>NC_089664.1:1010000-10875000 GCF_037042795.1 Molothrus aeneus | reverse complement strand
AGGCTGTTGAGGTGCGGGAGGGGAGACCCCCCCTGGAACTGGTCCCGTGTGATGGATGCACTGGTGGGCCAGCACCTGCTGCCAGGAGGGAGGGAGCGTCAGGGGGACGCTCTATTTGTTGTTTATTATTTATTGTTTATCAGTGCTGTGGCACCTGCCCTGGCACCAGGGGCGCGCCCTCCATGACACCCTGGTCCAAGAGTGCAAAATTCCCGAGTGCAAGGAAATCTGGCTTGAAGGGGGTACTTTGGGACTGATGCTGAGAAAGAAATCGCCTGGTGGAGGAAATCAAATCCCATCTCCATGAGCTGCCTGACTCCACATCACGTTCTGTCTCTCTGATGGTTTTTAAATTGAGGGGCAAAAAGCTGTTGTGATAGTGTCACTAAACACCGCAGAACAAATTTCCATATAAAACCCTTCCTAGGTAGGAAATTCCAGTTAATAATAGTTTGGAGGAAAACCTATAGTAAAACTTGGGCATATTAACTATTAAGAGTTTAATTTGAGCTCTAGGGGAAATGATGTATTGAGGTAGGTACAGTAAAACTGATGAGATTGCAGGCAGGTTTTACAGATGATTTTCTCTTTCTTTTAAGAATAATTGAGTCATTTTAATGATAAGCCTTGCTTGGCTTCTTTGAATGGACTGCATGTAATTAGTTGTAGCTTCAACTTTGAAATGTTTTGACAGAAAATGTATCATTTAGAGGGTGCATTTTTCCAGCATCCGCCTTTGATATTTGTTCATTTTCTGCAAGGCACAACTTTGCTACTTCAGGTCAAATCCCAGGCAGGGCTGCGCTGCCTTTGTTCCTGGATGGTTTCCTGCAGGATGAGGGAGGATGATTGCAGAGAAGGTGTTTGGCGGGCAGCTGGAGCCCGTTCCAGCCGGGCGCAGCACCTGCGGGCCGGCGGCGGGGCCGCGCTGCCGCTGCCCTGCTGCAGCTTCAGCTGCCAGCAATGCAGCGCGCCTGCCTCTGCCTAATTAGAGGCATGATTTGTGAAACGCTGGCTATTTATTTAATTAATCACTGGCACAAAGCTATAAAACCCATATTTTAAAAATCCCTGTTAGTTTGCCATGTGGTTAATAGATTGTGGCACATTAAAAAGTGACACGGTGATGTATTAAAAATGTTCCACCTCAGGTTGGCTGATGTCCTCGAGGAACTTGAGCTGTCTGCTTTGTGCAGCAGAAGCAGAGGATTAGAGGCTGATCTGTTCAAGGATTGAATATTTCTGAAAACATTTATCTTTTTTAGAGCATCTGTTCGTTAAAATAGATCGTGGCACGTTCCTTAACGCACAAATAATGTTTATGGTGTAGTTTTAATTATAAGTTTTGGTTGCATTTTGTTATTACAAAGAATAACTCTGTTCCTCAGTATTAAATTGTAATGTTTATTACTAAGTAAAATATGTATAATTCTTCTAAAGAAGCTGTTTCTTCTCCGCACTAGAAGGAATTCGAGGATGGTTTGGGGTAATGAATGCATTTCTGCTGCAGCTGGAGCAACAACACTTGGATCAATGTGTTTTTATCCCAGGGCTGCAGGGCAGGCTGAGCTGGTGCCACAGGGCTGGTGGGACATCCCACCCTCTGTGTTGGCTTGGGCACACGGAGAGGGAGCCAGTGTGGGGCAAACTGCCAGGGGAGTGTGGCAGGGGAGGCATGGACAGGGCCATTTGTCCTAAACCTGACACCTACATGGACAAAAACACAGCCTGGGCTGTAACAGGGATGGACCTGGGGCTTCTCCCTCCCTCCACATAGCATTTGTCAGAAAAAAAGCAGTATTAAGAATTCACATTAATAGCACTCCAAGTAAACCAGATTTGAATTCATAGAGTTGTACAAATGAATGCGTGTTACTATAATTGAAACGAGCTGTTACCAGCACTATGTGTCTTATTCTTTGCTCAGGACTTACATAATTTTATTAATTGTGGGAGTGAATGCCAAGCAAGAGCAGGCAGTGATCTGGGTGCTGGGCTGTGTGGTTATTTCTGTAAATCTGGTTCTGAGTGTGAGGACGGGTTCAGGTGGAAGCGTGGAAGGAACCTGTCCAGCTCGGAGGTGATGTCTCTCAGCTGTGTGTTGTATAATTAACTGGTACATGAGGAGGGGGCTGGAATAAAACATGAGCATGTTAATGCAGCCTGGAGCTGGGGTTGTAGCGATCATTGCCATGCAGAGGACGCCTTGCTCAGAGCTGCTGCTGCCTCTGCAGCCTGCACAACATCTGGACCTTTAATTGACAAATCGCCTGGTGCTCTGCAGAGCAGGCATGCTAACTGAAGTCAACAATTTAGAATAAAAAATAATAGTGTGTTATTTACCTTGCAGTTAAATATTCATACTTTGTTATGCTTTGGATAACAGGAAATTACTGGGTTAAATTTTTATGAATAGTGACATTGTGAATAAGATAAATTAAGTATTTAATGATGTTAATGGAGTTTTACATCGTGATCTGCTAACTCTGCAGCACAAGCTGGGGCGATGCAAAGGAGAATCCTCCCCTCAGAAGGGAACAACTTTGGGCTTCACTCAGGAGCTGCAGGGCTGGCAGTGGCTGGGGCTGCACCCCAGCCTCTCTGGGGTGTCCTCCACCTGTGGTTTGGGAATAACAGGAGGAACCAAGTGCCCAAAGGGATGAAAAACCCCAGTGCTGGTGTAACCACCTGATGAAACAAACACCATTCCAGTCTTGCCGTGGTAGGGATCAGTGTGGTGGGTTGGAGAAGGAAAGAAAAAAGAAAAATATGGTCCCTTATATTGCCATAAACATCTGTGCTCTGATCTGTTAAAAATTTCTGTGTGTTGTAAATACTGGGTTATTGTATTTTCACTTTTCCCCTTCAAGTATTTTCTGTGTGTCAATTAAATTCATAAGCGGGTAAGTTACGTTGTGGAGGTGATTGCTGGGTCACAGAGTGTAGTCAACACCCTGTCACCCAAACCAAAAAACATTGAACTGAGTTTAAAAGTGAGAAGACATTTTGCATGTGGGAATGGAAAGGCATTTGTTTCCATTTTGTGCAGTGTTTAGCGTTGTTTGCTGGGAGGTGAGTCAATGACTTGAATTAATTATAATTACTGAAGAGACGTATACTGATTGAGCAAATAAAGTAGTAAGCTCATTCGTGCCAAGGCCATCTAATTAAATGCTAACTTTGGGTAAGCTAGATGTGCATGAAAGATTAATTTTAAGAGGTTTTTATGACTCCCACTAAATAATGATTCAGTAAAATCTTTGCATTATATCATTAGAACATCTAATCTTAAAGTGATATAACATTTAGTCACAGAACTCCATTGTGCAGGAAGAGGCAGTAAATTGTCAGTGTTGGAAATCAATCACTTTTCTCTCGGAATTGTTTATGGACTTTGTTTTAATTTTGTGCCTGGTGTGCAGTGAAGCAAAGCAGGAGTGAGGAGGACGCTGTGCCTGACTCTCTCCCCAGGACCTGTCAGGGGGGAGCTGTGGGATGGGGGAGCTCTCCCCAGTGTCCTGGCTCAGGTGCAGTGTCACAGATCTACTGAAGGTGCACTTACCTGCTCTTGGAGGGAGGGCTGCTTTCCCTCGTGGACTTCGATTAAAATTTGGTTTTCAATCTTACAAAGACATCTTATGTTGGAAGGACTGATAAATTTTAAATAATTTTTTTTTTAATTTGATGTACTGTAGAAGAGCACCAGGGAACCTTAAAAGAGTCCATCAATAAAAATACTAGGAAAATTTTCTATGATTTATTGTACATTTTCAGTGTATCCAGTTACTCCTCACTTTCTTAAAGGATTGGTGGGATATAACATTTCTAACAATAAAAGCTTAATGGAATCAGATTTGTGATTTCCTAGAAAATTAACGAGATATTTTGTCAATTTTATTCCAGACTTCATTTGTCAGAATATACAGTGTCCAGTGACAAGCTAAAAGAATTTTTTGACAAATTAACTGTGCCACAGGTGACAGATCAGGAAAATGTTAATTTAACAGCCCCTTTATGCTTCCCAGATTTATTGGAGGCTATTAAGGAAACTCCAAATGGTAAGGCCCCTGGCCCTGAATAGATTTTCCATTGAATTTTATACAGGATCTATTAATAAAGTTTGATGCTGCCTCTTTGAATATCGGTAATTGTCCTATATCTTCTGGGTTTCCTCAGCATTTCCACTTGGAATACAGTTCTTAGTTGGGAGCCAGAAGTAATTGTGGTTCCAGGAATGGCTGTGGCTCCGAGTGATTCCTCCTGGAGAGGAGGCTGCAGAGCCCAGGAGCTGTCCCTGGGCTGGCTCTGAGCCCTGGCCTTGGCTGGTCCCTGTGTCCCTCTGTCCCTCTGTCCCTCTATCCCTCTGTCCCTCTGTCCCAGTGCCACCAGGCCAGCCCTCGCCCCGTGGGCTCTCAGCAGGTCAGTAATTGAGCTCTCAGGGACTTCTGCACAATTAACACTCTGCAGGGTGTTATGGATTCCCTCAGACAGGGACCTGATGGCTTGGATTTATATTGTGGTTCTGAACCAGTACCACCAATTTGCCATAAACACAGTGGGGGTTTCCTCCAGACCCCCTTGGCATGGGACTGATCAGTCTGAGCCCTGACCAAGGGTTTGTACAAACATTTCCTACCCAGTGTCACAATGGTGTTCTCTTCACTGCTAGAAAATCCAACTGGCTTCAGGTTTCAGCCTCTCTAGTACCTCGTGGCCATCAGCTTTACAGACCTTCAATTAATAAAACTATTTCTCTGACTTTTTAAAAGTATAACAGCAGTGAGTATAACTGCAGTGCTTTGAGCTGTTTCCCAGTCCCGCTGTTGTTGGGATTGCTCCCCTTGCTCACAGAGCAGTTGGAATCCTCAAAGGTGTGGGAGTTTTACCTGGTTTGAGTCATTTTGGTGTTCACATTGAGTGTTTGTGAGCAGGAGAGCAGGATAGCTGTGGTGGAGATAGTAAAGACAGTAAAAATAGGCTGGAGGAGGCAGAGGAGATTGAGATGGGGAGGACTAAGGAAGGTTTAGTTAAAAACCAGCAAACACCAAGTCAGGGTGTGGGGCAAGGCAGAGCCATGCAGGGAGAGGAGCCCAGGAGTGTGAGTGCCAGGCTGGGGACAGCTGCAGCCCAGGGTCCCTGGCCAGGGTGATTTTATAAATTCCTGGGTTTGGGCTGTGAGCTCACTCTGTTCGTGCAGTGGCTGATGGATAACCTGGTCTCTCTGGCTCCCAGTCCCAGCTCCTGGCTCCTCTCTCCCTTCCTGGCTGGGTGTGTCAATTGTAACCTTGGCATCAACTCCCACATCTGGGTGTCCATTTTTCTTGGGTTTTCCATTATCAGGACCCAGCATTACTTACAATTCTGCCCTCCCTGGATTTATATGTGTAACTGGCGTGGTGTGCCAAGGAGTGCCATTAATTTCCCATTCATTTCCTGGTGGCTGCTGTTTGCTCTTTCTCTTGCCAAGGCAGCCCCAGCTCGGGGGTCTCTGGGCAGGACCAAGGTCACCAACACCCTCAGCCCCCCGTGCCCTGGGTGTGTGCACCTGGGCACACACAGCTGAGCTGTTACCCAGTACTGCCTCATTTCCCTTTCAAAATGAGTCCTGGAAGTAGAAAAGCAGGAGAGATGGAGAGGCAGAAACCCACCCTGGTGGTTTTTAGCAGCTGTAGCTCTGTTGTGTTCATGACCTCATGGGGTCAAGGTGTCCCAGAGGGTCCCGAGCACATGAGCTCAACCAAAGCTTGTTCAGGTTTATCCAAGCAAAGTGAAGGAATGTCCCATGTTCTGTTGCAAACCTAACCCTTCCTTTAAATTAGCCAAACCGGTTTCTTCTTACCCTAAAAATATGGGAAGAGGAGGTATCTGTTCTATAAAAATGCTTTCTTAAAAAATAAATGTATTATGTTGGGATGGATTTTAATAATACCTTTAGCTATGCCAGTATGAATAATTTTAATTTTTAAATTCCTATTACTTCTCTAATTTATAATCACACTGAAGGATCAAATGGTTTTTAACAATATATTGAAATTAGCACATGGCATTTAACTCCCTGTTTTATGCTCTCATTATAGATTTATAGCATTGAATCCTTTTTTTCTGTTACTTAGAATTCCAAGTGATTAATTCAAAAAGCTCTTTCTCTTCTCAAGGCCCTTGTCGTATGGAGAGAGATGGAGATACAGAGTTACCTGGAGTTCTTTGGAGGAGGGGGTCAGGATGTGCAATTTTTGTTTGTTTAGAAGATTTCTGGGTGAAAGCTGCAGTCCTACCTGCAGTGTATTAAACATCCTTTTCTTGTAATGCCAATATCATAGATCTGTGTTGCTGTGTGCTTTATGGTTTATTTAAATGTCAATCTCCAGGGCAAAAAATGGGTTCTTTTCATCCAGTAAGTTCCAGTAAACCCCAATATTAGCTGATTTTTGCTGGTGCCCTCAAGCAGAGCAGCTCAGTGGCTCAGCTGCGTGTGTGGTTTTGTTCTGCTCTTGGCAAGCCAAGGCCAAGCCTTGGTGGGTGGGTGTCTGTGCTCCCTCCGGGGCTGGGGAAGAACTGCAGAAGACAGCAGAACTGCAGAACAATTTGGAAGTCTTAGGCTGGTTTGTCGGGTCCCTCTTCCTCCCCATCCCACGCATAATTCCAGTTTTTTGGATTCTGCAGGAACATGGGATCCTACAGCAAAGTTCAGGCTCTTTATGGAAATCTGTGAAATCATGTCCAGATATTTCATGTACTTTTTACAGATAAACAGCAGGGAAATAATTGGAATTTAAATGTTTAATCTCCTTCCAATTTTAAGCCATAGCAGCTTATTTTAGTTTTCCTGCTGAGCCAAATTCCGTCCGCCCAGATTTTGTATAAACCCCGTGACACTTTTTGATACATCCTGATGAAATGTGTTTCCTCACCAGGGCCATGTTGGTACAACAGCAACCAAAAAAATCGATGTCTACCTCCCCCTGCACACGAGCCAGGACAAGCTGCAGCCCATGACCGTGGTGACCATCGCCAACGCCAAGGTGCACGACCTGATCGGGCTCATCTGCTGGCAATATACAAGTGAGGGACGGGAACCCAAGCTGAAGTAATGCTCTTTCTTTACTACCTCCTGACCTCTCCATTTCTCCTCTGCAGCCTTTTTTGCATACTGAAACAGATTTCTGTGTCAATGTTTGGAAATATGAATCCTAGCACCTTCACATGTAGCAGTATTTCCCTCCGAGCAGCACACTTGCACCTCCAGCCATTTCTCTTTCAATTAACTGCTGTGTGCTGGGAAATGATCAACAGGAAGGCTTGGACCTGTAAATGAATCATCATTTCAAAACTATGTAAAAATAATGCAAACTTTCTCTCTTTTGGTGTCACAGAGGCATTTGTTATTTCATATCCCATCCATTTTTTGCTAGTGTCCTTAATGGCTGAGATCATAAGATGTCAGATAAAGTCCAGAACTCCTCTAAGTCCCTCTGCTCTGCTGGAGCACTGGTGGTGGTTAGTAAGAGCTGTTCCTTTTTCCTGGCAGATGACAGCAGATGCATAGAAAGGTTCTTCAGAACAGCTCACCTGAGCAGCTTTCATTTTAGAACAGCTGTGTAAAATACTTCTGGTTTTGCTGGGCCATAGAACATAAAATAAGGACTTAAAGTAGTTTATTACAGAGTTGTCAGTAGGAGTTACTAGCAGGGATGTCCCTGGTGCAAAGGAGGTTGATAGTTTTGTTTGAGTTTTTTCTATATGAGCCAAATTTCACTTTTTTATTGTTCCTGGAATATTGAATGAATGGGGTGGGGTTTTTTGATCCTGAATTTCACAGCTCACTCTTTCAGCATTTTTCAGGAGCCCTGGAGGGCTCAGCAGCCTTAGCTGCTGCTGTGGCACAGCTGTGGGGGAATGGGAGTCAGGGCACTTGGGCTCCCACGTTTGGGTTTGCTGATTTCTGTTCCATAGACAGGGCACGCAGGAAAGCCCCTCTGGAAAACACTTCCATGGATGTTCTTTCTTTGGATATGGATTTTTCCTTAGCTCTTCTCAACAGACATGTGAAATGTTTCTGGGGTTTAACACTTGGGTTTGATTTGTCCTTTTTTATGTTCTGGAGAAGAAATATAAAATTATTCACAGATGGTGCCATTTCATTTGCTGTTATTAATTTCTGTTCATTATATCACAAGTTCAGAGAAGCGTCCTTTGTGTATGATGAGGCTATTTTTTAATGAGTAAGACTGCACTGATGTCAGTCTTTGGGCACACACATATTTTTCAGGAACACAGCAGAGCTCAAATGGAACTGCACCCATCAGTGGAGTGTTCCATGAACCATCACTGCCCACAGCAAAAGGCAACAGTGGGAAGAAATGAATTTCACTGTCTGCCTTGAAGGATAAGATGTTATAATGTGTCAAAAAGTGCTCATGAGCAAGGAGGCTGTCCGATGTAATCAAATCTCAGGCAGAGAGAATAAAATAAATAATGGAGGCGTGAGTTCCCAAGAGCACAGTCAGACACAGCAGCAGCAGCTGAGAATCTGGGGACAAAGGCTCAGGCTGAGGGCCAGAGCCTTGAGTTTCCAAGAAGTTTCTTTTCTTGTAGGTCCTTAATTATTTCTCATCATCTTTTTTTTAGCTTTGCTGACTGCCAGTCCTGAAGCAAGGATTGATTTAACTGTAAACTAATTCTCATATATCCAAGTAAGGAAGCAGCTCATGTAGGGTGCCCATTCTACATTGGCCATTTGCTCCTGATTCAGTCAGGTGAGAGTGTGAAAAGACAAAATGGGGATCATTGTGGCACTGCACTAAAATCCATCTATAGAATGCCTCAGATGGGTATGCAAGGCATGCAGAGTGACAACTATACCTGCTAGTGACACTGTGAGAATAATGAGGAGGTTTTAGACTTTATAATTAGGAGAAACAACCCCTTCTGTCTTTAGGAAAAGAATATATTACTGCCTAATTCCTTTTCCTAAAAGATAGGTGTAAGAGTCTGAAGTGAATGAGTACTAGCTGACACCTTTGAGAACATTCTGTATTCAATTAGGCTGCCTTTTTTATTATAATTGTGTTGTATTTGTCTCTATTCAGTCTCTTGTTTCCAGGAACACTGGCAGTGTTAGCAGCCCTGTCCCTGGCCTCCCACACATGGACCTGGGTTGTAACCCAGCATTTTCTTGCCAGCCCCTGACAGATGTGCTGGAATGATTCCACCTGCAAAAAATAAACAAAATCCCTTTCTAGGAAGAAATTAATAGTGAGATGCACAATTCAAATAGATTTGCTATTTTTAGAAGTGAGGAACGAATCTCTCCTTTTTGTGCTGAACTTGTAAGTTCCCAACTTCAATCTGCCTCAGCCTGGTGGAGGTTCAAAGTGCAGAACAGTTTTACTCACTGGACTTTTTTGTTTGTTTTTTTTTTTACCACATGGTGACTAAATCTGTTAAGGAATCCAGCCCAGGAGCGCAGACATCTGTAACCCCTCTGTTCTGTGGGGTGTGACCAGTGCTGTGCATGTCCCCAGTTTGCTGGGACAGGAGCTGGTGGCACTGGGGCCTGCTGGGTGTGTTCTGCTGCCCCGTGGCTGTGCCTTCCTCCAGCTGAGGGACAGGGCACAGGGAATGGCTCCCACTGCCAGAGGGCAGGGATGGGTGGGATATGGGGAATTAGGAGTTCCTGGCTGTGAGGCCGGTGAAGCCCTGGCACAGGGTGCCCAGAGCAGCTGTGGCTGCTCCATCCCAGGAAGGGTTCAAGGCCAGAAACTTTCTTTACTAGTATTTGCAGAATTTCCAAAATTCAGAGTGGTGAATGTTGCTGAATTACCTTTGGTGAGCAAATTTGCAGCTTACATTAACAGCAATGCATCATTATTCCCTGTTTTCTATAATAAATGTCTTAGTCATGACAAGATGCCTATAGATCACCTGGACTAAGCACTCTCAATAAAGCACAGTTGCAACCAAAGGTTTGTGAATTAATTGAGAAAATTGCAAATCAGGTAGTCGGTGAAATAATTCATTGTCACATCCAATCAATAAACTTTGTAAATCAACTCATTTAATTCAAAAAATGATCTATATAGATCAAGCGACCAATTAAACAATTAGCATACACTTTACAATTAATTAATTTAAGCATCAATCATGCAATTAAAACTCCAAATTTAAACTGCAGAGTTTAGAAACACGCTGCCACATGCACCTCCAGCTTTACTGCGTGGCTGGGGAAAGGCCTGAGTGCTGGCAGGTTTACAGTCAGAAAGAATACTTATTTTCAGGTCAATAATTTAAACTGAAGTAACATTTGAAATAGATTTCAATGTTAGGAAATTATGATTAATACCTGTTTGGTAGCTATAAATGGTTGTTTCCCTCTGAGCTTTCATCTGTGGAAAGAAAGAGGCTCGGCTCTTTATTTCTTTCACATTGTATCTGTTTCAGCTTTCTGTGTTAGTTCTGCTTGTTGGTGTTAATTAATTTATGACTGCTTTTAGTGACTGAACTTAGGTATTTAGTAAAGGTAAGTTTTCTGCTAATCATTGCTACTGTGTTGGATAGATATTTACTTTTCCCATAGTTCATGACCCTGCTCACCTGCCCAAGAGCACTCTGCTTTTCCAGCTCACAGACACTAAACTTCCACAGTTGTTTGACCTGTGAAAAATCACAGACACCACTTGTTTGCCTTTAGCTCTGAAATGTAGTCATCGTATAAATAAATAATTTTCACAGATGGAGAAATATCCTTCCTGCTTTATGAAATCGTGAAACTTTTATAGATTTTAGTGTATTTTAATCATTGTCAGTTTTTGTTTGTAGAGCAGTTAAGGACGAAGACTGCTCTGCTCTGAGGTTTGGGGTTTTTCCATGGCAGCAGGACACGTTGTGACCTCTGGGGACACCTTTGTGCGGTGTCACCATGCCATTTGAGGCAGTGCCCCGTGCAGGTGTCCCTGTGCAGGTGTCCCTGTGCAGGTGTCCCTGTGCAGGTGTCCCCGAGCAGGTGGCTCTATGCAGGTGTCCCTGTGCAGGTGTCCCCGAGCAGGTGTCCCCGAGCAGGTGTCCCTGTGCAGGTGTCCCTGTGCAGGTGTCCCCATGCAGGTGTCCCTGTGCAGGTGCCCCTGGCCCCGTGCAGGTGTCCCTGTGCAGGTGTCCCTATGCAGGTGTCCCTGAGCAGGTGTCCCCATGCAGGTGTCCCCATGCAGGTGTCCCCGTGCAGGTGTCCCTGAGCAGGTGTCCCCATGCAGGTGTCCCCGAGCAGGTGTCCCTGTGCAGGTGTCCCTGTGCAGGTGTCCCCATGCAGGTGTCCCCGTGCAGGTGTCCCCGTGCAGGTGTCCCCGAGCAGGTGCCCCTGTGCAGGTGTCCCCGAGCAGGTGGCTCTATGCAGATGTCCCCATGCAGGTGTCCCTGTGCAGGTGTCCCCGAGCAGGTGCCCCTGGCCCCGAGCAGGTGCCCCTGTGCAGGTGTCCCCGTGCAGGTGGCTCTATGCAGATGTCCCCGAGCAGGTGTCCCCATGCAGGTGGCCCCGAGCAGGTGTCCCTGTGCAGGTGTCCCCAAGCAGGTGTCCCTGGCCCTGTGCAGGTGTCCCCGAGCAGGTGGCTCTATGCAGGTGTCCCTGTGCAGGTGTCCCCGAGCAGGTGCCCCTGACCCTGTGCAGGTGTCCCCAAGCAGGTGTCCCCGAGCAGGTGTCCCTGTGCAGGTGTCCCTGTGCAGGTGTCCCCGAGCAGGTGGCTCTATGCAGATGTCCCCGAGCAGGTGTCCCTGTGCAGGTGTCCCCGAGCAGGTGCCCCTGGCCCCGTGCAGGTGTGGTGCCAGCCCAGGCTGTGCTGAGTGCAGCTCTCTGTTGCAGTGACAATGTCAGCGCCTACTGCCTGCACATCGCCGAGGACGACGGCGAGGTGGACACGGACTTCCCGCCCCTGGACTCCAACGAGCCCATCCACAAGTTTGGCTTCAGCACGCTGGCCCTGGTGGAGAAGTACTCGTCCCCAGGGCTGGCAGCCAAGCAGTCGCTCTTCGTGCGCATGTGAGTACCTGGCTGGGCACAGCCACCTCCCTCCTCCTCCTCCTCCTCCTCCTCCTCCTCTGCCTCCCTTCTCCTGGCTTCACCAGCAGCCCGGGGCCACAGCCCTTGGTGATGCTCTGCAGTGAGGTGGTTTTACAGACAAATAGTTGCAGTGTGGCTCAATAACAGTGAGAAGAGAAATGAGCAGTAACCAAGCACACCAGCTGGACTGGACATTCCCCTCCCAAGTCCAGAAGAGTTTGGTGAGGGACACCCCACCCACCCCGGAGACCTCAGCTGTCTGACTTGCAGATCAAGAAGAATTTGCTATGTCCTTATCA
This sequence comes from Molothrus aeneus, assembly GCF_037042795.1. Taxonomy (NCBI): domain Eukaryota; kingdom Metazoa; phylum Chordata; class Aves; order Passeriformes; family Icteridae; genus Molothrus; species Molothrus aeneus. The sequence continues at coordinate 10,862,655 of NC_089664.1, read as the reverse complement.
GTGAAGTAGGGATATATACTGTGTTTCATCACTTTTATTTTTCTTTACTTGTGAATGAAAAATCTCTTAAACCATCAGAAGGCCTTAATTACTAGAACAAAATGCCAGGAGCATAAGCCACTTCTTACTTGGGAAAAATATTTCATGTTTGGAGCTCTTGAAATGAAAATGCTAATAGGGTTTTCCTGGTTATTGGACATTACTTACATTTCTTAACACTACAGCTGCTTCCAGTTCTGAATAATCAGACATTTTTTTTTAAATCTGGCTTATTTAATTAGTTTTTATATTCTTTATTGTGTACTGTGTTTCTTAGCGACGTTGCAAAGCATCCTACAGAAAGCCATTGTCAGAAATCTCACATGTATTCCCAGAGGCCACATTCACTTTGTTCCACTGCATCAGGGCACTGGGAAATAAAATATTCTGGCCCCAGTGTTCACAAGTAAGTTATTCAAGGCTGAGATGCTGGGCTGTGCTGCACTGAGGCCGTGGTGAGGAAGGGGAGGTCGTTGTCAATAGACAACTCTAAATTGCTGCTGATTTCTCATCTGGATAGAGTGTCCTTCCCCAGCTGTCCCCCAGAGCTGCCCTGGGTGCCTGAGCTGGGCTCAGTGCTCACTGCAGTGACCAGGTGTGGGTCAGGGGCTGGGGCTGCCCTTCCCATGGGAGCCCAGAGACCTCGGCAGGGTCAGGGGCTGCCCAGCAGAGCTCTGCCTGCAGCTGGCAGCAGGAGAAGGGTCCAGCTGCAGGGCCTGCAGAAAAATGCAAAATCTATTGGTTTACCATCATTTGTGCTGATGTGAGAAGCTTCCTTCTAGCTTGGAAGGTGCTGCTGAGGAGAAACAGGACAGCTGCATCATAAGCAATGCTCTTCTGAAAGGGTCAGTTTGGTGTTGCCAGCATTCACATTTTAATTTTAAATGGCTTGTGATTACTGTGTAAATAGCTAGGTTTAAATTAGAATTTTTAATGCGTCCCCTAGAATAAAGAATTACTTGATCATCACTTGATCAAAACGTTGTTACCTCTGTGAGTTTACATGTGTGTGCTGTCTTATTTTTGTAGGGATTTGCTGTAAATTCTATGTCTTCTTCCTCCCCTGTCACCCTACCCGTGCATGTAATTGTGGTTCTATATTTTGCATCTCTTTTTTTTTTCCTCTTCGTGCTGAAGTACTTCAGCTGCTGCCATGTCAGCCTTGTGACTTGTAATGTTTATTAATATTGAATCACTGTTGAAAAATGTTGATGCTTGTGAGGAGCTCCGTGCTGGAGCCGTGCTCCTCCTCGCGGGCTGAGCGCAGTGGGGCCCTGCCAGGGACCCCCCTTCTGCAGGACATGTTTGAGCAGAAACAGTTTGCAGAACTTTATTCACTTCAACTCCTGCCAAGGCAAACTCTGAGCCACTCGAGTTAGCTGTAAATACCCAGGGGTGGTGGCTGGAAGTAGCCCACAGTGCAGTTTATATTCCGAGCTGGATGGGAATGTCTTTGTGGCCGTACAGAGTAGTAAATAATTGAGTTTGATTAGGGAGAGGGACCTCATTATCCCCCCACCTGTGCCCAGCTGGTAGGGGAGGGTCGAAATGAAGCCATTAGCTGTCGCTCTTACTGGCATCTCAAAGAGCTCAAATACATCTGTGTCTTATTTTCTTTTCTGGCACAATCAGTCGAGCAAGCTAAGCAGGCATGACCGAATTTGGCAAGTTCCAAGGACTCTGGCAAAGTTACACAAGGAGAAGAAGGAGGGCAGTCGTTCTGGCTGCTCAGTGCCCATTAGTCTAGCGAGTTGTGTTTTTGGAAGGTGGCTGCTGTGGAAAGCAGAGCTTTGTCCAACACCAGGCACGGCACCCACACACGGCCCCGCTCTCCATCCAGGGGGTTTGCCAGGGAGAGGCAAACAAAGCACCACATCCATGGAAATACAGACTTCTCGAGGTGGTGAGGTCATACCTGAAAGGCTTAAAATAAATCTGTACCATCGTTAGGGCTTTTTCCCTTGGAAATTTTATTATTGGAACTTGACACACTCGATCTAATGGTGTTTTGAGGAGCTGTAGCTCAGCTGCCAGTTGGCACACAGAGGAAATTTGGCATCCAGTTCTTCTGCTCTGTAGCACTTTTTTCTGTTTTGATATTGTACTTAAATTGCTTTGACTATTATATACAAATTTTCAAAGCCATACCCGATAGTTTAAGGTTTGAAACCCTTTTAAAATACCAGACTTGCATTGTGCATTTGCAAATTCAGTTCAAAGCCCTGAAATGTGTTTTTTCTTGGACTCCAGCAGCAGTCCCCAAAAGGCCTGTTCCTGATTTGTACATGGAGGTGGATAATCTGCAAAGAACATTTAGAATATTCATATAAAATTTAAGACAGTTAATGTGGGTGCAAAATTAAGAGTATGGCTCCCAGGACAGTGGAGAGGGAGGGATAGGAGGGCATCAGAAAATTTGATGGAGGGCTAAGGACTGTTATAGTGGTGTCAAAATGCAGCCAGTTAAACTCAGTAGTGCACAGAGCTATGCAAGGCCAAGCTGAGATGCACAAAAGCAGGTCATTTAGGCTCAGAATAAAAATTGTGGCTGGTATTATTTAGTCAGTTCCTATCACTGTGCACTTTATCTTAAAAATTACCCAGCTTAAGGTAAGTCCATTGCATCAGCTGGGATTTTGAGTCTTAAGTCTGACTTTGTGCTGATCAAGTGGAAATTGCTATTAGTCACTCCCAGGCACTTCCAGCCATGCCAGCTGGTTATGCAGTGAGCTTTAAGTGCTATAAATTCCATTTCTGGAAAGTAAATTCCACTTCTGTGTTAAGAAAAAAAAAGAAAAAAAATCAAAAATTTTAAAAATTGCTCTAAATTGGAAAGGAGCTTTTCAAAAAGTTCTCATTCAGAGCAGAAACCCTTTGTCCTTCCATTGTGGGTTTTGTTTTGTGGCAAAAGGAGGGACCCTGCCTGTTCCTGTGGCACCTCAGCACCACGAGGAGAGCTTCTGCCTGTGCTGCTGCTTCCCTTTCCCTCTCCTGAACCTTGCCACCCTGGCTCCAGCACGGAGGCTGTAAAAGAAGATGGAAAGCCAAGTTACTGCAGAATGATCACTATCATTAACATTCACGGGTGGTTCACTTATCATTCCTGACTGCACAGACATGGCAGCCGTTATGAAACGTCCACAGGTGTAGCACGATGATACATATTACATTGTGCCACAATGGATTTATGTATTCTGTAACAAAAGAAAAGTGTAATGAAAAAATACAGAAGGTAATCCTTTATTCCTCCACTGCACAATTTATCAGTAATGCCTGTGGATGATAAGTGCCAGGGATTTCCTTTGCTTGATTTAACCTTGTCACCCAGGTATGTTTTTGCAAAATGACAGAAAATACAAGCTAAGGAATTTCTTTGGCTTCCAATTTGCCAGCAGCACTTTTAATTGATTGACCAGCATCTGCTTGTCTGTCCTATTTTCAGTGTGTTGACCTAAAAGGAAAGTATCACACCTTAGCAGAGGGAGGTAAAACACATTGTTAGTGATTGCAATTAGGGATGTGCTGGGATTGATTGTGCTGAGTGAGGACAGTCCATGCCCATGGCCAGGGCAGAGCACGCTGGGCAGGGGTGGGCTGAGGTGGGTGAGTGTTTCTCCAGCCCAGTCTGCTGTGCTGTGGCCACACCAGGCAGGGCTGGGCTGGGCTGGTGGTGCTCCAGAAGCTCCGGAGCTTAGCACAGCTCCAGGACACCCTGGCAGCGTGTCCAGTGCCAGGACAAGGAGCAGCGGCCTTAAACTAAACCACAGCAAGTTCCACCTCAAAGTGAGGAAGAGCTTCTTTCCATGGAGGGTGGCAGAGCCCTGGAACAGCTGCCCAGGAGGGGCTGCAGTCTCCCTCTCTGGAGACATCCCAGACCCACCTGGCCACATTCCTGTGTCCCCTGCTCTGGGTGAGCCTGCCTGGGCAGGGGATTGGACACGGGGATCTCCAGAGGTCACTTCCCACCCCAGCTAATCTGTGATTCCACGGGGCTTCTCCTCTGGGCACAGAAACGTGTCCTGACTCTGGCCTGGCCCCAGGATGACGGCAGGAGCTCTTTGGTCCACCCCGGCTCAGATGTGAGGGGTTGCCGAGTGCTGAAATGTTGCTCTGACGTGGTGGTGCCTTGTGAGAGGGGAGTCGGGGCAGGGAGGGAGCAGCTGGAGCAGGGTGGGGGCCCAGCCCCTCTGGCTCTGCTCCAGAGCAAACAGCCAAGAGTTTACAAAAGCGGGGCGCGCTCTGCGTCCCACCGCTCCTGCCAAGCACTCACTCACGGCTCGCACACTAAATATAGCCAAACACACAGGCTTTCTTATTTTGCTTTGATCAGTAAAATAAACTTTCAAAGATTGTTCTGGGATGAGATCCAGCTTCTGAGGCAAAGAATGGCCGTGGCTCGGGCAGGGGTTAGTAATGGAGTGTCAGGGAAATCAGCCTGACAGTTCTCAGGCCAGCTGCTCAATGGAAAGAACCGGCTGAGCCGGGCCAGCCCGGAACACGGGTGGGATCACAGCAGCCTGTGCTCTTCAGCAGCTGAAGTGTCAGGAGCTGAGACAGAATCTTCCATTTTTGGGACGTTCCTGATCGTGGGAGTGTGAGCAGCCCTGAGCTGGGGCCATCTGCCAATGGCCACTCTGTGCCCAGTGGGAAGGGGGCTGCAGGCCCTGCTGTGTTTGGGGTGAACAATGCTGAAAAGAGTTTTGTACAAAGGGGACGATTGTGACTCCGGTTGTTTTGGCCATAGCGGGTTATGGAAGCCTTCTGTTGCCCTTGCAATTTCTTTTTTCCATGGAATATTCTAATTTATTTCCCTGGACTTTGGTTGGAATTTTCTGGAAAATTCCTGTAGGTATTGCAGAGCATCATATGAATTACCTGGAGGCACCAAGTGTTGTGATGGTCTGGTCCAGCATGGAGGGCTTTTCATGCAGCACTTCAATGAGAAACCTTGTGTTGTTTAAATAAAAGCACAAAGGTAGTTTTCTTTTTGTGATTATAACTGTAGAATAGGTTTTTCACCTTAAAGAATCCAGTGAATCTTGCTCAGCAGGTCAGCTGGGACTGTGAGGCTTTTGGGAAGCGAGGGATTGGCCCGGTAAAGGGCAGGTGTGTAGAGCTCGTGCAGGTCATGGGGCTCCACAGCAGCTTCAAGGGAAATTTGCTCCTCAGTGAAGTGCTGGGGAAGATCTCTGCTCATTGCAGGCGTTAGCTCTGAGCGCTGGGGCTGTTCCCAGGACAGCAGTGTCACCTGCAGTGGCACTCCCTCCCTCAGCTCTGCTCCTGCTGCGCTGAACACGCGGCAGAAACAGAGGGAAAAGTAGATGCATGAAAAGGTTGGGATTATTTGGTTTGAAGACGAGTAAGATAGAGTTATAAATAATAAATGGTCTGGAGAACATAAATTTGGGCTTTTAGGCAGTTTCATTTTGCCAGGAACAAAGGGAATTGAAAATGAAATTCAGATGAGACCAATGCAGAACCGAGGAGAGGGAAACGGCGTCTCACACCAGCGAGGGGGGACAGGGGGACATCTCCTGAGCCCAGGCTTGGCTGCTGCTCCCAGGAGCACGAGTGGCCCCCAGGACACCGAGCTGTGACCAGCACGTGGCCGGGCAGGGGCTCCTGGCCCCTGGGTCAGGCTGCAGTCAGTGCCCTGAGCTGTGGGCTCTGTCCTGGCTGGGACACCGTGGGCTGGGGATGCTGTGTCTGATGTGACCTGAGCTCCAACCTCTGGTCCCAGCATTTGTGTTTCAAAGTGACATGTAATATGGGGTTGTTTTGCAGGATGTACTTGTGTTGCTTGGATTGCTTTTGCCTGCCAGTTGCTTTTAAAAATATTCCAGCTGTGCTGTTCATATAGAGCTGTACTCCCTGATTAAAATTCCTGGTTGCCAGATACAAGGCTCCTCCTCCTGCCCAAATAGCTTTGCAAACCAGTTTTTTCATGCAGAGCAATCTCTCCGGTGGGAGCCTTCAGCTCTCGGATTTCCCTGGAACTGTCTGCAGTGACATCTACTGACATGAGCCGAGACTGACTGCGAGGGCTAAGGGGCAAAATTTACTGATCTGCTCATTCAGAGTCTCTTCTATTACATTGTCATCTTCTCTGCTTCCCCAGGGGTGCCCCTCTCGCTGCCTGTGAGCAGTATCCCCCACAGCTGTCCCCGTGCTCCTTGCAGTCCTTCCCCCAGTGTGGCCTCTCCCATGGGTGATGGCCAGGACAAGGACCCCTGCCTTGGATCTTTCTGGGGGATTTTGTGCCATTGTGTTCACAAAAACGTGTCCGAAGGAGCCCCATTAGGCTGGGAGTAATGCATTGAGGCAGTTCCCTGATAGTGCTGCAAAGCTGCTGTCACTGCGGGGTGTGCTGCCCCGTGTCCCTAACTGTTTGTTACGTGTGGGACACAGGTGAAAATGCCACTGCAAACTGCTTTTCTGTTGTGTGCTGTGAAGCACAGACACGAGCTGAGGAGATGAGGAGCCCCCCAGGTACACTGGCTCATTTTTCTCTTCTAATGCTGAACGCCAAGTGATCAAAAATAACAATAAATTAGGAAAATCCTTACACCCCTTGTCTTAAATCTCAACCCATTTTGGCTGGTTTTGTCTCTGCCTTGCTCAGGCAGTTTGCTTGGTTTCTCCTTTTAACTTCCCTTTCCAGCCCAACTTCGTTAACCGTGTGCCTAACGAGTGCTTTGCTTGAAGCTAACGAGGGCTGCGGGGAGCTGCCAGTGATGATTGTTTTGTAAAACTGCATGTGCATCTGTCTTGCAGAAATGCTGCTCATGGATTCTCACTTATTCAGGTGGACAGTATGAAGGTCACCATGAAGGATATCTTACAAAAGGCCTTAAAGAGAAGGAAGGGATCACAGAGAGGCTCAGGTGGGTTATTTATCGTATTTTCTAGAGGGCAGGGTGTTTTCTCCACGAGTATATTTTATATCTCTTTTTAACTGTTGTGAACGTTGCTCAGGTTTTGGGGGGTTGTGTCCCAGCCCCACTCACAGCAGTTCTGTGCACAGGTCTGTGTTCTCCATGCTGGCACAAAGCTGGCAGTGCAGGAGCTGCATAATGTTTGCTGCAGAGCAGTATATCCATTCCTGCAAATATTTATTTATGATAACAAAGCCATTTGCATTCAAGACCAGTTCATGGTAATTTGGGATGATGGGTAGAAGTGCAGCAAGTCCAGCCCATGATAGAGTTTGTATATATACTTCTAATTTATGTAATAAAATTATGCTTAGTGTGATTTTAAATAATTTCAAGGATTCGTTGTTACTTGTAGTGAAAAATTTACTTTCTGCAATGTTATCAAAATAGTGCTGTTATAGTTAAGGCATATGAACACTTAAAAAAGGAAAATGTACAGTGCTCGTATTTCTATTTTAAACAATGTTTTTCTGGGGGGTAGATGTGCATTCACATATATGTTAGTGTATATATTTCAGAAGTATAAGGCTGAGAGATCTTTCCAGCAACAAGAAATAATTACTGAGAGAAATTGCACTGAGTCTTGTCACGCAACAAAGGAACTTTAATATAAACCCATCTATATAGTGGGAAAGATAAGGATCTTGTCTTTGTAAATGAATGAAACCTCCTTATACACCCTCAGTTTTAACTATGGGAAAAGAAAATAAACCCCGTTCTCCTTAGAAAAAGTAGTTCAGTGCAGTTTTTAAATGCGTGTATAATCTGTCATGGATTTAATTAGCTATCTTCAGATGAGAGCTGAAGTTTTAATAAAAGTTAGAAGAGATAACACAGTGAAGGACACGGATGAGCTGTCTCAAGGCCATATTCCAAGGGAACGATAAGAGCTGTAAAAAATGGCAGAGAAGAGCAATTGAATGGAGCAATGAAAATCTGATTCTCGTAAAAAAAAAAAAAAGGGGGGGGAGGAGGAGAGGAGCAGTGCCGGGGGTGGAGAGGGGCCCCGGCAGCCTGCAGCAATTTGGAGGGTGGCCAGGAGCCATCGCTCAGGCCGGCTGCGCGCCGCGCTCCAGATGTGCCAGCGGCACTCGCGCCCTGCCAGCTGACTGCGCCGTGTGATAACCTGCTCTCTGGATGCCCATCGCTGGCCGCAGAGATAGAATTAAATGATGATGATCTTCCCACAAGTTGGGAGAGGAAACAATGCATATAAATCTTGATTTCATCTCAGCGTGAGAAGTCTTTATCCATCATCACTCATAATGAACAAGTCGTTAGCGGCGATGAATGGTGGTGGGGTTTTTTCAAACACCTCTTTTGTTCACTTTTTGGGTGACTTTTATTTATTTCCTGGGGTCAGATTTCCCTTCCCTGAAGGAAGGTTGCTAAAGGATTCACTTAGCTCAGTCTTTAAACTGCTTCCCCCCTTCGTGTAACAGATGTTTTATTCTTTGTCCATTTGAAATTTGATTCTGCTTTGACTTTGTTATTTTTGCTCAGTAGTTTAGAGAAGGAATGGACCTGGCATTTCTTCTTTCAGCTAATACATTCACCTCTGCTGCCTTGGCCCTCCTGCTCAGAACCCTTTTCAGGAACAGGGTATATAGGGATGTATCAGAATTTTTTATCACCATTAACTTACCTTATCCAAACCTTTCCGTATTCCCAATTACATCCCTCTCCCAAAATGTGGATGATCAGGCTTTAGGAGAGTGGGGGGGCTTAGGAAGGTCTTGCTGTTATCTTCAAAGCAGCAGCAATTGTAGCTGTGTGCAGAGAGGGGACCCTCTGGATCCAGACAGGCTGTGCCAGCCCCCATCTGCCACAGGCTGTGCTGTGAGGGCAGGGAGAGCTCAGGATGCCACCACAGTGGGCACAGAGAGACTGGAGCAGGAGTAAAAGGAAAGATTTTGCCATCATTTCTCGCCTACCCCCAGATCCCTCACCATTGCAGAGGATGTGCCTCTCGCTGTCACTGGGAGATGCAGGGATAAATGGAATTGCAGATCAGAGCATTAGCACAGCACAGGCCTGGACCAGGGTGCTTCAGGTCATTATTAACCAGTGGATTAGGATGTCAAAGTTCTGAATAAAAGATAAGACATAATTTAGGAGAAACATTTCTCCTCATTCAGCAATGTTTCCTTTAAAGCTGATTGGTCTGATTTTTAAAAAGTCGTTACTAAAAATAGGCTGAACGTGTTTATTTAAAGTTTTTGGAATATTTTAATAAAACAGAAATGCCCATGAGCTTTTCTGCCTGTCTGAAATGGGCCTCCAGATCAGCCTTTTCGGGACAGATGAATTTATTGCATTACAGCTTATGCTGTTGTCAAGTACTGGTAGAAGCAGTTGCTTTCTGATCTGTTTTCACCGCTGACTTACAGGACATTTTTCAGATTGGTCCTGAATTGGTAAGAAAATGCAAACCTGGGCTGGCTACTTTGGGTGAGGAAAATTTGAGGAATTCCTGTGGTACAATTGGGAAGGGTTTGTTCAGCATGACTAGGGGTTTTGGGCTAGTTTTCTCTAAATACTTTGTTCAGCCAGTAAAGATTATTTGTTGCAGCAAAATACTGATCAGTAAGAGACAGAAGTGGGCTAGAACCTTTTCTTCATAGAAAGGGGCCTGAAAAAACAGCAGCAATATTCTGACTGTGCCTAGCTCTATTTAGATAAAATTATTGCAAACTGTTCAAACTATTTCACCTTCCTTGCAATTCTTCTTCCTTAGTGTCTCAGGGCTTTTGACATATGAACTCTGACCATTTTTAAATACTAATATTTGAGCCAGCCAAGGGGAAGTGCAGGTGGTGAAGTAACTGGATGTGTGGTAGCTGAGAGAGCCTGGCCCCGAGTCCTCTCCTGGAGGACGTGGTTGTCCTGCAGCAGGACTGTGGGACCTGGTGACCTGTCCCACCACAGGCACCCACGGGGGGCTAATGGCAATGCTGGATCATCTCCTGCCACGTGCCCAGATCACCAGCCGGGAGAAGCGCAGGAAGGGCTGCAAGTTAGGAGAAAGCCTGTAACAACCAGTCAGTGCTGCATACTGGAGAAGATAAATCTGCAGAGGAAATCGTTGAGGCAGATGTTTAATTAGTTGGAGCCAGGCTGGATAAATCAGGATAGGAGCTGTCTATGCAGAAATGCCGGTGTGCCTTCCCTTCCTCTGGGCTGGTGTCACTGCCTTTGGAAACAAACTGTTCTTTCTGCTGAGGAGAGAAGCAGCAGAAGGAGTCCTACAGCCTCTCCCTTACTGTAATGGATTCCCCTGTGTACAGTCATAAAATAGAAAATGTAATTGATGTTTTCTTATGGTAATGAAAACTAACGAAGTCGAATACTTTATCATCAATTTGTTTAACCTATTGCGTGCTCAGCAGCATGTATTGCACAGGCATATTTCATGGGAGGGCTGGAAATAAAGCTCTGCAGTTCTGGGATGAGCTTCTAGGGGAGACTGCTCTAATCCAGGATGGGCCACCTTGAGGGGGCTCAGGGGCATTGCTCATGCAAGAGGGTTTTCTGAAAACAGCCCAGATGGGAGAGAAAGAGCCGAGGATGGGCACAGAGAGGGGAGCTGGAAGCTCCATCAGTGCCACAGGGACCTGGCTGGGCACAGCTCAGGCACTGGGATAACAGCCCTTGGAGAACACTCATGTCCAGAGGTAGTTTAAGGCTTGTTCTGTATAATCCTGCCATGCCTACATCTCCTTTCTTTGTGCACTTCAGCAGCTGATGGTGTAAATAAAAAATCTCTCTGCAGCGTGGCAGATCTGCAGAAAAGAACTCACATGCTGGAGATTGAGAGCATAAGAACTTCCTGTTCTCCTTGAATTTATCAGTAAAAATGTCAGATACTGTGCTGTCTGGATTTTGAACAGCTCTAATAACCGAGTCCTGAGAAGCTGTTTTAGAAGGTGAGATTTGGGTGTTTTAGTAGCTGGGATAATTCTGCTCCCCAGAGATCAGTTAACATTAACTTCTGGAGGTAAGTTAGGTAGCTGTTGGGCATGCTTGAAATCCCACTGTCAGCTTGGCAGAGGAAGCTTTGTAGGTCGTACAGATCAGGTTGCAGAACTGTAAAACACCATTACCCCTAGAGCTTGATTTGCTTTACTGGGAAATGATTTTCCTGCTCGGTCAGTCTGGTGTGTGTTTCTGCTGGTCTTACTTTCACCAGTACTCATGTGTTACCCCATTAACATGTAAGAAATCTGGGTTGTGGTAGGTGTGCACTTTAAATCCTGCTTTTTTAGGGAGGCTCAGAGGGACCAAGGCAGGCACAGCTCTTCCAAGGTGGAAGGCAGAGCCCATGCTCTGACCCCAGGGCTCAGCTGGGGCTGGGGCTGACAGCAGCCCACAGTGTGCAGCAGGCAAGGAGATCTTACCAGGCTTTTTATCTCTGCACCAAAGCCTGCACTCAATATTGCCTATAAAATATGTTTGCATGGATTATGATTTTAAGAACATAAGAAAGATGGTGACTTCATCCTTGATACTTCATGTATCTTGATGCCATGGTGATTCTCAAATTAAATATGTGCAGGAACTATATGTACACTTGGAAGTCATCTCCCTGCCTGTGAGCTGTCTCATTCCTGCTGCTCTTCCACAAACACATTCCCTGGGACGCCAGTTGCCTTCTCCTCCAGAGCTCAGCTGAATGGACTATAAATACTAATGTAAAGTAAATAACAATGCAGGGAGAATGTGTGCAGAGGCTTTGTTTTCAAACAAATTAAGCATGGATGTCAGTATATAAAAACCGAATGTTCTTAGAAGGAGATGAGAGACAAAACTAAACAACATAAAATGCTGAAATGTTGGAATAATCCTGCCTGCTCCTGGTCCGTGTCAGCCTCTCTTCATCTGAAATTTCTAGTGAACAGAGAAGTCTCCTCTGATTAATCTTGTCTGATTTCAAGTAGAAATTCTTTGCAGGGTGAACATGCTACTGATTATTATTTAATAGCTGCCTCCGACTGCAAACATCCCCCAACCAGAAAGGCTCAGTCCTTTTAAGAACAAAATGCTCTACAAGTTTAATTGTTGTAAACAAAACCTTCTGCCAACATTGCACAGACGTGACCTGTATTTTCCGTAGGTTAGAGGGAGAGTTATTAGCTCAGTGTTCTGTGAGTTTGGAGAAAGATTAATACTTTTTCAATAAATGAAAACAGCTGCTTTGCAATAACATTCAAGTCCCTAACAGCTGTCAACCAGTGCTTTTTGCATTCTTTAAAATGTGTAAAGTGACCAAAAATAGTTTAAAATAATCTTCCTGGTCTGTTTAAGTGTATTATTTCACTGCCACAGGAAGCTGAATAATAAGAAAAGAGAAAGATTCGAGAAACAGGCGTAGAACTTAAAGATAAAAGCCTCCGTATCATATTTTAGTCTCTACACCAGAATCAGAGGAATTACAGCTGCCAGGGCCAGGGAAAGGAGCCTATTCCATCCCCTGGTTCCTGGGAGCACAGTCTGTTACAGAGCCAGGTTTTGTGGTGGTTGATTATTGCCATGGTTTAGATTTGTTCACACAAAATTCAGGTCACCCTCAGAACCTGGAGACTCTCAGATGAAGAGTTCTGCTTGGGGCTCATCTTTGTTTGAGGAGCAGCTGGGGAGGAGAGCTCTGAGTTGTGTTTGAAAATTCAGTTTCTGACGTGTCAGTGTCAGCACCACATTTAATGTCAAATTTCGTGACTTAAATGTTCTAAAGCATCTGCTAGAGGAGCTGTGGGCCTTGCTGGGGTTTTCCTTCCTCATCTTACCTTGTTGGTGGGAGAGTAGGACAAAAAAATGTCTGTAAAGGGAGGTGTGTGTGTGTGTCTATTTTGATTGCACATATATGAACTTATTTATACATTTTATAAAAGGAGAATTAAAAAGATAAACTATGTAAAGCTGCAGCCCTGTGGATTAAAGCACTTCTAACAGATGAACTACAGTTAGAATAAACTGTCATTAAAGTTTGATACTGTCATGGAATGATGGTAACTGAGGAGTTTAAATTTAAAAGTAAATATGTTCGAGTAGGCGATGCATATGTTTGCTCTGACTCTTTCTGGGATGGAAGCCCCAGCATCTGTGACAGTGAAAAGCCAATTAATTTGTGTTTCCTTGTGTTCACACTCATGCTTTTCTGCTTAATAGTAGTGGTGAGTGGCTCTGGCTCCCAGTGCTTTGTTTTGGATCATTACAGCAGCCCTGCAGAGCCTGGTGCAGGGTATGAGCAGCTCTACCTGCAAACCCCTCAGGGATCCCTGCAAACGCCTCAGGGATCCCTGCAAATGCCTCAGGGATCCCTGCAAACCCCTCAGGGATCCCTGCAAACGCCTCAGGGATCCCTGCAAGCACCTCAGGGATCCCTGCAAGCACCTCAGGGATCCCTGCAAACCCCTCAGCTCTACCTGCAAACCCCTCAGGGATCCCTGCAAGCACCTCAGGGATCCCTGCAAGCACCTCAGGGATCCCTGCAAGCACCTCAGGGATCCCTGCAAACCCTTCAGGGATCCCTGCAAACCCCTCAGGGATCCCTGCAAGCACCTCAGGGATCCCTGCAAACCCCTCAGGGATCCCTGCAAACGCCTCAGGGATCCCTGCAAACCCCTCAGGGATCCCTGCAAGCACCTCAGGGATCCCTGCAAGCACCTCAGGGATCCCTGCAAACCCCTCAGCTCTACCTGCAAACCCCTCAGGGATCCCTGCAAACCCCTCAGGGATCCCTGCAAGCACCTCAGGGATCCCTGCAAACCCCTCAGGGATCCCTGCTGCTGCCAGGGGGCTCTGCCTTACCCGGGCACGGCTGTGCCAGCATTCCCAGGGCTGTGCTGGCATTCCCAGGGCTGGGATCACTCAGCCCCAGTGCCGGCATTCCCAGGGCTGTGCCAGCGTTCCCAGAGCTGTGCCAGCATTCCCGGGGCTGTGCTTGGCTCCCTCACCGCTCCCGACCAGAGCCAATGCTGGAAGGGGCAGAGCTGCTCCCTGCCCGGTTTTGGGGGGGTCCCCGGAGCAGGGGGGTGAGCAGGGAGAGCCCCTGGGTGCAGAGGGGGGCGATGGAGCTGCTGGGAATGATTTCCTCCTGCCCAAGCCCGGCTCAGCTCTGCAGCAGGATGATTTATTTATTCCACACACCCTTTCCCTCTCCCCAGCCCGTGATGCTGAGCAGAGCCCGTGTGTTGGTGTACGGGGAACAGCTCGTCAGGAATAAAGTGTGTGAATCGTTGGTCAGAACAGCACTGGCTAGCTAGCTCTGTGCCTCGGGCTGGTGAGGGGCTGGGTACCAGCCCAGAAGAATTTTTCATGCCCAGCCTCCAAAATGAAGGTGAAATATTGATCAGTTTTGGATCTGTTGGTATTGAATCCATGTGGTTACTGGTTCTTCTGGATTGGGAATAATGCTGTAATTAAGGTGACATTTTAAACTGGGCAGCTCAGTGTTTGGGTGACTGAGATTTTTGTGTTTGTCTCACCCACTGTGATGAACAGAGGCTGTGCTGGTCCCTGGTACCTTCACGGGACCAGCTCCTCCCTGCTCTGTGTTCTGAGCCCTCGAGTGCACTGTGGTTGTGCTGCCCAAAACTGCAGAACAATCACTGGTGCCTTCATAGCCAGGGAAAAGCACCTTTGTCCCTTGAACATCCCGGCAGTGGCAAGCCCTGGCGCTGGTCAGTCGGGAATGCCCACCTGGGCTGGCCCCAGGACAGTCCCTTGGGGACAATTCCAGGTGCTGGAAGGGCCAGGCTGAGAGCGGGGCAGCTGCAGAGTTTACAATAAAATCTCTGTATTGGATTTCTGCTGTAGGTGCTTTACATTATAGATCAAACATGATGATTTTGTCTCAGCTTTTTTTTTAGAGCTGCACATTGCTAACGCAAAAAGGTAGCAATTAAGTAAAACCCTTCTGTTGAGCTGTGCACAGCCCGGGTTGCTGCTGGCCGTGCTGCACATTTGTTGTTCCCCAGAAAAGCAATCCAGAAATGAAGTGTTTGTTTCTTTTTAAGGGGCTTTTGACTAAATTCTTTAATTTCACTTGCTGTCAAGGTAGTGTTAAGTAAAATAGGTTTGAACTGCTGTAGTTTTTGTGTACTGGACTAGATGTCAGAAACCTTTGCCATCACTGGAAATTCTGTCACTCTGGATTTACTATCTGTTTCCCACAGCTGAATTCCTGAGCAGTGTGATTTAACACCTTGGCTCTCCATCAACCAGGCCTGGCATTTATTTGAATGCATTACACCACTGGTTTCCATAAACTATTTTACAATTGTTTCATATAAATGACTGTTTATTTCTACAAAAACCATCTGTATTTCTGTGGAGAGCGGCAGATAACTGTGTGTAAAATTCAGTAATGTCACAACAGTGCAAGTTAAGGAAAAACAGATTGGGCTAAAAAAAACCCTCTTGTGCTTGTGCATAATGTTAAAAGTTTGTTTTCACTATTTAAATATCTTTATTTATTAACCAGTATTTGCATTTGTAATGATAAAATCTTTATTCCACTTCAGAGGTGTTGAGGGGCTTTGGGGATTTTTAGCAGATAAACAGATTTAAGATGTCCTCGCAGCAGCAGGATTGGAGATGTAAACATTCTGCTCTGCAGCCAGTTCCTCTCTCACTGTTTACATATTTTCTGTTGTTTTATTGTCATTGCCAAGCACACAATGGAATCCTGCCCTTTCTGTCATGTTCTGAGAAGGCTCCTGAGCCCTTTCCCTGTTCCCACTTTCTCTGCTCTCCTCAGTGCCCTGACCCTGCTCCTCCCTCTGCCCTTTTGGTTATGGCCCAGTGCTCGTGCCCTGGCCCAGGGCCACGTCCAGCATCCACGGGGACCAGGGTTCCCCCAGGCCTCCCCAGGGACGAGGAGCTGCCTCGATTTCCCTCCTCCCAGCCAGCACCCAAGGAGCCTCCACACTGAGCTATTTTAATTCCTCCATCTGCTGCCCATGTGGTGGCAGAGGGAACACTGGAATCCAGCAGTCTTACACTTAGCACGACTGATACTTTCTGACAGACTATTTGAAATGATAGAAATACATAAATCTCCTCTTTTTTATGACCTTGTAATAGCTGCAACATATTTCCAGCAAATATTTTCTATAGCAATAATAAAAAAGCGATAACAAAAAAATAAATATAAATATAGTTTAAACTCAAGCGGAATCGTGCTTTCAAAGCCCAGGGATGGAGCAGCAAAGCAATAAATCACAAATCCTTGTGAAAGAAGGGCCTTGAAATGGAAAGTCCCACAGACATCAGTGTTAAGTGTTTATCAACAGGGGTTTTTGACTGCTCTGCTGCCTTCTGCCTGTGCTCAGTTCCCTTTTGCTTGTTCCCTCCTGCCCAGCATCTGTCACCGTGGCTGTTGGGCTGTGGCTGCCTAACTGCCCACATCTCTGATCTTCTCTTTCTTATTTTCTTTGTTACTTTTTCTTTTCCTTTGTGATTTCCTTTGCCCCCAGAGGCTGTGGCTGCCCTGGATGCCTGGCAGTGCCCAGGGCCGGGTTGAACAGGGCCTGAGCAGGCTGGGGCAGGGAAGGGATCCCTGCCATGGCAGGGGTGGGGCTGGAGGAGGTTCCCCTCTGGCCTGAGCCATTCTGTGGCTCCGTGGTGCTTGCAAAGCCCTGTGAGCAGGAGCAGTGTCTGGGTGTGCTGGAGGCCAGGGTGGAGATGCTGCCCCATGAACACCATGGGTGAGGTGTTGCTCACACCAGCTTTGTGCAGGGCTTTGTGGAAGGAGTGCAAGGACAGACGGGTTTGCCTGGGCTTTCCCACCAGGCAAACTGAAATTGTAACAGGAGCCCCTAGCAAGGAGCAGGATTAATGGATGACACGTGAGCAAATGCAGCATACAGGGGCATGGCTTTGGCAGAGCAGGCTCTGCTCCAGCAGGCTGAGAGGGAGCCAGAGACCATCTGAAAGGGATGGTGGGTTTGCCATGGCATGCTTAGATTTCCAAAAAAGATTTGACAAAGGCTCATAAAGCAATTAAGCTGTCACAGGATGAGAAGGAGGATCCTCACATGGATTAATAATTGATTAAAAGACAGGAAACAAAGAATAGGAATAATGGCCCTTGGTGATTAGTAACTAGGTTACTGGTGGAGCTCCAGTGGAACTGGTGGAACCTGCATTGTTCCTTAATGTGGGGCATGGAAAGGATGTGAATGCTGATGTGACAAAATGTGCTGTTGATACAAAAGAGGTAAGAATAGTGCAAATAAAAGCTGTCTGTGAAGCACTGCAGAGGTATCCACAGTGCTGAGTGACAGGACAATAAAACGAGAGAGGGAAGTCAGTGTCAATGAGTACAAAATAATATACAGGGTGAAAAGCAACTGTAACTATATGTGTACAATGATGGGCTCTAATTACCTTCCATCAGTCAGGAGAAGTATCCAGTATCATCACAGTAGTTCTCTGAACACTTCAGCTCCGTGTTGGAGCAGGCAGAAAGACAAATGGAGCATCAGGAACTGAGTCCATAAATCCCAATGTACCCAGATCCTAATTGTTGTGTTTTGTCTCAAAAAAGAGAAGTGAAGAGATGCAGAAAGGGATGCGTATGGAAATGGATCAGGCACATGAAATGAGGAGCAGATGCTGGGAGGGAAGGGCTTTTCTGGTGTGGAAAAGGCACAGCTGGGTACAAGAGGTGTCTGTGAAGTGCAGGTGGTGGGGACAGTGAATTGGGAAGGTTTTATCCTGGTAGCTCGGAGACAGGAGCTGCTCACCCCAAACATTGGGGTGGCAATGGCTCATTGGAACAAGAGGAATACTTTTCCTCACACGGTGTAATAAATTCAGGAGGTAAATGTCATGGAAATGGGAAATTCAAAAGTGTTTTGGACAAATGCATGACTGTAAAGGGAACAGAAACAGCTGATGTAGCACAGGTGGAACTGGGGTGTTGGTGAGGATTATGGGAGCTCTTGAAGGTGAAGAGAGGCATATTCAGGCATAGGGATGTGTTTTGTTGCAGAGACTAACGCTGTAAAATATAGCCTCAGTTTTCAACAGTTTGAGTGTTTTTGTTGATACTGGTCTTTTTTGTTTAGGTTTGACAACTCCACAAACATTAAATATTCTTTCTATAATCCTTATTTCACCCTGGTAACTAGTTTGGAGATGGAGGGGGTTTAGTTGGGGTTTTGTTCAAAGCCTGGTTCCCTGTTGCAGTGTTAGTATTGTTTATTGTGCAGATTCACCCCTGACCGTGGCATTCTTCATTGCTATTGAAAGTTAATGGGGGAAAAATTGCATTCCAAACATTTGAACCCATAGTAGCCATGGCTGAACTTAGTTGATCTCTGGTGATCGGTTCAATTTAGTTACGATTTTTAGCCATTAGGCTGGGGCTGAATGATGGTGATTTGGTTGAGGCCAAATGTCTGCAGAAAATTGGCTGTTTGATAAGAGCCCTGTTATCAGAGGGGGATACTTTCTCATTTACATTTAGATGAGTATTGATTATTTATTTACTCAGAGAAGTGAGATTCGTTCCCAATCTTATCTCTCTAGTCTCTGCTTGTCAGCAGAAAGAGAGAGAGAGCTCCTGACAACAGCCCAAGATAACAGCACTTTGTAGTGGAGATAAAAGTTGGAATGGGCCTTTTTCTAGTCTTGACTGAAAGGATAAGTTTTAAAAATTAGAACTGATGGGTCGTGCTTTCAAAAGCCCTTTCTGAAAGCTTTGCAGCTTAAATGGCAACAGAATTGGTTTGTTGGTATGCAGGTGGCTGTTCCCTCCTGCAAGGGGGACCCTTAATTTGATTACAGGGTGGGATTCTTCCCAGGCACCTTTGTGTGCTCATAGGGAACTGTGGGTCTTGGGGTCTTGGTTTTAATTCCTGATGAACATTCCTGTCTCTAAAGGGGTGTCTTGAAATAGCCAGGTGGGTATCTGTGGATAGACTCCATGGTGAGAGTGGTTCCACAGGGATTCAGGTGGAAGGGATGTGTGGGATGGAGGATCACCCCCAGGAGGGGTGTGGAGCCCCGGGAGCTGCCAGCAGCAGGAAGGCTTGGCCTGGGACAATGGCCAGGACAGTCCGTGCCAGGATTTTAAAGGTTTATTTTACAACTGCATTGAACATTTGCATGAGATTACAGAAATCCATATAATCCATCTTTGGTATTGCCACTTGAAAATTTGTTGAAATTCACAGAGCAGGATTCCATTAGGGAACCATTAAATTATCCAATATTCCTACTACAGTGACATCATTTGAACTTGTGAGAGAAGCCTGATAGTAAAACTCCTCCACAGACTCAGCCTAACGTTCTTCATCTGTTGGCAAGCAGAGGTCATGTAAATGTGGACAGATATTTAAAGCATAATTGAAGAGTAGATACTCTCTGAAAATCCATTTGCAGTTTTTTATTCATTTCTCAGTATTTACTGTTTTTTTAATTTCTCAGTATTTTCTGGTTTTAAGGAGTTATCCATGAGGCAGGTTGACCTGGTTCCTGCTCTGGAGCTCTCTTTCCCTGCTTCCTTAGCAGAGTTAACACAGGCTTGACACAAACTGGGTAAAACAATTTACCTGGTCATGGGGTTCTTCAGCTGCTCCAGATAGAAATGACCCTGAGGCACTGCAGGGTGTGTTGAGGGGTGATCCCCGATGGCTGCCCTCAGGGTTCAGCAGCATGGGGACTGTTTCTGATGGGGATGATGTTTTTGGGGTGGATCCAGCTGGTGGAATCGGATCCTCACGGAAGGACCATGAACCCTGCCTACCTTTGACCCTTCCATCGTGTCAGGGTTTGCTCCCATTGAGCAGGGCTTTGGGACTGGGTACCAACAGCACAGATGTCCAGATCTGTGCCAGCAGTGCCCTTGGATGTAGCTCAGGAATCTCTGGAAGGTGCTTGGGATGAACAGACAAAGCCATTGGGCTTTGCTTTCACTGGTCCTGTTCTTAAACCTACACCAGATTCTGAATCCAAGTTGATTTACTGCTTTGAGATTTGTTTCAATTCAGTATATTTTGCTTCTGCCTAACAAGCAGGCCTCTGTTTATCTAATTTATTTTAAATTTAAATAGTTAATCACATTTCCAGTAGCTGGGAGAGGAGCAGTGTTGGTGCTGGGTCTGTTTGCCTTTCTCTGTGCTGCGTGCTTTGCACTGCTGATGCTTTGGCAGCTCCTCGTGCCACCAGTGGTTGTGCTGGGCAGGGTGGGAGCTCCTGTGCCCTGCAGAAAGCCTGGCACTGCATCTGCTCTGAGTGGCACTGGGAATAAGGAGAGTCCCCCGTGCTCCACAGGGAGAGAACGCGCCCGGCCAAGCAGCGAGAGCCTCACGCGGCTGTGGGGAGAGGGAATGAGCAGCTGTAATTGAAATTCTGCTGTAGTAAATTTAAAATTAATTGGCCAACAAATTCCATTCCTTAGGCATACCATCTGAGGCTGAAAGACTTAATTTTTGTTATATATTTTAAATATTTCATCATATATATGCTCGTAATTCAAAGTCAGCAAACAGAAATCTTTTAAGTAGTGGTGAAGAGGGAACAGATTTTGTTAGTTCAGTTCTAGGTTTTTTGTTACTTTGAGACTTGGTTAAAGAAGTTTTGAATCACTTATGATTTTTCAGGTATCTGTTCAGGTTATTTTACTGGATTATGGAAAATTATTTATGGAAAATTATTGTTTATGGAAAATACACAGCTGAGAACTTGGTGTGCACTTCAGCTCTCAGGTGTGAGCAGGAGTGGTGTGAGGACAGGAGGGCTGGAACTGGCTCAGGGGCTTCACCTGGAATTGGATCAGAGTGTCCTGGTTTTGTTCCAGTTAAGCCATGTAGTTTAAGGATCCATTCAACTAGAAGATTTTTTTTAATGGCCTAGTTCTTGTAAAAACAATTTTTTATACATTTTCTGTAGCTGTAAAACAGCTTTTTAAGTGGTATTGTCCTTACTTTGGGGGTTTGGTTGGGCAAGAAAGAAGCTGGCACCTGAACCTTCAAGATCTACTGTTAAAATGTGAAAAGAATTCATTCAAAGCAGCAGCATCTGTCCCTCTGTGTGATGCAGTCCATAGGGATGGGCTGATTTCCTTCCCAGGTGCTTCCAGTGCTCTGTGCAGGCAAGAGGGATGGGCAGCAGGGAGCAAACACTGGGGGCTTCTTCACTCAGGAAAGATGCCCCAAAAATGCCCCCAGGGTGTACAGCGAGGTCCGAGGGTGTTTCCCGCTCCAGGCAGGGGCTTGGTGCAGCCTCACCTGCGCAGGGACAAGGTGGGAGTGTTGGACAGGGGTTTGGCAGGGCAAGGTCAGCTGCAGACAGCGGGAATGTGCTGATTCCTTCTACACCATCCTCCAGCTGCTGACAGGGCCCTTCCTCTGGCAAAGGGCTCTGGGACATCAACACCCACCTGCTGTGCTCCTGGGCTGCCAGTAACCTCGTGTGAGTTGAACGTGCTAAGCCATCACTTTGTTAGAAAACAGATGATTTTACAAGTTACTTTATGTTGCAGGTCCTCAGTATCGGCTGGAGAAGCAGAGTGAACCTAATGTCCCAGTAGATTTAGACTGTACCTTGGAGAGCCAGAGCACTTTGGAATTCTGCCTTGTCCGGGAGAACAGTATGTTTCCCCTTTTCACTTTTGCTCTTGTAAACTGCTTAAACTCACATAAGTTATGTATTTTGGAACACAAGCTGTACTGTCTGGGCAAGTACGTTGTGACGAGACTCTCTGTCCCGAGGCACTTCTCCGTGGTGCCAAAACAATATTCCAGAGGGAAGTGATGGATTTCATACCTTTAGCAAATAGTCTGCATCCTGTTTATCACTTCATGATTAATCTTTTGCTGTTAAACTGCTCTGTAAAGTTATGATCAACCCTGAAAAACACGAAATATGAACCTGTCTGTGCTGCAGACGTTGCTCAGTGAGTCGGGTTGGTCTGCAGGGTGCTGTGCCCTGTCAGTGTGACTGTCAGAGGCACTGGGGGTTTCTAATACAATTTAAAGAAATTAGCCATGCAGAAATAACTGCAGCAGTTTGATGATTTTTGAAGTGCCAGACAAATAATCTTCTCTCCAGCTCTGCTCAAATATTTTTATTCTATTACTGTTTTCATTATCCTAATTTTTATTTCCTGATTTATTTCTTTACTTGAAACAAAATGAAACTTTGAAAAAAGACATTTAACATTGGTTTGTGTTTGTTCCCCATGGGATTTTGATCCATTCTTCATTCTTTACAGCAGCCATGCTCTCAGGTTTGGTGTTCTTTCATTCCATTTTGTGTAAAAGTGTTGATTGTACTAATGAGTAAAGCCAGTCAGTTCCTGCCCTCAGCCAAGAACACTGCACAGACATTGTAAGAGCCTGCTTCAAGCAGTGGAAGAGTTTGTTCCTTCTGTGCAAAGGTTAAACCTTTCAATGGGCGCTTTTTGGCCACAGCAATTGTATGTGATCCCAGCAGGGCAGCAGAGCATCCCCAGAGCAGCCCTGGGTGCAGCACAAGGGACAGGAGCAGCCTGAGCCCCCGGTGCTGCTGGGGCTGGGATTGGCACTCTCAGCTCTGGCTGCTGCTCTCCCTGAGGTCAGACTTGCTCCCAAAATGTTCCTGGTGCTCCTGGTTCATTTCTGCACAAAGTGGTTCTGAGAAACTGTAGGAGAGACCTTGGCAAGAGGGAGCAGGGGGGCTGTGCTGAGGAAATGGAGCAATTCTGGCCTCACTAATCGAGTTGTGCTCTTCCACAAGCCAGAATTCCCCGACGTCTGCATCCCACCTATTATTTTTGTATTGATTTTTAATCTATGAAATGATCCTCACTAGTCATACTTCCATGGGTTTTGCTTGTGATTTAAAATAACATTTTTTAAAACCCAGGCTCTGTAATTAAAAGAATACTGTAGATACTGCATCTTAAATGTATTTTCATCATCTGTGGAGGAATCCAGGCTGTGTCCTGTAGCTGTATCCCCTGCAGGTCTTTGCTCTCATGAGTGACTGGGTTCAGGTTGCACCATTGCTGAAGGAGTAAATCTGGTGGAGGTTTGTAAGTGGTGTAGCAGGAGGCAGTCAGTCTGCTCTGCTCCAGGAGAGCCTCAGGAGCCTTGGCTCAGAATGAATGTCAGTCAGAGTGTTGAGGGGACTCCTTTCCCTGCTCCTGCAGTCCTTGTGCTGCACTGCTCCCCTTCCCTCCCAGGCCAGGGACCCCAAAGTGAGCCCTGCCCTTGCACAGAGCCCTGGAGAGCTGTGGGATGGACCCCTGAGGCTGCTGGGTCCAAATTCCCTGGGCTGGGGAGCACCCCTGCCCTCTTTGGCACTCTGTGTGCCCATCCAGGAGGATGCTCTGAGCCCTGCTGGGATGGGGATTGCCCGGGCAGGGTGACCCTGCCCTTCTCTGCACAGAGGGGCTCCAGTTTGTGAGATCACTCACTGTCCCCGCCTTGGGCAGAGCCTGGCTCCCCCCTGCAGTCAGAAAATGGATTTTGGGGTGCTTAGGAGCTATCTTTTGGCATGACATTAGAATAGAAATATTGATAGTTTTCCACTATTAATAAAATAATGGCTTGACAATCCTATCAGCAAACTGAAATATTCACTTTGTGCATTCTGTCTTGATTTGAAATACTTTTAGCTTTGATATGCCAGTCAGAAAAAACTCTGTTGTAACAGCTATTACTTGTAAATGTGCTCTTCCTAGTCTCATAGTCATTTATAAATATATATATGGATGATGGCAAGCATCTCCTGGGAGAAGAGCAGCCACATTCCTTTGGGCAAAGAGAAAGTTTATATTTCAGGGTATTAAATGAAACAAAAACTTTCCATTATTAAGAAATATGTATGGAGAAATCCCCTTTCCAGCCAGCATTTACTAATAGCATTCAAGCTAATAAACTGCTGCCAGTGTGCAGAACTTTTAACTTGCACAAAGATTTATCTTTAAACTGAGAGCTGCACTTTGTAATGTGAAATGCCTTTATGTGTGGTAGGAAGCCGTTCATGGCTAATTTAGTTTTATTCTTGCCATCTTACTTCTGGAAAGTTCCTCTTTCTCATTTTATCATTAGATAGTAATTAGTATTCAAGGGAAATTGGTCTTAATATATTAAAATTGGTTTAGTGCCTTTAGACCTATAGCAAAGCCAATGGCTTATTGGAAAATGTAATTGGGGACTCTGTGTATGTAATTAATTGTATTGCAATTAAGAACTTTCATTAAGCAATATTCTAGTACATTAAAGTAATAAGGGACATTTTTGCAGTGCAGTTAGCTTTGTGTTTTGTTGTTTTATGGAGGAAGTGCAGGTTCCCTTCTCTGCAGCAGGCTGCCGTGGCATTGCAGTGCTGTGCCGCTCCTGTCGGTGCTCGGTGCTGGCACAGGAGCTCCTGCTTCAGCTGGGTCCCCGTGGGAGGAGGCTTCTGCTTTGGCTCCTGCCTCACCTCCAGCTCGTGGAGCTGCTGCTGTTTTTCCACTGCTGTTGGTCTCATTTGAAAATCAGGGTTTCCAGCGAGGAGATGGGCCCGAGTGACCGAGCTCACTCTGCTCCACGGGGACTCAGGTGTGTCCTGGGGCTGTGTGGGCAGCCCAGGGTCAGCTGGAGGGGTCACTGCTGCCCTGCCACAGCTCCTGTCCCAGCACAGGTGCCATTGTGAGCACACAGTGTGGGGACAGGGCCGTGGGCACTGCTCTCCAGCCTGGAGGAGGGTCTGGGCTGGCTCTGGGCAGAGGGGCAGCAGTGCCATTGCCACCCTCCTGCCCCACTGCCAGGCTCTGCCACACCACAGCCCCTCAAGATGCTTTTAAGTGCACCAAAAAGTTTGACATATCTCAGTGTATCTTTGGAGTAGTGCAGCATGAGGGTTTGACATGATACATTATGATAATCCATAGTATAGAGACATTAACACAGGGGTCTGTGACAAAATGCATTGTAATGTCTCGGAAGGAGCCATTACAATTTATCTTGTCATTCTGGAGCATGGAGTGCTTGCAGTGTTAAGATGGCTCTGCATAAATTCACATGGAGACTGTTTAATTTGATTTTTGGAATCCTTTCAAGTCGAATGGCACAGCCCAATTTGTAGCTTAACCCTTTGGTGTCCCCCTTCCCCAAAGGAGGGTCAGTGGTGTGTGAGAAGGGCAGCTCTGGGAAAGCTGTGGTGAAATTCTGTGTCTTGGGAATCTCCTGCTTTATGCTCCCCATGTGGCTTTGGACTCATTTAGCAGCAGATGCTTACAGTGGTGTAGTGTTGAGGCCACTCCAACAGTACAAGTCTCAAGCAAAATTAATACTGAAAAATCTGACAAGTTGGTACCTGCTTTGCTGGAGCTTTAAGATCTGTACTAAAACTCCATCATCTCATCTTCCCATTATTAAAATTTCAGCAAAACATAGAGTTTTCATTAATCTCCTGCAGCAAATTTAGTTCTCTGAACTGGCATTTGGTTCAGCTTTTAGGACTACATTAGCCAGGATATTAAACAAAACGTGTCATTCCTCAGGATCTCCTGTAAGAAGCTAAATCAGTTTTCAAACATATTTATGCCACTTTATCTACCAGCATCTGAATGATCATTTCGAGCTGAGGTGCTTTATTAGCAGCTGGCATCGAAATTACTCTGTGCAATTATATATCACATTATAGTAATGTTGAAATTGGTGTTAATCCAACGTCATAAAATGTAAAAAAAATCTTTAAAGTGTGTTATATTTTTTCAGTAATTGGCATTTTGGCTTAACGAGTTGTTGCCTTTTATAAAGGCAGTACCTGCAGTGGTAATGAGAATACTAATCAGTAAATAAAGTGCAGCTTCACATCAGCATGCCCAAGGGGCCGCTGGCACGTGGGAGATCTGTGCTGGCGTCCAGGGGGCGCCTCTGGGGACAGACACCTCTGGGGACAGACACCTCTGGGGACAGACACCTCTGGATGGGCTTTGGGCTGCTCTGGCCTCCTTGCTGGGGGACAGGGGGCGGGTGGCCAGCAGGGTCTCCTGCTCATCCCCTGGGTAGCCACGGTCCAGGGCTGCCTGTGCTGCCAGGGAGCTGCCCCCAGCATGGTGTGCTGCTCTCCACGCAGCCTCAAGCGCCTGCCATGGTGGCCTCAGTGCCTCGGTGGCTGCCCTGGGGTGGAGGGTGGCATCTCCTGGTCCCAGAGCCGGGCACCCGGGCACCCCTGGGCAGCCCCCAGGTGTTGCAGTGCTGGGCACCGGGCGTGCCCTGAGCCAAAGCTCCCTTCAGGAGCCCTGGGCTTTGTCTTGCAGGTTCGAGAGGAGAGGAGGTGTCAGAGGAGGACCCCCAGATCGACATTGCCACGGTGCAGGACATGCTCAGCAGCCACCACTACAAGTCCTTCAAAGTCAGCATGATCCACCGGCTGCGCTTCACCACGGACGTGCAGTTAGGTAAACCCACCCTGCCACGGGGGCAGCTCAGGGCTGTGCCAGCACCTGCCTGGCATCTCTGCCTCTCTGAACCAACCCTTATCACCTCGGGCCATTTTCTCATGGAGCACTTGAAAGTGTTGCTGGCGTTTCAGCAGTTAAAAATATTGCTTTCTGTTGAAAATACTTCAGTATTTTTATTATCCCCAATCAGTTGCACATGTTGCCTCTGAAGGAAGGCCATTATTTAATGACCTCGTCTCTTTTTTTCAGTCTAGGCTTCCTAATGGAAAGCTTCTTGCCAACTGTTTTGTTATTTTTAAATGAGGCTTTGCAAAATTGGGAGTTATTGGGTTTTTCCTTTTCTGAGACTGAAAGATTTTTAACGACCTAGTGGAAATTTGAGGTGGAACAAAATAAATGAGCATTCTCTAAAGGTTTTATATTGTCCTTATTGGCTCGCTGAATGCTTTTGAAAACCTGAAGGCCAAGGGCTGACAGAATCCTGAATTATAAAAGCCCCATTACTGTTTTAAAATGATTGAATGGCTTTTTATCTTTGTGTTTAAATTGTGAAAATTTGATTAATGATGCATTGGTAGGTGACCTGTGACATTCCTGCAAATACTTCCATAAAGAAATGATTCAGCAGTAAGATATTAAGTGCCATAATGTTTACAAAATACATTTATTATGTAGAATTCAGAATTGTTAAACTATACCAACTCCTGTATTATTGTCACTACAGTCCCTTCATTCCTCCATCCTGAAGCACATGTAAGAGTATGTGTGTGTAAAATTCTCACAGAAGGGGGTTTTTTGGTTTATTTTGAGCTGTCTAGTTGAGGCAGGATTTATCTCTGGTGCTGGAGCAGGGCAGTGCTGGGCTTGTTTGCTGCCTTGAGCAAACTCTCGGGGTGTGATAGTTTGCTTCCAGTGAAGTTTGACTCACTGTATCTGGGAAGTGTCAGAAATGAGAGCTTGAAAAGGTCATGACAGATCACTAAAGATAAATGGTTAAGGGAGAAGAGCTGTTAAATGAAACAAATGGCTTAACTTGTGCAGCAGTGGAGGAGCTGACCCTGCCCAGTGCTGTAAGGATCATAAAATTTCCCTTTTATAACAATGTGTGAACTTGTGTGATTTTGATGGCAGTGCACTAACAATGGGGCTTTATAATCTAGTTGTTTTTTTTTAATCAAAGAAAACCCCAGCAGGGTGTTCAAACCTTGGGCAAATGTAGAAAAGCAAAACCTTTTGATAAAGTCTGAGTAAATTGCTGGGCTTTCTCCTGAATTTTTTAAAGACATTAGGAGATCAAGATTGGCAAAACAAGGACTGAGGGGCCCTGTGGGTTTGGGCTGATGAGTGTTACACGTTACCTGTGAGTGACAGACTGCTTCTTCCTCCCTGGAATGGAAAAAACAGGAGCTGATTTTTTGTCTTCAGTCGAGGTGCCTGGCCTGGGAGCTCTCTCCAGCAGTTTGGTCATGGCCAGAGTTGCAAAGACTTTTCTTTGCAGCTTTTTTGTGCCATCAATTCTGTGTAGCAGCTGTAGCAGGGCGAGTGTTCCTCGGGGACCCCAAAAATCCTCTGTCACCCCTTTGCTCCTTGTTGGCAGATCAGTGGTGTCAGGGGCTGTGCAGGAGTGGATTGCACTTTTTTTAGCTGTTTTCAGGCCTGATCATTGAACTTGAGACAAGGTTTATGAAAAACATGGGAGTAAATTTGATTTTCTGTACATTGTGTGTAGCTCTGTAGTAAAAGGTGATATGTGGATGGCCATGGGAGGAGTGCCCAGCTCTCTGAGTGATGGGGTTTTTGCATTTAAGGTGGCAGTTTAAGGTCTGGGGTTTGTGTTTCAGCCCATATCACAGGGTAATGCACACACAGCAGCACTCTCAGCAGTTTTACAAAGGCTCTATCGTGTTCTGGACGAATAAGACACATTTACTTGTGTATTACATTAGCACAACTAACAGGAGCATATTGTCTGGGAAAACAACTGCTGGCAAGTGTTTCAGAGAGGGGAGGGGGCAATTGCAGACCCAACAAAGGGAGCAAGAACAGAACACTGCTGCAGGACCCATACATTATTGGCATTCCTTTTGACAAAATGAATGAATTTAAAAAATAGTAGAAGGAGCATTTTCACTTGGGTTTTGAGTATGAGTGATTTGTGCTGTGAGACAGAGACTGCAGAAGCCACAGACACAATACTGTTTTGATTTTAGGTTTCAACACATCCAGATTGTGAGAACAATAACACAAAAAAGACAACATTCTTTGTCAATGTACTCTCTGGATGTGGGTGAGCTTCAGCCAGCGATGTCGAGATACAGAAATAATGGATGAAGTATACAGCAACAATTTGCAGATAAAAATAATAGAAGTTAAAGTGTATTTTACATGATAAAAAAAAGATGAAAGAGGAGGAAGTCTGTTCCATCTGAGATGGTTACAAAATGGTGAAGTAGCCTCTGCTGAGAAGATTGATGCAATGGGGAGTGACCTTGGCTTGGAGCAGGAGCTGGTGATGTATGTATGAGCATCTCGCTGCTAAATGGACCCAGATTTGTAGCACTAATATACATGGAAGCCCAGAACCAAACTCAGGATGGCAATAAATCAACAGCCACTTTGGGTGTCATTTCTGGTTTATATTCCACTATTGTTCTATCACTTTAATTCATGTCACTATCATCTGTTCATCTGGAACAGTTTTATATAATTTTCCAGTGGAGTTACCTGACAAATCCTATCAAATTAACAAGGTGCATTAACAGTATTGACTGACTGTGAATTCTGAAGTTGCAGGACCAAACACTGACATTTTTTTTGAGGATATTTATAGGGGTGATGCTCTTAGAGGAAGGGATGGGGAACAGCCCTCACACATCAAGAATTTGCACCTTTATTTTTAGAACTTCCCCTGACTTTTTTTTAGTGAGAAAATGAGACTTTGTATCATCAACTTCCATATTCTCCTTAAACCACAGCAAATACCATTTGGAATAATGAACCATTACAGTGAAATACCAACACCAATTTTACATAATCTGTCCAAAATTAAATCACAAACCAAAATGGGCTCCAGATACAGCCTCAGCCTACTCAAATTAGTGAGTTCCAGGAGCCTGGGTGTTAATTGGACTCTTGATACAATGCTTAATTGCCATGTGATCTCTCTGATGTGAGGTGTGTTTAATGCATGGTTGGGTTAGAGGGGTGTTCCCATAACCCACGGGGTGGGTGAGGCTGGCCTGGTCTCTGCAGCCAGACCCCCCCAGGCTCCTCCTTGTCAGAGCCCTCAGGAGGGAGAAGGTTTTCTGCTTTTTTTTTTTTTTTTCCAGAGATGGTTAGTTCCAGAGATGACAAAAGTTAAATGATATTTAAATACCTTTTTCCTATATTCCTTTTGTGGATGTCTCATGAGCTTCATGCTGTAACTCATGCCTGAAGACACATCATTGTTTTTAAGGCTCTGCACACCTAGGTGTAAAAAGCTGCCTGGAAGTTTGCTCAGCTCAGTTCAGTTCCTGAGCTGGTTCCAGCAGGATCCCCTCTGCCCTGGTGTGGCCTCACCTTGAGTACTGTGTGCAGTTGTGGGCATCACAAGGTAAAAAGGACATGAAGCTGTTAGAGAGCATCCAGAGGAGGCCATGGGGTGGGGAAGGGTCTAGAGGGGAATTGTCATGAGGAGAGGTGAGGGTGCTTTGTGAGGTCAGAGCTCACTGGGGGCTGTAGCATCCTCTCAAGGGGAAGCAGAGGGGCAGGGGCCAATCTCTGCTCTCGTGACCATGGCAGGACTCAGGGAAGTGGCTGAAGCTGAGCCAGGGGACATTGAGGCTGGATATCAGGACAGGGATTTTCACCCAGAGCAGGGCTGGGCTCTGGAACAGGCTTCCCTGGAAAGCATCAGCCCTGCCTGGGTCCAAGAGGCACTGTTGGGACAGTGCTCCAGGCACAGTGGGGTTGTTGGGTGTCCTGTGCAGGGCCAGCATTGGGCTCTATGATCCTGATGGGTCCCTCCCAACTCCTTCTGAACCTCTGGTTCTGTTCTTGTATGATTGCATGTCTGCTGTACAGCAGATGGAGAGGGGTGGGTGGTGATAGTGTCTGTTACACAGAGCAGTGGTGACTGCAAAACCAGCACTATCTCCTATAAATCTCACAGCTCGTGTAGCTACTGCTTCCAGAAGAGCTCTGTATGCATTTAGGAGAATCTTTTCTGTGATATTTCTTTCTTTTGGTATGCTTATGCAGGAGAATAAAATGCAGATTATCAATGCAGTTTGATAACCATTTGCTTCTGGTTTCCAAAGCTCCCGTGCTTTCAGAAAGCCCAGAAGGACAATATACCTTCAGCCCATTTAAGATTTATAAAGTGTGTCAAATGGCTGATATGAAATCGGTTAAACAGATCACTCTTGTGGCTCTCTATTCTTTCTCATCTCAGGTATTTCTGGAGACAAGGTAGAGATAGACCCTGTTACTAATCAGAAGGCCAGCACTAAGTTTTGGATTAAGCAGAAACCCATTTCAATCGATTCTGAACTCCTCTGTGCCTGTGACCTTGCGGAAGAAAAAAGCCCAAGTGAGTAGTCCTTTTTATTTATGTTCTCTCTTCTCTGCCTCCCTGGATGTGCTCCATGTCCAAAGAATTATTGCTACCATGTCCTTTTCTTTCTATAGGTGTGTTTTTTTCATTACAGGATGTTTTTAATCTGACTCAGTTCTGTTATAGAGAACACAGCATAAACAGACATACATTTTACGAGTGTCCTCTGATGCTGCTCTCAGCTAATGGCATCACTCAGTGTTTCTTGCCCACTGTGACACCAACGGAACACTGGCTCTGCCCAGCTGTCTCCAGCCCTGCAGCACAGCCAGAAAATCCATGTTTCAACATAATTGCAATTTTTGGGCACTTTT
This sequence comes from Molothrus aeneus, assembly GCF_037042795.1. Lineage (NCBI taxonomy): Eukaryota > Metazoa > Chordata > Aves > Passeriformes > Icteridae > Molothrus > Molothrus aeneus. The sequence goes on along the minus strand of NC_089664.1, from coordinate 10,831,383 downwards.
TAACTTCCAGGCTGGTTTTAAATGTCTTTGGTGCAACTGAAGATCTCTTACATACAGTGAGTGTCAGCTCAGCCTGGATTTGCCCCAGCCATGGCTGCAGGGTCACTGGCACTGAAGGTGCCACTCTGGGCATGCTGTGGGGGTGACTGGGCCGGGACAGCAGTGACAGCCAGATCTGGGACAGGCTGGACAGCCCAGCTCAGCCATTGCCCAGAGGTCAGAGCTGGCTCTGTGGAGTGCAACTCCAAAAGCAAGGGCTTCTGCTGTGTCAGGAGAGGAATGAGAGTCTCTGTCTGGAAAAGTTGTTTTAAAAAGCACAGGATAGGCCCTGGGAGAATTGGGCAATGGCTCCCAGTGGGGCCAAAATGGAACTGTCTACTATCAAACAGTGACTGCAGTTCAAAAGCTCAGATGGATTTTATTGCACTTGTGCCTCTGCAGGGTAGTGAGATGCTGGTATTAAGTACTTATCTGCAAGGTGACAGAGAGGGAGAATTATGTGATACATATTTACAGAGGTAATGATCTGTTGAATTCTCTTGGAAGAGTAAATTTATGGCTGCCACAGATTTTATCAGCAATTATTGAACTATATCCTTCTCCCCTTCATTACCCCTTCCTACTCCATGTTCTTGGTTTAGTCATTGTCTTCCTTTTCTGTCTCTCCATCAAGATTTCATGGTCCTTGGGTAGGCACAATCCCAAGGAGAAGCTTCCCCAATGACCTGGCAGTCTGAAACACGTGAGGATTTTGTGTACAGTGCAAGGGGCAGTTTGTGCTGGTAAATCCTGTCACACCTCTGCTCTGTACCCACATTTCTGCGAATGCAGACATTGAGGGGATAAAATGGTGCCCTCAAAACAAGGCTGTATTTGAAAGTCCAGTTGAAACCTGAGGTTTCCACTGCTGTGACACCAGGGACCATCCCTGGACAGCTTGGACCTCGCCCTGCAGGATGGGGCTCTCCAGCCCCAGAGGCACCTCCTGCTGTTGTGGGAGTTGTGTTCATACCCAAATCCTGCCAACCCAGGAGTTTCAACCCCCAAATAGAGCCCAGGTGCAGGAGGGCAGTGCCTGCCCATGGGGACCACTGAGTGAAGAATCACGGTGGCTTTGCAGAGGACACTGACAGGTTGCAACCAAGGCAACAGGACAGTACTGAGGGGCTTACTTGCTCATTTTTGTGTGAACATCTTAAACTTCTTCTACTAAATAATGGTTCAGCACAGTTCCAAAAGGAGAAAATACTTCCTCCTGAAACTGCTGACCTTTTCCCAACTCACTAAAGATGTTCCAAAAGTCATTATTTTAGGCCAGCAGAAAAGACTTTTAGTGTGACATCTCAGAATGATGCATTTTGGGGAACTGAACAGCAGATCAGTATCTCTTGAATTTTAAATGGAAAAAAGTTATTTTAGTAGCATAAAGGAATGAAACTCACTGTATTTCACAAGTTTTGTCTGTGATTTTTATCAGCACGGTGATGTATGTTTGTAGCAGAGTTTACATCAAAAATTATTCCCGGATCTTTCTTGAATGAATTATTGCAAAGAGAGGCTGGGTACAGATAAGGTCTTTGAGTTCTGCAATATATTTTGTTTTCATGTTTTTATCTCTTGTAACACAAACCTGCTCCATCTCCTCTTTCAGAAGTGCTCGTGCTTGTCCCGTTGTGCTGGGCTCGGGGTTTGGGGCTGCCTTCCCTGCCCGGGCACCTCAGTGGGGCTGCAACCAGCTGGGCTCTGCTGGGCTGGGCTCTGCTGGGCTGGGCTCTGCTGGGCTGAGCTCTGCTGGGCTGGGCTCTGCTGGGCTGGGCTCTGCTGGGCTGGGCTCTGTGACTCTGAAGAGCTGAAGGGTTTGGACCAGCCTCCTGCTTTTTAGTAAGGGCAGGGGCTGTTGGGAGTGGAGGTTGAGTGCTGGGACCAGCGTGAGGGTGCAGTGGGAGCCTCGTGCTCATGTTCTTTGCTTCCCCCCGCACTGGCTCCTGCAGTGAAGCTTTGGTGGCACCTGTGTGTGTGTGTGAAAGGGCTCAGCAGCTTCAGAGCTGACGTGGTGGGGATATTGATGGACATCTCGGAGCCGTTTTGGACAGACTGAGTTTTCCTGTGCTGAGAGTTCACAGAACTCAGAGCTGCCTTCAGTGAGGGCAGAAAATGAGAACAGAAAGCTCTGGCATCTCATTTGCCATTAGTGGGGGGTTGTAGGCAGGGATGGCTGATGATTTTTGTTTGCCCTTGTAGTAGCCCTGGGTCAGAATTTGAAGTTTTATTTGTAAATTAAATCAGACTCCCTGGATTTAGACTGAGGGGAGAGTTAATGGCCCTGCTGGCTTGCTTCGATGCCATTAGAACCTGACAACACTGGGCACGAACATCTTCTTTAAATCAGGTTCAGCCTGATTATCATGAGAGATTTTGAATGTTTTGAGTCTTGAAAGGAAGCATCCTATCATGCAGAAATAAGATTTAAGCCTTAATAAAGTAGTTGTCATTTTTATAGCTGAAAAGAGCTTTGTATCTCAATTAAGTATACATAATATAAAGTCTTAAGGAAGCAACATAATACGTTTAATACAATTATATCCCTTTGCAATAGTGTAATTTAAAGGAAATCTGATTCTGGTAATGTCTCTTACATTACTTGGACAGGGGAGAAACTTCAGTGTCACTGCCCACTGCCGTGTGCAGTGTTCTGTGGCCCGAGTGGCCCTGATGGATGCCCAGGGCTGCTGGGCACAGCTGAGCTGGGCAGGGAGTGCAGAGCCCAGGGCAGCCCCCTGTGCCACCACACCTGATCAGAGCCTGCCCAGGGCTCTCCCAGGCAGCTGTGCTTCACAGGAGCTGCAGAAATTGGATTTATTTGATAATTTACTTGAAACACTGAAGCAACATTCTCTGTGATCCTTTATCTGCCTTTTTTTTTGTTTTCATGAAGCAGAGACATCTCAGTTGCTTTGTCAAAATACCCTCAGTATGAAGGTAAGTGTAAACAAAGGTGTTCCGTAGGTCACGGAGTACATGGGTAACTTCAGTTTGTAATTTAATTGCCCGCTTTGCACCCTGCAGCTGAAGATTTCCTTTAAATTCTGATTCCATTGTTGCACTGGGGCTTAACAGAGTGTTAACCTGGTAATAGGCACAGGGCCTCCCCATTATATGTCTCGCTATCGAGCGGTTCTGCATGACTAGTTAAAAAAGATGGCAAGAAGATTAATGAAAGCTGCGAGTCCAGAAGGGGGGCAGGTACCTCGGTGAGACTTCCAGCGAGGAGATATTAGAGCTGAACCAGAGCTTGGCTTTTTCTTTATCCCGTGACCTTTGAACCTGCCTTACTGTCGAGAGCTGCCAGCCGAGCCGACGTTTTGATTGATGTTGCTACACGAGTCAGTCTTTCCCATTGAATTCCACATCTGCACGAAAATAGCTTTTCCAGCAGTATTCACCCTGGCTGCAAGTGATAGCCAGAGCCATTCCTGAACCCCCTTTATGTAGTTTTCATTTAAAGCTAAAGGTGTTTGATGTTTTAATTCAGTGTCCAGTTTCTCCTGATTATGCACATTGGGTAGTACTAATTTAATGAATTCATTGTTGGGTTGTGGAAGGGCTGAAAATACCCAGGAAGTGTTGGGAGGGCATTGGGTTCCTGCTTCTCTGGGGGCTCAAACAGAGCTGTTGCAGGTTTGCTCAGAGCCTGCAGTGGGGCCAGAGCAGAGGGAGTGTGTGCTCTGCAATTGGTGCACAAAATATCGCAACATCATGGTTCCTGATATCCCTGCTCCTGCAACGGAGCAAGAAAAAACACAGTAAAATTCCTACTCAACAGGAGACTAGTCACAGATTCTGACCAGAAGGTAAAAAACAGGTTCAGCAGAGAAAATGTTCCCAAACTTCAGGCTGGGAGTGAAAGGAACATCCGAGTGTGGAACAGAAGGGCCGGGCCCAGCCGTGGGCACGCTGTGCAGGCAGGGCTGGCAGCGGGCACAGATGGCTCCGTGTGCCAGGGCAGCGCTCAGCAGGACCTGTCCCTGCAGAGAAGGGCTGGCAGCAAGGGTCCCCAGGCCTGGCAGGGGCAGGAGCAGCCGGGCACTGCAGTGCTGATTAACTGCAGCCCCTCCAACAGCCGCTCATAAAAGTTCTCCTGAGCGCAATCAGGAGCGCGCATTGCCTCATCCTTTTAACAAATCTGTTTTGTAGCCCTATTAAAAGGGGTCTTCATCTATCCTGTCAAAGCTATTCTGCTGGGGTTTTTTAGTTTAATTACACTATCCAATTAAAACTCCTCGCTGCATTTTGATTCGCCTCTCCTCGGGCCTGAGTGGATGTGACATTTACAAGGCTCGCCTCTCCGGCAGACAATGCGTGATTGATGAGGTGCAGACGCAGTGGAGGAGCCCATTGCCATGTGGAAACACTGCATTTTGATTTATTTATCTTTTTTCCCTAAACAAGGTTGCTGGTAAAGAGGTTTTGGGCAACCCTGAGTTGCACCTCAATTTTCAGCATTTTTGCAAAAATCTTTATTGGTATTCTGCCTCTGATAATAATTTAAAGAAACAGAAGGCTTTGAGGGAAAATAATCCAGATGTGTGAATAGTTACCACAGTTTGACACAAAAGTGGGTGTGTGCTGCACTTTAATTGCAGCTCTGTTTTCAAGACATCTGGACCCACATCACCCTCTAATAGCAATGCTGAGTAGCAAGCCTACAGTGGAATATAAAGGGTTGGAGGAAGAGAGATCGTGGAATATGCTGCTCCCTGAGAGAATGGGGCAAGCCAGCTGGACCACAGCTGTTTTTTTCTTTAACAGTCTAATAATTTGTTCCCACTTAAGTACTGCCCTGGTTTGAGGAGATCCACTCCAGGTTCATGGTGGGCAGCCCGAACCATCAGTGACTCCACTGGCATCAGTGGGGTGAGGAATTCACCCAGAGCTGACTGCCCTCGCTGCCTCTAACTCATGTACCTCTGGGATAAATATCCCTTGCATGAAATGGGATTAACCCCACCTGTACACACAGGTCCACATCCCTGTTCTGTCTGTCCCTAGCCGAGCTTGGTGCCACATCTGGATAATCCAACTCTGGCTGCAACTTGTGACCTCCCCTGTGAAGTTTTTTTGTTACCAGAGGGTGTCAGGAAGGGTGTTGAATGTTTTTTAACCCTGACACAACTCTTGCAGCTTTGTAGGCTCTTCAGGCCTTCCTCTAGGGTCACAGCATCATTCCTGGGCTATCACACGAGGATTTCAGACAGCTGAGCCCCTCCCCAGTGCTTTGGGTGAAATGCAGCAGTGGCTGCAGAGCAGAGCCTCCCCCATCTCATGTAGGGTTGGAGGAAATGTGCCTTTGTACAGAAGTATTGCTGATGTGTATTTTACTATCCTCATTCCTTGCCTTTTACTGGTGTATTTCTAATCCTGCATCTTCTCTGGGCCCATGGGAAGAGATTTCAGGGTCTGAGCCTGTTGAGGTCACAGTTTCTGAAGCAGTGAGAATCAGTGATGTCAAACGATGTCCATAAGTGCTTTGTTCTTTAGAGAGTCCTTCTCCAGCTATTTATTCCACTAATAACTCTTAATTGTTGACTTCTGCCTTATGGCCCTGTAATGACAAAGCAATCATCAAGGTATATTGAAAAATTAACATAAATTTGCATTTCTAGTGTTTGTTTGTTTTCTGCTTTGTCCAATTCATGAATATTCTTTTCATCCTCTAATTAGTGATTTAATTCCATTCTGTTTAAAGAGTTGGCAAAGGATAAGGGCTGAATTGTGGGGTGGAAGGGAAAGAAGAAAAACTTTCTAGTCTTAGCAGATTCGTAAAAAAATATCTTTTCTTGTGCAAATTCATATCCTTGTTTTCCAAGCAAAAAAAATCTATCTTTTGGACTTTGATAAAAAGAGTTTATTACTTAGATTAGAGTGATTATTTTTCTACCTGTGTCAGGTGCAGCATGAGGACCACCAAGGGTTTGGATGTTTTCCCAAGATTGCAGGAATTAGCGCAAGATTTACTGTTGCCTGTACAAGCACATTATGGTGGGTAGTTGTGGAGCTGTAATCCCACAGGGTTTCTGAGGGCTGTGTGTAGATGTGGGGCCGTGGCGGAGCTGGGGGCTGGTGTGCAGGGCGGAGGCTGCAAGAGGAGCTGCAGAGCCCTGGGAAGGGCGAGGAGAGCCGGGAGCTGCAGCGCTGCAGGGCCTCTTCCCTCGCCTCGTTGGCAGTGCAGTGGTGCTAAAAATCAGGAGATGGGGTGAGCAGCTGAACAGGAGACGTGGTGCTGAAGGAGTAAATGAGCTCTCCTTGGTGAATTCCCAGTGAATTAGCATCCTGCCCTTCCGTCTGTAGGCTCCTCTCCAGGAGTAACCACACAGGAACCCATTAGTGCTGGCCTGGGGAGGATTTATCAGTGCTCCGAGCTGGGGCCAAGGGGCAGCAGGGGGGAGAGGCTGCTCTGCTGTGGGGCCGTGGCATGGCTGGGGCTCAGGGGGCACCAGGGACATTGGCACGAGACCCCTTGGCTGTGCTGAGCTCACCGTGGGCTGTGCCTACCCTGTGACAAAAGCTGCTGGTAGCAGCTGAGTTTCTGTCGTTCCTTTTGCTTTCCATAACTGTTTTAACAGACAAATGTAGTTGGGAATAACATGGATTTTCTGTTGTTGTGCAGCTGATTGATCCTGATTGCGGGGCACTGAGGTTCCCTGCAAACACCCAGCCACTGGTGGTGTGGAGTGATGGTAGCAGCTGCTTGTGCAGCATCTGCATTTGCTTTAAATCCCCCATCACGTGCAGCAGGAGCCACTCGAGCTGCTGCTGTTTGTTACCAGATCCTCTCACACGGAAACATCAAACCGTGGAAGCTCCTATTGATCTCAGAATTGTCAGGGGTGGTGCTCTATTGGAAAGGGGTACATCACATATTTAAGCACTCTTGGAAATGGAAATCAATCTCACAATTCATAAATTCCATCTGGCTAGAAGAGTAGCAGAGCAAAGTGCCAGTTAGGATTTCAGTGCACTCATATTTCATGCTGTAAGTAGTGTGTTGTGGACTTGGAGCCCATAAACATGATGCTGTAATGGGGCTTTCTAAGGAAAAGTCTTCTTGGCTTCTTTCCACTGGGTCCCCATTCCCAGCAGGAGGGGCTGTGAGCTCTGCACGGCCGCGGGTTTGGCATCGGCGCCGCGTCCCCGGCGCTCCCCAGAGCCCCTGCAGAGCCACACTTGGCCAGTGCCCGGCTGGGCAGGCCCAGAGCAGCCTCTGTGCCCGTGGGAGCAGGAGCTGTGCCCTGGGCAGGGCTGCCCTGGGCAGGGCAGTGCCCCAGGGACTCGTGGTGACACCACGGCACGAGGCCAGGCTGGGCTCCCGGGGAGCAGGGAACACCTGGAGAGGTTTTGTCTTGATCCACAGCAAGAATTACCCAGAATTTCCAAAACCCAAAATGCAGCAGCTCATTGGGGTCCTCTGACCCTGTTTTGTGCCAGTGTCATTTCTGATAACCAGTGTGGAATGTTCAATGCCCAAGGAGAATGGTGGGAGCTGGTGGAGCACGGTGCTGTGTCCCAGCCCCAGAGTGGTGCACTGGCACTTTTGGAGTCATTAAGATGCTGTGTTCCAGGCAAAGCTGCATGCATTAACATGCTGATGAGCTCCCAGCTTGGAATTCCGCATTTTTAGTACCACTGAGGCATCATTTGTCAAATGATTTAAAGGGTTGGGTTTTTATTATTATTATTATTATTAGCCAATTTTTCAATACAGAATTTATATTCCAGATTAGTGCATCATAATGGTGTTTAATTAACATGCCACAATAAAATACTTGCATCTCAAATTTCCTGGCCACCAATCTGAGCATATATCAGTCACTTTTTGGAAATCTGGAGAATTAGATAATGTAAATAAGATTTCCAATTAGCTTTCCTGCAGGAAAGACCTGGATTTACAGTAATGTGGCTGTTACTTTATGGATTGCTAACTTTGACTGTTGAACAGAATAAATTAGAAAACCATTGGAAAAGTATCATGTATAGAATACATTTAATTTTAATTTTGAAGCCATCAGCATCCATACAAGTGAAGGATATTTTGCCTTCCTTTGTGCCAGGCCTTTGTGTCCAAGTCGTCCCTGCTGGCACCACGTGTTGGAGTCCAGGGACACTGTCCCAGGGCAGCCACAGGGCCAGCACATGGAAACTCTGTTTGGGACAGAGGCCCAAGTGCCAGGAAGGTGCCAGCAGGTCACATCTAGAGTTTAATTTGATTTTCCTTGGAGTGGGAAGGGCCATCCCAGCCCTGAGCGGGTTTGGTGGCGGCACGGCCGCGTCTCTCAGTGCCCCGCACTTGGTGCTGCTCCTGGGGCCACCAGCAGCTGGCTGGGCTCACGTGGTGTTTTGGGTGCTTTGGGAGGAGGGTTTGGAGAGGTGGCTCTGGGATTAATTGCCATTTTCTGTTCACTACAACCCTCCTCCCATGAGCAGCCCCGACGCGGTGCCGGGGCTGCAGCGCCGTCGCGGCCGAGCAGAGCTAACCAGCCATTTGATGGATTTTTGCATTTCCTGCAGTGGGGATGTGATGGGAAAAGGAACTTTATTGACTGGAGTTCAGCTGCTCCTGTAAGCCACCACTTGCCTTAAATTGAAATGACATGAGAAGCCTGTCAGCATTTCATTGCTTCCTTCTGTCGTGCTGATGGTACGCTGAGATCACCATCTGTGGTTTTCTTCTGTCAGGCAACGAGCTCTGCTCAAACTTTACAGGAATATTCTAAGCAGTTTTTTTCTTATCTTTGCAGGTCATGCAATATTTAAACTTACATATCTAAGCAATCATGACTACAAACACCTTTACTTTGAATCAGATGCTGCTACTGTCAATGAAATTGTACTGAAGGTGAGTATTAAATTTTAACGTGACCCAAAATCCTGGTGTTTTACCACTTGTTAGACATGTGAGTATTCAGGAGGCTCTGGAAACACACGAGGGTGCAGTGCCTGAGGACCACTGGGGTGTGTTTAACCTGCCAGGATGGCTGCTCCATGCCTGTTGTTTTATTCATCCTTCCAACAGCCACGCAGCCACTGCCTGTCTGCGTGTAGCATTTCTTTTTGTGCTTTTTTTTAGCTAATAGAGACACCATTTTCTGTGGAATTTTATAGGAAACGACCAGATTTTATTGTGCCCAGTTTCCACCTCTGGACACGTGGTCAGCAGCCCTGTGCCATGCAGGGGTTGGTGCTCCTGCCCCTCACAGCTCTGCCCCACACTCAGGTGTCCCCACACAGCACACAGGGGCTTCTCTCCCCTGATCCTCTCTCAGGACTCTTTGCTTTCCTTGGGGCCCTGTACAGACACAAACTCCCTTGCTTTGGGAAACAAATTTTTGTTACACTCTTGAAAAATTAGATGGAATTTTCCACAAGTTCATCTTTTGTAGCAAGTCAAATTTCAAAAGCAGTAATTTTGGCAAACCATCTGTTATGTTTGCTTTTATTGGCTGTGTGGAGTTTAGAGGATTGTTAAACAACTGACGTGCGATAAAATAACTTTTATTCATTACACAGGAGGTCAGTGTGTTTGAGGGGTTTCTGCTCTGTGGGCTGTTAGGCCAATTCTTCTGTTCTCACTTTATCTTAGATCAGCTATTGCAATCCCTAACACTTAGAATCGTGGAATCATAGAATCATTAAGGCTGGAGAAGACCTCCAAGGTCATCAAGTCCAACCTTTGCCCAAATACCCCCATGCCACCCATGCCACATCTCCTTGGGTTTTGAACACTTCCACCCATCCGAGTCTGGTCATAAACAAAGGCTAAAAAAATGGTTTACTGTCAATAACATGAATATTCAAGAGAGAAATAATATTGAGCAGTACTTTTTTCCCAAGTTGCAGTTTGTTTATAAAGAACATTCTCTGGTTTCATGCACAAGTCACTGGTTTGTTTTCAATTCCATCAGCATTAGGGAGCGCAGAAAAATCAGACTTTTCAAATTAGGCTTTTTAGATGATCAAGTGAGAAGGACTGAGACTTTATTGACCATGAAAATTCCCTATATTTTTATGCCTTAAGCTGTAATATGCAATGAAAGTGAAACACTCTACAGTGCATAAAATTGTGCAAGTTTTAGGCCACAGCATATTAACCAGCTAATGACAGACCAAAGGGCATTTTTATCTTTTTGATTCTTGCATTAACCTTCCATTAAAATTATCTTTGAGATTATCACAAAGCATTGGAGATAATAAATTTAGGGAGTAGCAGGCTTGTTAAATATAATTTTAAAATGCTTTCATCAAGTAAAATGTGCCAAAACACAGGGAAACTCTGAGATGAGCTGAGTATGCAAACATCATAATGGAAGAATTCTTTTTCCTGAGGCTGATAAGGTCCTTTTTTAATGATGCTCATTGCTGATTGTCCCAGCACTGGAGGGTCGGCACAGCTCCCTGCCTTCCCCAGAGGTTTGGGTGACCCGGGACGGGAGCAGGGACACAGGAGGACACCCAGGGCTCTCCTGGCACTCTGGGCTCCCTCTGCCCTCATCCTGCCGGCGGATGGGACCAGCTGGACCAGAACCCTGCTCAGGGGCTGGGCTGGGGGTCCCTGCCCACCCCGGGCTGTCCCCCGGCCTCGGGTGACATTAACACCACCTCGTGTCTTGCAGGTTAACTATATTCTAGAGTCGCGGGCAAGCACAGCCAGAGCAGATTATTTTGCTCAGAAACAAAGAAAACTGAGCAGGAGAACAAGCTTTAGCTTCCAGAAGGAGAAGAAGTCGGGGCAGCAGTGAGCCTGGAGCAGAGCCTGCGTGCGGCGCTGGAGCCGCTCCGCCGGGCGGCGGCCGGGACCGCTGCCCCTGCTCGGGGCGGGCGGCGGCCGGGAATCTGAACCATCCCGTCTCTCACGGCTGGAAGATTGTCCCTCCTCGGCGGTGGGAAGTCTCCCCTGTGACAGAAATAAAGAGCCATATCAGCCGGAAAGAAGACTGTTACGCTTCAGGTTCCTTTGATTAGAAATAAGAGAATGACGTAGACTGGCATCATTTAATTACTGTATTATGTACAATCACAAGAAGAGATGTGATTACATATTATTTCACAGCCTGGTTAAAATAAATTATATACATCTGTAATCCACCCACGTACACGCAGGTATTGCTTGTGACATGATCAAATTTCTAAAAACAAAATGTAGGACAAATGTATCCATTTTTACTATTAATAAACAGATGTAATCTTTTTCAAGGTCCATATGATGCACAGTTCTTTTGGGGGGAGGCCGCAGTCCCAGATGGTTTCACTTCTGTTGCTGAAGTGCAGGAGGCATCCGTGAGCCAGGAACAGCAGCCGTGGCAGGGGAGCGCTTAGCGAGGGAGCCCTGAGACAGTCCAGTCTGTTGTGTTTGTTTTGTTCAAAAATATTTTTATTTAACTGTGCTTTTCAGCTTTGCAAATGCTTTATCGGAAGTTCCTTGCTGAAGGCAGCACGGTGGTTGGAAATCCACATCTTGGAGGTGGAGAGGAGAATCCTCCTGCCCGGGACCCTCAGCTGCTGCCCCCCTGGAGCTGGCACATCCACTGGGGCACCTTGTCCCTGGGGACTGGGAAATGCCTTCACCTTCTCTCAATATTATTCTTTAACAATAAAAATTAAGACCTACTTTGTACTGGGATTTGTAACTATCTTGGCCTTGTTCATCCTTAACACATCAGGGAACACGGGAATGGATGCTGGCACCCAGAGCCACATTTTTGGTTGAATTCACCAGAGGTGTCTTTCTTGCATCTCTCCAGGTCACTGGAGCTCTGCACACACTATCATAGAACTGCCCTGGTTCCCCATGGGGCTGGGGGCAGCTCCCTGGGGCACTGCCCACCCTCTGCCCGCCTCCCACCTTGCTTTTGTACAGAGAAAACGTCCTGAGCCTTAACACAGCGTGTGGGGCAGCCCTGGGCAGAGGGAGGGCCTGGGTCTCACCTGTTGTGTTTATGTTCTGGGTTTCAGAAGCTTGGCCCTGCACCACCGAGGCCAGGCCTCCCTGTACAGTCTTCCATGATATCTGCAAAACAAGAGAAACACTATTTTATAGTATTCTATTAATTTTTTTTAATCTTTTCTATGTGCAAATGCAGCACAGATACAATGGGAAAAGCCCCTTCGATGTAAATGACTCTTTTAACCGACTCTGTGAAATATTTAACATTAAAGTTGCTCTGTGAATGTTCTTTGGCCACCCAGTTTCAATTCTTTTTAACTGAACTGAAAAATTGCCTATTTGGTACCATAATCTGCAGCAATCTCCTGTTTCCATGGCCATAGTGCTGTCGCCACCCCCTCACGTGTATTTATTATCAGCAGGGATTCAGCATGTGCAGGTTTGCTCTCAGGAGAGCCTAAAAAACTCAGATTTGTGGCAGAGTCCCTTGCCCAGACCAGCTGTGTTCACAGCCTCCTGTCAGTCACCTTCCTGCTCCTGGTGTGGGTGTCCTGGGACCCAGGCAGAGATGGACAGACAGAGGCTGCTCCAAGGCTGGGTGAGCAGCAGGGAGCTTTGGAACCCAGAGTTTATTTGCTCCGAAAGAGCCACCGACAGTCAAAAAGCAAATTTGCTTCCAAAGATCAGATTCAGTTTGATACATGGCCCACAGGAAACCTTCCTTAAACCCTGGAAAGGTCCAGCATTCCAGGAGCTGAGCATCCCTCCCCCAGCAGAGGCATTTCTGCTGCCCAGCGCCCCTGAAGGAGTTAAATCAGCGCTCGTGGCTGCAGAGTGTGCACAGCTGAGCACGGAGCCATCGCGGGCTGGTCTTTCCCCGGTAGCTGTAGATGTAATTGAGTCAGATGGGCATCAACTGGGTCAGCAAGGCAAGCTGTTCCCCCATCCTGCTACCGGGCAGAGCAGAGCGCGGCCCCGGCCTGCGCACGCAGGCAGCTGCTGGAGGCAGCAGAGATTCCCTCAATTCCCTCTGACTTCTGCTGTCAGAGGACTCCTGTCCACAGGGACAATTCCCCTCCACCTCCTTGGCTTTGTCAGAGCACAGGGGAACACCAGAGAGAGACCTTTGAGCAGGGGACAGCCAGGGCACCCTGGCACATCCTGGCACCCAAGGCCAGAGCACTGGGTGCTCTCCCTGGGCTCTGCAGGGGTTTGCCAGGAGCTCCCAGAGCACCAATTCCAGACAGAATTACCTTTGGTTTTGGGTTGGCAGGAGTCTGGTGCATCCCTGGGTTTTGCAGCTGCCCCTCAGGGGGGGCTGAGAACCTGGCACCAGGACAAGCAAGCAAAACCCATGGCACAGCCGTGGGTGCAGCCCTGAGATTAATGGGGGAGTTATTTATGGAGACATGTTTGTAATGGGCCCATGAATCCATGGAAATGCGCTGCTGTGGTGGCGGGTGGGGCTGGGTGCTGCTGCTGCTGCTGAAATTAATGCCTCTTAAATCACAGCCAGCACAGCCACCCCGTGCAGCTCTGGGACAAGGACAGCCACGAGGACAGGAACGTGTGGGCACAGTGGCACACGGCCAGCTGGGCCAGCAGGAGCGTGCCCTGGCCAGGTGTGCTCCCTGCATCGCTGCCGTGACCATGGAGAGCTCAGGGTCACCAAGAACTGGGCACAAGGAGGGCTGGCCCTGGGCACAGCCCCATGCTTCTGCTCCACTGCATGAAGGGTTAAGCACTGTCATGTTTTATTCTCCCCACACACCTCTGCTTAAATGCAAAAAGAGAAAAAAATCTCAACAGGGTGTTGTTCACTCTAAAAACCCTAAGCATGATTTGTGAACTCTCACAGCCTGGGTAATCTCATCAGAGTAATGGGATTATATTTCAAATCACCATGGCCTGTTCATTACACATTTAAACTCCTTTGACAGAGGAAAAGTTAAATAAAATGTGTGCGTCAGCCCTGGTTGACTTTCCCAGTTCTCTTTCTTGATTAGACAAACAGATGCTGAGCTCCAAAATGAAAAAATAATGTGCTCATTTATTCATTTTTCTGACAAGTCACAATAGATTTTTAACTACAAATGAGCCCCCTCCCCAGGTGGGAGCGCGGGGCCCGCGTGTGCTGTAATGGGCTGGGAGCTGGTGGCAGGGCTGGAATGGGGCACAAGTGGTCATTTCCAGGCTGGGAGCATGAGGACACGGCCACGATTCCCCTGCCACTGCCACTGCCACCACTGCGGGGCGGATTTCTGCCAGGAGCTGGAATTCCACTCCACAGCCACAGCCACAGCCACAGCCACAGCCACAGCCACAGCCTGGCCCAGCCCCAGCACCTACCAAGGCTCTGGCACCTCCTCCTGCCCTGCTCACCCAGGCTGGAACACAGCCCAGGGGCAGGGCCAGGGCTGCTGGGGCTGCCAGGGCCATGGGGGTGGCCGTGGTGTGGCCATGGGGATGGCCATGGTGTGGCCATGGGGATGGCCATGGTGTGGCCATGGGGATGGCCATGGTGTGGCCATGGGGATGGCCGTGGTGTGGCCATGGGGATGGCCATGGTGTGGCCATGGGGATGGATGTGGTGTGGCCACGGGGATGTCCATGGTGTGGCCATGGGGACAGCCATGGTGTGGCCATGGGGATGTCCATGGTGTGGCCATGGGCACAGCTGTGGTGTGGGCACACTGAGCACTGCCAGCCACAGGCACTTACCTGCTTAGGGCACCGGAGCTCCCAGCTCCTCTCACGGTGTCACTGCTCCCAATCCGAGCTCAGCACGAGCCCCAGGTGTGCCACGGGGATGGGGAGAGTTCAGCCCAGGCCTGGAGGGTCTCGGTGCCCCCGGTCCTGCGTGGGCCCCACCAGGGCGGCTCAGCCGTTCCCAGGAGCTGCAGATGAAGGAACAGGCGGGCTGCTGTGGGCTGAGCTCCTGCTGGAGAGAGAGGTCTCGTCAGGGAGCACCGGGACTCTATTAGGGAGCTGAAATGCCAGATAATTAGAAATACACCAGCAAACCCCATTATTGTCAGGAGGCTGCAACTGCGTACAGTAATGAAGCAATTATTAATGAGCAACTGCAAGGCTGTCATTAATTTCAGCTTTTCAGGATCACAGACTACGACAAGTTAAATGTTACAGCAGAGCTGGGCTGGGCTGAGCAGGGCTGGTCCCCACCCCAGCTGGGCACAGCAGGGTGTTTTGGCACCCCTCAGCCCGGGGGGGGCCTCCCTGTGCCCACGGTGCCAATTCCTGCCCCATTCTCTCCTCCTTTCCCTTTGCCCCTTTGGGCCGTGGCACCGACAGGGGAACGGGGACAGAGATGGGGACAGGGATGGGGATGGGGATGGGGACAAGAATGGAGACTGGAATGGGGACAGGGATGGGGACAGGGATGGGGACAGGGATGGGGACAGGGATGGGGACAAGAACGGGGACAGGGAGGGGCACAGGGCCAGGGAGGGGCACAGGGAGGGCACAGGGACAGGGCCAGGGCCAGGGAGGGGCTCAGGCTGCGGGGCCGCCCCGTCCTGCGGCAGCCCGGGCGCGGGGCCGGTGGCTCCGGGTGCGCTCGGGGCCGGTGCAGGCGGGAGCCGCTCCCGCACCAGCGCAGCCCCGCGCCGCAATCTGTCACGGCGGCTGGGGCTCGCCGGCTCTGCAATATGTACCTCATGTCTGGGCTGTCATCGGACATAATTCCTCCCTGCTGGCATATTGCTGATTTGTGCATAAGTGATGCGTGCAATCCACCTGAGCCGGGAGTCAGGGGTGCCTCGATCCGGGGCTGTCAGGGCAGAGTGTTTTAGTGCCTCCTGCGATTAGCTGGAATTGACAGGCCCTGAGAGCCGGGAATTGCACAACAGGGGAATTAACAGCCAGGGCTGGAGTGGAGTGTGGCACTCGTTTAATCTGCAATTTATCAGTTTGCGTGGCTCCTTGTCGCAGGCGGGAGATTACACTCCAAAAAGGGCGGCTCTGTTTTTCTGTGGTGCCAGCAGCCAGGGAGGGCAGAGCAGCGCTCGGGGTCAGCGGTGCCATGGGAAGGGCACCCTGGACGGGGTGTGGTGGGCACTGTGCCCTGGGGCTGGGTCCTGCGCAGAGCTTACGGGGCACGGGCAGGTGCGCCTGCCCAAGGTGCCCTAACCCCAATCCAGCCCTCGCAGGGTCCCCACGGCCTCTGCACCCCTCGGCACATCACCCACGGGACCCCAGAGCAGGATCCACAGAGCCACAGTCCTGTTCTGTCCTGCTGCTCCCGTGGGCCCTCCCAGAGCAGGGATGAACCCCCGCCCCCCACCATGCCACGAGTGCTCCAATTTTGATAATATCATTAGAGGCTGATAATGGTTTCCAGGAACTCTGCAGCCTCCCCGCGAGGTGACAGCCTGTGAAGGCAGCGTGCAGATAATGTATTCTGCGAGGGTACAGAAATGCGACTCTGAGCACATTAAGCTCCTTTAATGCGGGTGACACACACCTTCCTGCCCGCATGCGTTGCCCTCGGGGGCAGGCACGGCCCGCGGGCCCGGAGCCTCCGCCGGCCGCGCTCCCCCTTCCCGCCGCCAGCACCAGCCGCGGGATGCAGGCGCTGCCGCTGCGTGCCCATGATCTCCTTGGCCTTCCTGGGTGTCCTGCTCTGATACCGAAACCTTTACGCAACCTCACGGTATCAAAGATTATTTATAATGAATTAAATACGTTTTCAGCAGCTTCTTTCCACACTTACTGCCACACTTCCACTGCCACTTCAACTTAATTAGGGAGAGTTCGCTAAAGAGATGGGAATAAATGCATCTATAGAAATATATCTATGTATAAATGAAGAAAGCCACCACCGCAGGTCAGACCAGTCCTTTCAATTTATTGCCCTGGTACATTCATTTGTAAATAGCTTTGCCTTGCTGGTTTCTAAGTGCAAGGCTAATGTTGGAGTGCTTAAATTAATAGTGACGCACACCTTTCATTATTGCTATTAAATTAGGTGCTGGGCTTTGATGGATTCACTTGTTGCTGAACTAAAAGCCTGGTGGATGTGGGTGTGTGTATCCATTTGGTTTTACAGCAAGTTTAGGTCTCAGTGTCAAGGCAGGCAGAGCTGAGCGGCTCCTCCTCAGCTCACTCCAATTAGCAGGAGGGGCCCTCCCGCAGGAGAGCCGGGCAGGAGGACCCCACACACCCCAGGGGGTTTGGGCAGCGTTCCAGGATCAGCATCCCCGTCCCTGCACAAGGGAGAGTGAGCTGGGAATGCCAGCATCATACCTGGCACCAGAGGCCCGGGGGGATCCATGCCATCGTCTGCAGTGGGCACCAGCCCCACACCACACACGGCATCTGCCCTCCTGTGCCTGGAGAAACACAGAAACGTGACAATCGCCCCCAAAATCCCTGCAGACACGGGGTGTTTGACCCATACATCAGCCCGGTCCCCTGCAAGCTGTGACTGGCACAGCCCCGGGACATGCAGAGCCCCAGACTGGAGTTCCCGAGGATCCTGAGGCTCCTGCCCGTGCTGGCCGGGGGCTGTGGGTGCCCCAAGGCCCCCGATCCTGCCCCTGCCGTGACCCCATCCTCCTCACCAGTGCTGCCATTCCTGCCGAGGGCATCGGGACTCCCCTGTTCTGTCCAGGGGCTGGGAGCTCTGGGCTGGGCTGGGGGCTCTGAGCTGGGGGCTCTGTGCTGGGCTCTGTTCTGGGTCTCTGGGCTGTGTCTTTGTTCTGCCGCGCTGTTCCCACTCTTACGGTGCCACCTTGAGGCCGCCGATCGCAGGCTCAGGCTGCGCGACCGCTGCTGCCACGGCCGGTCCCTCCCCGCTCCCCTGTCCCTACCGCTGTCCCTGTCCCTACCGCTGTCCCTGCTCCTGTCCGGAGGGCCAGTGACGCCCTCAACCCTCCCTTGCACTTCACCAATCCAGGACATGAGGCTGTCTGACCCTGGGGATCTGGTCAGGCTATGGGGTTTTGTCCCAGGGAAACAGCTCAGGACATTCCTTTGGGGTCAAGTCTCTTACTCCTGGAGCAAGCCCCAAATTCCCTGTGCTGGCCCAGCAGAGTCTGTGGGGTGCTCTGGTGTCATTTTCTGCCCGTGCCCCAAGGCTGGCCAGGGCCAGCCCCGCAGCCTGGAGGGGCTGAGGCCCCGGCAGGGCTCCAGGCAGGCGGCAGCACCATCCACCCACGGCTCCCAAGCAGCTGGCAGCACAACCAGGTCACCGCCTAGCCTGAGGGACCGACATCCCCGTGTCCAGAGCCGGGCACAGACATCTGCTCAGAGCAGCTTCCCTACGGACACAGGGAAGGGCTGGCATGGAGCTGACCCCCTCGGCTGGCCCTGCCAGCAGCACTGGGGACACAGTGCAGAGCTGGTGACCGTGACAGGTCACTCTGGTCACTCCCTGTGCCTCTGGCACGGGCACTGCTGGACACACAAACTGCATTGCTCTTGCTCTTTGACATTTTAGGGATAATAAATTCTTAACCACCCCAAATTCCTCCTTGGTGCCCTCTGCAGCAATGCTCCGATATTACATATAAACCCAGTGCTCCAATATTAATTATAAACCACAAATACTGACCAGCTTCCATGTCCTCCGCCAGCGCTGACAATCATTGACTGGAATATCAAATTTATAATGTTGGGATGCGGAACCTGGTGAGATGAACTGCTCTGCCTTTTAATCAGCTTTATGGGATGATAGAAAGCATTGATCGACAAAGACAAGACACAGCCCATGTTCCTGTGTCTGTAGCTGTGCAACCTTATTAATTTAGATTTGCAAAGGGTTGGTTGAGCTGGAGGGGACAGAGCTGGGCATCCTTGTGCTGGATGGAGCAGGGCAGGAGCTGTGGTTCTCCAGGCAGGGGGCTTGCCAGCAGCCTGGCTCACCTGCCTCTGGGCCTCGGTGGCACAGGCACCCAAACTGCACCAGGGCCCACCCAGGGCCACCACGGTGGGACCCGCGGGCTGCTCCGGGGCTGAGGAGCGCCGGTGCCAGCCCAGCACGGACCTGGCACGGGCAGCGTGTGCCTGCCCGCACGTTCCTGCCCAGCCCGGCCCTGCCCTGCCCTCCTCCTCCCCCGGAACGCCTCCGTGCCCGGCCCGGTGCCGGCCGGACAGCTGGTGACCAGATTGGTGCGTCTTGCGCTGTCGTCTCGCATTTGCTCGCCTGCCCCCGCCGCAGCCGGGGAGGCTGGGCCGGCGTTTTCAGGTCAGAGGCTGCATCCAGCACAGGAAGAAAATTCCCATTTCCCCACCAAGATTTTAACTGTGGAGTTACCCAGCACCCGGCCCTCCCCTGGCACGCCCAGCCCCGGGCCCCACACTCACCCTCCGGTCGTGTCCATCCCGGGAAAGGCTGAGGAGCTGGAACGGCAGCAAGGGGGGCTGAAACCAGAGCCGGCAGCGTGGCTGGATGGGAAACTGGGCTTGTAAAAAAATTTGGTTTCATTCCTTGAATTTAAAAGTTTACCTAATAAAAGTAACTGAGGAGCAGTAGTGTGCTTTGGCTTCTGTTCGGCATTTAATAGCACATGACGTTTTGATTAAAAAATTAGCTGTATATAATATCAATAGAGCTCACATTAGAAGGATTAAGAATTGGCTGACTGACAGGTCTCAAAAAGCAGTTGTCAATGGGGAATCATCATCGGATGATGATGTTCAACATGTTCATCCACGGTTTGGAGGTAAATATCAAATCAGTGCTGATAGGATTTGGGATGACAAGGATTAGTGGGAAGGTGGGAACGCTGACAAGGGGGAGCTGTGGGGAGCTGATGATGCCCTGCACAAGCAGCATCCCCACCACCAGTGCCACTGCAAAGGGTCCTGAGTGAACCCTGAGCCCTCCTGAGACACAACACACCAGAGCCAACACCCCCAGGTACCTGGAGCCCTCAGCAGCCCTGGCATCCCCACAGGCTGGGTACCGCACTTCTCAGGAGGTGATGAAGGAGGTGATGAAGGAGGTGATGAAGGTCTCGCCCCTGTGGTGCCACTGGCTGCTCCCAGTGTGAGCAGGGCACTGCAGCTGCTCCTCCTCTGCTGCCCTCGGTAGCCATGGATTTTTGAAAGTGAAATCCCTGTTAGTGCAGGTACTGTGCCTAACCCACAGGAATTCCCCATTGTGAGCAGTTGCAATTAGCGGCCACTCAGCCCCTGGATGTGCTCGTTAGTGACAAACCTGCCTGAACTCGGGTGGTGGCACAGCTCCCGCATTCGCCCTGGTGAGGGACAGTGGAGCAGGGATGGGCTCCCACGGCGGGGCACGGGGACAGCAGAGCCCCAGAGCCACCTTCCAGCCTGGCACGGTGCCCGCTGCTGAAGGAGCCTCCCCTGTCCCAGCTCAGCACATCCAGCAGCAGGAGAGGCACTCACAGAGCCCCTGGCTCCTGTAAATCCCACTGGGCACATGTCCCTGAGCCACCCCCCTGAGACACCTCCTGTCCTCACCATAGGCAGGGTGAGCAGAACCACGGGGACCCCAGTGCTTCTGCAGGGCATCAGCTCAGGGCCCAGCACAGCCACAGCCCTGCCCGAGCTGGGCCCTGGCAGGGTGGGCATCGCTGCCCTCGCAGTGCCCATGAGCCCCCAGCTCTGAGCACCTGTAAAGGCATCGTGCTGCTGCAGGGCTCAACTGGCCCAGTAAAAGGACATCAGCTGAATAAAACAAGGAATGAGTGATGCCACGATGCCCTGTTGGATTGGAATTGTGTGAAAAAAGTGGTTTTCTCAGGGAGATTTATTTCCTCTGCTGGCCACAGCCAGCCAGCCCAGAGAAGGGAACAAGTCTCTGGTGCCAGGGCCACTGCTCCCTCCTGGTCCCAGCACAGCTTTTATCCCATTGCTGAGGGAATCAGAATAAAGGAAATGCAAACAGGTATTCACCCACTGCAAAGCATGGGGGCACAGGCTCCTGTTCTACTCCCTGGGGCCCTGCTCTCCTCCCAGCCCACACCACAGCCCCAGATCCCACCTGGAACCCACAGCCAGATCCAGAAAGGCCATCCCGTGCCAGAGGGGACGGTTCCTGCCCTGGGCCTGGACATGGCATCAGCTGTGACAGTGCCCTGATGCTCTGGGACATCCGTGGCCTCTGCAAGGATGATGGCAGCAGAGCCAGGGGCTCCTGCAGGAGCTGCCCTGACACCCGAGGGGACAAAACCTCTGCTGCCACCTCATCTGCAGCCACCGTCCCTCCAAGGACCAGGCACCTGCAGGAGGCACAGAACAGGATCCCCAGGAGTGGTAAATGCTGCAAAGTGCTGGAGTCAGCACTATCGCTGAATTTTGCTTTCAACATCTGCAGCCCAATAAATCTTTGTCTCCTTCCAGTGAACTGTGCTCTTCTCGGGCTCCAATTTACATCCCTCAGCACGGCCCCCACAGCAGCCCCGCGGCTCCCGCTGCCAGCCCGGGCCGTCACCCCGCGGGGCCGAGGGGGCAGCGAGGGACCCGCCCCGGGCAGCCCCGGCCCCGCCAGCCCCGCAGCTCCCCGGGCCCGGTGGCCACCGGCGCCGCTCTGTGCCAAAACCCTTCCGCTCTCCAGACCTTCACTGGGCTTTTTTTTGTTTTGTTTTAATTGTTTTCAAAACAGATTTCATGTGGTCCCAAAATGAGACCATGATTGTAAATTAAAGTGTAATTAGCCTTTACGCTTTTATATTCATTAACTCTTCTCTGTTAATGATGCAGAGGCTGGAGCACAAACCCAGCATTATGAAACCACATCCAGGAAATAAAATAGTGATTTAGATAATGGCCAGAATGTATTGCTGCTTACACATAATTAAACAAATGCTCAATTTACACTTGGAAACATGAATGAATGTTGATTAACCCCAGCCCAACGACTCTGCTGGCGAGGTGGCTGAGCCCGGGGCTGGCAGCGCCGGGCAGGGTGGGCAGTGCCCGCTCCCGCCGCCCTGCCCGGCCCAGGTGCCGCACCGCACTGGCTCTGGCTCTGCAGGCTGGTCCAAAAGCCACCCTGGCACACGGGTGACACCGCCACAAGGGCAGGGGACGCTGCCATGGCAGTGCCACCCCTGTGTCCTCCCGGAGCAGCGGGGACAGCGGGGCCCAGGCTGGCAGCGCCCGAGGGTCCCCGTGCCGGGGCCGCTCCCGCTCAGGCTTTGTCTCGGTCCCCGCTCCTGCTGCCCTCCGAACGTGCCAGTTTCTATGGAGACATCGCCGCCTCTGCGCGGGAGGAGCCCGAGCCCCCCGAGCAGGGAAAGGCTCCGCTCTGCTCAGCTCTGCTCTGCTGCACGGAGCCGGGGCTGGGGCCGGGGCCGCTCGGTCCTGCCCGCTCCAGGGCCCGCCCCGGGCTCTCCGCGGGACCGGGCAGCGCTGGCCGGGAGCCCCGGCAGGGACAAGAGGAGCCACGCAGGGCGGGCTCCTGTGCCCATGGGCACCGGGCTGAGGGCAGGGGCGTCTCTGCTCCAGGCTGCACCCAGCGCCAAGCAGGGCTCTGCGGTGTTTCCTGGTGGGGATGGCGGCTGTGCCGCTGGTCACAGGGAATCCCTGCGCAGGCACCGGGGCAGCCGGAGCAGGGGACAGCCCCTGGGGAGCCCAGCAGAGCCATTCCCCACCTCAGCCTGGCTCCGGGCTGCCCATGGCAGCGGCCCCAGTGCTGCCCCCCGGCCCCCTCACCTCGCTGTGTCCAGACCTCGGCTCCCACGGACCGTTCATGGATCGCTGCCTCACAGGCCATAATGGCTCCATCTCGGGGTCAATACGGGCGCCTTTGACACATGATAGACAATAATTGCTCTTTCTTAGAGACTTTTTAGTTCATGGATCATTGACCTGATGGGCTGTAACAGCTCCGACAGAGGCTGCACACCCCTGTGCTTAACCACCCTCAGGAGCAGGCAGCTCACGGGGCCATGTGGAACAGTCTCTCCAAATCCATGCCCCCAGTGCAGGCTGCCAAGGGCCCTGGGGCCACTGGAAGCCCTTCTGGTGCCATGGCCATGGAGGAGAGGCCGTGGCAGGAGGCACAGGAGCCCAGGAGAAAAGGCCAGCACACCCCAGGATCCCCTGAGTACCATGGGACAGAACAGGATGCACAGGACCAGGTCACCTCCCAGGCTCTGCAGGCTGGAGATCCCCACTCTGACAGCAACTTCCAGGTATATGATTTAATGAAAGGCACAATAAGAAGTGAAACAATTAGAATTTCTGCCTCATTATCATGGTAATCTTATCAGTCGGATAATGAGGTATTAATGGAGATTTAATGTGCCTCTCATAACAGAATCCCTTGGAGAAAACACATAAGGAAATTGCTGTAAATCCACTTAATGATGGAAAGGTCCCCAAACACCATATTCCAGAGGATGAAAAATGCTGGATGCAAATGAGAGAGAATCAAGGTCAATAACGCTGCGGGGACCGAGCCCAGGCAGCACCGGCCCCGCCCCGCCTGCCCCGGGACCGGTGGGTGTGTGGCAGCTGAAGAAACCCTCCGGTCTCGTCAGGAAAAATCAGCATTTCCTAAGAAAAAAGACGCCAACCATAACAGTTTTGGACTTGACCACTCTCAGCAAGGCATCAAGCAGCAGCCAGCAGAGGGACGGGCACAGTCCTGCTGCAGGCAGAGCTATTTCTCTCCTTCCAAGCAACCAGAACAGCCAAGCTGCAGATTCAAAAGAATAACTGAAGAGCTCTGTGTTAAGCAGTCAGTGCAGCGGAGCTTCCTCTCCCCTTTACTGGATTTTGGTTCTTTTTTGCCAGTGTCCCTTCCATGGGTGGTGTGAGGATGGAGCAGAGCAGCAATGCCCAGAGCAAACCACACAGAGTTAGTGGGAAGTGCTCACACCTGCACGGCCATCCCAGCACAACTGCTGATGGCACTGGAACAAGGCAGAAACGTCAAAGCCAGGTGGTTAAACTGCTCTCCTTTTAATCAGTTTTTACAGAATAATACATTAATAATCACGTTAAGAGACAAGATGGGGTTCCTGTATACAAGATTGTGCAAGCTCGTTAATTTAGATTTATAAAGGCTTTACCAAAGAGGAGAGGCAGTACAAAGCTTTTCAATAGAGGTAAAGCACAATTAAAAGGTACAGAACACACACTACTAACTGAGCAGAGGTTAATTCTCAAGTAGTACAGGCTCAACCACGTCCCCAGCTGTACCCAGACACGAGCATCCTTCCCCCTGTCCGCGCTGCCTGTGCTGCTCCAGCTCTGCAGGCACGCTGCCCCTCTGGTGCCAACACACAGCTCTGCTGCCAGCAGCTCTGCCCCTCTCCTACCCCTTCCCCACCCCATTCCCACAGCAGTGAGTTCTCCAGTTCTGTGAGAATTTGGCTCAACAGAACATTTCCAAGCAATACAAACCAACTCTGTGCTCACCAGACTCACCCACAGGAAACAGCATCATGTTCGTGGCTTTTTTTCCTGAAGTTTATGGCAGTTACATTCAGCATTTGGTAGTAAAAGGTCTTCAAAACAAAAACTTTTAAACTCAAATCCTTGATAGGCCAGACACATTCTGATTCTCCTTAAAGAGGATTTTAAAAAGGTTTAAAGAGAAATCTCACTTAGGAGCATAAAGGAATCTCCTAGAGATGAAAACCCCATGGCTTTCCTTTCCCTCCTCTGCCCAAAAAGGAAACCAGCACCTCTGCAGCATTCCCAGGCACAGACATGCCATTGTTTAACGTGGCAGCTCCTCAGAACGTGCCAAGATCAGTGCTGAGACAACGGCCAAGCCTGAAGTCCACACTGTGACCTGGTACCAAGGACCCTGCCCTGCTCCACTTTGCCCAAAATGTTCCATTCCTCCTCCAGTGGCTCAAGTAGTTAAATTCACAGAAAGCACCGAGATTACAGCAACAGGCCCGTGGCTGGCACCTTTTGGCAGCAGTTCTGCTACTTTTGGTCCTTTATGCAGTGTCTTTCCACCTTGGCTATTGCACATCAAACCTAACAACATCACTTCCTAGACACGGAATTTAGCATTTTAAAACAAAACATTATGGGACGCAGGGGAAAACAGTAGAAGGACATTACAGGCAGGTTTTTAATTCTTTGGAAAGCCTAATTCTCTAACTACACCTATCAAGACTAATAAAGGACCTTCAGAGTAGGCTGGAAAAAAGAAGCAAAGGACCATCTTGCTACAAAAACTCTCAGCTCACCTGGGGCTCACTGAAACACCTACTGGTTTTAAAATAACTAAGTAACATTTAAAAAAAGACTCCAGTTCTTTTAAGTATTTTTCAATGCAGAGAAACCAAGTGATAAAAGCTGTGGAGGAAATGGTTCTTGCCCCTTCCATAAAGGAGAGTGAACCTGAAAGCCCCGATGGTGCTGACCCAAACCCTGTGAGCCAGGCCAGCACAGAGGGGCAGCACAGGGGTGATCACCACCTCCTGTGTCCTTGTGCCTTCTTCAGGGATCCCACAAATACCCTCCTCAACTAACACCCAAACTGCAGAACTTTCACACATCAGTCTTAACATCTCGGATATTCAAGTAATAATTACGTATTACAGGACACTTCAATAGAAATGAATTTATATTGCTTTTTGATATGATCTGGCCATATCTTCAAGGGCATGTTTGTGCTTTGCTGCAGGGCTGTGCTTGCAATATTGAATTATATGTTCAGCACCAAAAACCCATCAAGGCTAAATAACCAGAATATTGCAATGCTACACAGACTGAGACACCGAGTAAGGCAGATCAGAAGAATTCTGTTTTGACTGAGTATTGCTCCTCCACACAACTGAGTCTCTAATAGAGGAGAAAGACTATAGAGAAAAGGAAAAGGTTACCATCCCACCTTCTCACCTGGGATCAGTTTGGCAAAACTGCTCGACTGAGTTATATCTGAGAGCCCTAAAAAGTGAGTTTCCTGATTATGCCTTGACAAGTAGCACAGCCAAATCAAGCACTCAATACTTTACATAAATTGCTCTAATTCCAATTGACCAAATGATTTTCCCAAGTACTAGTTGCTTACAGGTTTTAATCATCAAAATGCACACACACACAAAAATGAACCAATCGTGTTTTGAAAAGAATGTGAGAAAGATTTTGTTTTCTTTACCAATCACAGACACCAAGTCTTACCACATCCCTCTGTCAGAAGTGCAATGAACACTCTGGAAAGAGCAAGAAATAATACTGACATGAAAAAGTTCAGTGCTCACTGTCCTTTTTCAGTGCATTGAAGCTGAAAAAGAGCAGCGAGTGCTTATATACAGCCAACATGCCCCAGACCACTTCACTCATGAAAAACCCATGTGGTGTTGTGCATAAAAACCTCCTTAAATTGATAACTGTCAGTTTAAGGGGAAGGCGGGGTGAGAAATCTATAAAACACCCTGAACTGATGTCATGATATGTTTCATAAAGAACAGTGTTATATTATTTTAAAATATTTTTTATGAACAGTAAAACTTGCACTGCTGCATAGCAGACAACACGAAGAACATTTAGTAAAAACATTCACTGAACCCCCTGGCATATGTATTTAATGTCACTAATCAAAATATATATTACAGCCCAAGGTTCTGTTAAGGATCTCTGTTTGGGGTTTGTACAGTATACACAATAGCTCAGAAAAAATATTACAGTAAGGTATTTTATTTCTCCTTTTTATATTAGACTTTTCTATTGTAACTTACAGTCCCTCTCCTCTATATATCCAAACCTCTGTAACACCCTAATGCCCTAGCCAAGAAGTGTTCAGCTAGCTAATAAGCCCTATTATAAATTCCAGTTTTAGAAATTTCAGTAATTACATCTTAATAAATAGTTCAGTTTGCCCTTTTTAAATCTTAGCCTTTTGAGGAAGTCCTTTTGTCACCAAAACATGGTAGGTCACAACCTGTTAGAGGTCAGAGAGGCTTCTGCTTGTTTATTCAAAGGATAGTAAGTCAAAAGATACTTGCAATGCATTAAATATAGTTATATAATATTTACACTGTCCTCTCAGATTTTAAATTTAGGTGAAATATAACCAATAACTGATGTCAGCTACTACAAACTTTCAGTGTGGCTGGTGTTTTCTTAATAAAAGGTGTATTCAACTAGAAAGATTACTACGTGGCTGCCCTGTTTCCTCTTGTTTCAGTTTTTCATTAGAAATTAAATGAAGTGAATTATTCACGTGAATAAGAATTCAGGAAGAGGGGTGGTGGAGAAAGCATGAAGAATTTTCTGAATGTTTTGAGATTCCAAAATACCTGAAAACTGTGGTCCCTTTTGCAGTGCCAGTATCTAGAGGGGAGGAAAACGCAACCCAAAGAGAAGAGGAAAATCTGTTAAATTAATTAGATTAGCAAAGGTGTGTTTTAAAATGCCTCAATTCTGTACAGTATTTTACAAGGAAAGTCTTTTCTTCAGCTTTTGCAGCTGTTGTACATTCTTAGGAACTCCTCTCCTGCTCAGTCTGCCTGTGCTGTGCGAGCTACTTGCGGTCATCGATAGTTTTGATGAACTCCACGGCTGCCGTGAATTGCATCCACCAGTAGGACTCCTCTCCAGACAAACAGTTGGCATAGAAACTGCTGATGTACTGCACAGTGGACAGCAGGCAAGGGGGGTTTGCCTGGGGTGGGAGAAGAGCGAGATACAGCTTGTTTGCAAAGCCCAACATCAACAAACACTGTCAGGTACAGAACAGAAGCACAATTCCCTTTGTGCAGTGATCCTCATCCTACAGAGTATGTAACCTGCCTGCAGGGTAGGGACTGTTTATCCTCACCAGCCCCACTTCACATGCTCAGAAGGCATCAGGTTTGATGAAAGGAACATTTTTCCAACAAGGAAAAATGACTAGCAGTCCAAGAGAAAGAGGGGAAACGCTGCCACAATCTGTGAAGGTCATCAGGACCTCACACATGTAAAGCCTGTTGTTTCCGTATCTTACACGTCAGACCATTCTCTACTCATGTCAAAGAAGACCAGCAATACAACCCAAGTCAGTCCTGGTCTGCATCTTGGTCCTGAGGACAGCATGAAGCAGGCACAGGTGACAGATGCTGTGGACATACCTCAAACAAACTACTCCCAACACAGCATCTGCACCCCAATATTCTTGGTTCCACATACAAAGTTTGCTTGGATTCAAAAACCGTAACTGACCACATTTCTGACATTCCTATTCAAACCCTGCTGAATCAGATCTGGGTTTGAGCCTGGCCAGCTCCCTCCCACAGGCATTATCTCTCCTAAATTTGCTTGTTTATTACAGGGATTAACTGGGGTTTGTGATCTCTGCAAAAGAACTCACCTTTATGAGAACAAAGACCAGAACAGGAACAAAATCATCAGCCCCAGGCACGGAGTCCTCGTTGGCCAGGCTGAGCAGGTTCATGATGGTGGAGCACATCCTCAGGATGCACTGCACCTTGTCCCGGGGCGTTTTGTAGGCGCTGATGGTGCGGATCTCAGACTGCGCCGACGGCCAGGGCGCCTCGCGCAGGTACACCTGGGGAAACAACCAAACCAGCCCTCCTTGGGCAAGCTCTGCTGGGCACAGCAGCTCAGCCACCACAGGCTCACAGGTGCTGGAGAAATGGGAACATTTAATGCAAGGTGAATTCAAACTGAAAGAGGGGAGATTTAAGTTACAGATATGGAAGAAATTCTTCCCTGTCAGGATGGTGAGGCCCTGGCACAGGTTGTGCCCAGAGAAGCTGCAGCTGGGTACAGCCACAGCAGGGGTACAGTGAAATTTCCTGAAGGATATTTCAGCTGTCACAGGCAGCAAAGCAACCCTTCTAAGTGTAAAACAGAACAATCCTCTCCCCATCCCAATCCCAGTCCAAACCCCAACACACATAATACAGAAGCAAAGGAAAAGAGTTGTTACCTCAGGTATCTGAAGTGCCTTGTGGTTTGCAGTCACTACTTTGGATAACCTCTGTATGTGCTCGTGAAGGACCCTGAAACACAAAAAACAAGAGTGAAAATTAAGCAGCAGCCAGCCAGCTGAGGAAACTTGCTCCATGTTTGATAGGACAAGAAAGATCTTCAGGAATGTGGCCCTACAGATTATGGACACCAGGTCAGTGAAAATGCAGAGAATTGTTCGGTACAGCCAGGAACAACCACACGTCCTCTAGAGCACCCCAACAGCGTCTGTTCTAAACCACAGGAACCTCAAATGCATGGAAAATACTGAGTGAAACCAGAAAATGGACCAGGTCCAGTTCTGAACCAGGTTTTGATCATTCTCTCAGCACACACACTTGCAGACCTGACAGTCTGTACCCCAAATCATCACACTTACAACTTTTTTTTTCCTGTTCTAGCAGTTTGTTGCAAACACATTTGCAGATGATCCTAAAGCCCTTCCTCGTTCTTTTACAAAATGTTCTGAACGAAAACATGAATTTGTGTGGCTGACTCAGACAAGTCTGTGGCAGGAGGGCTGCACAGCTTCCACTGCACCAACTGCACAAGAGAAAACAAGTCCTTTGAATTCCATTAACTTACTGGTCACGCAAAATATCTCCATCCTGATTAGGGTAGAAGGCGAGTTTGAAAATGCGATTCATCACACTGCGCTCGATGGCTAATTGTGCATCCTGGAGCTGCTCCTCACTGGCATTCTGCCAGATGGCATCCTGAGCCATAGCCCCGTACAGGAACTGCAGAAAATCCTCTACTTGGGCCGTTTTATCATCTGCAGCTGTGAGTTTCTGGAAATCTGATAAAAAAGGAGGAAGAGAAAAAACATTCACTTAAGTAAAAAATTCCTATTTCTGATAAGTTTTTCAGGCACATTTAATGTGCAGCACTACATGCTCCAGGAGCAAAAACTGACTCCAAATTCCTTATGTGCCTCATTTAGTCAGATATGTGCACAGAGAACATAGAACCAGTTTGGTATTAGGGGCTGTTTTGAGTTTCCTGGTGTCTCTTATGCTGTGATATTTTTGAATCTTTCATTCACTTGATTCACACTGTTACTATCCCCCATATCATCTAAGGTGCAGCCATTGGTTCTGGACTAAGAACTGAATGCTGCAACTTAATTTATCATATATCAGTAGATATAAAATAATTAATAGTATTCATGCTTCTGCCATGGGGCAGATGATTTGATTTAGCATAACTTTTTTGGCCAAGTAAGGCCAAATTACCTTCATTCTCTCAGCCCATGAAAAATGCAGACAATTACCATAGCTTAGCTACCACAACATACTGTAAAGTCACAGTAATCTGTCTGTTTAGCCATTAATTCACCATCTGAAATTAAAATCATTTTAGGAATCTACTCCTCAGATCAAAAGACGTATTTTAAAACATTAACCCAAGTCAGCAGCTAAAAACAGAGTAAAGAATTATAAAACCTTTGTCTGCATTAATCTCACCTTGAATGAACTCCCTTATTTTCTTTTCCTTGCTCTCTAGCAGTAGCCTCACACAGACTGTAGTGAAGTATCTGTTGGCCACCTCTTTATCTCGCAGGACTCTCTGCAGGAGCCTCTCCAGGTGTGCCTGTGTGGTCTGCAGGCCTTGGCGGCAGCGCGTTAAATAAGCGATGTATGGAGCTCTTTTCCTAGAGCACAGAGCTCTGTGTCAGATTCACAACAAAGACAGAGGCTAACAGCTTTATAAACTAAACTGCTGAGTCAGAGTGCAAAGGGTTCTTCCACCTGTTCCTTTTAGAACAAAACAATGCCTGAATTCGGAAGTTTGCCTCACACGGGTGAGACAACTGCATCCTTTTGTGGGGAAGCAGAGATGCAATAAGCTGGTTTGGTAAAGTACAACTTAAACCAAAAGGGATCTTCCCAACCTTCTGGTGGATAAAGACACGGAGTGGGAGCCCCAGCTGAGCAGCCCCTGCCCAGGTACCTGTAGTCCTCGGCGATGGAGGCCAGCAGCTTGCGGCAGGTGCGGTTGTCGAAGCGGCTCACGCAGCGCATCGTCTCCTGCAGCTGCGCCATCAGGTTTTTGTCCTGCAGGTTGATGGCTTCAGCCAGCTGAACTTTCAAGAAGCACACAATTTCATTATCTAATAAAGAACAAAGGAAAAACATTAAGGAAAAGAAACGTAGGCACGATGAAAAAAACCTATCTTTGAATATGGGAAACACATTAATGGTTTAAAACAAAACTTCTGTACATTAGGGAATAAATGCTATTTTAGAACAATTTAAGAAGCCTTTTTAATTTTCCAGCTATCAGAGGATAAGCCACCATATCACTATTTTGTCTAGCTTTTAGAACCATTCTGAAATGTGAAGAGGACCCCATGAGGCGACATATTCACCTGTCTGCAAACAAACCCAGAGTGAATGAAAGGATACAACACAACACATTTATACTAAGTCAACATAAAGACCCAGTAAATCATTCAAGTGGCACGACTCCCAACAGCACATGTATTTTCAGAGTCTATTCTATAGCTTCAGGCTCTAACCTGCACTGTATCTGTGATACTTCATTACAAAAAAATCTGAGAGCAGGCTGAGATGGCAGCTTGCCTGTGGAGTAAGAATGAAAACATTCTGGGGGCAAAAGGCAGCCTGTGCCCTCAATATTTAT
The DNA here is from genome assembly GCF_037042795.1 of Molothrus aeneus. Taxonomy (NCBI): domain Eukaryota; kingdom Metazoa; phylum Chordata; class Aves; order Passeriformes; family Icteridae; genus Molothrus; species Molothrus aeneus. The sequence continues at coordinate 10,799,924 of NC_089664.1, read as the reverse complement.
GGCAAAGAGAAGGGACCATAAATGGTGCAGTACAAGTGCTATTACACAGGGACAAGGAGAGACAAACACAGTGCAAAGAGCCTGTACCTTCAGGGTCTGTGTGGTCTGGGAGACCATTCCTTGTTGAATGTGTCAGCATCGGGAGGGCAACAGAATCTGCTGAGCAAAGAGCCAATCTCAATTTCTTCTTTGCATCCCTTAAAGAGGAAAAATATTCTCTTAACACAGTTGATGAGAGGTCTGCTTCTTCAATAAGAAATCTTTACTTTCTTTTTTATGTATGTCTAGAAGTTATTTAACATCATTTTAATATATAGCATTGTCAAGACATTAGAATATCAGGTTTTTTGATACAGCACCATTTTCAAAGGGATTTTCTACACACTGAATCTCTCTGTCCTCTCTGGTTACAAATATCCCTCCACCAGTGGAAATATGACAGTTTGAGATACATCAAAGTTCACAATGAATCTGCATTAAGATTCTTGTGGGAACCAGTCACACAGCTTCAGCTTTTAATTCTACTTTGTGGTTAAGATGAAACCTGGAAATGTCTTTACCTATAGGAGAAAGCAGAACCTTGTGGCTGTGCTACTTGGCTTGCAGAGTCTGGGAGGTCGTCTGCAGACATGTTCTGCAAAGCCTCATCCCGCGGGGAGTCGTGCATGCTCTCACCATCCCCAATCGCCTCTGGAAACCAAAAACACACTGCACCTCAAGAGAGGAGTCAGAAGAAGAAACCAGACTAATTTCCTGCTCATCATTCCAAGGTCAGGGAGAGAATGGAGACAGCAAATAAACCAGCTTGTTCTGGATATATGAAAAAATGCACATTAAAACATACAACCTAGAAGCTCCTAAGAAAAAACTGCAAAAGTTTTGGAAGGCACTTCTTCAGTGCCATTTAAAACAAAACAAAAAACTGGTAGGAGATGCGCTATCAACACCCAGCTCCCTCAATGGCAACACAAAAGAGCTGTCCTTGGGAATACTGATTTAATTCCCAGCCTCTGAGGGACTGTCCCACAGATTATTTGACAAAACATTCCTTGTTCAGAGCTCACATTGGCTAATACTAACATTGTCTAGAATACTGAAGTTTTTATCTTTAAGGAGCAGAAGCCATGTTGGTGGTGATTACAAAAGCCAGGTTCTCACCTGCACTGTCGTAGTTCACGATGGCTCCTTCACTGGGACTCGTTCTCTTGATTGCATTCCTGTATTTGTCCAGAATGTCCTCAGCAGCTTGTGCCTGAGCACTGAGCCTTGGGCTGGGATCATCTGAAAGGACCATAAAAAACAACAGGAGTTACCCTGGTGTTGGGCCAACTGAATGCAAATACAAAAACTCAAGCCTACACATTTGGACTCTGTTTTTAACCAGATCAAACAAAGAGGTGCTTGTGTCCTGTGCAGCCCAAATTCAAATGTATTAATAAAGTCTGAAGCAAATCAGAAAACAAACAGTACAATCAAAGGGAACAAATGAAGTCAGATCCTGAGCAGATCCTCAGCACATTTATACTGCATACACAAATGGTTCTTGGGTATTTGAAGACTTCTAGAAAGGATCAGGCAAACAGAAAACGAAACACCCAGGTTCAAACCATGTTTAATTTAACACTTAAGTAACTATTACAGGACTGTGTGTACAGCTATCCTTACAGCTCAGCTGTGACAAGGACAGGAGTTCTATAATGAGGGTGGGGGAAAAGTGAGGACTTGAGTTGAGAATCCACTACATGCCCAGACAGACATGTGACAACTTAAAAACAGCCTTCAAGTCAGGAAATCTTTATCCATTTTCTTATTCAAAATGTCAGCTCTGAACACGAACTACAACAGCATGTACCTGTCTGTCAATAGCTACCTGGTGGGCACTCTGGAGCTCCAGGAGGCACACTCTGAGAGAAAATTACTATGATGATGTTATTCACATACCTTGAAGCGTTGCGTATCTGTCAGGCACCATGTCATCTTTGTCTTTTTCTTGTTTTTCTTTCTTCCTAAATGGAATAGGAGCTGAAAATGCAAGGTACCTCATCAAAGACCACTCTGAGATAATGGCCAAATACCAGAAACTTCAAGGAAGGGGCTAATGCAGAAAATGTTCATCAAATCAACTTCTATAAAAGCATAAGCTTATCCATGGGGTAGAGCGGAAGTGTGCTGTCATCACCTACAGCCAGCTCCACCTTTAACACACGTGAGGTCAGGCAGAACAGTTTTGCCTTCCAGGTACAGCACACTCTAGGGAGCTACTGCCAAGGGAGTCAGGTAGCTTCCTATTTTTATTTACATATTTATTTATACTTTAACCATAAAGGCGACTAAAGAGATAATAAAGGCAGTGTGAACTCTGACTGAAGTACCAAACCTAGAGAGACATGATCCTACCTTTGGGCATGGCAGACACAAAACGTTTCCTCCACCAGGGCTTGTTCCTGTCAGACTTCTCATCATCACTGTCTTTCCGTTCCTCAATCTGCAGAAGGGCAGAGTCTACATTTGAGCATTTACCAAATCAAGTGTAAAGAGAAAATTTCTCCTTCACATCAGCTTTTGCTACACTGACTGTAAAAACAGAACTACTGCAGAGCACAAAGAGCAGATTAAGTCAGAAATATCTCTCCTAAAGAAGACATTCCAAAAATGCAAACCCATAGCCTCAAAGAACCTAAGTTTCACTTATTTCTTTTTTAAAGAAAATTAATTTTCAGGCTGCTGCAATTTAACACTACAATGAATCCATTTCTGAAGTACCACCAGTAAACCTCATCCAGTTAATTTAAGAAAGCCAGATCCATTTAAGCCACTCTGAACATTTGCAGCTTTATCTTTTAAAACATTACTGGCCAATGTTTAAAGGATAACAGAAGTGTGTTGTAATTCCTTAGCTAAAGACATTTAATTCCAACTTTCTGGCATTGGATGTGTAGTTAAAGTGGGCATGAGAGACACAAATAAAATGCTAAATAGAAGCCTCACCTCTCCCCTGGAGGAGTCTTTGCTGGGAGACGAAGATGACGACTGAGAGGCGGCCGCCAGCGCCGCTGCCCCGGCGCTGCTGGAGGCCATGGGCAGCTCCCTGTCCTCGTTGCCAGCCCTCCTGTTCCAGCCAGGATCACTCATGGGCCTCCTGCCCGAGGACACGATGTCGGAGCTCCTGCTGCGCACCAGCCTCTCGGGGTACGAGTGTCTCTGCTTGAAGGCTTCCAGCTCTGCTGGCACCAGGGCGTGGCAGCCAAAGTTGGGCAGCCGGGCCTCGTTCCCTCCCACAGCTCCCTCCAGGATCGGGGGGTCTGGAGGTGGGTGAGAGGGTCTTGCATAGTGCACTTTAGGCCTTACTACAGCTGACACACCTGTGCTCACAAGCAGAAGAGAAGCCACACACATATTTCTTTCAATATTATTCCAAATTACCTGATTACCTGCTACTAACATAGAAGCACTGAAAATGCCTGTTTTTAAAACACAGCTTAATCTTTATAACTCACCCTCATTTGAGGACAGAGGGTCAAACAATGCAAGCAAAGAATCTGTCTGAGAAGGAGGAGATGTCAAGTGACTGGCTCCTGAAATACAGAGAGAGCAAAGTTAGTGAGATGCCAAAACTGCCTCCAACATGAGAGACACTGGAAAAACAGACTTCAGCAACAAAAGTTTACAAAACTTATACTGCAAAGTATTTGTAAAGATATTCTGTGTGGAAAGATCTCTGTAGTACCTTGAAATGATCAAAAAGTTACATCACAAAAATGGGGAATTCTTGGGGAGCAGCCCAGCTCCAAAATGCAAGAGGAGAGTCAATGTGATCAAACCAAATTAGGGATCTTAGATCTAGTACTCAAGCTCTAGTACAGCAAAGCACTGGAGCCTCTTTGTCAAACAAATACAGTACTGGCAAATAAGGAAAATATTAAGCTTAGTCACTAGCACTTTGAAATTGTGAAATTGTAAAATTCAAGGATTCCATAAATGTCACTTGCTTTTATCAGAGATTCCAGATAAGTAACTTACCATGGGCTGTTTCATCCATGTCAGGACTTGTTACAGAATCTTTGCCCCCAAAGTCAGAGCTACATTCCGACCTGAGATCCTCAATCTTGTTAGGAATATCTTCAGATGTTGCACTAATACCTTACACATAACAAAAGAAGCATCTGTAATAGTCTTTCAAAGAGCAAGGAAGCAAAATCCCGAGGCTGTTAAAATGTTTGGTGGACGGTGAGTAATCAAGTTCCAACTCACAGTAGCACCTACAGACATTACAAAATTCTGTACTCATAAAACAAGTTTATTTTTGCTCTACATCTTCAAAAGTGTTACCATAGCCATGAATAGACTCTGACAAGAGGCATTAGAAAGACATTCCATTCTTATATACTTTGCAGAAAATGAAGAACTAGAGCTACGATTTATTTAAATAAAACAAGTTGTTTTAACTGCAAGAAAGTTTAGAGTTTCTTCCAAAGCAACACTCTCTGCTAACCACTGCTATTGCAGCACAGGGCATCCACCTCTCTGCTGCCTTTTTTATTTCTTCTGTGAGGTGAACAAAGAATCACAGCTTTGAAAATTCCAGAACAAGTGCAGGAAATTGTTTTATGAGTGATGTATAAATAAAGCACGAGCTGTGATGGAGTCAGACAGTTCACACACCTGACACAACGCTCAGGCCGGGGGTGCTGGGCCGAGAGCTGACCTCCCTCACATCTGTGTCATCAGACGTGCTACCCAGCCCAGAGCAGCTCTCCAGCTCCTGCAGCCTCTCCTCCTGTTTTAAATCTGGAGCCTCTACAAAAGGGAGACAATGGACAGCAGAGAGAGAAAGTGTCATCACTCAATGCCATGCTCCCTAAACATTCACAAGCAGAAGGAAGGGGTGGGGGTGATTTAGTGCATCAAGTTTTTAGGGAACTCAACCATTTCAGCAAGAATTTTCTTATATCCTTTGGTACAGAAGGCAGGACTCTGCACAGACAGCAATGCTCTGTCTGCACAGGCATGCTAAGGAGTGTTTACTGTTTTAATTGTTGGATGTCTTAGACAACAGGATAGAGTCACATCTTCACTAACCAAAGTAAACCGTGGTCCTGGATAGGTCCTACCATAGGGAAGGAAAGCAAGCACAAATTTGCTCTGAAAACCCTTCTCTTCCCCTTCAGACCTTAAGAATTTCTTAGGTAATAGAAGTCTCTCCCAATGCTTTCCATCTTCGTTCTGTCTAGGAGCATTTTGTCCTTTTAATCCTGGAAGTATTTGCAAAAACTAACTTAAACCTAGGACAGTAATTTCTAGAAGAAAGAGGAAGAGGAAGAGGCTGCTGTTTTGCATTCTATGCCTCTGGAAGAGTCTTAGAATCATGCTAAAGAAATATGCAAAAACTGCCCGATTCTGACCTGAGTCACTTGGTAATACTTCCACACTCCACGCCTCACTTGTGGTTTCTGATATGGTTGAACCTGTGCAGGGATCAAGCAACACGGATCCTGAACCTGGCAAACACAGCAAGCTGCCTAGCATGTTCTCTGCAGCTGCACCTGCAAAAGTAAAGCCGGAGCGTATGGCTAGAGCTGGGCTGGGGCAGTCAGCTCTAGAGAGAAAAGGAAGAACACCTCTTAAGTGGCCTTGGTAAAGCAATCAGGAAACACAACGGTGAAAAGAAACCAGTAACTAAGCACAGTCCAGGTCATGCACACAAAAATCCTCCTAGAGCAAATCTCCAGTGGAATCTGTGGAAATGCCCCTGTTGGGGAAGGGGGGAGGAGGAGGAGGAGGGCTCTGCAGCCTCAGGTTCCAGAGCAGCACAGGACCTACCCAGAGCACACCCGTTACCTGCAATCTCCTGCAGCCGGTCCTCGTCGATGTTGGGGTCGAAGTCGCTTCCCAAGACATCTGTGCTCCAGGTCTCACTCACAGTTTCTGAAATGTCTCTGTCATCAGTCAAACCCATCATGTCACGGATTTCAAACTTACGGAGCTTGTCATCCAGGTTATCCTGAGTTGTGGCTGTGGAAAAAGAAACAGTTCTTGATTTTCTGAAAGGCTTCTCCAATTATTTCAGACTTCTCCAATTATTTCAGAGTGAAAGCCTGTAAGAGTACATTAGGAAAAAAATCCCAAACAAACAATCCCCTAATTCTGTCAGGCAAGGCAGTGGTTAAAGGAAGGCCTGTAAAGCACTATTACACTACTCAGGAAACGCTGCCTGAAAAAAAAATTGAGACATAAGAAGAAAAATCTGCAAGTACACATGGCAATCTATCAACTAAATTGACAGAAAAAATAAATTAAAGGTAGTGCTACAAAGACACCGGTACAATTCCTGTAGAGGAACAGGATCACAGAAAAGCTGAGGGCTCCAGGGATCATTCCAGCCCAAACACTCTGCCCTGGTCAAGGGCACCAGGTTGCTCATGATCATGTCCAGTCATATTTTGAGCATCTCTAGGCTGGAGACGCCACAACCTCTGGGCAACCTGTTCAGTGATTGACAAATGGACATTAAAGAGAAAATTGTCCAGATACTTCCAGACTACTCCAATCCAGATTACCCCATTCCTGAAAGGAAGAGCTTGATATCAAGCAAAACTTTACAGTTTCCTATAAAGGACTTAAGTCTCAAAATTCCAGATGATTTCCTTTTCCTAACAACAGACTACAAAGGAAATTTCTAGGGGGGAAAAAAACCAAAACCACAAATAAATACAAGAGCAGCTGCACAAGGAAAAGGTCTATTTTTTTTTCCTTTAATTCATCAGTTTTGCAACCTCTTTCCACAAAGACTTGGGTTCAGCATGTCCAGCAGCTGAGGCCCTGGGAGGAGAGTGGCACCTGCCTTGCTCGTGCTCCAGCAGCTGCAGAGCCTCCACGCCGTTGCTGCCCGAGGGGCCCGCGCCCAGCTCCGACACCGACTCCCCCTCCAGGTCCAGGGAGGACACCGAGTTGGAGCGATTGGAAGGGCCTGGGAACACAGATTTACTTTAGAACTCATTTGAATAACAGCTCCTACATATACAGCATTAACAATTCAGGACACAAAACTCACCAGAAAAATGACAAGGAATGAAGAAGCAGTTCCAACGCAAAATATTGAATCTCACCACTACTGTACTTGGCTGGAACTTAAAAGCCAATAAAGTCTTTGTCTTTAACTTATTTACTTGTTCATGAATTTGTTTGCTTATTTTGAGGAGATAGAGCAAAAATTAAGTTATGGAAGTTATACAAAATAATGCAAAAGTGATCGAACCTCTTCCATCCCACAGATATCTGTGCTTTGTTATGTCTGAGGTTCATATAAAGGAGTTGGGCAGAAACTATTCTGAGATATGTAACAGGTAATAGGACATGACGAAAAATAAGTCTGAGAGATTCAAGTTTAGAGCTAAGTTAGATTATCTTAATAACTAGTACTGCACTTAAGTTTAAAACAGAAAAAAAAACAAACCCAAAAATCCCTCTATTTTCTCTTTTTAAACACACTTAAGTCTTTTTCTTCCCAACTCTCAGAATCAGTTATGTCTTTGTAGGTCAAAATTTAGCTCCAGGCTTTATTCTTTGAACAACTAAGAAAGAAGACAGGCTCTCAGAGTGAAATAGCACAGTCTTCAAAACAGCAAAGCCAAAATGCTGTATTTAACACACCTTCCTTTTACAGTTAAGGGGGAAAAAACCCAACAGAGCAACAAAACTTCTTCAAGACTTAAGCAGCCCTTCACCTTCAGATATTCCTTCCAGATTGTCACTGCAGAGGGAGAAGCGCAAGGTTTTGTCAGGTTTGCCATGGAGCTTGTTCTCGTCGATGGGGACATCTCCCTGCCCACCATCTGCAAGCTGCATGTTTAACACCTGCAGGGTGGCAGAGAGAAACAGGACTTCATTAAAATCATCTATTTTTCAGATAACAAACAGCAAATAAAACAACGTTTTTGTATTGTTAATGGAACAATCAAATTTCTTACATTCTGTTAGAAAAAAGACAGCAACCTCTCAAGTCAGAGCCTGGGGAGAAAGCAAGGAACCACCCCATGGACACTGGGAATGTCCTGATAACAAGGGAGCCACAGGTCCCTCATCAACCCCAGAGCAGAGCAGCATGGAAAGGATCTGCACCAGGCTGCCAGAGGACATAATCCCAACCACCAGGCAGGGAGCAAAGCTGGAAGCAGCAGCTGTGCTGCAGCTGGAGAAGGAAAAGGCTGAACACCAGCCCTGCCCCAGGAACAGTCTGCAGGCACTGATGGCACTGTGAGCTCAGCTCTGCCCCCATGAGAACCTGGGCCTGTGCCTTTCATGAGCTGCCAAAAGCATCAGGATCAGTGCTCCAGTTCTGCCATTCACTGTCTCCCTGGAGCCAAAGGACAGGGCATGCAGAGACACAGCAGTTTCTTAATGCTCAGAAACAAGAGCTCAGGTTGCTCTTAAGCTTCTTAAGTGAGGGAACAAACCCACCACCAAAGGCCAGTTTGGAAGCTACAACCCCCAAGCTCGGTAACACACAGCAAGGATTTAAACTCCCATTCCAGCTTGATTACCAAACTTAGCTTTGCACCCTCCCTGCTGTGCTATTGGAGAAAACAGAGGCTGCATAGTTCAAAACATCTGAGATGTCATCGTTTCTGGGTACCTCATTTTCTGACATCATTCCTGGAGTAATCTGTGGACCTGTCCCCAAAGAAATCACCAGCACTTCCTCAGGCTGCACTTCTGGAATAGTCTCCTGGGAGGATCCTTCATGATCTCCATGCTGGTCCATTAGCATGTTTGATCTACTTCTGCTTCGAGTGGCTAAGAAAATATTTCAAAATATCCACATTAGAAAGCTTTTTCTTTTGTTTAAGGAGGAAAAAAGACAATATAATGGAAATTCAGAACTGTAGTGTTTTAATTAGCAACACACACTAAGTAAATTTTCAAAATCAAAGTGTTATTAAACTTTTGAGAGATGGAACTGATGTTTAAACTTGAGTACTGCCCTGTGGAAAAGGAAACTTTCAACATAAAAGTTGAGAAGCAGAAAAACAAGGTACACTGTGACTTGTTTGACAACAGCAATTCAGCCTATTCCAACCACACAGAGACCTTTTATACATTATGTGAGAAAATTAAGTTTGTTACTAAAAAAAGGTCTAGGTTTCTGTGGTTTAAAACTCTAATTAATTTGTTTAAAAGGCTTTTTCTCCTAAGAAGTAGAAAATCTTATTCTAACAGGTGTCTCAAACCCAGACACACAATACAACATCAGGTGGTTTGCTCTCATTACTTTTCCACTCTTATGTCCCCTTTTCAACTGGCCTCAGATTCCCACATTTGGCTCCACAGAAATAAAAACACCCACATGAAATTAAGGCTTCTAAGAATGGCAGCATGACACCAATTGCTACTTTATTTGACCCGAGGAAAACAAGGGAAGTGTGCAGAAGTGGCAGCCAGATTCTGCTTATCTGGCAGAGGGGTTTTTAAAACCCACATGCACACAAAACCAGTTCATATACTGCAGAAATCTGCCAGGGTGGCCCAAAGGCATGCTGAGTGATGTGACACGAGTCAGAGTTGCACAGAAGAATGGAAAGAGGGCATTACCCACCAAAAGGGGTTACTAGAGTTATGTGAGCTGACAGATTGGTAGCAGAGGTATCCCAGGCAGTAATCGCTGCCAACTGCTGTCCTGGAGTTCGAAAGCATTAAAATGAAACAAAAGAAACAAAAACTTTGAGCAAAAGCTATTTTATACCATAAAATAAATGCTGTAAAGTGCCACTACTTTAGAGGTGTAAGACCAGAACCATTCAAAAGCAGAGTTAAACCAACATGGGACAGGTTTGTTTTGGGGGTGGTTTTTTGGGGTTTTTTGCCACTTATTGGCCTCTGTATATTTTCATTCTTTTACATACCAACACCAAATCTCTTGAACAAAAATATCCCACATGGTCATATTCACATAAATATGCCCTGAAGAAGAGTACCACACTTCCTATTTTAAAGGAAAGTATTAAAGTATTATTAACACGGAAAAAATCTAGACCCAGAAATCCTATAAAAAAAACAAAACCCAACCAACCTAAAATTGCATTCCAGAATACTGACAGTTGGAATTAGAGCAGGCAAGGGATGGAGAAAGGACAAACTTTCTCTTCTCTTCACATACTCTAAAAGTCTTGCTCCTGCTTGCTCATCCTCCTGTCCATTTGTTCTCTAACAAAAATGTTAAACTTACTCTAATCCCACTAATTAAATGCTTCTGCTTCCATCTTACTACTTTACTAAGCAATTTTGCCCCTTGATCTGCTTCCCACCTTCAAACCTTCCCTTTATTGTCACTGCCAATCACCACCATTACAACTCCCAACCACTCCAGAAATTTCCTCCAGTTCAGGCTGGAGTGATGAAGGTCATTCACCACACTTGCATTAGACACTAAGGAAGTTACCAGGGTTTAAGAAAAATTCTTCACCATCTACACAGAAAAAGTAGGAATTGAAGGTGTAGATGAAGAGTAAGGCCAAGAGATGACTGAGAAATTGGCACAGAAATGCCCGAGGTGTCAGAAACCCGGCGGGAGCTCCGCTCGCTCTCCTTACCTATGGGCAGTCGGTTTTTTTTGTTGGCTGGAGTAGTTGCAGGAGAAAGCTGGGGGGTGTTATATGGAGTCATTTCAAGGCTGCTGCTTTTCCCTGGTTTGTTCTGGGGTAAATTTGCCAGCAAGTTTTCCAAAGCCATCCGATCTTCCTTGAGCTGATCGCTTGACATCACGTTCCGCATGAAGCCAACCTAAACACAGACAATGGTTTTGGTGAGAGCTGCAGTGCAGACCAGCCTGCTTTGGCCAAGGTGGGACAGGAGGGAGCAGGTCCTTTCCAGCAGCAGGAGGCATTACCAGGGCAGTGAGCTGGCTGTAGGTCATGTACACCACGGTGCGGCTCAGCCCCTCCAGCAGGTTCACGGCCGACATCGGCGGAGTCTCGACCGCGCGCCCATCGATCACCACGTCCAGGAAGGCAGCAACACAGCTCTGAGAGAGCAGACAGCAGGAATGAGACACCCTCCCTAGAGTTTGGGATGAAACTTATGGCAGGAGTTAAGTAGCCTACAGAATAATTAAAGTTTCGCTTCCTACTTCTGCAATCCTGGGATAAAATAGCAGAAATTTTAAGGTCACTGAAGAAAAAGCGAGGAAAGTGTGCAGGTACTTTTAGCATTTCCTTTGCTCCTTTCCCGCTTTCCAAAGTGTTACATACTCAAGTGTCCTCTTACAATTTAAGGGAAAAATAACGGAAATAAACAGGCCCTTCCTGAAGGATCTGCTGAGCGCAGACTGAAAATGAAACAAAGAAGCAACAACAACATCCCTTTCTAATCTGAGGTAAAAGTTACTTTACAATAAATGTGTAGCTTTGTGTGGTGACTGTGTAACAACTAGAATTACCAAAACCTGGACAGATACAAGGTTACCAAGGATGCCAAGAGGTTTTTAAACACTTGACAATCTATCAAAGGTTATCAGCTTCACTGTTGCTCTGATGAAGGCACCTGCTCTATGGCTACAGATGGATTCATACTACCAGGAAAAGCCGAATAAAAAAAGCAAAACTATGCAAAAAAGAAAGAGAAGTTACTTGCACTAAGAAATTACTTGGTGTTAAGACAGACGTTATACTGAGGCTGTTTTCAGATCAAAGTGTTTTGTTAGGTTCAGTTGAAAAGCCACAGATAGGAATTCAGTGTTTCACAGAATCACAGCGAGGTTTGGGGTGGAAGAACCTTAAAGACCATCCAGTGCCAACCCCCATCATGGGCAGGGACACTTTCCACTAGACCGGGTTATTCCAAGCCCTGTCCAACCTGGCATTGAACACTTACAGTGCTCAGTTGAAAATACCATTTAATTTAATTTTTTAAGTATTTTCTTTTAAGAAATATTAGGTCAGAGTAGAAGCAAGAATCCTCAACCCTTAATTCTAGTATTCACGATTTTTTTCCCCAGCTTCTTTCAGGATTTAATCTGCTTTTCATTACATGTAACTTGGAAATTAAACACTTAGTAGTCCTTTGCAAAGTCTGAGAAAGCAGGCTGCAGAAGGATGATGACGTATTCACCAAGTCTTGGATTTTTTCAGCCTGGATTCTTACTTTGTCAAATTTAGCGAGGCTGCTCTTTGTACGTGGATCTCCCTCCTCAGAGCCTGTCATTGCCAGCTGCTGCAGAAGTCTCCCAACCTGAAATCAAAAAGAAGTACACAGAATAAGCCTTTCATGGACCTGATTATAAAAAACATTCACAAAACCTCCTCCATTCTAAATCCTTTTTCATTTAATACTCCAAGGAATATTTCTGATTGAGTGGACAGAGATTTGTGCTTGCTTTCAGGGAAGAAAAAAATGCAAGAAGCTTTAGGAAAAAAAAGCAGTCATTGCCTTTAACAAGAAAATGTGCACACACAGTAGGCTGTGACCATCCATACTTCCCCCTGCCAGGAACAAAGCATGTTTTGTTTTTGCAACACGTCAGAATTGAGAGTTGAATCTAGGTCATCTAAACCTAGAGATTTTCAAAGGCTGCATATATTTTACTAAGGAGAAATAGCAGGAGGGCTAACCCTTTATCTCAGAGCACATACCCCTTATTCATCTCCAACTGCAAAGCAACCCTCAATTTAAAGAGCTGCCAAGTGCTCTGCTGCAGCACGTGAGCAGTGACACAGGAGAGGATTGCTGCTGGATTTCAGAGAAACACTGAGCAAACTCCCCAGCGTGACTGCACTGTAAGGATCGCTCCCTGCCCACTTTATAGACAGCAGTAAAAAGCAGGTTTTGTTCCTCACATGGAGGAACATCCTCAGTCAGACAAGTGTTGCTCAACACCTTCAGATGACTCCTCTATGTAACATCATTAAATTGTCCAAGTGTTTGCATAATGGCAAAAGCTGGTCATGAGGGCTGGGGAATGCTCCAAGTAGAGCACTGGACACTACAAGGGGTTTTCAGCAAAGTATTTCATTATTTTTTGCAATACCTGGTATAATATTTAACATTTGCAAGAACAGCGTAACGTTCTTTTTCACACATTCCAGAATTCATCTTCTAGTCATTTATATGCCTTAGCTTCCATCCCTTAAAACAGCTTTTATAAATGATATGTGCAACTCTTCTAAGGGATACAGGAATATATATATATATATACACCTTCACTTGTACTGCAGTAGCATCAGTTCTAGAGGGAAGAAAAATGCCATTTATATATTTTCAAGGCTCCCTTTGTGAATCATACCTGCATCAGATTAAATCTTGCCACCTCATTGATAGGAGCATCAGAAATGATGCCGTACTGCTCCGGGTTGACGATGGCAGGGCAGATGAAGCAGGCCAGAAGGAGATCTGTGCACATGGCTCTGACCTCGCCAACCTCCAGCCTGTCCACACACGACAGCGTTTTGTACATCTGCGACACAATCCACCTCAAGCTGTGGGGAAAACAGTACGTGTTTTGTTTGAGATAGCCAATGAATTTGTTGACCAGGGTCACCAGCTTGGCCTCGTTGGAGTCAACCATCTCTTGGACTCTCTGCTTGAACTTTTCTGTGCCTTTCTCTCCAAATAACTTCTCCTGCTGTACTGGGGAGAATCTCTCAATTAGCTTGTTTGCATCGGTTTCCAGGTGGTCTTCATCCTCAACCAGAAGCTGCATGATTGGCTCATGTAAGGTAGCGGTAAGAAAAAGTTTTGCAGAAAAGAGTCCTTCGGAGAAGAGCTTGAACAGGATGCTGAAGGCACAGGTGCCTCGCCTCAGCAGCCGCCTGGGGTTGTCGCTTTCCTTCAGTTCAAACTCGATCAGGTAGCGGAGCACCTGCAGCAGGTAACTCTCGTCCTCCTGCATGATGCAGTTGCCATAGATGGAGGTGAAGACTGTGTGAATGACACTCTGGGTGTTGTCCTGGTTGAGCTTCTCTCCAGCAACCAGGCAGGACGCAATCAGCCTGGGGTTCTCTCTCAGTCTGTTCAGGAATTCTCCATAAGCAGTCTCCTGGAATCCCAGCTGCTTGTACCCATCCACAAACTGCGTGTCCTCCAAGATTTTTGCGTGCTGGCAACATTCAGCAGGAGAAGCTTCAGCACTTTAAAGAAAAACATTGAAACACTTTAAGTAACTCTTAAGTAAACAAACTTGCTAAGAAATACCACATGATCTATCCATAAACCAGGCTGCCACAGAGGAAAAAGTCTTTCCAGATAGTTACTGCAAATTATTTCAAATTCTGGATAGCTTGTTCTCATGAATAGAAGCAAAACAAACATGGGTATTAAAAAACCAATTGCTTCAATGGCTAACAAGTACCTTTTGGTGTAAGATTCCCCAGCTGAGGTTTGGTTCACAGGCCCACACTGTTATGACAGCAGAGCAGGGCCTGCAGGCTGGCAGAGGGTGTGCAGTACCTGGTGATGATGAGCCTGTCCAGGTTGATGCGCTGCTGTTTGGAGATCCAGGCCGTGCGGTAGAGCCGCTCCGCCGTCTTCAGCACGTCGGCGTTGAGGCGCTGGATCAGCGCCTTCTCCGAGCTCACGTACAGCCGCTCCTGCTTCAGGTGGTGGGCCAGCGTGTGGATGTCCAGCTTCACCATGGTGCCACAGCCCTGGCACACAGAGCGGCGCGGGTCAGCCCTGCCAGCCCCGCAGTGGGCACAGGCTCACTGGGGCAGGGCACGCTGCTGTGCCCTCCTCAATCCCACCCTGCTGAGGCACACTCACAGTGAAGGTTCCCAGTGCCAGCTCCATTGTCTGGCACACAGAGCGGCGCGGGTCAGCCCAGCAGGGACAGCCCCGCAATGGGCACAGGCTCACTGGGGCAGGGCACGCTGCTGTGCCCTCCTCCATCCCACCCTGCTGAGGCACGCTCGCAGTGAAGGTTCCCTGTGCCAGCTCCATTGTCTGGCACACAGCAGGGACACTGGCACAGAAGCTGAAGGTATTTTCAGCTCGCCCTGGTGAGCAGGAACAGGAGCACAGCCCTGCCACAGCCCTGACCACACCTCAGGTGCACCTGGCCTTACCTGGGGACATGTGGCCCTGGCAACAGCTCAGGTGACACAAGTTCAGGGAGATGAAGACCAGCCCCATTCCCACTCACTGTCTGGGGAACAGACTCCCTCACCCTAAAGCCCATCCACACAACCCAGCACTACCCAAGGACCTGGCTGTTGGAATCTCAGAACTGAAGGTTAACTGCTTCACGTCTTCCCCACTAGAACTAGCAGCCACACCAGCTAATTTGGGAAGGACAAGGGTTGAGGCAGATTCCACCTGTAACAGACCATAATATACCTGTCACGTGTATCAGTAATGGAGATGTCAGAGGGCTCCAGTGAGGAACCCTTCAAAGCAATACTACAGTCAAACAAAAAACGTACTTCCCACAAGCTGCAGTGACTCTGGACAAGCCTTGCTTCACAAACCCATTCAGAGCATGCTTGAGAAACTACAAATAATGTGCTAGAATACCACGTGCTGGCCCAGTGCTCTCCCCTGCTAGTGTTTTAAAGATCTGTGTTTCACTGTTCAGCAGAGCAGGAGGTGATCCTCACTGAAGAATACAGATTAGCTCCCTCATTAGGCACAGGTGTCCCATTTGCTGGGTTTTTGCAGCCTGACAACCAGGTGCACTGACAACCATCACTGCTCCTTCTGTAATTAAGTCCTTTCATCTATAGTTTTAACCTCACAACCAGAAGCCAGGCAGACATGAACAGAGAAGCTGTCACAATGCATTAAAAAACTGCAATTTTATTACACCCGAAGGTTTAAAGGCCATTCCTAGTAAACACAGAAACCTGGGTATAAAGCTCTTTAAAAAAACCCCAAACTCAAAAAGACCCCAAACCAAATTCAGCTCCCTAACCAGAGGCTACAGCTGATGCATCCAAAAATGAGATTACAACAGGAACTTGAAGGATGTGCTAATTCAGATGTTTTTAACTGGGACAGTCTCAGAGAAATGATTAGAAGAAGAAACATTGCTGTTGCTGCCAAAGTTCTTTGTGAAACAAATAATAACTTCTTGCAACAAATTTATTTTTAGTCTCAGAATTTAAGAGCTTGCGAAAAAAAAAACAAACAACTAACCAGCAGTAAACTTGCTACTGCCTGCAAACACAGTAGTAACCAGTCTTTAGGCTGTGAGGTAGTGCTATCAGCCTGGAAAAACAAGTTGAAGCCATAAAAGCACACACAAACAAGACCTGCAGAGCTGCCTTCTGCCTTTTCAGAGCTTCCCACTGTAGGGCTGTGCTCAAGAGCTGCTCATATGTTATCAAACTGAACAGTTTTAGTTGGCATTTTCCACTTTCAGGTGTCAACCCACAGTCTCCACTTTCCTGGACAGAAAGTCATTCCAAGTGGATCTCCTGCTTCTAAGCAAGTTTGGGAAGGAAGGGGAGACCCCCATGGAGTACCCCTAGGAACAGCCTGTAGCCCCTGCCTACAGTCATTTGTTTTGCCAAATTTCAAAACAAGTCTCTATTTTTGTGTCACTGGTTACAAACCCATTTAAGAGCAATCAGCCAAGCTGATTAAAGAACTCCTGAGGTGTTTCCTACACTTACAAGCAATTTCTCTCAATTTCACTTAGGGTCTTTTTCTGGTTTTGTTTATAAGATGTTTCCAGCACCAGGGATGGGCAAAGCTCCCTAAGAAGCCTCTGAGGAAGATGCTCTGTTCCTTCCTCCTCTGCCCACGGGTCAGAGCAAGCTCCACAAGCCCTGTCAGCAGAAGTCCACACAGCCCCACAGAGTGCAGAGATGTGACACACACATTAATCCACCTGCCCAGCAAAAAGAGCTCAGATTCCTGCACTGTACTGTTTGTGATGTCAGCTGAAAAAGACTGACAGCAGAAACCTCACCCTGCTTGGAAGGTGAGGTGAGCACCCAAGAGAGGAACAACTTGGGCACCTCCTCACGAAGAGCAGACTCTGAGGCCTGAGAAACTGTGGGAAGGTGCCAACTGCCATGCATTCTGATTTTTCCTTTAAAACTAATTGCCTATCTGAACTCCAGGCCCAAAACAAGGCTCCAAAGAGCACCCTTAGTTGCATCTGTGCTGCTAAATATACTGGTCCTGTGACTACCTGATAACACCCCATCAGTTGGCCACTACCCACGTGTGTGTCTTATCTGCCTCTGCTGCAGAACAGCAGAAATAACGAAAGCAGAGCAGAATTGATTCAGAACTGAGCACAGCAGGTTACTGTGTGCCACTGCTTTGTCAAGAGCTGTGAAAATCCACAGGATTTTCTGTCAATCCACAGGACAGCTGCATGACAGCAGCTTTCATACAAGAAAATAGGATCAGCAGCTTCCCCAGCCTGAGAACCTCCATAAAAATCAAAGTGGCTCAACTGCAAGGGCTGTTGCTGAGATCCAGCTCTGTGGAGAGGAACACCTCATCACTGCCTTCCACCAGCTTTTAAATTAATTGTTCTGAAGCCACACACGCACAGCAAGCAAGAGCACAAACAACTCTGTCTCCACCTGAGGTTCCTGGCAGACACCTGGGAACAGCAGGGATGTAAAGCAGCAGTTTAACACACAATGCACTTCAGCAAGGCTCAGGGAAGAGCACCCAAAAAACCCAGTTGGGCAAGATGCAGACACTACTCCTCTCTTCAGACACTGGTATTACCAACAAGCTTGTCCTGAAAGAACAGGCTATTGTACCACTAACACACCTACCTGACACACACTGCTCCTCCCCAAAACCTCTTCCCTTCACAGCAGAACAGAGAGAGCAGCTGCATCCCCTGACCAGGCTCCACAAGGTGCACTCCAGAGCACTTGGCCACAGCCACACTCAATGACACACCATGGAACAGCTCCAGAGCAGAGTCTCTGCTGATTCCTCATTTGCCAGATTACCTTATCAGCTGCTCATAAATAAAAAGGTGCCTGTAATTACCCAGCAATCTGGTTTATGATACCAGGCACAACACCTGAAATAGCAGATATCTGTACACAGCTATATAAAAGAGTCACTTTAGGATATTCAGATATCCTAAATATCTAAAGCCCGCTGTGGCTGAAAGAACAACAGATATGTAAAATTGTGCTATGTGCAGATTACTTTTCAACCCTGAGATTTCATGTTGATATGGAAACATTTCCATTTTCTGTCAGCTATTTCAAGACTACTCAGGAACCTACAAGTAACTGTGACACAGTAAGAGCAGCTTAGCACAACAACTCAGACAATTTCCCTTCATGATGCTCCATATATCAACAACAAAGGCTGCATGACCTGACAGCATCCCAGATGCCTTGCCCTGCTGGCAGCACACATTTGTTCAGAACCTGAGGCAGTCTGTCCTTTGATGAACACAGGACACAGATTGTTTCCCACTCTTAAAGTCCTGGAGAACATGACATTGAATCTTCAGGTGCTGAACTCCACCTCACAATGTCCCTGGGATTGTCCTGTGGCATACAGGAACACACATCTCTCTTGCATGTTTCTGTGATTCAGTGACAGAAAAGAGATTAGGTAAAGTGGTGAACGCTGCTGGTACACCAGATCCTTCTTCCTCCTCCTGTGTTTCCTGCTCAGGGTTACTTGCTCCTCCTGAGTCTCGCTATGCAAGACTCAACTTCCAGAGCAAGTTTGGGCACATCTAACATAGGCAGGGCAGGGCAAGGCAAAATCCCTCCATCCTACTGAAAAATAACTCCTAAGCAAGCCTGAATGGCTTCCAAGCTAATTCAGCCCTGATGAAGTACCTCTTCCCTCATTAGTATTTATAGTAGCTTCTCACAAGCCTTATTTCTCCACACAAGCTAACTGCCCATCTCCCCCAGCTGAGCTAGCAGAGCCCTTTTCCAGCAGGATGGTTCACCATGACCCAGGGCTCACTGCTGAACCCTCACATTACAGCACCCACCAGCTCAAACATGTGTGACACACAAAATGCAGGTCCACTGTCTAATTGTCATTAATAAGAAACTCATCCCCTCCCTTTGTTTCTGCCCAGAGGCTGCTCTCAGCTAGCCCTGGACATACTGCCCATCCACATGTGAGGGGAACCTCATTTCTCATGCCCCATAACAGAACTCATCAGTAAAGGACAGGATCAGCTGGCCACTAAATTATGGCATTGCCAACGCCATCTATAATGGCATTGCCGTGTTGCATAAAATCAGCAAAAGCACATAACCACACTAAAATCTATTCCAGTAGTTTGTGATGCCAGAAAGTGGAGTTCCCTTCAGGTGAGGATCACACTAACAGACTTCCAGCCAGAACAAGTGCAGAACTTGAAGCTGTTCAGACTGACAAAACCAACCTGTCCTCCTGAGAGCAGCTCCCTTCCCATCTGCAAGGAAGGGCAGCTGCTGCTGAGGAGAGCATATTCTCCTTTATCTGACAAATATCACATCAAAATCCATGTGTTGAGCATCTTAAACATTTTGGAACCCTCCTCAGCAGCAGCAGTTGAAAAGTGCTTCCTGAAGCCACCATCCTGCTGCTTTTGCAGAGTATTTCAGATTTCACGGACTGCCCCTGCCATTTCCACTTCATCCTCTTCAAATTGTAGCTTCTACTCGTGAGTCAACTGCATCGTCCGCCAAAAGAGCACTTTACCTATCAGTAAGTGAAGTGTCACATGCCCGCTCCGAGAGCTCCATCCCAACAGCTCTCAGGAGCGCGGTATCATGACTTTGCAAGAAAAAACCCGACACAGCCTGCATGGAGCTCTCCAGCCTCAGGGGTCTGCGAGGGACCAAAAAGGGAAGTCACCGCACTGGTCAAGTTTCAAGTTTTAAACCTGCCCGACACAAAAGCCACGCAGGAGCGGCGGCAGCGAGCGGCTCCCGGCGCCGCGAGGGCCCCGCTCCGAGGGCTCCGGTTCTGCGAGTGCCCCCGCAGCGGGACCGCGGTGCCCGGACCGGCCGGGCGGGCAGGGCAGGGCTGGCCCGGGCGAGAAGGGCACGGAGGAACCCCCGGCAAACCGCACCGACAACTTCTGCCGCCGGCCCCGCGCCGCTCCCCCGCCTCCCGAGCGCCCTATCGCGATAAACCCACCCGACATACCCTCCGCGGCTCCGTCTCTCCTCGGCTGCCCGCCTTCCCTCTCGCTGACCTGGAAAAACCAAAGCGTTTTGTCAGGCCCCGGGCCTTCCTCCTCCTCCCACCGCTCCCTCCTCCTCCTCCTCCTCCTCCTCCTCGGGGGAGGAAGCCGAACGCTGTCGCGGGATTCGAGCGTGTCCCTACCCGGCCAGCGCCCCGGCGGCTCCCGCTGCGGCCCGGGCGGGCGCGGCACTGCGCAGGCGGCGACGGCGCTCCTGGGACTTGTAGTCCCGGGGCCGGCACCGGCAGCGGGGCCGGGGCGAGGCGGAGCGGGGCGAGGGCCGGGCGGAGCCGGGGCCGCTCCTGGAGCTTCGCTCCGCCGTCAGCCCCGGCTCCGCCCGGCCCCGGCTTGTGCGTGCGGGGCTCGGTGCCGCGACATGGCGGGGCCTCGCGACCTGCTGGCAGCGGCGGGGCGGGCAGCGGCCGCCCGGGGACGGGTCCTGGTGTCGCCTCGGGGCGCTGGGCACACGCGTGTCACCTCATCCCCGGCGGGGGCGGGACGGCCTCTGCCCGGAGACCCCGCACGGCCCGGCCATGATGCCGGCCCGCTCCAACCTCCCCGCGCCTCCCCCCCAGCAGTGCCCCGGTACCGCCCGTACCCCCGGTGCCCCCGGGAGCGGCGGCACCCCCCCCACCGGCGGGTTATCCCCCCCGGCCGGTAACCATGGAAACTTCCAGAAGTGCACCCCGCGGCCGTGGTCCCGCCCAGCCAATGGGGACGCTCCGCTTGGCTCACGCTTCTCTGTGGCCGCGGCCGGCGGGTGGAACCAATGGGGCGGCGCGAGGGGGGCGCGCCGGGCACGGCGGAGCGGCCGCGCGGTGCTCGCCAATCGCGGGAGGCCAGCTTGGTAGCAGCCGGCCAATGGAGAGGCTCCAGCGAGGGCGCGGCAGCCAATGGAGAGGCTCCACGAAGGGGTAACGGAAGGTATAAAAGGGCGGGCGGCGCGGCCTGGCGGCTCAGCGGAGATCGGGGCGCGGCGCTTCTGCACGGTGAGGGCGCGGTAAGGGCCGCACGGGGCTGGGCCGGTGCGGGGGGGATGGCGGTTGAAGGCACGGAAAGATGGGCTGGGGACGCGAGGTGATTCCGCACGGCGGGGGCTGGGTGGTTGCGGCGCGGGGAGGGGTGAGGGGGGCGGCCACGCACGTGGCGCCTCCGTTGTGTAACCGGCGGCCTCTCGGTAGGTGGGCGCAGGTGAGCGGTCGGGATGAGGCTTCTGCTGCTGACGCTGCTGGCGCTGGGCGCCGTCTGGGCGGACGACGAGGAGAAGAAGGAGGACGTGGGCACGGTGGTGGGCATCGACCTGGGCACCACCTACTCCTGGTACGGGGGGCTGGCCGGGCTGGCGGGCGGGGGCCTGGGCCCTTCTGGGCAGGCAGGGCCCACGGGAGCTGTGGGAAGCGCCTGCGGGCCCGGGAGGGCGCGGGGAGGAGCAGAAGGGGGGGCGGGGGGTGTGGATGTGTGCAGGCCGCGGCCCCGCCTGACCGCTCCGCTCCCCCCCCCCCCAACCCCAGCGTGGGCGTCTTCAAGAACGGGCGCGTGGAAATCATCGCCAATGACCAGGGGAACCGCATCACACCGTCCTACGTGGCCTTCACCCCCGAGGGGGAGCGCTTGATCGGGGATGCTGCCAAGAACCAGCTCACGTCCAATCCGGAGAACACCGTGTTTGATGCCAAGCGGCTCATCGGCCGCACCTGGAATGACCCCTCCGTGCAGCAGGACATCAAGTATCTGCCCTTCAAGGTGGGTCCCAAGTGCAGAGGCAGGGGGGCTGGAGGGGAGGACTACATTTCTGGTCAGAAGAGGCATCTGCTCACAGTGCCCCATGGGAGGATTGGTGTGTAAACAACAGTTCCTGGTGTTAGCTGTGCTCAGGTTATGCTTGTCATAGAGGTTTGGCTTGGTGTTTAGAAAGAACCATGAGAACAAGTTGGAATAGTTGAATGAGACAGTATCCTTTGTTCTCCTCAGGTGGTCGAGAAGAAAGCCAAGCCCCATATTCAGGTTGATGTTGGAGGTGGACAGACAAAAACATTTGCTCCTGAAGAAATTTCTGCAATGGTCCTGACGAAGATGAAGGAAACAGCAGAGGCTTACTTGGGGAAGAAAGTAAGTGCACAGGAAGCGCTGGTAACAACTTGAATTAGCTTTACGAAATGGGAGAAGGGTAGGCTGAGCCAGGAGTGACCTTGCCATCCCAAACCACAGTCAGTGCTGCAGGCCCCTGCAGCAGTCCTATCCAATGGGCTCAGCTGCTGCTGGCTCTTCATCTCTGAGAATGGGCTGCTTGTTCCAGCAGTGCTCAGAGTGGCTGGTACTGCTTACAGACTGTAACAAAGCTGTCCCTCCCTGCTCAGGTGACCCACGCTGTTGTCACGGTGCCAGCATACTTCAATGATGCCCAGCGCCAGGCCACCAAGGACGCGGGCACCATCGCGGGGCTCAACGTGATGCGCATCATCAACGAGCCGTGAGTAGCCCACCCTGTCCTGCCCCAGGGGAGCTGTGGGCTGCCACCCCCAGCCCTGACAGCCCGTTCCCTCTACAGAACAGCTGCTGCCATTGCTTATGGACTGGACAAGAGAGAGGGAGAGAAGAACATCCTTGTATTCGACCTGGGTGGTGGAACTTTTGATGTGTCCCTCCTCACAATTGACAACGGAGTCTTTGAAGTTGTGGCTACTAATGGAGACACTCACCTGGGTGGAGAAGACTTTGACCAGCGTGTTATGGAGCACTTCATCAAGCTCTACAAGAAGAAAACTGGCAAAGATGTTAGGAAGGATAACAGAGCTGTGCAGAAGCTGAGGCGGGAGGTGGAGAAGGCCAAGAGAGCTTTGTCATCTCAGCACCAGGCCAGGATTGAAATAGAGTCCTTCTTTGAAGGAGAAGATTTTTCGGAGACACTCACTCGAGCCAAGTTTGAGGAGCTGAACATGGTAAGTTTAGAAAGGTAAAGTTACACAGCCTCAGCTCTGGATTGGGACTGGGGAATGTGCAGCATCTCATGCTGTGACACTGCACTTTGGAGTATAAATAACTCCATGTAAGCAGGCAGCTGTTCCTGCCAGGGAGCTGGGCCTCAGACAGTTTGGCATCTCTGCTCTGTAGTGGTTGTACTTTGTACCTCTGGGGCTGCACAATGGGGTGTGCTGGGAATACAGTCTCACAATCCTTGGGGTTTTGTCTTTGCAGGACCTGTTCCGTTCCACAATGAAGCCTGTTCAGAAAGTCCTGGAAGATTCTGACCTGAAGAAGTCTGATATTGATGAGATTGTCTTGGTTGGTGGATCAACTCGCATCCCCAAGATCCAGCAGCTCGTTAAAGAGTTCTTCAATGGGAAGGAGCCTTCTCGGGGCATTAACCCAGATGAGGCTGTGGCCTACGGTGCAGCTGTGCAGGCCGGGGTGCTCTCTGGGGACCAGGATACAGGTAATGGCACCTTCACTGCCACCTAAGAGTTGACTCAACAGTGGATGTTGGGCATTGACAAGCAAATGCAGACAAACTTGGATCTTTTCCAGTCCTTGGAGTTCTGTGCCCCTGCGGCCTCAGGATCCTGTCTGCAGTGTTGTGTTTTGTGTTGAAGTTGTGTCACAGTCTTGCCTTTGATCTGTTCCAGGTGACTTGGTGTTGCTCGATGTCTGTCCCCTGACTCTTGGCATTGAGACCGTTGGAGGTGTCATGACCAAGCTGATCCCAAGAAACACCGTTGTTCCCACCAAGAAGTCTCAGATCTTCTCCACAGCTTCTGACAACCAGCCAACTGTGACCATCAAGGTCTATGAAGGTGGGTGTCAGCTGTGGTGGCCCATGTGACAGCTGGAATCTGTCTGCTGTAGGGTTTTCATTCTTGTTCCTGATTGTCACAAAAGCTGTAGGTACTTTGTTCATGGAACTGTGTCACTCATGGTTTCACAAAGTACAGGCCACAGCTGGGCAAGAAAGTAACCCTGTGTCATTGTTTGTTGCAGGTGAGCGTCCCCTGACCAAGGACAACCATCTGCTGGGCACCTTTGATCTGACGGGAATCCCTCCTGCCCCTCGGGGCGTGCCCCAGATCGAGGTCACCTTTGAAATTGATGTGAACGGGATCCTCCGTGTCACGGCCGAGGACAAGGGCACCGGCAACAAGAACAAGATCACCATCACCAACGACCAGAACAGGCTGACACCAGAGGAGATCGAGAGGATGGTCAACGATGCCGAGAAGTTTGCCGAGGAAGACAAGAAGCTGAAGGAACGCATCGATGCCCGGAATGAGCTGGAAAGCTACGCCTATTCCCTGAAGAATCAGATTGGGGACAAGGAGAAGCTGGGTGGGAAGCTGTCCTCTGAGGACAAGGAAACAATAGAGAAAGCAGTGGAGGAAAAGATCGAGTGGCTGGAAAGCCATCAGGATGGGGACATAGAAGATTTCAAAGCACAAAAGAAGGAGCTGGAGGAGGTGGTTCAGCCCATCGTGAGCAAGCTGTACGGCAGCGCCGGCCCCCCGCCCGGCGAGGAGGAGGCAGCAGAGAAGGATGAGTTGTAGATACCGGTGTCCCCGAATGTGGTGTGTGTATATATTGGACTCAGGAACACTTGTTTAAAATATTGAACTCTTAATTTGGAATGTAACTTTGAATCTTCACTCGTGAGTGGAGCTGGAACCGCTAGCCCGACGTGGCTGTATCCTGCTTTTCGTTAGCAGTTGCTCGATGTCTGGGGAGGGGAGCGGGGTGGGAGTGTAAATGTGGGTTTAGAAGTATTGGCAGTGGAACATTCTATTTAACAACTTGGTCATGTGAACTTGGTGTAGAGCTTTTCTACCTGGAGTGACCACAATAAATTTGTTATTTACACTGGACTCTGTTCTGGTTCTGTGATCTCCATTACCCAGCTCCAGCCAGGATCTGGATTAACCCTGAAGGATGGAGTGCAACTCACCCCCTCAAGGTCACCTTTCATGGGATCATGGAGAGTGGGAGGTTTGAAAGCAGGAGCTGGGCCTCTGTTCCCTTGGGGTGAACTGGGGTTCAGTTTCTGAAGGGAGAGGATGGACTTGGACCTCACTGCACTTTTACAAGAGATCCTGATAAGGAAGGGGGGATCAAGCCTGAGTAACTGCTGAAGGGGCAGCTTTTATTGAGCTAGGAGATGGAGGTTATCCACCAGAACCCGTTGCCTGCAGTAGTGGTGGTGCCAAGCAGTGGGGGAGGAGCTTGGCTTAATTATGTTTTCCTGCAGTATTAAAACTTCAGAGCTTTTAATAAAGTGTCATATGAAACAGACTAGTTTTTTGAGCAGTGAAAAGTAGTTTACACCTAATAAAGGTTCTTAGAAAAAAAGCCTAATTGAAATTTGGTCTCTTTATTTAACTGATCCTTATCCAATCCATGGGATTAGTTAAGTCCACAATTACCTTGTCTGGTGCCAGCTCCAGCAGTGCCTCAAAACACCTTGGCTCCTGCCATGTTCCCTGGGCTGGGGCTGCAGCAAGACCCTGTTCAGGCACAGCCCCTGTCCCTCGGGGGTGCCAGCACCGTGCCAGCTGCCCCAGGGTAAGGACATGTTTAGGGGGCACAATTAGGCCCAGGGGCCGAGGCTGGTGCTGTGGGGACTCTACTCGATGAGGGTGACCAGACAGTCCCTGTGTATCTGCCCCTGGGTGTCCATGCCCCCAAACACGAACAGCAGATGGACAGAGGTGTCTTCAGCACAGCCCTCTCCCAGGCCCTGCTGGAGGGGCTCAGCTCTGTCAGCTGCTGACACGGGGGGCTCTGTCCCAGCTGGGGTCTCTCCTGTGTCCCCGTGTGCCCCAGCCTGCCAGGGAATGACACACATGGCGTGGTCCAGCCTCCCGCTGGGCAGGGGAGACTCAAACTGCAGGAGCGTCCAGTGCTGCCTTCCTGCAGTGCAAAGACACAGTCACAGCTTTAAATATCACACACCAGGCACCATACATTCAAAGTTTTGAGCATTCAGTCCTGCAGTGGTGTAACTCCAGGGCTTGAGCAGGTAACGTGCTCCCCAGCTGCCTGGCATCTTCCCTGGCACCCCTGAGAGCAGCCTCACCTACCTGTGTGATACTTGTACGTAGTATCCAGTGTCCCATCTGGACCTATTCCACCAAAAATGTACAAGTGGTCCTGGAATGCTGCCGAGGAGTGGGATGCCCTTCCTCCAGGGACATCCCCAGTGGCTGGGATCTTCTCCCATCTCATGTCATCTGGTGCAGGAAACAACACCTCCAGGGTTATGCATTACACAAACCCCATGCAGTTTGTTGATTTAAACAAAGAAGGTAATACTTTAAGCACTTAAGAACTAGTATTTCAGAAAAAAACATTCCCCCAAATCAAAGCACAGCTCACAGGTACTGCCCTGCAGTACCTCCATCCACACTTACTTGTGTCGATGCAGAACAAGTCATTGTAAAAAACATCTCCAGCTAAACCCCCGTGGATGAAGAGTTTGGTCCCAACTGCAACCACGGCATGTCCGTGCCGAGGGGAAGGGGGATCACCATGAGTCTCCAGCTGGGACCAGGCCAGGGTGGCTAAAAATGGGAGCACACGGGTATAGGAAGAAAACTATGGCAATTCTACAGACCAGCAACCCCAGAGCCCTGCCGAGGCTTCCCACCCAAGCCATCCATCTCGTGGGACTCATCTCCAAACAGACCTCAGCAATTCCAGCCCTCCGGCTACACCCCAAGGCAGCGCTCCCGTGCCCCAGTGGGAGGTACCTGTGTCGAACACGTGCAGCCGCTGGTCTTTCACCGGCTCCGCTCCCTTGTCTCCACCCCCGAACACGAAGAGCCGGGCCCCGATGGCCGCCGAGGACGTGTGGAATGTCCGAGGCTGCGGCTGCTCCCCCCTCACTGCAGGGCTCTCCCACCTTCCTATTTCTAGTTAAGACATTTGATTAACCGAACAACCAACAGGGGACGGAGGCCGGGCCCGTCTCGCAGCCCGCACCCCGGCCCTGGGGCACTCACCGGGGTCCAGCACCTGAACGCAGCCGCGATTCCCGGCGGGGTGCGCCCCGCCGAACACCCAGAGGCGCGGGGGGCCAATGGCGGGCAGCATGGTGGCGTGCTCGTAGCGCGGCCGCAGTCCGTGCCAGCCGGCGGGGACCCAGCGCAGCGGGGCTGTGGACGGGGACAGGCGATCGGTCCCGGTCCCGTTCCCGGTCCCGGTCCCTGTCCCGGTCCCAGCCCCGGCCCGGCCCGGCCCGGCCCTCACCAAGCTCCACGAAATGCGCGTCCGCGAAGGCCCCGGCGGGGTCGGCGCCGCCCAGCAGCAGGACGCGGCCGGGCAGGAGGAGGCAGCCGAGTCCCACGCGGCCGCGGGGCCGCTCCCCGCGCGGGCTCAGCCGGTACCTGCGGGGCGAGGGCGGCGCTCAGCGCGGGCTGGGCCGGCCCGGGCTCCCGCCGGTCCTCCCGCCCCGCTCATCGCTATCCCCCCATCACCCCCGCCCGCCCAGCGCTGTGCCCGCCGGTGCCCCCGCCGCGCTCACCATTGTCCCGGGCGCGGCCGCCGCCCCGGCTGCAGCAGCGGCAGCGCCCGCGGCGCCATGGCACCGGGGCCACTGCCGGGCCGGCCGGCCGGAAGTGCCGCCGGAAGTGCCCTGCGCTTCCGCCCGCGCCGGCGGCGCGCTCCGCCGCCCGGAAGTGGCGGGGGGGGGGCCCGCTTCTGCCCGACCCGTGCCAAGATGGCGCCGCTGGACCTGGACAAGTACGTGGAGATCGCGCGGCTCTGCAAGTACCTGCCCGAGAACGACCTCAAGGTGCGGCCGCGGCGGCGGGGCCGGGACCGGCCGGGGCGGGCCGGGGCCGGGGTGGGCGCTGCCGGGCGGGCGGCGCCGGTGGTCCCGGCGCTGACCCCGACCCTGCTCCGCTCCGTCCCGCAGCGCCTCTGTGACTATGTCTGTGACCTGCTGCTGGAGGAGTCCAACGTCCAGCCCGTCTCTACGCCCGTCACCGTCTGCGGGGACATCCACGGGCAGGTAAGGCCGGGCCGGGCCGCTCCCGGTGCAGCCCCAGGCCGGAGTCGGTGCCGATGCCCGGTGCCCCCTCACGCCTCTCTCCCCCCGCAGTTCTATGACTTGTGCGAGCTGTTCCGGACCGGCGGGCAGGTCCCCGACACCAACTACATCTTCATGGTAGGTGCGCCGGGCGCGGCGCGGCCCCGCTGGGTTTGACAGGGGCCGGGGCTGAAATCCCGAGGGGCTCCCGAGTTCCGGGCCCCGCCCGGCGCCGGTGTTGGTTCCTGCCCGCCGGGAGCCCCGCGGGGTGAGGCAGAGCGTCCTGCCCTGCCCGGGTGTCCCGGGGTCACGTCAGGACAGCGGAGAGAGGAGTGCCCAGCCCACACCCGACATTCGCAGTGCCCGGAGCCGCCGCGGGTCCCAGCAGGTCCCGGTGCCCTCCAGCGCTGGGTTCCTTTGTGGCAGTGAGGATTTAGAGTGGATGTGTCACTGTGCCCTTTCTCCATGTGCGGCTGTCTCTGCCTTCAGGGGGACTTTGTAGACCGAGGGTATTACAGCCTTGAGACGTTCACGTACCTCCTTGCACTAAAAGCCAAGTGGCCTGACCGTATCACGCTGCTGCGAGGCAACCACGAGAGCAGGCAGATCACCCAGGTGTACGGGTTCTACGGTGAGTGCTGCCTGTGGCTGCAGCTCCTCTGCCTCGGGAAACCCTGGCTTGGCCACAGTGCCCGGGGGCTGGCGGGGACACGGGCTCCAGGGCTGTCCTTTGGTAACATGGTCATTGTGTTTCTGAAATGGAATGTGTTTAAGGCAGATCTTGCTGCTTTTTTCCTCTGGCACGTGGGGTTGCTGCTTGTGTCGTGGTGCCACATTCAGGTACAGGCAGAGCAGGAGGTGCTCGGTCCCTCCTGCTGCTGGTGCTGGCCAGCAGCAGTACCCAGCTCAGGTCTCCTGGCAGGGCTCGTGTGGCACACTTGGGTGTGCAGGTTCTGCTGTCAGTGTTTGCTCTGCCTGTTTCCTCTGATCCACCAGGAATAAAAGCTTTCTCTCCAACAGACGAGTGCCAAACCAAATACGGGAACGCGAACGCCTGGAGATACTGCACCAAAGTCTTTGACATGCTCACAATAGCAGCTGTAAGTGCAAACCCCACGCTAACACGCTGTCCTGATGGGAGCTGGGAGCTGGGGCTCCCCTGGCAGCCATGCTGAGGGTGCTCGTGTCATTCCCCTGCAGTTAATAGACGAGCAGATCCTGTGTGTGCACGGGGGCCTCTCCCCAGACATCAAGACCCTGGACCAGATCCGGACTATTGAGCGCAACCAGGAGATCCCTCACAAAGGCGCCTTCTGCGACCTGGTGTGGTCAGACCCCGAGGACGTGGACACGTGGGCCATCAGCCCCCGTGGGGCGGGCTGGCTCTTCGGGGCCAAGGTCACCAATGAGGTAACTCACTGCTCTCAGGGCCACACGGCCCAGTGTGGGCTGGGGGAGCTGAGGGGCTCAGCTCAGTGTGGGGTTTGGGTGGAGCAAGGGCAATGCAGGATACTGAACTGCCCTGTCACACCTCTGCCAGTAACTCGTGGTGGTGTGGTGGGGAAGCTTGGCTTGTGCCAGCTGGAAAAAATGAGCCACTTGAACCTAAAAGCACAAATTTAACTGCCAGATGTATTAATACCCATCTTGCTTTTGAAAAGTGTGACATGGTGGGACTCACGACTGTCCCTGGGCTCTGTGTGGAATGGTTTCCTAAGGATCTAGGAGAAAAATACCCTTTTTTAAGCAATTCTTGAGTTAATTTTGTTGTGTCTGCACTGAGCAGACTCCTTAGGGCTCTACCCAGTGGCCTCACCAGGCTCGGACCTGGCCAGGCTCAGCCTGCATTGTTGTGTGGCCCTGGCACAGCACGTTCAGGAAGGGCTCAGCCTGGGGACAGCACAGCCCTGCTGCCTGGGTGTCAGCTGTTCCCAGTGCTTGGGTGTTGGCACCTGTATGTCACAGGGTGTCTCAGTGCTGGGTCCCCAGCCCTGCTGTGTTCTCTGTCCTGCTGTGGGGCCAGTCCAGGAGCAGCACAGATGTGGGCAGCGGCGCTCGGGCCACGCTGAGCTGACCTTCCCCCTTCCCTTGCAGTTCGTTCACATCAACAACCTGAAGCTGATCTGCAGAGCACACCAGCTCGTCCACGAAGGATACAAATTCATGTTTGATGAGAAGTTGGTAACGGTATGGTCAGCTCCCAACTACTGCTACCGCTGCGGGAACATCGCGTCCATCATGGTCTTTAAAGATGTAAATACAAGAGAACCAAAGTTATTCCGCGCAGTTCCAGACTCAGAGCGTGTCATTCCTCCCAGGACAACCACGCCGTACTTCCTCTGAGCCCCGCCCGCCTGCTGTCACCTCTCCCTGTCCTGCCCCTTTACAATATACTTTTTATTGAGCACTTTGCTGCTGAAATGCTGCCTCTTGCCTTTTTTATTTTTAAATTATCTAAATTTATTGTGTATTATGGTGTCTGTAGCAAGTTTTTTTTCCCCACCCCTAGATTAATTTCAGAGTATTTGTAATATGTTCTTGAGATTTGTACTACTGCATGTAGTCCTCGCCTAGTCCTGGGTTAGATGAACCGATTCCTTTAACCACCACGCTGCGGGAGCTGCTCGGGCCGCTCTCTTGTTCAGCTTTTTGTTTTTGGTAAGTTTTAAGAAATTTCAGCAGCAAAGTCAGTGCCCGGTGCGCGGCGGGGCCGGGGCTGCCCTTGCTGCGGTCACGGCGCAGGACCGAGCCAGCCTTTTCCGAGTGTTCCGTGGATCCCAATAAAGCGGTCCAAGGGCTGTTCCCCATCCCCGGTTTGTTCCGTTTTCCTCGGGATCCCGATTAAACCCGCGAACTGCTGCAGCGACGGGATTTGTACATTAAAGTCATTGTTCGGATTTTTCCCAGGCTCTGTTGTGTTTTTAGTGGCGGGGCGCGCGGGCCGGGGCGGGGCGCGGCGGCCGCGCGGGTTCCGGTTCCGGCGGGGCCGGCGCCGTTTCCGGCGGGCGCGGGCCGGGCGGCGGGGATGGCGCGGAGCACGCTCTCGTCCCGCTTCCGCCGCCTCGACATCGACCAGTACGACGAGAACCGCTTCGTGGAGGAGCCCGAGGAGGCGGCGGCGGCCGAGCCCGATGCCAGCCCCGAGGTGGAAGCGCTGCTCAGGCAATATCCTTTGGGCCGGGGGGCCGGGGAGTCCCGGGCAGCGGCCGCGATCGCCGCTCGGGCCGGGGCCGCCCGGGAGCCGCGCTGCGCGTCCCGCAGGTCCTGGTTTGAGTCCTTGACCGCCGCCGCACAGGCGAGGCGCTGCGGGCCTTCCACACGGCCATCCGCAGCTCCCCGGGCAACACCAGGAGCCAGGCGATGAAGGTAGGGCCGGGCAGGGCTGCGGGCACAGCGGCACCCGGGCACAGCGGCACCCGCTGCGCTCAGCGAGCCTGTGCTGCATGGGCATCCCCCTGTGTTCGCCCCTTCCTCCTCTAACCCCAGCTCTGCTCACCTCGCTTACAGAAATAACCCAGCCTGGAGCGCGCCCATCTCTTGCCAAACACGAGTCTTGGATCGTTCCCAGCTGTTCTCGTTCTCACATTTCTCTCTTTGCCTTGTCTTCCCAGGAGCAGGCCCAGGGAACGATGCTGAAAGTCCTCACATCTTTTAAAAGCAGTGAAATAGAACAAGCGGTGAATTCCTTAGACAGAAACGGTGTTGATTTGTTAATGAAGTACATTTATAAAGGATTTGAAAAGCCAACAGAAAACAGCAGTGCAATATTACTTCAGTGGCATGAAAAGGTACGTGCTAGGGGCACTCAGCTCAGCCACGCTCGCAGGGTCCTGGCCAGTGCTTTCAGGAGAGAAGCAGGTGGTGGCAGGGCCTCATCCCTGAGGAGCTCAGTGTTTCCTTTCGTCTATGGTCTCTCTGAGCCTGCATTCACAAAGCCTTTGCCTGTATTTCAAACCTTGCCCTCTGCCATGGGGAGAGGGGACCGGGCAGGGAGTTCTCCCTGCAGGGGAAAGCCTCGTGCTGCCCTTGAGATGTCCCGGGAGGGATGGGGCAGCTGCAGCCTCCTCCGGGGCCCAGCTCAGGGGGCTCAGGCTGGCAGTTTGCATCAGCTGAGTCACAGGCTTTAGCAAACCTGTTTGGTTTGCCCAGGAGAGGATTTTGAGGTCTCCAGAGATTCCATTGGGCACCAGCAGGGGCCTCTTGTTTCTGTGGAATGTCAGCTGTGAAATAGGGAGTGTGGGATGTGTTCAGCAGCTGCCTGTGGAGCCTCCTTCCCTGTCTGTGGTGGCTGAGGCACATCCCTGAAGCAGCTGCTGGGTGCCCCTGCCCCCGGGCAGGAATCCAAGTGAGATCTTCCCCCACTGCAGGGGTTTCAGCTGAAGCCCTGGCTGTCAGTGCTCCAAGGAAAACTGATCCCTGGGAATGCTGCAGCTCCCTGTGCAGGGCAGCTGCTGTGAATGCTGCTGTCCTTTTCCCAAGGTGCAGAGCTTTTCCTGCTGTACATAAAGCTGGTGTACCATGACTCCAGTTATTGCTGCTGTCACCAGTTTTGCGAAGCCTTGACAAGGAGGAGGGAATTTCTTGAGACAGTAAAGAACATGTTTCTACTTGTTTTTTTGGTTTTTTTTTCCTGTTGTTTCCACTGAGGTGCTTTCAGGTGAGGTGGGTGGTGCTCCCAGCGTGGGAGGTGACACAGCACCACCCTGACTGGTACTCAGAGCGTGCAGGGACATGAAAGGCATCTCGTCCTCTCTGTTGTGAAAGGAACAAGGCGGGTCTGAGTAGGCAGGGTTTACAGCCTGGTGTTCTGCTTTGTGGCAGTACTGGTAGGATGTGTGGCTTGCTCAGCGCAGAGTCAGCTCAGTGGTAGTACCAGTCTGTCCTCTGGAAAAGGCCTGTGGCAGGTCTGGGAGCTCAGGAGCATTTACCTGTCAAGTCCTGCTCCAGGTGGGTGCTGTGCATTTGTCCAGCCTTGTTCCCCAGTGCCACGTCTCACTCTGCTCTCATACCCTGTGCTCTGTTGGATTGTGGCTCCAAAGTAAATGCCCCACTTCCAGCAGTCAGCTTAAATATTTTTTTCACAATCACCTCAATCTTCTAGACTTCAGAAGGAAACACTGTTCACATTGAGGGACACAAATGAAACTGAAGCGAGCCCCTCCTCCTCTCTCAGGGATACGGGAGGTGGACATTCTGCAACACTGGAGCCCTCGAGATCCAAAAGCTGGTTAGATTGTGGAGAATGACAGTTTCTAGCTTTGGAGAAGAGCCATAGTCCCTTCTGTGGCTGAACTCTTCGGTGTTTGTTCTGTGTGGGGCGTGGTGACTCTGTAACCTCTCTCCTTTCCCACAGGCACTGGCAGTAGGAGGCCTGGGCTCCATAATAAGAGTTCTCACAGCAAGAAAGACTGTGTAAAGACTGTTAACTTGGACAGAGGTGACGGTCAGGTTTGGACTCAGAAGAAGGAATGAGCTGAAATTACACTGGTCCATCTATTAGAGATTGCAATCTACTGAAATCCTACAGTAACCTCCTCTTGGAATGCTTTTAACCTTAAAAGTGGGAAAGAGTAAAGGTATTCCTGCATATTCCGACTATCACATATAGGAGCCAAGACATTCTCCTGCTCCCTTCTTTAACAGGCAGAGAGAAGGCACACTCCTGCCTCCTCTACTGTAAGTGAACAGGTATTTCAGATGCTGCTTTAGCCAGGTGTGGTGATACAAGCTCCCGTGTGTCCTGCTTAGTCCCAAGGTAGCTGTGTCCAGGCTGAGGTCCTGCAGCTGAGGGTGGGAGAAGAGCTCTGGGAATGGTGGCTGAACGTGTGGGTGAAGGACTCTTGGACTCTGGGCTTGGGGTCATGTAAAGTGAAGTGCCTGCTGCATCAATAAAGGTCTTGGATCACGTGAGTTAAATTTATTTTCAGCTAAATTGTAAGTCTGACACTTATTCCAAAGCAGGCCTGCAAAAACCCAGTCCAACCCAGTGTCCACCTTTTAGGACTGCTCCTAACTCCAGCAACTTGGAGAATTTGTCCTCAAATCCAGCTCTGTCCTGGATGTAGGGAGTGAGACCAAGCTCAGCTGTCCCACTCAAGACTTATAAGATGTAGTGAATAGAACACATAGTAAGGACCCTGAGTTTGATTTTTATATTCTTGTCCACGCTAGAAAGTCAAGCAGATACTTCAGGAGTTGTGCTTTAGGTATGAGTGTGTCCTCTGCCCAGGCAGGACGCACTCCTGGATCCATGGCTGTCCCCTGGCCCCTCTGGCAGGGCTCCCTGCCCTTTGGCACCAAGGAGCAGCTGCCTGGGGAGCCCCAGCTCCACCCAGTCCTCACTTCCATCAGCTGCTCAAAGTGCAGCAGCAGCTGGTCCTGGTGGGAGGTGATTTTGGAAGCAGCAGTGGCACAACTCATTGTGACACAACTCCCTCTGAGAGGCCTTGGTGGCACGGCTGGCACACCCATCCTCACCCTGGGCAAAGGTGGGGTTTGGGTCATGGTTTAAAAGTCAATTTAAAATAGTCATAGCATCCCAGGGGAGATAACCAGAACTATAAAAAGAAAGAAATCAAGATTAGGGGTTTGATCCAAAATGTATTGCACCACAAATTTCATAGTGTTTCATCATACAATCCATATTTACAGCATAGAAGGAAAGAAGTCCAATGGTGATAGAAAGGATTATGTATAACCACTGTTCTGAGACAAGGGAAAGTGCATTAGCTTTTTAATACATGTATACACACCAGTCTTGCTCTGATACCTAACGAAAATTCAACACTTAAGAACTAGTTTATGGTAAGTTGATCCTTTATGAGCTTTGGGATCTGAAACTGAAGTTGTTAGTGAATATATAACATAAGATTTTACTTTGTCACTCCGTTCCAGGCTGCCTGTCCTGCTTTCCTTGCTGTTCAGTAACCTTTGAAGCCAGGATCAGCATAAACCCAGCAGACATTCAGCAGGGAGCAGGGGAGTGAGGGAGTCCTGATCCCTGGTCCCACAGAAACAGGGCAAGGCAAAGGGACATTAGAAAGGAAAATATCTCAGAGAATGAAATCTTCCCAGGATTATTCCACCCTGCTGTATCTCAGTAGAGAAACAATTGAAATAAATGTACTTTTTGATTGTCTATTTTCACAGCAGAGCAGGGCTGAACCCTCCCATGCTCTGTCCTGTCTGGAAGTGCCACGAATCTGGTTACTAAAGACTGTTTGGACAGTATCAAAAAATTGTTGGGTTTTCTTGACTTCAGACAAATCCAACCTGTCTCTAAGTGAGGAGCAGCACCTGTGCCCAGTGACAGCTCCTGGGAGTACCTGTGTCTGAGGTGGGGCTGCCTGGGAGACCAGCAGGCTCTGGATCCTCTGGATCAGCACATTCACCTCCTGCTGGAGCTCCACTGGAGAAAGCTTGAATTGCCCTGAATATATTTAACAGAAGAATTGTAAGAGAATTCCCAGAACTGCAGCATGCTCACTGAATTCCATACATGTGCAGATTTTTGGAAACAGGTCTCAGTTTTCAGGAATCACACTTAGTGCTGCTTCCCATTTGGATCCAGATTTTGCAGTGGTGTTAATAACTCTGGGCAAAATTGTGCTTCCAGGGAGGAAGTGCCACCTTGGTCCCCTGTCCTTATTTTATTAAGAAAACAAGCGGCTGGAACCACAACTTGTTCACTAAGAGTTGAATTTTGCCCTCAAACCCCTCATGAGCAGCATTTCTTTTACTGTAATAGTCAGGAGTTAACAGTTAACATATTCATAACAGTTTTTAAGCATCAGTATTTGAAGTACAGAAAACCACAACCAAAGAGGCAGATCCTGGTTATAAGGATTTGTTGCTAGCAGACTTGGAAGAAAAAAAATGAATCAAAATGTTTAGTACCAGCATTCTTCACCCTTTGTAACTAGATTTTTATTTTTTAAAAATAAAAGGTATTTTTCAGTGTGGATTTACAATACCTGGAACTCAGCTTCAAAAATTTAAAATGGTTTCCTACCCCTTTTCCCACTGCTAACAACCCATGGAACAGGCTAATGGATTAGTTTTAAAGGCGACTGAGGATTAGGTACTATAATTAAGACCATTTTAAATATTATTTTTCTTTAAGAAAAGTAAAATCAGACAACTCTAAAGTTGTGCTCTCAAATTAAATAATCAACATGCAGCCTTGAGGGCTGCAGGCCAGGATAAATGCACCTTAAATTACACAGTGATATGAAAAAATGCCAACCATTAGTTAATGTCAGTATTAGAAGGCAAGGCAGAGTTCTTTTTTGGTTAAAGCTCCTGCTCCTGTCCTGTGAAAGGCTTTACAAACCATCCCACTCTAAACACTCTTCTGCCAACACATTTTTCATTGCTGGCTTCCCACAGCCAGACAAGCAGCTTTTCTGTGCCCAGAGTCACTGGACTGCAGCACCCTGGAACAGCAGCTGGAATCAGCATCCCAAGAGACTGAGCTGGCAGCCAGAGAGGTGCTCAGAACCCTCTGGTGCCAGGGACCCAGGAGTGCTGAGCACAAGGAGCTGCTCCCAGTACAGAACCGAGCTGCTCCCGACTCCAGCCCAGAGCTGTTCCAGTCTGTAGTGAAAATGTCTCCTTGCACAGTATTAGTTTTGTAAACAGAGCCAGAAGTTCTTGTACAAAATACTGCAATGACAGTGATTAAGACACACCTGGACCAGTGTGTTCAGCATTCTTTTCACAGAAAGAAGTGCCTGGATACTGCCTGCCACCTTCGGGTTCCCTTAAGGCCACAGAGTCCTTGGGCTCGAGATAGACGGGCGGATGCTGCCTTTGGGGGATGGCTTTGACCCAAACCAGGACATCTAGGACACAACAGCACAGCACACATCACACAGGGTCACACCTCCAAGGGGTGAAAGAAACAACATGGTACACAGCCGTGTTCTCATCATTTGATGGAAAGAGCTATTTATAACTCAGAATGCTCCAGACTCCAGACTGAAGAAGGGGAGGCAGCTTCACACAATCAGATCTGGAAGGAACAGCACCCACTGCCCACAGGTGAAAATGAAGATTATACTTACATATATTCCTTTAAAATAATTTCAAATTAGAACTCTACAGTCATTTAAACACGGTGCCTTTAGTCAGTGTAGCATTATTGCTCCCTGAACCAGATGGTGAGGAAATCTCTTCATCTGCAGACTGAGCATCCCAACTCCTGGGTGGGCAGGGATGATGCAGGACCTGGAGCTGAGGCAGCACTCACTGCTGAACATTCCCTGACCACCACACAGCCAGGGCCAGGCAGATCTCAGCTCATGGAAAGGAGACACAGATCTTGGTGTCTGAGCCCAGTGTCAAAAGGACAAACCCAGAGTTAGGCTCTGCTGTTAAACACTGACTCTGTTTGGGCAAGGAGCTCCCAGCTTTTCCCCTCAGATCAAGCCCACTGTCAAAGCTGTGCTCCAACTCCTCTGAGCACCAGAAAGCTGCTATTTCCCTCACTGAAAGGGACAATTCCTGGCATGCATACGGTCAGCTAACATTTTAATAATAAATTACATTTATTATTCTACCTAACATTTGGAAAAAATATACTTTTCCTAATCTCCCAGCATCTAGGAATTTTAATTGTCTCATTAGAGACCACATATGGCCATATGGCACCTAATGGCACCTTACCTTGTACTCCAGAGTTTCTTTGAGCATGTTTTCTTCCTCTTGTGAAAAATTCAGTAACACAGACACAGCTTTAATGAGATGGAATGCCTGAAAGAAACCACAGAGTTGTGTTCCAAACACGTTGCTGTCACCTATTTTGTTTTATTGCCCCCACTGTACATTTTTTAATTGTAAATTATGGAACTGGCATGAAGTGTCCTTAGGAGGTGACAGGTGGCAATTTCTAGAGAAAGACAGATGTAGAAAGAGAAGGTAACTGGCACCTTTACCTCAGACTCCCTGCAGGACATGAACTTTAGTACAACATGTTTAAGGTACTCGAAGTTTATCTCCCTGGAGTCGTTCAAGTCAGAGTTGTTGGTGACAGTCACAGAAGCATTAGGCACTTCAGAATTTGCACGTAGCTCAGGTACCTCACTGTCAGGCCTTATTTTCTACAGAAAAATAAAAAATCCACAGAGGAAAAGAGAGGTACATTGCAGATGCTGTTAGCTTGACCCTCTGGGTTGAGGATATGTAAAGAGGGTTGTACCCACAGGTGGGTACAAACTGGGCATCAACAGCTCCTCATCCTTCATGGGGTCACAGCAGAGAAGGGTCTCCAGCTGTCCCTACACCCCAGGACAGGAGCTGGCTGATGTCAGTGTTTTGTGTACGTTACCCAAACCAGCACAGAATTGGCTCCATGGTGGAAACTGTCCCTTGGTAATTTTCTCCTATCCCTAACCTGCTCTGAGCCTTTCAAACATGGGCTTTCTTCAGAGTAATTTTCAACATCAGAGCAAAACCAACAATTTTAAAACCTCTGTTAATTTTCTTTTAAATAATTTTCTTTTTTCTTGGAGAGATAAACCATTGCAGAGGATGCAATGGGAGTTAGCAGTCAAGCTTTTGGAATAACAGTGCAAGTACCTGCCAGTAAGTGCCATCTGAAGAGACTGAAAACACACAATCCTTACCAGCTCTTTCTGGAGAGTTTTCTTGAGTTCTGTCATTCTTTGCTGAAGTTGCCTAATCATCTGTAAGCACAGCAAAGGAGAGTTTAACACAGTATTCATTGTCAGGACCCCCAGGTATCTGGAAAAACCCATGATAAACAAATACTGAATAAAATGATAATTAACCAACACTGACAGCTGTGAAGAAGCAACCTGAGAGCCTTGCCTTGCCAGCTGCACACAGCAGCAGGCATGTGACAGGACACTTGGGCTTTCAGGTGACAGCACCGTGGAACTGAACCCAGTTCACTCAGAGAGCTCTGCAGGAAAGCTGTGAATAGTATCACTGGGTGCATCTTTCTGCCAAAATGCATCAGGATTCATGCAGCTCTTGCTGCAGTTTTTATTCATGGTTGGGAGATACTTGTGCAATCCAGAGAAACGCATTTACTCACAACATACTGGATTCAAATGGAACAGGCCTGTCCTTTTAAGGCTGCAGCACAGGCAGCACCAATTACTTGGCTTCCTAATTAAAAGGGGAAAGACTACCAGTTGTTTCTGTTCACCTTGTTTTTCTCAGCAATTTGCTGTTCCAGCTCTCTGTTATCCTTCTGAAGTTGAACAACATCTGCAGCTGCCACCTCTCCATTCTGTTCCACCACAGAGTTTTCTGGAGAAGGCAAATGCTCATTGCTCAAGGCCCTCGTCGATTCCTCCAGCTCTAAAACCTACAAAAATAAACATGGAGAGGTATCATGACATTTGCAGCCCAAGAACAGTCCCCAGGGAGAAAGCCAGGCTTCTTTCTGGTTCTCCAGGCAGGACAGAACTGGGGGGCTCCTGCACACCTCCCTCTTTTCCTGAGAGAATGGATTTGAACTGCACTCACATTTTTCTCATGCTCTCTGGCCAACAGGCACTCCTGTACCTGCAGCTTCAGCTCATCAATTTCTTTTCTTGCTGTTTCCTCTATCTCCACCGCTTGGCTCTGCCTTGCTTCTATGTCCAGCTGTAGCTGATGCACCTGCAGCAAGACAGCTTCATGGTCTGGGAAAGGAGAGACCTGCTTAGTATCAGTGCTGCACATCAGATGGGAGATTCTAATCCATTTGGTCTGCCATGAAGACAGAAAGCCAGGGGAGAAACAGAAAGACAGAAGAGAGACTGTCCAATTGTTAGTGAACAATAAACCATTTTGAAAGTGCTAAAAGATTAAATATGAAAGAGAAATCTAGAAAAATTACAATCTACCAGGCAAGGCCAGAACTAGAGGCTCTACTTGAATTGTTTGGGATGCAGTAGACTCATTTGGTCTAACCTTGACTGAGTTGGTTCAGTTCTTCCTTCTGTTTTAGCAGCAGATCACATTTTTCATCAATCAGCTGGTCTTTCTCCTTTATTAGGGTATTCAGATGTGAAACCTTCAAAGCAGGAAAACAATGAACAGAAGTCATTAAAGATATAAAATAGGAAGAGGTGTTGAAAGTTCCAACATCCTTCAGAGGCCCAGCAGGCATCACCTCCACAATGCTGCCTCAGGAACAAGCACTGAAGTTATTACTGGAAGAGCTAAACCCCACCTGGCTTCTGTGCCACCATCAGACTGTCACAGCCAGCATGTGGCAGCTGCAAGGCCCCTGAGCAAAACAGGAGATGGCCTTAAACCCCTTCTACACAGATCTGGCCCAGCAAGCACAGATCCACAGCAGTGCCAGAAGAATAAAGAAACCAAAAGATGGGACTAACTCCAGTCAAACACGTTCAGTTGACAGTTCCCACTTTAAGCAAACACAAGCTCACATTATCCACTATTTTTTATACAGGAAGAGCAAAACAAGACTTCCTAGAACTGACATTTGGTACTGGATAAAGCTCCTCCCTGTGAGGAAATGTACAATTTTACCACTGCTCTGCTCCAGAGGAACCCAGATGTGACACAGCACTGAAAGGAACTAACCAGAACAAACAGGTTTCTCTCAAAGAAGCTGCCAGATGTCAGAGGCTCCCCATGGCCAGTGCACTGAGACAGTAACACCTCACAGATGACAGGACTCAAACAGTCTCAGGTTTACTGAGGCAACAACTGCTGTCTCACATGCTGTGGGTATGATTCTGACCAAGGGTCTTGCATGTTAGGATAAATAAATCCAAACCTAGTCTGCTCTTTGAGAGGTTGGGATGTCTCAAATACATTTTAAAACAGTCATTATTAACCAACCTGCTGCTGTAATTCCTCTCTCTGTTTCCTTGTTTCTTCCAATGCTTTGGCAATTTCCACACTGACAGTTTCTCTGCTGCTCATCTCATTCTGCAAACCAGAATTAATTGAGAGGTTATGTGAGACAATTAAATCAAGTCAGTCTCTCATCTTTAACCCCAAATCCACTAGGACTACAACTGAAGTGTTCTGACACACTACATTTTCCAAATGAGTTAGGTTTGTTTTACTGACTGCTGCTCTCTGCATATGCAAGAGCAGCACAGAACTGATGTAAGAACCCAAACAAACCCAATGCTTGCAAGATCTTTCAGCTTGAAGTCTCTATTACAAAGAAGTAGCTCCTTGCTACAACAGATCTTTATTCCAATTGTGCATCCAGGAGTAGCTATGAAAAAAATTTCAACCATCTAAAATCACAGTCAAAATTGGATAAACTGTAAACACCCAACTAATTTAACTTTTTGGTTTGAACACTTTAAGTGGAATCTGATGTCGAACCATCCTGTATTCACCACTGCAAACAGGATTTCCAAGCTCTTCACACCCCTGACAATATGGGAATGTATTATTTCTGCCTGATTTAGGCAGACCCAAACATTCTGGTTCAGAAAAGGGTCAGCCCTTTGTAATGCTTCTCCAACATATTTCTGCTGAGTACCAGAGATGATTTACAGCTCCAAGTACCTGCAACCTGAACAGAACAGGCCTCCAAGCACTGAATGTAACCCACAGTGGTGTTCATTGCTCCCCAGCCTCAGCTCTGTCCCAAGACAATGCCAGTTCCCATCCAGCCCTTACCTTTAGCCTGTTCAGTTCAGACTCTTGTTGTTTTAATGAACTCTCATACTCTTCTTTGCTTCCCTTGAGGTTTTCATTTTCCTTTTCCAACTGGCTCTGTAAAATAAAGTGTTTAAATACACAGTACAATTATTCTAATGCTTTGTTTAAACAATTAAACACATCTAATGTTCTGCTCATATTTAGTGCCTCAAAGTATGATATCTTCTGTTATAATGCCAGGAATTAATAAGAACATCCAAACAAGCAAGCTCTACAAGCTGTGCTAAAATCATGTTGTGAAGACTCTCCCAACCCACCAGACAGTTTCTGTACTTACAATCCTGTGCTGAGTTGTTGTTTTCTCCAATTCCCAAGCTTTTTCAAGAGCAGCAATCTGAGACTCCAGCCCAGTAACTTTCTCATCATACTGATGTTTTTCACTTAAAATCTGTTGCTGCAGTTGTTTTCTTTCATCCTCTAGATCAGTTTGCTTAAGAGAATAAAGAAAACCACATTA
The DNA here is from genome assembly GCF_037042795.1 of Molothrus aeneus. Lineage (NCBI taxonomy): Eukaryota > Metazoa > Chordata > Aves > Passeriformes > Icteridae > Molothrus > Molothrus aeneus. The sequence goes on along the minus strand of NC_089664.1, from coordinate 10,757,675 downwards.
ATAGAATGGTATTTTGACATCATTCTGACAAATGAGGAACACTATTCCTTTGGCAGCAGTGTCATGTACTCACAGACTGGAGTTCAGCAGACAAACAGCAAGAAAACAAACACTTGAATAACAAAACAGAGAAGTGATTGTCTCTGGGGATGCTGAAGACTGATCAGTTACTGGTCAGTGAAACATGCAGGAGACTCACCAGCTTCTGGATCTTCAGATCCTGGTCTGCAGCTGTTTCTTTGCTCTTTTTCAGTGTTTCTGTTGCAATCCGTAGTTTCTCTTCCAGTTCTTTATTCTAAAATTACACCATTAATTAAATTCCTTATCCAATGGCATCTATGTTATTTTAAAAGTTTGCATAGTACAGAGTGGCCCAGGAGGGGAAGGTAAACATTAAATCCCTGAAGCCACAGACATAGAGAGGCTGCCTATTTGACACATGCAGGTTTTAGAAATTCTTCGCCACAGCACTGCCCCAGCAGTGCTTGCACCTGAGTTATTTGTTTCTTACTACAGGGAGGATCTGCACAAAACCTCTGTCTTGACCTCTAGGCCCTCCTCCACTCATGACGTGGGGAGATGCCCAGAGACACTGATCAGTTATTCTCCTTTCAAGACTAAATGTGACTAAATGTGATTAAATGTGCAGTCTCACCTTGGGCAGGGAGTGCAGTGAGGGGAGGAGGCGTAGGGCACAGAGGATGAAAAGAGTGGCAATCTGTGGTGAAATTAGAAACAGCTCACCTGTGTTTCCAGCTGGTTCAGAGCCTGGCTGTGCTGTGTCCTGTCTGTCAGTACCTGCTGCCTGCTCTCCTCCAGCCTCTGCTCAAGAGCAGCTTTCTGAAGGTTACATTGAGGTGAAGAACACGAGCAAGGATGGACAAAGACATAAGTTGGGGGAGTAATAAAAATTTTCCTTCTTATTTCACTTATAAGGTCAAACTAAAATGGGACACAATGTTTTAATATCCCTAGGTAACTTTAAACTGCCTTGAGTTTACTAAGCCAAATCCTTTTGTCACAGCAACACAGGGGTGATGTGACTGTAGGCACCCTGACCAGGGAAAAGCAAACATCCCCAAGACCCATCTGGGGAAACATTGCTCCAGGCTGATTCTGAGCAGGAGCATCAGTGCTTGAGAAAGAGATCAAGAAGCAATGAGAGAAAGGGGATTAACCACAGCTAAGTTTCTGTTTCCAGCTGTTGTTCAGCACTTCTGAGGCTGAGGCTTTCAGCATACAACATTCTGTTTGCACACCTATGTGCAAACAGTTCCCTCCCTGCCCCTTGCCTTTCCAAAGAACAAGGAAAAGCATTCACTGTGCTTGTGAGGATTAATTAGAAAAACTCCCAAATTGTCCCACCTCCTGTGGGGATGGCAGAAAGCTGCTCTCTTCCTTCTAAGCAGTCAGATGCAGTGCCCAAACAGACAATGCAGAAAGGCCAGCACAGACATCTGTGCAGGACCTACACAAACAGGCTCAGTGCAGCCACCCACATGTTCTGCCCAGCACAGTGTGCCAAAACACACTGCCAGGACAAACGTGGCTGTGTGACATCAGTGCATGGGTGAGATGTAATGTAAGACCTAAGAAACCCAAACCAAACAACTCACTAATACTGTACCTCTAAGCAGCCTTTAACTGTGCAATTACCTCTTTGAGCAGCTCCTGCACATGTTCATCTCCTGAGAGATTCCTTTCTAGCTTTTTTTCCAGGGAAGACACCTTTTCCTGCAGCTGTTCAGTAAGTCTATCTCTCTCAGCAAGTTCAAAAGTCATCTGTGAGAATGAGAAATCACAGAATCTTTTTTGTAATGAAGCTTTCAGCTGATCTGTTGCAGTTTGACTTTTGGAAATGCCAATAGAAAGGAAAGTCCTATTTAAAAAGATAATTTAATCCTGGAACACTTTCTGGACACCAAACTTCCAACTACACAAAGCTGTACATTACCCAAGTAATGTGCACACCAGGAGCAGCACGTGCATCTGAAAGCACCTCACCTTTTCCTTCTCCTGCTCATATTCCACCTTCAGAGAGTCATGCTCCACTTGTAACATTTCCAGTCTCTTCTCACAACCAGAACCAGCCACTTGAGCCTAAACATTTTGAGAAATTACTTACTTTGAAACTTAAATTTCCAACACCACATAGCTGATATCTAATCTAACTTCTGCAGACATGGAGCTCTTTGAATCAAATCTCACTTGGCTCAAACTTACATTTTGCAAGTCTACAGAAAGCTGCTGAATGACAGTTTGTAGCTCCTGTTCTCTTAACTCCAGAGCAGTGATCTTATTTTCTGCATTTGTCTCAGCTGTCATTAGTTCATCTCTTCACAGAAAGAGAATAAAAACAAGTGACATAGCATTCCAGAAAAATAATCTTTGGCAGATAATTCTGCTGCTTATGAAAATGGACATCAACAAAATTTTCTTGTGCTAAAACCAGCCACCATCAATCACTGCTTGATTATACATTTTCAAAAAAAAGTGACAGTTAGCATTCAAACTATGAAAAAAGGAAATAATTTACAAAAAGAGTATTACTATCATTGGCTTGGCATTTACATCCCCATGGCCATAGCAGAGGCAAAAATTCAGTCAACTCACTACATATATAAACTCTTCCAAAGAGACAGAAGTGAGCATGAAGTAAAAATACAGGGGAAACACATCCACTGCTCCTGTGGAAGCCTCAGCTCCATACCTGTGAGCCTGCAGCTGCAGGAACTGCTGCTGCAAGTCCTGGAGGTCCCTGCTCAGCCCCGAGGCCTCGGCCCTGGCCTCCTGCAGCTCCGCTCCCGCCTGGCTCAGCTCCTGCGCTCGCGCCTCCAGCTCCTGCTCCGCCCTGCTCAGACACTCTTCCTTTTTCAAAAGCTGAACATTAGAAGATCATCTTTGGCATTACAGATGACCAGTAACACCGATAAACCTTTTCACTGAAACCTGCCTGTTTCACTAATTTGTGGGCTGAATTAAGTGAGATAATAGACTATGTAATACTGTGTTCAGTACCTACTGTTGGGATTTTGACACTAACCAAATCTGTGTACAAGCACAAAGGCTGAAAAAACGTATGCTGGGCTACCACTAACTTAATATCCTAGTAAAAAATTTAGGAAATAAAAAGCTGAAAATATTCTTACCATGTGTTTAACTTTGGCAATTTCCTGCTGCTGAAAGCCCTCCAGTTCATCGATTTCATCTCGTTTTTGGAAAAGGTTCAAACTCTGCTCCCTCATTTCTTGTAACTGTGTTTGAAGCATTTTTTTTTCCTGATAAAGGAACAGAACTAAAGGATATCTGTATGCTCATGTCAAGTTAATGGGAGTTCAGGTAAACTCTCTGAGAAAGAAATCTTGTCTTGCAGCCATACAGCTCCTGATGGTGCTCCATACAGAACTAGAAATCCTTTCAGATTCATGTCACAGTGAAAATTACCAAACTCAACAAAAAAAAAGAAATCTGAATTCATCACAATGCCACCAATGACTACCTAAGCTGAACTCTTAAAAATGGACAATGTTCCACCTTACAGAAGGACAACTTTCCCATCACAACCCATCGTTCTTTACTTCCCCACTGAATAACAAAACCAGAAAGACCTCCCCAAGCATTTGGGCTGGTAACAAAAAGCAAATGATTGGCCTCTCCCACTGAACAAAGACCAAATAATAAAAAGGGCTGAACAGAGTCGAGTTCTGATAGAGCTGGAAGTGTGCAGGATGGTGTTTGCAAATACACACAGAGCTACACTACACCCCCTGAGAAAAACATCCAAGGTTAATTACCTTTTCAACTTGAGCGAGTTTTTCCATCCACTCCTGAACAAGAAAGAAAGAAAGGAGAAAAAAAGATATCAAAATCTATTTGCAGACTTTCAAGGACAGCAATTATGGTTAAAAAAAAAATAAATCAGCAGCAGTACAGTAACAGCCAGTGCTTGAATAAAGGCTGAGGAATCATTCATGCTACCCGAATACATAAGTCTTATGCAAGTAAAATAAATGTGACAACAGGCCTACTGCCATTGAATCTTATCCAAGCACAAGCTTAACCTTTCATTAGGAATTTCTGTGGGCTCTTGTTAAAACCAGTCGGAACAGTCTGAGCAGTGACAAGTCCTGCACCATTCCTGGCACTGAGCTCAGCACTCCCTCCTTCCCTCAACACTGGCACACTCACACACAGGGCTGAACAATTATTTTAATTAATAGTAACACCTGCTTAAAATATCAGGGTCATGAGAGTCTAAAGTCCTGCTCAAGCTCTCTTACCTTGTCCTTTTTTTCCAAGGCCAAAGCCATTCCTTCAGCCATCTTGGCTCGACTGGCCTGATGAGCTTCATTCTGCTCCTGAAACTTCCTCATGGAGGCTATCAACAGAGAACCACCAGCTATATTAAAAACGCATCTTTTAAAATTACTTCTCACTTTCCTGTAAGTTATTTATAACTTTAAAGAGCTTCTTCTGCAAGTAATTAGCCCTGTCTTGACTGTAGCACTAGCGCTGTGCTACTCATTCCCTCACGCTGCTTGCAGGCTGGCAAAGGGCCAAAGCTAACAGCAGACAGGGATACTGCTCCTTGCTGGATTAGAACAAAGCTGCAGGTTTCCAAGAGGTCATTCCTGCATGTGAGCCCCAAATTTGGCAGAGGGAGTACAATAACAACCTTCTTTCAACACACAGCTGCTGCTTTTTATGCTGTAAATAAGGTAACAACTTGTGTTCTAATTGTTCACACTACAGAGGTGCACAGTTTGAAAGGAAATCATTAGCACATCTGTACACCAAACCTCTTTCCTTCCAACCACAGCAATTTTCAACTGAACTGAACAAAAAGGAAAAAAAGAAAAATACATACAATCCTGATGCTTTTCTAATGCATTTTCAAGCTTCTCTTTTATCTTCTGCAGATTTCGGATCTGATCAGCATAATCTTGTGTGAGGAGGGAGAAGAACAGACCAGGAATGGACAGACATTGGGGAAGGACGTTTTTAGGGTAACACAAAAATTTAAAAAAAAGGAAAAAAAAAAAAAGAAGAGAAAAAAGGATGAGTGGCAAATGACAATGATTTTCTCAATCAGAAAATCATTCCTGCTGAGGAAAACTTGGGTGACAACAACAATGATCACAAGCAAATAGCTCTGTACTGTCCACAGGGTTGGCACAAACAGAAGGGCCTGTCCCAGGGGTGTCAGTCACACAGGCAAGAGCAGAACCAGAGAATGAACAACTGTCTCTCCCTTTTCACTTCATCCCAGAACACTGACACATTTCACTCTGCTCAGGAAAGGTGTCTGGCACTGCAGGGTGCAGGGAAGGGTTAATTCATGGCCATTGCATCCATCTGCTCATTGCTGCAGTCCCACAGCACTGCCCTCACCCTCGCTCAGCAGAACTGACCCGGGAGGGAATGTAAACCAAACCAAGTGTACACACACCCTGGAGAGGTTCCTGTACGATGGAGAAGAGGATTTACTCACTGGCTGCCTGCCTGTGTGAGACTCCTGATGCCCAGAGCCTCCCTCTCTTGTGTTAAGCCCCAGCCAGCACTTTTAAGTTTACCTTGTGCAAGCAGATGAGCACTTGGGCCTTTTGAATTCCATGTGAAACAATTTCTGAAGCCTATATTTTCTTGAACTGACCAGAAGCCTGATAAGTCTCCAGAATAAATCAAAATAATCCTTATCTGGCTGTACCCTTCCCTAATTTTCCAAGGCCTCCCATGAGCTTTGGGAAGCAGCAGTGTAACACAGTTCAGCCCAGTCCCTGGTCCCTTCCCTACAACAGGGATGGGGAGCAGTGCCAGCCTTCACTACAGCTTTACAGAACAAGGAATTAGAAAGAAAAAACCCTCAGGACTGTTTTATGTTGAATTCTTTGTTTCTTCTTCATTTCCAAGCCCACTTCTTTAAGGATGGCACTGTGTTACTGTCAGAAAGCTCAAACCCTATCAGAAACAAACTATACACACAAGTGGGGACAGATGCTGTTTGAAACATGGGACAGAAAGCTATCCCAGCTGTTCCAAGCAATCACATAAATGTATTGCTGAAATCAGCAAAGACCCAGTTGCCTCCATAAAAAAATAATGATGCTGGATGCTCCCCTCTTGTCAATCAACAGGGCTGCTACAAATCAATTTTCAAAAGACCCTAACCCCATGGATTTTTAATAAATTAAACCATGTAAATTCAAAGGAAAATGTTTCCTAAAATAACAAGTTTTATATGTATCAGGGCACATACCAGATAGCTTCACCTCCAGTTTTCTAATTTGTTCATTTCTTCTTAACAACTGGGATGAAAGATCCTCTCTGGAGCTGCTCCCATCAGAAGCCTTGGGAGAAAAGCAACACTCTGTAACTTACAAAATTCAGAAGAAGTGATCCTGCCATACATTAGGAATGGGATAATAACCACTCTCCTGCCTAGGAACAGCTCTTGTTTTTCCCATAGAGGGGTAAATTGTACTAGCACAGCAGAATGTGTTAGAAATGCTGAAGGAGAAAACCAGCAAGGCTCAGTAGTGCCAGGCTGCCTGCTCCCCAGAGCACACAGCCTGGGAAGGAGCTGGGGCTGGGACCTGTTTGTCCAAACTGTCACTGAGGAGATGGGGGAATGGAATCACTGAGGGGGAGGAAATCAGGCTCCACAGCACAGGCACCAGGAAAGGTCAAAGAGGGAGTCCTGAAAATCAAAGTAATTAAAAGAGAAGCAGTAATGCTTTTCAGGTGGGATAAACTCACTGATGCCCTGATGCAGCAATTTGTCCACACAAAATCTGCTGCATAACTGACTTATGACGCTCTGGTGGGTTTTGCTCCATAAAAGTCAACAGCAAGAGCAGTTAAATGAATATTGATAAAACGAGTAACTCTTGGGGGTTTTCTGAAGACCACTCAAATTCGTTACTTGTTTTGCCATTTCATTATTTCATTATTTTGTTTTGCCAATTCATTATTTGTTTGCCATTATTTGTTTTCTGTTCTGCAAACTTGCAAGACGGCAAACGGAATTCCTACATGAGAATTTCCTAAGTGCTAAAGAAAAAAAACCTCAGAAAAACACAAGACTAATATATTTCCACAATAAAATGCATCTAAACATTAAGAGCTCCAACTTTCTGCTTGACACAACTGAAATTTCAGCTGAGCTTCAAAAAAAATAATTTAAAGCCCAACTGTGTAAACAAGTTCTTCACTCTGCAGACGCCAAACAGGGACTTGCTGCTGGCTATGCAGTGGGTCCTGCTGGCTCCAGCAGTGGGGTGACACTGCCTTAATCCAGGCTTTCAGAAATGTGACAGCCAGCCATCCAGGGCAGAGGTGCCAGAGCATTCCAGGGTCTCACTTAACCCATGCGCTCCTGGAACTTCACCACTTGTTTAAACAATGTTTTATCGTGGAAGAGAGGAACTACAATGGTTTTGACTGCAAAAACACTGCACACGTTTTCAGCAGAGACATATACAATGTCTCAGGTAGGAAGAGCACTTGGAAGCCCAGAGGTAAAATGAAAACTGTTTACATGGGAATGGAAGCCTCCTGGCAACTACTATGCTTAACAAACGTTTTCTCTTCAATATTTAATTTCACTCAAGCTAATGATGCATTTATGCATTAGGAGATACACTTACAAAGACACCGGAGCACGTTTTCAAATCACACCCTAGACTTTAAATGGTTGTCTGCAAAACCGTAATGAAAACACTGTCAGAGAAAGGAGATTTGAAAGCAAGGTGTAACTCACAAAGTCGTCTCCGGAGTCTGCTCCCACAGACGTGATCGATTCCTTGCTGACAGACCTGGGCATGCGGGCATTTCCTCCGGGCCTGGGAGCCACCGCTGCCTCCTCCGCGATCTTCTTCTTCAATTTGGCAAACATTTTACTGCTCTACAGCCCTGAAATATCCAGGTCCTTCAGAAAGCCACGACCGCCAACGTTAGTACGCTGACACTCTTGTCTAAAGCTTCCAAACGCTGAGACTGAATTCTGAGCCTCATGCACTGGTTTACTGCATCTCCAGCGCCACTGAAGCCCTCAAGGCCTGGCAGTACCTGCAAACCAAACAGAAATGGGTTCCACACTAAAAAATCCCACCGGCATGGATCATTTAAAGGTAACAAACAGAAAGCCTTTTAACATCGCATCTGTTACAGCACGTTAAAAAATCGGGTCTCCCGGAGCAGAATCCGTTAAAGCCCCAAACCAACGGCCCCAAACGGCGGCGGGGCCGGGGCCCGGGGAGCGGGCGGGTCCCCTCAGCTTAGCTCAGCCCAGCCCAGCCCGGCCCGGCCCGGCCCGGCCCGCGGAGGCTGCTCTGCTCCGAGGCACCGAGGGCCTGTCACCGCCGCTCTCCCGCAGCCCCGGCCCGGCTGCCCCCTCTTCTCCCGGTCCTCCGTCCCCTCGCTCCTCACCGCCCATGCCCGGCCGGGCCTCGCCGGTCCCGCGGCCGCCACCGCTTCCCCGGACACCGCCGACCCGGAAGCGCCGCGCGGGGCGGAAGCGGCGCCGGTCCCGCTCCGCCCCCGGTCCCGCTCCGCCCCCGGTCCCGCTCCGCCCCCGGCCCCGCTCCGCCCCCGGCCCCGCTCCGCCCCCGGCCCCGCTCCGCCCCCGGTCCCGCTCCGCCCGCCGACCGAGCTCCTCCCTCAGCGCCGCTCCGCCCTCAGCCCGAGCCCCGCCCCCTGACCGAGCTCCGCCCCGTTCCTCTCCCGGCCCGGCTCGTCCGTCAGCCCCGCTCCTCTCCCTCCTCTCCCGGCCCGGCTCGTCCCGTCCTTCAGTCCCGCTCTTCCCGCCCCTCTCCCGGCCCGGCTCGTCCCTTAGCCCCGCTCCTCTCCCTCCTCTCCCGGCCCGGCTCGTCCCTCAGCCCCGCTCCTCCCGCAGTCCCCGCCCGGAGCGGAGCAGGCGCCTCGGTACGAGCGTTTATCACAGTTTATTGACAGCACAGTCCGCCGGCGGGGCCGGGGCGGCGGCCGGGACAGGGACAGAGAACGGCTCGGACACGGCACAACCGCGAACACCGGGCGGGAGCGGCCCCGGCGCGGCGGGGACAAAAGCGAACGGAAATCTGCTCCAAAGTCTCTGGAAAGGCTGGAAAGGCGGTGACGAGCGGGACGCGGGGCTGGCGCTGGTCGGTGGTGCCCGGCCGGAGCGGGACAGGCGGCGGGGCCCGGGTCCATCGCGGTTCGCTCCTCCCCGCAGTGTCCAGCAGTAACACAAACACGCTCCTTCCCTCCCCGAACAACGGCAGAATCGCTTCTGGCATCACACTGCTTTGGCGATTACAGATCCCTTGCAAAAAAGTCCATTTGCTCCAAAAAAAGTTTATTTATATATCTCTATATATTTTAAGGAAAATATCCGTTTTTACCAAAATACGATATACAGGCACACAGCTGTAAAATAACTTTAAACCAATTCACTATAAAATTACTTTTGGTAATAAATAATTTGATTCTCAGAGAGGCAAAACGCTCCGGGTACCTCCGCAGCTGGGCTGCCCGAGGCACGGTCCCTCTGCATTCCCAGAACGCTCCCACCTGCGCTCCCCTCCTCTTCTCGCTGGGCCTGGCCCAGGGCAGAAGCCACTTGTGCTTTTCAGCCTGCACGAGGCAGAATCCTGCTCCCAACAAACCAGTTCAATGGCAGAACGATCAACAACACGTGCCAAAAGCGATCTGTGAAGTCAAGGGGCAGATCCTCCCAGCAGGGTTTGTTCTGGAAGGAGCGGCTGCTGGGGCTGGGCTGGTGACATCTGTTCTGCTCTGGGGCTCCTGCAGGCCAGCCAGCTGTGCTGGGGTCTGCTCCCAGCGGGAATCAAACCAGGAACAAAACATCTGTGCGTGCCTCTGGGCACAATTCAGAGACAGTCCTTAACCCCAAAAAATGTCAGATTCAGAAATCCTGAACTAACTCTCCTCAGTCTTGGCAATGGCTTAAACGGGAAAACAAAAAGTGGTTGTCACTCCTAAATCTGAAGCAGTTATGTTTATCCTCTGCTCTAGTGAGCAGATCTCTATTGATCTTCAAAGCACCTGAATACATTTGGTCACAGAACAGTATTGCTTTAAAGTCTGTCGTTACAAATACAGGAGAGCCCCTTCAGCAGCGTATCATCATCTCTGGAGAGCTCTGCCCGGCTGCTCTGTCCAGTCTGACCTTACGAGGCGCACAGAGCAGTTTTCAGCTCTCTGTATGAATTTTTTTCCCCAGTTCATGTGAGTGTTCCTGCCTGCAGAGCTCCCTCAGCCCCAGGAGCAGCCCCCAACACCACCAGGACTGAGTGAGGCTCGGCCGCTGCTGCACCACTGAGCTGCACTCACTGACAGTTACTGAGGAATCGAACACAGGTAAAGCTTTTACAAAAGAAACCTCAAGACAAAACACTAGTTCAGACAGATTCCAAGATTTTTAGCTTTGGGAAGAGCAGACTTGCAGCACAGCATGGTTACAGGACACGGGAGGCAGTGAGGCAGGGGAGGTACTTCCTAACTCAAGCCAGGGGTGGCCTATGGAACAGCACTTCCATCCCATCCCGAGGGGAGAAGCCTGACCAGAGATACTCAAATTGTAGCTTCTGAAGATGATTAATTGAAGCCAGATTTCCTGTTGCCCCCATCTATTTCCTATGATCCTTTAAAGACATCTCTGCACATCTCCCTGGGGAACAGTCTTGAGGGGTTTAGTCAGTCATGATTTGACAGACATTATTTTGATGAACTACTCAAAGAAAGGTCCTGAAACTTCTCAAGAAAGTACTCCAGGGAGCAAGTCCTGTTTGCACAGCTCACGGAAGTTAGTGCTCCATTTAGCTAGTGCACAAAGCAAAATGACACATCATATCCCAGGAGGAATGAAAAAACAGAGCATTAAAGACTCATAACCCTGCATTGCCCTGACACTGTTATTTTGAGAAGTCAAAGGGGAAAAAAAGGCAACAGCAGTAACTTTGGCGAGATGTTCCAAAGCCACTTTGAGCAGGAGCACAAACCTACTGTGGGAGCAGGATTCATCTGAGCACACCACATGCAGGGAGTAGGGAGCCAGGCAGGAGCAGTCCTGTAAGGACACAGCTGGTCCAGTTCACCTTGTCCTCTCAATGTTTTACATGCAGAATTTACCCCTTTAATTTGGCATTGCCTGGTGCTGGCAAGTCTTCTCCGCTAATATAAGCAATAAAGATACATGGAGAAAGGGAGAGCGAGATAAGAGGGAAGGCATCAGGCCTGAGAAGAAAAGGATTTGTTCTCTTCTCACTTTAAAATGGTTCAGTCTTTGCTTGGCTTCCACACTGAGGACTGCGAGATACAAAACCAGATTTTCTTCAGTACACACAAGCATACACCGAGAGGTACCTACGACCATAGCACAGAGCACACAGTAGCACAAGTTCAGAATGACTTAGTTCAAACAAGACAAGCTTTTACTTGGAGGGGAAAATATCAACATTTTCATATTGAATGCAGTTCTTTGGGTGGGAAAGAAGGGGCTGGCTCAAAATCCAAGAGCAGACACTTGTCCTAGCTACAGCTAGAGCAGACAGAGGGTATGAGCCCTCTGCTTCCACAGTACAATTCCATACTCCTCCCAACACAACAGGAGTGAAATCTTTATCTTTGAACATCCCAGCACTGGACCTTCTAACAAAGATCAGTGGGTAAGAGGAGAATTAGGAACCTCAAAAACTAATTTTTCACTTGGACAGTCATTGCTGTTAAGTTCAGCTTCTGAACTAATTTTTAAGGCCTATATTCTCCTCCTACATTCCAGCTTCTTCTTTTAAAAAGTGCATTCTTCTCTGATGAGATCTACCTTGGAAAAAAAGCAAACAGAACTTCCTTGAAGGGCTGCAAATGGTAGAAGCCTCTCAGGTCACCAGCAAGGACTCCCCACTTCAGCCTAAACAAAGGTAAGGACCACCAAGGCTTTCCCAGTCAGTTCACAAGCAATATCCCAGAGGTTCACCAGCCCACACGAGTGGAATAATCATCATCATCACTCCTATGCTTGGGAACAGCATACTCTTTTCTTTTCCACAGAGATGGAACCAAAAAAGGAATAGCTTCATCAAAGCAAAAGCTAAAGCAAAGCAAAAGCATTTGGTTGGAAGGCAGTGAGCTGGGGAAAACTCAATTCCCTTTTTCCATGCAAGCTGAACGCTGCTGGTAGAGGAACAGCAGGCAGGGCAACAGATAACCTGCCTCTCACTTGCTGCTGCATTAAAGGCTTCCTGCATCTTTAGCCTCCACATACAATCCCACATTTTAGCAGCTGGGGACCTCCTACCAGGCAGAAAAGCCAGGATCAGCTTCACAGTAATACATGGATCTTATCACTGTAATGCATACAGGGATACCATTCCCTTGGCTAACTGAGGGCTCCTGTACCTGGAATCAGTTATCAATTACTTCAAGGTCCAAGGGTAAGTCCCTGGAAACAGCAAATTACAGTGGCAGAAGAGCCATAACCTTTAGTACAACCACAAATGATCTGCAGCACCTTGTGGAATCCACCCAACATGGCGTATGTGTGTATATATAAATTTTGTATATAGACATCGTAGTGGTTCATTCTTTTTAATACATATACAAGTACCTGTACATATATACATATTTACAATTTACACCAGGCAGTAGATGCATGTGTACTGTACATACACACACAAACGCCGAGCACACACATGCACACACCAACACACACTCGTCACAACAGACTCCACAGCCTGGCAAAGGAAGTCCTGCCAGAGTCCAAAGAGCAGCACCAAGGGGTGGGGGGTCTCAATGTACCAGCTTCACAACTGCTTAGGACAAACAAAGCATTCACAGGATTTTGTACACTTGGGAAATAAAGAATGGATGGTGCAAGCTTCAGCCCAGCTACAAAGAACCTTCATGCAAACTCCCCAGCTACACTGCAGCCGTTCCTGCTGTTCCACACTGTGCTCCCTCAGCAGAACAGATCCACCAGGCTGCTCTGGCTGACCACACCACACCCTGGGTGATGCTCTGCACCCAGGACTGCCATGACACTGCAACAGTCACCAAGTTCTGCACGGTTTCCACCTAAGCACAGAGGCATGGCTGGGGTTAAACAAAAAGCACTGGCTGGACTTGTCCTCTCACTTCTTTCCTAGCAGCCCACGGAAGAGTGACAACTGGCTTTTCCATTTAATAGTTTAAAGTATCTCCATTCCCTCATCCTTGCTTCCCCTGCACTGCCAGGAGCTGCCAGAGCAGTCCCAAATGAGCCTGCCAGCCCTCCTCCAGCAGCCACAAGAGCCTTCTCCAGCCAGCCCCTTCCCAAAGGCCACTGTCCTCATGCAGACACCCATCCAGCCAGGCTCTTGGGCTGGGGAGTGATGGTGCTGCCAAGTTCCAGCCCCTGGCTGCTCCTGAGGGCAGGACTGAGCCTGGGGGGGCATGCAAAACATCCAGGGGGCTCTGGCAGCTCCCACCTGGCTTCACCTGCAAGGGAACATCAGCACCTCTCTGGGGCTGTGCACAGCAGGGTCAGACACACGAGGGACAGGTACAGCACTGTGCAGGACATCCTCTCAGCTCTGCCAGGGACTGCTCATGCTGTGGGAGCCACACATTCCATCCACACACCTGCTGGAAATGCTGGAATTTCTAAAAGTACCTCAAACTGAAGAATGCCCCCTCCTCCTGTGGCAGGATGCCTCACATGACAGTGAGAGGTGGGGGCTGACCTTCAGGGTTTGCAGTTTGTTCACTATTGAACCCCTTGCCCAGCCAGGTCCTTGGCCAGCAGTACAGTTCATACAGAAAACTGCTGCATCAATCTTATAGGGAGCATTAAGTATCTTTACAAATTCACTTCAAAACACTGCTCCAAATGCAATTTAATTGCCCACAGTTTTGTCTCCTCGCTTGCCTAAGACTGAAAAAATATATTTGTTATGAAGGAATCTGTTATTGCTATTGTTGGTTTGCACTGTGTGGTTCCATCTTTACCATTTCAAATCCAAACTCTTTGGGGATAAAATATTGGTTTTTTTCTGTTGATTTTTTTTTCTTTCCAATTTCTTAAAATTGTATAAAAATAAAGGATTTCCACAAATGTGGGCTAAAGGTAACCAATAATACTTCTATGCTTAGGATCAGCTGTTGGAAATGTGGTTGACAGCCACAAGACCAGAAATAAACCTCTAGTGATTCTTTAGTTTAACATTTAAAAGACATGAAAACTTCTGCTTATAAAATTGACCCCATACAGAATGGAACAGCTCAACTAACAGCTGTTTATTATTACTTTTTAAAATAATGGCCCTAAATTTAAAAATAAAATCAAGTACTTCCTTTTATGATTTTCACATTATAAAACTGCACCATTCAAAATCTGTGGCCAGGGAATCCCCTTTGCAGTAAGACAGTTTCTTTTAATAGTCATCAAGTGTGTTTTCCAGGAAAACATTCCTAACATCCAGAATGGAAGCCAGCTCCAAAATGTGCTTTTGGAGGTGAGGGTTCTCCACCGTTTCATCTCTTGGCAGCTGAGGATAAGATTCGGGATAATTTCGAGTCTCCTGCTAGATGACAGTGAAAACAAAGAGAATCAGACACTCATTTCTTTCACACCCTCTAGGAAGAAGACTGCAAAAGGCCAATTTCAACCTAATTATTCAGTATGGCAGAGACAGAAAACATTCTAGAATTTTCAGTTTTCTCTTTCCATTGATTCATAGATGGTCACAGTGGCAATACAAATGCCTGCTCATCTCAGATAGTTATTGGTATGTTCACTGAGGCTTTGCAGGAAAAAAAAATTAAACCACTAAAAGAGACAAAAAATATTCACCTGTACTTACCTACTAGGCTGGAGTTCATTTCTTGAAATTACAGACATGTAAGCATCTCCAGTGGGAGATTCATCTCATCCTAAAACAAATATCTAAGACATTGGGGGCAAATCTCTCCCCACTGACACAGATCTATTTCTTTTCCCTGGTATCAGAGCAGCCCAGGTAGCTGACTTAGACCTGGAGAGCTGCTGGACATCTGCAGTTCCACAACTGAATACTGCACCTTTCAATGCTCCAGTCCCATTTTTCCCTGCAGTATTTAAAATGGAGCAGGCAGTTTATATGCCAACACTCACATAAAATGGTGTAGATCCAGAGCAGACTTCTCTGCTGGCACAGCTTTAACCAACAGGGAGGCAAAAATACCATCTTCCTATTTAGTGTATTCATTTACACTTCAAAGACCTTTCAAAACCCATTCACATGAACACATGCCAGAAATAATGACCCACTCCTCCCCACTTCCCCTTATATTCTTGCTCTATACCTTTTTGGTTGTGTAGAAATAATAATCTCAAGTTATAGAGAGGGATTTTTCAAGCAGACAAGGCTGTCCAGAGTGACATAATTGAACTGGAGTGTGCCTGCTGTGTTACGTGCAGGATGAGGCTCCTGCAAGCCAACGGCTCCGTGCCTTTGGAGAGACACAAAGGCACAGCCTCAGTGCAAGCTGCAGGAGCAGCATGTGAGCATCAGTCCCTTTCTGAGGTCACCCTGGCCCTCCCACCTGACCAGGGCAGCTCTGCAGGCCTGGAGCTCCCACAAAGCACACACATCCCTGCATACCCGGAAGATTTTGTGCATCCTCATCGTAGCTGAACAGAAGATAAATCTCGTGAGAAGCAAGCGAAGGAATTCATCCCCAAAAAACTGAAGGAAGGACTGATCTGTAGAGAAGGCAGAGAAAGCCCAGTTTAGAAAGGCTCAGACCCCCCGAGAGGCTGAGCTGGGCCTGGCCAGGCCGTACCTATGGAGCGGGAGTGGGTCAGCAGCTGGGCAATGTCCCGGTTGATTTTCCGGAGGTAATCCTGACACTTCTCCCACAATCCTCGGCGCATGCTTGATAATCCAGAGACAAACAGGAATGCCATTAAGGGATTGTTCAGAAAGAGTGTGAAGAGGCTACCCCGCTGAGACTGATCTAAAAGAAAAAATAAATCAATAGACAAAGGGATACATTTGGCACATGAAACAGAAACGCTGTCCCTGCCACACAACGAAGTCGCTCACCCGCTAAATTCCGTCACAGAGGAGCTACTCCTGGGTGTTAGTTACACCTTCTCTTGGGCAGGCCTGATCCTTGACTGGCCATAAAGGCTTGCTGGAGACATGCATTAACACCAAGGCACCTAAACTGGCTCTGCTCCTTTCTGGGAGCAATAATGCTGCCCAGAGCTGTAACAACCACCGTCACCCTCGCTGGGCTGGCCGTGCCTCAGTCTCCCTGCAGGAGAGCCTTTGCTCCAGCCCTTGTTGGAGCCATCTGCAGAAATGTCACCAGCACTGGAACCAATTATTTACTACATACACTAGCTAAACTTTATCATACTACTTCAGGGACTGGCAACCTGATTTAGGGGTTACACAGTAGTGGAAAGCTGCCTTTTCCTGAGGAATCCACGTTCTGTTTGGGACAGATACAGGAACTGCAGCTTGTTGGGAAATGCAATACTGCACATACCTTGTAATGCTTTTGGATATGCTGTTGGAGAAAGCAAGCACACCAATGGCTGTCCAAATAAGTTTGTGAAATTCTGTAACAGATAAGAATTTTGAAGTATTGATGGTCACTTTGCTTGCCTTGAATATTCAGCAAGTCAAGGGTACAAATCATATTAATGACAGAAGACACTAATGCCCCTCACACAGCTCAGCATTTGTAATGAGCCTGACAGATTCACTTAGTCAGAGATCACAGCACAGAAGGAATATAACAACTACATTTTAAATTAATTACAATTATCTCATTTCATTGCTACTGATGGCAGACACTAATTTCATGGAAATATGGCTTTCAGTAGTAACACATTACTTGAAAATAAAAAAATCGTGTTCTGCAGTAAAAGTGAAAGCAATTTGGTTTAATGTCTTCCCTCAACACCAACTGAGCTGCCCAGTCAAAACATTTCTTTGCCCTTTCCTTTCTGTCAGGAGGAGCTATGTCTGATGAAACAGGAGGGCCCAGAGAAAACTTTTTTAAAGTAAGTTTCCTTTAAAGCAAGTATGTCATAACCTGGGAAAAAAAGCCAAAAATCATGCACATAAACTCATTAGCTGTCACCAGAAGACCTTTCTTAAACTGAAGGCTTGCAAAGCTATAGAAAATGTGATTGTGCCTGCATCCTTTCAGAGCATAGACTCAAACCCTGCCTCCAGAGCATGTGAGTGCCACACACATCTGCAGATTAGATTCTTAAAACTGCAGTTTATAAGTGTAAGACATACAACACCACAAGTATTTGCTTGTGAAGAATCCTCAAAAAGTTAAGTTTTTTAATTCCTTTTGCTCTCTGCATAATTCAAATGAACTTTCCCTTCCAGGAAGTATATTTCAGTTATATTAGTTTTACAGTTAATTTGATCTAAATCTGCTAAATACTAGAGACAGAAATCTAGTCTAATCAAAATAAAACATTTCCCATCTCTGACTGCTGAGTAGTGCTAGAAACCCTTCCAGCTCATTAGGAGCCCAGGGAAGACTGATAATGCTGGATACTAAGGATTGGTCTCTAAGGAAGAAACAAAGACAACTCCCTTGCAGTAACAAGAGGTCAGCCCAGGAATTGGTGAAAGAAACATTTCAACCTGCAGGAGCCAGACACAGCTGGTTTGAAGTGTGCACACCCTGGCAAGGTTTTACCTTCTCCAGTAATTCATGGTGTTCTCAGCACCATGAACAGGCTGCCCAGTGGAATGAATTCCACTGTGTGTCACTCAGGTCCAGACGCAAGCAGCCGGGCCAGCAGTGCCAACAGCCCTGCAGCCCCACAGCCAAGAGACCCCTGGGTCACAGCCCTGCAGCCCCACAGCCAAGGCACCCCTGGGTCACAGCCCTGCAGCCCCACAGCCAAGGCACCCCTGGGTCACAGCCCTGCAGCCCCACAGCCAAGAGACCCCTGGGTCACAGCCCTGCAGCCCCACAGCCAAGAGACCCCTGGGTCACAGCCCTGCAGCCCCACAGCCAAGGCACCCCTGGGTCACAGCCCTGCAGCCCCACAGCCAAGAGACCCCTGGGTCACAGCCCTGCAGCCCCACAGCCAAGGCACCCCTGGGTCACAGCCCTGCAGCCCCACAGCCAAGAGACCCCTGGGTCACAGCCCTGCAGCCCCACAGCCAAGGCACCCCTGGGTCACAGCCCTGCAGCCCCACAGCCAAGAGACCCCTGGGTCACAGCCCTGCAGCCCCACAGCCAAGGCACCCCTGGGTCACAGCCCTGCAGCCCCACAGCCAAGAGACCCCTGGGTCACAGCCCTGCAGCCCCACAGCCAAGGCACCCCTGGGTCACAGCCCTGCAGCCCCACAGCCAAGGCACCCCTGGGTCACAGCCCTGCAGCCCCACAGCCAAGGCACCCCTGGGTCACAGCCCTGCAGCCCCACAGCCAAGAGACCCCTGGGTCACAGCCCTGCAGCCCCACAGCCAAGAGACCCCTGGGTCACCTGCGGGTCTCAGGCACTGGCTGAGAGCACTCTGGACTCTGCCTCAGCAGAGGCTAAGCCAGGAGAACCTGCCCTGCAATCCAGTGTTGACAGGAGGTCTGGGTATGGAATGTCCTTCCCTTCAGTGCATGGTCAACTCCAAAAAGGATAAACTCCATTTTGTTTCAAATTTGACTGTTTTTTTACTTCAGTGTTCAAGGTTTCCAACAGAAGTATTGCTGATTTTTACAATGCATGTCATCTCCTTCCAAGAAAGAACTGCCCATCATCTCCAAAAGAAGTCACTTCACATTTAAGCTTTGCTAAGCTGAGTATTTATACCACATCACTGTCAAAGGCCTTGCATTCCCACTGGCTGGAGGTTTTGGTTTGGTTTGGTTTTAAGACTTTGCATTTTACCATGATCCTAGACAACGACAGCTACAGGAAGATATTGATTTAAAAATATTATTTCATCCACATATGCAGTGGTAACCTTCAAGAACACACAGACAGCTATATTTAAATGGAAGTGTTAAAAAAAAATCACGGCTTTCAGTAGATATGCTCGATTTGCAGTTATCTTCCACTTTCAGCTAAATATACAGAGAAGGAAGCTGTTCAAGTGCTGCTGATTTGACAAACTGGCAAGTCACTTCCTGGCAGGACTTACTTTCAGTCATCACCATTTATGTCCTGTGGAGAGAGGGAGAGGACGGGGATGCGTGCAGGAGAGCAGGGACGGGCTGCAGAAAAGGATGTGTGAGCATTTGCTGTTCCTGCTGCTACTGCTGGCAGTGACATTTAAATGTCAGGATAGCTCCTGTCCTATCAGGGAGGATCAGAGCAGCCACGGGGAAAAAAGTCACTATTGACTTCAATTCCTCACACGGCTGCTCTTTGTTCATGGCAGCACCCGAGCCCCCAGACACCTCCCAGCCCACAGGGGACAGTCACAGGACAGCTCTGCCAGGGCTCTCTGGGGACAAGGACCCCAGCACAACCACAGGCAGGAGTGTACAAGGGCTGGAACACTGACCTTGAGAGCTCTGCCATGAACCTTCACTGGAAAACAACACAAGGCACCCAAACCTGTCCCCTGACATCCCACTGCCTGCGTTCAGTGGCAAGAGATGGGGAAGATGAATGTCACTTCTGAATGCTGAACTTTTTTCTTTCTAGGTTCCTTGCATTTGTGCCCACACTGTTCTGATCTGGGTCAGTGCTCCTAGCAGCCACTTCTATAATCCTGTCCTGAAATACTTCCCAATCTCACATGGATGCTCCCCACCAGTTGTGCTGAACAGACTGCTGGGTTTTACACCCCTGCCAGCTCACTGCAGAACAATAAAAAGAAACTCAGTGGAGGTTACAGAGTCGCTTACTGTGTGCCCACAAAACAAAGAAAACTTAATTATCAAATTTAAATGCAATACAAAAAGCAAATTCTACTGTAAACACTTGACATTATTCTCACAAAACCTACAAATCTACATGTGGAAATCCATTGCCCCAAACAGGTTCTTTGCTCTAAGCTTTACACAGAACCCAGAGCTGGAATCCTTTGCTCTCTTACAGAGCTGATCCATTTGACATCTTCTAACAATTCTATTAGAGAAGAAGGTGCTACAAAAACCAAAACCAAACCAAAAACCCAACACAAGCCATACCTTTTTCCCCTGAAAGAAAACCAATCCTCCTGATGTTATACTGGAATGAATGCCAGGAAAGAGCATAGGGAAATAAATCCCTTCCAAATGCTCACTTTCTCAGAAAGACAAGTAAATCACTCTAATTGTGTTTCCCTCCATTTAAATGGGGAAGGGAATTCAAGAAAAAAGCAGATTTGTTCTGAAACCAGTGCAGTGAATTTAAATAAAGTGGTGTTTAAAAAGCCCTCTGAGATACACTACGCTACAGCAAACCAAAGAGCCAACCGAGAGGCCAGATCATTATCTGGCTGTCAGGCAGGAGTTCCCTGGCTCACGCTGACCACTGATTTAGTACCTCTCCTTGGCCAGCACATGCCTTCCAAACAAACAGCACAGCCTGTGGACACTGAGCAAGGCACAAGCTCCTCTGGCCACTAGACGTCCCTGTTCCTCCTCCGAAACGCAGCTGTGGATGTTCCCTCCCGCCCTGCACATAATGGAGCTATAAAAAGGAGCACAGAAGAAGTGGCACTTTCCCCAGATATAGCACACTCTTATTACCCCATTCATGAAGAAATACATGTGTAATGCTCTCCAGATTCAACTGGCCACCACGAGTGCAATGCCTGCTTCTGCATTACCCAAACTGCAGATTCCCAGAGGTGATTTGGCATGGAGCAATTCTACTGTAAGTCCAGAGCACCCTAGGAAGGAGGCTCAGTGTCCAAGCAAACACCACTCTACAGTAACACTGGATGCTAATTTGAGGCTTGTTACTTCCTTGGTTCAGACACTTTTCAGACACAGACACCCCGTGTTTATTAAGATCAGGCTCAATGCTTTGACTCCTTTTTGTTGCTTAAAAGTAACTGAATGTTGGATGACTGGAAAAAAGAAAAGCACATTAGTTATCTCCCTCCCCCATGCACACACACCGAGATTTGTCTTTGGTATAAAACAAAAGTAAACCTCCCACCAGAGACCTTGGAAATCTTGAACCTTTTTTCCCTCCAGGAGGATTTATTACTTTCCAATGAGCGGCTGTTCATGTGCTTCTCCTTCTTGTTCCTATTCATAGGGTCAGATCCTGACTAGCATGCACAACCTCAAAAGAAAAGAAAGACTGAATACAAACTGTTTAAAAAAAATAGCCTGTTAAAAGTGTAAGCTAACTAGGGGTTGGCACTGTATCCTACCACAGGAGGAACTGCCTCCAAGGGCCTTACCTTGTAGGCAACGCTGTTGGAAGAATCCACGATGATGAACAGGGGCTTTCTGGTGAAAGGGTAGAGATCTCCAGGGTGAAGGCTGCAGAGAGAAAGGGACCCCTCAGAGCACCACAACTGCTGCACAGCTCTGACACTGCACCAGTGTCTCAGCCACAGAGCTGCCCACAGTCAGATAAAAAGCAGACAGATTTCCCACGCTGCAGTCCCCAGATTCATACTCAGAGGGCAGCTGCACTATTGTCTATATTTGTCTATAATATGGACTGTGGGACCTCTCATTAGTCCAGGAGATGTTTAACTTCTTGAGAAGTCATCCACCACTGATCTGAAGTTTGTCAGTAATTAAGAACTTATACTGACCTACATAAGTAAGGTTGAAGTGTTTAAATGATCATTTAAAGCTGCTCATCCACTTCTGAGTGTTCAAGCCAATCCCCACTATGATGTCCTGCACCGAGGAGTGCGAACTCCCGAGGTGTTGATGCATCTCTCCCTATTGCAGACAAGCTGCTGTGGATTTGCAGGCTGCAGCACACTCACCAGTGCATCTCCTTGTAGGCCTGGTTGCGCTTGTGGAGGGCGTCCCCGTTGATGATGTCGCGGTTGCTGTTGGTCAGCACTCCCCCAAAATCGTAGGGACCTTCACGGGGAAAGGAGGCTCAAATCAGCAGGGGCAACGCACCCCTGCTGGACAGCTACTGACTACATGACAGGGAGGAAGCAACAACAAATCCCAGAGAACGAGGGGAATCTGAACTGCTGCAGTTGTAAGGAGGGGAGAGAGGAATGTGGAGACTTCACTAACTGCATATTCCTTTTTCTGCTTTTTTAGAAATTTCAGTATCTATCAAATAGAAGCAAGGAATGCAATTTCATAACTTGTAATTTAATTATTCACTATTAACCCATAAATTAATTCCAATTATCCCAATATTGGCTCTTGTTACACCATGGAGATAAAAGATTAAAACCCATTACACGGCTGATACAGGAAAATCAATACCTTTGTAGAATTACTGTATAAGTTTGCATATTCCAGATTCACAATTTGATCAAAAAGTAAGGCTAAATGAATCAAAAAGACTAGAAATACTAATGTCATTTGCAGTTCTAACACTGCAAAAGGGAGAAGAGAGAACTCAGAGAAGGCAAAGGGACAAAACAGCTTTAACCAGATTTCAAATCTGTATCAAACGTATTTCAAGATTTAGAAGTCAGAATTCGCAATTTTCACATACACACGCCCTGGACATGTGTTCCCACTGTAAGCTGAATATTCTGTTAAATTTGCAAAACTGAGCTACCCCCTGAATGTCTGATGGAGAGCAAACACAAAAGCAATGACTATAAAAAGATCAAATCCCACAAGATACCAAGAAATATTTCTGCCAGTGGTATGGGAATGAAATGTCACTAACTTTAGTAAAATAAAGTATTAGGGTTTCCTCATTCTGTCACACATTTGCAGACTTGGCTGACCCACATTTGGCCACCAAATGCAATTTTTTCAGGTTTGGATACAAGGCGCCTTTCCATTTAAGGGAAGCTTTGGGGATACAAAATCAGGAACAGGACAAACATTAATTTAGCACTGTTACAAACACCTCACATGGTCTGCCAAACACACGGCTTGCAGGCAATGCACAGTGCAACTTGCAGCTGCTCTCCCCTTTAATAAGGCAGAACTGTGTGCAGGCCACACCACCTTATTAAAGGAATGCAGTTGTGATGGGTTCCTTGGTGAAAGCTGCACGCTGGTGTGCAGCTCCTCAGCTGACTGAGCCTGGATGCCTCTGCCACAAGCTCTTAAGCTGAAACAACACATGCAGAGAGGGGCACACACCACAGGCCTCAGAGGACACACTGCAGTTAGGACCTATCACCAAGCTGCAGCAAGAAGTAAAATGTTAAAAGCATTTTTAAAAAATCACTGCCACTGTCCAAAGCTGACAGGGATTTTCTTTTTTCTTTTAACATTTTGAGAGCTCTATAAATCATGCACAGGGGTGGACAAAGCATGCATCTTATAAAGGAATGCAAGTCTCAAACAGATGAGGTTTTTTACAATATTTAGGATGTTAAAAAATTGTTTTGATTTTTTTTCTGGAATTAGATAAACAGATCTTTGGACCATGTTTACTTCAGCCAACCAGTTTTCAGCTTTTACATTGCAGCTGCATCCAAATATTCTGCTAGATTGAAAAGAACAGGAGGGTGAGGTGAGGGGAATTGTTAAAAATCATGAGAAGGGCTTGAATTGTCAGGTTAATGAGCGTGCAAATAGACCAGTCCCTGCAGCTGCTTGAGTCCTTCCACCACCCATGTCCTGGCCACACGTTCTCCTGGTGCTGGGCATTGGAAAGATCAGAGTGCCATGGAGCCATTTTATGAACTTTGTGCTGATGCATCAACTGAGCCACGTGGTCTTCAAAATTGGGAGGCTTTTAATACTTCAGATGCATCAAAAACTGGATGTGTCCTTTGAAAAGTTCTCAGGCTAATGCACACTAATTAAAACACAAAGATTTAATTATTGTTTGTGGAAAATAAAGGCTATCTTACTAAGCAGACAGGAGAATCTAATTGACTTGTCTTTTTAAAGGAGCTTTGTGACATCTTTCTTGGTCACTTGTCCTGGAACATAAGGAGAATTCAAGCCCTGTTCATGACAGGGAGCATTCCTTTATTGTACCTTCACTATCCGAACGACCTGATGGGAACACGCCCGTGGCAGACAGGTAAATCAGCAGCACGCTGTTGGCAGGCAGCTCCTGCAATGCAAACAGGGGACCAGGGCCAGGGCAGAAAGGTACAAGTTTATTTTAGTACTGAATCATCACCTCCATAAACACACTGTCATTATAATTGTGCTACTCCTGCTTCTGGCTCCCCTCCACTCTGCTCTTGGTGCACGGACTGGCCCTGCCCCAGCACAGACACCCCTTCCAACAGACCAAAAGTGTCACTGATGAAATGTCTGAACTTGTCTCCACACAAACCTCGAGGCTGGTACCAGAGCTCCAACAGCACTGACAAAGCACCTGCCTCCACACAGACTCTTTCACTATCTATGCAGATCAGAGGCTCTCCAAGATATGGAACCCAAAAGCTGCCAAGATCCACGCAGAGCCCAACTCCCTGACAATGCACAAGGGAAGCTTTGTTTACAGCTTGAGTGGGATAC
Source organism: Molothrus aeneus (assembly GCF_037042795.1). Taxonomy (NCBI): domain Eukaryota; kingdom Metazoa; phylum Chordata; class Aves; order Passeriformes; family Icteridae; genus Molothrus; species Molothrus aeneus. Next base: position 10,733,143 of record NC_089664.1, on the reverse strand, counting down.
AGGACTGGAGATTCAGTAGCTGTGCAGTGCTCGAGAGCGACAATCTCCTGATGCACTTCCCCCATTTTGGTTTGTGCTTGGCATGATATGAAATGAAAGAATACTCTTAAGATTTTTCTATTCTCCAGATCAGTGGAGATCCACATTTCATTTACTCTCACAAACAGTTCTGGATATTTTTTATTACAAATAAATTCACCGATTTCACAAACCTTAAATGATGCTGCTAAAAATGTATATAGCTGGCTAAAAGTTGGTTTATAAAGTAGGTATTTATGGGGGTTTTCCCGCCTGGCTGGTTTCTCTGTTGACTCCTGTTAAAAGAAACAAAATACTACTCAAAAACCCCAACAACCAGATATTATCAAAGCAGTCTCATAACCCTCTAAACTTCTATTTATTAGAATGTTCCAACACACTACCCACACAAGTGGTCTGCCCATTCTGCATTTCCTACTACATAGTAAAGCAGGATGCACAGCATTCAAACCATAACTTTGTATTATTCCTCACTGAAACTCGTGAACTAAATCTTTCTTAGTGTCTCAAGTATCACCCAAGAAATGAGTGACAAAATTCACACTTCATCTCAATTAAATAAATGAAAAATCTCCAAATTTCTTTTGGCCCCAGATAGAAGACTTGATACTTCTCTGAAGGGGACATTAACTTTCAGATGACTCAGTAATCTGATGAATCCACGGGTTTGAGCTACTCTTCACTAATTTCTAGTGGAAGTTACACCACCTTTACTAACCTGCTCTGCACAGTGACAATACTGAAGGAGTACACTACATAAAAGCAATCAATCAACAAAAAACCCAGTTAAGATGTGCTGCCAGGTTTGTTTGAAGTGGAACTGACCTGCATTCCGGGTTTGTTCATTTGAGATGCCAAGTTCATGGGTTCCCTCTCCAGAGCCTGCAGCATTCGGAACATGTCGATTGTCAGTTCACTGAACTTGACCTGCAAGAGAGTCACGCAGTTTATTCTGCCAGATACACATTAAACAGAATTGCTCTGGAATTATGCAGCTGAGAGACTCCACTGCACACCAGAGAGGCCATTCTCTCTCAGGGATCTGTCAGTGTCATCTTTGAATCTCTGAAGAGCTGTGAATGACTTCTAGAAGAGCTCACAAAAAACAGAGTCTATTTGTTACTGATCTACCAGGCAAGCCACTGCACTGCAGACCCCTGCTTCCAAATTACAGGCTTCTCTGGGGTGTGGATTAATCAGGTGCTGAAATGGCTATGTACTATGAATTCAGACAAAATCTGACAAAGACAGATGAAGCGTAGTTTAAATATAACTCCCTTGCTTACCTGAAAAGAGCTCAGAGAGAAGCCAAGAAATTTGTACAACTTCACTATCATTATCATCTAAAAACAGAACCTAGAATGTCTTTTGAAAACCTCTTCCTGTTGCCACTGAAGTTGCAACAAGCTGGAGTGAGTCATATGAAAGCTCAAGTCAAGCATTTTCTGGATGTATCTTAGAGGTCTCCCATGCTTGAATGTTGTTACAAATAATTCAGTATATGAAAATCAATTGTGTCTACCTAATTGACATGTTGAATATAAACAATAAGAGGTCAGTACCACAGATCTAATATCTAACATTTCATTTTTAGGTCTTTTTTCTGTGAACCCTCTTCCTCTGGCTACCACTGCAACCATCACAATAAAATTATTTCAGTGTTCTCCTCTGTTGGAATCCCTGTTGTATGATCAGAAGGGATGTCATGAGGGGGACTCCAAAGATGCAAACCCAGGTGCCCAGAATTTCCTTTACCTGGTTGTTGCAGTTCCCAATAATGAGCGCATCTGCAAGAGCAAGCTGTCCCACTATCATCCCCTGCTCCAGCAACGGAGCTCCCGTCTCAGAAAGCCTGTTAGAGGTGATTACAATGGTGTTGTCATCATTTAAAACCATGACAGGGTCTGCCTAAAAAAAGCAACCAGAATAAATCAAGAATTCAGGAAAGCATACAGATTTGCAGTCAGAGAGAAGTCCACAGTTCTTGGCACTTAGAATAAACATCTCATGAATGAGGCAGATTTTTAAAATTACTTTGCCATACATTTATTTATATATTTCTATGCAGGCTAGAGGTCAAGCCTTCCCAGCTGGAAAAGCAAAGTTCTTAGGGACTGCAAGAAATACATGGGACAAGCACATGAAGGTACAGCAGTGAGAAAAGCATACTGCCTCCAATGACATGGACTCTGCTTCAGCTTCGCTGTACCTGAGGAGTCAAATGTCATCAACAACCTTACAAATTCATGCAGAATAAACAACATATTCCTATAGTCATAATAATTGTAGTTTTCCTATTTTAGCTTGCTTTCCCTTTGTAGAAATGAATAGAAAGGAGGAGAGTGAATGATAATGGTGCCACCCATTCTGGCAGTATTTAAATATTCCTGTGAACATGTGTCAATGATTTATGGGACAGGCATACTGTCCCTGCACTGGCACACCTGCTTCCCTCACAAATGTGGTGATACAGCAACACTTCCATCAACAAGACAGAAAACTCTGAAACAACTAGAGGGGATGGTCTCACCTCAATAAATGCTGCCACTTCCTGAAGAACCAGGTTCCACTCCACCTGATCTTCAGTATTGAAACGATGAGTGTAGTCTTCAATTTCATCTGACAGCTCCTGATGTAAACAGTTCAGAGACAGACACAGTCACTCCTAAAACCAGACTTTAATAGACAGTCAGTAACCTTATATTTGGTCAGCTGTGCTGGCCTTTAAGAATAATAAATAAATAAATTCCTTGAGAACATATGCAGCACACTCCTGACTAACATGCCAGCCAAAACGCGCTCGTTCAGCAGACAGAATGCCAATGCTACACTGAGTTCTGGCAATGCAAATTGTCTTTTACGTAGGTCCAAATGCAAAGAATATCTGGAGTTAAGTATAATTATCCCACTCACAGCTATGTCACTGGTTATTACCATAAGCTATGGATAGCAGGGACTCAGATTTCAGCTTGCAAGTAACTTTAAATACCTTGAGAAAGGGGATGGTGTGGCTGGTTTAGCTGTGCTAAGCGAAGCCTGCAGTTCAGGGTAGCTGTGACACACACAGCAATGCAACCTACACAAAGCTGTCAGGCCCAGGAACTGCTTGAAGTGAGGTTGTCAGAGGGCTGGGAAGCATATGCTGTGGGGAGCAGCTTGCTGTTCCTCTGCTGCACTTCCAGGGCACCTCCCTGTCTGGGCTGCAGCTACTGGAACATTTTTACTGGCTGTTCATTCAAACAATGCAACCAAATCATTTGATCCTGAAGTGTCATTATTAAATGTCTGAATGACAGGAGGTATTCCCTATGTTGGATGTCAGAGAGACTAGAAAAGCAAGGATCAGCAACCTCCCACCCCTCAGCACCTTTATCCTGATTCTAGCATACCTTTACAAGGTCCTTTACAACATCCATCTTGTTGAGCAGGAGACAAACCACGATGAACCTTGCATAGTAACGCAGCTTCTTAACCACTAATTCAGGCCTAGACACAACAACAAAAACACCACAGCCAAATTTGAGATTAAAATAGAGGCAGGTAGCAGGGGTAAGGGAGAGGAGGAGCTTAAGACCACAGCAGGGCTGAACAGTTGCAGATTAAGAGTTCTGACTGAACTCATGTGGTGATGAATAGCCACCTGGCTGCTTGGAGGTTTAGTTAAAATTGAGTACAGGGACATAAAAAATAACTTAAGAAAGCAACAGCCTCTTTACTTGGCAGGGGCATGGGAGTCAGGTATCATGGCTGGCAGTTCAAACCGTGCTGTACTGCAGTATGAACTGCTGTTCCCCTGAAAGGCCTGATGAGAATCACACAGATTCCTCTGCTCCAGCCCAGCTGACCCATCTCCCACCCACAGCACTCTAGCTCCCAGCACTGATACCACTCAGGATTTAAAATGAGAAAACTTTGGGGCTAATAGCCTTCTATCCAGGACCTGGTAACAGAATATTCTTCCAGTCACACAGCAAAGCTCTTATTTATCCTGAATTTTTCAATAGTGGCAGAAGGATTAAAAGAAACTTCCTTCAACAACATGGATTTTACCCTACAGTTTATAGATCCTTGCTGCTTCCACACACCTTTCTGGTCTTGAAAAAACAAGGGCCTCCATTCAGACATACCTGTCTTCTTTGTTGACCTGGGAGTAGTAGGACCTCTGCCTGATGGCTGAGTAGAAGGAGAAAGCCTCGTTGAGATAGCTGGTTTCAGAGGTGCGCAGGCTGCGGGGAACAGGGGCATCAGCTCACTGCCTCACAGGGAAAGAAAGCCACACCAAACCCTCCCTTCCTGCCCCTCAGCCAGCCTGGGCCTCCCTGCAGAGCTCCCTCCTCAAGTGCCAGCCCAGGAGAGCCAGACTCTCACTGTGGGATGTGCCAGACCTTGGATCCCATTTCAGATAACAATCGGAGCTGCCCATCCTGCACCACACGTACAGGTGATGGCATCACTGAACAGGAACATCAGGCTCCCAAACTTGTAAATCACATTTTTCCACAACATTCCAATGCAGCGCACGTGGAAGACCCTTTGGAGGCAGGAGAGAAGTCCTTGGGCAGTGCCAGTGTGAGCAGCAGTGTGGCACCAGGCTCACAGGGGCCCATCCCTGCAGCACCCCATGCAGTCCCAGGGCCTTCATTCACAAACAGGCATCGTGACTCAGCCCAATCACTGATTCCTCCTGACTGAGCATCCAGACATTTGGCATGCAGCTGCCACTAACCCTGCATTGCCCACTGAATCCTCTTCTGTGCTTACTTACTAATAATGGTAATAGAGCTGCCCAATCTTGGAAGCAATTTCCCCAATTTGCCACCTCTTCAACCCATACCGATTGTCCAATACTTGTCTATGTCGCAAGAGAGAAAAGAAAGATTAAAAGGATTCCCAAACTTCCCAGAACATCCCACCAGACAAGACAAAGAGCCACTGCAAGGCCAAATTCAGCTTTCATTTTCAGCATTGCCAGCAGCAGCCCCTCACAGAGCCAGCAGCACACACACCCCACAAGAAGGGCCATTTATCTTGCATAAACTTGCCAGAACCAGACATAAGTGTGTTGCACAAAATACACACAACAAAAGGTCACCACTTCCCAGGAGAACATTCAGACTATGCAGCCAGAGGAAGGTGTGAAGGATCAGAGCCCACGCTGCAGCAAGAGACTTCACACCATTCCAGATTCTGCTCTGCAGAATCCATCACCTCCTCAGTAAGAAATTAAAGCACCACACACTCAGGTAGAGCAAAAGGGTTTGTTTAAAAAGTGCCACTGAACACTCTGCAACATTTTAATTCAATAGACTGTGAGCACTGCAGGAAGCTGCTGTTCCCTCCCTTCATGCTTGAACAACACAGTGAAATCTCACTCTTAGCTGGGGCTCTGGGCATTCCAGAGATTAAAGCTGCACTTAAACCCACACAACACATCTGCCTACAACATTTCCTTACCGGTGCTGCTGTTGGAACTTCCAGAGTTTGGTGTAAACATCAAACGTTCGCCCAAAATAGGATTGCCACTGCTTCTGCCCATACTGAGGTAAATCCCTGCAAGAGACAGTGACAAAAGCAGAATTAGGAAGCAGAATCCAGTCAGCCCAACATGACAGGAGCACGTTTGATTCAAAGTCAGAACTGCTTTGTTCAGGATTCATTCACATACTTTAGAATCCTGCCTGCACCCAGAACTACAAGAACCATGATTGCCAGAGTTTCTCAAAACCTCTTGTTACTGGATCTCTCCAAACAGGAAATGATCACGTAGGAACATGCAACAGGTGTTTGAAAATATCTTACAATTTTGCTAAAAGAGAAGTAATTATATGGTTATATGCACAGAAAGACAAATTGGACTCTTAAAATATCGTAATACAGAAAAACCCTACCCAAGAACAAGCAGATGGAAGTTAGTAAATATAGACTGATAATATTTATTGTTACTAAGGAAGGAATCTTTTCAAATGGATACAGCCATGTTTCAGAAACAGAGCCTATGACATCACAACCAAAACCAGTGCCCCACTATCACCAGGTCAGGCCAGCATATGGATGCTCACAGTTAGAACAGAACTCACTGGGTTCTGTTACAGCATCACCACATTTGTCACCCTCTCACTCACAGCTAGTGACACGGCACAACCTGAGAACTTCTGGTTTGTTCCTGTCAGTCTCCAGTGCTACAAGGTGAGACAGCCAACCCAGTTCAGCTCTGCTCTCCTACTTCCCCTCGAATTCCACGCTGTGCTATATTTCCACCCCACAACTATGATGTATTCCTAAGGATTTTTGCTTTAAACGTTTGTGCTCTCAACCCTCGCTCCTCCCATCTCCCAGGAATTACCTGAATCTTGAAATAAATGCAACAGAGGGGACCAAACCCCTGAGTCCCACTGAGCACACATTCCCTACATATCTACACCAAAGCTCATTCAAAGGAGGTGCACAACTCTGCAAGTGGAAGTAGAACAGCTTTTCCAAGACAGAATCCTCTTTTATTTGATTCAAGATTGATTTCCACAAGGAATGCTCTTTCAAATCACTGTGCTGGTTCATGTACCACCTTCAGCAGACAGAAAAGCAGCACATGCCACGTCCAAGCCTGGAGGGCAGAGACCAAGCGAAGCAGCACCTTTAGGAAACCTTGCCATGTCCTCTGCAGGAGCCAGAGAAGCAGAGCAGCACACACCATTTCAGAGCAGCGTTCTGGCCTGCCTCTGCTCACTGTAATTGCTTTAACAGCACCCGAGGTAGGAAAGGAAATTAATATTCTTCTGCTCGTCAGCCAACTGTACTTCCCACACAGCTTGAAGGGACCTAGCTCAGCTACTACAAGTAAAATGAATCCCTTACCAGCCTGGAAAAGCGTTCCAGTACTTGGTGCTGATATTCCATGAAGATGCCAAGGAATCTGTGCAGGATTTTACCAAATTAAAAAACAAAAAAATCCCTTCAAACTTGCAATGGGCTGCTCAAAATCTTGCAACATATGTTGGTGTAGCAAGGGGCAAACAGGAATATAAATATGTGCTTCAGGGTACCAACATCTTCATTCAAATACAGCTTGATACAAACACATGCAAATTTAAAGCATTTTCTGCAAGGAACAATTCACCACCTTCTGTCGTTGTAATAGATGTAAACATTTTAGCTAAACAAAAGAAGCCAAGGCACTGTCCAAACACACACCCAAGATACAGCACAGACTCTGACACAGCAAGAGGTGGCTTTAATTTAATATAATTAGCACATCCACAAGATTAAATGTTAAAGTATATATAAAAATATATATAATTACAAAAGTACACCGAAATGGATAATTTTTTTAAAAACTATACAAATCAAAGTTCCCTAACACTAACCTATAGAATGCCTGAATTAACAAGCTGACTTGAAGAACCCCAACCCAAGAAAGCACCCTTCTCTCAAACACCAGTACCTGCACAAACTAAGCATTAAGCAGGTAGGGTTATGGTGCAGGTATGGGCTGACGATGCTCATGCATCTATCCCTCATCAGTGAGCTAATTAACACACTCACCTTCACCTCCCCCTTCCACACCTTCCTCTGCACATCCTGAACATTCTAACATACCCTAAGCACAAAGCCCAGGCTCGCTAGATGTGAGTGTGTGGCAGTGAGAGGTGTTTGCAGAAGCTCTGCCAGGGCAGTGCCCGTGTGCTTGGCACTGCTGTCTGCAGCCACTGCTGCCTGTCCACACGGATATTCCTCCTGCAGCCTGCCTGCCTAATTGCAGCTGGCATAGCTGCACAACACCATGGATTCCTCGGCTCCCCAGGGAACGGGAAGGATCTCCATGGAAACAGACAGTAGCACTTGTTCTTTTGATAGTATTCTGACATGGCTGTAATAAAACTTCATTTATGACAATACATTACTGTGCTTTCACTACTGCTTTTTGCAGACTAGAGCTGCCCTTCCTGCCATCCCTCTACTGCTCTGTGCTGAACATCACACATGCTGCTCCCATGTACCAAGAAATTTTGCCATAAGAAAACGGATGCATAAGCAGAAGAGGACATTTAGTCCACAGAAGATGGGGATGTGCATTATTTCTTGAGAAACAGCCCAAAAGAATCCCAAAGCCTCGGCCGATTGCAGAGTGGGCTTTTAGCACAGCTCCTCCCACCAAAGGGGAATACATGACCCAGAAGCAATTATACACCCAAGTTGAGAGCTCAAGACCTATGTTATAATAAGACTTATTGCTACTTCCAGATCTACAGGAGGACACCAGAGCAGTGAGGAGAGACAAAGACAGCAGGTTTTCCTGGGGGGTGTGCCCAGCCCAGGCTGCTGGCTCAGCACTGCTCTGGCTGAACACCACTACAGGAGGGATAAAGGGGCAACTAAACAAATTCAAATGCAGAGGAAGGACTGGAGATTTGATTTAGGACATTACAATAGCCTGCAACAACAAGTGGAAACCATTTCCAATTCCTTGGCTTTTAGAACATTCCAAATGGGACGTGAAGACACAAACTCTGATGCTCTAGAATGATGGGTTTCTCACAAAGGGCACACAAGACTGGTTCTCCTGCTGCACTAGTGTGGCTGCTGGATAAATTTCACAGACAGACCAGAATTTTATCCAATTCTTGCTATACTCTTTGTCTCCACAAAGGCTAGCAATACTTATGTGCTCATAATTAATTCTCTGTCAGGAGTTCATTTCAGTCATGCTGCCAGATAATACTGGCTGAAACCCAATTAAAGGTGCTGAGGTGTGCTTGGCCAGCACCACATGGAAGTTGTCACACAGGGACATTAAAGACGCTGAGAAAGTCCCAGAGACTCAGCAGCATGCTTCAAAGAGGAAGGCTACAATAACTGTCAGTTTAACATTCAAAGCTTTAAAGACATTCACAGTTTTGACAGGTGATAAAAAGAGACAATTTCCTTTTATGTTCATGTGCTTGTAGTAGTTACAGGCTCCCGTTCCCAGAACCTGAGCAGCAGTGGGACAAAAATGCTGTGACAGAGAGCCAGAAGGTACCTCCTGAGCCTCCTTTTCTCCAGGCTGAGCCCCCCAGCTCCCTCTGCTGCTCCTGGTGTTCCAGACCTTTCCCCAGCTTTGTTCCCATCCCTGGACACGCTCCAGCCCCTCGGTGTCTCTCTTGCCATGAGGGGCCCAGAACAGGACAAGTTGCCTCACCAGTGCCCAGTACTAAGGGACAATCACTTCCCTAAAATACAGTTGCTGAAAGTCTTTTAATTCCTTAAAGTTCTAGGCTTCTTTGTGATACTGAACACATTTAAGCACTTTTTAACATTTAAAAGAAAATAATACCAGTGACAATACAGCATGACAAACTGCTTCCTTACAGCCTCCCTCTTCCCAGCCTTTTCCAAGAAAAAAGCAAGTAGGAGTGGGGAAAGGGGAGAAGAGAGCCATTGCAACACACTTCATCAACAGTTTATTCTAAGTTATAGCCCAGGGTAGAGGCACCAGGAAGAGAGCCCCCCAGGGTCACCCCAGCAGCGTGGCCTCAGGGGATGCTATCACTGGGAGCACTTTCGAGCAGCCACCTTGGCACACCATCATATGTTTTCCTCAAATGCTGTATTTGGCATCTGCATTGGGAAGAGAGGAAGGAAATGCTACTGAAACAAAGACGTGGCAGGCTGAGCCCTTGCAATTTTTGGCAGCAGCAACAGCTAAGCAGCTGCCAACACAGCTATAGGCTCAGCTCCCTGTAGCTGAAGTGCCCAGAGGAGGTTTTGGGGAGGAAATCATTGCTCTCCTCTCCCTCCCCCATCACTTCTTTTCTATGAAATGTGGTAGGGACAAGAGAATAGCAAAAAACACAGCAGCAAAGGCTGTCATCATCTTCAATACAGAAGATGTCAGGCATGAATCAAATGCATTTATTATGAAGTAACTGGACTAAGAATTGGGATGCTTGCCAAGACATCTCCAGGTGAACTCCCCCGAGAACAAGCACTAACACAGCAGATACCTGAGAATTATAATGTTGCTTTATCCTGTCATTATGCCCACGGGAATCACAAGTCTCAGAGGTGAAATGGTGGTCGAGTGTAAGAAGTAACAGTGCCAGGTTACAGTAAGGACAGAGGTTCCTGCTCTGCAATATTGCTATTTTCGCACAGCAGCACTGGCTGCTTAATCCCATCTCTGGTTTTATTTGCCATACTTCATCCAATGGTATTCTCCATTTTCTTTTCATTTAGCTGGACAAGAAGGTTTCTTTCTGGAAAAGTACCATGGATACACTGAGAAACTCCATCTCTCATCTCCAAACCTGACACAAGCACTACCTCCCTCCACGGCACAGGAGGCACAGAATGGCTGGAGGGTCTCTGCCACCTCTCTGGTCTGAACTGGAGCAGCACACAGCCACACATGAACTGTGTTCATTTCAGGCCAAAATTTCAAGCAAAATCTATCAGAAAGCCAGTGTAATGTCCCATACAGCACTGGAAATCCTGGTCTCAAGATCTCAGCCCTTTTGCTTTATACTGTCCTTCATGGGGGGGTCAAACACAACCACCAAGAACTCCCTGTCTCTATTGCCCATTTGCCATTCAGATTTTGGAGCACAAAATGTTTGTTTTGGATTTGGTAATCAACTTCTAAAGCACATGAAAGGATTATCAATAGCGGGGGGTGGAGGAATTAAAAGCATCTTTGCTAACCATCTGTGTTTGACTAACAGCAAGCTATAAGGGCCCAAACATACAGCATTACTCAGAGACCAGGAAGAGGCTGAACTGCCAACCAGATATGAGCTCAAACCCCTGTTACTTAAGAGACTCTACAGCAAAGCTTAGAAATAAAGCAGCTTTGGATACATGCTGTTTAACTCGGCATATATTGACATAAACAGGATATCCATATTACTGTCCAAACGTGTATTCCCCTGCAGACAAACCAGTTGGACTTCCCAGCTGTTGTTGCAGCTGCTTAGTAGATAAATGTAGATTTTACCTTTTTCCACAGTTCAGATTAAGCACTTGTTTCAGCAGATGCATAAGAGGGCATGGTTTTGATGTTTCTGTTTATCACTTCCTAAATTTCTTCCCCAAAAATATTCCCTCTCCTACTTTCCTCCCATTCAGAAAAATCCTCCTCATTCCTTTCTTTTTCCACAGAGACATGCATGCTGTGGACTGCACACAGTCACACCTAATCCTTAATTGTGGCCTTCAAACACCCCATTTCAGCAATAATGACAACAATTTAATGGGATTTCCAAATTCTAGTTTACTATAAACTGGAACTTCTGCTCCTACAAACATTCTTACACACATGGTCCAAAAGTACCCATACAGGGGTGCATTATTCTCTCCTAAAGAAACTTACTGGATTTGGGTTTGAAATGTTCTGTACTGACTCCAGCATCACATACTGCAGTGTGTGTTCTGAGGCTTTTCTGAAGGAATACTGTCAAAAATCCACTAACCTTAAGCCATTGAAGAGCTGCTTAGATTTATCCAATAAGTAGCAAAAGTCTGTCACCGTTTTTCTCTCTGCTTGAGGAATATCATCTTCAGCTCCCCCTGATGACATGGTTTCTTTCAGGGCAAGCTCAGTCCTATGAAGATAAAAACAGCCATAATTACTCAAAAATCAACGGCTGCTATGAACTCATCCAGACTGAGATGCATGTTCAGTTCTATGGGGATGTAACACAGAGCATGCAGCTCTCCACAGGTTACTCTTCTCAAGACTCATTAAAAAAACAGCTGAGAATCAAGGAATGGGACTAATTATTGAACAATGCACTAGTTAACAGAGCAAAATTAAAAGTAACAGTGGTACAATAGTCACAAAATAAAATAACTCCGAGGACTGTCTTCACAAACACAAAACTGACAATGAAAGGACTGTAGCACAAACAGCACTTGGGTTTCACACTTGGACAAAGAAATCCTCTCCAAATTTGCCTTCTGCAGAGGTATTTATCCTGCAGCTGTATTTAGAGACTAGCCTCAGCTCTCTTGACATTTCATTTTCTTCTGTTACTGCTGAAAACTGTAGCTCAATGCCTCCTATTGCTAAAAAAGGGCAAATTTAGCTAGAATGCTAAAAAGTACCCTACCATCCTTCCTCTCTGCATCTTCATGACTGTTTAATTCCACGGCCTGCATTGCCTACAAAGATACCAGCAGATCCCTTTTTATTCTTCACATGAGTAAAATGTTATATTGTACAATAATCACCTGAACAAAAAACTAAGATATAATGTAGATAATTGTAGCATTGAGTGAGTAAGGGAATATGAAAGCTTACAGAGGCAGAGTGGCTTTTAAAAATCTTATTCCAAACATACACAGATATCAAATTATCCTTTTGAGCATACAAAGATGAGCTACAGACTTGGCAGCAGAAACAACGAAACATCTCTGGAAATGGCTGCTAGGTCTTCAGCTCTGCCCTGCTCAGGATTTTTGTGCAGGATAAACACACCTCTAACTGGGCACATGCAGGGCTTTTACTTCTAGCAGCTTCTCTGCCAGTTCTGGTGTGTTTCTGGTAAGCAACAGGTTTCCATTTGTGCAGCACCTCTGTTTGGATGCTATTTGCACAAAAAATTCCCTACATGTCCCAGTCCAAGCCAGGAAATGGAAAAGCTCACTCTTTCCAGCCATCAGGAAGCACCCAGAAGCATCTTTCAGCAACTGGCACAAAAAAAATCCTTCACAATAACTAAAGAGGCTTCAGAAATGCTTCCCTGAACAAACACTTCATGCCTAACAAATGCAGGAGAAAGGAGAAACTGGCAGTTTCCACCCAGCTTTTGGGGTAAGTTAGAGGGCCATCCTGCCAACCAAGCAGTCTCATGATTCCCCAGTTTAGACAAGATGCAGCCCACACAGACTTGTTTATACACACCCACGTGACAGCCCACCACAGCAAGGCCATGGGGGCATTGCACAAACCACTTGCTGAAGAGCTCCAGAAAAAGGTAAAAGTCTCTCTTTATTGTCAGGTAACTGCAATATGGGTGCCAGATGTCACAGGCTTTGGCACGAGCCTGGCAAGAAGGACGTGAACACTGTGAGCACCAGCCTGAAACCTCTGAACATTCACATTTACACAGCACAGAACAAACAACACCAAGTACTCAGAGCACCAACATATGAGATTGGAGTGAACAGTGAGACCTGAAAAACAAATGTCAGAAGTAGCCAGGAGGTGATTCAGGAATTTCAGGAAGAGGGACAATACCCCAGGTCCTGTGTGCTCCACAGCAAGGGTGACCTAAATCCTGCAGCGAGCCCGTAGGTTCTGCGCTCCACCGTGGCAGTCCAGGCACTCCAGATCAGCTTCAGACACTTTTGCAAAAATTGAGGAGCTTGCTTAAGTTGCAAAGTATGTTTCAGACAATCTAGATATCAGTCTTTTAATTTCAAGGCAGTGAATTTTATTTTACATCACCCTTAAGTTATACTACCCAACAACCCCAACCACTGCCAACATAACCTGTGCCAGGCCTGGCACAGGCAAATAAAACCAGCTAGGCTCTGGGTTGTTTTTTAAAACCAAGTACTTCTCACATGCAAGGAGTTCACCAGACCCACTGTGAAGAGGCCATTTATGCAATCAATAAAAGATACACAAGAAAATCCATAGCCTGCCAATGTGAAAGGTATTGGAAGGCTGGAAAAACATGTGAAGCTGGCTTTTCCAGCTGACAGAGAAGGAAAATAAAATTAGTTATTTCATGCACTGGTTTTGGCTTATCATGCTCTGGAGGGGGTGGTATTTGGTGCTGTACAAAGGAAGAGCTACTATCAGGAGCAGCTCGGGAGAGGAGGAGGTGCTCCTGCACTAAGGACTGTGTTGTAATGCAGCAGCAATACAGACAGGAGGGAGAATTATTATTAGAACAGCAAGTGGGCACAGCAAAGGGAGGAATACAGCTCCTGACATGGCCCTTTCCTAAGGGACTGCTCAGCTCCAAATGAACAATGTAAATAAAAAGCAACCAGGAGCACATCCACAGCGGGGACCTCTCCTTCCCTTTGATACTAGAAGTTATCACATGGATCCCTGCTCGTCTGCAGACAGACAGTTCTCCCAGTTTTGACAGCCCAACTATACCAGGAATATCACCTACTTAATTTCTTGTTCTCTGTTTGATGCTTTTTGCTTCCTTTCGTGCAAAAGAAACTGTTGGGATGTTTTGAATGACAATTTTTTCTTAAGTAACACATTAAAAAATGCTCTCCAGAGTCTGCAGAAGGAGACACTGAAACATTGGTTTAAAAGACTGTTAAAATAAGTCAGAAAATGGTGGCTTCCAGCAGAACTTATTATTCTCTCAAAGATTTTGCCAACTCCTCAGGCCATACAAGGCAGAAAAGCTGTGCTCGCCAAGCCCCACACTTGGTGTGCCAGGTTCTTCCCTACAAGCTCTCAGAACACACAATTCCGGGTTTGCTTAATGCAATACATTACTGAATTCATCCCACTGCAGCACCCAGGGTAGCAGAGCTTCACAGACACCCCAGAGGATGGCAGCTAAAGCTGGAGCTGAAGGGCAGCAGAGGAGGGACATGGGACAGGGATAGAGGTTTCACGGTGCTGGGCAGGATTTTTAGTCAGATGTCACTTACATCACACACGTCTCCACTTCCCTGTGGTTTGCTGTCTTTTGGCTAAGGTTTTCCAGGCTTAGCTGGAAGGGAAAAAGAGTGCTGAAGTTAATGGTATGCACTCCCCACTGGCCCTGCCCTGGGATTCAGGCCTGCAAAGCAAGGCAGGCTTTGTGAGCCATGAGGGAATGCTCTGGGTCAGGGAAATCCAGCTGACAATGCAAGCCCAGCATGGATATGTTCAATAAGTGCATTACATCCTCTCAGATTTGCTCCATAGCCAGCATCACTGTAAGCTGCCATTCACTGCTTGGGAAGGGGAGGGTCCCCACCCAACGTGTACCAGCAAAGGAAACCTCACACACTGAAGGTGCAGCCATGGTGTAACCTGAGGGCACAGGAGGATGTCAGGGGTCTGTCCTCCTCATCAGCGAGGACAGGCAGAATCAGGAGCAGTTTCCTGGATGTGGCACCTTGACCTCCTGACAGAGCACTTGTACAACTCAACTGCCTTTTTTTAAGCCATCACTTCTTCTCAGTTATGGAACCTTGACTGGCTTTCAAATGCTCCCCAACCCCTGCTTAGAGGCACAAGTAGTAACCAAAAAACAAAAGCAAACACACTTTGTTCATCTATCTTGTTGATACAGGGTTTTCCCCAAAAGAAAATTTTCCTAGAGCTGCTATCTACAGAAACCAATGGTGGAAAACACATTCCAGTCTATCAGGATTTTAAAGCTGTCAAACCTTGAGTTAGAGACCAGCTCTCTTTCCACTTTTCATCCTGACACATCTCCCACAGCATCACTGCCAAGAGGGGATGTGACACAAAGCCAGGCGCCCAGCTGGTATCTATCTATTCCTTATCTGCAAATTACCAGCACAGATAAAACCAACCAGATCGTCCATACACAAAGCCTGGAACCATCATGTCCCAAAACTCTATCAAAAACCAGCCAATCTTACCTTCACCAAGCAGGATGCCTACCTTGGCACCCTATTTGCCTGTCCTTTTCTTCTGCAGACTGGCACCCTTGTGTCTCATGTTTTCTTTCAACGCTATACTGCACGTTTTGGGAAAACCATCTGTGTGTTTCCATGTGATCTGCTCGGAGTGCTAGTCCTGACAGAGCCTCAGACAACACAAAATGCATTAGAAACCAAATTCATTCCTCTCGCCAGAATACCTAACTCTCCATCAACAGCCACTGCCCTGAAGTTCCCAAGACACCACTCAGTTCTGCCCAAGAAACACTGAAATAAATAATTAGCAATTCCCCCAGACAGGCACTGAAAACCTCACAGCCTGCTGGAGTCAGGAATTCAGAGGGAATGGCAATGAGCAGCTATACATCAAACCATTTCTTCACAAAATGTAGGCACGGGGGAAAGATTTCTTTATGATTCCAAGGTTTTTAGTAAAATTTGGAAGCAATCACAGACATTCCTCACCCCAACCACTGTTCACCTCAGGGCACGTCTGCACTGCAGTGGCTGCAGCTCTTCCAGACACATCCAGCTCCTATTCCAGCAGCCTGCTGGATGCTGCAGGAGGCATCTGGGAGCAGGCTGAGCCCACACCTGAGCTCCTGGCAAGGCTCAGTCCCGGGGGACAGCAATGCCCAGGGCCAGCTCAGAGAACAACCCGAGCGCTGTGTCCCAGCTCTGCTCAGTGCCCTGTGCACAGGCACATGGACTGCACAAGGAAAACGACACAGCCTGGGCTTTGGGGACACTTCTGTCTGAATGCCACAATGACAAGCAACTTTAGCTTAAGAAACAGAAACAAGCAGCTGTTGTATCTAACTGATAATATTTGTTAAATCATGTTCTCTCTGCCTGGATGTTTGTTTACTTCAAAGGGCACTAAGGAGAAAGGAACTACTGATTTCATATACAAATTACAGCGTGGCAGACAAAATCACCTGCAAATGTAACTAGGTCTAGCAACTACCTCCTATTGGGAATTCTCCAAGAAACTGGTTTTCCTACTAAAGTACGCATTTTTAGAGCTAACTTGCAAAAATACTGCTACCTCTAAAGATCAGGCAATAGGGAAGTCACTTAAAACAAATAATAAAAAGACACAAACCCCAGTGAGCCTGTGTATGAACACACCCACACCCCAGTGCACGAGCAGTCAGGGCCAGCAGTTGTTCCTATAGGCACAGGGAGCCTGGTCCCACATCGACCTGGATTGATCCTTCCCTTTGCATCCCAATAAATCCAGCTCTCCCTAGCACAGGGCAAGCTGCCACTGCCCTGGGGCTCCACACGTTCTGAGGGGCTGGCCAGATGCTTCCTACAACACAACCTTCTTCTGTCTGTCCTTCCCTTTAATAGATGCACTAAACACATTACTTCAACTTCTTTTGAATTTTGTGAAAACTACTCACTAGATAATCTTCAGGACTTTTCCCCCTACAACAACAACAGTTATATTAGACAAGGGATTAAAAAGCTGCTTGGAGAAGAAGAAAAAAGAGGAAGCCTGATCATGCAATTGCATTCCTAAAAAAGGGAAAGGAGCGGGCAGGGGATAAATAAGAAAACAAGATAAACCCACGCACACACATTCCCCAGCTGCACACTGCTGTGGCCAGTGGAAGTGGCAGAGAGCAGGCACTCAGTTACACAAGAATTGTTATACAAGTTACACAAATTTTATTACTGCAAACTGAAAGTTTATGCTCTCACATGAATGCATCATTCCTTCCTCAGCACATCAGAGGATGAGAAGAGCTCAGAGTTAAGGGGAGCCACCACCTCTGCATTACCTGTGAAATCTTGTCAGGAACAGTCTCATGACTTCCTGTAGCAAAATAGGCAGCACCACAAATTCAACTCCATTCTGAGTCAAATGAGTTGGAAAATACAACATACAATGTCAATCCCATTACTTTAACTTCAAGTAAGTGCTTTGTCTGTAGAATCAGGCTTTTCGTATGTTTCAGACGTATTTAAAATTCCTTTTATTGCTAGGAAGCACACCTGTCTGTATCCAGAACTGCAGTTTTGGCTTCCTTCCCCTCAGAAACATGCGGAGGTGCTCATTAACATCATGCCATGGAAACCATGCAGTCCCTTCCTGCCTCCTCCACTGAGATCATGGGAGCCACACCTCAGCAGCAGCCTCCTCTGAATCCACTCTGGGCGGATCACTTTGAACACAGGAGACATGATCTCACCATGGGATGCACGTGGCCTTCAATCGCCTTCAGAACACAAAACTTTCGCTTCTCTTCTTTATGTTTCTGCCACTGACAATTTGTTCCAGCTTTGTCTGTTCTGCACCCTCTGTGATCCCCCTTTCACCGCAGTTCACGACCTTTTGTGTATAGGATGAACAAAGGGCACAGGCTAAAAATGTCATCACAGTTGGGCCTCTGCTCTTCTACTGACTTCACTGGTTTGCTATTAAAAACAGGCTCAAGCTCAAAGTCAGACCAAAGAAGAATTTCTGGGTCATCAGAGTCTAGGAATCTCCAGAAGATGGTGCAGAAGCAATGTGGAAGAGGACATAAGCATTTCTTTTCATCCAAATTCAAATCATGACTCTGTGGTGGTGCCTGTATACCACCTACATGGTACTTAGCAGTCATTTGCTTTGTATGAAAGAGCAAGAGGAAAAAACCATCAGGCTGGCCCACTCTTGGCAGGGGTGGGAGGGTAGAAGGGAGACAGAAAAACACCATCAGCTGTGGCAGTGAGCTGTGTGTATTTACATTTCACAGGCTGAACTATTTAGTGGTTTATTTACACACAATGTTCTTGGAGCAGCTAAAATGCCAGTTGTGTTTTATCTCCATTTTGTGGCAATGCGCATAAGCCACAGAACCATAGCAAGAGTCTACAAATGAGAGACGAAGCTCCTACATCTGGAAAAGCACATGAGCCACTGTGAGAAAGGAGAGAGATTTTGGGAGCGCAGGCACAACGAGGGCTGAAATGCATTAGTTATGACAAGCCACCAAAATACAACCCAGGGACGGGAAAGCAACGACCCAGTCACAATGCAAGAGCTCGTGCTGCAGGGATTGCACATCCCAGGGTAGCCCTGACAGCCAAGCCAACCTACGGCACGGCACAGCACAGCACAGCACAGCAGCCTCGGGTCCCTCCGCTGCCCCTCCATGTTAGAGTGAGGAGGGAATTGCAGTCAGCTCCATTTTATGCACATTTGATGGCAAGACGCCAACACAACTGTTGACTGAGCCAAATCTGGGCCCCCTTGAACTAAGCCATCACCTAAAGCAGGGTGGAAAAGCACATGCCTCTCGCCTTCCCAGCAGCCAAGTTCCTGAAAAGCATCCCAGTTACAAGAAAGATTTTTCTTTCTTTCATCTGACAACAACTGATGTTTTAACTCTTTTATGTACACTCATTAATTTGAAATGAAACAGCTAGCAGGGAGCTGCATTGTACAGCAGTGGGATGGGGAGATGGAGAGGCTTGCTTCCAGCCTGCCAAATGATTTACTGGCTGGCCCAAATGGCAGCTGAGGCCAGCGCCCGATCTGGAGGGCAGCTATCGTCACACTCTGCAGCCTGTTCCCATCCTCAGCCAAGGTGCCAGTGGCTGCCTTCCAACTGGAACTGTATTCTGACAAAAGGGAATGCAGGACAAGCTTGGGAAAGCTTTCTGATCCCTTTGGTTCAGTTCTTCCCTCCAAACCAGTGTTTGGTGGGAGCTGCCAGCACGCTTGGGAATTGCATGGAGAGCATCACCACTCTGGGACTTCACCTTCCTCAGCAGGTACAGCTCCTGAGCTGTGCTGCCTCACAGCAGAGAAATCCCTCTGCTGACTCCTGCTTTAATTATATTTCAAAAACTCAGCTTCTAGTCTGTGTTCCATTATATTAATAGCAATAATTAAAAATACTTCAAACAACAAGTCCTCTAAACCTGCAGTTCCATCCAGGCTGTCTGGCAGCGCACACTTCCTTTCCTGACTGACATCCTCAGGGAACCAGATTGATGGTTACTCTGCTCCATCCCTGCTGCAGGGCTGCGCTGCGTTCTCTCAGCACATGTAAGCTGCAAGGTAATATTTGTGTTGGCAACTTCCTTACATACTTTACAGAACCAGACCTCCATTTGACCCTCAGTGCAGCTCCCACACACAACTTGGTCCACTCCTTTGAACTGTCTCCTCCTGCTGCAACAAATGCTCCGTACCATACCTCTGTTTCCAGCCTGTTTAAAAATTCCACAGCTTGAACAGAGCTTTTGTGCTTCAACAGTGCACCTTAGCTATAAAAGCCAAGCCTGCAGAACATTCTTATGCAAGAACACCAAGCAAAATTATTATAAAATCTGCACATACAGGTCTTGGTTGTCCTTCTCCCAGGATTGCTCCAATGGAAGCAATCATTTTTATGAAAAAATGAGAACTGTATAAAAAGACATCAACATCCAGGTTTTTAGGGTCAGAATCCAATAGCTGTACTGTGCTTTAGGGGACTAGTGGGGCTGTTGGGGGTTTTTGTTTAATATCAGCTCCATTGCAGCTCTTTAGGCAGTAACACCACCTCAGAACAGACTTCCACACCAGAGATCTTCCCTCCTTACCCAAAGCACACCAAGCAGAATAAAAGATAAGCCAACAAAGTAACGTGTCCAGATAATCCAATGAATTCCCATTATCCATCTGTGCCGCAGCAGATCATCAACAGCTCCATTTAACGCCAACAGAGCCAAACCAGAATGAAAGTGATGCAAGCAGAGGGGAGATGCGAGTGGCACACGGCAGCGAGGCAGCTGCAGTGCGAGCAGGGGACTGTGCAAGCATCATGTGACAGGAGCAGCGGGAGAGCTGCAGCCCCCGGCTCCCACCTCCCGAACCTGCGCCCTCCCTGCAAGCCAGCGACACCCCCATCTGACCCCAGGGCAGAACTGACTCGGGGCAGAAGCTTCTCGACGCTTTGAATCGGTACGCTCCATTTTTATTACTTCCCTCCACAAAATAAAACAGGGACACAGAAATGATTAACAATGAGCTGCATGTTGCTCCCGCTGGCATGCACTTTCAGCATCTTTATCACTTGTAGATCGACTTTCTCAAAAGAGCACAGAACACGGTATCATTCTTGCACGTAGAGCAAAGCCCAACAAGACATGGTTGTGATTAAATATTCCCTTGTTTGTAAGGGACTTGCCGTGTAATGGATTGCCAACTGAATTCTGATAGTTTATTGCAGCTACATTTCAAGACAGAACAATGATCACATTCTCCTCTGTAGAGCAACAAAATATTCCCTCTCTGCAATATAGTTTCTGTGAATGGCTTTTCTATATCCTGCAGTAAAGGACCTGGCCATCACATTCGTGACTGTCTGTATTGCTCTGGCAGCCCAGGATGACTGGAGAATAATGCTCTCTGCTCATGGTGAAGTGACTCACTCTTTCATTTAACATAAATCGTGGTCCAATTTATCCAAACATCTTGAATGAGACTGTATTAATGTGATTTGAAAATGAAGCCTCTTTTCTACACACATGCTCCCCAGCAGGGCACCAGGCTCTCAGAGTGCTTCCTCCACCATGCCAGGGACAGGACAACCACCACACCACAGGGTCAGGCGGGGTGAGGAGACCCCAGGCAGGAGCTGCACCTGCAGATCCCACAGCAAGACTCATACCAGGATGATTTTCTACGATTTGCAAAGACTGCTACCAGCACAGCAGTCCCGCTGCCCGCAGGAGCACAGGGAAGCACACACATTCTGGGAGACTCACTCACATTTTAGTCTTCATATGGTCCCACAGTGCTGCTTTGCATTAGCTGGACAAGATGCCATGAATTACAGGTTGCATTTGGATAGCTCATGCAAAATCCAGATTTTTTTTTATATTAAGGGGTCCATTTTGCAGGTTGGAGGACCAGAAATGCTTGGCCCAGACACAGCTAAAGTGTAGAAGCTTGGAGTCTGGTTATTAAATGAGAGACATGCAACTCAGACATCGATGAAAACAAGTCCTATTCTGTGGTAGGAAATTAGATCTAGAGCTGAAAACCTGCAGTCTTGATCTTGAATGTTTTAACAGGTTATGGACATTTTTATAAGACAAGAAATTTGAGGGGATGACACAACATAACAACCATCCACCTTCTGTCCCCAAGGGCATCTCATGTCACCTATTGTCCAAGATACCTCTCTGTACAAAAACAAATAAAAATTGGTGACAAGGGAACTGCTGCGATGGAAGTTTAAAATCAGAACGAACCCACGACGATTCCAGCAAACCGGCAGCTTGGATACCCAGCACGGCACAGACTGCTCCCCTAAAACCCTGCAACGTTCCATCCCAACGGGCTGGCCTGGCGATGCCGATCGCCGCTACCTGTCAGCGGCCGCTGCGCACCGGCAGCCCCGCCGCGGCGGGCGGGAAGGGAGCGCGGGCAGCGGCGAAGTTAATAACGGGGGTCGTTCGCGTGATTATCCCGGCTACGCTGCCAGCCCAGGCCTAAGCGTTAGACGTGTCACATCGCGTTCCTCCTCTCCGTTAGCAGCAGAGACAGCGGCGAGCACGGCCCCGTGCCGCCGCCGGGCCTCGGCAGCTCCCGCCCCCGCCGCCCCTCACCGCGGCACCGGGCACGGCCCCGCCGCGCCGCCGGGGGATGCTCCGCGGGGCCCCCGCCCGCACCTGCCACCTTACCTGGGCTCCCACGCGCGGCGGGGCTCTTCCGCCGGGCCCGGAGCTCCGCGGGGGCGAGACCGCGGTGAGGGGCGCGCCGCCGCCGGGCCTGCCCCGAGGCGCCCGCAGCCGCCGCCGCTCCCGCCCGCCCCCGCCGCCGCCCCGCCCGCGTCCGCCCGCGCCGCCGCTCCGCCCCCCGCACCTGGAGGCCGGGCCGAGCGGGGCAGGCGCTGCCGGGCGGTCCCGCTCACCGTCCGCACCCGCCGGTCCCGACCACGGTCCCGGTCCGGGCGCGGCCGCAGCGCCGCCGAGGTTCGGGGAGCGCGGCTGCCGCCTCGCGCCGGTCCGCGCCGGCCAGCCCCGCCCCTGTGCGCTCCTATTGGCCGCGCGCCCAGGCTAACGGCGATGTTGCGTTCTGATTGGTTGCGCCGGCCGTCAATCGAGAGGCTCCGCCCTCCCGCGCGCTGCCGGTGAGGCGCGGCGGCTGCTTGGATACGGCGGCGGCGGCGCCGCGGAGAGCGAGACCGGCCCGTCTGTCTGTCCGTCTGTCCGTCCCGCGCGGCCGCCTGCGCGCACGGTCCTGGTCCTGCCCCTGCCCCTGTCCCTGCTCCGCGGTGCCGCGGCGGCCGCTCCCGCCCCGCCCGCCATCACGTCCCCATCACTGCCGGTGTAAGAGTGCCGCACCTCGGCTAGCGTGAGAACATCGGCTGCGCTCTGACCGGGCTCCGGCGGCTGACAGGGAGCGGGGGCGGCAGCCGCAGCACCGAGCGGCTCCCGCCGGGGTGCAGCCCCAGAGCCCGGGGCCAGCCGTGCCTCCCGCCCTGCCTGTCAGCGCCCCGGCCGGGACCACCGTGCCTCCCGCGGGGGGCGCGCGGCGCGCAGGCTCCTCCCCCCGCCCAGCGCGCGTTGGTACGGTCCGGCCGCGGCACCGCCCCTCTCCCTGCACCGCTTCCGCCTTTCCGCCCCGCGCCGCCCGCCATGGTGAGAGAACCGGGTCGCGCGTAGGGAATCCGCCGGCATCCCGCGGGAACGGCACCGGGATGCACCGGCATCCCGCGGGAACGGCACCGGCATCCACCGGCATCCCGCGGGAACGGCCGCCGGGCATCCCCCCCGTCCCACCGGGCCCGGGAATCCCGGCAGTCCGCCCACATCCCTCCGGGCCCTGGGCCCGCACATTCGCGCCGCGGGGGCTGAGGGCGGGCGGGATGCGGGCCCGGGGGTTGGGCAGGGGCACTGACGGCCTGTCCGCCGCCCGCAGGCCAAGATCAAGGCCCGAGACCTGCGCGGGAAGAAGAAGGAGGAGCTGTTGAAGCAGCTGGAGGATCTAAAGGTGGAGCTGTCGCAGCTGCGCGTGGCCAAAGTGACCGGCGGGGCCGCGTCCAAGCTGTCCAAGATGTGAGTGGGGCCGGGGGCGAGGGCAGCTGGGCAGGGGCCGCCGAGTCCCCGGGCACCGTGCCTGAGAGCCGTTCTCGCAGGCTGTGGTGGCTGTGTGCTGTGGAAAAGAAAAACCTGAAAACCCGCGTGCGAGAGGAGCACATCTCAGTAGGCCCGAGGGCCGTGCGTGTCTGTGCTCGGAGGAGCTGAGCTGGGCGCTGCCGGTTTGGCTGCAGTGGGGCTCAGTGTAAGGGCTCCGGAGCACAGGCGGGTTCTGTACCCGGGGTTCAGCCCGTGGAGCTGCTGGGTTCTGTACCCGGGGTTCAGCCCGTGGAGCTGCTGGGTTCTGTACCCGGGGTTCGGCCCGTGGAGCTGCTCCTGCACGGAGTGCTCACATCCCTCTCTTTCCCACCTGCAGCCGAGTGGTGCGCAAATCCATTGCCAGGGTGTTGACTGTCATTAACCAGACCCAGAAGGAGAACTTGAGGAAGTTCTACAAGGTAAGAACAGGCGTTTTCCATAAGTGGCCTTCACACTCTTGCCGTTCACAATTACAAAGTTTGTGGGAAGGATTGCTACTTAAAACTCAAAGAAAAACTATAATTTATGTTCAGAATAAAGTTCTCTGGTCACGGTTGCTTTTTAAATATTAGTGCAAGAGTTCTGCAAGCTTGGTGTGAGTCTGCTTTTGCAGGAGAGTCCTCTGGCAGCATCCCTTCTGTGGGGTGGATTTGCTGGGAGATGTGGTTTGCAGAAATGCAGATACTCTTTATTTTCAATTTGATCATCTCGCAGGTGACCAAGAAATTCTTTAATTCTATATGGCTCTGTAATTTTTAGAATATCACTTCCTGGAGTTTGAATTAGATCATATTGGGTGGGGAAAAAAGATCTTTACAAGAGGCGCTGGATAAGTGGGGCTTGTAAGATTCGGCCTTACTTAAACCTGAGTCAGAGCTGCTGCAAAAGTTACAGCGCAGCCGTGATTCCCAGTGGAGAGGAGGCTGCTGAACTCCAGGCTGCAGTGATAGTCCCAAGGAGACGAGGCTGGGGCAGGAGCTCAGCTCACAGCAGTGTCTGAGCTCAGCTGCTGGGTGTCTTTGCAAACAGGGCAAGAAGTACAAGCCCCTGGATCTGCGGCCCAAGAAGACGCGGGCCATGCGGCGCAGGCTCAACAAGCACGAGGAGAACCTGAAGACCAAGAAGCAGCAGCGAAAGGAACGTTTATACCCGGCCCGGAAATTCGCCATCAAGGCATAGCCCCGGGCCAGCTGCACTCGAGGCATGATGGCTCATTAAATGGAATTTGCTTTGGAAGTGTCACTGGTGCTTTATTTGGGGGTGGTGGGTAAAAAGCCCATAAAGGAGTCATCAGCTTAATGGAGGGAAATGGGAGGGTTCACAGAAAGTGTGCAACTGCTAATGAAAATACAGACCTGGCAGTTTATTTTCCTCTGAGGAACAGGCAGTGAATGGGTACAGATGTGTGAGGCTGGTTCATCCAAACATGTAAGAAGTATTTAATCTGAGGTTGGTGTAGAATGGAAGCTTTTCACAAAAGTTGGTAGTCAGTCGATATTTATCACTATTGATCACAGTTTAAAATTTTATCTTGTGCCAGTGTTAAAGGGTTAATAGAAAAAAAAATAATTAGCTGAGGGATTTTATGGGACATCATGGAAACTTGTCAGCACTTGGTTCAGATCCCTGGGCAGCTCCTAGCTCCTGAGAACCCCCTGGGGGAGGGATAGTGTCAGACCAGGTGTTTTCTGTGTGGGTCTGGTGCTGCTGAGGCCACGTGAGCTCAGGGTATGAAAAAGAACTGAACTCCACAGGTGGCACCTCTGAACCCCCAGGGCATCCGTGGCCTCACAATTCCTCACTTCTTTATACCTGCAAAGCACAGCACGGGTTAAATGGTTTGTCTTTGTCCCCCATGGAGTTCTTTGGGACTCAGAGATGGAGCTGCAATTCCAAAAGCCTTTTTTGGTTCTGATTGTGAGGGAGAGTTCCACAGTGCTGCTGGAGCGTGAGGGCGGCAGCACTCATGGTTTGTATTAGTGCAGCCAATGCATTCGAACATAAAAAAATCCCTATCCATTAGGGAGTTCCTAGATTGGATCCAGATTCTGTTTAGGAAAAATATCTTAATTTTGCTCCCTCAATTAAGGATTTTTAAGCCTCAAGCTAGTTTTATCCAGAGGGGCCTAATCACCTGCAGTGCAGGGAATTTTCCCTACATGGTGGCATTGCGAGGGTGGCTGTGCTGTGATGTCACCTGGGCTGTGCTGGCTTTGTCCCTGTTTGGATGGGGTGCACGGGACATGTCTGGCAGGAGAGGAGCGGGGCTGGCACAGCCTGGGCCAGGCAGGCTGCGTGTGGGAACAGCTCCTTGGCTGGGCTCTGCTCCCAGGCAGGCAGGCAGGGTCACAGGGGCTGTGTCTGTGTGTCCTGCTGGGGCCCGCAGAGCTGCTCCAGGGGAGCATCAGCTGCCTGTCCCCCAGGAGCAGGAGCACCCTGCCAGGATCCCAGATCTGCACACTCCCATCCAGGAGCCCGATGCCAGATGGAGACGGGAGAGGGGCCGGTCCCTGTGCTGGGAGCAGGGCAGGCTGGGGCAGGTGGTGCTGCCAGATCATGCCTGGCTGCATTTGGGCTTCTCTTGGGAGAGCTGTGTGCCCTGTGCTGCTCCAGCAGCACGGCTGAGGGGAGCCTGGCAGCTCTGCCAGTGTTCCTGACAGCACAGCAAAGCAAACAGGGCCCAAACTCTGCCTGCAGACTGGTGAGTGTCTGGGTGTGCTCCAGGTGTCACCTTCCATCCCAGCCACAGGATCACTGCTGAGAGAGGATCTGCTGTCTCAAGGATCCGGTCAGTCCAGATCACTGGCAGGCCAATCAAGAGGGTGGGAAACACAAAAATGGGGAAAAACCCCAACTGAGCAGGCACTGAACATCCAGGGGCCGTCCCCATGCTGAAATGGGAGGCAGTACTGGAGAACAGCTCAGGCTTCAGTTCGTGCACAGCCCCTAGTAGCCATTGGAGGAGGTGAACATGTTTCTGGCACTGCACTAAGCCCTGGGGCTGAATTACTCCATGTACCCATAGCTGTGTGACAAAACCAACCAGTCTGGCCCTCCCATCAGAGCTGCCCTGTCCTGTCACAGGAGACATCCTGCAGACAAGCAGCCCTTTAAGTGACCAGGAACAACAGAGTGATTGATTGAGAGGACACAGAGGTGAAGTGATGAGCTTCCTTCAGGGCACAGGTGGAGAACACTCTTGTTCCTGCTGTGAGAGCAAGGCAGAGCCTGTCCTGGCTGGGGTCTGGGTGGTCTGTGCTGGTTCCCTCTTTGCCAGCCAGCCGCAGAGGGTGCCCATGCTGCCCCTGCTGTCAGGGCTGAGTGGGAACAGCTCCTTGGCTGGGCTCTGCCTCTCTGGCCTTGCTGGTCCCCAGAGGAGGGGGGCCAGGGGCAGGAGCCCCCAGGGAAGGGCCACCCACTCCCCAGAGCACCCCCATGTCACACTGCCTCTGTGGGGACCACAGCAGGTCCCCTGTGTCCCTGCAGGCTGTGGGGTCGGTGTGGGACCCCGCCGTGCTGCAGCGCTGACCCCGCAGCGGCCCACGCCAGCCCTGGGTTAACACCGGTGTTTGCAGAGCCTTGGAAGCTCAAACTGTTCATTTGCTCCTTGTAACTGAAGACATCCCTCAGCACTGGAGAGGTTTCCTGGGAAAAGATGTTCTTCAACAAATAAATAATTTCCCGGGTGGGGATGAGGACGGAGGAGCAGCTGCTGGCTGGCTGCAGGGCACGGCCCAGGGCTGGTGCTGCTGCAGAGGGAGCCCTGGCCCTGTGCCCTGGAACACATCCAACGGGACCAGATGTTTCTGTCCAGCACAGCAGGACCGGCCCCGAGCGGATGGTGTCAGTGGGAGCTGGCAGCACCCACTCCTGGACCCAATTCTGCATCTGGGGCAGGGCCTGGGGGCTGGGGAGGAGGGGCTGCACGGGGCAGAGGCAGATGTGAGCTGTATAATCACAGAGTCCTTTAGGATGGAAAACACCCTCAAGATTGAGTCCAACTGTAAACCAAATATTGCCGAGGCAAGCCTAGCACCCACCTCCCTTGGCCGGTGTTTGCTGCAATGGACAATCCCCAGGTCTCCTAACACTCCTGGCATTGCCCCTGTCACCGTTCCTGTCACCTTCCTCTTCCAGGACGGTCCTTGGCTGCTGCCCTGAGTGCTGCCACAGGGCTGACTCTGGTTTCTGCACGCAGTGGGACATGGAGGGACATGCCAAGCACTTTGTGGGCAGGGAGCTTGGGAGCGACCACCTGTGCCCGCCCCGGTGCCCTCGGTGTGCCATGCCTGGCACAGGGTGCTGGGAGAGTTGGCCCTGCGTGGCTGCGTGCGAGCAGCATGTCTGGTGCAGCTGGGACCACAAGCCCCAGGCTGTGAGGCCTGGCAGGAAAATGCCTCATCCTGCTGGCCTTGCAGATGGCCTGGGTCTGCCCGGGGCGGCCGCCCGCGCTGGCCCTGAATGCCCGTTTTGTTGGCCACTCTGGGGGAGGATTGGCCCCACACTGCCCCGGTCCTGCTGCTCCATGAATACGGGCAGTGTGTGCACACAGACACAGCACTGCAGGGCTGGCCTGGGGGCGCCCGGGGCTGGGGGCTGCTGCCTGCTGGGGCTCCTGGCTCCCAGCCAGCCTGGCTGAGCATCCCTAGGGAGATGGAGACAGCCCCTGCATCAGGCTGAGCAGAGCCTGGCCATGAGAGCCCCCTGCTCCCTGCCATGCCATGCCATGCCATGCTGTGCCAGGGAAGGGGTGTGTGCAGGTGTGCCCTGCCAGCCCGAGGGGCTGCCATGGTGAGGCTGGGTGCTGTGGAGCTGGTGCTGTAAGCCTGGGAAAGGTTTCTGTTTCCACTGGTGAGTGAGTCAGCGGCGGCACCGCCAAGCCCGTGGCTCCCCTCCCTTCCCTCCGGCCACCACCCGCTGCCCAGCCCTTCCCACAGCTGCTTGGGGTCGTCAGCCTTGGCACCTGTGTCCCCATGTCACACCACGTCCCCGCACCTCCCTGCAGCTCCTGGAGTCTGACCAGAAGCCCCGGTGGCACCAATGTTCTCCCACCAAACATGTCCCAGCATGGGCAGCAAATGGGTGGGGGCACAGCACGAGGGCTGTGGCGCTGGCACTGAGCCTTCTGATCCCCAGGGATGACCTGGGGGCGACTGGCATGGCTGGGCACCATGTCCCAGGCAGAGCCCTCTGCCAAGCCCCTGGTCCTGGAGCCTGGCAGTGCCCAGACAGCTGAGCTGCAGGGGATCCAGGTGGAGGCAGCTCCTGGATGGGGTGGAACAAGGGCTGAAGTTTTGGTGCACCCTCAGTGGTGCCAACAGATTGCAACCATGGCCAGGATGCCACCTGCCCACTGCACATCCTGCCCACCCAAAGAGTGGCCACCCCCGGCTCAGCTCGGCCCCGAGACAGCTCAGCCCTGGGCTGGCACCGTGGCGAGAGCAGGACGCCAGGAACGAGGCAAAACCACCGCGAGCAAACCAGCCCGGCCAGTAACTGAGAAGGGGGCGGGGGGATCAGGGCTCGCTGCCCGGCTGCACCGAGGACAGGAGGAGATTTTGGGCACCAGGGCCACCTGCCCAGATGGCCTCAGCTGCCCTTCCCCAGGCGCCACATCGCTGTCACGGGGGCTTCGAACACCACAGCCCCCCAGCATCCCTGTCTCAAGCTTCATTTGCTGCTTGCTGCTGAACTGAGAGATTTTAATCTTTTAATCACGTTATGAGCCGAGGTGGTGCCGGCCACGCACAGGAGGAATGTCTGGAAGTCAGCAGCTCCTGTCGCAGTGGGAGCCCATCCTGCCCCCACCCACATGTCCCCATTTGGGGACCCTTGTCCTCCCCAGCCGGGCTTGTCCTGCAACTGAACTGGGACCAGGGGCAGAACGTGGGACCAGCGACCAGGACCAGCCATCGGGGCCAGTGCCAGAGCAAGGATCAGCTCACAAAGGGCTGCTGGGACTGAAACTCCCCACCACAGCCCAAAGGGCCCAACACGAGGCAGTGCTCTGACCGTGCGGGTTTCATTCCTCCCTTCCCGTGTTTTCTGAGCGAGGGGAGCAGAGGGGTGTCCGCAGCCCAGCCCAGCACAGCGCGGAGCCACGGCAGCCCCTGCAGAAGAACAACAAACCCCTGGAATTAGAGATGTGCTGGGAGTTTACTTTACCACAAAAAAATGTCAGAAATCCGTATTGTTTGTACAGGGATTTGCTGGGGATCGCTAGATAAAAGCCGGGCAGGGACCAGTCAGGGGGAAATGTCGGCCGGCTCCTTTTTGGTGGCGAGGACCCACGGCCAAGAGAGGGGGCAGCGCATGGCCAGCGTGGGGCTCGGGGCAGGGCAGGGCAGGAGAAGGGGCAGAGGAAGGGGCAGGAGAAGGGGCAGGGGCAGGAGCAGGGGCAGGAGAAGGGGCAGGAGCAGGTGCAGAGGCAGGGGCAGGTGGTGCCGTGAGCCAGAGGAGGACCTGGGAGCAGCGTGGGGCCGGCAGAGGGGGAGCCAGCCCACTCCGCAGTGGGAAACATTTCCGCATCCCGGGACACGGTCGGTGCCAGCCCCGCAGCACGAGGCGCCCGTGGCCAGCGGCCGGTGCGTGCGGGGCCCGGCGGGGCCGAGGGGCCGCTGCCCCGCGCACACGGACGGGAACGGGAGGGCGGCGCAGCGGGGGCTGCTCTCACCCGGGACCCCCGGCAGCTCCCTCCGCGCTTGCCAAGCCCTGAGCAGCGTCGGGGCAGCTGCTCGCCGTGCCCACGCTCAGCTGCTCCGCGCTCCCGAAGGCTCTCGGGCCGCAGCTCAGGCTGGGCAATGCCAAAGCTGTCCCCAGGACCCGGCTGCTGTCCCGGGTCTGTCCCGGGACCCTCCTGCCTCTGCACTGCCGTGGCACCGTGCCCGTGCTGCTGGGGGAGCGTGGGGTGCCTTGCAGATGTGCCTGCAAGGTGTGCAGCAGCTGTGACAGCAACCCCTGGCACTCCTGGCCGTGGAAGTCGGGTCAGTGCACAAGGATGGCGAGGGACAGGGACAGGGAGGGATGGGGACGGTGAGCACCCACCCTGCCCACTCCTCCCTGCCCAGCTCCAGGACAAATGACAACACACACAGCCCGCTCTCACATCTGTTATGTTTTAGTACTGCTCATGTCTAAAATGACCAAAACCAAGCCAAGCGCTCGCAGCCCCTCGCTCTGCCTCACACGGAGTGAGAGGCCCGAGGGCTGCCCTGTCCAGTGCTGGGTGCGGGCAGGTGAGAGGGCAGGTGAGAGGGCAGGTGAGAGGGCAGGTGTACGGCTGGCTGTGCAGGCAGGACACCCCAGGCAGGCTCCTCCACGCCTGCTGCCGAAGGGGACTTGCACGGCTCCAGTGAATGCATTTAAATAACAAACTCATGATCAGCAAAAGCAAAGGCATCTTAACCACACTTCCTAAAATAGCGACTGGCACCTGTTCCCGGCGCCTGGCGGTGAGGGGGCCCGCCCGCCCCGCGGGGCTGGGCGCGGGCGGGGCACGGGGCTGTCCCGGCTCTGGCACGGCTGGCAGCGATGGATGGCACACACGGTGCGCGGGCTGGGGGCAGTGCAGGAGGCGCTCAGGGCGCTGCTGCAGGGCGGGCGGGCGGTGCCAGCAGCGGCAGAGGGATGCGGGGCTGGGCTCGTCTCCGTGTCCCCGGGGAGGCGATGCTGGCCCAGCTGCCACGGCCCCGGGGGCCACGTTGTCACAAGGGTGGGTATCTGCTGGGGGCTGCTCTTACGGGCTCCCCCTGCCCTGCAGCACGGTGGGCATGGTGCAGGTGATGGCCAGAGCAGATGGGGAAGGCTTTGGGGTGGAAGCCGAGCTCTTGCCACAGCCCTGGCTGGAGTGGGGGGGCCAGGGCCAGGCTGCGTCAGGGTGCCCCAGCCAGGGTGGGTGCAGGAGTGCAGAGGGACCTGCCCGGGCACTCAGACCACGAAGCTGAGCCCGTAGGTCATCTGATGGCCGTTGTCCCAGGCATAGAGCACCTTCTCCTTGGGGTTGTAGTCGACCTGCGTGGTGAAGGAGTAGTGGTTGAGGAAGGGCAGCCGGAGCTCTGCCTCCGTGTCTGTGTGCGTGTCGAAGGCATAGGAGATCTGCCCTTCCTTCTGGCTGTAGGTGTCCACAGCATAGAGGATGCCACAGATGATGAAGCAGTTCCCGTAGGTGTTGCGCTTCAGCCCCGTCTTCCAGGTGGTTTCCTTGCGCACCGAGAGGTCCACGGGGTCCAGCCGGCTGAGGACGATCACCTCCTGCTGGGAGTAGTCATAGTCCACCGAGGGGTAGATGACCCAGAGCCCGCTCTCATCCACGGCAAAGTCGATGTCCGAGTGGCCCCTCCACTTCCAGGGCGTCGTGTCCTCGTACACCACGTCGTGGAGCTGCGCCCAGCCTGCCACGTAGCGCTCCTTCAGGTCGTACTTGATGATGTTCTTGGTGAAGGCACGGTTGTAGTAGAAGGCCCCTCTGTACACCACATGCCCCGTGCCAATCCAGTTGTAGGGCAGCTTGTAGAGGTTGCTCCAGCGGCCTGTGGGTGGGTGGGAGAGGTGTTGGGACCCTCCACAGCCCAGGGGTCCCATGCACGATGGCCAGAGCATGCTGGCAGCAGCAGGGGCTTTGTGTCACCCTTGCTGCCCTCTGGATGCTCCCCTCAGCTGCCCACCGCCCCAGGGCCCAGCACAGCTGGTGTCACCCAGCACTGGGCACCCACCTAGGAGCAGCCAGGGCCCCTGTGCCCACTCGCCCGCTTGCTCCTCACCCTGCTTGAAGCTGTCGAGGCTCCTGAACTCCACCAGGCTGTTGCCATAGTAGTAGTTGGTGACGTAGATGCGGTCATCCTTGGCTGCCGGGTCCTTCATCCAGGCCCCCTCGTTGCGCCCGTAGCTGTGGTGCTCCCGGGGCGGCTCCACGGACTCGATGGTGCCTTCGCACTCCGCCTCCTTCACTGGGTGCGAGGGGGAGGAAGAGGAAGGCTTATCCCTGCCCAGGCAGCTGACCCCTGCTCCTTCCCCGTGGCAGATTGCTGCTGGCTTAGCTTGGCAGGGCACCGGGAACGCGGGGCTGGGTGCCCCCGGCCAGCCGCCCCCGCTCACCCACCTCTGTTCGGTGTCTCGGGGTCCCCGGTGCTGCCGGTGCCCTGCCCGAGGGCGGGGCCGGGGGGGCTGCGGGCGGTGCTGCGGGGCACCGGGGCGGTGCTGGGCACGGCCGTGCTGCTGGGCACGGTGCTCTCCGTCTGGGCAACAGCCTGGGCTGGGCTACCCTCAGCTGGCGGAGGCGGGGGGCCCCTGTCCTCCTGCTGCTCTGACACGGCTGCCCCTCTCACAGGGCCCTCTGCGGGGGGACAAGCTGGGGGTCAGTGCGTTTGCAGGGGCAGGTCCTGGCCCCCCTCGGTGAGAGGTGCCCTCCCAGGCCCCCATCCCTGCCCTGCTCCAGACTCACCGCGGCTGCCGGCCGGACCCTCTGCCGCTCCCGCCTGCCCGACCTTGTAGTAGGTGATGCCCCGGACCACAGTCTGCTGCTGCACCAGGGGCTTGGGCTTGGCCGTGGGCTGTGACCCCACCTTGGCCTTGGTGTTCTCCTTTTTGGGCTTTTCAGGCTTCAGCGGTTTCTCCTTGGGCGCTCGGGGGGCTGCCCTGTCCCCCAGCGCCTTGCGGGTGCTGGGGTACCGTCCTGCCTCCTTCTCCCGGCCACCTGTCGTGTCCTGGGGGGCACAGCCCGGTCAGACCCCCTGCCCTCCCATGCCCTCCTCTTCCCTGCCACCACCGTGCCAGGCAGGGGGCACAGGCACCAGCCCAGGGGTTACCCCAAGGATCCTCCACAAGCCTGGGGGAGCCTGGCCCTGCCTGGCAGCACCCGCTGTGCCTGCATGTGCCCAGGGGTACCTGTGCCTTGGGGTACCTGTGCCTTGCTCTCAGGGATGGCAGCTGCATCCTTCTGCAGCAGCTGGTAGCCCAGGTTGGAGATCTCTTTCTTGATGCTGATCATGATGTCAGAGTAGTTCTCGTAGCGTTTCATCTGGTCGCTGAGGTGCTGGACACTCTCCTTCATGAAGTCATTCTCCCTGCTCAGGTTGGTTTTGATGGTCTGCAGGAGAGGAGAGGAGAGGAGAGGCTGGAGCCCCACTCAGGGGCTCACAGAGGGTCCTGAGCTGTGCAGGGGGGAGCACTGCGGGGATGGGGCTGCTGGAGCTCGCTCACCTCCTCCAGCGTGTTCATCTGCGCCACCACCTTGCTGATGTAGGAGTGCACCTTCATCAGGTCCATGCTGTACAGCGTTCCCTCCAGCAGGTCCACCATGGCCTGCAGCTGCAGGGGGGACACAGGGATGGGGCCCGGGCTAAGGGCTGGGGCACGGGGCAGGGACACGGCAGCACAGCATGGGGAGGGGGTCTGGCCCCCAGTCCCACCACACCACGGATACCTTGAAGAGCTCAGGGGCCTGCTTCTTCAGCTTCTCCATCTTCCACTCGTTCTCGCAGGGGTTGAGCGAGGAGGGGGGCGCGGTGCAGGAGCACCTGCAGTCAGCCCCCGAGCTCACCGTCTCCACGGTGTAGAAATCCTCCACGCGCGCGCTGCCGCTCCTGACGCGGCTGCAGGCGTCCTTGCTCAGCGGCCGCAGGATGCACTTGCAGCGGCAGTCGGAGCCCTCGGACGTCATCCGGACCTGGTCCACATCCCCCAGCGCCTGCGGGACACGCGATGAGCCCGGTGCCCACCCGGGTGTCCCGCAGAGCCAACCCCAGCAGACCAACACAGCCAACCCCTCACTGCTGCTGGCCCAGAGATCTCCCAGTGCCCCTGGGGCTCGTGGCTGTGCCCAAAGGAGTGAGGCATTGCCTAGTCCCGAGCACCCTGTCCCACCGCTCTGCAGCTGGGCTGACGGTGAACAAAACCCAGAGACCTGCTCATCCCTGCAATGCTTTGTGGCCCAGGTACTTCAGTCTCATTTCTGTGGCTGCTTCCCAGCCTCCAGCAAGACCTCAGTGAGCAGGGATGGTGGTAAGAACACCCAGCAGTGCCTCAGTGAGCAGGGATGGTGGCAAGAACACCCAGCAGTGTCTCAGTGAGCAGGGATGGTGGTAAGAACACCCAGCAGTGTCTCAGTGAGCAGGGATGGTGGCAAGAACACCCAGCAGTGTCTCTGTGCCCCCACAGTGGCTCCGAACCCACACAGGGTCCGTTGTTTGCGGTGACATGCAGCCACCTCGGGGTGAGCTCGGCTCCTCAGTCTGCTGCGATGGCCCGAGGCACAGGCTCAAGGACTCCCTTGTTTCCACACATGGCCCTGATTCACGCTCCAGAGCCCAGGGTGCTTTTCGGCTGGTTTAGCTCATTTCTCCCGCTGTGCTCAGGAACAGGGGAGCTGAGTCCCTCCCACCCCCTGCCACCGGCTGTGCACCTGCGGGGGACCCCTGGGCTGGCAGGAGCGTGGCCAGGCCGCTCTGGGTGTCCCACGGGCGGGGATGAGCCTGCTCCAAGCACCCCGGAGGGTGGGAGAGCAGGGAGAGGCAGTGCGGTGACCCCGCAGGGAGAGGGCTCTGCCCACAGGGACTCTGACTCATCCTGGGAAACGGAACGGTGGCAGAGCTGGGAAACAAGTTGAGCTCTGGCTCCCGGTCCTCCCCGGACCACAGCGGAGCACAGAGCGGCGTGGGAAAGGGCAGAGGCCCGCGGGCTCCATGTCCTGCCCCAAGGCAGCACCCAGGGCTGCACAGGGATGGATCCTCCTGCTGTGCTGGTGGCACCGGGGGTCCCTGAGCTGGGCACGGACCCCAGCTCCCCACAGCCCACACGGGCCAGGGGCTTCCTCCCCTTTCTGAAGGGCTGCAAACCCTCACACATTTTGCATTTCAAAAAACCCTCTTTCGTTCAAAGGGAAACCAGGTCCTGCTGGCTGAAGGGAAACACCAGGACGCCAAAGGGCTGTAAATTGAGCAGAATCTAATCAAGCTCTCAGCAGGGAGCGGGGCAGGGACCCCCTCCCCAAACACCACCTCGCCAGGCTCGCACGTCCCCGGGGCCCCTGACCTCTCCTGTGGCCACTGGCGCTTGTGCAAACAGGCAGGACGGTTCCCAGCCCGGCCGCACACCCAGCAGCGGCCGGAGCTGTCCTGGGGGACAGTGTCCATTCCTGTGCTGCCCGGTGAGCACACATCCCTGCGGGAATCCCGTGAGAGATGCTCCCCACTGCAGGCCCACTTCAGTTCCGAGCTGGGGTCCCCCGTTCCTGGCAGTGCCCAGAGCAGCAGCCCCCGGTGAAGGCGCCGCTGCTGCAGCACAGCCCGACCCCGGCACAGCTGTGACCCCCCTGCTCCCAGCGCCTCCTGCAGGGCAGGGCTGCAGGAAGCTCGTTCCTGAGAGAGCCGGTGACCCTGGGCTGTGCATCCCCTCCCTGCGACACTGCACAGCGGGGAGGTGTCCGGCGCACAGAAGCTCTCCAGGGCACCAAGGGCCAGCCCCTTCCCAGAGACCCGCCCGGCTCCGGCCGCGCCCGTCCCGCGTGGGCAAACGCGCTGCGGGTGCCTCCGCACCGTGCCCGGGCCGCCGCCCACCTTCGGGGGGCCGTAACACTAAACCTCGCCGTGCCGTCTGCCAGCTTCCCTAAACAGGAACTGCACGCTCTATTTATACAGAAAAGCCCATAAGCAAGGAAGTATTAAAAACCAGGCTCCCACGCAGGGAGCCTCTGTGAGGGTCCGCGGTACCACCAGCACCGGCTGGTGCTCTCTGTCAGCCCCTGCCCGGCTGTGCCCGGCTCTGCAGGGACAGCCCACCCCAGGGCACGCACAGGCGGCTGGGGATGTGGGTGCAGAAGGCAGCCCGTGCTGCTCTGCTTTCTCCAGGTGGAATCTGTGAGCTCCCCAAGATGGGGGCTGATGCAGCCCTGCAGGGGCTCTGGTGATTCTTTCCCTGGATCCCCCACTTGCCGCAGACCCCAGCGCAGGCTGCTGGCAGGTGGCTGCTGCTTGTCCTCCTGAGCGGGTCCCAGCTCCCCGGGGGCTGCACACCCATGGCTGGTGTGGGAGAGTGTCCCTGCACTTTGCCGAGGGTTTCCTCACTGCAAGTTTTATGAGCTGGGTAATTTTCCCGGTTTCCGGGACCTCTTGCAAGAGCATCCATGTGAGCACAGAGTTTGTGACATTATTTGGAGAAAGCGGGACCTTTGACAATGACCCTTGGCCAGCTTTTAGGCTGTCCCTTGGCTGCTGCCAGAGGACTCGTCTCAGAGGAAAACACGCTGTGTTGATAAGCTGCCGCTCCACACGCCTCTGGCACAGCTGCCGGGAGGCAGGTCCCCGTCACGGGAGGGAAACCATGTCACCCTCCTCTTCTTCCTCCTCCCAGGCTTGGCACAAGGTGTCAAACACGTCCTGCAGCTGAGGCAGAACGGTGCTGGCAGGGCTGGGCCGTGGCTGACGGGGGCCAGGCCCCGGGCGCTGGCGCTGCTTGGGTGTCCCGTGTCGGTCACGGGGACACAGCCGTGCCAAGCGCTTGTGTGGCACACGCATGCCCACGATGGGATCTCATTGAGAACACACCTCTGAGCACAGCAGGCAGCACCTGCGGGGAGGGAGACGGCACCGCGTGGATCGCTGAGTCCTGCCAGCATCACCCCTGGCACCCCGCCGGGAGCCCAAGCAACAGGGCATTCCAGGCTTTGGATATCTGTTCCAAGCTAAGTGCTGCCCGACAACAGCTGCGTTAGCGTCGTTTCCCACCAAATGTCTTGGAAAATCCCGTCTTTTTAACATTTGGTGATCCTAGCAGTAGCTGCTCCCACCACCATTCCTCTGGGCTGGGTCCCGGTGTCCCTGCTCCGGCTGCGCTACGGCCACTGACCCCGTGGGAGACGTCTTCCAGCTGGAACCGAGGGCTCCTGGACGCACGGGGAGGCCGGCTCCCCCCGCTCCCGGTCCCGCTCCCGCTCCTTATCCCCGCGGGATCCCCGCTTGTCTGGGCTGCTCTCTCTGGCACGGAGCCGCTCATTGCAGCGCCCATCACCGCAGCGCCGGGGCTTGGGCACCGTCCAACCGCTGAACGCGCCCGCAGCCCGGGTCATTCCCTGCGCCGAACCCCCGCCCGCTGGGAGCACCGGCACCCGAACCGGCCCTTACCGGGACCCCCGCCCGCTGCCCGTGTCGGGCCGCGCCCCCGCCGCTCCGCCCGGGCACAGAGAGCAGCGACCGCCGGGGACACTGGGCCGGTCCCGCAGCGACGGGGCTGCCCCTGCCCGCTGCCGACCACCGCCGCGATCGCTCCCGGCCGCGATCGCGATCCCGGTCCCAACCCCAGTCGGTGCCGGTGCCGGTGCCGGTCCGGCCCGTCCTTACCGTGGCGGCGCCGCGCACCGCGGCCAGCGCCGGGAGCAGGAGCGCGGGGAGCAGCAGCGCCCGCATGGCGAGAGCGGCGGTGACCGCCCGCACCGAGCGCCCGCTCCGCCCGCCCCGGCCCGGCCCGTCCCGTCCCGGCGGCGGGGAGGAGCTGCCCGTCCCGTCCGCCCGTCCGTCCCGTCCCGCCCCGCCCCGTCCCGGCGGCGGTACCGGCCCCAGCAGCGGCGCCGCGGCGCGGGGGCGGCGCGTTCCCCCCGGGTGGGGCTGGTCGTGCCCGCCCCGGGGCTCCCGCCGCACCGGGGCTGCCCGGTGCCCCGTGCGGGGCTGCCCGTCCCTCCCGGCCTGGCCGGTCCCCCCCTCCGAGGGGAAGGCGGTGTTCCCGGGCAGCCCGCTCGGACCCCCACCGGGGCTGTGCGGTTTCCCTGGGCTATGCCCCGTGCCCGGTTTCGCCCCTCTCTCGGTGCCCCGTGCCCGGTGCCCGGTTCCCCTCTCCCGGTGCCACGGGCGACGCTCGGGGCTCGGCCGCCGGGTGCCCCCTGGCGCCCCGCCGCTCCCGGTGCACCGGCCTGGGGGAGCCCGCGGGGCGGGGCGGGGGCTCGGGGCGGGCCGGGGGCGCGGCCGTCGGGGCCGGGCCCGGCTCCCCGCGGGCGGCGCTCGGACTACGGCTCCCGTGGTGCCCCGGGGGGGCGGGGCGCGGCCGGCCCGGCCGAGCGCGGCGCGGCCCTGGCTGTCAGCAGCGCCCGAGCGGCCATGGGGCAGCGCGGCCGCCGGGGCCGCTGAGACCGCCGAGCCCCGGCCCGGCCCGGCCCGGCGCGGCCCCGGCGCCGCCATGGAGCTGGAGCCGCCCGCGGAGCTGCCGGAGCCCCGCGCCGCCAGCAAGGGGCCGCCCCGCAGCGGTGAGTGCAGAGCGAGGGGTCCGGGCGGGCCGGGGGCGCGGGGCCGGCGATACCGGGGGCTCCGCCTGCCCGATGCGGGCCCGCAACTTTCCGCGGCCGCGGGGCGCAACAAAGGGCCGTGCCCGCCCTGCCCCGCTGCCCCGGCCGGGGCCGGGACCCGCTCGGGGGCACGCGGGGGTCGCCGCCCTCAGCGGTGCCCTCGGCCGGGGCGCGTGCCCCGCGGATCTCGCTCGCCCGGCCGGAATCGCCTTTGCCCCGGCAGCCCCGGTGCTCGAGGGCCCGCGGGGTGCGTGCGGCGGCGCGGGGCCGCTGCCGGCTCGGTCCGGGCGCGCCGGGGCTGCCCCGCGGTCCCGCTACCGGCGGCGTGTCCCGGCCGTGCCCCGCGGCTGCTCCCGGTGCCCCGCGGGTGTCTTGGCTCAGCCCCTGGAGCCGGTCCCTGCCCGGGGTTTATGGGCACCATTTGGGACCCTTTTACACTTCCCGTATGCAGATGCCGCATCTGCACTTGAATGTCCCTGCCAATTTTTATGGTTTACAATTGCATTTTACCATCTTAAGGTACTCGGGTTCTCTACAAAGGGTTTGCTCAGACAAAAGAGGCTTTTTATCAGGCAGCATCCTCGGTTTTCGAGATACGGGCGGTACCAAAAGATAGGCAGTGTGGGAACGGCAGAAATAGGCATTGCTGTAAGCGCCCTGATGTGTAACGTTGAGTTGTCCCTGGAAGCACTTTATTCCTCCTCACTTAATTAGATGTCCAATTGGATGAAAGACACTTAATACTCTTAGATACTTTAATAACACTCTAATAACACTCTTAATGCTTTAATATAGCCTTAATACTTTTTGAACTTTCTGATTTAATTTGTGAAGTGTCTGTTGCTTTAGTGTCTCTAAAAGTACAACAATATTAATGCTTTGTCTGCATTTGCTATTTTTCCCACAGATGTGGGATTTTGAGGGAAATCTCTTTTGATTAATCAGATTAGCTTTAAGAGTTTTTTGCGTAGCTGTTTCTTGTGACAGATGTACCTGTGGCTGTGGTTAGTCTTTTGAATGGGTGATGTAACAACCTTTTGCTACTTTGCCTTCAAAAATGTGAAATACTGCTGCGGTGTTGAGACATTGCTTGACCTTCAGTCTTTCTAAAGCCTCTGGGGGAGGAGCAGGAAAGATTGGGTTGTTAATTCATGGTTTTATAAAATACCTGCAAATGATAATGGCACATGAAGACTCTGAATAGTTCGTTTTCTTAAGAAAGATTCATAGTGCTTCTGATACCTTGAGGAACAGCGTCTTAATAAAACCAGTGAAAATTGTAGGAGGACAGAGGTATAAAAGTCAGATTGTATTCTTGGTGTTAAAATGTTAATGTTAAAATCATTAATGAACTTAAGCTGTGCACGTGGCTTCTGTGTTAACCCAGAGTAAACTGCTGCAAGTTTATTGGCGCCTTCAGTGAGAGAAGCCTCAGGATAACTTTGAAATGCAGGGTGTAGTTTTATTTCAGCAGTTACAGGCAATTGCAGCCTCATTATTTGAGGGGACACTTGACGTTCTTAGAATATAAGATGATGGTTTTCCCTTGCCAATTTGAGTACTTCCTCTTCCATGTAAGAAACATATTTTGTCTTTGAGCAAATCAATAGCCACGCATAAAGCCAGTTTTTTTTAAAAAGCAATTTCATTAAGGCATTCATTTTTCTTGCAGTAGTAACAATTATTTCTCAACAGGGTCCCATTTAAGATCAGTCTTGCTATAGCTTCAGTTGGCATCTTTTTCCTCAGTGAATGAGACATGATGGCTTTTACATAGTTTTAATTATTTAATGTCTTAGCTAAAATAGGGACACAACAGATTAGCTAGAATTAAGGTAGCTT
This sequence comes from Molothrus aeneus, assembly GCF_037042795.1. Lineage (NCBI taxonomy): Eukaryota > Metazoa > Chordata > Aves > Passeriformes > Icteridae > Molothrus > Molothrus aeneus. The sequence goes on along the minus strand of NC_089664.1, from coordinate 10,692,318 downwards.
TGGACACTTTGTTGTGTTCTGTGGTCTGGAAGACAAGATTTATCGGGAAACTAAACAGAAAACTTGAATTTTGTGTTCCCGTAAAACTATCAGAGTTTCAGATGGGCAGATTACTGATCTGGATAAACTTCATACCAGAGAAGAGAGGAAAGTTGTCAGAGCGCAAAGAATGTAAGGTTTTCAAAGAAAAGTCCCTTTGCCTGCATCCCTTCCCTTTTCCACAGCATTCCCAAACTTTACTGGCACACACTGACATTTTTAGTGGTTCTTTATGCTTGGTTGCTTTGCATCTGATGAGATAAGCCTTTGCTTAACAAAGACTATTTCATTGATATAGTTGGGTCTTAGTTTACTTGCTATAAACATTTCTTTGAAGATTTAGGAAGAAAAACAAATGGAGTTGTCGAATGGCAACGCTGCTGAAGTCAAATGTCTCTGAATAAACAAGAAGCTACAGTGTTATTTCAGCTCAGTGTTGGCTTCTTGAATGTGGATGTCTCTTGCTTTTGTAAATAATAATAGTTCAGAACCCTATGCATTATTTTCTCAGTACTGTGGTGGGAAGTGAAAGACTTGTAATTTAGGAACAACTTAACTCCTTTGTTTGATTTGATGGCAAAGATGGAAAAATACCTCTTGGTATAAAGTTGGAATTTGGTATTGATGGCTTCTGTAGATCATTAATCAGGAAAATGGGTTTATGCATGCCTTTTTGTGCTGAGCAGGACTAGTGCTGTATGTTGAGCAGATGCAGTGTGTGATGTGGCACTGCAACAACAAGATTTTTTCCCTGCTTTGCTATAAAACAATTTAAAGATACTGAATTATAGAAAATGAGGGAACTTTCCCATCTGGGAGACTAATTCTTGATTGTTGGGAAGCAATAGCTGTGTTTCTGTCCTGCCTCTGGCAAGTCCTTTGTGGTATTTCTTTTTTTGGTGGGGAAAATGTGCCAGTGGTTTATTGAATTACTGTTCAACTTCTACGTGGTAGAGCTTTGAACAGATGCATTTACACCAGCATTCTGTGAGAATGGGAGCACAGTTTATCCTGTTGATAAACTGCCTATTTAAATAAAGCCTTCAGCAGTGTAATCTGGTAATTCTAATTAAGTCATTTACATAGGGAATTGGCCCAGGGTTTCATCAGATGGCTGCTGGGGAGCTGAAATGCATTCTTTCCCTCCAGCTGTATTAAACCAGCCTTTTGATCCTGTCCTTTTTTTAGCCTTTAAGCCAAAGTGGTTATCACTGTGCAGAGTTAATTGAGAAAGGGAAGTTGGGGGACAAGGGGACCCTTTGAGCTTCAGCTTTGGTCTTAATTATTACAGTTCTAATTACATAATTAGAGGACTTCCAGATTTTATGTGTTGATAAAAATGATTCTGTACAGGTTTTGTTAGAAAGAGGAAATACTCCACGGAGAGGCTGGCTTCAGTGAAGTTCTTTATTGGTAAATGATTGCCAATAACTTATCTTGGTAGCAGTATAAGCCTGGGGTATCTGAGTTCTCCCCAGCACTTTGATAAGGAGGTTTCATTTACCCAGGGTGGACCTGCGTCCTTCAGAGAGCACAAATTACATGTCCACCTTCCATTGCCTAATCATCCCAGCTGTAGGCTTGTAGAGGTGGGGAAATTTAAACTTAGAGAAATGTCCAGTCAGTGTGAAAGATTCATTTTTTAAGCCCTTTTTTCCTTTGTTAAAAAAATAAAAAAACCAAAAAAACCAACAAACCAGTAAAAATCTATCCCAGCTCCAACACCAGGCTGACTGCAAACTGCTGTGATGTCCTTGTCTGGAAATACCTCCCAGCTGAAACTTGAGGGGAAACCTTCAGTAGATTTTGTGGGAACATAATCTGGACTGTGGTGTCCCTCAGAGAAAATTCTCTTGCTGGATAAAGGCTCTGCAGCTGTGCCTGCAGGAGATGTGGGTGCAGTGTCTGCTCATGGTGGTGGGCTCCCTGCCCTGCTCCCAGCCTGCAGGTGCTGTACCCCTGGGCTGTGCATGAGCACAGGGCTCCTGGCAATGCTGGGTTTATTCTGATTAGCTGCTGCTCGGCAGCCCAGGGTTTTACCTGTGGGAATTGCTGCAGAGCCCTCAGGTCCTGAATCCAAGTGATTGAATGATGGCTGTCGTGGTTGTAGTACGAATTTGTAAAAGAACTCCGAGTCTCTGAAAGTTCTGCCAAACACCAGCTTGTCCTCCAAAAATCTCTTCATTCAGTCTCACAGCTGTAGCTTTATGTTGTTTGGCAATACTTACAAGGAATTATTCCTAAGTATGTTGTTTCAGATGTCTTGTGAGTGCTTTTGCCAGGAGGCTCTCCATCCTCTGCCTGTTTTATCGGCAGTGCTGAGGAAATGCCCTTTCTGTGGGTCACAAGCAGGGCTATTCTTACCTGCACATTTACTGTGCTCCTGGTGGTGTACAGAACTGAAGGGAGCTGAGGAGAGGTGCCAGTGTTGGGTACCAGTTTGCTGCTGTGCCAGGCTCAGGGTGTGGCTGCTCGCTGCCTCCTGTTTGCTGCTGCTTTGTGAAGTTTTCTTTGCCCAGTTCTGTTTTCCTGCTTACCTGGCACTGCCAGCTGGGTCCATCACCTTAACACTTGAGCTGACCTTTAGTATTTCACTTGGATTTGCATAAGGGCTCTGCTCAGTGAACTGTCCCTATCACAGGATGATATCCATAAAAATGACACTTCCTAGTCTTGAAAAAAATCCCCAGGCCCATTGGAGACATGTGAAAAGGACACCCAGCAGGAAGAGAGGCCCATGGCCTGAAATATTCATCAATCATTTTCCTGGCACCAGGAAACCAATCAACTCTTGTAAGGGGAGAGAGTAATCAATCACACGATGTGGGAAACAGGGATTGCTGGCCCTGCCAGAAATGTCCCTTCACGGGGACAGAGGGAAGGGGCTGCGTTGGTCCTTACTCACGAGTGGTAACTTACACCCAGCTTTTGTAAAAGGCAATCTGTGCACACCGCGGGCTGTGCTGCATCACTGCTCCAGCCTGCACTCACGGTTTTGTTTTCAGTAATGTGGAGTTGTTTTCTCCTTAGATTTTTTTTAATTTACCTCTTTTCCGTGGCTGGTAGGTGAAGGGTTTGTTTCCTGTTCCCAAACCTCTGTGTTCTGAAGTGGCAGGTCCAGCAGCAGCATGTTTTTATCTAGAAGATCAGAATTTTAAAATTTTGCTCTTTTTTTTCATGAAACGACATAAGTTTGAAACAGCTTCTATTGTAAACTGGTACTGGGGAAGAAATGCACCTCTGGGTGTTTGACCTCTTCTTCTATCTTTGGGTTTTGCTAAAAGAAGTATATGTACATTGCCCAATAATAAGTGAACTGTAATTGTCAACATCTGTAGGATATTTTATTGTAGGATAGGGATTATTTGAATTCCAGTAAGAGTTTAAATAATAATTTGAAATTCAAATAAGAAATCCTACAAAATTTTCTAGTAAGCTGCTATAAATTGGAACAAGAGACCTGTTCATACCTTTTTTTTTTCCCTATGAAAACCTCTGCAATAATTGCTACATAAGAAATGCCATAATCATGGCAAAATAAATGGCAGTGCCACAGCCTTTCTCATCTCCTTCAGCCCAGCAGACAGCAGACCATGCTGGGATGATTTTTCCTGGGGAGAGTGAGATATTTCAGGTGTGGCCATGGTCCCTGGTTGGGTGGGGTGCAGGGGGACCAGCCCTACCCACCGCTGCCCAAGCAGAACACCACCATCTGTGGAGCACCAAAAGGAAGAATGCAAATAGATTTCATGTAGCAATGTATGTAACAATTATTTTAAAATTGTAAAACTTGTAATCATATGTCTTCCAACATAGATTTTAAAAAAGACAAAACTGTGTGTTGTCTTGGAAATCAGCTAAACATGAACTGCTGTATTATTTAAGTTAGATTAAAAGTCAATTCCAATTCAGATTGTTCTTCAGAGCAGCAGTGTATACTAAATTCAATCCAAAATTAATTTCTCATTGAAAAGATTAGGAGCCTTCTTTTTAAAAATGTAGATATTTTTCTGCATTGAAGGTAATTTTCTAGTACAAGTGGAGACAAATATCCAAATGTCAGGAAGGATTTTTCTATTCCGAACAGCATTTTTCTGTCTGTCAGACACTTTCTGATGTGCTTTCTAAGATGCTTAGATGTGTTACCACAATTAAAAGCTACTAAGAGATGTGGCATCCTGCAAAATGAGATTACAGCAATAGGCAGCTGTGGCTGGCATGAGCCCCAAGGAGAAAGGGAAGTGTTTCTGGAATTGCAAGCAGCAGGAGCTAATGCGGTTTGCAAACACGGGAGACAGTGGCAGAGAGGTGGTGGGGAGAGAGAATCCAATTTCCCTTGATTCCTGCCCGTTGGTAATCCCTGTCCCTGGGAGGCCAAATGCTCAGTGTGAGCCTTTCACTGCAGCCAGACCCGGGGTTCTGGTGCTGGTGAGAGGGCAGTGCTCAGGGCTCTGATTGCTGCACTGCATGAGCAGGATGCTGGAATCAGTGATGGAGGGGAAACCTGAACTCTCAGGGACTGGGCAGTCACTGCAGCCACAGCCACGTCCAGGTGGCCTCACAAGGATGGGAGCCACACCCGTCTCTGTTCAGGGGTGGTTCTGACCCAGTGCACTTGCCTCTGGGAATGCTGCCTAATTTGCAGCAGAATATGATTTCTGCCATATTCTGTGTATCATAACATGCTGTTATCTTTCAGGAGATCAGTAGTAATCTGCGTTGATGTTAACTCTTGAAAAAATGGCATCCCTTGTATAATATCAGTTAATTCTGCTTTTTTTTAATGTAGGTAATTCTAGTGAACTCTAGATGGATTTTGCTGAAGTGGTATTCCTTATGTTGGCCAACACTTTATCAGCTATCAAAAAGTCAATAAAGAATTTCCCCAGATTTACAGACTGATTATGCAATTGATCTTTCAATATTGGAGTAGGCTGGGCTGCCTGGTAGGCAAAACCCAAATAAACCAAAACGTCCTCCAGGTAGAGAAGATGCAAAAATCTCGTGCCCAGGGACAAAGGCAGTGTGCTTGTGGGCTGGGGTGCTGAGAGGCACTGGGTGTGAAACAGAGACATGATCACCTTCTTCTAGGACAGGCTTTTTTCTTCATCATCATCACTTTTCTAAAAAGCATTGGTGCTTGACTGTGTTTTCCCTTTTGGTAGCCTAAAAGCCTGAAATAAGATGCCAAATGTGTATGAGTCCCCTTTAGAGGAGTGAGCCTGCTGAGAGCTGCCCTGAGTCTCGCTGGTACCACGAGCTGGCTCGGGGGGTACTCCCTCCACAGCGCCCCATTTTCCAGGAGCAGAGCCTGCTGAACCTCTCAGGGAAGCAGCAGCTTTCCAAAGAGCGCTGTGCCCTGTCCCAGAAATCACAGAGGCTCTGGAAACCCAGCCCATAAGGTATGTGGTAATGCTGATAGCAAGCAAGATGCATCTCCTTTCTGCTTTGATTGTTGTGCCTCAGGAGGCACGGCAGGAATCCTGTGACTTTTGATGGCATCAATAAATCAGATAGCATGCTGACAGAATTTTACTGGAATGTAAACAGGCATTTAAAATAACAATGTTTGTAGAGACTTTATTGAAGAATACAGTGCAGGTACATGGAAGATGCATCTCTGTGTAGGTTTCCTTTCAGTTTTGTTGGTAAGCAGGAACTGGGATTCCATGTAAATGAAAATAAGTAAAAATATTTATCAGGAGATGACCTTATTTCCCACTCCTCTCTGCAAACAGTGTGTGTTTCCAGCACTGAGGTGAGACAAGCTCTACGCAATGTAGGGGAAAGGGGAGGAATGTCTCTGTATAGTAAAATTGAGCTGATAAGGGATAATGAATCACCTTCAGCTCAGCTCTGCTGCGTAGTAGCTGCTCTGGGGAACTGCAGGCTGGTCAGCCTTGTCTCAGCCCCTCAGTGGGAAGGGTATGGAGCAAATCCTCCCAAAAGGCTTCTCCAGGCACTTGAAGGACAGGAAGGTAATTGGGAGCGTTTGCTATGGGTTTGCCAAGGGGAGAGATCATGCCTGAGCAACCTCATTCCTTCTGTGATGGGATGACTCATTGATGAGGAGAGAGTAATTGTGTCATTAACCTTAGCATTAGGCAGGGCTTCTGATGCAGTCTCCCATGTCATCCTAGCAGGCAGTTTGGGTGCAAACCTGGGCTGTTTTGTTTTGTTCAGTTGAGTTCAAGCACTAACTGGTGGCCATTGTGCTGTGATTGTCCTTGGGAGTCAGTGTTGGGGCCGACACTACTGAGCAATTTCATCAGCCCTCAGGATGGTGGGATGGACAAACCCCTCAGGCTTGCAGATGACACCAGGCTGATACTCTGGAGGGCACAGCCGCTGTTCAGAAAGACCTCAGTAACCTGAAGGAAAAGGTTGATTGAAACTTCAAAGTTAGACACAACCATCAAATCCTGCACCTGGATCACCCCATGGAATGGTGCAGGATGAGGAGCAGCTCAGCAGAGAGGGCCTGGGGTCCTGGAGAACCCCACAGCCGGGTCAGGCTGGGCTTGTGACAGCTCAGGGCCACGAGGCTGACAGAAACCCTTGGTGCCTGGTGTGGGACATGGCAAAGTCACCTCTGGAGCATCCTGTCCCACACACATCTCCTGCCTGCAGCCCCACAAACAGCACTGGGCTGTGCCACACAGATCCACAGGTGGGGTTGATCCTGGGCATGGATCCTGCCCCCTCCCCGAGTCAGCACCTTCTGCTCCTTCCCACCTCGGGAATCCCCAAGTGCTCAGGGTGCCCTGTGTCACCTGCCCTGTGTCACCTGCCCTGTGTCACCTGCCCTGTGTCACCTGCTGAGCTCCTCCATGCTGGGGAGGCGGCACCACAGCTCATCCTCCAAGTCCAGTACTGAGTCCAGGTTCAGGCTGAGTTCATTTCTAGGAGTAGCCCATATACCCCTTCAATTAGCATGAACAGGGACAAGGGCAGGCAAAGGTCAAGAGAAGTTCAAAATGGCATAATCTCTTTTTGCTGGTGTTCCCCAGTGTTCCTGATCCTGCAAAGCTCTCCAGTGCATTTACCAGACCATTGGAAAAGCCAAAGAACAGGGCCTGGCTTGATACAATGGAAGTTAGAAATGGAGGGGTTGAGAATAGGTAGCACTGTTGCTTAAAACAGGAGAAATAATTGATTTATGTTATGGTGGAAAATTAGGCTGTAAAGTGAAAAACACTTAAAAAGAAACCCTGTGGTTTCAAGGGAGCTTTTTGCTCTGATTCCTGCTCAGCAAAGAGAGGTACCCCAATAAAGGTCATCAGCTTCATGAGCTGAATTATTAATTCCTTTCATACCACTCAGGGCTTGTAAACAGTATATAATACAGGAAAACAATTGGCACTGTTCACTGAGTGGGCGGAGAGGTCAGGAGGTAAATACTTGTATTGGCAGCAGCAGCTCTTCAGAGCTGAGCAGACTTCTGTCCTTTTCCTCTTTTAGAGCAATCCACTTTCCAGAATCTTAGTCTCGTTGTTAGTCCATATCTCCTCTCCCTTGGATGAATTGTTTTTAGGAATTTAATGGATTACATATAATTGTGAAGATAAAAAGGGCTGGAGGGGAAGGGTGGAGGATTGTGGGTAAGAGATCAGCATTGCCATGTTTCATAAACAGCTGTGTTTTTACACAGAGGGAAGTTTTTAAATCCATCTATTCAAGGCCAGGTGTAGAATAAGCAGTTGTGCTTCTACGTACTTAGAAAAAAATCCAAGTGTGATTTTGAGACTAATATGTTATAATAAATACCATCTGCCAGTAGTTAGCACAAGACCAGAAATGCTGATGTGTTGCTGCCCTTGGATGCCACAGCTGTGCCATGTTCCTGCAGGGATTGCTGGGTTCCCAGCAGCACAGGGCATTGAGGGGATTCTGACCCCAAACTTGAGCAGCTGGGTGGTGGTGAGCATGGTGAACATACTACAAACCGTCAGCAAAACACAGAATTTCAGCCATGAACTGGAATTTCCAAGTATGACTGGGAAATAGTTACACATTGTTGTTTGCAGCCTGTAACGTGGCATTATAGTGAACAATCTAAAATTTCAGGACTTGCAGAATTTGCGCTGCCTCTCTCTAAACACTTCCCACTCAGAAACCCCTCTTCAGAAGGCACATGCACGATTGAGTTGCTCTTTGAATGATACTGGATGAAGCATTCCAGATGCTGGCAGGTGTCGCTTACTGCCCTAAGTGCCCTGCCCTCGCAGCAGCTCTCGCTGCGTGCCCTGTGCCATCTGGCCAGGGCTGGGCAGTGACCCCTGTGCCAGAGCAGCAGGGAACCTCACAGGGACCATCTGCTGGGCTGCTCCCTCAGCCTGCTGAAGGCCCCTGTGCTCAGGGCTCACTCTCACCCCTCTCCAAAGAGGCAGTGTAACTTCAACCTGCACTTACTGCTCGGCTTAACTTGGATGTATGTGAGAGCTTATGTAGTTTTCAACAGGCAAAAGGACAAAACTCTTTCCAGGAACCTGAAATGGCTGTACTACATATGAAGAATATATTTTTTTAAAATTTACAAAACATGTACAGTATATGGCTTGCTAGTTCCTAAATTAGGGAGACTGTAGTATTAAGTTAGAAAATAGGAAGATGCAAAATAATTTTTCTTCTCTGAGCACATCAGAGGCCTGTGCAGTGTAATGCAGAGCCTGTTGGGAGGTCTGCAGCCAGCATGTCACATGCAGCTTTCTGAGCACTGCTGCGAGAGCCAGGCAAGATGATAAATTAATGTGTAGGTGTTCTAGGCAGTAAATGCCTTGGTAATCCAGTGGGGAGTAGGACAGGAACAAGCCAGGGCATTGCTGAATAAATCTGTAATTGTGTTTGTTGCTGTTCTCAGCTATGGCTGGTGTTTAACATGGTGAACTAAAGCTGCTGCTTTGAGTAGCTACACTAAGGAGGCTCAGGGTGGTATGGAAGTATATGGCAGCAGGATTTAGTCAGTGTGGTGCAGTGTCTGCTCTCACATTCTGTAAAAATGGTCTGCTGAAGTGTTTACTTTTGTTTGTGGTTTGCCTAATTAGAGCAGAACTTTGCACTTTCAGTGTAAACAGTGGTCCTCAGGGAACTGCCTGCTGCCCCGGAATTGGGAATTGCAAGAATGTGAAAGGCAGGATTTGGGCTGGCAGCAAAGCCTGGCGTGGGCTGGAGTTGTGCTTCTGGGGCTGTGTTCTGTGGTTAGGAATGCAGACTTGTAGTGTGCATTTATTGGGTCTTAGAGCTAAACAAGAGTTACAGAATATATAATTATGTGGGACCTACGAGCACCAAAATCACAGAGATGGAGACTGAGCTGCTTGGCTTGGGTGTTGGTGGTGATGTGCTGAGAGGGAGATCAAGCCCAAAGAATGCATCTTGGCTTTACCTAATCTTGGGTTAAAAATGACCCTGGTTAGTGCAAGATGGTTTTCTCCTGGTTTGAGTCCTGGAAAGGTGGATCCTTTCCAAAACACAGAGGGCAATCTGGCGTTTGTTTTTGATCACGTTCTGACTTTGAGGGTTTTCACTGGCAGACACAGGCAGGAAGTTCTGTTTCTTCTTTCAGCTGCTAGAAAATAAAGCTTTGGAGCGCCTTGTGCTTAAAGACACTTGTTTCTGATGCTGCTCCAGATCAAATTCCAGCAGCTTGCCAGCCTTTGGAAGAGGATCTCTCTTCTGATCAGGAATCTTTTGAAGGTTCACTGGCCACAGATGGGAGATCATCATGTCCTTTCATTCCACAGTAATGCTCTGCATACAGTTTAAACCTGGTGTAATTTAGACTTTCTTTGTGCTGGAAGTTGCTCTGAATTGATATTCTCAAACCATCACAAGTTATAAATTACTAATATGACTGCTGAGAAAAGTAGATCTACAGATAATGTGTATGACAGAAATACCTTGAGAGGGGGAAGCTGATGCTGTTAAAATTACCTGCTCCTCAAAGCAGCTTCCTCGGGGGACTGAAGACATGCGTATTCAATTTCAGTGTAAATGAAAGTTTTCAAAGTAAAACCTTCTCAGTGACATGCACATCACATCTTTCTCATTTTCACTTTCCCATTAGCTACAGATGTGGAGCAGATGAGTTCCTCCTCTCCTGTCCTCCCTGTGAACTCCGTGGGCAGTAAGTACCCCTTTTCTTGCCATGTGGGACGGGGTAGAATTTCTCATTCTGAGGTAATCCAGAGATGTGAATTGATACTCCATGGTAGAGACTTGGAGAAGTTTTACAGCTGATGCTTATTTATGGAAGTGGGGATTCCCACAGCTGAGAGCTGATGAGGTATTTCTCACTAAAATAGCACAGACCAGGTCTGTACATCACTATTTACACCAGCAGAATGCAGGCTGAGTAAGATCTGTTGCCACCAGAGATATCTATCTCAGTGAAGGAGATGCCTGCATGAGTGATAGAAACCCCTGAGGTGATGTAAATTATGTTGACATGGGAGTCTTTTTCTATAGTGTTTCATTATAACACTTGAAAATCTATAGCCTGAAATTTCTCATGAAACTGAGAGCAGTTGGTGAAATACTCCTCAATTTCAGGGTAATTCTGGGCCTGTAACTTTCTGAGACTTTGAAAACCTGAGCTGCTGGACACCTAAAAAAGGAGGAATTCAGAATTCCTTGTTAACACTCCATCTAGTGGCATTTGCTGTGCGGAGGGACCAGTCGGTGGGAATCCACTAGATGGCAACAGGCCCTTGTCAGACTGGTGGGAGTGGGAAACCGTGTCCTTCACAGGGCTGAGAACCCCTCACTGAGAGCAACTTTTCATCTCATTGTTTGGGAACTCTGCGGATTTTTCAAATGTGGCAGACTTTGAACTGGCAGCTCATTTCAAAGTAATGCTCAGATGTTCACAACTGCTAAAAGCCTCCCAGAGCCAGGACACGGTCCTTTCCATGTGCCTTTGTGCTGGTGGACTTGCACTGACTTTTATTGGAGAACTGTGGTTCCTGTGTGATGGGAGTGAAAATCTGGATCCTTCCTTTATAGTGAGAGCAGCCCTGTGGAGTGCATGCATGGTAGGCTCTGAGCTGTGAACATGTGTGCAGTTATTTGCCTGGTGATTAATAAAACACATCTTTGTTGGTATCTAGCTAGGCTTTCATGCAGTTTATCACTTTTATATGGAAGCAGGTAATTTCACATGCATATGTAGAATAATTTGTTATCTAGAGACAGGTACAGTTCATGATGATATATTGGCTAATACTCTGTTGAACCTTTGTGGCCTGACACAGCTCATATTTACTCTTATGCATTGACAGGTATTAAAACATAACTAAATTTCCCATAGTATTCTCCCAGCAGAACATTTCTGCAGAAAAAGGGCAGGGCTGTCCAACGTGAGCTGACTGACCCTCCTTCCCCCCTTAAATAACTGTATGTTACTGCCAGTGTGCATTTGTCTAGCTACAGCTTTCATGTCTGTTATCTTTTGCTAAAATGAAAAATGCTTGTCTGTTCCCTATGAAGACATTTATATAAACTTTTGATAAACTAAATAAACCGAGCTCCTTGAGTTCTTTTGATGTCTCCCTGTCTCTCGATCACCGCTCAGCGCTGGTGGCCACTGCTCAGTCAGGACCATGGGCCAGCCCTCGTGGCCTCTGCTGGGGATGGGTGAGCCCTGGAGCTCCTGCTGGGCAGGTCCCCACTGTCCCCAGCCGTCCCCTGGCTGTGGTGGCAGCACTGAGTGGGCTGTGCTCGGTGTCACCCTGATGTGCCCCAGGCAGGCACATCTGCGGGGTGCTGCCTGTGCTAGGCAGCAAACAGTTGCTGACACAAACATCTGAAGCTTCCCAAGCATGGATTTAAAAACATTCTGAACGTGCCTGTCTTTCCTTAGTTTTTTCCCTTGCCGTCTTCCTTGCCAAAATTAAAGCAAAAAAAAAAATTCTGGAGGATTTCTTACAGCCAAGTAGGAACGCAAATTTTAATCCTATTTGTACATGTAGAGCACTTGAGAGGTGTGGAATGTGTGCTCAAGCCTTTGGCTTGTTGTGCATTGGCAAACTGGGGTAATGGCCCCTTTACTGTAATTTCCCCTGTTTGTCTGAAATGTCTCATTCAGAGTAATTGCAATGAATTATTTTCACATGTCCTCACAGTAAAGATGAACACCTCTGTCAGGGCTTCTGTATTTTCTACTTTCATGCAGGTATACATAAGGAAAACCAGTTGGTTGAAATGTCTATTTAAAATAACACAAAAGTCCTTTCTTGTACATCATGTAAGATGTCTCTGGAAATAATCCAAATTGTGCACTCTCACTTCCGAACGAGTCTGCCAAGCATGCTGAAAATTTTGAGATTTCAAAGGCAGAATGTCAAACTGCATCCAAAATGAGTCATTTGTCTTGTTTTCATAATGTTAAAACAATCTGGCAGGCATGCTTTTGGGCTGCTCACTGTTACCCTGCTGTGGTAAATTCCCTGTACCAAGCCACCACACTTACCCGAGCTGTCGGTGAAGTGCTCGCTGTGGGTGACTGAAAAGGGCTCTTGGCTATCAGACCCAGGGAGAGGGCAGATTTTTTCCTAAAATTCCACTTTTGCAAAGTTCAGTCTGTTTAGTGTGTAGTTTTTGAACTTGGTGGAGCTGTTCTTGTGTAAAACTGAACAAGTTTAAGTCTTTGAACAGAGCAAGCAGATATATTTTGAATATTCACCAACCTGGAGTTCAGAAGTCTTTGGTGAGTTGTTCTGACTTGAGCTGTACAGAGGGACACGGTTCCTGTGGGATAGCAGCACAGCATGTCTGAACAGGCTCCTTCAGGATAATCCTGTGAGCAACTGGAGGAGCAAACAAGGCGTAGGAGAAGGGCTTGGAGCCTTTACTGCCCAGGGGATTGACTGACACCACTGCTGAGCAGAGGGAGATCCACCAGCCCTGCTCTGAGTGCACCACAGGAGCCTCCTCCCTTTCCTGCCCACGCTGTCCAGAGACAGGGGCATTTCTGGAACAGGTATGTCAGGCCAGTCATGCAGGAATACTTGGAGGGCAGCTTGAGAGGCTGCTCCTGTGTCTCAGGGCAGTGTCAGTCTGTCTGCCATGCAGAGAGCTGTGTGCTCCTCCCTGCACAGCCGCAGAGCAGGAAGGTCCCTGCTGCCCCAGGCAGCCAGCTCCAGCTCCTCACCTTTCCAGCAGAACTGAGGCTGGCCCTGCCCACCACAGCCCTGAAGAATGTTCTCTGCAGCAGTACCTTAAAGCACTGTTTTCTGCTTTGCTTCCTCCCATTCTCACCCCTGTCAGTCCAAAGCCCCACAGTTCAGTCCCTTTTCATCTCTCACTGGTCACTTTGTAGGACCAGTGCTGTTCCATAGCTTGGCTCACTCAGGAGGAAGTTTAATTTCCTATAACCTGGTAAAGCTGTAGATTTATGCTTTACTGATAGATTTACCAATTGGATGTCACTTTTATTAAAACTGAACTAGTTCCTCAACTGTTGTGCTCCTTTAAAATCCCTGTGCATTTCTTGATTAGCACTCAGATTTGCTCATGAAGGAGCTGGATGATGCGTCCTGAACTCCTCTGGTGGGACAATGGCTCAGTCTTACACAGTTTTGGGAGGCAGAACTTGGATAGGGCATTTCTTTGGCAGAGGTGTCACTTTTCCTGCTGGACAGGCCACCTGGCCATCAGAGCAGGAGGTCCTTGGCTGGCTGGTCCGCAGTTTGCATTCATTGATCAGTGAGTTGATAGCAATGAAAACCCACCGACAGCAATGAATGTTGATTGCAGCCATTAGATGCTGAAGATGCCACAGCAAGGTGATGGTGCTGTCACTCCAGAGCAGCCCAAGACAAAATTTCCTGGCCCCTGCTTTGGGTCTTGCCTTATTAAATGGATTCTGCAGTCCCTGGACGGGCAGAACAAGGGTGCCTGCACCCTTGTCAAGGCTCCTGCTGCCAGAGCCTGCAGTCCTGGGCAGCCAGCTGGGCTGGAGAAGGTTCCACGTGGGTGCCACTGAGTGCCCAAGCCCCTGGCTGGTGTGCCTTGGAAATAAAGGCTGCTTCCCTGCCTGCCTGGCTGCAGGGTGACAGCCTGAGCCCTGGCAGCAGCTGAGCCGCTCCTCGCCCGGTGAGCAGCTGCTGGAATCAACTGCAGGTTCCTGGGAGCAATGAACTGACATTCCAAAGCTTTCTCCAGCAAAGCTCAAGTTGCCAGCCCAAATGGAAAGGTTTCCCTCCTGATCTGGCCTATATTCTGCTATTTTCAATATATACCGTGCTCAGATTTGTTTCCAAGTGTCCCATATGGTGTGGATACGTTCCTGCTTTTGTGCTGCCCATACAAAACCTTCCATTGATCTCACTCTGTTCTGCAGAAACTCTGTGCTAGTATAAAGCTTTAATTCTTTTTTTTTTTTTAAGAGAAAACAAGCATTTCTTATACACCAATTCACTTTTAGAGAAAGCAGAACTGGAAAAACTCAACCTCTGTAGCTCTTAATATAATCTGTAAATCATGACCTGCTAATGGCAACCACATGTGAAATCTCTGAAGGTTCAGGCTCTCCATTGAACAGAGGGTTTGTGATAAACCTCAAGGTACAGTCAACGGTCGATGGTTTTTTCTAGTTCTCAAACTCACCGACAGCGTTGAATGTTCACTGAAGCTATCCAAAGATGGCTGTGCACATGCACTGTACAGATTTTCCATGCATATGTTTTCCATAGACTGGCAGTGGAAACACTGCTGAGGACTGCACATTCTTTATTGTAAAGCCTTAAACTGCAAAGTATTTTAATTACAGAATGGAACCTCGAGGACTAATGAATTGCAGAAGTGTAACACTCTGGTTATGGATGCTGAGTTCACTCAGTATTTCTTAAACGAGCTTTGAATATATTGGAGTTGCAGTTGTGGAAAAGCCTTTTCTCTTGTGGATATGCAGGTTCTCAATAGGAGCACTAAGGATGTTTATAATGATTCAGATTTCTTTATAAAGTTCACTTGGAAAAAAACTGGGGGTGGGGGCTCACCCACAGTGCTAAAACAACAAAAGTGAGAGAAGGGGATCTACTTAGTGGAGTAATAATGTCTGTGTTTCCACAGCTCATGTCCCTGCTCTTCTAACCCTAAAAAGGGGTTTAGTCTCTTTAAATCTCTATATTGCATCTAATTATCTTTACCTTTTCCACTTGGCTTGCATGGTTCCAGAGGGATGACTTATTTGCAGTTTGTTTGTTAAAAAGTAAATGTGCTGCTGTATCCGAAATAACTTTGCTGTGAGTGCAGTGGAGCCTACAGGGTCAGTGGGGATAATTTACTGCTTAAATGCTGGAAACTTGCTTTAAATTCAGAGTATTTTCTCTTGTTGTAGGGAGCTAACAGTTTCTCTCAGAATATCCTGAGCTGATACGTGTAATTTAACAGTAAGTGTATTGTCTACTAAAGTACTTGAAGCAAACTTGCTCAGGAATACAGATTGTAGCCTGCACTTAAACTGATTGATTTTAATGGAATCATTAAGCATCAGCTGATACTGAAAATCAAAAGAATTCTCCAAAAATTAGTCTCACCTTTTTCTTGCCATCATTTGGAGTAGGAGCTGGTGGAAAGAACAAAGACAATTTGAATTAATCACAAGCAGTGCTCAGCCTGGAGTGTTAAGCCTCAGGAGTGTCCCAGTGTGAAGGGTGACTACATGTGGCAGGTATAACATAAATCAAGGAAACTCAGTTCAAGTCAAGCATGAAATTTTGGTTTTAACAAACCAAAACAGTGTGTTTATATTTAAATGACATTGTGAGAGAGGCTTTTTTCTCAATTTACTACTTCCTCCTTTACCCCTCCAGTGACCTTCAAGGTAGGAACTTTCATCTTCTTGTTTCACAATTTCAGAGCCTGAATTCCTACTGTAAGTTAAACTGTACATGTTATTTCTATATCCTGGCTGCACACTCCTTCCCCTTTTCAAAGTTCAAAGCTCTCCATCAGATTTTTTTGGACAAACTCTGAAATTATAAAATAGCTCTCTGGAAACTGTAATGGGCAATATGTGCAAGGCACACTCCAAAAGTGATGGTCTGCACGAACCTTCAACATACCTTCCTTTCCCTCAGACTTCTTTCACCTAGGAGGCCTGACAGCTGCCACCTCTACTGTAATTCCTTAATTATTAATTTTTGTTGTGAAAAAGCATGGAGTGGACCCTCCCCAGATGCTGGCAGGGGTCCCTGAGAGCCAACTCTGTTCTCTCATGAACACCTTGTAAGCTGGGGTCCCTGTAAGGCCACCAGGCAGGAGGCAGTGCCTGCTGAACGAGACCTTTTCTATTAATTATTGAACACTGGGAGAAACACAGTGGTTAACCTGTTTGTAAGAGGTAACTGTTCAGGACTGAGTTAATTTGGTGCATGTTTCTTGTGCTCTTTGTATTTATGGGGCCTGAACAATTCTTACACCCTAATCCAATCATTCTACTGGCTCCTCACAATAAGGCTTTTATTTAGCAGGGCAGGAATCCCAACAGCACTGCCCTAAAGTATCACTAAATAAATTTTACATATGCATCTGGTAGTAAAACAGCTTCCCTTCTCCTCCCACCCCTGTGCTGTAGCTGTGACTCTCATGAGGGAGGTGTGTGACCCCAGTGAAGGAAACTGGGGCCAGGATTGTCCTCAGCACATGACAGAGTCCTCCTGCCTGCCTGGGGCATCCACAGAAATGCCATGTGCAAGCACATTTGCTTTGTCCTGGAACAAGCTTTAATTGTATTATAAAAATGTGTTTTCTTTGTCGAGGTAAATGACTTCAGCAGGGTAAGCATGCAAATACCCCTTGGGGAGACAAGAGCATGGAATTGCTGCCAGTAATTTTAGTTATTGCTCTTTCACTGAAATTGGGGTGAGTGTTTAACTGCACTCAGATTCAGCAGTCTTCTACAGTGAGCACTGGAGGTTATTTTTAATGTCCAAAAATTCCTGGGGACTACTGCTTGACAAGTCTGGGGACCACATAAAACTGGGGGACAAAGTCACCAATCTGTTCCATTTGCCCTTTTAGAACACAGTGCTGTGGTGATGATCCTAGAGAAAAGAGATGCAGAGCTCTTCTGGGACCTGGGAGAAATGCTGTTAGTACCAGTTTCCAGCAATTTAGGGAGGACTGATCAAGTTCTTTTAATCTCATTCTAAGTTGACAAGCCTGCTTGGGATGCAGCATAGCCTGGACTTTTGTAAGGTGTTTGACTTAATACCAAATGACAATTTAAACTGGTATGATACAAATTTGCTGTGGCAAATGTTAAAAGGATTAACAAATGACAAATGGGGAGGTCTAAATGCAATTCCTAGTGGGAACTTGATTCAGTTGGTGCAGCCTTAGAATGACTTGGCCACATCCTAGAGCATGGCTTTAGGCCTGGGGGAAACACAGTATATCCCATATTAGCAGGTTTGGGGTTTTGGACAGAAGAGTGACACAGATTTGGATCTCTGGATAAATCAAGTGCAAGTGAATGCTTTGGTCCAGCTGAATGCAGAGTTCCATGTTTGGGAACAGGGAATACAGACCATGTGTGAGGATACGGGGCTGGGCCCATGAGCAGTTCTTGCCATGGAGATAATTAACTGCATGTGTGTGCACAATCTGACTCCTACTACTGTGCAAACAATGAAATACTGAACAGCAGCAAGGCTGGTGCATCTGCATCTAGTTCTCCTGAAGTGCTGAAAGGGTGGATGCTTTAGCCATTTCTGGCACAGGCTGCCATGAAGACATCACTGAGCTGAGCAGGTTTCTCAGAGTTCTCAGTGGAGAGAATTAAAGACTGTCACCAGGAAAACAAGGTTCTCTGAGGCAAACCAGTGAAGGTTCAGGAGTTCTGTCATGTCTCCTGACAGCTTCACCTGCACAGCTGAGGCAGTGAGAGCACAGCAACCCTGCCCTGGCTTTGGGAATGGGTCTGGCTCCACAGCAGGGAAGCAGAACCTTGGCAGTGGGTGTTAGCAGGGGAAAATGGTCTGAGTCTTCAGAAACTCAAGGCACCAACTTGTGTTTCAAGAGCATCTGAAAGAGCAGAAAGCTTTTTTGACCTGTTGGGATGTGATTTTGCAAGAAAATTGGACATTCATGATTGAAAAGGGTAGGCTAAGGCTCAGCAAGTGATTTCAACTGAAAAGTAAAATAAATTTTTTTTTGTTATGATTTTTTTTCCAAGTATTTTAAAATAAGGCATTTATGAGTGAGCTGCTCTGAATGTTCTTGCAATGTGACATCCCAGCTTGAGTATTGCCATGCCCTTTGTTTTTTTAGGTGCTTCACCAAACTCTTTCTGAGCTATCAAAATGGTGAAATAGATGGATTTTTTAAAGTGAAACTTGTTCTATGTTTCTAGAACAAACACACAAGCTCTCAGAATCAAACTCTCCACCTCCTGTGACCTCCTAAAGGAGGTAGTTGTCAAATTTGGGGCTGGAAGACACAGCCATGGGCAGGGGCTTCCTTGCTGACCTACTTAGCCAGGAGTGACAGGATTAGATCCAGCTCACTGTCCTGTGCAAGTGAAGGGATCAGCACGTGATGTCCCCAGCCCTGCCTGCCCCACACCCATTTCCCCAAGGACTGAGCCCAGTCCCACCCAGGCAGGCTGGGGAGGGCATCAGGAGCTCCTTCAGCACTGCAAGAGCTTCCCAGCACCCAAGGGTGGTGGCAGGGATGGGTTTGGAGCTCCATTTATGAACTGTTTGTACCTGACCTGGAACAAAATGACCTCAGCCCAGGATGTCTCAGTAATGGTGTCGTCATCTCATTTCACAGAACTTCAGAAATTGTCTTTGTTGGGAAAAAACTACTTTGGATGTCTGGGACCACTACTGAATTGCAGCTGTTGGCTGTAATCAATAAAGCAGTTCTGACTCTTAAAATCAAACCAGTGGCTAATGGATGTTTGGAGAACGCTCCAAGGAGGAGAAGCTTGCCTATTTCCTGCTAATCATCTCCTGTCTTCCAGACATTTTTCAACACACAGACTCCTGGAGACAGACTTCTGTGCGTTCAGTCACCAGGAATGCATTTTTCTTTTCATGAATTTGCACAGCTTCCCTGTGAACTTTTATCCCCTGTCTTTTAAGATAACATTTGTTGCCACGAGGATGATTGGCTGTGTTAGATCCATCACTTTTAATGGAGAGGAATCTCAGGTGTCCTCCTGATGGATTCCTGCAGCTGCACTATGGCTGGGCACATCTAACGCTGGGTAAGCAGCTTTGTGAGATATAAATAACCTTGTCTTTTCTGCTGTATTAAACATGCTCACAGGTCTTCATCACTGAGGACTGCACTGCTCCAGACCCAGGATGTGCTGCATTTATGGTGGTGGTGAATTTAGGATAAGTGCTTCTTCAGAAGGTCCCCCTGTGCTGACTGCTCTTCTTGGCTGGCAGCTTTGTGTCTGCGAAGATCAAAAGATTTCCCATTAGCTGTGAATTCAGGCATAGTTCCTGTGCCTGTTTTGGGAAGGAGAGAGATGATCCTAACTGCAGATGATTCTGTTACTGAGATTGTTTTCCTCCTTTTAGCTTTTTAGAAATTGCTGGCAGAGTCATCAGTCTGACAGTTTTCACAAAAATCAGTTCCTGTGTGGCAGAGCATTGCCCTGTTGTGCTGAGGTTGGAAGGAGCTGGACTTGCTCTTTGCCCGGGCAGGGAGGGCAGGAAGCACTGGTTCTCCTGCTGCTGAGGTTCCCTTGTCATTGTTTCTGCATGGATAATGTAGCTGGATGAGGTCAGAGAACCCTGGGTTTGGAGTGAAGGTCTCCTTGGCTTTGGTGGGCAGTGCATGGGTGGGCTCACCCCAGCACGATGCCTGCCCCTGCATGTGTTTCACAGCAATCACTTCAGTTTTCCCATGTGGGATACTGAAGGTGTGCCCTGAACCTGCTCTTGTAATGGGCAAACATGGGGAAAATATGGTTCAAAGTAATTGAGAGAAAATCTGAGGTCTGTTCTGTTGAGATGGCTTCCTGTGACTTCAGACCAGGGACGTGACCCCCATGGAACTGCTGGCATGTGTCCCTCTTCACACACTGATCATGCACAACACTAGAGAAATATGGAGTTTTTAAAAATATGGTAATTGGGACTTTTATATTTGATTCCCTGTTTGGAATATTAGCAATTCCATATGGATAAAGCTTAGGTTATCTGCTTGGGAAGCAGTATGGATGGAGAAGGATCAAATGGAGGATTTGCTTTTCATAATCATAATGTCTCCTTGTGATTAGTTGATAACTGTCTCTTTGAAGATAATTAGTTCCTGGTTTTCATCTTTATGATCCAGCAATTCTCATCTGATAGACTTCAAGATTTGAAGTTCTTCTCAGAAGAAATACCTGTAAAATCTCACTCACTTTTTGGCTCAGTTTTGGCAGTGTGACACCTCCGGGTCAGTTTTATGCTGCCACCCTGTAAGACTCCATGTCACAATACATTCACTGCAATAAAGATTTTACTTCCAGTAACTGTATAGAACTGAAGCAAAGGAAATGACATTATGATGACATTGTAATGAGCAGGAAAAGGAATCCTTACGTGGCTTTCTCCCATCCTCCTCGCAAAGGTTATGAGATTTCTTCTCCCTTGCCAACATCTGGCTTAGCTGGAAGTGTGTTATTCTTTCCATGAGGGGTGTCCTCCTTGAGCTGAGCGGGACGAGTGCCCTGATCTCACTGAGCCTCTGCAAGGTCCTGCTCCCATCTTGTGGCTGTGGTCACTCCCAGTCAGCCCCAGCAGTACCACATGGCTTGGAAGGACTTGCTCTGGGCTGACAGGGAGACATCACACCCTCAGCACGCTCCCATCCACACCACAGATGGATTTCCTGTGTTTCCTTGCTCTTTTTTCCCATTCTCACACCAAATTCATTCAGCCTTGTTTACTGAATGGTGGTCTGAACGTGCAGCGTTGGCTTCAGAGCTTCAGCTGTGTTTCTGTGAGACTTTCCTCCCACTGTGTGTGGCTCAGCACATCTTGAACTGCTCCTTCAGGTGCTAACATTTAAAATAGAAGTGTCTTCAAAGACTTGTAGAACTAACTGTGATTTGGGGGTAAAAAAAGAGGCGGTCTCTTCTATCTGGTTACCAGGCAAATATTCCTTGGAAGAAAAAGACTTCCTCCCCCACCTCTTATATATTTAATTTCTTTGCTTTTGCGTGCTTTTAAATATTGGATGGATGTGCATATGACCCCCAGGTGGGCAGGACTCAGCCATTCTTCTCTGAATTATACATTTAGCCTATTTAAATGCAGCCATCATGTGAAACAAAAAGGAGAAAATGTACTTATGTTCATTTAGAAGAATGATCTTTGGATAACGTCACCAAATATTGCAGGGTTTTATCTTGCCTATAAAATAAATTGGTCCCAGTGTGCTGTGAGATGCACATAAAAGTTTGAATATGAAAGTAGTATAAAATTCAGATGAGTTGGTAGAACTGGCTTTAGAATTTTGAAAGAATGGGAACAGATTTCCTAAGATTGACGTGTGAGGGAGGGACATACCACAGGCTTTCATTTGTGAATCTCAACCTATTGGTATATTTTCTTTTTCTGGTGCCCTTTCTCCTGATGTTTGATTGTATGGCCGACCTTTTGTCCTGGGGTGTGATGAGAGCACAGGTGTTCCAGATGTGCTTTGTACTCCAGCACGATAAAGCCACAGAGACCGATGATGATGGTAATGCTCAAATTTGGGTGGTGGTCTTTAGATTGCGAGTTCTGCAGTCACTTCAAGATTTTTATAGTTTTTCTTTTACACTGAACTCGCTGGTGTTTAGAAAACAGTTTCTATTATTTTAAGATACACCACCTTCTTGTCTTCCCTCTCCCCAGTACTTACACCACCAGCACGGGGTTTGCATGGGCTCTGTTCTAGTAATTGCTTTCTACCGGAACAATTAAGAGCTGTGAGAGGAGAGGAAATTTGGCTAAAATGTTCCAAATGGAAATCTGCTTTTATGTGGTTTCAGAATGACGACCCAGCAAGCATAGGTGGATGTACTGAGAAGTGTCAGGATTCAGACAGCACCATCCTTATCCTCAGTAAACAGGCGGGGTTGGGAGGGACGTCTGCATCTGGGCAATCCACACCACCTCTCCTCCCAGGGCACCACAAAGCCACACAGGTACAGACAAAACAGCCTCACGCACACATTTCAGCACTTCCTTCTTTTCCAAAGTAGACTGCAGAAATATTGCATCTACACACTGGTTACTGAAGGCAAAAAATGAAATAAATAGGGCAAACAAAGCTGGAGCTAAGCTATTATGTATTTCAGACTGCTTAGTATTTGGCATGTGGACCAAATGCTTTAGATTATAAGGCATAAGCCTTTCAGAACCTTAAGTTATTTTAAAATTAAATGGATGACAGGCACAGGTCTGCTGCATGGATTTGATTTTCTTTGTGTCTTAGCAGAAGTAGTAAGCAATGTCTCTAAGTATATAATAAAGCTATTTTCTGCTATCACAGAAAGGTTTGCTATGAGAAACAGAACTGAGAAAGGATCACATTTTCAATAAAACAAATTGAACAGATTCTCAGAAATCTAGGTCACAGTAACAGATGACCTATACATGGTCCTAGTTTTTGATGCAACTGTCTAATCTGCTCTGAGAGTACTAGCCAGACATCATTCCTAATTGACCTTGATATTCAGTGAACAGAAAGAAAGCTAAAGCCACATGATATTTAAATCTTTAGCAGAAAATAATATATGGCAAACTTGAATGTATTCTGTTTTGTAACTAGGATCTTTTTAATGTGAACCTTGTCTGCAAATGTGTTGATCATCTTAACAGTCTGAATTTGAGGCTCTACCTAAAGAGATAATGTGAGTAGGAAGAGCCACTCGTCACAGCCAGTTGCAGGGGAGGGTTTTCTGTCTGCCACACAAGCACCCTGTGTACCATGGCTGCCCTGGTGGGCTCCCCCAGCCTCCCCAGGGACCAGCAGCCTTCTCAGAGAGGCGAGAGCTCTCTCCTGGCCTGCACTGGGGGCTCAG
Source organism: Molothrus aeneus (assembly GCF_037042795.1). Taxonomy (NCBI): domain Eukaryota; kingdom Metazoa; phylum Chordata; class Aves; order Passeriformes; family Icteridae; genus Molothrus; species Molothrus aeneus. The sequence goes on along the minus strand of NC_089664.1, from coordinate 10,669,256 downwards.
CTCCAGCAGGAGCCCCCGGGGTACCCAGCCCTGGTTATGTAAATGGAGCTGCTGCCACTCCAGGGCACTGGCGTGCGTACAGCTGGAAATGTAAATATGGGAGACTGGGAATTGCAGTGCGTGGTGAAACCCTGACCACTTCTGCTCCTAGACCAGATGAACCCTTTTTGTTCATGACACCAGACTCAAGATGTAGCACTATTTACAGAGGCCCTGTGGACTTGCACATGGGAGCAGAGGGATGGATGTGTGCTCTAATGCTCAAGTAATGTGTGCTCAAAGCTTGGAAAAAGCCAAGTAGGAAAGCCTTGAATACTCATATGACAAGGTATTTTCCAAAAGAACTATAAACGGATTTGGTTACCAAATTGAGTCAGTAAATGTATTGACAGAATTTTGGGGATTGATGCCGTGCTGGACTCACTGCATTCCAATGCACTGGACAAGCAGTGCCTGTGCCATGGCTGGGCTCACCCTGCCTGGGCTGGAGCTCCCCAGGGCACACAGCCCCTGTCCCCAGTGCTGGAGCAGCTCTGGGCTGGGGGCAGTGCCATGGGGGGACACGTTAACGCTCCCCGTGCTGCCCGTGCCCATCCGTCCCACGGAGCCTGGCCTTTCCCAGGGGAGCAGGGGTAACTGCAGGGCTGAGCAGCGTGGTGCTGCAAACACAAACTGTGCAAGATCCCAAAGCTGCTGTGGTGCAAGGGGACCTGCTAGCGGGCAGCAGAATTCCCATTCCCAGGCTTCCTGCAATATTCATTCCCACACAATTAACTGCTAATGCAAGAGGGTTCCTGAGTTTGAGATGCAGCACTCAGCACTCAGAAATGTGCAGTTTTACCCAGGTCACTGCTGGCAGTGGGGTTCATTTCTTTGTGTTATGCAGCAGGGCAGCTGCAGATGGTTTGAGCTACTCTCAGGGAGGGCAGGAATGACTGAAGTCTGTTTGAAAAGGTGATGTCATCCGTCTGTATGTCCGTGCTGCTTCTTAGGGAAACACATGCTTCCATGTTATCCTTATATCAAAACACCCAATTGTTATCTTTTGAGTTCTTAACATTTGAAACTGTTGAGCACTGTTAATCAACACTGTGGGTCTGAAACGATTACAGCATGTGCTGGCTATTATTAAGATAAAATGAAATTCTTGGGATTCCACATTTTTTGTTAAATTGCCAAGTGTATTGTGAGATCTCGGCATACCTGACACATTTTTATTGGCAACCAACCCTGTAATGCAATACCATCTATTAATGGTTGGATTATACACGCACTGCTCTTCTGCATCTGCTGCAACTTCCAAGGCTGTTAGTGCTTGTGACAGTGCTTCAGGCTTTAGAAGCTTTCCCTTGGAATAGTTGTAGCTGGAGTTGTGCAAACTGACTTTGGAATTATCTGTTATTTCTACGTGCAGTTTAAATAAACCCTGGCCACATGAGAAGAGCCATCAGCATCCTTTTCTTATGTGCCTGATGGGATTATTGCCGTGTCCAGGCTGAGTCTGCGGATGTTGACGGGGGGTCGTGCCCAGACATTCCCCTTGTGGCTGTTTCGATTCAGCAGAAGTGCTTTTTGCCTACCTAGAATGGTCTGGTTTCCATTCAGAACTTGTGCTTAACAGGTACTCAAAATCTTACGACCCAATTGCAAGGATTGAATTTAACTTTTCAGCACTTTTTTTTTTAGACAGCACTTTCAAGGGGTAGGTTTTAACATTAGCATCTGGATGAATATTAAGTATTAGCAGTCGTACAGGTAACAGAAAAGGTTGCTGCACATTAAGAATACCATGGAATTTCATCTAAAAGTGTGTTGTAGATCGAGCATCAATATCCTTAACATTTATTAAAAATAATAATGGTTTTGTTCAAAGGCCTACTTTGGGTAGTTCCATCGGGGCTTGTCAGCACCAGCAAGAAAAAAAAAATCAAAATAGGTGATAAGAATTGGGCTAGATTACAATCAAGCTAAGTTCTACTGAGAACTAATACACCCAAGGCATTGTACTCCATAAGGAAGAGAATTCAAGGAAGTTATATAATTACTCAGACAAAACTGACTCCTGTGAAAAGTATTTACATTCATTCACATTTATATTTTTAATGTTCTTAAATAACAGCTGAAAATTCCGTGAGCTGGCCCCTCACATGTACGAGCCCTTGTCAGTCGTACAAGAAGCACATTTTTCAGAAGTGTGTTCTTTTAGTCATCCAGCCTTTTTTTGCCCTTCTTTGCTCAGAGGACCAGTGGAAGCAGGTCCATCATACAATCATCTGCCTCGTGGGCTGGTGCAGAGCATTAGCACTGCTCTCTCAGGTGTCTCCCTGGAACATGTACCTTCCTTACTTTAAAACTCTTCCCCTTTTCCCAAACTCCACACCAGGATTGTGTTGATAAAAACATGCTTAACAGCAGCAAACAGCCCAACGTCTGTTTCTGTATTTTATGATGCTTTGTATGGCTGCAGCTCATACCAAACACACACACACTTCCCAGCTGCAGGACACAACTCTCACTTTCATTGTTTTTCCTGGGTGAAGAAGAGCCAAGTCATGCCAGTGGTGCTGCAGCGAGACTCACACCTAGAGACACCCTCAAATCAATGTACGTGTGCCTGGCGGAATTCTAACAGCCCAAAAGCCCGCTGGACCGGGAATTCCATCTGGCTCTGAGGTGGTAGGGGAGGTAGGATTTATGGAAAAACACAAAAAGAGAGCAGGACCAGCCCCAAGGCTGCCGCTCTTTGGGCGAGGAGCGCCCCGAGCCCGCGCGCGGCCGCGGCGCCGCGCACAGCGAGGGGCTGGCTTCTCAGCTAATAAAACCTGCTGGTTGGTTTTCTAATCTCGATAATTTCTGCTCATTGGCTCCAATCAGCAGATTAAAGCCCAGTCTCCGAGCAGTTCTCATTTTAACTCCAGACTGGGGGGAAAGTCGGGGAAATGGGAGGTACCAGACACCGAGCGGTTTGGTTTTTCTTATTTATTTTTGTGTTTGCCAAGTTGACACAACTGAACAATGTTCTTCTCCACAGCTGGTACTGGAGCTGCATGGAGTAAATTTACTGGACCTTTTAAGATGAAAAAAGCTGCCCAGCCACATCCCCTTACAGCCACCACTAAATCAAGTCCATTAGAACACCACCCCATCTCAGGCTGGACATCAGCTGCCTCGGTAACAAATCTCAGCTTTTATAAACACTTTGAGGTTTTTTGTTCTCAAATTCTAATTCTCCCCCACACCCCCCCAAATTAAAATCTCCAGCCAGATCATGCTTCTGCCTTCCAGACCCAGGGCAGCTGAAAAGTAACCATATGGACTTCATGATTTTATGTACTGCGACAATAAAGCTTTTATGGCATTCTAGGTGGTTAAAAATGGCAGTCAGGAGCTCTTAAACATGGCACAGGCATGTTGCTGTTCTGAACCGACAGACCTGCCAACAGTGCATCAAAAGCTGTAATTTCCTGTGCAGTGAAGCCCCTATCTCTGCTGCCTCCAGCTTTGTGTCCCAGGGCTTGTGCCTGTGTGCTAACAAATCTCTATTGTCCAGCGGGGCGAATAGTGGCTGGGACCAAAGAATTGCTGTCTGGTTTCTATTCAAATCCAGGTAGTCAGAGATATGAATGGAGTTTCTGGAACAGCCATGTGAATAACCTCTGCTCTGCGTGGAGCTGCAGGCGCTGCGTGGCTGCTCCGCGCCGCGGCCGGCACGCTGCTTGGAAATACACTTTTGATGCTCCTCGTGGCTTTTAATACTTATTAACTTTTAAAATATGCTATCTTGCATTCCTGGACAAAACAAGGAGGGCAAATCATCCCCTTCTCAACTTGCTAAACTTGTGGAAGAATTCTACTTAGAGCTTTCATAATGGGTTGTTTTTGCTGAGGAAATGATAGGAAAAGTTTATGAAATGTATTTTCTTAGAAAATACCAGGGTTTTTTTTAGTGTACACTGAACATCTTTTATCATGCACAGAAGCCCAAGCACCACTGCAGAGGATTTTGGGAGAAAATAAGTTAAATTTCTTTTAGATATCATATACACAGCCCATTGCAATCGTCACAGTAAATCACTGCAGATGGTTTGGGGGAGCAAATACATTAAATTTCTTTTAGATATTGTATTGAGTTCACTGCAATCGGCACAGCTAATCGCTGCCGACAGTCTGGGAGCAAATATGTTAAATTTCTTTTAGAGCAAGTTACGATAAAAATTCCGCGTGTGATAGAGCAAGAATTGGTGGAATACTGCACATCGGGGCTCATTTTATTGCAGTTCTTTTTGTATTTTTAATGATTTTGTTAATTAACACGAGGCTTATGGAACCGAGCCCTGCACGGTCACAGAACCAAGCCGCCGAGCCCGGGGCCGTCTCAGCCCTCCCCGACCACAACTGTCGCTAATCCGTCGCCGGTCGCGATAGGGTCCGCGGGCGGGGCGGCCGAGCGCTCGCCCCCGCAGGTGCCACCGGAGCCAGACAAAAGGGGGAACCGGGGGCATCCTCTCTCTCCCCGCTCGCCGTCCCCGCCCGGGTCTCGGCGGTGCCGGGCGCTGCCGCCGCGGGGCGGGGACGGCGTGTCTGGGGCTGCCCCCCTCCTTTGTGTCCCCGTCTGGCTCAGTTCCTCCCCGCCAGCCCTCGGGCGACACGCGTGTCTGGTTACCGACCCGGACCCGCGAGCAACTTCCAGCGCCGCGGAATCGCTCGAGTTTCTCCTTCTTCTTCGGGGGAGGAGGGAATAAAGCGGGGAGGGGAGGGGGGGGTAAGGGGGAGCTGCCGCCTGTTCCCCCTCCCCCGGTACCGGCGGGGAGCGGCTGCTCCAGCTGCGTTACATTAACGGATATATATATATATATATACACACATATATATATAAAAAAAAAAAACCGCTTCTGTTGGAGAACAAAGGAGCACGTGCAGAAATGAGACTGGAAAAATAAAATATAAATAATATATAAAAAAAACCCAAACTGGCGGCAGGTCGGGGCGCAGCGCGACCCCCGCCCCCCCGGCGGCTCCCCCCGGCCCGCCGGGACTCGGATTAACGCCTTACCTGGCGGGGCGCTCCCGGGTTCGGCTCCGCGCTGGGCTCGCTCTCCCCGAAGTTGGCGGCGGTGCGGGCGGCCCGGCGGCTCCCGCCGCTGACCGGCGGCCCCGGTGCGGCGCGGGCGGGGCGGGAGCGGCGGCCGGACCCACCAAGCCCCCGCGGCCGCCGCCGCCCGCGCCCCCGCCCCGATATATAGCGCCCGCTGACGGGCGGCCGCGCGCGCCGTCACGTGCGCGCCTCCGCCGCGCCCATTGGCTGCGGGAGCGCGGGGCCGGGCGGCGATTGGGCCGCGTCCGCGCCCCGGAGGGTCCGTCCCGCCCCGGCGGCGGGCGCAGGGCCGCGCTTGTTTGGGTGCCGGGCGGGCCTGGCCCGCACCTGCCCCGCCGCCCCGCCGCGCCTCACACCCCCCCCGGCCGCACCGCGGGGCCCAGCCCCGCCCGCCCCCGCCGCCGGCCGCGCCGCGGGGCTGTCACCCGGCCCCGGCGGGCGGTGCCCGGGCCTGCTCCGCCGGCCCCCAGCCCCCGCCCGGGTTACCCCGGGCGCTCTGGGCCACTGGGAAACTGGGTCACGGCGCGGCCCCGCCGCCGGCACGGGCACAGCGGGCAGCACCGCGGGGCCGCTCCGGGTGCGCACTGTGAGGCATCTAAAAGGTGTCGGAGAGCGGCTCCAGCGCCTTTGAGGAGCGCTGTGGGTCCTGGAAGAGCTCGGGGTTGTCCCCTCGGGCGGCAGGACAGCCCCTCGAATCCCTGCGGCTGCATTGCCCTCAACCAGGCGTTCATCGAGGAGATTTTCCACTTGTGTTTGTTTCCTTTCCATTCTTCAGCACAGTGAGAACAGCCGCTGCCGTTTCTGTGGCAGGACAGAATAAAACACTTTAAAGCACGTTCTCAATGAGACCACCTGATGATGAATGAACTGCACTACCTTGCCAATTCCAGTGGTTTGACACTGACAAAACTCAGAGCTGCTCCCACAACTGCTCTGCATCCCTTCCCTGTGCTAGGACAGTGAAACAAGACACTGGGATGTCTCTGGAGTTGCAGTAAGATGCACTAACTTTGTTTCTGTCAAGTGTTCTCAGAGGGAACCCAGGGCTGAGCAGTGGGGAAAAATCAATGTCTCTGTTATATTTTCTCTTCTCATTCTCTTCCAGGTTTCTTAGCCTTTTTTTCTCTGTTTTTTTCAATCACTGACCTTTTCCTCTTCTCTGAGTACGTTTTGAGAGGGGAGTCCAAAGCCCTGGACGCTCTCCTTGATGGGAGTTTGGACTGGGTGACTCCTGAGCTCCCTTCTGACCTGTGATCCTGTCCCGTGGCACAGGTTCTCATTCTCTGACACTGCACTGTTCTCTCTCTGTGTTTTGCTGCTGTTGAAATGCTTTCAGTAACCACTGCAGCAACCACTGCTGGTTCTGGGTTCCTGTGCTTTGGTGGTCTGGCAGCCCCAGCACCCTGGGACAGGGCACTGGGGCAGCTGCAGGTGGGGGATGAAGGGAAGGAGCCACGGTGGCAATTCCTGCCCTTTGCTGGTCAAGTTTGTTGAGTTTTTCAGCTGTGCCATGATGTCATTAGCAGGGACATAAGGACCGGGAGGGGTGGGTCAGAGGGCCCTTGTGGGCAATCTTGACACGGATTTCTGTAGAATTCCCCCTCAAGGGCTGGATGAATGCATAAATGGAAGATGAAAATGGAATGAGGAAACAAATGACAGCTACATGGAACTCATCCAAAAGGAAGCAATTTGGAAAGAAAAAGAAAAAAAAAAAGCTTGACATGCTGCTTTAATGGTGACCCAGGCTCGTATCACTGTCATGCAGCTGCCATTGATGTGGATGATGAGGTTCCCACCTCCCTGGCATGAGTGTGAAGGAGATAACTCCTATCTGCTGTCCATTCTGCCCACAATCACCCTTGGAGTGCCTTCTCCAGCTCCCAGATAGCTTCCTGTCTGCCTCCTCTTTTGAGGATTCTCTTTCATTTCTTGAGTCATTTAGTTACATTCCTGAAGCACAGTTGATGCAGTTGTTAAAATATGTATTTTGGTGCTTGCTGAGGTAAGAGTGGGCTTCTGACTGCAAAACACATGGTATCTTTGATCATATTTATGAAAAATAAAAATGAATCCATAAGATTGTTTTTGAGGGTAATATGGGCTTTACAAAGCATTGAACAGATATGGAACCCATTTTAAGATTAGCAGAAATACTGTAGAAGTCCTCAAATGTGCAATGTTAGGGTCTGGAAAAGGGAGCAGGGTTTTGGCACGGTGTATAAGCACAACCACATGCCAATCTCCAGGTGCCTCCTTCTGTCCCCACATCAGAGGTGATCTTCAAATGTTTGAGTCGCTTGAATATTTTGAGGCTCGTCCTAATTATTTTGCTCTCATTCTCAAAACACTCAGTCCTGCTCAGTGGGATGAACGTGGAGATTGCTAAATTAGAACCATGTTTCACTAAATCCATGGAAAACATCATTTCCCATTGGGAAGTGAGCTGCTGGAGCAGCCGTGGAGAGCGAGTTCCCCAGGCAAGGGCACTGCAGGCGCGGCTGTTCCTCCAAGCCGGAGCTGGGCCCTGCAGGACCCTGTCAGTGCTGATGGGGCTGGGGGCACGAGGTGGGGGTTGACCCACTTTTCAGCCTTTCAGCCATTTTACACTGCTGTCATCAACTCTGTGTTACATTTTGCTGCTCAGAATTTACCCAAGTCAAAATGAAAAAGCAATGGAGATCTGTTGAGGCATTTAAAGGAGAGGCAATGCCTTGTGCTTCCCCCAGTTATCCTCGAGTCTTTCTGGCAGTTCCAATCCTGGAGAAAGGCTGTGAAAAGATAGGGGAGGGAGGAAGTGTAGTAAACCCCATAGATTTAGGAAAAGCACCATGGAGGATATGAACAATAGGAATGCTGAAACAGCAAAAGAAAATTCCTGTTTTCTTGTCCTCCACCCCTTAACCTACCTCTGTAACCCTATAAGGCAATGTCATGTTAACCCCTTACCCATTGGTCAAGCTTGGATCCTTTCCAACCCTATAAAAGAAGCATACTGTACCCCATTAGGAGAGAAAGAAGAAGAGCAGAGACCCTTCACGGACCTCCCCAAATAAAGCCATCTTCGTGGAACAGCCTGCGCCTTCTCCTTCTCCTCTCTCTCCGTCTGCTGCAGCCTCCAGCCCAGGGCACCACTACCTAGCAAGCAGAGCTGAAATCCTGAGAGCTTGCAATCACTATAGAGCTGATAATCACCATGCTTGCTAGAGGGTAGCCCTGCGGTCTTGGCTTGAGCGAGCGAGCTTCGGGCACCCGGTCCCTACCCAGGGACTGAGCTCCTGAGCCCTAGTGCTCTGCTTTATGATAAGGCCAAATAAGAGGCTTTATTAAGGAAGGAAGACTTCCCATGAGTTTGGTCAGATCCAGTGTGCTGATCCAGACAGGCAAGACCCAGGGCAGATGGGTCTCATTTCTCTTCGTACCACAAAGACCAGCAGCTGAAGAAGTGGGGGCTTGAAGGATACATGTCTTTTTTCCCTCCTGTGTCATCTTTATTGAGAAATAAAGAGAAATCCAGAGTGTTAATCTGAGCCTCCTCTCTTCCACCACCCCAGTGTGGGAGGACAGAATAAAACACTTTAAAGCACGTTCTCAATGAGACTGTGCTGGTCAGACCAACTAAATTATCTTCTTATTCCTCCCCATTGCTGTTCTCTTCCTTTCCTTGGGAGACTGAGATGTGCCTATTGTCAAGTTAGTTCAGGCAAGACTATAAAGAAATTATTTAAGAAAATAGTTTGGAAAAAGTTAATTTGGGTCAAGGAGGGATTAAGTGAGGAAATTGTTTCTTTACATCCTCTGCTAAGAAGTAAGCAAGGGAAGAGATTGAAAATAAACCTTTTGAGCCCATTTTTGGAGTTATTTTGTATGTGCCCTGTCCTTTTGGTAGCTGTCATTGCTTAAATCCATCTAACTTGATGAGGAAGGAAAGAGATTCAGCTTGAGAGCAAATTCAAAGTGAAAAGATTTGGCCAGTGACATGATGAAAGGGATAAGTGTAGGTAGAATGGGATTAAACAGAAGTATTCTTGGTATTGAACACATGGCTCAGAGGCCTTTACTCTTGGCAGCCTTATTTGAAGCCAAATTTTTGTCCCTTTTACATGAAAAAGGAAGGATAAAATTAATTTAAAAAATCAATGTGAAACGGAGTGAGATAGAACTTGTTTGATGGAATTGATGGGCATTTGTGAAGCCTCACTGCAGAGCATCAGGAGCATCATCAGGGAGCGGCTGTGGCAGGAGGGGTGCCTGGGTTTGGAGGGCTGGTCTGAGGGATCTGCCCTGGTGGCTGCAGCTCTGCCCATGAGGGGCCTGGCTGCAATTTCCCCCTGACAAACAGCACTGGGCTGCTGCACTCCTGCTCATCCTCCTGCCTTTGAAACCTCAGCGTGAAAGTGGCCTCTGAGAGTGGAACTCCCTGGGCCTGCCCAAGTACTGCCTTTACTTTGGAGAGTGTGCGTGCTGTGTGCACCTCAGGACAGTGGCTGGCACCACAGTGTGGCACAGTCACTCTGCTGGGCACAGCCACTTGTCCTCACCACACTGAGTGAGGGAGCAGCTCGAATTCTTGCCTGGGGAGTAAACACAAGGGGGAAAGTAAGGCACAAGACCAAAACTGAGTAAGAAGTCACTAGAAGAGCCAGAAACAGGGTCTGCTAACCCTGTTTTTTAAGGTTGTTTTTTAAGGTATGCTGCCAGTATTAATAACAAAAGAATTGGCTGGGTTTCCACACTTGGGCTATGAAATATGCATGCCTGTGTTCCTGCAATCAGGGGAGCGCTGTCCTCCGAGGAGGAGGACGCTGCAGGTTAGCACTCTGCCAGGGTCCCCGTGGCTGGCTGCTTCTCGGTGCCTGTCACCTTCTGTAGTCATCAAGTGGATAAAGAATTTTTGTCATGCTGCTTCATGAATGAAGCCTGTGCTCCTAAAGAGCATAAGAATTAGCTCTGAAGTGTGCATTAGCACAAAGGCGAGGATGTTGAAAATCATAAAAACTAAAATACACATGCACTCCATTTTCCCTTTCCCTTATCCTGACTCTGAGTGGGGATGGAGTCTGGGTTTAGTTTGTCACGGGTTTTTTTTTTCACCCTGGCTGCCGCTAAAATGCTTGGGACTCTGGAGAGCTACCAGCCCTTTGCTTTTAGCATCATTCAAAAATCTTCCATTTAGAGACCATTCTGATATCTTGGTGGTTTTTTTTCTTCGTCGTCTTTTTTTAACTACTAAGGAAATTTGCATGAAAATGGAATCATTGTTTCTGAAGAGTTCCATCTGCTCCTGCTGCTTATTCTGGAGCTGAAGTCATAATCCTCCGTTTGTGAAATTTCCTATTGAAGAGATTTTTGGCTTGTTATAGTTTCAGTGCAAAATTTCAGAACAGAAGAAATAAAGATGCTTCACCTAGGAAAAAAAAAATAAAAAGAAAAAGCCTGGAGATGACATCAGAACTGCCAGTATATCTGCAGTCAATACACTGTAATTCCATAGGGACTGAGGGAGTAGGAAATAGGACAGTACGTGAGGGCTGTGGGGCTTGGGGTGGGAAAATGCATTTCCTCACAGCATCAGAGCTTTGGCTGGGGTAATGAAGGAATTGTAATCTTCTGGGTGGCTCAATAAATAGGATTCCTTTTGGTGGAAGTGAAAGGGCAGGAATGGTTCAGAGCAACAGGAATGCTCAGATGAGCCAGAAACGAGCAAAGTCCCTTTAAAAGAGCTTTTTGGCCAGAGTGAACTGCCAGGCTTCTCCCAAGGAGGATCCATGGGATGGATATTCACGCAGCCACTCTCACAGCCCTGTATCTACTTCCGAGGGGTATTCTGTGAACGAGAACAGGATTTTTGTTGTTGTTCTAATTCCTTCTCTTCCTGTGTTTACTGACGCTCATGTGCAATGCCTGTGTAAAGGCCGGGCACATCCAGTGGAAGCGGCAGGACCCGGAGAAAGCCGTGGGCTGGGAGGTGCCGCTGTCCCGCCCGGGCCTCTGTCGCTATGCAGAAATGCTGCGGGAAACTGGGTCAGGGCAGCGGGGCCGGGCCGGGCGGGGATGGGGATCGCGTGCGGTGCGGGCTCCCTCCGCTCCCGGAGACATTCCCGGGGAATCGTGACCTCCTTCTGCATCCTCATCCCCGGGATTGTTCCCCGCGCCACGCGGGTCTTTGCGAAGAACATCGCACATGTATGAACCGGGCCGTGCCTAAAGTAGGTAACAGCCAGGTCTGCTCGGGAGAGGCAATTCCCCCGCAGCATTTGGCGTTTTCCGTGTTCATTAGATGGCGGTGTGCACGTGTGTCCCTGCGTGCAGCCCGGGAGCTGCCCCGTTAACCCTTCCCGCTGCCGGCAGTTCCCAGAGGAGCTCTCCCCCATCCATCGCTGCGGGCTGCGCTCACACACCCCGTCCCTGCTGCTCATCCGCACTGCCGCGCTGTCTCCTGCCCATGTGATGGCTATCGCGGTGCATTCCTCCTTCTCCCGAGCACTGCCACGTGCACGCCGCTCTGGAACTCCAGCAGGAGTTGGGTCATAGAATCGTGGAACAGCTTGGGTTGGACGGACCGTAGTGATCCGCCGGCTGCATTGCTGTGGGCAGGGCTGGCACTCACCAGACAGACCAAGGGGCACGCGGGTCTCGTCCCACCGAGCCCAGTCCCGCGGCCCGACCCCACCGCGCTGCCCCTGCACAGCCCTCCCTGCCTTGTTTTCACTTCTCCCCGTCTCCTGGCTGCTGAGCTCTCCCCCTTTGTAAAATCTCTTAATGTACTAACCCTTCGTAGGAATTGACTCCCGGAGATGTCAGCCCACAGCTCTGTCTGCAGCTCAAGCATAGCCATTAGCAGCTATTGAACTTTATATACAAATCAGAGGTATAATTTCCCTCTTTAGGGACAAAGGAGGGCTGATACCAACACACCAGCTTTGAGTGTAGCCGTGCTCTGTGAGCTCCACAGGAAATACACTTAGCTAAACACAGTTGTAATTACGTGCAGCTTCCAACCTCTGCTTTCTTGCTGTTCTGTACCACAGTAGTGCTCAAGTAGCAGGGATTTAGGAAAGCCTGGCTATCTACACCTCATCCCAATCAGTCTTGCTCCCTTGTTGCCAACTGCCTTATCTCCTCTGTCTTCTCTCTTATCTGTCCCTGGCCTTCAGAGCCTTTTAAAGAGGTAATTTTGCTGGTCAGGTAAAGCCTGGTCTCTCGTGGGGTGAGGCACTGCTCAGCTGCTCCATGGGTCCAGGTTGGGCTGGGAGAGCCCCTCCTGCTCTGCCTAAAGGTCAGCTTTTCATCCAGGGACTGCCATGGAACCCACAGTCCTGCCATAAACCCCTCTGTGCTGGTCTCTGCCACGGTGCCTTCTGGAGCAGAGAAGCTCTGGAGCTGAGGGAAGGCACTGGGGAGGGCACTGGGGAGGGCACCAAGCTCCTGGCTCGAGGCACAGACCCTGACATCCCAAAAATTCATTAGCTGGACGCAGATTGAGATAGTAGATATTGGCAGAGGATAATGGACTGTATTCTGTTGGATATTGAATGCTCTCAGAGTAGAAGCTGGTGCTGGGCTTCAAGGATAAATAAATATTGACAAATTTATATCTACAGACTGTTCTGAGAAATGTAACATCTTCAAGGGGAAAAGCCTATGCTAAAGTTCGTTATCACTTTTCGTACCTTCAATTTTGAGGAAGGGTCCCTTTCACTTATCTGACAACCGCAGGAAAACAGGCATTTTTCAGATCTGCCAGATCAGTTTGCCTTTGTTTTGTGCTGCAGGTGAGGCTGTGTCACAGGCTGGTCTGGGGCTTAGCTGTCTAGCCTCCAGAGCTGCCCACAGAACTGTGTGTGAGCTGCAGTAGCATGTACACATCCTTCCAAACATAGCTGTTTGTGTTACTGCAGCATTCAATTCCTTTGTTTTATCTTTTTAAATTAATTTCACGCTTTATTTCTGTGTGCAGAAACACAGAGACTCACATGTATAACCCGAGCACAAATTCTGCACAGCTACAGCAAAGTTCCAAATGAGACTAGAAATTACATGTAGCTTTGTGATTTAATTTTCTCTGACATATTGAGTCTATGTTTTAGCCTACAGAACTCCACAGCTGTGCCCTAATTCTCTTTTCCTTGTGATCTCAACATTGCTGCCTTTTAAGGCATTGCTATTCTTGGATCTCAGCAGGACACCATGTTAGACTGTCACCCTGCTTGCTGTACTGCCAGTGCAGAAAGCAGCTTCTCCCTGGACTTGCAGAGAATATGTGCAAGCAAACTTTGGAGCAATTTAGTGGGTGGATGAGGCTAGATCAGAGTAGCGTGTATTGAGGTGAGGGTGTACGGGTTCCTTTGTCACTGCTGTCTCAGGCCATAAGGAAAATGTTTATGTTTTGTTGCAAATAACAAGCAATAATGCAATTAGTCTTTGGCAAGACTCACACAGGAAAAGCTGGATGTCTTTTCCTTTAAAGAAGAGGGTCGCTGTCCTGTGGGTATTTATGTTCTGTTTGGTTAAGTGACATTCATATCTCTAGAAGTCATAAGTCTAATTCCTGATTTAAGCAAATACTGAGTGTATAACCCTGGTGTGGCCCTTGTCTAACATATTACATTTGCTCCTACAGACGTAGTGCAAGTGCAGTTTGCTAAATCCGGTGTAGGAGCTCTCTCAGTGTGATTTGGGCTGTTCTGACACACGATGAGATGTGTGTCTCTCACGGTGAGATCTGTGGGGCTGAGCATCCAGAGTGCCTCCTGTGAGTAGCAGGGGCTGTTTTCAGGAGTACGTGTGCTGCAAAGTCATCACAACACAGCACAAAGCCCCGCAGTTTTGCTGATAAGATGCCTGCTGGTGAGCACTGGGAGTTTTCTATTTGCCTTGTTTCCAAGATGTATGATAAAAACCCTAATGCAGATTTTAATTTTTAACTCCTAAAAAAACGCGTGGGATTATCTTGGGTGAGCAGCTCGAACATATCATGCCATTGGAATGTCAAAAATTTAATGCAGAAATCCAGGCGCTGTTGTCGGGGCAGATCATTTTAATTTCAAATCTGAATCTTACATGTTTCCTCTCAAACCCTCTCACATTTCTTGCAGCTCCTCTCGTTGCAGAGGATCCCTCGGGCTAAACCCGCTGTGCTGCACTGGGGAGGATTTATGGCAGCCAGCGAGGCTGCAGAGAGCAGGGCAGCTCTGTCTGTCTGTCTGTCTGTGCTGTGAGTGGGGCTCGGCTGCACTGCAGGGGAATCAGTTTGGTTTGGCCAAGCTGCCATTTCCCCTCCCAAAGCCAGGAAGAGCAGCCGTGCTGGGGTCTGGAGCTCCAGCGTGTCTCTGGAGCCACGGTGGGAGCTGTGGCCAGGCTGGTTCCTGCAGAGAGCAGCTCAGGACAGGCTTAATGAGGGGAAATCAACCCCCCTAATTCGGGGCCGTGTCCCCAGGCAGTCAGGGGAGAGGTGGATTCCTCCAGCAGGCGGTTCAGAGGCTCTGTTAAGGACTGATCACAGTCCTAGCACGGGGCTGCTCTGAGCATGAGGTTCCTGCACAAGGAGTTAAGGCCCTGACTGGTGCTGCTCCGGAGCCTGCTGGAGGAGATGCTGCTCTGTGCGCTGGACAGAGGAATTGGAGCCTCTTCACTCACAAGACATGAAATTTGGGAATCTCTGTGGCCTTGGTTCCTTGGTGTCTGTTGCTTTTGGTGCCCTAAATCCTCACTGTTGCAGCAGCTCCTGTGGGCATGACCCACTCCTGCTGTTGGATGTCCTGTGGAAAACCATCACTGGAAAACCTTTCCATCACTGCTCCAGCACAGCGTTGTCTCACACTCCTGCTTTCCCAGCAGCCTGCTCTGGCAGTGCAGCCACGGGTCCCTTCTCTGTTTAGATGCCTTAATGAGGCTGAGGTTTGTGGTCAGGGCTGCTGACAGGAAAGGGGAAAATAAAAATGAGCATAAGGAAGTGTTGTGGGAAGAGCTTTCCACAGCATTCGTGGGATTTAATGTCCTGAGGACACAGTCAGAGGAATTCAAAGGAATAAAATCTCTATGACAAATCATAGAATTGTTGCATTGCATTTAATGTATTTTAATTGACTCTGGTTTTGTCCCCCGTCGGTTTTATAGTGCTGTCATCTGGAAGACAAAGTGTAGAGCTGTGCTTTCCCAGCAGAGCTGTGCCTGTGTCTGCACTGGTTGGATCTAGAAGGCCAGACTTGGTGTGAGCTGGATAATTACCCTGTAAATTAACCAGAGCAAATGTAGGTTCAAGGAATCTCTTGAAATGTGAGTAAAATATTGACTAGATACCAATTAAGTGAGCACAAGGCTGGATCATGTGGAAAATAGCACGTAAAGATGTAGTTAGACTGTATAGTGAGACATACATACGTCGGGATCAACTTGATATCCAAAAAATTAGTTCCACCATGTGGAAAAGTTCTTGACTCCAAAGCAGAAACTTGGCACAGAGCAGATCCTCCTCTGCTTCAGCTGGGGAAGTAGCTGGTAATTAGAGGCTCATCTTCTGTGAATCGCCACAAAAGAAAATGAGGACACAGTTTTTGAATGGGCTTGATGAAAACAGAGGGATATTGGGATTAGAGACTCATGGTTTCTTCTCTGGGTTTGAAGAAGAGTGTGATTTGTCATGGGTTGCATTGTTGGTGCACCCTGCCTGATCCTCTTCCTGTCTGCTCAATTTGTCTGGAGGTTGTTTGGGTTCTCTTGTGCAGGATGACCACTTTCCTCAGTTTCTCCTGCTTTCCTCCCTGTTTGTGAAATCAAGGGAAGTTCCTCAGTACACAGAAAACCCCGTTTATCTTTGAGCAGCTTCCTTATGTAGAACAGTTTTATGACAATAGAAATTTCATCCTGAATATGTGCTGCAGTCCTGGGGGCTCATGTTGCGAGCAGCCAGTTGTAGCTGTTACCACTATGCTGTGGCTTTCTTCCTCGAGTACGTTATCGTATTACCACGGATTTAAATATTTGATTTACAAAATGTCGCTGCCTGATACTCCAGCACTATCATGTAAGACACATCACAATAGATACAGAGAGTAAAGATTGTTTTAAATGGCTTTAATACAGGCAGAGGTCAGAAAAGGCAAGATAACAGCAGAAGAGGCTATGTCAAAAAGTAATTAGAGCAGGACAAATGGATTGTGCAGGCATGTCGAAGGCTGTTATTTCTGTAGGCAGTGAGTAGGAAAGGTGTTAATGTAATGTGACAGATCTGGAGCAGAAATGAGGGTGCAGGGAAAACAAATAGGAGCTGACCAATGGAATGGTTTAAATTATGAGTTTTGCTTTAACATAATTTGATTACACATGAAAGAAATGTTTAGTGTAGTTTCTTTGAAAACCTAATTGTCTTAAATACTGCATGTTTGATTCAGTCTTTACACCCAAGGCAGCAGCCCCTGTGCTGGGGCAGCCTCACTCCCTGTCAGGAATAGGTATGGGAATACTTTGCCCTGTGTGGCTTCACAAATGAGAGGAGGATGGAAGATTTTTTTCCCCTAGTGTTTGTCTAATAAAATTGGCTCTTTGCAGTCACGTACATCTTAATTTGGAACCTCATGCTAACTGGGGTGGGTGGTATCTGGGCCTGGGAGCTGCTGGTGCAGGTGATACATACATTATCCAGTTTATCAGAAGGAAAGCATGAGGATCTGGTTTAGCAGGAGGAAGACAGTAACATATGTTTTTTTCAGGATTCAGCTCTTGCCCTGTTCAGAATTGGAACCAATATTAGTAGGAGGGGGGAGCAGTGCAGAAATGCCCCAGATTTCCAGGCTGCTCCAAAGCACTGAACAGGATACAAAGAACTTCCCCAGCACCATTCTGCTCTGCAGTGTTGAGCTGAAAGCACGCAACCTGCTGGACACACAAAGATTTGACCTTGCAGCCAGGACAAACTGTGTGGCTCATGGGGACATTTTCCTCACATTTACAGCAGCAGAAACTTAAAATGATGAGAGCATTTTTCTAGAGGAGGATTTTTTGAATGTGGTGATTTCTCCTGCTGTCCTGTGCTGTTGTCCTCAATTGCCCTTGCCTTTCTAATAAATATATTTTCCATAGATTTTGACATTTAACAATTTGATTTAAGCTTGAATTCATCTTAATAAGTAATTGTTGTTTATAGATGGTTGTAGATGGTAAATCACTCAGTCTCCAAGCTGAGGTGTTGCAGGAGGTTCTTACAGAAGCTGGGAGTTCAGGTGATGTGGTTTTTTTCAGTGGAATATGCTGTTTTCTGCATGGATGTATTCTTGGCTGGTTACATGGGTACAAAGAGGAAGTCTGAGGGTTTCTCAGATAGTTCCTCCATAATTTTGTTCCCGTTTTTGTTAACTTTGGAAGGACACTTTAGGTCAGCTTTTCCTTTTCTTGTAAAAGAGGAAAATAGGATTACAAACTTCAATAAGTTAAATTGAATACTTAAAGATGTTTGAGAGCGGAAAGGGACATTTTAAACATCTGCTCCTACTGACAGAACGGCTGATTGCAGGAGGACCGAACCCGAAGCGCCCTCCAGCCGGTGAGCGGGGCCCTTCGGTGCGGCCCCGGGAGGGGAGGGGAGGAGAGGGGAGGGGAGGGGAGGGGAGGGCGAGGGGAGGGGAGGGGAGGGGAGGGTGCTGCGGGCTGCTGGGGCAGCGCCGGGGCCGGAGCGAGGGAACAAAAACTGCGGCTGAAACCGGGCCTGCATCGGTGCCGGGCCCCCGTCGCTATCGGGCCCCCATCGGTGCCGGGCCCGCATCGGTGCCGTGCTCGGGGCGGCCTGGGCAGAGCCGGCTGGGATCCGGCGGTGTCCCGGGAGGGGCTGGGCTGGGGCCGCTGGGTGTGCCCGGCCCTGCTCCGGTGTGCCCGGCCCTGCTCCGGTGTGCCGTCCCCGTTCCCGGTGTGCCGTTCCCTGTATGCTCTCCCATTCCCGGTGTGCTATCCCGTTCCCAGTGTCCCATTCCCGGTGTGCCGTCCCGTTCCGGGTGTCCCGTTGCCGGTGTCCCGTTGCCGGTGTCCCGTTCCCGGTGTTCCGTGCCGTGCCGTCCCGTTGCCGGTGTCCCGTTGCCGATGTCCCGTTGCCGGTGTTCCGTTGCCGGTGTTCCCTGCCGTGCCGTCCCGTTGCCGGTGTCCTGTTGCCGGTGTCCCGTTGCCGGTGTCCCGTTCCTGGTGTGCCGTCCCCGTTCCCGGTGTGCCCAGCCCCATTCCCGGTGTCCCGTTGCCGGTGTCCCGTTGCCGGTGTCCCGTTGCCGGTGTCCCGTTCCTGGTGTGCCGTCCCCGTTCCCGGTGTGCCCAGCCCCATTCCCGGTGTCCCGTTGCCGGTGTCCCGTTGCCGGTGTCCCGTTGCCGGTGTTCCGTGCCGTGCCGTCCCGTTGCCGGTGTCCCGTTGCCGGTGTCCCGTTGCCGGTGTCCCGTTCGCGGTGTTCCGTGCCGTGCCGTCCCGTTGCCGGTGTCCCGTTGCCGGTGTCCCGTTGCCGGTGTCCCGTTGCCGGTGTTCCGTGCCGTGCCGTCCCGCCGTGCCGCTCGCCGTGTCCCCGGTCGGGTGCTGCCCTCTCCCGTCCAGCGCCGGCCGCACGGAGCCGCGGGCCCGTGTCCCGTGTCCCCGAGGCACCGGAGCCCTGGGGCGCGGTTACCCTCGCTGTAAAGCCGTGGGTGCGGATCCGCCGGTGTTTCCCCACGCATCCAAGCGCTGCTCTGTGCCGGTGACCGCCCGGCCCAACAGGGCTGCTCGGCATCGCATCCCGCGGGTCTCTCTGTGCTGTCACGGTGCCACCTCCCGTCCCTCTGCCGAGGCTCAGGCTGTGTGTGAGAGGCATGGAGCAGCCAGGATGTTCCCAAACAGGACTTTCCCCAACACCAAAGAACCTCCCAAGCTGCTGCAGTTCCAGCAACATGTTGGCTGCAGTTGTAATTCTGAAGGTTTTTTCTTCTTTGTTTTGCCATCTGACCTGAAATTTGAGGAAATGTCCTCACTGTTAGTTTGTTTTACCCTGGGCATACAAAAAATTGCTGCTCACCACCAAGCTGAAATTTGTAAATACTGTTCAGAACTAAAATAACTACAAGTATAAAAACAAACTTGTTGTTGCAATTATTAAAAACACCAGCAACTGCACCAGGCTGGGTGTGTCTGTGTGGTTGCAGTTTGTGTAAATCTCGCATAAAGTCATCTTTTGGCTTTTCAGTTGATCACTTTAGTGCACAGAATTTTCCCACCTCTTCAAATTTGGGAGATACTCTCTGCCTCCTGGCCTACAGGCCTCTCCTCTGTCCCTGCACCCTGCTGAACATCATCTTCTGCCTGGGTTTGGATGAAGAGTTTGGGCTCATTGTGTCCCCGCTGGCTGATGGGTGCATGGTTCTGTAGGTGGGACACACCAGGACAAAGCCCCACTCTGTGCATCTCTGTGGGCTCTGAATATCGAGAAACAGCTGCCCCAGGGAGGAGGTGCAAGGCTCAGACCCTGCCCTGGGCCCGCTGCTGCTCCAGCCATACAGTGCTGGGGCTCTGGGAGGCTCTCCTGGTGCCAGAGCCCAGCCCAAGGACGTCCCCAGCTTTCCAGTGTGCCCTGATGCTGTGAGACCTGATTTGGTTACTGGGAGTCACAGGAAATGCACTCTTAGAATGGATGGAGCCATCCCGTAGGAAGGGAATGGAGCTCGATTGCCTCCTCATAGAAATGTAAAGCTTCTCCCTTTGCAATTCCCCTTTCTTGTACTTTCCCACTAAGGCAGTAAAACCATATACTTCCCATGCCTACAATCCCATTTGTTTTCCCTTTTTCCTCTGAAGGCGACCTCTCTGAGGAGCCCTTAACCTCCCCCCTGCCTTTTCCTCTGTTACACAGAGCTGCTCTCTGCTGTGTGTCACCCACCAAGCGAGGTGCAATGAAACGCTTCTCGTAACCACTCAATTGTCTGGGATGGCAAATTCGGTAGCCAAGCGAATAAAAATATAAATAAACAGATAAAACCGGAAATTGATAGAAGGATTCAATTTACACAACGACCTGTCAAACTAGTAAGAAGGAGAAAATAGCTTAATTTTATGTGCACCATGTGACCACCTTCACTAGAATTATTAACACCACACTCGTGGTGTCTTTAACGCCAGGGAGGAGAGGAATTACCTGATCTGTTGTTAAACCATTATCAAGAGCAGCTCAGACATCGGGTGGATGTTTATTATCATTCCTTGCAGTTCCTTCCATAGCTCCTCTAAGCAATTTAATATTAATTTTTAAATTTTGTCTCTGAAATACCTGCATACATAATGAGTGGAATAGATCTTTTGGGGAAAGTACATGCTGTGTTTACCTCCAACCAGCTCTCTCACTGCAGTGCCTGAAAGCAGTAACATCCACAGTACCGAGGCTGTTGAGAGGTGCTAATCTGAATTTTTATCATTTTTTCAGCCACATTTGCAAACCAGGCTGGTTCTGGCTGTGGGTGCTGGGTCTCGTTCCCCAGGTTCCTGCTGACCCACGCGGGCTCAGGCACTGCGGAGGTGCTGCCAGCAGCACCATTGTTGGTAACGTGAAGATTGAGCCAGGGTCGGGTATTTCCTTAGGATCTGTTCGTTGCTTGAAATCAAATCCCCTTCGGTGCTGTCGCTTGGTCCGTGGCCGGCTCAGTGGTGCGGGGGCAGCCCTGGGTTTGTCGCCTTCAGCGCCGAGATGTGCTGGGTTTTGTTATCACAGCCCGGACTTTGTTCCTGCCACAAAGGGGCTGATGGCTCAAACTGCGGGGACACAACAGAGCCCCGATTGTCATGAAAATGGGCAGAGCCCCGCTGCTGCACGGGGAATTATGGAACTGTGGCCGTGGGTGGGAGAGCAAGAGCTCAAGGAAGGGCTGCCCCTGGCCTGGGGCCACACAGCTCTGCCAACCCCGCTCGGCCCAAATTCGGGGTTTTCATCAAAGTTTTTGGGATTGGCTGTGACACGGGATGATACTGGCAAAGAGTGTCCTGGGAGAGCTGTGCTGGCCTGGCCTGGCACTGTTCAATCCGTTTTCATGGCTCATGATGCCACTTTGTCTCCTTATTTCTGAAAAAAGTCACATCTTTTGAGAATTCCTTCTCTTTGGAATGGTGATCTCATGGCACATCACCAGGGAGCAGAGGGAGAGGGGCAGGACCTCCTCTTGCTTGCTGTGCCTGTCCCTTATGGCTTTAGCATCGGGACAATAAATCCCTTGCAGGCAGCAGTGCCACTTGCCCACTTTTTGGCCATGCTTTTGGCTTTTACTGTTGCGACCTGGTGTTGTTATAAATTCTTAGATGTTGGTTACAGTAGCATCAGGCTTTTCTGTCTGAGGTGGGAATTGGCTGATACAGGCTAAAAGAAGAACCAGCTACTTTATTTTCCTTTTGAACAGACTTGCTGTGTGGCTGTTTGGGTCAGACAACAGAGCTCCTTTTTCCCCATCTCTTTGCCCATTCCCAGCTGGCCTGTGATTTTACAGAATAATTTTGGATCTCTGTAATTATTTCAATTATTTTCTGCCCTTAAGGATTTCGTATGGATGAACTGCCGTGTGTATTTAATGCGAGTTTTGAATAATTGGGAAGATTTGGGTTGTTTGGACAATTATATTTTTTCCCAGCCAGGTTTGGTCTATAATTGCATTTTCAGAACTGGGGGGGAGGGGTGTGGGAGTGGGTTTGTTTTGGGGGTTTCTTGGTGTGTGTGTTTTAGGTCTGAACAGCAGTTGTGGGAGCAACTTTGTGTTATCTGGAGATTAAGTTGCTTCATTTCAGCCTGCTGTGTCCACACCACGCTGCAGCTTTACAAAATAAGCACTCTGCATTCTGGTCACACTCCTCCGAGGGGTGCTGGGAGCCGGCTCAGGGCGCGCAGGGGATGAAGAATGTGGAGCTCTGGGAGCAGCACAATTGCAAACAGCTGTGTCAATAGTGCAGCCAGGGCTGCCTTACCTTGGCCATGCGCTGCCAGGGGCACAGCTCCTCAGCCAGCCCGGGCTTGCTGGCTGTGGGCAAGGGGACATCAGTCCCACGAGGGTCTCACTGACACAGAACTGCACAGATTTACAGCATCAGCAAAGCTTAGAGAGTTTGCTCCTGCAAGTGCACCTGCTGTGCAGAAATGCTGGGTTAAGAATAGGATTATGAGTAGAGAGAATCATGGAAGGATTGGAGTTGGGGTTGGGGTTGATGGCCAGATCCCCTGCCCAGGAAGGGTCAGCTGGAGCAGGGGCCCCGGGCTGCCAGGAGGACACCACTGAGCTCTGCCCTGCATTGCTGGATGTCACCAGAAAGCAATAAAATTTCAGGCTTGGGATGGAGTGAAATATGACCTCTTTTGTTGCCTCTGAGCCTTGTTTATTCTAAGCCAGGCATTTCTCAGAGCACAGTTGGGTGCTGCAGTCCTCGGGATGAGGAACAGAAGCAAACTGTGCCTTTTGAGCAGAGCCAGTTTTGAGAGATCCAGACATCTGGATGACAGGTTGGATTGGGCATCAGCAGAAATGCTCTTGGGCCTTCCCTTAAATGGTGTGGTGAGCATTGGTTTGGGCTGGTCAAACAGAGCTGAGCACCAGGACAGTTTACTGGGCACTAAGGACACATGAGCTGCACTGTAGCCCAGGCTGAGTTCATCCCAGAGGGAGAATGAAGGGGCAGAAGAGCTTCATGAGAATATTTTCTGGTGCAGGCACACGTGGCTGTGTTTGATGAAGAGCTCACCATGACCAGTGCTGCCAGTGGTACCTGCTTTGAGATGGGCAGCTAAATCAGTGATTTATTGTGTGCCATTTGAACTCCACTTGTGTCTCACTTGTGCAGACCTCACCTTCAACAGGTCCAGGGATGGAGCAGCCACAGGTGCTCTGAGCAACTTTTACCTTCATGCTGGGGACCGCTGGGTTTTGCTGGTGTGTGTGTCAGTGGTATCTGTTTCACACCTCAGTGAGCAGCGCTCTCAACTTCCCTGGCAAGGACTGTGCCAAGGGGTGGCCGGTAGTGATGGCTGGTGGCCAACAGCTGGTGGCCAGTGGCCAGTGCTTGGTGGTCATGGCCAGCATCTGATGCCTCCTGGACACTGCCCAGGCCATGCCTCACAGCGGTGGCAGCGGTCAGTCTGTCTGTCAGTCTGTCAGTCGTTCGCTTGGTCGGTCAGTCTGTCAGTTGGTTGGTTGGTCTGTCAGTCAGTCTGTCAGTCCGTGCGTCTCGGCCAGTGGCTCAGTCCGTCTGTCAGTCGGTCTCTCGGTCGGTCTGTCGGTCGGTCTGTCTCTCTGTCAGTCGGTCTCTCGGTCTGTCTCTCTGTCAGTCGGTCTATCGGTCTGTCTCTCTGTCAGTCGGTCTCTCGGTCGGTCTCTCTGTCAGTCGGTCTATCGGTCGGTCTCTCTGTCAGTCGGTCTCTCGGCCGGTCTCTCTGTCAGTCGGTCTATCGGTCGGTCTCTCTGTCAGTCGGTCTCTCGGCCGGTGGCTCAGCCGCTCTGCCGGGCGGGCGGGGGCCCGGCCCCCCCGCGGCCGGTGCGGCGGGGGCGGCGCTGACATCACGTCGTTAGCATAGGGCGGCCCGCGGCGGCGGCGATGGCCGAGCCGGGCTGCCCGCCCGCCGCCGCCATGAGGCGGCCCTAGGAGCCGGCCGGGGATGAAGCGGGACTCGACCTGCATGGAAGGTGAGCGGGGCCGGGCCTTTGTCCGGGCGGTGCCGCCGGAGGCTGCGCGGGCCCGGGGCCGCCGCCCCCCGCCGCTACCGGCCCGGGGCCGCCCCGTCCCGGCGCCCGCGGGGTGCGGCGTGCGGGGCTCGGTCCGCGGGGCTCGGACCGCCCGGGACCGCGGGGACAAGGAGCCTTGCGGGGCTTTCCCCTTTTCCTGCCTTTTCACGGCTCCCGGGGCGCGGGGCCGGGCAGCGTAGCCCTGGGCTGCGAGCAGGATTATGCAATTAAAAAAAAAAAAAGGGCATTAGTTTGTTTTGTGGCTTAATTTGTTTATATTTTAAACTTCCTAATCCCTCCGACCATCTGGAGGAGCTTTTTTTAGTATCGTTAATTATGGATAGTATCGGGGTCACGGAGGCGCTCGGTAGCGCCCGGCCGCCCTCCCGGGACCAGCGCTGCTCCCCCGGTATTTGCAGCCTTTTTTCCCCTCCGTGACTGAAGACAGCGGTAAAGCTCACCTTCAGAGTAAGGATGAAATATTTCAGGAGAGAGCATGGCGTGTTGGGCAGCACACGTTGGAGAAGTCACTGTTTCTGTTGTGCCCAGGCCCTGCTCCCGCAGCCCGGACTGCTGGGGGTGGGGTTAGTTTCAGATTTTCTTAATTCAGCATCCTTCTCAGTGGCTGCACATCTAGACAGCTTCAATAGGGCCAAGAGAATAGGTTCTAAGACAGGTAAGTCAGGGCTTCATCCTACCGCTTTGTAATGCCCCAATTAATAAAAGCAAACCGGTGTAACCCCGTCGTTACTCCAGAGCGTGCGGCCGCGCCGGAGCAGGGCAGGGACCGCGCACGGAGCTTTCTTTTGCTAAAATTGGATCAGCGAAAGTTGATCACTTGGGAGAGCGACTGAACTCGCAGTCGGTCTGTGAGCGTGGGCAGCGCGACCGAGACCCTCGAGCCTGTCCACAGTTGCGGTCCCGGCCATCGGGCACATTTTGGTGTGCGGGCTTTTGTTCCAAACTCTTTGTGCAACAACCGGCCGGGGTGAAGGATCCGTCCTGTCCCCGTCCCGCACAATGGAGCGGGGCGGGGGTCCCGCAGCGCCCCGTGTCCCTCGGCAGCCCCCGCCCGCCGGGACGTGCGGTCCGTGGGGCGCGGGGCCGCGCTCGGGGCTCCCCTGCCCGCGAGAAGTTGCATTTCACAGATGAGTTTTTGATATGCAAATGGAGATGTGTCCCAGGCAGGGGAAGGGTGATGGGTTTCATCAGCTGCACGCTCTTGATTTATACGGAGCCGAAAAGGAGCAGCTGATGATTTCTGGGTGTTTTAATGGGGGTTTTCTTTTGATTGAACTCTACTTGGGCAGAAACGGAATCAGGGTGGAATAAGACTGTGAGTTTGGGATTTCATTACTGGAAAGGGAAACCAGAGAGAGATGCACTGGCCATTCCTCTAGTACAGCATTTCTCCTCTTTTCTTTCCAGTACTCGCTGCTTTTTAAAATGAGACTCTCTGTGAGTAGAACATCTTTTTACAGTACAGGGAATAAGGTTGCAGGCTTCCTCTTTGCCCTCCTCTATTTTTTTTTTTTTTTACAGGAGGCTTGTCCATTTAAATTAACCTTTCTCCCAGCTGGGCACACAAATGTTTTTGTTTTAGTTCACAGAGGGTTAATTCTATTCAGCTCTCACCGCGGCCGGCCTGATCCGGGGCAGCACAATCTGCTCTTTGAGCCGGGCTGGCCAGGCAGGACGCGGTGCCTTCGCCCGCCTCCAGCGTGGGGTGGGACCCCCATCTGCGGGCTCGGGGGGGAGCAGGAGCGGGACCCCCGGCCCTTTGTGCGCCCGGCCGCGGGCTCTGCCGGCCCGAGCAGGGGCCAACGCGCAGAAAATTTAATCCCTGTGTTCATCGATTATAAGTTAAAAAAAAAAAAAAAAAAAAAAAAAAGGCCCCTGAAGCAAAGGCGCCTGGTTTGGGGGTGGGCTTGTTTGGACAATGCAGCGCTCCACACTGAGGGGGGAGTTCCTCCAGTTCTGGGGCTTGAATTTCGCAGGATGGTTTTCTTGAAACTAAAAATTGACAACGAAAAACATCGTTAGGAAAAATAAAGGGGAAAAGAAACCCCAACACGTTTGTTTGTGTTCGAGGCATCACCAGAGGCGAGAGGAGAGTGAGATGCGGTTGGGATTTAAGTAACACATGTGTGAGATCTCCCCCTCCGCCCCCCTCCCCAAACAGCTGGTATTTAGCAGCTTGAGATTTAAACCCAGCTCAAGGGTGCTGCAGGGGGCTGCAATAGGGTCAGTTAATCAAGAAGCAAATAACTGGCACAGAGCTGAAAAGAGGTTAAATATATTAATGAATTGCAGTGCTCAGTGTTGCTTGTAATTTTTTTTTTTCAGCCGTAAAAGATTTTCTTAGCTGTAAATTCACGTTCTCTTGTATAAATGGAAAGTTTTGCCTGTGGCAGCTTTTCTCGCTCTCCCTCTTGCTTTCCAGCCGGGCCAAATCCCAGCACTGTCTGCTCTGGGGTTCGGGTGAGGGCTTGTGCCTTCACTTTTGGCCTTACTTTTGGAAATAAAGTCTTTGTTTCTCTTCCATCGTAAAGCACCGCTATGGAGAATCCCCCAGGCCGGCTGCACCAAAACCCCACCAGGTTTCCAAGATAAATCTCCCAGGGAGCTACAGTTGCTGTAGAGTTTTCAGTCGGGTGTCCAGGGCTGGCTGTGAGCCCCTGGCAGCCTGGGGACCTGCAGCCAGCTCCTGGTCCCCTCCGGGAATGTGGCAGTGCCACTGCCAGCACGGACTGCACAGGGCTGGCACGGGTGGGAGCCGTGACAGGGCTGTGTTGGATGTGTGTCCCCATGCTTCAGTTCATTTGCTGTGTGGTTTAGAATCTCATCCACGTGCTGTAGTGCTTTCTGGTCGGGTCTTTGCTATGTGTTTCAGCAGGATTGTAAGATATTTCCTTTTGGAAATTCACAGGAATTTTGTTAAAAAAACATCAAGACTGTTCATTTTGCTGAGGGCAAAAGGCAGTTTCTTGAAAAATTTCATGTATTGCTTTTACTGTTTGTCTTATAAAACATATATGAGGAGAGCTTTTTTTCTCTTTTTTACTCCATCTTCTGTGATTCTTGTGTAACATCATCATATTCTTGGAGAATTTACATTGTATGTGGTATGAAACCTACCATGACCTCTGAAAACAATACATCCTTTAATGTGGCTTTGGGGAGGGGCTAGCGAGGGAGTAGCCATAAAAATCTTCAGGGTTCAAGATGAGGTTGAGATTTTTGTGAGTGCTTTTGTCGTAGCAGCAACTGTTTGATTTAGTGGCCCCTGCTACAATGGGTTGGGAGAACAAAGCCAGAATATCCCGTGTATGAGTTTGTTAAATGTAAGACCCATCAGGAAAATTGGGAAGGGGGGTAGGGGGAAGCTTCCTCAGCTCTCTCTCTGAAATAAAACAGGTATTTGAAAAAATTTCTTACCAATTGCTTTGTGTTATAATCTGTGCTGTCTTGTGTAGCGTTTGAAACCAGAGGAATCAGTGAGATGAGAGGTGACAGGGAGGAGGGAGGGCTTATTCACTTAAAAATTGCTATTCTTGTTATCTGCTTTGATATTCTAGTGAAATTTCAAGGTTAAGGGAGTTCAGGGCACCCTCAGTGCAAAACTGCTTTAGATTTGCTGGTGCTTTACCATTTCTGTGCAGTTCCCTGTGGTTCTGCCCCATCTCTCCCATCCTTCACCCACACCAGGGGCTGCATTACACAGGGTGAAAACTGGCAAAGGTCAGGAGCAGCAAACCCGTGGCCACAGGGCAGCAGCGTGGGCCTGGCCATGGTCCCTGCAGGATTTTTTAAAGATCTAACCTCTAAGACTTTCTGTAGGCCATCATTTTTCATCTCCCATTTGTTTGTGGGGAGCACGGCCACCTCTGTGGTCCCTGGGGTCTGTCTTTGTTCCCGGTGTGTGCTGCTGCTGTTTCCAGCTCTAACCTGCAAACCCAGGAGCAGTTTCTGCTGGAGGTGAGTGCAGTTCCTGTGGCCGTTCACACCATCTCCCCCTTGGCTGGGGAGATGGAGATGGCGAGGGAAGGGTTCTGATTCCTCCTCGCTTTAATCATCCGGGCTTCCCACAACAAAACAAGCTGTGCCTGGAAATGAGCCCTCATCGACATGGTCAGCCGGGGCTGCCGAGGGAGCCCTGGGGCTGGAGCAGCCCTGTCCTGCCTTTGGCCCTGTGTGGGAGCTGCTGCCGTTCCCGGTGCTGAGCCCGGGATTTATGGCACGGCCCTGCGAGCAGGGGGAGGGCCGGGAGTTAAACTGAGCCTGAGCTAAACCCTGCAGATAGAGGACTCCTCTGTCCTGGCTAATCCCCGGCCCCCTCCCCGCGCTCATCAGATTGCTGAAGGTGGACATTATGCACTTGGTGGCTACAAAGTCATGTTTAGCTGCCATCTCCCTTCAGAGATGCTCAGATAGCCCCACTCCTGGTTGTACCCACATTCCTTTGGGTGCAGCACATACCTGAGGTGGTCTGTCATGTGAAACTGGGAATGTTTTGGTGCAAATTGGGAATGTTTCTTCACTTAAAGTTTGTATTTCCTTTGTTTATCCCTTTATTTTAATGTTTTAGAACAGTGAAATTTGCAGAACAGTGCAAATGTGCATGCTGTGCATAGCAAACCTTTTAGAGATTAACACAGATTGGTTCTGGTTTCTACTGGGTTTAAGCTCTGGAGAAAGCTGCTTGTGAGTAGGAGCAGCTGGTTTAGATTTTTACTTGGCTTATGTAACAGAAAACTCCTTTAATTTCTGGTCCCAAAACATTTGGCTCATTCATTTCTCTTGCATTCACTTGTGCTGCAGCAGTACGAAGCTACACCCTGGTTTGTCAGCTTGCTTGGGCTTTATTGAGGCTGGAGAAGACTTTACTGTGACTCTTACCTTCTGCTGCTCCACAAATCCCTCCTGTGGATAAACACCTTTGTCTCAGAAAACTCCCTGGTCAAATCTAAAGGAGGAAAATCGGCTTGGTGTTGTGCTGGAGCGAGTTTGACCCAGCTCATTTTCACAATGCTACCCACAGGCTGGGGAGGGTCTGTGTGCAGACAGGAGCAGTGGGTGTGGGCAGCACCCCAGGCATGGTGTGTGCCCAGTGTGAGCTCCCCTTGGCTCCCAGTGTGGGTGGTGGGCACGGGGAACTGCCGTGCCCTGCTCTGTGCCCAGGCAGCCACAGAGCCCCTGCCGCCTCCTGGGTCCTGCTGGGCCGTGGGTGTTCCTGTCCCTGTGGGCAGTGGCACTGTCCTGCCTTCAGGCCAAGGAACACCAGAGACAGCCTGGTTTAACCAGCGTCCCTAGGAAGGGTGTGAGGGAGTGAGAAGCAGCAGAGTGGTTCCTTTCTCTTCTATTGCCTGGCTCAGCCAGGTTGATCCAGTCATCTGGGTGATGTTTGGCATTTGGGAAAGCAACCCCATGGAGAATACTGGAATACTGCAGAGCTGTGTGTCCCTGAATGTATTTGAATGTCTCCCACCTTTGCAGTGCAGATCTGTTTGCAGCTGCTGGGATTTTATGGGGTTAAAACACGAGATGGAGGCTGGGGCAGCTTGGCCTGGTGTGCAAGGGGTTAAACTGTTGAGCTGTGGAACATCTGCTACAGGAAGAGCTGCTGGTGCAACTTGCTGGCATTATTTTAAGCATAGCTGACTTGGTTGAAGTGAGGTTTAGGCCTCCCCATGCAGTAGGAGGTGATGAGATTCTGAGTGCATTACCTGGGTCTCTTCACCATCATTTTCTTCCTTTCTGTTTGACATCCCTGTCTGGACCAAACCGAGCATCATCTCTGCTCTCTCCCTCAGGCAGTGTTAGAGTCTTAAAATACTGAATTTAATGTGACAGCTCCTGTTGTGGAGAGCCCTGAAATTTACATTTTTAGTCATCCAAAGGCTTTTCAAAGATTTGGAAAAGGACCAGTAAAATCATATCCCTGTGGCTCAGCTGTAGGATGGTTTCTGTAACGATGCTTTCAGGTTCTGGGCGGTGGCTTGTGAGGGCAGTGAGGCTGTTGAAGCCCAGAGGTGCCCCTGGAGTCTGTGAGATGTGACAGGATTTCACAGTCACTGCTGTCTGCCAGGTTTCTGTATTTGCACTCTGTGCAGTTGAGGTGGGACATTTCAGAACCCTTTTTTCCCCATTGGAGTTTCTGTTCCTCTCTGCTAAGATCAGCAGGAAGGTCGATGGAGGCTGCTGGGGAGAGCCCCAGGGGCCCTGCCTGGCAGAAGGGAAGGGGAGGATGGAGCTGCCCCTGCAGGATGGACCCTGTGGCTGCCCCTCTGCCAGACCCACCGGGCAGAAACCAGGCCAGGGTCCCCTCAGAGCTCCCTCTTGCCTTGCAGATGAGCGGGTGGATCAGCGAACCTGCCTGATCTGCGGGGACAGGGCCACGGGGCTGCACTATGGCATCATCTCCTGCGAGGGCTGCAAGGGCTTCTTCAAGAGGAGCATCTGCAACAAGCGCGTGTACCGCTGCAGCCGCGACAAGAACTGCGTCATGTCCCGCAAGCAGCGCAACCGCTGCCAGTACTGCCGGCTGCTCAAGTGCCTGCAGATGGGCATGAACCGCAAAGGTAACGCCGGGGAGAGGGGACACTGCCACCCTGGGGACTGCACGGCCACGGGGAGAGGGGACACTGCCACCCTGGGGACTGCTACAGCCATGGGGAGAGGGGACAGTGCCACCGTGGGGGCTGCACGGCCATGGGGAAAGGGGACACTGCCACCGTGGGGGCTGCACGGCCATGGGGAGAGGGGACAGTGCCACCGTGGGGGCTGCACGGCCATGGGGAGAGGGGACAGTGCCACCGTGGGGGCTGCACGGCCATGGGGAAAGGGGACACTGCCACCGTGGGGGCTGCACGGCCATGGGGAGAGGGGACGGTGCCACCCTGGGGACTGCACGGCCATGGGGAGAGGGGACACTGCCACCGTGGGGGCTCCCCCAGGGAGAGGGGACACTGCCAGTGTGGGGGCTGCCCTTCCCTCGGCTGCCATCTTGTACTGCAATTCTGCTTCCCAACTCCCTGCAAAAAAACCCCCAAAGCTTCAGCAAAATCGTGCAAGGATTAAAATTTATGGACAAATACTAAGCTCTGAGCTACTTCATTCCTGTACGGAGGAATGCTGTGGGTCTGGGCAGTATCAGGGGTGTGCTGTGGGTTTGGGGACAGCTCAGAGCCCCTAACCCGCGGGTCAGGGCTGTGCTGTGGCTCTGGGGACAGCGCGGGTCCCTCACCTGAGGGTCAGGGCTGTGCTGTGGCTCTGGGATCAGCGCGGGTCCCTCACCTGAGGGTCAGGGCTGTGCTGTGGCTCTGGGATCAGCGCGGGTCCCTCACCTGAGGGTCAGGGCTGTGCTGTGGCTCTGGGATCCGCGCGGGTCCCTCACCTGAGGGCGGTCTCACCTGCGGGGGCGCAGCGCCACCTGCCGGCCGCGCGCCGCCCTCCCTGCTCCCCTCCTGCCCTTCCTTTCCTCCTTTCCCCTTCCCTTTCCCTCCTTTCCTCTTCCCTTAATTTCCTCCTTCCCTTTTTCTTCCTTCCCCCAACAACCGTGTGAATTTCACTCCCCTCTGGTGTCCCTGCCAAGGCCAGGGAGGCCTCAGGCAGCCCTGAAGGTCCTCAGTGTTGGGTTCTGGAGCTTTCTCTTCCTGCCCTGCTGCCCAAGTTATGGCATTGTTGGGTTGGAAAATCCCTACAATATTAGGTCTAAATACAATAATTTTTAAGTTCAGATAAGGGGCAGAGCTTAGCATTGGTAGGAAAACCAGTTTTGAGGAGACTGGCTGTCATGCAGCCCAGGACCAGGATGGTATTCCAGAGAAAGTCCATCTGTATTTGGGAACCATTCTTGAGGCCTTTTTGATGGACCACCAGCAAAAACATTCCTACATTTTATTGCAGGTGTAAGCTATTGTCTGCTAAAATTATGCTTTGAAATCAAACAACCAAGGCAATTTGGGAAGCTTCTAAATCACAGTTAGTGGTATAATATCTTGGAAAATGAGAACAATTCCCTCAGAATTCCTGTAATTCCAGTAAGTTTAAAAAACATAAAGGGGATATCCAGCTGAGGATATCTCAAACCAAGCAGCAGCGTGGCTTCTGTGGGACAGAAATTTCTGCTCAAATTTTGTGTCATTTTCTGCTCTGGGAGGGCCTCCTGCGGCCCCTGTGCCAAGCAGGGTGAGGCTGTGCAGCAGCAAGGTCACCGTGCAGCTGGGCAGAGCCTCCTGCCAAGTCTGGCCAGGTCGTGGTGGGAAAGAGATCAAGCCCTGATAAACAGGGACCAGCCTGGGAGGGGGGACACGGGAGCAGGGCTGCCACTGGCCTCTGCAGAGAGAGACGGAGGCAAGGGCAAGGTACAGAAACTGCTCCAGGTTTATCCCCTTAGCTGGATTTCACTGCAGCTCCCTGGAAATTGATTAAAGAGCCTTAAAAATGCAGCTGAGAAATGAGGCTGCCCCTCTGAAATGCAGCTGTGCAGCTCGGGGTGGTAACTTGAGTTTTAAACAGCAGCTTTGCAAGCAACCAGCAGGGTCAAACATCTCCCCTCTGTTTTCTGTGGTGGCTGTAGGAGATGGGACCCTCTGAAGGGACAGCAGGGGAGGCAGCCAGCAGTGCAGTGCTTTGTGTCTGTGCTGGTGGCTGCACTGGGGGTGTCTCTCTGGTGCTCCACGGGGCTGTGGGTGGTGGAGTTGGGCGTGCTGGCCTCACATCTCATTTTCCAGCAGTCCTGGGCATTCACTGGGTTATTTCAGATAGGGTTCCTTACCCTGTTTCACTTCTCAGATTATGCTGAAATTAATTGTGATAAAGGATTGCTATTTCTTCATTGCCTGTCACTCAAGGAGCACATGAAGAAACCAAAATCCTTGAGTAATGCTTGTAGCCCCATTGATGTGTCTGTGCCTTTTGGGGTGGGAACCATGCTGTGTGCTGCTCAAGCACTGGAGGTTTCTCTGTAAACTTCTTTAATGAAAAAAATAATGAATCTTTTAAGGTATAAAAACTTCTTTCAACACAAATAGGTATCTGTTAAATAGCCTGCAGTAGGGTTCCTCACTAAGGTTTGGTTGTATCTTTCAGCAATCAGGGAGGATGGCATGCCAGGAGGCAGAAACAAAAGCATTGGACCTGTCCAGGTGAGCACATGTGGCTGTCCCTTGTGGTTCCCTTCAGCTTTGGCCTCCTGGGCTGGGCTGGGCTCACAGCACAGCAGCTCAGCCTGGGCTGGGGCTGGCTTGGCTGAGCCTGCATCACCCCTGGCCGTGCCTCCTGCTGGTGTGGCAGGCTCTGGCTCTGTCAGAAACACGTCAGGAGCTGTAGATTGGTAAATGGGGCTGGGTGCTGCCTGGACACGCGGACAGGCTCACTGCACCCTGTCCTTTGTGCGCCACACAAGGACGTCTGTCCCTCCGTGACTCCCAGTAAATCTCATCTGCCTGCTGCAATCCCTCCAGCTGTGG
Source organism: Molothrus aeneus (assembly GCF_037042795.1). Classification (NCBI taxonomy): domain Eukaryota; kingdom Metazoa; phylum Chordata; class Aves; order Passeriformes; family Icteridae; genus Molothrus; species Molothrus aeneus. The sequence goes on along the minus strand of NC_089664.1, from coordinate 10,636,004 downwards.
CAAGCAGGGCACCAGTAAATGTCTGCCTGATTGATGGCCCAGCTTGTGCAGAGATGCCTTGTAAAGAGAGAGGGAATTCAGCACAGCAGCTTGTGCCACAGCCTGAGGAATGATGGCCATTTCCAGCTTGCTCCTGGAAGAGGGGTCTTTTAAAAGTTTAGTGTTTATTTTAGCAAAATAGAAATAACACTGAAAGCAATGTCTGTGAGTCTGAGTGCCTGGGAAGGAGCCCTCAGCCCTGCCCAAAGCGTGAGGAGCCAAGCAAACTCTGCCTTGCTGGGCAGTGTCAGACACAGCCTGCAACCACACAAACCTGTTTCCTGCTGTTCACATTAAGGGACATACACAGGATTAAAAAAAAAAAAAAAGCCTCTAAATTTTTGTTGCATTTTCCCCATTAGTGGTGGAATATTCCTCCAGGAGCATGCCCAGCACTTTAAACTTTATGTTACAGTGAACTCAATGTAAAAATTTTTTTACTCTATTTTAGCTTTGTGTATGTTACTGTCTAGAACTTAAGTATTAAGTGCTCAATTGCTACTTCAGGTGCTACCTGGTTCTTATCTGGAGGAAAATAGGGAGCTCTGGCTCCCTGTAAATGTTTTCCTGACTGATTTTATATGTGTCACCTTGCCTCTCTTGATTGCTTTATCAAACCAGAGCCTGCCCCACCTCCTGTTTGCCATTCCCCCTGCCAGTCCTGAGTGATGTTCCCAATGCCCTGGCCTCAATTACTGCCAGGTTTCTCAGGGTGTGACAGTGGCTGATTTACAGCTCGTTGCCATGTCCATCTCACATCATCTTTTCATGTGTCAGTTCCTGTCTGCTGTGCTGCCCTCACTTGAACGGTGCTGCTGGAGGTCACCACGATTACCTGTAAATAGAATTTTCCCTGTGTGTTGTTAAATGCAGGGGAAGGATGTGGTACCTGCAGGGGAGCAGGAGGCTCAGCCCTGTTGGGGGTGTTTGCAAACAGAGGCTCTGCTTTTCTGTTTCCAACCCTTGTGTCCTGTATTTGACAGATATCAGAGGAAGAGATTGAGAGAATTATGTCTGGGCAAGAATTTGAGGGAGAGGCAAACATGTCATGGAGCAACAACGGAGACAGTGACCATAGTTCCCCTGGAAATGGAGTTTCTGAGAGCAACCAGCCTTCACCTGTTTCTACTCCATCTTCAAGGTGGGAATGACCCCTGGAAGAATTTGGTGTTACAGGAATCTTGGATTTCTTTCCCTGAGTGATACTTGGGGTCAGTGTAGGGAAAACATGTGAGTGCATCTTTGTGTAAACTGGTCATGCAGCAGGTTCTTACGTCTCTGATTGTGCTCTAAGACAAACAGGCACCGGGTTGAAAAGAATTGAACTGGGAAATGAGATGTTTGTGAGCAAAGGAAGAAATCTTGAGATACAATTATATTTAAAATATACCTCAGTTTATATTGTTTGTGTTTTCTGCAGATCTTGAGAACTTGATCACCTTTCACTGCTCATTCTGCACAAGCTCTTTCTCTGCACTTTGCTCAGATTCTGAAAATAAAACCATTTATGTTAGTAATGGGTGGTGTTATGTTAAAGTTGGCTGCTGTGAGTGCAAACCTCCTGATGCAGCCTTTGATTGCAAACACTGCAAGAATCTCAGACCTGATCCCCTCTGCTTTCAGTTGCAGCTTAAGCTTGGCCTTGTTTGTGTTCACTAGCTGTGCGAGTACTTAATGTACAGTCCTAAATTCTGGCCCTGTGAGGAGGCTGGGGTGGAAAGGCTGGGCACAGGTGGGTTTTGGGTTTCTGCTTTGCCCCCTGAATGGCAGCTCAGCAGCAGCTCCCAGATCTTCATCACGTGGAACCAGTGCCCAGCCAGGCTGGGTGCGCAGCAGTTGCTTTCCCTATTTCTGTTCACATTTCTGGTGGAGCTGGATGTGGCACTGTACTGAATCAGGTGGAGTTTCGGGGGTGTACTGAAGAGCTTTTCCTTCTCCAGTAGGTCGGTGGAGCTGAACGGCTTCGCTGCACTCAGGGATCAGTACCTGGGCACGCCGGTGTCCACGCACTACCAGTACCTGCCGCACCTTTTCAGCTACTCGGCGCACTCGGCGCTGGTGGCGCCGCAGCCGCGCAGCCTGGAGCCGCAGTCGCACGGCCTCATCAGCCAGCTGCTGTGTGCCGAGGACCTGGAGCCCCTCAGCACCCCCATGCTCATCGAGGACGGGTGCGTGGGACAGGGACAGCCCTGGGGAGAGCACAGCCACGGGGCAGGCAGCAAACCAGAGCGCATCCCACCGGGATGGGGCTGGGGCTGGGGTAGGTGGGCCGGGCAGGGGCAGGGGCTGGGGCTGGGCTGCGTGGGCCTGGCAGCGGCTCCAGGCTGCATGCTCTGGCCAGGCTGGGTGCTGGGCAGGTGGGTGACCCCAGGGGCTGTGAGGACTCCCCTCAGCCCCTGCCCAGGCTCCTGACATCGTGGCTCCTGTCACCAGGTGACACCCAATTCCTTTGGCATTTGCCTTGTTTCCAAGTTCCCCGTCAGATGATGTCATTCAACGTTTTTAATGGTTTTTCTGCCTTTGTACTAACTGTGCCTGCAGGTACAAAGTGACTCAGGCAGAGCTGTTTGCGCTGCTGTGTCGTCTGGCGGATGAATTGCTTTTCAGGCAGATTGCTTGGATCAAGAAGCTGCCGTTCTTCTGCGAACTCTCCATCAAGGACTATACCTGCCTGCTCAGCTCTACGTGGCAGGAGCTGATCCTGCTCTCCTCGCTGACTGTTTACAGCAAGCAGATCTTTGGTGACCTTGCAGATGTCACCTCCAAGTACTCTCCCTCTGACGATGAGCTGCACAGGTGAGATGGGCTGAGCTCAGGGAGATCTGGGGACGAGGAGCCATGGGAGCCCAACAGACAGGTGTCCTCTGACCACCTCCTGGGACAGGTCACTGTGCCTGTGGCTGTTTTCTTCTTCTATTTTTTAGGGAACAGTTGTTCCAGGCTTAGAAAGCTCATCATGGTTGGTCAGTGCTGGATCACAACTCCCTTCTGCAGGGAAGGGGACGGTGATGTGTGGGGCTGTTTGAGTACCATGGAGCAATGCTGTTGTCCTCCAACAGAGCCTTACAAGCCACCATTTATGAGGAGGGTAAAACTGACCAACACTTTGGGTAACCTGATGCACAGGAAAGAAAGTCTTACTTAAAAACCCTTTGGGCCAGTGGAAAGGTTGTTCACATAGCTGGTTGTCTGTATTATCAAAGTGTTCATTATTAATTGCTATTTCATTGTTTTGATTAGATAAATTTAAAGATGTTGCAACTTAGCTCTTGTGTTTTCCATGGTACAGACTATCTGATGCTCTGAGGAACCTGCCTTTCATTTATCATGTTGGTCAGGGTGTTGTTTTTTGGTTTGGATATTTTATTTTGTAGTCTTGGTGCCAGACAGATTCTTCTTTTGGTAGTAGAGTCCCAGTCTCACCATACTTTGGCAGAACAGGTGGGATTTAGAGGAACTGCTGTCCATCCTCCCTTTAAACATCTGCCCTTTGCTCTCTGCCCTTGCTGGGCTCACGATGCTGCCAGAGTCGCCAGGGGATGTGTGATGAGCAGAGATTTACAACAGTGCTGTGGTCCTCAGCCACTGCAGTGTCCATTGGTTCCTGGGGGCTCCTTTGTGCATCTATTGTGACAAGCAGAGGCACTGGCTGGCTGAGCCCACACTGGGGAGCAGGGAGCTGGCCCCAGGTGTCTCATTTCCTGGGACAGGTTGCTCTGCGCACAGCCATTCATCGTGCATCTGGTGCAGCTCCTGCGAGGAGCACTGAGGGTCATAGAAAACCACAATGACACTTGTTCTTGCATTCAGCTGTCCTTTTGTTCCTGCTGTCCTGGTCAGAGCCTCACTAGAGAAGTGTTTGTTTCATTTTGAGTTTGTAATAAATACAAGCGAGAGGTAAGACAACGAGACAAAGGAGGAATCCTCGCCCTGCAGGAACCGGCAATTCAGAGCTGGTCGCCTTGAAGGTCCTTCAGAGAAGATCTGTGCACATGGATGAAAATAGGTGTTCTTGGGAAAGGAATGCTTCTGCAGTCTCCTCTTGTGATTTAGCTTTTCAAGTGTCATTAATTGTCATTAGTAACCTGGGAGAATGCACACCCAAAAAGCCATTTAGCGGGAGCTGCACAGATGAGGGACTGGAGCTGTGTAGCTCCCTCCCACTGGTCTTCATGGTCCTTCAGCCATGACTTGACTGTCTCCAGCAGCAGTGGGATGGTTCATGGGTATCAGTCTCCCTGTCCAAAGCACTAGTGGAATATCTGGTCTCTTTGGACTTGAGAGGGGCCCTTTAGGAGAGGTGTCCCATTTCTGGGTGTTCTCAAAGTGCCCCTGGCTCCTCTGGCATTGGTCAGGAATGACTGCAAAGGGAACTTCATTAGAGCTCACACCTAGTTGGAGAAATGTCACTGAGCAGGGATGGTCTGGCACTTGTGGGTTAATTTCTGCTCTTAACAAAATGACAAGAGCAGTGCTAAAGCATAGGTGACAAAGGCATAGAATGAGCTCCCCAGCTCCTTTGTTTTAATTGCTTCTAACAACTGGCTAAACGTTCTGTTTGCCTGCTAGATCAAATGTTTTCTTTTATTGTGCTGTTTTTCTGAAGATGAATATGAAATGAATAGACTCCTGACCTCCCCCAGCACTCCTGATAGCGCTTCCCTTCCCCCTCCTCCCCAGCTGATGCCGACAACTCCCAGCCAGAAACTTGCCTGGTGTAAACTGTGAGGAAAAGTGTGTGGAGGAGTCAGTCCTCGAGAAGAAATAGGGCTGTGAAAAACAGAACAGCTTTGTTTGAAAGGGGGAGGAAAGTATGTGCAGAAAAGTAAGACAGTTCAACTGCAGGAGTGAGAGAAGAGCTCTCCTGGATTTATGAAGTGATGAGTGGTTGGTAAAAATGTGCATGCTCTAAAAACAATTAAACCCCACAGATGACTGAGTGGTCTTTGTGCTCATTAACTTCTTGAGCTTTGCAATCTTGCACCTGCAAGATTTTTAATGTCAACTGGAGAGCAAGAAAACTTGTACAACTTTAGATTAGCCGACAAAGCTTTCATCGCTTACAATATTACTTTCTTGAAGAACTGACCTGGAGTTCAGACAGCTTGTTTTCACTTCACAGAGGTCAAACCCCATCATGCATTTTACAAATAACTTTGAAGTAAACAAACACACATGCCAAAATAAGGTATTATTCAGTGAAAAAGGTTCTATTTCTGTTCTATTCAGAGATGGCTTGCTGGCTGTGCTCTTATTCTTTGTGCTGCACAATGCCAGAGCACGCTGAAGCTTCCCGAAACACTTCTGTCCCACTTCTGAGCGCTTCTGCAATATGTGCCTGCTTTGAAGCTGGGGCTGTTGCTGTGAGATGTGTTCCCAAGAGGCTGCTCTGGCCCTGGGCAGGTGTGGGATGGTCTGGAGGTGCCTGCAGACACCCACAGCCCTCCACACCCTCCCACTCCACTCCAGCCTGGTCCTTCCCCATGGCTTTTTCATGGTGCACATGTGGGGTGTTTCTCCTGATGAAGTGTGGCACCCTCTTTAGCAGAGGACCTCATTCTGCACCCACAAAATCTCCATCAGGCAATTTTCCAGGAGGTTTTGGGGTGTTCCCTGTGCATCAGTGTGCCCTGTGCTGCCCATCTCTGTCACTGGCTTTGCTGCAGATTCCTGGCTCTGTGAAACCTTCTCTGCTGTTAGAACAGGCTGGTGGTGAACTGAATCACCAAGAGGGGATTTTTTTCTAAAAATATCTGTAGATTGTGGGCTCCCCATCCCTGGGCCAGACAGGATGGGGCTCTGAGTAACATGGTCTAGTGGAAGGTGTCCCTGCCCTTGGCAAGAGAATGGGACTGGATGAGCTTTGAGGTAATTTCCACACAAATCATTCCATGATACTATGATACTGCATTTGTCACTGAGACATTTTCCTCCTTATTTTGATACCAGCAGAATTAAGGCAGTTTTGATGACTTTTTAAAAAAAATTCTCTTGCAAGGTGTTAAAATCTCTGAAGTTACTTTAATGACCTTCGTGCCTTCACTGTCCAGGCCGTGTGCTGTGCGTGCTGATGTGGTCTCTGTCCTGCAGGTTCAGTGAAGAGGGGATGGAGGTGATGGAGCGTTTGATCTACCTCTTTCGCAAGTTCAACCAGCTGAAGGTCAGCAACGAGGAGTACGCCTGCATGAAAGCCATCAACTTCCTAAACCAAGGTGAGGCAAAGGGGAGCTACCAGCCACACTTGCTCATTTTTATGCCTCAAAGGATGAATTTGTAAGACTGGTTCCTCTCTTTTTAGAGTTTTTCAGACTCATTAAAATGTTTACGTTCGGGTTATATTCTTAGGTTTCTTAGCTGGATTCCTACTTTTTAGGTTCTATACCTAAATCTGACTCTTCACAGTGAAAGGTAATCACAAATGAAGTATTTACATGCAGGCCATGAATTCATCCTAGGAAAGGGCTGTATCCTCCTGTTGATTAAGCAGCATATTAAAGCTGGCAGTTCAGGCTCCTCCAAGACCCTGGGCATTTCAAAATCCGTGCGGAGACAAATGCTCAGTGAATAGTGTTCAGCTGTAATTTTGGAAATAAATGTCCCCAAAGTCTTTTGTACTGTGAAAGATAGCTGCAGTCTGTAAAAATGTGCTGCGGGCTCCCTCCTCCCCCGCTCATTTCCAGAGGGAGATAATGCTGACACTTCAATCTGTGCCGGGCTGAGGTTCCGGTTTGCTTCCCTGGGCAGTTTCCTGACACTGGATAATGCACTTCTCGAGCTGTCTCCATTGTTTTCCAAAATGTATTTTCATTAACTTCCTGTCTTCTTTTATTTTTAGTTGAAGTTTGCAATTTTTTATGTGAAATACCTGAGACTTATTTTTAAAAGTCAGCTTTTGGGCAGTAGATCAATGTCTCTTCCGTCAGATGGTCTCCCAGCACTGAGCCCGCTCCGCAGCTTCCTCGCTGCTGTGCTGGATCCTCCCAGGACCTGCCAGTGCTGCTGCTCACACTGCCAGTGGGACTTCCTGCCTGTCCTTTCTTCCTCTGTGTGTGTTGCCTGACACTGGCAAAGCTAAATTTAAATATAAGAACTTGACAAGTTTATAAAGCTCCTATGACATAATTCATAAGCAGATGGGGAGGAATGTGATGATATCTTTAATTATAGAGCTGAGCACTGTCCTCAGCCAAGATGATACACCTAAAACCAACGTGTTCCTGTGTGAGGAGGTGTTACACTGATCTGCTCTGAGGACCAAACCCTGACACCTGGCTGTGTTGTGCCAGGCAGAGATTTCAGGTTGCTGAGGCTGCTCTCTCCATGAGCATTCACTGAGCTGCAGGTGAGCAGTGTAGGACATTAGCTGTTTTCTTCCCAGCCTTTTGTGGAAGGAAATCCTGGATCTAGGCACACATATGAAGACACATCCGTGATGCAGGCACAGCAGGAGGGGAGATGGGCATTTTAGTATTGGTCTAAGCAGGTGCTGGAAGCCAGTCTCCAAAGCAGGGGCCCGGATCAGAGTGACAGAAATCAGTCTGTCATGAAGAAGTGGCAGTAAGTCTGCTGCTCTTCTGAGATGCTTTTGTCATGTTTTCATTGCTCTGATTGTATTCCTTTCCAGATATCAGGGGTCTGACCAACGCCTCCCAGCTGGAGCAGCTGAACAAGCGGTACTGGTACGTTTGCCAGGACTTCACAGAGTACAAATACCCCCACCAGCCAAACCGCTTCCCGGATTTGATGATGTGTTTGCCAGAGATCCGCTACATTGCAGGTAACTCTGAGCGCTTCTGAAAAACACTGAACTTACTGCAGTGAAACTCCTGTGGGCTTTGCTCCAGGATGTTTGTGTGGGAGCATTTCCTATCAGAGCTTCTGCCCATCTTTAAGCCCATCCTGCTGCCCTGAGCTCATCCAGTCTGAGGGGCTCTTGGCAAGGTGTCCTGGTGGTGCTGGTGGGCACAGGGTTAGTCCCACTTGGGGAAGAGGCGCCTTGCTCCAACCTGACACCCTTTAAGTGCATTGTTCAGTCTCCCCTTATTCTTCTTTCACTCCCAGCTGGAGTGCATTTTGTCTCAAAAGGATGTAATCCTGGTTTGAGTAGTTATCTCATCAGAATTAGGGAGATCCCTGAACTGAGCAGAAAGTGATCAGCAGAGTTCAACCAGATCAGTGTAACCCCCACGGTTCCTCATCTGGACCTCGGAAATCCTCAGGTGAATTCTCAGCTGCAGTTGCATTGCTAATTAGATTTCCAAAGCCTAGTGTTACTAAAACTGTTCCTGGATGTTATGGCAAAGGGAGATGCTTGCCTCCCCGTGTCAAGGCTCCGTATGCTTCATCCTACTCCGTCATAATGAACTAGATAATAATCTCAGAGTAGCTCTTGTAATTTACTCATGGAGATCAACAAGGGGGTTTGAGATGAGATGGGATTTAGCCTTTCCCACTTTCTATAAATACTTCTCCATTGTGGAGAAATCATTTTGATCTGACTTTGCCCATTTATTTTGCTTTCTATTCAGTGAATAAATCATATTGTGCCCAAATGCATATCAAATGTCTAATGTAGCTGTAGGATGATTAACTGTTTCTGCGAAAGGTTCAAGGTAAAACCATCTCCAGTGCTGCTGGCTTAGGTGTCTCTGAAATCTGATTCAGTTGTGGCTGCTAATTCTGGTTTCTTTCTTACCAGGAAAAATGGTGAATGTCCCTCTGGAGCAGCTGCCTCTCCTTTTTAAGGCCGTTCTACATTCCTGCAAGACGAGTGTGAGCAAAGAGTGAGCGCAGCTGGCCCCGGCCGGTGCCTTACGCGGAGCCTGGGGCCGGGCCCGGCTCACCCGGAGAGGGGCAAAGGCCATCCAGGCAGGAGACAGGGCACTGCGCCTCCCTGCCCTCGTAGCAAGAATCTTTTTTGTTTGTTTTTGTTTTTTTACTCGTTTTCCTATATATTTATTTCACGACAGAGTTGAATGTATGATCTTCAACACGATGCACATGGTTCTGTAAGAATGCAGCAGATGCATTCTCCAGCAGTTTACAGAATGTGAAGATGTTTAATGTTACAGTGTTTGTTAGGGTTAGTTCTTTTGTATTTGGGGCTGGGGACCGAGATGACTAAGACTACCTCAAGGAGAAGATGCTGTTCATGCACTGCTCTTTCCATGATTTGCATCCAAAGCATTTGTCACAGAGAGCAAATGTTGACAGAGCTGTTATTATCCCAAAGGGACGACTTTGGAGAAGTGGGTGCTAGAGAAGTGCCAAGCTTTTTCTTTAATTTTAAAAAGGCAGGAGCGGAGAAGAAGAAGTCTGTCTAGGCAGTTGGTTTCTTTTCCCCTGGCAGTTTCCAGTGGGATGGCAGTGCTCTGAGGGACTCCCTGGCCCTGTCCTCTCTGGGGAGCTGCAGGGGGGGGGTCTGTCCCAGCTCCTCCTGGCCAGCTGACCTCTTACTATTACCACAACACCTCTGAATTTGTGTTCCTGCAGTTCTTGACAGGCTCCTGGCATTACACAAAGGTGCTTCTGTTGCTAGAGGATGGCAAGGACTTTATCATCACTTCCTTAAAATCCATTTTAGGTTTACAAAAGCAGGAAAAGCCTACTTAGAGAAGAGGCAGGATTGTCCCTGTTAAATGTGTTCCTCCAAAATGGTACCTGACTTCTGAGACTTCTGCATTGCAGCAATCCCCATTTTGGGAGCAGTTAATGTATCCTGTGTTAAATGGGGCCTGTGTAGTGGGGTGAGGGACTCCAGTGTCCTCTGGCATGGCTTTCTCTGCTGAACTCAGGGAATGGGTGTTCCATAGCTAGATCCTGCCAGGACTGTCCTGTTCCTTGTGGAATCCCAGGAAAAACTACATTACTGCTGTACTTGGTTACCTGTCATGTTATAGATGTTGCCAGGCTTACATTTTCCATCTCTCAGGCTCTCCACAGCTCCAGATGGAGAACTGGTTTAATGACAGCTGATAAGCTGATTGAGTGATTGCTAGGTGCTGATGTTTAGCTAAACTTGGGCATTCTCATGAGTGACCTCATGATTTCCTGCTCATGATGGGGAGGTTGGATGAGATGCTCTTGATCTCATCTTCTTCATTAGGAATTAATATTCAAAGACTCTGTCACTCTCCTAGACAGCCTTGGCTGGATTTCCTTCCCTGCCTCCTTAGATGTAAATCTGGCATTCACTTAGCAAGGTGGCTCCTCGATAAGTGTTTGAATGCTGATTTAAAAATACTTGTGGAAACAACTTTTGTTCCCTCTGGGTAGGAGGGATGAGTCACTACCTTGTCTTTCCCTGGTGGCAGCTGCGCAGCACAGAGCAAGCACAGCTCAGCAGGGCTGCAGCTGCTGTGCATGAATGTGATGGTGAGCAGGAGGAGAATCCCATTCCCCAAAGTCGTCCCTCCCTCCCTCCCTCCCTCCCTCCCTGCTGTCCCAGTGGGTGCTGCTGGCTGCAGCCCGAGGGGGGCTGTGCCCTGCGGGTTTGGCACAGCCTGCTCACACCACACCAGGGCCTGCTGCTGCCTCACCACGGGCATCCATCCCGCTGGGGCGTCTCCCAGCTCAACGTTTCCCTCTTCTCAAAGTCCATAGCTGTTCATTTTCCATTATTTAACAGGAGGTTACGGGTACCAGCTGCTGGGCACAGCAGCGGCTCAGCTCGGTGCAGCTTCGCACCCAAAGGTGGTTCCATAAATCTCATTTACTTTCTGTGTGTATTCTCAGGAAAGCCTTCTGCATACAGCCAATACCTCACGTGTTCAGGGGAAGATTTTAGTGTATCTTTTTGTGAGTTAGAATGTATTTCTCAGCTTTTGAGTTTAATTTCCAAATAGCTTGATATGATCTTTTTATTACGGGTTATTTCTGGCTTGCTGTTCTATACACTCAAGGAATTGTTAAAATTGCATAGGAGTGATTTTATTCTACAGTTACTGAATTATTATAATCTGTTGATGAATAAGTGTTTTAATTAGTGTACATAAAAGCAGTCATCTTGTTGCCAGCTACCCAACAAAAATAATCTATTGGGTAATCTGTGGTTTTCCAAAATAGCCTCCCAAAACTAATGCTGTACCAACAACAACCAAAAACCTAAATTCAGTTATGATGACAAACAGACATGAATGTTCCACTTTCTGTTGTAGAAAGCAAATTTTACAACAGTTGATTGGCAGCAGTATCCGTTCCCAAATACACATTTGCCATAGGGAATAGAAAATCCTTCCTGAACTGACAGGTAAGGAAGCAGCAAACAGACCAGATGGAATCACGGGACAGTCATTCCTGATATCTTCTGCACCAAGTCCTCTAATGACTTGTATTTTTTAAACAGGGTAATGTGAATGTGTTGCATTGCAAACTCAGGTATTATGAGAAGGTAGGAATGTAGCTAGAGACGTAGAGATGTTAGGTAGATGTATTTGTGAATTTGGTTTGAAGGACACCCTGGAAAGGTTGGAATTTTTGTTCCATTCTTCATGTAACATTCAGTTTACAGGGACTCATATTTTATTTGTGCTTAATGCTACTAGGGGGAAGTTCATTATCTTTGGTATCTATCTGCTCTTGCTTATCTGACCTTCTGTCATAGAGAAATCTATCAACAATAATAGTCTTTGGTAGAATTTTCTGCCATGACAAGTCAATTTTTATCCCCGATTTGAAAGATAGATTGGCTGGCTGACCCCCTCTTCTCCTTCAAAGCATCTGTGCAGATAGAAAGCTGAAGAGTTACTTTTAATCCGAGCAGAGATTTGGGACATAAATTCAAAGTGCTCAGGGGAGGCTGCTGAGGAGCAGCTGGAAGGGTCCCGCTCTCAGGGCTGCTTCCCAGGCGAATGCCAGACCCTGGGGCCTCAACAGAACCTTCTGGAAGTGAGTGAGTTTTCTTCCCCTTCAGCTCAGGCTCCTGCCAGGAGCTGAGCCTTGACCCCTCAGTGTGGCTGCTCTCACTTGCTGGGGGGCCGTGGTGGCCCCGTCCCCAGCCATGCAGAGGCTCCAGTGGCTCTGCTCTGACCCCTCCCCTGTGCCAGCAGGACCTGCCCTTGCTCCTCAGCCTTCTGCACAGACCCACAGCCACTTCAGGTAAAGGAGTTTAAGTCTTGTCCTTCAAACCAACTTTAAAAAAAAAAAAAACAACACTTGAATTTCTTTTATCTTTACTACATTTTTAAAAGGAAAAAAAGAAAAAAAATATTCTCCTGTGAATGTGCTATTTCCCATTCATTCTTTCTTCTTTCTTGGTTTTGATTTGAAGCTGTGAAGCTCGGTGTCTGTGAAAATGTTGTTATTTCTCAGGATAATAAGCGGCAATCATCCCTGCCACCTGAAAGGCAGGAGAAAGGGGAAAACTTGGGGAACTAGTTAAAGTATGAAACTAATTTTTAAGTTGTAGATGATGTGTAAATGGAGGGGACTGCATAGCTATCAGTACCAAGCTGTGGTGTTTCTCTGGGTTCATGGTGTGTTGTTTCAATGCACAGAAGCTCAGGGATAAGTATTTAAAATGTGACCCAGAGAAACCCTAGTTTTGATGTTGCAACAGTTGCTTCTTTCCCAACTTGTCTGGAGGGCCCTGGAGAGCTGACAAAGCCCCAGATGGGGGTTTTGGGGGGAAATCTTTGGGTTTGGCTGTGGGAAGTTTGCCTGCTGAAGGCTCAGACGTGGTGCTGTGGGCAGAGCATCCCGAAGGTGCACGGGGCTGTAGGAGGCTGTGTCCTTGCACCACCCAGCAGCTGGGGACCAGCTCTGCCTGTGGGGCTCTATTTCTGCACTCCCTCATAGCTAAATGTTAAATGTTTGACTGTTCATGGAAAATGAGAAACAGGAATTTCTCATTGTGTCCCTGGCAGCCAGTTGCAGGGCTCTGTACTCTTTGTTGCTTATGAATTCTTAATTTTCATCAGTACAACTTTCTCACTGTGGTTGTAGGAACAGTCAGACAGCTTGAGACGGGCACTGGTGTGTGACTCTGATTGGGTTACAGCTGCTATGAGTGTCCAAACAGCCCCATCCAGCCATAGACAGAGCCAGCACTGAGAGTCAGCAAAAGTCTGAAGGGCTGAAATCCCCTCCCAGCTCCCTCAGCCAGAGTCTGCAAATCTGAGTTTCAACCAGCCTCACAAAAAGCTGGGGAGGCCAATCCAGGCAGTGTCTTTCCCTTGGAAAAAAAAAAAAAAAATTAAAAATAGCTCCTGTGAGCTGCCCTCTGACAAGTCTGTGAAAGAAGCAACATGGATCAGTGGAAGAAATGCCCCCAAGGGCAAAAAGAAACAGAAATTGAGACCAGATGACGATCAACCTTAACAAAGCCTTTTGTGATTCATTGTTTCTTTCAATTTATAAAATGTCTTGTAATAGTTGATAACATTATTGACTCAATTTCCATAACTAAACTACCTCGTGTGACATCCTGTTTATCATCTCAAAGGGATTGTGTGAAAAACTAAACACTGCCAGTGTCTGTTGCCAGCGAGGAGCAGGGGCCGTGATTGCTGGAGTTGTTTCCCTTCCCGTGGGCTGGGGTTGGCTCCTGTCACTGCTGTGTGTCCTGCGCTGAGGCTGAGCTCTGCTGTCCCTCGCTGGGGACAGTTTGGGTTTTGTCAGTGCCCATTCCAGCTCAGCCCTGGTCAGAGGCTGCCTGTGTAACCTGGGACCCCGCAGTGTGTCCGTCCTGGGCAGCCCGGGCAGGCAGCCGGTCAGGTTTGCTGCAGTGTCGGCCCCTTGCTGGTGTGAGGGATGTTTCCAAGAGGGTCAGTCCCAGCTCTTGGCTCCTTGGTGATGATCCCAGCGATGGTTTCTCCCGTTGATTTTTCCCACAATCCCTTGTGTAAATCAGGGAAGCAGGATGTTCGGCATGGCACACGGTGAGCATGGGCACGCTCGGAGCCGGGGCTGGGGCAGGAGGGTGTGCCTGGCCCCGTCACCGCAGGGGAACGGGCACCGGGAGCTGCCCCCTCCCCACACTGTGACCAAATGAATGTTTCTGCCGGCGGCTCCGCCTCAGCCCGCCCGCCCCTGCTCCGCTGCTCCGCTCTGGGACTTGACTACCTGTGGAAATGTGACCAATAAGTGTTGAATGCATGTTTAGTGAGTGTTTAGCTGTATGAACTAATAAATGTGAAATGTTCTGCACCGCTGCTGTCTCCAGGCTGTTTGTGCCTCCCCCTTTGGTGGTGGCTCTGTCTCAGGGTGGTGCTGCCCTGGCTGCTGCTGTGCTTCTGGAATGGGCTGTGGGTGTGGGGAAGGCCTTGGGGCTGCTGCTGTGGCTGGGAACTGGGATAAGGGCACTGTGCCACGCGGGATTTATTCCCTTTGAGGGGGCACTGAAGATCAGCAGTGGGGGGGCTCCCTGGGAGGTGGCAGAGGATGCTCTGTGCACGTGGGCTGCCAGGTTTGTCCTCACCTTCAAAGGAAGCTGGAGCCACGCAGAGGTGACGAGGCAGCCTCTCCCCTCACCCGCGCTTGCACGAGGCACTGCCCTGAAAGCCAGGCTGGAGTGGGAAAAGTACCAGCACCTTTTAATTTTCAGCTCAACCCCTACTGACCACTGTATTTTGATTAGAGCTCTGCTTCCTTTTCATCTCGGTGCTCCGGCGGGTGACAACTGCGGCGGCCCCGCGTGCGCGGCGCAATAGTTTATCACCAAAGGCCGGCGGCTCTATGAATTCAGAGCCAGCGCGGAACAAATCACGCTGTCACTAACGTCAAACTTGTTAACCTGATCTTTGGTGGATCACTAGTGTCAACATTGCATGGGACATACATTATCGGGCCCAAGGACTTAGGGAGATGTGTTTGTCAGGCTGCTCTGTCACAGTCCCACTCTTGACCTTCGCTAAGTAACTTTCAAGGGTAAGCTGCTTTCCTCTTGACAGGAGTGGCTGTTCCCAGGAGTGTCACCCCATGGGCACTGGCTGGGACAGGGCTGTGGGGTCAGCTGGGTCACCTCCCTGCAGTGGCGCAGTCAGACCAGCAGTGGGTGAAAGATCTGCTGGGATGGTCCTGGGGGGCGCCTTCCAGAGCTGGGGAAGGTTCTCCAGTGATGTCCACCCTGCCCATGCCTATTATGAGCCCTCCCCATCTTGTCACCAACTGCTCCCACATCTCTCCTCCTCCCTTCCCCAGTCACAGTCTGTTTGGAATTCACACCTGAAAGCCAGAGTTCTGAGTGCAGCAGACTGGTGGGTCTCCATTGTCTGGTCCATCACAAGTCTCTCACATCTCAGGTTGCCAAGTGCGGACACTTCCAATGTGGTTGGTCACTACTGCAGAGGTCAGATGAAGGATATCCATCACCATGGATGGGCTGGTAAGACCATGGAGGGGACTTGTGTGCTCCGGGTAAGCTCCTGTCCAAGCTTCTGGGGTCAGTTGGGATTTTCAGTACCTTTATTGGGTGGTGGGTCCCCTCCCTGCAGTCTGCCGTGAGTAGGAGGGGAGCAGCTGGGTACTGGGGGGCCAGCAGGCTGGGGCTGTGCTGGAGAAGATGCCTCATGGCTGGAGGGACCCTGAGACAAATGCTGGGTCTGTGCTCCACATCACTGTCCTCATGGGCCGACCCTGCTAATCAGCTGTGAAAGAGAGAGAGAAAGCTGGAGAGAAATCCTTCTCTCTGCTAACCTCATCACAATAAAGATTCCTATAAAGAGCTCTTATCCTTGAAGAAAATGAGGCACATAAGCAGGAATAGTAAACAAAAGGCTGTCATTTTGACCCAGGAGTGCTTCATGTTGTTGGCAACTTCCAAGAGGAAACATAAAGAGAGGCTGCATCCAAGTCCCAATTATGCAGAACTATGTGACTGATATGTCAATGAGTCCCCCCGGGAGGAGACCACCAGCACTTCCCAGGGCTGCCTGCACAGCATCTGCACCCGCCGCCACGGCCGGGCCGCCCGCGCCCCGAGCACAGGCGTGTGTGGCATCGGAAGAATGCGGGGGACAAGGTAATGTCATGGGGAACGCTATCGCCAGAGTCCTCGCCGCACGCGCATTATCAGCGCGGGCCCCGGAGTCAGGGACTGCGGGCAGGCAGCGGTGCTTGGCAAACAGTAGTGCTGGCCCCACCTGCTGCAGGCACGCTCCGGGAACGTGGCGCAGGCAGGAGGGCTGCCCCGCGCCGATAAGCTGAGTGGATGGAGATAAAATCCGAGCAGGAGATATGCTTTGCTGAGCATCAAGGCTAAGCACCAGCAAGGAGCCAAAGCACGCTGCGGCCCGCCGCGGGTGGTGTGGGTCCGCGGGCTCTGGCTGCGCCGCGGCCGTCAGGGAAGGAGATGGGACCAGGAGACTCCAAACCAACAGTGGGAGCTCTGGTGACAGATGTGGCAGTGCTTGGGCCCATCGAGGGCACAGAGCTGTGCTGCTCCCGTGGCCAGGACAACACTGCTCAGGGCAGCAGCGTTGGGGCCTATCCCCAGCCCTGAACATCCCCTCCCCAGCACGTCCCGTGCTGCTGGAAGCCAGACCCACCTCATCCTTCCCTCCCTCCCATGTGCTGTGGCTTCCAAAATGTCGCCTGTCTGTGCCTCCTCACTGTCCTGAGGAACCCCTAAGGCTGCTGGGAGCCGGCTCTACCTGGTGTCTGTGCAGCCACTCCAGCACGGCCTTCCCAAATCCACCCTCAGAAATCCACCCTGACGCCACGGCCAGGCCGCGCCGGGCCCATGCGCTGGCCCTGACCATGGCCGCACGCCCACTGCAGGAGCCAGGCCACAGCCTTGGCCAGGGCCCGCGCAGAGGAAAGTGCCCAAGGCCAGCAGGGACGTATTTACCCCCGAAAGCACCTTGCTGCAAAAATAGCAAGTGGCCGGTGTGAGGCCGGGGCTTCCCAGGGGAACAATGCCTGGCAGGAGGAAGCGGCCGCGGCCGGCCCGCAGCCCCGTCCCGCCTCGCGCGGCGCTGAGCCGCGAGCGCTGTGTGCCGGCCCGGCAGGGACCTTGAACCTGACACAGATTTATTTTCTCTGACATTGGCATCGCATCGGAACATCTGGCATGAGGCTGATAATTGCTGGGGATCAGGGCGGAAGCCACTCCAGGCCTGGCGCTTCTTCCAGAGCTCTGTTTTCATTAGTTTTTCTCCTCTCTTCAGCTGCAAAGCAAGGAAAAAACAAGCAGGGCTGTGCAGCCCGCACTCCCACTCCTCTCCCCTCAGCACCCGGGGCTTGCTGCTTCCCTCACTCTGCATGGGAATACTGCAGGGCACCTCACTATCACACCATGTCGGGGCTGTGCTGATTCCCTGAGCCCAGAACTGTGGGTCCTGCTGCTCCACCCTGGTTACCAGCAGCTGCTTGGCCAGAGCAGAGCCGTGGCACATCCTCTGCTGGGCTGGTGTGGGGCTTGAGGCAGGCACCTCTTCTCAAGGCTGTTGTCACTGTGGGATGAAGCAGAGAGCAGGACACTGTGCAAACATGTGGGGAGACACCGTGGCGATGGATGGATGGAGCATGGGGCTGGCAGTGAGAGCAGATCCCTGCTCTAGCAGGATGGAAGGGTTTCTCACGCAGCCTCTTGCTGTGGCATTGCAGTTCCTGTGTTGCACAGGGCGATTGGAAGCTGAGATCTGCCAGCACAGCACCTGTGGGTAGGATGGAGCATGGCAGTGAAACGTGGGGAATCACACATGGCAAAAACACAGCCAAGGCGTGGCTGCCCAGGCCCAGGAGGAGCACTGGCTTTCTGTGAGTGCTGTTCTGGCAAATGAAGAGCTGCTGGCCATGGGCACAGTGAGCCCCAGGGACCTGTGAGTGGGGCTCTGAGTGTGGAGGAGCCTCCTCCCATCCTCCCCTGCAGAGAAGACTCTCAGGGCCGAGGAGGCCGTGGCTGCATCCCGATGCTGGGTGGGTGAGGTGAGCTCTCGTTCCTCCCAGAGGTGTCCTGCCCCGTGCCCTCGGCCGCCTCCCTCCTGCCCTGGGCCATAAATCAGGGTGGCCCTGGGTGCTGGGGCACTCTGGTGCCCCCCACCTCCCTGCGGGGTCTCCCTCCTGGGGCACCTTATCTGCTCCAGGGGTTCAACTTATCTTCGCTGTCACTTTCTAATGCTAGTTTATGGGCAGCGTTTTGTAGCTTAATTATGTTTTTCAGCATGGTCACGTGGCTCCAGAAGCCAATAAGGCACCGAAGTGGGTCCATCCTGGCTGAGCCTGGCCCCCATGGGGAGGAGATTGGCCGGTGTCCTGCCCAGGGCGGCGTGTGCGCAGCCAGAGCCCCAACACCTTCCCAAGAGACGCAGGTCCCCATAAATCCCCCAGCCTGCCGTGGACAGGGCACGGTACCCACGCCCCACGGAGGCTCCTCGGGTCGCAGCTCCTGGCCGGTGGCCGAGCGAGGCTCTCCCAGCCGCCGGCCCCACGCGCAGCAGCCGTGCAGCCGCCTCGCGGTGAGTACGTGTCCGTGGGGGGATCCGCTCCCCATCCCGGCCATCTCCCAGCCACGGCCGCCATTCCCCGCCATGGTGGCAGCCAAGGCCGGAGCTGGGGACGCGGCAGGGCTTGGTGAGGAAGCGGGAGTCGTGTGTGGGCCTCCGCTTCCCGTCCCGGCCCTCGGCGAGCGTGGGGATGGCGGCTCTGCAGATCACGGGCAGCAGAGCGAGGCCTCACCACAGCCTTGGCCCCGCGGCCGAGCTGCTGCTCAGAAGTGACAGATCAGGCTGCTGAGGGGCTCTGGGAGCCCAGCTGGCAGTACCTGGGGGTCCCCGGTCACCCAAGGGTTGAGAGTTGCCCATTGGAGCACAGGCAGCCTCCACACCCTGGAGCGGGCATGGGAGGCATCTGAGACCCCTTGACTTGTGGGGTTGGCTGAGCCTGTGTCCTGTCCCCACCCCACAATGGCAGGGATCACAGCCTTCAGCCCTGAGTTGCTTTTGTTCCTTGCAGTGTTTGCTCAGTTCTCCCAGCTCAGAGCCCCTCCCGGGCTCCTTTTCCAGGATGGCAGGTCCTGCTCCGTGGCTGCCTGGCAGCTCCCCCGGGAGCTGTGGTGACTGTGGGGGCCCTGGCTGAGGGCTGTGCCGGCGGTGGGAGCGCTCCTTCCCGGCCGAGCAGCGGCTGACCCGCGCTGCAGAGCGCTCTGCTGCTATTCTTAGCCCGGGCTCCATTGCTGGTGGCTCTGGAGTGATGCTCCACTGAGCCTGTTTCCTGCTTGCTGCTCTCCCTGCCAGCACTGCTTCCTACCCACTGCACCCGTGGGCAGCTGTGTGTGGGGTGAGCTGGGTGGCATGAGATCTGTGGGATGACGAGACAAACCATGCAGGGTCAGCCTGGCAGGATCAGCCGTGTGGGGCCATCAGCCATGCCCTTCCTTTGCAGGGCACTGCCAGCAGCTCAGTCCCCAGCTGTGTGGGGCTCCAGGCACCCAGAGCCTCGGGCCCCAGAGCTGCTGTGCTGGCAGCAGGCTCCCACCATGCTGGGACAGGCTCTGCACCAGCCACGAAGGGTCCCTGACTCGATGGGTCAGCCCTGCAGGATGGGCTCAGCTCCAGTGCCTGGCTCAGAGCTGGAGCCTCGAGCTCCCGGTAGCCAAGTCCCAGGCGAGGTGTGTGGCCCGGGGGCATCCTGATAAACAGGACATGCTGGGAGCCAGGGTGCTCCTGTGCTGGCCTGCTGCCGTCATTTCATTTCATCAAGAAACCCTAATTGTGAAGCAGGATTCAATACCTGCTGTCTGACAGGCAGACCAGGACACCATTGGGTGCTCCTGGTGGGGTGCCCAGGGCTAGGTCCAAACTCATCTCCTCAGTGGTGGCCCCAGGGGAGATTTCAGGAGCTGCTGCACACCCCAGTGTTCCCCACACAGCTCTCCTGGGGCTGGCAGGAGCAGCTGGTGGGGGTGATTTTTTTCTCACAAAGCTGGTGGTCCAGGGCTGTGCACCGAGCAGAGCAGGCTCTTGCCCAGGCATGGTGAATTTTGCTCCAGCCCTGAGACTCCTGGTTCTCAGCAGGTCCTGCCTCTCTCAGGCTGTGCCCTCCAGAGAGGTTGGGGGACTTGTTGTTCCCCATAGATGGTGTGAGGGAGCAAGGAGGGTCTCACGCCCCTTCCCGCAGAGCGGTGCCCCTTGCCTGTCCCTGGGGGAGTCCCCGGGGGGATCCCCGATGCTGCCGAGGCCTGGCCGAGCCGCTCCCCAGCCCGGCCGCGGTGTCCCCGCTCCCCGGGCCGGCGGGTCCCTCCGCCCCCGCCCCGTCCCTGCCGCCGCGAGCCGCCCGCTCTCCCAGAGGAGGTTCCCCAGCCCCGGGGGGCTGGCCGTGAGCCCGCACCAACATGGAGATGCTCTTCCAGGCGCTATAAAGAGCTCCGGCTCCCGCACCTGCCGCTCGGTCTCCACCGCGCCCACTCCCGGTCCGCACCCAGCGCCGGGGCTGGGGCCGCCGTCCGTCCCCTTCCCCGTCCCATCCCGTCCCGCTGACCACGGCTCGTCCCGCAGCAGGGCCGCTGGAGGGGATGGACTATTCCTATGATGAGGACCTGGACGAGCTGTGTCCGGTCTGCGGGGACAAGGTCTCCGGGTACCACTACGGGCTGCTCACCTGCGAGAGCTGCAAGGTAGGACCGGCCGGGGCCGTGCGGGGTCGGGGCTGCGGAGCCGGGGCCGTGCGGGGCCGGGGAAGCGCAGCTGGGGCCGTGCGGGGCCGGGAAGCGGGGCCGGGGCTCTGCGTGACCGGCGCCTTGTGGGGCCGGGGCTGTGGGGAGAGCGCTGCGCGGGGACGGGGGGTCCGGGGCTGTGCAGGGAGCGGGGACGGGGCTCTGCAGGGGCCGGGGCAGCGGGACCGGCCGCGGGGCTTCTCTCGCCCGTTTTCGTTAGCGGCGGATTCGCACCCGGTGGCGGGAGGGGAGCGCGGCCGCGACGGGAGCCCCGAGCGCGGCGGGAGCTTCTGCCGAAGGCGGGTGGCGGGGACGGGGTGTCGGTGCCGGGATGCCGGTGTCGGTGACCACCGCATCGCCGCCGCCCGCCGCCACAGGGCTTCTTCAAGCGCACGGTGCAGAACAACAAGCACTACACCTGCACCGAGAGCCAGAGCTGCAAGATCGACAAGACCCAGCGCAAGCGCTGCCCCTACTGCCGCTTCCAGAAGTGCCTGACCGTGGGGATGCGCCTGGAAGGTAGGCACGGCACGGCACGGCACGGCACGGCGGGGCGGGGGGCGGCGGGGCCGGGGACTGGGTCGGGACTGTGCGGTTGCCGGGACCGGTCGCGCTGTCCCCGCCGCCGCCACCTCCCCGGGCCGGTCAGTCCCGCCGCCGCTTCGATTCCGTTTTTCCCTCCCAAGTTAAGAAAAAAATCGTTTTTTCGCGTCGTGTCCTTCTTTTCCTTGTTTCATTTTGTTTGTTTCCCCGTGGTTCCCGCTGCTACGGCTTCAACTTTCCAGGATTTTTTTTTTACTGGCAGGAAGGTTGGGAAATAGCAAATAAATTACTGTTTTCCTTAAGCACATAATTCCAGAAGCCGAGACTTAAGGAAAAACGTTAAAAATTATGGGGATCGCAATAAAACTGCCACAGACCCACCACGAATTATATTTTTCCTCTCGGTGACATTTAATATAACGGATTTCTGACCCCCGGGGGGACGATTCCAGCCCCACAGCCTCCGCCTCTCTCTGATGTCGGCGCAGAGGATCCCGACATCAGAGTCGGGCCCCGACAGCCCGTGCCGCGGGTTCTGCAATGCTCAGCATCCAGGAACGAAATGTGTTTGAGGGGACAGGTCGCCGGCACGGGATGACAGAGCAAAGGCAGGGGCAGAGGAGCCCCCCACCCCCGAGCCGGCCGCCCCCTCCCCACACCTCCCCTGAAATCGTTTGCGTTTTGCAGCGGGTGGGAGTGGGCTGAGTCCTCCCGCCCGACCCCGGCGGGGCTGAGCCGGGCTCGCTGCTCGGGACGCAGCGCGGTTCATCGCAAAGTCCTTCGTGTTCTGGCAGGGCGGCCGCTCGCTCCGGGAGCGGGGTGGGAGCCTGCGCGCAGAAGCGCAGGAGTAAGACACAACATCGAGCTGCAGATTCAGCCCCTGCAAACTCCCGGCGTGGGCTGCCTTCCAAAACAGATCCCAGTTCCACTCTCCTCCCTGGGCTGGGGTTACTGGTGCCCTAAATCCCTCGGTGCATGCTCTGGCTGTTTTGATCGATGTCGCAAGGGGATTTGGGCGCTGGGCAGGAGCTGCAGACCCCACGGCAGACGGGCAGGGACAGTGCTTGGGGTGCCCGGGGAAAAAGGCATGGTCTCAATTTGTCCCTTTCCAGCAATTTCTTTCGTGTACGTGTGAAGGTGCGTTAATCCCAGAGCTGTCCCAACAGGCTTTTCGTGTGTGTTTTCTTGCTGCTGGCCCCTCAGCAGAGCTGGGCAGATGAGGCAATCACCCAGCAAAGGCGACATTCCATGGAACCGTCTCTTTTGTAGTAAAAAAGAGACCACCTTTTTCAGCTCCGAGTATTTTTGGGCAAGGCATCTGAGGTGATGCTTTGGAGGTGAGTCTACAGGTCCACACGACAAGAGCACCACCGAGGTGATTGATTTTGGGAACACAGTGTTGACACAGGCACCCCTCAGAGTGCCTGAAGGGAGGTGGCAGCGGGAGGAGAAGCACAGCCCTGGCCGAAGGCTGCCCACGGCCCTGGGGGCACTACCCATGGCACCTTCCACGTCCCTGCCCAGGCAAAGAAAGGTGGCCAAAGGGAGGCAGAGCCTGGCCAGCAGCCTGCCCCAGCCAGGGCTCTGCACTGCTATGAGAGCAGGCAAAGCAGTGCAGGTGGGAAGGGGGCTGAGGGTGCTGGAGACCCCTCCTGCCACCGTCTGGGTGTGTGCCTCGGGGGCCATCTGCAGATGGTTTTGGGGTTGTTGCTGGGGGTGCAAGCACTTCGTGGGTGGCTCCACTTGAGCCCCCTTGCCCTGGAGGTCAGGATGCATCATCTTCCTCTCGGCTGTCAGCCGGGACACAGCAAATGGCAAGTTGCTCCCAATCCCAAGTGTAGCACAAATGGCAGGAAAAGCAGAGCAGGAGGGAATTAGAAGGCCTTTTCTCCCTTTGTGTTCTTGCTGGGAGAGGGGAGGAGGTGTATGCAGTTGCCTCTGGAGGGCTTGTGAGACCAGGCTGTGAGCACGTCTCGCTGTGTGTGGGAGTGCAGGCAGCCCTAGGAGGGTCTCTGCCTGTGCACTTTTGCCAGGGTCACAGGGGTTTGCTTTGGGATGCCGTCCCTGGGTGTCACTGTGCCCGACCTCGGGCAGTGCTGGGATAACTTCGAGCGCTTGTGCGATTTGGGTTTTGGTGCGCTCTGAGGTTTTTGGCCAGGGCTACCAGACCTGCCTGTGCCAGCTTGGACTGCCATCCTCTCTGCCTGTGTGGGACCCCAGCCGGGGTGTGCACAGGTCTGAGTGTGGCCGCTCCCTGGGACCCGAGCCGGGAGCTGCCCCGGGACAGCTCCGTGCGGCCTAGAGGGGCATGGGCCGGCTCTGGGGAGCGGGGACACAGCACCCCTCTCTTCAGAGGCTGCCGCTGGCAGCCCGCTCCCAGCGAGATGCTGTTTTCATGAATAAAGAATGAGGGAGGAAGCCAGGGCGGCTCTCCTGGGAGCGCATTCCTGCTCGTCCTGGAAATGCTGCTGCTCCCGGCCACCCTCCGCCTTTCCAGCCTGCCTTGGGAGCGCTGGGGAGGTGCTCCAGCTCTCGGAGGGGGGGGCTGGCTGTGAGCCCCAGGATAAGTAGGCGAAAGAAAGGCAGAGGTAACAGCTGAGAGGCAAAGCAAGACCCGCTGGCTGTCAGCAGGAACACGAGATAGCGGAGGGGTTCTGCCTTTGATGCTCGCTGCGGGCTGCTCTCGCCGGCGCACTCCTCCGCTGCCGTCCAGCCCCCGCTCCTGCCTTCCAGCGATCTGGGGCTCTTCCGAGGGGGTGGCCGGGCAGAGCCCCCGGAGCACGGCAGGGCAGGCAGCGGGACAGGCTCCTTCTGCAGAGGAGCACCTGCTCCCTCGCACGTTGGCAGATCCTTGGGGTTTTTGGTTTGGTGGGAACATCTGCTTTGCTGCAGCGTCAGAGGGACTCTGCCAGCGGGATGCTCCAGCGGAGCCCTCGCCAGGGCTGGGATCCCCAGGGCCGGTGGGGTGAAGTGCATCCCAGCCGTGCTGCCCGAAAAAGGGGCAGAGATCTGATGAGAAGTAGCACGTGCAGTCTGGATGGAGGGAACCTGAGGGGTTCTGAGTCCTGAGGGGCCTGTGGGGCCTGTGGGGTCCCAGGCTCTGCAGGGACAAAGAAATCCCAGGGCTGGTCCAGTGACATGGGTTGTCAAAACTAAAGTGAGTGTCAAATCCCCTCCTCTGCTCAGGCTTTAAGGGCTGTCCCCTCAACCCACGGGGAATGAAAGCTGCTTTTTCCCCCAGCTCATTTTGAAGTGAAAGCCAAATGTCTCTTCCTTTTCTGCAATCCCCAGAGGCTCTGGGGGTGACATTGGCTGGGCTGGGAGTGACACAGTCTTTCTGGGAAGGTTTCCCCAGTGCTCCCCAAACCCTTTTTGCCATGAAGTCGTGTCCCCCAGCATTTTCTCTGTGCCCTGTGGAAGCCCTGGTCTCTCTCCATGTGGGTCCACTGCAGTGTCTGCCCTCTCTCTGTCTCCAGCTGTGCGTGCAGACCGGATGCGTGGAGGGAGGAACAAGTTTGGACCCATGTACAAGCGGGACCGTGCCTTAAAGCAGCAGAAGAAAGCTCTGATCCGAGCCAACGGCTTCAAGCTGGAGAGCGTGCCTCAGATCATGTCCCCGGTGCAGAGTGACTACAGCCTGTCCTCCACCATCCACAGCATCCACGCCATGTCCAAGCCCCTGCCGCCCAACCCGGCCGCCCTGACGCCCGTGGACTACGAGCGCAGCCCCTACGGGACCCCATCCCTGGGCATGGCCGTGCCCGGCCACGCGCCCCTGCCCGGCTACCACTACCCCTCCTTCCCCAACCGCACCATCAAGTCCGAGTACCCCGACCACTACACAGCCGCCCACGAGGCCGTGCCTGCCTACATGTACCCAGAGACCTACCCCAGCAGCTCCCCCCCCGACATCCCCGAGCTCATCCTGAAGCTGCTGCAGCTGGAGCCCGACGAGGCCCAGGTGAAGGCACGGATACTGTCCTGCCTGCAGCAGGAGCAGGGCAAAGGCCGGCACGAGAAGCTCAGCACCTTCGGCCTCATGTGCAAGATGGCCGACCAGACCCTCTTCTCCATCGTGGAGTGGGCACGGAGCTGCATCTTTTTCAAGGAGCTGGAGGTAGGAGCTGTCAGTGGGATGGGCGCTGCTCCGGGGGGACAATGGGACACGGGCAGGATTGAGGCTGCTGTGATGTGAGGATGGGATGTGGCTGTGGGCAGGATTGAGGTGAAATGTTGTGAGGATGGGGAAACACCCGTGGGCACAGGCCTGGGGCCATCACTGCGGATCTGCTGACACGTGCCAGTCCTGCTCCCAGCTCCTGCAGGGCTGGAGGTGCCAGGGCCTGGCTGTGGTGCTGGAGCGATTCCCACTCTGTGTGGGGCTAATGATTTCAGATTCATTACAGCAGGGGCAGCTGCTGAGGCAATTGCCGGCAGAGTGACTGTGGTGTCAAGCTCAAGACATAATTGAAAAATGTAACGTTGAGGAATTATAGTTGAGACAATTCTCTCCCCTGCCTTTAGGAGGAAAATCGATGTGGTCAGGTGGGTGCTATTAGCAGCAGGCAGCAGGGGCAGCCCGAGCCGGCTCCAGAGCCACGTCTGCTGCCAGCAGCCCACGAGCGTGCCTGGCTGGGGGACACGGAGCTGACCTCCATCCTGCCAAGACATCCCCTCTAGCAAATGTCCCTGAACATTTACTGTGGCCAAAGGGGGGTTAGCAGGGCTAGAGCAGCTTCTGCCATCCTGCATATCTTGCCAAGCTTTCGGAAATTTTCCATTCATGTTCTGGGCTGACCTGTGATCCCAAATAGGAGAGAAAATTTTGCAACATGGTCGAAACCCAGAGAGCAACATCCTGGGGCAGCTGTGATGAGACTCAGGTGCTTTCTTGTGTTTCCAGGATGAGACTGTGCTGCCTGGCTTTGGCCAAAATCACCTTCTTCCAGTGGGACTGTGCTGTAGGACAGGACCAGGCTCTTCCCTGTGCCATGGGCGCCATGGGGCTGAGTGTGGCCAAGCCTCATGGCTCAAAATAGCCCCCATCGTTCAGAACAGTGTCAGGAAATGGCATTGTGGGGGTGGGTTGGGCTTGTTTCAATCATATCAGTGTCCAGCCTGGATTTTGGGAACAGGGTGGTTGTTGTTTTGCAGGAGATATTGTAAACAGTGTAAATTCAGTTCCCAGCTGTATAGCTGTGTAGCCTTGTAACTCCATTGTCAGCGTGATTGTGCCACCAAAATAGGCTGTTCCTGTGTGAATCGGTGTTGGCGGGTGCTCCTCCCTCCGTGGGACTCTGAGGGGGATGGCAGTGCCACAGGCCTCACCTGGGCAGAGCTACCAGTGTCCTGCTGGCAGCAGAGCACGTGCCCTGCCATGCTCAGGACAGGAGGTTTGGTGCTCAGCGGGTGCCCACATCCATCACTGCCATCCTGGGGGCTCAAGTTTTTGCCTTATCCACATGGTGATTGTGGGGTGCATTCCCAGCATCTCCCAGGGCTGGGGACTGTAGGACCCAGAGCCCACCCTGGCTCCAGTGGGTGAGGGAGAATGAGGCTTGGCTGTCCTTGGCTCCCTCCTGCGCACAGAGCCCTGGGCAGCTCCGAGCCCAGCACAGAGCAGCGCTGGTATCCTCAGTGCCCCCACCTGGGGCTGCCCCTGCCCACCCCACACAGCTCATCCTCCCTGGCCAGGGCAGAGGTATTCCTCAGGCATGGGAGAGCAGCCAGTGGGAAGCAGGAGCAGCTCTGAGAACCTGAATCCCCATTCCTGCTCCTGCCTGGCACATAAAAGGCAGCGGCGCTGGGGCGGTAAATGAACTCCTGCTAGCGCAGGGTTTATGGCTCTGCCCTAAAGCCAGCACGGAGCAGCATCGCAATCTCCGGGATCGATGGCACTGGCAGTCCCTGCTGGGGGCTCGGGGCTCTCAGGCAGGGCTGCAGCAGCCCTCTCCATCCCCTGGAAAGGTCTCTGTGAAGGTGACGGTCCCCAGCCCCAGCAGGGAAGGGCGGTTGGCTGAGGCCAGAGCAGGGATCCAGGCTGGAAAGGCACCGTGCCAGGACACCTCTCCAGGGCATCGTGCCAGACTGGCACTACATGGGAGGAGGTGCAGGCAGGTGAGAAGGGAGGGGTGGGCAGATTGCCCCATCATGGATTGCCCTGCCTGAGCTTGCCCAGCACTGCCATGCTCCTTCCACGGGGCTGTTAGCAGAGACCTGGCTTCTCCCCAGGGCCTCACAGAGAGCCTGGAGAGGAAGGAGCAAATCTCCAGGGGCAACTGCTGGCACACGCCTGGTTAGGACGAGCCTTTGGTGCCTGCCCAGGGAGAGTGGGAGCAGTTTCCCCTGGAGCTGGCCAGTCTAGTTCCCATTCCCATTCCCATTCCCACCCTAGCAATCTGCCGAGGGCCGGAATGGGTGCTCTGCTGTCTCCACACTCCTGGCGTGGTGGCTGGGCTGGGAGACATCGGGGAGAGCCCCCCTGGCTCCAGCGCTGCGCCCGGGGAAGGAGGGGGGCCACGGGCTAATGGCCTCTTGACATCGGCTCGCACGCCACGTCCGCCCGCAGGCGCGGGGCAGTCAGATTGAAAACAGATTTAACTTCCCAGATATATCGTTTCATTTAAGGGCCAGTAATTCTGTCAGTCTGCCACTGACAAACGAGGGTCCCCATGCCAATCCGCCGGGAGACTGATGTCGCGGCGCTCATCCCGTGTCACCAGGAGGAGAATTACGGACTGCGCTGGCCTTCGGAGGCAAGACTAATAACGCTGCTGGGCAGAGGGGATTTGGGGGCCCGCCTGCTCATCGAGGGCCGGCCAGAGCCGCGGCGCGAGGCCGCGCGGGCGGAGGGGGAAGAGGTCAGCGCTGACGCCCATAAATACGAACTTTAACTGAGTCTAGATGAGATGTGTCAGGACTGAGGGAAGATTTGCAGCATCTTTTCAGGAAGAAAAATATAGGCCAGGGGTGAAATATATTTTGTTGGGTTGTGAGTCTCAGGCAACTTTGTCCTTTCAGATGTAATTTTTTTATATGCATATGGAGAGATAGACAGAGGGATGTGCACGCACGCAGGCGCTTTTGCACACTCACATTGTGTCTGGTTTTGGTGAGGTTTATACACACGAGTCTTGCACAGCCTGGCTTATATAGGTGTCACTGCCATACCTACATATCAATATCGTGAACACAGGGTTGCTGTGACCTTTAGATTGGGATGAGCAGCCAGGAATGTTAAACAAATTGCCACGGTTTCAGCCCGAAGGCCAGGCAGGGCTGGGTGTGCAGCGGGTCCCTGCAGCGCTGGAGGGGCACAGCACAGCCGTAGGGTGGTGGGATGGTGCCGACCCCTTCCTCAGCTCTTTTGTGCCAAGAGCCTGGGGCAAACCACCCTCCATCCACAGGCAAGCTCCAGGGATGGGGGCATGCTGAGGGCAGCACTGTTCCCACAGACCCAGGGGTCCCTGAGGTCACTGGGTCTGTTTGCCGGGCTGCCCTCCCTCAGCTGTGCTCAGAGATCCCAGAGCCACGACAAAGCCTATTTGCAGTCAATTGCTCCTCTGCCTTTAACATGTGGGTCATCTTGACCCCATCTCCTGGCCAATGGCCAGAGTGTTTTTGGCAGATTTAAAATCTCCTTCTGGTGGTGGATGCTGCAGCAATGTTTAGCATCCCGTGCACTGGCGGAAATGTGACTCTGCCCTGCATGCAGAGCCGTGGTGCCTGTGCAGCCAGGGCTGCAGCAGCCTGGGAGCCAGCAGGGAGATGGGATCCTGGCCTAGCCACACTGGTGTTGGTGGGTATTTGTTTTAAGATGCACATTGTGGTGGTATCTGGGCAGGATAATGTGGACCTGCACTGACCATTAACACCTTGGACGTGTGTGGGTTTGCCATTGCGGGGGGCTGGTGGACACCAATCCACTTTCACACTTCTCAGTAGCCAAGGTGATGGCTCCTGCTTGCACTCAGGAATTGCTGGGGCTGCTCAGGGCGCCGGCATGTGCCACACACCTGGCA
This sequence comes from Molothrus aeneus, assembly GCF_037042795.1. Taxonomy (NCBI): domain Eukaryota; kingdom Metazoa; phylum Chordata; class Aves; order Passeriformes; family Icteridae; genus Molothrus; species Molothrus aeneus. The sequence continues at coordinate 10,606,811 of NC_089664.1, read as the reverse complement.
GAGGGTGTGGGGCAAATCCTGCACCTGAGATCTGGGAGGAAGGCCAGAGGGCATCTGTGTGGTGGGGTCGGGTCGAGGGTATCCGAATGCTGCTGGGGCCCGTGGCTGGGGATGGATGTCCTGGCACCAGCTCAGGGCTTCCTGCCAAAGAAGGGCTGCTGGTGGGTCACTCTCCTTCCCAAAGCAGTGGCACCCAGGGTGAGGCTGCCCTGAACCAGCCATGCAGGGAGCAGTGAGCACTGAGGGGCTGCACCATCCCTGCATGGCCTGGGCACATTCTGGGAGCCCCAACACTCGCAGGGGCTCCCTCACCTTGTACCTATGAACCCACAGGGAAGGCTGCAGAAGATTTAAAACTACACCCACATGCAGGTCCTGCATTCCCATTCCTGGGCAACACCATCCCTGCCTCTGCATGCCCTGCCTCCCCTCCAGCACCTTTCCCACAGAGAACTGCATTTTCTGTGGGTTGCAGCCCATCAGGGATTGCTCTTCCAGAGTGGGGAGGGTTTCACCACGTGTTTTGTGAATGGGTTAAATGCTCGCTTCAAAAAAAGATAAGGATTGCCTCTCAAAGACAGCTAGCATCAGGCCTTTGATAAAGCACTCTGAGGAAAAGCCTTGACATTAAAAGAGGAAGATCCTTTGCTTAACTTTTAACGGGAGCGCGTGTGCTGCCGCCTCGCTGGGAGGATTGATTGCCTCTGAGTGCCCTCCATTAGCAGCCCCTGCTCCTTCAGGCCAGGCCAGGGCGGGGTGCACCGGAGACCCCCAGCCTGAGCCCCCTGCAGCAGAGCCTCAGTGCCAGAGCAGGGCCGTGGGGGCTGCCTGCTGCCACCCAGCCTGGGCATGGGCACAGCCTGCCTGGTGCTGGGCACAACCCCACAGACCCCAGCCAGCCCTGACTGGCCCACGGAGCCCCCAGCCCACCCCATCACGTCCGCAGGCACATTCCCCCGTGCCGTGGCCATGTGGCTCTGGTGCACTGCGACGTTCCCAGGAAACACCGCGGCACGTTGGAGCGTGCTGGAAAAGGAACAGCCCTGCAGCAGCCATGAAGGGTGAAATGTGCTGCTGAGGGGCTTCAGGCTTCAGCCAAACACCCCTCAGAGTTTGGGAGAAGCTGATTAGTAATTTTTAAGGGAAGAAAATAAGATTTCAGAATTATTGAAGTGCTTTCTTTGGAAAAGCTAACTTTTTAAAATGGTTTTCAAGGCAAAACCTTCTGTCTGCCTCTTCTGGAGCTCATCCCGCTCAGGAATGAGGCACAGGAAAGAACTTCCAAAACAACACCCTGACTGAGCCAGAGCGGAGGCACTGTCCGGGACTGTGCAGCTGGGCTGGCCCCAGCTCCCTGCTTGGGTTAGCCACAGCTCCCTGCTCGGGTTAGCCACAGCTCCCTGCTCGGGTTAGCCACAGCCCCTGCTCGGGCTAGACCCAGCTCCCTGCTCGGGTTAGCCACAGCTCCCTGCTCGGGTTAGCCACAGCTCCCTGCTCGGGTTAGCCACAGCTCCCTGCTCGGGTTAGCCACAGCTCCCTGCTCGGGTTAGCCACAGCCCCTGCTCGGGCTAGACCCAGCTCCCTGCTCGGGTTAGCCGCAGCTCCCTGCTCGGGCTGGCCACAGCTCCCTGCTCGGGTTAGCCACAGCTCCCTGCTCGGTTTAGCCACAGCTCCCTGCTCGGGTTAGCCACAGCTCCCTGCTGGGGTTAGCCACAGCTCCCTGCTCGGGTTAGCCACAGCTCCCTGCTCGGGTTAGCCACAGCTCCCTGCTCGGGTTAGCCACAGCTCCCTGCTCGGTTTAGCCACAGCTCCCTGCTCGGGTTAGCCACAGCTCCCTGCTCGGGCTGGCCACTGCCACAGCCGGCCACTCGCCTTCTGGCAGGGGGCACCAGGGGTGCAGAAAGTCTCTATTTTGGTTTAGTGCAGAATGAGATTTTCCCCAGGGTTTTGTCGAGCAGCTGACCAGGAGCCTCACGCTCTGAAGTGCTGGGCCACGAACAGCAGCTGCTGCACTGGCTGGGGGACGAGGGGCAGCCCCACAGGTGGGCAGGAGTGGTGCCACAGCCCGGTCACAGTGCCCACAGCCCCACAGGTGGGCAGGAGTGGTGCCACAGCCCAGTTACAGTGCCCATGGCCCAGCAGGTGGGCAGCAGTCACTGCCTTCCCACCCCACCTGGTTCCCTGCACTGCCACACTCCCAGCTCTGGCCACCCACCACCCTCGAGAGACAAATCCCGGCGGCTCGCGCCAGCTCTGAGACCATAAAGCTCTTTCTCATCTTGCTTCTATTCCTTTTGCAATCTCCCAGCGTGGGTTTATTGCAGCCTCTTCAGCAGAACGAGGGCATTATCCAGCCCTGTGATGCTGCATCTGTCTTCCCTCTATTAACGGGGGAGCACAATGGCCCTGCAGAGCTCAGCTGCTGGCACTGGATTTGCTCCTCAGGGTGGTGGTGGAGGCAGTTCCGTAACCCCAACCCTTTCCCTACACCGGCCCTGCAGCAGAGGGGAGTCCAGGCAGGGCAGGAGCTCAGTTCTTTGTGGGAAGGAGTTGGGGTTCAGCGGAGAGCAGTGCCGAGGGGATGAAGCTGGTGACCTGTGGTGTTTCTTGGCAGGACAGTGGGGAAGGCAGCGTGATGTCTCTGCAGCTGCTGGCTCTGGCAGCTCACCCCACCAGTCACTGCTGCCTGCAGTCCTAGTGCCCTGTGAGACCTTTGGGGACCCTTCCAGGCAGTGTCCTGGCTCAGCCCCTCTCAGGGACAGTCCCAGGTGTTTCTCTGGGCACACACACACAGTGGCACATGTGCACCAGGGCACGTGGTCACAAGTGTGTGTTGGTGCGTGGGCAGGGCCGGGCTGGCAGCTGCAGGGCACAGCGATGTCCCACGCCTGGCAGCTCCCCCACGGCCCTGCTGCCCCCCCAGCCTGCCATCCTGGCCAGGACTCAGGATGGGCACTGCCTTCTTTCATTTTAAAGTATCCAGAGGGGCTGTCTGGACACACAGGCTCTTTGTGCAGCCACCGCGTGCTCCTCCCGCAGTCATTTTGTTAAAATTTGTGTGCGATTTGAGGAGGTTGTGCCTGCTGGGGGAAGACCCGTGCTGATAAGAGCCAGCAAGTGCCACTGAAACATGTTGAGCTGCTTTGAAGCCAGCTCTGCAAAGCCACCTGCCCAGGGTCCCCCTTCCTGGGGTGCAGCTCCAGCTCCCCATGCTCACCCCAAGGGACTCCCCTCCCATGGGATGCCTGCTAGGCACAGGGTGGGTGCTGTGCACTGCAGCACGGTGGGTGTCAGCTCCTGCTCTCTTTCAGGTGGGTGACCAGATGAAGCTGCTGCAGAACTGCTGGAGTGAGCTGCTGGTGTTTGACCACATCTACCGGCAGCTGCAGCACGGCAAGGAGCACAGCGTGCTGCTGGTCACTGGCCAGGAGGTGAGGAATGGCCTCGGGACTGTGCCGGTGCTGTGGAGGGGCAGTGGGGATGGGCAGGGGCTGCATGGGGGAATGGAGTGATTTCTTTCTTTCTTTCGTCCCAGTGTGGCCAACTCGGCATAGGGCAGGCAGGGGGTGTTGTTACACTCTGGGTCTGCTTGTGCAGAAGGTCCCACCCTGTCCCATCCTGTCCCATCCTGCCGCACAGTTTCTGGCTCTGGAGAATAATGTTTCTTAAGGAAGACCAACAGTTCCCCCTGTACTGTCAGCAGTGGGATGGGAGCGGGGGCCCCTTCCCTCTCTGGAGGTGGCTTTTGGAGATGTGGTGCCTACAATTCCAGCACCCTGTTTAAAATGGTGTTCCCATTTCACCCATCAGTCTTTTTTTGACACCCCTGCTGCTCAGTCAGTGCTCAGGGCGGGACCCAGCTCCTGCCCCGTGTGAGGTGCCCTGCAGCAGGCTCTGGGGGAACTGGGGCTGCCAAGGCTGATGCCACCCTGTCCTCCTGGCAGGTGGACATGTCGGCCATCGCAGCCCAGGCCGGCTCCATCCTGAACACGCTGGTGCTGCGGGCACAGGAGCTCGTCCTGCACCTGCACTCGCTCCAGGTGGACCGGCACGAATTTGTCTGCCTCAAGTTCCTCATCCTCTTCAGCCTCGGTGAGTGCAGCTGGGGGGCACGGGGGCAGCGCTCCGGGGTCACGGCCGTGCTGCACACACGGCCCGGGGTCCGGCTGTGCCACAAAGGGGCTTTTAACGGGGAGCCGGGAGCGAGAGCTGGCTCCTGCCCGTCCCCCTCTCCTGGCCCGGGACACAAAACCTCTCCCTTTGCGGGGCCGGGCTCGGCTCCAGCTGCAGGGGACGTTGTCACCCTCCGGCCGAGGGGAGCCTGTTTTGGTGGCTCTCCCATCGCAGCGAGCAGGGAAACAAGCGCTGATACGGCCGCGGAAAACAGGCGTGTTGACAGAGGCGGCCGGGCCGGGCCGGCCCTATCAGCCGGGATTTGCGTCAGAGAGCCCGGGCAGAGCCGCTGGGCTCGGCTCCGCGCTCTGATTAGGCTCAGCCTGGAGCCTGCGGTCGGGCACAGCCGGCGCGTTCACACCTCCCACCTCAGGCAGACTAAATAACTCCGGGGCCGTGCGCGCTGCTGCCAGAGCCCGAAACGCGCCCGGGGTGGCAGAGCCCGCTCCTGCCCCTGGGGTCCATCCCGGTGTCAGCCGAGCGCTGGCGCTGGCACGGTGAGCTTGGTGAGCATAGTGAGCATGGTGAGCATGGTGAGCCCAGCGCCGTCCGTGGCAGACCTGTCCCCATCCCCACCCCTGTCCCCATCCCCACCCCTGTCCCCATCCCTGTCCCTGTGCCCGCCCTGTCCCCGTTCCAGTGCCTTGGCTCTGTGCTTGCGCTTCTGCACCCGCGGGGTCCCGCCCAGGGACCAGCGGTGGGAGCTGCGCTGCTGCCCCGTTCTGCACCTGCAGCATCTCCTCCCTCGGCTTTCCTTTCCTCTGGAGCTGTTTGGAAACCCAGAGAAGCGAGAGACGATAATTGGCTGCTCAAGCAGTGATAAGGTGTGGCACAAACAGTGCCCAGGCTGGGAAATGAACGAGCCGGGGGGGCTCGACCCCGAGCCAGGACCTGCCCCGGCTGCTGCCCCGCGGGCTCAGCACCAGCAGGGCCGGGTCCCCCCGTCTGCCCGGGTCCCCCTGTGCCCCCTGGCACGGCGCAGCACGGCACAGCACAGCACAGCACGGCACGGCACAGCACAGCACAGCAGAGCGAGTGTCCCCCCCCGATGGCTTCCCCAGAGCAGCGGCGTTCAGGGAGGGCGTGGAATCCAATAGCCGTGTTTTCCCTTACATCATTTTGCCCCAAATGCAACTTTTTCTCTCCATATTGCAGAGCTCACTTGGAGTAATTTGCCCTTCGTAGGCTCAGCTGTAGAGGACGGGATTGTGTATTATGTGCAGAGGATGTAATTGCCTTTAACAAGAGAATTTCCACATTTACCACTCTGCCACAGCACAGTCAAAGCCAAGCCCTGTTCACAAGAGCTGCCATTTGAGTTCTAAATAGATTTCTCTCCTGAGCAGGTAAAGAGATTTAATTAAAATTAGGGCTTCTCAAAATAGCAATATTTATGAGGACGGCACAGGTTAGCTTTGTTCTACAGAAGGGCTTAATAGAGCCTTAATGGATTGACCTATCATTCGATTTCATGACTTACATTCATGAAGCAGCTACTCTTGGGGAGGGGAGGAAGAGAGGCTTTTATAGCCCACATTCCCTTAAGCGTTTGCAATTTATCAGCAGCTTCTCCCAAACAAAAGGAGCTGTGAATAGGAAGAACACTTGAGGGCATAGAAATAATCCTAGGCATATCTGTATGTGTGATGGGAGGCTTTGTCACAGGACAGTCTTTGCAACTGCTGCAGTGTCTCTAAATGAAGTGAGTCAATGTTATTTGGACAACATTCTTTATTCCTTGCAGGAATGAAAAGATTATTCAAATATTCAATTAAACAGTGAATAGGGTCTTTCAGAGAACCAGGTGAGTTCATCGAGTAGAACTAGCTATTGTTGAGCCAACTCAGGGGATAGATTTGACATTTATCAATATAACTTCTTTTTTTTAATGACATGCACAATAACCTTATGCAGATAAAGAGATTTCATAACAACAACCCGGGTAGCAGGAGACAATAGGAGCAAATGTGCTGTCAGAGAGAAAAGGGAAGGGTGATCTGATCCTCTGCATCTTGGCACAACCTGTGCCCTTTGTGCCTGCCCCCGCAGTGCCCGTGGCCGTGGGCATGGCCCTGGCTGTGCTGTGCCTCCCCTCCCTGGGGCTCCTCAATCCCCTCGGCCACACCTCTGCTCCCGGCTGGGCTGCAGCAGCCTTGGGTGCCACAATCCCTTCAAGGGACCCCAAACTCCCAGCTGCTTGGCCAGACCCTGAGCAGATTTCTCCGTTTGCAGCCACTGAGTGGGGATTTGGCACATCAGGCTGTGTGCAGCACAGCCAGGGGGCTGTGAGTGAGGCAGTGCTCCCAAGTACCTCATCCTGCACAGTGAATCCACTGAATCCACTTGGCCTGGATGGACCGTGCCAGGGTTCCTGAGGACCCTGCTGGGTAGGTGTGTGGGACCATGGCTATGTGCAGGTGGCGATGGGGCAGTGCCCAGCACTGGTTCCTAAAGCCACTGAAATCTGTGTGCGGGGGCAATTGACCCTGCCTGCCCTGGTGCAGCTGCCTGCTGAGCTGTCACTGCCCTGCTGAGCTGTCACTGCCCTGCTGGCACCGGAGCTGGCAGCAGGATTATGGGAAGCTGCTGTGGCCCTGGCCAGGCGTGGAGGATTAGGGTTTCCAGGCTGGTGAGCCTGGTTGCCACATTGGAAAGACCAGGTTTATCAGGGAATTAATTCAGCCGCTTCCTCGACCTTCAGGAATTAAAGAGGGCTGACGGCAGCAGCTCCCAATGTGTCGGCACAGCTGGCAGCACCTTCTGGCTTTGCAGCTTCCTGGGCAGCGAGGGCAGGGAGACACCAGCCCTACTGCCAGGGGGTTTGGAATCTGTCTCCAGCATCAGGGAAGACCTGGGCAGTAGGGTAGGGATGGAGAGCCCGTGGCTGGGTAGGGATGGGGTGTGGGACCCTCCTGCATTGTTTTCATGCAGGAGCGTGGGTCCCTCCTGGCTCAGCCAGCACGGTGTGGCACAGAGGGGGCAGACCCGTGAGTTTGGCACCATTTCATGCCCATGCTCCCCCCTGCAGATGTGAAGTACCTGGAGAACCACACGCTGGCCAAGGATGCTCAGGAGAAGGCCAATGCGGCGCTGCTGGAGTACACGGTGTGCCACTACCCCCACTCCACGGACAAGTTCCGCCAGCTGCTGCTCTGGCTGGCCGAGGTGCGGGCGCTGAGCCTGCAGGCCGAGGAGTACCTGTACCACAAGCACCTCAGCGGGGAGGTGCCCTGCAACAACCTCCTCATCGAGATGCTGCACGCCAAGCGGACTTGAGCGGCCAGGGCAGGAGCCGGCAGCACCCCAGTGCCTCCAGCAGGGGCAGGGCCGGTGCTGGGGCGGGCAGGAGCCTCCCACCCTGCCTTCCTCAGCCATGCTATTTAACCTCTGCTATTGGAAACGCCCCAGCAGGTTTTGTACACAGCAAGGACAGTTGAGGCTGCAGGGCCGTGGCTTGGCACTGCCCCGTTGGCAGTGCTGACCTCCAGCTCCACCGCACACCCGGTGCCCAAACCTCTCACTTGCCAACCCGGCCCAGCAGCACCGAGGAAGGGGAAACCCTGTCCCGGTTCTTCTCCTATTTCTGTTCCTCCTGCTGCCCCCACCAGCTGTTTCTTGACTGCTGCCATCCCTCCCCGACCCTGCCCATGTCTCAGGGCCCCTCGTGCACAGGGCAGGAGAGAGGGGAGGTGAAACCCCTCCAGGCTGGGGTTTTATGATGGCTGAGGTGTCTCCAGACGCCAGGGAACACACAGAGGTGCTGGATTTCTGCAGGAATCCACACAGAATGTGGGGGCTGTGCTGGAGATGTCAGCCCCATGCAGCAGTGCCAGGACCCCAAGGTGCAGATGCCGGGTCCCAGTTGCTGCCAGCTCTGTCCTGAAGCTGCCCTGGCCAAGACAGGGCAGGCAGGGCTGGGCAGTGCTGAATCCTCAGCTGAGGAGCGTTTTCCTAGTGCCTGCTGGTGCTGGAGGCAGCAGCTCTGTGCCAGCCACAGTGCCCAGAGCCCAGAGCTGCCCACGGGCAGCACAGCTCAGTCCTGCCCACAGCTGTGGTGGCAGAGCAGCCAGGCAGGAGGGAGGGGCAAGCTCCAGCATGTGCTCAGGATCTTGGGGACACCTTGGGATCTTGGGAGCTCTGCAGTGCCTCCCTGCATTTATCTGCTGAGCGAGTGGGTAAGGAGGAATAAGGATTGACCTGCACTTCGTGCTGGGCCTCCTGGCCCCCTCCTTTGCTCTGCCATGTCCCCAGGGGACAGCAAATGCTGTCAGCCACAGGCAAAGAGCTCTCTGTTCCTCCCCCATCATGGGATTTGGGCTCACAGACAGGACTGGGAGCACTGGGGTCTCAACCCCCCCAAGCTGGGCCGTGCTGGACTCTCACTGTTGCTTTCTCTCGGTCTCAGCCCCACCACTGGGGCTGGCCCAGCCCCTGCCCCACAGACCCCCAGCCCTGGGGGTCCTGCAGCATGGCTGGGGCTGTCCAGGGCTGTTCCCAGGGCTGTCCTGGTGCCCAGGGGCCACTGCAGCTCTGCAGAGCCGGTGCCTTGAGGAGCCACAGGGGCTGCGCCCGGAGCCGTTTGTGAAGCTTGTTAGACACAGAAGAAAGAGCATGTTTGTCTCTGCTTTAACACATTTGTGCATTTTCCTCCTGAAGTCTGTGGTTTGGTTTCACCTTCTTCTTTTTGTGAACTTAACTGGAGAAAATGTTTTGGGAGGTAAAAGACGTTTTATTTTCAGAAAATGAGAAGTGTCCTTAAGTGTCTCTCTCTGTCTCTTACATCCTTTCCTCCCTCTCATCCCTGCCCTTCCCCACTCCTCCCCCTTCCTTCCCAGGCAGAAGGTTACCAACTTCCTTGTCAGGAGCAAACCACTGTAATAAATTTTGCAGTTCATTTAAAATGGCAAACTTTGTATTTTTTGGCTGTCTTTCTAACCCTGGTGGTTGGTGCTCGGCATGGGGAGGGCTGGGTGTTTGTGGGTGCACTCCTGGGGTGTCACCTGCCTTTGTGGGACTGGGACAGCATGGCTGTGGCAGGGGGCTGCTGCTGCCTTTGCTTCTGGGCACTGGGGACCCCAGATTGGTTCACAGTGCTCCTGGGAATTGCCACAGTGACTCTTAAAGTGTTTTGCAAGTGAGTGCAGGAACAGCAACATTTGTGGGCAATTAGTGGTCCTTGCACCATGGCCAAACCCCCATCTCTGGGCTCAGCCACACAGAGCTGGACATGAGCCCCTTCCCTTGGACACAGTGCAACAAGGAGAGGAGGTTGTCTTTAAAATCAGCATTTACTGTTGTCATAATCAGCAAAACCCACCACATTTTCTGTGTCCTAAACTCTACAGAGGTAATAGGAGGAGAGGGAAGGAAAGCAGCACCCAGCTGGAGACGGGCCAGGCCAGCCGGGCAGGAACCCAAGCAGGAGCAGGGAGAGGATTTTTGTCCTAAGCAGCAGAAGATGCTATTGATGTCAGCTGGTGCAGAAAAGGCTTGGGGCCAGCTGCTGGCTTCCCTAATGCATGTGCCTGTCCCAGCCCTGCCCCAGCTCAGGGTGCTCCCATCCCCACCACCGTGGGACCGTGGGCACTGCCTGGGCACGGCTGCCCTGGGCAAAGCTGGGCTTGTCCCCATCCCACTGCTCCAGCTCCCCCAACAGCAGCAACGAGAGCCATGCCCTGCAGTGCCAGTGCTGCCAGCAGGGACAGGGACAGCGGTGGCAGAGCCATGCCCTGCAGTGCCAGTGCTGCCAGCAGGGACAGGGACAGGGGTGGCAGAGCCACAGCCCTGCAGTGCCAGTGCTGCCAGCAGGGACAGGGACAGGGGTGGCAGAGCCATGCCCTGCAGTGCCAGTGCTGCCAGCAGGGACAGGGACAGGGGTGGCAGAGCCACAGCCCTGCAGTGCCAGTGCTGCCAGCAGGGACAGGGACAGGGGTGGCAGAGCCATGCCCTGCAGTGCCAGTGCTGCCAGCAGGGACAGGGACAGCGGTGGCAGCGCTGCCCAGGACAGCCCTGGCTGCCCTTCCAGGGGCTGCAGGAGCCGTGGGGAGCCCAGAACACAAGTACCCACCCGGGGGAGGAGCAGGGCAGTCATCAGCAGCAGACAAAGCCCCAAGAGACCCCACACTGGCCCTGCCTTGGTCTGGCCCGTGGGGCTGGGAAGGAGTGCAGGGTGACAGCTCTGCCCGGGCTGGAAGCTCTCCAAGGGAAGCCAGCTCCTCCAACCTGCCATCCTTCCTGCTGGAGGAGCCTCTACACTGCAGGCTCAGCACCCAGAAACTTCTCAGAAACCTAAAGCAAAAGAGAGAAGGTCTCAGCTCTGCTGGCAGCAGGGGAGGGCAGGGATCCCTCCCAGGCCTGGGGGAGAACTGGTGGGACCCCACAGCCCCAACCTGCCGCAGGGCAGAGCTGTGGGTGCAGCTGGCATGGGCTGGCACAGCCAGCCCTGCCTGCCAGTGGTACAGCTCTGCCACCCCAGAGACCCCCTGTCCCTTTGGGGGTCCTTGTGACAGGGACCCAAAGCAGTCTCCATGCACAGGGCCATGGCTGTAGGGAAACCTCCTCTCCCCTGTCAGCCTGAGCACAGGACCCAGTGCTGGGAGCATGGGACAATGAGCTTTAAATGGCATTTAGGGACAACAGCAGCTCTGCCGTGGCAGGAGTGCCAGTGCCCCGTGGGCTGCTGCTCCTCCCCAGGGTACACGAGGGACTGCCCAGGAAGGGCCTTGGCACCAGCGCTGATCCCACCACGGTCACCCAGCAGGGCTGGCATGGACGGGGTCCATTTCTCCCCGTGACACTCAGGTGCTTTTCTGGCTTTGAATCCCAAAGACTCACAGATTCCTTATTATTTCAGTCCAAGCTTATGGAACACAATATGGTGAGAGTTGCAGAATTACTCAGTATCGATCAGTGGAAGGCTGGGCTGCACAGACAAGATCCATGTTGCTATGTGTGGCTTAGCAACATATAAATGTATTCAAACAGAATAATGAAATTATCGTGGGGAAACAAAGCAGCCATCACTTGAGGAGATGGAGGATGTGGAGGCCTCTTGGAGCCCTTGTTTGTCAAGACAAGGAAGATGGGACTTATTGTTTGTGCAAATATGTGAACCGCCCCAGCCATGCCCTGCTCACAAAATGTGTGTAATGAAGGCAGGCAGGGCTGGCTGCACAGAGCAGCTCCCTACAGCTGCCTGGAGCTCATTACTGCAGAACTGCTCCATGGACTGAGCCCTTGTGGGGGGAGGCCCTCCTGGCTCTTGCCACAGCCACGCTGCAAAACTCCCCATTTCCCTGGCTCTGGCCTGGCACTCACCTGGATTTCATCCACCCTTATCCTCACCCATCCCACCTCCCACCTCCCCATGGACCCACTGTCTGTCCCTCCACTTGGAGCCACTGCAACACCCAGGGTTCTCACAGGAGTGTGGCTGAGGCCCTGGAGCAGAGAGGTGCTGGACCCCTCCCCAGACCCAGCACAGCTTTCCTGGGAGACACAGGTGGAACAGGGAACACCTTTCCTGTGTCTGCCACAGCTCCTGCTGGCAGCAGCACCATTTTCATCAGCTGGCTGGCAGCTTTCAAATAAAGATATCTGGGGCTAAACACATCTCTTTTCATTAAACTGTTTGGGAGAGAACAAACAGAAGTGGGACAGTGTCTGTGCTGGGATGGTCTGTCCCCATCCTGGCACCCGAGGGCTCTGCAGCGCTTTGCTGTGTGAGCAGAATGTGAAGGCACAGGCCTGGGTGAGGCTGAGCTGCCCTGGGCCCCCCAGCACCCCTCAGCTGGGCATTGCAGCCTTTTGTTATCTGCTCCCATGGCTGGAGGCTCTCTGGCAGAGCCTGGAGCAGCGGGGGCAGCACCACTGCACGAACACAAGAGTGAGAGGAGAGCTCTTCTGCATCGAGACCTTCTCCTTCACCCTGGGCTCAAGGATTGCCCAGCCCCGGGGGCAGCCTGGGGGCTCAGGGGGTGCACAGCACTCCTTCCACCCTGGGCACAGCCTGGGGGCTCAGGGGGTGCACTGCACTCCTTCCACCCCGGCACTCCCATGGCACTGAGCCCAGCCTGGTGTTCCATCACCCTCTGTGCAGACCTGGGCTTCCAAAAACACACTGAGGGCTCACCTGAGGAAACAAAACCAAACTAAACAACCCACATCTTTGCACAGCTGGAGTTTAATAACACACGTGGGCTATAAGATATGCAGCAGAAGGTGAGGGTGGGTGGACAGAGCACAAATGGCCGTGGTGGGTGCAGGTGTTGCTGCCTCTGAGACCCCACTCCTGCCCGAAATGCCGCTGCAGCATGGTAATATTCCAATAGCTGCACAGCTACTCTGGGTGTTTCTGCCTTTCCCATGTGTCCAGTGTGGGGAGGAAAGCTGCACTGCTGCTGGGTGGCACCGTCTCGAAAATAGCCTGAGGATGCCCTGCTTAGACACTTCATGTGGAACAAAATCAGAGACCTGCTACTGCACTGCTTGCCTTGACAAAAGAAAATGTCACCGTGCAGAAAAAATATGATCACTGCACCCCTGGTGTGTCCTCACTGCACTGTCCACCTGAGGGTCCCCACCCAGAAGCAGCACTGGGAGTACCCAGCAGTGGTTCTTAGAGAAAATAAAGTGAGATATGCTGCACTTATATTCTGAGGAGCTGGGGACTTGCCCAAAGCCAGGCTGGGAAGCTGAGGAGGTGGCAGGGAGCTGCCATCCAGCAGAGGGCTGGGGCTTAGGAGGGATTTCTGGTTTTAATTCTACCCACCTCCATGGTGACATTGGCCTTTCTACAACCTGAAACAGAAGAAGCTAAATGGCTGCTTTTAAGCTCATAAATCCAGCCCTGTCTGAATACCCACCTTCCGCAGCTTCCCTTCTTTGGGAAGCACCCACCAGTGCTTTCTGCCACAGCTGCTGGTTTAAAATAGCCCAGGGCAGAAAGAGCTGCTGCCCCCTGGGACAGCCCAGGCCCTGCCTCAGAGCAGTGGGGCTGGGGGCAGGCAGAGAGCTCAGCACCAGGAGCCTGCAGGGCCCCTCTGCCCCCTGCCCCTGCCCGTGTCCCCCAGGAGCTGGGGCAGACAAGGGTGGGCAGCAAGAAAGGTGCAGAGACATGGGCAGAAACCAGGCAGGGGCCCTGGGATGGGACCTTTGGCTGATCCGCAGTGCTGCCAGGAGAGGCAGTGCCACGGGCAGGGCTGCTGGGGCTGCACAGCCTGTCCCCCATCTGCTCAGGGGACACAGATCCCACAGCCTGGCCAGGACAGCACCCACCAGGGCAGTTTGGAAACAATGCTGTCCTGGAGCCTGAGCAGAAAGCAGCCGCCCTCTGGGCAGCCCTCCAGCACACAGCCACAGGAGCCAGCACCACCAACAAAAACTACAGAATGTGATGGAGGCAAACCTTACCTGAGCATTTGAACGCCGTCAGCTCCACGGCCTGGAAGAGGAGAGGAGGTGTTAGCAGAGGGTACAGCTCTGGTGCCTTTGCTGCTGGCTGCCCCCAACACATCCCTGGGGCCAGGCAGGGCTCCCCAGAGCCCACCCACCCCCTGTGCCTGCCCAGGAACCAGAGCCTTCGTCCCAGCCCCAGGGACGGGCACCCAGCAGAGGGTCCCCGGACCCAGGCGCACCTCTCAGGGTGAGGAGCTGACACCCTGCTCCTAACACCCGCTCTGGGGACCCTGCCAGCCCCGTGGGCACCCACCAGGCTGGATGCCATGCTGGACACCACAGGAAAAGCCAGGAAAGGATGAGGGCACCCCTGTGCTGCGGTGGGAAGAGCCCACACAGTCTGCACTCCGTGTTCAAAGGGTGGTAATGCTCTGGGAGATGTGAAATTCCTACTCCCAGTCCAACAACAACAACAAAGATCACCAAACAACATTTACAAAAGCTGAAACACGAAGAACATCTTGTCTGTGTTTGTATCTCCATTTGCTCAGTGTTTTGTCATTTTAAGTGTTTTCAAACGCCTTTAAGTAGCATCTTCTCTTCATCCAAACTATTGTGCAGCTGCCAGTGACATTCTGAGTGTACTGCTCACTGTGACTCAGCCAGGGAGCAGGGAAACAGCCTGGCTTACATAACTGAGGGCACTGACAGCAGCCCCAGCCCCCTGCAGCACAGGGCACACCCAGAGGGCACAGGTGTGCCCAGCACTCTGTGTGCCCAGCACTCTGTGTGCCCAGAACTGTGCCATGCCCAGCACTCTGTGTGCCCAGCACTTCCATGCCCAGCCCTGCCGTGTCCAGCACTGCCATGCCAAGAACTGTGCTGTGCCCAGCCCTGTGCCGTGCCCAGCCCTCTCCTATGCCCAGCCCTCTGTGTGCCCAGCCCTGTGCCCAGCCCTGCCATGCCCAGCCCTGCCATGCCCTGCCCTCTCCCATGCCCAGCTCTGCCCTGGGAGCTGCAGCAGCACCAGGAGCAGCCCCAGCCCTGCAGCACCTGCCTTGGCCAAGCAGGGAACCAGCACATTAAAAATGCAGTGTTTGTGCACAGCAAAGCCCCCAGTGACCCTCACAGGAGGGAAGCACTTTCTGTCTGTGCCTGCTGAGAAATGCCACGGCCTTGGCATTCAGGGGATCTGCTGCTCCTGCTGCCCCTGCCTCAGGGATCTCGGGTCCTTGGGCTCATCCCTGGGGCCCACGTCCTGCGCCTGTGCCAGGAGCTAACCCTGACCCTGGCTCACCCAGCCAGCACCTGTGCCTGGGAAAAGCATCACCTGAGAGAGCCCTGGTGCTTTACAGCACAGGGGGCCTGGTGCTGCAGCATTAACCACAATATAAATCATGAGAAATGGAAATATGGATTTTACTGAGTGGCTCCAGAACGATATGCCAGCTGTAGAAGTATTATCTATTGGATAAATAAGAGCTGTCTATGTGACATAGGTTTTCAAAGGATAAATATTAGAGAGGGAAAGAGAGATCCTTCAGTGAGAGACTCATGAAAGTAGTGCTGGATTTTATTCTGAGGGAATTACAGCTCTTGTATGTCAAGTACACAAGGACTGATGATCATTTCAAAAGCAGGAGATGGAAGTGGGAGCAGAGTAGTCAAATTTAAATTGTTCCCTGCTTTAGGCCGTCCTTGCTGAGCTCTCCATCCCATGCAGGCAGCACAGCCCTCCTGGCAGAGGTGAGACTTGCCCATGGCACCTGCCCCACTGCCTGATTCAATCTGCTGTCCTTGGGAAAGCCTCCTGCTCGATCCATACCAGCCCCAGCCTAGGGCTTTATGGCCCAAATTCAGCAGCACCTCGTGCTCTTCTGGGGCCCTGCTCTGAGCCCCCTCCTGGCTCCCCATGGGCTCAGGGTGAGCCTTTGCCTTGGAATTTGGCTGAATTTGACACAGAAGTGTTCTGGGCCCACTTCTCTCCCTGTTGTCCCCCTGCCCAGGCTCAGGTGGTGTCCCCACAGAACTGCTGTGCTCTGGCAGGGTGCAGGTGAATAACAGGAGCTGTTACATACCGGTCTCTCAGGTGACATGATGGATGAAATGCCCATGGGAATTCTGGCTCCAAAATTTCCTAAAGGGTGAAGCAGCACAGTGAGTTCATAGACCAGAGAACAGAAATATTCCTGCTTTCCCAAGAACTTGGTGCTTTGTGTCCCCCACTGAAGCAGAGACCAAACGGGTTTTCTGCATCACTGCACCCACAAACTGGTTGGAAAATGCAAAACCTTTTTGCCCCAAAGCCAAAATCCCTATTTTCAACTGTCACCTTTGCCTCTCCTCCAGAAAATTAATTTTCAGATGCTGAGATGGATTTTTGCCTCAGGAGAATGCAACGCTGCCTAAGATGCTGATGAGACCACCCAGCCTGGGATAACAACAATCCTCTCACCTCTGCTGGTGATGCTCTTCACTGGAGGGTCTCTGTGCACAGGGCTTGGCAGGGCAGTCTCAGGGGCAGGACTCAGCCTCCCCATGTCCCAGGAGGTCGTGTTCCTCGGGCTGGATAAGTAGTTGATGGGATGAGAGCAGTTCTGGAACGACAGGCAGGAGACACAGGACAGTGAAAGTTGCAATGAGCCTTTGCTACACACAGATCCGACTTCAAAGATGGATTTCATCATCACTGCTTTGGCTCCCATCCCACCCTGGCAGAGCAGGCTGCTGCCTAATAGGGGATAGGCTATCTTAGGGTCTGTGGTGTCCAAAAAGACCACAAAGAAGGCAGACAAAAATAAAAAAATAAGATTTCTTTCCATCATCCTCTCCTCAAAGCAGACCCACAGTACAGCTGGGACCCTCCTCTGGTGGGTGGCTGATGGATGAAGAGGCAGCAGGGATTCCTCCCAGCTTACTGTGAATGAGAGGGCTTTCTTCTTGTCCTTCATCCTCTGGATGGCATTCCTCACCTGCAGCAGAGCAAGGACATGAGAGAGGCCACAGCAGCTCCAGCACAGCTGGAGATGCTCCAGCAAGTCATGGAGAAAAAGTAGCCAGGGCTCCAGCAGCACATGGGGCTGTGCTGCCACTGCCAGAACCCAGCTCCCCCCAGTGCCAACACAGAGCTGCTGTGACCAGGGACTGAACCCATCTCTTACCTCACTGTTATAGACAGCATAGACCAGGAATATGTACAGGCCCTGGAAGGGACAGAGCAGAGGAAGGGTCAGAGATGCACGGCTGGTTTGTGCTCCTCCGCACAGGGAGGAGCAAAGGGGCTGAGGAGCCCTGGGGTGGGTGAGGCTGGCACAGAGGGTGGGCACAGCCCAGCAGGGACAGCCAGGCAGGGGAAGCCCCCAACACCTGAGACCAGGCTGCTCACAGAGCTGCTGTCACATGCCAGGAGAGGGGCAGAGAGCAGTGGCACCTCGGGCACCGCTGGGCACAGCTGTGTGAGGGACGTGCCCAGAGCGAGCCTTGCCCGGGGGCCACAGCCTGGGGCTAATTACAGCTCCAGACCCACGGTTCTGGCCTTAAGGCAGCCCTATCTGGCCCACCAGATTTATGTTGTATCTGTGGGTGTTTTGTTATCGCAGCTAGATAAATCAGCTGCAGCAGGAGATGCAATCCATCTTGTCTGCAACGAGCCCTGCTCTCATCTGCGAGCTCTTGGCAGGCCATGGCAGCGGCCCCTGGCACCGTGCCCTGACCTGTCCTTCAGCCAGCAACGCTGCTCACTCCCCCAGACCAGATTTCTGGCCAGCCTTGCAAGGCAGGTCTTCCTTGAAGGAATCATTCTGGATGAGCGTGGGGAGGGGCCGCGGGGAGGGCGGCTGGGAGCAGAGGAGGAAGGAGAGGAGGCCCAGCTGCAGCAGAGGCTGGGAGCAGAGAGGCAGCTCTGGGGGAGCCCCTCCTGCCCCCTCCCCTTCCACCCTGCTCCTGCCCCTGCCCCTGCCCCTGCTCTGCCCCACAGCACCACGGGCTCCCTCCTGCTGCTCAGCCCCTCTCTGGGTTCCTGCACTGCCTGGCTGCAGGAGGAGCTGTCATGTTTGGTGCCAGCACACAGCGCAGCCCTGAAGTCAGGCTGGGGCTGCTGCAGACAAACAGAAAAGAGTCAAACAAAAGCCAACCCCAGCCACAGAGCAACTGCGCAGGACCCACACGTGAAGGAACGCTCTGGCCTCAAAGGAAATTCCAAGTGATCCATAGGAAGTAAGCAAAGGGGCTGAAACAGGATGGCTTTCTCTCAACTCTGAAGCTTCTCACCAGCATTTATTTCTCCTCTGGGGAGATCTGCAGATTGTCCTGAACTTGTTAATGAGGGGATGTGTGCACATGGTGACAGGGCCACCACGGGCTGGGGTTCACCTGGCAGAGCGGGGCCAGCTCCGGGCTGGAGACAGCCAAGGGTGCCAGAGGGGAGCACTGCAGGCCTGGGTACAACAGGGGCCCATTTCTATTGAAACAGAAGGAAAATGGGAGATGGGTTGCAAAACTCTGATCCCAGTGGTTTGGAGGGCAGGGCCCAGTTGCTCTCTTGGCTTGGATCCCCTGGAGAAGGATTTGCCCTCAAGCACTGGGCAAGGGACCCTGAATACGCAGTGCCAAGGGCTGTGACAGTCCAGGGAGTGCCCGTGGGCACCTCTGGTGAGGCTCAGCCCCAGCCCCAGGGCTGGGCTGCCCCGTGCTCAGCCCTCCCTGCTCCCACCTGCCTGCTGGGAACTCCCCCTTCCCTCAGACTGTGCTGGGAGCGTGGTGTGCAGGGGTGTGCAGGGATATGCAAGGGTGTGCAGGGCTGTGCAGGGATGTGCAAGGGTGTGCAGGGGTGTGCAGGGGTGTGCAGGAATGTGCAAGGGTGTGCAGGGCTGTGCAGGGATGTGCAAGGGTGTGCAGGGGTGTGCAGGGGTGTTCAGGGGCATGCAAGAGTGTGCAAGAGTGTGCAGGGGTGTGCAAGAGTGTGCAGGGGTGTGCAAGTGTGTGCAAGAGTGTGCAGGGGTGTGCAAGGGTGTGCAGGGGCGTGCAAGACTGTGCAGGGGCGTGCATGAGTGTGCAAGGGTGTGCAGGGATGTGCAGGGGCGTGCAAGAGTGTGCAGGGGTGTGCAGGGGTGTGCAGAGGTGTGCAGGGATGTGCAGGGGCGTGCAAGGGTGTGCAGGGGTGTGCAGAGGTGTGCAGGGGTGTGCAGGGATGTGCAGGGGTGTGCAGAGGTGTGCAAGGATGTGCAGGGGCGTGCAAGGGTGTGCAGGGGTGTGCAGAGGTGTGCAGGGGTGTGCAAGGGTGTGCAGGGGTGTGCAAGGGTGTGCAGGGATGTTCAGGGGTGTGCAGGGGTGTTCAGGGGTGTGCAGGGGTGTTCAGGGATATTCAGGGGCGTTCAGGGGCGTGCAGGGGTGTGCAGGGGTGTGCAGGGATATTCAGGGGCGTTCAGGGGTGTGCAGGGGTGTGCAGGGGTGTTCAGGGATATTCAGGGGCGTTCAGGGGTGTGCAGGGGTGTGCAGGGGTGTGCAGGGGCGTTCAGGGGCATTCAGGGGTGTGCAGGGGTGTGCAGGGGTGTTCAGGGATATTCAGGGGCATTCAGGGGTGTGCAGGGGTGTGCAGGGGTGTTCAGGGATATTCAGGGGCGTTCAGGGGTGTGCAGGGATGTTCAGGGATGTTCAGGGATATTCAGGGGCGTTCAGGGGTGTGCAGGGGTGTGCAGGGGTGTTTAGGGATATTCAGGGGCGTTCAGGGATGTGCAGGGATGTTCAGGGGCGTTCAGGGATATTCAGGGGCGTTCAGGGGTGTGCAGGGGTGTTCAGTGCTTCTCTAGCTCCATCTACAGCTCCCTTCTCTCAAGGTCTGCCGGCCTCTGTTGATGCTTTGGCTCGCAGGTGCTGAGCACACGTTCCAGGAGGTTTTGTCACCGCGTGTCCCTGGGTTCAGATATCCCCAGGCCCTGGAACAGCCCCAGGCCCAGCCATGTCCTGCAGCAGGGGCTCATTCCCCAGGTGCAAACTGCAGGAGGGATGCCTGCCCCATTTGGCTGCACAGGTACCATGTTAATTACCCATTATACGAGCAGATAAAAACTCTAATGAGTTTGTAACTGCCAATTTGGAACCACGCTGATGTGAGAAAAACTAGCACAAGAAACAAAATCTGAACTGGAAACCCGTGGCACCGGCAGGACCCTGCCAGAGAGGGCCGTGCAAGGTCTCCAGAGTCATATTTTGTATCTTGGAAGGATGAAATGAGTTTCCTCGGACAAAATGGCCCAGTGCCTGGGGAAAGCTGGGCTGGCTTCAGAGCTCAGGTGTCCCTGGCTGCAAGGACAGGCAGAGTGCCCTGCAGGTGCCAGCCTGGCCGTGCCCTGGCGCCCTGGGCACCCACGTGGGGCAGGACTCACCTGGAGGGAGTTCAGCACGATGAAGACATAGGCCCAGACGATGCTGAGGTGCACCAGCAGCCCACAGAGCCAGGTGAGCCCCAGCACAGGCAGCAGCACCAGCACGGGTTTGGCCGTGGCCCTGGTGGGAGGGAGAGCTCAGGGTTACCCGGGCACATTTCAGGGATGGAACGCTGCAAGACAGGAGCTGTGGAACAAATTCCTCTGCAAACAAAATAAGTTAAGACAGGAAAAACCAAATATTTCACCTCCCAGACCCCAGTGTGCCAGCCCTGCTCCTCATTTATCACTGCAAGTTAGCAAGAAGGGAGCTCTTTGACGTCATCAGCCACGAGAAAACAGCTATTTCCCCCCAATTTCTGCTACAAGGAGGGTTTCTCTATTTGTTTTATTTGCACATGGATGTCACCCTGCCCTCCAGCAATGCCCTATCTTTGTGCTTCTGTAAATTTGGGAAAATTTATTTATGCTACAGGGGAACAATGCGTGTCTAGCAGGGGTATCCGGCGCCAGCTAACAACAATAAAAATTCACAGAGCATGATAAAGTAATGACTCAGACAGCAGTTTTTTAGAGGTCTCTCAGTATTGACTGATTACAGAAGTCCCCACTGCCTCTTCCCCTGTGTGTGTAACCCCCACCAGCCTTACTTTCAACCCACCAAGTCCCAGGCTTGGATTTCTGCAGGCACTGCCAAGGGTCTCCTGTCCCAAAGGGGTGAGAGTCAGGAGTGTGAGTGCAGATGGAGACCAGCACTGGTTCCCTAAGCTGAAGGTGCTGGCTGGGCTTCTCATCTGGGGGTAGAGACTGTCTTTGGGTGGGACACAGATACCCTGGGGGAGAGAATCCCTGCTGCCCCTGCTGCTCTGGCTCTCACAGCTCACTGTCTCTCACTCGGCTGAGCCTCTCTGGCCAACCTGTGCCAGTGCCTCAGCAGCTTCACTGGAAAGGATTTCTTCCACGTATCTAACACTACCTCACAGATTTCACACCCAGGGCAGCCCAGCTGGGAGAGCCAGGCCCTTCCCTGCTCACCAGAGCTGTGTTCCAATCTGGCTCTCCAGGCTGCTGTTGGGTGTCAGCATCTTGGATCTCCTGCGGGCGCTGGCCACGGTCACGGTCACCACGCGGAGCAGCACCAGGCTGTTCACCTGCCAGGGACAGAGCTGGGCTCACTGACATCCTGCAGCCTCAGCTCCACAGGGGGAGGCTCCTCTGCTGGAAACTGGGGTCAGAACTCGGGGACAAATGTCACTGCCAGGAAAGGCTTCACAGAGCTCTCTGCACAGGTGTGAAATCTGGGAAACTTATCCCAAAACTGCTCCTACAGAGCTCTTCCCTGTTAAAGGTGTGTTCTGGACCCCATGAACATTGGACCTTTTTCTGCTGCTGTGTTTTGTGTATTTCAAGGATGCAGATATTCCTGTATTAAAATCAGACCTTTAGCTAAGGCAATGTCACACAGCACATTCCTAACTGAACAGCCAACCAAGGACTGGTCAGCAAAATTTTCTTAAAACACTTTTTCCTATCAAAAAGCTTTTTTGATTAAAGAGATTTACTTGTACTGCAGAAGTCTATATAAAGCAAAACAACACTTTTCCTCTAAAAGCAGCAGGCAGAATGAGCTGCACCCCTGACTCTGCATTGCTTTTCTGGGAGCAGCCCCAAGGGAGTCCCCCCTTCCCAGCAGGGTTTGGCACTTACAGCCAGGATGAGGAGCACAGGCCCCACGAAGGCCCAGATGACGTTGGTCTGCGCGTTCAGCCAGCAGTGGTTGGCTGCCACATACTTGTTAAAGGAACTGGCAAGGGTCACCCCCACGATGAGGACTGGAAGCCCTGCAGAAAAACCCACGGGTTAAACCCTGGGAAAGGCAGAGATGCCCCATGCAGGGTGCTGTGCACCAGACAATTGCTTCAAAACCCCCCTGACCAGACAGACTTCAGCATGAGCCTCCAAAACCCCACAAGCAACATCAATCCTCTGCAGCTGAAATCTGTCCTGGCTCAACACAGGCAGATTTACAAGCTGTCAGCATCTGTCTCTGAGGTATAAAGCATCCCAAGTCCTGAGTCCTGACCAAAGCAATTTATTCCTCAGATTGCTTTTTTAACAAAATGGACAATCAAAGACATAAACCAATCCAAAATACTTGAAGTGGTTGCCCAGTGTCCAACGAGGTGTGTGCTCCTTGAGCAGCACATCCTTAAAGAGGCCCCTCTTTGACACAAATCTCAGCTTATTCATATAATTCTATGTCCCTAAAGGGCTCCCTCAGAATAAAAGATGCCTAGTGAGGAACACATTTATATTTAATTACTATCAAACAACAGTGATGCTCTCCAAGAACAAGAACTTACCATAAATCTCCTCCTCCATTTTTTCTTTTTTTACTGAACTCCTGGATTTAGAAGTATAACAAATGCTGCTCAACTTATATTTTAAGACTAGCAATTTGACAAATAATTCCAGAGAGCCTCTGCAGGGCACTGGCGCCCAGTTCTCATATTAAATTAAATCAAACAACTGTGTATATCTCCTATTAAAACTTTCACTAGAAAAGGAAAAGAGTATTTTCCTGAGGAGCCAAGGCAGAGGAGTGTGCAGATACCCCAGCCTGTCATGTAGTAGAACTTCATTCTCCTGCCTTCACTCATGTTGACTGCCACCACTTTGCTCCAGAGGAGAAGCCCCTCCACCAGCATCCATGAGAAGGCTGCCATGAAGAAGAGGTGCAGGAAGGCAGTGACCATGAAACACAGCACCTGGAGGGACAGAAACCACACTGCACAATATAGATTTGTGCATCTCCAAACAGAGAGACACTTCTACCAGTTACAGGTAATTAATAAAAGGGTAAGGTGATTAGACTTTAATTTATTTAAGGGAATTAATAAACACTTCTGTTCTCTTGCTCTGACAGAGGCACTGGAGCCTGGCCACGTGGGCTGAATGGGCCATTCCTGCTGAGCTCACCTGGTTGGGCTTGGCCAACTCACTGACCATGAGCAGAGCTTCCCCTGCAGCCAGGGCAAGGATCAGGTTCTTGTGCACAGTCGTTCGTTCACTCTTGGGGACACTGGGGAGGGACAGAGGGAGCCCTGAGCTGCAGCCACACAAAAGGTTCCTCCCTGTCCCCTCGGGCTGTGCAGGCCTGCCTGGGCCACTTGCGGTCCCTCTGCCACTCCCTGCAAAGATGACAGTCAGAGGGGCAGAGCACAGCCCTGCTGTGCCAGCCCTTGGTGCTGGGGACACTCTTGGGTGCAGCTGCTGAGCCCTTGGCCAGCTCCAGGGCACAGGCAGGGAGGGAGAGGTGGAGGGAGCCCCTGCCATGCTCACAAGGCAGACCTCTGTGCTTGCCAAGTGACACAGAAGGGTTGGCAATCAAAGAAATAGTCCT
This sequence comes from Molothrus aeneus, assembly GCF_037042795.1. Lineage (NCBI taxonomy): Eukaryota > Metazoa > Chordata > Aves > Passeriformes > Icteridae > Molothrus > Molothrus aeneus. The sequence goes on along the minus strand of NC_089664.1, from coordinate 10,583,456 downwards.
TGCTCCATTTATTTTATAAAAATTAATTCTAGCAGAGCAGCTTTTATAGTAAACATCGTTAGTAATTGATAGAAACCTTGCCACAGACATGCAGGTGTGTGCACAGATCAGTGAGCATCCCCACAGAAACAGCCGGGGCTGAGCCCCTCTCCAGCCAGCAACAAGAACTCCCCTGTACCACCGAGCAGCTCCCAGCTCTTCCCACACACCTGCCCCACCCCACGCTGACAAAGGACACTCTGAGAAAGGCTCAGAAAGGAGGAAAATATCAAGTAGAAAATACAGGGAAGGCTGCAAGTGCCCAGGCTTTTCTTACCCAACTACCAGGAACAAAATGAAGGTGACCATCAAGGCACAGAAGGAAACTCCACATCCAATGAAAGTCAAAGTCTGCAGGGTGAACTCCTCCTTGCTGGTCCTCTGCTCCACACATGAAACGACAGAAGACTCAAATCCCTCCTGAGTTAACCCCACCAGCTGGCAGTGCCAGCACCCACCCAGAGCCAGGCTCCTCACTCACCTCCATCTCATAGACCTGCAGCAGGATGGCAAAATTGGTGGTGTGGTTGCAAAAACAGGCAGTGGAGTCTGGGAGAGACTTGGCCACAGAGCAGCCAGCTGTGGACCACATCCCACCAGCATCTGGGCTGACGTGCAGCAAAAGCAGAGAAAACACAGGGAAATTACCCTTCACTTCCACAGAAAGCCAGGGCACAATGGGAATTGCAGTGTCCCAGAAAAGGCCGAGTTTAAAGGAGGAAGATGAGGATATCAGAAACAGGTCTTCACCTGGACTTCCCTTTGGTTCACCCTTTGTCTCAGCAGCTTTGCCTCACCCCGCAGGCACACAATGAAAACAGATCTGGTGTCAATGTGCGCATTAAAGAGTGGAGTTCAGCCATGACAGCTTCAAACAGAGCCCAGCTACTGCATGGCTCTGGGAAGGGCTCCCTGCACAGCCCCTTCACTGAGAGCAGCCCTGGGCTGGCTGTGCCCAACTCTGCCACCAGCTCAGCCTGCCCCAAACCCAGCATGGTGCCCTGCTCCCCAGGACAGGCCTGTCCCAGCCCAAGTTTTTTTTCACTTGAATGACTTAATTACCAATCTATAATATATCACAGCCTCAGTGTTCTCACCACAGGGACATCCAGCAAAAACACCTCCCAGTGCCAGGCAGGATCTATGAGGCTGGGAGTCCTGCATGTCTTTGGGTCAGCCCTGCATCTTGGGCTGACTCTTCTTTGCCACAGGTAACAACCATAATTAACTAGGGCTTTCCATTTGAGCTGGATATACCTCATTAAAGGTCACTTGCTTGTGAGTGACTTCTCCAAAGGAAATCTTCCCAGGAAAGCATTCTGCTCCCCAGACAGGGGATGTCAGCACACAAAGGAGGCGAAAAATTCCAGATCTCTACTCTTACCATTACATTTATATTGAGATGTTTGGTTTTCCAGTGCAAATAAAAAGCTCGTAAATCTAGGGACCTGAACCGAGACAAGGCACCTGAGGCTGAAGTTCCAGAAGGCACAGACGGGCCCCACCAGAGTATTGGGCAGGTCCTGCAGGCAGAGAGGGGAGAGAAGGGGTCACACAGGCACTCCCTGCAGGACACGGGGCGCAGTCACTGCCCCGGCTGTGACGGCTCTGCCAGAGCAGGACAAGCACAGCGTCGGGGCAGGGACAGCCCCTTCCCAAAGCTCGGGGACCGTGCCGTGCCAGGACAGCCGGGTGGAGCCGTGCCGTGCCAGGACAGCCGGGCGGGGCCGTGCGGTGCCAGGACAGCCGGGCGGAGCCGTGCCAGGACAGCCGGGCGGAGCCGTGCCGTGCCAGGACAGCCGGGCGGGGCCGTGCCAGGACAGCCGGGCGGGGCCGTGCCAGGACAGCCGGGCGGAGCCGTGCCGTGCCAGGACAGCCGGGCGGGGCCGTGCCGTGCCAGGACAGCCGGGCGGAGCCGTGCCAGGACAGCCGGGCGGGGCCGTGCCGTGCCAGGACAGCCGGGCGGGGCCGTGCGGTGCCAGGACAGCCGGGCGGAGCCGTGCCAGGACAGCCGGGCGGGGCCGTGCCAGGACAGCCGGGCGGGGCCGTGCCAGGACAGCCGGGCGGGGCCGTGCCGTGCCAGGACAGCCGGGCGGAGCCGTGCCAGGACAGCCGGGCGGGGCCGTGCCGTGCCAGGACAGCCGGGCGGAGCCGTGCCGTGCCAGGACAGCCGGGCGGGGCCGTGCCAGGACAGCCGGGCGGGGCCGTGCCGTGCCAGGACAGCCGGGCGGGGCCGTGCGGTGCCGCTGGCAGCGGGCACAGCCCGGGGTACCTGGGCACGGTGCTGCAGGCGGTAGCGCACGGCCGTGCTGATCTCCTGCTGGTCACTGAGCAGGGTGGCTGAGATCACCGCTGTGCCCACCGAGGTGCCCAGGTACCTGCCGGGGAAGGAGCTGCTCTCAGGCACAGGAAGCACGAACGGGATCTCCCGGGGTACCGGAACGGCTGCGGGGATCCGGGTGCTGCCGAGGGCCGGGCACGGGGCACAGCGGACCCTGGGGTACCGGGCACAGCCCCAGCGCTTCCCGTCACTGCGGCGGGCACCGGAGCATCCCCAGGGCTCCGGCGGAGCGGCTGAGCCGTGCGCGGGATGCGCGGGCGGCCATCCCCACCTAGCGTCCGGAGCTCCGGGAGCGCAGCGAGCCCAGAGCCACCGTCCAGGGACACCTTGTGCCAGCCGGGGGCACCTGCAGCAGCCCCCGGGGGCTCTGTGCCCCGCACCCCGGCAGAGCCGGTGACCCGCGGGACCAAAGGCACACAGGACACCCCACGGGGCAGCCCCGGTGCGAGGGCCGAGATGGATCGGGATGAAGCTGACCCCAAAACCCCGGCACCAGCTCAATGCAGATTTGAAAACGAGCCCTTCCGTGGCGCTGAGGGCAGCCCTGGGGTGCGGGGGGCTCAGTTTCACTCACTTCTGTCCCACATCAGGGGCAGCCGTGTCCTGGGCCACAGCACTGCTGGACAGGCAGCGCTGCAGGGAGCCGTAGCCAAACCACATGTTCTTCACTGTGACTCTGTGCAGACCTGCAGGGACAGGGACAGGGACAGGGACAGGCACAGGGCAGCGCTGGACACCCCTGCCCTCCCTGGGGGTGATGCTGGGGGTCCAGAACGCCCTCAGCTCCGAGCTGTGTCTCTAGAGGGGCTGTGCAGATCCTCTCCCCCACAGCCCATCTCCCTTTTAGCAGGAGTGTCCCCTCCCCACGCCTCTCCAGACCTCATGTGGCCAAGGTAAGGAGTTTGTGGCACTAAGGAAGGCCATGCAGAGGTACCGGGGGAGCTCAGGTGTGGTTACAAACCTCTGGATTTCAGCCTTTGCATTTCTTCCGCGGGAACTTCAATGAAGTCGTGCCTGCCCTTCTCAGGGGTCTGGACCATGTAGGCCTCATCACTCAGCTGCTGCTCGCTCAGCTCCAGCTCCCTCACCTCCATCCCTGTGCAGAGGTCAAATCAGGTGCTGAACCAGGGTTCAGCCTTCCTCCAGAGCCACTGCTGCAGCAAAGTACCACAGGGACACTGGACCCAGCCAAGGCCAGCCAGGACCCACAGCAGCAGCAGCAGCAGCAGGCAGGTTCCTTTCCTTGCAAACCAAGAGCATCTGGGCTCAGCTTCTCCCATGCCCAAGGGTTTCTTACAATGCTCTTGCAATCCACAGCCTGAGAGGTGCCCTCACACTGTGACACCCTGCACAGAGGAAACGGGGAGCAGGCTGCAGGGCTGGCAAGAGTGAGCCAGAGGAGCAGAGGAGCCAGGAGTGGATTTGGGCTGGGAACCAGACAGGGTGACTGATCTGGGTCTTGGTGAGATGCCCTCCAGTGCCACTCACCAATATTCCCATGTTGGATCGTGATCTTTGTCCTCTCTGTGGTCAGCAGTGGGACCAAGAGTGACACCATTCTGTCACAGAGCTCAACCACAGCCATGGGCCCCCTGATAACCTGCAAAGGCAGAGAGAGCAATGGAAATCAGCACCTGTACCATCAGCCCTCCCTCCCCACAGCTCACAAGAGTTCCCTTAAACGTTTGGTCCTTGGCAGAAAAAAAAAAAGAGAAGTTGAGACTCAAGGACAGCACAAGAGCCCGTGGTGGTGCAGCAGGCCAAGGAGGAACAGGTGAGGCACACAGCACCACACTGGTGACACCAGTACCTGGCTGATCAATGACCACGTCCCAGTGTTCTGCTCTTCCAGAATTAACTCTGCTACTTCCATGTAATACTGGCCCAACTGCTCCAGCATCTCCAGCTCATCTCCCTCCTGGATTTCCAAATCTGAAACTTGCTTTAGTAATTGAAGGACTGCAAGGAGGTCAGATGGCTCAAGCACGGGCACTTCTCCTTCTCTCAGAACACTTGCCAAGATATCCAGAGCATCCAGAGCCACAGAGAGGTTCATGTCTTGCACACCACTCATGAAGACACTGTCAGGAATCTGTCATGGAAAAGGGGGTTTAGTCCAGTGCAGAGCCCTGACTCTCCCTGATCCTCAGCTGTGCCTTGGCAATGCCCTGCATGCCCCTGCTGGCACCAGGACCTATCTGGCCAAGCAGGAATATCCTGGGGGAAGGGATCTCTTGTCCTCTGTGCAATGAGTCAATCTGAAGCAACGCTGCTTGTTTGATCACAGCAGAAGTTACAGCTGTGTTGGTCACAATCTCCAACAGCAGCTCAGGAAAGGTCCCAGGCAGAACTGCTGGCAAGGTGACCTCAAACAGCTCTAGGTGCCAACACACCCACCCCAGCAGCTCCTGCCTGCCCCAGGTGCCAGCTGCCCCTGCTGGGGCTGCAGGACTCACCACAGTCCTCACTGCAAGGGTGTTCACACGGCTGGCAAGCGAGTGGCTGGACTCCAGCTGAGCTCTTTTCAGCTGCCAGTATGCATCTGGGGACAAACCAGAACCACAACCACTGCTGAGGTGTCCCACAGCGTGGTTAACACATGCCACGTTCAAAGCCTGGGCAATGGTCCTCAGATGGTGGCTAAGTCTGCAGGACAGGCAGGACAAGGAGACTTCACAGCTGCATTTTATTTTTAGCACAAGATCCCATCTGGAGAGACAGTTTCACACTCCCTTTCTGCCTCTCCCCATGCTCCCCTGGCCAGCGAGTCTGGGAATGCCTGGACTGGGAGGCACTGACAGCCCTGCACCCAGAGCCATGCAGGGTGTGCCACCACTGCCCAGCCCAGCTGGGGAAGCGCCAGCCCCAGAGGGTTTTGCATGTGACCCCTTCAGAGCAGGGGCCTCCCCATCCCTGGCCACCAGCCCAGCCAGGACCTCCAGGAGTCTGAAGCAATGCATGAATAACTAACAGATGCTGTACCCTTGCTGTAGTGACAGATGAAAGGCAAAGGCTGCAAACAAGATGCATAACTGAATCCACTGCTGCCAACTTCCAAAACTCTGCATTCCTCCACAGGCCCTGTGGAAACACACACAGACAGAGCGGTCTCCTGGGGACACGGCATCCCCAGCAGGCATTGCCTTTCCTGGAAGCCCTGGCACAACAAATGCTCTGGGCTGTGCCTGCAGAGCCAGGATAGCGGCCACAAGGACACTGAGACTTACCTGGGCAAAGAAGCTGCAGGGCCACTGCCTGGATAGTGCTCTCCACTTCCAGGGCATTGGAGCTCCACCCAAAAACCAGGTCCTGCTCTACCACCCAGCAGGAGCGAACTTTCTCAATGTGCTCGGTGCTGAGGACTTTGTGCCAGATGTGCAAGTCAGTGATGTTCCCACTGAAGGACTCCTTTGCCCTGAAGGTGCCCCCCAGGGAATCCTGGTCCTGCCCAATGATGAAGGTGCCCTGGCCAGAGATGGCCTGGGGGGCACAGGGTCCCACGGAGCACAAACCACTGGCTGCTGCCCTCCTCTTCCCATCAGCATAGATGGCCCAGGTCCCGTTGTCCTGCTGCCAGGTCACACAGAAGTGATGCCACTGCCCATCAGCACGGAACACGGGCAGGTAGGGGGAATGGTGCCCGTGGACAATGAGAGCAAACCGAACAAAGCCCTCCTCATCCACAAAGCCACGCAGCTGGAACTCGTTGATGAAAGCAGGCACAGCGTAGGAGAAGATGGTGGCAATCTCCTGGCTCCTGGTGTCCCACTGCAGGTGGGCACAGGCTGTGACAGCAGGCAGGGCCGGGAAGTCAGAGAGCACCTTCACATATTTTGTGTCTGTTTTGTCTCTGAATACCAGGACTGGGACAATGTGGCCACCTAGAAGGAGAAATTTCAGTCAGCAGAAAGGAAGAAGCATAGGCCAATAAAGTGACAATAAAAAAACCAAGGGACAATTTCTCCAGTCATATTTTTCAGTATGAAAGCACCTCTCAATAGCCCATGTCCACTTATACTCACGTCTCCTCTTTGTTTTGTGCAGCACACTGTCCCTTTCCTTTAGCCAGACAGAGCCTCTGATGTGGTGGGACTGCAGCAGTTTGCTGAGGGAGCCTCGTTCACTGTCCTGGGGTTCAAGGAGCAGATGGGCAAAGTGCTGCTCACAGTACCTGTCAGCTTGCCACCAGTCCAGAGCAGCGCCCACATATTCATATGTGTGTCCTGGGGTCTCAATTGTGACGGGAGCAAAACCTGGAGGAAGACACACACACAGCCTGGGGAAACAGAAAGCCTCTCCAGCCCACAGTTAAAATCACTGCCTCGTGCACCTTGGGAGAGCTGCTGGCAGGAGCTCAGGTCCCCATTCAGCCGTTGGGCACAGTGTGACAGAGCTCAGACCACATGGGACATGAACTGAGGGGTGCTGTGGCTGCTCTCTGCCCAGGGCTGGAGCTGGGCACACGCCTGTGGGACACACAGACCACGCTCAGCTCAGCACAAGGGAAAAGCTCACTCTGCTATGCCTAGAGATGGCCCTCAGAAAAGCTTGTTCAAAGCAGCTATGCAAAAACAACTTCACTTGCTTTATCCCCGAAAAGCTCATCTCAGCTTTTGCACTTGCAGATGCAATTTTCAGGCCCAAAATAATCTGTTTGATTTGCAGTTGCAGTGGGGCACAGAGCAGCAGCTGAGCAAACAGCCTGGCAAATACCAGCTCTGCGAACAACATTTTAGGCACAAAACAGGGTAACAGAAAAAGTTTCTTTACCTTTGTTTGCACCACCAGACACCTTTTTTTTTCTCTGTGCTGGATATTGCTTGTAAAACACATAGAGAGTGCTGATAAAAACACTAACCTTTAGAAGTCTGGTTCTTGGCAAGGGTTGCAAAGGCAAGGAGACTCCTGGACAGACTGACCTGGTGGAGAGGATGTGTTGTAACATGCAGAGAAACCCAGAATAAAATAAAACCCCAAACACCCAGAATAAAAAAAAAAAAAAACAAACCCCAGTAATACTTACCAGAAAGCTGAAGAAGCAAGAATCATGTCTCAAGTCTCTCCTAACCATGCTGACCAGCTGGGAAGGTTTCACCCTTTGCTAGAATAAATAAAGTATTACTGGAGATGCATCATGGAGACAGAAGCACTCTGCAGAAATGGCATTCCCTGACAATGCTGCTTTCCTCAGAAAGTCTCAAAACAAAAAGGAGAAAATTACTCCCTCTGAAATACCTGTCCTCAATAGTATCTTATCCAAAGAATTCCCAGATCTTCTCGAAGACCTTAAGGTCTCAGTTTAACATTTGTTTGCAGCATATAAAATAATTAAGCATAAAACACAGAGATGTGTGATATCAAGGAACAGGCAAGACCGCAGAGCCTCTTCATCTGCATTAACTAAATAAAAAAGCCACCATAAATGGCATCATTAAACTGTGTTGCATCACCGTCAGCTTTTCTTGTTGCCTTTAAAACCTGCAGGACCAGAGCACCAGAGCAGACCCTGCAGAGCAGCAAATCCAGCCTCCGTGAGCCCAAACACAGAGCCCAGCACCACGGAGCCATCCCGGGGAGCTCAGGGCTCGGCAGCGATCCCCCATCTCCCCACCCCTGCCCCAGGGGGAGCAAACTCCGAGTGCAGACAGTAAAAAGCCCAGTAAAATCATAGATGAGGCACGTAAAGACACAGGATGGAAACTGGCAACGCCAATGCAAACAAGCCCCGGCGCTCCGGGCACCGGCACCGCCGGCTGTGAGTGATCTCTGCTCCCCGCGGGCTCTCCCCTGGCGCTGTAAAAGCGCATTTAAGCACTTTGCTGCTAAGGGACTTGGGAGATCCGCTCTGCAGCCCGGGCTCTGGGCTCACAGTCTTCCAAAGTTCAGCGGAGACTTTGGAAACACCCAGCACAGCTCTTGGCCCTCCAGGGAAAAGTATAAATCTGATGGGTGAGAGGGAGCCATGGCTTTGCCGATCTCCCTCTCCTCAGCCCGCACCCGTAGCCTCAGGTGTCCTCTTCTCCAAGGAGGGCCCTGGAGATGGTGCGGACGAAACCTGGGACCCGCTTTGGGCAGAAAAACGGGGCAGTGGGGAGCGCCCGGTGTCCCTGCGGGGAGAGCCCGGTGTCCCAGCGGGGAGAGCCCGGTAACCCAGCTGGGAGAGCCCGGTGTCCCTGCGAGGAGAGCCCGGTGTCCCTGCGGGGAGAGCCCGGTGTCCCTGCGGGGAGGGCCCGGTGTCCCAGCGGGGAGAGCCCGGTGTCCCTGCGGGGAGAGCCCGATGTCCCAGCGGGGAGAGCCCGGTGTCCCTGCGGGGAGAGCCCGGTGTCCCTGCGGGGAGAGCCCGGTAACCCAGTGGGGAGAGCCCGGTGTCCCTGCGGGGAGAGCCCGATGTCCCTGCGGGGAGAGCCCGGTAACCCAGTGGGGAGAGCCCGGTGTCCCTGCGGGGAGAGCCCGGTGTCCCTGCGGGGAGAGCCCGGTAACCCAGCGGGAAGAGCCCGGTGGCTCAGGGCACCCCGGGTGTGGGGCCGCCCTGGGGAGCCCGGGCAGGGCCGAGCTCCTGCACGGCCACGGCGGGACAAGGGCGAGGGCCCGGCGGGGCACGGAGCTGCGGTGTCCGGAGCGGCGGAGAGCGGGAACCGCGGCCGGTCCGCTCCGCTCCGAGGGACCACGGCTCCGCAGCCGCTCCGCATCCCTCTCCGCATCCCTCTCCGCATCCCTCTCCGCACATCTCCCGCACGCCGCCCCTCGCAGCCCCGCCGGGCCCCGCACACCCCAGGTGCCCCCGCTCCCCGCTCCGGGCCCGCTGGGCAGCGGGACGGTGACTCCGAATTCCTGGGGCGCTGCTGGGCACCTGCACCCCACTGCCCCCGTCCTCACCCCACAGGGCCCCCAGGACGCCCCTCCAGCCCACCCCATCACCAACATCAAAGCACTCACAGCCCTCCCTGCTTCGCTGTGCCAGCAGCGCCGGGATCTTCTTCCCGGGCGGTCACTGCTCCATAGAAGTGTCCAGTAAACCTTCCCAGAAAACCTGGCGCATGATCATGGCAAAGAAATCAGGGAGTGGGGGAGTGACTCGGGATCCTCACGGCAGAGAGAGCCCCAAACAGCCCAGGAGTGCAGCTGAAGGGGGGCAGCTCTAGAGATGTCCAGGGGGCTCCTGGTGCAACGTCCTCACCCAGCAGCTTCAGCATCCCGGCGTTTCCTCCCACCAGAGCCTGCAGCTGCCCCGGGGGGAATGCCAAGGCCAGAGGGTCCAGGTCACCCCCATGGCTGTGGCACTCCCCAGCTCACCAGCCAGAGCTGCTCCTTTGGTTGATGCCCACTCACCTTTGCTACAGCAACAGGCACACAGTTCCCACTCCTCCCGTCCCAGGAAATGCTTGAATCACACCATGGATTCACCAGCAACTGGCTTTTGTTCTTCAGGGTCTTCGTCTGGGAATGAAGGCAGTTTTCCCATCCCAACGCCTCTGCTCTTGGCAATAAATCTCCCACAGAAGAATGGACCTTGGAGGCAGCTGCTCTGGAGCTTAGGTGCCTGTTGGAAGTGGCCTGGCGTCCCTGGCAGCGTGGCACGGAGCGCCAAGGGCCGGCCAGCAGCATGGCAGCCCTGCAGGAGGCTCTGCTGCCCACCGAGGCTTGGCCAAAACTGGATCCTGCTTCACCTGGGAATGGAGAGAGCAAAGGGCACGAGGCAGAGCCCAGCTTTAGGCCAAAGAACTTCAGAGGGAAACTGCAAAATGATTTCAAATTTAGGGCTGGATTAGGTTTAATGAGAGTTAGAGTTTCCCAGTACACAGCAAAACTGTGGTCTTTGTGCCTGTGTCTTAGAGAGAATGAATCACCTTTTGTAAGAGCACAAAGTACGGTTTTCTGGTAGCATCAGAAAAGGGATCAAGCCCTCAGCCTCACTCTTCTCTGCATATTCAAATAAACCTTCCTCTGTGCACATGCAGGGAGGTGAAGGGAAGTTTCCTGTGATCACTGAATGCCACCCAGGTTTCCAACCTCACCTACACCAGTTACCTGGATTTAAACATTAACTGATTTCCATAAGTATACACTGAATTTTCAAATAAGACTTGATGCTTTGGCTGGCATCCAGGATGTCTCTAGAGACCCTGGCAAGAAGGCACCACTGGCATTTCAAAGGAAAGGTCACAGCCAGCAAGTGGGAACCAACAGTTGGAATCTCATTGGCTTCACCTAGAATCACACTGAAAAGGCTCCAGAGAGCACAGCCCAGGAAGAGTGGTTCCTTTGGACCTCCCAGCTCTCCAGATGATTTCTGTGCCCACATGGGCACTGCCAGCTGTTTGCTCCCTGCCACGGAGCAGATTCATTGCCATCAGTGCTGGCAGCTCCTCCCTGTATCAGCACTAATTCCCACAAAGGCAGTCAGCTGTCTCCTTAGGGCAACTCAGCTTCTGGAATCACCTTCATTCATACACCTTAACATAAATCAGAGATGACAGAGTTCCTGGAGTTAAGAGGTGTCTGTCCAGCACATGAAGACCTTGGCAAGCAGACATACGACCTTGGGATGGTTGGATGGCAAAATCCCAAAGCACTTTTAATGCTGGTAAATCTCTCTAACAAGCAGCTGAGCAAAGGGCAAGTTGTTTTGTGCCATTTGGGTGATGCTGTCACTTTGGGTTAGCTTGGTTTGGAATAGGCTGCAGTTCTGTTTACACTCAGTCAATTTAAAAAATCAGCTCAGGTGCATTTTAGGGGACGTTTCCTTAGCAGTGAGTAAACCCTGAGCTGCCACCCTCAAGGCACATCTTTCACACAAGCCTTCCCAGCACATGGGCGAGCAACATGTTAATCTTTATAAATCAAATATTTGCCAAATGGAGTAGAAGCCATGTGTCTGAGCAAGATGCACTGAGAAATGGAACAAAGCACAGAGCGTGTCAGAGATCACTCAGTCATGTGCAAGTCTGTCCCTTGCAGAGTTATCCTTCAAAACAGCATTCCCCTAGCCCAGTTGTACAAATTATTCTCCTCCAGTCTCTTTTTGTCCTGCTGTTTGCTGCTCAGAACTGACAGTCTAACCCAACTCCTCCTCACTTGGTTTAGTGTCACCCAAAGTTTCATCAGCACCAGTTTTGACCCAAGGCAGGGTTTCCCAAGGGCTGATTCAGTAGAAGAGGTGCAGACTTACCTCCCTCCCCAGCACTGGGGCTGTGAAAGTGTGTCACACCACTGCCATAGCACAATTATTTTACCCTTTCACACATCTGAATGTTTCACAAGCTGCTGCTGGCCTGTGCTGCTGCAGGTTCTCCACAAAAGGAGATTCATCAGCACTCAGGAAGCAATTAACGCTGCACTGCAGTGCTCAGGCCATGGCACAGCTCCTGCTCCTGCTCCCAGGGAGCCCTCAGGGCAGGACATCCCATCCCTGACACTCCAAGCAGGCTCTTACACACACTGCCACTCTCACATGGACCAAGCTGGCAGAAGCAGCAGTGCCTGGAAAAATCCAGACAGCTCTCGCAGCCCCTCTGGACACAGGCACAGGGTCAGCACCTGGCCCCACACTCCCCTAGCCTAGAAAACAGGTCTGTACCTGGACAGCCACCTCTGACTGGCCAGGGAGCAGCCATCAAGTGCCCAGCTGGGACCTGGGATGGCAGCTGCCATTTCCCATCCACAGCTTTCTTCAGGTACCCAAACAAGTTCCTCACCCTGCACACTGGAGGTCTGCACTGATGTGATTTTATGGCCAGACACACACATCTTTTGCAATGCCACTATTTGTCTATTTCTCTCATTTTCCTCTCCCCTTCTCCTTTCAAGTCTGTCACATCAGGGTTGCCCAAACTTCCCGATGCTACAGGCTTCCCATCAAGAGCCTGGCAGGTGATGGATATGTCCCCAGGAAGCTGAGGGGAGAGGGCACAGGGCACAAGCAGAGCAAAACCTCCCCAAGGGGACAGGGTGGCCCAGGGAGGTCTCAAGAGCCTGCCTGTACCAACCACCTCCTCACACAGAGCATGCACATCTCTCCTCAGTCCTGACTTGCATCCTGGGGACATGGAGCTGATAGCAAGGAAAAGATTTTCCTAATTTTCCTCTGGCTTTCCTGATTCCTGTGTGTTGGAAGAACACCTGCACCAGGAGAAAAAAAAGTCTGAGACTTGCTGACCAAATGAGTTCCTTTCTAACAGCTGCTCCCTTCCAGACGCAGGGCTGGTCACAAGCAGCCACTGACACCGCTTGTGTCATACACTGCCTGTGTCACACACTGCCTGTGTCACACACTGCTTGTGCTGCTGCTTTGCTTTCAGGGCCTTTGTAGGGCCAGTCATTTGGGAGACCTTTAAACATTCAGAGTGCAAGGTATGGAGTCCCCAGTGTGGAACTTGCATTAGTTAGGTAAAAAATCTTCTCTGTGGAGGCTGCTGCTTATTCCTGGTCCTGGCTGAGCAATGCAGAGCTGCCAGAACTCTGCAGCCCTCGAGTGCAGAACCTGCCTTGGTTTCATTTCCTGTCGTATACTGACAACTACGAGACATCTCAGCTGAGAAGAAAGTTTCCTCTGCATCCCCAGACTCACATTTCTAATGCAAAGAATCCTGTTCCAGTGCTATTTTGCTTTCTAACTAGTTTGCAGAGTTAGATTTAACCAGGGTTTTATTTTCTTGTTTTTGCTTCTTAAATGCCCCCAAATCTCAGTGAGGTTGGTTTCAGCAATCTCATGTGGACATGCCAGCCTTAATCTCACTCTTCCAGGCCCTTCTCATTGTGTGGGATGAAAGCCCAGCACAGAGCCTCCCCGTTAATTGCCAGCTTTCTGTTCCCAGTGACAGGTGTATTGTCTGGAGGAACAGACCCAATTGTGTCCCTGCACTGTGGGACATCAGCTGCTGATATTCCAGAGCCTTTCAGGGAGCTTGGGCATGGCTGCTTATTTAGTGCCATCATTTACAAATCTGTGTAGCCCAGAAACTTCATAGAAAAAACAGGAGCTGCCTGTTTTACTCATCTTTTTGGTGTTGGTTTTTTTTTTTTTCCCCCTCAAGCTAACTACCCCTAAATCTCCCATCGTCCTACCAGCAAGACAGGGAATTTGGTTCTGATTCGCTTTGAGACACTAAATCTTTCTGATACCTCTTCTCCATACTTTTCTAATGAAGGGGTTTTGCTGGTTTAACCAGACACCCACTGTACATCTGCTTGAACCTGGAATCGCATCTAGGAAAACCGCTGCAAACAGTCATTTCTGTGAGGTGTCAATATGCACAGGCTGAGGTCACAACCATCGTGGGGAGATGGTTCCTGTCCTCTGGAGGCCCTGAGGAACACCCTCAGCAGGGATCTGGACTTGGGGGACAGTGGCTGTGCCTGCTTTATCGAGTAAAAAGGGGAGCTCTGGTGCTCAGAGTGAGGAAAGGCAGCAGCAAGAGAGCTCCTGAGAGATGACAGAAAGCATACAAGAGCAATATTAGCCCCAGATTGCATCTGTCTTTCCCGTTTTTCACATGAAAGGCTAAAGCTTTCCATACGTGGCTGTTGCACAACAGCAGAGCTGCAGCCACCAGAAACACAACAGACCATTCAGCAGATGGCCCAAGCCTCTGCTGCAGGAGCCTGGCACAGAGAAACCATCTCTTTGCTGGCTTTAATCACGCCAGGCACAAGACAGGAGGGTCTACAAACAACTGGCAAAAGCAGCTCCACACCACTTTAGAGGAACACAGATGCTGAGAATGAGCCAGCACGTTGTGTCCAGCTGGGCTCCGGGGCCTCCAGGGTTTGGGAGTTCAGATAACTCAAGTGTGCATTCCCAACCTGCACTGGGAATCCCCCCTCACCTCCCTTCTGCTGACATCCTGTCCCACGGAGGGAGACAGTGTTCCCACATCTACACCTCTGCCAGAAGCTGCTCCCATTCAGAAAATGGCTCTTCAGGAGCTCTGTGGAACTTCCTTCACATCTCACCTCTTGTCTGCTCCAGCTTCAACCTCTTCTTTCAGTTTCCAAGAAATGAGGGCATCCTCTTGGACTCAAATCAACACTCCATTTCCTCTTATGAATTTAAATATGTCAAATCAGTCTGCTTTTGGGAGTTTCAGTTGCAATGAAGAGGATCCCAGTAAGCTCACCTTCTCTCCTGCCTGGGCAAACACTCACTCCGTTAGCTTAGGTTTAGCCACAGGTTGGTAAAGTTTGAGTCTGTCTAGTTCTGATCCTGTCAGAATTGTATTGAAATTCTTCTGACAGATTCTTGGCTTGCAGCTCGTTAACAGATCGTTGTTGAGGCGAGATGTTTGAAATTAGGGCGGTTTGGAACAGGAGAGACACATGGTGCGTTTATTCTCCAGTTCAGCCTTTCTCTCCCTGCCTGGCTCCACTCCTGACACAAGTTCACCTTGGGACATTACAGGGGTTGCTGTTTGGGAGTTAGGAACACACAGCAAGCAGGAGTGTGCTGGAATAGGCAGCAGGCAGAGCCGTGGGGAGGATCAGGAGCACCCCCAGGGCTCTCCCTCCTGGCCAGTTTGCTTTGCCTCTGACCAGCTCTAATGAAAACCTGTCCTGAGCAGGGCTGGGTGGTGCAGAGGCCAGCCTCACCCTGTGAGACTTGGCTTTTTCTAACTCCTTTATTCTAGAGAGCAAAAAATTGCCGGGTGATTTCCTCTAGCTACCCTGCAACAGCATGTTTGCCTCTCCCTCTGCAAGAGCAGGTGCAAGCTTCGTAGAGGAGAACCATACTGAAAATTCTGTTAAACATTCCAAGTTACCCAATGTGTCTTCAAAAGGTCCAAGAATTCAAGATGTCATTTGTCATTCACACTTTGAGAAAGCACTGAACACAAAAGTGGGAAAGCAGGCAGGTGTCAGTGCAGGCACCAAAATACCTGGGAGTTTGTACATGACACACACAGTGAAGACAGAGCTCAGCACCTGCTGAGATAGCACCAAACATTCCTCCCATCCCAAGCAAGTTTTAAAAAACGTGTCTGGAGTGCTATTTAACTTCCCTATCAGATGTCTTGTAGGATGACAAACCTGGATTGCAGCTTTGTTAAGGCTAGAAACAGATTTCAGGACTGCTTAAAAAAAGATAAAGAGAAAAGTTTGTGTTTTTCAGGCTTGGGTGCAGTTCATTGTAGCAAGTTGAGGTGAGCTCTGAGGTGTGCAGCCCTCTGAGTGTTCCCAGATGTACAACCAGCACTTCTTTAGAGATGGGACCAGAGTATTAAAAATTGAACCTGTCACTCTCCTTCCCAGTGTTAATTCTTCTTTTGGACTTCCCCAGCTCATCAGAACAGCAGCATCCTCCAGCTCTGCACAGAGGGGGTGTCCAGGGACACCTTCTGTCACCCAGAACTGCTGCCAGGGCTCAGGGCCACCAAAGGGCTCTCGAGGACATCAACAGACACTGGTGCCTGCAGTGCACACCAGCCCAGAATTGCTACATTGCCAAAGTATTGCTATATTAAATATAACAGGTGTGGGAAAGCCCATGGCAGACGATCAGAGACGATTTTATCCTTTACACCATCAGCTGTGTCTCCATTAATGGCACTGGAAATGGGCATCCCAGGCAGCTGAGGGAGAGACGAGGCTGTGTGTGACTCCCAGCCAGGCGTTTCCCAGCAGTAGATGGAGCTGGTGGTGCACCAGGGTGGCTCTGGAGCAGGGAGGAGAGGCACCTGCACATCTGCAAAGGGCCAGTCCTGAGGACCTGGAGGATGGGAGAAGGCACTCTGTTTCTGGAAGGTAAAACAATAATTGTGGGACATCTGCTTAGTTGTCAAGGACCAAAAGGGAAATAAAGCTGTTGTCCCCTCTAGCTAAAACCTGCTGTTTCCTTTTCCCCAGACTCCCCACCACCAACTGCTCCACAGTTTACATGCCAATCCAATTTTGATGCCTGTAATTCACCCCAGAGACTGTTTATTTTAACTTTATCAAGTGAAGAGAAAAACAACTGTGTTAGAATGAAAAAAGAGCATCTGGCAGCAGGATATTCTGTCTCTCAGACAGTTTCCCAGCTTTACTGGTGCACAAGAACTTGGGATTTCAGTTACCCAAGGGCTGAAAGAAGGGGAGAAGAGCGTGCAGAGCACAGGTTCTCTGGGTGTTTACTTCAAGGATGGTCTTGCCTGGTCTGGTGGCTTTTTTCTGCAAGATTGTCACAACCAAGAGAGAGGCTGGGGTTTGGATTTCTTCCTGTTTTTGTTCTCTCCCATTGGCAAGTATTTTTGAGCATTGGAGGAAAAAGTAGACATTGTCCAATAGCTTTGCCCACCCATCCCATTTTTGTTGTTCATCTGGAGAACACCCTGATGGAGAACAATAATTTTTCAATAATTAGGAGGGACAGTGCAGACATGCAGATCTGGTTTGACACAGGGGACCCTGGGTTCATTTTCCTGCAAGAGAAAGGGTGTCAAGTAATTAATATTTAATGTTTGGAACGAATGGCACTTTATTTTTTTAATTAATGAGGTTTTTAATTTCAGGCACGTATAATATCTAGAAAGCAACTGTGCGTGAACTTTGGAAAAATCTCACTCTCTGCCTTGCTTTTTGCACATCCTTTCTGCAGATGTTCCAGAAGTTCTGCTCTCTCTGGATACATTTGAGCATTCCTTTAATGGTTCAGGACACTGGAGGAAAAGTTAAACTGGAGACTGGATGTAGTTTACTCAGAAAGCACTAAATTAATTTTAGTGACATACAGCAGAACTCCTGCAACTTTGAAAATGGTTTTTTGTTTGTTTTTTTGTTTTGCTTTGTTTTGGGGGTTTTTTTTTGGTTTTGTTTGGGTTTTTGGTTTTTGCTTTTGGGGGGTTTTTTGCCACTGAACCATTGCCAGCACGTCGGTTTCGGGTCGGTTTTGGGTCGGTTTCGGGTCGGTTTCGGGTCCGTTTCACGCAATTTATACGGGCGGAACCCAACGCTCGGGCCGGGCCCCGCAGCGCCCCCCTGCGGCCGCCCCGCCCCGCCCTGTCAGGCCCCGCCCCTCCAGGCCCCGCCCCTCAGCGCGCGGCCCCGCCAGACCCCGCCCCTCAGCGCGCGGCCCCGCCGCCATTTCGCTGCCCCGGAAGCGCTCGCGGCCCCCCCCCGTGCCCGGCGGAACATGGCGGCCGTGTCCGTGCTGCGCGCGCCCGCCGGCGGCTTCAGCTTCGACAACTGCGCTCGGTGAGGCCGGGAGCGGGACGGGGCCGGGGGTAGCTGCGCGGGGCCGGGGGAGTGCGGGGGCCGTGGGGCCGGGCCGGGCGGCAGAGGCGGCACCGTTCCGCCCGGCCCCACCGGCCCGCTGTGTTGCAGGAACTCGCTGCTGGAGGCCGAGCTCACCCAGAAGGGGCTGCGGGTGCCTGCGCCGCGCAAGACCGGCACCACCATCGCCGGCGTCATCTTCAAGGTGAGGCGGGTGGCGGCGAGGCCGGGCCGGGCCCGCGGCGGAGGCTCCGCGCTGCTGAGTCAGCCCCGGTGTGTGCCCGGCCCCGGTCCGGCCCATCCTGGCCCCGTCCCGGCCCCCGAGCTGCCCCCGGAGGAGGTCGCGGCCTTGGGAATAATTCTCCCTTCCTGCAGGATGGCGTCGTCCTCGGAGCGGATACGAGAGCGACTGAGGGGATGGTTGTTGCTGACAAGAACTGTTCCAAAATACACTTCATTTCCCCTAATATCTAGTAAGTGTTACAGTGCTTTGTTGGGTAGTAAATTGTTTATTTGGTATGGTATTGCGTATTGTTGGTACCGGGGCTTTTAGCAGTGTTCTTTACTAAGAGCAAATATTAAGCTTTCTTTCAAAATTATATTTTATTAGCAAGGCTTGGGGGTTCATGGTATTCCATTTACACTTAAGCAGGCTCTCTTGTTTCACACTCTCTGTGCGAGAACTTAATTCCCTCAATTTTACAATGAGAAAGTTTCTGCTTGTCGCCTGAAGCACGGAGGTTTCTGTCTCCTTTTCCTCACTTGCTGATCACGTTCCTCAGCTGCTGCGGTGCGGGCACAGCTGCAGACACCGAGATGACCACTCAGCTGATCTCCTCCAACCTGGAGCTCCACGCCCTGTCCACGGGCCGGCTCCCTCGAGTGGTCACTGCCAACAGAATGCTCAAGCAGATGCTCTTCAGGTAACTGAGGGGTTTCTTGTTTATTACCCGTGCTGGTAAAACCACCAGATAATGCTTAAGGAGTGTCCTGTCTCAGCCTGCTTGACCTTCATAACAAGACTTCAGGAAAGATTTCATAATTGCTCTTTGTTTCATGAGCTTCTTAACTGAGATGGAAGAGAAATGGAGTCTGTGGTGTTTTACAGAATTATGTAGTGATCACACAACAGAAATAGAACGATATTAGTTTAAAACATAATCCCACCCGTGAAAACTGCTGTGTATCCTTGTGGTGAGAAGGCTGGACCAGTAACAGAGTAATGTGCAAGCTTATAAAGCTGGGAGTGATTTGCAATAGAATCACTGCCTCAGAAGGTCTGCTGGACACTGAAATAAGCCATATTTTAGTACATTTCTCACTTTACTGCTGCCAGCTGGTGAAAGCAGCCTGTTCAGTGCAGAGCTGTACCTGCTAGTTGGGGAGCAGTTCCCAAGCCCTGTTTGGTGTTGAACAGCCCCAGCTGAGCCCTGAGCCTCAGACTCACAGACAAACGTTGCTCCCAGGTACCAGGGCTACATCGGGGCCTCGCTGGTGCTGGGGGGCGTGGACGTGACGGGCCCCCACCTGTACAGCATCCACCCCCACGGATCCACCGACAAGCTGCCCTACGTCACCATGGGTGAGTGCTGCTCCGGGGCCAGGGCAGGGAATGCCTCACATTGCTACCTACAGGGGTTTTAGTTAGAGCTCCTTGTGGGCTGGGAGCTGGGTGGGCATCAGACCACAAAGATAAAGTTGTACCTGGGTTTATAAGGCAGGTGCACTGTTCTGTTTCCTCACTAACATGGGCTGGGATAAAACTCAGCTGCCCGGAAACTGATATTGGGAACATTGCTCTGTGTGATTTCACTTGGGGAACTTGTGTATTGTTTGGAAGACTTGGGTTATTTTAAAAGGAAGCTTGTGTTTGGTAGAGCCACGAGAGTGTAAGGGAAAGTTCAAATAAATATATCAGCTAATCTGAAAACAAAGTGTGTCAGATTAGCAAATCAGCCTGTGCCTGGTGCAGCTTTTGAGCTGCTTCTGTGGTGGGAAAATACACATTTATGGATTGTCATTAATATTCTCTGTTTCTGGCTGGCATCTTTGGCTGGAACAGCTGCTCGGGAGGCGGCGGAGGTTCCAGTTTCCGCGGGTAGCGGTGTAGCGAGGCCGGCCTGATGAACGCCCGCAATTAGCGGCGCCGCGCCGGGCCGGGCGCTGCGGCGGCCGCTGGGTGGCGCCGGCGGGCCGGGCACGGCGGGCAGGGCGCGTGACGTCATCGGGGGCTGTGAGGGCCGT
Organism: Molothrus aeneus; assembly: GCF_037042795.1. Taxonomy (NCBI): domain Eukaryota; kingdom Metazoa; phylum Chordata; class Aves; order Passeriformes; family Icteridae; genus Molothrus; species Molothrus aeneus. The sequence continues at coordinate 10,563,649 of NC_089664.1, read as the reverse complement.
GGGGCCGCGGAACCGGCCCGAACGGGGCCGTGGGGCCATGGAACCGGCCCGAACGGGGCTGTGGGGCCATGGAACCGGCCCGAACGGGGCCGCGGGGCCGCGGAACCGGCCCGAACGGGGCCGCGGGGCCATGGAACCGGCCCGAACGGGGCCGCGGGGCCGCGGAACCGGCCCGAACGGGGCCGCGGGGCCGCGGAACCGGCCCGAACGGGGCCGCGGGGCCGCGGAACCGGCCCGAACGGGGCCGCGGGGCCGCGGAACCGGCCCGAACGGGGCCATGGAACCGGCCCGAACGGGGCTGTGGGGCCGCGGAACCGGCCCGAACGGGGCCGCGGGGCCGCGGAACCGGCCCGAACGGGGCTGTGGGGCCATGGAACCGGCCCGAACGGGGCTGTGGGGCCGCGGAACCGGCCCGAACGGGGCCGTGGAACCGGTCCGAACGGGGCCGCGGGGCCGCGGAACCGGCCCGAACGGGGCCATGGAACCGGCCCGAACGGGGCTGTGGGGCCGCGGAACCGGCCCGAACGGGGCCGTGGGGCCGCTCTGCTCTCCGCACATGCTGGCTTTCCTGCCTCAGTTTTCCTGCCTGTCGGGAAATGCTGGCAGCTCCTCTTTCTCTCCACAAAAATAGCACGGTAGCACACTTAAATTCAAACGAGGGGGCAGTAGAATATCAGAGGATTAAGTTTCGTGTAGCTTAAACTTCGTTTTGCTGCGGGCAGTACCAGGTGTCTGCGGTGCCCACATTCTTTTTGGCCACGCTGTCAGACAAAGCCCTTCTCAGCATCAGGGTCCTTCACCTTCCCACCCCTGGTGCACTGACACTTCCTCCAGTGACCAGCATCTGTTTTAGTAAAAAATTAGGTAATGCATATAGGTGAAAGATAGAATCGAGACAGCCCAAAAACTATGACAAATCAAATTTAAGATAACAGTTGGAAATGTATTTCAGTCTTACTTAGACTAATCTATTGTTTTTTGGGGTATTTTATCCCAAATGTTCGAAAGGCGGTTTATTAAATCGGGGAGGTGTGTTTGGCCAATTAACTTCTGGAAATTAAATAGGAAAGGTGATTGAGAAGTTGAGTTTTATTTTGGTGTGCTGGTCTGTCTGGATGGATAGTGATGTCCCACCTTGCAGGAGAGATTTAAAGGGTACACAGTGCTTACTCAGGAGTGAGAACATCAAATTAAACTGTTTATGCTGACAAAGGACAAAATTGGATTTCAGCAAACAATGCAAGATTGTCTGATTGCTTGGCTTGTCTAGGAAAGCTTCTGGCCAAGGCTTATAATGAAATGCATGCATAAAATTAAAGCCCTTGAAGTGTGTAGTTGAGCTTTCGGAAGCAGGCAGAGTGCTCAGGAGTCTCTGGTGGCTGGAGCTGCTCCCCTGGTGCCAGTGGTGCTTCATATTCATAAATCAGCTCTTCATTGCAGTGGCAGTGTCGTGCTGCAGAGCAAGAACTCCCACTGCTGGGAGCCAGCCCCCAGCCAGGAGCCACGCTGAAAAATGATCCCAGTCCAAGGGGCTGCCGAGATCACGGAATTCTTACCTGGGATGAGCAGCAAATTGAATAACAATCAGTGCGTGTGAATAAATGCCCTGTCACAGAGCCTTGGCAGTGATGGATGAGCAAGTGCTAAATGTTTCTCTCCTAGCTCTGCACATCCTCTGGTGTGGCAGCAAACAGGTCCTTGGGTGAGAGATGGACTGTACCTGGCAATGAGAACTTGTCTTCAGTGAAGGCTCTGCTGAAAAGATCCAGGGCATCTGCTTTAGAAAAGCTCCTGCAGTTTTAATTCACAGTGAAAATTTTTTTGCTATGTATCAATAATTATCTTTCACTTAAAATCAATACTGAAGTGGCACAACTCTCGAGTGAAGACCAGATGGTATTTTTAGTCAGTTTATTAAAGTTGCATACAGAAAATTTAACACCTTGGTTGGGAAAAATCAGGAAATGACCAGTGTTACTTAAAGAAGAGAACAGTAAATTCTCTTATCATTTCATAACTTCCCTGGTTCATACTGAAAAGCATTTGCCTCAGAGTAGTTCAGCTTCTGTAATTCTGTAGAATTTGTTTGCAGTCAATATTTTTATTTATGTAGATATTAGATTAATGCTTCCTGAATATTTGGTTCTGAAGTAGCTTACTGAAAATATATGCAAAGTAAATTCTTTGGAATTGAGATGGCATTTTTTACTTGATGTTAAGTGTAAGCATTCTTAGCAGATAGATGGGTTTTAAAGATCTGAATGGATTTTTTCCTGAGTGCTATATAATACAAATAAATTATGACTTTGCTAATTATCCTTATGACACATTATCAGATGGCTTTCCTGGAGGTTTTAATGGATTTGAGCTTGAACTGCTGCTGAATCTGAACTGGTAGTGGCTCAAATCAGTTACTGTGTGTATGAGGTGGGGAATCCATCCCAAGTTAATGGATGGTGTTTTGCTGTGTTTGGATTTTGTCCTTCTCCAGACTTTATGTTTGGGAATTGTGAAGCTTGTTTCTGCATAAAGGCAAAGCATGCTTGTTAAAAATGAATTATTGGTGGGCACTGAGTGCACGGACAAGAGAGCAGCTGTTTCCCCACACACAAACAAGTTCTCCATAGACCCTTAATATCCAAGTTTTCTGTGTTTTTATAGGAGCTGCAATAAGAAAACCGTGCTTGCAATGTTTACTTAAGTTGCCAGTTTTATTGCCCACTCTCCTGTCACAATGCAGCTTTCAGGAGGCAGCTGGAGAGGCTGGAACATTGTGGGGCTGTTTGGAAGGCCAGTGGGGTGGGACAGGGACAGGGATGCTTGGCTGGGCTGGGAGGCTTTTGCTAAGGGAAATTTTAAATTTAGGCTTGTTTAGGATTTATAAGCACTAGAGAAAAAATGAAGCGAGTCTATTCAGCTGTTCCAGCTTCCTGTTCTGCTAGAACCTCCTTAGGATCTTGGGTTTCTGATGTAAATGTCTACATGTAGGTTTAATTAAGTTAAGACTTTAAACAACTCTTTGAAAATTTACATTTTAGGACTGTCTGGATTTATTTATTTAAGGTTGATAGTAGATTTGGCATTTATTTGTGTCTCGGTAACATAGTGAGATAAATAATTAAGTGTAATTCTTTATGTATAAAGGATTTCATGCACTGTAACATAAAATTCTCCCTGCTTTTTTCTGTTTTTTGTCTTTAAGTTACTGATTTCCTGCCCATAGTTCTTTTGGGAACTTCTTTTTTAAAGGAGCTGGAGGAATTCAGCATGAGCCATGTATGCAATTGTGTTATCAATAATCTTTTATTTGTCACTAGAAGTTTTAAGAAATTAAGATCACTTTTCCCCAACTAAATAGCTAATGTAGTAATTTTGGTCAGATATTACATTTTGAGCTTTCTTTTTTTTTTTGCACTTTTTCTGGTCTTTGTAATCTGATTTTGTGAACCTTTCCCCAGGAACAGGGCTGTTTTCCAGCTTTGAGGCTTCCCACTCAGCTCATGGTCGGCCTTCATTTGGGAATAGCACGAATGTGGGCTTGGTTTGAGACCATAGCCCAGATTTTTTTCCCCCTCTCATTAGAAATATTCCTATATAATTCCAGAAGAATTATTATTTTATTGTTCAGGTTCCTTTATTTGTTTTGGCACATGCTTTATTTTGACCTTGTTTGAAGGGTCAGTAAAACTCCTTTTATTTGTGATTTGTTCTGTGATATCAGCTGTTTGCATCAGCAGTTCAGCTTTCCTATTAGTTGCTTTAAAATCGTCTTTATTCTCAGTTTCAGCATTTAAAAAATGGGGTTGTGTATTGCTCCAAGGTGTAAATGAATAGTCATTGCCAGCAATACAAGTGCATACTTAGAGTGTCCTACTGCTTTTAGATGTGATGTATTTGGTACTGTAAAGGTAATGATCCTCAACCACAGCAATATTCTGTAACAGGAATATCTGTCATATTCATCAGGATTACCATGTTCATTGATTTGTGTCTGTAAATCTGCTGTTTCAACCCTTTAAATTTGATCTATAATTGGACCTCCTTAAATGGTTCAGCTAAGGTAGTCTGTATTTTCTCAACAGTGTCACTGTCAGCTTCTCCTTTTTCATTATACATTCAGCAGACTTGATAAAATCAGCAGGACACCTCATTTGAAACTGTTTAATCGCTGCCTTTTGCTTTCACTAAACCATTGAGGTGGTCAAGCGATATACACAAATCATTTTAAATAGGAAATATGGCTTTCTCTGTGACCCAGCTAAACAGATAGCACTATGCAAAACAAGTTAAAAAGTAATAAATGCCAAAAAATCTTCTAATTGGAGTAAAAAATTGCAGCTAACTTTATTCACTCCCCAAAAGTAGTGCTCTCTGAAATATGGGTAGGGCCACCGACAGACAAGAAAATCTTCCTGAAGGCTCACTCTTTCTGAACAAAGCAAGTTTACAGTTTCAAATAGTGCCATCCTGCTTTTTGTGTACAAATGTGACAAAAAGAACATTTATAAGCCTGCAGTCACAGTGCTTTGGGCAGAGATGGCTCCTGTTCCATCACTGCACTTGTACTTGGTCCTTTCTGGAGAGGAACGTTAAACTTGTGGCTTTGTCTCTGGCACTTTGTTCAGCTGTTATTGCTCATTATTGTAAGAATAATGGCACAGAGCAGGAGCACAATTAACTGTTTAACTGCAGGGAAATCTGCTGGCGGCAGCAGCCCCTGCCCTGTCCCACTGCTGGGCTGCTCATCCAGCCTTGGAGCCATCTCCTCTCCCCAGCACCCCTCAAAGAGGGGCAGGCACGGACGTGGGGCGGGAGGGATGGAGGAGCAGGGACTGCAAACTGTGGCATTCCCCTAACTCTCTGTTTCTAACCCCATTTTTGTGCCTTATGTTCAAGATGGCAAGGAGGAAAGGCTGTCAGGATGGGCCTGTGCCCAAAGCTGTACCCCCAGGATTAAATCGGGTTCTCACTTAGTGTAGACGCTGTACAGTGCAGAGGAAGCTGTGGTGGGCTTGGTTTGGTTTGTGCTGATGAAATGACTGTATTTTTCTCTAAAAAATGGCCATACCTAAATGCACTGGCTGAAGGGCTGTCCTGGTGTTGTCACCACAGGTTCTGGATCGTTCGCGGCCATGGCAGTGTTTGAAGATAAATACAAACCCGACATGGAGGTGAGTCCTGGGTTTTAAACCTCAGCCTTTCTTCTCTCAGCAATCCTCATCATCATAAGAATTTAGGAGGTTCGAAACTCTAAAAAAGGTAAATATGCTCTAGTGTTGCTGCACTTGAAATGTTCTAATGTCAGCTTTCTGCAAAGCTGTAAAAATTGATGGGTAAAATCAATAAATTTGCAAGAAGCTGTATATATGTATGGGAAAATGTGCAATTTGAATGTAGGTGAAGGCTTTAAAAACATACAGCTTACTGGTTGTAGTTTACTTCAGCAATTTACCAGCCCTTGCACAGTCAATATTTTTGTTTTTCTGTCCCTCTGTCCTTCTCTCTCAGTCTTGAGAAGAGAATGCATCTAAAAGTCTTCAGATGCTCCTCATTTTTGTAATGCAGCTGCTGTGGGTGATTTCCTCCCCCTGAAGTGCACTGTGGTTTCAGGTGATGGTCCTGTAAATCCACAGTTCTTTTCTACAAAGCTGGTAAATGAAGTTTAAAATGTGAGATGATCTCCTGTACCGTGGTACATCTCCTGACAAATCACAGTGTGCAATTCCAGCAGATTTTGTAAAAAGCAGTCAAGTGCCCCACCTTGTTTTGAGAAGTTTGCCATTAGTTAATTGCCTCAGCATGAGTAAAAAGCAGTTTTCCAGTTATCCCTGGCCCCTCTCCTGCCAGTACCTAAGCAAGAGTTGTAGGTGTGCAAAGTTAGGGACACACAGTGGGATCAGGATGGCTGTGATTTGGGCAGCATCTGAAGAGGCTGGACTTGTGGCCTCAAGTATATTTACAATTGTTATCAGGAATACTGGACTATGTTTAATAGGCTCCCAAGTGTCTCGGGGAAGGATCCTCACACCAGATGGCTGATAGAGCCACGAGAGAGAGAGGAAGACTCTGTTTTTCCCTCTCCCCTCGCGCTGCTGCAGGAGTGAGCGCTCCCTTGTGCAGCCTCCTGCGTGACTGCACTTGGCACGTGTGCCATCCACTGCAACCACGGATGCAATCCCTGGGAGCAGCAGCTCCAGCACAACGCTCCTCTTTCCAACAACAAACGGCAAAGAGCTGTGCTGTGGAACTAAAGTTTTCATTTATTCTCCAGCTAGCTTTCAAGCTTAGATTTTAAGTCATTTCTTGTGTTAGAGCAACCAAAAAAGGCACCAAAAACTGGTAAATCTCTAAATTTTCCTATTTCGAAAGGTCACCCTCATTAAACTGTCTTCACACACTACCATAAGTGGCAGCAGATAGTCACTTATAACAGGCATGGAGAAATGCAGCCTACCAATTTGTTGAAATAGATATTTAGATCTTTGAGACTTGCATGCACCTTAACCCTTCCTTTGGTTTTCCTGGATAATCTGTTATCTAGTAACAGTTCAGGAATTGTATTAACCGAGCCAGCAAAGTTTCATGTGATAAAGTTCAATGGTACTCTTAAACACTTCCTCATATTCTGTTATGGCTGTGAGTTTGTATTTACATTCCAAGTCAGATGTGGGATTTTTTTTTCAATTAATTAATAAAATAACAAATATTTCAGTTGAAATGAATCCAAATTAAATCTGAAATATGCTATGTATATTTTACATAAAACTGGCTACAAAATGGCAATGAAGATAAAATTGCTGGAGACTCATTTAATAAAATTGGTAGAAAATTATTATTTTTCTGTCAAGATCAATGCTCCTTTCTTTTGCACTAATTGTCAGAATAGCTTGCTAGGGCTACTGGAGGGTAGTGGTGTGCTTCAAGACCATCACATCACAGAAAAATGATTCAAAGGCAAACTGTCCTGCACCCTCTGGTATCAACTTGCAAATTAGCATCTGGAATGTAATTAAACAAGCTTAATGAAAGTAGCAGCTGAATACTACTGGAAAAGACAATCAGCTTTTTTGCCTCTGATATATATTCTGTACTATTGAAGCTGATCACCAAACACATCGTGTGAGCACAGTTAAAAAAAAATTAGCATTTATTTGAAGAATAGGAACTGTTTTTCATTCTGTTATGCTTTTGGCATGCACTGGTGTCCCAGGAGAGCCGTGCCACAGCAGATAGTGCACAATATTTATAAATCCATGACAGGCAATAATAGCAACTTGAAAAATTCTTTTGCTAGAATTTCAAGTTGAGAGCTGCCAAAAGCTGAGAGGATCAAATCTGCAGTGGCAGCTGCTGTGCCCTACAGTTAGAATTGTAGACTTTGAAGATGCTCAACTAAAAAAAAATAAAAAAATAATAAAATAAAAAAAGACTGCAGGCTTAGCCAATTTTTGCAGGTTTCTAGAGCCCTGGCTCCCTGTCTTTTGAAGATGAGTTGCTGAAGCTTCTCCCAGTGCCTGAGGCATGCTAACACCAGCAGGATGTATTTTTTCCATAGACTTAGTGTGTCTTCAGATTTAAGTAGCACATGCGTTATCAGTGCCAGCTGTGATGGTCCTTCCCTGGCTGCAGTGCTGGGAGAGGATCTTTACCCCCGTCCTTCAGGGGAGCTCTGGAGATGGATGGCAACGCCCCCGAGTGCCCCTCGTGAGCCTGATTTATGGAGGCAGGGTGTGTTTGTGGGGAAGGAGTGCTGGCCTCTAGAGGAACCATTATAGATCGCTGAGGATGGGAGCACTTTCAGCCCTGAAGGCCTCTAGATGCTTCAAAAATGTAATGCCAAGCACCTAACTACTGTGGAACAATATTAATCTGTCATGTGGGCAGCTATAGATCTGCTTTAAAAAACGTACGTGGAAGAACAGCACATCTAATGGAGCGTTTCCAGCTTAGATCTTTCATTGGAGCCAATTTTTCTTCCAATAGAGCCGCCACTGGTTTTAAACCTTACAGTCATTTTGTAAATGCACTTGTGCCTTCTGGTGTTAAACAATAGTGAAGAAATACTTTGAGTCAGTGGATATGGAAAGCATTGTGAGCTGGGGAAAAAAGTCTACAGTATTAAATGCTGGAATTCTGCATTTATGTATCCTGTGGTGGTGGAATTCCTCAGGAGATGGGGAGGGGGATATATTTTCTTCTGGTATTTGATTTCTGGTGTTTGAAAGTAGAAGCATTTTGTCTGTAGAATTACTTGATGCTCAGTGGGGCTACGTTGTAGACTTCTTGTTTAAGCAAGGAAAGGCTGCTTCTAACTTCATTTCTTTTCTGTATTTCATCAAAACAACCAGGTTTAATAAAAAGGGTGCAAAAGGAAGAGAATCAGAAACCTCAGAAAACAGAACTTTTGCAAAGAAAAGAAAGTAAATCTTGGAGTGGCAAGTTAGGAGCAGAACAGGTGGAAGACAGGAGATAAGAGACAGTCTGGCAGATACTTAATTATTTCTAGGATAGATCACCACAAAGGTGTGAGATTATACTTCCAGTCATTTCAACCATTTCTTAAGTGTGGCAGGAAATCAAGTGGTGCTGAATAAAAACAAAAATACCCTGGAGGGTAAGAAAGATGAGTAAGAGAGGACTGTTCTGTGTTCCACATGGAGCACAGACCTCTCGGTGCTGCAGCAGCTGTGCTGTCCCAAAACCTGCAGCTGGCTGTCTCCTCTCTGCAGTGGGGGCTTTGGCTCACCTGCTTGGGTGGGACCTGCAGGGGCTGGTGAGCAGTTTGGCAGGCAGGTTTGGGTGGAGTGGTTTTTGAGACACTTCTGAGTGAAGTAGCTGAGGAGCAGAGAGCTTTCCTCAGGATGCTCCATGTGCTCTGGGATCTTTGCAGTATCGAAATGCAAAGTAGCCTAATGCAGCTTTTGCTGTGCATCTCTAATTCCAGTAAAAAAAATGCATCAGGCACACTACAAAATATGAAAACATGTAACTTTCTTCCATTTTTAAGCAGCTGACACATAGATCCTTCAAATGTTCCTGTGCTCACATTTCCTACTGTCCCTCAATATGGGAGAATTATTTTTGTTTATTAACTAGTGACAACAATGCTGAGCTATTTTTGGGACCTGTCACGAGTCTCTAATCTGCAGCAGTGGTTGTCTCCGCGGCCCTGGTGCGGTGTGACAGGGTGGGAGCAGTGACAGGCTGCAGATGAGCCCGCTTCATTAGCCATGGTGATCAGCTCTGGGCTCAGGTGTGGCAGCCGCGCTGATCCCCAGCTGACACTGCTGCCTTAATGACTCTGCAGGACGGGCACCACTTGCTGGGAGGTTTGTGGGCTCCACTCTGGCAGCAGACAATGGAGATCAAGCCAGACTATGGGAGTTAGGCTGGAGAGCCTGCCTGAGATACTTGAACCCCCGTTGGTGTCAAACACGGAATTAAGTAAATGGGGGAGGGAGATGAGACAAAATCTGACTTGGTGAGCAAAAATCGGGACTTTGTGTTTCTGTGCCTGTGTATTTCATTATCCAGTGACAGCAACTGAGGCTGTTAGTGGCAGCATCTTCACTCCTTGCTGCCAGAGCTTGTGGCACTGCAGTTTTCAGCTTTCCTGACATAGCTGTGTTTGTGTCTCCTGGAGACAGGGATTTCCATGGGTAAATATCAGGTCTTAGTGCATACAGTCAGCCAGAAAATAAAGGCTTATCATACCTGTTTCTTATTCTTAGGTTAGATCACAATTATCCCGTGGCAGCCTGGTTTCTGCCTGACACGTTGGACAGTTTGTATTGTTTTCATCATCTTTCACAGAACTGTGCCGTGGATCAATTTCCTTTGTGGAACTAGTGTTAAACAGGAAGTCTGGGCTGATTTGGAATATGCCAGCTAGGTGTGCTCTGGCATGGCTGGGATTGCAGCAGAGGTGTTTTGTGGGGTGCTTTCTGAAGGAGAGAAAGCCTGGTTTGTGTGCTAAAGTCGCTGGGACACTGCCTGCAGCACCAGTCTGAGATCCCAGAGATACCCAGCAGTGCTGCCTTCCAGTTTGCTGATTGCAGACTGTATCAAGGGAAATAAATGTTACCTTTGTGTAAATTGGGCCTTGCTGCATGTCAAAGAGCAACAATTTCTTCACCTTTATGAAAGTAACACTTAAACTTTGTCCATAATAATGTAGACAAGCTGGCCAGAAGCAGAGCGCTGTGTTAAGGGATCATTTCACTGCACAGGGTAGGGGAAGGACAGGTAATTATTTTTGATGCATTTCTCAGGAGCAGGTGTTCCAGTTTAAATTGTTCCAGTTTGTATATCTCCCATAACTGCAGAACACAGGCAAAATGTACTGGCAGATATTTCACATGGCACGCAGCCTGAGCGCTGCTCCCGCGGCGAGGCCGGCAGGGCTGAGGGCAATTGCTGTGAGGGAGAGGGGAGGAGGAGGAGGAGGGAGCCAGCCTGGCCTTTATGGAGCATTTTGGTGTGTTAGGAAGGATATATTACCAGAGGGCCCAAAGCTTCTTCTCCAAATAAAACATTGACCTTCATTCCCTTCCATCCTTTTGTCAGAGGTAAAGCAATGGTCAGATGGGCAGAGTTTGCTTTATTTTAAGCCAGACGTGTTATTGCTTGATATTAATTTTTTTATATGCAGTAACATAAAATAACTTTAAGTGTAGTCTTTTGCAGGGTTTGCATATCTGGGTGGCTGAGGGTCGGTGTGTTACTGCAGAGCAGCACAGAGGGGCCAGAGGAGGAGCTGCAGCCTGGCAGCATTAACAGCTCTGGTGCTGTTAAGCCAGTTCCAATTTTGAGAATCAGTTCCCTAAAATCCCAAGAACTTTACTAAGTGATGGATTGAATGAGTTTTTGTAATCATTCTTAGTTCAGAGAATAGGAATAGTGTTAGAAGAAATCCCATAGTTGTGAGAAGAGCTTGTAATTTAATTCTGTGCCATCGGAAATATGGATTGTACTAATCCCCGTGTAGGGAATGACATACAGCAACTAATGTTATTGAATAGTAGTTCCGATCATATAAGTTTCTTGTCTTGGCAGGTAATTTGGCATAAATTGTTAATGTAAATCCAGGTTAGTGGGGAAGACATTATTTTACTAAAAAAGATAAACTGCTGATTAATTCAGTATAGAACTCAATTACAAATTGAAAGTGTCTCTGCGGGACGCCAGTACCCTAAAGACAGCAGATGTTGAATTGATACTCCAGCATATTTCACCCTGGTATGAAATATTAACGTGGTTTATTATACTGATGGTGTATGATATCAGAGAGGGGGTGGGGATGAGCCTGCGCTCACAGGCAGCTTCCTCAGAATGGGAAAAAACTGTTATCTCTGAGAATAATTACCAGGGACTACTGAGCTGTTTATTTGAAAGTTCTTAGCAGAAGATGGTTAGAAAAATAAACATTTAGTGACACTTCAGTCACAGTGAATCCAAACATAAAACACATAGATCTAATTTTAAAAAATTTTAAAAAGAGACAAGTTGGGTCATTCCTTATTCTAAGGCAGCACTGGAAATGCTCTTTTTTGGGGGGAGACTTGTTAAACCTGAGCGGTTTAAAGGACACATGCCAGCCCCTTTCCTGACAGCCATACCAAATCTGTTCTTGCTGCTGGAGCCTTCCAGCCTCCCTTACAAGAAACAGAAAGTCCTTTGCCTCTCAGGTTTGTTCTCTTTGGACTTAGAGCAGACTTCAGCATCTCTTCCAGGTACAGACTGATCTCCACCCCAGCCCCTCACTCCCCATACGCTGCTGATTCTCTTCCAGACTCTAATTATGCTCCTGTAGGTGCTTATGTCCTTCAAGAGGTATTGCTTTCTACCCCTGAATTCCCAACACTCCTTTATCGATTTATTTTTTGTTGCCATTGTCCTTCCTGAAGCTTCTGACTTTTTCTTCTTCCCTTCTCTTCCCAAAAACTCTTGGGGATTCTCATTTTAAGTAGTATCAACTTTTTATATGATAGTATTTGAAAAAATCTCATTGTAAAAGACTGTTTTGGTAAGTATTTGCATTTGTTTATTCTTACAAAAATACTTGTTTATGTTGATATTGTACTGATCGTGCATTGCATTTCAAATCTTTCTAAGAATTGCTTTGGGGAACTGCACAATGTATTGCATCTCTAACAGCATCCTGGTAACCTGCAGAAGGGATTAATTTTATTTTGGTAAGAGAAAAAAAAAATCAGGCATTTCTAAAGTTTTAAAATCTGGAAAAGACATCTCCTGTTTAACTTGCTTGTGAAGTTACAGAATGTGAGGAAATAGTGTTCACAAAGCCATTCCAGCTGCTTCCTTTGCTGCTGGAGCGTAATGATAAAATTGTTTACAGGTTATTAGTGAAGACAGTATTAATACAGTGTAGAAGTAGCCTCATCTCCTGTAGGAAAGTCTCTTTTTTCCTTCAGTAGCACTTGAAATTTGGAAATTGCTCAAGTGAGAAGAGAAAGTTGATCCAAGTCATATAGAAGAATAATGTGTAAAAGTTGCTCCTTGGTGCTGTTTGGGACTCGTGGCACAGCAGCTGTGAGAGGCAATCCATCAGCTCTGAGTGTCTGCAAACTGCAACTCTCCAGATAACAGGTTTAAAGTAAAGATTTAATACAGCCTCTATCTGCTGTGATGTTGCAGTGACAGTTTAAAACTCATTCTCTAAATCTCAGCAGACTTTATAGCCAGCAGTGGGCCCATATAAAGCTTAATGGCATTACAACACATAAATCATCTTTTAAAGATGCTACCAGTAGCGCCAATATTAAATGCAGACAATTGTCTGCGTTATAAATAATTTATCAAACAGCGTTTCAGATGAGCCTTCCGTGCTGAGTTATTTATTTTAGCCCTTGCTGCCCTGTTCCTCAGGCAGCCCTTGGCAGTCCCTGCAATGCTGTGGTCAGTGTAATGAAGCTGTCCCACGGCTCAGCCCTGCTGACCATTGCAGCGCCGCCGCCAAGCGCTGCCGTTTGTCAGGCGCGGGTAAATGGAGCTGCACATTGGAGCCAGGGGACACATTGTGGGCTCTGGGATGGGGACAGACAGATCGCCCCATAAAGTGCTGCTTGTCACCGCTGCCTCGCCGTGCACTTCATCACTCGGCCGTAATCTCATTTAAGGAGCGCTGGGGGCCCCAGAGGAGGATATTCCCAGTTAGCTTGGTCTTTGCGACCATAAAGCACGAAGTGCTCCTTTTATGTACTCTGAACTTTTAGGGTTTTTTAAGATTAATTATTATAGTGACTCATTGAGGGCCCTGTACTTGAGACTGTGTCAGCACTTTCCTGCTAACCCCTTATTTTGTGACTGTAAGTAGCAGTCCTTGCTGAACTCCGTGCAGGATCACTGTAAGGAATACTTGGGGTTTTTCTTGTGGCTGTTCTGTTCAGCTTTGTAAACTGTCAGAAGAGTAGCAGGAAGCAGCACTGAGGCAGGGTTTTCTAATGACAATTATTCCATGTTCACAGACTGAGCTGCACTGTGTCAGTGAAGGAGCTGAGGTTACAGCCTGGGCTCTCTGTGCAGTGGCTGCCTCAGTGCAGTTACAGCTCAGCTCTTCCAACTGCACTTTACTGGGTATTTTTCAACTATTTTGATAATGTGATAGAATATATTTTTAAAGCAAATCAGATTTAAATTAGAGGAGTCTGTGAGGTTTGCAGTGTTGACTCAAAAGGATTCAATTAAAAGGAGGAGTGGAACAAACTCCACCCATCTGCTATAGTTTTCCTAAGCTACTTTTCTTACACCTAACCCTCATATAGCTTAAAATTACTCTGCTTTTGCTACCACTTAGTTCTTAGACCTACACATACTTCTTTGGTTTATTTCACTATAGTACTAAAAACCTTTGTCTGCAACAAATTATTGACAGTCTTATATCAGTTAAGTGAAGAATTACTTGCTTGTCAGGATTTTATTGCCCAAAACACTGACGGAAAGGTTTTTTGGAAAGGATTATTTTTGCAGCATGGCTGTATTGTTCTAGTCAGCTTGGTAGGAAACGTAATTCAATTTATTATTTTTTATAAAGAGTAATAGTTGTGAAGCTGGGAGTGAAGTAAGAATTGCTGCTGTTCCTGTAGTTCAGTGGAGTCTGTGCCCTGCTGCCATGGCTGTTGGCACAGGAATGCTGCCATTCCCACTGTCCAGAGGGGCAGCAGGGAGTGCAGGGCAGGCCCAGGGCAGGCAGGGGGCAGCTGAGCTGGTTTTGGGCTCCTTGAGCCGCGCTCGGGGCTGGAGCAGCTGCAGTCGGGGCTGAGGCCCCTGGCCCTGCAGCCCCTGGCACTGCAGCCCCTGGCCCTGCAGCCCCTGGCCCTGCAGCCCCTGGCCCTGCAGCCCCTGGCACTGCAGCTCCTGGCACTGCAGCTGTCACGGGGCAGGGGCCTGGCACACACAGGCTGTGAGAATGAGGCACACTGGAAAATGCTGCATTTATCAAATTCAGTATTGACCCCATCTCTTGTTCCTGGTGTCTGCTGACAGAAGATTATTCCAAGGTGTGAAATAGCAGCAAAGCAGTGAGGAGGGAGCCTGGGAGCCTCAGCATCCCAGCAGGATCTGCTGGGTCAGCTGAGCAGCCACTGCTGCACAACCTGGGGATGAGTCCACACCTCTGTGTCCATGGATGTGTGCCAGCCTCACTGTTTGTGTACTGAAACAGGCAGCTCTAGTTTTCAAGTAAGTAACACACCTTTGAGAGAAAGTAAGGGGTCCACATTCTGTGGTTTGTACTTTCTAGGCTACTGAAAAGATTTGTGTATGTATATGATGTATGCATATGTCCATATACATATTTATATGTTTTCCTTGCATTCTGACCCTCTGGCAGGTGACAGGGGCACAGGCTCAGTGGAGCTGAGGGTGCAGGATGTCCCCTTGCTGGGCAGGGCTCTCCAAGGCCAGTGCCATGGGAAGGGTGCAGGGCTGGGCTGAGGAGCTCTGGCAGTGAAAACATTTCCTTTGACACATTCAAATGATACATCAAGAAAGGTTCCAGCAGGAGCTGAGGCCATGTCAGATGGTTCCTGATGGCCCTGAGCTGAGTGTGGCACTTTGCTGGTTTGGAATAGCCCCAGCCCTGGCTGGGAGCTGCAGAGGGAACCAGTGCTGCTGGAGAGGCTGCCAGTGCCATCAGTGCTCCCCAGGCCTCCAGAGCAGCGCCAGGCATGTGGTACTGCTGAGGGGGGAATGTGATCTTACGGATCTGGTGTAATAGTCTAATGGATATTTTGATGAATTTGAAATGTTTCTGTGTAAAAGATACTCCTGACTGCTGTTGTGTAATGTGGGCACTGTTGCACTCGGGTTGCCTCTAACTCGTAACTGTGTCTTGGTTAGATCCATTACTGTAGCAAAAGTTCCTCTTTTGTTTCACTTCAGTGGTACAAAGGTAACCAAGCTCAGCATTTTGGCTGCAGTACTGGTGATTGGAGGGTTTGGTGCATCGTTTATTGTTCCAAGCTCAGCCTCCACAGGCACGGGGAGGCAGAGTCCTGGGACGAGCCAGCACTGGGCAGTGACAGCTCTTCTCCCTTCCCAGGAGGAGGAGGCCAAGCAGCTGGTGCGGGACGCCATCGCAGCCGGCATCTACAACGACCTGGGCTCGGGCAGCAACATCGACATCTGCGTCATCAGCAAGAGCAAGCTGGATTTCCTGCGGCCCTACGACGTGGCCAACAGGAAGGGGGACAGGTGAGTGGGCCTGAAGCTCTTGTGGGGTCCCTGCTCTGCCTGTTTCCAGTAATGCCCAGTTCTGTCAGTGTTCCCTGTCTGTAGAACTTTCAACTAAACAGTGCAAAGGAGCAGCTGTAGCAGCAGCTGAACAGAGGCAAATACATTGGTGGAATCATTCTAGAGTTGCAAAACATAAGTAAATTGCTTGTTCTTTGGTTTTTAGCACAAAGTCCCTCCCCACTTTGAGAGCCCACTGATTTCAGTAACAACCTTTCCAGTTATGTGGCAGTGTTTTTGGGAGCAGTTTCCTGCAGTGCTGGTTTATCTGAGACTCTGTCAGTTATTGCAATCAGTATAGATTTTGCAGCAAGCACAGCTTCTTTACTTTGGCCTTTTACAGGAAATGTCTAAAGCTGATCAGTTCTGTAAGTTTAAATGCAAGTTTTCCTCTGTACCATGTTCCAGACTAATTTTCCCCCATTTCTTTACTAGGTTTGGTAGGTACAAGTGTGAAAAAGGAACAACTGCTGTTCTCACAGAGAATGTGGCACACCTGGAGCTCGAGGTGGTGGATGAGACCGTGCAAACCATGGACACATCCTGAGCCTGGTGGGTGCTCAGAGAGCAGCTGGTGCAGAATAAAGAGGCTCTGCCCACTGTCTGTGTGTCTGTACCTGGTGCTGTTGCTGCTGCTTCTCCCTTCCTCCTTTAGAGCAGGTGAGGCTCGAGCAGCCCTGAAGGGCTCTGGGAGTGACCCCAAGGGGAATGAGCAGGTGAGAGCTGTGCTCCCCTCCAGGCACCACCTGGCACTGGGGGCAGACAAGGAGCTGCTTTGTTACCTCACTCCAGGAACAAAACAGCAGGAGTAAAACTGCTCTGCAGAAGTCGAATTTGATACATTTTGATTTAATAGAATGTAAGAAAACAGAGAGATTGGTGGTTCTGAATGGCTGCCCTTGCCCCCTCCAGCAGACGCTGCTCTCCTCCTTCACTGCAGGTATCATCACTGCTCATCAGGGGATGGTGCTGTTACTGCTTCCCTGTTTGCTGTAGATACAGGGCAGATCCGGCCTCATTTTGAGTCTGATTGTCTTGTTATTCACCTCCACTTGGACCTTTAATACTGGACTTTTTTGTTTTTTAAACAAAGGTGTTTATTTTGGAAATAATTTTTTTATTTATCTAAAAAGGCACAGTTGCAAAAAATTACCTTTTGAAATACATTTCTTTATAAGCACTACGAAATTTCATGTAGCAAGAACATGACCAGACTTCTCCAGATTCTCATACTTGAGCTGAGCTTCCCTGGAAGCCATGGCTCCAAGGAAAGCTGCAGTGGAACCAGAGAGGTTCAGGCTGAACTCGGGGAAGTGCTAAAAGAGCTGGTATAAATAACCAAGCTGGTGGGCATGGAAATGGTGGGAGCAATTTGGTGCCTCCACACCATTCTCCTGCTGATTTAAATTTCCCACATCTCTCCCGAGAGCAGCAGCCTCAACTTTCTGCTGAGAAGCCTCAGTAAGTGGCATCTTCCATTAATGATACCAACCATATTCACAGCAATTAATGGCTTTTCTTGGTACCCTATACAAATATTCCCAAATTTTACAGGAAGTAGTTGAAGATGGCACTACAGTTTTCCTTTAAGTAAAGAAAAGTAGGTTAAAAAAATCCACTAAAAGCATATATATGTATGTAACCCCCTAACCCTAATCTTAGTTCAAAAAAGTTAAAGATTGTAAGCTTTCTTTAAAAAAAACAAACCAGGCACAGGCTGCATTTGAAGTGTCTCACACAAATGAATACATTGGCACGAGCCCCTGTCCCACGTGGCAGCGGCCCTGGAGCAGCACAGGCTCAAGGGTTTCCTCTGGAGCACAGCCCTGCTGCTCCTGCCAGGCACATGGAATGGAGACACTGGAACGTGAATCCACGCTGTTCCTAAGGCAGTGACTATTTCCATTGGCAGTAAGGAAACAAATCATTGATTCAATGAATGAATTTAGCTGGTTGACAATTTTCATGCCGTTAAAGACGATGACTCCTTCAGACCACGTTGAGATTTTATAAACATTCACATTCTGTAATGAGCTGTCACAGTTTGAGAGAAGGGGCTGATCCTATGCAGAATTCCATACACAAAGCGTTTCATTTATTTTTTTTAAATTTTCCAAGTGTTTAAAACACTGCTGAAGTTCCACCGATAGTACCCGATGTACTATTGGACATGTAAAAGTCTCTGCACCAAAACTGAGTTGGCTTTGAGAAACACTGGTTTTAAACAGGAACCTGGAGGTGAAGAACCATTCCAAAAGGGAAAAATGAGGGAAAGGAGCAGGAGCAAGGCTGGCAGGGGTTTGCTTGGCGTGTTTATCTTTTCCCCAGGCTCATGTTTAACTCATCTCTGACAGAGAAATGAATCATCAAAATACTCTTTACGTTTTCAATTAAGAAATCATGAAACAAAAGGATTTCCCACCCCCCCAACCCTTCCCAGTTCCTAAGTCTGAAGAGGAGGAAATTAATAAAAACATAAATGGCTGCTTTAAAATATACCAAGTAAAAACTGAATTTGCTATTAACCATTTGCAGAAGAGGCAAAGTAGCAGTTATACAAATTACACAAAATCTATGGTAATCCTTACATTAGTATAAAGTGATTTCACTGAAGGAATTATTTCAATATTTCACATTACAGTTAAGATAGAAGGTCTGGCAAACGCTGAGCCCTCGGTAATAGCTGCTATCCTAGATTACACACGACAGTTTTAAGAAAGGACCCTTAAATGATCTACCTCCGTAACATTATTTGCCTTAAAAATAAAAAATAAAAAGAATCACTTGCAATACCTCACAGAATCTTCACGTTAAAAGCACAACCACCTGTAAGAGTCCTTGTCAAATAACCTGCAAATGATGGAGCCTCTGCTGCGAGTGCTCAACCTCCCACCTGTGTGACCTGGCACCAGTCGCTTTCAGCTGAGAAAAAGAATTCAAGTAAGACTGAGCTGTGCTGGCCCTGGCTCATGTGCTCGAGGTCCACACGTGCATTTGTTTGGCTATTTGGTGCACGTAGCCGATGTCAGGCCTCTGGTCTGGGTCGGGGTAGATGCACATGCTCACCAGCTCCCGCAGCTGCAAGACAGCAGAACAGGCACACGTGAGCGAATCCTCGGGACTCCTGCAAGGGCTCTGGGAGCGTCTGCCCGAGCTCCCCTGCCAGAGAGGGGAACCTCCACTGTGCACGTGCTGCTGGGCAGAACCCAGGCATGTGTCTGTCTCATGTCTGTGTGTCCCGCCTCCAAAAGAGCCAAGAAGAATCTTTTCTATCAAATCTTCACTAAAGACTTAAATCTTCCTCAATCCCAGAATATTTTACATCCCAAAGGAGGACGCAGCCTGTGCTCCCAGGGCTGGGGAGAGCATGGGACAGAGGGAGGCACTGTGGCACAAGCAGAACAAGGAGAAAGGAAGGAAGGAAACCCGAGATCACTTCCAAGATGTGGGAGGTGAGGAGGGACCTGCCACTGAAAGGGAAGTGAGGAAAGGGGGAGCCTGAGCTGAGTTCTCAGGAACTGCAGTTGTGCTGCCCGTCCTGCACCACCCCCAGCACCCAGCACTAAACTCCAGCCTTCCAGCATGAAGAGTCTGACCAGCACTTGTGGATCCTAAGCTACTGGACACAGCTATGAGACCCTGGTGCTTCCTAAAAAACCTTTATGAGGAAGAGAAACTGGTCATTGATTATGTCTAATAAATAAAATGCAGAAGGGCTGGAGTCTCCCCACCTCCCAGCCCTCTTTATTGTGCACATGAAAGATTGTAGCTTTTAATTATACAGACACTGAAAGCTGCTGGTACCCCTGAGGCACCAGGAAAAACAGCCTTGAGCCTCTGATCTTCTCACATCCTCCCAGTAGCCACAGTGCCAATTATTTTACCGGTAATTAAAAGCGTGGCCATAGAGCTATCAAGCACACGGCCTCGGCTGCATTAACAAACGTACCCCAGGATTCCAGCTCTGGATAGAGCCAGGCCAGCCCTTGCTCCCAACCCAGACCTGCTGCCTGGCCCTGCCCATCCTCTGGTGACTTTGAGCAGCTCAGGGCAGGGACATTGCAGCCTTCACAACCTTGAGACCCCAAAGACTGAACACATATCAGCCCTGACCACAAAACTCCCACAAACCACTGAAAATGCTCCTAGAGCTCTGCCCAGGGCCTGTGCTATCAGTGCCATTTGTCCAAACAGGAGCTGTGTTCCCCTGTGCCCGCAGCACTGAGACACAGCCCGGGCAGTTCTGTCCTCACAGGCATTCAGCAGTACCCACAGGAACCACGGGCTGAGCCTGGATCAGCATCTCCAGTTACCAGCAAATCTGTTCCCAATATAGAAAACCAATCCTGGCTGGATCCCAGCTCCTCCTCCTGCTTCCAGCAGCATGCAGTTACTCACAGGGGGATGCGGACTGGTGAGGCACAAAAAGCCACAGAGGAGAGGAACATCCCTGAAAGGAAACTAAAGCTTAGAAAACACTGCCTTATTCCTCTTTCTTGTTCCAAGGAAGTACACACTGGATGCTGTTGGTGCTGGAGCCCTGTTCTAATTCCCTGTTTTGCTGTTCCAGTGAGCACCAGCAGCAGCTGAGGAGCTGCAGCCACAGGCACAGCCTCCCCAGCATCCTGTTAATAGTGCATGAACCATCTGCAGTTCTCTGGGACCCGGCGCCTTTGAGCTCCAAACCATCCTTCTCACCCCAACTGTATCACTGCACTCCACACACTCTTTAGCACTGCCAGAGGGAGGCCAACAGACAGTAATTGTAAAGACAGGAAACACATCTGTCAACTTACACTAATTCCTGCTGCCAACAGGCATATCCTGAAATGCAAGCTGCAGCAGCACAGCAAAGGGATGCATGGAGCTGGGCGCTGCTACGGAGCTTGGGGCAAAGAAATGGTAAAATTCACTTCTACAGCCGAGTTCTCAAAGCACCGTTTTGCACGAGTTTCTTGGCCAGGAAAAACAAAGCAAAAAGTGAAGTTGGTGCAGGGTCCCTCCCAGGGCGGAGGCCAGGCTGTGCTCGGTACTTCCCGGCTTCCTGCCTCCTCCTCAGGATGCTGAGGTAGAGTGAAACAAAAGAAAAACCCCATAGGATGTAGTGAACATTCAGAATGCCATTAGCCATTTCCTTTCAAAGAGAAGGCGCTGTAAGAAATGAGGAGGTAAAGGAAATCCAGCTGCTTTGTCTAGGTGAGGCAGAAAAAAGTCAAGCTCATCTCAAGAGGCCCTGAGGAAACCCAGCACATGTGTCTGCAGCTGGGCCAGCAGGAACTGGGACACTGGGTTTATGCACTGCTTCAGATGCTGCTGCCCATCCCTCATGGCCAGACACACAAAGCTGGGCAGCTGCTGTACAGGTCTTACTGCATTAAACTAAATGGCTTTTCTTTTTGTCTTAAAATGAATCCTTCCCCACTTTGTCACACACTGAAGAACTCATAAACAAACATATCAGTGCTCTTTTATGAAATGTTTCATGGGAAAGGAAACAAGGAGAGGGCTTTCCCACAGCTCACTGCTGGTTTCTGCCAGCACCATAGACTTTCATTTTGACAATATTCCCCACATTAAGAAATCTTTTTGTCTTGATTTAGCTCATCAGTATTCAGACACCACAGAAGTAATTTGCTCAGCCAAGTATCCAGGACCCACTGGCCATCCCCTGTTCTTCCCTGGATGTGAGGGGTTCTCCTCCTGGGTTCTCTTTCCCTGTGCCTGGAGAAGCTTCACTGCACCTCCCATTCCCCTGCAACCACACTCCCAATTTACCTTTTCAGAATAATGTTCAGCTGGAAGAGGTGGGTAGTCACATTGCTCTATTTTTTGGCAAAGAGAAAACAGGTTCATTTTATCTCCATAGAAGGGACTTTGCAGAGCTGCCATCTGGAGAGAAAAAACCAGAAAATGTTTCAGAAACACAAAGGATTTGAAAGCCCTTGGTGCTGCCAGTTTGCAAGAGCAAATTCTGTTCTCTGGCAGTGAGCAGAGCAAGGGATGCTGCTGCTCCCAGCCCAGGCTGCTCTGAGACAGCTCTGCAGCCCCTGTAGGGCTGGTGCCAGGCTCTGCCAGGGTTCCCAAGAAAAAACCCCAAGAAAAGGATGCTCAGACCAGCAGCCCATCAGCAAGAACTCAGCTGGCTCTAAGACAACTCTGAAACCCTCTCAGATACAATCATCTCTCTCTATCTTTGAACAATTTAGCTGCTTAGAAGATGAAGAATCTTGCAAGCATGAGCAATGTACTTAATCTTTTAAAAAAACCCTAAACAACCTCAAAACAAAGGTATCTCCTGCCAGAATTCTGCTATTTAGAAAAGAGTATCCCAGGCAGATATGAGAACAAAACTACTGAAAATGTTCATCAATCTGCTCCTTTTCCTCTCAGTTTCATCCCAGGCCAGCTGAAGCTGATGCTTCTCACTGCACATTAAGGGGGTTATTTGATGATTAATGGTCTGTTGCTCCTTACCTGTGCAGTGGAAGTGTCTGGAGAACTACGGCTCTTTCTGACCCACAGTGAGCTCCCAGCAGGACTGGAGAGAGCCAAGACCAAATCCTCCAATCTCTTACCCCACAGTGAGGAACCGAGATTGGTGCATTCTTAGTGATTTGTGACACACAAGCAGTTCTGTTGGGGCTGGATTGCCAGAGACAC
The DNA here is from genome assembly GCF_037042795.1 of Molothrus aeneus. Taxonomy (NCBI): domain Eukaryota; kingdom Metazoa; phylum Chordata; class Aves; order Passeriformes; family Icteridae; genus Molothrus; species Molothrus aeneus. Next base: position 10,541,236 of record NC_089664.1, on the reverse strand, counting down.
TGCAGGAAGGGGCTGCAGCCAGGGGGTCTCAGCAAAAACACACATCCAAGTGCTGAGCAATGCAGAACACACCAAGTTAAACCACTCTGGGTTTAAAACATACACCTGTCTTTTAAAGAACTTGGGGAAGAAACCTGTGTTTCTTCCTCACTCCTCACCACTACTATCAGGAGTAACACTACGTTACTCCCCACAAACCCACAGCCCTGAGGGTGAAGAGTCTCCTGACAGGATCCCAAAGAACCCCAGCACTGGGCAAGAGCGCCTGGAAGATTTTTGAAGTCAAAAGGTGAAGAGTAACTGTTCCTTCATGACTGTCATGACAGTAGTAGGCAACTCAGTAGGAGAAAAATGACACAGTCCAATTAGAGACTCTACTCCCCAAGTAGGACTGATAGCAAACTGCTCTCAATCAGCTAAAACAAACTGGAGAAGCCAGCACAGACTGTTCCAGGGAGAGCACTAATGGGGGCAGGCATTAGGGAAAACACAGAAAGCAAGCAAGGGTTAAACAGGGTCTCCAAGATCTCAATACACACATCAATAATGCCAGGGAGGTTGAGAGGGGTTTTCCAATTCCCATTAACTTTCCATTCCAGGTTTAGTTAAGTGCTCATGTGCAAAAGGGAAGGAATGAAAAGGACACGCTGTGGGGTTTGGGGTGGTAAATGCAAGGAATTCAAGTGGAAAGAGAGAGCACCCAGTTGTGACCACAGCAGCCAGGGCTGCAGGGCCATGACCACAGGCACTGAGAGTCTCTCACTAACCACAGTTTGTGATGCTACACTGGGGTTTGCTCCTGACATTTTGATTAGAGCAATTACCCCAGGCCAGGCAGATCTCCATGGCAAACGCCCACCATGCAGCAGGACTGGTTCAAACATCCAGAGATGGGAATCCCTGTTAGTGCTTAAATTGATCATCTTGCCAGAACTGCTGAAGTCATTGCTTGTAGCTACATTCTGGGAATTAACAACTTATTTTTATCCCCTCCAAGTTATCTTGCTGACAGATATCTACAGGAAGTGAGGGATGAAGACAGTTACTACTATATTGATAAGATTTAATAAAAATCACTATTATTATCAATGTCAAAGTTAAGTGGTGCTATGTGGCATCACGTCCCAAAGCCCTCAATGTTCCCTAAGTGGATTCCAGTGGACACACATGTCTCTGAAGGCAATTTGTACATTAAATCTCTCTGCAGCTTATCTACACAATCTATCTGGAGAAATATCAGAAGTGACTCATATCCAAACAAGCATCCCTCCCTGACTTCTAAGCCAAATGGAAAAACATTCTCCTTACAAGACATAAAAGCAGATAAAATAATTCCTTCAAAGACACGCAGATCTGATGCTAAATTTTCAAAATTCTAGAAAGTTTAAGAAGTCAAGTAGTTGTTTAACTACTAAGCATAAAATTGGTACCTGTCCAGTCCTCCCTGGAATCTGCAATATCTCACAGCTCCTGTTCCCTAAGTTAAGGTTTACCTACGTAGGAAGGAAATTTAGAAACGCTTCACATGCCAAATTTTTCAGATGTTACTGTAGTACTGCTACTCCTACCAGAGAATTATGTTTAGTGTGCAATTAATTCAGCTTCTTGAAATACAAGGAGTACCAAGACTCCTGTGCCATAAGGGGACCATATTGCCTGCAACAAAAACACATCTTAGCACAAGGCTAAATATTTCTCTCTGCATAAATCTGGGATCCCATCTCCGGGAGCTCAGGCTGCAGTGACTCAGAGCACCCTGGCACTGCAGCAGAGCTGGGCCCACTCTGACTGCTCCCAACTGCCCAGGGCAGGGCCACAGCCCAGCTCTGAGCCTTACAGATGTGATGGGGAAATGTGCTTTTACCCATCACGTCCCACAGTGTTTGTTTAATTAACCAGCTGAAGTGCTCACAAAATGAACTACATTTCTGTTTATTCTCTAATTTCATGGGATTACCAGAAGTTCTGTTGAGAAGCAAAATGTCATCAGTTCCCATAATTTGTTAACCAAAGAGGATGTGAGCAATATTCTTGACTATATATCCCAGGGATTTTAATTCCCTGGGTGGGGATAAAAGCTTTCTAAATGCTGGCATGCACTGTCACTTGAATTGGAAGGACCATCCATCTAAAAAAGATTTAGATTAGATTATAAAGAAGTACAACACTGTTTGATACCCTTTGATCCCTGCTAAAAATTAAATCATAAAACCAAAAGCACAGTTACAAAATCCTAACACTTATTTTCAAAATACATGTAACAGCTTTTAAGAACAAGTTGCACACTGGGCAGTTCATCCAAATGTCTCTGCTCTGAGTCTGTGCCTCAAACTGTAAGACAATGGACAATTAGAAAAACTTCCAGCCATAATACAGTAGTCAAGAGACACTGATTTCACATCACATAAAACCTCTGTTTTTCCTTACTGGAAGCTCCCAAGATTAAAATACCACAATTGGTCAGAATTCCATCTAAGAAACCAGTACCTTGCATTCAAATGAATTTGCTATTTTCAAAACAAAAAATAGTCAGGAAAAACTCTGACTGTGCTGCCCTAGCAGAGCTCTGCTCCCAGCAGGAAGGGGGTGCAGGAGCTGCCTTTTCATGGCTCCATCCTCCACATCTCCTGTGAGCCCAATTCACTTTGGGTGGCACAGCCCCTTCACTCGTGCTCAAAGGTGCACAGTGAACACCAAATGCTTCTTCCAAGGATTCTCAACAAGCTGACTACAGGCAGTCTGACCTCCTCAATCCCTGTCCCAAACTGTGGTTATGGAAAACCCAGGAGAGAAAAAAGTGAGAAGATACTTGCCTCATACAACAAACAGCCCAAAGACCAGATATCAGATTTAAAGTTATAGCCGTTCTCGTGTATTCGCTCTGGGGACATATAGTAGGGAGTTCCCACTGCAAAAACAAACAAAGCAGGGGTTAGTGCCTTACAGGTGACAGAGACTTCATTCTAGGGTCAGCTGTAGCACAAAGAGCTGATTAGAACCAAATATCATCATAAACAGAGCAGACAATGGTGAACGTGGTTGAAAATATTTTCTGTATTTCTGACATTTGGGAAATGTTTTGTATCCCTTCCAGGCTCCCAAGAACTTTCAGAGTGTCTTGGATGGACAGAGCCACCGGAAGGGATCATGCCCTTGGCTCACCAGGCTGCTCTGGGGGTCGTGCCTGTGACCCCAGAGCCAGCACATCACTGTGCTCCGCTGGCAGGGCACCGGCTGTCACAGGGGGCCTCTGACAGGTCACCAAGCCCAGCATCAGCCAGGAATGCAAAACCTGTCTGAAAAAAACTAAGATAATTCCAAGCTTTAAAACCCTGCTCCAGCTTGCAGCTATGTCCGAAGCTGGGGGATTTCTATGTACTTCCACAAGTCTGTACTTTATCAAAAGAAATTTACTCAGTATTTTGGACAGGAGTTACAGGAAATTATTAATAAATTCCTTACCTCAAAAAGGTTCATTTTAAAATCCTAAATAAGTTTCAGTTGTGGTACTGAAAATACAAGACATCCTGGCAGTCTCAACTACATCAAATAATCCTCAGATACATCATTTATTAAAACATCCAAGCACTGGATATGCTCTTTTCTCCTGCTTCCCCTTGCTTGTCCGTCCCCTGTCAATTTTTTTTTTCCTTTTGGCATTCCAGTGTATCCTTCTCCTAATTAAAGACCTTTTCTCACAAGATGGAAATGCTTAATTTGCCTGTAATATTCAGTTTACAATTTCTCTGTTTGAAAAGCTGCCTGAAGACAGCTGCAGGACTAATAAGCTGAAGGATGGTGCTAGAGGTGGAAGAACAGCCACCAGCTTCCCCAGCGTTCCCATGGAGGGATTGCACACTGTGGGAAACAAATGAGTTCTGGGGCACAAAGAACAACCTGGAGAGGCAAAGCCAGGCCCTGGCACCTGCACATGTGACCCAGCACACAGAAGGTAATTTATTTGGACCCTCAAGATGTTCAGCAATCAGCTGCCCTGTGTGATGAACTCAGCTCATGCTTCCAGGTCTTTCACTTTAGAATTTACTTCCCTTTCAATGTGAAGAGAATGAGAAGTTATATTTTTGCAAATTCTCTAAAACTAAATATAACTTCAATGAGAAGTTATATTTTTGCAAATTCTCTAAAAACTACAACACAGGGAGATGCCTTTGTTTCCATGCTCAGGAGGTGCAGGTCAGGCTGGCACAGCCCCAGGCCTGGCTGGGTTTAATTGCCTGTGAAAGGCCCCTGCGTAGGGAGGAGACCTGAGCCCTGGCAGGAGTTAAGGATTTCCACTGGGCTACACAGAGTAACTTCCTGGGACACCAGGAGCAGACAGGACTCCTTCAGAGGCTTTCCATGGCTCTGTCCACACGATGGACAGAACAGCGCTCCAAGTAATTCCCACACATCTGCCAGGTTTCTGTACAAGAACTGACTTGGCTGGGATAGCACTGATTCATTTTCCTGCTTAAAAATATGCAGCTGCAGAAGAAATGGTGATTCATTCCAGGAAGTTGTGGAAGACACTTCTGGAAGTCCCCACTGAGCAGCAGCGTAAGACGCTTGCCCAGCTGCTGCTCTGCCAACCGTGCCAGGAGCTGCGGGAGCTGTGGAGCACGGGGCGGGCAGGAGGGGCACGGGGCAGATGAGAGGGGCACAGCAGCAGCCCCACTCGTGCCCGCTGTGGTGCCCAGGCTGCTCTGGCACTCCGTTATTCCAGGTCACGGCGTGGGCACCCAGAGCAGCGCGTGGGCTCCAGCGCCTCTGCCGGGCCCCACTGTCGGCTCAGATCACGGCTCCGCGGCCGTGCCAGCGGTGCCAGGGCTGTGCCAGGGCTGTGCCAGGGCTGTGCCAGGGCTCAGTGCCTCAGCAGCCCCGCTGCAGGGGCACGGGGCTGCTCCAGCCCATTAAGGGCTCCGGGAGCGCTCCACGCCTGAGCTCCTTTTGTGGAGCCCACCTTGCACATTTACCTATCATTACCGTAGTCTTGTCAGCAAATGTACAAACAAGCAGGGCTCTGCGTTTCCAAACTGATGCATTAATTTTTAAATAACTGTCATGATAAAAGACTGACAAGGCCAATTCTCTTTCTGGCCTGTCCAACATTATGTGGGAATCTCCTGTAATGAGCATCTTCTAGGAAGCTGCACAAGGCTTCCAGTGCAATCAGTCAGGGCTCGCCCTTGCATCCCATTAGTCAATTTGACAAGAACAGTCTAATCGGAGACTATTAATCAGAAACTTTCTTCAGCGTTTGCCCTGCTGAAAATACAAAATATTGCTCAGATTCAACATTACTCACCAGGTGGTAGAGTAATGCATTTCAAGTTATAAAGGTCGCAAAACCACAGGGAAGATTATGGTAAAGGAAGGAGCTTCCTGCTCTGTTTCTGGAATCGGAGCCCTTCACTTGAACATCAGCCACTCCAGAGATGCCAGAGCATTCCTGCACATCTCCCAGCACTGCCCATGGGCAGCTACAACAGCCCTGGGATGGCTGCAACATCCAAGGTAAGGAAATGCTAATTATTCCCAGTTAAGATTAGGAGCAGAGTCTCTTCTTTCACAAAGAAAACACAAAGGCAAAGGTGGCAAACTTATTCTAAAAATGAAATTCAAATTCCATTCCTCTCACATCTGCAAACATGGCTCAGCCATGAGCAATGCTTCCTCAGAAACTCATCCCTAGATGAAATCTACTTACTCTTGGAGAAAAACAATAAATATTTTGTGCACAATATCGCAGCTGTTGTTACAAGACCTGTTGTCCTAAGCTCTTTTTTTTTCCATTTCATTCATATCATTGAATCACACAACCCTACCAAACTCCTTATAGTTCTTGGTTGGGTTGGGTTTTTTGGTTGGCTGGCTGAGTTTTTCACATGTAAATAGTACAATCTACCTGCAGCAATTCTGCAGCTCTCTTTTCTTCCACAAATACTGAACTAGAGGCAAACCAATAACTCCAAACACACTTGGCTGGTGACATTTTCAGTGGATTTCTTGTGTCCATTTTTTTCTTACCAAGTCCTGATTACCAGCCCCTCCAAGCCCTGGGATTTTGTTTCAGATGGCAAACTGGCTTGGCAAGCAAAAGAAAGAAAAGAAGGCAGACAAATGGTCCATTTATTGAAGAGCTCTTCAATTCCTCCCTGCTCACCCTGACATGCAAGCAGGAACCAGAAGGAACATGTAACAGCCCATGTACTCCAATCCAGGGCTATTGGCATGTTCTAAACTGGGAAGATTTGACTTATGTGAATCTCCCAGAAGGAAAATCTGCTCCAAGTATATTCTTGTCCAAGAATAAATAATAAATCATCTGCTCCAAAACAAGACTATTCTGTGTAAAATTGGTTCCTTTTGGGGTTTCGTTGGATGTTTTTCTTATTCCTCTTGTTCCTTCAAAATGTAAAGCCAGTCAGAAGTTCTGGATAATGCCAAGTTTATTTGGCTAAAAATGGACATTATACCAGTTCTCAAAAAAGTTATCCATTGTATTATTAATGGAAATTCTCTGAATTTATTATAGCTCCTACTAAAACAAGATCTATCAAGATTAATGTTAAGTTTGCCAAGTCTAAAATTAGGGAAGGAAGGTGAACCACCGTGTTGTAACGAGTAGTAAAATTCACCTCAGCTACACCCAGTACCTTGCAAACATGGATTTGCTGTTAAGGCTTGTACAGGAAGAGCTCTTCCCTATGGAGAAGCATCTCCTGTCTCCTCTCCAGGGAGAAGTGGCAGTGGAGGTGTCCCCCGTGAGCTCCCGCAGCCCCAGCTGGTTCCTGCTGCCCGTCCCCGCACTGTGAGAGGCTGGGGGTGCCCGTGCTGCCCCTGTGGCAGGCGTGCCCATGGAGGGTTCCCAGGGGCCAGGGCTCTCCCTGCCCCACGGGGTCGCGCTGCCCCGGCGCCGCTCCCGGCTCCCGCCGGCGCTCGGAGCTCGGCGCTCGCCGGCATCTCACGAGCTGTGTACAGGCAAATCTTTCATTTTTCTTTCATTACCTCGGCATGTACTGTCACTTAATTTTTATGTATGCAATCCTCCCTGACAAATATGATCTGCTGCCTGGTAATTCATCTGACGTTCATTCTGTTCCTTGCTCTAATTACGGCTCCGTTCCCGCCGCGGCGGCAGGCGCTGCCGAGCCCCTGCTACACCTGTCAGCCGGGTCGGGGCTGCCTGATGCCCTTTCATGCCAGTCTGCTGCTAGCAAATACAAGCAAAGGGAGAAATGAGATGAATATATTTGCATAAGCCGCACGTTCAATTCATGGGTCAGCAGCCAGAGAAATGATGGCTCGGGGCGGTTGCCAGGGCAACGCAGCAGCGGGAAGTGCCCGGCCCCGCTCGCGCCCGGCCCGCGCCGGTGCCCTGCCCTGGTCTGGGGTGCCCGTCCCTCACAGCTCCCTCAGCAAACGTCTTCATTAAAGCAAACCCAACACCAGTCCATTTCCTGCTGCTACAAAACCTCTAGCTCTGGCAAATTATCAAAAAAATAGAAAGAAGCTCCACATCTGCGTATTTTCTGATTGTTAAAATATTCTTTTTCACTGGGATCCAAGAACCGCTGAAAATGGTGATGTGCCCACCCCTCCCACAACACCTCCAGTCTCACTCACTGCTCCCCCTGTCCTGCACCTCTCACCTGTTTGCAGGACGCTGGTGATGTGAGGAAGGGCAGGGTTTGTGCACCAGGGGCTGAGCTCTTCCTACTCCAGCTTTCTCAATTAAGAGGGAGCAGCCCTGGTAAAGGTCACAAGCTTGGCTTACATGTGCAGCCAGTTTCCAAGCCCCAATTTATTCTTATTAATATAATAAGTGCAGCAGTCAAACTGGATAAGATCATATAATTAGACATGATCATATTTTGGCCTGTTCAGATGATGTGATTGTAACTTCCTGTGAAGAGGAGGATTTATTTTCATCTATTAAGTATGGTGGGGATATATCCTAGGACGGCTTTTGATACAAAGGGAAATCTGAAATCTCCTGTTTTATGAAAATAAACTATAGAAATGCCTCCTATTTTTTAAGCACACACAATACAAGGCAGGTATTTTCCTTCCTTGTGCACTGAGAAGCCCAGTGCTGCTGGCCAGGATTAGCAATGAAATTTGTTCACATCCAAAAAAGGATTCAGCAAGACACACTCAGCAGAGGAAATTGCACAAACAAAAATGTGAAACAAATATTGTGTGTTCCAAAGTCAACTGAGAGACATTCGTTTAAAAGAGCTCAAATATTGCATCAAAAGCCAAAGTTCTTTCACTGCTGTAATACAAAAAAAAGCACCTTTGGGACTCCAAAAATTCAGACCCCTTAATAAAAATTGAAAATCAGCCACCTCTCAAGAGGTTACAGACACAATTATGAAATACTTTATACTGTAAGACTTGAAGAATGAACTGCATAACTATGCAATTTTCTATAGCACTAGAATTAATGTTAAAACTAAAAATGAGGAAGACGAGCTTGAGATATGTGGAAGGTATGAAGAAAAGCTGGATGTTTAAAGCATAGGCCAGATTTCAAGTGAAGTCCCTTTTTGGGACAGATGAGCCGTGAGGGCTCACCCACCTCAGGCAGTCCCAGCTCCTGTCAGGGCAGAGCCTGGGCCAAAGGCAAAAAGGTAAAAGGTACTGGGGGGGGGGAACACTGAATTCCAGCAAGCACCGTGCAGCCAAAGTGCTCTTTAGAGTGGAAAAGCTGCATTTGCCACATGGGCTGTAAAACACACACCAGGCCAGGCCTTCCTGAAAAAAATAACAGGTTTTTAAACAAAAGATACCTATTAATGCCTCCAAAGAGCATTTAAAATGCAGTCCCCATGGCCTGACTGCCACTTGTGTCACCACGGGGGGATGGACATCCTGCATTTGAACATCAGAGCTGAGAGCGCACGCCAGGCCCTGCTTAACGAGTACCAGCTTACCTAAGGAATGTGCTGCAGTGGTTTTAGAACTAAAAAACCGGCCTAATCCAAGATCTCCCAGCTTCACCACCCCTGTGGCTGTTATAAACACGTTGGCTGGTTTTATGTCTGCAAGAAGAAAAAGGTAAAAGGTCAAAGCCACAAAAGGTTATTTGGTTCTAATGCTGCAATAGAAGCATTGCCTGGAGCGCTCACGGTACAAAGGGGCTCGAGCAGAACTTGCTTCTTTAGAGCTTTGATAGGCTCAGCCTTCCAAGGCTTCCAGCTCTGCACAGACACAAAAATCAGAGTGTACTTCCTAGCACACAAGAAATACCAATGAGGGAAAATGTAGGAAACAGCTCAAGAGAACAGAGGCAACCTCTTTAACTGCTGGAAATCAAAGACATGAGCCCAGTTCTCTTTGGGAATGATCACTTTGCACAGGAAACTGCACTGCCCACCACCAGCCCCTCATGAAAAGGGTAATTACTGTTCCACATATACATACATTCTGGGCTCTACACAGCCCAGCTGGTTCATAGAGGGTAGATATCACTACAACCCCAGTTTCCCAAGCAGTCATGTCAGAACTGAGTGAGAGGCTCTTTCCTCATTTTAGAGCAGAGCCAATGTGAGAGGCTCCCCATTTCAGCCATTACAGACCTAATTCAGGTACAAGTGATACACTGCATCAGGGGATGTGTAATGGAGCAAAAATGATATCACATTGCTGAAAAATACAGTGAAGAATTCCTCCTTCAAAGGAGAAGGAAACAACAAGCAGCCAAGATGGGTGCTGGTACCTTTTGGGAAATTTGCACTTCCTGAGTCCAGTCCTTCCCAAAGCACCTCACTGACACTGAAAGCAATAGTGTAATTTTTGGATAGAGCTCAAAGTTATAAGATGTTCTGAGACAAGAGACTCAAAAATAATTAATGAAAATAGAGAACAGGTTATGAGAGTGTGGGACATATTTGTATTAATATTTCAGAAAAGCCCGCAAGACAGGAAAACTCTTCTCAACTCTCTAAGGTCACAGCTAATATAATGAAGACTATTTCTTAGAGTTCACTGTATCCAGGAGTCTCAGCATTTTATTTCTGACACTTTTCTAATGGCAAGTTTGACACTTCTACTTAATATCAGTGTCTGGAATACAAAGCAGCTCATCTTCCTAATACCACCCTCACTTCGGCCTGAATGCTTTAACGATGAGGCAGAGACAGAAGGAGAAATCCATCTCGCAGGCTCCAGCCTCTCTAAACATGCATTGGCTGAACATCAGCATAATTGTTTTTGAATGTAGGCGCTTACTAATTGGAACATTATATTATTATTCAGTGAAAAGAGACTGAATTAATGTTACCTCTGTGCATCACCCTGCGGGAGTGCATGTGTTCCACTGCACTGCATAACTGCACAAAATATTTCCACACCGTCCTTTCCGGGATTAACCGTTTCTGCTTTTTAAAATACTGTGGGAGGAAATAAATAAAAGATCAGTGAAAAAGCAACATATTTGACTCGTTCCTGGAATTGTGTTCGTCAGCTGCAGGTTGCTCACGTCTTCCAGATCGGCAGCTGCATGACTTTTCTTCTGATTAGCTTTTAACTCCTCCTCTCTGTGTGGAAACTTCGCTGCAGTTCGCTAATTAACAACTATTATGAAAAATATGCTTAAATAGGTTTGACATTTTTGAATGGACACAATTATGATTAGCATTAATCTCCTTAATTACCTTGCAAAACATATTTAATGCCTCAAAACAACAAATGTCTCAAATATTTTGCCTTAAGAAACAAAGGCCATTAAACACCCCCCTTGTAAACATTCGTTATTGCATTGTCTACTAACAAGAATAAGGAAATCTGCTTTCCTTTTTTAAAAGATGGCCAGAGCATCAATAAAGCATCCATGTTCCTTCTGTGATCAGGTAGAATAATATATTCTATTTCATGCATAATAGGAATACTAAATGCCCTGCACGCTGCAGTGAGGCAGAGAGAGGCTCTCCTGATCAGCTGGGTATGCTCAGGCAGCGCCGAGCGCAGCCGGGCCCCGTTCCAGGGACCTCTGGTGCCTCAAAGCTCTCAGAATAATGGGCAGCACAAAGCAGCACCACCGAGGGCAGCGTGGCCCCGGCTCCCTGCAATACTGGAGTCTTCTTCAAGCCACTACAGGAATAAAGAGCCAGCTGCACACTTCAGTGAAGGCCAAACATTGCAGACCTTCAGCTGCTCTCCCTCTTTTGCAGGGGGGCACCCCAGCCGTGTCTGGCAACGCACCCAGGCATCCCAACACTGCAGGGTTCAAATCGTTGGTCCCTGGCTTCTCACTGAGCCAGCTCTACTGCCAGAGCATTAACAAAATACCCTTCAACACTTCCAGAGGTTTCTTTTCCCATTGCTCCTCGAGCCCTGCCACACAGGGTGGCACTGGGAGCACCAGGCACCCTCCTGCCTCAGCGCAGCTGCCTTCCTCTTCATGGCGCCCGTGAGAATTCCCACCTGCAGCAGGAATAAAGGAAGGCAATGGCTTGCTGCCCCTTTCTGCATCTCATGCTTTCCCCCTCAGCACTGACATCTGATGTCCATTGTCAGATTCCCTATTTTATGTGAGATGCTGTTACCAGTTCGTGTTTGACTCGAGCAATGGCAAATTTTCTTTTGCAGATCAGCCGTGAAGGGGCACGACTGTGCAATTCCCCAGGCAGCAAATCTGACAGATTGCAACAGTCTCAACCCAAAACTGGAGAGAGAGCACAGAGGAACAACAGAGGGTGAGGGAGAAAGTGTTATATACACAACAAAATTATTTAATTCTTATTAAAATATTTAAGAGTGGATATGCAAGACCACAAGTGATAATTTTCTAAATGTCATGTCCAATAAGGTTCGTCTGACATTTACAAGGAAGTCCCAACTCTCCAGTGGGTTTTCCTGCAGCTCTACATCCCTCATAAATAATGCAGGCACCGGGGCATGACAGAGACAGGCCCTGGGTTTATCACCCTCACACCTTGCCAGGGTTGTCACTGCTGCTCCACCAAAAATCCACACAGGAGCTTCAGCTCCCAGGGAGGGAGAGATGACACAGAGGAGCTGGTGGGGAAACTCCCCTGCTGCAGTGCAGCTGGATTTAGGAGGCAGCTTTTGTTCCCCCTTGGCTTTAGAGCTTGGTTTTTACCTCTGTTAGAAATTGTAAAAATTTAATTCCTAGATTTGCACCAGTTGAAAAACTTCATTTGCACGACCTTGAAAAAAAGAAATGCATCTTCTTCATGTCTGAAATACAGAGGGAACACAGAGCTGTGGACACTGGAAGCCAGCACAATCCAGAACTGGGCAAGGCACCAATCCAAGACTCTACCAGTTATGTTTTGGAAAATGTAACTCTTATTATAAAGACACAGAAAGATATTTTTAAAAATAAAATAGCCAACCCTGATAAGCAAATGAACATATTTGTCAGTATTTTTAAACTAAAAACTACAGATGACTAAAAAATACAAATATTTCATATAATGAAATCTTACAATTCTGTAGGTAAAAGTTTTGTAAGCCAAGAAGGCCTCACACAGCCCTAACTTCTGCTCTCACAATCCTTGGGCTTTTTCCAACTTTGACCACAACCACAACCGGCCCGAGATGAGCTGCAAGTTTCCCAGGAAATGGTGGGAAAAGGGCCGAAGGCAGCAGAGCCCCAAGGGAGGAGGGAGGCCAAAGGCAGAGCTGCTGTGCCCCCCAGCTCCCCTTCCCCTGGGTGAGGCTGGACTGGAGCTCCAGGCTCTCCCAGGATGCCTCTGCCACCTGCTGCTCCCAGCACTCGCCCAGGGGCTCTCCTGTCACACCCAGCAGATTTTCCTGGATCCTGGAAATTCAGCCACTGACTATGGACTGAATGGGGAACTTGTTTGACAGCCTTTGGCCTAGTGCCTCATGGCTCTGCTGGCAAAGAAAACAGATCTGTTAATAAGATATTTTAACTGTGACAACAAGGAGGAGGAGAACTTTCCAAACATTCATTTATGATAATTACAGAATAATGATGGCAAAAACCAGGTAAAACATGGAGAGAAGGTTGAGAGTGCTAACAAACATGATATAACACATCTGTTCTCACAAGGGATGTATGTCTAAAGATTAACATGTCAAAGAAAATATAAAAGCAGGTGGTAACAGCTTAACTAAAGCTGGTTTGCAGCAATACAAGTATTCCTAAGAGCAACATAAAAGAAGAACAAGTACTTGAAACATTTTCTCAAACCCAAATCCCCACTGCAAAGGAAGTCAATAGACTTCCTTGAATGTCTTCAGAGTGGCAGACAGGCGCTGTGAATAGTGAACCCAACAGTAATTAAATGTCCCCATCAATCATGGACTGAGTAAATCAACCTTGCAAATAACACACGTGTCCCACCAGATCACAGACACTTCCCTCTGCAGCAGTGACCAGAAACTCAGGGCATGGCTGGGGGTATTTAAAATGCCACCAGCCACTTGGGTTCAGGTCTGGAAGCAACCCATGGGTGTGCAAAACTGCAAGAGGAGAAAAAAATGTCTCCAACCCAGCTGTGCCCACCCCACTGCCTCAGGCCTGTCTAATCCTGGAAGTCTGCAGCACGTCCAGGACGGACACATCCTTACCTTAATCATCTGAGAGAGATCCCCAGCATCAGCCAGCTCCAGGACAATGTTGAGTTCATTGTCTTCAATGAAAGAATCCAAATACTTAATTATGTTAGGGTGGTTGAGTTGCTGCAGAGGGAGGGAATGCAAGAGGAGCGGTTACAACGTGGTGAGGACAACTCCAGACACAGCACCTGCACCTCCTGTGAGCCACGAGCAAAATCTCCACAGTGGGGGCACCCACAGCCTGGGCCAAACTGCTCCAGCCAAAATCCTGGGAGAAAGCATTTCCCACAGGCACAGCATCCTGGAGGTGTCCTTGGCCAAGAGCAATTCCACCCGAACAGGCTGAAACAGCCTCTTCTACTGCAAACTGGCAAAACATTTAAAAGCAATGTCCTGAAGGATGCCTTGTTAAGCAATTACAAAAAATATGGATTATCCCCCATTAAATGGAAACAAACCCCCAGATGTTGGTTACAGTACTCAAGGTCTTTTGCCCCTTAAAAGAACAACAAAACTAAAGTAAAACTTTGAAGGAGAATAAAACCACACAAATTGTACATGTCAGTATCCAATTATTTATGCTGGCTTTTTCACCAATTCCTTTCTTTCATTTCAGTATAGCTCATTCTTACATTCACAACTGATGCTCAATTTTTTTTTTCTAGAACCCAAAAATATCACAGATCCTCTTTCTGAATGTAAACCTCAGCACAATTTTCCTCCTTAATATTGAGCAACTGGCTCATGTTTATCCTTCCCTACAGCCTACAGACTCAGGCTCCAACTGCATGAATTTGAACAGAGACCCCCAAAATCACAGGCACAGAAGTAATTATTTAATACTTTTAGAATGAAATTTGACTAGCTAAACTAAATTTTTAGCCTTTTGCAGTCTGTTACATTTACTAGAAATAGGTATTTAAAGTGCAACACATCTATGTTTTTAACCAACAATTTAAAATAAGGTACTAAGGCATCAAAATCACTACTTGTTTTAATCACTTAAACAGACTCTGGTTTCAGAGCCTTTATCTAAATTATCATTTTTCATATGTGATATTTATACACAAACATACATGACATGCATAGCCAAAACTGCTCTCTCCTTTACTGTGTAAGCTTTATTTGCCAACCTGAAAACATTTTTTTCCACAAAATAAAACAAACAAAAACAAAACCCCAAGGAAAGAAAAATTAAAAAAAAAAGTTATTATAAAATTCTTACCTTCAAGAGGTCAATTTCTTTAATGCAATCTTGCCTTGCCTTGGCATCCATCATTTCAAAAATCTTCAAACACAAAAGCATAGAAGATAAAAATGAAACAACAACAAAAAAGTACTTTATACTTTAACAAGCAGTTGGTGTTTCCTTCCCCAGTTTGTACATCCTCTACTGTAATGAGTATTCACACAATCCCCAGATCAAAGAAAGATCAATGTTTTCTTTATTTTGAAACCACCACAGGGATAACATTGGGGTAAAACTAATTTTAAAACCCATAGGCAATATTCTAACCAGCACAAAAAAGAAAGATACAAGTTTGTGAATCTGATGCTGTGATTTTCATTGGTTTAATTATTATCAATTTCATATAGTAAATAAAAGACAAAATGTTTAATTTTCTCTTTTAAACAGATACAGCTCCCACTGATTTCTCTGTAATAATTAACAATAACTTTGAGCATTAATATTCGTTCTGCAATGATCACTAAATCACTGGAAATGGGAGTTTGGAGGATTTGTTGAAGGATTAAAGGCAAATTTCTTCAAATAAAATGCTGTTCTGAATACTGCCTAATACTTTCAGCCAAGTTTAAAACAATCTACACTTCTGACATCCAAGTTCTCACAAATTCTTCTCCAACTCCACCAGCAAGCCCCAGCCTTTTTCCCTTCCATGTTCCTGTGGTTCAGCTGTGTTGGGATGGCAGCTCCTCATGCACCAGCACAGCCACAGGCCCTCGCTGTCTCACACATTTAATAACAAGTTGGTGAGCCCTCTTCATAAAGAAAAGGTGAAATTTGAAATAAATATGAAATGGCAGCAGTGCTGTGCAGTCCTGACGCGGACACAGGAACCCCGTGAGGGGCGATAGGGACCAGACCCTGCAGGGCAGAGCTGGCAGCCCTGGGTGGTTCCCATCCCACCCCAAAGCAGGAGCTGCATGAAATGCTCACCTGCACCTTCTTCAGAGCCACAGGTTTCCTGTCCAGCAGACAAGTAGCTTTGTAAACTTCGCTGAACTGGCCTCGGCCGATCTTTTTCTCAATCTGAAAATCTGCCAAGGTGCAGCGATACGGGTACGACGTTAAATGTCTCTGTCAAAGGAAAGGCAGTCAGGGACCCCAGAGAGCCACTAGGCCCCTCCTGCTCCCCTGCTCGCGGGCAAGGGCTCAAACTTGGCCCCTGGGAGTGGAGAACATCCCACCACAAACACACCAACTCCTGGCAGATGCAGCAGCAACACGGGCTGGAGGAAGCCAAACGACTCCTTTACAAAGGGAATTAAAGTCTTGCCTTCCGTGTAAGTAACTAATTAATCCCCAACTGCTCTGGCTCCTTGCACAGCCTCTGATCAGCTCTGCCTGCCTGTGTCACCGGGGAGATGCAGCCCAGCAGTCCCAGGTAAACAGCCAGGCAGGCAGGGAGGCACAGCCTAACGGGGAGCAGGCACCCCATGGACCCCAGGGCTCCCGGCAGCCCCGCTCGGCTCCTCTGGCACCAGCACGGCTGCCAAACAATGCTTAAAAAAGAAATTACCAAAATTAATTACTCCAAGTTAGCACACGTGCCAAGCAGAACATTTCTGAGTTTCAGCATCTTGAGCCATTTCAGAGTTTGCACCAAAACACACAAAAAGAGAAGTTCCCAGCACAGGCTGGGGGTGGGGAAGGGCTTCCCAGGGATGAGCCGGGCCTGCAGCACAGCCACGCCCAGCACAAGTGTCCCGGGAGGGCTGCACGGCTTAAGGAATGACTATTGCTACCACTGCCATGCCTAATGCAGCAGGAGAGGGCTGGAACTGAGATCTGAAATGCAGGAACAGCTTCCAGCCCAGCGTTAGGACCTGCAGCTACTTCTGAAGGCGAGTCCCACGGAAAGAGGAAGGTCATTGGGAACCCTCCTGTCTCCCCTGCACTCTGGAACAAGTCACCAGCTATGGACTGCAGTCAAAGTTTGGGTCAGCTCTCAGTGCTTGTGCTGTGCTTGGAATTATGCTGCATTCACAGAGAGAAGAAAAAACAAACCAAGGCTCAAGTCTAAGGATTCATGTCTCCAAGCTTGGCAGGGTACACTATCCAATAAACTGGGAGCATCCTCTCAGTGATGGGGGAGCAGGTATCCTACAGTTATCAGGTAAAGGGCAGAAGGCCACAATTGCTTTGCTTTATTGTTCCCATACATTCTCCTCCCAGTTACTGAATTATCACCAGAGCAAGGCAACACAGGATGAAACAGACAAACAAAAATTCCAACTAATCAGCCCCTGCTGCCTTCTCAGTTCAGACTGCTGTGCAAGCTCCTTTTGCAGGGGTCTGATAGACAGAAGCACTCCTCCCTCCCATCACAGGGCCTGGGAAGGCCCAGCTCAGTGCAACCAACAGCAGGCCCTGCACTGTGTGCCTGACAAAGCCAGCAGAGCCTCACTCAGGGATCTGTCCCACTTGCCTGGCTCCCACCAGGAACATCTCTGCTCCCCAGCTGCTGAGTGAGTTCCTTCACCTGTACACACAAACCACTTTCCCCAGACAAAACAAAGGTGTCAGCACATAAATACACAAAACACTTTTTCCTAATTTAAAAATAGAAAGGAATCACAGCATTTCCTTCACCGTGTGCCTCCTGAGCTGTTCTTGAGCAGTAAGAAAGTCTGAGCAGAAGTTTTTCTAACTTGCAGTTACCATTCACAATAGAAGCAGCACTTCTAACGTTTTATGAGGCAACTACTACAAAACTTTATTTTTCAGAAGGAAATCCACACTGAAATCAAGGACAGTTTCCACTCGCCTTTCCTAAATTGTTAAAGTGTGTGTTTACACCAAGAGTGCTTACATGTAAATTAATATTTCAAGCACGTGCCCAGAAATATCTACCAACTTCTGAACTTGAAAGCATAAATAGATGTTAGGCAAGTGTGAGGGGAATGTGCCCCAGCCCCCTGGCCATGGAGAGCCCCAGAGCCTGCTGGTGCTGGGGGTGATGCTGCCCATGCCTGGACACCTCTGCTGATGTGTTCCAGCACCTCCAGGACTGCAGCTGCACATTTACATATGCAATGACCTAGATTTGCATGGGCTATCACAACCTATCAGACCTAATTAAAGTAATGGAGCTTTCAGAGAGGGCAGGAGATGTTTGCTTATGGAGCAAACCAGGAATCGTCCTCAGGTGAGCCCAAAGAGCACCAGAAAGCTCCCTCTGACCACAGGCCACCTTCCCTTCTTGCTGGAGCTGAAGGGTGGCAGGAGGCTGCTGAGCAGCACTGCAAGGACACCCAGAGCTCCCAGGGGCCTCCTCAGAGCCACAGCCCTGCCCTGGCACCCACTGCACTGAGTCAGGACTCTTCACAGGGGGCTCTCCATTGCTTTCTAGTCCTTCCATAACTAACCACCACCATTCTTCACAAAGCTGGCAAAGAACCAATCCAAAAGATCATGGGTTGTTTCATTCAAACCCGTGATCTTCATTTCTGCAAACCTCAGAGTTTTCATGCACAGATATCAATTGTGTGGAGGAAGATACCACCATCATCGTCTAACTTGTCCATTAAAAATACATTTTCTCATTTTTAGGACACATTTAGGCTCAGGTTTCCATAAGTGCAGTAAAATCAAGCCCCTGCCTCTACAGATTAGGTGTCAAGGTCAACAATGGAGCTTGAAATAAAAAAAAAACTAAATGAAAAGAAGAAAAGGGGATTAAAAAAAAAAACCAAGCAAGCAAAAGAAATCCCAACCCTGGACAGTACAAAAACGGAGCTGTTTGCACAGTTCTGTTCCCGGGGCAGCTGTAGGAAGGGCACAGTCTGGGAGTAACTTGTTTTCAGACAAAGGCTGTTCTCTTCATGCACACAAGGAAGTTTCATTCTTCTCCTACTCCATGAAAAAAAAAAAAGCGCCAAAGAATTCCTCATGCAAATAAAAAAACCCATTCATTTTGAAGAAGAAATGCAGAGATCGTTCCAAGAACAAGCTCTTCTGGACATCTCCTCTGGCATACATGTGCTCTGTGAGATGGAACCACTGGTGCCAGAGCAGAGATTCCAAAGCTGGCAAAAGCAGGCAAGGGCAGCCCTTGTCAGAGCTTCAGGAGGAATTTTGCCAGGGCTTTTAGCCTCCAATTTTGAGGTGTTACAAGATTGTCTGCAGAGCAGAATTTGTAAGGTTTCTAAGAACAGGATAGGATGCCTACCCACCCTGAATACATTTGTTGTGTTTTATTTTTCTTCATGAGTAGCTGTCCAGAATTTGTGTTTTGGGATGGGGAAGAACAAGAAAAAACTCTTCTGTAGAAAGACTTTCAATCTCCAGAACAATTAGTATTTGGCCAATACATTTACCTCTTTGTAATGACTTAAGATCCAGGGAAAACCTGAGCAGCCCCAAGAGAACTGTGGGAGCAGCTGTGCCTGCAGCCTCTAAGCCCTTGTTTTGGGCCAAGGAGCACCCTGAGAGTGAAACCAAAATATCCCAAATACAGCCCCAGAGCAGAGCCAGGCCTGTCCCCTGCTCCCCCCGAGGCACAGGGAACCCACGGGCTGAGAAAGGGGATTGCTCGCTGCTAACTGCACAATAGAGAAACCCAGAGTGCTAATG
This sequence comes from Molothrus aeneus, assembly GCF_037042795.1. Taxonomy (NCBI): domain Eukaryota; kingdom Metazoa; phylum Chordata; class Aves; order Passeriformes; family Icteridae; genus Molothrus; species Molothrus aeneus. Next base: position 10,521,861 of record NC_089664.1, on the reverse strand, counting down.
TTAATTAATAATCAAGTCAGTTGTTTTACTGCTGATTGGCATGTGGAAAACAGGCACCAGTCAGCCCTGCACAAAGGGCTGCAGGCATTTAGAGTATTTGTAATCAACCTAAAAACTGTTAGGATTAGTTAACCAACAGTTAAAAAGTCAGACAGTCCAATCTTCAGATGCCAATAAAAGCATCTTTCCTGTAGAGCCATGAAATGAAATATTCTTTAGAAGAGTAAAAACATACTCGCCCAATTAATTTTCTGAAATCTCATTAAAAAATTTAGCCCGACTAAGTCATACACTTCTGACCTGAATTTTAATTATCTTTACGCTGGATATAAGGTTTTTTCTGATATTTGCAATGCATCATTAATTTTAAAGGAACGGTTTCCTTGCTTCTAAAGTGCATACTTCATCTGAGTGACATTTACTGTAACTAATTTCACCTTTAAAAGACATCTGCAGTGGTACTGGGGGAGCTCCAGCCCCTCCTGCAGAATGGGCACATTATAAGCAATGATTTACTATCAACATCAGTATTTCAAACCCTTTCAGGATGTCCAAAATTATACACCTGCCTCCATTCAATAATGCCTACCTGAAAAGAATTTTGCATACTTTGAGGCTGAAATTCCAGTGTGAATTTATGAGAACACATTAGAACAGATTGATTAAAGAAGGAACTTCTAAGCTTGCAAGAGATGAGGAAACTTTTAAAATATGGATTATCCTTCAAACAGGTAGCCAAGTAATTATTGAAGAATACATCAGGTTTTTCAATTTGAGCTTCAAAATTAGACTACACAGTCATGAAATATCCTTCACCTGACCTGTTACCTGGAATTTAAAGTTTGCTGAAGAACTTGGTTTAAGTTTCAAAGCTTCAGCATCCCTGAAAGCATGATTGGGATCGATCCTGATATCCAGATATTCTGGGCCTGTCTAGATATTTGTGCTGCTACACCACAAGGGAAGAGAAAAATACCAGCTTGGAAATAGCAGGACAAGGTGACATTCACAAAGAAATTAAAATTACCATAGAAATAATCTCTTAACAGCTCTGCTGCTAAAATGTGAGTATATAAAAGAGCTATTTAAAAGTGAGTTACTGTGTTTATTTAGTATGAAAACTAAGTGAAAAATTACAACTATATTTTTATATCACTGATTTACTCCTAAATAATTTTTATTGCTCACTGCTACTTAGTGTTTATACACTAAGTAATCTGGAGACTTAAATAATTAACACCTTCATTCTGGAACATTGCTAGAAAATGTTCTCCCTCTTGCTAATGAACTTCCTTGGGGTATTTCTGGGCAGGTATGGGAGCCAAAAGCCAAAACTGTCATTTCATTGGACATTTGAAAAAAATGTTTGTATTACAGATAACTTCTAAGTACCCAGCATTACTCAAAGGTTTCATCTTAGCTAAACTACAGCAGTTCAAGACAGAAAAGAAAAGCCTGACTCATATTCTGTACTGATGAGTTATAGAGCAGAAACAACACCTCTGCCAGAACTGACAAAAAAGAAGCTTTAGGAAGCAGCATAATTATAGGAGAAGCTTCTGGGAGAGGAGCACGTTGCTGCTCCGGACTTTTGGGGGCTGGCACAGAAGTTTGTAATGAAGGGGCTGCAAGGAAGAGAAGGCTGTTCCACACAAAGCTCCCTCCTCATCCAAGGCTCTAAGAACTCATGTTCTGGTTTTTATTGCTGAAGTTTTTATCTCTATCATTAATGACATTTCTCATAAGACCAGTTTGGTCAATTTTATCTTCCCAAACCTCCCTTCCACAAACCACTACACAGCATGTCTGGATTACTCAGATTTTTCAGAAGAAAGAAAGGATTCAATTTCAGATTCTCCAGGTAAAAAGTATCAGAGATTTGAAAGTTTTTATATAAATATATTCCTGAAAAATGGAAAAACAGAAATATGTCATCAGCAACCCTATCATGCTACCAATGTAAGGCTTCTCAACACTACCTTTTTTGTATGCATTTTTCCAGTTCCTTGGTAGACTGTATATTTTTGTTTTTCAGGTCTCTTTTTATGTTATTTTGACAGCAAAACCAAAGGCAGTCTTCCTGCAATTCTAATTCCAAATTAGACCATTCTGAGAACAGTTTGCTAGAGCCCTCCATTAACAGAACTTGGGTATTACCAGAGTTGAGGGCAGGTTTCACTGAACAATGACCATACAGCAAAATGAGCCCACTCAGCATCAGCATCACAGCAGAACACAGATTATTAGCTACTAATTACACTTAACTATGTCATTACAAATTCTAACATGTGCTCCAAGATGCCATGAATGTATCTGCTGCACAGGAACACTTCCTAATCTTGTTCATGAAATAATTACAGGGGCACTATCCTGCCAAATGAGGCAGTAATTAACCCTAATTGCTCAAAATGCAACTGGCTAATTCTCGGAGATTAATCAAGGGGATTCAATTATTATTAAATGACTTAATATGACAAATTGCTACATTAGGAGAGGGGGCTTTGCTCCACACCATGGTACTTTCCCAGCAGTGCATTCACTGTGTGCACAAAACTCCCCCTCAGGAGAGGCTGTGCTGGGCACTGGCAGAGCTTTCCCAAGGAGAGTGGGATTGATCTCCAGCTCAGGGACCCTGCCCACCCTTCTCGGGGACCCTGCCCACCCTGCTCGGGGACCCTGCCCACCCTGCTCGGGGACCCTGCTCACCCTGCTTGGGGACCCTGCCCACCCCTGCTTGGGGACCCTGCTCAGGGACCCTGCTCAGGGACCCTGCCCACCCTGCTCAGGGACCCTGCCCACCCCTGCTCGGGGACCCTGCTCGGGGACCCTGCCCACCCTGCTCGGGGACCCTGCTCAGGGACCCTGCCCACCCCTGCTCGGGGACCCTGCCCACCCTGCTCAGGGACCCTGCCCACCCCTGCTTGGGGACCCTGCTCAGGGACCCTGCCCACCCCTGCTCGGGGACCCTGCCCACCCTGCTCAGGGACCCTGCCCACCCCTGCTTGGGGACCCTGCCCACCCCTGCTTGGGGACCCTGCCCACCCCTGCTCGGGGACCCTGCCCACCCTGCTCGGGGACCCTGCCCACCCTGCTCGGGGACCCTGCCCACCCCTGCTTGGGGACCCTGCCCACCCCTGCTCAGGGACCCTGCCCACCCCTGCTCAGGGACCCTGCCCACCCTGCTCGGGGACCCTGCTCGGGGACCCTGCCCACCCCTGCTCAGGGACCCTGCCCACCCTGCTCGGGGACCCTGCCCACCCCTGCTCGGGGACCCTGCCCAGCCCTGCACTGCAGTGGGAACAGCAAAGGCTCACCCCATCCCTCCCCACAGTCACATCCCACCACTGCTGCAATTCTCTTCTTTCTGACAGCTTTCCACGCTCCTTTTGGTTTATTCCTTAATACAACACAGGGGCAAAACTGAATTGCTCTGATCAACAGAACACAGGCTGAAAAGTCAAGCAGCCAGAATTCACAAAATCCAAGTTTCATGACTACACAGACTGTGGGTTAATCCTGGTTTTAGCTCCCTTCTGCAGAAAGGCAGGAAGAGAGAGGAGCTGCTACAGTGAAAGTTCATTATAGTGTGGACAAAATACATTACAGGATGAGTTCCAGAGACTCGCAGGGAGCCTACAGTTCCATGTGGAATGAGCTTTTTCTTTTATCTGGTAATTACTTCTCCAGCACTTACTATAAAAAGAGATAAAATACATTTATTCACTTACACAATAATCTATTTTACCTTGGCCTTTTCTTCAAAGAATCAAAGACATGAGAAAGCCAACTCAGTATGTTTTCATAGGATGATTTAAAAACACTAGCTTTGAGCAAAATTCAAACTATTTCCTCTTTCTCTTACTATAATCAAAAAGTGGGTTCAGGAAACTGTCTGGCAGAATCCCAAACTGGATATTCCCTACAACTGCTACAACTGCACTAAAAACAAAAGGAGGGGGACAAAAGCAGCTAAATGCTAAGAAATCAGGAGACCCTTATGGAACGAAGGCAAGAAAAGACAGAGGGAGATGGATCAGACACCCACACTTACCTGAGGATCATGCTGGAATTCCTGCCCTGGCAGCTTGCACAGAGGGTTGTTCTGGTCCCCTAGATGATGAGGATGGTTGTGCTGCCCTTCCATGGTATCATACCAAACTCTGCCTCTCGGCTCTGCTGAGGCAAAAGAAAGGGGAGAGGTTTCAGGCCAGCCCAACACAGCAGTCAGAAATGAGAGTCTGCTCCCCTTCAGAAATGGTACCAGAACCTGCAGAAGCTGTAAAGAGCTGCCCAACAGGCAGCTGAGACATCCCAGTGCTGAGCAACACTGTGATCCCAGATTAACTGCTGCTCTGGCACAGGGCTGTGCACACACTTCAGGAACCCCGTGGGCAACAGTGATGGGGCAGCTGTGGGACACCTCCTCTGCCTGCAGAGAAAGAATGACCCTACCCAGATTTTCCAGCCCTACTCAAACCATTTGTGCTCTGGCCTGACTCGGGGACAAACTCTGGTAATTCTATCAGCTGCTCAGGGAAGCAGGACTGCATCACAGCACTCCCTGCTCCACACCAGCTCTGGGGCCAGGCTCTGTCCCCAAGCAAAGTCAGGCCCCAAAATACAGACACAGCACTTAGAGAACACCCACAATAAATACACCCATGTCCCTTCCCCAGAAAAGGCCATTCACAGGTTTTGGTCACCCCTTACCCACACCCTGCCATTCCCAGCCACATCATTCCTGTCCTTGGCACTGACTGAAGCCTAATGGAGACAAGGGAAGATTTAGTGGCCAACACAAGCATTTGCAGAAACTTATTTCAAGAGTTTTGGCAAGTATTCACCCAGTGAAAGAACACAACCTGACCTCATTAGTGTATTAATAGTGCGTGCCTGGCACTTGGGCAATGACTAAGTCTTAGTTTAAAATACAAAGGTATTTTAAATATTTGTGGGAGTGGGGGAGAAAATATGATGAAGAAGAATTTCTGCAGCAAGTAGTGCTCAATTCTTTTAACAGTTGTCTGTGAAATAAACCCTTAGCTCTGGCAGATCTTTCCCAACACCAGCTACCATAACACAGGGGGAAAGCAGAGAGACTCTTCTCATGTCTCAAGCAAATGAACCCTCACTCTGACAAAAGAGCTGCAGCTCCTGCCACACTACACAGGTGAACACATGGGCTGCTCTCAATAAAAACAGCTTCTCAAAGTCAGTACCATGAAACTCCAGTGGGGGAAGGAGAATCACTGCTAGTATGAAGAAGTTTGATTTTAAGATCTTTTCAGTCTCAAGCATCTGTAGGTTTATTAGTAATCAGGTGAAGATACCTAGATAAAACTATGTCTCAATACTGACATTAAAGTGCCCTATGAAATTCCTACCTTATGTTATACTGCTGGAACTATCTTAATTATTTTATTATTCAAGATCTGAAGAAAGGCAGTTTACTTGAAGGGAGAGCCACATGTTCTCTCTCTCACAAGCCCACACACACAAAGCAAAGCCTAGTTCCAACACAGGAACCTGGACATGGCACATTCCCAGCACAGAGACATGTCCAGGCAGGGCCACTGAAGTGTCTGCAGCCTAGCACTGATCAAACTGGGCATCCACGGTGCCCTGCCTTCCAAAGGGCTAACGCTCAAAAACAGGGGAGGGGTTTACTGATTTACTTCTGGACATGGGAACCTGAATGCCCTGGCCATAGCCCAGTCTGGGCAGTCCCCAGGGCTCTGGGGAAACTCGAGGAGCAATCCTTGCTGTGAGGGAGCACCAGGGGCAGGGGCTCACAGCTCAGCAGAGCCCACAAGCAGGGACGGGCCAGGGCAGGAGCTGCACTCAGGCACTGCTTGTTTGAAGTGCTGCAGCTGGAAGCAGAGCAAGGAGTAAGAACAAAATAGCAGCTTTGGAAAGAGATCCAGCAGAGCTCACATGACAGCACGGAGCCCCTGACACCTCCCTCGGGACAGCGTGTCCTGCCCAGGCTGTCAGCTGGGCTATTCCAGGCTTTGGCACTGCACTGGCAGGGAGAAGGGGAATCCCCGGGAAGGGGCTTCACACAGGATCTTCAAAGAGCAGCCAAACACACACGGGCACTGCACTGCAGCAGAAAAGGTACAAGGTACACTCTTAACACTGGCCTGTTTTTACTTGGCATTGTCTTAGCTCTGCACTTACCCTTTTATTCCTGCTTCCAAATTTCCTACAGAGTTCTGCAGTATCACACATTTTCACACTGAGTCTTGACTATGACTGTAAATCAAAACATCTTTAAATTGCATGAAGCATCACACAGCTTTCCAGAAAGTGAATAAAAGAACAGGATCATCATTAACATCACAGGAAAAATGGCCACAACCCACATGGGATGAACAGCTCCTTCTCCCACACACTGTCACCTCACTGCTGTACAGTTATTACTCCATGCAGCAGCACTCACAGGTAACCTGGGTTGTTTCCAAGTACAGGGAAAACAAAAACTCTCTCGTACAGTCAGCTCCCCTGCCACATCCCCAGCTGCAATTCCTCTCTGGGTACCAGTGTCCATAGACCTAATCAGTAGAGAGCAAAACACAAAATCCCATCAAACTCCTGATACCTTGCAGGTACCTGACAGGTGGGATTCTCAGGGCAGAACAGCCCAGGGCACTCGGTAGCAAAGGCCAGGATCATTAGTTACAAGACACTCATTAAGGAGCAGAACCTCATCAGCATCCTGGCACTCAGTCCCAGCCGCCCTGGTGCCCCGGGTGCTCCTGGTGAAGCAGCTGTGCCCAGTCTGATCGGGTATCACCATGTGTCTCAGGATGCCTCCAACTCAACTGCAGGCCAAATTATTTGCTCCCAGATGTATAATCAACATGACAGGACCGTGCACCTCTCGAGCAGGCAGCAAAGCAGCAGCTTGTGCTCAGTGTTACAACTGCTTTCTGTACCAGCACTTTTCACCTCCCTGCAAGACACAGCAGCTGCTCTGTGTGCCCCGTGCTCAGCCCTGCTGCTGCCCACCACACACACACACACAGAACTGAGAGCTCAAGCACAGATATGTCACATACACAAATCTGCTTTCCCCCTCAGTTACTGTGTGCCTCTCTTATCCTCCTACACAGGAACTTGTGGGGGAGCCAGGAGGTCCGTGTGGGTACCTTGTGTAAAACAAACAGAAACAAAACAGCAAGTCATATATGGCTCCAGAAATCCACAAGTTGATTAAAACCAGCCAAGTACACGACTTAACCTAGTGCACAAATGTCCATCTTTTACCACACACGGGGAGTTGCCAGAGACTGAAATGCAGCAGGGCACACCCAGCAGGCCCCCAGCTGGCTGTGACACATGCAGGGATGTGCTGCCCTCGGAGCCAGGCTGCCACTCCTCCTGGAGCCACCACTGTGCTGCTCACTGCAGGCTCCCCAAAGGCTGCAGCAATGCAAACTGTTTTACAGAATAAACACCACCACATCAGCACCACTTTCTTCCTCCATACTGCCCAATAATACTCTTCCTCTTCCTTGCTCATAAAAGAAATCTGCCAGGATACTCTATGAGATTACCTATATATTTAAATGATGATCTGGGCTTATGATTACATTATCGCTGTGGTTCAGGGTAGGTGCTCTGGGGAAGGCAGCCCAATCCTAGGACAGTATTATTTTCGAGTGACTTTTATTGTCCATTACTTTACACCATTTCTGTCACAGCTGTGATGCCTGGTAGGAATAGTTCACAACAGAAATATCTTTGTCGTTAGTATTCTCATTGCAATTTAGTCAGATGAACCTTTAAATCTCATCCATCATACTGAAGAGCTTTGGCAAAGCGAGCACAGTAATATATGCTTCCATGCAAAACCTAATTACAGGCTAGGTTAAAAAGCCTACCCTGTTCCTTCTGCAGTGCAAGGTGACAGGAAATCCTGAGCATCCCTTGGTTTCTCACTCTCCCTTTTTGCTGGTGAAGTGCGTAACCCGTTCATTACAGCAGACTGATTCTGTCTGGCACATGACAAACTTACTTGAACCTAACAATTAAACTTCTGACAGCGTTTCCAAAAGCAGAGAGTATTTACTGTAAATGCCTGACAATTTTTTTCCTCTCTGCTCATCTCTCTCAATAAGTCACCTTATGATGACTGGAAATTACCATAAGCAAATAGCAGTCTAACATCCAAAAAACCCCTCATGTTAATGTGAAATACACACCTGCCAACACTGAAAAAAAAATGAATATGAATGTTAAACGAAACAACACGAGGAATGGCACTGAAATGCTTGAGGAGAGAACACTGCAAGAGCACAGTTAGAGAATGTGATTCAGTAAAAAACTGCCCAGCAAGAGCTGCCTGTGGAGGGTGGTGGTCGTGCATGGCCACCCTGCCCTGTGAGGGGGACTGGAGCCTCTCACCAACAGCTCCGGCTGCACTGAGGGAATTCAAGCAAAAATTGTTAAACAGAGTCCAGTAAATCACCCAGAAACAGCTTCTGAATTTCAGGCCTAGCATCACGATGAAACTGCACCTATAGAGTCACACACACAAACATGACAGTGTGAGTTACCTGCAATCTGTAACCCCCTGGGAAGGATGAGGGTCCTTGTGACAAATTGACCACTGAAGAGAAGAACGGTGGTTTAGTCATACCTCACATTTCAGAGGGTTGGATTTACCCTGAGAGCAGATGCAGATGGGTTTCTGCTAAGACTTTGTGCAAACCAGATTTTCAACAGCCAGTAAGGGATGGGCTCCTCAAAGACCCCAAATCCCCTAACTGAGAATGTTTTAGTGAAATGGCTGAAAAGCCCTGGAGCTTTTTCATACCCTGTCAACAACTGATACTCATTAAACAAATGCTGTGACAGACACCATAATTCACTGTTCCATACCTAGAAGCAAAATGACATTAAGTCAACTATTTAAAGCTCCGCAGAGTCATCTCTCTGTGGATGTCAATAAAACAAATGCTTCCTGCCAATAATTAACTGTATGAAACATCCCACTCTGTTTCAAATCACTACCTACACCCTGCTCAGGTCTGTATTCCCATTCTAAGCAAGCAACATTATAACTTCAAATACTCTGTCTTCTAGTTTGGGGAAAATCTAGTACAATGGCTTGAAAATAGCAAGGTTGGGCAGAGTGTGCTTGGCTGGATCACTGTGTTTGAGGATGCCACTTGAGCTAATACAACACTTCTGAGAGAACATTTCAAGTGCCCATCTCTCACCAGGTAGGCAGGCAGCTGACTTCTAATTTTAGTTTTAAGTTTTAAAAGTTTTGGCTGAGTTAAGGGTTGGGTTTTGTTTGGTCGGTTTTTTCCCGTGTTGTAGTACCAGCTCCCTAGAACTTGGTCCTAAACCAAAAAACATAGTTGTCTAAGTCTTCTGGACACATTTCAGATGCTCAGCAGATCCATCCATTCCAAGGGATGGTTTCTCAGGGCTCCTATTAAACAGCTCCAGGATTAGTGCCAAGAGCACTTGGTGATTCATATTTTAAGGTGAATGTTCCTTCTCACCAGCTTAACTGGACTATTCCCACCCCTTCTTTCACTGCACTCAATTTCCTAGTAAACACTACATGTAAATATTTATGTGTGATGTTTGTGTAGGATGTAAACATCAAATCCATATTCACATCCAAAAGTCAGGATGGATAGCAGCCAGCAGCATTTAAAGGGACAATACTTCCTCTGAAGAGAGGTGATACTGTGACCATGGGACAGCAACAACAGGTTGCATTCTTGCCCTACCAGTTTTCACTTAGGTGTGTTTCAGTAAAGTAACAAGCCAACCTTAATTTATATTCTTGCAGTTGCAATTTTGAGCCCTCCAGAAAATTCACTGTATTCATTTTTATCACCTTGGAACCATTAGAGCCAGATCTCTCAGGCCACCACCGCTGGTAATGAAACACATGTCAAAAATAAACACATACCAAATCTACCTGGAATTTTACTGTACTGCTTACCAAGCATGTGACAACATGCTCACGTTTTAATTTATAATGCAATAAAGCTTTTAAACACGAAGCCAACTTATTTAAGAACACTTCTGTTATCCTTCTTGGAATTCATTCATTTCTGATGAAGGGAAGATTAAATATAGGCTGGAAATATATTCATAACGTAAATGTTCACAGAAAGTGCCAGACATTTTCACATCGTTAAATGCTAACTGAAATGAGTCCCATCCCGTGGAACACACACTGCCTGTACCAGCAGCACCTCCTCCGTTCCAGGCTGGCTCCTGGCACAGGAGGAACCATCTCACTGCACTCCCAGCCAGGTGACAATGACAGCTGAAATACAGCTCCGCTCTCCTGCAACACCTGAAGAACCCTTGTCAAGAAGAGTCAAAACTCAAGCACTCGGGCAGATGGATTGTTCTGAGGCTATGGTGAAACCCCTCAATCTAAACCAACTCCTAAAATAAGTTTCCACCAGACACAACAAAGAATCCAAACTGTTTTCCCAGCTGCATCCTGTCAGACACCTTTACTGACCACCCACCCCTCACAGGAGCACAAGTGAACAGACCACCTTAAGCTGGTAAGACAAAACCAGAACTAAGATCCAAAGTTCAAAAAAAAATATTTGAATCAGCTCTGCTCCTACAGGCCAAACCCTGAACATGGCATCCATTCAGCCCAGCCCGTCCTCAGAAAGTTTAACAAAGTTTTCTATAAATCTTTATGTACATATATGTTTGGAAACACCACCACTTAGCACTTCCAAATATCTTTTAATTAGAACACTTCCAAGCACTCAAGAAGTATTTAACAAACCTCACAAAAATACTTCTGAAATACTGCTGTAATTTCTGAAATGTTTGAGAAAGGTAGATCAAAGTACGAGAGCAAGCCCATGTACCATGGCTCAAAATCCACAAAACCTGCTGGAACCAACTCTGCTCATGCAGCTTCTCTCTCCAGCCATGCTGTTGGCTATTAAAGACTCAAATCATATCTCTAATCCAGGGAAAAGGAATGGAGGGAAAATAGAGATATATGTTCCCCCAACTTCAAAACATCAAAACAACAGCTTGAAGTATTTACATTTCCCATAATCAGAAGGAAAAGGAAATGATGCTGAGAATTGTGCAGCCCAGCCAATCCAAAGATTCATGTGATTCAAATCCAAAAGCAACTTCAAAGCTACCTCATAAAACTCTACCCAAAATGTGCAGGCAGCCAGATGTTGGCATCGCAGGAAGAGCTTTCACAGCATCTGGATCCTGCAAGCAACAGCCAAACGGAAGCAGAAACTCTTCTCCATGTAAAAATATTTAACATTTCTCTACTTACAAAAATAGCTGTGCTAGAAATAGCATCTGTGGGTTTCCACCCCAACATAACTGGGGCAGAAAAGTGAGTGAGTGAGTGAGACTGCATTATCAATATTGCTACTAAATGCAAGTCACCTTCCCTGCACATTCCTGAGTACCTGGAACAAATGGCACAAGTTTTCCAAAAACCAATGCAGCTCTTTAGTTCATCTCCCCCTTCTGTATCCCTGCATGCAGCACATCTCCATCTCCCCTCCCACACGGGCACAGCTGTGCCTAAAGAACAAGATTCATTCACCAGTACCTTGCAGATCAAGGCTACAGGGTAAAACAAAGATCTGTTCTTTACAATGTCTGCAGAGCTACTTTTATTACTTATTTTGATGACAGACAGGGTTAATGAAGTTCTTGCAGAGAACTCTCCCTTTCCTGGGCTAAATGCCCAAATTCTTTCAGGATTCACAAGACTTGTCTATTTAAATTGGGTCCAATTTTTTTTCCCTACAGAAAGGCCTGCACAGAATGTTCTGAAGAGAAGCTGGGAATTAACCTTTCAAGAAAATTATAACTAAATGTGCAAGCTCTGTATAAGAGACAAATCACATTTCCCACTGTATTCTGCCCTCTGTAACAATTTTCTATTGCTCTAATAAGCTTCAGTGTTGAAGCATAAACTCAGTAGTATCAGATTATTAAAAACCATGAGCTTACTCATGGAAACAAGAGTTCTGCCCAGCCTGCATTTCTTTCCCAATCTCCCCAATGCTGACACCTTATTAATACCTGTGAATAACACACTACAACTCATCAAAAGAAATTTTTCAAGTCCAGCAAAATCCAGGTGCAGCTATAAGCTGGAAGCCACGTGGCAAGGCAAGTGCAAAAGCAGAACAGTCCCTCTTCCTTTTCTGCTTCATTAGTGATGAAGCAGAAAAGCTAAAATAAGACATTACAGTCACTCCAAAGCACAAACCAGGGGAACTAAAAGAAATCCCAATAAGTCAGTCACAGAATAAGTTATTGCATACCTTAATACACAAAGAACTAAGTGCAAACACAGGTAGAGAACCATTCCCACACTGTTTACTCTTGGATGGTAAAGTTCTTACATCTGACACACAATGTTATAAATTGAGTAATTGACCCACAAGGAAGTAAAGAGCTCAAGAGAGTTAAAAATTACCCTATAAATACCATAAAGATTAACAGGTTTGTAATACCCACCCAAGAAGCGCTTACTCTAAGTAGAATGATTATGAACACACAGCAAGAAGATTTACTCCATGGCCCTGAGCTCAGTATATACAGACTCCACAAAAGGCAGCACTGCTTCTTAATACACTGACAGCTGAGAGTCACTCCTTGGGTTTCCCAGCTGATTACAGGGTGGCACACGGTTGTGACTTACTTGGTTCCTTAAAATACAGCCATGTTTTTTAAAACCTTTTAATTGTTTCTCTGGGGGGGGGGGGGGGGGTTGTTACAATTTAGTATTTCTGAGACTCTCATTTTTTTACAACTCTGATAGAAGAGCTAATGAAACACCAGCAGCACAAAGAATTAATCCAAATCTCCATGAAAGAGGAAGGAATTTTTGTGTTCATGTTTGGTATTTGTGTGCCCTGAAACCCTACTCTTGGGGAAAGAAACTTAAAATACCTACAGCTTTTCTCCTCGTCTCCTCACTGCAATGACAGAGATTTGCTCCAAGAAGCAGAGCCCACCACAAACCCTCCAAGAAAGGCTTCACATTCCGAGTGTTCCTAAGAACACTTTTGCAGGAAACAATGTTCCAACAAGGAGAAAAGTCATGCCTTTTCAGGATGGCAGCAACAAGACACTGAAATTCCTGAAAGGAGCGTATTGAATGTACTTTGAAGCTGTCATCTGTGCTGTAGGTGGGCATTCCCCAATTACTGCACCCTCTGCAGGGACTTTCCAACTCCACAGTTTAAATATCACCAAGTTAAGAACAAAGTTACTCTCCCAAGCCAAAGGGGACACTTGGCTCTAAGGAAAGAAGACAAATTGGAACTTACATTATCCTGGACCACTTGAGGCAGAGACAGTGGCGGTGTGGGAAGTGAGCACCAGCGAGCAGGGGTGAAGGAGCTCGAGCTGTGCCTCCCCAGCTCTCAGAGGCAGCAGTCCCAACCACCCAGCACCCGCTTTTCCTCTCAGCAGGGACTGAAAACTCCACTCCCATGCACTCCAAAAACCGTGAGTTTTTAACAGGCTGGTGGATACTTCCCACCTCACAGCAAGAGGGCTTCCCAAAGACCCAACGACAAAAGTAACTGGAGAACAGGATCTGTCACTGAGCTCTGCAAAATGAAAGACTTGCAAATCCTCCCCAGGGTGTGGAGCAACACCTGCTCTGTCAGCAGGCTGAGCTGGGACCGGGTCACAGCCTTATCAGAGCAGTTTCTGGTCCCTGCAGTACCACCCACGTGGTGAGGAGACCGTGATTCATCTGGAGACACTGCGTGGAGGAGCACGGTGGCAACAGCCTCCCCCGAAGGGACAGCACAACCAGTCCCAGAGAGTCCCACCACATCAAACAGCGAGGGTGTTTGGGCTCGAAGGTGGGAGGATGCACTGAAACAAGACACTGAAACCTCCCCTGGAAGGTCCCTCAGGTCTGCTGGCAGTGCTGCCTTGGCTGGAGGGAACACTCTGACAGCCACTCATTTTGGAAGGTGCTGTGCAGTGCAAAATGTTATCACCCTGCTCTGAGGGGAATCTCTGCCCTTTTCTCCAGCACTGCCACACTTGGGTTTTTCACCCTTGGTTCCTCCAGCTTGGCTGGTTTGGGAAGGTTTGAGTTCATACACCCCCATATGTCCTCCTGCCACCAACACCACATCAGGAGCGGTCCCTGCCTGCTAAGAGGGCTCACTTCCAGAAGGGGTGTCTGGAACAGCAGCAGCAGCATCTCCACACTTGGGAAATCAGCATTTCAACACCATTTCCAACTGATGTTATACAAATCATCCATCCATCCATCGCTGAATTCAGAAAAAGCCTTTTACACCCTGGACTGGGATGAGCCCACCCAGAGGCGCAGCCACATCGAGGCTCAGGGAGCTGAGCAGGGACCTCTGCTCCCAACAGGGAAAGCTCAGCAGCTTCACAGAGAGACTGCTTCAGACTACAGCCCAAGCCAGTCAGTACTTGGATAAAATAACAAAAATAATTGCCTTCCTAAATCAAATGCATTGATCTGGCCAGACTGGTGCTCAAGGTCTGTCCAAGGGCAGGCGATGGACTGGAACATACTTTGATTCATCATCTGAAGCACAATTCAAAGGTTGGAGTCCAGAACTGGAGACCAAAGTCACTCAAAACAAATGAACACAAAAACTTTAAGAAGTAATTCAGAACTGTAAAATGCCTATAAATAGTCCATGGGGGTTAAACCAAGAAAGACAGCAAGGAAATCACTATAAAGGAGACACTGGACACCAACAGCAGCAACAACTTTGTCATTTAAAAAGAATAATCCTACCACCTTCTGCACTTTGTGATTTGACATGTTGTAACTATTTTAATAAGTTTATAATTGCGATGGTGAACTAGCTCATAGAACAATGAACTAGCACATCCAATTTATAATCCCAAACTTCATGCAGTTCTGTGCAAAACTCCATTTCTGCCATCTCAGGATCTCAGCAGAAAACACTCAACCTTAAACCTACTTTTTTTCAGACTTACTTATACCTGGACTCAACTAAAAATGTGGATTTGCTGATAGTTTCTAAACGACCTGACTTTCTTGGGTGAAACACAGTGCAAGCACAGGACAGACCACACCACCTGATCTTACCAAAACACAGCAGACTATAGAAGTCATGAACTACCTGCAAGGACCTTTTTTTTTTTTTTAAAGATGCAATAAATAATACATCTGACTGCTCAACAAGCATCTGTGAGGCTTCAAGAATGCTTTGGAGTACAAAATTCCCAAGGTTGCATTCACTTACACCACTTGGTTTCAAATAGATACGAGTCTGCTGTCGGTTCACTTAAATGTGTAACAGGAAACTCAAATTTGACTAAAAGGTTGTATTACATTACTACAGGGTTTATATGGAAACCTTTTTAGAAGGAAGAAGCTAAGGGTTTTTTTCCTCCCCCATCTGCGACAGACAGCTGTTCACTGCCTGGAATCTCTGATAGCAGACACTTAAAGTAGCACCACGCTGAAGTAAATAATTTAGAAATTTAATTTCTTTAGTTGTACTGACACTGTAAAATTATTTGCAATTTATTGTATCATGCCATGTTATAAGCCATGTCACAAGATTTAACACTGGAAACTACATATAGTTTTAACTGAATAGAAAATGCAGCTTTTTGCTGAAATATTTTAAAATGTTAAAAAATAATCCAAGAGACTTCTCATGTCTGGACAGCAATGGCACTTACAGTGAGTCCAGATGTTTAAATACTTAGAACAGGTTAGAACTTGAAGTAATCTTGATTCAATTCAAGGTGCATATAAAAATATGTCAAGATAGAAAAATATTTGTCTACCTGTAAAAAGATCTGACACTTTCATAGGCCTCTGCATTTGAACCACTATTAAAAATAATTCCTTGTGCTTTTCTGGTTTTAAACAAAACTTTACTTCCAGGTTCTAGAACTGCCACTTGGTCACACACTCAGAACCTCAGTTCTACATTTCAGCCAACTCCAGACAGCAGCTCCCAGCCTGGCTTCAGAAACACACACCTCCTCACCACCCCAAAACCTGTGAGAAAAGAATTCAAAGTACTTTATGCAGTTTAATTTTCTATGTAATTTAGACACACTGCAGCAATTCCAAAAAGCACTATGACTTTCAAGTCAGACCTAAATCTAGATTTTGCATGCAAATGTTTTGGCTTCTGGGTTTTTTTCTTCAAAAAGAAATACACTGACTGGGCCAACATCACCTCTCAGTTTGAACACTTTGAACTCTTCTTTCACTCCTAGATACTACATGTTCCTCCATTTAACTTTAGACACAGCTCTGCAGTGAAACATGGAATTCACAAGTGGAGACACCCAGGGTCCAGCCTGTTCCCAGGGCACCCATCCCAGTCCCCAAAAGCAGGCTGGGATCCCTCAGGATCCAAGGGAAAAGGCAAGGACACAGCCTGGGAAAGCACCACCTGCCCTTCCAGCAGCCACAAAGAGCCAAGCCCTCAACTCTCTTATTTAATCAAGCCCCTTTTGGCTCCTTGGTTTTACACCGGTTCCCAGTGAGCTGAGCCAGCCCACGGGATGGGGAATGCCAGCCTGGGAACACCAGGGGAACCTCCAGCCCAGCAGCAGCTGAGTGGCACAAGCCCAGCCACTGAGACTGCCTGGTGCTGACACACCGAGTCTTCCCCACTGCTCCCATCACTGGAGATAAGGTGCTCTTATCTGCCAGGGTGCTCCCTGACCCGCCAGGAGAGCAGCAGGGCCTGCCTGAGTACTGGCATGTGCTTGTACTGAAAGCTTTACAAAGGCTGAGTACAATAAACACAGCTCAACAGCGTTTGGTAACAGAAAAAAAACTATTTCCAAGGCCTCTGCCTCTAAGAGGAGAGTGTTCCCTTTGCCCATTTTAGACAACCTTTAACTCCCATGTGATTCTGTCCTGGGAAAGGCCACTCTGTCCAGTCCGAGGAGTGTGCACAGGCACAGCACCTCCTCTGCCACCATGCCTGTCCCACAACCAGGACAGAGCAGCTCACATTCTCTTGTGACATTTTCAGCATCTTCAGTGGCAAGTGGTATCAAGGTCATCATCATAAAGTATATTTCAGCTGCATGACTATTAAGTTTTGCCTTCAATATTACAAGATTTTTTTCCTGCATCTTGTATTTATACTGGCTACAAGGACACATATCACATAATTTCCTACAAACAGCCCAGTCAAGCACCTGGGGAGGTGTACACTGGGTTAGTCACCAGCTGCCCATAAAAGGTAAAACAGACTGGTTCAGTGAGTTTCCAAGGCAAATGCAGGAGTGTGTGTCATGGGCAGAACAGCCATTCACGACCTCCAGAACCATAATTCTGTGCTCAAACCATACAAAGCAACACGACCACTCTCTGTCTATACAAGTGCTGAGCTGGAGTAAAACTGTGGAAGTTGCAATTAGAAACAGGTTTGTTCAGTGGTGAAGGTGAGCCCAGCTTCTAAAATGAGGTTCCATGTACTTCGTGTTCTCATTGCTGAAGATCACCATGACCAACCTCCTCTGCAACAAGAACCTCTAAGAAAAGCAAGTTAGAATGACAAAAACTAAAGCAGAAGTTAGGCTATAAATTCATTTTCCCTAAGGACCCATCTAAGCTTTCATTTAGGACAAAGCAAATGTCCTACAAGGCCCAGATTTCCACTTTCGTAGTTTCATTTTTGAAATCATCCTGCAAGTACTTCCTCTGCTCCTCCAGCCACAGTTCCTTTTTTTCTTGCTTTAAATTCAGACTGAATACATTTGATTTCTCCCACCTGCCCCAGCTGTTGGCTGCTGCAGCCACAGGGGTTGGTCTGTTCTGCCAGGTTGGTTGTTATTATATGTCTTTCATAGCCTTGAGGTCAAATATATTTTGCATCACATAAAGGAAGAAAAGATGCTAAAATACATCCACTAATGAATCCTTTACACATCTAGAAAGCTGCAGGTGTTCAGGAAGGGGACTTGTTGGTAACCACCCCCATTTTACAGCCAAGAGAGCAGAGGCAGAGCAGGAGAAAAACTCACATGGGCATTTCTGGCTCCTACCCCCATTCAAACAAAAATACTCATTTTACTCTGAGCAAACAACAGCTCATTCAATATGTAAAAACCTCTTTCAAGCCATTGCAAGAGCCCTTCAGACTAACGGGTAGGTGTGAATAAAGCCCAAAAATACGCTGCATGAGAAGCATCAGAATCACTATTTTCTCCAGTACAGCCTCAATAACTGCAAGAAATGAGAAAAAGCCAGTGTAGGCTCAATATTTTCAATGTTAGGCTCAATATTTTCAGTGTTATATAGACTGACACAAAACTTTTCAGGCAGGATCATAGAGGGCAAGTACTGCAAAAAAAAAATCTGTTTCCCAATATAGGCTTGGGGTTCAAGTTCTTCATCTGGTTTTCTCCCAACGAAATGAACAGTGAAGAATTTGAAAAGGTATATAAAAAACATTCCAATCATGCATCCATCCTCTCTCACAAAATACCTATTTGTCAAAAGACAGAATTCCAGAGGAAGGAGGGGAAAATTAAACAAGCAGAAACATTTTATACATCACAGGTGTTAAGAAAGCAAAAATTTGGTTCTGATCTGACAACTCCTTTGGGGTGACAGCAGTCACTCACATTCCATCTACAATCTCACTTCCCACAGAAGATGCTCTTTTTCCATCATAATAAAAGTTTCTCACAGCTCCCATTTTTTTAGGTCTCTAAGACTCAGAGCCAGAGGAAACAGGCAACAACAGTCTTATCTAAAAGCAGTTCCTTCTTTTTTTCTGCTGTTGCTTAACAGAATATGACTGTCACAAAGAATGTCTACAGGAAAAAAATAACAGTGGAAAGAGCTTGACTCAATGTCAAGAGATGTCTCAAATGTGAAAGCTGTATAAATGCTGCAGAAGTTAAACGGTTGCTTATAGTGATTCACCAAAAAAATGAACTTTTAAAGGAGACACCGAACTGACAGCAAGACAGCCACAATGTGTCAGGAACTTGCATCACTGGACTTCTAATTGCTACAATATTTCCTATCCAGCTACTTCTCCTGCAATAATGCCATAGGCAATCACCATGGGCAGAGCTATTCCATGTGTGCGAACAGGCAGGCAAACAGATGGGCTCAGAAATTCACCGTTATTCTAACCAAGCATAAATCACACTTTGGAGGGAAAAGATGGTATTTGATAGTTCAGCTCTAGCATGTGCTCTCTCCAAAGCCATGTGTAATCCTCCGGCACCGGGGGTACCGCGGGCTCCCACCTTTGGAGAGAGAGCGGCAGAGCGCAGCCCGGGACCGGGAATCGCCAGGATGGCTCTCAGGAGACCCCAGCAGCCGGGCAGGGTCTCGGGGCCTCCCTGCGCCAGCCCCGGGAGCCCCACCGAGGAGACAACCGAGCACATCCCGGGCTGGGGGGAGCGGCACTCGGAGGGGCGCGGGGCAGGAACGGCCCCCGCGGGGAGCGTGGGCTCGGAGCAGAGCCGCTGCTGAAATGGAAACCCCCCAAACCTCCCCAAAGCCTCCGAGCGACACCGGAGCGCGCAAACGCTCGTGTTTGTGTCGCGGTCTCAACTTTGCTCAAGTCGCAAGGCCGCCGCTCGGCCCGTCCGCCGGCGGCGGGGCTGACCCGCCCGGTGCCGCTCCCGGCCGCTTCCCGCTCCCGCCCGGGCACGTGCGGGCCCCGCGGCCCGGACCCCCCGCTCCCGCACGGCCCCGCCGCTCGATCCCCCCCGCCGCCCCTCGCTCGGTCCCGCGGCCCAGCCGGGGCTGCCCGGAGGCGCCGCGCGGGGCCGGGGCCCGCGGCGGGCGGGCACACACGCCCGGCGCGGCGCTGGCGCGGCCCGGCGGAGCGCAGGGCCCCGTGTGCTCACCTGCGGCGCGGCGGAGGCGCGGCGGTGCCGGCGCGGGGGCGCGGGAGCCCCGCAGGACCGAGCGAGCGGCGCCGCGTCCCGCACGGAACTTCGCCGCGCGCGCGCCCGCCCCGCGCTCCCGCGCACGCGCCGCCGCTCGGGCGCGCGCGCCGCCGCTGCCACGCAGGCCGGGCGGGGGCCGCGCGCGGGGGGCGGCGCGTGCGCGCTCGGCGCCACCTGCGGCCCCGCACCTGGAGCGGCCCCGGCGGCCCCGGCACCGGCCCCGGCCCCGCAAGGCGGCGGGGCCCCGCGGGACCGAAGGGCCGCCCGGCGCTCCCCCCGCCCCGGCTCCCCGGGCCCGGGATCCTCTCCCGCCCGAGCTGCGGGAGGCCGGCCGGGGCCGCTCGGCTGGGAGCGGGACCCCATCGCGGGTCCGGCCCAGGCGTTTCGCAGCCTCGGGCCTCAAGTGCGGCGCAGCCGAGTTCCTGCACGAACCGGCCTGAACGGGTTTGGCTCCAAAATCTGTCCGGCTTTTGGGATAGAAAATCCTCAGTCTGCAAATTAAGACATGAGTACTCGACCTAGATTGAATTTGAACTTCAAATTCAACAGGTTTTTTTCACAAGTGAACACGAACGTGGCAATAAACCCCAACCAAACGAGCGAGGCTCAGCAATGGTCCCTGTGCAGCAGCGGGGCTCGGGACCAAGGCAATTGCTCCTATTTTGTCACCTGTTGTCACTTTTGTCAAACTTTCGTGGAGATGTTTGCTGGTACGACTGGAAGCTCCCAGCGCTGGCAGGGCACAGTGCTAACAGCATCCCTAGAGCCCTAGAGCAGCTCACAAATGAAACACACTGTGCCAGCAAAAGCACCTTTGCTGCTCTAACCATTTCCATGCAGCCCTTTGCTAGTAAACATGCTACTTTAAAGTGCTTTTTGTTCTTTTTAATCACTCCTGTAGGGCAGACGAGTTGAAGTGCCCCGGCTGTGAGCAGGGAGCCAGCGGGAGGGGAAGGTCGGGCACCCGCCATGGGTGAGCCCTGTCCTTCGGGACAGCGCCGTGGTTTCAGCGCGCTGCCCATGCCCGGCCTCGCTGTTCCCAATGCCCCAGGTGTGCCGCAGCTGTCTGGAGCAGGCAGTGGCACACGGTGCCGCCCTGCCCCGCAGCGCCGGGGATTTGCTGCCCGCGCCTTCCCGGGAGCAGCGGGAAAGGCCCCGCTCTGCGTTCTCTGCCCCTGTTCCAAGGAAATGCCTGCAGCCCTCGTGGCGTGTTGCTGCTCTGTCCCCTCTCTCTCGACTGATTGCATCACCTCCACCTACACCAGAGCTGTGGGGAACCTGCTGCCCAAGACATTTCGGTTCAAATAAGTCACTTTTTCCAGCAGGCTCTACTTACATACCTCAAAATAATTCTGTGTTTTACAGAACCTGAAACATGATGGCAGATCTTTGCTCAAATGGCTTTTATCCATAGAAACTCATACTTTTAGGAAAACCTTCTTGCTAAAGCAGTGCCACCTCCAGCATCCAGAGAGACCAGAAACTGCTGTGGCTGTTTGGGAAGATTTTAACTGCTTCTTCTGGAAACATCACTCGGTTTTGGTTTTGTTATAAAGCTGTTTACACCTATCTAATAGAAATTCACTGTGTTCCGTTTGGGTGAATACAAACAAGATCCAGGGCTTGAGTTTCTGATACATTTAAGAGACAGTGAAAGTCGATTCTCTCTCCTGGAGCATTTCTGATGGCGCAGAGTTTCTCTCCGGGGTGCAGATGCCTGCACAGCTCTGCAATGCTTCTCACTAGAGACAGAGCAATAGACACAACAGATGGAAACTAAGAGGCCACCTGGTTTTAAAGCAAATCATATCATCAATCTATCAGTACAAAATCTGAAACATGGGAAAGTGCTTAGAGAAACAAAATTAATTCAATTTTTTTTCTCCAAACTCAATTTTCCCAAAGTCTGTTGATGTACCATTTGCAAAAATGCATTTCTTTCTCTTAAAATGAGAATGTCAGTGGATTGAGGTGGAAGAACTTAAGTGCTTTACATCAAAACAACAAAGAAATATCTATTGTTAGGCTGCCATAAGTTACCGTCTTTCTATTCAGTAAAGCTGCTTTTAAAAATCTGCTACGTTCTGGTGCACAGCTCCAAGATCCAGGTTTTTCATGGCTAAATTAGACAGACCAGACAGAATTAATTTAAATTATCAACAGCAATTCAGTTAAGAAAGAAAATTAAATTTCCTCAATTAAGTCTTGACAGAAATAGACTTTTGTTCATATCTGTGCTACAGTTCTGTGTGAAATTCTCTTTCAAACAACCCCTGAAGTGAGAATTTTCAGATTCTTATGTGTTTCAGGGTCTGTAGGAACAGCCACAGATCAAGTCTCCTGAAGTGTAAAAAATGTATTTTATACACACTCATCTAAATGAGGGTTGCATCATTCACAGATCCCAGCTAATCATTTCATTTAATCAGTTAATTATTTTATACAGTTCAAGGATGGGTTGATGTACGTCTTAATCTGCACTTCTTAAAATCACACTGATTCAATTGTCCAAAGGAATTCTTAGTAGTTACTCTAAGTCTGTAAGGAATGGAGAATTACCTAAATAAAAGTATTTTAAATAACTTATTTTTTAACCTAAAACACAAAGAAATCGTCTTTTATGCCTCTAATGCATTTATAGCCAATACTCACAAGGTTGTAGAGCACCCACAGCCTCCTCACTATTTACAGCCCAATGCTGTAGGACTGACCCACTGGGAGTGAGGCCACTTCATAGTAATTGATCCAACAGAGCCAAGCACAGCAAGGGAGCAGTGTAATATCAGGGGCTGAGAGCATTAAACCAGGAACATTCCTGTGTTACTTGTGGGTATGGAGATTCACAAGTCTGTTTTGGGAAAACTAGAATGATCTTGGCCCAAATCTTTAAGGATTTTAAGTCAACATACAGTCAATTTGATTGATTTGCTTTATTCTGGGAGCTAAATGCAACTGTCACTGTATCCTTCATCCTCAGTCCATTATCGATAAATTCCTGGCCTTACTGACTTAATATATACCTATTGACTTATTTATTTTCCATTCCTAACAGCACACAGAGAGCAGACTGCTAGAAGTTATTTTTCAGGGGAGGAAAAGCAACACAAAAAAACAACCAACCAAACAAACAAAAATAAAGACATTCCCAAAATAACCTTCTTCAAATGTAAATTGTGGAGTTTAAGGAGAGCCAGTCTTCCAGCAGTAGCTGGAGAAGCCAGGCTGTGGATTCCTCCTTCCACAGGCAGGGCTGCAGCTCCCTCCACGCAGGCTGAGTTCCACAGAGCGGCTGCAGCCTGCACGCTCCGGCTCAGATTTCCATAAGGTTGGGTCCCAGAGGAAGCATTAATGCTGAAGGAATGCATACCAGCGTGGAACGAGGCGAAAAGGCAGCACAAAATCTCTCCAACAGATTGCTCACAGAAACACCTCTTTTGTACCATATTTAAGATCTGTAGATTGATCTCATGAGCATTTGTGCAGCAGTTTACTCTCAAACTGATAAGCGTGCTCCGAAAGGAGAGAAACAGAATCAAGGGAGATTAAAAAGCGTTGGTGTTGGGGCAGATAAGGAACCGAGAGCCACCACGTGACTCAGAAAGCTCCAGCCCGGCCGCCTGCAGATCTCATCAGGGAACCAGATGTGACCAGTGGCAGAATATCCTTCTCAGCGTGAGATCTGGAGGATGTGATTGCCATCCAGGAAAGGGGAGATGGGAAAGTATGATGGGGAAAATGGCCTTTTTTATAGAGTTTAATTGCTTAGAAGAAAGACACGTTTTCCTTTAAAGAAGAAGGGATGCTCAAAAACAGGCTCAGGAAGGTGTCTGGAGGAAGGAGCAGGATTTTTCACATGGACAGAAAACTGAAAATCGCTTCCTCTTTTCTGGTGGTTGTGTGTTTGAAATGACGAAGTGGCAGCAAACAGCTCTCATTCATTTCTCTGGTCAGCTGAAACCAGGGTGGGGCAGTGCAGAAAAAGTGGAAGAGGCCTGTTGTCCTCTTCTCATAGAGCAGGAAATTGTGCATTTTCATTCATGAATTTGTTCATTGTCCTGCATGGAGAGGACAGCTGGGAGAGATGTTCCATCCCAGTGGAGGGAACACCTTGGCCTTAGCACACTCTCGCTGGTACCTACACCACCCCAACTGCAGACAGTTACAGCATGAGCTCCACTTTGCCTCACAGGGGCTGTGGGGCAGCTGCTACTGTTGCTTTTGTGGAAGGACAAGTGGAAGATGGAGTTTTTTAAGCACCCAGTCTTGGGGTTGCAGCTCATTTTGGGGCGAGGAGGAGGAGGAAGAGGAAGTTTGCTGTACAGAGTTGGAGCTGAGACACAGAGTAAGCTATGTGTCCTGCACACACAGGTAGCACTCACTGTGCTCTTGAGAGAGAAAGGGTTGTGGATGCCTTGTCTCAGCCCCAGCAAAAGGTTTGGAGATGAAGCCTGTGCCCTCAATCTGTATTCCAGCAGAGCAGAGAAGCAGTGCAGGGAGCAGCGTGCTGGGGTGAGGCCCCCAGCAGCCTGTGCTGCCAAGCAGATGGGCTGCCGTGTTCTCAATCAAGTGCAGTTTTTAAGGTCATGCCTAGATAATGAGCGTCACAGCACCCAAGCCTACAGATCATGAATAAATGGATGAATATTGACTCAAGCGCTTTCCTTTCTGCAGCTCCGTCCCTGGAGCTGTCCCTCTGCTCCAGCTGTGCGAGTCTGGAGCTGCCACTAAGCCCTGGTGTTAGAGCTCACCCTGCCCTTGCTGCTGGGCTTTGGAGCACCTTCATCCAGGTGCCTCCTTCTCACTTCTCCGGGCCGGGTGTGAATGTGGCTGACTGGGGCCGCAGAGCAGCAGGATAACTGCAGAGCCTGGGCCCAGGTGTGAACTCAAACCATATGTTAAGCTGATAGTGAAGATAAACCCTTCTAAGTACTTCATTATTGTGTAAGCAAGACACAAGCTTTATTGCTCTGTCTCCCTGTTTTCTTAATGAACTGCCTTAAGTAGATCCCTGTTTATACAGTTTATACAGTTTATATAGTTTATATAGTTTATATAGTGTCCCTGGTCATTAGTGAGGCTCAAATGCCTCCCCTTGAGCAGCCAGAGAAGAGGAGAGAAGAAAGAAATAGAGAAAAGAGAAGGAGAAAGGCAATTGAAGCCACATTGAGCAGCTCTGGCTTTAACAGTCCTAGGCCCTGCCCCTGTTTGTGCTGACATTCCTCCTGGTGACCCTTTCCAAGTGTTCCGGGCGAGTTTCACAGGAATGCACAGCTCTGTCTCCATCAGCTCGCCTTGTTATTCCAAAGGAGCTGGCACAGCTCCCCAGCTTTCACAGCCAGATGTTAGGAGGGTGACCCTGCCAGACACTGCAGGCATGCACCTTCCCATTCCCAGCCCCTTGCATGGGGAATAGTTTCTGAGGAATCTATTCTGGGTAATACTTTTCTTTTGTGATTTGTTCTCTTCCTTTGCTCTGAAGATTGATTCATAGCACCAATGCTGTATCATTTCACAGCTAAGGAAAGTGGGATGAATTTTGCTATAAACTTTAATGGCAGCAGGACAGATTGGTAACTGAAGGATTTTTGGGTCCTACTCATGAGTCAGGACCCAAGCTGTGCTTGTTGTTGTGAAAAAAAAGCCAGGACAAAAGGAGACTCCTGCCCAGAGAAAGCTGTGGGTGGTTTTACATTTCAGACTAATCATATGGATCCACAGAGACAAAACAATGCAAGTGAAAAATAAGGCACTATTGGTAGCAGAACACACAGGGATCATACAACATCAACAGCTCTTCTTCCATCTTTTCTTTGCCTGCCCCAGGTGTTCCTGTCGCTTGTGGACAGTTCTGGGGATGCCCACACCGAGGTGCAGAGCCAGGGCCCATCCTTTGGCAGAGCAGCCACACATCACTGCACACTGACTGACAGCACAACAACTTTATGATCATAACCTCATGGCCTGTGTGCTGTGGGACAGCCCACAACCATTTCAACCTCCAACCTTATTTCTCTTCTACTGCTGCTCATAGTTTTGAACTAAACTATAAATTCTGTGGCACAAAACTTTGTGCATTGTAGGAGCACGTTGGATTCCTGACCACTGTTATGCTTTCCAAGAGCTACTGCACTGCAAATACTTACAGTATGTCTCAGAGCTAATGACTTGTAAGTTCACTTAATTCATCAAGATGTCAAATGGAGATTGCACGTTAGCTCAAAATGAGCTGGGGTGGAGGTGGAAATAGTGTCAGTTAAATTTAATACCATCTTATGATGGTAACATTTAAACATTCAAACAAATTACAAATTTAACCTTTAAAATAGTATTTTGAAAGGAAGTTAAAATAATTGCAGAGCGTAGCTCCTAAAGTTGAAGTGCTTTCTGTTCCTGCACTGAAAGGTGCTGCAGAAATGCAGAGCATTATGTTTATTTATTAATAATCTCACAAAGAAATTTTCATGATCACCACTGGGGACTGTCTGACAGGTGACACAGGCGACCTTCTGCCAGGAGTGACATCTCTCCCCTACAATTTACATTCTCTAAATGATTTGCGATCAAATTACTTACAGCACAAATTAGTTTCTCTCCCCACTGTTCACTCCCACAGCACCATATTCAACTGTTTGTTCCACAGGGCCATAAAAATAATAACATGGAAAGTCAGTGCCTCTGCTTCCAACATGGAAACGGTGCATTGGCCAAGAGATCGATTCCTGCACTCATTTTCTCAGGCACTGGGATTTGCATCTGGGGGAGATGCAGGTCATTGGCTGGAAAAGAGCATCCTGGGTTCACATTTTGATTGCACAACCAGATAAACAAACCAAGTGTCCCAATTAGAAGGAAGAAAATAATCAGCATTCGGTGATAAAGGAATGGAGCAGACTAAGGAACAGCTTTGGAACAGCCAAAGAACAAACCCCAGACATTTAGTGGGTGTTAGGGAGACTGTAACAATCAGTGGCAGGGAAATGGTTAAATAATGGTTAATATATTAAAGGTGCAAAGGGTCTCCTGACCTCTGCCACTGTCAGTTCTGTCAATGGGCCAACAGACGCCAGCGGAATAATTATGGCCTATATTTAGATTATGGATGCATCAGACAGGGTGAAGGTTGAACATGGGGAACATGGTTGTTTGCAGTTCATTAGTGATAGAAGCAGCCAAGGGTGGGAGGAGGGCACTGAACTGGATTCATCCCACCTGGAGTACTTGTGCTGAGCTGCATAATGTCAGGGAAAGAGATCTGATTAGATGGGGAAACGAAAGCAATAAACAACTGTGTTCAGCTGTCACACCCAGCAAGGCCAAGGAAGGAAAGAAGGAAGGAAGAAGGGAAGGAAAGAGTAGAGAAAGCAAGAGCAGGCTCTGGCTCTCAGCCATGCAGCAAGGAATGCAGCTGAGACACGGGGTGGGAATGAAGAGCTGGGAGCCCTGTGCATGTGTGGTGATTGTGGGGTGTGTTTGCACACATGTATGTCACACACAAGAACATCAGGAGTGCTGTGTACCTGTGCCTGTGCATCCTGTAGCCGCTCCCAGCCCGTGTCCCTGGGAGTGGGGAGGGTGCTGTGGCTGGCACGGGCTGTTCTCCACGGCGCACAGGCACGTGCACAGCAGTGAGATGTGGAAGGACTGTGATGACCCTGCTGCCAAAGGCCTTGGGGTGCTGCTGCACAGCTCTCCATCTACTGCTCTGTCAACACAACTATTAGTAAATGACAAGTCAGGTAAAGAAGCGGCTGCAGGGAATGTAAAATGGAAACCAGATGCCACAGCATCACATTAATTCTTCAATGCAGACTATAAATGACTGACAGTTTCCTATCATACTGACTACAGAGGGCCCCAGTCAAATGGCTGGCAAAGTTTCTTTTGAGACACTGGGGATAATGAATTCAGAAGTTTCTGAACAGCTGCCTTTCATGGATCATTTGGAATTTGCGATGCAAATATGAAAAATCCATGTTAAATGCCCTCAACTAATTGAGTGGAGAACAGCAAATACAAAAGAATAGATCGCTGACCTTGGTAAAAACAGCACAAAAGCCTTAATCTGCCCAGAGAGACCAAGAAGGGAACTGAGAAGTAGGAGAAAGCAGAAGCCTGTATACTCTCCCTCAGGTTCCTAATTCTGCTTGCCAAGAGATAAATACAGACTTTCCTTTTGGGACTATCCAACAGCACCTACCTCCCTTCCCTACAACCCACAGGAGTGGAGAAGGAGCGGGTGGGGAGTTCTGACAAACTGCCAGTGTCAAACTTGACAATTCAAGGCAGAATCTGACACTGAGAGCGAAGAGACAACTGTTACAGGGTAGCTGTTAGCAAAGGTGGAGAGGTGGGTTTTAACAGTTGAGAAGGCACAGGATAAAAGAAGAAAGGCAGGGCTGGGTGGGAGTGGGGCGGGTGAGAAGCAGGACAGCTCAGACCCCTGGGGTTACAACAGTGCTGCTCACAGGCAAGGATGACAGAGAAAATGCAACACTGGCAAAACTGAAAACAAGTGACAACGGTGGCTTTCTAGGACGACATGGTAGAGCTGTTCACCTTGGAAAAACAAATTCATGTTGCCTGTCTGTACATTGCAAATCCCTAACATTAGTCACTATCTAGGTGTATGCTCCAAAGGTATTTATTGTTGATCATCAGCTGCCTGGATGAGGGGCTGTTTCTGCTGAGCAGGCTGGGCAGATAAGACATTGCTCTCCCGAGGCTCCCTGTATGGAAAACAGCAGCAAGGTCCAGTGAGCTAGCAAGTCTCCCCAGTTGCAGTTTTCCAAAATTGGAACGTCGTGTCTGCTGGGCTGCACATACCAGCTCTGGTCCTGTCAGCTGTTTCTCACTTTATCATCGTGCTTCTTTGAGGGAGACCAGATAACTGCTCCTGTGTTGCTGCAGGCACCGCCACACCTTTCCCAGGTTGTGTCTGTGAGGAGCAGCAGAACAGAAACACTGGAGACAGAAGAGGCCAATCTATTATTTATACTCAGCTACTCCCCTTGGGCCTGAACAAGCAAAAAGCTCTCTTTAAAGGCTTATAGTTCTTGGTCAGGTTCCAAGAGAGACAAAGGGATGTTGTAAAAAGAGTTTCATATGAGCTTGGTAAAACACTCTCCTAGGGAAGAGGCAGCAGGTTTCCTTTGTGTGGGAAGGCAGGAGGTAGACGATTTTGTTTAAATTTACATTCACAATGAAAGATTTTCCTGTGTGTTTCAATGGCTCTCATTCAAATTTACATTTCTTTGAGCAGTTTTCTGCATTTGTAGGGTTTCTGTGCCATTTCTAAAGCAGCAGCCCTGTTTCATGCCCTCTTAAGTCTGTACCACTCAGGAAGTTGAAAGTGCTGACTCAGCTCTCTGGAGAGCCTGTCTGTGAAGCATCACTGTCCTCACTGTTTGCAGTTCTCAGATGTGAATAACCACAGAACAAAAATGTTTTGGTGCCCCTGGCTCAAATGCTGGGCAGATATGGGGCTTTCTTTTAAACCGGAAGGAAACAGGGAGGTACCACAGGGGTGCCACTGCTGCTGAAAGAAGAGCAAAGACAACTGAAGCAATCGAGTATTGGGAATAAGCAGCGTTGCAGTCAGGTGTTGTGCTAGAGGCCTGGGAAAATACTTGGAACGTGCTTTTGCTCCACTAGTTTCAGCCAAGATTTAAATGCCCAGAAAGGATCTGGAAGGTTGCCAAGACAACAGCGTTTTTGAAAACCGCAATGTTCAGGTTTGGGTGGGGATGAGGAACATGTTCAAGTCATTCCGCGCTATCTGGAGTCACAAGGCAGCAAGAGAGCACATGCGGTCGGCAATGCCCAGCAGGAACCGATGCAGCCGGCACAAAGTTCTATTATTCCTTTTACTCTGCACAAACCACATGTTTTTCATTAGGTCCAAATTGTAAAAGAAAATATATACATATTAAACCAAATACCAGAGTTGTGCGAACGTGTGTTTGGCAGTTTGCGTTCAGGTTACAAATGCTCACAGTGTATTTCACAAAAATGCTGTTTTACAAGGTTGCGATCCGCAGTCAATAATGAGAGACGTGCCATACTCTCAACCATCATTTTGGCCCACACTTCCTCAAAAAGCAAATAAACAAAGTAAACTAAATCATCCTGCACTTCAACAGCTTGCTTGGTTGGGTAGATTAGTGCCTGGGAACAAAAGGGTTCATGGATCAGAGACCTCTTTGGTTTCCTGAATGTTTTAAGCCTGGCTTCCTAAGGACGCAAGACTCCTGCATTCTCACCATCCATCTGTCATCTCCCCCCAGCTCCTCCACCCCCATCTTTTTAGCTCACTGGCCAATTTTAAATAATTTTATGTAATTTGGCAAGCAGCTGAAAGAGGCTCCAACACTGAACTCAGTTTGCCAAAGTTTGTAAAAGATCAGTGGACTAGAAAGCAATGAGATAGATGAGTGTCCGTGCTGAGCCCTGCGGCCGGGAGGGCACGGCCGGGAGGGCACGGCCCGGACCCCAGCCCCAGGGAACAGGGGACCCGTTGTGCCCAGCAGGGCGGTGTCACACGCACACATCAGGGCACTTGTCACCGGAACGGCGCTCCCGCCGCTGCCTTCGGATGTGAGATGCTGCCGGCCCTTCCTCCCAGCATGCTGCTCCCTGGCATTGTGCACGGCCTGGATTTCACTGTTGAGAAATCGCTGAGAACAAGCAGTAACTGTTGAGCAGCAATATAAGCGAAGGTGGTGTTTATGCCATAAAAGTATGCTGTGCTGGTGAGACATGTATAGAAGGAAGCAGGATCTGGGAAGTGATTGTTTTATGAGGGACTGACTTTAAAATGACTCATTTAGCACAAAACAGCAATTGTGACTTTATTAAAAATCACCATGTTCTGGAGTGAACTCCTTGGCTTGGTTACATGTGCTGCCAACTTCAGCTTCATCAGAAAATAGGTCTTGCTGAATTCCCATGGAAAAGTCCTGGAGTGGCTCCCAACTCTGTCTCCCTCTGTGGGGATGGTGCTGGCACCCCTACTGCAGGGCAGCAGGGCCAGAGCCTGATCCTGCCCTGGTGCAATCACATCTGCTGCTTTTGTAACAGCTTCCTGTTGTTATTTTTGTTCCTCCGCATTCTTTAGGTACATTTGGTGCAGTGCTCAGACACTTCAAAGTGCTGGTATTAAATAAAGTATTAAAAAAACACTTACTTGAGATAAAAATCAGACTTCTCACAGTTTCAGGATTTCAAGCTGCAGCCCCTTCCCCACCACTGCCAGTGGCTGTGGCCCACACCAGGGCAGGATGCTCAGAGAACCCAGGGAAAGCAAATGTGGGAGAAAGGGGACTTCTGGTAGTTAAGTTTCCACAGCCTTTAAGAGGATCCAACAAATTCCAATATAAAACAGACTACTTCACAGTTTAAGTGTATGGACTTTACATGGCCAATTAAACTGCATTGAACTGCTTTCTTCTCTCCCTTCCCCCCAAAGCAGGTTTTGGGGATGGAAATCCTGATCTAAACTAAATCCCAAGAGCCTGACAATCCTTCTGCAGAACTTCCCTGAGACGCTGGGATGTTGCCAGCTTCAAGAGATGGAAAGGAAGATTGCCAGGTCACAGGGCATGCCACAGATGGGATTTGACTTCTGAGCAGTCTTTTAATTTAGGCCTGGAACAAGATTTATTTCCATCTGAAATCACAGAGAAAGAAAAAGATAGAGGGCTGTGGGGATGAGGCAGGGAGATGTGAATTCAGATAAGACAAATTTCATCTGAAGTGTGTAGAATATTCCTGTGAGGCTTCTAGTTTCCATCTCTGTTTTACAGATTAAGAAACTAATGTTTCAAGTTAAAAATCCATGCTAGCAGAGAGAATATTAGCAGAGGGAAGACTAAAGACATGCAAGTCCTGCCGCCCAGCTTTAGGGTCTGAGCCTCCTCCTCCCCCACACAGGGAGGATGGGGCAAAAGGAAGAAATTTTGTGTTATTTTCTGCTTGTGCCAAACAAGGCCTCCACAACTGGAGATGCACCATGGGGTTGGCCTTGCACACGCATTAGGCAGGAGAGGTCCAAGCAGCAGCCACAGAGGCTTGCCCAGCACAATCCCTTTTTGCAAAAGAGGCCTCAGCTCAGTGAGAGGGACGGGTATGTCAGTCCTGCCCCCGGAACAGTTTCACCAGCTACCTCTGAGGCACTGCTGCTCCTACTGGGCAGCACCTCACCCAGAACAAGCTGGTCTTCCCAAGTGCTTGTCATTTTCTCTCTTTGGTGTCCTCCCCTCTCAAACCAAACCAAACCAAACCAAACCAAACCAAACCAAACCAAACCAAACCAAACCAAACCAAACCAAGAAACAAAATTGTTTCCCCATAGGCTGCAGACATAAGTGCAGGCTGCAGGCAGCACAAAGCTAATGAGTTCAAATCCCAGCTCCCCACACACCTGCCTAGGAGATGCCCAGCCCTGTGAAGAGTGAAAATAAAAAGAGAAGGAGCACAAGTGGGTGCACCTCTAGGAGCCGGAGGCCACTCCTGGTCCAGTGGTGTTGGTGGCAGGACCCTGCCTCAGGATGCCACACTCACTTCACAGTAATGTCTTACCCTGAAGCACCTTAAACATCAGTTAAACATTAGCCTTTGTAGCACTGCAGTGCAGATGGCCATTGCTGTCCCCATATCACAGCTGTACAAACCAGGGTGCTGGGTACAACTGGGAACTTGTCTGTGCAGACCATGAGGTTTGTCAGGGCAAAGACACAGGTGGCTGTGCCCACCCTGCTTTGCTGCTCCCTTCCCTGTCAGCTGTGGCCCCTGAGGTTCCAAAGCTCAGCCAAGGAACTCAGTTCCTTCCTTCTGTTAGTGGCAGTGACTGGTCACCATGGCAAATTTAATGTAGAGGGAGGAAATTAAAATGGCTCCTTTCCATTTTGGAATAGCAGGAGCCATGTGAGACTCAAATTAGACCAGGGGTAGCAACGTGCCACCACCTGCCCTGTGAACAGCACAGCTCACGGGTGCTTTCCACACCAGGACCCACAGAGCTCCCCACGGGAGAGACACCTGAGCCAGGACCAGCCGTGGATGGAGCCAGGGACCAACACCTCATCTCCTATCCCACTTCAGATCCCTGTGAAGTCCTGTACCTCACCCTGTCCCACAGGACACCACCTAAGAGCAGCTTTACAGAGGAGTCCTGGCAGTGATGTGTTTTAATCACTGCAAAGCCCTGAAAGTCAGTGGGAGGAGAAACATGTTCCTACAGCTTTAGATGGTGCTTTCCAGAAGCGTCTCTCACTTGTCTGCTGGCAGCTTAGATTCCTATTATTTTGCCTGTTTGGCACATCTGGAGAGGAGGGGAAGCCGCCTCCTTCCCCTGCCCTTGACTGGCCAAGCGGCTGCCAAGCCCTGCAGGCCACTGGAGTGACCAGAGGAACGAGGGGCTCCCACTGCCCTTGCAGAGACCCAGCTCCACGTCCGAGCTGTTCAGTTTTGCCCTCCCTGCCCTCCCAAGGGTCACCTTTCCCCACTCCTCAGCCACAAGCCTGACACGTGTCATACTGCAACTTGGCAAACTTTACAGCACACTGGAGCACCTCTCCCACACCCCAGGCTGACAGGGACATTTTTCTGCTCCACAACATTCCCAGTCATGTCCCGCTGAGCTCTGCCCTTGTGATGCTTGGTATTCATCAGAGACCGTGAATATGCAAACCCCAGGAACAAAGACACAACACCCACACCCACATGCCAGTGCCTGGATTAAGACAGAATCCATTAGATCCTGCAGCCAAGAGTGGATGGGCGCTGAAATTCCCCGGAGTGCCGCACATGAACCCCTTGAGGCACAGGGTTGGGAGATCCAGTTACCCACTGGACAGATTCCCCTCGGCTGCTCTGCCCAGAGGGCAGGACACCGCTCCTGGATTCTTGCTGGCAGCAGCTGGTACTGGTGGGAGTTAACCCTTTCCTCCACATGCCCCCA
Organism: Molothrus aeneus; assembly: GCF_037042795.1. Lineage (NCBI taxonomy): Eukaryota > Metazoa > Chordata > Aves > Passeriformes > Icteridae > Molothrus > Molothrus aeneus. The sequence continues at coordinate 10,487,984 of NC_089664.1, read as the reverse complement.
GTGCCACCCCTGCAGCTGGTGCAGCGCCTCAGGCTGGGGCTGTCCGGGAGCCCTGGGGCTGTCCGGGTGCCACCGGCTGGGACTCTCCGTGGCTGCGGGCTGGGGAAGCCCCTGAGCCGTGCCAGCCAAGCGGTGCCTCCCCGCAGCGCTCCTGCCCGGGCAGCGTTCCCCAGCTTGGCTGCTCTGCATTTACTCACCAGGAAATGTCTGAGCTTCACGGAGCTGCAGAGCTCTTTCTGCGGCCGGTTGTTAACCAGGGCAGGGCTGCGAAGGGGGGCACAAGACGAGCCGGGGGTGTTCACCCAGGACCTGTGCACATTCAGCCCACAGCTGACAAGGGGCTAAAAAATTCTCGATGCAAACAAGTGGGACTCACAGCCCAGCCCCAAAAGCCAGCACAAAGCCTGGCAGGAGCTGGACCCCATGGGGGGGCAGGATGCAGAGCCCAGAGCTCAGAGCAGCTGCCTGTTTCCTCAGGGAGCTGAGCCGGAGCTCTGGCCAATGTGCCTGATTTCCCCCTCATTTATTTTAGATTTTCAGCAAGACATTTCCACAGCTACTCCCGATGTACACCAGTGGGAATAAACGATGGTCCAGGCCCCTCCTCCCAGAAGCCTGGCCGGGGTTCCTCAGATTTCTTCCTTACAGAAAGCATTGAGGGTCCATTTTTTCCCTGTTAAATCATCCGATTTTTTTGGCTTCCCTTTTGAGAGGAATTCTTTCTTTCTTTTGAATTAATTTTGCTCAGTTCCAGCACAGACCCATGTTTATGAAAGGGGCTTATGAGCTGTAATGTTAACTAGCCTCAGTTTGCTGATTCAGCAGCAGAGTAAATAGGTAATTACACTCTGCCATATGTGTCTCTAATTCCAAATAGGTGGTGTCCAAAAGGCACTGTGCATTACCAGTGGATGACTGGAGTTGGGACTGTAAAAATGAGTAAATTGGTCCCCAAGGCCAGAAAAAGCTCTGTCAAATCCCACTGTTTATATCATACTGAGTGGCTGACTTGTGGTTATTTTGTAATTTAATACTGCTAAATGTCAACGGGAAATCCTTTCAACTGCAGTTTGATACCTAGTGACAGAAAATCATTCAAGACTTAGACAAAGCAGCAAGCTCAGAGAGGAGCACTTTTTTCTTTTAATCTATGCATAAAGAGTGATCCTGCAGCAGCTGCCCTGCCCCAGGGGGACAGGGCAAACACACTGCTGCCCCCAAAGATGCCCCTGTCCTCTGCTGTGTCCGTGGCAGTGAGTGCCAGGCACTGGGCAGGGCTGCCTGTGCCTCCACCTGGAGCAGCAGGCAGCTGGGCTCTGTGCTCTTAGTGCCACCCCAGTCAAGCCCAGCTAGACAAGTTTCTTTAGTCCTTGTCTGGCAAAGCTCAGTGTATGAGCCCAATACTTCTGGCTACATGTTCGTTTTTAAAAAAACAGAAAACCCAGAATTGCCACATTGTAAAAATACTTTCTGTAAACAAATCCAAACATTCAAGCAAGGGCTGCTCAAGCTCTCCTGGTGAAGAAGCTGCAGAGATTGCAAATGACTTGCAGTGTGTCTCCTTCAAACGCTGAACTAAGTCTCACAGGCTGTGTTATGTAAAAGCCCAAACTCTCCCAAAGCAGCCTAGTGCACTGATTCACGGTGCTGTCCTGCCCCAGAGAGCTCTCTGAAGTCACACAGCAAACTGGAGTCACCTGCTCTGGTGCTTCTGGCTGCTGGTCACCTCCTCAGTCAGGGACAGTCGTGTCCTTTTCCCTGGGATCAGGGCACACTGCGAGGAGGAGGGGACTGGGCTCAGAGCTGGGCACAGCCCAGGGGCACCTGCCACCAGCTCTGTGCTTCGGCAGGACTTCGTGCCATGGGGGAGCACACACGGCCTGGGGGATTCGGACACAGCCCAGACATGCAAATAAAGAGTTGTCTTCTTCCCAACGTGCAAGCATGGAGCTCTGCTCGGCCCAGGCTCAGGCTGTGTCCCTGCTGCTCTTTGTGCTGGGCAGCAGCACTGTGCTTCCCAGGGCTGCTGTCCAAGCAGGGTCTGTCGCACCTGATCTGCTCTGCTCAGTCTGCCTGCTGCAGATCCCTCATCTCTGGGGGCTGAGCAGAGTAATTAGAGGGCTGAGAGCTGGACAAAGCCTGTCTGGTGGATGGCTAATTTACAAATGCTCAGACTGTCCACAGTCCTAAGCCAAAGAGGAAGCTTAATTAGAGGCACAGGAGAAATTCATCTGGGAGGAAATTAAGGCAGAGAGAAGCCCCACCCCATCAGAGGCAGAAGGACACCCTCGGTGCAGCCTGATCCTTCAGGGAATCCTGCTGGCATGGGGCAGGGACCAGGGCTTTGCTTGGAAGCAAAGGGCAAGTGGTGGCCCTGTGCCTAAAAGCAAAAAGGGCACTGCCATTTCTCATTGAGTTTCACTCCCTCCTGCTTTGGGAAGCTCTGACAGGATGCACTGTTCAGCTCAAGCATCTCTCCAGGGCTGGGGGCCCGGCCTTATGTTGGCAATTCCAGCTCAGGCTAATGGGGTCTGCGGGGAAGCTGTTTCACACTCAATTCTGCTGCTCGACACTGCTGGCTGCAAAGTGGGGGGAGCTGCACAAGCTGCTCTGGCAATATGTTAGTATAGATCCCACAGGATCCTCAGTGACCCCTTAGGATCCAGTCTGCTTCTTCAGCTCTAGAAAACAAGTGAGTGAACAGCTCAAACCCTTCTGTGCCAGGCTGGGGCACAGCAATGTCACACGGCAGGAGCTGCCCGGCTCTGTGTCACATCAGAGCCTGTCACAGCACCAGGAGTGCCAGCAGCTTGTGCCACAGTTCCCCAAAACTGGGGCTGTGCCACTAGCTCCCCAAAAGTCTAGAGAAGCCCTGTGACCTAGGAAATCATATTCTTCTCCCACTGTCTCCTGTCCCGGTCATGGGGATGGAGCTATTTTGTGGCTGAGGTGGCCAAAGGCTGTGGCACAGAGTCCGTGATCTGCTCCAGCCATTTGCTCTGGGGCTTTAAGCAGATACTTTTTGGCCCAGCTTCTTGCATGCACCTGACAGAGACAGAAGCCAACGTTGAATGCATTCCTGCTCTCTACTTCCCACTTTGTGAGCTGGGCTGATGCTATCCCAGCCCTTCCCAGGACAGTGTCTGCAATAGTGCATGTGATGCATGCCGAGATCTGCAGGTGAAAGAAACAGAAAATGCAATGAAACAATCTCTGTGCTAGCTCAGCCTGCAGAAGCTGGTGTCATCTTTAAGGATGATTTGAGTGCTATAACATCATTTCCATGTGCTAAGCACTGTCTCTCCCAGATTCCCCACCGAAAACCAGTTCTTGGTGAGGCTTGGGGCACCTCCCAGGTAGATCAGGTGCTCAGGGCAGGATTGGCTACAGCACAACCCGCCCCCAGCTTCTGCTGCTGCTACCTGAAGCCAGAGAGGCACAGGAGAAGCAGGGGATGTCTCTAGCCTCTAGGAATTACAATTCATGTGATTCTTCTTTCCCCATAGCCTCATTTGGCCCCAACACCAAATTCCACAGCACCCACACTGTGCTGCATCTTCACCCTTTGCCCTGCCTGAGGCTGTCGTGCATTGCATGCCCACACTCTGTGAGCAGAGATAAGGCTGGGGGAGCTGAGATGGGATGTGCAGAGGATTTCCCAACTTGTTCCATATCACAGATTTCTACTTTTGGGATGAACATGGAAGGGAAAGTCTGCTTTGCACACCAGTCCCTGTAAAGCAAGGTGGCTGCTCTGCACAGTGGGAACAGCTTCGCTCTGATGCTCCCAAAGCCAAGGTAACTCCAGAGCTGCTCACCCCTAAAGCTTCCTACAGCCAGATCCAGCCCTCCGGGGAGCTGAGGGGACCCGGGACACCGGGGTGTGGCGTCCCTCTGTTCTAAAAATGTACAACTAAAGACACCCAGTCCTAGTTTGTTTGATGAGGGCTCTGGGATAGTTGTATCTCCAAGTGAGGTCCGTTTTTCCTTTCATCCTTGGGCCTTTCACAAGGAACTGCTGACTCATGCATTTGGGGCTGCCTGGGCACACAGAGTGGCACTGGGTCCTTCACACTGAGCATGGCTACAAAAGGGAAGAGGGAACAGGGGAAGAAGAACAGCTTTGACAGAGTGTGACTGACCAAGACAGTCATTTGAGAGAAACTGGGATACCTGCCCTGCCAGGGAACAGCTCCTAGCTCCAGGGACAAGGAAAGATGAACTCCAGAGCCGCAGGGCCCATGGAAACAGGGACACTCTCTCTGCCCTGGGGTAAGTGGTGTCTCGGGGAGGAGGCCCCAGGGAGGGGACAGGGACCATGTGGCTGTGCTTCGGCAGGCCACATCTGCCTTGTCACCCCAGCCTGAAGTGACACCTGCCAAGCCCTTCCACTGGCTGGGAGAGATTAAAGGATGAAGTGGCTGGCAGTTAAGGCTCAGTTCATTAGAAAGAGTCCTGTTAATTGGGTATTAACTGGCCTCTGGTGGGGATCAGGGACACATGGGCTGGGAATACAGGAGCTGCAGTGTGATGCTTGTCAGACATTTGAACTTTGGCAGGCTGGTGTAGCTGGCATGGGGAGGGCAGCCCAGCCCTCAGCTGGCACGTCAGGCCATGCCCCTCGGAGATTCACGGCTTCTATTGTCTTGGCCAGACTAATCCCTCTTACTGGGATGCTGGTCTGGTGTTTCCTCCCCATCCCAGATTGTCTATCACACCTCTTGGGCTTTTCTCAGTTTAAAAATACATTTTTAGGGCTTAATCTGTGCTGCTTTAGGGCACAAAGACCAGGCTGGCCCTGAGATCACCTGACGTTAAGTCCTGAAACAAAGCCCTTAGGGCAGAGTCCTCATACTCTGGCACTAAAGTCTCAATTCCTGTCGCCTGGAAACATAACAGGATTGTCTCCGTTTAGTGGGATTATGTCTGAAAAAGCCTTTTGTTACTGCCACTCTCTGCTCCAGGGTTGACAGCTGAATCAAACCAGATGGAGTCCCACGGTCAGAAGGAGGAAATGGTGCAGGGCTCCTGGCCCTGACACGGGTTGACCTTGGACAAGCCCCTCCACTGCCCTACACTCAGCCTCTTCTCCCCGGGGCAGGGGCGAGGAAAGGCCCTCAGGGATCAAAAGCCTTTTGCTGCAGCCATGCCAGGAAGCTGTGAGCAGCTCGAGTAGGGCAGGGGTTCCTGTCAGTCGTGTCCCTCCTTGACCCCAGAGCAGTGTGTGCTCTTGGGGGACAAGCAGGGACTGCTGGCAGTGCAGCAGGTCACAGCCACAGGGCACTGAGGGAACCTGGGAAGTGCTGAGAGCAGAGGGGAACACGAGGCTTCCCAGCCATGGCTCCTGCCTCCCTGTTGTGTCACACCCCAGCAGGGCCCCTCCCAACAGTGCTACAGCCAGGCCTCTGCCTCCTCAGAGCTGGTGCCATGAAACTGCCCAGCCCCAGCTCACCCAGAGCAGTACCCGGGGAGGAGGAGGAGGAGGAGGGTGCTGAGGGGCCTCTGAACACCAAGCTGCACCCAGCCCGCTCCCCCTGACGCTTCCAGAGCTGCAGCATTGACGGAAGCCTCTCTACCTCTAAGGCATGAGGTATGCTACACACAGCAAGAAGGTTTGCCTAATTAACTCCGATTGTATATGACATTGTCATGTTGATTTACTAAATATACGCGGGAAATCTCTTTATTTCACCAGCTGATTGGTGACATAATCTGGGTCTGTAAGGAGCAGCCTTGACACCAATTCCCTCTGGTTATGTTACCTGTCTTTTCCACCTGCAATCGCATCAATGAAGCCCACAAGGAACTTCAATAACTAATTTATTCATTTTGCTTCTGATTTAAAGTAAAAAGGAAAGGATGTCAGGATACACTTGTCTAGAATGACAATCAAGCCCAGAACCCTTCCAAAGCTCACGCCTTCTCAAGAGGTAGAAGGCTTCACCTTAGCAGCATGTGCACCATGCTGATGGCAATTACCAACACTTCTGTGTTACTGCAGACTCTCACCACCTGGGAGAAAGTTTCCAGGTAGCACAAGCCTGGAAAAGTCAATTACCTTGTTCCCTTACCTGCTAAAGGTATGGCATCCCTGACTGACACATGGCATGTTCAACCATGCTCCTCATGTCCCCACTTGCCCCAGAGCAATTCTCCAGGTTTACCAGGCTGTGTTGAGAGCCTGCTTTTGTACAGTGGTGTCCACAGAGCCCTGGGACAACTTGTATGAGCAGCAGGCACAGGGAGAAGACTCAGGTTGATGCAAAAGAATCCACAACTGTCTGTGGATGAGCCCCAGTAAACTGCAGTATGGCTCAAGGACTTACTCCTTATTCAACCTTATTTATACCAGAGTACAGATATTCAATCAGTATTTGCTGTCTAAAGAAAATGGGCTCCAAAACAGCTCTGTAATCTCATACTAAAGCCTCCCCTCTCATGCGACATGGGAAAATTTCAGAAGTTTGTATTGGCAGGAAACTGTTTCCAGTATCTGACCATGTGCCAGGAGGTCAAGGCTTTCCTCCCCAGATGGAGAGCAGAGGCATAATTACTGCTCTCCTCTTTGGAGGCCCCAGTGAAATCTCTTTCCAAAAGAGAATACAGTTCCTGGTGATGTTCTGAGCAGCAGCAGTTGTTAGTGAGTGGTGCCTGCAGAGCACTTCTGGGACTGCCACATGCCCAGGTTTGCGCTAACAGGGCTGGTCTGGGCACTGTGCAGACTGCAGAACCTGATGTGAACTTTTCCAGGCTATGAGGGACCAGAAGCCACATTCCCTGCTCTCAACACAGCAGTGGAAAGAGCACTGCTGTGCACCATTCATCCCACCCTGGCTCAGCATATCCCAGGCTTCTACAGTGGCATTTCCCATTTCCCACAACTCTGCTTTGATTTGTTTCCCACACTGGGAGATGTTTTTAAGGCTTAGTCCACAATGAAGCAGTAGTTCTCAGGGGCTGGCAATGTCAGTGGCCTTACACTGGCAGAGATACCCTGGGAGACCAAGAATGCCTCCTTCAGCAGTTCTCTGAGCTGCTCCAATTTCTGCCTGGAACAACTAAAGTTACAGACCAAACCCACTTCCTCCCGCACACAGACTGTCCTCATCAATGCAGCACTCCTGATCACAGTGAAACCAGAGCCTCATTTGGCAGAGCAATCAGGGGAGCAGGGTTAGCTGCTCCAGGGGATGTGCAGACACTCTGCATCAGGCATGGAGCCCAGCTCAGCAGCAGGGAAAGCGGGGACAGGGAACATGCAACTCCATTGGAGGAGAGCCTAGTTAGGACCCGTCTGTGTCAGCCCAAAGCTTAATCTGGATTGATGCAAACTGCACAAAGTATCATTAGAGACTGTCTGGGAAACTCACGGAGCTTCTCTGCTCCCTTCTTGTCTTCCGCAATAATAGAGATATTTCTGTTTACAAAGGTGGACTTGATCCTGAGAATTTCCTCTGTAGATCTCTAGTATTTGCATGTGTCACCCTGTTTTCCCTGGCTCATTAATCACTCCCCGTGCTTGTCAAAGTGGAGCAGCGCCTGCTGTGCTCCCACAACCTGCTAGAGGGGCTGCAGGCTGAGTGTTTGTGCTGCTGCAGCAGCGCTGTTATGGCACTCGGGCCAGCCCCTGGTGTGCCCAACATGCCCCCACAGCCCCTGGGCAGCTCAGGCACAGCCCTGGCACAGCACATGGCTCGTGGCTGCTTTCCTGGCTGTGGAACTAAAAGCTTTCCCTAAACTCCAAAAAGCCATCTTCCCCCATCCCAGGGACCAGTCTGCTGTCCAACCTTCCCTGTGCCTCCACTGACCCTGGGGCAGGGCAGCCACCCCGGGGAGTGGGAGCTCTGTGGGCAGAGAAGGAGAATGTGTCAGCAACGCGCCAGGATTGCCCCTGAGCCAGGACAGACGGGTCCAGGTCCAGTCTCAGCAAGGTCTGTGGTTCTGTGTTGAGTGCAGTGAGGTTTGTCTCTGCAGTTTGCAGCGTCTCTGGCTGATTAGGAGCAAAGCCCATCTCCTCCTTCCTGCCTTTCCCATCAGCTGGAGCACACGGCTTACAGGAACAGTTCCTTGTTTTCTTGTCTCCCATTTTTAATGACCAATCTCTGTGATTGGCATGAGGAGCTGAGTCCTGGTAGGGCTGGGGAAATTCAATATTGCTAAGACCAGGACAGGAAACAGCAATGTGTTCCTGCAGTCACAACTCCACATTAAGTAATTTGTGTATTAAACTGAAGATGACACTATGAAATGCTGAAATTATCTGGGTCTATTCCAGCTTACAGGGCAAAATAGCTTAAAGGGGTTCAGTTTGGTAATTCTAGGACACCTACCACCTTTTTATCAAGCTTTGAAGCATGTACTTAGGCTATTTGCAGAGCTGATTTATCAGAGTGGAGGCAGCACCAAGGGAGGTTCAGTCACAAAACCTTGTGCAGAGAAAGGAACCTGCTGACAACCCCCCTGGTGAGCCCCAGGGCCATGGGACAGTCGGGTCCCTGATCTACAGGACAGTGGGACCCCTGATCCAAGGCTCATCTGCTATGCTGTCTTAACAACTGAAGCTGCAAGAGCTGCCACGTGCTCCCGGATAAGGAAGCTCTGCAAGATCCCCATTGTACCGAGCAAGGCAGGGATGACTAGGGCAGGAGATGTTTCTCTGGGCACTGAAGGGGAAAATCCCACAGGCTAAGGTAGTTCTTTCCATTTGAAGATTTTTAACAGAAACGTCCCTGCGCTTGCTGCTCTGCAGACCTCGGTAAGAGACTTCTGCAAAGCCAGGGCTCTCAGGAGGTGTCCAGAGTGCCTATTTTTAGTCAAGTCAGAAGAACTCCAAGATAGTGCCAGTCAGGGCTGAGTGACACCCAGGAGGGCAGCTGGGCTCTGACCCAGGCATGGAAAAAGTGAACTCTGCCTCATCTCCAGTGTCAGAGTCGTGGAGCTGAGCGCTCCTGCAGGTGAGACTGGCACATGCTGCCCTTCCTCACTTTGCCCTGCTTTGCTCTGCACCCCACTCTGAGACCAGGCTGGGACCTGGGCACTTGCTCCGAGTGTGCCCGTGTCCATGGAGGGCTGTGAGACTCACTGAGACTTCTGTTCTACCGCCTCCCATTCAAACTATTCCCCAGTGAAAATCAGAATTTGAAGGACAGTCTGAAATTTTAGCTTAATGTAAAGGTACTTCTGAAGTTCTACTGAAAGTTAAAATGAAACCCTGCAAAACTCTCATCAAGTCCCATGAAAAGTTATTAAATTTACCAAAGGAGTCGAGAACAAGTTTACTGATTTGTATGCTCAGCAGCAGAACACTGAAAGAAAGAAAAATCCAAGACCATAGAAATCTGGGAGGATCTGGGAGGGCATTGCCAGAATCACACTTAACACAAACAATCACTGGAAGATATTTCATTTCAGCTTTTCAAATGTCAAGTTAAAAGAGGAAATACAAAATATCTGTTGTCTTCAGAAATGCAACTGAACTGCCATAATCTTATGGATTGTTCCAGGTAGAAACACCTGAAATGCCTTTTGCACAGCATTTGATTATTTCTTTCCCACTGTTCATTAGGAAATTGCAACAAAAACCTTACAAATACACACTCATGCATGTCTGTGAAAGGGAGGAGCAGGCTGGTGGAGCAACTCTGCCCTCCTCACTAACCCACTTAACGATGTGCTTAAATATAAGCTGCTGCTTAGTCACATACCCACAGATACACACACACTTCCAATCATATTTCGTTCATCCCAAACTTAGTATTTCTATTAAAAACCTCTGCAAATGCAGAAAGCCAAGACATACCCCTGGTATTGAACGGCAATTAAGCAATTTGCTTTCCTTTAAAACTTGTCTTCTGTAATCTTCATCAAGAAAACCAAGCACACCCAAAGCAAATTAATATAGATATGCCTGCTCAAAGTAAATAATTGTTAAAGCAATCTGCCTACTGGGGAGGGCTTAATTCTCTTCTTTTCCTACTGTTTACAGAGCCACTGCCAAAGAAAGGACACGTTTCATTTTCTCCAGTTCAGTGGGGTGATCTAATGGACCGGAGTGGACTCACTAAAGCTCCAGAGCATGGTAAAAATGGGCAACAGCCATTAGACTATGCAAAGACAAGACAAATCAACCCTTTCTAGCTCCAGGTCCTCTACATGGCCCATGGGACTGAGCTAATGCAAGAACTAGGCAAATAGAAAACCAAGGATGCAGTCCCTTAATGACAGGAGCTGCCTTCCCTCGGGGACAGAATGCTTCCCTGCAAGCAAGACAGAGGGACATTGTGAGGGGACATGGTGGCAGGGAGCCACAATTAGGGGGGCTCTGTGGTGAACGTAGCAGGGGAAGGGGATTTTCCATATTGCATTTTTTAGGGAAGGAGTTTGAGGAGCCTGTGGCACAGTTTCCCTGGCCCAGAGAAGGGACAGGACTGTTTTCAGCTGAGGCTATGGGTGTTCAGGACAGAGACAGCCTCACAGCCCAGCCCCAGGTTGCTCTGTGCTGTCCCCCACACTACAGTCACCACTCAGGGCACTTCAAATTCCCTTTGACTCCTCTCTCTGGGGCAGCTCTGCATTTATTTGACTGACTCCAGGGAGCAGTCCTTGGCATAAGTGATCAGGAAAAGAAATTTTCAAAGTCACCTGAGTCAGAATCACTCAGTCACCAGCCGAACCTGTCCCTCCCACACAAGGCACTCAGACTGGCACTGCTTACAGGCTCTTCCAGTCTAGGCACCAGGAACAAGCCTGTGGCCAATGTCACCCTCAGGCCAAAAGGGCAGAGCTGCAGTCTGGAATATCTGTGATCAATATATGGAATCAGAGAGTCTGAAATAGTTGCAGAACAGAAGTGCAAGTTCTGCTCTGACATTGCAACATGTTCCAGGAACAGGAACAGAACAGGAGGGGATCAGTCACTGCTGTGCCCTCGTGTTTTGGCCAGCACAGAGTCACAGGGCTGAAACAGTGCCACTTCCTGGGAAGAATAATTCAGATTCTAGTGCACACCCCACTTCCCAGCCCAGTGCAGTTTCTCCCAGTTCCTCTCTATTCCTACCACTGCTCCAATGCTATGTCCCTTTAAAACCCTGCGAACACACCTGTCCAGAGGGTTCCATTCACCCTTTTCCTCCATATCTCCTTCCATAGCCTTGCTTGGTTTCTCTGCTGTGAAAATGACCACACCAGACTTGCCACAAGGTACGTGAAGAGGAGTTGCTCCACTAAATGAGAGACAAAACACTGGATGAAGGTCCAAGGAAAAGGCAGGCAGCACACCCTGCATTCCCAGGGTATGTTGGAAGATGAGTATGAAGACCTGCAGTGCACTTGGGGGTGTGTGTCTGTGCCTCTGTGTCTGACATTCAGCCAGGACAAGAGAGCTGAGCTGTTCCCACTGTTTGCTCCATTTGGGCTCAGCCCTGTGAATGGACCAGGTCCATGCTGGGTGCCAGTCTCCTACTGCTGTTCAGTGTCCCGATGCAGCACCGTGCACAGCTTCAGAAACACAAGTGCACTTGAGAGTGCGACCCACTGAAAGGCATTTACAGCTAATGGGGAATGGCAGAGAGACAATAAATATGCATTTTTAAAAGCCAGTATAAAAAGTGTAGAATTAAGCCAGTGAAATGGAAATTACAGCTGGAGCCCATGATCCAGGCAGAATAACTGAACAGCTGGAGGCCTTGTCCTCGAGGTGCCAGGGTGGTTTGTTCTTCAGACAGGTATTTACCACTTGCCCTTCCCCAGATCTATTTCAATGTCTTGTTACAGTCTTGTTACAGACTTGTTTCAAAACAATGTTCCCCTTTCCTTACACCAACATAAAATTTTAAAAAAGAGAGTCATAAAATACAGAGTAGCCACACAAGGAACTGGAAGTATGGCAGCTCCTACCCACTGGGTATAATTTTTAACAACCCAAACCAGCTCCAGAATAAAGCACAGAAAATGTCACCCCTTTGTATGAAAGGGCTTTTGAAAAAGCCAGGCTGATTCCAATTTGCCAGAGGCATTAAGACAGCATATGTCACAGTGCCTGGGAACTGAGAGGAGCAGAGTTGGCTCCAGTGCGCCGGGTAACGGAGCCACTGCTGCAGGTCCAGCGAGCTCCGGCTGCCACCCTGCTCCTGGTAGCAGTTTCCAGCATGCTGGCACTCGGTGCAGGCCACCTGCAAGCCAGATCTGGTCTGTCGGAGCAAACTGGGACCTCTTTTGGTTGCCCAGCTGCAGCTCAGCTCATTTGCACGAGGCAGGCTGCCACATGAGAGCTGCTCGAGGAAGCACCAGGAGGGAAACCAATCTGCTGCCTCCACACTCAAGATGGGGAGGAGGGGGCGGCCCTGCCCCAGCCTCCACAGGGGCACAGGGGGTCGCTGTGGCAGGCAGGAGAAGGCAGGGGCTGTCCCCTCACCAAACACCCTCTCTATTGCCATCTCTTCCCACGCCTGGCCTTTTATTAGATACAACTTCCTTCTCTTTAGTCATACATTCCTGCTCTCCTGCCAGAACTCAATCTCAGACCTAACAGCAGAGATGGCTGAGCTGTCCATGCTCATACATACCCCCGTATCCTCTTTCCTACTCCAGTTGCAAGGTGTCTGCTCAACCACCTGCAGAGAAACAGTAACATTGTCCCTCTACAGTCAGTTGTCAGCTTCCAGGAGAGCAGAGGTGTTCAAGGCTATTTATGTTTCAATAAAAAGCAGTGAAAATATAACCACAGCAAAGAACAAGAGACCTCTGTCCTCTGGAGAGAAAAATTGGCCATTCTCATCTCTATTAGCCTGTTTTCTTACCAGTAACCAGTGGCCAGGTGGGATGGACAGGAATGAGTCAGACCCAGGACTGGTCATAAAGTGAGTAGGAAATGAGAAGTACTGTTTGTGCAAAATGTGCTTATCAGAGAGCTGAAATGAAAATGTTCATTTTCTTAGGGAATGTTTTTAATGGAAATGTTCCAAGTATTTTTGCTAAGAAAAGGGCCTAGTGCTTCAATTTTTTCACTGTTACTTTTTTCATTGCAGAGAAAAGTTTTTAAACCATGTAGAGGCTGTTATTTGAGGGATAAAATGTTCTTCTGACATTAGCCTGCAGCGAACATCCCAGGAACACCGGTTTACTGGTAGGAATGACAACAGCCCAGCAAGTCCTAAACCACGCTGAAAGAATGTTCCATAAAGGGAATTATGGGCTCATAAACCAGCTTTTGCACCTGATACCATGAGTTATACTTCCCTGGTTTGGGAAGGGAAATGCTACCACGTGCACTGCATGTCAAACCGGAGCAATGCAAACTTCAATTGCACCGGCTGGCAGCTTCCTGTCACAAACAAACTGCAGACCAAGAGCTCCTCATTACTACCTCAGTCATTTCAAAGCGTAAATGTAATTATCGTGATCTGATCAGGGACAACAGAGAAAGAGGCATAATTTGCTGACAACAGTATCTGCAATAATTAATCTCCCAGATCTTGTCTTACAGGGTCATGGACATCTTGAAATGGGAAATGGGATGTTTAAATCATTTGAGTCCCTTTAATCATCTGCACCAGCCAGGGCGACTCAGGGACTCCAGCTCCAAGTCTGGTATATCCAGAGGGGACAGGCAGGGCTCAGCAGGATCCTCTTTCCTTTCCCTTTCTTTCCAGGGACCAGGACTCAGCAAATCAGAAGGAAAAGCTCTGCTTTCAGTTAAGAAGGATCTGTAAAGCCTTTACAGACATCAGCCCAACCAGCATTTATCATCTGGAGTAGTTCAGCATGAAGGCTGCAGCCCTGAACTGAAATGCCATCCAATTCAGCCCCCAATTCAGCTCTGGATTTACAATGGGTGGGCGTGGGGAAGTTTCAGCTCTACTGAAGACTAAGAAGACACCCAGATAAGGGGTAAGAAAGATCAGTAACCAGACAGCGTCTCACGGGCAGGCTTGTAAGCAGGGAGGAGTCAGGCACAACAGACAGGGCACCAGCAGGGTTTAGAGAAGCCAAGCCAGGCATTAACCCTGCCCTGCAATGTGCTGGAGGAGCTCAACACCCAAAGCCTCACTAGCCCATGGACTTGCTGACACTGCCCACAACAAAGCAGTGACGGTCTGTGGGAATAGCTGGATGCTGTGCTGAAGACAACTTCACTCCCTCACAAAAATTAGGAATGTGTCTCACATCCTCCCTGTGCTCTGTCTGACAGCAAAGGGCTTCACGTCAGCCACCCAGCTTGCCTCAGGAGGGAAGGGATGGCATGAACAGGGACACGTGTGTTCCCAGGTCTGCCCACGTGCTGCTGGTCCTCACGGCATCCAGGCAGGTGGGTGGTGCAGCAGGAGATGGGAATGGTGCTGCTCTAGCAGCAACACACTGTAAAAATGAGCCTCAGAGAGTAGTATTTCTTTCATGGGGAAAAAAAAAATCCCTGCTCACTTGAAAGGCAGCTGAAGCGGAGATTAAAAAGGGAGCCTGAAAGAGGCAAATGGAGCTGAAATGCAGCTGCATTTGGAGGCACCATTTCCAGTGCTGAGCTCTGGCCCCTGGGCTGAGATTGCCTCACTTTGCTCCCTCGAATGAGGCCTGTCAAAACTCTCCTACCTTTGATCACCTTTTGCAGGAAAATTATGTACACATTAGATGCTCATTAACATTTATGTAAGTCATCTGCTGCAGTAGCAGCTTATCTTGTCTACTACTTGCCTGTGGGAGAAAAAAAAAGAAAACTCACAAAAGGCCTGCACAGAAAAGCACCAGGACCACAGCACTGGAATGGTGATGCTGCATGGTCCATCTGGTCCCTCAGCACCAGCCTTACCCCGTGCTCCCACAGTAAATCCCACAGAGGCAGCTCCCAGGGAGCTCCCCAGCCCAAGCCTGAGCACTGCTGTACCAGGTGAAGTGGTTAACTGGATGTGCTCTGCTTTTAGAAAATGGTTGGGTGAGCACAGCTGTCACCAAACAACAGCAGCAGAGCCTGAACAAATGCATTCAGGGGAAATCAGATAATAGAGGTGGGAAGTGTCCTGTGATCCATTTAGCTGTGCCTGCTCCCACAGGAACACCACAGAGACTGCTGGATTTGGTTAACCAGCATGACCGTGCACACGCACAGGCTGGGACGCGCTCACACCCGCAGCCCTGGGCAGAGCAGGACAGGACGTGTGGCCCTGCTGGGCACTCACACTGTGCTAACGGGCTCTGCGAGCAGGTCTGCAGGGAGGGGTGGGCTCTGTGCTCTGGCCAGGACTCGTTTCACTGAGCTTGTTCCTTCACAGAGCCTGTTGAGCAGATGAAATCTCATCAAAGCACTGTGTGGCATTCACACTGAGCCAGGTGAGTCTCACAGGCTCCCCTGCTCACCTGGCTCAGACAGACTCAGACTACTCTTCCCACTGCTGGCTTAATAATTAAGGAGTTGTTCTTACCAGGTTAAGGACACATCTTTCTTTACAGAGCAGCCGGCTCAGTTTACCCCTAATTGCACTCTAGGTAAGAGGTTAAGAGGAGAAAGGATCTTATTATCTGGGTAAGCTGAAAAAAAAATCCCCAACCAGGAGGGCCAGTGCAGCTGTTCCTGCTTCTCCAAGGGCAGGACTCTGCGTCTGGAGCCTCCCCAGAGCCTCATCCCTACCCTAGAGAATTAATTATCTGCTCTTTGTGCCCGGTCAGAGAGTGGAGAGAGACGATTCCCTCGTGTTAGGAGAGGAATTCTAAGACAGACGAATTAGGGCTCGCTCAAAGTCAATCCCGGCCCAGCCCGGCACGGCTCAGGTCTGCCCAAGGTGTGCGGAGTCCTGCACGTGTCCACAGCCCCGAGCCGTGCTGAAACAAGAAAGGGTCGCTCCTGCAAGGGCCTGACACCGCTCAGACCAGTCCTACCGACCAGCGGAGTCTGCAGGACAGCCCCCGGGCCCCCTCCGCGCTCTGCAGCCCCGGCACCGGCAGCTGGCGCCTGACGGGCGGTGAAGGTGCCGCTTCCCCAGCTCCCTGCAAGGACAGACCTCGGGAAGCAGGCGGCAGTGCCTGAGCTCTGCTCAGCCCCGTCCTAACCAAAAAGGAGCAAGAGCTGCAATGCAGCCGGTGACCTCTGCAGCCCCGCAGCTGGTACGAGGTGGAGCTGTGCGTGCCCAGCTCGGGGATGACGGGGCAGCCCCAGGGCACCCAGTCGGATTCGCTCAGCCGGCACACAGAGGATTTGCTACAAACCACCACGACAATTCACCCACCTGGCAGAAAGAGAGCTTAAGTACAGAGTTTGAGAAAAAGCAGGTTCAGGAGTGCTGAATTTCTGCAGTTGAATTCGACTGGAAATGGGCAGTACAAGACACCCATCGCTCAGCAGTAATTCTGCCAAAGGAATGGGGACCCCGTTTGGGAGGGCACATGGTCTGGGTTAATTTCCTTGCGGATGTACTTTGATTTCCTGTGCTGCTCAGAAAACATGCTTACCTTTTCCAGGTAGGGCTGCTTCTGGACACAGCTAAGAGATGCTGGAACACACTCTGGGAAGCACAGTATGTTCCCAGCAGGAACTGCGTTTCCACTTCCCGAGCGCACCAGTCAGTTCGGCAGCAATTTCTCCTTCTCTGTTAACAATGTAAAGCTTTGGCAGATTACCCAACTTAAAAATAATTTAAACTGCACTTATAAAATATTTCATGAAACATTTCTAAAAACATTGCCACTTTCACTCCCCAGCCATGACAGCAGCAGTTGAAAGGAGGAGAGTGCAGTGAAATTTCTCTCTTAAATTCAGATCTCTTGAAATTTCTGCTGCTTCAAGCTGCTATTTCCATTCTGTATTCACTTAAAAGGTGTGGAAAATAGGCATATTCAATATCAGATTTTGTTGTTTTAAAACTCGTGGAAGTAAATACTTTGATCTAATCACATGTAAATTATGTGTCACTGTTAAAATATGGGACTGCATGTAAATCTCAGATACAAAAGAAGTCATCACCGTCTCCATGTAGAATGAAAAGAAATATAGAATATTAAAATCAGGAGGTTCAACTTTATTAGCATAACAGCTACAGTTGATATTCATGTGCGCCAAAAATGCATTCACAGCAAAATAACTCAGAAAGAAGAAAAGGCCTGATTCAGCACAGTAATTTAACTCATACTTAGCTTTGAGCATGTGCTTAAGTCCAGCTGGGCTTAAGTCCAGATGAAATGTCTTCTGATAGACAAGGGAAAGTCAGTAAAAGTTGAGCAAACGATTGCAGACTGAGCAAAAAAAACCCATAATAGTTTTAATTTAAGTTCAGTCTTTGTTTCAAGCAAGTCCTGCTGTTACAAAACTCTTTGTCTGGGCCTATACAAAGCTCTCTCTGATAAATTCATAATAAACACTCTCCTTGAAGGATGGGGAACAAAAGCTTTCAATTTTCCATTGACAGCCAAAGAGAGAGAGAGCAGTTACAAGTAACACCAGCAGAAGTCAAGTGGAGCAAAGGTGTCCGTAGAGAACTGAACAGGAGCTGCTCTTCCTCTGCTTTGTATGAAAAAATGCAGGAGGGGCCTGAGCTCCCACCTGCTCCCTTCTCCTCCTGAGCTGGGCAGCAGTCCAGCACTCCATGGGATCCCGTTCCCTGCCTATCCTCCTAGCTGGGGCACACTCCCGTTGCTGAGAGGGCTGGAGAAAAACCTCCAGCTCCCCCAGGGGAAGGAGGGCAGGAGATGGCCGTGTCCCCCCCCCCCGCCGAGGGAAGGCACTCACTCCTTTTGTAGGAGGGGATGCCAGGGGCAGACACCGGTGTGGAGGTGGCCGTGGGCAGCACACACAGGAACCCCTGAGCTGCCAGAGTCCTCAGGGAGCCGGCAGGGCCTTGTCAGCTGCTCCCAGATTTCCCAGCTCGCTGATCAGTGACAGCGCGTTAGGACCATCGGGGCACTGAACCCACGGCTCAGGAGGGGGAGAGCCGAGAGGGCTCCTCTCTGCCCGTCCATCACCGAGTATGTGTGTGCATCTGTCTGTCTGTCTGTCTGTCTGACCCACCTCCAGCCCATGGAAACAGGGAAGGGCTTGCCTGGGTGAGACCATGGCCCAGTAACTGCTATGCTTGAAGAGACAGGGGTATGTTAAAAGCTGAGTACGATAAAAATTATAGGGAATGGGTTTTCAGGGTTTTCAACCTCTGTTAAGTGGAGGAAACTTGTGTTACATTTTAAGTTGCAGCACCTGGCTCCCAAAGAGAAAAGGATGGAGTCTCAGCTCACACAATGCCAAGGGCAACAGATGCCAGCTGAGAGTAAGAGACCCTTGGACTGACTGGGGAGGGTGGTCTGGGGCTGCTGGGCTGCAGTGGGCAATACTGGGACAAGAGGGAGGAACTGCACAGAACCACTGATCACACAACCCTCTGCTGATATCAACAGAGCTGCTCATTAAACCATGAGCCTTTCAGGGCAACAGCAAATTCTTACTCACTATGTACACAGCACCTAGAGAAGGAAAATACATTGTCAGTGAAGGTGAAGACCTTAGGATAAAAATTACAATTGAAGAGAATTGTTCTCAAATTGAGGAAGAAACACACCTGAATAATCTGGGCAGTGGACTGTGCCTCTTGTGAGTGCAGGTGTCAGCAGCATGGTAAAACATTTCGTCCTATCTCAAAAGACTTGATGCCCTAAAAGCTCTAAACTCAAAAAAAACCTCTTTGGTGACATGAATTCAGCGATTTCCCAGCAATCTTCTTTTCCAAAGCAACAGCGAGACACCCTCTTTCAAGGCACTGCAGAGAGTCGCTGGCCCCGTGCACACAGGAGGAGATCACTGCTTCCTCTCGCTGCACATTAGGTGACTTCACTCTGTTTGCTGTGAGCTTTTGCAAAAGGTTCCTTTCATCAGCTGCCTTTGAGGTTCTTTGAAAAATGGAAATAATTAGGCATGTGTATTTTCATTGGCACAGAGAGGCTGAAGCCTGATCTGAAAGGCTTTGCCTCTGCAAGAAAATAATAGGTCCAATTAAATGTACTTTATTCTGTGAAGTTCAAACGCCATAGCTTTGGGGGCAAGAATTACGTGCAGAACATGGATAAGGTATATATAGGACTGGGGTTAAAGATACTCTGCTTGGGTTTACCAGGTAACAATGCTGGTGATTAATCGAGATGCAAAGGGTACAAGATTGACACTCCTGTGCAGAGGGACAAGAAAAGGTCCTGTGTCCACTGGCACTAAGTCCACTGAGAGCCGAGTGACTCCATGCGCACCTGCAATACCCAGCAGCCTGCTACAGTGATGGACAGAGCCGTGATAAAAACACACTGGCCTGAAGGGAGCTCCATCAGACCCCTAATTATCACTTGTGATTCCTTTTTCAGTTAATGCTTGCAAGAAGTTTCTAAAGTTTCAAAGGAATATAAATCTTATCAAAGTATTTCTAATTGCACGTAAATGACAGGTACTGAGTCATTTATCTTGGGCTGCAGGGAAGGGGCAGCAGAGCCCTCCAGAACCCATGCAAAGGTCTAATACTGCATTCAAAACTCACAGAGAAATCAAACCTTCATATAAATGTTAACTGAGAGCAAAATTGCAGTTAAAAAACAGAGAGGATGCTCTAAAAGTAATTAAAAACATGTGAGACAAATCAACATGCTCCTCTGCTTATGGGTCTGGGCTCTCTGGGGGCTAACGCCTGTCTCTGCTGCCTGCAATGGCTTTCTGTCTGTATGCTTGGACAAAAGACACTTTATTACAGTAATTTATCACCCCATAAAAGTGGCTTTCTTGTACTGCTGAATAATTTTGAAAGAAATATGTTTTAAAAATTAAAAATGCAGTCGGTGTACACACACTCAGGTCTGCTGGGAGACATTTCTGCAACTACTGTAACTGCCTGGGTAGTTTTAATACCTCTACCTTCTATTATTTAAAGTATGATGATATTTTTTCCTTCTCTGAGCTTTGTCAGCTATAAATAAAAGATAAGGGTTGAATTGTACAGGGTATCTGTAAGCACTTCCATTATTGATACTTAATGTTACTTGGAGGGGGTAGTGAGACCCTGGTGCTTCTCATTTGCACCTAAACCATAAGGCCCAGCTGAGAAGAGTGGTGGGTGCATCTTTGAGAGGTCATTTTCTCAGTGTATGCTTCCATTTTTTGTCCTCCATGTGGCACCTTCCAGCATGAGAATGAGACCTATCTACAGATATTGAATGAAACATTAAACAAAGATGCTTGGGTAACTGTGAGGACTGCCAGATGGGAGCCAGGATCAATGGGAAAGGCTTCCCAGGATAATTTCAGGACTCGGTAGATGTTCAGACAACGTCTAGAACTGGGTCCATGATCCTGAAATAACAAAAATTGGTTTGCATTTTATTCTCCTAGATCTAAAGTGTTCTTTGCCTGCTGAACTGCAGCTGCCCTCTCTCCATCTCCAGAAAAAAGGAAACCCTTTTCTTGGCACGCTCTTGTCATCCAAGGTGTTGCCCTTGTTTTTAGCACCACATCAGTCTGTGGTTTCTCAGAAGCAGTAAATTGCAGGATGACATAAGGAAAAAGAACACATTGAGATGGGATTACTAACAAACACACTCATCAAACTGCTGCAGAAGCAGAAGGGTCGTGTGACCTGGAGTCAGTGTGAAGGAAAAGGAATGTGCTAGCAATGCTGCTCTTAAGGCAGAGCTGTAATTTGGCTTTGCAGGTTCCAGTGTCTTTGTTCCTCCCTCTGCTGTCCCCACCTGTCCCAACTCAGCATCCTTAGGCAGGACATTTGCCCCAAGGTGAGCGTCCCTATAAATGCTTTATTTACAGCTGACTCACATCCTCGTTCCTCAGGAAAGCTGTGGCAAACCAAACCTCTTCTACATTTTTCTGCCCACTGATGTTGCTATTTCAAGAAAATTTTTGCTGTTCAAACAGACTCTTCAACAGGGTAAGGACTACCCACTCCACAGGAATCTTCATCGCCACAACCCCCTGGGATTTGCAAAGTAGCAGAAACTGGGCTCAGAACAAACACATGGAAGCAATCCTGATGGATAAACTGGATGAATCCTGCCCTTTGTCTCACTTCTTTGATGCTTTTAAGGAGCATGTGGCAAATTCCAGCCCATCCAGCCAGGTACAATACCACAGCTGGGGAATAACTGGGAAGGGGAGTCAGTGTGAGACAGCTGTCCACGTACCACAGGGTCACACAGGGAAAGGGACCACTCAGAGCAACACTGCTTTGAAAACAGGGAATTTTCCTAAGAGCTAATGACCACTTTAGTGTTTATTGAAGCCCAGTGAGATCAGAGTAACCAGACTGCTTGGTCCTGGAACACCCAGCATTTCCCTGATGGATCAAAAAGCACCCTGAGCTGAGTGTCCCCTTTGTGCCCTGTTTTCCACCTTGCCTCAGTCCTGGTGAGGACTGTGTCAGACACCCCATGCCAGCCAACTCTAACTGCAGACCTGCAACCAGCCTGATGCCTCTTCAAACCACAAGGTGCTAAAATTAGATCATTACTCACATCACCCTCTTTGCTGACAATTATCAGAGGGATGCAACAGTATCTCCCCATTTCATTTTCTAAGAAGTGACTTCAAGACCCAGAGAGTGAGATAGTGACTCATGCTCAGAGGTTTCTTTACTAGCTTTAATTTAAGCAGAGCTAACAATGAGAAGAACTGCTCTCTGTGCACAGAGACCTAAAAACTGAACACTCATGTTCACACTGCAAGAACAGCCACACAAACCCCAGGCAGTGTGTAAATCCAAATCACTGATCTACATTTTAAAACTAAAGGGGCTGCTAGGCAAATTTCAGGCACCACCGAAAGCAGAAGAGTGGGAGGCTGCATTCAACCACGAGCATAAGCGAGAGTCCCTTAGCTCACTGCCAGATGGGCTCCATCTGTGTCACACATCCTTGAACTGCCACTGCAGTCGGAAACACGCAGCAAACCATGACAGAGACCCAGCAGGACGCTTGCAGGAGCCTCGACAGACACTCATGTATTGCACTGGCAGGTTTTGGTAGAGGTACAGAGCTGTGTGTGGCCACAGCAGAGGTTCTTTGAGCCAGTGTCCCATCCCCAGCAGTAGCCATAGGCAGATGTCTACAGCAGGGTTTAAAGTTAGGCCACTGTCTGTTAGGGCTGACCCAGATCAGCTGTTCATTTAGGGGCTCATGCAAGGAAAGACACACCAGGTTGAGCTGGAATTTCCCTCATAAGCATGGCAGCATTCCTGATTTCCCAAAGTGCTACAGCACCCCCAGCCCCACTGCTCACACTCTCCTGCAGCCACCTGTGTGTGTCCCTACCAAACACTGCTATCTTTCCAAGCATTCCCAGCCAGTCCTGCAATACCACAGACACTTTACAAACCTGCCCTGATTATGCTTCATGTTACAGTCCCAGTTTTACACTGCTCAAAAGGCATTAATAAATAATGAATTGGAGTAGTTGGCCTGTTATATATATAAGCAGCATGTGTTCAAAATGGTTACCAGCACATCAGAGCAAGTTACCATAGATAATGATAAGCTACAATTAAAAGCAATCTATTGCTCTGCTGGACTGCGTAACAGTATGTAATAAAAGATTAATCACTTATTAAAACAGCTACAAGTATTTCATTAACCTTTATGCATTATTTCTAATGGGGTTTGCCTACACTGCAGTCACTGCAGTGACTAAGTGGGCTCAGTGGCAGGAGTGCTGGGCAGGATTTAAGCAGCCCAGCTCTGTGCAGCTGCTGCACTCAGAGCATGGTAGTGCTCAGCCCCTTGTGTTTACCCAGCTCCTCGGCTGGGCTCTGCCCTGGCTGAGCCCCAGCAGGGCACAAAGCACAGGTTCTACTGCCTGGGAGCTGCAGCTCCCATGTGAACACACTCAGGGATGGCTCTGCACTGCACAGCCTCACACCACTCTGCCCTGGCTGCTGCTCCCTGGGAAGTGCCCATTCCCAGAGCTGGCATCCCAAACTGAATGTCCTGGCTGCATTCCTGCACACTTCTAAGACATGCTGCCTGTGCATACTGGTCATTCTCTAGTGACCAGCTGAGCTTTTGCCCCCTGGTTTCCTTCCCATAAGAGAAATCAGATCGGTCTGTTTTCTGGAGAGGGGCTCTCCAAAGAGCCCTGAAGGTCTGTGCTCCCTTTGCTTTGTGCTACCTATGCTGGGAACATCCATTTTGCCATTTGTACCTGGGGAGCTCATTCCATACAGTGTGTTCATCTTCTGTTATCAGCTGGACCTGGATCTACATGAGCATAGGGAAACTCAGGCAAAATCTTTTCCTGTGCACATGATATTAGCTCTGCTGATTACTCCCAGCAGTACTTACTACTGGATAAGAGAGGCTTTTAAAACTGAAGTACTTCAAGCACTGTGTTTCCTTCAGAGAAGCCAGTCTGCTTCTTCAACACCTTGCTACTTGAAGCTCTCTGTGCCCATGGCAGCCTATCATGAGTCTGCAGAAACTAAATTAACTCAAAAATGATGTGTGCAAAGTGGCTATCAGGAATGCTTTCTAAGTGTGTAAAGTAACTCAGTGGCTTGTTGAAAGCCATCAGGAAGCATGCTCGAGAAATAATGTATGGAGATAGCAGAAAATAGCTCTTCATTCCAAAGGACAGCAAAATATCTTTAGTTCTTTCTTCCTCTCCTATGCAAATGTTATCCTTTAATGTGGCTGGTCCAAGGGTCATAAAGGACACAATATTCTCCATCAGATGAAAGCATAATCTCTTCACCGTGTTCCTAATCACGGTTCCTCTGTGCCGGAGGGAGTCTGAATTCTTCCTTAACTTCTCAGATTCTGCTGTGTTTAAGCCCAGCATTACACCCTGTTTGGCTCTCCAGTTCTTCCTGCTCTCAGACAGATCATCTGAGGCATTTCCTAGGCTGCAACCCTCCTTTTTGTCATATTAGTGGGACCTATTCACACATAAGGGACCTCCATTATGCTTGATCTGAAAGATATGTGACATGTGGAACAACATACTTTGAAACATTCATGTAGCAGTTCTGTAACCTCAGCCAGAGTTCACAAATTGTACACAGAGAGATTCCCTAAATCACTCCACTGAAACACACTGCTCAGCAAAGCCACTTCTCCTGTGCCTGGCTGCAGTTCATGCTTGTTGATACCTTTTGCTTTTGAAAGCTGGAACTCGTCTGATATATCAAGGCTGGAAGAGGAAGAAGCATTTTGCTCACAAAGGTTTGAAATCCCCATCAGTTTGCACCCGTGCCTTTCAAGCCAAACAAAGCTCTTGTATTGCTGGATGTTACCACAACAATGAAAGGTGTTGCTTAAGCCCCTGGTGCCTTCGCCCCGAATTCCCCAGCAGCCGTGTCGGAGCTCCCACATGGCCAGCGGCAGCTGCCGGGGAGAGAAGGGCCAGTGGTGCTGCCCAGGGTGCTGTGCCCACGGCTGCCAGAGACAGAGAGGCCAGTGGTGCTGCCCAGGGTGCTGTGCCCACGGCTGCCAGAGACAGAGAGGCCAGTGGTGCTGCCCAGGGTGCTGTGCCCACGGCTGCCAGAGACAGAGAGGCCAGTGGTGCTGCCCAGGGTGCTGTGCCCACGGCTGCCAGAGACAGAAGGGCCAGTGGTGCTGCCCAGGGTGCTGTGCCCACGGCTGCCAGAGACAGAAGGGCCAGTGGTGCTGCCCAGGGTGCTGTGCCCACGGCTGCCAGAGACAGAAGGGCCAGTGGTGCTGCCCAGGGTGCTGTGCCCACGGCTGCCAGAGACAGAAGGGCCAGTGGTGCTGCCCAGGGTGCTGTGCCCACGGCGCGAGTTCCGCTGACCCTTCAGCTCAGGGCAATTCGTGCCTGAGCAGCCGGGTTTGGGTACCCAGCCCAGAACCACCAGTGTCTGTAAACTCACTATTCTACAGCAGTAATGAGACAATCCAGACAGAGATGACAAATCTTTTTTTTTTGCCCTTTTTTGCATACGATAATTTTGCCAAATTCAAAGGATAATTTGAATAAAGAAGACTCTCTTGTTTTGTTATCTTAAGACTCCTGCTTTGCAGAACATTGTCTCTGCAAGACTTTTCATAGTAGTGGAAACTGCCCCAGTGCTGAAATGGGGGAAGGTTAATGAAGATTGAGGAGGTAGCTATGATTCCTTAAAGCCTTCCTGGGGCATATGTTTCCCTTGGCAATAAAAAGGGGTTCTCTGCTGTGGACCTTACAGAGAGGGTGTGGAGCACAAGGAAATTTATGAACTGTTTTCTGGAGTGCAAGTGCCTTTCAGTTCTGGTATGTACAAACTTACATCTTCTGCTCAATTTGACAAGAAAGCAGAGTTTCACTAAATTGTCCCTGCATTTGCTCCATCCCACTTACTGCTTTCACATGCAGAAAGCATTCTTCTTCTTTTCAAAGATCCAAAGAAGGCAGGTCTCAAAAGAGAGCATTCCTGCCCAGGGTTGGATCCAGAGCTCTGCACTTGACTCAATTAATAACGGGTGTCCCTGAACTCACTGTTCACAGGATGAATGAAATATTTTTCACCCTTTGTTTGCCTCCATTCTTGGCACTTCTGCAAACTATGAAAAGCTGAAATATCTGCAGCTTGCCAAGAACTGTTAATATGAAAACGTAATCTTTCCTCTCTGGTCTGGCAGTCATATGTGTCAAACAACATCTCACGTCTGATCTTGGACAACACCTGAACTTTTCCATAAAAAATGGAGCAGAGCTGGGGCTCCACACACATGTTGTACAGCTTTCCCTTCTTGTGCAGCATCAGGAGAAGTCAGGCACTGCAGCACAGCTCAGCCTTCCTGTGTGCAGCTTTCACACCTACCTACTTTGGCCTGTGCTGCTAAGCAGTATCTCTTGACAAATCAATATTCTTCCTAATGTTAAATATTTTGTCTCTCTTCAGCCATGCCTAAGTTAAGTGCAGTTTCCCTCAGAGGAGGACACACTACTGTGTAACTGGGTGTGTTAAGTCAGATACTAGGTCTGGTTTTAAGAGGCACCGAGCACTCACAACTCCTGTCACAGCCAGGAGGTGCCTTATGTTCACTGAAAGCACAAACCCTGCAAGTCCAGATCTCCATGTCCCCATTCCTCAGCTCTGAAGCCAAGCCCACTGTATTCCCAAGTACTCCAGACTCTCAGCTGATGTACATGAGCCGGAGTGCACTGAGGTCAGCTGGACCCACAGACTCGCACTGGTGCTCTGATCCAGCTTTGGCAAGGACACCGTGGAGCTGTCCACTGTCTGGCCCATATTAGTGTTCCAAATGTATAAAATACTGCATGCAAGCTGAGATGAGATGGCTTGAATGGGATAGGGATTATCAGGAAGCCAGGCTGGGCAAGCGATTGCGTGATGTGCACACCTTGTCCATGGCCTGAAAGGCAGCAGCAGGCTCTGCTCTGTGATCCCTGCTGGAACACCCAGCGGCAGCAGAGCGGGGCTGCACACACCAGCCCTGACAGGCTGTAACAGGAGCTGTGCCCCCAGCTGCACGTGCTGGAAAGCTCTCCTTGACACCACCACAGTCTGCTCTCTTGGAGCCCTGGAATGGTTTCAGCGTTTCTCAGACAGTATCATATCAAATGACTGAAAGTATTTTCAAAGAGGTGTTTGCTTCCCTACATTTTGTTTGAGTTAATAAAAAGTGACAGAGTTGGAGAGAAAGCAAAGCACATGTGTTCCTGGAAAGAAAAAAAAGCCAGTCAACAAAAAATGTGACCAACTGGAGACCAGTGCAATCGGGATGGCTTGAAAACATGTGCAGCCAAAGAATGAGGGAAGGGCACAGAAAAAGAAGGAATGAGGAGGGGAGAAGGCAGTTCTGCAAACCTCAGGCTGCCCTCCGTGTCCTGCCCTCGCTGCATTCTCTTGCAAATGTTATTTAACTGTGACTGAGTGTAACAAGCAGATAGGGTCAGTATGGCACAGGAACCCACTGCACTTCAGCAACAGCACTCAGCTCCTCACAACAGCTCCACAGTCTCCAGGCTAGGAAGGAGAATCAATCTCCAAAGTTGACATTCCGGTACCTTTTAGGAGCACTAAATAAAAGATGATGGCAAGAGGAGACTATTTTATTTACTTGTAAGTGCCAGAAAACAGGTTTTTGTTTCTTTCTAAGGTCAGGCATGTGTTTGTAGCTTATAGCTAATTAAAATACTAAATTACCTCCAGCAACTGCAGAGAAAAATCCTAAGTTAATTATACGTGACAAAAAAATTTTAAGTTTCTTAGTTCATTTTGAGATAAACAAATGAAACCTCTAAGATTTGTTGCATTGGTAGCTTTTCATAACAGGAAATAGTAATAACACATTTCTGTCTGTAGGAACTTCCTCTGGTTCCCCTCTTGGCACCAGGGGAACTCTAGGAAGCTGCCTGAAACAGGCACAAAAGCCTTTCTGTGGCAGGAAGCCAGTTCCGCTCACTTTCTGTCTCCTGCTGAGGGTATTGGGAGCCCCTGAAAGGCTGCTGGCACTTGGCTGAACAGGAAAGGACAGGTCTGTGTCCGGCAGCTCTGCATTCCTAACTTAGACACAGAAGGGAATTAAAAGAGGAAAAGTAATGCCCAGATTTCCTCTCCCAAGCTCTGTTTCTCAAGGCAATGCAGCCAATCTCCCTGGAGGACCAGAGTGAGGCAGTCTGAGCCCAGACTGAAGCTGTCCATGCACACAGACAGGTACTGCCCTCTGCATTCATGGCAGCATTCTTGCAAACATTAAAAGGCAGACAACCTTTGTGGCAACAAAATGAAAGCTGAACTCATCACAAATCAAGTCCTTTGGCATGTCACATAAGGTCCCACTGAAGTGTCCACATCCCAGCCTTAGACATGCCTGCCTAAAGTTCCAGCCACTCCAGTTGCCATCCTGCCCCTGGTCTGCCAGTGTGGCCCAGCTGCAGGCTCAGAGCAGGGGCTGCAAGTTTTTCCCTGGTTTTAAGGAGCCTGTTGGTCAGTGCTGCTGAAGTTCTTCTGCCAGTCACTGTCCTGGCTCTGAGTACACAGAGCTCTGCAATGCCCTGTCACGGCTGTGCGGGGCCAAGCTGCCTGGGCACAGGAAACAGGACCTACAGTGCAAAGAGCAGGCCAGGGTGACACTGCAGATGCTCTGCGTGGGACACCTGGAGGGGCACATCTGACACTCCCCCGCCAAGTCTGTGCCACTCCAAGGGGCCTTCTATGTGACAGAGCAATAGAGGTCCCTGAGTGTCACTTATTAGCCACTGGAGTACGTATCTCACTTAGACACACTGTTAAAATACATCTTTCTAATTTGGAAAAGCAGATTTTGCTATCCTCCCCCTCTTCAAGCTCAGAATTGTTAACAAACGCTGAAGTTCAGAGGTATGAACACGGCTATCCTAATAATGTGTCTCTCTAGATTCTTGTCATGCCGCCCTGGTGATATTCAGCGTGATAATGAAGGCAGCAGGGAAAGAAGAACAGAGAAAATAGCAAACAACCTGGGAATAATGTGGAGTTGCCATGAAGAGTCACAGATTTGCTTACTGGAATTTAGAGCAGTTTGATTTTTTTCTCCAAAGTCCTGCTTGCTGTAGCAGAAGTAGCAGAAGCCCATATGTAGCAGCAGAACAACTCAATGGAGCTCAGCACCGCAGGGGCAGCTCAGGTACAGATGAAAAGGTTTGTCCTGGGCACTTTGTCAGCTCAAAGATGCTCTTAGCCTACAAGATCCAGATGGAATGAGAGGATACAAACAGCGCCAGGGCTGACATCACCTCACAGCCTCAAGACATTCCTAGTTAAAATGCAGGAATGACCTCTCCTTTCCAACCATCCCTGGAAAGCACCTGGGCTGCCAGTCACTGAAGAGATCAAGGGTCAAGAAAGCAGAATGGAAAAATAGCTCCTCCAGTTTGCTGCAGGCCCTCAGAAGGTTACAGCAGCTGGGAGTGAGGGAAAGCGAGAGGGGATGGAGCAAATGAGAGAGGCAGGACCTGCTTGTAGTGGAAGGTGCAGGGGCAGGAGGGCCCAGAATGGCTCCATCCACACACTCTGGCCTTGCCCTTCGTTCTCTCACCCCAGCTGGTTCCTGCCTGCACTCACTCCTCACTCCCAGCACTCCCAGCCCTGTGCTCTCCGTCCTCCCCGGCAGCCGTGGGGAGCAGCTGTGACAAGGACTGAACTGAGATCAGCAAGGGGTCCAGACTTCTCTGTTCCTCCAAAACTGCAGTGCATTGCAATGGAGTTAGCTTTTTCTTTCCTGCTCATTTAGCTGAACTTCAATGATATGGTCAAGGTAGCAAAACTT
Organism: Molothrus aeneus; assembly: GCF_037042795.1. NCBI lineage: Eukaryota > Metazoa > Chordata > Aves > Passeriformes > Icteridae > Molothrus > Molothrus aeneus. Next base: position 10,458,770 of record NC_089664.1, on the reverse strand, counting down.
CACTGCTTAACTGGACCTAAAGCAGTAAGAGCCTTTTGCTAGTTTCTGCAGAACTGTGTACATATAAATTTATCAATTCGTGAGATGATTTTTTTTTGGCTTGACATTTGTTTTTTATCTTTCTTAATAGACACAATGTTTAATTCACTGTAACTAAAGACACTGGGATTTTAGTGAGTTTTCTGTCAGTTCCCATAACTCATTTTGATGGGAACCCATTGGATTTTAATGGAAACCTATTAGGTGAACATATTGTGATCATTAATGAACTTGATGTGCAATTATACGGGGAACCACCTAAAGGTAATTAAAACCTATCAAGACCACTAGGGAATAAAGAGAAAGGAAGTTACTCTTGTTTAAGACAATTAGTGTAGACAATGATCTGAAAACAAAATAAATGATCCCTGATGAAGAAAAGCTGTGTAGGTGGCTACCCTGGAAGACATAGGCCATGCAAACAAGGGTTACTTTAGAAAACAACAATTACTGTAGATTTTTCTATTGCAAGTAGTGCTTTCACAGGGAAGTTCAGCTTTTTCCTTCCTATTGCTTAACTCTTTGACATTTTGCTAATGTCTGGTTCTCTGGGTCTGGGGCAGAAGAGCACAGATTCTTCTGACACCTCTGTGCTTGCAGCTCCAGGCAGAGGGAAGCAAAGTAGTATTAATCTTAGTTGTTTCAGAAGGATCTGCTGATTGTGCCTGGACTGTGCACCCAGCCCCCATTTTCTCTGTGTCCAGGGTAGCTGGAGAGGCTGCATGCAGCTAACAGAGCCCAGGGATGGCAACACCCCAGCAGGTGGGTTCCAGCACGGAACAGAGGGAGCAGAGCTGTGTTCCACCCCATTACAGGCACTCAAGTGCAATGAAAATTTCCCTTTAGTTCTTTTACTGTTCTGCCCTAGTGAAGCACTGCTTGATCCCAGAAACATACCTTCCTAACCATGAAAGACCAGCATCTCACTGAGCAAGCAATCTGCAGATTCAGAGAGTGCCCCCAAATCACTGCTATATTCCCCAAAATCACAAGAAATCTTGTTGCTTGCTGATCACTGGACAATTAAAGGGTCCCTCACTCCATTGTCCCTGATGCACTCTGCATGCCTTTAGTGCAGAAGCAGGGAACAGAACGTAATTAGCTGGCGGGTGATGTCCACCAAATGTCATCCCTGAACACATTTGCTTTAGTCCCTATTCACCAGCATCGACAGCAAGGCTGCTTCCCCATCCACTGGCAAAGGCTTTCGCCAAGATTTTAGAATTCAACAATGAAACAGGCCTGCAACTAAAACATTTATCTGGCAGTTTTCCCTCTTTAAGTCAAAGTGTTATGTTGGCACACGGCACTGTGGGTGGCGATTTGCCAGAGAAAAGCATGTGTTGGAAAACCTTGCTCAATATTACAGCAATCTCGTGCTCGCAAGCCTCGAACGAGTCGAGGAGGAGACTCTGCCAGGGGGCTCCCGGCACCCGCCCCTTCGCAGGGCAGGCACAGAGCAGAGCTGCACGCTCGCCTCCAGCCACGGACAAATGAGGTGCTGCTGGCCACAGCCTGGCGTGTTACATGGCCTGCTGAGGAGGAGTGGGAGAGCTGGGGGCTGCAGGGTGACTGCCTGGACTACAAGTCAGCTGGTCAGCAGGAGGGTTTGTGGAGGATAGCACAGAAAGACATTGTTTTATATTTTTTAAACAGTGCCCTGCGGGTCCTTAAGTTTCTTTGGGACCAGCCCAAATGTTGGACAGCTCTGGTAGGCTTTTTATATGGGGCAGATAATCCTCACCAAAGCACAAAGAAAGACCAGAGGGACTTGCCTGTAGTACAGAAAAACATACTGAGAAGGCAACAGTAACTTAATATGCAAGAGAGGCCTGGATTCAGAAGTCAGTTGCATCATTCATTTAGCAACACTCAAGCCATGGAGCAAGAGCTGGGCTGCCAAATGTGTGCACTGGGCATTGTGCTCCTGCCAAGTTACATCTTAGAGGAGCCAAGGAATGAGCCAGGACAAAAACAAGAGGATGGAATGGAGTAGTACTGAGCCAAACAAAATCAGGACTCTGTTCTCCCTGGCCTCAGCTGCCCAGGTACGTGGCCAATGATGGGACCAGGAGAACAGGGCCTGTGAAACCTGTGCCCATCCCACTTGCCAGGTGAGCAGGGCAGAGCCTGTTGCCACAGTGGAGCTCAGTGCCAGCAGAGCTGTTCCCCTGGCAAACACTGGCAAGCCCACAGCTAAAACGTCCCTCTGGCCATCCAGCTGAAGCTCAGCCCTTTGGGGCACTTCTAAGCAGGTCTGTAAGACATGAAGTCTGCTGCTGAAAGAAAGGCTCTAACTCAGCCCTGGCTTCTGAGGCTGGTGCTGGGGGTCACTGGGTGAGAAAGGGGCCTCTGCTTTTCAGCCAGAATGGTCAGAGCAAACCCTCTTCCCAACAGCACGAGCAGGACAGCAAGAACAACACACCTTCTGTTCTAAGACAGCTACCAACAAAGCTGTTACCACAACTGGCAGCTTAGTTAGACATCAGAAAGCCACAAAATAGGTTACCATTCATTCTGCTTCTTCAGCATTATGTACACCTGTATTTCAAAGACAAAGCCTTATCCTGCTGCCTCATTTCACTCCTCTCCTGCTCCCTCCTCCATCCCCACGACAGCCTTGAGGCCAGATGTTCACCAAGCATGTGGCTCTGTGAATTGCACCAGACAATGGCAAACTGCACCTCCTCTGTCATCTGATTTTTCTCCCTTAGCTATACTGAGTGACAAAAACACTTTTTCACATCAATCTTGTTTATTATAAAGTTGTGCAATGCCTCCAGGGTCTCTCTGAGACTCCAGCTGTTGTGCTGGGGCAAGAGTTGCCACTGTGATCACCAGGAGTTACAGCACCCCTTGAAAAGTGTAGTTTCAGCCCTGAATTCCTTATTTTGGATTGTAATTTCTCATTACACTTTAAAAATGAAAGCAACAGACTTCAATCCTCTCCTATGTCCATGCAGCTGCAACACTAGAATTGGCTTTGAATCACCTGGCTCTAGAAGATGCAGGACAAGTAAGTGTCCAAGGTTCTGAGTGCAGTCTCACAGCATTGCAAGCTCTTCAGCCAAGCCAAGCCCTAGGAGCGGGGTAGCAACAGGAAGCGACAGGCCAAGCTGCTACAGCTATCACTGAGTGTGGTTAGAGCAAAAGCAATTTCATTTCCCTTTAATGAGGTTTCCAGGTAAAGCCATTCTGGGTTTTCCAGGACCTTCACGTTGCTGTGTTTCAAAGTGCCGGCAGGGCAGATGTCGCACAGGAAATCCCAGCGCTGGGCAGCTCCTCCTGCCCAGCAGAGCCTGCTCTCCTGAGCTGCAGAGCAAACACTGGAATCTAGCACACCTCAGTGGAAGTCAGTAGAAGAGCCCCCTTGTCGGGGCTCCCGTGCTTGGAGCACTTTCTCCTCCAGCTGCCAGGCAGAGCAGGAGCCTTTCAGACGGAGAGGTATTGGAGGGCAACCACTCTGGAAGGAAGGATCACAGAATAAAACAGCTCTGCAGCAGGTACTCAAAATTTCTATGTAAGCAGAGGAACACCTCACTTCCTCTGAAAAACAACATAAAATTAAAAAAAAATGGTGTGTAGAGCAGGAGGAGAAAATCACGTGGCTGTGATTCATACATCAACCTTTTGTTAATAAGCCTTTATATTTCTATCTGCTCCACCTCACTGATGTGTGCAGCTGCTGTGTTTTCACATCTTGCAATGCATATAGGGTCTTCAAAAAAAAACTAAAGATAATGCAGTAATATTGTGCTAGTGCCAGTAACACAAGACATCCTTCAAACTGCTCCTCTCCCGACAGAAGTGCATGCAATGTACGTGCCTGAAATCCTCCTTAAGAATACTAGGCTGTTTTGTCTTCACCCTCCATTTGAAATGAAGCAGGAGAGGGGAGTAAAATCCTTTCATTTTCTGCAGTTCTTGCCTTTTGTCTCCATGGTGTGGCTGCCCTTGCCCCTGCTGCAGCTGAGTCCATTCTTCTGCTCCGTGTACCAGTTGGGATTTCTGACCTTTGGAAGAAAATAGCAGTTCCACCACCAGCAGGTTCTCAGTTCAGAAATACTTATTCCATAAGGGACACCACTCCATTCTCCTTTCCTCTTCCCCCAGACCACCAGCAAAAGCTTCAATTACCTTTTCTTGCCACCCCTGCAAGCCATTTAACCCTCTGCTTTGCCCTGGGCAAGCTCAGTAACTGATCTGCCATTGCTTTGTACCTGTGTCTCCTCAGCTATCTGAAGCAACACAGATCAGAGGGGCAGACACACAGCAAAACTTGAGGTAGGAGGTGGGATCTGGAGTGGTTTCACCGTTTTGCCTTTGTTTCCTACATCTCTCTTCAACCCAGCTGCTTCTGATGGAGGCCGTGCAAAGGACTTGAAAATGCCCACAGAAATGAGGGAATAACATGAGATCCAGGATTTCATCTAGTATTTGTTGTTCCAGTCTAACATATCTAAACATTAATATTGTCCTTGGATAGATTTACATGATTTTTGGTGTTCTCATTTCCTACATTTGACACAACCATTCCAAACCTGTCACAGTTGCCCCAGGCTGTCCCAGGCCCTTCCCACAGGGTGGGTGTCAAACCCACTGTTTCTGTCTGTCTGCAGCCACCTTAACCAGTCACACACTGAGTCCCTGCTTCCCAAGACACACAACTTCCCCGTGCCAATATAATACACAGCTCGTACCTGTATATCACATTAGCACTGTGATAGCCTATTTTCATCCCAATCCTCACACTTACTCCTGGCTCTAAATTGTTCTTTATAAAGAGGTCTGCAGGGACCTTGTTATTTTTATTGCTGTAATAAGGCGGCTCTACAGGAGAGAAGGAAAGTGTTTAGAAAGATAGTAAAGGCCCCGAGGCTGTCTGAATGTCAGGGAAGGCCTGTTGCAGAGGCCAAGAGACCTGGGCTCTCTCCTTGGTGAACACTAATCAATTTGGCTTGCAAAATGCGTGCCAGACAATAAAATACAAAGGCTGGAGGTGCCCAGCTCAAGGATTAACCTGCACCAGCATCTCTGCCCAAGAAAGGAGGAAAACAGAAATACAACCCCTCCTCAGAGGTTGCTTTGGGGTGGTGCTCCTCCTTCCACCTCCAGGGACCAGGCACCTTCAGCCACAATGATCTGAATCCCAGGGAAACACTCTGAAAAAGCAAATTACCAGCAGCACTTTTATGTATTTCAAGTAATTCAAAGCACAGCTCATCAGGCAGGTGATTAATGGTGTCACCTAAGGTGTGTGCTCTCAGGCACCAAGGCTCAGCAGCCCTGTTAGAGGACCATGGATAGATAGATAGATAGATAGATAGATAGATAGATAGATAGATAGATAGATAGATAGATAGACAGATAGATAAAGTGTCCCTTGGACTTGGAGGAGAGTGAGTAGCACACTGACAGGTGAGGAGTGCCTGTCAGTAAAGAGGACCAGGACACTCACTGAAACAGCCATTGATCTCATCAGTGCCACTGTCTACTCCAGAAGCAAATCCTCCAACATGCATGACAAAATGTCAAGCCTGGATTTAATTTCCAAATCATGCAGTAATAATGCAGAGAGAGATAATGCTAAAGGTAGAGCAAGAGTAAGACACTTTCAGGGTTACAGCTGAAGCAAAAACAAACATTAAACAAATTGGGTGACAAGAGCTGTGCCTGCCCTCACCACAGCCACTTTGGCTGAGTAGAGATGCTCCAAATGCTTTTGACCAAATGTCAAAAATCAGAAAATGCTATTTCATCAAGAACAGAAGTGCTCCCTGGGAACGTGGGCAGCTCAACAAAGCTTGAAATAGGAATACTTCTGAACAATTTGTTCCTACATTCTGAACTCTATATCCCTATATACTTTACTGTTATATATCATCTCTGACACTTGGAAATTATTGCAAAGAAATGGTTCGGTATAAGAGATTTGTAATGGTTTGATAATGTTACTTTGCAGGTTTTTTCCCAACTGAAATATTTCAGCTTTTGTGACTAATATAATATTTCAACATTTTGATTTTAATCACAATTTAGGACCAAAAAAAAAAAATCTGAAATACTAGAATTTCTTGAGGGACCAATATTTTGTTTTCCAAAAAGCCTTATTGCTGAGGAGAAACTAAAAAGTTAGTGCCTTGGGAAGTGATTCAGTGCTGCAACAGCATCTCTGACATGAGAGCACACTTTACTAATATATGAGGCTGTTGTATGATGCTAATGTGGAAACTGGAGCTCCAGCAAACCGTTCATCTCCCTGGCGAACAGCTGAGCTCAGTAGCTCACAACTGTTTGCTTTATACGCTCCCTTGTTGTTGCCATGAGGCCAAGAACACATATTCAGTTCCCTCAACATTCCTGCTAGACTTAATACCCATTCCAGGTTCCCTCTTGGCACAGAGAATTTGCTGGCTTGATCCAAAAGTGAAAGCCTCTTTTCTTGTCTCAATCCCGTTGCTTTCAGCAAAGTGGCAACTCGCTTTTCCGAGCGCTGGGATTGAAAGAAAGAGTTCCCTGCTCCATACCTGGGTGACCCACAGAGGCTGGCCTGGAAGATTTGCAATGGGAGCCATTCTGCCACCATTATCTCAGAGTTCCTTTCAGATCTTACAAGGCAGTGATTGATCTGCCCATTGCAATGGGTTTGACTAACATTTCATTACCTGTCCCCACTGAAAATGTTGTTTGATTTAGGTTCAAAGAGCTCATTATGTAGGGCTTTTTTTTCCTCAGGAAAAAAAAATGAAATGCAGAATTAGGGAGTATCAAGTCCTGAGCTAATTACTATTTGCCAAGGTTTGGTTGGTGTATGAGTGTGTCTGAGATTTTGCTCATTACCAGTTGTATAATATGATTTCTACTGCACAGTTAATTAGTACCCAAAAAAATAACCTAAGGAATTTACACAAGCCTAGTTGGAGGACAAGAAATAAATCACTGAGGAGCAGGTCTGGGGAGAGTCCCCAGTGAGGACACTTTCACTATTGATGTAAAACACTCAGAGGTTTAACTTTCAAAACAGACATTTTGGGAGAAGCTCTGATGGATCTCAAGGAGAGTCTCTGTGCCATATCAGACAGTTGAACTCCATCTCATTCCACAAGCTCAGTGCTTTTATGTGGCTGATGTCAGCAATCTCCAAACAGGTCCCAGCCCAGACTGGAGGTCCTGGTGTCCATTGCCTTGGCAGAGGCACCAAGGTGACGTTCAGCCTGGCTGCAGGTGGCTGACTCTCATCCCAGCACTTGGCTTCCAAGAATCCCCTTCTTTCACCAGTCCTTTCCAAACACCTGAAGTTGACTTAGAGAAACTTGACTTAAGCATTAGCACAGACACCCCCTCCTTCCACCACCACAGTATTCACCCTGAAACAGTGGAAAATGTCATTGATCCTTTGAATTCAAGAGAGCCAAGATAGACCAGTTCACAGATCTGCTCCCCCACGGTCAACCAGGCTCCTTTAGGTTACACATAGACATGTGAATTACCTCCCCAGCTGTGCAGTGTGACTGAAGAATAATCATCTCACTCCTAAAAGGCTTCATCTTGGCTAGTGTTGTTCACCACTCCAGGAACGAGACATACTGGAAAAATGCCACTTCAATTTTGAGGCAGATGGGTTTTACTAATATGTGTGGGTTTGGTGGATTTGGTTTGCTCTCCAAGGTCATTGAGCTATTCTGACCTTTGGGCTGAACCTGAAAGGACCCTCTGTATATTCCTTCTAAACCAGTTCGTTCAGTCTTACTTTCTGCCCTTTTCAATTCAAGATGCCTTTGCCCTTTCAAACATGTGCAGTTGTTCTATCATGAGTTCTACCAGCCAAAACAGAAAATAAAATTTACGATGTACACAAGCAGACTCTCAGTGAGCCTCTTCCAGCAGCTTGGCAAGAAATAAAACCTACTGGGAAGTATTAAACCAATGACCATCCCAGACTCTTTAAAAAGAAGTTAGATACCAGTAACCCAATATGTGGCTGTAAAATGTCTTGCTCTGTCTAGGTCTGTGTTTGTCATCATATCAAAGCCTAGAAGTGGTCTCCACTTTGCCTGTATTGGAATTCTTCATTATTCACCACTCCTCCCAAATCTGATGTGATCTGCAAACTAGGAAATCTTGCTTTCTGTGTCCTCAGCCAAGTCTTTCATACACTGTAACTATCAGAAAGACCAGGATCTGCCAGTGCAGTCTCCTACAGTACACGCTCCTTTATTAACTTGTCTTTCATCTTGAAAGGCTTCTATTTATGCCTCCTTTCCCCACTCTGCTCCTGTCCTCTGGCCAATTTTCAATCAGTGAGCCAATTCTTCCCCTTTCCAACTCCCCACCTTTAGACATTAACCTCCGACGCGGGACCCTGTCAAACACCGTCTGAAGATCCAAGCCTCTCCTGACTCCTGCTTAGCCTCTTGTCTATGCCGACAGGAGTGTATGTTCTAAAAAAAGAAATTTCCAAAAGTTAGCGAGGCAGAAAAGGTCCTTTCCGGAAACCATACTGGCTATCTTTGGTCAAGCTGTGCGTTTCTCAACAGGCCACCTTTCATCTATTAAAACATTTTCTAAGACTTGTCTTCACCTGAAGGGAAACGAACTTCCCTGCAAGACCCTGGTGCACATCTGGGTCGTTCCTTAAATAATGGTGGGAGGCTGTCCGCCTTCCACCTTTGAGGAATCTCCTGCAAAACACTTCAGCTCTGTGAAGTGCCTGTGAAAACCTTTCCAATTTAGACCCACAGTTCCTTTAACCTCTTTAATAAGAGAGCCATGGAGTAGGGGGTTTGGTACCAACCATCCACTTCACACCCTTCAGCTCCCTGAAAGCTCCATTTTCTGTGCTCTCTTAGCCTTTGAGGAATAAAGTCTGGTTTCCACCTTTCTACTTACAACTTTGGTCCAGGCAGCTTCTCTCTGACTCAGGTGTATTCTCTCTGCCAGTAGCCAAGCCTGATATTTCTACTCGCCTTTTCCCTACTCTACAACCAATAGATTAGAACAAAATTAGTTTCTATCTTTGCAGCCAGCCCTTTTCTTCCTGCTGACGAGCAGACTCTGGCAGCTTGTTCTCACCTGCTCAGCTCCAATGCCAAAATGTCCCCAATTACCAAAGAATCCCATATATCCTGCTCTGTGTGTGATCATTCCTACACCATTACCTGCCTCTCCCAGAAGCAGCAGTAAACCTGTCCCAGTGTGCCCACACTTTGCACCCACATTGAGTCTCCCTGGCCTCCAAGGAGTATCTCAACTCACAGCCACTTTTCTGACATGCCACTTATTGAGGTACCTGTGTGCACAAGCAGCTTCCTCACATGCCACATGAGGAGATGAATATCCTACGTTGCTTACAGAGCTACATAAACAGGCTTTTTCCCAGGCCAATAGGTTGTTCTGCATGATTAGAAAGAGCTGATCTAAACACATTCCCACAGTTTCATGGGCTTGCTACAGTCCATCATGGGGAGTGGCTGCAGTTTGTTTTCTCTGTGTGTTCTCATTGCCCTGGACAAAGATGCTACATTTATAAAGTGGAAAGGAGCAACATCAACACTTAATTTAGGCAGTTGTTTTTGAGTTTGAGTCATTGCTGGTGCTTAGTGTGAAGCAATAGAAGGACCAGCTGTAAATAATTTCTAAGTCTAGCAAGGACTGAACTCTTCACAGGCTTCCCAGTTCATCCACAATGTACTGGTGTAGGGAGAAGTAAAAACGGTTCTGCTGTTTCTGCCTGACTTCCATGTTCTTCCCACCAAGGCAAGGCAAGGCAAGGCAAGGCAACTCTTCCCTTCAGCTTCTCTTTCACTGTGTTTAGGTCATCCAAGGCAGAGATGGTTCCTTGCCAGAAACCCTTCCAATCCCCAGGCGAAACAAAACAGCAATTCTTCTGGCAGCTGGTGGAGCAGAGGACTGAGAACCAAGCTTGTCACCCTTCATGGCCCTGCTCCAGGCAGACAACCTGGCTGACAAAGCTTTACACTGTGGGCTACTCTGAGCAGCAGCCATGTAAAGTGGAAAAACAGCTGCTCCTCTGGGTTTTCCTGAATTCTGCTGAGTCCAAGGGCTCCCCAGCCCCAGCTGCACCCACCTGGCCAGGGTGGTTCTACGGTTCATTCTGTAGGGAAGAAGGTAAGCCAGGCCTCTCACAGGTGCTTTCCAGGCTGCCTCTTAGGGCCTCGACGAGATCTTAAACCATCAGTTCACTAGAGGTGGCAGGAAAGGCTGGAAAGGGGGACTGGCCCTCCCCAGCACAGGCAGGGCTGCAGCAGGGCCAGGACAAGGCATCTCCCCTGCTCTGGTGTCCTGGCTGTGAGGTCATCTGCCACTTCAGCTCCAAGCCGTGACTGCAGCAGACTCTCCCTGTCCTCTGGACTGCCCCCCTCTTTCCCCTTGGCCCAAAAGATAGCCAAGGTCACATTTGCTGAGCTCCAGGCTCCACAGAATCTTTGTTTGTTTCAGACAAGCCAGGGGGAGCAGACAAGAGAGAGTCAGTTAGTGTTATCACAACTAATGCAGCTCATTAGAATTGTTTTAAGCTCTGAGAGCAAATGAATATCTAATGAGATTTCCCCCCAGGTGTAATTAGCAATAAGCTTTACATTGCTCTAAAAATACCCTCCAATTTTTTGAAAAACTAAATGCAGATAACTGGAAGCTCTAGTTACACTTAATGAACTGAACAAAGCACATTGAAAACTAAGAATATTTTAATTGTGTTTATTTAGCCTTCAGCAAAGGATCCAAGACATTTTCATAATCATCAAATTAATTTCAAAATGCTCCTTTGTAAGTTGTCCAGCCAGCAATGTCAACGTTGATCATATTCAGAGGACTATTTCCTGATCGGACAGTCCACTTACTAAACAATGCATTATTCAAGAAACTGGAGCCATCTCTTCACCAAATCTTCCTCCCATGGGCAGTTTAGAATATGAAAAGAATTTATTGATGCAAGAAGAAACACTGCAGTTCTGGTTAGTGAAAATAATTATGATTACATATCTTCTTTCTCCATATTTGTCCCAAAAAGAATGGTGAGGAAAATACTCACTTTCTTTAAAATTCCCAAATATTACTAAAGTAGATATTACCTTTCACATTCACTTCCATAAGAAGTTGACTTCATATCAGTGAGTATCCCAAATGACCAATTAATTTTGGCAGCTATCAACCAGAGCTGTCTGAAACTCTGACCTTTGAAAGAAAAGAAGCTACAACTTAATACATGTATCATCTTTCCCTCTAAGTGTTTAGGACTCAATCCTGGCTTTGATTAAACCAGGAAAATACCAGTAAGATTTTGTGCCATGGTTTCTCTGCCTCTGGTGGTTGCTGCCAGGCTTCCAAGATGGAATGTGAAGTGGCCACTTGCCATCAGATACCTCCAGCCTCAACCCGCAAGCAGAGCTTGAGCCAAAGAAACAAATTCAGGGAATGGGAGCAGTGATGAGACCTTTTCTAGGAATTGTCAGTACCATTCTACCAGAAAATTCAAAATCCCACTCAGTCCCTTGGATTCCCCTGCACTTGAACACAAATAACAGGATGGCTGCTTCTTCACAGCTTCGTCCACATGTCCCTGAGCAAGCAGAGAAGAGCAGGACGCAGGAAGGGACCACGGCAACTCTCCTGCCTGCTCCTGCCAATTGTGCTCCACGAGTGGCCGCTGGGGCCAGCCCAGCCCAGGTAGTCACATCCCATCCATGTCCTCTGCCTCCATGCTCGCTGGTTTCCTCTGAAGCATTGCAAAGGAGAGTTAATTAATTCTGATCACTCCTAATAGTCTTCTAGGTCACAAATTGGTGATTCAGCTTCATTAATTTGATTTCTAACATTTCATCCTTTGCACTCTCTGCCCGATTAGCTTCTTGAAATTTAGTTTCAGTAAATGGGATGAGCAAGGCAGAAACTTCCAAAGAGATTTTCCTCACTGGCATTTGGAGGACACGCCACAGCGCAGAAGCCCCGGACTCACAGCCAGGGTGCGGTCACCTCAATTTTGCAAACTTCCTGACAAGGGGGTGGTGCGGCCAGGCTGCAGTGCGAGTCACTTTGCAAAGGAAGCATTGATTCTCCTTTCACTCAGACAGGCCTCAATCAGGACAGGCACCAGCGGAAATTGCACTAGAGCAAGACTAGCACAGGAGAAAAATCAGACCATCGAATGTCGGAAAAGAAGAAAGAACTAATTTTTCTGATAGTGTTTTTAAATAAAAGCTGACATTGATTTGTAGGACTATGTAAGTAGAGATTATATATACTGAAAAATTCTCCAATCCCTCAGGCATCTACACAGGCAATGTTGGGAAACAAAGCCCATCGTGTCAGCCACACTTCGGAGGAGCAAGGACACTGTGAGTCACCAAATGCTGTTCCTAGTCTTAAGGCATTCTTAGACAGGCCATGCTAAATGACCCCTAAGAAGAAATATTACAGGTAGAGCAAGTGAAATATATTCTACTATATTTGGGATCTTGGTGGGGTTTAAAAACTAAAAGTTTTTTTTAATGACCCAAAGATGATTACGGCTATATTTCTGATTTTCAGATGAGAAATCCAGATTGTAACATGGTATGTTTATATTTGTCTCCCTGTGATAAGTTTTTATTGTATTCTATTGTACAGCTTAACGCTTCCAATGGGAGACCAAACCAATTTCTTCCTTGGGTAGGACCTAGTCTTCCTTCCCAATAAATAAAAGCTTCAGAATACTAAGACATTCTTGCAAATCAATGCTGCATACACAAAAATCATTGTTTCAGCTGCAGCAGCAGGAAAGAAGGCAGGAGTAACCTCAGTTGTGTAGAAAAACAGTGTGTAATTCTGTGACACTGAAAGTTTCATGAGAAGGTCAGAGGAAAACTAGAAAATATTCCATGGTCCAGGAATAAAATTGTACCTTTGTCTCCATACAGATTCCTGAGAAGCAACATCTTCTAGCCCTGAAGCTCATTGTGAATGTCAGCCCAAGCCACAGCTCTTCAGCCAGGTTTGAATCAGAGAGGTGCATGTGGTTTTACCACAAAACCATGAGGCAATACAAGTTTGGGGACATTCTACCAAACCTAAGCTAAAGTTTATCAGAGCAAAGCCATGTGAACTCAGCTCCCACCTGCCTGGTGGGTTTCACTGCAAGCTCAGAGCTCCAGCTGCAAAAGGAAACAGATTTCTGAGGCCAGTGTAAATCTTGGGGCAAAAATATTTTCTAGGAAATTAGTTGAAACGTGCAGATGTACACCCAGAGCAGCACAACCTGAGAGAGAAAACAAACCACAGCTGTGGCTGGAAAACCCCCTGCCCTGTCGGCAGCACAGCTTTTCACATCACAGGAGCCAATGAACAAGTGCTGGAGTGTTCTCACTGCTCAGACATGTGCAACCTGGACCCTTCGCTGGGCTTATTGTTCCCTTGCAAAAGGCCCATTTAGAGCAAGCCCAGCAAGCCTGAGAGGGGAAGGAGGACAATGGCAATCTCTCCCATTCAGCAGCACAGGCCTAGGAAATATTTGCTACTCCAGGAGAGCAGCAGAGGCGCCTTTTCAAAGCTCCCTTTGCTGGGAGGTGAGTGACAGCTGAATCACAGCGCTGCTTTCCAAGAGCCAGACCTCAGTAGCACTGCCAAGAGTGGCCCGTTGTATTCAGAGCCCCGACACAGCTGCAGTTACTGGGAGGTCCTGCCATTGTCCTCCCCCAGCAGAAAGATGTTTCTGTCCCCCCTTCACAGACCTCCATTGCTGCCCAGTACAGGCAGGCTGAATGAAAATGTCAGCAGCAAGCACGGAGCAGATGTGAAGGGACCATGCTCTCTGACCTGGATTCACCCATCACGTGGGCTAACGCTGTTCAATTGAGAACTGCTTTGTGAGACAAGTTCAGGGGGATGGGACACTGCCACCCCCAGCAGCCCGAGCACAGGCCACAGATCTGACCAGCTCAGGGATGGGCCTTCGGGGCAGACTGAGAGAAATTCTGCCAGGGAGTCATCCAGCAAGAGACAAGCACCGTAAGAGCTTTGCAGGATTTGTGCACTCAGAGTATACTGAAAACTCTCCCCATCTAATCCCACCTTTGAATTCTGCACAGTACACGTGGGTCACAGCTAATACCTCTCTTCTGAACAGTGACTGTAGGCTTTGAGTCCAAGCTTTAGTAGAAATAAAACCAAAAGTTTCAGAAAGCATTAATAATATAATGTCTCCTGGAAGTAAGGCAGTTTGTGGTACCATTCTGTCTCCAGAATAGTAAAAGAAAGTTTATTCAAAACAAACAAACAAAAAAAGTTAAAATAACTAGTGTCGTTTCACAGTCCAAAGTAAATAAGATGCACAAAAAGCAGAGCTGAATAAACTGAGAGAAAAATGCCACAGATGTTCAAAACAAATTTTAAGCAAATTTTGTCCCCATTACGTTTGTGACACTTCTTCAGTAAATGCTAGAACTGCAATTCATTAGCCCAGTGCTCACGGTGAGATCTTACATATTCATCAGAAGCACATCCAAGTGCCTGCCTACACAAAGACTCATCCCTGGCCTGTCCCCGTGCCCCAGCAGAGCACTCAGCACCTGGGACCTGCCAGGGCTGCAGCCAAACATATGGGCACAGAGCTCCAGCCACCGGGGAGAGCACCAAACAGCGGGACTGTGGCTGCATAAGAACAGGAGAGGGAAGGGAAGGGAAAAGACTTGGGAGGTCTGTCAACAGGGCAAGCAGTGTGGTCCAGGGGGGATTTTACTTCATTTGGGAAACAACAGGACACTTAGGGAAGGGCCTGTGTTCCTGGGGATAGTACAGGAGAGCAGCTGCTTTACACTGTCAGCCAGATCACAGAGAAGTCTGCGTCCAAGGGCTGGATGTGAGCCAGGTGTACTAAATGACTACAGAGATACCTAAGATACAGGGATGGTAATCTCTCACCAGGTTTGAAATGCAGATGAGGGTCTGCAGAAAGGGCAGCAACACAAATATCTTGGAGCTGAGAAACGCCAACTTTGAAGGGAAATGAGACAAAGCTGAAGGAAGTTGGCTGGGATTCAATAAAGCCTGAGAAATGCACAGTGGAAGGAGTTTAATGCAGTCAGAAATTACATTAGAACAATTCTGCTTTATAGCATTTTTTGCCTCATTGGAATTATTTTCTTGTCTCTCTCGATCAATGGCAGAAGCCAAAATTTCACAAGGAAAAACTCTCATTTTCAAAGTAGTAAAAACATGGGATCCATGGGATCCCCGACTCCTCTCATGCAAGGACGAGGCACCGGAGCAAGGCAAAGCCGGCGCAGGGAGGGGCGCGGGTGCCGGCGGGGCTGCGGAAGCCTCGGCAGTTCGGAGCTGCCCTGAAGGGCCCTCAGGTGTGCAGCAGGAACGGCCGCTCTGTCAAACAGCTC
This sequence comes from Molothrus aeneus, assembly GCF_037042795.1. Taxonomy (NCBI): domain Eukaryota; kingdom Metazoa; phylum Chordata; class Aves; order Passeriformes; family Icteridae; genus Molothrus; species Molothrus aeneus. Next base: position 10,443,348 of record NC_089664.1, on the reverse strand, counting down.
CCGGCAGGAAGGTCAGTGCCGCGAGTCACAGAATAAAACTGGAGGGACGGAGCAACTTCTTACCCACACTTCAAAGCAAACAAAGTGCCAGTACAGACAGCACAATGGGGCCATTGAAACCGGAGAGTGATAATGGGAGAGGAGGCAGCACCACACAGCTTAAAACCAAAGCAGATTCTTCCCAGAACTCACTCCCAGAGGCATTACAAACTGAAGGGAAAAACAAGAGAGTAAAAATAGATTCAACTCTGATCCACAGTAATTGCACAACGGGGATAATAGGGATCTCAGAGGTGGAGATCGTGAAGTGGCAGGATTTTAGAAATTAAAACTGTGAGCACCAAGAATTAAAGCAGAACTTGATGAATCTGGAAACTACAACCAAAAAATGCTGCCTCAGCTCTGGGCTGGCTGGGACCTTTCTCTAAGTTCAAGAAAAGGGCCTTCAAGGATTCCTTCTGCCTTGACAAACAGCCCCTTACCAGGAAAGTGGGGTGTGTGCAGTTTATACAGGCACTAAACCCCAGGAGAGAGAAAACCATTCTGCTCCCATCCCCGGCTGTAAACAGAGCAGACGTGAAGCTTCCACCTCTGTCTCCTCCCCAGCTCCATAGTTATTCTGATGAACTACTGTTTTCCAGCCCAGCAGGATTCTTCCAGCTCTCAGTTCCAGGGGGAGCTCATACTGAACAAACGACGTGCGCTCTAACTTTAAAAGCTTGCTCTTCCCATGTATCCGTCTTTGTCCTGATTTTATCTGCCTCAAAAGGCAAGGTAATTTTGACTAACAGAACGCAATTAAAATGAGAGACCACTCAACATTTGAATTTGTTCCAAAATAGTGACTCCTAAGTAGGTTAGGCATGGCGAGCAGGAGGCCTGGGCCAGCAGAGGCGCAGCCCCTGCGGTTCGGGCACAGGAGGGGGCAGAGCCTCAGCGCTGCTCCACGCCTGGGGAGCGGCTGTGGGACTCCAGCCCAGGGACAGCGCCACAGCCAGCAGCTCCCGAGCACGTGCTTTGCTCCCATCTCCTGCCAAGAAATTGCCAGCGTCCTCACTTCCCAGGGGAGGCAGATCGGTTCCACAGAGCCTGGGCAAGGGCTGAGTGCAGCTCCTTTTTTCTGTGCACATTGGCAGGTTCGGAACGGGGTAATCACAGCCACTTTTATGTGCTAAAAAATAGTGACTCATTCTTCCTCCCCAAATCAACCACGTGATGGAGAGAAGAGATATACTTTGTTTTCTCTTTCTTTGCCTTCCGGTTTGTGGTCCATTCGCTGGATTCATTTCATGTCTTAAAACGTTCTCACAAAACCACAAAGATTAGAAATATCCTTCATAATATAAGAGCTCAAATTGCACAAAAAGCCATTTCTTTCAGCATCTGGAAGAAAAAAATCCCATCAAATCTTACAGAATTTAGTCACACTATCAACAGGATGCAGTGAGCCCTCTTCTAGCAATTCAGCCTGATCTGAGCACCTTGTTCCCAATAACAGTTCTGCCTCAGGAACAGCTAGGCAAAGCCAGAGAGCAAACCTGCTCTCACTGCTGCCTCCACCCAAGACCCTGAGGAACAGAAGCATGGCTTTTCTTGATTGACAGTTCTCTCACACCTGTAAGAAAATATTTCCAATATTACATGTACTGCTATTTAAAGAGAATCTCCAATCTTCCTGCATTTACAGCAGGAGCACAAGCCTGGTGAAGAATGGAGCACTGGGTCTGTCTCAGTGTCACACTAAATTTATACAGACCTCAGAGTAGAGGCATATGTCATTTTTCTCTGATTAATACATTTCAAATGGGATCCAGACGAGTCTGATGGAGAGACAGGGTTTGGAGGTAAATGAGGTGGTTTTGATTTGAACCCTGGCTTCCATCAAAATGCTGTGGTCTGCTTAGAATGTCTGTAGACATCATTTTACAAGGCACATTTACACAAAATCCCTGGGGGTTTTAAACACTGACTTGCAGCAGGGCCCAAACTAGAAACTTGTGCAACCAGACTGCCTGGAGCAGTCTGCCTGCACCCCCAGAAGATGCTGAGATGCAGTGGCTGCACCGCACCACGCAGGCTGCCGGCAAGAGCAGGCGCTGCCTCTGTGCTCCCACCACAGAACCTGTGCTGCCTCACTCACACAATGGGGATTTGTTCTTTCAGGATGTTCTACAAGTGCCTTAGGACTAGATTTCTGAAAGCAAACCCTTGGCCTTGTTGCTGGCTTTAGGCTCCACTGCAGCTACCCTGGAGGAAATGTTTCCTTCATCCTGGCTCCTGGAGCAATGCCCAATGCACGAGGCAGCATCTCCTGTATTTTAACTGTCTAGTAAATCCTTCAAATGCTTCTGGCTCACAGTTCAAGCATTCAAACCAGCCCTGTCCCAGGGTAACAAGCTACCCCAGTGTATAAAGAGCAATGGTTTATGCCTTTCTATCTGGGCACACAAGAGAACAGTAGCAGAATGTCACCATTCTTAGCTAATTTGGCACTTCAAGCAAGATCGGGGCTTTTATCTCTTCCTTTTCATTACAACATGGTGAGACAAACATTTGATATCAATAAGTAACTAAGCTGGCTGCAGAGGACAAACAAATAGCTGCAGACGGTTGTTTGGTAAGTGATGAGCCTTTTTGGGCTCGATCACCACCTGTAGGCAAGCTTTGATTCAGACCTGAGATCATGGAGGAGAAAGTCAGGCACAGAACAGACATGCATGAGAGCAGCACCTCATCTCTTCTGCTACCTGGGACAGCAAACAAGTGCAACTCCTGTAAACGCCAGAGGGGGAAGGGGCAGAGGACATTTCTCCAGCGCAGCTCTTTTTTCTACCCAAATTAAGATCTAGTCTTTGTACAGGTGCTCCTCCCTATTCCCACCGAAGCACACAGAGTGTGATGATATCAGTGGTGCAAAGGCTGCTCCAAATAAACAATTTCATGTCACTAGAGAGAGTCTTTCTCACCTGTGTATACACACATGAGCACACGGCAGATCACCAGCCTGAAAAGCCGTTCCTTGGCACAGACTTAGTGGCAGCAACACAACAGCTTTGCTCTCGTTCACAAAGCCAGGAGGAAAATTACTCGAACCATAAGCTGCTGGATCTCTACAGTGGGGAGAATTTGGTTCTGCTTCAGGGAAGTGCAGCCAGCCTGAGATGCTGCTGAGGCCAGGAAGGAACCTCAGTGCGTCAGCCTGGCACAGCAGGACTGCGTATGGAGCTGGCTCCTGGCCCTGGAGGGCTGAACCTGACACAAATGTTTCCAAATTCCGACTCCAGCCCGGGACTTTTTGGCCTGACAGCATGTTTCACCTTTAAGCGAAGCTCAAATGCCAGGCAGCCGCTAAGGCAAAGGGGAGCGGAGCCGTGAGCAGCACCCGCACGGCAGCGGGTGAAGCGGGGAGCGCTGGCGGCTCTCACTGCGCTGCCGCCAGTCCAGCGGGGGCGGCAGCAGCGCCTGAAGCAGGCGGGTTTAACCGGGGGTGCTTCGGACGCCAATATCAAACCCAGTAGCCACTAGATGGCAAACTCACAGCCCGAACTGCGCACGCTGACCGCCAGACTCCTCCAGGGCTCTGAAATCAAGGGTGCCCAAAGCCAGCGGGAGGGCGGGGACGCGGGGCTGACACACACCAAGCACGACTGGTTCCTTCACCGGGCTCCGTCCCTCGGCGTGTTTCCGTCCCACCACTAAACAGCACAAAGATGAGCTATAAACGTGCTGCCAACTGCGTAAACCAGCCCCTGGTGTTAATGTGGAGGTCCAAACATCCCAGGCACAGCTATGGCAGAAGGGACAAAACAAGATTCCAACACATCCACTAAAAACATATTGCTTAAGCCAGAAAAAACCCCTGAAGCCTGCAAATAACATGGCTAAAGAAGCCCAGATTGCAGATGATGTATTATTCATTGCTAACATCTCTGTAAGCCTCCAGCCAATCTCGTTTTCTCAGTGCTGGCTGCAGGAGACGTGGGGGCACTATGTAAATCAGCAATGTCTCGCAAATGACTGTTACATATTAGCTGCGTGGCTCTGAAAAGAAATTAATTGCATGGTAGCCAAAGCTCTACACAAGCAATTGTCTTTGTCTAGCAAAGTGGCCATTTGTATTTTATCTCAGCCTGTTATTATCCTGAATCAGTTCTTGAGCAAAGATCTAAGCTAGAATGGGTAAAGCACTCCTCACTCATTACATGCCAATAATTTTTCTAAGTAGAAATCCTTTCCAGGAGCTGGAGTCACAGCAATGGGCACTGCAATGTGCAGGGGGTCTGCAAAACGTCTGGGTCACACTGAGCCAAAATTCCAGCCAAGATGCTGAAGGCAGCTGCCCACCCCACACCCAGAGAGATGGATGGCCAAAATTGCTGTGCATCTGCAGGAATACAAAGGCAGCAATGCCATGGTAATTTTACAGAAAGCTCTAAACTTCTCCTTTAGCTGCAAGGGGAAACATCCCTTGCTTCAAGAATAATAGAAAATAGATACATTTTTATTTAGTGTCCAAAAAACCTGTGATTTTACCCTGCTGCTGTACAGAGCACAACAAACTCTGAGGTAGCTCATTTCCCTTGTATACTGTAGCACAGTAGTTACAGACTGTAACACAGAGCTGATCACAACAAATTTCATTTTCATGCAATTCAAGTTAATGCTCCCCAATAGTAGGGTTGTTTGTGCACTCAAAGTAGCAGCAGTGCTGTGTACCCAGACTCAAAATCTCTTTTCATCCATAATTACTTTCAGAATGTCAGGAAAGAATAAATCCTGCAAACATTACTGAAAATCTTGTCCTCACCTGATGATACTATTTCATGCCCCTTAGCAAATTCAGCTGAAATACAGTGGATTCTACTGATCCCTGGTTTTGAATGTGCAAAGTCTGTCACCAGAAGAATTCATTTCCAAGATTACACTTTCATAGAACTTATCAATACATTTTGCATCATCAGTGCTCAATTACAGAAACTCCAGCAGATCAGGGAATCACCACAGGCAAGGTGTGCTTTGGTTGTGACACACAATAACCATCTGCTCCTTGTGACTGTGAATCTCAGCTATAGAAAAAGATATTTTCATTGATCCACTTGCCAAGAATCCAAACTGAGGTACTCTGAGGTCCATTCATATGGTTCATTCATATTTACCCTCTCTGCTTTGCCTTTTTCAATTACAAGGATTTACACTGGAAAATTTCTCCTGAAAGTGGGCTAACCAACAACACATTGCTCCCTTTTGCTATCCTGATTCTGCTGTTTCCCTCATTTCTATCCGCTCCTTTAAATTGTTGACCCATCTCATGACGTGTCCGTTATGACCAACATATTTGATGAGTATGTTGCAAACCTGAGCACTGCACTTGCCCATTTAATGAGCAATATTTTAGACATTTCCCAAACTTCCTGTCACCAGCATTAGCTAACACACGAGCGATCCAGACAGACTCTTTTGTTCTGAGCAGCTGTGCTGTAAAACAAGCTGAGTATCTCTGTGGCCACAAACTGCTCTCCAAGGTCTCCCCATCCCCAGTCTGCCATATGTTGCCCTATAGCCTGTACAAACTCTTTCATTTCCTCTCTATCCTGTTGCATTTCATCAGGTTTCACTAAAGCACATCCCAGCATCCTAAAGCCTGGCTGTTCGCGGTGCTCTGTGCTCTGCTCTGTTTTGCAAAAGGCACACAGCTTTTTGGTGTAGATCCTTACATGGCCTCTCATTCAACTTCTCTGGTTTTTAGGGTTTTCAAACCCTTCTGTGAGCCCTGCAGCCCACTCCACTAGAGCACTGTGAGCACTGGAGGTGCCACATCCAAAGCAGTCCACAGCAAGGAGAGTTCTGGGTGGCTGCACCACAGTGGGGCTATCCTAGGTCAAAACCAGCAAGTCAAAGATACTTAGATAAGGACAACGACACCATTTAGCTATCAAACAAACACAATATCCAGCTCATCCATAACTTGTGTCAAGAGCAGATTTTGAGAAAAGCAGGGAGAACCTCAGGTTGGAAGCAGCCATTTGTAAAGGCAGAGGCTGTGCTGTATAGACATCATTTGCCTTTCTCAAGGGCAGAGTTTGTGTCCTCCGTGGGTTCCTGGAGTGGTCGCCCTAACACGACATAGCAGCAATGCTGAGATTGGAGAAACATTCACAACCTCTTGAGCTCTGAACACAAAGAGGAGCTGCTTTAACTCTTCTTGGTTTCCACTTTGGAGGCCAGTGAGACACGAGGATGTGTCAAGCGTCATGTTGGAAGGATGCTAATGTGTATGTAGAACCAGTCTGAGGGGCAGCCCCGCTCCCCGCAGGCCTGCTCAGCTCCGAGGGGGCTCCTCCCCCGGCAGTGCGGCCCCGGCAGCTGCTGGAGCTCGCTCACTGCGGAGGGCCAGCATTTGAGCGGCAGCGCTGCGCTCCTGCACCTGCAGCCCATGCACGTGTACTTCTGTCGGGACGGGCCGTGACCCCGCTGGCTGCACTCCGCACTCAGCACAACTTCGGGAGCACCGTCCCTGCTCCAGGAGACACTCCCGAAGTCAGCAGAGCTCAGTCAAAATGTCGCTTCCCCTGCTTCCCCTGCATCCCGCTGGGGGACAGCACACTCTCCATTTCTCTGAAAAATCTTACTGAGCTGCAAGCATCAGCAGCACTAAATCCTGCTCTTTTTTGGGAAGGAGCCAAGACTGCCAATGTAAAGCACAGGATGTGATTTCCTGCCCCTCCTGGAAAAGGAAGCTACAGTCCAAAAGGTAGAGAAAGAACCATTAATCCAAGAACAACCATTTTAATGTGGATGATCACATGATGCAGCTGCAGCAATACCAGTTCGATTTAAACAGAACTTGTAATGTGCTAAACATGCAGGACTCGTGATACTGAAAAGGAGATACCAGATCCGGGTGCCAAGAAGAGGAACTACTGTTCACAGTCTCTTGAGGAAAGATGCCCCCAGGACCACTGCTCTTCTGACAGAACTCTTTAATCAAGAAAATATAAAAAAATCCATTAAAAACTAGTGGAGATTCTCCACAGAATCTCCTACAGTTCTACTTTATCCTGTGTATATGAGCTGATTAGCAGCAAGGTGCTGGGCTCCTTGGGAAAGGAAAAGCTTATGGAGTGAAAAGAAAACCAATGAACAGCCCCAGCAGGTTTACTTTTGCACAGGCTTTAAAAGAGATGGAGAAATAAGCAGTGCTATTGAGTTGGTGCAGAGATGGCCTGTACAATTCCAGTAGCTACTGCCTGCTTAAGCACAATGAAATAGGATGAATAGAAGCCCCAATGTGCCTGACTCACCCTCATTACTCAACAGCCTAAAATGGGGGGGTGGTCTTCTGAGGAGATCAGAAAGTGTATTTTCAGATATCTGAAAGTGTGAGTGCAAATGGATTATGCAGCCCAAACCACGAGTGCCCATTATTTTCTATCTGTGTGGCTGTAAGAACTCTCCTCTGTACAACTACTTTTGTTTTCAGTGTCTGCAACCATTTGCAAAAGACTGACAGACATGTGTGTGCAGACACACAGCCCGTGCTGTCATGGGGACTTGCCTTCTGTTCTTTTTCACTACAGTTTTCCTCAGCCGAAAATAAAAGCATGTTATGTGCAAAAAAACATAACAAAAGAGTGTTTATTTGCCTATGAACACTATATAATCTTCATAGATGGATATTAAAACCCTTCACACTTATTTTCACTGCCTACTTCAATTGAACTTAGCAATTCCAGTGTATCTTGAAAGAGTGCTGAACAGCTGCAAACTAGCCAATGGATCACATTCCCACAGATGGTGTTAAGAGTCCAAAGCTCTTCATGTTTGAGTGTGGGATATGAACAGGTCAAATAAGAAGCTATCCTGTCTGGGATCAAGGTTTCACAATCCTTGCAGACTGTTACTGGTTGGTACATTTCTTTGATTTTATGCTGTTTACTTGGAAACCGTGGCATTACAGGGGTTTCTGTAGAAGTAGCTCAAGGCCAATTGGCTGCACCAGAGCCCATCATCTGTGTAAGTTCAGGTACGTCCCAACTTCGCAGCCTCTCTGCTGATTGAGGTAAGGTCAGAAGTGATGCTTGCAGTGCTAATCTGGCAGGTGTCCAGAGAAATGCATCGGGCTACACAGTGATCAAAGGATGGGATTAGGAGCTCGGGCCCATAAACTCCAGATCTGCTCAGTATTGTTCACTGTGCTTTGCCAAATTCCCTACCCTCATTTACAGTGTCAGAGACACACAGTGCATTTCCTGGGTTGGGAAGGAGGAGGACGTACCTGGCTGGCTCTGGCAGGCATTGTCTGCTGTGGCCGTGCTCAGTGTCACGTGGAAGGAAAGGCTGTCAGCCCTGCCACCAGCACCCCTGCAGCAGCCTCCAGCTTGCAGCTCGTGGTGTGAGTGGCCAGCCAAGGACAGCCAGTGACCACAGAGATCACTCAGGAGAAGGCAAAGGGATGATGACATACACAGCAACTCGCACTTGCTTCTGATGGGTGGTACCAGAAAGGATGTTACTATGCCCAGAAAGACCAAAAAGTAGGGCACCAGGCCTGTTTTGGAGACAAAATGACTGCCTACATGTATATATGAGAGTAAGAGAAAACATGAGACAAGGGGGAGAAGAACAGGTGGAAGGACCAGGCAATTTTTCCAAAGCCTTGCCTCCCACAGACAGAGGAATGGGTCACCCTGTCCACAAACTGCTCAAGCAGTTGTGGCCTTCAGTGACCTTCCAAACTGAAGGAAAGAGGTAAGCACAGATGCAGAACAAGATCTGGTGCTGACTGAGTCCTTCCCCAATTCCTGCAACTCACCCATCCCATCTTGTGTTGGTCTGCTCTGGACATCTACAGCCCAGAGCTCACGTGAGTGGATTCCCACTCAGGGCTCTCCCCAAGATGCAGAAAGACAAGGATTATCTAATCACATCTGTATAGAATACATCTGCATTGCAGCAGAATGGGCAATCTCAGCGCTTTCCAGTGGTATTCAGAGTCTTTCTTCGTGTAAGCTCCCAGAATTAATCACCAGTGTATGAATTTGGCTTCCCATCCCTTTCCCCAGCTGACAGGAATTGATGGCACCAACTGCCGTCACCATGAGAAAGAAGTGATTCCTTCACTAGCATGGCAGACATATGCCAGCTAGGAAGAGAAGATCTGATCATCAGACTTGCTTGTTTTGGCTTTTCAATGCACAAAAGGCTGTTTTTCTCAGAATTAGGGTGACTGCGACAATCTGTTTTTAGACAGAGTTAGAACCACAAGATAAAAGAGGCAGAAATCTTCTCATCTGCATATTTATCATCAAAATGCAGCAACTGCATAATTTAAGCTTAGTGTTAAAAATATTGTATGTATATTTTAAGGTTTTCCTACTCAGGTGAAAAGGAGACATGCTTTCACGAAGGAGGTTAATTATTTTCTAATGGTGTGAAAACAACAGAAAAAAAAGGAATCAAAAGGAATTTTTTTACCCTTCCCCCTACCCCGAGGCACGATAGAGAGGTATCTCTGTCCATATCCTTCACAAACACACACAGTGAACTGACTCAGAACAATAGAGCAGAGGATGAGCTGGTAACCAGGGTGCGACTGAGCCCTGAGAGCCTGGACACTGGCACAAAGGTGCAGGTGACAGGACACTTGTAGAGAGAGCAGGAACATGCTCTCAGCTCATTAGACCTTTCAGCTGAGAACAAATGCACTTCCACAGGCAGGCAATGGGCACAAAGTGCCTGGAGGGCTCTGCCAGAGGACATGAGGGTGCAAAGGTGCCACCCAGCTGGGTGAGCACTGCACCAGCTGCCTCCTTTGCAGGGGCAGAGCAGAGCTGAGCTCAGGCTGCCCTGGATCACCCTCCCCACCCCATGCCAGGCACCCTCAGGGAGAGGGCAGGGGTGCTCTTCACTAGGCCAAACCCTGCAGGAAAGAATGAACCAAACACAAGCTGCCTGTGTGGTACTCAGTGGGACCCTGGCAGTTTCCTCATGGCTCCTCCCTATCTCTGTGTACACCTGGAATCTGTATTCCCTGTGGAGCTCAGGTGACTGCCCTAGCTGTGCATGGGATCCCTCCTCTTAGCAGGACTTCTTGACCCAGAGGCGCCCTGGTTTATCGGCTTTCCCACTGCCTGCCTCCTTAATAGAGACAGTTCTTGTGTGACCTGTGCTGCTGTCCATGCAAATGTGATGCTCCAGACAGGACCTCACTTTCCCCCTAGGAAGCATCCTGTCCTCTCCAGCACTGGCCAGGAACCCCACGGCACAATCAGCCACTGCTCAGAAATGTCTCTGGGAGCTTGGCAGCCCCTCCAGCGCGGCGGAGCGGGCTGGCCAGCCGGCCATCTGCTGCTCCCCCAGCTGACACAGCTTTGCCGTGCTCTCTGCTGGCTGCCTTTGCATCCTCACACGGCCACACCACCCACTCTGCTCTGACAGGCCCATCCCTAAGATCCCAGTCCCCATAAGTACCTGACATGCACATGTGCTTCTGTTTAAAGAGACATGTTGGAAGGGCAGTGCGTGACAACACACCGCAATCTGAAGACAGCCTATCAAACCAATAAATCCCCCCTCGCTCCCCAACAGCTGTAGCCCAATTAAACTCAACAGTTCACAGGTGTTCATGTAATGACTTTAACACAAAAAAAGCACCGCTCCCTTTAGGGGCCTTTAAAAAAATTTAGAGCTCTTTAAATTTTATATACCAACAACATCAAACCAAAGTAGGAAATAATAAAGAAGGAAAGGAGATAGAGCAAAGAAAATACACAGTGTCAGCATCAGCAACAGCCTAATTAAACAACAGCCAACAGGAAAATGCACATTCTGCTCACCCAGCCATGGTCCTTCTGGAGTTGTGCTGGATGCAAAAGCAGTTTCCTCATATTCCTTTCAGCATGGCTGCACCGGCCCTCTCCATTCATGCAGTCCCTCAGCCTCCCCAGCACAGAGCTGTGAATGAGCTCTCACTAGCAGCACCAGGGCCTGCAGCTATCACTTCTCTCCAACGCTTTGCCTCTCTCCCTACCACCAGGTCGGAGCCTGGGCTGGTCTCCCTGGCGTGCAGAGGCAGAGCTGCTCACCTCTGAAGTGACTGCTGTCCTCACTAAGTCCCATGGCCTTGCAGCACACCTTGGCTGATCCAGGGAGCACTGAGGAAGCTGACACCATGGCTGGTCAGGTTGTCTGCACCATCTGTTTGCTGTGTACCAGCAGCAGGCTCTTGCTAGGTGCCTCCTTGTTCCTGGGTTTCCTTGCACCTGGCTGGAAATTCTGGCCACAGCACCGTTATTTGCCTTTGTGGTTTTCCCACTGCTAGCAGGTGTTCTCTCTCCTTCTCACTCACCTTCATCCCCCTCATTCCCAAAGACCTGCAGGCATGAGCCCCCAGCAATGTCAGGATCACAGCTAGGAGCTGCCACCTCTACTCACTGCAGGAGGGATGAGGAAACAGGAAACACAATTCTCATAAACCTAGGGAAGGCTGGAAAAGAACCAGTTCTTGTGGGACCCTGCAGGGCTCTGAAGAGGCAAAGAGTTTGCAATGCCTCAGTTTCAGAGGAAACCAGTACAAGGCTTGTTACTGCCCCTGTTTTGATTATGTGTTTGTTTCCCGTAGTGAAATACTGAAGCCAAAGTGAATCTGACACTTCTGCTTTAAAGCAATCCTGGGTTCAGCTCTTCATTCATATATAAGAATATGAGGTCCTCTTATAAAGGAACATTGGTGTCCAAAAGGCATTTTTAAGAGGGACACTGAAAAGATACTGCTCTATTGTAAGCCAGAAGGTTCTGGGAGGGGAAATCACTTTATTTCCATCTTAGGGAAACCCAAGACCCTAAGAAACTGAAATATTTTGAGGCCAGAAGAGTGCAGAAGAAACCTTTTCCAGAGTTTCTAAACAGGGAAAAGGCCATCTTGGCAGGCCTGTGAAGCCAGGAATTTGGACAGGAGCAAAGGGGCAGCCATCATCCATCCTCTCTGCTGAGTGGGACTGCAGAATGTGATCTCCCTACAGAAAGGAGATTCACAGAGCAGTGTGGAGGTCAGTGCTGCCCACGTGCCTCATTCGTGCACTTACAGCACCTAGCACACAGGGCCCAACCTGGGAGAGTCCTTTAGGAATTATTGTAATATAAATAGTAAATAAGTATGAATAATTATGTGAGGATGATAACCAGTGATTTAGCTATGAAAAGGCCCCAGGATGCAAGTGCTAATCTCCTGAGATACTTAGCCATCCTTTCAAGATGCTTGAAGACACATAAGTAGGCTAATTACAAAGGAAAATGTCTCTTGTATATAAATCTCATCTAAATTCAGAAATGATGCAAAAAACAAACTGAGAAGATACCCAGGAAAAGTTCAATAATGTTGCTGGGAAAGGTTAATTTTTAGAGATTTTTTTTAAGATAACCCAGAAGATCCTTAAATATAAAAATAGTTAAACCTTATATAGCAACTGTAAGTATCACACCAGAAAAGCACTCTAAAATGAGTAGAACTATTGAACTGTGAAAGCATCATGGAAAAAAAACCCACAATTTCATTTTCTTAGTTTAGTTTCAATTTATAATTCACACAAGTAGCTTAAACACGTCGATTTGAGATCAAAACAGAACTTCAGGTTACATAGCATCTGTTCTATAGGAGGGTGCTGTGTGCACTGAGATAATTTTAGATGAATGTGTTATAAACAAGATCTGTGGAACATTGCAGAGTAGCAAGTTTTGAGAGAGAAAAACATACAGTTTAAATGCATAAATTGTTTAGAATGTTTAGCATGTGGTTGTAAAGCAATCAACCAAGTGATCTGTTTTCCAGAGTAGGACAGCTTGCACAGATGAAACAGCCGCTTCCTCAGTACTTAATGTAAGACTCGTTCAGCACTCAGAGGAACAGCTTCACACTCTGCAAACATGGTGATCCTAAAGCCAGAGCTTTTAGCCACTGCTTTTGCTCTTTCCCAACACCTCCCCAAGCTGTGTATCCAGAAATGTAAATTAGATGAACATTGTATATTTCTTTATAGTTCTTCTTTCTGCTATGGGAAAAAGAACACGTGAATGTGTAACACAGGAATTTCTGACATACTGTGCATCAGGTCATGGATACAAAAGTACTCTACATTCCAGATCCTCCTTCAGTCAAAACTAGAAGCAAGTTCATGATAATGGTGTCGTTTTGGTCAGAAAAGGCATTTCATATGTTAATGCAAATGATGACGTATGAAAATATTTCTCCTTTTAGAAAAAAAAATCTGAGATTTAAAAAAACAGTGTGAAACAACCTACAAAACAGAAGACAAAATCCATTCAGTTGGTAATGATAATCCTCTACAGGCTGCAGTGGAACATTTCCCTGAAACATCTCCTCCTGTACTCGGTTATTTATGGTTTGCTTTCCAGTCTGACTGCAGCAACTGACACCCTGCACAGAATCAGCATCAGAAGGAGAGCAGCTCCCCCAGAGACAGCCACACCTGCAGGCAGCCCTTACCAAGGCATCACCACAAGGCTGTGGTGCTGCTGGTGAGCTCCAGGTCACACCAGACCCAGGGCCTGTGGGAGCAGCTCACGGGGTGGCCTCGTTCAGCTCAACACCTGGATCAGTGGCTCTGAGGATCTGCTCAGGTCTGAGACACTGGACAAGTTCTCACCTGAGTGACACCTGTGCTGAACTCAGGTGAGTTTGCAGGTATTTGCAGAGTGCAGGTGTTTGCAGGTACCCACTGGCTCAGAGATCAGGCTGTGCTGAGGGTAAGGTCCCATCTGCTGTTTGCACTGGCTGCTCACATGCATGCTGTGACCTCCTCCCACCCTTCTCCAGACACCAGCCGCTTCCATACATCCATCTCCTTGCATATTGAGCCAGTGCGCTGTCACTCCCAAAGTTTATATTTAAATAAGCCCTTCTGTTGAACTCGAATTAAATATAGCCCTGCTGAATCTGATACCATGAGAGAACCAAGGCTGGAGGCGAGAGAGAGAATGAGGAGGAGATCACAACTGAACAAATACATTTAAAGCTGCCAAGTTAACACCCGGCTGCACATCTGACTCCAACGCACACTGGGGTTGTTTCTTTTCAGTTCAGCTATAGTATTAGTTGCAGTGAGGTCACCCTCACATGTCCTTCTGCTTTATGTCTCTTACCAGACAGACACACACAAATCTTCAAATTTTACAGACAGAATGAAAATTCAGACCAACATTTGTCTCCCTGACCTGTCAGCACTTACAGCAGTGTCTGACTGACTGAGGTACAAGAGGGCAAGTCAGAACCTCTGAAAAGGCAGGTGTCTCAGGACTAATTTTGGAGCCTACTGACAACAATAATAATCAGTTCTTAGTTAATGTCAGAGAGCAACAACAAAGCCTATGGCAGCCTGTGCTGCAATTCCAGCCAAGGGCTCATTCTGGGCTCTCTCCTGATGTGGGTGGCCTTGCCAGCCAGTTTTCAAACAATGCTTAAAATGTGGTTTGGGGAGAGTGGCCTGGGTGGCTGGACCTGAGAAAGGATCAGAACTCAGTGTGTGCATATTAGCAAAAATGTAATTAAGGAGCCCAGGCATAAAAAAATACAAGAAAATGTGTTCATAGAAGTAAAGGAGGCAACTTGTACCATTGTACAAAGAAAGCTCACAAGAAGTAATACAATAAAGATAAGAACCAGATCTCCAGACCTGTGAGACTCAGGCGGTCAAATCCACTGGGTTGTGTCCTTAATGCCTAAAACTTTTTATTAGGCTTCAGGATGAACAGCTTCTAGCAGCAGAAGAGATTTCATCCAGGTCAGTCAGCCACAAAAAGACTCATCAGTCATCACATGATAACCCTGACTGAACCATCTATATATATTTAAAATACCAGTCCCATTAGCTGCACTGGAAAGAACCAAGCCAAGTTGTTCCTATTTCTGTCCCAGTATCCTAAAAGATAATCCTAAAAACTAGTCCAGGCCTCCTTTGCTGTGGCTGGCTGACTTGCCTTACAGCTACTCGCTGTCTTTGACAGCAATGAAATCCACTATGCCCAGTTCCAAACTGGGCCAGGGCAAGGAGCAGTGGAGGGAAAAGCACGTGGAGTGAACCAGCTGGGCTGGCAAGAGTTAAAGCTGCTGCGAGCCCTGGTGCCTATGGACTGTCTGCAGCACGGATAAAACACTGTGTGGAAACATAGGATAGGCAAGCCCTGCTTTGTCCTCATGCAATCTCTTCAATTATTTTTTGTGTTGTGTATTTTACAAAGGATAAATCAGGGAACATTTCAAGAAATGTTTTCTCATTCTAAAACTTATCAAAATATTGCTGACACTGATCCATGGCTGGGAATGTCATTCCTGAATAAACATGATGTCATTCTCATTCCATTCATACTTCTCCTGGACAGCTGCTGTCAGCCTCAGTGAAGAAAAATGCCACCTCACTGGTGACAGCTGCCACTTGAGGTACTTTGTATATCAGCCTCCATAGGAGTAAAAAAAAAACAAGAGTCAGTCATGCACATGCTATTTAAAGTCTGTTGCATCTTGATGAGAAATGCAAAAGTTAATATGGGGCAGGTTGCTCAGTGTCAAAAGTCTGGACAATGAAGAATAAGGAACTTTTCTGGTCTCACCGTCCTATGAGGCAAAGCTCAGGCAAGGCCCTCACACCCGGGCTGTATTTGCTTTAAAATAAATTTATATTCTTATGAATTTTATCACAACAAAGCGAATTAAACAATCATAACAATCCCAGAATGGTTTGGGTTGGAAAATGGCTTAAAACCAGCTTGTTCCCCACCCCTGCCATGGGCAGGGACCAGGTCACTCCAAGGCCCATCCAGCCTGGACTTGAGCACTTGGAGGGATGGGGAATCAACAATTTCAGTTCCAGCACTGGAACTTCCCCAATCACGTTTGCTGGCACCCAGCTCTCCTGCAATTGCTGTAGGAATTGTTCTGGGCTGGGGTAGCTCTCCAGTCGCTTTCCAAGCATGGAGACAGACAATCCCTGCCCCAAAGAACAGCCCAGACTAAATCTGTTTTCTGTTCTTTCTGGCCTCCAACTTGCGCTGCTGCTTCAGTGTCAAAGGGGCAGATGTAGAATCTGGGAAGCTTTCCAGATGCATCTTGAGCAAAGCAAAGCATTGTGAATCACTGGTACTAAGCAGGATCTTTCCATCTGTCACAGTACCCCTGGCAGCACTCACCATGCACTCACAGTACACACAGGATGACAAGCACCTCATGGAGGGGACACCAGCATCTACCAGCGCCAGATTCTCAAAGAACAAATAAATAAGTGCTCTTGTCTTGCATGCTAGTTTTCATCACACAGACTGTGCTCCAGCAGCACTACTCTGCCCCCCAAAAGAATGGCAGCAAGCCCATGCAGGGCTGGAGCACCTTTGTAGCCATAAATGTTGCATTAATAAGTTTCTTTCTAATACTGGGCCATCACTTTAACTTTTATTACTTCTCCTGTCCCATAAATGCTCTCAGGTGCTCTTCGAAGGAATCTGAGCAGATTGCCAAACTGAGAAGAATGACAATGACATGGCCTCTGGCTCTCCCCTGAAACAGCAGCTTTTCTGTCATCCCCTGGAAATGCTCCAGTTTCTTTACAGCTCTGGAAACGTGGCTCAAGCAAGGTTGCCAACACATGTTCCTCTGTGTCAGACATGACTCTGATTCTGGAGCTGTGAGGAGCCTGTCAGCTATCATTCTGCAAGGAATACCACAGCCCTGGCTCCTCTGCTTTCAAATTCAGTCTGCGTTAGGTTGAGTAAGAAGAGCTGACAGGTATCTGAAAAAACAATAGCAGCTCTTGCTTTAATTTGCATGCCTAGCCTTGAAATCCTTTGTCACTAACTCAAGTGGGCAGTGAATAAAAACTTAGTGAAATATGATGCAATTCACATAACTGCACAAAGAGAACATCTCTGTGCCTAACCTCACACCTCCGATGCTCTGGTGCTGATTTGTTATGTGAAAGCATCAGAAAATAAATGGATATCCAGCAATGCTGGAGTTGTCTGGTCAAAATGAGGTTTACTGAGTCTCCTGACAGGTTGTCCAGCTCTCCAGATTTCAGAGTGACATGTCACCAGTCCTTTCCTTAACCTGCTCAACCCCAGGGCCTAAGCATCCCTGACCGTGCTGGGCCTGGCTCTAGGACTGTCCCACATCAGGCTGCTCTGGCGTTCAGAAGATAGAAAGAAAACCTCCGTGCAGGCTTTTTTTGTGTGCTGTCTCTGCCAGGACACAGAGGTCCTCTGCTTCTCGCCCAGCTCTTCCTGACAGCCGGTATGCAGGTGCCTGCCCCGTTCCTGCCCCGTGCTCTGGCACAGCCGGGCAGCACCCGGACACCTCGGGCAGCACCCGGACACCTCGGGCAGCACCCACACACCTCGGGCAGCACCCACCCCGCGCACCTCGGGCAGCCGAACCCGGCACCTGTCAGCACTGCCGGCTCCTCACATCTTGCAGCAGGAGGGAAACGAGGAGCGTCAGCACCTCCGCATGAAACACAGCCAAAGCACAGAGCCGACACAGGACTTCCACAAACCTTTGTTTAAAATCAGCACTGAAGCGCAGCTGAACTCTGCTGCACGGCAAACACCTCCATGCCCACAGCCCTGCTCCCGCTGTCGCCTGCCGGCCTGGCAGCCGCCGATCTCCATAGGGCTCAGGTGTGACACACACCAAACCCCACGTCCCTCTTAATAAAGATCCGTGAGCCTGCCAGCCCAAGTTCCAGGTGCCTGTGCATCCCCAGCCAGGCCCTCATGGGGCCCTCATGGCCTCCTCCTGCCCCGCGCAGGGCCGAGCCCACCTTGGGGAGCCAGCGAGCATCCACCCACACACACCTCCATCCGCTTTCCTCTCCAGCCTTACCTGGTGTCGGCTTCTGGGCGCTGTTTCCTCACATGGTGGCCATCGTCGGCCGCTGCTGCTCCGCTGGGTTCCGTGGCACCGCCTGCGCTGCCCCGCGGTGCCCTCCGGGGCACGGCCGCTCGCCTCAGGGCACAGCGCAGGGCTGGCGCCTCACGGAGCTTCCCGCCACTGCCGCCGCGAGAGCGGTCACTGTGCTCAAGCGAGTTCTGGGATTTCCTCCCCTTGACGATAAATCACTCCCTTTGCAGAGGCCACAGCCTCACCCAAAGGCCCTTGCACCTGAGCAATGCCGCGGCTTCCTCCCGGCAATCCCTCAGGGTCCCGAGCTCTGTGGGACGCCTCTTATCGGAACACGGCGGCCTCAGCAGCCCGGCGTCCCCTCAGGAACGGCGCCCACAGCCCCGCTGCGGCCTCTGTGGGCCGCCTGTGGTGGGCAACAGCTGCCGGCCACCCCGGCTCCTCACAGCGGGACCCGCTGCGGCTCCAGGACCCTCCGGCACCTTCCGCAGGGCAGGGCTGGCACCCTGCGGGGCGGCGGCGGCGGCGGAGCTCTGCCCTCACGGGCACGGCCGGCCGGGGGCAGCGGCGTGTGGGAGTCGCGGCGGTGCTGTGGGAGCCGAGCGGGGCCCGCCGCTCCCGGCCCCCATCGCGCCCTGCCCCGGAACAGCCGCCCCAGCACCGAGTCCCGGGTGAGGGACAGGGCTCCTTCCATCAGCGAGGGCCTGCAAGCCTCAACAAAGGAAAGCTCTAGAAAGGAGTTAATTAAAGAGTTCCAGTTCCCTTCGACGCAGCCCCTGGTCCTTTGTGAGCACAAAACGAAGCCTGAGCATTCCCACTGCTAATTATGAATAAGTTGAAGAGCTCTTTGATATTACTGCTGTGGTTCAGGCTGGTGCCATATAGTGCAAATAACACCGACATAAAACCTCCGGTGTGTCAGCTGCAGCCTCTCCCCTGTTCTGGTCATTTACATTGTGTTTTGTTTATTTATGTTGTGTTCTGTTCATTGACTTCGTTTTCTGTTCAGTTACACGTGTTCTGTTCATGTCAGTTTCTTGCAAGTTTTGGCATCAGTCTGTGTATTTTTGGAACTAAAGCTGTAACTGTTTTCTCCAGAAAATTCTTAAAATTGCTCCAGGTGAAGTTAGCCATGTACTGGCAAAGATTTTTTCCTGCAAAAGGTTCCTGTATTTTTCCCTTCACCAAATTCTGCAGGTGGCAGACGTGCAAGGCCGTGGCTGCAGCACGTGTTCCGTCTGTGGCCGAGGTTCACCAGAGGCTCTCACAGCTCCGGCTGTTCCAGCACAGAGCCAAGTGCTGCGAGCGGCTGCTCGGGGATGTGTGACCATGGGGAAAGCGGCTGCGGAGCTCAGAAGCACAGACTGTTCTTCCAGAGCTGCCTCTGCTCCAGGGTCACTGAGACGTGCTCTGAGTGCTGAAATGCACGGCCACCTGACAGAAAGGTGGGCAGGTGACGGCAGGTGACACTAACGCTGCCCCTCGCCGCTCCGTGCCAGGGCATCCAGCGTCGCTGCCTAATGCCAGCTCCGTATGGGATGTGCAATTAGACACGGTGCCAGTGGCCTGAGCTGGAGGTGAGCTCAGTACATGGTCAGTGTCACATAAAAACAGCGTTCTGGGCTTTAGGTGCACTAAATGTTGCAAACAGATGATAACTGTCAGCTCCTCTGCCGGCTGCGTGGAACAGCAGGCGAGAAAACCGTGTCACAAAGGGGAGAATCTGGAGCTGTCTTCTCAGTGCCACCACCCTCAGGACTCGCCCCTTGCAGCCAGACTTGTCAGTTTGCTACAGACCTGCCCTCACCCCCTCTGGTGAGGCTGACCAAGGGCATGGCTCGTGTTGGCATTGATTTCCCCCGAAATTCCCCATGAGAACCCCAGGAGCAGCTGTAAGATGTTCCTCAGGTCTGCTCCAGAGAGGTGACACTGTCCAGCTGTCCACAGGCCACACTGGGCCTGACCTTCCCAGCTCTGCTAATCAGGGCCAGCTGCCACCAGCCCCCAGCGTGAGGATCCCACTGGAGCAGTAAGGGAAGCAGAGAGCGATATCTGTGCAGGGGAACGACTGCTTCAAACAGGGACAAAATCAGAAAGCAGAAAATTAGAGCTTCAACCATAAAGTTCAAAGAACACAGGGAAAAAAGCATGAAAAATAATTTTGACACTTTGAAGTAGAACTCAATTGTTCCATTAAACTGTATTTTTAATAAAAAATAACAATAACAGCATTCCAAATATCTATTTTATAAGCTTTACTAATGTATATTTTTTTAATACATGTCAGAAATTCTTACTTGAGGCAAATGCAATATTTATAGAAAGCAAGAGACTTCAAAACAGCTCCAGAGACTTTAAGCTCTCGATTTATTCACAGATTTAGAATAACTCAGGAATACAAAATGACAAAATGTACATTTTTTATATTGTTTACTAATGTATTGTCTCTTGTCCCTGATCCGTCATTTTCCTGACTGGAGGAAACACATTCAACTTCTTCACTCCCTTTAATGCTACACGATTCTGGAGGGAAATATTCCCATTTGGTGAAAATCTATCACAATTCTGTCTTGCAGAATATCACTCCCAGAGAATTATGTGAAGATCATTAATAAATACATTTTTGCAATGACAATCATTTCTTCTTTGGTCATGATTTGTATCTATTATTTGCTTCAGCCTCTCCAGTTCCCAGAGAAAGTGCTGGTGAGTGAGGAAGAGCAGAGGCAGTGCGCCTACATTTTTACAGCCAAACCTGAGCACTGCTGGAAGGAAGCACTGAGGAATTTCGGAGCAGCCAGTGTCCCACCCCACCTGTGCACAGCACAACATCACTCCAAGGAGGATGAAGGGGAAAGCCTCCAGGAGCCTTGCAGCACAAACTGAACTCTGCTGTCCTGAGCTCTGGTGGAACAAAGTAGTGATGTTCAGTAGCAAATACCTCATCAGTGAAATTTCCTATCCAACACTATCTTTTGCTCAAAACACATAAATTCTTTTTACTCACTTATTTTTATTTCCACACCATGTAAGTTTCGGAATGAAAATTGTCTGATGTTCTTCAAAAAAGTAATCTGGCTTCTGATTTTGGGGTGTAAATTTATTCTACATGCTTCACTGTGTGCCTGCCAGAGGACACAGGGAAGCAAAGGAATTTGACCCACATACATAAATAACTATATATGCAGCACAACATGGATCTGGGCAGACACAGGGTTATTTTTCTTTTCCAGGAAAATCCTGGATCAGAATTAGTCACAAAGACACGCTACCCTGACAAAAGATGAGTCCAGAGCTCTCCCAAGTGTGTTGATGCTGAATCAACAGTGAGAGGAGCACTCAGGCAGCTCTGGGCTGTGCTGGACACACAGCCACAAACGCTGGATGTTTGTCCACACCCCACAGCAGCCACCATGTGCTGTGAAAGGTGTAACTGCTGAAAGATGAGCAGCACACACTGCAGAGCGCTTCTACTCTTATTAGACTTGCCCTAATGTTTCTAACTTCTACCACTCTGTGAGATTTCTTTTACTGTTAGAAGTGCTTTTAAAACGGATGCATTTGTATTCACGAGCCCACAAAAGAGTAACTCAAAGCACTAAATAGCAACAGCTTAAAACTAAGTGCTGGGATTTTTTTCCCTGCTGTCTCAACTGCAATTCCTCACACAGTGTCTTGAGTCCAGCAGCTGGGCTTTAAGAAAAATGAGGAATTGTCCAACGGCATGTGACAAAACCATGCGAGTTGTTAGAAGTAGAGCCAGAGGGATGGAAGGGACTGGTGAGTCAGCTTGCCACAGAAACATGTCTAGAGTTTAACTGGCTGTAAAACCCAACAAGGGCAATGTGTTCTGGGGCACCAGGCCAAAGAATGCCCAAGAGCCTCCAGTTCTGGATGACAGAAGCTCTACCACACAAACAAACTGGAGCAGTGTCACTACTAGCACCTGGTACACTCTTTGACCTGAGTAATTCGATTTTACTTGTCCCAATATACACAAACCCACTGTTTTTCACAAAACCCAAGGACAAAGCCTTGCTGACACCAAAAACACCCACCACGTTCCCAGCTGCTGCAGGAGCAGTGCTATCATCAGGTTTTATTCAGCAACTGGGTGGGGGAGTGGGGGAAGGCTGCTCGTGCTTTGGACATGCTGGATGAGCAGGAGCCACCAGCCCCTGGGCCACAGGAGCTCCTTTCATCCTGCTACTCTGTCTTAGCAGGATCTCACATTCTTGCATCTTGCTCCAGCGCTCATTCACAAGGCTGACATGTATGGCTGTACCCTGTGTGGCCCCTGCTAATTCATGACAACACTAGTGACTGACAAGAGCTGGCACCTTCCCCATCAACACACACTCTGGGCCAGCATGAGCAGCAAATCTCTGGTCGAGGAGTCTCTCAAAGAAAACGCTAGAGTGAGTGCTTGTGGCTGCAGCATGCAAGCACTGTTCAAGAGCCGTGGCTCCTGGGGCTGGAGGATGTGATCTGATGTTAATATTAAAGTACAAATATGAATGCTGCAGCTAACACAGCCTGCTGCATGAGGCCAAGAGGAGAGTTCAGAGCAGAGAAGTCCCTGCAGACTGTTAGTTCTGTGGGAGGCAGCAGCCCAGTCCTTGCAGATGTGTGCCCTGGCTCAGCTCCACACGTGAGCACTGCAGGGCTGGCAGCTCCTCGCACGCCAGACGTGTCACACACTGCTGGGAGCATCTGCACTGCCCACCCTGCCCTGCCCCGTGCTGGGGTGACAGATCTGCCAGGTGCCACAGAGGCACAGCCAGCAGTGCCCTGGAACTGCTAGTGGGGAAAAGAGGTCGAGCAAGAAAAGTGATATTTTTACATTTTTATGTGTACAGATAATCAATAATTAGACCTCATGGTGTGTTATATATTATCCCCTCTGGTGTCACTGTCTGCCCCTAAAAGACCAATGTTTCCTGCTCTTCCTCTCTTTTCACAGAAAGCTGTAAGTGACATCTATGCAGGTGGGGAACAAATTTTGTTCCACCAACTTCTGACACATGAAACCTGACAAATATACAAGAGATGCAAGAGTAGCTAATGCTGTGTGCTCATTGCCTTTGTGCTACATCACCACTAAGGAGCATACAGAGGGGGCCAGTCCAGAGCAAAACTATTGTTTGCAATTGCCTTTTCCTTTTGACATTTTCATTGTGTGTTCTTTTAGGATTGTAAATCTCCTGCGATGTCTTTACAACACAGCTGCGAGGAGGCAACATCTAAAAAGCTGAGGAAGAAAATGTCCTGCCACCTGGGATCAGCACTCTTCATCTCCCCAGTCACATTCAGGAGTCTTGGGCCGCTCTGGCTCTCTTCTCTTCCACTCTGATATTTTTCAGTCAATGCATGCCTGATTCTTTTTTTGTTCTTTCCTGAATTGCAGGTAGCTTTGAAAAAACACGCATGAACCAGCCCTGCCAGGTGAAAAATAAAGGCTCCTGATTGCTATCATTATTATTATACCATGAGACATTTTATTAACACTAAAGTGTGACATTTCCCTCCAAAGAAAGGCTTTCTCCTGCCCTTCTGCATGGCTACTTTATTGAATCCAAACTCCGTTCCCGAGGATCCTCACCTGTTTAAACACTGCTGTATTTCTAAAAGCAATTTAACCTTTCATCTTTTATGGATGGATCCTTTTTTAACAAAAATCCTATAGGGCCATTTTTCTCCTCATCTCCTTGTGATCTCAGCGATATTACGTGATGTAGCTTTTGAAGAAGAAATGCCGAAACAGCAGCTTCACCACCTGCAGCTAATGCAGCAGGAAGACGGAAAAGGCAACCTGGAAAAATCCCTTTTCAACATTTCTCTCACAAGCTCCTGGTAAGAATCCCCCAAACCGAGAATGTCTCTTGCATAGAAATGAAGGGCAAGGGCTCAGGAAGGCGAGAGCAGCCTGGAGATTTGCCACTTTGTAAAACCCATCGGTTTGTTTTCCAGCCTCCATCCTCTCAATACATCCATGACTCAGACACCACCCAGCTTTCATTATTTATTTTTGGCAACGGCTGTGTGTTGTCCAAGGTAACAGGAACTCCTGGGATGAAGAACACAACCAGTGCCCAAGAGGTGCAGTGTTCAGAGACAGAACAGTTTTCAAGGCATTGTTGGATGATTTTACTGCTTGCTTACTGCATGGCTCACATGGGACCCTTGGTTCAATAAAACACCAGACAAACTACAGACACCAGTATGTATTTTCCTCTGCTAAATCCTCTGATCCTGGTTCAGTCCAGAGCGCTCGGAGAGATTCAGCCCCTCTCCATGCCAATCGTGTTTCTCCTTCTCCCCGCTCGAGGTCAGTGCTCACTGCCCGCCCAGCTGCCCCTGAGCCCATCCCCCGGGCAGGAACGCACCCCGGGGCCATGGAGCCACGGGCAGGTCCCTTTTTCCTGCCCTCACTGGCCTCAGCACCGGCACTGAGCCTGGCCAGAGCCCCCGGGGCTTTGGAAAGATCCCCAGCAAATGCCAAGCCCGGGCTGCTGCCTCCACTGCCCTGCTGGGACTGCCAGCACAGCCTGGCAGGTTGTCCTGCTCCTTCCCTCTCCCTTCCCTGTCCCTCTGCACAGCAGGTGCCAGTTTGTAGTTTTGGAGCTTTTGCTTCAGTAAAGCTTCTCTCAGTCACACCTGGGAACGTCCTCTCACTATGGAAGGTGTTACTGTGCCTTTCACCCCCAAATGAAAGCTGTGCAGCCTCACAGATGTGCCACCTCTAAGCTGCAGTTAAAATCTACATTTATCTGTAATTTACTTTATAAAACACATTAATAAAAGTAATTAAAGCCACATAGCCAGAGCATCCACCAGCCAAAGAGACATCATTAAGATTCCCCACACCTGAATAACAAGCAAGGAAAAACAACACGGGGATTTAGAGTTCAACTTGCAAAAGATAACACCATGCATTAGAAGCGAATGAGCCTCCCAATGGGAGCAGCACTAGAGAATGGAAAGAAAATAAAGTAGGGCAGTGTGCCAAATTCAGGAGGTTTTAAAAAAATAAGCAGCACAGCCATCACAAAAGAATCCCCATTTCAGCCCAGCATGGGAGGAAGTATGAACTGAAACCCAACGAGGATTTCCATGTTACTGTCTTAATTTGTAAAGGCTTTGAAAAATAACACAATGCTGAGCTGGTCTTTCTTTTTTGGGAAGAGGGGAGAGGGTCAAAGGGAACTGGATTGGTTATCAAATAATGACAGCAAAAGCTATTCTCTCTGGCTCTCCGAAACTCCCAAGTGACTTGAAGGGACACAAAACACATCCAAAGAAGCCCTCACATGGGAAGGCAAAGCAAAGCCCGCACCTTTCCCCAGCACGGCGCTCTTGTGCAGCCGTGCCCGGGCTCCGTGCTGCGCTGACACACAGCAGCTGCCCCCGGAGGGACGGGGCCGCGCCTCGGAGCGGAGCCGGCCGCGCTCCCTCGGCAGCAGCGCGGCTGCGGCAGCCGCAGAGCTCGGCCAGGAGCGGCACGATCAGAGCCGGGTCTGGCCACTCGCCACCCCCAAGGGCTCGCACTGATCGTTACTGCTCCAAGCTGGAGGGAGGATTTGCTCCTCACACCCACAGGGACTGGACACGGAGTCTTTTTGTCCGTATTGTTGGGGGATGCCACATTCATCTCTAACTTTTTCTTTGCCTCCTGTTTTCAAACCTGTTCAGGATCTTTGCTTTTCCCCATTCTCACTCTGACAATTTTAATTGTACAAACCTAGCTTTTCACCTTTTGTTGCTCCACAGATATAGGAGAAGGCGAAATGCAGGTAGAGCACCACAAAAGCAAAAGGCAGGTGAGCTTTGAAGGAAAAGGGATCTAGGAAAGGGACAAAAAGGAGCATAGAAATGGAGGGTTGATCTCTGTTGTACTCACAGCATGGAGTAAGCCAAGCAACAGCTACTGTACCTTAACTAGGCAACCGGTAGAAAATCAAACCTTCCCTATGATCAATAGGATAATGGTGAGAGTTTGATTAGCCTTGGAAAAATTACAATAAGGAGAGAATTTTTTCTCTCCATGGGTTGGGTGATTTCCCTGTGAAAGTTTTTACAAGAATGAGGCTGCATATAATGCGTCTTGTTAACCCAAATTACATGCACTCGAATTCCCTCTCTTTCCCCAAAGAAATCAGAGAAGAAATCAGGCGTGAAATGGCATGTGGGTGGGGCTGAGCCGAGCCAGCACCACTCTCATAATTAAATGAGACTCGCTGAGCCCCCACTTCTCAGAGCCTTTCAGTTCTTCTGCTGGGCTCTGCTCAGTGCCCACAAACACGGGGCTGTACTGCTTGTGTGCAGGTTTCACACACTGTGCAGGCTCAAGCAGGCTGTGGGAAGGGGGAGCCTCTGGCCTTTCTCCAGCTCAGGGGAGCCTCAGACCAGCCCTTCATGCTGCAGGGGGTTAAAGTCTGCAGGAGTTTTGCAGAGCCCTGGCCAGCCCTGGCCCAGCACACAGAGGTGTCACCCTGTGTGGGTGTGACACGGGAGCGGGCAGGGCCTCCCGGAGCCTCCCTATTGCAGTGACACATTCAGAACTTCCCTTCGTGTTTTTTCTTGTGCAACGAGGCTGCAAAAGCCTCTGTGGTTTGGAGGGAGGCAATCTCAGCCTGACTTTCCAGAGAAATGGGAGGATTTCCACCCCCAGGAGGTTCTTGCAGAGCAGACAGGGGCTGCATCCTGTTCTCAAAACTCCCTGGGGGACAAGGAATGGCGCTCAGGAGCCACGGCCGTGAGGCTGTGCTACTCCTGTACCCCACAGCTCCCTGGGGGTTGTGCACCGAGCACACTCGTGTGGGCTTGGTGCCAGGTGTGGTTTCAGCTGAAGAGGCCCCGTGCTGGCCCAGCACACCCTGTGACCCCTGCCTGGACTGCTGCAGCTCACTGCTGAGGTGTCCCTGCCCGTGGCAGGGGATTGGAACTGTGGGCTTGGAGGTCTCTTCCCACCCAAACCATTCTGTGATCCTGTGATTAAAGTTTGAACTGCAATCGGATGCACTTGGGGACTGTAATTCCCAATCTCCGGTATAAAATCCTAGGAATGGAATCCCTGTTTCCCAGACAGCACAGAAAACAGCGCATTAGGTTGCTACTATTACTAACAGCAGTAATGGAACCCCTGCTAGTGTAAATACTACGGATCTGTGGGGTGGTGGTGCTAGCAGAGCTGTGTGGGGGACACCTGGGCCAGGGGCCCGGGCACAGAACCCTTCACAATCCAAGGACACTCAGCCAAATGCAGATGGAAGCAGCACTTCAGCCCCGCTCTTGCAGCTGACAAGGGAGCTGCCAGTAGAATTGAATGGCAAGATGGGTGTTTGGTTATGAAATAAAGATGTTGTGACTCTTTGGCTTTGCCATATGTTTCCGTGTGGAGGTGTAGAGAGCTGCCATAGCTTCAGGCTTGTGCTGCTCCGACTCTGTGGCCCTGCTTGTCCCTGGAGGCCGGCGATCCTCAGGGCTGTGTGTGTGTTTGTGCCGCTGCTGTGCTGGCACCCTGCCTGCTGGGGCTCCTTCCTTCCCCGCTGCCTCCGCTCCCGGCTTTGTCTGTGCCGCGGGTGCCCTGGTGACGCAAGGCCGGGCCGCGCTTGCAATAACGAGCGAGTAAGAAAAGCCCTGGGGGAGCAACCTGGGACAATGCAACCCCCGTGCTGCCTTCCTCGGGGAGCAGGGACAAGGGACACGAACAAAGGAGCCTAAGGCAGAGAGGCAAGCAGGTGGCACTGGGGAGGAGGCAGGTGGAAGCGAGACAGCGGCACACAAAAGATGAAAAGAGGAATGTAAGGAGAATATGAAGCTGGAAGAGATGCTCCATCTGGGCCAAGGGAACGCTGGAGAAGGAGCCACGTTTCAGGCCTTTGCAACAATAGGTTGTGAGGAGGTCTGCTTGAGAGAGGATCAGCTCGCCTCCTTGACTGGCAGCTGCTAAATGTGTCAGTAGCTCAAAAGGAGATGTTTTCAGTGTGTGCACCTCAGGCTGCCCTGCTGATCCGCTGCCTCGGGTCAGGTATATTTTATACACTATAAAACAGCAGAATTTCCAACAGTTCCTGAGAATCTCCCCTCCTCAGCACTCATCAAAATGCACTCCTCATTCACAGTCTCCTTCTGACACTGGGAATATCTCAACCCTTAGCAACAGGTGATGACAGGGCATGACATGTTGTATCAGTGTTTCACTCTCTAGAAGACTAAGATTGGATTTTTCCCACTTTTGCATTAATGTCCTGTGAGATGCACAGGGCTCAGCTTGCAAGCAAAGTATTGTGTTCCCTACACACGGATCTATGGCTGAGCTCTGCAACAACACAAACTGATCTGTTGGTATCCCTTTTATGTCATAATTCAGACCTTTACTCGGGGTCGACAGTGCAATGCTTTGACAATCCAGATGCCATGCCAAGAACACATAAACTCATTTTTCATTCGTGCCCCCTTAAAACAGCAGAGATGGTCTTGTGGAAAGCACAGGCACAGCTGCTTTTTTTAAGAGATATTTTGCTCAATGCAGTGGTCAGGAGATGATGTGGGGGTTCCCCAGCCAGCTCCACCTGCCTGGCTGGGGGTCCCACCGAGCCTGGGGCTGGAGGCTGTGAGCCAGGGGCTGCTCCAGTGGCCTGGCTACTCCACAGAGCTGATCAGGGGGGCACCTGATAAACCCCACAATTATGTGCTGTAGACTACTGCTTTCAGTCTTGATCTGTGTCCAAAAGCAGTAAGGACAGGAAAGGAGCTGTTATTCAGGTGTTTACTTCTTGTTCTTCATACATCCTAAACGTTCCTAGAAACTGTTAGGAAATCTGAACACCAGGCTGCTTCCTGGTGCTGTGCCTCTGTGTAGAGGACTGTAAGCCCAAAGCAGGAGCTCCGGGAAAGACTATGTTCAGTAGCAGGAGAATCTGGATATTTGGTGTTAATCCACAGAAATTGCTGCAGCTGGGCCCCATCAGCCCAATTTTGGAAATTAATGGAACGGTGGGGATGGACAGGTTTGACCCAAGGACCCAGACAGGGGGATTTGGTGTGTCCCAGCACAGGAGCTTTCCCAGAGAGGTGACAGCTCTGCACACACGTGCTGCACTCCTGAGACCCCGAGCCCATCCTGCAGAAGCCAGGCCTTGAATCCGTTAGCTGGATCATTAATAGTGATCAGCCATGCAAATGGCAAAAGAGTAACCAGTTATTAACAGAGGGCTCTTTTATTGTTTCCAAAAATAGGCCTGTGAAGTGAGGTGTGTTCTTGTTCTCTGTGCACACATAAAGAGAAACTGCAGAGCAATAAACGTTAGTATTTAAAAACACCCAACTTAAGAAGGGCACTTTCACTATAACTTTCCTCTTTATGGAGGAATAACAAAGGATCCCTAAGCTGCTATGGTTCTGCAGAGACTATAAAACGATTGTGAGTTTAACTGAATCTTTCCTGGGTTTGAAGGTATAAGATTAGTGTCTGTCAAGGGAATTGGCTTTGTTAATACTCGAGGTTCAGTCCAGCTGCATTTTCCCTGCATTTTATGACATCTGGTTTTGTCACTTTCAACAGTTTGGTAACGCACCAAGATAAGAAACATACCCAAAATTAAACTCTGTAAAAGGTGAAATTGGGTTTAGAGCTTCCTGTTCCAGGCTTTGTAGTGTTGGAAACTCAGCAGCCAGAATCGTGCGGCACCCGTGCAGTAAGTGACATTTTCCTTGTCAATTATTCATATGTAACAACAGATCTGCTGCTAAGTAAATACATTTAATGAAGAGAGCCAGCTTACAACAGCAAAGAGCAGTTTGGGATACAAAGGCAGCACGTGCAATAGCTGGGTTTGTGTCCTTCACATTCGTGACAGAGCACTTGGCAGTGTGAAAGAGAGCACACAGCCCCGACACTCCGCACCTCCTGCCTTCCCGAGCCCCCAGGGGAGGGTGGGACGGTCGGGTATTGTCACACACACCGGAGCCAGCTTCCTCCTGACCTGTGCAGGAGTCTGAAACTGTTCCTCAAACCAAAAGCCGTCCTGGAGGCCAGAGGTGGCATCACCTCCAACACAGTGACTTTTCCTTATCCTGGGAATGCTGAATCCTGACCTCCAGGCTCTCTGCTCCTCCCAAACCCTGCTCCGTGGCTTTTGTACAGAACTGGGTCTTTGCCTTCCTTCAGTTGTACAGCTCCTTGGACTTACCTGTCTGTCAGGGAAGGGAGAGGACAGAGTGCTCCTGCTCTCAGGCATTCCTGTGCTGGCTGTGCTCAGTTTCCCACAGCCCTGCATCACAGGTCCCTGTGTTCTCATCTCCAGGTACCATGCTTAGGATCTAGTGCCTCCTTCCTGGAAAACAGAGATCCCCTTCAGTACCTTCCAATCCCAATTCCTCTGAGGCTGTTGTGTGGGATTGATTTGTGCCTTCTCACATATCTTGCAAATCCCTAAAGGGAGGTGCAGCAGTTTCTGGTTTCTGTTCTCCAAAGTAAAGTAACCCAGGCCCTCCTGTCGTCGGCAGGGCCGGGTCAGCAGCAATCAGGACTCAGAGGTGAGACTGGAGGTGCACACGTATGGTCACACTCATCTGCTGCAGTGCCATTTTCTCATGGCCTCCCATGGGAAGTGTAATGGCTTCCACTTTGCCTTTTGCTCCAGTTTGGCACTGTTCACTCAAGGACTTCAAAGCACTTTCTCAAAAT
Organism: Molothrus aeneus; assembly: GCF_037042795.1. Classification (NCBI taxonomy): domain Eukaryota; kingdom Metazoa; phylum Chordata; class Aves; order Passeriformes; family Icteridae; genus Molothrus; species Molothrus aeneus. Next base: position 10,412,755 of record NC_089664.1, on the reverse strand, counting down.
AACAGTAAGTAACCTCTGGCCAGCCTCCCTGTGCTGGCCACAGAGCGTCTGCGGTGGGAGCAGGAGGCAGGAGTGCTGCCCTGGCCTCTGCTCCAGCCAACAGGCAGAAAAAGAAAGAACAGAAATACCTGGAGTCCTGCCAGAAACACATTCTTCCCTCTAATGCCTGGCATCAGCTCCAGTATAATTCTAGAATTAAAATGGATTATATTTTTATGCAGATCTTGTAAAAACAGCCCAGCTTTTAGTCTGTTCCAAGGCAGCTGATAATGATGGTACCTGCATGTAAGTGGCTGCAACACACCTTGTGCTCCCAACACAGATCCCCAGGAGCTGGAGCTGTTTTGTGAGGAGAAAGGAGTTCTGCAATAGCTGCCAATGTCTTTTCTGAGACTCCTCTTTTGTGCTGGCATAGCCAGAAGGGACTCTGGAGAATCCTGTCAGTGCTAGTGAGTGTTGATGTGCACAATCTATAATCTCTGGGATAAAATGGAGTGATAGAAAAAGAGAGTATGGACACAAAACATGAGTAGGAACTGTCTACACTCAGGGAGCTGAAGAGTAAAGAATAACAGAAAATAGCATTGTACAGCTTTTAGATTAATGTGACATGGATTCATGAATTCCATACACACAATAGGGGCAGAGCTGGAAAAGACAGACAGAGAAATGAAAGCCACAAATGGCCCAGGTTACATTAAAAAGCCTGTCAGGGTGGCGTGGTTGGGTTTATTCCTGCAGCAGGAGTGGCACTGGCTGTGGTGTCACTTCTGCTGTCATTCAGCATTCGGGTGAGGAGTCAGCACCAGTGGGCATGGAATGGAGAAAATCTGGTCTGCATTAGCTAGAGGTGGCTGAACAAGGTGGTAAGAACACCCATGGCTGATTTTTTTAAGCACACATCAGCTCCAAAATGCATTAGCAGCTGGCAGGGCCCCTCCCAAGGACTCTCCTAGGAGCCCTGGCCAGGTGAAGGTGAGCACTGCAGCCAGCACTGGGGGGAAGATCCCCCTTTAAAGAGAAGCACAAGCTCCTGGCTATGAAACCTGTCCTCTCCCCCGTCCATGGGCAGCTCACGCTTGTCTGCCAGCCTCTCAGAAATGGTCAGATCATCCAGGAACAAAAGTGGATACAAAAGCTTTTGAGCTACTTCTAAGGGATCCCTGCATGTGAACTAACAAAGGCAAGTCTCTGGTCAGCAGGGTTAAATCCACCAGCCACAGCCTGTGCTCCTGCAGAAAGTGGGAATGAGCTGAAACTGCCTGTCTGGGATAATCATACAGGCAATGGTAAGTAAAGTGTTCTTCTGCCTCAAAATGTTTCATAGGACCATTAACAAATTCTCAGAAGGTCTGGGTTCAAGAGATGAGGTATCCTGGAAGATTTGGTCCAAGCAATGATGTCTCTTTACCCTCTTATCTGTCTGTGGGTGACAGACTGGCCTTTCAGAAATTGCTCTTCCCCACATTCCCAGAATCTCTGCCCAGACTTGAGCGAGACTTGGCATCAGCTTCTTGCTCAATCACAGCTTGCAGAGCCATCTTACAGAGTATCTCTTTTGTTAGTCTTCATTTCCAGAGGAAGGACAGCAAAAATGACTGATGAAACACAAGGAAATTACGTGGGAAGGCAAAAGAAATAGTTGGTGAGAATGCAGTTTCTGTGGGCTGGAGGTTGCAATCAGAAAAGAGTATCTGGGACCTGTGCACTCTGATAAGAACATGAATATGTCTCCTGGACTCATTCCTTCCTTCAGCCATCAAGGAGAGCTGGAGAGGCACTGGGAGGATGTGGGGTGAGCTCTGTGGAGGGAAGGATTCATCTCTGGCTGTCTGCTGCAGCCTTCAGCCAGCACAAACAGTCCATGGGTTAGAGCTCCTTACCACTGCCACTCTGTGTTGGACCAATATGCCCATGGAAAATCAACACCCTTTTCTAGGAACACTGAATTACCAAAGCCTGAAGATCTTCTCACTGGTTTTGGTAGTAACTAAGGAGTGTTATATTCACAGTAATGACTGTGCCGTGGGCAGATAACAGCCTCAGCAGTTTGGTGTCACTGCAGGAAGAGCACGTGGTGGTTTCAGGGTTTGCAGTGCTGCAGATCCAGTGCGGCTTTCCAGCACCAACCACCCTGGATGTGGGTGCACTGGAGAGAGGCGTCACTGAGATTTATCAATTAAAACAGATCCCCAGAGAGTGAAGTCATGCTTTCTAAATATTTGTGTCCCTCTTGTTTTGGTTGCTTTCTTCCCCCCCCATGGCTGCTGGGCTGAACCATGCAGGGGAAAGATTTCTTTCTTTAACAAAAAGCTTAATTATTTCCTTTTTTCTAGATGTTGTTGAAAAAGTGTAACTTCCTGGTAAGTACTGAATTTTACAATGTAATAAATTGATACAGTGGCATGTAAACAAGCTGTGTAAATACATGTGCAGAGCCATGCCTTCTACAGAGCAAAGAAGAATTTGCACAGAAGTGGTTTTTTGCAGAAATAATAATTTGCACAGTGTTACGCATTAGTACAATAAATGATATTGCAAGGTCTGAATTTACTGATAGCAGGTTGTGTATTTTGAGTACTATGTTTTGCTCAAATTAAAACCCAAAAAATATTTACTGGCTACAAAAATCCAGTTATTAGGCCAGAAAGAACTGCTAACTTCATTCTTATCTGAGAGGAAATCCATTAAATGCCAGGTGTATCTTTTCACCCAGTCCTTGAGAAAAAGAATTGTTGAATTGATAAATGCCTCTCATGGCCCTGGTCCAGCTCAGCTCTGGTTTTCCTGGGTGGAGTGGTGGTGTGGAGCATGTGTTTAATGAGTCTGAAGGGTTGGGGGGAGAGTACAATTGCAGCAGAAATGGCAGAAATACAAATTTCTATCTATTAGGCCTGTCGGTATTTGCTGCTTCAGTGGAAATGGTTTTTGGGCTGGGCTCTGTGTCCCTGCCATGGGCAGGGCTGATGCTGGCAGGAGTTTGTTTGGGCCGTGCTCCCCACTGTGTGTGGCTGTGTTTCACCTTCAGCCTGTGCCAGAGCAGGTGAGAGGGACCCCAGAGAGGCACAGGCCACCCCCTTCACAGGCTGATTTCACCAGACACAAATTTGCTGCCAGGGATGGAATAAATCCTCCTGACTCAGAAGGGGTAAATCCCTGTGGGAGCAGGAGAAACTCCACCTGAGTACTCACACCTAAGTACGGAGCCTGGTTCTTGGTTTGATTTGTGTCTTTTTCTCCCTTTCTTTTAGATGAAGATTGTTCTTACAGGTGCCTAAGCTTCCTTCCAACAGACAAAAAAGAGCAAACACTTATAGGAAAGCAGCCTAATTATGTGGGGTTTTTTTAAACAGCCAGGAGGAAAAGGTAGCTTGAAAACCAAAATATCTTGGAGGCTCCTTCTGCATCCATAGTGTGTTTGATAAATTGACTTTTGCTTCCAGGGCACACATTCAGCTTCTTCATTAGTATAATGATCCTTGGTCTTCTCTTCCCAAACTTAGATGATTTGAATAAAAAACTAAGTTTTATGAAAGGTAGCCATTAATAGAGTCAATAAATTTTAAGCTGTGATTATATATCACTTGCAGCCATCCCATCCCTCTCTGCTGTAGATCAAAATATATTCAGCATTCTTAAAATACATTGTCCATTGTCTGTTTGACAAGAATAATCCAGTGTGTTGGTGAGTACCAAGGTGACCTGAAAGTTTTTCTAGTACATAATCTCCTCTTATTCTGTATTATGTATGAACTCAGAGACAGAATATCTGCATTGTCTTAAATAAACTAGGTAAAATGTATTTCAAAAAGCTTCTTGAGTCAAAAAGTAGCAAATCATTGTATGTATTTCCATATTTGTATAGTTTCATTATATTCTTGTTCTAAGTTACTTTTAAGTCTCTTTCATATTTAAAAAATGAACTACACACCTATCATGCAAAATGTAAAGAAGTATGTTCAACTAGTTCAAATTAGATATACAGTAAAAATACACTTCCAAAGAAATATCATTTCCATTTTTGTTCATGTTTTTAACAGAATTTCAGACTAATACATCAAATGTGGAACTGTACAAGAATGTGAAGAAACATTAGGATTGCAGTAGTAAAAAAATGTACAGCATTCAAAACCAACAAGCTCTAAACAACCAAACAATACCACAGGATTGAAACAGTCATGGGGACAACATAGGTCATTGGAGCCAGAGTGAATCCTAATGCACCTACATAAAGACCCTACATAGAATATTGTCTCTTATTTATATGCAAAATCCCTGATTTGATCAAACCAGACAATTTCTCTAATTGTCTTGTATAGGTTTCAGATAAGATTAACATGAGAGTACTCCCCTTCGTGAAGGTCAGGTGTTTGAAAAGGCAATATTGATAATTGGTTTGAAAGGTATTTCCATCCACATGGATTCAGGTAGTTAAGATACAAGATCACAAATAATAGCAGTACAATTTGAAAGAACCATTGGAATTGTTCTCTGCTACATTTGCCATAACACTTCAGATTTCAGGATTCAGTATTTTTAAACTGTTCACAGGTTAATACACAGGGTTTTAATTATGGGCTGTAACCATTTAACAGTGGACCAAAATTGCCTTTTAAATCAAGAAAAGATCCAGCTTACCATGTAAAAAAAAAAATCTCCAAAGTGATTGACAATGAACAAAATGTTACAAACAGCAGGATGTCCGTGTCAGAACAGCTTTGAAAGGCAGATATGTACCTGTTACAGTCCACCAACCAGCACAACATCCTTATCAGACATTTGGATCACGAGGAAAAATGTCCTGGATAAACCTGTAACATTTATAAATTCAACACAAACCACCTTTTTTAATGTCTCATCACTGTGCATCAACTCAACAGACCCTGGCAGCCGTGGGTTTGGTGACCAGAGCCCAATCCCTCTCACAGATCTCAGCTAATTCCCAGCTTTGAGGACTGTCCTGCTTTGCCCATAGCTCACCTCTGGGGTTTTTTAAGCTGAAGTGTTAAAAAGGTTAATAAATGACCCAATTATGTCAGCTTTTCTGTCCCACAGTCCTCATACTCTGAAATCTCCCCCTGATCTTGATAGGAATTTGGCTTGCACAAGAACAGCAAATTTGCAGCTCGGAAAGGTGAATAAATGTAGCGTTTTTAAAACCAGAACACTGTTCGGAAAAAGTCCAGCCTACAAAATCATTTTCAATGCCCTGAGAAGGGCAAAGAACACAAATCTTGGCATCTATCTTGCTGTTTATTTAGAATAATCTTTTAGCAATTCTGATCCAATGGGAATGAGGGATTAGTTTTAGAGAGCTGGCCAGTACAACCCAACATCTGACTGAAAGAACTGATTGGAACAGGTTTGAAAAGGAACAACCATCTGCATCTTATGTACCACTCCAAACCTCTAAACCTACTGGGCAAACAGCATAGTGTAGACTCGTTCTTATACATATTTAAACTTTGCTGAGGTATTTCTTTTATTACAGAAAAGCAATTTTAAAAACAATAGGAAAAAAACTCAAAAAATGATTTCTATTCTGCAGAGATTTTTGGGGAGAAGGAATTCAATTGTGTTGAAAGGTCCATAATCATTAAAGGAATAACCACTTTTAGTGTCAATAATATATTCTTCCTTGGCTTTTTATTCCTTCAAAACATTACAAAAAATGTAAGGCTGTGACTTTATAAAACATAATTTTGCCTCAACTTTGCCCACCGGTGTTGTAAAATAACCTGAAATACTTCAGCCTCTTTCCTAGGGCAAAGCTCTCCCAGTGTCCAGCTTGGTGATGGAGCAGCTGTGGCCACAGAGCCGTGGGGCCCCGCTGGCGCCCAGGACATGGGACAAGCCACACCTTGCACAAAAGCAAGATTCGTGCAAGACTCATGCATGCTGGCCAAAGTCAGGCGTCCTTCACGTGGCAAAATGAACCACAGTTCTTCTACTTGAGTTTTAACATTATCTGATAACTTCTACCTGCAACTAACATTATTTCTCTACAATGAAGGTACCTAGACTGTTGTACAAGCTGGATTTCTCACCCATAAATACTTTGGGAACCACAGGAATGTGTACATCGCATTTAGGGGTTTTCCTAGGCAGACTCTGTGTTTGAAGTGCATTTTTCTAACCTTTTTAGATCCAGTCAGCCTACCTGGATTGTGACACTAATGTTAAATGTAACTGCAGCCGTTACCAAGTAGTTTCCATAAGTGGTTTTATTACTGGTTAGATTTTACAAATTCTGGTATTCGAACAGACTTCGACCTTAAAATTCTAAAACAACAAAGCAACCAATGAAAGGCTTAGGACTATTCAAAGTAACAAACTCTTTAACATTTTTTGCCCTGGTCATAAATATACAGAGAGAAAAAGAGAGAAGTGGACATGGAATCCAAAGAATGTAGATAAAACAGTATATAAGGCACATGGCAGTCTTTGAAAATACAGAAGCTTTAGCCAACTTAAATTAATTGCTGTTTCCCTTGCTCAGTCCACAAAACTGTACAGTTACACAAATGTTGTGTTGCAATAGATCTTCCAAGTTATTCTTCAGTCCATACTCCATAATACCAGAACACTACATTTCCTTCTGTTTTTTAGGAGAGATCCTAATTGTGGTTAGTCAGTTGCTCAAAGCCTCTATTAAAATACACTTGGAATTTCAGCTAAGAATAATTTCTTTTTTAAAGAAATTATTAAGAAAGAGTCATCAGAAAAGATTTGTAAGAGTTGTCTGTGAAGGACTTTGAGATTCATGAACCTCAAGACTTCCGGGCACTGATGTCAGGACCGACGTCACAGTTGGCATAGTGGGGTTAGTCAAGTCTGTTAAAGTAGTGGGAGTGCTGGATGGACTCATGGAGGCATTGGATATTTCTGAGGCAGGACCTGATGGGGTCCCTGCTTGGAGGGTTGAGTCTGAAGTCTTATCCACCCCTGTGTTTTCTTGACGTAAGAGGTTCCGTCTGAATTTGGCTCGAGCATTTTGAAACCAAACCTGAAACAGTTTAATATAACAGGGCAGCATTTAAAGACCTGCAGAGTTTAAAAATGCAAAAGCATATTCACAAATTCATCAATGTTGGAATTGGGAAAGACGTTTTTACTGGTAACAGATAGCAGTAGTTCTAGCCATGAGAAATGGCCTCTGCTTGCAGAATATTCCTTCTTCCCTGTCCTTGCATCCCTGCAAGCAGAGTGCCCGGGCCAGCAGCGGGCTGAGCATGGAGGCTGGCAGGCTGAGCTGACTGTACAAGGTGTGTGAAAGGATGCTCAGAAATTTGGCAGCATGCAGAATCCTCGAGAGCCCTCGACCCCAGCAGCATTGGGCTGGGTGAGGCCAACACCACGCACCTGATGAGCACAAAATCAGGAGTTTCCCCCTTGTACCTCACATCCATGTCCCAGCAAAGTGCTGCTGGCACAGCCCAGGGCACTCTGCCTTCCCACGGGCTCCTGCTGCCCCAGGAGCTCCCTCACATTCCTGCAGTGCTCCCCTCTTTGCAAAGGACTGGCCTTCTTTCTTGCTCTTCTCTTATTCTTGCTCAAATGCTCCAGCTTCCTTTGCCTACACCTGTTTCCTTTATCAAATGTTTTCAGCAGTGTTATAATCTTGGGAAAGGGGTTGGAAAGGTACTAAAGACTACATTACATCAAAAACTGTGATTTCAGTAGCAATATCAACCGCACAGAATTTTTTTCTACTTCTTGCATTCTTTGCTTATCTGAGTGAAGGACGGGGAAAGTGAGAGTGTGGGACTCCTGAGGACACAGCAGCCCGTGCAGAGATTCTGCTCCTGGCTCTGGAGGTGTCTGGCCCTGCCGCGGGACGGGCTCGGAGCCGAGTGCCGGGAGGGAGGGAGGGAAGGAGGGAGGGAGGGAGGGAGGGAGGGAGGGAGGGAGGGAGGGAGGGAGGGAGGGAAGGAGGGAGGGAGGGAGCGCCCCAGGAAGGCGGGCGGAGCTGGCGGTGCTCCCACGCAGTCCCAGCTGACGGACCTGCCTCGGCTGCTTCACCTCTCTCCTCCTTTCCTCACGTCTAGGGATGCTCCAGCTCCAAATTCTCCCTATCGAGCACTCTTCCTGCCTTGGAAAGCTTTCTCCCCCAGCCAAAGGTCTTTAATGTGCACACCCTGCTCTTCAGGGAATGCCACAAGGAAATAATCCTCAGGCACAAATTCAAGGGCCATCCATAAATCACATCCCTACAGGTCCTTCTTTCTGAAAGCTCAGTATTTTAGACCAGTTTATGTTGCCATTTGCTTTGTTAAAATACCTCATTTAAAGGCTCTTTATCAGTTTCATATACAAAAGTTCTCTTAAACCAGCACAAGTAAAAATATTCCCATGATTTTATCAGAGTCCAGTAGAGCAGTGACCCTGCTACAGACCAGTCAAAAAGGGGCAAAGCCCAAAGTGATGTTTTTGCCTGACAGGTTCCCAAGCAGTTCCTCTCGTGGGGCTGCTCAGAGTCCCTCGTGTGCAGGGGCTGTGGGTGAAGCCGAGCACTTTGTTCTGGTCACTTAAACCACAAAGCTGTTCCTGAGCACCAACTGCTCAGGAACAGCAAAAACAGCAACTGGAACTCTCATAGGACTTTTTACCTTTCAGGTAGAAATCATTTCTACTTGTTCCACAAAAGAATTTAGTGGTTGGTTTCTTTAAAATATCTTCTGGCAACTGTATAAAGGATAAGAGCTGTGAAATGGAGTTTGGAGCTGGCCGCTGTCGCTGTGTGTGTTCATGTAGCCATGGCATAATTAAAACAGAACAGACAAACCAGTTGGCCAGCTGTAGATACACCTACTTCTGCACAATTTCACATTTATGTTCATTAAAATACCCATATTTTTATATTCAGTAGTCCCAAATATGGGAAACATGACACTCTCCTAAATGTCCAGCTGCTCCTTCACCTTACCAGGGCAAGAGGCTCTGTGGTATTCTCTGGAAACATGTAGTACATAAAGTGAGAAAGATTCCTGGTGTTTATGGATTTCCCTTCATCTTCCACTCATATGAAAACCTGAGCTCAGCTGCCCTTACCAATGACCACCCATACTGCTTTCAGGAGCTGTAACATGGTTCATTGTCTCTTTATTAGTGGCAATTCATGTCAGACATGGAAATATCATACAATCCTGCAAGTATTATCTGAAAATAGAGATTATATGACTGCTTTTACTTCCTTCCCCTCTGGAATATTGTCAAGGTTAATCAGTTAATGGTTACAAGGCTCTTTAAAATTGTATAATAATAAATATTTGTATTATTACTGAAAATACATCCAATTATTTGAATTCTAAAAACACCTTGTTTTATGATAGAAGGGATATCATTATTTCCACCATAGTGACATTCTGGCATGTGCTTTAAATCTGACATCCTCAGCAAAGCCTTTGTGTTAGAGAGTGGTGAGAGAGGAGCAGGGCTGTTCCTGGGGCTGTTCCTGGGGCTGTTCCCCTGCCCGTGGGGCTGTTCCCAGGGCTGTTCCTGGGGCTGTTCCCCTGCCCGTGGGGCTGTTCCTAGGCTGTTCCCAGGGCTGCCCCAGCACTCCCATGTGCAGCTCATGCCGTGCACCTGGAAGGGCATGGCAGAAACAACCACCCAGACACACAGAACTGGAAGAATCCTTCCAGAAGGACTTATCTCACATCAATTACACAATTCCTTCGGGACTGAGGAATAAACAAAATCATTGGGAAGTATTTAGTGGGTTTCTGTCCAACTGTATCAGTACAAGGCTGAGCTATTTCAAATCAAAGGGGAAGATACAGCCCAAAACTGCCAGTGGAAAATGAAAAGCAGCTGCAAGACCCACCACTGCTGCTGCCACACTCCGGTGAGTGGAGTGGGCACTCAGCACTTGGGCAGAATTATATTTACTGAGGGGAAAAGATTGCACTCCCTCTTCAGTGATCTGTGCAGCAAATTCTTTGTCTCTACCAAGTCAAATCGGAATGAAATAACATCTCCATATGATAAAGGAGTGTTGAAAATAAACACACTAAGTGTTGTGAGGGATTTGGGTACTGAAGTTAATGGGATCATCACCTTAGATGACTTTCTCTTCTGGTTTGTAACACCTCCATTGCTGCATCTGTTACATATTAGCTGTGTGAACAGCTTCTGCTAAAAACAAAATTTTAAACCAGTTTTGCTCATTCACACAGCTACCTGGAGACATTTAGGTTCTCTGAATTTCACTTAGTAAGTGGAGGATGTACATAGAGGATGTAACACCACACAGCAGACTATGTTCACTCACTGCACACACATTGTGATGACTCTGCTGTAATTAATAACTGTTCAAAAAGATGTTTAATGAATGGGGGCTCAGAAAGAGCCTGCAGCCTAAAGCAAACCTTCACTAAAGGGCAGCATAGGTCCCTCCATGGGATGGAAATACTTTAGCCTTGTTTACTACTGGAAACTGGACCAGCAGAGTCCAAATGCATGCGGTGATTTCTGTAGGATTCTGGAAGTGACTTTACTGGGGACTGATTCAAGAAAGAATAAGTGGTGTACAGGACACACACAGAAAAATGATGCTTTATGTTCCTGAAGTGCTTAGGCTGTGGATAATCTTATTCCAGATAAGAATACACCTGGGGAAAGAAGAGTACATACCTACAGCTAGCACATCACACCTCCTCAGGGCTATCTACCTTCACCTTCCTTTTCTGAACTCACAGACAGAAAGGTCAGTTCCCCAGAGAGCAGCATTTATGCCAGTTAGGTTTGTTAGCTCAATTAGCTGGGGCCATTAATTACTAATGATAACTTACAATAAAAGGCTTGTGTTCCTCAGCTGTAGTATAGGAGATAAATGAATTAAATTGCAAATGTAAACTTCAATTGGAAGGAAACAAAATAAAAATAGGTGTAAAAACATAAATAAGTTTGCTATGTTTGAATGTGGCTACTTTGAGCGTGCATTACAAAGACACTGAAGGAAATGCATTCTGAGAAGCAGTGTTACATTTCCAGGCCATCCCACCACTGGACGTGTGCAGCTGGAGACAAATTGTATATAAAGCAAAGACATCAGTCAGGGCTTCCAACTCCAGTATCACAGAACATTTAGAAAATCCTCAAATTCTCTGCTCCTCTACAAATCCCCTCATTACACGACATGTGGGGCTGTCTCTACAGCAAGGGCACTGCTGCTGTTCCCTGAATCACCAGGAGCTCAGTTCTGTGTGTTTAGGAAGTACACCTTTCTCCTGATCTGCTCCCTGCACTTCCTCTCAGAATAAATTCTATGAAATGTGTCCACAGAGCCGGGATCCCTCACCAGCTGAATGGAGATCTGAGCACACAGAAAGTCCCAGAGCTCACAAACACCTGCTGGGGAGTGTGGCAGAGCTCTGGCTCCTGGCAGGTGTGCCCCTACACCTGCAAACACCTTGGGTGTGGGACAGGCTGGTGCTAATGGTGCTGCTTTCCATCAATAGTGCCAGTGAGTCACTTTGTGTTCAGTCAGTGACACAGATGGATGCCAGCCTCTGGCTCCAAAGAATTAACAAGTGACACTGTCTCAGTAACCAACATCAGGATGAGTTTTCCCAGCAAAGAGCAACCCTAAAACTCATTTCTGTGAACTTTATTGTCACTCACAGGCAGAGATAAACCAACTGGGCAGAAAGGTTCTGAAACATGCAAAATACAAGTTTGTGTACTCATGGCCCAAATAAATTCTCAAACAAAACATCCATGACTAGAGAGTGCTCATAAGAGGCAGGAAAACTCAAGTGATACCAGACAAAGTGTCACTCCATTTTCTAGAACTGCCTCCAACAGCATCACGCTCAGGGAACCATCCTCACCACCAACTACTGTCTTCTACCGCTGCAGCTAAAGGAGTCTGGACATAAAGGAGTATTTAACTCTGAAAGTAAAAGTGAAACACCAAATACCAAAATGATAACAAAACTTTGGTGGAATTGTAAAGTTCTGCAACAAACAAAAGAAGAACCACAAAGCACCTTAAAACTGCAAATTGTGATGTGTAAAATGAAATGAAGAAGCAGTGAAGCAAGAAAGAAACTGAAAGAGGAACAGAAGAGTAATGGGGTGGAGTCCAATTTTGGAGACAAGGAAATATGTTCTGAATAGGAAGAAACAGAGACAATAAACTGGAAAAAAGATGCAAGGAAAGACCCATTCAGTGAAAAGAGAAGGGTGGGATGGAAATCAAAGTTGGTGTGGAGGGACAGGAGAGAACAGAAAGATAATTGAGATAAAGACACTTCTAGACACTAATGTGCTGTTTCTCAGTAATTCAGGTGTGAATTGGTACTACCAAAGTCTCTAAATTCTGAGGGTAAAACAGAGGAGAAGGGTCAGTCTAAGGAGAGACCAATGCAGTGAATGACTTCAGCCATGTTGTGGTTTAAGGACAGTTGCTGTGAGACACCACATCAGGATGTTCACTCTGCCAGAGGAATCCGTTCCTGCACAGCAAATCAGGCTCAGAAAAACAAACCCAATCCAGCTGTGAGGACATAGCCATGAGAAGTCGTTACGTACAGTTTGTCATTTTACTGGGAAGCCTACAAAACCTTTGTTCCTTCTTCTGGCAGGTGTTAGCCCTGAAAGCTCCAGGATCCCTCCAGTGAATTCAGTTCTCCTCAGTAGTTGTCTCCTGCCCTCTGCTTGCCTGTGACTTGTGAGCTGTCCACGATGCTTCCCAGGATGGGGCTCGCAGCCCTACCTGTCTCTAGGAAGGTCACAAATCCTTTTTCTACAATTAAGACCCATTTAAAACTTTCAGCAATAAATCCTGGAATGCCATGGCTCCTATATGCTCAAGTTTATCTCCAGGTACAGGCATTTGGGTAAGTGCTCATTAAAATTGACTTCTTGAGTTAGAACTATAAATTAAAATGCAGCTGAATCAACTAATAATGTCCCCTTTCCTTCCCACAATAGCTCAAATGGAGTGTGTTCCCATGAGCAAGAAAAAGTACTTTTAAAATGCAGTTTCATTTCATTCTAAGTTACTAAACTATGAGTAAAAGTTTTTGAAAAATTTAATTTACGTCCACTTCAGTTATTAACAAAAGACCCTCCTCCTTGTCCTGATAAAATGAATTCAAACTGTTTATTAATTTCTAACAAAGGTAAGCATTGACATGTTTTCTGAATTTCTAAACTAAAAGCTCTCTATGTACAGTGAGAACACTAACTAAAATAAGTCACTTTTTTGTACAGCAGCCTGGAAGCTAAAACATGCACCAGAATTAAAGAACTCCAGGAAAACAAGCAGGACCCCAAACCTTCACAATTCTCATTAAATTTAGAACCCAAGTGATCTGCTTGACAGAAACTGAAAAGAAATAACTCTTCTCATACTTTCTAGGAATTAACTTTGTCTCAGAGAAGATACAAATTATTAAGGATATCTTGAAAAGCAGCAAAAGCCATGGCCTTTTAAATATAAAACTGGTATTTTGATTACTTTCCAAGGCAAAAGACGGCTCTTACCTGAAGAACTCTTTTGGTGAGGCCAGTTTTCTGAGCTAGCTGTTTCAAGTCCTTGGCATCAGGGTTGTGGTTAATAGCAAAGTACGACTTCATTGTCCGCAGCTGGTGGTGTTTGAAGGACGTCCTCATGCGCTTGGTTTTCTGATTGCTGGGGTATTGCTGGTCTCTGTCCAGGTGGTCACCATCGTTCTCATTGCAGCTTAAAGCTTAAGGCAACAGGAGGAAAAGACCTGTGAATCTCTTGCTCCACAGCCAGTACTGTGTCGATTTCCCCGAGTTAAAATGACACACCACAGCATGTACTGGCACAAGCCCTGCCTGCCTTTGCTCCATTTCATGGATTTGTAGAGCAGTTTCGTTTGGAAAAGTCCTCTGAGGTCATTGCGTCCTGCCATTAACACAGCACTGCCAAGGCCACCACTAAGCCGTGTCCCCAAGTGCCACATCCACGTGGCTTTGAGGTCCCTCCAAGGACAGGGGCTTCATCTCTACTTTTGGGGAAGTTTCCTGACATCCACCCTGACCCTTCCCTGGCCCAGCCTGGGGCCGTTCCCTCTGCTCCTGTCCCTGTTCCCTGGAGCAGAACCTGCCCCCCCGGCTGTGCCCTCCTGGCAGGAGCTGTGCAGAGCCACAAGGGCCCCTGAGCCTCCTTTGCTCCAGGCTGAGCCCCTGCCCAGCTCCCTCAGGGATTCTGCAGCCCCTGCCCAGCTCCCTCAGGGATTCTGCAGCCCCTGCCCAGCTCCCTCAGGGATTCTGCAGCCCCTGCCCGGCTCCCTCAGGGATTCTGCAGCCCCTGCCCAGCTCCCTCAGGGATTCTGCAGCCCCTGCCCAGCTCCCTCAGGGATTCTGCAGCCCCTGCCCAGCTCCCTCAGGGATTCTGCAGCCCCTGCCCAGCTCCCTCAGGGATTCTGCAGCCCCTGCCCAGCTCCCTCAGGGATTCTGCAGCCCCTGCCCGGCTCCCTCAGGGATTCTGCAGCCCCTGCCCAGCTCCCTCAGGGATTCTGCAGCCCCTGCCCAGCTCCCTCAGGGATTCTGCAGCCCCTGCCCAGCTCCTCAGGGATTCTGCAGCCCCTGCCCGGCTCCCTCAGCCTCTCCGTTCTGGGGCTCCGTTCCCTGCCCTGGACACAGCAGCCCCTCAGTGTCACTCCTGCCACGAGTGGCCCAGAGCTGCCCCCAGCCCTGGAGGTGCCCCAGCAGTGCCAGCACTGGGGTGGGCACAGCCCAGGGGCCATTGGCCCCTCGCCCACCTGGGCACAGCTGGATCACATTCCTGCACCTTCCAGCCGTTCCCTTCCAGTGACCAGCCTGCAAGGACCCTGCCCTTCCCCTCTGTGGCTTTTAAAATGTCAGCTCTGTTTCCTTTCCCCTCTGCTCCACCTCCACAGAACTTTTCCTCCACTTTCTGTGGGAGGACAGTAGCTGTCCTCAGCTCTGTAAAGGGTTTTACTGTTCTTGGTATCACCATCAATTGCACTGGAACACACAAAGAGAGCTGCACAATACACTCCAGTTAAATCTCAATGGAACAGACTAGTTAAAATCATAATTATTTCCTCCATCAAACTAAACCCTGTAGAGTACAAGGGAGACCATTAAATGAAACACTGTAAAAGAAATAAAGTTTGTGGCTACCAGACAGCAAATTATGACTATAATCTGAGTAGCTAAAGAAATAAAGCTGTTAATACAACATATTCATTGGCATGACGAATGAAAAATCTTTTTCATTATTTATATGTTTATATTTCAATTTTTTTAAAAAGTGTTTGCAAATACTAGTTTGAATTATAATTTCTGCCATATCCTTTTGAAATCTAGGAATGACCCTGTTTGATACACGTGCAGAAATCAAGCTCAAGAAGAAGGTCTGTGAGAAAAGAACACTGTAAAAATTATCAAGAAGTATTAAATATTGAATGCCAAGCAAAATAATCTTGTAGACCAAAAGTAGTTTTTCATTTATTTGTGCATACAGCAAACCATAGAAACCCTCTTAAAATAACATTAAGAACCGAGCTTAAACCCAATATAAAATTAGGAATATAACTGAAAATTAGCATTGACAAACTGTTGTTAATTAGCTTTTCCTGTCCAAATATCTACAAGTCCCTCTTCATTTCCTACAAGTTTTATGCTAAAAATAATGAAAACTTGCTATCTCTGTTCTACACAGTGTGAGAAAAACGACCAAAAGTTCTTTTGAATGGGAATTGTTGGTAAGTTTCTTAAACACAGGAGCAGGCTTGTTTTCAATTGTCCACTATTGCTGTTTAATTGCAACTGAGTACATCTCATGCACCTATCAGTATATGTTAGCTGAATTCATTGTCCGTCAGTGGGTCTCAGCCCTAACACACACATTCTGACAGGCATGTATTAAAAACAGATTTAAAAAACACACGGATAATAAAATGCACAGATTCCTAAGTAAAGATGCATCCAGGTTCCATAAGCAGGTTTGCAGTAGCTACAGTAGCTGCTTTATAAACCTCAGCCTTTCAAAACCTGCTAAAAAGCTGTGGCACAATACAGAGCGAGGCCTGCAAAAATTCAGCTCCAAGCCCAAAAGCACATTTGTTTAACAGATATGCCCAAAGTGTCCAAAGCCTCAAACTTTCCTCTGTTTCTGTACTCCTATAATTTAAAAAGTAGCTAAGAAAATGGTACTGTATATAGAAATGTGAGTGTCTGTGTGCGTGTGTGCGTGCATGTGCATACATTTGTATAAATCCTTTCCAGACCTCTGGATCTTGTGCCAAATTTTGGCCATAAGAAGCATTTCTGCTTGTTTTTCTGCAGCATGGAAAACTGCAAGCACCTGAATTTAAAAGGTGTAAGATACTTCGAGGGAGAGAGTAACAATGGAGTAGTAATGGAGCTGTTTGGGATGTAGCCAAATCTTGTTGGGTTTAAGATCTGGGACCTAGTTGCCCATCTGGAGTCATGGCATGTGCTCCAGTCTCCTTCATCACCACAATTCCTGATATAAAGAGCATGGGGATAAATAACATAATAATGCTCACAGAAAATTCTGTTATGGAAATGTAAAACCAAATCGTGCTTGTTTTTAAAATGTACCCAAAGAATTTTAGATATTGGTAATGGAAAGGACCGTTGTGCATCGTCTTAGAGGCTTTTGAACCCTCCAAGAAACAACAAGACAGACATAGGAGGAAATGCATCAAAATATCTGTCTGCAGGACTGAGGTCTGGTTCCTGTTAATATGCAACAAAACAAAGCCTAGGGCTGCAAGGAGCTGGATTTTAATGTGTCCCATAGAGAATGAGATACACTCGGAATCCAAGGATATAAAACTGATTCTAAACCCTCCCAGAATGGAATGAGGGTGTCAGCTTTTCATCAAACCCTGATGGGAAAAGGAACAACTTACTCTGGGAATTTCTCAACATTTTACCTCATTTTCTACTAAGTAAAAATAGTATTAAAGTGACTGTAAGCATGTACCACTTGAGAGTGGCAAAATGTCCTTGTCTACGATGGAAGTTGCAGAACAGATTTTGAAGTGCACGAGGGCGTGTGCTGTTCGCTGTCTTGTGCAAGTGGTTTGGCTACTCCCAGGCATCACCCAATATGACATAAATAGTCCTAGCTGGTGCCAATTCCCCTCTTGTATTTGGTTGTGGTGCCTGGCACCATCCCCAACAGGCTATTTTGTTCAGTCTAATATTATCTGCATCTCTCACAGAATCTGCAATGTCCATGGGTGTTGCAGGCACAGATACACAGAACGGGCCAAGGGTGTAAGTGGAGATTTTAAGAGCTGAGGAGTTTCTGCAAAAGGCATCAGGGTGTAAAACTAACACTGTACATGCTCCTCACGCAACCCTCTGTTTTTCAGGCACTGTCTTCCCTGTTCTTTTGTGGTGTCCTGTGTATCTCCCAAAGGAATTGCTGAACTATCCATATGTAACATTTCCATTCCATTGCAGTATCTCAGGCTCCTGCTGGGATTTCAGAAATACAATTGGTAGAATTCCAGTCGAATAGAGGAGCCTTAAATTAATGAGTGTTTCGCTTCTATTTTTTGATAAAACAAATTCTGAAGCAGTGCAAGTCTCTTTTTTGACCCTAGAATATTTCTAAGGCCCCGTGTCTTTCCCCAGACCCCACAGCCAAGGCACTGCCCTCCCCCTGTCCACTGGTGCAGCGGGGGCAGCACACACACCCTCAGCCCATCCTGGTCACAGGATGGTGATGTCCACAGGCAGCATTACCACATCCCTACAGACTAAGAGGAAAACATTTTGTTTTGGCATTGGTAGCCAAAATACCCTTTGCAGATTAATGCATAACACCTCCCTAAACCCAGCAACAGGAGCATAAAGCAGGCTGTGCTGGTGCTTTTGTAACAAAGTCTCTTAGAGGAGGAGAACTTGGGAACATTGCTTCACCCTCAGATCACCAGAGCCCCCCATGGCTTGGGACTCGGGGCAAAGTGTGTGCTTAGCAGTTAGTGGGTTGCTAAGGATATGGCACATGAAGATGAGAAAGAGAAATTTCCTTTGGGGGAAATTTTGTTCTTAGTAGCTTGTGCTTGACATGTTAGATTATGCCAAAAGAAAGAAAACTAATCCTGATTCTGAAAGAGTGATGAAACAAGAGACACGTTGTGTGTGCATTATCTCCCAATAGTGGCTCAGGAACATACACCCCTTTCCTTCTGTAATGGGAGTCAAGGGGGTGTTTTAACCTCCTGCTGCCTGGAGAGGGAACTTGTGATTAACTAGACCAGGCAGGGGTGCAGCCGCATTTGTTGTTTGGTCAGGGCATGTAGAGGACTTTGTGGTACCCTTATCCTCCAAGGGGACAGAGGTGAGACAGAGCCCTCAGAGTGGTACTTGGGACAGGAACAGACATAGTCTTTCTCTTTGGAGGAAGGAGAAGACACACAGAGAAGGCAGATTCCTGACATTCTCACCACAGGCATTAGAAGGGGTGAAGCTGTGGCACTGGGAGCAGGCAAGGTACCCCTGGCTGCTTCTGAGGTGCCTGGCAGCACTAAGAGGAGGGTGTCTCTGCCAAGCCATGGAGCAACAGACGCAACAGCGCTGCCTCAACCTTGACATTTCAAGAAGTGTTTCTGAGGAGATAAAGCCAGTGAATCTTAAGGAGCCCAGGCCGAGCATCACAAGGCCAGGACGGAGGAGGGCGGGATTGGAAGCCCTCTTCCTCCGGCCTTCCCCGGGCGCCTCGGACAAAGGGGCTGCGCGTCCCGGTGCCCCCCGGGGCCGCCTAAGGCCCGGGCCCCGCGGCCGCAGCGGCCCCCGGGGGGAGCGCGGCCGGGCCGGGGCTGCGGGGCGGGAGAACAAAGGGGCCGGGAGGGGCGGCCGGGCCGGGCCCCGCGGGAGGAACCGCCGCCAGGGCTTTTCCCCTCAATTAAGCCAGCTGAATGGAGCTGAATGGCCGGTGCGAGTGCGCGGTCAGTCCCTGAGCGCCGCGATTAACCCGGGCGGCCCCGGCCGAGCCGGGCTCCGCGCTACCCGCCCCGCCGGGGAAGGGGCTGGCGGCGGGGCTGCAGCGGGCTCCGCTCCCGGGCTGCCCAGGGACCCCGGCGCTGCCCAGGGACCCCGGCCCTGCCCAGGGACCCCGGCGCTGCCCCGGGACCCCGGCCCTGCCGCCGCCCGCGGCGCTCCCGGGGCCCCGCTCGCCCTTCGGGGCGGGAGCGATGCCCGCGCCCTGCCCCGGCTCCGACCCCAGCCCAGCCCCTGCGCCTGCCCCGGCCCCGACCCCAGCCCCAGCCCCCTGGGGAGGGGCCAGATGCGCCCGGGGACCCCAAAGGTGACCACAGCCAGGGAGGAGGCAGAGAAGGGGGAGAAGCGAGGAGAGGGGGGAAAGGGGTAAGCCCTAATTTTCCCTGGGAAATCTCTGCAAGACATCCGATTTTAAGCCGCGATTCCTCGCTCTGTCACAGTAGTCACAGGGAAGCTTCTTGTGAGCTTTTAGTCCCAAGGGAAACGCGGAGGAAAGAGGGATTCGCTCTTCAAAACTTTCCAGGCTTTTCGCATTTTTGCAGGGAAAAAAAAACCCCAAACCACTTTTGACACAGGCACTTGGGAGGGTCAGCTCCAGGCGTCCCCGGCGCTGCCCCGAGCCCTGCCGGGAGCTGGGTCGGCGCGTCCGCAGCCTCCCCTCCCCCGGCAAAAAGCCGCCCTCATTCCCGTCCCCATCCGCCGAGGACATCCACCCCGCCTGGATATTCCGTCACCCTCCCAGCGAAGCACGAGGCATCTTCCTGCTAGCAAAGGAAGGAAGTGTTTCTTAATATCTTGGCTGTTTGTACAGATTATGGGTATTTTATCAGCTCGTCGTGCCCCAAGTTTGCGCAATACATCTGTCATTTTCCAGGATATTTTAGTGTCCTAAAGCCAGACTAGATACAAATGAATAAAACATAGCTGACTGTGGGAGGTTTGGGGTCTAATTCACAAAGGGAGTATTCAGAATTCTTTACAGGTGCTTCTGTGTTCAGCAAGCTTTCAGCCATTGATTTACTGACCTAAAAAACCCATCAAACTCCATTCCAACAAGTGAAGGAGGAAATTATGATCACAGGAACACACTTAAAGAAAAAAAAGAGAGAGAAAGGAAAAGAAAGAAAAAGAAGTCTTTTTGAAGTTTCAGCATCCTTCTAAGCTATTTTCCACTTGTCAGGCTCTATCCACATCTAAACCCATCATCCCCCTGCAAACGGAGTCTCGTTTAAGTAGGAAAAGAAAGAAGAAAAAAGTCAGTCTAATTCGTGTTGCAGATGAATGTTTGCTGCAATTTACAAAATTATTTCAGTCTCGACTCTGCCAAGTTTATGGGTCCCCCTTTTCCCATCACCTCTGGGTGTAGATTTATTTACACAAAGTATTCTACACAAATCACCAGGAACAGATCCCCTCAGACGACAACATTATGCATTTGTAGTGCATTTCTGAGAAGGAAATTACAAGTTCCACTAAAAATAAAAAGAGAAACTATCACATTTTTAGATGGCTTATCTTTTAAACTTACAAAATCCAAGGCTTTGCAATTATTTACTCGTTTGTGGAATTTTACATCAACGAGTAACCCAGTCTGATTTCCAAGATCAATGGCACTTATTACCGCATAAATTAGTCGATTATAGGTCTAGTAAATAGTTAAGTAGATAAATAGCTTAAGCGAAGAAGCCAAGGGTTACTCAAAGAAGATCTCTAAAGTTTCAGTAGCACGCTCTAAACAACGACTAAAAGTCAGACAGTAATTATTTTGTAAACGAATTTTTCAAAATGCAGTTAAAGGCGGTTTATTTAGGAAGTCAGGGAGCAGTGAGACTTTCTCGGGCTGTGCTCCCATCCAGGACAGATGCCGCTGATTCGGTTTACAGGTCCTTTGAATCTGAACATCTGCCCTGCACAGGGAGACAGCGGAAGGACAATTAAAAGCTAATCCCCCCGAAAAGGAGACGTTTTTTAACGGGAAAAATGTATATTTTATGCATGTTTTAAAGCTGAACTGTTACTCGCGAGAACACTACATCCACCTTTCATCAACCTTCACCACTGGGACTACTACTGCTTTTTGCACTACTTCCAAATTATTCAGCAATTAGTTCAACCAATAATAGCTGGCAAATTCGTTCCCGAGGTGCGTTTGGCGGTTAGAGATGCGCCTTTTCTGCCTGCCGTTTTCAGCACAAACCACCCCATTTCGTCGCTATTGTTACTCCCTTCGGGCGCAAAACAGCCGCAGCCCCCCGGTCCCGAGCTGCCTCCCCCGGCCCGAAGCCCGAGCTCCTCGCCACCCCTGCACTTCTCGGTGTCCCCCCGCGCCTTCCTCCCGCCGTTCCTCCTCCTCCTCCCGCGCAGGCGGAGCGGCCGCCCGGCGCAGCCCGCAGCTGTCGGGGCGCGCAGGGACGCGGCTCGAAACAAACCGCAGCAAACTTGGCCTTTACCGAACGCCCTCTCCGGGAAAGATGAACATGTTAAAGGCAAATCTGTGCCCTACGGGACACGTCCGAAGCAGGCAGGTTAGAAGAGAAAACAGTCTGAAACAGTTTGGGACGAGCGGAGAAGCACAGAGGGCACCGAGGCACAGAACGAAGTAGGGAAACGAGTTCGGTGCCAGGGTCTGGCGGGACGGCCCGAGCGCCCGGCTCGGGAAACGCCGGACTGGGGGAAGCCCTCCTCCGCCTCCAAGTCCTCGAATAAAACCAACAGCTAAGAATTTTGTTTTGTCCGAGCATTTTTCCCCATTGCACACAAGCAGCAGCGCAGGAAGCCCCCGGGATGGCAGCCGTTCTGGTGGCAGCCACACGGAGAAGTGGAGCGAGGGGCAGAGGGGAGCGGGGATGGGGGGGAGGGGGGCAGGAGGTTGCTCGAATTCCTTTGCCTGTAAAATTACAGTGCTGCGGCGGTGGGGAGGTTAAACGAGGAAACACGTCGGAAAGTTTGCTGCTGGATCCAGAGAGCCCCGGCTGCTGGCAGGCTCGCTCCCGTTCCTCCTGCCGCTGGGCTCGGTCCAGGGGCAGGGCCTGCAGAGGGGATGCTGCGAGTTTCCCGACTCCTCTCCGAGTCACCTCTCATGAACAAAACTCCAGCGGAACTCGCCCCCGAGCGAGCAGGCTCTGTGCTGCCCGCAGACACCTGCTGCCCGCGGCCCCGGGCCGGGCACAGCCAGCCCTGCAGCCCTTGGGAAACGGCCACTTCCTCTCTCTCTTTCCTTCCAAAGCTTCGGGGTGCAAGAGCTCAGGACAGGGCTGAACAATTCACCCGTCAGCAGCTTTAGAGTGTAGCCACTAAAGAAAATTCACGGGCCTCTGAAGTGCTAACTTAAAATCTCTGGTTTCCAGATTTTATTTCAGGCTGCACTCCCCCTTCTTCCCCCCTTAACCAGATGACCTTGCTTCAAAACATTTTATTTCCAGCTGAAGTGAAAAATGCTAACATATTAGCTTCTGTAATTGCAGTTTGACAGCACTTGATCTCAATAATTATGCTGCAGCTAAACTATTATTAACAGTTTAAGCTAAAATAAACGGAAATCCCCCTTTGGAAGTGAACAGAAACAGACCATTTGAACTGTTCTGGGGGAAAGGTCTCTTACCTGCATTGTAGGCTGCCAGATCTGCTCCAGGCCCCGGGCTTTTTCTTTTCCTGGGTCTCCCCTTCTGGACAGTCCCCACGCCATTGTAATAAGGCAGTCCCAAAGTGTTGGCAGAGCCCGCTCCCAAAGCCGGGCCCTTCCCAGCGGCTACATCCGAGTGATTGAAATGCACCTGGTACTCCCCCTGGATGAGAGTCTCGAAATGGAGGCGGCAGTACACCAGATTGTCCTTCATGCCAAAGTGATCGCCAGTGGTCAGCATCTTGTTGCAAGTGGTGCAAGTGAAGCAATTTAAGTGATATACCAAATCCCTGGCCCTCATGACCATCTCGGAGGCAGAAATCCCCAGGTGACATCTCGCACATCTCTGCACCGAAAACCTCCTGCAAAACAGAAAGGCCAGAGGAGACGGTGAGAGGCGCATTCCCCCCCACCCCGTCCTTCGTCGGTTCTGCCCGGAGGGCGGCAAAGAGCCGCGAGCCCCGGAGCGGCGGCCTCGGCCGGGGCAGCGGCACAAAGCCGGGCCGTTTGCGGAGCCCAGCCGTGCGCGCATCCCGGGACGGAAGCGCGAGAGTCTCCGTCCCGTTCCCCACCTCGCAGTGCAGCTCCCGCCCCACCAGACCCCACCAGGAAAAGGCACCGGCCCCCGGGCATGCACACTGGGGCCCGCGAATGTGCCCGCACCCCCGGGCCGCAGGAGGCACCGGCGGCGGGTGAGGAGCGGCCCCGCTGCGGGCCCCGGCCCCGCACCCAGCACAGGAGGCCGAGCAGGGCACGCCTGGAGAAGGCCCCAGTAGCCAAAGCAGGCTGGGGGGAAGCAGTGCCCGGGCCGTGTCCCCCTCTCGGCAGCTCGGGACTCATCCTCACCGCCAGTCTCCCTCCCCAGGGGGAGGTTTCAGGAGCTCGCAGCCTGCCCCACGCGTGCCCACGGATCCCCTCCGCAGTCCCGTCAGGACGGGTCTGTTCCGCGGGGGGAGCGGCGGGCAGTGGCCCCGTCCCCGGCCTGCGGCCAGGGCAGGCTGTACCTGTAATAGTCCTCCTTGCAGTAGATGCTGCCGTCCTTGCTGAAGCAGGTGAGCTCGGACTCCAGGTTGAGTTTACATTCACAGCACTTCAGGCAGCGCATGTGCCACTGTTTGTCCACAGCCAGGAGGTAATAACGGTCGGAGATTTTACCCCCGCAGCCGGCGCACAGGGCAGCCCTGTCACTGCTGATGGAAGGCATGGTCTGCTGGGGGAAAACAATTACAGACCGTTAGCGAGAGGGAGAAACTCTTGAGCACGGCTGGGCTCCCCCTCCCCCTGCCCGGCCGGGGCCGAGCTGCTGCTCCCCTGGCAGAGGAGCGGGGGCTCCGAGCCGGCCACCCCGCCCGGTCCCCAGGGTCCCGCCGCATCCCACCTTCCCGGGAGGAGGCGGGGAAGCGGGCGAGACAAACAGAAAACCACCCTGGCTTTTAGGGGAGGCGTCCAGACCAGACCCAGAACTTTTTTTTTTTCCTGGTGGATTTTCCAGTCTCAAACCAAGAAAAGGCGCTGTTCAATAAACAGGCGCAATTATAATAGAGCAGGGCAAATCACGGATAGATCATTTTAAAATTTAGAATTACGGATATACTGAGAGTGTCTGCATAGTTAATGCTGTGTGAGTGCGTGTATGTGGAGCTTGTCTGTGTGTGTATTTTCCTAGCTATAAAATTCCGAATGAATTACGATCAAACCCCCAGTAGTCACAGAGCTGCAGACACAGCTCTCTGCAAGCTGGTTCCAAACAACACGGATCGCGATCTGCTGTGACCCAAAGCGCTAAAGGGATCAGTAAATAAAGCTGCGGAGGAGATGAGCGTTACTAAATCCGAGGTGCAGAATGTTTAATCAGGAAAACGAAATAGTGGGAAACGTGCAGGAATGAGAGCGGGTTAAAACCAAGAGAGCACATTAGATTATGCTAGGATAAACTTGGAAGCAATAAAACTAAATATAAGCCCTATATAATTTAATAGTTTAGTGTCAAATCGCAATCCAGTCGAAACCCTCAAAAAACCCCAAATTCATCCATATCCTATCAACTTCTACCGAACAAGAAAGAGGGAGAAATATCGGAACCGTTTAAGCATGCTTATTTATTCCAGCAGGCACCTTAAAACAGCATTCAGGAGAGGAGGCTCGGGTGGAGCAGCGTCTGGGGCAGACCTTGCAATATGCTGCTTTCCACTTCGGTCCCAACTTACTCTTACCCGCTTTGCACAAAAGCCCACGGCAGATCTGTTCTTGTGCACGAGAACCCGAAACATTTCCTTACAGCTGTGCCCAACACGCAGCTTGTTTTGGTTCGGGGCGGGGGAGAAGTTGTTTGTTTGCTTTTACCTCCTCTAGAGCCTTAAATCCTCGCGCAAAGCAAAAGCAAAGACAGCTAATCGGAGGAAATCGAAAGGAACCGAGGCTGATTTTCCAGCACATGCCAAACCCATTGCTTTCATCCTGTGCTTGCGGGGATCACAAAATCCCATCTCTGTGAGCGCTCCCGTTTGCACCGCATCATTCCCACTAGGAGAACTCCACACAAATAAAACCCTGGCACTCCACTGGTGTTAGTCACAGGAACCCACCGGTAGCTTGTTTCTTTAAGGCATTAACTGAACTCCGAGTAGGGATCGTTTTATAACCAAAGTAGTTTCTTGTAAATCCACTTTAAATTAAATAACGATTTTTTCTACTTTGCTCTTCCAGTAACAAAAATATTCTGCGGTCTAGAAATGGAATTCAAGGATCTAGTATTCCAACCCACAATTTGTTACATGCACACGTGTATCCATACAGATTATATACAGTTATATAAAAACTATCGCCCCACAATATTTATTCCAGCAAAGATCATTGGATGTTGTGTAATTGTACGGAGAAATATCAACTTTTTAAAAGAAAACCAAAACCGTTTAGATTAGAAATTGCATCCCACCCTTCCAGTACAAAGGCCGTTCTCCAGACGGTGTTTCAAGATTAAATAGTCTCACTGTCACCTTTAAGCAAATTTCATATAACATTACAAGAAAGAACACATACGGATGAAGTTTGAAAACCTGAAAACAGATCTTCCTTGCATACGCCTGTATCAGTTTACAAGACAGCATTTAATAAACATACGAGATAATCTCACTTCAGAATTGTAATTTCTTTAAAAAAATTAATATACATAAATAGTTAAATCACTTAAGACACTTCGAAAATTTCGTCCACTTTGCCAGCTTAATGCTAGTTAGATGGATGCATCTTTTTTATTATCTAAATGTATTAATATGCAAGGTCTACGCATCAGCAGATAAGATGAAATGTAGTAAAGTTATAAAAATTCCCATCCATCCGTCTTCCTGAGATATATCTTCTAGTTCTGTTTGCCATGTTTACAAACCCACATATTAAAACTATTTTAAAAACCCATAACTTAAAGACACTCGTGTTTGTTTTTTTCCTTCTTAAATAAATGCTATAAAGACTATCTACATGAAGGCATCCTACCTGAAAAATAACACAGAATTGGATTCTTGGTGTTTGTGTTTCCATTCTGCAGACAAAAAAATTTGCTGTGCCAAAATGTTACTGGTATAAAACCACACTTTGCCTCTTCCTAAAAACTTTGGAAGGCCGGACAGGCTGGGGGAAGGGAAGGAGTTCTTGGACGCTACCAAAAGGCTGGTCTATCTGTTTTCTCACAAGAGCAGTACCGTTCATTTCGCCCAAGTGTTACTATTACTATGCATATTATTAATAATTAACAGTTTCATGCCTTTCCCCACGGTTTCATTTCATCTTTTGGGGTGCCTTTATGCTTAATTTTCTTCTGATTTAGTATTTTGCATACGCTTCCCCCCAGTCTGTTATTTTAGGGGAAAAGCTGTATCTGCGAGGGGTTTGGCATGTTTAGGGGGGTGCATGACTCTCCCATTCCTTCGGCTCCTACCGTTTCCGTCTCTCCCCTGTCTATAGCCGAGCTGATGGCCGGTGCTTCGCTTTTGGTTCTCCGATCCATCTCGTCGATGACCCCGTGCATCTCCGAGCCGGAAAGGCTGTGGAAAAGCATCGCTGAGGAAGCAGAGGAGGAGGGCCCGAGTGGCTGTTGCTGCTGACAGTTGTCGGGGTCCCTGCAGGAGCCCAGAACTTGCATTAACCGGAGCCCTCCCCCATGCATCTAGCACGGCCGCCCCGTCTCTCCTTGGGCACCGGGTTTTTCCCCGGCAGAGCTCTCCGGAGCGCGGCGCAGGCACTGATCCGAGGTTTCAAGGGATGGGGTGCAGAAAAGGCGGGCGAGGGGGATGCGGGAGAGGGGATAACTGGTGATGTAAGCTTCGGGGCTTGGATCTAGTCTGTTGCGCGGCCCCGGCACATCTCTCTAGGAGGCTTCTTCAGTGCAGGGCTCATTGCCCCAGGTGCAGTCCCAGGCTTTATGCTCTGGCCCAGCTGGCAGAAGGCTGGGCAGGCTTACGGTTGGGAGGGATTAATAAATAGTAGAAATAAAAAAAAAAATTAAACCATCTTCGGTGAGAAATAAATAAGAATTAAGAAAAAAAATTACGACAAGCCCCTTACATCGTACTGTGCGAAATTTAGAGGAGGAAAGCAAGGGAGAGGGAGACCGCAGCAGGCGGAGAGCAGGCTGGTGCTGCAGGAGGCTGGGGCGGATGCCCACCGTACGCACTCACAGTCCAGAGGGCTGGCAGCGGCGGCAGCTCAGGGGCAAAGTTTGCTCCTTCCCCCGCTCCTCCCCCAGCCCGCTGGAGCTCATTGGGAAAAGAAAAAGCCAAGGGGAAGGAGGAAGAGTTGGACGGGCACCAGATGGGACGGGCACTGGCGGCCCCCCTCTGTCCTTAAAGCGGCGCGGCCCGCGGGGCCCGGGGCGGGAGCGCAGCCGGAGCGGAGCCGCCGCGGAGCTGCGAGCGGCGCGTCTGCAGCGCGGGGACCGCGCGGGGCTCCGCGCCTTTTCTACAGCCCCTCTGACATCATGTCCTGCCCCGCCGCCATTGGCTGCGCCGCGCCCGGGCCGCCGGCATGTGCTCGGGGCCGGGCGGTGTCCCCGCGCTGTCCCCGCGCTGTCCCCGCGCCGGCCCGGCCGCCCGCGCACCGCCAGCGCTGCCGCGTCCCGCTCGCTGCGCGGGCTCGGGAGCGGCCCGGCCCCTCGCGGAGCTCGGCGTTTGTCGCCCGGTGGCCGTCGGCGACGCGTCGGGCCATGGCGCGCCAGAGAGGCTGCGGGGCACAACTTCTCCAGCGCGCGAGAAGGAGGCGTTCTAGAGTACGTCTCACCATACCCCAGACATTTACGACCAGTTGAATGCACCCAATAACTCTTCGTTATGAAAAAAATTCACTGATAGAATATAACAACTTGAGTCACTCCAGTTTGTGGAGCCTTCCACAAACCGAGGCCTCTTGCATCTCTAATTTCCAAGTAGTCTGTAAGAAAACCAGGCCAGGAAGGTCTCTGAAGTTGAGGAAAAGCTTCAGAAACTCTCCAGGAAAAACAAAGAGTGCACAGGGAGACTGTTTATGGTGTCTAAATATTTATCCAGGAGGTAGGTAGTAAGGAAGGACTAATTAGTATTAAAGATGTCAAATATCGCACTTCTAATTATGTTAGCAAAGGTAGCACAACGGAAGGCAAATCTGACTGCACATCTGAGATCATGAGACACGCTGCCTCATCCGTGACTATGAATTATTACATCACTCTGCTCATTGCCATCAGGTGTTGTTTTCTGACAGAGCCATTTGCCTCTTACAGGTGTAGTGCAGTTAACATTATCCTTGCTAGAACTGGAATTCTTCTGTTTATAGCCCAACTTTGCTGGGTTTATACATTCCATTCTTACAATAATTGATGCTTTTTATCATCTTTCTGTTGGGATTGCTCTGAGTAGTTAAAGTCATTTGCATGTCACAGAGGAGAACAAAGTGTCTCTTGTAGAAATGCATATGAAATAGCCACAAGACCCCTCAAGAAACCATATAGAATGCAAGCTAATTTGGCATCTGTGGAAACTATCCAAAGTCTGTCCTAAAATCAGACCTTGGAAACAATGGAAGTTCATGTTTGAATTCAGATTAGAATCCTGCAGCACCATTAGTGGCTCTGTATAGCATTTCTCTGGATAAAATCATCTTTGCCTTCTCCGTACAGTTGCGAGAGGTTTTCAAGCCCCGTCTGTGCTGGGAGCTTTGCCTCCAGGAGCAGCTGTGGATCATTGCTCACCGGACAGCACGGACCCCGAGGTGGGACAGCACTGGCTCACCTTTGCTCAGGCACTGCTGCAGAAATCCTTCTCACAGCTGTGGACCGTGCTGTCCTCAGATGTTCTGATACCAGATTCATTTCCTATCACCCAATTGATTACATACTTTTTGCAGTCAAGAAAGGTCATGGATTTGTACACTCTATCAGACATAGCTAATTATCAAAAAGATTTTAGGTATTTAACAGAATTAAAGTACAGTGTTTTATGTTCCAGAATTGCCTCGGTGGATGGAACCAATAATACCAGGAGCACGCTGAAAAAGTATGGCACGGCCTCCAGTTCACAGGGTATCTCTGATTATCTTCTAATGGATATACAAACACAAGAAGACATCCAACCCTTGCTACCAAAACACAAGGAGAGTAACAGAATGTAAACATAAAGCTGCTAATGTACACACTGACACATGAATGGCATTTACATTGTTCAGAATAAAATCAAGGATACTTTCAAATAATGAGCCACAGAAAAATTGCTGGAGCAAAATTGTCTTCAGAATGAAATGCAGGCTTATTTGAAATGAGAGTTTTTTCATTTAAAAAATGGTGCAGCTAATAATAAAGTCTTTTAACCTGTATTTTGTTATAGGTGACAGGTGAACAAATCACAGGTCTTGAGTTTTTCTACCCTGCCTCTCTTGGTAACGTCATCTCCAGTACCATCTGCTACCTACCAGACAAACAGACCAACCACATAATGAGGTACCAGCTTCCACCCAGCTACCGTGACTAAATCAGAACAAAAGATTCAACGCCTCCTTCAACAAAGGAACACAAGTCTAAGCTGTCTTTGCTAATTGCTGGGTTTCAGGTTGTCTGTTACAGATTTTAAGTGAGCTGCAAACTTTCATCAAATACTTATAGCTGTTGGATAAAGATACTAAGAATAAAAGATAAATGGAAGCAAAAGGTAAGAGAGAAGAGAAGGAAGCTTAGAAAATAAGCAACTACTTATGGTAATTTAAAGACTGTGGAATAATATAAACATGAAAGACCAGGGGGCAGAGTGATTGATATCTCATATGTTTTCGATGCCCCTACGGTTATTAGACTGCAATATATGGGAACATACAATAAACTATGAATTAAAATGTAATTGTAGCTTCAGGCATCTTCTTCATTGTCTGCTGTGGTGTTATGTCTTCATGCACCGTGATTGACAAGGTGTAATTAATCATCTTACTCAGTTGTAAATATGGGCACCCTTCACAGTAGGCATCAGGAAGTGTGTACCAGCAAAGGAAGCAATAGTTGACGCTGAGATACCATTAAATCAAAATCAGAATGCGTATATGTTCAGAAGTGTGTGTTTGGTGTGATGCTGTTATGGTTTATTTCTAAAATACTGTACCAACAGATTTACTTGATTTGCAAGTTAACTACAACATTAACCGGTTTTATATATTTTGTCTCTTCTTCATTTTTATAGGCAATGATGTTGTTCTCCTAAAATGTGAGCCAGTTTGCTTCCTGTCAGCAAGTGGAGCTCAGCTCAGCTCTTCCTCTGCCCAGGTTGCTGCACACAGACCAGCAGCTCCGTGGTCTCCCTTGAAATGGTTCGGGCAAATTATTACTCCATTCATGGATCACCTTCTGCACTTCTTAGATACTGACTTAGACACTTTGGGTCATTTTAAAATGAAAGAGAATAATGAAATTATCCTAACCAGGAACACTGTTCCATTTAAAAATAGGACATTTCTTGCCACCAACGCTGTCCCCAGATTGTAAATGAATGTCTTTTAAAAGATTTTTTACATTATTCCAGGGTAGGAAACTTGTTATATCTGTTTCTTTTTGTAAATGATTGCTATCCTTATCTAGTTAGTACAGAAATGGTATCTGAGTCATGGGAAATTAAGTGGTTTGTCTCAGGAAAATTTGGTGGTATGCATGTTTTTGATGCACGTAGAGCTGCTGAATGAATAATTGGCCCCTATTTAATGTCCTCTGCTTTAAAGCTGTCTAGTACATTTGCTGTTTAAAAAATGTCTTTCAAAGCTGTTAAATATGTAACAAAAAGAGGTTGCTCTCTCCATTTTGACATGAACAAAGCCATACAGTGAGCTGCCCGAGGTACTTCCAGCATGGGATTAATTACAAACACAATCATAAATGGAAATTTTCAAAGTTTTCCGATTCCTTTTCTTTTCTATACCAGCTGATGAGTGTTTGATAAAAACACGGAGTAAAAATATCAGTTCAGGAATTAGCTATTAAATATTAAGCCAAACATTTTTCAGAGAGTATGGGATCTGTTGGATCTATAATTCCACCATTTACCCCTGATGGAGTGAGATCTCTGGCTGTCTTCAGAAGCAAACCGAGCTTAAAACAGGAGTGCACTCTCAAGAAGATGATCGACTAAGAATGTGTTTTATTTTGATTTGAAAAACCGTCAATCACAGATAAAAAAGACCAAATACTATTATTATAGTATTATAGCTAACTGTATTTGTCTGGTAAACCAGGCGCATGCAGGAAAGAGAAAAAAATACAGTTTAAAAGGAAAATATTCTGAAGGTTTTGCCCAGATGTTGTGTTGAAATTGTTGTTCCCTGGTACAAGCAATTGATTTCAGAGGAAAATACAAGCACGTATCTATAGATGTGAGAGAGAAATGAGATGTCCAATGTCTCACATATTGCAGTTTATATAGCCACAGCTATTTAAACAATTCCAAAACTGCCTCTACGGGTGTCAGAGAGGGAGGGAAATCTTCAACCACATGATCTTCTCTCCAGAGTCCTGTTAAATCCACTGAACTTAAAACAGAACAAGAAGTGTGAAATATGGGTTTGAACATGTTATGTCAGAAATGTAAAGGTTGGAAGCCTTTTTAGTAACCGATATTAATATTGTATTAAATGTTATGAAAAGGTAGGTGTTGGAGAGAAGGGCTGGGCTCATGTGCAATTTTGTCAAGGTTTTTATCTGTGATTATGATTCCAGATGTATCTATTCCCTGAGGACAAAAATGAAGTAAAGTTGGCATGTGACATGTGTTTTAAGGTGTTTGGCACAGTTTCCCAAAGTGATGACAAAATGTTCATTTTTATTACAGTGAATTGGTACAGAAAACACGATTCTGAAGGTCAGTAGCTGTATATTTACCAGAGCTTTGGAGTTTTATTTTGGGGAATGTACATTTTTGGTGATGTGCTTAGATCTGATTGCCTGACAAGCATCTACTATAATAAATAATGTAAATAGAATAACTTTTACAAAATATGAAGTGGCAATTACTAGAAATTCAGTAAATTCATGCACAGGACATGACAAAGATCGCAACAATTTCTCTTTTTTGCATCTAGTAGTGTAGCTGCTTCTTATTAATTATTTTAAATCTGTTTACTGCAGACTAATCTCATTGCTCTACAGTTAGAGCTCAAATAATTGCAGCAAGGTCCTTTGTAGGAACACGTTTTCCATGTAAATGGGCAGGGTTTAATTGTTCTCACAAACTGGGCAGGTTGTTTTTCTGGGTGAGGCCGTTTTGCCCGAACGCGGGCAGGAGTTGAGAGAGGAGTTCCTGCGGCGCCCGGCTCCCCCGTGCCGTGCCTGCAGCCCCGGGTGTGCGGCAGCCCCAGGCTGGCAGCAGGGCAGCCCGGTGCGGCAGCGGCAGCAGCAGCAAACACTCCCTCATAAAGCTTTTACAAGTTCAGCATCCACCAATCCGCGGCGCGGGGAGCCTGCCCCGATTGGGTGTACCGGGATTTGGTAAACACGGCTGCATGACAAAAACAAGGTTTGTACAGAAAGGACTCCAACAGCATCGCCTCCTTCGAATGCTCAGAGCCCAAGAATATGATTAATTCCATACTCTATAAGTAAACTTCCCCAGCTCTGGATCCATCTGCAAATATTCAGAGTGATGTGCTCAATACATTCCTTTCTGTTCTACAACCACATTTCTTTGTGAATTTAACCACATCAGAAAGCACTTCAGATTTCTAACACAAATATTCAATGCATTTAATGTAAGGAAGCTTCCTTTATTGGAGGTGATTTGGAACATTTTGTATTTTATAGGTATATTTAAGAGGTTAGCAGTAGGGGGGAATCGTCTGTGGAAAATCTGTCTACAGCTGAAATTCTTAGATGCAGAAGTGTTGCTGAAATGCCTAATACATTTACATTCTTTTGTTAAGTAGCTTACAGGACTATCCTCTTAGCTACCAGATACCCAGATCCTTTTTTTTTTTTAAGGTCAAATAACATTTCTCCCCTTTTTTCTTATTTGTTATTTTGAGGGGAATATACTTGGACTGGGGTTTTGTGTGCCATTAGAAGATTTTCATTTTTCCTGGCTTTTTTACTTTTTTAATCCACAATTTTGTTGTTCTTTTCAATAATCTTCTGCAACTTTCTTTCATCTTTAGTGCACGTAAAGAAGGCCCTTATTGGCTAGCACATTACTGATAATGATTTACAAGTTTTCCCAGATTAATTTTCCATGGGATTATTTTTTCCCCAATATAACATAGCTCCAATTAAAAAAAAAAAAAAAGAATGCCAAAGGTTAAGGCATTTTATAATACAAATTGGAAATGAATTTTTGAAGTAGTTGTGTTTGTATTTTAAATTTAGAATCTGTTTATACTTCAGTATCAGAAAAACAATGTGTAGAATTTAAAAATTAGCAGTCTGGTGTTTTCCAGATATTGAAATGTGCCTGCCTAATGAAGGCAGAAGACTTGCTCACTAGATTTATTTTAAAGCAGTGCTTTTAGATAGACATAAATTTAAATGGCAGTTTTCAACTGGATACTTATTACTATTTTATTTGATATTTGCAAGATACCTGACCATTTAATATTTATCCTTTATTTCTCTGAGCTGATCTAATTGCACCTCTCTATTTTGCATTTATTTCTCTTTGCAAACACTACATTATTCACTCTCTCCTGTGCTTATTAAACAGTGCCACCTGCACCAAATGAAACAAAGCTTCTCCATCAATCTATCCCAGCTAAAGAACCCTGACTATATATTATAATTAATTGAAGCTCAATTGAACACTTGAGTCTGAACTAGATACAGTAACCTGAAAAAACATTAAAAAATTAGGATGTACTTTAAAGAAATCTTTTAAATGAAAATGTTCACTCAAAACCAAGAACCTAACCTTGCACCAAGCACTCTTCATCAGCTCCGCACAGTACCTCAAGTAGCAATTAGCAGGTCCTTTAATTAATTAACTATTCCCTGTACATCACAGGGATTTTTGTGGCACTAACGTCATCCTCCATAAGTGAATACCAAATCCAGTCAATATTTTGTCACTCCAAACCCTTCTCTGGACTACCTGAATGCCACCGCCGGGCTCTGCAGCCCTTCGCAGCGCAGGAGCAGGTATGGACAGGGGGAGGTTGTGTGAGCTGGGCGCTGGGGACAGAGGAGGGACCGGCGGGGACCCACGGGGCACCCTGTGTGCAAATACTGGCAGCAAGAACTTGGATGAGCTGCAAACTGAAACAGTGGCAATGAAAGCTCACACATGTGCTGCAGGAAGATGATTTGCTTTAGGAGCTGAATGCACGGAGAAGTTTGGGAGTGCTGGAGGCTCCGCTGCTGTGCTGCCCCTGCTCCCACTGCCCGCTCCCAGACAAGAGCAGATTAATTAAGTGGCAGGTCAGACACGAGAAGGTGAGAGGGCATTTCCCTCCAATCCCAGACATTTTGCCCATTTTATACTTTGCAAACTTTTTATATAAGCGTGGCTGATTCTTTTCAATGTAATTCTCATTTGGAAAATATTGAGTAATTTTAAGAAATTACCACCTGAAAATGAGGCACAAAATATGTAGTGCTGGTTTTAAGATTTCCAAAGATGCAGTATGTAAATTTGTTTATATAAATATGTATAAGATATATCACAGTATGAGGCTGTGTGTGTGTGGATGAACATATGTGTGTGTAACCATCTATCTATTTGCAGATTCAGACACAGACATATGTTATAATTACTTAGAGGCAAATATCTGCAGAAATAATTCTTTGTGTTCAGTAGTTTTCTTTGGTGTGCAGTAAATTTCTCTTCAGAGATTTCTGTGTTCAGGGAAGATCTTATGAATTTATGTAATGTATAGTATTATGAAATCAAATAAAGTATGCCTTGTATGATTTTGCAAGAATTATACATTAGCATTCTCTTTCAACATGTGTAATATTTTGAATGATGTAACCAACTTTACAGATATTTTAAAAATAAACAATACATATGATGAACTTGTAGAAATACATACTGTAGAAATCTCAAGAAAGAATAATTATTATTCAAATATTTTGAGATGTTTGCCAAATGACATTATAATTTAAAAACCCACTACATTTAATTTGAACTCTTCATGAGGAGTAATATGTATTCAATTACTAAAAGATAGTAAAAGATAGTAACTTACTGATCTCAGTAATATTTGTTATTTTCGAAGAGTAACAGTAATTTCCATTTTCGCTTTATGGATTCTCCTGCATCACTGTTACTGCAACTTCAGTTAAAAAAATTTTGGCATGAGCAAAATGTAAAGTAAAATGTAAAGGTCAACTGATAAGCTATGATTGTATCTCTGTTTTTGCTGTGTAAATCTGCTCTTATCAATAATTCACTATTCATGTTCTACAAAGGCTCTGTCTTTACATTTTTAATTAGCACTTAAAATATTACAAAGATAATTAAAAAAAGGGAAATACTCTGTACATGGAGTCTTCATGTCATAATTTACTACCCATTTTTTCCAATAGATTTGGCAAATGGATACTCTGTTTTGATACATCAATCTCAAACAAAGGTGGACTCTGATGCAATTTTTCACTGTTCATTTCCCTGAACCTTTTGGGATATAAAGAATCATGAACAAATACTTAACAGCCTGATCAATAGCCATTGACCATTTGGAGCCCCTCGTACCCTAACAAGCACAGCTTGATCATGTATATTTGATCATGTAAAATTTCAAAGCACCCTGATACAGCAGAGCAAGGCTTTCTATGGCATCTTTGTGTTATTTCCTAAAGCACATATTTCCCATGATTTAGCTTTACCATTAATGGCAACTTATTGCACATCTATATGATGAAGCTCAAGATCATGAATTTCAGTGTTATATATCCACAGTATTTCATATGAATGGCAAATA
This sequence comes from Molothrus aeneus, assembly GCF_037042795.1. Classification (NCBI taxonomy): domain Eukaryota; kingdom Metazoa; phylum Chordata; class Aves; order Passeriformes; family Icteridae; genus Molothrus; species Molothrus aeneus. The sequence goes on along the minus strand of NC_089664.1, from coordinate 10,376,748 downwards.
TAAAACACTATCCTAACACTTTAGGATAGGGAACTCTGGATGTGCCTATGGATTCAATGGACCCCAGAGTGCAAATCTAAAAAGCCCTATCGTTATAAATCTTGCATTCCTGTTAAGTGCTGGCATGCACATTTCACTGAGGTGTGTTAAGTTTATTTTAGCAGAAAAACTGCAGCAAAAATCTTTCCCTTGATATCCTTTTAAATATATGTTCACATATGTATAAAATAAAAAATATTCACGTTCGCAGCTGTGTTAGCCCTCAGCCTTATTAATATCATGGAAAGAGATAAAAACCTAAGCAAAAAATATTTACAGTGAAAAATTTCTTTGCAGAACTTTATTATTGTTCATAATTCCACATCCAGTGATTTTCATACAGGAATTTTTAGTTTATCATTAAAATATAACACTGATGCTACATTTGTATAGCTGCCTTTTCTGCTTATAATCATAATGTTTATTCTAACTTTCTGGGCTTATTATTTTAGACAGATATCAGTTTAATTAGCTTAAGCTGTCATACTCTAATAAATACAGACGGGTTGCCTGGTTCGGGAGGAGGAAGGTGGCTGCAGATTTCAGAAGCAGAGGCAGTTAATGCCTTGTACATTATCATGTAAACAGCAAAAGGACAAAAATAATTACCTGATAAACTTTCAATTTCTGACTCTCCCCTATATGCTTTCTGACCAATTTTTCTATAGAAAATCCATTCAAATTAGGCAAGTCCTCTAAATATCTGCAGCATCTGCTGGTTCAGACACCTTCCTTTATGCAGAGTACCATTTTCATATGATAATACATGTAATATGATATAGAATGACAGAATGCATGACAGTTGCCCATAATACATAGAAAGTCACTCAAAGGACAGAAGCGACATTTGGATAATTAGCATCCATTGGGCAGTCAATCATGCGAATAGAAAAAACTGAACAAAACCCACAATGGAGTTAGAAAACAAAAGGGACCCTAGCCAGTCTCAGGATTAACTGCTCTAAAGCGATCTAAATGCTTTTGTATCTAAAGAACTGAGGCTCCCAGGGCTGCCCTGTTCCCCTCTAGATACCCAGGGAACTAATTGTGGCGATCAAAGTTAAAGCATTCTCTCTTCTTTATAGACTGCTAAATACACAGAAAAATTATTTCTCCATTCGTGTTCATTAAACTATTTTAAAGTTAAAAAACTGATGCCACGTTCTTTTGCCAAGTGAAATGAGCTAGAGTATTGAGATTGTCCTGCTTTTATGAGAACACAACAGACCTTCTAATTTAAACTTTGCCTTTGTTTGTTTAATATTATTTTGCTGTTGTCCAGTCTGCTATCTCTTTCTTTTTGGATAATGAAGGCAATTGTCATTAGAAACTCCTGTGTGAGAAAAACCTGAACACAGGAATAGGAATAATAGTAATACAAAGCCCATTAACAAAATTAAGCAGGAAAGGTTCCACAATTTCTTAGTAGCTTCCACTTCATAAAAGAAATAAAATATTTTGTCACTCAATATATGCAGCTCAAAATATTTCCTTTCCCCAGATTAGGTGGAAGATGAGGGCAGCCTCCTTTAAAGCTCCATCTAACAGAAGAGAAAGAGAAAGAGAAGAGATACAGAGAGAGCCCCAGGATGTGGAAAGTCATGAAAATACCTACCCTGGAGACAGTATTCCCATAGGATCCTTTTCATACAAATTCCAACTTGCCTAATGCCCTTAATGAATGAAATAAAAAGAGAATTCAGAAAGGCCCATGCTGATGGCTCCTGCTGGAAAGTGTGTGGTTTAAGGCATAGCTGCAGCAGTTCTGGGAGGGAATCAGCTCCGGTCCCCATCAGCCAAGCAGACAGGAATCACTGGGGCGAAATCTTCCCCCTCACACATTTGCAATTGACTTGAAATAACATCACGACACCTTTGGATAATTGACGCCTTCTTACCTTTCGTTGTCCTTTGTAATTAATATTTGTAGATCTAGAGGTTTCTGCCAGCCAGATAACAGGAAGGTGGAAGGGGTGGGGAGACAGAGTGTGTGTGTGTGTGTGTGTGTGTGCGTGAGTGTGTGAGTGTGTGCGAGAGAGGCAGAGGCAGAGGCAAGGAGAGAGGCAGAGAGAGCCTTTGGTTGTGTCTCTGCTTGGGGAATGGAGTGCTGGTGTATTTGTGTGGATGTGTACTGGGGGCTTTGCAAACCTCTGGAGTTCTAAAGGCAAGACAGAACGTGAGAAGTAGGATGAGCTGGATGTCCCCTGTCAGTCCTTACAGAGTTTCAGCAGCCGTGACCTTCAACCCTTTTGCTGCGTGTCAGCCCCAGCTGCAGCCCCCTTGCCCAGCTGCTGTGCCAGCCTCCCAACAAGGAGAAGGGAGAGGGGACAGCAGAGGTAAGGAGGCAGAGAGAGACTGAGATCAGACGGGCTTTTCGCCCAGTCAAATGGGCCTCTGGTGACAAATCAATCACGGCCCTTTCAAACCAATGGTGCTGCCAGTCTCCAGCTCAGCGAGCCCTCACAGCCTCCCCGGGCTCCTCGGGCTCTCCTGCATGACACTCAGCTGATGACGGGGGCTCCAGTCAGAGCAGGGCTGCTTTTTACAGGTTGATTTGGTCATTAGCATCATTTCTTCTCCATCTCCCCCTCTTGTTCTGTCTTTACCTACCATCCATTTATTTATTAAATATTGAAAACTAATATTAGAAGAGGGATTGAGATAACCTGAAACATTTGCAAATAAGTTGGTATACTGCCTTGCTTAAGGAATCCAGATTTATCTTTTTATTTGATTTTGTACTCTTAGGAAGAGCTACTTATTTTAATGTAATGAGTTGATCTGATCAGTATAATCAAGAACAAAGAAAGGAGGCATTACAAGATGCTCACTTCACTTCCTCCTTCCCTTTATTTATTTTACACCAATGAAAACTAACCTCAGTGATTTTTCCCGCTATACCCATAGGACAGGAATTATTTTTCAGTTTTCTTTTTTTTGCAGACATTTGTTAAAATATGATATTAGGTCCCTTTTAAAGCTATGAGGAAGCTCCTTGTCTGAAACAAATTTGCATTGCCGCTGAAATTCTTGTATTTCAAGAGGTGTACACTAATAAAGCTCTAAATGAGGTAGGAAAAAATGCTCAAAAATTGCTACTAAATCCTAATAAGTACTTCTTTCAATGCTGACTTTCCTCTGAATATCTGAAAAAGCATTTTAAAGCAGTTACAAGAGAAACAGTAATAGAAGAAGAGGGTTTAAAAGTTTAGGAAGAACAAAGTATTCTTTTGCAGATTTTGTGATTGTAGGAATTGCATTCTCTGTTTCCTCTCTTCTCTCCTGGCCACGCCTCTCCCCCCAATTCCTAATACATAGGGGGGAAAAAAATCAAAATAAGGTCTTAACAGAGTATATCTTGCTCTGTTTAAATCTCCTTTAACCTTAATCTCTGGAATAAAATCCTCCCACACTCCCCCAAAAAAAGAATATTGCACATTAAGGAAAAGGGAGCAGTCCCTCCTCATCCTCGCTCGTGCCCAGTGCCCAGTCCTGGGCTGCAGCCAGGGGTGGCGGTGCCTGTCTGAACTCCCACATCTACATGGGGCCATCTGAGAGCAACTGGCCAGCGTGCAGTGGGGTGGGAAAGAGGGAGGATGGAAATGTGCAGAATGGAGCCCAGCTCTTCCAGGCTCTGTAAAGAGAGCCTGGGCAGACACAGTGGCATCAAGAAACAGCACAATGTGCTCAGAAATGTCTCCCCTGTCTGCTCTCTCCATGAGTGAACTGTGTGAAACTGAAGTGCATTGCAGGCAGCAGTGTGGGGTGCTGAACAGCCTGTAGCTGGAGAGTGCTTCAGTCTTTATCTTCAAAGCTGTCCTGTCAAATACAAGGTCTTTTAAACATCAGAGGGATAAAGTTTCTGATTCTGAAGGGTTCGTTTTCCTCTTGGTTTTCCTCAATCAGAAGTTAAGCCCACCCGACCCCCACAGTAAGCTGGCTCTGGGATTGCTGCCCTGCTACTTGCCCCATGATTTGGGGATGCTTGGCTAGAGCAATCTTGATTTGCTCACTGTTTGTTGAGTTCAGTTTTCTTCATGTTAGTTCTTTCTTCCATCTTACGTCTTGAGGCTGTTGCTGTGTGGCAGTGAATTGAATCTTATGAACTTAAAAGAAAATTGTGGCTGGGACCTGGAGAATATTCATCTGTTGCAGAAAATGCTGAAGTCTGAACATGTGAGAATTGACCTAATGAGTTTTCCCCTCATTTCAGTCCCTCACTCTCTTTTTTTACCATACCTTAATTGCAGTGTTTTCTGACAAAATAATCCTAGCTCCTAAAAAAATTGAAATGTGCGTCTTCATTTCATTGCTTGTACTTCCTTCTACCAATATAATAAAATAAATTAAGATGATTTACAAAATAATGTGCCTTTCTGTCATCTTACTGTCAATACATAAGTACTACACCGAAATCTAGCTGATTTCTAAAATGAAAATTCATTACATTTCTGGAAACTTGAACAATCAGCTCCGTGCATTTTAATTAGATTGCCTGTTTTTTCATTTATTACTAATACAGTCTTCTTAACTATGATTTATTTGTTAAACAAAGTGCCATAATCCGTCACTTATTCATCTTAATTTCAGCAAAATTAAAGTAGTCGCTGTTATATTACACCTAATTGCACTTGCAATGAAAAGAACGGAGATGTTAATCAAAATAAATTGAAGATAAACAATAAAATCATTAAATCTTTGCTGCAGTAAGTGTAACTAATCAGTTTTGACTTGAAGCGACCGAACACAAATAATGAATCTGTCAGTGAAGACGCGCTCATTAAATCCAGCCTGGTCCGCAGCCCCGGCCCCGCAGCCCCCGCGCCGCTCCGAGGCAGCGCCGGGCACGGGGCACCGGAGCCGGGCAGGGCAGGGCAGGCGCCACGCACTGCCCTGGGAGCAGGCGAGGATGAAACGCCGCAGGTACGCAGGAACTCCTGCCAGCACCGCGCAGCCACACGGAAACGTTCTTTGTTTTACTCAGCCACCAGCAGGGCAGAGATTCGAAAAGGGGGGAAAGGGAAATGAAACCCAGAAACTCAGAGGTAGCAAGCACATGGGTTTCAAACTTACTGGAAGTATTAGTTTCATAGCAGATCAATGTAGTTGGCATTGTGTTCAACAGTATATGTTAAAGAACATGTTTTGCAGTAGTACGAAATACTGATTATAGTCTTCTGCTATCCCCACGGAGTAGGGACAATGCCTGGATTAGCAACAGAAGCTGTTCATGTCCTCATTGTCTTTCCACCAGTTACCACTTCTGGCCTCACTGCCTCATTACAAGGGGCAAAATGGGCACTCCGCTTATTTCCAAATGTGTTGTTACACCGGCAAGGAGTCCTGTATCTGAGCAGCGGTGGTGAGCTGAGCTAGAGCAATCAGCACTTTCTACTTCAGCTTTTAAATTGTTTACTTAATGATTTCAGTTTCCCCAATGGAGTATTTGTGAGTAATCACTGGTTAGCAGGAATTTACATGGCAAGGAGCAATTTCTCTTAAAATAGTTTTGTGTGATACGCCTTTGTCTGCTCTGAGCCAGCAACTCAGGGCAGATCCAAAATACAGGCAGTGGTCCTTGCCTTTAGTCACACTGAGCAAAGTCATTATTTCTTGAACAGTTATCAGTTCCTAAACAGAAGATACTGTTCTGTATTTTTATGTTTCCCCTCCCTGTATTTTATCAATCATTTTACTTTACAAATCTTACTGTGCTTTTTTCTTATAATTTACTTAAGCACTATAATTCAGCTTTAAATGTTGATCAGCACAAAGGATGTCTGCCTGGCTCCTGGGATCAACATAACCAATTAACATTTTATAATGCTAATGCTTTCTCCTGTATTTTAAACAGTGGTCAGTACAAATAAGTGATAGTTTAACAGTTAATATGCTCTAGCTCAAGTATATTCGAGAGTTACACACATTTTTAAGCTTATTTTTTACTGTCTCTGGATAAGAAATGGACAAGATAACCCAGAGCCCTCTGAGCAGGAGGTCAATTTCAGCTGTTTTCTTTTCCTTTTCCTTCCTTCCTTCCTTCCTTCCTTCCTTCCTTCCTTCCTTCCTTCCTTCCTTCCTTCCTTCCTTCCTTCCTTCCTTCCTTCCTTCCTTCCTTCCTTCCTTCCTTCCTTCCTTCCTTCCTTCCTCTATAGTTCATATTTGAATCATACCAAAAGACAATAACGATGGACAACAAGCCCCCAAATCCAGGGTTGGATGACTGCTAAGCAATTTTTTCCCTCTGTTTTTCTCATACTAGTGTGATTTGATAGCTGTGAATAATTACCCTTTATTTTTTTAATAAAAAGTCTAGCTGATGGACCTTTTTGTTTCTGTTCTGCATTTTTCCAGCATTTATAATGTTTAACTTGGGATTTGACATCTCTCAAGGTGCTCATTTGGAATGATTTATATGGGCTTTGTTAGTTCAGTGGCAGGTGGGTAATTCTAGAAATTAAATATTACCTGGTTTTTATTGATATAACGATAAGCACTTAACAGAAGTAGTAAACATTACTATTCCTAATTTCTAGGAAAGGTAATAAAAATATAAACTGGAAAGTGGCTAGCAGGATAGGAAACAGGTAATGATAAAAAATTACCAAAAGGATGGACCTGATCCTTCATTAGCCAAAAACTCCTAGAGAGTGCAGTCAAAATCTGCCTTGAATGAAAATGATCAAGGGCTTTGGAGCTGTGGCCTGTATAAAGTTAATCTGAGGATCTTATTCCAGTTGCTTTCAGCAGGTCTGTAAAAAATATTCCCCAATACAAGTGGCACTAACTGGAGCCTGTGCTGGGAGGCCTTGCAGAGGAGCTCAGGATTGAAGGGCCCCAGCAGTGAACCCCCTCTCCTGTGTGGCAGTGAACCCCTCTCCTGTGTGGCAGTGAACCCCCTCTCCTGTGTGGCAGTGAACCCCCTCTCCTGTGTGGCAGTGAACCCCCTCTCCTGTGTGGCAGTGAACCCCTCTGCTGTGTGGCAGTGAACCCCCTCTCCTCTCTGGCAGTGAACCCCCTCTGCTCTCTGGCAGTGAACCCCCTCTGCTCTCTGGCAGTGAACCCCCTCTCCTGTTGGGCAGTGAACCCCTCTCCTCTCTGGCAGTGAACCCCTCTCCTCTCTGGCAGTGAACCCCCTCTGCTCTCTGGCAGTGAACCCCCTCTCCTGTGTGGCAGTGAACCCCTCTCCTCTCTGGCAGTGAACCCCCTCTGCTCTCTGGCAGTGAACCCCCTCTGCTCTCTGGCAGTGAACCCCCTCTCCTGTGTGGCAGTGAACCCCTCTCCTCTCTGGCAGTGAACCCCCTCTGCTCTCTGGCAGTGAACCCCCTCTGCTCTCTGGCAGTGAACCCCCTCTCCTGTTGGGCAGTGAACCCCTCTGCTCTCTGGCTGTGAACCCCTCTGCTCTCTGGCAGTGAACCCCCTCTGCTCTCTGGCAGTGAACCCCTCTGCTCTCTGGCAGTGAACCCCTCTCCTCTCTGGCAGTGAACCCCCTCTGCTCTCTGGCAGTGAACCCCTCTCCTCTCTGGCAGTGAACCCCTCTCCTCTCTGGCAGTGAACCCCCTCTGCTCTCTGGCAGCGAACCCCCTCTCCTCTCTGGCAGTGAACCCCTCTGCTCTCTGGCAGTGAACCCCTCTGCTCTGTGGCAGTGAACCCCCTCTCCTGTTGGGCAGTGAACCCCCTCTCCTCTCTGGCAGTGAACCCCTCTCCTCTCTGGCAGTGAACCCCCTCTCCTCTCTGGCAGTGAACCCCTCTCCTCTCTGGCTGTGAACCCCTCTGCTCTCTGGCAGTGAACCCCTCTCCTCTCTGGCAGTGAACCCCTCTCCTCTCTGGCTGTGAACCCCTCTGCTCTGTGGCAGTGAACCCCCTCTCCTGTTGGGCAGTGAACCCCTCTCCTCTCTGGCAGTGAACCCCCTCTCCTGTGTGGCAGTGAACCCCTCTCCTCTCTGGCAGTGAACCCCCTCTCCTGTGTGGCAGTGAACCCCTCTCCTGTGTGGCAGTGAACCCCTCTCCTCTCTGGCAGTGAACCCCTCTCCTCTCTGGCAGTGAACCCCCTCTCCTGTTGGGCAGTGAACCCCTCTCCTCTCTGGCAGTGAACCCCCTCTCCTGTGTGGCAGTGAACCCCTCTCCTCTCTGGCTGTGAACCCCTCTGCTCTGTGGCAGTGAACCCCCTCTCCTGTTGGGCAGTGAACCCCCTCTCCTGCCTGGCTGTGGCTCCCCCGGGTCACAGGCGCAGCCCCGGGGCCATGCACAAGGTCGCTTTCCTGCTTTCCTTCACTGGTGCTCCACCTTTGCTGCAGGGAGAACACTGCCATATTCAGGCTTCTCAATGTATTACCTTCTGCTTGCTCGACATTTCAACTACCCTTTGGGGGCTGTTTTAGTTTGTTTTTTACTGTAAAGTGTTTTGGACATTCTTCAAGTGAAATACATTTTCAAACCAGAAGCATTGACCATACATGGTGAGAAGCTGAATGGCATGCACTACGTATACAGTGATTAAAGAAAGAGTGGGGGAAGACTGCAGAGCAGGAAAGAGGGCAGGAATTCTGTTTAGTCCCATTTTGAACAGCAGATGATGATGAGGTATCTACAAAGACATTTCAAGAACACAAAGTGAGATTTCACTTTCACAAACGGGAGAAGACAGGTTCAGAATAAATAAGTGGATCTGACAATAGGGAACATAGGGATGATAGCTGAATCTGTTTGACTGTGAGATTACACCAAAATAAGACTGGATTGGAAGGGGGAGAAGGCAGTAAAAAATATAATTCCGCTAAATATCTTCAGAGAGTTGGAGATGTGATGTCAGGATGAAGGATAAGTGTAGAAATTATTATAGAGGCAACTGAAGAACCATGAAAAGACAAGGTCAGGGAAATCAAGAAAGACAAGATGTCAAAATCTGGAATTCAGTCAAAAATTCCGATTGATGGAAGGTAAAGGCGGACAAAATTGGAATAGTATTTCTCAGCTTTAACAGAGAAGTCTGTGCTGTGCACAGATCAGCCTGCCTTGGGTACTCACCTCTGAGAGAGAAGGTTTGTGTGCATGTAACACAATTCTCATTCTAGATCTCTAGCCCCCATCCCACAGCCAGACCCACGGCCTTGTGCTCATGCCTGTGTGCAGCACCCCAGTTTGATGGGCAGCGAGTGACTTCAGAGAGCAGCACAACTGCTCCATCAACTCTGACACGAGGTAGCCAAGGGTTGGAAATAGAGGAGTTTCTCTAGAAACACAAGCATGTTCAACTGCATCAGAATGTAATTTTGAGCATAACAATGTAACATTATAAACTTGACAAAGAAACAGAATTAATTTGATTCCCAGGACCTCTCAGTTATGGAAAATTATGCAGACTTGAGCAACATGTACTCTCTCAAAAAACACTGCAGGTTCCATTTCCCCAAATGTTTTTCAGAATTTGGTAGGCTTTATTTCATTAAGCTATCAGATTTAATACTGTTTTTTCCATTTTCTGTTTCTTTGCTGGTCACTGTATAACATCCTTAGGTTTCTTTCCAATCGTTTTTGGTTATCTAATAGATAGCCAAGTTAATGCAAAAACATCAGTCTCCTAAAGGTTCACCTCACAAACCACAGAATTTTGCCAGTTTGCTGATTCTGGAAACATTTTAGTCTAGAAGGACAACATTAATAATGTTCAAACTGCAATCTTCTTAATTGTGAACAGCAGTGTATTCTACAGCAACCCAGGAGAATATCAAATGCCCCACTCTATCAGTAGCCCATCTGACCCAGTGGCCTGTTCCCAGAAGAGATGAGTCCTATCAGAACACTCACTATGTCTCCCAGGGAAAACCCTCCTCAGCTCCAGGTAGCTGGGCCATGGCTCATTTCTCTTCACACATGTAGGAGTTAGCAGTAGTTAATATCCTCCAACTACACTGAGCTGCCAACCCTACAGAGAGAAAAAGGCACTTGCAGAGAGAGATGAATGCCCCCATTCTGGGGCAGGATCCCAGGCCATGAGGGCTGTCTGTCTGTCCTAGTGACAGGCTGGCCAGGGAGCCCAGAGTGCCCTGGCTCTTTGGTACAGCCCAGCCCAGGTCAGGCCAGGCCCCCACACCCCAGCACACGCGTGCCTCACATTTACTTCTCATCCTACTGCTGGCGTCCCAGGAGACCATTCTTCATTGGAAATGAGTCCATTTGAAAACACTGAAACAGCTTTGCCTATTTGGAGGTCACTATACTGAAGGGATGGAGGAGCATGTCCTTTCAGAACAGGCCTCTGAATTCTGATCACATCCTGCTAACTTAAGGGATGAGCAATTTTGTTTTAATGAGTTTATATTTCTTATGTATATGGATCTCTGTGTTGACATTTCCAGATTACCCTTCATACCTTTTAGGGGATAAATGCTTTCTACTTTACTATGTGTACTGATTTTAATCAAGTTGTCTGTTCTTGTTGGTAATTCAGAAATTTCTGTTTGAAATCCCCTTAGAATTTATTTATTTACTTTCCAGTCTTAGGAGCCTATTTTTAATTAATTTACGAATTTGTTCCAGCACATCTTTTATTTCCTGTGTTTGACAAAACCTCTTCTATATTACATAACACGAGAAAATTTAGTATGTCTATTTTACCCTAAATTCTGTGTGGAAATGCTAATGCAAACAAGTCATTTACCTTTGTTTCAGTGTCACTGTACTCTCATTAGTTTTCTTACTTTTCTACCAAATAGCCCACTGGACTTATAAAATGTCTTGCAGGCTTGCTGGTTCTTAATACTTGAAAAAATCTTATTTTCATGTCAGGCTATCTGCTCCTCAAATCCTCTGTCATCCTTCTAATCTCCACTGGGTATCTTAGCCACTGTGTTTTATCCCTATTGACTTCACAAGTTATAATTTTACCTTCAGAAAAAGACATGTTTGCCTATACAATCTTGGTGAACCTTCCTGCAGCCCCATGGCTTGTTTTTGCTTGTCAGCATCCGTGTTTGTTTGGGATTATGCGTGCCTTCTGCTACCCTGTTATGGTTGCTCAAGTAGCCTCCATGCTGAGTCGAAGGATTTTAATTTCCTCACTTCTGACTTTAGGGTCTTTTTAACTAGCTTCCTCATTTTTTGTACAATCTCTCCCCTGAGGATGTTGAAGTTAATTATATTGTGGTCACTATTACTTAGTGGTTCAGCTTTACTTACTTTATAAACTAACTCCTGTGTATTACTCGAGAGGCTTTTCTTGACTTAGTTCTTTATAGCTCTACGATTAAAACAACTAACATATGTATCAAAACATTTTTTTAACATCCTACAGGACTAACTGGAAAGTCTAGAAGAAGGTGAGTACTTACAGGGGAATTAATAACAAGGACCAAGAGCATTAACCCTGGTGAAATACCACCCAGTCTTCATTAACTGTAAGAGCAGGACAGATCAAACCACATTTAACGATGGCTCCATTTAGAGGCAGCAGGACAGGAGCATACTGGTATCCCCACCGTATAATTTTAAATTATACCACAAAAGTGTCAGAACTAGACTCAAAAGAGCATTTCCAGCAGGATGTTATCCCCATTTTAGAGAAAAGAAGGATATTTGCAGGCTTGCAGTAGTGCCTGTTTAAAGTTTCTCTATTGAATTCAGAGGAGGTTGGTATTTGCTAGCTCATGGTATCACCTCGTTATACCTTGATCATGCATAGTTGCAGTAATTACACAAATAAAATTGACTTTTTGTGAAGTATAAAGTAAGTGTCAATGTCTAGGTAAGTGCACTTTGGGTTGTGTTTGGTTTTTACCCCCCAAAATATAATGGGATCATTAGCATCAAGGAACTAATTAAAGTAACATTTAGAAATAAAGCACCACTCTTTATTTTTTCTTAAACAATGTCTACAGGTTCAGAAGAAAGCTATCCTGTACTGTCATACTGAAGAATAATGCTCCATGTTTTTAAAAATTAAGTAAACTACAGACACCAGACAATATTAAGACAATCCCCAAGTTAGTATCAAGAATCTCTGAATTCTTAATATGACCAAGCTTCTTCCCCCACCAGATCCAGGACATCACACACATCTTATTTGAACTTCTTGGACAAAATGGGACTACAAACAAGAATGGACAGATGTGGAACTTACTTACCCCAGTATCAATCAGGGCTAACATTACTGATGTCTTCCGAACACCAAAGCAGGAAAATCAGTAAAAGAAATTTGTAGGCCATCAACTCCATTTTATATATTTAAGTTCAGAACAGTTACTGCCTGCTTAGCACTAGCTGTTGCCAGAAAGGTAAGTTGGAATGTCATGCTTCAGCAACCATATGGAATTACACTCACATAAAATGAGTATAAATTACATAAGACTCAGACCCCTACTATTCAACCACTGTTATGCTTTTGAAGATTATAGAAATTTAAATATTTTACCAATTTTCTACATAGCCACATGAACTGAATCTTGATTTTAAAATTATACATTTCAATTTTGATAGCAACACATACCTTCCCATTGTTCAAACAACCAGCTTACATTACAGAAGTGCCACTTGATGTTTTCTTAATAACAATTTTAAAATAATAGTTTATGACAACATGTTGTCTGATGACAACTTAATAAGTAGTGAGCCATCAATAGTTATCATGTTCCCCCATCCTGTGGCAGAAAGGATAAGCAATTCCTCCTTAGAAAAGCAGTGAAGCTGACACTGCTAGTGGTCTTTTGATTTATGGTGATTGTAGTGATTACATTTGAAGCTTGGCTCGAAATATGCTTTAATTTTATATCAAAAAGTTCTTTTAATTGCTACTAGAAACTCTGAAATTAGGATCCCATCAACTCTGTGAGATGGGGAAAACACAAAGAAAATAACACTGCCTGCACCAATGCTTCATACCAAGATGTTATTATTCTTATTTCTAGAATGAGTGCAACAAAATATAACATCATGTTTCAAATAATAAACATCACCAAGTTAGAAACACTGCATTTTATAAATTCCTTGTTCTTTTGTTCATTCATTCATTTGTTCACACCTTCCTTTCTTACTTCTTCTTTTATCTCTTTCTTTTTCCTTCCCTCCCTTTCATGCTCCTACCAGCTTAAGCCGGGCACTACTGTACAAGAGTTTAGTATTATCTGAAGTAAGTACTTCCCTCTGCTCCTACAACTTACGTCTTGCTGTTCTGGATTTCTCCTAAGAATCCTTGTTCTTCCAGGCTCATTAGTAACTTAGAGGGACTTGAATGTAGCAGTCTGATTTACATCAGTGATCTTATTCCTTTCAGCTCAGGAGGGTTATCTTTTCTGTGACAAAGGCTATCACAGATATGAATAACTATTTTCATACTGGGCTTTTTTTCGTCTAGCTGGAATCACACCATCATAGATTTTGCCTCATAAATCTGACTTCACTTTATAGAGCAATAACGGTACAGTCAGCACTCTGCCATCACAGCAAGGTGAACAGAGAAGAGTAACTTAGGTCAGTTGCTTCTTTATTATTGGCAGATGAAATAGTGTCTTCAACAGCTTCAAAGCAAGAAGCAGGCAGGCAGTGTTTGTGCTGGGGAGGCAGAGCCGTTCCAAGAAGCCAGAGCCAGAGGATTTTTGCAACATGCAAGGATGGGTCTGTAAGCCCCAAGTAAAGCAAACCACTGAGTAGCAACCTACTGTTATTACCTACCTAGTGTTAATTTAAAGCTGCTAGGGTGAAAATTTGGAGAATGAAATATGTGTGAGACAGTATCAGGTAGCAGAAACACAAGAGTTCTGCTGACTCTGGCAGACTGCAGGAAGAGGAGGATAAACGCTGTAAAGCCTATTCCATCTACTTAGAACTGCATTAAAAAAAAAATTGGGACCAATGCTGCAGAACTTTGTCAGTTCCTTTGAAAGATGGGCATTTCCTGTTTTTCAAAAGATTGGAGTGTTTCAGCAGTTTTCTTTACCTCTCCTTTCTTTATTTCACCTCCTGGTGTCTTTGGTAACACACACAGGTATGTTTATGGTGCGCTGGATATATTTTGGGTGCAGAACTCCTGTTATTGGCTAGTGAGTGCTCTGAGGTGAAGGGAAAGGTAAAAGCCTAACATGTTTACAACAGGAGGAATTTCTGAAATTAGAGAAGGGCTGTGTTAGATGATACAGGCAAACAGATCCAGCAGGTGAGAACACAAGATGGGGGAAGATGCTGGCAGGAGACAATGTAAAAATGGTCTCTGCACACACCAAATGTGAAACAACCAAAAAAGGTGTCCACTCTTTTACCATAATATTTTTCTAAGCACTGACTTCCTGATGCCAAATGGCCTACTTCTCTCTTACACAAACAATGGAATCAGTAAAGGGAAAAAAAAACAATTTTTCTGATAGAAAAATCACTGCACAGTTAAAGACAAAGCCCAGATAGTTCTCATAGACTTTTTGCTAGTTCCCCCCTAAAATTAAATAACCAATTCTGTTAATCATAAGAGATTCTGATGAGGAAGATGTCTGTTGAGAGACAGTAGCACAGGGAAATGTTTGCCATATTTAGATCTCCTTTCATTAAAAATGAAGAGGCCATTTCAGGTCAATCATCTTGAGCTCTTTTCTTTAGGGGAATGACTCTCCAGCATGGCTCATTACATTAAAGGATTTTACAGGCCTGAGTTATAGCTATTGGTATAATCACAGGTATCAGAAATAAGAATAGTTATTTCTTATTTCTTTGTGAATGGAAAATGAAAAGGTCATTCAGTGTATGGTACTTCAAACACTTGAAAGGGAAAGTATTTTACTGCTTGCTTAGCTTTTAAGAGGAAGCCTGCAGAGGGTAGAAGCAATGACAGGTAGACTGAGAGGAATACTGAGAAATTGTCTTAACAGCCAGCTATCAGGTTAGGAAAGCTAAACCCTGATAGAATCAGTTCTGGCCAGGGATGTCAGGGGCATCAAGAAAAGCACCTACAGGTACATTGATAATAGGAAGAACAGGGAAAAAATGGGTGCTTTCAGGAAGGGGATGGGGGACCTGGTTACTCAGGACATGGAGAAGGCTGAGATACTCAGTGATGGTTTTGCCTTGATCTTCACTGGCACATCTTCTGTCCACACTGCCCTCACTGCAGAGGCAAAGGCAGGGCCTGGGAGAATGAAGAACCACCAGCTGTGGGAGGAGATCAGGTTTGAGACCATCTAAAGAGCCTGAAGGTGCACAAGCTCATGGGAACTGAGATACATCCACAGGTCCTGAGAGAACTGGTGGATGATGTTGCTGAGCCACTACACACTGGATTTCAGGAGTCAGGGCAATCCAGCCATGTTCCCCCTGAAGGGAAGGCAGGATGAGCAGTCTCACCTCTGTGCTGGGCAACACCATGGAGCAGATCTCTTGGAAACTGCTGAGGCACGTGGGAAATCAGGCAACACGGACCTGTGGTCAATGGCTCAGCTCGATATCCAAGCGCAGCCCGGTGCCTGATCCCACAAAAGCTGCTATTTTGAAGCAGCATCTGTGGCTGAGAAAACACTGATTTATTGGAGGCTGTGTCAGACTTCTACATATTTCCACATTCTTACACTCTTCCTTAAACATCTCCTAGCATCCAGTTCTGGAGACAGAATGCTTGTGAGTTAACTCTTTGGTTATGTTCTTGTAACTGAATTTTGGTGGGGATTTCCCCCCTTTTTTTGTTTTGATGCTTTCTTCTGTGTTTTCTAAAGATCCATTTTACTCCATGCAGTTACAGTTTCTTAACTTGTAATGGAAAACTAGTGACTGTAACCTATTTCCATCCCTACAAACAGGTACTGAGGCTGATTTAAACATCTCTCTTGTTTCATAAGCGAATGTCTCTGAGGGTAACCAGCTATCCTAAGAATGCCTGCTGAATCCCAGCCTGGGAGCATTAAGAACAGGCTTTTTTCTCAAGTACCATAGGTGAACACTTCTGGAGGCTGTTTGCCATGACCTGATCCATAACTCATGAGGCTCATTGTTTGATAACAACAAGAATTACAAAATTAAGGTTGATGAAATAACTTCTGCTTCACATCTAAAAATATCTTTAATAAGCTTTTCATTGGTTTCTAAACATGGGTAGAGATTTTCCCAATATTCATCCACTGACAAATTAGGAAAAATGTACATGAACATTATAATCAATATTAGTCAGATAGCAGGATATTCTCTTCCAAGGCATAACCTTTTAGATGAAGCTTTACTATTGATCTCTAAAGTCAGCATTTTTTCCCTTGCCACTCTCATTGGCTGAAATGTAGCAGGGAGAATCTCCCCAGTAAATTCAGGTTACATTGTGCTTCAACAGGGCTGTCAAGGTGGAGCAGAAACAGTAACTGCGTTCTCATGTACATTTGTTGCAGTGAGTGTATTACATATTAAAATAAATATTAAAATAAAATACACAGGCTCAGCCACATTCACCAAATCCATCCTAGAGTATCAGACCTCTATTTCTAAGGCATTGAACCTAGATGCTCAGGTCAATCTGGAAGCATCCTAAGGCTTTCACCAAGCTTTTAATTCCTGGATTATTTTCTTCTGCCTGAAGTTTCCCTTCTGCTTCCCTTTTGTTTGCTACTAATGCTTCATCTCTTCTGGGAGGGTGATTCACAGTTAATCAGCTCATCTATTCTGAGCCACTCACACCCAGGGCTCCGCGGCCAGGCCAGCAGGCATTGCTGGAAGCCCTGGCTCTCCTCGGGGGCTTTGCTGTCCCTGCTGGCCTGTCACCGGGACACAATTACACCAACCATCGGGCCAGCTGCAAACGGGGGGGCATCGACAATTGCAGAAAATGGGATTTGGGGTATCTAATGAGCAGCTTATTTACATGAATACACCAGGTAAAGCAGGAGGAAAAAAGTTCTACAGCTCGGAACATAAATTATTTTTAGGCAGACACAGAGAAAAATTTCCTGCACTTGAACAGGAACATCTACATTATGTTTAACATTTTTCCCCCGCACTTTCTTTTCCACAGAAAATATAGTTTTCACAATTTGAACAAATATTTAAATATTCAGTGGTTATTCAATTGAGATTTGGAATGAGTTCTCCTATTTTACTATCAACATTTGGGGAGTACGAGCATGTTCTGCATTGTGAATTCTGGAATACACCTGACTTTGGTTGCTCCATGTATACAAAATACAGTTAGAAAGCACAGTACAAATTCCATATTAGCGTCTGGTTTTGTCTTTTAAGTAGAAGAAATTCTGCACACTCATCCTGTCCTCACCTTTCTGGTTTCCTCTGACTTAGCATTACCAGATTTACAAGCTCACACCTGTTTTATTAGGCAGTCTTTTAAACAGAACTTCCATACACTGAATTTGCATGCTGCCAGACCCATTAAGTGTGTCTTCTTTAGCAAGGACAGAACCTCACAATTTTCCATACACATGGCCATTTATTTTTATTAATTAAACTCTTCTTTATTAACTGTGAATTTGATGTAGGTAACCCTCCTCCTGAAACACACTACAATATTATTTTTCAAATGTATTATCTCATGCTTATGGCATGACCCATGTGAGTGTAATATCTCCTGCTCAAAAGGTCTGCACGAGACCCTGGTTGAGAAACTGTTGATGGACAGACACCAACATGAGGCTGCCGTTATAATTCTTCCCTGGGGTAGGAAAATATGCTCATTACAAATCAGTAACCTACAAAATAGATATTTCACCAAGACACAATTAAATGAAGTTGCCAAACTCTATTTTTCCTGACATTTGATAGTACCAACCCACTATCAGTTCATCCACCACCTCAGTTATCCAGTCCAGTTCACAGAATCCACCTTTTATATCTTGTTTTCCCCAAACTGGGCTGAATGTGTCCTTCCCAACCACTCACCTTCTCTGGCAGAGGGTTTAAATTGTTCATTTGAACCACCCAGCCTTTTATTCCTTAGTATGTCCAGTTTAAAAACAATGAAATATAAACCAGTCTACTACTCTCACATACATGTACCCATTAAATATTTACTACATCTGTTCACATTAATAAGTTTACCTTTAAATCTTTAAAAAGCTCAATACACAAAACAGACCAAAACTAAAATTGTGAGTAGCTCTGCCTCTTAAATTTAATGTCATCCAAAAAAGGAACATGTGATGAAATGTAAGAGTGATGAAATGTAAGAAATTCTGTTAACCATTCCTAAAATGCTGAGGGTTTTCCACATTGTTATTTTACACCGCATCAGCATTGTGTTTACCAGCTTCCTTATTTTTTAACTCATTACTGACCATAGGGTTTTTTTGCTTTTGTAACCGATTTTAACAATATTTCTGTAAACTCACCACCATTTGATGGTTATATGTGCAACCCTTAGTGCACTGTTTAAAGGGTTAGAATATCCTGTCTGAACACAGTAATTTTGGTTACAAAGCTAATTTACATGGATATGGGAATGACTGAAGGAGACAGGGAACAGCACTACAGATCAAACAACGACTCGGGGTTGGGGACAGGTCAGAACAGCACAGAACAGGGCAAGGCTCAGCGCTGAGGTCTGAGCTTACACATGGCTGCTGTGGCAGAGGCTGTGGGTGGAACCTGTGGTGGAAGCACCTCATCTCAAGTACTCAAATTAGCACCAGAAACACTCCTCCTCATCTCCCCAAACACGTCTTTTACTTACTGTAACTGTGAATAAATCTTCCAGGACTTTTTGCATAGTGTTTAACAAGTTTTAAATTTATTATTTGAATGAGGGTGGTATGATTTTTCCTACCCAGGCTCTCTGGGGAGCAAATGGGATATTAAAGGATCTCAGATGGGATATATTCTCTCCCATCTTTCTAGCTAAGTTCTTCAGCCAAGCACTTGGTGTCCACAATTATTTGCACTTTAGACGCCTTTTAAAGACAAATTTTAAATTCTTTCATTCCTCACTGTAGATCATCCTCAACTCTAAATAAAGTTAAAAATTTCTACTTTATACTAGAAATCCTCCAAACCTTCCTGAAAACTTCCTGTAAATCATGTTTAATGAAAGAGTTGGGTACCTGTTTGTTCCTGTTTGCCAACTCCAACACAGCACATTTCAAAAGCTGTCTATCTGCAATTTCTGAGTCAATGTAAGACATGTTTTCAGCGGACCGCATTCCATTTCTGAGAAATCTCCAGTCCCCTTTATGACCTTGCTTGGCCTTGAGGTTCTCTCTAGTCATGTTTTACCGTCTCTTCAGCCGCTTTGGTCTCCGTGCCCACAGTGCACAATGTTCTGTCACAGCTCTGTCAGGCACCTCTCCCAGCCCCTCCCTTTGCCTCTTTCCTTTGACTTCTGCAATCCCTGGACATCGAATACCTGTTCCTGCCTGCGACTCCGGCCTGTGCCCATGGGGACGGCTCCCCTCTGCACGGGGGTTTTCAAGATGGGCAGTCCTGCTCCTCATCTGGCCTGGATATCAGTGGATATTCAGGGCTCGGGATCAAGCAGTGACGCGGTTTGGCCCCGTCAGTCCCGGCCTGGCCCTGCTGTTCCGTGTCACTCCAGGCCACTCTTCAGCTGCTAAACGCGGCGGGGCAGCTGAGGAGGCCAGAAAGGAGCGCCGCCGGTCCTGCCTGAATCCTCCTGAGGGGAGCGGGGCCCGTCCCGCCGCGGGGTTCCCTCCTGAATCTCCCTGAGGGGAGCGGGGCCCGTCCCGCCGCGGGGTTCCCTCCTGAATGATCCCCCTGAGGGGAGCGGGGCCCGTCCCGCCGCGGGGTTCCCTCCTGAATAATCCCCCTGAGGGGAGCGGGGCCCGTCCCGCCCGGGGTTCCCGCCTGAATAATCCCCCTGAGGGGAGCGGGGCCCGTCCCGCCGCGGGGTTCCCTCCTGAATAATCCCCCTGAGGGGAGCGGGGCCCGTCCCGCCCGGGGTTCCCTCCTGAATAATCCCCCTGAGGGGAGCGGGGCCCGTCCCGCCCGGGGTTCCCTCCTGAATAATCCCCCTGAGGGGAGCGGGGCCCGTCCCGCCGCGGGGTTCCCTCCTGAATAATCCCCCTGAGGGAAGCAGGGCCCGTCCCGCCGCGGGGTTCCCGCCTGAATAATCCCCCTGAGGGAAGCAGGGCCACTCCGCATTGCCATTGCCGACCCCCGGCGCTCCCGGCCGCAGTCACAGAGACACAGGATAGGTCGGGTAGGAAGGCACTTTTTGGGGCATCTGGTCCAACCTCCCTGTCCAGACAGTCATGAGAACACATGGTACAGGATTGTGTCCTGACGGTTCTGGAATATTCCCCGTGAGGGAGACTCCACATCCTCTCGGGACAATCTATTCCAGTGCTCGGGCACTCGCGCAGCGAAGAAATTCTGCCTCGTTTTCGGGTGGAACTTGCTGTGCATCAGTTCCTGCCCGTTGCCGGTTTTCCTGTGGCACGGCACCACGAGCAGAGCCCGGTCCTTTCCCTGACGGTTGCCCCAGACAGGGACACATCGCCCGCCCCGGGCCCCGCCGCACTACAGCTCCCGGCAACCTCCGCGCTGTGACTCGGCCGGGGCGCCGCGGCGCGGGCCGGGATGGAGTGAGGGGCGAGCGGCGGACAGAGCGCGGCCCTGCGGCCCCCGCCCGTGTCTCGCTCCGCCCCGGGTCTATGCGGCCCCCCGGAGACCATGGGATCCAGGATCAAGTGAGTGCCCTCCGCAGCTCTCCAGCCCCGCTTCAGGCCCTCGGGAGAGCGAGAAGGGGACTGACTTCTCCGCCCTCCCTCCGCTCCGTGTGAGGCCGCGCGGGCGGGACCCCGGCCGAGCCCCTGGGCCTCGGCTTGGGCGAGAAGGAGAGGGAGAAGGAAGGGAAGAGAGCGCTCCCTGCCCCGCCGGCCGGAGGGACGGGCAGGACGGGCCGTCCGACCCCAACTCCGGGCGGGACCCCGGCGGGACCCTCCGGCCCTGTCCCAGGAGAGGGGCGAGAGCCGACCCTGCCTCACACCGAGCCCGCTGCCCCTCCCGCTCTCCGGGCCGGGCGGGGAGCGCAGTGCAATGTTATCGGTGCAGGCCTGAGGGCGGGCGGGGGTGCTGGGTTGGGAACATCTTCATTGCCAGCACAGCCGACGCCTGTTCGGGGGTGTGGAGGGGTCGAGGGAGTACAAATTTCTTTGCCCAGAGTGTGCTGATGGAAGGACTACAGTCTGGCTAGGACATAGCCAAAGTGCATTAGCAAAGGGGTTTGGGGGAAGGAGAGGAGTGATGCAAGTGATTGATGTGCTGGGCCTGCAGATCCATGCCCTCAATGTTGGGGGTTTTCTAAAATTTTCATAAAATTGGTGGTTGATTTATCGGTAAGCCTTGTTGGTATGTTTGGTATATTCACTTTAAAAGTCTCAGTTTGTTCGTGTGCCATTCCAGGAAAATTCAGTTCCTCGGACACGGGTAGAGGTGTAATAAAGTTATTGCCAAGCAGGGAGTGCTGACATCTCTGTGTGTGAAAGGGTTACAGAGTGGAGAGACCCAGGTAGATCCTGGTTTATTCAGCAAGTGCTGTTGAGCACTTACTTTTCCTTCTTGAACACAGCGTTCTTCAGGTTTACATTGGGCTTTAACTTTTCACTTGTTTTGTTTAACTTGAATACAAGACTGGAGGGGACATAATTTGTGTGATGACACATCTTCATGTTCCCAAGCCCATAGGCTGGATAGATGAAAACACGTCTCTTCAGCCAGGCGTTTTAGGAAAATGTAAGCGGATAATGAGTGTTTGTAATGATAGCACTGTGGCAATTGGTTGGTTCCAGAAAGGAATTAACCTTTCTTCCTTCCTTAAGCATACTGTGGGCATGAGTTTTGCACCTTTTTGGAGTATGTGTTCTCAACTGTTGCTGCAGAGAAACGAAAGCCTGAGAAACTGGTTAAACTCTTACAGTCAAATACAGGTAGAATTGAAAACTGTACATATTTTGGCAGCAGAGCAGACTGTATCTCTGACTTGCACCTTCAGACCCTGCTGAAGTCACCCTTGCTTGGATCACTTCAAGATTATGATCCAAAATTACTTGTTATGATGATCTTATCTTAAATCTTTTAAGGCGTTGATGCTTACTTTAAGTGCAGTTTGTTTTGTGGTGCACACTGAATCCACAGGCTGTGTTTGCCATCTTTGGCTGTGTGGTTGCTGATTGGACTTCAGTGGCTTTGAGTAGACTTTGCTAAATGAGGATGTTATCAGGCAGGTGAGGTGCTCCAATAGACACTGGTGTCAGGGAGATGTGGCTGTTAGAAATACTTAGTGCAGCCAGTGGAGTTTAGGACTTTTTCTGTGCTAAGTCTTTCAGTGTGAACTTGTCTTTCCCAATCACCAGAGTAGCAGAGGTAATAAAGAGGTAATAAACCCAGGTAAACATTGCTTTTCATTCTTCTTGGACTTTGTGAGAAAGCATTTTGTCCACTGGGTGATTAAGCAACTTTGCCTTGAGCAACACTTAATAAACTGCTTTTTTTTCCACTTTGGACAGAACACTGTGCCTGAGTAGTGTAAGGACAAAATTTCAAAACAGTCTTAAAATATATAGAGTGAGAGAGCCTGTCTGATTAAGAGAAAATCATTTTCTGGTCTGCCTTTCCGAGCTGGATGTTTAATCCAGCAAGGACTTTAATGTTGGTAAGTAACTTCCTTATTGGGACAGGTTGGAAGTGTGAATGGGAGAACTGTTTGTTAACTGGGTAGGGTGAGGCACATCTGCTTTAGGGGTGCCACCGTGTGTGCTGGAGCCCCAGGAAACACCCAGCAGTCTGGTCCCTTGCTTCCTGCAGTAGATTGATAACTCTGAGGGATATTAAATGTGCACGCACTGTGATAGACTCTGCATGAAACCTGGGCATATCTGTCAGTTAGATTTCTGATGGGTGTATAATAATGAGTCATTTGAGTGAAAGATTGCTTAGAGAAAAGTATCAGGAGCTGCATCAGACTGAAGTGAAAGAAATCAAGGAGTTGCCAGCAGTCCTGTAAGCTTTTGGCTTCTGTATAGCTGCAGGCAAAAAAAAAGCTAAATTGAGTGTTGTGCTGGGTTAATCCTCTGTTGGGGCATGTCTCAGGGAACGTGCCAGGCACTCTGTGCCAGCCAGGTGAGGTAGCACGGGAGCCTTGTTAACCTGCTGCTGTCACTGCTCCCGAGCCTCTGCACTCCAGGTTACAAACAAAGGTTTTCTTATTTATTTACTTTAAAGAATGTGTCAATATCAATCCATTCAGCAGAATGGCATTGCACTGTAGAAGCAGTTGGCATGTCCCTTTCCAGAGGTGGTTCTATTTCACTGGTGGCACAATAGATGCCAAGTGTACATCTGAGAAACCTTTCAGAGATTTAACAGAACATTTGTTGTGTACTAAGATGAAATATTATCTACCTAGGGAATACCAGGCAAAAAAGTTAAATATATGAAAATTAGTCAGGGCTATGGTTATAGTTTCTGAATTGAATTAGTGATTACAGGTTTCTGCTAATAATTTACTTTCTGCAAGGGTTGAGCAACTAAATCTTGTTACAGGACAACTAATTATCAGGCAATGTCAGACTCTTATGCCTCAGTTCTTCAGCAGAATACTTTCTGTCATAAGTGCTATTGCATTTTCCTATGTGTACCAAAAATGCTCCTGACAGAATTGAAATAGGCTGTAGATATGTAAAGTATGTACTTCCAGCCATCCAGCTTCAGAGAAGGGCTTGGTTTAATTTTATTCTGAGTAAATCTCTTACAGTTTGGTAAAAACTACATTTTTTGATCATAAAAGGTGCATAAATATCTTATTTGAAATACCTTATTTCAGTGTAAAATTGAATTTCATATGGATTGCTTTGAAACAGATGTTATTTCTAGATCAGAGATTTGAAGCAATTCATACAAGTAGCATTTATCACAGAAGTATTATTTTCTCATACAACCCCTTCCTAAGTTAGTGTCTACAGAGAAGTATTGCATTTCCTTCTGAAATTACCTACTTCTCAAATAAGTGAGGTACTATGTCTCTTTGTACCTCTGTGTCCTGTGTATTTTTAAAAATTGCATCTAATTGTTCACTTGGTAAGTGACCATGGGTCTGTAAGTGATTTTTGGAGGAGGGAGCGCTTGGTGCGTGTTCAAGGCTCTTGTGCTGTGGAGGATTGCTGGGCTGGGGTTTCTGTGCACCTCTCAGGTGACACTGGGCTACAGAATGCACATTTCTGATCCTGTTTATGCTGTATTTGCAAACTGTATGAAGTTTCATAGTGAGTTGTTTCCTTAATGCCTCTGAAAAGTTATAAAATATCCACAATCCAACAATGACTTCATTCTCATACTGAGGTGTTGGTTCTTGAATGCAGCCTTTGATACTGAATTTCTCACTTGGGAAGGCTACTTTAATTTCACTGTTCATAGAAATAAATGGATATTTGTCATGGAAAATTAAAATACAAAATGTGATGTCTTTTTGTCTGAAAGGTTTGGAATATAGTCTGTGCTCCTGCCAGCTGTGTTACCCGGTGCTTTCACTTAAGAATTTGAACTTGGGTTCTAACATAATACTAAAAAGGTGTTTGTTGTTTTAACCATTAGCTGTAAAAATATAAAGTTTATAAACTTTTAATTAAGGAAACAGGGTGCTAAAAATAAAGACACAAACAAGGAGGGTATGATAAGGCTGCCCAGCAATGTGTATAAAAGGAAAAATGCATTTCTGGTGCTCTGTGGGTGTGATTCCATCCTCACCCCGCAGCGTGGCTGTAGGAATGGAGCTAAACCCCAGTGTTTGCAGGTTGTGGGCTGCAACTCGAGCAGCACAGAGAGAATTGTGCAAGTTTGCTTTTATATTGCACAACAACAGCTGACTTTGGATTTCTCATAACTTATAAGTGTAGTTTTCTGAAAAAACAGCTACTTAAGGCAAATCAGGTGGGAACTGGTGGCAAATTAAATCACCATTAATTGAGTTGTGAACCATTGTTGCTCCTGAGAGGTGCTCTGTAAAGCCGAGGAGTGTGATCCTGTGCTACTGAAAGCAGTGGTAGCTTTTCTGTCAGTTTAAATAGGTGTGGGGTTTGGCTTAGGGCCACTTGAGCTAGGCTAAGTGGGCCTGTGGCACGGTTAGAACTGTTTTCCTTAATCCTTTTGGTGTAAAAGTAGGATTAAAAATAATAGAAATTCTCTGAAGAGTTAAGCTGAACTCCTCAACATGCTTATATGTTTGGTTTGAATTCTTGGGTAAGATGAGTTTAGTTTTTAAATTATCATTCAGTTAGGAATTTTAGTATATGTATTTATGGGCTTTGTCATTATTTTTGTCCTTAGCTGTAAGGAAGTTACAAAATTCACAAGTAAGTTATACCACAGCAATTTTCTAATGTTAGTTTGCATTAACACATAGGAGACAATATTATTACTCTACAAGCAGCTGTAAATTTGGAACAGTAATTATGCAATTTTGATTCTTGATTTTAACCAGAAAGTCTAAGAATAAAGTGTCACATGTTCAGACCTGCACAATCCTTATTTCAGAATTACAGTCTTTTTAATCTCTTAAAAAAATATCTGGAGTAGCTAAAATTGTTAGTCAAGAATTAAGTCAAAATATTCTTTCATATATAATCACCTGCTGCCTTTGCATACTCATTATGAGATGTAATTCCAGAGCATCACTTAGAAAGTTAAATTAGTAAGAACTGGAAATATACACTAAATTGTTTGTTTGTTCTGTAGTAATATCATTAACTTTTTACTTTTACAACTGGTGTATTTATAACTCTTGAGCAAAGTAAATCTCTTTCCTCAAGCATAATTTGCATCATCTAGCTCACTTTGGTATGGTTTTTGACTGTCACAGTTCTTTCCATGCATCTGGCAATTTTCTGGAGTTAAGACTGGAGTCTCATGAGACCAAACCTCCTGCATTTGTAATATTCTCCAGCATGGCCTTTTTTTGGCAGAGAGGTAGAAATATTTTGACAGGTATTAAAAGGGGGCACTGTCTTCATCTTAAACACAGCCTCTTAAGTTTTTCAGTAGTGTGTGCAGAAAGTGATTTTGCCTCCTCTTGACTGCATGTACTTTTTCTTTTCCCCGCTTTTCCTGGGCAAATAGATGTCATGAAGTTGAACCCAAGGGTCACAGTAATGAAAATGTCAATCTGGGTGCTGTTTGTTCAGTGTTGGACAATGTGACTTTTCAGTTTGGTGAAAAGTCCCCAATCCTTTTTTTTTCCTGAAAAAATCAGTGTATTTAGCACCTTGCAAAGGTCTGATGAGAAATCATTCCAGGCTGTAAACAAGAAATGGAGATTCTCCGTTGGTGTTGTGCTGTGTGCATGCTGAGAACCCTTTCTGACTGCCTCACTGCAAGCGCACTTCAACCAAATTCTCAGTGTGCTAATTGCCTTCTTTTGTTTCAGACAAAATCCAGAAACTACCTTTGAGGTGTATGCAGAGGTGACTCACTCAGGAGTCAGCTGCATCGGGAAAGGTACTGTTTGCACTCTTTCTACCTCTTTATTGGCTACAACTATTCTTAAGAACCATGTATTGTGAGATAATGAAATGCATTTAGCATTATGCTGTTCCAGCTTTCAAAAATACCTTAATTACTTGTTCTGTGGAATCTTTTACAGTTAGGACTAAAAATTAGAAATTTATGTTTCTGTACCTGACTGTGGATAATTTTCAGGTTTCTTTGACTGTTTTGTCTCTTTTTGTCTTTTAAAATAGAAATAACTCTTTTCTTGATGAGGTTGGAAAAGTAAGTGCTTTTTAAGATTGGTATTTGCTGCTCATGTAAAAAAGGGTAGTTCTAAACCAAAAAAATACTCTTGAAACATCTTGTTTGGCATTTGTTTTTACTTCCTCTTTCTTACTTGCCTACAGAAGTATTTTTATTTGCTCCCAGAGTTTTCCCTTTGATGGAATGACTTTATCTGGAAATTAGGCATGGATGCAGCTTATGATTGGGTTAACTGTTTTTATCATTGTTATCAAGTCATAATTACACAAGTATTCTTCTGTAATATTATTTTTGATAAGTATTCCTATGTTTATGGTAGAGAAGTCCCATAACTGCTGAGACCAACATGTAAGTACATTTGGGAATTTTTGATTGCAATTTTATCTGACCTGAGGAACTTGAACAAATAAGCAGGAAAAGCAAAGGCTGAAATTCATAATGCCAAAATTTAGTTCAAGGTACTGTTATGAGGGTCTAGTCTCTAGAATGGCACAAAAAGGAAGTTCATAAAAATTAAATAATTGTGATTAGTCATGTACTGAAGTCGTATTTCTTTTGTCTTGTATTAATTAGACAATCACGTGTGTGTGGTAGATATGGTGTAATGAACCAATAGAAAGGATTTTTCTATTTTATTGACTGGAAAGCCACTTACCTCCTTTTATATCTGTATTTGTTACAGTCTGTGAAAGTCAAATAGCTGCAACTCCTTCCTTGCCTGCCAAAGCCTCCATAGGAGTTGTAGCTGGAATACAGTTTTGGCTTGTCCTACTGCTCTGTGCCATCACAACTATTTGATGTAACTGCAGGAGCCCTTTTAATAACTGGTCTTTGTTTCTGCACATCTGACCTGGATTCTAGTGCCAGAAAATCTGAACAAATTTGACCATAAACATTACATTGTACAGTACTAGTGTCTGGGTATAATCTTCTCTTTGAAGTTTGTTTGCATCCCCCTGGAGGGATTAATTCCCTGCTGTGGGAAGGTGGGTTAAAAAGCACGGAAACTACTTTACAGGTTTTTAATTGGAGAATTTAGTATACATTTTGTTCTATAAACCAACTGATTCTGTGGGAGTTTCACTTAGTTGTGTTTTTAGGTTTGTTGTATTCACTTGTAGGTGCAAAATCTTCAGAAATTCTTTTTAGAGAGTAAAAAAACAATTTTAATAATTGTTTTTATTAGCCGTATATTTTGAAGTTACTCTCTCTGAAGAATCTTTTAGGAGATTTTTCCCCACCGATTTTTTTATAATTAAGAGGTGTTCTTTATTCTCAGAAGCCTTAGATTTGTGTATACCCAAATCTTTTGTCCTCCTGTTCTGAATGAAAGTTGTGTTGTTCCGTGTCAGCTGTATACTGTATCCCAGGCAAATCACCATTCCAGAAACACACACCTAGAAGCCTCCATGTAGTCGGTGTCACTTTTTGGCTGTCTGTTCCATGCCAAAACCCTAAGAATACAGATTAACTTTTCTTTTTTTTTGCAGTTGGGGAATGTATGTTATATGGCAAGGAGCAGCTACTGTTGAGAAAAGTAAAATGCATAAAAGTTGTGTAAGAAGCAAATTGTCAGGCAGGATTGAAACTTTTTCTCCCCATTTAATTGCTCCCAAAATTAACTAAGGCAGCTGTTTTTGAAGTTTGTGTCTAGTATAATAGTGCTGTTGATACTTAAAATGCTCTTAATTCTGTACCAGTCCTCTGGCTTAGTCTTGAGGAGAAAGAATTACTCCAAATCTGTAACTGCTCTAGAGTGGGGCATTGTCTGCCTTGTGGGATGGTTAAACTTGCCTTCATTTTGTTGTTCAAGAATTAATGTAGCTGTCATGCATTAACCCCAGCTGGCAGCTCAGCCCCACGCAGCCACCCGCTCCCCCAGCCGTGGTGGGATGGGAGAGCAAACTGGGAGAGTGAGAAAGTAGCAAAGGATGTTTCCATGTGACTGTGAAGTATCAACTGGAATTTTAAGCTTTAATGTATTTCAAAGTTCACAGTCAACTGCAGAGCAGAAAAATCAGTTCTGGATTCCACAAAAGCCACTGATAAACCAGCCCAAGTTCAATGGAGGGCTACAGAGGTGGTGAGTGAGCTGAAGCACTTCAGGGTGAGGAGACAGGAGTGCAGGGCTGGTGCAGCCTGGAGGAGGCTCCAGGGAAGCTGAGCAGCAGCATTCCCTGCTATGGGTGTATATATGGGTGTATATGTGGGTATATATGGGTGTATATATGGGTGTATATATGGGTGTATATATGGGTATATATGGGTGTATATATGGGGGTATATGTGGGTATATATGGGTTTATATATGGGGGTATATGGGTGTATATATGGGTGTATATATGGGTGTATATATGGGTGTATATATGGGGGTATATATGGGGGTATATATGGGTGTATATATGGGTGTATATATGGGGGTATATGTGGGTATATATGGGTGTATATATGGGTGTATATATGGGGGTATATGGGGGTATATATGGGTGTATATATGGGTGTATATATGGGTGTATATATGGGTGTATATATGGGGGTATATGTGGGTATATATGGGTGTATATATGGGTGTATATATGGGTGTATATATGGGTATATATGGGTGTATATGTGGGTGTATATGTGGGTGTATATATGGGTGTATATGTGGGTGTATATGTGGGTGTATATGTGGGTGTATATGTGGGTATATATGTGGGTATATATGGGTGTATATATGGGGGTATATGGGTGTATATATGGGTGTATATATGGGGGTATATGTGGGTATATATGGGTGTATAAATGGGTGTATATTATGGGTGTATATATGGGTATATATGGGTATATATGTGGGTATATATGTGGGTATATATATGTGGGTATTCCCTGGGAGGTAAATACCCATCGTGGTGGGGTGTCCAGGCTCCCACGTGATGCGTGGCAGGGGGACAAGGAGCAGTGACAGGCTGGATCAAGAGACATTCTGAGTGAATATGGGGAACCTGTTCACCATGAGGAGTCAAGTATTACACCAGGCCACTCAAGAGCTGTTGTGCATCTCCATCCTTGGAGGTTTTCAAGACCAAACTGCTTCAAAACCATGAAGAACCCAGTCTGACCTTACACCTGGCCTCTGTTTGAGCAGGAGTGTGGACTAGAGCCCTCCCGAGGTTCCTTCCTGCCTCAATTGTCCTGTGATCCCAAGATTTGATTCATAGAAGTGTAAGCTTCAGGATCATCTGGGGAGTATTTTGTACACTTAATAAGGTACAAAGACAAAAATGCCATTGAAACCAAAGAAGTTGAAAAAGCAAACATTGTTCTATTCCAGTCCAGGCAGAACTTTGCTAAACCACAGTGAAATGTGTGAATTGAGACTGGAAATGATCAGCTTCCTGTGCTCTCACTGTCCTTTCCCTTCAAGATTGTTTAGAAATAATAATCATCTGTGCTCAGCATTATGTATTTTTGGTACATGAAATCTTTGGTAGATTATACAATTCCAGCATTTGGTTGTATTTAAAGGTGTTTTTTGTGCTTTTCTTTGTTGAATTCACAAGTCTTACTTGGAAACTTACAGATTTTTCCTACTTAAGTAAATGTGATGTCTTTTTTTTTTTGAGAATTGTGAAGCAGGATAGCTTCAACTCTGACTGGCCACATGAAGATTAGTAATTCTAATTAAAAATATATTTCCTTAGGAGAAGACAGCACCAAACCATTTTTTTGCCTAATGATTGGCGTTTCAATGGAAGCTGGTAATTCCTCTTTCTGAGAGGACATGTATTTGTCCTGTTCTTTCTTTTATTACCAATGTACCTATAAAAGCTTTTCTTGGTGTCCTTGGCCAGATTTACTTCTGGCAGGGCTTTAGCTTTCCTAACCTGATGCCTGGCTGTTCAAGCAGTTCCTCTGCATTCCCTCCAGGCCATGTTTCCCTGCTTCCACCCTCTGGAAGTTGCCTGTTTGTGTTCAGTTTGTCCAGGAGCTCCTTGTTCATCCTTAGAGGCCTTCTCTCCCCTGACTTCCTCTTTGTAGGGATGCTTTGCTCTGGAGCCTCCTCACCAAAAGTGAGAAGCTGCAAACTAGAACTGAGCTTGTGTTTTTACAGTGACAGTACATGGAATTTGGCTAGTGAGAAATCTGTGTTGTGTGTGTCAGGTAAAGTATGTCAAGCATAGGAACTTTGCAATTCTAATGCTTCTCACCAGCTCCCACACATTCACTTTCAGAAAAAGAGGGAAAATAGCCATGGTTTTGTTGTAAAAATGAAATATTTTAGGGAAAATATTGGCTCAAAGTAAAACTGCTAAGTTTTGTGTCTCTGGTGCATGATCTTCTGCCATGCATTGGAATTGTTACATGATGTAGATAATTAAAAGCTTTTTTATGAAATGCAGCTATTTTACTGGATTTCTTTTCCTATTTTTAATCTCTGTGTAAAGGAAGGAAAAGAGCATTTTTATAAGATTGTGACTTTTGTATTTGTTGGGGCATTTCATAATACTGAAACTTCACAGAAGCTGAGGTAGTAAATTACAAAGAACTTTTATTGTTTCTTTTACAGAGGACAACTGCTTAAGCTCACTTAAGCACTCCTAGATATCCAGTTCTATGCTATTGACACATTGTAGAGAATTGCATTGCAACTCTTTCCTATGTGTTTAATCTCAGCCAGGAGATTGTTTTGTGCTGGTTTTTTGAGATGCAGAAGTAGAAAGGATCTCCTAGCAAACTTAGTTTAAATACCTTCATAAAGAAAGTGAAAGCTTACTACTTGTGAAATTTTTCTTTTAACTTTCAAAGCACTTTATGATCTTAAAACTGCTGCAGATCATTCATCAAAAATAGGATGTGACAAATTTAAGGCTGTTGCTGGACTTCAGCCAAAGATTCTCTCTTGTTAGAAAGGGCTGTGAGGAGAATTGTAGTCTGACTGTCAAACTGTTCATATAGCAAAAGAGAATTTGTTAGTCTAAAGTAACCGATCAAAATAGTCTCTGAAGTGAGAGCATTTGAAAGTAAATGCTCACAAGAGTAAAACACCCCCTACACCCCTGTCTGGGAGGACGTACCATGCTTTTGTGTGGGGTTTTTGTGTTCTTGCCAAAGCAGACATTAGAAAAGTATGTCAAATCTGTAGCTTTACCATGTAGTGTGCCAAAAGGCCTTTCTCTCCAAGGACCTCATCTTTCATCTTTTTGTGAGTGTAGCATAAATTCTTGCTGTGTGTTCAAGGAAAAAGCTGAAATGGTTTAGTACAGCTAAAGGATTTCTTTCTGAGTGTTTTTTAAAAATCCATGGTAAGTTAGAAGCCTAAACGCGACCGCATGGACAAAGTGTGAGTATGTTAGAGTTTAACAAATGTTCACTGGATTAGGAAAGGAAATGTAGTTTATGCTACTTCTTTTATGACAGAATTTAAAAGGTCTTGCTGTAAGACTCTCCATGTGCTTCTTTCTTTTCTGGAAAACATACCGCTAAGTTGAAAAGGGAGATGAATCTTAGAAGGAAACTATTAACTCTGAGGTAGTTTATCATTGTTTGAGTGAAAGGATGAAATTTGCATTTGAATTGGCTCCTAGAGTAGCATGTACTACTAATCTTGTTCCTACTAGAAGCTTGTGAGTAGTTTAAGTACTTCCTTCTTTACTTTTCATGTTCTAGCCTTGGGTTGTAATAGCTCTTTCCCTCCCTCCCCCCCTCCCCAGTAGATCACAAATGTATAACTTAAACTAATCGAAGTCCTTAACTCTACTGGGAGAAGTCACCATGTACTTGGGCCTTAAAATTATTCTACAGTTGCCACTGTGGTTTCTGTGGTAGGACTTTCACAGGTGGAACTTGCAGCTTTCTGTCTCTGTCAGCCACACTGCTGCTCCCTACCATTATATTTTGTTATAGACGGTAATGTTACGTAGCAGAGCAGCCCTTCCTAAACTGATGAAGGATTTTCTTGAACATAAGCAAAGTTACTGGACTAGGATTAAGGTAAGAGTTGGTCATTCAAAGGTTTGTAAACCTTACCCATGCACCTCTCAGAGTAGCCTTTATTTTTTTAAGATGAAAGCATTTTATTGGTTCTAATATGCCCATTCTGTATTGAGAAATAGATAAAATGTTGAAGGTTTAGAAATATCAAAGGAAGTGCAGAATTCAGGTCACTTTCCATTAAATAAGGGCTTTCTATTGAAGGGGCTGGAATTCCCATATCAGGAGCTTTCCTACCCCATCTTTACAGTGTTGTGTTGCTACACTGAACTTCCTAAAGCAGGATTGGAAAAGTAACCAAAGCTAAGTAGGTAGGTGGTATTTGGGAATTCTAATTCTCCTAAGCTGCTGCTTTGTTTTTCTGTTTCCATTTGATTACTTTGCTTCTAAGTACAAACAAGGTGGAAGATTTTAACAAAGAGCTTGCTGGGACTGCAGTGTCAGGGTAAGTCAATAGCACAGTTTGAGCTGGTTTTTGTGAAGACAGTTTACAGTTTGGTTTTTACAGTATAAATGAAATACAGAACTCAATTTGAAGAGAAACTCACCTTATGAAAAAAATAATAGAATCTGTCATTTTGCAAGTCATCATACACTTTATCTAACACATTTTTAGATGTGTTACACATTTTTGTAAATGTGTAACATTTACAAAAATACAAAAATACACATTTTTGTATTCTTATCTGATAGTACTAGATTTAGTAAACCCCCAAACCAGTAATATCAAATCTGAGTGTTTCTCTGTTGCTGTGAGCTACTTTGTGGGAAGAGAGCTCTTTGGCCTTTTTGCTTCATGCTTTAACTACTTCTGTCTACAGTCTTTCCTATTTCACAAGTATTTACTAATCTGCAGTATATTGCTATGCTGGCACTGTTTAACTAGACAGAAAAATTCAGCACAGAAAGTCTCACTCACAAGACTTTAAACTCTTTTGTTGATTTATATTTTTTTAAAGGAGCTTGACATCTTCATCAAGTTCACAGTGGGCCTGCTTTGTTTGCTTTCTCTTGAATGCTTGATAAGATTTTTCTTCTATTGTTTTGTGCAGCAAGGACAGAACTTGCCATGGCTGAGGTGGTTTTTTTGTAAATCCACAATATGGTCATTGTCTGCTGCTGAATAATTGTGACTGCTTTTTGTACAACCAGAACTAAGGCTTTGGCTGTGAACAGATTCCTTCTTAGCGTGAAAAGAGACTAATCCATGTAAATACAGCCCCAAAATAAAGCTTTACAGAAAAAGGGAAAGGCTGCTAAGCAGGAGGGCAGAGGTCAGCAATTTAACCTTTAACCTAACAAATAAGAAGCATGAAAGTTCCCGAATTGGTTTACAAAGGCAAGCTCCTGTGATCTGTCAGTTTTTCTTTTCATGATAGAGTTGGGTGAGAAAACTGACTGACAGCTAGTGCCTTTTTAACTGCAGGTTGGAATTAACTGCTAAACTGAAACTTTCTTAGGGAGGGTATTCTAGTGATTCTAACAAATTATTTTCATTCACTAGCAATACTTTTCCTTGAATTTATAGATGAATTTGAGTGGTTGTTCCTTTAAAAGAGTTCTTGAGAGACTCAATTTAGATACCCAATATTACTGGAACATTGAAGATTTCAGCATTTGAAGCGTTTAAGAATTTGGTGAAGCACTTGTTGCAATTAACTCTCTCCTACTGTGGAGCGTTAAGAATAGGGCTGCCATGGCAGTAACTGCAGAATGATTGTACTGTGAGCAGAGTCCAAACGTTGGTGTTAAAGGGGTATGTGTGTGTGACTTTATTTAAGGGAGCTGTTTAAACTTCAGTTCATTCTCAGTCATAAGCATTTCCAGGGGGTTTGTTTTTTGGTTGTTCTCAGTCACAACAGGTAATCTGGTTAATGAGTGTTAACTTCTGCTCAAAGCTTAGTGCATCTGTAGTTAACCTGGATGCAGACATTGCTGTAAAGGACTTGCAATTCGAGTGTCATTCAGGTGAAAAAGAAACAAAGTAGTAATGACTTTAAAGGAGACTCCCTGTAGATTTCAGAGCAGGGACTTTGGGTGGTTCCTTTCCCTGAAGTTGGCACGGTCCCCTAAATCCATCCATAGCTGGATGATGCTTCCTGTGAATGTTTTCAGTGGAAGCGCTGGAACTCAGGATTTGTGTCTGTCTTTAGCCTGTTGTTGTGTAGGTTGGTAGCTGTAGCAGAGCACTGCAGAGTGCTTTAGGGCACTGAGCAGAGCACTGCTTCTGGAGCTGCACTCAGGCAGAGCAGGTTTGGGGAGGACCAGATGGACGAGATCTGTTTGTATTGCTGGTTCTTCTTGTTATGGGGAGTTCCTTGCAAGAAGAGAGTGTAAACTGGAATTCAAAGAGGCCTGTCAGAGTGCCCAAGGCATGGGCTGCCTGCCTTTGGTGTGGTATTTTTGTCATGAACAAAAAGTGACATTGTTAGGTTTTCCTGTGGTTTTTTGTTGGTTTTGTTTTGTGTTGACTTTTTCTGTTCGTTTGCAGTTTGGGTGTTAGATTTTTTATAAACTGAAATGGAGTTTAAAAGAGATGATTTGAGGTTAGATGATTATCAAATAAGTGTAAAATTAATGCAAGACTACTGTTTTACTTCATCAGGTGTCAAAACCCAAAATCAAATCTAAACAAATCCTAAACTCCACCTTCTGTGCTACCAGAGACAATTTGGATTTTGGTCCTTCTTAGGTTAGCAAGTTTTGGTAAACCATTTGTCAAAATTCCAGATGCTGACACATTTTTGGCTCCTGGGAAGATGATTTTTATGTCTTTTTTTAAGATGGAAACAGCTTTTTAATATTACTTATTTCATGGAAGAGTGAAATAGAAACGAAGGAAGTTGGGCTTCCATTTTGAGGATGATAACCTTGGATAGAGGGATAGAAGAGATCACTGATACTGATAATATTATTGTCTGGAATTGGTTATACTCTGGAGAGTTTTTTCTGAACACTTTCCTGCCTGCAGTATCTACCATTAGAATTTGTGCTGAGATTTCCAGGGGTGGTGAAGGGAATTAGACTCACAACTCCCATTGCATTCTACAGGTGTTAACTCAATCCCATATTTGGTTCCTTTGAAGAATCCTTTACTTTGAAACCACATCGTTCAGAATATAAATAGTGGCAGTATGACCTCTGCATGAATTGATTCTTACATTGTTGCACTCCTTAAGTAAACGTCTCTGATTTCTGTCTGTAAGATACTTTGGAGATCCTTGAGATCTTCTGTTCCAGAGGTTCTAAAACCAGATCACTGCTCTGGAGAAACACCTATCAAAAATACTTAGAGCAGACTCAAGCCAAGTGTGGAAATGCGAAGACAGAATGTCTGACTGAGCACCCCAGTGTGGGCAGGGGCAGGTTGCTGGTGTTTGCTGTTGGTGAGCTGTGTGTTTGACTCGCTGTTATTTCAGCGCTTGGCGTTTGTGTGAGTCTGGGGAGCGCAGACGGGCAGGGCAGGCTCCCGGAGGGGAGGAGCAGCTCTGCTGGGGCAAAGCTGCTGCCTGCTCTAGGATGGGCTGTAGCTCTGTAGGACAGAGGGTGGAGCAAATCCTAATGAAACATGGCAGAGGAAAGGCAAAGTGCAAAAAACCCCAAAACCAAACCCCAACCCCAAAACTTTACTTGAAGTAAATATGAAATTTTCTCCTGGAGTTGTGCTTCACTTGCACCTAAAGTAGTTTCTGGTTTTATCTGATACTTGTCTGTTGGTCATTGACTCAGTTTAATTTGAAAAGTTTATCAGACACGTAGAAAAGATTCATTAGGGTAAATAACCCTCTCTTAAAGCTGTAACCTCTGTCCACAAATGCATTAACATTCTTTTTTTTTATGTTTGCCACAAAATAATATATTAATCTCGTCTTATTCCATTTTATCTAGAGGTGGCACACAGAAAAGTGTTATAAATATTATTATTTTGCTTCATTGTGATTAAATTCCTTCTACACTAAAGATCAGATTATATTTGCCCTGTGTATTTGTTAAGGCCTGCTTGTAATGATCCATCATCTTATTTTGTAGACAATAATGGTAAAAATTGTTTTTAGTTTGTGTTTGGGAAAATTTACTTGTAAATTATTTGCTAGAAATATCTACCACTACAGTATATCACAGTGCATCAATATGGTGTAATTAAAGATAGCTCTTTAAGGTATTTTCTGCTGGGCAGAATTAGCATGTTAAAACAGAAGAGTGCAGCTTTGTGTGTACCTTGGCAGTGTTCATAAACAAGAATAGATGTAGTGAGTAAAAAGAATTCTTTAACTTGTTCAGTATTTTATTCCTTTAGGGAATAGTAAAATCTCACAATTTGCCATCTCTCTTGCACGGATGGCAAAAGTGTGTTCTGTTGCACTTAGAAATATTCGATGTGGCATGCAGTAATACAGTAATTACAGCTTATCATTTTGATGGATT
Organism: Molothrus aeneus; assembly: GCF_037042795.1. NCBI lineage: Eukaryota > Metazoa > Chordata > Aves > Passeriformes > Icteridae > Molothrus > Molothrus aeneus. The sequence continues at coordinate 10,339,650 of NC_089664.1, read as the reverse complement.
TCTTGATTGCTTTGCTCTACCCCGGCCATGGGATTCTGTCCTTCACTAAATCATCTTGAAACAATTCTGTATCTAGACTAAATCCTTGCAATACAGTGGGTATCAATCACATGGACAATTAAAATTAAGTATTGACATGTTTTTAAAATAGTCATACATCTCAATTTTGTTTATCTCAAAGTTTTAAAAACCTAATGACCTCATTGCAGCTCGACTATAATTACCATGTTTAAACTTCTATGCATTTTTTAGTTTAAACAGCCTTTGTGTTTTTTTAAACCCAAAGAAAATTAATGAGAAGAGACAAAGAGACATCAAAGAGGTTTTCCCTCTGATTGCAGTGTTAGAAGTTTTGCCTGAAAATAGGTTACATTTCTTCTGTTTTCAGCTGAATCCTCATTAACTTTACATTTTAATGATGTCCAGAGCAAATTATACGATTATGGTAGATGCCTTAAAGGGAAGCTTAAAGGACACCTTTTTAATGTTTGTTTCTTTACTGGTGGCAGTATTTGTACCAGTATTATAAACAGCATTAGACTGATGAAAATAATTCCAAAACATATCAAAATTATATTCCATTTTTGCCATATATGTAGTATGAGTGTCTTAATTTAATATTTAACACAAATGGAGCATGTTATGGGGAGATCTTCATCTTTGTAGAAGAAAAATGTAAATCAGATCCTTTGAAAGAGTTTACAAATTACTTGTGCATCTTCTATTCAGTTTTATTTATAATGATCAAGTAAAATGGAGACAGATGATTTAACAAAGTCTCAGAATTGTTTTGTTTTCTTGAACCTTCCATGGAGACAATGGTTGAAATGTTAATAAAGTGCTAGCTTGTATCTTCCAATGACTAAAAGCATTATTGAGGGAACTTGATGGAGTTTCAGTTAATTCTGTTTAGAGGAACTCTAATAAAGGCAGTTCTATGTTCTAATGTACTTCTTCTACTAAAAATTAAGATTGCATAATTAACTTTATAGATGAAGAATTGTGTTATATCAAATGCAGCAACAAAACCTTGTATTCAGTGCACCTTAAACAAGGTTACCTGGAAATGGCAATAGCTGGAATGGAATTTGGACAGTTCAGAATGCAATACATCATTTCTGACTGTAGCTCAATGAAAAGTTAGAGCCAAAGATCTTGTGAAAAGTGGAGTCTTCTGTTCCCCTGTCCTGACACTTGGTGGCTGTGCTTCATGAATAGAACCTTTGATTTTGTTGTGCTGCACTTCAATCAGTGAATTTTTGGGAGCGGGGATTATGACAAGGGGAGGGGAAGAAGTAGATGTGTGCTCAAGTACAGGTGCAAGGTGGAGCTCAAACTCCAGTTAACCCAGTGAAATGTTTCCATTTGTTTGATTTTCATCATTATTACAGACTGCTGTGTCTTGATGGAAGCCTTTGATATGCCTGTCATCAATAATCAGTGAATAAAGCAGGAGTTGTTAGACAAAAAGAAAACTAAGCTTAGCCTTTCCATTTCAGTATGATTTTACATCTTCTATTTCATGTTAATTTTCTGTAGAAACCTTTCAGAAATCCAAATTGTCATGGTTGTCTGGAGTTATGACAGACCCAAACTGCACATCCACCTTGGTGGACTTTATGTGATATTGTGTTAGAAAAATGGATTTGAGTCTTTCAAAGGTTTGGCTCTCTGCAAGTGTGAAAACAGCTGTTGGAAGCCATGGTTTAAGTTCCTAGTTAATCTTAAGTCTTTTGGCTTTGATGCCTGCTAATGTAACTTTAGTTTGAAGATGGTGTTGCTAAAGGAAATAAAGGTTGAGTGCAATTTCCTCCTTTTTCTCATCTTTATTTTATAATTATCAGAGAATTGACAATCTTTAGTTGAGATGCAAAATAAAAATACTGATTAATAAACTCAGAAAGATACAGATTACACACTTCTAGCTGACAGAAAGACGTGCATGTTATTTTTATTTCCTTGGCAAGAAGGATTTTGTATAGAATCATATTAGCACTGAAAACATGGAATGTTCTTCCTGGTAACTTGTTCTCCAAGTATTTGCAGCGTGGCTGTTTCCAGCCAGTTATGTGTTAATGATAGTGCAAGGCTGAAGCATTCCAATCATTCATATGCCTGTCCTCCCTTTCTCATAAGAGTTTCTTTGCTCAGGATTTTTGCCTTATTCCTTTTGCTTTGTTGTGGTCAATTCAGTCAGTATAATAGCATAGACACTGGCTTTTTTCCCCCTTTTTTTTCTTTAATAAAGAGTTATGTTAGAGATATACTATAACAGAGATAAGAGCTATTTATGTCCTAAGCTATTGATTTTTAATTAATGTTGCCTGGGCTCATACATGTTGGCAGAATTGCTAACAGCTTGTGGCATTTTTTAATTCACATCTTCTTTTTTAGTATTTTGACAGTGTCATTCATATCTCATGAAAAAGTACCTCGTCAGGTTAAATGTGTTAAAACACCGAGGGGAAAAAAAAAGGAGAGAATGGAACATAGGGCTGCCTAGAAACCTTGATCCAATGCCAAAGTATTTAAACAATTTAGTGTTTTGGTTTTCTAGCTCCAAGCTGCTTCTCAAATCCCTTGCTAATTAATCCAGTTAATTCTTTGTAGACTAACTGTATGCAGGGCTTTTTCTTGGGCCTCTATCACTGAGAACCCTGTTTTGTTTGAAGCAAACCTAAGCTCGGTTATAAAGGTTGTAGTAACAACGTGAGTACTTGCAGATGTAAATACAGTGTTTTGAGCCTTTTTAAAAGGAGTTGTGTTTGTGTAGGTAACTTCTAATTTAATCTTTCATGTTTAAAAATTAAACATACATACTTGTATAAAAAGATGGAGAGAACTTCATCATTAGTTTGGTCACTTAAGAAAAGGCTGTGGAGCCTCTGTGGAACAATCATGGCATGGAGCATTGATCTTGTGGTACTAGAGTTAGTGATTTATGTTTATTTTTCAGTGAGTAAATTGTGATAAATATCATTAATTTCTGTTCTCAAAAAGGGTGTTTGGGCGTAGTGTTAAGAGTTTAGCAAAAAACGTGAGTGCTTAGAAATGACCTGTTAGTGCTTGAAATTCTTCTGATGACAGTACAAGAGCAGTGTGAATTCAGACCTGGAAAAAGCAGCTGGGGAGCAGAGAGCTTAGAATCCCATTAGACATGGAATGAGATAATGAGAACAGAACAGGTACTGCTCAAGGTGTGCTGGGGTGTGATAAGAGCTGCCCAGCTCTTGAGCTTCCTGCTAGTTTTGTCAGATTGTGAGAAGTGTTTCCCCCAGCATCCCACTCCCAGAGTCAATGGCCAGCTGCACCTCAGCACAGCCTGGATCATCAGCCTGTGGAGAGACTTTGTACAAGTGGATTCAAGTTACAGTTTTAGATTACCTTTGGAATTGGTAGTGAAGGAAAAAGATTGTTTTCAGCAAATCTGCTGCTAAGGGTGACCAGATTGAAACGAATCTGCAGAGCTTTGAAAAGGGCTGAAAGTTTAGTTGGGAGTTTGTGGTTTCTTAAAGCTGGGCAAGGGAAAGAGAAAGGAAATCAGTGAAATTGCTGGGTTTATATAGGGCTGATTTCCAGGGCTGTGACATGATTGTGAATGTTCCTGCTCAGACTGGACTACTCCACTCTCTCAGGAGCATTTTGATAGCTGGATGTATGCTCTCATACATCTTGGAAGTATCAAATGTCTGAAAACATTTTTTGTGGTTAAAAATCCTTTTGATACCCTTGCCTTTTCTACAGTAGCAGAAATGTTTTAAATTTTTTTAGTGAGATGATAGATTTCCTGTCTAGCTTCACTGAATATCAGCAAACTCCTCTTTATCTAAACCAAATTTTTCTTCAAGCCAACAGCACTGCTTTAAATGTGCTAAACTTACTTTCACAGAGACCTTCCTTTTGTTTCAGCCCTGCACACAGCATAGTGAGCTTTGCTGATGTAACTGAAAGCATTGCAGCCCTGCACTAGGTCAGTCCTGCAGGTGTCGATACATCCACGGCTCTGGTGTGCTGCCTGATGCTGTCCAGTTAATGACCTTTCCTCCAAAAGGGAGAAGTCATTCTGAACAGCTGAACATGAAGTGATTTTGTTTTTCTTTCATCTCACGGTCATTAGCTCCATGAGATGTATTTTTCCATGTTAGGACCTCCTTCCCCTCACCCCCACTAAGTTTTGAATGGTGTTCAAGAAGTTCAGCTTCTGTCATCAACATTTCTGACTCCACGGAAATGTTTTGCTGGGGTGCATATTGGATGCTTTTCCTGTTCTTACAAACTTTCCTCCCATTTAATACTTTGCTTGAAGGCTTTCGTGGGACCTCAGTGATGCTGCAGCCTTACATGAGGCTCACTGTGACCAATCTCTGGTTTTGTTATTTTTTTTAAACTCGATTCCACCTTACCTGTTCTTACAGATTTTTACTGTTTTACCATTTTGAAAGAATAGGCAGCACTAATAGCAGTGGTGAGTTGAGATGGGCATGTTGCATGGCTCAAGCTGAAACAAAAAGGTGAGGCTGAGTACTGAAGGGTACAAGGCCAAGTTCTGAAGTGTCCCAATAAAATGATTAGTGCTCTCTCTTATGTATGATCTTTTAATATATGAACTTGCAACACCTCAAAGCTCGGGAATGCATTGGTGACCGTGGAAACTCTTGGTCAGTTCTGTTTCTTGGCCCAGGTTTCTGGGGTTATCAGTGCAGTGAGGGTGAAGCTCTAAGTGTGGCTACACTAGAAAAGCTACAAGCAGAGCACCAGTATGAAATCAGCTCCCCAGAAAGGCTCGTGAGGTTTGGCTGTCCTTTGTTGGAAAGGACATGGATGGATCAGATCCATGGTGTGGCAGATAAGCTGTGCCCTACTGCCCATGCCCAAAAGCATTTGTGCTGACATCTCCACTGCAGGGACCAATGGAGCGGAGCGCGAGGTTTTCAGCGATTCACCTTTGATGGAATTGTTTGTTTTGTTTGGCTGCCATCCGGATCTCTAAAGCATCCTGAGCCAAGCAGAGGTGCACTAACAGAAGCCATCAAGCCCCATCAAGCTGCTGGTGCAGCTCTGCTGTGTCTGAGCTGTGCAGTTGCTGTGCTGGAGGCTCCCCAGTTGGTGACAGAGCAGTGTGGGAGCAGTGCTGCTCCACAGCACGCGGGCACTCCGAGCCCGGGAGCAGTTGGAGACCATCAATATTGAGAGGAGGAACGGGGGTCACAGTTTGAATTAGAAAGTTACATAGCTTCAGGCTTAGAAATCAGTATTCACTGTTGCATGTGTAACAAAGAAGGTTTCTCTCTGTAGTTCAGGCAATTATCCAGTTGCTCAAGAGAAGGGTTGTTGTTTTTCCTTTCTTAGTACAACACTTCAAGAACTTATGGTTGGCTACAACACTTCTGTTCCACGTCCTTTTCCAGTCAGCTCAGATTAAACCTGGTATGTGGCAATCCATATTGCAATCAATGTATTTCTGCAGTGCTTTATGTATATTTCTGACAATATGTCCATCTGAAGTTATTGTGGTTGGTGAAGTTTGGAAAGAAATTTTTAAAAAGTTAAACAATTGTAAGATGTTCTCTAAGACATAGAAAATATAGATTATTACCAAATTTAAATGGTCAAACTATCACTAAAGCTAAACCCAAAAATGACAACAATAAAACAGCTTGGAAAATGTTTATAAAACTCCAAGTACTTTCTGGTAGTGAAAAGCCTGGCAGTGTGTTGGAAAATACTGTTTGTTTTCATTAGCAATTCCTTTAGGTTTTGTAATGCAGTTGATTGATTGCCATGGCCACATTGTGGTTTCACACAAGTTCCTTTTAATACACTATTGCTAAAAAGCAATATGAAATTTAAAATATTAATTCTGTTTTTTTTCAGAGCAACAACCAAGTTAAAAGTTATTTGGTTGACACAGGAAAGTAGAAAATGTATCATTGCATAAAAATTTCTTGTAAAATTAATTGAATAAGGATTTTTTAAATGAAGGTGCTTAGTATACTAATTAATACAATTGGGTATTAATTCAGTTGGCTATAAGCTCTAATTTTATCAAATATAACTTTCATTTTTGCTGCTGTACAAAGCGAGCTTAGAGGGATTGTTTTGGGTGCATGTGCTTGGCCCTTGAGCAGGCATTGAGATAGGCATTCAGAAGCCATCTGAAATACATGTCCTGTAAATATTAAAGAGGTGACTGTTTCTTGTAAAGCTGTAAAAGCTCTGGTTGCTTTGGTCTTAGCCTGAGAATTTGCATTCTGAGAATCTAAGTTAACAGATTTAGACAATTACTGCTTGTGTCTGGTATTGTTAAACTCTAGATGATGCACTAATTTGGATTAATTAATTAATCAGGATTAATTTTTGCTGCATGTTAGCTAGATGTGATAAAGGTCTTTTTAGTTTTCTTTCTTTATTGCTTCTGAGACTTTTAGAAAAACCTTAGTAAAGCTTGTAAATCATGCTCTGCATGGTATTGGCACTTCCAGACTGTCACATTTAAATCAGAGCCTGAAATATTAGTTAACTGATTCTTTCATATCCCCAGGACAAGGAGGGCTTGCCAGCTGCTGTGGAAGTGGGGAGACTGTCACCAGGCAACTCTGCTGTCTCGGAATAGAAATACAAAGAGGCAGGAGAGAAACAAATTCAGTATTCATGGCCTGAGCACTTAAAACACATCTCTATTAAATTTATAGAGTGTCAAAAAGGTTATGAAAAAAAATACTCTGATCAAACACAAATAAATTAAAAAATTATTAAACCCCCAAAAAAGCCTGCTTAAACTAGATGTTCCCATTCAACTTCTGCATTTAAACTCTTTTGTGTAATTATTACAGGCAGCCTGTAAAATGTTTCAAAACACTTCATATTTCATTTTGTAAGCCAGGCTTTGTGGATTTCTTGACCACTGGAGTACAATTTTACCTAATTATATTTTTTTGCAAGTTTTAGCTGCTGTATAGTTTGCTGACTAAAATTACAGTGGGAAAAAAGAATTTAAAATACAATCCATTCAAAATTTGCCGTTTGCAGGACTCCTGGAGTTTGGCTTCGATTTGCAGGAATACTACATTTCTGGGTTGGTTGAAGAACAGATGGTTATCAAGAGAAATATCCCCTTAAGTGCACAGTAAAAAGCAAACTCAAAAGATTCATCAACCGTGCTTTAATGTGGGCTCGAGGTATCACCAGAGTCATTAACCAGTGCAAAGAAAAGATCTGAAGACCTCAAATGAAGATGGGAGAAACATGTAACAAACAGGACTGGAAATAAGGACTTACTTTGTCTTCTGGTTTTGATCTCTGTTATTTTAGTTTTAGCTCTATCATGTGCATCCTCTTCTTAGAGTTCTAGCTTTAGTTCTGTCAGTATCAGCAGTTTAAAAATTAATCTGGACTGAAAGCTTCCTGTTCTCCTTTGTAAGGAAATAATTCTGAGTTTGCTGATCACTGAAGACATCTTATGCTTTCCAATGTCTCCTTACTCTTAGCAGTTTAGAATGGTAGCAACAGACATTAATCTGTACCCTTATACAACTGGCTTTTGTAAAACCAATATCTTGGTATGGATGAAACAAAAGAACATAAGGATTTAATAGAGAGATAATTCCCCAATTGTATTTCATATTTTGAACACACTGCTTGCACCACAACTGTTTCCCAACTTCCATTAAAAGAATGAGTAAAGTTTTGATTAAACCTGGCCCCATTCCATATAAGAGTCCAAGGGAGTAAATAATAGCGGTTAAGGTGGAACATGTTGCCTTATGAGAGGGTCTGACTGAATGCTCTGCACGTGGCAAGCTGGGCACTTCAACAGCTTGACGTGACACCGAATAATTGATGGGGAAACTCTTCTGCTTGTAAAAGGCAGTGGGTGTTTTTCCTGTCTTCTCATCCAAGAAGTGAGCATTGGGTTTGTTTATGTAACAGGATTGTAAAGTGAACCAAAACCCCTTTAGATGGAAAGTTGGTTTGTCTGGTAGAAACAGTGAAAGTCTCATATTTAATGTTTACTCTGAACAGCTCATAAAGCTGCTGCTGGTCTCGTACCTGCACTAGAAACTGATGTGAGGGCATCAGAAACCTGGTGTGAGGGCATCAGAAACCTGGTGTGAGGGCATCAGAAACCTGGTGTGAGGGCATCTGAAACCTGGTGTGAGGGCATCTGAAACCTGGTGTGAGGGCATCTGAAACCTGGTGTGAGGGTATCAGAAACCTGGTGTGAGGGTATCATAAACCTGGTGTGAGGGTATCATAAACCTGGTGTGAGGGTATCATAAACCTGGTGTGAGGGCACCTGAAACCTGGTGTGAGGGCACCTGAAACCTGGTGTGAGGGCCTCAGAAACCTGGTGTGAGGGCACCTGAAACCTGGTGTGAGGGCACCTGAAACCTGGTGTGAGGGCCTCAGAAACCTGGTGTGAGGGCACCTGAAACCTGGTGTGAGGGCATCTGAAACCTGGTGTGCGCCCCACATGTACAGACATAACTCTGACAACCTGCACCAGTTCTTGTGTTGTTAGAGCTGTTACCTCTCTACATCTCTTCGTTCTGGAGAGCTGAAAGTAAAAATCTGCAAGGTAATCTGTAATTTAACCTGCTTTTTTGGGATTTTTTTAAGGATTTTTTAAAAAACACATATAAGATGTTGCTGAACACTTCCAAGGCAAGTTTTGTTCCTCACTGCCCCTCTGGCTCTTGATGTGTTAATAATATAGAAATAATTATGGAAATCATAGTAATTTGCTTAATCTGTTCTGGTTTTTTCCCTTCCTTCCTGTTTCCTATGATGTATATTTTATACTGCCTTTGCTCTCAGTCTTTCCTGCTTTCACATCACTTTACTGAAGTCTGAACAGCATTTTGTGTCTGAGTTACAAACCTTATATTATGTTTCTAGATTAAACTGTTGTGAAAAGCATTTTTATGTTACTAGTGAGGTTATTTGGCGCTTGCAGGGCAGACTCCCCAATGTTCTGTTAAAGAGAGAGAGGCTTAGGAGTCTCTTTTTTGTGACATCTGTCCACGGCCTCGCGCACAGCAGCTGGGGCACCAGTGCTGGTTGGTTCTCTCACTGCAGGCCGTGTCCATGGACTCAGGCCCAGCCTGGATCCTGGGGGGGTGTTTGTCTGCCCTGTGATCTGCCAGGTGAGGAGGGTGGTCACAAACTCGCCTGGGGTGTGTGTTTGGGTGTGGAGCCTGCTGTGGGTGCTCGCTGTGCTCAGTGACACCTTGGGGTGACGTCAGTCTCACACGGTGCTGCTGCAGTGGCCTTGTGGGATGGGGTGTAAGGCTTTCTTACAGTATTTTATTTTCATCTTGGTTATTTTCTGATTTGCACACTTTTAGAATAAAGTGCACTTTAAAAAGAAAGGATTGAAGGCTTAAAGCTGCATATTAAATAAAAATGGAAATTTTTATTCCATATGTATTTTATGCCAGAACTTATTCTGAGGTTTCGTGGCTGTCTTCTGGTGTGTGTAGGTTTTTTCTTTCCCACATTTTCTCCTCCCATCCCCGCCTTTTTCCCTCCTCCCCTGCTTCCTGCTCTCTGAGATGGTATCTGCAGGCTGAGCAGCAGCAGGTTAGGGGCAAGCAGGAGTGTTCGGCTGTGCTGGGTGCAGGACACCAAGGAGTTTGCAGAGGTTTGGAAAGAAGTTTGCATTGCTTTTTAGTTGTGCTGCATAAGGGTGAGAATCTGTAGTGGGTATAGAAATTAAAAGTTACTCTGAATGGAATTCCAGTTCATTTCAGAGGGATTGCAGCTATAAGGACCTTAAAGAAGTGAATGAGGTAAATACTTAGTTAGGAGAAAAAATGAAGTAAGTTTCACTGTATTTTTCAATTTGGGATTGAAATTATTTGTTCATAGCCATAATGGATTAAATTGGCTGACTTTTATCAGAAAAAGCAAGTTTGTTTATATTGGGTATGCATGGTTTACTCTAGGAAGTATTTTCTGTTAATTTTTTGAAAACTTCCATGGTCTTATAATTTCCATAAAATTCAAATACAGACCAGTTTGAGCTGTGCTATTTGTAGAAGTAATTAGGCATGTGTCTTTTAAAAGCATAACTCCTCACTTTATGACGTAAGAAAAGTTGTGAGTAAAAGAGCAGCATAGTTACACTAATATGCCATTGTAGCATGTTCCCATCCTGTCATCTGGAAAATTAAATCAGGTTCCAGCATGGATTAACATCCAGACTTGTGTGGAGGGGAAGGTACTGTCTTAAATGCCATGAAATTGAACAATGGGATTATAGAGTTCACAGCTAATTTCAATATTCTGCTGTACTTGGCTTTTTGTTAAACAAGATCCTGTATGGAGAGGCAGGGATAGCTTTTAGAACTTGGAAACATTCACATATTTAATGAAATACTAAAAATAATAGCTGGAATATGTTAGAGTAATGAATGCAGTGCTGTATAATGTGCACAGATGTGATGTGGAATCTCCACTTCCAGAGGGGAAATCTGGATGTGCTGGCCATGAGAGCTGCACTGGCCCAGTGTGGAATGTGTGCTGGGTGTTACCCTTGGTGAGTCTGTGCCTGTGCAGAAAGGCCTGGCTCTCTCCAAGAACGAGCACTGGCTTTGCTCAGCCCTCTCCAAAATAACCCCGCGTTGTTCCACTGGAAAGTGATTCAGGCTGTTCCCTCAGGAGCACCTCTTAAAATAGTTGGGAAACTGCTGCAGAAATAGCCACAGAACCTATTTCCTGTGGGGATTTCCAACCCTGTCCTCCCTGGCACAGGCACAGGCTGTCCCTAGTGAGGAACAACGGAGCTGGAGCTCCTGCTCTTTGGCCAGCTGAGATTCTGTGGCAGCAGCTGCTTTGTGTGGAGCTGTATCCTCTGGGAAGAGAGCTTCCCATGGAGCTTGTCAGGTTGGGAAGTGAGCCCGCACTGGCTATGCTGAAGTCACTCATGGATCCTAGGAAACTGAGACAACGTGCCTTTGGTTAACAAGCTTTTTAAACCTGAGCGTAAGCATTAGGGATAAAATCGACTTTTTTCTTGGTACCAGCAGTTTAAGTTTGTGACATATGTGTACTTCTTTGCACTTCTGCCCCTACAAGAAGGGGAGATGGGATGTATTTTTTAGCTTTATTTTGGAATGTTATTGCTTGTATTCTTTCTGCTTTACACTTGCAACTTACATTTTCCAGTGCTGTATTTCAGCATGTATTTATATTCATGGATGGCTGTTTTCCAGGGAAGTTTGTGAGCACTTGCTTTAGGCATAAACTGTGTGGGTCTTGTCATCTTTGTGAGCTGAAAATACAAAACCAGTTGTAATGGAAGATAAACAGGAGATACTAGGTTACCAACAACAGAAAAGTTCAGCGTGTAGCACAACCTGAATTCTTGTTTTGGGGTTTGGACAAGTTTAGTTTGAGAAGCATCTCCATAATTCCTGTGACTTTTTCCTTTTGGGGGTTAACGTGCACTGTGTGTGTTCCTGGTTTGCAGGTTCTGCTCCTGCTCTCAGCTGAGCTCTCAGAGCTCTGTTAAGTTATGTGTGACTGCAAGGCTTCAGCTCAGTGCTTTGCTGTAGCTGGGCAGGAGGTTGGTTGGGATTTCAGCCTGGCTCTTCCCTTGTTCTGATGTCAGCAAATAGATTCCACTCTCCTGAACTTGAAAACAGTATTTTACATGTGTTTACTTTGCATCATTTCACTCGAAAGCCTGTTAAGTACCTGGAATAACAGCGTTCCCTGTTTTGAGTTGCAAAGGGCTTTCTTACTGTCTACAGCTATAATGGAGCTGCATCTAACTGTTTGCATGCACTGTGCAAAACAAATTACTGCGAGTAAAAGTGTTTGAAGTTCCCCAAGTTCCTTTGGTTTTACAGGCAGGGTTGACAGTCAGTTCTGTTCATGTGTTTGCCAAATATTTCACACGAGTGCTGAACAGTTTTCACTGATACTCGTGGTGCTGATTGAAGCTGAGTCCTGGCTGCTGCCTTGGCCTGTATCTGTTTGTTTGACTGTTTTCTCTTGTTCAGAATAACTTGCATGTCATGTTTGTTGTGATTTTTAGGCGATTTGTGCTTATTCCTTCAGGGGAGAGCCTGTTCTGAGTAGTTGTGATAGCGATGTTTGGCCTGTGGACAAGCTGCATCTCTGTGTCACACGGGCATGTGACAGGCAGGGCGGTTCCCTCCGGTGGGACCATAGAGGCAGGAACAGGGATGTGTTTGCTCAGGGTGAGTTCAGCTGCCCTGAGCTCTGGAGTCTCCCCAAGCCCTGCACCAGGAGCTCAGATGGGGCTCTCTGCTTCATTTAAATACACGGCAGCACCTTTGTCTGGGCTGTCCTTCAGGGCAGGGAGCCCCAGGAACACAGAAGGGCTTTCAAGATGCTAAGAAAACAAGAAAAATGCATGTTTACACACACAGTTACTTTGTATGACTAATCTATTTTGTTGCATTTTTCAAGAATGAGAATGTAGTTTGCCATCTATGGACTAATGTGTTTAGAGCAAACACACTTTGGATTTATGTCAAATTGAGTTCCTCATTTCCCTAAGATAATGGTAAATGATAAAATGCTGGGCGAGACACTATGTGTGTATATATTTATATTAAGTTTGAGAGCAATGGATCAATAGGAGGGGCAGGGACATGTAGGTTTCATGTTCAGACACCATTACAAATGTCTGCAGCAATACAAATTTGTTTCTTTCATTGATTTGGGTGGGTTTTTTGGGTGGAATTCTGAAATCTTGCCCTCCATTAATTAATTTTAAAATTATTTAAAAATATGCATCTTAATAGGTGTGGCATAGTTTCTTTTACCACTGGTGCTGTACTTGCTGTGCTGAAGTGTGAAGCTGTACTGTCCTGTTAATTGCTAACTGTGTGCAGAGGGGCCCATGCCAGCACAGCTTTTTGTCACATCTTTTTGTGTGTTTGGACACTTTGCTCACTTAGCTGTGTGTAGGCTGAAGAATTTTCAAAGTTAGGCTTTAAAAGGAGATCCCTTGCTCTCTGGTTCTGGTTTGCTGTGGTAATGTAGATGGGTTTGCTGATATGTGCATGTACAGTTTGATTTATTGTATATATATCACAGTGAAATGTTAAGACCAAGCATCTGATTGTCTGGAAAATGTACAGCTGGAAAGTTTATAAAGGCCTGGGCTGTTGGATTTTGTTGCAGGGTGATGCCATTTCCTGTTTCACCTACCCCAACCCCCCAGGTGTGCCAACCTCTCCTTTCCCCTTTGCCCTCCTGCTAAGAGCTGCCCATCAATCTTAACATTCCAGCAGGGTCATGGTGTGGTTGGCAGAAGTTCCAAAGGTGCCCCTCAGGTCCGGGCTCATTGGCCTGTCCAAGTGTCTTTATCCTTTGAGCCTTCCCCTCCTCCCACCTGGTTGGTGGCTCACCTGTGCCTTCCCCTGCCCCTGTCCCCGGGCTTAAAAGGAGACGGGACCATGGGGTCTGGATTCTGTTGGGAGCTGTTACCACATTCAGAGGGCTGTCATCCTGGAATAAACTCTGGATTAAAACTCTACAGCAGAATCCTCTCCTTTTTCTCTTCACCGTCCCCTGAACCTTTTCCACCAGAGGTAAACTGAGTTTCTGCTGTGCCTGGATTTGTTCTGAGTGCCCAGCTGCAGCACCCAGCCTGCCAAAGGTATCTCTGAGGTGAAACAGCACAGCTGCAGCCTTTGGCCCAGCAGGAAGGGTCAGACGAGGCCAGGCACGTCCCACCCGGAAATATTGGGATCAATATTCCATAGGATTTCTCATGTGAACAAAGTACACCTCGAGAAGGAGTCTGCACCTGCTGGCAGCAGAGCCACCATGGCCCAGCTCCTCACTGGGGGAACGCTGCCCTGGGGACTCTGGGCTGGCACCTGTGGGACAGCAGGGCAGGTGCCCGTGCCACCCGTGCCACCCCTCGCTGCTGAGCTGGGTGTGCCCCAGCCTGGGGCCGTGTCTGCAGCACCAAACCCAGCCTGGCACCGAAGGGAGGTGCTGCCACGATGCCGTTCATTTGTTCCTGCACTGAACTTGGTTTTGAACTCTTGCTTGATTGTTATATGGTTTGGTGTTTGTAATTAAAAAATTATCTTTGTAGAATGGAATGTGGCCTTCTCCGATGTATTCCTTTGAAAAATGGATGGCTTTGAAGAGATCTGTTTTAAATAGGTTGTCATATAAATAATTTCAATCGTGATATTCTGTTGTTTTATGAACATCTCTAATTAAATTTAAGATAACTTCTCAGGGAATACTACCGTATTATTTATTCTGACAGCCAAAGGAGTAAGGACGTTGCATCTGTCTTGAATGCTTGCTACTCTGAAGTGTTCACACTTGTTTTCCTGATGAGAAAGGTTCCAGAGCTGTGTTAATTACCTCCTTCAAATTCTGGATAAATATTTTTGGGTTTGTAGGGAGCATACCTTAACATAAATAAAGTAATTTTTAGGGATTTGTAAACTAGTATCACTGAAAACTGTCTATGGAGATAAATTCACAGAGTGCCTGGAGGTGGCAAAACTGGCTGGCTGATTTTAACCAAAATGAGGTGCATTGGGTAACCATTTCCTGGAGATAAGCCCAGGTGGCAAATTGCAGCTGGAAAGATGTAGCCCAAGTACCAGCCTGAAGTTCAGTCTAGCACCAGGGCTTCTCTTAACAAGTAATTTATATTTATATATATCTCTATATATGTGTGCGTGTGTATGTACACACAGACATTTTGGTTTCATGTGTTTTGTGTGTGTTTTATGTACAGTTTTTTTCTGTCTGGAGGAGGGTAAAGGGAGAGCCTTGAAAAGTCCTTCCCTGCTCTTATCAGCACAGCAGCCTCAGCTGCCCTCCTTGGATCCCCTGCCAGGGTTGCTATCATCTTCTGATCAAATATTAATGTGTGATTCTCTGCTTGCTCACTAATCCAAAGCCAATTAATATTATCTGTCAATTATTTACAGATCCTGAGGTGCGGAGGCAATTCCCAGAGGGCTACAGTGACCAGGTTTGGAATGCGTAATTAATTTTTTACATGACAAAATTTATTTCAGGGTTGTTCAACGTATTATTGCTGCTCTTTTTACTGAAAGAGATAAATGCGTTCTTAGAAAGAAAAAGAAGCTGTAATTAGAAGCAGAAGGATAAAAACATTTTTACACATAAAGCAGAAAACGGAAGAATTTGGATCTCATAAGATTGGTTTACAATCTCATTTTTACAAGCGAACATGAGAGTGAGAAGGAAAATTGATTAATAAATTTCACTTTTTGCCTTTAGGTGCCAGAGCCACAGTTCATTTGGCAGAGCTCTCTGCATTGTCTGAGGTTTATAGCTGTGTTTAACTGGGCACCTGGCACTATAGCACATTTTTTAAATTCTTGCCTGATCATGCAGTCTCTAGTCTGCTTCAAAAAGATGGTATAAAAGCCCAAATATATGGGTAGAACATACAGGGATTTATCATTTGGTGTAAACACAGATTGAATTAGGAATTTTTCACAGGATCTCTCGCTGACTGGGGAATTAACACCTCCAAATTGTCTTGTCCTTGCCCGTGCCATGGGGAGTGGCCTGGGCTGGAGCTGGGGCAGGGACTGCTCTGGGTGTCCAGAGCTGGTGCCAGGCTCAGCCCTGGGCTGGGGCTGCCGTGGGTGAGTTCCTGCACCTCCAGTCCTGGGAAGTGCTGAAGCTCTGGCATGGTGGAACTGGTTAATAGAACAATGAATTTGGACTCGATGAGTCTCTGGTGTTGGGTGATACCAGGTTAGGGTCAGCACAGCTATATTAGCTCAGATCCTTTCCCTCTAATTATGTTTTCACACAACATGAAATTTTGTGGCATTTAGACTAAAGCATTTAACAAATTGTTAGCTGTGACGGCTCACCACAGCCAAGACTAATGGTTTCATGTTTGGCTGTAATCACTGTGTGCAGTGGGACCTTGACCAGGCCTTCTGGGTGGTTTTGTAGTAATAGTATTTTTTTCAAAGCACCTATTGAACTACCTGACTGCTTTTCACTGTAGTTCATTGTTAGGGCTTGCTGTACACATGGAGTATAGCATGGAACTAAAGCTTTTGGAGGACTGCATCCTTATTGCCAGTGTGGGTCTGTAAGTTGTTAATAAACAGCTCTCTGGGCTTGGATTTCCATGAGCACTCGCTGCTTTTCAGCAGTGCTGTGTCTCAGGTGAATCATGAGTGAACGGATGGTCCTTCAGAGCTGGGACGGTCACTGTGTCCAGGATCAAGGTGTTACAGAGAGCCTTGTCATACAACTGACTTTATAAAATTCCTAACAATCCCCTTTCTTCTGCTGGAAATGGTTAGACTTGTGTGACATTGCTATGAATATGTAAGACTGAATGAAACTCAGAGGAGCCAGAGGCTCATAAAAATTCGTAAGATGTTCACCCAGTTCTAGTCAGAATTTCCAAACGCTGATGTCAGACCCCCTGAAAACACAGAGCTGTGTTTGTGTGGTTTTGGGGTGGGGTTTTACTTTGTCAGATATTTTGCACATGCGAACTTACAGGGAAGGCAAAAGAAACAAGGTTGAACTTCTCAAACCTGAGTAGATTTCAAAGATGTTTTTCCTGTTGATGCACGGAAGGAATATTTTCTGATCCTGGTCGCTCAATGCTCTTAAAGAGGAGAACATGTCCAGAGCTGACAGATTTAGATTTGAAAAATCACTTACTTGTGAACATTCAAGTAAGCCAGAGAGGAAGAGCTACATCCATGTTTGTCCTTATTGATTTAGAGCCCTGAAAATACAGAAGTTGCAAATCAGTCAGGTTTATTTCTTAAAACTTCTGGTTTATTATTCTTTGGAAGAAAAAAAAAAAGTGGAAGTGCCAAGTCACTGCAGATGAAAATCCATGGTAGAAACCCCTTGATTTTTCTGTGTGTATTTTGTATGCAAAGGAGAGAGATGATCTGCATGTTAGTGCAGGCAAAAATTGTTTCTAGCAATCAAACATTTATGATTTAATCCAGAAGGAATATTTGAGTTAAATCAACACAAGGTAAAGCACTTATTAGTAAGAAAAAAAAAAGGAAAAACACCTCAAGTTTTTTTTTATTCATCTAAACTCTCAGTGCTTGTTTTTACATACACTGTATTTCCCATGTACCAGCACATCTGATCAGAGACCCTCGCTGCTGCTAGATGTTTTATTCTGTGTGTTCTTTGTACCTTACAGTAAAAGAATCTGTCACAAATTATTGTGCCTCACTGCTTTAGAAACTGAGAAAAAAGGGAGGTTAGATTGACATCTGTGACTGAATAATGATGACCAGCCTTTTGGCTCCCCTTGAGCCACAAAGCCAGCATTGCCTTTAGAGAGGAAAAAGGAGTAAGAAGAAAGGGGAGGGATAAAAGAGAGTTACAAATCTGTGGTCCCGGAGATGTATTACTGTTGGGCCAGTTGTCTGCGTGGTATGATAATCCATTTTGATCTTCTGTCTTAATTGTCTGCTAAAGACAAATGGGCAGTAAAAGTTCATCAGTTTCATCTTTTGCTTCTCATTTAGAGACAGAATAAATGATCCATGGCTACAGAAGAAACCTTTCTTTCTGACACGGAAGTAATGCAGACCCAACACGTTTTATTAAAATATTTCTCCCTCATTATTTCAGTCCTCTCAGCTCTGATAGATCTTACTGTTTCATGAAGAATGTAATCTGAAATGTAAATAAGGGGTTTGATACAAAGTCAGGAAGTAATGAGCAGGCCAGCCACATTGCAGGAATTTTGATTGTAATTACTGACAAAGTGAATTCTGCGTGTCCTGATTTTTTCCCCTCAAGTTGTCTTTGACATGTTCAGACCACAATGACATCTACGGTTTAAATCTGTTAAATAACTGTATAAGGGAATATTTTATAGAAAATGTCATAGACAAGGTAACTGAGGAGCCTTACCAAGGGGAGAAAATGCTAATGATTGCTCCAGGCCTCTTGAAATGGGTAAAATGGGGCTCTTTTGAATGGCAGGAGGGACACTGGAGTAGTCTTGAGATACATTTTAAAATATGAGACTGTTTTAACTTGTAGGACTGTTTTATAGTAGTTTTTAAGAACAAAATGTATATGTATGTGTTTGTGGTTTTACCTAGCATGAAATCAGTAATTGTTGGTATTATAAGCAACAGTTTTCCAGTGCTGGATTTTCAGCATGACCTCAGAATTTAAACCAGATGAGAACTCTTAGTTTTTCTTTATAAAATGCAGTCACTGTAGATAGAAGTATCCTTTCAAAAACCAGACAAATCCATCTGTATCACTGTATTTTCTGGTTTGGCTTCCTAGTAAAAAGTTAGTAATGAAGTTAATGGTTTTAGGTGGAATCCTGTGCTGTTGGGATGTTGTAAATACCATCCATGGCAGGTCACCAGATGAATTTTGGCTGCCCACTGTTTTGAAGATTAATCCCAAGATGAACAGCTCTCCTGGGTTAATTTAAAGACAAGGGAATGCAGCAAAGATACAAACTTCTATTAGAACAATACAGCAAATAGTTGTTGTATAAATATATAGAAATAGAAAGTAGTAAAACAATCAATAGAAGGTGTAGGAGGAATTACACAACCTTGGAAAATGCAGTACATTTTAAAATACTTCTTTATTTCGAGTAGTGCATCATTTGGTTGCTGACTGTTTTAATCTTTATAGCTCATCTGAAAAGGAAAGGAAAAATGCTGTTGTGATAGTTGCTGCTTGTGAGCTGCTCTCAGTGGTATGATGGCTTGTCTGTAATTTGATGAACTATTGTATGTTCAGTTAATTACTGCAGGAATGACTGAGATATGCGTGCTTGCAAGCTGGGACTTATGCAGATTGCTACTTCTATTCTGCTGGTAATTTTTCTTTCCACTGGCATTGAAACAGAGTTTATAACGAAACCAACAATCTTTATACATTTATAGATAAACTATAAAACTTTATGGCAGTCTTTATATAGAAACTAATGGTCTTTCTTGTACAGAGTCTATGAGCATTGTGCAAACATTGCACACGGGGAAAAATGAAAAGCACTTTCTTTGTGTCATTGAGAGTTGTGTGATTGGAGAGTCTTTACACAGTGCTGGCCACTAATGGAGCATAAACCCCCTGTCTTGGGAAGCCTGCGTGCACCAAGGGCCCGAGCTGCTTGAACAGGGGTGATTATAATCCAGTTGGATATTTCTGAATTGCACATCAGCTGAGGATAAACTTTTCACCTTACAGGTTGCATACACAGTATGACAAAACCTGTCTTAAGAGTAATTTAAAAAAAGAGCTGTCCTTTTGGGAGCAGATGAAGTTGGGTGGGAAAGGCTGAGCAGTTAGTATTTAGAAAATGTAGAAAAGTGGTTCTGGTGTTTTTTGTCTTTAAGCTGGTGGTTGAAGTAGCTGCTGCACATGATCCTATCTGGGAAAGAGCTGAGGTGGAAATGTTTGGTTTCCTGTTTGTGCATCGTTGATAGCATTAATTGAATGTCTTTTCACTTATGAAATCTGTGTCTCAGAAGTCATGGTGCAGGGCAGGAGTGGTAAAAGTGCAGAAAGCAAATAGTAATTAACTGGCAATTAATGTTTTGAAGGAGCTCAGGAGGTTACTTGATTTTGGCCTGACAGTACCTGAGGTAGTGTTGGACTCTGGAGTCTGCCTGTGAAAACCACACCAAAAGCCAGCGTCCAGAAGTCAGAAGAATTCTGAATAGAAATAGAGGAATAATTGGGTTCAACTGTGAGGAAGTATGGCCAAGCCACTTTCTAAACCATCTCAGTTCTCTTTAGTGAAAAAATTGAATAGATGTTGGAAGTTTGCTAAACACCATTTGATTTTACTACAGATGATTCAGCGAGTGCAAATATTACTGGCTACAATCCTATGGCCTTTGTTATACAAGAGGTTAGACTACATGATCATAATGGTCCCTTCTGGTCTTAAAAATCTGTGAATATATGAATAATTTAAAGCCTGTCCTGCAAAGCCTTATTCGTTGAGGTGGTGATATTAAAATCCTGTGGGACTGCTTGTGTGAGTGAAGGTTGTGGGATCAGGCCTAGAGTGAGTAATCATTATCACTTTGGTTTAAATTTATTGATAAAGGTATAAAATATTCACTGCAGGTAAAGCTGGGTTTCTTTAAAATGAGAGATGCTTCAGCAGTGTTATTCTACTTGGGTTTGTGAGGCAGTCAGTAGCAAAATAGTTTTGGAAGTTGTCTTGTACCAGGCTCCTGGACCATTCAGGTTTATACTGGTGCTATTGGTCAATTCATAAACTATTTCAAAATTACTCTTTAGAGACATGTAATATGTAGAAAGCATCTTTGTTCTGTTTAAGAAGAATATGAAACAACATTCAAGGTCCTGCCAGCAGAGGTTTGGGCAGCTTAAGGTGCAGCCAGCTCATCTCCCTGCATGGAAAACCCTTCCTTGCTCTGGCTGCTGGTGGCGTTTGCATGGACAGCAAGTGGGAAGTGCTGTCCCTTGCAGAGGAGGGGTTGTTGGTGATGATGGATGACACTCATTGGTATTCACACGCCCCATCCTTCACCTGTGTCTGGACAGCAGCATGGCACTGGTGGCAAATGTCACAGGGACAAGGTGGACATGACCCTTGTTAAACCAGGGGAGTCCAAAGTTCTTTGCTTTGCACTTGGAAAACTTCATATACTGAGTTTGGTCATCTTTGGTCATATCAGCTCTCCTTGAAGTAAAAACCACTTTCCAGGGCTAAAGAATGTTTTTATGGCTCTCAGGTTTTGACCACTATTTTTCCTAACATATTCTTGTATTTGAAAATCTGAAAGTTGTAGAAATGCTGATAAATTTAAAAAGCTTTATCCTCTTATAACCTTCAGTTGTCTGAAGTGATCACTGCCTCCGTCTCATCTCTGCAAAATATGTTAGAGAAGTTCTTCTTGGCCTGTGGGCAAGAGTGTCCTCATCATACTCATCATTTTAATCTTTGTTCCTTAGGGAATTCTCAAACCGGTGTGATGGGAACAGGAGCCTGAGAAACAAGGGAAGTTTCAAAGTTGGTCAGCTGTTGCCCCCTTTGGGATGACTGTTCAGTTTTGTTACACTTCCTCTCTGCAGCAGGCAGACACACCTGGCTGAGGGAGGTGTTACCCACTTTGTTCGTGGCAGCTTCAAACCCTTCCTCAGCAGGGAGGAGCAGCGTGGGCAGAGCACCCGGACACCTGTGAGGAGGTGAATCCGGGGTGGTACCAGCTGCTGCTGCTTGATCGTGCTGGGACAGCTGCACCCTCAGCAGGCAGAGTTCATTTTCAGGTAGCAACTCAAAGTGTTCTTCTGTTTTCTTCTAAGTCCCCTGGCACTGGTGGGACTGGTTCCCTCAGGATCAGGAATGAGCTCAGTTGTTGCTTTGGATTCTCAGCTTATTTCTGCTGAGGGTGTTGCTGGTGGGGAATTATGGTAGGAAATGACAAAGGGAATTCAGGATTCTCTTTGGTAACCAGTGCAGGTGCCTCTCTCACAGTTTTTAATCCTTTAAGTTTTTATAAAAGACTTTTTCAGTGAAATTACTTAGTTTTGCAGTGGGAGATGGTAGAATTTCTCTAATATGGAAATGGCAGAAATGTGATTCCAGAGACCTCCTGTGCACAGAGGTAGAGGTTGGTGAATCCTTACCTTGTCCTCTTTGACACAAAATCCTGCTCTTGGCTTTAAAGTGTTCCAACATTGCAAGTTTCTGCACATCCTTTTTCTTGAGCAAGAGATGGGAGTTGATTTTTAATGATATTTACTATTTGTTGAACTAAATTATTTATTTGTTTTTTCTCTTTTTCTTTCTTTCTTTTTTTTTTTTCTGGTTGTTTGTTGATAACATCCTAGGGATTAATTTTTCCTTTAATTCAGTTTCCCATCTGTTGTGCCTGGATGTGGCAGAAGTGTATATGAAAATTTGCACCCAGCTAGAAGAGATTGCAATCTTTTTAAAAGACAAAACTGTTTGTGGGTTTTTTCCTACCTTATGAAAAATGAATCTCCTGTTGGGACTGAACTACAGTGCAGATTTGTAAAGGTGTAATGTAGTTACATGGGCGGGTTTTGATTTCAGGTTTTAATTTCAGTTTGGAGCTCTGGCCCTTCTCTTTTAGTGTATTATATTTGTGAGAATGAACTCCTGTGGCTTGCATTATCTGACTGTAGCAAAGATGCAATCTGGTTGTGTCTATGACTGAAAGTCTGAGCGGAGCAGTGCTGCCACAATAGTCTCCTGTGATGATAAAGTTGGTATTTGATGAACAGAGCTCTTTTTTGGGTGCTGTAGCAGACAGTGCTTCCAGGTATTTCCTTGCCTGTGTTTTGGGGAGGCTGCACAGCGGATGGGGCAGTGGTGATTAGCAAAGCCTGATCCTGCCCAGTTATGTAAACAGAGCGTTTCTTTCACACACATCTTGTTAACTCTCTGCTGCAGACCTTTATTGGTGCTTCTTCAATAATTTGTTTAAACTATGCAGTACAGATTCCTTATTTTAGCACTAAGACTTACAAAGGCTTCTTTTAGCAGCCTTTAATTTCATACTTATGTATGTGACATAGCCTGTGGCTGTGATCTCTGCTGTGAATCTGCAGTTGTTTTGGGATGAAAGCAGAAGGCAGCTGGAAACTCAGTAGCTACATCTAGCTGTCTACCTAGAGAAGGCCTTGATTTCAAGTTTATCTAAACAAGCTCGACTAATCCCAACTATCTGGGGGGATCCACTGTCAAAACAAGCAGCATGGCCCTAAGGCAAACACAGCCATACAGAAATGAAGGCTGGGACTTCCAATACTCCAATGACTGCATACTGGAGGCTTTTTTTCCTGAAAAGAGAGTAAGAGAGGTACAATTTGCATAATGCCTTTTCATCAGGAACTTTTGGAAAGCTGACAGAGGTCCAGCTTATAGCGCTGTAGCCACAATACAGAGTCTATAGGAGAATCCTTGAATGACCTGACCATATTGAAAGAAAAAATGAAAGCATCGAAGTATAGCCAAGTGAGTGTGGAAAAGAGGGCTGCTGCATTGTCTAACATCTGCTCTACTTCTCGTTAGTTTTGTTCTTTGGTATTCTATGTGGACTTTGGAGAAACCTAAGACAGCCTAACATGAATCCTATAATCTTCCTTCTGAATATTTATGTAGTGTGCCAGCCTCTAAGCTGTCCTTTGCATCTTCCTACTTCCCCCTCATTTTCATGCTCTCAAATGAGGCCAACATTTCAAAAGCTAAATAAATGTTTGTGAATGTTTATAAAAGATTTGCATAAATTTGTCCTTGTTTGACAAAGATCACTTTTTTCTTATGCCAGTTCTGAAATATTTTAAAGGTTTCAGTGCTTGTCTTGACAACAAAGTCCTGCCTCAGAGAACAATGATTGCTGATTAAGTGGGTATGTGCTCGGAGCTGAATAGACCGATGGAGACGAAGGCTGAAAGGCCACTCATCTTAAGCCAGAATTATAATATTTAGAAATGCTAACCCAAGGGTAGATTTAAAGGTTTGGTTTTGGTGCAGTGTACCTGTGCAACTTATGGGCTGAGCAGGATGTGATTATCTTTTCACAGCTTATAGTTCTCACCTCGTTTCTGCTAAATCTGCAAGTGAAAATACTCCTGGTTTTAGTAATTGAATGTTTAAAATACATTTAATTGAATCAGTGTTCCAGCTCTCTGCTATTGACACTTCTTACCTTTACCAATTGATCACTGTTTATGCATATAATTGGACCTGATTTTTTTTATGCCTGTTAGTATAATTTTTCAATTATTTGTGATTTAAGACTGGAACAATTATTCAACAGCACAACAGTAGCTGTAGATTTTTTTTTAGCTAAAATCTATTTCTCTTAGAATGAAACTAAATCTCTGCTTTTACTGAAGGGATTTTAAAGACATTTGTTGAGGAGATCTCTTTGAAAAACTGCTTAAATATTTAGTTCAGCTTTACTTTCACATTTTTTTTTCTACTGGAGAAAAGTAATAGTCGTTCCTGTTCTTTTGTTCTATGAGTTGAGAGGTTGAAGTTGTCATTAAGGCAAAAACTAGAGCTACTTCTCTGACACAGTTTTTATCACATCTGCTAGGCCTGTGTCCCAGGAGGAGCCGAGCAGAGCCCGGAATTCAGCACAGGCCCATTATCTGCTGCCTCTGCGTGTGCTGTAAAAGGAGTGAGACCTCAGGGAGGCTTGGAGCCTCCTCCCGTGTAATGTCCAAATCAGATTTGAAGGACTGGTGGCAGGAAAGCTTTGGCCTTGGGGTGTGAATTCTAAGAAACAGAGTCACAATTAGGTTTAAAAAATTCAGGGATTTTGAGCTTTATCTTGAAATATGTTTTTAGTAATGCAAGGAGAAAAGTTGCCCATCTGTGCACATATTTTGTACGTTTAAAATATTTAAATGCTAGCAGGCCTCAATATGCTTAGGAAATGCTATTTATCTCCTGCTCTTCCTGTTTCCAGGATTGTGGATATGCATGTTGGGGTTTTTTGTTTGTTTGTTTCAAACAGCATTTCCAGAGAACAATCAGTTACCTTCAATGAAATGATGTTATTTTGTATGGCCCTGTTCCCTCAGACAGGGACAGGCGACTTTGGGAGAAAAACCCTCCCCTAATTCAGGCATTAGAATTGCTCAGAAAGAGCTGGTGGATTTCTGGAACACAGAACAAATTGATAATCTAGTGCTATAAAGTTGGATTGGAATACCAGTAGAATTAGAAAAGTTAGAGATAAAACTGAATTCAAGCAATTTAAAGTCATTCTGTTAAGCAAATAATGTCCAGATTTTTTTGGGCATAGAACATTCTTTTAAAGAACTGATGAAAATAATTTATTAAAATATTTAGTACATTACAAAATTCAGTAATGCTCAGTAAGGATATAAGGCATAAAAAGATTTTATTGCAAAATCAATGCAATATGAAATGTGACATAAATATTTTAAACAAGCAATGATTTTTTAAAAAGAATCTGTGTTGTACCAGTTTTCTCAAAACCAGAAAAACCTTTAGAACGTAGAGAAATTACGGGTTTACGGTTTTTGTTTCCTTTTTTGAATTCTGAAAGCTATTGTTCCCTAGCAGTAGATAATTTAATTAATTTTTAGCTTAAAATTATCCAAATAGATTAATTAAATATAAGAGTAGCTTGCAATTCTGTGGGTATAGGAGACATTAATGGACAACTCAAGTTTAATTGGATAATATTTTGCTTCAGTTAATCTTTTAGCACTTTTTAATGCAACATGAAGATTTCTGTAGAGTTCGGATTTGGTGCTGCCTCTGAGGAGCAGTGAAGTCCCCAGCAGCTGCTCCCTGCCCGGTGGGGATGCTGCTCCCTGTGCTCACACACCCTGACCCGTCAGCCTGGGGGCATTTCTCTTCTGGGCCCTCCTTCTTCTCCAGTTTCTCCTCCATCCTTCCTCGGTCTGTTGGTGTTCTTGGGAGTCTCCTGGTGTCCCTCCATGCACAGGGAGTGTTTCATGCTGCTTTGCTGGGTTCAGGTGGCCTTTCAGGCTGGGTAAGGTGGGAAGTGTTTCCACCCTCTCTGTAGTGTTCCGTTTGCAGCAGCCTCAGCTGTACTTTCCTCAGGTGTAAGGGCAAGGAAATGAGACAGCAGTCCCCCCTTTTCATCTTAGGGTCACCTCTTCTCCATGGAAAACTCCTCTCACTGGCCATGCTCTGTTCTCTCGTAACAAATACTTGTGGGGGTTTGGGCTCCTTCCTCTCCACTCCCTCCAGGATCCACAGCTGAAGGTCCAGTCTCTGCTTTGGGTGATCCTCCCAATCTCATCTAGATTTCCCTGGTTTTCCACTCCAGGCTAAAGCAGCCTGTTGGTTTGTGTGGTGTATTGTCTCCCTGCTCTGATCCCATTTCTATGGAATCCTCCCAATCTCATCTAGATTTCCCTGGTTTTCCACTCCAGGCTAAAGCAGCCTGTTGGTTTGTGTGGTGTATTGTCTCCCTGCTCTGATCCCATTTCTATGGAATCCTCCCAATCTCATCTAGATTTCCCTGGTTTTCCATTCCAGGCTAAAGCAGCCTGTTGGTTTGTGTGGTGTATTGTCTCCCTGCTCTGATCCCATTTCTATGAAGTATCATACCTTAATCATTCAGCATTTTCCACAGATCTCCTGGTGTTCTAATTTCTTTTCTGTCCCACTTCTGCCTACACTTCTTGTTCTCCTTTGCACCTCTGGTGTCTCGTGCATCTTTCTAGGACAGATACTTTGCAGCAGACCCTTCTCTAGCCCAGCCATTTGCCCATCATTTATCAGTGCAGTTTTATTTAATTGCAGCTGCACGTGGGATATTTGTTAGTGATGTTCATTTGAGCAGAAGTGAAGCTACCCACTGTATTTAAGAGAATCTGAAGTTGTTCTGTTGATTTGGAAGTGGGAGCATACGGTGAAGGGTTTAAAAATAAAAAAGACTTCAGCTACAGCTTGCTTATTAAATTCACAAGTGAATGTGCACATTTTTTCAGCATTGTTGAGCTTTCTTTACTGTTTGGTTGCAACAGAGGGATGCTTTGGGACACGAGCCCGGTGTGTATTGTGTGTATTTCCCAGCCTGGCTTTCCAAGTCTGTCCTGCCTGTGTAGGAAAGCCTTGCAGGGCCTGCCTCACCTTCAGAGGTGGCTGTGTCACAGAAAGGCTGAGCGTGGTGTTCCTGCCTCATTTATTTTGAAAACTTTGCTACTGAAACCAAACTTAATCAATGAGCTCTGTGTTGTCTCCGATAAGTTATGTACTGCCGTTATTGATTGGGAAGGATTTTAGAAAAGCCATGTGGGGTTTCTAATGTCAGCAGTGTTTTGATTATGAAAGGAGTTGGAACCTTGGGACGGGGAGCCAGGTGGTGCCTGAGCTGCAGCCCCCGGTGCCGCGGCTGCGCCGCCTCCCCCGGGACGCGGTTCATGCCCTGCACTTTAGCTCTGCTCACTGGCTGCTGGAGATGCACTTTCTGCTCATTAAAATGTTAAAAATCAAACTGCATGTAAAAAGATTTCTGAAAATATAAACTTGGGGATTGATCCAGAAAACTGGCGTGTGGTCCCCTGGAGACGCCGGCGGCAGCTCCCGGGTAATTTGCCTTGATCAGCTGCCTGTCCTGCATTGCTGGGGGCCTCTGCTCTTCTTTTTAGGGGCTCTTGCTTTACAGGCATTTATGCAGGTTTTTCTTTAGGAAAATAGCCATAAGGGAATAAAACAAGAAAACAGACTATTGATACTTCCTCTGTGCTTCATGTTGGGTTAAAAAAAAAATAAAATTATAAGATGTTGACATGGAGCAATTGTAGGTTTTGTTTTGTCTGAAATCATAAAGAAATGAAGGATTTTCTAGGTCATAAGTAATAACCTATAGAGGTTGGGTAGAATGTTGCATATGAATGATGTAGGTATTGTTTATCTTTCAAACAATTTTTTTTTATTTAGGAGTATTTAAAGAATTAAAAAGAAGCAGCATTATATTTAGAGTAACGAGCTTGCAACTTGAGCAAAAATGGGGTTGTTCTCCAGTAGCTGTTTTCTTACATGCAAAAGATCAGCAGTTTTCCTAATTAAAAACTAATTCTACATATGGTATTTATATTATTTTATTAGTTACCATTGAAAAATAAGTCTGCAGTTAACCTGTGCTAGTCTCAGTGTTTTTGGTTGTGAATCAAGGCAGATAAGAATTGGTATATAAGGAATAGTAATTATGTTGAATGACGTTGCAAAAGTCAGATAATAATATCACTGTAAAATCTTTCTTTAAAAAAGAAGGCAGTTTGGAGCAGTACAGAGCCAATATATGGCCTGTTTATGTGAACATTTCCTTTGCTGAGTTTAGGAAGCTGTAAATATCAAGGAATAAGTGCAGAGTAAGTTCTGAGTAATTCACTTCTCCAGTGACACAATGCTGATGAGATGCTGAATGTTTTATTATGTGAATGGTTTCACTTGCAGTTACAGGAATTATTCAAGTCATCAAAATAATGGAGAGAATATATTGTGCCATTTTGAGGTGACTGATGGCTTTGTCTTCTCGCACTATTTTATTTCAGAATGTTATGTATCTATATGATTTTGTTTCTGGAAGTCAGTGTGTATTGATCAGGCAAATAAAGATACAGGAACTTTGTTCTGCTGATATAATAATGTCACAATTTTAGAATTCTTTTGTAGGTTTTGTTTTTTGTTTGTTTGCTGGTGTTTTGCACTGTAAGAGTTCAGTTGTGGCAAAGGACTACTGTGAGTAGTTAAAATTTGTCTAGATGCAGTTTTTGTGCCTGAGCAAGTGGAGTTGTTCAGCTTGTGAAAGTCAGTGAGACTCTGCACCAGCGGGAACCCGATCATAGTAATGAGACCTTTACTATCAAGGCATTATTTTGTATCAAAATCGAGATTTCTGCAGAGTTTACTCTGCAATCTACATAGCTCCTTTCCAAGTTTCCTGCTGCAATTCAAAGGAGGAGACGTCTTTGCTCTACATGGCATTCTTCAATAGATCCTTTCTTGTTCTTTAAAAACAGGAGGTTGTTAAATAATCTATCAATAAACTGTCAAGAAGTCAAAGTTTCCATATCTGTTTTTGCCTGAAATCCTCAGAACTTGCCACATTTTAGTTGTCAAGAAACCTCCAAAGAAGAGTGTGAGCAGTTGAGCCTGAAACCACGGCTCAGGATGGGCTGTGCTGGTTTGAATTATGCAGGAGGAACATGCTCCTGCAAGGGAGTCAATATGTTTTGTGCTTCACTGGAGAGGTTATTAGATTGATGGAGTTTATTTGGGAATGATGGCATTTGGCTTAGAAATAAATGAAGCAAGAAGCATCTATTTAGTTATTGATGGTAATTTATTGCTGTTGGTCAGAAAAGTGTTGATTTTGTCAGAGGGTTTGTTGTTTGTTCAGGGTTCTGAAAGCAAAATGGAATTTACACTTCAGGACCTGAAATATTGAAGTGTGAAGGAGAATGAGCAATGAATTGGCTGTAGGAAAGATCTGTAAACTGAGAGAACTTTGTGTGTCTTGTGGGTTACAGAATTCACATTTTGAATATCTAGTGGTTTGCTTTTGTCTATGGACACAACTGTTTTGGGACAAACATATTTCTGGTTTTGCCTCTTTAGCGACTGTAATTGTTTCATGTTGTACAGTTGAAAATGATTAATTTATCTGCTGATCATGTTTTCACTTTTCACGTTCATCCTTTTCTTTGCTCTCATGCTTAAATGCTTTTCTGTTTGTGGTGCTGTTTTGCAACTTCTAGAAAATGGTTTGTAGGTTAAACAATCCATATCAATTTTAATACACATTATTTTAATCAGTCTTTTAACTCTGAGATTTCCTTTCTAATAGCAGTAGGCAACATTAAACATTCCTGCTATGAGACCTATTGGCTCCATCTTTTGTTATTTATCTTGCTGATGTTGGGAAGTGTTCTCTAATCCCCAGCCCTCTGTTCCTAGGTAACAGTCAAAAGCTGTGCCAGCAGAAGTGGTCCTGCCAGGCCAGGCCCATGTGGTTTGGTGTTATTCACTCTGATCCATATGGTCAGGGTAGGGACTGTCCCCAGAGAGGTGTTAACACTCAACAACCCAACCTCCTCCTCCTCCTGGGAGAATTGCTGCATGGCTCCTGCTGCCTGCCCATGTGTGAATCTTGATTAATTTTTCATTTTTAATGAAGTTTGATCATGTTTATTATTTCACATGATTGACTGCCTGGTACTGCTTCCATGTAATTGATAAAGCCCATATTTCTTCATCTGTCTTTTATTTCTTCAGGGCAAACTTGTGAAATTGTGTGATGTGGTTAATATTAGATTTATTGGTCCCCATAGATGTATAAATTATCTTTTTTTTTTCTCTCTCTCTCTACAGGAAGTTCTACAGACTCTGACCAAGTTTTGTTTCCCCTTCTATGTGGACAGGTATTGTTAGCTTTTCAAACTTTACAAGAAAATAAGCTTGTCAATAAAACCCCTGTAGAAAATAAAAGCCATACCATTCATAGTGTTCTGTCTGTGGGCCTGGGACTTAAAGCACCTGAGTGCAAATTATAGTCTCAGAATTCACTTTTTCCTGGGGTTTTTATGGGCACCATGAAACAAAAAGAAATTTTAAAAGTTGGAGTTGTTCAGTGGGAGTACTCTGAGGGCATTTTTTTCACTTCTGCACAATGCTTGGATGGAATATGCTTGGGTAGGAACTGTCAAATATGCATATTAATATCAGTTTTGTCTGCTTGTGCATTTTATTTCTTAGTTGCCAAAATTTAGGTGGGACAATTAATGAAATGCTTTACATTTGAAGGCCTCTTGATGTTGCTGGAATGCTGCTGCTTTACTTGACAGCTACTTAAGGTGACTTCTGATTTTGGGGGAGAAATTGTAAAACGAATGTGAGAAGATCTGAGAATATTTACTTCCTGTAATTTAGGAAACTGTAGAAGTTTTTTAGTTTTGCATTTACTGTGAGTTACTCTTGATGGTTTCATGAAAAGAACAACAACTGAAATTTTGAAAGGCTGCACCAGTGAGCATCACTTGAGTGGTCAGAATGACTTGTCTGCATCAGCTGAGACACAGCATGCTTTGGGTCGAGGGGATTGACCTTTGCTGTGATTAAACTGCTGCAAGTCTTCTTCTCATTTCAGAATTTGGAATCCCTGTTTTACTGCTCATCCTTTTCATTTCCTAAGGGGTGGAAGCAGGGAAATATTCATACATTTTTCTCATGTATTTGTTCCTACTAGAAATAGTTATGCTTTCTGTATGGAGATTTATTGTACCTAGGAGTTTTGTTTGTTTTGTTGTTTTTGGTTTTCCTCAGCAATATAACATTTTGAAAGATAGAACACTGAAAACCCATATGGGGTGCAAATGAGAACATAATGAAAAGTGATTCCCATTTCTGGATCCACTTGTTTGTCTGAATATCACAGACTGTCACTGAAAGACTGCAGCCAGCCAGTTTGAACAAAAAGGAGACATTGTCACCCAGAACACACTTAATAATTTGAGGTGGAGAGGTGGAGAGTGGACTTCCCACGCTGCAGGAGGCAGAGCACACCCAGGCAGCTGAAGGAGATGCTTGTGCTCCTTCTCTTGTGGCTCTGAAAGCAGCAGGGGTGGCGCTGGAGGTTCTGCCTCTCAGGGGCACAGACACTCCATTCTTTTTGCGCTGATTCTGTTCATGAGTTGTGCACTGCTCAGAAGCCCAGGGGCTGCTTGGCCGTTCCTTCAGGCCATGGCCCAGGAGTTTGCTGCTGCTGTGGTGTGGAAGGAGGCAGAGGCTCTGCTCCAGCTGCAGGAGTGCAGAGCTGCTCCTGCTCCTGCTCCCTGCCATGATTGTGTGGGTCAGGTGTGGCTGCTGGGGGATTCTATGGAAATCACTCCTCTCCCCTTCCCTCCAGCCCTAACTTCTGTCTGCCCCCTTACAGATGAGATTTATGCTGCCTCCATCCTGTGAGGCTCTAAATAGACCTCCCGCCCATTTGAAAGCAGAGCTGTGAAGGGTTATAGTAAAATCTTGGGAAGAACACTTTTTATGTGGGGAAGTTCTTCCTTCCCTGTGAAAAACTGGCACTGAACTTGAGCAGGACCTGCCAGCAAGGTTTGCTTCCTCCAGGTCACATGAATGCAGGACTCTCTGGGTTTGCTCTGGAGGAACTCACCAGCTTGTCTGAGCTGTTTAATAAACAAGCTTCTCCCTGCTGCTAATGAAACGTGGTTTTTCCCCCTGTTCCATAATTTTAATTGTCAGTTCTAATGCTATTTCTCACACACGCTCTGCTCTCAACCTTGTTAAAATTAAGCATATAATCCCCTTTTAAAACACTATACTAAAATCACCATAGTAACATTACATCCAAGCTTTACAGATAAAACACACCACCAGTGAGGGATTTTTGGGTATCCCCAGCAGCTCAGTGTGGTTTATGGAAGTAGTTGCTCTGCTGACATTTAGATTTCAGGAGGATGATAGTACTCACACTGGCTAATTCTCAGACTGTTGGAATGCTTTAAATATCTATCTTTTTGTTCATCTTCATCACAGCATGTTTTCCCTTCCCTGTTTGGAATCCACTGAAGGATTCTTCTTTCTAAGCAGGACAGTGACATCTTTCCCATTTGGATCCAGCTTTTATTTCTGCAAGGCTGTTTTTCCTTTGTTTCCTCTAGGCACTGAGTGTGTGCTCTCCCACAAAAATTGTTTTTTTTTGCATGTGGCATCATAGAAGAGAATATTTTAAGGCCTGTGGCTGTTACTTAAATGGCTTTGAATTTACCAGGGTATTTGTTGCAGTTGGTAGGAGTGACTTGTAAAGCTACATGTCAGTGCAAGTCAGATTTCTCAGTTCTCAGAAAACCTAAAAAAACCCTAGAACATGACCTGAAATAAGTCTTAATTTCCTATAATTAGAAGTATTTGGGTTATATGAGAGAACATGGGGTTGGTTGCTGGTTGATAATCAGAACCATTTTCTTTTTAAGATAAACTCATTATTAGTATCCTCCCACACTTTAAAAATGGGAAAAAAAACCCCACAGAGCCCCCACTCCTCCCTCATCAAGCATATTTAAGCTTCTGGAGGGTGCATACTTTGTAGTTAATTTTTCAAAAAAACTCTGCTGAAAGAGGAAATGTTATAGGTTCAATGACTTGGATGTGATACTTGACACAGAGTTGGCTCAGCAGTAATTTCTCTCTCCTGCTCTCTGTTTCCAGCCATGCCATTAACCAGGTTGGGCAGAACTTCACCTTTGTGCTCACAGACATTGACAGCAAGCAGAGGTTTGGGTTCTGTCGCTTGTCCTCGGGGGCCAAGAGCTGCTTCTGTATCCTGAGGTAGGTCTGTGGTTTGGCTTGTGCCTGACTGCAGGAGCAGTGTTTGACTTTGCAGTTACACTGCAATTACCACTTCCAGCTGGCCAGAATTATTTCCCTATCTGCTCCTCCAAGTCACTGTTCTGCTGCACAAGTGGTGCAGAATCCCTTGCACTGGGGAGCTCCTCTGTAGATAACTGTATTTGTTTGTAGTCAACGTTCTGGAGTTAACAACGTGGAAAAAAAGTCTCTTTGCAGTAATTTGATATGACATAGCATGATGGCAGCTGTTATCTTTAG
The DNA here is from genome assembly GCF_037042795.1 of Molothrus aeneus. Taxonomy (NCBI): domain Eukaryota; kingdom Metazoa; phylum Chordata; class Aves; order Passeriformes; family Icteridae; genus Molothrus; species Molothrus aeneus. Next base: position 10,306,541 of record NC_089664.1, on the reverse strand, counting down.
CTGTCACAACTGATCTTGTTAAGACATTTTGTGGACATTTGTACATGCAAGTTTTATTAACAAAACATCTGTTGGTAACTGAGAGGATGTCACTGATGCTCTCCACAGCCCCACAGTTTGTGTGTGTGAGCTTTCCTCTGTCCTGTGGAGGGTTTTGTGAAGCTTGGCATGATAAAGAGTGTCAGTGGAAGTTGGAACTATGCATTTCACAGAAAATGGGCCAGGAGGCTCTATCAGAGCAGTTTTTGATAACCTCCCACAGCCATGTTGGAATACAGTCCAGAAATGATGCCAGTAAAATCAGTTTTGATGTCTACCAATTTTTAGTTCCATTAAGAACTTCCATGGATTTAAGATTTTCGTGTGGCAAATGGTCTGTCTTGTTTTAAACACATTTAAGAATTGCCTGGCTTCTACTTTCTGCTTTTTGCGTGTTCACAAGGAATTGGAAGTTGAGGAACAGTAGCCCAGGTAAAGCCAGCACAGAGGTGACTGAGGACAGCCAGGGAGGTGACAGCACAGCTGGGGCTGGCACCTCCCAAAAGAGGGCACTGCTCTGTGAGCAGCTGGACACATCTGGCAGGGCCATCCCTGGCTGGATTTGCACAGGACACAACCAGGGTGGGGACAGAGGAACACAGGAACTTCTCATTGCCCCATGTGGGGCACCTGAGAGTGCAGCCCTGGCTGTGTCTGGATGTGCCCCTCTGAGCATTCCAGGGGGGACATTGCAAAATACGAGGTCACCTCTCCTTGCAGGGGGCTGCACACAGCAATGCCATGGAATGGGAGCTTAATATTTGGAGAAATGGTGAGATCTACCCAAACTGCTAATTAATTGAGTGGGAGGCAGAGTGACAGGTGTTTGCTCAGTATCTTCTTCCATCCTGCCTGTGCTGTAGCAGACATTTCAGCTATTATTAGCTCTGGCAGTCCAGCAGCAGGGACTGGATCCTGCAGGCAGGAAGGTGTTTCCCAGCTCTTCCCACAGAGCTGCTCCCCTGTGCAGTTGGGTGCTGGTTCCCTCGGTCTCAAGTGGGCAGTGTCTGCTTACAGAGGGTAACTTTGCCTGATCAATGTCAAATTAAAGGAGAAACACAGTTTTAAAAAGAAAATCTGAATGAGGAATAGTCTGGGTCCCTTCATGATCCCTCCTGGATAAGAGTTCTCTGCTGTCAGCTCCCTTATGTTGATAGAGTGCCAAGAAGAAATGGAGGAGTTCTGTTGTAGTTAAATGCCTTCTGCTTCAACTCATAACCAAAAATACCCAACCCCAGTGGATGAACTGGGACTCTTCACTTCCTTCCTGTTGCTTCTTCTGTGCACTGATGAGAAGAAGAAAGCTCATCATTAATGCAAGTTCATGCAGGTTTTAGAGGGTAATAAAGATAGATGAAATCACTTCCTCTGTTCCTGGGACTGCAGCTCCCATTATTGATGTGAATCTTCTCAGTGTCCTTTATGTACTAAAGGATGCTGCATGGTAAATGGGTGGGGGAAAACATGCTGGAAAATGTGAGAACGAAAGTAAAAGCAAATGGGGATGAAAAGAACATTTGTTTAATTGTTTTTAAATTACAGATTGGATGGCAGCAAGCTTCAAGTATTCCTTGCTATGCTCAGCAACAGTGTAAGAACTAACTGATGGTGTTTATTACTAGAGATGATATTCACAGGCTTAGCAGGGATTTTATGGGTCTGGCCATGGTAAAATGGTTTGGAGGTGGAAAATCATCACATGTTTAGATTAGTTATTGAAGAGAAACAGCAGTAAAAAGAAATTCTTTTCACTCAGTGCTTGAAAAAATTTCTGCAATGTCCTGGAAGCAAAGTACTCTAGGGCCAGAAGTCAGGGTCTGGACTTGAGCTTTGAAGTGGCCCAGAGGCTTTTCCTGTGGATGCAGAGCACAGCAAGGCGCCTCTCGGAGTTCAGTAGCAGTGGGGTTATCCTGTGGCCAGCAGAGAGGCAATTCCATTTGGCAGGGAACTGCTTTGACTGTTTTAACCAATATTGTTTGGAAAACTGCTTTTGAGGTAGTTACCACAGCGTTGTTCCTGCTGTAGTAGCTCACACAGATTGATGAACTCTCTGATAACTTTGAAACCTGCTTTTCCGGCTGCTCTGTGGTGTTTTCAATGTAGAGCCACTGTATTCAGCGCGGAGCCTGCCTCTCTTCTCCGGGCTCCCCCTCCCTGGCCCGGTTCTGCCGCTCCGCCGAAGCCGCGGGCCCGGCTGGGGTGACCCGGAGCGGCTGCGCTGCGGCGGCGGCGCCAGCAGAGGGCGCGCGGGGGCGCAGGTACGGCCAGGTGAGGAACAGAGCCGGGGGTTTGGGGTGAGGAACAGAGCCGGGGGGTTTGGGGTGAGGAACAGAGCCTAGAAGGTTTGGGGTGATTCCAGGTGAGGAACAGAGCCGGGGGTTTGGGGTGAGGAACAGAGCCGGGGGTTTGGGGTGAGGAACAGAGCCGGGGGGTTTGGGGTGAGGAACAGAGCCGGGGGTTTGGGGTGAGGAACAGAGCCGGGGGTTTGGGGTGAGGAACAGAGCTGGGGGATTTGGGGTGAGGAACAGAGCCTAGAAGGTTTGGGGTGATTCCAGGTGAGGAACAGAGCCCGGAGGGTTTGGGGTTAGCCCAGGTGAGGAACAGACCTCGGAGGGTTTGGGGTCTGAGCTCAGGTGAGTTCTCATGGCACACACCCACATCTCCCAGGAAAACTGGGATTCCAGACCACCTTTTTCAATGAAATATGGTACAAAATTTAAAATGTGTTTTTGAATTATTTTCTTTATAGTCAAGTAAGAGCTGATGTCCAGTCATCAAATTCTGTGTTCTAATTTGGGAATTTCACACCCAAATGTTTTTTCTTTCTAAGACTTTATTTAAGGATTTCAGGATTTTGGCTGCAATGGGATAAATCCTAAAGCTATACATTAAGAGGCTGAATTTTTATTGTTTCTCTCTAATTTCACATCAGATTTCACATGAGCTTTTGAGGGAGAACAGTGTAGATAGTTCTGGATTAAGTGAAGAGCTCTGGTCTTTTATTTAAAAAGAAAACAAAAGAAAACCCAAGTTTGTGTAATTTTGCTTTGGTTCACAAACTTTCTGGGCAAAGTTACGGGTTTGCAAAGGTCCCATGTTTGCAATGTGATTTCAGTTTTACTGAATTTGAAGTTTTTGTTGGGTTATTCAGGTTTTGTACACAAACTGAAATCATTCTTTTGAAGTGAAATGCAGAAACATTTGTGTGGAAATCCCTCTCGGCCAAAATAGCTGAGCTCTGCACCACTCTTTTTCTAAGATAAAAAGAAATGAATCCATAATAGTTTGTGACAGATGGCAGAAAATGTAACTAACTGAATGTGATTCTGTATGGAGTTATTTGAGGTTTTTGGTGTGATTTGTTGTGAGTTCCTCTCCTCCCCCCTTCCTTCCCTTTGATTGCAGTCTTTGTCCATTTATTCTTAGGACAGAATAAGATTTCTGAGCAGGGGCCTCTCTTGTGGTGCAAAGTGAGAATTGTTTTTAATTGAGCAGAAACATGTGGAAGGATCAGGAATATCTCAAGGGATTACAGAAAAATTCCAAATTTGTACTACTTACAGCTTGTGTTTAGAGCGGGGTCTGCTGGGAATAAATGTTAGTTAGTGTGACCTGTGACCTTAAAAACTGTTGACATGGATTTCAGCCAGAAACTGGCCACAGAACTCCTTTGTTAGGCTCATTCATAGCTCCTTGAAAACTCCAGTCAGTGAAAGTTGCCAGCTCGAATCTAAGGAAAGCAGAGCTCTTTTTTTTTTTTCCTTTTTTTTTTTCTTTCTTTCTTTCTTTTTTTTTTTTTTTTTTTTTTTTTTTTTTTTTTTTTTTTTCTTCCCATGCTTTGGAAACAGTGGCTGCCCCTTAACCAGCAAGACTTCTTTAATAGGGCTGCAGGGCCGGGCCCTGATTGGAACTGACAGCTTCCTGGCCCGGGCGTGCCAACTGGCAGGGCCCTGAGCCATGGGACAGACAGACAGACAGACAGACAGCGCCGGGGGCTGCCCTGCCCTGCCCAGAGCCCCGGGCAGCACCCACAGCCCCAGGGCCCTGCTGGGGACAGTCCAGCCCTGCAGCCCCAGGGCCCTGCTGGGGACAGTCCAGCCCTGCAGCCCCAGGGCCCTGCTGGGGACAGTCCAGCCCTGCAGCCCCAGGGCCCTGCTGGGGACAGTCCAGCCCTGCAGCCCCACGGCCCTACCAGGCCCTGCTGGGGAGGGATAAAACCCAGCCCCACAGCCCTGCCAGTGCCTGCTCCGGGGGAGGAGAGCGAGTGTTTGTGATGGGGCTTGTTTTGTAGTAATTGTCCTGTTGTTTTCTAGAATTTTCCCTTTTCATTGATTTGGCCAAAATCAATGCTTTACTTCCATATCTGTATGATTCTTTGAAGCCTTGCAGAAGATGTTTGGTAATGGCTGGAAATGCTTGGAACACTTTTTGGACAGTCTGTTTGGTCCTTGAGGTGTATCGACCCTGGAATCCCTGTTCTACTTAAAATGCTTGGGAGATGAAAGCAAATGGCAAACTGCTTCTGTTAGACATGGCAAAGGCCACAAAATACATGTATAAATCATGGGCAATTGGATCTCTGATTCAAAACTGCAACAGAATTGTACCTAATGAAAATGTTGCTGTTGAGTCTCTGATGCCTTCATAGATTTTTTTTCATCATTATTTTTTTATCAGTGGTTTCAGCACTTGCACTGTCTGTCAGTGAGAGCTGGAGAGCAGAGATTGCTCAGTTCCTTTGCACGGGCCTTTCAGAGAGCAGAGGAGAGGGCAGGCAGGACTCGGAGCTGCAGCCTGACCTTCTTTCACAGAAACTGGAGTTTCTTACAAGCTGGAACTGCAGCAAAGCAGGGCAACTTTCTGTGCTGGGTGACAGGAAATTGAGCTGAAGTGGCTCAGAAAATGTGCGAATGCCCCGAGGGCGTGTGCAGGGCCGGAGGGGCTCCGGGTGCTGCAGGCATTCTGCCTTAACTTGACATGTTTATAAAACAGTTTACATCTCAAAAGTTTAGGGTTTTTACCCCTGTTGATTCGCTTAAACAGACACTGGCTCTTATTTTCAGTTGCTTGTCAGAATATATATGGAAAAGTGATGAACCTAGTGAAGAGGGAGCTTGACATCAATTAAATTTAGCTATCTGCTTTGTGTTTCTTCTTCCTGATACACTGTCTCCAGTGTAGCTTTTCCAAACTTCCTGTGGTTTTCCATTATTGTCCTTACAAGTTTTACAAGATAGAGATGAGCTGTTTGAAACTACTGTTCCAGGAAAAGAAGAATAGAATTTTGTATTACATCTGCACATTTGTTGTCCTCCATTTTCATCTCTGCCATTAACCATTTTGTAAAGACTTCTTCCAGAAAGCCTGTAAGGCCTAGTATCTTCTCTTGCTCAAGTATCTTTAAATAAGATAATGGTAATTTAAATAAGCTAATAATGCCTTATGGCTGGAGTAGGGGATTTGAAGTCCTTGCTGAAGAAGCTTTGCTCTGTGTGATCAGCTGGTGATGATGTTTCAACCAGAAGCTCCCCTCTGTTTCTATAATTTTTTCTCTTACTGTCCACTAGAAACAGAAATTATTTATGTCCATCTAGGGAGTTTGAAGTTATATCTGCAGGCATGGCTGGCTGCACTCAGATGCTGAGTCCATAAGAGGTTATTTGGGTGATATTAGGAAGATGCTTTTCCCCACTGAACTATCAGTCTAGATAAACCAGACTGCTCATTGGTAGGAGCAGCCATAAGCTGTACAAAAAAAAATTATATGACCTGGGAAGTATTGGTATTGGAAATAAATATTAAAAGTCAGGTTTTCAATAGGCAAACTTTAGTCTCTCTCTGCTTGTAAATCATGGGTTGCAAAGAATGCCCATACAGTGCTTGGCATTGGAGTAAAGATGCTGATTTTGAGTTTCACTATGCATGTGCATATCCACATCATTATTCTTAGTTGAAAGTTGAGCAGTTGTCCTTTACCACTGGTGCTCATTTATTTCCATGTTGATTCTGGTGCTGAGGCTGAGCTGTGTATTGCATTAATGTTGTAGTGGGATGAAGTTATCCCACTTGTGGGTTGGTAGCAGCCAGAAGTACAGGGAGTTGTTTACAGGGAGCCCATGGATTCTGCCTTTCTGTGGAAGCATTCAAGCAGCAAGGCCTGCACAGTCTGTTTGGCACAGTAGCTGCTCTCAGCTGGCCCCGTGCCCTCCTGCTGTTAGGCAGGGCAGAGGATGTGCCAGGTCCCGCCTTGTGCCGGAGCAGAGCCTGCCTGCAAATCTGCTTGTAGTTAGCCTGGGGCCTTTTGGCAGCACTCTGCAACCCATTGATTTAGTTGCAATGCTTTTTCCTTAATATTTTCCATCTGGCCAACAATGACCTATAACGACAGACACAAAACAGAGTTTGAATTATGAGCAGCGTAATTGTGCAAATGCTTCCAAACCTCACTCTAGAACCTGCAGCGATGGGTGCTGCGGCCAGGGGCTCCTTCCACAGTGCTGCTGCAAAGGAGAGGCCCTGGGGCTCTCGAGTTCCAGCCCTGTCCCACAGAAATGTGCACTCCAGTGAAACGGGGAGTGTGCTCCATGCTTGCCTCTCCTTGCTGTCTGTTGGTCCTGAGCCGGGGGTGCAGCTCCCACAGCCTCAGCTTCCTCACGCTGCACACGCTGCCAGGGCCAAACCCTGCCCTGGGGCCCTGGGCCGGGGGAGAGAGGGACCCTGGAGCAGGGCTGGGGCAGGCAGGGCAAGAACAGGAGTTTGGAAACACTCCAGGACATGCAGCAACAGGTTTGGGGCCTTGCACTGTCAGGGATGTTCTGAGCTTTCAGCTGCAGCTGTAAAATATCAATGAGAACGATCACAACAAAGATGCCAAGAGTTAGTAATGTATCACCACTGGTGGAATTGGATGAAGCTGATAGTACTGCATTCAGTCCAACTACTTCACTGGTCTTGCCTTCTGACCAGAAACCAATTTTACTTAATTAATTAGGCCTTCATGTCACGCCTTCTTTCGTTGCTGAACAACTGTAACAGAAGTAATTAAATCATGGCACTTTTTATTACCTTTGGCCCTGGCTGACTGGCTTGGAAACTTCATCTTTAGAGTTAATACAAACTGAATTAGTGCATCACCTTGGGGAAAACCCCCTCCCTGGCATCAAAAAGCAGGGAGGAAGTAGTTAAAGTACAAGATGGATAGATCGTCTCTTCCACAAATGGATCACTTTTGGGTTGCTGTCTGAAGGCTTACAAATGCATCTGTCAGGAGCAGGAGCATCCTGTCCCTGCTGACAGATGTGTACAACATTCCCAAAGAGATTACATGGCAACTTCCTCCTTCAAAACTGGAGCTGTGGCAGAGCCCTCGGGTTATGCAGAGGTAATTGGAGACGCTGGGGCTGATCCAGAGGTGGAACTGCCGAGAGAAGCTGCTTGAGTAACTTGTGCATGTTGTTCCAACAGGAGCCCTGATCCAGGCACTGTAATCATGGCAGAGAGGCTTTGTGTGCCTTCCTAGAGGCAGAGTTCCCTGGGCTATGCAGGGAGCCCAAATAAAACCCCTCATTTGTAACCCTGGCTGTTTATGAACATGATAAGGGACAGATCTTCCTCCACACTGAGCATTACCTGCAATAACTCCTCAGTGTGTTTTAGAATTTATTACTGTTTGAATATTCAGAGAAAATAATTGTGGGCAGTTTCCTGGTCTTATCATTTGCTTAAGCTGGTGGTTAGACAAGAAGTCTCATCAATAAAAATTGGGCTTGCTGGGCAGGAAATGGGCCAGAAAGACTTTTCTGTTAATTAATGTGTCATACATTTTCAGGTATTCTGTGGATAGGCTCATCAGTGGTATTTCTGCAGGTGAAGATCAAGTGCTATAATTTTATGTGTTTATTTTTACATCTGAATATTTGCTGTGAATCCTAAAGCATCGTACAGGGTGGTCATAGACAACCTGCACTCAAATATCAGACTTGGACTTGATCTTTGTAGCCTTCCTATTGACATCTTGCTCTGCAAGTTTGCTGTAAGTGAGGTGATTTTTACATGCCTAGCCCAGTTCCTTGCATTCTCAAATTATCAGTTGCAAGTACCACAGCGCCGACATAATCATGAATTTTTCACTTGGCTCTTTCAGCTCTGCTTGTGGTTTAACTTTTATGACTTCCTACCAACTTTGCTTATTATTAGGAGCTGTGTGTGCTCCCTCTGAGCATGTGAATATTTCTTCCCTGTGATGAAGCTCCCTCCCTGTGAAGGGAACTGTAAAACCTCTTGCTTCACTTAACTTTGTTTCTTGCCAGTAGGGAACATGAGTGATTTGGGGAAGGGAGGTTCACATAATTGATTTCTGCTCTGTTACTGAAATACCTTCATTCCTACCCCAATGTCCTCTGTAGCTGATTTGCCAAAATGCAAGGATTCACTGTTGTGTCTCAGAACTCACACACAGCTATCACAGGTACACACCTGATGCTCAGCTTTGACTGTTCAATATTTGGCAAATCCCTTTAGCAGCCAAGCACAGCTGGCTGCTGTGCAGTGGGGCTCTTGAACAGAGGTGTGTAAAATTCTTCTGTATGAGGCAAAGTGATGCAGAGCCCCCAGGCAGGTGCAAAGAAGAGATGCTTTATTGCTAAAACCAGGCCTTTTAAAGCAGTTAGGCCTTTATCAATTGCATAGTTTTAAATAACAAACATAATTCAACCAACCACCGTACACCATGATATGGACATGTAATGGGTACAGAACTTGTTTTTCTGCCTCTAATTCAGCTGAGTCACTTTCCCATAGCCCTCTTCTACCTAGCCAAAGTAGCAGGCCTGAGCCATGGTTTTGCCAGGGTAACAAGGCCCTTATTTTATAAGGTGTTCCCTATATGCAACATTTTTCTTCCCTTCAGGAGCTGATCTGCATTACAGATGGTGCCACAAACTCCGTCCCAGAGTGGTTTGGAGCTCGCTGCAGCGCGTGCCAGAGCACAGGGCTTGGTCACTGGGAGGGAGCGCTTTGGATTTATAATAAAAAGTTCATCATGCTACTGAAATTTCAACTGAAACTTAGTACTAGAGGGCATAGCTTGACAAGCACATATGATTGGAGTCAGTAATGAAAAGGAGCTGTTTCTCTGGTCAAGGAAAAAGGGTTAATTTGCATTGGGATGAAAAGGCTGTTCAGGATCTACTATTTCAACCTGTGATAGACTTAACAGCAGGCTTTGATCCCCAAATGAAATGTGATGGATTTCAACTGATGCCAGATGTCTCAAACCTAGTGGGATCTCTGATTGTCTGCCACATCTAGAATTCTCTCTTCCAGCACTTTCATGTATGCTTTTAAACGTGGTTTGAGAAGAGATTCCTTGACAAGCTAAGCCTTTGGAATCCTCTCTCTGTATTGTCACTTTGGTGGGGATCTTGAGGCTCTCATGCTGTCTAGTGCATCCTGCTTTTTAAAATCAAGCTTTGTGTACCAAACTGCTCTAACTCCTTCATAATCAATTTTTTAAAGTCCAGATAATTTAGAGGCAGTATAATCTGTAACTCTTCTCAGTTTAAGGCTGTTCTTTACCCTCTCCATAATTGTTATTTAGAGCATTTTACCCTGGCTGAGTAGAGCCATTGGTCAGTGTGTTCCCGTTGGTGTTGAAGGGAACATACCTGTTGTTTTTTCACTCCAAGGATATCTTGTTGCATTTCTCACTATAAAGTGCCAGGCCCTTCAGCATGCCCATCTTCTCACCCAGTGGCTTTCTGGGTGGGTTTTGCCCATGGGTTTAAGGAAAACATACAGACATAATTGTCAGGGTGTGCTGTAAATGCAAACAAATGTTTTTCTTATGTACCTTTATTTCCTGTCACTCCTTCAGTCCTTTGCTCTCAAACATGCTTGAAGTTTCTGTGTTGGTCTTGAACTAAGCAAAGTAAGCACTTGCTGTTGAGAATTATTTATTGAGATGCTCCATAAGATGAGATCCAGTTCTGTGGGATTTAGTACTTCTAAAATATGTACATGAGTCATGCTTGAGCTGCATAACTTTAAACTGAATCATGGAATGATCACTCATGGGTAATAATCAAGGGAAGTTTGTTAAAAAACTGGGGGAAATGCAGGAAGAAAAGACATCCCGTGGGAGCAAGGAGAGGCAAGGGTGCAGCTGGCCTCATGCACTGGCAGGGGCACCTACAGTGGGACAGGAGACCTAAACAAACAAACAAACAAATCAATGACAAGCTGATGTTCAAAGGAGGCTGTTGGCTGCCCGTGGAAGGGAAGGTAATTCATCCACATGAGCAGGGGTTGCTATGGAGATTTGGGGTGTCTGTGCTTAACTCCTGAGTGTGAGAAGGTGTCAATAGACCCAGTCTAGAGCAGAGAATAACGAGGCACTGGGGCCCATGAGGTGCAGGGAAGACGCTGGAACACAGAAGCAGCTGAACTGAGAATTTAGCCCACAGAAATTCCCAGATGAGCCTAGAGATGCCTTGGTTCTTTCAAATGCATTTTGTAAAGATGCTGCAAACACTGGGTGACGGAAGGAGAGGAAGGTGGGGAAAAGAATTTAATAGTGTGTTCCTGCAAGGAAAATAATAGCATGTGGAGAGTCATCCCTCTGCTGAGCAGAGAAATGGGATTCGTTTTAAAATTCTGTAGATCAATGTCATTTTACCTCATCTTAACTGTAAAAAATTAAGGTGAAATTTAGAAAGAATTAAAAAGGGAAGAAGAATTAGAGTTAGAAGAATTCTTCTAAATTAGAAAATTTAGAAGAATTAAAATACTTATAATGAAGGGAAGGAAAAGATGTTTGGATTGTGTGGTTTTGCTATTTAAAATCATGTTTGCATAGAAGCCCTGAAGAGCATTGTGGCTTGGCAAACATAACTTAGTTCATCATTAGAACCATTACTAACCTAAAATAGAATGTGATTCCATGATTAGGAATAATGCTGGCTGGGGGGAGAATCATTAGCTGCCAGGTACAGGAGGATGGAAAGAAGCAATATTAGGTTTAAGTTTAAATTGCAGAGTTTTATCTTTAAATGCAAGAAGTCCTAAGATAACAAGTCACCAGGAGACTGGAGTAACTTTTGATATGTTTTCCATCCTTGCATTTTTTCAAGCACAGTGTTGGGATTATCCACAAAGATCCTTCTGAGCTCCTGCTGAGGCTCTGTCCTTTGTCCTGCAGGAATTGACAGGCACTGTGAGTCAGAAAATGTGTTCTGCTTCACCAGGAACCTTCACTGGGTTCATACATGGAAATGAAAAATGGCAATAATAGTAATAATAGTAATAATAGTAATAATAGTAATAATAGTAATAATAATAGTAATAGTAATAGTAATAATAATAATAATAATAATAATAATAATAATAATAATAATAATAATAATAATAATAATAATAATAATAATTTGTTTTTTCAATCTGCTGAATCTTCCTTGGGATTTTCAGCTCTGTCCTACCTGTGCTGGAGTTTTGCTGTTGGTTGCAGTGATGGTGTGGAGGGGACAGGGAGAGGAGCAGTGCCCATGTGGCACAGGTCACTCCTGCTGCAGTGTCACCCTGCTGGGCTCCAAGTGACATCACTGTCACAGCCAAGGGCTGGGCACAAGGCAGGGAGTTATTATTTGTTATTATCTGTTCTTCAGAGTCCATGAGCTGAGGCACTGGGTGTTTTAGTGGCACATGCAGGAGTAGTGCTGGCAGAAGATGCATTTGGCCTGAGCTTCCTCGTCCTTACACTTTTGTCAGTGAAGTTGGTGATGATGTGTCTATAGTTCATGTAATAACTGGGGTCAGGATTGTATTCTGTGTTCTAGCTCACTGTAGATTATTGTGCTGAGCAAAAAGGTCAAGATTTGGGAACTCCATGAAACCAATCCTGGCTAATACAGACAGATTTTGTAAGCCTGTCACCACAGAGAAGTGTGCCCATCTGCAAAATGGAAATGACTGTTCTGTTTTGCAAGGGAGATGGCAGTTGGTTATGCTGTTATCAAAATATATATAGCATGTGTTATAAATAAATACGTGTTAAAAATTCCACTTCTGATCTGTGTGAATGGAAGGAGTAAAAGTTCTGTGTGCTTGCAGCTCAGTCTAGGAGGAGATGCTGCAGATATGTGTTGATGTCAGACCGGTTAGTGAGTCACATTGATTTCAAACAGGAGCTGTGCCTGATGCAGCTCAGCCTGTGCACGGCCCAGGAGCTGCTCTGGTGCCCCAGGAGTGTGGACCAAGGTGGGACTCCACAGCTCCAGGGGAGAGCCAGCGTGCCACAGGTGCCCTCCCACGAGTGTGGGCTCTGCTTTTTCATGGTGTCAGCACACCAGTAAATGGGATGCTGGAGCTGGCAGTGTTCAACATTACTTTTATAAACAGTTGCTATGGTAATCGGCAAATCTTCAAAAATCATTTGAAAAGGCCCCCCTTGCCACTAGGGTTTGCTGCTGCTGCACTGGAGCATGGAGAGGCTCTGCTGACAAGGCTCCCAAGCCCTGGAGTGCTCCCTGGAAGTTGGGTTTGATGAGTTCAGCACTCACACGTTGGCTGTCCTGCTATTGCATCCTCCTTCCCGGTTGCCTGCTACAAATAACACTGGAAAGTCTCTGCTTTTTTAAGTTGGCTTCACTGCAGATTTACCTTTCTACGAGCAAGCCAAAAGCTAAGGAAGAGCTGACATTGAGATTGCCCCTTTGTTTTTGTTTTCTGTGCTCAGACACAGCCCTGCAGGGGCTGGGCTGCCCTGGGGCTGGAGCCCTGAGGGGCGGCTCCGTGGCTCTGGGCAATCTCACTGCAGAGCTTCCCTTCCTTTGCTTAACCTCTGACCTGTGAAAACAAGAGTTCATCAAAACTTCTGAGGGAGCTAAGAGGAAGGGGAAGTGTTTGGTTACAAATTAAATATGAGCAAGTCATAAGCCATAAATCTTCAGTAGTGCTACCAGTTGTGCTACTTAAGGTACAGAAAATTTTAGGTTATAAACTCTGCCTGTGTTTCTTTGGAGGGGAGTTTAAAGGCTGCCTTGAGGATTTGCTTTCTGTAAGAAAAAATCCACATTTTTTTCCTCTTTCCTTTTGGCAGACATCTAGAAACAAATTCAGATAATTGTTATTTCTTAGGGGATTTTTTAGATTTTTTTTCAACTTTAACTGGTCACAGTTTGGTCTAATAAAAGCAGAACTGGTTTATTCTTGAGTAGTCAACACATGGATTAAGTGATGAAGTAAGAGTGTTGAAGATGGCAGCATAAATTAGTTTTCTAATGTATCCAGAAATTTTGGGATGAGAGAGATCCTGAATTGTGTAGTGACAATGGAGGGGGGTGAAAACTGAAGTGAGATTGTCTGCATAATTTGCACAATTTTGTGGTGGGTTTGTCTTTGTTTGTCTTGCCCCTCTCTTGAGCAAGAGCCACAGAGGTCCCCATGTGTTGTGGAGGGATGAGTTCTGCTTCAAATACCAGCTCATTTCCTCAGATTCCAAACTGGGACACTGTCCTCAAAATGGGAAGTTATTCTCAGAATAGAAAAAGAAGCAGTTATGATGAGATGCTAACCCATCATTTGGAAACAAGGAGGAGGGAATGTTAAAAAAAGGACAATAGGTTCAGCAGAGGATACTGGGGAAGAGAAGGGAAAGCCAGGGAGTCGCAAGGGCAGCAGAAGTGGGGCTGTGTCTGTTCTCTGGGGGTGTTGCTGGTGTTCTGACATCGTGTGAATGTGAGACGTATCTGGGCTGTTCCTATTGCAATCACAGAGGCTCTTTCCTCGGGCCCCGTAAAAATGTGAAGTTGCTTTGGGCCGGAGTGTTCTCATGGCTGGAGCCTGCAGCTGTGCCATGCTGGCTGTGTGCTGGGAATGCAGGAAGCCCTGGGGCTGCAGGGGGCTCAGCAGTGGGCACAGGCCCTGGCAGGGCTCAGCAGTGGGCACAGGCAGGGCTCAGCAGTGGGTACAGGCAGGGCTCAGCAGTGGGCACAGGCAGGGCTCAGCAGTGGGTGCAGGCAGGGCTCAGCAGTGGGTGCAGGCAGGGCTCAGCAGTGGGCACGGGCCCTGGCAGGGCTCAGCAGTGGGCACAGGCCCTGGCAGGGCTCAGCAGTGGGTGCAGGCAGGGCTCAGCAGTGGGTGCAGGCAGGGCTCAGCAGTGGGCACAGGCAGGGCTCAGCAGTGGGTGCAGGCAGGGCTCAGCAGTGGGCACAGGCCCTGGCAGGGCTCAGCAGTGGGTGCAGGCAGGGCTCAGCAGTGGGCACAGGCAGGGCTCAGCAGTGGGCACAGGCCCTGGCAGGGCTCAGCAGTGGGTGCAGGCCCTGGCAGGGCTCAGCAGTGGGCACAGGCCCTGGCAGGGCAGGGCCAAGGGAAGCTCTGAAGGACACCCAGGACCTGCCCCTGTCTGGGGGCTCAGCGTTGCCCCCTCGGTCCCTGCTCCAGCTGCCCTGGGGAGGGGGAGGCCTGGGGGAATGTGCTTTTGTTTTCCTCTTTTCCAAGACATGACTCACAGACATTAGGAGCACAGCAGTGGTTTTAAGGACTCTCATTTTGACTCTGTAAATGTATTTTTCTGGCCAAGTCCCTGAGCGATTAGGTGGAACTTTTAATGGTGCCTCTGTGGAAGCAGCTTTGGTTTCCCACTGCCAGGGAGCTTTCTGCCTTCCTGCTTTTCTGTCTTCTCAAACTCTTTTGATAGATGCCTTGCACGGATTTGTTTACCAGGTTCTTAATCTCTACTTAGCAGATATGTTTGGAGAGGATTTCTTGTTACTCTTGTAATGGCTTTTAACTCTGCTGAAGTTTATTTAACTAAACAGAAAGAAAGAAACTTATCTTCTACCTAATCCTTCTGGATTGTTTACAATATAATGTCAGAGTTAAATGCTGTTTAAAGTGGTAATTGTCTGTCTTTCTGCTCCATTCGAATACACACTTGGTAAAGATGTTTAGAGCGTATTAATTTAAACGATAATACTGTCATATAACATGAAAAGTTAAGTTGCTTATCAGTGTATTTTGATAAGCTACTTACATTTTACAGTAGCATTTGCAGGCTTCAAACAAACGCTAATGATGGAGTGCCAGTCACTTTGTCTGTCTCATAGAGAGCTTCTCACCTCATTTATCACCAGAGCTGCTCAGCCAGGGACCACGGGGCACTCCATTCCTTACAGCTGTCAGGATGTAGTCATATTTTATAAAAACTTTAAATCCTGTCTAACTATATCAAAATAGAATCCATTTGCTTCAGAAAGCAGCTGTGATTCAAGAGCATCAGGGAGTGCATCTCTGGCTGGCTTTGCATTCGCTGCAGCCGAGGGAAATTCCTGACTGGTGTTGGGAAAGGGACTGAAATAGAGAACTGTGCCATGAAAACAGGGCACAGAATCCTACCAAAGCTGCAGGGAAAAGGAACATCCTCACTGTCTTACTTTGTGCTGTGGAGATGTAAAGTAAATGAAAAAGATGTGAGTTTTCTGCATGTTCCCCTTTTGATTTTGTTTCTTCCTCTCTTTTGGAAGTCGTCTGCATGTACTGGAGGTGAAGTTTCTGTTTGAAACAAGGGCCAGGCCAAATACAGTGATGGAATGAGGTTTTAAAACAATTAAAAACTGAAATACTGATGATTCAATTTTCAAAGTCCACTTGTATTAGGATTCAAACCAAAATAACTCTTTTTTTTTTTTCATTTTTCTTTTTTGTTCCAGTTACCTCCCGTGGTTTGAAGTCTTTTATAAACTGCTCAATGTCTTGGCAGATTATTCAGCAAAAGGACAGGTATTATTCTAAATACTGACTCTCCTTTTCCTATCCCAATATCAAATGAATGAGGGTGAGAGGATGAAAGAAGCTGTTTGAAGAAGTGCTTCTATCAGAGATGACCATGTGAATTATTAATCTGTATGATGCAGTGATACAGAAGATCATATTCAGCTTGGCAAGTGCCTCTGAAAAATAAATACACATTTAATTTTCTTTTTGAAAAAGATAAAGAGCAAGACTGTGGCTGTGGATCCGACCCAAGTGCCTGCAGTGACCCATGCTGGCTCTCCTGACTCCCTGAGCTGTGTTCAGCACAGTTCCTGTAACTGCAGCTCCCATATTGCAGGGTCCCATCAGTCTCTGCCAGCTGTCTGAGCCAGCTTTGGCATGGGCAGTGAAAGTAGAACTGATCTTGCAAATGCAAAGTGTTTACCCACCCCTCTGGCCTACCCTGCCCTTCTGCCTCAGGGTTTACCTGGTGCAGCAGTGTTTGCTCAGTATTCCTGGTTTATTCTCATTTCAGGATAGTCAGAGGAGTGAGCTCCTAGAAACATTTCATAAACTCACCATCCCTGAGCCAGGAACCTCTGTTCATCTTGGAGTGGTAAGTGTGGGGGGAGATGTAAACTGAGGTGTTTAATATTCATTCCATGCCATAGCAGAGGAATGTCAAAAGCAATCCTCTCTCCTGGAGCTTGTACACAGGTGTTGTTTGCCTGTGAAATTCCCTTTTCACAGCTGGGCCCTCTGCTCCCCTCTCCCTAACCTCAGATGTCTCTGAAAGGCAGTGGACCGGAGGAAGGCTGTGTGTGTTCCCCTGGGAAGGTCTCACCGTGTCCTGGGTGACCTGCAGGAGGTCAGGAGCACCAACAGGACATTTATTGGACATTTACTGCCCACACTTCTGCACGGCTCCTGGCCCTGGCAGTTTGAAGGGGGAGCAGGCTGGGAAGCAAACAGGCACTTACCTGTCACAGGGCCTGTTAACTGCTCCCACACTTTCTGGCTCCTTCTCTTCCTTCCTCCTGCCTCAAAAAAACCTCACACAACGAAGAATTTATTTAATTTTTATATTTTGTGAGAAAATTAAGCAAAGCACACTGACAGTATAGATGTGGGCTTTTATTGATAGGATTGTATTTTGAATTTAATCTTTTGGGGATTTTGTCTTCATTTTAGCAGCACAGCCTTGTGCTGCAGGCTGTGCTGAGCACTGCAGATGCTCCTTGCTGCTGCTGCTGCCAGCTGAGAGTTCATGTGGGCCCTCCTGGGAAGTCTCTCTTGCATTTCCTTTACTCCTCCTAAAGCCCTTTCTGGCACGAAGCAGCTCATGCCCCTTGCTCCCCCCAGGGCTGTGTGGCCCTGCTGGTCCCAGCTGGCCCTGGACACGTCCCCAGCCCCTCCAAGGCCCCTCCTGAGGAGCAGCATTTCTGTTTGGGGATGAGCTGTCTCCCAAGGCCAGGGGCAGTGGGGATATTCCAGTTTTTCATACCAGTGGTTCCAAGGAATGCTGCCTGTCTCCCCTTGTCTCAGACATTTCATGGGCAATGGAGCAAGAAAGGATAGAAAAAAGCAGCCCAGGGACCGTGTCTTTCTGATTTTATTTTGGCTGTTTGAGCCCATTGCAGGGTCAGAGCAAGGTTCCTCTGTGTGGTGCAGCTCTGAGTGCTGTTCCTCTGCCTTGGCATTGCACCTTTGCAACCAAACCAAACCAAAGCAGTGAAGCATCAGAAAGCAAAACTTGTGTTTCTCATTTAGAGTCTCCATTCAGTGGAGCTGTGGTCCCTGCCTGCTATTTCAGGTTACAGCCTGATCAGGAAGCACTGAGATGGCTGAGATTTGTGTGCAAGAGAATTGTGCCAATTGTGGAGCTTTGCCAAGGATGGAACAGCCTTTAAGGCTTCAGCCAGTAATTAATAAGTAGCCCTAAGACAAATTGTGAAAATCGTAAAAATTATTTGAATTGTATGGAAGTCCCCTTCTCTCCTTTCCAAAGCCCTGACCAAGGACCATGCAAATCATCTGTGCTCAGTCTGGGAGCTGCACTGAACCTGGGCTCCTGGAATGTTAAAAATACTGAACAATGTCATGGATTATGAAAATAAGAGAGCAATAGAGTCTTGCAAAATGTGCTTGTAGGGTGTATAAAAGCGAACTAGAAGTTTTCAGTATTTCTCAGGTAAGCAGGCACTGAACCTTAGGAAGCATTTCCCAGTACATTTCCACAATTCCCCCTCGGCTGGGATGAGCCTCTCTGGTGCTGTGAGTCACAGGAGGCCCTGCCCGCTGCTGCTGCTGCTTCCTGAGGTCCATGGGCCGTGGGCTGGGGGAGGATGGCTGGAGTTACAGCCTGCCTGGAGCTCCTTGGATCTGTCACAGCCACTGTGAGCCTGCAGTACAACTTTCCAGGAGCATTTGATACTTTCTATTTTACTGCATTTCCTGTTGCCCCTGTGATCTGGGAGCCCAGCCTGTGCAATCCAGGACAGGGAGCTCAGGCTGGTAGTTGGTAATGAAGGTTCTGTCATTTTTACTTAGCTGAGCAACTGCTGTTCCTGCTGATACCAATACCAAGCAATAGATTTACATTGCTTTCAACATTATTGAAATAATCAATATTTGCTCTTTTTGTAGCACTCTTACTTTACTGTGCCTGACACCAGAGAGCTTCCCAGTATACCTGAAAATGTGAGTATTTGGGAGGACCCTACACTTCATTGTTTCCATGTAATGTCAGCAGCTACATAGATGACAAATATTGCTCTGTTTGGGGTAGGTTTAATTCTGTAAAATACTGAGCGTTCAGGAGCTGACAATCTGCATGTGTGGTTAAAAGCTGAAGTGTGTGAAGGAGAAGGTACTGATGGGCAGGTTGGTGTGGGTAAAACAGCAGCTCTGCTCACCCTTCACTTCCACCCCTCTGGAAGAATGACCTGAGAGAGCAGGGAAAGTGCTCTGCTTGCTGGATGGCTCCTGGGAATGCCAGCACACCTGGGCCCTGCAGAGCCACTTTTTGGGAGACTTTTTAAGCCTCACACAGTCGTGTGTGTTCCAGCCTGGCTCAGCTTTCCAGCCAGATGATGAGTCTGTGGGGAGACAATGCTGGCATTTGCTTCTCTTAACTACTCTTTAATGTGCTCCTGCTCTGTCTCAGCCAAACTCCTGTGCCTGACATCTCCGTTTTCCTCCTGAGCATTTTGCGGTCGGTCTCAGCATCATATCCTTCAGCTGATGGCATGAAAGGAAAAAGGGAATCATCAAGACATTCCATCTCATTTGTGGGTGATTTGTATAGCAGATAGCATTCGGGGCTTTTTGTTTGCCTTTCAAAACACTGTTGCTGCTTTTTCGGTGTTGCAGACTCTTCATACTGACACATATCCTGACAGGAAATTTAATAGATGTGCTCTTTCTTCTGAGGTGCTTTATTTTTGTGCAAATATGATATGCTGGGTGTAATTCAGGAATCAATTCCTGAGTCTAAACCAGCCATCAAATCTTGTCCTAATACATAGAATCATAAAATCCCAGAATGATTTGGTTGGAAGGGACCTTAAAGCCCATCCAGGGCCACCCCATGCCATGGGCAGCAACACCTCCCACTATCTTAGGGTTGTGTAATTTCTTAGGAGGTTTTTATCTACCTGTTAAAGCAACTTTCCTGTGGAAGTGGAGCATATTAGGGAATAATACAAGGAGATTAAATGGGCATAGTCTGCTGTATTTTAATCAATTGACCTGATTTATTAAAAATTCCACACATCTTACCAGGAACTGCATTTAAAACACATATTAGCAAAAGTTTTAGTGGTGCCAAACTTTGAAGTTGGATGTGATGATGAGTGGAGAGCTGCAGAGAGCTCTGTTGGGAATGTTAACAAACCTCTTGGAATTACCTGACTTTGTGTCAGATCAATGTGTTTAGTGAGTCACAGAGCCATTTAGCATGGGCACTTTTCTGTACCAGCAGCTCATTCCCTGCTTCAGGAGATGTCAGTTATGTGATGGATGTGTAAATGCAGAGTGACTTCAGAAATAAATGGGGCTGGTTGCAGGAAATACAGTGCAAGACTGAAATTCCTGGTACTAGCTGTTGTGTTTCAGAAGTAGCAGGTAAGTTAACAGCTGAAATGATGGCATTTTCTTGGGGGTGATGTCCTGTGTATTTTTGTATCACTCAGTCCATCTTCCTCTTCAGACAATGGTGGAAGAATTGATTTTTAATCTCAAAAGTCAGTGTAGTCAGTGTGTGTTTATTGATATTAGATAGCAAATGATCAGATGGATGATTGAACTGGGAATAAACTTTCAAAGGACTGTGAGGGAGCTTTGTAGCGCTCTTGGTGAATTTTGAGAAGAGTGGGAATACCTGTTCTGAAAATCCCCCTTTTTACTGCCCCAAGCAAGGTTTAAATCCTAGGAAGCAAAATACATAACAATTACCCTGCAAACTGGAACGCTTTCATTTGTATTTATTTAACTCATTCATGGTTTTGTCACTTACGAGACATGTCTTTCAAAATACATGTGTAAGTCCCAATTTCAGCTTCAGAGCTGACAGCTTTCTTATAAATACAACTTCGAGGGAACACGTGAATCTCCTCAGTACCAATACATTTCCATGCAGCCCACATGGTTCCCAGGTGTCCTTGGCAAATCTCGGAGAGCAGACAAGACAGAAACCTTAGAAATCCTTCCATCTGAAGGTACATTTGTGTGTCATGTCATCACAATAAGCTCGGTGAAAGAACAATTGCAAATCGAGTCCCACGTCTTTCCCTCTCGCACTGGAGGCTGCTGCCTCACAAACAGATCGTGTGGGGCAGGGCTGCATCCTCAGGCTGGATGCAGGGAATGTGTGCTGCTTGTGCTGTGCCCCTGAGCTGGGGGCCATCAAGGGAGTTCAGGGCTCCTTAAAAATTCTTTTAATTCCCACTATTAGCAGGAATTGTGGCGTCACGCGCTGTGTTTTGGCGTGGTGGAAGGGTGGGTGAGAGGGGGAAGAAGAGCCTAGAGAAGACAGCTTATGTTTAGACAAAAATATCATGTTAATCAGCACAGATGGGATGAGAAATACAGAAAAAGTACATGATAGTTTAATAGGTTTTTGGCAAAATGTGTTGGCTTTTTTTTTTCCTCCTTTGACTGTACCTGTCTGTGGCTCCAGCTCTGCTGTAACAAAGACCTGAATGATTGTTTTATTTTACATGTTTGAAGCCAACCATAATGAGCTCAGTTTTTATCCCTCTACATACTGGTACCAAAGTCTCCCAAATACAATGCTTAATTTTCCTTCAGCTCTTTGTGTTTGGATGGCAAGCTGGGGAACATATTTTTGCACAGTATGAAGCATCTTGGCAGACTTCTCAGGCCAAGTATCTTGGATCTGTCAAAAGTGCTAATAGGCTTTGTTGAGCTTCTTTAAGTTTCTAAATCATATTTGCTTTTTGCTTTTCTGCACTTTTTTATTTAAGGATGATTAAGATTGCACTTGAATTCATGACTAATCTAATTTTTCTCTCACATGTGCTTTTTGTATAAGGCTGTCTTTATCCTATAGCAACCCTTTCATGTCTGTAAGAAGCTATTTGGAAACAAATTCCCTAATTCAGCATTTTTGGGTATTACCTTTTCCTCCACCTCTCCCCTTTTCTTTAATTCCTCTTGTTTTAAGAAGTGAAGTGCTCAGAGAGAATTCCCTTCCTCCTTCCTCAGCCTCCCCAGGGAAGAGTTCCTGTTTCCCACCCGGGAATGTCCGAGTGCCCCAAGTGAGGGGTTCAGTTCAGAGGAGTGGGTTTGTGTGTGTGAAAGGACCAGATGTGCTCCCAATAGTCAGAACTGTTTTAGCACAGGCTGAGCTCACAACCAAATTTGATGTACTACAATTGGCCTCTGAGAGCTGCTTTTAGTTTTGGGATGTGTGTTTTTGGTACTTTATCAGGCACCTTTGAAGTCTCCATAAAAGTGACAGGACGTTTTTTTTCTCAGAGAAGTATCATGTATTCAGAAAGCTGTGTGTGAAACATCATCACTCTTATGACTCCAAGACCCAGATTCCCAAAACTTAGGGGAGAGATAGTGCAGTTAGAAAAGCTTCTGCCATAAGATGAAATCCTGCTTTCTTTTGTTAAGCCACGTACTGGATGTAGCACAATAGAATGATGAAATCTCTTCGGCTTGGGGTGGGTTTTTTTTTGTTTGGTTTTTTGGTCTTTTTGTTAAGGACACTTGGTTTTGTAATAGCATGAGTCAAAAATGATTCTTCTCTCTCCCCAGAGAAATCTGACAGAGTATTTTGTAGCAGTTGATGTCAACAACATGCTGCATCTCTACGCCAGTATGCTGTACGAGCGCCGCATCCTCATTTGCTGCAGTAAGCTGAGCACTGTAAGTAAAATGCACAAGAATGTCCTCTTCTCACAGTATTTATTTTCTTTTAATTACAGTCATATGTAGGAAATTAACTGATTATCTCCAGGTCTATCTTTCAGCCTCAGTTATGCAGCCCCAGCTCAGTTCTGTGCCTTATTGTGAGGATTTTGTGGAACTTCTGTTGGCCCCTGATGTTCAAAAGAATTTTTTGGGTACAGGCATTTTTGTGGCTGTTTGGTACACGAATGTTCAAAGACTTGTGCCATAGTGAAATCCTTTATTCAGAATTTACTTGACAGGGAAAAAAATAAGATAAATGACACTGTCAAATGGATATTCCAGTGACCTCTCCTGGATGGACCAGAGGAGTGGGCTAAAGTGCATTGACAATGCACAGTTTTGCAGTTGTGTTTGATAAGGTTTAGTCTTAATGCTCCTTAGGCTCCGTCAAGTGTCTGAGAGATGAAAGCTGCTGAATATTCTAGAGTACTCTCTTCTAAAAATGGCTGGAGATCAAAACAAGCACAGGACTTGATTCAGTTCAAAGTTTTGTGTTATGCATTTCAGGGTTTAGCAGTCAATAAGATTGTGATTTTCTTTATGAAAGCAAATGCTCTGTGGTCGTGTTTGCTCTGTAAATGGCTATTGATTGCTTTCCTTTGTGAGTGCTGAGGATGGTTTAACTTATTTTGGTTTCTAGTGCTGTGGGCTGAGCACTCGAGCAGTCCTGGCTGAGGTACAGCTGCCATTTCCATTTCCTGGGGCTGGAACTGGTGTCTGGCTGTACCAGACCTGCTTGGTGCTTGAGATTCAAACTGCTCTGTGGCAAGGCTGGAGCCACAAACCCTGTACCGATGGTCTGTCAGCACAGGGCAGAGAAGTGAGAGGAGTAAGACCTCAGACTTAATCCCAGAATAACTATCACAATATCATTTTGAAAGTAAGTGAAAGGAGAATTATAATAGCCTCTGGTACCTAATAACAATTATTAATAATGTTTACAATCAATCCCACATTTAACTGAAAGCATTTAAGTATTGTAAAGTTTAATAACACAGAGAACTTGTAAAATCTTAACTTCTCTATCTGCCACATGTTCTGTGTCCTCATTACTAAAATAAGGAAAATTCCATCCAGGTCTGGTAATGGAATAAAATGAAGGAGAGGTGTTTATTTCAGCAACCTACAGAATGAAAAGAACAGTAAATGATCAGAGAGGAGGGAAGAAGAGAAGGGCTGCCCAAAGCATTTCAGAGGTTGTGTGGTTGGTTGGTTTAATCTCTCCCTTTGTGACAGAGCCTGGGAAGAGGAATTACTTACCTGTCACTGTGCCTTTCTTAATGAGCCAGTTCACAAGCGGGGCTGGGTTTTTTTCCTCTCTTTCTGCTATTTCTCTTCCTTTTGCCTCTGTCCAAGATAAAAGCACGTCTGGTTCTTGGGAGGGAGGGGTATTCATACTGTGTGTTCTTAGCTCCCAAGTTTCTCTATAAACTGCTGGCAGATTGGAGTGGCAGTGTGAGGCAGGTTGGAGGAGCTGGGCCGGAGCCAGCGGTTGCCGCTCGCCGTTCCAGCCCAGGAACATTCTCTGCTCTCAGGCTGTGCTTGGCAGTGCCAGGGCCTTGTCCCTGGAAGGGAACCAAAGCCCCCATCCCCGAGTGCAGCCAGCCTGGGGGGCTGCTCAGGGGCTGCTGCCTTTGTCTGGAGCTTTTGGCTTTGTAACACAGAAGTGGAAGGGACCTGTTTGCAGTTCATTTCTGTTACTTCAGACTTAGGGCTTGAATTTAGTACCAGGTAAGAGAGAGAAAATGAAACCACCCTGGGTAGAAAGGCTTTTATGGTGGAATGAATTCTGTGCCACAATACATGATCTCAAATTCGAATTTTGATTTTAAATATCCTTATATCTTTAAGTTGAATAAGATTTAGAGGTAACTGAACAAAGCTGTGTTTGTTAGCTATTTTATAAACCATATGTACTAAAACTATGGAGAAATTATAGCTGTTTGCTTGGATTTTGTTCTTCCTCTCTACAAACAGAAATGCAGATAATTTCTCAAAATGTTAAAACAGGTATTCCTGTTAAATTTCGTACTATTCTGTGATCTAACTCCTGAAGGAAAGCAGTGCTGTGTTTTTGCTAGTAAAGCATTGATAGGAAAGCAGAATTGATTCTTTACTTTCTTGCCTCCAAGTTCAGCATTTGAAGCTCAGGGTTTGTCTCACCCACTCTGGTTTCTCTGTGTTTTTCAGTTAACTGCCTGCATCCATGGGTCTGCAGCCATGCTCTACCCCATGTTCTGGCAGCACGTTTACATTCCTGTCCTGCCCCCACATCTCCTGGACTACTGCTGGTAAGGGCCCTCTGTGTGTGCAGCCCCGGGGGTGGGTTCTGGAGGGCTGTGGGTGTCCCTCAGACCACAGACCTTGGCTTAGGGTGAGGGTGGAGCTGCTCCTGGGGACCCAGCTGGATAACCAGCACTGAGTGAAGGCCTGGAAACCAAATTGTGCAGCCTTAAGGGAAGTTTGCTCCTGTGCAGCTGATTTCAATGTTGTGTGTGCCTGTGTCAGGAATGTGAAGAGTTATCTCCTGTGGAAATGAGCCTTCCCTGGCTCCCTGCACAGGAAGGGCAGGTCCCAGTCATTTGCAGTGCCAGCAGGTGCCTGTCCCTGGATAATGGGCTTCTCACGTGTAATTAACACTTGGAGAGGCTGCCCCAGCTCCCCTCAGGTACCTGCTGCTCCAGGGCTCAGCTCGGTTATTCATGGGCTTCCTGACAAAGGCAGGGCCAGGGGCCCGCCCAGAGGGTGAAAAAGCAAAGCCTGGGGCAGGAGAGAAAGCCAGGAGTCACTGAGCAGGAGTCCCTGAGCATCACCCAGGGGATTCTTTGGTGGCCAGCACCCAGCCGTGGCACCAGAGAGCCAGGCTGTGTGCAAAAAACGATTTCAAAATGTACAACTGTGGCAGCTCACAAATGCAACAGCTGATTTCCTTACCCAGCCAGGAACTTTAATTGGAGAGGCAGCTACACACTCGGTCATTGTTTGAGTAAGTCAATTTAGCAACAATTTATGAGCCATAAAATATTTCCCAAAACAGAGTCCACCATCTATTTTGTAACCACGTGAACTTGGAGATGTCATTTTTGCCTGGCAGGACAGAGCAATCAGCTCCCTGCTCTAAGGCAGTATTTCTGCTTCCTGGTGTCTGCCTCTAAAGGGAAATGACCTGAAATTATTTAAAATAGAAGAGTTCCATTTAATTTTAATTAATGCCTGGTTATTTCTTTTGCAAATATGACATAAGAATTTTAGAGAGCTGAAATGAGAACAAAACTTGAAGCAATGAGAATTCTTCGGTTCTTATGAATACAGAATATCTTGTTCATTCAGTTGGCTGTGCTCATTTACTGACTGTGCTGTGATGTTTTGAATCTTCTCCTGCTCTTTTGAAACCCACAGAAGGATGGATAGAGTGTGTCACTCGAGATCTTTGAAAGTTTTTTGAAAAAAGTATATTCCACTGTGATTATTTGCCTTTTGCTTCCCATTTCCCTCTTGAAAGGCTTTTCTTAAACTTACTATTTCTGTTCCCCTGCATTCCTGACTGATGTACCTTCCCTCAGAACTGGAGATGCTGAGAGGCTGTGTCTCCCAGATGTTTGCTCTCAATGCACTTGCTCTGTGGTGGGGATGCTGACTCAGTGCTGCTGGTGGATCCTCCTTGGAGCTGGAATGACTTCAGTCACCCCATCCCTGTCATGTAGGTTGCTGAGGACAAGGGGCAGGAGGGGAAGCAAGGCATAGAGTGCTGTCCTTTATTTGTATCTTTTAATTGGGCACTGCTCTTTAATGTATTCCCTCAGCCCAGGGAAACATTTCTGGTGCAGGAGACTAAAATACTGTCACTAGAGACCATGGCTTAATGCACAATTGCTTGTTCCTTTGAATGCAGATCAAGAGAGGAAGTACAGAAGCACAGCTGCTGTGCTGGTGGCTGGTTTGGGGTTGTTTGGTTGGGTTTTGTTTGTTTAGAGCACGTGCCAGCAGGTGCCAGGAGTCCTGGTTAGGGAGGTGCTGCCACCAAGCATCGATGGTCAGGCACACACACCATTTGAATTGGCCAGATCATGTCCATCTATTTTATTGGGAATTTGAACATTTGGTGATGTGAAGGAAGCAGTGCATCAATTTTCCTCGCTACTTTTCCCACTTCATTTCTTGTTTCCATGAAAGCACTCCCACTGTGACTGTTTGCTTCCTTCTTGCTCTCAGTGTTTAAATGTGTTTAAAATGAGCCCTGAGAAAAGCCTGGCTTTGCTGAGCTGGGACACAGCTGAGTGTGTGCTGAAGCCCAGAGCTTTGTCACCAGAAGAAACAGTACATTTTGCAGGGTGATTAAAACAGTCTTTTCTATCAGACAGACAGACAGCTTAGCATCCAACATGAATAAATTCTGAGAGCACCCTGGCACAGCTGCTGAACAAGCACTTCTGTTGGGGCAGTTTCCCCTTTCTCCAGGAGTTTTTTTAGCCCCCTTTCTCCTGTTTTCTGAATCTGCATGTAGTCAATGTGCTCCTCGAGTAGGTGGAGGTGGAGCTGGAGTCCTCCTGCTGCTGGGAAACAAAAAATCCTGCCTGGGGAGCTCTGGGTGGGCACTGCCATTGAGCCTGGCACACCTGGGCGCTCACTGGAGCTGCCCTCCTGATGACAGCTGTGCATTCCCTGCACTGTTCCAGTTTATGCAGTCAACTTTCTCATTTGCATCAATTACCCCAATAAATTTTGGGAATTCTGTTGCATTTCAATGAGGAATGTGAAGAGAAATCAGGAGACTGCCCTGGAGAGGGAAGTGTCAAGTTGTGTGGAGACAGCCGCCCGTTGAGTCAATGTTTGCAGAGCGGGACATGAATGTGGTAAATGTGCTCTCATCCATTTTCCTGGAACAATGAAGCAAAATGGTGAAATCCCTGCGTAGCTGTAAATAGGAACCTTTTGGAGGTCCTTGGGCTTTACATTACTTTCCTGGTGAATTGCAGTGTTTCTTAAGGCTGGGCTTTTTTCACTTAAGAAGATATGTCCCTCTATTTCACCTGCTTCTCTTCCAATTAGTAGTTGCCCACCTCTTGGGAGCATAATTAAGAGGTCTCTAGTTTGCCTAAGGAAACGAATTAAAGAAATTGTAAAAATGCAACTGTAATAAATGGGCAATATATAGCCATTATGTCCCCAAAATCCATATTCATGCTTATGCATTGCTACTTTAATGATTTGATATTTACCTGTATAACTCATTTGATTATAAATAAGGCTGATTGCCTCGGAGCCAGCGTAGCACAAGAGGAGTAATGACCCCTCTCTTTGTTCCAAAAGGCTCACGCAGGCACTTTGTTTGAGCAGTAAATACATGTGGTAGAAACTGATACTTCTTAATTTTGCACTTAATGGCTATTGGCTGCCAGCAAACAACTTTGAGTAATTAGTAGTTGTGGCTGTAAGAAGCCCCAGGACTGATGAAGTGTCAAGCAGTGGGGAAGGCCTGCTCTGAAGGGCAGTCTTTAATCTGCCAGGGCTCCCAGAAGGATTAAAGGTTGTACCGAGTGTTTCTGCCCTTTATACAAGGGATGCATCTTGCTGAACTTCACTTGGAAGTCTTGCAAGTACAAATCTACCCTGATCAAGTATTAAAAACTGCTGGAGTGTTCCACGTCTCGGGACCTGAGTGGCAGTGAGGAGGGACAGTTTCAGTGTGCCCTGGGTGGGGAAGGGGGGACACACCACCTTCCCCTGCACAGGATGCTAAAGGTCTGCTTAAATAATGGCCTATGATTAACTCATGGTCAAGAGAAATGGTGATAAAAACAATTTATGAAGCCTGACATGAACTTGGGGCATTTACTTCTAAGTGTGTTTCCTATTCAGTCACATTGATGAGTGAGGATGGAAGAATAGAATCTCTCTGGTAGATTTTATTGGAAATATTTATGCTCTTTACCATAATTACATTTTATTGAGGTTATTTATGCAGTCCCTGTAATTATTTTATGTGCTGTATTGCTGTTCCATGTAATGTTTGTCACTTCAGAATTGAAAAGATGAGCCTTTGCATCCAAAGCTGATCCATGTATCTTGAGCCGTATCTCCTCTGCTGCATTTGGGGATGTTAATAAATGGCTGGTTTTCAGCAATACTGCACTCTTCCTGCTTCCTTGCATTCCATTAGCTGAGGTCCCACTAGCTGAGACATTTGCAGGGTTAAGACTTCCTGCCGAGGTTCTGACTTTGTACGGTGGGGATTGAAGCTGTGGCGTGGCTGGAAGTCCTTAATTGGAACCACATTGGTGCTGGTGGTACTGGAGGGGCCGGGGCAGCCTCAGCAGAGCAGTGCTTCATTCTCTCAGCATAAAATCCTGGCTCTTCTCTGGCTGCTGAGCTGTGGCCGCTGGAGCTGAGGAGGTGGCATTTGTCACAAGTCCAACACGTCTGTGACAGAGCGGGGCTCAGCTGAGCAGCCCTCGAGTGTCACGGGCGAGTGTCCTGGGGAGTGTCAGACCTCCTGCCAGGACTTGGGTGCGTGTCCAGCTGCCATCCTGGGGTTCCCAGGAAACAGAGCACTGGGGATCCTTCTGTGCTGAAACAACCCCTCGGGGCTCTGTCCCAAGGGGCTCTGGGAGTGCACCGTTGCAGTGACGTGGGACAGGCACTGGAATGTTCTGCCAGTGAACTGCAAAGGGGTTGTGGAAGTTGTATGTGTGTGTTTAATGTCTCAGAAAAGAAAAAAATTGGTTTCACATGGAATTTCTTCAGCAGGGGCCGTTTCCACCTCGGTAGAGCATCCTACAGAGTGGCAGTTTGAGGGGGTGTATTAACAAACAACATAAATATTAATATGCTTATCAGTAAATATATTTTTAAAGGTATTTCTCAGGAAAAGGAGAAGCAGGGATTTTTGCTGGCCTGGTGTCTCAGGAGCTTTTTCAGTACTGTACTGCTCTTACTGAGCAGTAGGCACCAGCTTAGAGCAGCAATATGGGAGATATTTTAATCCAAGGCAGTACAGTGACATTTCTCTCATTTTTTCATCTGAAATTGAAAATGAGCTCTTTGAGCTTCTGTATCCACAGCGAGCCGAGGCTCTATTTTAGAAGTTGTGTCTGTCTGTGTGCGCTGCGTTTCGCAGGCAGGATGTGCCATATTTGCAATTAGCAGCTCTGGCAGCCTCGCTGATGGCTCTGATTGCCTCAGAGGGGGAGGCTGGGAGCAGCTCGGCGTTGGAAACCCTGGGCACCAGAGGCAGCTCCACGGGGCTCTGCTGCTCCTGCTGGGGCCCTGCTCACATCAGGGGAGGGCCAGGGAGGAGATCAGTCTGCCCTTGAGCACTGGGCTAACAGAGGTGCCACGCCTGTGGCCCAGGCTAACCCTGGCCTAAGAGCCCCTGGGATATTGAAGTGTTGTGTCCTGAGGGGACTGCTGGGATCAGCAGATGTCCCAGGAACTCTGGAGTTTATCAGGATCTTCAAAAGTATTTTTTGTTTTCTTTTACAAATGAAAACATATCAAGATTTATACTTAAAAGTAAATTACTTAAAAATGTGTTTGGACTCATTCAAAGAATTCAAAACTTGTACTACTGGGTGATGTGTATACATTAAATTAACCACTTGACTCTACAACAAGGTCCAGTTTTTGAAAGAATACTCTTGGAAAAGTCTGTGTATGCTTTTAAAATTACAATAACACATTTTGTTGGTTTTCTTACAAAAGACCCCAGTGTTAGGTCTATGTTTAATAGCTGTCCTTAGGTACCTGCCTGAACTTAGTCACTTAGAGAGTCTGTTGTCAAGAAAAAGTGAAGTCTTACAGGAGTGGGAGACTACTGCATACTAAAAACCATCTTTCAAATATGGACTAACACTTTGTTCACATGTGATTTGTTTGTATATATGTTATCTATTCTTTTTTAAGCAAAAGCTAATCCAGCATCCCAGTGTTTTCCTGTAGCTGATTTAATGAGTCATGTGTGTTATTCAGGGTTACAAGGATGTAAAGCTGTGTTCCTTTTCCTCTCCACAGTGCCCCCATGCCCTACCTCATTGGAATACACTTAAGTTTGATGGAGGTAAGTCTCTCTTGCCATTTCTGAAACTATATATAGAGGTATGATTTAGAGCCAGATTCTGCAAGCAATTACACATTCATTCATATGCTTACAAATGAAATAATGCTGTTAATTTGGGAGTGCTGGGGGAATTGAGTGAGGCACACGTGATAAGGTGGAACATTCAGGAGCCCTGTTTGCTCCTGGTGCTCCTTGGGCACACTTCCTGCTCACCTCGTGCTCCCCTCCCTGCCCTGGGGCTTCATTTAATCCCTTCAGTGCCTTGCTTGGACTCAGGCACAAAGGCAGAGTCGATATTAAACCACAATGTTGACAGTTACAGTTCTCTTTTAGGCTTTCGCAGACAGATTGTAATTTTTTAAATGTTCAAAAGATCTGAAAAGAAGGAACTTGCAGTTAATGTTAACACAAAGCTGGCAGAGCACCAGCCCTCACAGAAAGCTTCTCCTATAAACAATTCCCAGTAATTCATGTGACTTTTTTTAAAAAACTCTAAAAGTGGAAATAGCATATTTGCTTTTGCTTCCCGCACTGGTGAAACAGTGGATGACTTTCCTCAAAAGTATCTGGGGGACAACAAAAGATACTGACTTAAGGTGCCTCTGAAATCCTCATCCTCCCTGACTGTGCCCTCCTCCCTAGGGGTGCTCTGGTGGGCAGAGCCATTCCTGCCCGGGATGCTCTCACTGTGCCCTCCTCCCTAGGAGTGCTCTGGTGGGCAGGGCCATTCCTGCCCGGGATGCTCTGAGTGTGGAGCTCTGAGTGTGGAGCTCTGAGTGTGGAGCTCTGACTGTGCCCTCCTCTCCAGGGGTGCTCTGGGTGGGCAGGGCCCTTCCTGCCCGGGATGCTCTGAGTGTGGAGCTCTGACTGTGCCCTCCTCCCTAGGAGTGCTCTGGTGGGCAGGGCCATTCCTGC
Organism: Molothrus aeneus; assembly: GCF_037042795.1. NCBI lineage: Eukaryota > Metazoa > Chordata > Aves > Passeriformes > Icteridae > Molothrus > Molothrus aeneus. The sequence continues at coordinate 10,275,340 of NC_089664.1, read as the reverse complement.
CCGGGGAGCTCTGACTGTGGAGCTCTGACTGTGGAGCTCTGACTGTGCCCTCCCCAGGGGTGCTCTGGTGGGCAGGGCCATTCCTGCCCAGGATGCTCTGACTGTGGAGCTCTCACTGTGGAGCTCTGACTGTGGAGCTCTGACTGTGCCCTCCTCCCCAGGGGTGCTCTGGTGGGCAGGGCCATTCCTGCCCGGGATGCTCTGACTGGAGCTCTCACTGTGGAGCTCTGACTGTGCCCTCCTCCCCAGGGGTGCTCTGGTGGGCAGGGCCATTCCTGCCCAGGATGCTCTGACTGTGGAGCTCTGAGTGTGGAGCTCTGACTGTGGAGCTCTGACTGTGCCCTCCTCTCCAGGAGTGCTCTGGGTGGGCAGAGCCATTCCTGCCCGGGATGCTCTGACTGGAGCTCTCACTGTGGAGCTCTGACTGTGCCCTCCTCCCCAGGGGTGCTCCGGTGGGCAGGGCCATTCCTGCCCGGGATGCTCTGAGTGTGGAGCTCTCACTGTGGAGCTCTGAGTGTGCCCTCCTCCCCAGGGGTGCTCCGGTGGGCAGGGCCATTCCTGCCCGGGGAGCTCAGCCTCCCTGGGGCAGGACTGAGAGCTGGCTCTGCGCGTGCCCCTGGACATGACTGACCTGTGTCCCTGGTTTAGATCCTGTGTGTGAAAACGGAGCCTTCCTGTCCAGGGTACAGAACAGTTTAGAGAGCTGGGCTTTACATCACATAAAGGAATTGTTCTTGTATTGTCCATAAAAATGTGTAATTTCTGGAAATATTGATTAATATTCTTTCACTAGGACCAATGTGTGTTTGTGTGTGCTGCGTAATATCCCCCTTTATCCAGCATTAATGGGAGGTAATTTTAGAAGGCAGTTTTTTAATGAAAAGATAGATTAAATGTACAGGATGTCTTTTTTCTTCTCCTTACCATCCTGGGTACAGATGATTTTTTTATGTCCTTTATACTGCTAAACCAAGTAAAGACTTGCAGTGCAATTTGTTTGTGAATAACCAATTAGTTAAAAAGTCAACATGTACATTTGGTTGCGCATCATATGCTTTTGTTCAAGGGGCTACTCGTAATCACCCTTGGATACTGCACAGGCAGGAGAGTGAGAATATCTAGGAAGAAATGTATTCTTCATTCAGATCAAGACACTTTCAGCCCCACATCCGTCCCAGGCAATCATTGGTGTGATTATTGTGGTACCTGTAAAAGATGGAAGAGAGCTGGTAGGGGCTGGGAGAGCATCTCCATACACACACTTGGCAGCTTTCACAGGTGTTTGTGCTCACAACGAGCTCTGTGGTTGGCCTGGGAATGGATATAGAAAAGAAATTTAATAATTACACCTTGGAGTTGCTTTGTGTGATGTCTCACTCCTGCCTTCTCCGTAAATCCATTGCCTCTTCCTTTGTCTCCGTGTTTCAGACTGCAGGGCTCTGTGGGCCTTCCAAACTCCATCTGTAAAAACTCAAAAAAAGGAGTTGTTCTTGGAGAAGCCAATTTTCATCCATTTTAGTAACTTGTGAAAAAATCTGTTTAGTACTAAATCCAGTCTGGCTTTTGAATAGCCAGAGATTCTGGAACACAGACACGCTTTGGCAAAGTACAGTTATTCAAAGTGCCTTATCAAATAAATTAAATAAATAAACCAAACTGTTTTCTCTCCTCTTATGGATAAATTCAGTTACACACAGAACTGCATCTTGCAGCTAACTCTGCTTTTTCCATTGAAAAATAATGTAAAATTCCACAGTGGTGCTGGATCTGTCTGGTGGCAAGTGCTGCAGAATTTTTATGCCCTGGGCAAGGGAAGGTGACATTTGTCACATGAGATGGACACTTCCTAGGTTGCCTCTAGTTTGTGGTGCTGAATGCTCACTCCATTTGTCCCTTTCTTCATATGGAAAGTTGTGGGGGTTTTTTGTTTAGAATAACATCGTAGTTGCAACAGCAGTTCTTCTTCTCATGACCTGGCAGTTGTGTTTGTTTAAAAATGTATTATCTTTTCCATATCAAAATAATTTTATAAACTAGAACTACAATCTGCTGCCATTATTCAGTATTGCTTTTTCTGTAAATGCTGAAATGTCACAAATGGGACTTCAGGAAGTGTTCTGTTGATGCACACCTTGGAGTGTCAGGATCAGGGCTTCACTGCCAGCCTGGCTCTGTGCCTGGGGCAGGTGGGCCCTTGCCCTGGGGTGGAGCCCAGGGAGTGCTGCAGGCAGGTCTGGGCTCAGGCTGTGCCCCAGCAGCTCCCATGCCTGCATTTGGCCTCCTTGTGCCAGCACTAGTGGCAGCCAGTGCTGGGATTTGGGATATAGGAAACCATTATTTTCTACCTCTAGTCTTGTTTCTGTGGGTTTTCTAGCCCAGTGTTGGAATGGGGCCTCTGGAAGAAGCAGAAGTGTTGGTGATTTTAAACAAAATCCAGCCTCTCTCAGCTCGACAGATCTTTCCTGAGCTGTTTGGTACCTTAAAGTTAGTCTGCAGTTTCCCCTGTTCCACGGGGGCTCTGTAGAAGGAACAGTTACTTTAATGGAAAATGACAAATTTTTCTTCTGATTAAAATATCAAGCCTATCCATTGACTGTTAAATCTAATTTGCTGTGACTGAAATGTTCTCCAGTGAGATAAGATAATCTCCTGTTATAGGTCAGAGGGCTCCAACTGATTTATGGGGGAAAGCCTTGGTAGAAAATACAGAGCTGTGTTTTGTGCTCTTATTTTTCAGCTTTTCTATCATCACCTAGTTAGTCATTCTTTATAAGATTTCCATTTAGCAATCCATAAAGTGACTTCAAAGAAGGCTAAAAGTTTATAAGCTGTTGGATAAGCAAGGCTGGAGCTATCACATGAATAATGGAACATGCTTATGGAACTAATTGAATTCATATTAGATGAAGATAAGTACTTAGTAGTGATAAATAATGAGATAGGAAAATGAAACTCTATCAAAAGAACACACCCCTTTCACTATCTTATTTTCTGCCTGTGCACTGTAGGCTGGTTTAGTCTTCAGATTATTTAAAATTGCCCTGTGTGTCGGAAGCTGTGTCAAGCTTAGTTGCAGCCTTTTACATTTTGTCAGAGAAAAGGATTGTTTCTGCAGCTGTTTGTGTAGGGAGGTTATCAGTGTGATGGTGCTGATGGAGGGGGAGTGCCCTTGACCTGGGAGCTCCCTGCTGGAATTGGGCACATGTGGTTTTGATGGACTGCTGGGGATGGCTGTGCTGGGCTCTGACATGGGGAGCTCTGGCTGCAGACTCCAGGAGAACATCCACCCTTTCCTGCTCTGTTTGGGGCACAGACCCAGCATTTAGAGTCAGAATTAGTCATTGCAAAAGTACTTCATATCTTTTAAAATTAATATTTCAGTTATTCAAGGACTTTTTCTGGGATTTCAGAACTGTAATTCTTGCAAGATTATCCAGGATGAATTCGTGTGTGATGCTGCACATTGCATTTCAGAATGTTCCTCTAACCCTTTTCCCAAGGAAAGAGGACACTGGTGTAGATCATAAAAGCTATATGAGTAGGTTTTTGCTTTACTTCAGCCTGGTATCAGTAAAACTGTGCATGTGAGGAAAGAAACGCTCAGTGCAATTCCTGCTGTGTGACTGGGGCAGGACACGGAGGCTGATCTGACCTGGTGTCAGTAATGTCTCCTGTGCAGCCAGGGGAGTGGAGCTGGGGCTCTCAGAACTCCCCCATGCATTTGGGGAGCACTTTGGGGCACATTCCCTGCTCCTGTTCGGGGTGAGGATGCCCTGCTCGGGATTCAGTGTGACCATAGCCCAACTGGCGTGCGCTGAGCCTGAGCTAACGAGCCCTGAGCATGGGTCCTGTGAGCTTGGGCTCAGGCCTGACCCTGCCGTGGGGGTGTCCCCTTCCCAGAACACACCCTGAGAATTCATTGACCGCTGGCATCTGCCACTGGTACTGTTAATTGTTAATTATATTTTCGATTGGGGTGAGAAGCATTAATTAGCTTTTCCCACCCATTTATTCTTAGTAAATCAATGCTTTTTCTACCTGTAACTGAGGAAGTGCAGCTTTTCTATTGGATTTTAATGAAGGGTTATAGATTAACTTAAATCCAGGTCTTAAACCCCTAAATGCAGTTTAGCCACTCACAAATATTCCCAATATGGCTGTAGGTGATTTCAGGAGCATTGATAAAAATGCATTTAAAATATGGCAGATTACTTATGGAATTGTCTTTTATCTAGTTATTGGGGAAATGGAAATAAGAGCCATGTTTTAATCAGGGATTCTATTCTGGGGCATGTTTGAGGGTGACTTTTCAGAAGGCGAGCCCTGCAGTTCCAGGCAGGCTCCCCCAGCAGCAGAGAGGTTTATCTCGTGTGCCACAGCAGCACGGGTGCTGTTTGTCACTCAGCTGGCAACAGCTGCTTGTGATAAGGATCTGGGGAATCACCTGTAGAGGCTGGGGGTGCCCGGGCGGAAGGGTGGGAGATGGGCTGGGGGGGCAGCCCACCTGCTGTGCCCGGATCAAAGGGCCCGGGGTCAGGGGGCACATCCCGCTAAGGCAGAGCTGTCTGCTGAATAGCCATTTCAGATTGTAAATCTGGCCCTGATTTCATTAAGTCCTTCTGGCTGCTCTTGGGGCATGAAATAATAAAATTTTATATCCGCTGCCTTTCCTGCTTCTGGCAGCCAGATTGACACATTGTTGTCTGCAGCGTTGTGGTGTTTTCCTTTAGAAAATAAATGGAGGCTATTAATTCAGTAGAGACAAGTCATTAAGCAAATGGATTTTAGGCTTGTTGTGAATCATACTTTCTTAACAATTTCAGACCTAGTGCATGGGCTCACTAGAATGTTAGTTTTTCTTAGGAGTTCTGCCTTTCCAAGAGAATCGGTGGAAGGTATCACCCTTTTACTGTTACAGCGTTTTTAAAGATGCTGATCACGTTTGTATCTGGTTATAAAAGCTCATGATCAGCTTGGTTTATGTTTTGGCAGCAATTTAGCCGTGAAGTTACGCAAACCTGGCTTGTGGGAGGAAAGGCAGGGGGTGCTGGTGTTTGATGGTTCTGGAGGTTTTTTCGTTTTGTTTTAAATTAAGCTATTCAATAAAACTGTTCACCTGAAAGAAGTTTAACCTGGGATTCCTTTATGGCAGAAAATGCAGAACCTGCCAAGTGTAGCCAGTGCTGATAAGATAGCATTTCGTGTAAAGTGGTGTCACTGTTATGGAGGAGTACTGCTTCTAGAGTGGGATGGAGGAGCACCCCTTCATTCTTCTATTCGAGTATGGTTTCTGTGTCTTTGTGAACTTCCACATAAAATATTTAAATGACTCAAGAGTTTGGCTGCCTGTGAGCAGGGCAGGCACCCGGACTGTGCTTATTTACGGACCTGGTGTTTAAGGCCCCCCGGAGTTTGTTTGAAAAGTTAAGAGATTTTCACAGTAAAGGTGCCATTTCTGAAATTTAAAGTGCTCTTTTCACCAGGAGATAAGTTCTCTCTGATTAAGTCAGTAATTCTTACTAAGCCATGTTTATAGAGGCCATAAACAATGGGTTCAGTGTGCTTGTTAAACCAGCTTTCCATACCTCTCCACTCTTTTAAAAAGAGACATTTAAAATAAAAGGCAGGTGTAGATGTTAGTTTGATTTAGATGGATTTTAGGTGATTAATTATGGCTACAAGTAATTGGGCAAGGATGGTTAAGAAAGGTTTGCAGGAGTGAGACGTGATGCACATTCTCACTGAATTTCTCCTTTTGACTCAGTACATCCCTGACCTGTGAGAAAATGAGATGAGGAATCTGTAATGTTCATATTTCCTCTTAGTCCTTGCTTATCCACATTTCTTTTCAGCAAAATATGAACCTACTGAATACAGCCCAGTCTGCTGCACAGGTATCACTTGTAAAGTTTTGTTTAGCTCTTCAGGAAGTTGTGAAATATGGACTGGGGCTGCGTGTGGCTTGTGGCTGTCCCTTCCCATTCCTGAAAATTATGACAACACACAAACTGTATGTGGGAAAAATTATCTACGTGTTTTTGTGCTTCACAGAATCCAGTGGGGTTTAATGTGAGAATTGCAGCTGAATGATGTGAATTTTTACTCAAATTCCAACAAGACAGTAAATCTTTACAAAGATGGTAGTGACAGGAGAGATGACAAAACCAACTAAGGATTAAGATGAACTGGTCAGTCTGCATTTCTGTAGAATGAGCCACAATTGGACCATCAAAAAATTATATGTTTTTGAATGCATTGCAAGACAGATGCTATTAATCAAGTCAGTCTCCAGTGTTTTATTAAATCTGAGGGCTGGTCTCAAGGGAAATCCACTGCCTTTGTACAAATATTGCAAATCTTTACAGTGAGGTTGAGCTCTTGGTGGTGCAGAGTTTATCAGCTTCCTTTTGGGTACGATGATTTCTGGGCCAGGTGTGGGGTGATCACACTGAGCAGCATTTACAGTCCCTGTACCATGAGGGCATCTTTCTGGCTGAGCCCTGCTTGGCACAAGCCTGTCTGTGCTCCAGAACCCCCATTTTGCTGAAGGGGAGGTGCAGATTCAGCACCAGAGGCACAGAAACACCCCTGGCATGTTCACCGTGTGTGTGCTGCTGCTTTGCAGCAAGCGGGAGAAGGGTTTCTGTCTTGTCCTGCCTGCACTGAGGCTGACAAGCTTCTGGCTTTGGTTAAGTACTTTGCAAGAGCTTTTTGTTGGAGGTTTTTAGACTCCTCTGAGTATAAGTGGGATTTTTAATTTTCTGAAGCAGGAAGGAGCAATCAGTTTGTCTGGTGCTTCCGGACTCCTAAAGGAGTGAGGCTCCTGGATTGCTTTAGAGTTTATCAGATGCAGCCAACAGGGTGACCTTTGGTTCCTGCAAGCGAAGTACCTGGTTTGTCAGGCAGTGCTGCTGCTCTTTGTATGGAAAGCATTAAATGTAATATTCTTCTATTTAAGTTAAAGAAATGTCTCATGAAGACCTAAAACTTAAATGTCTACAAAGTGGGTTTTATGGTTGTTGGGGTTTTTTTCAGCCCTAAGTACACAGCAGTTTGCTTTATAGACAGAGGACTGAGCCTTGAAAACTGAGGGTAATTATTTAGCTGCCTAAGGCTCAACTTTGCCATTGTTTTAGGACTTGAGTTCCTTTCTTTTAAAGGAAACAATTCCCTCCACCCCACAAAACCTTAATTAAAAATTGAGTATGTTTTTGTTCATTTTCCTGCTCAGTAACTTTCATTTGCTCCTGTGTGTAGGTAGGTAGGTACTTAAACATTTTTTACAGTGTCACTGGGAAATTTCCTCAATTACCATATTCTATAATTCCAGTTTTTCTGATTTTGAATTTTCAAAGCTTTATTTGAAGAGATTAAACCTGTGTGATTAGTCAGTCAAAAAAAAAAAAAGATTCAAGTCTCCTGTTAGTGGAAGAAGTGCTAAGTGTTTAAATGCTGCTCTGTTTGGGATCAGTGACTCATTTACTGCTGATGAAGCAGGGAAATCGAGTCTGGCAGTGTTTAAATTTGCTTAGATCACAGATACCTTTAGAGCTCAGAGTCACAGGTACTGATGATCATTCTTTGGAGAAATAGGTTCTTCTTTTCTCTTCAGTGTGTAAGTACTGTTACCAGAGATGTGAACTTCAGACTAGATCAGAAACTTTCCCTCAATTCATGGGAACAGGAGAGAAAGTTCAGACTTGCTGACCAGGATATGGTAGAATTAAATTTCTCTTAGCTTTGGTTTTTTCCCCCCCATTTTAATTATTTACTGATTAGGCTCTCGTAGGATCCAGTTTACTTAAATGCAGTTGTAAACTTGTCTTTATTATACTTCCAAAATTCAACCTGGGATTTGGAAACCAGTTCCCATCCCTAACTTAATGTAACTCTCAATTCCTGGGAAAATCCACTCTTTATTGTTATTTAAATTTCCAAATATAAAAAGATTCTCTTGAAATCCTGACTTGACTAGAAACTGTTAAATGTGCAAACAGGACACCAAGACAAACATTAGTAGAGGTGCTTGAAATAAATCTTTGCTTGAATAATCACAGACCCTCGGGTTTGACAAATTTCATTGTGCATGTTGTTAAGAACTTCCATCTGCCAGCTGAAGGTTAATTTTTTTAGCATTGTAAACTGAATAAATAAAACAAATGATGGCAGGAAGTCAGGAATGTTGATTGTTTTTAAAATGGTTGTGGTTCTCTAGTGCCATGTTGTTCTGCCATCACTTGTGTCCTTTATGCATAAAATTTAATTTCCCATACTTACATTTTCCTTTCCCTTTCCTGAATTTGCTCACCTATAGAAAGTAAGAAGCATGGCCCTGGAAGATGTGGTGATCCTTAACGTAGACACCAACACACTGGAAACCCCTTTTGATGACCTTCAGAGCCTCCCCAACGATGTGGTATGTATGGAGTGATAACCCAAGGTTCAGTTCCTGCTGGCTGCCACTCAGGGCTCTCACTGGGAGCTCTCATGGAGCACTGAACTGCTTCCCTCAGTTCCTGCTGTCCCAGAGTGTTTGGGAATGTTTCTTTCAACATTTACAGATGTGCGTTGAAGCCTCCCAGTGAAAATCAGCTAATGAATTAGAAATCTGCATCTTTAGTTAACTGTTGTTTCCAAATGAAATTGTGTGAGTTTTTGTCCTGTGACTGCTTCCAGGTGAGCTTTAAGGAATTTCATGCATTTTAAATCCTAAGATATGATATGAAATGGATGCCTTCACATTCACTTCAATCACTGCTAGAATTCAGAGCTCATTTTTTTTCTCATTCACCATTTTTATTGGTAAATTATTTCATGTTTTTAATAACTTGATAGTAGTGGTGTATAAATACTTGACATTTAATAGGATGCAAAGACATCCCACTTGCTGCTGCAGTCATCTCCACTGAAGGAGCTGAGAGGGGAGAGCAGAGGAGTGAGAGTGTCAGGAGCTGTTTTCAAGGCAGAGAGTGAATGTTTAGGAGAATGTGGCAGGGGAAAATCTGGATTTCCTTTGCTAGTTGGGAATATTGCACTGACAGTCAGATCTGAACATTTTTATGTGCAGTTGAGAAACAGAGTTGATGTTCAGGGAGCTCAGTGCAAGCTGGTGTGTGAGGAGAAGCTGAGTGAGGGTGAATGCCCAGTGCCTCCTGCTGTGACACCCTGGCATTCCAGCGGGATCCCTTCTTCACAAGCAGGCAGCTCAGGAGGAAAGGGCCATCTTGGTTGTGAACATTTTGGCTTTAGTCAAACATTTAGTCTGTAAAAGTTGATTCCATTATTTTTTCTGGCATTATATAGTTCTTCATTTTGATTTCACTCCCAGCATCCAAATCTGCCAGCTGGTCACTGCTCATGCCATTCTCCACAACCCGGGAATGACAGACTTGTAAATTTGATGGAATTATGTAAGAAATGTCTGGATCCAGGGAGCACGGGGCCTCAGACATGTATATGATTTGTCAACAATCAAGTATTATATTAGATTTTATGAGACTTCATTAAAGGAGCTGTTGTGGGCACACTGTAGAACATCAGAAGAGACTTCTCCAATAAACACAGAACTTCAAGCTTTGGAATGTAATAAATTTTAAGAGACTTCCTTCCTTTCATTATTTACTTTTACTTCACTTTTATAACAGTAGAGAGTTGTGTTTTATTAGTTCAAATTTCTTGATTCAGTTTTCCACAGGTCTATTTAAGAGCTCCATTTTATCTCGGAGGATGTTGAGAGCAGAGCAGAGGAAGTGCTGCCAGCAAATTCAATTAACTGGCAGGGCTCACCAGTAGCATATATGGGGTATTTTTTTCACAACTGCTATATAAATACAGCTGGGATTAATATTTTTCACAACAAAGCTTTAAGTCGAGTCGTGTTGCGTTGTGTAATTAATGTTTGGGCTGGGGGTTTATTGGGATTCAGCTCTGGAGCATTGTTGCAGTTACCTGGATGAAGCAGCTCCTCCTCCAGGTCTCTCCCTTCACACGGCTCCAGAGTTGGCTTTGACCACTAGAGAGCAGCTGCTCTGCTGTGCAAGAATTGAATTTCTGTCAGTTCTTTCATGCATCATGTGTTTGGAACTGTAAGTGGATCAAGTTGTTCATCTCAGCAGGGAGATGCTAAAGCCAATCCATTATACTTTTTTTCCTTTTCTTTCTTTTTTTTTTTTTTTTTGTGTGTTCCTTTTTGCTTCCCTGGGAGATTTTGGGAGTGTGTCTCCCCACTGGTCTTAGTCTAAGTAGATGCATTTATGATCTGAGAAACTAAAAATGTCTTCAAGAGTTTCCTGATCATAAATGCCTGTTATGTCAAACTACTTTGCCAGTTTTGCTACTTAATGTGAGCAGTGAGCAATTCATGCGCTGCTGAATAGACAAAATTTACTTTGCTAAATTAAATCTATCTATATTCATCAGTGAGCAAAAACATCTCTGTGGTGCATTCACCATCAGGTAATTAATCCAGTAGAAAATTTCTAAAAGCTGTTTTTTCTCTCTCCTTGAACTGCTTTTTAAATCAAGTAAATGAAGTCTTAGATTATTTTAGAGCCTCAGGTAGTGAGTTGTTCTTGAGTTTCATGATACTGATATTGCTACTAAACTGGTTCTTGGAAATCAAGAACAAACTGTTCTTTATTCTTTAATTCTTAGGATCCAAACAAATACAGGACCCAGTGCAAAGGTCTTTCCAGTTGGAATTTGTGTCAGAGGAGCTGGACAGAATTGAGGCAGTTCCAGCAGAGTCAGCTCATGTTGTTCCTTTGCCCCAGTTTACCTCAGCAGTACCTGCTGGCTGTCAGGCTTCTGAAGTGGTCAGGTCATGTCCCTGAAAATCAAGATTTGTACTACTGTGTTACTGATTAACTATTTGAAATGTGAAAACCTGCCCCTTCTTCACCTTCTGCTTCTGATGTATTGCTGGAAATCTGGCAGCATGAGAGCACCCTGGGAAGTAACTTTCCTTTTAAAATAATCAATATTAAAAAAGGAGATTTATTAAGGACTGTGATTACAATAAGTGCATCTGCTGCTGACAAGTCTCCTACACCACCGTCTGTGTTGCAGTGAATAGCAAAGAGGGGGTAGTAATTTTTTTTTATACAACCCGTATGGATTTTTCATGTATTTCCAAATAAGTGTCATCTTCTAGTCATAGTTGTAGTCAGAGCCCCACGTTGGAAGGCACAAAGCACAAGCTCGCTCTGTCAGCTCGTGGCTGTTGCTGCAGGAAGGCCTGGGCAGCCGGGCTGTCCCAGGCTCAGCTGTGGCTCCTGCTGCCCCTCTGCAGTGAGCGCCTTGGCCAGGGAGCCAGGGCTGCTGCTTTTCACCCAGGGAAGGAATGAGCTGCTTGCAGGGCAGCCAGGAGTGCAAACTGCAGCTCTGGAGCCAAACCATTTTCCTAAAGGTGAATCCATTTTTATTTCTTAGGCTGTGTTTGCAGTCGAACATTTCTTGCTTTATTCATGTTGACAACTGAAAAGCCTTGGACCTAATTAAAAGAATTTCCACTAGCACCTTTACTGAACCATTTCATTCTGCTGCATTGCACAGATTGCATTCTGAAACATGGTGAGAGTTGAAATTGGACCTTTAAACTTCAACTGCCAGAAGTACAAAAATCTTCTTTAAAAACACTCTCAGAGTAGACTGCATGTATATGTGTCTATTTGGCTAGAAATAATCCTCATTTTCAGTGGTTACAATTTGAGTTTTTTTAAAAGTATCACAGTCTCTTTAGGCAGGAAACAACCCTAATTCTGCTTGTATAGTCTACTTTATATTACATACTACTTTTTTCCACAGAGTACACATGAGAGTGTTTTGGGGTGGATTTTTTTGCTTCTTGTTAGTATATTTAAATATGTCGCTAACATTTTTTTGTTACAAAATTGACATGCCTATTGCAGTAATCCCACATATATATAAAATGGACATCCTACAGTGTTTGAGGAAGTAGCAAAATACCAGTCAATATTCTGTTTCTGTCCCAGCCAGGGGAGCTGAAGCACAGAAAGGCTGTGGCCAGCCCTCTGAACTCCTGGTTTGTTTAAAACAAAACATAGAGCTTTTTCCTTCTATATAGACAGAAGGTTCCGTATCTTCACGTGAATGTTTACAGAAAAGCCTTATAACGATGGTGGAGGTGGATTTGAAAGCTTCTCAGAGCTCTGGATATTTTATTATACTTTTAAGAACTACCTTTAAATAGTTTATATAAGTTAATATAGAAAATAAAAGCATATTTCAACCTTACAAGTCTAGACCCCTTCAAACATGAAGTATGCTGTTTGGGTTTGAAAATCTGGTGAAGCTTTTATATTTAGAGGATTACAGAACTCCTTGAGGAACATTATTTCACTGAATAGGAGTCAGCTTATTTTACGGGCTTCAGACTAAATCTGGTATCATGTGTTATGTTAATATGGGTTTGTGGGCTCATTAATGCGTGGATCATTGGCATAAGCATTCAGATTTATAAACAGTGCTGGACACGCTCTTGGTTATTTCTGTTATGCTAAATAATGAAACGCCTTTTACAGCAGAATCTGCAGAAGATTTAAAAGGAAATGTCTTTGCAAGTGTTTTAGTAAACACAAGTGCAAAGATAACATCTAAAAGAAAAGGCAGTAGTGCCCAGCATGGATTCTGTATTTAACCCCTCTGGAGCGTGACAGGGAGTCGCCGTGGAGCCCAAAGCCAAGGCTGCTGCAGGAGGAAGCTGAGTTAGGGATGAGCTGAGGCACTCACAAACAGCTCAGGAAAATCAGGCTGCTCTGGGCAACACCCAAGGCTGAGGACATTCGACTCATCTGTAGGATTTTGGAGATGCGGATGAGGCCAGAGCAAGCTTTTGTTGGGAGCTGGAGAATGGGAAGAAGGTCTTGAAAGTTAATTTGAATATTTGAACCATCAGCTTATATTTTATAAGGTATAATTCATACTCTCTGAACACAGTTAGTTATGATCACTACTAGAGGATCTGCTCACTCTGTCAATAATATTTCTACAGTGTTTCTTGCATAGTGTGAGTGAGGTACACAGAGCTACCCCATGGAGATTTCCAGTATGGCATTTGGGAAAGGAAGATTTGCTAGTTATTGGCTCTTTCTGTTAAATTCATCATTTGGATATTTATGGAGTCAGTCACGTTCTCCTTCAAATCGGGTTAACTAGGGATTTCCTGCCGTTCTGCTTTCCCCCGAAATTGTGGCTCCTGCCTGTTTTCTGTGTCAGGTATCTCACTAAACTCAGGCTTCTAAACTCGGCCTTTGCGCGTGGCATGGCCGCAGCCTCTAAAAGCACCAGCTGAATTCCTTTTCCAGAACCGGGACCCGGGTATTTGGGTTTGTGTTGAGATCTGTGTCAGAACCTCAGCGTGTCCGGTTCTGTCTGCGGCGCCGAAGGCCGTGAGGGGCCGTGAGGGGCCGTGAGGGAATCCTGAGGGGCGGCCGGGGCAGGACACAGCGGATCCCGGGCACGGCCGAGCCCTCGGCAAACAACTCCAAAAATGTGTGAGAACAGGCAAAAAGCCCCAGACCACAGAGAGGAGAAGTGTGAAGAGTAAGGAAGGGCGGGAGGAGCTGTCGGGACTGACATCAGTGGAGGGGAGGCGGGGCTGAGGCGGGGAGTTGGGCCGGTGAAAGGCGGCGGCAGGGGAAGGTGTTTAAGTTTGTCTTTGTTTCTCGCTATCTGACTGTGTTTTAACGGCCAATACATTAAATTAATTTTCCACATTGGAGCCTGTGGCTCATGGGTACACATCTCCTTGAGCCCCCGAGTCTGGTGTGCGTGTTTGCCCCGAGTGCCGCTGAGGGGCAGCGGGAGGGCGGCTGGGCCGGGAGCCTGCTGAGGGCGCCCTCACGGCCAGGAACGCAGCCCTGGCGGGGTCACTGCCCGTTCAGGTTCTGAAATGTGAGGGAATATAACCTTAAAAACCACTTGTATTTGTGGCGAATAGATTCTTCAGACCTTCAGCTTTTGTTCCTAGCCTTGGTAGTGATGGATGGCCTGATAGTGTGGAGCAGTTTCTCTTACTAATCTGATGTTTGAATTAATTTAGCTGCAATTATTTCATGGATTCTAATCAAGAATGACACAGTTTCATAGACTACCTTTAAAAGAATACTTCAACAGCATGTTAACAGTCGATTTTAAGTAGGAGGGCAGGTTCAGTGAAGCTTGTAGTATCCTATTGGCTTCTGAATAGAATCCAAACAAATCTTAGAGAAGCAAAACAGCTTGAAAAGTAATGCTCTTAGAAGTGAAAAATTCATCTCTGAATTCACAATGTCACCTTTTGTCATAACTGCTGCTGTGCTGAGCACATTTTTCACTTAGCTGTGCCCCAATGTGTTGCTCTTTGTTTGTGATACGAGAGTGATCTAGACCTGCTGTGTGATTTCAGGTTTCTGCACTGAAGAACAGATTGAAGAAAGTCTCTACAACCACTGGAGATGGTGTTGCAAGAGCGTTTCTAAAAGCACAAGCAGCTTTCTTTGGGAGCTACAGAAACGCCCTGAAAATTGAACCTGTAAGTAGGCAATTAGTTGGCATAAAATATAAATGTGCAGCTGTGGTGGAGAAAAAAACCTAACAATTCAAAGTGTAGCATAACCTGCTCTTCCTAAGGTGGCTCTTTGGCTGACTAGTACTGAAAACAGTGTTCAAGTCTCCAAAACGAAAGAGGTACAAGAAGCATGATCCATCACACAGGGAAGAACCTTCACATGGAAATGTATGGGTCTTGCTTGTTTTGAAACCAGTCGAATTAGAGGAGACATGATAATAAAGAATAAATTAATGATCATAAGAGGTTAGTGCAGAGCTGACCATTCCCTCCTCTGCAAAACCTCTCTCTTCATTGTGTTTTTGTGTGAAAAGGTGGTGTATTTGGCATTCTCCTGCTCTTTGAAGATTAATGAAAAGGTCTGGCCTGCAGACGTGTGATAAATTTAATTTTAACCATGATGTTAAATGGTTACACGGCCAAGAGTTGGACTATGGGTGTAGGGTTTCTGGAGGATTTCAGTAGCTAAAGTATCTCCAGTACTGTAGTTTGTCTTGTTATTTTTAAAGCCAGGAGGAAAACACAGCTCAGCCTGACTTTTAAACAGCCCAGTTATTACCATCAAATAAGTATCATTTCAGCCATTCATATTCAGGTTTCAAAAATTACTTTTCAAGTCAGCACAAGTCCTTCCACATCTTACTGGGGGAATCCGTGTGTGTGGAAAAAATAAATTGTATTGACTTGTGTGTGTGTCTGGGTGTAAGAACTGGGCTTTTAAAGCATCTGAGGTGAAATCCTGGAGGTATTTAAAATGGGGACCATATAAATGACAAAGGTGGAAGCAGCGAGGCGCTCTGGCTGTGAGCCTCCTTTATCCCTGCTGGGGAGACACCGACTCCCCTCCATCCCTGCAGGCTTCCTTGTTCTCCAGTGCTCCTCCCTGTAGTTGCCAGGCAACTCTGGGACTATTGGTGTATGCTTTGCCTGGATGTGTGTGTGAGATTAACTAGTTAAGGGATTTATGAAGGAAAATAAAAATTTAAATTGCTGTTCTGGAAATACCATCTGGTATTTTGAAGGCTGAATGTTAAAGATGAACATTTGAAACGAGTTGACAGTGGCACGCCCCTAGAAAGTGCAACTTTAAGGGACAGCTAACCTGAGGAAGTAGCAGAAACAGTTTAGTTTGCTTCTCATTCCATCAAAGAAAACTTGTAAATATAGCTGCACAAATATGTCATAAAATTGACTTTAATAATCAGAAAGTGGAAAATTTCAGGGCTTTCTTTCCTAAGTCTTTTTGTAAATCAACAGTTTGATTTGTGATTATACCTTTCAGTATTAAGATTTAGATAAAGCAAATTTGCAGGTGTTTCATGTTCATGTATCACCTTGACATGGAGTAAGTACAGGGCTAAATAATACCAAACATGAAAGGGTTCTTTGCATTTCATGTCCTATAACCCCAGAAACCTGACTGTTCTTTTAAAATCATCGATAATTAGAAAATGCATTCAAAGAAGTACATACAGAATACATTTTCCTCCTTCCGTGGTTTCTGTCTCATAAGACAATTTAATTTCATAGACCATCACATTGGTATGAGCTGACTTTCTGGGATAAATGGTGTGAATCTACTTTTCATTATTCTGTGTAGGCCCAGAATGTGTCATGGAGCAGGCTCTACATTCCCATTATTAGACTTTAGCATAGTAAGAGATCTTATTCTGTTCAGAGGCTTTTACTTTAGAGATACAAAGTTGTGTAATGTACATATAAACAGAGCACTGGCAGTGAGTTTCTGTTACCATGAACTTTCTGAGGCCTTTGGTAACTAGAAATTGCATGAAAAAACATATCCAGGTATACAGTTGGCAAGCATAGTAATAATAGTAATATTTACTTGACAAAACAAGTGCTGCAGTGCTGTTTCCTCCAGGGTTTCCCATAGCTGCACTACCCAGTTTTACATGCAGAGGAGTGTCTGCTGGGTGTGATGTACGTACAGCCCACAGAGCTCTGGTGCTATCAGGTGCAGCCAAACTCAGCAGCAGCAGCTGGGTGTTCACTGGGCTGTACTGAGGCAGATTATCCTCATGCATATGGCTTAAATGTCTACCAGTGACACCAGTGTGAGCATTTTGTTCGCTTGAATGACCTTTGTCAAATTCCCAAGTTTTTTGTTGTTTGCAGAGGGAATGTTTTTATCTCTTCTAAATATCGAATTCACACAAGTAGGTCACGTTCAGCAGAACAGTCCGTGTGAGTACGAGGTGTGTGTAAGGGTGCTTGGTAGGACTGAGCAGTTGGGGACGTTGGGAAGCAGGCTCAGATTTTCGGCAAGGGAGCCGTGGCCGTGCTCTTTCTTCTGCTGACACCTAGTGGTTCCAGGCGCTCCCGTCGGACTCTCGCAGTGTTTGTGAGGAGCAGCCCCCACCTGTGGGCGAGGTAAGCTCGGCTGGGCTGGCCCAGAGCAGTGGCTGTGGCTGTGACCCAGCAGGATGTGGGGGCTCCTCAGCCCTGTGGGGTTTGTCTCCATCTCGCCTGGGAGCTGCCCTCCAGGCTCTGCTGGGACCTACAGGCTTCCCAAATGACAAACAAGAGTTCTGCCTGTTCTCTGGCACTGCAGAGGTTCTGACAGGGCTGGTACTTGTAGGAAAGCACTGGATTACATCCTGTACGGGTTGTAAATACTCCTCCATGAGTTACACCTTTGGCATGGAGCCGGGACCATGACTACTGATACCTCCTTGCATGCAGTGGGAACTGCTGAGGACAAGTGACTCTCTGCAGTGAAGCATCAATTAATTCTCTTTGTCTTCATGGTTAATTATTCCGTTTTATTCAGGTTTATTTGCCTGAGCAACCATTAGTTGTAAACTGGATAATTTCTGGTTATTTGCATTGTTCTGAATTGATTTGGTTTAAATTTAACCTAAATATTCCTTGGATGCATCCACTTAAGAGTAAGCAGGAAATCAGAGGCAGAGTCAATGTGCTTTTCTATTTTTTGTGTGCTTCCAATGCTGAAATTACTTTCTAATTTGTGAACTGCTGATCTTAATATGAAACTACTTATTGAAACTCACAGATGTTTTATATACTCCAGTTTTCACACTGCTTTAGCTGAACTACACTGGTGGAGGAATGTGTGTTTTATACACATTGCTGATGAAGTTCTGTTGTCCTGTCAAAGCTTGATAATTTATATTTGGATTTTAAATGGAGAAGACAATGTACTACCAATTTTCATAATTGTAACTTTGATATGAATTTTCTCCAAATACAATGCAATTTGAGCAGTGGTGGGGGAAGAAACCGTTAAGAATAGGAGGAAATAAGTTTTTTTCTTTTTCAACATAACACTTAATTCAACTTAAGGAGATAATTAATGCATTCATTATTTTACAGGAATCTCTGGAACAGACACAATAAATGCCTTCAACAGTTCCAGATTCATGAGATCACAGTCAGAAAAGTATATGATATTTGGTGCAGAGTAAAAAAGCAAATGCCAGATGAGTCAAAAAGGAAATTTTGTTGGAATGTGTGTGCAGTAATATAAAGCAAGTGCATGCTACGTACTGGTGCATAATTCATTTTGCAAAGGCTTTGTAGCATTCAGTGCTTTATCTACTATGAAGTATGATTGTTGCCATGGTGAATTATTTTTTTAAGTTATTCAGTGGAAGAGTAAATAGTCATTTCCAACTCCCAGTAATTGCCACATCCCGGTTCCGTCCTCTCCATGGCCATCTTCTGCCTAGCTTCTTTTCCTTGCATGTATATTTTAAAGGCACACACTGCATGCAGGGTAAATACTTCCCTGTCACCAGAGCTGTCTCCCCAGTTCAGAGCTTTACGAGTGTTTGTCCATCTGTAGAAAACATGAAGAAGGATGATCCCTAATGCTTATAGAACTTGTGCACAGACCTGTTAAAATGAACCCCAGGCTGTAGGGGAAACAGTGAGCAGAAGCTAGTTAAATAGAACTTTTTGTTTTACTTGCAGTTTTGTTGTGTTCTGTTTGAAGTCAGTGCTGATGTATAGCACCAGGAATTTTCTCCCACTTGTCTTTACACTTTTCCTGTTCAAGTGATTGAGCTCTCAAATCCATCCCTGTAGAGACAGTCTAGGAATGCCTAAATGACAGTAATTTCTAAGTGTCATCCTAGTGACTTTACTGACAGGAGTAGACAGCAAGAATGGCACTGACAGTGTGTAAAATCTGATTTTTTTGTGATAAAAATGGACATAAATTGAGTTTCTGTATGTCCTGGAACTGAAATTTGAGGCTTTTTTCTTCTTACTCTGTGAAGATTCTGTGTTTTGTGACATTTTAAAGACCCAGGGTTTCAGCAACCTCCCTTAGAAGCCACTTGTAACTATTGCTGTGTTTTACCATCTATGGGAAGTGCTGAATTCACAGTCACTGACTGGAAAAGATTTAGTGGGGAAACACAGTTTTGTTTGTTTTCTGTGTGATGTTTGTTTTCATTTCAATTCTGTTGCTGTTCCTCTCTAAGCCTTACTGTTGCTATAGACAAATTTCTGCTTTTGCTGTTTTAAACCTTAAAAATGGCTCTTTTTCTAACAAACAGTTACTGTTCTTCAGAATGGCATTTATTATTCTACATCTAAGTCTGTTGAGATATACATATGTTAATGAACCTGAAAAGACATTTTCTTTAATCTCTTCCAGCAGTCTGGTATGTAGTAAATAGAATTGTTTTGTAATTTCCAAACTGTTGTAAGATCCTCTGTTATCTAATTCCGTATGCCACGCTGCAGGGAGGGGGAAGCCAGGATTCTGAGAGGAAGGTAATACAAAGTCTTACTTGAGAAAGTTGACATCACCCTCTGCTGATTG
Source organism: Molothrus aeneus (assembly GCF_037042795.1). Classification (NCBI taxonomy): domain Eukaryota; kingdom Metazoa; phylum Chordata; class Aves; order Passeriformes; family Icteridae; genus Molothrus; species Molothrus aeneus. Next base: position 10,255,958 of record NC_089664.1, on the reverse strand, counting down.
TGGTGTTTCTGCCCAGAAAGGTGCGTGCAAACCTCCCTGTCCATCATACATGTTAAAGTAAAACTGCAGCAAAACTCAAATCAAAGCAAAAATGGCAAACACACCCCCCTACAACCCATCTTGGGAATGGTTTTGGGTGTAGGAACTTTGCCCAAAGGGATGGGGTGCTCTGCATCTCACTGTGCAGTAATAGCAGAAATGTGAATTGCCTTTGAATGTGCAGAATGCTGATGTGCAGAGGTTTGAGATTATTAACGTTCACCTGCTTCATGCTGGTGTTTAGGGGTTTGTGGTCACTTAGTCTGTGGAACCATGGGGCAGTCTGAGAACTGAGAACTGTCTTTGGCTGTGTTGTCTGAGTAACATTGCAGCCCCCATGCAGGCTGTGCGTTCAGCCGTCAGCCTGGATCAGGTCACTCTGCCTCTTCTGTGGTGCTGCTGCAGAAATAAAGGGAGCTTTGTTCCAAAGCCTCTCGATCTCCCTGTTACAGGGCAGGCTGTGCAGGGAGCAGCAGCCTGGGCTCTGTCAGCTTTGCTGTGCCAGGATTTGGATATTCACTTACTTGGCTGTGCCTCTCACACCTGATTCTGGGTTTGTGCTACTTGATGCTCTTGGTTTTGCTTCTTCTCAATTTGTTTCAAGCCTTTGGTTGTTTGTTTTAGGCTGGCTCTTGCCTGTGTTTTCACTGTGTTGTCTCCTGATACTTCAGTTCTAATTGTGAGTGCACAGCCTTGTGCAAATGCCTCCGTGCAGGAGAACTTGGAGATATTTCCTGAGCTAATAAAGCGCAGGGGACTTGGAGGGGAACAAGGAGGCACATAAACAAACACCAAGCAGAAAATAACATCACCCTTGAATTCAGCTTCTGTGTGAGGCACTCGGTGAGTGTGTGTTTTTTCAAATGAGCTGTTGTATCTGGTATTAGGGGAAAAAAACCACCAATACACACAGACCCATGAAAAACCCCACCCCGAGGACCTTTTAGGCAGGTGGCGAGGAGTGAACATTCTCAGTAGTGTGAGCAGCTGTACAACTGAAGAGAAAGTATCACTTCCATTGACAGAAGATGGTGGAAAAGATTTTGGTATTTGGATTTGTAAAGTAGCCTTCAGTGGCAGATAAAGTAATGAAATTATGATAAAAAATTAAAATATTTAATTGGGTTAGAAACAGAATAGAGAAGCCACGCCAGTCTGGGCTTTCACGGTGTACATTGTGTATGAATGGGAGTGTACAGTTTGTCCTGCTGTGGTTCCAAGGGAGGCAGGGAGAGGCAGTAAATCCCATTAGTTGTCAGGATTTGCACAGCTGGGTGAGAGTTCGTGCAGTGACACCCGGAATGCAGTGGGGCTGGAGGCAGAAGGAGCCATTTGCTCCTGAGCCAGGGCTGACAGTGGAGGGTGGGAGATTCTGGCACTGCCCTGGGGCTCAGGGAACCTCGTGTGTGCCCTGGGAAACACAGAGGGGACCAAGGCCCCTTTCTGCTTTGGCTCTTGTGTGCCCTCAGAGGGCTGGGCAGCTGCTCTTCACATGCAGCACTGATTCTGCTCTGGGAAGGCATTAGAGACAGGCAAATTCTGGCTCGTGGCCAAAATGCTGTATAGGCAAAACTTAGTCTCACGTTGAGGACCACTTTTTTTTCTTCCTTATTCTATTTTAGGGAACATAAAAATGTAGACTCTGCAGAGGGCTGGTAAGTACGTTGTTCTTTAAAACACACGCTACTTCAGTCTGGTAAAACATCAAATGAAAACATTCTGTCCTTTCTTTTTCTAATTTAATTCATTGTTTTCTGAGACTTTCATTCAATGAGTAGCAGCTCTGGCAATGACAGATATTCTATTGTGACTGAAATATGCATTTTGTAAGTCATAACTTTACTTGGTATTTAAATAAACTGTGTATGTACAGCGTGCAAGATTTATGCAGAGCACAGCTGGAAGTATTCTGCTCAGAATTCCTATGGTTTAAAATGTCTCTTTCAAGTTTGAAAATGTGTTGTGAAGTAGATACCATTATGATAATTGGAAGTTCAGCTTCTCTGTCTTGCTCTATTATTTTTTTGAATACAATTAACACATCACACACATTTCACCTGGTCTCTCCTCATTTACCTCTGACACTTCCTTGATATTTATTTAGACACATGTGGTGTCTTTGCTTTGAACTCAATAGTTGGTATATTCGCTAGGTTTTTTTTTTAATAAACGTTTTTCTCATTTAGAGATACACAATTAGTTTGCACTGTTAGAGAAAGGTATACATATTGATGTCAATTTAAATCTTTTACTTATTTGTTGGATGATCAGGACATAAATTGTATAAAGATTGTAGAGAAAACTGTGATTACTCTCAAATCAAAATACCTGCTGTGAAGTTGCAGAAGCAGCTCATTTATTATAGTTCTCATGAGAAAACAGTACAGAGCAGGTATGCACAAAGCTGTCTAGAGAAGAAATTTAAAAATATATGTGAATAATACTTTTAAGTTAGAATTGCTATATTTTCTTTCAGGTAGCATAAAGGTGAAGCACAAATCTCAGTGTTTAGTTTGAAATAAGCTTTATTCTTCCAGAGTCAGCAGCAATGCTTTTGTTTCTGATGACAAAACAAAGACTTGAGTTTTGGTTTTAAAATATAATCGAATTCTTGAACTGGAATTAATAACGTACTGTTGGCGTAGTTTTTAACTAAAATAATGTATGTGGTGTGCTGTGTTATGTGATATGTATAAAACTGTCAGCAACATAACACCAGTGGCCTCCAGAAGACAATTACAAATTATATCAGGTTTATAATTTTGAAGGGGGGAAAAAAGGGATCTGACTCATCACATTTCAGCGATCCAGGAGAAAATAATATGAAAATATCATTAGATGTATTTCGTTTGTGGAAATTAGGCTTGGAGTTTTCTTTATTTCTTCTTTTTTAAATTTCATTTCAGTTTTAGGAACACTTGTAGTGCTTGGAGTTTTAATAAGGAATAAGTCCAAAATCCAGCCTAAGCTTGATCTTCACAATACCACAGGACATTTTTCTGGATTATTTAAAAAATTTTGGCTGCACTTTGGAGCGAACTGGGGCTGTGATTTTGTTGAGTTCCTGTTCACTGTCCCTTCTTTGATAGCTGTTTCCGTGGGATTTTCAGTAACTGTATTACTGGAGATGCCTGAGATTTGTAAATCAGTTTATTACAGGAAAAAGGGATCATCTACCAACTAAGAATTCATTTGCTTTGTCTTCAAATTGAAGTGATCAACCAAGCTTTTCAGGTGCGAGGCTTCTGTGTGGAAGTTGGGAAGATTCTCCCCACAGGGAGGTTTTGGTGGTGTGGTCAGGGCAGTCGGGGCCTGGCTCAGCCCTCGCTGCGCCTGTGCTGCGAGCCCATGGAACAGGCAGTGCACAGCAGATCCACACCCGGAGTGCTCTGGAAACCAGGGGCTGCTTCAAGGTACCTTGCACTTGGACTGCAGTTTCAAAATGCACATTTAAAATTAGCTCTAGAAAATACTCCTTGGAAGAGTATATATAGATATAGATAATTTTTTCCTAATTTTTTTTAAATGATATCATTCTGTAGTAAAATATTTCAAGTCCTGGCTAGGCTGTAAAGCTTAGGGCTGATAAACAAAGCATCTGAAGCCAAATGGCCCCTTAGCTAACCCCAATTAAAATAAAGATTTCACTGCGCTCTGTCCTGACAGAGAGGGAACATATTGTTGCCTTTAAGGGAGTTTGGTTTAGTTAATGAAAGAATTTATTTCATTTTTTCAAATACAGAACCTAATTAAATAAGTTTCAACTTGACTTGTAGTTGAGGACATTTTAACTCCTTAAAGGTTACTCTTGTGTCCAAGTATAGCTGTCTTTTGAATAATTCCCGATGCGGTATTTAGCTTAGCGATTTATATAATAAGAAATTTTATAGTAGAGCCCATGTAACTGTTTGCCTGTTCAATGTGCATCATAAATATATGTTGTTGATTCCTAAAGGGTTAAAGTTGTTTTCCACATGACATTATTTTGATGTATTACATTAATTTGGAATCAAGTGTTACTCAGAGCTAGCAACTAATACAGGATTCTTGGAAGTGCCGTGGAAATGAAGGTGCCAAGAGTTTGTTTTGAGTGCCTTTTAAAAGTTGTAGATTATATGTGTACTTTGCTTATTCCTGGTGCTCAGTGAAAAGAAAAATATGTCAAAGAATTATTTAGGTGAAGCTCCCCAAGCAGTAGTTAAAGTCTGTATGTCCAGAACATTTTTTCTTAGAGAGGATTAATGGTAAAAATGAAAGCAATTTGTGAGGATTATATGTGTGATTAGTTTGCCTTTCCTTAGGATCTGTCTGTACTTGTATGGATAAAGCTCATCCCCCCCATTTGGCAACCAATGATTTATTACATATTCTCAACATAGTCTCAAGAATATACAAAAAATAAAAAATACTTCTATCTAAGATTGCTTTCTGATTACACATGGGAATATTTTACTTGAAAGCAGTCAAGAATAGGAATGCTGTTGCTTACCTGCATTTCCTGCCTAAAACTGGAGGTGAGTTGAATGGTTGCTGTGTGTCTGCAGTAAAACCAGAGGAGGTGCAGGCTGTGCTGAAGGACAGGGATGGTGCTCCTTGGCTCTGCTGTTTGCACTTGGTCACAGGAGTACTGGAATGAGCAGCACCTAACCAGCATTTACACAAAGGGAGGGGGCTCGTGAATTATTTGTTACTGAAACTGAGGCTAACCAAAGCAGTTCATGCTTAAAGGAACTGTTTTAGTTGTAACAAGTATGTCAATATTTTCCCCAAATGGATCTCTCAAACTCTAAACACGTTTTGTTCTGGAGCAGTGGCCTCCACTGCATGGGGAGCGCTGCTCGATTTAAGAGCATCCCCGTATGTGCCCCCTCATTTGGGGGTTTGAAGCGAACGTTGGGCTGTGTTCTCTTCCAAGTGTCACTCACTCACGTGCCCTCCTTTACATGTTCAGTGCAGTTCAGCTCTCCTGAACAATGGGTTTTCAGGGTGAGCAGTGAGGCTGTCTCCAGTAAAGGACAATTGATTTCCCTGAGTCAGGATCATTCCCAAAGCTCTTGACAGTTTCTGCTTCAGGTCTGTGGGATTGTTGCCTTCAGCTATGGAGGTAAATGATTCAAAAAGAATTCCTGCCTCTGAGAGGAAATGAATAGGTTTTTTTATGGATAAGTAACAAAATATTAAATTGTTTAGGAGGGGCTTGCAGGGGCTTTTTAGTTGAAAAAGTGTGTTCTTCAGTGTGGGTGTGAACATGAATGAAATTGAGGGTTAGGTGGTACTGGAGTCCTAAAAATCTCTGAGGTAGCTGAAATGCAGTGCTGTTCTTTTCTCTTCTGTGAATTTCTGTAGATCATTATAATTACGTTGTGTTTCAGAAATCTCAATAGTTGCCAAATGTAACCAAAAATAAAGCATCACATCCAGCCAGAGTTCCAGATATCCTCACTCTGCCCTAAAGCCATGTTTCCAGCCATTATCTTGTCATAGCTTATTGGGCTCAATTTTAATTAAATGTTAATAGCAATTTTGCAGTCAGAACTGACATGAAAGTTTTCCAAAGATTATTATACCCACAGGATATCTTTATTATGTGTTTTTCTTGATTCTTTTTTTTTATCCTGTCCAAGCCCTGTTCTTTGGAAAAGTTTTTGGTGATGGAGAACATGAAACAGAAAATGGTGCAATGTCTTGACTGACAAGGATCAGTTTACAAGGGCTTATCAACTGAATTTTGTATTCTTCAAGAACATCAAAAACTTATATGTTTGATAAGGGTCTTGGGGTTTGTTTGATTTTCCTTAGTGTGGTGTATACGCTGAGTGTTCTACATTTAGGTTTCAACATACAGATGCTTGAATCTTTAAATACAAAAAGGGCTTTTGCAATGCTGCAACCTGTAGTTCCTGTGTCTCTGCCTTTAAGGATGTTGTGTTCACAATGGTAGGCACAGCTTATACTGTTGGATCTGGGATGGCTGGTTCTGATTGCTGGATAGGAAGCCCTGTAGTATTAATTGGTTGTCAAATCCCTACGAAATAACAGATTAATGTGCTTGATCACAGTGCCCTGTTTTGAAGCTGCAGTTTGCCCCCGTCCCCAGCCTCTCCATGTAACACAATTACAGATGTGCATCCAGGACATTTAGTGGATTGCGTTTTCATTAATACAATTTGAGCAGACAATACCAAGTTGCTGTCGGGCCGTGCTGACAGCTAATTACTGAAATGAAGGGTGTGCATGGCTAAGGAACAGTGGAGCATGTCTCAGGAATAGGAAAGCAGCACAGAAATAGTGCCACATCTTGGAATCAGTCCCCTGGACAGTTTGCTGTCTCTGCAGACCAGCTTTGTCACATATCTGATCGTGGTGGGGAGTTAGACTTCAGGGAAACAAAGGTTGTTACTGTTGATGAAAATGCAATGTAGTTCTGGTTTGCCCTTCCCTCTGGTTAATTCAGACACTTGTACGTACTTACCCATCTGCTGACCACACTTAGCTCTTGCTTACAGACATCACTGCACATTTTCCCCATAGAATGTCCAGTCTGCTTGTATGAATGCCAGGGGTACTGAGAATGTCAGTTGATTTTGTAGCATTATTTATAGGGAAGGCTCTCGCTGGCAGTTTGAAGAAGGAGGATGAGCAGAGACTCCTCATTGTTTCTTCCAGTGCAAGAAACCTCCGGCAGTCCAGTGGGGTTTGTAACAGCAAAGGTTTAAAAGAAACAAGTAGTGTTCTACGTAGGATAGGCAATAATCCTGCCAAGCACTTGATCAAGTGATACTGAGGAAGCTTGTATTGGTTTGGGGCAAATTGGAGAGATGCTCGGGAGAAGCCTTGGTTCAGATTTGTTTGATATGCAACCACCCCCCTCACCAAGTGCTTCTGGACCTGTCCAAAAATTCCTTGGGTGTTGTTCTAGAGCAGGGGAAGCTGAAGCACAGATGTGCACTACTGGGCAAGGTGCTTAGCTCAGAATATTTGTAAAAACCTCTATTGCCTAATGGGATTTGGTCCTTACAGTATATCTGCAGAATTATTAAATATAATGGGATGCTGGCTACAAAGCAATTTTATCACCCAATTCATTCATCTGACATCTGGATTGGAAGACAGGGTGCTAGTTATCGTTGGAGATATTTTTTCTGTTGATGCTCAGAGAACTCATCTTGTCAGTGTGGCTTATCCGTATCCTGATGGTAACAAGAGCCAGTGGCACTTCTGAGCAACTTAGGTTATTTAGTCTGTGCATCTCCAGGTCCACAGCTAACACGGACATAACAAATACTCTATTTCTCATTGAAATGGAATTGAATATTAATTTTTTTTTTATTCGAATCTGCTGCTAAGTTGGAGGAAAAAAGGTACAGTAGCAGGTTGCCAGTAATGGGTCTGTTCTGCCTGATGAACTGAAAAATTCATGTTGAGGTTCTGCAAAATTAAGCTGGTTTTGCAATTCATTTTATGAAACAAGTTCTAGATTGAGCTCTGCTTACATGTATTCTCTCTCCATGGAAATTGTGTCCTTTGTCTCATTTCAAATTAGGTGAGTACAATGAAATCCTTATTTTACATATTTATTAACAAGACATTCATCCCTGTGGTATTGTAACTACCCTCAGTACTCTATGCAAAGAAATTACACAGAAAACTCACCTTCAGGAGATTATATGTGGTCACTTTTTTTCAAGCATTATTGCTTGAATAATTACAATTACATCTTTGTTATTCTTACGTATTGCTCTATCAGCCTTTATTTTGTGCCCTTCCTTTCCAGAAGTTGTTGATGGCATTGATTTTTTTGTTTTTTTAAATTCTGAAATAAATCACATTAAAGGCCTCATGCCAAGTCTGAATCTCATTGGATATTCATTGTTAGAAAATTGATGAGTGAAGAAATGATATCAACTGTGCTGTCTGGCACATAGAGGGTTAAGGGAATTTTTGGTCTCACCAAAAAGTATTTGGTCAGGTACTCAGGTGCTGGAAATTTTCTGAGGAACATCAGTCACCTAGGAACATGATCATCTGCTGTTCTCGGGTAGAGATTACAGGGCTTAATGATTAGCTTCTATAAGCTGCAGCTGATGCCAGACTCTACCCCCTTTACACCTAATTAGCCTCATTAATGAGCTCTTCTGCTCTCCACAGAGAGGGCTTCCTCCTCAGAATAGGAGGTAAAAAATACTTCACCCAGGTAGATGTGCTGAAACCTTTAATTATTGCCCACACCTGCAAAGCATTGTGTGTCTGACAGCAATATTGCTTACCTGAAACTGCTTATTTACAGTGACCACAGCAGCACGCGTTAACTCCTCAGCGCCAGCGGAACTGCCTTGAACCTGTGCTGGTGTTTAGAGAGGGTGGAAAGACAGGCAGTTGCAAATTTAATGCTTAATCAAGTTGGATGTGATCTGGGAGGGAGGCAGTTTGTATGTGACAAAGATGTTTTTAAAAGTTTCTGAATATTTTGTTTAATCCTAAAAACTGAGCTGAAATTGCCGATACATGTCAAACACAGCAAGAGGCGGACTAAGAGCACCGTTAGGTGATGAGCAACTTCTGTGTTTGGAGCAATGTAATTTAGTACTGCTAAAATGGAAACATGGAAAAATACACTTGTAGTGATCAATGGAGCAGGCAGTAACTGTGCTAATGAAGTGTTCAGGGTGATTCTGAGCCACACAATTCCTGGTCAATACCTAGTGGAGACTTGGGGAAATTTAGACTGCTGAAGGTTGTTGGTTATTAGCAGCGCTGCTGAGGCAGCTCCAGAACGTTTTGTGTGTGTGTTTGGGTCCCAGCGTTGTACCCGTGTCCACAGTCAGCGTTGGCTGTCCCTTAGGAGCTCTGTCCTCAGCAGCCAGCATTCCTGAAGCTGCTGCAGGCAATGCCTGCTGTGAACACTCCCAGCAGCCATGGTGCAGCTTCTCTCTGGCACTGGCAGAATTGGCTTCGGGTTAGTTCCCTGGAGTACTCTGCCTTGTGGAATATCAATGTTGGGCTGCAGGATTCTCTGAGGCTGCAGGCAGCTGCACGCACAAGCTGGGCATCTTTCTGAGGGAGTTGAGGCAAGAAAAAAAAGTTTTCCTGGAAAATTCATCTTCTGAAATGTGTAGAAGATGATGTGCCTCCTGCAAGGCATGGGCAGTGCCTGTGTGAATGAATGGGCTTTCCAGCCAAAGTGAGGAGTTTTCATGCATTTTAGTCAACTCTCTTTCCCTTGAAGATGCTCTTAGCAGGCTGCTGAGCTAATGTGAATGGAAGCCCTTGAGTTCAAAAAGGAATTTGGAACAAAAAACGTGTATTCATGTAACTGAAAATTATTAACAGAAAATAGGGCCTCCAAGCTGTGAGGTCACCACAATAAGAGACATCATTATTAACAATTCTTTTATTGTTATTAAAAATTCTTTTGCATGTGTAGGGGAACATTTGTTTTACTTTATTAATAATTAAAACAGCATCAAACTTCCCCAGCCAAGATGGAACCATGGACTGCGTGAATCACAGAAATTCCTGTGCATTTTTCCAAGAATGCAGTTTTAACTGAATGCCAAAATAAAGCATCAAAACGAATTATTTTTAAAATATTTGCATCATGTTATGTCAGTTTTTGCAGCTTCGCATCACCATTACATAAATGGGATGGAGGCACTGCACGCGGACTCTTCTGGTGGAAACGTTGGCACGTTCAGTTCTGTTTCCTTGGTGGAAGCCAGAGGTTCCAGGGCAGATGAGGAGGACTTGTACGAGCTCTGGCTGATCTCTGAGGGCGTGTGGGTCTGGAGGGGAGCAGAGCCCGGCGGTCCCTGCCCATCTGCTCCCTGTCAGAGCACACAGCCGTGCTGCTGGCCCCGTGCCCCGGCCAGCTCCGGGCGCTCCCGCCTGCTCTCCACGACAGCTCCGGGAGCCGCTGAACCGCTGCTCCCAGCCAGATGCTTCCCTGCACATGGGCTCTAATTAGATGGCGTTTTCCCCCTCACAAAGGAGTTGGAATTCTGCATGGTTTCCATGTCAGGAATGTGTTGCGATAGGATGGGAGTTGGGAGGAGCCCTGTGGCCCAACGGGACGTGATTGCACTTGCTGCAGATTGCAGTGTCCTGTGGGTTTGCAGGAATGCACGGCAATTCATGGACAGAGCAGAACGTGTGCGGAGAGCAGAGGAAGGAAACGTCTGCTTCCTTTTTTGTCCTCACTCTGGATGCAACTTCCTGTTTAGGAATGTACCATGGTGGAACTGGGGCACTGAGGCAGATTACAGATCTGGCACTAACTGCTTGGGAGACCCAGCATCCCCAGGCTCTCAGAGGCAAGGTTTCTTTTTTTAATTCTAGTTTCTTACTTTTTAAAGTATTTAAATAAGAACTGCAAGCTGTGAGATGTTGTACAGGAGAACCTGGGAAAATGAAATCTAACTTATAAAAATGATACTTTCTAATATATTTGGATCCTGAGCCTGTTGTGAGATGGCTCTTCTAGTTATCAAGGAGCTCTGATGAAAGTGGTAGAAGATAGCAGCTTTGATGATTACACTGATGTGGTGTTTTCTGTGTCTTGCCTGCTCATGAGGTAAAATCTGTGCCTCTTTCTGACAGTGGGTGAGAAAATGGTAAAAAGAGAGTGAAAAGTTCTCATTTGTGTGAGGGAATGGAACCTTTTTCCAGTGTTCCTAATCCAGGGCCCCTGGTAACCTCTCTCAGGGGACAGGATCTGCTCTAAGGTGAGCCTTTTCTGGCTGTGTTTTTCCATGGCAGTAGTTGAGGCTTCCTCAGCAAGTTGTCAAGTGGCATAACACGAGGGACAGATCCTCCCTGTGAGTTCTGCTGGAGCATTTCCTTTGCCAGTTACTCTGTGAAGGCAGGGGCACTGCAGGCCATGCTCTTGCATCATGTATGTCAGTGCATCTGCCAGGGATTGGGTGTGTCTGACTCAGTGCAAAATTCAAGTTTCATTCCATTAGATCCATTTTATTTATAGAGTCAGGAGGTTTGTTACTTAGCTAAGAGAGTGGGATTTCATGACCTCTCTTTATGACTAAGGCTTCTCTCACATTGCTTTAGTGAGATTAAAAACAGTTTGTTCTCCTTCTGCGTCTATATCAGCATCTAAATCTTATAGTAAAATGCCCTGCTCTTCAAAACAGCTGTTTATTGAATATGGTTTTGGGGATCTTGAGACAATGGAGTCTTTTACATTGTGCACAAAAACATATTTTCAACATATTTTTTGGAAACCTCGTTGATTTGGATGAGTTTGGACTTTTTACATGTATCTAAGAAATCAAAGGAAGCAAAATATTAACATTTGTGGTCTTAAAGCATGTTGGTAATTTGTAAATCTCGGCTAATGATTTGTTATTTCTACAGAGATTTTTTTTTTCCTATTTTACCAAATACTTTGTATTCTATTGAGTTTTAATAGGTGAAGCAAAAATAGCTCTTGGTTTATCTGATAGGCAATACTTTGCGTAGATTGTTTTTCCAAGCACACTTTTATATTTTGTCATAGTATAAAATAACTCATTTAAAGAATTGCACTGCAATTTTTCTCCTCCTCTGTATTGTCACTAATATTCCACAATAGTTAAAATAGAAAAAGGCCTTTTCATTGCAGGGACCCTGAATTGGCAGCTGCTTTGCATGCCGAACGTCCCAGCTTCAATGGGAGCATTGCTCATGGAATGATTGCAGAACCAGGCCCTGAAATTACCTTGCCAGCTAATGATAAAATCGCATGCAGGCCACAGGGGTTTTTGTGGAATAAATATAAGAGTGGAACAATATCCAGTACACATTATACCAGTAATTTAAAGCATATTCAGGACAAAGAGAGAGTTCCCAGTGCAGGCAGCATCATAGAGATTTGCTGTATCTGATAAAGATTAGGTTTCTCAGCTCATAATACCATACTATTACTTTCCTTTTGTTAGTCTTTCAACACCTACACTCCTGCATTGACACAATATCAAGTAGGAAGAGGAAGAATAGCCTTGTATTTAAGGGACTGAGCAGGGATTAAAGAAATTTCGGTTCTTTTCCCTGGCTCTGCCAGAGACTTTTGTGACCGTGTACAAGTTACTTATTATTTTCATGCCTCTATTCTTGATCTGTGAAATGGTGATTTTTTTTTCCTTTCTTTTTCCTCCCAGCCCTAAAAGCTTTCTTGCTGGCTTCTTTGCACTTCATGTGCTAGGCCTGTTGCTTGAGTTCCATCTAGGAAGCCGTAGCAGTTGCGTAGGGCCAGGAAATGTCTGGCTGCTGTAGGTGATGAAATCAGGGCAGGCAATGGCTGGAATTAGCCATATAAACACTTGGAAAGCTGGCTGGCTCCATTACAGTAATGTACTTTCATTACTTGTGGGTACGAGTGTGTGTCATTTTACTTGGTCTAACAGGAAAATGTCAGGTATCCTGATGAACTAACAGAGTTTGAAAGAAGAAGCAAAACCATTGCTCTGCCATGGAAGTTTTCTCTAGTTACACATTTTTTGACAGTTTCATCTTTTATTTGAAGTTGGTTTTGGGCCGTCTTGCTGTGTCTCTACCAGAGGCTGTATTCTGTAGTGGGGAACTGAAAAGGTCTGAAATTGGGCTGGTGATGGAGCTGAGCTCTTACGTGAGGCTGCGCTGTTTGGGCAGTGCAGTCTGCATTCGTAATACGTGGCTTTCAAATGCTTTTCAAGATTGCACTTGGCAATAATAATTTATCAGAACTGGCAGTCTCTTATTGAACAGAGCCTGAATGTACTTTTCTTTAGAAGGCATGTGGTCAAATCTCTGAACATGTGATTTCTTTGTTCCTGAGCTGCATCTTGAGATGCTAATAAAGCTCTGGTATCGTTCATGTAATACAGAGAGTTTGATCTCTGCTTTCTGGATCCCATTATGACTGAGGTGGATGCAAAGAGCTCTCTTGTGCTGAATGTATGGACTGGTTATGGGAGGTTATTTGTCAGTGCAATTCAAGCTGAATGAGCTAATGTCCTATCAGGTGTCAGTCACCAATTTCAGGTTTTCTTTATGGAATCCCGCTGGCTGGCTGATGATCCTTCTTCAGCTGTGATGAGCTGCTCTTGCCCTGACACTGCCATCACAGTTCTGGAAAGGTCTGCAGAGCAGTGCCTTGCCTTTGGTTGCTGCTGTACTTGACATAGACACATTTATATATCCAGATCATTCTCCTGCCTCGCTTTATCATTCTGGGTGGAATTAAAGCTGATGAGTCCTAGAATATCCCTAGTAAAGCTTTACTTTGCCATTTGCCATGTCCTAGAATATTCCCACTGCCTTTACTTTGCTGTTTGCAGCCCAACCATTGTCAGTACAGGATGTGGTTATTTACAGCATCAGGTGATGCATGACTGGCTTGCATGCCCTTGCTTTGCTGTACCCTGGGGGTGCTGCAGTGGCACTGGAGTTGCAGTTTGTGTCCTGTCAGTGGGCATCTGTGTGTGCCTTGAGCCCCAGTGCTGCAGCATGTGCTGCTGTGCAGAGCAGCCCTGTGCTGTTGTAGTGAGGCTGTGTGTGTACAGAACAGCCCTGTGCTGTTGTAGTGAGGCTGTGTGTGTGTACAGAACAGCTCTGTGCTGTTGCAGTGAGGCTGTGTGTGTACAGAACAGCTCTGTGCTGTTGCAGTGAGGCTGTGTGTGTGCAGAACAGCTCTGTGCTGTTGTAGTGAGGCTGTGTGTGTGTACAGAACAGCTCTGTGCTGTTGTAGTGAGGCTGTGTGTGTGTACAGAACAGCTCTGTGCTGTTGTAGTGAGGCTGTGTGTGTGTACAGAACAGCTCTGTGCTGTTGTAGTGAGGCTGTGTGTGTACAGAACAGCCCTGTGCTGTTGTAGTGAGGCTGTGTGTGTACAGAACAGCCCTGTGCTGTTGTAGTGAGGCTGTGTGTACAGAACAGCTCTGTGCTGTTGTAGTGAGGCTGTGTGTGTGTACAGAACAGCTCTGTGCTGTTGTAGTGAGGCTGTGTGTGTACAGAACAGCTCTGTGCTGTTGTAGTGAGGCTGTGTGTGTGTACAGAACAGCTCTGTGCTGTTGCAGTGAGGCTGTGTGTGTACAGAACAGCTCTGTGCTGTTGCAGTGAGGCTGTGTGTGTACAGAACAGCTCTGTGCTGTTGCAGTGAGGCTGTGTGTGTACAGAACAGCTCTGTGCTGTTGCAGTGAGGCTGTGTGTGTGTACAGAACAGCTCTGTGCTGTTGTAGTGAGGCTGTGTGTGTGTACAGAACAGCTCTGTGCTGTTGTAGTGATGCTGTGTGTGTACAGAACAGCTCTGTGCTGTTGTAGTGAGGCTGTGTGTGTGGAACAGCTCTGTGCTGTTGTAGTGAGGCTGTGTGTGTACAGAACAGCTCTGTGCTGTTGCAGTGAGGCTGTGTGTGTGTACAGAACAGCTCTGTGCTGTTGTAGTGAGGCTGTGTGTGTACAGAACAGCTCTGTGCTGTTGCAGTGAGGCTGTGTGTGTGTACAGAACAGCTCTGTGCTGTTGTAGTGAGGCTGTGTGTGTACAGAACAGCTCTGTGCTGTTGCAGTGAGGCTGTGCTGGCACCCACAGCACACATAGCACAGAGCTCATCACCTGCCCCACATGCTGCCTGACTCACACACACACACTGCACACACTGCACACACTGCACTCCTCCCTTCCATGGCACTGCCTTGAGAGCTGTCTAAACAGTCTTCAGCTCTGGCTTCTTGGGCTTGGTGATCTTTTTGCTGGGGTTTTTTCCCCCCCTCTTAGAATTGAGTTTTGTGAAATCTTTGCTTGCATGAGGGGTTCTCCCTGCCGACCTAATCTGACCCCTGTGGTTCTTACCTTGCTGTCTGTCCAGCACCCACGTGCTGCCTTCAGAGCACTGCTATCCAGGTGCACACTCCTGCAGGAGTGGGCCTAGTTGGATTTCCACGGCCTCTCTGAGCTCCTGTGTCTTTCCAGAAACATCCTTTGTGTTTGCCTCTGTCCCTTCCTCCATGTCCTTCTCTCATCTGAGCTGTCTTCTGTCCCACATATTTTAGTCCTTTATACTCCCTCTGAAAATTCCTGCCATAATCAGTGAGCTGAGGAAAAGTGATTTCCTTAAAATATGAGGGATCGTGATGAAATTTTTTATGGTGTAACTAAACAAAATTGGGCTTTATCTTTTAATTTCTATTATGGCTTCATAATATAAAACAGCAGGTTTCCTGAAACTCTAGAACAGTCTGAAATAAGTCCTAGACTCCTTTTATTTTCCAGTTGCTACCTTAAGTAGTTTTAAGCATTATTTTAGAATGTAACAAAATTCCAATATAAAAATAGGTCTGGCAGCAGATCAGATGTGGGCTGAAACTTTTCAGCTTTTTCAGGGGTCATGAGATGCAGCACTGCCCTGATGAACTTTATTATGCCAGATGAATATGAAATAGTCTTATAAAGGAGATGTGCAAAGACAGAAAGAAAAGGCACCTATTTTTTCAGCACATCTGGGAATCTTAATCCTATATTTTATAGTTTTTTCTGTTGTGTTAAGATTGCAGATTAAATGTGTACATTTTTGTAATAAAAAGAATTCTGTGATTCAATCTTGAACTAGATGTGAATTATCTGTAACATTACAGATCAAGTCAGATTCCTCATCGAGTCATGTTGTGCACACATTTAGAGGCTTTGCAGTGCAATAGTCTCTGTTAGGCATTTACAGTTGAAAAGGATATTAATGGATATTTAAGGTGTTGATGAATCATGGCCTAAATTTTAATTGTTGGAACCAGCGAGTTTAGGAGTCGATGAGTTTTTCAAGGACAAGTTACTTTACTTGTTTCACATGCAAACAAGACCATTCATTTCACACCAGATCTGCAGTTCTGCGGGTGTCCCCCCGTGTATAATGTCATTTGTCAGTAAAAGCAGAGCTGATTAGCTTTATAATTTACAGTTAACCAGATCTGTCAGGAAAATGCTCTTATTGTCCAGCTTGTCTTTTTGTCCTGAAGCTGCGGCTGGGGGTGGAACAGGGCGTGCACCTCGGGGAGGTCAGCGAGGGTGGAAGGCACTAATGCATTCTGAGCTGCAAAGCTCACGCTTGACCTCCATGATTAAAGTTTTTTTCTGTCATCCAGCAGCCGTTGAGCCTGAAATGTCTCTGAAGAAGTCAAAAGGTCTAATCAAGCTAATGAACAAAGCCAATCATTAGTACTTTGGGAAGGAAGCGTGCAGGCAGTGCCGTGCCCCAGCTGCAGGGTGTGTGTTGCTGGGGGCGCAGGAGCTGCTGGAGGGGCAGCAGGGCACAGCCGCCTCCCTGCGCAGGCCTGAGCTCATCCCACGCCGTCCACGCTCTGCTCTGGCCGTGGGGGATTTGGCATTCTTGTAGCTGATAGGAAGGGCTGCTTCTTTCCCTTGAAGGGCTTTTTAAGTGAGGATTAAACAAAAGCTAAACCTTCCTTAGGTGAACGTCTGTGCTGGTGAACTAATCTGCATTTCTCCTTACCCATTCCTCCCAGCTCTTTTCACTCACATTTCTCTGACATGGATAAAATATTTCTCAGGGATCCTTTGTTACATTCCAGTATCTGAAGTTAATGGGAAAGCCTTTTTCACACTGGTCAAGTAGATGCCAGCTGTTGGTCATTTAAATGCAGTAAAACCTTTCAGACAGTGCACACCTTGGCTTTGGAGCCAGAACCTTTGTCATGTGTGTCCTGGAGACTGGCACCAGTGTCTTACATACATGCACATACCAGCCAGACCTGCTTTTCCAACCATTTTATCTTTGTTTATTTTATAATGAAGTGTCTTAGAATTCTTTATTCTGATGAGAGCAAAGCCCCAGCAAAGAAGAAGGAAGTAGTTTTTTCATGCTCACGCTTCTTGCCTGGAAAGCATGTAGTGATTTTGGTTTTCCCTGTAAAAAGAGTAAATCAAACCCAGGTTATTATTTTTGAAATAAATTACCCTAAAACTGTAACTATCACGTAAGAAACCTGCTCTTTCTTCCAAATCCATTGAAATTCACTGGTTCAAGCAGGGGTGTGACAGAAACTCTCCTAAGAAAGTAACTTCTTCCCTCTGTCAAGAATACCCTCCTGTGCTTAAACAGACACTTGCAATTAATCCTTTCCTCAGTCATTTGAGCTGCCCTGTTGATTTTACACAGCCAGTGGTAAATATGAGGTCACTAATTTAAAGCTTTCAGAAATAGAATGATATTATCCTTCTAAAGGGAATGCTTTAAGACTTTTTGCTGTCTAATGTTAATTTTGAATGCTCAACAGATGAAGAGTCCAAATATATTTTGGGTTAATATGAGCATCCATAAGCATATATGTGGCTTAGTATGAGCATCCATAGTAATTTTACATCAGTACAATTTAGTCCTTCTTTGTTACTTGTTTTGCATTCAATAAATATATTTGCTTGCTCTGTTGTGTATTTGTAGACATGTGGAAGAAATTGGTGCAGATACACAGCAGACTTCAGCATTACCAATACTCATTAAAATAAGATAAAAGTAGAACTGCAAAACAATTTCTGTCTTTTACTGACAAGGTTGGGAAAAAGGGGAATTCCACTCCTCCAAATGAGTTTTTCAGAGGTGTGGAAAGAGCAGAGTGGACATTCCTGACCTGTTTGTGCTGGCTCTGCTGAGGCAAATAAGCAGAGTGTAAGGAATTCACATGACTCTGTGTCATATTTTGGGGAGAGCAAGTAATATTAGCTTTTTGAATGATGAAAGTTCTTCATCTTTAGCAAAATGTGTGTATAGCCACTCTGGTTTATTTTGATGATCTGCAATTTTCCAGCCTGTTTTTCCATCCTGTGGTTGGGACCTG
The DNA here is from genome assembly GCF_037042795.1 of Molothrus aeneus. NCBI lineage: Eukaryota > Metazoa > Chordata > Aves > Passeriformes > Icteridae > Molothrus > Molothrus aeneus. Next base: position 10,238,113 of record NC_089664.1, on the reverse strand, counting down.
CAAATAAAATGCAGTTTACTCAATGCTAGGTAAGGTCTATGTTCCTTACCTGTTTATTTTGGAAGGGAAGAAGGTCAGGTGCAGGCAGTGGATTCCCAGGGACTCAGTCAAGGCTCTTGGAGTGTTTAATGCTCTGAACTCTGCAGGGTGAACCCATCACTTTCTGCGAAGAAGCGTTCGTGTCCCACCGTTCGTCTGTGATGAGGCAGTTCCTGCAGAATGCCATCCAGCTCCAGCTCTTCAAGCAGGTACTGCCTCCAGTGATCCATGGGCAAGTTCAGGTGGGGGCTGGGGGGCTGTTTCTGTGTCCCTTGATCCTGTAGTGCAGCACCTCAGTTCCTGCTTGCTGGCTTCTCTCAGACAGGGGTGCTGAGGCTTTCTCTGTATTGAGAGGTGGGTGGGTTTTCCCACTAATGGTCTCTGAACTCAAAGGTTTTTCTTACCTGAGCATGCCTAGACCCAAGATATCTCCTGTGCACTTTGTCCAGGAAGCATATTACTGTTGAACATAGAACTACTGCTTTAGGGTAGCTGAAAACATGTATGTGTAGCCAAACATGAGTGCTGGTTTTCAGCAAAGCCACACACCTTAGGGCAGTGGGCAACACTGTGTCAGTTTGGGTGGTGTTTTCATTCTATTTTGAGTCCCTACCCAGTGCAAACATTGAGGTTATTCCAGCTAGTGAAGGATAAAGTCTTTCTGAAAGGATGAAGCTGGATGATGTGTTTCTGTCTTCTAATGGTGCTGCAGTTCATTGACGGGCGTCTGGATCTGCTGAACTCTGGGGAGGGCTTCAGTGACGTGTTTGAAGAGGAGATAAATATGGGAGAATATGCAGGTAAGAAATATTTTAAGGTCATTTCAGACACTTTTGTTGGTTTACCATTTGTGGGTTATCGTGATGTAATTGGTCATTGCTGCTAGGTAAATAACAGGCTCAGTGATCTTGGCAGCCTGAAATGTCTTAAATTTTTGTTCTTTCGTCTGTCAAGAGCTTTGAACAATGTATTGTAGTCTGAGTAATGCGTGTTCAGTCTTTAAAAACCTCAGCATTATCACTTTAATAAAGTACAACTAAAAGAGTTCTTGCATTGGAGATAAAATCTTGGCTTTACCCAGAACCACCTCAGATTTTAGTGAACTTAAAAACATCTGTGTCCTCAAATGTCTGAGACAACACAGAGAAAACAGGAGAGTGTAAATCTCTCATCAATGTTATGTTTTCTGAAAGAAAAGGCTGCCTGTCCTGTTCTGTCCATGCTCCAGAGCCACTAAGTGCCAACACTTCACATTTTGAGCTTATTTTCTGTTCAGCAGAGGGTTGCAATTTGTTTTTGTGTTTGCTTCTCCATAGGTAGTGACAAACTGTACCACCAGTGGCTGTCCACAGTGAGGGTAAGCACACGAGCCAGACACCCTGAACTGGAGCTGGCCTGTTGAAGATTTTCATGTAGTGACAGAGACAGTAATTCTTAAAGCTGTTTACATCTGATTGCATATAATCAAATTTCATCTCTGGAAATGTTATTTTGCACTGAAAGTAGGAAATACAACTTTAGCCAGGGTTTAATTGCTCTGTATTGCCCTTCTGTGTTTCTCAGTAAGGTGCTGTACAGCAGTAGTCGGTGGGGTGTGGCAGGGGTGTAGAACACCAGCCAGGTGAACAGGTCATGGCAGTGCATGTGTCACTGGCTCATCACTTGGATTGTATTCATCACATGAGATTCAGCTGATCTAGAATTATTGTTTGGGACTGGAGTTAGATTTCATTTTCCCTCAGTTTATCCCTTTATCAACTACCAGAATCTGAAGAAGGCACCGTGTGTGATAAACAGGACTGTGGGATGAGGGAAGGGAAAAGAGCAAAGTAAAACCAGATCTCCCCTCCTCAGACTGAACGTACAGACTGTCCTGAAGCAGTCTCTGGCTCAAACATTGAGTGTTGTTCAGGATACTTGTGTCTTAAACTTGGTCAAGATTTTAGCGGGATGTACAGAACAGCCCTGAGGTGGGTGGAGGCACAGGGCACAGCTGTGAGATGTGTAAGACAAGGGAGGCACCTGCATTGTCCCTTGGACAAGTGCTCAATACAGACCTGGGCAAAACCAGAGTGACATTCAGGGTGGTTTTCCTTGGGTCTTTTTCTTTAAATCTGGCCTTTTCATACTCAGCTCTGCTAATAAGGATAGTTAATGCTCTGTTCTTTTAAATGAAGAATGGTGGATTTTAGATGGCTGTTTGCTTTAAAGAGCTTTAATAACATTTCTTCCTTGTTACTATAATTACAGAAAGGAAGTGGAGCCATTTTAAACACAGTAAAGACCAAGGCCAACCCTGCCATGAAGACTGTCTATAAGTTTGTAAGTATTGAGGACTGGCTTACTACTGAGATAAGAGTCTAATTACAATTCTGTTTAGACCTTTCAAATCAGACTCAAGACTCAAATCCATTTTTATTGGACTCACAAAATTACTCAAAATATACATTCATTCAAATTTCAAATTTAAATGAAAAAGTCATTTTGAAATTTAAACTCAATTGAAATGCAAAGTACAATGGGAACTTGTGATTTCTTTTGAAAGTACAGATGATAAATTCCATTTATTACACAGAACTCTTTCTGGGAAATAGTGCCTGTGTTCTCTGCTAGGCAGCTCTACCATCTCATCATTGCTCTGTTGGAAATCATTGTTACCTCAGCTTTCCCTGCTTGCAGCTTCATCGAAAGAAGGGAATCCTCTCATTTTCCAAATTGTTTCCATCTTTTCTAAATGTCAATTAATTTTCCCTAGAGATTTCTTGTACCTGCTTATTTAGAGCCCAACTTACTGAGTTATTCTTTAAATGGAAGTGTTTTCAGTGCTGTTAACAAACAGCTGGTGTGTTATGTGCTATCTGTGTGGCTGCCAGCTCCACTCTGCCAGATCAAACAGCACAGAAACAAGTGAGGATTTCTTCTATGCTCAGTTCTGGGGAATAATGTTACAAAAAGCATTGAGATAACCGTTCAAACTTTGGGCTTTTCCTCCCTTCCTCCAGCCTGAGAGAAAGGAGTAGGATGAGATTGGCTCTGCTAAATGGGACTGGCACCCAGAGCACTGTGAGGAGAATTTGCAGGCTCGCTGCCAGTGTGGAAGAATAGAAGTTTATAGCAAAGATAAATACTTACTGGGGAACACTGAGAGTGTGGAATGCAAACGATGAAAGATGTCTGTGGCTTCAAAACAGGGAAAACAAAATTTTTGCAACAAAGATGGGGTGGTGTTTTTTGTTTATTTGGAGTCTTTTTAGCTTTCTGTTTGTTTTAATGTGTTTTCAGTATCCTGTTACATTTTTTATTGCCGTTTTTATTAACTGAAAACAAACTTAGTCACTGCTGGAAATAGAAGGGAATTTTAACTTAAATTATTTTTCATGCAGGCAAAAGATCATGCAAAAATGGGAATAAAAGAAGTGAAAAACCGCTTGAAGCAAAAGGTACTTGAAGTTCTTATTCAAAATGTATAAGCACCACATCTGAAATCCTTAGCCACTGAAAGCATGATGTGATCAATAGGAAGCTGTTTGATACAGTGCTGTTAGCACACTTCAAAATGCATTACCAGCTGTCCTGGATTTTTCACACTTATAAATATTCACAGACAAAAAAAAAATTGTCTTCAAATACATGAAAGCTCTGACTTAAACCCACAAAAGCTAGAAAATTGAGTGTTCTGCTTGGAGTGGTCCTGCTCCTGTCCTTCATGCTGGGGCACTGTGTGAGGGGACTGCATGTGGATTGGGGACACTTCCCTACAGTTTTGGCAGTGAAGTTTTTGCAAATGGCAATTTGTTGTTATTTTTGCAGTAGTCAGTCAGGAAAAAAAGCCATTGGGAAGGGGATTTCTGCATTTCTTGAACGTCTGCTGCAAAGTTCAGACAGGAAGGAATTTATTAGAGTCGGTGTCCGTTGCCAGTTGGAATTATTGGAGGAAAAAATACTCCAGCTGTTTGTTGTTTCCCAGATCTGTGTGTGTGTTTGTAAACAGCACAGTTCCAGCTGTTCGAGGGATGCGTTATCCAGTCCCAGCTGCTCCTTTCAAAGCAGAGCTCCTGTCACACTGGCACACACCTCTTGAGTACCTGGGTAACTGCCCTGGCTTGGGGCACAGACTCCCTTTACTCTGTGCCTCAGAGCTCTCAGAGAAAGGAGGGAGCCAGGCAGCTGACCTGCTGAGAGAACTGAGCTTCTTATTCAGAAATTTCTATTCAGTTTGTTGCATAGGAGTTTGGGTGGGTTTTGTTTAAGCTGTGCTCTCTCTGTAAATTTCTTCTCTAAATTTCTAGACCATCCTCTTAAGTTAGGGCTCCAAATGCTCTCAGCCTGTCCCCAGGCTGTGAAGTGAGGATTTGCCTGGGTGCATTCCAGCTGCTGGTCCCTCTCTGAGCCCTCCAGACATTGCTGCAGAATCTCGGGGAAGATTAAGTGCCTTCAGATGCTTTTGTGTTATTTTATTACTCTACATTATATACGACCACTGTAGGTATAATTTGAAAACAACAGAAACATGAAGCAGTTTCCTTGTACCTGGATTTCTTTATGTCATTGCCCGTGTTTCACCTCTGCACATAACGTTCTGCCTTTCTGCGCCTGTTCCTAAAGCAGTTGGAGCTGGGCAACGTGAGCAGGTTTTTTCCTGCATTTTAAATGCAAAGAGAATTGTGTGCTGTTGTGTGACACTTGTGTACCAGGCTGAGAAAAGCCTCATTCAGTCATTGCTTTGTTTTATTATTATTGTTGGCTTCCTAGTCTGTCAAGCAGCAAGCATCTCTTTAAAAAACACACATAACATTTACAGCTAAATGGCCCAATTTTGTTTCACCTTCTTCATGTGGTGTATCTGTAAGTGAGATGCTTAAACATGATTGTTCAACACAGGCTTTCACAGGAACTTAAAAGATAGCTGTGAGTAGTTGACACACACTGCTCAACCTCTCCTTCCTTTATTATTCTGTCCTTTTCTATGTCCCATCCTCTTCTCCATGTGAAAGCAGGTAGGAAGGTAACTAAAATTTGGGATTCCTCTGTTAAAAGTGGTAAAAATAGCAAACATTGCTTTGGTTACCCTAATTTTTAATCTAAATGTCTGTGCTGCTTCATTATGGGTCTGTTATGCACAGGTCTGTTAATGCATCCTCCAGTTTTTATGTAAGAGCATTGTATTTATCCTGTTTCCTCGCTAGCAGGTGTGAGTATTAACTGTCTGACATTCTGGTATCATTAAATACTTACTTTTTGCCAAATTTGGGTTGCTAGTCTTTTATCTTCTAAGAGTAACCTAAGGTTATTTTTAAACTGAACTTACTATCCACTGCATTTTAACATACTATTTTCCATTATTAATATAGAAAGTATGCAGGCCCCTGGTAAGGAAAAGTCAAATATAAACATCCCTTTTCCAGTTTTTGCTGCCAAATCTGAGCAGCTACTGTACAAGATATAATTTAAAAATGCAATAAAGCTGGAGGTTCTGCTTCTTCCAACTCTGCATAGCAATGGTGACCTCTTAAATATAATCAAGAGCCCATTTTGCCCTTGGTCTGCTCCAGTCTTGGGTTTGAATTGCAAATGAGAAATGCAGGATTGACCTGTTGAGAGGTCACTGTGGTGTGTGTAAGGTCCTTCTTTAATATGATAGTGGAGATTGAATGGTGCTCCATTTCCATCCCTTGTTCATTTGTGGTGCAGTATTTCAAAGCAACAGAAATAGTTTTCAGAGGATTCTTATGAGTGAGAGCAAATAATTGTTAATAGATACAGCCTAGTAGCTTTATTTTATATCTGATACAGTTCTTTTTTTCTTTTTTTTCTCTTTTTTCTTTTTCATTTCCCTTTTTTTTTTCTTTTTTGCAAAGGCTGCCTTTTTCCATCTCACCGACCGTGCTGGTCAAGTCCCTCCGTTAGTGGCTCATTTGAAGCTTAACTGCATAGAATTAGGAAGAGGGAGGAATATGAATGGTACCATCCTCAACTTTCAGTCAGGAGAATGGAACTTACTGAAAGCTCTGGCTAAGACAATTTATATAAATGGTTGGGCACTTGGCATTAATATATTCAACATTATTTTAGTTCCTAGAGCCCTGTGTGGCTCTAGTTAATGCCTGGTATTCTAGAAACAACTCATTTAGAGCTTTATAACACAACCTGCACAACGTTCAAGACACTCAGAATGTGTTTTGCTCTTCTCTAGCCAGTGTTTGCAGTCCATTACAAAATAAGATCAGATTTCATTGTTTTTTTAACTCTAATGTGTTTTCGTTGAAGATAGAAAACAAACTTTTGTGAAGCAGATTTTGCTTTGATGAGTGAAGCTGTATTGATGATTTGTTTGCCTTTTGGGGATGTTGAAAGAATAGAGAGGAATGAAATAATTTAATTCTTATCTTTTATTAAGCAGTTTTAAAAATATATATGTATTGTGGTTTCATTGGAAGTCCATGCACCAAACACAGTGGAAGTAGGCTTTAGGAACACGTTATCTTTTATATGCAATTATATCATCAGAGAGGTAGGGGCAATCTATAGCAATAAAAGCTCAAGGATTTGCAGTGATCCTTACACATCTGAGGGGATTTTGCTTAATGGCTTAATCTCTCTCCATCTTTCATCTCCTCCCATTCCCCTCATGTCCAAACTTTGTGTCCTTCTTGTGGCTCTTTGGGGACCTGCCTGGGAAGGTGCTTTGCTCTCCATTGCCTCCCAGCCGTGTGCAGCCTTGGCTGGAGGCACAGCCCCCGGGAGGCTCTGCAGGGCCGGGAGCAGCCCCTGCTCAGCACAGGCTGGGTGGCCCTGGGAGTGCTGCAGCTTGGGCAGCTCCAGGCCCTGCAGCGTGGCTCCACCCCGCAGAAATATGGAACCAGGGTTTGTGTTTGGCTTCATCGCAAGGATCGGTGCTGCATAGGCTGTGGGAGTCCCAGGCTGAGGAGATCCCCTGGGGGCTCGCTGCTGGCTGGAGCTGCAGCAGGAGTTGGGCAGACACTCAGGTTTCCTGTCAATGTCTTGCTTTGGGGCTCTTTGTTACTAATTTGGAGGACTTTGTTGTACCTTTTCAAGACAAGGTGGCATTGTGCAGCTGAAGGGTGGGGGGGAAAAAAGTTTTTCTCTCTAGTTTGACCTTAACAAGTTGTTAATTCCCCATGATCCTTATGCCCGTATTGGGGAAACCACTGCTCTACCAGCTGGATCTAAAGAGGGGTCTCAGCTTCTCTGTGGAGCAGACAAAGCCCCTTAGAAAGTCCATCCAGCTTTTTGTTTCATTTGACCTAAACACATTAGGTCAGTGTGTGTCCAAAGGAACCATTTCTAATTGGCCATCAGCTTACACGGCTCATTATTGTACCTGAGCGAGCCGGGGGCTCGCAGGGCCGTGTCAGAGGTCAGGGAATCAAAGCCCTGCCGGTGGCAGCAGCCACCCTCAGGTCAGCCTTGCAGAGCTCCAGCCTCTGCAGCCTTCTCTCCATATTTACCCAGCATTATTTCCTTGGCATTGTTGCAGAGATGTAAGGTTTGGGGCCCACTGTGTTACAGACTCTTTCTCAACTCACTTTCAAACTCTTTGCTTCTTCTCTGATTCCTGTTGTCTGCGGGCCTTTGTCTTTTTCAAAACCTGTGTTACACACCCTGCACTTGCCAAGTCCTCTAACCTGGGCTGGCTGGTCACTTCACTTCTGGAGATGAGAACTAAAGTCAAAGCAAACAAAAAGTGTTCTGCCAGGCAGCCCTTGGTGTTGTACCCTCTCCTGGAGGCATATTCAGTGCACACAGACTCCAAGATGAAATGCAGAGCTAACTAAGTTCTGAGTTCCATCTCTCCTTGCCACTTCCACCAGTAATTGTTCTGCTGTGGGTAATTCTGTGCAGTACGTTAATGGAATTACCGTGTTCATTTAGGCTTACAATAAGCAGAATGCCCTGTCCCTGCACTTCTGTTGAGTTCATTTCTAAAATAGAAAATCTGAGCTATGGTTTTTTTCTCCACATGCACTTCCTGGCTTTTGCGTGTTCAAGTCAGACATTTTATTGAATGTCCTGTTTGCACCACTGGTACTGGGAGGAGAGAGGTGTTATTTATGTACAAGCTCTGATGGATGAAATGTTTTATTCTAATGATAGTTTCTTTTCTGTACTTTGGTGTTTTTTCCCCTAACATCCGAACTGTTAGTCAGCATTATCCTCTAGTGTCTCCTTTGTGCACCTTCCCCTCACTGAGGAGTGTTCCTGGCCATGCTTTTGACCTTTTCCTGCCCCACAGGACATTGCTGAGAACGGCTGCTCGGCAGTGCCAGAGGAGCCCCTGCCAAGGACAGCACCATCGCCACTGCCTGAGAAGAAGGACCCGAAACTAAGAGAGGACAGGAGACCAATCACAGTACATTTTGGTCAGGTAGGTCTTAGTGTAAGTTGTTCTCAGTCATGTGCCTCAGCAAGAATAGTTCAGAGGAAAGTCATGATAACAAATATGCCAAATGCTTCATTATCTTCAATCACTGAACTGTGCTGTTTTAGTTTTATTTCTGTTCTATCTGTTTAAAGGGGATTCTAAAACCTCATTTTTCTGGGGTTTGCAGATTCCTTTTGTTCGAACTATGATTCTGAGGAAAATAAACGATGAGGGAATGGGGGTAGCATAAATATTGTAGCAATTTTAGAAACTATTTTGCAGCTGGTTTAGCATGCAAGGTGCTACAGCTCTCAGGACTGAGGGTGTAGAATTGAAAACATCCGCTGCTATCTAGCCAGATCATTAGTGTCAATATGGGATGTCCAACTATTAAAGCATTTGAACATTCTCTGAAAATTAAATGCGATGAACTAAGATGGAAAAATCAATTAAGAGCTTGTTAGCGTGCTCTGTATCCAGTATTGACAGCTGAGCTGTTCACGTTAGTTACTTGCATAATGTTTCTTTTGATATGTCTGCAAAACAGAGAGTTTGAGGGTGGGGTTTGAAGAACTGGCTGTTTAGAAAATGTTGTAGTTGCTGTGATTTTCATGGGAAAACATCCCGTGTTTATTACCCGTTTGCTACTGTTCCCCTATTAAGTGTAGGCTGACTCAAAAAATGACATGATTTGTGTTCACTGTTCTCCTTTCTTTTGTTGTATCTATTCTTTACACTGTTCTGACCAGAAAACAGGAGGAAATACCTGATTTCTTCTAAGGAAGCAAAGTGTAAATTTAAAGCAATTGTAAAACATTATAAAATGTGAAGCAAACCAGTTTTAGAGAAGTGTCTATGAATAGAAACCAGTTGGTGTGGCTGCACTGACTGTTCAGGTATTAGATGGGACTACCTGAGGTCTGATCACTGCTCAGAGCAATGTTGTCTGCATCATTTCAGAATTAGATTTATTTTTTCAGTACTTTAACCAGTGTGCTAAAAGTAAGTTCTTGGAGACTTTTAAAAAATCTTTCTCTTCCAATTAAGTATTTTCAGTAGAGACTTATTTTTCTGTTACTTTCAGTGCCACTACAGTTGGGAGGAATTGGGGCTACTGGAGGAATGCAGCCATCTAGCTCCAGCAGGGACATGTTACATTTCATTTGAAGCAGTCAAAAATTAGATAATATTACAATTTTTTTTCAGTTTTTCCTTTCGATTTTTGTGAACGATGGATGGTTCAAACATGATGGTAGATTAATGAAATATATATTTGACTGGGAAGTGCAAATTTAAATTCATGAGGTTTTTTAACAGTCACTTTCAAATTTTTTAATGATCACTTTTCTGTGTTGAAAGAAACACGCATCAGCTTTCCTGACCCCTGGCTGTGGGGAGAGGCTTGCTGGCTAAATGCTTATTGCTGTCATCACATTACTAATGCTGGTTTCCAAAAACCCATCTGACTTAGCAGTTGTAGGGCTGTCTGACTCAGCCTTGGTCCTGGCACGGGTCTGCTCCTCCCGATAGCCCAATGCCAAAACAAAAATGAAATCATACGTTCATTCAAAAGGAGAAGATGTTCAGGTTTATGAAATATAGATTAAGGCTTTGGGGAGGAAAAAAGCAGCAACATTTACTGTATAAATGGGAGATGGCTTCTAACTCGTGATTAAAGGCAGAGATTTTAATGTCACTTTTAACTCTGTCTAGAATACAGAAGGTGGGAACAATTAAAAAGGCACAAGAACTCTGAAATAAGGGCTGTTTGTGCATTCACAGCTCTTCTAAACTGAAGAGGATGAAAGAGGCTTTTTTCTCATTGTCAGGGGCTCTCTCGGAGTGCAGCATTGTGCGGCTGGCAGCGAGGTTTAAAATGCATGCATGCGCTGGGGTCAGGGCCCGGCTCGGGGCGGGCGGTGCAGGGAGCCCGGCCCAGCGCTGCGGCAGCGCTCCGCCGCCGCGCGGGCCTTTAATTGAGACGTGCTGTCAAAGTGACAAACACATTTGCATACAGTCTATTTATTTTCCTCGGAAAGGTCTGCAGTCTGCTGTTGGTTGAACATTCTTAATCAGCTCGCTGTAAGTGAGCCGGCAGCGAGCTGTCCTGCGCTGGTGCTTCTCTTCATTACATGACAGATTAGCTAAAGGGGGATGGGCTAGCGAGCCAGCAACAACCTTTAATTTTAACTCATTATCTCTCACCCTAGAGTGAGGCAGTTGCTGGCTTTTCCAAACACGGTTGTGTATCTGCAGTTGTTCGGCTACAAAAAATATCAGTAAAATATCTTGAAATGCCTGTAAAAGCACAGCCCCTCAGCTGATGGCTCACCAAAATTTGGCAGTAATTGGCTGACTGGGGGAGATTCTGTATGTCCTGGCTCATCTTGGTGAGTGGTGATCATTGGAGAGCCTCGTTTATTATGGAATTGTTTCAGTGATGCTTTCTGCAATACTAAGACATCGTGGGAAAGCTCCCCTTGATGGTGAAAAGAAGGATTTCTAGCCAGATAGCCTGGGGGCAGTGTAGTAAAGATCTAAACTGGAGTGTTCTTAGTAAGACACCACCGTGGGAGGGTGGGACCACTGCTTTTCCTGGGTGGCACTTTGCATGCTTTACCCAGGGTGTACCTTTCCTACTGATCCCTGCATCAACCAAATACAGGAACTATTGCCACGGGCTCTGGGACAACACAACTGTACTCAACAAGTAGCAGGAGCAGTACAGGCAGCTTATGGTTTAATGGGTGGGGAGAAGAGGGAATAATTTTCAAGCCAAGGTTTGTTTTGAACAGGTTCCTTGTCCAAGCAAGCAGTTGTTGGGGCTACTTTGGCAGGACCCACAGAGTTCATACAGGATTGGTACCTGTGCCCAGTCTTCCCACCAGTCTGGGAGAGGTGGTGTGAACACGCAGGATGAGCCCAAGGGCTTCAAAATCAAACCTACACTTAGGAACATTCCTCCTTAGGAGCTTTCCCACAGTCAGTAGCACCCCTGATTTAGTACAATTAAACCAGCAAATGATAAGCTGCCAGAAACATCACTTGTTGTGATGTTTGGGAAAGGGAATAATTTCATTAGAAGCAAGCGATCCTGGCAGTTCTGTACAGCTCTCTAATTGTGTCTATTATAATTAGAATGTCATTTGTCAGCTTAGCTGGGTTTATGTTTTCTATGGCTTGTTTTTATTTACCAGCAAATAGGATATTTAATTCCATTTATGCACCAAAAGGTGTAAAGCTTAAAAAAATACAAAAGACTCTTCCATATATATCTTTAGTAGAGAGATTCAATCATGTTCCACGCTTGATGCAAACTCCAGAGAATCAGTGCTCTGGGGACTAATGTAAGTAGCTATGAGACAAATGGAAAATGCAGTCATCTACTGGAGCAGCTTGTCTGACTGTGACTCTCTCCCTGGCTCCTTCTGACTGCTGTTAAACTCTTGCAGGCCACAGCATGGAAATTGCCATCTCATTTGCTGTTTTGAACCCTTTTGCTGTAAATGAACGCGTTCATTTTTCCTAGTCACAGTCTGCACTTGGACACACAGAACAAACAACTCTGCTTTGCAGGGCAGTGCTCTTCTTCCAGGAGATTAAACGGCATTAAGAGGTCAGGGGGAAGATGGGGAGAACACCAGCCAGCTGCATTCCAGGAATGCAGAACTGGATCACTGAGGCCAGAGGCAGCAGAGGAGGGATTATCTCCAGGGTAAAAGGGATGAAGCAGGGAAGGGAGGAAGGCTCCTTTGCCAGACCCTGTGACTCCCTTCACACCCAGGTGCATCGGAACAATAGCAGATTCCCCTGGATCACAGCAGGCATTGTGTGGCACTGAGGTAGAAACCAAAGGGGAAAGGGGAAAACAAGTTCATTTGCTAATATTCGTGTAACTGTATGCTCTGGTTGCAGAGCCAGCCCTCCTCTGGCCACTCTGAGCTGCTTGGACAACAGCAGGACCTTCCCTAGGAAAAGGAGCTCCCTGCCGCTCTTCCAGATGAGCAATGTGGGTGCTCATTTCCTTTCTCTGGAGCCACATGGCGTTTCCTCCCTCTCTCATTTGATTCTTTATGGATTTAGCAAAAGCATAAGTTGTTTAAAATGATTTTGTCTTCAGAAAGCATATCTCTACCCTCATTTGCTCTCACTCCTTTCTTTGCCTGTTCCTTTCAGGAAGGAGTTCAGTGTTGCTCAGTACAGGTCAGAAGACTCACAAGAAAGACAAATGTCTTGGCCCAGAAGCACTTGTCCATCTAATGTCTGCTTGAGACCACTCAAATGTCCCATCAGGTTCTCAGGGACAGTGTTCTTAGTCAGAGTAATAAAACCAATGTCAGTGGACAAGACAATGATGCATTGGATTGAAGCTGTGCTTTGTGGTGTGCAGGACTGTGGCCCCAGACTGCATCCAGCACATGAATGTGTTCAGCCATGAAAAAGCACATTGCAGACTGTAGCTTGCAGTGTTTTCCAGCTGTCAGGGTTATTTGAAGCACTCCTTACACAGGGATGCTGGGAATGGCTGTGCTGCCCTGAGTACAGCGTGTCAGTGCTGCACTGCCCGCATGTGTGAAGGGAGGGCTGGCAGAGCCGACCTCCCAGGCCTTGTGCAGAGTCTCCTTGTTAGTCGTGTTCTGCTGAGGAGCCCATAAATATCTCCTAGGGAGGATCTCAGTCCGTCACTGCTGGCATGTGGAAGGAGAGTTGTGCTTTATAAATAATACATACATAGAAAATAAATATATCAGTACATGCAAGGCTACCCAAATCACCTAGATTGACAACTTGAGGAGAGCTCACAGTGTCTTATGGGTGACTTGCTTCTCTATCAATGTAGATCAGCATCCAGAGGCTTCTTATGTATCACTTATGAAGTTGATATGTGCAGTTAGGCCAGAACTGTCTGAAATGACCTCTGGGCCACTGGATTAACCAGGAGATTAAAGAGAAAGAGTATGTGAAACATATAATTCTTCTAAATGCTGACCCCACTGTGACTGTTTGTTTGGCCAGGCATTTTTTAGATTTGCCCTTCAGAGCTGGGCTGATGGGTGCCACATAAAACAGTTGTGAGTGCCAGGCTGCAGATAGAGGGTCTGTGTCCTTCTGTGGGTGAGTGGGGGAGAGTGTCCCCCCAGTTATTCAGCCTGGCTTGGTGAATGGTGAAGGTGAGTGAAGCAGAGAGTCATTGCTGTTTATAGAACTCCTTAAATGAGAGACCATGTATTTTTTCTTGTTTTTTCTGTGCAAGTTGCTAGAGAGAAATAGCTGTTAAGAGATAATAAGGGATGTGTCCACTTTCCAGCATTTTAAATCATGCAGGTTATGTGATCTCTTTGATTTGAATTCCAGCATCAGGACCACAGAAAGCCAATATAAAGCTGGTAAAATGACCAGTTAAAAAGCACACACAAACCACTGTGGCTTTTTTCTTTAAATTTGATATTGTATTGCTGGATTTTCTAGTATTTTAAGTGAAAAATATATGTAGTTAGTTCCATGTTGACAATGTCCTTGAGGATTTGACAGTGAGATTTTCCAGCAGTTGCTCTTCGTTAGAATCCTGGTGGTGTTTAATAAGGCAGCCAAACTGCTGGCACCTCGGGCTGCTGTTTGTTCTCCGAGGGCTCGGGGCTGCTGCAGTAAGCACATCGACCAGGGCTGATCATTACAAGGGCGTACGCCACCATGAATAAAAATGTCACACGTTCTCCCATCTCACAGTGCTACAAAATGTCAGTCCTGTCAAACAGACATTGCAAGTAGCACTGAGCAGTCAGTACAAATTGGGAAGCTGAATATTCCCCCAGCTTTCTGATATTCTTCATCTGAAGCAGAAGAAAAGCAGTTGTTAACCTATTAGCTGTGATTTTAAACTCTGCTGAGGTAGTAGATGGATAGGCTTTAACACATGGGGATAAATGTATTCCTGGGGTCTGGGATTTTTTGCAACATGTCTCTTCATCCATGTATGTTGAGGAATAGACAGAATGAAAACAAACCACAACAAAATGAACCTCATTTTGGAAGAAGTCCTCTGCAAAAGTGATCATCTCAGTGAGAGTCTCTTTCAACCTCTTGCCAGTTTTACCTCTGTGAATAGCTGTACAAAAGTCCTCCTTGCTGGTTTGCTGTAATCCAGAAAGGGCCTGCTTTGATGAGTTAAGGGAGTTTTCCTTCATGGCCCTGTCATTATGCAGCAATGTTATGGAGAGCTGGGGTTTTATTCTCCTTCTGGACAAATGAAGTTGTGCTGCTTCAGGGTAAGGCCCACTGTGTGGTGCAGTCCATAGGATGTGTTCCTTCCTGGCTTTGTGTACTACCAGGGACATCCCTGTGTTGACAGAGTTACCCATCTAGGATTGAGGCGTGGATATTGTCAGTGTAGGAATCTGCTGTTACTGCTGGCTCCAGAAAAGAAGCTGGTGCAAAATGTGAAGTGCAAAGTGGTGCCAAAATATCAAAGAAATAAAAAGAAATTATACAAAGTCACCAGTGGTTGCCCAAGAGGACAAGGAGAGAAGTTCTGTGTCACAGTGAGTATTTCAAAGAAATGGACTCAAAGTCCATTCTTTGTGTTGAGATTTGTTTTTTCTGATACCTTCTCAGAACAAAAAGCTGGTGTGTGTTTAGAGTAGTGAATCGTGATGAATGAATCCCTGCCCAAACAGTGGTGAGTGCTGGAGCAAATTGCCAAGGAAGGCCCAGCGAGGATCAGGGCTGGGAAAACTCTGCAGGGACCAGAGCAGAGCAGGTGGAAAAGGGATCAGCAGAACCCTGGCCTGCTTCTGCCTTGTGTAGTTACTGTCTGCAGCATGATCCTTTGTTATCCAGGGCCTCACTGCATGGGAGCAAAATGGAAACAATGTGTGTGAGGCTTCTTTGAACCAGAGTGACTCTAAATTGAATTAAATATTTTGTGTTCTGCAGGCAAGAGGTCCACAGTGGTGTTCTCATGGTTTTGGGATTTTGGCTTTAGGCATTGCTGCATTTTTGCCAGACTTGTTCTACCTTCCCAATCTACAAATGTGGCTTGAAGAATGAGGCATTCCTTAAAACATGGAGATTATTTTTATCACAGGACCCAGCAGATTTCCATTGAAGTATTTCAGAGTGTAAATTAAAAATATATGCTGTAAAGCATACACTGTTTCTGTCATCCCAGTTTGTGAGCTATACATATGGGAGCATGTAAAAAGCAGAGTGTGCTGTGCAGGGATCTGGCTGGATAATAAAACAGCTGCCTCGTAGATTCCGTCTGCTTTCTCTACTGAATCTTTTTAGGTACCAGACATTTTTCAGTGTTGTTATTTTCTCCCCTTTTTTTTTTTAATTGAGTGTTCAGTTGAGTCCAGCATGTTCTCCCAAAGTCAGCTCTTCAGGTCTCCTGCAGCCTGTGTGTGTGAGCCTGGCTTCATCCAGCACAAGGCATCTCTCTGCCATGGCTGATTGACTTGAAGGGATTTTCAAGCCAGTCCTCAATTTCGGAAGGAAATAAGATATTCATCTAGAAGAGCTTTGCTTTGGAAATTATTGGAAACACCCTCACTGCTAATTGAGAAACACTTCTTTCTCCACGTACTAACAAACCAGTTCTCATCTGGTCGTGTTTCCTTTGAGCATTTCCTTCAGGTGGCGCTTGTGGCTGCACATGACCTAGCACCTCTGATTTACTCACAAGGCTCTGGTTTGAATACCACTTTAAAAAAACCTCAAAAGACATCGACAATTAGTGTGAGATAATATTCTGCTCACAAGCTGTTATGTCACAGACCAAAAATTATCCTTTTGTAATGTTTTCTTTGGTATAAAACCCTAAATAGTTGTATTGTGAAAGTTCCTTGGGTGTATAATAGCTGTTTTATGAGATGTGGGATCTATAATTTTTAAATAATATTTTGATAGTGTAAAAGTGAATGTAAGATTTTTCTTGCTCCAGCATCTCATAGCTTAAGTCACTTGTCTGATAATTAGCAAAGCAGTGCCAGATCCACAGTCATAAAAATGGCTTTCTGCAAATTTTCTGTCTTGTTGCTTCAGAAGTACTTAGAACAAGATGATTAAGCAAATATCCAGAGGTAAAAGATATGCTGGTAAACAGCTATTGTGAGGAAGTGCTAATTTAGACATTTCTCCCCTTCACAGAAAAAGCTATAGTACATATATTTAGGACTATACCTGGAATAGCAATTTAGCAGCTTTTAGCACTGCAGCCATGTGCTGGTTGGTGCCCATTCCTCCCTACAGCCCAGGTAATTAAGTTGATATTCCAACACAGCTTCACCTGCTGACCTTTTAGAAACAATGTGTTTTGCTGCATTAACAAATTAACTTCAAATCAGTGGCTCTCCCAGCAAAGGCAGAGTTGGAACATTGCTTATCCCCCTGCAGTGAGGGGCAGGAGCAGCAGCCCTGGCAGTGCAGCTCTGGCAAAGCCCCTGTTCCCTGCGGTGCCTCCCGTCCGCCCTCGGCCTGCTCCTGCCTGTGTTCCCAGCCCTGTCCCTGCTCCCTGCAGACAGCGCTGCTGGCCAAGGGCCCTTCTGTCCTGCCCTGCTCTGAGATCTCCTGAGGCTCAGCAGGGCACGCTGTGCTGCAGCACATACAAACCTCCCAACAAACTCCATTGCTGGGAGCACTGCAGTGATAACAGAACTTGGAATTGGAATGTTGGCTTTGCCTGTGTTGCTACAAGCGCTGAGGTCACAGTTCTGAGAGTTAACACGATGCCTGGTTAGAAGTCCAAGAGACAAAAAAGTTTCTGCATCTTTAATCTTTTCCCAAAGCAGCATTTGTGTGTGTCTTTATTGTGGAAATACATAGAACTATTTTTTGATCAGAGATGAAAGCTTAATCATATGTGATATTTAAATCTCAGCTGGAAAAAATAATCTAGTGACAGGATAAGGATATGAAAGAATTGGCTCCTGCAAAGGAGTAGTTTATTGTAATATAAATATGTAGAATATTTGTAGTGTGTTCATTTTCACTTACACAGAACTAAGATAATATTGACACAAGTAGTTTTGGGTTCTAGGCCATCATGATGCTTTAAGGCCTGATTTGTAATTGTTGGTCACTTTGGAGTAAAACCCAGGACAGGATCTGAGCGTAAGCTCACCTTTAAGTGCATGAAAAGTTTCACTGAATTGGGGTTTTTTCCTTGCTCTTACATGTCTGGTTTGAGGCCTTCTCCATAAGTTTTCACAAGCACTAAAATCACTCAAGATTTTAGCGAAAGTGTTTTTGAGTATCCTGGTTTCCATTTGCAAAAATGTGGCCTAGAACACTTGGGCCTCAAGGTCCAAGAATCCAGCCTGAAGATCTTTGCTGTGTCAGTCCCTTTTGGCTGTCTGGTGCTGTCCCTGCTGCCTGTGGTGTGGCAGGAGCCGAGTCCAGCCACCACGGGTACCTGTGCTGCTGGGGCACATCGTAGGCCACGGTGTCTGTCCCTGCTTCGGAAAAGCAAAGTAAGAAAAAGGGCATTTTGTGAGGTGAGTATGAAGGTAAATCACGTGCTGTCACATGCTCATGCTGCTTTTGCCAGGACATCAGAGGTGTTTCCATGCAGGTGACTTTAATTTAGTCTCCACTTTGCTGCAGCAGCACAGACTCCGCCCGCCGCGGCCGCCGCCCCCAAAGATCCAGCGCTCCTCCAGGCCCGTGAGTAGCTGGGGATTGTTTCACTGCCACAGCTTAACACTGCCTGAGTTACGCTCCTTGTAGCACTACTAAACCCTGGTAGTTTGGATTGGCAAGCTCTGCGCAGAAGCCATGTGTGAATTATGCTCCTAAACTGCCTTCTCTCTGCTGCGGCACAGCCCTGGGACCCGCGGTTGTTCTGCTTTTCTCTGGCGAGCCCTGCAGCTCTGGGCAGCTCTGCAGGTAACTGGGGCTGCTCTGGCCACCTCTGGTTTGACTTTTGCCGTGGTTTCTTACACACAAAGCCCTGCCAGACTGGCTGGTGGAAGTTTTTAGCCAGTGAGCTTTTGAAGACTTGCACTGAACTCAAATCTGAAAGGAAGCAGAAGTCTGAAGACATAATAGTTATTCTCTGGAAGTTATGCTTTTAATTAATTTGGGATGCCTAATTCTTCTCCATGTATGAATAGACTTGAAGAAAGCAAGGTCGATCTTTGGCAGTGGAACGTTGGTGCCATGTTATGGATGACATACACTGGGTAATTCCATGGTGTAAAAGGAGCCCCAGCAGGTTGGCCAGAGGAAGGGACTCCTCCACAGAAGAACTGCACAGAAATTACTGGCAGTGCAGTGCCTGTACGTGTTAGGTAGGGACACCTTATCTCTGCAGTTTTTCCCCAAAAACACTCATGGTAGGACAGTTTCTACCTATGGGCTATGCAGGATGGCATTAAGACTTGACACCCTGCTGCGTCTGCACCCTGCACCAGATGTTTGGGTTTTTTTAAAGGCAAAGGCAAGAAGCATCAGTTTAGGAGGGGTGTTGGTTTTTGGCACAGCATTGGAAGGTATTTATGTATATTCAGGATTATATTCAGCTTTATGAATATAGTTCTCCCCCCAGATTGTCTTACTTCTTGCTTCCTTATCCATATACATATATGCATAAGAAAGAGAAAGATGCAAGTTTTCAAATCTGATCTTGCTAAAACTTGTTAAAATTTGTTTTGGATGAGCAGGTAACTGGTTAACAAGTGCAACTGGGTGTGTGTTTTAACTTTTGATCTCTGGTGCATGTTCCTGTGTGACATTTCAGTGGCATGTGTTTCTCCTCCGTCTTTTTAACTCTGGGTGTTAATTTAGCTTAGTAGAGTCATTTTTATGGATTTTTTCGCCTGAAAATTTCTGTTTTCTGTGTTTAAAAAATAGCATTGACTATGATTATGTGTGTTCTCTTAAATACAGTGGGCATGGGAGACCCTCCCAGATGTGTTTCACTAGGATCAGACTTTCCATGTACTGTGGGCTTCCTGTAGTGTTCCCATGCCCTCGTGTTCCACATTTGGCAGGTGTAAGGGGGCATGTTGTGATTCCTCTGTACCAAAGTTGCTGAACTGTATATTGTTCAAATGGAGTCATTTATTATGGGGAGATCTTGTTAAGACTGTTTAATCTCCCAGCTGTAGGGTATTAATAGTCCTCGCTGTAACATGGTTGGTTCAACTGTCTTTGCTCCCAATGTGATTGATAAAAGGTTGGAAATGTAATAATGAAAGCTCCTGTTGCATTCCTCTGGCTGTGTCAGTAAGTGGAACAGAAAGGCTTCATTCATCAGGGGGAAATTCAAGATAAATGTAAATTATTATAATCAATCCCAAAAATATGCTTGTATCAAATATACATAAATTTGTTGTTGTTCAGAACTGTTATTTGGCTTTTGGTAGTTGCAACACATTTCTGTATGTGTAAATAATACTTTTTGCAGGCTGTTTTTTCCCTCTCAGGCTTGGCAGCTCCTACAGAGGTGGGTATCAGCAAGTGATTTATCCTGGCCTTGTACACAAGCACTAAAGGGGGTGACCAGGTCCCTCTGCTCTTCCAGCCAGGGCCACATAATACCAGAATTCCTGAGAAATACTTTGTGCTGCAAGGAGGAATACATGGGCACTAGTGCTTGCAATATGAGTAATTGCTGATAATAAAGCCAAAAACACAGACCAAAGAAAGGTTAAGGAAGCAGAACAGAGATGTTCTTTGCATTCTGCTGCTTTGGAAATAAGTGGTGGTATTATGAAAGAGAGAGGGTTGTTGCTTCTAATTAATGGAGGTCTGTTTGGATTAATAGTGGTTGTTTGGAAACTTTATTCAATTAGAAAAAGTTAAAATATAATAATTATGCATTAAGTTGATGGGGACAGTAATAAGCACATTCAACCCTTCTGTCCTGGAAGTTTACCTTTTTTCTTTTGGCTGTGTGCTCACGTAATTGGATTTCTTTGATATTTTGCATTTGATAAGCACTTAACCTAGCCTCTGTGGCTATGTGAGACTCAAAATCCAGCAAGGAATTGCCTTGATTCCTGGCTTTTCCCTGCAGTTCCCCAGGAGCAATGCTCTAAATCCCGCTCAGCTTTGTCACCTTGCAGCGCGCTGGGCTGGGGCCCTGGAGCCACCCCAGACTCTCACCTCTGTCCCTCCCCGGCAGCACAGCCAGCCGAAAGGTGAAAGTGTTCCCAGCACGCTGACAGGCCAGCTTTACACATCAGCTCCCAGCTCCCATTTAATTAAGCAGCTTTGCTTTCTTCCTCTCCTTCCCTCTCTCCTTCGCGCTCTCCTCTCCCGTTCCTCCTGGCTGTGGCCCCCCTCTCCCTCTCTCCTCTCTGCGCTCTCTCCGTGTTTTATCAGCCCTAATGAAGCAGTATTCTTCATCGATCCTGCTGATTGCCAGCCCATTCCTTTTGTTTGTTGGCACCGAGCCATTCTGCTGCGCTCTGACAGCTCAGCTCCTCTAATTAGCTCTGTTGTTCTTTTCCCCATGTTTCACCACGTTGCAAGTTCAGTTGAAGTTGCCACAAACTTAATCCTTCCATTCCTGCCATAAATTCACATTCTTAAGCTGTCTTTATTGTAGAGAGGAGCAGCCTTGTGTGGGGACTGATCTCCAAGACCTTAACATCTGACCTTTTCATAAGCCCTTTTTCCTAAGAAATGGTGGCAATACAACTCTGGATTTCTTCATCATATCTGCTGTGCACCATTTCCTTTGAAATGAAAATTCAATGCAATAATGCTGCTGCTATTTTCGCATACTGTGTGTAGGGCAGAAGCACTACACCCAATTCGGTGGCTTTCTCCTGGCAGGAGAATTTGAGGTTTTTGTACCTGGGAAGAAAAATTAAAAAAAACAAAACCAAAACAAACCTGGAAAGTCGTCGTCCCCCCAACAAATATTTTTTTAAAACTTATGTAGTCACTCCAGAGCACTCAAGCTGTAGGCCATGAACATCTTCTTTCTCTTGTGCCTCTTAAGGGAGCAGAAGCTCTGGGAGGTCAGGAGCTGAATTGTATTCCCAACTTTATTTGGGTTTTTGGCCATTTCTGGTGATATAAGCATTGAGCTGAGCCAACAGATCCGACTCTTTTTTGGGTAGAGTTGTACTTTCCTAACAAAACACATGAAGCTGGTATGTACAGTCTGCTCTGATGCTGCAAATTCCCTCATTTGACTCGCAGGGATAAATTCAGCACAGAATTCCTCAGCAGTGTAAGCTGGCACAAACACAAACTTTGAGCTTATTCCTTTCCTTGAAATAAGGTTTATTTGCTTGTGGAGGTCCTGGTCAGAAATCAAGCTGAATTTCCATACATTAGAAGGTGATGGATACGTATGTGAGACTGGATTGGCAGCAGCATCATCTTCCACAGAAAAGCTTTGGATTTTACTTACAACAGAAGTCTGACTTAGTACCAAGAGTGCTAATGACAATATGGCTGGCGAGGGTTTGTGTTCAGCTCTGGAAGGAAGCAAATTTTTAGTGAAGAATGAGTTGAGTTTTTAATGTTAAAACATTTATCCTGAGTACACATCTTCCCTGACACCCCTGCACAGAAGTCCTCACCTGAGAGCTTGGGTTCCTGGGAGCAAGTGGCCAGAAGGGTCATGGTGTCAGAGCTGAGCCCCACTGTGCAATGTCCAGAGCACACAAACATTCCCAGCTTTTCTCTCACCACTGACTGCTCAGGTGGAAGCTCGCTCTTAGGGAATCTTTTCTCTGAAATTCAGGGCAAATAGCAAACAGTGGCAAGCATATATGTTTGGTTTGCAAGTCCTGGGGTGGGTTTATATTCATCCTTTAGATCCTTGATGTATCCACACTCGTGTGTAACATTGTTGTGCACCAAAGACAAAGCAAGGCCCGGTGGAAGATCCCTGTAGGATACTGGTGGTTCTCCATGTGTCTGTGTCTGCTGTTGGATCAGGGTCAGAGTTTGATGAGATGTCTCTGTGCATGTCACAGGTTCGCCCCCCAAGACCTCATGTGGTTAAGAGGCCCAAGAGCAACATTGGTGTGGAGGGCCGGAGGACCTCAGTTCCCAGCCCAGAACAGTAAGTACTGTGCTGCTCTGCTTCTCTCTGCTTGTGTCAAACAATGTGTTCAGACCTGGGACTCACCAACGGAGACATTAAAAATACTACAGATCAAAGTTAGATTTTAACTAAGAAAAAAAAATGATTTCTTAAAAAAAAATTTGGAACATTGTAGAGGAAGTGTGAAAAATCAAGTAACCAAAGTTTGCTTATGGAAAAATTGCAGTTTGCCAAGTTATGCACACTCTGATCAGCCTCTTCAGTGAAAGTTTTCAGGTTTTGGAGGTTTGTTAATTTTTTGTTGTTTTGGTTTGCACTTTTCTTTCGAGGAAATTGTCAGTTCCAGCCCTGCAGCTGCAGTGTTCTTGCCAGGCTGTAGCTGGAGGATGCAGAACTGTTTATTTGACAGTGATGGCAAAAGGGGCTGTGTCTGACTCTAGAGTGCAATAACAGGACCGTGATGTCTGAGTGAGCTCTGTGGTGAGGGTTTGTAGGGCTTCACTTTGCACAGTACCAGCAAATTTATCCCCAGTTTAGCTGTGCCAGTGAAGAGGGAATGTTCCAAATCATCTGTGCTGCCCCAGCCCACTGCTCCTGGACAAAAAGTGTTGGTTCCAGTGTCTCACTTGTGCATACCAGTACAGGCATGTTCTGTTGCCTCAGGGAGGCTTTTTCAGGCACTTTCACTAAAGTCACTTATCCCTTGCAAAGATTACAAGGGGTGTGTGTTGCAGATTCCTGACAGTGCCTGAGTGGAGTTGGCAGTGACCCTGGCCAGGGAATGGATGCTCTGAGCTGAGATGTTGTAAACTAGGGGTATTCTGAGCTGTGGATGCTCTGAGCTGTGCATGTTCTAAACTGTGGGTATTCTGAGCTGTGGATGTTCTGAGCTGTGGATGTTCTGAGCTGTGGATGCTCTGAGCTGTGGATGTTCTGAGCTGTGGATGTTCTGAGCTGTGGATGTTCTGAGCTGTGGATGTTCTGAGCTGTGGATGTTCTGAGCTGTGGATGCTCTGAGCTGAGATGTTCTAAACTGTGGGTATTCTGAGCTGTGCATGTTCTGAGCTGTGGATGCTCTGAGCTGTGGATGTTATAAACTGTGGGTATTCTGAGCTGAGATGTTCTAAGCTGTGGATGTTCTGAGCTGTGGATGTTCTGAGCTGTGGATGTTCTAAACTGTGGATGCTCTGAGCTGTGGATGCTCTGAGCTGTGGATGTTCTAAACTGTGGATGCTCTGAGCTGTGGATGTTCTAAACTGTGGGTATTCTAAACTGTGGATGCTCTGAGCTGAGATGATCTGAGCTGTGGATGCTCTGAGCTGTGGATGCTCTGAGCTGTGGATGCTCTGAGCTGTGGATGCTCTGAGCTGTGCATGTTCTGAGCTGTGCATGTTCTAAACTGTGGATGCTCTGAGCTGTGGATGCTCTGAGCTGTGGATGCTCTGAGCTGTGGATGCTCTGAGCTGTGGATGCTCTGAGCTGTGGATGCTCTGAGCTGTGGATGTTCTAAACTGTGGGTATTCTAAACTGTGGATGTTCTGAGCTGAGATGTTCTGAGCTGAGATGCTCTGAGCTGTGGATGCTCTGAGCTGTGGATGCTCTGAGCTGTGCATGTTCTGAACTTGTCAGCACAGCCCAAACATACTGGAGGAGTATCAGTGCATGGATAGCTCTTTCCAGCTACGCCAGGGTAGGGACACACTCTGTCTTTGGCCTAAACTGAACGGTGATTTCTCCCTTGCACAGGAGTATTTGTCCATTTTACAGTGGAATTTGGTTGCCCTCTTGTGGAGCAGATGCAGCTCCTGCAATGAGCCATGCTGGTCCTGCACAGAGGTTGTGCGGATTTTTAAGCCACAAGCATTTTTTTAATATTTATTCTGATGACTCACTGCATTTAGGTGGAGGATAATGTAATCAATTTAACTTTTATGTGTTCCTATGGAGGATTCTGCATGTTTGGGTTCAAAAGCTGTTGACATCCCAGTGTTGCTCTCTGCTAACGTGTATGTTCAATTCCTGCCACTATCAGACAGCAGATAAACAGAAACAGGAATGGTAAACATTGTACCAATGCTGGAAATATATTGTATTTTAATTATTTTGTTTGGGTCTAGTTTATTGCTGCTAGTTTTAGTAAGTCTTTACAGCTCAGCTGCTTTCACAAAATACAGAATTTTCATGATGTTTCCCACAAACTTTCTTTTTTCTGTCCCAGTAAGAAGTAATCTTTGTATAAGTGGAAACAAGAGAGGTGTTGTCTTTTTAAAAAACTCACACTCTTTTCTCTCTCTTGGGTAATGCTAGAATCAGTGAAAACACCCAAAAATATATTTTCCCTTGTTTTACCTGGTAGCATGGAAGGTTAGGAAATTTATGCCTTTAGTTACATGAGTTAATTCTTTCTATGTGTGTAAAAGAAACACATTGTTTTGGGGGTGTCTGTGCTCATTTTCGAATCAGTCCTCAGTTGACGCACAGGGGCTCAGGAGCAGTGCCTGCAAAGAGCACCCCAGGCCCGGGTCTCTTGTTAAAGCAGCGAGTTCAGCTGGGCAGGGCACTGGGGGCCTGCAGAGGTCACTGGGGGCTACAGAGGTCACTGTGGGCCTGCAGAGGTCACTGGGGGCCTGCACAGGTCACTGGGGGCCTGCAGAGCTCACTGGGGGCCTGCAGAGCTCACTGGGGGCCTGCAGAGCTCACTGGGGGCCTGCAGAGCTCACTGGGGGCCTGCACAGGTCACTGGGGGCTACAGATGTCACTGGGGGCCTGCAGAGGTCACTGGGGGCCTGCAGAGCTCACTGGGGGCCTGCAGAGGTCACTGTGGGCTACAGAGGTCACTGGGGGCCTGCAGAGCTCACTGGGGGCCTGCAGAGCTCACTGGGGGCCTGCAGAGGTCACTGGGGGCCTGAAGCCCCCCGGGAGCTCGGCACGGGAGCTCTGCGTGCAGCGGGGTTGGGATCAGCTGGGTGGGGCAGTGCCCGCCCGGCTCCCAGGGCCTCACCTCGGGGGCGGTGAAGGGTTTCCATGGCCTCGGGCACTGAGTGTGCAGGGAGGAATCCCTGCGGGAAGGAATTGCAGCCTTGGTCTGTGCTGTGGTCGCAGGTGCCAGGCAATGCCCTCGGTCCCCAGCCTCCTATCTCACAGTAGCAAGAAAAAGCCTGTGCATCCAAGTCCCTCATTCTCTGCATTTTACTGGCTAAGAGGGACAAACTCTTGAATTCCCTAGAGCTCTTGTGTAGCTGTTCTTTAAAAAACTATGTCAAAAAAAAATAATTCTTCCTCAAATCTGCGGAGCCCTTTTTAGGAGAATAATGACAAGTCCATACACCCCTTTGTACCATAATCTCAATATTCAGGAAAAAGCAATACCATAATAAAATAAACAAAACTAATTTTCTAATAACCAGAACATCCTTTAAAATTATTACAGAATTCTCCTTACTAATTCCCATATCCTGCACTCCCATTTTCTGTATTTTTTTTTTTTCTATCTCAAGTACATTTAGGTGTCAATTAAATTTGAAATATCTACATTTGTCAGCATTTCATTTTTGGCCAGCGTGATGTGCTGCTGATTTGTCCATGCATCCTGACACATGAAAAAAGCTCCCGAGATGCAGATCTTCCTCATTAAAACGGAGCCCCCACTCCGCGCTGCTGCCGGCGCCGTGGAGCGGGTCCCGTCCGCGCGGCGCCGGGGCTGCCACGGGATTTACCGAGCGCTGCCAGCCCCGGGGCAGACCCGGGATTTACCGAGCGCTGCAGCGCTGCCAGCCCCGGGGCAGACCCGGGATTTACCGAGCGCTGCAGCGCTGCCAGCCCCGGGGCAGACCCGGGATTTACCGAGCGCTGCAGCGCTGCCAGCCCCGGGGCAGACCCGGGATTTACCGAGCACTGCAGCGCTGCCAGCCCCGGGGCAGACCCGGGATTTACCGAGCGCTGCAGCGCTGCCAGCCCCGGGGCAGACCCGGGATTTACCGAGCGCTGCCAGCCCCGGGGCAGACCCGGGATTTACCGAGCGGCTGCAGCGCTGCCAGCCCCGGGACTGACCCGGGATTTACCGAGCGCTGCCAGCCCCGGGACTGACCCGGGATTTACCGAGCGCTGCCAGCCCCGGGCCCGCTGTGGCCCCACCTCCTTCCCCTGGACACCTGTTAAAGAAGGAGAGGGGGAAGAAAGCAGGGCACTGGCTTTAACTGCAGTAATGCAGACTGTGATTTACCACCACTGGCCGCAGCCACTGCCACCTGTTAGAGACTTTTTATTAATTAGCTCTGACCTGACTGTGAGTAAACATTCACTGGCAGTGGCAGCTCAGGCCCTCTTGGGCTGTTGGTTGCAGCATCCAACTTCTCTTTTCCTGCCCTAGTCTTTAGGAACTGATTCTCAGTTAATGCTGAGGAAAGGAGCATATACACCTTACTTGGCAAACTGCATTTCATACCAATCCTTGGACAGATGAGGTTTTAGTCTAGAGTGAAGCAGTTTCAAATGTGAAAAATAGATACAAGTAGGAGCTGGTG
The DNA here is from genome assembly GCF_037042795.1 of Molothrus aeneus. Classification (NCBI taxonomy): domain Eukaryota; kingdom Metazoa; phylum Chordata; class Aves; order Passeriformes; family Icteridae; genus Molothrus; species Molothrus aeneus. The sequence continues at coordinate 10,211,157 of NC_089664.1, read as the reverse complement.
CCCTGCAGTCAGCTCCTCTTGTGCATCAGACTAAATGTCTGTAAAGCAGAGAGGGAGATGTAATGTTTGTCAGAGCTCAGAGAGCCTGAGGAGCAGAACTGTCTGAGGAACAGAGAGGTGCCCAGCTCTGTAGGGAGCGTGGTGGGGAAAGGGGGTTTCTGTACCGTCCCCTGCACTGTGGGGTGGCTGTGGTCCCTTCCCTGGGGCACCCCATGGCGCCCTGCCCTTGGCACAGGGGTTGTGTTCTGTGCCTGGGCAGCAGAGCTCAGTTCCCTGCCAAGCTCTGCTGTGCAGTCAGTCGGGCTCAGGATGATCTGGGTCTCTGCAGCCCTGGTTTCTCTCCTCACTGTGACTTGATAACTTCCTTTTCTCTTCCTGTTCCCCAGCCTCGTAAAGCCCATGCGACACTATACAGTCTTCCTCTCGGAGGACTCCTCTGATGATGAATTTCAGCAGGAAGAGGATCCTGTCTCTGGCTTCTCTGAAAACTTTTTCTTCTCTGCTCCTTTCGAATGGTCTATCCTTTCTCTTTTGCTGTGTCCATGCCAGTTTCCAGCAGTGGGGTTTGCATTGCTCAGGGCACCTGCCTCTGTACTGGGATTTTGGAAATGCTCCTGGGGTCTCTGTACAGTGCTTGATGAATGACCAGCATTTCTCCTGCTTGTCTGTCTTGATGTTGAGCAGCATGAAGAAGCATCCTCCTGCATGAAACACTGCAGCACCACACAGCTTGTGGGCTTCCATTGACTCAAGCTCTGTGGGTTGTCACCCTTCCATTTGTCCTTTGTTCCAACATGCTGCTTGTCCTGTCCAAACCTTTCACCATTCATTCTTGTGTGGTGTTACTGTGCTTCTGGGTTGTCCTGTGAGCCTTGTTCCAGTGCAGTTACCAGCCTTTTCCTGTGTCACCTGTTTGATCCCAGCCTGTCTGGTCTGTCAGGTATCACATCCCTGCAGGTGTCCTCTGAGGGCATTGAGTACAATCTGACAATTATACAAGAAACAGGAAGTTTGTTTAGTCTATTTGTATCCAGCTTTTGGATTTGTAACTTGTACCTTCCCAGGGCTCTGTAACTCTGTCTGGAAAGACTGTGTAGAGCAGCTGTGCCAGAATGCTCACTGATGCTGTGGCTGGAAGGTTCTGCCCTTGCCCACAGTGCCTGTGGCAGGGGAAGGAGCCCGGCCTGCCCAGGGTGCCCGTGTGAGGTGAGGGGAGCCCTGCCAGCTGTGGGTTCAGCTGCACTAAATCCCTCTTGCTGCCTATTTGAATATCCCAATGCCAGCAGGCAGCTCTGAGCTGAGCCCTCACTGAATGTCAGCAAAGGATTTGTTTTTTCCTAACCTGGCCTGCTTGAGGATTTCTAGGGGATGAAAGGTAGATAAATTGCATGGAGTTGCACTCATTCCTTTAACAGTGCAGCCACTGATCTGAGCAGAAGCTGTAGGAAGAGGGGCCAGGGTGCTGTGAGCTGCTGCTTCAGAAATGCACATGGTGCCACAGGCAGGCAGGTCAGGGCTGGCAGAGGGACGATGCCAGTCCCAGCTGAGCAGCTGAAGCCTGGCAGCCCCAGCTGGGTCAGACCAGGCTGGAGAAGGAGGCTGCCAGTGGGACAGAGAGGTCTGCAGCTGCTAAAATCCATTGTGTGCTGCAGACACAGCTTCAGAGACTGACAGGGAAGGAATCTGACTGCAGGCAGGTGGGATGCGGGGATCAGTAGGAAAGGGCCAGAAAATGTTTCCACACTCCTGTTTGGAGTGGAGGAGACCAGTTTTGTTTTCAGATCTCCTTTGGGGGCTTGCAGGGTGACCCAGAGCGATGTGAGACTGCCCTGAGGCCGTGTGCTGTCACTGTCTGCCCTGTACCTGCAGTGTCCCTGTCCTGCTGCAGGCTCAGTGCCTGCTCTGTGGGTGCTGGGGGGGAAGCAGGCTGGGCTCTCTGAATTTGCATGATATAGATGTATTATGATAAAATATGGAAAGGGGAGAAGGGTTCTTCCATAGGATGTGTTTTTGCAGGTCTCACAAATATTTTCTTTTAATTGAAAGCTTCTTTAAATGCCACAGTACAACTGGCTGCCACTCAAGTGCCAATCCCCACAGCCATGTGTGGCACTTGTTGTTATTAATTGGATGCACATCGTGCTGCTGTTCTCTGTACACACACCAAAATGCAAATGTGCTGGTTCCATTTTTTGCTGAGGTATGTGCAAGAGAAGCATCCTGCTAACTCAGCCTTGGCTGGTAATGTAAAGGAGGTGTCTCCATAATGGATTGTGGTGTTTCTTGATAAGATGACACCAATGAAATCATTGGAACCTGCACAGTGCTCCCAATTATTGCAGGAAAACATTGAGTTGTGTTGTGTGCTGAGTTAGCTCGAAACCCGAGGATGTCAGAGCCTGCAAACACAGGGTGCAGAGGCCCAGCCCGAGGGGAGCCCAGACAGTCAGCATGGGGAGCTGGTATCCCACTGTCCCTGGTCTGAGAACTCCCTCCTCAGCCTGGCTGGGCCTGCATGACCACAGCTTCCCTCTGAGCTCCTCCCACTTGGCTCTTGCCCTTCCGAGCACCCTCGGGTCTGGGTCCCCTTCTGCATGTCCCCCTGCCCACAGCCTGCTCTGCATGGGGAGCTCTCTGAGCTATGCTTGCCACTGGGGAGCTCTTTGTAACTCATCCAGCTCCTTAGGAAATTGTGTCTGGAACAAAGCATTAGAAATCTGGTGAATTGCAATGTGATTTGTGTGGCAGGCCTCAGCCGTACCGGGCGCTGAAGGAGTCGGACAGCGCCGATGGGGAGGACGTGGGCAGCCCGGAGAGAGCCAGAGAGCCGCTGCCCCCGAGCCCTCTGCTCTCCAGCAAGGCCTCAGAAGTCAACCTCCTGGAAGACATCTTCCCCAGCTTGGAAGTAGAAGCCCAGCCCCAGCCCCTCAGCCAGGCCAAGAGCCTGGAGGACCTGCGGACACCCAAGGAGGAGGCAGAGCAGCGCTGCTCCTTTGAATACCAGGTTGGGGGCTTCCTGTGCCCTGCGGGTGGCACAGAGCTCATTCTGAGCATCTTTTTCATATTATTGGGTAGATCCTAATAATAATCATCGTTGTCATCATCATCATCATCATCATCTGCTTTCTAGGGATTTGCTTATGTGTTTCAGAATTAATTTCTGAATTAAGAAATGGCTTAAATGGGACTCAGTGATAAGTAAGTGTTTCCTCTGAAGCCTTTGCTTCTAAAGGAGGGGATATTTGCCCTGTTCCTCAGAATCTGTTTGTCCCATGGCCATCACACAGAGTTATCTTTGAAGTTGATGGTCGGCAGTGAGAATGAATAGTTGGTAATTTTCAGGTCCCCTCCAAACTTTTTTTCTTTTAATCTGGCTATTTTGGTCTAAGCATCATTTGAACAATCTCCCTCTGAAGAAATGGGATTGTTTGTGAAGGAACATTGCTCAGAAAGTGTTAACTAAAGCAGATTCCAAGATCTTCATCTGACATTAAAAAAGCAAATGTCATTTCTACTTTATAATAATATTGATTTTAGTGTTACATTCAGATATTTCATTTGTCAACTTATTCCATGCAGCAGTTAAGGCTTCTCAGCTTCTGTGCCTTGGACACAGGTTGTGTGCTCCTTACTGGGCTGTGACAGATGCACAACACATCCCAGCTGAACAGCCCCGTGGCAGCAGAGCTGGAATTGGAGCTGCAGAGTCCTGGCTGGTTCCTGGCCACACGCTGCTGTCCCTCTGCACTGATCAGCCTGGGGACTGATCCTCTTCCCTCACAGCAGCCTGAACTCACTTCCTGCTGTGTCTTGTGAGGACATCAGTCAGTGTTAATGTTTGTTCTGTTCTCTTGCAGAGAATGGATCTCGGTGTGTCTGAGAGGAACAGGATTGTGCCAAGCATGAAGCTGTCCCACCCTTACAACAAGCTGTGGAGTATGGGCCATGATGATATGGCTATTCCCACCAAATATTCCCAAAGCTCACCAGAACGACCCTTGGCTGCCCTGGGTAACATGCCCCCCATCACCAGGAGACCCCAGAGCAGAGACAATGGTCTGGCTCCTGCAGAAAAGGATGAATCCAATCCTGCCATTCAAGGGAACATCACCATTCCTAGGCCCCAGGGAAGAAAGACTCCAGAACTGGGGATCGTGCCACCACCACCAGCACCCAGGGCTTCCAAGCACCAGGCTCCAGCCGGGTCGGCGGAAATCCTCACCCCTCAGGGGCGCAGCCCCTTGGTTTCAGATCTCATCCCCGAGCCCTTTGGGGCTGTGTCCCTAAAGCCCGAAGTGCAGCAGTCTGTGAGTTGCTCCTCCCGCCCATCGCAGCTGCTGTGTGGTGCTGCCGGCAGCGCTGGGATGCTGCAGCCCGAGCGGGTGAAGGCAGAGGGCGCCGGCAACGAGAGCGAGCTCCTGCTGAGCCTGCTGGACCCGCTGAGAACCACGGCCTGGCCGGCCAGGGCCCCGCAGGGCTCGGCCCCCGCGCCCGCCTTCGGGGCCCTGCCCAGTGACTTTGTGCCTCCTGCAGCTGCAGCGTTTGCCCAGCCCCTGGGCTATCCTGCCCCAGCTCCAGCACCTTTTCTACAGCCCTCCCCCAATCCCTTCACCCAGACACTGCCAGGAGCCCTTCCAGTGTCCCTGGTCAGAGCCCCCAGGGGCTCCTTTACCCCCTCCTTAGGTCACGCCTACAGCTCCAGCTTCATAACCCCCACTGCCGCCTTCTACCCAGCACAGAGACCTCAGCCCCCCATGGCCACGCTCTCCATGCCAAACCTGTTCAGCCAGGCTCCAGCTGTGCCAGCAGCTGGCCCCTTGCTCCTGCAGAGCCACAGCCCTTCTCCCACCAGCTCCCTCCAGCCAGCGTGTCTGGGTGCCCCCTCCAAACCCCGAACATTACAGGTGGGCCAGCCCAGCACAAAGGTAGATCCCAAACAAGCCCTGGCTCTTCTGGCCAGTGATCCCCCTCTGGTCCCTGCCAGGCCAGCCAAGGGCTTGGAGTCAGTGTTACTGTCCTCAAAATCCGAGGAGACAAAAGATCCCTTTGAAGATCTGTTAAAAAAGACCAAGCAGGACGTGTCACCCACTCCAGGTAAGGTGGAGCAGCTCAGAAAGCGATGGGAAACCTTTGAGTGACGCGCCCCATGGCCTTGGTGTCCTTTCGGAAGTGACAGAGGGAATTTTTGGTTTTTTTGAGCCAGCGTAAAACCAAGCATTTCTTTTAAGGAAGGCTGAGTCAGGACTGCTGCAGGACCATCGCTGAGCTGCAACTCAACACGAGAGCTTTTTGCCCACAGGTCAGAGTCCCCCGGTCCCTGTCCCCGACACTGCTCTCTCACTCCCCGCCACTGAACCCTGGGATCCCTGCACTGACCAAAGCCTGAGGGGAGGGGGGTTGGGTTGGGTTGGGTTGGGATTTCCACACACAGCTTTTCCGGCAGCACTACTGATGCACAAGTTATTCCCTCCCTGTATTTTTGGTCCTTGGCACACCTGGAGCTTGACACAGCCCACTCTGCTGGGGTTCATTCCTGCCTCTGGGAATGGACATCAGTTTTTCTGGCATTACACAGAGATACAACGTTTTGTTCCCACATGCCAAGTGCAGCAAACCAGCCCACACGTCACTGAACTGCTCCCTTGGTTTCTGTTTGTGCTCGCTGACCCCCAGCCACTCCTGGAGCCGTGCTGTCAGATGGACTTTGGTGGCACTTTTGAGTCCCCCCACCCCAAACACCAACAGCCAGGGTAGAGTTGTCACAGGCCTGGAAACCACAGCACAGAGCAGCTGCTCAGGGATTGGTCCTGCATCTCTGTTGGGAAACTGGAAACACCAGCAAATGTTTTCATTTTTTTTGACTTTGTTTTTGTTAAATACATCAGAAAATAGAGGCCATAAAGAGTATCCTAGTTCTTATATATGTGTATCTTAATATTATCTATCAATATTATAAATTGCAGTATATGAATGGAATGTAATCTTACTTGATTATTACAAAGAAGAGAAAAAGTGTGGGGTGTGGAGGTTCCCAGCTGCTGAGTGCAGGGCAAGGCCGGTGTGCTGGGGCTGGGCCAGGTGTGTCCAGGAGGGGGGCCCTGGGCTCTGGCCCCGCGAGGCACCGAGCGCAGGGGACGCTCAGCTGGGTGTCCTGAGCCCCCTCTCTGGGCTCTCCAGACATTCACACAGGCCTCAGCATCCCCAGCAAAGCTGCTGTCTCTGACCATTTCTGTTTCACTTCAGTGGTGCTTTTTTGGTTTGTTTGTATCTGGGCACACTCTGGTGTAAAACCTGTCACTCTGGCAGAGGGAATCACATCACCATTGAGCCTTTGATAAAGGAAATCATCTTGGACACATGGGGAAATTCTTGTAAAGCTTTATCTGATTTCCAATGTATCTATTTTATTCATGTTATCTTGGAAGTTTTCTTACTCTGGGGAATGGGAATGGCTGTCTCTGTGTTCAAGTCTGGGCAGTACAAAAGAAAAATAATATCTGAAATGCTGCCGGTTTTGGGAAGACCACAGTATTCCAGGAATATTCTGTTTCTGTACAGTGCTGTTCCTCTGACAAGCCATTCACTTGGATTTGTATTTTCTTTTTGTGTTGAAAGACAGATGGGTTTAGTATTGAATAGTAAAATATTTAAAGTCTAAGATACCAGTTCCATTTTATTTGGATAAAGGATAGAGTTCAGAATAAGAATGTTATATATAATTCAGTCTGGCATTTCAGAGCTCCTTTGCAATGAGCTGGATGATAAAACTTTCTGGATTGTGGTGGATGTGAAGGGGCACTGGACAATCCTGCCTGTGCAAGCAGGGCTCCACAGGCCCTGTTTAATGTCACACCGTGATCACACACTGGGGAGCCCAGCACAGATGCCTTAAACCTCTCAGGAAATTCTGTCCCACTGCAGTTCATTTCCATCTCTGGTTCCTTTGCTCGTATTATGGATCATGTGGTAAGTCAGTTTTGGGGCACTGAAGAGTATTAACACCCATTTATTCACCCTCCACTGTATTTAGCACCTCTGAGATCCAGGAGGACAAGGGGTTTGGGACTTCCCTCATTTCTGGAGCAGGGTTTGCAAGCAGGAGATTTTTTTAGGGGTTTCTAGTAACGTTGTAACGTAGGAATTGAACTATCCCTAGGACAGCATTTAGGGATTTTTTGTCTTATTTAAACTCAGGAATGCCTAACATGATTCATTCCTGACAGTGCCAGGTATAAACAGTTTGCTATCTGAACCAGTTCTGGTTCAGCCCTAGAAGGAATTTGGATGCTTTTATTAATCCAGTATAAAAAGTGTTCCTGGTCTTACTCATCAGTGACTTTATACTTGACTTTTCCATGTTCCTGTACTTGCCCTGTGTTTGGTATCACTTTGCTTTTTACAGCTGCTTCCTGCCATAAGAAATAAGTTTATTTTAAAAACAAACAGACAAGACAAACCTCTTCGAAGTTTGTGGTGCATCTGCTGCTGCACAAGAGGTGAAACCATTTCTGTATTTTGTTCACTCTGGGTGGAGGCTTCAGAGTCCCTTTTTCCCCCATTCCAGTCTCTTTATTGCCCATAAAGTCAGGGATTAATGGTAAAATGCAGCTCAGGGAGGGGAGCAGAGAGCAGAGGTTTCCCAGCTCCCTCCCTTGGTGCTCAGCAGCTCTGTCCTGTGCTGGACCAAGCTCTGCACCCTGGCCTGGGCTCAGGGCTCTGGGCCGTGACAAATTGTCACCAAATGAATCCTTTAACCGTGAAGAGCCATCAAAGTTTGCAGCTGTGCAGGGGGTGTGGCACAGACCATGATCGGCCATCCAGACAGAAAGGTGTTCTTTGGGGAAAAACAAGTCACAAGTCAACAACCAGCTCTGCTTTTAACCAAATTTTATTGTAAATTTCTTTTGAAGGACATTCTAATTATTTACAAATTATAAAATTTACAATTAAAAAAGAAATCAGGATCATAATCATTAACTACAGCAAGTCCACTTTTGTGAAAAAATATATTCAAAAATTAAATATCAAAAGAAAGTTAAGTTCATTATTGAAAAAAACAAAACCACCTTCCATAAATTATTTTGCAGAAATGCTCAAGACACTGGCAGAGTATTTGAACACCTTTGCTGATAGTGGCTTTGGGTGCTTGGGGGGCAGCTCTGGGACCCGGCGGGTGCAGCTGGGGCTCTGCTCCATCCCGCTGCTGCTGCCTCATTCCCGTGCAAACACCACACCTGGAGTGCAGCAAAAAAGCAGAAGCAGGGCCTGCCCCGGGGTGTGGGGCAGAGGTGGCAGAGACCCCTGAGCCCCCCTGAGGTTCCTGCAGGCCTTTGCCTGGCAGCACAGGGGCCACAGGGCTGTGCCCACCCTGCTCCCTTCCCTCAGCCCAGGGAGGAATTCCTTCCCCTCTGTCCTGGCACAGCTCTGCTGCCCTGGAGCCTCCTGTGCACAAAGGCACAGGAAAACCCCCCTCACCTGCCCCCAAAGCCCCAGTGCCACAAGGGGACCAGGCAGTGCCACTGGCACTTCCCAAAGTGTGCTGCACCTCCCAAAAGAGCAGCTGGAGAACGCCCAGAGCAAACCAGTGACACAACAGTGCCAGCAGAGTCACTGCTGATGAACACAGGAAAGCAGCCACGGGCTCCCACCTGCAGCCAGGGCCTCCCTGTCACTGCCAGACACAGCTGGGATCTCACCTTTGACTCTTCTCCACTCCTAGAGGGAAAGTGATCTTACTGGCAAAATACTGGCTGTCTCCCACTCCTGGTTTCTTCTGTTTTCTAAAATTTTCATTTTTGTCAGCAGCTGCCTGTAGCAGAGACCTGTTCTTACAGACACACCTGTTCTTAAACGAACACATGTGAGCAGTAGTTCCAGGCCCCTCCCTTTGCTTGGAATTACAGAAACATTTACAGCTACAGTAGAAAATAAAATCCAAAAGCAGACCAGAACAAACAGCATTTTCTTGTGGCAATGAGCTACAGCAGGCAGGTTCCCACCCTGATTCTTAATAGTATTTTGGACATTAAAAAGCAGACACTGTTCTAAAATATTCCTTATTGATAGTTGTGTTTATCCTGAAACACACCTTAGGCCTTACCTGGCCTGCTGTGCTGCATTTCCTTCCACAGCCTCTGCCACATTATGCTAAAGAAGAAACAGCACATTCAACAGCTAAAACAGTAACAGGAGAAGCAAAGCCACAAAATCAAACCCCTGTTAGTGCAGTGGAAAGCAGACACTGTGTCACTTACACCAACCCTTGTTTGGGTTAAGATTGGCTAACTAAATTCCACTCTCCTGTACCAGCAAGCCCAAACCTGTCAGTGCAGAGAGGTCACCTCTAGAACTCTTTCCTTCTCCCCTCCTCACCCCAGCAGGTACCACCTGATGCTCTCTCAAGAGTCAGTTCCATGGTCCAAGGTGCTCGGGAGTGGTGGAGCTGGATCAAACATGGAAACGCCCTCCTTTCACAAAGGTTAAACTGGAACTGGCACCTCAGGATCAGAAAGGCACTTCACATATTCCTGTGCTTTGGTCTGGTCTCAGGGAAAGCGCCAGCAGCTCTAGGAAGGATTTCCCAGCACTCACTCACCTGGCTTAGCCTTGCAGAGGAGTCACAGGCATGTGTCTTTTTGAAAAAACCTTATTATTCACATTATTTCTGAATGCAGTGGTTTAATTCCCGTTCAGTGGACCTGCCTGAGGGAGGTTTTTCTGCTGCCTGCAGGAGCAGGGGCCCAGCAGGCGCCGGCTGTGCCACAGCCCCATCTTCTGTCTGGTTCCGTGTCCCCGCTGTGCCACAGCCACTGCTCCCTCCCCGGCCCTCAGCAGTGGCGTTTTTGCTCCCCGGCGCTGCCGCTTTCCCAGCCTGAGCGTTTGCTGGGAATGCTCTGTGGGCTGGGCTGCAGCGAGCAGCCCGAGGGGCAGTGCCCGAGGCCGTGCAGAGCTGTCCCCCCCAGCGTGACCCCAGCTCAGATCAGCCGCTCGGTCGGGGGCATCTTGATCACGTTCCACATTTCCACTCGGGCCCCGTCCTTCTCCTGCCGGCTCGGGCTGTAGGTTCCCTGAGTCGCTCTCCTCCTCTTCATGGCAATCGCCGTGGCTACGGCCAGTGCGAGGAGCAGGGCAGCCCCCGCGGCCCCGACTGCTCCCACCACGGAGGAGTGGCTGAGGTGCGCCCACACTCGCTGCTGTGGTAGAACAGGGAGTTACTCAGAGCTTCCACCAGGACGCAGCTGCACTTCACCCCCTCAGCCCCCAGTGCCTCCCTCAGCTGCGCTGTGCTGACAGCGCTGCAGGGCAGGAGCTCCCCCTTCCCCTGTCCCGCGGAGCCCAGGGCATGCACAGGAGGCTGGTGCCCTTTCCTGCCCCCTCTGCCCTCCATGCACACCCAAAGTCCAGCACCTGGCAGCTCCAGCACTGGCCCAAACCTGCACGGTACCCATGGGAATGTCTAACAGCAGCAGGGCATTCAGCACTGATTTATACAAGGATTTTGATCATTCCTGACAATTCCCTGTAACACAGGGCTGTCACAGGGAGGTCACAGCTGCTGTTGCTGTTGAAGACTCTGAAAACCTCACACACCTGAGCTGAGAGGGTTTGAATGTTTTTCAGCTGTTGACAAACCAGAGCAGAATACACAAACCAGCCACGACCTTGCCAGCTCCTGAGTGGGACTCAGGGAGCTGAACCTGCACAGGTGCCTCGGGTCACCCTGCCTTGGACAGCAGATTTAATGTGCCTCTCCTGCCTGGGAGGGGACAGGAGCCAGAGCCACTTCAGCCCCTGCTGAGATAGCGCTGGGCAGCCCGGGCAGGGCAGAGGGAGGGCAGAGGCTCCCGTGCCAGCCCGGCTGCGGTGGCGCTGCCTGCGCGCGATGTCCGTTCTTGGTGAGCGGCCTTAGGGGAGCGGGGAGGGGGTGGCTCTGCTGCTGCCAGGGCTGGAAGAGCTCCAGGTGCAGGCAGACCTTGCAGGTGCAGGCCTGGGCACGGCAGGGCCTAGATCAGGCGCTCTTCGGGCGGCACCTTTAGCACACTGTCCATCTCCAGCCGAGCTCCTGCCACCTCCTGCTGGCTCGGGCTGTAGGTCCCCTCGGACTGGCGCCTCTTCCTTGCCGTGAGAACCATGAATATGAGAGCAATACTGAGGAGCAGCACAGAGCCACAGGCTACAGGGACAGCTACTTCAATTAGTGGGGAGGGGAAGAGAGCACCTGGAGTCCCTTTCTGTAAAAGAAATTAATGGAGAAACAATGAAACCCCAGCGGTTACAATAACTGCAATAACTGACCAAAGTGGTCGGATTAGAGAGAAAAAGGTTTTTAGAAAAGCAAAAAAACAGCACTTTTTCACAGCAAGACAGCCCCTTAAGATGTAAATGCCAGTTTACTCAGCATCTACAGTGGGAGTCTTTCAAGGTGCCTTCTTATCAATATCAGACTAAAACACACAGGTGGCACTGGCAAAGTTGTGACCAGTGTTGCAACACAAAACCAAAAAAAACACACAAAAAACAAAAAAACAAATCAACAAACAAACAAACAAAAAAAACCCAAAAACTTTAAAGTTAATGCAGAGTAATGTGAATTTTCAGTAACCCCAAAAAATTTCTCCAAGCAGGGAAATGATACTAAAAAAAAGTTCAATGATGCCTTAATGCCTGTAATGGCAAAGCAGAGAATTGATTAAGCTGTTAAACTGTGAAACAGAATTGCAGAACTTGCAGCAGGAAGGGGAAGATGTTGAAGAGGTCAGGACATGGATGGGAGATGAAGATGATAAGAAGCCCAAGTACTGAGGAGGGAAATGAGAATTCCCTAGATTCTGGTGGAATCAAGGATGGCATGGAAGACAACAACATAACTAAAACAACTGTGGAATTTTTGTCATGAAACAAAGTTTTAAAATTACAGTAAGCTTAAAAATAAGATATTTCTTATTGCTAGCAATAGTATCGGCCACCTTACAGCTAAAACCAAAATAATTCAAGCTGGATTATTTACAGTTTTTTGATGCCATTCAGTCTGTGCTCATGTCACAGAGCAAAGAAGGAACATTCCCAGGGGATCTGGAAGCCCTTCTGCCCTCTTCAAGTGCCTGGAGTCCGGGTGGATTCCCCGAGCCTGTCCAAAGCCGGCTGCTGGGCAGGGTTAGTTCAGAGCATGCGGGTTTAGTCCTGCACCACCAGGGGCCAGCAGGGCCCCCGAGCTGCTGCTGTGGGAGCAGAGAGCAAAGGGAGCTCAGCTGAGCTCCAGCTGTCCCTGGTGGCAACGAGCACCATCCCAGCCCCTCCCTGCCCCACCAGGGCAGGAGGGAGGGAAAGGAAAGAGTGAAGAAAAACAAGGGGAGGGTGATGAAAATGAATACAAGGAATCCACAGAAATGTCCTGGGACAGAGCAGATAGAGATGCCTGAAGGAGTTTGTGCATGCAAACTGGAAATGTCAGGGTGACCTTGGCACGTGCATTAGAGCCCTGGGTAACAGCAACAGCAGCAAACCCTGCCTGGCACAGAGCCCTTTCCATGCAGGATGGGTTAGTACATTCCCAGGTTACCCAAAAAGCTGCCTGTTCATGCAACAGCTTCCCAGAGAAAGCAGGGGTAGGGATCCCACCTCCCCCCAGGAAGGATCCCAGCCCCACCCCAAACACTTGGATTATGCACACAGGATGGGCAGCTCAGGGACAGGACTCAGCTTTTCACACAGAACTGAACCACTCTTGGCCTGACTTCATCCAACCTCCCTTCTCCAAACATCCATTTCTACTCAGATGATCTTTGGAGAGGGAAGGTGTTTAGTAACTCTTATCCAAGATAAAACACCAAATGAAATTCCACTCTCCAGGAACCTGGGTCAACTGCAGGAGTTGGATTTCTGTCCAAAGAGTTGTGCAATCTATGGAGATGTGCAGAGACAGCCCCAAAAGCCATATGGCAGCACATGCAGATACTGAGGAGCATTTACTGCAGTTATTTATGTGTTGGAGACCAACAAGCAGCAGCACTGCAGAGAAAAACACCCATTGAGGATTGCCCAGCTGTGCTCTAGGCAGGGCAGAGCAGGAAGGGCCCAGCAGGGCGCAGGGACGGGCAGTGCTTACGTTGATGTCGCAGCGCTCGCCGGTGAAGCTGGCGCTGCACACGCACTCGTATCTGTTCTCCGAGTCCTGGCACGTGCCCCCGTTCTGGCACGGGTTCGGGTCACACTCGTTTATGTTGATTTGACAGCTGGAAACAAAGTGTATTAGAATTGTCATATATGTTCTTGTGCCATAGAACACAAGATCATCCACTCTAAAAAAGCCTCTTTTGTTTGAAAACGCCCATTGCAGCTTCTCCAGGTGCTTTCTCTGGAGTCAAACAACTTGAAATTCTCCCCTGTTCACACCAACCCTCCTGTTGTGGTTTCTATGGCACTGAGGCCAGCACAGGTCTCCAGCACAGCCTAGCGTGCTTGAAAAATCTTGGAAGCAGTTCTCACTGCAAAAACTGGTGTTGGCAGCTGGATGATCTGAAGCCTCCCTCTGCTCCAAGCAACAGCTCGTGTTCCCATTAGGAGCAGCTGTTTGACTGGCACAAGGACATGGAGGCGGGTGAAGCAGCACTTACTTCCTTCCAGTGAAGCCAGGCCTGCAGGAGCAGTTGGCTCCCCAGCTCTCGGTGATGCACCTGCCACCGTTCAAGCAGGTGAAGTTCTTGCCGCACTGCTGAGGGGGGAACGGCCACCTGGGGAGAGCAAGGGACAGCCTTAAAGCACTCAGGTTCTGGGGAAGGGCAGAGTGTTCTGGGGCTCAGGGGGAATGGGGCTGGCAAGGGTCATAAACACCGTGCTTGGTATTTCTAGGAAGTGAAAAAGGGAATAGTCTCCGAAATCATCTGTAACATCAGAGTATTCCTTGGATCATGCCCTGGGAACAAACAGGAGCTCTATCAGTACTCAGACAGGCCTGTTCTTGCTAATGAAAATATAGGCAGGGACAGGACACTGCTGGAAAAGTACAGCCAGGCCCCAGGAAGGATAATGCCAGTAGCAGGTAACTGTCCCAGCATGCAGCAGGAACAACAGGAAAATCATCCTGGATAGATCAGATAACTGAAATGCAGCTGTGTCAGTATTTAACTTCGTGTTCCATTTGAACTGGCACAAGATGTTTTGTTTTAAATCAGCATAGGAATATGGCAGAGGGGAATCAAGTCACAGAGAAGATGGACATCTTGGGGAGTGCTAGAGGGAAATGACAACAGGCCAGAGTATGTGCCCTTCAAACAGCTCTGAAAGGTAGCACAGGGAAAATCCACATCAAAAGGAAGAATCCTTATCCTGTACGAGGCTGAACCCCTGTCAGTGAGGGACTGGACCTGGACAGCACCTTCCAAGTCACAGCAGAATTTAGGTTTACCTAAATTCTTTACCTACGAGATACTTGCAATGAAAAATTTCCCCAAAGTGTCCCAAAGTAAAAGTGCAGTTTATGCAGAGGCTCCCCTGCCCCTGTATCAAAGCAGCCCCAGCACTTACTCGCAGCGAGGTCCGGAGTACTGCGGGGGGCACCTGCAGGAGTACCCGTAAATGCCGTCCACGCAGGTGGCTCCGTTCAGGCACTGGTGCCGCACGCAGTCGTCCACGTTGATGTCGCACCTCTTCCCGATGAAGCCGCGGAAGCACTCGCACTGGAAATCTGCCACGGCATCCACGCAGTCGCCGTGCACGCAGGGGCTGGGCTGGCAGTCGTCGATGTTGGCCTCGCAGCGCGGCCCGGCCCAGCCCGCGCTGCAGCCGCAGCGGAAGGCGTCGAACAGGTCCTGGCAGGTGCCGCCGTTGAGGCAGGGGCTGGAGGCGCACACGTCGGCCCCGGAGCAGCCCAGCCGGACGCTGCTCGGGCCGGCCCGCAGGAACTGCTCGGCCTGCGGGTACGGCTGCTGGGGCGGGAAGGGCAGGAAGAGCCCCCCAATGTGCACCCGGCCCAGGCAGCCGGTGAAATTCTCGGCCAGAACGACCGAGGCGTTGTTCTTGAGGAAGTCCAGGTTGCCGGCGCTTCCCTGCAGGGTCACGTTGACCGAGCCGTCCCAGCGGAGCAGCCACCGCGAAGAGAGCGCGGCCGGCTCCTCCATGGACACGGAGACGCTGTGCCAGGCCCCGTCCGCGACGGGCTGCGGGCTCACGAAGCTCACACCCTCGATGCTGTTCCCACTCCTGATCTCAACAAGCAGGGAGGAATTCCTAATGGCTACCTGGAGGGAATCCACCTCTTCCACAGCCCGAAGCAAAACAGCATCTTCATCTCTGGTTCTGAAGTCCAAGTGGAGGCTGCTCAGAGTTCTGGTCACTAATGTGTTGGTGGTAAATTCGATGGCAGCAAAACTATCGAATGTTGCATTAGCCAGACCTATAAATAAAGGGGGAGAGCACGAGGGATTTCAAAGACAGCTGGTGTCCTGTTTGAGCCAGACCAATGGCACACCCCTGGCAGGTTCTCTCCCTAAGAACCCCTAAGCTTAGTGTGAGCAGGATTACAGGCGAGCTGCTGGCAGCCTTAAAGCTCTTCCTGTTTACAACTGCACCTCCTGTAGTAACATCCAGCTCTTAGGCAGCAATTTTTACTCCTCAGCTGTGCTCTGCCACACCCAGGGCAAGCCCACAGAGCCCAGGCTGGCTGCAGCAGCATGTACCTGGGCACCACTCCGTGTCCTCCTTGCAGCATGTGTTTGCAGTGTTTTCAACAGCACAAACTGGGAACATTGATTAGAGACAGGGAATGGGGGGGATTTTACACAAGCAGGAGAACAGAACTTACACACATATCCTGCCACAACATCTGTGCAGGTGGTGCCTTCAGGACATGGGTCACTTTCACACCAGACTTTCTCTTCACAAAATTTCCCAGTGAAATTTGCTGGACAGCTGCAATGGAAATCATTCCAAGTGACAATGCATCTGCCACCATTCTGACATGGCTCAGACTGAAAAACAAAACAGGGGAATTTAGGGGCAGAGTAATTAATCTTGAGGTCTAAGAGACTTTGGTAGAATTGTGAAGATGAGCACAAGCAGCATTTGAATCAAGAGAGGAGGGAAATGGAACAATGACTCAAGAGCACTGAGGGAAGCACAAGGGTCTCTGCTCAAGAAACTCCTGAGCCCCTGCTCCCCCTGTGCATAGCACTGACCAACAGGAACTCCAGCAATTTGGCAAAGAACAAGGCACAAAAGCACAGGTGAGGAATGGATGAAACAAACTGTGATGCTCCCAAGAAGCTCCCGAAATTCTGTCACCAGAAGGACACCCTAGCACCACAGCTGTGACAACACTTGAGAGCACCATAAGCAAGAAGGGCAAGACTAGGGGGTATGGCCTCCCCATGAGCAGGTGTGGCACAGAGGAGAGCCAGGCTCTGATCCAAGGGCACATGGAGACAGCTCCTTCAGCCTCTGCTGTTGAATGGCAGATTCCTGGGGAAGAGGCTGTTGTGCAACTGGAACGGGATGAAGGGAGGGGCTGGCAAGATTACAGGTTAGGGAGGGGAGTCTGGAACCTATGTGGGCTCAGCAAAGTGGAGATGGCAGCACAAAAGCCACTGCCCAAGTTCTAAAACCACAAAAACTACAGGGGAGCTTGAGAAAACTCAGTGTTTAAATCATATGTAGCATATTGAGTGAGGTGGGAGCACAGAGAACCATATGTTCTTCAATACATCAGAAACCTCCTCTTTCTGGTATCAGCAACAGTCAGACTTCTGTGGAATAACAGAACTACAGTGAACCCCTGCACACACAGGGACAAACACCACACAGCACATACCTGGCAGGTGTCATCAGAGATGCAGCCATGCACAAGGTTTCCAGTTTGAGTCCTATTGAGTTCCTGTGGCACACTGTCATTCTCCACCTGGAAAAACTCTATCTGGTGGTTGTTAAGTTGGATGTCCTGCAAACAGCCCTTGAAATAGCCTCCCCACAGCTCAGCACTGTGGGGGTTTGGGTGCCCCCCAATGAACACCTCAGAGCCAGCTCCCAGGGCTTGTGCTGGCAGCTGCCCCAGCTCCACCAGCGTGTCTGACTGTAGAGCACCAACAGAGCCTCCCTGGAAGGACAGGGCTATCAAATGTCTTCTCCCATCAACCACATTCCCTGGAAAGGTCACAGTGTCCGCAGGGGACGTCTCTATGCTCAGCTGGCCATCCCTCAGGTACAGGGTGAGGCAGGGGCCTGTCCCATTGCAGGCCTGCAGTAACAAACCATCGGGCTTCCGGCTCCGCAGGAAAAACGAGAGGTTGAAGTCTGCCCCAAGGCTGTCAGAAAGGGTGAAAGAGGCAAAGCTGGTGGAATTCTCTAGGCCAAATGTTGCTGCTGGGCGCTCTGGAAGAGAAAAGAAACAAACTTCAGCTCAGAGATAAAGGGAATGCAGCTGGCACAGGGATGCAGCTCCTTAGGAATGGGGCAAAGGTCTCCTCTCAATGTTTTCCACGTGTGCCAGGGTAATGATGCTCCTCCCCACAGGTGTGTGACACTAAGAAGTAGGTGAATGTGTCCTTGCTTCCTCTGGAGGACACAAATTCAAGTATCCAAGTAGCATGAGAGTGAAATACAGGTCTAGCAGAGCCCTTGCCAATCCAGCAGATTTACTCAAGGACTTTCGAGATACAGAGTTGCTTTTAAAATTTGTAAATTTGGTAACAGCAGTACATGTCATATTTAGGGCTCAGAAGAGTTGAAAGAAAGCCCGATACTAATACAAGCCTTACAGCAGCAAAAAATGCAAACAGATATGATTTTAACTCAAAATGGTCAAAGAGCTTCCTTCAACAAAGCAATATATTCCTATTCATCCTCAACTCAGAAGCTCAAGATCAACTTTTTACAATAAAACAACTTCCCTGTTAAAAGGTGATGTCAGAGCCTCTGGCTCTACCAGGAATAACCTGCACCACAAAACTGACAGTCATTCATGCAGGAGCAAACAACAGGAAAGAAAATCCACAGAGGCTTTTGCTTTATTTTTCCCCCTGGTCAAACAGAAAGTCCTGTTTCCAGAGCTAACATCCATCCAGTACCTGTGGAGCTGGCAGGTGTCAATCCCATGGCACTTACCATATGAGCAAGCTGGGCCTCCATAGGGCCTGGCACAGTCACACCTGAAGGTGGCCCAAAGGTCCACACAGAGCCCTCGGTGGGAGCAGGGCTGGGACAGGCACCACTCGGTGCGCTCGCAGCCCGGCCTCGCCGGGGACGACTGCCCCAGTGCCAGATCCGCCGGCAGCACGGCCTCGGCGTCCACCTGCAGGTCCTCCAGGCAGCCCACAAAGCCTTGCTGGCTCTGTGTGTTGTTGGCCATGGGATCCTCAGCACCTCCAATGTACACATTCAGGAAGGCTTGTGGGATCACAGCAGCGCTGGGTGGGACAGGAGAGCTCTGCAGGCAGACCCCGGCCTCACAAGAGCCGTGCCAGAGCTTCAGCTGCACCGTGCTGTGCACAACAACTTCCACCTTGTGCCACTGGCCATCGTCCACTCTGAGCCCCTTCAGGAGCAGCGGGTACCCAGTATCCTCCCTCTTCAGCTCTGCATGCAGGATGCCATCCAAGAGCTCCAGGAACAAGTACTCAGCCTCACGGCCTCGGTAAAAAAGGACAGCGCTGGGCAAAGTGGTTCGGAAGCGGAGGGACACGCTGGCCCCTCCCGTGCCCCTCCTGCTCTCAGTGTTCTCGGGCAGCTCAATGAGGAGATACCCTCTGGAAGCAAAGGAAAACGTTGTTGGTGTGGCGCACGTGGCATCATAGAAACCAGGCTGGCACTGGCACAGGTGGCCGTGGCTCTCAGCTTGGTAGGTTGGGATGCACAAGGCCTCGTTCTGGCAGTCGTGAGTCTGGCACCCAGTGAGCTGGACAGAGCAGTTCTTCCCTCCCCACACCATGCCATCCTGGCCAGGGGCACAGTGGCAGGAATAGTCAGCAATGCCATCCTCACAGACAGCTCCATTCTTGCAGGGACCCTCCTCACACTCATTGATGTTAACAGCACATTCCACACCTGCGAAAGAGATTTAGAGATGGGATCTCACCTGGGACTGGGACACCCTCCCAGAGCCTGCCAGGCACAGCCCTCCCCGGTTCTCTCCAGGGAGCAGCTGCCAGCAAGGAGCCCCACACTCACTCACAGGGTCCCGCCCATGATGCAAGAGCAAGAAAACCAAACTTCTGTGTCCTCCCAGGTGCTATTTATTTATAGAACTTTGGTCTGTCAGCCCAAATCCCCCCACCAACTGCTGTCCTGGCCCAAGCTCAACATGCAGAAGGTATGGAAGGACCAAAACAGCCAGACAAGGAATTTATGCATTTTTCTTAGTAGATTTGGTATGTTGAAAGGCCAGGTATGTCTATAGATCTGACTGGAGCATGATCCAGGCACCAGTGTTGCAGACAGCAGTAAAACAGGAAGTTACTGGAAAGCCTCAGTTAAAAAAATCCAATTCCAAGACGACCCACCAGTTGTAAAACTCACAAAACCCAATTCATTACCAAACAGCAAACACAACGTGCTCCACAGGCACTCTGCCATGCTGGCACTAAGCTGATCTCAGTTCTGCCCAGTCCTGCAGAAATGAACTGGGTGAGGTCCTGCACTGCCGCTCTGTCTCTGGCAGCACATGGATCCCTATGGGGCTCAAGTAAATTACCAAATCTGGCTAATGAAAATCTGCTGTCATTTTCCTGAGCATCCCAGACTGACAGAGGAGCCCTGAACCAGTTCACTTTATCTAGCCTATAACATTGGTTTTCACTAATCTTCAGAGACAGTCCCACAGATAAACCAAGCATGGATTATCCCAATCTAATAGCATTACACCCGATCCAGCCAGCGAGCACAACGAGGGCAGCAGGAGGAAAAAGAAGGAATTCACACACAAAGGAGGGGAATCAAAACACAAAGGACATTTGTAAAGAAAAGCCACTAGACAGAATGTGCATGTCAAAGAGATTAGAGAGCTGCCTGGGCAGAGAGATGAGGGGAGATGGGGCACTAGGAGCACTGGAGCTGGACTTGATGTGTAATTAAAAATAAAACCTTAGCAAAGATACAGGCTCTTGAATATTTGCAGTGATGGTTTATCCCCTGAGCTCTGCAGAGAGATGAGCAGCAGCTTCCAGCTCCAAACTGATTGTGCCAGTGTAGGGACAGAGCTCTGGGAAGCACTGAAAGAGAAATGCAAGGCTCTAGCTCTGCACTTTCCAGATGTGCCAGAGCTGTTCTGTAAGCAACAGCATCTTCAGCACAGGCCTCTTCCTCTTACTGTTGGGCTTGCTCAGCAGAGGAAGAGCAGGGACAGAATTGAGATTGCAGCACAAAGCTATGAAGGAAATGTGTTGGAATAAACAGAGTATAAGGGACATCACCGTGCCCGGGGAATCCCAGTTTGGGAGAAGACAGGGTGGGTTTCTTGGAGGGCTCTCCAAGCTGCAGGAGACAAGTGTGCAGTCAGATTTAAGGGGGGAGGCTGTTGAATAAGGAAAGAGGTTTGGTACAGTCCCAAATCCTAGAGATGCGGCTGTTTCAGATCAGAGTTGCTGATATTTACCAAGACAATGAGGGGAAGATAACATTGGTTTGGATAACAAAAGGAGAGATGCCGTGAATTTTTGCATTTCTGAGAAGGCTGGGAGGCAGGAGAGGCCCATTTTCCCATTCCACATTCCCAGCCTGAGCAGGTCCCAGCTCTCTCAGCTGCAGCAGCTCCTGCCTGGGCTGTTCCTGCCCCCAGCCCCCAGCCCCTCACACGGGGTGGGATGGGGGTCCCCGGGGTGGGTGCACAGCCCCAGGCTGGGGCTCATTAAACACCACGCTTTCCCAAGGGATGCAGCTGGTTTGATTTCTTAGATTATTTGTTTGCAATGGGTGAAAAGTAGATTGCACAAGAGTTCTGGCTAATGACAATTTTTTTTTTCCTGGAAGACTTACTAAGCAGTTATCTGGAGCTACATCACTGCAGTTTCCAAAAGTACAGATCATTTCCTGGATATCTCTTATTCCAATCTTGTCCAAGACATGGACAGTTGTGTCTTTGCAGACCCACTGGGAAGTAGATATTAAGAAGTTGTTCAACACTAATTGTTTTTTCTAAGAGCAGTATAGGCATCCCTTTTCAGGTTTATTAAAAAAAAATAAACTGGGGGATGTGACTCTGTTCAACAAAAACAAGTAACAAAACCAAGTTATTCTCCTTGTAAACAAGTAGTACTCTCCTCTGTTTGCTCTAAATTTCATAGCTGAAATGTTTACTTTTATTTGAGCCATCAATAGTAAAAGCAACCAATCTGATTCATTACACCATTAGGAGACTTTCAAAGGTTTAATGAGTTCCTTATCTAGTTAAAGACTAACAATAGCAAAGCAGTGGAACTTGTTATCTGAAAATCAGACAAGTGGTATCCAACAGGCTGCTATCTGGAGTCAAGGATTTCAAACATTCCCTTAATCCAGCAGTGTCTGAGGTAACAGCCCCAAGCCACCAACCCACAGGGACCGGGTCACAAACACTCAGGAGTGGCTGAGTTTTCACAGCCTCCAGTATATTCAAATATTCAAATACAAATCCTTCCCCACGTTCAGGGTGTTACAGCTGTGTGGGAACAGTCCTGTTCTGTAGATGCGAGTGTGATTAAATCCACACAGCTCAGCACTGCCTGAATGGAGGGAATGATTTACTGGCTGCTATTAATAAGCAAAGAGTCATTGTATACAGTCTAAGAATCATATACTTCAACAGATACATAAAATGTTAAAAGAATAAGCACAAATGAAGTGAAATATTCTAATTTAGCTGTCAGATATCAAAAAACCTTGAAGGACAAGGTCTATTCCTTGAAACACGGGAGTTCAGCAGGGCTGCCCGGCCAGCACTGCCTTGCCCTCTCCTTAAGGCAGCTGAATTCCTAACGACCTTTCCCTGCTGCATCCCAATTAGGGATTGTATTATGATTATCAAAAGGGAAAAGGAGGGGAGGGAGAGGGGGTAGGCAGAGAATTAGCCGCCACAAACGGACCCCGACACAATTCCATTTGCACAATTACCGCCATTTCCATGGCAACCCCCGCTCTGCCGCTCTCCCACCGCGCTGCCGCTCGGGGCGAGGGAGCGGGAGGGGCTGGGGAAGGCACCGACCACCGAAGGGCTGGTCCTGAGCTACAGCCGCTAAACCTGCTGCTCCACAAGGCAGCTTCCGATCAATACGGAACAATGAAAACTGCAAAACACCCGTAAAAAGCAAAACTAACGTTTCCCAGAAGCAGCCGGGAGGCACCTGTGTGTCTGCAGAGCTCACCTGGAGGTGAGGGGCACAGACCCCGTGCCTCGGAGGCTCTGACGCTGCCCACAAGGCACAACTGCAGCACGGTGACAGTGGAGCTGCCAGCCAGACCCGTGCAACAAGGAAATTCCTCTCCTTAAAGTTTCCAAAACAAAACTTTAGGTAACTTCAAAATAAAAACATTCTTCCTTTCTAATCAATTCTGGTTCCTCCGGCTGCCTCCAGCCAGCACTCCCCACACACGCAGCCCTGGGCAGGCACACACACACCGTCAGGACGCACTGCAAGCACTGTACACATCTCATTACCTGCCAGCAGAACAATTCCCCTCAGGATCACGCCAATCAGCACAGATTTCATGGCCGACTCCTTGTGGACATTGGTGACAGTAAAGGGAAAAAAATGGGGGTGAAGGGGGGGAGGGATGACAAAAAAGGCTGGGCTGGCAGGGCCGTGTGTGCAGGCGCTCGCTGGTGCCAGTCCCACGAGAAGGGATTGGAGCGGGGGAGCAGAGCCCTGCCCTGCCCAGGTCTAATCCAGCCCGGCTCTGACCCTCCCAGCTGGCCCCTGTCCGTGCTGACACCAGGAATGTGTGCTCCAGCATATTCCTGCTCCCTGCTCCTGCAGTGCCCAGCAGTGCCCACAGCCTCAGCTCAGCAGGGCAAAGCCAGGAGACAATCTCCTGCCCCTGCTGCGGTGCAGGTGAACTGCCAAAGTCCCTGAATGAGGCCAAAATGTTCTTTTCATAGGCTAAGCCAAAAAGCTGCATTTCCACCATTGTGCAATCCCTAAACCATAGGAACAAGGGGAGTTCCGAATGCAGAGCGAACCCAGGCCCTGCTGCACATTCACTAGTGAGGGAATAATCAGGGTCCATCAGGCAGTTTTCCTTCTCCCTGTTCCCTGATCCAGTGATCTGTGAGCTCAGACATTTCCACTCTGCTGTATTCACTAAGAAAAGTCTCAGGTTTTAGTGACCATGGTCTGTTTCCCTGAAGTCAAACTGGATGGAAAGAAATCCCCTGCGTTATGCTGAATGTACAGGTTCAGACACGGCAGTACACAATCAAAACTCTCTCTTTCCTCATTAGCCACCTTACTAAATTAGCTGCTGCAGTCTCCTTTTTCCTCTGTGGTTCTGGGGTTTGTTTTTATTTTGTTTTTTAATATAGCAACTTTCCTATTACAAAATTTCCGGAGGCAGAGTTGTATTTTTGTGTTGTAAGGACCCAGAGAAGTTTCTTATTTCTGTGAAGAAATGTTATCTGAGAGCCTTTCCCCAAACTTGGAGTCTCCGTTTGTATCAATGTCAGGTCCAAGCAAACAAAACCTCCCACATGTCACTGTCTGGAATCTCCATGAACAGTATCACTAAGATATTTAAAAAAGCGTTCCAACAACTCCCCTAGCCATTTCACTTTTGTCATTTTACTCAATCCAAACATGCCAGTGACTTTTACAGATACTTGAAGTGGGAGGGATATGGTGAGTGTTTGTTTGGAGTCAAAACTTCTCAGATAGCCACAGACCTGTGCACACACAGACCTATCCCAGCACAGATTTGGAACATTGTCTCTGTTAGCTACTCTGACCCTTCTCTTGTTCAGGAGAAAACAAACAGGCAGTTGTGCACGTTCAGCCACTACTGCAACAACAAAGTGTAACAACTGTGAAGACTGCACAACATTCAATGTCTTCAAAAAGATGCCTCTTTTGGTTTATGCACCCACACATTTGTCTCCACATACACACACAGAGTCTACCTGGACACTACTGCCGGGAAATCCATCACACCCCAATGCACCCAGCACAGATTCTGCTCTCACCTGGCACCAGGCACAAGCAGGCTCTGGACTGCAGCACTCACAGCCTTCTGATCAGATGACAGGGAAGTCAAAAGGTCTGATTAACATGGAGCTGTGATCCAGCAGGGAGAAGAAACGTGGAGCGGAAGGGAAGGGGGGGAGCCTCACCAAGTGCTGCCTAGCTCCCTTCAGCTATATTTACCAAAAGGGATTTGGCTGAAGGTGGAACAGGCCTCTAATCTCTTTACTATCTTAACCTTTTAGCTGCCCTTGCTCTAGAGGCGCCATCTCTAAAACAAATCTGACTTAAGAAATACCTGCACAAAAAAATTACATCTATCCAAAGGTGGTTAGAAGGAAGAAGCATCTCCCATTTATTTCCTGACCCATGACCCAGGAATTCAAGCCCATTTGATCTGGGCTGGTGCCCTTACAGAGTCACCATTTATAGCTGCTGCACAGAAGGTTTCTACTTCTTTAAGGAGACAAAGACATTATGGCTGAACAAAGTGAGATGGTCAATAAGCTCTCCAATTATACTGGGACACATTCACACCGCATCACCTTCTGATTTCTCATGAAAGTAGAAGTGTTCCTCAGCCATGTGCAGAAGAGCTCAGAATGTTCCCATGATCACAAGGTGCCAGTGCCTGGGGCTGGATGGCTGCGATGGCAGGGGCTGCCCAGTGCCACAGTGCCAGCTGCAGGACACTTCCTCTTCTGCCTGAGCACAGCTTTAGCTCCAGTGGGGGCACTTAGGATATTTAAAGTTTTTAAAGGATGAATGATCTAAACTTCAGTGATAACATTTTTGCAGGTTAAAAGTCAGTGTCCATGTCAAATGGAGGTACCTGTCTTTTTCTCGTCCTGGCCTAACCTATTGCCTAATAAATACCTGATGGACTGAAACCATTTCTGAAAAAAATTAATTCAGAATTCATTTTGTTGGATTTCTTTTCCCCTAAAAGACAGACTTTTCCTAATATGCTTTGTCTCTTGACCACAGTTGCCATCATTTCCAAGAGCATGCAAGATTCCCTCTCCTTCGCACCTCATTTAGTACCCATGCAATCTTTTGATTTGTACTTCTTGTATCCTCTCAGGGTACCTATATCCTCTGCTAAAGCACAAACCATGTGCTGAACAGACTCTTCAAGACCTGTTACGTTGTTCTCTCAGGAATCAGGCACCACTTTTGCAACAGCTACATTTCAAAGGGAAGGTTCATCTGCCTGCACTACACTGAGAGAGCACTGAAGCAGTTAATTTGCAAAGAAGGAATTTCTCCTGACTTGCACTGTTATCCCAACACTCCCCAAATTCCTCAGACTGAAGAAGCAAACACACAGAAGGAACCCCTGCCGCCCCAAGAAAGCATTCTTCATCAGAGTAGCAAGTTCACTTTAATCAGTGGAGGCAGCTTAAACCCAAGTTCATGGCAGATCTAAGCTGCCACAGAAATGGGTTTTGAAGAGAAACATTATGGGAAGCTTCACAAAGTTGTTCTGTGATCCTAATATGAAGTAATAAGCTGTTTACCCAGCATGACTGTACTGGGATTAATTGACAAAGGAGGGGAGATTAATTGCTATTATTTCCCTGTCAGCTTCACTCCTCCACACGCACTCAGTGATCTCACAGACTGCTCCCAGCCTTTTGCTGGGTTGATGTGTCAGAACTACCTCAGCTGAGACAAAGTCCTTTACCAAAAGTCATATCCAGAAGAGCAACCTGCTTCTAATCCCCTTCAAGTACTAATGAACCCAAATTTGATGCAACAGAATGAACTCTAGCACTCCTTTGCCCATCAGCCCATGTTTCTGTCAGCTTTTCTGCCCATGAGCACGCTAAGAATTGGAAAGGATTAAACAGATCTGCAGTTTGGCAAAGTACAATGAAATTCTGAGCTCTGTGTGGGTGCTGGGGCACTGCAGGAGGAAAAGAGAACGGCACAGATGTGAGTGGGAATTCTGACAAGAAGGATAAACTTGAAACCATCTCTTTGGACAAGATCTCAGTTCAGAGTACAGCATTTTAACTGCCCCAGAAAGCAGCGATAACGAGCTTAGATAAAAGCTCATTTTCAAAGGCCTCATCTACAAAAGCAAATTTTTCTTGATCTGGCCTAAATTAGCAAATGAGATAGGTCAGAAAACCCCACAAATAATTCAGCCCAGTTACAGAAGGTGTTAACTGGAAGCTGATTTTACATTCTGGGAATGAAAGTAATAGGTCTTCCCAGGAAAGAGCTGGGCAGAATTAAACCAACACAGCTCAACCACTGCAACCACAGAAGGAAAACAGAAAATTTTCCCATGCCATAAAGGCCTGAGAGGCCTCGGGAATGTTGTTACCTGCTGTTGCAACTTAAGGGACAAGGTTCTCTTCTGGCTTCAAGTGTTTCTTTTTCCCACGAGATGGCAGCCTGGTACCACTGTGGAGAAGTTACCCTCGTCTAAAATCCAGAAATCCAGGACTGTGCTGGGATCGCATTTCTTATAAACTACTCTGCTGTTAAATCGCCCAACACACGTGAAATTTAAAGATGAAGAAGACTGACAATGAATATTTTAAAGAAAGATGAGGTTTAGTACCAGCTGGCAGAGGACCTTCCCAACAGGGCTAACATTCACCATCTCACAGATTCTCAACCAACAAACCGAACCCTTAGGGTCAGGCAGGGCATGTGGGGAAGAATCCAGACTCCTCATTCCCCTGTAAACAGAGAGGGCTTCCTTTGCTCACATCACAAAGACCTTTTGACCTCCTAACATAGCAGATCACTGCTTTCAGCCAAAGATGGCTGGCTCTTATCATCCCAGGGTGTTAGTGAATGGAGATGCTTTACAGATGCTTATGTGCTGTAATCTGTTACAGCCAGTACAATCGGTGACACTTAGGACGTTAAACATCCCTTCTTTTATTTAAAGGCTGGTTTTCTATTTATTTCCTGCATGATAGAAACCCCCACAGTTCTCCCAGGTAACTCTCACTCCGGGATACAGATGCCCTGGGTACTCTATGCAGTTGATCTTATGTCTCCAAACCTAGTTCATGGCCTATCACCTTTCTTGCCTACACCGACCCAGCTTTGAGCCCTGAACTGCAGACATCCTGCTGCACACACCACACCACTCAGTCCTGCCCTCCCACCCTGGAATGCTGCAGCCAGGCAGCAGTGCAGCAGTCCAGCATTAGCCAAGCAGGAGGCTCTGATCCCAGGCACCCCTTCCCCAGGTTACCTGAATAACCAGGTGGGCAGTGACAGAGGAAGCCATTCACCAGGTCCTGGCAGAGCCCTCCGTTCTGGCAGGGCTGGGACTCACACTCATCAATGTTGGTGAAGCAGGTGTCCCCTGAAAGTGAAACACAAACACGCCTCGGAAGTGCACTTGTGCAGCACTGAAACAAAAATGACAACTGCAGTCTTAAGTTTTGCACTTCTTTTCTTTCACCTAAAAATGGAAAAGAATTCCTTGAAGTCTAGCATGTCTCTGCAGGCACTGGCACACAAACACCAGCATGGAATAATGGGGAAAAATGAAGTATGAAATGATTTTCCAGTCTCAAACACTGGCAGGATCAGCACTTCTGAACCTTCCCATCTGTGCAACAGTGGACCAAGCACTCATATTTCTCTCATGAAATAATAAAGTATTATTGTTTATGCCTTCCCACTAGGGAATTTCCTTAGCTGTTAAATTCAGCCTTTTCCACATATCTCCAATGCATGGAAAGGGTGATATTTCAGTGGAACATCCACAGAGCTTCTAGTTCCAAGAGCTCCATACCAAGAAGCTCCTCTTGTCCTATTTTGATTATACAGTTGCTGCCTCGAGAGTCGTCTCACCAAGAAAACACCTAGAATAGTAATCTGTGACTCCAGGAGTTAGCTTCCTCTGATGAGGAATTTCAGAGATACCCCTAGGGAAGAATCCTGCCATATGCAAGAGAGACTGACAAAGGGAAAGCACCCTGGCACCTGCATAGCCAGAGGGCATTCATGGCAGCATGGGGACGTGCACAGGCTGCTGCCTCAGCCCGGAGACAGTCTTGGACAGGGCATGACATTCAGCTGTCTGTAATGGGAGCAGAAGCCCATTCCTGATGCATCAGGCTGCCAGCCCCTCTGAAGTACCAGTCCTTAAGATATTTCTGTTGCAGAGATAACATTGCCCATCCCCTCAAACAGCAGCCCCTCCCCGTGCAGACAGGATGAACACTTGCTGTGCAGCTCACCTGTAAAGCCTGGCTGGCACTGGCACAGGAACCCAGCTGCCTGGCTGTAGCTGAAGTTGCTGGGGAAGTGGGGCTGTGTCCCGTAGTGGGCTGGGTTGGAGCGCTCCAGGCACAGGCCACCGTTGTGACAGGGCTCTGTCACACACTCATCCACATCCTCCTCACAGTGCTGCCCAGTGTAACCTGCCACGAGACACTGCTGTCAGCATCTGCACAACTTCACTGCAGCTCAGCTCCCAAGTGCTGTGCCTCACTCAAAGGAGGGAATATGAGCCCCAAATCTCATCTAGCAGACAGTTCCTGGGCCCTTTCATTTCTTCACTATGTCAAATACAGGAACCAAAATCATCAATTTACAGGAAAGCATCACCTCATGATAGAGGAACTCATGATGGAAAATGTCAGAAAACAGAAAGAAAACTTTATGGTTGGGAATTAGGGTGATTTTTGCAGGTCAGCTGGATTTTGGGATGACCTGTAAAGGGCAGCAGTGCAGCATCACTGTTCCAGACAATGAAAACTCACAAGGGGCCATGCAGTATGGTCATTAATTCTCTACTTCTCCAACACAGCAATCAAGCACGTGCTGTCCATGGCCGTGTGCCCACACCACCACACGGGCAGAGAGGCCCCAGCCCACCTGGCCAGCAGGCACAGCTGTAGCCCTTGATTCCCTCCAGGCACGTGGCACTGTTGTGGCAGGGGTCAGAGGCACACTCCAGGATGTCCCGCTCGCAGTGGGTCCCCTCGAAGCCGGTGTCACTGCAGTCACAACGGTAGCTGTGGGGCACCAAACAGAGCAAGGCATCAGCTCAGCCTTGGACAGCAGAGCCCCAGGTGAGGAATGGGCAAAGAGCTCAGCTGTCAGTGCTCACACCTTACCCCTGGAAAGGTAAATTCAGACCCACAGGTATGTTCTCAGCACGGCCTGTGCTGTTCATGCTCTGCAAACCATTTCTCTGTGTTTGTTCCTCCCTTCCTTTAAGCACCCCTGGAGTTCTGCTGCTGGGAGGGGCTTCTCCCTTATTGCCACAAATCATTGTTACTGCCACTCAATGTACAAAACACTAAATCCAATTCCCCCCACAGCTTTCTACTCCGATTTTCACAGGCTGCACTGAGGAGACCTTTAGATCAGTCCTGGTGTCTAACTGCCCCCAGCACTGGTTTCTCACCTGTCAATGAGGTCATGGCATGTCCCATTGCTCTGGCATGGCTGGCTCTCACATTCATTGATGTCCACCTCGCACTGGGTTCCTTCATAACCTGGTGCACAGGTGCAGGTGTAGAACCCAACATGATCATTGCACAGGGCCCCATTCTGGCAAGGGTCTGAAGCACATTCATCTATTTCAGTATCACAGTTCACACCTTTGTTAAAAAAACAGAAAAATATCTGTGTTACGAATCCACAGAAGTGTATATGTGCTGCCTGGAATTCGGAGATGAAATCACAAGAGTTATCTTGTTCTATCATCAGTTAGCAACCCCAGCTGGCTACCAGAGTGATCTCTACCTGCTTCTCTGAAAATAAATTCCATTTATTTCAATTGTTTGTATCTTGCTTTGTGATACCCAGGAAAAAAGCACTAAAGTAGTGCAAAGCACTGGGTACAGTGATACCTGATGTTAGGAAGTAATTTTATTGGGAAATGCTATTAAAAATACAATGTTAGCTCCACTACTGGTTACAGCAAGTAACACCTGTTTGGTACAAAATCCCAATCTCCCTGACAGAACAAGACCTCATGAAAATTTCTATGCAATTATCTTATCTATACTGCACCTCTCTGAGCTGCCTGTGGCCTGGCATCACCTCCAAACCTCACTCATTACAATGGCACCTATCAATCCATCTAATCTGCCCTCCTTGGCAAAGGCTCCCCACAGAGAGGGCATGGCCATCCTAATCCTGGCGGAATGTGGGCCCCCTAATCTGGTTCAAACCCCTCAATACCCACACAAAACTTCCTTCACCCAAATTCCAGCTGCAAGCACCAGGAAACAACCTGGCCTTGCCAGCCAATGGTGCTCAAACCTCTGGATGAAGAACTAAATCCCAAGGCTAAGCCTCATGATTGACATCAGAATAACTTGAAGCACAACAAACTCCTCCAGCTGCCTGGGTCACTTTATCGCTCCCTTGGCAGGGAATCCCACAATCCTGAA
This sequence comes from Molothrus aeneus, assembly GCF_037042795.1. Taxonomy (NCBI): domain Eukaryota; kingdom Metazoa; phylum Chordata; class Aves; order Passeriformes; family Icteridae; genus Molothrus; species Molothrus aeneus. The sequence continues at coordinate 10,180,637 of NC_089664.1, read as the reverse complement.
TTGAGGATTCAGCATAAAGATAAAAAAAGAAACTGATTTGCAAAGACAGAATTATGCTTGATACTCAAAATCACCAGTAACCATAGGGCCCACATAAAAAAAATCTGTCTCGTTTCTCCTTCATCTCTCTTCGTTTTTATCAGAGAGTGAGTCAGCATCAGGGACTACATTCCTAATGTTGTAACTTCTCCTCATTCCAGTGGTAATCAGCAGCATTCCTTCACAGCAACTCAACTCCTTAAACACTTCCCTCTGTGAACAGGAGGAAGGCTGAGAAAGTTCATGTGCGAGGTGGTACCAGGCAGACATGGACACATTCCACCCCATTCCACTCCGATAAGCAGGGCTGGGGGAAGGACAGGCCCCCACTGCCTCCCTCACAGGTGTGGATTCCTCTCTGAGTCACCGTTAGCACAGATGCACAAAAGAGAAACACTTAAATCATTTGCCAAATAAACATTCGCCAGGCATGAAAGCTCCAGCTAAAAGACACTTTTTTCCACAAGACAAGTACTTGCCTTGGAAAAATCCTGCTGGACAGGACAAAGAACTACAGGCCAGGTCAGCAGAGCTAAGTTATACCTGGAAACACTTAAGTATCCCTCTCCTGATGATAAATATCTTCTTATGTAATCTCCCTTAATTTTATGCTGAGAACTAATCACAGCTACCTTGTGCCTATACCGGTGTCCAGTCTCAGACAGTCCACTCCTGGATCCCCGTCTCTCCACACCTACACCACACATGGAATTCAGCCCTACAGCATGGCTCCCTGCCACCCCCAGCCGCTGCGGGAATGCGGAGCCCCGGCGAGGCAGCGAGGCAGGTGCCGAGCCCCGCGGGCAGGGCGGGCCGTACCTGCATAGCCGGGCGCGCACTGGCACTCGTAGCGGTCCATGTGGTTGAGGCAGGTGCCGTGGTTGCGGCAGGGCCGGGACGCGCACTCGTCGATGTCGATCTCGCAGTGGGAGCCCTGGAAGCCGGGCACACAGAAGCAGCTGTACTCGCCCGCGCTGTCCCTGCAGATGGCCCCGTTCCGGCACGGCCCCGAGGCGCACTCGTCGATGTCGTCCCCGCAGGTGGCCCCGCTGAAGCCGGGCCGGCAGAGGCAGCGGTAGCCGCCCGGAGCCGCCACACACGTGCCGTTGTTCAGGCAGGGGTGGCTGGAGCACACGGAGCTTTCTGCCTGGCAGCCTCCTCCAGCGGGGCCCGGCCGGCATCTACAGGAGTATCCAGCTGGGCTATCCACACATTCCAGCCGAGGGTCTGTGCAAGGGCTGCTCTCGCACCCATCAACACTGGCGCAGGCAGCACCTGCAGGGCCAGCTGGGCACACGCACTCATATTCCAGCAGCCCCGGACTCCGGCTGCACGTCATGTGGGCAGGACAGCCATGTTCAATGCAAGCGTCGTACAGGAGTTCACAGTTCATGCCCATGTAGGCTACCGGCTCCACGGGGCACGTGCACTGGTAACCCACTGCCAAATCCTTACAGCTGCCCCCGTTCTCACATGGGGACGAGGAACAGCCGCTGTCATTTTCAGAGTATGAAGTTCCTGATGAGAAAAGAGACTTTGTGTTAGTCAGTGTTTGTAGCTCTAAAGAAAAAAGTTTGCCAATCCCCGCATACAGCTCGGAGACTGCCCACCTAAATTCCACACTCCACAGGGCTGCACTAGCCAGGAGATGAGGATGATACTGGAGAATCAAACATTTACTATAAAGAAGACAACAGCCCTTAATTTGGTGGCAATCAAGAATCTCTTGCCAATTTGGGTAACCAATCACCTGATTTTTTTAGGAGACACTCACAAACCAACTATTTTACTTGTGCTTATTCATCCATGAGTCACTTTGAGAGCAGTGACACATATCACCTTAAATCCATTCACAAGATTAACTTAGTGTAAAATTCCATGACCCCTTTCACTGGCAGGGCACAGCATTTGTGCCTGGAAATCCAGAGAGGCAGGACGAGTTCAGGTATTGGCTGCAGCTCTGAATGTCCCAGCTGCTCCTTCTGGGGATACAATTTTTTCTCATCTAACCCAGAAGTGATTTGAAGATGCTCCCATAAATAACCCAAGGCAAACTCCAAACGGGCACATTTCACAGAGCCTCTGATTACATCAGGCAGCTCAGGTTGATACCCACTGACCCTCACCCTCTCCTCCTGTCAGACATGTAAATTTACACAGCAGGACATTTTTAGCAAGGAAGAGCAGAGACTGCTGAGATCACCGTGCTGATGGCACTTTGGATCAGTACCTGCTGAGCCAGAACACCAGTCCAACAACCAGATAACCAGGAACTAATGCTGAGACCAGATTCCCCTAAACCTGGGAGCATGGATGGGATCAGTTAATTCACACTGAGCCACAGTGCCTTGCTGTCCCCTCAAAGGCAATGTTTAAAAGGCTCTTGCCCCATTAAGCAACTCCACCATCGGAAATGTGATGGGACGTGCCCACTGAACTGCAAACTTAGTTCATATAAATGAGATTAAGTAGGATACATGATATTAAAAAAAAAAAAAAGTTCAACATAGATATTTCAAATGGAGCAGAATGGAACAAAAGGAAGAATCCTCATTTCTTTTCCAAAAGAAATTTTAAATTTACTCTGTAAAACAAGGGGCAGATTGGCCAAAGGGCAGGACAGCCCAGGGGACAGGAGATAGTGGCCTTTATGTTAGAATTAGGATATATGTCCTGGATTCAATGCCACAATTAAGCACTTTCCAAAAGACATAAACCAACCAAAAATTAAATCAAGGGACAAAGGCAGTGGAAATAGAGAACTTTGCCTTCCACAAAGGCAGCAGTCATTAGCACCTCATCCCACTGTGGCCTTCCGAGATCAGAGCTTTTCATTCTGCTCAACTCCAAGATAAATAAGTGAGAAGCTGTGTGGTAGAGATATCCCAGCCTGATTCCTGTATGAGGGTTATAAAACATCCAAACTTGGAAGTAACTCTGCAAACAACTATATAGCAGATGTTTGGAAAATGTCTCTGAAAAATGGTCTCAAAGCAGAGATAAAGTTCATGAAGGAGCAAATGCTCCTGAGCAATTGCTACTGGTGAGACAATCCAGACTTCCCTGGTGCTGGGAGCCAAGCCACCACTGGAAGCCTTTGGGCAAGCAGCTCTTCACCCTTTCTGCTGTCCTCTCTATGCAGCCGTGGCCCAGGTGGTGACAGTCTCTGCAAACCCCACAAAGCTGCAGGTGGAGAGAGGGCAGGATCCCAAACCCCTGCAGCTCCCTCAGCCCCCCCTGCTCCATGAGGAATGCTGCTCTACCCTGCCATGCTCCATGCTAAGGACTGACCAGGGTCACACACCTCAGCATCACTCCCCAGCTGCCCTCTCACTGGTGCCAGCATCATCCTGGCCCAGTTTTGGGCACGTTTGCCTTGCTCTGGTGCTCCTTACCCACCCTGGTAGTTAATCTGTGTCACTGGTGCTCTATCAACTCTGCCCCATCAGCTCCTCAGGCTCTTTGTACCTGAAGGTGGAGGCACCGACTTCAGGGCCTGAAAGGGATTTATAGGAGACTTTGGTTTACAAAAGCCTGCCCCTGCCCTGACCTCCCCCGAATTCCTCCCACCAAAGTCTGTGGTGTTTCTAAGTCTTCTTTTAAGAGGCAGTGCTGCAGGGGGAGGGAGGGTACTCAGGGATTTAGGCAGCCCTTTCTCTTCCCAGCATCATCTCCATGGCCCACCCCTCCCTTCCCCTCTCATGTGATGCTGGGGAGAGCTGCTGAGCCCTGCACTGTCCAGCAATCCCATTATTCTGCCATCAACCCTTTTATTCTCAGATTCCCAGTCAGGCAGAAAACAAGGATGACGGAATCTGCCTGGAATCTCTGTGGCAATTAGAGTGGAAGCCCAGGAAACTATTTGCAAAAGAGCTTTACTAGGCAGGAGATATGAGCCTTTGTAGGCTTAATGAGTAACCGGCCCCTGCCTGCACTTTCCAGAGGCCAGGAGCGCAGTTTGGGACAAAAAAGGAGTCTGGTGCATGTTGGGAAGGAGCTGCAGCACACTCCATCTGCAAAGAAATCCCCAATTCCACAGAATCCCCAGGCACTGCTGGCATAGCCAGGCTGAGTCACTGCCAAGGCTCATGTGTGGCTTTCTGCTTCCATGAGAAGAACACAGGCAAAATGCTTCTTTGCAAATAAAGCTAAACATCAAAGCCCTTTGCTATTTCCTGCCTTTCCCAAAGTTCTTTCACAACAGACACACCTTTTTGTACCTTTTCTGGTTTGGTCCATCATATAGCTCAACCACAGACAACACAAAGCTTCCCTAATAAGTGCAAAGGCTTTCCTGGCTACCAAAGACAGCAGTGAAGGAACAGGGAGAACTCTGGTCTGCTCAAAACTCACTGTGACCATGAACAATAGCACTCTATTAATACATGGTTAGTATATGTACTTCAGCAGGACAGCAGTTTGGAGGAAAATCCTCCTTTTCTGGAACAGATATCCTGAAGTAACACAGTGCTGCTCACAGGGCATGCATGGAGCAGGCTGAGGACAATGCAGTATCACAAGAAATGCAACTTCTTATAATAATAAGAATAATTTGCAGTTATTTATATCTAAATAACTGCAAATTATTCTGTGAACTGCAGCTGGCAGAAAATGCCTCACGCGTTTGACTGACTCAGTGGAGGCTTCAGGCACACGAACCCCAAACTGTATCACACAGTCCCTGTATCCAGCATGGCTGTACTAATGTGGAATATTTCCCAAGGACAGAACGTGGCCTGTGTGAATGTATGCTAACCCTAACGCTCCTTCCATGGCAGTGCTGAACATCTGCCTCGACAAAGAGCACATCTGATGCTTTTATTCTTTTCAACCATCAGTCCTAGGGCATACACTTACTGCTCTCAGTTTTGGAATAGATTAATATATGAATGTGAATAGCACATGAATATGCTCCAAACACTAATAAGAAAAATGAATAAATTAGCTTTTCCTGCTGCACAATGTAACAACCATGGAAATCAGGTCAAGGAAATCACTGAATGACAAGAGTTTATAGTTTTTCATCAAAGTAGTTGTTGCTGGATTAACAATGACATTCAGAAGTTTTCCTTTACGTTTCACAAGAAAAAAACAAATTAGTGATATTTGTAAGGGAAAAAACCCCAGAAGTGTATTATAATGATACCATCCTGCAAGCCTATGCTGAATTGAAACTGGAGGAGACCACAGCTCCTTTGAAGAACAGTTCCAGGCATTTAGGGGTGGATTAGGAGGAACTTCAAAGGCTACCAGAGTCCCATATAAAGCATTCATTGAGCTCTGTCAGGACAGGGCTGGTTTTACACTTTAAAGGTAGCTGACAAAGATTTTCCCCAAACGCTGAGGTTTGTGACCTTTTGTAACACTTTAAGGCAAACAAGCTGCATTACCAGGCTCTGGTTTAGTAATTGACTTTAATAATCTTATACTTTATACCTGAACTATGTGATTTTGTCAAAGTTGCAAAGTTTTTTGACCACAAAAAATCAGAAATTAATGAGAAGTTAGGCAATGACCTCTGTGATTGGAGATGCTGCTTTAACATTACTCACTGGCTTCTCTTTTGGGGATTTGTCTTGGGTAACTGATAGAGGATGGATGCTGTCAATCTACAGACACCCCTGACCTTGTGGAAGCTGCTCAGTGCTGCACTGATAACTACCTTAAAGGTGTCTTACTGAGCTCTTCAAATTCTAGCAGGGAAGAGGGAGCACTGGGGTGCTCAGCTCACAGTTTCCTTTGTACTGAAGGACAGGAAAAACTTTGAGCAGGGGCAGTGGTACCTGCTGGAAATGCCCATCCCTGAGCCCTGTCCATGCACATGGCCTGCACTGGGTAAAAAAGGAAATGTACCATCACCTGTGCACAGCTTGTGCAAAATGGTCACAAGCACAGACACAGCTCCCACAAGAGTCAGGCTGCCAGGATGTTATTTCCTAGCCTAGCAAAAGCTCAATATGAGCTTGGACAAGCCAGATCCACCTCAAGTGGAAAGAAGCTTCCTTCAGATGTTTTTCACCTGTCCTACTCACTACAGCAACTGAAACACCCCACTTTACAACCAAGAGGTGAGAAGAGCAGGATTCCCAGAGCACCACAGGTCCCAGCAGCACCACAACAACCACAGAGCTTGAGGGATATCCCATTTCCAAAAGCAAGACTGGGCAAAGCCCAGCCTGGGGCAATTCTCACCAGTCAGGCTGTGCTCCTGCTGCTCATCCCAGCAAACCTCCCACTGGAGAATGATCCTGAGGCCCAGGGTAGAAAGGGACCCCTTCCACCAGGAGGAACCCAGAGCAACACAACTACAAAATAAACTCTGAAGAAAGGAATGGAGAGTTAGGTCTCCATGACAACAGAAGGCATGTGCTTATATTAGTAAATCCCTGCTGACCTCTGCTGATCTTTCCCTATCCTGGTCAGTGTAAAGGATTAGTGAAAGGGGACACACTTTGGCCTGTTCCCAGGATCCACACAACCAGAAAGGGAAATGGACAGGCTTGAGAAGGGACTTTCATATCCACCCTCTCTCTTGCCCACCCCTGCTCACTTTGGAAGGATAGCTATGGAAGAGAATGGCAGGATAAAAACAAATTCTTCTTCAGGAAGCACCTTCCATGTACCTGCTCAGGGTACAAGGCATCTTCAGGTGGCTCCAGGGGCCCAGAGTCAAGAGCTTCCTCCCCATTTTTCAAATGGCAGAAAGGATTCTGAGATGTATCTGCTGGTTGAAACTAAACATTATTGTTACTGTGTCAGGTTATCATCTTATCAGATCTGATAATTTATGTGAAGCAGGACATGGCACTATGACCAAAAACCACAAACCCTGAAAATAAAGATTAGCTAATCCAAAAGTAGTGCTGGCAATCAGCAGGCAGGACTTCTAAGACAATACTGAATAAATGGCCTGACAAAATGCCAGGGATCCCAGCAATGCCAAGAGTGCCTTTTGGAAAAGTCAGTTTTAAAAAGAGCCTCACTATTCATGACTTTGATGGCTCTTGGAGAGTTTTGGTAGGTTAAACACACAAGCCCAGTGTCTCAGCCAAATACCACCTTGGATACCAACTTCAAGGCATCTCCTCACGTCCCTGCACACAGGCCAGATTACAGTTTTACCCAGATATGGTGTGCCCATCACTTCTCAGGCTGCTTCTGACATTGTTTCTCATTGTTACCTGAGACCAACAAATTCCACATCACATTTGTACATGAGGATTTTGGTGTGACAGAACTTTTAATGCCAGATATATGCACACAGTCTACTGGTGTAAAATATTTATATAGAATTTACAAAGGCCTAGACCTAGACTTTCATTCATTCAGGCACCACAAGTGTGGCTCAGGCTCTTCTTGTGAAATATGCAGAATATTTATCCCCTCAAAGAAGGAGGATGGTGATTGCTGGCTCTCTGCCCCCCAGCTTGCCCAGTGAATCACTAAAAGGTGCCAAACAGTGGGCACCAATCCACGGGGCCCAGCAGTGCCAACATCATGGCCCAGGGCATTAACAGCATCAGTTAAATACCACTTCAGGGAATTGAACTCATTCTTACCACAGAACAAGAAGCCAGCTAGCTTGTGTTCATTATCTATCTGCTCATTGTTTTACTGCAGATTTGAAGGTGTAACTCCTATTATCAAGCTTCTAGAACTGGGAAGAAGACAGGAGCTGTGAATCCCTGGTTTATGACAGCATTGAATATATTGCCACCGGAACTCTTTGATCTCCTGCGCTCAGGACACCCCAGTATTTTCCCTTAATGAACACTCCTCCAAGCTGACCTTCATGTTTCACATATTCTCTGATCTCCCAGCCATTTCCACAGATCAAACACTGGGACAGGGACTTTCCTGTGTATTCAGTTCACCAGAGTGAGTCACAGGCTTTCATTTCCAATTCTTATTTAAATACACTGACAAGGGACAAAACAGCTGGGAAGATTGGTTCTGTTTGTTCCCCAGGTTTGAAGTAAGCCTTAAACTGTCCCGAGCTATGTCCGAGCTAATCTCAAGAGCTGGCATTAGAGCCGATAGCAAAAAAGGCTTGTCTTTCACAGGCTCTCCCTCAGCAGGCGTCCAAAGCATCTTCCAGGCAGAGGTATGTGAATTCCTGTGCCTGCTGATGGCTGGAGCTGTGGGAACAGAAATGAGAAGACACTCCTTCTGCCCTCCAGAATCTCTTTTAAAGACAAGGAATTAGCTGGGAGCTATTCTATTGTGTTCCCATTTCACAGGCAGCAGCAGTAAAAGGGGAGTCACAGGCAGAGCCTGCACCGTTGCCCCTCCGGGGTTTCCTTTAAACAAGGGCAGATTGTGAGGATCTGCCTGCAGGATGCTCTGCTGGGCACAGATTGCACCAGGCCAACTGCATTCTCAGAATTTCCACAAAAATTTTGAACAAGTAGCTTAGGCACTCTCTGCTTCAATGATATTTAGACTCAGTCAATTAGAAATAAAAGAAGTAGTGATATGGTTTCTAAGGGCAAGAAAAGACATTTCTTTATGGCCTTAAAAACCTGCAAGGGCTACCTAAACAGCACCATTCACTCCAGTTAAAATCTAGCAGAATTCCCCTTGTACAATAGGAGTAGGTGAAAAGACTGAAAACCAGCACTTCCCTCGAGCTCTGCTGGCTCCAGCAAGAGGAGTCATCACCTGCACTCAAAAGAGCACCAAGCTCTCCCACACCAGGGCTCCAGAGAAGAGCTTTCTCCAGGAGTGAAAAGCCACAAGGTCAGTGGGCAAAGAGCACGAACCCGGCCTGGCCTGGCCTGGCAGCCACACGGGGGATCCTCCATGGCCCCTCTGCCCAGCACAAAGCCACCCTAATTGCTTCACACTCCAAACCAGTAGCTATGGTTACGAGATACAAAAGACAGTCCTGCTGCTTCCCTGTGGCCAGAGGAATTCCAGGCACTTGGAGCAAACACACCAGACAAAGAAACTGGTACAAGGAAGAGGAAAAAAAGAAAAAAAAAAAAGACAAAATCACAACATATTTTCATTTTCACATTCATGGTCTGAGGTGGTCAGAGCAACAGAAATCTTGGGAGGCTTCAGAAGGAAAAAAAGAGACTGTTGGGGAATCAGAGGAAAAGCTGAAAACTTTCTCCAAATCTCAAAAATTACATAAACATCACCTATGAATGCAAGAAAATGCCAAATGCCACGTCCAGCAGGCACAAGCAGAGAAAAGGCTCTGACTGTATTTTCTCAATGTTCTCCTATTTCACATCCATTTCTTCATGTTTGGATCGTACTTTACTTCCTCAGTGGAAACCAAACCTGACTTGTCCTACAGGTAACTGGCAGTGCTGAGGGCAGGATAAGGAGACCAGTTCAATCCCAATCATACTTTCCAGTAAAAGGCTGGACGTGTTCCTGACATGACCTTATAATCCCTAGATGACTAAAACAGATGTCTAGGCCCAGCAGATCTCTAGGCACCTATTCCAGAAGAAACAGAGATATCTATTTTTCAGGGAACATAAGCTATTGTAAACAAGGGTGTCAATGGAACCCAAAGATACTCTTGGGGATTTGGAGAATCTCAGTGTACTCAAGCAGATTCTTTGTCTATTAAATAAGTTTTCAGTGTGGGAAAAAACACAAAACAAAGCATTTCCCCATAAACTCTTTTGTTACCTCATTGCTTCTTGCACATTGAGAATGGATCTGCTTTTTTCAAAATTTCTAAGTGGAGACACTCCTGTGCTGTGATCTCCCTCCACATTTTGTACCAGATGGATCTGGCACTACACTCCTCAGGGTACCATCCTCTTGTGCTCAGATGGATTTCTTGAGCATACAGGATGGAAATAAAGGTCTGTGTTTCTTCTGTGTGGGCACAACCAAAATATTCAGACCTTTCCAATGGAGAAAATGGTTGCTATAATAGGCGAATACTTAACTACATGAATACTTAATTACTTTTAGTTCTTGTGAATAAATGCAAACATACATGTGCACAGGGAGAAAGATGAAAAGAGACAAGAAATAAATAGAAGGAACAACAAACACGTCTAGAATGAAATGCCTATTTATCTTCCTGACAAAAGTTTTCGGGCTACAAATCTAACTGTAAGATGACAATCTGTTCAATATAAGGGCAGGTCACAGATTTGATCAAAGTTACTGCATAGTAGCTGGGTAAGAATCAGGCACAGAAGACAAAAACTTACCCCAAAACAAGAGGAAAAGTGGCAGCAGGAGAGCAGCATTGTACGGCCTGGAGGTAGTTTTCTTTAATTCCATGACAAGTGTAAGAGTGGCCGTCCTAAAGCCCTCCGGGGAGAGGCAGGAGCCGGAGCCCAGCAAGCCCCTCCTGTGGCCACATCACGGTGCGGGGCGGGCTCGGCCCGCGCCGCCGGGCCCAGGGCAGCACCGAGCCCGCGGACAGAGCCCGCAGCCGCGCCGGGAGCGCCGGCAAAGCCTGCCTGGATCAGATCCGCGCGGAGCGGACTGAGCCCTGCCCGAGCCCTGCCCGAGCCCTGCCCGCCCCTCGGGCTGCTGTAGCCGGGCTCCCTCTGCCCCTCCGGAACCCCACAACACACCTGGGCTGTTCCCACAGCCGGGACAGGCCTCGGAACCGCTTCGGGCCCGAGGCTCTTCAGAGGATGCCGAGTTCTGTATCGGCTCTCACTGACCACCTCCGCAGCAGGATCGAACGCATCACTCACTCTCAGCTTTCTGAGAGAAGCTGCTTTGTTCAAAGAGAAATAAGACAAATGCACTCTGTTTACCCCAAAAAGCAGAGTTAGTCCACATTAATCTTTACTACTGTCTCACCAAGGTGGGGTGATACCACAGGTCAGGTGAACTCACAAAATGTACAGGAACCCTATTCCCAATTGAGGAACAGTTACAGAGATCAACAGAGGTGCAAAACACAGGCACCAAATCACACCACCTTCAGACACATGGGCTCAGTTTTAGAAGTGGAAAAAGTTATCAGTGTGCATTGTTTAATGACAGTAACTGGAAAAAGACAGCCCACACTCAGCCGAGACCTACTAAGTCTCTCTAAATCCACATCACAATTGGATTAAACTAACTGTAATGAGAATTAAGTACACTGCCTCACCCTTCACTAACAACTAAAAATAGAACACAGGTAAGATGCCAGACAAATTCCTAGTTCAAGCAAGAAATACACAAGATAGCAATGCAATTGGTGCAGACACACCCAGGCTGCACGTGAAGAAATCAGGAGCAAAATTACAGTGAGTAATCTGCACGATCCCAGCATCCTTGCAGGGCAGCAGAGGCTGGTGGGATTTGTGCATGGAAATGGGATAGTTACTGCAGGGGTTTTACCTTCAGTGCAGCAGCAGAACAGCCACAGCAAGAGCCTTTCCACCACCCAGCCTCTGCAGTTCAGGAACAAATGGTTCATCTCACTGTCCTGCCTTGGAATGCTCCAAAGATGATATATCATGTGTTATCAACCTTATCTGGACCACCCTGCCCCCTCTTTCATCTCTGGTGTCCTCAGTCTGTTTTCTCAAGATCAACCTCAGTATTAGTTTCTTGCCAGTTACCACAACCATCTGGAACTCATTTCTGTCTCCTTAGGCTCTGCTTTGGCTGTCAGGGGATGTAACCAAACACTGACATGTGCAGAATCTTTCTGCTCAGAGTATTTTTACCTCACCTGTGTGAATTATGCTCTCAACAATCCACCTTTTCCAAATCCCAGCAAATACCTATAATCATTGCACAATTAACATGGCAACAAAGCACCGTTCTTAGCCAGGCACTGCTGTAAGTCCAGTAGTGCCACACTCCACAACACCTGGAAAACACACCTAATCCATGGTAATTTATGGCTTCTAGGACTACCTGAAGGACCTGCTCAGCTTTCATGAAACAGAACGAGTATGACAAACCCCCCCACACAGAAAGGTTTGTGGAGGTTGTCCCACAGAGGCTGAGGTCCTGTGCAGCCCTGCTGTTCCTGCTGTGCTGTGTGGCCTGTCACACCCCAAACCCTGGACAGAGCCATGGCAGAGTCTGTCACATTAGCCAGACTGAGGGAAGAGGAAAACAATTGCATCCAACTTCCTCATAATAATCAAAATACCTTAATCTATTGTCTACCTGTGAGGACATTAGAATTTAATTTTATCAATGTTCATGGTTGCAATTTTATGAGATTTTGTCAGCATAAACAGCAAAGCATTCCTGGGCTACACCCCTGGGCATACAAAAGCCAATGTGGGTATTAACCAGCTTAGTCCAATTAAAGGACCCTAATGCAACTCTGTTAAGGCCCTGATTTGTTAGGCTTGACTACATTTCCAAAAGAGCACAATTGGGTGGATTTGTTATCTAAAGCATAAGCTCCAAGCCCTTAGTCATCCTTGCTAAAGCCTTGCCCAAACTGGTCATGGTTTGTGCTACCCCCGCATCGCTGCCATCCAACGTCACCATAATCTGCTCTTTAACATAGCATTAAAACCAGAGCCAAAGGACACAGCTGCTTTCCTTGCTGTAACACTCATTATGGGAGATTTAAGGACAGCATAACAGCAAGGCTTCTATTCTCAGCCTGGAGCAGGAACCTTGGCAAGCCGGAAATGCATGCCATGGAAATGGGGCAGCAGTGGGCAAGCTGGATTAGAGGAAAAAGGAGAAAGTAGCTTGGGGTACTCAGCAGAACCTTCCTGCCCACTTCTTCTATACCTTTCTGTACACTTGCCATAAACCAATCCTCTACATCTTTGTACAAAAGTTCAGAGAGAATCATATAGCAAAGTACCTCAGCAAAAGTCTGCTTTTGACTCAAAGAACAATGTACACTCGCAGGAGTTTCACAATCTTTCCTCACACAGGGCTTAAAATAATCCTAATACTGCAGATTGGATACTGGGGACGTGTGACAGGCCGGCAAATATCAGTGGTACAAATAAAGCCATTCCTCTCTCCTGTCACGTGCACGCTGTGACTGCCACAGAGCCTCACCTTCCCTCCTCACCATCCTGGAACCACTGGGCACAAATCCATTTTACTGAATTGAACAATGGAAGCCAACAGCATCAGTCATGATTTTTTCCCCAGCTTTATCTTCTAAGGGCCATTAAGCACAACATTACACTAAGCAGTCCATACTAACAGTGGCTGCAGGCTTGGGAAGTTGAGTAAATAAAGAAAAAAATCTTCCAATTCCACTCAAAAACTGTGCCGAATCTGACTGCTTCCATACACTCTACTGCTTTCTGACACTGCTGAAAACTGTCAGGAATATTTTTTACTCCGTAAGTTTTGGAATTTCAAGCCTCCAGACTCACAGGCCAATTCTGTACACTGAAATGTTTAAATACAATTTGGTGCTGTAATGCTCAAGGGTTCCCCAGAGTCCAATCTCTAACTGGAAATTGGCTCTTTCCTGCTGCCCTGAACAGGCACTGTCCCCACTCTCCCATCAGCCCACTAGATGTCCCTTCTGCACTGCCAAAGTCACCAAAGGCCCCTGTGGGAAAGAAATGGGCAGCACTGGGGAACCAGAACAACTGGACACATCCTGCAGTGCTGCAGAACTGTGCCAGCAGCACCCTGGACACTGCAAGACCTATTGCAACATCCCCACAGCGGAACAGCCAAGGCATAGTTTGGGCTGTGAGCCACAACTTTAAAGTTGCTATTAAAACCTGGCAAAATCACACTAAATGTCCAGTCTTGAGATATCCTAATTACATTTTTTAGACACAATAAATTTAGTTTCCTATCACTACCAATCAGAACTGCTGGCAAGCAAATCATGCTGCCTGATAAACGCCAGAGTCCTGAGCCTGTGAGACTGGGCAGTCCTGGGCAATGGCAGTGGGAAAAGTGGGCTCAAGGGCACAGCAAGAGGGTCCTTGTCTGGGCACTGGCACGGGTGTGCAGAGGTCTGGCACAGCCTCACTTTCCTGCAGCATGATCATCAACTTCAGATACAACTGCAGTGCTGAGGAAGAGGAGGGGGGCAGTCCAGAGGACAAGGGCAGAATGAACATGTTTGCCTGAGGTCTGAAATCACCTCCTCTGCCTTGCAGCATTATTGGCTGCTTGTTCAGAGATCTTCATGACACTCCTCATTCCGAAAAAGAGCTAACTTAAGGACCATAACAAAGATATCCAGCATGTGCAGATAAACCATTCAAACACACCCAGATGAGGCTGTGGTAAAGACAGGGCCACACTCCTGCCCAGCTCTCGAGGAAGTCCCAGAAGTCAGGCTCTGACCAGGGATACACCCTTTGATCTACAGAGACCCCGCTGGACTGCTGCAGGTCAGCCTCATGCCCTTTGATCCTCTTCCCTGCTCCCATACAGCTGCCTGGTGAGGTGCATCCCTTCCAAGGGGCCTCTGGCAGATGGGAGGATGGGAATGTTGATCACCTAACAGGAGGCAGCCAAACAGTGTAAAAAGGGTCTCAGGCAAGATGTTCTGCAGTAAAATGTTATAGCAGGAAGGATGTGTCCAATACGTTGCCAGGATCCGAGGGTGGTTTGAGAGGCCTTTTTGCTGCTGTTTGTGCCACAAACGATCCAAGGCGTTTGTAAATAGCGGCTTCCCGGCGGGGCTCGGGGAGGCTGTGGCGCCGCTGGAGGGCAGGTCTGTGCTCCCAGCCCCAAAGCAGCTGCAGAGCTTGGATTAGCAGCGTTTGCTGCAGAGCTCCGCATTGCCAGAGCCCCGGAGCCAGGCTGGGCTTCGGGGGAAAACCGAAGGGACCAGAGGGAGGAGGCTGCCCTGCAGCACAGCCCGGCTGAAGGAACCTCCTCCTGCTGAAGTTTGTATTCCAGGAAGGCCAAACAGGGGAGTGGGAGAACAGGGAATTTTGGACCTGAAAAACAAACACATCCAGCTGCACCGTGTGAGCTCTGAAGATGAGTGTAGCCTCAAAATCCTGTCTGACATCTATCTTTGCCATGGAAATTACACCCTTGGATTCTGCATAAAATCGGCAAGCTCTGCCTCGTTTTCCTTCCAGCTGCAATCTCTGCTTTTACTCACAGACTTCACACTCAGTCTGCTCAGTAATAAGGCCCCTGGGAAAACTGGACATTGTCACCAGAGTAGGTGGCAAGAACTAAAATGGATGCAGATCACAAATGTGCCAAATGTTGAGGAATGAGTAATGTTCTCCAAGATGCCAAAGATGTGGGGCTCACTTTTGTGTATTTGCACCTCAATGAGCACTAAACATCTCTATTATCTCCAAATCGAATCCAGTCAACTAAAGACAGATTTTTCAGTATGAAGGCAAGGGACAACTAGAAAGAAATCGTCCCACATTCAGTTTCCTTACTCAAAGGTGGGGATATTGTCCAGTACTTTCAGTATTCTGGGCTCGCACACTCCTGCCTTTCTAGGAAAAACTAGAAAATATTAGAAAAATACGAGAAGTACTGTTTCACACCAGTATTAGCATTATTACTTCACAGACTGAATCTCCCAATTGTTTCTACTTCACAAATGTCCCAGAACAATGGCCCTACCTAAAGGGGGTGTGCACGAGTGGCTGGATCAGCTCTCGCTTGGCTGAGAGGCTCTGGCAGGGATTACACAGCACACGCTGCCACTGCTGGGATGCTCAGCCCCGGTGTCTCCATCACCAGCCATTTGCCAGATTGCTTAACGAATCTCTAAGAACGACCAATACAGATCTTCACAGAAGTGTTAACAGCATTCAAGCTTACTCTCATGGTCTCCAAATGAGTATTTTTGTTTGCTTTTACTTGCAGAACTGGACCAGAGACAAGGGCTTCAGCACTTGCCTCTGCCCTGAGGGAAGCTCTGTTCCACTCCTCTTAGCCAGCATGGTTTATGCACATTTTCTACTTCATGTCTCACAACAGCAGGCAAACCAAGCTCCTGCTGGGCTTCTGTCAGAGGAGATATTGATCTGCAGCACAAATGCTTGAAACTCTTGCTCTGCTAACTGGTGTGCTGAATGTGCACAGGAGCTCATCAATATGTCTGAAACAAAATCTGCTCAATGGCTTTTGGAAAAAAAAAAAGAAAAACTGAGGTTTCTGATGAGGTTGTATACAAATATTCAAGTGGATGGATCTAGAAACTTTCCAAGAACTGCTAAAAGCACCATGAAGCACCACTTCATCTGGTTTACAACCATTTCAGTAAGAGCAAGAATAAGCACCTAAGCATCTCTCTGATGAGGCACACATAAGGCTTCCTATGAGGCTGTATACAAAATACTGAAGTGGATGGATCTAGAATCCTCCCAAGAACTATGGGGAAAAACATAAAAATAATTATAATACTTCAAATCAACTATTTAATGCCAATCCAGCCTTGCAATTCACCAATTATATGTATCATTTCTGGAAAGAAACGTAATTGACAGCTTATTGGAACACTATCCATTTTATCCCCAAGAAACTTCACTGCATCTAAGCCAACTTTATATATACCCCAGTAAGAAGCAGCATCTTGTATATTTAAAGAAGTTTTCCATGCCAAGGCCAGTGTGTCAGCACCATTTGTTATGCTTGAATGCTTTATGAGACAGAAGTCACAAACCTGACAATTTAACTCTCATTAGCTTTGGGAGTGACTCCATATGCCAGCCCAGCCACACTCTCTGGGCAAATTATGAATGCTTTTGCTTCCAGTTCAGCTTTAGGTCCCCATCTACTACAGGACCTCAGCAAAATTTCCTCTGCTGTCTCTGGGAGCAGAAGGGAAGCCAAAGTACAGAGAGCTGAGCCTCCCAGAATGACAGAGAGCAGCAGCAGCTGAGCTTTGCTCTGTGGTGTCCCAATGGCTCAGAGTCCTGGCTCTGCTAACCCCACCTCCAGCCAGGCACTGGGAGGTCACGAGGGCCCACCAGTGATTTTCAAAGGAAACCTTCAGCTGGAGGTTTAAACTCCATTTGATCCAAACCTTTTTTAGTGCATGACTCTGAACCAGGGCACTTTGTGTATTTCTGCCAGTCTCCCTTCGCAGGAGGTCACTATGGCAAGCATGCTGGAAAAAATAGAATCCAAGAAGCAGGAAAATCTATTTGGGGTATGTGTGTGTGTCTGTGTGTGTTCTGAGAAAATGACAAACCACTGCCACTTGTAATATATGAGACTAAGTGAAGATTTCTTCAATTGCATTTCTGCCTCCTGTAAAGCTTGCTAAAACACAGGTTCCCTTGGCTTTTGCATTTCCTTTGATTCAGGCCAGACAATGGAGATTAATCAGTGTCCAGTACCCAGTATTTCTGAGATTTTACAGCTTCCTTTCACTTAGGAAGGTAAAAAGTCAGCTTTTATGGGCTGTTATAACATTTCCTCTTTTAACTTGGGGAATCATACAGGCATTTCTCTGAAATCTTGGATGAGCAAATGATTACTTTTAATTTTATTCTGTCTGTCAGAGTTAACCCTAAGTAATCTTGTCCACGTTACAATCTGAACTAACCTCTTATTATACCAACCAACTTTTGGGAGAACAGCAATGAGAAAACTAAAGCAACCAAAATGCAGGAGGGAAAGCCAGCAATGTCAACACATTGTGTTTCCCCTTGACACGGTTTCTTCCCATTCATAAGAGGTTACATACTTCAGACAGGATTTTGAAACAGTGAATCCCATTCCTGGCTATTAACTTCCACACTGAGACACACTTAGCTCCAATTTCCTTGTTTCTTTTCCCTCCTAAGTTAACCCTATTGCCACAATCTGTTACAATCGGAAAGCTGACATTGTATTCCCACCACTCAATATCCAGAGTTATCACTGAAGTCAAAGGCACAGTTGATCCTCTTTCCATGACTTTGAAGCTCATAATCCTCTGTTACATCAGCCACAAAGACAGTGATTTGTTCAATCTGCCCAGCAGACTCTTGTCTTTTTCTATTGCTTTGCAGAGATGGTGCTTCCACTACAGGCACATCCTCGAGGGCTGCTGGAATTTTGCTGCTAGGTCAGAACTGGCCCCTACGATGTAGGAACTAAAGAACTTATTTGGGCAGGAACACAGAGGAATTGCCACAGCAGCAGTGGACACAAAATGCTTCCCAGTTCATTCATCCATCTCCAGCTGAAATGGAGCTTCCGGGGTGAAATGAGGTGAAAACCAAGTAAAAGGGGAAGTGGAATCTGTCCAACAATAAACCAGGTGTCAACATCCATTGCACAGAGCCTGACCAAGGACAACACGGTCACTCCCTGTTAGCTGTGCTGGGATGTTGGGAATTCTGAGCAGATGTTAATAGGATGAATACATAGCAGTTGTACAGTCTCAGAATAATAATGCCTGTGAATGCCAAAAGCATATTGATCTCCTGAAGTGCATAGTCAGAGCACCTAATGGCTCTAGAGAGAGCAGGGAAACACTCAGAAGGGGAAGAGGAAAAAAAAAAAAAAAGAGAGGATGCTTCAGATTAGAGAGTTCTATCAGCTAAAAGAGCCTTGGGGCACACAGGGATGTTAAACTGCTGCTGCACAGACACATTCTGAGGGACCCAAGAACACACAGTTCATGCACAGGAATGGAAGAAGGAATTTACACTACTTGTATAATTATAACAAGTCTGAACCACTTCTTCTAGGTAGAATATTAGAACCAGGAAGAACCTTTAGAGGAAAAGAAATCCTTACTGCACTGTCCTGATGGACCAGAACAGGGGGGAAAAGAAAAGCTAATACCAGTGACACAGAGAATGCTGATACTGTTCAGAAGAAATTAAAAGGGAAATTCTTTCAATTTTAATGACCTCAGCTGTTATTAGTGATGCAGATCAGGGCTTTGTTCTAAAAGGAAATCTTGTAGCTAACCTGTAGTGTCTTTTTCAAGTAGGAGACATTGAAAGCTCCTTTTTGCACCAGGGCTGTCTAACTGGGAAATTCAATTCACTCTCTTTGCTTTGATATCTATTTAGTTCAGCACTACACACACTGTCAGAAGCAAAATGTTATCCTTCACTGCACCTGAGGGCCAAGAGGTCCAGTGTCAAATGCTCCATGGAACTGATCCAGTGTTTTCACCCTCTCACAAAGACATGCAGCTCTTTGAGGGAGGACAAGACTCCAGGACAACAGGACTGCAAATTACCAGCTTGGTCAGAGGGGATTTTCTTTTTTATGAGCTATATGAGCTACAAACCAGACCAAAATACACTAACAGAGATATCCTTGTAAAGTTCACTCCCAGCAGTGCCACCATAGGAGCATATCAGAATTCTAGCAGCTCTGGTCAATAGTATTATATATCCCCTGAACCACTAAGGACATTAAGCAAACACATTGAAGAGATGAGAAAAGATTCCAGTTATCCTGAGCTTCCCACTCTCTGACCACAAAACCACACTCTCACATCAAATGGGGAATGTAACTCAAGGGACATTTTAATCCTACACCCCTCTTCTAATTAATAATCCTACTTTATCAATATTTGATGGAGCTGTTATTGTGTCTGCTCTGGCCACTTCACTTTTCAGAGAATGCTCTGAATTACTGTGCTCCTTTCAAGGCAGTACAGACTGGACCCATGGCACACCCTTTCCTGAGGCAGGGCCCTGCAGAAGGTCCTGCTTCAGGAGCAGCCCATGGGATGGACGGGCGGTGCAGCATTGCAGCTGAGCACCACCTGATGCACCAGGATCTACTGACTCAGCCTTAGTGACCCCTCCCCACTGCTGGGGTGGGAAAGAAAATGAACTCATATCCTGAAAGCCGAGCCACAACAGACACAATGGTGAGCACAACAGAGCCCAGCCATTATGTATGTTGGCACAGAGACTAACAGTTAATAAGGCCCAAAACCAATTACAAGGAGAAAAACTCACCGTTTTTTGCAGACAAAGTGTTGAAGAGAAGGAAGCAGACTACACTGTGCTAAACATGACAGACATGCCTGGCCCTCACCACAAACCTTCACTCATGGCACAGCCTCACTCACATGAGTATCTGACCAGGGCTGCTGTTGGGATTGCACTTGCACAGGGTCAGGAGCTTACAGATGGACGTGTCATGGCAAAGTGTGAGACAGAGAAAAGAATAGAGGAGAGCCCCTCTGTTTGAGACATCGTGCTGTGAAATCCTGTTTGTAGTGAGCTGCCAGAAAAATGCCTCAATTTCTACAGGCTGGGATAAGCACAGGTACTTCATCTCAGAGACAGAGGTTCTGACATCCCCAGGGATGGGCTGGGGATCCACACCATGGAGCAGAGCAGCTCCTGGCACTGGGCAGGGGCAGGGCTACAGCAGTAGCACAGCAGACCCATGGCTTGGTGTTGGAAGCAGCCCTGGAATTAAACTGCTTGCAGGAGTATTAATGCCAGTTCTGACTAGTGGAGCTCCTGAGAGCTGCCAAGTGACAGAATAGTGCTTTCGGTTGTTTGTTTCCAGGAGGAGAAAAAAAATAGGAAAGTACAGAAGAGAAACATCCCAAAAGTGGAAGGAAATAAATGTTATCAAGATAAAATGGAAAAGGCTTAATACAGTCTATCAAACACTAGGTATCCCTGTCACAGCACAGGCTACCAAGGTTTAACTGAGCAGTGTGCATTTTGAAGGACGCTGTTTCATCTATAAAAGGTTTGGAGATGTTACAACTTAGTTTTTTTGCCAGGAGGCACTTTATTAAAATTGCTGTAAACAGTAACTCCTTCAAGCACAGAAAAAAATTGCTGTAAACAGTAACTTGTTCAAGCAAAGAAGAGGCTCTTCCTGCCATGAGCTTAAAAGGATGTAAGCCTTCAATTCTGTTTTTGAAGAATGTTTCAGATATTGATTTCTACCTCATAGTTAACATAAGTTAGGTTTTCTTCACAGTTCTGGTGCTCAGAGGAGAAAGCAGGAGCATTTTCCTGAGTCTCCTGAATCCTTACACCGATCTTTCCTAACACCATGTTCTCTGGTTAGATCTTCCCAATACTTCTCCAGCAGCTGTAGCAAACCAAAGTATTTGGCAATATTGAGTTACTCAAATAAATCTGAGCCTTCTCTCTGTTCATAGGTCTCCCTCAGGGCCCTGAGTGGGTTGCAATAGTACAGACAGTTGCCCTAAATAGCTTGGATCCAAACACTCTACTTGATGGTGATTAAATATATAAAATGTTACACATCCAATGTTTGAAATGCAAAGGCCCAGAGCACCTCAGCAATGCTTTCCACACAGAGCAATTACAGCACTGGAAGTACTGGAAACACCATCATGTGATCCAGTCACAAACTACTGATCTAAAGAGGAGGAATCCAGAACAGAAAGGAACGGGAGAAAGTTCAAGATGTACAATTGATGTTTTCCCTTTTGTGTAAGCCAGTCTTTATTGCAGACCTGTATGAGGAAACAAATGTTGTACACACCCAGCTGCCACACAGACACTATTCCTAGGAAGGATCAGAGCCTAGGCCATTCATGGCAGAGCTTTTTTGCTGCTTCTGTTAGATCTGTACCCTTCAAAAGTTGGGTTTTTTTACTTTGAAAAGGCTGTGCTTTACAAAGATGTTGCTAACAGAGGAAGCGAATCTATGATACTGCAAATTAATTATTCTTTGTTATATAGTTCAACTTTTATTTCTAACAGAATACTAATCCTGACAGTTAGCACTGATTAGTATTTTGGAAGTGGTTCTCAGGAGCTGCTGACTCACTGGGCCGTGGTCCTCACTGTTTCAACAAACTACAGAAACAGGCAAAGCAAAAGCACAGACCAGGCAAAACCCATCTATGGCTCATCAAGGAATTTAAATACATGAAAGTAAGTGTGGCTTTATAGTCCTTTAATTATGCATTGCATCTGAATTATGTATGGAGCCGAGGGCGCGCAGGAATTCTGGTGGAAGGAAGCAGCGCTGTGCACTGGCACTTCCTCCCAGGATAAGACAAGACTGCTCTGCACCAGGCTCTCTCCAGCCTAATGGAACCTGCCATTCCCAGACATTCTGCACACCCATTCTCACGGAAGGAGCTGTCTCATCCTGCTCAGCAATCCCTGCTGCCCCCTCAGAGGAGCACATTTCCATTGCTGGAGAGCAATTACTTCCCCTAGATCCTGCTGTGCTCTTATTTAGCCCAAGTACTCTTCAAGAATAATGTAATCCATAGGTACTTTAAACCTATAAAACCTAACTTACTTAATGTCAAGTGTTTAAATACAGATCATGCCTTGCATATCAGTCAGTGTTTTGTAATAATGTATGGCATTTGTCTAATCTGCAGTTTAACATTCTATGGACTACCGTAATAACTGTTTTTGCTACTCTAAGTCAATATTTACACCTTCACCATTTTTGTGAGGCACAGACATTAATCGCCTCTTGTAATGCCATATAATCTGGCTGTAAGGTCCCTTGGAAACAAAAGTCAGCTTTAATCAGTATATCATTAGTCAACACTAACCATTACCCCAAGTTCTGCCATTGCTACTTATAGTGGATCTATAATAAATGTACACATACACAAATCATGCATGAGTACAAAAACTCTCTCCTCTGAGACAGTTTTACAGGTTGGTCTATCCTTATGCATTTCCACAGCCAGACATCAACAAAGAACATCCCTGCACCTCCTCCTTAGACTGCCTCGCACAGGGTGAAACACTAAGCCCTGCTCCCTGAAGCAAGTTTCATGCAGAAAACAGACACTGTCAACTTCAGATACAGCCCCCCATACAGGCTGACATTTGGTTTGTGCAGAGAGAACTTCTGGAACTCCAGGTGTGATTTTGCAGAAGGAATATTTGTGCTTTTGTCTTTCCCTGAGGCACAATGACCTTCCCTTGAGCGGGAGCAGCTCTGCAGCCAGCCCGGGCCGGCACTGAGCTGCAGCTGCCACACGGTGGCAGAGCTTGGGCACCGTCACCACCGCGCTGCTTCCCAGGAATGCACCAGGAATGCTTATCCTCTGCTCAAGGTGACTCTCAAGATGATTTCTTGCCTCCTCATTAGTTACTATACATATTTATAGACAAATTAAAGACTCAAACAAACGTTTATTCAATTAATCGCTTCGAGTTCTAGTGGAACAAGTAGTATCAAACCAGTTCATCAGCTCAGGGGCTTATGACAATTTAATACAATTTAATTTTTTTCTGCTCCCTCTCTGTGGTATCATGTCTCACACAAGAGTTAGAATACCAAACACTGGCAGAGTTCTTTGTAACAGAAGGAGCATAAGGAGTTCTGAACCATCAACTACTTGCTTCAACTCACAATGAAGAGAAAAATGATTTGATGCAATAATCAAGTTAGGCTTGCTTCTACACCCCTCTCCCAAAGACAGGGTGTCTAATCTTTCAATATTTAGCTGATAATTCAATTACCAGCTTACTGAGAGCAACTACAGTGTATGCTCCTCACTGTGATTAGGATCATGTGAATGAACAGTATTCCACACAAGGTGCTTCTGAATGCCTGCTTTGTGAGACCCTGCCATGCTCCCACTTCAGAGGAAGCTGCATATTTTACCCTTTAAAGATGCTACAACAGCTATGGCTCTGTACAGCACATTCTACGTATTTTTAGATCACACAAGGTTAACCAAGCCCCTTTCCCCCTCTCTGCCACACATTCATGAATGCCCTAATAATGCAGCACAGCCTCATTCTGCCCTCAGTGTTCCAGCCTTGCCTTCAGAGAGTTTGGCCCATTTCCCTTATTCAAACCCTCTACAGTCTTCTGCTTTTCAAGAAGCCGTGCTAATGCATGTTTTTACTTGCAGCTCTCGCTGGTTTGCTCCCTGCAGCATGGCACCCAGCCTTAGGCCAGCCATGCAGTGGCCTGGCCAGGGCCGTGGGAGCTCTCCTGCACATGGAGCCGTCCCTGCCAGCACAGCCCCGGCACTGAGAGCCCAGGAAGGCCCTGCTGTGACAATGGCAGGGACTGGCACGGTGCTCAATGAGTGACACGGCACTGCCACGCTGACAGCCTGCGGCTGCTGCTTGTCCAGGCTTTTCAACTCCACATTTCCATCACCTTTCTAATGGTAAAGCACCTGAGCTAATCAAGAGTCAGCTCTGAGAAAGCAGCATAAATGATTGCAAGCACTTTTGCAAAAAGGAAACAAAACCCAAACACATGAATGCCTTTCAAAGCCAGCATGACAAACCTTCTGCAAAGAAAAAAAAATGGAGAAGATCACACTATACTTGCTTAGGAATCATTTTGCCTTTACAGGATCTGAACAGGAATATTCATGCTGTGTTCTAATAATAATGGAAGTGGAATTACAAAGTGAGAAAAGAGCAATTTGCAGGATAGGGCTCACTCACAAATTGCAGGAACAGGTCACAATGGATAATCTTCTGCTCTCAATCCTTTCCAAGTTTCAGACTTCTGCAGACACAAAATAGAAGATCCAATAAATTGTTTATGAATTTAAAAAAATTATAATCCCATCCTAGGTACTTCTACTCTTCCCCTTTAAATTTTCCACAGAACACTGTTTTTGTAGCTGCCAGTTCTGTGACCTTGCTGGAAGTGGCCAAGCCAGAGATCAATTAGTGAGCAGAGAGGAGAGGAGCAGCTCTGCCTGCGCTGTGCTGTCCCTTGGGAGGAGGGCAGATCGTTATCCAGCGGGAGCGCTAACACACGTTGGGACTGACTGCAAGATGCAGCAAAACCAAAGGAAACAGCAGAATCTCTTTTTTCCTTCGGCTTTCACATTTTACATTTCCCTATAATTTAGAAATACTTTAATTTTGCACATAACAAATCCTTGTTTCACTAAACAATATCTATAACAAACACACCATGCTGGCTTCAAACACAAATTATGAAGCAAGCTCTCTAAACCCTCAGGAAAGCCCCATTATCTCCCATTCCATAGCCAGGATGACCTGAAGCACAGCAGAATTGAGAGATTTTAGTGCTACACTCTACAAACACAGTGACAGAGGAGGCTAAAAAGCCCCAGCACCTGAGCTTCCAGGATTCTAACAAAGGGCCCCAGCTGAAAGCCTTCAGAACACAACTGGGGGGCTTCCCACGAAGGACACAACTGCTGCCTGACATACAGACATACAGCTGTGCTCTCAGGACTGCAGGAACCCCAGCTCTTTAGCATTTAAATGAGTACATAAATATTTCACATAAAACTTAGCCTAAAATAAGCCACCTAAAATAAGCTGGTTTACAACATTACTACAGTCTGTCTGCTTGCCTTAATTTGCAGGCAACTATAATGCTGCTTGTGAGACACACTATTCCTTAAGTCCTCCCACAAAAAACCCTGAGAAAGGGCAATAGTTCTTAAATAAGTAATTAGAACAGCTGAAATAATTTAGGTCATCAAAGAACAAGCAGGATAAATAAAAAGTTATAGCACTGTGGACAGTTGGATGCAATAGAATTTTTACATTTATTTGAGTTAACTGATAGAAAGGCTGAACACCAGGGCATGAGGCAGAACTGCTGCACAGCATCTGTAACAGGAAGGCCAAATAGGATAGCATTACATGCACATATTAAAATTATTTGGCAGGTTAATTAAAAAAAAAAGAACAACCAGGATACAAGATACAGCAACAGTGCTCAACTTCCCACTCTTAACACAAGCAAGCTTAGATCATCATGGGAAAGTCCATGTAAAATATACTCTCCCCAAAATACAGGTACATTTCTGTGCAAATGCCTAATCTGACCATTTTGGACTTGCACTGGAGCAAGAAAACCCCGGGAGATGCTTGACTGTGAATGCTCATCACAAGGATAACTATTTGTCCAAACATTTGGGCTGCCCACCCTCTGTACAGCCTGGGCTCAATTGTCCCTTTGAGGGAAATGTGATACACTTCAAACCTGATAGTCAGCATTGCAGTCTCCATACCTCCCACAACACAGGCATCCAAATCTTAATCAGTGTTTCAGCAGACACACAGCTCCTTTGCTAGTCACAGCTCCCTGACATCTCCAGCTACTGAATATCCACATCTAGATAACATCTGGCATATCAAAGTTGATGAAATTTTGAGGTACATGCCTAAAGTCTGGAATATGACTTGTATCTGTTGCAGATCTGTTTTCCATTTATCACATTATGTGACAAAACCAGTCAGCACAGCAGCAGCTTCAAGGGTACATGGAGTGAAGAGTCTCAAAGACGGAAAGGTTACTTCTGGTTTGTGCAGTGTGAGGGGACAGCACCTCCTCAGAGAGGAGACAAAGCAGCCTGCAAAGAGCCCTTGGTGCTGGTCAACACCCATTTGTCACCTGCAGGCTTCAGCATGCTGGACCTTCTCTGCTTGCTCTGGAGCCTCGGCCACTTGGAGATAACCCACATGAGGCTGGCAATCTGCTCTGAGCCAGGTCCTGTGCTGGGTTTGGGTACTGGTGCCTTCAGGAAACACCCACACCAGCTTCAGCAAGGTCAGTGCTTTACCCCAAGGGTACAGCCTGGGAGCAGTTTCCAAATGCCATTGAATTCTGGCTCTAGTATCACAACATTTTTGATGAAGTTATAATACTACTTCATTAGAACCAAAATTCTCATTATAGCAAGATTTTTAGGCCATATTTCTGACCACGGTTCAAAGTGAGACAATTACAATTA
This sequence comes from Molothrus aeneus, assembly GCF_037042795.1. NCBI lineage: Eukaryota > Metazoa > Chordata > Aves > Passeriformes > Icteridae > Molothrus > Molothrus aeneus. The sequence continues at coordinate 10,154,101 of NC_089664.1, read as the reverse complement.
TTCCTAAGAGTACCTCAGTCTGCTGATGAAAAATTAATCTTGGTAAAGCTTTTTTTTTTTTCTTTAAATTATTATGACTGTGCTGCCAGCTGCACTCAAACAAACTCCGATTCAAGTTCTAGGCTTCAGGGTCATTGATAGACACTCAGCTACTGCTTCCACCAAAAAAAATACTGATTACCAGGACAGAAACAGATACAGGAAGGAGAAAACATGAAGCTAAAAAAACAAAGAGGGTAGAAACCAAACCCAGTGAAAACAAAAAAATTTTGTACCAGAAACAGATTGAAAACAGAAAGGAAATTAGCATTTAGGAATGAAAAAGCCTATTCACTGTTGATGTTGAATACAACACCCGGGGAGACAGAAGCTGGGTTTATTTTTGATAGCAGCATAAACATTAAAGATAAGCCAACAGCCTTTAGAAAATATGGGTGCAGTACAAAGGCTCATGTGATGAGAGCTGTTTTGCTTTTAATCTTGACCTAGGAAACCTCTTGTATGACAGAGCCTCTTTTCAGTGGAGTCAGTCCTGCCTAGCTGCTCTGACTATTAGTGATAAAAAGGCCACCCAAGTTGTTTCTGCTTTGGAATGATGGCAGGTTTTCAATCTTAAACTTCAAAGGAAAAGGAAAAACCCACCCTAATATATCTGTCTAAGGACCTGCACCAAACTCCTGCCATCCCTTATCTGGTCCAATCACACTCTTCCCTAAAACAACAATCCTTGCAACTGTATCTCTGTTTTTCTAGAAAGGATGTACATATACTCCCAAATATTTATCTACTTGCCAGTGATATAAATGAAAATACTTATCTGATATTGATATGAGATAAACACATATCATGTCCTACCCACAAACAGAAAAGCCAGTTGATTTCCAGATTGGTTCAGCATGTCTACAAGCCCAGTAGCACAGAAGTGCAAACCACATCAACCACAGTCATTGTGAGGGCTCAGTGATCACAGAATCACATCTCAAATGTCTATTACAAAGTATCAAGACTGAAAATTGGGAAGCTCTGTGAAGTTCAGTCCTGCTTTGGATTCAGTCTGTTCCCATGGTCCAGGCATGTCTGGAGAGCAGAGCTACAGACCAGTGCTCAGTCTCCACAACTTCACACCCTTAAATTGCAGTGTGCAACTTGTTGCATACGATACTGCCAACCCCGCAGGCTCAGTGACAACAGGACCCTAGAACCTTCTTTCTGCCCCTTTTCCCTCACAGCCCACACAGCAGAGATGCCCTGCAACCAGCTGCAGCCTCCATTCCCATGGGCACAACAGGCACATGCACCTTCATTCACACCAAAATGCTGAAGTGCGGAGGAAGTACCAACACCCCATGTTGGTATGTCATGTTACACCACGTTACAGATCAGGAGAATTCACATGACCATTTAGGACATCACCTTAATTAGAAACTGTAATTAAATGCCCACTGAAGGTTGGTAGTATCACTTGCTTCCAGGCCTTCTTATTTCATGAGGAATGCTCTGCTGGGTCAGATCAATTCTCCCATGGAGCCTGGTACTGTCCCTCAAAGCTCTGTTTACTGCTATGAGTTTTGTCATGGCCACCAGAAGAAAAGTTTTACACATTCAGCAGTTGCCAGATGGGGTGAGAACACAGCCAGAGCACCGAGGGCAGCACAGTCTCCACAACAACTGAGCTGTCAGGAATGCCGAGCTGCGCTGCCCTCTGTCCTAAACAGCACCTATAAAACAAGATTAAAGCACTCGTGTTTACAAATGTTCCAGGAAGCTGCTGGCCTGCAGGTGAGCACAGCCACTGCCTTGGGCTGGCTCTGGCCAAAGCAGGTGAGCGTGGGATGGTGTGGCAGGGCCACAGCCCAGGGGCTGGCACGGGAGCGCTGCTTCGCTCACGAGCCGGTTTAGGAACACCCTGTACCGCAACTGCACAAGCTGAGACACTCAAACAAGAAAGTGAAATCAGAAATTAACAACTAGAGCAGCACATATTGAGGCATGCACTCTTTTTTTTAACCTAGACCTTTGTTGGTTTTAATAATTGATATAAAGTAACAGATGACTCACTAATTGCACTTCTAAATTGTAACCCAACCTGGAATCAATCACACATGGCATAACTTCTGTTCTTATTTGAGGCTAAATCCACCACAGTGCCTTCAGTAGCCGCTCTAATAATTGCATTAGTCATAACCTGAAAGTATTTCCCATTTCCTTAGTTCCAGTTTTGCTTGCTCTTCAAGCTGATCCTCATCCCTATTGCTTAAAAGATCTCTGAAATGTTACCCTGCAGAGCCTGCTCTGGGACTTGAGGAGCCCTGTGCACATTTTGTGGTGTGATTCCTCCTCTCCCCGAGTCTAATTTTCCTCCAGTACCATTTTATCTCCTTTGCTCTAGCTCAAAGTCAGAGAATTCAGGGTTGCAACAGATAGTAGCAAGCACTGTGTAAAACTTGGTGAAGAGTTAGGTACACAAATGACTGCCAGCATAAATCATATCATCTTTTGTTTTGCAGCACAAATTCTCAGTTTTTAAGTATCCTCTACACTGGATACTTATCTGCTTGATTCTCTCCCTTCCATGCCTGAGATACACTTTAAAATAAAAATTAATACAGATCTTGTAAGGATTTTTCAAAATAAAACTCTTTGCTATATCAATCTTATGAGACTAATTTCCCATGTAAAGAGAGCTTTTTCTATTAAGGTTTTTAAAAGACATGCACACAAAGTTATTTTTTGCAATTTGAATTCTGTCCTCAGCTATCTTTGCACAAACCCCATTAACTTTAGTATATGTCTAAAGGCAGAATTTGAAACCCATAAAGAACTGGGTCATTGGACAATGGTAAGTCTCAAACAGAGATTTCTGAGTCATAACAAGAAAGAAATCCCTCTTCCCTCGGGCACTACAGGAGCATTCCCATTTGTGTGTAAACAATACCAAACACTTGAAACCTGACAGGCTGCACCTCATCCTTGCTCACTTAGGGGTTTCCCCTGTCCTGCAGCTAATGGCCACGTAGTGCTCAGTGCAGCATTTGGGGCAGAACTGCAGCCCCCAGAGCCCGTCCCTGCTGCACAGGCCCTGGCCGGCCTCTCTCCAACCCTCACACCGGCACCAGCCAGCAGCGCCTTGCCGAGGGCCCCTCGTTTGTCTGAGGGTGCAGGTGACATTCAAGCACACGTGACAACGTCTTAGTTATTTCTATGGAAAAATCTGTGGGAAACACACATTATTTCCATTGTAGTTACATATTTAAAAAAATAATTCTTTCTACGCCAGTATTTTGTCCCAAGAAAGAGCATAATTATTGTTAATTACCTCAACTTTCACCAAGGTAACTCTTAATTCCATGTTGCCTTTGGTACAATTCAATCCCTGTCTTTTATTGACTATTCTTAGAGCTATGAATTCAATTTTCTTTCTTTTCATTCCATGAAGCCTAAAGACAGATGTTAACTTTTTTCCAAGCCTCAGATGCTCTTTTCCTTGTTAAATGTATATCCTTGTACTGCAGCGCCAAAGCTCTTCCAATCCCCTGTATTCTAAATTAATCCATCAATCCCCTTTCCTCTGTGTTTTTGCCCTTGGCAAATCATTAGCCCAAGGGAGAACTCAACAGAAAAATTCAAGATTTCACTCAGACCACAGCTGAAAACATCTTTCTTGTACCTCTGCAATAACTTCACTACCTGAGGTGCCATCTCTTGAAGATTTTTCCCTCCTCGCTACATTTCCAGCTGCACTGCACAGCCACTCATTCCACAGCTGCCCCTTCCCATCCCACCATCCACCCAGCAGCCTTTCTCTTGGCCGTATTTGTGCTGTGTCTCTATTTGATGCAATCAATTTCAAATAAAACTGTTCTTATGTTAAGTCCTTGGACCAGTCCTTGATTTCCAGCTATTATCTTCTGCCTCTTTTCAAGGCCCACACTAATATTTTAAGGTCACACAGGAGATTTGGCTAAATTCATTCATCACTTTGAAATCTCTCTATCCAAGACATGAAAGCAGTAACTGAGATTCTTCGTATTTGTTTCTCCTTTCAATCCTCAAACATGACAAGATAAAAGTCTGTTACAAAGGCAGAGCAATGTCTGACTGTTCAGAACCAGGGTGACATTTCAGCCATAGGCTTGCAAAGGAGTACACAAAATGTAAGTCTAATTGGAACAAGGTGGACCTCTCCCTGCATGGAAAGTTACTAATGCACACGTGCTTTCCACTTCCACTCTAATGCTGAAATCACTCTTTTGAATGAAAGTTACTGTTTCACTTTAGCACCACAAATCTCCTGATCCTACAATCTTCGGCCAAAGTTCCCTCGGGGGCTGCTTCAGCACAGCACGTTGTGTACTGATTATTTTCAAATAGAGCTCCCCAGTCTTTCATCTTCACAGCCTGTATAAAATCAGTTTTGAAAAGTATAAAAAGTGATATTGAATATGATTGCCATGCACATGTATGCTAGAAGCTGAGTACAAAAAGGCACTTAACCTAGAAAATCTGGCAGAATTTCTGAAGCACTCAAGTGACTATATGGCCATTTGAGTGTTGAAGCACATGGAATGCCGAAGGATTTTGAAGTTCTGTAACAGTTCTATGTAACACACATACATAGAAGAAAGAAAATCCATCAGACTCAACCCTCTCCTCATACCTAAAGGTTCTGCTGGTCAGGGCTGCTCTGAAGCGCGATGATCATCAGCTCTGCGAGCTCTCTCCACCTCCACTGCAGTGCCCACGTGCTCTAGAACTGTGCCACCTGTCTGGGATTGGGAAGAACTATTGCACGGAGCTGAAAACTAACTTAAACCCATTTGTCTTGATCTCTAGAAGAGAAAGATGGAAATCATTGACCATCACACTGCTTGTGCAGCCCAACCTGCCCAAACACAACATGAAAGTGCCTTGATTTGTCCTCAGTCACTGAGGATTCCACAAGGAGCTCAATTCCTCACATGGAAACTCTATTCCTCAACTCACTTTGTGAACCTGCTCTTCCTGCACTGCTTTGGATTTGGCAGCGGAATGTTAAACCCTCCAAGGTCGGGCGCTGCGTGAGGGGCCGAGGTCCTGCCGCACCCCTGCCGGGCCCCCTCCCCTCAGCGCTGCCCCCGGGCCCGTCCGGCGCCCCCCTCAGCCGGCGGGGCTGGGGCTGCCGGAGCTATTCCCGTTCGCGGCCGGGGCCGGGGTCGCTGTAGCGCCGGTGCCCGCCTCATTACCGGTGCCCGCCTTGGAGCCCCGAGCGCGGCCGAGGCCGGGCCAGCCCTGCCTTCACACACCTGCCCAGCCCGTGCCCTCAGCGCTGCGCACTCTGCGCCCGGCACGCTCGCGCCTACGCCGTTAGCGCGGCGGGAGCCCTCAGGTGCGGCGCCCGCGCTGACGACATTACGGAGAGTCCGTAACACACACCGACCTCTCGGAGGGGCTCTACGCAAGCGGCGTTTCCAGGTGCGGCTCAACCGCTCCCGCACCGCGCGGCCACGGAGCGCCCCGAGCGGCAGCGCCGCTCCCCAGGCGGCGGGCGGGACCGCGCGGGCTGCGCGGGGAGCAGCGGCCGCAGGTGGGGAGCCGGGCGGGCCGAGCGCGCCCTACGCCGATTCCGTAAGGCTGCGCCGGCCTGCAGGAAACGGCCGGGTCCGCGGCGCTACGGAGCCGGCGCAGGGCGGCGCGGCGCCCCGTACGCAGTTGGCGTAGGGCGCTCTCAGGTGCAGGGAAGGGGCGGGCGCGCGTTGCCCGGCAGCCGCAGCCTATGGGGGCGCGGGGCGCGGTCACGTGCGCAGCCCCGCTCGGCGCTGCGGAGCCGGAGGAGCCGGACGGGGCCGCGGAGCCGGGACGGGGCCGCGGGGCAGCGCCGGGGCCGGCGCCGAGCGGGGTGAGGCGGGCGGGCGGCAGGGAGGGGTCGGGGCGGCGGGCGGCCCGTCCCCGGAGCACCGCTCCTCCCACTGCACCGGGCACTGCGGGCAGGAGGCAAGGGCAGGACACGGCGCGGGGGGCGGCGCGGGGCGGGGGGCGCTGCTGCGCGCGCGGAGGGGCGCGGTGGGCGAGGGGGGGGCTCCGCGCCCCGCGGGGCCGCGGGCGGGGGCGGCGGGGAGGGGTGCGGGGCTCGGAGAGGCGCGGGGCCGCCCCTCCGCCGGCCGCGGTACCTGTCCGGGGGCGCGGTGACGGTCCGGGGCCGCGGTACCTCGGTACCTGTCCGGGGCCGCGGTACCTGTCCGCGGGGCGCGCAGGTGCGGCGGGGCCGGGGCGCTGCGCGCGGTGTCCCCGGGCGGTCCCGGCCAGGTGCGCGCTGGGCGGCTCCCGCCGGGCTCGGGGCTCGGGCCGAAGTTCGCTCCGGTGCGGTCGGTGCAGCGCCCTCCGCGCCCCGGCCCCGCGGGGCAGCCGAGTCCCTCCGGGCCCCGGGCAGGCTCCTGCTCCGAGCACGCTCCTCAGTGTTATGGTCCACCGTTTGTTTGGGTTTTTCCTCCTCTTTCATTCTGTATTTGCTTTGCACTGGATTTTGTAATCATTAACCCGCTATCCCTTCTGGAAGTGAGGGCGTGGAAGGGATAACCAGGGAGTCACATGAGTAGAGCAAAACTTGAGTTTTGAGTCAAAGTGGAAATATGCATTATCTGGGTAAATGTCTTATTATTTATTTACGTGGCTCTGAAAATGCTGCCTTGTGATTTACAGAAAGAAGAGAGTGAGCATTCCAAGCAGCTCCTGTGCAGGGTATGGCAGAAGAGAAAATTTATAATGTAGGGGGTCCTAGATACACTGGAATTAATTATTTTCTGTATCTGTGTCCTCTAGTTTGTTAACTAGTTTTTGAAAGTTTTATCGTACTTTGTCGTGAAAACTCAGAAAGGCTAAATGTGGTTAAAGCAAAGAAAGATTTAAATGGGCATTATTGTGCAGAACATCACATATTTCAGGTCTCCAGTTCCAAAAAATGTTTATGAAACTGTAATTTAATTAAAATAGCTGGGCTGTTTAACTGAAATTAAAATACTAGTGTTCTAGCAAACATTTGAAGCCTGGCCTTCTAGGGTAAAGACAGAAAATTAAAATAATTTCCTCCATTCATGCAGAATACTTTAACATCTTTAAAAAGAATGGAGAAGAAAGGACTATTTGGTGTAGTGTTCTTTGATTTTTAAAGACATGGTAACCATTTTTGAGACCTATAGGAAGCAGCCGTGGTGGCAGAGAGGAAGGAAGGAAGGAGTATGGAGCAGTGCTGGCTGCTTGGAGGGGAGGCCTTAGAACAAAACTTTTGGAATGGGAAGTGAGGAAGGCCGGGCAGTGTCTCTGGAGAGGCTGCACTGCTGTGCTCCTGTGTTTGCTCAAGGTCGTTGTTCTCTCTCTGAAAAGCAAAAGCATTTTCCAAGAATTGAAGAAGCCCACCTCTCCCATGGAAGGTGTGCAAGCTGGGCTGTGCTTATTTCCTGCCAGTGTAGAGAGGAAGGAGAAATCTGTGTCAGCAGACTGCAGCTGGCTGTAGCTTCTACTAAATTCCTGGTCATTTTCAGGAAGTTAGACTTGTCTCTGGAAGTTCTTGGCATGTATAATTTTCTTCTGTCTGGAGCCTTCCAACCATTTTCCTTTGCTCCATGTTACGTAGAATGCAGGGAGAGATGTGGAGGAGAGAGGGTAGGATTGCTGACAGTGATGTTTTCAGTGCCCTGTTCCTCGGAATCCCATCACTGATGGTGCCAGTCTGGTGCTGCTTTGGCATGTGTGGTTCAAAGAGAATCTTTAGTCTTGCAAGTTTGGTTAGTCCTGATTTTATGAAGGGCTTTCTTTGCATGGGCTGTTGATCCAGACTCGTTGTTTCTGCTGAACTATTGGCAGCGTTTTTCATCTCTGAACAAAGAAGACACTGATAAAGTGCCAGTTCCAGCTTTGTGTGCTTGACCAGCTAAATACGAGGTGGAAATGGACTAGGACTGGATTTCTTGGGGAACTGGAGAAAGACTAGGACTTGATTTGGAAATGGACTAGGAGTGGATTTCTTGGGGAACTGGAGAAAGATTCCACATAGAAATACCTGTGTGTTGGGGGCTGGGGGAGCCCCAGGGGTAGCTGGTGTCAATGTAGTTGAGAAAGTGACCAAACGCAGCTTTGTGGCTTGCCTGAGAAGGAATTTCAGACAGAGCTGGTTTCAAAACAAAGGCTCAGAAGTAAATGAGAAGACAGTAAGCAGTTGGAAGGGTTACAACAGAAGATGGCATAAGGCAAGCCATGACAGACCTAAAGACGGGAGAAGTAGTTTAAACTGTGGTGGATATGTGGGTTTTGGTGACTCTTGTTTCTGCCTTGTACGCAGTTTTTCCATGGATGTTCATTCAGAATGCAATGCTTAAGGTCGCAGAGCTCTCTTCTTTTGAAGCCCCTCTGTTAATGTTCCTCAAAAGCCTGTGGGTGGACTGAGATTTTTTTTTTTGAACTGTGAAATCTTGTTTGGAAATAAAAAAAAAAAAAGTAGTCTAAAAAGCTGCTTCATGTTGTGAAAAACCTCACTGTAGAATCATAAAAGCTGCAGTTTTTCCACGTTGCTTTGTAGCTTGGCATGTAAATAGAGCTCTTTGAAGAGCATATCCATGGCTGGAAAGGGAGAGTGGGAAAGGCTCTGGCTGGTTAACAAGCTTCTGAGTGTGTGAAAAGCCACCGTGAACATGCTTGGTGGAACTCTGTCCTGGGGTGAGGGACATACACCTGGAGTGGCCCATGTGCCCCAGTATCACTATGGAAAGAGCAGAACAGTGGCACCTTGTGTATTTACAGACTGGGCTGGGTGAGGGATGCTCGGGGCAGGTAGAGGGAGCTGCTGAGATGATCTGATCTGAGGGAGATGCTGGGGGGCGAGGATGCACAGGGTCAGTCTGCACCTCTCTGGGCTCACCTCCAGCTCCTGGGGACTTCAGGTTTATGGTGTCTCTCACCATGCCAAGAGCAGAGCTCAGCATTCTGGGGTCTGTGCCTTACCTTGTACTGTGCTAGGGAGCGAGGACTTTTCTGAGCAGCCACATGAGGAGCACTTGGCCGGTGTGGTGTCCTGGATTTGCTGTAGCCCAGCAGTATTGGCAAGTGCAGATTGCTTTGCTGCTGAATATGCTGCAGTGAGGAAATCAAAAGGAAAATTCCTGTTTAAAGCAATATGAAAAAACTGTTAAGAGATTTAAAGAACAGAAAAATACAAACCCTTTTGTAGAAACTATAGTTTGACTATGTTTGTTGAATTGCAGTGTGATTTGACAAACAGAAACTTTGTACTTGATATTTTTGGAAGGAGAAGCCTTACCTGAAAGGCATTGCTGGTATCTTTTGTTAAAAGCAATAATTGATATAAGCTACAAGGCCAAAGACAGTATTTTTTCCAGTTGTACTTCTGCAGTTCTTGGCACTTGTGTAGTCTTTCCTTCTTATGTGCAAGTTTTTCACTGAGCACGGATGACAGAAAACAGTGTCACAGTTCGTGTCAGTGTCAGCTCACAGAGGGACAGTGTTCCTATTTAGCTTCTTTGAAAACCTCAATTCATGTCCCTTAACAAAAAACCTGCAGAGCAATTCTTACGAATGATAGGAGCGAGTAAACATCTTGCACTCTGGTTTTTATAGACTTTATTTAGTAGCTAAATTACCTTATGTTTCTAGTCCTCTTACTCTGGTCATCATGGAATAGGAGGGGACAGAATTCTTGGAGCCCACCCCATGTTGGTCTGTTGTGTTGTGCTCCTAGCTCTGCTGTGCAATGCACATCCTGACCTTTCTCTAATTTCCTGTGTGGCGTCAGAATGTGGATGAGGTGCTGGCTATAGGGGAAGCCCCAGAACAAAATCAGGCTATGTCATTTGTTCTGCTGTTTGTGAAGGTATATAAAGCACGGCCCTGGGCTGCTCTGTCCCTCCTTTGCTGCTGAACTCAAGAACTGTGGGACTAACCCAAGGCTGGGTTTGGTGTGCAGCTGAGCCAGGCTGCTGTTTCTCTGGGCCACCTGCACATCTGGCCATTGGCTTCTCCAGTAATAAAGACCAGGGATTAATTACCAAACCCCATGCCCTTGTGGTCTTATGTCGTTGATTTTTCTATAACAATGCAAAACTTTGTAACTCTTCTGTAGTAAAATATTGTCATAACCTCTTGGTAACTTAAAGGTGTAAGTGGATGTTGAAGAGGAATAATCTTATGAAATCCATTTTAGGGATCTTTTGGATTGTGGAAACTTGAGTGATCCTGCCGCACATGTTGATTTACATTAGTTCCCTTATGTTGTGGTTTGGTGTGCTGTTTCAGAGCCCTAAGATGCTCCTGGTGATTGACATAACAAAATGTAAATTATATGCTGTTTTCCTAAGGTCTAATTTATCTGTCGTAAGGCTTGTGTACCAACAGTACTGAGCTCTTCTTACAATAATGTTTCTCTTTCATGTAATGCCTACACAGGGGAATTAAATTACCCTTAATTGTATGCTTAAAAAGAAAATAAAATTGGGGTGTGTATGGCTATGCCAGTAAATTAAATTTTGCTGCTTCTTGTTCTTTTTGTGCATTTAGTTTAAATTGTCTTTATTGAAAAATTTTATGTTTGAATATCTGGTTGGGAAAAACACTCTTACTCGTGGGTAGCTGTGAGATGTCACAAACTTGAAGAAATATTATGAACCAGAATTAATTTAGATTTTAAAGCAGAACTTGGCATTTGGCTTGGCAGTAAATGAACTCAATGGTGAGAAACAGGTGTTGCCCCATAGAAATTGCCCCCTGGTAGGTGGTAGGAGCAGAAAAGGGCAGGCTGAGTTTAGGGCCTTTTACTTTTCTCTTTTTCCTCTGATTCTTGTGGGGGAAGACACTTTGAACACATTTCTTGTTTTACTTGCAGCACAGCAGATTGGAGTGTTGGCACAGCGTCTTCAAGTGTTGGGTCCTCAAGAGTCTTTGGTGTTCCCGGAGACACGGGGATGATGTTCCATGGGGGAATGTTCCTCTGGAGCTGTTGGGCTCAGTTGATGATGACCCTAAAGCAAATGTTCCCTAATCCTAGCTCTCAGCTGGCAGGATCTGCCTTGTGGAAAGGCCAGCACAGCCCCACAACCTCTGTGCAGCTGCTTTGTGCTTCCAGAAATGAGCTTGGGCAAAACTCTCCCTTGAGAGGCTGAGGAGGCCTGAGGCTGTGGCAGGGGTTTTTAGGCACACAGCAGCTGATTCCTTCCAGCAAGATTTTGCCAAAAAATTGTTTACCATAGTTCCACTGACATTGTGAAATTGATGCATCTCTTTTAGTCTATATTTTGCAGGGGATAGGTCCCATAACAGGCTTGTGGTAAGTTATGGTTGATCTTGAAGGAGGCATAAAGTTGTTTTCACTTGTTGCAGGGCTGGTTTTTTGGTTTTTTTAGGAAGTAGCAGCCAAAACATGGGTCCCAATTTAGCCCTCTCCATAAACATGGTATCTTTCTTCATAACATGAAATCATAAACATGGTATCTTGCTCACTAAAGAAACTGTACAAAATTCAGCAAGGAAACAAGCTGCACTCCACCGAATTCAGTTGCCATTGTTGAAATAGGTGATGTTTTAAAATTGCCAGCTGGTACATACCTGAGTAAAGGTGTTTGATTGACAAGGTCTTTTTACAGCCTGCTTAGCAAGACACTGACCAGTTGGACCAAACACGTGATGTCGAAGAGTATGAATAGATCCATTCAACAAACAAATTGCAACTTGTATTAACAAAAAAAATAAAAAGCATTTGAGTTAGCTGCCCCATGGCAGTCAGCTGGTGCTGCATTTCTGACAGAGCAGGAGCATGATCATCAAGGGTCCAATGGTGGCACCCTGTGTAGGGAAGGTCCCTGGGACTGGGCTGGAGGTGTCTCTGTTCCACATCACTGCTGTGATTTGTTTTACAGTTAAGTGCTGACTAACGTGTGCTAAGGTTTGATCAGTGTGGAAGCTGAATGCCCATGACAGCCATTTATGGGGTGCTCCTTCCCTGGCCGTGGTGGCAGTGGTGGCAGTGGCCCAACCTGTGTGGCTGGTTTTCCCAGCTGAGGAAGCTGTGATGTCCTGACAGGGGTGACTGATGCTGGGGCTGGCTGAAGACAGCCATTTTCCAGTATGAAGACAAGGAGATAGATGAGTAATTTATTCCTGCTTTTGATACAGCTGTGCTGAAAGGGGCAGCTCTTTGCATATGGAAACTTGTTCTTTTTCTCCAGGTATGGGGGCTGAGTTTGCTCTGTGACACTCCTGATGCTCTTCTACTTTTCCTTCTCTGCTCTGCCTGATTGCTGTGTGTCTGATGTGGGGGGATTTGCTTTAATGGAAAAGACTCTGGAGTAGAAGGGGAAGCTGTAGGTGTGACTCCAGGGAGTGGAGTACTGGAGAACAGGCACAGCCCCTGGAAAGCTGAGGGCTGTGGTATGATGGAACAAACAGCAAACATGGGGCTGTAAGTAGGATATTTGATGGGATTTCAAGGAAACAGACACAGACTCAGAACATTTGGATTCCTACTCTCTGACTGGGACTGCTCTTCCAGTCCCAATCTCTTCCCCTGTACTCTGATACCTGGTATAGCTCAACAGAAGAGAAAGGGAAAACATAAATGTCCAAGAACTGATTTCTCCCCACCTGTGCTTTGAAGGATGCCTTTTCCATGTCATAGGCTCTCAGTGAGTGTCATCTTTTCAAAGAGCTAAAACTGTTTGGTGAGCAGTTACTCCGTGTCCTAATGCTTCATGATCTCTTGATTTGATGGCTAGGTAATTGGACTTGGCAAATAGATTAGGGCTTCTTTGGTTACCCAGTCATGCTCTCCAAGTCTTCAATCATGCAGAGACTTAATCTGTTCCTTTAAAGTGCTCAGCTGTGCCATTTGGGTGACCTTAAAGAGCATCACCAGGGCTGAACTGCAGTGTGGTACGCGGGGATGGGGCGTAGGAGAACTGGGAGCACTGCTTCCAAAACTGGAAATGGGTAAAACTCTTCAACAGCAGCCACTGAGCAACACTGTGTTCCAGTGAAGAATGTCTGGCAATTAACCTGCAAGTATTGATTAGGGCAGCATTTGGCCCCTTTTCAGGTTCTGCTGCAGACTTACCACACAATTTCATTTCTTCGTGTCTAAAGCTCCCCCTATAAAGATCTGAAATGTTTTCCTGTCTCACAAAACTGTTATTTTAGAACCAGTAATAAATGTACTCTGGTAAATATGGTGACAAATGTTCTAGAAAAGCCAGGAAGAAAGGCAAATACTGGGAAAAGGGCGGGGAGACAAAACTGATAACTTCTTTGCTTCTGGTGGGTGAGGGTGAAATTGGTGACTGCCAAAAATATGAGCTCAGAGAAGTATCTTGTTCTGCTCTAAGCCCACATCTGTACACACCTCCTCATCTCTACAGATGGCCAGAAGGCTGAAGAGAGAACACAGTTGTCTAAATTTGTGTAAGAGAAAAGAATCATGACTCCCACCTTGGAGGCACATAAGAACCTCCTGTAACTGGGGGGTTTTCGACAATTTTAAAAATTTGGTTGAATTTTCAGTCTTAGCAAATTTTGTGGAACCTGACACTGTTCATAGTTGCTAAATAAATAACTTCTAAAATTTTAATTTGTGTTTAAAGATGGTTGTCTTAAACAGCAGTCTTTATTCCTTCAAAACTGGCCTGCTAAGGAATGTATTTGATCCAGAACTCATCTTTGCATGCTTATACTTTAGCAACTTATAAAATGCTTTTCCACTTAAGATTTCATAGTTCTTCATATTTTAGAAATAACAGCTGTCACAGTCACAATGATGGTGTTTGGATAAATCATGATAAAAGGCATAAAGATAAAACCAAAATATTTTTGCTTTTATGTTTCTTTTCTCCTACCATTAGTGTGGGAATGAGATTGTCTTTTACACTGAATATATTCATATGGTCTGCTTTATCTTTCAGGGAATTCAGTAATTTTCCTTTTGTTAGCTCAGGAGATAAAAGATATTTTTGAAAGCAGGTAGTTGGGAGTCAGCACTATATAAGTAGTGATCTCTTGACCAAAAATGTGGTTTTGTGGATGTGGCCGTATGTAATAAACTAACAGAAGAGAGCAGCTTACAAAGTGCATCTTTGACAGGTCTCTGATCAAGCCCATTCTTTGCAGAGGGGTTGAATACTGAATGTCCCTGAGTTGTGACTGTAGATACTGTTCCCTTCCACCCCAAACACTGAGGAGCCTGAAACTGGAAACCTCCTGACCCTTTTAAAAACAAACGAGCAATTTTGTTTAACTTTTCGCTGCAGGTCAGGAGCCTGAGCTTCATGCCAAGTTTCAGTGTGATCCAAAATAACACTGCAGACTTATGGAAGACCTCCTGCAATATGGAAGTGATGAAGGTGTGACTGTTGAGGTGCTGTGATTTATTACAGTAGATTCTTAGAAGGGGAATAAGAGATGTCCTGCCCTAAACATCCTTCAGTAAATTAAAATTCTTAGAACTTACCAAGTGTATAGGTGAAATATTTTGTGTTCCTTAATATGGTCTCTACATTGGTGTTAAAATAGCCACGTTATAAATGGATCTGCTCTTTCTGTGCAGTTGGGTGGTAACTGGCCTCTGTTTTGGTTCCCCTTGAGATGCTTCCAAGTGTGCTTTTAGTAGTGCAGCAGCAGCCCAGTGCCACTGTCATAACAGCATTCCACCCTCCATGAGGAGTTGCAGCAGCACCACACATGGATGCACTGGTCTCTCCCTTGCAGGATGAGGACACTCATCCTTCCAGCACTGTGTCTACAAAACTTTCTCTGGTGGCTGTTCCATGAAGTTTTGAAGGGGAGCAAGTGTGCTGAAAGACTCTTAAGGGTAAAGAGGATTCAGAAGCATTTGCAGAGAAGTGGGCAACTCCACAGTTGAACTGAGCTGATTGGGATCAATGGATTGCCCAGGGAGCCAGAGGGAGTCCAGGAGAAGCTGTCAAATATTTCTTCTGGAGTATCCATTTATGGATGCTTCTGCAGTTACTGCAGGGTTTGAATATCATTGAACTGGTGCTTCTGCAGTTGCTGTAGAAACTGTTGGCTCAGGCTGTCTCCTTGCAGCTCTCCTTCAGAGGAAGGACTGCTCAGGGAGAGCTTGGCTGGGCACGGGACTCACTGGTACGTTCCCTGTTTCTTTCACACTGCGATCTGCAATCTTTATTTTAATACAAATCCCTTGACTAGCTTTTCTCTTGCTTATAAATGTTTGATCTGTATGTGGTACTCGCAGTAAAGGAGTCCTCTTGTGCCAGAAGAACAAAGACTTGCTTTCTGCTGGTGCTGGGCACCACTGATTTGCAGTAGCTGCCTGGTTTTAGTGCCAGTTTTAGCAGGTGCACCTTGTCTCAATGAGTTCTCTTTGCCCTCATCACACAGCACAGTAGCAAGTCTCATGCACAGTCTATAGAAGACTGAATTTTGGCAGAGAGCTGAGGAGTTCAGCATTTACTGTACTTCCCCTCTCCTTTCTTTCCCTTGCTCTGCTTTCATTATTTGTGCTCCTCTTGTTACAGCTGGACTAGGTGATCGATGTAGCTGATAATATTCTAAGAAAGTTTGAAATATCTCCTGAAAAGATCAAAGTAGCCATCCTGAAATAACTACAGGAGTTATAAACTGCTGTTGGATGGCTGGAGCTCTATGTGGAGCAGTCCAAAGGGGTCTTGTTTGAGGGGTGTGGTTTGGGTGCAGGCAGGGGAAGCAATGCACTCCTGCTCATCTGGGGGTTCCCAATGGTTTTCCTGGTTTGTAAGAGAGATGCTCTCAGACCCTCTCCATCCTTTACATCTGATTTTGGGTGTTTTAGATGGTCACTCAGTATCTAATATGAAAGCTGGGTTTTGACTGGTTATTTTATTGTTTTGTTGAGAGAGAGAAGAAACTCCCTTCTCCTCCACAGCCTGCTCCTCTGTCAGTTGGAGCTTTAGAAAAAGCAAGTGGCAAAGAGAGCCTTTGGGTCCTTTCTTCAAAGCCGACGATGCGCTAGAATGTGCTGTGCCGAGTGCTCAGTGCTGAGGAGCTGCCTGCAAAGCTTCCCCTTGTCTTGCACAATGGCTCAGGTCCCTCCATAGTGTTCTGAGGTGTTCTTGTTTTTTGGCTTCTGTTCTTCCTGAGAACAGACTGTGTGTGTCCTGCTACCTGACAAAAGAGGGGCTCCACTGGGCTCTTTTGGAAAAGACACAAGGTTCCTGAGTCCTCTCAGTTTGACTTTGAAAAGAACACAGTGCTTAAAAAATTTGATGCCTGAAAGTGGGACACACTGTGAATTAGGTTCCTGAGTTTAATCATACCATATTCAGATATTGAATTGCTAATTTGACTCTCCTGAATGGACAGGTAATTGTTGTCAAGCGTTTCCTGGGACAGTTTGCCAAGCTGACCTGTGAGGAACCCACGATCCTGCAAGAGAGAGACTGAATAACAAAAGCAGCCAGGAATGCAGTGTCTGTTCAAATTAAACTAATGAAGCCTAAGGAGGTGGAATGCAAGAAAGGGAAGAGGATGCTCCATGCTTGGTGTGTGTTGTAAATGAAAAACTCACACTGTTCCAATGCTACCACTGAGTTACTGTGGCCCTGGGCAAGTCACTTGAATTTTTGGGCAGTGGGGTCTCTTCCCCATGCAAACAACACAACATTTACACCTATCACAGCAATTAGAGAAGTGATGTTTGAAGAGCTGTGAAATTCTTGAGTATCTAAGATCTGATTTTGGCTTTTTTGCTAATAAAAGTACATTGAAACTTGGTAACTGCAATCAAAATAGAAAAGACTGTGTAATGTTTTTTCAGTCTCCTTTAAAGTCCAGCATGGAGGTTGCCATCTCCCCCAGGTTAGCAAGAGGAGGGTGGGCAGTCCTGTCTGGTTTCTGGGAGACAGAGAAGTAATTTCCAAGATTTCTTTGGTTTGTTACCTCTGAGCTGTTTCATTCAGTTTACTCTTTGTGGTGTTGAAAAACACACTTTATCTCTTGAGTGGCTGCAGAAACTTTGCAGGGTTTGACAGTTCCACAAAGCACCCTGGTGACACCTGCATGCTTTGATATCTCAATGCAGTATTCAGGAATGAGATCAGTCTAGAAATGCAGTATATTCTCCCCATGGTAAATGGGAAAAATTGGCCACAACCACTTGGACTGCAGTTCTGTAAGTGATGTTATTCACCAAACTGTGCTTATCCTTCAGTGGGCAGAACGTTGGTTCCTCTGTTAGCTTTGAACTCTCATGGCAATATTCCAAGAGGAAAAAACAGTGCCTAAGTTTTGTTCTTAGCACAGAGATAAACTGAATGTCTCTGTCATTTGTCTGAAACCATGTGGTGAGAGGCATGATTTTTTTCCCTAACAGTTTTGCAGAGTAATAGGACCGACCATGATTTGGATTGCACAAGACACGTGCTAGGTTACTTTAAGGTCTGCCAAGTTTTAATTTCCAATTTCTGGAAAATTTAGAACAGAAACATCTGAATGTCTGCAGAAATCATGCTTCTAAATTTAACTTCTGGATTTTGTGTTTCCTAAAGCATGAAATTGCCTGGTAGTATTTGTCCACTGAATTTTAGGGACAGCCTTTCCTTCTGTTGACAGTGTTGCACTGGTGGTTCTGCTGTTGTGTTCCTGGTCCTGCAGAGTGTGAATTATAAATGCTTTGGAGCAAAATGCTCACTGAAAAGGTGTTAGCTAGGTTTAATTACTTCCTGTTTATGTCAAACCAAGCAACAAGCCTTTGCAAGAATGTTCTTTTACCTTGTTATTGTTTTCTTCAATGTATTTCTGCAGTTAATAAATAATGACCTAACTTTCCCAGGCCAGTAAGAACTGTTTCTGAACACCCTGTTACAGCAAGTGTAGGAGTTTGCAAATATCACTGAGAAAGCCCAGTACAAGGACTTTTGTTTCCACAACAGTGGAGCTGTGCAAAGTGAAGACCTCATAAACCAGCAGAACCAAGTGCTCTTTCAGTGCACAAAGTATTTATGTACTTTTTTTTTTTAAAAAAAAATGATTATTTTCACTAACACAGAAGCATCAGGTTATAGAGATGAATTCTGTTTAACTGTGGAATAGGATGGATTGATGGCATTATAATCTGACATTCTTATATCACTAAAAGTATAGTGACAAGAGCAGAGTTCAGCATAATGATGGTGTTGACATGGACACAGGTGGCTGAGCAGGCAATAAAAACATTTACAGTCTTATCTGGACTGAGGGATGAAAGGGTTTCTATGTCTCTGCCCACCTGAGGAGAACACCCTCGGTCTTTGGCAGCTGGTTTCTAATCCTGCTTTTGATCCTGCCCCTGCATCTGGAACCGTGCGCTCTCCTACCCTGACAGGCTGTGGCTTCCCAAGAGCAACTCCTTTTGAGAAATAAAATAAACCCCATCAGTATTGCATTTAGGCACAGCAGGTTTCCTGTTGTTGGGGGAACTGAAGTGGCCAGACACAAATTGCAGCTAATGGCCCAAAATAAACTAACTGTGATTGTTTTTCTCTAGTCTTTCCCTGGACAGTAATTCCAAGTGTTACTTTTAGCAGCTGTAGTGTATGAAAGGAGCTTTGGGGAGAGAGTGTTCTGTTGTTGAGAGCTGATGTCCCTGCAAGGCTGAGAGCATTTGGAATGCTGGTCTTGATTGGTCAGGCTGTTTGCTCCTCCCAGAGAAAGTGGGGTTTGCCCCTGCTCCAGGAGCTGCAGCAGCTGTGCCACACGCCAGTGTGTGTGCCAGCCTGGCTGGGGGGTAATTCACCTGCCCAAGGGGTTACTGCCCTGCCCAAGGGGCTTCCTGGGGCTCCTGGCGAGTGTGGTGGCTCCCAAGATGTTGATCCTGTTTTGCTGCTCAGATTGGTTGCTTGATGCTGGTGGGAGGACAGGGTGTGTTGTCTGGTGGAGAATGCAAAGGCTGAGGAAGTTTCTTTAGCAAATGAAGAGCTGGAAGTGTCTTTGGTGCTCTTGTGAGTGGCATGATGGAGATGACATCACTGTCTATAAAGAGAAATTAAACTAATTCATAGTCCTGTAGGAAATGTAAAGGAAGAGGCCAAACCAGCTGAGCTGTGTCTGTGGTTTAAAAACATCATCCACCTGGGATTGGTGCGTTTATCCTGGGAGCTCCTTTTTCTCCCCCCCCAGATTTTATTTGAATTTCAAAAGATAAAAACGATTAACTGTATCTTCTCAAGTTTGAGATCAATTACTTAGCACAGTTCTGTTCTCCAAAGATACTGGAGAACACAGTATTACAGACACCTAATTTAACTTTTTTTTTAAATTTTATTTCAATGGCCTATTAAAAATAAGCAAACAAAAAAAGGCTGTGGAATTCATTACTCATCTCAGGATATTCCTAAGGATAATACTAATATATAGAACTTAGGCAGAGAAATTAATTTTGTAACCTAGCTTGTGGTCGACAAACTGAGCATTTCCACCAGTGGTGGTCCCTGCTAAAGTCATCCTTTTTTCATTTCCATGGCTGTACTGTGCCATGTGAACTGGAGAGGGGAATAATAGATGAGTTCTGCAAGTGGAGTTGGCAGATCTGACAGCACATGCGTGCAGTGGAGATAAGGGTTGCTGAGGCAAGAGGATGCTGGACTGAGCCCATCTAAAATATTTTTAGACTCATGGTTTTCCAGGGAAATAGGACTTTTGTTTTTATTTACTAATTCTGTACATCTCTAAATATGTTTGTGGCTCTTTTTCTTTCTCTTAGCCAAGCTGGGACTTCCTACTACAAGATCTTGTCCAAAGCCAGTGGTGGCCTTGGGTCACAAATGACAGTTCTTTCTCTGCCATCTCAGGCTGGTGTGGTGTTTTACTTTGATGGATATTGTTGCTAGCTTTCATGCCTAAGTAACCTAATTAAAATCTTTTGGTAGGGTTATAATGCATTTGAAGCAAATAATTGTGCTCTGAGGCTGAAAATGGATGCCAGGGTACTGTTCCCCAGAGACAAACCCCAGTGCTCTGTTGAACAGGTGCTGGATTCTGAAGAGTTTCAAAAGAGCCAAATTTGTTCCCTAAACAGCCAAGATTTTAGTCACAAATTCTGTTTCAGACCTTTCTGTGGCATTGCATGTTGTGACAACTTAAAATAATGTGATTGGATGGGCAAGAGACGGCAAGAGAAAACACTTAAAACCTTAAGCTTTCAGTAACTCAGAAACTTTGACAATGTGTTCTTTGACAAAACAGCCAATTAGTCAGGAAGTAGAAAATTATCCTGAACTTGTTCAGGAGTCAGAGTGGAACTAAAACATGGGAAAAGTCTGATGGAGGATGCGCACTGGCTGGGAGCACAAGAGCTTTTTACACAATACTCACAGAGTCCAGTGATCTTCCATTCCAAATCCTTTTAAATCTTCTCTCTTTAATTAAAAAAAAAAAAAAAAGTCACCGAGGCAGCAAGACTGACATACTAGAAAATGCATTTCAGGGTAGAGTCATGAATGTTTAAACTGGCTGAAAGGCAAACCAAGGGAGTTTGCAACACTGCAAACACATATCAATGTCTGTATAATTGACATCAGGGAAGGAATTCTGGGGAGAAACTTCCTTAAACTGCACCATTGAGGGTTACTGAAATTTTAGTCAGAAGGAGAGCATTTATTCTTAAAAACTTCTTAATGCTTTGACACTTCATGTAAACACTGGGAAAACACAGCTCTCAAACACGTATTTGCATTGTGTTATTTGGAAGAATTACTAAATTTGCTTTGTTTATAGCCAGAGCTTTAGAATCCATGTTGCTTTTCTCCTTCCTCTTACTAATTCCCAGGATATGCATTAGCCTGGGCTGCAGAGCAGGGGGCTGACAGTAGAGCCAAAGTAGGCTCTTGCCTCATGGAACTGATGAAAAGTGCAAACCACCAATACAAGCAGATCCAGTGTTACTGTAGGACAGTTTGGGCTCCGGCCTCCTTCTCTTTGTGGAAATGGTATTTTATTTATTGCCAACACAGAGGGAATGCCATGCTTTCCAGCCCTTTCCATGAGTGTGCCTTTGCCTCCTTGGCAGCAGTCCCCCATCCTGGCTGCTGGGCTGCAGCTCGGGTCCACCTGCAGAATCCCATATTCTATGGGATATGAATCACAGCAGCAAGGAAACTGGGGCACTGCAGCTATTTCAGTGAAGCTGAAGGGTGCTGGGGAAGGAATGTCCCTGTTCTGAATCTCCTCAACAACGTGGCTGTTTCCTGGGGTGGTTTCTGGACCAGTGAAAGCCGAGCAGGTAAAGGCAGTGCTCACAAATCCAGGGATGTGGGAAGTCTCTGGGAGTCTGGAGATGTGCAAGGCTTTAGTGCTGGGCTGTGAGGCAGGACAGGGCTGGCATGGTGAGGACCCAGCATGGCACAAACTGGGTGGAGGAGGTAGAACTGTGATTCTCTTTTGGAGAATGTGAAGTCATTTCAGGCATAGATCCAGAATTTTGCTTAAACCAGCTCTGTCTCTGGGAAAATGACATTGCAGATGGTGAGTGTCATTTAGTGTAATGTAATTCTGTTATTAATTTAGTTAATATTTCAACTGTAAATGAATGCAGTCTGAGTTAAGAATTTCAGATGATTTTGAGTGTGGATGTCACATTATGACTGCAAAGTACCTTCATGTTTCCTTTGACCAGTTTAGCCAGGAAAGCAGGAATGCAACATTAGGGTGTCTCAAGTCACAAATCAGTTCAGTGTTTCACAGACATTGAGAATCCAGTGGTGGTTTCTGCTTTGTCTCAAATGAATACTTTGCTATTCATTATTTATGTACTATCTAATCTGTAAATTTTTATTTAAGACACCTGCCAAGAAATGCACCCTTTAAGATATTTTGTCTTCTGCGGTGCTCAGTTTTACAGGCAATTCAGTTTTGCATATTTCTTACTGTTTGAACAGGAAAAACATTAAACTGTTCATGTGTCAATTTGTTATTTAAGTGTCAGCAGCCAGTTTGTAAAACTTTTTGCACTTGGTCTGTCTCTAGTCAGTCTTGCAACTTGACGCCCATACCAGGAGGTGAAGGCAATTTCAAAATTATTTCATTAGAGACCCTCTGTAGCCCTGGCTCTGCTGGGGGTTGTACAGGTTTCAGGGAATGTGAAGCCAGATAAAAATCTAGAGGGAGATGTAAAAAATACCTTGAGGTGTGCAGCTGGTGCTGCTCTGAAGACCACCTGGTGAGTGTGGTGAATACCTTCCTGTCCTCAGCAGTCTGTAGTAGGTTCAATCCCAGGAGGATTTATATTCTTTCCAAAACTCTTCTCTTTCTTATACATTACAATTCAATAGCTGCAGTTATTTCTACTAATGTCTGTTTCTTTCTGGGACTAGATGGTGTGATTCCATCTGAAATAGAGCATTTTTTTCCTCAAATGATTGCATATGTGCTCACACAGTGCCTCTGTTGTTCCTTTTTTAACCTTCCTGTTAGGCTGGTAATGATTTCTCCTTAGACCATCTTTTCACCTTCTTTCCAGGAGCTAAAAATATGAGCTACACTCCACACATCCCCGTTTCCTTTACCTTAATGCATTAATTTAGATCAAGCAATTGCTTGCCTTTGATTCTTCAACTTCTTTAATTAGTGCACCAGTGTGATTTCTTTTGGCTCTTTTTTCACTCCTTACTGCACAGTGGAGGGGCCTCCATGTGTTCAGTGATTTTCAGTTGCATCTCTGACCCGAGGGTCCTGCCCTGGCACAGATGGATTCTCTCCAGGAGCTCTCCAGCAGCTTCCTGCAGCTGACAAATGGGCAGCTGTGCTCCTTGCACCGGGAGCCTTCTCAGAGCTCTGGAGCCTGGAAGGTGACTTTGATTTCTCTGTTCTGATGGTTACATGTGCTGTGGGTCCAGAGCTGGTTATCAAGTTTGTGCCTACCCTGTCTTTGGCACTTAGAGCTGGGTGGGGGGGCTGCCTGGCAGGGGCTGCTCCCAAGAGATCTCCGAGCACAGGAGCCTTTGACTAAAATATTATGAGAACTGAACAGGCAGGAGTAATCCCAGACTCCAGTATTTGTTGTATGAAGTGTAAGTTTGCCAGAGGAAGTACCTTTTCAGCTTCTAACTATAGCATTGCTTTGTAATTATTCATTTGGATGGAAAATTCCAGCCTTCTAAAGGTTATCCCAGATGCAACTTTGCAGGAAATGCATTACATATAATAATAAAATAATATTACAATAATATTACAGACAATAATAATAAAACTCCTATGAATACACGGTCTCCAGGTGAAACTGGATGCTGAGCATACTGTTGGAAGCAGTCTGAGCCTTGTTAAATATGTGTCCCAGTGTTACAGGACACTGCTCTCCACAATGCTGCTGGGGCTCTGAGTGGCCAGGATTTCTCTTTGTGTGGGGAAGTTCCATGCAAGGAGCTGGGATTTTAAATAGTGAATATCTGCACAAGGCACAGGTCAGTCATATTTTACAGATTTCTCTGCCCTGTGCTCCTCTCTGAATCCTCATGAATTGTATTTCTTATCTGTCGTCCCCCCTGGTTTGTTGATACTTCTAACATGAAGGAAAACTATTTTGATATTTCTCTGTCAGTTATTTTGACATTAATCAACACTGCAGATCTTGTTTTGTTTGGTGTCTGGGTAGATCATAAAGAGAGTTGCTGAAAGAGTTCAATTACAATATCAGCATCTCTGCCAAATGTATTGAGCTGTTCTGAAAAGCGGCTTGTCTTTTCTGACCCAGATACACAGTTTCCAACTGTGGGAGATGCTGCCAGAAAGACTCTTGGCAGAAGGCCAGCAATAAAATTATACTGCAGAAAAACACAACATATTTTCAGCAGCATTTTGTGTGGTGTGATGAAAAATTACCTGTCTCCTGAATGCAAAGCAGAGGCTAAAATAAACTTCCAATTTGAAGTTGCAAGCTTCTCACTCTGACTTTTGAAGGTAACAAAAACCGGTATACATTCCAGTTATTTTCTGTTATTGTGTGTGATGCACCTCAGGCTGTGTTAGATACTCATTGCTTTGTTATTAGCAACCTCTGTTGTTCTTGGTGCCCTGTCAGTATAAACTCTGCACACTGCAGTTTCCCATGGCAGATACCGGTTGGGGTAGATTCGGAAGGTGCAGGGTGTTTAATGCTTCAGCTGAATATTGTTAGCATGTGCCTTCTTGATGGAGCATTTGAAACCAATTTTCATGGTGTTCTACTTGGCCTGGCCAGGAGCCTGGAGAGCAGCTCGCTCAAGTGAGGGGTTTGGAGCTCTGGTGTCCAGTGACCCCAATTTCCTCTTCTCTGTTGCACCAGTAATGCTTCCGTGCAAGGTGGTGCTGCAAGGGGATACTGGGGTGCCAGACACAGTTCATGCCTCCTTTCTAGAGGCTCAGAGCACCCTAATTCTGGTATTTCAGTTTCCATGGAATGCAAGTACCTGTTTCTCCTGCCTTTTCACTTCCCTGTTCACAGGCACTTGGAGGTAGCTGAGCATATTCATCACCCCTGGCTGTTTAACTGTCTGTCCCCTGGGAATGCAGCTGCAGATGCAGGAATATCTCCTACTACAAAAGCCTCATCTGAAATTCTTTTTGCTTGTCTTGAGCCAAAGCATAAACTTCCTCTGTGAAGGATGGGATGTTTAATGGAAACGTTGCTACACTGTCATGGTGTTTTAATAACATTTCTAATGTGTCAAATCCCCAGTGATTTTAAACCACACTGCAGACTCTGCGCGGCTCCACTGTGACCTGGTTTGGAGACAGAGATTATTTACCCTGGTTTTACACTTTAGGGGCACATGATGCAGAGCAGAAGTGACTTTTTCAAGGTCACCAAGGTCTCAGTAATGCAAGGAGCTTCCTGTACAAGTTTCCTTGCAAGTGTGGGTGGCTGCCCCTAGGTAAGACAGCCACACATTTAAATATTGTGCTTTTTAGTCTGAGCATCAACTGTTCCTTCCCTGAGGATGCAGGAGCAAATATCCTGCTATGGTCTGGTAGTGGAATGAGGCTGTTGGATTTATGGAATTGCTGCTCACTTCACATAATGCTTTCTGATGTATTTGGTGCTGAGCTATGTTATGCTGCCTTAGTCCATATGGTTGGAGCAGATTTGATTTTGGTTTTCCTTAATTTAATTCTGTGTGCTGTCAAATGTACTTTATTCTGTATATTGTGTCTGCACTTTTATAGTAAACTCCCTCCTGTTTAGTGCTTTTGTTGAAAATGTTTTCAAAGTCTGAACTAAATTAGGGTTTCACTCCTATGCGTGTTTCTGAAATATTCGTAGGATGTTAATGACTTGGAAGACATCGTGTATCAGCTTCGACTCAATTTTTGGGATTTTCTTCCAGCTTTCTGAATTTTATAATAAAGATCCCTTTGTAATTCATCTGTCTGTGCCCTGACTTCAGCCACGCACTGCTGAGAAAAAGGGCAGGTAAAGAGCTCATAAATACCTTCATCCCAGAACCTTTACTTGTCTTGAAAACAAGAAAGCAGGTCACCACTGCTCCATCCACTGCTAGGGCAGAGTATGGAGAGGTGCTGGTGTTTTCACTTCATCAGCCCAGCAGAGATTAACCCCTGTTGTGGCTGTGACACATTCATTTCCAGCCCGTTTTGGATTTTTCAAGAAGCTGAGAAGCACCTGGCCCAGGCAGGGCTGCCCCCAGCAGTGAGTGTTTGCAGACTCCTCTGGCCAGCAGCCTGCTCAGCACTTTGGGAGCACCAGAACTTGCTCAGCCACCTATCTCTGGCCATCTGCTTGCCACAGCCTGGGTGAGCTGATAAGCAACAGCTTGCAGTAGTCTTGGGAGGGAGGCTGGCCTGGAGTGTTGCTGGAGTCTGGAGACATTGTACTGGGCATATGCTGAAGTCAGCAACACATTCCAGTGCCCTTCTCTCTGCCTGGAATGCCAAGTTACAGCTACCACAGAAGATAACAAACTGAAAATGTGAAATGTGGGAGTGACAGGGAAGAAGAGTAGGTGAAGATAGCTGGAATTCAGTTTGCAGAGAGAAATAATTTGAAATAGATTATCTAGAAATGTGTCTCATAAAAGTCTCTCTAGTTTGCTATTTGCTGACTCAAGTTAATATTATTAAAAAGCAAAATGACCTTGTAAAGAGTCTGGCTGGTTCTGGAGATGGTGAAAGGCTGTTGAGTGTGGAGGAGCTTATGACTAGTTCACAAAATAAATACTGCCAAAGCAGTGATCTTTGCTTAGTTTCCCTCCCAGCTGCCCCTGTCTGACTCCCAGGATCTCTTAAGAGAAAGAACATCCCCTTTGTTGATTGCTTCTGGGAAGCAGTTTGGTGGAGTGTTAATACACCTTGGTGGGCACAGAGCCTCTGTGATGATGAGAAGTGGGGTCAGTCAGCATTTTCATTAGCTTGCTTTTCCCAAGTATTTTTAGTATGACTGCACTTAACTCTCCTGGGGTTTCTTCCTTGGCAATTTTCAGCTGCTGGAGCAGACAGGTCCGTGCACAGTGTTCTTGTCTGGCTGTTTGTTTTACCCAATTCTACATCCTCAGTTTAGTGGTGTGACTTACAAGCAACTATCAGGCCCTTGCTGCCAAGGCTCCTGGTGCTGTA
Organism: Molothrus aeneus; assembly: GCF_037042795.1. NCBI lineage: Eukaryota > Metazoa > Chordata > Aves > Passeriformes > Icteridae > Molothrus > Molothrus aeneus. Next base: position 10,127,539 of record NC_089664.1, on the reverse strand, counting down.
AACCTGCTTAATTTGTTCCTAACCAGGGAAATAGGGAAGCAGGATCTGCCGTTACCTTTTCCCCTGTCACATTCAAATCTCTGTGGGATGCAACATTTTAATTATTCCCTGTCACATCACAGGTTTAAGTATCTCCTCAGCTTTCAAGTCATCTCACCTATCCCTCTGCTGTTGCCAAACATGCTTTTAATTTCTAACAATGTCAGGCTTCTCTGACACACAATATGCAAAGTGTTGCTGGAGAAGGGGTTCAGCATACAGGAGAAAAGGAAACATTATGTGTGTGTCAATCTACAGAAATTTACTGACTGGGTTTCCAGTTGCTTCAAAATGTTGCTGGAGAGCTGATGCAACAATATGTGTAGAGAAAGGAAAACAGGAATTTTCTGCAAGGACTGGAGTGTCTTGCTGTGCAGTGAGTTTATGCTTCACTCTCTCACATTACCTGCTCTGCTCTTCTCTCTCACAGAGCATTTCTTTGCAGTTTTATGGTGCCAGTGCTGGTGTTGTTTCCCAGTTTAGTACAAGAAGGCTGCTCCTGCAGGATCCTTTCCATGCTGTGTTGGGAAAGGCAGTGCATGGGCAGCACAGGCAGTGTGGGTGATTTCAGCTCCTCGCAAGTCTGACGTCTGCAGTTTGTTAGAATGTGCTTGTCTGCCTTTAAATAATAACTTGCAGTTATTGCAACCTGAAGCCTTGGTTCTTGTGCAGCATCTGACACAGGACTGAGGGCTGCAATGAGGATTTCCATAATTACCTTCTGGTAATTAAATGTAGTTGTTTGATTCCTAACGTGCATGCAACTCAAAAATAGAGACTTTGTGAGCTGGTTTCACATGGAGCATGTTTGCCAGGTTGGATTTCCTGTCTTCCTCATCCCAGAAGCTGGGATTGCCAGGTGGCTGACAAACCTCCCTGGGATCAGCTCTGACTGGCATGGGGAAGTCGTTACATGTGTGTGGGCACATCCACAAAAAAGTTGCTTTCCACGGTGACATCTGTTTGCTCAGATATAAATGGATCAGTGACTGTCCCATCTGGAAGCTGGGGTGCTTTGATCAGTGGTTTGCCTCATGTGCTGCATCCACCACTTCTGGAATCAACATGCCATCACTGCTGATTTCAAGTTGTTTCTCTCTTTTTGCAGGTGAATTAGAGAAAGTGACTCCCAGAGCACCTTGGCTGTATGAACTCTTGAGCTGTCAAGGGACTGAGAGGCTTATGAAGAGGTTCTGTCAGGCAAAACAGTGCTTAGCAAAGACACCAAGGAGGAGGGAAAAGGAGAAAGGGAGGGAGAGAGAGCTGAAACACTAACAAACCATGGTAGGTATTTGTTGTCTTTCACAGGGGTGCATTAAAAGTGTTTTCTGCTGCCAGGCCTGCATGGGGCCTGATCAAACCCGAGAGAGGGGATTTTCTGACCTTGCACTAACTGAGGGATGGTACTGTGTGCTTTGAGCAGAGCAAGTGAGGTTTGATGTATTGTCAGCCTCTTAAAGCCAAAGAATGTTCTTGTGAGCCTGCAGTACATGAATTATTAAATACCAACGAAGGGGATGCTCATAAGGTTTTCTAATAAAACTGGCATTAGCAGGCTGTAGCAAACAGCATCAGTGACCTTGAACTCACAGATTTCATTACCAAATGCTCACGTTCCCCTTCCACCTCTACCTGACAAAAGCAAGTTTTGATTATTCACATCCATGTGTGTGTGATTGAAGGTGCCTCTGTGCACGCTTCGTGGCAGTGTAGATGAAATGTGTGTACCAAATATAGCTGGTGTGTATGGTTTAAGTGAGGAGTCACTCCTCATCTGCCTGGGTTTAGCTGCAAATAGAAATCCCTGAGATGTGGGATTTGTAAAGATGTGCAAGTATGAAGTATTGTCATGGTGAGATTCTGAAATGTGTTCACAAAAAGACAATAAACCTACTTAGTTGCTGAACAATGAGTGGAGAGTAGTTTAAATATATATTTTTAAGTCCTCTAAGGTTTTTATTGAGAGAATGGAAATGAGAATAAATGCAATAAATTTTAAACACAGTTGCTAACATTTGTGTGGCTGGTTGCTGCAGGTAGGCTGTGTGTTTATATTTGTATTTTTTAAAAAAATACCTAAACCAAGACTTTTAGCAGTTACAGAGGGAAAGGGAGAAAGAACTCTTTGCAAAGCAGAGTTGTTAATATATTTTAAATAGCGTCCCACTCTGTCATTCTTTTTGGCCTGAATTGTAATGACAAGTTGATCTTGTTAGCCCCTCTTCATTAGAAAAGAAAATGTGTCTCACAGTTAGGAATTAGCAGTTTGTTTCTGTTCCACTGCTGTAACTGACATTTTGTAGGGTAGAAGATGGTGGGTGAGTTGGTAAATGCAGCTCGGCCGTTTCCCTGCAGCCTGGCTGTATCCATGTTGTGGATAACCACAAGAGGGACCTCCTGGAAGCATTCTGCAGCCTATCAGACTGCAGGGGATAAAACCAGCCCCAGACAGATGAATTGTTACTGCCCAAATTATCCATCTGGGTAGGAACACAAAAATTAGGAAGGGAATGATGTCATGACCTTCAATGGAAGCGACACAGGGAGTGCAATAAACCAGGAAATCATGGACAGTTCCTTAATAAGGATCCAGCCTAGAGGCCTGTGAGGTTGTTCAAAGGCCCTTTGTGTCCTTAGGAGTGGGTACAGCTACAAACCCATGAAAAAGGGGTGAAAATGACACCTAATTAAGGTGCTTAATGTGTAGGAGGAACAGAGGGGTTTGGCTGATGATTCTGATCTGGGAGGCTTTCAGTAGTGACTGATGTGTCTGTAGAAACCAAGACTTATTGCTGCCCTTGCCACGGGTCTGTGCTGTGATCACAGCTGGACTGGGGCACTGGTTAGATCCAAAGAGTCTCACCTGAATAGTCTGCAGCAAACCCAAAACTTCTTAGCACAGGTTACCCAACTAGTGAAGTTTACCTCCCTCAGCAGTATCACTCAGAAATCTGAGTTTCACTGCAGGCTTTTTTAATTAGCACTCTAATGTCTTCCTATTCATTTGAATGTTTTTTAAAAAGAAATTTCGGTCTCTTACCATTTATCTTTATTCTCATCTTCATTCATGCCTTTGCAAATCCCTGTGCAGTGGCTGAGCCTCTCACAGTTCTGTGCTGCCTCTGAGGGATTGGTTCTTTGGCTGCCTGTTCCAAGCTGTGCTGCTCTGGTCCCTGGCATAAACACAGGAGAGGTGGCTGCACTCAGCACTTCCAGAATATGCAAAATTGTATTTGCACAGTATCAATAACTTTCACAAAGCAAGAGTCATCTCTCCTTGCCTGCCCTCGTTTCCACATGCTATGCCCAGTCTGCACCCTCCCTGCCAGGCAGGATTCCCATTCAATGCTCCAATAAGTTTGTTCTCTTTTCTTCCTGTTTCCCACTCCACAACAGAGATCGATCCGATCTTTTGCTAATGACGACCGCCACGTAATGGTGAAACATTCAACCATTTATCCATCTCCAGAGGAGCTTGAAGCTGTCCAGAACATGGTCTCAACAGTAGAATGTGCCCTTAAGCATGTCTCTGACTGGATGGATGAAAAGAACAAGTCTGCAAAGAGCGAGGGTGATGTGGAAGCCAAGGAGGAAGCTGCAGAAGGCACTGCCAAGTGAGTGAAGCCTCAGCTCACGACGTGTCCCTGTGCTGCTCTCAATGGCTCCTTTCCTCCAAATAAGAGTCGTAGTGTTACCTGGCTCTGCTGCAGATGGATGTTCATAGAAGGAGGGGGATATATTTGGACTTTTTGATGTGAGAGCACGTGGGGAGAGTGCAAAGAATGGCAATAAGCCCAGTGTGGGCAGCAGTTGCTCTCTATTTCTTTGCTTATTTTACTGTGATGTTGTGAAGTTGCATTTAGCAGACAAACCTTTCAGCAGTTTTAAGCAAATACAATTCCCTGGAACACAGCAGTGCAAATTGACAGCCATGTGCTTGGGGGCTCCTGCAGTCTGATACAAAAAAGAAGTTTTTATAATCCAGCAAACAAAGTTTCCTAAGCCTCCATTACTTTCCATTATTGCCATAATTTAACTCCTGCTGGCAACTCACCCCCACTGAGCATATCAGCCCCAGTCAGCATAGATGCTGATTTTTTATAAAAAAATAGTCCAAGTGTGCAGTAAATGCTTTGGAGACAATTGGATGAGACAAAAGCTGGTGCTGGCCTGTCAAAGAAGCATTTCTTGCATTTTTTTCCATGCTTTTAAACAATCCTAGTCTACAAAACTGGCTTTTGTCACAGTCTTTTTTCTCAGCACTCAAAAATTAAGTGTCCCTATGTTGCTTTGAAAATTCTTTACTGTGACTCTGAAAGGTTCCCCTAAACTGTAGCTGGAGAATAAAATCCCCTTTAATTACCCTAAATTGTTTCATTTCCAGGGATCAAGGTGGTCGGACGTTATGTGGTGTTATGAGAATTGGCTTGGTTGCAAAGGGCTTGCTGATCAAAGATGACATGGACCTGGAGCTGGTTCTCATGTGCAAAGAGAAACCCACAAAGACCTTGTTATGTATTGTTAAAGACAATCTCCCAGCTCAAATTCAGGTGAGTTCATTGCAGCAGTCCTCCCACAATGGCTGATGGCACTGCAAGGGCTATTTGGGGAGAGGCTGGAATTTGTTCCAACAAGAAAGACAGATGATGTAAAGGAATATGCTCTGAATCTAGGATGGCATCTGGGGCGTGTGACGTGTTTAATGTGGTGACATGAAGTCCTTACTCACAAAATGTAACCTCTTCCTGCTGTTGTTGCCCTGCTCCTGTTTGTGCTGTCAGTTCCCTGAGGGCAGCTGACCTCTGTATGTGCAACTAACCCAGGGTGGGTTTGGGTGCTCTGGTCCACCCAACATCAGCTGAACTGCAGAAATCTTTCCTGCTCAAGTGTGTCACTCAGTCCCTGTTGTTGTCCCCTGCCTGACCCTGCAGTTCCCCATTGCAGCTGCTTTGCTTGGGCTGTTCCCACATAAACCCCTCTGTGCTGCCAAGGTGAGAACATGTCACTTTAGGTGGTCACTCATTTGGGCTCATGTTAATCATGACCTCACATTTTTTTTATTTATGGCTACCCAATTCTGATGCTGGCATCCAGTGGGCAGCAGTTGCAGCTTGTTTAGGGATACTTCTGAGGCTGAGGGATCAGTCCAGCTTCCAGGCTCACCAACACTGGTGCCAAGGAACTGCCCTCAAATGTTCCACTGCAAGTGCCCCTCTCCAAACCACAACCCAACTCAATCTGCTTTTCTTCTGATCGGCTTTTCTCCCAGTTTTACCATTTTTGACAGCTGTTAGTTCTCACCATTTATTTTGTCACACAAAGGGCTTGTTCTAATGGGCTAATGTTGTTCCTAGAGATGTGGCCCTATCCATAGCTAAAAATACAAAGGATCTTTTGAGTAGTAAAGAGTAAATTTTACTTGTTTGAAAATGATAGGGATGTATTGAGTATTAAAGAATAAACTTTGTAATGAGGCATGAAATGAGGAGGGCTGAATAGACATAATTAAAATATGTGAAGACTGAATAAATTCAAGAGATGGGCAGGTAAGATCCTGTGGGGAAGGACTGTGAGTGATTACAGAAAGGGATGAGGGAAGAGGACTCTGACTGGTGAAATGCTCCAACTGTTGTGGGCACGGCAGACAAGGAGCGGCTCTGCAGAGGGATCAGATGCTGTAGGTGAAGGAGGGTTTAGGCCTATTAGTGGACAAAAGGAACAAGTGAGGCTCAGAGACTCAGGAGCTGCTGCTTTGGAGGCTCATGGAGAGCAGATGCTCAGCCATTTTCATCCCAACAATAAGGGAGCTGCAGAGCAGACTGCAGCAGGGAAGGGGTCAGAGCAGACATCCTACCCACCGGTGTGCTGAACCAGGCTCTGCACAGAAGGGGTGGCTGGAGGCCTTTGAGCCATCTGTGGCTGCCCTTGTGCTTCTGGAGTGTGAGAGAGGTCCCAAAGGGCTGCTGAAAGACCTGCAGAGAGATCACTGCAGAGACTGTGATACAGTGCATGTTAATGGAGCAAACTGTAAGGCACTTGTAGCACTGGCTACAAAAGAAATGTTTTAAATTGTTTTTAATGAGGGAGGCAAGGCTGCCTTTGTTGCTGCAATGCCCTGTAGCCTTCTCATTAGCTGAAACACATACACAGATTCTTCACTTTTTCAGTTGATTTGGGAGAGTCTTGAAATCTTTCTTGGTGACTTTCAGAAACTTACAGAAGAGAAGTATCTGGTGGAGGAGCATGTAAATGAGGCAGCTATTGTTATCCATAACACAAAGGAGCCCAAGCTCACTTTGAAGGTGATACTCACATCCCCTCTCATCCGAGATGAAGCAGAGAAGAAGGAAGGAGGTACACAGAGCGTTTTAATTTGGTTTTAAGACTGTTCTAGCTAAATGTCCTGACTGTGCAGCACAGGGTTAATTGGCAAGTATGTTTTTAATTGTGCATCATGTAGTGACTTGACTGGCTATTGCCACCATGACTTATATTATTTGTGCCTTAAAAAGACAGCAGTCACTGAAATGTCATGTAAATATGTGTAGTTTTCCTTTCAAGCAATATTCCTACAGTGTTAAGTCTGACATACAACTAAATCTTAGATCTCCTTTCTTTCAGACTTGCTATTTAATTCTGGAGCACCTGGCGCTGCACAGTCTTGTTTGCAAATTAAGTCAGTCAAGTGGGATTGGTTCATAGTTTCTTGAAAAACTCATTAAAATGTTTCTCTTTATGTAAAAGCCCTCTCCTGCAAAGCTCGCCAGAGTGTTGTCCTGGCCCTCAGTTTTTATTGATTGATGATGTGTATGTTTCTGGCTTTAAGAATTTCCTAACTGGGATACAATTGAAGTTATGGTGCTGTGATACAGCACTTTTGCTTCTGAATTGAACGTTGTACCTCATGTCCTTAGAGTAAAATAGTTCTAGAAAACTGTCACTTAGTCCTTTCCGTTCCTTCTCCCTCACCGCGGTGTCACACAGTTCTGTGCTGCAGGAGTGGGGCCTGTGGTACCAGTGAGGCTGGAAACAGACTGTGAGCAATAGAGAAGAGCAAATGTAGCCATACTTTGTTGTATTTTAAAAATCTTTTCAGTAATTTCTGCTTCCGCTTCCCAAACCTATCCCTAGAAACTTTGCCACTGGATGATGTCAGACCTTTGACCAACTGGCCACTCTCTGTCATGACAACTGAGGCAGCTGGGCCCGTGTGGGCTAGGGAACTCCCTGTTGCTCTCTTCCCATTTCTAGACTTGCCACCAGACCTTTGCTTCCTCCCTCTCCCACATGGAAAACCGACGGGGTGAGAAATGTTGGTCAGTTTCTCCTCGTTTTGTTGGAGGCGATGGCAGGAAGGATCCCTTTCCAAGTGACATGTAACACTTTGGCAGCAGTTGAATGTAGAAAAATCTTACAGAACAGATGAATGGCAAAGATCCCTTCATTACACTGGCTGTTTATTCTGAAATTAGCAACAATGCTGTTTCCAAGACCATTAAAAATAAACTGCATATTGCTTTAGTTGTTCAGCTTCCCACAAGATGCTGAGACCAGCCCTGGAGCTGCTGCAGCTCATCCATGTTCATGAGAGAGCCCGAAGTGTAGGACGAATTCCGATGGTGAAGGATTTGTGAGATTCCCACCGGGGATACGGTTTTACACAAAGGCTTCTGCCCAAGTATTTTCTTGTAAAAATTGATGCTGTAATGCCAGCGAAGTCCAGGAATTTCTGAGTTAATCTCAGACTAAAGGAGAGTTGGAATTTTATGCTTTCTCATGCTTAAAACGTAGGTGGTCTATTTTTTTTTCAGTATCTTAAAATATTTTCAAAGGTCTCTACTATATTTTTGAAATTTAAAATGGTTTTACCACCTCTCCTGAAGTGGTTATACACTGTCATTCTGTGCAGCTGCTGAGAACAGGGAATAGGGTCATGGATCTCATTTTAAAGTCCAGGTTCCTTGGCACTGATTCATCACAAAGAACAGAGACATTTATCATATTTCTTTTCAAGGTATATGGAGCATTATGCAGATGTCACTAAATAATTTGGGAGGGATACTTTTTTTTTTTTGTAATCTTTCCAACCATTTAGATTGGAATCACTTAGACCAAAAAAATTTCATGTGAATAGAGAGAATAATTGGAGAAAACTGGTGAAAACACCTTGATCTCCAAAGCACTGCCATATTTTTTCACTACCACTGAACAGTGTCAGCCAAATGTAAGTAGACTTCCTATGCAGTTTTACAAGCCTGTCAGCTGGCTCCATGCATTCCTTTGACTGAAGGAGCTCAAAGTGCTGCTGAACTTGCCTTTCATCTTCCATGTAAGATAGGCCCAGACTGCCTGAGCCTGTGGAAAACTGACCAAGGTTTCTGTGGTGGGATTAGCACTAATCTGTCCTCTAACAACCCAGGTCAGGCCAACGGCCCTCGTTCCCAGTGCTCCCATTGTTCTGTAGGAATGCTGTGTGTGCCTTCATGCCCTGATGTCAGAATGTATTGAAAAACATTCCTGGATTTCTCTTCAGTCCCCACCTCTTTGGAAAAGTGTTCATGTTTAAGATGTGGTGTTTGTCCTATTTGTTTTTGCTGCTCCTTAGCAAAAATAAATAGTGGCTCAGTGTGTGTGTGCATTTTGGTGTTTCTCACAAACAGCTACCCATAAAGCTCTGCTTTCTCATGTTGAGAAGTCAAGCACCTAAATTTGCCTGCATTTTGCATCCGTTTAAATTTTAAACTTCTTAAGAAACTGAATTTTTAGTCACAGCATCAAATATAAATTGGGCTTTCCAGACCAGAACCTTGTATCCTGAAAACCAGTTATTGTTACTGAGCATACAGTAAAACAAATAATACAATTCCAAACAAGCTGGCTCACCAAAGTGGGGCTGAAGTCCCGTTGCTCCTGGAGCAGGACATGGCCAGTGATGCTCCCAAGGGGCCAAGTGCCACTGCAGGGGCAGCAAGCCCCAGCCTGCCTCCCCTCTCTGGAGAACACAAGGCTCCTCGTAGGGCTCAGATGAATGGAGTTGGCAGCTCCTGTGTGAAGAGAATGCTACAGCAGTGGGGAGAGAATTCCTGAGGGATTGGTTCTGCGTTGCATAGTGTGAGCTAACGTCAGGGCTTTAGAATTTACTCTTTACTAAACTCCTTGGATCGCTGCCCTTGTTAAAATTACAAGGGAAAAAGGAAAGCTTTGCAATCCCGTTTGAAAATTTTGATTTGGTCTCACTTTCCTGACTGGCAGAGCATGAAGAAACATGCCATTCTCCTGAGGGGTCTGAAGGGAGCCCGCTGCAAGCCGCTCGCCCTCTTCACTGCCTGTTCTCTTCATCTTTCTGTTTAATAGAATCTTGCACCACAAAGTTGGCAGACTGCAACATCAGGACACTGGGGCTGAACAAGCAACTGGCAAAATTCTCCAAGATATTTGTAAATTAGGCCTTGGAAAATGGTCTTAATCCTGTAAGAAAATGTATGGTTCTCAATTGTTGAAACACATCTTAGGAGATTTTTGGTTCACCTGAATGACAGGTGACATGTATTTTGTTTGTAGTTTAAATGAAAAATTAATTTACTTTATCAATGGCTGCAGCACTCTTTAGCAAAGCCTCATATAACACTGACCCCCAGTTCATTGCAAAAAAATAATGATTTTGCAGTCAGTCACCTTTGCCATTTCTAACGTTTTAAAAGAAGATTCTGATCATTCATTGACAGTACTTGTTTGATACAATACTTGAGCTTTAAGCAGATGTTTATATTGTCTGCAGTGAAGTTTTCTCAGAGAACTACCCAGATGGATGTTGAGTAATCCTGTGCTACAAATGTCACTCCTGAAAACAACGAAACTGCAAAGGAAATTTAGAAGCAAATCTTGTGTTCCAAAGTGACCTTTTGTGCTCAAAGAAAGCCAGAGCTTTGAGACTTTGCAGCTTTTATTTGGACACTGATTTGCAAAGCAGACAAGAGGAGTGATTAATCCCAGTCCTGGAATGCTGTTGATGAGGGCAATAACAAACAATGCAAATATCTGCTGTGAAGTTCACAGGGGTTGGAAAATAAGCTTATAGCACTTATTTATACACTGCAACCATCACCTGTCAGACAAGATACTGGTTCTGTTCAGTTTTACACTGGTGGGGTTTTTTTGCTTTGGGCTCTTTTATTCATCATAACATCAAGTGCTTTTACCAGAGCAACCTTCCCAGGAAATGGCTTAGGAGAGGCAGCCTTAACATGAAAGATGCAATTGCTTGTGCAGCCAGTCCCATTCAAAGGAACCCATGGAAATGTCCTTGGAGATGGAACTAACAAACTGATGGTACTTTTTCCTCATAACCTGTCCTGGTATTTTAGATGTCTTGCTGGATTTTGCTCATGTAGCAGAGTTTTCAGTTTGCAATGGATTTAGTATTTCATTCACCTCTGCAAAGGTCTCTAAAGACCTGGAGAATTAATCATTATGAATAATGAAGAGAGTCCATTTCCAAATTATTTCTTTTTAAGTCAAGAGTAACTCTGTATTCATAGAAAAATGTCATATTCAAGGTTTTAGTTAAGCCATGGATTCATTTTGTTATTCCAGATGTTCTCAACATCAGCTAAAACTAGTATTTTTGTAATGTGATTTCACAGAAATATAGAATCTGTCATTAGAGTTTCCAGAGAATCTGGATGTCACAAACTCCTTTGGATTAAAATACAATAAATACAGAAGGACTGATAGAGATTTCCCCTTAATGTAGAATTGGATGTGGCTGCTAAAAGCAGTTTGTTACAAGTTGGCTGATAAAGGGGGGGAAGGCAAAAAAGTGTAAACCTGGACAGAAAATATCAGTGTCTTGTCTCTCAAATCCATCTTTGAATTTCCTCTGTTGGTTTCAGTTGCTGTTGGGAAGCTTTTACTTGAGGGCACTTCCTCTCAAATACATGAATGACCTGGAAGTTACCAAACCCATTCTTTCATATGCTCTGGTTATATGAAAGACTAATCAAACTAAAGTATTGTACTAGCAGTTCTGTATATTTCTTCCATTGAATTATACTGGCTAGTACTGTTAATGCAGTATTTCAAATATATTCAATGTTTTCTTTGGAGTTCTCAACAATTGCATGGATGTAATTTCACTTTCTACCTATTACATTTTTTTTATTACCCTCTGAGAATATCTTCCTCTTGTCCAAAGAAGCTTTGAAATTCCGTGCCACCTTTGTGGAATAAAAGTCACAAAGAATAAGAGGAAAAAAAAGCCCAGTACATCCCAACAGAAAAAAAAAAAAAAGGAAAAGTGCTATAGAGCTATTTTCTGCCCTGAAATGTGTTCTACATTTTTAATAAGATCCCAGATTGTCTGTAGCAGTGGCCATCTTTATTATTACTATTATTTTACAAGGAGTGAATGCCTTTGCTTCTGTTGCACACGTGCACATTTACTACCTTTAATGGCTTGTTTAAATTAAATAACACCGTGCACTTAAATTCTGGGAGTCTTATTATCTCATTGAGATGCTGCCGCTCTTTTTGTATTGTGACAGAAACCCCTTGGTCAAATTGTATCTGTCTCTTTTTATCCCATTTTTACCAGTAGATAATGTTGCGATGAAAGATCCTCCGGACTTATTGGACAGGCAGAAATGCCTGGAGGCCTTGGCGTCTCTGCGGCACGCCAAATGGTTTCAGGTTGGCTCTTTGTTCTTACCTTGTTGTTATTGTAGCCTTGCGAGGTTTTATTTGAGACAGTTTTAATTTTAATGCCTCTTTAATTTCTGACTAGTCCCTCCTAGAGCAAAGGTCTAGAATTCCAACCCAGTGCTGTACTGTGTGAGGGCAAACGTGACAGGGAGACAGTCAGCTGGTCCAGAGTTGTCATGAGGCTACAAAAGCAATCTTGACATTTCGCTGCCTTTTTTATACGTCTCTCTAAATTCAAGTGTACTTTTATATAAGTGTTTTTATTTTGCATGAAGCTGATTAAGTATTAAGTAATAATAATTTAAAATCTATCCCAGGACTCTGTGCATTTAAAAAGAAAAGCAGAATTGAAGACCAGGCTTTTGCAGGTGTATTGGAATCATTTTGTTTGTTTTAGGCCAGGGCAAATGGACTAAAATCATGTGTAATTGTCCTTCGTATTCTGCGGGATTTGTGCAACAGAGTCCCCACATGGGCACCGTTGAAAGGCTGGGTAAGTACAGAAAGAGCTGAAGGCCACAGGGTCATGTCTCAGATCTCCTGAGAGTTGCAGCAGTGTCTGGACTGGAGAAAGCAGAGTCTTGTATGAGACTCCTCCTTCTACCCCTGTTCCTTTGCTCCCCATTAACTGCTCCCTTTGTAGAGGAGAGAAGGCAAGTAGTCCTTGAGTCTGTGATGCACTGATCCCATGGAGAGGGACACACTGATCCCATGGAGAGGGACACGCTGATCCCATGGAGAGGGACACACTGATCCCATGGAGAGGGACACACTGATCCCATGGAGAGGGACACACTGATCCCATGGAGAGGGACACACTGATCCCACGGAGAGGGGCACACTGATCCCACGGAGAGGGACACACTGATCCCATGGAGAGGGACACACTGATCCCATGGAGAGGGGCACACTGATCCCATGGAGAGGGACACACTGATCCCATGGAGAGGGGCATACTTTTGTGGGCCTCGCACATCCCAGAGGATTGGCAACAGACTCCCACTTGTTGCCTTCCATCCCTCTTGTTTAGTATTCTAAAACTATCCTGCTCCTGTGACAATGCCACTCCTGCCAGTGGCTGTTGCCCTTTCATGGGCAGGTTTGTTCTGCGTGCCTGGAGAGGAACACTCTGTAGGGCAGCAGAGATGGTGTTTCTCTTGTGTGGAACTGAAAGCCCTCTGAAAGGAGAACATTCATCTGGCTTGACTTTAGAGACCTCTCCTTTTTGACTTTCTGGGCAGACAGTGAGGACACCAGCTGCTCTCCAAAAGGTGACTCAGACCAGGGGGACAGAGATGTGCCCTGCACGAGGACATGGCCTCATCTGGGGCAGGTCTCTGTCCCTTAGACCTGTAGTGGATTACAAAGTGTCCTGATGTGAATGTTCATCCCCTCTACCCCTCCCCCCCATTTTTAACTTTCAGTCACAGTTACCCTTGTGTCCATACTAATCGTAATTTAATGTCTTCTAGCCACTCGAGCTTATATGTGAAAAATCTATAGGTACTTGTAATAGACCTTTGGGCGCTGGGGAAGCGTTGCGACGAGTGATGGAGTGTTTGGCATCTGGAATTCTGCTTCCTGGTAAGGGGCCAGATGAACTCCAGGAACACAAAGGGATGCTCAGCCCACCTAAGCCTTTAGCTGTTGCTGTAGGATTACATGAGAAATGCCTGCTGTGAACTCTGAACCTGCCATGGAGTGAAATTAATGTTTTTTTTTCTTTAAAATATAAAATTAAAAGAAAGGATTTTGCATAGTGGTAACTGTGTGAATGATATTGCCACTGCAGGAGAAGTTACCGGGGAATGTTAGATTTGTTATAAATTAACCCCTACCTCATTAAGGGGTTGCAGGTAAATAGACTTAATGATTATCTGGTTTCTACAGATTCCTTGAAATCTACATATCTGTCCAAATTATGTGTTTTCTTCCAGACCTACTGATTTCAGTTAATGTTATCACCCATGTGCAGTGTTTACTCTGATAAGGTCTGTGGCCACTGCAAGGGTATAAAACCCTGGGTCAGTTTGCATTGTGTGAGGCCTGAGTCCCTGCTGGAGAAGGGCTGCTGCCCTGTGTGCAGCAGCTGGGCTCAGCTGTCTGTCAGTCCCTGTTTGCACCCTGCTGCTCGTTCCCTCAGTAATCCCCGTTCCTCTCCCTGCCAGGGGGCCCGGGGCTGCACGACCCCTGCGAGCGCGAGCCCACGGACGCTTTGTCTTACATGACAGTTCAGCAAAAAGAAGCCATTACACACAGTGCTCAGGTAGGGAACTCTGTGTGTGCTGCAACTGTGAGGAATTCAGCTCATTAGCACCATTTATTCTCTGCCAGGATGGCTTGTTTTCATGGCAGTCCTGACAGTTCTTGGGCTGCACTATCGTGGAAAGGTTAAACCATAGATCAGGAGTGCAAGAGTTAAATTTGGGTGAAATCTTATCCTTGCAGAGGCAGCGGGGTGCCTGTGCACCCACCTCGGCTCCCAGCACAGAGCCCTTGGGTGGGCTTCCTGTCAGTGTGCCCTGCATTCTGTGATACAGAAATTCAGGAGTTTTATGTTTTTAGACATTAGGATTTCCCACAGCTATTGCAGAGGCCAGCTGTAAAAGCTGTCTTCTTGTCTGTCAAAACCACAGAAGTAGTTTTGTGTCTAAAGACTTACTAAAAAACTTGAGCAACTGAGGTGAAATCCTGCTGTGATTAATGTGTGTGTCTACTGTCCCTTTCAGCACGCGCTCAGATTATCAGCCTTTGGGCAGATCTATAAAGTTTTGGAAATGGATCCCCTCCCATCAAATAAGTCATTTCAGAAATATTCCTGGTCAGTAACTGACAAAGAAGGTAGGTATTACTTGTTCCAAAAGTCACTACTTGAGCAGCAAACTAGGAGTTAACTTAGAATGGGTGAAGTTGGGCATTATGTGCTGTGAATGTGAAGTAGAAGCTATTCTTTGGTATATGTGCGGTGATTGTTGTTTTTCCAATATTTCATTGTGAGAATAAAATCTGGAAGTTCTGGTCTCTAGAAATACCAAGAGACGAGAGGCACAACAGCCATAATATAGCTGTTGTTTATCTTTAAGCACAGAGTCCCTTGGCATGCAATGAGCAGAAGTAGTGTTTGATTCTTATGCTGGCAAGGAGAGACTGCAGACGTGTCAAAAAGCATATAATGAGTGTCCATAATAAGAATTACTCAAAAATTATTCCTAGAAAACAATATATATCTAATTTTAAAAATTTCCATTTGTATTTTTTTGTAAAAGCAGTACTGTTGGAGGTCTTGCTTAGACTAAATGTGGAGAACAGCACTGCAAGTTTGTAGTCCTCATCCCACACCTGGTAACTGGACACAGAGATCCTGCCTGGCCTGGCAGAGTGAGCAGTAAACCAATATTGGCTTTCATGTAGCAATAAGAAAGCTGTGACTGATGGATGAGTTCTTTTCTCTATAAACAAGCAAGAAGCAGTGTGGGACTAATCAGACTCCTGCTGTGGGATCGTGATTTTCCTAATGGCATATCCATATTACAAGGAACTTTATACCCTAGGTACAGGCTCATCTGCTCTGAAGAGACCGTTTGAAGACAGTGTCGGGGATGATAAAGATCCAAATAAAAAGATGAAGCGTAATCTGAGGAAAAGTAAGTGCAGCACTTCTCCACTCTGTTTTCAAAGATCTATTGTACAGGGGGAGCTGCTTTAAAAGCTTCTCTGTGTTGGTGTGGTAGAGCATGTGAAAAAGTCTTTGGAACAAAATTGTTGTCTCTATCACCCTGCATTTGGAATGTCAAACACATCTCTGTGCATCTGAATTTCCCCTGACGTGCTTTACTAACTGAATGATTTGCATTTTTAAATGGGATTACCCATCAAGTTACACCAGAACTGAAGCTGCCCAAGCAGCTAAGGTACATCCCTGTATTGTGGGGTCTTTTTAAAGTACTGCAGTGACTTTGGTGAGTGAAGATTGCACTTTCTTCACTCTTCCCCTTCCTGAGTTAGGTGCTGGTCGCTCAAGATCTCCCACAAGGAAAATAAGATGTGTAATCTGCAAACCATTGATGTTGCACATATGCACAGACTAGAAGTCTCTTGGCATTGCTGGGATCCAGTCATTCTGGGGGCTATTTTCATTGTGCCACTTGGATGCCAGTTCTGGATCTGGTTCCCTGTTAGCTATAAAACCTGTTACTCCTTTTACAGCAGGCAGGAGGAATACAGCTAACTGCAGCAGAATGTTGTTAATATAAAACCAGGTCACTATAGTTGTTACCCCAAATTAGAATGGCTTATTAAAGACTTAACAGTGTTATGGCTCTCCTCACCCTCTTGAGAGGCTGAGGGATGGTTTTGCTCCTTGATACAGACGGAAGGCACTGAAATGCAAACTGTTTCATTTTTCTGTTCATCTTGTTTTGTTCATTTTCCTTTCCCCTCCTTCCCCCACCCCTTCTACTATCTTGTACTAGTACTAGATAGTAAAGCAATAGATCTCATGAATGCTCTGATGAGGCTGAACCAAATCAGGCCAGGGCTTCAGTATAAGCTGCTGTCACAGTCTGGTCCAGTCCATGCCCCAGTCTTCACAATGTCTGTAGATGTTGATGGTACGACTTATGAAGCATCAGGACCTTCTAAGAAAACAGCCAAGCTCCATGTGGCAGTGAAGGTAAGGCAGCCTGAAATAATCTGCTAACCCCACATCTTGGGATGGAGTATGAAATGTACTTAAAACTAGACATATGCAAGCTCAAAATTTAAAAAAAAAATCATTAAGCTGAGCTGCTCACTGTGTGCTCTAAAGACAGCTGGTTCAAAGAGCATCACTGGTTTTGTGCTAGCAGCGGGGGGAAAGAATTTCCTGGAGCTCTACAGGTCAGCTCGTGTTGCAGTGGACTGAATGTGGTGGTGCAATTCTGGATGGGAGGGGTTTAGTTCTGTTCTGTTCTACTCCTTCCTCTGTTGGTTTGGAAGTGGCTTGTTGGTGGCTGCTTCTTTCTCCCCCTCCTTCTCTGTGTCCATTCTTGGCTTGTGAGCTCCTGGAAATAGAGTTCTGTCCTTGGTGCCTGAAGAGTACCTCTGTGTACTGGGTAAACCATGATTTATCCAGTTAGATTTCCAGTAGGACACTGGTGTCATTCAGAGACTGGTCAAGCTGCTGTTGCTTCCTGTAGGTGCTCTACATGACAGCAGGACAGACTGGAATGCCCAATGTGAGCATCCACCAGATGTGGTACTTGGGGGCATGGCTCAGTGGTGGGCGTGGCAGGGCTGGGGTAATGGATGGTTGGACTCAATGATCTTAAAGGTCTTTCCCAGCCTAAACGAGTCTACAAAAGAACATCTGTTAATAGAACTGCTCTTCTGATAGAAACAGGCCCATCTGTCATTCTGTGCCTCATTTTGTTTTGAACAAGAATTTCCTTTTTAGAATCTTCATCTGGCAACTTTCTTCTTTCCTTTGATTTCAGTTTTGAAAATCCCATTGTCCTATGTGCTTTCAAGTTCAAAGTGTCCAGAAGCATCTGAGGGCATGTGTTATTCCTTCAGGAAAAGTAGCTCCCTGCATGTGTGTCCTTCCAGACCTTTTGCCTCATTCTTTTATTTTTCCTACCTCCCTGCAGTTTAAAAAACAACAAAAAAAAAGCCCCAAAAAACCCTCTTGCCCTGAAAATTTGTGACTGCTCTGCCCTTGAACCTCTCTGCGTCAGCCAGATCTGTGCTGGTGCCGACCCAGCTCTGTTTTCTCTAAATTTACACATCAAAACATCCACGATTCAAGCCAAGAGGAAATGGGTGGTGTGGTCAGAGTTGCTTTTTTTTTCCCCTCTCCTTTCTTTCTTTCCCTTCTCAGCAGACCCAGACCCTGCCTTCCAGTCTTATAAGAGGGAATAATGTGAGATT
Organism: Molothrus aeneus; assembly: GCF_037042795.1. Lineage (NCBI taxonomy): Eukaryota > Metazoa > Chordata > Aves > Passeriformes > Icteridae > Molothrus > Molothrus aeneus. The sequence goes on along the minus strand of NC_089664.1, from coordinate 10,109,893 downwards.
TCACTTTCTAATCTGACCTTTTATAAATGCAGAAGCCCTAAAAACGCAGCCAGATGTGCCCCAATGCATGGCAGCTGAGCCGGGGGTCTACCCAGGCAGGTCTCAGCTCAGGGTTAGGACACAGTCATTTCTGCAGATTTGTTCTTGGCCCCAAATTTTCAGCAGAGTTTCAGGTTCCTTTCAATTTCCCTTGCCCTATGTGTGGTAGCTCTGTGCAGCTGGATCAGGAAGCTGGTTACGGGAGAGGCTGGCCTTGCTCATGGAGGATGTTTTTGAAGGAACTGAGCTCCAGAAGTACCATCTTGTACAAGGCTTGAATTCTCACAAGACTGTTTGTCACGTTTGCCCCACAGTCTGTCTCTTGATCTGTCCATAGACACAGGGGGGGAAATCGTGCATGAAACTATTTCCTTATAAGGCCATTAAACAGTATCTTTAATTTCTTACTTTACAAGGAATTCTTGAGATGATGAATGACGCTCACGAGTATCTTTGAGACTAAAATTCTGCTTTGTGTTGATTCCACTTTTAGAAACCTGAAATTATTTTCCCCATTGATATTGTATTCCCTACTGATAACCACTGAAATGGATATCTCCATTTCAAATACGAAAAAACTAATATTCTAAGGAATCTGCCTTTTTAAAGTGTATGGTGGATTGTTTGTTGTGTTGTGATCAACTTTGTATTTGCTCCTGTTCTGCTGCCTCTGTCACAGTTCTTTTCATGGGGCTTTGTTGTAGGTTTTACAAGCAATGGGGTATCCAACAGGTTTTGATGCAGATGTGGAGTGTGTAAGTTCTGATGAAAAATCAGATACTGAAGGTAAAAATGAAACAACGTCTTCAATCTCAAGCAATAATAATACTGGCAATTCCACAGCTGACACCTCCGCTACCCTAGAGGTAAGGATTGCATTGAAAGTACAAAAGATGGAGGTGTGGGGTTTGGGGTTTCACTTTTCATTGGGGTTTTTTTTCTGTTCTACTTGTCAGAATGGTAAAACAATATTCTTCTAGTTGGGAAACAATTTCCAGTGTGTAATCATGGATAACTCAAACCACATACATGTTTAGCCACTGAGAAATTTCCAGGGGACTGGAAATGGAGTATTTTTAATGGAACTGCCCTGTTTTTATCCATAGCTGAGAGAATTCTATTGCAGACTGATCTGGTGTGCTGAGATCTCAGCTTTACCTTGCTTTCCAAACAGTTACAGACATCTCTACTAAGACACGTGCCTCAGTCTGAGCTGGGTGGTGCCAGGACATAATGAAGTGGAAGAGCAGAGATGTGTGCAGGGCTGGGAAGGCCAGTCTCTGAAAGCCTTCGAGTTCAAGGAACTTGACACCATGGCCCCACCTTCAGCTTCGGATTCTCTCAGGGTTGCAATTCCAAGTGCAGCTGGTGTCATGTTTAGTTTGTGCAGGCACCAGATCAGGCCATGAGGACAGCAGCCCTCACTAACAGAAATAAATGGGTGTGACTTCTGGGACACCATTGTTGGTGCTCCTGCCCTTCTTTAGAGACTTGCCCTTTGCCGTGCCGGCATCGCGGGTTGCTGCAGCCAGGGCAGTGTTACCTGTGATACAGCTCTGCAGAGGTTTGGCTGCATTTTGAAGAGAGAAAGGCTCTGAAGTAACACCCTGCATGTCTCTCTAGGTAAGAACTCAGGGTCCCATACTCACAGCAAGTGGTAAAAACCCGGTGATGGAGCTCAATGAAAAGAGAAGAGGTCTGAAGTACGAGCTCATCTCCGAAACAGGGGGAAGCCATGACAAGCGCTTTGTGATGGAGGTGAGAGGTGCAGCTGGTCATTAATGGTGCAGCAGAGTCACTTGCTGCTCCAGCTCACGTTTTTGCTATTTTGCCTTTTGCAATGCACATTGGTGGTAGTGATTTCTCAGGTTATGTATTTCTTTGTTGCTGTGATGATTCAGCTGGGGAAGGGAATAGCCTTTCTACTTTAGGAAAATACAGTGAGAATTCAAACTGGATTCTGACCAAAACTTCATGATGAGAAAGACTCTAGGGTATGGGTTAAATCCAGTATCTAACAGATATGCTGGTCCTCTTTGAATTGCAGTTGTAGTTTCCAGATTCCCAGTATCTGTGACACACTGGTTCCCAGGATAACCTTGGTATCCTTTACCAGTTTCAGATCTAGAACCAATAGGAATTTGTCACATAAAACACTAAGGATGTTTTTTCCTACTGAAGTTCTTTATGGGTGGCACATCAGCCGAGTGGGTGCAGCATGGTGTTCCTGTGCATTAATACTAGGCATAAACTCATGTCTTAATTTTCAGGTAGAAGTAGATGGGCAGAAGTTCAGAGGTGCAGGCCCAAACAAGAAAGTAGCAAAAGCAAGTGCTGCATTAGCAGCACTTGAAAAACTGTTTTCTGGGCCTAATGCAGCAAATAACAAGAAAAAGAAGATTCTTCCTCAGGTAAGAACTGTAACTTGCTTTTTGGACCATTATCCCAGGTCTGGGTTGGTTTTGATACAGAAGGCAGCATTTTAGTAAAGTGAGGTTAACACAGGCTGGTGTTGTTGTGAGCTGGTTGTTTGGGGGTGAGATCCTGGCCCTGCTGTAGTTATGTGGAATCAGGAGGGTAAGGGAGATGTAAAACCAGTGCTGTAGGTTGAGGAAAGTGTTAAGGAGGTAGGAAAGACAGCATGGAGGAGCAGCAGAGATGCTCAGAAGCCAGCAGTGTTCAATCGTGCCCAAATCTGGGGTAAATAAGGCACAGTCTGAGGGAAGGGACTGCCAGGGCTGAGCAGGGGGAACGTGCTGGGCTCTGCAGGCAGTGACAGGGCCAGGGACCCGCTGTGTCCCTGTCACTCACATCCTTTGGCACAGCACTCTCCAGTCTGTGCTCGGCCAGCCTGGCACATCAGGCACGTTTACAGAGCACTCTCAAAGGGGATGATTTAATGCAGGTGGCCTTGTATTCCTGCAACACTCACTCTCTAAACTGCTATTTTTTGTCACTCTGGGCAGACTAAAGGGGTTGTCAATACAGCTGTTTCTGCAGCAGTCCAGGCTGTTCGAGGCAGAGGACGAGGTGCTTTAACACGAGGGGCATTCGTTGGGGCAGCTGCTGCTACTGGATACATAACACCAGGTAAGACACCACACTTGTAGCTGACAGCTTAGTATTTGTCTGCTGGGGTGTTCTTTTTCATGTGTGTTATTCACCTGTGCAAGTGATTCCTTTAACCATCTGACATGGAGCAGAAGGCTTCATGGGGATTTAAATAATTCAAAGAGCTGGAAAACTGGCAGACTGTATCCTTTATGAGTGTGCAGCTCAAAGCTCTGTGTGCACAGAGCACACAGTTATGGGCGTAATGGCTTTACTATTTTATGATTTGTCTTCATAGTTCATTGCCATGGCACAATTCCCAAAACTCTCTTCCTACCTAAGAACCTTCTGGATCATGTGCTGGTTTAGCATTAGGAGTGCCTTTTCCAAGAATCCTTTGTGAACATGAAGTCAGCAGGCTCAAGAGTCCGTGAGCTCCCAAAAATTCTCAATGTGAATTCCACCTGGAAGCATCTAATAGTAGCTTCTGTGGTGGCCAGAAATAAAAGAATTTCTTTTCATACTCTGGCTGATGGGGAATCATCATCCGCACTGCATTGTTCTGATTAGCAGAAACAGCTTCTGAAGTTCAAGGGCTTCTGGTTCCCATTTCACATTTTCACAAGAAAATGTTCATGAAATGATCACTTTCTCCATCCTTAAATTACTTTTCAAAGTGCATTTTCTTTGTGACTTTACAGCATGTCTGAGGTTTGTGGGTGACATGTGAAAGGAATCCAGACATTGTTTTTGCTTGTTCTAAGAACCACAGATTTGTAAGGACGAGATGCTGAAGATGCCTTAGTCAAAGCAAATCCAGTAGTAGCTTCCAAAAAATAACACTTCTAGTCCTCATGCTCAGGCTTTCAGATTACAGCATGAGCTCTAATTAGACCCTCCAGCAGCTCACACGTGCTAATAGCACAGCCCTGTTGTTTGGGAGCCTTCCTGCCTGGCACCATTGGCAGCATGTCATCTTCATTGTTCCTGTATGGTCATGTCATTTTAAATATTAAAACCCAGTAATTCATTTTTAATGGCTGTTAACATTGTTTTTGGAACTGTCTGTCTGCCTGAGGAGTCATTTAAGAGACACTTTAACCTGCCAAGGGGCATGCTTCTTGCCAGTGTGGAATTATTCCAGAAATAAGTTTCATTTCCCAGTTGCTGTAGTTAAGCTTTTATTGGCCTTGGCCTTCACAGATTATTTCTCTCTATCACCTATTCTTCTCAGAAATCTCTTACTTTTTGGAGTGACACCAGCAGTCTCACCAGAAAAAGAAACCCTGTAAAGCCTTCATGAACTACTGACATGTAGAAACCAATGCTGGTGTTACCTGTGTTGCTTTTTCTCTCAGATACTTCAGAGTCACACTCTGCTCTCTGGGGGAAAACTATCTGTTTGTGTGGAGGTGTTCACATGTCTTCTGTGGAACTCTGTCTGTTAGAAATGACAGAGAAAGCCAGGAGCTTTACTAAGGGGGACGTGACATCTGCCACAGGCATCCAGCATTCTCCTTTTAAAGGAAATTTAGGAAAGTGACTGTTCTCTGCATAGACTGCATTTGTGTTTTAAGAAGAACATAAGCAAATATGAGATGTCTCTGTCATGCCAACTCCATGCTCTGACAGTGCAGACTTGAGGGATTGAGTGGAAAAGAAAATGCTGAGGAAATGAAATAGGGAATTGTAACTCTGTGATGCTGAGGCTTGAGAAAGTCCCTGGCAGCTTGGCCTTCTGGCCACCGCATAGGAACATTTCAGTGTTTTCAGCAGTATTTGTATGTATTGCTGTGAGTTTGGTTTTGCTGTGCTCCTGCTTCAGGCACAGGGTCTCTGCCCCTGTGCAGGTGTGCAGACACTGAGAGGCAGGGCAGGGAATGACCCCTCTCCCTGCTGTGTTTCCCTGCAGGCTATGGAGCACCGTACGGATACAGCACAGCGGCACCAGCCTACGGTACGTACAGCCCTGTAATTAACACCTTAGAAATTATGCAGAAACTGTTGTGGCAATCCAAATGTGGCAGTCCAAGGAGAAATTCAAAGAGATTTAAGCTCTTAAACCATGACAACAACACCACTTTTATGCCATAACCTTGTGGTTCTTTTTTGGTTGGAGTAGCTTTTTGCCTCTGCTTTGCCTGGTCTGTGGAAGGACTGCTTGTTCTAATTGCCTGTTCCCTTCATACTGGAACCCAGTCAAAGTAGTTCCCTTACTTTTTACAGCCAGTCTGTGCTCCATTCAAAGACTACCGAAGGGCCTATTTCAGCATCTCTGACTCAGATTTAGCTAAATGGCATTACAGTAACATTGGTGAAATGTTTGCTCCCAAGTGTAAGTGACTTGTGGACAAAGCTCCCTTAATGCTGTCAACTCTTTGAAGTCTATGGGAAATACCCCCCCACCCCTGCAGGCTAAAACACCACTGCTTGGGACACCAGGATGGCTTTTGGGTAGTTGGTATTGGTAGCAATCAGTCTGTGAGGCAGCCAGGACATGGTCATTTGCCACAATGCTTTTCACTATGAAACATGTTCTATTAGGCTGGCAAAGCACTGGTTTCATGGAGATTGTAAAATGAGCTGATAACCAGAGAGCTGTGATGGAAGGGTTTTCCTTAACTCGGCTTCTCCCTCCCCACTGGCTTGTTTTATGCTGGACTAACAATGCATTCCTCTAACCGGCCCTTTTGGTTACTTTGAATGAGGTTTATGTGGCAATGGGAGCAGGGCAGTTTGGAGTCAGTGATATGTCCTGGCACACAAACGTGAGCCCACCAGGACCAGTCCCACCAGCCTCTCCTGTGGCAGGGACTGGTCACAGTCTGCTGCTCAAAAGACCGGCATGTTTCAAGGCCTGGAATTTTTCATATGGGAAACTTCTGCTTTTTAGCATTTGTAATAAGTTGTTCCTCCCAAATCTGTCTAACTTGAGCAGTACCAACTCCCCTGATATCATTATAAAAGTTAAAAATATTTTGAAATGTCAATTACATGACTTTTCTAGACGTATGAGCTCTAACAGGGCAAAAATGCTGCTGCTTTATGGAAAATATTTGCTTAGCCTGACTGGGACCAGCTGGTCCAGTTCTGTACTGAGAGGGAGAAAGGGCCCACGGGCTGTGTTCAGTGTGGAATTCTCCCCCAGATTTGGAGCAAACCTCTGTAGTTTTACACCTGCTGACTGGCCCTGTCCTCTGACAGAAGGGCAGCTGGCAGCAGGGCTGTCCCATGGAGTGTTGTCCTTTGTGGTGCATCACACAAGGAACAGCAACATGTTTTCTCAGAGAAAAATGAAAGGGAGTTTAGTTTGGGGCATGGATTTTTTAAGAACCCCCTTGGTTCTTTTCAAGCAACAGTCTCAGAGTATAACTAGGATTACTGGTACCTGCATGTCTGTGTTTTTACAAGCAGTGACACACTGTGACATGAGGAATCCTTTCCCTGCTGAAGGCAGGAATACAACTGTTACCAAGTTTCCCTGCAGCTTTTCTTGCTTTTTTCATTCATTCCTTCCTGTTTGGGATTTTTTTTCTCATTATGCCTATTTTGGGAGCTGGATTTTAAGCACTTAGGTGTATATATGTGACATATCACTGACTTCAAAGCATTGTGGAATTGGATGCCCCCATTCTTCACATAAAGAGTTTCTGTTCTTAATGTCTTATGATTGTGATGCAAAGTTCTGGGATAATGCTTTTTGGCTGTAAGGTAAACATGTCTCTTTGCCTTTGTAAGCTGTTGCATGTTGGGAAACTTCACTTTGATCATCTGGTGCTCTGAAATACCTGCTGTTGCTGCTTTGTGATTTCTAAATGGATACATAGGTTAAATACTAGAATTTAAATAGGCAAGATTAAAAAACCAAACAAACGTTTAATTGTGCAGAAGTTTGTGAGGCCACAAGAACTCTAAAATAATAATGAAATCAGGCAGATGTCAATCTTTCCAGATTTACTACTTCAACTCAGGAGAGGAAGTGCAGAATAAGGAAGCAGATGCAGAATTTACTGTAGGTGCTTGATTTTTGGCTGACCTACCTGGATGCTGATCAAAACTGCTGAACAGTTTCCCTGTGAGTTGTATTTTATGCACAGCAGTGCCTGTCTAGAATATCTGCAATTGCAACTGGCCTGTGAAATTACCTCAATGTAGAACAAACTAGTAGAGATTAATTACCATAAAGATTATGAAATAGAGCTTCAAATCCAAATATACACTCTGCTTTTGAGAATATTACTTCCTTAATTGTACCAAACACCAGGACAAAAATAAAGCAGACTTTAAGCTATAACCATCTGTCTGAAACAGTGCAAAGTGGTGAAGCGTTACTGTTTATGGGACTCTGCACCCTGACAGCACATTGACTGACTGATCTGGAAAAGGTTAATGAGAACACTACTGTAAGCTCTTATCTGACTTTCTTGGATTGCTGAACTTATTTGGAGTCCTCTCCCTTTCTTCTCTCTGTAGGTTTACCCAAGAGAATGGTTCTGTTACCAGTTATGAAATTCCCAACTTACCCCGTTCCCCACTACTCATTCTTTTAGCAAATGGCAGAAGCTAATTCCTATTGATTGAACAACACAGTACAGTACAGAATGTTAGAAGAAAAAAGCCTTTTTATCCTGTTTTCTTTGAACACATACTTGAGCAAAGTCATTTGTAAAGAAACATCTTTTTCCTACTTTTTGATTTTAACAAAATGCAAATTTAGTTCTCTAAAACTTGAAAAAAATGTTCTGTGAAATGTTACCTCATTTTCAAATAACTTATACCAGCCTTCTGTTATAGGGAAGAACTAGAAGCTTAAATCTTACGTTTTAAATGAAGTATCCGATTATGTAAAATTAAATTTGTGAAGGATGTATAGAATATAAAACACTGATCACAAATAAACTGTTTTGTTGTAACACAAGAGTACTGCCTGTTTCCTAATGCAGTCACACAGACTCAGTTAACGACCTGTATTTGCTGTAGGGTTATTAAATGCAGGGCATAGTTCTTTAAAAAACAAAAATAAAAAGAATAATAATAAAAAAACACGATAGAAACTTTACAGTTAACATTTAACTTTGTAAATATTATGGTGTGTAATAAACTTAGTAAGATATGGGTTAAAATATTGTTTTATCTTATTTTTTATAGTTAAGCATCAGTACCTGAGTTTCCTTATAGATCAGCATACTGTAACTGTGATTTTAGACACAGTCTTAATTATCCAAGAAGACTTTTCACTCATACACAAAATGCTGAAAAACAAATGAAACAAAGGGAATTAGTCTGTCTCTGTATAAGGCTGCATTCTGTGAAACAAGTATTAAACAAGTGTTAAAGGAAGTTCCCACAGAAGGATGCAATTCTAGGGATACACCTAACACCCGTATTGCCCAGAGAAAGGACAACAATAATGTTACAATCAGGTTCTTTAGAGCTCAAAAACTACATGTTTTCCTTTCTTTTCTGTTTTTACAAAAAAAAAAGAGAGAAAAAAAAATTCCACTTGTTCTTGTGGCCTTCTTCACTTTTAAGATTGTCTGCCCACCCTTGATTTTCCATCCACCATTTCTACAGAAAGCATTTTATTTGTCAATTGTATATTAAACCAAAGGTTCTCCTTTCCCCCTTACATTTATAAGAATCTAAAGCAGCAACAAGGTCCCCATGAAAACTTGCTATTTAATTGTCCCAGTTCTTGTTGAGTGCTGCTGTGAAAAGTGACACACTTCAGCCATAGGCCAGTACTTTTTAATGAGTTGGTGCTCAAACCCAGAGTCCTCTTTTTGATGAGGAGTGTGTGCACCTGTCTGAAATTCCAGGATAGGGCCCAGCTCCACGACTGGAGTCTCCATGGATTGTGGACTGCTGTGGGCTCTAACAAGGGATTCCAGTGGTCTTTATTAAGGTATCACCCCACAAATAAGCAGCATTGTTGGTTGCACTCTCTCCTCAGCCCCCACCCGTTGCTTTTCCATAGGCTGGCTTCAGTTCCTGCTCTTCCCAAGATTTGCCTTTACCCCGTTCTCTAACAGCCGCTGCTGCTGAGGCGAGGGGAGCTGTGTCTGTGTTGAGGGTGTTGTAAGAGCGGTGCTTAAAGCAATGTAAAGTTCCTCCTCCCCACAGCCCCCTTTGAGGGAGAGAAGTATTAGAAAAGCTGAATAAGGGGTGGCTTATAGAACAAGCTGCTTTCCCTGGAATTAACTGCAGCTGTTATTCTTAAGCTGAGTATTTGTGCTTAGGAATGTGTTTCCATTTCCATGGTTCTCCTCCTGCCGTAGCTCTCGCTTCCGTTTGGTGTCGGTGGTACTTTAATAAAACGCAGAGGATGGCCCGGGAGGGTGAGCCTGGCGTCACCCACGGAACACAGAGCAGGGCCGGGGATGGAGCCAAATTGAGAGGTGCTCAGAAATCACTGACCTGTTTTGCTGGCCTATGGATGAAAGGAAGCCATCACGGAGCAGAAAAAGCATGGCTGATCAGAGCCCATTTTTGTTAATCAAATATTCATTAAAGGAATCTTTCCTCTGCACACATTTTTTCCCCCCCTCTCTTTTGGAGTTCCCCTGATTGGCAACTGTTTGTAGTTTCCTTTTTTTTTTTTCCTGAATCCCCAGTTTTGTAAAATTCCAAACAAAATATTCTGTGAACCAATTCTATACAATGTACGTTTGTAAGCCAAAAACTTGTTCTTATTTCAAAGACAAGAAGGGCGCTATGCTCTTTTCCAACATGATGGCAGTCATTTCAGATGATTTATAGAAGTCATTTTTTATTTTTTGTCATTTGTTGGGAGTTACTAACCACATTGTAAACTTGCCCCCTTGCTGCATATTTTACATTTCTCTGCTTTACTGAAAATATGAATGAGCTGTCAGTTCTTTGTTTAGAAAGTGGTAACCTTGGAAGTGTTAGATGTTTCAATACCTTCAAAGAATTCAAAGTGCCCATTTTACAATGAAAATTCCACTTGCAGCTGAAAGAGCAGAGAAATTTAAATGGAGCTTTAGCTTCAGCCAGTCTCAGAAATTAACGTGAGGTTTTTGCTTCTCTGCTCTTCTCCCACTGTAGGTGGTTTTTTCATTGACAGTCCCTATTGCCAGCCTCTCAGCATCGCACCTTTTATTATTCACTTGGGCCCTCAAGATTTCTTCTCTGACTTCTAGAACCATCAGGTTGTGTGGCTCCAAATGGCATTTTGTACATGTCTTAAAAGCAAGAAAAACGTGGCTCGTTTTGAGGTTTCTCAACTTCAGACATGGGATCTGAGCTTTTTTCCTTCTTTTTTTTTTTGAAAGTGTTTTTCTCACTTCTTGAACTTTGCTCCATGTAATGAAAAGCAATACTTAGTCCAAGCCACAAGTCCTCTCTTTGGGTACATAGCAATAGATGTGTATATACTCCTGGTTATTTCTTTACACTAGAAGGGGAAGGACTGCTGTGTTGAGGGGGGAAAACCAAATGCCAAACCAAGGCACAACCTGGGTCGAGTGCTGTTTCGAGCACTGAAATCTGCCTTGACTTTCACTATTGAAGTCCTTCAGAATTTTGATACTATACTGTATTTGCATGTTTCCTATAAAAGTTGCTACAGAGCTGTGCAATGGTCACTCCTGAAGCAGCAGTGCTTTGTACCATTGTGCATGTCAGCAGACATGAAATGTAGCAAAATGGCAGAAGAAAAAAAATAGAACACAATATTTTTTCCCAAAATGTAACTGAATGATATATTCTCTCTCTCTTTCCCACATCATTGATATGAGGCACAAAAATGGTAGGCCTGAACTTGAAAATCAAGCAGATTGCTTTTGTGTCTCTTAAAATCATCACCAAATGATAGGAAAACACAATATTTGGGAAACATCCAGTTGAAAAAACTTTGCTGCTCTAAATTTACTGAGATATTTCCCTCTTGAATATTTGTATGTTGATATTTTGAGATTGTCAATCAGCAATAACTGAAAGCTGAATGTTTTTTTAAATGGTATTGGAACATCTATATGTTGCAGCTTAAGACTTCTAAGCAGTTTTCAGCAGGTTAATTCCACTTTATTCTCATTCTCTCCGGACCTTCATAGCCATATGCACTTGTATAAAATAAGCAGAAATGTAGTGACTGTAAGCTGAGATCGTGATATAAAAGGTAAGAGATTTTATTTTCAGCTTAAAGAATATTTTTATTGCTTTTTTTCTAAAAATCTCGTATACCTGTGACAATCTTGTATATGGCACGTTTTTATTATGTCTTGATAACTCAGTGTTTAAAGAGGTAATACATAGGTCTGAATCCCAACTTTGTATTTCTCAAGGCCAATTCAAATACTGCAGTTTCAGTTAAAAAAATATTACCTAACACGTAAGAAATTGTTTGGTTTTATCAACAGACTGTTCTCCTTCAAATATTTTTCTCCTGTGTAGCATAAAAAGCTGTGTTGATACTGCTGTGTCAGGCACTGCATTCCTTGCATCCTGTGGACACGTTTGGGTAGGTACCAAAGCCAGGCCATGGCCTGCTCTGAATAATGCACACCTTGGTTCTGGCTAAGCGCAATGGGTGACACTAATAATGAGAGAAACTATTTCCCTAAACTGTTAAAGCTAAACTCCAAATGAAGAATGAACAACTTTGATGATATTGCAGTTAAAATCTGCAGAGATCAAATTACATGAGGTAAATTAATTCAGGAAGCAGCCAGGTTTGCTTCCCTCCTGTGGGTGCAGTGCAGGACAGGAGGGCAGGCAGGCAGGGATTTATCTCTGCGTGAATCCTTTGCTTAGCTGTGCTTTTCTACAGCTGGAAATTAGGATACAGCCATCCATAAATAATTCTTTTCAGTTCTGTAGTAAATGTTTTAACAATATTTTACTTAGATTAAAATGGGTTTGGATTATGACCTATTGGTGCACATGATATGTGTAGTTTTAAAATACTATTTTTTTATTTGTCTTTTAAACCTTGCGTTATGCAAAGTTGCATAGTACAGTACTCCAGAAGTGCAGTACTTGCAGTACTTGAAGTTGCTGGAAACAACTCTTTTTATATAAAAATGGCTAAAAAACAAAAAAGCAAAAGGGAGCAAGCTGAAAATAACGTATTAGCATTTTAGGGTCTCGATTCAGAGATGAAAACAGGGACAACCCCTGACTGGTAACAGTTGACACTGGTGTCAAACAGAAAACCACTTGGTACAGAATATGCAGTGGTGGATCAAGCCCAAAGGTCTGCATCAAAACACTAACAGCAAATATAAACTATATTTGATTTTAATATTGAATCATCAAATTTACTAAGTAACTGCATGTACATCCATTCCTCAGGATATTTCTGGATATAATGCATAGGCTGGTAAAAGAGCTCTTCAATAGTGTCAGCTTTGCTCCTGAACTCACACCTGGGAAGTGAACTGAGGAACTGTTCCAGGGGCTGGCCCTAGAAGCACATAAATCCTTCCATGACGCCTGCAGGACAACTGACGAGCAATCAGAATGTCCTTCCTGTTCAGGGGGCAGGTTCTATCTGCTGTTATCTTCAAGGTGCAAACTCAGGGCTGCTTCTGCAGCTCACCTACAGTTCAGTCCCTTTTTAAGCCTGGCAGGCCCAGCAGTGCTGATCCTGGAGCAGCAGGCTGCTCTGCTCCTTCAGATAGGATATTATATGCATCAAGGTGCATTATAATGAACTTCTCCCAGATATTCCTTTCCTAAACTTAACTGCTGTCAGCCTGACAAGCACTGTCCACTTCAAGACTGATAGTAAACATCTTGCTGACTCTCATTTGCTCTGCTTCTTTGTGGACTCTGCTTGGCAGCTTAATCCATATGCATTTCTTTCCAGCAGAATTGCTTTAACTGTGAATTTCTGTAATTTTGTTATCACTCTTTTTAACTCTTAAAATCCTAAGCTTTCCACTCTCCTGCTGTTTTTTTAAAATGATCTCAACTTTCTTGCATCTTTTTTTCTCTAGATGTCCCTAATACCCTGCTGTTTGTAATGCAGTAAAGCATTGCAGTATTTATGTCTGAGACGGCCCCTTGCCTTTGCTGCCTCCCTTTTCAGTAGGAGAGAACCATTTTCTGATATGTGAAAACCACTAAGACTCCTAAATCTGGGTTCTGCAGCCTCCTGGAATCAGAGATAAGACCCTAAGGGGCATGATTGTCTGGGAACCCCTCTCATCCATGTGGAACTGGAGCAAAATAGCCCCATGTACTGAAGGGTCACGGAGTAGGCTCTGAAGTGCCTGATGTATTCAGGTTTGAGAGAGAAGCCAATTCCATCAGTAGATTTTAGCCTAATATCAGGCTATTATCTCATTCGTAATCTGGATAACATCTGCCTCATCAGTGTTGCATCAAGAATGGCTTTGCTAAAGCAGAAGTAGAAACTCATTTCTTCTGCATATAACTTTTAGGTTTCCTTTTAAAAGCCTCCTCACAGGATCTTGGTCTGAACTGCCTTTTCTGTGAGGTTGGAGGTCTGTGTTACAGCTATTGGGCTTTGCATTTCTGCATGTACCCAAGAGCCAAACGCATACATCTGGTTGTGTATGCTCTGTGCAGCTGCCAGTAGCATTACCAATTCTGGAGTACCTTTTCAGTGGAGCAGAAATGGTATTTTACAGTTTAAATTTCTGGTTCATGGAAAAGAAATCTGAAAAGTTCCTTTCAATTAGTACATCTATAAATAGGAGACCAGGGAAAGTCTGTGCCTATACACTACCCACCTTAACGCTAGTTTTAGCTAACCAGATGATCGTGTGTATTTTGGGAGATGGTGTCTGGCACTTAAGGGATTAAAAGCCAGAGATTTACAATGAAGAACCAAACTGTTTAATGTGTTCTCTATACTGGAAATGAATGGCATCACCGTTGACTTTGCAAAAACACCCATGAGCTTTAGGGGTCTGCTTGTGTCCTACTTTGCCAGCCATAAGAGATTCCTCCAGGCAGGCTCTTCCTAGAGAAGGGTTTAGAGTAAGCAGCCTGGTTTGGAGGGCTTGGCTAGCTCAGAGCATGGTGTGTGGTGCTTCCTGCCATCGTGTTCTCTCTCTGCCAGTGCTTGCTGTCTTCCTTAAGCACACATTCAGGAGCTGGAACACAGTGACCTTATTCCTGGGCGTTTGGCCAGTTGGGTGGAGGGAGGCCAGGCTGTGCTCCTGAAGGGAATGTGTAACACGAGGCCTCGGTTGCCCAAGCAATTTCTGTTGGACACGGTGCACAATCCAACCCTCACAAAGGCAATTTAGTGCCTGGGTAGGTGGTTCCTAATCTGTCTAATTTGCTGTCCTGTAGCCAGTGTGAGCTAATTAGATGATTCAGCAATTGTCATGGCTCCCCATTTAATGTGCTGTAAATGCTGCTGCCATGACTTTCACTGCTGTTAAACACCTTTGCTTCTGTGAAGTCTGTCCTCCTGCCCTGCCTTTTCTGATCATCTTCTAGAATCCTAGTAAAGAACTGATTATCTCAAATTATGAAATTGTTACATATACGTATCTAGATTCTTAAAAACTTTTAATCAGACTGTGAAGCACTTCAGAGAAACCAGTTTTCCTACAAATATTTCAACTTATTCATGTGCCAGAGGACTATTTCTACTCATTAACAAAGATCTGAAAATGCTCCAGTATCTCTCATCTCTGGAGAAAAGGATTCTTTCTTTGAGAACAGTTGCCTTCTGGTAGGAAAAAAGATTTAAAGTGTGTCTTAATAAAAGACTGTGCCCTCAAGCCTCTGAAAGAACTTAACTGGAGAAAAGTGCACAAATCTAAAATTATTTGAGGCTTTTTGCTCTCATTGAGCTATTGAGAACAATTTCCCTGACAAGAAGTTCCTCAGATTATTAGGATGTAGAAAATGCAGGAGGAGGGGCATGAAGATTTTTCAAGTAGTCTGAGAAAAACATCTTCTGTTTGTTGGCTGTTCAGCTATTCAACTCTTGCCACTTATTTTTCTCCAAGACAGCAATAAATGTGAGCAGCTTTAACGTACCACCTCTGATCCAGTCCTGGCAATGTCCCTTGGAGAGTGAGAGTGGCGCTCCCTGTTTTTTCTGCCACCAGCTCCCTGATGTAAAGTCCCTTCTTCATTTGTAATTCTGCATCTGTACTTTTGAGCCAGTCTAGAGGTGGGATAGCTGAACATTTCTCCTAATCCATATAAACGACAAGACGGTATTTCAGTCTTTACTCGGACAAAATTACAAGTTTCCTTCTGCCTCTTGTGCTTGGTATACCAAGATATGCTCACTCAGTATTAGAACTTCTTGCCTTTAGGTAAATTCTAAGACAGTTGCCTCTTACTTAATGAAGGGAAAACTATGTCCCAGCCTCAGTGAGTTCCAAGTCACAAAGCAGCTTACAAAAACAGCTCCTATTTCCGGTGGCTCTGGGAAACAGCACAGCAGCTCTGCTGCTGTGGATTCCCTTGGATACATGATGAGATGTGTAAACATGAAATTCAGATTGTTGTTCTCAGTCATGAGGCTGACTAAGACCTTGCCTCTCTGGCATCAAAAGAATGAAAATGAGCTCTGTGCTGGGCACACTGAGGAGCTCTGTTAGGAACGGCTGTTCTGTCTCAAAAAACAGTAACTCAGCTCGAATGTTCAGCACACAGACCCTCTTGGGCTTCCTGCTGAATAATCCAGTGAAAAATGAGATATTTTATTGACTTGTTTAAAGCAGAGCAAAGAGACAGGGTAGCTGAATCTGCTGTCTTAGTACAGGAGACAGCTTGTCTAACAGCTTGTTGGTTTCATTCCACTGGAAGTGGAAATTCTGCTAAAGTCATTTTAGAGCACTTCACCAGAGAAACCCAGCACTGAATTCCTGTGCCTATGGACCACAGCAGCAGTTTCATGTGCACTTTCTTTTGAACATAAACCATTTAAGCTAGTGGTTAAGTAGTTGGCATTAAGAGAATTGTCACCAGGAACTGTTTTATTGCTTAACCCCAGATCGATGCCTTCTTAGCTTTATTTGTGTCATCTGAATCCACGCCTATTTATGTCCAGGTATTGTGGTGCTTGCCTTTTCTGCTCATAGATATGGGTTTCACTTGTTGGTTTGTGACTGATATGTGAGATAATACAAAAGCTCAAGTAGGACACATCTGCCTGTTCCTCTGTGTACTCCTCTCTCTGGGGTTCCCCAGGAGAAAGGGGGCTCTTCCTCCCACACCGCTCTGATGCTGTGGAAGCAAGGCAGTGCTTTACTGGGAGTGCTGTGAGTTAGGTAAGAGAAAAGTTCATCAGACAGTAAGGTTTAAATTCAGTAAAATGGGGTTTTTTCTCCAGTTCCTGAGATTGCATGAAACATTCAGACCACATTGTTTACCTTGATGTTTTTGAGGAGCTGAATGTCCAAAAGTGGTGTGTGGAGATGTGCAGTTCTAAAGCATATCTCTTATTTTGGATGTTGTTTTATCTTGTATTTGGTGCCTTAACTCGGTACAATTTAAGGTCATATATACTGTACCACAGGTAGTTTAGTAGTTGTGTACTTGAAAAGAACCCATCAAGCCTAGCCTATAGAAACTCTTTTACAGACTGAATCCTTCTCAGGGGGCGTACTCTTCCATGCTTAATTAATAATCCACCAAGAAGTGAGAGTTACAAGAATGTAAAGAACATTTAAAAATTTTAACTGTAGAGACTGAATTTATCTGATTTCTAACTTCAAAGGTTTGGGGTAGTAAGATAATTAAAGCTTCAGTCTCTTCTATGCTGTGTAAGTAAACAACTTCAAAATGTTTTCTCACCAGCCAGAACTGCATGTTTGTGAAAACCTCTGGACTGCTATCTCTAGTAGAATAAATAACACTTAATTTCAAAAGGCATTAATTGAATGTAACTGGCTACCCTCCGTTGGTTAGCAGAAGAGAGTTGGAATGAGTAAAAGCTGCAGTTAATTTTTAATTGATTAAACTTAAGCCTCATTCATACCTCTAACCAGGATCTAGAAGCTCCAGCTGCCTTATGCTGCTTTGCAGTTCATGAGGTGTAGTGCAGCATCAGCTTGAACACAGGATTTCTGAATGCATCTGGTTCTGGCAAGAGAGAGAAAACATAACAACAGAAGAAAATGTCCTTCTCCAGTTTTAGAGGTTAGAGCATCACAGATAGAAGCTGGAGGGAAAGTTGCACTGCCTTTCCCAAGTCCATTAAGACAGCCTGTGGTAAAACCAGGAGGTTGATGTGTGCTGGGGAAAGCCAGCAACCTTGTGTACTCTGAGCAGGGGGAGCTGGGATTGCTTTTTCAATAGTTAGTGAGAACTTAGGTAAGAGGTTTAAGCTATCCATACAGCAGGCTAAAAGCTGCTAATGATGTTGCTAAAGGAGATGAAATTATTTTTTCTGTTCAGTAAACAAGTCCAGGAGTGCTGGTTTTCCAGAGGAGGAATGTGAGAAATCCAATAGACAAATTTTGTTTCCTGATGCAGTCCTACCAAAACAGGTAGATAGTTCCAGGCAGTGTACAGAGCATGCAACTGAATTTTGGGAGGAAAAGGAATAATAGTAATTTCCTCAGAAGGAACAGTAGTGAGTTATTTCTGCAATGCCCACAGTATTCCAGACAAGCTGCCTTTACACAGAGGAGCACGGCAACAAGGGAAAGCAGATACTGCTCCCAGTGACCTGTGTGTACACATTTTAGGTCACCAATATCGGTGTAACTCCTTATGACAAAGTAGGTTCATCTTACCAGCAAAGTGTATTTTGACATTCTATCCACTTCTATTTTTTAAGCTAAAGGGGAGTTAATCATAGCACTCATCTGTTTCGATGGGAGTAGAGCAGAAGGTAAGTTTTAACTTCATACTTTGAAGCTGCTATGAATAGATTAACAGTGTTCCATGGAAACAACCTGATGTACTTCTTTATTTTCTTGGAGTTTCATTTCTGTGTTCTTGCAAAAGCACAAGCTTGTGGAAGCGTAATCAATACAGAGTTACTCAGGGTACTGCATCATCTCAGCAGTGGACACTAACTGCATCTTAACAGGCACACATAAATCAAGCTTAATCAAGAGGAACAGGACATCTTGGCAAGTTTTGCTTTATTACTGGCACTGCTACAATTTAATGATCTATGCATACTGAAATGTGTGTATTGCTGCACTCACTCCCAACAGAATGTGAGTCTTGTAAGGGTGTCCTGTAAAGTATCAAAGTCAGGGCAAGAGAGACAGTATTTATTCTTCTGTCATTATTTTCACAAAGAATTGTTTCTAAGCAGATGGAAATCTGCTCAAAGGAGAATAACGGTGGGCTAGAGAACAGCATTCAGAGCAGTACAGCTTTTGAAAAGTTCGTGATCCTATGAATTTAATTACAAAAATTCTGATTTGCAGTACAGATTCTTTCCTGTGTTTTTAAACTCCTATCACTGTTTCCCTGCTCAAAATAACAGGATAAAGACAAGTGTAGTTTTCTGATAACATCCATTGTGTGGAAATCCACAAACACTGGAAGAAAAGGGAGGCTGTACTGCAGAGAGCATATTCAACTACAGAGCCATTCTCTGGGCAATGCTGCATAATTTAGGAGTGGGTAACCATGCCTTCAGGGACAACATGAAACAGAGCAGATGGTTGAAAAAAAATCACAGAAAAAAGCCTCCAAGCTTTGTCCAGTCACACATTTACCCCTCTCTGCAGAAGGGGACAGGTACATCCATACACACATAATGAGTTATCTGTCAGGCATCACAGAGGTCCTTAAGGACAAATGTTTTGGAGCCAGTCTCCTTTTGGACAGAAAAAGCAGGAAGTTGACTCTGTCTTCCAGTTCCAAGGTGCAGTGTCTTATTTCTCATCCTAACCCTAAGTCAATATTTATTGATCAAACTGACTAAGCTTTTTAGGCCGACCAGCTCTCTACGAAGCAATTCTCTCTTGAGCCTCTGCAGGGGCCAGTAACTGGTGCTTAACTACTGCTTCCACTCGGGAATGTCACCGTGCTCCAGCTGCCCCAGAGCCAGCCTGGGACACTGCACTTCTCAGAGAGCAGCACTGCTGGGGCTGGGGGCTCTCCAGAGCACTGAAGTACAACAGCAGAGCAAGTCCCAGTGGGCTGTATGCTTTTAAAGTCCTGTCCAGTTCTTAGTGACAAAGTTGAGCATGAAACCTGTACTGCCAAATGTATCAGGCCCTTGCTGAGAAGGGCATCAATGGGAAGCAGTCTCAGAAGTGGAGATTTTGAGGAAAGGCTGGTGCTTTCCAAGGCCAACTCACAGGCTGTTTTTTAATGGCTGAATTTCCACCCACCAAAAATCACTGTCAACCAGATCAATTAAAATTGCTGCTAATTTGGGCTAAAATATCCTTTGTGTAACCCAAACCACCACCATCCATGCATCTAAAGAATTCCTAAGCAAAGACTCCTCAGGAGGCAGAGCCCTTCTGACAGGAAATCTGGCAGTGCAGTCTGATGTGACTTTTCTGATGATAATTACTTCTCCAAGACAAGGCAAAGACAGAGGCAGTGCTTTGGGGCAGTGTTTCATGCTCAGCAAGTTTGTAGAGGGAAGGAATGCATTTCTCTAAATCACTTGTACTGTATTTGTTTCTAGACTTGAATGAATTTCACTTTTCCTTTGTGAGTCAGCGTATTAAACGTTAAAGAAAAGGTCTATTTTTCTAAATCTCTTTCACCAATAGAGGTCTGACCTGCAGCCAAGAGATGGATTTATTTATCCACAGAGGACGGAGTGTTTATTTTTGAACTAAGATTGGATATGGCATTGAATAAAAAGAAGTATGACCTATAAACTACTGAAACCTTAAATACTATGAACGAATTCCACAAATGAGTAATATGGTGGACGATTCCATCTTTCTTCCCAATAAATCTCTCTCAAAGAAGTTACCCAGAATTAAACTTCCAAATGAAGTACAAGAGATCCTTGTGGTCTAATTACAGACTACTTTCAAAATACTTCCGTTTTCTCCCAATTTGTAATCACTAGAGAACAATGATGACTGAACTATTCCCAACTATAAATAAAGCCATTTCAAATAAAGTAATTTGGCAACAACCACAGCTATTTATAGCACTAAAAATGTAATCTGAACATTCAAATTTTCTTAATTTGGTAGCAGTTGAGTGGGAAGAAAAATAACTGCACAATGAATTTTAAATTGAGCTGTATCTACTCACTAGCCAAAAAAAGCGTACAGATGTAAAGGGAACGCTCTTTGTACCTTCAGTTGCTTCCTCCCGTGCTGCTGTACCCCGTACACTTGGCTTCATTTGGCTTCTGTGCTGTGGTTTGTACGCCAGCCACTGTTACTGACTGTACACAACACGACTGCACTGTAATCTCGGGTCATTGCCACTGGTTGTAACCCAACACTACAGACTTCTCTGTATATAAAACTGGAACCATGTCCCATTTGCTTCCAATAGCTCCAATAAAGACTTATCTCTGTAAACAGGAATTACGGCCTAATGACTGCTTGGGGGGGTGGTTACAGTGAGCAAACTGCCTCCAAGGGGGTGCTGAAGCCTGGGATGCCAAACCACCGAGGTCCATTGTGCCGAGTCAGGTGGCAGGCTCAGCAGAACGGACACACAGGCTCCCGAAGGCTGCAGCGTTGGCAGAGATGACTTGGAGGTGCAAACATAAAGCACATTTATGCTGGAACAAGCAGAATGCATTCCTTCACAGAGGTGAAAGTGAACAGAGCGTTACTGGATTTCAGCTTACGAGGGCTGCTGCACACAAGTACCTCTGGGGGCTTGCCTTGGAAGCAGTACCAGAAAAGCCCAGAGAAGGCTGTAATAGCTGTGATCAGCCAGGAAGGCAAGTTTCACTCCAAAAAAAAAAAATCTGGACAATTCCTAGTATTTAGCTAATTAGAAAAACAGGATGTTTGTTTTCTTAAAAGATAAATTATACACATAAAGAACAAGTAAGGTACTTTCAAAGTTCTCTCCACCCCTCTCATTTCACTGTGTTTCTTAAATTCCTGTGGTCCCAGTTTGTCCTCTGAGGTCCAAAGCAAATCCAAGCAATTTCCTTGTCCAGAGCCACTGAGGACAGGAGTTGGGGATACCATGACAATTGTGTGGCTGGTGTTGTTTGCTTGAGGTTGCAACTCATGGTAAGATTTACTGGAATACACACATATGTCCAGCCTGGAGTTATAGAACCCAGCTGTACTCTAGAAGAGAAGTCAGTGAACATAGAGTCTTACTTTTCTTAGAAGTGTTTTTCTGGTCTTGAAATGCTAAATTGAAGTGTGAGTGCAGAGGTCATTAATCAAATTCAGAGGAGATCAGACTTGAGAAGGGATTAGAAACTGTTATGAGCTGACTATAATTGAGATTGCACTTAATGAAATGAGATGTATGAAATCCCACAGCTTAGAATGTATGATAACTGGAGCAGGACTTGGTGTGAGACTTTTGCCCTCGACAGGCCAGTGTGCAGCCAGGCCAGTCTGCTGGCATACTGCAAACAAGTCAGTAATGCACAAAGAGCTACTCAGGGACAAGTGTACCAAACACAACGAAAACTTGCATCACTAAAAATTTAGAGCTGTATCAATTATTTAGCAAGTAAGATCCACAGAGAACTGAAGAGAGTCACTTAAGAAAACATCATTAACACTTAACTGAAACTGAAGTCAGTCTTACCTACTGTATTAGCATAGCGCCTGTCTGCTCATGCCCGATGTTAGCTGGCTCACTAAGAGGTCATTCCAAAAGCTCCCTTGGGATTATCATCTCTGAGGTGCTGAGAAGGCTGTCAGCTCTTCAGCACCAGCCTGGCAACTGCTGGTGACAGCTCGCAGTGAGCTGGGCCCACTCCAGGAGCTGGCGGGCATTCTGTGGCCCCGCAGGAATGGGAGAGGGGCACGTATGGCAGTGGGACATGGGAGAAGCCACACAGCACCGGGCCTGTGCTGGCAAGGGAGGTTGGCACATCCTTCTTTCCTCGTTGAGAAAATGCCTGGCATCTCCTCCTCAGTTTTACTCCTGTCCTGCCGTAGCTAAGCTAACTTTGCCCAGGCAGTTACAGAGTATCTTGCTTGAAGCTGTGATTCGTGGCCCCCATCACCCCCCTGCCCTGCAAACCAAGAAATACCAAGTCCATCTACTTTTCCTCGGCAACCTGCAGTGCCTCTCACTATGAATCTGCAGCTGAATGCACACAGTGAAATCTGCACAGAAAGCTCCTTCATTTCAGGCCCTCCCCAACACTGCTTGGCTGCCCCATCCCCTGCTGGCACAGCACCGAAGGGATCCATGCAGAAGGAACCATCTGCTTTACAAGCAAGATGTCCAGTTTACCTTGCTGCAATCAGCATCACCTTGGAAAAGTGTATTTGATTGCAGAGGAAGCAGGAAAAAAATACTGATTGACTGATGTCCAAGTTTGGTGTTTAGCAACTAACAAGCCAGCCTGTAACTTCCATGTGCAAAGAACTGCTGCATCTATAAACCTGCCCAAAACAGCACCCCTCTTTCTGCAAGAAGTGTCACCTCACTTCATTGCTCATGACATAATGCTGACTTTGGTGGTTTGCTGCAGGGTTGAGTTCCAGCAAGTCAGCTATAAAGAGTTTTTCCCATTTGCTAAGCTGTAAATTATCCTTCTCTTTTGTGACCCCAATCCTTGGTAGAGCCAACTGAAAGAAAGTGGAGCTGCCACTGCTTTCAGGGCCCTGAATTCATCTTCACTTTGGGCTATACATTCCAGCACATTTATTTGCAATGCTGTAAAAAGCCTGTGTGTACTCTTGTTAAAGTTACAACAAAAGGCCCTTTCTTGCTCCAGGCACGAACATGAGGCAAAATCCTAAAAAGGCCTTTAGATCCCAAAAAAGGGCCAATACCCTGCACAAACAACACTTCCCTCTTCTCCTCTGTTTAGGTGCTGGCACACACCAAAGGTGGGATTTCCTGCCTGCAGTGAAGGCAGGCTCAGCGCTCTGCTGGTTCTGATTCATTCAAAGGGACTTTTTTTTTTTAATATCTGGGTACCTTTGGATTACAGTAGAAGGGGAAAGGCTAAACCAGGGCAAGATGACAAAATACAGCTCAGTAAATCCCATTATGGTGCCCTGCAAAGCAGTTCCACACAAACTCCTATACTGCCAATACTGCAAGTCTTGAGGTAGCCACAGGACTCCTGCATCCAGCACAAAGCAAGCACATGGACAGGGGTTTGAGCTGCTCAGATCAGTTATCCTGGGTTTAAAGAACGATGCAGTTTTGAGAAAGATGCTGTTACATGTAGAAGACATGTAACTTCTGTTTGTACAATAAACTATTCTGAGATCAAATGAATAAAAACTTGAACGGAATTTAGAACTTTCCAGTTACAGTAATTACTGGTCTCCTCACTCTGTCCTAACTAGGGGAATGTGCAGCACCTGTAACTTCTAAAGACATCCAGAGTTCAGACCATTCCTTTAATGCTGAAGCTGGGGGCACCCAGGAGCTCTAGTTTGCTGACCATGTCTACAAGCAGCAGCCATGTCACCTACAACTCACAGCAGTCTGGCACAGGCCCCCACAGCCCCTCTGTGGGACACAAACCACCTCAGGGAGACGCACAATCTCCTCGTGCAAAACACTTCCCCCCCCCTTCCCGATGAGATCTTGTTCCTCAAGAGTTTCCCTGTGGTATTATGCAGCAGTTCTGCCATGCCCTGAGTAGGTGGCAAGCTCAGATATACATTGCTCTGCAAGCAACCAGCCTTCATCCTCCTCCTCTTTGCCACCCCTTCTCTCTGGTGCACCAGTATTAATTACCATCAAACCACTTCTGTAAGCTAGCCAAGCCTCCAGGACACAGAAGGCAATAGATCACTCCCCCGTTTTCTGGGCAGCCAAGACTTGTGCCAAAACCACAGTGGTTTGCTGTGGTGTTCTTACAAGAACCGATAAACCCCTTTCACCTGCACCATGACAGCTGACAGTGACACAGCACTGCCATCTCAGTGAGTCCTTTTCTAGCCTTTCTCAGGCACAGCAATTGAATAAAATCTGCACAGCAGCTTTCTTTTCCTTGTGTGGCATAAACTGACCAGCGACATCAGAAAACTCCATCAGGAGTCACTCCAGGGCCCCTCCCAAATGACATTTACCAATGTGGCTCCAAGGCCCCTTTCCCCATGACACCACCAGCTCTGTGCATGAACAGACGCTCACAGCAGGGAGTTTAAACACACAGCTTGGATGTTTTCATGGCACACGCTAACTGTGCTCAGCACGAGGAGGGCTTCTGCTCAGAGCTGGCAGCCTGCAAGTCTCATCTCTTCTGCACCTTCTGGAGCCTCAGAGCCCAGTGCGGCTGCGATTCCATCTTAAACACTGCAAGCGCTTTCCTAAAAATCATCACTTTTGCCACACAAGCTGCTGATTAAGATGGACCTCTGCAACTCCATAACTGAACCAGCCTGCTCACTGCCATAAAACAACCTGCACTTGGACTCCTGATCCCCTCCAGCGACCACCATGTTAAGCCACACATCAAGGGCCCATAAGGTGAGATCTCCAGAGACCAACTCATGTCACCTTCAGCTATAACTCAAGCCACTAAAGCTGATTAAAAAATACTTTTACCTTAACATTTTAACCAACATGTAATGTTTTTTGTAATCTGAAAAACTTCTGTGATAAACTTTTGCTATAAAGTTTGCTACATCTCCTATCTCAACCATTATTAATAAACAGAGAATTAGAACAATTTACCTGTAAGTTCAAGGTGTATTAGAAACACATCCCACAGATTTACTTCCAAGACACTTCAATTTTACTACACTTCCTCCTAGGAGATCATTTTTGTACAAGGACATAATACAACTTTCTGATCAGATTTGTAGGAGGAACCCATTAATTACTTAACCAGCAGTCAGTGGTGTGACTGACTTCTCATGCACATTCTCCACGAGGAGAACAGCCCACGGCAGCCACTCATCACATTAGAGATCAAACAGCTCCACTTTATTAGCTCTCACAGCCTATTTCAAAGGTTTCCACCTCAGGAGGCCTCAGCTCAGACCTGCCTGTGACAGGCTGCCATGAACATCATCCACCTCCTGCTGAAAGGCTGCTACTGCTGCCTGGGAAGAACTCATTGCCTGCCTCAGCCTGAGGGGCCTGGGGGGTGTCTGCAAGGGGAAAACAATAGACGAGGCCATTTAAACCCCGTGCAAATTAAGGCGAAAATTTTATACCTCCACAAGGGCCATTAATGCACTACAAGTTCTGTACAGGTTTCCCCCAAAGTATCACTCATCTCCAGCGGTTATTGTTTGAATCTAAAGCTCTGCTGTCCTCCGCTGCCCTGGTGCTCTTTTAACACCCACAGACACTGGAAGAGCTCTGGGAGGTTCTGCATGGTTCCCTCAGGAAGCACCGCCCCGCCCGAAGGCCGCTGCTCCCCTCCAGCCCAGCAGCTCAGCGGTGTACCCGCACTCCGCACCTTCTTCCCGCCGGACAGCCCCTGCCCGGGCCCCGCTCCAAGGCTCCTTCCCCCGGCACTCCGCCTCCGCTTCCCCGGCCCACACGGCAAACAAAATGGCGCCGCTGCCGCCTCCGCGCCCAAGGCAGCTCCTGCTGCCACTCACCCGCCAGCCAATCAGAGCTCCCCGCGGGCGCCGCTACCGCGAAAAGCGCGGGAAACCGTGAGGGCGCTGAGGAGGCGCTCGGCGGGGCTTGAGGAGCCGGAGGGTGTGGGGTGGTCTTCGAGCTCCTCCTCGGCTAAATCCACCTCAAACAGCCCGGTTCTACTTCAGTTAGCTCGGTTCCACTCATTCCCCATTCAGCAGGAACTCACACCACCATGAGGTGGTGTGACTTCAATGTCAAACTTGACTTCAATGTCAAACTCAACAAACACGGCTCCTGAGCAAAGCCCTCCTCGCCTCACAGCCTGAGTTTCCTACCGTGCCTGTGGCCAGATTATCCCAAGGAAAAGCCCTCAGTCCCAGATTACACTGTCATGCTTGTTGGTATGCAGAAAATGCAGCAAAACCAAGCCCGTGTTGCTCAAGTGCATTAGGATGTGCAGTGGTAAATTCTAGCAAAATTTCGGTATGAAGAAACCTTGATGCTCTTTGGCAATACAGAAGGAAAAATACTGCACAATAAAGTGATGGGAAAAGGAGGAAAAATTAAAACAGAAAGCACCCCCCTGAGTGTCCACTGATGGTTCATTTCCAGTATTTTTTTAATTTAGGAAGGACTCTCGGTTCACTTTGTGGGCTCACAGGAGCTCCCCTGAGCCACCAGGGCTCAGGCACGAGGCTGGGTGAGCCGCCCGCCTGCAGTGCTGCCCCCGCACCGCCGAGGGCTGGAAAACCTCCCTGGATTAAACTCTTATGGTAGGCACCTCCAAAGTGTCTAAAGTTAGGCTGGATGAATGCGAGCCAAGCTGTTGAACAGATGGAGTGAAATCCTCCTCTAGATAACAGGAACTTTATATCACTGCCACAGATAAGAAGGGCAGCTAAAAAAAGTCAGGGAGGTAGTTACATAAATTTCAAGCCAGCTTACCAGCAATGATTAAAGGTAAAACTTTCCGATAGATCCTGAATATCCACTTCCAGCTGCAGACCCTGAGCTGCCAAGAAGTTCTGCAACACAAATGAGATTGTGACACTCGAGCTCCCACGCTGAGACCACTGGAACGTAATGATACAGCACAAACACGCAAAGCATTTGGAAGCTGGAGCCTGGGGCACAGGAGATTAATCCCAGCATCAGCAGACTGGCATTGAGCTGGAGTTCAGTACTCAAACCCAGCTGAGGCACATGTGAACAGAAAGGCGATTGACTACCAGAAAATAACCATCTCTGGTAGCCCCGGATGCTACCAAGCACACTCATTCCTTTTCTCTTACAGGGCTGTAAAATACTTATGCTTACAGCATTTCTGACTCTATGCCGTTTTCTACCTTCCTTATTCATAGTTTTGAACATCTGCAAATTCAGTTTCCTCGTCTT
Source organism: Molothrus aeneus (assembly GCF_037042795.1). Classification (NCBI taxonomy): domain Eukaryota; kingdom Metazoa; phylum Chordata; class Aves; order Passeriformes; family Icteridae; genus Molothrus; species Molothrus aeneus. The sequence goes on along the minus strand of NC_089664.1, from coordinate 10,082,842 downwards.
AAATCTGACCTGCTTCCTTGTTTTCACACGTAATTATGCTTCCAAAGATGCACACCTCAGCACTGGATCCATTTTTCTTAGTTAGCTGTGGGTATTTTAGATGGAGTTGGATGTGAAATACATTGTTAATATTTATTTCTGAGTACCAAAAACCTTCAGGTAGGCATCCAAAATTATCCATGACTGGAAACTGACTATAAAGTGTTTTTGATGAAATGCTGTGAAACAATTATGCATGTTCTGCATCCATACTAAAAGAGGAGTATATGCTGCATGCAATTTGAAGATAATGTTTATTTAGAGAGTGGAAGACATCTGAACAATAAAGCAGCTTTTTCTCTTCCTTTAAGTACCCCATTTTTGGAGGAAAATGCACTATTACACTATTTCCCAGTCCCTTTGAGAAAGACAAGTGGATGAAGGGTTCTTGGGTTGCTTCCTCCTGTCCCCTACTTACCTTTAAACTTTCTCTAAAGATTGCAATTATTGAGAAACTGCAGAGCTGACCTTAGCAAGGCATGCACCTCTGGGAGGACCAAGCAGCAGAGACCACACACAGCCACATGATGCCATTCTCTTAAAGCAAAATATGGCTGGGACAGTGACATCACAGCAGCCTCCTAGAGCAGGGCTGCTTTCCGAGCCACCTCTGGTGGTTTTGGTGACAAGAATCCATTTGTTCTCCTGGTTATCTCTGCAGAGCACAGGGCTGGGGAGCAGAGCTGCTGAGACCCAACTGCTGCAGCCCTGAAGTCGTGCGGGCTCAGCATGGCTACAAAACCCTGCTGAAGATGACATGAACCATGCTTGACCCCACAGAATTTGTTACTGATGGTGATAAGCAGAGATAGCCTACATTTATTTTGCAGATTCAAGCAGAATTTGGAGGGCCATGGGAAAAAAAAAAATGTTCTAAATTGGACATGTTTGAGAAATACTGAGTCACAAGTTTCAAGCTGCACAAGGTCACTTTTGCAGTTTCTTTTTTCAAAGCAAACCCTAGATTTTATTATATAAAACCAGTGTTGGCAGCACTCAGAACATGCAGTCTTTTTTAGCAAAGCCCTTTGCAGCATGACTGTGGTTTCAGTCTTGGAGAAGCCTGCAGATGCTACTGCTTCTACTTTAAGAAGAGAATTAGCTTTATATTGCAAAATATTTAATAATTTTCAGTTCAAATGAAATGAAACAACAAAATAGTTATACAATTTTACTAGTTTATATTTCAATTCATAAAGTATACACACTGCAACTATGCTACCACAATGTCCACGCATCTAATATTGATGGAGTTACAGTAATTTTTTTTTTGGTATTAAACAATAGAGATAATGTATGCAGTTAAGGAAAAAAGCTTGGACATAGCATGTTCTATCCTGTAGTTACAGAGTACATTAGCTAGCATTAGTACAGTAAACAAGAAAAAGTTAGAAATACAAAATAAACCAAATATCTTTATATACAAACCAGTGCCTCATATTGTTACCAGCTTATACTCACACTGCACACAAAATTTATCCACTGATGCAATAGATACTTCAGCATAACACAAACCATTATAAATTAAAAAAATTACAAGGTGCAAAACTCCATTCTACAGCTTTCTGGTGAGAACTCAATACAATCCAAGGAATGAGAACTCCAAGCACGTTTAGCACCTACCAGTGCAACTGCATCGAGCGTGAACAATGACCTACACCACCTCAGAACGCCACCAGGAAGCGAGTTACAGCTAGAGATGCTCGCAGCTACACTCACGCTGTGATTTTTGCCTCATATATATCTCAGTTTATTGTTTCTTTGTCCCATTCATACCTATGTGCAAAACTAAAACCTGGGAGCTCTGTCGGAGCTCCACAGAAGGCCTGCTACAGCCAGGTAAAAACAAACAAACAAAAACAAAACAGAAACCTGACAAAACCCAGACAGACTCCACTGAATGTCAGACCATCCACATAATTCATATTATCAGCAGTCCTGGTGCTGTTGATATGTGGATCAAACAATATGACACAAGTGAAATGGGAATTTGCCCACAATTCCGATTGTTCTTGTCTAGCACTTGGACAAGTCTCCCAGCCTCTGGTGGCAAATTGGTTTGGCAGCCCATGCCAAAAAAGCCCAGAGTTGCATAGAATTGATTAGTAACAGAAAGAAATGCCAAACACAGAGAGATGGATGCTGCATCTACTAAAACAAAGTGGGGTTGCTCGACAGGAATGCTGAAATCATCCCCATTCATAAAGCAAAACATGTCACCTCCTACTCTCCATTTCCTACCTCTGGGGACTGCTTTCTGGCACTGATGTAGTTCTTGATAAACTTGTATTTTTTTGTTGCATTTTTTCCGTTTTTTTTTCTTTTTTTCTTTTTTAACTTTGTTAGTGACACTTTTCCTTTCAAATAAAATATTAAAAAAGGTTATAACTGTAAAAAAACCTATCATATGTAAACTTAACAATTAGGGTTTGGTAAGTTCTCGTACCTAGTCTGTGAAAAGCCTCCAGCCAGACGCAGAATGGAGTGTTTCTCGGAAGAGCTTCAATCTAGCTACATCACCTGTTAAATATCAGTAGTATGAACATCCCATGTCTAGCAATAAAACCTCTCTTGTGTTTCCATCCTCTTTATCACTGACCTATTGAAATCCTGACATGCTGTGTTTCTATTATATTTACATTCTGGTCCTCTCATGTCACAGAATTAAACATCTGGCCAAGGAAGGCAACAAAAGGTGTTAAGAAGGTGTGTTTGACAGAACTGCTTTTCAACAAGTCTCTTTTCCTTGGACTCCAGTCACTGTTTTTATAGAGCTTATTGTTCTGTTGAACCACGTTTTCTTTGCAGCTTGTACTTCATTCAGGGCCAGACCCAAATGGTGCTCCAAATCCTGCAAACAGAAGAGTAATTTCCTTAATTTGATACATATTCACAGCACAAGGTTATAGGAGTTAAAACTAGAAGGCTCCAGAACATCTACAAACTCTTGGCCACTTCAGAAGTTAAACAAGTCTTACATAAATTAAAAGCAGAACAATAAGCTGACAAAGAGAAAAAAAAAAAGCTTTGAAAAGCAGAACAAGACTTGTGTCATTGCCCTTAGTGAAACATTCCGCTTTCTTCAGTACATCCAAACTCTTTAATTGTCTTCCATCTGAGGAGGAGCTATTCCCACAGGAAGTGGACTTTCTACAAACTAATTTTTACCTTTCTGTGAACAAGCCGCACTGACATATCAGTTTTAGGCTAAAAGCACAATGTTGTCATATTTTACAGAAATACTTCAGGTACCTGGAGTGCTTTGCAATCGTGTTTTAAGAAACATGTCTAACATTTGTCAATGTTACTTCTTCATTTAGCACTGATTGTGAGATAAAGACATGCATGATTCAGTACTCTGTCAGAGCTTGGGCTCCTTCCAAGCAGTTGCAGGAGATCAGGCAGCCAGCACTGCACTGCAGACAGGCAGATGTCTGGAAGCTGTAGTGGCTGCTAAATACAGTTCATGCAATTTCAATTATATCGTCTGCATACAGCAAGTTTCAGACGCAGTGTTTGGTTAAATAACCGTGCAGGAAATAGCAGGTTATGGTTTCAACCAACAGGATCTGTTCCAATCCCTCTACAGCTCACACACACATTTTTCTAGGAATGCAGACATGCTGTACAGACTACAAAACAAACTCCCAGAGCATTACCTGTATTTTACATTCCGCCTCCACAAGCTGCAGCTTGGTCTGGGCCAGCTCAAGCTCCATCTCCCTCAGCTGGTTCTTCAGTGTTTCCTTCTCCTCATCCGTGTCCTCGTCTGAACCATCCTTGGCAGTGCTGGCCACCTTCACACGGCCTTCCTTATTGAAGAACTCGCGGCAGTGCTCGCAGTCATCCACCTTTTGCTAAGCAAACACCTGGCTGTGAGCAAAGCCTGTTCCTGCCTCTGCTCTGGGAGAGCAGCTCAGCACCACAGCAGCCACTGATGGGAACTTCTGGGGAGGCACAGCCAGGCAGGAGCTCCTGCCAGCCCCACACTCAGGGCTTTGGAAACACTGCTGTGTTGTTTTGCTGCAATAATGGGCTCCGTCCCTCCCACTGTTACTTTAAGGTAAAAGGCAGTCAGAGAATCTCTTCCAGAAAAAAAAGACCCCTCAAAAAACCCCCCCAGCATCAACATTAGCACGTAACCAGTACGGCATGAGAGGACTCACCTTTTCTCCCAGATCTCCCCCTTACAATCTTCTCTTTCATCTATGGGGACTCTCAGCCACCATTTTAGTAATGAAATAAATCGTGTGTCTGCTGCTATTGTTTTGCTAAGAGATTGAAACATTGTAGACTGTGGATCTATCTGGTCTCTTACCCGTATTTTCTCAATTTCAGCTTTATTTGCTGTTTGTTGCTTTTCCAGTCGCTCACTCAGCTGGGAACAAATCTGACAAGCAAAATTATGTTACCAAACCATTTATAAATGTAAATTCTCTCCCAAATGAATGCTAAAGCACAAATAAATGCTGCTGCAATATTAACATGGATAGTCAAAGGACCCTTAGAAAGCTAGGAAAAATTGGGATGCTGCATTAAGCTGTCTCATTGTACATTTTCCCATTCTCTACATATTCTTCTATCCCCACAGGAAAAGGTGCAGTTCCAACAGAAGTTATTAACAGTTTGGCCTTGCTAAAGGAGCCAGAAAAGGTTAGGAATAGTATGACCCTTTTGTTGCCTTTGGGAAAAAAGAACAGGCAAGATAGAGTAGTAAAAAACCCTAATTCATTCCCTGAGACCTGATCTGGGCCTACTAAAGAGACACATGAATTTGCTCCCTTGATACCTTCTGATCAGGAGCTTGAATGCCAAAGCAAAGCCTTGAAAGGAAAAAGGCATCTTTTTTTTTATTTCTGAGGTGCATTTGATTGACAAAGCAAAGATGAGAGAGAAGCTTTTCTTGGCACGAAGTGAACCTTTGATATCCGAGAGCCCATCTGAACAAGGTTTGTCTGTAACTGAGGCTGTGGTGACTGCTGATCTACAAATCCCCACATCAGGGGCAAACAGGACTGACCACTTCAGGATCTCAGCCAAAGAAAATGCAAAACCAGCCACAGCCTTTCCATTTAGAACAGCTAAATTGTGTCCTCAAATGCATGGCACAGATAACACTGACTTCCAGAAATCTCCTAAAATACCCAAAAGTCTTGTACTTAGATAACAAACCACATCCTCATGAAGTTGTACTTACCTGTTTGTAGTCACCAATAATAGAGCTGTTCTTTTTGATCTCTGACTCTGCCTTATCTAGTTCCCTACGACACATTTCCTTCAGCTGTAGGGGGGAACAAAAAGAAAATAAAGGGTTTATATAGGTGTAGTCTGAAAAATACCCAGGTGCTATTTCTTCCTTCTCCTTAACCTCACTGCTGTGCTCTACCCAGGGACCCAGAGTGCAGCTCAGCTCCATGCAGGCAGGGCAAAGGCAGACTTTGGTGGCCATCACTGACAGAGCAGTGGGCTAGCCAAGGAAAGGAGGGATTCAAAAAGTGCTGAAGTCCTGCACTGCCTCTCTGTGCAGCATCTGGCACAGACTGTGACACTGTGATTTCAAGTTAAAAATTCCCCACCCTATGAAGCACCTGGCAGGAAAATGCAAATTTTGCTCTGCTGACGTCCTTTACACCACAGAGGAGGGACAAACATGACTTAGAACATTAAGCCCTTCCCACACTCGTCACTTTTTATTTTTATCATTTCTGTACTGTAGAGAACAGCGAGAATGACAAAAATGCCCCAACCTGGGCAGATTCTTCCTCCAGGCGCCTCTTTTCTTCTTCTGCATCAATCAGCTTCTGTTTGGTCATTAGCAGCTCCTTATTGAGGGCATCTGCCTTCTCCTCTGCCTGAAACACAGAGTGGAGCCTGAGCAGAGGCTTCCCTGCTGTGCCTCCACCAGGACAGAGCCAAGAGTGCAGCCATTCCGGTCTTATTAAGGTTTGGTTCACTGCTTTTAAAAACAATAAAACTTTATTCTGAAAATTATTTTCTAAAACTTCCCATCTGCAATAGCAAAGCAGCAAAACATCAAAATTAATGGCATGTACCACTATACTCCAGGCCTCTAAAATGCCTCTTGAATTCAGTGATTGATTCTAGCAAAACTGGAGTAGGGATTGCTCCAAAGAAATCCAATACCAGAAATAAGTTTCATTTTCTTGTCCAGTCTGGAAGTTGACCAATACATTCTGAAGACAACCAAAGGCACAGAACAGCTCACAATAAAAGACTATAACCAGCTCAGACCTAAGTTTAATTTGCAAACATTCAACCTTGCAATGAAAACAGAATTAATGAAAAATGCCTCTAGAACACTTAAAAAGCCCCCAGAACTCTATGAAACATCTTAATGGATGTAATACCATCCCAGAAAATACTGCATGAAAAAACAGAGCTACCAAAACAAACATAAGTCAGGCCCCTCTCTCCTTCCTCCTTAAGGGAAAGAAATGTCCCACCAGAAACCAACAACCCCTTTTTACTGCAGTTTTTAAAGCATAAAAATATATTGTTGAAAAATTTCAAGCTCTTTATAAACCACTAAAACTCTGCAAAGTTAAGACATCTTTTCCTGTCTCATACACACAACCCAGCACTTCCCAATAGGTGTATGGATTCTACATAAAAATAGATCAATAACTCAACTGATATATAAAATCTTCAGAAAGTAGCTGTACCAATTCCCTTCAAAGGAAGAAAAAAAGTGAATTTTAGTCCCTTAAAGTCCTGCTGATCCTTTAAAACAGGTGGCAAAGGCAAAGAGAACATCTTTTCATTACAGATGGGGTTTCAGCTGTTTGAAAGTTAAAGAACACTGGGATGTAGGAGCCCAACAACAGTAGAAAACGAAGCCTATTTTCTGGCCTAGTGAAAGGATATTAAGGAAATTCTTGTATTTCCAAATGCTTTGTTTTGATCTTTTGGGTTGCAGATTTCAGACATGCCATGTAGGTATCAGAAAAGGTGTGTTAAACAATGTCCTTTGCTACTTTCCTTTCAGGACCTCAGGCTGGCAGAATGAAACTTATCACTTCAGGGTCCAATTAGAAGAATTAATCAAGTCCTGAAGTAGGATCAAACCTACCTATCTCCTCCCAGGGGATAACCCAAATGCTGCCAACATCATTTGCCATCTTTGAGTACAAGACTATTATATATCAAATTAAGCATATCAATTTTGCCTCATTTTGTTCCTCTCCCAGTTCTCCATTAAAAAAAAAAAAAACAATGTAAAAATATAGCCATGTCTCATACAGGCTCAAGCAGCCACAAACAACAGTTAAAAACTGATAGAAAAAGCTTCTTCAAGACAATTTTTGCTGGAATCCACCTCCTGAGTGCCACTGCTGGGCTATCACCAGTGTGAAGCTTCTGGAAGCTTCCCTAATGAAGGGAAAAAGCCCAGGTAAGAGGAAGTGAATGTGTGGGGAAACCCTGCTTCTAGAACCTTCTTCTATGATCCCCATTTTAACACCTAAGAACAAGAGATGTAATAAACCCAAAAGTCCTGAACCAAACTTCATTAAAGCAACATTCACCCAGTGGCATCAACATTTACTAGGAATAGTTTTCCAAGAGCAAGTTTCCAGGAGATCGTGGGAAACCTTAAGTTGTTTGAGGCTGATCCAATGAAATGTTTGAAAGCCTGTCAGCTCCTGCACTGGGCAACTTTCAGAAGCCATTTTCCTTTGAGATTTCAGAAATGCACTTATCTTGGTACACAACAAGAATGGCAAAACATGAGCACTTGAATTCTTCCCCTCACCTCCCCAAGCAGACAGACTAAATGTGGTGTAGCCTCCCCTGTGCTAGAAATGCCAATACCTTTCTGTCTCTGCATGTCCTGGAAAAAAAGAAAAAGCATACACTAATAAAATCTCCCACAATTGAATATGTAAAGAAGGGAGTGGGACAGCAAGCTGAAAAAAAAACTGCTGTAACATAAAGCAAACCTGAATCTTCCTCCTGAGAGCTCTACTGATCTGGAAACAGCCCAGGATGAGGAGTTCACACAGGCAGATTCCAACAAGCCAAATGGAAACCACAACAACATTTTCAGAGTTGCCTGAGGTACCTGAGAAGCTGATTCTGATCCATGCAGAGCCAGACAGACTCAGACTTTCAAGTTTATCAGGCACTTTGCAAAGCCTGTCTGCTGTGAAATGGTATTCATAAAAATCCCAGGAAAACACAAGCTAGCATCCATGTTATGATTTCTGTGATGCTTAAAGACTTGCCACAGCTCCTGCCAGACTTCCTTAGAGAAAAGAAAGCAACTACTCAAGTACAGGCTCTTCTTTCCCTGCAGCCACTCCGAATGCTTTTAGAATAATGAGTATTTCAGCCAGCACTCCTGTTTCCCATGGACCTCTGTCACAGGCCTACACATTGCAGGGTGCAATAGGGATGTGGAGCAAGGACTCCTGTCCCCCACACAAGAAGTCCTCCATGTCTCTCCTCTCCAGGGAGAGAAGGAACAAGGAGTTAGGCCTTGTCTGCCCTGGACAGCCCAGGACATGACTTACATTGTCCAAGTCCTTCCTCAGTGCAATCTTGCTGGTGACCAGCTCGTGGGCCAGGTCGTCGTTCTCCTGCTCCAGTCTCATGTTGGCCTCCTGCAGGCGCCGGTTCTCGCGCTGGGGACACAGAGGGGCTGTCAGGGACAGGGGCTGCCGGGGAGTGTCACACACAGCCCCTGTGCCCACACACTGATGCACCTCCAGTCTGCAAAGACAGCTCTGCCTGCATGAAATTCCCCGGGACAAAACTACAGCCATAGTGCAAATGTGAAATAAATACAGCATTAGCCCTGAGGAGACACCAGGTATAAATAACTCTGCTCAGCCATTGCTTGTTGAGCTACAGAAATGTTTTTGAAGCCTGCAATAGTAGGGGTATCATTGTGCCATCAATACCTTGCCAAGAGTTTCCTACAAGTACTGCTTTTCTTGGTTCAAAATTAAACTTGCATGCTAGGAACAGGTAAGGGAGGAGAATCCTGGAAAAAATACTCTATTTTCTCTCTCCTGTTACGACTCCCAGCACACAGATGGATACTAAAGAAAGTTTACTTCTCTGATTAAAATACATGATTTTATTGTATCTATGTCTCTGTGTGTATTATTGTGGTATGTGTATGCATGCATAACTTGAGATGTGTAATTTATCCCTGTATTACATTTATTTGATAAATAAACTATTTATAAAATTATAAGCTCACTGCAGTATATATCATTTGAAATTAGGAAGAGGAGTAAAAGGGGGAGTATAAACATGGAAGGCAGAGTTAGAATCAGTCAGGCATTTCCTTTCTGTTCATGGCTTGTGGTGCAATCAGCACGTTAAACAGGCTCTACTGAACCAGTTCTATAAGCCCAAATAAAAATTCTTACTATTCCTTTTCTTGCACAGCTGGGCTCACAACAACCCCATCCTGATCAGCATTGCCAATAGAGAGACATTCCCTTCACGTTCATGGAGCTGATTCCCCTGTTGCATCCAAATTGGTCACAAAACAAAACCAGCTCAAAAAAAGAGTCAAAAGTAGCAACTTCCTGTTTGTTAAACCAGACTGGAGAAGGTAAAGCATTACCTCAAATCTTTCTATAGGATCCTCCTGTTGAGCCTGCTGCTCTCTCATGGTATGATATTCCTTTTCATATTTCTTCAGTTTCTTCTGGCTAATCTAAATGAAAGCAGCCCATTAGTTCCTGCCCAGAGCATTGATAAAAGAACACAACACACACGGGGTTATGGAACAAGCTTCAGGGAACTCCTTCCTCCCACAAAGCACAGCTCATGGCTTCACCCAGTTCTGAGGCCAGACCCTCAGGTGTGGTCAAAAACAGTTCCACTCAATAGGATGACAACAGCCTCTTCCTGTGGGATGCAGGGAAAGTTTCAAAAGGTACCCAGAGCATCCTGCCCGAGCTCCCCGTTGGTGCTGCACAGCTCCCTGGTGCTCCACACACTGCAGAGCTTCAGCACAACAGAACCCCAAGAGACGTGGTTCATTTTGGGACTGGCCTGATGCTGAGCCTTCTTCAGCTGCTTTCTCAGCTGTAACATTTACCATCCCACAGAAGCATTTGGTTTACTTTACATGAGACTGTAAATGCTGAAAGGGCAAGTGCAGGCTCAGCTGACATTTCTGCCAGTGTCACTCAAGCCCAGCAGAAAACAGCCCCTGCCCGAGGTGCCGAGGTGTCTGGGCAAGCAGCAGCACCTCAGAGCACAAGTGCTGTGTCCCTGCTCTGACCCACACAGCCCCAGCAAAGACCTCTCACAGGCCCCCAGACTCCCCTTCTGTGAGAAGGGACAGAAAGGTGGTGCTGAATTCAGTATTCTGTGCCCAGAGTTCAAGTGCTGCAGGGACAGGGAACACAAGGGAAGCTGTAACAGATCCTGACCAGCATTTTCCTGGTGTCACCTGTGCCGGAATGGTTTAGCAACACCACACCAAGATCACTGTGAGCATTTCACAAGCAAGACATTATGCATCTAAATAAAATCTCTAGCACTAAAGTTGCACCCCAAACATATATTCTTATCTCAGTAAACCAAATATATTTAAAAGCGATAGCTAGGATTTCCCCTTTCTGAGAAACAGGTTGAATTTTACATGCATAAATGACAGGCAGAATGGAAAACGTGTTTGGTTTCCCTGCAGTCTGCTTTCCTCACTAACAACCTTCCTGGCAGGAGCTGCAGAACGCGGTGGCCAAGCTCCCTCTAGTGAGAGCAGACCCGAAACGCCTCTCTGCACTGGGGGAACGTTTCTGCGGAGATGCCAACCATTACCTGGGGTCGGTCCAACCACACCACAACCGCAGGAGGTACTCCTGCACCCCAGACACCCACCTAGAGAATTAACCCTTCACTGACAATGGAGCCTGTAACTTGAGGAGATTATTTCACTGCTCTGCCCCTGCTCAAACTGCCCAAATTTGGGGGTTTCACACCCCAAACCTCCAACAATGTAAAGTTAGATCCTAGACAAATGAGGCATCCACCCTGCCAGAGGAAAGGAAGGCAGGCACACCACTACCACTGTATTTTCATCTTCTACTTTTCAAGTGCATTAAGCCAGTTTTGCCTTTTTTAGGTGAACTTGAGCAGATTTGTCATTGTCATAAATTCTGGGCACGGGAGGCCTGGGGAAGTCAGCAAGGATTCTGGGTTTGCAGAAATGAACACTGATGTCCCACCACATTTTTTCAGCAGGCAGCAGCAGCAGCTCTGCTAACATCTGTTGCCCAGAGAGGTGAACTCCCCACCCCTGGCAGTGCCCAAGGCCAGGCTGGATGAGGCTTGGAGCAGCCTGGGATAGTGGAAGGTGTTCCTGCCCATGGCAGGGGTGGAATGAGATGGGCTTTAAGGTCCCTTCCAGCCCAAACCATTCTGTGATTCTATGACTTGATGGCAGCCCTGAGGAGTGACTTGAAGAATCTGGTGCTGTCTCCAGCTGATGACTTCCTGACCTCCTTTCCAGCAGAATGCTGTTCTAATCACAATGCCTTAGCCAGGCTACTTCTCTCTTCCTATACATTATTTATTTTGATATCAGGCCCTTTTCTGCTCAAAGAAACACTTCCAAATACAGAGCTGGAGATTTCTACTGACAGCAAAGGACTTGTACTTTAGGTCAAGGAAAGCAATTATGTGCAGCACTCCCATCAAGGAGGTGATACAGAAGTGTTCTGAGCCGAGCCCAGCAGTGCTTCCTCCACAACCTCCCCTTTAATGCCCCAAAGCACCCCAGGACACCACGGGCAGCCTTGCCAGGTCCACTCAGAGCCTGCCTGTGCCACTCCACACAGCACTGGGAACACTGGGAAGAGGAACAAGTTGTCATTTGGAAACATAAAAGGCAAATGCACTCATTAGGATGATGTGAACCAGATGCATGTGGAACATTTAATCTGTTGCTAATGCTAAATGATTAGAGAGATAAAATAGCTTTATTCTTGATTATTGTGTAATTTCTACATTAGTTCCACAGAAGATGAGCTTGAATTCTGTGCAGAATACTGGTATCCACACTGCTACTACACCTGGATCACAAAATGCCTGGAATGTTAACACACCAGGGAAGCTGTGTACCTCCACACTGACACTGCAGAGAATTCCTCTAGGGAATTTAAGGAAAAAGGACACTTTGAACCATGTCAGTGCATTTGGCTCAAAACTGATCTCCATGATCACAGCCAATTAACCTGGATTTGCCCTTGGAGCTGGAGGCAGGAGCTGCTCCCAGGTGGGCTGCAGCAGCCCCTCCCAGCTCACCTTCATGTTGCAGGCCAGCTCCATCAGCTTCTTGGCGTTCTCCTCGGAGCGGTACCGCTTGGGCAGCTGCACTCGGAAGAACTTCAGAGCCCCCTCAAAGTCAGTCAGCAGCAAATCGTCCTTGGTAGTCTGGAGACAAGGGAAGAAACACCAGGAAAAGCCAATTTTTTACAGTTATTGAATCCCAAAAACAATAAAGCCACAACAGCTTTGGAAAGCTGCAGTAACACTGCTGCTCCTTAACCTTCAGCAGAGTGTTTGTTTCTATTTCTGCAGCCTTCTATTCCACCCCCCAAAAAAAGCACTGTGCTGCACAGGACATGCCAGATTACAGCACGTGTGCCACAGGCAGTTGTTAGCTTCACAAAAAACAACATATTTTTGTAACAGGCATCTTAATTTTAGTATGGTGCATGAAGATGCACAAACCACAGTGTAACATTGTATACTCACTTTTAACAGTCCCAGTGCAACGTTGAAGATAACACTTATTCCCTGGAAAGAAAAAATAATGACAAAATAATTTAATTTCTTAGTATTTACAAAGTTGGATAGGAATTTATTTGGTGGGGTTTGTTGTTTGTCTGTGAAAAGGAGAACCAGGATACATGTGTAACCAGGTGCTATATAAATCAAAGGCACAAGAACAACTTTGCAAACAACTTTCAAAATATCTTTACCAGAGAGTCATTATAGAGAGCAAAACAATCAACACTGGCTTTACTGCCTCCTTAGCAGTCTGAAACTCTAAAATTCTGTTGTGCACTTTATTTCATTTCTTAATGAGTGGTTGGTCAGTTCAAGATAATTTAATTTTCATACAGCAACTTCTAAAATCACTGATTCAAATGCAGTAATTTATACACCAATGTATTATATTCTGGTCTTCACAAACTGGGATAATTCATGCAATGATAAGGAAAGTGACTCACTTTAGGACAGAGTCCCACAGCACCTATTCTGCCTCTACTCCTTAGAAGAGTTCTATTCTTACTGTCCAATTAAATTAAATACACACAGTTCTGTACTCAGGAGTAGCTCACACCTTCTTCAGGGGTCCCACTCATAACCATGACACATTGCTCATCTTATTTCAAGATCCCTTTTTTCTTCTTCCCACCAAGTTATTCTTTCACCATTACTTTAAAATGATGAAAAACCCCTTAAAACTTCTCTATGAGCCCATTTACTGTTTATGAAATGAAAATGTGTTTCTAAACAAACAGAATTGATTTTCTCCATACCATCTGCTGCTTTCTATTCCACTGGCACATGGACAAAGCAAGCAGCAGACACAGGGAAAGGGCAAAAACATTGACCAGGAGGTTTGTGAATGCTGAAAGCCTTCAGTAAAGGAAAGGCAGGAAATCAGCCACTTCACAGGAACAAGTGCAGATCCAAGAAGAATGGATGCATGAAGTTACACAGCAAATCATTAAATAACTCGAGGATGCTTCAGTACAAAATGGGATTTGTTCACTGATGGCAATAACTGCTGACTGTAATTACACTGCTTACCCACACACCACTACATGCACTGCTCCATACAGGATTACAGACAATGTCTCAATACAAAGAATTTTACTCTATAAGTTGTGAAATATAGAGAGACTTCAAGTTTTCCAGGAGAAACAGCTTCAAGCTTGTTAAAGATTACCAGCATGAGAGTCAGCTGGGCCATTTTATACACAATGGCCTCCATGCAATAATATGATAGGAAAATAAAAAGTCATCATTGTGTATTACATGACTTCAGAAGAGAGGAGCCCACATATCTGTAAATCAGCTCTCATCAGGCTGAACAGAGTCTTCTCACATAGATTCACCAGTGCCATAGGGAATAGGAGATTATAACCTTTTATACAGCTATTGATTCTTAATTTTTTCCTTAAAATGCTGAGAATCTTTATCATTGCAGAAATGGAACACTTCCACATAAAAATATCACACGCCTTGCTCTGAGAGAACAGATAGTAACAAGGACATGAACCAAGATAGTGACAAACTGTCAAAAGCTGGGAGCTGTGCAAGTCTCCAGTTATAACACATACCTCACATAGGAGTAAGTCAATAATATGGAAGACCATGTAGAGAGGGAATTTTGCAGTGAACAGGGTCAGGAACCACTGGGAAGCATACATGTGTGCTTCAAGGCTGATGTCCAGAAAGTGGTTATACAGATCAGGAATGTATTCCTAAAAGTAAAACACACAGAAGCACTGAAAGTTAATTGAGGCTATTTTGGAACTGCAGCTGAAGCCCCAAGCTACAGAAGGAAGCTGGGTAGAGTGACCAGCAGTGCAGGGTCCTGCATCCACCAGGTGTGACAGGAACAGGCCTGGGGGCCTCCTAAGGATGCCAAAGGCCTGTCCTGGGCTGGATGCCCAGCAGGAGCCTGGGATCTGCCTCAGCAGGGCCCAGCAGAGGCTGTGCTGAGACCAGAGCCACTCCAGCTGTCAGGAACATCTGCCTTCAGCAGCACCACCCTGCTCCTGAGAGCCCTGCTACAACACCGGGCATGGTCCTCGTTCTCCACCCTTGCTCACAGCTCACAAACACCATGCACTCTCCTCACAGCCTACTCACAGCTCACAAACACCATGCACCCTTGCTCACAGCTCACAAACACCATGCACCCTTGCTCACAGCTCACAAACACCATGCACTCTCCTCACAGCCTACTCACAGCTCACAAACACCATTCACCCTTGCTCACAGCTCACAAACACCATGCACTCTCCTCACAGCCTACTCACAGCTCACAAACACCATTCACCTTACTCACAGCTCACAAACACCACTCACCCTTGCTCACAGCTCACAAACACCATTCACCTTACTCACAGCTCACAAACACCATTCACTCTCCTCACAGCTTACTCACAGCTCACAAACACCATTCACCCTTCCTCACAGCTTACTCACAGCTCACAAACACCATTCACCCTTACTCACAGCTCACAAACACCATTCACCCTTCCTCACAGCTCACAAACACCATTCACCCTTCCTCACAGCTTACTCACAGCTCACAAACACCACTCACCCTTGCTCACAGCTCACAAACACCACTCACCCTTGCTCACAGCTCACAAACACCATTCATGCCACAGGAACAGCCAGGGCTGAACTGCATGCTCGGGTCTGTGAGCCCCCAGGTGAGCCCCCACCTGCATGAGGCGCTCCAGCTGATAGAACTTGCAGTGCAAATCTTCAAAGTTCTGTTTGAAAAGTTCCCTGAGTCCATAATCAAACATGATTTTGACCAGAACACTGAAAGCTTGCTCCTCAGGCATCTGTGAGAAAGCAAAGTGGATTTAGCAGCCAGCATTAAAACCTTTACATCAGGTCATCTGCCTGAACCTCCCTCCTCCCTCCGAGTGAAAGGCTGAATTGCCACTACTTTTTTATCCAGTTTAAATGCAAACAAGAGTATTATCACTCCAAATGAGGTTTACTGTTGCAAATGGCATTTCAGAGGAATAAACCACCTCTCAATCACTCAACTAAAAATACATCTTCCATGAAGACCAAAGCAGTTCCCCTGTGTCTTTGCTCCAGAACTCCTCAGAATCTGAATCTTACAGATTTTGAGCAGCCTAACCCTTTGTCACCCACGTAAAAAAGGCAGAAACAGTATTACTGAAGGATGTTAAACAAAATCTTTGATCTTTCCCTTATTCTTAACTATATATATTTCCCTTTTTCAATGACATTATTATATTTGATGTTTATTAGATTACATGATTAAGAGAGACCAGTAATTGCTAACAGAAGTTCCACACCTCACAACCAGTTTGGGAAGGTTCAATCTCCCTTTTCTGCCAAAAACTGAAGGAAAACTCAAAGCTCATCAGTGTTTTGACATTTTTCCCTGCTCTTAAAATTCAGTTTTAATATTTCTGTAGAAAAGTCTGACTTCAGGTCAATTGCTGCTTTCTATAAAGAACAGAACATCCATCTCAAGTATTCTATTATTAATCTGCAGATGGAGTTTATTAAAACAGAAAACTTTGCTGAAACATTCCAAACTGGTAGTGAAGGACTCGCAGAAACTTAATTTCCTTTTCTGCAACATTTGTTTTTATTATTTATTTTCCCTAGCAGCCACACTCCAAAGGCTGACTTCAAAGAGAATCTTTGAAAAGAAAAGAAACTTATTTGAAATTTAGCTTTTCCTTACATGTATACATTATTCCCAGAAGCCACAAGCACTGTTAAAGAGAGAACTCTGGAATGAATAACACAGGGCTCAGTCATGAGAGTGAATCTCTCTAAGGCAAGGGACCCATGACAATGAGGATCTACAAGCAAGCACATCTGTTCCAGTGAAAGTGTTCAGTTCTCATAGCAGGAAGAGCTGCCCTTCCCTATCTCATTCAGTGAGGAAATAAAGAATTAATTGCCCATCTAGGAAATATTTCAGATTACAGTTACAAAGAACTGAAAGGTTGTTATCATTAATCACTTGGCTTTTGTTTCACAAGAATGGAGTTTACAATCTCCTCTGTATCTTCCCCTGACTTTACAACAGTATGGAAAATCCTCCCCTGAAGGCCAGACTTCCTCTTCCACCAAAAACTGCAGAGAACTCTTCATGCTCAGCCCTCGATGGCAGCAACAGCTGGGGAAAAGAAACCTCAAAGCACTGCTGGGCTCAGGAACTCTGCAGTTCCAACTACCCTTGCAACAGAAACACTGACAAAAAGCAGACGTTACTCTGAAACAGAACAGTCTATAAATACACAAATACAGATTTGTAATGCTCTTGTATTTCCCAAGCGTGAGTGAATCTAAAACTTTTGCTCCTGAGAACCATAAATCTCTCTCTAGCTTCTGAACACACCAGCAATTAAAGGATATTACACTGATGAGATCACTTTTATCAACAGCAATTAAGTTTAAAAAAGCATAATACAGTTTCTTTTAAAAATATGAAGGTATTATTGTATCCTTCCCTAACCTCTCAAGCCAAGAAGCACAAAGACCTCCAGGACAAGAGCCCACAGGCAGCACAGCCTGCACTGAGACCCAAAGAACTGACATCCCTTCAATGTCCTAAATCCTCCTCTGTGTATACAGGACAAGGCAAACACCATCTGTATTTCTGACTGATTCCAATAGAAACATCTTATAAAAAGCTAAAATGTGACCTTGAAACCCTGCAACAAAAACATTTACAGTGTTGTCTTATACACAAATTCCATGCCTACTACTGCTCATGAGTGCAAGGCTGGATGGAAGGGGTCCAGTACAGGAACACAAGGGCACGAACACTGAGTCCTTACAAACACCACAGCAAGTCTCAAACAATGTACTCCTCCCTGTCTAAAATCACTTCATTACTGACCAACATAGAGGTGGACAGGTGCCCTGCAACCCCATCAGCTCAGAATCTGTTCTAGACAAGTGGAGCAGCATTTATCCTTAATTCTAAAGCAGCTGAGGGTAAAGGCAGCACTTACATGCAACAGCAGCACAGCAGCCAGGAAGGACTGGCCTTGGCAGTAGCCAATCTCCTCATCATACACAGAGTAGGCCTGAAAGAGGAATCAAGACTTTACTGGTACGTGTCTCAAGATAGCAAACACAAATGAAACAGAGCAATGCATTGAACACAGCTCCATACAACTCCCATGGATGGAGTGCAGCCATTGTCATTCCAACAAAGGGAAAATCTGTATGACAACCAAACTCAGATATACAGAGGCAGTGGCTGCTTCCAGTAATGCACCAACGTTGCTGCAAGCACTTATCTGAGTGCTTTTATCTCTAAATAGGTCCCACAGGGATATTAGGAAGAGGGAGAAGCCCTAGGAATTCAAAAGAAAGTGCTGGAAGCTTAAACCATTCCAGCTGAGATACCTGAATACACTGAGCTGACCATTTTTGCTTATTTCCTCCTTTTAATAATCAGCTTCAGTGCCTGCCCATGGCTTTATAACCTCTATGGAGGTACACAGTCATCTCCAGTCACATAATCCGTCCAGCTTGATCCAGGCTGACAGGTCAGGAATGATGTGAAGTCTTTGCACCAAACACTTCAGTGCAGAGAAATATGGGAGGGCTTTAGGAGCCCTGTGTGAATAACCAGACTCAGTCCAGCAGCTGCCATGGCGAGGAGCCCGAGCCTGTGCCAGAGGCTGTCTGCATGACAGACAATGCCAACACATCCCCTTCTTCTTCTCAGCCAGCAGTCACACTGCTGGTGATGCTGCATCCAAGTTACCAAACCAGCCCAGAAGAACTGAAAGAATACCTTGCATATCTTGTACAGGGAGTCCTGGCCATCTCCCCCAGTGTCTTTAAAATAGTCATGAGCAGGGAACGTTCGATTGATGTCTCGGGTGATGGCACTGTCTTGTGGAGACTCCTATCAGAAAAAGAAAATAGCATGCAAATTAACACACATCAAAAGAACATGAATTACAATATGCTAGGATTGAGACTTGGGAGATTAGCACTGGCTTCTGTGCACTGCTCTAAATTTAACAAGACCCAGCGTACCCCAGCAGAGCTGGCAGCTGCAGATCACAGCTGGGATAGATTTGGGTACCTCAGCACATCTGGGGAGGTCAGAGAGTGGCAGAAGGAGCTCACATACACACACACACCCCTCATTTGTGCTCCAGGCCAGGGCAGTGCAGATGCAGCCATCCCTCAGAGATTCCTGGATGCCAGCACGGCCCAGGCACACTCCTGGGATCTCACAACTGCAGGAGTAAGCAGCAGCTGTCCAAAATGCTGTCCCTGAGGTTCAGCTTGAGGAACCACTCCTCATCCCCCCAGAACTCAATTAGAGAAAACAGATGAGTATGAGCCCTGGGGAGTGTCACACAGGAAAACACGAGGGAATGTAGGGACAGGTTCTGCACGAGCTGGGATTTCAGCATGAGGAAGATGGAACTTTGTTCCCTACATCACCCTGACACCATCAGTTTCAGATGCCTTGGACATTTGGAAAGCTGAACAGTAAAAAAAAAAGGGGTTTGATCTATCCAAAAAACCCATGTTTCTGTTTGGCAAATGGAGAAAGGTTAGAAGTAAAAGATGGTAAAAAAGCACACGATGTAATCAGTGTAAGGAACATTCAATACAGCTTGTCATTCTTTTTCTTCACAAAATTATTTTTCAAACAACAACAACAACAAAATTACCACAGTGTGCTTCATTTTCAGTGTGCTTCATTTCTCGTCTGATTTTAATCCAAGGTTAATGCTCCTCTCTGGGGCTTAACACAGACATTTCATTAGGAAAGCAAGCATTATGCTGCTATTAGAATCAAGAGCAGATTGTTTTGGAAATTATATCAAAAGTACTGTTCAGCATTCCAATTTGATAATAATTAACTGGTAAAGAGGTCTATCTCATTATAAGGAAATTAGAAACAAACAAAATCCAATGCTCAATAAATTTCATATAAATAAACACCTTTTAAGTCAAAGACAATTATGCTAATGGCTGGCTGTTTGCAAGCAGGGAAAGACCAAGCTCAGAAACTGTTCTGCAAGTTTTAAACGTGTGAATGCAGACTCAGTGATAATTTTTAGTTTCTTACAAGTTTGCAAGACTGAATTCCAGTGAAGTACTCCCAGGAGCACAGGGTCTGGCCACTGCCAGCAGCATCTGTGGTCCTACACAAGCGCCTTTCCTGAGAGTCACCTGCTGCAATGGCAAAATAATCTCAAACCCACTTGCCTTCTAATCCACTTATTTAACAGCAGAGACAAAAGCATCTGGTTGGAAACTCTTAAGAGAGGATTCTCAAAGGAATCACTCATTATGGCTAAAGAGAACTAATTAGTGGCCCCTCTGGCTTTGCGTGACTTGCTCAGCTCTTGACTCCTGTGCCTCAGCACAATTCCTCAAGCAATCCAACGTGAGTTCCTGCAGCTGAAACACAGCTTGGGAAGAGAAAAATCAACGGAAATGATAAGGTTTAAAAAATGTTTTTCAAACCATGGCTTTGAAATCTCCCCATTAGTACAAACTGCTGCAATCCAAGCATTATGTAACCTTTTCTTTACTCCTATTTTTATACCTTGCTGTGAGAATTGGCTCAATGGGCAATTTCTCATGCTTTCAGGGGACTGGGAACTGAAGGAAACCCTTCTGAACCCACACCCTTCACAAACTGGGATTGAAAAATAGAAAGCTAAGAATGACAGGAAGAAAAAGAAAGTAATAAAGAAAACAGAGTGGAAACCAGCCATGAGAACTGAGGCAAGTGTAGTGAAGATTAAAATTCTCACAACAGTTTGCTGCTCTGAAGGAAAGCAGGAAAATGTAGATGCTCAGACTCAGGATATGCCCTTCCTCCCCTCTTTTATGCACTTTAAAATATTAAGGGACTTATATTGAAACCTTCCTCTCCAGTTGATTTAAACAGAAACTACGTGAATAATTATGGAAACCAGGATGCAGTCCAGCTGGGAAAAGCCCATTTATCCTGTCAGGCTGCATATAAAAGCATATTGGTTCCCATCTCTTAAACCTGATATATTTAAAAGATATTTTCCATGCATTTTCATGATCTTGCAGGGAGCATCCTAGGATCTGCAAACCATGTCATGCAGTTATAGCCTTGATCAACATATTCAGACTGAGACTGTGTTACTTTAGAAGCTTTTTCTGTAGCTTAAGGCACAATTAAAGACATGGAAAAGCTGGAGTTCCCTCTTCCTGGGACTGATCTACTTGCAGTTTTCAGCAGCTCACGTTTATTCCTCCTAATCCACTACAGAAACCCAAGAGGATGAAGAAGCTGCAGCAAAGAATTGCTAAAGGACGAGATTTGTGATGAAAAAAATGAAACAAGAAACCCCCAGAGAATGGAGGAAGCTGCCTGCTGGAAATGGCTCATCACCCAAAGATCAGCTCCAGGCTCCTGGAGAAGATCCCCTGGGGTATAAAACAGCCCTGACCTGGACCCAGGCTGCCTTCAGAACCACCACCAAAATGGAGACTTTCAAGGGGACCAAACTTTAGGTTCCCCCTGCCCCCAGAATGATTCCAACTGTGGAATTTTGCTCACTGCTGAGTTATCTGACACACCCACCACCAGCCCAAGCTGTGCCTGACTCTCACTCTTGCCACATCATTTCCACATTCCAGTTACTCCTTAGGAGGGTCCCAGTGACTGCAGGAATTCTGCCACATGGTCAGAGATTACTGTGGGAAGGGTCTGGAGTCTCAGGCCACCGCTGGAATTTTCCTTGCTCTGCCAGGGTGGGAGCAGCACGTGGTGTGTTGCTGCAAGGCATGGACAAGCCACCCTGGAGTGCACCAAGCCAGGGACAGATTCCAGCAGATCCAACACGCAGAGAGAGCCAAAATTCTGTGCAGCTTTCATGGGCAGCAGCAGGGGTAATATTACACGATGGGCATAAGTTATTTTGAGCAGATCTGTACATTTTAAGTACATTCAAATACATTAAATGATCCTTTGACAGCTATTTTCAGTGTTAGCAGGATCCTGTGCCACCGGGTCTATTTTGCAGGCTGATGGCATTCCCAGAATTACTTTTATTAAGCAATATTTACATTCATTTTTACACAGAGTGCACTTCCTGCATTTGTTTTTGTCCAAACCACTGGAGAAGGTTTTGGTAGGAGGAATTACACCTGTTACTGAGACCTCAAGGAAGTGACACAAACCACAGTTTCAGAGTAATGTACTTGTTAACTTCCCACAAGGAATGCTGCCTGCAGAAGGTGTTACCTGGAGTCAGCACTTGCCCAGAACATTCACAGATAAAAAGTATTTGTAGAAAAAACCTGAATAATTTAGACAAATTTGGACTGGTTAGACACTGCAATTGGATACAATAGTGCATTGATACACCATAGTTTCAGGCCAAATATGGCAATATAGTGCAATTCTAAAAATAAAAGTGAATCCCTTGTGATATCCAGCCCTTTCGCTCTGTTCGTTTCCTTTTAGGGCTCAAGTTTCCCACAGGAAAATCAAAGCGAGGAGTTTGCCTCCAGTGCCCTGCAGCATGTATGGATAAAGCACAAGCACCAAGCAGGCTGGAGGCTTCTCCTGCCCTGCACTCCCTCCAAGGCTATTTAGAGCAATGCAGATAAGGGGGAAAGCCCCACCCAGTGCCAAGGACCACACCTTTAGCAGCACAGGAACAGAAAAGTCATCCAAGACAAGCCGTGAAAACATGTGACATTATCATTTATTTCTTAAATGTATTTATGATCCATTCAGACCTTTCAAATAAAGTGTACAAGTGCATTTCAGAATAAAAAACTACACTCTTCACACAGCTCTGTAGAACACTACATTTCATCAAGAAACTTGAAGCAAAAACTTCCTATTAAACCACCCATGCATCCTTTGGCTACAATAATATCACTGATCAACGAGTACTGCTAGTCAATTCCGATTTCCCTTTAAAGAGAAGGAGCATCCTAAAATCTGCCACCCCTTCCAGAGACCTCTCTTTAAAGAGAGAATATTAAATAAATTAGCTAGGCTTTTAGGCAAAACAGTAAGGCTACTTAGTACTGTTGATGCATGATCCATATATTTGGAGAACAGGCAATCCCAGGCTATGTGAAATGCGTCAACAGCCCTTGAAATTTTAGTAGTATCAAGATTACATCAATCCAGAACAAATGGCAGACAAAAATGTAACCAGTGGAACAATCACTGAAAAATGTGCAGTTTCTGGTAGGATGGGAAGTGCTGATAACAGATTCAGAAAAGTGTTTATAAAATCCGCTAAGAACCACATCGACATTCTTAAAATTACATATTGTACAAAGCCCTAAACTCTGTGAGTGTACAACCACTGCCCTGTTAAACTGCTTGTTTGGGGACACATACACACACATGTAAAACACACAGATATACTCATTGGAAAGCAATCAATTTAGCATGGCAGTGACTGTACAACTGCACAGCACACAAATATTTATATGTATGTACATCTACACCAAAAAGGAAACAAGCCAAGAGATGTATGACACAGCTGGGGTACACAACATCTCAAAAGGGAATAATACATTTCCTGGAGTTTTAATAGCTCTTAGCAAAATTACCTCTTGGAAATAATTATGCAAAGATTTAGAATCAGATATTTACATGCTTCCGATTTATCTAATTCCATTTAATAATTAAAAATATGCAAGTATTATTTTAAGTCAGTAACATTTGTCATTTTTGGCTCAACTGTAGTTTTTCTTATTATTAGTCTTAGTTGAAAAATCAGCTACAGAAATGTCTATTAAAACCATGGGGTGGAAGGACCCCTCTCCCCTGTACTTCAACAACAGTTCTGAGTTGGCACAAATCAGGTAATTCAGCATAACTCTCCCTCAGCTGCCTTGTGCATGAGAACACCCTTCCCCAGTGTGAGGCAGAGCAGAACCAGCAGAGCCAAGGAGCATCGAGGAACCCCCCAGACCGTCCCCACTGTGTCAGAACTAAACCAGAATCAGTCTCGAGGGTCAGCCTGCCTCCGATTCACCTGTCTGCTTTTCTAACCTGCTTTGGTGCAGGTTTCCCCATAGTTCTTCCTACCAGGGGCTCCACACTCACAGCTCTTTCTCATATTTTAATACAAAACTATTTCCAGCATTAAAAGGTGCACAAAGTTCTTACAAACACACACATACACATTCTCACCTGTGATTTCATCTACTCTTGGCCTTTTCACTGACATTCAGGAAAAAACTATCAGTTGGAACACTGCTTGTGTAAGGAGCTGGATTGTCTCCCAAACAAAACTCCTTAAAACAACCTCTGACAACGTCAGCTCTCCACAGGACACCAGAAAAACCCCGCTGGTGGCTTCTGCTGTACCAGGTACTGTGAAAGGTGCAAGCAGACAGGCGGGACACGAGGAAAAACGAGCATCACAGAGCCATGGAATGGTTTGGGTTGGAATGGACCTTAAAGCCCATCCAGTGCCACCCCTGCCATGGCAGGGACACCTTCCACTCTCCCAGGTTGCTCCAAGCCCCGTCCAGACTGGCCCTGGGCACTTCCAGGGATCCAGGGACAGCCACAACCTCTCTGGACAACAGAGAGGCTTTAAAGTAAGATCACTCCACTGCATTTCATTCAGCAAAGCAACCTAAAAGCACATGCACGCACAGCCTCCCATGCTCGTGGTTTAATTGTAAACAGCATGTGAAAAAACAATTTAAAAAGGTACGAATACAATTCTGAAATCCCTGAAGAAAAGACATACCCACGAGTATTAAGAACAGTAAAAAAGCTCATCATTAGCAATTGCAAACGTGTTTCCATCCTGTTGCATTCATTAGAGGAATACAAAATTGAATCTAGTGTTTACATGCTAGAATTACAATAGAAACTAGATTTCAAAGGTTACATATGGAGAGAAATGTATCAGCATAGGAACTTGCAAAAGACTGTGCTGTACAGCATTTCTAAAGACATGAGTCTGTCAAGACAATACAACAATTGCAAATCCTTCCAGACAGTTCAAAAGCGTGGCTGGAGGTAATGCTGCTTTCTGTTCTCTGAAAGGATTAACTGCACCAGTATTTTTAGTAGGTTTTAATGACAATTTAACCTCAAGAAATACCTAACCCCTCAAAAACCGAGGTGATCAGAAACATACAGGTACCTTACAGCCCTCAGGTTTTATTTCTTTGTACACTAAACATCAATTCATTCGACAGCATCTACAGAAAATGTTTTAAAAAATGTTTTTATGAAATACTTTTCATACTCAGTAATGCTAATATTTAAAAATACTTCACAGTGTGGTACTAATGTAACTTCATAAAACGAGCAACTTGAGTTCGCTAAAGCTCAAAGCCTTACATTATATTAAAATAGTCCAAAGATCCCACACACACACAGAATCACTAGCACTATAAATATACTTAAGCCACTTTAGTGCAAAGTCTGGTTTTGCTTCCCCTGACAAATCCCTCTATATTCCTGCCAGCATATTAAAACGTCATCCTTTACTAATCTAATTATTGATTTTCAAGGATTCATTTACAGTTGAAATCCCAGAAGAACTTTTTTCAATTTACCATAAAAGTAATGACTTGGTTTATTAAGCATTTGATTGCTTGGTTCAGTGGTCTGTGTAACACTGAGAATGACTCGCATATGCACAGCAAGATTTGAGTTCATCTTTATGAGGAGCCACTTGAATTTATTTCACCTTTTCATGGAAGGATCTCCAGTGATGACCATCAGAAAGAAGCCAAAGCTTTGAATTACAAAATTGCTATCCTCATCTTACAAATTCATAAATGGAAGTCAGAACAGAGAGTCAGGACTGCTCTGTCCCAGCCCCCTGGGCTGCAGCTCAGGCCTCGCACGCAGGCAGGTGGAGCCTTCCCCAGTCCTCTCCTTCTAAACATGGGTGTCTCTGTGAACCCCTACTCTAAACATCATCTAATGCCATGTGCATCCACTCAGCACTTCCTACAACCTCTCAGACAATAAAGCCACTGGTTACCAACCCACCAACAGGTCTGTCCCACAGGGACCTGCTGCCTCCTGGGCTCTCCTGTCCAGAAACAATGTCTAGAAAACGGAAAAGCTGACCAAACAAAGTCTATGCCATCAGATTAACTCCCTGTGGCTGAAACACCTCAGACAGACAACAGTGACAGGGACTGACGTGACCTGAACTCAAAAGAGGGGCTGATCATCACCCCAGGTCTGCAGGGAATCCCTTTGGGCTGGGTGTGGGGAACCTCAGGCTCAGAGGAGCTGCCTCCAGGGAGCAGCAAAGCCAAAGCAAGAAGGTTGAACTCCATATTTAAAAGTGTGCATTGTAAAGAAAATGACTCGCGTTAAATACTCCATTGTTCTGACCCATCTCCAGCAGGTTTCCTCTCTTTGTTCCCATCGACCACAACTTTCAGACTTTCAGTTTCTTTCTCTGAACACAACAGCACCTGGTCCTACACTTACTAAATTTTACTTCTGAAGACCTATCCCCTTCCAAAACCATAACTTCAGTATTAAATGTCTTTGCTTATGTGCAGAAACATCTTTCGAAGCAGAACCTCTACAAAGCACAGACAATAATGGAAATACCAACTGGAAGTAAGACATCAGCTCAGAAGGCAGGAGAACACATTTACATCAGCTCAGAAGCAGAACACATTTCTCTGCAGTGAAAATGGGACATTCTCCCACCACCCCAAAAGAGGGGCTGTTTGCTTTGATGGAGACATCTGTAAAACCTGACCAGCTGCAGCCTCCCCAGCTCTGGCCTGACCACAGCCCCATGCACACAACAGCACTCACTGTATAGGGAATACTAAAGATAACATTTGGATAAACCTGGATTAAAATCTGAGTTTTATCTTGAATGACACCACAGGAAGGATGTGCTGTATTCTGCAAAGTCATGGAAGGGGAGAAGAAACTCTTCTAAACCAAACAATAAAATAAGGGCCAAGTCAGGCAAAAGTTTCAGCAGGTGCGTCAAAAACTCAGAACCAAACATGGGCTAAAACAACAAAAAAAAAGCCTTCCAAACCCTCCACCTTCTCTTATTAAATTATCTAAAACAGATGAATTAGAAAATTTTTAGAAGGGTCTTTTTTTTTTGTACAGTCTGAAGGCAGATTCCTGTGCTCACATACTGGTTCCTAAGAAATATTTTTTAAAGCACCAACCTGACTTAGAAGTTCTGTCAACTTCAGACCCTGATGTGAAGCAAGATCAGACTGAAATTTCAGACTTCCTGACTCATGGAGTTACTGCCTTGATAATCACAGCACTTGGGAACACCATGATAAATAGCAAAAAATCTCCATGTTGAATTTGCACAATGAATGTTTCCATCTCATATCAGGCCTTGGAAATGTCTTTTTTCAGAAGAGACAAACTGAAATTTAGGGTTCTCACATATAAAGTGTTTATATGAGAGGGAGGAACAATGCCATTGGGAATTCTCTGTCTCCTGCAATTCTCTGTGCCTCAGTACTTTGTACCCCCTTCTTCCTGTCAAAGACTTGTGACAAATATCCAAAACTGCCCCTTGGCACTCTGACACTGAGCCATGTCAGAATTCCAAGTAGCAGAAACACATTTCTGAGTGATAAAAAGCCTAAAAACAAACACCCCAACAACAAATAAAGACTGTAGAAACTGGTAACATTTAATAAAAAAATTAACACTAGATAATAGTAAAACTTTTGTTTGACACAGAAGATTTCTGCTGAGTTTAAAAATACTATCGCTTGATTGAGATAATAAAAAATAATATTTCACAGCTATTTTCCCAGTATATTTGGAAAATGACAACATAATCACAACCTAAACTTCCAGTAATCTTTAAAAAAATAAAAATAAAAAAGGACTTCTACATGAAGCAAATTACCATCTTCTGAGAAGCTGTGAGTATAGAAATCCTTCCCATGGCACTAAAAAAAGCCACTGAATTGCATCTTGCAAATTGAAACTTCCAGCAGCTTAATTTGAAAGCGAGGCAGATAACTCTAATAAAAAATAAATTTATAGTCTGAGATAGAACTTCAAAATTAGTTCATTTAATCATATCACAGCCCCATTTTTATGAAGATGCAATTTGATTTCTGTCCTCTCCTCAGTGTGGCATTTATCTGTGCAATGCTCTCACCACTGATTTCCAAAGCACCCAGACACAAACAGAGCCAGAAGCGGATTCATTTCAGATGTGGAGGATGAAAATGATCCAGCTGGAAAATCTGCTGCCTGACCATTCCTAGCAAGGACCCCTGTGCCTGTGCTGGGTGCATGACAAAAGGTGTTCAATGCACTGCTGAGAAACAAAGTCATGTTTGCCAAAATTATTTTTCCCACCATTGGCACAGTGAACAGAATTCACCCCCTGCAATTTC
Source organism: Molothrus aeneus (assembly GCF_037042795.1). NCBI lineage: Eukaryota > Metazoa > Chordata > Aves > Passeriformes > Icteridae > Molothrus > Molothrus aeneus. Next base: position 10,054,669 of record NC_089664.1, on the reverse strand, counting down.
ACTGAAGACAACAGACCCAAATGCTATAAATATTTAAAACACCTAAACACATACTACACATACTACATCAACGTTAAATTAAGAGGGAAAAAATGTAATTTAAATTTTTAAAATATCAATAAATTAACAGAGACAAAAAGAGAAACATTTGACACTAAAACCAAGCTAATGAGGCAACACTAAAAGTGTCTGTACAGTGGATGAAACTTGAATGCATCAATTGGCTGCAACTCCTCTCCATCCTTATCTCTTGGAGACTTCCAGATTCTGATTTTCACCTCTTACAGGAAATGTCTGAGCTGAGGAAGACTTGGAGATGAGTAAGGCAACTGAAAACAGCCTGGCTGTCAGGAATGTTAGAACTGAACCTTTGCTGCAAAGCAGCAACAGCTGCAAGAATGCATCTGCATCTGGATCAGCCACCGTGCTCCAAGTGCAATTCCAGGCTCAGGGCTGAAGGAGCAACTGCTTCAGCTCCAGTTAAATCTCTATGCCATGATTTAGACCCCTTACTAGTTTCAAAAACTTCCAAAATTTTCACAAACTAGCACACAATGCTCCTATTTAAACCCTCTATTTAGCCATAAATACCCTGAAAGCAACAATCTTTGCTTTGCAGCTTCCCCTTAAACCTGAAACTGCCATTTCTAGGGTTTTAGGCCCCAGCAGATTCTTCTCTTCTATTAAGTTCAATCAAATGCTATTTCAGTGATACACTGCATCATTTCAAAGACTTGGAAATGTTAGATAAGGTGAAGAGTCAGAGAAAGGCTACAGGGAGTTTACCTGAGAGGCTGTTCCAAAAATACCACACACACACACTTTGATATTAGTGACTAAAGCCCTTGAATTGTTCCCCAAAGCCCCCCTTTGCCATCACACCCACAGAGCACTCGAGACAATCAGCCAGGATGTGCAGGAGCTTATTATCCCACTTCTTTCCCAAGTGAGTCACTGCAGGCCTGTGCTCCCCACCATGGCTGCCTGTGTCTAACCAAAATTCCCATTGCAGGGCTCTGCCCAGCAACCCCCAGGTGTGTCTGCAAGGAGCCAGACAAGCCCCTCTGCTCCTCGCTTCAGACCGCAAGAAACGGTGGCGTGAAGGCAGCAGGGCTTAGACAACCTGTGCTCTTAAAATTTCAGATGAACTGAAGAGGATGTTTATCTTGAGAGCTTTGGACTGACTATGGATGAAATAGCTGGAAGCTGATCAAGATGCCACTTAAATGCTTTGCCTCAGGGCCCTCCAACAGAAGGAGGCAGCAGTAGCAGGGGGCTCTGCCCCATCCTCCCCTGAACAGGTACACTCACATCCAGGAGAGGAACTCAAGTGTACCAGCAGCGAGTGCTGACAAATACGTGCCATGCCAGGAATGCTTCATCCTGCTGCTCTCTCTCTCCTTCCCCATTTCCTCACAGACAGCCCCAGGAGACTGCACTGGAGCAAATGTGGATGGGCAGCAGGGCTGGGCTGTAGCAATTGTGGCATGTGATGGGGCAGAGACAAGCTGGTAACCTCCAGGGCAGGGCAGAGAGAGGAGAGGCCAGGGCTCACAGCACAGCAGAGAGGAGGGGGGAGTTCGCAGGAGGGACAGGGCAGAGTATTAAAAATACGATCTTGATCTAGAACAACACAGACTTGAAACGATTTAACAAAAACAAAGCCTTCCCTTTGGCCAAGAGAATTACCCCAATTCTAAAAATATCACATTATTTTCCCTATCTTTTTTTCATTCCCACTGTGACTAAGAGCACACCAGCTGTACCAGAGGAGCTCAGGGAATTCCCTACTCAGCAGCCCGAGGCAGTGACAGGAAGCACAAGGAGGGGCACAGAGGGCAGATGGTTGGGGGCACAGCTTCCTCTCAGAGCAGGAGAGACAGTGTCACAGGGTGACACTGCAATCCACCACTACAGCAATACTTGGTTCACTTTCATTTCCAAAATGGCATAGTAAAAAAGACCAGGATATTCTTTAGGAAAAATTCAACAATTTGAGGGCCATTAGACCTTAACAGCATGACAGTGCTCAAAACATTTAATCTAGGCTAGCTTGAACAAGCTGTGGTCAGTGAGATATGGTTGCTCAGATATTGCCTTTGTCTGACCAGTTAGATATGCTTTTGCCAGCAGGATTTAGCTCCTGCTATATTTGAACCATCTTTAATCCCATGAAGGCTAAAGAAAAATGTCTCTGATTTAGCTCTGTGCACTTATGAATAACTCAAATACTACAGTTAAATTTACAACATAGTTCCCTTAGCTGTTTAGAAGACAATTGTTTTCTTTCCTTTCCCCTTAAGTTCCAGTATGCAAAATATCAGAAGAATTTAGATTAAAAAAAAAAAAAAGGGGACATGTTATTTTTAAAGTTGTTCTTGAGAAAATTTCCACATACAAACCCGCGGCATTTCTCCACTGGTTTGAGAACAATTTTCACATGTTGGCATCATCCTTGAGTGGCTGCCACAACTCTGGTATCATAAAGCAACACGTATTTTCTCTTAGCTTATCAAAACACATTTTATTTAACGCTAAATTTGGTCTGATCCAAGTTTTTCTTCTTACTTCACAACAAACAGGAAAACGCAGATGCCGCACTCAGATCCAAACACGCATCCTACCAGGGAAACGGGGCACGGAAGCCAGATCAGCCCTAGGAGTGAGACTGCCCAGACCACATCGCTGCACTCACGGCTCATTAACAGAGCTCACACTGAAACGTTCACACTGTGCACTCCTGTTCTACAAGTCCTGTCTAGGTAGCACTGAAAAACAAATTGTTTGGCCCCTTCTGTTCTGACGCTGGAACATTGTGTCAATATACTTTGGCATATATTAAAAAAATCCCTGTAATATACCATAGACTGTGACATTTCCACTTCAGATCTATCATTTACATGTGAAGCACGAATCTCCAAAGAACCCAGTAAAGCTGTAAGAAAGACTACATTTTGCCGAAGCTCTCAGACACCCACTCCATTCAGTCACACCAGCTGGAGAGGTAAGTGTCAAGATACAGCTTTATTCTTTAAAATGAATGTGGAGGTGAAACTCCACAGCCTCCTCCACAGCAATCATTTTTTAAAGTGAAACCACAACGCTATGTGCTCCTGATCCTTCTATGTCAGCAGCATTTCTCAGAAACCTTTTTGCAAATCTGGGTATCTTAAAATCGTATCTAAGTTATTTTGCAATCAACGCAATTGTCCCTGCACTTCCCAGTCCAGCTGACGGGCGTCCTAGACATGACATCCATTGGAAGATCTTTTGCTCCTAGAGGTAGAGGAGTCCTTAGCTACCCTCTGTCTAGCACACGAGGCACAGATGGCCCCCGAGAGACGCTTCAGCCCCTTCTGAAAGACACTGTTGGAGAGACTGTAAATGACACAGTTGCAGAAACTGTTGCTAATGGCAAGCCAAGTGGTCAAGAAGGACGCGACGCGGTTACTGTAGACATTGGAGCTCTCCAGCAGGAAATAGATGATGTAGGGCAACCAGAGGATGTAGAAGACACTGGTGATGCGGAAGAGGACCATGGCATAGCGCTTGTCCGGGCAGGGCTGGGCCTCGCCAGCCTCCCCGTCCTGCGAGCTGAAGCGCACGCGCCGCTCGTTGATCTCCTTGGTGTGCTGCTGGCAGATGCGGAAGATGTTGAAGTAGGTGAAGCAGACGATGAAAGCGGCCGGGGCGTAGAGCATCACCACAATGAAGAGGGTGAAATAGGGATCGGTGTTCCAGGAGTTGGCGCACCACTGGAACACATCCCCGTGATATCCAGGCTTTCCCCAGTGAAAGGAGGGCAAGAAGACCAGGCAGGAGTAGAGCCAAATGGTCAAGATGCAGATCCGCAGCCTCCACGGGGTAACCAGCGTGTTGTAGGTCAGGGGCTTCGTGATGGCGATGTATCTGTCGATGCTGATGCAGGCCAGGGAGGCCATGGAGACGCTCTTCAGCACTGATACCACATAACCAAAGATTTGGCAAACCAAGGACTCACTTAAAACAATAGGATAGTGCAGCAGAGACAAAGAAGGCACCAGACAGCTCACGCCCACCAGGAGGTCAGCATACGCCATAGTCTGGATGAAGTAGCTGGTGGTGTGGTGGTTCAGCAGAGGTGCACAGTGAAAGACAAATATCACAATAATGTTGCCCGAAATAATCAGCACCATGAGGAACACAATAATAACCACTTCCAGGAGGCAAAAATTGATGGTCTCCAAATAGCTAATGGCCAGGAGACAGAAGGGCCGGCCACTCTGGTTGCCAACCAAAGAGGAGTTCATCTTGAGCACTGCAGTGATCTCTCTACTTCATGCTCCTGCCTGCTGCCTGCAGCCACTCCAGGCAGCTGCTGTCATTGCGGCTGGTGCTGTGTGTGCAGCAATGTCAAAACCGGAGCTCCAGTCCCCAGGGCTGCTCCAGATGCTGCTGCTGTGCATTGTCTGCAGCACAATTCCCCTTTAAATCCGGCTCCCCGCCGCTCCCGCTGCACCGGGACCCAGCGGCAGGCATGTCAGCAACTTCCCCGGCGCACCGGAGAGGGCTGATACCGATGCCCTCCTGGGTGGGCTGCCGCGCCGAGGAGGGATGAGGGGCTGGGGGAAGAGGGAGAGGAACCTCCACCGAGTCAGGACGAGAGTCCTCCCAAAGGCTGACAGAGAGAAGGGGAAAGTGTTTTACAGAACCGCCTCTCCCCCGCGCTGCCACCTCCGCCGCTCCCCTCCTTCCCCACGCCCTGCTCAGCGCTCCCCGTCGGCCCCGGCTCCAGCCCCGCTCCCTCCCCACGCCCCGCCGGCGGCAGCGGAGGCGATGCCGCCTCCCCGGAGCCCCGGCAGCCGGGCGGGGGGATGCGCGGCGGGGAGGGCGGGGGTCCAGCCCTTCTCCGCTGGCTCCATTTTGCACGGCGCTTTTGTTCGCCGCCTCTCCCGGCCCCGCCGCCGCCGCCCCGGCCCCGCCGCCGCCCCGCCGCCCCCCGCCCGGCCCGGGGCCAGCCCGGCCCCGCCGCCCCGGCCCTACCTGCGGCGGGGGAACAAAAGCGCGGAGCATCCTCGGGCGGGCGGCGTGCGCTCCGGCCGCGGCGATGCGGAGCCGGGGGCGGGGAGGCGGGAGGAAGGGGAGGGAGGCGGCGGGAGCGCGGGGGAGGGCGCGGCGCGGCGGGGACCCGGCGGGGAGCGGGGCCGCAGCCCCGGCCCCCATCCGCCCGCCCCAGCGCGCAGGGAGCCGGGCAGCGCCGGCCGCAGCCCCGGGAAGGCGGCTTGGCGCTCCGGGGGCGCTCGGCTCGGCGGATCCACGCGCGGCCGGTGGCGGAGGGAGCCTCACCCGGCGCGACCCCGCCGGGCCGGCAGCGCACGCGGGTCCCGGCCCTGCCGTCCCCGCGCCGCCGGTGCCGCAGGGACACACACCCAGCGCAGCCCGCTCCTCCTCCCGCACCCTGCACGCCGAGCGCCAGCCGTCCATCACCGCCCTGAATTCACGCGGTTCGTCGTCACTTAAAGGCTTTTCCATCCCAGCCCTTTTGGCCAAATACCTATTCTGGAATAAACGTGCCTTTCCTAGGTGCACTGTGTGCTGCTCACAGGAGACACCTGAAAGCAAGGGCAAAGCTGACAACGATGTCCCACCATTAATCCAGACGAGGCTCCAGGTAGGCAGGCACCTCCCTCCATACAGAGAGACACACACAGAACGCAAAGGCACCGCTGTCCCTGACATCGGACACCAAAGCAGAAAACCCAGCGACATTCCAGCCAGCAAACACGAGAGAGATTCACAGCACAGCATTTAAACTCGTATTCACACCCTAAGTTAATACCATCTCACTATTTAACCAGAAAAACCTCTTTGAAGGCAGAGAAGCATAATAAGGTACAGCTCTTGTTTATTCTTTATCAAGAGCTTCAACTGACAGGCTGGAAAACACGTTCCCAGGTATGTGGGAGCTCATTCTCTGACCATGACACCAGACTGCTCCAGTGCCACCACTTAGGGCAAGCCCTTGCTACAGGAATTTGTATTTGAATGGACCAAACCAGTAAAAAACTGGAGTGAAGTTCTTCGACAATCAAAATAATTTAGTCAGACATCAAAGCGTGCAATTGGCATCCTTACAAGCTTAAGTCCACACTCTGACAACCAACACCAACAAACCCAAGGGTTTGGTTAACCTAAGCTAAACGTTGGTCATTCTGCGGAATACCTAACGGGAAATTAATTGTGGCCAAAGGAATAGAGGTCAAAGCAATTGAGCCACAACTCTCAGGTTTTCAGCTGATCAGTAAGTACAAAAAGCATTTTATGATACACTTGTGTTGGCCAAAAATCTGTGCTGGGTAACAGCATGACTTGGCAGATTTTTAGTTAGTCTCATACAAATGCCTGAAAACAAAAACTTGGGGATTCTGCCCTATCTTTAACCCCAAAAAGATCTCTTTACTATTGTCCACCATTTTTTTTAAATTTATGGTGTTTCTACTCATGGCAACTGAAGTACTAGAACTGTAGCTAGGAAACATAAACTTTGAATTAAATTTAGGCCAGGGTATTGTGGATTTACAAAAAAAAACAAGCTATGATTGAATTACTGCTGGAGAAATGATCTCCTATCTTTCCAAAGCAGAGAATGATTTACATACCGATTGATTCAAATAGAACTTCTGAATCCTTGGGCACGAATAGACACATTCTAAACAGCCCCAAGAAAATGTACATTGATACACTGAACTTCCTATGTCAGATACATAAAAACAAGGTAGCAATGGAAATACTGAGCCCAACCAAAACCACATCTGGTTGATGAAATTTCTAAACAGAAAATGCACCATGAAATCAAAAACTCCCCAGTGTTCAGGTTTTTATGAAAAGCTCAATGCCCTTAGAGGTATTTCTGTAGAAGAGCCACGTCTGTTTTTTCCTTTAACTGACATTCTATTGTTTCTCCGAAGCTGAGAGCAATGACTCCACTCAGTGCTCTTGCCAGCTCACTCCTGCTTGCTTAAAACACCCAAACCAGCAACAGCCCCAGCTCCTCCTGCCCCTGCACCTGCAGCCAGCCCGGCAGGTGAAGCAAACTGCAGCTGGAAGGTAACTGGGTTACAGGGCCTGCTCCCCAGCTCTCTGGTTGGGTGCACCACCAGCCCAGCACCAGAACCTCTCCTAAAGACACCCAAAGGTGTGGCTGAGGTGGCTGAGCTCCGTGAGACTGAAAATACTGTTGTGGTGTACAGACTTCTCCCACTCTACACCATACAGCACCACCTCGTCTAAGGCAATGAAAAGTACTCCAGAAATTATTCAAAGTTACAATGACAGCTCCTGGGAAAACTGCTGCTTGTAAAAGATAATTAAACTTTTATCACCATGTGATCAAAACTAATCAAACGAGGAATCTCAAGGTTCAGACACACTGACAAGGCTACGTCATTGTACAGTGTGATGCACAGATGCATGGTAGGTTCCATTTCAGTTGATTGTACCCAGTCATGGCCCTCTGTCCTCCTGAATTTTCAACGCATTCTTTTTAATTTATAGGAACATATGGAAATATGATTGTGATATAAGTAGAAAATAAGCGTTAGCCACCCACAGCTAAGGTTCTGTCACATTGTATGCCGCCGATGACAACACATTCAGTCAAACAACGGTAGTGACATTTTCATCTATTTCTTCATTAAAAACCAGCATCATTTGCAGCAAGACAGACAAGTATATTTGGTAGAACGTCTGTGTTCTATAATCCTCGTCTCATGGATACAAAAAGGTGGGAAGATGAGAAAGTGGGTAGCAGTTCTGCTATAAGAAAAAGACTGGAACAAATTAATCTACCAGGCCTGGGATTTCTCCCAGAAATGGTGACCCCGGAGTAACATTCCAGGATACTCCTCCTGACACTGGACTATTACTTTTTATTTTATTTGTGCCACAAGATGTCCCTCTCACGTTGTAATTTTCTTAATATAGTGTATTTATGTGGTACAACAGTTCATGGCTTTTTCTTTTCAACATTACTTCCTCCCACACAGACCTATATCCAAAAGCTTTTTATTTCTCCTCCATATTGTAAATGTCAAGTTTTTAATGTTGATATTATGAAGAACTTCTCCACTGACAGATTCAGTAATTGTATTAATCCTTTCTAAAATGTGTTTATTGTGGCTGTTGTCTCCTTCACTTTGTATCATGTTTATTTCTCTTTTTTAGCCTGTCTGGCTCGCTTTACGTGGTTTCTACTCAACTCCACCTATGCCTGTCCAGAACATGCAGTCTTGTTCCTGCAGGTGTCTGTTAACACCTGGAGTGACACCACGTGTCTTCTCCTACCTTTCAGTGGCTGGAAGCCTGAAGATTAACAGCCCTAACTGTGATTGCCAAAGTGCTACCAGGACCAGATGCCTCTTCCAGGGATTGTCTAGATCGTTTCACCTAGAGCTTGCTTTCTGTCCCCAGTAGGGACATGACCTTAATTCACTGGGCTGGCTTTCATCCACACTCCCCACCACCAGCATGGCAATCTGGAGCTGCTAAAAGCTTTATTATTGCACACAGATGGTGTGCAAATTCTCAAAAGTAATTTGTGGAAGCACCATGATGGTGAAACTTCAACCTTCCCGCAGTAACAAAAGCACAGAGAACAAACCCCAGCCAGTGTGTGGCAAAGAAAACCAGAGCAAATAATTAATATATGCTGTCATGATGATTGGAACACAAAGAGCACACCTTGAAACACAATTTCAATGCTATTTTTAAGTCATATTCAAGAAGAGAGATAGACACAGCTCTCCTGAATGGCAGAACACAACAGGAGACATTTCCTTTTCAATCCTTCAGTAGCCACTACTCAACAGTGAACAAAAAACTGTTCTTTCAGCAATTAATTTGCAAAGGCAAGAAAAAAATCAGAGATTACCTGAGCCTGCCCAGAAAAGCAACCACCAGAAGAAATACTGGGGTGCTGCATCCAACATTCTGTGCACAAGGGGAAAAAAATCCCTGAAACAGGCCAGAAGGTTATGAAGCAGCTGTCAACACAGATCCTTATTAATTTGGGACTGTGCTGCTGCATGGGGTCAGGAAAAGCCTGGCAGAAATCAAATGCAGCTACAGGAATAGAGGGCAACATGAAGAGAGAAGGGGCACTGCATTATGAGCACAGGTTTCCTGCATCTCCTGCTCACATTCCAGGGCATAGGTTTTACATGGCTCCTTGTGCTCCTGCACTACACCACAGCAGTTATTCTCACATAAACCCCCTTCAAGGCATGGTAATGCAAATAACTGCAGGCTTGCCAGAGAAGAATTGGCATTAGTGACATGCAAAACATGGCAAAGCATTACAAAGATGGGAAAGCAATGTAATATAATGGACCCTTGTCTTCATATAATTAGCAATTTTTTTCCCAGGAACATTTACTCCTATACATTGCTGCATACTGACTGTAACTGAGCTGCTATTTTAAGAGCAGTAAGAATTAGTCACATTGGAACTCCAAAATTATCACATTTCATGCCTAAGAAAAGCATGAAAAAAAAAATTAAGGCCAAAGTGCAACCCAGCTTTATTATACTCTTGGTACAGACTACGTCCAAAGGGTCTGCAAACGTTGTATTGCTGGGCCTTGAATTCATGTTCTCCTCAGCCTCCCAAACAATCCTTGCATTTTTTGCCTGCTCTCCTCTCCAGTACCTCCACACAGGCACTGAAAGATAACCCTGTTTAAAACCTTGCGCTTCTTCCACTGCCTGCAGACTGAAGAAATCCCAATTCCCCCGTGAACCAAGCACACATTTCTGTGCTCAAACACCAACCTCTGTCCCTTCCACAGGAACAGTCCCAGCCTGTTTCCATATTTCAGTCACAACAAAACAAACAGCACTGGATGGCACTGGGCTAATATGGCACCTCCAGATTAGGGAGGTCAACATAATTTTCATTTGCTGGAGCTGGTGTGCTGCTGATATATCACAGACCTCATGAGACTACAGCAGGGCCTGAAAATGGTCACCCAGGACCCATTCTCTCCAATTCCTTAATTAGTTTCTGTGCTGAACGAGCACTGCAGGCATAGCCAGTGCTTTTCAGCAGAACACAGGGCAGGGCCAGCCCACTCTCCCTTACACTTGCACTCCAGAGATGCTTCCAACAAGAGATGCAGGTTACTTTCTTTGTCTCAGCCAAATGACAAGGAGTGGAAAGGTTTCACAGGTTTAAAAATGAAATGTTACACTATCCCCTTCCAGCTGACAAAGATAGTAGCAGAACGTGTCACCAACTGTGCCACAAAGACATCATCTTTTGCATTCTGATACCAAAACACTGAAACAGAGAAACAAGTGAGGCTGACAGCTACTCACTAGGCAATTAAAATAACACAACAGGATAGCTGTGATCACTCCTTGCCAGAGCACTCAACCTCCACATTACTTATATGATTTATTCACCATAAAATCCATGTTACAGCTCTACAATGCATAAACCAGCATTAAGGAATTTGGATCAAGTTTTTTCTATATTCATCGATTATATGAAAATACTTATTTTCAAATACAGAACACTTTTAGCTGATTTAACATGATTCATTCACATTATGTAGGATCTCTCCTGCATGACTCCAGCAGAAACTGAGTTTTAATTTCAGAAGCCCTCCTGCCCTCGGACTAAGGTCTTTAATTGCTCCTTGTGAATCCGTGCCATCAAAATATAGAGATACAAAGGCTGATTCACTTGTTTTGCTTTTTAACTGGTGAATAATTAACTTCTGTAATATTTGTACTTAAGCTGTATCATTAATAATTTCTAATACAGTCCTTCTAGACTTGCATATTTGATGAAAGCAATAAAATCCAATGTAGCTATACAGATAATGGTCAAATCCAAATTAACACATCAGTTTTCTGGATAAGAAGGTGACATTTCATTTTGCGACCCATTCGTTGCTTGAACTTTGAGAACCACTGAGTGATGTCTTTACAAACAATTCTTATATCCTTTTCCTACCTTACTGGGGTCAGCATTCAAGATGAGAAGTCACAAAACTGCTGTCCAATGCAAAAACATCCACGTTGTTCTGTTTTCTTTCTACCAAAAAAGGCTGCAATTTCTACTAGTGTTGGATTTTTAGCACAAACACTGAGACAACACAACAAAATTCAGCTTCCATTCAGAAAAGCCAAACAAGCAAAGAAAATTAATCTGTCCATTATGAAAGCAATTAATAGGATATTTATTTTTTACAAACTCAGAACTCAGCTGGGTGAAACAGGACTGTAAAAGGAAAGCAGTGTAATGCCACCAGCAGCTCTGTAGGGTTTTTGCTGGAGGACTGAATCACAGTCACTTGTTGACAGATCCAGGTACACTAAGGGACCCTCAGGCAAGAGTACGCCTGAAGCCGCCGTACTCCCACTCTTTCAGAAATGGGGGCAAAGAGCTGAAAAAAGCCACGGTACCTTTGTGATGAGGATCCTGTACTTCTCCACCAGGTGGTCGTTGTTGTGACACCCTGCGAGCAGCTGCCACACCTCGCCCCGCAGCGCCTCGGGGACGCCGCTCCGCACCAGCGCCGACAGCGTCTTGGGCCGCACGCTCAGGTTCAGGTGCCTGCAGGGAGGGCTCGGTTACTGCCCCAACAACCACAGAAACCCAGCTGGAACAGCACACACAGCACCCCTGCCAGGCACTCCACACCTCCACGTGAAATTCAGGTCGTGTAAAATAAATACAGTTTGGAGAACTACTTCCCAAACTATTTTCTTGACTTCCATTAAATTTATATATATATATATATATATATATATAACATTCAACAAACCAAAACACTACATTAAATGCTAGAGGACAGAGGTCACAGCCTGTAAATTCCAAGTTCAAACTACCCCAAAATGAGCAGTCTGCAGAAGTCTCCTAGCAGGAGGTGACCTTCTCAGGGAGGGAGGGAGGGACAGAGGAGTCAGAGCTCTGAGAGTCACCTCTCCTGCTTCTCCAACTGCACCCCTGCACTAGGGCAGCCCCACTGCACCAGCCAGCCCCAGCTGAACAGCTCCTTCCAGCGAGACCACTGACAGCTCATAAATTACAGCACTGCAAGCTGTAAAAACTAAACCTACATGTAATTTATGCACTTACAGCACGTTAAGCTGAACAGCTCATTTGTGGCTTATATATAAAAATCCCCAAAAGACACACGTCTTAAATCATAGAAATTACTATTTTTCAGCAGTACTAAAAAACAAACTTCTGGATAAAATGAGCAAGGGAACTGACAGACAAAGCCAGGCAGAAAGATGAACTTGTGTCACATCAACTGCATTATGTTCTTAATAAGCTGGCATTTATTAATGTTTGTAACAGTCTAACAGATATGTGGATAATAATTTCACACAGACTGGGATTCCCTATGGCCTTTCTCCAGTCTACAGTGTTCTGACACAATAATCTAGAGACTAACAAGGCAGACATTTAAATCAGTATTTATTGCACAGAACCCAGGACCATCATGTCCTCCTTCACTGTGCTTTCTCTAAAAGAAACCAACTAAAATATAAATAATATTTATAAGGTAGTTACATTTATATCAATGTCATTATAGACATATCTTTACAGAGCATTTATTATGCTTTTATAATATGTAAGTATATTTATATAAAATACTTCCTATATACAAAATACTCAGTATTTCTGTAAAGGCCTATGAAACTGCTTTGCCTCAATCTCAGATCAGAGGAAGTACAACAGTAGTTCCAATGAATACAGTCATGAAGGCTGTAGACTAAAGGCTACACACTACTGGATTCTTCCCAACTATGTTTGAAATGAGAAAATTGTGTGACTCAGCAGTTATGAAACATCAGCCAAATATTCTTTGGTATCACAAAATACCAAATATTAAATTAATATACACATCTAATTACACAATTCTAAAAACTAGCATGAAACTACCTAAAATCTGATTTTTATGGTTTTCAATCCTCTTATGTTAAAAGCTGGGGGATCATTGCTTCCAAATACACGTTTTTAGTTAAGAAGGAAAGCCCTTTAACACATATTAAAGCTGTTGCCAGCATTAGCACAGAAGCATTTCATATCCTCTTAGAGCTGCCAAAACATTTCCAATGGGAGTCAGGTGGCTTAATTATCTCCGAGCCCTTGGAAGAATTACAAAAAAAATGCAAGTTGAAAGAAACTTTCTCACAGATGCAGCAGATGCAGAGAGCTCATCTGGCAAAGATGTTTCTCCAAATCTAGGAGAGGGAAAAGGGATCATATATCATTTTACCACAGCCTTCCCCTCCTACAAATGTGTCCACTTAGTGCAAAACCAAAGTGGAAGGAAAACGACTCATTCAAATAAGCAATAACTGCAGAAAGTACTAAACAGTTATTATCTTAATTTAAAGAGATTCCTGTCTAAGTGGTCACATCAATCCTTTTTCTCATCTAAGCTGCGTGAGTGACTCCAATCTCTGCTGTCCTACTCCTTGATCCAATACCCCACTCAACCTTGGACTTGCTGTCCAGCCCTTGCCCTGCTCTCATTGACTTCAGGAAGCAAAAGGCCACAATTAAAGCCAGAGTCAAAATGAAGCCTGTTTGAGCTCAGTCTCATGCTGCCCATCACCCCCTTTGTGGGGAAAAATTAAAACCTACAAAACCCCTGAATTTCACAACAATCAGCATCACTTTGGAACTGCTCAGACTACTTCAAGATGAATAAAACAATCCCTCACCAAAGGAGGATTGTGTTGCATTTGCAATTGGACTGTCAAGAAACACTCTTCTTGCACACTGACATTTTCCAGGGAAAAACAGCAGAGCTCATGTACTTCCTTCTTGGCAGGCTCTGGAGTCTTCCTTTAGATAAGGGAGGAAAAACATCTTCTCTGTCCAAGTCCAAATCTCCCATTTCTTAAGCTACAGTCACTAAGATATGACAGCTGCAGGAAAAATTGGCTGTGAACCCAGTCAGAATTACAAAGAGGAATGGAAGTGATCTGTGCAGAATAGACAAAGCAAGAGCTGCATTTTCTCTACACTACTTAGTTTAGTTTTTCCTTTAATAAAATCCCAAGGAACCTGAAGATAAGTAGAATTTTAAGGCAAAACCAACTAAAGACACAGCATAAGTGAATTTCTACACATTAAACATGCACTCAAAACCTAAAATATTTATAACACCCTCTAAAGAAATCAGAAAACAAGCCAGAGAATAAGGGGTGGGGATGGACAGAGAACTAAATCCAAACTAATCTTATATCACAGCCTCTGGAAATAAAAACTCCAAGCAGAAGGAGCAGACAGAATGAGAATATTCAGAACTGTAATTTTCAGAATGTGATTTTACCACTTACCACTTGGACAGCAGCTCTCCCCACGTTTCAAGAATTTTTTCTGCACACTCTTTGGAAACATCTCCAGAACCACTTAAGAGTGGTTCATCATTGTCTGCCAAGAGAACAGAAGGGACACTTCAGCCAAGGCCACATGGAAGGCCAGCAGGAAAAGTGAAAAAGCAGAAACCCAAGTTATCTCCATTTCATCTTTGTAATGCCAAATGTTTCTATACTCAGAAGTGGTTGTGGTTTGCTTTAAAAAATTTTTTTAAAAGCAGAAGTTCTTGAAAATGCATTAAATTCCAAGCTGGGCAGGTCCTGGTACAGTTTCATCTCTCCCAGATGTCTGACTCTGCACTAACCACTGCCTGCTGACATTTCCAAATAACACCAGCTTCTCCTTCTGCTCTCAAACCTGTCCATAGCTGCTCAGGGAGGGGCAGAAGCCACATGATAATCCCCAGTTTTGAGGAGCCCTTTTCCATGTTGTCCCAAATACAGCACAGGAGGCCTGGGCTGAGAAAAGCAGGGACACTGAAGAGCCAGATGAGGGAGAGGCTGACCAGGAATGCCAGGACACTGGCTGTGGGATCTTGCAATATTCCAGCAGGAAAGAACCCCTCAATCAGGCAGATTCTGACTGGAAAGGATCCTACATCTTTTATAGCCACATTATTCACCAACTGCCCTTTCTCAAAGTCCACAAAGCACAGGAGCTTCTCACCCTCCTCTTCATCATCCTCTGGAGGCGATGGGATCATGGAGCCCTGCGAGCCCGACTGGGGCAGGCGCAGGGAGGGGCTGGCTGTGGTTTTCCTTCTCTCCCTCTCAGATTCACTTTCCAGGCACACAACCTCATACAGAGTGTCCGAGTTGTTCTTCCTGTCCTTCTGCTTTATCTAGGAAAACAAGGTTCATTTCACTCAGGAAGACACACAAATGCCACATCACTTCCTAAGGCTCTGCCTTCTCTTTCCAGAGCAGGAGAGCTGAGGAACAACTTCCATCCCGTTCTACAGTGAGGAATGTTCACACCTGGGACACATTTAATGCAAGGGGCAGGCTGTCAGTGCTCCCTGAAACCTGCTGGGAGCGTGCTGCACCCACAGGCACGAGGGGCACTTGGATCTGCTGTCCACAGGGAGCTCATCTTTCCAGCCCTCAATGAACTGGACACAAATGCACTGATTTTTAAAGCTATAAATGCATCTGTGGTCTAAGACAAGAAGGTTCCTCAATATGCAGCAACTTTGCCTTTATTCAAACAGTAGTGGAAAATGGAAAGCAAAAGCTTAAAAATTATGTCAAATTCTTCTTCAAAGAGAATTTATAAAATGAGCTAAAATAGAAAAGGTTTCTGGGGATACTAATGGTGGCAAAAGTACTCCTAAAAATTTGTTCATATTTATTTGAACAAGATGAGATGAGCTTTAAGATCCCTTCCAAACCAAACCAGTCTGGGATTCCATGATTTTCCCACGGCAATGGTCTTTGGCAAAGCTTCCAATTCTGTGTATACACTGCTGCTGTGTACAAATTGCTGAGTTCCAAAGCCTACTCTGTGACCCTGTTTTTCCATAATTTTCAATGCTTTGGTGCCTTCCTTTCCCTTAAAAAGGGATTTTTCTTTGTGAAGCAGTTCTAAAATATTAATATATTTTAAGGACTTAGAATTTTTTTCGTAAATGAATAAAAATAGAGAGCAGAAAAGAGAAGGTGAAGAAAAGAGGGAAATAAGATTCAAAATTATGCTCCACACTAAGCTCCCAGTGCTCAATTTTATTCTTTGGAGCATTAAAAATGAAGAGAAATACATCAAAACTAAAAATGACTAAATCACGAAATGCAATCGGAGCAAATAAAATCTCTCTGCTTTCACCATTTCCGAATAAAGAAACACTGCCAAAGTAAGATAAGCCAATTCTACACAGCTGTACTTTTAATAGGCTAATCATGACTCCACAGAAACAGGTTTCCCTTCCAGGCTTATCAGGCAGTACATTCTATATTTGTTGCTTCCACTACGAGTTTTGATAATCTTCCATTAGTAAACACTGCAAGTTGGATAACCTGACAGTGTCTGTGGAAAAAGAGAATTGGCCAAGATAAGTCACAATGTCTGTGAATTTGGTAAGACAAAAGATCCAGAATTAGCTCAGTAAGATAAGCTTCCTTTAAACTGCCAAACAGAAAAGGCACCTTTTGGAGGCTGTAGAATATTTATAGCCCAAGAGCCTCTACATGCTCCACCTCAAAAATATTCTAAATAAAAAGGCTGAGCTCATCCATGAAGAATTTTTCCACCTTAAACTTTGAAGGAAAAGGTTTTTTCTTTACATAGAAAAAGAATCCTTGGTGAACTTCATCTTTGTTACTACCCAGATGCCATTCTTTGTTAGCACTTAAAGGCAAGTGTAAAAAGAATGAAGAAAAGCCTCTTGCTTAACTCAAAACCTCTTTAAATAAGAACACTTATCAAGAAATTAGGACTCCAGCACTGCTTTCTTTTTGGGCTGCACCCAGAATTCTAAGCCTCGAGAGGGCACGTACATCCACATTGTTATTTGCTTTTATACATTTCCAGCTCTTTAAACAGGACTTTCATTTCAGAACAATAGTTTCTAGAGCAGAAGAATAGCAGCTATTTCAAGTACATGATCTCTTCAGTGACTTGGACCTTCAACTTACCAGCCTTATTTTGAGACTAAGTTATTGCCTTGTACTGTTATTAGGAATATCCTGGACAGAAATAATGCTTCCATTTTTAGGAGATGGGTAAAAAAGTAAGTTGGAAAAAACAGTAAAATTTTTTAACAAGTTCTAGGGATTTTTTGTGGTTGCTTGGATTTTTTTTCCCCAGGGCAAACTTGGGGTATGTGTGAAATCTCTGTTTCCAACCATGCAGAAGGGGAAAATAGACTTTGACAAAAAATAATTTCCTTTGGAATTCCATGTGGATGTTTGCTCATCTAAAAACACTTCAAAAGAATTGTTCAATCTGCATGATAAAATAAGTTTAGTGATCTATCAGATACCATGTCACCAGGATTATAGTAAGGACTTTTTTTTCTCTTAACCCTTAATTTTACACAATTATTCCTCTACACCCTTATGGCAGCAAGTCTCAGCACAGCCCCAGTTTGCAGATAAATCCTCCCTTCCTTTTCTGGCTGTGGTTTGGCTGGAAAATCCATAAGCCTCTCTGTAACCTCACAGACTCATCAAAGCTATCAAAAAGGCTATTTCAGGCTCTTTATGGGAACTGCAGATAGCCAGCAACAATCAGCACAATGAAGGGTAGCTTTTCTCAAAGTGAAGTGCATTTATTTTACCTCTTTGAATCAGGAGGAAAATGCTGCATTATGAACATTATATCAGTAAAGGTTTTAGCAATCATAGGGAGAAATAGCCTATTAATTGTCAATTTTATTTCTTTATTTTTTAACACATTACCTGTTTCAATTTTAAGAAGAAATTTTCAGTTGAGCTCCGTTTGCTGAAGGGCCAGAACAGCCTCTCATTAGGTGAGCAAACTCTGACTTTTGTCTCCAGAATGAATCGAACGGGCTCCTGCACCTCAGTTATGACCAAATCCACAGCAGTGGTCATGAACAACACTTTATCTAGAGAGAGAAAATGAAGCCACAGTGTGAAAAGAAACATTTCAAATAAAATATTCCATAACCCCTTTCCCAGTAACATGGAAGAACAAAGGAAACTTTCCTTTTCAGAATCGATCTTCCCCCTAATTTAACATCTCAAAACCCTACAAGCTTCAAAATAGCAAAATTGGATCACTATGCACTATTCACCAGAGTAAGGAAATTCCAGCCTTCAAGCCAAAAAAATGATCTCGTTAAAAAGAATAAAAATTCTGCTTTTTCAAATCCCACTGAAATTGTATCCAAAACCTTCATTAAACATTATAGAGGATCCGTGCTCTTAACTGCACAGTGCAGACCTCTGGCCATCCAGTCTAATTACACTTCAATTCTTTTTTGTTTTAGAAGTTACTTAACTGTTTAATACCATGACATTAAAGGCATTTAAGACCATCTCAGCTGTGAAGTTCCAAAAATTGACTACACACTCTGATGCTCCAACAGGAGGCAACAGGGCTCAGTGACCTATGAGATGTCTCTGGCAGGGGATGATAAATTGTGTCCTTCAGGCAGGATGGCATCCACTCCAGCACCAGACTGTGCCCAGCAGCTGACTTCATGACTTTGCCCAGTCAACTCCCATTAACTTCCCAACCTCTGGCACACAACAGTGACAAGAGATTGAAAAGATGATAATTCAGCTGACATCTTCAAAGAAGTAATGACATTCTCTTTCAGGACTCGTGAGAGCAATGCAACATCAGCTATTTTGGGACGACACTTGGAGTGGTTTGCTTTCATTTTCTCAGGTATGGGAATCCTTCTGTTTAATTAAAAACTTGGGTTTGGAAAAAATTGAAGTGACCACAAGACACTGAGCAAAGCAAGTGCCTGCAAAAGTCATTTCATGCAATTCTCAATGGGATTCCTGAAAAGGTCCAGAGGTGCACAGAGCACCTGCATCCTGCCCCACACCTGCAGAGCCTCCTACGAGGACACAGCTCCTACAACATATTACTGAACATTGCTTGCTTTTATTTATTTTTTTTTTCTTTAATTTCATACGGCATTTAGCACCCTACACTCTGAGAATATATTCCATCCTGTGAAAGTCTTTTGTGGGATTCTTCTGGAAAGATAACTGATCCAATGCCCACTATGGAAGTAATTTCCCTGCCTCGGGATAACACCTGGCAACATTCATACCTTTTGGTGTTTCTTCATTTACAAACTGGAAGTGTGGAGACTTTTGATTCCAGCTCCCAGTGATCACGTATGATTTCCCATCAGAACTTTTACCCATGGACTCCTAAAAACAAGGTAAGTTTATGTTTGTTTTTTTTAAATTGAAGAAGTTTCTACATTATGTAGTGCCAGTCCTGTGAAAGAGCTACTGCACAGTAAGGAAAGGGCATGTGACAGAGTCTGCAGCAGAGATCATCTCTGAAGGAAATAACAGAGTTCCCCTGCAATCCTTGGTGTCCATGCTGATAACACAGAAAGGCCAATTAATACTAATTATTCTACTGGTACATGGTATGACCAGTCTTTTTGGAGGTGGGCATTTAACAGCAACTCTCAGTTTAAAGAGGTGTGGATGAGAACACAACATATGTTATTCAGTCACTAAGAACCAAACCAATATTTTATCTAATGTTCAGCTTGTCTGTCTTCCCAACAACCTTATTTTCTGGGCAATCCAAAGCCTGGTAGAAAACAAAATTATTCACGTAGTATTAAACCCTTTTGAGTAGTCACTATGCACTGCATAAATACTAGCAAATTTGTTGTCACTTCACCCTTGTGAAGTCAAATGATCCCTATCATTACTTTATAGAGAAAAGTGAGTCATAAGAACAAAGCACCCACTAGTTCTGTGTTACAATGGAAGCCTCTCAGGCCTCGATTCTCACACTGATAACTATGCTGTAAAACTTTCCATGTTTAAAGCACAGCACTTTAATATTCAGCATGTCTAAAAATAAGGTTCTATGTTTCTTATTTCTGGCCCCTGAAAGAGAACAGTCATGACTGACTGTAAAACTGGGCAAGTTCCCTGACCAAGCACCAGGTCACATTCTAACTGAGCAGCAGAGGCAGGGATTGAACTCAATTCCCATCAACAACTGCAGGAGTGTTCTCTGTCCATCCTGACATCATGCACAATCATAGCCCAAGTTCTCACTGAGTTTTGTTCAGAAAGATCCTTACCAAATCCAAAAGGTGCATGTCGCCACTCCGAACGTCTTTCCCACGGCTAAGGAGAAGGCCAAAACATCTGCAAAGACAGGCAAAAAATGTAACTGCAAAACTTGGACATGCTCATAAACAAACCATTAACATTTCTTATCTAAGTATTTGCTGTCGTACATCACAAACAGCCCATGAATCCACTGACAAACATCAACAAACCTTGACATTTGAAAGCAGCATCAAGCACATCCAGCAAAACAATCAAGCCAACATCAAAAATATTGAGCAGGATTTCAGAATCATATTTACAAGATGGTTTTACCCTGTTTACAGCAGCCTGGAAATTGTTCCATTACCTTTGTTTTAAAGAACAGTCTAATAAAGTCACTGCTAACAAGGGTTCATTATACCACAACAACACTTGGCCTGCAGTCTTCTGCCCTTCCTTTGGTGGCTTTTTTTTTGGTTTTTTAGACATATTTGCATAAAATTTACCCTTCAGTAGGGACAAGGATCAGATGAAACACAAGGACCTCTTTTATGATTTCATTTTGGCCTTTTCACAGGACTTTTGGCCCACACAGGTATGTCCCACTTCATCCTCAAGAGAAGAGTGGCACTAAATCACACAAATGGAGCGTCCACAGAATAATTACTAACCTGCTCCCTCAGAGGCAAAATACAGATAAAGAGTCTTTTAAAAGTTGATGACATTACCTTTCAATAGCTAGTTCTTTATTCGTTGTCTGCTGCACATAAATCACAATCTTCTTATCAATCCCTTGGCGGAGTTTGAAGCATTGCCTGTCCTTGTCTTTGGGAACTGCACTGTTATTCATCAGAAAAGAAAAAAAGAATTCTCAGTTTAGCTGCATTCTTTGCATATACCAAACCCAGCAACAGACACTGGTGCAGCTCCTTACACCTGGGATTCATTTAAACTAGAATAGGAAACTCTCAAAAAGGGAATTTAGGGACCACCTCAGCTTCACACTCTCTATTCACTCACCTTCCAGCAGAACCACATACTGCAAGGAAGAAGAATCTCTACCTGAAATAACCTTTCCCATCATCTTCTTTGATTTCCAGGGACACGGAGAAGGTGAAGATGTCGCTGTCAGGAGTCTGGGGGGTGGCAGTGGCTGAGAGCGGGGTCTGTTTGGCAGAGCGCCGGAAGGCAGTGGCAAAGCTGTACAGGATTCGGCTCACCTGCAGCCAGAGTGCACAAACATCAGCTGAAAACAACCTGGATTTTCACTAATTCACAACAAATTGTATGAAAATAATTCAGTTTCAGCATCTAATTAACTGTTTTTCTGCGCTTCTTAGGATAAACTGTTAACTGTGCATTCTTATCCCATAACTAAGGTTTGTTGATGGATGAATTACATTACTTAAAGTGCCCGAAAAACTTCATTTAAATTTCATAATAACATTTACATGTACGTAATTATCATTTGACAAAAAGCTTGCACTTACAGCCTCTTGGATTTCACATCGGAAGACATGAATCCTGAAGAGTTCTGCATTGTAGTGGCTTTCAGTGAAAGCAAAGCAATCACTTTCAGGGGTCCCATCGTGCCCTCGTACACAGAAAAGGATTTTATAGATTGGATAATTTGCTATTTCTGTGTTTGTCTGAGGATCTAAAAGTCTGTTAAAATAGAGAGGGGAAAAAAAAGCGACCTTGCACCTTTAGAAGAATTATTTCAGCCAGACATAACTTGCAAGCTTTAACAATTTCATACCTCCTAGAGAAAGTACACCACAAAAACTACATCCTGTCATTTACTGCAAACCATGACCACCATAATGATGTTTAAATTGAACATCACAAAAAAATACAATACCACAAATGTTTCCATCAATAATGTCCCCTTTGTTTTCAGGGATTAGTCTTCCAAGAGTTACACTAATATTTGGCAGTGGACAGACCCATTTCTGTCAGGCCTCACATATCAGACATTTCCCAAACTACTTTCCAGGCTATTTCCAAAGTGCTTATCAATACCCCATCTCACTATGGCTTTGGTGATAGCTTGGATCATCACAGTACATTTTGGTAGAGTTTGGTAAACAAATTCAAAGGATTCCTTTTCACAGATGTCTGTAAAACCCACTTCTCCCACTAAAGATAATCCAAGCTGCTCAAGTCTCCTGCCAGGTAAACCATCAGCTTGTTTGCTTTCCAAAGGAGCCAAGCTGAAGGCAGAGCCCCAGAGCAGCGAGCCCCGTACCTCACGGTCCCCTCGGAGACGTTGGGCACGGACAGGGTGACATCCAGGGAGATCTGGCACTGGCCCCGCAGGATGGACATCATGCGCAGCGCCTCCACCTCGCTGCGCGGCGCGTTCACCGAGGCGCAGCCCAGGTAGGTCAGCTTGCTGAACACCACGCTGTCCTCGTCTGTCACTGGAGTGAAGGGGCTCAAATCCTCACAGTCTAGGGCAGCACACGAGGGGGAACGTCAGAAACAAGGCAAGGCACCCGCAAGGGAAGTGTCAGACACTGGCTGCCCACTGAATAGGAGACAAGAGAGGCTAAGAACAGAAAAGCCAGGCCAGGCCAAAACACTATAGGAGAGACACATACTTCTATTTTATACAGCCAGGCAAGTAAGCTTAATATTTGTGCACACATCTCAGGGCTGGTATAGCAGTGTTTGCAGAATACAGGACAGTTCAGCAGATATTAACTCTTCCATCACATACATAATCTAGAATTTACTGCACTAAGTGATTATAATGTGAGACATGGGGAAAGGCTACTGGCCACACGTGTACCTAAATTCTCTTTACTTTCCCCACAAAAAACAAGTTCATAAGATACTACCAGGCATTCCTCCCCTTTTTTTTTCTAACCTCCTTGGGATGGTTTCACTGGCAAGCTCATTTCTGGTTTCTGGAGTCCTGCTACTGACACTGGGTTAATAGTAGAGGATGCTGACGCTTCAAGGACAACAGGTTCTTCCCCATCTCCATCAGCTCTGACTTCTCCATGGTCCCGCTCACTGCCCTGATCCTCCATGGGTGGATCCATCAGCACGTCTTCCAGCTCCCGCTGCAGCTGCTGCTCACTTCCATTCCCCACAATCTGAGAGCCACAGAGTTGGGACACAAAAAAGAAGAAAAGACTGTTCAAACAACAAAAAACACCCCTCAGGCACAGAGTCATTCATATTGCTTTTTATTTACCAGTCAAAGCAGCAGTCAACAAATTTAACCCAGTTACAACCGTAAACACAAACTGCAGGGTGCAAGTGCTCACCAGCATGGATTATATCCTCCCTGCTCTAACAAATCTACAAGCAGGCATTTTCTAGCACTAGAAAAAGCGGGGAGATTACTTTCAAACTAGTCTTTAATCATCAACTACATAGACTACCTTTGACAGAGAAACTTACAGACGCCCACAGTATGGGCTATAACAATTCTCAGATTAACACCAGAAAGGGACAAATACAATTAAATATGTTATGTGCTTTATGGGCAAGACAGTAAGGTCTCACAGGAAGAGAAGCATCTGGAACAAGACTATGCCATCATGCTGAGGAGAAGCAACAGCTTTGCTTTGTTTCCCAACACTCAGCTGCAGTCTGACTTTGAGCTCATTGAAGTCAACATGAAAGCATGAAGCCACCTCAATAGTGTGAAATAAGGTCCTGAAGTGGAAAAGGAATGAAGGCATTCATTTCAGGAAGCTCTCAGACACTGCTTCTAAGGAAACTGTTTGTCCATTCCTCTGCAGTTAATAGGGAAGTGACCGAGTTTGCAGAGTATTTACCAGATGCCATCAGCAAAAGACACTTGCTTCTAACACTTCTGTAGCCGCTGGTGGTTGTTCCTGCTGACACCAAAACTCAACCCTAGGAGCACTTCCATACTCTCACCTCTCAGTAAACTCACGGACCAGCTACTAAAAACCAAACTATTCAACTAGCCCAAAAAGTAATAATCTAGTGACTGTTTTGCTACAGAATCTAAACAATAACAACAAGAGACATTCATGCTCTTGAAATTGCCGCAAACAGAATGTCACTTTTTGTACAGATTAAAATACACTCCTGTGCTCTGATCACCTGCCAGGAGCAGGACAGGGTGACTGCCTTACTCAGCTGTATACCCACAGGGGGAGGCAGCTGTAACCTGCAACTAGTTACAGAAATCCACATATTGCCATTTTCCTCCCAACAATTTTAGTATTAATTTGCGTGATACATTGTGGAAAAATCCTGCACAAGGTCATCAAAGGCAGAAGAGTTTCAAGCATCATGTTTATTATTCAGGTCTTTGCATACAATCATCAGAAAGATGATGATGGATGATGATGATGATGATGGAAGATGCACCGTGTTCCTTTACTGTATGGAGTTTATATGTTTTGCAACAAAATAGAATTAATTAATTATAGTGTCCTGTCAGCCCCTTCAAAGGCTATATATCAAAAAAACTAGAGTAACTTCTAGTTTACAGAACCTGTTCTCTATGAAACCAGAAGTTAAAATTCATTCTGGTAAAAAACTGCATCTGATACACCTTTCCTCACAGTCAATAGACTTTGGTAACGTTCTATTCTATCAAGATTAAAAGCAAAAAAATCTGAACTGTGATCTACTCTATTTGGTAAAATAATCAGTATGAATAACATATCTAGATGTTACATCTATAAAACATGATCTTGAAAATAAAATTTCCCAAAAATAGTAGTGACAGGTAAAATACAAATTCAAATTGTTTACAGAAAATAGACATGTAAAAATAAAAAAAACATCTTATAGATATTCTAAAACATCATAATCAAAACCCCATTTAAAAAGCAACTTTAACTAATTTCTCCAAGAAAGCTTTCCTTCTCGGCCCAGACTACTCTCAAAAAGAATTTTAAAAGGCACAGTGACCACACTTCTGTACTAGAGGAGCCCTGCTATTCTCATAGTCCCAAAAACCAAGTGCAACAAACCAGCTGCCTGCACACCGAGGCCTAAAACACAAACCAACGTTAACTTCACGTCAACCAAAGTTTCTCATGCACCCATTTGGATTCCCCACATCAGGGGAACAGGGCACACGAAGGTGTAAATGTGCCTGAAACCCAACTAGAGCCCCAAAACCAGAGCCAGCCTGGCAGAACCAAGGTCAGGAGGGAACAGTAACAGCTGCACCTGATCAGTGCCTGAGGCTGAGCAAAGAAACCACTACCCTAATCATGGCTTTGTCCACTTCTCACTAAACTCAAAACTGATTTTACTTAACCTTTAACTAGGAGGCAGCAAACTTCCTTTAGCACACCAGGGGATTTATCAGAACTGGGATTTATTCCCTTCTCCTGATGCATGTGCTGCCACCTCTGCTGGGAGAGGTCTCGCTGTGCTGGGAGCTCAGAACTCCTGCTCCACACTGTGCTCCAGCAGCAAAGCTTTCCTAAATCCAGCCCACTCCCACTGCCAGTGGGCATGAGCAAACACAGGAACAACACTGGAAAGCAGAGACAGCAGGCAAACTGTATTTCTTGTTTAAGATAGAAAACTGGCATTAATCACTCAGATTGCAGCCAATAACCAAAGGCACATGCTCTCCACACTGGAATACTGAAAAGCTCAAGATGAATCACTTTGTTCAAGGCTTGTGCTTAGTCCAGGCTCCAAATTCATAAAGAAGCTTAAGACCTTCAAAGCTCTGTGGCATTCAGTGCCAAACTAGAGAACAGCACAACTTTATTTCACAACTGATGATCAGGAGGCAGCAGAGCTCATGTTCTTCCTTCCTCATCAAGAGAAACAGCACACCTGCAGCCAGCATTTCATAAACCACTCTGGAGGCAAACAGTGATACAAATAGCTCCCATGTGGAGCAAGAAGTGTTGCAGACTATGACATTTCATGCCTCCAAATTTTCCTTGGGGATAACAGGATGGAACAGAGAAGCTGGTTGACATGAGCATGTCTGTCTCCTGGGCTCTCAAACGATGCTTCAGGAGCTGATTACAGACACTGCCACAGGAGCATTCTCAAGGTAAGTACCACTATGAGACTACTCTGAATTCCTAAGTATTGATGCTGATCTCGATCTTGATGCTGCTGGTATTTGCAGCATTAAGAAAGACAAGCATGAGGCTACAGCCTTTCAGCAGGTTTCACAGATCACCAGGCTCCATGCTCAAGAAATGTTCATGTTTTTTAGACTATTCTATGATGCGAAGTGACACCTTCTACAACCACCATAAAACACACGTGAACTTTTTTGCCAGATTAAGCAAAAGATAGAACTTATTTGAAGTCTTAAGTAAAAGGAAAGAGCCACTATAACAGAATGTCTTGCCCCGGACTCAAAGGAACACAAGAAAAACAAAGCAGTTGGGAGGTAAAAGCAAGAAGAGCAAAAGCATCAAGAAATGTTCGATAAAGTCTCTGTTACAACTACTGCAAAGGAAAAGAGGAGCACCCAGTCCAACAGGCAGAACACAGGATTTCTTATCATCTTTAAAGACATAGATGCAGCCGTAGACAGACATCGGTTTCTTCCAATGGTGGAATATCTCTTTCCATCTCCCAAAAGAACACATTAACTTGACTCACTCTAGGGAAGATCCACTTTTCAACACATTAAAGTGATGGAATTTGGAGTGATTACCTTACTTGTGCCACTTTTCTTAAAAACTGCTGAAATACAAATTGGGATGAATGTTGCTCTAAGTAGCAAAAAAAAGTAGAGGGTGACAAGGGTCTCTTTTCAGAACAGCACTTTTACAAGTGAGAAGATGCCAGTGCCCTTCCAGCTCGTACAAGCCTTTCACAGAGAGCTCGTGTTCTCTGATTCATGCCAAGGTGTTAGTTATAACTACTCTTCTACGTTTCTTAAAGAGAACATTTCACATTGGGGAAAACTTCAGTGTATCTTTGAATTAACAGATACAGTCAAATCCATGTATGCTAATATTGCTTTCCACCTGAAAGCTGTGATAAAATCACAGTTCCACATTCTTGAAAATCAGCCTGTTTCATCCCAAGCACTTTAGGAAGAATTCTGCAAAGTGGGAAAAAACCCACAGCTAGTGATGGAGAGAGCTCTTACTCAAAACCCAATTACCACTTCTGACATCAGCAGTGAAGAAATTACTGACAAAACTGGTTCTTGAATACGTTCTCCCTTCTGTCAAGTTTTCCACAACAAAGAAGTCCCTCTTTAAGCTCTCTATGGTTAGTTTGATTTAGAAGAACAGGGAACAAACTCAGGTTATTGGTTCTTACCTTCAGTCCTGTTTTTTCATCATCACTACCATTATTTGTAGATGGTGTTTCATCCCCTTGCCTGGAAACCAAGACAAAATCTTCACTGTTAAGAGTGGATACCGAGTCTGAAGAGACACTGATTTTTCCAACAGAAGCCTTGTCATCCATGACTTAAAAAGGAAGTTCGATTCATGAATGAGATTAAATATGTTATAAACTCCTGAAAAACAAAAATCATAAAAATACTTATATAAAACTTCATGCTAAATGCTCAAATGTTTCTTGTCAGAAACCTGCTGACTAATTATAAAAACTAACTCATGTGACAGCACAACCAAGCTCCAGCTCCTCTCTCAGCGCACATTCAAAGTCCTGCCCTCATCTTGCTAAGCAGCACATGCTATTACAGCACTGCTTTCCACAGCTCACAAAAGGGAAGTTAATAAAACTCTTTGCAGTATTTCATGGTTATGTCAGTCACCACTTTCTACACACCACACAAAATAGGGCCCTGGAACATACACTCCACTTGCTGACAATTAAGGCCAGCACAATAAAGTCCATTTACTTCCTTCAATTAATACCTGCCTTCACTATGTTCACGTAAAATTACTTTTATTTATCAGAGCTCACTGTATGCTGCAGTCACATTCTTTTCGCCCAAGCAAGAGTTTGACCTAACTCCTGATATTTTGCTCTGAAACCTTGGGACATAGAGCAGTTTATGAATCTACGCTGAATTTTCTGTACTATAAAGAGCAATAAAAGCAAAGACTTCCAAGAAGCAGGAAGAACAGCGTAGGCTGGCTCAGTACTGAGAAGCAGAGCCAACAGAGGATTTTAAAAAGCTGGAATTGGCACTGAGAGGCATTTGAAGAAAGGAACAAAAGGTGAAGTTCAGCTGCACACCTTGAACTCTACAGCACAGATTCCCAGAATCCATGGCTCAAAACAGACTGCTGTGATAAAAATGGGTGATTAAATTTCTCATAAACCCAAATATACCCTTATCTCAAAGGCTCGGGTCTTTACAAACTCCCAAACATAACCAAACTCAAATGCTTTTTCAGCCTCCAGTTTTGCCTTCCAACCTGGAAGCACCATCCCAACCTGGCTTCCAACAGCGCAGCCAAACAACAGAGACCTGGCACAGCCCACAGCATTCCTGCCTGAACCAGGAACAATGCACCAGAAATAGCAAAGCCTGCTTTTATTCCTATCAATGCCCTCCCCACAACCAGCAATACAACATGAAGTCTGCCAGGAGGACAACTTCTAACCAATTACCAATCTAATCACTTAGTGATCCTGGAACATGTTCCAGAGAACTGAAGCAGAGTGTAAGAGGAAGAATGGATGTGGTTTGTTCATGAATGACAACACACCTGTGATTGACTTAATTTCAAAATCATGTGTGGTACTTAGATATCCTTTTCAAAACCATTTTAAGATCCACTGACTTCCAGTGGGAATTACTGGCTGGGAAATGTAGGCATTTTGAGAAGTTCTACACACTGTGTCTACCTGGTATTACTCACAAGTATCTCAAAGGAAGGGCAGAGTTCTTATTGTTAAAGATGCCTTTGTTTCAAGAATTCATATTAAAACATTTCTATAGAAGTTCCATATAGCACCATCTGTATAAGACACAGATCTCTGAAAATACCTAAATCAAAGATCTTGAAACACAGACTAAAAATAAGCATCGAACACTAAATACCCCTTTGGCTTTACTGTTTTCATTCAAACAGAGCAAACCATCTTCCACACTGACAGCAGGAGTAGAGGAGCAGGCTTTGATCACAACCAGCTGTAAAGATCATCCAGGCAAGGATCACTTTAGCACTTTATTTGGTATAGTCTGTCTGTCTTGAAGCACTAATTTCTCCAATTTCCCAAGTGTTTCAATGTGACACCTTTCCCCAGCATGACCTTCAATTCAATAAAAGGCTTCCTGTGCTTTACCAGCTCCTGTGTGGCGTAGGGAGGTGTAAACAAACCCCACGCGGATGCTGGGGCACAGCCAGCCCAGCCACAGCAGTGTCACAACACACAATTGCAACACCAGGACGGCCCAACCAGCCCAACTGTGCCAGTCCAACAGTGAAGTCTCATGAAATTACACAAGATAGAAGAGCAGAGGAAAGGGGACAGTGGAGCAGGCAACTGAGAGAAGCTTTTGATGTAGCAGCAAGCAAAGCTCAGATACCCAGCTGTGCTGGAATCAGCCACACGGGTTCATTGCATTAATGCTCAAACACCTGAGGTGCAAAAGTAGTCTTCAAATATTAAAATATTGCCTGAAGTTAACCAAAATTTCTATATCCTCACACTTTGCTTTGCATGGATTTCATTTCCTCCATTCCTGGCTATCACTTTGTTCCACAGAGGTTCCCACATAGATCATTTTCCCTGAATCAGAAAGCTCACAATGGCAGAATCCCCACCAGAAAGCCTCCAAGCCCATTAAAATAAGGGCACACATCAAAGACCAGCAGAGCAATTCCATGTGGCTCAGGAATCAAACCCCAAGAACAAACAGCAGCAGTGACACTGCTCTTTAGCAATACCTGCAATTGGTCTCAGACCCAAAGCTTTCTGCTCTCACAGCTTAGCACCAAAGACCTCAGCCAGGCACAGAGCTCAGGTTTTGATGTCCCTCAGAAAGCCAATGTCTCATCCCTACCATGGAAAGAGACTTTGGTTTGTTTAAGCATAAATAAAATAGGAGCTTTTGAATTCAGCACAGTTTAGCTCCTGACACAAAACTACACCACAATTCAGTAGTGTTTGCCTGAAGGTGTCTTTACAGCTCCACGGGAGACAGAGTGTCTGGGTAAAACACGTACAGAGAGGAAAACTTCTTCCAACCTCTTTCCTTGCTCATCTGTGTAATTAAATGGGTGCTCTGGCCTCTCCTCACACAACAAACTATTGGAGAAAGTTGCAAAATGAGAAAGTCAACATGGTTGGCTCATGGGTCACTGCTTTCAATTTTACTTAAAATTCTGGTTCTCTGTGAAATTCCCCTTCATTGCTGTTACACCTCACTCTCTACTCAAGATAATGTGCAGAGGAAGAGCAGAGACCCCATTCACCACGATTAAAATCTTAAACAACTGGAAAGCAAGCGTATCAAAAGTTCAGATTAGTTATACACACTTATAAAACAATTATCTTTTACTTCCCTTCCCCAAATATTTGACACCTGACTTTGATTTGTGATCAAAGTTTTCCTTCAAAGTTCTGCCAGAATGAATTTAAAAGAGCATAAAGCAGACAGTATATAGAAAAAAAGAAAACCAGAAAACCTTCAATTTTACATTACTGGAAGAGGCTGGGGCTTGAATGCCACCCTGGGACACGAGCAACAAGTGAAGCACAGCACGTGTAACTATAGCTGGTCTCACTGCATTTCCAAGGAATACCCATAATAATTTCTGGTGCTTAGAACAGCCATGACCACACAAAAAGACAGAGGGTGAATGGAAAAATCAATATTTCAGGCATGAACTTCTTCAACCTGAGAGTCAACAGCAGATGCAGCATCCTTAGCCCGGAATTTACAGGGAAATGCAACACAAAAATAAGTTCTGGGTTTCCAGGGCAGAAAAGAGAATAAGCATGAGAACAGGTATGCAAACCAGAGAGGAAAAGGCTTTTTTCCCCATTCATATCTTTCTCAGCTTTTGTACTTCAGCTGCAGTTCCTAAAGTGATTCCACAAAGTTCCAATATATCTGATGCACAATGCACTAGATAAGGAACAACACAGCAATATTAACTAAATCACTGAAATCTTGGCATGCAAAACAAACTTACATCCTCTATCCTCCAAAATATGAAACCACCAACTGTAGTGTTAAAAATCATGGAAAATGAGAAGGTGACATGCAGAAAAGACACTGAGGTGGCTGAAATACCCAAATATAATGAATGTATCTTCTGTTTCTATTCCTCTGGCTCTATGCACAGTTTAACAACAAATCCAGTATGGTTCAGTTTAAAGATACAAAGTTCTGCTTTGCAAATGTTCATCATTAGCATCTTAGTGTGGGTGAACAGTGGAATTTGTGGCAGAGTTCAGAGGCTTTACAGTGCACTTTGCAGAGCTCTGTTATGACAGAGAACCCAGCATTCTGTAAGGCTCTGAGCTCCTACAGCCTTGCACAGCTGTGGGTTTTTCTACCTGTAAAATTCACCTAGTGCACACCTGTTGTTTTAAAATACATTGCAAGTCCTGAAAAAGCTTGGAAAACACTCCAGGTCAATGCCTGTGTTTTATCACAGCTCTGGGAAAAAAAAAACCCAAACAGTATAGAAGCAATCAGTAGCAATCTTTTTTCTTCTCACATATCACATGATTAGTTTGCTTAATCATGTCAGATCTTTACCCACCTTCCCTGTGCAACACATACTCTCAAATGCAACAAGAAGTCCTTGGCACTCAAAATGAAGCAGGAAAGCCAGAGGAATACTGCATGTGAAAATACAGATTTAGGATGACTAAAGAGTAATTAATATAAAAAATAACAACTACAAGTCTAACTTTTCCTTTCATTTTACAACACACTGACAGCCATAGATGTTCCCACTAATTTCAAGAGCCAGAAAGAAAAAAGATATTGTTATTTGGAGATAATGGTGTCTCTAATTCCACCCCTCTCCTCACAGATCTCGGGAAAAAGAGTGAATCACTAGACACTGTATGCAAAACCAGGCATCAGATAAAACACAAGAGTTAAGCTAATGCAATCTCTGTTAACAATCTTTAGCAGGTTGATAGCTATTGCCAACATGATTTTGCTTTCAATCCGAATTTGAACTATCTGCCAGAGAACAAAACCCTAATTTTAGGCTCTTGTAATCAGTAAATTCCCCATCCCAGAAACAAGCAGCCCGTCCTGGGAAACTGCAGTTTTTAAAAGAAATGCTGACACAGCCTTAGCCAGCCCAGCACAGGAATGCTGCTGGAATGAATGAACTGCGAGCAGCTGGTTCATCCACGCGCCGCAGCTGACGCTCCCCCAGCACCAGCCCCATCTCAGAGCTGTGCAGCCAGGACACTCGGGCTGGAGGCTGGGAGGAAGCCAGTGCAGCCAGCAGCTAAACAAACTCTGGGGATGATGCTCCATGTACTGCTGGAGCCGCTCTCATTAGGATTCAAACACTGACAGGGAGCTACGCTCACCAGACAACCAGAGCGCTTTAAAACTACGCTGTGGAAGAACCAAGAAAAATGGAGTTACATTTGGTGTGTGCTACTAATCACTGCCTGCACTTAGGGCTGGAAATTGGAAGGAAACCCCTATGCCAAGCTCCACTGGTTAATTTGTTTACTGTGTACACAAAAATAAGTTTGCTCAGGTCCTTGACCTTTTAAGTAGAGGCCTTTAAAAAGAATACAGTATTTCTGCAAGTCAAACAGCAGTGGGCAGCTCCTGTAATAACATGTTTTCTAAGTAGCCAAAAGTCTCAGAAATCCTGTCGAGTTGGGCTTTAACAGAACCTGTAAGTAAAACAAAATCTGAAACGCAGATCAAGCCATACCTCTATGCCCTACCTGTTCTCCAGCCTGTATTCAAGAAATAAACACAATCTTTTTCCTCTGCAAACCTCTCACGTGATTTTTTCCTTCTCTCCAAACCTCTCCTGAATACTTTTTCTACTTCTCCTTCTCTCCCTGAAAACGATCAGGCAAATCTACACAGAGATAAACCATCAACTTTACTTCTAACAATTCGATTTCCACTTAATTTTTGCTGATAAGTGTTTTTAAACCAACTTCCCACAATCTGTTTATACTTAATTTTCACTCCTAACTGACACAACCAGTCCTTAAAAATTATCTACAGGGGACATATTAACTGAAAGAAACACTTCCTTGACAACAAGAAGGATAAAACCCGCAAAAAACACAGAAGTTATGGTACATGAACCAAATAAAGATGCCTGCATGCAACGAAATGCCACATTTTAGGATCCACCTGGAAGCGACAGGCAACAACCGACACCCCGCGACACGGGGAGGGAAAGCGGAGCCCGGCTGGTCCCTCGGTGTCAGTCCCGCGCCGCCCGGGATGGGAGGCGGGGGGGCGCCGGTGGCCCCGGGACGCGCTCCGAGGCGGGTGGTCCCTGTCCCCAACGCCCGCAGCTGGGGAGGACGGGCCGGGCCCGGCGCCCCCGCCTGCCCCAGGACTCGGCCCGGCCCTGCGGGACCCGGGGCGGTCTCACGGCCCCGCTGCCCCCGAGGCCGCGGCCCTTGCGGGGAGAAGGGACGGGGAGGAACCGCGCCAGGTGGGAGACACGGCCCCGGGGGCGAGGGAGGGACCCGGCGGCAGCGGAGCGCAGGACGGCCCCCAGCTCCCGCACACCGGGAGGGAGCGGCGGCGGGGCAGCGCCGCGGGAGCGCAGCGGGGACGGGGCGGACAGCGCGAACCGCACCTACCCCGGCCGCCGCCGCTGCCGCCGCTCCCGGTGCCGGGCCTGGGCCGCCGCCGCCCCACGTGACCGGGCGGAGGGGCGGCCCCGCCGGTCCTTCCGGGCGCGGCTCTTCCGGCGGGCGGACAATGCGGTTCCGAGTCGCGGTGCTGGGCTGCGGTGGCGCCTGTAGGTCCCGGCGGGCCGGCGGGGCGCGGGCGGCGGCCCCGGAGCGCGGCGCGGAGCGGCCCGCGGCTCCCGCTGCCCCCGCAGGCCGCGCTCGGAGGGCGGCCCGGCCCGGCCGGGGGCGCGGCGGGGCGCGGGGCCGCCCGGGGGGCGCGGCGGGCGGCCGGGCCCGGCCCGGCGCTGGGGCGGCGGCTCACGGCGGGTCTCCTCCCCTCTCTAGGTCCATAGCTGGAGGCAGGAGCGGCCGCGGGTGCCAGCGCGGGGACGCGGCCCGACGCTACAGGTACCTGCCCCTTCCCTCCCTCCGTTCCTCCCGCGGGGCCGGGCCTGGCGCGGACAGCGGCTTGCCCCGCTCTCGCAAAGGGCATCGCGTTCACATTGTTACGGGATGCTGCGCGGGCTCCCGGCTGAGCTGGGCTGGAATATTCTTTTCCCGGACCCTGGGAAGTAGATGCGGGGAGCCGGAGCGATCCGCGGTCGGTAAAGGCCGAGGAAGCACGTGCTGCTTCCAACGGGGAGCCCTGCACGCCCCACGGGAGCTTGCCTTGGGCTGCCACCCTCCCGAGATAACGGGTTTGGGATTCATTTAATGCTCTTTTCTCTTGGAGATCAGTAGTAGTTGAAACTGAACGTGTGCTAAGGCAAGTCACAACTTTGCGATATACAGTTTCTCACGCTGTGGCTCTTGCAGTCTGCCAGAGACGGACTGAATGGCTGGCATAGCTGGGGTTAACAGCACAGTATAACTTTACCGTGGGTGCTTTAGCTGCACTCGTATTGTATGAATTTCCAAGGTGGAAAAAACAGACCCACGACTGGACTTCCCTCATCACTGTCCAGAGAAAACACAAAAAAAAACCAGTTTGATAATGCGTAAAATTCACTGAAGATCTATCAGGATGATCTGTTCCTGTCGTTTATATTTGCCAAAGGCTGTTGTCTCTTAAAATTAAACTTTCAGCACTAGGAATGGGGTCAGTCGGGCAGTGCTGAAGGTGACTGAGAGACTGGGTTCTGCAGGTTCAGCAGAACTGGTTGTAGCGAAGAACGATGCCCCCCCTGCTTACAAACTTTCCCTGGTTCCTGGTTTTTGAAGTCTTCTGGAATCCTCCCCTAATTTTTGCATGTCATACACTGGAAGATATGTTTGATGGGTGTGATCAATGGGGAGGTCGTGTCTCCAAATGCTGTATGAGCTGCAAACTGAAAAAGCCCTGATTATTGACAGATGCTTCCAAAAATATTCTTTGAATAGTTGTCTTGTGTGGGCATAATGCCATTCTTGTGTGTACACTCAGCTGACACTTCATGCCCCAAGAGAGCAGTATCTGCTTTTATCTATAAACTTCAAAGCTTCCTTTCGAGCTTTATGTGGTGTTTGTAATAGTTGGGAGGTGTAAGTTTTGCTTTGGTTTGTAATTTTATCTAACCAAATCTTGCATCATTTAGTCTCCTGTTATTTCTTCACTTCCTGCAATCCTAGTGCTTTGGCAGGATTGTGTGAGCAGTATTGCATCCAGAATCAGTGTAGTTTTATAAATTGTTAAGTAACTGTTGAAAGACAAAAGAATGGTATTTGGTTTATGGAAGATCTGCTGTTCTTCATTCCAAGTCCTATCAAAACAAGAACAAACTTCTTAGAGAAGTGATCTTCCAAAGAACAGGACTAGGCACAAGGCTTCCTTTATTCCCCAGGTATTAAAACAGGGAGCCTAGTGGAGGCCATTGTGAAGGTTTTTTTCTGTAATCTTAGGAAAAGCCAAAACAACACACAACAAACCAAATCCTGCAGGAGAACTCGAAAGACAATCTAATATGTTAAACCCAGTGCTGCAAAACCCAAAAATACAGTTTCCCTTTACATCCTAACTCTTTAGGACATTGCTTCAGGAGAATTTTTGTCATAGCACCTCCACTTAATATTCAGGCTTCATTACATTAAAAAAAGGTAAAAGTTATTGTAATGTGAGATGTAAACTTGAATTTTTTCTTACTTGTAATGGACTTCAGTGTGTACCTAGGATAAAAAACATAATGGCTGATAAACACCCACTTTATATTTTTACTTTAAATCTTTCTAACCAACCTTTTAGAAAACAAAAAGTACTCATTGTTTGTTTTTTTCTCTGCTGCTTTTCCTTAGGTGTGCCAAAATGTCAGAAAGATCAGATATTCTTCATTTCAAGTTTGACAACTATGGAGATTCAATGTTACAGAAAATGAACAAACTGAGGGAAGAAAACAAGTTTTGTGATGTCGTGGTCCATATTGATGATGTTGAAGTTCACGGGCATAAAATTGTCTTTGCTGCTGGCTCTCCTTTTTTAAGAGATCAGTTCTTACTGAACGACTCCAGAGATGTAAAAATCTCCATCCTGCAGAGTTCAGAAGTGGGGAGGCAGCTGCTTCTCTCTTGCTACAGTGGCACTCTGGAGTTCCCTGAAATGGAGCTGGTGAACTACCTGACAGCTGCGAGCTTTCTGCAGATGAGCCACATCGTGGAACGGTGCACTCAGGCCCTGTGGAAGTTCATCAAACCCAAGCAGCCGCTGGAGAGCAAAGAGTGCGAACAGCAAAGCGACTCTTCTGAGCTGAAGGAGCATCAGGGAGACGATGACTCTCTGCAGCAGGACTCGCCTTGTATTCAGCCTTCAGAAGACAGCATGGACATGGAGGATAGTGATATCCAGATCATCAAGGTGGAGTCCATTGGGGAGGTAACAGAAGTTAGGAATAAGAAGGATCAGAATCAGTTTATTTCTTCTGAACAAACTGCACTGCATTCCTCAGAGCCTCAACACTTTCTTATCAACTCCACTGTTGAGAACAGAGCAAGTGAAATAGAGCAAAACCACCTCCACAACTATGCCCTTTCGTACGCCGGCAGCGATAACATCATCCTGGCCTCTAAAGATATGTTTGGGCCTAATAACCGAGGGATAGACAAAGGCCTCCAGTGGCACCATCAGTGTCCAAAGTGTACAAGAGTATTTCGGCATCTGGAAAACTATGCTAACCACTTAAAGATGCATAAACTATTTATGTGTCTGCTCTGTGGCAAGACGTTCACTCAGAAGGGCAATCTCCACCGGCACATGAGAGTGCACGCGGGCATCAAACCATTCCAATGTAAGATCTGTGGGAAAACGTTCTCTCAGAAATGTTCCTTACAGGACCACCTCAACCTGCACAGTGGGGACAAGCCCCACAAGTGTAACTACTGTGACATGGTCTTTGCGCATAAGCCCGTTCTGAGGAAACACCTCAAACAGCTGCACGGTAAAAACAGCTTTGACAATGCTAATGAAAGAAACGTGCAAGACATAACGGTGGACTTCGATTCATTCACGTGTAGCGCTGCTACAGACAGTAAGGTCTGTCAGCAGGCTGATGCCAGCCAGGTACTGGATGCAGGGAAGCTGCCTCAGGCCGTGCTCGGTTTAAGAAACGATAGTACCTGCGTCAATTAAGCAATTAAAACTCGCCCTGTGTAGGGATCGTGACTGAGAGGAGCCAGCCGTTGGTTTGGCTTCTTCCCTAATCTAGTGGTGTGCCCTGAAAGGCTACAGATGGTTGGATTGCAAAAACATGGCAGGTCTTCAGCCATCGCTCTTAGTCTTACTTGATATTTTCTGTGAATAGCAATCCTCCTTCAGGTTTCTGTCTATGTCTCTACTGTGGATTAAGGGGTTAATCGTTTCATTTCTCTCTGATTAGGAGACTCAAGACTAACACCTTTTGAAAGACTGTTGCTGTGGGCTGCAAGTAAACCATCTGCTGTGCAGTTAGAGGCCTCTCTGTGGCTGGGCAGATGGAGGAGAGCAAAGAGGACAAGTGTGTGAGATAACCCAATATTTTTTTTTAAAGGCACTGGATAACTGAAAACACTCCATATACTCAAATTTAAACTTACCTCTTAAAAATACCTTTCTCTGATCTTACCCCTAGACTCCTGCAGTTGAAATGAAGTATTTTTGTGTCACTTTTTTGCCCTTTCTAAACCTATTTCAAGAAACTTCTGCTGCCAATCAATGCTCTCTTAAAAACTCTCAGGGTTTTTAACCTCAACATGCATTATGAAAAGATGAAACCCTAAATGATTTGGCAGGGTTAGCTGATCATTGCATAGAGCTGTTCAAACTGAGGATAAATGGCAGCTCTGGAATGTGAGAGGCTGGTGCCTGGAGTGCAAATGTGACCTGTTCTTATGCTGGCATACCTGGGATTTTTAAAGGGCACTCGCCAGTGCATGTACTGAGACAAGCTAAACACTTCAAAGCTAAAAGTTATCCTCCACCTTCCATAAGTTTTGCATCACAAACCACAACAGCTGTTGGGTTTAGAGCAAAGCTGGAGTGGAGAAACACTGCTTTTTGACACTGTGAAAAGAATCTTTTTAAAGCTGCAATGTGTAACAACTCCACGATATTTTTTTTGCTTTTTTCCTTCCTTAATTCTTGTATGTCTCTCCTTGATGTCTAATAAGGGCCACGTGTCACTTAACTTTAAACAAAAATACCTGCTATAAGAACTTAACATAATTTTTTTTGATTTCTTGAACTTTTTTGAAGTGACCATTAGTGTTTTACAGATCCTAGGATGAGGTATAGGTAGCACAATTTCTATAGGTTAATATATCAGCTATTGACTGTACTCAGCAATACCTCTTGTATACCGCCTTAAACATCCAATGTAGCGGGAATGGCATGTTAATTGGGATCCTGGGATTGCACCACACTGCTTCTCAGAAGTGCTGTGGAATTACCTGCATCCCAGGCAGGCTGAAAGAAGCTTAATTTATCTGAGGCACACCATTCCCAGTAGAACAGCACTGTTAGTACTGAAGTGTAGCATAGACTTATAATCAAATGGCTGATCCTCGGCAGAGAACTGCTGTTTGTGTTTGGAATAAGGATTTCTTCCAGTGCAGCTCTTTTCCACAAGGTTTGCCGTGAGGCTGAGATTATGCTTCCTACCTAAACATAGTACTGTTGGTGTGTTTGAGTGAGGGGTGGGGGTGAAAGGCTGCTATTGTATGGTTAAAAATGTAAACAGGTATGACCAAAGGTGTGTAGAGCAAAAAGTGTTGTGTATGTCATTATCAGAAGTTGGTCTTGCTCTTCAGTTCTGTGTGTGTAGAAGTCAGGATTTCCTTACACAGATATTACACTGATGGACGTTAAAACATGTTAATGTTGCAGAACATTTTCAGAAATCCACATACTTTGAAGTAGAAAAAGAAGGTGATTCTGTGAATCAGTTTTTGCAATTGAGTTCTTGAACTTCTGCACTTGACTGTTACACGAACTCTTACATGGACAGCTATGAAGTAAGCAAAGGAAATTACATCAGGGCATTCATCTTTCAAGTTGTAGCAAATATATTTAGGCCTAAAGTCTAACTATTTGAGACTTTTTAAATTATTGTTCAGGTTGCTGGGGTAGAAGATAGGTTTGCATGGGAAGAACTGTTTTCCTCTTGAAGCCACCCACTTTTCGGAGTTGTTTTAAACTAAATTTGACTGTGACAGTTGCATCTGACACTTGCACTCTGTCTTCAGGCAAAATCTTCTGTATTGTCCAAACATTTTGATAATCTATTATTCACTAAATGGAAATAAGTTATAGTGCTATGTCAAAATGAAGACAGACATGGAGAACAAGAGCTTGCAGAGCCAGGTCAACGTGCTGTAAGGTACTAGTGAACAATCCAAGGCAATATGAATATGGACACAAAAAAGAAAATGGTCTTCTGCCACAGAAAGGAATTCAACTGCACAAATGCTAGAAAACGTGGCAGCAAAATGGATAGTATTGGAAGTTTTGTCTATCTGAAAAGTTTTGGTTTTTGTGAAATTATGAAGCTGTAATGTTACTGTAAGGAGAATACAGCTTGTTGAAGTAGCTGTGGGTGACTTGAAGCTGATATGAAGAGACAAGGAGTTTCCTAAGAAACAAAAGAAATCATTTGGTCAAGATGTACAGGTGTTCAGTCCACCTGCTGTGGTGATTTGGATGGCTGAGAAGGCCAAGACTGCTGGGCTGCTCAATTAAAGGCTGCTGTGGTGTTTGGCAAGAGCACAGCATAAATAAATAGAAAAAAGCAGAAATGCAGAAGACTTTCTTCACTGAAAATGGACACATCTGTTGGTTGAAAAGTGACTTCTACTAATGTCTGCTTTTGGCCTGGCAAAAGGGTGCAGACCAAAAGATTTATGCAGGAGATGGCTGTGTGACTCCAGAAACACTGGAGCTCTGAGGGCAATACGCCAGTGCAAAGTGCACTGGTGGTAGAGTTCATCTAGAATTTGCCCCTGTATGGAAAGAAAAGTGAAGAGTATAGAAGAGGTAATAGAAAAGCAAAATCTGGCTAATGCTGCTTCTCTGAATTACAGATTAAGATGGAGTGAGAATTATGATAAATGGAATATGCAGAGGCAGCTCAATTATAGAATAAGATGAACTTAATTGTCCATGTATGTAAAATGTTGTCTTCATTGCAATGTCCCGAGTAGTGAAAGATTAGATCTGTTGGTTGTTGCTACTGATGCTGCATATTCAGATGAGGACTATGGCAGTTATCATAATCTGTGTGTTACTGTGTAGAATACCATTTGCTGGTAAGTGGATAGTCTCACAACTTAATGTGCTGTACAACTTCCTGCATATCCTAAAAATAACTGAAGTCTATTACAAAAGTATTTTAATAGCTCCTCAGTATATTAGGAATTTTTTTTAAGTTGGCATTTTATTTATTTATATTATATAGAAGAAGGAATTTTTAGAATTTAGGTTTGCCAGAGGTTTGGGCTCACCACTTCTCTGAGTGATGGTAGCTTGTGTAGCATGTGTTCCTGCAGCACGTGCTGCAACTGCACAGCCTCCTGCATAGATCAGGGATGAGTCTTTCCTTAATTTATTTTTCTTTTAGAAGACATGTTTTGCAAGTTAGTAACTGATGAATTTGAAGTGTCAGTCTTTCTCTCCCCTAGTTTTTTTGGCAAAACTTAGCTGCCGCTGAACTTTTGTTGAAATAACGTAGAAATTAAT
The DNA here is from genome assembly GCF_037042795.1 of Molothrus aeneus. Classification (NCBI taxonomy): domain Eukaryota; kingdom Metazoa; phylum Chordata; class Aves; order Passeriformes; family Icteridae; genus Molothrus; species Molothrus aeneus. The sequence continues at coordinate 10,013,664 of NC_089664.1, read as the reverse complement.
TGTGTGGGGCTGATTATGGTTTTGGAGTCACTGGGAAGAATAAAAGTGAGGAGGGGGAATCAAAATGTGATACAAACTGAAACTGTTGAGAGAACTCTAAAGTCGCGTTAAATGTTAATTTTTATAAACAAAGAGGGGGACATAGTGGTGCCTCCCGACTTGGTAAGGGGTGAGAAGGCAGGACGGACGCCTTTCCTTTGAGATTGTATAATCGATGGACTGAGCATTAGCTACCTCTTCACTGACTGGGCAAAAGTCTTACACTACGTTTGATAACCAAAGCAGGCGGGTCGGCGGCTGCCGGGCGATGTCCCGGGGCCGTGAAGAAGCCAGCAGCTCGTCCCGGCGGCGTTCGGGCCGGCGGTTCGCCGTTCCCCGGGCGCGTCCCGGCTGATGGCGAGGAGGAGCCCCGGCAGCCGCTCCCCGGGATGCCTTACGGGGGCGGACACGTCGCTACCTCTACCGAACGGCGGGCGAGGCGCGCCCCGGTGCCGGTGCGGTTTTCCCCAGCGGCAGCCGCTGTAGCAGTGCCAAGTCTTCTAATAAACGTGCTGCTAACTCTGTCTGCCGCCGCCTCTCATTTCCACCGCGGTCACGGCGCACCGGGGGCGGGCGGGCGGAAGGGGCGGGCGGGGAAGCTGTTCCGGGGCGCTGCGGCACCGGCGGCGGAGCGGCACCGGCAGCGGCGAGCGGCCGGGAGCGGGGCGGAGCGGGATCGCGGCCGGCGGCGGGCGGCCCGGGAGCCCCGGGACAGCGGGTCCTGCCCGAGGCGGGGGTGGCTGAGCCCGGCCAGGCGCTCCGGCGGTGCCCGCGGGTCCCGCCATGGCGGCGGACTCGGAGGTGCTGCACTTCCAGTTCGAGCAGCAGGGCGATGCCGTGCTGCAAAAGATGAACCTCCTGCGGCAGCAGAACCTCTTCTGCGACGTGTCCATCTACATCAACGACACCGAGTTCCAGGGGCACAAGGTGATCTTCGCCGCCTGCTCCACCTTCATGCGGGATCAGTTCCTGCTCAACCAGTCCAGGCAGGTGCGGATCACCATCCTGCAGAGCGCCGAGGTGGGCAGGAAGCTGCTGCTGTCCTGCTACACGGGCGCTCTGGAAGTCAAGAGGAAGGAGCTGCTGAAGTACCTGACGGCCGCGAGTTACCTGCAGATGGTTCATATTGTGGAGAAGTGCACCGAGGCTTTGTCCAAGTACTTGGAGATCGACGCTTCCATGGAAAGCGGTACCCAGGCTGCTGAGGGGTGCCACTCCTCGGATGCTGAACTAAGGAGCGGGGATGAGGTTTTAGATAAAGATTGTGAAATAATCGAGATCTCTGAAGACAGTCCAGAGAACGAAGAATACCCCGTGAAACAGGAGGATGGAGATGGGGATGGGGATGGGGATGGGGATGACCCACACCCTGCAGCGCAGAGCTTGGTGTCGGAAAGGAAGGACACGAAATCCCCAGAAATATCAACAGTGGAAATCGGCTATAAGGATGATGAAATCTGTATCTTCAGAATGGATTCTATGGGTGTGGCAAATGTAGAGAATGATCATTTTCCTCAGCCTTGCACTTCCTCTAAAACAAATCTATATTTTCCAGAAACCCAGCACTCCTTGATAAACTCTACAGTTGAAAGCAGGAATACAGAAATGCCAGGAAATCACTTTCAGGCTTTTGTTGGTGACAATCCAGAAGGAACTTCTAGTGGGGCAAATGGGTTCCAGAGCCTGGAGGATTCTGGCAGCTCATGGCGGCACCAGTGTCCAAAGTGTCCCAGGGGCTTTCTGCACCTCGAGAACTATCTCAGACATCTGAAAATGCACAAACTCTTCCTGTGCTTGCAGTGTGGCAAAACATTTACACAGAAAAAGAATCTCAACAGGCACATCCGGGGGCACATGGGGATCCGGCCCTTCCAGTGCATGGTGTGCTTGAAGACCTTCACGGCCAAGAGCACGCTGCAGGATCACCTCAACATCCACAGCGGGGACAGGCCCTACAAGTGCCACTGCTGCGACATGGACTTCAAACACAAGTCTGCTCTTAAAAAGCATTTGACTTCTGTTCATGGGAGGAGCAGCAGCGAAAAGCCAAACCTGAACGCTATTACAAAAGTTAAAATAGACTATGATTGATAGCTGGGCAATTGTGGAGTCAGACTCCACAAAAAGCTCCTGGCTAGTGAAATTCTAGATGCAATTCCAGTTCCAGATCCCCTTCTAAAGGAGAGAAGCACAAACAGGTGGCTGGTGATCCAAGACAGGCCTTGGAGCAGGAAACCTGCCTGATCCCTTAAGGTTGCTATTGCTGTCAGTGAAAAAAGGTGTTTCCTAGTTGAAAGTTAACTGCAAAATACGGGAAATTACTTCTCTTCAATTATACTGAGCATATCCTGGTCCCCCAATGATGTTTTATATTCCTTGTTTCAAGGGCAGGCCCTGCTGACTTACAGACTATTACTGATACTGCAATAAGCTGAAGCCTGAGCCATGGTGTTGGTGAGAACAGCTGAGGGAAGGGGGAGTTTGTGTTTATTCAGCGAGTCAGTTGTTCCCATCCAGTTCCTGGATCATTCATGGTGAAATCATCTCCTTCCTTGCCCAAACTTTGGTAGATCTTCCAGAAAGAAGGTGTGTTTTCATACTCAAGTCTGTGACGTTTAAGGACACACAACAAAGAAAAACTAATCAAGGAACCTTTCAATTTGTCTCTTGCAAATAGAGAATTTGTAAAAGAGAAAGAAACAAACAGCATTGCCTTGCAGTTTATTTGTAACTGGACAGTCCCATGAAAAGGACTTGCTTTTAGTTTTATCAAGTTCTGAATTTTTATAAACTTCTTTCTTCCAATAGTGGGGGTTTTTTCTGTCATACAAGTGTTTTGCACCTGTATTTGATAAGTTTAGTCCTGTTTGTTGCATCATAACATCTGCCTTCATTTTTTTACAGATCTTAGCTATATGCACTTGTGTGAAATTCAGCTGTGTGCTGTTGGGTAATCATAGTTTCAATGCTAATTTTGCAAAACAGGCATTTCTGTCTGACTAGAAATGGCTTAGCCATAGAGGTCTCATACCCTGACTCTGTGACACAGTAACACAGTAATGATGTGTGTTTGCAGAAGTGTGTTTGTGCTCTCTCAAAGGTCATTTTAGTTTCATGATGAGCATCGAGCGCCCTGTGATGCAGTCTGTGTCTTTGGCTGGTACATGTTTCTTCCACTTAATGTAATATAAATAAAGAGTTATTTCAGTTGTTAATATGAGATAATGGTACTTAAAACTAGCAAAAAGCAGTAGTTCTTACTCCTCTCTGTACCATGCTTTCCTTCAAGTTTCAGAAGTGCTGTTCCAAGTTCTTGTTCAGAGTCCAGAAGTCTGGCCCAAATGCTTCAGAATCTGTCTGGCTCTAAAATCTAAGACAATAGTTTTTAATGTCAGTTCACTTTCCTTCCCTGTGTCTGTGAGTGCACCAGCCTGTTTGGGGTTTTATTGATCAGCTACGTGAGGGCTTGGGTGTGTACAATGTCTACCGTGCACTTTCCTGTTACTGCTTGTTACAGGCATGGTCAGGTATATGCGTGGGTATTTCCCTCATGAGCACTTCCCTGTGTGCCAAAGGGGAAACAGACTGATCTTTTGAAGTGTATCTTCTGTGGGAGCAGGTTCCGAGTTATTTCGGTCGTGCATGTAAACATGAGAGGGAGGTGTGTTGTGTGACAGGCCACCAGCATGTTCTGTTCAGTGGCTGCAGTGTCTCAGTAAGCTTTGTGGACAAACCCTGGTCTTGTGCACATGTTCACGTTAGAGGAGTTTCCTCTCCCCTGTCCCTACATGTAACCATGTCTTGTCATAACACAATAAATGAAATGCAAACAAGGCGTTGTGTCAGAAATACATCTCGATTTTTCACAGTTAATAATTCTGTGCATACCTTAAGTTAGTATTTTGGCTTGCTGTGTTGAGTAAACAAGATGTAGTAAACAAAACACGGTGTTCCAGTGGCGGTCATTTAGTAACGCGTTTTTCTGTCCTTCAGAGGGGTCTGTCTGACCCACTTGCGCCATGAATTCTTCCCCCTCAGGAGTCACAGCTCTGCACCGCCGTGACCTTGGCTAAGGCTGTGTTATCTCTGCGTGACCGGAGAAGCAGTTGCAGCTCCCGGGTGTGGCTCCGGGGGCTGCCGTGCTGGGGCTGCAGCGCCAGCGCTCCCCACAGCTCCGCGGGCCCCGCCGGCCTGAGGCGGCTCGGGGACAACCGACCTGGGCCGGAGGGCGCCTCCAATCCCCTCTTCCTCCTCAGCGCCAGCAATAATAAAGTCATCAATTGCAATTTAGAACGACAATTAATAATCGACGCTAGCGGCGAAAGTTACCGATTAAATTTTAAAAGGACAATAAATAATCGACGCCAGAGGCGAACGTTGCGCACCGAGGAACGGCTGAGGCGGCTCTACCCGGGGTGCGCCACCAGGGAGCGCTGGCGGCGCCGGCCGCCGCTCTGTCACGCCGTCTCTATGACCTCCGCTTGCCCCTGGCGGCGGGGCCCGTGCGGCGGGCGCATCTGCACGGCCGTCTCTATGGTAACTCCCTCCCGCCCTCCGCGCGGTCACGTGCGGCGGGCGGCGCGCGGGTCTCGCGAGAGCGGCGTCGCGGGGCGTGGCGGCGGTGCCGCTGTCAGCGCGATGAGGCGGCGCCGCCGGGGCTCCCGCCGCTGCCTCCGCCGGGCCGCGCGCCCGCCCCATGGCGCGTGAGGCCGGCACCGCCCGACCGCGCTCCGGCCGCCGCCCCCGCCCAGCAGGTACGGACCGCACCGCACGGGTCGGACCGAGCTGCGCGGGGGCGGCCGCCGCGGGGGACGCGCTGACCCGCCGGGGCCCCGCCCGCTCCCCCCCCCACCCCCTCCCCCCCACCCCCATCACCCACCCCGGCCCTTCCTCTGCCTCCCGGCGCTGCGGGAGCCGGGCGGGAGCGGCGTCGGGCTGAGCCCGGCCGGTGCGGCCCGTCGGGGGCTGCTGAGGTGTCGGCGCCCGGCGGGCCCCGCCAGGCCGCGGGGCCGGCCCGGGGACCCGGGCAGCCATTTGGTGGCGGCTCCGAAATGACGGCGGGAGCTGGGCTGGGCAGCGGGTGCGGGAGCGGGAAGCCAGGCCCGGGCCCAGGAGCTGGAGCCGGGCCCAGGAACGGGAGCCGGGCCCGGGCCCTGGAGCGGCAGCCGGGCCTGGTGCGGGAGCGGGGCCGGGCTCGGGTGCGGCTGACAGCGGCCTGCGGACCGGGCGAAGCCGCGGGGACACTCGCGGGGCCGCCCGGCGTTCCTGGCACCGGCGAACGGAGGCAGCAGCTCCCGGTGCCCTCCCTGGCAGCCCCTGGGAGCCGCAGCACCGGGCAGTCCGCACTGAGGTGCCCCCGGCACCGGGGAGAGTCGCACCGGAGCCATGAATATTCCCAGTGTGGAACACTCATGGAGCTGTGCGTTAGGGTAATGGTGGAGGAGAGCCGTGGTGGGAGACAGGCCCTGGAACTGCACCCACCGTGTCATGTTTGAAGTGTCTTAAACACAAAAACACACAACGACTGAGCAGGAAAAGCGTGTCCCCGTTCTGCTGATGCTCGAGGTGCACGGAGGGTTTCCAGGAGAGTGTAAGAGTCAGCACAAAGCACAGAAGGGCAGCGGAGTGGTGGGAGAGTGATGAGTGTTCAGTTCATCCAGGGTTCAGAGGAGAATGGCATGGATCTGTAACGAGACAAAATAATGACAAAGTTTAGACAGGCAACCAGGAGATTTTCTGATCTAGGCCTGTTTAATTTCCATGCAAACTTAGAATTTTGTTTGGGTTTAATTGTAGTTCCTGTAGCTTCTTTTGTGATTGTTTTCTCATGGCCATTATAGCTACATCACAATAATGAAACTAAAATTAAAAACAGTCCCTTGGATTACAAGGGTGTAAATCTGCAATTGTGGCAGAAAAGATCTAATTTGAAAAGAGAAGCAACCAGTACAGCTGTAAATTTTCGAATCAAAATACTATTCTCTGGCCTTGGGTCTTTCCTAAACATCTGTGGAAACACTAGAAATTGAAACTTATGTTGCTGGTATAAGTATTATTCCGTGAAACACTGAAGTCTTAAGTTTTGTAGTGAATCATTTTCCCCAGACCTTCATGCCTTTTTTGTGAACTATTTTTTGTTTCTGCCTTATAAACAAAACGTTCTCCAAGAAAAGGTGTTTTTATTAACTTGTTTTTTTGTCTTGTTTGAGGTTGTGGCCATTTCTCTCAAAATACTAAATTCTAACAAATTTTAGTGCAGTGCTTTAGGTATCCCAAAGTGAAATCCTGATCTTGATCTCATTTATTTAAGGCTTTGTTGTTTAAAAATAGATAAAATATTTACAATGCCCAGATAGTAATAGCTGATAGTATTTGTTAGGAGTATGTTGTATTTCATTTGGTGATATTTTACATACCCTTAATGGGATGAATGTTCAGGGTCTCTCCTTGCTGACTGGACAACCCTAAGGAAAGAAAAAAATTATTTGTCCATGGGCATCTAAAGCCATTCTGTACAACCTTTAGAAAGGCTTTCCAGCTCCTGTGGAGCCCTGTGTTTTCTTGCCTACATCTCAGAATAGAAATGGTATTTCATTGAAACGGTTTAAAAAATACTAAAATACAGAATTTCTCATCTAAAAAAATTATAGTTTAAATATGGAGGTCATGTAAAAAAAAATCTTGGAGAACCAAACCATACATGGGAGTCCTTATTCACTGAAAATATTGCCAAAAAGTTGGGAGTTCTACACTGTATCTTTTCTTGGAGTAACTGTGTCAAAGCAGATCTGCTTAGATTCAGGGAATTCATTGTATTCAGAGAGAGTTCAACTGATTTGAGTGGCAGAAAAAATTTTCATTTATTTGCCCTTCAGTGAGTCCTGAGCAGTCAATACTGTTACAGAAGCTGAGCTGGTATCAGGCTGGTGGCAAGGACAGGCTCTCCTTTCAGGGACACCTAGGAAACACAAGGAAAAACCCACAGTGGTGTTACGTAAGTGTTTAGGAAACTTTTAAAATCTACTAGCGTGATTTGTGGTAGAAGTGTTGAGCAGGGAGGAGCAGGTGGGAGCTGCTGAGGGTGCACTGACTCTGGTGTTGCTTTGGGGCAGTTAACCCTGAATTGAGTGAACTTTGGCAGTCACTGAGCAACCACCGGTGTAGATTTATATTGTACCCCTGTTGATAGGCACCACTCTTCAGCCACACGTTTTAAGGAGGCAGAGGGGATTCAAGCTTTGATTTTGTAACCAGTTCACAAGAGAATCCCGTCGGTGTTTCAGCAAAACGTAGCCTGGGTATGTGTAAATGTTCAGATCTGTATTTAGGGCACGAGGAAATGGAGTGAAGCTCTCAGGGAAGCTCAGCTTGGACATTGGTAAAAGGCTCTTGCCCCAGAGGGTGGCCAGGCACTGGAACAGCTCCCCAGGGAAGTGGTCATGGCACCAAGTGTGCCAGAGCCCCAGGAATGTGGGGATGATGCCCCTGGACACGTGCTGTAGTGTCAGGCACTCCTGCAAGAAGCAGAGTTGGACATGATGAGTCCCTTCCCAGCAGGATTTCTATTGGTGACTTTTCTGCGCCTTGAATTGGGCTGCAGATCATCACAAGAGCATTATTGTTCAGTGGAATAATTGCATTGAAATACTATATTGAATGGTCATTAAAGACTTTACATGTAGAATTTTCATATGATGTAAAGAGATTTGCATGTGACAGATATTATGGAGTGTAGAAATAAGCAAGGCACCTCAGTAAAGAGGATTTATTTCAATTTCAAGCCATCGTAGCTGAATGATGCAAAGCTGTTACGGGGATGGCCCTTCCCTAAGCCTTTAATGAAGCCAGTTTTTTTAGATCTGTGGATGATGGCTGTTGAAGAGAAATCAATAAAAGAAATTAAGAACGTATTCCAGAGAATACATTAATACTGATGATTATATTATGTGATATGTGAGTGTTTGACCCAGTCAGAATGCTTTCAGGAACTACATAACTTAGGAAGGAAAGGTGGAAAAAGCTGCCTCCTTGTAGTGCAAACCAACCATTCATCTGCATAAATGAAAAGTTTTAATAGAGATCACTTTAAAAAAGAAAAAAAAATACCGTGATCTCTGCAGTCAGCATTAAGAGCAAGTCCATATCAAGGACTCTTTAATTTAGTGATTCAAAATCAATTCAGTTCTAAGATTTAGGCTTAAATCACAGTAGGATTGTAATTGAGCCTCAGTTGTGAAAATGCCGTATAATTTCACAAGTTTTCCAAGCGTTTCCTTCATCTGTGGAGAAGACTTCCCTTTGTTGAGCACTGACAGAATTATTCCATGTCTCATTCTCAACCAAGCTTTGCTTATTTGTCTTTGCCACGGCCCACAAGGGACCTGATGGAGGCAGCCTGAGCCCAGCAGAGCTGACACTGTGGGGGAATTGAGTTAAGCCTTCAGCCCTTTCTGTGATAAGGGGTGAAACTTGCCTGTCTGCATTTTGGCAAATGCCCTGACTGAGCAGTGTGGGAGAGGAACAGGCTAACAGAACAGCATGAACACCTAAGCTTGGTTTCTCCAGGAAATCAGAATTGAATTCTGATTATCGTGTCCAGAGGTTATTGAGTAAGCATAATGATTTAGATTAGTTGTAGAGAATGTCTTGGGATTAGGTAGCTAAAAGTTAATATAAAATTATTAAAGACATCTAAGTCTTACAACTTCCATCATTTGGAAGTGGTACAGCTGTTTGAGGAAGGTCTTGAGGTTTCACTTATCTCCCCTTCCATCTCTCCTTCCAACTCAATCAGATATTCTAGTCTAAAATGAGAAAATCAGTCAGTTATTGTTACTCTGATCCATTGCAGCCATTACTGCAATAGCAAAATACTGTTGTTTTAAAAACACAACGTTGCTCAGCTGTACTGGTTTTTATTATTACATGATTTCTGAACTTAGGCTTGTACGTTTCTCAGTTTGTCATCTGAAGTAGTGCTTCTGGTAGGAGCACTACAAAACTAATTGTAACTTCACTATGTACTGATCTTTCAAATAGCAACTGCCATGACTTTTCAGACTGCTTCCTTGTATGTCTGGCCAGTTTCTGTATCAGCCATTTCTTTAGGATTTTTTTTTGCAGGGTGTTTCTACTTTGACGGGGAAGAGGAGCCCTGTGTAGTGTAGAGGTAGATAACCCATCTGCCAGAATGAACAGACAGACCAAGGATAGCTGTTCTAATGGAGTGTGCTGCCTGTTAAAAACAGAATCCAAAGGATTTCTAGTTTACCTTCTTTTTTTTTGCTCTCCTCATTGTGTTTGCTCAGTTTAGAGTGCTGGAGCAATTTGTTCTTCAAGAGGACATCCCTGAAATACATTGTTTCTGACAAGGAGCAAGAATCTATTAAACATTTGGCTTATGTTTTTTGTAGGAGTTGACATGGTAATTAGGAGATGTGAGATTGTTTTCCTACACACTGGGGTGTAAGAGTGGCAGGAGAGCTGGCAGGCTCAATAAAGTATGGAGATTCCTCCCTGTATGGCTGCTTGAAGTTTAGGGAGTCGAGAGCTTTTCCCAGCTGTTTGCTGGCTTAATTAGATTTTTTTTTCCTGTCAAGAAATCTGAAGGTCAACACATGCTTAGTAGAGTCTGTCATTTGGGATGATTAAACACCCAGAGATAGATCTTTAAAAACCAGTGGTGCACACTTGAAGAATCTGCTGTGTTCATTTGTATGCTGGTCAGGAAAACAACTGTATTTTAAAAGCTCGTAAACAGAGAGGTGGTTTCTTGCAAGTCTCTGAAGCACCTGTGGAAACGGAACGTGGGTATTGTCTCAGAGCAGAGATCCCCGTGTCTGAGATAATTAATGAGCAGTGTGGACACAGGCACTGTTTATTAGGAGCTCGTTAGTGCCATAGCAGCGGTTGAGCTCTCTGTGTGCCAGCCTCTTAAACTTTTCCCCGTGTGAGTCATGACAGTCACACACTTCCCAGAGTGGTGTGCTTTGTGCTGCTACCTGTGTCTTGCAGTGAGTGAAAAAGCACCACTCTCAGCCCTGGGTCAGCAGTAACGTTGTGTTGTAATGTTTCTGGTGGTGCTGCAGAAAGCTGTGAGGAGCGTTCACAGACTGGCTGTGCTGCTCTGCGCATCCCTTGTCCGGCTCTTTGGCAAGGGAAGCAGATGTGCTAAAGGAAATGGGGGGATTCTTAACACGGGAATCAGAAATCTTTCTGGGCCTGTTGGCTCAGTGTTTGACTTTATTCTTATTTGTTTTGCTTTTAAGCTTCCTTGGTTAAAAGACACATGTGGCAGTAGCATGTTAAAGATGACTGGGTTTGTTCATCCCTGCTAGAGCTTTGGCTGTGCTTTCATAGAAGCTGGAGGAAAATCTGATTTGTCCAGTACATGGGAATTTTCTGGCTTATGTTGGGAGTGTAACCTCAGCAGTTTGGTTTTGAGAGGTTCAACTTCCAGTTTGGTAGTTTTTACTATGGGAATTCATTTGAGGCAAAAATTGCTGCATAACATTGAAAAGCTCGCTGAGATAAGGACATCTTGTACAAGTATCCTGTTACTTAAAGGGCACTGAATGTTCATAGTACTAAATAGGATTTCTAAACAGATGGTCATAATTAACATAAAATGCATCCACAGATAAGAGTCTATTTGGTCTTCTAGTAATTCTTTCAATGGTTGGGTACTTTAGCATTAATTAAACCATAGCACAGCCAACAATGGAACTGCAGTAAGGAGTTTCTGAATTTGAACACAGAGGGGAGACCTCAGCTTCCTCTGAACAATTACCTTTTTTCTGTCATCAGAGTAAAAAAATAGAATGCTAAACATGTAATTAAAACATTTGTGTATTTGCACTTGTAACAAGCTTGTTCATAGCCTTGAAGTGACCCAACTGGTCTGTAGGTTGCCTAGAGAGCAAACACGGTGGCACATCACAGCCCAGGGTGGGGCTGCTCCCTCCGGGGTGGAGCTCTGAATGTAAATCCTGATGATGAAAGCTTGGATGTGAAGGGTTTCAATGAACTTCTTAGGCCTGGTACCTTTTTCAGGAATGTGACTTATGTAAGATACAACAACAATCTCCATAAAGCCGTATTTTCTTTGAAACACACTTATGTAAACAATTTCTTTGGTGTTACTGCACAGAGTGAGACGTTTCAAGAGACAAGGAAGCCATCTGAAGTTATTGCTTGCCTTATCATAGGTCCTTAATACGTGGATTTTACATACATCAAGGGTTTTCTTGCTGTGAGTTCATGGACATAGTTATATGTAAGGTAGAAACATGAAAAGCAGAATTGCACACAGCAATCTCTACCCTTGAGTGCTCCAGTTCTTACAAGAAAAGGCAGAAATAACACGAAAATCATAAAACTAAAAACTGGTCTCTCACTCTTTTAGTGTTTTCTTATAGCTCTTGATATTTCTTAGTTGATTTGTATTTTACAGAAAGAGAAAATGTGTTTTTAAAAAAGCAAAGCTCAGTTTAGTTTGGTGTCTCATTAAGTCTGAGTAAAATCTGCAGAAGGAAGGTGTCATTTTACTTAATTTCCAATGAAAATAACATTATAAACCACACCCCTTTCCCCCCCCCCAAAAATTAATGCCATTTATTGTGAATGTGTTAAACTTAGGGTAGTCTGCACTAATTTAGTTCATGAGCGTTTTTTGGTACAGTTGTTAAACTAACCCAGAGTTGGGGTTTTTGAGTAGTTTAGCGTAAAGATTTGGGATTATTGAAATTGTGGTCTGTTTTTTTAATTAAAAGTTATTCTAAATTGCCAGAAAGCATGTTTTAAATACTCTGTTATTCACTTACAGCTGCCAAAACATAGTACAGTGAAATAATGGTCTGCTAGCCTGCTAAACAAGTGTCCAGCTTCCACAATGCCTGTGCAGGCAGCTCAGTGGACAGAATTTCTGTCCTGCCCAATCTGCTACAATGAGTTTGATGAGAATGTGCACAAACCCATCAGCTTAGGTTGCTCTCACACCGTGTGCAAGACCTGCCTGAACAAGCTCCATCGCAAGGCGTGTCCCTTTGACCAGACTGCCATCAACACCGACATCGACGTGCTCCCTGTGAACTTTGCACTCCTCCAGCTGGTTGGAGCCCAGGTATGAGTGAAGCAGCTCTTTGTTTTGCCCCTTTGTGTTGTTGCCTTCTCGTGCCAGCTGCAATATGTGTGCTGCTCCTTCTTCCTCGTTTTAGCCCAAATAAATGGTAAAGCTTAACTTTGGACTCTCTAGGAGTCCATATGTACTCTAAAAGCACCTTCACCATTTCAGGGCCATCTTCTCATAAAATGAAAGCGTGTTCTAATTGTAACCTGAATTCTGATTTTAAAAGGCTCTTGAACTGTGACTGGAGAAAAATTCCCATTGGGAAGCAGACAATTGTCTGTCCTGGTTGTCAGTAGAATGAGTGAACCTGCAGACTGCACTCGTTCATCTTAGCCTTGTGAGAAATCTCGTTCCTAAATGTCACTTGTTTGGAAGTGGCTGTTTAACCAAGTTCCAGAAGTGTGTGTGTGTATAATTTTTTTTTAAATATGCTTGATGATGGCTTTTCAGTTGCGTTTGCAGACACTGGCTAATCAGGCCAGGAATGTTCCCTGCGCTGTCTCGTAGCAGTGGCAAAACAGTGATTATATAATCAGTACTGCACTTTATGGAGACTAAATAAGTCTGTTCCCCTTATGCTGATTCATGTGCTTTTCCATGTTACTCTCTCTGTAACACCTTGGTGAGGCAGCAAGATGATGTTATTTACTTCGCTTTTTAATGTCCCATCACGTGCCTATTGGTAATGACATTATGTCAGAGTGGTTTTGTTTCTCAAGTTCACATGATCCTTTTTCTTTATGTGTCAGATCATTGTTGTGATCTTACAACATTTATTTTCATGGTCTCCTAACTTCTTGCAATGTATTCCAAACAATTAATTTATTATGACTAACACTCCCTCTGTTTTCCTTATCTGACCTTGTTACTCTATTTCAAGTTTTTTTCCACTGAGTTAAGTTTCCTGCTTCTTTTCTTGGAAGATTTCGGCATGCCCAAATGATGCTTAAATAATTTTTAAACTTTGCTTTATTATATTCTTGCTAGTTCATTTAGCCCTGTAGCTTTTTTTGTAGTAAATCATGCTGATCTGATATACTGATCACCTTCTCCAATCTCGTGTTCTTCATCTTTTTGACATTGGTTATTGTTTTCTACCCTACTTCTGTCTTTAAGATGTTGAGTAATAACAAAAACCATCTTTCATCACGCCAATCTTCATCTTGGGCCCCTTTTGTTGTTCCTTATGCCGTGTACGTGCCCTGGGTGGGTCCTGTGGTTCCAGTGCACACCTGCAGTGTTATGTAATTGATGGTGATGTGGGTACCATCGGCGAGGTCAGCCAGGTGTATGTAATTCTGCTCCCCCTTCCTCCCCCTTGCATTTTTTTAGGTACCTGATCATCAGACAGTAAAGTTGAGTAATGTAGGAGAGAACAAACATTATGAAGTAGCAAAGAAATGTGTTGAGGATTTGGCACTCTACTTAAAGCCATTAAGTGGAGGAAAAGGTGAGTCTCTGCTGAACAGTGGAATTTTGATGTAGCTTGCTTTTAACAGCATTGTGTTTTCAGCACTGATTGTAAATGTCAGTGAGATAATACTCTCATTTTTCTAATAAAATTGCCTTGTGTCTTTAAAAGCTTATTCACACTTGTGACACTTGTTTGTGGTTTTCTTATTTTTAAGTTTACAAAATACTCTGTTTAATAATACTACTGCCTTGGGGCTAACTTTCTACTGAAACTGAACTTTCCCCAAAGAATGGCTTTGATGTCAGTTTAAGATTTTAATTAAAGTTCTTTTTGATAAAGAATTACCTTATAAAGAGTTGCCTAAGAGAAGGGAAGGTACCTGTGACTGGTATCCAAGTCCTAGAGAAAGACATACACTGTTAGACATTTTTTTTGTTTCACTCAGATGAATTTGATGAGAAGCACTGCTCTGCCTTTTCTCCCTTTCTCTGAAGGTGTTGCAAGCTTGAATCAGAGTGCACTGAGCCGTCCCATGCAGAGGAAGCTTGTGACACTGGTGAATTGTCAGCTGGTGGAGGAGGAAGGTCGGGTCAGAGCCATGAGGGCAGCTCGGTCGCTGGGAGAGAGAACTGTCACAGAGCTCATCCTGCAGCACCAAAATCCTCAGCAGCTTTCTGCCAACCTTTGGGCTGCTGTCAGGGCACGAGGGTGCCAGTTTCTAGGACCAGGTAAGGGTCCTGTACATCTGCAACAGAATATTTTTAGCTGTACCTTTTCTTTACAAAAATGTTTTGAAATTTCTTCCGTTCAGTTGAAGATGTTCTGCCAGAAAGAAAGAAGAAGGGAAAAAAAACCCCAAATAATAGTAAAATCTTCTGACATAAAGTTTTTGGTTGTTTCCCCTGCTGGTCCATTAAATGTTCTTTGAAATTGAGAAGAAGTATTTCAAAAATCCTGGCAAAGAGGAGTCATTAAGCACACGCTGTGCAGTTTGTAATGGAGTGTAGCAGGCTGGCTGTACTGCTGCCTGTTATTGGGATTGAATAGCTGTCAATACAATCAGCCTAACCTCAGCTGCAGCATACTTTTGGAATTTATAATGATTTATATCTCTGATAGAAGACAAATTAATTGTTAAGAATGCAGCTAAAGGAAGTGCAGAAGCAAGAAAATTCTCTTTAAAGTAGAAGTTGTCCTCTCTTGACTCCTGTAACTGTTGATAGCATTGCAGTACTGTTCCCATATTTATTTTATAGTTTCATGGTGTGGCATTGAAGAGGTGTCCAAAAGAACAATGGCTACAAGACTGCCCAGTGGAGAAAAGTATAAAAACTGCACTACTGATGTGTTTATTACTGGAAGTTAGTCTTAGTTCTAAGTTTGCTGTGCTTAGAGTGGTTCCAAATATTTCTTCTAAACTAGCAGCTTTCTTAAAAAGTTTTTTTTTTAAGTAAAACAAAAAGCAATAAGGAATTACATTCAAGATGATTTAGATGTTCCTGCTTACCTGTTCAAATACAGCAGCCTTGCTGTTTTCTGGAATATATTTAACTTTCATTTTTGTGTGTTAAAGCTATGCAAGAGGAGGCACTGAAACTTGTATTACTGGCACTGGAAGATGGCTCTGCACTCTCAAGAAAAGTTCTGGTACTTTTTGTTGTGCAAAGGCTGGAACCAAGATTTCCTCAGGCCTCTAAAACAAGCATTGGTCATGTTGTGCAGCTACTGTATAGAGCATCATGCTTTAAGGTAAAACACCACTCTTGTGGTTTGTACTGTGCAGCTGTTTTTTATGATGAACATGGAGATTTTTGGTTAAAGAAGGAATGTTTAACTGTTACTATTTATTAGGTCACTAAAAGGGATGAAGATTCTTCTCTGATGCAACTGAAAGAAGAGTTCCGGAGCTACGAGGCTTTGCGGAGAGAGCACGATGCCCAAATTGTTCACATTGCCATGGAAGCAGGACTTAGAATATCACCAGAACAGTGGTCTTCCCTTCTTTATGGAGACCTGGCACATAAATCACACATGCAATCCATTATTGACAAGGTTTGTCAAAGGGTTGATTTTAGTATCTTTGTAACATTAGTTTTGACTATTAAATGTTACAAGAAAAATCAAAGAACTTCATGAATTAACTTTTTGTTCATAGTCCTATCAAATATTAATTAAAACTAGATTGAAATTTTTTCCCCTGATGTAGCATATTCATCATATGAAGTACTTTAATTAACTTTGTGGTGTCTTATGATGAAGCTTCATAGGGCAGATTCTGAGTTGAGAAAATTTCTCTCCACTGATCCTCTCTATATGCCATCTGAAGACACCTTATATTGCATTTAGGAACCAATGTCATTGATATCTTTTTAAGATCAGCAATTGACAGTTGTAAGATGCAGCACACTAATGCTCCCTTTATTTTCAGCTCCAATCTCCAGAATCTTTTGCTAAGAGTGTACAAGAATTGACAATTGTCTTGCAGCGCACGGGGGATCCTGCAAACTTAAACAGGCTGAGGCCTCATTTAGAGCTCCTGGCAAACATAGATCCAAATCCAGGTATGCAAATCAAGCTTTTTAAACTTTTCTTGGTATTCTTCATATCTAGCAAAGTCAATTAAGATGATAACCTCCATTCCTGGTTTTGAAATTCCCATTAATGAACATAATAAACTCTTCTTCAGGGCTCTCCGAGTTCGGTCCTAGTACTTGATGTTGTAAAGTGATACAAGGTGTGCCTCTTCTTTATGATACTGGAATTACTGACAGAGTGACAACCCTGCTTTTCATCATTTTAGATGCAGCATCTCCAACATGGGAGCAGCTGGAAAATGCCATGGTGGCTGTGAAGACTGTGGTCCATGGGCTGGTGGATTTCATTCAGAATTACAGTAGAAAAGGCCATGAAACTCCACAGGTAACCAGACTTGATCATTGCATCATGTCTTCAGCTTCCTCTCCCATTTACTGGGAGATGCAACTTTGAAGAATTACTGTTGATATGAAATATTTATGGCCTTTCTTGTGGGATAATTGATGATACTGTTATTTACTGCATTCAGATTTTGAAAACCTAACATTTGTGAATATGGAATGCAGCAGAGCTGGCCGTAGAGAAACCCATACAAGGACAACTTAGCCCCTCAACAAGGAGTGTCCTTGTTTTTCTGATTAAAAATGCAAAATGTAAAAACATGCCATGGATGTATTTTCTGTATTTTAAGCCTACTTTTATGTGAATGTCTGATAGATGGTAAGAGGAATGTCTTGTGGTTTTTGTTTGTTGTTCTTTTTTAAGCCACAACCAAATAGCAAATACAAAACAAGTATGTGCCGAGACCTTCGACAGCAAGGGGGGTGCCCAAGAGGAACAAACTGTACATTTGCTCATTCTCAGGAAGAGCTTGAAAAGTGAGTGTGGGAGACTTTTTCCTTTTTTTTCCTCCTTTTAACTTAAATCCAAGCAATCTACAGAGATTTTTGAAAACATTCTCTTCCATATATTCATTCATTTGGAGGGGCTCTTGACACGACAATTCTTTATATGAAATTGAAGATACAGCAGAGCAATGTCTACAGACTAATTCCAGTTTTATTTTTTATTTTACCCCATATGAGGTAAAATTTCCTTTCCTGCAATTGAGTGCAAGCTCAGTGTCTTAAAAGGATTGGTTATATTACATACAGAAGAGAATGTTAATTACATTTTAATTATTTAAGGAGTGAACTGCATTATTGAACAATATGCAGCTCTGCATTCTTGAAGTTGTTTTCACCCAAATGCATTTTCAAAGAACTGCAGAATGGGTTATATAAGAGGAGAGATGATTTTGAGTTCCAGTTGTTGAAAATAAGTTTGTAATTTTTGATGTCGTGTTCCATGTCAATCCCTTCTTTTTGCTAGTTTTGCAAATCCATTAAACTTCACAATAAGCACTTTCTATACCATCTTGTCTTTTGTGTGTTTGCACATGTTTGTTTGTAGATACCGCTTGAGGAACAAAAAAATCAGCGCAACAGTGAGAACATTCCCCCTTCTGAACAAAGTTGGCGTAAACAGCACCGTCTCAACCACCACGGGAAACGTGATCTCTGTCATAGGAAGCCCTGAGGCAACGGGCAAGATGGTGCCAAGTACTAATGGAATAGCTAATCTAGAAACTGGGGTTCCCCAGCTGATCCCCCGCTGCGCAGACACCTCCCTGAGAGCTCTGGACAACACCAAGAAGGGAGGGAAGGCTGGAGCCAACGGCCAGAACGCTTCTGGCTCCCCCACAGAATCACTTCCTGAAAAGTAGGTGACTTTTTTACACCAAGGCAATTCAACAGAACATTCTGCTTTTAGATTATCTGAAAAAATAAATGGGGTTTGTGGGTGGCCAACAGATACTGAAGTGTGGTCCTGGCTTGCAGTAATTGCTGGTGCTCAGTGGCTGCAGAGCTGTGTAAGGTCTTGCACTGCAGTGCATTGTTTTAGCTGTTCAATACTCATGTGCAATGTAGACAAAATGGAAATCTCTCCTTTAATCTCTTACCTCAATTGTTCTCAGCCTGGTATCTTAATTACCAGGCCTCGTTATCTTAATTAGGTTATTACATAAAAATAAAAAGTTATGGCATACAAACAAATTATATATATATATATTGCATACCATTGGGTTATTACATACAAGTATGTTACTATATGCGATAAATTATATACAGAATTTGACTTCCTAAAACCAAGAAGTGCACAGAGTGTGCACTTCCTTGAAACCTTCTAGTTTTGGGATTTTCACATAAAACTTTTCAGATAATTCTGCAGGAAGCACTGAGTCTCTAAACAGCTTTTCAAAACCTTTGTCTTTACCAGAATACACTTAGAAAGGGTATCAAAACATTTATGTCCACTTTTAAGTTCTCCTAGGAGAAAGTCTAAAATGTAGCATCAGTTCAGGTTATGAAAAACAAAATTCCAGAGGAAATGTCAAGGCCCAAATTTCCATGTTATGTGGGAGTGTACATGGGGAGGTGACTGACTGAAATAAGTGAAGATATGTGTTTAATGATTTCCTGGTAATCCTTTTCAGTAAAATCGGTTCTCCACCCAAGACTCCTGTGAGCCAGGCAGCAGCTACCTCAGCTGGTCCTCCTAATATTGGAACAGAAGTTAATTCTGTGCCTCCAAAATCCAGCCCATTTGTTCCCAGAGTACCTGTCTACCCTCCACATTCTGATAATGTTCAATATTTCCAAGACCCCAGGACTCAGCTGTCATATGAAGTTCCACAGTACCCACAGACAGGTGAGTGAGATCTGCACTGATTAAGAAATAGCTCTGAACTTTTCTCTGGAAAAATGAGAAAAGTTATGAGAAATAACTTTTATGTCTGTTTCATCAATGTCTATTTTATTTCATTTTTATTAAAGATCAGCTGAATGTTCTCTTAATGAAATACTAATCTTGTTAATTGCTGGGCATGTGAGGGACTTGTGGTTTGCTCTCAGGTATGTTATGCAGCTTATACTTCAGCCTCCAGAAGAACTTGAGCCTCAAGGTCTTCCATCTACTTTTTCCTTTGTTAGCATTTAATTGTTTTTATTTAGTCTTGCTCTTGCCATGGCCCATCCATGAGGGTATCCTTGGGCAGGATTCAGAGGCATAGCACACTTCTTCTGGGAGGCTTACACGTCTTTGTGCTTGCTGGAATGTTTTTGAAAGGTTCCACTTATCTTTTTAGGTTGCACTGTGCATGCTTATATTCAGGCAAACAGTTGTGGTTTTTAGCACTGAGTCATTCACAAGCTCTCAAAAGGTAGAGATGTTCAGGCAATCCTCCCCAAAGAAAGAGCAATAAATCAAGTGTGAAATGGTTATTTATAGACATTTTATTTTTTAGTAATATAGATTTTTATTTTAGAGAGAACTATTTTAACTTTCTATATAAAGACTTGCTGAAGATTCTGTGTTTTCAGTTACTTAGTTACACCACAGTACATAGGAGCAATATTTTCCAAACTGGGTCCAGTTGGTGAAGGGCCAGCACTGCATCTGCAAATGTGGTTGTCATACATGAAATGATATTTAACAGAAACACGGTAGGGTCAGTAGGAGGTTTGTAAAGTGTGACTCCTCATTCTCTAAAGGTACTTACTAATGCTGTTTACAGTTTTAGAAGGTGTAAAATTTGTGGGTCATTCGTGGTTGCATTAAATATGCCTTTTTCCAATTTTTAAGGGTATTATCCAGCACCTCCAACAGTACCAGCTGGTGTGGCTCCCTGTGTTCCTCGCTTTGTGAGGTCCAATAACGTTCCAGAATCCTCCCTCCCACCTGCTTCCGTGCCATATGCCGATCATTACAGCACATTTCCCCCTCGAGACCGGCTGAATTCTCCCTACCAGCCTCCTCCTCCGCAGCCCTACGGACCAGTCCCTCCTGTCCCCTCTGGGATGTACGCTCCAGTCTACGACAGCCGGCGCATCTGGCGCCCGCAGATGTACCCCCGAGATGATATCATCAGGAGCAATTCCTTACCTCCCATGGATGTGATGCACTCATCTGTCTATCAGACATCGCTGAGGGAGAGGTACAACTCTCTGGATGGGTACTACTCTGTGGCTTGTCAACCTCCCAGCGAGCAGAGGACTGTGCCTTTACCAAGGGTAAGTGAGAGCCAGGAGGGGAAGCTCTATGCAGACTTGGTTCTGAAGGTCATTACTGGAAAGTTGGTAAATAATTAGCATAGACCTGTTTATTACAGTGATAGAGACGTGCGACTTGGACAAAGTTCCTGTTTTGTTTTTAACCTTAAAATGGGCTTGCAAAACAGACCACTGTCATCTGCATCAGGACCAGGGCTCCTTTGCCTCTTTGTGTTGTTTGAATTAATTGCCTATCTAAGATTTGACTTGCCATACACAGGCCTACAAATTCTTGTGAAATTCTTCAAGTGATATCAGTGGAGGGTTACAGACCCAAGGAAATTTGGGGACCCAAGTGTGTCCCATGCAAGTATTTGCCTTCTGATTAGAGTATGATGGGATATCCAGTCCTGTATTTATTCTTTCTAGGAGCCTTGTGGTCATTTGAAGACTGGTTATGATGAGCAGCTGAGACGGAAGCCAGAACAATGGGCACAGTACCACACACAGAAAACTCCTCTGGTATCGTCAACCCTTCCTATGGCAACACCATCTCCAACACCACCTTCTCCTCTCTTCAGTGTAGATTTCAGCACAGAGGTGGGAAGCCAAAGAGCCTCTTTATTTTTCCTTCCTGTTTCTGTAAGATGCCATTTAATATTTCTAGGAAATATTTTCTACCTGCCATTTATTGTTCATAAAATTAAGTTAATTTTCTAGCAGAAGGAAAGTGGTATCTAATAATGATGCAATTCAATTTGGTATTAAGGTGATGTGTAACATGACTGCAGAAAAAGGGTCAAGAAGTGAAGTGATTCAATTCAGCTTCGCTAAATGAAATGTAATTTTATTGAACTCTGTGAACCTCCAGGTTTTTGTGTAGGGAACAGCAGTTGTGTTTTCCATTAAAAAGTGCATTGCCTTTGATAGTCCAAATGGCCTGACTTGATGACTAGCCCGAATCAAACTTCAAGTCCTTATCAAGTCCCAAAGAATGTATTCCCTTAAAAGTGGCAAAAAGCACTGGTAGGACCTTGTGTACTTCTGTGATAAGTCCTATAAAGAAGAAGGGGAACTCACATTAGCGCTGATTAATACATTAAAGGAAAATGCACGGCTTCCTCTCAGTTAAGTTACTGTAGATATTTGCCTAAAAAAACCTGACACTAACACAGATTTCAGTCTCTCATTTGGTGGGCCAGGCAGTTATTTGTATGGCAGAGTTTGCCCTCTGACAGCTGCCAGGGGCACTGTTTTAAAATTTGACCAAACAGCTTATGTTGTCCCCAAGTCAAGTCTTGAATATGGCTGGAACTCCTTGATTTACTTTCGAGATACATTTACTGCTATTTAATTCAATTATCTTCTCATTTTAAAACTGAATTCCCTGTTTTTATTATTCACTGCTTATTTATTCCCTTTTCTGTAGTTCTCAGAGAGTGTCAGTGATTTGAGTGGAACTAAATTTGAGGAAGACCATCTCTCTCACTATTCACCGTGGTCTTGTGGCACTATTGGCTCTTGTATAAATGCTATCGACTCAGAGCCCAAGGATGTGATTGCCAATTCCAATGCCGTGTTAATGGTAGGGGTTTTCTGCATGTTCTCTCATTAGTGTGATGATCCTTACATGCTGAAGTGTCTTCTCTTTGGTTAAACCAGCCTTTAAAAAAAAAAAAAAGGTCATAGCTTCCATTAGTAGTATTTTAAAGTAGTTCTGCTCATTTGAAGTTGTTTGAATATCCTTTCCCAGTTTTGTAAATAGGCAACTATAATGAGAAGTTACTGGCCAACTGAAGAACGTGCATAACCTCAAATGAGTCCATGTATATCTCCTGTCTCCTGAATATGTAGGATTTGGACAGTGGGGACGTTAAAAGGAGAGTGCATTTATTTGAAACCCAGAGAAGGGCAAAGGAGGAAGATCCTATAATCCCGTTCAGCGATGGACCCATCATCTCCAAGTGGGGTGCAATCTCCAGGTCATCCCGCACAGGCTATCACACAACAGATCCAATCCAGGCCACTGCTTCCCAAGGAAGTGCTACTAAGCCCATCAGTGTGTCAGGTACAGCTTCAGGCTTTGTGTGACAAGAATTCATGGTTTATGCACACCATGAGCATTTCATCCTCTTTGTGCTTGCTGCAGCTATGAAATGCAAAGAGCTAAAGAACGTGTATGTCCCACTGAAGAGCAGAGAAGATAGTGAATGCTGTCTTAATTCTTTTGCAGATTATGTCCCTTATGTCAACGCTGTAGACTCGAGATGGAGTGCCTATGGCTCAGATTCTGCCTCCTCAGCACGTTATGCAGAACGGTATGGACTCCTTCCCCAGCTCTGTTCACAGCTTTTCCTCTAGCTTGCAGTTCTTCAGAGCCCTCTGTGTGTGTGGGGAATCTGGAATGTCTATTAATAGATAGTCTTAATTTTAAAGACTTTTTTACCTATCCAGCATAAAGCCTTGGAAAAAACTAGGTTAAAGCTTGTGTAGTTTTAATACTTAATGCAGTTAATAGTGCACAATTACTAGGAGTGTATCCCTTGAGAGATCTGTCAAAGAACTGGAGTCAGGTACTGCCAAGTTGTCATGTCAAAATCTTGAGTAGTTTCAGGTTTTCTTGCCACATCTTACCCATATGTTAAATAAGGATATTTGCTTCATACAATGCCTTGAAGTATTATGAGCCACAGTGAAGATGAAGAACACATTATATAAATCACATCTAGTTTCTGTCCAAAAATCTAACATTGATAGACTAATGAAGTTATGGGGTGTTTGATTTAGAGAACTTACTTTAATTCCTAGTTTTGCCTTCTTTCTTTTAAAGGGACAGGTTCATAGTTACAGATTTGTCTGGTCACAGAAAGCATTCCAGCACCGGAGATCTACTGAGTATTGAATTACAGCAGGTAAGACCAGTTATTATACCATGAGGGTTTTTTAATTTAAAAGAAATTGTTTAGTAAAGTGTTTTAAATACATTTTTCTTAGTGTAGCTGTCTGACTGCACATGGTTTAGGTGTAGTGTTTGGTAACTGAGCTGTTTCTTTCCATAGGCCAAAAGCAACTCCTTACTCCTTCAGAGAGAGGCAAATGCACTTGCCATGCAGCAGAAGTGGAATTCTCTAGATGAAGGCAGTCGTCTTACCTTAAACCTTTTAAGCAAGGAAATTGATTTGAGGAATGGTGAGGTAAAGAAAGGGGTAATTGGGATGAAACAAATCTTGGAGGGTGTTTATATATATGTGTGTGTGTATATATATATATATATATATATATATATATATATATATAATTGCATGAATTTTAACTAAGAGTTGAAACTTGGTTTTAACACTCCCAAATATTTATAGCACATTGTTTGCAAGCTAAGTCGCTGTTGTTGCACGCAGTTATTTCCCTGAGATTAGGCAGGTGCACCTGCTGTGCTGCTGCTCCAAACATGCATTTACAGAGTGGGAAGAATGTGACAATCATTTTCATGCAATCATTAGTTTTTGTCTATTTGTGCATGTTACAAATCTAAACATTTTGACAATGGACTCAAATTTCTTTAGTATTCATTTTATCTGTTTCAGTACTTTATTGTGATTGGATTAAGCCTTGCATCCTATATTGTCCATGCCTGAAGTTCATTTTTGTCTGACTAGCTCTCTTGTACTGTAGAAATGTTGTGTGCTAGAAATGCATCTTCTGTTTTCACTTTAATTCTCCAGTGTTGTGTGAAGCCAGTGAAAAGCCAACTTGATATTTAGAGAACATATTCATTCTTTTTTAGACTGATTATCCTGAAGACTGTGCAGACACAAAGCCAGACCGAGACATTGAATTGGAGCTGTCAGCCCTCGATACAGACGAACCTGATGGGCAAGGGGAACAGATAGAAGTGAGTACAAAAATCTGTGTTCCTAAGAGGTCACTGGGTCTTTTCATTAGGCTTTATAGATTAGTATGTTGATAGCAAAGCCTTCTGGTTTTAGTCCTAGTAATGACATCCAATTTCCCTTCTTTAGCACTTGGGGTCTTGTACTTCTCACTCATATACCTGGCAGTTAATACTAGTGAAGTTAAAAACAGCTCACAGTTTATACTGCTTCTGTCATTCACAGCCATCTTTGAACAACTGGCTTTTGCTTTAGTGAAATGTGGTAGACATTCTAATAGCAGGACATAAAATGAAGGAGTTTTATGACCAGACTCCTGTTTCTATTAGCGTAATGTAGTGGAACTGAATAGGAAAATGTAAGGGACAGAGTTGATGGGCATTTCTCCTTCTCTCTTGTAGGAGATTCTGGACATACAGCTAGGGATTAGCTCCCAAGAGGATCAGCTGCTCAATGGAACAACTGTAGAGAATGGGCATCTGCTAAAGCAGCACCAGAAAGAATCTATGGAACAGAAGAGACAAAGTTTAGGTGAAGACCTTGTGATTCTGTGAGTGTTAGACAAAACAGCAGTGTCTGCCAGTGTTAGACAAACAGAAGCATCAGAATAGTGGAAGCATGGTTGTGTAAGGATGAACTACGTACCTGCTCAGACTTGGATTAGACATCTGCATTGTTTGTACATGGTGGAGTGAGAAGAACCTGTTAAGAAATAGAATTAGGCCACAAAGCTGAATGTCCCAGGCTGGTACCATTGTTCGTATGCATCGTTGTAATCGTACACACTGAAACGTGTCACAGCTGTTCAAAATACCTTTCACAGTCAGTAAGCAAAAAATGCAGAATATTTTTATAGTTAACAGAAATTAAGAAAAACTTCAAAAGGTTAAATGGCGGACTGTTTGCACAAATCTCCACGGAGAGGTAGATTTTGAAATACACTATTTTAGGTTTCTATGTTCTGTAGTCTTTAATGAGTAAAGCAGCCTTTGAAAATGAGGCAGACTACTTTAACATCTCGAGCGTACCATTCCAGAGGAAGATGTTTAGCCTGTTGCTAAAAATGAGTTTGTCAGTATTTATTTAATGCACACAATTCAGTTCCGGATACTTGTGCATGTCCTTGTTTAATATTTGTGTAACTTATTTTTCTCCTCAGGGAGGAGCAGAAAACAATCCTGCCCGTAACTTCTTGCTTCAGTCAGCCGATCACAACATCTGTTAGCAATGCAAGCTGCCTGCCCATCAGCACATCAGTCAGTGTTGGCAGCCTCATTTTGAAAACTGCTCACATTATGTCTGAGGATAAAAATGACTTTTTAAAGCCTGTTGCAAATGGCAGGATGGTTAACAGCTGAAAGGCATTCATCTTTCCAGCTTGTGACCACACCATGGAAGCATTTACACTAGCTTTTTATATATATAATATATATTATATAATGTATATTTTTTTTAAAAAAAATAATATTGGGGTCATGCATTTCCTGTGGACTCTTTGATACTTCAAGCCCCTCTCGCATTAGCATTCTGAAGAAAAAAAAACTTACTTTAGTAGGGTAAGGCGTTCACTTTCCACAAATGAATGGAATTTGGACATTGTTTTACTTAAGCTTAAAGCAGCTTTTTATGAGTTTGTAGCAATCCGGTGCGGTATCTGAGCCATTCTTGTTGAAAATGGCTTCTGTAGAAAACTAACAACTCAGTTATTTAAACTAGCAGGATCCTACGATGATACATCTAGTGAAAGGAAGACTAACTTATTTGTCTCTATTTTGTTTCACAAGAGAAGAACTTTTGTCTTGTTGCAGCTGCTTTTTCTTTAGTTGTGGAACTTTGCATGGAGTCTTGTTTCCTGTTGGAAGACTGAGAGGTGGAGATTTGGACTTGAGGCTTTTACAGGGTTAACACACCATTAGCTTTGCACTGCTGTGTTATTTGCAGGTCTGTGGGGCAGTGCTTTGCTGCAGCTTTTGGTTTCCATTCCCCAGTTTATGCTTTAGTACTGTAGATACACGTACCGTACACAGGCTACTTGTCCAAGTAAAGTTATCAGAAGTAAATCAAGTGCCTAAGTCCTCCAGCTAATGTACTAGGTATTGGTTTCCCCAAGCTACACATGAAACAATTTTCAACGATTTTGAGAGGTTATGCACTAATGTAACAGCAGTTTTGGGTGTTTTTCTTATTTTTCTTTTTTTTCGTTAATAGTTCTCAACTTGGAGATTATAGGATCCAGATGACTTGGCAAAAAGTATCAGGTGCTCTTGGCTTTCCTTTGAAAACCCTGTATCTAGTGTTTGCACTGACTAACAAGATGGTATTGCTGTTTTTTGTACTGTTTTGTTTTAATTTAAACTAAATATTGGGAATTTAAGGTGGTTGTAATTACCTTTGTTAAATGTTGTTAATCATAATCTTGTATTCAGGTTTAATTTTTGTTTATTCAGTGGCAACTTATTTTCAAAGACCTTGAAAATACAATGAGATAGCATTATCTGACCTTCAGAGTGCTGAAAACTGTATGAATTTATGCCCTGTTAAGAGGTGACTGAGAATCATGTTAGACATGTCAACTGAAAATTGGTTTTCATAAATACACATGAACTAGAGCCCTGGGCATATTTTTTTTGAAAAGCTTAAAAATCCACTTTTTTTTTCTTTTAAGACAGCAGGACTCTCCTTCCTGATGATTACTATCTTCTTGTTTGTCCTCTTACTTTTCTTTGTGACAAGTTTTACATTTTTTTATGTTTTTATTAACTTCTGTGAAGTTGTTTACTCTGAAAATTGTACTGGAATATTTTAAGCCAAGCTGATCTTTCACCAGGTGTACTGCATGTAAGGGCTTTTCCTGCTAGCAAAATGCTTAAAGAGGATCATGTTACTGGTCGTCTGAGTTGTTATTTTACAAAATCACAGCTATGTGGTCGGGTAAGATTTTGATAACTGTTTTGTGCACGCTTCTGGGGGGTGGGGGTTGGCATTTCCCTGAGGGTTACTGATTAGACTAAGTAAATATTGGTGTTTGATATCTCTCCTAACGAACCTGTCCATGAAATAATTATGTTGTAAATATACCTGCAAATCCAAGGGTTAGTTTTGATATTCTGGTGTCAGTATGGAAGATCTTACACATCTATTTAATACTCCAATGTCAAGGAATGTATGTAGAAGAACAGTCAAGTAGTCTTTTCTTAGTTTCCTTTGGCTGTTGCTGTACCTTCTCCAGCCAGTGCCACCTCACTCTAGGGTTAGACTGACGCTTCTTTCACTCGCTGCGTGAAGTGAATGGATACAAGAACCAGACCACCTTTGTCACCTTAACTTATTTCCTATTGATGTTAACTTTAACTTAGAATGTTAGACATAAATATGATTGTTGTATATTTTATACCAAGACCATTCTGTAAATATGAATTTATATTACTTTTGAAATGCTTCTGAGATACTATTATTTGCTGTACAATGTAATTCCAAAACAGATATGCAAACAAGTATGTCTCTTTCATGGATATTTAAACAGTGAGATCTTCCATGTTGAAGGTGATGTAATTTTTTTAAAAGATTTTTAAATTTTAAATTGCTATTTTGTTACAAAAATAGAGAAAATATAAAGGTTTGAGAAGTCCTTATTTGCCCTCAGGGAAAGAGCCCTCTGTGCACCAGAACTCCACAGAACATCTTCAGCATGATCTGAGGGTGAATATATACTACATAAATTGATTGTGTATTTACCTTAACTTTTTAATTTTAAAATGGCAATTTTAAAAACTTGGTTGTGCTCTGCTGGAGGGGGTTGGGATAAGCTGCCTACACACATTTGCCTGTTTGTCCAGTGAAATAAGCCTGACATATTCCTGCCAAGGTCTTGGCATATTTAAGAACAAGTGTATCTCTAGACTCTTGTCTGCAGCAGGAGGTCCCATGATAGAGCAGTTCTCTAGGATGACCATGCACTTCATGTGGAAAGTTGGCTCTCAACTGAGGCTAGAGTTTTCTAGTTGAATTTTTAACCTATAATGACAGGCAAAAGAATTATTTGAGGGTTTAACAGCATGTCGGCTTTGTCTTAGGGTTTTAACACTGACTGTGTGGTTTTTGCCACCAAACTGATGCCCTCCAGTGCCCTGACAGGGAGAAGGAGCTGCAGGTGGGAGCACCTGGCTCTGGCTTCCTTCTTTGTTGAAATTTCAGCCTGTGACCCTTTACAAACAAGTATGTATTCATTTGTTAATTGTAAATCAGGTGCCTTTGGGCTATGGAAGGGCTTATTTTCTGACACTGAGAGAGTGACTTACCTTTGTGTGTCAATAGCAGTGATGCCCATTTAGGTTTTGGCCTAATTTACTGTGCTGTCAGAAAAGAAGGCCCGGAGCAGATCGGGGGAAGAGATTGGCTCTTTTGCTTTGCTTGGACAAGCATTTTGGGTTGGTTTGGTTAATTTTTTTTTTTTCCCCATTAGGGGTACAGCAGGGATTTCACATGCAAGAGAGACAGGAATTATTAGTATCTAAGTTAATTGTGTTGCCTCACTACCTGGATTCATTCCTTGGTTTGCCTCATTTCCCACATAGGTCTTAAAAGAGACTAATGCTTGTGCTGGGAGAATGCTTGTGTGAGAAAGTAACTATCTGTACATTCTTAACATATACTTAGAGCAGAGTGATTGCCCTGCTACTGATATTTTGTTCCTGTAAACAGGTGACAAGAAATGAATCTTAGTGTTTATGCAGATTTTGCATTGTAGAATGTATACTAGACCCTTCAAAGGCAAGGTTAGACTCTTTGCAAAGCAAACTGGCGTTGGTTCTTGGTAGTCTAGTACAGGGACACTGAAGTTTGGCATTTGATTTAGGAAAAAGAAAACAGTTGCACACAGCTGATTATGTTAAATAACCTCTTAATTAAGCTCTTTGTAGAAGTCTAATTTGGAAGGTTTTAGTGCTTTGATAACTCAATTGAAATTTTAATTTCTCCTGTACTCAAGAGCTGAATGCTGTTCTTGTATAATAGTGTACTAGGCTGGATGAGGTACAAAATAATGCACAGTGGTCAGAAACAGCTGAGGAAAGAACGCTTAAAATAACTCAATCTAAACTCAGAATAGTTCCAAACATTTGTTTTGTTTGCTTTTTTTAAGCACAAGTTGTCAAGTTGTACCTGTTGCTGTACATAAACACTGTATGCCAGCAGCTCCTTGATCATATTTGTGAACAGACTTTTCATTATTAGACTGGTATTAAAGGAAGGTGTTGAATTTGAGAGTGTAACAAAGTGAGAAATGATCAGATGATCTATAGGATGTAAAAGTCCATTTTTATGTTGTAGTTTAATCCCTTTGTTAGGAAGTTCCCTCTCATTGAGGGACCTCTTCTGCAAGCAGAACACAATAAATGTGCTTTTTTAAATGACCCAATTTCCCAGTGTAAACGAACAGCTGACTTTGGCAGTAGTCATCCCCCTGCATCTCTTTGCTGGCAAGGGAGCAGGACATGGGTGGGAAAAAACCCCAAAACTGTTGCTGATGAAATGAAACAAATCTGAATAATCGAAGTGCCCAATGCCCAAACATAATTCCACACCCCATTTATTTAAGGATGCTTGTGGAAGCTTTTAATCACT
This sequence comes from Molothrus aeneus, assembly GCF_037042795.1. Classification (NCBI taxonomy): domain Eukaryota; kingdom Metazoa; phylum Chordata; class Aves; order Passeriformes; family Icteridae; genus Molothrus; species Molothrus aeneus. The sequence continues at coordinate 9,983,949 of NC_089664.1, read as the reverse complement.
CAAGATTCTGCTGTAAAAGCTGAAATAAAGCAGAGCCTGGCTGCGTTTCTTACTGCCAAAAGCCAAGGTCATTTGCACATAGCCCATGGATTTCTCCAGAGTAGATCTCCGTTACCCAAGGCATGGGAATGCATGCGTTTTCTTAGCTGGGCAAACAAGTACATTATACAGTAGTTGTGATACAACACACGTGGCTTTGATTTGTACTGCACATACCCACTGTACAGCCACTCCGAAGTATTGTGGTTAGCTTGCAGCATCTGCTGTCGCATTGATACTGTTTACTGCGTATTCTTTTCCCTGGAAGTTTTAAAGAAAATTTTTTTTTTCTTGTTGCATTGATTACATTTTATAAATTTGCTTAGCTGGAAAGTTTGGGAAAAGAGGCCTGTTTGTCAATTGTACAACCGATTGTGAAGCTCTAGTGTGAATATTTTTACGTCTGTATTAGACATTTTCTTTGCAAATCTATTGTTCGATTGAAATGTAAATGAAATAAAAGATGGTGTACACCCATCATGTATAAAGCAGGCACCATCGCTACGATGGATTTAATGCTCATTTTTATGGCGCATTCTCAGCTTCTATTTAAAACTATAATTTAAAGAAAAAAAAAAATCTGTAAAATGAAATGGGGATATATGGGGGAGTAAATTCTATTCCGTTTATTTCGGTTTTGATTCCCAATGGTAATGTTTCCCTTCGTGTTAGAGTAGGGGGGTCCCGGCGGGGCCCGTGTGTCGCTGTAGCACTGACGTGCAGAGGTTGTAGCTTTGGCTGGGCACGGATAGAGCATCCCGGTTCGGTGTTTGAGAGACTCGATGGAAGAAGTTTGCAGTATTGACATGTATTTGCATGCACGAATAAAAATTATTTGTCCACCTTAACGGGCTGTTTGTCGTCAGCGGGGGCTGGGGAGCTCCGGGGGGAGCGGAGGGAACGGAGCCACTCCGGGCTGGGGGGAGCGGGGCCGGGGGCCCGGCCGGTGCCGTTCCCTGGGGGTGCGGTCCCGCCGTGCCGGTGCCGGTGCCGTTCCCTGGGGGTCGGTCCGAGGTCGGTCCCGCCGTGCCGGTGCCGGTGTCGGTGCCGGTGCCGGTGCCGTTCCCGTCGCGGGGCGGGGGCAGCGAGGCCGGGCCCGGCTCCTCCCCCGGCCGCCTCCTTCCCGCCGTGCCCCGCGCAGCGGCCCCGGAAGGCGGCGGGAGCGGTGAGGCGGCGGCAGCGGGGCCGGGCTGCGGTGGCGGCGGGGCCGCTTCGCTCCGCTCCGCTCGGGCTGGTGCTCCTGGGCCCCGCAGAATCCCGAGGCGCGGCCCGAGGGAGCCGGGGAGGGCGCGGGGCGGGGGCTCGGCCGGGACGGGCGGGGGAGCCGAGCCGGCTTGCTCGGGGCCCGCGGGATCACCGGCCCCAGCCGGCCCCAGGTCCCGCCCCAGGCCCGGCCCCGCTGCGGGGCGGTCCCGGTAATCCCGGGCCATCTGGCGCTGTAATCGGCTGAATCTGGGGTTAGCTCCCGCGGAGCCTGCGGCGTCCGGCAGGAGAACCGGGAGCCGGGCTGTGTCCGTGGGCAGGAGAACCGGGAGCCGGGCTGTGTCCGTGGGCAGGAGAACCGGGAGCCGGGCTGTGTCCGTGGGCAGGAGAACCGGGAGCCGGGCTGTGTCACACACACGGCCTGGGCTGGCTGGGAGACCCCTGCACCATCGAGCGTGAGCCCACAGCAACTGATCTGATTAAAATTTCTTCTTCCAGGTCTTGGTAGAAGCTTGTCTCTGAAAGACTGGAAAGGAATACAGGTCAGAACGCTTTAATTTGCCTAATTGCATTGATAGTTTTTCAGCTCAAATGAATTGTTAAATAATCCAAGTAATAGTAGCTGGGAATCAGCCTGGTGGAGCTGTCCAGTGAGGCTCTGAGGTTTTAAACCGAGTTTTAAATTGTGGCTTAAGAATTAACCCAGGTGACTGAGGGCTGTGTTCTCCTGGGGTTAAAAACTGCCCTGAGGAAATAAAGGACCATCATGATGCATGTTTGATCAGAAATGCATCCTCTCTTTTGTTACCTTATTTTTAGAGCATAATGACCACTGCAGATGATAAACTGCTTGGCGAGAAGCTGCAGTATTATTACAGCAGTAGTGAGGGTGAGGATGAAGACAGTGAGAAGGAGGATAAAGAAGGGGAGAGCAGCATTCCTGAAAGTGTGGGCGAGGTGGAGCTCAGCAGCGATGGCAGCGCTGTCAACACAGGTATCATCGTATCAATGTACTTCTTTTGTATATCCCTTGTTGATTGGAAATTTTGTATGTTCTTCTAAAACTCTTTTTTTGAAATGAAATTCCTGGGTTTATGCATACTTGAGTCAGAGGGTGATCAGTTTCTGGCTGTTGTCTAACTTTATTTTTAATAGCTTTTTTTTTTTTTTAATGTTTGACTTCTCCTATGACAGAATTCAAATTCAGCATCATATCTGAAGCAGTCAAGTTTTGGATATAAAGTTGAGACAAGGCTGATTTGTACAATTCAGATAGTAATATATAATTATTTTTGTTCTGATGAAAGCCATGCTAACAATAGGAGAACTCTTGTGGGCTGGTGGTTCTATTTCAAGAGCACAGATATTAATCTTTGGGACAATTACAAGAGTAGCCTAGTTAAGTAAATTGTAGCCTTCTTGTTAAAAAAGTAGATAGAAACTCAAGGACGTGCAAATGGCAAATGACTTATTTCAATGTTTTGCATAGTTACAAAAACATTTATGACCAGGTCACCATTTTACTGATTTACAAATTATTCCTTGATTGTAACTGATAGGCAACATTGTATTGTCTGTTTCACACGAAATGGCTCCACACCTCATTGCAGGTCCCAAGGGAGTGATCAATGACTGGCGGAGGTTTAAGCAGCTGGAGACGGAGCAGCGGCAGGAGCAGCGCAGGGAGATGGAGAGGCTCATCAAGAAGCTCTCCATGACCTGCAGGTCTCACCTGGATGACGAGGCTGAGCAGCAGAAGCAGAAAGAGCTTCAGGAAAAGATCAATGGAAAGGTAGGGTGGCACAAAGGAATCAAAATGCCACTTAAGTATTTGACAGTTTTGCTTGCCTGTGACAGCAAATAAGTGATTTAGCTGCAATGCCAAGGAAGTCCAAAAGCTCTTTCCAGATTTCTCATCTGTTGATCTAATCAACTCCAGGGGATTAATATGAAGAGTTGTACAGCAAAACTGTGAATGCTGCCTCCCCTGCCTGAAACTAGGAGCCCTCATTAATTTAGTATTTAGTAAGCAGGTGTTTCAACTCTGAGCTCTAGGAGTTGAAGACATTGGATGTAGTGAAGGGTTTTAATTAGCTGGTCTGTTAACTAGCCCTGAGTTGTAGTCAGAGAAGTTACTAAATTGCAGACATGTCTGTGCCTTCAGATGATGAAAGTTGGCTGTGCTCTCCTGTGTCTTGAGTGATGCAGATAAGTTTAATGAAGCAAGTGACCAGGTATAAAATACATAAAATCCTGGTAATTTCAATTCTACAGGCACAATGGTGCCACAAATGTTAACTGAAAAACTAAATGAAAAGCTGATGAGAAAGAAGCTCATCTGAGGTCAGGCACAGTTTCCAAATCAGCACTCCCAGCTCGGTAGAAGCACATGGCCACCATTAACCTGGATTAAAGTGGGAGCATGGAGCAGCCACTTGTGTTATTAGTGCAGCTTGTGGAAACTGGAATACCCAGGGCTGAAATCGCTGTTCCCCCTGGACATGGTTTCTAATTAGATCAGAATGGAGTGTAATACACAGGGTGCTTGAGCCTTCATGGGTTGCACTTTGCTGTTATTAAAGATGAGTGACCCACATTAATCCTCTTGATTTATGTTCTCATTATGTAAGTGACCCATATAGTGGTGCAGATGTTTTTCAGGAATCCCTGTGTGTTTTTTAGATGACTTTACAGGAATACAACATGATCCACAATGATGAGGACGATGAGGAGTTCTTGCAGCGCTACAGGAAGCAGCGGATGGAGGAGATGAGGCAGCAGTTGTACAGTGGGCAGCAATTCAAGCAGGTGTTTGAGATCACCAGTGGGGAAGCATTTCTGGACACCGTGGACAAAGAGCATAAGAGCACACTGATCATGATCCATATTTACGAAGACGATATCCCTGGCACTGAATCCCTGAATGGCTGCATGATCTGCCTGGCTGCTGAGTACCCAACAGTGAAATTCTGCAGAGTGAAGAGTTCACTCATTGGTGCCAGCACTCGCTTCACTAACAATGCCCTGCCAGCCCTGCTGGTCTACAAGGCAGGGGAGCTCATTGGCAACTTCGTGCGCATCACCGACCAGCTGGGAGAAGATTTTTTTGCTGTAGACCTGGAGGCTTTTCTGCAGGAGTGTGGTTTGCTGCCAGAAAAAGACCTACTGCTGCTGACTTCTATACATAATCCATCTGCATGTTACAGTGAAGACAGTGATCTGGAAATAGACTGAGCCCTTTATGCCAAGGGCCCGTAGGTGTAGTTGTGCTGTGGGATGTTCTTGTGCTAGGGATTGTTCTCTCTCCTCCATCGTGTGGTATGTATTCCTCCCCTTCGTGCACTTTGACTTCTGCTCATTAAAAATAACAACAAATTCCTAACATTTTCTTAAATTAATTCCATATCTACAACTAAAACAGTCTCATTTCTGTGCAATTCAAATGTGTTTTACTTAACACAAAGTTCTAACATGATTCAGTCACTTTAGGAAATTGTCTGTTGCAATGTCTCAGCATCCTTGCACATTTCAATTGAGATGTGGCCACCAACTCCCTAAGATAAGAACAGAGACTGCAAATAAAATAGTTTTTAACATTCAAGACTTAATAATCTGGTGCTGAACTGCACCAGTTAAAAGTGTGAGGTCCCATGTTCCATTCCACAGTTTGCAGTCTCCTTCCTGGGAGAATCTTGTTCTAACACTTGGCCTTAAATTTTTGTTTCTTTCTCAGTTACAAATAACAACAACCCCCGGCTTCATCCTGAAAATTGCTTTTCAGCTGGAGAGAGTTCTTCTTCCCTTAACCTTCCCTGAGACATAAATGCAATTACAGCTCTTAATACATTCTTGGGTTCTAAAACCCATCCTTGGAGTTCCTTGTAGTCACTTGATCAGAAAATGAGCTCTGCCTCTTCAGAGAGACTGCCTGCTACAAAGAGCTCCAACGTGTGTGCTGAACAGCAGCAAGGAGAATCTTGTTGGCAAAATGCAGAATTAGGACTTGAATAACCTCAGAATTTCATCCCATGCTAAAATTACTAAATCAATGGTAAAGTTCTTTTCTGCCTGCCTTCAGTAGTAGAAGTAGACTGTCATTACCTAAATACATGACCCAATGTAATGCCATGTTTAATGATTAAATTTAATTGCATTTTTTATGTAAAGCACTTTGGAACACCAGGAAGAATTGCAAATGTGTCTGTGAATCCTAATAGGATCTTAATAAGAATGGATCTTGGCCTAGAAAAAAAAGAATTTCTAACTGTATCTATTTGAGCTGTCTTTTTAAAAGTAGTATAAGCAGAAAAATAAATAATCTGTAGTTTAAAGTGACTGAGTTGGCACAGATTGTAGCTGTTTTAAGGAAACTGGCAGAAATCCAGGTTTTCAAATGTGGTGAGAGATTATTTCTTTTCGTGAGAATTGCAGAAAAAAACCCTATGTAAGTTATATGGAATTAAATCACTGAGTGTGGATATCAGCACATTTAAGGAAAATATCAAAGCAACTGTAACTCATATCCAGGGTGAGATTCAGTGAAGTCTGTTGTGCAGACCAGGTGCATTTTAGCATCATCACAAAACCTGTCTTGGAGAGAGGATCAAGGCAGAGCTGTCTGCTTGAGTTGCTTTGAAGTTTTTATTTTTATAAAGTGCTTTTTTTTTTGCCCCCTATGGCAGCAAAACTGTAACAGGATCAAACCCTCCCCTGCTGCTCTGTGTCCAATGGCCTGGAGCAAGGTGACTCCTGGTGAGGAACCTCCTGTGCTCACGTAGGGGAGAGGTGGTTTGCAGTGCCAGCAGCAAAAAGGAGAAGAAAAAAGGTGTGAATCCAGTTGATCATTGATGTGGAAGAATATAACAAGCACAAGGGAGTGAGGGGAGAGGAGCTGTGCCTGCTGCTCGTTCATGCACAGGCTCATGCACAGCTGTGAGCAGGGAGAGGAGGCTGAGCTGGGAAAAAGCTGCTGCTGCTGCTGCTTTTTGCCCTTCCTTGAAGCTGAATTTTCAAGGAGATCTATAAATAGGAGTTGAAAAAGCACTTGTCATGTAGGTGTGCAGCCTCTGGGAAATGTTCTGTTTTGGAAGGAGCGGTGCAGTGCAGGGAGGCAGCCAGGACTGGTGGGTGTTACAGGCCCTCACCTGGCTTTGCTCACAGTTAGTGATGTTCCAATACAAACAGCAGAGCTTGGGCACGGAATGCGAGGGCACAAGGAAGCACGGATGGTTGCTTGGCAAGGGCAGGAATGAAATCCCAGGATGAGTTCAACATGGACATTTAATTGTGGGGCCAGCATGGCTGCCAGGCAGTGCAGGACAAAATTTAGCTAAGAAAAGATCACACTGAGTTCTTCTGGCCTCCCATCTGCCTCTTCTTTGTAAAATGTTCAAAATATGCCTTTGCTGAAAATCCAAACAAGGTTTCCTGTGCAGTCACTGGCCTGATCCTGTGGCAGGGGGGCCTGCTGGGGAGGGCTGGGAGAGTCTGGAGACTCCCTCCAAGGAGGGGTTGCTTTTCTCCTCCTGCTCAGTGAATCATTGCCTCTGAGGCCACACAAGCCCAGATGCGTGTTTTCATTGTTGCTGCAGGAACCCAGGCAGCCCCATCCTGCTGTCCCTGTCCATCCCCACCGCAGGCAAGCCACAGCTGGGCTCCCCAGAGGGATGTTTAAAAACACAGAGCATGTCCACCAGCTGTGTTTACCAAGAGCTCAAACAGAGGGCACTTCTGGCAGCGCTCTCCTCTCCAGAGCACAGCAGGGAGCCCCTGCCATGCTTGGTGGTGCTGGTGGCCACACCAAACACCACCATGTGTGGGTGCAAACACTGCCTTGGATGTGGCTGTACCTTGGTGACGGGGGGAGCGATTTCTGCAACTGCCATGGCTGGAAAACCAGCACAGAAAACAGAAGAAGAGCTCAGCAGTGCTGGGCTGGGGGAAGCTCTGTGTGCAGGGCCGTGGGTGCCTGGGCTCCTGGGGGAGATTTCAATAGTGTGTTGGATGCTGTGCCTGGGGCTGGTACGTGTTGGTCCTTCAAAGAAACGATTTCAAAGCTTTTCCTGCTGGCAGGAGGGAGATGCTTTGCTGTCCTGGACTGGTTGGAAGAGGTGCCAGGTTTGCCAGCTGTGGCTCAGCCAAGCTGTCCCAGTGGCACATTCCTCCTTGGTGGCAGGGAGCAGCCAGGCCGTGCCAGGTGTGCCCAGGGGAGCGTTCCTCCTTGGCACAGAGCAGCTCGGCCGCTCTCCCTGTGCCCCGGGGCTCTCGTGCCGTTATCAGCTGTCCCAAAGCAGCGCTGGCAGCCCCGATAGCCACGAGCAAACGCAGGATGTTTGTGGTTTAACTGAAGCGAGCCGAGCTTGTGCCTGTCGCCAGATGTCAGGGAAGGATGCTGGGGGCTGGAGCGGCTCCCTGCCGGGGAGGGCGGTCACGAGCACAGCTGGAAGCACAGCTGGAAGCGGCTGGCTGGGGGCGTGCCCGGGGAAGGACTGACCGTGCCCTCCTCTCGCGTTGCTGCTCAGCCCTTCTGCACGGCACAGTGCGACTGGAAGCACTGGGCTGTCCGTGTGCCAGGGGAGCACAGAGCAGGTGAAGCTGCCGGCTGTGCCTTCGGGGTCTTGCTGGCCTCTCTGGCTCCCCACATCCCCCAGGAAACTGAAATCCAGATGCTATCCTGGTAATGCTGTCCCATTTCTGAAGGGTTAAAGAGAGTGAGTGAGAAGGCTCATGCCTTGGGAGTCTCTGCTTGCACATGATCCCTTGCTATGACTTCTCCTACCACATCCCAGCCAAGGCACCAGCCCTTTAAACCTCCCTAATTTAGAATTCCTGTAACACCTCCCTGGGAATGCTGCTGGGATGGAGCAGAGGCTCAGGAGTGCTCCCCTCCTCCAGGACAACAGAGGAAGGAGCTGCAGCTGCATGCTCTCTTACAGAATGTGGCTATTTTGTGTCTACAAAACACCCAGGCAGCCAGATTGGTGTGTGGATAGTTTTTATGTGAGAGAAATACACAATGTTGGTCTAAGCAGTGTCACCATGGAAGTACAGAATATCCTGAATTGTGGAAGGGACCCACAAACATTATTACAGTCCAACCCTGGCCCTGCCCAGGACAACCCCAAGAATCCCACCCTGTGCCTGACAGCAGTGTCCAAACACTGAATTGTGGCATTTGAGCAGCACAGGGCTGGGAGGTGGCCAGAGGGGAGCAAAGTTCAAACTGCCTCAGGACACTCAGAGACCCCCATGGAAGCTTCTAAGGGAGAAGTTGCTCCATTTATTGCTTCAGGTGCAGTCAGCAATGGCCCAGCACAGTGCTGGTGGGCACAGCCACAAATAGAGGAGTTTTTAAAATCATTTATTATTTTAAATTTCCTTTTTCCTGGAGCTTAACCAGGATCTGATGGGAATCAAGGCCAGTGACAGTGGTTGCCAGCTACCACGTGGCTGGGCTAGGCAAGGGCTGAGCTCTGTTTGGGGAGGAGGACAGAAGCAGGCTCTGTGTGCTGTGAGGATGTGTTTGCTGAGCTGTTAGTGCAGAGAAGGGTGATGATTTTGGGATGGAAGAGACTCCATCCCTTTGTGTGCACAGAGGTAGCATCTTGCTCGGAGCAGCCCCGGGTTGGCAGCCAGTGGCACGTGCCAGGGTCCAAGCCAGCACGACACAGGAGGTCTGGAGATCTGACCTCATGCTTCTCTCTGGTCTCCTCCAGGAGAGACTGCTTTGGTTCCTTCTCCCAGCTGTGCACGTGTGCTGGGCAGGCACAGGGGCAGCAGGTTCCTGCATGCCCACCACTCACTGTAGGAAGGAACAGCATCCTCAGCACCGGGCTGGGAGCTCAGCTCAGCCTGCAGCAGGCCAAGGACAGTCCCTACCTGGGCAGGTCAGCCCTGCTAGAGCTCTGTAGAGGATCCAGCAGCCCGAGGGCTGCCGTGCTCTGCAGTGTCAGGCACGTGGAACGCCACGTACGGGCACTTCTTCACATTGAGGCACACGAGCTTCTCCAGGGATGCCGTCTTCACGATCTCAAAGCCAGTTGTTCCACCAAATGTACTGGGTTTCCAGTACTCTGGGGAGCAGATGGGGTTTCCAAAAAGCCCCTTCAGGGAAAATGGAGCTCCGATCTCCACCATGCTTTCCCCAAAAATGCCGTTGGGTTGGGGTTTCTCCAGCAGCAAGCCTGGGTAAAACTCCAGGGCATCAATATCTCCATACAGCTCTTCCAGCTCTGCTGCCTTCTCTTCCTCTCCTGCACCAAGTGAACATCAGAGTGCTTTAGCAAGAGAATCACACCTGGCAAGGACTGGCCTGGCAGTGGGCAAAGGGAGGGTGGCTCCCTCGCAGGCAGTGGCAAGCCTGACTTCCAGGCCAGGGGCCCCAGGAGGAAGGACCCTGCATCCCCTGACACCCCTGCATCAGCCCAGTCTGCCCCACTGTGAGGCCATGAGCAGGCAGGGCTGGGATGGGCAGGGGTGGCTGCTCCAAGCCCAGTGGCAGAGGGGCAGCTCATGGCCTGGTACTCACCCACAGGCACAGAGCCCCTGCCCCGGCCCAGCAAAGCCCCAGGAGCAGCAGTGCAGCCCTACCTGTCAGCTCCTGGAAGGACCTGTAGGGCTTCATGCCAAACCTTTTCCGGTACTCGTTGAAGGGCTGCAGCCTCAGCTGCCGGGACTCCTTGATGACCCCAACGGCCACGTGCAGGACATTGGCATTGATGGTCTGTCCCCCACCGATCTGCAGGGCAGAGACAAGGAGGAGCACACATCAGGCACACCCGCATCAGCCCCAGAGAGCCACCACACTAAAGCACCCTGGGCTCAGGCTGTGACACCAACACATCACTGCAGAGCAAGAGGAGGGTGGGCAGTGCAAAAACCAACTGTGGAGCAGCTTGGTCAGGCCAGCCCTGCTCCCAGGGCAGGGCACAGGGCAGGAGAAGTCCCCGATGGACAGTGACCCAGTGAGGAGGATGAGAGGCTCACTGGGATTTCAGGCTCACTGGGAGAACCCAAATGCCCAAAGGGCCTCAGGCTCAGCCTCAGCTGGGCTGCTTGGCACAGGCAAAGAGAGTGAGGAATGGAGCTGCAATCGCTTGGTAGAAAACATCCATGCGATGGCAGCAAAGAACAGTGCCAGGCGCTGCTCCAGGCCCCGCGGCTCCGCAGCCGGGCGGGGACATCCCGGCTTCCACAGGCTCTGGCATCACCGGAGTGTTTACTACAGAGCAACAAGGGCAAGCAGCTGGGGCTGCCAGGGCCAGCCCCGCCACGGTGCGGGTGGGGAGGACTCCTGATGTGCCCATGGGCTGCTGCCCTGGGCAGACTCGGTGTGGCACGGGCACCACTGCACGCGTGTCCCTCCCGGAGAGGGCAGAGCAGGACCTTACCCTTCCTGCAACCTGCTTGGAAAAGGACTCCACCAGCGCCTCCACGCCGTAGTCCATGAGCATGGAGGTGTTGTAGAGGAACTGCTTGTAGCTGTACTCTTGTCCCTGGATGATGAAGGAGTCGGGCATCAGCCCGTGCCAGTGATAGAGCTGGTTGAACTCCACGGCGATGCGATTCCGGTACTGGAACTGCGACCCAAACAACAGCTCGGGGTCGAACTTGAGGCTCAGGTAGTACCCACTGAGGTGCTGCACGTAGTCCTCAACAACGATCTTAATGGTCTCCCCTGGGCAGCAGAAAAGAAGCAGCTGGCAGCAGCAGGAGCCACCAGCTCTGCACCTGAGATGTTACCCACATCTACCACAGCAACCATCCACCTCCTCCTGACCATTTTGGATGGACCAAAGCCAATTTTTTTGCTATATGGACCAAAACAAGCAATTCCCAGAAGGATGCCAGAGGAGCTGCCTCAAAGGCAGTTTGACCATTACCCCCAGAAGAGGCTGGCCAGCCTGTGAGTCCTTGGGGGCCGCCCAGGGGCTGGGACAGGGCGGGGGCAGTTCCTCACCGATGAGGATGAGCCGCGCCGTCTGGAAGAGCTGCTCGTCGCTCCAGGTGGGGTGGTCCCGCTTGAGCAGGTCGCAGACGCGGTTGTGCTCTCGCAGCCAGAGCGTGGCGTACACGCAGAGCCCCGGCAGCAGCCCGAACACCTCCTGCCCCACCGCCAGCTGCCGCTCCCGGGGCACGCCCGACGGGTACACCATGTGCACCGGGGCCTCGCTGACCGTGGGCGGGTACACCTCGCCATCCACCACCTGGGGACACAGCAGCGACAGGGCAGAAAGGGGAGGGGACAAAAACATCCCAGTAAAAGCCTGCCCAGCCAAGGGCACCGCATTGCTCTCCTGCACGAGGTGAGTGGAATGGAAACACCTCCCTCATAGAGCCCCAAATGCCTGCTGCCATCAGAGCAGCTGCACCCCAAAGATTGTCCCCCGGCCAGCAGCCACGCAGGGCATCAGGGTTGGGGTCTGCCAAGAGGTGCCAGAGGAACATGGGCTTCAAACAGCCCTGGCTCACAGGACTGGGATGTGTTTCAGTTGTGCTGGGTGGTACCTGGAATTTCAGCTTCCCATCTTGAAAGAGTCGCAGCTGGTGCTGCCGCTGCAGGTTGTCCCCGTACAAATGCCCCAGGTCCACCTGTGGAGAGAACAGGGCATCAAGGTTGCTCTGAGGGGCACAGGGACCCCAACACCCCCTCAGTCCTGCTGCCCTCACCCCATGTCCCAGAGCCTTGGTGAAGCCACGTCCCATCTTCCCAGATGTCTTGAAGAACTGGTGGGTGAAATGCTGGGCGAAGAAGGCAAACATCATGTTGGTGCCTCGGGGATCAGCCTCAAACTTGTGCCGCAGCAGGAACCTCTCTGCCAGGAGCTGGGGGTCAGGGAGCTGCAGCTTCCCTGCAAAAGATGGAGGTTGAGGGAAGATGCCCAGTGCCAACCCAGGCAGGTACTGGTGCTGTCTGCAGGGCTGCTGGTGGTGTCTGCTGCAGCATCAGGCACAGACTCATCTGCACAAGGACCTTGCAGCCCTCTCACACAGGCTGTGACATGTCCCAGCAGCTCAGCCTGAGCTGTCCCAGCAGCAATCCAGATGTCATCAATCTCCTGCAGCAGAGCCAGTCTGGGCAGGACAGGGGTAGCGCGTGGCACTGCCAGTGGTGCTTTGCAGAAGTGTCCATGGCAGCCAAAGCTTGGCCATGGCTGGGTGGTAAACACTCAGGGTGTGGGAGCAGCCACGTACCTTTGGTGCCCATGGGCGTGGGGCAGTCGTCCGGCACGGGCGGCAGGACGCGGGTGTAGTAGCTGACGTTGGCATAGGCCTCCCAGCTGATGTAGCCATAGTCAGAGTTGAAAGTGGGGGGGCTGGGGATGAGATTGGCACGAACTGAAAGGAGAGAGGGGGATCACCACTGTGGGGCTTGAGGCAGCAACCACAGGCTCTGCCCCTGGTCCCTGCCCGCCTGCTCTGTGCTGCCAGACAGCCCCTGGCACCCCAAAAACCAGAAAGGTACCAGCAGTGGAGGCATGTGGGTGTCCTGGGCTTTGCTCCGAGCCTTTTAAAGGCTGCAATTCCCTGCAGGAAAGGAGGGCTCGTGCTAATGTGCTAAGTGGATCCTTGGATGATGGATGAGATGACAAACCCTTAGAAATGGTGAAGGCAACAGCCGGAGCCTTGCAAGCATGTCGCTACGGCTCCAAGAGCTGGAACCTAAATATTTATGCAAAGTGATGAATATGGAGACATGAGTAACAAGGGCCATATTTCCATGGGCTGCTTTCTGTGCAGCTGTGAAACAGCTCCTTGGCCTGGGGAGTGCAGCATGCCAAGAACTGCTCGTGTTTTCCAGCCAGCTGGCAGCTTGGCACAGTGCTGGGGACCCCCTACACCCCACTGCACCCTGGCTGGGCAGCTCCCCTGGGCACAGTGACAGTGTGACAGGGTGATGGAAGGACAGGGTGACAACCTTCTGGGTCTCCTGCTGAGGTGACTCCAGCCCAATGCCCACCCTGCTCACAGGAGTTGCTCAGCATCGCTGCAGCCCTGCTATCCCCACCCACACATCTGTGCATGCCAGGGGGTCCTCGAGTCCTGCTGAACCCCAAACCCTCTCCAACCCCTCACCTGTCAGCACGAGCCTCATGAGCGTGTCCCTGATGAAGGTGCTGTTGATAATGTCCCAAAACCACTTGAAGTGGGTCAGGATGAAGTGGTAGAAGGCAGGACTGGGCTTCAGCAGGTTGTGGAGACGTGTCCAGAACTCAGCTGGGGGAAACAGAGCAGTCACTCTCCCTGCTGAGGAGCCAGCCCACCCAGAGCAGTGAGTGCTGTGGGGACAGGGCTGCCCTGGCAGATCCTGGGGACAGGGACTCACGGGAGGTGCAGTTGGCCCCGTAGTACCCGGTCCGGGTGCAGTCGCACTCATATCCTCTGAGGCCAACCCTCACACACACCCCTTGGTTCTGGCAGGGGAAATAGCAACAGGGATTCACTGCAGGGGAAGAGAGAGAGAGAGACATCACCATCCAGCCAGCACATCGCTGCATCTGCTGGCTCCCTGCTCCTCAAGGGAGGACAGTGCCTCAGAGCCAGCCCAGCGGGTCCAGCTCAGGGAGGAGGTGCAGTGCTGCAGGAGCCAAGCCCTGCCCTGTGGGGTTGTCTCCCCGTGCCTGGGGGCTGCTGTGCCCCCGGAGCCCCAGCCCGGGCTAAAGCCATGCAAACAGCCACTGTGCTAATAACAACAGCCATTGTCGGGGCCGTTTGCTTTGGCAGGGCCCCTCAGCCCCACCGCCCCCAGCGGATGGAAAGGGCCTCTCATGGCTCACTCCCAGCTCCCGCCCGGCCCCTTCCTCCACCACCTTCATGCCCAGCCTGCAGGGACGAGATAAGGCCCCTTGCAGCCCTTCCCAGGCTGTGGGATCGTGTGGGACAGGGAGACCCTCTGGCACGGAGCAGCTCCCATGCTGAGCAGCTCCATCCCCACCAAGCCTCTCCGGGCTGCCCTGGAGCAGGAAGATCCTTGTAACTCCACCATCCACAGCCCCTCCAAGAGCAGCAAACCTCAGGGGATAGAGAAACACTGGCCAGGGTGGCCAGAGACTCCTCTGCCTTCCATCAGCCAAAGGAGTGCTCTGGAAATTGGGATGTTCTCTGTCACTGCTGCCTCCTGAAATCCTCACCAGTGGCATTCTCAACTCACCAAGCCAGGTCTGGACAGAGCCTTTGTGCCAGGAGGGAAGTGCCTAAAGCCCAGAGCTGGCTGCACACCTGGCTTTGTCAGAGCACACTGGAGGCCACCAGCCCCACCAGGGCACACAGCACTCATGGACAAGGTGCCACCAAGGCAGTGCCCAGCTCTGGAGCTGCTGGCTGCAGGAATGGGGGACAGGCAGCACACACCGAGTGCTGAGGAGACTGACAGCCACTGCCAGGGTGCCCAGTGCCACAGCTGATGGAGAAAGGTCTCCTGAGCCCATCAGTTGCTCCATGTGGCTCATGAGCTCACCAGATCCCTGCCAGACCAGCTTCAGGTTCTTCAGGAATTTGGGAACATTGCTGGGGAGGTGGGATGGGCATGCAGAACAGAAACCACATTTTTTCCATAGGAAATTGCAGCTAAAAATTAACATCTTTGGAAAATAAAGGTAATTTTGTGAAGTTGCTCAGTGTCCCTGCAGGCACATGCTCGGGGCAGGGCAGGGAGCCCGGGGCTCAGCCAGCAGCTCTGCCGGGCTGTGCTCAGCCCTGTGGTCCCAAATCCCTCCCGGCACACAAGGCCCAAACTTGCAAAGACGTGCTCAGCTCCCAGCACTTCCGTCAGGCTCCCTTTCATCTTGGATCTTTTCATGTCTCCAGATGGGAGGCAGCAGGCAGGATCTTATTTATCTCAGACAAATTAAGGTCAGACCACCCGTTCAGATTTTTGCAAGCTGGGAATTTTTGGAAAGGGGGAGGTGTTGCAGCGCAGCTGGAGCATCCTCTGGGCTATTCCCATGCCGGTAGCTCCACACTTGGCTCTGCTGCAGACCCGGTGAAAGCCCCGACGAGCAGCCCCGTGCCGTGCCCGCTGCAGCCCGGGGGAAGCCGGGCTCCTGTGGGCTGGGAGGATGCTCCGGCACAGCAGGTCGAGTCCTGCCCCGTGTCTCCAGCTGATTTGGGGAGTCAGGAGAAGTTCGCTCGGCCGGGGCCCTCCCCGGTGCGAGCAGTGCAGTCATGCCAAGCCCTCCTCCGAGGCGGGTTTGGCAGCGTGCCGGGCTGTGCCGTTCCGTGCTGTGCCGTTCCGTGCTGTGCCGTGCCGTGCCGTGCCGTGCCGTGCTGTGCCGTGCCGTGCCGTGCCGTGCCGTGCCGGGCCGCGCCGTGCCGTGCCGTGCTGTGCTGTGCCGTGCCGTGCCGTTCCGTGCTGTGCCGTGCCATGCTGTGCTGTGCCGTGCCGTGCCGTGCCGTGCTGTGCTGTGCCGTGCCGTGCCGTGCCGTGCTGTGCTGTGCCGTGCCGGGCCGCGCCTCCCACAGTTCACTGCAGTGTCAGTGCCGCCGCTGGGTCCCCGAGGCGGGGTGGGAGCAGCGTGTTCCAGCCAAAAGGGTGGGAAGGGGCTGGAGCGTGTCCTGGCCCGCGACACCAGCCCCATCACATCCTGAGGAGCCTCCCTGTGCAGCAGCTCCGTGCCTCTCCACACCCCGGCCAGGAATCCTGCGCTGGCCTTGCCAGGACGGCTCCAGGTATGGGAAAGGCCCTGCAGCGGAAGCGCGGCCCCTCCGTGCCGGCAGGGCCGGTGCACTCGCTCCATCACCGCTGAAAAATGCCAGATTTGGGGACAACATCCGTTCCACAAACCGCAGCCAAAGCAACCTGGGGTGAATCATGGCCGGGACGGAGCCGGGCTCATTCCATGGGACCTGGCTGAGCTGCCGCAGGCTTTGGAGACCGTGGAACGCTTACGCACTTGTTTGTCTGATCCTGGAAGGTTTCTCGGGCCCACGAACTATTCACAGCACACACACCACAGCCAGATTGTCATCTGCAACCACTTCTGGCAGCACCATGAGCAGGAGCAGCGTGCCAGGCCCACAGCTGTGTTCCACGAGGGCTCAGTGATCCTCCCCCTGCACCTGAGCCAGGCTGCCTGCCCGGGATGGGCTGGAGGGGTGACACAGCCCCAGGGCTCTCTGGCTTCGCTCTGCAGCCCGGGCTGGCTCTCTGTGAGCCCCACTGCAGAGGGGGATGTGCTTGGAGGAGATGCAGACCACAGGCAATGGAAACAGCCATGAATGCAAAGCAGCTCTGGCAGAGGTGCCCCCCTGCCTCCACACAGCAGGGCCTGTGCCCCACCTGCCCCGTGGCTGGGGCTCGGGCACACGGTGATGTTGGGGTGCTGCCACTGCTCCTGTCTGGCAGCCTGAGTTGTGCAATGGCTGCTCAGAGGACAGTCAGGTTTACTTTGCAAGAATGCTTGAACAAAACTATACCCCTGAAGGCAAGTTAGCAGCCAAGGGCAATATCTGCAGGGAAAACTGAGAAACACCTTGGGACCAGCCTGGCTCTGCTCACAGCCAGAGGAAAAGTCTACAGAGAACAAACACCAAGGCTCAGAGCCAAGGTGCAGCCAGTGAGGAGTCAAGTAAAGTGCTCTGAGCAGCAAATATAAAGTGAGCAGGAGATCTCAGCCTCAGCACAACATCCTGTTATTTGGTCTTTAAGAGCAGATCCGAGGACTAGATTAGGGCTGTGGTCCTCCTGGTGCAACGCTGGGGAGGAGCAGAGCCCAGACACTCTGCTGACAGCACCTCGGGGCACAGCACAGTTCCCCTAATTTCTCAATCAGATATCTCCCTCGCTAATTAGGGCTTGGAAAAAAGCCGTCTTTTCCTGTACATCATGTATTGCAGGTATTTTTCCCCCCTCCACATAATGAAATTTGCTTTGATCGTGCTGTGCAGCAGTCAGCTCCAGGGCTGCACCATTCCAGTGTTGCATCCGTCCCAGCTGCTTCAGGCACGTGGGTCCTCAGCATGTCCTGTGGTCAGCAGGACACACAGATGCTGGCCCAGCTGTCCTCAGCTCCCAGAGGAACTTCTCAGGAAGATAAAACACGTGTAAAGAGATGGCCAAGCTGGAGAAAGCAGAGCAGAGGCTGTCCCTTGCCTGTCCCCACCACCTGTGGTCCAGCCCAGCCAGGGACAGCCAGATCCATCCCCTGGGGACTCTCCTTTCAGCAGATGTGGCTGATGTGCCCTGCAGTGGGGTGCCTGCCACCTCCCCAGCCACGCTGAGGTCACTCAGCATCGGGCTCACCCAGCCCCACTGTTTCTGGTGGCTGGACCTGTCACACCCCAGCTCCTGGAGTCCCCTGCAGAGCTGGCCATGGGTTTGAGAAAGGGTTTTATTTAACCACCCGCTCCATGGGTGCCTGCCATAGTCAGCATTATTCCTCACCATCTCCTGGTGAGCCTGGGGTTGGGCAGCACGTGGTGCTGGGAAGGAAACGATGGCTGAGGCCACCAGAGCCGCCCCTGCTGCTCCCAGCCCTCCATCCTCGCTCCCAGCTGCAGCGTCACCAGCCGTGCATTTGGGGACAGCGGCAGGGCCCTGGCTGCCAGCACGCACGGGCATTGTCCCCCTCTCCTTGGAGGAGCCCCGTCCCGGCCGGGAGGCTGCAGGAAGCGGCCGGGCACTGCCCCTCAGCCGGGTGGCGGGGCCGGCGCGGGGTGGCCGCGGTCTTGGCGGGGATCCAGCCCTGTCGTGCGTCCCCGGCCGCCTCGGGCCAGCGATGTCTCCCCCGGGCCCTGCGTGTGGTCCCTGCGGGAGGGGGACGGGGGAAGTTTGTTCCACCAGGGCGCTTCTGCTCCCAGCCGGGCGTGACGGGCCGCAACCTGCGGGCACCCTGACCCGGGCGGTGGTCGTGGGGCTCCTGCCAGCCGCCCCTGCCCACCCTGCCTGCCCTCCGTCCCGGACACGGAGGGCACCGGAGGGCGAGGACGAGCCGGGGGCGGCGAGTGCGATCCCGCCGGGACCCGCCGGACCGCGGCCCGGTCCCGCAGCGCCCGCCCCGCAGCGCTCCCCGCTTCCCCGGGACTCCCGGTACTGGACCCTGCGGGACCAGGTCCCCTCGCCCCCCCGGTGCCGAATGTCCCCTGTTCGGGATGTCGCCGCTCCACCGGCACCGACTCCCCCGCGTCTCCCTCCCTCCCTCCCTCCCTCCCTCCCTCCCGGTGCGGTCCCGCCCCGCGTACCGGAGCCGGTGCCGGCGGCGCTCCCGGCGGCGCAGAGCAGCACGGCGTGGGCGAGCAGCAGCCGAAGCCCCGCGGCCGGCGGGGCCCGGGCCCGGCACCCACCGCCCATGGCGAGAGGCAGCTCCGCCGCGTCCCGCGTCGCACCCGGCGCGGCCCCGCCGCCCCCGCCCCCGCCGCGCTGCCTCCCGCCCCCGACGGGACGGGACGGGACGGGGCCGCCTCCGACAGCCCGGCCCGCCGGGGACTGCCCCGGCTGCGCTCCCCTCCCCTGATCCGCTTGGCCACCCCTGCGTCCCCAGCCCTGCCCCGGTCCGTGCCTCTCCCAGGAACCCCAGGTTCCCTCGTTTCCCTCCCAGTCCCCACCTACCCGGACATCTCCATACCCAGCTCCTGGTTCCCACATCCCGCTGCATCCCCACGCCCACGCCCTTGCTCCCACGTCCCCCCTACATCCCAATTCCACATCCCAGCTCCCCCAGGACTCCATGCTGTCCCCAAACTCCTTGGCCTGGCTCAGCTCCTCCGAGTGGCCGCAAGAGGCTGCCCGGGCAGTGCTGCCCGGCTGTGCCCGGAGCCCGGCTGCCCACAGCCGCCCGCGGCCAGAAGAGCTGAGTTTATCGGTGGAACCATCGCCCGTGTTTCCTCCCGGATGCTTTGTTCCCAGCACCAGCCGCTGGAGCCGGACAGGACTCAGCCAGCCCGGCCCGGGCAGGCAGCAGCGACCCCACAGGAATCGAGTGGGGCTGGGAGAGGCTCTGCATGGCTCTGGGGTAGGCGAGAGCACGGAGGGCTGCAGACCTGGCTGGGACGTCCCCAGACTGGTGGAACCCAGAGGTCGGAGCCTGCTGAGCCTCTCAGCGGCAGAGACCCCAGCGCAGGCCGGGCTCTGAGAGGATTATCGCGGCTTTTGCTGAGCTGCAGGAAGCCCTGGCAGGCTGGGGGAGCGCAGTTCCTGCCTGGACCCCGCTTGATTCCTCTGAGGGGGCTTCAGCAGCAGGGAGGGAGTGTCCTCACAGGGCAAGCGGCTTTCACAGGCGTCCGAAAATGCACGAGGAGCCTCAGATCTAGCTTCAGCAGGCAAATGCACCAGCCATGATATAAACATGAGCTCAGCAGGCTCTGGATGCGCTCACGCAGGGTGGGGACACTGCCTCTGCTCCCACTGACGAGCTCACACAGGGAATTGGGGCAGGTTTTGCTGTATGTGTGCAGTCGGTGCAGTCACGGCTGCTCCTGCCCCCTGCCAGCCTCCCCAGGGTGTCACAGTCCCAGGAAGGCAGTGGTTCACCCTGTGGCTGCTGTATTTCCCCTCCATTCCCTCTTGCAGCGCCACCAGCCCCAGCTCTGGCCTGTCCCGCACCCGATGCTGACCCTGGTGACCGCAGCACGCGTGACCCGGCCCAGCCTGACCCCCACCCGCAGCGGGGCAGCCCCGCAGCCCTCGGGGATGTCCCGCTCCAGCCGCCCTCCGCTCTCACTGCCCCTCCTTTCCCTGTCACCGCGTTTCAATAACCACTCTCTTGCACAATGCCGGAAACGGCTGCAACAGCCGCTGTCTGGCCAGGGCTGCCATGCAGGGGCTGTCCCGGCTCTGCTGGGGAGGGAGGGAGGAAGGGAGGGGGCTCTGCTGCCGGCTCAGGGTGTCCTGCAGACCCCCACCGCTCCCGGTGTCTCTCGAGCAGCCAGACCCCTCACTCCAGTGCTCAGTGCTCAGCTCTAAACCAGCAGCCGCTGAACTCCCCGGTGCCAGCCCCGGCTGCCACCAGACTTCCCTTGGCTCAGTCTGAGCTGCAGCCCACGGTGTCTGACCGCACATCCCAGGGTGGCAGCCAGCCCTGGGTGCCCAGAGGAGTTCCTGTCCCCAGCCAGGGCAGAGCAGGGTGGTGTGCTCGGGCACTGTGTGAGACTGTGGTCTCAGAGCCTTGGGGCAGGCCAGGGCCAGCTGAGGCACAGAGGGCACATCTGGGGATCTGCCACAGGGAAAATGGGCACCAGGTCTGGCCAGCAAATGCCCTGACACCACTCTGGAATAGAGAGGGGATCTCCAGTGCGGTGCAGCCAAATGCGACGTGTGCCTCACTGCCGTGTCCTGGGGGACAGCAGGAGACAAACAGATCCCACTGGGGCCCTGGCTGCCCCGGGGATGTGCCGGTGCTGTCCCGGGGATGTGCCGGTGCTGTCCCGGGGATGTGCGGGTGCTGTCCCGGGGATGTGCCGGTGCTGCCCCGGGGATGTGCCGGTGCTGTCCCGGGGATGCGCCGGTGCTGTCCCGGGGATGTGCGGGTGCTATCTCGGGGATGTGCGGGTGCTGTCCCGGGGATGTGCCGGTGCTGTCTCAGGGATGTGCGGGTGCTGTCTCGGGGATGTGCGGGTGCTGTCCCGGGGATGTGCCGGTGCTGCCCCGGGGATGTGCGGGTGCTGTCCCGGGGATGTGCCGGTGCTGTCCCGGGGATGTGCGGGTGCTATCTCGGGGATGTGCGGGTGCTGTCCCGGGGATGTGCCAGTGCTATCTCGGGGATGTGCCGGTGCTTCTCCGGGGATGTGCGGGTGCTGCCCCAGGGATGTGCGGGTGCTGTCCCGGGGATGTGCCAGTGCTATCTCGGGGATGTGCGGGTGCTGCCCCAGGGATGTGTGGGTGCTGTCCCGGGGATGTGCCAGTGCTATCTCGGGGATGTGCCGGTGCTTCTCCGGGGATGTGCGGGTGCTGCCCCAGGGATGTGCGGGTGCTGTCCCGGGGATGTGCGGGTGCTGTCTCGGGGATGTGCGGGTGCTGTCCCGGGGTTGTGCCGGTGCTGCCCTGGGGATGTGCGGGTGCTGCCCCGGGGATGTGCGGGTGCTGTCCCGGGGATGTGCCGGTGCTCCTCGGGGATGTGCCGGTGCTGCTCCCGGGTTGTGCCGGCGCCAGAGTCCCGGGATGGTGCGGGAATGACCCTTGGGCTGCGGTGCAGAGCAGGACGGAGAAGGCAGGTTCGGAGCCGTGCTGGGATGCACCAGAGCCCAGCCCGAGGCTCCGGTGAGCGGTCACCGCCCCGGTCACGGCCCCGCGTGTCTGTCCCGGTGGCGGCGGCGGGGCCCCGGTGCTGCCGGCGCGTCCTCCGTAGGGAGGCAGCAGAACACCGCCGATGGCAGCGCGGCGGCGGCGGCGGGAGGGCTGCGAGCCGCTGGGAGGCACTGGAAGGTGCTGGGAGGCACGAAGCATCGCTGCTCCTTTGCTGCTCTGCCTTGGGCCGCCCCGCATCTCCTCTCCGGTCCCCTGAGCCCCTCATTCCCCGTGTTTGGGGTGGTGCTGCCCCCGGAATCCGAAACGTGACTGGAACAGGAGAGCGGGACACAATAACCTGTGGCGGGTCAGCACCCAAAATCCTTCCCCTCATAAAATCCTTTCCCCCATCTGCCCGAGGATGCTGGAGCCACGGGAACACCCGAGCCATGGCGACAGCATGAGACAAGGGGCAAAGGAGCAGCTCAGGGACACCACCCACCCTGAGCCCCACACAGGGAGCAGAGCTGTGGGCAGCCAGGCAGGGGCACCCCTGGCTCCCCACACCAGGCCTGTCAGGACTGTGTCCCTCTGATCTGCATGGCCATGGAGCATCCCCGGGCTGACCCATCCTTGTCCATCCCTGAGCAGCTTCTCTGTGGGATGTGCTTCAGTGGGGGAACATTGGCCATGGGCTGCAGGGGATGTGCAGAGAACACAGAAGCTGAACCCTACATTTTTCTGCTGTGAGGTTAAGAGGTGACCGGTGGCAAGGCCCCGTGGGGAAGGTCCCCAATAGCCACAGAAACAAGGGCACAGCAGATGCTGGTGGCTGGAGACCCCTCAGGGGACAGCGCTCAGGGCTAGTCCCCTCTGCCTCAGGGGACTGTGGGGGCACAGGGCCAACAGGGGCAGCCCGGGGGGCCAAACCCTCCCCGATGGCTGCACAGGGCTGGCGGCCCCTTCCCCAGCTCCGCCGGGCACAGCAGAGGAGGACCCAGCATTTCCTCCGGCACGGGGAGCTGACAGACAGTTTGGGGGGCTGCAAATCAGAATTGAAAAGCCGGAGCTGGACAGGCTGTCTGGGAACTCGTAACCTGAGCCCCAGGAAAGGAGGACTCAGGAAAGCGCTTTCAGCAATCATATTCATCATCTTCAGCTCAGGCTCATTAGGCTCCGGAGCCCAGCCCCGCCACCGCCAACGCCTCCCGCACGCAGATAGAGCCGCCGGCTCAGACAAATAAATGCTTCCAGCTTCCCGGTGGATGCGGCAGGTCAGGGAGCATCTGATGCCAATTACCCGCGGTGTAGGGTTCCCGGGCAGCCCCTGCGCTCCGGCCCTGCCGCCCGGCCCTGCCCCGGCCACCGACAGCTCCCCTCCCGTGCGGGGCGGCCCCACGGGTCACCCTCTGCTCCCAGTGCCAGCAGCGATGGGGACAACGAGGGCAGAGCTCCAGCCTTGTGCCCCAGGGGAAGAACAGCCCCGTGCCCCCGTGCTTTGGGCTCCTCCATCCCGGATCGGGGCCGGCACTGGGATTGATCACCCCAGCGCTTCAGGGCATGGTCGAAGGCCACCTCACCATGCGGCTGTCCCCACAGGCGTGTCACTGCTGCCACTCCCTCTCAGGCTGTCCCCACACTCCTGCTCACAACAGGGACCCTCTTCCCTGCTCCTGGCCAGGCCCCAGCGGGTACAGCAGGTTGGGAGCCGAGGGGCTGGCAGAGCCCCGAGCACTGGGCAGCCCTCACCAAGCAGGGGAAGCGTGCCGGGGGTTGTGCATGGCCGTGTGGGTGCCCTGCACCCCTCTGTGCCTGCTGGGTGTGGGTCCCACGGGATCCCTGGGGCAGCTCAGCCCCACCTCAGGCCCTGAGCAGAGGACAGCTGGGGGAGTCTTGTCAGATTCAGGTCCAAAATCACAATGGGACATGGAAACCCACGGACAGGGCTGGGAGGGTCCAGGTGTCCATCCCGAGGGGTGATGGCCGCCAGCACAGCCACGCAGCCTCGCCAGGCTCGGTGGGAAACGGGCGCAGGTGGCTCCTGGGGACGGCTGCACGTTCCCACTTCCCCAGGCTCAGGCTGGCCTGGATGTCCTTAATTGCCCAAAGGTCGGTGTCCCCGAGCCCGGGGCCACGTGTCGGAGGGACTGCGGGCAGGAACCTGACACGGACAGGAGTCACTCGGGATCAACGCCGGGGGTCAGGAAATTACAACGGACACGAACCTAAACACGCTGCACGTCCCCCCAGGTAATCAGGGGCCGGGCCAGATTCCAGCTGACAGCTTAAATGCCCTAATTCCTCAGCCGCTGTGGCTCGAGGGGGTCCCGTGTGCCGTGGGCTTCTCCCAAACGGTCTCGGAGCTGGAGATTTGTCTGTAATTGGAGGCGTGTTGCATTCCCCTGAAAGTAGCCAGGTCCCGCTGGAGGGGGGCTGCGGGAAGGCAGCAATTTCCCTTATGGAATTATTTACCTGATTAGAGAGTTTATTTTATCAAAATTGCTTCAGAATGGGGCTGCTCAGTGTGTCCAGCACAGGGAGCTCCCCGGTGGGGCTGGCGGCCTGGAGACAGGTAATTTGTGTGGTTAATGGGACTAATCCACCAGGCAATTACACCGATGGATTTCACGGCTGCAAAGTGCTCTGTTCCCATTAATTAAAAATCTGTTAAGAAGATTAGCACGTAAAGGTATCAAAAGAAACCCACGAGTTTCTTTCCCCACAGGCCCCCCGAAGGCGAGTGTGGGAGTGCTGGATTGCTCACATTAGCACAAAAATTATTCTTTTAAAGGTAAGGGCTTCACATCCAAAGTGACTGCTGACAGTTTACCCCGACTTCTCTACCAAGAGGTCCTTTATTTTTAATTACAGTTTTTTTAAAATTAGCCCTGATTGTTCGTGTGGAGTGTTAGCTTAAATATATTTGGAACGTGTGGTTCCCCTGTGTGCAGCAGCACAGGGTGAGGAGGGCAGCCCCTGCCCAGCCCTGCTCCCCACGGGCCCCCACTGCTGGGCTGCTGCTCGGGACTGCCCAGGAGGGCTCTGAGGGGTCTGAACTCAGCGTCCCACTGAGATGGTCCCCCAGGGCAGGAATGGGGATGGCAGCACCACCACAGGTGGCACCAAACCCAGCTCTGCAGCAGGCGCTGGGCTGTCCGGGCAGCTCCCCAGTGTGCCGGGGGCACTGACTCCAGCAGAGGCTTCTCTGTGGCGGGAGAGCTGTGCCACCACTGCTGCACCCCCGGGACACCCCAGGGACACCCCACCCCACTCCCTGGCTCTGCTCAGCCCCTCTCACCACTCCTGCTCTTTGTCCACAGCCAGACACGAACAAAACAAAAGCAAATTCCCCAGCAGCTGAAGGTGCCATTTTTATGGCTGGGCTGAACGAGGAAGTATTTTTTGATCTGTTAAAAATCCTGAATATTATCTGACAGTTTATCTTGTTTCTCGAATCCGTGTCTTTGCAGCAACGCCAGCTCATTTACATGTGTATTGCGCCTGCCTCCACGGGTGCTGAGGTCAATTGAAACTCAAGAAAAGAGGAGAAATTTATGCAAAACTGTTGATTGCATTTGTATGTAATGAAATCATCCAATATTCATCTGACTATAGACTCTAATCTGAAAGGAGAAGTGAAGGACATAAGAGTCACTGGAAAGCAATAATGAGCTTCTGTAGTGATTAAAAAAGCACTTGAGCTTTCTGAAAATCCAGCCAGAAATCGTGTCTAATCAACACGGAATATAGGAGGCAGAGATTACATTGATACATTTTGCAAAGCTCACTGTTGAAAATGCATGCTCGCTGTAAACTCTGACATGCCATCCAGGCTGTGGATACAAATCCGGGCGGCACAATCAGCGCCCGCCCGTCCCTGGCACAAAGCAATCTCCGTGTCTCTGCTCCGTGACTCACAAGGAGCGCAATCACTTCTATTTTGAAGAGCAATGTTGTTTTTTAACTATGTCGAGAGCTTCCAGCTTCCTTGGAGTTTTTCCTTCCCTGTGCCTCAGTTGCTCGTGTCCCTGTGGCCGCGGGGCTGGGCCAGCAGCTGCCAGGAGCCCGGGGCCTGCCCTGCTGTGTCCAGCCTGGAGCACTGCACCATCCTGGTGGAGCTGAGAGTGGCTTTGGGCAGCCTGGGAAGGGCACAGGTCTGTCCTGAGCAGGGATGGGCACAGGGATGTTGGGACTGTGACCCCCAGGGGACCCCCACCCCTCCAGGCCACAGCAGTGCCACCAATGGGACCCTGCCAGTGCCCCAGGCTGGCAGGTGCTGTTGGCAGAGGGGTCCCTGTGAGGGCAGCAGGGTGTGGGCAGCCCAGGGGGGTCCAGCCATGGTCCTCCCTCACCCCCTGCCCTGCCCTGCCAAGGCCAAACCATTTGGTGGCTGATGTGGCATCGCTGACACCGACCCACAGTGAAGCAGCCCAGCTGCGTTCTGGCCCATGTCCCTTCCCCTCCTGGGTTATTTGGCACAGCTGGAGCTCCTTTCCCACCCGCCAACAGCATCAGCTGCAGCTTCTTATCAGCTCTGGGTGCAATCCAGGCTGGAACCAAGTGAGAGGTTCCTGCTGGTGCCAGGGGAGGAGTGTTTGGAGCAGGCAGACCTTGTGCTGCAGCTCCTGATGTGGAGCAGCAGGTGATTTGTGCTGCAAGGGAAAGTGGGACCTCTCCAGGGCCACCCTGTGAGCCAGCCAGTGGTGAGTGCCCATCCTCTCTTTTCCTGGGGGGTTCTGTGTGGCTGGGAGGTGCTGGGGCTGTGGTTTTTTTCCTCTTTGTCCCACAAGGAGCAGGATGGGGCACAGCTCCTCATGTTCATGTCTTGTCTGCCCTGCTTCAGTGGTACCAGGGCTGAGAGCAGTTCCTGTGGGCCCTGTGGCTGCTCCTGGCTGATGCAGGGCACAGGGGTGAGAGGGGGACCCAGGTAAATGGGCTCCCAACCATCCAGGCAGCTCTGTCCCCAGTCCAGCACCAGGGCAGTTTTACCCCAGGTTTTATTCCTTGTGTAGTGGTAAATATTTGGGGGATTGCCGTGTGCGTGGCCCCCTGTAGCTCCACTGCCTGGCTCCACCAGCCCACTGCCACCACGCCAAGGGCTGGGAGACAGGGGAGAGGCTGGAGGAGCCTCCAGCAGCAGCAGCAGCAGCTCCTCTCCACCTGCCCTGGCTCTGTGGAGCTCCCAGCCCTGCTGCTGCTGCTCCTGGGCGGGTATGAGGGAAACCCTTCCAGCCCAGGCTGCTGTGGGGATGCTGAGGCTGCAACAATGGCAAAAAAAAAGCCCAGTTGATAAATGTCAGAAGAAATCCAGTAATGGCTGAAAGCAATTTCCCGAGCAGTGGAACCGCCCTGGGCTCGCCATCTTCCTTTATTCATTTATCATGGTAAGGGCTTTGGCCAAAATACACAAAGCAGAGAAATTGTTGACATGTGGGGCCCTAGCAGAGCAAATCCTTCATCCTCCTCCCCCTCCCCGTGGCACACAAACTAACTTTTGGGGAGTTGTTTATTTAAGGAGTGCAGAGCACTTGGTGCTCTTTGAACCCAAATGCCTTGGGAGCAGGGCTGGGGCTGCCACCACCTTCCTGGGGCTGCCACCACCTTCCTGGGCCTGCCACCACCTTCCTGGGCCTGCCTTTGGGAAGTACCTGCTCCCAGTGAGGAGCTGAGCTGTGTCATGAGCTCAGGACCTGCTCTGCTTGCGCCTCCTCCAAGCCCTCAGCTCTGCTGCCAGAGGCTCTCAGGTGTTTTGTAGATGCCTGGGGAGGCAGATGCTGCTTTTGGGAAGTTCCTGTGTTGGCTTTAGGTTTTCTCAGTCCTGGCTAAAGCAGCTGTGCTGACAGCACTGGTTTCAGGTCTCTCCCCACAGAGCCCCTGCTGCCCTGTGGCACGGGGCAAATGCTTGCTTTGGAACACGTGAGCCAAGGGAACACTCCAACCAGGACCTGGCTGTTGTGAGGCTGCTGCTCCACACCTCATTTTGACTTTATTTCAAGCAGAAATAGGTGCTGAGGTTTGCAGCAGGACAGGCAGGTTCCTCTCGTGGGTGGCCCTGGCTCCAGGGGGCTGAGGGTGTGGGGCAAAGATGGGGCACAAGGTGAACAGGGCAGTCCTCCCCCTGTGCCTCCAGCAGTTTCCAGTTCTCCTTCCTGGTATTTTATTTCTGGTATCAGTTCATCCAATCCTGTTCCCAGCTGGATAGAGACAGCAAGGAGAGCTCCCCCCTCCCTCCAGCACACCCCAAGGCAGCCATGGCAGCAGCCAGGGCACAGAGCTGCCCCTGCCCACCCCTGAGGCTGCTGGCCCCGGGCAGGCTGGGTGCTGGGGCTGTGGCAGCCCGTTCCTGCTCCAGGGGCAGTTGGATGATGTTTGTGATGTTTTTGACAGCTGGGATGGTGTTTATCCAAGCAGCTCCTTGGTCTTTGCTGCCAGCAGCTTGTCCATCTCTGCAGCAGCCTCATCTGCCATTTGCTGGATCTGTGGCAAGACAGCACAAACCAGAGCTCTGTGTGAGGTGATGCCACAGCTGAAGGGGAAAGCAGTGACCAAACCCCCCTTTGGAACAAAGCCTCAAGTGACTGGTGATGGCTGAAGCCCTGCCCAGGGATCAGCTCTCCTGATAAGAAGGGATGGACATGGCCACTGTGCAGAGGGGATGAAAACAGGCAGGAAAAGCCTGGAGCACAGTGTGTGCTCTGCACTGGTTCCAGGGGATGAAGATCTGCTTGTGCACAAGGCCTGACAATGGCCTTTGCTCACAATGAAAAATCTGGGTACAAGGAAGGAATTGCACTGGAGATGTTCCCTCCACCAGTGCAGAGCACATCTGTGTGCTCTGGGACAGAGGCTTCCTGCAGGATTTGGTTACAATGGCATGGCCATTTTTCCTGCTTGCACAAACCCTCTGTATATCCATGTTTATTTTTGTGAGCACACGCAGAACTGTCCCAGAGCATTTGCAATGTATCTAACTTTAGCTGTTAATAAACAAACAGCTAAGGAGTAATGGCCTGCCTTCAGAGGCATCAATTCAGCAGAACACTTAGGCTTGTGCCTGAGTTTATGCCCAAGTAATTGACTTTAGTGACATCTGCTCTTAGGGAATTAGGCATGTGCTTAAGTATTTTCCTGAACTGGAGCCAAAAACTCAGAACAGATATAATCTTGCAAGCCTTTTCATTAATAACAACTGGAGCAATGCTCATTAACACATTTGCAGTGGCCAGGCATAGCATGAGTGGTGGTACAGCCATGGTCATGGATTGTTTCACTCCCTAAATTCTGCTGGTTTGTGCAACAATCCCTTCTAGTACAAAAGCTTTTGGGGAATTCTTTTTCCCTGTGTCAGCTTACAATGGCTCATATCCTAAATCTGGCTTTGAGATCGAAGCCCCCAGTCTCACAAAGAAAAAGCAGATACAAATGTCATTGCCAGCTCCAGAAATTCAGCCCAGGGCTGTCCACTGCCCCACTGGGTTCTCAGTGCTGAGGATTTGTCAGCAAGGGCTGGGACAAACCACTGAGCTGTGGGACACCAAAATATGGCAGAAGGAAAGAAAAATTACCTGCTTTTCTAGCAGCCAGATGGTGTCTTCTGACACTTTGTTCTTGGACTTCTTTACTTGGGTGATGCTTTTGCTTCTCACCTTTCTCAGGGCCTCTTTGGACTTGTTGGTGGACTGCTTGGCCAGCTTGGCCAGGCTCTCCCTGTGCTCCCTTGTGACCCTGGGAGAGAGAGGAGAGGAAAAACAACAAAAGGAAAAGCAGTGTCATGTGTAGCACAGCCAGATTTATTTTCTGTGAAGGACTCTGGGTAAATGAGTGATCCTCTCCAACTGGTGCTGCCCTGCTCAGGGACACACAAAAGCTGCTGGTTTTAGATGGAGCTGGCTCTGTGTGGAGGCACTGTCTCAGGGCAGAGGGACTGAACAGCTCAGGACACGTTTTTATTCTGCTTTGGTCCACCTGAGAAAATCTGCCAGCTCTGCACAGCATTCCAAGGAAGCAGTCTTGAACCTAGAATGGAAAATTTCCAGCTCAGCTCTAAGCTGGGGATCTTGGACTGAGTCTTGCTTTATAGTTCTTGCTGCAGTGCCTGAAAGTCATCTTGAAATGTTCAGACATTCCTTACTTCCTGCTGCCAAAGCATGTGTGGAAAAGAGGAAAAATCCAGCTCCAGACTTGAAAGATCAAGTGAGAAGTGTCATCCTAAAAAGCACAGAACTGCAAAGCCAGGAGGAAAGTCTGCTCCTGAAATTGGGATTTGCCTCCCTGCAGCTGAAGAGCCTGAATTATGTACCTGGAAGCTAATGAGCTTATCTTTCACCCAATCTTAATCCAGCTCACCATGAGCAGGATTTCCCACCAGGATGATATGAACACCTGGGCTGACAAGAGGATGCTGCTGCTCATGGTAAGCCACAGGTAACCCAGACCAGGGTGAACCCTCCCCCTGATGTGGGGCCAGCTGCTGCTGTGGTGTCACCAAAAAATGCTCAACTTTCTATCCCAAACTAAAAACTGGTGATGAGGGGCTCTGGGATAAAAGGCTCAGGAAGGGCTGATGTGTCCCCTGAGCTCAGGTCATGCTCCAGCACCTACAGCTAACCACTGTCAACTGCTAGTGCTTAAATACAGTATTTTAATTATTTTCATAGCTCTTGGAGTTTCCAGACTGCCTGAGAAGGAAAAACCCCAGTGCACTCCCTGAGACTCTCTAGCAGGAGAATGCGTGGGGGTGATACTGCAAAATAAACATTTCACAGGAGTATTTAGAATTTGGCTGCAGCAGCCTGGGTCACCCAAACCCTGGGGCCAGGACTCTGCACAGAGAGCTCAGGAAATGTGGGGTGAGGGTGCCTGGGCTCTGCCCCTTGGTGGGTGTGGGCTCTGGGGGCACAGCTGGACCCTCAGCCCGTCCCCACAGCCAGGTCTCTGGCAGCCATCCCCATTTCCCAGTGCCAGAGGGAAGAGGTTTCCCAGAAGCAGTTAGTATTTACAGGAATTCAGGATGGCCAGGAAAGCTGGCAGACCCAGAGAGCCAAGCCAGCCCTGGCACCCGGGGCACCCCAGCCTGCCCCCTCCCTGTGGAGGGACTGGCCAGGGAATGTCACATGGAATCTCAGAATACCCTGAGCTGGAAGAGTCCAACTCCTGGCCCTCAAAATCCCACCCAGTGCCTGAGAGTGCTGTCCAAGCACTCCTGGAGCTCTGGCAGCCCTGGAGCTGTGCCCATTCCCTGGGGAGCCTGGGCATGGCTCCACCACCCTCTGGGGGAAGAACCTTCCCCTGAGCTCCAGCCTAACCCACCACACGTGGCAGGAGGATTCTGGTCAGCACAGGCTGGAGCCTGGCCCCAGTGTCTGCCCAGGACGGAGCAGGGATCCCTCCCTGTGGTTCCCCTGGGTCCCAGCACTGATTCCTCTGGGATTCTCACATCCCACCTCCCCAGGCAGAGCCCGAGCACATCCAGAACCCCCAGTGGAGCTCAGGGGCACAGCTCTGCCTGAGGGCACCTTCTCAGGCAGCTTTTTTGGGGTAAGTGGGGAGTGAATGCTGGGCACCTTCTCAGGCAGCTTTTTTGGGGCTAAGTGGGGAGTGAATGCTGGCTGCTCAGCCTGAGGGGGGAGCTGGGGTCTCTCCCATGCCCTGCTGTGCGGGAGCCCAGCCTGGCTGTGCCCAGGGTATCGCTGGCCTGCCCGGGGCTGCCGAGCCTTGAAGGAAATGTTTTTGTTTATGCAGCACTGCCAGATTTCCTCTGCTTCTTGGCACGGGGTCACAGCTTTCATGCCTCCCTGTCTGTCTTTATTAACACCAATTTCTTTTTATCACCGCGCAGCGCCGGGGAGTTTCTCAGCGGGTTTTATGTTCCAGCCAGACTGTGTGTAAATTCTCAGCAATGCTACCAATAATGCCAGAAACAGAGACTTTTCCAAGCAGATGCTGTTTCTGGTTAAGGAATCCATCAACACGAGCCAGGCCCCAGGTTTCTAAGGACAGTTGTTCTAATCCTGCCCCGAGATCTGGGACTTTTAAGCTGTTCTTAGGTATGTTTGCTTTTCTGTCTAGTAACCATTGTCCCTACCCCCTCTCAAAGCCAAAACAAAGTGTGAAGTGAACTTGGGGAAAGGGGGTCAGATGGGGAATGAGGACAAGCTCCCACCCAGCAGCCCATAGAGCAGCAGGGTCAATCCCTGCCATCCCCCCAGGACAGCCTTGTCCTGCCTGGCCCAGGGCAGAGCCTGCTGAGTGACATCTCAGGGGGGTCACATCTTTTTTTTCTGAGGAATATCTTTCCTTCTGCCTCCCCCAGCACTGCAGCCCTCGAGGTCCCACCCCTGCATGTGGCAGAACAGACCCTGAGAGGACAACCCAGCTCAACACAAGACACTTCTCTGGGTAAGAGTGATTCCTGTACCTCCAACACCAGGAATTTCCTGTGAAGGAGAGGGATCAGTTAAAGGAAAGTAGGCTAAACTAAACACTCTACATTCATAATTGCAGATAAACACAGGCTGCAACATTTATTGCTCAATAAAACGCAGGCAAGAGGCTCCTGATGATGAGCAGGAGCAGCTCACAACAGCTTTGGGGTGTTTTCAAGTGAAATGTTTTGGTCCTTTCTCCCCATAGTAGGTATCTGCTTATTTCTTAAAGGGCAAAAGGAAAAAAAAAGGCTCACAATGAGTCATTAAACTTTCAAATGAGTCATCTGGCTTTCAGTAAAGCATGTGTAAAAATATTACTGATTTACAAACAATATCCAGTGTAACACAATGGGTCCAAAAAAGATGAATCTAAAAATGAGGCAATACCATAAAAGACACAAGGTCAGGTCAAATTCGGCCAAGAGATCAACCAATACAAATGTTCCCATGGATAGTTTTCTTTCCTTTTTTTCCTATTTTTTTTTTGGTAATTTTTATTTTTAAACCCTCAGAGGCTCCTTTTTATACAAATAAATATTGCCTATGCAGTGCTAGCCACACAAACAGGAGAATGCCTTGGGGAGCAGAGGGATCCTGGCAGGCAGCAGAAGTAAACACCAAGGACACGAGTGTATTTTTTCTGTTAAAACTGCATTGCAAAAACTAAACTGATAGAATAAATACTGAAAAGCAAACTCCATTTTGAAATGCTCTGTTGAAACATTCCAGAGCACAGCTGGACCTGCACAAAGCAAAATATGGCACACGTGTGTCCAGCTGACAGGTCAGATTGAGGAGTGGTTATAACAACAGGTAAGGACAATTTGGATTTGGGTTCATCTTTATTGTGCCTCCCTTCATGAAAGAACCAAAGTCTGCAGAACCAATATTAATATTGTCTCTTCATTTCTGATTTGTTGCTTATTTTGCACACCTGACATAATTCTGCAATTTCACTGCATCTGTCTGTCATATATTCTTTCATGAACTGCTGGAAATAATGCAAAACTTAAAAAAAATGTTAAAAGTAAATGAGGGATATAATTATCTTTGCCCTGCCTTTTTATTAGGGGTTTTAAAAGGCTGCAACTGTTTGTCTTTAAGGTGAGTGGCTGAAACTCCCACAGCCCCAGACATGGAGCTGGAGAGCAGCAGGGACTGGAGGGCCAGAGAGGGCAGATCTGGGGCACAGAATCCTTAACTCAGGATTTCTCAGCAGCCAGGAGGGGACCAGGAGCTGCAGCCCTGACACGGGAGGGGAGCACAGGAGCACAGAGGCAGAGCTTCCCTGGGAAGAGGAGCCTTGTTTTCTCTCTGCAGCACCACAGAAGATAGTGACAGACCTACACATTTGTTTAAAAACACAGGATTTTGTTAAAGCTGGGGATTTGCAGTTTTGGAGTTTCCTCCCCTGCAATTCGTATTCAAGGATGACCCAAGTGCCCATTAACAATCAAACCACTGTGCAGCAACCCGGGAGCCTCAGCAATTACAAAGATAATGGTGCCCTCCTCCTCCTCTGCCTCCTCTCCTGAGGAATGGGGGAAGGGCAGGGAGCACAGGGAAGGAAAATCAGCAAATAGAATGATAATGTCACTGCCTCTCACCGACAGCCACGGAAAGCTGCAATTAGACTTCTCTGATCAAAATGCTGGGTAAAATTCCACAGAATGTTTAAAGCAGATTTACAGCACACCAAATACCTGGCTCATCTTTACCAAGAAGTCACAAGGGGTTTGTGCATGCCCTGTGTGGGAGCTGTTTGTCTTTACCATGGTGGGAAACCATGCCCAGCCACACCTGCCCAGGGTGTTCCGATGCTCCGTAAGGTCTGAGCACCCACAGGAGCTGATGAATTTTCCTTGTGCCCCCAGCCCTGTGCCAGTGACTGGAGCTGCTGGGAGATTCCTCATTTCATCTGAGTGGAGCCCCATTCCCAGGCAGAGCCAGGATCACTTCTCCTGATCCAAACTGAAGCACGGATGCAGCAGCACCTCCTGCCTTGTCCAAGGTCTGTGTTGGGTGAGGGAAGTGATGCTCAGCCCTTGCCTGAGTAACCTGTTTTTCTAACCCTATACCCAATTTTCCATACAGCCACCAGTTACACACTGTGTATTACACAAAAGAGTGAGCAGATTTTTTGTCAAAGCTATAAATTTCCTTCCTCTCACTTTCATCAGTTCCTTTTAGTGCTCTCTGCAGCAAGGTGCTACTCTCCCCTAACATCACTGGTTCGACACTGCTGTTCTGTGCTGGTGTAATTGCAGGAATTTAGAGCAGGGCAGCCAAGAATCAGCCCCTGAATTAAAGCAATACAGTTTCAAAAGCTTTTGGCTCTCTCTTTCAAAGTGCTGCAGCCAGCCAGGACCAAGCTTCTTCTGCAGAGGGAAGATGAAAAATAAGATCAATCATCAGATGCCAAGATGTGGTGACAGAGCCCAGACACTCCCAAGAGGTTGCACAAGACCCTTCTAAGGGCTCGGATTTTTTCCTGAACCGAAACTACAGCTCTTTGGAAAGCAGCTGCATGGGGATACACAGCAATCGTGCATGTTTAGCCTCTGAAGGGCACTCCCTGCATGATGCAGAGCTGGGGCATGGATACTCACTTGGGAACTGGCACCCGAATCACTGTCCCGTCCACCTCGGGGTTCAGGTTCATGCCGCTCTCCCTTATGGCCTTTGCAGCTGCAGCTGTGCTCTGTGGAACAGATCAAAAGGTAAAGGGAATTAGGAAATAATCATTCCCATATGCCAGACCTCTGTCAATAGTTGGCAATCCATCTCCATGGAACATGGAAACATTTACTTGTGTTACCAGTGAGATCAGGAAGTGCCATTGGTGCAGAGAGCTTTGATCAGAGCCAGTGGGAAACTGCGGCCGCTCGTGCTGGGGTAGGGGCACGCAGGGAGGAGAGGGGAAGGGAGGCAGCAACAAAAGAAAACTGCTTTGCTTCTTTGAAACTGTTTGAATGGTTTGAGGCAACGCAGAGTGAAACCGCAACAAATTCCCAAGGCAGGGCCCGACTGTGGCAAAGGAGATGAAAGATTCTGAGCATTTGAAAATTCCAGCTGAATGTTTCCCCCTGGAAATCACCCAGTGCCAATTCTGAAACCCTAACGAACTTAACCACTTCAGCACCACAAGCTGACCACAGGACACTTCCCAAAACTCCCCCCTGCTGTGTTTGGAAGGGGGGGTGGCAAGTTTGCCTGGTGACTGCAAGGTGATTTCAAGGCTTCACCCCCATCACAAGGTGAGTGCCCCTCTACAGAGTGCCAGGCTTTGGGGTTAAAGCAGAGTTTGGCCAAGAACACCCACAGGGCTCTGCCAGGTCACTTCATTTTGACTCTGACAAGCCCCAGGAGTTTTTTTTTCCTGTGGCACTCGTTTCCTACCAGGCATGATGCTATTTCTGATACTCTTTGCCATCATTAACTTTAGCTCCAGGCTGCTGCAGTATTTATGTAGCTCAGACTGTATTTATAAAGCTCAGCTTTTGCCAACTGAGGCACAAACTAAAGCTCTGCAGATTTGCTCAGGTCCCTCCTGTGTGACATCACTGAATGAGATGAATGCTCTGCTGGTGTTCTGCAGGAGACAACTGCTGTCCCCTGAAACTACAAGGGCAGAGAAAATGCAACCAGAATGATCTCAGCATGTTAGGAATGTCAATGTGTTATTCCATGGACAGTGCCTGGTCTGCAGGAAAGAAATGCTCAGTAAAAACTGTGTTGTTTAACATAGATATTGGAGGAGATAGAAGAACAGGAAAGTAATGAGAGAAGGGAAAATATTGCAATATTGCTTCCATCTTCTTGTAGCCTGTGAAAAAATTGTATTTAGAA
The DNA here is from genome assembly GCF_037042795.1 of Molothrus aeneus. Classification (NCBI taxonomy): domain Eukaryota; kingdom Metazoa; phylum Chordata; class Aves; order Passeriformes; family Icteridae; genus Molothrus; species Molothrus aeneus. Next base: position 9,948,273 of record NC_089664.1, on the reverse strand, counting down.
ATCCAGTGTTGTTTGGTTTTGTAACTCCTGGGAAAATAGACTTTGGCTCTGCAAGTCCTTTTCTATGATTATTTTATTTCTCAAACACTTCAGGCAATTTTATTTTCTTCTCAGTGTCATGAACTACTGACTCTATGCTGTAAATAATGACATCAAGTGATCATGTCTCTAATGGTGCTAGCTCAATCTATCACAAAACAGGTGTGGGTATAAAGCAACTGTGGTGAGAGAAATGTTCAAGTGGTCCTTTAGCATAGGAAGCAAATGTAGGCAATCCTATCTAGAGGATATTTAATTTCTCCCGTGCCCCTTTCTCAGCCTGAGCTCCTACCTGGACATGGGAGAAGCCATGGAGGGACTTCCCTGGCCCTCTCAGGACCTCACTCATGAGGGCCTCCATTCTTCAGAGCCTTTATACACAAGGGATACACTCTAAGGAACACTCAGGCATCAAGTGCCTTGCACTGACCTCCTCTGAGACTTTGCTGACTTAATTAATTGGGGAAAGCCTTTGCAAAATAAATAGAGATAAGGCCTGGCACAGCTCCAGCCCTGGAGCAAGATGAATTGTTAACCTTGAGCTTACTCCTGCTGCCCTGTGCCTGGCTCTGGGACCTGCTGCAGGCACCCCCAGGGCTTGAGCTGAGCTGAGCTGGGATTTGGATTTGCTGCCTCATTCAGGGGCAGGCCTAAGGCTCATGCAGAAAATTACAAGAACTCACAGAAGATAATCCAGAGCCCCTGATTTGAGTTCTGACCTGCAGGTGCTGCCAAGGGAGGAGCTGGCCAAGCTCAGCAGTGCCCAAGTCGAGCCCGGTGACAGCACTGAGCAGGAGCCAGCTCAGTCCCACCAGAAAAGCTGTTCAGAAGGTCACAGGCTACATCACAGCCTCTCTCATGAACTCTCAGGGCTATCAGCAGCCCTGGTAATATATAAGCAAGTTTCAGAGGTGTCTGGTGAAGTTCCCAGCACAAATTCCAACGACACGTCTGGTTCTGGGCATGGCCATGTCCTGACAAGGAATTGAGATGAATACAAGAGGGCTGATAGAGCATTGCTGCCCTGTCTGCAGCTCAGGTGAGTGTGTGTGCTCAGGCTTCTCATAAATGCATGGGAAATGGGGAGGGCTGGAAGGGCACAGTGAATCCAGCAATCTGGTCCATGGTGCTTCTGTTGTTTTGCAGATCCAACTGAGGGAAAGCGCCGGCAAAGCAAACCCCTGTAACTGTGGCACCCCTTGGATACAGCCCTGAGAGCAAGCACAGCACTCAGTAACTCTGCTGTGAGCCTGTGCTGCTGCAGGTGAGCTGCTCTGGGAGCCACGTGGGGCTGGGGAGCTGCTGTCAGCAGCAAATGCCCCTCCTGGTCAGTGTCAGCTCCAGTGACACAGCCCAGCCCCAGGCTGCAGCCCTGCCACATCTGACTGATTTTGTCTAAATGCTCCTTTGCTCAGCATCAACCTGTTTGTTCCTGTGGCAATTACCTCCCCTGCCAACGTGTCCTCACCTCTGGGAAGCTGGTCATGTTCACTGTCAGGAGCTGTGGTGACTTCTGTGAGATCTGCCCCAGCTGGTTCAGCGGAAACTTCCCATCCTTTGTCACCACAGTTATGTGATCCAGGGCCCCTCAAAAGAACCAAACACAGGGAGCCTCAGTGTGACAGAACACTGTGCAGGGGTGCTGGAGAAAAACGTGTCCACATTGTCCCACTTCCCTTCTGCCATGCAAAATGCAGAGGTTACAAAGGAAAAAATGGTGTTTATTCAGACCTCAGGTGCTGTTTGTGTTCAGGCATCCCCTGTGTATGCACAAGGTAAATAATTCAAAGCTGCTCTAAAGCACAAAAACATGAAAACAAAACTCTTGTTTGTTTTTGCTACTAGAATAGGAAAACTAAGCAGGATTGTTAAGAATTAAAGGGAAATGGTTATTTTTTTAATTCTTACAACCTAAAGAAAATCAGAATGTTGCTATAAAAATCAAGACAAATATTGTCTTTAACTTAGCAGCACTATCTTAAACCCCTCTATTTTTTCCAGGCCCCCAGAGGGGTGTTGTACACAGCTCAATTTAAAGTATTCCATTTCTCCCTGAGCTACTCTTAATCTGCTCTCTATTTTCTGCTGCAAAATGTTAACAGGCCAAAAGGCACATGGGCCAGGAGGTACTTTATCAGTGCAATTAAAAAAAATACCTATGGTTAAAATAAATAGTTAAGAGACTGAGCTAGGCTTCCCAGCTCCATTAAAGACAGAAGTGCCCCTGCCAGAGCTGGGGTGGGGAATGATTCAAATCTGGTCATTGTTTAACGTTAAATTTTATCCCTGAAACTTGATATGCTTACAAATGCTCCGAGTGTTTTAGTAACTGCAGCTTAGGCAAACATCCACATTTTTTCCTAAAACACAGAATCCATGAAGGAGGCTTGTACAGGTTACTACCCATAAAGATGCATAGCAGGAAAAAAAGTTTGTATATGCCAGACACCAGCCCAATGGCAATTTCCAAAAGGATCATTTAATGGCAATTGGATTTTTCCTGCCCTACTGCACCATTAGCTGACAACCTGCTTCTTCATCACATCTGCAAACAGTTCAGTTAGACACTTTTGACATCTCCCACTTAAAAAAGCTATTTCCAGGAAGCTATTAACAAAAATGGATCCTTCCTGGTCAAGCTCAGGGTGAAGAAAGGCTTTAGCTGGGATGTCAGGGTTGTAGGAATTGGATAACTCCAGGAAAAGAAAATTGATTTTGAAAAAATCAGAGCTGTCCATTACTGGGATTTGTATCCTTATTTACAAGCTACAGAGCATCACACAAGGAAGTTACCAACCTGGTGAGGTTCTAACATTGAGATTTCTGCTGAAATCTTCTTTCAGAGCTTCTATGACTGCCTGCATATCTTCACTGGTTTCCTCCAAATTGATAATATCCTCAACTAGTGCAGCACTGATATTCACTTTGGCTTGACTCTGCCCTTTACCTTTAGCTGCAGATTACACAAAAGATTAGTTTATATTTCTGACAAGTTAGTTAGAAAGTAGAAAGAAGATATTAAAGTGAGATTTAGAATCAAGTCTAAGATAAATTGAAGTAAAACAAAAGTAACTGTATTTTTAACGAGTAAACAGCTCACCATTTGAGCACAACAGCCAAAATTAATAAATATATTAAAAATGCTTATAAGTGTTGAAAGATAGGTTGCAAAACCGTGAGAAAAGCTGCCGGTTTTACCTTTTTTGGTAGCCAGCTGCCGGCTCAGCAGCAAGTGCTGGACACAGCGGCTGCAGCCCCCCGGGAGCGGGGCCGGGGGCAGCCCCCGGGCCACGGCCGGGGAGGAGCGGAGCAGCAGCGCCGGGAGGGGACGGAGGCAGCGCAGAGCCAGAGCCATGGCTGAGAGCGCTGTGTGCCCAACCTGCGGGGAGAGAAGCGGGAGGGCAGCTCGGGGGGCTGAACCCGACCGGCCCCAGGGCTCAGTGGCGGCTGCGGGGACGAGGGCAGCTCCGTGATGAGGGCAGAGCTCTGGGGATCGGCCGTGGCCACCGGGGAAATGCCGCGGGAAGGGCTCGGTGGGTGCCAGCGGTGTCAGCACGGCCTCTGCACATCTGCCCAGATGTGCCCGTGACACAAACCCACGGCTGCCGAGCAGCAGCCGCTCCCGCCGGTACCGGCTGTGCGCACACCAGCGGGGCTGAGGCTTCCATTTGTGCCTCAGAGCTCTGACAGCCCTATATTCACAGGGTTCGTTCCACCGGGCCGCTCGGGGCTCCGGGCCGTATCAGCAGCCGCGGAGCTGCGGTAATATACGCGGGACTCGGGACTCGGGCCCCGCGGAGCCGGTGGCGGGGAGCGGGGAGCTGCCGCTGGCGGCCACCGGGGAAAGCGGCCCTCCCTGCACCGGGGACACGCGACCCCGACACGGGTCCGGGTCCCGGTCCCGGTTCCGGTCCCGGTTCCAACCCCGCGCAGGTGCGCGCAGGCCCCGCTCCGCTGCCCCACCCATCCAGGCCCCGCCCCCGCCGCTGCTCAGGACGGCCCGGCCCGCTCGCCTCGGTGCCCCGTGGAAAGCCGCGCCGAAGAGCGGGGATCGGGGCTGGCAATCGGGAATAGGGGCCCGGGATCGGAGCCCGGGGGCGGCGAAGGGGAGGGGAAGGGAGGCGGGGGAGGGCGGGCGCCATCGCCTCGCTCACCGTAGCGCGGCCCTGCGCGTCTCGGAGAGCGTCATCGGCCGCGCCGCAGCGTTACGTCATCGAGCGGCGCCAAGGGCGGGGCGAGGCCTGTGCGGGGACGGAGCGGCCGCGGCCCCGGCACGGAGCGGGCCCATGGAGCCGGGCCGGCAGGCGCTGCCGCTGGAGAACGCCTCCATCCTGTCCGAGGGCGCCCTGCAGGACGGGCACCGCCTCTGGATCGGCAACCTGGACCCCAAGATCACCGAGTGAGTGACCGCGGAACCCCCCCCGGCACCGCCCCCGCGGCGGCACCGCCCCGGACGGGGCCATGTTCCCGCAGCGGCACCGAACCCTCCGGGCGGTGCCGCTTCGCCCCTCCCCAGCCCCGGCAGCCCCCGGGCCCGGCGTCAGCCCCAGAACTGCCCGGCCCCCGGTGCCCGCAGCTCCCCGGGTGCTGGGGGTGCCCCCACGGCCAGCGGGGCCGGTCGGGAGCTGCACTCCCGGCTCTGCTCTGCCCCCAGCCAGCGGGGCCGGTCGCCCGCTGGAGCAGATTCGCGCTCCGAGGAGCAGCCCGTGCCTGCCGGGTGCTGCTGCGGGCAGGAATCTCTCCAGCCCGGGTGTGTCCGTGTGCCGGTGTCTTCCCGCACCGAGGGGCTCAGAGTCTGCACACAGCATCTCCTGAAGCACCGCTGGGCTGGGAGCTCAGGGGCTGAAAACATCCCTGTGCTCCAAACTGGGGAAATGTAGAATATCAGGCTGGAGGCTTACAGTGCTACAAATGGTAAAGCAAGGCACAGCCCTGGAAGCTGTACCCAGAGAGGCTGGGGTCTGGGGAGGAATGGAGGTGGGCAGGGCAGAGCTGACAGACTCTGTGTCAAACAGCAGCTCTGCTTTGGTATTTTGCTGGGCGTGAGTTCAGAGGAGAGTGGCTGCAGCAGTGGGTGGGGAGGAGGTGGGAGTGGTGGGACTGGATGCTGTAGTGGGTAAATGCATGAATTAAATGTCTGTGAGCATTTCGTGTTTTCTCCAGGCTATGGATAATTATCTCCTGCACAAGCATAACATTTGAACAGCTAAATTGTCAAGGGAATATGATGTGCTGTCCAATATTTGGATGGGGTGCTGTGAAATCACTAGGTTGTATAAAAAGGAAAAGCAACCCAAAACAATTTGGGCTTTCCACACTCACAACAAACAAGCATTTTTGATTAACTATTGTGTGTGCCTGTCGTGGAATACTTTTTCTTCCTGGTTCTTTTTGTGTTTGTGCAGGTGCTGGGGTTTATTCTGAGCGTGGTTCATCTGAGCAGAGCAGCTCCCTAATAGCCTCTAAATGGAATCATTAATGCTTTGTGATTTCAGCCATTCAGCTTTGGGAGGTTTCTGCATTAATTACCACTCCTCTCCCACAGCTCTGTCCCTGTGGTTTGTCCACATTCACTGACCACGAGGAATTAGATACAGGAATTCTTGAGTGTTTGCTGGCTCCTCAGGGATTCAGGAGCTGGGTGAGGGCAGGAGTGCAGGGTGTGAGTGCATTGGATCCTTCACTGCCCAAGGGGATCCTCAGTGCTGTTAAAGACCCTTTCAGGGTAGGTTGTTCCTTTTAGTCTTGGCCAGATAAGTAATAGGTTTATATGGCAAAATTTACTGTTTTCATCGCTTGGATGAAGTGAGTTTGGTGGTTTCTCAAACCTAGAGTGCTTCCATGCTCCTAAATGTTCAAAGTTTGCCCAGTGATGAGGGACAGTGCTTGCTGCTTATTTCAGGCTTTAGAATTCTGGGTCTTGCTTTTTGTTTTGCTTTAAAATCGCTCTTCTCTCCTGCAAATGATGCTGTGTCTCCATTTCTTTGTGAATAAAAGAAGAGGAAGCCCCTTTTAGCACATTGTCAGTGTAAAGAAAATGTGCAGTCAGTAAATTTCTATAAATCATCTTGACCCTTATTCTCTCATGCTAAGGGCTTACATCTCTAGTTCTAGTTGCTCCTCTGAATTATTCCTGTTGAGGTTACTACTCAGATGACTAAATCAAACTCCTGAAAATGAAATGTTTCTGCATTTGCTGCTTTTATCAGTTTTTTAAAAGAGCTGCCTTTGTTATTTCTATGTTGGATTTGTTTAAGGCAGAGTAAGGTTGATTGAGTTGTTGGCAGAGTTAATAAGTGGTTGTGACACTCTTGAGCAGAAATGAGATCAGAAAGTCTTGAATCAATCCAAAACTTCCATTTAAAGAGCAAAGTGGAGCTGCAGTCAAGTGCTGGGGAGTTAATAGGTAATGTACACGTTGGAGCACAAGCTGCAGGAGCAGCATTTATAAATGTAGGGCTGCCTACAAATTCCAGCCTGGGAGCTGGTGCTTTTGGGAGGTTGTTGAACACATCCAGTGTCTGTGGCTCAGCTGGGGGTGCTGGCATGCCCTGGGTACTGGGTTGTGGTGGCTCTTCAGCTGGGCATTCTCCCTGCTGCTGCTGGTTGTGGTGACTCCTTTTATCAGCACCCTGAAAGCATTGCCTGCCTGTAGGAGCAGGTGCTGTTGGGAGTCTCCCGAGCGTGTTCTCAGCAGCTGGAAGGAGGACAGCTGGCACCAGGGGACCTCACAGCTGCTTGTGACATAGGATGGTGTCTCCAGGCACTCTGGGAGCCGTGAGATCCCTGCCATGGGGTCTGCATGAGGGTGGCAGCAGGTGGTTCCTCGTGCTTTGGTGTCACCACCACCATTTGTGCCCCAGCTGCACAGCAGGGCAGGCCATGTGCTGTGGCTCAGCTTTCATCACCCCTTGGTGCTCCCACCCCATGGGGCAAAGCCACACAGTTCAGTTCTGTACCCCTAGAATTGCCTCCTGTGCCCATTCCTGCTCCTAAAAGCTGCCTGACACTTTGCAGTTTTTTGGCCAGGCAGAGATTTCATTTTCAGCTCTCCGTTCACGTGATCTGGTTTCCCGTAGCCTTTCAATGCCCATTCATTTTCCACGGGGATGAAGTAGGGGTGTTGAACTTCCTCAGCTGCCGTGCTGCTTGTCGAGGATCCCATCTCGATGAGTGTCACCTAGAAAACAATGTGTGCACAAGCTGTTGTCACAGCCCCCCGCTGGCAGCTCCCAGTGGGGCAGAATTCCTGCAATAATGGTTTCTGCATGTGGCCCGGCCCCGCGCCGGGTCCTTGGGACAGCATTGTTCAGAGGAAGCCTTGCCTGCGTCTGAATAGCGCTGGGGGTGCCAGGAGGAAGAGAGGAGGAAAAGGAAACGGGGGAGCTGCAGGTTTGTCTCCAGCCACATCAGATGACAGGAAGTGGAGATGGAGCTTGGCCGCGGATCCGCGCTGGGGCCGCGGCGGTGCCAGCGCTTCCAGGCTCTGCTGGGTCACCCACCTTGTTGCCATAGCAAAGCTTTTTACATCTTCTCACCTTTTTTTTTTTTAATTTTTTTTTAATTTTATTTTTTTATTTTTATTAAGGCTTCAGGTTTTCCCTGACAGTCTTCTTCTTCTGTACCTCTTGGCCTGAAGAGGTCAAGTTGTCAAGTTACTCTTAATGCCCTCGGTATTTTAATTGCTTGTCAAGTTACTGTTGATGCCCTCAGTATTTGAACAATAACAAACCATAATCACAGCCTAAAACATGAATTATACAGGATTTCTGAGCTGATCCACAGAGAGGAGGTGACCTGCAGTTGTAAAATTGCAGGCATGGTTGGGAAAAGAGTTCTAAACAAAATAGGTGACATAAGTTACTTCTAGGCTGTTGATGAAAATTGTTTTAAGGGAGCAACTATCACCTCACTGCTAAGAAAGTATTATTTGAATGCAGATGCTCTCAGGAAATAAAAAAAAACACCCCAAAAAAGTTCCTTTTGGCAAGGCAGCTGCAGGGTTCTTAGTGCAGAACTCAGGGAGAATCCTCCTTGCCCTTCCCCTGCCTCTATAATGGCCAGAAGGGGAACAGTGTCCTGGTGTAAGGACTTTATTTCCATACTGCTGAAATTCCGAGGGCTTTTTGGAGCAGTATGTTTGCAGAAACAAACCTGAGGTGGGTTTACATATCTTGGAGGCTCTGGAAGTCCAACGTGTGGAGTTTTTTATACATCACATCTCCAAAGTCAGTGTTCTCACTTGTACATCTCTGTCTGCTTTTTGGAAGTGTGAGGTGGTGAAATTTGGCTACTGTGTAATCAGCTCCTTTTCTTCGCCCTGCTCTTTCCAGTTGCCCTTGCTTTCAGAGCACTGTGAGAGCTCATAGGTGTTGCAAAGGATGTAGGAAGCCTTCCATAATCAATGACAATGTGTGTGTTCCCCTGGGGGTAACTGGCCCTCCTGCACTGCTCCTCTGTACACACGCTGCACCTTCACCTCTTTAAAAGTGCACATCCTGAATGTCCACTGTGACCCATCCTGTGGGATGACTCACATTCCTGGAACTTTCTTGCCTGGCTTCTGAAGCTTAACAAAGGGCTAAGGCTCTTTTCAGACATCCTATCAGGCTTTATTAGGAAAAATGTTGTCTGCCCTTCCCATCTGGACAGTGCCTGTAGTGCCTGGTGCACTTGGCTGCCTTGGGCCACTACTGGCCATTCATGTCTGGACAGGGGAGGTTCATCTGGTGCCTGGTGTTACCCTGGTAGGCTCTCCGAGCACTGAGTGTTACCTCAAACACTGAAAATTTGGGTTAGACTGTGTGGCTTGCTAACAAACATTCTACAGCTCCTTGGGAGATGAGTCCTGACTAAGACACCCTTATTAAACACTTAAATAGTTCTTAAATGTCAGGGATGGGGTCAGGCAGTGAAGGAGCAATGAGTGTCACTTTTCTCCTAGGTCAGGCAGTGTTGTTAAACACTTCAATCCCAGGGAACCAAAAAAAGCTGCAGAGAACTCTCAGGACTAGATGTGGCCTGTACAGCATCTGTGCTCCTTGTTTTAAGTTGCTCAGTGCACCAGATACTAAGCAGACAGATTTACTCTGGCTTTCCCCAGTTTTATTTGAAACAGCACACTCCCCACTGGATGGCAGGAAGGTAATTGGCTGAAAAAGTGTCTGACTCCCATGAACATGTCACTGAAAAGCTGTCTGAGCCAGAAGCACTGGCAGATTTAGGCTGGATGATACTGAGGGCTGGCTGGTGCCTTTTTTATTGGGGCCTGCTGGCAATTCCTGGTTGCAGGTTGTTCTGTTTATTCTTCTGTCTTCCTGCATCCCTGTCTTTTCCAGGCAGGTGTCTGTGTGCCCTGGGTGTCCTTGCCAGAGCACTGGCACAGGGCAGGGTGGGTTTGTTCTGGGACAGGGAGGGCAGCAGGAGGAACAGGGTCCTGGGGGATGCAGGTGCTGTGGGCTTGAGCTGGGACAGGGGTACAGGGGATGGAGCTTCAGGTGGTCACATCAGGGCTAGAGAGGGGAGACAGGAGGGTTATGCTTAAAAGTAGGAGTGATTTAGTGAGGCAGGAGGCAAAGCACTCCCAAACCCCTTGGGAGCCGTTGCATAATTGTCCAAAAGGCAGCTATTAATAGATCTCTGTGCCCTTCAGCTGGCACTGCTGGCAGGGAACTTTGTGCCTTGGGGTTTTGGAGAGTCACTGGTGGTGCTGCTCAGAGCTATGGATGCTGCACAGGGCACCCACCTCTGCTGGGATTTGGGAATGTGTGTGTGACACAGCTGAGTGTGAGCTCTGTGTGTCAGGGGTTCCTCTGTGTCTCCTCACTGTCAGTGGGATGAAACATGTCATAAATGTTTTCTCCTCCCTTCAGATACCACCTCCTCAAACTCCTTCAGAAGTTTGGCAAAGTAAAGCAATTTGACTTTCTCTTCCACAAGTCTGGTGCTCTGGAAGGGCAGCCCAGGGGTTACTGTTTTGTCAACTTTGAAACCAAACAGGTAAGTTGCTTTTTGTCTAAAGTTCTGATATCAATGACTGACTTCTCTCCCGTTTTTTTAATGCTAATTCAAAACTACAACAGGAAAGGTTAAATTCTGTACTTTGTCTACACAAACCCACAGATTCTAGCAGCTCTGCTCTGTCACAGCCACTTGTGACTGCTCCTGGAAGTAGCAATAGTGATTTTCTATCTCCTCTGCTGTCTTCTCTTGAATCCTTTTTGGTGCTAACCAGAAAGGGCCAGTTCTTTGGTCCATTTTGCAGCTGGTGATAAGGATGTCAGAAGAGCCCTAACACTGTTCATCTAGAAAATTACTCCCAGGAGGGTGGAGCAGCAAGGCAGATAAAGTCTGGTTACTGGGAGTCTTTCAAAGTGTCCCTGCATTGGGATACAATGGGATAAACTTACTGTGCTGTCAGTGAGCTGTACTTGCAGTAGGCTAAATAAGAAAGAAAAAAGGGCTCTTTCCATGTGAGTGGGTTTTGACTGGAGGCTTGGTTTGTTTATGGAGCTGTCTTCCTGTGCAGGAAGCAGAGAAGGCGATCCAGTGTCTCAATGGGAAGCTGGCCCTTTCCAAGAAGCTGGTGGTGCGGTGGGCACACGCACAGGTCAAGGTAAGCTGGCTGCTGCAAGGAAGAATTGCTTCTGGTTTGCAGAGCTGAAAAGCTTTATTATTAAAGCCTTCTTATCAAGGCAGTCTTTGCCTGGCAAAATAATTTCAGTCTGTTCTAGGAAATAACTCGGGGAGTTGATGTTTGCAGCTTCTCCTGTCTGGCCAAGCTGTGCTGGATTAGCTGTGAGTGAGGACAGGCCCTTTAACCTGGGCTTCTTTGGGAGGGGGTTTCTGCTCAGAGCAGTGTGAACAGATTACTTCTCTAAATGCCCATGTTTTAACTTTTCCCAAACTTAGTGAGTAATTGCCTGGAAGTTTGAATCCTTCCCTTTGTGGTTTTTTTGCATAGGAGAGGTATGGAAATTCCCAATTACCGGTTGCTGTGTTACTTGGTTCCACTTCTGAAAGCACTTATGTGGCAGCAGCTCTAATTAGTTTTGACTTTAAAGTAACATACTCTGCATCTAAGCTAAATATCCTTTTATTCCTTGCTCCGTCACATAAACAATCAAGTTTTTAAGATTGATGTAGGCAGTTCCATACTTATTTTAATTTTTAAAAATTCTTGTCTTGTTCCTCCTACAGTTATTTACGATCTTGTACTTGATAAAGAAATTTATTTTTAATAGCTTTCTTTGCAGATAGACAGATTTTGGGGGAGGCAGAGAGGAGATGCTTGTTGCTATTTTCCTTTGGGTAGTTTTCTTTTAGTTGATTATTCTCCCAGCAGCTTTCTGCTTTGTCTTATCAAGTACATTAGTGCATCTGTTTCGGATGCTTAAAAAACCAAAGTAGGTATCTTCATTAAAGGAGACCACATTGTTTTAGTTACTGACTTCAAGGGCTCTTGTCAGCACATCCAAGCTTGTGCAAATCCAGTCTCCATTTTCTGTATCTGTGGAGCTGCTGGAGTGCCACGTGCTTTGGGATGCCTGAGGAACGATCAGGCCACGCAAGGAGTCTGAGCTGGAGGAGTGAGTGTCTGCCCAGCTGCTCCTGGGTCTGGGGAGGAACATGCATAAATAATCACTCACTTCACGTGGCATTTTCCAATCCCTGAATGGAAAGACTTAACAGCACAAAACTTTGGCTCATTGTAACAAGAGTTGTTTTAGACAAGACCAGCACGGGGCTGAGCAGCTCTGGGATGAGTGGCCAAGGCTCAGCAGACGCTGTCGGTTTGAGCAGCTCTGCTGAAAAACAAACCTGACTCTGTGCCAAGCGAAATAAGGAAGCAGAACACTGCAAATAGTTCAGGAGGCCCGTTGCCCACAGAGATGACAGACTCACAAGCTGCTTCTACAGAAAGGAGGGGGGGTTCCTAACTGATTTTTTTTCTTTTTTTTTTTCCTATCTTTTCTCCCAGGACTGCCCAGTTCTGTGCAGTTGTGTGCTTGGGTTACCTTCTGGCTCTGCACATAAAGAGCACAGCAAGCAGTGCAGTAGTTACCTTCAAGTTTACCATCTGTGCTTCCTGCCTTATGTAGAGGGGAACAAGAAGTGACAGGATAAGGTTTAAGGATCCACAGTACAATGCACATAACTGTTCAGTATCCAGCCTGCATTCCATGTTGGTACTAACCAAATATTGTGGTTGGGGTTTGTTTCAGTGTTTGGCCACCAAAATCTTTCCTAGCAAAAGCTCCACAAAACCTGAGGCAATGTTAATCCAGCTTTAAAGTCCATCTGTGGGAATGTTTCTTTGTTCCTAATTGCAGCTGACTCAGTCCTTGGTCTCTTGCTTGCAGAGATATGATCACAATAAAAACGAGAAGATCCTTCCAATCAGTCTGGAGCCATCTTCCAGCACGGAGCCACCCCAGTCCAACCTAAGGTAGGAGGTGGGTTGGGTGGGAGGTGACCCTGCTGTGGGACTGGCAGGGAACCAACTTCTTCCATTTCAGTAAGATTTAGAGTTCTTTGCATTGTTTGTGTTAAAAATGTAGCACAGCAAAAAAGCTGTTTTTGAAAGGGCAGTACCTGTGAAGTCACTCACTTGATGTGGGACACTTCAGACTGGAAGTTTATTGTCTAGTGCAAGGCCAGTGGGTACTAGGAAGGGTATGAGGTGAGATGAGGAATTGGGAATGTATAGCACTCCAGCTCCTTTGGCCAGAATCTCTGCACTTCATTGGGTTTTTACTGGACTAATTTGGTTCAGCAAAATGCTTATGAGCAAGAAGTTCCACAGCAGTGGCAGAAGATTAAAACAAAATCACAGGTAGTACTTCACATAAAACTAATTTTAATTTTTTTTTTTGCCAGTGGTTTTTGCCTGTGGGTCTTGTCTGTGGGATGTGGTTAAATTTTCCAACCACTGCATTTACCTGAAGCACATAGCTGCTTTGCTAATTCACAGTGTGCTTGTGTGGTTTTCCTCTGTGTTCTGTCAGTGGAGCCCTGTGAGGAACCAGGACCAGATTAATGCACTTGCCCAGAGATAAAATGAGCTTGTAATTCAGAAGTAACAGGCTAGGAAGGAAAGAGCAGAGGGGTTTGAGTCATGCAGATTGTTAACTGCATCAGTGGCACAAAGGGGTTGTTCTGGTGAGGATGGATGGTGCAAGAAGCCACAGTGGGACAGGGAACATTCCTCCCCATCCATAGCCAGTGGAGGATAGTGAATAACAAAAGTCCTAGGAATTTGGGGTGTAACCTAGGATAGCTTCTCCCTTTGGGATAAACCCTGCTAATGCTGAAATAATGTTTCTTCCTGACCTAATTAGAGTCTGGGGTTTTCCCATCCCGAGCGGGCTGTAGCTGGGAGGAAGTCTGGCTTTCATTTCTCTGCTGTTCCCAGCAGCCTGCTCTGAGCTCTGCTCTGCTGCACATGCTCAGAGCTCCTGACATGACATCATGTCACATGAAGGAGGAAGCCTTGCCGTGTTCTTGTCTCACTCAGCGTCCTCAAGAACGCTCTGAATGGGTGCAGGGGCCGTTGTTTTGGGGTGCTGAGGTGTCTCTTGGAGGAGCAAACCCGTGCAGAGGTTGAAGTGCAGCAGTGTGGGCTCTGAGCTGTGCATTCCTGCCTCACTGTGGATGCAGCAGTGGGGGCCGCCTGGCCCCTCCTTGTGCAGGGAGGATTCTCATGTCAGCAGAATCTCTGCATTTCTGTAGTTGGGTTTCATGCTAAGATCAAGCTCAATTTCCCTTCTGCTCTTTCTCTTTCCAGTGTCAGTGCAAAGATAAAGGCCATTGAAGCCAAGCTGAAAATGATGGCAGAAAATCCAGATGCAGAATATCCTGCAGCACCTGTTTATTCTTACTTCAAACCACCAGATAAGAAAAGGACTACTCCTTACTCCAGAGCTGCCTGGAAATCCAGAAGATGATGCTTATGAATGGATGATGGTAGCAAGAAACACTGCTTTGTATACCTGGAGTCCTCCAATGCTTTTGTACTTTTGTAGAGTGGGAAGGACAGTGCCACCTGAGCAGGGCACGGCCAGCACAGCCCTTGTCACACCTGAGGGTCTGCCTGTTCCTGCCTGTGCAGCTCACAGCTGAAGGCTGTTCAGAGAAATAGGTTCCCTTCAAAGCCTCTGATGAACACACAGGCAACCTCTCGTTAGTGTGCATTCATTAGCCAGATTAGGAACAGTAACCAGCGTTCGGAGTAAAGCACATCCAAAAATACTCCATTTAACTGATTACTTTTTAAAGTATTTTTGAACAAAATGTATTCCAATTCATGTTTTAATGGAAGGGGAAGCACTTGGTTTTGATTAACATGCTGTAGTTAAAATGGAAAAACTTTTTCATCTCAATAAAACTCATTTTAAATAGATCTTGCAACACCTTTAGTAACTGTGCATGCAATATTTTATATGCACCAAGGCCAATTGATTTTGCCTTTTCATTTGCCTTTTCACTCCACAATGTTACTTTATGATATGGTAATGACACAGCACAGGTATTTTCAGTGTCCTTTAGGCTGTAGGTGTGTGCCTGCCTGTAGGAATTAGTGTATTTACACATCACTGAGGTCTGTGCTGTGCCCTGAGCTTTGGCATTTGTGTTCAGTGCTCCCTGATGGTGGCAGCTCCTCATGATCAGGTGTGGCAGTAACTGCAGCCTCTGAGACATCTGCAAGCCATGAACTCGGTGTTTGCCCCCTGTCCTGCCCAGCTTTGGTTTCCATGGGCTGGTGGAGGTGGTATGAGGTAGCACCAGGGTTTGTGGTGAACTGGCACTGCCCCGGGGGCCAAATCCACAGATCTGATGGAAGGCATTGCTCTGAACCATCTGAGCTGCAGCACATTTTCCCCCTAAATGTCTGCAAATAGAAATCTGAGGAAAAAACATTTTCTGGCAGCATTTTCTCCTTCGTGCATGCAGTGCTGTGACTGCATGTGCCAGGAGGATGTCAGAGAGCTCACTGCTCACAGGTCCAGGTGACACCGCTCTGATTTTCCCTCCCCAGTCCTGTCAGACCTCATGGGTCACTCTTGAGCTGCTCCCCCCAAGCTGGTTAATGGTGGTCTCAAACAGGAGGAGGAAAACAATTTGGAAACAGCCCCAGTTAGTGCAGGCAGGAGTTGCTCAGTGGCACAGCCCAGGGAGGTTTGTATTCCTGCAGCAGCAGCACACCTCCCTCCAGGCAGAGCTGGCTTCCTGCTGCCGAACCCAGCACCTGGAGCGGAGCCGTGCCTGTCTGTGGCGGAGGATTGTTGAAAGCCTCAATTGTTCTGAAGTAGGTCTCGTGCTGTTAACGTTTGTTTCCTAGTTTTTGGGTACCTGAGTAGAGGGAAAAGTAGTGTTCTTGGGAGTTTGTACCCCTCTGAATGTGAGTGACACCCGTTTGCATTCCTCTGTGAACAGCCTGTGTTTGTTCCTGCGTGCTCTGACGTTTGTAGCTTTCCGGGTCTGTATCTGCATTGTTTAAAACAGCTCTGAATTCTGTTTCCATTAGGAAGATACCTGAAGATACCTGGTTTCAACTGGGTGTGTGGCTGTGCTCCCCTCAGAAACATCCTTTGATATTTATTTGTATTTAAATACAATTTGTTGAAATTCTTACAGCTCTAAATAAACATTTAAAATGCATGTTTTCCTCCAGGAAAGCCGAGGGTGGCTAGCAGGAAGTGAGTGAGGGTGGTAAATGCTTGGCATCAGCCGAAGTCCACTGACAGAACCGGGGTACAATAGCATCAGTCTTTTTTTTTTTAATTATTTCTGTGCCCTGCCGTGGTCGCTAACAGAAGTGCCTTGTCTGTCTGGCCAGGCTCAGACCTGGGGGAGCTTTATTGCAGGTCGGTGCTTGTGCTGGTCACTGCTGCTGCCGCCGGCCTGGCAGGCGCTGCTGCTGCTGCCTGCGCTCCCCGGGGCCCAGAGTTCCTCACCCTGGAGCTGGGAGGAGGGAAATGCTCAGGAATGGGGTTTTTTTCAGGAGCATCAACCCTGGGACTTTGCATAAGACCGTCATGAAAGAGATTTGAAGAGCGCCGGGGAGCGCGGCATCGCTGGAGCCGTGAGTGGGGAGGGTGGCAGCTGGTGGTGGGAAGGAGAGCCGGGCTTGGTGCCTGGCTCCTGTGCAGGGGAATTGGGCTGCTTCTCACCTCCAGCCTGCCCTCCTGTCCTCTGAGAGGGTTCCTTGCTTCCCCTTTATTTCCAGCAAGCCCATGGGAGCAAGGTGAGTTACTGAGGGTGATGTTTACCAAGGGCACAGTCTGGGTTTTTCCTTGGTGTTTGAACCATTCTGCCTGTGGTGACAGTGCCTCACTTGGGACAGGCGCAGAATCTTCACTCTGGGAGCACAGAACATTCCCGACCCCAAATTCTGGGATTTTGGCCGAGCTGCTGCTTGACACGCTGCCACCTTGTTGCTGCCTTGTACAAACTCCAGGGCTGGAGGAGGGAGCACAGGGGGGTAAGGACAGGGATGGACTCGGGGCTGGTACCTGTTAGCTGCAGTGCTTTGCATTCCCCAGCCACTGCCCAGGCCCTGTTCCTGGTGCCAGATGCACGTGTGAGATCTGTCTGCTCTCAGCAGGCAGTGAGAGCAGGACACCCACCCTGCAGAGCCAAGACTTACTCCCAGGGCTGGAGAAGGGCAGAAGCTGGGCTGGAGTCACCCCATTCTTGAGCCTGCTCTGGCTTTGCAGGGTCTGGGGAGCTGGGTCTGTAATCATGAGAGCAGTGCAAGCATCTGCTTGGCTGCGTGGTGCTGGCCCGTGGTGCTGAGCCATGGCTGCCAAGCCCAGCATCGCTCTGGGGATGCAAACAAACCCCACATGGCCCTGCCTCGGCCGCTGCTGCGTGGGGGGACAGGCAGCTTTCGTGGCTGTGTCCATGAAAACTCCTACGTGTTTCTCCTGGAGCAGCCAGAGCTAATTCAGACCCCACCAGTGAGAACGAAGGGTTTAAATTGTCCTTTCTCAGCATCTCGCCTCTGCACTTGTCTGTGTCCCCCCGCACTCGGCCTCTGTGGAGCCAGGGACAGGGGAGGACAAGCTGGCAGGCCTTGGGTTCCGTTTCCTGGGGTTTTCTCAGGCTTTCCTGCAACCTCGATGTTTAAACTTAATGCCTTGTATTTATTCTAAAATGGCTTTCATCTGATTTCCCTCTCGGTTAACAATTTAGCTGTCACAATCAATAACGGCGAGGATCCATCCCCGGCCGCCATCAGCTCACGTTACCGTCCTGCAATTACCCGGCGGTGGCACCGCTGCCGGGTCTTTGCTGGGGAATTATCAGGTTACTAATGAAGCCCGGGCAGCGGCGGGCGGCCAGACGCCGCGGCGGTGGGCGCGATCCCCGCTGCCGCGATCCGCGGGGGGCTGCGGGGCCGGCCCGGACCGTGCGCCCCGTCGGGGCGGGCAGCGGCGGGGGAGGACCGGGACGAGCGGGACCGGGCCGCCCCCTCCCCGCCGCGCCCGCGGGCGGTGCCGCCGCCGGTGCCGCCGCCGCAGGTAGCGGGGCCCGGCGGGGCGGGCGGCCCCCGGGGCGCGGCGGGGGGGCGCCGTTTCCTGCCCGGCCCGCGGCCGCCCCCGGCGGGGGAGCGGGGCCGGCGCGGTTCCCCGCCCGGCTCCCCGCCCTTCCTGCCGCGGCCGCGGGACGCGCCGCCCGCGGGCACGGAGCGCGGCGGCGGCGGGCGGAGCGGGGCGCGCCCGCCCCATGCACCGGAGCCATGGGGGCGGGCAGCCCCGGGGCCCTGGCCGCCGCGCCCCGGCCGGCGCCCAGGCGGGCAAGGTGAGCGCTGCCGCCGCCGCCGCTGCCGTCGGGGCCGGGAGCGGGGCCGGAGCGGGGCCGGGCTCCCCGCGGCGGCCGGTACCGGGGCTGGGGCCGGGCCGGGGCCGGGGCCGCTCGCTGCCTCCCGCGCCAGAGGGGTGGATTTTTCCATCCCGGCGTTTTCTGGGGCGTTTTGTGCTCGGCGGAGGGAGAGGGGGAAGAATTTCGATTTTTAATTACTACCATTAAAAAAATCAAATTTGCAATTCTTTGGGTGGCCTGATGGATTCCCTGATTGACAGCCGGAATTGACACTCTGGTACCTCTTATCTCGGGCATTTACGGCAATTTCTAATTGCAGGTAGTTTGGGGGGTTTTTCAGCGCCTTGGCTCGCATGGGAACCGAGCGATTACTTCAAGAGGCCCGGGTTAAGTGCAGGCAGGGGGAGAATTCAATCCACATTCAAATTGCTTCATTAAAGAGACGCAGCTTTTGTTGCAAAGGATTTAAATGGCCACTAGAAAGTTCTTATTTATTGTTTTGAGGCGGTTTATATAGGGTGCCCCGCGCTCGCCCGGCGCATGGAGCCGCAGCCTCCCTCTCCCGCTCTCTCCATCAAGGTGATGCCGCCGGAGCCGCTGCCCAAGGGGAGCGCCCGCTGTCTGGACCCGCACTCCCGAGCCATGGTAAGCGGGGCCGGGGGTTGCGGGTTCCGGCCGGGACTCGCCGGGCCGGGAATGCGGGACCGCACTGGGCCGGGGGTGCCGGGGGCTGCGGGGACCCGCCGGGATCCACTGGGCCGGGGGCTGTGGGGACGCGCGGGACCGGGGATTTCGGGGTCCCGCCGAGGATGTCGGGGGTTTGTGCGAACCCGCCGGGCCGGGGATGCCGAGGAGTGCGGGGAGCCGGCGGGGCGCTGCGCTTCGGTGCCGCGGGGAGCGGCGGGGCCCCGGCTGACGGCCCCGCGGCGGCTCTGCCCGCAGTCGCAGCCCGACGGGGAGCCTCTGCCTGGAGCCCTGGAGAAGGAGGACGCCCGCTCAGCGCCCAGCACCCCTTCCACGCCGTCCGTCTGCTCCCCGCCATCCTCCTCCTCCTCCACGCCGTCGGCCGGCAAAAACGTCTGCTCCAGCTGCGGGCTGGAGATCCTCGACCGGTACCTGCTGAAGGTGAGCGGGGCGGAGGGCGGCGGGGGCGGCGGGGGGCGGCGGGTGGCCCCGGGTCTCAGCCCCTTCTCTGCCGCAGGTGAACAACCTCATCTGGCACGTCCGGTGCCTGGAGTGCTCCGTGTGCCGTACCTCGCTGCGCCAGCAACACAGCTGCTACATCAAGAACAAGGAGATATTCTGCAAGATGGACTACTTCAGGTAGGGATCGGGCCGGGGCCGCTCCGGTGGGCTCAGCCCTCGCCGGCTGCCGCGGGGTCGGGACCGCTCGGGCGCTGCCGTGGAAAGGTTTGGAAAACCCGCCGGGCTCTCTGGAGCAGCCGGGTGGGAGATGAGCCTCGGGAAACGGGGAGAAAAGAAGGAAGGGAGTTTGGGGTGCAACTGCACAACCGCCCGGAGGGATTCCTGCCCTCTGGCCGGGCTGTGCGGGCCGCCCCGGGCCCCTGCTCCTCCCGGCTCGGCGGCCACAGCGCCCGGCTCCCCGCGGCGGGGAAAAGGGGCTCGAACGGCCTCGTCCCGGCTCCTGCCGGAGGGGAAATAGGTGCTGCCAGCCTGCGGTGCCCAGCTTTCGGGGAGCCCCTGTCAGCGCTGTGGGCCCGCAATGGCCGGAGCGCCCGCGGCGGGAGCGCGTTACGGAACGGAAACGAACGGCGGGCGGCAGCGGCGGCCGGCGGGGCTCGGTCCGGACCCGCACGCCCGGGACAGCCTGTCCCGCAGGGAGGATGTTCTGGCTTCGAGAGGCTTTCTGTTCTAAACCTTAAACCACTAATTTCCCCCCAGTTTGACTCGCACGAGGGGACTGAATATTTTGAGCTCCTCGCCGGGGTTTAACTAAACATTGGAACCCCCGCTCTGATTTTCCCCATCCTACCAGGATGAGGGAATGGTGTTTGACCCGGGAGGAAGAGGAATGGCGGGCAGGAAATGGGAATGACCCCGGCGGGGCGCGGGGGGCTCGGAGCATCCTCCGGCCACGGCAGAGCTCGGGGCTGCCCCGACGACAGCGGGCAGGGGAGCTCGGGGGGCACCTCAGAGATTCCCCCGGTGTTTTTTGTTGAAGGGTCTGCGATTGCCCGATTTTTTCCGCAGCTCAGCCCCTGCCTCCGCCGGGCTCGGTGCGGTGCCGCCGGGAGTGCGGGGCTCGGAGAACCGGGTCGGTCCCGAGGTTGCGGTGCTCTGCGTCTTGCCCTGTGATGGGTTTTGTTGTTGTTATTACTATTATTATTGTTATTATTGTTATTATTTTCAAACCGCAATTTTCGGTGATTTCAGCGAAATTTCCCCCACTCAGCACAGAAAGGCACAAGGGGATCCCGGGGCCGCGGTTTTGGAGCAGTTTGAGCGTTTTCATTCATTTATCGCCGTTCTGGTGCCGTTCATGTTTGGTTTCTTTTTCGTTTGTTTTTGAGAGCGTACCTTTCCAAAGGCGGTTTTAAAGCAGCGCCGGAATCTCGAAATGACCTTTGAGCAAATATGGCAAATAATAATGTTAAAATAAATCTGTTTTGCGATTTTCCCCGTCCGAGAAGCTCCGAGCCCCTTCCCCGCTGGGAGCAGCCAAGCTCTGCCCGCCGGTACCGGCGGGGCCAAGGGAAATAAAACGAAAATCGCGGAAGCCGCCGCACGACGCTCCCGGTTCCTGCGGCACCCGTTCGGGGGGCGCGGGGGCTCCCAGCCCGCGCCCCGAACCTTCCTTTTCCATTGAAAGGTGGGGGTTTGGAGAGATTTTTAAATTTTATTTTGGTGAATCTCTGAGCGGCGGCGGCGGCGCTCGGAGCCCGGCGGGTGCGGAGCTGCCTCGCTGCCCCCGAGCCCGCGGGGATCAATGCAGCCCCCGCCGAACCCCGGGCCGGCCCCGCTGCGGTGCTCGGGGTGCTGGGCGGGGGTCGCTCCCGCGGCAGAACCCGCCGGGCTCAGCCACCGCCGTCGGTGCCGGTGTGCGGCCGGGAGCCGCTCGGCAGGGCTGGGATCCCTCCCGCTACCCCGGCAAACTCGCCCCGCTGTCCATTCTCTCGGTGACCTCCTGCAGCCACCCAGCCCTGGGAGCATCCTGGCTGGCATCTTGCTGACTCCAGCCAGTGGAACCCGGTGCGTGGCACGGGCTAAACCTGATCCTCGGGATGGATTTTGAAAATTTTATTTATTATTTGAGGCAAATTAAATGTGTGGGTTTTTTTTTTTTTTTTAAGCAAAGCAGAAGCCCCATCCTAAGGCATGAGATCCCTGGAGCCAAGGCAGAGGGAAGGGACAGTGAAGGGACAGTGAAATGCTCTGCACGGGTCACACGGATGCTCTGCATTCCTCCGACACCGGGGCTGCTGGGGGACGATGAGGATGAAGGCTGTCAGGCACGGGGCTGTCATGTCACAGCCCCACTGCCCATGGGGAGCGTGGTTAGGGCCGCTCTGTGCAAGTGTCCCTTCCCTATCCTCGTGAGGGGCTGTGTAGGTGCTGGCTCTGCCGTGACTCCGTTGCCTCATGTACATTTTTAAGCAAATGCTGCTGTTTCCTGTGTCTTGTCAAATAATTACATTTGGCATCTAAGGCTCCAGCGCTCCAAGGAGAACCAAATTAGAATTGGAGCTCATTGAGCAGAACACTGTGTTCCCAGCCATGCAAGGACTGCTCACAGCCAAGCTCCCAGGGCTCCAGTTGTCCAGAGGCCCGGTGTGATCCTGGTGTGATTCCTGCTGTGCCCTTGGTGGGCAGGCTGCAGGCAGGTGACCCTGGGGTCCCTGGCCTGGCCGTGGCTCAGGTGGCCTTCATCCCAGAGGTTGTGTCCCTCCAGGATGATGCTCCAGCTCAGGCATTGCAGTGGCACAGCGTGAAGGTCCTCGCTGAGGCACCGCTGCTGCTCTGCTGAGGGACTGGGCAGATGTGAGCTGCAGCTGGCTCTGAGGGCTGTGCCAGAGGCTTCCGACAGGAGGGGACAGGACCCAGGAGGGGACAGGGATGTTTGAGCTGTGCGTGGCCCTGGGGCCGGGTGCCCCTTGCCCTGTCCCCACAGGCAGGGATGGACAGGAGGGCTGAGGGAGCTGTGGCACCTGGGGACAAGCGGCGTGGGAGGGACAGGATGCACCAGGGGCATCCTCCCGCCTCTGCTCTTCCTGCGCCCCAGATGATGCGGCTGCCCTGGGGGAGGTGGGATGAGTCTTCCTGGGATGAGTCTTCCTGGGATGAGTCTCCCTGGGATGAGTCTCTCTGGATGAGTCTTCTCTGGTAACGTTGCTGTCAGTTTCTGCCTCCCAGAGTTAATCTTTGGGGAGAGCATCTGCTCACCTGACCACAAACCATGCACGCAGGGCATGAGCCCATGGCTCTGCTAGCGTTTGGTGATGCTCCAGTTTGTGCCACCATTCTGGGCTTGGACAAATCCTCTGGCTCTGTGTCTCTTGCTACAGTGTGGCCCTGTTCCCATGCCCATCCCTGTCCCTGCTAGGCAGGTGGCAGGAGTCCTGTGGAGCCCCTTTCCTAGGGCTCTTAGGGCCCTCACCGCCCTGCGAGCTCAGTGAGCTAAATCCTGTGTTGTGTTTGAGCTGTTATTTGCACTGCTGATGGTCGGGGCAGATTTCTTGCCGGCATTTCTCTCCCCGTTGCTGCGTCCCTGGCAGTGGTGGTCCCTCAGTGTCAGCTCTGTGGGGTGGCAGTGGGTGCTGGTGCTGGCCCCAGCCCTGTCTGTGCTGGCTGCAGCAGTGCCGCAGACGGGAGTTGGCCGAGAGCCGCAGGCACAGCGGCAGTGCTGCTGCTGCTGCTGCTGCTGCTGCTGCTGCTGCTGCTGCTGCTGCAGGCTGTGCAGCCCCATGCCCGGCTGTGCTGAGCCTCAGCCTCTCTGCAGGTTCTGCTCATGGCATGGCCCTGCAGGGACAGGGACAGGGACAGGGGCATCAGCCTCTGCCTGTGCTGCTGCCACGGCCACGAGCCCCCGCGCCTTTCAGCAAACCCTGTCCGGCTCCCTGGGCACTGCTGCCAGCCTGGGGGTCCTGCCCGCTCCTCAGGAGATGCCTGGGTGTCTCCCCAGAGCCCAGCTGATGTGTGACGGGGATGTGTGACCTTTTCTGGGTGGTGCCTCAGTTTCCCCTGGCCATGCTGTGCTCCCCTGGCTGGGGTTGGAGCGGGGAGCGGCGATCACCACGTGCCATTAGCTCCGTGTGCCTGCCCCTCGCCTGATACTGCTCAGCAAGTACCACTGTTTACATAGCACATTGTTCAAAGTAATTCAATTTACAGGAATGATCTTTATTTCTAAATAAAAAATTAATACAGTTCTTTTGTTTGTGCGTTTATATAAACGAGCTGGCACAAAGTCAGTTTACAATGTTCCCATCTGAAGTAAATTAGTGAAGTCTCTTAGCTAAGTCTCTGTATAATTTCAGCACAGAAATGTCCTCTTTTTTTTTCTTCTTTTTGGTCAGCTATGGTCAGGCTGAAAAATTTAGACCCTTCTTTTCCTCCCAAATAGTTTTGCTATTAGTAATCCCAGCACAGGACAGTATTTCCACATCTTGCTGGGCCCACGGTGGGCAGCAGTTCCTCGGTGTGGGGTCGGGCAGGGGCAGCACACTGGCCCTGGTGGCCTGGGCTCTGTCTCTGCCTGTGTGCAGAGCTTGGGGCTGCTCTGGCCACTGAACTGAAGGGTTTGTGCTCTGAGGTCTCTCCTGTCGCTTGCTGTGGTCGTTCCTTGTCAGTGTTTTGTGCCTGCACTGAGAGATGCTGGAGCTGCCCGGGCAGGGCTGCCTGTGGCTCTGCTTCCCGCTGTGGTGAGGGGCTGGCAGGAGCCCTCGGGAGCCTGAGGTGACAGTGGCAGTGCTGGAGCTGCGTGCGGAAGTGCATCGACTGTGTTGGAGCCAGTGCCACTTTGGGGTGGCCGAGGAGATTCTCCCTTCTCTCCTGATGCTCCTGCTGCTGTTCATTGCATTTATTATTTTAAGCAGCAGTAGAACTGAAAATGCAGATATCGAACCTGGCTGGCACCTCATGTCAGACACTGTCTTGGGGATTCAGGGCCATGGGGGCCACATCTGCTGCTCCCTGTGAATCACCTGCCCTCCTGTCAGCATCCTGACAGGAATGGGGGTTTTCACACAATCACCTGGTGAGAGGATCCTGGCTGTCTTGTTGCCTCTTGACTGTGCTGAGCTACCTTCCAGCATAGCTCACTCCAGCACAGTCATCATCCTCTCACAGTGAGGAGACCTCCTCCACGGGGGAAAAAGCAGATGTGTGCGCCTGTACGTGTGAGGAGAACACACATGGTTTGATTTATGGCAGCGGGAGAGAACCAGCTCTGACACAGTTTCCATCCCAGTGTCACACTGGCTGTTATCAAAATAAAAAAACCCACGGGCTGGGAAGCTGATTCACAGGGCTGCAGTGAGTTACACCCACTGCTGCCCACACTGCTGCCACTGCCAGGGCACGGGCACTGCTGGGGCGGCCCCACTGCATCTCTGCATGCACGGGTGCTGTGGGACTTGGGGTGTCGGGGTGAGCAATGGGGTCGGCAGCAGCACCTGCACCCTGGCCTGATGCTGCTGCCCTCACCTGCCTGCCCTCCCTTGCCTGCCTTCCCCTGCTTGTCCTCCCCTTCCTGCCCTCCCTGCCTTTCCTCCCCTGCCCTCACCCATCTCTTCTCCCCGCAGCCGGTTCGGTACCAAGTGTGCCCGCTGTGGCCGGCAGATCTACGCCAGCGACTGGGTGCGGCGGGCGCGGGGCAATGCCTACCACCTGGCCTGCTTCGCCTGCTTCTCCTGCAAGAGGCAGCTCTCCACGGGCGAGGAGTTCGGCCTGGTGGAGGAGAAGGTGCTGTGCCGGATCCACTACGACACCATGATCGAGAACCTGAAGCGCGCGGCGGAGAACGGTATGGAGCCTCGCCCGGGGAGCGCCACGGTGTCGCCGTGCCCCAGGCTCACCCTCAGCACAGGGGGTTGGGGAGGGTTCTAGCGTTCCAAAAAGGGTGATGGGTGGTCCTGGGGGGCTTGAGCACAAGGCCCTGTGCTGGCAGGGGGCTCGTGGGGTGGCCAATGTGCTGGCAGCACCTGCGGCTTGTGGCAGACCTGTGTGCCCTGGGCAATGCCAGGGACCAGTGCCTGGTCCTGCACAGCCTGGAGTGCAGAGTGTAAGGAACCCACTGGGATTTGAGGCTGTGAGTCATTAATGGAGAAGGTGGGATTGGTGGTTGGACAAAACCTTCCCATCATTTTCCACCCGCCCTGCCCATGTGGGGTTGTGCCACTCCCCTCTGGACAGCGCTGTGCCACAGCCAGCTGAGCTGGGGACACTGGGTCACAGCACTGCAGCTCCTGTCCCTTCCCCAGCCTCCTGCATGGCAGTGCCCAGAGAGATGCTCAGAGGAACGGATTTGTGGGCTTAGTCCAGAGAGGTGCTCACGGAGGCCGGGCAGTGCCAGGGCCTGTGCTGTGGTGGGAAGTGCTTCAGCACATGGTGGGCACAGGGAGTGACACACCATGTCCCAGCCCATGCAGCATGTGGAAACCATTAACAACCTGACAGGAAAATAATATGGTTCAGTTTACTGTGTTTGAGAAAGAGAAAGAGGATGGAAACAGAGTGCCCAGTTGGGCTGGGAGGGTCCTGGCTCAGGATGTGGCTTGTGACGTGTTGGTCCATCTGGTCAGCTGCTGCGGGGCGTGAGGGAGGTGATGGGGAGCAAGGATGGAGGGGGAGAAGCCACGTGTCCTGGGGGAGCAGAATGCTGCGAGGACAGCAGGGCCTGGCACTGGGGAGTCCTGCAGAGCTGCTGCCCTGGCTGAGGGCTGGGATGGTGGGTTTGCTGCTGCTGCTCAGAACAACCTGCTGGTGTGGGCTGAGCACCAGTGTTGGGAAGTGCTGGGGCACCTGGTGAGTGTCAGGTGTCACTACCTGTGTCCAAGGGGTCTTGAGAAGGGGGTGGGATCACTTTGGAGAGCTGTAGTTGCTGTGGAGTTGCAGGGCCACACTCCCCCCTCCAGTAATTACCCAGCAATTTCTTCTGCACATGAGGTTTTACATACAAGAAAAATAAACAGATGTTGCTGAAGTCAGAGTCCCATTCATCATCCGAAAAGAACAAGTCAAACTATATGAGAAAGTCCTTCAACTCAAGCCAAGACAATCACAGCCTGGTCCAGCTCGTGCAGGCGCATCCTGGGAGTGGGGTGAGCCCAGCCCTGCTCGCTGCCCTCCCTCAGAGGGGCTTCACCCACCCTGCCCGAGCAGCCAGGCTGGCACGGGATGCAGCAGGGCCCCGGCAGGAGCCAGGCTCTGGGCTCCTCTCTGAGGCTACACAGCAGCAAGAGCACGGCTGGGCTCACCCCAACACGGGGCTGGGCAAGGGGGAGGTCAGTGTCCCCTGGAGGGTCCCCTGGAGTGTCCCCCTTAGTGTGGCTGCTGCTCATGCATGGCCACCACAAGGCCCTGGGGATGGTGCTGCTCCTGCTGCTGCTCTGGGACCCAGGAGGAAGAGGAAGGCGAGGGTGCTGGGACAGTTTGGGGCTGGGGAAAGGAGCAAAGAGCCCGTTGAAACGCTCTGAGCAAATGAAAGGACTGATGGAGGCAGCGCCCACGAGGGAAAACGGCGTCACAGGGGGCAGCAAGGGGCAGCAGTGATGGATGTGGGTGAGCCTGGCAGAGACAGGGTCCCTTCCCAGCCACTCCCTGGAGAATGTGGCCAAGTGGTGACCAGGAGTCAGGGCCAGAGGGACATCAGTGCTTCCCTCACACACCACCTTGACCTCTTCCTGCTGCTGTCTCCCCTTATTCCCTGTGGCTTCCAGCACTTGCTGCATTTTTCTTAATTCCACAGTAAACTCTTGGGGAATGGTTGTTTCTCCTTCCCTGTGTGTGGAGGGGCTCAGCAGCCCAGGGCAGCTCCTGGGTGGCCGTGCTGGCTCCACTCCTTCAGCTCCCACTGCAGCAGGAGGTGCTTTGGTTGTGCCAGGCTGTGATGCCAGGGCTGTTGTCCCCCTGTTGAGGGGATGCTCTGGGTGTCCCACGCTGTGGTGCCAGGGCTGTTGTCCCCCTGTTGAGGGGATGCTCTGGGTGTCCCACGCTGTGGTGCCACCAGGTGTGGAGTCCCCCAGAGCAGCAGCTGCTGCACGTGGTGGGGCAGGCAGGCTTCTGCCCTGTGCCTCAGAGGGTTCTCTCCTGCAGGCAATGGGATCACGCTGGAGGGGGCTGTGCCCTCGGAGCAGGACAGCCAGCCCAAGCCAGCCAAGAGAGCCCGCACCTCCTTCACGGCCGAGCAGCTGCAGGTAGGGCGGGAGGGCCAGGGGGCTGCGGGGGCCGGGGCTCCCCAGCCTCACCCGAGCCCCTCTCTGCTCTGCTCTCCTCTCCTCTCCCCACAGGTGATGCAGGCACAGTTTGCTCAGGACAACAACCCCGACGCACAAACGCTGCAGAAGCTGGCGGACATGACGGGGCTGAGCCGCAGAGTCATTCAGGTGAGGCAGGGACGGGCAGGGGTGGCCACCATGGGCTGAGCAGGGCAGGCAGGGGCACCTGGAGGCTGGCACCAGCCAGGGCTCACACTCACAGCCCGAGGCTCCTCAGCATCCATCCAGCAGCTCCGAGCTGCCTCCCTGGTGCCGGCTCCTCTGCCCCCGCAGCGAGGCCAGCGCCGGTTCCTTCTCTGTCTCGCTCGTGGGGTTTCTATTTGTTTTCCCCTCTTATGATGCAATGAATCAAAACCCCAAGAGCCCCAGCCATCCACAGTAAATCACTGGGTGGGAAAGCTGCTGTTAGCAGCAGGTCCTGGAGCTGTGCTCTGTCCCAGCCGCTGCCGGAGTGTGGGAGCTCCCCCTGCCACAGAGGCAGAGTCAGGAGACATTGGCATGGAGAAGTTTAAAGAAAAAGGGGTTTTGCAGCTCCAGGGGACACTGAGGCAGGGAAATCCCCACCCCTGGTGTGGGAGGGGAGTGCGGGTGGTGCCTGGGGACTGAGAAGTGTCCCCTCTGCAGCTCCCAGCTCCCACACAGCCCAGCTCTGCCTCTTGGTGACGTTGTACTCATCACTGTACCGTTCTGCTCACATACATTCTGCATACAATAAAAACACGAGTGGTTAAAATAAATTTGGAGCTTTCATCCAAGATTGTTTTGCCAATGACACTTTTAAATTTTGTATGTGAAAATCTGGCTTGAGCCTCTGTTATTGAGATTTTTCATTCAGCTAAAGATCAAGCAGGCTGCATACCGGGTGATTTTTTATGTGGATGTTTTTTAAAGGCACTTTGAACAGGAAACAATTTGTCAAATGCTTAGACTGTTTCCTTCTCTATGGTCCAGTGTGCTCTGCCTTGGAGACCTGATCTTCACTGAGTCTTGGAGAAGGTTTTTACTCACAGCTATCTTTAAGAAATTAAAGCATAAGAAACAGATCACCTCTTTAGCACAAAAAATCCCTTTCTATACATGTTTTAACTCTAGGATGGAATTCCTAAACTACTCCTTTAATTAGAAGCAGTGAGATATGATCAGAGATCTCATACCTGCTGCTTTTCATTCCTTTGGTAAAAACTTGGAGGAAACACCCATCCAAGGACCCTGGTGAAGGGACCACATTTTAACCCAATTGTCTCTCAGCTGTTACAGCGCTCGCTGCTTTCTTTTCAGGTTTGGTTTCAAAACTGCAGAGCTCGCCATAAAAAACACACCCCGCAGCACACGGTGCCGCCCTCGGGAGCGCCCCCGTCCCGCATCCCCTCCTCGCTGTCCGATGACATCCACTACTCGCCCTTCAGCAGCCCTGAGCGGGCCCGGATGGTGACGCTGCACGGATACATCGAAAGTAAGAGATGGCAGGGCTGGGGCAGGGCTGGGGCAGGGCTGGGACAGGGCTGGGGCAGGGCTGGGACAGGGCTGGGGCAGGGGCAAAACCCTCCCGGTGCTGCGGGTGCGGGGATGGTGCCCCTGCTGCTGCTGCTCCTCCTCCTCGTGTCTGATCAGCTTTGCCCTTGGGATTAACTCGTCCCCAGCAAAGTCAGTGCCTGGGTTTCACTGCCTGCTCCTCGGCCCTCCTGTGCTCTGTGTCATGGAGAAGAGCTGTGAGTGTGCCCCATGGGGCTCGGTGGTCAGTGGTCTCTTTCCTGCTCAGAGTTGCTTTCTCTGTTCCCAGTGAATGATTTGTGAGTGATGGGCAGCTTTGGTCATGCCTGGACAGAGGTTTTGGCTCTGTGGCTCTTGAGAGGTTTCTCCCCCCGAGGTCAGGGCTGTGCCCCAGCCCTGCCTGCTCCCTGCTGGTCCTGCAGGAGGGCTGTGGTGCTGTGGTGCTGTGGGCTGTGGGCTGTGGTGCTGTGGGCTGTGTTGTTTGCAGTAACAGAGGCTGAAGCCCCTTCTCATCCACAGGTCAGGTACAGTGTGGACAAGTGCACTGTAGACTTCCCTACACTGCTCCACCAGTGCACCTCAAAGCAGACATGGAAGGACCACTGTCTAATAGGGGTGAGAAGGTAAATGTAGTCCCTGCTTCAGGCTCTGGGGCCAACCCTCACTGTAGCAAAGATTTGTGTGTAACATCATTGCTACCTCCTGTCAGCGTCACTGCTTCTCCATGACCTCCACAGCTGCCACCCACCCATGTGTCTTCCCTTAGTTTTGGGGGCCCTAAGGTTGATGTACCCACTGTTGGTCAAAATGGCATCACTGTGTTTTCCCTCACTGTTGTGACCTGCTGGGACTCTGTGCCTGCATCCACTGAGGGCTCTCACATCCTCCTGCCTGGATCCTTCCTGGTTTCCCCTGCTCTGTCTGTTCCATTCCTCAGGCACCTGCACATGTGGTCAGTGTGAGCAGCACCTGGCTGTGAACAACAGAGCAGGGAGGACCTCTGGCATGTGCTAACTTCCCAGTTTTCCACGAGTTAACAAAAAAGATTCATTTCTTGTGGGTTGCAGTATTGCTTAAAAATAATAACAACTGGCTGTTACAATATCTGAAGTAGGAATGTTATTTCACAATGTCTGGCCAGGAGACAATATTGCTTGTTGATATTTTTCTGTTCAGCTCTTACAGTATCTGTTCTAACACACAGCTTATTGGGGCAAGACTTCTCAGACATGCTTAGGTTTGGAAGATTTTATTTAGGACCCCAGTTTCAGTGAGTTCCTTCTGAGGGAACACTGAGCCTTTGGCAACTCAGAGTGGTTTTAGCTTTTGTCTTTACTGTTAGAAGTTCTCAGCACCTCTCTTTTCAGATCTCTCTCTTCTCAGTGCAGCAGCTTATTGAGCTCTGTTTCTGTGGGCAGAAGCAGGGACATAGCAAAGATACCTTTTCAGTCTAAATTCTACCATTTTGTCATATGTGCCCAGCAAGCTGCAGAGTTTTCAGACAATATTATACAGTCCTGGTGCTGTTGTTAGGGAGGCTTCACTGCAGCAAGCAGCTCCTGATTTAAATGCAATTACTGGCTCACAGCTGTTGCAGAACAGGGTTCTCAGGACACGGAGCTGCCCCCCAACCAGCTCCTTTTCTAAACAATCTCTTGCATGTTGAATTCCTGAAAACTGAAGTAGCTTTTTTTTTTTTTTTTTCCCACATCCAAAAATTTTTAAAAGCAGAGATAGCTGAGATCCTGGGAAAACACATTTCAATGCTGAGTGTGTGTTTCCCTCTGCTTGTGGGGCAGCCCCCCCCTCCTCTGGGGGTGCCCAGAGCAGTGGCTGGTGAGAGGTGAGAGGTGAGCAGCCCAGCAGCTGCTTCCCCTGGACAGTGCAGTGTTTGAGGGCAGCCTGTGCTGGCCACTGAGTGAGGTGGGCACTCAGGATTGCTGGGCATGGCCTTTGTCCTTCTTGGTAGCTGCTGTATCAGGGAACAGATGAATGAAGTGCCGTTTTTGGGGTGCTGCCCGGTTGCGTTTGGTTCCACAGCCCAAGGTGTGGTGCATTTCTCCTGTCACCTCCGACCTGGGCTCCTCAGTGGTGGCTCCTTCCCTGGGCAGGGCTGGCAGCTCCTGGGCAGAGAACATTTCCAGAGAGGGTTTTCCTGCCAGGAGGTGGCTGCCCTGGCAGAGCCCGTTCTGCTGCTCCCTGCAGCACAGGGCCATGGCCAGGGCTGTGCCTCTGACGCTCCCCTTTCCCCCCCAGGTCATCCTCTTCCAGTACTGACTGCGAGGACTCTTCCTCAGCTGCCCGTGGCCCTGCCAGCCCCGCTGCCGCCCCTGAGC
Organism: Molothrus aeneus; assembly: GCF_037042795.1. NCBI lineage: Eukaryota > Metazoa > Chordata > Aves > Passeriformes > Icteridae > Molothrus > Molothrus aeneus. Next base: position 9,917,126 of record NC_089664.1, on the reverse strand, counting down.
CGCTGACAGCGCCCGGCCCTGCGGGAGCAGCTCAGCCCCAGCACTCTCAGCTCCTCCCATTGAGCAGCACCTCACGCCCGCTCCGACTCCTCCAGCGACACTCTGTGTATGTGTGTGTTGAGTGCACAGTCACATTTTACAATTGTTTCTTGTGGACTTGTAGAATGACCGTGAGTCTCTCCAAGGCAGTGCCAGACACAGTCAAAACTGGTGACTCTGCTGTGCTTGCAAGTCTTGCTCCCAAACCCACGGGAATATGAACAGCCCAGAACACGCCGAGTCTCAGGGGGGTCGATGATCGCCTCTGGACACAAAGGAAGGAGGAATTTTCGTGGTTTGGCCTGATTCTCTTCTTGCACCAGTGAAGCAGTTCCTGGACATCCCTCCTTCTTTCCACTCGCTTGTGCGAAATCTGAAATTGGCTTTTTGGCTCAGCAACTCGATGTATAGACAGATCTTCCTGAGCCAAACTCACAGGTAGCTGAGACTCCACTGAGTGGAAAACATGATGCCAGCTGGAAATAGGCAGTTTTTCTTCCTCCTCAAAGTGCTTTAGAATCACATGTCCTTTGATCACTCAAAGGTAAGTAAATCTTAGTGTTTTTCCCCCCGTTTTATAGGAGGGGAAGCAGAGATGTCCTAAACTGAGAGGAACCATGAGGGTTGGTGGCAGAGCCAGGTTTAGCACCCTGAAGTTTTTGATTGCTGACTTGTTCTTAGAACACTGAGTATCTCTCTCCTCTCACAGCCATCTGCCAAATCTTTTTTTTTTTTTTTTTAAGTTTTTTACTCTCGTTCTTTATTAACAAGCTACTTTATTTCCTTGGAGTCATATTGGATCACAAATGGGTGATTTCAGAATGTACCTACAGAAAACTCTCAGACAATCCATACTCTGGGACTGGGAAATGCTCGATGGAAGGTGGCCATAAAGGTGTAGAAATGTTCTGCCCAGCTGTGGACTCAAGTTCAGTCAGTGGGAAGAGTTGGGTAGAAACTGGAGCCCAGTTAAAAAGGTGAAAGCCACAGTAAGGCCAGCAGAAATCATCACTAGCCAAATGGACAGCAAGGGGATGGCATCTTCCTTAGTCTGGCAGCCTGGCTCTGATCCCCTCTGCCCTCCTGGTCTCCTTTGCTGGGGTTGGGCTGTCCCAGGCCCTGGGATGAGGGTGCATCCCAGGAGAATGGCTGGGCTCACAGGAAGTGCTCAGCAGTCTGGCCCCAAGTCAGGAAAAGGACTCCAAAACCATCCCATCCTTCGTTGATGGTAATAACGAAAAAAAACAAGAGACCTCTGCCAGCCCTTCTCAGTTTGCACCGATCCAGGAGCAGGTCTGTGACAAAACCTCTCTCCACACAAGCACATGGGTCTGTCCTGCTGTGAAGTGTCTGTGAGGCCGCTCTTCCAAGAATGTGAAAGCCTGCCCTGAGCCACAGCCAGTGAGGGATGTGACTGAGCCGTGCCCCAGGAGCAGGAGATGGGAATCCATCTGTTACATAACTTGTTTTTAATGGGAACTGTAGATACACGTGTTCTCCTCTCCGGGGGATCCTGGATCAATCCAGGTGGGAACCATCCCACAGCTCTGGCCAGCCCACACTGCACACGTGGGGAGCCTTCTCCTGCCTGTGTCCCTGAACTCTGTGTGACACCAGCAGCCAGACACGGCTGCACTGAGCCATGAGGAACACCCTGAGAGCAGCGTGGGGAGATGGGGATGCCTGCTGCGGGGGCCACTGGCATCTCTTGGCTTGAGAAGCAGCTGAGTACAACACACTTTGATATTGGTTGGAGCAACTCCACACACACACAGAGCCACGCACACCCTCCTGTGTGTCTGTGTACTGAGAGTGATGGCACTACCTCGGACAGCTGGGCCAGTACCTGTCAAACTGCAGCCAGCAGCTCTAGTCCCAGTTCAAAGTAACATTAGAAAGGAGAGAGGGGAATTAAGTCCACAAAATGTTATTGTCACCTCCAGATGCGTGAGTGACCATTTCCAGAGTGTGACCAGTGACAAGGTGCTGCCACATGCCTGACCTGACTGGAGCCACCTCTGCAGAGGTGTCCCCTGAGGAGGGGACAGTCAGCAGGTGCACCACGTGCATCCTTTTTGTCCTTTTCAGAGAATGAGGGAAGGATGAGTGCTCCCTTGGCTGGCTGTTGGTGAGTGTTTGTCATCACGGGTTGAGGTGGTTGCTGTGTCAGCCTTGAGATGCTCGTGGGGGCCGGGGGGGGTCACCAGGGCCTGACTTTGTTCTCCATTTGTGCTTGCACATCCTAATGACCATTTAGTTGTGGAATTAGTGCCATAAAGGAATGGGTAGTTATTCCATTTGACACAGAAGGAGAGATTCAGGCTGTAACTTGCCCTGACATCCCACAGTCTCTGAGATTGCCACAACTGTTCTGTTGAGGGAGAAAAGGGTTTGATGTGTTTCTCCCTTCTGTCTTGGCAATGCAGTGAAAGGGAAACTATGAAATATGTATTTGCTAAATACCAACTCGATCAGAAAAACCCCACTTGGGAAATGTCCTGGGTATCCAAGGGTCTGTAAGCAATGCCATGGCAGGGCCGAGGGAATGTTGGTGTTTCTCTCCAGGGATGTGGGCTCACCACAGACTGTGCTTGGGGCACTTCCCCCCATAAGTAGCCAGGAGCAGCTTTGCTAATTCAGAAATCAGGCTCTGTTTATATTAAGCCCAAATTGTTTGCAAAAACTGGAAGCAATTCAGCTTGTGCAGTTTTAGAGCTAATTATGTGTATGGAAAATACTCAACTGTACCAAGAATGTAAGAAATCTTCTAATTTATTCAATACATTGTTTCACAACATATTTCACACTGACTGTTGCCACTGAACCAAACCTTATCTCAGGTCATTTGCATTCATCTCCTGTCTGTGGATTTAAAAAAAAATAAAATTAAAGTCATTCTCATTTTCTTAGTTTATTCAGTAATTGCCAGATGGGTTCTGGTGCAGCAATGCAGACTCCACGCACTAAACTTTTCCAGTTGCTATTTACAAACCCTTTTGCAGACAGAATCCACTGAAGACAGCCAGTGAAAGGCTCTTCACTCCAGTTTAATAAGGTGACTAACAGAGCTTGGCTCTGGGAGTGGGATGGTTTCAGCTTTTATCACCAGTGGTTTTTCCTGGCTCATGCTGGTTAGCCCAATGCCCGAGCTAAAGGTGCTTACAGAACTCACTCGTTGGGACAGGGAGTGGGAACCAATCCTGCACTACTATCAGTGATTTATCTGTAGGATGCCAACTAAACACCAGTTTTATTTCATCTGCCAATCATTTTGTTGTAGCATGTTGCAATTCTGCATGTCTTGGCTACAATGGTTAAAAAATTTTTTCTCTGAATGAGTGGACAGTCAAGACTAATATTTATTTTAAAAAAGTAAAACAAAATTGTAAGCACTTTTTGTAAAACCAATGTCTGTTTTGTTACATACTTTTAATGTTGTGCTTTGTAAATGTCTTATTTGTGTAATAAATAAAGTTAATGCAAGTAGAAGTGCTGGCACTTACATCCAGAAAATGATGTAATTCCATTTTATTTTATTTTTAAATACTTTCTGGCTTACTAATCAAGCAGCAACCCACCCAGTTTTCCTCTTTTATTATTTTGTTAAACTCTGGCTTCAGGAGAGTTCAACAAACGTTCGTAGTAAATGGATATAATTTCCTAGTTAGCAAACCCGTCATTAAAGAATACCTCTGGTGTACATTATTACAATGATCAATCAATATCAAAGTACTGAGCAAAAAGAGAGGAAAGGAATTCACCAGGACAGCTAACTAAAATCTGGGAAAATAATGTTGATTAAGATGGATTTGAATGACTTCAACACCGAATCCGAGGCACTCTTTTTAACAAATTGTTTTCAGGCTTAATAATGTTTATACATACTACACTGCACACCTCTCAGGAATATTATTGTGAGTACAGTCGGCTTTTTTGCCGTGGCTTTTGCTCAGCATGACTGATTAAATGATTATTTCCATTTTTCTTTGAGCTGACAAAGATGACAGAAAGATTATATTCCTGTCGAGGGAAAGGGTGAGACAAATCCACGAGGACAAATTGCATTTATTGTGAATCAGATTACCTGCTTTGCTGGAATATTGTCTAGGAGAGGCTGTGTGATGGTTTTGGTTCCTCCTCAGCTGTTAAATCCCAGGCTTTCCGGCAGGTCCGAAGGATCCATTCATGCTCATCATCGTCTGAAAGGGAGAGAAAGGAACCTTAAATATCCCTGTGCCACACTGCTCCTTGCACCCCTGGGCTCCAGTCAAACAAGCCATTTTTCCTTGAAAAATAAATCCATTTTTTAGCCATGGGCGTATCTTAGAACACTTTTTTTTTTGGTGTTTGTTTGAAGGATCGTGTGCTGTTGTGTGGGAATTTGTCAAGGCAGGAGGTACTGGCTCTGTGGCAAGGACTGATTATTCATCTGTTTGATAAGCTTAGCTTGGGTGAGCCACGAGATTTACATGTATAGATTTTATATTTTGTCTTTTTGGGCAAAACACGCAGGAGAAATGTTGAAACTATCAGAAATGAAGACAGGCATTTTTAAAATACTCTGGCTGTGTTGCTTGTTGGTTTATAAAACGTGAAGGTAAAGAAAAATTGTCAGTAAAATCCCAGGTTCTTGTCTTGGAGCTTTTCTTTCCGTGCTGTGCCTGGGGTGTATGTTGTGGCAGGTATTGATAAGCTGATGTAGTGGCTGAGATATTTTAGACCAACTCCTGTGTCCCTTGTTAGTATTCATGTCTGTCGTATTTATTCTGAGAGCATAATGACAGTGTGGAAAGAAAATAAAAGCAAAGACAATGTAGGAAAAAACAACTGACCAGCAAAGTTTGAATAGTAATTTTCTGCGTGATTTACAAAAAAATAGCTTGGTGAATGTTAAGTTGTGGCTTCTTAATTTCAGGGATTTAAATTGTCTTGTCTCCAAAAACTGTTCTGCAGCCTTTTCCTTTGTGTTTGTGTAGGAGAAAAGAGATCTGTGTATTAAACCAGGAAAAACAAACTTCAAAAAGCCTTGGGAAAAAAAAAAATCAAAGTATTACTTACAACAATACCTGTATTTATTTTTATACAAATGAAATATATTCGAGTTGCTTCTTGTGTTTACCACTGTCTTAACAAATTCATATTAGCTGCTTGTGATGTGTGTAAAAATCTGAATTTTGAGGGTTCGTGGCAGCCCTTGTTACGTACAGGAGCAGATGACTGGGAGGAGGATGGAGCCGAGGGGCTGTGACCCCTGGGACCATCACGGTCCCATTTTTTCCCCCTGCTGAGCACCCTGCCTAGGCAGGTCAAACAAAATGGAGAAAGAAGCATGTTGCTTCTCTAGGAGTCAGATTTTCGTGGAGATTTTTGATTGTGGAGTTGTACCTTTATGCTGAAGTGACAGAGGAGCATTTGAAATGCAAAGGGTAGGAAGGTGCTGGGAATGAAGTGTTAGGTTAAGAAGTTTCCAGAGGGGTATGTGACAAATTCAGATGCACAAGTTTGGGGGTTAATCCTGACTGTGATGGCTTGTGAATCAAGCTTTGTCTTTTCTTTTTTATTCCCTTTTTTTTTTTTTTTCCATGCTGCCCCCCCTTTTCTCTCATTGCTGGCTGCGAGTTGGGTGCACACCTGAGGTGCTGCTCACACCCAGCTCTGCTGGCACCCTGGTGCAGGCAGGAATGGTGCCAAGGTGCTTGCTTTAATGACTGCAAAATAGTCATCATTTGGATGAAATAGCTAAGTTCAGCTCTTTCTGTGTTCCACTGATTTTTTCTTTTATTCCTTAGAGATCCACAGATCCATAACAAAATATCCTGTTAATGGCACATTTCTAATTTGGGTGTAAAGTAGGTGAAAATAGATGCTGAAAAAAATATGCTAAAAGGGAAATTAAAAACATGAGCACAGAATCTTGCTTAAAGACCATGCAATTCTCACAGGCAGATTCCACCGAGGGCTGCAACAGGAATGCAAATGTGGTCCTTCAGCTTTCTTAAAAACAACATCCAAGCCATAATCAATGTGCTGGCTTTTGTTCTATGCACGAGGTGGTTGAGATGAATCACGTGAGCCTTGCCTGTGACAGATATTGTCCACTCTGTGTGGCTCCCTGGTTTTAGCTGGAATTGCCTTAACTAAAAAAAAGATAGTTTAACTGAGCTTGTAATAATTGCATGCAAAGGAAACTTTTGTCTGTTTCTGTCATGGTGAAGGAATAAGAAAACTTAGAGATGCTGTGCATCACCATGTCTGGCTGGCAGCTGGGCACACCTGGCTCACCTGAGTGCTGGAAATAACCAGCCTGAGTCTGACTGAGCCCTTGGCAGTGCTCACTCAGCTGAGCATCAAGGGCTTCAGCACAAAGAATGGCAGACGCTAACTTGGCTTCACAGGTTTCCAGCATGCCCCTGGTTTGCCCAGATTGTCTCGTTCTGCACTCTGGGATTTCCTGCTTTCCTAGGAAAGCACCCAGGACAAGTCACTCCCAGGATCTTGGCCTGCCAGACTGATTCCAAAATGTCTTGGTTTGTGATCCAATCCTGTGCAAATTAAATACATGTTCATAAGCCCTGCTTAACCTGCATGGAGTTTAACCAGATGTAAAAACTGAACGAGAGATGTGAATTTCAACTTTGTGCATGAAAAGGAAAAATGGATGGGATGACTCAACATGAAGTAAATCCCTAGAACTGCCACCCAGCCCAGTGTGATGTACAGCTGCTCCTCAGTCTAGGTAAGGGGAAATGAAAGAATTGCTCCAGGCTAGGAAGAAGAACCACAGCCCAGGGATGAGAATGGCTCCAGGGCTGGCTATGGGAGAGGAGGCAGGGAAATATTAGAATGTAAAGAGTTAAGCTATGGTAAAACATACTTTTGCTACACTAAAGAAGACTGGTTGATAATTACTGTAGTTTTAGGGCTATTTGAATCAGTGCAGCTGCAACCTCTTCAGTAGTAACCCCTGAAACAAGACAAACTGGGTTTATTGTACTGAACAAGTCTTAAAGCTCCTCCCTGATTGTTAGTAATTGGCAGCAATGGACTTAACAGCCTCTTGACTACCCTTTTTACACTCTACCTGACTGTGCAGCTAACAATTTAAATCACAGATGCCGATCCTTCTTTGTGGCAGCTGCTTGTTAACTACACGTTCCTCTTTTTCTGCCACTGGCTGCTTCCATAACCCTGCAACACCAGGGTTAGATTGGAGAATCACATTTCATCAATATTTAAAATGGAATTAAACCTTGAAGTTTGATTAATGCTACCAGATAGTGAGTTGTAATTACTATTTTGCAAATTACAATTGTTTGAATATGTTAATATGATTGTCTAAGCACATCTTCACCTTCAGAAGTAATTTTCCTTTTAAAAAAGATTTGAAAAAAATACAAACTCTTTAATCAGTGCTAAATTATCACCCTGTGCACAATTAGGTAGAATGGGGTTCTTCATGTGGTGTGCTGAATTTTGTGTATTTATCTTTAAAGTTTATCCATTTTTTTAGATTTTCCTCAGTAGAATAAACACTGATGGAACAGACTTTGCTGAAAGAGGACTAACCATGCTGGTGTTTGAAGGTAAAGGGGAAAAGCTTTGTCTGAGCATTTCACTGCAATCTGGTGTATCCCTGTGCAGTTAGTAAATGTTACCCATTTTATTTCTTCCAAAGTCAGTGAATTATCATTATTATAATCACATATTATTGGAATCTTGAAACTGAAACAGCAAAAGATTGTAATGGATGAGCTCTTGAATTATTTCCTTGTGTCTCAATCAAAAATGAGATCAGTTTCTAGCACCCACTAAATATATCTTGAATATTGTGGGTGAGCTCCTCAGCCAGCCCACGCTGGGACAGCTCTCTGTCATTTTGGTGATTAATTCAGGCTGTTTTCATCGAGCAGGCAGAGGCACAGGGAGCCAGCCCTGGCAGCCACCTGCACCACTGGTGCCCAGAAACAGCATCAGCCCACAAAAGGTGATTAAGCAGGGGGGAAGTGTCCTGATCTCACTGTCCCCACACCCAACAGGTCACTCTGGGGAGCCTCTTTAGGTAAACAAGACCCAGCTAAAGCTGAGGCTGTAATGGGTTCCTCTAAGCAGCCCATTTCAAAATTTTATCTTCTCACCAAATACTGCCTGGCAAGTTTCTGCCTTGTTTTGGGAGGCTTGAGGGGAAGTTCCAAATGCTGGCAAAGTCCAAACAGGTGTCACAGCCACTGTTAGGTGTGTTCCACAGTGAGCTCAAAGCTCAGCCCATGTAAATCAGTGGATTTCTGCTCTCTGCAAAATGAAACCACTTGCCTCCTTTCCAACGTTCAGGCTAAAAGTAGTGGCAGAAGAGATTTCCCCAAATACCACACTCCAGATTTATCTCTCAGCTGGGATTAGAAACAGCTGAAAATTCAGGGTGGCCTTGCTTCAGGGTGCTTCCAAGGGATGACATGAGAACACACTGTAATTTAGGTGCGTTTAATCTTGCTATATTAAATGCATATTGCAAAGTTTAGAATTATTTGCTTTTAACTATCATGTTTCTGGGTTGCTTATGGAAACCTCAGCTGTGAGAGGCTTCTGAGGACTCTGCATGCTTAGGTGCCTGCCATGGCACAGAGCTGAGACTGACAGCACTGGCAGAATTGTCATGGAGGCTTCTCTTAACTATTGCTTTCCCAGGAAACCACCTAGAAGTTTGCTAAAATTAGAATCCCCAGTGGTTTGAACAGGGGAAAAAACGACATTGTTCACCTTAAAAACCTTATCTGACTGTGTTAGGTCTTGGCAGTGGATGTGTTCCTCATGTCTCAGAGGCTGTGCACTCTGAAACTCAGATCCGTGGCTCCCTCCCCTGCCCAAGGGCAGGTTGGGACCTGATGTGAGTGGGGGTCACCCCTGTGTGAGCTCTGTTAGAGACCAGGAGGGGAGGCAGAGAGTGAGATGAGAGTGGGGTCACCCCTGTGTGAGCTCTCTGAGAGCCCAGGAGCGGAGCTGGTGTCCCTGGGATGTGCCACCAGCGGGACAGGGAGCACTGGGAGCCCTGGCACTGCTGAGCCCAGCCCTGCCCAGAGCTGCCCACGGTCTGAGGGGTGTGTTTGGATGGTCTGTGTTTACAGCACACCATCCTCCAGCAGCAGCTGAGCTTCCTCCCCGCTTTGCAGAGGGCTAAGCACACGCAGCCCATTGTAAACAACAATATCACGGAATTCTTTCACATCCCTGACTCCTCCCAGCACCCGCAGAGCAGTTCATCATGTTCTTCCACTGCACAATCACTGTGAGCTGTGATAGCATCTCAGCCATGGGCTCTGCCTGGCACAGCCCTCCCATTTCCACTGCCCCCTCCGGGTCCCTAGCACCCCTTTCCTTACTGCACCTGACCCCACCAACATCAAGGCTGGCAAGAAAATGGAAAATATGTTTTCAATTAACCTTTGCTTCCACCCACAAATTCTCACCCTTCCATTCTCTTTTAATTACTGTCATTCCAAAATGGCCCCCAAATGAACTTTCCATCTCTTGTAAAAGTTGTTTTCACATGAGCTGTATATTGAATGTAAGTGCCTATAAGGTTGTGTGTAACCTATTTAATGGATTCACAATAGGATGGTTAGCACCCAAACAAAGGTGTTATTCTTGGCATGCCACTCTTTGGAACTGAAACTTCCACAATTTTCAAAAAGATAAGGCCAGGAAACCAGAAGGAACAATATATCTGCAAAAGCTATAGCTACTGAAATTACTGTAGTAACTTCCACCATGATGCAAATGTTAATATTATCTCTGCTGGCTAGAACCTGGAATATAAATTATGTTGGTTCATAATCTATTTTGCTGAATGAAGGATGTTTCAGATTAAAACATGTAAGCCAAATTTAATCTAAGAATGTGCTTGATTGCTCAGATGAGAAGGCTCCAAGTGTCTCTGTCTGTCACCTGAGCAGATTTTGACACTGTGAAAGACATATATAGTAATTTTGCAATGGCATCCAAATGTGCTTGATCTTCACACATTTCTATATAAAAAGATACAAAAAGAGCATATGATAGGTAGGAAAATTGGCCTAACATTTTAAAAAGTGTTTAGGGTAGAGTAAGCTAAAAAAAAGGGTAAGAAAACCCCCTCAACTTCTCGTAGGAGTCTGGGAGTGTCATTTGAAATGAAGTGGATTCGATTCCTCTCTGCCATCTTCACTGCCCAGCCATTTGCCTTGCCCACTCAGCAGTCCCACTGTGACACTTGCCAGGGTTGTGCCTCTCCTCCTGCTGAGATCTGGCTCCTCAATTAATTTATTTGTTAAGCATTGGGGATTATTTAGATCCAGAGCTCTGACATTGGAACAAAAGCTATCTAACTAACAAAGTAGGAAGAGGTAGATAAGTGACACTTTGAAGATCCAGATCAAAGAGTTATAAAACAATTTCTGAACTGCTTCTGGATGTAATATTTTCCAAAGCTTTTGGGTACCACAGAGTCTGGAAAGAAAGTACCAAAAAACTGGAATTGTATAAATGTGGCTAAAAACCTATGTCCTGGAACTAGATCCAAGGGAAAAAAGGTATTTGGGAGATGGAGGAGACAAGACCAGAAGGTGAATTTGAGGGTGAATTTGTAGGTAGCTCTGTAGAGCCTTGTGGGCAAAGAGAAAAAGCTGAATGCCATGGCAGAGAGAAAAAATATTTTTTTGCAGTGGTATTTTGGAGGAATATGAATCAAAGAGGCCAGAAGGAGGAACTAGCAGTAAAAAGGACAAACACTGCAGCTGTTGCAAGAAAAGCAAAGGGCTACTCACATTCGTATGCTCCGCTTGTGTAAAGGGAGAGCAGCATTGGCTCTCTGCTTTACAACCCTGCTTTCAGAAATAAGTTTGTCAGCCAAAGTAAAGAGAAAAAGATCAATGGATTGCAATAAACGGCATTTAACATAAAAATGAGTAAAATTTACAATCCAGTTAACTTGTTAAATGTTACAAAATCAGCAAACAATAGACACAATTTGTTTTGTTCAGAGCCCAGAGGTAGAGACCAAATCCTCTAAATTAATTTCTGCAAAAGCTGGGGTTTTTTTCCAAACAGGTCTGGATCCTATTCGTTGTAGAATATACTGATTACCAACTATTTTTAAGAGCTTTACACAAACATTATTTCTTTTGTTGTGTGAAATGCAGAATCAGCCATCTGGCAAATGCCCCAGAGCTAAAATCTTTTACATGACATATAATTCAAAATGATTAAATATACAACAGAAAATAGCTATAGCATTGCACTTAAAATAGCATGAACTTTTACTGCCGATCAAAACTGATTTCTTTAGCCTAACAAGTATCCAAAGAACAATTATTTGAAGAGCTTTTAAGAGTTTCAATATGTAGGAACTAAAACCTCATCTAAATTCAGTATCTTAAGTCAAATAAAAAAGAAACAAATGTACAAAAGATTAAATGGTCTTGCCTTATAAGTAGACATTTAAATCTATGGGAAGCTAAATTCATTCGAACAAAAATACTATATTCCCTCTGTATGTGTATTGCTGGGGCTTTCCTCTCCCTGCACAGGGCATCTGCCAAAACAACTCTACATTCTTAGGCAATGACTGGGGGACTAGCCTGGGATCAGGCTGTTCATCCCCTCCCTCCATCATCAGAATGGGCAATTTCAAAGAAGAACAGGGAATAAAGCTCCGTGCATGATCCCTCAGTGCAGTCAATCTTTTTTCCTGCACTGCAGTTGACTCGAAGTTAAATTTGCTGTCTTTTTTCCAGAAATACTCCAGGCCTGAAAAATTGCCAGGTCCTCATCCCACACCCAATTCTCCAGTAGTTTCTGAGAAAGAGCACGCAAACATCTGCATGTATTTGGGGTACATGAGGGTAGGTATAGAAATATTACCCTGAGCGATTATTGAGTGGTTATGGCTGTTTCTCAACTGCATTTTTCAGACAAGTCAAAGTCTACATTTCCCAAAAAGCACTTGGTGCAAGTCAGATCTGAGTCGTGAGGGAAAAAAAGTCCAAATGTAGAGATTTCTCTCATGGATTTGTGTATTTGGATAAATCTGAAATGGTTGAACACATCATTGCCAACTGTCCAAAATATTTGTGCCTCTCAGATCTTTCAGACCAAGCATGAGTTCTCCATCCCAAGGTAACAACATAAGGAATCTGTAAGTCTGTGATTAATAAGGCTTAGAATTCAAATGGCTTTGTCCCCTTGCCTGGGGAGTTGGGCCAGCCTCACAACCTCAGATGTTCTAACCCCAGACTTCTCTAAACTACACGAAAATAATGTTCTTGAATCTTGACCTTTTCAGCTCATAATGATTCCTGGAGCAGCAGGATTTTTCCTGCTGCTTTTCACGAGACTTTCAGGCTTGTAGAAATGCTGATTGCTGGCTGGCTTGGGACTGCAGCAACACCAAGCCCCCTCCTAATAAGACACTTGTCCTGGTCTTCTAGGCCTAATCCTGCTCTTAATTCAGTTCCCTGCCTGAGCTCTGAGTGAAAAGGCAGATTTTGTGTCTTTCTGCTCTTGATTTATAGGAAGAGGTCCAAATATATTTCAGGTAATACTGACTGCACTACAGGAAGCTCCCCTATGCACCATACTAATTAAACCTCAAGAAGAAATATGAAAATAGTAGAATAAATATTCTCATATTAGAATGAAGAAAAGCATATTTTATATTATTTAACCCATCCCTGTGAAAACCACAGGAGAAACAAGGCAATTTTCATCAGAAATATCTTTGCTTTTCATCAAGACAGGTGACCTAGGCAATCTGCTGAGATCTTTTCCATCTCAGTATAAAAAAATTCCTTTTTTTGTTGGTATTTTCCGATATTTAGAGGGCCTAAAATCTGACTGTCACAGCTCTTCTTGTACCTCTCTGCTTTGCATTAAAAATAATGTCTTGTAGTTTCTACTTTTCACTGAAAAACTGGGAAATCTTCCGATCTTTCTATTGACTAAACTCTGTTACAAAGTGCCAGGAGTCCTATTTCTGGGGGAAAAAAAACCAAGAGGAATACTCCTGGTGAAACAGGAGCCTGGTCCCTGTATCTATTAAAAATAAACAAGGTATCTTCTTACAAATGAGCCTTCCCATTCTTATTTATGCGCTCAATTTCACGTACTTCGCAATACTGGCAAAAAGAAAAGCTTGAAGAACACATGGAGAACCAAGAGAAATTTGAGCATCCCCAAGGAAACAGAGGTTTAGGGACGGAGTAATAACTGCGAGGCTGTAATGAGAATTTGGAAAAGTTTGCTAGATAAAAACTATAACAAAGCTGCTGCTGTCATTTCATTCCCCGGGCCTGCTGATGTTTTCAGGAGGGGCCTTTGCTGCTCCAGCAGCGAGAGCTCTGCGAGCAAATGAGGATCAGACCTCGGAGCTGGGGAAAGCAGGGCTGGCCAGGCTCCTCAGGAGCCTCCCTGGGGCTCCCCATCCTCTCATCTCCCTGGAGCAGAGCTGCCAGCGAGCTCAGGAGTTTCCAGAGGAATGCTCTGCCCTGCTCTGGAGCTGTACCTGGCTGTGCCAGGCTGGGCCAAGGCCGTGCCAGGCTCAGGAGTTTCCAGAGGAATGCTCTGCCCTGCTCTGGAGCTGTACCTGGCTGTGCCAGGCTGGGCCAAGGCCGTGCCAGGCTCAGGAGTTTCCAGAGGAATGCTCTGCCCTGCTCTGGAGCTGTACCTGGCTGTGCCAGGCTGGGCCAAGGCCGTGCCAGGCTCAGGAGTTTCCAGAGGAATGCTCTGCCCTGCTCTGGAGCTGTACCTGGCTGTGCCAGGCTGGGCCAAGGCCGTGCCAGGCTCAGGGATCCCTCAAACAGCCCAGGAACAATCAGCAATCACTTCAGAATAGGGCCGGGGTGAAAGGTGAGCACTGGAGTATTCTGAAGCCTGCTGCCAGGGCTGAGGCAGATAGTGTCATTTTGGTAAACCTGTCAAGCTGTTGTAAGAACTTCCTGAATGCTTCCTACCATCTGCTTTTGATGCTTTCAAGACTTGGCTGGAAGCCTGGAGGTTTTCCTGCTCTTTCCTGCCCAACCTATAATGGAGTAATTCTGGATCTGTTCCCTGTCATCTCAGCCTCTTCCTCAGTTTCTTCTGCTTACAGCTGGGGTTTTTTTTTTCATTTTTTTCATTTCTCTTTGCTTCAGTGGCCTTGTGCCCTGAATCATCTCTCCTGGGGCGGCAGGAGTTCCTCTGATGTTGAACAAGTGCCGGGCTTTTCAATTGTGTTCATGTTCTTGAGAGGAAGGGTCTGGCCTACATGACACATTCCTTCTTCACCCTCACATCAACAACTTGAACTTTGTGTGCAGGCCTGGCTGGAAGGGCCACACCAAGCCCATCTCCAGCGCTCTGGCAGGCCGCACGCTGCGCTGCTGGGCCAGTATTGATTGGTATAATTTGTAGGGCTTGAGATAAATGTCATAAAGGACAATGAGTTCAAAGAACAGATTAAAAAACAATAAATTGAATTCCAAGGCGTTCCCTCCTGTACTAATCTGTGTAGGTTCCTGTGTTTTTGGAAAGCATGTTGCTTATCTTCCTCATCAGTAGGCCCACTGCATTCCAGTATTTTGGATCAATGCCATTTGTAATAATCTAGATCAGTTTTTATTCAACGTTTATAAAACAGGCCATGTATCACAGGGTATATTTTATAGCAGATGGTATCTCCAATTCATTTAACCCCTCCCCACTTCCCTCCTCCAATATCACAGTGCACACTCACAAAAGCTCTTGAAAGTAGAGCGGAGCAGAATTTTTTTACAACAAATAGTAAATTTGCTGAAAAATGGAGTTTCCAAGCAACAAAACTGTTAAACTGTAGCACACTGAAAATGAAATGTTCTGGTTTTTAGAAAAAAAAAAAAAAAAAAGAGGTTTTGCAATTTGGACATTTGAGGAAAAAAAAAAGAAAAAGCGTGGTGGGTGGCTGTTTTCAGAAATCAGTTTCATTTTAAAACCCTCTGCACTGAAAAGGTGATAAAAACAAAGATTAAATAGCCAGAACACAAGGCAGGGTTTTTTTCAGGTCAGATTACATTTTTTTAGTTATCTCAGTGTCAACTGTTTGGGAATCTTCTGTGGCTTTTAATTTGAAAAGTTTCTCTTTTGGCTTGGTAAGAACTCATTTTCCCCAAGGTTTATTAATTTGAGGACCTATCTGTGTATTTGCCAGACTCTACTCCAAACACAGCTCTCCAAGGTGAAGGCTTCCTTTCAGGAAGGTAAGACCCAGACTCGTTTTAATAAACTGGACTATTCCAGCATGTAGAGATGAGCACATGCTTAGCACTTTGCTGCTTGACAACATGGAGCTTTTCAGCTTTCAGGATCAGTGATGTGCCCCTCACAACCACTCCCTTGCTTGAGATCATAACAGGAGAGACTGAAGATTTTTCTGAGATTAACATACCAAATGGTAATAAAACATATTTATTCATATATGCTTGGGAATACTTCATTGTAATTTTGCAAAATATGATTTGTACAGCTCTGGGGATACATAAATCACTGATAAAATAAATAAGTTAAAGATATTTTAGCTCAGTGATAATAGAACCAAGTCATGGAGTTGTTTATATTTTGGCTTTAATCAGGCAGCCTAGAAGATATAATAAACCCTTCTTAGTTTACCTGGCAGAAGAAGTTAAATCATACCTGCATTTCTCAGAAACTTGCGTTTGTAGTCAACAACTATTCTGGTTTTGGGGTTATAGAATCCATCACCACAGTCATAACAACCTTTTGGGATTATTTTGGGAGGATCCAGATTTGTAAGCTGAGCAATGCCTGAAGGGGAAAAACATGGTTTGATTTTTTTTTTTTAATTTATGCCTTTGATCAAGATAACTAATATACATCTCCATGGTGTTTGCTATAAAAATAACAGAGTTACCTCACAATAAATTTTGTAAAACATTTCATCAATTTTGCAGATGGGGAAAATGAAAATGGAAAAATGCACACGCAAAGATTGTGTGATAAAAAACAATCACTTTGATTTCCTCATTCACAGCCCTGTGATTCAGCCCACCAAGTTAACATTACAAGTCCAACCCTAAAATCCAAAATGGGGCCAGGAGAGAATCGCTGGCTTCACAGAACTCTATGTCATCACTAAAATATTCTATGTATTGTGTGTATTAAATTACAGACTTTACTCACTTTTTTCCTTTATAAACCCAACTTTTGACTAAAATAAATAACATTATAAAAGTGTTTAGCAAAAATATAGACTGAACACAAACATCTGTTTTGGTGTCTTCTAAAAAGCTACGTGGGCCAGATGCTTGAAACTTCATTTGCCCTGGATGCAAACGAATTGCTTTTGCTGGACTTCTCTGTATCAAAAGCACCCTGCTGAGGCAGTGAGGGTGAATGGTATGAAGGGGTTAATCAGGATGTCAAAAGCTGCAGATGATAAAGGCCTGTCTTGCCCCAGGAGAGCGCGGTGGGTGCAGAGCTGCACCCCAGGCTGTGCTGGTGGAAGGTGCTGTCCACATTCTCCTGGCAGCATCTCAGGCTTGGATGAAATTAGCCAGAGCATTTCTGCTCCATGTTACTCATGTAGCTGAATTAATCTTTCTTAAGCAAAGTTGTTAGTTTAATTCCTTCCAGACTCTCAGGATCGCAAATGCAATTTAGTACCTGGTGGTTTAAAACCAGAGCTGATTTCTGTATAGAATCTTCTGTCGTAGCCGTCGCAGTAAAGCCATTTTTCCACCTCGAATTCGAGACCATCTGTAAAAGTGTATTTCCCCTGCAAAACACGTTTGAGTGCAGACTTAATAAACATGATGGATGGACGGAACCAAGGCCAGGTCGCACCGGCAGAGCCGCAGCAGGGCCAGCGCGGCTCCGCTCGCCTTTTGTCGGGAATCCCGTCTGCGGTGCCAGCAGCCTCTCCCCACCCACCCCGAGGGGTCAAACGCGGCCTTGGCTCGGAAATCCGCGGGTTTCACCCCCGGCCTGTGCCAGCGGAGGCCCCTCGGGGTGCAGGCCCCCGGCCGTACCTGCGTGGGCAGCCCGCGGTCCCAGAGCGCCCGGTACGCGCCGCCTGTGGGGCGCCGCAGCTCGCCCTGCCCGTGGAACATCCCGTCCCACAGCGAGCCCCGGTACTCGGTGCCCATCGGCAGCGTGTAGTAGCCGAATCCTTCCATCCTGGAAGAGATGGTGAGGGTGGACGGTGGCAATTCCAGGCGCCCGGGTCCCAGCAGCCCCCTGCGATCCTCCCTTGTCCCCATGGCCCATCTGCGATGCCCGCGACGCCCCTGCCTCCCTGTCGGACCCCCGATCCCACGTGTTCCCTGCGAACCCCGCTGTGCCCTCCATCTTCCCGTGCCCCCCCCCCCCCCGCCCCTTCCCGGATCCCCGCAGCCCCTGTGCCCCTTCCCGGTCCCCCGGTCCCCCCGGTGTCCCCACTTGTGCCCGGCCCCACCTGCCGCGCATGACTCCCCCCAGGTACCGATGCCCCACCAGCTCCATGGCGGCCCCGACGGCGCGTCCCGGTCACCATGGCAACGGCCACGGCCCGCCCCCGGCCCTGCCCTGGCCCCGCCTCCGCGGCCGCGCGTGCGCGGTGCGGTGCGGGTGCTGAGGGCGCTCAAGGAGAGCCGCCATGCCCGGGGTGCTGCGGGTGCCCCCGCTCGAGGAGCTCGATGTGCAGGAGGTGAGTGCGTGAGGGCCGGCGGGACCTTCCCCGCTCTGCCCTGCCCTGCCTTCCCCGCCCGCCCTCACGGCAGCTGTGCCCCGCCGCAGGTGGCGGTGAGCTCGGCCGTGCTGAAGGCCGCGGCGCACCACTACGGCTCGCAGTGCGACCGGCCCAACAAGGAGTTCATGCTGTGCCGCTGGGAGGAGAAGGACCCGCGCAAGTGCCTGAGGGAGGGCCGGCAGGTGAACCAGTGCGCCATCGACTTCTTCAGGTGAGCGGCCCCCGGCCGGGAGGCGCCGCCGCAGCCCCACGGGCCTGGAGGTGACGGAGCTGCGGGGCCGTGCCCGGCAGTGTCATTCGAGCGCTGGCGGTCACTCGTTCCAGCGGAGCGCCCCTGCTGTGGGGACAGGCTGGGAGAGCTCTTCGGCCTGGGGAAGAGAAGGCTCCGGGGTGACCTCAGTGCAACTTTCAGTACGAGCAGGGGCTACAAGGGAGATGGAGAGGGACTTGTGACAGTGTCACAGAACAAGGGGGGATGGCTTCACACTGACAGAGGGCAGGTTTAGATCAGGTGTTAGGAAGGAATCTTGCCCTGTGAGGGTGGTGAGGCCCTGGTACATGTTGCGCAGAGAAGCTGTGGCTGCCCCATCCCTGGAAGTGTCCAAGGCCAGGTTGGATGGGGCTTGGAGCAGCCTGGCACAGTGGAAGGTGTCCCCTGCCCACGGCAGATAGTGGAATGAGATGAACTTTAAGGTTCTTGCCAACCCAAACTATTTTGTAATTCCATTATTCTAATTAAAAATGCTGCTGCCATCACTGCCTTCAAAACTTTTCTACCTTCTTCTTAAACTTCTGGGAATAGAGGCCATGTGTTTTGTCTTGCTTATTTCTACATGGTTTAATCCTGTTACTTGAAGATCTTGTGCCTTTGTTCCAGAGCAAGTGGCCTGGGTTTTTATTGGGAACTCAGGGCAGTGGTGTGAGGCTGCTGCACCTTGCAGCTGTGTGATGAACTCCAGGAAACCAACCTGAGCATTGCATTGTCTGTCCTCCCTGTCCCACACGTGAAGCACTGAGAAAGCTTGAGCAGGTGCAGCACCTGCCTCTCCTGACCAAACATGTAACTCCAAGGCACGTGCCAGTACTGTTTGTAAAGGACGTAATTTAATTACCTCCACCTCCAGTGCAGCAGCTGAAACCTCTGCTCTAAGCACGGCTTTTTGAGCTTTAGACACAAAATTATTTGGAAGCATTCGAGCGCCATGTAATGTAACTAAATTATTTGGCAAAACAAAGATGTCCCCTTGTGGTGTTCACCACATCCCATGGAGGAGCTGTGAACATCCACCCACAAAAATCTCCTCCATATACCAGTGAAGTCATTGCTGTCATTAATTGTAGCTGCAGCGATGGAAATTTCACAGGTACCTGTACCAGATACTGACTTGAGCGAAGCTTTAGCTGTTCCTGAGAGCTGAAAGCTGCAGAACCCACTTGACCCCGAGCTGAGGTTGGGATGAGAGGAGCCCGAGTGGGGGTGCTGAGGGGTCTGTGTGTGGTGTCCCCAGGAGCATCCGGACGCACTGCGCCGAGCCCTTCACGGCCTACTGGACGTGCGTCGACTACAGCAGCCAGCAGGAGCTGCGCCGCTGCCGCAAGCAGCAGGCAGCCTTCGACTCCTGCGTGCTGGACAAGCTGGGCTGGGTCAGGCCCGACCTGGGAGACCTCTCCAAGGTAACTCCTTACCCCTCGGGGCGCACAGGCAGATCCTGCTCTCCTCCCTTTGTGAGTGTTTTGTCCAGAGCAGGTCTCCAGCATCTCTTGGCCCGATGGTGTTTTGTGAGCTCGGCGCTGGAATTTGTGGGATAGTAGAAGTCAAGACTGGCAGCATTTTTCATAGTTGCTTTTCCAGAAGATTTGTGCTTTTCTTAGTGAAATTCTTGCTTTTTGCTTTTCCTGTTAGAGGCTTTTCCTTTAGGAATGAAGCTCATGCTCACGTGGAGCTATTCTGTAGTTGTGATGAAACACCCCTCCCTTCCCTTTTCTTAGAAGTATTGAGGAGCTCTCATCAGCTGAACAATGTGTCCTTGCTATTGTTTGGTTCTTCTTGGTAGTTCTTCCTTGAAGTTCTGACTCAACCTGGCTATTAAATGCTGTGAGAAGCTGTATCACTTCTTTGCATTTCTTTCCAGGTTACGAAGGTGAAGACAGACCGTCCTCTGCCTGAGAATGCCTATCACTCTAGGCCCAGACCACAGCCAAACCCACCCATAGAAGGGGAACTGAAGCCCTCTCCCTTTGGCAGCAGGCTCTTTTTCTGGTCCTGGTGAAGTGGGCAGGCTGTGACTCAAGTGCAGAGATGTGGCACTTGCACATGTAAATTGTGTGGTGTGTGCTGGGTATTACTAATAATTAAAGAGCCCAAAACCATTACATGACTGAGCAGACTTCTTTAAACTCATAGCAACGAGAACAATGCATTTCCCTGTTTTGCTCAGAGCTCTCTGCAGTCACACAGCCCTGGGGACCCTCTGGGCACCAGTAACGTCAGCGGGTTATCATGACTACCAGGATTGTCTGGGATGTGTGCAAACGTAGTTCCAGTCTTTGACTGCTGGCCCATCAATCACAGACTGGCGTGAGACTTGATTTACGTACTGAGAACGTTGCCTCATGGATCAAGGAAACTCTGGGAACAAACAAGTCATTAATGTCTTCCCTTAGTCTTGCAACTGATAATTATGCATTCTTTCCAAGGGACTCCTGTAGAGGTTTAACCTAAAATCTGTCTTGGAGCAAGAGGTTAGTGGAATCTGGTATTTGCTAGGTATGGAGGCAATGCTTTTTCTGCCATGAAGATCTCTGTTGTGCTTCCCAGCTGCTCATACAACATTGGTTAGGGACTTCCACTTTTTGGACTGTTCTACTGGGGGAACACAAGCTACATTATCAGAAAAATCATATGACATTTTCAACACCTTTCAGGAAAAAATTTATCCTAAAGGATCTTGTGCCCCATTAAGCAGGGTAGGAAAGGAGATTCTGTTCTGTCTCAAGGCCCTGATTTAAAGGGTTTGGGGCAAATCCTTCCCAATTTTTCACTGTGGTGTTCTTTTTGATGGAGGAGTTAGTGAGCTTTTTAAAATTTGTCTTTTCTACAGTATCTGAAAGTCAAGTTTTTCACAGGAGTTGGATCTAGTCTTTCATCACCTCCATCTAATAGCAAGGTCAAAAAAAGCCAATGAATTTGTTTTTCCAAAGCAATATGCAGTTTAACTTGCTCTGGGTGAGATTGTCTCACTTGAACCATGGCAAAGTGGAACTATGCTCCTTGAGTAGCCTGCTGGTAGTAGGATCTGAAGATTTACCATCTCCTTGTTTGAGGTGGGATTAAACTGTAATGGTTCTATAGCTGCAGCATGTGTTTCTGATCCATGGAGCTGGAGGGAAAATTGTATAACATTTATCTAAAAACAGCTTGTGCACTGTGAGGCTTCTGGGTTCTTGCCACTTTCTGCTGGGGTGCATTGACTGAAACTCAAGGCAGGTGCTGTGTTCTTATTTTAATGCACATACCAGGCTGTCTTAGCTGTCCTTGCCTAAATCTGTGAGCTGGTGCTGCACCTATGCAGTTCCTCATTGGCCATCACTACCACCATCTCAGAGCAGCCTTGTTGAAGAGAACCTTTCTCTGCAGAGACTGAAATTGGGACAAGCTTGGGGTCTAATTGCATTCAGCTGAGTGAGTGCAGTGAGGTTTGGCTGAGGGGAGGATGAATTGTTCTGGGATGTTAACATGTATCACATCAGATCTTTGCTGACCACTCCCAACAGTTATCAGGAGTTTTTAGATCTTACCATGTTCTGATAATAACTTACTATTGTCAGCATATTGCACTGCTGAACATCTGCTTTGGAATTAACAGCCATGGGCATTCCAGTAGTCAGTCCCTAATCACAATTAAAGACTATTTTTTCCTATTAGATTGCTTCTGAAAAGAGGCATTCATAAGTAGGAGGGCAGGTTTTTTCAACAGCCTGATAAGAACCCCACCCTTAAGTTGGCCAGTACTGTAAGCAAAAAAAAAAAAGTGATTTTGATTTATGCTGAACCTCAAAGGTTTAAGATTATCTTCTGTTTCTTGACAGCTGAATCTACAGCCTCTTGGGTCAGAGCTGTGGGATCCACTAATGATACACTGATCATGGTTTAAAATGTCAGAATTAACTGTCTGCTGGCCTAGATTGCCTCTTCAGTTTCAAGAAGGAGTGGGCAGGTGAAAGTACAAAAGAGATCAGCAGAGGAGGACAATGAAATGATAAAGTCAAGTAGAATTCAGCTGTACCCTGAGCATTTCCTTCATTAACCTCTCTGAGATAATTGTTTCTTGTCTTTATCTCTTGGCTAAACCTCTGGAAAAGTGTTACCAGAAGCTTTTCATGGTGCTTTGGGCAGTGCCTGAAGGCAGCTATTTCTGCTCAAAATCCTGTGGCTTTTCTTAAACCTGGGTGCCCCTTTGGAGCTCTAATGGAAACTAGAACAAGTGGATGTCGAGATTCAGTAAAGACCATAAAAGTATTTTTGAGGAATGTGTCTTGACAATTTTTTGGCAGATGGAGAGCAGACACAGATTCAACACAGATATTTCCCTGGCCCTGTGAGAAGTGTTATTTGTTGTGCTGTGGGATCTCAGCTTTGCCAGAGTTTCTAATCACATGTTAAAATAACAGAATGTTAAGCCAGTGTTGTAGCTTGTTGCACTGTGGGTCAGATTCGGCAGAACCTGCTCCATTCTTTCAGACTGTGGGTGGGAAGAGTAAAATCTGAGCGTAATTTCAAATCTCAGCAAGGTGGAACTGTGCGTTTCTGGTGCAGCAGACTTGCATGGCAGTAGCACAACAGCACATTTCTGAGAATGTCTCCAACACATGTGGCAGTTGGAGATGCCCTGGTTTCAAATGGTTCTGCTCAATTCAGGACTGTACAATCCTTTTGGAGCTCTCTGTGTGCTCTTGTACTGAAGAGTTGAGACGCCAGAATCCATCTGGGCAGTAACAGATTTCAGACTCCCTCTTGTGGCTGCATTAAGCTGATTTTGGGCATCTCTGTGAAGATTCTGCCATTGTGAAAATCCAAAGGCTACTTAAATACAGAAACTTGATTAGATCTTTTATCTTTGCTATAAAATTTGCGTTGTCTCAATTTTTCCTACATATAAAAACTCTTGAGTATGAAGGGAGAAGAGGAGGAAAAATTATTTGAAAACTATTGCCTCAGTCAGATTTGGTGTGGTTTAAGGAAGCTAAGGTAGAGTTGAAGTAAATGGAGGTAGCTGGGAAGTCGCAGTGTACATTGTAATTCCTTCTCTGAATCCAGAAAGGAGATGACCCTGGTGCTGCAGAAAGCATGGTGGTTCTGCACCTGGAGCTGGTGTGAAATGAGTGGGACAGGCAAGGATGGGAGCAGGTTAATTGCAATATTTACCTTTGTATGAAAGCACATTATTTCTCTTTGTTAGGAACAGACATGGCCTCACCAAATGGTCTTACTAATGTTAATAACTCTGTTAATAATTTTCTGGTTTTTCGTATGAGCCCTCCTACCTGGGGACTTGATCTGAATCCAAGGCGCCTTCTGCGTGGCTGAGTGTGGTGCAAAGAGTGCTCTGGCAAAGGGAGGAGCTCTGAGAAAACACAGCACAGCAAACTAGAAGCAAGTAGTCTGTGGTGTGAATTTGGCTTTAAAGCAGTAAATCAGCACTGCAAGCAGAAGCAGATGCTGGAGGACAGGTGGCTCCCAGACCCCCAAGGCAGGTCAGCAACAGCTCACTCACTGGTGCAGGAGTTATTCCTGGGCTTGGTTTCTGCTTCAACAAATTTCTCCACTCCCACGTGCTGCCAGAGCCTTGGCAAGCCCCACACAGGCACGGTGCAGGTTCCTCTGGGCCTGGCAAGGGCAGGCAGTGAGGGAGGAGAGCCCCATGGCCCTGTGCCCAGGCTGTGCCTGCCTGTGAGAGCTGCTCCAGGCTGTCCCAGGCTGGGACACAAGCAGAAGCTGCTGGGACATGAAGAGTTTTGCTATACCTCATACATCCAGGAATAGGGGTTCAAAGAAGAGAGTGTTTAATGGGGTAAAAGCTCTTATTTTGTATCCCAAGCATATCCCCATTGCTGCTGCCTGAGAAATATCTTAGATCACATTTGTCTGTTGCTGATGCCTGAACAAAAGGATTCCAATCTGCAAGTTCCTGTGCTCTTGGCTGGGCTTGGCAAGTGCAGGTGGTTCAAGGGAGTGTTTGGTTCACACTGTGTTCTGCAGCGCAAAATGGCAAACAGCTTTTGCACTTTTGATAGGGTTTAAATTAATTTTTCCCTTCCCACCAGGGTAAATGAGGGCTGGGAAGAATGGCCGTGCCTGTTGCTTTGTTAAGCTCGGCTTTGGCTCCAATTCTGGCACCCAGAAAGGAAATAAAATACAGGGAAAGGGAGCTCTATAAAAGAGCTATGGGTCTGCTCCCGAGGTGATAGGTTAAACCACACAAAACCCTGAATCTGAGGCATTGCTCTAATATTTGTAAAATCAGCATGGCAGCTCTGTTAAGGGCTATGAGTCAGCCTGAGGGTGGTTCAGCTCTTTATAAGTAGTAGCACAGCCTTCTGCTTCCATGCAAACAGGAGTGAGGATTTTAATGGAGCCAGAATTACCCCTTTGGTTAGAGCACTGTCTGACCTCTGCTTTGTTCTCACTGCCTCCCGTGTGCAGCTGTGCTGCGACAGAACCTGACCCAGCTTCGGGAGAAAAGGGCTGGATGGAGCCCCTGAATGTGGGATCAGTACAGCCCTCCCTCAGCTTTGGGAGAAAAGGGCTGGATGGAGCCCCTGAATGTGGGATCAGTGCAGCCCTCCCTCGGCTTTGGGAGAAAAGGGCTGGATGGAGCCCCTGAATGTGGGATCAGTGCAGCCCTCCCTCGGCTTTGGGAGAAAAGGGCTGGATGGAGCCCCTGAATGTGGGATCAGTGCAGCCCTCCCTCCCTGCCGCCCTCCCTGCCCAGCCCGGGCTCTGTCTGGGCTCTGCCTCTCGGCTCCCTGCGCTGCCCCTCGGGCCCAGCGTGTGCCTGAGTGCTCAGGTGTGGCCGCCCGGGCTGTGGCTCTCGGGAAGCAGCAGCAGCAGCAGCGGGGCTGACCCGGCCGTGTGCGCACAGGGGAGGCTCTGCCCGGCCCCTGGCGCGGCCCCAGGCGCTCGTGGCCAGCCTGAGCTCCAGGCTAAACAGAGGAAGGTGAGGGTCAGCTGCCGAGAGCTCTGCCCAAGGCTCAAGAAGCACATTTTGGCAGAGGAAAGAAATACAATACAAGCAGGGAGGGAAACTCGACTTCCATCCAATCCCCTCCAAGAAGCTCTTGGCTCCCTACAGCTGCTGGAGTCTTTACTACCAGTTACTGGGCTCTTTATTTTTACAGGCTTTCATGTGTTTGTTTTCTGTCTCTTAGACCAGTGTTTCAGAGGGGACAGAGCAGGGCAGGAGCAGTGGGGACTGGAGGGTACAGCCCTGCACAGGGGGACAGGCAACCCAGCTTCCCTTTCCTGCCTGTCACTATCTCATTGTGTGGCCTTGGGGCACTGTCACTTCCCTCTCTGCCCTGGCTCCTCTGCGATGGGGTGGTTCCACCCAACACAGCTTTCTGCTTGTTTACTGTCTTTGTCCTTGTGAAGTGTCTTAGAGGAGTCTTGGGGGAAACTGCCTGGGCAGGGCAGGCACAGCCACGGCCCAGTGCTGTTCTCCTTGCCCAGAGCAGCAGGAGCCAGGTCACAGGGCGTAGGTGGGCAGAGAAGTGGCTGTCACCTGCCCTGAGCCTCTGCCCTCTGTGGCTCTGTGATCAGAGAGGCAGCTGGAGACCTCACTGCGGGGTGAGGAAGAGGAGAAATGTCTCTCTCAGCACTCTTGGAGGGGTATTTCCCAGTTCTGAATTGCTCCTGCCTGTCAGAGATGACAGTGGCAGCACCCTGCCTTCTCCTGGGAATGGCTGTGTGCAGGGAGCAGGGGAGGAGGTTACAGCAGAGACAGTCCCCAGAACATGGGTAGCATCCAGCCCTTGCACACCCCTCTCTGCTCTCCATCACTGCGTGCTCAGAGCCTTTGTTTCTGTAACCATGAGTGAAACCAGTTGTGGGAGGTTGTGCTCAGCCATGACATAATCTGAGTCTGGGACTCCACTGGAGGAATCCTTTTGAAGATTTACTAGTCTGGCTAATTACAATAAAACTATGAAGGTGCTGTGCTCTAAATCATCAGAAATTAATAACTGGAGGTCTCTGCTTTCTTGTGCTTTTTGCTAGGACACAAACCAGAGCAATTCTGGCTACATCAGCAGTGTTTTTCTTTCAGGAAGATTTGTCAGAGGCACATTAATGTGTTCACAGAGCCATTGTCCATCTTTGGTTTTGGTAGCAGATAATTTGATTAAAAAGATGTCACTTCCCTGCTCCTTTCTCTGCGTTGCCTTTCTGTGTTTGTTTCAGCTTGAGCAGCAACAAAGGCCTGCAGGATTTATCTGCTGTTTATTGACATTTTCCCTTTCTGAAGCGCATCCTTACGTTACCCCACAGAGTTCAGCTTGTGTCAACCACAGATGGGTGATTTGAGGAAAGGCAGCAGTAGCTGGAAATGCCCCTTCCATTCTCATTCCATCACAAAATACCCCCATTAGCAATGCACTTAAAAACTCTCAATTTGAATACCTACTTCCCTTTTAGCTGTTGTTGACCTTAAAATACGTATTTGCTATTTTCATCTGTATTTTACATTTTCATTTGTATCCTACTTTTGAGAGGGTGTGTAATTCCTTGTCATCTGCAGTAAGCCTGTGGTGTCTCATTCTCTGCTGGGACTGAGTCTGCTCCCTCTCGGTGTCCCTGCCAGGCTGTTCCTGCCTGGTCACTGCTATTTCCTCTCCTTTTTTGCCCTGGGGTTGTAGCTGGGCTCACACAGATTGGTGTCTCACCTGCAGCTTTCATATCCACGTTCGCAGGTGAAATCCTGTGTTAAACCAGGACGCTGGAGCTGTGGAGAACCTCAGGGACTTCAAGCCCCATTTGGTGTTTCTTTCTGCCACCACAGGCCACCTGCCCCATGGATCTGGGGGAAGAGAGGCTGAGCCCCACAAGCCCTGCTGGAGCTCTGTGTCCACCTGTCTGCAGTGTTTCCAGAGCACCTGGAGCAGCCCAAGCTCCTGGGTCCTGGCTCTGGGCCTCGCTGGGCTGTGGGTGGCTGGGCCCTGGTGGGCAGGCAAAGTGCTGTCGGAACAAAACTGAATTGAAGTGATTCTTTTCCTCTCCCCTTGGCCTGCGAGGAAATCTTTTTCCATTTACTATAAAACATGGTCCTTAATAGTGCTGAAGTGTTCTACATATTTTAAATAAACATGAGTGGATTTGAGCCCAGGAGGACATGAAAGAATGCAGCATTTGCGGGGTACCGGCCCGGCACACATGTCAGCAATTTGGCTGCCTTGTGTACTTTGGCTTTTAAAAAAGCATTTAAAAGTAAACAAATGAAGGAAAATCTGGCAGCTGGATTTCAAAGTAAATTGCTTTCAGCTGATATACCCTGTTTCCAGCTTGCTTGGGTAGTATCAAGCCATACACATCCAGCAAGAAGAGCGAGCGGCCAAGGAGAAGAGCGGGGGCGGGAGAGAGAACAAAAGCAGGGAAGTTCTGTGGATTTAATTCTTCCATTTCCTTCCTTTGCACCAAACCCTCCCTGCCTGTCAGTGCCCTCTCATCAGCAAGGCAGGTTCATGCTGTTCAGACAGCAAACTGTGCTCCATCTTCCCCTGGGCCCTGTTCTGCCAGGTTCTACCTCCCTTCCATCACATCTGGAGCAGGAATGGGATGGGAGTAGCATCCATAGGATGCTGCTCAGCTGTGGCCTGTAGTGCTGCTTGAGCTGCTCTATCAAAACTTCATCCCAGCCACTGCCCCACCAAGCTTGGGGTCAGCCCCATCCCACAGCCCAGACCAGCGGGATGAATCCATCCATGAGGGGTTTGGGAAGTGTGGGCTGGGATGCTGCTCCTTTGGGACTGCCAGGCTGGGGGGGCATCACCGCTCTGACAGTGGAGGGAAGCAGAGGTGGAAGTGACAGAGATAACAAGAGATAACAGAGTCATTAGAGGAGCAGGGCTGTGGGGAGGCCCCGCTCCTGCGGAAGGGCCTGGAGTGTCCCCGAAGGAGGAGACTCAGCAGATGCTGACAGATGACAGTGAGGTCCCGGGCTGGACAAAGGGGAGGTCGCTGAGGTCACACTTCAGCTCAGCTTTGGGCTCCTTCTGCTTTGACTTTCGTTTCCTCAAGTTTATAAAACTTTCCACGGGTTGGTTCAGTGGAAAGGGCAGAGGAAACTGGTGGGTCTGGAATCCCGGTGGTGCGGGGCCAGGGCAGGGCTGCTCCAAGCCCTCCGGCAGCCCCGTATGCACAGCACTCATTGCTGGGGCTGTGAGCTGGGCAAGCCAGCAAGTGTCCCCAGGGGCTCCCAGAGGTGACACAAGGAGGGTGCAATGCTGTGGGCAGGTGCCCTGGCTCAGCACCCCTGCAGAGCCCCACAGGCCCAAGCAGAGCACAGACACCTCGGGTGACTGTGGTGCAGGTGTGGTGGCCCCATGGACAGTGTGGGACCTGCTGTGCCTGCACAAGGAGCTGTGGCATTTGTCCAGTCCCTTGGGGACTGCAGCCATGCCACAGGCGATGCCAGGCTGGCAGGTGACGCCAGGGTCACAGGTGATGCCACGCTGGCAGTGTGCCCCTGGTGCTGCAGTTCCCCTGGAGCACCCAGGAGCCTGTATGATGCTCTGTGCAAGCAGTGATTATTTAGTGTGTGCCTCTCTAATGGTTTTTCTCCTCCCTGGAGCTCAGCACATGGGCTCCCTTTCCCAGTCTAGGACTAACTCCAGGCTCCTGGCAGTGCAGAGGTGCTGCCAGCTGGAACCTGCAGGGCAGAGCCCCGGGGTGGGCAGTGTGGGAGCTGGAGGCAGCCGGGGCTCAGCCTCTGTCCTTGGCCTGTGCTGCCAGCAGGGCTGACAGTGCCCGTGTTCCAGCATGGCTCCCATTATCCCTTGGCACCTCTGCTGGGAGCTGGCAGTGCCCACATGCACCTGCCAGCACCAATGAGCTCACCGGCATTTTCTTGTCCCTCATTAACATGATGGAAAGGCATTTTTTAGGTCCTCTCCCCACTGCCACCCCCTGGATGAGGATGGGCATGGGAATCCCCAGTGTGCCCATGACCCTCCCACCCCAGGTGCACAAACCCCCAGCCCACCTCCCACCAGGCCAAGGAGAAGGAGGCCCTTCCCAGCACCTCGTTTTTGGCTGATTCCATTAAGCTGGGAGGGAAAAGGGCCTTCCCCTGTGTGGAGCACGTGGAGCCTCCCTGCCTGCAGCTCTGGTGAGTGCTGTGGGTACTGGGTTTTGGTGGGATAGGTTGTGCTGTGGGTCAGGCTGTGTCACACAACAGTGTGGCTGTCACAAGTCCTGCCAGGAGCCCTTGCTGGGCATCTCAGGTGCTGTTGGGAAGTGCTTGTGCCTGTGCATGAGCTCTGTCCCGGGGATGTGCCAGGTTTCTGCAGCTGGAGTGGGAGGGTGAAACCTACTGGTGTCCAAGTGCTCATAACCCAGAATTTCCTGGTGAGCCGTCGTGTGCCCATCTCCTCCCCTGCGGGATGGGCAAAGGGCTTTAAGGCTCTGTGGAAGAGACAAGTTGCTCCTATAAACCAAGCAATGAGGGAAGGAGAACTGAGCCTGCTGCTGGTGTCCCTGGCTGTGGACAGCACTGCCAGACCCTGCCCTTCTGGGTCCCCAAGCTCTGGGGCACAGGGGCCCCGGTCCCACAGCCTCTCCCTGCCCATTCCTGGGTCTCTCCACAGGCCACGGGCTCGGCGTGCGAGGCCAGGCTCTGTATGCTGTTTCCTTATAATTTAAAAGCCTTCCTCACATTAATCTTTTTATTTTTATTTTGACAAATGTATGTTTCCAGGAAGTTGCTGAGGTCAAAGCAGCATCTGTTGCTCGTTATTTTGGGGGATGCAGAGGGTCTTTGTGAGGGTTTCCAAAGCAACAAGGAATTAAGTGGTTTGTAAAGTGGAGAGGAGGAATGAGGAGCAGGCTGGGGCTTCCCGAAAGGCGGCTGAAGATGCTGATGAAAATCAGATCAACTCGGCTCTATTTTCTTGGAAACTTGATCTATTTTTCTTGTACAACTGTCAGCCTGACTCCCGTATTCCAAGTGCTTGGCCACTGCCAGCTCCATGTTTCAGCACTGGGATTAGCGTGGCCCCGGTTAGACTCACTTTCCCCGGCTCGTGCCGGGTGCTGTGGGAAGAGAGTGGAGCTTTTGGGAGTGGCAGTGCGTGTCCCCTGGGGTGGCCCTGACTGGGGACACAGGGCAGAGACCCCTGGGATGGGCACCAGGCCACTGTCCCCTGCCCCAGGGCTGTCCCTCAACCCCCAAACTCACACCATGAATTGCCCAGTGCACCCCACAGGGGGCCTGTAGCCAAAAGTGCTTTTTCTTTCAAAACAAGCTGAGGAGAGTCTGGTGCCAAGGCGAGGGCTGCAAGGAGCCCAGGAGATTTATCGCTGAGGAAATACTTTCTCCAGCGAGGGCTGACGGCCGCAGCAGGAACAATGGGAGATTCGCAACGTGAACAAAGCTGATTTCGTTCTTCTTTTTATCAATGCTTTTTCCTTGCGGATCCTCCCTTCCTGGAAGTGGGAGATGCAGCTTCCCCCGCGCGCCGGCCGTGTAATCAGCAGAAATGGCCATATCCTGGCTGGGAAGCGAGCTGTGAAACGCTGTCGCCCGCAGTGATTTATGAGCCCGTGGCAGTGGCCAGCGGCGGGGCTGGCCCGGGGACAAGGTGCCAGGGCGCGTGCAATATCCACGTATTCTTTCTGCTCCTCGCCACGTCCCCGGGGAGCCGCCGGAGGAAGTTAATGGATTAGACACACACGTTCCACTTGATTTTTATTTTTTATTGCCGTGTCTTTCCAAATGCCTTTAGCAGATGTACGAGCACAATGGAGTCGGGCGATGAGCATCCCGGCCGGGCGGGCAGCGGGGCAGCAGCCAGGCTGGAAAGGTCAATGGGGAGAGTGCTTGCGTGGGGACACCGGGACAACCTGTCCTGCCGGGTACCGTCCTGCCCCAGCGGGGCCTTGCTGCTGCTGCGGAGAGCAGGGATGAGGGGATTGCAGCTCCTCTGCAGCCGGTGCTGACCAAGCCTGAGGCCGCACAGCCCCTTGCCCACAGGGCCATGGCCACAGCGGAGGCAGCCGGAGCCTGGAGCCGGGATGCCCTTCCCTGGGGGCTCACGTCTGTGGAAGTGGATCATTCCACCGCCAGGCTCACACTTCTGCCACATTATGCAATCTTCACCCGATACTGGGAATATGAAATAATTATTCCAAGTGATCAGATTTTAATTATGCAACACAGAGGATGATTATTGTACACCAAATTGGTGCTGAGTGCTTAGTTATGTATATGCCAAATTTAGTCTATACTATTATACCCAGTGGGTGGCCGTAGACAATCAGGAAGTAATTAGTTTTGCTGGAGGTTGTTCGCCTGCCTGGTTCGCTGTGCTGTCTGGGGAGCGTCTTGCTGCGCTCCGTGAATACCGTGGGCTCCGGGTTCAATACCGTCTTTTTGTGACAAGCTAATAAGCTGTCTGCATGGCGGCCTGTAATTAGCGCTGTCGATATTCATTTGGAAACCGAGACCGCGCTGAGCGGCTCCGCCGACGGCGCTTCCCTTTGTCGTGGCTCTGGGCTGGTCCCCCCGCACCGCCTGGGAGGGGATGGGGATGGGGACAGGGATGGGGATGGGGATGCAGGCAGGGGCCGGAGGTGCTCGTGTGTGCGTGGCACCCTCGTGTCCCCGCTGAGGAGAGCACCGGCCATGAGGGTGCTGAGCCCCAGAGATCAACACCTGCCCCTCACCCACTCCTGTGTCACCTCAGCCCTGTCCTCCCATGAGGGAGCTGCCACTGGCCCCAGGTGTGGGATGTCCCCAGGGCTCTGTCCTGGAAGGCTGAGCTGGTGTGCAGTGTCAGGGGGATGGGGACGTGGAGGGGGCTTGGCCACCCCCTCCCCAGAGCCATGGGCACTCAGGGAGCCCTGAGCATCACTAGGGTGTGCTGAGGTGCTGCATGTTTGCACCTTTCCAGGCAGCCTGGTCCTGTGGATCTGGGCTCTTCCGCCAAGGTCTCACATGCAGAATTCCTGAAGGGCCTGGGGCTACATGAGCTGGGAGATGACTGGAGCATCACTCCCCTGAGTAGGGTTTGCAGCTGGTCAGTGTTGTTGGGGCATGAAGAACCGTCCACTTCTGTTGGAATGGTCTGGATCTGCTGGGTGGGAATTGTCTGAAGTATGGAGCAACTTTTACCTCTGTTACACAAAGGAAACTTTCCTCCTCTTTCTGTCGGAGATGCTCACTCCATTGAGATGATTGGCATACTGGAGAGCTGAGAAACTAAATTGTTTATACACTAATGAATAGAAGCTTGATTGCAAGATCCTGTTTGGAAAATTATAGTGCTGAATTGAAGCTGTACAATTACATCCAAAATGCTGCATATTCATTTCATCTGCTTTGCATAGAGATTAACAAGCGAGCCCTAAAGCAGACTCTGAAATTAAAGCTAACACCAGATTTAGTCACAGGTTACAAACTAAATGGCATTGTTTGATGGATATGAATCTTTACCACCTGCCTGCCTGATGATTGCTAGCAGCTTAGCAGACAGCAAAGGAAAAAGTTTCTTCCCATGAAGGAAGCATAATAAGGCTCTGGGCTGGAAGTGCCCCCTCCCCACGCAGGCAGCCCCCCGGCAGATGTCTGCAGTGGGCCTGGGGAAGGGGCTCCCTGCTCCCCACTCTGCCATGCTGGAGGCTGTACCCACTCCATGGAGGGATGGAGAGGTGGCCCTGAGACCCCACAGAGGTCCTGGGTCCCTCTGTTTGGGCCTCCTGTCCTGCACAGAGGAACAATCTCACAGGGTCCTTGTCCTTTCTGGAGTCTCTGTGCTGAATTGCACCTGGATTTCCTTCCTCACCTTGCAAGGGTCAGGGGTCTGCAGAGGGCAGGGGTCTCTTGCCCATTCTGGCTGCAGGCATCCCTTGGGATCCCAGTGCTCTGGCAAGCCACTGATCCCATCCCATCCAGCTTTGCCATCTGCATTCTACCGCCCTCCATCCTCTGTGCTGTGGCCAGGATTTATTTCAGCAGTAGAAATGGGACCAGAAAAGAGCAAAAGGAGTGTATGGGAAGCAGGGCCCTGCCTGGTGGTGCCCATCCTGGCAGGGGCTGCTCAGGGAGAAGCTCAGGGGCTCAGCAGTCATTTCCAGCAGGAATCTTTCCTCTTTGGGAATACCTGGGAGTTCCCAGTCCACCCCACAGGCTCAGGACCCCTTTGCACGGGCCCCACGGGGCAGAGACACAGCACTGGCTCTGTAAATCTGTTTATTTTTTTCTTTAAAAGTCCATTACCAAACCGCAGTGTCCTATGGAGGGGCTGGGCTGTCACTACTGCACTACAGGACAGCCCAGCTAAGCTTTACAACCCCCAGCCCAGTCCCCAGCCCCGTCCTGGCTCTGTCACTGCCATGGCTGGCTCTGGGTGCATGTCCTGTCACCCTCCTCTCCCTGTAGGAGCAGCACCATGCCAGGGACAGGCAGCATGGCTGCTCCAAGTCTCCATTTCTGCTTGACACTTCCCAACTCGACTCTCTGACACTTTCCCAACACCCTCTGACAAACAACCAAGGTGGATGAGCATCACTCCACTTCTTCCTTAAACCTTAACTCCTCCCAGGACACTCACATTTCTGAGACCAAACCAAACCCACACCATAACACCCTAAAATCAGCACAAGGAGCAGCCTCCTGCCTGCAGCCACCAGCAGCTCGGGGGGCACGGGAGGGCTCTCTGCCCTGACCCCAAGACATGGGGTGCACCCTTCCTTAGGGGGTCACCCCCCCTGCTGCAGGCTCCCATGGCCAGCCCTGCACCCATCCGTGGCCTCAGAGGGGTGGCCCAGCCTGTGTGGGCAGTGGGTGCTGGGGAGTGGGAAAAGGCACCTATGGAGGCAGTGGTGGCTTCACTGCATGGGGACACAGTGGTGGGGCTGCTGTCCCCAAAGCAGGGCTGGGCACAGTGTGGGGCTGGTGGACACTGGCAGCTCTGGAGAGACGCAGCGTGGTGGCAGTCTGGGACGCCCTGGGGAGCTGGGCAGGGCAGTGACACCAGGGCTGTGCTGCGTGGCCCTGCTCAGGCTGCCACGGGTGGCAATGATGAACAGAACAGTCTCTTGTCCCACAGCCCTGCCCAGGGCTTCCAGCCTGCAGCTCCCTGGGGATTCTCTGCTGTGAGCATCCCTGGCTGTGAGCAGGGACAGGATGGCAGTATGACAGCAGTGTGAGCTGGTGCCAACTGAGGCAGGGCTGGCCAGTCCCATCCTGTGGGGTGGCCTCTAGGTGATGAGGGAAGCCATTATGTGGGACAGGGACAGGAAAGGGACCTGTCTCATAGCCTGGGCACAGGGACCCCCAGTCCCAGCTCAGGGTTGTGGATGGAGCTGCTGGGGCTGCCAGCCACCAGCTACCACCTACTGTAGCCCCATTAAGAGGGGACTCTGCTGGGCCCCACAGCAGTGTCCAGCTCATCTTCAGAGAAGCTGATGTGCAAGCAGGTGTCATCTGCAGGGGAGAAGGGCAGTGAGCTGTCCGTGGGGCTGCCCAGGGCCACTAACTCCTTGGCCAGAGTCTCGCTGGCTGCTGGGTCATGGATGCTGGCCAAGGGGGACATTGGCCCACTCTCTCCAGTCCTGTCCTTGCCCAGAGTGCGCTGGCAGGTCCCGGCAGGGCCGGGCTCCGTGCTGGAGGCACCACTCCGTGCAGGAGTCCTTGCCTCAGGGTCCAAGAGGGTGAGGGAGCTGGCAGTGATGCTGGTGAGGCTGGAGATGCTGGCACTGGGTAGGCTCAGGTGGGCAGTGCTCTCGGGCTTCACCTCCACTTCCAGGCTTGGGGAGGTCTTGCTGGACCTTTTGCGTAGGATGGGGGGTGGCGGGTTGAGCTTGGGAATGGGCGGCTGCCGCCTGTGGGGGGAAAGCAGAGAGAGGAGGTGATGGGCAAGGACCTCCCTGCAGCACTCAGGGTGTTCCTGCTGCAGCTGGCAGGAGACACAGGTGGCAGAGGTGGCACACTCTACCTGTCCTCGTCCCCTCTGGCCGTGTCGTCTGCCTTCTGCCGGCTGCCCCCATTGGGCAGAGCGAAGTCGCCGACCTCGGAGCCCTCCACGCGCCGGCTGAGCCCCTCCTGCCCCTCCAGGCACTCGTCCCCCTCCTTGCTGCCGTAGCCGTGGCTGCCCCTGTCCAGGCTGACGAGGTTGAGGTAGGAGTCCCTGGGGCCCAGGGAAGGCAGCGAGCCGGGGGCCACCGGGCTGCCCAGGATGCTGGCAGGGGTGGAGGTGGATGGCAGGTGGACATCCAGGCTGTAGTGGTTCTTCAGGTTCAGGGAGAGAGACTGGGCCAGGGACAGGTTTTGCAAGGAGTGGTCAACTGTGAGAGATGGACAAGGGGCACGTGAAAAACTGTGCATCTCCAGCTCCCCTGCACTGTGAGGGGTGCAGAAATGCCCCAGACCCCCAGAGCCTGCTGGGATGGTACTGGGAGCACTCCAGTTGTTTCCTGTGACTTCAAGGAATGCAGTGATTGTCCACAGGGATGGAGCTGGGTGCGTGCCAGCACCCAAACAACCCCAGTGAGTGTGTCACTATCCTCACCCGGCTGCCGATGCTCCTCCCGGTGCTCCTCCCGGGCCTCCAGCACTGTGAGCTGCCGCACCAGCAGCGAGACGTGCTGCAGCAGGTCGCGGTTGGTCAGCAGGAGCTGCCGCACCCGGGCCTGCGCCTCGATCCGCGCCGCTGTCTCGGCAGCCAGTTGGTCCTTCAGCAGCTGCACCTGCGAGACGGGACGGGGAGATGCGAACGGGGTCGTGCGGCCGGGATGATTCGGACCGGGCGATGCGGGACGGGAGCAGCAGCCCCGGGAGCGCCCGGTACCGGCGGCGCCACAGCGCCCCCTGCCGGCCCCGCCGCGCCACCCCCGAACGGTCCCCCCGAGCCGGTCCAGCCGCGGGCGGGGACGCGGCAGCATCCCGGGGCTGTGTGGGGTGTCCTGCTGTCCCCCCGGTAACGAGAAACGCGGAGGGGATGTGCCCAGACGGGAGGCACCGGGCTCCTCGCTCTGATGCTGGATTGGGGGTGGGATGGTTTCCAAAAACGGGATGAGATGGGGTGAAACGGGAGTTGGGGGCTCTACCGGGCCCTGCAACACTCCCAGAGCAGCCCGGGGCAGTGTGAGCAGCCAGCTCCGTGTCTGGGGGAGCTCAGCTGTGCTGCAAGCAATGCTGCACGCGGCGCTAAAAGCAATGCTGCGAGCTGGGCTGCAAGCGATGCTGCTGAGAGCTGCGCGACCGGGAACGCTGCCAGCACTGCTGCGAGGGCCCAGCCCGCTCCCACCTGCCCCACCAGCCTGGCCCAGGGGGAGGAGAAGGGCTGGTGCCGCCTGAGGGGAGGGCAGGACGTGTACCTGGGCCACAGCCACCTGCGTCTGCTGCTGCTGCTGGAGGAGCTGCTGCTGGAGCAGCTGGAGGCAGTGCTGGGAGGCCAGCGGGGTGATGGAGGCCGAGGAGCAGGGGCTGCCCGGACTGAGCAGCTGCTGGGAGCTGGCCAGGTGGAGGGAGCAGTTTTCGGCATCCTGGGCACAAAGAAATGGGCAGGTGAGCGGATTGATTGGCTCAGGCTGGCATTTGGATTTTGGTTCCCCATGGCACTGACCCAGTGCAGCAGAGGAGCCCCTGTGCTCGGGACAGCCAGGGGGTGTTGAGGGGCAGCCCTGGGCTGTCAACTCTGCACATCTGTGGGATCCCCAGTGTTCCAGAGAGGCTCCTTCCTGAAAGCTGGCAGAGCTGCCTTGGCTGTGTCTGGGGAGGGCGTGTCCCCAGGGCTCCCAGGAAGGAGACAGCAGGGAGTGACCCAAACACTCCACACCTTTCCGTGCTGTGGCTGCCCAGGCTGGGTGGTGTCCTGGTGCCTGGAGCATTTGGCAGTGCCAGCAGCCACTGCCCTTCCTGCTGCTGCCCTCCCCTGCTTGGGCAGTGCCAGAAGGAATGCACAGGAAAGCCCAGCCTTTCCAGGCACGCAGATGAATCCCATGGATTCGGGGAGTGCCTGTCACTGCAGCTGTTTCCAGGCAGCCCTGAGCGTTACTGTTGTGTGAGCTGAAGCAATGCCATTCAGGCCCCCGGGAAGGGCTCCCAGAGCTCTGTGGAGCACCCATTCATTAAGGTGGAACTGCTGCTGGAGCTGAATGTGCCGCGGGTGCCTGCACTGCCAGGGCTGGGCCTCCTGGGGACGTTGCTCCCTGGGCCTGGAGCACGAGGGCAGCCAGGGATTGCTGCCAGGGCAGTCGAACGAGCAACTGCTGCAGAGCAGCACTGAGAGCACAGAAATCCAGCCTGAGTGGGGTGAGAAGCCTGCTCAGCCATGCACTGCAGCCCCCACCCTGCCTCTCACCTCAACCCCCAGCCCAGCCCTGGACACGGCCTGGCTGCAGGGGAACTGGGAGCTGAACAGCCTGTCCTGAGCAGGGAGCCAGGAGGGAGGGCTGCAATGGGGTCTCCATGAAAGCACCTCCAAATGAAGCCATGATACAGTGACCCGGAGCAGAGGGCCCTCAGCAGCAGCAGAGCACATGAACCGTTCTCCAGCCCACCCCCATTACCTGGCCATTCTTTTCCTTTGAGGCTTGCCCAGGTTTCAGCATGCCAAGGTCCCCCCTGGCACCTGGCAGCTCTCTGGGTCCCCTCTCGGACACACAGATGCCCCCAGCATCGATGCCAACCTCGTCCACATCCGTGATCTTGGAGCCCTTTATCTGGTGAACTTCAAATAAGATGGACACGTGAATGTGAGCCTCCCTTCCCTGCCAGGGCTGGAGGAAGAGCCGGGGCCCCACGCAGGGCTGGGATTTGGGGGAAGCTCAGGGACAAGGGCCAGGACCTGCTCCAAGTCTCAGCATGCTGTGAAGGGGCAGGAGGGAGGGATGGGTTGGCAGAGGGGCTGCAGACCCTCAGCTTGCTGAATCAGGGGGCCCAGCCTTCCCCTCCCCAGCTCTCAGTAGGAGTGGGCAGGCAGGGCAGATTCCCCGGGCTCCCCATCCCAAGGGGCCCAAAGCTCTCGCCCATGAAGGAGGTGCCACCTGCCCACCTGCGTGTCCCCACCCCAAAGCATCCCCGCACCGCTGCTTTAGGGAGGGGCATGCCCAGTCCCCTCGGGAGCCGTGAGTCACCTTCCAGCGGCTGCTCCTCGGCCGATTTGTCGCTGGCGCCATCGGCCTGCCCGTCGGCGTTCTGCAGGGCGTGCTGCAGGCTCAGCTTGTGGCACACCTCGAAGGCCTGTCCCACGGTGCGCACCACGCGCATGGCCTGGCTCTGCGGACAGCCCGGAGCCGTGCGCTGCCACCGCCGCCCCACGAGAACTGCCAGCCTCCCCTGCCTCCCACCCGTGCTTTCCTCCCGGGCTGGGTGCTCCAGCAGCGCCCCCCGTTCCCCATTCTGGGGCTGGGGGCTCCTGTCCCTGTGTGGGATGTGCCGCTGGCCGGGCTGGGCAGGAGGGGACAAGCACCAGGCACCGGCACTGCCTCGGTCACTCCCCAGGGCCCTGCACCCTGTAAGATGTGGGTGCAGAGATGTGGGTGCATCCCCAGGAGAGGGAAGGTGCATCCCCAGGAGAGGGAGGGTGCATCCCCTGCAGCATCCTTACCTTCTTCTTGGATTTGAAGACGTTGCACCTGAAGGAGTTGTTGGCGCCGTCCCGTGCGATGTAACTGAATATTTTCAGGTCCTGCGAGTCATGAGAGACGTAGAAAATTCTGGGTGGGAGAGAGACAAAGGGGATTAATTGAACACCACGGGGAGTCTCTGCCCTCCAGACCACCTCTGCTCCCATGAGTCCCAAGGATGGGCTGGTTTGCAGCCCCCAGGGCTGGAGGAACAAGGCAGTGCTGGTGCACGGCCCCTCCTGCAATTCTCAAGGCAGGAGGCGATGGATTTAGAGAGTTTCAGGCTTGATGGAAAACCTTCTGGTTTCTGAAGCAGGCAAAAGCTTTTTAAAGATCCTGTGGGAAAGCGAAAAATCCATAGTCTTGGAAAGCGAGTGGCTATTTTTAGCCTCAGCAATTAACCCCTGCCCAGGCTGCAGCGAGGCAGAACTGCCTGCAGGGTGGTGGCTGTCCTGCCCCTGGGGACACAGACGGTCCCTCCTCGGCAGTGGGCAGGTGGCACAGCACAAAAGCCTCTCCCAGGGATGCTGAGTGCACTCTCAGGATTTCTCTCTCTGCTGCTCAGGCTGACTCTCCTCCTTGTACTGCAAAACATTTTGAAGATTTTTATATATGTTTGATTTAATTAGGTGAAAATGTGACAAGTGAGCTCAGCTCTGAATAGAGAAGAAACCAAAGGGATTCTTGAAATGTTTTTTTTCTTCTGCTCTTTCTGTCACTGGAATTTTTTGGGTGTTGAACTTGCAGTTAGAGCAATTACTGCCAATGTACCACATCTCTGTAGTAATCTTTAAAGAAAGCCAGAGGTGAGAAGTGGGCACAGATGATGCATCAGCATATCCTCTGTTCCTTATCTCCTCACTAAGAGCTCTGATCCCAAAAACCAGCGTTGAGGATCCCAGTTCTTGGGGCTGTGGGCTCAGTGCTTGTGTACAAGAATTCACTTTGCAGATGCCACAGCCTGGAGCACCCTGTGCTCTAAGCCCATCCTCAGGCCATGCACCATCACTGGGCTCACCTCCCATCCCCAGGGGCTCCTGAGGCACCAGGTTTATGTTCAGGGTAAACCTCTGGGTGGGGCTTGTGCCCTGTGGAATACCTCTGTATCCCATGGAAAGTCAGTGCTTTCTTGCCATGTCTGTAAGGGTTAATTCCCAGTGAGCACTTACACCTTAGAGTAAGGCCCTGCTTCAGAAGCACAGGGAGAGCCATGCTCTGAAGGAAAACCATGGGAAGCCTGTCTTCAGAGGCAGAATCAGAGAGAAATGCAGGTTGGAGCATCTCCAGGGTCACCCAGTCTAACCCTGCTCAAAGCAGAGCCAGCTTCAAAGCCAGATCAGCCCATCTCACTCTCCAAAATGTATGAAAAGGATTCTCCAGCAGCAGTAACTCTGTACCCTGGTTAATTTTAGATGCTCCTTTGGAAAGCCTTGGTGGAGGGGTCTCAGCAGGTGGGAGGAGGGCACAGATCCCCCAGGGCACAGTGGCCCTCCCTGGTTGAATCTCCTGCCATGTACCTGTACACTGGATCATGCATCACCACCATCTTACTCTCGTCCCAGGTCCACTCCTTTCTCTGTAAGCAGAGACAAAATTACAGTAAATCAGGTGAAACTCCACCGCACTGAAGGGCAGGAAAACTGGGGAACAGTGCTTTTGTCCCAAGCCACAATCCAGGCTGCAGTGTGATTAGATGAGCCACGGCTGTTTCAACAATATCTCAGATAAAAATAGATTTTTTTTGGATCGTTTATCATATCTGATCACAGCCTTCAGGGCTGAAAATGGTCCCTAAGATTAATTTATAGCATCAAATATGCAGAAGAACTACATGCTTTGGGGAAGAAGGCTTGGAGCTGGGGCTGAGGAGATCTGGATTCAGTGACTTGGTGGAAAGGGCAAAGAGCTGAGGGGGGCTCAGACCAGGCAGCCTGGAAAAAGCTTTCTGGTGTTAGCAAGAGAAAGAAAAAATGTATCCCATGAGAGATACATTTTTTGGATAGAAAAAAAAATCCTCTTCCCCAGAGAATTTCCATTCTCTCTCCAGCAAGGTGTTGTTATTAGTAGGATGGAAACTGGAGTGTTCTCTTGTGCAAATCCTGGGTGTTTTTAGGAGAAGGCCAGTTTGGGTGAGCAGTGTGAGTACCCTGGGCTGGAGCAGCCTCACCTTCTGCTTCTTGCGCAGGATCACCTTCACCCCGTCCACGGACACGATGATGCTCACCTTCTTCTTCTTAATGTTCTTGGCCTTGAATTCGTACTGGGGGAACAGAAACCTGAGTTTGAGAGAGTCCTGGGGGTACCTGGCACAGTGTGTGGTGGTCAGTGTCTGACAGGAAAATGTCAGGTGTTGGTTTCATCCCAGCTGCTGAGGGAGGTGGGAATTTGTTTTATTCTGCTGAGAAAAACAGTTTTGGGAAGGACTTGGTGGAGTAGCTGGGATGCCAGGCAGGATCCTGGCTCTGTCAGGAGCATCCCTTTGGAGAGGACAAGTGGAGTTCAATCCTCTGGACCACACCCAGGCTGTTAATTTGGATCTGGGAAGAGTTTTCCTGGTGCATTGGCCCTGGTCCAGCAGGACTCTGCTCCAGAGGTCTGATGGGGAGGTGGCACCTGCAGCAAACCCCAAGCAGTGACAGTGACATCTCTGATGCCCTTGTGTGTCAGCCCTGCGCTGCACGGGGAATACAAAATCACTCAGGAGCTGCAGGGAGGGCCAGATGGGCGGCAGTAACGCAATTATACCTCAGTCATTTGCATAATCACATTAACCTCTGTGGGATCAGGATCTCTGGAGAAAAACTCTGCAGGTGTCTGCAGCCTGAGCTCACCTCCATTTGTGTTAAAAATTAAACACTGACTTTTAAATGTTGCTTTAGCAGATAGTTAGAAGCATGGCAGAGCCCTTGTACTCTGGAGACCTTTGTTTACAGCACTCATCCTTCCTGCCCCCATTTTAAGCACCATTTTTAGCTTCCAAACACAGCATTTTGATACTCCATATTTCTTGCAGTCCCTGTTTGAAATCCACCACTTTGTCACGTTGCTTTGGCAAATCAATGCAGATTCTGATTCGTGGATGTGGAGGAAAAGGCAATGCCAAGCAGCCTGAAATCTACCTAGGCCTTGTAATTAGACATTTAATTAGAACTCTGATTTCTTTATACAGCTGGGGACATACAGGGAGCAAGTGAGATGTTAATGGAGTCCAGGCTCCTCTTTTGGGATGCTGAAGTTGGAGGAATGTGTGTGGCTCTGTCACCCAAGCTCTGCAGAGAAGATAAACATCTTCCCCACTCCTCAGCACCCATTGTGAGCCACGCCAGCTTTACAGACAGAAAATTGGGTGGCTTTCATGTTGATCAGGCTTTTGATGCTGCTCATTGAATTCTTAGCACTCTGCAAGGTTTATGGTATCAGACAGACCCCGGATTAAACCACAGCCTTTTGATCTCCCCATGAATTATTACTTTCAGACAAGCTCTTTAAAAATCTATCTCTGGCGCTCTTGCGTGTGAAGCTGGAACTAAATTAGCTGTACCCGTTTTTTATTTATGGGGAGGAGTGAGAGGAAGGGTGAGGTGCTGAGTGCATCCTGCAGGCTGCCGGGGGCCCAGGGGATGCAGCAGGGTCTGGGCTCAGGCAGATGGACTCGCCAGGCTCAGCACCTGAGAGGGCTTCCCCACCCTCTGCCCCTCTGCCCAGGCCCCCCAGCCCAGCTGCTCCCCCTCCCCTGTGCTCACCAAACTGTTTGTCCTTGTCTGCTCCATGAATGTCAATAAACCCGGGATAGACTGTTCTGCCCGCTAAAGAGCTGTTTATCTTTCTTTATACACAAATGGCTGGGAAAATACTAGCTGTGCTTTCCAAGAAAGAGCAATACAGTGTATTTTCCCATTGTAGCAACAGGGGTGCAATTACATTCAAACAAGGCTCTTTACTCAAAGGCTTTAAGCAAAGTCCAAGCCTGGATTTTGCAGAGATGCTTTTTCTTTCTCTCTTGGACAGAAAGGAACAATTGGGAGCAGCAGCAGTGAATCTGTGGGTGCTGCCAGGAGTGATGGCAAGACTCTAAACCCAGGGAACTCCAGCCAGCTCCCACCCCAGCCTGGCTCTGTGCAGGGCCTCAGCCCCAGCCAGAGCTGTGCAGCACCCCAGGCTGGATGTGGCCTCCGTGAGGAAGGAGTTTGTTGGCCCTTCTCTCCATGGAGCCAGTGCCACTGCTGCATCCCTGCTGGAGCACACAGCCAAGGCACGGCCCAGCCATGGCCAGACCCAGCTTGGCCTGAAAATAGTTAAAACTCATTAGTGCCTCTAATCTCTTCTGAAGGGTGAAACCCCTCAAGCAGCAGAAGCTGCAGGATGTCCCATGTCCCAGCAGATGAGGCAGGAGCACAACTGGGTGAGAGCACCCAGAGGAGGGCAGAGCCCCATCTCACAGCACACCAGCTCACCTTGGACTCTCTCTGCATTTCTCCACAGAAGAGGCAGGTGGAACACAGCTTCAGTCATTTAATTGCTTCCTATCAAGCAGGAATCAGTATTTTAATGAACTGATTTATATAAGGACAGGAAAGCACATGGGAAAAGGCACTCTGAGACAGCTGACTTTCTCCTGTAGAATGCTCAGGCATAACCCAACCTTTATCCTGGCACAAGGCTCCAGGCTGACCTGTCACTGCTGTCACAGCACAGACTAGTCACTGATTTTCTTCTTACTATTGAATTGATGGGATTTTCCCCCCAGATTCATCAAGGTTACTGACAAATCCAAACCCACACAGCAACATTTCTCTCTGCTGCCTTCCACAATTCAATCTTTATTCTCCTGTTGTTTGTGCTGTCCTGTGGGGCAAAGCTTTCTGGATGCTAAAGGATCTGGAGATGCCCCTACAAGTGGCAATACAGCAGCCTGGCAGCTTTCTTAACTATGGAGACAAGATGGGACATTTTATAAAAAAATGCAGGTCAAACAAGGGTAATTAATTTCATTTATTTTAGCAGTGTCATTAATTCTATATCTGCTGTGTTTGACCTGGAATACTTTCCTCTTCTGCTCTTAAATACCTGTGTTCAAGACTTTGCCTTTCCTACAGTCCCACACACTGCTGGCATGAAATATTAACTTACCCATGAGCTAAAAACTGTATGACTAGAAATGTTAATGGCACCGTGTGATGCATATTTCATTGGATAATTCCACCCAAGCAGATATAAATTACACATGCAGTTACCAGCTTCCATCTGCTGATGAAACTTGGGCTAATGCACATTGGAAATCATGTGCAGTTTCCAGCACTAGGAACAACCTGCATGAATACAGTTATTCAAGGAAGCAATTCTTAATGTGATTAATTACTGAAGGTATCAGGGCCTTCATTATGCAAATGAAAACTGTCATAAAATAGAGAGTTTGCAGGTCTTGGAGGCAGTCTCTGCTTCCAAAAAATGCATCTTCTTCATTAACAAGGAGCAGCAAGGCTAGAACATGCTCCTGGCCATGGCTCAAATGGTGTTTTAAGCTGTATTAAGGGAAATCAAAGCAGAGGCTCTGCAGGTTTTTGAAGATGGAGAATGTCAATGCCCCCAGTCACAGCTGGGTATGGACTTATTTGCATGCCCACAGGAAGATGCCTCAGGCTTGGAAACCAGCGACTTCTCCCTGTGGCTGTAAATTCCCCAGCCAGCCCTCAGGCTGCTGTCCTGCCCTGGCCTCCCTCAGCCCATGCCGGCCTGGCAGGCTGCAGGATCGATGTGTCCATAAACAACCCCAACAATAGCCTGTCCCAGCCCCTTCCCCAGGCTTCCCTTCCAGACAGACACAGGGAGCATGGCAATGAGGAGTG
Source organism: Molothrus aeneus (assembly GCF_037042795.1). Taxonomy (NCBI): domain Eukaryota; kingdom Metazoa; phylum Chordata; class Aves; order Passeriformes; family Icteridae; genus Molothrus; species Molothrus aeneus. Next base: position 9,872,674 of record NC_089664.1, on the reverse strand, counting down.
GGAATGAGCTCAGCTCTGCCCCCCGACTGACCGGCTCCAGGCAGGGACCCCCAGCCCCTGCTCCCTTCCCTTCCCTTCCCTTCCCTTCCCTTCCCTTCCCTTCCCTTCCCTTCCCTTCCCTTCCCTTCCCTTCCCTTCCCTTCCCTTCCCTTCCCTTCCCTTCCCTTCCCTTCCCTTCCCTTCCCTTCCCTTCCCTTCCCTTCCCTTCCCTTCCCTTCCCTTCCCTTCCCTTCCCTTCCCTTCCCCTGGTTCTATACGAGTCCCATTTCAGGATTTAAAGCCATGATGAATCCAAGTATTTCCAGCTCAGGAATGTAATTAATTTCAAACCAGCTGACCTACACGGGGTGAGGACAGGGTGTTATCTGGGCTGCTGTTTAAAGTACCCATGCTTGGAGAGCTGCCCTCGGAGCTGATGCTCCGGAGCTCTCCGAGCCAGCGGGGCTGCCCTGGAGCTGCCAGACCGGCAGTGTCCATCCCCACAGCTCACAGGCTGCCGTCTGTCCATGCCGATCCCCCCTCAGCATCGCATCCCACCTTCCCGAGGTCACTGCCGGCCCGGGCAGCGCCGCCCTCCCCGTGGCTCTGTCTGGAAGCCTTTCCCCGCGTGTCCCTCGGGAATCAGGGGCCGGTGGAGCGCTGCGAGCCCCCGTGGCCCGGGGCTGCTCTGAATGGGCCGGGCATAGCCCGGGCTGTGCTGCAGTAGCTCGGCAACACGGACACAAAAGCCACGCAGGAAGCAGCGGAGACCAGGAGTGCACCTCCTGCCCAGTGGAAAAATGAGAATTTATGATCCTTGGAAACATAAAACTGCTCACTGGAAAGCAGAAACCGAAAGGGGAGTAAAATAGGCAAGGAGAATGCTGGCAATGTACTCAAGTCTTTTTTTCTCATTTAAATGAGCTCCTTCCACCATCCAGCAAGCTCTCTGTAGATGCTGCAGACTGCTCCCCAAGCTATCACGGGCCTGCTGGGTTTCTGGGAGTCCCTGGGAGGGCAGCAAGGAAATGTGGCCCCAGTCCATCCCAAAGGATCCCTGGCTGACCTAGGGCAGGGGCAGTGAGGATGCTGCCCTGGCTGCAGCAGTGGAGGCTGATCACATCAGGGGGAGAAGGAGAAGAGCTGCATTTTGTCCAGGTCTCCTTTGACACCTGAGGAATCCAGAGCATTCTGATGGACATGGCAATACAGCCCTTCCTCTTCATCCCCCTTCTCCTCATTTCCAACAGATCTTATCCTTGGGAAGCCCCAGAGTGCTGAAGTCTCAGACAGCCCTAAAGGATAACTCAATCTTTCCACCCTAAGGTGACACAGCAAAGGACCTGGCTGGAGTTCAGACATTTCTCTGTGCCAGTCAAAAGGATGTGGAGGAAAAAGCAGAGTTACACCCACGGGTTGAGTGGGGCTCCTGCAGGTGCTGGGAGCTGGTGGGAGCCCTGGGCTAGCAGTGGCTCTTTAATTAGTCTTTTCCACCTCTGAAAAACCACAAACTGTCCCAGAACAAAGCTTCTTCGCCTGCTTTTAAGAAAGGGTGAGACAAAAGCAGCCTTTTCATTGCCTCCTCCCAGTGGAAGAGATAGTGCAATACTGCTGAGCTCCATCCTGAGAGGCGCAAGCAGCCTCACAGCCCAGCACAAGGTGACATCATCTGGCCTTTGGTGCCTCTCTGACAAAAGCACCATTGTGTGTCTGTCACTTCCAGGAGCTCCCTGCTGTCCCCAGGTTTAATAGGGAGCTTTCCCACACACAGCCCTTCAGTTCTTGTCTTGCCAGGGCAGGCCAAGCCCAGCTCATGGGGAAGCTGGGTTTTATTTTGCTCGCTACCTCTATTCACTTTGCAGGAGGAAACAAATTACCTTTTCCATCTGCAGTGCCTTGGATGATTAATTAGCAGCAGTAATGAGGTAGTGTCTTGGGACCCCACCCCAACAGGAGCATGAAAATGTCCCTACCTGAAAAAGCTGCTAGGTTACTGCAGATAAAAAGTGCTAATTTCATTAGAAGCAGGTCAGATTTACCTGAAATAACCCTGAGAAGTGAAACTGCAATTAAACACTGCAATATCTTCAAGTATTTCCATATTCCCCGACAAACATCTGTGTCACCCTGCAGAGAAGGGCCTGGTTTAGTGCATGTTTCATACCCTACTTGCCCTCCAGTCTGGTATGTAGGACAAGAGGCAAGTTAGGAGATTGGATTGCTTTAAACCTTGTCCATCAAGGTTCACACAACAAAGCTCTGAAGAGCAGGAGCCAGGACTCTGCAGCAAGCTCAGAGCTCCATGAAAGAGCCCCTGACCCCCTGCATGGCTGTGGGAAGGTAACAGAGTATTTTCTATGTCTGTTTCTCCCTCACAAAGCATGGATATTCATTTTCTACTCCATTCCTTCAGTTGTTCTGGTTACAGCCAGCCCCTGCCAAGTGACAGCCACCCAGCACCTCGCTGGCAGGGCCAGGCCAGCAGACAGGAGCAGGAGGCAACTGAGGATTTCTGCTGCCTGCTCCAGAATTCCTGTTGTACTTTCAGTCCCTGCCCAGTCCTCTCCATGAGCCTGACAGGCCACGGCAGGGGAGATGCTCCTGGCTCACTTCCTGCTCCTTAGGCTGTGCAGAGAGGGAAAAGAGGAGCTGGTGTCCTCAGAGGCAGGAGGGGGAGATGGGGCAGGGGTGATTAACAGGGCTGCTCCACTCTGTCTCTGCAAGCTGGTGTTTATTGCCTGTTTGGAGAGAGAATAAAAGGCCAATTTTGTTTTTCTGTGGCTTTTCAGAGGTGTGTTTGTGATGCTGCTCTTCAGCAGAGCAGAGCATTGCTCAGAGCAGTTTGTGGCCATGGGAGCCAGGCAGGCCTGCAGAGTGTGGGGCAGGGGCTCCATGAGGGTCATGAGGGACTCACTGGCACTGGCAGAGATGGGGAGAAAACCTAATCCCACTGCCAGGTACAGACTCTGACTAAGGCAGGTACTGGGATTTTGGGCCTCTAAATAATGCAAGACTTAGTGTTTATGTAAGGATGTTATTTTAGTGCAGGTAGTCCAAGGGAAGGGGGATGGCAGTCCAGAGGGAAAGGCAGCCAGAGCAGGCTGGGAGCCACTCTGAGTGCAGGGATGGAGAGGGAATGTCAGTGCTCCTGAGACCTGGGGCAGGCAGGGGGGTTCAGAGGAAGAGGCAGAGAAGTGCCCACGTGTTCAGCCAGATAACCAAACCAACCCTGGCTCCCAACAGGGCCAGGTGTGACCTGCTGGGGTTCTCCATTTCCAGCCCTCTGCTGCTCTGCAGCCTCCTCCTGAAAGCCTTGGTGACTTCAGGGAGCTCAGCATGTCCTCCCAGGGTGGATACCTATCCAAAGGAGAAGGAGCAATCTAGTTTGCTGTTGAGAATCTGGAGGAGCTACATCTGCATGACTAACACCTGCTCTGTGTAAATGCTGCAGGGAGGGAACATCTCCTGGCTTCCACACTTGCTATCACACCTCATATGCATCTTGGGTGCTATCCTCCAGCTCTGTGTCTTGCCACTTCTCCTAGCCACCTACTAGGGAAATTAGCATTTCCTTTGCATATCCACAGCAGAGTCAGGAAGCTGGACTTGGCACCTTTATCTTTGAGCAAGCAGAATCCAAGCTAGAAGGAGGACTTGATCTCCATTTGCATTCAGAAGCAGCACTTGATCACAAACTGGAGCAGAATGACAATGGGGGGATGCTGAGTGTGCTGCTGGGTGCAGAGCAGGCTTCAGGACTCCTCTGCTAGGTGCAATCCATCTCTGTTCTCCTGCAGGGCTAAGAACTCTTGGTTAGCTCAAGCCCTGGGTGCAGCTGAACCTTTCTACACCTCAGTGCCATGAACAGCCTTGCTATGTGCTGGTTTGAGACACTCAGGGACAGAAACAATCTGCTTTATTGCCAGGCAAGGAGACCTTTTCTCTGTAGCTGTTAATACTATCGATCTCCAGCAGTTCCACTTGAGCAAACATTTCTTACAGAAGCCCAGTGACTTAGAGCTGACCTCCAGGTGTGCACTGAAAGGATGAGCATTACCCAGATGTGCAGCCCTGAGCAGAGCCAGGCACAGCTCCCACACTGCTTCTCTCCAAGTGGGCCTTGCTTAGAAATTACTGAGTGCTAATAAAACTGCAGCTCCTAAATTTAAAGGGAAGTCTCTGGGTTCTCCTCAAATTGTCCATGAAAGTTCACTCCAATTTGGAAACAAGACTGCTACTGTAAGAGAAAGAAAATTCAAGTCTAATTGTGTCATTTCCAAAACTCCAGAATATTAAGCAGTTCAAGGACTCTATTAGCCTCAGGGGAGCTACTGAGATTAGTGAATCACGATGAGGGAAAAGCCTGGGTTTAGATATGGAAATTATGGAAAAAGAGGGTTTTATGCTCTCAGTATTTATTGTCACTGAGGTCTTGTCACCAAAGCTGTACCAGAACATCACAGGCTCGTCTCTCCCTGCAGTGCTGTTCCCTGTGCCCCTGGGCTTGCAGTGGTGTCAGCAGGAGGTGTGAAGTGTGGACATCAATGCATCCTGCACTGCTCACACACAGGTCAGTGATTTACCCAGACAGAGCCCCCAGCCCACAGCCACCAGCTGGGATTCCAGGAACTGAGACAAGCAGGAGACCAGCACTGCCCTGGGGGGCAACAACATGACAATGGGAAATGTGCCTGGGATAGAAGTTTGTGCCCTGTAATCATTAACAGAGCAGCACAGGCTGCAGCAGGACTGAGCAGGTCCATGGAGCTGCGGGATCACTGACCCTTGAGTGCTCCATGAGCCGTGTGTGGCTCTGCAGCAGGGAAAGGACACTCAACAGGAGGCAGGTGATGTTTGAACCTGAAGGGTACCCGTGTGCCTTGCACCCTTCTGAGGCAGCTGTGACTGCCTCATCCTCACCACACTGCACCTGGCCTGAACACCTCCCTCTGCTCTTCTTCGTCTGACAAAAATAATCTGATTTTTAGGAAGAAAAGCCTGGAGCTCAGAGGGTTTGGTGGGATTCCAGGGAGTACGTTGGACCTGGCTGTGCAGGGAACAGGGTGATTTGGGGCCCTGGCCTGGGGTGCTCCTTCAATGCACAGGGCCACATCCTGCCCTCCAGCACAGCTACCCAGGCAGGATCTCTGCAGCAGCAGGGACAGAAGGATGGAGGAAGTGGGAAGTGACTCAGGTGTCCTGAAAGCTGTCAGGCAGCTGCCAATTAGTCCAAACAACCCATCTGGTCCAGGGAAAAGACATTTAAATAATGTCTAATCACTGCTGCAGGAAAGAAAGAAAACCATTCCATAATGCCTTTAAAAAAATCCCTGCTCGCTCATCAAAGCATCCTTCCTTCCAGGGAGCCATTCAAGACTTTTATGCTTTAGATTTATCACACTGTTATTTGGTCAAAACATGAAGTAGCTTGTCAAAGTACTATGTAAAGTAGCACAGATTCTTTCTGTCCTCAGGCCTCATTCATACAGAGCAAAAGCAGATTGAAGAAAGCGAGTGTAGAACCAAGCTATTGTTAGCAAATCTTATTTTCCTGGGCTGGATTTGCCTTTGTGGTCCCAGTCCCTCAGGGTCCCTCTGCTCAGAACACTGATCAGGGAAGTACAAAGGGCCCTGCATGTGACAAAATCAAGGCAGCACCCACAGGAGCACCCACTGCTGTGCCCTGGCTGCCTCCTGTGTCCAGCACAGCCTCCGCCTGAGAACAGAGCTCAGGCAAAGCATCAGGATCACGCTGTAGCCACAGGATGACTGTTTTCAGACTTTTCTCTGCACAGAGAGAGACTCATGGGACAGATTTAAGTGTTAGCATCTTCATGGGTTATTCTGTTTTGTTCCTGAAACACATCACCCTGCTCTGGTGGACTTGTATTGGCTGGACAGGGAGGGTCTCTGCCCCAGCTCTGTGCCCCTGCAGCTGCCACTCAGATTTAGGCAGCTCCTTGTTACCAAGCCAATCCAATGTGCTCTCTGCACTCTGGTTACCTTCTCAATTACATTTTTACAGGCACCAACAAAGAAGCAGCTTTGAGTCGTGGCTGAGTGTTCTTCACCAGAATGTAATTTGAAAGCCATTATATTTCATCCCTGTAATACTCTACAACCAGTAACATAATTGGTGAAAAAGTCTCTTTATTTCAAACTAGATAAAAGCTTTGCAGAGATCTCATACTGTGATATTTTAGCTAGGGAAATTAAATGCTTCAGTAATATAATGATAATACTGTTAAAGCCACTTTATTTTACAATTAAAAGGTACCTGCTTCATTGCCAAGATTCAGCATCAGACAAAAAGATCTGTCTTGTTCTATTTAGCACTAACATTTTAATTTAGCTTTTATCCATTTAAATGCTGCTTTTATTAGCCTTCAACTAAACTCCAATCCACCATGACTCTTATGCAAAACAGAATTAATGTGCCTGACTGGTTCCACCCCCTTGCTGGAGAAGCCAGGGGGTTCTGAGGGCTCTGAGGAAGGCAGAAAGGTCACTGTTGCCTGGAGATGACACATTTCACTGCCTGATCCCTCCACCCATCTGTTATCAACCCTGCACTGTGCACTCTGAACAGGGCGGAGGAACTGAAGCATCTCAGTCACCAGCCACTCCTCAAAAACTGGGTCATGAAATGTGGCTACCAAAAATGCCCTCAGCTGTCTTCTGGCACAGTGGCCTGTGTTCACAGCTTGACCAGTCCCACTCGTTTCAGCTCAGAGGTCAAGTGACAGAAGGTAACTCATTATTCTGTGGCAGGAAGTCCAGAGGTGATTCAGGGTTGGAGATGAGCAGGGTGAAAATCTGCAGGAGTTTCTAAGTCAGTGGTGGGCAGCTCCATTGTACGGTGAGACCCCCCAAGCAGTGAGCAGAAGGTTGGATTCTTGTGTAATCTCAGAGGTGTTTTTTCCTCTCCTCCCACTCAAGACACACAGAGCATAGTCAGTTCTCCAGCACATCACACAATGCTGCCTAGAAACACTGTGCACCATGCCACTGCAGAAACAGCTCATTAAGAGCTTCTTCCCTTTGTTTTAAGATAATACAAACAGCAGAAAATGGGTAAAACAAGCTTGGGTTTGTCTGAGACAAGGCAGACTCAATTTTTCTAGAAAGCCAGCTTCCACATTTTAATGAGTCTTTTGTAAGGCTAGGAAAGCATGGAGCACACCAGAGCCTGTCAAGGTGACCAGGGAACACCTGCAGAGAGGCCCAAGGGGCTGCACCTGCAGGGCCCACCCTGCCTGGGGCTCATGGCAAGGGAGCTCAGGGAGAGCTTGTCCCAGCTGGTGTTTGGGCTAACCGGGGCTGCAGGGCAGCCTAGGAGGGACAGAGGCTGCAGGACTCAGAGCAGGATGGGAGCAGGGTCAGGAGCAGTGCCTGGGAGGCTGCAGGACTCAGAGCAGGATGGGAGCAGGGTCAGGAGCAGTGCCTGGGAGGCTGCAGAGCTCAGAGCAGGATGGGAGCAGGGTCAGGAGCAGTGCCTGGGAGGCTGCAGCCACCTTCTTTGCCTGGAGAAATGGATTCCTGCCAGACGTTCTGCCAGAGGGCTCAGCTCCCTCAGCATCCTGTGCTGCTGCAGGTAAGACCCATCACGTGTCTGCCATCCCTCAGGGTGGGGTGGCATCCCTGTCATGCTTTATCTTCCTAAAGAGCAGAACACAGACTGGGGGAGCCAAACCTGGGGGCCATTTGCAGTGTGGAGCAGCAGAATGCTTGGCATCAGAGCTGTGCAGTGACTGTGCTGGTTTCAGTGCTGCCTGCCCTGGGCTTCCTGGCAAGGCTCAGAGACCCTCAGAGCTCGTGGTGGGACTCCTGCCTCCTGGGAAGCCCAGCCTGATCCCAGCCCTGTGCAGGAGACTCTGCTAGAGATGCAACAAACAGAAAAACAAACTAATGAGGCATTAGGGCTAAACTTAGCTGCAATTAACATTTAATTACTATCCTGAAAACACTTGCTGTATTTTGCCAGGGCCTGGAAAGGTAAACCCAATTAGCTTAATCTTGTATGGTAGGAACCTTAAAGTGGTTGAGATGCCTGGTCTCATGGATGGGACCCTGAGAGTAACTGGTGTTTCTGGAGCTGAGCAGCCCTGTGGGCTGATCATGTACTGCCTGTGGAAAGCTGCAGAGCCCTTCTTAGACCTCTGCTTTGGAGAGGAGTCAGAACTGACACCAGACATGCTGCAGAAGGTGCCAGAGCAAGTTTGTACATGCTTGTGTATATTGGTTTGGCTGCCACAGCCCTCTCCTGGAGGCCATGGGCTGTGTCTAACACTCAGCAGGGTAAACAACCCTTGCAGGGTTCTCCAGAGAGGCAAGGAAGGTATGTCTTAGTGTGGGGGAGAAGGAGGAAGAGATGCCTGTGTTTCACACTCTAACCTTGTCAGAACTGTCACTGTTTATCCTCCTGTAAATGCAAGGAAGGTGCATGGAGTTCTGAGAACTAAAGAAAGGTCCACCCCAGCAGTCTGAGGCTGCTGAAGTATTTTAGGATACTAGGCTTGTTGTCTGCCACAGCCCAGGGCTATCATTAGCTGAGCTCTGGATGCTCTTCCAAAGAGGCTGAAAGGGAAAACCCTCCAGGAACTGCAGCAGAACAAACTCCCACCCAACAACAACAGCTCCTGGTGGCAGCTACACAGCTCTGTACCCCAGGGCAAGTGCTCCAAGTGCTCCAGCAGTTTGCACTTCCATGTTTGAGGCTGTGCCTCAGCTACAGCTGACCAAATACCTTCATTACAGAGGGAGAGGCTGCAGAGACTGACCAAGAAACCCAGCTGAGAGTTCAGCTTCTCTCTTTTTTTAGTTCTGATCACAGCTCCAGCTCAGATTAACATGAAACTGGCAGGAAAACATAGAGCATAGCTCTGAGCACAATAACCCAGGAAGGGCTTATAGGCAGAGTATGTCAGAGGAATCCATGCAGCAGTTTCTAGGTGAACTTTTGCCTGCCTGGGAAAACTGAGGGAGCTGTGTTCTAGAACAATCTCATGGACAAGCCCATGAAACATCTCTATCTCTGAAACCTGTCACACAGTATTAAATTAAACTGAGGGCTGAAGGCAGTCTTCCTGCCCTCTGCCATCTGTCCACCTGGTTCCTCTCCTTCTGTAGGAAGAGCAGATAAATCCCACTCGTATTTGCTCCTGGACTGTTGGAATTTACAGCCTGGCAGGGCTTTAAGTGAGAGGTGCTGTGTGAGCCAGCCCAGCTCTGGGGCTGGGAGCTCTGGAGTGCACAGACAGGTTCCCTGCAGCTTCCCTGCTGCCTCTGCTTCACAAGTTTGTGCAGCAGGACTGTAACTTACTCATCCTGATTTAAATTGCTGTCATGTCACACTTCAACACCACCAGTTGATGCTTGGCAGTCAGTCTGACTTACAGTGTGGCTGGATTGCACCTCCTCACTCAAGTGCTGTGTGGAGAAACTGCAAAGAGCTGAGGCTCTGCTCAAAGATGGATGCAGCAAGAATGATCAGGATAAGAGGGAGGCTGAAGTGAGAACCCAGTTCTCATTCCAAGGAGAGCTCAGGCATTTCTCATGTATCCTGCACTGAGATTTATAAATGCTTCTGTTTCTCTGGCACACTGGCCTCTGGGGAAAATGGCTTCTCAATTAAATTAAGCCCAAGAAAAGTGGAGGTAACAGAAGACACATTACTCTGGATGCCTGCCTGTTTGCTCATCCTGGTGTTTGGATAGGCACAGCACCAGTTGGCTGTTCCCTTATAGAATGATTAAATAATCCAACATCTGGCTCCTTTCTCAGTGTCAATACCTGCACAGGTCCAAGCTAAACCTTCCAAACAGAATGGAATTTGTAGGCTTCAGAGATCCTTACGAGCAGACTCCAGGGAAACTGATTCTGTGCCTTGAAGGTAGACAAAGAGAGTATCTTGGGGAATTGCTGGCAGCAGGCTGTCTGTGGGGGTGACAGGCTTTGTCACTCACTCCTACTGTGTCCTGGTACAGCTCAGCACTCAAAATAGCAGCACTAGGCCTGCTCAGCTGGCTGTGAAATGCTGGACTGAGGGTGACCTTCTCCTCTGGTCAGTGCTGGCTCTGGGGAATGCATGCAGGACGTGTGGTGATGTTAACCCTGAACTTGAAGCCATCCATTCCCTGGCTAAGATTTTCCTAACAACCTCAGCAGCTTCAAGGAAGTGGTTTGTGTTTTACAAAACCCATCTTCACATTAACTACCGCTTGAATTGTGAGGAGGAAAGATCTTGATTTGTACATAAACTCCCTGGAGTGCTGAGGAGGCTCCAGTACCTGCAGAGGGATCCACTCCAGCAGAAGGCAGCTCCACCAGAGCGCTGACAGAGCACAGGAGCTGCCAGACACCCAGGCCTGGATGGCCTGGGGCAGCTGCAGGCAGCAGATGCTGCTCCCTGGGAGGTGGGGGAACACCTGCCCGGGGTGCTTGGAGCTCTGAGATGAATTGGAGTCTCCTGAGCAGGCCCTCGCTGTGCCTGTCAGGGTCCAGTGTATTTATCCAAGCTGCAAACCCATTTCATCACCTCCCCTGCCAGGGCAAGAGGTAGAGGGATTAGCGTGAACTCTGATCATATAATAACAACATGGCAGCTGTAGGCAGCTAATAATCCACTGGGAGGATTAGCAAACTTAAAGTTGTCTAGCTCTGCATAATGGAAAGCTAAGAACAGCAGCTTCCCTGTTCTACCTACTGCATTTGCATTCTCTCCAGTGGAAGCATAGAACATGATGAGACAAGGCTTTCCAGTCTGTTATGAAATGGGATCTAATGTGTGACTAATGGAGTATTGCTGGCAATTCTACAAGCATCCATTCAGCCCAGAATATGGGTTTAAGCTTTACTAAGAGACTGCACCTCAAATACCTACTGCCAAAGAGCAGGTCACGATTTCAGCAGGCTGATGCTAAAACTTGTTATTTGAGGCTGTCTGGGAGTAATGTCCTGAAGTCTGCAGGCACAGTGCTCTGCTCGCACATGGAGAATCCCACTGATCCAAAATCCTGGTATCATTCACGTGTGACTGGCAAAAGAGCCCAGTACAAAATGCAGAACAGGGTTTTTGGAGCAGACTCATCACCTGGTGCTGCTCTCCTTAGGACCCTCTCAGGACATCTGGAGTCCTCAGCAGCTGGAAGCTTTTCCCCAAGGCAGTTTTGGCACTTGTGTCAATTTACTGACGAGTAACCAGAGCAAGCAGCTCTGACACAGCCTGGGAAAGAGAGCTGTGACTCCTCATCCTCCTCCCTGCTCGCTCTGGAGCAGCACAAGAAGTGAGTAAGAGCCCTCCTGAGCCGTGGGCTGGCTCCAACAGCACCAGGATGGCTCCCACTCCTCCCATGGCACAGGGAGAACAGGGAATGCTCTGCTGGGGCTTGTACTGCACAACTTTTCTCTTCTGCTCCAGTGGAGAATTCCAGTGGAACACTGGAGTGCACAAAGGATGAAAGCTTCACCACGACATGCCCCTGCCAACACTTGGCAGGGCTGTGGGACCTTACTCACTCTTGCACTGCAAACAGGCACTGACACTCACAATAACATAGGAACAAAATACTCATTTCCCCCAAGAGCTTCTTCCACTATTTCCTCCCAGTTGTAACTGGTGCTGCTGAGAGTCCATGGGAAAAAACTCTGGTACAGACAAGGCCTCTGCATGCAAATGAATGCTACATAAATAACCCCCATCTTCCCTCAGTTCCTAGGTTGGGTACTCTGTGCACCAGAATTCTCTTCAAAGACCTCCCAGTTCACTCTTTATGCTCTAATTAAGGATCAGTGCCAATTAACTATCTTCAATAGAGGAGCATCTTCCGCTCAGCAGCCAGGAAGTGTCTGAATAAGATCCTGCTGTACAATGTGCAGATGAAAAGGGAAGCCCTCCCTTTTTGGAATAGGCTTCCAAGATTAAAAACTCAGTATAGATTACTGCATGCCTACTTTAAAAATCCTGTGTGACAAGATTAAGTGACGGCACCCAGGAATGCAGAATGGGTTTTTCACATGTTTCTTGTGGTACTCAAGGATGCTATTGCACTGCCAAGGCTCTGAGCTAGGTACCACTGTGGCAATAGCAGGTGTGAAAACAGAATGTGACACTTTATTTTGAGTGATATTAAAATACTGTTTGCTTTTTCTTACAAGGGTGTCATAGATCAGCAGAAGTGCAGTGTCAAATCTGATGATAAATATTGATTGAGATGAAAAATTGCCAATAATTATCCCAGCACCTGAACTGCCCAGGTAGTCCTCACCTATTGCTTTTACTTCCTACAGATATTCACCTGTTCCATAAATAACCAGGCAATTTAGACTGCTGCTGAACTGTGTTCTGAGCAAGAGCTGTGCTAATAGTCTGAGCAGGCAAAGGGAGGGGAATGTCATTTCTAAGCTTGGCTGGAGATGAATACATCAGCTCCCCAGCCAGTTACAGGCTAAGTTTAAAAAACACTATTCTAAAGGAAAATTAGATGGTTAAACAGTGTGGGGGAAGGGGGGGAAATAGGATAATCCCTTCAAAGCTTTAAATGGAAGATTCTCAAACTTGCTTCAGCTGATGTGAGACATATGAACAGCCTCAGAATTAAGACCCCTGCAAAATTTCAGCCAGACACAACAGCTGCACTGCCTTTTGGGGGAGATGCACTTGAACTGGTTATACACGAAGCAGATGTAAGCCACCCAACCCTGCTAATCACAGCTAAATCTGGGGACCATTCACAGGCTGCTCTGCAGAATAAAGGGGCAGAGCAGGAAGAGAGCAGCCTTGGTGATGAGAAACAGGAACTGTAAAACTGTACTGGAGCATGGGGAAAGCAGCAAATTATTCTAGGAGCAGCAGAATCCACAGTCTAGTCAGATGGGATTTACATCAATCACACCTGTCAGGGCACTGATATTTCAATATATAACACAATATATTTGGAACTGTCAAGGAACTCAAGTGCTTTGGTGAAGCACATTGTGTCCAGCTTATTCTTCACGCACACAAAATTCCAAACAGGCTAAATAAATCTCTTAGGTTCAAGGAGAAGCCCCATGGCTGCTCAGCACAGGAGAGGGGGTTACACTTGAGTTTTGATAACAGATCTCTTTACAGAGAGCACAGGATGGGCCTATGCTAAGATGCCTTGAGAATTTCTGGGGAAGCTTGTTGCAAACCTGACTGGGCTGAGATTTGAGCTCCAGATAGGAAGGGCTGGAGGGGATGTGGAGCAGTAGATTGCAACCAAGTCACTCTGGGGAGTGCAAGCTTTAACCCTGTGTGGGCTCAGCTGCTCTGAACTCACCCGGATCCTCCTCATGGCTGCCACGATCTCCACGCGGCTGTTGGGCCTGGGCACGTCCAAGCTCCCGATGTACTGAAAGACACAACGTGAGATGGCTGGGCTGTAATGCACACCTTCATGGGGGGCTTCTTCAAAACAGACAGCATTCCTCCTGTATTTACTCCCTCCTTGCCGGGACTCCTTTGAGCCAGGACAGGATAGGAATATCTGCTGTAGATAATGTTATCAAGTTGGGGATTTCTGAGATTGGGGGATTTCTGAGGCTCTGACCTCATTCAGGTTCTGGATGTGCCTTTACCAGTGCTCTGCAGGATGATGTCTGCTGCTAATTGAGTCATGATCCTGTGAGTCTGAAAATGGGACTGTCTATCCTTTGTTCCTCCTTACTACACCTGCTCAAAACTGAAAGCACACAAGAGCTGTAAAGCTTCCAGGATGTGCAGCAAACACCTTTCCTGGGACAGCCTTGTGATTCTAGCTTAAGTTTTCAGTCTGGACCATGTTAACTCTTGATACTGCTGTCCCTGCTTGGTTGGACCAGCTCAGCTGTCTGCAGAATCCTGGCAAACCCACCCAAATCTGTATCCTACAACCCTGCTTAGGGGAGCTGCAGCCCTAACCAAACTGCTTGGGGTTGGGTGTCTGCATTCCAGTGTCTGCACCAGTCCTAGCAGGGTCCCTTACTGGGGTCTGAGACATGGCAGATGGCAGGATCCCATCACCTCCAGCTCCAGCCCTGCACCACAGCTCCAGCTCCTCGAGCTGGCTGCCCGTTCTCCTGACAAGGAATGGCAGCACACTGCCCGTGCTCCACGGGGTATCACGGAACACCCAGGGGCAGCTTCCTGCTGCTGCATTTGTCCCTCCTGTGCTGCTGTTCTCTCCCCTCGTGTGCCAAAGCAGAACCTGCTGGTGCACCCGTTGGCAGGAGGCAGCAGCTGCTGCCCGGTGGCACCGGGGGTGGCACACGGTGACAGCACATGGTGGTGGCACACATGGCACAGCACGGCTGCACAGGAGTGCCCTGTGCTGCCAAGGGGAGGAGGTGCAGAGCTGCCAGCTCAGCCTTGGCAATGAGGAAATGTGTGGTGTCCTGCACAGTCATGGGGAGCAAAGGCTGCTGATGCTGTGGAGTGCTGCGGCTCAGCTCTGAGGGAAGCCCTGCACGCCCAGGGCACGTTGGGGAGGACAGGGAGAATGTCACAGAGTGAGAGGGTGATGACAGCATGTGCTGGGAGTGGCCCTGGCAGCTGAGGGCAGCTGCTGGATTTGGTGCTGCTGGGGCCCAGTGGGGTCCATCAGCTCCCCCAGGGAAACACAGCCCATCTCTGCTGTCAGTGGTGGGGACTGAGGGCAGTTCACAGAGTTTAGTGACCCTCCCAGGAGCATTGGTTCGTGAACTTGTCTGGTTTTTAGTGTGTGGTTACAAACTGTTGGTTTTTTGGAAGTTGTTCCCTTGTGGAGAGGAAAAGGAGCAGCTAATCAGGAGGCCCCTGCAAACATTCAGAGTGATATTATATATGTGAACAGGAACAAAATAATTCCCCAGAACAGCCCCATAGGTTTGCTGTTACTGACAGTTCTGGATTTATTTCTCCACTGTACTGCTTGCAGATTGCAATGGGTTTTATCTTGTAAAATGTCTGCTTAAAAGGGCTTTCAGAGATGAGCTCTCCTGGCTCAGTCTTTAGTGCTCTTTCTCCTGCTTTGAAATAAACACCACAAGCAATCTGAAAGGTCATCTGGCTTTGCTGCTGCTTCTGTAAATGCCTTTGCAAATGGCACTTTTAAGAGCAGTTAAGTTCATCTATAGCATTTGGTAAACCACCAGAGAACCAAGCTCAGAGCACGAGAGCTTGAGGGCAGCAGGGAGGGGAGCAGCAGAGCCAGGGCTTCCCTCTGGGCTGGTGGGGAGGGCAGAGCTGTGTTGCTGTGATCTGTGGCCTCTTTGGTGTGCACATCTCCCTCCCTGCTCTGCTGGCTGTCAGGACAGTCACTGGTAATCCAGATGAGCTCCTTGCAGCTGGCTGGCCTTTTGTCTGCCAGCAGCAGAGCTGCAGTGAGGAACAGGCCATGCTCCTAATGACAAATTAATTGGGGCAAGAGGACAGATGGGACTGCTGAGCTGGAGGAGATTCTTTCAAACTCCCTGCTCTGGTCTGGCTGCAGAGTTTGGGTACCTGTGCTCCCACACAGAGCCATGAAACTCATGAAACAGCACACAAAGCTCTGCCCAAACAAGCAGCTCCCAGAGCTGACCTCCTGAAGATTACAGGGGGAGGAAGGCAGTTTGGCATGTGGAGATTAGAGAGGGAGTGTGGTCAGTAAGATTGCCTGGTGCCAGACACCTGCAGCCAGCTGCAGCCTTGTCATTGTCAGCGTGGCAACTGACTGATGTGCCCACAATGAGCAGCATAATTGGAAGAGACAGACTGTAAAGCAGAACTGAGCAAGCATGTTACTAAGGTAATGCAAACCCCATCCCAGACCCACACATCCTAACAGGGTGTTATCCACTCGCCAGCCCTGGATGCCTGGAGCTGTCAATCTGAAAAGCCAGTTTCACTCAGTTAAAGGTACAGTTGCTACCCATCTTTTAAAAATCAAATTAAGAATTTTTCTTCTCCTCAGCACAGTCTGCAGCACAGCAAATGCTAATTTAAATAGAGAAATCACAGATTAAATGTTTTCTTCCCTAAGGAAGATAAATTTTTTAAAATACATGATTAGCTGTCTATTCAGATTCATCCTGTATCCTGCTTAAATCTTACAGCTCTTTCAGCAGGAAAACCAAGAGGCACAAAATCCGTATTTCAAAGCTTTATTGGAATGTATATGCCCCTTCTTTCCAGCTCAGGAGACAGCAGGCGTGAATTCCATTTCTAATCTGTGTTAGGCCACCTGCAAAGAGGGGAAGGGAGCCTGTGAGTTGCTCCAGCAAAATGCAATTCTTCTTGTCAGCTGAATTATAAACCCGTTCCCCATGCTGTCTACAGAATGCCAATTCCAATGGAGTCACTTTCTGAGAGTGCTGCTGTGCTGCCAGGCTGCTCTTCACGATCAATACGGAATTTCTGATAATATCAGTATTTCTTTCTGATGCCTGAAGGCCGCAGACCTTGTCTGGTCCAGCTTTTCATGCAGGGAAGGGGTCAGCTGTAGTAAGGCGCTATTATCTGAGCGGCCCAAAGCAGTCTGCTGGTTTCCAAGGGAATAGGGAGCTGTCCCCCCGCCGTGGCAGGACAGGACAGGAATTGGATCGGGCAGGGATGAGCACCTGGGACAGCATCCACGGTGCTGTCAAGAGGGGTCATTCCAGAGCAGTTCCCAAATGCAGCACCAAGGCAGCGTCTAAGGATTACACAGCTGCAAAAACACTAGGAAAAGAGCAAGAACCTGTTTGATTGCGCTCATTAAATGTAAGGCTCTCATAGCCGATTGCTGTTTTCTTTAGACTCCCCCAGCGCGGCCCAGGGGCACTTGCAGAGCTGAAGAGCAGCCGCGGCAGGGCTGGGGGGGCACGGCTGGACAGCAGCGGAGCGCAGCCCGCGGGGACCCCGCGCCCGCAGAGACCCGCAGCGCCCTCTCTGCAGCGGCCGGAGCGGGGGAGCCTCCCGGGCTCGGCTGCCAGGGCCCCGGGGCTCGGGGCTGCGGCCGGCGGGGCCCGCTGTGCTCCCCGGCCCGGGGGCTGCGGGGGGAGCGCGCCCGGGGCTCACCTTGGCCTGGAAGTGGATGCCGTGCTGGAAGGCCTCCTCGTTGTGCAGCGGGACGCGGGAGTCGCAGCCATCGTCCACCAGGTTGTACCGGTTCTTCACCGGCATGGCGGCGGGCGGGCGGCCGCCTCAGCCCGCGGCCCCGCCGGGCATCGCGGCCGGCAGCGCCCGCCCCGCCGAGCCCCGGGCGCCGTGCGGGGCTGCGGGCGCCAGAGCCCGGCCGCGTTTTGAATGAGCGTCCGCGGGAGCGAGCGGGGCCCCGGCCCCGGCGCGGCGCCATTGGCCCGAAGTTCCCTCATGTGATGCGGGGGGCGGTGGAGCCGCCCGGCCCTGCCCGGCCGCCCCGCCCCGGCCCCGCCGCCGGCACCGGCTGCAGCGCTCGGGATGCTCCGCTGGACGGACGCGAGGGTGATGAGGGGTCTGGGGCATCTCCGTTATGGGGGGACGCTGCGGGAGCTGGGCCTGGTTAGTCTGGAGAAGACTGAGAGGGGATCCCATCAAATCTCCTTACAAATATCTCCAAGGGCTGTTCTGAATGAGTGGTCACCTACGTTATGTGTGTCTCATATCAATATCACTTACAGCTCTGTTGGAAATTAGCACAGGCCCTCTCTCAGAATCCTGACGCACAGTCGGTACTCACTGTGTCCCTCAGTATGCTGTGATACTCTCAGGATTTGTGGCACCCCGTGTGCTCACGGTGTTCTTTCCTCCCAGCTTTGTCTTGGTGACAAGGCGCTGCCAGGCCCAGGTGAGCCCTGCAGATGCCCCTCTGGGACACCTGGCACACCTGAGCATTACATTCCTCAGTGGGTACCAGCACAGGGAAGGGATGAGGTGTGCACAGCTGTGATGGCACGGCCTAAGGTTTGTCTTCCTCACTCTTAGTACAGCCACACTCCATTTACAGGGATGATCAGAAATGTGAATTGTGTAGAATCCAACAGGTGGAGGGTTACCACCCATGTGCACCAATGGATCTCATCTGTGTTCCCTCAAATTAATTTTTGAGTCTTAAAAGTAACTCCCAGCCAGGTGTTTGAATGTTTTTGGACACCACCTTTTATATGGCTTTTGCATTAGCAAGAAAGAAAAGTTTAACCACAGGCAGACAGTGCACAGTTCCCAGTATCCATCTCAGGAGCGTGATCACCCTGAGCTTCTTGGCATTTCTGAGTACTTGCAGGTCAGCGGGAGATGGGCAAGAGCCAAGAATCCTGAAACTTATAATTAAGAGAGGGAGAAAAAACCCAAGGAATTAATATTGGTTCACAGACTATGACCCTACATGTTCAAATATTTTGAGGTATTAGCAGCTCTTTCTTGGGAGGGTTCTGTGGTCAGCCTTCTGTTTTTGTGAAGTTTTTCTGTTTCCAGACAGACTTCTTTTCTTCCAATCTATAGCACTGCATTATCTTCTCTTTTAAATATTCACAAGTTTATGCTAATCCCACTTTCATACAGCATAACTCAATATGGGTTTTGTCAGTTGGTTTCTGTCCAAGATGCTCCTCTAGATACACATATCGCCTGCAGATGCATTGGTTTAGTTCTTTGTTGGGGATTTTTTGTGTGGTCTGTGCTGATGTTTAATGTGTACTTACATGTACTAACATTTCATGGCACTTTTCTTATCTTGTGCATATCTTGATCAAAAAAATATTTGTTGACCTGAATGAATAACCTAGATTTTGTGTGCAAATGTCCTTGGACTGATTGAGCAATGTTCAGGTCTTTGGTTCTCCTAAGCCCAAGGAGGAGGAGATGCCACCCAGTCAGGCTATGCTCATGCTTCCTTTGATGCTAACGCCAGCAAAGCTCAACTCATATGGGGAAAAACCTAACACAGCCACTGGTGAGTGTCTGCATTGATTCTGCAATACTGCATTTCAGCTGAGGCGTGCAGGAACCTGCCATCGTGCTGAGCTGCTCAAAGCTTCTCCTCATTACCCTCCCATTGCCACAAGAGCATTCCTATGTACGTGGGAGCATATGGACTTCACTTGGGATAGTTAAATTTTTAAATCTCATAGAAAGACCAGGATGAAATAACAAGAATGGTCTTTTTAATTCCATTCTGGTGCTCTCCAGTATCCCGCAGATTATAAAATCCTTTGGGTAGGAGGAAAGAAATATCTCATGGGAATCCTGAGAAAAAGAAGGCAACTGTTATTTAATAAAGCTTGCAGTGCCAGTTTCTGTTAGATCACAATTGAATGGAGGTGTTTAATACTCCCTGTTCATGAACTTCTGTGAACTTTTCATAGGGCTTAAATCTCCTGATGTTAATGGTTTGGATCTGTGTTTGAGAATTGAGTTTGAAGGCTGCTAAACTTAAAAAGCCATTAATTTTCTAGTTTGTTTGTTGGGCAAAGAAAATTCTTTGACTCCACTGGAAGTAAGAAAGCTGTATGCCTTTTCTTCTGGACAATGAAACTGGGCAAATATGTGGAATGAAGCCTTTACACGGGACATCGTCATGGATTTAGTATAAACAAACCCTGAGTAGCACTGAACAGTTGGCCAAACCTCATGGTGGGTGTTTGCATCACATGGAGGTACTGAGAGAGTTATTCCTTTGATGTGCAAAGCACTCACAGAAAGTCCTGATTCTCTGAACACAGTAGGAGTGAAGCCCCAAGACAGCTTCTTGGCTCGGATCCGCAACTGTTTTTGCAGGGACCAGGTTTGTATCAGCTTTCTTTCTCGGGCACAGGCTCCCAAGATTTCCTTCCTTCTCTTTCTCTCACATGGGCGCACATTCTTGCCTGCCCCAGGACTCTGCATGAAGTCCCTCTTCTTACATAGCTTCATCTTTTGAGGAGACCTTGAAGGTGGTGTAAATGGGTGGTGGGTGTTACATGCAGGGTGTTCTTTAATCAGTCCTTGGTTGGTTTGTAGGGAAGGGAGCTTTTGCTCCTCTCTGATCCTGTCAGATTTTTCCAAAGCCACCTTCACAGATAAAGGAGGAGACCTGGTCTTGATGCCATGGAATTTTCCTCCTTTCTGCTAACCCTTTTAAGCATTTATTTCTGCACAGCAGAGGTGCAGATATTTTGAATGACAAATAAGATGTGACATAGGAAGAGCAACCAGACAAACATCCAGTAATGGCAGACAAAACCTCTTTTACAGGAGAGCCCTTCCATATCACACATAAGAGCTGTGAGGTCTGTGCATGCTTACTGTCCTAGGAGATCTGGGTTTGTCATGCCACTTTATCAACATTATTAATATGTACTTGTGCTGGTGCAATTTTTGGAGTAAAGCTCTAAAGTGTACTAACACACTAGCAGACTTGCTAGAAATGCTGCTGTGGGATGAAATGTGGGGGCAAGGACAGACAGACCAGCTGCTGTTGACTAAGCTGTGTGATGTTACCCCTGATGCATTGGGGATTTCAAGAATACCAAGAAAACTCCTAAACAAAATCTTTGAGTCTGCTGAGCTGCCCCATGAAGGGAACTCAGAGGTGACATGTGGAACTGATGGTTTCAGCCCCCTCAGCGAGTGTCACACGTGTCTCTGCGAGCACAGGGGCTGCTTGGTGGGATGATTACAGCAGGTTTGTGTTGCTCAAGAAGAAGCAGAAGCTCCATGTCAGGGCGGTTCAGCTCTGCGGCATGGCCAGGCAATGTGCCCGTCAGGACTGCAAGCCTCTTTCATGCATGGCCAGCTCCAAAGGGCTGTGCAGCAGGACTTGGCAACCAAAAATGTCATCTACAATTATGCATATTTTCATCATCTTCTATCATGCAAATCCCCCCACCCCAAATATGCACCAAATGTTTTGTTTGCATATGTAGGTCAACCACAAATCTTCTGTGGTTGAACATAAACATGGGCAGCACGGAGTGATGTATGTGGATTTAAATCCAGGCTGAAGCATAAGCCCACCACAGACGTTTTCCAAGTGGAGTCTGCTTGCTAGATTTGTTTTCTTCTGACTTTTCATTTTATAGAGCATTGCTTTCTCATGGATTTGTGAAAGAACAACTGACAGGAGATAGCATCGTTGCAAAAGGAATTATTAACTTCAGACACAGATGGATAGTTCTTCATGAGTAACTTTTTTTTTAACAATAGCTTAAGGAATGTGTTCTTTTTCAAAAGGGTACACTGAAGTATTTATGCAAATTTGCATTTGGCAGGAGGCCAGTTTAATATGATATTTTAAAAAGATGGTATGTTCTTTTTGCAAATTACATGCTACTTTGTTTTTCTTATCTTGGCTGTCTTTAAAAAAGAGAAGTATAGAAAAGAATACAGTTATTGACCTTATGATGCTACATAAAAGCTAAAAATGTTGATCCCAACTTGGAAACAAAAATGCTTACTAGAGGAAGGGAAATATATTAGTAAAGAAAAATGTTACTTGTTAACCTCATAAGCTTGACATGTTCACATGCCCAACTCACGAATTCCATATACCACAGGTTGCAGTACAGTCCCTCAGTGTGAGCTGCTGGGATCTGCATGGTGGCATGATGGAAAACTGTTCAGGTTGCTGCATCTGTAAAACTGCTTTATTCCTGGATTCCTCCTTGGACCTGGCACTTACCTGTGCACACACAGGCATCAGGGAAGTGGTGATTTTGGGTAAATGAGAGTGAAGTTGTTAGTCTGAGAGATGAGTGTCCAATCAAACAGGATCCTTCCCCACTCCCATTAAATTTGGCCAGTGCCTCTGCTGTCTTTGATATCCTGAATTTAATTAATGAAAGCATAGGGTGATTACAGTTCTCCTGGATGGAATCCACATTCTTGTTCACTTATTATCACAAGATAGTAACAGTCTGTTCTTATCAACAACTCCCTCTGAGCAAGGGTCTCAGGAAACAGCCTTGTGTTTAAGAGTGCCCTGTAACTAAATTTCCCCTCTCCTCACAGGGGACAGATGATCTCAAGTTCCCCATTTCTCTCCCGCTGCTGGACCCAGCTTGCTGTATTCAGCAGGATTCTCCTCCTGCATTACCCTGTGCCTCATTGCTGCCCACCTTGCTGTACCTGACTGCCACGTGCAGCCTGACCCCACGCTGCACACTGCAGCCCATCCCTGTTTATCCCAGCAGGAAATGAGGGTTTTATTCACACCACACAGGCAAACCAGGTATGGGATCTATTACAGCTTCTCTGGTAGAGGAGCAACTAGTCTGTTATTAGCCTGTAAGAAATGTGGATATATGATAATTAGATATAAAAATATTTCCCCTTTGCAATCATTTTGTTTGGTATTTCCCATGCTCCAATGTCTCTTAATGCTTTCTTAATGCTTTGGCCCATCTTAACTCTATCCCTGGCTTTCTTTCAGCACTGCTGACATTGGTGAGGATAAATTTCTGGGTTAAAAATATTCATCTGGGAGCCTGGCAGTAAAATAAGAGACAGTCAGAGTCAGGTCACTGCTTTAAATCACACTCCAACATCTCTGTATTGCTTTTCTTACAACTGAATTTTTATGCCAGTGTTGAACATAAGCAAAATATTAATTTTTCTTTCCGATTTGTACCTGCCCATGGAAGAGGTTTGGAATGAGATCATCTATAAGGTTCCTCCCAGTCCAAACCTTTCTGTGATCTGGCGGTGATGGTGAAACCAAGGATGTGCCTTCACTGATGGACATGGAAAAGACACCACCCAGACAGCTCATCCTGCCAACATTACCAGCCCCCCTGAGCTCCTGCTGGAACATGGAAACACTCCCAAGATTTTAATTAAACACTGCCACAGCTATAAAAAAGGAATGTACATCTTTTAATAGCAACATGAGAGCACCCAAGAGCGAGCTACCTGACCTCGGCCTTCCTGGTTCCTTCACGTTGCAAGACACCACTCTATTTAATTAATTAATTTTTTAATTGTTTATCGTTGCCTGCAAGGGTAAATGATGGAAGACTGGTGAGGCACTAAAAAAATAAGCATCTTGACACGACCTTGTTCTATTATCTCGCAGCTAACTGGCAGTGCCAACTTTTTCTGCATTTACTTAAATTTTGCTGTAGTCTAAATAATATCTGCTGAGATCCTGTTCCAGATCACGACTCTGGTGATCGCTCCTTGACACAGAACCCCGATTATTCCCGTTTTTCCCCCGATCCCGGCTCCCGGCCGGATTTCCCAGGGCGCAGCGCCACCGCCTGCCCGCAGCCCCGCGTTCATAAACCCGGGTTGTGCTCCGCAGCCGCTTCACCGACACGTTCTGCATTTCACCGCCTCACAACCGTACCGTGAGGGATTAATGTGCTATAGAGTCACGGTTTTGGAGTGCTTTGGGTGGGAAGGGACGTTAAAGTTTATATAGTTCCAACCCGCTGCCCTAGGCAGGGAACCTTCCAGCTTGCTCAGGTTGGTCACGGAGCTGCTGTTAAGGTTATTAATTTCATTGCTGTGATCCAGAAACCGGTTTCCTATTTTCCTGCCGTGCCTGAGAGAGTTCAAACTCCGCAGATGGGCTCTCCCAGCACCGAAGCAGCTGAACCTGAAGGGTCCATGGCAACACCCTTTGTGAGAGGCAGCGCTTTGTAACGGCGGCCCGAGCCCCGTCTGACATGAGAAGCTCTCGGGCGCACGGTAAGGAGCGGACCGAGTGCCGGAGCCGCCCGGGCGGTTCGGTGGCGAAGGGCACGGCGGGCACCGCGCCCGCCCCACAGCCCGGCCTGAGGCAGTGCCTCGCCCGCTTCCAACATGGCGGCCCCGCCCGCCCCGGAGGCCATTTCGGGCTGCGCGGGGCGGGGCCTGTGCCCGGTCCCAAAATGGCGGGGGCGGCGTCAGCGCCTCACGGCGGCGGGGCGGGGCTAGCGGGTCACCGGCCGCGCCGCTGCCATGGCAACGGGCGGGGAGCGGGGGCGGGATGGAACCGGCGGGGATGGAGCCGGCCGGGCTGGGAACGGGGACAGAGGGGACAGAACCGGCGGGGACGGGGACAGGGACAGGGACAGAGGGGATACAACCGGCGGGGATGGGGACAGAGACAATGGAGCCGGTCGGGCTGGGGACAGGGACAGAGGGGACAGAACCGGCGGGGACAGAACTGACGGGGACAGAGGGGATAGAACCGGCGGGGATGGGGACGGAGGGGATAGAACAGGCGGGGATGGGGACAGAGGCAGTGGAGCCGGCCGGGCTGGAACCGGCCGGGCTGGAACCGGCCGGGCTGCGGACGGCGGGGACGGGGACAGAGGGGATAGAACCGGCGGGGAAGGGGACGGAGGGAATAGAGCTGGCCGGGCTGGAACCGGCCGGGTTGGGGATAGCGGAAATGGAGCCGGCCGGGCTGGAACCGGCGGAGATGGAGCCGGCCCGCGAGGCGGAGGAGCCCCCGGGGTCCCCGGCCCTGCCCGCTGAGGCCCCGCAGGGCGGCCCGCCCGCCGCGGCGCTCTCGAGGGAAGGGGCGCTGCCCGGCCGGGAACGGGACCGGGAGCAGGAGCGGGGCCGGCGCGGGGCCGGAGCGCCGGGCTCGGCCGGGCGGGCGGCGCGGGGCAGGGCCCGGCGGGCCCCGGGCCGCCGCAGCGGGGCCGAGAGCGCCCGGCGGCCCGGGGTCACGGTGGACAGCTCCAAGGCCAAGACCTCCCTGGAGGCGCTGAAAATCAGCCTGCGGCAGCTCCGCTGGAAGGAGGTGAGCGCTCGCCAGCGGGACCGTGCGGGGCCGCGTCCCCATCCCTGCCCCTGCTCCGGCCTAGCGCCGGTCCTGCCCACACTGGCCTCCCTTGTCTCGGGTCTGCCCCCGGCAAAGCCTTCCTCCATTCTCCTCCTCCTCCTCCTCCTCCTCCTCCGTGCCTCCTGAGGGCCGCTGCAGCCGGGGGTCTCCCGGCTGTGCCCCCCGACCCTCGGGCTCTTTCTACCCAGATGCCGGGTCCGGAACTGATTGGGTTCATGATCACGACTGGCACGGCCAGTTATGCAAGCCAGAACAGGGGTAATCGGGTATTGCGCTTCCCAGGTTAAACTGATCGGGGAAAGGGCAAGACAGAGCCCCGCTCCCCCGGGAAGCGATTGACGCGTTGTGTGGATTTGCATTTCTTCCCTCCCACCTCCCTCAGGGCAGCGCAGGAAGCTCTGGCCCGGCAGAGCCGCTGCCCTTGTGAACGAGGCGTGTCGGACCGCACGATGTATGAATGCTGATAATGCACACATAACGGGCTTTAGCCTGCTAATTTACTTTATGTAGAGCAGCTATAGCTGTTTTTTTCTCCTGCTGCTCGAGTCATGTGTTTTCTCATGGCTTTGTGAGGATTTCTGTGACTGCCAGTATGTGCTGAACTGGAATCAGGACAGTAGGGGAACTGGCATAGAACTGATGCTTTGCAACTCCTTGTTTAAATCCTGGAGAGATTTCTTAGATATATCTTACTATAGATGGTGAATTGTTCTGCAACTGTAAAGATTTGCTTTACCTAACAACTTTATAAATGGCTTTATAGAAGTTGAGATGGCTTCTAGGAGCTTTGTGTAAGAAAAAGGGTACTTGTAGTCCATTTGTAAGAAGGAAGTTGGAGGGAAAGGAGGAATAAAACCCGAGGATGAGCTGTTTCTCACGTGCAGAGCTAGGACAGAGCTGTGTGATCTCTGACCTGCAGCTACTCCACTTTACAAAGCTGCCTGTGGGATTCCCACTTACAAGATTATATTTTTGTCCACCTGATGCCTATTAAGCAAAATCTGTACAGACTTGGGGTAGACAGTATATTCTGTGCTGTTCCTAACCTCAGAGTTAAATACTGCAAATTTATTTTCTGGAGGACTGAGTGGCAGTAAATGTTTTCCATGTTTATTCATAATGTCCTGCATACCTAATCCCACAAGGATACGTATGCTCCGTGTCAGGAAGAGTGGTGCTTTCTCCTTCTCTGACTTCATAAAATTCTATTTCAGTATTTTTGTTATTTAAATCCAGTGGCAGGATTTCAAAACCGCTTTGCACCAGCGCCCCAGTTCTCGACTCCTGCTTGTACAGCAAAATAGTAACAACATACCAGAGCCCTGAAATTCAAACCTGCTACAATTACCTCTCTTAGCCCTCAGTGCACCTGTGGGGTGTCTGTCAGCAGCCTTGCTCCATGTTTTATGCAGTGACATGCAGAGCAGGGGCACTTCATACTTAATTTCTTTGTTTTTTAGGGTTGAGTTTTATGTTCTGAGGGCGGGGAGCCATTCCAGAGAGGGTTTCTGGATCACGAATATCAGTTAGCCTTGCAGATTGTGCTGGGAATGAGCCACACTTAGTGGAAATTTTGTCTTTATAGTTTCCTGAGACTTCACTGTTTTGCATTTGTCTTGCACTTGATAGCCTTTCCTACTAATTGACTTGTTTCACAAGCTCCTGCTCCTCTCATGAATCTCTGTGCTGCATTAATCAGCTTTTTCCTTCCTGCTTTGCATCTCCCAAAAGCAATTGCTGCTGCCTTTACTTCATCTCTCTTTGTTCCCTGTCTCCCTCGATATCCTCTCTCCTCCATCTCTTTCTTGGGTCAATATTTTTCATTTAGTTTGTTGCTTCCTCCTCTGGCCACTTTGTCTCTTAATAAAGAAGAGGCCTAATATGGAATTTTGTGCTGCTTGACTGCACCATCTGGGTGGCTGATAACTAAACAACTCACTGTCATGTATTGCTGTGTATCTTCAGCTTATAAATAAGATCTGGGTAAGGTTTGAAGAGAAAAATTAACAAAATTGAGAAGATAAATCCAAGGTAAACTCTTTATTCAAGCCTCATGTAGTTCTGGAAGCTCTCCCTTTCAGACATTTAGAGAAATAGCAGTAAAATACTTTTTCAGACCTCAGTCAGGGATGACCAGAGCCTTGGAGCTGGTTGCACTGTTACAGCAGGACCAGCAGAGGGAACACGGGTGTTGCTTCCAGGATCCATGAAAATAATGCAAAAAAAAGTCCTGGAAGTAGTAATGAAATGCACGTATTTTAAATAGTGATGTGTCGGGGACTGCTGTTCTACTGTTATCCCTTGTATAATACTTTTGATCCTTTTTCCTCTCTACTTTTACATTTTCCCATTGCTTTTGTTTCATTTCTGCTGTTTGCTGCTGGGTGTGTTGGCTGGAATATTTTGTTGGGAGGAGACAATATAATGTGCTTTTTCAAGTAGGCATCTTTTGATCCATAGCTTTTTCTATCTAATGTATAGCATTCTTACAGTGCCACATATCCCTTTTTATTATTTTATTATTCATTAGTGAACTGACATATGGTAAATGTCATTATAAGACACACAAAAAAGGGAAGAAGAAACATTGGTGACATGTTCTGTGGTACTGATATGTGGGGAAGAGGCGAAGGAGTGCAAGACAGCAAACTGACCATTGAGATTCTGTTCTCAGAAGCAAAAGACAGAAAAAAACCCCAATTTTTAATTTTTTTTCAGCTGAGGGAATTTTGAGTAAATGAAGCACTGAGGTTTGACAGGGCTGTGTGGGTGGACCTTCCAAGAAGCATTGCAGAGTTGCCCTGCGCTAGGCTGGACCATCTGATGCAGCGTGTCACGTTCTTTAAATGAACATGATATGCCAAATGAAATAATGGGCACAAATTGAGCTTGCATCCCGAGTTTATTCATCTCTTAATAAATTATTTCTTCAGCAAGCTTTCAATTACCAGGAAAATGGAAGAAGCAGATGTCCCAGGCATCAAATATCCCAGCGCCGAGCGTTTCATTTGTCTCGCTGTTCCGGAGAGTTTCAGGTTTTATGCTGGGAAAAGCTGAGGGGAAAATGAGTCATTTAACTTGTCATTAAACATGATGGAACAGACTGATGGGACCTGTGAGACAATTTAAATTATTGGCTTCTAATCCAAAGGTAGAAATGACCTGTCAGACAGATTTGAATGGGATGGATTATTAATCATGTCAAAGCCGTGGAAACAACTCTATTCTCTTTATGGCTCCTTGTTTATTCTTTTCTGACAAATGTTACCCAAATCTGTCTAAAAAAAGATTTAAAAGATTTTAAAAAAGGATGGCTCCAGCCACCTTCCTTTTTCAGCCTCTGTCGCACACCAGGAGCTGGAAATGTGGTGCAAAGGCCTCTCCCCCCATTATAAGATTAATTAATATCTGCCTGGCACTGCCAGAGGCACCAAATAATCGAACTTGTTGGCTCCTCTCCAAACACCACTCTTATGTAAAGTGTAGTGCAGAGGTTACAGAATCCAGCCCAGCTCATTCAGGAGGTGAGTTTGATCCCATTCTTGGATAAATCCAGATAATCTTGATTTCTCAGGAGCAGGGCCCTTGCTGTGCTGTCCCAAATTTCCAACAAGGGGGTGCAGTGCTTCCATCTTCCTGTCCAGAGCTGCTCACTCCTCATATGTTGTGAAATGATTTCTGTGCAGTGTTTGTAGAGAGCTTTGATATCCTCTGATGAAAGGTGTTATATAAATGCAAATTTTGTTCCTTTCATTTCAATTTCTTTTAATAAATAAATAAATTGTTCAGGTGTTAGTGGGAAGGGCGCTCTGAGACCGAATGCTGCATCTGTATTCTGGATATACCTGTGGAGAGAGGTTAAGGCCACTGATTGTCTTTCAGAGCCCAACAGAATTAATTTTCACTTGTACAAAACCAGATTTTGCAGGCTGAATAATAATGAAATAAGTGCAGAATCCACTGGTTCTTGTTAAATTGGGTTTCTCATCCCTGCAAGTAAGGAAACAGAAAGGATGCATTGCTCAATTAACATTTTAAATTAATTTTTCAAGGCTATTTACTGAGGAAACTGAAATTTTAATTAAAGTAGCAAATAAAGTAATGCACTCAAAAGGTTTATGCAATTCTTTTTTCTGTCATGCTCAAAGAAAAATGATCCACTGCATAGAGAAATATTTTAAAATAAGAAAAATTACATATCAAGTAAAGAACAAGAAGTTTCTGCAAAATACTGTGGTTCCTTCAATAAGTAAATGGCACTGGGTGATGAGGGTGGTAGATATTTAATGCAAATGTGTCCTAAAATGCTAAATATAGCAGATTTATTTGAAAAAGATGTAGCCTAGTAATAGAAGCTATTCCTGTGACTGTATTCCATATGGTAGTTAAATGGCATCTTCATGGAGCTGCAGATAAAATGGGGATTTTTGGATTGATAAATGGGGCTGTGTCAAAGAGAATGAGGGTGAAAAAGAAGAGCACCTTCTTTACACAAAACTAATTGGGTTTTTTATAAACCACTTTACTACTATTAGAAACTTGCTCTCAGTAATTGGCAGTGCTGCTTCTGAGCTCTTCAGACTGCTTAAAAAAGGTGATCTTTTTGATAATAGAAAACAAACTGCAGTTCGACAATTTACGGTGAAATCTTGCCTGAATGGGAAGAGAACCTGGAATGTTTAATATTGTTGAAATAATCACCTTAGTTCTTGATAGTGGGAATATATATGTTCAACAAATGATTAATTGAATTACAAGCTTTCATTTTAATTACAGGCTATTAGTACCAGAAAGGAATTAATGCTGTAGAAATTAATACTTATAACTGGATATATATGAATGAATAATGCACTTAAATGTCCTGTTTTGAGTGTCCACTTTATAACTTGACTGTGGCTGATCAGAAGCTCAGGGGTTCTCACTACAGCCATGCCTCAGTCGTTTGGGTTTGGTTTTTAAAATCCTCTCTTGGTTTGTTCACTTTGAAGTCTTTGAGACGATCCAAATATACTCAGTTTTGCAACCAGTATACAGAGTTTTCTTTTGACAGTCAGAAGACTGTTCTTGAGTGGTTTGTGCTGAAGATGAGTGTTTAAACCAGACAGGAATGAGGAGGTATTCCCAGATTGCTCCAAACTTGTCTGCTCTCTTCTGCAGTTTCCGTTTGGCCGCCGCCTTCCGTGTGACATCTACTGGCACGGGGTGTCCTTCCACGACAGCAACATCTTCTCAGGGCAGGTCAACAAGTTCCCAGGTACCTCACTTCTCTTTCTAGTTTAAACAAATGCTTTAAAAACAGTGTTATGGAACCTAGTTCTGTGTTTTACTGGTTTTTCATGTGAATTATCTGCCTAATCAGCTGATAGTATATTTGGCATATTACTGGGTTTGGTGAGGGGGTGAGAGTATCACAGTGGGTGTCTTAAACAGTTTCTGAACTGAAATTTGCTTTGGAGAGAAAATGGTTTTGTTGAGAAGAACACTTCATACATGTGAAGTTAGGAAAAAGCAGAGTGTTAGGCTCTAATTTAAGTGAAGTATGCAATTACTGACTGTTATCAGGCACTGATAACAGTGCTGTATCTTTGGATTTGGTTTTGATTCAAAGTGGAAAGAATCTGTTTTGTTTCATACTCTGGCTTATCTCAGGGAGAAGCTCGAAGCAGAATTCCTTAAATGGATTTTTTAATATTGAAGAGTTCATGTCAGCCCTCATCTTATGATGACTCTTCTATTTTTTTAAGCTCCTTTTTTTCTCATTTAATCCCTGTTGAGATCTCTCTAAATAAGAGCTAAGAGCTTAGGTATTGACTTATCTAAGCCCTTTACTTCAGATTTATGGCTGCTGTTAGTGTGCTGTGAGCATAAGAACCTCAGCTATTGAACTCCAGGCTTTATTTACCCTGACTTTCTCTGCCTGAGGGAAGTTCCCACTCAGGTGTAGGATGGTGTTGTTGTTTTCTGATGGTTTAAATCCGTGTTAGATGAATGTTACCTGTCTGTGTTTTGGCTTCTACCTGGTGAACAAGTGGCTGCACAGAAATCAAACCAGAGCCCTTCTGAACTAGACCTGATTTCCAGCAATGTTGTGCTAATTTGATGCAGGGTTTTACCAGAAACTTTTCCATAAAAATAACTTTTTAGCCGTGTTCCCAATGGGCATAAGACTTCAGCAAATGTTTGGTTGGTTGGTTTATTTCACAAAATAACCTGTTCTTTGTGATGCAGATACTTAAATAACAGCGAAATAAACCAAAGTGGTTGATTACATTTAAGTTACATTTGTACGTATTCCTGGAATGATAGATTAGAAAAATAATTTTGGATTATGGCAAAGGCACTAGTAAGTATTTGACTAAAGCTGTCTTTTTATTCTGAGCTGTATTTTTGAGAATTAATTTTTTTCTAATATTATACAGAAACACTTGCAATAGTAAATATGGCAGGGCAATGGCACAATTATTGTGTCAGATTTAAAATCTCAAAAGATGTTCAGCTTGATGGACAGCAATGCCCAGAGTTCCTTCCCAGCAGGTGAGTGATGACACTCTGCAATGATACATTTGCTGTTAGGAGGAGGCTGCAGTGTGGGGTTTCTGTAACTTTGTTCCCTTCCCAGGCATGACGGAGGCGGTTCGGAAAATCACCCTGAGCCGGGCCATGAGAACCATGCGGGATCTGTTTCCCCTGGAGTACAACTTCTACCCCCGCTCCTGGATCCTGCCAGAGGAGCTGCCTCTCTTTGTGGCTGAGGTACACAACTGACTCTCAGAATACTGCCATTGGTGGATATTGGATCCATGTCATTCTTTAGTCTTCTATACCTACCAGATTATTTAAAATCACACCTGGGGATGTGGATGACATCTTTTCCAGTTTGCCTGGGATCAGTCATGGTTTGGATGTTAGCTTTGTTTGTTATGTTCTGGAAGCATCAGCCCTTTCCCTGTATTTTCTGCTGGCCTAAGGAGGTTCCAGTACAGTGTGGGTTGTGTGGTGCTTCACCAGGTTCATTGTCACTGAAATAATTTTAATCCACTTGGCCTGTTGTACCCAAACCCTGCTGAACAGCATTTTGCTTTGTTAATTATTGTTAAATACACTCACACTATCTCATGTCAAATTGCTCTTTTGTTTAAATATTCAGAATGTAATAAAATGCCATTATTTTTCAGCTTTTTTTTTTTTTAAGAGTGATGCTGTGTGTTGCTGTTTGGTTCTGTTATTACAAATATTTTAAAATATGATATGTTTTTGTTTAACCCTGTCTGAATTGCCCAGGGTGTTCTTGCATCCTAGAGTATGCTGTGCTTGGAAATATGAGAGAAGAGAGATCTGGGCTTTAACAGACTTTTGCACTGGGTGCAACTTTTTAGCTAATTACTATATCCATAATCCAATCGAATTCATTAACATATTTTAATAGCTACTCTCAGGTGGGCTGGGTCACTGCTGTGGCACTGCTGTAAGACCAGGCTGTAAAAGGAGTGTAAACAACCCAAGTAGTTTAACAAGGGCAGGGAGATGAGTGCACAGGACTGGGAGGCAGAGGGTGAGGAGGGTGCAGTGGGGCTGGGATGAAGCAGAGGGTGAGGAGGGTGCAGTGGGGCTGGGATGAGGCAGAGGCTGAGGAGGGTGCAGTGGGGCTGGGATGAAGCAGAGGGTGAGGAGGGTGCAGTGGGGCTGGGATGAGGCAGAGGCTGAGGAGGGTGCAGTGGGGCTGGGATGAGGCAGAGGCTGAGGAGGGTGCAGTGGGGCTGGGATGAAGCAGAGGCTGAGGAGGGTGCAGTGGGGCTGGGATGAAGCAGAGGGTGAGGAGGGTGCAGTGGGGCTGGGATGAGGCAGAGGGTGAGGAGGGTGCAGTGGGGCTGGGATGAAGCAGAGGGTGAGGAGGGTGCAGTGGGGCTGGGATGAAGCAGAGGGTGAGGAGGGTGCAGTGGGGCTGGGATGAAGCAGAGGGTGAGGAGGGTGCAGTGGGGCTGGGATGAGCCTTTTGGGAGCACAGGCAGTGCGGGCCGGGCCGGGCTGCCGGTGACACTACCGCAGGTGACACTACCGCAGGTGACACCGAGCTGCCGGGGACACTACCGCAGGTGACACTACCGCAGGTGACACTACCGCAGGTGACACCGAGCTGCCGGGGACACGCTCAGCTGTGAGCTGGCACCAGGTGGCACTGCGAGTTAACGCTGCTCCGCTCCCGCTCTGCAAACGCTGCCGCTTGTGTTCCAAGAGGAACAGATGTCCACTAACACACTCCTAGGAGTTTCCTTTGCATATGTTCTTCCATCTGTGTTGGAGAAAAGCATAGTTCTTGTTATCAAACATTATATTTTATGTTGTAAGAGTTTATGTTCTACTTAACACAAGTTTGGAGTGTAACCCCTCCAGAACAAGAAAAAATACAACCCAAAACATTCCAAACCCCCTGTGAACCATAAAAGGTTCAGAGCACTTTTCACTTGCAGTTTGGTGAGTTCTCAGCAGGAGTTCTCAAGTCTTTTCTGTTGTTTATTTGTTCATATGTGGTTTTGTTTGCTTTGCCACCCTAATGCTGCCAAAAACTGTCAGCTCTCTGAGCCTGCATTTCAGCTTGTTCACAGCAGACACGTGGGGAGAGCTTTGGTGGGGCTGCATGTCAGACATGTCCCTGAGGAGCTGGAACACTCTGGAATATGTTAATTATCAAAAGTCAGATTGTGTCAGTGCAGGTGTAGGTTAGACACGAGAAGATGGTTTGGTGCTGTTTGTAGTGTAGGATTTTGTTGCAAAGGGCTGGATGAGAAATGAACACCTGTGAGATTTTGCCTGTAACAGAAATGATTATTGAAAGAAGAAACTCCATGAGAATTTAAACCATGAGAATTTAAAGCGTTTCAAAACAATTTATCTCTCAAATGTCCTTATTGTGCCTCACTTCTGTAGTCATGATAGTGAACTTCTTCATACAAATCTATCATAATGAAATCAAATGCTGTCAGCTCTCCCCTATACCTAGATTCAGGTAGAAAACACTACAGGTAATCTAATATTAATCTTCTGTGCTTTGAAAGCCAGTAATTGAGAAAACTGCACTGGAGTTGTGGTGGATGGGCTTCATACTGGAAACACCAACAAAAAGTAGTTCCCTTAGTGTCATTTGTATTGAAATGAGATGGTGATAGGTGTTTTCATCAAGGGCTTAAAATTTCATTTTACTAAATAAATATCTATTTAGGTATTCTCAATATTCACCAATTTTTTATTTTCTAAAAGGTTTTGTACTAACATGTCACTGTAACAAAAGATGAATTACAGATAAGCAAATCTCTCAGGTGCTGCAGTCATTGGGTGTGCTAAGGACTTACTTCTAACATGAAATCCCAATTTCTGAAGAGTAATTAGCTTGGGATTCAAACCAGGACTGTGATTGTTCTCATACTTCCTTCTTTGTGTTGTCTGTGAGGATGATGAATAGGCCAGTGTGATTAATTTTTAATAAGAATCTAATTTGGATGGTCTCATTTCCAGCACAGCATATTTTTGGTGGTTTAATCAGGTTTTCAGCTTTTGGATACCTCTTAGGCATAGGCATGAATATTCCAGTCTTTGTGCTGCCAGATCTTCTAGCCCATTATATGCATTTTTTCCAGAATACTATATTCATTCAGCCTGTGTTTCCTTGTGAAAGCCAAACCTGCAGATTTTCACCAACTCTTCTCTTGCGGTTGACTGTAAATAGTTAACATGTTTTTTAAAGATAATTTCCTTCTGTCAAGCAAAGGACACAGAAATATCTCATTTCATATAAACTCATTTTCCTACATGACCGAATTTTCTAAGTCTGGACAAGCCCCCTTATAATGAGAATTTGAAAGAATATAGTTGAGGGGATTGCAGAGAATTTGAAGACGACTGTTGGGAATTTCCTTGAAGATCAAGAAACCATCTGTTTTCTTCAAGACAGTAAATCTGCTGAAAAACAGACTGAGACTGACTCTGGATTACTACTCCCCCTTTCCCTAGCAGCCTATCTTTATCTGCCATGTGTAGGTTTTGATGGACTAGAAATCCTGAATAATATCCAGGCCTTTTAGTCCATTTAAAAAATGGAATAGAATATGATGGAGAAAATTATTTGCTTCTTATTTTAAGAGAAGAGCGATCTCAGAAACCAGTTAGAATGCAGTATTTTGAAAGGCAGGTTCTTTCTCATCTTCACAATAGTCTCTGGGAAGCATCATCTCTTTTGGAAGGCATCATCTCCTTTGGAAGGCATCATCTCCTTTGGAAAGCATCAGCTGGAAAGGTGCTGCTGGAGCAGAGCAGACGCAGCCTGAGGGGTGAGCTGCAGATGTGGGGCTGGGGGAAGATTCTTCCTCCTGGTTCCACTGAGGTTCTTCACTATTTTCTGCCCTAGGAGGGCACAATTGGCTCTTTGTGTGTTCAGCAGGAGTCCCAGAGGCTGTGTTTGGTCACAGAGGGTTAATCTGAAGGTGTCTCTCCGTGGTGCTGGCTTTAACAACAGTGAACCAGAGAACTCCTCTGCTCTGCAGGGTAATGTCACATCAGAGGAAGATTATTCTATAGTGCTAAAAAGACTAGGACATAAATCCTGCTTTCCTTCTTTGCTCATCTAGGCCTGCTGATCTGCTTGGACCTATTTATCCACATGCCATTTATGTAAGCCTGACCTCCACTGAGGCATTTATCCCTCACAGTGACCTATTTTGCAGAAGGATCTTTTACTGAGTCAGTGTGACACCTGTCCCTGAGAAAAATCCTACTCTGGATAATGGATCTTGAATTCCTGCTGCAGCTGGTAGGAAGGCTTTTAGCAGTGTGACTCTGAGTGAAATAAATAACTGGGTGGGGTGGAGCCAGAAGTCCTTGAGGCCTTGGGAATGTCCCTGCTGACAGAGCTGTCCTGAGGCTTGTCCTGGGGGTCAGCAGCCTGATGGTACAGCAGAGGTTGCTGTTCTCTCAATGATCTGACCATGCTCAGCCTTTTCCTGTGGGCTGTTTTTTTCCTCTTTCATTCTCCAGGGCTGATGGTGGCACCTGATTTGTTCTTTCTTTGTTAGCTTTTGTCCTCAGGCTTCTAAAAGTCAATCTCCAGTTGTTGCTGGTGAGCCACAGGGTAAAACCAGATCTCCAATTGGGCTCAGCATGGGCCTGGCTGCAGGGAGAGGGAGGGCAGCTGCAGGTGGGGCCCTAAAATGTGGGAGTGCAAGAAAGGAGTGGTCAGTGCTGGGACATCCCTCTGTTTTGGGAGGAAGAGGTTTTGAGTGCTTTATTTGAGTGCTATATAGTCCTGAATCCCATGAGTAGCTGATAAACCTGCTGGTCTGCATCCTGCATTTCTCCAGCTGCTTTCTTTGTTAGGGCTCCCCTTTCTTTCTCAATTTCATTTCTGATTGAGGCATCCCCATGTGTGCAGTTCTGACTTTTGCTGTACAACTAATAAATAACCTAGAATTTATTTAGGTAGTGGGAAATACACATGTAACACGAAAGCTCTGATGTTCAGCAGAAGTGTCAGTGACATAGTTATACCTGTGCATGGTTCAGCATTCCCCAGTTTTATTAACACTGAGTATCTGATGGTGGAAAAAGGTATTGTTAGTGACAAATTTTTACTTCAGTTTTCCTTCGGGTAGTATTTGCATTCATACCTCAATACTAAGGCACCTTTCGTTAAGTTAATGATTGTCTTTGTCAGTAGTTGTTCAAAATGCAGCATGAAATTTTAACTTTGCAGTTTCATATACATTAGTGACTACTAAAATGGATCTCATGAGATATACTCCATTTCCTTCTGTAAATTGGAACAGAACGTTAAAAAAAAGTTCCTGAAATTATTTATACAGTGGCTTGTTAAATAAAATGACCTTTTATCTGTACTAGTAATTCCCTACTCGTGCTTTTTTGTTTCTCCTTGTGCTTGTCAGCACTGTTCATCTTCTGCCTTTTTTTGCATGCTGTTTACTACTCTGGTGATGTATCCATGCTATTTTTATTTATTTTTGTTGCCTGGCTTTCCCAGGACCAGCCCTTTTTGCCTTCCCCAGTTAGTGCCTCTGACTGTAATGCTTTTCCTTGTAGGTTCGTACGATGAAAGACAGCAATCCATCCTGGAAGCCCACTTTCATTGTAAAGCCTGATGGAGGCTGCCAGGGGGATGGAATCTACCTCATCAAAGACCCAAGTGACATCAGGCTGACAGGGAGCATCCAGAGCCGGCCAGCTGTGGTGCAGGAGTACATCTGCAAACCGCTGCTCGTGGACAAACTGAAATTTGATATTCGCCTCTATGTCCTGCTGAAGTCCTTAGAGCCCTTAGAGATTTATATAGCCAAAGATGGACTTTCTAGATTTTGTACAGAGCCCTATCAAGAACCCACTCTCAAAAATTTGCACCAGGTTTTTATGCACTTAACCAACTATTCACTAAATATCCATAGTGGGAATTTCATCCATTCTGCCAGTGCAAACACTGGCAGCAAGAGGACTTTTTCAAGCATTCTCTGCAGACTGTCTTCCAGAGGAGCTGATGTCAAAAAGCTCTGGTCAGATATAATTTCATTGGTGATTAAAACAATTATTGCACTGACACCAGAACTGAAAGTTTACTATCAGTCTGACATACCAGCAGGAAAGCCTGGGCCAACTTGCTTCCAGGTAAGTTGGAATTTCTGCCAGGAATGCAGTTGCTTCTGTGCATAGATTAATTTTCTGGGTGGTTAATGACTTTTCTGAAAGGTTTCTCTAGTTATGGTGCTGCTCACTGGTGGGAGCTCAGAGCTCCTCACCCAAGTCAAACCTCAATCTCCCGACCTGTGTTACTGCCAGCCCTAAGCAGATACAGAGAATTTTCAATGGGTGTAGGTTGTTAGTGACAGTTTTCACTCCAGATTCCATCTTCTACATGTTAGAAGTGAAGCTTTGCAGGTTCCTAACACTGTTTTGATCCTGGCAATTTCCAGATCCCCTCATCATGGGTGCCAAGGTTCCATGTTGGTAGATGCAGTGTTCAGGGATGGGGGTGCTGTGAAAGGAGCCACTGCCATGGGAGCCAAGTGGCTTCTGGAGTTATTCAGCACTCTGGAGAGTTTCTCAGTTACTTCTTTTCTGCCCCTCAAATGTTTATTCCTCCTCAGTGCTGCCATATGGACAAACACTGCATTCTGCAGAACACCCTGAGTAGAACTGAAGTGACATATTGCTTGTTATGCACAGATTTTAGGGTTTGACATTCTCCTGATGAAAGACTTGAAGCCCGTGTTACTGGAAGTAAATGCAAACCCCAGCATGAGAATAGAACATGAGCAAGAGGTAAGAGTTCTCAATGTGATACTGGAATGAAATTGCTTAGGTTGGGTTTTCTGGGCTTTTTTCCTTCTTTGAAAGATGAAAGCTGTCTGCTAATGTGAAACCTCCAAGGTTCTCTGTAATTTTCTGCTTTGAAATCATTGCTAATCTTATACATAGGAAATATGACTTATTGGAATTGTGAAAGCTCTCCATCATCTCTGTCATAAATGCATTTATTCATCATCTCCTGCAGTCGTTAATTGTGTTTAGGGGATTGTTAATAATCTTTTTCATGTTTGTATACATAATATAAATGATAACATCAGCAACAATCTTTTTTATAATATTTCAGTTTACTAGAGGAATTTGTTGTAACATCATACTGAAAATGTGCAGGTATTTGTGCATCCTTGAAGAAGTATTTTGTAATCCATCATGGTGTATTTAAAATATAGATGAAGCACATGAAGTTTGAGCAAATGTGGAATAAATTCCCCTTAGTTCTGTAGTGAATAACTGTATCCCTCTGTGATGTAAAGCTTTCTCCTGGAGTATTTGAAAATGTCCCAAGCCCTGTTGATGAAAAAGTGAAAGTTGCTGTCATCAGAGACACCCTGCGGCTGATGGACCCTCAGAAAAAGAAGAGGAAGGATACTCAGTAAGTCTGCTGATTTTCCCTGGTTTTGCATCAGTGCCTTGCAATAAATAGAAAAATGAGATTGTTTTTCCCTGAGAAGGTCCACAAGCTGATTGTAAATGAGGATATACCAGTTTCCCTGGAATATCTTACTCTTAACTGGTGCAAACAGTTTAGAAAGTCAAATTTATTTATTTACGCTTCCACTTGAGGCCTCTTTCTTTTTTTATTCAAAACAGTAATGAGACATAAATTTGTGTATTAATTTGCTTGAAAGTCACAAATTACTCTGAATGAATTGCCCCATTGGAGCTGAAAAGTATGAATATTGTATTTAAAAATTGCTTCCTTAATCTGTGATAATAAACAGAGTTAAATCTATGATCTAGAAATGAGAACTGGCTGCAGCAGCTTGCACAGGAATGCCTGTGGTGGGATCAGGCTGAGAGAAATCATATCTTTTTTTGATGAAACACTTCATTTTAAGCAGTTCTTGAAGACATGAAAGGGTGATTTTTTTTTTCTCTTATTTTTCCCCTAGAAATTCTTGCTCATAGGTCTGCCTCCATGCTAAAGTATCCATTTTGCTCTTCTCTTGGCACTTAGTGGTAACCTGAAATGTTCTTCACATTCTATGATGATTTCAAGTGCAAATTTGCTGTCCTTTTGTAGACAGAGGCCCATGAACAAGACATGACTGATAATACTAACAAGTTCTGTATTACTGCAATATTATTATGAGATCAAACTCTTCCTTCAAAGCCTGTGCCACACAGAGAAGTTGCTGTGGTCAGTGTACAGAACATTTTGCAAAGCAATTTATACTCTGTGTTGCCTGTACTTAACCTCTACCCTTAAAGATTACTTCAGTGCATGGAGCTGAAAAAGATCATTTTTTAACCTGTAATTAAGTAACTAGTCGTGGTGGTTTTTTCTGCTGAAGTTATGTCAGGCATTCATTAACTTCATATTAGATATGGAAAAAAGGCAAGTGATAATTACAAATAAATTGCTAGAGGACGCCAGTGTGCGGGGAAGGCTCATTCAGCAGAGGATTCTTCTCTGATACATTTAGAGTGTTAAATAATTCCTAACAGGATTAGTTGGTGATGAGATAAACCACTGGCTCTTCACAGCACGAATTCATCAGTGGTGCAGCTTTTCTTCCAGGGTGATCTGGTTAACAGAGCACCTTGGAGATGAATATTGGTGTGTGCACCAAAAGTCACTGCCCAGGGCAGTGCCCTGGCACCTGCTGGGGGGGATGTGCAGGAGCTCTGGCACAGCTGCCCCTCCTTCCCCTGGCATCCCCCCCTTCTGCCTCCACGTGCTTTTTACTGAACTGGAAACAGTGTCTGGAACTTCTTGACCAAAACTTGGCCAAGTATTGACAGAAAAAAAATCTGGAAGAATTGCTGTTCTGACAGCAAACCAGCAGCAAGCCTCACAGACTCAAATTTGGATGCTAATTAAGTAAGGGGCATTAATCTCAGTAAGGTTTTAGCAATATATATAACATAGACTTTGAACACACAGGGGAAATACTGAGAAGTCTGAGCTGCATCTCAGGTAAATATTCTGCTGTGGAGAATTTGATTTCCTTCTAATTATCTCCCAGATTAAAATAAATGAGGCATCTAAATGAAAGTGAGTTTTAGAAGTCATCCTGAAGTACTTCATTATCAGGAAGGATTAATAGCTCAGAGTTTTTTTAGTTTAATTTTCCCTCATCTTCATGGTGTT
This sequence comes from Molothrus aeneus, assembly GCF_037042795.1. Taxonomy (NCBI): domain Eukaryota; kingdom Metazoa; phylum Chordata; class Aves; order Passeriformes; family Icteridae; genus Molothrus; species Molothrus aeneus. Next base: position 9,832,351 of record NC_089664.1, on the reverse strand, counting down.
TTGATATTGGTTTCCTCCTTCCTATCATATGATGTACAATATTGGAAAAAAAAACTAAGCTGAATAAGATCAGCTTCTCATTCCATACATATCTCTTAATTTTTCCAACACAGCTCCAGTCGTTACATGCAGGGATTGGTAGTAACTGTCTTGGCACTGCCAGCAATTAGTGATTGAAAATCTGCATTGATACATGTTCAAATCAAAGGAATTAAATATACATGGTGGCTTTTCTTCCACAGCAGAAATTACCTTTTCCTCGTTTTAAGTCACTTATGTGGAACTCAAGTTTCGCTCATCATTAAGAAATAAAAACATTAATAAAATCTCATGGCAGGTACTGATGTTTGCTCTGTCTGTGTGGCAGTGCTGTCCTCATGGATTTTAAGGCTTGAGCAGGTGATGGCAAACATCCAGGCCATTGAGATGCTGGAGCTAACCCAGTGATTTGTGTGACTGAAACTTGTCTGAAGCTTGTGTAGTAATTATTAAACTTGCTCTGGATTCACTCCTTACACCAGAGGTGCTGTTCACAGCCTGCTGAAGGTGGGAGAAGGCTTCAGCTAAAGGAAATTTGCACAATTAAGTGAATGGTCTAATGACACTGAACAACATGTAAAGTAAATCAACGTTACTTATGTAAACAGCAGTTTAATTAAGATAATCACTGATGCAAATCATTGTGTATGTTGTGCCTCCAACAGAAAATCCATTTCAAAAGGCTTTGCAAACTTCTATTTTTCTGTGCCTAATTTGGAATCTTGATAGTAGTAAAAAGGTTTTAGCTTCACTGTTTGTTTAATTATTAGCAATTTATTCTTCCTCAAATAGCATTAGATTGGAGGAGCAAAAAGGAGTCTCAGTCTCATGTAAATGCTGTGTATTCTGCACTGGATGTCAGATGTTTGGAGGTATAAAGGCAAGCTGGCAGGATCATTTGGAGCAGGAGTGCTCAGCATGTTGTAGGAGGAACATTTATATCATCCCAAAAGTGCTAATGACCTGCTTTCCTGTCCTGTCAAAAATATTTATGCCCTGGTTTATTAATGCTAATTAATCCAGCAATAAGGACTCCTTTGTATTTCGATTGCTGTTGTTTACTCTGTGTCCTGCTGTGATCTCTTGCATTTCCATGCCTAGTTTCTTACATATTTCAAGACAGAATAGAACCATTTTATTCTCTTGATAAAGAAATCATAGCACTATGGCATGTGTGTCATTAGAAATATGAGTTTATTTCTCATGGAATAAAATCTGCTTTTTCCCTGCTCGAGATGATGAAGGTGCAGCCCCTAAGTAATATAATGACTTTTATTCAGCTCTGAAATAGCCATTGACAGAAGAAAGAATTGAAACACTTTGGAAATGAAATGTAATTTAATCTATGGCTGTTACAAAAACAATCAATTCCTTGTGCCCTCCAAATGGAATGCTTTTGGTTTATTACCTAGCACGCCCTTGTGTTTCATTGCTAGTTTATCTTTTCTTGGGTCCTTTCTCTGTACATGCCACTGCAGTGCTTTTTTTCCATTTGAAACCAGCCTTGAAATTTATTTGTGATGTTCTGATTTTTTTTCCCCTTCTTTTTAAAAGATGTCAGGTACAATTCTCTTCTCTGGGTCCTGTGGCTCTAGAAAATGTCAAATATGATTAACTAATTTCCTGAGCAGGAAGAACCCCAATGTGGTTGCTCTCACATTTTTGCAAGATCAGCATGCAAACACTGGCTAATGTCACTCTGTTCTGTGAGCACCCTGTAAATATTAATGTCTGTCAGACTGACTTTTTTATTTTATTCTTTTGGTGTTAGGAAGAAATTCAGTCAAAACAAGGTTTTGTAGAAATTGCCACACAAAAGATCTTCCTCTTTTCTTGCACGAAACAGGGTGGCTCATTTTTTCCACTGTGTTGATTACACAACTTGAGCTCTTGAAATGATTCCTTTCCCTGAGAGAGGAAAAAGTGAATAGTTTCTAGGAGGAGAATGGGATCTGTATTTAATGAAAACATGAATTTATTTCTGGTCATCCTTTCGTATGTTCCAAAGACGTTTTCCAAATCCTAATGCTGTTTTTAATTTCTTGATATTTAGGAGCAATTTTGTACTTTCTTAAGGAAAGTCAGGAAATCACCTGTTCAGATCTATTCCATTTATTTTCCAGATATTTTTCTTCAGTTTCATAACCTCCCCTGATGTTAGAGTCATGTTTAATGGAAAAATGAAAATACACTGTAGAGATGTCTCGAGAGTGTGATTAGCCTAGATTGTGTTGGTGATAAAGTCATTCTTGCCATTTATTACTGTGTTTATCTCACTATCTGCATTGCAGGGTTGTGATTGGGTGACAGGGGTGGCTGAAGAGGGTCAGAAACTCAGAGCACAGACATGTGGAGAGGCTGGATGGGGGCTGCTGGTGCTGCAGCTATCACTGATCAGGAAATAATGGCTGTTCTTCAGGCTGCCTGTAATGCATCTTCCTTTCTGCTGCTGTGAGCAGCTGCGTTCTGTTCCTCAGGGATTCATTACTCAGGGCTGTCAGTGCCTTTTGCATTATATGGAGTGAGTTTAGTGCCTATCAAAATAAGCATGTAATAAACCCAGCTATGGAAATATCAGTGTTTGGGTTTCCATTTGCTAATTGACTTTATGGGCTGACTGCCAGAGCTTTTGGTTGATTCCTGCATCCTGCAAGTCTGCTCAGGTTTGCAGCTGTTCAAATGCCTCTCAAGCACCACCTCTTCACTCCAAGCCTTCTTTCTGCCTGAGACTGTATAAACTCATATGTGTGGCTTTCCTGAGATTGATCTTTCTCCTCTGGTTCATTTTGGAGGCTGACACAATTCTTTTCTCCATCAGTCAAGATGACCCAGCGTTCATACTGAGGCTCATTCTGCCAAAGCCCTTTGGAAGCACATTGAATTAGCCCCTTTCTCTTTCCTACAGGGCTTTCTGGTTCAGTCCTTCATCAGGCAATCTGCCAGCTCCACTATCAATTCGTGTCTGTTACGTTAGCCCAGGCAGCTTTTCATGAGTTAGACATGTGAGGGAGACTTTTAAATGTGATGTTTGTCAATGTTCCTTCAGTTCAGATTACTGAAACGTTAACTTGGTTTTTCTGTAGTTGAGAGTATTTATTTCTACTGCTATTTCTCATCCTGCTCAAGGAACTTGCCTCAATGACTCTCTTCAGTTTTGTGAAGCAGATGTTGTGGTATCTTGATCCTTGCTCTCTGTTCTTGCTTTTCCAATTATTTATCTGCTACATCCTTAAGAGCATTTAACCTTTCTCCTATTGATTAGGACAGGCCCTATTGGAAATTCTATGAACTACAGTGTGAGATGTCCCTCCATAAAGGGAAGGATCTGGTAGTGCTTGACTGACAGAACAGTTCTACATTGCTTTTAAGAGCCACTTATGTTGTACTGCAACAACAAAAAATACACTACTTAGTGCAGAACATTGGCAAATAATTTGAATGTGCTGTGGCAGAAATCCCAGCACAGAAAAGATAATTAAATGTGATGATAGATATTTTAATTTCTGAGTGGCTATAATCTGAAATATAATCTGAAATGTTTTAATTGACTAAAAATGGGTAATAATGGGTGATAATATTTCTTTTAAAATAGCTAAAACCACCTCCCTTGCATAGATACAGATTAATTTATGATTATTCCTATTTTAGCCTTCACCACTGCAAAAAGTGCTGTTGTTCACAGTCCAGTTTTGCAAGCAGGGCTGTGTTTGCTCACACACTGTATTCCAAGCACTCACATCTTGACTGGACAGGCTGTACTTTAGCTTGCACATAAAGAGTGAGTTCAGTCTTATCCTGAATCTCTTGGAATGACCCCGTATTGAAGGACAGCTGGAAGTGCTTCCAATGTACTCAGCAAGTGAGAGGATGACAGGCCCAGCTCATTTGGAAATTTTAATAGACAAGAACTGATATGGGCTGCAGGACTTGAAAAGGTTTCATTTTCAGCACTGTGGAATTAATTGGCCCAAGCCCATGGTGTGCTTTAGCAGTAATTGGTGTGTGCAGTGCCCCTGGCTCTGGGGTGAGCCCAGCTCTGGGTCTGTGCTATCAAATTGGGACTGGAGACTACTTTGGCCAATTAGACTTGAATCACAGTGTTTTGAGATGCAGCTAATCTAATTAGCTTTTTATTGACATCTCTTTTCTTTCTTTTTTCTCTCTTGTGAGCAGTAGAGGAAGGAATGGAGATAAGCTAGGGAATGTGACCTGTGTCTCCATAAAAACTGAACTTTCCCAACATTTGAATGTATCAAAACATGCTCTAGCAATTACATCTCTTAGATATTCACACCATATTACATTTTGAGTTGATCATTAAGAAGGGTTGGGGTTTTTTTTTTTTGCTTTTTCCTCTCTTACAATGATTCTTACATAAAAAGAAAGCCTTTGTGATAAAGTACAGAGAAAAGGAAAACTGTCACTTTCCTCAAGTTTTAGTAGAGCAGCCACAGGACTGCTGAAATGTCCAAGGTTTGCCCAGAAAGAAGGGAGGTCAGGAGTAAAGGAGTGGCTGCTTCATCTCCTTCCACATGGCTTCAAAATGAACATGGAGCCAGCAGCTCTAAATGCATCTTTGGATTCAGTAATTTGATTAGAGATTGTCAGTGAGTCTTGGTGGTGGGAGAGCCTGGGTTCACACAGGTTGAGATGCACTTTGTGTCCCTGTCCCAGCAGCTCTGGCTGGGGCTCAGCTCTGCTCTCTGAGCCTCCTTCCCAAACTGCCACGTGGATCTTGGAGCTCCTCTGCTGCCTGCTCCTGCTTTGGCTAAATTCTGACAAATTAGGCTGCTTTGTGTTGCTTTGCTTTGTGTTTTAAACCATGAATTCAGCAGGACTTCAGAGCATCCCTGGGAGCTGTGTTGCATGCAGATGTTTGCTGTATCCAGGCGTTGCTGAGGGGCAGCTTCAGCTGGAACCAGTGAAAATTCAGGTTAAATATGGTCAGAGATGTGCTCCAGTTACATTGGGGAGGGTATAAAACAAAAGCAATTCTGACCTTATTCATCAAGTACTGAAGTGTTTACTGGAGTGTTTGGTGGAGCCAGCCTTCTGCTGGAAGGCACCTTAGAGATCATCCCTATAATTTCCTCTTTAGTTTTCAGCACAAGAAAGCTGTTGTAGTTTGAAGCTAAAACCACATTTTTTCCCCTCTCTTAAAGCTAAAGGCAACATCTGTGGGTGCCTTCCCTGTCCAGGGGGGTTCACTGAATTTTGTGTTCACACAGGGAAGGGCATTAAGAGGTAGGTTTGAGTACAAAGTGTTTTTTCCTGACACTTCAATATGTTAATCATTTGAGCTGAGTTTCTGCTATCAGCAAAATCATCTTCACCTCTAGGTAGCCTGTAGCTTGCTAACATAATCTAGTTTTTGGGTGGTATCTTACTGCAGGAGCAGTGATTCAGCTGCACTCTCGACTGTAGAGTTTTTTCCTGGCTTTTGTATATGCACAATTTCCATTACTAATCTTCAGTTAAATGCTTCTTGAATGAAATTTGATTTTCAGAATATTAGCTTAATTGCCTTGTGTAAAATGAAAGAAATATGTGTATTTAATTTGACTTTTTTTTCCCTTTTACCTTCTGGAGTGTTTGTCCTGCACAGAAGCAACTCTGCCTTTAAATCAGTTTTCCCAGTTGCTCTGTAATGTAAACTCCAATAACTTCTAATTTTCTGTAATCTCTCTTATACTGAATTGCTTTCCACCAGATAGTTTACACAGCATAAGTGTACAGGTATATACCACAAACAGAAATTGTAGTTACAGTGTGTGTTTATGTCTGTATGTACAGCAGGGCTATGTGTGTATGGTATAAAAATGTCTTATTTCTTACCTGTCTCCTTGACATCTTTACAATCTCTGTGTTAGGTGTAAGTAAAACTGCAACCAGCTGTGAGAGTTTTGTATAAAATATCTGGGGGAGCCTTGAATGCTTTGTCCTGGTTAGCAGTTCCTCATGTGACTCCTGAGTTGTGGTGTGTACTCTGTGTTCTCTCAGGAATGGCACAAGCCATGAACAAATTGATTTCAAAAATCAGATTTCATGCAGCCTAGAAGATGTTAGAACCAATTGATCAGGCAAGGTCAGGCTGAGGTGCATCACCTCACCAGGAAGGAAACAAATCCCTCCTTGGACTGGGGCTCCTGGGCCCCAGCACAGGCTCAGAGAGGGAACAGTGAATGGAATAAATGGATGTGCACACACAGATTATATCCCTGAACACCAGTGCAAAGTCCTTACATGCAGGTGCCTTGTAAGAATTAGAATTTAAAATAACATGGATATAAATGACAGCTGAAATGCCTGTCTTTTTTCCTTTGAAAGTACTGTGATTTCTTGGGATAAAGTTGAAAATTTTACCTTTTTCTGGCAAGGTGTTTACATTTCAAGACTTTTTTTCCCTGTTATAATTATGTGATAAATGCAACCATTTATTTTTGCTAACATTTGGTTTTAAATAGACATGGAAAGAGAAGTAAAGGAAAAATGGAGACCATTTCATAGATTTTTTTGCAGGAGGTTTATTATTCTCATTAGCTTCAGGCCATCAGAAAGTTCCATGTCTCAGGCACTGCACATGATGAGTGAATATTGGATCATAAACATATTTGAGAACTGTTTGCTTATTGCCCTGTTCATACTCAAATAATGGTGAGGGAGTGCAAAGCAGGTTTTTAAGGGACAGCAATATTAAGTGCTTGGATTTTGGTTTGACTTAAGCAGAGGCATTGAGCAGAAAAATAACATTTTCCCTCTTACAGATATCCTTCAGGTGTCAGTTCTGCAGGATCCTGGTTTTATTACATCAATCACAAGCAGCTTAAGGCTTCCAAAAACATAGTCACAGACAGATGTTGAGCCTGTCTGGGGATTGGAAATATCCTCTTCCATTAAGTATAAATTAACTTAATCACCAGGTATGAAAGATAAGCAGCATAAACATCATTCCCTGAAGCTTTCATTAAAATTAAAATTCTATTTAAAACTAGGCTTGTACTTTCTTTGACTTGATCCCCCTTCAAAGAGATTATATCTGCTGTAAATTTTTACAGTGACAGAGTGACAGAAATTAATGTATTGGGGGCAGTGATGTTCTCTATAATTTAGCTTCTGCTGCAAGTCATCTTTCAGCAAGAGAGATGATTGGCTTATTTTTAAGTAATAATTGGTCTCTAGTCTCTGAAACACTGAGAAAGCAATAAAACTGCCTAGCACCCAGTGGCCACAAAATGAAAGCATGAAGTCACATGACTTAATAGCAGTGTAATCATCAGGAGTGTTATTTTGTGTATGAGAATTCACCTGCTTTAATAGGAGGATTAAAGCTGATAAAATGCAATTGCAGTGCTGCTTTCTGCTCCCTTGGCTGACAGGGTAAAGCTCCTTTTCTGTCCAGCATAAGCACAACTGCTTTCTAAGAATAATTTCCACATGGGAAGAAATATCCTGGGGTTTTATTTTTTTTTCTGTTCTAATGTAAGACACTTGGTGGTCTAATTTCAGTGTATTCCCAGGCTTTACAGCTGCTTTGCCTTTGCACTATCCTGCATTATTATTTTTCAGGCACACTTTTCTAAAGAAACAAAAGAAACTCTGGAGAAATAATGAGGCACATAAGTACCTTGAAAGCAAATAGTGAACACAAATAAATCTACTAGGAATAATAACAGCTACCTTCACAGAAAATAAAGTATTGGGGACTATATTTAATGATCTTTGTTCTGTAATAATTTTTGCTACAGTGGAACAAAGTCTTTGGATGCAGGATTTGCATTGCCTATCCATTATTTCATTACAGTAATGCCATATTTTCTGCTGCACTCATAGCTGACAGGTAATAACATAAGCATTCACTGCTTGTGTTACATTAAGAGTAATAAATCTGTAGTGAATACAGAATGATAGCACCATTATTTTTAAGAGGAGAAAGTTGGAAGTAAAGAATCTCGATTAATAATTAGGAAATAGCTGGGTTTTTTCAGCACCTGAGACTCCTCAGATGCATTTCTCCTTTAATTATTTAAACTATGAATTAGGGAGGGCTATAGAGATCAAACCACAGCTCTAGACTTCTCTGCATATGAAATGAAAATGTCAGTAATGTTCTCATCCCTGGCTTTGTGTCCCTGGCGTGGAGCAGAGCGGGATCCCTGCCAAGTTTCTACATCTTGGAAACACTCATTAACACTGTGTGAAGGCAGCAAACTTTCCAGTCTTCTGTTTTCTGCCAAAAGCTATTTAATCTTTAATGAGAAGTGTTTATTTTTATAATAAATCCATCAGTCTGAAGAGGCAGTGAACCATCCTTCTCAGAAAGGGGGCTGATGGCTGTGGCAGACAAACAGCACTCGAGGGACAGAGCAGAGAGCCCAGAGCTGCTGGGATGGCTGCTGGCAGGCTGCAGGGGCTTGGCCTTCTCTTTTCCAACAGTCTCATCAATTATTTTGGGTTTCTTACTCCAGTGGCAAAGCTATGGAGTACATTTTACCCATGGATTCACCTAAAATGTGTTTGCCAGCTCTCCAAAGCAAGCAGTGTGCTCTGTGCCTCTCACCCTTCTGCAGGGACACCACTGTCAGGCCTGGAAGCTGCAGGTGAGCTTCAAAATCTAACTGAGGTGATTTACCCAATTTATTTCTTTAACTGAGATACTGGGTTTTTTTTCTCTCAGAGAGAGATGGAAATTCTGCTTTCAGCATTTTCTGCTTCCCAGAGACAGGACAGCTGCTGTGTTTTCCAAATGTATTTGGTGTGATCAGAAGTTCATTGTCTGCCAACACCATGGTGATTATCAATCCTTCTGTTTGATTGATTCTGCTCTTTGAAATATGGACTCTTTACTGGGGCTGCTCTGCCTGCCTCAAAGCATTCTCCAAAGTGTTGAATAAACTCTATGTAAGAGCCATAATTATTCCAACATAATGTCAAAAATCTCTTACTTTGTAGGTTTAACATTCTTTTGATATTTCTATCTTTGTGGAACTATATTATTATTTTGAAAGGTGGAAATTCTTGTGCTATTGATGCTTTTTTACTTTGCCAGAGGGTGGAAGAGGGGATGAATATTAATTTTCTACAAATGGCACTCAGAGTGGCCAGAACAAAACAAAAGCTGATTACTGACACAACATGCAGGCAAACCATGAAACTGCTTGCTATGACATCCTGGGAGTGCTGAAAGTCTCTGTGTTAATAAAATAATGGGATTAGTCCATAAAAGCAAATTCATGAATGGTTGATAATGCAGAGACAGTGCTCTGGCTTGGCCTTAGTTTCCTAAATGATTTATTTCTGTGAATGAGCACACACATAGATTCCCTTCCTACATGCTCCAGGTACAACACTTACCTGTTCTTTGGGAGGTCCATATTCTGTGGTGATAAATGGGTGGATAGATACATTTGTCATGCAAAATATTCTCTGCTTTTAACTATGTTAACATAGTCCTTGCTTGGAGAATAGAGGCTCAGCTGAGGGAATAATTATAGCTTCAGAATCCAGAACATAGTATTTTCTTTTATTAGGTAAGCAGTTGTAAGCTGATACTGAAATTGCTTAATTTATACTTCTAGCAATGCCCTAAATGTAAAATACATCAAGTAAGCATTCTTAGAAATATTAATATTGTGATTCTTACCTCATTTTACTCTGAATTTTGACAGCTAAATTTTATATACAAGTGTACAAAATGCTGCAAATTTTGAAGCCTTTAATTAGTAGTTGCAAATTTGTTTGTCCCTTAGCAACTTGTATTTGCATAAAGATTAAGGCTGGTCAGAAATAAAGGAATAAAACATAGATGGAGGAAACATTAATAAATGAGTAATCATGTATAAAAGATAAGTAGTCTTAGATATCATTTCCATAAGCTTTATTAAAATTTAAATTTTTTTAAGGCTGCACTACAGTTGATCTTTTCTAAAGAGTGATCTTTCATAAGCTGCAGAATTAGAGAAACGAATGTATTGAGGTCAGACATTAGTATGTAAATGAAGCTTTGCTTTTTTTCTGTGTGGCAACAGAAGCATTACCTTATATTTGACCTTTCATTCATTTGCCTGACTCAGCTGTGTCAGTCAAAACAATTAATTCTAACGAGCAGCTTTAGAGAGTGGGGCTCAGCTCTCTTCTCCTTCCCTGGCCTGTTGGAAATCCCACAGCAGAGGAGAAAATGGAGGGAAGCTGGGCAGGGTTCTCTGGAAATGGGGAGTCCCTGGTCCCTTCTCCAGAGCCCCAGTGCAGCCCTCAGTGAGTCCCTGAGGTTGGCACACCCCCCAACCCTGGCACAGGCTGAGGTGTCCCCATGGCAGGGGCAGGATGAGCTCTGAGCTCCCTCCCAGGCTGAGGTGGCCCCATGGCAGGGGCAGGATGAGCTCTGAGCTCCCTCCCAGGCTGAGGTGGCCCCATGGCAGGGGCAGGATGAGCTCTGAGCTCCCTCCCAGGCTGAGGTGTCCCCATGGCAGGGGCAGGATGAGCTCTGAGCTCCCTCCCAGGCTGAGGTGTCCCCATGGCAGGGGCAGGATGAGCTCTGAGCTCCCTCCCAGGCTGAGGTGTCCCCATGGCAGGGGCAGGATGAGCTCTGAGCTCCCTCCCAGGCTGAGGTGTCCCCATGGCAGGGGCAGGATGAGCTCTGAGCTCCCTCCCAGGCTGAGGTGTCCCCATGGCAGGGGCAGGATGAGCTCTGAGCTCCCTCCCAGGCTGAGGTGGCCCCATGGCAGGGGCAGGATGAGCTCTGAGCTCCCTCCCAGGCTGAGGTGTCCCCATGGCAGGGGCAGGATGAGCTCTGAGCTCCCTCCCAGGCTGAGGTGTCCCCATGGCAGGGGCAGGATGAGCTCTGAGCTCCCTCCCAGGCTGAGGTGTCCCCATGGCAGGGGCAGGATGAGCTCTGAGCTCCCTCCCAGGCTGAGGTGTCCCCATGGCAGGGGCAGGATGAGCTCTGAGCTCCCTCCCAGGCTGAGGTGTCCCCATGGCAGGGGCAGGATGAGCTCTGAGCTCCCTCCCAGGCTGACCCCTGTGTGTTCTGTGCTGCAGGTGCCAGAGTCCGGAGCGGGCGCCGGCAGCGAGCGAGGAGCCGCCGGACGCCGCCCCCGGCCCCGAGGCCGCGCTGCCCTCGCTGTGCCTCAAGCAGGTGTTCCCCAAGTACGCCAGGCACTTCAGCTACCTGCGCCTCGTGGACAGGGTGGCTGCACTCTTCATCCGCTTCCTCGGCGTCAAAGGGACGACCAAGCTGGGCCCAACGGGGTTCCGCACCTTCATAAGGTCAGTGGGGAAAGGGGTCCCTGTCAGTTGTACCCCTCAGCTTGCAGGCTGTGTGATGCTTTCCAGCGAGGAGCCTGTTCTGTTCTCAAATACATCGCATCAATCCGAGCTCCTGGAGTACCTGACCTATGAGTGTGTGTCTGGGAGGAAGCTGGGTCTTTATTTGACAGCAGATCAGCGATACTTTGGCAGATACAATTTGCCGTCTTCGTCAACATGTCATGTTCCCAGTAAATGGTGGAAATATCATTGTGGGGAAGTGACAACTGAAATTAGGTCACTTGATGTGATTCTGTTGGCTGTGGGGGCACTGCTGGCCGCCCCAGGCTGCAGGAAGGATTCCCAAATGCCAGTTCCTGATGCACTGTGCAGGGAGGATTTGCATTGTGAAATTGCACCTTGCAATGTCAAGGAACTCAATTTATTTTTTCACATACTTTTTATTTAGGAGGGTTTTTTCATTGTTTTTTATGGCCATATCTGTTCTAGTCATGGTACAAATACCTCATTTTCTGTCTTTCATTGACTATGACAAAAGAAATGAGCAGCAGCAGCAGATGTACTCCTAAAGCACAGATCCTGTTTCTATGCAGATGCATTTAGCATTCAGGAATGAATATAAAACAACTTGGTTTATACAAATGATGATATATAGAAAATGTCTGAAGGCATCTGCTCTATCCACAGACCAGCACAGGATTGCATCCAGTTCTGTATTTTTTGTAGTTTTATCCAGCCTTATTTTGGCACTTGTCAGAGGAACACAGAATAAATGCCAACATTTTCTTTCAAGAATATTCAGATAAATTGCTGTAGCTCAATGAAATAGCATTTGCAGTTTCTTAACGCATGTTAAATTAAACTTTTTAATACTGGCAGTTATTTTTGTTTATTTTCTCCCAGTGCATCTATTCCAGCTATAAGGCCCTTTTTTGAAGAGCTGTCATTGCTGTTCATTTCAGAAGGGAGGTCAGGTTTCCATGTGTTGTATCACTTTTCAGGGAAAAAATGGTACACGAGTGGGATTTCGTGTGTGGGCAGGTGCTTGCAAAGAATGTCCACCCAAATTCTGGCTCATCAAAATCTGTTTTCCTTTTATGTTTTCTTCATTCTAAAAAAGTAGCTAAAAGGGAAACACTGACTGTCTCTAGTCCTTGCTTGGATGCTGCCTGGGACATTCTGGGCTATCCAGGCAAGGCCTTATTCTATTTTAAGGGAGCTCTGTTGAGGTTACTGAAGAGTGAGATTTGCTTCAATTGGCCGAGTTTGGGGTGGATTTAAAAATTTTTTTTGTTTCTTTTCTGGCAAGAAATTTTGGCCAGCTCTTTGGCATGGGCAGTGGTGGGAGCCAGGCTGCCAGACATCTGGAAATGCTGGAAATGGGGCTGTTCCCAGGGCTGATCAGCACCACACTGCACACTCAGACACACAAAGTGCCAGCTCTGCACCAGAGCTGCACCCAAAGCTGCTCTCCACACAGGTTCCATTCCACCAGGGGAAATCCTGTCAGTGCTCAGGCATGGAGGAGCAAGGCTGTGCCTGAAAGCTTCCTCCAGCCCTTTCCAAACAGGATCAGGCAGACAAATAAAAGGATATTTCTCTGTGCAAACCCTGCCTCGTGCAGAAAGTCTGTGCAGATTTGTGGTGGGTTTTGCACTGTACCAATTAATTCCATCTCTTACAGCCTCGGAGTACTAGCAATACCCTGGAAGAAAGCTCTGTGTAACAGTCAGGTCATATTTTTAATTGAAATATTCCATGTTTGGGCCTGTTCCATTCAGATAGGAGCATTTAATGGATGCTGGTTTGTTTGCTCTCTGCTGTGTGTGTTTTATTAGACTGAGCACGTTACAGTAGGTCTGTACACATGACATGGGTAAACTTTTCTCCTGCAAGTTGCCCTTGCAGAATTTTTCCTAACTTGGGAGTTTGGATGTAATGAGAATCTCATCTTTATTTTGTTTCTTTTTAACAGAAACTGCAAACTGAGTAACAGCAATTTTTCAATGGCTGCTGTAGATATCCTGTATATTGATATCACAAGGAGGTGGAACAGCATGGGCATTGACCACAAGGAATCAGGTAACCCAGGCTTGTATTCAAAAACTATGAAATCTGACTTTTGGGGTTATTTTTTTCAATTTTAGTTGCTCAGGTACACCTCAAGCATAGATAGAAATGGGAAGAAGCCATGTACACCTGAGGCATGCTCATACACAACCAATTCTCCTGGTTAGTGCTGTGGCAGTTACCCTTCAGGGCCGTATTACTCTGGGTACATGAGGGTCACCTCAATTTCACAGCTATATAAAATCTGAGTATTTGCATTTCAGAATGGATATAAATCACTTACATGGTTGGCTGGTAGAATTTCATCAGGAAAAATAACAGATTTGCAACTGAATCTTCAGGCTTTCAAAAATGAAGAGATTGTGTATGATGTCAATGAACCAGATGCTTTTGAGGTGTTCAAATGCAAACTGCCCACCTGTTTTGCTGGCTTAGCCCACTCCCAGCTGTAACCAAGACAAGCATGATTCTGTTGTTCTAGAACAGCTTCTAACTTTTTCCATAATATGCTTCAATGAGTGTCACTTCTGGGGAGAAAGTGTGTGTGTTACCAGAGGTGCTTTCCCTGCCTGCAGCTCACCGTGACTGATAAAATAATTTACTGAGCTGGCAGCTGCTGCTTTCAGATAACTCAACAATTCCTTTGCAAGCTGTTCTACAGCCAAGATCGTAAACGACCCCAGCTGCAGCCTTGGTTGAGAGAAATTATACTTCAGAATGTAATTGTTGTATTTTGAAAAGGTGCCTTTCCTACAACATCAATAAGCCAACACAGTTAAAAACCCCAAACCTTTCAATATCTCGTCCTAAAATAATCTTCTTAAGTGTATGTTCAAACTGGGAGAGCTTGTGGCATTCTGCACAACCAATTGGGGTCTGGCTTCTTAATTAAGAATTTGAGTAGGTATTACATCAAGGTTTTAAATACAATAATTAGTGTTAATACTCAGCTCCTCTTCCCCTTGGCTCTGGTAATGTGCTATTAGCGAGATGTGATCGAACAGCAGCTGAAGAGTCTCCCCTGCAGCACGGGGCTTCTGCAGGGGACTTTTGTGTGGGAAGGGATAGAGCAGTTGTATTATAGCAGAGACATTTTTTGGCACTGCTGTCTTCAGCTGTTTGTTTTTCATTCAGCTGAAACAACTATTGTGGAGTTGCTGGGTATGACTGAAAAAATGGCCTGTTCAACTTCAAAAGGGTTTGTACCTGGTACAGGCTGTGTAGGAAGGAAGTAGTGCTTCAAACAAACTCATATTTTGCTAAGGTGATACTTGGTAATGGGGTTACCTTCATAGTGCTACAGACTGAAATAACACACTGGTGTGAACTTTTGGGTCAGATCCATCTCTAAAAGACTCCATTCAGCTGCCGACAAAAACTTGTTTTTCTCTCCAGCTGGATTGTTTTCCTTGATGCTCAGTATGTGTGTGTTTTCCTTGATGCTCAGTGTGTCTCATTTGGTTTCAACTTAATAATTTTGGCAGGAGAAATCAAGGCTAATACTACATCAGTTTAAGGGTGTGATATCCTAAAATGGGTTCTTGCTGTACCACTTTGCCTCTGGATTGCAGGCTGAGGTCTGCAAAGCCAGAATCTGCCTCAGTGATAGGCAATGTCACCCATCTGTAACCCAGCCTGGGGCTTAGCCTGCCCTGAAACACCCAATGAGTGTGACACAAATAAAACCTTGGCTTTTGGTCTTTGAAGGACAATTTCTTTGCTTTCTGAGCATTCCAGATTGCTGCCATTTAAATGAAAAGATGTGAAGGAGCAGGATTGTTTGCATTCACACCCATCACACACTCATTTGGCCCTGCTGCCACAACAAACAAGAGATAGTATTGTCCCTGAGGAATGCAGGCTGCTGGAAATGCCACGCTCCAGTCTCCCGTGAGCTCCTTTTCCTTGCAGGAATGTGTCTGCAAGCCTTTGTGGAAGCTTTCTTCTGCCTGGCCCAGAAGAAGTACAAGGCGCTGCCGCTGCACAAGCAGGTGCTGTCGCTGCTCGAGCTCTGCGAGTGCCGCCTGGCCGCGCTGCACGGGAAGCGCCTGGTGTGGGGCTGCGGGCTCGCCCAGCCCCGCGGGGCTCTGCGGGCCACGGGCACCGCGCCCGGCCCCGGCCCCGCCCGGCCCCACGGCCACCAGGTGCTCCGGCTGCAGAAATCATCGCATCAGCTACGGGCGCTCATGTGCCGGGACAGAACGGGGAGTTAATCCCCAGCCAGGCACGGGTACTGCTGGAGGAGAGACTGGCGATGGAATCCCTTCATTTCAGAGTGACTACTATTTATTTTCAGCTGTATTTTTTATTTATGCTTTTCAAAAAGTCTACTGCAACCTCCCGTTTTCAAATAATGACTCTGGCAATGGCTATTTCTTCACCTCTCTGTGGGATTTACTGTGCACATCCCGTGACAAACTGTGCATTCATCCTGAGTGTGTGGAAAAGAAGGACCAACCCACAGGGGATGATAACCAGCATCATGGGATTGGCTGCACTGACTGAGGAATTACATTGCTTTGTGTGCACAGGACATGTCACAGCAGCCAAGGAAGGAACTGCAGTCACAAATACCAGACTGGAGAACTGAAATCTGAAATTGCACTTGTGGTCAGACTTTCAGGCCTTGACTCTCTTCTTTCCGTGGCTTGGACTGTAGGTGTTGGAATCGATACAGATCTGGTCAATATCTATGTACTTATTTTTTAAAGTCAGTCTTAAAGCACTGAAATAATATTTTGGCTTCTACTTCTTTGTACATGTCTTTGCCATGACAAGTACTGTTAGTTTTTTAAAGAAGAGCTAAAACTGTTTATCCTTTTGCTTCCACAGAACCAATAAGCTCACACTTATTCACAGAAAAAGATTTACTTTCTCAAGTCAAATTTGGTGAATCAAGTGGTGGTTTTGTCTTCAGGGATTCAGCACTGCTTCTGCAGAAAGCTGTACAGTGTAAAGGCCTAAGAGGTCATCTAAATTCCAGTGGAACCAACCCTGTCACTGACTTTAGCCTAAACTAACTGTATTCTAGGTTTGCTCATTTTTTGTCTTTTGCATGCTTGTTACCCTCTTGAGACTTGCAGTAACATCTAGAGCAGATCTTCTTTGAGTCTTTGCTCATATTCTTAATTTTTTCCTTAAATAACCGTGTAACTCTGTACGAATTAGATCTAAGGATGTTGTGTCAGAACTGCTGGGCTGTACTGCTGGAATTGGACAGAGGGGTTTTATTATCCAGGAAATGAACCATGACTTCCATGATCTCACACTTCTTGTGAGGGCTAAGCACAACATGAGACTGGCTGGAAGGACAGGAATAACTTGGAACTTCAGGGGTGTTGAGTGAAATTCTTTGTGGTGTCCCATTTATTACAATAATGAATGGCTACATCTGAGCTTGATTTTCCTCCTTTGTTCTACTCTTTAATGTTAATGACTTGGCTTATGTTTTAGTGTCCTCCATGCTATCAGAAATGGCAAAGCTGTAACATGGGCACTGAGCTTTGGGCTGGAGAACATTCCCTGGGCTCCATGTCAAAATGTTCCAGTGGCTGGTGCCCCCAACACATGCTGTGTCACTGAGGGGGAGTCCACCTGTTTCAAGTCAGGGACTAAATGCACACATGGTACATCAAGTGAGTTTTAAGTTCAGGGAAACTGAAGAGTTTTGTAGAGTTTTTTTCCTGATTTCAGTTTTAAGCAGCATGTGTTTTTCCCAACTGGCAATAGCAGCATGGCAATGCAATGCAGGAGTCAGGCTGAGCCCACACAGAACTAGTCCCCAGCATGTGTTAATCTCAGATGTGGGCATCCCTTCTCTTTACCTTTTTCTGTAACACAAATAAAATAGTAGTAGATCATCTTTTTTAGTTCAACAGCCAGACTTTGAAATTTTATGTATTATACATAAGAGGACAATTGTAGACTAACTAATGCCACTGCCCTCAGCCCTGTTCAAATGTCATAAAGATTATTGCAGTATGAAGATAAAATGCAGAACTCCAAAGTCTGGCACCTGTCAGAACAAATGAAGCTGAAAGGATCATTTTTTTCACACTTCCATTGTAATATATTTGAAGACATTCACAGGTTGAAAAATGGTTACTTCTCCTTTTGTGACATCTGACATTTGTCTTGCGATTGGCAGTGTGTTACTGGAAAATAGCTTACAGTTCCTCTCATCTCATGATTGATGTCCTGTAAAGACAGAGTTACAGAGGAGTCGGATTTGAAATGCTATGACTGCGAATGCCTTTCCCTGCACCTTTGAAGTACTACGATGTGTGGCCTGAAATATCCCGGTTTTGCAATTGTAGAACTCACCCTGATATCAGTGGAATAAATTAACTATTGTATATTGAACACTGATAAGATCCCTCTCTCTATGGGAGACCTTTATACTCTCTGGATCTAATAGAGGTTTTTATAGCTCGTGCATCCACAGGCTGATGCTGCATGCTCTATTCATCTCCCACTTCAAATATGAAAGGTCCCTTGTAGAATAGTCAAAATATTCAATTATCTGCCTCTAGTAATCCACTGTTCATGTATTTATATAATTGGAAAATTGAATGCTATATTATTCTCGGGGGGGAGGGAATAAACCAGGAATGTACTTTAGAGATTTAATGGCAGTCACATTTCTCTTCCCTCCTGTCTAATTCAATTTCCTCTGAATATTATTTAGCATCCAATTGCATAGAGCCTTTAAGTTACCAGTCTGTGCCCATGCAAATGACCAGAGACACTTTATCCAGGATATGAATGCTAATGCACTGATAATCTGTTAATCCTGAGGTACCTCTCTAGCTACAGAAACAATACAGGAAAGGCATTGGATTTTTAACAGCACTTTTGTATATATTCTCTTCAGAGAATACCACAGCACTGCACTCATCATTCTATTTATGACATATATGATATGAATATTGTATACCAGTGAAATCTTTCTTGTTATCAGACACACTGGGTCTGATATCCTTGAGTAGAAATCAGAATAAAACAACATCTAACAAAAATTTGAGGCAAGCGAGTCCAGAATTTCAACCCTCTTCCCTGCAGGCTTGTGTGCAGCCTGACTGTGCCCAGACCCGCTCAGTGATTCCTTGTTGCATTTGTGTTTTTTCTCTGCATCGGGCTGTTGCAGGTAAGGCACGGACAATCTGCCCTGGGCTCTGGGCACTCCTTGTCCCCTGTCCCACACCCCCGTCCCTGCCGAGCGTTCTGGAGCTCTGCACCGACCCCACACCGACCCCGCCGCCTGCCGCGCTCCTGTGGCCGCTTCCTTGGAAGGAAGGGCGGGGCAGGTGCTCGCTAATTACAGAGTTAATGACCAGCTGGGAGACCCCAGAGTTAATGACCAGCTGGGAGAGCCCAGCGCAGCTGTGCCCGGCTGGTACCCTCAGCGCGGGCAGGGTCTGCTGGGTACGGGCTGTGCCCTCAGGAGGGCACGGGACGGCGTTCGGAGCCGCGGCGATGAGGAGGGGATCTCGTCCCGCTCCGGCCCCAGCCTGGCGGGGTAGGTGCACTCTTCCTTGGGCTGGGTGCTCGGTCAGGCGGGGATTTTGGGGTGACCGGAGCGTGGTTCCTGCGCTACTTTTATGTGGGAGTCCCCGAAGGCTGTGCTGGGATTGTCGGAAAATGAAGGCCGGCCAGCCCCGCTCTGCTCAGCCCTTCTGCAGGGACGGGAGGGGGTCCGGTGCCTGGGATGCCCTTCGGTTTCCCGGAGCAGAACCATGGAGTGACTCCTCGGTCAGATCCTCCCGATGGATCCTTCCGGGAGAGCCCAGCTTAGGAAAATGTCCCCGGGAGGATCCAGGGCGCGGGCACAGCCCGGTGCTTCCAGAACCTTCCTGGCAGCGGGGCCGTGAGGGCGGGACGGGGCCGTGAGGGAAGGGGCGGCCGGGGTCGTGGAGCCCTGGCGGTTGTTGGTGCACAGCCAGGGTGAAGGGGGGGCATTTCCATAGCAATGTCCAGGGTTTCCCCTCATTGTGCTGGACTGAGGCCTGTCAGTGGCCCGTGGTGATGAGGGTGAACATGCTTTGCTTTGTGCTTTGTTCCACCTCCCGTTTCTGTCGTTGCGGAGGTTGATTGGAACCTTCTGGAGCAAGGAGCACTACATGGCATAGCTCGGTGTGGGGGAATCTCATCACACTCTGTGCCATGGGCAAGGACACTCCCCTATCCCAGGTTTCTCCAAGCCCTTGTCCAGCCTGGCCTTGGACGCTGCCAAGGATCCAGGGATAACCCCAGCTGCTCTGGGCATCCTGTGCCAGGGCCTGCCTACCCTCACAGGGAGGGATTTCCTCTGCTGTCTCAGAGGTCCTGCTGCCTCTGCAGACACCTGGCTGTGCCTTGCAGGGGTCCCACAGCTCCTTGCGGCCTGCCTGAGCAAGAATAACCTGCTCCAAGCAAAAGCTGAGCACTTGATTTTCTTAGGTACTGACTCTGCTCATGGAGCTGCCCCTCCTTTGCCACACTGACGGGCACTGCAGCCACACCTCAGCCTGAGAGAGCACACTGGCTCTGTCCCTTTGCCTGCTGCAGATGTCCTGGTGGATGAGAGATGGTGTTTGGGCTCCAAATTCCTGCTGAAATAGCAGTGAGGTGTCTACATCTGCCCAGCTACGCTCCACTTGTCTCGTTCTGCCCTCTGGTTGTTCCTCCATAAGGGGAAATTGATAAAGTATTTATTTCTCTCTGGCTGTTTCCATCTGTACTGCCTTGAGAGCATCCTCTGGCTCGCTTGGTTTGTTCCAGCAGGATGAGGTCCCGAGCTCCCACTATCCCTTCCCCAACCACACACAGCCCAGCTCGTGCTTTTCTCTCCGATTATTTCTGCCTTGCTTACCTTCACTTCATCTTAAGCACACACACAAAAAATCATCAGCGCTACCCAGATAAATCCATCTGGTCTCTGTCTCAGCCTCATTTAACCTCCCATTGAAGAGATTGTATCACATGGTATTCAGCTGGAACCTATTACCTTGCATGCCCAAGCATATCACATTGAATTACCCTGGCCCACAGGCCTGCGGTGTTTGCTAATAGCTAATGGCTGCTTTTAACTTAGAGGTGATTTATTGGAGCGCGTTTCTATTCGCAGTGCAGCGGGGGGGGTGTGGCAGTGCGTTAAGCAGAGCTCAGCGAGGGAGCCCGGCGGGCTCCGCGGCACGGCTGAAGGCAGCCTGGCTTCGCACCTCCGCCAGCTGCTGACGCTTCCCGGTACTCCCGTTCCTCAGCGCTGTCCCAGATGCAGCAAGCGTCAGGGAGCGGGAGTGAGTGCCCCTGGCAGCAAGGGATGCGGGAGGGCGCAGTGCTCTGCCTGCCTGTTGTCGCCAGCCTGAGTGCCAGGGGGCATGTGGCACATCCGTGCGCTCAGGAACGGCCCGGGAAGGGGGCAGTGTCCCCTGCCCTCTGCCTCAACTGCCTCTGTGGCAGACGAATGGTTTTTTTGCAGTTCTGATGGCAGAATTAAGTTCACTTGTGTCATGGCTGAATTTACTGCAGGTGTAGTGTGAAAGTGGTATGAATTTGCAGTAAAAGACAAATTTGAAAGCCTGTTATGGTCATGTGATGCAATTTTCCCTCTTCCTTTGCCTCATCAGTGGAAATACAAAAGCCCTTCTACAGGTCAGGTTCAGATCCATTGGTGAACAAGCTGGAGAGAGGGAGAATGAGAGTTTTGGAGGCAAACCAGCTCCCTGATGTGTGGTTTGCTGAGCCTCATGTTTGTCCTCCCATCAGCCCTGGTCCCCCAGCACACAGCTCTTCTCACTCAGGGGGTGAGGAGGCACTGTGGCTTTCAGGAGGAAGAATAGTTAGTGACTGTAATAAATCAAAGTCAGTCAACTTGGGAGCTCTGTTATTCAGGCTTCACTCCTTGATGATAGAGCACAAAAATCAAATGGTTGAGGTTATTCAATTATGGCTCATACCACCAATGGGGAAATCTGATCATGTACAGGGCCTGCATCAATATTATTTATGTGCTATGGGGCTGTGCTGGCTGTTGGGTTGGAAATGGCAGAAATCCTACAGGTGTCCAAGTCCTTCTCTCTCTTCCTCTCACTTAATAATGAAGTAACATGATCCACTGTCTGACTAAGATCAATAATAGCACAGGGCACATTGTGACAAGCTGGGAAACATTTTTCCTGAGTGTATCAGGACCCTGCAGGTGCTGAGGTGGGGAAGGAGGTGCTGCCTGGCACGGGACACAAACCATCTCCATCCTGGCCTGGCTGTGGGCGGCACTGCCGGCCCTTTCTGGAGGATGTGGATGAGCGTGGGCAGTCAACAGACATGGGTAAAATAAAGTTGTGAACAGCAGCAGGAGCTAAAATAGCAACATCAATAGCAGTTTCCAGATAATGATCTAATTAGCACAAACAACAAGTTTCCACTAATGACTCTTGTTCTTCCAGCTCCTTCCTTTCTGCTCTCCTGTTGTTATTGACTCTCCAGCAGGGAGCGGCTGCGCTCCCGTCTCTGGGGCCAAGGCTTTGGAGGTTTGTTTACTGCCTGGCTTTGAATTACTTCTCCAGAGGATGTTTGCTCAGAAGCCTGGGCTGCTGTGTGTGGGATGGCTGCACGCAGAAGGTGGTGGGGGCGGAAGGAAAATCAGCTGTTTGGCTTTAGTAGCTTTTGGGAGGCCTTGGGAAAGTTGTGCTCCTCACTGCACGTCCCTGTTGTGAAAATAGGGATGCTGACGTTCACCCACTGCAGTGGAGTGGGAGCTGACTGCTTGTGAAGGGCTTGGGAAGCTGTGAGGGAAAGATGCTTGTCAGGAGCAGAGCAGAGACTGTTACTGGAGGAGCAAGCACAAGCTGTTCCTGTTCCTTCCCTCACTAGGTATGAGCCTCATCTCTGCACCTCCCTGCCTTCCTCCCACTGAAAAAACAAACAGGCTCTTCTGTGCTCTTACAGCCCCAGCTTGGCAAGTATTGGCTTAATGCTGTCCCTTCCTCAGCTGTCAGTGGCCACTGTTGTCACTGTCCTCAGTTGTGGTGGGCAGGATTCTTGTGTTTTGAAGATGCCCAGTTCTGACATCTCCCAGCTGCCAGTTGCTGCTGGGCTTAGCTGGGACAATGCAGTGGGACCACCTCAGCCTTGCCTGAGATGCTGCCTGGCACCAGGAGCAGCTCACGGGCTGGTGACTCTCACTTACTGAACTGAACAAACCCTGTACTTGTAAGGGTGCAATTACTGGAACATCATTATTGCTGATGAGTCTTGTGCTAAAATGACTCTCCAGATTAAAAACCTCAAGCAAACACATCTGCACTCCCCAGCCTCCCAGCCCCGTATTCCCGTGGCTGTTCTGGCTGCTGATCTGCAATTCCAGTCTCACTCCTCCCAGCCCTGCCCGTCTGCCGGGGCCCATGGGAGCGGCTGCAGCCGGGCTGCGGAGCCGCAGGTGCTGAGAGCTGTCAAGAGCACAGAGACGTTCTGGGTGTTTTCGGCTGAGAATTCAGCTCTGCTCTAATGAAGCCGAACAGCCGCTAAGGAGGTTTTATTCAAGTCAAGGTGGTTTTGACTAATCCTTCCTTGCAGCATTCTCGGAGCTTCTGTGTTTCCAGGGCTCCATTTTTCTTTCTCTCAGCCTTCAAAATCAACAGTGTTGAGAGGAATGGCAGAGCCCTGAGAGAGGATTTTGGCCTGGGTGGGTTTTGGCTTCCCTCCCTGGGCAGGGGCCGGTTCCAGACAGGAACGGGAGGAGCCCAGTGCCCAGCCCGGCTCCAGCCCTGCTGAGCACAGGAATAGCCACAGGTACTCTCCACATCCCCACTCATTTCGATGAAGCCAGCTTGACTTCCACCTCTCCCGGAGGAGCTAATTAAGATTATGTTAATGAGGCAGAGGTGCTGATGCTGCCCAGGGTTTTAATGACTTTCCTCCAAGTTTTCTTTTACTGAAGGCAGAAGGGTGGTTTGTAAGGACTGGTGGGGACAGGAGCAGGCCTGGCTGTCACACCCCCCAAACAAGTGAAGGCAAAGTGGTGGAGTCAGGGCTAAAATTCTACTGGGAGCAAATTTCAGTGATCTCTTTGGGAAGGCAAACAAGACAGGTTTGTGTGTGCATGTGGCATGTACCAGGATGCCCTAAAAGCTGGAAATGACTGAGTAGAGGTGCTGGAGCACTTATGTAAAATATCTAAATAAATCTTTAATATTTCTAATTGCAAATGTACATAAATTGCACAGCCACATCATTTCTTTGAACACCAACAACTTTCTCTGTACATTATTACATAGTTTAAAAGGAGCTGAAGGAGATTCAGCAAACACTTCCACTTTGCATTTTTGTTTTTTAAACATACTTACAAAAGAAGATTTGTTTTTCTTTATAAGAGGATATAAAACATAGCGACTGCTTATCAGGAACAAGTATCAGCCTAAGCAGATATACAGAGAGAGGTATATCTTAAGACACAGTGATGTATGATAAAGGAATATGTGAACATGGAGGCTGCACTCTGGGGTACTGGTAGCTGATGCAGAGCCACATGGCATTTACAGCAATGTCACAGCTCAGGTGATCTGTGAAAGTCAATGCTTGAACGTGACACCCTTTTCAGAAGCATGGTTGTTTCTGGATGTTGTGCAATGCCCTCAGGATTGGATTTGGTTTGGACAGCCCATGAGCTGCATGTTCTCATGCTGCTGTTGTCCTCCCTCTCTCCCACGGGTGATTTTCCCCAAGGGAGAAGGAAAAGGCAGAAGTTTGTCTGTGTGGGGTCAGAGCAGGGCAGGTGCCACTGTCTGAGCCTTCTGGCGGAGCAGTCTCCTCTGAACGGCCCTGAGGCTCAGAGACTGCCTGGGGATGGGCGGGGACTGTCCCTTCCTGTGGCCACTGAAGGGAGCTCCTGGTGGCCCTGAGGCCGTGGCTCTGCCCCACACCAGCTCCCAGTCCTGGCCAGCCTGGATTGCTTTGAACACAAAGCTTGGGGAGGAAGTGACCCGAGCAGTCACTGCAGGTGGGAAGGACAGAGTGTCCACCTAGGAACAGTGCCACAGGTGTTTCCTTTGGACTTTTGCTTTATACTGTCCAGGCAGAGCTGTGTGAGGGACAGGGCAGGGACTGTGGTGGAGCTGCTGGACCCACTGGTCACAGGCTGCTGTCAGAACGGGCTCGGCCCAAGGCTGCTCCCCCTGCCCTGGGATTGCTGGGCAAATGAGCCCCTTTCAGATCAGACCCCTGGGCCACAGCCTGTGGCTGTCCTGGCTGAACACATCAATGCATCTGCCATCTGTGACTGGAAATCCTCTTTCTCCTTGTCCATCACAGAACAGACCTCAGCACATTTTCTGTTACATCTGGGTGTGGACATTAGGAACAGGAAAAAGCTTATGAGCTATCTAAACTTTGGGAATGATTGATTCCTTGCTGATTGCTTTCCTAAGAGAGCCTGTGACACCTCACTGAGGTCCAGCAAGTCCCTTTGCCCTTTAGGAGTATTCATAGTAGCAGAACTTGTGTCCTGCAACCTTGCAGCAACCTCTGGGACTGGCTCCCAGACCAGAGGGTTCCACATGTTCTCACAGTGCAATCAGTGCTTTACAGCTGCAAAAGCAGAAAACAAAACCAACCAGACTCAAATGACAATGCAAAGTGACACTGGACTCTTTGGATGGCGGCAGGATTTGCTTAAACTGGTGCAGAAGGGGCTGGTGACTACAGTGTAGTATTAGTGGGCATGGGGAAGGACTGCGGTCCCTCCCATCTTTTGGCACTGAAGCCATAATCCCTGTCCCAAATGATGATACTTACAGTCCACAGAGACCTTGGGATACCGCTCAGTCTCTTTCATCCCCCTTCACACAAACCCGCTCATTTTTTCAGGAGCGTTCACTACAGTTTAACAAAACCCCCAATCAAAACTCTAAAAACAGAATCTTTGAGGTGGGCCCAGCACAAATCTGGATCCATGGCTTTGCTGCCTTCCCTCAGATCCCCAAGGGAGGAGGCTGGAATCAGAACATGGGTCTGGATCTGGATTTGGCAGCCCGAGCCCACCTCTCCAACACAGCAGTGAGATACAGCCAAATGCCGACCGAATAAGCAGCACCAGGAGTAAGTTACTATAATACAACTGTTAGTGAGATAGATACGGTACAGTAAACACTGAGAACATTTACAAAAAAATATTAAGACTTGTATTAAGATAAAAATTGGTGTGTTTTTGCTTTGTTTACACTTTGACGAGTTTGCACTAGAACAGCCTCTCACTGTAGAAAGCGCAAGAACCAGGAAGGAAATGGAGCCAATCACAAAACCTTGGGGACAGTGGTGGTTTGCTCTGGTGCTGCAGCACCTCTCAGGATCCAGGTATTGCTATGCCAGGTACCAGCTCCGAGGCCATGGCAGGGAACACGCGGGCTCCTGCACTCACTCACACGCACACACACGGAGAAATGTACAGCTTATAAATAACAAAAACACAAACTGAAGAACAGAACTGAGCCTGGGCCTGAACACCTGCCCCCAAACCTTTTTAGGGGAGAGTCATGGTTAGGTCCAGTTGTTGACAGTTGCAGGAAAAGGAAACAGGAAAAAACAGGGGGGAATCTCTACTGTAACGAGACTTCATCCTGATTTAAATTTCTTTTCGTACTGGCTTGGGAAACTAAGCATCAACTCCAGAAGGTGTTGGCACTGGAACTTTTAAGATTTTAATAACTGGCAGTGGAAGGATTTAAGCATTCCTGCTATTTCAGCAGAACGATGTGTTCAGAAATTTGCAAGTTTGAGGGGAACCAGGAGTTTGTGACAGATCAGGGTGGGGAGGGAGCAGTGCCTTGGCTTGTGGTTGAGAAGATTAAGATGTACTGTGCTTAGCTTCAGCACTAAACAATTGGCTTGTGGGTGTTTCTTTTTCCAGCTCTTACGGAGAGCACTGACTGCATCCCGAAATTACTTCCATGTATGAATGGAAACGTCGCTGGTGGGGCGCCCGCCCCATGCCCTGTTAGCGTTTCCATTCCTCTATGTCACTTCTGTCTTGAAAAACTCCAGTCTCTCGCAACACAAATACTTAGAATTCAAAACAATCAGCTCTAAACAGGCATCTTAGGGCAAAAGCATTTAAAATAGTCTTTTTTTTCAGGGTTCTTACGTATTTGACTCTGAGACAGTGGCAGGTGTAAATCTACATTACCCAATGGTTCACAGTACCCTGTATATTCCTAACCTGTCTGGGTCTTTCTCCAGTTGTAACCTTGTCAGATTTGTGAGATTCTTCAAAGCCATCTGTGCTAGTCTCCAAAATTCAAAGGTGACTGTACTTGCCATAAGTACTGAGTTATGACATTGCTCTGAGGAGCTCCGTTTGGGGTCTGCTGTGTGCTGCACCCCTCGGCAGGTGTTGGCGGGGTGTGGAGACCTCAGTGCAACACGTTCGCTCCTCCTGGGCTTGGCCCAGGGCTTCCAGGGACCAGAAAAACGTGTAGGAAAAAGAGCATCTTAAATTTTGCAAACGATTGCATGAGGAAGAATGCTGTTAAGGAGCCTTACGGCTGCGGGGCAGCACGGCAATGCAGAGCTTACTGGCAAAGTGTCCTGCTCAGGCAGCCTGGGAAGTGTGAGGCTGGAGACGGTACCTAAGCAGAGCAGAGCTCAGGGAACGTCCTATTCCCTTGGGCTGTACATTTACACATGGCAGCAGGAGCTAGGACAGGCGTTGAGCAGTGTGTTAACCTTTAGAGGGAGCATAGGCAGATGTCCTGTACACTGTACACTGTCCGTGTCTCAGAGAAACCTCTGGCTCTCGGTACGAGGGACCTGCTCTGAGAGTGGGACTTGTGAAGAGCTAACTGCAAGAAGCACAAACCCACGAGCACACCGTGGCGGCAGGTCAGCGGCACAGCCCCCGTGAAGGGGCGCCCAGCTGAGCTCAACGTGTCTGTGCCGAAGCTGGGAAAGTCTAATCCTGGCTTATGCCTGCACAGTGCTCCTGACAAGGGGCCTTTCGGTGGTGGCTGCTGTTCTTGGTGGTTACTCCCTTATGACCATGTTTTACATTCTTCAAGCCGGTTAATTTCCATGCAGTGCTCATTCCCAATTTAAAGAGGACAGTATTCCAGAAAATGGGATCTTTTTTTTTCTAATGCATACTGTGAAAGAAAAGAAATACAATTACCGATCTTCATGGTTCTTCAGGGCTTTTTCTTGTTTCTTTGTCTGTTTTTCTCCCCAGAAATAGTAAAACTCTCAGCACAGAGCATTCCATCCCCACAATGAACCCTTGATCAAGCAGGAAGCTGCCACTCCACGTAGCCCCCTCGCTCCCCTCTACCACAACAGGCACCAGCAAATCCAGCCCCTGTCCCTCAATCACAGCTAAGGGACCAAGCTCAGGCAACATTCACTTTATTCTGTGGCAGGAAGTGTGCGTGGGACAATGCCTGGGGCTATTGCTTACAAAACTCTTCCCCTTTATTTGTGAGAGAGCAGAAGCTGTCCAAAGGAATCGAGTTGCCGTTCACCAGGTGCCAGCTCCTCCCTCCACTCCTGTGCCACAGCCTTGGCCTTGCTCTATGCCCCTGGGCTGCCCAGGGACCCCCAGCAGCACCAGTCCAGCCCCCCTGCCACCGGGGCTCCCCACACAGCACCCCTTTGGCCGCCACACCGCCCTGACCTTCCATCTGCACTGTGCTCCCTGCATGGGCGGAGTTAATTAAACACTAATTAGCTGCATGAAAGCCCTGTGGATGCTGTGAAAGTCAGCGGCCTCACAAAAGCTCCCAGGAAGGATGCTGGGCTTGGCTGGGGTTCACTTTGGGAGGGCTGTGCTCCAGGGGGAGTCACAGGAGGAGCGGGCCAGGCTTTGCTGCCGTCCCTCGGACGCTACATCCAGCAGCACACTTGAACTGGACTTACTGGGCCCCTGCCTGCTGCAGGCTCTGCCCAGCTCCCTTTATTTCGCTTACTGCATGACAAGGATGTTACTCCTTGCTGGGAGGGGTGAGGCATATCCTTTGGGCAGTTTAGAAGGAAAAGGTTACTTTTGTTTGAACATTAAACACTGACTCAAATCCAACAGTGACAGCGATTCTCAAATATATGTTATTTCCTTATGCCACTCATCTCACACTCGACATTCCCGTCCCTCAAAGTGCTGGCAGGACATCTCCCAGCAGGGTCAGTCGGCGCCGTCCGCAGTAAGGAGCTGGTGCTCGGGGAGCAGCCGTTCTCTGAAGCCGCGGCTCACGCCTGCTGCGCACGGTCCCTCCGGCCAGGCCTCTCCTGCGGCAGCGCCCTCCGCGCGTTAACAATTACTGCTGTTTCTGAATTCTCCATTCTCTGTAATCTGCAATTTAGTTGGGTTTGTGGGGGAGATCCCATTACGTGTCTGCATGCTGTACCTCTCTTTCAGCTGAGTAAGGGCACTCATTAGCCGTGCGTTGGCAGCATCCAGGGAAGCAATGCGTTTCTCCTGCAAGCAAACAGCAGAGGGCATGATCAGTGGAGAGGAACGAGCCCTGTCCCTCTGGGACGTCAGCCCAAGACAGTGACCCAGAGGCCTTTTGGACCAGGACCTTTCTCTTTGGCATTCCTGGGCGGGGGATTTTAAATGCTACACAGCACTTTTTGAAATCTGCAGGGCTACAAATATCCCCCGCCTGTGCAATGTGAGCTACATTTATTTTAGGATCCTGATGAAAATGGAGGTAACACAGTTGCTCTAATTATTCAGTTATACATTGTACTGTTTGTTCTAACTCAGTTGTTACAAAAGATGGTAGGATTCCATTTCTAAACCCAAACTCTCCCAAGATAGTTATTCCTGTCAGTATTTAATTAGTATAAATTAATAGTTTAAATGACTTGTAGCCTGCCAGGCTGTCTTTAATGGCAGCTCTCACTGATTACAGCATTGTAAGTATGGAGCAAGAGCTTGCATGTTGCAGCCTGATTCTGCCACTCCTGTTCTTTGTGACACTGAACAAATGTCATCTTCCTGTGACTGCCACAAGCAGAGGAACAGAACCAGCTCAGGGACAGAGCAGTTGCTTGTGTGTAACTCTGAAAGTCCAGCAATGAACACGTCCAACACGTGTACAGCCTGAGGTGACCGAAAGAGAGGAGCAGAGAGCGTGCAGGGGCAGGGTCAGAACCTCACATGTACCCCCCCGAGGTGCAGGGGACAGGAGGAAGTCCCAGAGCTGCTGGGAGGCTGCAGGTACCACCACTGACACCTGAGGGACAACCCTGGGTATGCATGGTTCTTCTGGAGCGAGGAACAGAATAGGATGGATGATTTAGCAGCTTTGAACAAATCGCTCCCCAGAAAAGCTGGGGTTTGTTTTACAAAGTTACTACTGTCTCCTTTTAAATTAGCTATGCAGTGAATTAGTCCTGCATAGTGATCAATAGGGTTGTTAAGTGTAAGGCCAGAATATACTATCACTTCTAAGCCACAAGCTGTAGGGAGGCCTGGTTGGTGAGGACATGGTGGTCTCTGTTGGACAACCTAGAAGTTTATGGGCTGTATTTTTATATTCTCTTTTCCAAGCACAGTGTTTTGCATCCATCATGTGATGCTCCTCTTCCACTGTAACTGATTGCAGTAACTGAGCTTCCCAATCCAGCCCAATCCGGCTGTGTGTTCCTTGTGTCCAGGTTCTGATGATCCGGGCATTACTGGGACATGAAGCACCAAGCAATGCTTCAGGGGATGTGATCCTTTCACTGACTAAGTTGTGGGCACGATCCCTCCCCAGTCTACCACCCCACGCCCTCTGTGCCATGCTCCAAGGCTGCACACAGCTGTGACAGTCACTGTGTCCTGCTGCAGCTGCCCTGGGCCTGCCTGCAGCTTGGTGCTGACTCACCCACACAGTCTCACCATGGGCTGGCACTGCTGCAGGGGGGCACTGTGTGCTGGCAAACCCACCCTGCAAACTGCAGCAGCCTTTGGCACGGGGCACTCACCTGTGCATCAATAATCTTCTGCTTGGAATCCACAGCAGCCTGCATTTCAGCGTGGTCCTTCTTTAACTCCTCCTCAACCGACATCAGTCTGGGAGCCGAGCACACAAGAAAAAATTACATTGGCCGAGCTCTGCTAAGCCCAGGTATTACACTCACACTCTGCCTCCTCTTACCCACAAACCAAGCTTTTTTTCTTGACTCTTACTCTTCCCTGGAGCTCTGTCTAGCAGGGTGCCCCAAAGCTGAACTGACAGCACAGCAAAGGCTGACCCAGTGGTGAGGGCTGACTGAAAGCACTAAGTGGGCTTGGCTCAGGTAAAGGTGAAACCTGCTGCACTGAAACAGCCCTGGACCACTGTAAACCACTTCCCACTGGGTGGGAGAAAGGAATTTAGAGTTACAGGTAAGAGATGGTGGTGAGAGCCATAGCTATATGAACAGAACAAGCCTGCCAGAGCCTCCAAACTCTCCCCTCCTGAATTTCTGCCCTTGTGCAACAGGAAAACATCAGGGTTTTCCTGGTCCCAGGTAACACTGAGGGGAAAACCCATATGTGAAACCTGCCTGCACCTCCAAAGAATCCTTTTTCTCCTGAGAAGGGGTGAGCTCTAATGCCAGGCAGGCTGCCCTGCCTTACTGCCATCCCCAGCACTCCCATCTCCCTGTACCTGCTGATGATGCCCTTCATCTGGATCTCCTTATCCTCCTGCTGCCTCCGGAGCCGCTCCTCGCTCTCCTCCAGCCTGGCCTGGTACTCCAGCACCAGCTTCTGCGTGGTCTCCTCCTGGCATTTGAAGCGAGTCTCATATTCCTCCAGCTTCTTGTTGGAGATGCGGAGCTTGTCCTGCAGCACCACCAGGTCCTGCTGGTACTGAGCGCGCAGGGACAGACACAGGAGGAGAAAACACACGTGGCACGTTACCTCGTAGGGTTTGCCCTCGCCAGGCTTTCCCCCAAGCCCGCTCAGCCCCTCTCCTTGTATCAGACTATAGCTGCAAACCCGGATCAGACAACCCCGCTGCCGACACCTCCTCTTCCGTCTCCTCCGCGGCGCCAGGGGCGATGCCGGGTCCGCGGGGCGGGCAGGTCGCTGGCAGGTGCACAGAGTGGGCTGTTAGCAGAGTCTGGCATTTCACAGGGGAAATGCAGGTTAGAGCGGGCCTGGCAAAGGCGGCGGGCAGCTTCTCACACTGACAGCGCGGGGCTCGCACAGGCAGGGAGGCTGCAGCGTGGGATTTGGGGTTCGTGCAGGAGCTCTTCAGTCTGCAGCAGTAAATGGGGGGGCTTTGGGCACGCTGGGCGCCACACACGAAGGGCAGTGACAAATGCAGGACACTGCTGTCTCAGCACCCTTCATCTAGCCGAGGGCACCGCGCCGGCTGAGCAGGGCACAGAGCACTGCTGCCTTTTGGGACCCAGCATTTAACTCAGATATCAAACCAGGGTTCAGTCCAAGAAGAGCCGCTGCATGAAGCCAAGACCCCACAGTTGTACTGTTCATTTGGGTGAAGCTATAAATCAGCAGCAGAATTACATAAAGCAATTTAAAAAATTAAGAGCTTTTGAACTCGGTAAAACTGGGTTCAGCTATTGCAGCAGCACAGCATTCAGTAAACTTGCTTTGCTAAAGGAAAATCCAGTGAGTGTGTGCACAAGAAAACTGCTTTAATTTCCAAAAATTATATTTGGACATAGCCTTTTAAAAAAGCATCTCAACTGGAATAACTTCAGAATAATTAACATGCAGCTGATAATGTGGCATGCTGCTTTTAAAGTCAGATACAGGAAAAAGGCTTCCATCTGAGTCATGAAGGCTGTTAAAGCTACAAGTGTTATTAATGAACTGAGAGAAGTGCACTCTGTTGTGTCTTGACTTGGCCTTTCCCCTTTGGCCATCATACCTGGGTAGGCACTGCAATGATGGGCTGGGTCATGTCCCACGTCTGAGTCCTCCTGGCCTCCAGACCAGCCCTAGGGAGAGGGGAGGGCAGCCAGGCTGCTGCTGGGGACTGACCAGCACTCCACTCAAAAATAACTGCAGCTCCCAAGGATTGAAAACTTAGGAAGCTGATGGTTTCCTGAACTGCAAAAGTACTGGAGCGAGGCGGTTTTCCTTTAGCAAAGCTCTTACTGCAGCACAGGAATGGCGGGGTTTGCACACGGAACCTGAAGCAATGAGGGAACAAAGCTGCACAGTAGCACTAGAGTCAGACAGCAGGGAGTAG
The DNA here is from genome assembly GCF_037042795.1 of Molothrus aeneus. Lineage (NCBI taxonomy): Eukaryota > Metazoa > Chordata > Aves > Passeriformes > Icteridae > Molothrus > Molothrus aeneus. Next base: position 9,799,820 of record NC_089664.1, on the reverse strand, counting down.
CTTGAACAGGAAAGATTAAATACCTACCCTAGCCTTAAAATAGGAGCAGCGTAAGTGAGCTCAGAGGAGAGCAGGAGAGGCCTCAGAGCCCGAAGGAGTCGCTCCTGTCTCTAGAACACTTGTCTCATTCTCAGTTACCATTCAGGTCTTACAGTAATGGGGAGAGAGGTTATGCTAATGGTGATCTTGAATGTCAGTGACTGATGGGACAGCAGAGTAAGGAAAGATGCTGCATGGCAATGAGACAGCCTGGGCTGGGGCTCCTGCTGGGCTTGGGGCAGGCACTGGGATGTTGCAGTGCCATCAGAGTTTGGAACCCCACCACTGTGCCCAGCCAGGATGGGCTGAACCCACAAAACTGCCCTGATCTTCCTGGGGCAGCTGGGAGCTGCTGCCTTGGACCTCCTGGCTCCTACAACATCTGCCCTCAGCATTTTCCTTGGGTTTAAGAGGTGACAGCCCCAAATGACACAGCACAGCAGAATGAGCACGGGAAGGCTATTGGAACAAAGCCAGATATGTGTCTGTGCTGGGAAACAGGACAGGGGCTGAGGGAAGGATGAAGTCTGCAGTGCTGCTGTGATACAAGAGAAGCATATTGAGGAAACATCCCAAATGCTACTGATGCTCAACTGCCACAATCCTGGCAGAGCCAGGCTGCTGAGAAAGACCCTTGCAGAAGTGGCAATCAGCAAAGATGGGATTTTCCCAGATTGTGACTGTTGGATCCTCATTTTTATCCTTCTTTTTCATCCTAGCCAGGCCTACTTTGTCTCTTCCCAGCTTCTCCCACCCCAGACTTGCCCAGGAAGGAGGGGAAGGGAGCAGCACCCCTCTGCTTCAGAGGCACAGAGCCTCTGTGGGCCCAGGGGCTGAGACTGGATACTCTGCACACAGCTTCCTGGCAGACCTGACTGGCCAGGTCCTGATGTGTGCGACACTGCCATAAGCCTGTGGAAGTGCCACAAAGTCACCCCAGGCACCTGTGCTGTCTCTGAGACCAAAATTTGGACTTAATTTTTAGGTCTGTGAACAGCTTTTTGACATGGAAGCTGCTTCCTGCTCCATGTCCCTGTTGTGAGGCAGGAGGCTGCCTGTGCCTTGCTCCACCTCTGTTACAGGGGTGCTTAATCCCCTTTTTAAGCTTTCTTCCCAGAAGCTGGGTGAGTTGGAATGGGGAGAGTAAGAGGCAGTGGCTGGCTGCAGAGTTTGTTTCAGGGCAGCATCAGCATTTGATTCCTGGCTCCTGTGTTTCTTACTTGCTTTCATCAGAAGGTGATTCCAGTCACTGAGTGTCTGAAAGCCTCCCAAACGTTCCCCACAAGTTCCCTGGGAGGCTGAGTAGGACAGGGAGCAACCTGGCCCCTCTCTGCTGTGCAGGGACCTGCACACAGCCCACCTTCTCCCCAGGGTGCTCAGGGGATAACATTCAAGGAAATCCTCTCTCTATTCAGAAACTTGTTTCAATCCAATCAGGTTTTACCTTTTCTGCTTGGCTGAGCTCGTCCTTATTCCTGAGCTTATCCCTGTGCTTGGAATCTGGGTCAATGCTTTCATCTTCTAAAAACTGCATGTTCATATTCAAAAGCCAAGCAGCAGTGCGGTCCAGGGCATTGGGGTTCACAGGAGAAGGGGCCTACAATGAAACAATGATACAACCATGACAAAAGAAAAACCTGTAACACAAATGGTCATGAAGCTGGAGAGAGAGAGTTTCCTTCCAAGCAGACCCTCTCCCATGCTGCTCAGACAGCAATGAGCCAGGCTGAGCTACCAGAGCAGCTGGAGCTGGAGCAGGAACAACTCCTGTTCTGCAGGTGGACATTATTTTGGGTCAAGCAGTGGAACCTGCTCCAAGTCATGGCCCTGGTGTCTGAGCAGATCCTGCAGGTGAGCAGAGTGACTGGATGTGGTTTTTTCACTCCACGAGCAGAGTTCTCTCAAGTCTTCATCTTGTTATGAGCCATCTTTGCTTCCATGGATTGCATAAAACAAGATCTGAAAACTGAAGCTCTCCTTATGACCGTGCAGGTGCCTTCTTGGAGAAGTAAAGTTTCTTTTCAGCTGAGGCTACACTAAGGATGCTGAAGAGGTCTAAATGCTCAGTATCACTTACTAGTGATGTTCCATGGTCAGTGAGCTACAGTCACATCTGCTGCCTTTCAGTCCTGGCCTGGGCAGGGACTGCCAGTGGCACTGCCTAAATATTTTCCAAGCACAATACAAGGAAGTCACTCTTCAGCTATTTCCCTTCCATCCTGCCTTGTTATAAGCTGCAGTAAACAGTGAGATGAACACATGGGATCTGCATGACTTGGTCATTCAAGTTAATGACTTGAGAATTCAAGTTAACAAATCAGAAATGTCAGAAACTTTCTCCTTCATTCCAGCCTCTGGATAGAGAAACCCAGTCACTGTCAGGCAGCAGAACAGGAGGTTCTGTGTCAGAAGGAGTGGGCACTGGTTTCATTTCCTCATCGGGGTCAGGGGCTTTCCCATGCCATCTTCCAGTCTGGTCTTCTACCTCCAGAATTATGAATCAGAAGCATCAGACTTGGCTCATGAGCATTGCTGGCTACAAATCCTCATGCTGCTGACATGTAAATAAAACGTGCAGAGTGAGGGTGGGAGAGGCATTCTGAGACTTCAGGTCTGAAGAGAAACTTCGAGAGGACCACAGGCGTGGGTGGAGGAATCTTCTGTGAAGAGAACCTGGCCAGAGCTTTCTGATGGCCACCTGGAGAATCCTTGTGTTTCTGGAAGAAAGCCTGCTACACCCAGGCCTCTGCTCCTTGCACAGCTCTGTGCCCTCTGTCCCTAACGAGCATCGATTGTGTTACACAAAGGCTGCTGCACAGCGCTGCTAATGCCAGCGCTTACAGATCGATTCCGGAATCACGGAGCGGCCCTGGATGGGAGCACGAACAGCTTCTGTGGGCAGCACTGACCAGGCTCCACAGCTGCTCTGTGGGAGAGGCACACACAGCAACACTGAGGGCTGGAGAAGGGCCTGAGCTAACTCAGGGTCTGCGTGCAGTGGGCTCTTGCTGCTTGTCCAGTCTCCATGTTTGCTTTTCTTTTACAACTCTTCTTTAGGCACAGAGGTCTTACTGTGATAATGTTCTGTAGGGCTGGTTTTGAAATGCAGAGTGAATAAATGAGCACTATAAAAACCATTTGTCCATGGCAGGACATCCAGAGGGCCTTAGGCCTGTGACCTACTGCCTTCCATTTTACCTCCAGGGACAGTGGGATGGAATTCTGTGCAGCCCAGCACATGGTTTGGGACTAGGATCACTGCAGAGCTCTGCACAGCAGGAATGTCGCTCTGGGCTCCTTCCTCCCCGCTCCTACGGGAGGCTCTCAGTTACGGGAGATCAAGGTCTGTTCCAAGCCTGGGGGATGGCGCGGGGTTGGCTATGGCATGGGATGAGAGCCTGGGCATGGACAGGCAAAGCAGTGACAAGATGGTAGCACAGGACAGCGGCGTGGCTGCCGCTGCCCTCGAGCCTCTGCCACCTACCACCATCACGCTCCAGTGTGACAGAGGGACACTGGGAGTGGACGCTGCTCTGTGTTCCTGTCCCTGGAGGGCCTCTGTCTCAGGCCAGAGGTGCCAGAGCTGAGGTACATCCCCACATGTGATGCCACTATGGGGTTGGCACTGATGTGGCAGTTCAGAGCCACATCCCCTCCCATGGCAGCAATCTCCACGGGCTAACCCCACCTGGCCCCTTCAGTGCCAGGGCCCAGACAGCCCGAACTCACCTGTTTGTGCATCGTGCGCTGCTTCATCTCGGGGCTGTCACCTTTGGAGGAGGAGGACTGCTGCCGGAGCCGCGCCCCGCTGCCGGGCCAGTCGGGCGATGAGGACATCATGCTGCCGCTGGAAGGTCGCTGGTACTGCACCGTGTTCAGCAGGGAGGGCGGCGTGCGGCCGCGGGTGACGGGCGGGGGCGGCGGGGGCGGCTGGTCGATGCGGCGCTGCGGCCCCGCGCTGTTCTGCCGCGGCATCGTGGGCTGGCCGCCCTTCTCGGTCAGCGACAGCTGCCGCCGGGCCAGCTCCCCCGGCCGGCGCGAGAAGTCCTCGCCGGCGGCGGGGCCGGCGAAGCCGTGCTTGTTGGCCGTCAGCTCCTCGCTGTTGCTGTGGGAGCTGAGCGAACTGTGGCACTCGGAGCCGGAGTCGCCCAGGCCGCGGGGGGACAGCGGCAGCCCGGCGGCCATCTGGTACACGGGGTTCTGGAAGGACAGCGGCGCCAGCAGCTGCGGCCGGCCGGGCGCGCTCTCGCCGCTCGGCGTGGTGGGGGTCTGGCCCACCCGGCGCACGGTGGCCATGCCCGTCACACTGTTCTGCTGAGTCCGTGTGCTCCAAACGCCCTGCAACTGCCCCAGCGACGACTGACTGTCATTGAGCGAGTCGGCTGTGCCGGGCGCGTTGGCCCCACTGTCCAAGAGCCGATTGTCCTGCAAGTCCACCATGGACAAACTCTTGCTGCCATTAGACATCTGCACGTCGGGCTCATTGGCCTCTGAGTAACTGGAGCTTCGGGCAGGCGAGGGCTGGGCCCCAGCAGACCTTGTGACAAAAAACAAGTCCTTGTTTTCAGGGGTTGGAGATGGTAACCGTGTGAAATCTATCAGACTGCGGGGAAGTCAGTGCGTAAGAAGAGGAGAGGAAAACAAAACAAAAAAGAAGAGTTGTGAATGCTCCACCGGAGCAGGAAAACGAAATCACTCAGAAATCAGGGTGGCGCAGCTGTGTGGGACAGGAATGGGGACAGGGACAGGACCCAGCCCTGACAGGAGCAGGGACAGGGCTGGCTCAGCCAGGGACAGCGTGAGGAGTGGGGAGGGTGCTGTGGAGCCCCGGGCTGGCCTGGGAACAGGCAGATGAGGGCAGGTGAGTGAGGGCAGTGTGTGCACACAGGGCACTGCACTGTCATGAGGCTCAGGGACACACTCCTGGGGGCTGCTCTGCTCTGGGTCAGTGCATGTCACCCTTCCTGCTCCCAAAGGCTGTCTCCATGCCAGTCCCATGTGCCTGCTCTGTACCTGGGCAGCAAGCTCTGTGGGCACACTGGCAAGGATTTGGACAGCACAGAACACTGTGGGGGCCGGGTCCACACCAGGCCTCCCAGGTCAGTGAGTGCTCACACAGCAGAGCTCAAGCCTGGCAGCTGAAGGTTATCCCCCCACTCCTGCTGCAATGCACATTCATGCAATATTGATTTCTTGGGGATAGGAAGAAAGAGCTTTGCAGTAGCTTCATGTGAATATTCTGCTGATCAAAGATGGTGCATTGTAAGCAAGTATTGGGGGGGAAGCGTATTGTCAGAGATCCTCCATAGCATTGGATTTAAATAATTGCACCTCATGCTGGGAGGCACTAGAGATGAAAGCTCTGATTAGAGCAAGTCCAGGGCCATTGCTGCCTTTCATTCCTAATTAAACTGTTAAATATTATGCAGTTTCCACTTACAAACTATTTTACTAGCACAGGCTTTCCGTTTGTGTGGGCTCCGTTTCATTTTCCACAAACAGAAATATTAGAGGTCTGCAAAAGCCTCATCCTCTGCATGAATGAAGCTCCTTACTTAATCAGGCCAAAAAGTATGTAGGTGACAGTGTCTGTGAATCACTGCTCAGCAGTGAACTACATGCAGCACCACTTCTGCAATGGGAGAGCCTGGTCAGTGGATCAGCTGCACCCTGTCCTGCCTGTCCCTGCCTGACTGTTCCGTGTGTCCCTGGTGTGTGGCCAGGCCCCGCTGGTCTCTTACCCAGATAAGTCATTCTCTATGACCATTTTCTGCAGCCCTGCAGAGATGCTGTTGCCAGCACTGGGCGTGGAGGCAGCGTGCTCGGCTGTGACCGACACCTGCACGCAGGCCGGGTTACTGAGAGCGGCGTTGACGTCGCGCAGGATCCGGGGCAGAGGCCCCAGTTTGGTGGCAGTGCCCTGGGCAGGAAAGAGAGAACAATTACCACCACCATCTTGTGCTTTTTGCTAGAGAACTATGAGCTTTGCCAGTTGCTGGAGAGTCTCTTCAGAGAATCACATGAACAACATTTTCTCCATCGTTTCCCGCCCCCAAAGCTGTCCCCTGCCATCCCCTGGATACCTGCTCCAGTTGGGAAATGACTTCCCAGAGTAGTGAGTGCAACGTGGACAGTTCCCGGCCCAGGTCAATGTAGCCCTCAAAGCCAGCTGTGTTTGAGATGGTTTCAGGATTGGAAATCTCCAGGAGAAATCTCTGCATGTTAGTCCATTCATGTTCCAGGAACTGATTCATAAAGGACATGTATTCCTCTTTGCTGCCAAACCTATTGAGAGAGCAACACAGATTTCAGCTAAATCAGGAAAAAAACTGCAGTCCATGGAAAGGGGAGATACAACGCAGCTAAGAACTCTCCTCTGGCATCTCAACCCTTCCAAGCCTTTGGGATCCCTGGGCTGTGAGCAGGCACCTGGGACACCTCACTGACCGTGGAACCAAAATTAACCCCCACCTGATCCAGCTAAGCCCTCATCAGTCTGGGATCTGCACATCAGGAACAAAGGTGAAAGCAGGAGAAACAAAGGAGTTCTTGGTGACCCAGTGTCTGGCTGCTGGGTCAGGGCACAGCCTCCAGAAACAGGACCTGTCACTGGAAATCAAGATGCTGTCACAGCAATCACCCTCAGCTGACTGGAGCCCAGTGACAGATGGGGGCAGGAACCCTGCACTCTCCAGCAATGCCAGCACAACTGCTCTGGGATCACCCTGTAGAGCCCCCCCTGCAGCTGGGTCAGCCCCATTGTCCCCTCAGGCTTCCTGCCACCTCCTTCTGTCCTCCAAGCTCTTCACCCTCAGTATTTTGTCTGATTTAGAGCACAACAGGGAGGGCCTCATGGTTGGACTGTCCTGGCAGCAGCTGGTGCTGTGCCAGCGGTTCCATGGGACAGGCTTGGCCCAGTGCCATGCACAGGACAGCTTGGCTTGATCACTTCAGCTTGACTAGTGTCAGCTTAGTTAAAGAGCCTTTCCTGCAAAGTGCTGGAAATATGAAAACCCTTTAGTTAGGGATTGGTCAGGAATACAGAGAATTTCTGTCATCTAGTGTAACACACTTGTACATCTCCTGCCGGTGTCCGCAGGCGCGTCTGTGCGTTGCTGACTCTGAGTGTGAGCACTAAGCCAGTTTCCAGATCTAAGGAGCTTTAGATAGAAACTGTCCATTCATGTTTCAGAAAGCTCATCATTTTGTTATCAGAGCTCAGGATAAGTAGCTCAGAGCTACAGCCAGTGGAAAGATTTTCAGAAATCTCTCGCTTTGTTTCCATCAAACCAATGGGCTTAGTTAGAAATTGATGGTGTCTGTGTTCTCAGGCCTTCCCAGTTCAATCAGCTGCATTTTAATAGCAGGGAAGGTCCCAGAGCTCAAAGGAGGGAGGGAACAGTTCCTGAGCCGAGCACATCACTACTGCTGATCAGGTTCTGGTCCTGCATCTGCAGGACATCACAGGACAAAGTCCCCAGTGCCACCCGCTGCTTGTCCATGTGGTCAAAACAGCCTGTTTTCCTGCTCATAAAACATGTCCTGTTTTGGAAACTTGAATGATCTCCCTGACCTGACAGCGAGGGAACAAGTCCCAGAGAGATGTGGGGAAAAAGCCAACAGGAAGCAAACAGGCCCTTTCCAGCGAGGAAAGGAGTGGCCAAGTGTGGGACTCTGTGCTGGCGCCGTGCTCTGCCCACGCACCCGGAGGTTCTGTCCCTGCCCAGCCCTGCCCTGCCCACAGCCTGGCTTACTTGGCAAAGTTGGCGAGGTTCTGGGTGACCTTGGCGATGAGGGTCAAAGTGCGCGCGGTGCGGTCATCGGGGTACTCCTGCAGCAGGCTGAACAGGGACGGGGACATGATGGCCGGGCACAGGAAGCGCAGGAACAGGGAGGCGCTGATCAGCCGCTCGCTGATGTCGGGGCGGCCTCGGTTGCTGCACTCCTGTCTCCACGAGGCAAAAACTTCTTTGAGCTCTCTCGGGAAGACGCTGAAATGACACAAGGACAGGCAGTGTCTGTCAGGGTTGGAGCATCAGGAGTCTCAAACCACCTAGGGGAGAAAGCAAAGCTGCTTTTTAAAGTTGCGAGAGAAACAGCTTCTATTGGACCTTATGCTGGATGCCAAGATCCCAGAAAACTGGGAAGACTGGGATATGAAACAAACTGTGCACAGAAGCTCTTCAGCACTCAGTGGCTGTGCCATGGGGGTACTCTGAGCTGGAGGAAGCTTAGCCAGCAAGGAGAGCATCTCCTAAAGAATCACCAGCAGCACTGTAATCTCTGGCACAGCTGGAGCTTGCAGGGGGGGCTGTGCAAACTGTAATACTCCTGTTCAAGCACCTGGATCAAATCCCACTGTGCCTAGTACAAACACAGAGCCCTGCCGGAGTTACTCCAGCCTTGTAGCTGCACAGACCTCAGCCTGCCTTTCCCGGATGCCAGAATTCCCTGGGGGCCAGCAGACGCTCACTGCAGCAGCCCTTATCTCTGGAGAGCTGCTGCCTGTTCCTGCTTGGCCCTTCCCAGCTCCCTGCTCCCACCTCATCCTGTTCCCAGCATGTGCTATTTATTCAGCTGCAGACTCCCACCCAGAAGCAGGCTGGCACTGGGCTGGCCACTGGTCCCAGTGTCCCTGGCACACAGATCCCAGTGCCCTGGCCAGGAACCACCGTCCTTGTGTCACACCCAGAGCTGTTCCCTGACAGTGGGGGTACCACAGCAACTGAGGGGGGCTGTGCTCCATTCCAGGCCATCTGACCTTCTGACACAGCGATGGCACTCCATGGATGTGCCTGGAAAATGCTGCCATCCTGTTCAGCTTCTGCTCTGTGCTGCCTTCACACTTCCACCCCCATGAGCTTTTTTACCCCGAGCTCTACAAATAACATTAGCCAATGTCTTTGGCTGGATAAATTCTCCTCTATCTTTGGCTTGATCCACACAATTGGACAAAACCCTTTCACTTCATGGTATTTGCCCAGAAACAGGAGAATCCTTTAAGCAATTTGAGGCTTGAATGATCAGGACAGGTTGTGCAGTGACTGGAGAGCAACCCTTGAAATGCAGCACCCGCACGTTCCCGTCACAGGCTGGAGCCCTGGAAGTTTAATTGTGTCACAGCGGATGGAATCCGGATCGTTGGCTTTATGTGACAAACGGGCCTGTAATTATTACCCAACTTCCCAGTAACGAGCTTCCACATGCTGAAATTCTGCTTACACTGAAACTTTCCAGATGTCCAAATTATGTCATAATTATAACAATTTTCGGTTATTGTGAACCTCTTTCCTCTGCCTGACTCTCTGCACAGATGAGCACACACACTCCAGTGCTCTATTTAAAGCGGGATCGTTGGCTCTTGGGATACCTTGGCCAATCCCAACACTCATCAGCCCAATTAATCCCCAAGAACTGCTGAGCTCAAAGGACTCAGGGGGAACCACTCAGAGCAGCAGCTCAGCTGCTCCAGCCTTCCTTGGAAAGGCAGGATGGGAGGAACAAACTTCCCGTGCATTCCTGACTTTCCCTGGGTCACTTTACAAGCCTATTTTTAGAGTGACCTTTGAGTGCTGCTTTGGATATTTTTAGGAAGACATTAATGCAAACCATTATGATCCACTGCTGACTAGAAGTGGTGAATCCCTCCTTGGAGAGCAGGTAAACGCCATTCCTCAGTCAGAGTTATTAATTGGCCAAGGATAAGGAATGGGATACCTGTAAAGAACCTGCCCATTGTGTACCTGTGGTACATAATGGCAGCCTGAGCAAGCCTCTTGCTCCTTGCTCTCTCCCTGAGCAGGATCAGTTCCCTTCCTGGCTTCCAGGAGAGTACACTCAATATCTTGGGAGATTATTTATAATAAGTTTTCTGACCTCAACACAATGGCTAGGAGAGGAGAGAAAACAAGAAATCCTTGTTATCAAAGACCTCCTTCCTCCAATATTATCCCTTGTTGATGCTTTGCAACAACAGTGCTGCTACTAAATACATTAATAAAAACTAAGCCCAGATTTTAAGCAGAAAGGCTGGAAATCCAGCAGTGAGACTCCTTCTCTCATGATAAGGACCAAAAACTCTGGGTATGCTAGCAAAAAGCAGAAAGAAATTATTTCTATTTCTCCAAGTAAAGAGAGTCCCAAGTCCATCTTTTTGCCCTTTGAGGTCACCTCTGCAGGCAGCAGCTGTCACACACTCAGGGACTCTTGGCTCCCAGCACAGCTGTGCCAAACAACCATCTCCTCCAGCAGGATCCAGTGCCTCACACCAGCCCATGTGGGATATTCGGGCCTGTCCCAACCGGTTGCAAGAACCTTCACCCTGAGAACAAACAACTGGGAAATGCCTCCAGCTGCATACCAGGCCTTGGGCCAAGGAGGCAAAGGGCTCCCATCACCCAGCAGCCGCCCAGGGCTGGGAGAGACAGGGGTTAACCCAGAGGAATGTGGGATGCTGAGCCAAGCAGGGAGAACAGCATCCTCCTCGCAGCTCCAGCACTCTGCAACCAGAGAACATCTGCCCAAACAAAAGCTGCCTGTGCTGGGGCAGCTCCTCACAGGTGCCACAGCCCCCGCCTGCTGCAGGATTTCCGAGCTTTGCTGGATGCTCCTGGAGGTGTAGATCTGTCAGTCCCATCCAGACTGATTGTTCGATGGGTGGAAGATCCAGGACATGCATCTCTGCCTTTTATTTCAGAATTTCATACTCATTTGGCATCATTACCTCTGAATCAATCTCACTTGGTGTTCCTCGCCTCCACTGCCCTGTCCCTGTGCCCCAGTGACGCTGGCACCTCTGAAGACAAGGGTGGCAGAGAATCTGGGAGGGTGCCACATCCCCAGAGCAGATACTCCAAAGTCTGGCAGCTCCCCCTCCACAGCTCTGCCAGAGCCACAGACAGGTCCCAGCTCCTGCAGACACAGCACTCCAGAGGAGGGAGTGCCACCCCTGGGGTACCCACCAGTAGGAGTTGATGATCTTGCAGAAGGCCAGCTCACAGCACATCTTCAGGTTGCCCTGATGTTCGGGGAGGTCTGAAGATGAGCATTTGCTGGGATCCACCTCACAATTTTCATCTGATTCATACAATGCCTTGATGAACTCCCCTGTAAAACAGAGTTGGTGATGGGTTTGGAGACATGAGAAGTGCAGCCTTCAAGCAGCTCCATTCCTAAGCGCCAGTGCCCGAGCAGCCCCTGGCTCCCCGTCACCCTGGGGGAAGATGAGAGGGATACAAGAGCACGTGGTGCCCTTGGGGCAGCTCTCTGGCTCTCCATGTGTCCCAAAGGACCCAGGAGTGCCGGGCAGTTCCTTGGGAGCTCATGCCCAGCACAGCACACCCAGCACATCCCATCCCTGTTCCCAGCTGGCAGAGCTGTCCCTGTGGCCCTGGGGTATTGCATCAGGGCTGTGCTGCCCAGCACCTGCCTGGCCCCCTTGCACCAGCTCCAGAGATGCTCCCTTGGGCTAATCCAGGAGGAAGGATGCTGGCAGGCCCTGTAATTATTGGTAGCAGGGCCTGCTACTGCAGCCTGTGCCCTGGTGCTGACAAACCACTGTGATTCACAGGAAAAATAGGTAATTAAAGGAAAGAAACAAATTACTTGGCTTATTTTGAGCTGAACACCACATAAAATGAAATTAAAATATTTCCTTGAGTCTTCCTGTGCTCCTCTTTGCTGCCTGACTGCTCCTCCTCACCCTTGCAGAGGCTCACACTGAGCTGCTCCACCAGCTTCTGCTCTTGTGCCACCTTTCACCACAGGGTACCTGGGCACAGCCCCTGCACTCAGGGTTGGGGGCTCAGTCCTTCATCCCAGCAGTGACTGGGGAGATTGGGGACAGGGTGACAGGGATGAGGAGGCAGCATTTAGCTTGGGTGACGTTCTGGGAGAATGGTTTGCTTTGGTTTTCTTCTCATTCCAGTTGGTTTGCTCCTAATTCCCAACTGTCTTGGATTTTCCCATTCTGTTTTTTCCCCTCTCCAATCTGCATTCCTTCCCTATTGCCAAAACAAATTTTAATTACATACTGGAGAGCCTCTCCAGAGTATTTTCAGCTCTGCCAGGGAGCTCTGGAGCTGCTCTGCTCGCCTGCAGGTGATGCCTGCTGTTCTTCCCTGGGCCCATCACCTGCTCCATGGTTCCAAGGACAGTGCCATGCTGCCCTGGGGCACCTTGTGACATGCAGGTGACTCATCTCCCTGGGAAAAGGTCACTCAGAACCTGCACCCCACAGTGAGCAGGAACCCCAGGCTCCTCCTGCACGAGATGGAACTGGCCTGGCAGCACTGAGCCCCCAAAAGGGAATATTTCAAAATTCTCTGATATCATTAATCTCCTGGCTTTTGAGAATTTTTATGAGTAATCTACTTACAGACTTGCCTTCAACCAGAAAGCATTACAAGGCAGAAATAAGTAGTATTTCTTTTGCTATTCTTGTGGGCTCTCTGCCTGAATTTGCTCAATTATTTCCCTTTCCTCAAGGTTTTCATTATTATTATTATTATTCTCTTAATAAAGTATTTATGCTTCTCTGCTCCTTGCTAAAATTATACAAATCCACTAGCAGGAACCTAACATGCTGAAAAATTAACACCTCAATAGAGACTCTGCTCATCCAGCCCTGGGATGTGGATCCAATGGGAGATCACAGAGCTTCCAAGGCAGCCTCTCCCCATCCTCGTGCTGTGTTCCCTGCATGCAGCAATTCCTTCCTGACCTGCCCAGAAGCAGAAGCTTCTAATTATTTTCATTTGCATCAAGAGAAGTATTTTTGGAGCCATAAACAGAGGCAGCACATGGAGAAAGAACCACCAGGAGGGTTCCCAGTGCTGGATGCTCCGGGAGGCAGCGCATCACTGCGGCCGGGGAGATCTCATCTGACTCGGGAGCGCTGCAGGAGCCGGGCACGTCTCTGCTGGGGCTGCAAGGGGGGAGATCCAATCAGCCCCTGACAGCCAGGCCTGAGACAGGAGCCTGGCAGGCAGCAGAATGCCTCCCAACATCCACTGCTGATCTGCTCTGAAAGCAGATGAAGGTGCCAGCTCTGCAGTCACCTTCACCTGGCACAGGGAGCTGCCCACTGCGGCCACGGCCGTGTCCAGGCTCGGACCTGCTGCCAGGGAAACGCTCCAGCAGGAAAATGCTGAGGGCTCTGATGCCATCAGGGCTCAGCTGACATTCCCACCCTGCAGCCTGGAGAACTTCTCTGGGCGAGACCTGCCAACGCTCTGTACGTACCTAAGGCATCTTGTAAGTATTTCTGCCCCACCAGCTTCAGGTATTCTTCGATTGCTTTGGTGGCCAGTGTGTTCTCCCTGAAAATGAGATGCTCATTCTCACCACAGCGATCAACTTCAGACATCATCAGGTCAGTCAAGAAATCCTGGAAAGCAAAGCCCATGGTGGGTGACCACGCACTGACATTGGTTCCACAGAGCTGCAGCTGCCCAGCCCTGACAGGTCCCACCTTTGTGAGCCACCCGAGGGACTGAAGGTGCTGCAGGTGGTCCTGTGTGAACACTGCCTCACCACCTGCCCAAACTTCCTCAGAGATGAGGAGAAATAAACCTCTGGAGAGCCTCAACTCTTGCACCCCAACAATGACTCATCCCAGACCCGCAGCTGCCTCTCCATCAGTGCTGCTCTTTGGCTGCTGTCGTGTCAGCCTCACATTCTGTGGGCAAAACCTCTTCTCCCTCTTAAACATGGCTGTGTTTGGTGTCCAACTGCACTGGCTGCAAACCAGGGCCATGCTCCAATGTCATGAGTTGTGCCCAGTTAATGGCTGAGACACAAGCCTTAGATATGCACTGAGATACTCAAATTTCCCATTTCCTCCCTATTCATGGAGATAAACAGCATTGATAGTGCCCATTTTGGGCACATTTTTGGTCTGGTGTGCACACAACCAAATCCATGGGAGGTGATAATCCCCTGTGCTGCAGAGCAATGGAAGGGGTGAGCAGGAGCAGCCCCTGACAACTGCCCCTGCATCAGTCTGGCCTCAACTGCAAATTCCAGAGGAAAATCAGCATTTTAGAGTGAGCTCCAGATCTGCTTCAGCCACAGCATTTACTGAGCAGGGGGTCAGGAGCTCCTGGGCATGCACTGATCTGAGTGTGCTGCAGCCAGGCCTGATGCAGGAGGAATGCCAGGCACATGCTAATGCTGACACCTGTTCTCTGCACTGCTCACGGACACAGCAGCTCTGCCCAGCCCCTGCTCCTTCTCGATGCACCAGGTGCTGAGGTGTCCCCACTCACCTGAGTGACAATGGGCAGAGGCCACTGCTACTGTGCAGATCACCCATGTTAAACATCTGACTGCCTCCCATGTAGGAGACAGAGAAATGATCACACACATTCATTCACTTCCACAACCAAGGGCACCTTCTTCAACTCCTTTCCATTAAAACAACATCACCTGCTCAGTAATAACCTTCCCTAAGAAATTCTTCACTTCCCCTGTGGGTCACAGCCCGTTCCTGGCAGGGGCAGCAGGAGCACCCCAGGCTGCCACACAGCGTCCCAGGTCCTGTTCTTGATGTCCCCAGGCACAGCAGAGCTGCCATGTCCAGCCTGTTCCAACCCACACTGGGGACAGGGGACATCAGATCCTACTCCCTGCCAGTGGCTGGATGGGAGCTCTGCACCAGATGCAACTTGCTCCGTTTCATTTTTCACACGGACATCTCTGCATTGAAAGTTTAATCAAGGTTCAACAAACAGCTTTCCCTGAACCCAGGAGGCCCAAATAATTTAATCCACAGACCCTCCATCACTGTGCTCCTGTCCCAGGCAAAGGCAAACCCTGGGGCAGGCAGGTAAACCCTGTGTAAGAGCACACGGGGAGGGGAGGAACATCCCTGCAGTACCCAAGGACCCACTGCTCCCACCTTCCACAACACTGTGCCTGGGACCAACACACTGCCTTGACCTTCCCCAAGACCCTCCAAAAAAGCCAGAGGAGGAGCTTTGGGCTAAAAAAAAACCCCAATTCCATTATTTCTTTAGCCAGAAGATGCCCTTCCTCAAATCCTGCTACGTCTGCAGCGCTCCAGCAGCTGCAGAGGCAAAAATCCCTCCTGGAAGCAAAGCACGTGCCTCCCTCTGCTATTTTCTCTCATTTTGCCCTTTTTATCAGCCAAGTTGGAATGAAACTTTAAACCCTGCTCAAATCCCGTTAGCTGCTATCTGGGTAACTCTATCACCTTTATCTTCCCGGGGCTCTCCCAGGGTACGTTTCAATTCCAAGCCACTGCTCAGGCTGACACAAGGTGCTGATTCTTAATTAGCAGCCGCTGACCTTGGCTTTGCTTGATTCTCTTTCCTGTCACTTTCCCAACATACTAATTATCTCAGGAACACTGAGTTTTACAGCGTCTCTTAGCCAAGTGTTTGCTTTTCCTCCTCTTGTCAGCTGAGCACTGGCTGCTGAGTCCTGCAAACCCAGGGCCAAGTGGGAGCCAGAGTTAATGTGAATTTGGGTGACTTGGGCTGATCTACAGAATTCACTAGAATATAAAACAAGGCAAGATTCCATGGCAGGACTCAACACAAAGCCAGAAAAGATCCCCTGGAAATCTCTGCTGCTGTTTTTATTCCCTATGGAGCATCTGCAGCTCAGCAGCTGGGAAAAGGACCCCTTGTCTCCAAAGTGGAAAGGAAAGCTGCTAAAGTCCCAGAGAATTCCATGATGGCACAGCAGCCAAAGCTGAGCAGTAACACTGCAGAATGTGGCCTTGCAACTGAGCAGGGAAGGAGGGGGGAGCCAGGACACCCAGCAGCATCCCAGGGGTCAGGATCCTCCCTGTCCCTGCAGGTCTGGGCTGCAGAGCCATCCAGCCGGGCTGCAGGAGCTGCCCTGGGATGTGCCAGGGGTCAAAATTGCCCCAGGCAGCATCCCTGGGTGAGTTCCTCTGCAGGGACTGCCCTGGGCAGCTCCAGGAGCCCTGGCAAGGGTCACTTCCCAGGACATCCTGGTGTCCCTGGCCCTGCCACTGGCCAGACCTTCACTTCCCCCCTCCATGGAAAAGCCACATCGGCTCTGGATCACACTTCTGCTATCTCTGCCCTAAGTACTCCAGCAGCCAGCACTCAGAAGACACAAATGGAATGCAAATACTTGTGGAATCCCTCCAGGGGCCTCACTCACCCACATACAAGGTCCTGAATAAAATGCAATAACTAAAGCCAATAAAACTCCCTGTTTCTGAGCAGCAGAGATCAGCAGGGGGTTGTTTTCAGTTAGGGCCCCTGGCAATGGAAGAAAATAAGATGCTTTATTTCATTACATCAGAGTCGAGAGGGGAAGGAAGAGGTCTACAGTCAAAATTAAGGGCTGTGGCAGTGTTCTTCAGGCTTGTTCCCATGCTTATTTTAAGGCTTTTTGCTTCAGACTGGACAGATCTGAACCTGTGCGACCCCAGTCGCTGCACATATGCTGATAAAGAAGAGCAATTCATAAATAAATAACTTCAGAGCATGACAGCACAAGGCTGCACTGGTCTCCACTTTGCACATAAAGCACCCTGTGCTATTCCAAGGCAGCTACTCCCTGGCAGGGCTGTGGTGGGAGCAGGAGCACTGCCAAGGGAGCCAACAAGGAACACAAGTCTTGTAGGACGTGTCCTCTCCAAACCCAGGAAGGATTCTGCACTTGGCCAGCCCAGCCTCTCTGGGATGTGTCCAGAGCTGGAGCACAGGGGGTGCCCAGAGCTGAGGAGCCCCATGGCCCTGCACTGCCCGGGGTGGTCACACAGCCCCTGGGCTGGAGCTGATCACTCCTGCTATTGGAACCGACTGATGGGCAGATTGACTTGGAAATAATAAGGTTCTCCAAATCACAAGCCTGATTAATAGGATTGACTTAACCTTAAGAGGATTGAATTGATAAAGGTAATAAGATTATTGCTTATTTCAAAGACTAGCTCAGAGTCCAGCTGGGCCCTTATGCAAAGGTGAAAACCACCAGTGGCCGGTAGGGCTGTAGGTTTCAGGTGCAGGAGCACTGGGACACACCCACAGGAGAGGGAACGGCGGCCCAGGAGGCTGAGGAGGAGGGACAGGAGAGCGGCAGAGGGGCAGCAGCTGGGTCCTGGACAGATGGGGTGAAACTGAGGAGCCCAGCCCCAAGTCCTCGACTCTTCCATCACACAGCTCCTCTGAGGATCTGCTCCAGACACTTCTCTGCCAGGAAACAGAGCAATGTTCCCTCCTTCGAACTCTGGAGCTCATCCCATGGCACTTTGGGCCTTTTCTAATTCTCCTTGGGCAAAGGTGAATGGCAATGTGAGGGTTAACTCCCAGCGATCTGTGTCCATCCCCTTGCTCAGGGAAATGAGCAAACCTGAGGGATACAACACCAACACACTGAGTGACCTCTCCTGTCCCTGCCTGAGCCCTGACCCGGCCCTGGCTCTGCCACTGGAACGTGGGGTTCCAGCAGATCCACACGGGGGGAGCAGCTACATCTGCTCAGCTGAGGCCCATCCTCGCAGCACAAACAAACAGGGACACATGTTTATTCCTCACTCCATTCCCAGTACCATAAATATTTATTTCCAGTGAGCAGCTGGTTAGTTAGAGCTTTGTCTAATGCTGGGTTTGATCTACCAGTGCTCTGGACAGGACAAGTTTTTTGTATATTTATGGTCATGAACTGAGCTCTGAGAGCTCTAAGACAGCCCTGAAACAAATCTAAGCATGGAAATATTCCGGAAGCATCAAAAGTCCTTTGGGAAGGATGCAGCCACCTACCCACAACCACATCACAGGGGCCACACCAAGCCCTGTAAGGCAGAACTGAGCACTCCTGGTAACTCCAACCCTGGCAGCAGAACTGCTTTATGACTTTGTGTCTTTTGTCTGTGGGTTGCAAAATACATGAATACCACTGGGCATCTCAACATCCTTACAGGGAACAAACACTGCATCAGTGCTCTCACCAGCAAGGTGAAAACAGGTAACAAGTGACTGAGCTGAGAGGCCACATCTCTGCTTCAACCACCAAATATCCCTCTTTCATATCCCTCTTTCAGCCTTTCTTGCCATAAGAGACAAGGGACATCTTGTGTGTGCCAAGAGCTGATAATGTCTGTCAGATTTTCCAGCGGGCTGGGGCAGCTCCCTCCCCCCTGAGTGGCTGCACTCAGAACCTTATCAAAACCTCTTCCCCTCCCCTCCACCCACTGCCCTGGCAGCTGCTCAGGGCTTTCCAGGTGTGCCCCGTGCACACCAACCCAGCGCTGCAGGGATGAAGTTCTGCCCTTTCCCACACAGAGATCAAGGGAAGCACGGACTTTGACTCCAGAGGGGACTCTCCTTTCATGCTCCACTTTTTAACCTATTGTGATACAGCTACAGCCCAGGAAGAAGCAGAGATTTAGGGAAAAAAAAAAATTCAGCTACAGCCCTTGTCCCTCTTCCACCTGCAGCCCCAGGTGTTCCTGTCCCCCCGGCAGGAGGGACTCTGGGTTCAGCAGCTCCAGGTAACCACACCTGGCTGGCAGGGTGTCCCTCGGTGGCCGTGGGTAGGGGTGGCCCTGCCTCTCCAGGGACACTGGGACCTGGCTGTGTCTGGCACGTGGCACCATCACCCCCCTCCCGTGGCACCTCTCCTGCCCCAGCTCCGGGCAGACACGGCCCCATCCCGGCCTCATTAAGGGATTACCCCGTATTTACAGCAAATCGCTGCAGGAAAACACGGCCCGAAACAGCCCAACAGCAATTAGCTGCTAACGAGTCTTCCAAGATAATCTACTGGACACTTGTGTCACAGTCCGGCCGTAATTGCTGCTTTAGCCCAGCTACAGCAGCCAAGAGCCACAAAACCCCTTTATCAGAGAAATCAATCAGTGGCTGCCGATGGCCACGGCCGCAGGGCAGGGGGGATTTTGCAGGGCTCACTGGGAAGGCTCCTGGTGATGCACAAGGATGAGGAACCCACCTCTAGCCCGGGCAAGCTTCTGAGAGTCACCAGGGGACCGAGGCCTGGAGAAGGGGGGGTCCCTGCCCTGCTGTCCCTCACTCAGGGGTCAGGGTGCTGGGGCAGCCAGGGGAGCTCTCCTGAGGGGTACTGGGGTGCACTCACATCCCCCAGGCAGGGCTTTCTTCTCTCATTCATTATTTTTCTACCTTTCTGCTGCTTTTCCCTCTCCCTGCTTGTCCAGCCCAGGATGCAGCACCTGGTTCCCATGCTCCAATAACTCCTGTTGCTCTGACAGCTTCCCAAACCCCGCGCTAATGCTGATGGCAGATGACAGGCAGCGAAAGCAGAAGCTCCATTTTAGGGGAAAAGTCATCAAGTCTGTTTACTGTTTGCTGTGTCCCCTGTATAAAGCCTCTGGGATCTCAAGCACTGATGCAGACACATGTCTGGAAACACACTTGCTCCCTCTGGAGCCTCTCCAGTACAGAGGCAGAGGAAAAAGGTTGGAGCAGTGACAACCACTCTCAGCCATGCCCACACATGATCCATGGTGATTAAGACTGGGATGACACTTGAAGCCTTTTGCACCAGAACCGTGTAAACTGTGGACAGGGTCTTGCATGGCCATGTTATTCACACAAAGCTCTGGCATTAGAGCTGCAGGAGCCACAGTGAGGGGCAGCAGAGCTCCTGGTGCCAGCACGAGGCAGGGCTGTGCCCAGGAACCATGGGCTGACAGCTCTGGAGCCCTGGACAAGGAGTGGGCAGAGACACCAAGCACAGCTCCTGTGGAGCCACAGCCTTACTCCCCACAGGTCCCTCCCTGCACTCCTGGGATCAGGAGGCTTTAGCAGGGCTATTTTCTCTGCTGCTGCAGCAGCAGGCCCCCAGCTCCCAATCCTCTCAGCGAGCTTTGCCTGCCTTGAACCAGATGAGGAAGCCAAGGCACTTCTCTGTCTGACAGATGGCAACTCACCCTAATCCACGAGCCCAGCCACGGGCCCGGCAGCAGCAGCAGCTGCCAAGGAAGCAGAGCCTTGTGACTGCCCCTCAGGTGAGGAGCTCACCACGTCTCCTCTGCACTGAGAAAGCTCTGGACATCTTGCCCTTCCCCAGCTCTCCCCTGCAGAGTGCAGGGAGATGGTGACACAAAACCAGCGATGCTTTAACTCCTGCAGCCCTGACATGGGCACTGCCCGCTGTGTCTGTGCCAGGCCACAGGGATGGAGGATGCTCTGCAGTGGGGTCACTCCCTGCCCTGTGTGCTGGGCATCCCAGCTCTGCCCACCCTGCCTGCTCCCTCATGGATCACAACCAGGAGTAACTCCCACTCTCTGCCTCCTCCTGGCCTACTTCTCCCCCAGACCTGGCAGTGCATTCCCAACCATGAAGGAAGCTCAAAGTGATCCACAAAGGCTGAACTTCCAACCATGTGCAAGTTGGTGGCATGAACCTCCAATGAGCACTGCCATGGGAGCACCCCTGGACCCCCTTCCAAAAGCAATAGGGTGGACCCTGAAGACCAAGAGCTGGTTCAGAGACAAGCATGCCTGCAGGCACTTTGGTCTGGAATTCTGGAGAGGCTGCTCCCTCCGTTCAGCTGCACTGTGCAGAGTGCTCAGCACAGAGGGAGCACCAGAACACCCAGCACACACAGGCTGCACAGCTCAGGCCAGCACTGCTTACATTCCATCCTGGAAAATTGCCTTCTTGCTTACTTTCACAACTGTGCCTGTTTATACAGAAAGAGCCTGGCCCCTGAGCCTCCAGAAGGAGAAGAGTGAAGCAAAGTGGCTCAGTTGGTGTCTCGTGGTCCCACCAACCTCTCTGCTAATTAAGCAACTTGTGCTGTGTGTGCTACCAACTGGTTTGCAATCAAAAGGAAAACAGAGCACATTAATGATGGCCCGAAGCCCAGCTGATGAGTTTTCCCAACCCAACCCCAGAGTCTGCTCTGACAGTGCCAGAGGGGACACCACAGGTGGCAGAGGGGACACCACAGGTGGCAGAGGGGACACCACAGGTGGCAGGGGTCCTACCTTGGCCTTGCCCGTGCTCTGCAGGATGTGCACCAGCGCTGACGCCATCTCCTCCTTGTTCTTGACGCTCAGCGAGGGCTCCAGCACCGAGCACAGCACCATGTAGTTGTTGGTGATGTACTCAGCAAACTCCTTGTACATCTCCATGGGGAGGATGCTCATGCTCTGGTAGCGGGATTTGATGCGGATCATGGGCCCTGGGGACTTGCCCTTGCCAGGGTTGGGGCTCACCACTGGGTACCATTTCTCCACAAACTGCCGGCCCGTCACCGAGCTCACCGGGATGTTCACCTGCCCAATGAAGTTGGTCTTGTCCTTCTTCTTCTTCTTGTCAGTCTCTTTGTATAAGTGCACAGTAATGTTTTTGAGCGATGGGAGGTTATTAAATTCAAAGTGCTCCCCCCAAAAGACATTATCAGTTTTCAATTTACACGTAGTTCGTGCATAAAGAACGTCATCCAGGCATAATTCACACAAGTACTTTTTCTTAGCTGGCAGGTCCTTGGCTTCAATAATCCATAACTTTAACATATTCTCTACCCTTCTGCTGTTGTCCTGTAAAAAAGAGGTGGAAAAAAAAAGGTCAATAAAAAACCTCACAAAGCCAAGAACAACAAAACTGGAGATATGAATTAATTATTTCGGATGTGCTAAATGAGCGGAGGCTTAATTACACTTTATTTTAAGGAAATACTGGCTCTCAAGAATCTGCATAATAACACTACTTATGTTAATTTTCCAAAATATCATCGTGCTCTCCATGTCTGTTGGTGCCAATTAATATAAGGAACAAGAAAGATAAAACCCCTCCAAATCATAAATGTACCATTTCCCATTCCCTGCCAAGAGGGCCTCTGAAGAATCTGAAAGAACCTCACTGGTCCTGAATGGTTTGTGCAAAGCAGAAGCTGTTACAGGTATTTCACAGCCTCCTCTTTTTTCAGCAGAGCTGCCTTACAGCAGCACTGAGTTCATGATATTTCCTGTAACACAGCAACACAAGGGGACCTGAATGCACACCCAGGGATCACCTCATCCACCAAAGGCAGGGAAAAACCTGCTTGTAAAACCTCACCATATTTTAGGGCAGAAGTCCAGAGCACCCAAGTTAAACACTGAGAGGAATCATGGGAGAGGGCATCCCATGGGAGAATCAAGACAATTCGGAGACAGAAATCTGCCTTGGATATCTTTTAAACAATACCAGAGCCAAGAATACCGTGGATCTTTCAGAGCTCCCTCGTGATGCTGACCTCATCCTGGAAGAACATCCAGGGGTATTTGCTGCAGGAGTGACTCCACAGATAAAGCACTGGCAGCTGCACCACTGCTGGGATTCTGCAAACCCTGTTTTGTTTGGAAACCCCTCACTGAAACAGCAGCCACGGCTTTCTCTGCTCAGCCCAGGAGTCTGGGCAGGAACATTTCTGCTGCAAGTCCACAATGGGGTACTGTAGGTTCAGGAAGTACACACAGGAACTGCACAAGAACACTGAATTCCTGACAGAAATTCAAGCTGGACACTGAGAGTGTATTGTCTGTGAACTCAAACAAAGATGGAAAGTCAGCCATCAGTTACTGCAGGTTTTGAGATGATGGAAACACTTCCAAATGGATTTCCACTCAACACTGCACCTTGAAGCCATAGTGACAGCCCAGCCCAGCTTGCATTCCCAGGAGTTCTCTCATGCTAAGTGTGACCACACAAACCTTACAGAGCCCTCTCAGGTCAGATCACCAGGAAAAGCCCTGGGAAAGTACTGGAGCAACTGAACTTCACTGGAGCAACATGCTGCCAGAGGCAGAAGGCCACTTCTCCCCTCCACTGCTCACACTCTGGTATTACAGGAAATCTTTTATTCTGACATTTGGCACTGTGCTGGGAACAACAAACCCTGAGACTGAGGGCCCCTTCAGAACCCAGCAGGCCTGGACTGAATTAGTGTGCACAGCCAGGAGTTCACAGGATCCCATCATTCCTGTCTTCTCTGACCAGCAGAAGAAGACTTGGTTGAACTCATCAGCTGTGGAATCCTGCATTAATCCTGACCAATATTTGCAGCCAACTCCAGCACAGCAGGGAAGAAACAGCTGTACATTTTATTTTAGGATGTACTTAGTCTTAGTGGGCCATAAAAATGCATATTGGGTGTCCCTGTGCTCTGGTGAAGAGAAGGATTTGTTCCTGTAAATCCCAGGGGAAGACTTTGCACCTCGACTGGCTGGAGAAGGGAAAGCTGCATTCCACTGTCACCTCTGGAAATGGACATCTGAGCTCCCCCATGACTAAAGCAGGAGCTGTGTCAGGAGCTGACACGTGAACTCCTCAGGCTGTTCAGCCTGGTGCCTTTGCTGGCAGCTACCTGACATCTGTCCCAAGGCTTCTGGAGGTGACAGCCCCATGGAAGTGGCAAGGACCATCAGTAACAGCAGCACTGAGGATTCATCTGATCAATTCTTAGCAAGAGCTGAAGCAGCATGTGCTGAGAAGAGAGGGGAAGGAATAATTGGTGCTTGTCTGTAAATATAATTGTGGAAGAAAGCAATATGGAAAAAGGCTGACCCCGAGCTCCACTTACTCACTCCAATGACAATACATCCCCTGCTGCTCCCTGCACTGGGCTATAGGATGTAATAACTGGGGACTGAACTAGAGCAGAGGCAGCTCCTCCCGGCCCTACCTTGTTGGGGTGCACGGCACGCCGCAGGTTCTCCATCCATTTATCTCGCTCTGCTGCCGAACGACACGAGAAGCATTTACTTCCTGATGAAGTCGTCACCTACAGGGAAAGGAACAGGATTATGTCCTGACCAGCACACTGCAGAGTGTGGCTGGGGAGAGAGGGGGGCTTAGGGAAGATGCTACTGGATTTTATTTATTTTTTTTTTAAGTGAACAGCTTTACCCAAGCATGAAGCAACAGCCCCTAAGGCTGGTGGAAAAACAGGACAACTCTGTATGTCACAGAAATAATCATAGAAGCAAACTCCAATTACTTCTCCCCTTCCACACCAGAAAACACTAGATAATGGGCCCCATGCATGTGATGCTTTAAACCACCAAGTTCCACAACTGAGGGAATGCAAATCCTCAGATGAACTAAAGATAAATTGGAACTCTGAGTGGTTACTTGGCATTCCTCCAGGCTCAGCCCAAAGCCTGTGACAGTAACAACCCATTCCTTGTTCCCAGCAGAACACTGCCTCAAAAAGCCTGCTTTCCCACCTTCCCCCTTGGTGTCCTGTGGCTCCTGGAGCCCTTGCTGTGAAGACCATGGGGACAGGTGTGTCCAGCCCCTCCTGGCCATGGCCCAGCTGGGGCACTCAGAGCTCACAGCACCCATCCCCAGCTGGGGAGAACAAGGGGGCCCTCCCAACCTGGACATGGCTGGAAGTGCTGCTGAGCCCTCCTCTCACCTCTCATGCTTCCAGGTCAAGGGATTTTCTGCAGTATTTCTGTGACTTTCTCTGGCCATTGGGAGTTCATAGCCAGGGTTTGAGAAACACACTCACAGCAGTGACATTTCCAGTGGTGCAAGTGCCCCTTATTCCTCATCACACTCCTGCTATCCCAAGGAAAGCCAATCCTGCTGAGCCCATGGAAGCACCACTGTCTGGCAGCCCAGAATGACAGGCACCAAATTTCCTTCCTATGCCCCCATGTCAAACTTCCTTGGCATCAAAGCCAACAGCTCCCTGCACCTGCTCCTCACACACAGATATTCCCCAAGCTGCCACCTCCTCCACTCATGCTGGTCCTGGCCACCAGGAACGTGGCTCCAGCTCTCTGCCCTTTGCATTTCTTTTGCCCAGCAATATTCACCATGTACAGCTCTGCTGGGAGGCTGAATGGACCTGGCTGGTACTTTAAATAACTCCCCTCTGAGCTTCATTTCCGCCAGTCTCAACCTGCAGAGTTATTTGTGAGTGCTTTATCATCTCCCAGTGTTTGTGTTTACACACTGTGCACTGGGTTATCAGCTTCTGGGAGACACAATCTCCTTTAATTTCATGTATCTCCCAGAAGCCCAACCTGTTCTTACAGCAGAGCTGGCACTTGCTAAGATTTGTCATTAGCAAACCTCCATGATAAGTTGAGCACATCCCTTCCTTTGAACACAGAGCAGGGCAGAATGAGGAGAGGCTGTTCTGTCTTTACACAAAAACGCAAAGAATCTTCCAACCCTTGGTATTCCAGAGGCTTTCTCCTTCCTTTTCAGAGAGGAATTCTTCCAGTCCTTGCACCCTTTTATATTCTGCCTGTAAAATACATTCAGCTGAGCACTCCAGCTCTCCTGGAGTTCCAAGAACAGACTCCATACCAGCAGGCCCAGCAGTGTCACCTTTCCAGCCTCCTTTCACACTCCAGAGCATTTCCAGCTTATCCAGAATCTCCCATGACAAACCCCCCTGCCCCATCTCCTCTCCACTGCTGCTGATGCTCCTTTCACCTCCATCCTTGAGCCTTCCCAACAGAGCTCTGCTGGCACACAGGACTGTCACTGTGTTTTCTTGCCACACTTAGGTAAACACATGCATTATCATGGCCAAATTCCTTATTCTATTTTAAATCAATTATAAATTAATCTTTCAAAACCTAAAAAAACTGTAACTGTCATACTGAAGTGAGAGAAGAGGAAAATTGTGTGTCAGATACGAAATGTGTCTTGGTCTGATGGGAGCTGAAGATCACATCTACCATGTGTGACCAAAAATCTAATTTCCCCCAGATTTGTAATCAGATCCCAGCTTTGAGTTCTGACTTAAATATCATATGGCATTAATGATCTTTATGAGATATTAATTAACTTTATAAAGAGAGTATTCTGGTCTCATCAAGATTTTGGATATACTGGAATGCTGTTAATGTACAGGACAAACTCAATTAATAAAACTCATTAGTTCCTGAAATGTTACTTTTCCTATTCATTATCCCCAGTCCTTGGATGGACAATCTGTCCAGATAAAATCTTGTCTTTTCAAGACAATCCTGAGGTACAGGGTGGCTTCACTTGAGGGGCCATGCATGGAGTACCAGGGGATGCTAACTGAGCACTGAGGGTGCTTCACTCCTGTCCAGGGGATTTTCCAAGGCTCACTCAGGGCTCAGCTGCACCCCTGGCCCTGCAGCTGCTCCAGGCATGAAGGGCCACACGAGCAATGGCCAACGTTTGCACAGCTGGATCCAATTTGCTGCTGCTAAATTTAGCTCCACTAAATTCTCCCTTGCTGAGCAAGGCCAGGATGAGGCAACAAGCTCAGCTGTATTGGAGCAATCAGAGTTTGTCTTTCACTCAGCTGTGTCCTGGGACGGTTCATGCACGACTGTGCAAGGGGACAAGGCTTTGGTCTGCCAAGACCTAAGAGAGCCCCTCAGCCCTAATGGCCCTGCCTGGCCCAGGGCCTCCAAAATCCAGGGCCAGGAACAGGCTCTGGGAGCCTGGGCTCTGAGCCTCTGCTCCTGGCTGAGATGCCCAGTGTATATTTAGCACACGCAGCACGTGCAGTGGCACGGGATGATTTGCTGACTGAGGAGTCTTGCAAGGAGAAAGAAGATGATGCTGAGTAATTTAAAAAAAAAAATCAATGAAGGAAACAAGTAAATACCGACTGCCAAGTACTCAGCAAGTGAGAAAAAAGCAAGTTTCACAAAACTAAGTAAGCAGAAAAAGCCAAATGCAGCCTGTGGAAAAGCCCTGCCCTGGTACTGATTGTGCTCCCTGGCAGAGCTGAGGGGAGCAGGGCTGAGCATGTCTGAATGCAGGGTGGTGGGGACAGAAGGGAGGAACAATTCCCTGCACCTTCATCCACCAGCTGCCTCCCAAGGAGCCACTTGGTTGTTTTCCACTGCAGATGGCTCTGGCACCTCTCGCTTTTGTCTCCGTCTGGGTGTGCTGCCAGTTCCTCTCCAAGCTGCTCTGCTCCATCTGCAGCCGTGTCAGATCCTCCTGGCCCGGTCCCCGGGGGAGGAGCTGTGTCAGGTGAGCACTGATGGCCCCAGGCCAGCTGGGGATGGAACAGCTCCGGGCACTGTCCCTGCCTGGCCACCAGAAGGTGAAGGATTGAGCAAGGCTGGCAGTGCCCAGCAGGAGCCTCAGTGCCCAGCTGGGGACACCAGCCCTGCCTGGCCCCAGCACTTCTCCCGAGGGAGCAGCTCCACAACAGCCTCAAGGGGCAGGGATGAGGCACCACCACCAACTGCAGCACCTTCCCCACCCACTGCACAGAAAACACCTCAGCTCCCCTCATCCCTGATCCTTCTCACCTGGCATTTCTTGGCCAGGGCTGCTTCTCCAGGACATCCCCTGAGCTCCCGGTGTCCCTCAGTGGTACCCCAGAGCTGTGGGCTGTAGTCACTGCCTGGCCCCCAGCTGGGACCCCAGACTGCAAACTCACTCCAGTGCTGACCTCACTGCCACTTCCAGAGGCTCTCAGGAGCCACCAGACCAGGGCATTGACACAAAGTGCCATTTAGCTCTCACCTCGGTGCCTCCTGCTGGAGCTTGCTGGTGAGCAGCCACCAGTGACAAATCAATGTCCCTGTTGTTTCCTGGCATTCTTCCTCTCCTCTGCAGGGTTTGCAGAACAGCAATTAACACGTTCTTTTTTTACAGTGTGACTTCTCTTTATCCAACTCATTTAACCCCAAAATTTTCTTCCTCCTTCCAAGTGCTTGGCTTGTATAACTTTCCTCTCACTCAACTTTCTACAAGTTCTGTTCATATCCCTTCCTCTCCTCTTGTGGGCTGAACAGAATTGGTAAACAACTCTTATATTATGGATGTCACATCTATTTTCCATCTAGCTTCATTTTATCTTTCTTGAGTGGAATGTAATAGAGGACACATAATTTACAAAACTGTTCCCCTCCTGACCCATTGCACTTGCTCAATTCCACAAAGAATGAACAGCAATGCAAAATTTATACTTCAGCCAACAGAGTTTATGTTTGAGGCTATTCTTTTGTAAGACTGTTTTCATGTTATATTTTAAGAAATAGATCTTTTAACTCACTCATTTCAAAATGTGCTGATTTCAGTAAAGAAAAATGTCTTTATCTTTCCAGTCTGATTCCTCTGAACACTGGCATGTATTCTCATCCAGCACTGCCCATCCAAGGACAGCCTGCAGCCCCATCACCCCTACAGCACAATCCAAATACAGCTACACCATTTATCTGCTTCTCTGTGTCCAAGCACAAACAGGTGTTACCTGCTCTTCACAGGAACACAAATATCCAGTGCCTTATTACTGTAAGAAAACCATTTCCCAGTTCTGTACCCAGCCACTGCCATAAGCAATAATACTTTGCCATCCACAATTCAGGACAAATGATTCCCAAGATATCCTGTACTGAATTATCCAGCTACAGCCTGGGTTGTACGTGTCCTCCTCCCTCCTGCTAGCACAGACCTTACCACATGCCATAACAGATGTCAAAGGAATCTGAAATGCTCACAGATTTTTCTATTTACCCAAACAAGGGAAGCTTCAGTTTTCTAGACAAAGTCCTCCACACTCCCACTGACAGCAGCAGGCTGGCTCTGTGACCACATGCAATGTCTCTGGGAACCCTGAGTAGGGATTAGCACTTCCCAGTATCTGTATGAACATAAACTGTAGGGGCATAAACAAATTCATGCTCTGCTGATACACAGCCCTAAGCAGTGCAGCACCTGTGCCAGCAACTCTGCTTTACAAGGAGCTCATTGCTCTGATTGTGTGGATATGATCCTCCTTGGAAAGATGGGAGCAATTTTCTGCCTATGAAATGGTCTCTGTGCAGCAATTCTGAGCAGCAATGTTTGGAAACAGCCAGGCCCCAGATGCCAGCCCACACCTGGCTCCCCAGAACAGCCCCAGCACGGCTCCTTACCTCAAAGCAGTAGTCCTGTCCCAGGATGCTACTGTGGACTGGCTTGATGACCACCTCCTCCTCCATGCTGAGATCCAGAGCCTCAACAGCACTACTGGGACTGAGCAGGGACTCGTGGGAGCGCGACTCCTTCAGCCTCGGCATTAGATGGGATCTGGAGGAACACAGAACAGCGTCAGAGGATGCTCTCCTTCCCAGAGAACCCTGCCAGCAACATCTGCTAGCAACAACTGCACAATATTCCTGGGAATGTTCTGCCATGAAATAACCGAGGGCCCTGAAGAACAAGGCTTGTTACACTGTCCCATTTGTAATTTCTGCTCTAAAGGTTCTGTAACAGGCAGTATGAGCAGTAAAACAATTTTTCCCAACTCCAATGCAGTCAGGAGTCAATTCTTTAGAGGTTTGCACACTGTGGGGTCTCTGAACAACTGAATCAAACTCTGAATAGCCACCACACCTGCTGAGGGAGCCTTCCCAGGTGTGGGGTGCTCCTAAAGGAGCCTTCCCAGGTGTGGGGTGCAGCAGTGGGGATGCATTGGAGGCCAGCTGCACCACCAGGTCTACAGCTCAGGTGCTGAGCTCTGGTGGTGCCAGAACCTCACCAGAACAGCCACATCTGGACGTGCACTCTGTCACCAACAACCCTTGGGCTTGTGAGCTCTCTCTGATTGTCACACACACCCCTGGGATGGGGACAGTGTGGAAAATGAGGCTGTGATAGCCCTATGGATTGATCTAAATGCTCTGGAGTCCCACTGGCAGCATTTAGCAGCGGGGAGCCCACAGACAGTGAGCAGAGCACCATTTTTGAGACAGCCAATACAATCAATGGTGCTGTAACTCTTAAAGCAAAACCAGAGAGCTCAAGGGGAAGAAAAAAAAAAGATGGTTAAGTACTCCCAGGGAAAACACAGCAAACCCATGAAGTGGCAAGGGAAAAAATAACTTGGGTGCAAAGGGAGCAGCTGCCTTCTCTATAGCCTGCACCACATCAGATGTTCCTAGGCCAGAGCTCTGATCCTGGTAACTCTGACCTTTAAAACCTCTGGCAAGCACTTGGGGGCTCCCAAAGAGACCAAATGTCCCTGCCACAAAGGGGCTGTGACGCCTTCTCCAAAGGCATGGAAGGACAGCAAGAAGGGGAGTTTGTGATATTCTCAGCATGGTCTTTCATGAGTCAAACAACAACGCTCCCAGTATGCTCCCAGCTTGCTCTGGTGTGTGCGCTGGGTTCTGTTGTTCTCCAGAATGAAGCTGACCAAAACAGAGAGAAATGTCAACAGTGCATGCAAAATTCATCGCTTGCAGTGAATCACACACCAGGCTGGATGCAGAAAACAGCCCAAGGAGATCCTCAGATGAACAGCAGCAGCAGATAAACAGGTGCTTCTCTAGATTTGCCATTAAGATTCAGGCCATGCACAAGCCCCAGGTGATAATGGAACTGCCTGTGGCTGTTCCCTGCCTGAGCTGCTCCATGGACAGCTCTGAGTGCCAGGGCCACCTCCTCCCCAGGGACACCAGCCTGGGGACACGCTGCCCGAGGGCTCTGGGACACCCGGGGTGCTCCCTGCACCTGCCAGGGCACCAGCCAGGACAGCTGTGGTGACACCACTGAAACATCTGCACAGCAGCCACCAGCACAGCCTTTCTGAGGGGACAGCCTGCAGCCCCCCGTGCTGAAAGCCCTGCTGGGGTCGGCCCAGTCCTGGGCTGCATCAGAAGCCCTAAGGCTCCCCATGCCATTAGCCATTCTCTCAGCTGCCCACTCACCCCACAGCTCTGTGGTGAGTAAATTGATCTTTAGGAACCCAGCACAGTCATTTCCCAGTACTTTGTGGCAATTTTACACTACCTTCAGAGAAAAGGGTCCCTACCCTTTTCCTCTGAATGATACTGTAAATGAACTCTAATACAGGCAGACAGATCAAGTTACCTCTGGATGCTGAGTGCAGAACTAATATCTAGGAGCTCAAGAACTGACAGTACAGACTTCTCACCCAGCCCAGATAAGCCCAGAAAAGCCCAGAATCAAGGCATTTCTGGTAAATCTTATTTCCATATTTTACAGATGAAATTAGAAAAGGTAAATAACCAAGTTGAGACTTGCATTCTTGTGTACACAAATATAAATACTGACAAAATAAACCACAACTCAGTACATCACTGAGTTGCATCGCCTCATGCTGGCCTAAGAATTTTTGTAAAAAATGAAAACAAAATAAGTCTACTTTTCATTTAAAATGACTGCAGCTGGATGGCCCCGGGTGGGAGTGCAGATGTGCTGTTTGAAGGATTAGCAAGGGGGAGTTTCTCAGGACACACTATGCTCCCACCAGATTCAGCAAATGTGTGTTTATATCCCTCCACACTCTGCCAAATGCCTCTGGGAATCCTAAAATGAAGGGGACTTTTTCAGGGAGTTATTTGTCAGGTCCTCTCCTCAGCAGGACCTGCTCCCACGATGTCAGTCCCCCCCCGGCCGCTGGGATCCAGCCCAGGTCAGCAGCAGACACATTTCTCACCAGATGCTGCTCTGTGCAGGGGAGTGCTGCAGGTCTCCAACCAGCCCTAAAACCCAGCATCTGTCTGTGTACCAAGGGCTAAGTGGGGAGATGTCATTAATTAGAGCTGTGGCAATCTCAGCAGCAGGGATGAGGATCTCTCTGCCAGAGCAGTCCTGGCAGGGCAGGACGAGCAGAGCCCCCCTCCCAGGGCTCTGTCCCATCTCTGTTCCACCCCTGCCTTCCAAGGGCACATGGTCCTTTCACTTTAATCCCTGTTCCAGGGCAGAGAGCACTTGTGTCCCTCGGTGACATGGCACTGTGGCAGGAGCCCGTTTACTGGAGAACATTTGCCAGTCAACATTTGCCAGTCCCCATCGCTGCTCCCACAGACTTCCCCTGGTACCAGCAGTAGAGAAAGGCCACAGGCTGCTCTCCTGAGCCTGAGAGCAGCACCCACAGCGACAGGGACACCTGAGTCCTGCAGACCTGTGCTGGCCATCAGCCCCCCCAAACAGGCCAACACACCTGAACACCATCTGCTGACAGTGAACACACCTCCAGGGGACAGAGGGACCTTGCTCACATCCATCCCCCTACCACCCCTGTGCAGATGCTGCCTGTGGGGCTGTCCTATCTCCTGCTCCAGTAACTCGCTGTGTACTCCAGGTCCTGTCCTGGTTTACGTCAGCTGATCCAATTCCAATCCTACACCTTTGTTTTAATAGCTGGGAACGGCCAGCTGCCCAGAGCCATCTCACAACAGGAACCCTCTTTCCAAACAGCACATTCAGTTCTTTTTGCCAAGGGCCTTTTTTAAATCCCTTTTTACTTGCCTAAAGTTCAGTTGAAATGAAGGGGGGAGGAAAAAAATCTCATAAAAGACCACATTAGTTCTAAAGAGAAATAACATTAGTGCTACCGGCACTGACCTGGCGAGTCCTGCGGAGCAGCACCAGTCTCTGGTTATTAAAGAAAGAGCTCTGCTGCCCGAGAGCAACCAGAGAGGATTGTTGTGCTAAATAATAAAAGTCATAAAACATTACCATGTGAAGGGATGTATCCCCTCTGCCTGTGCCCTCCACAGCCACTTGAGTGTCACCAAATCCAACCAGGACCACACGGACTGCAGGGAAGACTCGTGAAAACAAGGATGGAGAGGTAATCCATCCTCTCCTCACCCAACTCCAGGGCTGGGTTTTGAGCAATGGAGGCAGCAAACAGTGCTGCAAAGAGGCAACTCTGTCAGTCCTCATTTCAGAGCCTCACCTGCCTGAAACCACCCGGCTGCTGCTCCTGTGGTTTTATGATGAAAACGTTCCTGATTATTTCTGAGAGACAGAAACAAACAGAGAACCTGGTGGGTGGCTGCACAGGGATGGAGCAGACACAAAACACTGAAGCAAAGAGGGGGAAAAATGAAGAACCTTTCTTAAATCTCCTACTGTTCTGCTCTGAGAACATGAGCAGATTGGGGAATTCTGAAGGAAGTCCAGGCCCTCAGCTGAAGAAGCCCCATTGGCACCAGCTGCAGAGCTGGCAGTGCATGCTTCCCCATGTCAGAAGGATTTGATCTCCCAAATTATGTTTGACTCTGTGGCACTTCTCCTGGCCAGGGAAGATTCTCTGAGTGCAGCTTTTGGAGGCTGACAGTTCTTTTGTGTGCCCAGCTGGGTGCAGGTTCTCTAGGGCAGCCCTGGTCCCCTCCCCTGCACTTGCCCGCTGCAGGGGTCCCAAGCACAGCAGAACAGATCCACACCCAGCACAGACAGAATCTAAATCTGTCTCCAGCCCGGGGATTAGGGGTTTGTTATGACTGAGAACAAAGTGCACAACTCCAGTAAATTGATTTGCAACATCAGATGGGAGAAGGATTTTAGCAGTCGCAGATGGGAGTAAATCACCCGCCATGCCCTGCCCTGTGCCACGGCCTCTCTGCTGCCGGCTCACTCCGGGGCTACGCTCTGCAGGGCCCCCGCTGCTCTCCTCTGCTTCCCACTCTCCTGCACAGCAGCTCTGCTCTCCCCAGGGCTCAGCAGCGCCTGTGCGACCGCCCCGCCGGGGCCAGCTTCCCACTGACCTCCCACCACCGCTGGGCGTTCTCATCCCTTCCTCCCCTGCGCCTCATCCTGCTTCAATGTACCAAATAAATATGAAAGCGCTGTTATGGGAATAACCAGCACCAATAGCACACAAGAGAACTCGCAGGCTTCCAGAAGATGAAGAATGTTATGTTTTCCTGCAGAAGAGGACGTGGGGATGAAGTCTCAGCATGCAGCAGCACACCCTTCTCCATGTTCTGCTGCCCTGAACTTTCTCCTGCCGTTCCCAGAACCCCAGCTGCTGATCTCGGCCTGGGAAACTCTGCTCAGCATACTCAGGATGGGAACCTGGCGTTACAGGTTGCCCTCACTAGTGCAACACCTTCCCTGAGCAACACAAAGGACATGTAATTAAACTTATTAATGCCTGCCCTTGTTTTCAGACTGTTCTCAGTTTCAACTGGCAGCAGGATTAATTACATTCAGAAGGACTCTGTCAGCTCGTACCAGATTCCAAACGTTGTTTTTGCCAGAGCAAACCTGAAGGGTGA
Organism: Molothrus aeneus; assembly: GCF_037042795.1. Lineage (NCBI taxonomy): Eukaryota > Metazoa > Chordata > Aves > Passeriformes > Icteridae > Molothrus > Molothrus aeneus. The sequence goes on along the minus strand of NC_089664.1, from coordinate 9,765,834 downwards.
TTTTAACCTGTGACATTCACCTGAGCATGGATATTTGTTTAACAACGTGCCACTGCAAAGTTTGTCGGGGCAGCCTGCAAGCCCAGCACAGGACACCAATGGCATTTGTGATGTGCAAGAGGAGAGGGCATCGGGAGGAAAAGGGCATCAGAAGCAGGATGCAAAAGGTGACCTGAATTTCAATCATCAAAAATATTTCCAAGGAGCCTCTTTCCCATAAGCAGAATGACATCAACATGACACTTTCAACAGAAATCAATGCTTATATTAAAAAACACTTTTACCACATCAGCCTAAACCAGCCAAAATAGTGCCAGATCTGGGGACATCAGATGTAACCAGCAGTGACAGATCCACCACTCCAATCTGGAGCCCGAGTCACAGCACAGCCCCGGAACAAGTCATTTCCACAGCCTCTGGAGCGAGCAGGGACCGCAGGGCCCTAACAAACACCGGGGGCACGTCCATGGCAGCAGAAGCAAAACCGGGACGCAGGGACCGAGCCGGAGCCCCCTGCTCCCTGCCAGCACCCACGGCAGAACCCCGGAGTGCTGCCAGCTGCACCCCACAATCACCACCTTCCACGGGGGGAGCAGGGCGGGGATAAGGGGCTTGATTTTTATCACCTAAATTTTGCGTAACGTCAGTCTGGAGGCGGAATCTGGACAAGGCGGCAAAGGCGAGGCAGGATGTGTCCTCCTGGACCAAGCAGACGGAAATGGAGCCGCAAGGCCCATCTCCAGAGCGCGGCTGCCGAGCCCGGGCGCGGATGATGAAACGCCGCCCAGGATGGAAACAAACCGCGAACGCGGGGAACGAGGGACGGAGCGCGGCCGCACATCCCCGGGCCGGGCCGGGAGCGGCTGTCAGCGCCGGTCCCTCCAGCGCGGCGGCCTCCGCGCCCCGGCCCCGCTCCGCTGCCGCCGCCCCCGGCCCGCCCCGGCCCCGGCCCGCCCGGCCCCGCCGCGGCCGCTCCGCTCCGGGCGCGGTGCGGGAGCCGCCGGTCGGGGCGCGGGGCCGGGCGCGGAGTTGGCGCTGCCCGCGCAGCCCGGGCACGGCCGCCAGCCCCGCACTCACCCGCAGGGCCCGGCCCCCGCCGCGCCGCCGCCGCCGCCGCGCCGCCGCCCCGCTCGGGCTGGGCCATGCCGCGCTCCCGCCGCCGCCACCGCGGGCGGGGACCCCCGGCCCCGCCGCCCCCGGCCCCGCCGCCCCCGGCCCCCGCCCCGGGCCGGCCCCGCCGCCGCTCCGCCCCGCCGCGGCCCATTGGCTGCGCTGTAGCTGGGCAGAGCGCCCCGGGCCCGCCGCCCCCGGAGCGCGGGCTCACCATGGGGGGCAGCGGGTGCGTTTCCCTCTCCGCCGCGGCCCGGAGCACCGAGCACCCCCTCGGCTCCCGCTGCCGCCGCCCAGCAGCGCCCGTGCCCCGCGGTCCCCGAGCCGCTCACCCTTCGCCTCATGCCGCCTCTCCCGCCCGTCGCCCTCATTCTGTTGTGATAAACTGGGGTGCAGCGCAGCTCTTCGGGAGCCCGAGTCGTGCGGCGGCTGCCGCCGGCCCCGCCGCGTCCCCCGGCCCGGCACCGGGAGGGGAGGGACGGCGCCGCCCGCCTGTCCCTGCCCTCGGCCGCGCACCGCATTCCTTTCCCGTTTGGGAGAGCCGAGTCACTGACCTTTGCAGCAGCGCGATCCACAGCAGGGAGTAGCGCCTGCAGCAGCAGCCGGCGGCCCCTGCGTGAGCCATGGTCCGCACCCCACACGGAGCGCGCCCGCATCGGCGCCGAGTTCACCGGGGCGCTCCGGGCCGGGCTCCCAGGCGGGGGCCGGGGGCGCGGGGCTCAGGCCCGGGCGGCCTCACGGAACGCGGGGCCCGGGGCAGCAGGTGAGCGGCAAAGGAGATGTGAGGCAGCGGAGAGGAGACGGAAAGGCTGCGCGGCATGGTCCCACTGTCCCGACTGCCACCATCCTCAGCCAGCCCACGCCGACACGTTCCCAGAGCCAGACTGCTGCTGTCATCCTGGCGTATTCAAATGCCTCCATTACTCATCAAGAACAAAGTAGGACTATCTAGTAAATGAAAAACCACCACATGGCACTGTCCTCTGCCTCTTATTGATGGCTGCTTCCTCTTCCACTTTTCAAAGGCTACTGTCCATGTCTGCAGCAAAGCACAAATCCTGCAGCTCATGCAAGGCAGCTCCGGATCAGCAGAGAAAGCCGACACCTGGGCTGCAAACGCTCGTCAGCTTTGGAGGGGCAAACACCAACAGCGATAAACATCCCCAGGTGACAGGAATAGTCGAGGTTCCTCCGGAGCACAGGAGAAGGAAGCAGGTCTCAGGATAGGAGGTCACAGGAGCAGGTCCTGCCCGAGGCAGCAGGCACAAGTCTCGCCTCCTCCTGGGACACACAAGCCGGATTCCCAGACAGACCATTCCTCCAGCCAGCGCCACCGTGCACGGCACTGACAAACCAGTCAAAATTCGCAGGTTCTCTGCCCAGCTCCAACACTAACTCTCTGCACAGCCTCCCCTACGTGCCTCTCCTCCTCAGCCAGAGGTGGCCATAACCCTCTCACTGCCAAAGCATCCAGAAAACATGAAGCAGCATTATTACTGGGCTTGGCTAACAAGGAGTGCGGTCACCTAAGGCCAGTGGGGTCCCTTCTTCCTTCCAGAGCAAACTGGTCCCCAGTGTGTGCCAGGGACAATGGCACCAGCTCATCAGCCACGCTGGCAGGACAACACCCCAGTCTCTGCCTGTCCCACCTTCCCTCCTTAGTGGAGGACATGCAGACCCCCTTTCCCTTGAAGTCTGCAAACAGCGCTCTGGATTTAGCACATTTTGCCTCATTTTTGCCTCCCTCATTCCCCCCACCAGAAGTTTGAAGTTTTCTCACCGTTTGCTGGCAGATGCCATGCAGAGAGACAAGCTCGCTGTCCTTGATCTGCTTTTCAGGGCTTCTATAAAGTAGGGCACCAGCATCAACCCAGCCTCAGGTTTTTGACACATTGCTGGAGTAGCCAAAAATAATAACAGGCAGCTTCAGTCAATCTTCTCCTTCTCAAACCTGCAGCAGCAGCAGCACGGGGGTCCTTTGTGTGGCAGAGCAGAACTACAGTGCCCAGCAGGCTGTGCTGCCAGTCAGCAATGCAGGGCCATGCCCCCCTGGCAGCCAGGCTGCCCCCAGTCCCGCTCAGGGCTCCTCACACGGAGCTCCTGCCTTGTGGGGTCCCCTTCCCCAGAGCCATCCGTGTTTTGCTCTCTGTATTTCCTTCAGCAGCTTATCTCTGTGGCTGCTGTGAAATGCTAAGGTCAAGTTACACTTTTACCAAGCCTTTTATCTTCTGGCAAGGCACGAGAATGCAGAACCTGAACTTTGGAATGAGCCTTCGCACCTGCGCTGGGTGGAGAGCAGAGCAGACCCAAGGCAGTGGCAGAGGGAGAATTCAGGTTCTCTCTGCAGCCCAGCACTGGGACAGTCTCTGTTGCACATTCAGACACCTTACTGGGACACTCTGCAAGGAAGTACTGAACCCACCAAGCCTGCACTGGCTCTGCTGGCAGCTGGCAGCTCCAGCTGACATAAGGACCCAGCACAGCTCTGCTACAGCTTCCACATGACAGCAAAGACCAGCAGAGAGCTCTGTCTGCTGGGAACTGCCCAGTTGAATTCCCCCTGTCCCAAACCTGAAATTCCAGATGGTTGGTCTGTGCAGGACTGGGAAGTGAGCCAGGCATCAGGGGATGAGGTAACGTTTGACCTTGTAGCCTGTGGGACTGTTGTGCTGCACATTGATTCTCCACGCTCACCTCAGTAAATGCCAACTGTGACGTGGGGAGTGTCACTGTGCCCCTGTCCCACTGATGGCTCTGGGGTTGGGCTGGTGTCTCAAACACACAAACCTGTTGGGACACAGATCTGGTACAGGCCATTCCTTGCCCTCTCCCTCTGCGTGGTCTCTGGACTGAACACTTGTGTTGCTCAGGAGATACAGAAAGAAACTGAAACTCTGCAGGAGCCGGGCCTTGGGAACTGCTCTGTCCCTGTCCCTGCCCCCAGGGAGTGCCAGGCAGTGAAGGAGCCACATTCCACTGACTCAGTGTTCAAATACTGCTGCAGGGAGCATTTACTGCCACCAAGAAGAACTTGTACATCGACATCTCAGCTCATTTAGTCCAAGCCCGGGTTTCTCCAGCTTCCTTCCAGCGAGCTCGTAGCTCACTCCTTGTGTGCACAAGGTGTTGTTTCCCTGCAGACAGCTGTTCCTCTGTGCAGCAGGTGATACAGAGGTGCATGGCACAGCCAGAGCTGTGACTGCCCCTGCAGTGCTGGCGTTGTCCCCAGGCACTGTGTGTGACCTCCACCCCACCCCACCCCTTCTCCACATTTACAGCTCCTGTTCCTGACAGGATCCCGGCACCACCCACCCTGCTCACTGCTCAACAAATGGCATTTGTGAGAGGAAAGCCACTGTGCCCAGTCAGGGCAGGTAAAGAGTATTTTTCCATGGGTTATTAGAGGAAGTTTTCCATTCCCAGTTATTATTTGTATTATTTATAGTCCCCTTCGCTTGGGTCATGTTTTCTCCTCTGCTCTCAGCCAGGCCTGGCTGACTCTGTTTCCTTGGCTGGGCAGAGGAGGATGAGGATGGTCACAGCTTTGCCTCCAGCAGCCTTTGCACACTCCAGCCATGTTTGCCTTTCAGAGCTATTAAACCCAGCTATCTCTCACTTTTTATTGACTGTGAAGCCAGTGCTTTGTGCTTTATGACCACGCTGTCTATCACTGGGAAACACACAATTTCCTAATAACCTCAGGGAGTCAGCAGTGGAAGGGATTGTGATTATCCACATCTACTCCAAATTTACACTTAAACTCCAATAGCCTTTGATGTCATAAATGCACTTGTTTTATAAAGTTGGAACAATCCCATATTCCAGCACAATTAACAGTATGATACATGGCTTTGCACAGCTGTTACTGATTGCTGCTTCTCCACCTGCTGCACTGACCCCAAAGCTGAGCTGCAGTGATGGGGCAGAGTTGACTGGAGCATCCCTGAAAAATGGGGCACTGTTTCAATAGTGTTTATACTGAAAGAATATTTCACTCTGCCTCCATCCCCCTTTCACAGCACCCACACAGTGCATCTGACTGGCCAATTTCTCTTTCTGCTTATAATTAGCTTCACTTTTCTGCTCTCCTGGATAAGCATTAGACTTTCCTCTAGGAATGTAATCCAAATCCACAGGAAACCTGTCTTTACTGAGATGCCACTCATCTTTTCTGAAGGTTTTATTTAAAACAGAACATTGTTATTAGCAGCAGATTTTTCTAAACCTTTTTGTGAGGTCCCATTCCTGCAAACATCCAATATCATTCTGTGTGATTAGTCTCGCTTCAGAGACACCACTTAACATTCAACCACAATTTGAGCCAAGGCGTTTGCAGGAGTCAAGTTTTGAATTTCAAATCAAAACTACAGAGGGGTACCAGTGGCGAATGACTTTGAGCCTGACAAACACAAATAGGTGTTTTAGCATCTAAACTACATTTTCCTGTGATTTGTCCTTCTGTCTAACCACACTGGCCAGTATAATGGCTTCAGTTTAATAGGGAAGAGCTGACTTTGGAGGCTGAATGATGTTCAACAAAATGCTGTTCTTAAAAAACAATATCCAAAGAATGCAAAATTTATAATCAGAATAAAGTTGGGGAAATATTCTTTTGCTGCTGCTTAACTTCCCTTAAAGAAAAAAAAAGAAGAAAAGCTCAAAGCATTTTAAAGTTTGTTTGTGGTTTTTTATCCATAGCTGGCACCAGGATATAAAGCTAATTTCTTCCAATTGCTATCTGCCTTTTAGCCAGATAGGTTTTAGTGTCTTCTAGGGATGTATATAAAGCACATCACTCTCATGGGAGCCTTCTTTTCAGATGGGATGAGAGGTTCTTCTATGGCCTTTTCTGGGAATGACTCCTTTGTTTCCCCCAGAGCAGAGTGAGGCACAGCTCTGCACCAAACCCAGGTCAGCCCCAGGGCCCATCCTGACTCTGCTGGACCATTCCAGACTCCACGAGCAGGGATTAAACCTGGCAGAACTGGGGTGCACTGCATCACTTCTCCAGCTCATTTTTTTAAGTGCAAGTATCATTACTGCATTCTCCATGCAATGCCAAGGGCTGCTACTTCCAGAGCTGATGTAAAAATTGTTATTAAAACTTACAAACTGTGAAAAACTCTTAAAAAAAAGTCCAAATCCTGGCACTGCCCTAAATTAAATTACAGCCAGGAGCTGCCAGGGGTACCTGGATAAGCACAGAGCCAAGCGTGCGTGCAGTCCTTATCCACAGTCCACACCTGCTGCTCCCTCCTGCAAGTTTCACTAATGAACACAGTGTACAGCCCAGAGGATTTCAGATAAGGGAGAGGCCAGGGTGAAGACTCAGGAGTGAAGAACAGATTGAGCGGGGTTCATAAATGAAAACCCCATTTTAAATCTAAAATTAATTTTTTCAATAAATTAGGGCAAGTGAGCTTTCCTCCAGCTCAGACAATGCAGCTTTCCCTGGATATGGACCACTGGCAGGAGGAGGAAGCACATGTGCTCAGGAATCAATGCTAATACCCTCAAAAATTAATCTCTGAAAATTGCTTCAATGGAATAGAAACGATTTCATATAAATCTCTGTGCAAGAGCTGACAGAATATCACAGTGATACCTGGAGTAGGTACAGACTGAAAAAAGCAGGCTTTGTCTTTTCTCACGTAAGGTTGGTGTGGTTGCTCTGCCTGTGTGTGCCTCAGTTTCCCCACTGCAGACACAGGGAGTCTGTGAGAGCTGCTGGGGTCTGCTAAGAGCCAGCTGGGGTTACCCAGGGTGGATGTGGCTTCTCCAAGATGGAAACACTGCCCATCCCACTGGAGATGAGTCATGGCTTGGCTTCCAGCACACGGCCAGGACTGCTCTCCCCAGGGAAGGGAGGCCATGGGACTCTGGGAATGCCAATGTCTGTGCACTCTGTGCACTCTGCTACCTGCAGGACCGAGCAGCCACGGTGCAACAAGCTCTGCAGATGTACACCAGCCCTCAGAGAGGGCAGAGTCTCTCAGGCCGGCTGAGTAATGCATTAATTAAAAGAAGACAATGAGCAGAGTGTCAGCTTTGCTGCTGACAATTCACCTGGGGAGCTGAGCCCCCCCTTGGCTCCACCTGAGCCAGGCCCCGCTGAGCTTCCAGGGGCTCCTGCTGCTCCTGCCCCGAGCACCCAGCCCACAGCTCAGCACAAATCCTGGGAAAGAGACCCAGAGCCTGGCTGCCAGCAAAAGGAGAAGGAGCTGCAGAGCCATTCCTGTAAATGCCAGGCAGTCAGACCCAGTAAATCATCCTGACCTGAAACATTTTTTATGTTTTTTCATGTCTTCTGGAGGGGATGTGGAGATTGCTGAATGAGTTCTCCCCATGAATGTCTCCACCCTCATCTTCTAAACAAGGGAGCCAGGGGGGAGCTTGACCTAAAGCTTCACTGTGGAAAGGAATGGAGGCAGGAGCAGGGGCAGGTGTGAGCCCCAGTTCAGGAGCTGTACAGTAGAAGCAACTTTCTTTTCTAGCCAAGCTATTTTAAATCAATCTAGTTAGACACATGCAAAGCACTGACACAGATGCACTGAAACTGGTTTGATCCTTGCCTGAACAGGATTAACTTGCCTCAGTTATTAACCAAATTAAACCCAGCTCATCATCATTGCAAAAATGACTTTATTTTACACTCACAGTTGTGCGGAACTTTTGTAGACAGAACCTGGAAGGATTTTCCTTTGTGACGGGTGTTCAGGGTCACACAGAGCTCCCCACACCCAGCCCGGTCTCAGTTAACTCCCTCAGGGAACCTGTGCCTGTCTCACCTACAATTTTTCTGTATTCTTAATGCCTAAGTCTACATTTTAGGCCATTAGCCTGTACTGATGACAGGAAGAGTTAAAACTACTCAGACACACTAAGAGCCTGAGTTGATGTAAAGTAGATTGAGTTAAAATAAACAGAGTTGCACAGACACCTTCCTTTCTGCTGGGGTTCACTCCTTGCTCCCAGTCCAGGCTCTGCCTTTTCCACTCACCACTACTGGCAGTGCTTTGCAGTTCCCAACTCTGCAGGGTTAGATCTGCAGGACAGAGCCCAAAAATTCTTATTTTACTTTCTTATGAGAAAATGCAAAATGTTTGGATCTGGTTTACATTGTGTTCTTGTATTTAATTTCTCAAAACATCGATTTCCACAAATATTTTCTCTTCGTCTGATGGAATATAAAACCATCATCCAAGTGGGAAGAGCCAACAACCCCCTCTGCCCTGCTGCCCATCCAGTGAACTCCTCTAAACCACTGTGGCACTGCACTAAAGCACTTGTTCTTATCCTGACAGATGCTAAGCTTAGGTCAAATCCCTGGGAATACACGGGGCCAGCGTATGTTCCCAGAAACAAAACTGCAATCTGCTCCTGAGCTGATGAGGCTGTCCTGGATTTACACCCTGCCTGGAGCCCGTGCACAGCTCCATGCTGGAGCTGCACAGAACTTCCAGGTGCTGTGGCCAGCAAGGAAGGCAGAGAGGGGAGTAGGGGATGCTGGCCTGGGTGGGCACAGCCCGGGAATGTCCCATCCCAGAGCTGGGGATGAGCTTGGCTCACCTCCCTCCAGTGACAGGGGCTGCTCCTCGTGTCCCTGCCTGGCTCCAGGAGAGGCCCTGGCTGCCTTTATCTTCCATTCCAGTGCACCAGAACTGAAAGCACCAGGTGAGTTTCCAAAAGAGCAACTGTGCTCTAAAGACAGAGCAAAAGCAAAGCCCATCCTGACCGGAGCAGCCCCAGCTGCCTCCTGCTCCATCACAAACAGCAGCCCCGAGCCTCTGATGTCACCATCCTGCACCAGCAGCATTAAAGCCTAAAATGGCTCCATAAATCAACTGGAGCTGTTTGAAAAGGACATCCTGTGTGGCTCTGGATTGCACTGTCCTCTCCAGGACAGGATCCTCAGCCATGTCCTGATGTCCCTGTCACAGGGTGGGAGGCAGAGCAGGATTCATCTGGGAGGACACGGACACAGCTGAACTCCAGGGATTCAGCTGAAGCTCTGAAACAACATAGGTGAAACGGGAGCTCATTTCAGCAAGAGCTGTGCCATGTCCCCAGCCAGGAGCTGTCACTGCTCACAGACAGGTGTCCCCTGCCCAGGCTGACACACAGAGCCACAGCCACACAGGGGGTTGGGAATGGGCTCCTGGAGCTGGGCACGTGGCTGTGATTGACTCCGTAGCTGTGCCTGCCCTGCCAGGGCTGGCTGTCCCCAGCATTCCACCAGCCTGTCCTGGCTGTCCCCAGCAAAGCTCCAGCCTGTCCTGGCTGTCCCCAAAGCTCCAGCCTGTCACCAGTGATCACAGGGACAGAGCCAGCCCCAGGGAGGGACCGAGCACGGGCTGGCACTGAGTCACTGCACAACCTCCACTCCTGTCTCACTCACAGGGCACGAGGGGGACAGCTCAGACTGCTGGGCTCAGAGGTGGCACAGGGACAGGGACAGGCCTGGCACAGGGCACGCTGCTGAGAGATTAAAACAACTGCCAAGTGAGAAAAATGTTCCATGATTTCTTCACTTCTTTGGACACTTGAGAAAAGCACAAGTGATGAGGATCAGGCTGGCTGATGTGAGGATAGAGCAGGAATCTTCCCTGGGATGAGGGATGGGTTAAAAGCTCTGTGCTCTCCAACCTACAGCTCTTGCAAAACCCAGATGCACCAGCAGCTGCCACACAGAACACAGAGAATTTGGGAAAAGCTGCCAAGTGCCTTGTCTGTTAAGTGCCTACAACACTCACATCCATGTTACAAATGATAGGATAATAACTTAAGATTTTTTGCTTACGGATTTTTTTTCCTTAGCTTTGTTTTTTTTAAAGTGATTAGAGCTGAAGGAATGTGTTAGCCCAGTCCCTGGGCAAAAACCAGTTTCAGTTCTGGGAGCTGCAAGGATGCAGGAAAGGACTGAATATTATACCCAAGTCTGAACATTGTGGTTTGGGAGAAGCCAATAAAAACCTCCCTGCATTAGGTTGATGTGCAGCTCCTGAGTACAGTCTTGGCCTGCCTTTGACATGTGGCTTCCCTTATTCCATCCCTTAAACACTTTATTACTTTATACGCTTCAAGAAACAAAACAACTTTTTAATTCCTTTGCCTCTAGAAGTGTGAAAGCAACTTCTTCCTAAATGCAGTGAGATCCCAAGTGGAGCCAGGAAGCCACTTGAGTTGTGCACCATAAACACTTCCACAATGTGAATTAATAAGTCTCTCTGAGGATTGGGAAGTGTGCCACATGCAGCATTTCTGAGTCCACAGCCCTTTTATCTAAGTTGTTTTTTCCTTTATCCTTGTCTCCCTCCATGACAGTTTGGAGATTTTTGGCATCTAAACTGCAGCCTGGCTTGTCAAGCTAAACATCAACTGAGCCTTTATATGTACGTGAGAAATGAGAATAGAGACAAAAATAGTTATTAACTGTGCTTTTAGAATACTGAACAAGCAGAATGGCTGTGTGCCAGTAAAGGCAGGGTTTGGAGCAGTTCTGATCCACATCTGTGACAGTGGCCAGCACTGCCGGCTCCAGTGGAGCCTCTCCTGGGGCTGGATGGGGGAATTGTCCCCTCTGCACGGCTCTGTCACCCTGAGGATGCCATGCAGGGGCAGTGACCGCATCAGCAGGTGGCAAGGAGCAATTTTCCATTGCAGACTTGGTGCTGCTGCACTGTCTGCACCCTGAGAGGAGAGGAGGCTGCTCCTGGAGCACTCCAGGCGCTGGGATGGCTCCGTGCAGACCCAAGCATGGCACACAGGGACAGCGGGGACAGTCCCCTCCCAATCCACCTTGTGACACTGGCAGGGGTCCTCTCGGAGCCCTCAGCATTCTAAGGAAGAGCCAAGTCCATCCCTTGGCTCTCAGAGGGTCCCTGCTTCCAGCACAGTGACGTTCCTTCCCTCAATCACATCCACACAAACTGTTTCTCAGAGATGATCCCAGCTTGCTGCAAACACTAAAACAAGTTTGGAAACACTGGGAACACTGGACTCCATTAAAAAGAAGTGATCCATGCCAAGGCTGAGAGAACAGGAATGTGACCCAGCGGGACAGCCTTGGCTTGCACATGGCTCGTGGACAAAGCTCGCTCTCTCCCTTGCTTTTCACCACTGCCAAGCAGTGCCTCACTCCCTTTATTCTGGCAAGTGCCTTTGGTAAAATGTACAAGAATTTCTCTCCATGGAGGGAATTTTAGAGGAGAAAATGGAAAACTGGGTGCTGGGTGACCAGCTGGAGTTCAGCAAGGTGCTGGAACAGTCCTGCAAGGCTGTTATGGATGGCAGAACACCCAGCCCAGGACTGCAGGATGCTGCAATACCTGTGCCACACTTCGAATGGAATTTTAATTATAAATAGGAACAACAGACATGGCCCAGATCCTCACTCACTGCCTGGTGTCCTCCCCACGCTTTGAAAAAAAGCCACTAAAATCAGAGATGTTCAGCTCCCCATTACAAGACTGCTAAAAACTCCAGCTCCTTTAGTAATTACTATAAAATACTTTCAGGCAGTTTTTAAAGGCATTAGTGAGATAAAATGAAGAAAAGAAATACTGCTGTTAAAGGTATGTTAACCATTCCCCTTATCATCCAGCCACTTTATTTTAATGAGGTTTGTTTTACTTCTGCTATTTGCTTTGTCACACGGTGCAAGTCTCTGAGTATTTCTGGGTGAGATAAATGACTTTGGAGCAGGTGGGGCTGGCAGAGCTGTGGGCTGGTGGATGCCAGCCAGGCTGGGCACGCTGGAAATGCAGTTGTCACTCATGCCCTGTGTCACAGTGGGCAGGCAAAGCCTCTGCTTCCATCCCAGCTCTGAGGGCTGCAGATCACAGGGCTCAGAGAGAGCCTCACGCCGATCCCATGAGTGGGAACACAGCTACAGGAGCTTTATTTATGGTGATATTAAATATGCAACAATCATTCCCCAACATCAGAGTAATAAACATCACTGCTCCATCTGATCTGGAATCAGCAAGCATGCTTCTCACATTCACAGGGAGAGACAAAATGCTGAATTATTTATGCTTTGACTATGAACAAATATAGAGAAAATAAGTGAGTTTGGTACAATGCAGCAGAGCAGATTCAGGGCAGATTATTGTACATCTTTCAATCAAAATAGACTCTCTCATTACTCTAAACAATTGTTTTTCCTCCAAAAGAAGTGAGTTAAGGAAGTGTAATTAAGGGATACAGCACCAGCCACAGCAGTTCCATAGGAAGCCAGGGGCTGACGGACTTGCCAGGACATGGGAAGATCCATTCAGCTGGTAGGAGCAAACCTATTTCCAGCTATGTTCTACAAACTCCTTCTAAACCAAAAGAATTCTATGTGGTCACCAAGTACCAAAGCAGCAAACACAAAATTGGGCCATTCTGCCTCATATTTGCACTTCTCATTATGAACCATACTGTGCCAGGCTTCTGTGGGCAGCAGAGGAGCTCTCTGAACGTGGAGTGTGTGCCTGTGCTGAGCCTCAGCCCTGCCACAGACAGACTTTAAGTGTCCCAGGAAGCTCTGTCATTAAATGAATGAAAGGAGGATACTCCAGAGCTGCACAGACACCTTCCTACTTTCCATATAAATGCAGGATCACTGTTACACCTTCCACTGCCCTGAGACCTGCAGCCAGAATTAGCTGATGTTTGCCATGCCCCGCTGACATTTCAAGCTTGGCAGGAATAAAAATCCAGTGGAAGTGGTGCAAGTGCAGGAGGAATGACAAGAATTCTGGGACAGGAATGCCCTCAGAGCCTGATTTTCAGCAGCCACATCAAGCCCTTTGCTACCCACATGTGTGTGCATGTGATAGGGAAGGGGATGAGATGGGAAAGAGGGGATGAGAGCTGTCCTTCAATTTCTCAACAGTTTCTTAACTTAAATCCTTCATTCTGAGCATAAGTACTAAATCAGGCTCAAGGAAGGAAAAACTTAATTAATCAGAGGTAGCCAAGTTCAAAGTGCGCCTGGGGTCGGCTTTATTACTCTCCTTCACTTTGGAGGTACAGGGTTTATGGATAATCCCTGTCTGCTGCAGAATGACAGCTATGTGCTGCCGAGTATTATTTCCTGGCAGTAACTAAATTTGAAGGTCTCCTTTCCTTCCACTCATCTTTTTAAAGTTTAATATTGTCACTGAAATATAACCAAGGGCCATATATAGCACAGGGGTTTCAAATGCTGTGCCCAGCCTGGTGACGCCTGGTTCAGCTCCACTTGTGCCCTGCAGACTCCCCTCACCAAGGCTTTTGATCCCAGTGAAACTGGGAATTACTGGAGATGAAAAAGGGCTGGTGGTGCCCTGAGGTAACAGGCCAAGCAAGCCCTCCATTATCCGCTTGCTGAGTACCTCCACATCCAGAACTCTGCTGCTCAGTCCAGGGAACTGTACCATCAGAAAAACCACTTGATTATCTCCATAACAAACACTTGATTTTCTCCATGCATGGAATCACTCCGGAATTTAACCAATACCAACAGCCATCCATTATCTGATTAAACAGCAGCAGTGATAGCACCATCAAGAGCAGAATCAGGTGTTTGTGGAGCACCCCCTTGGCAGAACCAGTCTGCAGAGCTGCCCACACGCTCTGCACCAGCCCACGGGCTCAGGGATCTGATCCCTGCCCTGAACTGGGTGTTCCCTGCCCCAGTGCTGCAGTGAGCAGCCAGGCATTTCCCTTGGAATGGAACAGCCCCAGTTCCTGTAAGTGGGGCAGGGGGGCACAGGGGTTCTGTGCCCAGCAGCCCATTGCCCCAGCAGGGAAGGAGGATTCTCCCACAACACACTCAGAACTGGTTTTTACCTTATTCCCAACCAGCTGGCAGCAGGCTGGGGGAGTTACTTCTTCAGACCTGGACATGTTTGGTTATGGATCATCATGTTCACTCTGGACAGAGAGCCCTGAGTTCCAGCAGCCCCACCAGGAGCAGAGGATGGAAGGAGCTGCCTGGGCCCTGGCCAGGGCTGGGCAGGTGCAGGAGCTCCCCAAGGGCTCCCTCAGTGCCCTGAGGTGGGATCTGTGCCAGAGACCAGCAACTTCCAGCAACTTTGTTGAGCCTGGGATGGGCAGTTCTACCCCATGCCTAAATAGTAAAGCCAGCATTTAGTTCCTTCATCTCCACACGAAGTATCTCATTTCAATTTAATTTCACAGTTGTAATGGATTTTTCAAAAATATTCAAGAACATATTTACTTTCCAACATCTTATTTCCTTTCACATTTGAAAAAACTTTCTATCTAATCCCTCAAGTCATCCTACAGTCTGAATAATTTCAGGTTTTTAATCAATACCTGTCAGACTTGTCAAATTACTTTAGGGACCACAAAGCAATTTTTAAACATTCATAAACCCTTGTAGAACAGTTAAGTGCACTGAATTTTAAAAGAAAGAGGAACTGAATAACACTGATCAAATAGGATTATATTCTGGCAAATTATAAATTAGTTTTTTTATGAATCTTCTCACAGCTACTTATCTAGTGTCAGGATTCTTCTGCTGCAGGAAGAAGTGACTGTTCACCTCTAGAGCGAGAAGCCTTTTCTCTCCTGTCTCCAAGCCTCCTTAGCAGGAGGAGGGTGCAACGCCTTTTTTGTTGTCTTTTTAAAAAGCAACATCATTACCCAGACACTGCCCGGGGGTTCTCTCCATCATCCTGCTGCCTGGGCCAGAGATGGCCAAGCTGCTGCTCCAGAGCTCTGCAAATGCATCTTGGCTCCTGGCATACCTCCCAACACAGTCTTTGCTTCCCAGTGTGCTTCTGGCATGTGCATCTGTCTGACACGTCAGTCTAGAAATGAGGGTCGCCAAAAGTTCTCAATTTATTGGACATCTGCACCAAACCACAGCTTGAGCCTTTTATGGGGCTGATTTTGCACATTGCATTAAGTCAAACTCTGAGGTGACTGTGGGAGCCTGTGCTGCTGTTGCCTGTTCTGTGTTTGTTCTGGGAGGAGAGATCAGGAACATCTGAAGAAGTCAAACATGTTCCTCCAGAAATGACTTTACACACCACAGTCCCACGTCACCACTGCAGCGTCTTTCCTAAATTTGAGGGATGTGGCCTGAATAGGGAGGAAAAAAGGGAACTTCATAGCTGTACTGAGAATGCTGGAAGTCTTCCAGGAAAAAGTGCAGTTCAGATCAAAGAGGAGCTGAAGGATGGTGAGAAGAAAGGAATGTTTGCTGAGAAGAAAGGAACGCTTGGCTGGCCACGTTTGGCTGGCCACATGCAAACAAACAAACCCAAACCCTCCATCCTCCTCCTTCCAGCTGAAGTGGCTCCTCTGCTGCCTCAGAGCCTCCCCAGACACACCTGCCCTGCTCCTGTCCCCGTGGGAGGCTGTGTCCCTCCTGGCAGCACCCCTGCTCAATGGGGAGAGCTGGACACCAGGCTCAGAGCTCAGAGCCCTGTCTGTGGCACTGGACCCACCAGGACAGCAGGGACATTGCTGTCCCCTGGCTGCTGAACCCAGCATGGGCAGGACAGGGCTTTCCAGAGCTGTTGCCAGGAGGGATCACTGCTCAGGCAGGGCTGAGGGAGCAGGACACAGGCAGGACAAGGGGGTGCTGAGGTGCTGGGACTTGCACCCTCTGCTGCTGCTTCATGTTCAGTGGGGACAGAGCCAAGAGCCAGGGCCCAGGCCCCTCTGGAATGCTTCACCTTTTCCTGTGCCTTGTTTCAGCCCTGTCTGTCTCTCTGCCCTTTCCCAGTGCTCCTCACACACAGGTTTGTGGCTGGTCAGCTCTGTCAGCCCTGCTCCCACCCCCTGCATGAAACACACGCCCAGCTCCCTGCATCTGCTGGAGATGTCCTTTGCCAGAGATGTGCAATTTTGTCTGCAAAGCCCCTTCATAGCAAACAATGGCTGCTTTTAACCTCTGCACTGGTTTCTGGTTTCCAGAAGGACTCTTGCTGTTGCCATCCCCATCAGCTCACACTGACAGCAACAGGGGAGTCCCATCCTTCCATGGTGCAGCTGCTGCCGCCTGCCCAGGCACAACTGCCCTGGAGCTGGAGCTCAGCACACACAGATTTTTGATATCCAGCTGACCTACTTCTGACAGTGGTTCCATGTCTAAAGCATTGCTGTGGGAGCTGAAGCTGTCCCAGCTTTGGGAAGCCTCATTCCTGGAGCCCAGGTGTCCAACATCTGCCCCAGCTGCTGCTCAGCCTCCAGCCAGGCCTGGGGCTCATCAACACCCAGGGCTCGAGGAGCTGGGGAAGGGCACTGCAGGAACTGCTTGTAGCTCAATCCAGCCAGAAATGTGGGATGTCTGCCTGATTCACAGTTGCTCTTTTTTGTAGTTCGTGTTGAAGACACAGAATTTTTTCTCAATGAGAAAATCTCAGCAAGTTCTGAGGTTTTTGAGGCTTGCTTTGCTTTTCTTAGCGAGGTGCTTAGTGGGTTTGTCATGCTTGACATCACACACATCAAAAATGTGATATTCTCATTCAGTTTTCTCTATATTTAGCTTGTTTTCCTGTATTTAGTTGATTGCTGTTTGCCCAGTGAAGCAGAAACCCAAACCTCAGAGCATTGTGATCAACAATTTGATCTCAAGACCTAAAAAACCAGTAAATAATAATAAATCTAAATAAACAGGAGCAGGACATGGAGCAGATGAGTTCAGTAAATGATGGAGCAAACTTTTCCTTTCAACTGAAATGACTAATCCCCCTGAATTACACTTGATAAGGATTCAGGCATGTCATTACTTTGTATTAGTAATAATAACAATAATAAAATCCAAGTACCTTTTGTTGTGAGATACCCTGATCAGGGATTTATTAAAGAACATTTAATTTCAGAGCTATTTCATTAAATGTAAAAATTAAACTGAAGACAAGAGGCTGTGATTTGTGGGGGGAAAAGTAACTGGAAAAAAGAGGCACTTGCAGGATCTAAAAAGAGATAAACACCCTAAAAGAAGCACTAAAGAACAAATTGTCATGTTCAGAGAGAGAAACCTGCCTGGAACCCCCAGCATAAAAAACTGAGAGAAGCCAACTGAATAAAATACAACCAGGCAAGGGGGAAAGCTCCATTGAGTAAGAAAGTTGAAACAACTACTCCAAAGATGAATTTTAAGTTGTGGTCAGTGTCCTCAATCTGTTTCCTCTGGGCGCATTCCCTGCCCCAGAGGGCAATCCAGAGGCAGCAGGGAGGGGAGGCAGGAGCTGGCCTTGTCCCCATGCTGGTGTCCCTGTTCCCCACCACTCCTGGGTCTGCCCTCCTGCCCCTTCACTGCAGCTCCTGCAGAACGTTGGTTTTGTCCTTATCTGCATTTGTGAAGCATTTCACAAACTCCAGCAGTGCCTCAGGGAGCTGTGCCCTCGTCTACATGGACTGGGAGCTGGAAAGGCTCAGGAACTGGCTGGAATGGTTCAGATCCTGCATGTGGACGGGTGGGAGCTGATCCAAGGTGGGTGGGAAGAGGAAGATGATCAAAGGGAAAAGCTTGGATCTCTCTGAATACATCGGGTTTCTCTTAAGCCAGGCTGTATCTTCCCTTTCCAGAACATCTCCCTCACACCTGCCAATGCGGTTTTTAACTTTTAAAATAGTTGGTGCTGCTTCCAAAATGTGTCTGCAACACTTCCAGAAGTGATAGTTTCCCTAATAAGAAAAATAAAGCCCTTCCTGACTGAATGCTATCATTAATAACCCTTCAGTGTTGTGCTGGCCTCCTGTTATCTCCAAACCCCATTCCATGTGTACCTGCTGGCTGGAGGCGCCTCTCGGAGCCCAGCTGTGAGACTGGCACTAAATGGATCCCACCCAGCTGGGCTGCTGTGGGCACTGGTGCTAATGGACAGGAACAGCCCCAGCTTTCAGATCCCTGAGTGCTTTTCACAGCTGAGTGACTCAGTCCCAGCCAGGCCGCAGCTGCGGCGAGAGAAGGGAAAACGCCGGGAACTCTCGTGCCTGTCATTGGTAACAGCAAGCTCTGAACTGCCAACACAGACAAATTAACACCCATTTTAAACTGCACTGAAACACTCAGTGCTGCAGGAAGATTTCTAGGCAGAAAAGTGGAGGAAATGCCACATGAAGTGGTAAACCATGTGGACAGTCCTGCTGAGGAGAGCATTCCAACACGGCCTGTGACTGGTACTGGGACAGGGCCTGGAACCCCAACACCACGGGAGTTATCCTGTATTGCACCTCATTCCTCTCATCAAAACAATAAACCTGCTTTAGGAATGCAGTTCCATAGAAATATTGGCAGATCTGGCCTTAATACACAGGTTTCTAATTAACACTAACTTTAGTGTCTATGTGAGCAAAGAGGTCTCTGGGGTCTGTGATCAGGGAACAATTCTGTTTAAGGCCTGGATTGGTGGTGTGGTGCAGCTGTGCAGAGGGGGCTCAGGGATCCAAGAGTTTGGTTCCAAAGCACTTTTAGGAGATCTTCCCACGGTACAGAGGGCACTCACAGGGCTCCTGATGATCCATGAGGCTGCCAGGACAGGGTAGGGACTGGAACATCTTTTCCAACCAGCTCTTGACAAAGCAGGAGGAAGAAGCAGAGATGGAAAATACCCTGAGGTTGTAAGATGGTTGGTTTTTTTTTTTAAAGTTCCATTGAGAAATTATTCCTGGGATTTGATTTGTTGCCATTCCCATTGGCATTTCTGGGAAATTTTCTTTTAATAAATAAAATATATTTTAAAGTAAAATGTCTCGCTTCTAGGTTTTCTGGTGCAACCCAGTGAAGAACACTGCATAATATCTTTGTAGAAAATAAAGCTCAATTATCTAATAGGCCTTGGATCTGTGCTGCAATTGTAGCAATGGGATGGGTGCCCCGAGCAACAGGAACTGTGCAAATATAGAAAGTGAACAAAGCCACAGAGATTCACCATTTCAAACAAAAACTGCTGCAGTCATCCAGTCACTCAGCTCTGCATCTGTGGAATGCAATATGGTCTGGAGCTGCTGCCTGCTGGAGAGCCTAGAATCAGACAATCCAGAATGGTTGGGGTTGGAAGGGCCATTAAAGCTCAATCCATCCCACCCCTGCCACGGGCAGGGACACCTTCCACTGTCCCAGGCTGCTCCAACCTGGCCTTGGACACTCCCAGGGATCCAGGGGCAGTCACAGCTGCTCTGGGCACCTGTGCCAGGGCCTGCCCAGCTTCACAGGGAGAAATTTCTGTGCTGCTGTGTTTCTGCTTTCACTTTGAGCCAATTACTCCTTATCCTGTGACTACACTTCCTGATACAGAGTCACTCTTTGATGCTAGGAGGACTTATACAAGAGTAATTAGAAAATATTATCTATATATGTTAGATGTTACTGTTTCAGGAGCCTTTCCTGTAAGCTGCTGGGAGGCCTGGCTGGCTTTGTGGCCTTTGGCAAGGTTCTCCTCTGTCCTTTCACTCCTGTTCCCAGCTCAGTATCCCAGAACAAGCTCCATCTAACATGGGATCCTGCCTCCAGCAGGAAGGCAATCTTGTTAACAGAGGGAGAACACAGCTCCTGGCCCTTGAAGGCAGGCAGGCCAAGCCCTGAAACTTTGGATTTATTCTTCTTGCTGATGTTGGTTGCTTAGCTACAAATATTCTCAATGCTCATAAAAGCCTCTCTCCATTAGTCCTCACCACAAGGTTTTAAGTCCAGCCACAGTTTATTTTTCTTGAAACCTAGGTGATGAAATTTCTCCATGTGAGCTGGAGAATGCCCTGTTCCCTGTGCAGAGCCTGACAAGTGCTGTGAGCACGAGCAGGAGCAGAGGAGATGTCACCCTCCAGCACCCAAGATGGGCAACAGAGCGCGGCTCTGATGTAAGAGCACGCTTAAAAAAGGAAACAGAAAGGGAAGAAAAAAGTAAGAGCCAAGACTGATGAACCAAACTGAGCCTGCAGCTCAGGCAGAGCTGCTGGCAGCTCGTCCTGTGGAGCTCTTGGAGGCAATGCCTTGAAAAGTGACGGCTCTGCTCAGCATCTGCTCCCAGCAGCCCAAGGCTCCCGGGCTAAACCAGCCGTGGGCAAATCAGGCTGGATGGGATCAGCTGGTACAAGTCTGGCACAACATCCCCAACACACGATGCTGTCCCCACAGAGCTCCCTCTCCCCAGCCCCTGGCACGTGTCCCTCACTGCCTGTGGCTGCTGGAAGGTGGGAGCATTCCTTAACCTGAGGAGCACCAGCTCCTTCCCACCCTGCACTGCCTCTGTGTGAGGGACAGGGAAAGGCCACCAACAGGTGACATGAGTCACTGAGAAATGATGGCCTGGTCTCAGGCAGGGTAAATAAAATTACTGTGGAAACAATCACCTTGTGGAGCTGCCCAGTGGAGAACAAAGGAAGTTGGTCTGGGTAGGAACCCAGGGACAATGGTGGCACCAGCTGTGGGGACAGGGCAGCCAAGAGAACTCCAAACTGGGCTTTTTCCTGCCTGCTGAAATTAGAGAACAATGAGCAAAAGTTCTGTGGTAGGAAAGGGAAGCAGCTCAGTAGGAACACACAGCTCTGGCACCCAAGTGCTTCCAGCAGCACCCAGCTCCTCCCAGCCCAAACTGGAATTCTGTAATCCCAAAATTACTGGAGAGGAAGGAACAGACATGCACGTAGAACTGTGAGTGCTGTCACATTCTGATGACTAAAAGCTGGAACACTGGAACAGTGAAAAGCACCTTTTGGGCTCACAGTGCCTCGTGTTTGGTGAGCAGGTAACAGAGGAACACACTGGGAGTCAAGGGTCTCTTTATCAAACTAATTTTTTAACAAACAACCTTGCAATGATGCCAAGAGAGAGCAGAAAGCTCCCAGTCAGCACTGCTCTGCAATCAGAGATTAATTTGTTGCCCAATGCTTTGCTTGCTGCCCATGACAGAGCTCATAAATCCTCATTTTTATTGATGTCCTGGCCGAGGGGCCATGCTGCAAAGGGCTGGCTTGTGCTGCAGGTGTCCTGGGCAATCACCTTGCAGGATATGACAAACTGCTTAGAGGCTTTTGTAAAGCCTTTTAATCATTTTATCAGTCTAATTCTTGTTTTTATTGTCTTTGCTGTAAATCCATGGCAGCAGCTCAATTTGCATCCTGCTCTTTCTGGGAAATGGAGTGTGAGACCCTCCCACAGCAGCAGCAGGGCAGAGGCTGTCACCTCTCAGTGCCACAGCCCCAGCAGCACACAGAGCATCTCCAGTGCCACCAGCAAGGTCCCAGTCAGGCCCAGTGGAACTGGGGCCATTCTCCCCCCCCATTCCTGGCTGCTGCTGTTACCACAGTGGAGGGGATGACATGAAGAAAAATGGTGCCTGTTTAAAAAAAGACAGAAATTTCCTATATGGTGAAGAGGTGGAAGAAGGAACCAGTGCTGGGGGAAGGGAGACTCTCTTGGAAAAAGTTTCCATCTATGTCTACTGGACAAGTCTTTAGAAGTGTTAAAGTCTGGGTCTTAACAAGTCTTAAAATCTGGGTCTCCAGCACCTAGAATTGTGACTGAACAGAGCAGTGCCTTTACATGTTGGTATCCCAGGTGATACTCCAAGTTCTGTGAATGTCTCCTCTCAACACAAGTGACAATTGTATCTTATTAAATCTGTCATCAAATTGCAGCTCTCTGAAATGGTGCAAGTCAGAGAGAAGCAAAGCAGGGGGGTGTTTCTGTACAATACCCAGTGGAGCTGAGGGAGCCTTTTACATAAGAAAGGTGTTATTTCTGCCACTTTGAGCAGAAGGAAACTCAGGGAATTACTGAGAGCTTTCTCATCTTCCCAGCTTCCCCAGTGCACCCCAGGACAGCCTGGTGAGTGGCTGGGACAGCAGCAGGCACGGGGCTGTGGCCCAGGGAGGTGGAGCTCCATGCACTGGGGTCACTGCAGGGAACAGAGGCTCCCCTGAGGAACTGGGGTTCCCCTTTGTCTCCAGCTCTGCCCTTCCACTCCCATCTCCCTGTGCCAATATTGGCACTAACGAGGCCACAGGAGGTGGCTCAGCCTCACCAGAGGCTCTGTTATCTTCTCAAGCCCCACAGCAGCTCCAGTCCTGCCCAGGGACACTTCCCACTAATTGCTGTGCAGTGGGAAGGAGGACGGGGCCAGGAGGTGCAAACAGCCTGCAAGGTCACACGTGCTGCTGGCTGGGCCTCTCCAAAGATCAGCCAGACCCAACCCTGCTTCATCAGGGCTGCTCAAGTCCTGAAGTCATGGCTGGGAATCAAGAGGAAGCAAGGAGAGTCCTATCAGCTTACCTCTGAGCATTAACACAACCATTAATTACCACTTGCTCATCAAGCTAGAGCTTAATGAGGACCAATAGAGATGGGGCCATGACCTTTCCTCCCTCCCTTCACACTCCTTTCCTTACACCCATGCTCTGAGCCATGATCCCGGGTCCTGCCTGGGGTAGATGCTCAGTGTCACTGCTGGGACAACTCATCAGCTGTGACCAGCTCACAAATCTGAATGAGGCTTAAAGCAAGCATTCCCTGCTTTCATTACATTTAGGTGTTCCTAGTTGTAGGTATCACAGAATCCCAGAACAGTTTGGGATTAAAATTCATGTTCCAAACCCTTGTCACAGGCAGGGAACCTTTCACTAGACCAGGCTGCTCATATTATTATAAATATGCTTTGTTTTTAAGCTTTGCTGGGATTATTATTTGCTGCATTTATTGGCCAGGGCATAGCTAAGAGGGATTCCGCTGCTGTTTAAGGTACTGCAAGTGATATTGGCCACCCTGCAACTTTTGGGAAAAAGGAGATGGGAGGGAAGAAATGTGTCTGAAGCCTAATGAGGACACAAGCACTTGCCAGATTTTAATTTGAAATACTTTCTTTCTTTTCAACCATATCCTTTTCCGCTGGGCTCTGCAAAGAGCAGAGCTGGACAATCGGACGGGAAGCTGGGGGAGCCTAACAATAGAGGAGGAGTGGAGAGGGGAGTGGAACCAGCCTGTCTCCTTGTACTCAAAATGAAACATGATAAAGAAACAAATTGCATAAAGGATGACTAACAAAGACAGCTTTAAAAATCGTTTCAGGGTTAGCCTTCTCAGGATGACAGCAGGGACAGCAGGAAAGGACATTCGGTTTCACACATTACGTAAGTTTTAGTCCATCTCCCTTTCAAGTTCTGTCTGCTCCTACCAGGAATCCAGCCACCCACACACCCCAGCACTCCCTGCAGACCCCCAGGCACGGCCACTTCTTTCTTTACAATCACATAGATCTTTTACAACAGCTTTGGAAAATCTGTGAATTCTGCCTGGCCCCTCCTCTCCGCTCCCCACGGATGTGAGGGAATTCTTGCCTGGCGTCCGTGCTCCCAATCCACTGAATCCCTTCTGCAGGAGCGTCAGGGCCCAGAGCAAGCCCCTTCCCAGCAAACCCTGTCACCACCTGATTCCTGCACGCACCTGTGTCCCGTGCTGCTGGAGGGAGCACTGGGCACTGTGTTGGTGATGGAATACAGAGGTTGGCTCCAGGCACAGCTGCCCCGACCCCCACAGGAAACAGCAGAAACATCTGCAGCCCCGAGCTGCCGGACAGAGCTCGGCAGAGCACTCCAGCCTTGGGAAATCCGCCTCACTGCAAGCTGCTGCAGCCCCAGCAGTCCCCAGCAGCTGAAACAGCGGGCTGCAAAGTCTGTTTGCTCCAGATCTGCTCCCTGTCCCTTTTGAAAATGCAGTGTATCAATTCAAACGATTGTAAAGGTCCAGCTTTTCCAATCTGGATCATCCACTTCCAGAGCAAGCTCCCAGATGTGCAGGTAACACTGCCATTGCAGTGCCATTGCACTTCGGCAGATCCCGGTGAACCACGGAAGAGAAAGGTAAGTGGAAAACTACCAGGCACTTACCCAAGCCTCCACGGGACAGGGAAATAAGATCAGGACAGAAGAGTAAGATCAGGACAGAAAAGCAATGCTGAGGTCCCCAGTAAATCAGCTGCTCCGGGAGCAGAGCGAGTCCATCCCCGGCTCCCTCCCTCGGCCGGCTCTGCCCGCTTTGGATCCAGCTGCTCTGGAACCGCTCGCAGACTCCGGGACTGCGAGACTTCCTCTGCAGCTGATAGCGGGGTTATGGAAGTAAACTGACTGCTGCCCTTTGTGAGGGGAGGAGGGGGCTGGGAAGCTCAGCCCCTTCCCTTCCTTTGTAATTCAAACCCTTCCTCGAGGCTCAGTGTTTTGGAGGAGAGGCATCTGCTCCAGCCCCGTCCCTGCTGCCGCGGAGCTCACACCGGTGCTGGCGGCGGGCCAGGCTTGCAGAACGGAGTTTACATGACAAAGCAGCTCCTTCCTAATTAAACTTCATCCAGCACTTTTCTGTCTCATACATAATTAGCGCAGAACAACAAACATAGAGGTAGGAAGGGAGAGTTTGAGCGCGGGTTGCTGTGTCTGCACCTCTGATTAATTTTAAGTTTTCCTCTTTATTTATGCAGTAACTATCTCCCATCACTTTAAAACATTCCGTATCCACCATCCCTGCTGGGGACACTTGGCCTGACGCCACTGCCAAGGACTGGGAAGGGCTGGGAGGAGGGATGGGAGGATGGATTCGAGCAGGGATGGAGCAGGGATGGAGCAGGGATGGAGCAGGGATGGAGGAGGGATGGAGCAGGGATGGAGCAGGGATGGAGCAGGGATGGAGCAGGGATGGAGCAGGGATGCTGGTTGTGTCAGAGCAGGGCACATTCCCAAACCCTCCCTGACACGGTGCTGCTCCCAAAGCCTGTCAGTGCAGTGTCAACATCTTTCCATAGGCAGCTGCACCAGGATGGGCAGCTCTGATCTTTATTACCTCCTGAAGGCAGTTAATCTGTAAAGCTCAAACCATAACTGCTGTCAGCTTAGCTTGCAGCCTCCTTCTATTGGTATTTACAAGTTACATTTTAAATTGTAAAGAAGTCCAGGCACACGGGAGTTTGTCCACAAACCAGACAGAGGGAAACTAAAGCCCATTCTCCTCAAATCTGCCTGAAATCTAAACTTTTATTATTAGCCATCCCCAGTGTGATAATAAACTCTAGTCCCTGACAGCAACATATGGATCTCATCTCCACTGTAGCCCAATATTACAATAATCCACAGTGACCTGGTAAACAGGCTCAATCCAACAGATTTTACTTCACCCTGTCAATGAGAAAGTTCTGGTATATGACAGAAATAAAAGAAAAAAACCTGGAATATTTTGTTTCATTTCCTACAACCCCCTATGACTCCCAAGTGTGTGTGTCTGTATTGTTCTAAGACACAAGGAGCTTGCTTTTCTTCTAATTACACTGGTTTGAAGTAATTATTCTCATTTATTCTCCACGTACATGAGCATGTCAAAATAGGAATTGACCCAGTATCAAATATTCCCTGTTTTAGGAATTATTCCAGCTGCTCATAACACTGAAGGTCCATGAGAGCCTGGGAGAATGTATCCACATGCAGGCTTATCTCTTCATTTCAGACCATTCATCACTCCTTGCCTGGAAGCAACAGTTAATTTCCAACAACTCAATGTCAAGATGGCAGTTTAAATCCTCTTGAGGATTGCCCCAGGAGAAGATTTTGTCCCAGTTCTTTTGCAGCCACTGTAGAGTCAGCCTCTTTTGATGTCACTCAGTTTTAGAGTGTGATGGAAATAAAGCAAGAGTGAAGATCTGCTGGTGACCATCCCAGCCCAAGGAAGGATCATCTCTCCAGAGCCTTTTCTTGTGATTTCAATAGGGACAGAAATTAGGAGTCAGAATGGTTTGGGTTGGAAGGGACCTTAAAGATCACCCATCTCCATCCCTCCTGCCTTGCTCAGGGACACCTCCCACTAACCAGAAAGGAAAAGCATGGCCTGCCAGAAAATGCTGCATGTCATGGAGAGGATTCCTAGGGTTACCATTTTCTCTGGATATAGATTAGTACAACTCTTGCACAGAGTAGGAGACACTTCCAACTTAGAGTGGAGGAGAAGGACCTGAGCCAACACCAACAGAGTGGACGTTTCTGAAAAGGCCACATCACAACCAGATCTGTCCCCCCAGACCTCCCAAACAGCAACCCTGATAAAATCCCCAGGAAGAACCCTCAGAGCAAAGCAGAGCAGAGTCCTGACATCCCCTTCTCCCCTTTTCTGTCTCTTACATTTATTTGGATTCAGCTTTATCGCTTCATTTTAAGGACTTTCTCAGCACAATTTATTGGTATCAGTGGCCCTTTTACCAAGGACAATCTGCATTGAACATTTTGGAAAGCAATGATTTAAGAAGATGCAGGTAGCATGGCAGAGTGGCTGTCAAGCCATCTCTGGAAATCAGAAGGTGTCTAAAGAGGGTGTTTACAAGCAGAACGCTGCTAAAAGTCTGCCTTGGTTGCAGATAACAAGGCTGAGACAATGACAGATTTCCTTCCCCTGGCAGCCAAGAGCAGCTCCCCGTGATTGCCTTGCCGTGTTTATCCAGGATGCTGGGAGAGAGCAGGCACCAAATCTGCAATTAATTGGCAGTTTGCAAGAGCATATTGCCTAAAGATAAACAGAGTGGGTGATCGTGTCGTATGGCAAACGGCTGAGTGCTGCAGATGTAGTGTTGACCCAGTTTAAAAAAAAAGAAGTTTTTTTTGTTCTCTTGGAAAATAAATGTACTGAAATGAATACTTTTTTTCTTTCTGCACGGTCCCTCTGGCCTTTGAATATTTTGTGTATGTAAGCCATTCCGGGTTCCTTCTTAATCTGGAAGGATATAGTAAATTATGAATTAGCTGAAAAGTTTTCCTGCTGACATCAGAGGAGCAGGAGGTACACTGTGACACAGAGTTAATGGCCTTCACTCTTCACAGAGGGAGCTTTGTGAGCAGGAGAAGACACGACTGGATCTAAGTGGGAATCAGGTGATGTGGAAAGGAACAGAACTGCCCAGGTCAGGGGATGTGGAGATCAGGTCCAGAGGGAGGAATGGTTTTTCACAGAATCACAGAATGGTTTGGGGTGGAAGGGACACCTCCCACTATCCCAGGTTGCTCCAAGCCCTGTCCAGCCTGGCCTTGGACACTTCCAAGGCTGGGGCAGCCACAGCTTCAGGGAGGATCTGGACCAGGATCAGGGGCCTGGCAAATGGAGAGTGCTGTGAGTGGGAGGGACAGGCTCTGCTTTCCAAATACAGACACTGTCAGACAAAAAGGCACAAAGATGACGTGAAACCGAGAGTCAGGGAAGGAAGAAGATACAAGAGAAGACTGCTGAGGAGCTCAGGATAGGATTCACACTGTGGAAAATGTGCTGAGGCTGGGAAGGGAAGGGGAAAAGCAACCTGAACGTGATGCTGCTGGAGCTGGGAAGCTGGAGAGCCAGAGGAAGGGATATCTGTGACACCATCAGGGCAGCAGCACAAAAGCTGTGGATCAAGTGCGAGGCACAAATGCTAAAGAGAGAAGCTCTCATTTCAGGAGATGGAATTCATTAGGAGCAAAGTCCTCGATGTAGAATTTCAGCCTGAATGTTCTGCAGCTCCCGTGCACAGCAGTAGCAGGCAATGAAAATCAGTGCCCTCACAAGACAAAAGGACACTCTCCCCTCTCCTTTTTTATATTCAGTGCTATAAAACTCAAGCTCAAAGCATGTGACAGATCTCTCACTTCATTTTACTGCCACCACACTGACCTTAGCAGCACTGGTCAGATCCAACAGGAAAACAAGTCACAACCTGGCAACTTCTGTGCAGGGATAATGCACTGAGATTGTATCTGGCCTGACCAACGTGATGACACCAAAAATGCCTTTACAGGAATTCCTGATCCCATGGGGAGATTGTTACAGCAGGCTTGGACTTGTTGTGCTGCTGGATCCTCTCCCTGTGCCCAGGCTCTGAACAGAGTGGATGGGGTGCACTGCACACTCCACAGGTGAGGACCTTCCTTCTTCTACAGAGAGGTGATTCCAGGTGAATTCTTCATGCAGGACTCAATCCAGATTTCCTTTGCATTCCCCCAAAGGCCAGGCCTCAAGGAGGAATTGGAACACCAACACAGGAGCTTGGTGTTTCAGAAGCATGGCAAAAATTCAGCAGCTTTTTAAAAAATCTTTTTCTTTTAGATCAAAGTTTCTGTATTTGGGTACCTAAAATTAGCTAGCAAAATAAGTGACATTTTATTCGGAGATGCAAAATTTCCATTGATTTTAATGGATTCAGCATCCCAGAAAACTAGGCCACTTATTTATGTACCTACATAAGCATTTGAATCCCTAACTTGAAGGAGCCAAGTTTGTAAATGATGACCTTATGTTTTAAAAATCATGAGACAACTCTGCATGCATCAGTCTGTTATTCCCTTTATTTCTGTCAGCAAGGCTCATTCAGAGGTAGATTTAAGCTGTAAAATGTGCCTTTAAAGTTTCCTGCAATAAGGTCTCCTCTATTTAGCAAAACACTTAGGCACAGCTTAATGTCTTCCTGAAGAGAAGCACTTGAGTGAATCAAGGCTAACAGCTTCCTCACAGCCCTCCTTGAGATGAGGAACCAATCTCTGTCTCCCCACAGAAAATTGCTGATCCTGATGGGAATGGCTCAGCAGCCTTGAAGACTCTTTCTGCCTCATCACTTTACCCTAGGAACAGCCTAACATTGCACAGTTCTTGGGTCTACAGAGCACAGCAAGGTAACAACACTGAAAAAACCCTCCAGAGGTGTTCCAGGCCAGGTTGGATGGGGCTTGGAGCAACCTGGGACCATGGAAGGTTCCCTGCCCAGGGACTGGGTGAGCTTTAAGGTTCCTTCCAGCCCAAAGCATTGTGTGGCTCCAGGACTGTGCAGGGCTGGGTGTTTTGGGCAGGGCTGGGGTGGAGGGAGGGAAGGGGCAGCAAAAGAAGAAGCAGCCAAACCCCAAGCAGGAGGTGTCCCTGGGGAGGGCAGGTGTAAAGCAGTGAGGCACCATCCCTTTGCTGATGCAAAACCTCAACCTGTTCCTTACCCTGGAACTTCTCTGTGTTAATCAGTGCCCCTCAGTAAAGCGCCATGTGGCTGCTTAAGGAAAGAGCTGTATAATTTACCTCTGATTGTTTCAAACACTTGGCAGGCAACAATAGATAAAAAGTGACAGGACCTTCACAGTTAACAATGCAACCTAATGAAGTGAAATACTGCTCATAGAAATATTGTGACAGGTATCCATGGATTCAAAGAAAGGAAAAGACGTGGTGGGGTAGATTGGGCTCTGCAGTCCTTCAGCCCTGACTGTGAACAGAAATCACCAGATCTTCCTTCCCTCTGCCTCAATTGTGTCAGGCTGGTTTGGTTACACAGCACTGAATGCAAGTTTGTGAAAGCACAGAAGTTAAAGAATTTCCCAGAGAGGAGCTAAAATGAGTTGAGCTCCATTCTGCCACATTTTCACATTTCTGCAGCTGCTTCCAGCAGGAGTTCACCACTGGAATGACACGGTCCATGGGAGGGGGGAAACCCAGAACGTGGGCAAAGGCAGGAGCAGGAGGGAGCTGCCAGCAGGAGCATTTGTGTGCAGGTGCTCACAGGGACAGCGCTGCAGGGCTGGGCTGGGGGCTCCGCTCCTGCTCACTCCTGAGGGCTCTGCCAGGACATGGAACCCCGGGAGGAAGAGTTACTGCCACTGCACACAGCCACAGGCACTTTCTATTTCCCTTTATGCTACAAATTGCAGCTCAGAGCCTGAATTATTCAGAGCAGACTCCAGTGACAGCTCCTTGGAGCACGGGGACACGGGCACAGGTGGCGGCTGCGGTTCCCCTGCGCCGGCGCACCCCGGCTCCCGGGGCTCTGCTGGACAATTAGCACCATTTGTTAAGTGGGCAGGAGGCAGCCAGGTGGAGCACACCGTGCTGGGAACCAGCCCCTCTCCTCACAACAGAGGATGCTGGGATGAGCTGCACCCCTGCCCTGGCAGGAGACAGACCCCAGGATGGACTGGGCTGGTTATTTGTGGTGTCACCCACTGGTAGGGCTAAAATGACATTAGAGACTCCAAGGTTAATGACCAAAAGCACTGCCAGGGAGCTGCTCCCTGCTGTGATTTCCTGTAGGCAGGTATGAGTGTCTTGGTGTGCTGTGAGGAGGCTCTGTGCACAGAGCAGGATCAATAACCTGATGATAAATCTATCTATATCTATATCTATATCTATATCTATATCTATATCTATATCTATATCTACACACTGCTGACTGTGGCACAGCCCTGGTCACCCCTCACAATAATGTTTCTGCCTGCTTGGTCCCCCTCCATGCTGCCAGCCTCCTTCTACTTTGGCCACAATGGAGAGACACATTAGGCTGCAGCCTTCCCAAAAAATCACAGGCAAACAGAGCACCTGGACTTTGAGGCAAGTTAAACACTGGGAACTAATTTGGTTTCCATAGTGAAGGACTGTGAAGTTTCACTTACCCTAGGAAGAACTGGAGGTTTCCATTTTCTGGCCTCAGGTAAAAGTATAAAGAAAATTACATCTGGATGGGAGGGGAGACAACTGACTGGGAGAAAACTACAGGAGAAAACAAAGGGGGAAAATGGTGCAGCTCCAGCAGCACTGCCTGAGTAACACCAGTGATGCACCCTGGCCAAATTTTTGTTATTACCTGTCCAACTCTTTTACACAACTCTGTAAAGGACACCCTGACCTATTGTGGGAATGTGCTCCAGCAGCTCTGAGGAAACAAAGAGGCAAATCCCTGGAAAGGCAGGAGAATGGGAATTGTGCTGTG
The DNA here is from genome assembly GCF_037042795.1 of Molothrus aeneus. Taxonomy (NCBI): domain Eukaryota; kingdom Metazoa; phylum Chordata; class Aves; order Passeriformes; family Icteridae; genus Molothrus; species Molothrus aeneus. Next base: position 9,735,046 of record NC_089664.1, on the reverse strand, counting down.
TGGAGCCACACAAGCCCAGGCAGGGCTCAGAGCCCACAGTGACCCCCCTGTCCCAGCCCCTCGGGCCCAGGGGACAGATCCTCTGCTTCCATGGGGGACAGATCCTCTGTTTCCATGTGGGGCAGATCCTCTGCTTCCATGGCCACACTCTCCCTCTGCACACAGTGAGTTTATCTGCTCTGGACAAACCCAGAAAGGGAGCATTTTAAAAAGCATCTGGTCTGCTCTCAGCAGTCCCTCCCAGCACCAGGATGCAGCATTCCCCAAAAATTTAAGCTAAAGCTGTTCAAGGGAATGTGAGACGTGCCAGGCTCTGTATTTCTAATGGGAGCTGACACTGGAAATCAGATGGGAAGAAGTCCTCAGACAAGGAGACTGATTAAAAAACATAACTGACAATGGCAAATAGCTTAAAGGATTTAAACCCCCCAAAATGAAATCCATCCTCAACCCCAAAATAAAACATATAGAAAATCTTTACTTTTATGCAAGTCAAAGTTAATTTAAAGGCAAGGCAATACTCTAAAGGTCACATGGATCTTTCATGTATCCATATACCTGAGAGTCACAGCTCTGTTTTCAAACTTCACTTGAAATTAATTTAAAATTTACTGATGTTTCTGAACTCATTAAACTAGAACGTCACAGGACAAGGCAAATAGAGGCAACTGGATCAGATCAAACATCATTTTCTTGGGGGCAAGAGGGAGGAATCCTCCTGCCTGGAGCACTGAAAAGATACCAGGAAGTCTTTGGAGCAGCTGCCCCTCTGCCCTGCCCCAGGGACCTGCACCCAGGCACCAAAGGCTCAGATGTGTCTCCACTGCCAGGTCCAGCCCCCACTGCCCCCCAGTTCCCTGCATGGCACTAACGCTCCCAGCAGGAATGGCAGCAGTTTTGTCTTTCAGCATGTTGTTCTCTCTGGGTTAAGCAGAACTTATGTTCCATTCACACAAGAAAATCACTGTCTGTGTGAGAAAACACACAGCAGGCTCGAGTGTGACACTGCTGTTACCACACCCCAGCAAAGATGAAAGAAACAATAATAATAGTAACCTAAAGTTTAAAAACATCTCTATGCATATTTCACTATGACAGAGATTTGCATGTTCATCTCCAAAACTGGGTGAAAAGAGTCTTAAAATATTGGTTTTTCTATTTTAACTGTAAATACAGGAAGCTTTTTCTGTCTCTACCTACTCAATGACACCATTTCAAGACTTTTTTTTCTACATTTTTGCTACACAGAAAGGGGAAAAATAGAAGTAAGAAAAGAAATAAAGTCCTGGCTTTTAAGTAGTGAAAACTCAAAGTAGTCAAAGTTATATAATAATCCTATGAAAGTGGGGGAAGTTATTAGCATGGAGTGAATCAGAGGAGGTTCTGGAAAAGCTGCACAGGGCAAGTGCCCCGAGCTGTGGCTGGAGCCAGGGACAGCATTGAGGGGGATTTCTCTGAACCAACGTGTTTGAAGGCTGCAAACAACCTGGATGTTCAGTTTGGTGACTCACAGCTTGTGGCAGCCCATAAAGACCTTTGTGTGATTAATCTCTCAGATACAGCCCCAAAATCCAAGTTTCAAAGGCCCCTGGGGAATGAAGGCCCCGAAGCTGCCCCTCGTGCAGCTGTGCCAGAGCTGCCTGGTGTCACCCAGGGCACTGTCCCCGAGCAGGAGTGGCAGGGGCTGCTCCCAGGCAGGAGCTGGGCAGCTGGGAGGGACCAGGGGTGCAGCTCCTGCACTCATTCCCTGCCCTGTACCCAGCCCTGGAGTTTGCTGCAGCCACCACAACACAATCCACCAGTCCTCCGGATGTCATTAATAAATACTAAATGTCATTAATAGATACTAAACGAAGCCACTTGGAAAGAGGGAGAAAAATCCCATCTCCAATGTTTTGGAGCACATTAAGAAGCCAATAGCAGCTGCAGGACTGAAAGGAAAAGTCTGAGGGGCTGAGCTCTGGGGAACAGCAGCTTTGCAGTGTCACACAGAGGGGTTTGCTGGCACTCCTGCTTCACTAACAGGCCTTGTTTCACTGGGATGAGGGTGGAAGAAATCTGCTTCCCATCAGTTTTCCTGTGTTTGGGTTGTGGGAAGTGTTATTTCTCAGAGGATGAGGCAGTTTATTGGCCAGGGATATTTCCAGCGCATTTATTTTGCTGTTGTTGTGAATTTGGATTAGAGGCATCTCCTTCCTCCCCACAATTGCTGGCAGCATGCTGTAAAGATATGATTAATTAAAGTGTGACTATGAATCCACTCAGAGGCTTAGAGTTTTCCTCCTCTTAAGACTAAATAGAGAAAGGGCCACTTAACCAAGTTCAGACCTTGAAGCAGATTTCAAAGTACACTCAGTTTAGCTCAGCAGTTTAGCTCAGCACAACGAGGAGGTTCAACCTTCAATATTTAAAAGCTATGAGCCCTCGGAGAGAAGAGACTTCTGCTTCTGGTCCAATTCCAAACACAGAAATAAATAAATAAGAGATAAATAACCAAGCCCTGCTCAGCAAGGACTCCAGCAGCACAGCAGAAATTCCCTGCTCACCTGGGGGACTCCTCCTCAGCCTGTGTGACATTTTTACCTTTGTAGGCAGCTCAGCCATGGAACACAGGCAGTCCTGAGGTTTGAGATTAAAACAACACATTCTGGCTCTTGCTCTGCAAGAAGCCACTGGAAATCCTGGAAGACCTTCAAAACTGAGCAGTGTTGTACTTGAAAAGGAGACACAGCTTGACTAAATTGAAAAATCTGAATTTCCTAACATGGACTTAAAAGGTGCTACTGAATTTTTAATGACTGCAAGACAGAGTTGGCTCAATCTGAGCAGGGCTCAAGGTCTTCTTTTGAAGAAGTCAAACTTGAAAAAAAAATAAAATAAGAAAAATGTCTGCTACATTCTAAGGTCACAAAGGGTTCCATGAAACTCTGCATCTCTCCCAACTCTGACTTCCTAAATGACAGTCACTGGTGGATCAGGAGCACCCACTTCAACCGAGCATAATTAGCTGGGGAAGGAAAACACACCAGCCTGAAAGAGTCCTTCTCTAACAAGAGGTTGTGAGGGGCAGTGTGCTGCAGAAACAGATGGAAAATGGGGCTATTTATTTATTTCAAGAGCACAGAATTCCTATTCATTAAATGTTACTTTTGAGCTGTTTGGCACCCACAGTTTCTGATGGCTCCAGGGACGGCTCGAGAGGGGGATGCACAGGTTTTGTTGCTTTCTGGTATCCATGGGGTCATTCCCAGCCCCCTTTTCCAAGCTCTCACACTGATTTCCCACCACCAGTATTATCTTCAACAGTCAGTTCCTCTGCATCACTAATTCTGTTTCAGACAAGAACTCTGGCTCTTCTGTTTTAGACAAGACAAGGCTACAGTGAAGCACCTCAACAGATGAGCTGTTAGGCAGAGCTGTAAATTTAGATGGTGCAAGACCAAAAATATAAATTTAAAATTAAATATTTAAAGTTTGGATGATGGCAAAAAATAGATAAACTCTTTGAAAGAATAGCCATTATTAGAAATTATAAATCTGCATGCTAATTTATGTGGTTACTATTGACATTTTCTTTCTAATTCAGCTTTTAGCCCTTTTCTTGCATGCAGATAAATTCTAGTTAAGAGCATTGTGATGTGCAGAAGGCTTAATCCAACAGAAACCCACTAATATGCAATCTAATATGCAATTTAAGGATCTCAGGTTCATTAATAGTCCCAGGAGCAGCTTGTTTAACAGATTATTTCATGGGGCTCAGTCCATCTGAGACACTGGGGACAGGAATTGCCTTCCCACAGCCACCCTTTGGAATGTCCAGGCTCCTGTGGGGATGGGGCTCCTTTGAGGGGCATTCTCCACCCTCAGTCCATTTACTGGACAGGTAAAAACTGCAGAACCCTGGAGAGGTCTGTTTCCAGAGATCCCAGCATGATCTGTCCTCTCTGCAGGCATTTTGATAAGAAAATGAAATGAATACCCAAACACTCTGCTCCTCATCAACCATCGATTCACCTACTGGCAGTTTCAGTAATAAATTAGATCAATGCAATTATTGTGTGTGCACACAGATGTCAAATCACAATCACTATGATCAGATCAGTTGGGTGTTTCCTAGAAAAAACAGTATTTATCCATATTTGGTAGAGGAGAGAAGGTTCATCTGCCCATCCAGAAAGAGGTTTCAACCCTGTGTTTCATGGACTAAATCCTGAAAACAATTTACTCTGGGAAACCAATGCATTATTTTTCCAGTTCTGTGCTCTGTCCAACCACTTCCTCTTCAACAGATCCAACTATGAGAAAGGCCAAAAATCCCCCAAACTCTGTAGCTTTCAATGTCCTGGAACAAGTCAATATTTTGCAGGCACAATGCCCATCTCCGGTGCTGACAGGCAGCAGCTGAGCTGACACACACACCCCAAAGGAAAGCACCAAAAACCCCAGGGAACAAACCCTGTCCCCATGCCAGGACACCCCCAGACATCCTCCCCTGCTCCCCATGACCCCCCTGGGATCCTCTGGTGCCCTGGGAAGCACAAGAGACCTGTTGGCTGCTTGGCTCCTCCAGCACATCCTCCAGGCAGGGCAGGGCCAGGGCTGGGCAGCTGTCCCTGCTTCTCCAGGCAGCCTGCTCCAACTGACAGTGGGTGCAGGCAGGTGCATTCCCAGGGCCTGCATGCTGCAGCTCCCCACCTTGTCTCCTGTTTACCTGTCAATTATCCACCTTAAATTCTTCCACCTCCCCCTGTTGACACCTCGGAAGCACAGGTTATGAAATGCATGCTCTGTTATCTGCCAGCGACCCAGATAACAGCCCTGCCTGTGCTCCACATCCTGCAGCAGCTCAGGAGCTCATCCTACCCAGGCAGAGCTGCTCCCTGAGCTCTGAGTGCTGCTGCCAGGGCTGTGCTCAGATCACACACCAGGGCCTCGTCAGGCACCGTCCCGAGGAGCAGCCACCAGGGCCCAGCCGACTTTGCTGCCTCCAATTTAGCTTGTTAACCGTTCCCAAAAATGAGTATATTTTAATTACTGTTTTCTGAGAATTGGGATTATTTTCCTTCTAAATATATTCGTCTGATTATCTTCAGGATGAAATTCATTTGGTTAATTACCATCTTTTTAATTTGTTTAAGACTGTGTTTCAGTTTCCTGTGCTGTAACACCTCCCTGCCAGCTCTGCCTGCATTTATTCAGTGTCTGACAGATTCCCATCTCAGGGAACAAACAGAAGGTTTCCATAAAAAACATGCAGTGCCCCAAGACTTGCAGGCAGCCTGTGATCCCACCTGAAATCCAGGGGAAGGAGGAGCAGAATGCAAACATGGGACCTTTTCAGCCTCCAGTTCCACTTCCAATCCATGCACTCGCTCCAAGCCCTCCTGGCAGACACCCCCTCATGTAACAGCATCAGCCAAACCACAGCAGTTTGTACCTGGGTCATTCTATTACTACCCCAAAACAGCAATAGACAAATTTCAATTTCATTACCAAGATCTTGATTCCAGTCACTGATGCATTTACTGGAAGAACCCAAACATAATTTTATTTCCAGTTTCCTAGACTGTTCCAATAAAAATAAATAAAACCTTCTATGGGTAATGCAAACAAGACCAACGGAGACATAGGAGAAATTTCAGATATTCTTAAGCCAATAGAAACCCCACCCAAAGGGAAAGGTCATGGCACCTAGTTAAATTACAGACATGGCCTTGAAGAGCAGGAACACCAGGAGAGCATCCAAAAGCTTGGGAAAAGATGTTTACATGGAGGACAGTGACTGTCCCAGCTGGGTGGACACGGATGGACCTCGCTCTCCCCAGGCTGATCCCACCTCAGTTTGCAGGGATTTTGCACAGCAGCTCAGGAGGCTCTCCCAGGGCTGCCCGGAGTCCCTGGCTGTGCCCCAGCACAGCCCTGGCTGCCCCAGCCTCAGCTGCACCCACGTTTCTTTTCCATGCCAACACATTTCCATCTTGCTCAGAAAGCTGTTTGTCCCTTAATAGGGCACATTTTCCAACCAGCTTTGTTGTTCTGCAAATTATGGGCTTTAAAGAATTAATGGTGGAATATAAATCAATTTAGTTCACTGAGAGTGTGTGTGTTTTATGTGGTAGAGGTTTTCAGAGAAAAGTAATTAGTTGATTTGGCATTTTAATCTTCAGAAAAATAAAGAAGCTATTTTTCTCCTAAGAGGATGTGTTTGAACACATAAACATATGCTGCATTTTCTGAAACTATATTAAGAAATATTATTTATTGGTTAGATGTGGCTGATAAGTGTTTCTATTGTCTCAGGAAGATTCTTTGTGATAAAGATTTCACTACAGGGACTGCATTTCACTTTCCAAAATGCCTGACCAGAGGCTTTAAAAAAAAAAGCCAGAGAGGTCCAGTTTGTTTCTCTGCCAGGTATGTCCCTTTCCCAGGGAAGTTCTTTTCTCCAGGTGGCCCCTCCTGTGTTTAGTGGAGATTCCATGGCCACAGGGCTGACCTCTCCCAGCAGCTCAGCCCTCCACAGCTGTACCAGGCACATCTGGCCACATCCATAAGCAGCAGACAGGCACCAGGGAGGCTCAGATGCTGCTCTGGAGCCTGTGTGTGTGTGAGGAGCAGCTCAGGCAGAGCTGGGCTGATGGAGAGCAGCAGCCCCCTCCTGGGGACCGTTGCATAAGATGCCTCTGCTTTGCATTTTGTTCTGTCCCTGGCTGCAGCCGGGGTGTCTGAAGCCAAAGGGCTGCTTGTGCTTTGTGAGAGAATCAGCCTGTCCCACTGGTGAGTGTCATTTGCCCTCTTGATGTCTGTGCCACACAAAAAAAGGATTCCACCTTCCTCCCTTTGCTGAATTTCCCATATTAACACCCTGGGTGTGTTCAGCAGAGCCAAAGCAAAGGCAGCCAGCCACGCATCTGAGTTTGCTTTCCCCCTGCTCCCCCAGAACAACTCATTTAACAGCAGCAAAGCAATTAGAAAATCGATATTCCATTCAGACATGACTGTTTGGGCTGCAGCATTGCTTAAGGAACTTCTCTGGCAGCCTCATCTTTGCCTGGACAAAGGATAAGGCAGGAAGGACACTGCTGTTGGGAGATCTGATTGATTTAGGATGATTTCTCTTAAAGCCCACACAGTATTTGCAGACTGTTTCAGGTACAGGCAGTGTGGAGATGACATTCTCCTAATAAGCAGCTCTGTGCCAGGAGTGTGCATATAAATACAGCTGCAGAGAAATGCAAGCTTGCTTTCTTGTTTAATATCACACCACCCACCTGAATAAAACAGAACCTGACACATGTCATAAGGAATTACTGGAAGAATGCAAGGCCCTTAGGCACCAGAGCCCCATTTGTATTCCAGTCGTATTAACCAAAAATAAAATAAATAAGTAACAATCACATCCTTGCCATGAAAGGATTTTCCAGCCATTCAAGCACTTACTACGATGCTGCTACACATTCCTGTGCTGGAAATGCAAAGGCAGCAAAGGGGAGGGAAACAGAGACAAAGCAAAGAGAAGAAATCACAGTGGAGAAATGAGTGGGATTTGCTGCTTTGGAGTTCATGCTGGAAGGCTCAGCCCGGCCCAGCCCAGCCCAGCTCAGCCTGGCCCAGCCCAGCTCAGCCCAGCCCAGCCTGGTCCAGCCCTGCTGTCTTCCCCGAATTCTATAATTAGTATCAGTGATTATTCCAGCAGGATTCAGAACCCTGGCCATCTGCAGAGTGCAGGGTGGGAGCAGCCTGCTTTGTTTTCATGTTATTTAAAATAAGAACCGTAATTGCCAATTGTTGTGGTGGAAAACCACTCCCTCATGGAGCCAGGCACGATGGAAAGCACCGTGTGGGCTCCACCTTTCCCAGCCACTAGGGAGAGTGGGAAAGCAAAAATTCCCCAAACTCTGAGCAAACCCACCCACCTTCCCCAGAAAAGTGAAAATCAGATCTATGGTTACTAAATTAAGGAGCAGGAACTCCTTCTGCAGGGAACACGAGCGCTGAAAGCCGTCCAACACAGGCTCCATCCCACATAGCAGTCCCTGGTTTGTTTGCCTGTGTGTGCTGTTGTGTAAGCCATAATTATGCAATCTCACAGTTTAGCACCGAGGACATTCCCAGCTTGTTCCAGCTCGGCAGCAGCAGCTCATGGCCATAAATGAAAAAGGCAGACTTTTCCCACAAATCTACTGACATGGAATAATGTGACCTCTGGTAGCATGGAAAAGGGCAGTGCAAAGATGAGCTCTGGGAAAAGGGGGCACTGCTGGCCAAAATTACCAGCAGTGGACTTCCAGTTAATGCAAAATGAAGCCAGCCATGGCAGGGACATGTGGAACCTTTAAACTGGTTCTGATGAGGTTTCTCTAAATTGGATGCCCTGACACAGCAAAGTGGGAGATCTGTGACCTCAGGAGCAGCACAACAAACAGCAACACAGAGAGACACTGCACTGAGAGAAAACATTTCCCAGTGCACTTTCTGATGGAAATGGTAGATAAAATCCCTGGACAAAACAGCCCATCCTCAGTCATCACCACAAACTGCTGCATTTCATGACTTTTTCTGGGTCATTAGTCACCCAAGTAATTTTTCAACAAAAAATGAAGATTTCTCAGTTGACTTTTTCAGGCAAAATGAGTCTGATTTTGAAGATTCACAAATAGCTGTAAATAATGGTCAGATGCCAGGAACAGCTGTAATTACTGTTTCAAACTATTTTATGTCCAGAGGCATCCAATGAGTTTTGAAGATCTCTTTATGCTATCTCAATTTTAGAGTTGAACACAGTTAGGGGGAGTCACTTCCTCCAATGTATGGTACTGACACCCAAGTGTTGTTCTCTATGTCCCAAACACCAGGAGCACAAATCAAATGGAATCCTGTGCTCTTTATGCACTGACATTTACAGAAAGAAAAACGTGTCAGAGGAAGAAAAGTGTCCACAGAAGCACTCAGGGCTGAGTGATGCCTCCTCAGCTTATCAGGGACAGGGTGGTGGTTTCACCACATCACAGGCAGGAAATCCAAGTGCCAAGATGCAGGTGATAGAGCCCAGGAGCTCTGGGAGCTCTGACTCTGCTCCAGCCTGGGGCTCACTGCAGCACTGACAATGCCCAAGTAGGGTAATGGGCTGGGAGACATCAGGGGCTGTGGAATTATCACAGAATCCCAGGCTGGGGTGGGGTGGGAGGGACCTGAAAGCCCATCCAGTGCCACCCCTGCCATGGCAGGGACACTGTGGGACCTTCCACTGTCCCAGGCTGCTCCAGCCCCTCCAGCCTGGCCTTGGGCACTGGTCCAGGGGCACCCCACCCTGACAGGGAAGGATTCCCTCCCAGTATCCCATCTGACCCTGTGCTCTGTCAGCCATTCCCCCTTGTTCTATCACTTGTAAAAATCCCTCTCTTAAATGTTTAAGGGAACTTGATATTTCCAAAACCTTCAGACTTACAATTGGACTGGTGGAATTATTTAGGTCAAGTCATGCTTTGCATGTTAATTTGAAAAAATAATCAAATCTAACGTGAGTTTCAGAACACCAATGCCAGGACAGCCAGCCCAGGAAATTATTGATGAGCTTTCAGAGAGGACTGAAGCAATTAAGAGTCACTTCTGGTTGCCTGAAAGCAGCTTGGTGACCTAGAGGAGATCCCTGAGCTGTCCTTCAGGGCCACATTCACACACAGGATGTTTTTTTTCCCATTTCTAGAAGTTGTTCTTGGAAAATGTCACCATTCATTGCTGAGGTTCCCAGGATGCAGCAGCTCTCATTACACCTAAGCCCTCTCAGCACAAAGTAGCCACAGATAACCTGGATGTCTTTGCTGCAGCTGCTGTTCCAGAGGCTGCACTCCCATTCCGTGGGGGGATTCCCATCATTACTGGCTCTGTTATTTTATATCTCATTGCTCTGTGTATGCTGACTCTTGATCCCTTCATTTGAACAAAAGGATGTGTTCCTCTGACACCAGCAGGGATGAGGAGTCTCAGGGATGGGAAGGGATGCTGGAAGAAAGGCAGCAGCTCATGATGTGCCTGGGCTGAGGGCATGGAGCCCTGGAGCCTCTGTCCCCATGGGAGCCCTGGAGCCTCTGTCCCCATGGGAGCCCTGGAGCCTCTGTCCCAAAGGAAGCCCTGGAGCCTCTGTCCCCATGGCAGCCCTGGAGCCTCTGTCCCCATGGCAGCCCTGGAGCTCTGTCCCCATGGCAGCCCTGGAGCCTCTATCCCCATGGGAGCCCTGGAGCCTCTGTCCCCATGGGAGCCCTGGAGCCTGTGTCCCAAAGGAAGCCCTGGAGCCTCTGTCCCCATGGCAGCCCTGGAGCCTGTGTCCCAAAGGAAGCCCTGGAGCCTCTGTCCCAAAGGAAGCCCTGGAGCCTGTGTCCCCATGGCAGCCCTGGAGCCTCTGTCCCCATGGGAGCCCTGGAGCTCTGGCCCCATGGGAGCCCTGGAGCCTGTGTCCCCATGGCAGCCCTGGAGCCTCTGTCCCCACGGGAGCCCTGGAGCCTCTGGCCCCATGTCAGCCCTGGAGCCTCTGTCCCCATGGGAGCCCTGGAGCCTCTGTCCTAAAGGAAGCCCTGGAGCCTCTGTCCCAAAGGAAGCCCTGGAGCCTCTGTCCCCACGGCAGCCCTGGAGCCTCTGTCCCCATGGGAGCCCTGGAGCCTGTGTCCCAAAGGAAGCCCTGGAGCCTCTGTCCCCATGGCAGCCCTGGAGCCTGTGTCCCAAAGGAAGCCCTGGAGCCTCTGTCCCAAAGGAAGCCCTGGAGCCTGTGTCCCCATGGCAGCCCTGGAGCCTCTGTCCCCATGGGAGCCCTGGAGCCTCTGTCCCCACGGGAGCCCTGGAGCCTCTGGCCCCATGTCAGCCCTGGAGCCTCTGTCCCCATGGGAGCCCTGGAGCCTCTGTCCTAAAGGAAGCCCTGGAGCCTCTGTCCCCATGGCAGCCCTGGAGCCTCTGGCCCAAAGGAAGCCCTGGAGCCTCTGTCCCAAAGGAAGCCCTGGAGCCTCTGTCCCCATGGCAGCCCTGGAGCCTCTGTCCCCATGTCAGCCCTGGAGCTCTGGCCCTGTTGCTCACAGTTGCTCAGAACACACCTGCCAGTGCTTTCAAGGTGTAGTAAAGATGTTTCTTCCAACAACATAATGCTGTACATGAGCAAACACACTGAGCAGGGAATGGGTCAAAGTGATAAAAACCATGGAAAACAGTTCAAGTTTAGCTGGAAAAGACAAGGAGACACAAATAACACATGGTAGAATCAGGAATGAATTGCCTGCTTCTATTTACTGTCTTTTCTAAAATGGCCAATGAATAGGTAAGAAAGATGAAAGGTAATGGACTTTATTAGATTAAAAACTCTCAGTGCTATAAATTATGTATCAGATACTGTCTGTGGCACTCATTGATACAAGATGTAATTGAGACCAAAAACTTCACACCAATCAAACAGGATTATTGTTATTTTTTGAGACAAAAATAACTTGTTCTGCCATTCAGAAGACAGAACAAAGCTCCCAATGCAGGGAATAACAGGGAGCTGGCCCTGGCTCAGGGGCCACCCCTTGGACATGCTGGAGTCCCTGTGTTCCTCCCTCCCTGCTGTCAGGGTGCACCTGAGGGTGTGTGGAGGCTCTGCTGCTGTGTGAGAGGTTGGGACTGTGATTAACAAAGTGAGGGAGAGCCTCAGCATGAGTGACTTTATCTAATGAGGGTGAGACACCCTGTACAGAGAGAGCTGCAGCTATAAAGGCATCAAGGCAAACTTCTCTCAAGTGTGTGTCAGAGCAGGTACAAGAGGGCCGTGATAATGAAAAAAAAAGACAAATAATTCTCTGCCCTTTTCTTGCAGGCTTCACTCAAGGACTGGAATTGCTCTATCAGTACATATCACAGAGCTGCCAACAGACTTGGGAGGCAGCAGGGTTATACAAAGATCATAAGCCACGCTTAAGAGATGAGAGTTTAAAAAGAATCCAATGCTGCAGTCAGCTGATGATTTTTCCTATCTTATATCTTCTGTTAGAACATGTTTCAACAGAATCCAAATTATTACCTGCTCTGTAGGGCTCAAATGCCCATGTAAATGAAGCTGGGAGTAACTAGTTAGAGGGAGAAGGATTGAGGAGATTAATGTGAGCTACACTCACTTCCCTAGATGGCTCAGAGAGCTTATAACAGAACTGGGATGCTGGAAAGCAATTAAAAGAACTAACTTAAATAAATCTCTAGTGCTGAAGGTTTGCCAGCATATACCTCTAAATTCTCCTCTGATGCAACCAGGCCCCTTCCTCCAGGGATGTTCTAACAAGCTCTCAGACATCAGGATAATTATTGCAAAGTGTGACCCAGACTGTGGTTACTGGTATAATCAAAAAAACCCTCGAGGTTTCTAAATTAGACACAGTCTCCCTGGTGGAGCAGAGCTCCCAACTCTTGGTAACTCTTGTAATGACAAAACTTCCAATGCCACTGGCTGTGAGTGGGACAGCCCTGGTGGGCTGGGGGTGACCTTGGGGCTGCTCATCCTGATGGGTTTCCCTTCTCCCGGAGAGGATTCCTGGCAAGGAGCACACTCCAGGAGTGGCAAGGGGAGAGATAAGGGCTCACAGAAGCACAGAATGTCCTGAGCTGGAAGGGACCCACAAGGATCATCCAGTCCAACCCCAGCCCTGCACAGACACCCCAGCAATCCCACCCTGTGTGTGAGAGCAGTGTCCAAACACTCCTGGAGCTCTGGCAGCCCTGGGGCTGTGCCCATTCCCTGGGGAGCCTGTTCAGTGCCCCACCACCCTCTGGGGGAAGAACCTTTCCTGAAATCCAGCCTAAATCTTCCCTGGCAGAGCTTTGTGCCATTCCCTCAAGGATGGAGAGGGACAACATCTAAATGCTGTTATTGTGAGGGGAGGATATGGCTGGTGAAGTCCCTGCTGCAGCAGACCAGGCACTGCTGCTCCCTCACACCATTTCCTAAGCAAAACATGTTCCCCTGATGTTTCAACTTCTCAAACTGAGTATTTGATCCCTTGGGGAAGCTTAAGGACTGCAGTGGATTTGCTGGTTTCTGGTGCACGGGGAACTTCCACTGCTGGGCTGTAAATCCTTGCTTGGTGCTAACACACAATCTTCAATTTAAGCAAACAGGGAGCAAGGGAAGGAATGAAACACTAATTGCAATCCAAATTGCTCCATCTTCCATCCCCCCCTAATCCATAAGGTCTGAGTGATGATCAGTGAATAATTAATTCAGAGGAGCTGGAGAGGTTCCTGCAGGGCCTCTGTGGATGAATATCCTGCTCAGGGACAGCGCTGGGAGCCCCGGGGTGCCCTGCAAGGCACCCCCTGCACGTGGCCCTGGGTCACTCACTGATTGCACCTCCTGGCTCACCCACACGGCCACTGCACAAACAGCTCCCACTGCCACCTTCCCTGGGAGCACTGGGAAAGGCAGGACATGCCACAATCCAAGGGAATCACAGACACTGCCATGCCATGAGAGAAACCATCCACATCCTGGTGGCACTTGGCCTTGCTTGGTGCCCAGGCAGAGGATAAACACCAGACTAAAGATGAGCAACAACAGCCCTGGGCCTTTCATTCCAACCCTCAGAGCCAGGCATTGGTAAAAACTCTGCTCTCACCAAACGAATTTAACATACAAATCCTTCTCTCTCTCTCTCTCTCTCTCTCTCTCTCTCTCCCTGGGTTCCCATCATCTAAAGTGCTACTATATAGCAACAAACACATCCCTAATGGAACAAATCTCCCCACACAGCCAGGACAGCAAAATATTAATAATTCAAGGTACATAGAGCTGAGTTATGGAAATCATTTGGGAACTGCTGCAGGCCTGCTCTGCTCAGGGATTCCTGCAGAGAGGCAGCACTGGGGGCCGGGATGGGCACGTGGGAACTCCCCCCTGGACTGGGGGCAGCTTAATCCCAGAGACATCTGTGAAAAACGTGAGCAAGGGGCACAGCCTGATGGAACAGCTCTGGCTTTCTAATTCCTACTGCATTTCCACCCTTTGGAATGAGGGAATGACACCCTCCTGCACACTATCAATCACACACAAGGCATGCCACAGCCCTTTCTCATATAATTACTTATATAACACACGTGGATTAAAGCTAAATTCATATTTCTGGCTTTAGTTCAAATCAGTTCAGTATTTTAAAACAAATTACATTTTAATTCTAGCTAAAATGCATTGGTTTAATTCAATTAAAATCAGGTTTTTTTCTTTTTTTTTCATCACACCAGATCTGAACTGTGTGGAAGAGAGCCTAAGTGAGACATTCTGCAGTTGTACTGGAGATTTGGATTGTAAACACTGCCAACCAGATAAGCATCATGATATCACTATCATAAGATATCCATAGGTGAACAAACTACTTGAAATCTCACTAATAACCATTTCAGAGGCACTGTAGCCTAAGGTTTTATCAAAGAACATGGTAAGGAAGAAGCATATTTTTTCCTCAATCTGGTTTTTCCTTCCCTCTGAGCTGATGGATGAATTTGACAGAGTTATTTGGTATTCACAAGTCCTGAGCATCATTACAGGCAGTGCTCTGTGCAAGTCAGAGCCAGCAGAGAGCTCCAGCTCCAGCTGCTGCCTCCAGCTACAATCAGTGGATTTCAGGGCCCGAGCACTGCAATAGGAGCTGGGATAACAAGGAACACACGTCAGACATCGGCGTCTCCCAGCTCTGAACAAAGCCTTGGAACCCTTCCCCACCTCACTTCCATGCTCACTTGCAACTTTTTATCCCTCACACAGATTTTCCAGTTGAGGTCTTGCAAGGTTTCAATAAAGAACAGAGCGGAAGTTGGTTTGAGAAGTTTTTTAAAAACATTCCTTCCTTCCTTCCAAGAGAGAAAACCATTTATTGCTAAAACTAATTGCCACTACAAATGACAGAGTAGAGGACAGCAAAGTGTGAGCCAACATGCAATGGATCTCTCCTAGGAGATGGGAAATTTCAAGGAAGATGGAAACTGGAGGCAGATGCCAACTGGACATCCCTCCCCCAGGCACACACAGCACAGGGACAGAACTGAGAGTACAGTTACATCCCATTAAACACAGCTGCACATGCCAGAAACAGGGAAAGTCCCTGCTCTGCCATCTTCCCACTTCTCTGCAGCTACTGGAGCTGGTTCAGTGCCCCAACCAAACAGAAAATCACCCCTTAAATAATAATCTCCCATTGAATCCACTTGCTGCCCTTCCCAAGATTGTGTGATGGGAAGGGGCACATGTGGGGAGGGGCAATGGGCTGGGGAGAGCAGGACTGCTCCTCTCAGTGTAAGAGTGAGGGTTTCATCAGGAGCAGGAGCATCATGCATCACTGCATGCCAGAATCACAGAACCCCAGACTGGTTTGTGTTGGAAGGGACCCTAAAGCTCATCTCACTCCACCCCCTTCCACAGACCAGGTTGCTCAGGGCTGTGGGAGGTGTCCCTGCCCACAGCAGGGGGATGTTTTAAGCCTGGGATAGAAGTATCTCAGTATCTATTGTAAACAGATGATAATTAGAAAAGCAGAGAAGAGTCTAGAAGGAATAGAAAGCATCCTCTGGTAGAAAAGCTGCAGTGATGGCATTTTCTTTCTCTTTTTTTTCCTTTGAGGTTATTGACATGAAGAGTAATGCTAATGTAATTGCACTGAAATTCATGCACATGAAAACCTCACCAGGGCAAAGTCAGAATAAATGGTCTGTTTGGAAACAAAACGTTGATGCAATGGAGTAGCAGTATCTGTCTTCCACCTGAAGAGTATCCCGACACCACGGGCCACAGCTCAGTGCAGCTGTCACCCTGGCTCAGTCTGTGCTCCAGGGACACGAGCAGAGCTCTCTGCCTGTACCCCTGAGGTGTGCACTGCTGCAGCAGCACATCCCAGCTGCCAGGCAGTGGCCACACGAGTCAATAAAGTGCATTCAGGCTGGGAGAGCAGCAAAATGAGAGCGAGCATCCTTGTATCCATTAATCAACCTGATCCTCGGCCGCGCAGACAATGGCTGGCGATTGTCGGCATTTCCCAAACATCCCTCATGTGCTAACCATCTGCAGCTGGAATACAATGCTTTGATTACAAATGTCAAAAAGATAGAGCAGAAAATTAACTTCTCCTTATTTAGTAGGTTTGCAGAAATGTGGCTTCACGCTACACTAATTCAGTGCCCTCGGTATGAAAACTCCCCATTATGATGTCTCGTCAAATTAGAGCCGACGATCCAACGATGTCATCTCCCTCCTCACACAAGGCTCTATTTTGTAATTAAGCAGGACAGGGAAACATTGGCCTTGCGTATAGAGAAAAGGTCAGGGATGCAAAACATATTTTTGCAAGCTAATTGTAAGATGCATGAAGCCAATTATCCCAGCAGTGCTGCATATGCCCGAGCAGGAAGGATTTTCTAATTCTGCTCCGTGACTCTGAGTTGAGTCAACGCGCCGGCTGCACCCCGTGGGGCACGGGGCTGGCAGGAAGCTGCCAGTGCAGAACTGGGAAAAAGGCTGTGAAAATTCTGCCATGACTCTATGAAAATCATTCCAGCCTCTTAGCCCTCCCCCTGACGTTTATTATGACTTGAAGAATTACCAGGAGATAATGCAGTCTTTACTGAAAGCTTTAGGTATGACCCCCTGTTCAATCAGTAAGCTGGTTTGGATGTGTAGGATAAAGGAAAGTGTTTCTGTATCCCTCGAGAATGGGAATGCATCTACCTCAGGCAGCTTCTGATACAATTTCACAGGTATCTGCAAAAGTCAAATGAACAGGAGGAACAGTTGGGACCTTGCTGCTGCCTTGGGAGAAGCTGAGAGGCCCCACATTGCTTTCAATCCATCTCTGTCCCCCTTGGAGTTATTATGATTCTTTCAATGCCTTCCAGAAAAGTCCTTTCAAAACGCCTTCTTTCCATTAACAACATTCTCCTTTTTAAAATGTCTAAACTTCCTGATACCATGAGAAGAAGATGAGGAACATCCCAGTTTATGGAGAGAAATGGTAATTTCTTCCTGCATCTCTCCTTCAAAGCAGCTCTCTCTGATTTTACTCCAGCCTCTTAACACAGCCACTAATTAGAGATCAGTAATAACTTTCTGGTTCAAGAAATATTTTGCAAAGGAACCCCATTAAAAGGCTGATTTGCTTATTCCAGGACAAAGCAGCCTTGATATAAATGCAGGTACTGCATGAGGGCAGTCTGAATTCTGAGACTGTCCTTGAATCTTGATTTTTCTGCTGAAATCTGTTCCCTGATGTGGGGGGAGTGGGGACAGGCACCACCTCTGGCATGAATGACATGGGGTGTCACACTGCTGGATGTGCCTGGCTGTGCAAGATGTTTTATTCTGCATTTCAGTCACTGCTGCTGGGGCTGGATGGTTCCCCCACACAAACTGCACAGTGTTCCCTCAATATCTTCATCACACTCAAAACCAGAGCCCGGCTCTCTGAAGTTGTCAGTGCCACCCTGCTGGGGGTTCCCTCTGCTGTGAGTTTCCCTACTCAGCCAGCTTCCCTGGATAATACCATTTAAGCAGGAGCCAGAAGAGGCAGCAGCTCTCCAGCATTGTTCACCCAGATCTGAAAGCCCTCCGTGGTTCTGGGGTCTGCCAGTGTCCTACTTCTGCAGGGTGAGTCATTTCTCTTCCCAGTTCCAGAGGAAATAGAGCAACTTCATCCTTCACCATGCAGCACTCACCAGATTCTCAGCAAACTTTACCAATTCCATCCTGCCTAAAAATATTTGGCATATCAGGTTTGTTGGGAATAAACAAATCAGATCTCCAAGAACACCAAAACTAAGTTTGCTGCAGGAGCACCATCAGTTCCTGGTGCACCAAAATAAGCTCTGTGCACATGGAAAGCTCCCACAACAGACAGCATGGGCACTAGAGTAGAAACTAAATGAGTTGCAGTATGACTTGTATAATTCCTCTTCTCTCTGGGGGTTAGAAGTCAAAATTTTGGATGGGCTAAAGACAAAAAGGAGTTTAAAGAGGAAGTCTCAGTAGTGCAACTTGCTGCTGTTATTAATGCAGGGCTGTACCCCTTCCAAGGCTGAGGCTCATTTAACAATCAACCATATGCTCAGGCTTTTGTAGTGCCAATAAAAGCTTAAATAGAATGTTATCTCCTGGAATTATAAAAAACAAAAACAAAAACCTTGCAAAATAATCACAAATGTTGGTACTCCAGAGTAGCATTAAATGGATTCTAGGTGCACTGAGGAAATGTGTCTCCAGCAATGATCAGTTCAGGGATTCCATCAGAACATAGAATTACCCAGAGTACCCATTTTTCACCAAATCAAGACAATCTGAATGCACTTGTCCACACGGTGTTACTGTGGCCCTGCCCTCTCAGTGCTGGTATAAAATCACCTTTGCCACTACCAGAAAACCATCAGCAATACATCCCCACCAATAATGAACAACTGCAGCAGAACAACCTTCTCTCCCTTCTCTGGCTGTATGCCCTGTGCTCCATGGCCAACCCAGAAATTTTCTCCATCACAAATTTTGTAGGAGAAATGTGGGTCCAATTAAGAAAAATTCATCTGCCAAATGCTTGATTTGTGGCTGATTCCAGAGGCCACTACAAAGCCAAGCATTCAGTGCTCCACGATAAAAACTTAGTGAGCTGCTGTAATAAATCAGGAGGCAGGAGACATTGTTAGCAAAAAGCCACTTCTTGGAACCCTTTTTAGCTCTAACAAGCAAGATAACCAGCCAGGAAATTGAAAGAACACTCATTCCACAATCCTCCTTTAAATCCCATATTTACATACTCTGATTGTACCATATTAGTGCACCTCTCATACAGAAGGTGAGTTACACTTGCTGTGAATTTGCTCCTTTTACTATCAGTAATGGTATTACTGTGACTGTAACAGGAAAAAAAACAGTGTGCACAAGACTGGCAAAATTTGTCCAAATGCATCCCTGTGAACCCCACAGTAATTTAGTGAAATAGATTTGTTTACATCCTCTGCTCCACACACAAACCACATCCGTGTCATTATCTGCCTGAACATGCATGTGCACAGTTCATGTATTTCAAATATTCATCTGCAGGATAAACAGGACATGTAAGGAAGGGGAAAAAAGAACTAAGAGGCAGGAACACTCCCTATTTAGATACAAAGAAGCCAAGTACCAGAAGCATTTAGGATCTACTGTAGCACAGTATTTCAACCTGGAGTGTTTTGACTGAATTTACTGCACTATTCATTTTGCTGTGGCATTCCCACAAAAATTGGCCCACGCTCCAGAACAGAGCACTGTTATAATGGTGACTTCCAGAGCAGAGGAGTGGTTCCTGAACAATCAGCTTCCATACAAGATGGAGTCAAGAATCAAATATTTAAGAGGCG
Source organism: Molothrus aeneus (assembly GCF_037042795.1). Lineage (NCBI taxonomy): Eukaryota > Metazoa > Chordata > Aves > Passeriformes > Icteridae > Molothrus > Molothrus aeneus. The sequence goes on along the minus strand of NC_089664.1, from coordinate 9,715,669 downwards.
AATATTCCAATACCAAATGCTTCTCTGGAGCAGTTCTTGGATTACAAGCAAGAAAAGCACAGCAGCAAATGCATGAGAATGATCTGAGAGACCTGAGCTCTTTCATATACATTGTGCACATACAATGGGATGGGAATGTTCAGAAAGATAAAATTATCTTCTGTAACCAAAGCCTCACTGCATGACTGAGAGGCCCAGCTGCTGCTTTGCTTTCACCTCTCTGAGAGCAACAGTCCCTAAGGCCAAGCTCTCCTGCAGAGGACTCCTGCTCACCTGACAGATCTGACACTGCCATGGCAGCGAGGGACTAAGAGCCTGCTGGCAGAGCCTCTGAGTCCCAGTGTCCTGCAGCTCAGGGATGTCTGTGAATCACAGAGGAAATGCACTTTTGAGAGATGCCTGCCTAACAGAAGGTCTAGTCTCGGGCATCAGAGGCATAATTCATTTTCAGATCCTCATACTCATATAAGCAAATCCTTGGTTATTCGAGGCTGCCAAGTGCCACCTCTGCTCTAATCCACCCTTTAAGCTCTACACTGCAAATGCACTCCAGGATTCCCCGAGTCTCTTTAAGGAGAACGTGCAGTACATCTGGGTCTCGGGCAGCCCAGCCAGCCCCCGGGCTGCTGTGCTGGGAGGGCAGGGAAATTACAAGGCTTAATTTGGGCAAATGACTCTGGCTGCAGGGCTGGCCAGAACAGTTAAATCCCGTGTCCTATCCTGCCAAGTCACAAACGAAACAAAACTCATCCAGGTAGAAGGGAAACCTCGCCTAATCTGCCCGTTCCTGGAGCAGCCAGCAGCACCGTGGGCACATTCCCGGCACCCGGCTCCTCTCGCTTCCCTCTGGAACACAGTGCCCTACCTCGAGCGTTTGGGAAAACTGCAGCTCAGGAATCAAACCAACTCTGTCTGCCCAGCCAGCAATCCCTGAAATCTTACTCGGCACTAACCAGCACAATCATTTCACCTGCAGAATCTAGAAGGGAAAAGCTTAGGAGGCTGCAATAGGTCAGGTAAGGAAAAATCCAGATTGACAATTGTTGTTTGCGAGCTTCAACAGCTCATGGCCCCTGCACTGAATAAGTACAGCTAAAACAAAGTAAGTTGTCATTGCTTTTCAAAGTGAAGCATTTACTCAATGGGTTCTCAAGTACCATCCTGGTACATTAAATTGCTCTGCTCTCAACTGGTTACATCAGGGTATGTCCAGCCCGGAGGAATTTTCAGACAGACTTTTCCTAGCACTTCAATATTTCTGTCAGTCCCCAAAATAATTTGTGTAAGGTTGAAAGATCTTCCTTTTGGAAGCAAACCACTGGTTTGTGGTTGGTAAAGGAATCTATCTTCCCCAACCATGACCTTGATCTGCATGTGAATTTGCACATGAATTTACCTTGAACGGAGCCTGTCTCATGCTCACACTAACATAATCTACACAGACATAAATACACATAAATCCACCAAAGAGCTGTTCTACTTTCTAACCAGCTGAAGAACCTCAAAGATCTCATTTCTCGTCTATTTTACTCACAATTTGCTCCAATACTGCCCATCCCACATGAAATGCTTTATCAGATCCATCTGCACATTCCCTGCAACACATCCCTCCTGGGCTGAGCTCCTGCCATGGCTCGGGCAGTAGCAGCAGCTCCGGCCACAGCCGAGGCTCCATCTCCGCGTAATGACGGCAGCCAAGGCGGGATGGAGACGGATGTGTGTGAGGGGGAGACAGGGATTTGGGGAGATTATGGCTGTTATTGTTCCACGGTATTGTTCCTACCGTGTGTAACCCAGTTGTGATCGGTGCAGTCCAGTGCAGGAGCATCCCTCCCCTCCCTCCCTCACCTGCATCAGTCGGCTCTGGCTGCTGCATCTCGGTGCTATTTATACGCTGGTGCCTCAATTTAGGATTTATTGGAGAAAAGAAAGCAGAGCAATCAGGCTTCTCTGCACCTGGAATTTACCCTGAAAAGGGAGGGCTTGTACCGTTCCCTCAACAACAAATTAAAACTACCCCTCTTGCAATTAACCAAGTCTACTTCTATCAGAGACGCAGCCCTTGCTCTGAATAAGATAAGCAAGATCTTAACAAGAGCTGGAAAAATCAATATCCTCCTCTCTCCCACACCCTCCGCGAAACGTCCCCTTACCTTTCATGGTCCACGCTCCTGAAGCCAGGTAAAATGTGCCGGAAGCTGCTGTTCCTATCGAGCTTCGGTTGGCTCTTTGTCCTTTTGATGGAGCCTTTAAGCCGACGGCTGAGGAACCCCTGTGGGGTGAGACAAGAATACTAAATTACAAGGCAAGGGCAGCGGGAAGCGGGAGCGGAGCCGCCCGTGCAGCCGGGCACAGCGTCCTGGGCAGCTCCCGCATGAGCGGCGCTGGCAGCGCCTGGCGTCAGCCAACATCTGCTCCCGGCGCTCCCGGCCGGGGCTGCGGCGCGCCAGACTCCCCGAAGCCTCCGTTGCCCTGGCAACCATCAGCTCCCATAAAATCCCGTCTGAAAGACAAGACTGGCACATGGCGGCTCTGACGGGAGCGGGGGCCGCCCGCGGCTCCGGCCGCCCCGGCCCAGACGCCACCCACGGCGGGCACACGGGCAGGGCGAGCTCCGGTACCTGCTCCGAGCCCCCCGGATCCGCGGCCATGGCCGGCACAGCCGGGCTCAGCTGCTGCGGCTACACGGATGGAGCTCCATAAAGCCCGTCCGAACCGCGCCTGTGGGCTCGGGGTACCGGCAGCACCTTCCAGGAGAGGCCCCGGCTCGTTCCTTCTCCTCCGCCGAGCCTCCTCCCTCACGGAACATAAGTCACGGCTCCTGGAGAGCTGCACGGCAGAGCCAGCACCGAACGTTTTAATAGCAAAGCTTCTAATGTGTTATTTGCTTATTGTTAGGAGTTAATGTTCTACATAATCTGAACATTACATTTAATCTCTCCGCTAAATAAGGCAATAAAAGCGTTATACTACTGTGCTGGCCGGCATCTGCAGTGTATGAGAATGGTGCGAGAGGGTCAAGCACTTTGGCCAGGGAAAGTGGGGGGCATTTTAAAGAGAAAGCAGGATTTGGGGGTGAAGCCTGAAGGCGTGCTCCTTCTATGGACCATCACACTAAAGAAACAGATCAGCTCCACATGAACAGCTCAGCAAATCCCCGCAGAACTGAGGCTCTGCACACACTGCTTCCCTTCCCCAGCCCCAGGAACGGGGGAAGACACCCACGGATCAAGCCCAGATCCTGACACGTGTGAGGAAGGAAGAGTGAGAGTACCAGAGCAGCATCCCAGCCATGCCCACAGCGCACCCTCTGCTCCAGGCAGGAGCCTCAGGAGTTTCTCCACTCAGCATACAGGAATGGATCCTTAGCAGCTCACTTTTACAAATGAATACCTTTAATACGTCTTGCAGGGCGATAATCACAGTCTAACTTCTATGGAGCCTGTCATTTGTTCATGCCATTTAAACACTCCTTCCCCACCTCGGATATTCACGGCTCACATTATGTCTTTCTCAAGCTGCAAAATCTCCCTGGGCACTCTGTGTGGCTCTTATTATGGAAGTGACTTCCCTGTTCGTAAGTGCACCAAGAATTTCAAACATCTAGATAACCAAAGGTGTTTCACATTTATCAAGTGCCACTTTACTTACAAACGAGCTATGTAACATGCATCTGTGTGGACTGAATATTTCTCCCGGAGCTATTTGCATGACTGAAATAGCAGGAGGTATAACACACAGGCCATCACATAGTACACTCTGTCATACTGCACAAAGCCAACGTGGCAGATAACAAAGGCCTTTTCAAAAGGGTTCTGTCCCTGAGAAATACTTTTAGAGAATTTTATAGTACAGAGAAACATGGCTGTGAAAAGCAAATTTGAGGATTTGCATTATCTAGAGCATTGTTAAGATATTTCCCTCAGTACTCAGACCTTAGCCAGCCTCCTGCTCATGGTATCAGTGTGGTATCAGCCCCATACTCATGGTATCAGTGCAGTATCAGCCCCACACTGTTTGTATCAGCGTGGTATCAGCCCCACACTGTTTGTATCACTGTGATATCAGCCCCACACTCACCCTATCAACTCCCCATGTTCTTGTTCCTCTGACTGGACCAGGCCCTGTCTGCCTGCTATGGACACTGGCCAATATTTGCTGTGAAGGGAAAATTCAAAGTATACAACTGGCCAAACACCTGATACTGCCCTAAACTCTGCTGCTGAGAAGGTTCTGGCCCAGGAATGAGAGACTGGAGTTCCTTAACCACTGCCAGTCCACCCACAAATATGTCCTCATTTTATCAAGCCCCTTCTTCAATCCAAGAGTAGATTTGAGCTCTGAGGAAAAACCCAAATGCCTTCTACAACCAATGGTGACATTTTCCCCCTCAGTTGTGTATTCCACATCTCCACAACTGTTCCATGATTCGTGTAGGATTTGGAAATTAGAATTTAGGGTTGTAGCAAGACATTACTTCTGTTTGCCATTGTTTTTACATTTGTTGCCACCAGAAGGAGATCACACGGAGCCATTTTCCATTTTCATTGCCAGCTTCCTTGGGAGAATGAGATGTCAGAGATTTTAATGCTGATAAATGATGCTGCTATAGTGATACTTTGCACCTCCATAGTGCACACCAGAGATCAGAAAGCCTAATGTGTGAATGAATACCTTCTGTAATTTTTAGGTGGGGTAAGAAAAAAAGACAGAAGTTTGTCTGTGAAAATACAAGAGAGATATTCTGACCTGGGGTGTGACCGCCGAGCTTTCCTAGTGAGATCATAAGGGCATGATCCATTTCTTCTTCATTTATGACTTTAAACAACATTTGATTCTGATCTCCAGACAAACAAGGCTAATCCCACCCTCTGAGCATTGCCTGCTCCTCTAGCTGAGCTGCATTCTTGGCAGTTCCAGTAATTAAAGTGCTGCCCTTTGCATGCATGTTCTTTATACACTTTTAAGTTTATATTGAGAGCTGTCTAGGGCAGAATTGTGTCTTCCTGTGTGTGGGCAGCATTCACCACCAGTAAAAATATCATAGCAAAGATTAAACTAGTAACTGAGAAAGGTTTCATTCAGAAGTTAATAATCTCGATGAAATGACAAAAAATAGAAATCTGCAGAGCCCAAGAATCCCTTCAGCTAGAATAAATCTTGAAACATCTATAACAATGGAAGCAGAGGTACCAGCTATATAAATTCATCCCTGCACAGCCTAAGGTCTGAGCAAGAGGAAATCTTTTAGGCTCTTTAGAGACAATCACTGTGGTCAGAGTACGGCCCCATGCAATCCCTGAAATCCCACAGAGCAAAGTGGCACAGAACTCATCAGGCCTGGCAAGGAAAAGGGGTGAACCATGGAATCACAGTGGTTTGGCTTGGGAGGACCTTCAACAGCATCCAGTGCCACGCCTGCCATGGCAGGGACACCTCCCAGACCCCAGGGTGCTCCAGGCCCCGTCCTGGGGGTGTCCCTGGGACACTGCCAGGGATCCAGGGGCAGCCACAGCTTCTCTGGAACACACAGTGAGCACTGATTTCACTTTTCAAGGGCAAGGGCGTTGCTTTTCTTGCTTTGTTTCTGCTGTTTTGCCTCTGACATCTCGGAGCCCGGAGTACAATCGCTCTAATCACAAGAGCTGACTGAAGTCATAATAAGACACAAAGAATGAAGACAGAAGAAAACAAAACAAATCCTTTTGAGGAATGGCTTAATCACAACCACAGCAACTTCAGCTAAAACAGGATGGCACAATTCAAAACAGCACAACTAAATCTGCTCTGATTTGGGTCTTTTTCTTACATATTTGACAAACCCAAAATCCAATGCCATCATCTCACTGCAGACTGAGGAAGGTGGGACTCTCATTTAAATTTTTCTTCCTTATCAAATTTGGTATTTTCAATTACTCTAGAACCTGGAAATAATCTTATATTCTATTATAGTGTTTGAATATTTTTGGTATTATAATACTTTTAAAGCATATGTGCAAACCCATCAGCACCATATGCCTTTGAGATGCAGGAACTGTAGAATTCTACACGCCCTGGGGCAACACAAAAAAAAACTAGAAAGGAGAGAGAAAAAGGGAGGGGGACAAAACTGAGCAGAGTGTTAATGACAGCAAAATCTGGAGCTCCTGTTTTATTAAACATAAAGTAATGATGCAAGTCTTGTGTCTGGAGCTGACTCCCACACCAATAATGTTCACTCGCAGAGAACCCACAGGATAAAGTTATAAAAGTAAAAATTCAGCACCATGGAAACACAATAGAGATGAAATTTTAAGAATGATATATCAATAAATCAGGCTGGATGCCTCATGAGCAGCTTTCTTTGGAAGAGTCCTGGCAGCTCCCCATGTCCTCTAAGCCAGGAAAACAGGGAGAGGCTGGGGCAGAGTGAGGGTCTGGCCTGGGGCTCTGGGAGGGCACTGGGAGGGCTCTGGGAGGGCTCTGGGATGGTCAGACAGGAGCACAGACACAGACCTGGCTTCTGCTCTCACCCCAAACCCACACAGAACAGCCCCCACAAAGGCAGATCACAGGAACTACTGAACAGATGGGGTTATTTTTCTAGTTCTTCCATATCTTTTGTTTTAGTTCAAGCAAATCTCAACTCTGGGGGACATGAGAGGGCATCAGGAATTTTTTCACTACTCATCATAAGGAAACTGCTATAAATAAGTGTCTGCTGAGAGTACAAGTGTGCAATGCAGCCTTTCATCCCAGGTCTCCGTGTGTTCTGCTATGTCAGGGATAAGGTATAAAACTGGGAGTAAATCTTTCCCACCAGACCCATCCTCATTCTGGGATTTACAATTTTTATTTTTTATATTAAACTTAATTTAATTCTGGAATTAGTTTGGGGTATTTTTCTGTTCCTCCACAGCACATGGAAATACCCTCTTATTGAGGCTCCACTGAATGGATAATTAATATTTGTATTTGGGAAACAAGTGAGCTGTGCCAACACTAAGCATCCTTTTATAGCCATAAATGTTCCAAACAAGTGAGTTTACCCATTTCTACAATTACCAATGTTAGTCCCAGCTTTCAATATAAAAGAGAAACGTTTTTAGGGGAACATTTGATGCCATTTGTTACAAGGTAAAGACATCTAAGTGCACATTGTTACCCTTCTCTCTGTAGAACACAACTGCATTGAGCTACCCCAGGAATGCAGAGCCCAAACCAACCCCGAGGCTGAGTTTAGGCACCATTTGTGCCTCTCGGAAGCCCAAGAATAGAAATAATCCCCTGAGTGGTCCCTGGACTGAAGCAGAGCAGGAAGGGAATTTCTCTACAGCACTGACCTTTATGGATCAAATATTTTTCATTTGTTCAGTGTTAGAGGCACAGGGCTGGAAGTGTCTGTAGCCCCTCAAACACTTCATATATCATTTATTTCTGCCAGCTCTTTTTGATTTGAACTTTGGTGCTGTAAGCTGCTTTGCCACCCTGCAGCTCTGCTCCTGTCAGGGCTGATGGAGGGCTCTGTGCAGGTGACCGAGCACACGGCCCCTGTGGGATTCCCTTCCCCAAAAAGGGCATTTCCAGGATACCTGAGGGCTGCACAGGGGCTGGTTTGAACTTGGGTCGTGGGAGGCAAGAGAGTGCCAGCCCTGAGGCTGAAGACACCCCTAAACTTATGAGAAACCTGCAGAAACCTTAGGAAACGACACTTCTGCAAGTTTAGCAACCAACACCTCCACATTCTGTTTACATGGCAAACCCCTGGGCAGCTGTTTCAGCACTGGACAATCTTTTCCATGAAGAAATTTCTCCTAATATTTCATCTAAACCTCCCCTGATGTCTCAGGAGCAAGGAATCACTACTTGCTCTGACTGATGTCACCCTAAAACTTTATTCTAAAGGGATAAGGAAAGCCCCTCTGAGACAGAAGTGTCTTGGAATTAGGCTAAACCCCAAAGGAATGACAAAACAGCTGCAAAGCCATTGCCTGGCCAGAGGTAACTGGCAGTAAAAACTTCAATCCTGCTGCTGCACACTCTGTGGTCAGACCCATGCTCTTGCTGGAGGATAAGCATGGAGATCCAGCAGTGAGGATCATGAGAGGGGCTGTGTGGAGCCAGGCCATGGAGCAGCCCCAGAGGGGGAGAAGCAGCTCGTGCTGGAAGTGCTGCTTAGCAACACTGCCCTGCCACGGCCAGAGATGAGCCAGATCTGCAGTGTCATTGCAAACACCCAGCTCAGCCCAGCTGGAAAATCAGATGAAGATGCACCGATGTCCCCCAGGTCACCCAGGGGACAGTGTGGGGTCAGGAAAGCTGGAATTACATCAAATGAGAGGCACTGGGGGTTAATTATGAATGTGGCAAATCTCACACATGTGAGTATCAGCAAATCACAGAGAAGCAGCAGTAGCAGAACACATTACCACACATCTCATCCCTTTCCCACCTCTGGCCAATAAAGGATTGCTGCTTGAGCTCTATTTTCATAAAGATTTTACCTATCTTGTGGAAACTGCCTTGGTCAGGGGGTCTTCTCCCACTGCCCTGGAGAAAGAATTCTCAGTTCTGCACATTCTCCCTGGTATTTTCAGCTATCTGCTTCTTTGCAGAATTTCACTCTCTTCCTTCTCTGTTCTGGGAAGATTCCCTTCCCAGCCTTTGGTAAAGTAACAGAAACCTTGGGAAGTCTGGGTCTGGATTGTCCCATTAGCACTGATGACTTCCATGGAACATGGACAGGGAACAGGTGAGACATTAATAAAGGATAAAGGAATTCAAGAGTCAGGAGGAGCCCAGATGACAACCACACTTTGACAGTTGTTGTTATTCAGGGATCACTTGGTTCTTCAATTTGGATTCTTTTGTTCTCCTATTAAAACAAACCCACACTACTCTGGATTATTTGTTCCCAGCTCTGTAATTATCACACTGTCAACATTTCACATCCCAACAAGACAGATAAACATTCCTTGGGAAGGTAGGAGAAGGGTAATTGAGCAATCAGGGATGAAAGATGCAGAAACAGAGACACAGGGAGAATGCAAGCAACCTTGAAGAGCAAACCCAGTGATGCACCCAAAGACAGCAGACCTGGGGACAGCCTGACCCAGGGACACCAAGCCAGGCTGACACCTGCAGGAGGATTCCAGGGGGAGGGAGCAGTTTCCTTGTTTAACAGCACAAGGGAGTCCCCAGCCCAGAGCACAGTCTGCTGTATCCAAAACTCTGAAACAACCTGAGCCAGGTCCCTTGGGCTTTTGCCAAGGGCTAAGGAGCCCAGGAGCTTTCAAGAACTGCACTTTGGAGCTGTTTCTGTGGGGCAGCTCCAGTGGGTCACTGGGCTCAGGACAATTACACCAGGCACAAAACCCGTCTAGGAATAGTTGGCATCAACCATTGTGCCCTTCTATTTCAGGAAAAAGGTACTTTTTCATATAAAGGAGATTAATTTAATTCTTTCCAATCTCAGAAATGAGAATATGCCTTTTAAAAGCCAGTCCCCAGGCAGATCCATGCTTCAGGCTTGCTGTCCAAGGATGGAGAAAGGAGGGCAGGCTGGTGGAGGTGGGAGAGCAGGTGGGAGCTGCTGTCAGAATGGAGGGGCTTGGCAGGCACAGAGGGAGGGTGTGAAGGCACAGCTGTCCAAGTGATTTGCTACACTGACTATGCCCAGATAAGCTGCAAAGCCAGGATTACTTACTGCTCAAGGGCTCACCCCTATGCCAGCCCTCCAATCCTGGTAAAACAGGTACCAGAGCTCACCAGGATGAGCAATAAACACCCAGGGGAGAGGGGAAAACCATCTCCATCAATCTCTTTGCATTATTGCTCCCTTTTAAAGTCCACCCTTGGGGATGATGCAGAGTAAACTGGTTCATGAGTGTGTTTTAGCCCTGCTTTCCCTACTCTGATGTATGGTCTTGGAGCAGCACATGGATGTCCTGCTGTGTCAGGCACCTCCCTGCTCCCTTCCACCTGAAACCTCTGGGGCAGAGCAAACCCTGGAAGGGACAACCCCATTCTCCACAAAATTGATGGCCAGCTCTGAGTCTGCAGGAAGGTACCAACACCAACTGCCTCATTTGCACTGACAAACCTTGTGTGCTTTTAGTGACACATTTTCTACAAAACCAGCTGCCAAGCCAATAAATTTTAAAAAGCAGTTGGTAGATGATGTGTTTAGAGTAAAAAAAATATTATTATCTTTTGAATGTAGGGATTCATTGTGTAATTTTGCAGTAAAAGTTACTCATTCAAATATGAAACTCATGTTCCAGGCAGATGCTCTTGGCTTCAAAGACTTTCCCCACATTTCTGCAGCTTAAATTGGAACATTTGTATTCAGCAATAATTACAGCTGCAATCAAACAAAAATGCTCACTTTTGTGAAGGTGTGGGGAATACCAACTGGAACTCAGATGATACATCAGCCCTGCATTTCCCCTATCTACCTCCCTAGACAACTCACTTCCCAGACATTGTGCAAATACTGAAGATGAAGTTCATTTATCCTCATCTCAGAATTTATGAAAACGATTATTTCAGTTTGATTCAGCTCCTACTTCCAGCTTTGGAAAAAGGGAGAAAAATTACAATGGGAGGATAAATATAACACACATATGATATTTCCAGGAGTACCAGCCTGGCTTTCATGCTTTCTCCATCCTTCAGAACACACAGATCAGAGAGCTTTTTGATTAAGAAAGCTCAGAGAGAAATGAAAACCAAGGCAAGACTACTCCCTGCTCTTTTTCTCCACCTTTACTCCTCTTCTTTCCCTCCTCAGCTCGTACTTTGTGTCTGATTTTGGGCTGAGGTGCTGAGGAAGGTGATGTGAGGCAGCACAACTGACAATTCTCTTAAAACACTCACATTGAAAGATGTAAACCAAAAAGAATATCCTTCAGGAACTGGAGGCAAAAATTAAGTTCACTGCTGGTTTATCCCTCAAAATAATAAGGCAGACATTGCAAGTGACAGAACCTATTTTTGGGTTTTAGCAGTCACTATTTCTTGCCTAATTATTAGCAGTGGATTTACTATCTTTAAAGCAGAACTTTGTCACCCTGCAGGAAATTTCAATTCTATCAGGCAGATTTAAGTGTCATTCAATTCTTCCTTAACTATTTTTGACTTGGTTGCTAATTATCAAGGAAGGCTTCGTTCCTGGAGGGCCCAAGGGCAGGGCCAGCCCGTGTCCCTCAGTCCCAGCCAGTGCCACACCAGCTGGGACACTCCCTTGTTTCCCAGGAAGGGATATGAAAATCTCCTCCTTCACCCCTTAAGAACAGCAAAAACTTTTTTCTTCTTGTGTCTAAATGGCCTCTGTCCAGGAGCAACCTGTACCCGTCACTCCTCACCTTTTGCATGGGATCCTTGGGAAATGCAGAGTAAATTTCTGTACTCAGCCAGGCCAGGCTGTGCCATCATGGGAATGCCATGGAGGTGACCTGGCAAGAGGCAGAAATGAAGGGAGGGACAAGGGCAGGGACAGGGAGGGACAGGGACAGGTTACACTGCTCAGGGTGAATCCCATTCTGCAGAGCCATGTAGGGAACTGCACAGAGCCATTCAGGAAATAAAGACATGATTAGTTCTGGAGCTAATTTCCTTGGTGCTTTGAAAAACGTTGCAGGGAAGATATGATCCACTGTAATTATGGAGGAAGATAAAGACAAGAAAGTTTCTGGCAGAGTGCCAGCCCTGGGAACACCTGAACACCTCAGGAAAAGCAGCAGAGCTTCCCCACTCTCTGAAATTATCCTTGATGCCTGAGCCATGAATATCACTGGGAAAAGAGAGTGGGGAGGACAAACACAGCCTATTGCTTATCAGAGTGCAGTGCTGAGGAAAAGTGACAGCATGGAGGAGAAAGGGAATCTTGTTTCCATGGCAACTAAAGTTTGAAAAAAAGTATCTAGAAATCAATGTCATCTTCCCAAGCGTGCTCCACCCAGAGCCACGAATCCAAGTTCTGCAGCTGTCCTGGGTCGGTGCAGCCACCAGGAGAGCAGGGAGCAGACCTGCTGTGCCTGCAGCTGGGTCTGGAACAACAGTGGCACCACCTGGACAAACTGCCTCACACGAGGCTGCAATGCAGGGGAAAAGAAACCTCCAAAACAACTTCCAGACAATCCAGTCAAAGGCCATGAGCTCCTCCATGTCTGTTAAAGCTCAGCCACGGCCACGGGGTGACAACACAGACAGGATCACTGGGATCTGATCCCAGCTGGGATGGGGCATCTCTCCCATGGCTCCCTCTCACAGCACCCTCATTATTACCAAAGTCCACAGGTGCCATGTGAACCATCTGCAGTGAAAGAACAAGGAATTATTGCTCAAAATATATTCTGGCAATCGGGGAGAAGTGTCTAGTCTAAACTAGAGAATAAAATCTGTCTCAGAAACAAAACTTGGTAGAAATGTATTGAAAACTGTTCAGGGTGACTGTGGCAATGACACAGATTTCTATGAATTCCAGTGCAATGAATTCAGCATTTAAGCAAATACTGAACATCCCTGAGCTAAAGCAGTACAAATCCCCAATAGAAGTTCAGAGATGAAGGTCCTGATGCAATGGGCACTCATCTTCCAGTCTCCAGGAGATTCAGATAATGCCTTCCACTCTGGCTTGTTTTCTGAAAGCACAATGCCAGTGCTACTGAAAGGGAGAATGGAATGTGTTTATTATCCTACCTTTCATATCTGCAGGACAATGCTTTATCTGTGACCCAGAAACAAATTAAAGGAACACTGTCATGTTGGATATTCTAATGGCCCTCTTTTCTCTGTGCTACCAGCAATGTGAGAGCTTTCAGTGCCCAGAGGTTTAAACAAATTGAAGCTTTTGTTTGTTTACCTTCTGCCTCTCATTCACTCCACAGAAATGAAACCAGTCAGGTCCATTTGCCTCCCTACAGCCTATCAATTAGTCCAGGCTGTTTGCACTTGGGCTTCCTGGGAAGAGACTGAAACAGTATCAAATGTTTTCCTGTAGTAGCTTTGAAAAGAACATTTCTGTTCAAATCATCCTTAGGAGATGTCTCTAAAGAATGGATCCAAGTACGTTGCTGAAAAATGCAGGGAGAATCTGAGATGGTTGCTCTGTCTTTGTGGGGGGAATTGAAACAAAAATACACCAGAGCACCCAAGTGTATATTGAATTGTTAAAACACCACAAAAATGCCAAACAAACATGTTTTAGAGAGTAAAGGCCAGTCACCTGGCTGGTTTAAACCACTTTCCCCATTTATAGTGATGCCTTGAGTTGGTTTTGTTTCTTTTGAGACAACCAGCAGCAGAACTACACAGCCCCAACTGTTTCACACGGATTTTGAATGATGTGGAAAGTGGAATCATCCTCCCAGGCCTTAGTTTCCCATTTATTTTGAGGCATTATGGAAAACTGCAACCCCCCAGTGCCTGCAAGCCTGAATTCATTCAGATTGGCAGAACACTTTAACAGCTCCAGATGAAAGGTGCTACAGAAGTGCCAAGTACTATCACTGTAATTATCATTCAATATACACTGATCAAAAGAATGAAATGTGAATTAGCATTTCCTATTAGCCCTACTTACTGCCTAAATGTTAAATATTCCTCCCATGGGCTCTCTCCATGAAAACACATAGGAGCTGTTGGTATTTCTCATCTGGCTTCACCACTGCTTCCCCAGGAGTGGAGGAATGGAGGGATCTGAGGAGAGTCATGAAATCAGGAGAACAACACAGGTTTATCCCACAAAAACTCACTCAGGCTTTCTGGGAGAGGGAGTTTGGAGATGCTTTTTCTCCCTCCTTCCCTTCTCATTCCTGGCACAAGGAATCTGTCCCACTCTGAGGATTTTCTGCTGTTCCCCTGGGGCCCTGAGCCCTGCCTGGAGTCATGGGTTTCACACAGCCCAGAGGGATCAGTGCAGCATCCTCAGAGGCTGAGAAAGTGTCAACATCTGGAGGAGCTGAACAAAATCAATGGAATTGTGCCAGTCTGGACCCTCTGCAGAGGCAGGCAGCTTCCTGAAACATTTGTTTTCCCCTTTCCCACTCAGTATTTGACTTTATCTTCCCCAGAAGCAGAAATTTCCTTGTTTATCCACTGCCCAAGCTTCACACAGGAAGCAACAACGTGAGCTCCTGCCCTAGTCCAGAACACATTCCAGTGGTGTTGGGGCACAGAAATGGGGTGATGTGTGGCATTTCCCTCTCAGTGGAAGCTGCAGGTTAACCCAGGGATCCTCACAAGGCTCCTCCTGCAGCAGCACCAGGTCAGTCCCATCCCCTGCTCACTGCCCCACAGCAGAGCCAGCCCTGCCCTGGGTACCACCCTCTGCTGCCCCAGCCCCCCAGAGGGACAGCAACCAAAAGCAGGCAGAACCCCACAAAAACTACAGCAGGATCACTCATAACTCTGCAGAGAAACGGCCTCAGTGTGTGAATTAAGCTGTTGATGAGCCTTATGCTCTTCTTTGCTCTAAAACTGTCCTTCAGACAGCTGCAGGCTCTGACAAAGAGACCTCCCTGGAACATACTCAGCTCAAAAAGGGAAAAAATCCATACCCTGCCTTGCTGAGCCCCTTTCAGTGAAGCAGGTCATAGCCCCATGTCTTTTATCCTGTCATCCTTGTCTCCTGCTTGATGCACATCATAAATCCTCAGTGGTTTGGACTGCAGCTCTGTGCTGAAATCTGACAGTCCCTCCTATCTCTGACCATGCTGCCTTCCAGTACTCCCCAACTGGAAATTCCAGGCTTACTTAAAAAAAAAATTCAAGATACAAGGTCAGACTCAAAGAATTAAAAATATATTTACAGTCAGGTTCACTTTCCAATCCCTGTGCTAGGGAGTATTGAGTAGGGAAAAAGATTCTCTTTTTCAAAATGAAATTTATCCTTCATACCTTAACTAGAATTTATCTCATGTCTCATAAAGGACAGCAAAAATTAAAGATCAAAAATATTCACAGATTTATGTTAATAAGATGACTTAGAAAAATAAGGCAGAGGGCTCTAATTTAAATAACAAGCAATTAGAAATTTGACAACATGAGGTGCTGGCAGAGATAGTAAGAAAGTCAAGGCATTTCTGCCCTAGGAACACAGACTTGGGAGTCCAGGAACCCACTTACACATTTTCTCATTACAGCATCAATTTGGAGAATATTTAATTCTCTTGAAACTGAGGAGGATTTCAGAGAGGTAATTAGGAATAGCTTAGCTAGTGGTTAACACCAGGATTGGGAATTAGAAATGAAGAAATTCAGCTCAGGATGTATTTTTGGGCTTTGGAGAATGATCAAATTTAAGTTAGCTGAGTTTTCCCTCCCTCAGTTTTCCCAGCTGGAAAATGAGGGTGGTAAGAACCAACCAAAGGGTGCTCAGGGTGCCAGGTCTGGTGCTGGGGTACCTGGCAAACCCCCCTGAGGGCAGATGGGCCCTCCTGATTTCTGCCAAGCAGTACCAGGGAGACTGGGAATAACTGCAAAGGCTGAAAATGACCTCATTTTTCTTCCAATCCCTAAAATGCTCACAACCCTAAAGCTTCCAAGCATGTCCTGTTGCAGAAGTGGTGACTGAACTGACAAATACATTCTCCAAGTAATTTCCATATTTCTTGCTGCCACTAGCACTGGTTACCCAAAGTCAGTTGCAGCTGCCAATTTAATGATAATGGCTTTATGTTTATATATCATCTGTGATAATGTTCCTATTCTCCTAAAATTCAATCCCTGCAAAAGGGGCACTTTAATGTATGCAGCCACAGACCAAAATGACAGTAATTTTCCCTTTGAGCTGCAATGGTTTAGTAAACAATTACATTTCAATTAAAGAGGGGTGATCATGCCGAGGGAAGTGCCATTCCATTCTCCACATAATACAGGAACATAAATTCTCCAAAGAATCTCTCAAATCATTATAATATATATTACATGATTGCTTAAAAAAAAAAAAAAAAGGAAGAAAATAAAGTGTATTATGCACAGGCAAAAACTTGGGGAAAAAAATCCTTCAGTATCTTGTCCACAGCAGCTTGAACTGGGATCCCATTATTTAGGATTATGTTCAGTGAAGAGGAATGGCAGAAGGGCTCTTCACTTTCATCTCTCCAGGAGTTTCCATTTACTGCCATTAGTATTTAATACTTCATTTATCAAGGATTAAAACCAGGATAGATGGAGGAATGCTGTAAGAGTAGCTTATGATGGATCACTGCAAATTCAGCTGTGTACTGAGCCCAACCAGGCAGGAAAACTGCAGGAAAACAAGTTCATGTTACAGGGAGAAGAAAAACTGTTTTGGTGTGGTTTGGGGGGATTTTTGAGGCCAATGTGGTTTCAACCAGAAGAAGCACTGAGGTGTTTTTGGTGCTCCTGGAAAGCAAATTATTAATGCTAGAATTGAGGATTAAAGGGCTGGAGAAAGAAATCCTAAATTCTGTCTAGTAAAAGACAGAATACAGATGCTTCCTCATGTTTTTTGGCAATTTGGACTTTGCTGGCCTGGGTTGTTCTCCCAGAAATCGAAGGAAATTGGGCTCTAACAGAAGGAGTCAATAGATGGCAGTGCTTGATGGGATGGGAGTGATTCCTCCCCAGTGAGCCTCAGCAAATCCTCCCCTGCAGCACTTCCCTGCAAGGGGGGCACAGGGAGGGGTTTTACTGGCACTCAGCAGACTTGCCCAGCTTCTGGCCCCTGAGTCTGACAAAATTCCCCACAAACTTCAGGTTTAACCCATCTCACAGCTTGAGCTATTGGGATTCAATGCAGAGAGGCAAAATACTTCTCTGCCTTCTCCTACAAGCAAGGCTTTAACCAGGGCCATGGAGAAAGCCACGTTGGTGTCTCCAGCCCTGCAGCATCAGCAGCTGCTGCCAGATGCCCACAGCAAGTGGGGACTGAAATCTGAACACTTGGCTCTGAGAGCAGGCTCAGGACAAGGAGCTCAGCTCAGGTCCAGCCTCACTGGGGCTGGAGCCTCAAATTTCTCATTCTGCATCAGCTCACACAGAGCTCTGAGAGCATGGAAGTGAAGGGAGGGATTTACATGGAAAATAATTCTTGTACAGCACGAGATAACCAGGACTAGAGGAGATTTTTCCATGTTTAAGAAGCTTCATTAAAAATTTCTTTCAGGAGAAGGGGTAAGAACAGGACTTGATTTTCAAGGTTTATATTCTGTAATTCAAAAACTACCAGGAGCTCTTGTTTTCAAAAACCACAATGCCCAATTATCTGTAACCTGCCTGGCAGACTTCTGTATGGGAAGGGAAGTTCCCAAATTTCCACCCTAGTTTGCTCTAGTTTTGAAATGAAAGAAAGCATCTGGGAATGCAACACTGCCAAAATAGCTGAAACCAATGGCTCCTGAGCTTCACAGGCCCTTGGAGACTCAACAGCAGAATGATGGAGATGTCAGGGAAGAACAATCAGCTGTAAAATATGAAAAGCTTACAATTTCCAAACCTACAACAGCAGGCTCAAAAGTAATAATCCCATTACCACTAAACTAAGGCACTAATTACTATTCCCAGTGGCTGGAGTGGACTGACTGCTGATGTTCCTCTGGTTAATGAAGGAAGGTGAGGGAGAATATATTTCTAAAGTCAGACATCTGCTGAAGGCTGGGCAGCAGCAGCAACTGTACCTAATGAAGCCATTCATATTAATGCAGTGACACTCGGAGGGGGCGCAGGGGAGAAATGAGATGAGGCTGGGTTTGAACTCAGAGAAGACAAATGTCATGTATTACCCATGTGATGGCTGCCCTTATTTAATCCACACTGAGTAACAGAGCTGCTTAAAGCAAAGAACTGCATCCCACATCAGCTGTTCCACCACCAGCTGCTCAAAGCTGGAATAGCTCCTCTAAAAACCCAAAAAGCAGGATATATGCCATTGGAAAGGAATAAACTGCTTTTTCTTTTCTTTGACTACAGGGACACTAAGAAAAATATTCCCAAATCCTCTGTCCTGTGAAGAATCCAGATTTTCCCATCATGTTTTGCTGTTTTCACCAACCAGCAGTAGTTGTTTAGGGTTCAAGGATACTCATTCACTGAGATCAATAGGTTCTGATGGCTGGAAGAACAATTTCTAGAACTAAAATAAACTACTTGTCCAAACTGCTAATCATGACTCATTCACCAATGCAAATGTTCCCAGGTGAACTGGGTGTGCTCAGATTATTTTTTTTCAGATTGCACCATTGTCTTTGCTTTGAAATTCTGGTTCTGCCTCCCTGAGTTTGGTAAGCAGCAGCTGAGTCTGTAAAGAAGGTGTGGCCTGCAGAGAAAACCTGCATGGAGCAAACCTGCTTCAGGACCACTTTTGTCTTCTCTGAATAAAAATATCTGTGTGTGTTAAGAGCCAGCCCCTGATGTGAGCAAGGAGTGGGGAGGGGACTCTGTGCTCACACTCCTCACATTGTGCTGACATCAGGCAGTGCCAGCCAGGGCTCAGCACTGACAGATCCCATTCCTGGGGTCCCTGCTCCTGACTGTCAATGACACAGCAGTGCCCTTCCCATGGAGCACCAAGACCACAGGTAGTCATGGTACAGAACAACCAGTGACACCTCAAAGCACAGGGATTGAAGCCATGGAAAAAGTGGATGGCTCCTCCAGGCTCCTGCTGGGAGAGGATCCCAGGCTCTGGGCAATGCCAGCTTGGCAGGTGTCCTGTGAGTTAATGACAGGTTCCTCCAGAGGAGATTTTCTCTCTGTAGGAGTGTGAGCACACACTGCACAGCTGCAGACAGGTAAATGCACCCAGGAATACACTGCACCAGGACTCACCAAGGAAACCTCTCCAGGAAAGTTTCCCAGGTGAAGCTCCAGCCCCCATTCAAACCCTGCTGCTCTACCAGGATCCATCAGCCAGCTGCCTGTTGCTAAGAGTGTCTGACAGAAGCCATCCCCTACAAACGAGTGAGCAGGCAGTCCCACTCTCAGCAGTTCACACACAGCATCTCTTGTCCCAGGGGGAGCAGGTCCCCTTGGCCCGGCCGAGGGCAGACACTGACCGTGACGCGGAAGGGCGCGGTGCCCGCGGGCTCCATGCTGGGGCTCTTCTCCGCGATGCCGCTGGGCATGCTGCGCCTCTGCCCGCAGCGCTCCGGGGGCGACTCTGGGGACAGAGCACAAGGGACAGTCACAAACCCGGCAGCACAGGGACAGCCCAGCAGTGCCAGCAGCCCCTGCACAATGCGGGGTCTCCCTCCCACTGAGGCAGCGCGACCACCCCACGGATTCCGCTCGCATTTCCCCTGCCTGGAGCAACGTTCCACCAGCAGGACTTTCACCTTCAACAATTAGCATTTTTATACAACTGTAAGCTTCAGATAATGCCTGACAGGTTGGCATTATCATTATTTCCAGTCTGCAGATGAGTAAACAGAAACTGCATTGAGATGAGTGAGAATTATATGCAAAGTACAGACCCGTGCACTCGTGGATTTGATCCTCCTCAGGGAAACTGCTAATGGGGTTAGAGGCACAGGATGCTTAAGTTACCTCTCTAATTCCTCTAGCAATTTGCTTTGGAGCCAGGAAAAAAATAATTAAATCCTGCTTTTGATAAAGTATAAAATGAGGATAGGAATACTTACCTCCTTCCCCACTGGCAAGGAAGGGAGGGGGCTGAAAAGGTAAAATTAACACTTATGCTCAACACTGAGGAGATTTAGAAAGATGCTAGGACAGGTCAGCTACAGCATTGTAAGGTGGTGTTCCCTCAGCTCAAAAACCCTCTCTGAAAGCACCATGGAACTCAGAGAAACAGATTTATTTCCAAGCTGCCATTCAGTGATGCCCAGACCTTGTAACAAGCTCCCCTTCCCAAAACCATTCCAGAGTCCTCCTTAGCCAAGCATTTCCATGGTCGTTGTCTCCTCAGCAAGGTTCTGCCCTTGCCAAAGCCCGACTGTCAGAAACAAGGAACACCAGCAATTCCACCCAACTATTCCTGAGATGTGTCTTAAGCCACTCCAAAAGAACAGATTGAGATTCCAGCCATGGATGGGCTGAGGTGCTGGCTCAGTGACATCTTCCTTGGTTGCCACGTAACCTGTGTGAAACTCAGCCAGCCCAAAGCAGCAGCTCTGCCTTCCCAGCTTCCAGCCAGCCTTCAAATGGCTGGGGCACTTTCTCTGCAGAAAGCTGCACTTTGAATCTCAAGCAGTAAAATCCTTTGGTGTCATCTCCTCTCAGAAGATTCAGGCTCCCACCCCATTCCTTTGAACCTTCTTTTGTTTTTGGACTGTCATAAAGAAACTACTTGGTTTCAGCATTTTGAAAGTGAGCTCGAGATGACAACTGAAGAAACTGCTTTGCATTTTCTTAATGACCGGAAAAATGAACCTTGTTTAAAGCATTTCTCACACACCTGGCTGGAAAACAGGAACGATGGCATTATGTGAAAGGCAGCTACAAGAAATTACTTTCCCCATGTGCTCCCAGCCCCAAACACTGCTCAGCACCGAGGGAAAGCCCCTGTATGGGGGTAAGAGCTCCCCAGCTTAGCTTCTTATTTCATCATTAAAATATACCCCAAGCAGAACCAGCAAACACATCACTGACCCAAGACCAGACACAGAGCTGGCTTAGCACCTAAACCCTCCTATAATTATTAAACTTATGGTTCATGAAATGGTTGGAGTAAAATCTCCATTTTAGCTCTGTTTAAGCACTGTGGGTTTCATGCAGGAGAGATGTTACAAAACCCTCTGTAAGAAACCAGAAATAACCAGAAGGAGGGGTGGGTGTGGGTGTTGGAGGGGATGGGGGGGAGCTGTTTGTTTTAAAGGTTAATAAAAATAGCTTACAGGTAAATTAGTAACTCCAGGAATGTACAGCATTTACTTGGTGAGCAGTAGGAATATATAAAGCTTTAAGGGCCCTTTTTACTTTTTCAGGGCTGGAGGCACCATCTCAGGCTGGGTCACTCTGCCCAGGGCCTAGCATCAGCCACGCTGCCATAGCAAGCCCAGGGCCATGGAAAAGGGCACTGTAAGGCAGTAATTAAAAATCTCCACAATCACTGGAGGTTGAGAAAGAAATGTCTTCATTTGCAGCAGAAGATATTTGGGTTAGGCACTGGAAGCAGTCCCATCTTGCCATGGACAGTCACAGAGAGAGGGAGAGCTCTCCCTGCCAGCGAGGTTCAGGGACAATGGGCTGCCTTTCCTCCCCTCTCCTGGGGCAGACAGATACCACACACCTCCTGAAATCCCTTCCAGCCCCATTTTCTGTGATTTCTGTCAAATTTGCCCACTTGTGCATAAAATAAGCAAGCTTCAAGGGATCAGATTCAGTGTCTGATTTTGGCCTTTTCTTCCCAACTTCTCCTGAACTTCCATCTCTGGACAGACACCGTGGCAGTTCTGTGTCACCTTTCAATAGCACAGAGGGCCCAGGGCTCAGCCACGTTATACAACACAGGAGAGAGAGAAATAAACAGGGCCTCCTGCTTTCCCAAATATTTACAGAAGACTGCAATGTTTTGGGTCTCCCCCTGTGCAGAGTAAGATCTTCAAAGAGAAACTTCCTTGAAATTATCAAGCCCCTGAAAGCTCTCCCAGGTTATCCCCACACAGCTGGGCCAACACGCTGTTGGCTGTGGAAGGCACCAGGAGGTTTTTAAGTTGAACATATCCCACTGCCAAGAGGACACACAGCACTGCAAACACTGCACATTAATTTAGGACCTCGGGCTTATGAGTATTTCTGAAACTCTTTCTGTACAGTAATAAACACATTTGGTTTGTTAACTTATTCAAGGCACTGGAACTGACAGAATAATTAATCCTCACTCCACTCTTCCATGCCTGTTTCTCATGCTGTGGAATCGTTATGGAGCAGCACAGCAATCTCCCCAGGGCTCCAGGGCAGCAGCAGAACAGGCTGTGAGCAGCTCCCGGCACCCAAACTCTTGTTTAACCCACCCCACATCACCGCCTCCTTTGACTCCACTTCTCAGACACTGCTCCAAGCAGGTTGTTATGTGTAACAAACGCACAAACAGCTGTTACTACTGTTTACTTTTCACTTAGCAAGTGAGGTGTTCTTCCATTTGCATTACCTGCTCCTGAGAATCCCAACTAGTCCAAGAGATCACCAGGATTACGCTCTCATTATGGAGAATAAAATACTTCAACTGCTGTTTGTTCATCTCTCTTCACACTCCCCCCCTCGCACAATTCCAGGGATCAGCCAGTGGAAGAGACAGCGGGAACAAAAGCAAAGCGAGGCTGCTGGATGGAATAACAACAAGCAGGCACTTCCCAGCAAGTTGATCTCCTGATAAGAACCTGCTCCAGCTCCAGACAACAAAGGGAGGTCCAACCTGAGTGCTGGGAGAGAAGTCAGCAAGGAGAATGGTCTCCCTGAACTCACCAGAAGGAAGCCGGGCTGGTGAGCAGCGCTCATGCCATGGCACTCGGAAGGAGCCGGGAAGGAGAGGAGGAGAGGTGATGACTTCATCAGAGGCAGCGAGAAGGGGAGGAATGCCTGGAATGCCAGAGCAGGCAGCAGCACCGGGACACGGCAGGAGCGCAGGTTCCTGCTCCCGCCGCGGGATGGGCTATGGAAGGGAGACTTTGGAGCACAACAAAACTTCACCAGATCCTCTGCAGGTGATGCAGGAAACTCCGAGTAGCCCGGAGCGCAGAGGCGGTGGAAAGGTGCCGCGGGCAGCCCTGCAGAGGTCAGGCTGCTCCCGAGCCGGGCACGGAGCCGCCGCTGGCGCTGAGCTCCGCCCGGCCCTGCCCCACCGGGCACTGCCCGGCACCGCCGCTGCCCCAGCGCTGCCAGGGTGGAGTTTCTGTGAAACCAGAGCGAACAGGAATTACCGGTCTCCTGCTCGTACAATTACAGGCCGCGAATTAATTTTATTGCTTAATGAATTTAGGTGTTATTCCTCTAATTTCTGCATTATCTAATAAGTCCTTATTACAAACCCGAGAGAGAGGAGAGGAGGAGGAAGGGTGACAGTGATTTAACGTGGCTCACGGTAGCATTTACGAATTAAGAACAATCCCTGGAGAACAGGTATCTGTAGTGTCTGTGTGATTCCACATACTCAGGAGAGGCTGCAGAAAAATCTACATTTCAGACAGCTTTGGGTGGCCACTGGAGCCCAGAAGAAAAGATGGATCTTTAGTCTGAATCCAAATGGGGATTTAGAAGGGAATAGAGGCACTTTAAAAAGCGGAATAGACAGCGACAGAAAATAATAAACACTGAGCTGAGCCAACTTTCCTCTTCACAAGGCATGAAGAACATTGAGTGGGAAACAGAGGTGCCAAAATGTCTGATTTCCAGTGACAGAGGCTGTGAGAGGTTATGAAAGCCCTTCCTGCTCCCATCAGCTGGCCCAGGAGTGCAGCTGCAGGGCCACCTTTGGGGCTCAGGTACCTGCAGTATTTATTGGAATGTATCACCCACAGCCCTGCTGACCCTGTGAATTCCAGCTGATTCCTTACAGCAATGTCAGAACCACACAAAATTAATTAAAAACCAAACCTCTATTAGGCAATAAAGTAGACTTTTAAATGAAAATGGTCATGAAGCAGAAGTTGAGGGCAGGTGCTGGTGCCCTCTGAACAAGCAGATTCCTCTGAAAGCAAAGCTAATGAACACAGAGAGGGCGTTCTCCAGGCTAGGGGAAGCCATGCCACCCCTGCTTCTTATCTTAGAATAAAATTGTTTCTTTTTGCATCTTAGAATCTCTGGCTTAAACATTCATAAACTTCCATAAAGCCCAGCAATCCCCCTGGCTGTACCCACAACTCTTCCACATCAGAATCACCGATTTACTCCCCAGTCATTTCATGCTCCAAGCAGAAATAGTTTCACATTTTCTCATGCTCTCATGACCTTTCCAGACAATTAAGGACACTGTTCACAGAACTACAGCTTGTAAAAACCCCGCTCCCTTATCTAACTGTTTACATACAGAACAAAAAAATAAATTGGGATCATTATTTGCCTTCTGGGCCACACTCTGGCACCAAATACTTCAAATTAAACAACTGAGTCTATGCCTACAGTTAATGCTCCCCACTGCAATGACACCAAACTGAGCCAGCTTCTTACCAGTGCCTTTGCTTCCCCCATAGGTGACTTCAGTGGTACAAAAGCACCACATTCACTGTGTCTCTGATGACTGTGCCCCTGCCTAAAAGCAGCAAAGCTCACCTGAAGCACCACTTAGAGCCACACAATTCTCTGCAGCTTCAAGTACGGTGGCTGGGACAGTTGTGTGAACTGAAGAGCCTTGTTAGAAGTGGCTGGAATACAGAAAACAAATCCCAGAAAACATCAGAACACACTGATGGTTCCACATCAGTGAAAACTGGTCCCCTCAGCTAAAATCTGTTCCCATCTTCTCTCAAAGTGGGACTAAGAACTCCTGAAAGAAGAGCTTTTTCTTTGTTAAATAACGATTTGGAGTGGCACTGACCTTTGCCATGGCACACTGTGCACTTTAATGGCTCTCCCCTCATCTCTGTGTCAGGTTCCTGGATATCATGGATGTAATATTCCTCATCCTGCTCCTGAGCCAGTGCTATTAATGGCTCTTGAATCTAGTACTGAAAAAAGCTCTGCTATTTTTCTGAGTACTTGATATGTATCTATTCCTCTATTTTCTCTATTACCCAGTAAGAGAACTCCTCTCCCAGCAGCTGCCACGATGCTTTTTGATGCGTGCAAGCAGCAAAGGCTCCTCTCTTGACTTTCTGCAGGCTCTGGCTGCCGGGTGCCTCAGCCCCCTGGCTGGGCTGGGATTTCCATGTCCCCAGCCCGGGAGGAGCCGCCGGGAGTGCCCGCCCCAGCAGCGGGATGCGGGATGCGGGATGCGGGATGCGGGATGCGGGATGCGGGATGCGGGATGTGTGCGCCAGCCGCGGGCCCGGTGCCTCACTAGATGGAGCTGGAGGCCCTTGGCCGGCCCCGCTGCAGCGCGGGGAATCCTCCAGCAGCGCTTCGGCTCTGGGGCACCCGATGGTCAGCGGAGCTCAGAGCGTTTTCCCTGCACTTTCCCTGCTGTGGAGCCATCCCAGCACAGCCGGCCACTCTGACAGGGCAAGTCCTGCCCTCCAGAAATCCAGGTGAACACATCCTTTACCTGAGGAGACAGATTAAACCCATTTGTCAAGGGAAAATCCCTCTCCAAGGGAAAAAGGGAAAGAAAACAGCACTAATGGGAAAGGAAAGCTGAGGTAACTCTCATTGTGAGAGGTCTGAAAATACAGCAGCTTCTGAGTGCTACAAGCCTGGAGACCAGATCAAATCCTCATGCATGAGGCACAGCTACAGGTCCCCAGACCTGGTGCCAGGAACAGAACAGAAGGCATCCAGAAAATGACCCTCCCTTTCTAAAGATAAACAGCAAATCATGCTGATTGAGCAGCCTGTAGTACAAACTCTGTTTTGCTGTCTGGTATTTTTTAACTAGATATGTGTATATATATATCTGGTATTTTTATTCTTTCATTATTAGTCTCTAAAATAAAATATGTATGATATTTATCTTCCTCTGCTATGATATCCACAGAACAAATTCCTCCTCTGCTAACGGCATATCATTAGGAGCCTTTTCTCCAGGGTGAAATTGAAATCAAGCTCAGACTTAAAAAATACATCAGAAAAAGCTGAAATTCTGTCCCGGTTGGGGTCCAGACTGTGGTGACTGCCAATACCCTGGTTAAAGTGGAAAGGATGATAAAGTGAAGTGGAACATCAGCTTCCTCCCATGTGATGATAAAGACAAGCAACACAGAGTGTGGAGAACAAGGAGTCAGCTCTGGGGAGATTTAAATTAGGCTCATCCATCATGCTGAACCTTCCTGCAAAGATTCTGCTCTGTCACCACGAGCTTTCCTGCAGCACTTTATCCACAGAGGCAATCTGAGGGCAAGGAGAAACTTCCATGCTCTGCAATTCCTGTCCCTGTCTCTGGAGGTGTCACCTGGACACAGCACCCAGGACAGGGCTGGCTCTGTCCCCTGCCTGTGAGGGTTGGCTGGGCCTTTCCCCAGAAGTGACCTGGACAGCTGAGCGGAGCAGGCCAGAACAGCTCCCTTCACCTGAAGCACCCTCAGGAGAAATGGAAACTTCCCACAGCTCATTCCCAGGCCATTCTTCCAGCCGTGCACAGTGGCTGCTGGAACAGGTCTGTACTGGTAAAATGCAAATTAAATAAATAAATACTTAATTTATAAGCATGATTCATCAGAGGTTTCATCTTCTACAGCAAAGAAACAGATGTTCTATTGATGGCACTTCATTAGAGAGATAAATGGGGTCACACACATATCTCTGTTCACATCCATCTGCATAATAGACCAAACATTAAGATTTGAATTTTGCATGGTGCATGTGGCTCTCAGAGCAGCCTCAGAGAGTCTCAATGCCCAGAGCCTGCTCACCCACCTCAGATTGCCTCAACAGCCAAGGAACTTTAACTCTGCTCAGAAAAGCAGGAGGTTGGGATCTAACACTGGCTATTTAGGAGACAGTTTCACTGGAAACACAGAAGAATACTGGATTTTAAGTAATGGATGGCAGTGATTTTTGGTACCCCCCCAAAATGCAGTAACTGTCATGAGGAAGCAACTCAAAGCAGCAGTGACAGCCAAGCCTGGAACCACTGTTCTTCCTCCAGTTCAAGTCAGGGAGGGTTAGGACTGGGGACAGGGTTAGGGAGAGCTGAGAGGGATTTTCTGGTTTTCCGAACATTAATGCAGGAGGCCTCAGAGTTCCCCTGGCAAACAGAAACAAGTCTGCTGCACTTCAATAGGCATTACAGAAGATAATGCTTATAGAACGAGTGGTATCCCTTCCACAGATGTGCCTTTGCTGTGTGTGGCTGTGAGTGTGTGCACAGCTGTGCCAGGCACAGCAGCTCTGCACACCTGGGCAATGCCCCCTGTGCCAAAGCGCTGCCGAGAACCCACCCTGCTCCCTGCTGTTCCCCATCCATCTCTCCCCTGGCTGCTCAGACTCTCTTAGCAATTGTTTCACTATTAGAAATTGTGGAATGTAAATCCTAATTTATTGTGACTGATCCTTTTATTTCCTCTGGGGGTGGGTGGGTATTTCTGCTCCTCTCCCACAAACCTGCTCTGCAAACACTCGCAGGTGGCAGCTGCACACTCACTCTGCAGTTTTCAAGCAAACAGCACCAGTGCCAAGGAGAGACAAGGAACATTAAAAACCAGTCGTGTTTTCACTTCCCAACCTATTTTTGAAACAGGAGGGAGCAGGAGAATGTTCTTACCTACACCAACACTGACATTTGCATTTTCCATCCTAAAAAATATGCCAGATCTGTGTTGGAATTTCTCCCTCCAGAACTGCCCTGCAGTCACTCCAAGGAGCAAATGGGCACTTGAACAGCAACACTGCAGAGCAATTCAGCAATTTAGTGACCAGCATTCACCCTCCTGGGGGGGTTAATGCATCCCACCCCACTCCCTGAAATTTCATTTTGGTGTTCACCCGACTTTTAGCTGATCCTAGAAGCAGAGTTATGTAAATGAACACCAAATGTTCTCACTTCAAACACACCAGCCCCATCAAAATGTGTTCTTGTCTAAGGGTATAAAGGTAATAATTGGTAACCTTTGACTGCTAAAAATGTAAAGGGAAAAGATCTTTCATTTAAAACTTGCTCGTTTGGTTACCATGGACACTGCTTAATCATGAAGGATGACTATTACTTGTTCCTATAGAAACCAAGAAGCTCAAGAAGCATCCTGTAATTTAACTCCAGATGCCAAATTTTACACCAGTCCCCCTATTAGCACATTTGGGTACTTCAGAACAAGCCCAGGCTTGATCTCTGACTCTAAAAGAAATTCAGTGATGCAGAAATGCTGTAAGAAACCAAAAATATGAGCATGTAAGGTACAAAAGAAACTTGCACTTCACATAAATTGGTTTCTTCAAAAGGAAACATTAAGTGCTCAGCATCTGAGGATTCCTCTTTCAGTTCAAATGTTAATGAAGCAAAACTTTGGTTGTCTTTATTCCTGTCAGTGTTCCCCAAGTCCATACAATTGCAGGGCATGTTTTTCATCCAATTGA
Organism: Molothrus aeneus; assembly: GCF_037042795.1. Taxonomy (NCBI): domain Eukaryota; kingdom Metazoa; phylum Chordata; class Aves; order Passeriformes; family Icteridae; genus Molothrus; species Molothrus aeneus. The sequence continues at coordinate 9,687,601 of NC_089664.1, read as the reverse complement.
ATGCTTCAATGCTCAACTTAAGACGAACTTCTGCAGCAGTGTGAGAGCCTGGGATTCCTAATGAGCCTCTGGGAGCTGCTCCTGGTCCCAGCCTGGCTCTCCAAACCAGACCTACAATAAGAACATGCCCCTCATGCAAGGAAAAAACCAATGGGCAGCACAAACCTGCAAAATTCAGGCCATGTGTTGCTCTAACAAGTGTTTTAGAGTTTATGCTTATTAGTAAAACCACAACACTTGTCTGGCATTGCTCATCACCTCAAAGCTTCACCTTCAGCATCAAAGAAATATTAGTCAGAATCTCTCTCTTGTGTAGGTCTGGGGGAAAAAAGCTTCCAGAAATGACCTGTGGCTGCCACTGCTCCTTGACCCTCAGCAGCTCTAGATGGGGAATGGTTCACAGTTCTCAAAGAGCCATCCATTTTTCCATTCTCTGATTCCCAAAGGGGCCTGAGGGAACACAGTGTAAAAGCCTGACCCCGAGGCTGCACAAACCAGTGACAGGAGTCAGGAGTTCTGAGCACCTTCTTTCACAAGCATACACACAAACACACAAACTATTTGTGTCTGACTCTAAAATATTCTCTGCAGTGTTGCAAAGGAGAGCAAACCACGCTCAGTAGTGTCTGAGCTGAAAAAAGCAAAACTGATAAAGCCCAAATGGGAACATTCCCTGACCCAGCTCGTTCCCATCCCTATTGAGAGCAGAGTGAATTAAAGGATTAGAGAGTGCCTTCAGTGCAATAACTTAGGGGATTAGTGGCACACTCGAAGACCTTCAAGGGAAATACAGGTTTAAAAGCTTTAAAAGGCAGCTCTGTGTCTAAATTGTTTGGACTGCCACAGCTGTAAGGAGACAAACTTACTCTAATACATGAGTGATCATGAAAAGTCTGCTGAAACCCCTCGAAGCATGTTTTTGGAAGCAGTTCTAGTTTGGACTCAGACCAGGGTTTTTAACCTCTTTCTCATTTAGTACCCACAGCTTGTAGATAAAAACTCATTCTGCATTACTCGAGAGCAAATCTGCTACTTCATTCCTTGCAGAGCAGTCAGCCCCTCTCAGGAACTCTGTCAGGGGAAAAGGATGGGACTGCCAGGAGGAGAGGGCTGGAAACAGGGATAAAGGGAGAGATGAGCAAAAAGTGACAGTGCTCCTGAGAGATTCCCCTGGGAACTTTTACAACTGGATTCATTTTTGATCTCGTAGGGATTTCTCAGAGAGAACACTCACTGAGTGTGGATGTTCCTGCGTTTCTGGAGCAGGTGGGGCAGGTCAGGGTTTGCTGTAGGAGCAAAGGGAGTCAAGGCACTGCTGCCACCTCCTTCCTGCTGAAGGGTCAGTCCAATAAATTTGCCTGCAATAAATTCACTCTAAATTTTTGCTTATTAAAGGGATTCTGAGATTAATGTATTGTTTAATATAAAAACAATTCCAGAATTCCTCCACACACCACTTCCCAAGTCATTAAATTTAGTCTTGATTTTTACTAGACAATGAAGCATTGAACAAACACAGCAAAGTCTCAGCTGGAGCACTGGTGCTAAAAATAGCACAGCTGTCAGTGAATATTTCCTATAAACAGCACAGCTTTAAACATTTTGCATATCTTTTCTATGGGCATCTGTCAGCCATGCTGTTAAAATTTCAATGAAAGACTGCAAGACTTCTGTGGTGAAACAGAAAATGCCACAAAAGAGACTTGAAAAACAAAGCAATGATCATTAAAAAGTGTAAAGCAGGAAGGTCTCCTTTTCCTGGCATTTAAAAGACACCACCCTTGGAAAAAAAAACAAAAAAACAACCAAACAAACCCAAGCCTATTGCTAACATTTAGTACTGGGCTCCTCACTTGCCTGCTCCCAGACCTTAAAAGAAAAACAAAGTGCTGCAGAGGTGGAAAGGGAGAAATTCCACCTGGCATTCCTTGTCCAACATCACTTTTTGCTAACGTGCTGCAGAACAGATTTTCAGCTAGGAAAGATTAGTGGGAGGCGAGTGCAATATCAGTTGGCTTTAAATATAATAAAACCTCCTTAGTTGTTATGGCACTCTGGGACATGCTGGGACAATTTTCCAATCGCTGCTTCCCTTGTCCCAAGCGAGTGCCTCAAGCTCCAAGGTATTGATTATTTGGGTATAAGCTGATCTCTCATTTATCACTTAAAAGGTTTTGATTTCATCAAACAGAGAGACAAAGACTAAATTCCAGCTGTTTTCAACAGATGTGTATCTGAATAGCCTGTGCTGAGAAAAAAAGCCAGCCTGACCTTGGCCTCCCAGCTCAGTGTTCAGTGCACTGAAATTCTGGGTTTTGCTGAAGATCAGTCGGTTTCCTCTTCACAGCTGCCATCAAAGGAAAGGAAGAAGAAAGTCTGTTTAATAAAAATCCTTTTCATAAAACACCTTGAAAAGCATCTGTGATAAACAGAACACAGAGCAAGACATTTCTGTCTGAGGCTGACAGAGGCAGAAGGATCAGGAACACTAAACCTTCAAGATCAGGAACTCCAATGTTCTCTAATTCTCAGGGCTTTGATGCCAGCTGATTGCCTGCTGAGTTTTACACAAGAAAGCCCTGAAGCCAAAGCTGCATTTGGCTCAGAGATGGGACTGGGAATGGAGCAGTTTCTGTGGCAAAGGGAATTTTCAGAACACTTCCCACTGACCCCCATTCCTTCATTGTGTCCATGAGAAGGAGAAGCAGGGAGGGATCCTGAAGAAAGCCACAGACCCAAGTGCAGCCACAAGCAGGTGCTGCTGTCACTGCAAATTCTCCTTCTCCCCTCTCTGCCTCCCAAGTACCTTCCACTGCATCAGATGGGTCACCTGGGAGTAATTCTAATTACTGCCATGATTCCTCCTGCAGTCCCACACATCTCTGAGCTGAACAGATGGCCCAGGGGTTCTGCAGGTAGAGTTTTATCTAACTGATGTTTACCTGCAGCACGTCCTGACTCTCTGTGAGAGCAGAGCTGGGCGTTTCAGGCACTGTCCTCCTTCCAGCAGAGATTTCCAGTGCAGTGAAGCCTGTCTGCTTTGCCCACTCCCAAACAGGCACAGTTTAAAGGTGCTGGAGGCAGGATCTCTATCCTCATCAGCCTCCTCAGAGCAGCCTTTCCCTCCTGCTTGGCTTTGCCCTCCCCAGCAGTGCCCCTGGTCAGATATTGCAGCCTGGGCCCCCAGAGGGGCAGAGTGACAAACACACTGAGATGTGATGGATGTGTTAAAGGCACCAGGGCTGACCAGAGAGCTCCAGAACAGAGGGTGCCATCACATGAACCATTGAACAAGCTGCTGTCACTGCCAACAGCTCCAAGTCCTGGACATTTTTCTGCACACTGAAGCAGGCTGGCTCCATCTGGAGTCCCAACACAAAGCTCTCCCCTCCCTCCCTCCCTCCCTCAGATCCTTGCACAGAAAATGCAAACTCTGCTCACTTTGCCCAGCTGGAAGCACCAGAGCAGCTCTTTCCTGAGGGAGTGGCTCTCTCTGTACCTCAGGAAGCAAAACTCATTTCCCAAACTGGGTCTCATCCCTCCCAGAGCTGTGCAACCCCAGCCTGAGTTTTCCTGCTGTTCCTGGAGCCCCCAGATCCCTGCAGTTCATCAGTTTTCCAGTGGGAACAAAACTGGTAAGGAAAGTATTCCTGCTGCATGGTTCCAGCCCTTCCATCACCCTGCCCAGCCTGGACAAGCTCCCCCTGACCTACTCTGTGACACCACCACTGCACAACAGAAACAGATCAGAAATAAAGAGAAAATTCTCATCCAGCTTTGCAAATCCCTTTCAGATGTACAGATAAGAGGAGCTCAGCCACTGCTGAGAGGCAGGGATCCCACAGATAACACAAAATACTCCAGGAGAGATGAACAGCAACAAGATTTCAGCTGGTTCAAATCCAATTTCTTACAAACTTTCGGGCTGATTCCCATTTCCATCAAATCTGCCTGAATATTCCTCGTGTTCTTGACAAATGATGCCATTAAGTTCACTTTGGGTTACCTAAACAAAACTGAACACATTTAGTTTGTCACAGTAACTGAGATGGCAGTAAAATATTTTGGTTTTGCACAGCACACAAATAAAGAGGGAAAGGGAAGTGGGACGTGTTTGGGAGTTTACAAACACTCCTCCCTGACAGGCAAAACAACACAAAATCATGCAAAGAAAACCACTGTCTGAAGGAAAAGCTGAAGCTCAGGGACTGATTTAGCTTCCTATTGTTTTCTCAGCAATGATTCAAAATCCTTAAAATTGTCCTGAGTGCCAGGAAAAGAGGAAAGAGGACATTGCAATGAGCTAGATCTTACAGTGCTAGAGTAAAGTTTAAAATCTGCTTCATAAATCAGAATTAACTGCATTGAGACAAGTCCAAGCCTGGATTTGCACAGACACCTGATGTAAAGTTGCAGTTGTGCTTTTTATTCACACAGTAACAAGAAAAAGGGAAATCTTTTCAGTTAATGGCTTTGATTAGGCTCACAGCACGATAAATACACCAGGACTGCCAGACTGCAGGGCAAACACAACCCTCTCCCCTCCTTTCTGAAAAAATTCAACAGGAAAACCCTCTCATACTCCCACTTTTTGGCTGCTTTAACGACAGGGAAAAGAACCAATAAACAGTTATTTCACAGCAGAAGAAAGAGAAAGGCAGAATAGCTGGTTTTAAAAATGCAACTGGGTCAGTTGCTGCCTCCAGTAGAAGGAATGGGCTGCCTGTGCCCTACAGAAACATCCCTCTGTGGACCTCCCTCCTGCTGCTGAGGACAAATAAGCCCTTTTAGAGCAGGATTTTTAAAAGTGCAAAGTGATTTGGGGCTTCGAGTCCCACAGGTTTCTGCAATGCCTCGGGAGCCCAGTCTTTAGGCTCTTTGGAAAATCCTACCCCTAAACTGTTCTCAGCTTTGTCATCTCAAGCCCCTGGTGACACTCGGCTCACGAAGAACAAGAAGTTCCAGCCATACATCTCTGCAGAGAGACCCCATCTCCTCAGCACGGCTTTCCAAAGCTCTGCAAGCATCAGTGAGGCCTCCAAACACCTCGGAGAAGCTCAGAGAGTTTCCTCAATGGCACTGAGCGCAGAGCTGAGCCTGGTTAGCTGGAAAGCCGGGCTTAGAGGCAGCACACGGGGTTAGAGCAGCCACGCTGGCCCCAGTCCCTCGCACACTGACCTTGTGCAGAGCCCGGGCCGCTCCCGGGGCGCGGGGCCAGCGCCCCTCCTCATCCTCACCTACCTACGGCAGCGGGCAGAGCACGGCAAGGAAAGAGCTCGCAATTACCCCTGCTAAGCCTGTTCCGGCTGCGGGATCTGCTGCGCTGTCTCTGCAGTCGGGACCTCCGGAGCAGTCGGTAGTAGTAGGACGGTCTCCCAGAACTTTTCCTGCTGTTCATGGACATTTTTGGATCTATTTTACACACACACACATGCAGGCACGGGTTCGCTCTCCCCTCTGGTACAGGAGCAAAACAGTCCCGGCGTTTTAATGAACTGGAGGGTGGTTCTTTGGAGGGGAAAGGGAGAGGGGGGAAGAGGAACTCTTCACTTGACACATTTAAAAAGAAAAACAACAAGAAGAAAACATAAAAGGGAGAGAGAGAGGGAAAAAAAAGCAGGCGGCACCGGAGTGCATGTCTCAGCCGAGGGAGGACTCCAAGCGAGCAAGATAAACTGTGCTAACAACTCCTGTCCCCAAAAAGATAAGGCTGCGGGAGAAGGAATAGGAAGCCAGAGCTGGCCTGGGCTCCTGAAACGTGAAGCATAGGCTGGAAGAAATCCTGGACTGGATCCTGTCCGCCAGACATCTGATCAAAGTGTCCTGCAAGGATTCCCCGCTGCCGGCCCCGGCTCCGGCCGCTCTGCCTGCCCCGAGCAGCGGCCCCGAGCCGCGCTCATCTGCTGAGGAGCGATCGGGAAAGGCTGCGCTGGGGAAGGGGATAATGATTTCCTGGCCATGGGACACATGTTAATAATCATCATGGAGCAAAAGCCCCGGAAAATAAAGTGAAATTTGAGAGGGGAAAACTTTAATTAGAAGTTGAATGAACAGAGCTCCAGACTCCCCTGGAGGCCCATTTCCTTTCAACATTCAAACTGAGTTATAGCACATCCCACAAATTAGAGAAAGGGCCTATTTACCATTTGGGTCCTGATGGCAGCGAAGATTCTGCCTCCGGCTCATATTGCTCCATAAAATTACATTTCAATGGGCAGAATTAACACTTTAAGCCATGGAAGAAAATGAAACTATATATATATATTAAACAGATAAAAAAATTTCACTCCACCTTTACTGTTTCAAAAGGTCAGAAGTGAATTGTCCAGAATCCTGCACCTAAGCTCCTTCCCTTGATGGCACAAAAATGACTCTGAAGGAAGTGACAGAAAACATTTCAGAGACCCAGAATGGTGGCCAAGAACTGAATGCATGGCTGCTGCTTCCCCCAGGCTGGCAGGTAACAGAGAAACCTCATCCGAGTGGGATGAGCTGCAAAACAACATCTGCACAATAACTCTCGGTGTTGTGTCCTCAGTTGTCATTTTTCCCAGACTTCTGTGCAAATTTATCTTTGTGGTGTCTTATGATCAGCCACGGGCTTGGCTGTGGATGAGCCCCGTTCCCCCGGAGCAGGAGCTGCAAAGCTTCCCTGGGTTATCCTGTCTTGTACCTCCAGTAACAAGAGGCAGAATCTGCTCCAATTCAGCAACTGCACCGGGACAGGAGTCCCTTCCCCAGCACCAAGCATCCTCCCTGATGTTAGGGTTTCACACATTTCCACAGCCATGGAAAACATCAGAATTCCACCCAAGCCGCGCTTTCCTATTCCCATCGAGAAGAAAACCCGCGCTGTGTGTGTGAGCCGAGAAAGGCCCTTCCAGGAGGAAACCCAAGCCTCGCTCTTCCCTGAAGTCCATGCCTGGTTTTGAGGCCACACGTGAGGAATTCGGCGCCAGCTTTCAGGCAGTGCAGGAATGAGCGCTCGGGAGGGCAGCGACAAGTTCAGGTCAGGGAGGCAGGGCCCAGCTGGACAGCGGGGGCTCCCCGGCCCGGCAGGGGGACGCTGGCCCGGGACATCGCCCTGCGCACCCCGCACCAAGGAAAAGCCTTCACTGCTGCTCATCTGCCCTCCCCTTCTCAGCCAGAATCATCTTCCTTTGCATATTGGGTACATAAAAAAATAAAAATACAGGGACAACTCTAACTGTTTTCCAGATGAGCAGAGACTCGTCCTGTGCAGCTGATTCAATTCCCAAAAGGAGCTGAGAACATCCAGAACACAGTGATGGGAAAGACTGAAAACACTGAGGTTTGGTTAAAGATTTGCTGTAGACGAGAACCCAAATATTCAGGTGTCTCTCTGCAATTCTGTGTCATAATAACTGGGATGAAAGCTCTGAAAAGAGTCTTTCACAATTATGCTTTTATCATTAGAAATATCTTTAAAATGGCCTATCCAATTTACTTTTGTCATTCCCAATGGAAAAAAAAAAAAAAGGTACTGATGGAAATGAAAGTTTAAAGAAAACCATTTTAAAAGCTCACCCAAATTTAGATGATGTGAAAGGGGAAGGTTTGATTTTGTTTAACTGGAGCCAGGTGACTCATGCTCAGAGCTCTGGGGATGCAGCAGAGGCGGCTGCTGGGGATCTCCTCGAGCTCTGAGGGAATGTGGGGTGGGAACGCCCGGGGATTTTTATTTTCAATCAGCCAGGTACCTTCAGAAACACTCATACAGGTGACCACGAAGCAGGAGAGGTTAATGAGGGACCATAAACTACATGACAAGAGAAAGCAGCCCTATATAAAAGCATAAATAAATATTTGGGAGTTGTGTTCCAGTTTCACCAGCTTGGCTCTGTCTCTCTCACTAAACAATGTTTCTGAAGGATTTAACTTCAGATGCTACAGGATGAAGAAGTATTAAACATAATTATCTTTTTATCCTACAGCATCTTTTGTCCACCAGAGCACAGACACTTCTGCATATTTGCTTCTGCAAATACTTGCTCAGTTGAATGTACTTAAAACACATAAACTTCCTCTTTTTCACTCAGGTAAAAAAAGAAATCCAAGGAATGTGCCCAATATCAAGTAGGGAAGTCAGTTATTTGCTTCTAATAAATAATGTCTTGACTTTCTTTAAGAAAGAGCCATAATGTATTTTTTAAATGTGAATGAAATAATTTCTCAGATATCACTATCCAAAAAGGAAGTACGGGAATGACACCTCCAATTCCCAGCAAGCTGAGTTTTGGATCACATTTAAATTTCTGCAGCTCCTTGGTGGTGGGGATTCCCAACAGGCTGGCTCTGAAGAGGCCAGCAGGAGGAGGCCAGAGCGTACCTGGTACCTTCTGTGTGTGTTACACGGGCGGGCAGAGGGGAAGGCTCTCAGAGCCGGCGAGTCTGAGAGCCTGGAGACGTTTCCTGCACCCACCGTGAACTCGGAGCGGGGCAGAAACACCGAGGCTGACTCAGAGCACGGCACATTTCACATTTCCTGCCCACTTCCCAGCAGAACAATAGAGCTAAAGAACATCAGCTTCTCACATCAGCTTTCAGCAGCTGCGGGAGACCACAACAAAATCACTTCACTTGCTCTGCTGACACAGAACACCCCACTCAGGTAGGCTGGTTTTTGACCTGACTGCTAATGATGCCAACAAAGCCAAAATCCATCTAAAGACTTGTGCTAAATTTCCACAGACCTAACGAAGCAATTAAAACACATGGAGTCCAATGCAATGGAAGAAGAAACTTCTACCAGAATCAAACATCCAATGCCTCAGAGCAGCCTGCTCCTTTCAACAGGAGGAAAATCCCAGGAGTGTGAAGTCTCCACTGTACAGCAAAAATACCAAACTGAAAAGAAAAATTCTTGCACAAATCCCTAAATCAAACAAAGGCCCTCAGACATAACTGGGAGCTGCACAACACTTCCCAGCACTGTGTCTTCCACACTGAGCTGCTGGCAGGAAATATTTGTTTAAGCAGGACTATTCTTCCCAAATATCCCTCATTACTAAAATAAAATGTTAGCAGTGATTCATTGAGTGATTAACAGAGTAACTTCAACTCTGGGTTTCCCAGGATCCCCCACTTCCCTCTCCAAGACAAAACTGTGGCAGTTCTCTGCTGTGATCCTGGAGGGGCTCAAAAGCAACCTCAAAATCTCACCTGGTCCAACCTTCAGTGGCAAGAGAGCCCAAATGATGATCTTGACGTTCCTATCTGCACAGTTAAATAAACAAAACCCACACCACCTCTAGGTTAGGAATCCAATTATTAGATGTAATAAAAAATTTCTGTAATAAACTACAAAATCCGCATTGACCTTGATCAAAATATTCATATAACAAAAGAAATTAACTCCTAAAGAATATTTTTACTTTGTATTTCAGCAGTAAACTTGCTGTTGTGTTGCTGCAGGGAAGGAGTTGATAAAAGTCTGGCATCACTGCCTTTCTGTGCCAGATTTATGGGTTATTATTAGCAGAAGGCTCAGCTATTTATCCTGAGTTCTGTTACAGTGGCTTTCCAGTGTGGTGTGCTAAGAGGTCAGGGAAGAAGCCATGAACCCTTCAGGAGGCTCCTGCAGGGCGTCACTCTCCTTGCCTGCCTGGAAGCTGAGCCTGTTCTAACCCAAGGAGGGGAGAAGAGGTTTTGCAGGAACTCCAGTGCACACAGAGAACTTCTCCCCTGTCAGCAGTGCCCTGGGCTCCAGGGAAGCAGCGCTCCCCTCCCGATGCCATCTGGACACCTGAGGCTCCCCCTCAGCAAGAATCAGCTCTTGGGGTGTTTAATCTCATCACAACATCCACTGACAGCAGCATCTCTGCTGGCAAGTGAAATGAAAGATTAACTTGATTACACATGCTATGTAAAACTTATTTCCTGATTAATTAATAGATTAGGCACTTCCAATTCATGTTTAAATGCCTGATAATGATCTCACGCTCATAGAACAAATCACTGATTTATATACACACAATCTAAACTTCATTTTTCATGTGACAGATTATTTTCTTCCTTTCCTTGCCACATAATTTGCAAACTCCACTACAAATATAGTTGCTCGTTTCACTTGCTTTTTGGCATCAGATGACTCATCCAAGGAATATTTTGGCAAGAATGATCTTTAGCCATCTTCCTTATCAGGCTGACATGACAGAGTAGCACAGAAAACACTCTCTGTTTTAAAAGAATTCCCTGTTAACAGGTTGAAAAATGAAAATGTAGCTATTGTTTTTAAAGAGGGCTTTACAAAAGCGACTGGAAATCCTGCAATCAGTTTTTAAATACCATTGTGAGGGTGGTTTATTTAAATTTACGTTTTTCCTTCTGGCACAACAACACAGGGCTGCCCTCAGAGATGTTATTGTCCAAGAGCAGCTGATTGCAAAATGTGGAGAGCCTCCTTCAAACAACAGAAGTATGAAAAACACTCCAAGAGCAAAGCAAGGGCTGGGATGTTGTGAAATGTGGAAGCTCAGAGCACCAACACCTCCAGTGCCTGAGCTCTCATGAGCCAGGATCCAATGCTGGGAATTCTCACCCTGCTGGGTCCTCACCAGCCCTGAGCAGGGAACTGGGTGATGATCTGATAAAGGACACTGCAATAAAAATAGCAGAAAATATCTAGCAAGGCACACAGTGACCAATAGTGCTCCTCTATTGCAGCATGAGCTCAAATTGGTTTTTTCTGCTTCTCTTCCTGCTTTTTTGTACAGATCTTCACCGACAAGTGTATGGAGTCTGTATGTTCCCATTCCACTAATACCCCTGCTAAATTTTTAGAGAGAAAAAGCTACCAAAGCTCCCTCTTCCAACTGAATTTAGATCCTTTATTCTTCTAATATACTCATTTTTCCTGGATTACCAAGTCTACCATCACATCCACATGCAGCAGCCTTGTATGAGCTGGCCCAGAGGGTTTGTACAATTCATTGGTCAAAATGCCACACCGATCAAAGAAGGCAAAATTTGTTTGGTGCTGTATCTAAGACAGTTGGGTGGCCTCAGAGTGATTTTGGGAGGAGACACAAAGAGCAGCTTCTCACTGATACAGCTCATGCCTGGAGATGAATGGCAGTGCAGGAATCATCCTCCCATGTCCTTCTTCCCGCCCTAAACCAGACCTTGGTTGCTGACCCTCCCACGGGGACATCTGAGGTGAACTCTGTGAGAAGAGAACACCACCTGGCAGAGCAGAGCACTCCCAGCACCGGGGATGGGGCACCACAAGCACTGGGCAGACACACCTGGGGTTTTCTTTGGAGAAGAAAACGCAAACACCTGCTGGAACTCCGAATGAGGATTTCAAAACAAGTGCTACAAAGAATGAGGAGTTCAGTGGGACTTTGATACAGAACACCAGTGAGCGTGCAGCCCCTAAACAATGCACAGATATCCATACATAGATCTAGATCTATTTCTAGAGCTATTTATCCCAGGGCAGCAACAGCCCCTCTGCACTGCACAGCTCCCACCAGGATGCAGCCTCCCAGCTCAAACTACACAGTCAGTCTTTGCTAATCTTGGCCTAACTCAAAACTCCACTTATCTTTTCCTTTTTAAATCATCCCCAGGACAAGACTAGAATCTCTTTTGAAATGTAAAGGTTCTATAATAAAATTTAGAAAGCACATATGGTACAAATATCAAGCGTGAACATCTCTTCCCATCTTGTACGTTTCAAAGCCTGTGCAAACAGCACTTTTCCCTGGTTTTGATCATGCAGCCAAAATGAGTCATCTGTGAACAATTATGGCTCTGGCAGGGGCCTGACTGTTGGAGAATGAAAGGAAACACTTTATTATTGAAATGATCAGTATGCCAAGCTGAGAGGCGACTGCAGAGAATGTTAAGAGTCCTTTATGCTCCTTCAGCCAGCAAAATTGAAAGCAGAGGATGCAGCACTCCCCTCTTGGACACCTGAGAACACCCGAGTTGAGAATGGGCAATGCAAAGCAAGAGAAAGTGGGAGCTGTGGAGATGAGCAAGGGAATATATGGCAGGAAAAGAAACACAACCCTAAAGCAGGAGGCCTGGCTTAAAAAAAGTGTTGGTTTTTCCTGGCTTAGTTCTCCCAGGGGAGTTGTGAACGTATTAAAGGAACACACAGTCAGAGGCCTCTGTGATGAAATCCAAAACTATTAAAGGACATTTGTTGGGAGTTGGGGACTGGCTGAGTTTAACAGGCTCTTCTGAAAGGGGATGAATGGAATTCCCCTCGAGGAGAAAAAATAGCAACCAAACAATTTAGTAGGAACACGGATCTCCCTATGTGCAGCCCGTTTCAGCAGTGATGCTGCTGTGTCTGGGTTTGCTGCCAGCAGGGACCAAGTGGGATCCCCCTGGAATCCCAAGGGTAATTGGGGATCTAAGCTGCTCACTGAGGGCTCGGCAGGGCAGGGAGCTGGGCAGGATATTGGTTTGATGGACTTGGCAAATGAGACAAGCAGGAGATGATTTTAAAATTGGACTATGAACAAGCAGCGTATGAGAGAGTAATTCCTGTCCTCTTTTCCAGGAGCAGCTTGCAGAGGGAGGGGGAACAATGTGGTGATCACCACCCAGAGCCTACAGACTATTTAAAGACCATGAGGGTTGACAGGATGACAAGGGAGACTCATGTACACAGAACTGCTAATGGAAGGTGTAGGGGGGAGATCAGGGAACAATCTGGGAAAAGCACATTTTGCACTCTGAAATTCAGGTCCAACTCCCAACAGAAGAGATGCTGGAGGAATTTGAGATCAATATTCTGACAGCAGGACCTCTCAAGTCTGAACATTAGCTGACAAATTCTTCTTGCTATTTCTGAAACCCTGATGTCTGACAACCTTTGGAACAGATTATCCCTCCATCACCACAGTTTGGGCAGCCTGGATCCAAAACAAAGCACCCTGGCAGGCCTGGAGCCCGGGCTGAGCTCACCAGTGCAGGGAATTCGTGCAGGTCAGGGCTAAAATGTAACTTCCTGTGATCCTGAGCAGGGCAGGGAATGTTCACAGGTGTGGTGTTTGTCTTTGCAGGAATTAGCCTTGGAAAAGGTCAGATTCTGTCTTCTTCAGTCTCACAGGGACCAGGAGCCCCACACTCACTGTGTCAGGGCAAACACAAGATTTGTTCAGATTCCTGTTACTAAGGGCGTTTTGGAGGGTCCTGTTCATCTCTTTATACAAAGGCACTTTTGCTTCTAACAGAACTCATCAAGGCAGGGCTGCAAACTTCCTCCAGGATCTCCCCCAAACAAGCCTGGCAAGCAGGGACACACCCGAAGCATAACCCTAACCCTAGGCAGAGCAGTAAAAGCAGCCTTGGGTGATGTCTGTTTCCAAGTGAGGTGGTAAAACACTTAGCAACAATGCTGAAAACAGACACCAGGAACTGGAATTTCCCAAAATGCTCATTCTTTGCAATTCCAGGAAGTGGCCCATGGTTACCTTCACACAGTAAGTGGCAATCCTACATGGAGGGCATCTTGTTTCTGCCAGGAGCAGCCTGGAATGCCATCTTGGCAGCCACTGGAGTGTTCTTTTTGTTTGGGTCATGTCACTCATAAACTTCCTTCCATAACACACTGAGCTGGGTATAAACCCACGTAATACAGGATATTGTGGAGCTTTTCCCAGCTGTGACCAGGCTGTGCTTTGCACACATACACTGTACACCTCTCTGCAATTTGGTTTGACTTTTCTGAGCAGTCCTAGGTCACAAACAACTCCTCAGCGTCCATCACTGCGTTACTATTGCAACAGAAATGAGATAGTTTCAATTTAAACCATAGAAAACCGATACAATGTCAGTGGTCTCAGAAAAACATTTGTTAAACGCACTGAACATGGAAGAGCCCGGGAGAAGGGAGGGAGCTTTTCCAGCTGAAAACACCAGAAACGCCAGTGCTGTGTCAGCACGTTAAAGCCTAAGGAAAACTGCTCTGCTCTGGACACGGCCCTGCTGCAAATCCAGCTGCTCCCAGGGAATTCCCTCTCAAGGCAGCACCCGGGAAGTGCCCAAGGTGTGAACTCTGCTGAGGTTCCCCCATTTGAGCACCAGCCGGGGCTGTTCCATGGCAGGGCTGTCCCCTGGTAGGGCTGTCCCCCAGGGCTGTTCCATGGCAGGGCTGTTCCATGGCAGGGCTGTCCCCCAGCAGGGCTGTCCCCGGGCAGGGCTGTTCCATGGCAGGGCTGTCCCCCAGCAGGGCTGTCCCCGGGCAGGGCTGTCCCCCAGGAGCGCTGTCCCCGGACAGGGCTGTCCCTGCTGTCCCGGGGCAGGGCTGTCCCCCAGGAGCGCTGTCCCTGCTGTCCCTGGGCAGGGCTGTCCCCCAGCAGCGCTGTCCCTGCTGTCCAGGGGCAGGGCTGTCCCCCAGGAGCGCTGTCCCTGCTGTCCCCGGGCAGGGCTGTCCCCCAGCAGCGCTGTCCCTGCTGTCCCGGGCAGGGCTGTCCCCCAGCAGCGCTGTCCCTGCTGTCCCGGGGCAGGGCTGTCCCCCAGCAGCGCTGTCCCTGCTGTCCCGGGGCAGGGCTGTCCCCCAGCAGCGCTGTCCCTGCTGTCCCCGGGGCAGGGCTGTCCCCCAGGAGCGCTGTCCCTGCTGTCCCGGGGCAGGGCTGTCCCCCAGCAGCGCTGTCCCTGCTGTCCCGGGGCAGGGCTGTCCCCCAGGAGCGCTGTCCCCCAGCAGCGCTGTCCCTGCTGTCCCGGGGCAGGGCTGTCCCCCAGGAGCGCTGTCCCTGCTGTCCCCGGGGCAGGGCTGTCCCCCAGGAGCGCTGTCCCTGCTGTCCCGGGGCAGGGCTGTCCCCCAGCAGCGCTGTCCCTGCTGTCCCGGGGCAGGCGGGGATGCGCTGCAGCCGCTCCGCTCCGCACGGCTCTGCTGCCGCCCGCAGGCCGGAGGACGCCGGCTCCGCCTGGGATCGCTGCCACATCCCCGGGACGGGATTGCCTCTCCCTCCCAAGAGCGGGCTTCCTCTTAGAAATCCCTTTCTCGGGGATTAGAAAACATGTTCCTTGCTTTTTTCCCTGCCCAAATGCGAAAGAGCATCAAAAAATTAACATCGCTTTTAGTGAAGTTTGTTACTCTAAGCTTCATTACTTCCAGCCTAAAAAAACCCCAAAAACCCACAAATCCTTGTGTTTTGAAATAATAATCAAATAAGGAACAGTCCAGGTGAGACGATGACAAGTCAGCTGAGGAGTGAAGTCAGTGGCAGTGCAGCAGAGTTAAACGGGTGTAGGTTTTATTTCTAGTGACACATTGAGGAACAGTTCCAAACTCATGGTGCTCAACAGGTAAGTTCACCCAGATTTCACATACAAAGAGGTCAAGTGGGTTTTTTGGACTTGCACTGCATTTTCTATTTTATTAATGAAAAAAGAGTCAAGTATATAAGATACTGACCGGTCTGAGGGCAAATTAACAAAACTCTTACACCCATGCTTAATTCCAAGAATATGACTGAAGGAAATCTGAAGAGCCCAGGTTTCATTGCTTCCATCTGTAACAGCACTCAGGCCTGGGTACGCTCCCAAGCTTTCACCCAAATCACTTCCCGACCATCACAAAGGTTTTACAGCCCTGCCTGGGAACCTGCCCAGCTTTCCCAACCTGTTTTTTTCCATGTCATACTAAAAAGCATATGTGGATTTAATAATTACTAATCCAATGACTGCATTACTTTACTGTGTACAACTGAGCTAAACGTGCCAGCATCAAATGATCCCAGAGCCCTGGACAAAACTGCACATCTGGAATAGGCCCCTGCTTTCAGAAACAGGGGGGACGCAGCCAACAACCACCACGGAACACAGCCTGTGCCCAGGGAGAACCCTGACAAGGAATGTGACTCCAGGTGGGAGCTGTGGATCACAGAGCTGAGGTATGGTGTCTAGCCAGCCTGAGGCACAGCAGCACCTGGAGCAGACTTTAGGGGATCTTTTCCCTGTGTAAAGGGATCAGAGGAGCATTGAAGAACAGGAGTTATTGCTGCAGTGCATTCCCTGACCTTGCTTTGGACACAAGAAGAATCAAGGACTTGCCTGGTGATTTGTGACCATCAGGTGAAGCAGCTTCCCTCCCTCTCAAGCCCACTGTGATGTGAGGACCATTCCCAGTGAATTTCCCCTGTCCCATGGAAGAGGCCCCAAGCTGAAGCCCACAGAGGATGTTGGTACAGCCGCCTCAGCCCAAGCAGTGCTGTCACTCGCTGTCCCCTGTGAGGTGCTCTGACCCACGGGCCCAGCTTCGCTCTCCAAATGCCCAGAGCGCCTCCAGCCCGTGGGAGGATGACAAAGAACATCCCACCAGGAGCACGGGAGAGGAGGTGGAGGCAGCTCCTGGCTATCTGCCAAGCCTCACCACTCTGCTTTTTCATTTTTAGTTTCTGCTCTTTGCTGCAAAGTTTCTACTTATGCTCCAGTTTCCACGGCAACTGCATTTCTTGCCTTTCTTCTCTAGCATTAAATTTTTATTTGATTTCCCTTCTTCCCAAGACATGACTCTCTTTTCCTTTTGTAAAAAGGAATTAAGTGTTGTCTTCTCTTTGGTTGTTGATATTTTTAAAGGAGGTAGGAGACACTTTCACTCAGGCGCAGAATCTGTCTAGAGCAGCAGCAGAGATTTAATCTCCCAAGGAAGAATGTCAGGGGATTCCCCTGCAGAAAAGCCATCTACTGTAATTATCTTAACAAGATTATGACATGCAAGAGTTCCAGGTACTGTGGAACCCAGCATTTTTTAAAAATTGCAGGCTCATTTGAGACCAGACCTGGCCATTTTTTCTCTACAACTAAACATTTTAAAGCATTGCTTGTGACTCTTGAGCAGTCTCAGGAGAGTAGTTTAATATTGGAAGTGCATTAGAAATGTGGTCTTCAGTTCCAGACTGTAGGAGAATTCAAACTTTTCGCTGACAGTGTTGTCACCTGGCTGGGAGAGAGGTGCTGGGGTGAAGCTGCAGGACCCCTCTTTCCCCTGCCATGGTCAATCACCCAGCAGTGCCCTGCACACCCTCACACAAAGCACCCAGAGACAAAACCCTCACAACTCACGGAGCTTAAGCTAATTAATTTGTCTTGCCCTTGTCATGTTGGGACTGAATAATCTGACAACCTGAATTCATTTGAGAAGGAAAAAATTCATCAGAATAGCAAATCTGGATTAGATCTATTTGGTTTTTCCAAGCTTTAGCTTCATCGTAAACACAATTTACATGCTGCAAAGCCCTGAAATAATACAGGTTTTCATGTCAGTTCACTATGAAAGAGTCTCTCCACATCTAAATTCTCCAGCACATTCAGGCCATAAACTGACCCTCCTGTACAGTTGTAGATTACCAGGTTTCCAGTCTTTATCTCTGCCTGGTGGGATTTCACAGTAAATTCTTTCAGGACTGAATAAATAAAAGAAGCAAAACCACAGCATTTGGCTCATAAGGCAACACAAACAAATCTGTCCATGGGTGCTATCTTGTTTGCAGCACATGTGCACAGATTTACATGTAGGATTGAGGCTTAGTGCTCTGTTTGTTTAGATTTTCATTATTCTGTACCCCAAGCATAAGGTAAATTGTATAAAGACTGAACTTGGAACAATTTTAAGAGTAAGCTGATCTTCTTAAATCATTTTATTAACCCAGTTTTGCAGTTTTTAAAGACTCTTACTACTCAGAAGAAATAAGGGAAATGGGTCAGGAGTGAAGAGCCCGGTCTACTAAACTCGGTTCATGTCTCTCTCCTGCTCTTGAATTCCCTCCTCTAAAGAATATCTAGGTCAGGAATTCACAGGATCTTATAGAAATCTGGCAATGTTCAGTGTGTTTGCCAGCCAAGCTATTTGAATTGTCAGATATTAAATATATGTGCTAGGATCTGTACTGTAAAATCCCATTACAACTTACACTGTACATGAACTCCCCATGGATTGGCTTCACTGCAGGCCAGGTCTCCCACTTTGAGTCAGGGTCAGGAGGAAAGTTTTAGACATCTGAGCACAGCCTCCCTGCTTTCTTCCCTCAGAGATCCCAGGATTAGGGATTCAAAGAGCTGCTTTAGGCGTAGTCCCCTAAATCGCAGCCATAATGCAGCTTTTATGTGGCCACGGACAGGCTTCATGTCTGCACTGTTTCAATTCCCAGAGTGGGGATTGATTCAGGCAGACAGCAGCTTACTCAGCTCTCTCAGCTGCTGTGCTGAGGCGAGAACATCCAGCAGCCCCTTGCTCATCCTTGCTTGATTTAATGATTTGCTGGCCAGACTACAGAGAGCGGCTCAGGAACTCCTACCCAGCGTGCCATGATTTGTGGGTTGCTGTTGCTCATCTGTAATTGCAAGGAGAAATGCTCATCAATCATTCCAGCTCTCCAGCAGAACGTTGGGAGATACAGCAATGGAGAGCTTTCAACCTGGCCTATCTTTTAGAAACATTCTAATCCTGCAAATAAAGATCTGGACTCTGTCCCGGTGCCAGGACGAGAGCAGCTCCTTCCTGATCCCAAGGGGCACAACCATCCCTCAGTGAAAAGAACCAATATTCCTCCTCTGAGAGCAGGAACAAGAGGAGGCTGGGAATAAAATCTGCTGATCTTCATTGCTGCTCTCATTAACACCAAACTCTCAAGTCACAGCATCAAAACATTTTTCTTCAGTTCTCTTGGAGCCCCTTAAGGCACTGGAAGGGGCTCCAAGATCTCCCTGGAGCCTTTTGTCCAGGCTGAAGAGCCCCAACCCTGTCAGCCTGTCTCCAGAGCAGAGGCTCAGCATGGTCCAGAACTACAGCCTGACACGAGTGCCCCTCTCACATTCCCTGGGCCAGAGCTATCTGAGCACCATTGCAAATGTTTCCTCTCCTCTGTGAAGGAAAGCTGGAAATCATCATCACTTAGTCCCCAGTGGGACAAGAGAATCCCTGTAGGTAAACCCAAGACTGAGTGGGGATTCCTGGGAAGCTGCACTCCAGATCTCTACAATCCTTATCACCCTCGTTACTGCTCAGTCAGATTTGAACTCTTTTTCCAGCAGCCCTGTGAGCAGCACACCTTCCCAGTAAGGTCCAGATCCGAACCGCTCGCCTTCATTTCCTGCAGTCTGATAGAACACAATCCTAACACGATTTATTGAGACAATTAAAATTCAGAAAACAAGCTTCTCCTTGCTCCATAAAGCACAGCAAATTTATTTGCTGCAGTCAGTAAAAGTCTGCTGCCTAAAGCCGTGCAGGAACTCAGCAGGGCCTGGCCAGGGACTGCAGGACCCTCAGAGCTGGGCTGGGCTAATCCATCAGAGCTGGGTCTGCACCAGGGCTGCTGCAGGGACCCTGCAGCTCCCAGGCCCTTCCACACCTGGAGAAGCAGAAAAAAGGTTCAGGAAAGAAAAGTTGGTTGGTCTGTGCTCAGCTGCCATGCCCAGCAGTCCTACCAACAACTGTGACCAGTTTTGAAGCTGCACATTTGTACTACTCAGTATTTCAAGTTCCCTTAACCAAAGACAAAACAGAATGGATTTTTCATCCACCAAATAAAAAACCTCCCTAATTTGGAATTATTGGAATCATTACAAATGTGTAAGAAGGCTGCAAGCATTTGGATACACCACACTCAAGCCCCAGTACATACATTTATGCAATGAAATCACTTAATTTGAAACAGATCACCAAAAAGCCAGCTTGCATTAAGGATGCCTCAAAGAAGAGATGTCACACTAGAGATTTTCCCAGTTACCTATAAAAGAATCAGTTTTTTAAAGTTATTCTGGTTTGAGAGTTAATTAGTAAGTGAATTTAGAATATAATTGCTCTGAACAATGATAAACTTGTATTATACCCTGAGTAAGCACTACAGGCAGGTGATAAATTGCAAAAGTAATGCTACATCAGTTTAACTTCCTGCCGAGTCACCCTGAACTGCTCCAGCCTTGCACAAAATAGCCCCTGCTTTCATTACTAATAAAACACAGAATTAATTACTCAAAATAAAAGAGGCCTTGAAAATGTGCCCAGACACTGAACCATGCTGGCTTTTGCATTCTTTTTCCCTTTCTTTTTTCTCCTATAAATGAACCTCAAACCCATTCCCATGATTTCTTCAAAGCCAGCTGCACCACACGAGGTTGTGTTCAGGTCTCAACCATTCCCAAGTGGATGCCCAGGACCTGCACACACAGCAGACTCTCCAGTCACCATACTCCTCTCAAAATACTTCAACTGATGGCTGACTGCACCACAAATTTCATTTCTCTGTCTGGATTATGATAAAAAAAGAGCTCAGTTTGGAAATCCGCTCAAGCAGTAGAAATATTTTAGACCGGGATCCAAATCTTTCAAATGTCTAGTGCTGCACTGGAATTCTCCAGGGACTTCCAGGCAATTCTGCTCCAGCTTGAACAAGAAGAATCCCTGGCTTGTTATTATTAACAGCTGGGAATCTTTATTTCCCTGCTCTCCTGTAAGAAGCATTCCAGCTTCTCCCAGAATCTCATCATTATAAAACATGCAGGTTTAGAGCTGTGCCTGTTTTCATCTCAGCTGTTCTCCAGGAATTTGCTTCAAGATGAAACGTCACCCAAAGTTTGCAGGAGATTGTAGCTCCTGTCCCCTTTGTGTCACCCCCACACGCTGACAGGGGGCTCTGGCAGTGGGTGACCTGCATCCTCCTCCCTCAAAGCAACCTTGTCACGAGCAGCACCAGGAAAAAGCCATAAAACTTCTTTAGAGAAACACAAACACAAGGTTCCCACCAATTCCTAACCAGAGCATTTAAAAGCTCTTGGGCAGCCGTCCAGCCCTTCTGGCAGCTCTGTGTTCATGGAGGAAGAGAACGTGGGAGAAAGAATCCAACGGCACAAGGAGCCTGAGCAGCCAAACAGCTGCACGAGGAGCCCAGTAGGGCTCATTCTGCAACCCAGGCTCTGCAGGGCTCATTCTATAACCCAGCACAGGCTCTGCAGGGCTCACTCTGTAACCCAGGCTCTGCAGGGCTCACTCTATAACCCAGCACAGGCTCTGCAGGGCTCATTCTATAACCCAGCACAGGCTCTGCAGGGCTCACTCTGTAACCCAGGCTCTGCAGGGCTCACTCTGTAACCCAGGCTCTGCAGGGCTCATTCTGCAGCCCAGCACAAGGCTGAGCCCAGCCCAACCCTCACTGTCTGTGTCCAAGTCCCTGCTCAGCCTTGGGCACCTCCTCTCACCTGGCTGACCGTGAGTTCCAGCTTTGCCTGCAGAGACAAAGCTCTTCCTCCCTTCCCAAAGTGCCCAGCTGGGGCTGGACCCTGCACAGGAGAGGCCTTGGAGTTTTTCTGATTGTCAGAGACAGTGTGGAAGGTGCTTCATGGGCCTCCCAGGGCTCCCCTGCAACACCTCCTGGTGTAAGAACATCTCTGCTGAGCGACTGCAAAGTCACTTTTCCAGTTCTCTGAGGCAAAGAGTGACACATAAGGAAGGCAGGATTTAGAGCGTGGGCTGAATCTCATGTGAGAAGATTCTGACTGCAGAGGTAAAGTATTGGCTAAATTTTATAATGATGGAGTTAATTTTGTTGCTAAGAAAAGCAAAGGCATGATGAGGACTGGCTCCAGAGATTACACAGTGTGTGGTCTCTGCACTTGAAGAGCTCTGCACAGCACTGATTCATGTTACATCAATTACTTTAACAAAGTCAGATTCAGAATAATATTTATAAAGCTGAGATCCACAGACCTTTTTGCAATCACCTGGGTACAATCACCTTATTCACAAAACTGGCTATAAATTATGCTAATCAGTGAAACACTCAGAAGATGAAGAGAGGTTTCTTGTGTAATTTTAAATGGATTCCTATAAAAAATTTGGAATATATAAAATTACAGTGTTTCAGTGTGCATTTCTATCTGAATCTTAGGTGTCAGTGATATAAAGGTCAAAGCACTATGATCAGGAAATTTAAAATATATCATTTTTATTGTGGGGCCCCTTCTATGTCTCCACAATGGTTAAATATAATACTGGAAGGTTTTGGTGAACACAGATGACATCTTAAACACCAATCCTGACCACTCCAGTGAAGCCTAAATGAAATGGTAACTTTTCACTCAAGGCAGTCCTATCTCTGACTCAGTCCCTCTGTTGTATTTTATCATTACTTTAATAATAAACCCTTTCCTTTGTGGTTTTCATAACATAAAAAGTTAAACAACACAATGAGATACAGCTTTCTCTTCATGCTCTTTGGGGGGGGTAATTTAAAAAAAAATTAACTTTAGCCTACTCTAACGTATATATTTCAATGAAGGGCAAATTCCTGTGCATTATTCAGGTGAGACAGCACCTGCAGAGCAGTTGGCACTCCCTGAAGGTCAGCAGCAGCAGAATGACCTTTGTCGAGTGTGTGGTTCTCCTGGAATGCCTGGGATGTCAGAGCAGAGGGACTGCCACTCCCCAGGGAGGGCCCTGCCAGGACCAGGAGTGTTCCCTGGCCATGCAGAGCTGCCAGGTGCCTGCAGAGCTGCATCTCCACCTGTCCAACACCACGGCACCTCCTCTGGCTCCTGAGCAGCCCAGGAAGCTGGGAAAGCACAGCCTGGGAGGTCACTGCCTGTCAAGTGATTCCCATCTTTCAGCTCAGGCACAAGAAAGGTAATACTGCACATGGTTTGAAACAAATCCCAGGATTTGAGGTGAAGCACAGGAAATCCTGTATGAGGTGTGACATCTGGCAGCCCTTCCTTAGGGCTGGATGCTGGGAGGGGAGGAGGATAAATGGCTCCCTAAAGCCAGGACTGGGCTGTGGGCACGGGCTGCCCTGGTAGCTGGGCCACTGCTCTTCTCCAGCTGCCTCTGCCTTTTCCAGGATCAAAGGGAAGGATCCCAGGCTGGATCCCAGGCTGGATCCATGCTGCCTGCCTGTTCACAGAGCACAGCTCCTCCACACATTTTGCCCAGGTTTCTCTTTACTCAAGTGAGATTTTTCCCCTTTCCCTGCTCTGCTCTCTCGTTACTGCTCACAGCTCATCACCAGGCACAGACACAGGTGACTCTCCACCTGACCTTGTTTGAAGATGTCTCAAAAGTTCACATTCCATGGAATTAAAATCCTCAAACAGAGGTTAAAACTTACAGAAGTTATAACTCAAACAAACAGGTCCTTTTGTAGGACTCAAAGCCTTTGCAGGCCACTCCTGCTCCCTGCAGCACAGCCCTAAGGGCTGGAAACCATTGAGGAATGTCCTTGTGTGTGGATTCTTCCTCCTCTCCATGAGGTTGTTTGCAGACACATTAAACAGTGCTGCTACTTGGGACACAAAACCCATTAAGAGGAGTGATGTGCTAAAATTAACTATGTATTTGTTTTCTCCTCAGTTTCTATAGAACACGAGGAGAGATGCAGATGGCTAACAGCACTGAGATTATAGTGAGAGCTGTAAAATTTGATGACTGTTATCAAAAGCATCGTATGGCTTATGAGAGCAAGTAGCAATAAAAAAAAAGTACAACCCCAAAAAAGCCAACTTCCAAGCTTACCCTGGACAGGGAACAGGAATAGCAAAGGGGGATTAAAGCCAGTTTCATGCTAAAGGATTTATTAGAAATAAGAAGATCACTACTTCAAACCTTGACAGACACAGGTTATCTTGAGCAGTTTGGATGTGAATGAAACAGAGGTGCTGGGTACAAACCTGAATCACTGACAAAGGGAGATTTAAATCTGGGGTGGGGATTTTACTGCTCAGGAAAGCAAGGCAGGGATCAGCTGCACAGATCTGAGACAAAGGCCAAGCAACTGCTCCAGGATCTCCAAGTGGCACTCCAGACAGAGCACTCCTTCTCCATGGCTAGAAAAATGCTGTACTGCACCTTGCCACAGGCAGGGAGATGCCTGACAAAATAAGCTGAATCACTCACTTCCTCCTTTTTCAACCAGAACAAGATTTTGTTCCACCTCTCTGGATGAAATATTAATCCAGCCTGTAAGAGAATGATACCCACAGCCTTCCATCAGAGACCTCTCTGTTCAGACTCCTCTGTGGAGAATTACCTTTGTGCTCTTTCCCCAGCTGCAAAAGCTCTTGTATTCCTGTTTCCCCCTCCCTCTTCTGAGCTGCCATGACTGGAACTCCAGACTTTCCAAAGTTACAATGATTTATTGAAACCAGTTCTACTTAGTGAGAGCCCTGGCAAGCAGAAGCTGTGCTAATGCACCCAGCAATCCACAGAGCAAGATAAAATCTCCCAAGAACATTTTCAAGTGGTAAAAGAAGAAACAACGAGGGAAGGGTTGGAAGTTTTCAGTGCTCCCTCAAACATGGAAGATCATGAACAGAGAAATGAGTATCTTTTCTCTTAAGGTGTGTATCTGCCCATTCACTGGAGGAGAATCAGGGACTGACTCATTAGAAATCAGGACAGACAAAAGGACAGGACACACTGTTCCTTGGCTGGGCCTCTAGAGAACACTTCCAGAGCATCTGTAAGAGCCATCTCTTAACCCTTAAACATTACAGTGCTCTCAAAATATCCATGTAATATCTACTGGGACACAAGTATTTTACAGTGGGAGAAAGTTTCTTACAATCCATTGGGGAATATGTTTCTCTGTGTTGGTTTTTAATTTATATTTAATCTCTACCCAACACCAAAATATGTACATATATAATTAGCTTAAAATATTCAAGAACATTTCTTGATGAGGGATCCATTTGCAAGGAAAATGATAGTAAGAACCAGAACTGAACGGATTTACTGACAAAGCACTAACATTTTCAAAAGAGAACTTTAAAAAAATCCATCAAGTTGCTCTTAGATGGCTCAAATGCCTGAGATGAAGAAGTCAGGCAGCACTTTCCAAAGGCACATAAAACAACAGCAATCTCAAAAGGTCTTTAGTATTTTTTTTACCAAAAATACTAAAAAAAGACACCAATTCTCAAAACTTGACTTACTCCAGAGGTTCAGTTCTTCCACACTGTCCTTAAGCCATTTAATTTCAGCACTGTTAGATGGGGCTGCAGAAGGAAGTTGAGTACAAGCCTCATCCCCACTGACATTATTCTTTGCCTTCAGTTCTCTGCTCCTAAATTAAAAATTACAATCTCAGAACAAGGGAGTAGGAAATCACGGTTTGAGCATTCAAAAGCCCCTCACAAAATTGCCATGAAGCTCTGGCTACACTTCTTCCAAGACTAAATTCCCAAGATTTGTTGGAGTCCCTGCTCCAGTTGCTCTGTACCGTTCCCAAAATGACATTCTGGGTCAGGGATCTCAGGACAGGCACCCCAGGGCAGGCTGTTGGCAGTTTCCTGTGACAAAAGAGAAGATGTGGCCTGAAATTCCTTGAGAGAAAGAAGGACTTCCAACATTTCCATGAGGAAATTCTAAATCAACCCTCATTTTGCTGATTTTCACTTCCACAGCTGCTCTGCAAAATGGTTTCACATAGTCTGAACCAGAAACCAGGAACTCTCTGGTCTCCTGTGCTTGCCACTGGATTGTCCCAGTTTTTCTGAAGTCCTTCTCTCCCCATCAGTGCTCCTCTTCTGTTACAAAACTGGTTTCTGTGCTTCATCTGACCTACATGGAGGCAAAATACCAATTTTTTATCTTGATTTTCTTATCTTGATTTTGAAAATGTTGATAGTCTACTGGCAAGCACCAGGAGCAATGACATCATAACAGGAGGCGGCATCTATTCCAGGGAGCTCAGAGCCAGCAAAAATACTCCCAAGATCACAAAAATAGCTCCTATTACATTTTACTCCTTGGCAAAGGACTATTAGATTATATAAAAGGCAAGGCTAGCACAGATACAGGCGCAGAACTTCATGGTAATGGCAGAGCCTCATCACTCTGGGTCTGCAAACTGGAAACCTCAATTCTAGGTAGGTCAGACTTATCTTAAGCTGAAGTTCACTAGAAATGTCCTGATTTTGACTCCAGGCACTGAGTAAGGCAGAAGGAGCCACATTCTTTGTGAATTAAGTGAGACTGAACTCCCAGAGAAAGTCTGGCAACCAAGTCAGACAAGAGAGTTGTGGAGGAGAAGAGGAAAGGAATTTGAGTGGATTTCTGAAATTAAGCTGTAAATATACAATGATGTTGTATTGGTCCTTTATCAAAATAATGTACTTTCTTGTAGTGAAATTGAGAATTCTTCATCTTCAAGGAAACAAAAATCCTGGTCTGCTGAAAAACCTGTGCTGAGATTTTCCAGACTCCAAAGACATGCCAGGTGGAATGTGCTCTCCACAGCAAAACGACAAATGTCCTCCAGCAATTTCTAACTGGGAAGAAGAGCAAAGAAAGGGAAATGGGCAAGGGGGAAGACTGTGGAGCAAGAAGAATGGCAAAGGACTAATGGGGAACACAGGAGATGCTGTGCCACTGCAACACCATGAGAAAAACTCCCTGTGTGTGACCCTGGACAAGGCACTTCTAACTCAGCTCCCCTTTGGAAGAAGAGGATAAAAGCAGCACATTTAAGCTGGCATGAAGTTATCTGGATTAGAGAGGGAAAAACACTGGAGCATTTCAGTGCTGATGATGAGAGCAGCACATCAGCCATAGGCAAGCAAACAAAAAGTGCTTTGCAGCTACACTGGATGCCATTAAAAGGAAATATTGACCAGTGCTAAGTTGTGGAGGGGTTTGGGAGGGATCCAGCAGGAACCCTCTGCAGAAGGGTTACAACCAGGAAACTCTACCCTTGCAAAAATATTTATCACAGTCAGGCCAGTGAACCAAGGAACTGCTGTTGGATGAAGCATGAAAAGCAAAAAATAAACACATTTTTCCAACCAGCTGGTGTTTGATCTGAGCATGCATATGGACATCCCACGGAATTGCAGATCTCTGTTTCCACACCCCATATTCTACTGGTCACCCCTGCCAGTGGCTGAGAAACCTTCTGGAGCCAGGTCTGGAATGGAAGAGATCCTCTGGACTTCAGAGGTCAGGATTCCATTCCTCATTATAATCATCACCCAATGGCTCAGTGACAGGCTGGGAAATCTATGACTGACAATACAATTCCAGCAAAACAGAACTAAGTGAGCCTTTATTATTGTTGTTGTTATTATTATTATCAATTAATAATTGATAAAGGATTATGGATGCTCAAAGGTTTCTGAGCATCCCTAAGAGTGGCACACGTGGCACTGTGTGACCTGAGCCCACATATCCCATGTCCCCAGCAAGCACAGGGCCCTGCAGCTGATGGACTGTCCTGGTGCTGCAGCTTGGTGGGATCCAGGCATTCCTTCCCAGAACCATGGAATATCCTCAGCTGCAAGGGACCCACAGGGATCATCAAAGCCAGCTCCTAATTCCTTCCGTGACTTGCCACACTTTTCCTAATTACAGCAAAGTAAGTTTTCTTCATTAAAGGAGCTGCTTTTGATGATCTGGCAGTGGGCCAGGAAAATGACTAAGTGAAAAGATGCCTCCCTGTCAATGCAACAGCTCTTGCTGTACTCTGGAACATTTGCTCCGCACTGGTGCCTGGGTGTAAGGAAGCACAGTGAGAGCACAACCCTCTCCTGTTTTTCTGAACTTGAGTGGAAATGAAAAGCTCAGGTCAGATCAAGCATCAGTTACATAAATCTACTGTTCCCTTAATTACAGGCACTGAACATTTGCCTTGTAGTACATACCAGTAAACAAGTCACACACTTGCTGCACAGTTACCATTAACACACCAACACAAAAAAGCTGAAAATCAGGTACTTGTCAAAAATAAATTACAATGAGTCTTCAGCAAAGTCTTAGAACTATTTTTTTGCAGATTTTGCCCTTGAACAGACCACAGTAAAATGAATAAGGTGGCTCACTGGAAGGAGGGACAGGATTCTACAAACCATTAATATTTCTTGCCCTCCCTTTGCTAACTTTGTTTTGTGTAGATAGAAGAGTCTGACTGGAACACAACCTGCAGAAAAAGAACTCATACCCGTATTTTAGAGGTCACATGCAAGAGTTCAGGATGTGCTAACAGGGGCAGAGTGGTGGCCCCAGGCTGTGGTGTCAGATCTGCTGTCCTGAGGTGAAGGAATGGCCCCAGCTCTCTCAGCAGGTCATTAGTGGGCAGGATTTAACAGGCTCACGAACTACATCTTGTCCTCTGCAAGAGGAAATACTGACTGCTGCAAACTAACTGTGCTTGGTCTGAGATAACAGAAAAAGAGATTCCATAAGCAGGAAAATGAGACCTGAGAGTTCTCTGCACAAAGATACGAACCCAAAAAAGAGCTGCTGGTCTGAATTACAATGACACTCACACTGCAGAAAGTTTGGGTTAAGACTTATTGTAAAACAATTGCTACACAAAAGAGAAAGAGACAATCATTGTTCCAACTCTGCTCATTAAAGAAATTCAGAGACAAACCCCAGTCTTTGATCCCAGGCATTGCTAGGAGGCAACTGTACACTGCAAATGATTCACATTCATTCCTAAAAAAACAAACCCCCCCTGCAAGTAGAAAGTCAGTCTCGAAATTCCAAAGTCTTTCCCTGCTTACCTTTTTACAAGCAGGTCAAATTTTTGGAAGTAGTTTCTCAAAGCAACTCAGACATTCCACGTTAACTCTCGTGCTGCAATAAACAGCTGCAAAACTCCCTGATTTACTTCCCGGCTTGGTGTGCATGCTGAACCCCAGAAGGAATCCCACACAGGGAAAAAAAATAAAGGAAAAACACCTCCAAAACCCACAGGAGAGGAGACTCAGCCTTCGGGCAAAGCACAAAAAAAGTTCCACAGGGAAACAGAAAGGAAATCCAGCGACAAGTAAAAGTTTGGGTAAGAAAGAGGGAAGGCAGGCGTGCTCCCCTTGCCTGGAGTCCTGGCTGAAGGTGCCTCTCCAGCAGAATCCACGGAGGCTCCCGGCTCCTCGGAGCAGATGGTATTCACACATTATTCCCGAACAGCAGCATTCCCCAGCCCAATCAGGAGGCAGCACTCAAAAGCCAAGTGCTTCCCAGACTCTGTTACAGTTTTCAATAGCTATAGCACAAGATGAATGACTCAGAAAATGAATAAGCAGGGAAAATAAAACCTGCCTCTCTCCTCGGCAGAGGCACAGGCAGGCGGGTCAGAGCCCTCAGTGTGCTCAGCACTGGGTTCAGCTGGAATGCACCTGCTTTTTTCCCGAAATCCTAAATGCTGATCACTTTTTCTGTGCCTTGAGTTTGTGTGATCAGCTTCATCTTGGGTTTAAAGTCGCAATAGTTAAACCTTCTTTTTCTTTTCCAGTCTTAAAAACAACAATCACTTGTAAGAGTCAAAACAAAGGATGATCTGTGCGTGTGCGCTCTTCCAGACAACTCAGACAAGCCCCTCGTGCCATCATCTCCTGCTGAATGCATCAATATACATTTCTAAGATTAAGGCCTGACTTCACAGACCCTGTTGCAAATGACATGAAATAGATTAATACATCCTCTGCTTTTGCCTGAAGTTTACCAGGAAACTTTAAATGACAATAAAACAAATATCTCTACGAACATATGAAATAAAAATGACTACCAACTTTCAGGGAAAGTAAAACCATTATCCAAAACCTGGCCAAACTGAACTGGAAACTACTTCCAACTGCTCTGTGCAGCTTCCAAACCATCCCATCCAGAGGGCACTTTTAATCCAACCCCTGAGCTCAATGCCTGGTTTTTCTGACAGCTGCAACCCAATAATAAAGGATGATCAGCTGAACAAAGCCAGCTCCTGATGGAAACAGGCACAGCACCAGGGCTCTCCCTGAAATACCGCGGTGCACTCCTGAGCTCTCCTCAACACTCTGGAATTCTCTGCAGCTCTGTACAGAAGTGTTTGTGAGGAGGTTGTGCTGTGCTTGGGGCTCCTGCCCCAGCTCTGCTGCAGCACAGACTCTGCTTTTACTGCTGCTGCTCAGGGCTGAACCCAGCAAAGCTGGGCTGCAGCCGGGCAAGTGGGATCACTTCCACCACTGCAACTATCTGGGGTGAGAAACATTCCCCCAGGTCCCCCCGGACATTTTCAGATCTTTGTCTCTGGCTGTAAATTGATCCTTTGCATTCCTGTCTGACACATGGACTGTGAAAAACTCTTCAGGGATATTCTCCCTGCCAGGAGAAAGGCTCTAACAGCACTCCTGCAAACACAGGGCCGGTCAGAGAGACAATAAAATTTTGTGAACTCTGGACTAACTTTTACTATTATTATTTTGTCTTTTTTTTTCTTTTTCTTCATTCTGGACCAAATAAGAGAATTCTATTTGCATTTTACTTTCCTATTTTCAAAACACCAAGTATCAGGGTTTCTCCCTAGGACTCAGAGCAGGACCCACGTCCAGAGGCATCGTTTTGCTCCATCAGCCAG
Organism: Molothrus aeneus; assembly: GCF_037042795.1. Classification (NCBI taxonomy): domain Eukaryota; kingdom Metazoa; phylum Chordata; class Aves; order Passeriformes; family Icteridae; genus Molothrus; species Molothrus aeneus. The sequence goes on along the minus strand of NC_089664.1, from coordinate 9,657,290 downwards.
GCCCTGCCCACCCAAGGCTAAGCAAACAAACCCACACAAGCAGCTCCAGCACAAAGAACAAGGGCTCGTGTTGTAACATCTGCCACAGCTGCCCACCAACCTCCAGCTGCAGCTAGAGAAGTGTTTAAAGGTGTAAAACAAAACTAGAGGCGTATCCAGATCTGCTAGAAAACAAACATTTTCTGAAGCCTCATCTTGGCAGGTATTTTCTGATCCCTGCACTAAGCTCTGTAGCAGCCAAAATCATTTTGACAACTGACTCACTGAGCAAGGCATATGCTGGGCCTCTGAGCCTCTACCAGCAGGAGCAATGCTCTGCAATTACAGCTTTTCCATGTGCTGGTTCCTTGGAGATGCTCAGAGAGGAAGCACATCTGAATCCAAACAGGATCCCCACAATGCTCCAAGTGCTGGGATAACCCCGTGTATGCCCCGAGGAACCTCCTGGGCAAACGTCCCATTTGGATGTGACAAAGAACACTGGCTCAGGGTAAGCAGCTCTTCATTCTGTACATCCCTGCCTAGGGTGGATTTGTTAGCCAGGGATGGGAGGCATCAGCACCCATCCATCTCTCTGGGCAGCAGCAGAAGAGGAGGCTCTTGGCCAACAGCTGTTTCACCCATGGCATTCCAACAATCCTTGGCTGAAGGGCTCAGGAACCCCAGGGGGGCTCAGATCTCATTAACAAGGGACACTTCCCTCTGGGCTCCTCCAGCTCCTTTCAGCTGCTACCAGAGTCTCATTAATGTAAAAGCTTCTCACCTATGAACACCTCAATATATCAAATGTATGCTTGGAGCTCCTCCTCATCTCTGCTCCAGGAAATCCCTTGCCTGTGCACTCTTCCATCCCATCCAGTTATGCTGAATTCACCTTCCAGCTATGGCTGATGTAGAAAGTTCTGAGGGAGACTGGCAGTGCTGTGTGGAAGAGATGGATCTGGGAGGTTCCCTCACAATGCTCTGAAGTTCTTCTCTTTTAGGAGAAATATAAAGAGGCCTTGAATTTGCCTGATTATGAAAAGACCCTTTTCTTTAGTTCCAAAGAACCAAGAGATGACTGTGACTATTTCCAGCACCTCCAAGTATGGATGGTTACATTCCATTTGTTGGATGCTCTCTCAGGATTCCATCTGGGTGGTTCTCCCTTGTTAAATGCCCATAATCCAGTGGGATGCTCATTTATTGACTGCTCTGTGCCCTTCTACTGATTTCAGCTCCCATTCCTCTGGAGCTTTCCCACTCAGCTCTGCTATCACACATAACCTACAAAAAGTTCTGTGTTCCCAGCCCTTGCTTCTGCTTTCCTCTCTACCAGGTGTGATTTCTAATGCAGGCCAAGGTGTCATTGAGGCCAGGATGTCATTACTGCCCTCAAACAGTGCCTGAAGAATCTCAATTACCAACAGCAAAGTTCAAGCCTGGCTGCCATCCAAGTCATTCACCTGGTTCAATGTCTACGTCAGAGACTGAAAAAAATGTGCTGTAATTATTGTATTATTAAAGCACAATGGTTTAATTTTATTTCTTTGTGGCACAAAATCTGCATCTGTGATTCACACCTACTGTGTAGGGAATATGATTCCACTAAAACCAGTAGCTGGGATCGGGTCTACAAGGTTGTTCAAAAGGTCTAATAAAAATCTTGTGTTCTTTAAGGATTAACAACCGAATCACAAAGAAATATTGTCAGGACACAGAAAAGAATAAACTCAGAGGTGGTTCCAGTGCTGACAAGAGCTGTACAAACTGAGATCTGAGCAATTAGAAGACACAAAGAATACATAATTCATAGATATTTTGTACTCAAGAGTTTGCACACAAATAAAACATCTTATAAATCTTCAGCAGCTTGCAGAAAGCTGCTGAGCTGTCTTTTATTTGTGGAGCAGCAAGTGGCAATAGTACAAAAGAGAAATCCATAGCTCTGATATGTCATCCCTCCAAAATGGGTAATTTAGGGTTATGGTTTCGGAATCAGCACATTCTTCAGCAAGTTTCTTCCAAGATTTTTTTCTTTCTTTCTTTTTTTTTTTTTTGGTGAAAAGAAGTAAATCCATGTCACTACATTAAAAAAAAAACACTTCAAAAACTCAGAGCTGTGAGCCACCACAAAATGAATGACATTAATGTTTCTCTACATGCCTGCATTCCAGAGAATGGAAAGAAAATAATGGGTGGGAGAGAAGGAGAAAATAACGTGGAGGTTGCTTTAATGATTTTTAAAACCCGTATGAGAACCTGTAAGTTTGTGTGAGCCTTTATCCCATGTGGAGGAGAAAAGTTACAGAACTCCCTGCACAAATCTCCAAATGAAGAGCGGCTTGTCAGGCTGTGTTCAAGGCAGTCAAGCACTGCAGCTCCCTGGAGAATCACAGAGAAAAATCCAGTAACCACTGCACCCACAGGTGATGAAAAACCCACAGGTTTTATTCCAGGGGCTGTTACGTCAAGGCAACCAACACAGCTTAAATCTCATGTCAGGCCCCCACATAAATGAGTGGTGATTCCCTGCTCCAGCTACAAGAAATAATAAATCTATGAGGCATCTCCATGAAAAGCTGGCAACTTAATTTGATTAAGAAAAAAACCCCCTGTGCTAAGAAATGAGACACAGCTTCCCAGTCTTGAATATTCCACCACCGTCCTGTGAGCTGAATTCATGCACGTTAGTAAGCAAATGGAAGGGCTGCAGCAGGCAAAAAAAGCAACCCTCAAGTACATTATTGCCACAAATTCTTCAGAACAGCTTTTCCTGTCATTAATCATCTCTTGATTGTGCTAGCAATAAGCAACACAGAAGGAACCAGGGCTGTATTTTAAGGTGGATGGTTAACCCGCAGGTAGAGCAAAAACTAAAGAATGGACTTCATTCGGCTGGCAGAAAAGGGGATTTGATTTGGCATTCTTGGAGGTAAAAAGGCACTTTTACAGCAAGCACAAGAGTTCTAAGTCATGGTCACTCCCCAAGGCATTAAGACTTGTCACATGAGCAGCCCACTTGGATAAACACAACAGTTCCCAGCATGTCCAGAGCTGCTGGATATCCAAGGGACTGAGGAGCAGCTTCCAGAACAAGGGAACGTTCTCAAGGGGCAAATCTTCCTGAACAGCACTCTGCTGGCTGATTCTGAGAACTTTCTGTTTACTGAATTCATGCAAAACAATGCCTGGGATCTCAGAGCAGCAGCTGAGTCCCTCAGTCCTGAAGTTCCAGCGGCAGCACAGGGAAGGAATTGACCTTGTGATCAATAAATGGTTCAACCCATTTGTTTACAATGAGATAGTTTAAATCAAAGTAATTTAAACACAACTAAAAGGAAGATGGGGATTTACATAGGAAGGGGAAGCAATGAAGTTTGTTCCCAGATCCTTGGTACCAGCAGTGCTTGCTTATCTCTCATTTCCCAGCTTATGAACCTTCCCAGTGTTTGCCGACTTATTCAAATATTTTGTAGGAAAAGTAAGTTTCTACACAAAGTGACAGAATATACTTTAGATGTCTGTAAGAAAAGAATGAGAACTATGTATCTTAAATTATGCATTCTAAATTCAATGAGGAATTTAACATATTAGAGAAAATAAAGTTAAACTTGTATTTCCCTCAGAACCCAGACACTCCCTGTGACTCCTAAAGGCCAGATTCTAACACTGGGATGGACAAGAACACCTGCTTACATGTTTGTTAATATCAGCTCAACTATGTATGCACTTCTCTGAAAATCCTAAAACTTCCTGCTGTAAAGAAAATGAGATTTAATTCTGTGTCTCAGTGGTCTAACAGGAGGTAAGAGATATGAGAGGTAGATGCTGTTCTTCTAGAGAGGAATTAATATAACTACATATGAAATAGAATAGAAAGATAAATGAGAAGTGTGAGACCCCCCTCTTAATATTTTCATGCAAATATCATCATTTGAAACACCACTGAAATCTGTCCTTGATTAAGTTCTATTTTAGCAAGGCACAGAGCCCCAAGTAAAGCAGTTCTGCCTACTTATATGTGCCCAGTCAACTGTTCACATAGTTTAAATGTTACTTCATTCCCTTAACCACATTCTTTCCACACAGTTTTATGTCTCTGTGATATTAAAACTGCAGTTGTGTCGGACTTGAAGCTCTGTTTACCAGCAGAGAATATGCTGTGGGAAATCCATAACTACTTCCTGAACAATATTTATGTGGGAAGTGGAATATTTAGTGGATTTCAAGCTGTATTCAGAATATACTGAATGCATATTAAGCAGTTGAGAATCAATTTATTCCAAAAATCACCATCTGAAATTGTTTTCATAAACATGAATACTTTGTTGTCCTCATTGCAGCCAATTCTCTTCACTAACAGAGAAATGAGACTTGCAAACAACTTTTCCCCTCAATTTATGCTTTTTTGTGTGCTTTCCAATAGACTGGATAGCAGAACATCAGCATGTGGAATGCTATAAATCCATGGAATAGCTGCATTTTTAACCATGGACTTCAATTCCAGGGCGAATTTATGTGGTCCTTGGCTAAATATATCCTCCTAAGTAAATTACTCATGCATCTGCCTGTAGGAAAGCTTTCTGCAGATAAAGAATCTGTTCCCAAATGTTACATCTGACAGCACATACGGCACAAAGTTCCATTCTCTCCTCAGTGGCAAAAAGCCCCCCAAGCTGAATAAGGTGGAATGCACAGGTCCCTGCTCCCTCTGCACAGACTGCTCAGGAGACAGCTTCATGCTGCCTGCTTCCTGCTCCTTCCAGTAGAATAAATATCTCAATGTATCAGTCTACTACATGTTTGTCTCCAGACCCTGTAAACAGAGGGATTTCTAAGCTCTTGTGAAGCACATTCCCACATTCATTTCCACTTATCCATGCAGAAGACAGCACAAACACATGCCTACCCCTGTGCCTTTAGCAGGATGGGGAACTCAGACACTCTCATTATCCTTTTTTTCCCCTCTCTCTTCTATGTTTCCTACTTCTTACCATTGGAGTTGTCCTGGTCCAAAGGATTATCTGGTTCCATTACTTCAAATAAAAGCATCCAACATGCAGTTCTCCATGCAGCAGAGGCATAAAAACACAGCAGTTGCCTAAGCTGATTCACCTGATTTATGAATTAGTGCAGCATCCATAAGAGGCTGTGTTTCTTCTTTTGTATTACATCTGGCTCCTTTTCCAACTCGATGGCTGGGTATTACAGCATGCAGGCCTTTTTCCAGCATCCTCTTAATGCATTATATTTAAAGTAGCAGCAACCTTTTTCTCCCATCCCCCAGACTAAGTTACAGCAGTAACTAGGCTGAGCTGGCAGCAAGCGCAGCTCATTCAGAACAGGACCTGCAAGCGTTCTCCGAGTCGTGGTGCTGCATAAAGAGCATGATTGATACAATAAAAAGTAAGCAGGCTTTGACACAGCACGGGATGCACTGCACAAAATCCCACCAAAACCAGGCAGAGGTCCTGAGGGTTTGGGGAATGCCTCGCTGAAACCAACAGTCTGCACCCCCTCACGCACAAACACAAATTATGTCCTGTTCCCTCCTCCTCCCCCTCCCCGCTCCAATCTTTTATAACCCTGGATCTCCTCCAGCAATAGTCTGTTCCTCCACTCAGTTTATAATAAACTCTGCCATTCCCCGTGTCCCTCGGGCTGGCATGGAGGGGAAGGAGGCTGTTTGCACAATGAATAGCCCAGCCCGTGCCTGACTGGGAGGCAGCTCCGGGACTCTGTGCCGGGCGCTGGGAACTTGCTGCAGCAGCAGCCTTTGGCTGGGGACCTCGTCCTGCATTTCCCTGCTCTGCCAAGCCAGGGCTGCTGCTAGGCTGGCGTTGGAAAAGCTCCTGCAAAGGAGCTGAAGGACGAGCCCAGCTTGGCTGGACTCGGAGGGTAAATGACACCAGAGCCTCTGCACAGAGCCCGTATCAGGTGACAGCCGGATCGCAGCACTGCAAGGCAGGTCACCTTCACTCTGCTCCTTGGGTCTGCCGCTGCCTCCTCGAGACCTCTTGTCATTCACAACTGCTCCCTGTGCCTCAATCTTCTGTGATAGGGACATTGAAATATATCTGAGCTCACAGGAAAGGAGCTGAAACCTCCCAGCTTTGCATGTTTTGAACTTCTCAGATAAATGATACAGTACAAGGGCTGAGGAAGAAGACTCCACCACCTGGCTGAGAATAAAAATTTCCTTTTCTCCGAAGACAAGTCCACAAAATAACAGAAAAATATATCAAAGTGCAACCCTAAACCAAGCTGTGCCTCCAAAAGGTAAATTCATATTGCTGTTACAACAATCCTGAAATAATTCCTCAAATCTAGCTTTCAGGATCAATTTTACCTCGAACCCACAATTCAAACTCTTTCCTCCACACTCCAGCGAAGGCATTAAGACATACCTCGTTTCAAAAGACTGTTTTTCACAGAATCCAAGGCAAGAATCGCTCTAAGCACCTAGAGCAGCCTGAGCGCATTTTGGGGTTGCCGTGGCTGGTGCCAGAGCCCCGAGGCAGGCAGGGGCTGCTATTCCGGGCCCTGGGTAACGCTCCTGCCTCAGCAGCTCCCCCTTCCCAGCGCCAGGGAAGCGGCTCTGGCGCTCCCCGCTGCCGCCGGGGGCTCTGGGCTGTGGGCGGACAAATGAATGGCTGGCTGAAGGCAGCAAAACACAGAGCTCTGCCTGGAGGAATTAACAGCAGCCTGACAGGACTCTGCGGTAATTGTGCCTTGCAAACCCATTTTAGCACTGTTCCTGAGGGCTAGGCCATATTAATAGAAGAAAGACTCATTTCCATCTATTTGTTTTAAGTATTGCACAGTCTATAGCCTGTTAAATACTGTTCTGAGATCTCTGCCCTGGGGGAAATTACAGTGCTGCAAACCCTCTATTCTCCCCCCTTGCACCCTACGCTCCTGATGTTCTTTACAACTTCAATACTTCTCCCACTCGCTGACAAAACAAAAAAAACCTCCCTCTTTCCACCTTCCCCACAAAAACACCTACTCGGGACTGCAGGCACACGGCACAGCCTGTCAGCAGTGCTCCACCTGCTCTGGGTCATGTCCATGGGCCAGGAGCAGTGCCTGATGCAAGAAGGTGTCTTAACTCCTGACTGACACATTGAATCCCTCCAGGATGTCAAAAATGGGTATGGAAGGGATTTGGAGACCTTTGGGAGTGAGGAGGCCTGAGCAGGTATCATGTGCCTGTTCTGTACCCCAGGATGTGGGGATACACAAACACAGGCTGTGACTCACTGACTCCTCGATCACAAGGGACTAAAAATGCCAGGAGAATCAGGACTGTCGACGTAAAGGAGCCCATAGTTCTGCAAGGAACATCTGAGTCAAGACAAATTATATACAGAGAAACAATTTGTATTCTGCCATGAAACAGATGCTGCTTATACATAATAGAGACAATTTTGAGCCAGAAAAGAATAAACACCTGTGAAGTCTTTCCTTGTGGAGAGTCAGAAATAATCCAGGAATAGTACAGAATAGCTAAGATCAAGAAATCAAGATAGGAAAGTGAAAAGCAATAGTTGTTTAGACCTCAATGATTTTTTGTGACAACCAGTTTGATTTTAATGACATCCAAATGATTTGCTAATCTCTAGTTACAGACCTAGTAAAAATTAATTCTTAATGTGTAAGTCAGAATGATGTCAATATTTTGGCTAAGACTCTTCACAATTCCTAACAATTGAGCAATTGTCATACCTTCTTTGTTTGAGCTCAGCTCATGCAGAGAGGCAAAGGAGCTCATGCCATGATTGTGAAAAACAAGGGACAGTTGGAAGACCAGGGCTTTGATCACTCGGGATCTTAATTGCTCAGGCACTGAAAGGAAAACTGCAGAAGTGAAGAGGGAAATGATTTTCAGACAAATGCCTGGATGGTCAGAGGCTGTGCTAGACCAAATCCTCGGAAATGAGCCAAGCGCACTGAACTAATGAGCGTGGAAAGAGAAGTCCAGCGAGCACGCTCTCCGCAATGCCCACGAGGTCCATGGAACACAAAATGGAGAGTTTTGGAAAGCTGACTCTTCAAGGAAGGAATTTAGAAATTGTTAGATGGAAAGGGAAATTAAATGTCTTCTGTTAATGTCTAATCAGAGCATCTCTGCATTCTCCTCAATAGCTGGTTTGGAGACAGAAAAAGAATTTCTATCTAATTGCCTAATGGCTGCATGATGTTTGCTTCAGCATCTTTTATGTCCCAGGCTCCAGTCGTGCTCAATATGTCAGACTACACTGGAGGAATTGGGAGCTGCTACTTCCCAACTCCTATGTCTTTTGCTAACAGATGGAATCATCACTCACATTGGCATTTATTTTACACCATAACATGAAATTGTAAAGAAGAAAGATGACCCTTGCTTCTGGTTTGCTGTAAAGCTTGGGGCAAATCACCTCATCTCTCTTTTATCAGCCACACAGATCAGCACTGAATCTTTATTATGAAGTAATTGTTTATTTGTAGATTAAGCAATAGCCTAAGTTTGCAGTGTAATGTGGTGATATAACTGGTCTTGAATTTATTTCAGGGGAAAGGATTTCCTTTGCAGGTCTGTTTGGACCAGGTTTCCCTACTTCATGTGTAGCAGCAATAGAACACAGCCAGCAGAGTCTATAAAAAGCCTGTTTTCTGTTCTACCAGGTGCCTAAAGATCTACAGGAAAAAGTAAGTCGAAATATTGTATAAACAAGTGCAGCCAAGAGACATTGTGAAAACAACACTCCATTCTTCAAAATAATATTCCATTCATCCAGAAGATAACTCATCATCCTCAGTAGTGTCCCACTGTGGGAGAAACCCAAGTTGGACTTGCTGATCTTAAAGGTCTTTTCCAGCCTCAATGACTCAGGAACTCTGTGACTCTCCAAGGAGCCATGAGAGCCCCTGATGAGGCTGCAGGGAGGAGCGAGGGCAGTTCCAGCTGCTTTTCCGGGGAGCAGAGCGGGCTCCGCTCCCTGGCGGCGGCTGGAGGCGGCTGTTGGGAGCGGAGCAAAGGCGCAGCGTGGTGCCCCAGCTGCTGCCACCGCCCGGCCCCTCCCGGAACACAAATTCCCATGTAGGAGGGAGCAATCAATGCCTGCGGGTTGAAAAGCCAGCGAGGCACAGACCTGCTTAACAAAACCCTTTGCCAAGGTTACCGGGGGTGTTGTCAAAGCCTCCTCTTTTGTGAGGGCTGAATAACAATTCATACCCAGTAACCAGCTTCAGTTTCTTTGGCTTTACCTGGCACATTTTCAAAGTCACTGCTCATGGCTGGGGCTGTTCCCATTGAGATTCAGCTTATCTTGCCCTGGACAGCAAGTGCAGGGATCATCCGACTCCAGAAGTTCATGCCAAAGCCCTTTTGTGCTGCTCTGCTGCTTGAGCTGAACTACAGCTCTTAGAAATGTGCTTGAATATGTCACAGGCACAAATGAAACTGATGCAGCCTTGGTTACTTCATACTGGGGGGGAAGAATTTCATTTAGAGAAGTTAAATATTAGTGGGATCTTCAGGAGGCCCCAGCTGCAGAGCAGCCCCAGCTATGAAGATTCTATCTGTGGAAATGCACCTGCTATGAAGTCAGCAGGCTTTTATCTTAATTTTCAGAAGAAGGTGATGCTCTAATCACACATCTGAGGTGGTAACTTTTCATCCAGAACTCAGCAAAGCTCCACCACAGAGAAAAAACATGTGCAAAAAAAGGTGTAATGATTAAATGGAGTGTGAAAAGCTCCAAGATGAGTGCTGGAGAAAGAGGCAATGTGAAAGACATTCCCCAGGAAATCAGTGCAAGGACTGGCTCCTGTCACACCTTCCCTCAGTGCTCTCAGTGCTGTGAAGCATTAGAAGTTTGGTGGATCAGCATGGTCTCTGGTGGAAGAGCAGCTCTGTGTCTGGTACATGCCCAAAGCACGGCACTTCCTGAACCCCCTTTGCCTTCAGAAGCCATTTGCTGAACAGACTGAGCCTTTTACCTCTATTTAAATCTCTGCCACAAGCTACTAAATCTTGTAATCATTAACAAACAAAATTCTAAAGAAAAGAAAACAACAAATGCTTCAGAGTTACAGGCTCCATAGTAATTATAGAAAATACAACTATTGCTATGAAAGGAGCACACATTAAAAATTCTACTGTGAAAAATGCCAACAATCAAATGTAGTCAATATTTTAAAGACCCCCAAAATTGATAATAACATCAGGACATTGTTTCAGGGTCACTAGAACATAACATCACCTCCTGCTACTGTAAACCTCAGACTGAGGAAAGTGTCTCTGGGCTTCTTTAGTAAAACCCTACTGGCAGTTTAATGGAGGAAAATAAAACTAAACTGACTCCTGGGCAGAAATAACAAAAGGTCTGCAACACCCAGAGCTCTGTGCCCAATTTACCAAGCTGTCTGCTGAGATTCCATCTGAGCTGACTCTACAGATTCCTCACTGTGTTCCTGCAGTTGTCTCCTAGAAACAGGAACAAGAAGCATTTGCTGTTTTCTCAGCTCTTTTGTGAAACTCTGCAAAGCTCTGCTCACGTTCCGGATGCCCTGGGATCAGTGTGTGGATGGACAGCCTGGGACAGGGCATTTCTCCTCACTGCTGTGCTATGAAAATGAGATCCAGCAGCAACAGGTGTAACACCAATGTATCATTAATAAAAACACTGAAAGTACCCACAGAATGTGCAATTCAGAGAAATACTCACAGAAACATCTGGACACTTAACCAGGATCCTGAGGATACCCAAACATTGGGTCAGTAGCTTACAAATGTAGACTACATTGAAATTTACTCACCCTTCCTTCTTGCACCAAGCTGAATTCATAGTGACTGGAGCTCTGAAGGGATCTTACTGCACAGCACCTTGGGGAAATCACATGCAGACTCTTGAAACATGGGCAGAAATTCTACCTGATGTTTCTGTGAAGATTCAGGCTAAAAGAAATAAAATGCAGATAAACTACAAAATCCTCAATAATGTCTGCTGGAAAAGTGGTCCTGATGTAGCATTAATACATCTTTTTGCATATTGAATATCAACTTTTCTTCCCTCTTCCAGGTATGGCCAGTGTCATACTCAGTGTAAATGAGGTAAAAAACTGACACCCAGGTCCCCTGAAATCTTGATGTCCACAGAGCAATAGATGATTCCCATACACCCATAGTTACAGTATAGAAATGCTGGACTCCTTTCCATTTGCAAGTTCTCTCCAGAAATACAGGGAACTTAGAAAGAAGAAAAGATTCCAGATAGTGTTTGGGCAAGTGAACAAAGCTGCTGCTTTAGAATGTAGTGTGAGCCCCCAAAGGCCGTCAGTCTGGCTGCTCTGAGCCTGCTCCTTCTTTGCCTTCATTTAGTGCTTCCTGTCTTTCCCTGCTTCTCTCCCTTTCAGTTGAGAGATTCAGCCAATTGTTGTCCTCCTAGATCAAGCAGCTCCTTCATTTCAGTGGCTTTTTGAGGCTAAATTACTCCATATGGGCTCCTGCATTATGTGAAGCTCCCATAACAAAATGCAAAGGTTTTGAGATAACTTTTGTTTGTTGCTGTCACTTGGAAAGTGAAACCCAAGATAAATGATGGCTTATTCTTTCTTAGGGTTTCTAATCTGTTTCTGGTTTAAAAAAAAAGCTTATAATGTCTCTTTTTGGGATATTACTGTCAGTCTTCCTTTTTGTTGTCCAGTAACTTCTGGTTTCACATTCACTTTTCAATATTCTCCCTTGCTTTAGGCAGAATAAGAGTATGAGAACACAGTCTCTGTTCTTACTCAATTAGCTCAGCCTGAGCCAAGCCCTCAGAAACAGATCGAAATACCTGACAGAGAAACCAGTTTTAACCCAGTTTCCATAGAATTATTGAGATATTGGTGTGGGTGTGAAGTACTTCCAGCAAATCTCATTTCAGACTTGGCTAGAAAATGCGAAACCTCGCTGAAATCAACAGGAAGAGGAAACATAAGGTGAAAAAACAGAAAAGAAATGCTCATCTTGGCATCCTTGGGAGGTTCAGACCTGCTATTCATTATGTTGATGAACAAAAAATCCTGACCAATCAATCACCTACCCTGCACTTCCTTTCCTGACTCCTATGATACTTCTCCAATTAGTCCATGTGAAGCTCATCCTTTGTCTTTCATATAGAGTATTTTGGGAATCTGAAACAGTTATTTGGGAATCCCACCCTCTTGATTCATGCTTCTACCACAGATCAGCCCTCAGGTGAGGGATGCTTCACCCATTTACCCTGAAATACTTAGCTCAGCACAGATGAAGGTCAAATCAAATTAACATTTACTTACAGTATTTTAGGCAAAGACAAGAAATGAAAGAAAACCATTTTAGTCTACTTTAATCCAAATTAAATAAACAAGTTCCTCTTTCTGTGTATGTGGGTGATTGATACAGTTGGATTTCCCCATTCTGTCATTCTGTCTCTGCTTACTTTACCCACTCATTCTAGATGCCCTTTCCTGGTGGAACAGGCTGGGTTTTGTGACTGATCTTCCTGTATATCTCATCTCCTCTAGAAACTCCAGTAAGGTGTTTCAGCTTCTTCATCTTTTCATTAAGTTCTTCGTTTTCTGTCTCCAGTCTGACTTGGGGCAGTGTGTAGCTGCTTTAGACTCAGCTGCTGATGCTGCTTGTTCAGACGTGTGTGTCCACCTCTCCCTAGGCAAGATGAGCATCTCCAGACTCTCCAGTCTTCCAGCCTTGTTCTAACTGAAATTATTAGAATGGTTGGAAGAATTAAAAGTACTTTTTTTCCTTCTCCTTTCTAGCAGCCTACTTTTATCTGATTTAGCTGTGTCCTCGTTTGCCTTCTTATTCTGACAAGGAGATACAACAAATTTCTATAATCAGTTCCCATCACTTGATAGAATAATTTTAGTGTCAGATGAAACTGGCTTTGCCTGATGCTCAGAAATGCCTTTCAGGCTGCACAGACTATGAGATCCCCTCTTGGGCTTCTCTTCTGCTGCAGGTTTTTCTCATCAGCACAAAATCCTCCCCGTGTCCAATTCTGCAGCCACAAGGGGCATGTCAGTAAAACACACCTGTCCCAGGATCCTGTGGAGCCCTCCTCAGACACTGGAGCCGGGGCTTCAAAGCTCTGTGAGTTCCTGTATCAAGCACCAATTTAATTTCCCTTTCTTCATCAATTCTTCATTCTCTCGTGATGTCTTGGCAACATTTTGTTCCCGTTCAACATTCATCATTAGCTTCTCTTTTTCTCTTACTTCCTTTTATATTCCTTTCCCTCCCATCTGCTAATTTAAAAGGAAATTGCCTGGTATTCAGCATTATCAGCCAATCTGTTTGCTGTGCTCTGTTCCAGTGAAGACCATTTCTCACACACTGAGCTGCTCTGCCTCACCCCCTACCCACTGTTATTATCCTCAAAGCCTGCATTTTCTTCCATATGCCACCTGGAGAGCTAAGTGCCCCTCCAGAGGTACTCAGCTCCCCAAAATTCAGTCTGTCTTTTCAGAGTTAGGATGTGGAAATGAAGATCCATGTGGAAGAAGTGAGTTTCCCAGGCACAGGCCTTGCCTCCCTCCCAGGCAGTCCCAGCACAGTGGGCACGTTGGCACCCACAGAAAGGAGAGGGCCTGGCACCGTTCTGGCTGTTGGAGGAGCAGCACTCCCACCCACACATCCCACACCCAGCCAGGGATGGAGACCACCTCCATGGGATCAAGCTTTCTCTTGTGAAACAGCTTCTCACAGTCCCAAATACTCCCCTCCCACCACATCAGCCCAGCTGTTGCCAGCAGTCCCTCCTGGAAGCACCTAAATCATTTCTGTTCCACATCGTTGGTTTTGCTGATCCTGCCTTGCTCAATATTGCACAGTTTGTGATTTCATTACTGACAGTAACTCTGATTTTGACCTCATGCTCAAAGCCTTTAAGATAAAAGATGAATAATACAAAGTCTCCTTTGATCCCTATCACAGTGGCTAATGCTGAGAGTAAAATGTTGAAACAATCCTTGATAGCAACGACATGAGAGTTTTGCTTAGCCAGGGCCAGCAAGTGGAACTGGTGCTAATGTTTCCCACTGGAAACAACTCACAGCAAAGGCTTCATTAAACCTCCAAATGCTACAATTCTCCTTTCAGGGTCTACCGGAAAACTTCAGAGAGACCCCTTCAAAGGAGGGGGTACATTATGAGTGATGGTCCTATTGAATTATTTAAAATATCAATATAAACAAAAATATGCATCTGTTTCTCTAGAGAGGAGATCAGCTGACAAAAACGATCTCCACTATGAAATGTCAGATGTGAATTTACAAAGTGATCAGATCTTTTCAAATTCATCATTACCTTGGCTTTAAACAGAGGAGTTTGGAATACATGAGAGAAGTGAGATTCCACCTTATCAAATACCATAGTCTGTATTCAGGCAGATGTTATAAAATATCTGTGTTGATCTGAACAGAGATTTGACATCTCTCTGCTCTCAAGCTGCTCCATTCTGAGTGAGGTGTTCCACCACATCTGTAATTTTAAGCAGGTAAGCAAACAAACCTGCTTCAAAGCTGAAGCATTTTTTACTTAACTGGTACTTTGATAAAAGCAAATCTTGACAAAGTCAGTGAAAGCCACACAACCTCAAAATAGCTAAGACCACGTTCTCTGGGGGAAATTAGGAAAAAATATTTATATATATATATATTTAACTCTTTTAAAAAACCCACAAAAATGTCTAACTTTTCTATGATTTTGTTACTAATTATACAAATCTTTATGTGCTGAAATGAGTGAATTCTTGTGTAACAGAAAAGTAGATCAGAATAATTTTACTGAATATTGGAGCTTGACTCCTTACCAAGTGCAGAAGGTATCATGCTGCTGTATTGTATGTTGCTTAGCAATATAATGTGAGAAGCAGCACCACAGTCCTTGACAGCACCATTGTCCATTGAAACGCTTGTGAAATATTACCTGGGTTATATAAAGGTAGCACACAGTCACAGAAAATAGCAGGAAGTTTCCAAGAGCACAAAGAAGGCTGGAAAGAAAAGGCATTGCTATTGCAATGGCAAAAAGGTCTCCCTGGATGATCTTTCACTATCTGAATACAGGCAGCATACATTAAATATGGAGAAATCATATCTGTGCAGTGTCCCTGCAGCTGTGCTGAGCAGCAACTCCTCCCTCCCAGGGGAGCAGCTGAGGCCAGGCTGTGCCAGTGCCTCTGCACTGCTGCCCCAGGGACCTGCTGGTTCTGGATCCTTGCCCTGCTTTGGAGGAAAAGCCTTGTGCCCTCACTGTGGCTGAGCAGAACATGGGCAAGGGAGAAGCAGTAAGCCAAGATGGATTTGTTCTGCAAAGAGATGACATGATAGAGCCTTATCAGTTAGATAAATGTGAATATTCACCTCTGGGGGCCTCCCAGCACACTCTGCACTCCTGTGTTTGCTCACTCCAGGCCCTACAGCTGGGCTCTGGCAATTCTGAAGTGCCACATGACTGAGCTGGGGTGGCAGTGCCATGAATAACTCCAAGGGTAATGGATTGCTCTGAGCTGCTGCAGGAGGAGGTCACAGACCCACACCCACACAGAACTGTGTCACCAGCAGACTGAACCTGAACTCAGCACCTGGCAGTTCACAACACAATCCCTGGATTCACCAAGTGCTGTCAGCTGAGCAAGCAGCAGGCTCATATTCTTACTTGGTCACACAGAACTAACCTCACATTATGATGGTTCATAAAGACACAGGAGCATATCTGCATCTTAGTGAAAAAATATTGAATGGACATGACAGATCCTAGGGGCCTTTCCAAGGAACAATTCAATATTCCCTTTTATAGTATTTGGCACACCACAGAGTTTATTCAGCTTGAATTAACTAATGGATTTGAGCATTCTCTTTAACAAAGAGAAAAGATGTTGAGTTCACTGACTGCACAGTTACAGAATGCTTTAGACAAATCTCACAAACTGATTTACCACAAAATCTGTGCTGGCTTTTCTCTAAACTCACAGGAACTTATGCCTCATATTTTAAAATGAGAATTTATAAAATGCATTTAGAACATCTCTTTTTGTTGATAGATTTTTTTACAAATAAACATGGGAAGTTATTTGCCTTTATAAAAAAGTGAGGATTGACAAAGTAAAAGATGCTGTGCTGTTGAATGAAACCAAAGAGGAGAAGCAAAGGTTTCAGGTGGGACAATCCCTTCCAGCATGCCCACAAACCACACTGCATGAACACCCAGAGCATGGATTCAGAGGAGGATCCAATTCCTTCCCACAGAGCAGAACCTCATATTAATACAGTAGCAACAGTGAGACTTAACCTGCAATAAACCCCACTCATTTTCACCCAAGAGAAATCTGATTTTTGATCTCAAGGATTGAGATGGCACTCAAGGAGTATCATTTGCACTTGATATGTAAGACCCATTCTCCTAAATCAACATGAAGTGAGTAGTTCAAGCAGGAAGGGCACTTAAGCTGAAAGTAATTATGTTTGTCTCCATATAAAACCAGCAGTGTTTGTTACAGAGACCTTCCTGAGCTCCCAGCTCCTCCTTGTAGCAAACTGTGCAGCCTGCTCGTGGTGTTAAGGACACAAGTCCCCTTCATGGTGCAGGAGTTCCAGAGAGGAACTGGGGAAAGGCCCTTAGAAAGAGCAGTTCCCCATATTTGTCCACAAAGGCAGCATTTTCTCCCAGGAAGAGAACACAGGAGAACTTTTACAGGTCCCAGCTAATCACTGGGTGGTGTTCCCAAAACTCTGATATTCGAATAGGGGCTGCAGAACAATGTATGTGTCATCAGAAATATTGTATTTTCACAACAGCCTTTCTTCGGCCTTTGAATAATTTCATATTTCTTTGAATTCCTTAATTTGGTTCCTTTAACTTAGCTTCTTTTGAACTTCTGCCACATATTCTTGGTGTTCCAGCCTTGATTTCCTTTCACCCAATCTGAAATGAAGATCTATTCTGTGCCTCTAATGGATTTTCTGGTTAAACATAAGTGAATGTATCATTCAGCCAGAAGGTTTTTCATAAGAGTGCAGCCTTAGAATAGATTAAAAGCAGTTAGCTTTTACCAATACAGGCCCCTTTTCAGATCTCTTGCTTTAGAGAAGATCTGTAGAGACAGACTTCTGCCTTTTTTCCTTATTTTCATCCTGAGGAGAGGTTTTTCAAATTCACTTAAACTGAAGTTGCTCTAGGATTTTTACTTTAATTTGCAGTTGAGAACCAGCGAAGGTGGCTGGCATGATACAACTGTGCTCTGCCTCACTCTCTGCACAAATAATTTTAGCAGGAGAATAAATAACAGCCCTGTTTTCATAGTCAATTGCTCAGAATAACTTTCAAAGTCTGCCCTTACGTTTCTGACCTTCCTGAGCACACTGGGAGCACCCAGAAGTGGGGAACAGTTTCAGTTCAAGGGTGAAGAGCAAACCCATTCCTGGCTTCCTCACAGCTGAGCCTTTCAGGATCAATCAGCATCATTTACTTGGCTTGTCAGCTCAAGGCCACAGACCCATCTGCTATTGATCCCCGTGTGTCCCTCGGACTGTGCTGAGCCTTGGGACCGATTCCCTCTGGCCAGAGGGTGTCAGACACACCTGACCAACAGCTGGGGCTGCATCTGCCCCAGGGGGAGAGCTCAGCAGTGCCCGTGCTGGGTGAGGCTCCTCGGCCCGGCACACTCAAGAGCCTTTCCTCTCACGCTGTGTTCCCTGCAGAGCAAGCCTGGCATGACAGCACGGCAGCCACGTGTGTTCCAAGGGCTGCACAGCAGGGAGAGCCATCACCTCCACTGCCCAGCTGGGTGAGGACAGGAACAGCTCGGTGACAGCAGCCCCCGGAACAGCGGCCATGGACACCCGGAGACAGCTCTTCCTAAAAGATCCCACAGCTGGAGTACAGCAGTGATGTGAACAACTCTGCCGGCCTAGCCTGGGATTTGGGGCAATGGCTGTGGGGGCACTGAGCCCTTTTGAGCGGGATTATCTGAAGAAAGCAGTTTGGACACCGGTGCTCTTCGAATTTTGGTGCTGCCTTTGTTCCCCCATAGCAAAGTCTAAAACTCCCTCTTGTGGGGGATTCGGGAGGATCCCTTCTGGAACAGAAACACCACAGTGAGAAATGAACGGCATTTAAATCTTCATGTCCCCCATACTCTGTCCCCTGACCATTCCAAAATGGGTTGATCTCAATACCAGACAAGACAGAGCCTTGAGGAACCTGATTTGACCTCAGAGCTGACCCCGTCTGAACAGGAAGCAGGAAAAAGAAGCAGGGAAGCACATTAGGAACTTCCTACTACTCAATTTCATTAGTTCCAAACATAGCTGACATCACGTGTAGGAGGTTTTCAGCAAATTACTTCAGGAAACATGGAAAAGTACTTCACTGTCCCAATTCCCAAGAGGAAGAGAGGCTAAGGGTGAGACAAAGCAAACAAATATACAGGATCAGGTTGAAGTATCTTTAGAGGCTCTTCTGTTTGTACCCCAAAGGAAGCACAAACTGCAGCCCCAGGTACTGCTAAATCACCATTTTGATTCACTGCAGAGTAATTCTAAAAATACCAATGTAGTTCTGGGCATCAATGTTTACAAACCAGATAAACAATACATCTACACAATGTTTTACACTTTGCAAACTCAGAGGAGCACTACAGATCCTCAGAGATTACAATTCTTGCTGAGAGTTATGAGCTCAGGCAAGTGTCTGGATCTTGGGCTTTTCTGTGGAGCTCAAATCATCCCATGAAAGTTCAGCTCAGTCACTTTGGGCTCAACATAATGAACATTTTATGAGATGGCAGAGATGGAGACAGAAGATACAAAGGCAAAACAGAATTTACCACTCAGGAAATGTTCCCATTCAAAACCTGTACATAAGAATAAGCTCAAGAAAAAAAAAGGAGTATTTGAGTCATTTCTTACAAGGAAGCTTTAAACCATCATGAACAAGGTATCAAGGCCATGGCAGCCCAAATGCTATCCCAGTACAGCTGCACCCCTTTGCTGCTTGTATTTTTAACTGAAGTCAACTGCTTGTCCTTGGATTTATTTTTAACAACCAGCAGTCACTTCAGCTGAGGGTCCAGGGCCCTGTACACTTACATATTCAGCGTGAGTGACCGAAGGAAGAAGACATCCAAATCCTTCCAGATTGTATCCCATTCAGAAATGAAATGCAGACCTCATCCTCTGAGGTTATGTAATACAGATTGGGAGGGTAATTATGTTGAGTGTTTCCTCTGGCACAGCCAGGTTTTGCAGCTTCCTCACCTTGCTCTACTCTGCAGTTTCTGAGTCGTGCCCTGACCTTGTGTTCCACTGCATTCCCCCTGCCAAGCCTCCCACAGCAACTGGGTCACCCAGTCCTGCTCAGTGCAAATACTCTGCACTTCCATTCTTGCCTCCTACTCTAAAGGTCTGTTTGTCCTTTCAACCCTGTCAGCTACTGCATTATGCCTGCCTTGGGTCCCCTTCATGGGTGCATCTTCTCACTCCCCAAAGGACAGGATATTTCTCCTGCTGTTTAGGGATTTCTCTCTTTCACTTCCAATATTCAACAGAAGATCACTGCCTCTTCTTAGTTCGTACAATAATTGGAATACTGATTTTCATATGAGTATTTGAATTCATTAAATTTCTTCAATGGAATTTCTCTCCATGTTTTCCACAATGTAAAGATTGGGAGATTTCCTCCTACAGAGTTCTGATAATCCCAAACACTTTTGGGTATTTACACAGGCTGCAGGTGTCCCCTCTTTTTCACACTCCAGTTCTTGTAAGCACACACTTAAATGACACTAGAACTTTTAGTCAGCTTTAACCTGTGCACTGACATAGATCTTATTTCTATTCTTTTTTAATTGCAAGAAAGAAAATAATTTCTCATTACCAAAAAGTTATGGTTGCACCCAAGAGCAACAGAAATGGGAAGAAATCTCCATAATGACAAATTCTATTTAAAATCAACATGGAAATCCAGAGATGGGGAGTGTCATGCACAGGGCAAATTCTTTGCTCAGCAGAGCCAAAATCTTTTTTACTGCAGAGGTTGTTACACTATAATAGAGAACATTTGGCTTGAAGCTGATTGAAAAGGTGGGTTTACAATTTGGTATTAAAGGACAATCTGTGACTGGAGAACACAATGAGCAAGACAGCGCCTGATATGAAATGCTGCTTGTCAAGCTTGACATTTTATGTCTCTATTTATATCAGTCTCAAGGAGATGGAGTTTGCTGGCAGTAAATCCCAGCCATTAAAGCAGGATAGAACCTGCTGGAAAAGTTTGTGGCTCAGTTTAATTGGGCTATATTTATCATTAGCACTACAGTCTTTAACATCTAACCTACTGACATTATTTTTCTCCTTCAAGCCTTTGTACCTCCTCTAGTGCCATAAAGTCTTGTAAAGGTTTTTTTGTTGTTGTAAATTAAGGGGGGAAAAATGAAACAGTCAGTCATGCCCTATAGCTGCCTAGGCCTAGTAGAATTTTTAATCTGTGCATAACAGTAATAGTTTCTCCTTTTTATGTTTCCCTGAAATCACAGTAGAAACAAATGCTAAGCCTAATGTCCCCACCAGCAGTGAGGCTCATTAGGTACAAGTTGCACCATTTCACTAGGAAAAATAATACATTTCTCTGTGATTTATGAAAGCCAAAACTCAGCCAAGTGCTCAGGTCTCTCCTCAGTTGTGTTACGGCTCAAAAAATTTGCAAAGGGACATTTAAAACACATTTCAAAACAATTTGTCTGACTGTACATCTTGTTTACAAGAACAAACTATTGAAAGCGAGTAATAAAACTTGGAGAAATGCATTTTATAGTGGAAACACTGGCACGAGTTTAATTACTTCAGTGAACTGGCATCTCTGTGGACCGAGCGTTCAGGAACTTCCATTGTATTTTAAACCTACATGAAAAGTCAAAGGACAAATCCATAGAGCAAGAAATAGAAACAGAAATCCCTTCCAGTTGAGAAAGTTTGCAAGCCATTAAGACAGTTCTGTGGATGAAAGGAGAGGCAAGCAGTGGGATTTCCCCCATTGTCCGTGCTGATTCCAGTCTAACCAGAGTCACAGAGAGCTCTACAACAACTTAATAAGGAACGAGACCTCAAGTCTATCACAAATTGAGCAAAAATAGTAACTCAGGAAATCGACTGCAGGCTTTGAAAGAAATGCATCTTCAGCTGCTGTGTGAGGAGAGACATTCACACCACTGCCCACTCCCTGGAGACAGCAGCAAAACACAACAGAGACAGGGGGAGTATCAGAAGGACCAAACAATCAGCAAATGAAGGGACCTGTGTTGGGAGCACGGAGCCCGAGGGTCACACACCACATCCACCGTGCTGCTAGTACAGCCCCATTCCTGGAGCTAGAGGCACATCGAAGTAAAAATGCAGCACGGTGCACTAACAGGCTGCCAGCCCCAGAATGCAGCAGCACTTTGCAGATTGAATGCGCTCTGGGAGCTACAGTGGAGCAGTTCTACGGAGGGGCACACTGCAGCTGCTGCTGAGCCATCCTTGGAGTAAAATTCACATCACCTCAGGCTCTGAGCCTCACTCACAGCAGCACCGTGGGCACATCTGACACACAGCAGGGAAATTCACTGGCCCAGGGAAACTCTTCATGAGCAGAACCAGACAAGGCCAAGGCCAAAGAGATGTCCCAGGATCTTATGGAGCAGAGGATGTCAGGGATTGCTTTATGCTACACTTGGAATGTTTTAACCTCTATACTGACTGCCAGTAAGCTCTTACCATTATTGACATTTCAGCACAATTCCCTCCTGGCTTGGGGTGTTCCATAGAGATTTCTTCCTAAAATCAGACCCTGTCCAATGTTTGGAAACTGATTTGAGTTAAATGCAAGGAAAGAGACTTTATACAAAAAAACCCCACACTTTTCAGGAATATCCACATTATTTATACACAAAATAATTGCTTCTAATTCATCTAGTTCAACCAAAATAGCACCGAAGTCAGATTAGGATGTTTTATGTATACACCAACCTTCTTTCATGTTGCAAATAAAAATAGCATCTTATTACTTTAAGGAAAATAATTAACAGTAATAACCCTAAAAAAGGCTTTCTACTAAATAAGTTTCAGAAAATAGCAAAAACCAGCCCAGTGGGGAGTCATAAAGCAATATATCTGCCACAGAAGATTTTAAAGAATCTATACAGCTTTGTGGGGCTCCCTCGAGCTACTTTAGCTATGACTAATAAGAACAGATGCACCCAATATGAAATTGTCCTGCTGAAGCAGTAGAAATAAAAATAAAATATTTCTTTCACAAAGCACACCAGAAACTGTTCCATGATCAGATAATCAGCTGCTCAACAAACACTGCATAGAGACAAGCAATAAAGTCACTGACTAAAGAGTGTCTTGACAGCTCTAAAGGAAGCTTGAGTAAAAGCTTCTACAAGCAGTGCTTTATTAGAGAGATTTACTAAATATAGCAATATCCTCTTGAAAAGTTTATCATCCTATCTTGTAATTTAAACATAGTCATCAAATTTATCAAACCTTCTGACCAAACAGATCAGAGTCAGAGGCCATAATGGTTTAATCATTTCTGTTTTCTTTTCAGATAATGTTACTGCTGGCCCTGGGGGACCCACAGTTTGTTGTAATTGCCCACCTCTACTGCAGAGTATTGCACATCATATATTGGGAATGACTGCAGCAACTTCAGCTCAGCCAGGACTTGTAGTTAACCATATTGATAGTGGGGACATAATTCCCAAAACACACAGAGTAAACACAGAAGATTTGGATGCTGGGGAAGTGTCCTTTTGTCACAAGACAGGGAGTCTGAGCTGCTGAGGATGAAGTTTGGGTGTTAGATCAGTGATTCTGGTTAGTGCAGTCCTGTCAGCACTCTGCAGTGTCTGAAATCCGTGTGAATTCCTCTGCAGCACGACAGGCAGAGTGAAGCTGACCTCTCTGGGACTGGGGATTTCACCTGGAGCAGCAACTGCTGCACTCTGCAACCACATTACAAATCAAGGAAGGAAAAAAAAATCTCTTCTAGCTTGGCATGGTGATAATTAATCCTTTTCAAACCTCTGCCAGCAATTTACCTTTCCAGAGCCCTGCACTGCTATCCCAAATTCTAGGGAGAATGCAGCCAGAAGTGAGAGTGGAATTATGAAGGCCAGAAATGCACAATACTCTTGAATTCATTTTTATCTCTTGAACTGGGAACACGTCATTGGGATAATTTCAATCATTTGGTTTGAACAGCCTCACAGAGACAAAGCCAGTCATTATTTTACATTGTTCAGCTGCTGGCACCAGCCTGTTTCTGTTTGGTTTTGACAATGGAAACAGTAAATTTTTCTCCCATTAAACCACTCTCACTATCTTTAAAATTATCTAAACCCTTATTAATTTCTCCTTTTATTTTGTGCTAGAGCTCCAAACACCTGGTGTACTCCACTTGATCTATTTAAAGGAACAAATCAAATGAGCCAAAGCAGAAATATTTCATTTCCAGTATCAAACACTTGTGTCAGAATGAAAAATCCTGAACTTTAGGGCTGCCTGGTAGCTGCTGTTGGAAACAGTGCTCTTTACATTATATTCCACATTTTACTTGTGCAACAATATTTCCCCCAAGGAAAGTAGCAGCAAACATGGGAAATAGTTCAACAAAAGATGAAGAGCCAAATCAAGATGAAAGAAACTGCAGGTAGCTCTAAATTTTATGAGGAGGTGGGAAGAAATAAAATTCCTTAAATTGGAAATAAATTTCTGCTCTTTTCCATATTATTCTTCCATTTAAAGCACCAATTCAGGAGTGAATCTATACTTGTTGTAAAGGAGTCTAAGTAGCTCCTGCACTCATTAGAGTAAAAATGAGTAAAAAATTTCATTTACTTTAACAGTCAGTATTAGAAGACAAAGAAGATGTCTCAGCCCCAACCAATTCTAAACATGAGCATATGCTATGTTGCTAATGAAGCATTTGTATGGCCATGGAATTGTGAGGGAATGAACCACAGCCAGCACAAGGTGCCACTGACTTCTGAACTCCAACTTGATGAAGCAAGAATCAGTCTCTGCCATGAACCACTGAAAGATCTGGTGGAAAGTGAGGATGAATGGATGGTGCATAATGAATTCTAAGGCTGTGAACTGATCTGTGTTGATTAAGAAAGTGAAATCAAGTGAATAAAAGCATGGACAGAGAGAGCACAAGGGCTCTGTGAATCCCAGCTTTCACCTCTGACCAGCACATTCCCCTTCTGAGGAATGAACTGCAGAGCCTTGGCCTGGTTAGCACAGCCCGAGCCTCAGGGCTGCTGCAGCACCACGAGGGACAGGGCAGGGCAGGGACGGGGCAGGGGAGGGACAGGACAGGGGAGGGACAGGGACAGGGGAGGGACAGGACAGGGGAGAGACAGGACAGGGGAGAGACAGGACAAGGGAGGGACAGGGCAGGGGAGGGACAGGGCAGGGGAGGGACAGGGCAGGGGAGGGACAGGACAGGGGAGGGACAGGACAAGGGAGGGACAGGACAAGGGGAACGGCTTCCCACAGACAGAGGGCAGGCTTGGATGGGGTATGGGAGGAAATTCTCCCCTCAGAGGGTGGGGAGGCCCTGGCACAGGATGCCCCTGGATCCCTGCAAGTGTCCAAGGCCAGGCTGGCTGCAGCTTGGAGGCACCTGGTCCAGTTCATTGGTGGACTTGAAGGTCCCTTCCAACCCAAACCATTCTGGAGTTCCACAACAATCAGAGAAACCAAGTGGCCACTGGCAGAGCTGTGGGGACTCTGGGACTGCAGGGATGTGGCTCAGCAGGGCAGGGTGGACATTTACCAGCAGAGAATGAGGAAGGCACAAATGTGATAAGTGAGAACTGGAAATGCCCAGAGATGTGCACAGGAAATGCCCACATCCTATGACCAACTCTGAGCACAAAGTTAATGCTCAGATACTCGGAAAAAACAATCAAACATTTCAGCAACAACAGCTGAATGGAAACTCATACCAGAACTTTGACTGCTGAGCTGCAGCTTCTCTCCAGCAATCTGTCCTAAAAATCTCATCATTAAAGGCAGTGATTAAGACAGAAATGTCACCTTTCATTTATACAGCAGGTTTCATCCTGAAGCACTTCATTAACTATCTTTCCAAAGATCACTTTGCAACACTGATTCTGCTGTATTTCTCCTCTGTCTACCCAATCACAAAAAAGAGGTAGATTGTACCCTTTTCAGAATCCATCAGATAAAACCTTAAACTGGAGTTTCCATAGAAACACATCATGGGGCTCTCGGTTTCTCTATCAAACCTGTTTTTAAACTTTCAGCTTTACTTAATGCTAGATTTTCAAAAACGCCAATTAGCTCTTTCATTTCATGTAACAGTTGGACTCGAAGATCTTGAAAGTCTTTTCCAACCTAAATGATTCTATGATTCTATAAAAAGACAAGGGAAGAACAACAGCTGCCATGGACGGGGGAACAACAGGGAAAATTGTGGGGTTTGGTCTTCCAGTAAAATCTCTGAGTGCCAGTCAAGTCCCATTTGCACTTCAAATCTCCTGTCAAAGGCTCTTACAGAAATCTGAGCCCCATAGGAACCCTGACTGTGGAAAAAGTAATGTCATGCAAATGATGATCACAGCACTGGGTCATTGCAGGAATATTCTGACACAAATATGTGACTCAGCAGAGCCTACTGCCACTGACCCCCAGCTCAGAGCCAATTCTGTTGTCAATAAAAGTGAGTACAAACGTTTGTCTTCATTTTCTCAACATTTCCTTTAGTTCTTTTTCTGCATCCAGTACAGTTTAATCACTGCTGCCAGAAATGTATTTGCAATAAAATACATTTTTATTACATAGTCCCCAGAGTTTTGTTACTTTTATCATCAGGTTTAGGTTGTATTGTTTGTCCAGAGCTGCTTTCAGTGTCTCACACAGTTACTCTGGTTTAAAATACAGAACTATTAAATACACAGAGTGAAATGTACAGCCCTTCAGTATCTTGTTTTTAAGCAGAATAATCTCTTACTCTGCAACTAAATCTTTCAAGCATGCCAGTGTTCTGGAATGCAGCTCTGCTCCTTAATTCCAGGGATGGAGCAGTTACAAGTGCTACCCCCCCCAGGCAATCTAAGTGTGAGACAAACTTGCAATTCCAGTGACATCTGCAGGAGGATTCCTTCTGAGCCTGGGTTTCTGGAATGGCAAAGTGACATTCCACTGCTGCTTTGAGGCACCTTGATGACTTTGGCTGTTCTAGCACATGTGCTTGCTTTGTGTGCGTTACCTCAGGCCTCCTCTGTTTTGTCAGACACAAAGTTTCTCTTTTGCCAAACCTACAGAAGTAAAGAAATCATTATATTGAAAAATCAAGAAGAGCCCTGGCTGCCCAGGTGGATCCTGGGTAAGCCCAGAAATGACAACTAAAGGCTCTGTGCACACGACCAGCATAGGAAATAGGAGGAAGGGCTCTCCTTAGAGAAACGGCCTGGAGGGCTGTGGCAAATTTGGAAATTCACAACTGCCACAGCCTCTTCTGTTCTCTTCCCCTCCCCAAACTGGCTCCGGGGCTGGAGGAGCTCTTGGACTGCTGGGACTCTTGAAAACTCAGTCCTCTGCCTCACTGAACTGTGAGAAACACTTCAGAAAACAAAAACCATCTCCAAAATACTCTCTGTCAGCAAGTACCATCAGCAAGGACAGTTTAATTTGACTTTGATTTGTATTTGTGGACCTGAATATCCCTTAACAGGAGGTACAGGAGAATTCAAAGGAGTGAGTTGTGTAGAATGTTCTGGATTTCTAAAATACTCGTAATACTCATAGATAGTTTGGCAGTTTTTCAGTTTGCTGAAAATTTGACCAGATTTTCTTGATACTTGTCATAATGCAAGTATCCTAAGTCAGGACAAAAATGCAGATTACTTTGCACAGTGCTTTGTTTCAAAGCTCAGCTGCCCCCAGCAGCAGCACCCCAGAGGGCAGGCGGATTGCTGTGATTCCTGCTTTCTCCTGTACATCCAGGTACAGCAGCCCCAAAGCTCGGGATTCCCTCAGGAGGAGCTTTGCTCTGAATGAACTTCCATTTGTATTCTCTAAGTGTAAACAACATCAAAATAATGAACTCCCAGACTCAAAGCTATTTTAAACTATGAATCTTTTAATGTGGGAGAAGTTACTCTGTTTAAAGAAACCTGATTTTAGGACATTCCTATTCTGGGATTATTATCCAACATATATGTACTCTATTTCCACTGGAAACAAATAGTCCCATGATATAAAAATAGGCAACTAAATGAAATGCAGGCTGCTATAGCGTGGGAAATGTTTGTGGAACTTGCAATTCTGGGTTTGATTACTTCGAGATGTTTTAGGGGAAAATGATTCAGAGCAGCGCTTTTAAGATTAAAGCCAAAATATATGGAGACAGACCTACTGGAAATGTAAAAGGGAAGTGAAAAAGCTCTCCAGAGAATTAAAAATTCAGCAAAATATTTACAGACATATGTAGCAGGAGCTCAGTAGATGTCCTGACATGCTTAAATGCACCCTTGAAAACTCGGAATGGCAAAGAGCACTGGAAAACAATGGTAAGAGTTGCTTAAAAGGTATTGTAAACTGGGAAAAGCACACTGAAATAAGGCACACCAGCACACCTCACTGCCAACCTGCCACGGCTAATCCTGTGGAAAGCTCACAGCACAGAGCACTTCCTGTGTTTAGAAGAGCATGAGTAAAACTGAGGTTTCACATGCAGTTTAGTGTAAAAAGCCAGCTCCAGAGTTATGAATCTGAATATTCCACATCCAGCTACTTTTTAAAGTAAGAATTAACAGCAGTTTCAGGAATAGCCTTTGCTATTATTCCACAGTCCTCGGGGACTACAATTTACTTAACTGTGTTTAAAAACCCACTGAGGTGACAAAAACTCATGCACTGAAGAGAAGCCTGAGGCAGGGCTGCCAGCGGAGGCTGCGCTCAGTGCCCCGCTGACATCTAACGGCAGCTTGGGACACTGCAGGAAGATCCCGCCGACAAAGCACATCCCAAAAAACATCCCGAGAGCGGAGCATTGCCTTCGCTACGCCCCAACGCTCCCGATTCGTGTGGGTGGGCTCTAATTAACTCCTCACCAGACACGCTGGAATTCAAGCAAAGGTTAAATAAACCAGGCTTCACTACAGAGCAGTACCAAGGAGTTCCTGCTGCCAGAACTCTCATCTTTGAAATGACACTGACTTATGGAAATAATAAAGTCAAAATCCCATGAAATGTTCCTCTTCATAAGACCTACAGATTAATAAATCAATTTACAAGTCCACTGTTTTCTTCTAGGCAGACAGAAATCAAGTTCTTCCTTTCCTTTAGTTTTTGAACCAAAAATTAGAAGAGAAGATATTCCAATGTTATTATTTAGCAAAGAAGGAGAGGAGAGGGAAAGGGGAAGGGGAGGGAAGAGGGGAAGGGAAGCTCTGCCGCTGGTCAGTGTCCTAGAAATGCCCTGTGGAAGAGCACCCCATGGCACCAGATGGCAGCAATGCCCTACAGGACAGTGGTGTCCTTGCCCACCCCACCCAGGGGCTCGTCCAACTTCCCTGGCAAACGGCCAAAGAATAGAATTAATGGAATGCAGGCGCCTCTAAAATTAGAGAGAAGCTTCCTCTTTAAGCAAACACAAATTTGTACATCACTCCACAGCTGCTGCTGAGACACTGCTGAACCGGGGTTCCCAGCTCTTGGAGGTCTTAATTGCTTATTGTTTACTTTAGAGAGGAGAAATGAATAGGTGCTTCTCTTTCTTGCTGAAAACAGGTAAACCCATGCTGTACATCTCTTAATGAGGTAAGTTTTCAAAGCACCTATAGAATCATAGAACCATATCTTATAGCTCAGATTTTTCTAGGGGCAAATTTGCTGTGGAGGACAGGGGCTCCTCCCAGCTCATCTGCTCTTTCCACAGAGCCTTTCCCTCCCATTTCCAGCACATCCTTCCTTCCTTCCTTATCAATGCTGATGCACTCTAAACCAGCCTATTTGCCAGGAGATCCTAAGGTCAACCAGCCCATGAAATCTCATGGATTTTCATTCAGTTACAGCATGGTGATATTTACAACCCATGGTCAAATATCACATTGCATTTTAAGTTTCTTGCGTGGCATTTGCGAGCTGCCTGCAGGTGACAACTTGAGCATAGAACGATTATTTATCAGTTCTCATTTAGACAGCTCACAGGTTCTCCCTTCCTTTCACCTATGTGAAGAATTAGCCCCATGTGTTACATACAGAGCATAGTTAAACTCACAAAGTTGTAGACAGTAGGACAAAAAGGTTGTGGAATTACTAATATGAGAACAGCAGGTGTCAGCATGCATAAATGTATTAATAGCAAAGATATGAGTAAAGGTAATGGACAGAAGGACTTTCAAAAGGTCAGAGACAGATTTAGTCTTTAGGTTCACGTACTGCTCATCTGGATCAGTCTGAAATCAACTGGCACAAGCATGGCAGGAGGAGCTCACAGCAGCAATAGGAAAAGTGTGCAAGAGGGGTCTTACCCTCACTGGAGAAAGTGTTGGTCATTCTCCAGGGTTGTTCTTGTCACTTGGAGACATCGAGAACCACGAGTACATTTAGCATTCAGCTCCACTCCTACCTCTGCCTCAACCAATTGTGCTACCAAACCAAAAGTTTTGCTCATCAGGAACATAATGGACAGCAAGATTCAGGCTGTCCATTTAGGCTCTTCCAAGGAAGAGTTTAACAAAGAATAACATCAACACTGAAAATAAAAGTATTTTAATAGTCTAATACCATTTTTGTTCATAGGCTGCAATGTGTTTTATGATGAAGAAGCAATTGCCCTCTCTCAGTACGCAGTGTAACATGACAGATGCATGTTTGCACGTGCCCACTAATTACCAATATCCCATAGAGAAATAAAGGTTAAAGAATAGCCAGTAATTGTTAATGGACTTCATAACTCACACTAATATTGAATTCGACTTTGGAACTCTTGTCAGGTTTAACAATCTGGTATGCAATGCCTGTGTGTGTGATGTACTTTTGCACAGACTTTGTCTCTGTGGATGGACCTTGGAAAGCAGCAGAAATTGTTACTCTGGCCACTTCCAAAAGGGATGAAAGATCCCAACTCTCCACGTGAGAGTGAGAGAACGTGGAGAAGAAAAGTAATAAAACCTCACAGAACATTAAACGACGCACGAGGCCGGGGCAGCTGGAACTTTCCTCGCTGCTCCCCTCAGGAGGGGATGCCCGGGGCTCACTCACCTCAGGCGATGGCTGCCCGCCGGCCCGGCCGCTCCCTCCGTGCCTTCTCCTTCGGTCCTCCCTGCCTTCCCCTTCGGTCCTCTCTGCCTTTTCCTTCGGTCCTCATGCCTTCCCTGCCCTGCCTGCAGCCCTGGGCCGCCCTGCAGCCGCTTCCCCTCCGCTGTCCCGGGCCGGGCGCGGCGGCGGGCGGGGGTCGCTCCATGGCCGCTCCCTCACGCCCTCAGCGCCAGCGGCGCCCCCTGGCGGCGGGGGCGGGCGCGCGCGGCCCCACCCGGAGCGCGCGGCCGGGCCGGGGCGGGGCGGGCGCGTGGCGGCTGCGCTGAGGCGGCGCTGAGGGAGCCGCGGCGGGACGGCGGCGGCGGTGCTGAGGCGCTGGGAGCGGTGGCGGTGGTGACAGCGGGGCAGCGCACAGGCGGCTCGGAGGGGACGCGGGACTGACGCCGAGGCGGCTCTGAGGGGACTCGGGGACCATGTCAGACGAGGAAGCGGGGTACGCGGCCAAGCCCCGGCGGCCTGCAGGTAACGGCCGCAGGGGGAGCGGGCAGGAGCTGTCCCCAAACGGCCCCGCAGCGGCCGATCCTCGCGGGGCGCCTTCGTGTCTCTCTCTCTCTCTCTCCGCTTTTTTGTTTCGGTTTTAATTATTGCTTCATTTAGTCGAGGAGGAAAGTTTGAAGATGCTTCACCGAAGTTAAGCCCGCGGGAGGAGCGAGGAGCGGTTGTGCTTCGCTTCCCGGGCAGTCTCCGCTTCCCTGAGCCCCGGCGTCACTGGCGGCCCCGGAGCGACCCCAGCCCCGGCTAACGGGGGCTGCTGAACCGGTTACCCGGCTAACGGGGCATGCTGAGCCCCCAGCCCCGGCTAACGGGGGCTGCTGAACCGGTTACCCGGCTAACGGGGCGTGCGGAGCCCCCAGCCCCGGCTAACGGGGCGTGCGGAGCCCCCAGCCTTGGATAACGGGGACTGATGAGCCCCAGCTATCGGAGGATGCTGAGCCTCAGCACCGGTTAACGGGGGATGCTGAGCCCTAGCCCCAGTTAACGAGGGATGCTGAGCCCCCAGCCCGGGCTAACGAGGGATGCTGAGCCCCAGCCCCGGTTAACGGGGGATGCTGAGCCCCCAGCCCCGGTTAACGAGGGATGCTGAGCCGCAGCCCCGGTTAACGAGGGATGCTGAGCCGCAGCCCCGGTTAACGAGGGATGCTGAGCCGCAGCCCCGGTTAACGGGGGATGCTGAGCCCCCAGCCCCGGCTAACGGGGCACTGACCCCGCTGCCCCTTCGGGTACCGTGGCCGCAGGTGGTGATTCCCTTCCCGGCAGGTCCTCGCCCCGCTCCGTGCCGGAGCAGCACCAGGAGCTGCCCCGGTGGCACAGGTCGGGCGGGTTTCTGTGGTGTGTGGTTTCCTTTCCTGTGCTGTAACTCGGGTCACTGAGGGGGAAACTACGGAAATGATGACAGAGTCAACAGAAGTAATCTCTGGGACGCTGCACCAGGAAAGGAGAACAAGGAGAACTGAAAGATTGTTTTTTCACACTACTGTGGCTTTTCACCACAGCCAAATCCTGTCTAGGTGTGACTGGAGGAAGTGGTAGAATTCCTCAGGTGGGGCAATGAGTTGCACTGAATTTTTACTTCTTGGTATCGTTATTGACGTGGGATTTGTCCTTTCAGTTAGGAGGTGTTAGGTGTGTGACATGGGCCAGGACATTTTGGAGAAGATGCACTGAGATAGCCCAACTGGCAATTTCACTCCCTGGAAGCTGGAATGTTTTCCTGTTACTTCCATTGTTCAGAAACAGGCAACAGAAAAGTCCTGATTTATTTTATGCTTTCCTTGTTTGCAGCCAGAGAAGGAATGAAATGTATTTATAAGAAAGCTTTGTGTACAAAGCCTTTGGCTGGGTAATTTGAGCTGTACAAATAACTGTGGATCTCTTTGGCCCTGGTGCCCAGTGGCACATCCTGGCTCTGGTATCTTTGGAGAGGATCTCCATTTCAGTGTAACTATCTTAGTTATTAATACCTCACCACGGTCACATCGGTGTCAATCTTGTCTCTGCAAGCCTTTCCTGAACACACTGCTGAGGTGGTTTCTCCTGCAGCTCTCATGTGATCACAATAAAATATGGAGTAAGTGGCATGAGACGTAGTTTTGGTTATTGGATGTCAAAATTTTGGGGTTTTCCCATCTGAAATGCTCTGTGAAGCATCTGTGAAGACACGTAATTCACTTTGGAATTGGCGTTTTGTTTTCATCAGGGCACATTTTTGCTGTTTGACAGTGGTGTGCTTGTTTGGATTGTGGAGTCTTTGCAGAAGGAAATAAATCACAAATGAACCATGTGCCACACCTCAAGCTGTAACGAGAATTTTCCCCTTCCATCTTAGCCTCTAGCACTAAGTGTGTATTATAAATTCTTAATACAGTTTGATGGCCCAAGTGATAATTTCTTGCTAAAGTAATGGTAACTGTTCCAGTCAGCCTTAAAGGCATTGAAGGCTGATTCAATTAAGTTTTTGTTTTTATTTTTTTAATAGTCCTTCTCCTTGTGGTTTATTTCTCAAAAAGGTTGCTCAAGAATATTTGCATTTTTTTCTATTGCCTGCTTACACTTGCCCACCACAGCAGGCTATAAATCCAAGGTGGGGGCTTGCCTGCCTTTTAGCTCAGGGAAAATTCCAGTGGCAGGTTTAGGGGTACTGTCAGCCAGCACTTTGGGCAGGGTCATGCCCTTGTTTTCAGCCTGTGGGGCGGGCAGGGATGGGCATCACCTCCAGGAGCTGCAGAACCAGCTCATCCCACACATGCAAGGCATGGTTCTTGTATCTCATAGAGTTTTCCACCAGACAGCATCTCTCTCCCTTCTTGTATTGTGAAGAACAACACATTGGTGCTAAATAAAGCATCCTCTTTGCTCAATCTTGAAATTTGACATCGTTTGAGGTGTGACTTCTACATGAAATTCCAAATCTCCAGAGTAGGAGGGTGAAACCTGGGGATATCCCTGCTTGGCAGCAGGCTCCTGGCAGCCCGTTAGGAGTCTCAGCTGGCAGGATAAGAAACTTCTTGTAGCTCTGTGAATGCCTCCCAGGCCACATTTTGGCATGGCTTTAGCAGGGTAGCTTTTGAAACCACCAGCTCGTTATTTGATCCCAGAGTAACCTTCAGGTGTCTTCCATTGACAGAGGAATAAGGCATGAGGAGTTTCTGGCCAAGAAATTCTTTATGGAGGTTTTATTTCATGTCCAGCTAATCTTGCACCTCATTTTATCCAACTTCCCAGATCCACTGGGTGTGAGAATTGTGGTTTCCTTAGATGTGCACCCCTTCCAGCTGGAGCAGAACCCAGGTTCCAGCAATGCTGTCCCAGAGCTGGCAGGCTGGGGGCATTTGTGTTCTGCCCCTTACACGAGGTTCCTCTGACTTGTCAGAAAACAAAGGAACATGATCCCACTGCTGCCTGTGAGTCACTCTGCTACAAGAACTTGGGGGAGAGAAAGGCATTTGGGAATTGAAACTTCAGTGTTGGTACACTTCTGCAAAAATGCTGCTTGGACAGCATTCTGCCCTCAGCTGTCTTGTACAACTTAGAGACCGATGAAAATCAAAGCAGAATTTGGCTTTTAATTTGATTTCTGATCTAAACCTAATGCATTTGGCCAGAGGAGTAGTGCTAACAGTGACTTACTTCTAGGAACATTTAATATTAATATCCAATTTAGGCACTTTAATAGGCACTCTTGGTTTTAAAAAGTGACAATTTCTGCTCTTTTGTAGATGATACCAACTCTGGCCTCGGTTTTTGTGGATGGATCCTGGTGATGACCTCGATTTTTTTCACTGTTATTACATTTCCTATATCAGTATGGATGTGCATAAAGGTAAAACCGTTCACTGCTAAGGTGGATTAAAACTTTCAGCAATGCAGTGTGGCTGTTATTGTTCTCAATTGGATTCATTGAGAAAATAAACACAAATTAATCTAGTTCTGTTCGTTCTTGAGCTATAGCAGACCCCAGCACTGCAGTGCATTCAAACCAAAAATAAAAGTGGTATTATAATATTTGGTCAAAATAATTCCTGCATTGGTGTCTTCACTACATCTGCCCAGCTGTCATTAGAAAATAAGCTCATTTGAAGGATCAGAATAATTGCAAGAACCCATGACTACTCTTAGAGAACTGATTTTTTTTAAGGTATCTCCCTGTATATCACTCATGTAAATATGAAGTATGTAAATGGAAATCTGTAATTCTGTACAGGGATGTGGCTGCACGTGACACATTTGAAGACACAGTGTTATCTGTGATCACTCTGAGGTTGATGTTTGCAGTTTCCAGACAGGAGGAGTTATTTCCTCCTGGCTTGGCTGATGCGGCATCAGAATTGGAGCTGGAAAAATCCCTGCTGGGTCACAAATGCTGCACTTTGTTGTGTTGTTGCCAGGATATTCCTGATGGCTCTGCTGGTGCCTGAACCTGCCCAGGCGCCCTCCTGTTGAGAGTCTGAGGAATATTTCTTGTGGACTATTGTCCTGATTTTTTCCTTTTGCTCTTTGCTTTTTGACAATAAAGTTTTAGCTAAAATTCTCAAAAGCAGCCAGTAGAGAAGTGTGTATTAAATTTGAGACTCAAGCCTGTCCTAGCCTGGTGTGTACATAATTTGGAATCCATCAGGTGCATGACATCCACCAATCTGTTCCAGATTATCAAGGAATACGAGCGAGCCATCATCTTCCGCCTTGGACGCATCCTGAAAGGGGGAGCAAAGGGACCAGGTATGTCCTGGACAGCAATTTCCTCCAATTAGTCATCAGCAAAACAATCATGGTGTAGAGACATTGCAGTAAAGTGGCAAATGGATTTCTCAAGAATTCTGTAACTTCCAGTAAGAGGATGTGTTACAACAGGAATTTATGAGCCTCGTGGGTCTCTTCCAGCTCATAAAGTTCTGATTTGTACTCTGGATTGAGAAGGCAGCAAACTTAATTCTACCCAGCTCTCCTTTGTTAATGTATGATCTGCAGGCAGAATCAAAAGCACTAAATGTAAAGGGAGGAATAATGGCATCAAATGGGTTTTTTTTGAAAAAGAAGGTTGATGTATCAGTTAAACCCAATGAGTCTGAAAGCCTCAATATCCTTCAAAAGTAACAGAAGCCAGTGGAGTATTTGATAGTTTTGACAAGTTGTTAGAAACTCTGAGACCTGGAAGAATGTTATTTTCAGCTGTTGCTCCTGCTGCTCAAAGTGACAGCAAGGGGCAATGGCTTCTTCCTTCATTTTCACCCAGGCTTTGCAATGTTCCACATTGCTGGAAAGCTGAAGAATCTCACTGAGCCACCAGAGCAGAAGGCAGGAGATTGGTGCTTGCCAGAATTAGGCCCCACAAGTAACTATGTGGGGAACATTTTTAAAAGTAGTTGCTAATAGTTTTGGGGCTGTTTTATTTCCAAATGTTAAAAATCTCTAAGTGCTCCCCAGATAAATTGAAGTTTCTCAGCATGTATTTTGGAAAATCTTACCTTGGTTTGGAAGCCACTAACAAGTGTTGTGCTGCTGAGTTCCTCACAAAGATCTGCACAGCCACAACAGTTGGGTTTCACCTTATTGCAGTAACAAGTTTTGTCTGCTCTAATGATCCATTTTCACATCTTCTTGAATGGATTTTTTGGCACAGGTTTGTTTTTTGTCCTGCCTTGCACAGACAGCTTCATCAAAGTTGATATGAGAACCATCTCTTTTGATATCCCTCCTCAGGAGGTGAGTTTGCATTTGCCTTTGCATCTACTAAAGCCCTTGCAGAATTTTGTGCACTTTGCTTTTCCTTCTCCCCTCTCAGTATTGGGTAATGTGCAGTTTGAATACAGATTCTCTGTGCAGTGCAGTGTATTGTGAAGAATACATATATCCCTTGGAAATGTCATCCAGTAAGGGAAGAGCACTGAGAGAAAACAGATGATGCTCTGAGGACCAAATGAGAGAATTGAACACTGCCTGAGAGCTGGAATGGGAGGGGTTTGGAACGAAGGCTGCTGGGCTTCATACAACATCCCCTAATTGCCTCTGTGAAATCTGGAAGATTTCCAGGCACAGCAGGGATCTGTCCTGTGCCAATTTATCTACATGTATAAACTGGCTCAAGTAATGGGATGAAATTGGAATATACATCAAATGCTATTTATAGCAGCTGGGGGAATGAGTGGTCAGCTCCCTTTGTTGGGTTGGTGTGCACGTGGCTCCTGTGCCTTGCCCTGCACAGGAACATGATGAAGGTGCTGCCACTCATGGCAGGTCCTAAAGAACAAAAAAATTACTTTGATTTCTAGTCTGATTTGCCTTGGACATCCTAACTTTGTAGCAGAATGTCTCCAGAGCATTAAGCCAGCTGAACTCAGTGCTGCCAACTCAATGGATAACAAAAGAATAAAACCCAAGTGTCCCTCTAAAAATAAGCTAGTGAACAATTGTATCCTGATGGTTATAACTGTATCACTCATGTATCAGGTGCATTTTGAGACACAGAGATGCTCCCTTCAAGCTGTGTGCTGCATCTGTTTCCTGTCAGATCTGCTGTGGGCTTGTTGCTCATGGTTAGTTGTAGATTGAGACAAATGGCAGCTGTCCTGGTACACTCTAAAGGGTAATTGGGAGAAACCTAATCACTGGCAGGCAGAATGTGCTTGCAGCTGCTGATGTACCATTAGTGAGGCCATCAGTAATCCAGTTTTTCTTTTGGCTTGATTAAATTACGCTTATGGATTTAGGTTTGTTTGTGTTCCTTACGTAGAGGCAGAAATCAATTTTTATTTGTTCAACATGATTTCTGTGCATGCTACTCATTCTTTAGCTTTGTGTTAGAAAAGCCTGCTAAAAGAGGTCGTTTGGGAAGGGACAGGGCAGGTGAGTCTTGAAGGGAATTGTGTACCATGGAACAAGGTTCTCTGAGCTCCCCTGTGCAGTGCCACCCTCCTGTCCCAGGAGGTGCAGTTCTGCAGCACAGTCCCAGGGCCCTGCTGTCAGGCTGCCTCACACAGCCCTGGGGAAACCTCACTGAAAGACAGCCCAGGGACCTGCCTGGGTGTGATTCCTTGCCAGAATCACGGGTTAAACCTTCTCAGGTGAAGATGAATTTCAGAGTAAATAATTTCCGCCTTTTCTCTTTTTCCTGTCACTGATACGACTTGCAGATTCCTCTGTGATTTCGATGAAGTGGGTTAAAAATAACATTGAGGCAAAGTGAATGGAATGTGCTTTTCACTGAGAAGTTTCTAATCCCATATTTAGTCTCAGCTTTTCAGAGCTGTACTGGGAAGTTTGTGAACACTGGGGCACATTCCCATGCAGCATATGTGTATAAGGACTTTTGTGTTCAAGACAGTGGGAAACCAGGGCTTGGTGTAGTAAAACAAATACGTGATTGTCTTAATAATTAACCTGGTATTTATGGAATATTCTGTACTTTCCCCACTGCTTTTCAGATCCTGACCAAGGACTCGGTGACAATCAACGTGGATGGAGTGGTTTATTACAGGGTGCAGAACGCCACCCTGGCCGTGGCAAACGTCACCAACGCCGACTCAGCCACCCGGCTCCTGGCACAGACCACCCTGAGGAACGTCCTGGGCACCAAAAGCCTCTCTGAGATCCTCTCTGACCGTGAGGAAATTGCCCGCAGCATGCAGGTAGGAGCATCTTGGAGCACTGCATCACACAGCAGGTAAAGCAGCAATCCCATGGATCACTTAAAGGTGGGGATTTGTTTTATCTCTAAGTGATCAGTTGTGATTTGGAGCTGTAGGAAAAGCCCTGACAAGATCTCTTGGGAGGGCACTCTGTAAAATAAGAATGAGGGACTAAAGCACTAAGGGTCAGTGGGGTTAGCATGTGGGAATGAGGGATACAGGAGAGGATGGCTTCCCTGGATCCTTGTGTCAGTCCTTGAATGTGGGAGGAAACTGTGCCACAGAATTCCTTCAATACATTAATCAAGCTCTGGGAGTTTTTGTTACTTTAAAACAGTTGTGCTCTTTTAGCTGTCACATCATAGTACAAATACTAAAGCCCTGAAGGTCTGAGAATTTGAAGAGAATTCATTTGGTTTATTGGTCATTCTTCATATTTGGGCATTAGTTTGAGGCAGGTGTGTGGCTTCACTTACCTGTCCTGCCTTCTGTAGGTCACACTTGATGAGGCAACAGATGATTGGGGGATTAAGGTGGAACGTGTGGAGATCAAGGATGTGAAGTTACCTGTCCAGCTGCAGAGAGCCATGGCTGCAGAAGCAGAGGCTGCCCGGGAGGCAAGAGCCAAGGTAATGACATCAGCCTGGGGGCTGGATTTGGTTTTTCCCAAGTAAGAAATACACCATTCCCTCTCAAGCCCGTGTAGATACAGAAAGTACAGCTTGAGGGAGAAAGTAATTTCAGCTATCTGTGGGGAGTGCCTCTGCTTTTGAGAGGCAGTGCTGGAAGAAGCCCAAAAGCTTTTGAAGACAGAATAAATACTTGCATTGCATTCTCAAGACCTGATGCCAGCTTTTGTGATCCTGCATTCTGGGTGGGAGGATACCAGGCACTGGGGCCTGGAGAGCAAACAGGAGCAGCTTGTGACGGGTGGAAGCACGTGCCCAGGGCAGGTCATGAGCAGGGTGCCTGTGGTACCTGCCTAGGGCCGAGATCAGCCTGTGCATTCCCTGTTCCTCCTGTTTGGAGCTCAGTTTGAGGACTGAGCTCAGTCTGACCCGTTTGCCTCCGCAGGTGATCGCGGCCGAGGGGGAGATGAACGCGTCCAGGGCGCTGAAGGAGGCGTCCATGGTGATCACGGAGTCTCCTGCTGCTCTCCAGCTGCGCTACCTGCAGACCCTGACCACCATCGCTGCCGAGAAGAATTCCACCATCGTCTTCCCCCTGCCCATAAACATCCTGCAGGGCCTGCTAGGTGTGACGGAGTAGGGAGACTGGGAGGGGCGAGCTCGGGGTCAGCCCACGTTTGCAGCACTGAGTTCCCTGTGTATTGTAGCTTGTGGCAGTGTTAGCAAAGTGGGTTTGCTGAGGAACCTTTTTGTTTTACTGAGTGTGTTATAGAACTTGTATGTAATGTTTGTGAATGTGGACAATCACAATATCTGAAGTTGAAAGCCTCTCAGAAGGAGTACAAGCAGGTTGTGATCTTAAGTAAACTTTATCCATATTGTCCTGGATGGAACACCTCTAATCCAAAACCTCCTTTTCAAACAGAAGAGAAACCAGTTGTGGTAGAGGTGATCCAACATTTGGGATTATTCCTTCTACAAAACGGGTCTGTAGCCCTGCAAGGGAAGTAGAATACTGTCCTGGGGGCTCCTGAAAATCAGGCTTGTGTTCTCTAAACCAGTCCCCATTGATGAGAAACAGTTGTTAGTGAAACTTTCTGGCTTTCTGCCACCCAGGAATGGCACAAACATGCCGTAGTTATGGATACAACGTGCTTGTGGTCACTGATGGGCTGCCGTTGTTATTAGGCTGTGTCTGCATAGAGTTGCACTGCTTTAAAGCACTGAAAAGGCTCTACATCTGTTTCTCCTAAAAATATGTTTTAAAAACCAGAGTGCTGCATTTCATCCAGATCTACAACCATATTTCTCTAGGAAATGACACGTCTGTAACCAGCAGCAGGGACGAGTGGTGTTTAACAGAAGGCGCTGCACTGGTGCTTTACCTGTTGGTGCTGCTCTGTGCAGACCTGGAGTGGCTGTTGTGTCAATAAGGGCTTACATTTCAACCTCAAAGCAGCTGGGCCTCAGCTCACATAACCCAAGCTGTTGAACTTCCTGTTTTGTACCCCTGTAGAACGGATTAATAAGAGAAGAGATGGAGACAGCGTAGGGAAGACTAAGACTCGTCAGGCTGCCACCAGTATTGAGTCTGACATCCATAAAATCTGGGACGAGGCAGTGGAACTGAAATGCCAAGATCACTGATGTAAGTGCCCTTCTCCCACTGGCCAGCATAACTCCATAAGTAGTTTCTTATGCCCCTTCTGCTCCAATCAGCTCTGTATTTACAGGTGATTTAGGCCTGGGTACCTGTGCCTCGACACGCTGTGCCTTTGTCACTGGCAGGAGATGCCCAATTGCTGTTGTTTTTCTGCCTGTCTGCTGGGCAGGTTTTCCTCTGCATCACCAAAGCAATATACTCTGTGTTTGTCAAGGTGGCAGCTGATGTAAGCTGAGCTTAACTTCTGGCTGGGAGCAGGAGAAACAGTTAACAAAGCTGGAATAATTAGCATTGCTGTGCTCAGGCACTTGGAGTGGGAAGCAGAGCCACAGCACAGCTCCAGGTTAATCCTTGGGGAAGATGAGTCACCCTGTAACTCCCGCTGCTGCTGCAGGTGCCACCCCTGTGAATTCTTGTTGATAGCACAAGATGCTTTTTTGCTCTCATCCTGAATAAAAAAACATGCTGTTTACTAATGAGTGAGTTTCTGAAAGAGTAAAATACTGTTTATCGGGGTCTCAAATGCATATAATTCTGAAGAGGGAAAGCAAAGCAGTCTCAAACTCCTCAAAATAATTTCTGTAATGTTTTACTAAAAAGTCCACGTGCAAAAGATGGCACAAAGAAGGTTTTGGTTTCTAAGGTGTGTTGAAACATGAGATCTACAGCTGGTCTTTAATGTTTTCCTCTTCGTAACAAACCCCACCATTTCTGTTCTTCCCATATTTCATACAAGCTTTATTGTATTAAATATAATCAAAGCAAGGAGTAGGGTCAATGACTGGTCATGATTGTTTTCGGAAATTATTGCACAGCTAATTGGCTATTAACATCATTCCCTCGTTAACATACATCCTGCAGGAGGAAGGAGCTCTTGAAGGCATTGAAGGCACTGAACTTGCTCTGTTTCAAACATTGCTCACACATCCACATCTGCCATTGCTCTCTGCAGGGGATCCACGGCCCAGTAGTCATCATCCCAGCCCAGGAACCAGCCAGAGAAGGTGGGAGGCTCAAAGCCCTGCTTGACGATGGTCACCGGGGTCCTCTTGTCCCGCGTGGAGGGGTCTGTGTCAATGTAGCGCTTGGCTGGGGACACAGGGAGGGAGCTCGCTGAGCACCAGCCCTGCAGAGCAGCAGCTCAGCTGGGGCTAAAGGGCTGCCACAGAGGCAGCTTCACATTGGCCATTTGAACAAAAACACCCGCTGAAAGTTTTTAGATAAAACCCTATGGTTTTATCTATGCCTGTCAGAATATAAATTGCCTGAGTCATGATCACACAGTGGGAAAATGAGAAAGGGATAGTTCAGAGAGGAAAATGTGACATTACCAGACTTGAGTGCTTCAGTCTTTTCTTCTTCTTGGGCATCTTTCCCAATCCATACAAAGACCTAAAGATAAAAATATTAATTACTTCAGCATCAATCATTCCCTTTATGAAGGGATAATTTAGATGAAGCCTCAGTGAACAGAGTATGACACAAACCAGAAAATCCTTGTGTTGGGTGTGCCTGGGTTGTCAACCAACATGACCAAAGCTCTGTTGGTCAATAATGGGAAGTTTTTTGTCTGCATTTTATCTACATGCATTGTAGACCCTTGAACAAATTCTACAGCAGCTTAACATCAGGGGAAAGTAGCAGATGTATGAACATTTTTCCATAAAACATCAGAATTCAGCTCTGAGTTGCCTTGTGGCTGATGTGTGCTGAATCTGTAATAAAATAGCACCTCTGGCTATTGTGGTTCAGGTCTCAATCAAAAGCCAATCTGTGCCTATCCTTTGCTCCTCTTATCCCCCTGTAAACATGACATACCTGATCCCACGTGTCCAGGAGCATCACATCATCTGTGGCAAGGTCATCCTGAGTCAGATCTCCAGGAACTTCTTCAATCTAGAAAACAGAGGGTTCAGATAAACACAGGCTTCATTTACTTTATCTGCACAGGACAGACGACACAAAGAAAGATCAGGTGTAAGCTGGTGGGGGGCTCAGAGCAGCTGGGCCTGAGCTTGTCCCCCCTGCCAGGTGGGTGCTGGATGAATCCCCCAGACACTCACGGTGAAGCGGCCGCTCTTGTTGGAGCACGCGAAGAGGCGCGGGGGGTGAGCGTCCATCTTCTTGTCCTTGAGGCGGGGCGAGGTGCGGTACGGAGCTTTGCCACCCAAGGCTGCCCAGAAATTGTCTGGAAAACACAGAGAGAGAGAGAGACTGATGCTTCTCCTGGTCATGGAACCACACCAGGGTTATGGTTTGGGCAGGACTTGAAGCATTCTTCCAGGTCAGAAAGTCCCAATGCCTGCAGACATACGTAAGAGCGCTGTTAAACAATGAAAATATATTGGAGAAGCCCCTCTTGCCCATGTCCACATCTTGGTCTGGGAGACAAAATACCCATGAAATAATTGCTGAGCATGTGCAGCTACACAAAATGATCTGACTCCACTGTGACCCCCTCACCTGGCTCTTTGCCCTCAGCAACCTGTACTGGGCGAGCTCCCAGTATCTTCAGCAGCTCCTGTGCTCCTGATTTCTCAGCGTTGCTGGCTCCTTGGCCAACCCACAGGTAGGCAGCAGAGGGAGTTTTCAGGACAAAGGCATCATTGGAGTTCAGCTGACTGGCTGTAGGATCCAGCTGAAAAGAAGGAACACTGCAGGTGTCAGGTGTAACCATCCTCTACAGGGAGCCTGTTACTTCAAAATCAAACCAGAACCTACAGTTGAATAAACTGCAAACAAGATTTTCCATATGAGCATGTAAAGCTGTTAGATGTGTTGTGTATTCCCTGTATCCAAGTGATGAGTTAGATTTTCCACATGGGAAGAGTAAATAACTCTTTCAGTGTGTGATTACAGGTACACATGATCTATAGCAGGAATGCCTGGCTGTCATTGTGCCAGTCCTGGTGGTTATGGCAGGAGATTGAGGAGCTCACCAGGGAGCCCATGGCAGAGCAGCCCCTGCTGCCAACACTGATCAATCATTAACATCAACCCCTCTGTGTCAACAAGGACCGGCCTCTTGAAGCTGGAAACGTGGGCAGTTCCTGCAGCCATAAACCACCGCCCTCTCCTCACCAGGATTTACTCTCCCCTTTGTCGTTGCACAGAGACGTTTGTGTGCGTTTTCTCTCAAACCCGTGTCCTGGCCCAAGTTCCTCTTCCATGGAGGGAACTGAAATCCCCAGTGGATCCTGTTCCCATCATGGGCTGTACACACCACCCCAAGGCTGACTGTCCCTCCACGTACCTCCACTGCTCTGGTGGCTCCGGAGGTGCTGGAGCGCACCTGGAACAGCCGCATTGCCGCAGGAGCAGTCTGGCCTCCTTCCCTTGAGGTTCCACCCTTGTAGACAACCAAGGGCTTTCCACCAAACATGCTCATCAGGTGAGGGGGCTCTTTCCCTTGCACTACTCGTTTCTGAAAAAAGGAAACTTCCTGTCAGTTTTGAGGAGTGCAAGTCTAACCAGAAATGGCTTTTACAACCCTCTGTCGAGCTGGAATATTCACAGAGCACCCAGCTGGGCCAGGTGTTTAATATATACATATACATATACATATACATATACATATACATATACATATACATATACATATACATATACACACTTTATGCCCCCAGTGTTGGGGTTGGTTTCTGCTGGCTCTCTTTACCTGCACAGGGGTGCCTCCCAGCTCCTCATCCAGCTGCACTGTGAGGAATGCAGAAGTTGCAATTTCATCCTGCGTGGAGTCGGCGCCCTGCCTGGAGAACAAGGCCAAATCCCAGCTTTATTCTCAGCCTTTCCCCCCACACACACCTTACAGAGATCAAGAGGAGTAAGGGAACCTTTTGTTACTGAATCTCTGCAGCACTTCCTTCAACACAAAGGAGAAATTCCTTATCCTCTATTGTAGCACAGGGAGTACAGAGGGAGATAAGAACCTTTCCTAGATAAGCAGCACTTTCCTAGATAAGAAGAGCTTGGTCCAAAGAAGGGAGTAATAACCGGGGGGTGGGGGGGAATGGAAAAAAAAATGTTCACACAGTAATTCCCTCCATTGTTCCACTTCAATTGAAACATCCCAGACTTCTGGTATCGTTTTGTTTGCAAGGGAAAGTTATCCAGAGTGAAACTTTATCCCCCAAAGATCCTCTGAAGTGGGAACCAGCAGTGATCGATTTTCTGAATGGACTCGCAGCCCCAGCGTTTCCTGACTTGCCCCAGGGTAAGTCCCGTACCAGGTGTAGATGATCTGTCCCTGCTTCCCGTCGTGCTGGTAATCGTACAGGATGATGTAGCTGTCCCCGCCGTAGAACTGCCCGTACGTGGCGGGGTCCACTGGCACCTTCTCGGAGCCTTCTATTCTCCAGATCTGGCGGAAGAGGAGCAGAGGCGCTGCAGAGCGAGCCCATCGCCGGCCCGCGTTATCCCAAATTATCCCCGAATTATCCCCGAATTATCC
Organism: Molothrus aeneus; assembly: GCF_037042795.1. Classification (NCBI taxonomy): domain Eukaryota; kingdom Metazoa; phylum Chordata; class Aves; order Passeriformes; family Icteridae; genus Molothrus; species Molothrus aeneus. Next base: position 9,612,572 of record NC_089664.1, on the reverse strand, counting down.
CCGAATTATCCCCGAGTTCCGCATCCCGGAGCCGGCGGTGCTGCCGCGCCCTCTGCCGGGACCTGAGGGGACAATTCCCATCCGCTCCAGTGGCGGGTCCCGAACGGAGCTTTGAGGTTTTCCGGGGAGTTTTTAAACTGCCAAACCTCGGCCGAGCCCGCTGCGGGCTTCTGGACAGCCCCCAGCCCGTACAAGCCCAGCTCCACCCCTGCTTCTATGCGCAAAGTCATGAACCCAGGTGCTCCAAGACATTCCTATATGTGATGGCAACAGGGAGAATAATCAGGAGGAGGAGGAATAAACCCATGTCCACAGTGCTGGGAAATTGTGGAGTCAGAATCAACCCCGCTTTCCTGCAGTGCTTTCACGACCCTGCTGCTATTTCTGGTGTCAGAAATTGCCCCAGTAGTTACAAGACTCAGCGTTGATGGCTCTCTGGCCTCCTGGCTCTTGCAGCAATGCCATCAAGTAGCAAAGAAAAGTCTGGAAAGCTTCCCAGAGGGATTGTGCCACCACTGACCTGTTTCTTGCCAGAGCCATCATCCTCCATGCCGTGCTGGGCAGCCATGGCCTTGGAGCTGTGCAGGGTGGCAGCGTCGAAAGGGACCTGCTCGATCTTGGCAACATGGCCAGACACGTGAGGCTGCCCCAGCCCTTCTGTCTGGTCCTTGTCCCGCCAGTTCTTGAAGAATTGCTTGAACAAAGGTGTCTCACCACTCTCAGGGAGGACTTGGATCTGAAAGGAATGAGCCTTTAGAACCATGTCCCTAAGAACAGCAGGTTTATCTACTCTTCCTCAGTCTTAGAAGAGGTCATGGAAAAGGTAAAAGAGTATCTGAGAGGAAGAAATTTCACCAGCTGTGCTGGGGTAAATGCTGCTTTAGCCCAGGAGCAGCACTGCAGAATCTCCCAAAACAGAGCAGGTCTCCCACAACAGGAGCCACTAGACAGGGACATGTGCCACGAGCCATCCGAGCTCCACAGTCCCTGGGCCATGTGGCAGAAAAGTGACCCCAGTGCTTGGGGCTGCCACAGGTCCTTACCTGGGTGTGTTTGGGATAACCCATCTTGTCAATGAACTCTGAGGCTGTTTTCAGTGCTGCCTTCTTCTCTTCAGAGTTGGCACCTTTGCCTTTAATGAAAATAGAGGGAAAGGGGGTAAGGATTTTTTACCCAGAGAAGAAACTGTCCCAGGTACCTTCTGCCAAAGTAGAAGGGCCCAACCTTCCAGATAAATGATGCCATATAACAAATGACCATTGCTGGATCTCTTTCGTGCCTGTTGTGATGGCTGAGAGGGAACAACTGCCTTTCTATTTATGGTATGAATTCTTTTCTCCCAGTTCTCTCAGGTACCTTTCCAAACAAAGATCTTTCCATCTGTGCCGTGGTCCAGGATGAAGCAGTCATCTGTACTCAGGGCTGCCTGGGAGAAGGGGTTCTCATCTGCCACCAAGGACACTGCCATGTTCCCAGCCCCATTGGAGACCTGTGACAACACAGCACAGAGGTCACATAAGGCACCCTCTGCTCCCTGCTGCTCCGTGGCCATAGCTCAGAACTCAGGGAGGGGAAGGGAAATCCATTTAAATGTGCTGGCTGCTTCAGGCACTATTGTTTTCAAACAGGATACCTCTGACACAGTAACAATATGGCAAAAACATAACACTTACTCCAAAGATTTCAACTATTTCTAGCAAAGTACATACTGCTGGGACCAAGGAGAGATTGGTCCAAAATGGGAAATATCCTCAGTGCAAAGGAAATATCTTCTAAAGCAAGCCAACAGCACACAGGGACCGAAGGGTAACAGGAACAGCCTCCCTGTATCAAGTGGGGTTAAAAATCTGAGTTCCTCTACTGACTGATGCATAAAGTGCCACATAACAAACCATCTTAGCAGATATTCACCCCATGGATACCAGAGGCTGCTCAGAGAAGATTCCTCCCAAAAAGTCTTGGACACTCTTCTCCACTCACACAGCTGATGGCAAATGGCACCTTCCAAGTCATGGCTTCATCTGGGTGTTAGAAAGGGGCAGGTCCTGCTTCTCAGGCTCAGTTTCTAGTTCTTTCCTGTCACTTTCCTAACACAATGCCTGACAGCACAGAGGAAAACTCCCTTTTCCCCCTTATTTGTTTCACACTCCACTTCTCTTTCAAAAATTCTGGAAGTCCCAGCTGTCTCACTACAGTCATAAGTGGTGACAAACCAACAGAAAGTACATGGACATGCAATGTGAGCAAGCAACAGAGGTTCATGCATAAAATTTAAGAAGTAGAGTGAGGCAGGAGTAGGACTCAGAGCAGCTCAGCTCCTCTCTGTATTGCAGCTCCATCCAATTTCACAAAGATCACTCCACTCTCCCCAGAGTTCTGTCAGGGTTCCTCACTACCTTGTACAGCTTAGCCAGCTTCCTGTTGGCTGTGTCGGTTTTGGTCTCATCAGAAGCTCCTGCTGGCAAATTGGGCTTTGGTCCCAGAACCTGTGAGGGAGAGAAAAATCATTACTAGCCAGCCCAAGAGGATCTTCCTTCCCAGGTGCTCCAGTCAAGAGAATGAGTGGAAGAGAATTCCAGATCAGTCACGTAAATTCCCTCTGATGTCCCAGCGGGACAAGGACCAGCTCTGCACTGAGCTGTGTGTTTATACCACACACAGCACCCACCCCACCTTTCTTTCACGCCCCACGTGCCACTCCAGCAGGGACAAAGGCACAGAGGGAATAACCTGGAGCATTTCCTCGCGCTCGGATCCCTCCTCTGACACGTAGACCTTGGCGCGGCCGTTGCGCTCATTGTCCCGGATGCCCTTGGCCAGCACTGTGGCCTTCAGCCGCTCCTGCCGGTTGCTCTGGGAGCCACACCATTGGAAGATGTTCTGGGGGAGGAGAAAGTTGTGTCAGAGCATGACAGCCCCTCCCTAGGTGAGACAGGACTCAGCTGGGACTGAACAGTGTCAGTGGTTCAGGACGATCAGCAATGAGATGGCTTCAGCAGACTGGGGAAAACAAAACTTATGTGAAGGTCAAACACCTCCTGCCCCTTGAATTCTGCCACCCCTGCCTTGACGTGGTACTCACACTGCCCAGGTCCAGGATGAAGCAGTCCCCTGTGTTGAAGCTGTCCCAGCTCACAGGGACCTCCGTGGCCCGGACTGTCCGCCTGCCTTTGACCTGCAGCAGCCTCTGCACTGTGACCTCGTTGGGAACCACGTGCCTGAAGCCAGAAGCCACACCACCAGCCTGGGGGAAACACAGGAGCAAGGATTCACACCAGGACTGGGGGAAGAGTGTGTTCCCATGTGGATAGCATGTCCTGCCTACCAGAAATTATCCCAAGCTCAGGATTCACTTTCTCTGCTGATAGAACTGGGAATTATTTATCAATGCAGGCAACAGGACCCATGTCAGTTACCCTCAAAAAAAGCACAACCAACTTTAAATGAATGAAAGTAACAACAAGCAAGTGGGAAATAAATAAACCAGAAAGATCAGGAAAGTCTCAGACATGAGGAAATGTCAGCACTTTGCAAGCAAGTGACCTGCTATCACTTTCCTTGTGCCTTTGGATTCCTAACAGACACAACTGCTTGACTGCATGTTTTCACTTCTATCCCACTTTATTGTGATGGCAGGGAGGAGTAACTCCCACTACTGTTCATCTCCTTTACCAAAACATTGCACATGCTGGGAGGGTGGGCTAAGCACAGAGACTGCAAGGTCAAACTGTTATGCAAGTGGGGAGAAATCAAATCTCCTGGGTAGGCGTTTCCCACTAACTTTGCTGCTTCTTAAATTCATTCCAGGTGCCTTGGGACTGTTCTTTCCTCTGCCTCTTCAAGAAAAACAAAACCTCGATTCCTAAAACTTTCTGGGGCTTTCCTTGTGTATTATTAATTCAGCCAAATCTCTCCCACTGGGATCTGCTGTTCTCCACCCTGTTCAGTTCCAACTCATTGAAAACATCTGGCTGAGAATGGCTTTTAAGCAACTGGAAAAAGGGCAATTCTCACTCTCCTGGGAATTGGGCAGGATGCCATTTCTTGCAGACTCAGTTGTCACCCACCTTGTACTTGATGCCAGATTTGAAGTAGCCCAGGAAGGTGGGGGACTCGTGGCCCTGCACCTCGCGGTGCTGCACAGCCCTGCCCTGCAGGTGCTCATCCATCTGCACAGTGAAGATGGCAGCAGCCCCACGCTCATCCTGAGAGCTTTCATCACCTGAAACGTGGAGAGAGACGTTGGGAGGGGATGCAGGGTCTGCTTCTGCATTCAACTGTGCAAACACACGAGGAGAAAGCAGATTTAACTGTGATGTTGTCAAAGAGCCTGGGTTTGCAGGCTGCGGGGGAAGCCATGGCATGGTGACATGGACAGCAGAGGGCACTTGGGAGAGGGAAAAATCCCTGATCAGGAGCAACACACCTGACCTCCCTCCTCTCAGGCAGAAAGGATTTCAGCCAGGCTTTTCACCTGAGATCTTGTCTTCCCTGTGAACCTCTGCAGAACTTACCTGTCCTATTGCCCAGGAAAAGGGATTTTAGGGTTTAGGTTTAGGCTCAGAGGTGGCTGTACTCTCTATTGCAGAGACCACACAAATATTTGACACAAGTAGGGCTATTTACCCCCAGACTGCATTCTCACTGTGCTGCCTTCTCTTTCCTTGGGTAACATTTCGTGGCCATGGCTGGGGCAGAGAGGCCCAGGGGTCCCTCTGGGCTCCCAGCTGTGCAGGGACGCTCCAGCACTCACCCAGCCAGAAGTGCAGGTCGTACTGGAGGTTCCCGCTGCGCTGCTTGATGGTGTTCAGCACCAGGTAGGAATCACCGGTGAAGAAGTCTCCATACAGGTTTTTTGGCACTGGGACCAAATCAAATTTCTCGACCCTCCAGATCTGAAGGCCGGGTTCCTTCCCAGCCTTCAGAAACTCGGCGTGCTCCACCATGCTGACAGGCTGGGGGCGAGACAGAGGGTGCTGCTCAGTGGGCAAGACTCAAGGAAGTCTCTAAATTAAATTGCTTCTCATCTCCTAACTTGGTGTGCCAGGCAAAAAGTGGAAAGTTTCCTTTTTCTCTCGTACACTGAGTTTTGAAGGGGGAAAAAAATAAGGATGTGTGTGGAAAGAATCCCTCTCCACTGATCACTGTTAATTTTCACTTCCAATCACTTCTACTTCCTGGCTTATTACTGGCTTATCCTCTTCTAGACTCTATTGCCTCTCTCTCTGGATTTTAATCTCTGCATTTTTCTTACTAATTTATAACTTCTTAGTATGGCACATAAGTGAAGCTTGTCATTCCAGGCTGTGGGAAAGAAACCCCCTTTAACTCCACTTGTTGTACATCCTGCACAAACATGATTTACAGGTTTTCTAAAACCAAATGGAAAATGCTGTGAATATCATTGAATATTTAGGTAATTAACAGGCTTCTTAAAGCTCTTCTGTTCTGACCTGTTACTTAACTGCTCCCCTGTAGGAATTACATTAATTTACACAACATCCTGTCCTAAAAACATTGCAATTTTGGTTTAATATGTTTACTGCCATCCTTATGCAATATATCAACACAGTGCAATATCCTTTTTTTTTCTTTTTTTTTTTTTTTTAATAAACATAATGAACACTTTCTTATAAAATAATTCACTTTGGTAATTCTGAAAGGAAATAAAACATTTCTGGTGTATTGGCAATGAAGTCTGTCCATTGATCACATCACACCTTTGAGAGCAATCAGGTAACAGGGAAGAAAACATTACAGTATTACATGAGAAGCATTCAGTACTTTGACAAAGAAGATGGTTCACAGCAGCTGATGGACAAAAGTAAAATATGCTCAGTTTTCAAGGCAGAAATAAAGAATGTTACAAGCTAGAAAGCAAAACAGTAAGTTAGGTATCAGAGTGGTTCCTAAGCTGAAATCAGATATCAAAAGATGGGAAAGAACTTTATCATTATGATTCCAGTCTGCCTGAATCCTACCAAATTCCCACTAAAACCTGACAAAGAGTTAGAGGAGAGGGACTCCTGTAAGTCGCTGGAACCAGAAGTTTTTCAGTGTTTAATTGTGATGTTCCTCACTTACCACAGCTGAAAGCACAAGAGCCGCTGTAACAACACATCCCAGCCCTGCCACAGACATGGAGCTGACACAGTGCAGCTTCAGAGCCATTGTGCAGCAAATGGTGAGGAAAAGATAATTGAAGTCCTTCCTGCCCATTTCTAGGAGCAAATGGGCTTCTCCCTCCTCCTGCAGAGCTGTGGGGAGTCCCAGCTCCTCTGGCTGCTGGGGGAGATGAGGAGCAGAAGCCAATCTTTTATCGGGGACAAACACATCCACCCCCTCGGCAGCCCAGGGGCGTAACGCGTTTGTGCAAACAGCCCTGCTGGAATCCCAGAGCCTCCCGCAGCCTCTCCCGAGCCAGAGCCCGGCACAATGTGCGATCCATTACCCACAGCACTCAGGGTCACACGGGCCAAGCGTCCCCGCACGGGGAAACTCAGAGACATCAGCAACAGAGGCAACGTTTTGTCAGCTGAGAGCTGGGAAGCTGATGAGACACAGAGAACAGCACGGCGGCTCCAGCTGGCAGGGGGCGCAGGGACAGAGATTTGGGAAGAGGAGGATGCAAGGGAGCAGCCTGAGGATGGGGAATGCACCCTCCGCTCCCTGAAGCTGTCAGAGCAGCAGAGCTCAGCCCGTGCTGTGCGCCCAATGAGCCTCGCACGCAGCACCGGCACCGACAGCTCGGGAGGGTTGGGGGATGCACCGATGGATCTCAGCTCCCAGAGCACAACCGAGCATTCAGAGTCTGGAGGTGACAGAACAAAAGCTCATTCAGCAATTCAATCATTTCACAACCAAGTATTTCTGAGGGTGTAGCAACACCCTGTGACAGGAACACAAGAGCCATCAAACCTGCTCAGGCCAAAGGAATTACAACAGGGCTGATTGTAGCACCCAACAATCTGCCACCAATAAAGAGATTATTCTTCCAACTATGTCACACTGCAGCAAGTTCATCTATCACATTTCCCAAGTGTTTGCAGTGAGTGACCTGAGCAGGAACCTTTCCCTGTGGCCCTCAGGAATGGAGCAGCCACACAATGTGGAGCTGCTGGGCACTTTTGCTCTCAACACACCCAGGGGACAATTCCTGACAGGCTGAGCTTGCCATGGTCAGAATCTCTCATAAGACTCTTAAACAAGGGGCCAAACCCTCCACCCATAAAACTCCACAACAAAATTTCCACGAAGGAAAGAGCAGACCCTGCTTTGTGCTTTCCCCACTCTCCATGAGGATATTTTCTTTCCCTCTCTCCCGAGAACACTCTGCTGCTCTCTTGTCCAAGCTGATGCATTTTAATTTGAAATGTCACCTTGGCAATGTACCTTTGAAAATTTCACTGGAAAGTCTCAAACTGAAACAGACAATAAAAACAATGTGCTAGTCCTGCTGGTATTTCTGATCTCTCTGAAGGAAGTTCAGAGTGTCAGAGGTCTAAGTCTCAGTGAAAAACATGTTGGAACCCTGACTCTAAGGAAGGCAGCTGTGAAAGGCTTTGGCAGCTGCAGCAAACCCAAACCAAAATGACTGGGTTGCATAACATTAGAAAGAGATGGGTCCTTTCCAAATGGAAAAATACTCTGGACTTCTTATTACTAAATGAAATACCTGTATAGTCCCACACCTGGGCAAACCTCACAGACTGAAGGCACAAAGACCCAGGATAATCTTCTTTAACATCCTACTGTAGGATATTGTAATCCACAGATATATGTAGATACAATATTTTTGAAAAGCATTTATTTAGCCTCCTAATTAATTTGGCATTTTTTAAGTCCAAGCTTGCATTGCCAATGAGCTGCAATATATAAATACAGGCAAAAAACTGAAAGAGGGTTACATAAATTGTATATTTTAGTGCTCTTTTATAAAATTAATTAATCTGAGCCATTCCTGGAGGGAAAAGGTGTAAATCTACCCCAACAGCTGGTTTGGGTTATCACTGCTGGCAGCAAGTGTTGCATTGTTAAATCAAGCCCCAGAAATGTTTGCTCTGGACATTGTTCTGAGGGCATTTGCCAGCTGAGACCGCCAGGGCCCTGCTGAAAGGGTGTCCTGATGGAGACATGGAAAACAGGCACTTCTCAAGCTGCTGCTCATAAAAGTGTCCAGCTTGGTCCCAGAAAGGGTGCTATGCACAGCCAATGTCTTATGCAAAGGAAAGTTGTTTAAGGAAAACATGGAAAGGGCTTGGAATACAGGATTTCAGTGCAGATGGATCAGCTAAATGACACTTGGCTGCATAGCGATGAAAACAAGGACTTGGGAAAATTACCCAATGATTTGAGCAACCACTGGAAGACAACAAGTTCATGATGGTCTCCAGATGTGCAGTCACAGCAGCAGGACAGGCCAGCCCAGGAATGCCCTGGGATGGAGTCTGGCCTGCAGGAACAATCCCAGGGCACCCAACAGGAAAGGCAACCACTGATCAAAGTCTGTGCCTGGCCACAGCCCAGTGGCAGCCTGGAGCTGCTGCTCCAGGGAAGTGTGGAATGAATGATCTCCCTGAGGCTGGAAGCTGTTTGCTTCAGGGGAAGGCCAGGAAAGGCAGAGAGGCCCCAGTGCCTGAGCTCAGCAATCCCAGCCCTGCTGTGCATCCTCCTGGTGCCCTGACTGCTGCTGCAGCTTCCATCCCCTCCGACCCGGACTCAGCTCCTGCCTCTCCTGGCATCCAACCCACACCACCTCTCCTATTTCCACCCTGCAGCTTGTAACAAACAGCTCTCTTGGCCTCCCTCCCTAAATTCTTCATTTCTGCTCTGCTCACCCATCCCTGGGGCTGTGCCTCCCTCCCATCTGTCACAGTCACCTCTGCCCTCCCAGACTGACACCAGCAGCCCTTTGGCTGTTTGCCTTCACTCTCTGAATTGCTGCCAAGGAGGTGCCCAGCTCTGCACTGCCCAGCACAGCCATACTGAGAGGAATGTGCTGCTGCCTTCAGGAAAAACCCGTGGACACTGAGCCTGGAATCTCTTACTCTGCCTCATCACACTGCAAAATCCATTACAGGGAATAATTAATGTGTGGTTCCTCCACATCAAATACACATCTTCACATCTATCACCATCTAAAGCTTAATGATGTCACTAAAGTAACTTTCTACAAGATAATATCACCCAATACTCGCAGCAGGGAAAGAAAGAAAAAAAATCTTTATTTCATTCAGTAACTGGCCACTAACAAGAGAAAAATGAGCACAACAATTTTTGTGAGACCCGGTTAATTCCTAATAATTTGTGGCAATTCACACCTGAATATACCCACAAATACAGTCAGGACTTACCTGCACAGGGCTGCTCAGGAAAGCTTGGCTGAACTAAATGAGACAGACACAAGGGTAGCCCACATGCCCATGTGCTTGTGCTCATTTGCAGCTCCGGCGTCAGTGGGTTCAGATAATTTGTCTAAATCTGCTGCATAAACAAAACCCACACAGGAACGGCTGCAGCCAACACAACACTTCACCACAGAGCATCCAAACCACCTGCTCTCACTGCTGGATCAATTCCTGCCTTTTGACATGGCAAAGGCTGGATTTTTGATTTGAATGGATGGCACTTGCAGAACATCAAAACAGGTTGCAAATACAAACTGAGTTTCTTAAATATGAGGAGAACAGTAAATCTGAGTAGAGTCTGTGTCCACACTACAGTCATGCTGCAAAAATGCCCCTCATGCACCAATCCCTTTTGTACCTCAGGGGCACACGTTTGCATTCCCACCAAGTCTCTCTTTCCTTTTATTTATTTGTCAAGCATTGCCTGGAGAATATGAACTGCTCCAGATAAACAGCAATATATGTCCTAAAAAAAGAAAGCCTCCTTTATCTCACAGCATTCCAGGCTGCCTACATCAAGTGCCAGCAGAGGTAAATCACTGCTGTATTTCTGCTGCAACAACAGGAAAACCCTAAATCCTTGTTTTGCAAGAGGCAAAGGGGTATAATCCTCCTGGCATGATCAGTTAGAGGAAATCTACAGGTTGTGCTTGCCACAGTAACAGCCCAGAGCAAGGGCTGCACTCCCCAGGTCTGTAACAGCGCCACTGAAGAGATCACATGAACAAAACCCCAATAAAGTTATTTGCACAAAGGTTCAGCCCTTTGTGCACTTTGAACACAGTCTACACTGTCTGACTACCCATGTAGCCATTTCTTTACTCTCTGCTCTGCTGCTGCCCATAAAAACTCTGATGAATTTACAAAGCTTGTAAGAGTGAACAGCACAGGACCATTTGAGTTCTGACAATCCAAAACTCAGGACATGATGCTGCTGAACACAGAGAAAGTTCAGCACAGGATCCACAGCGATGACAGCACACCCTGAAAATGGAAATATTTGTTTATTCATTCAGCTTCCCTGCCAAACCAGTATAGAATATCAATAATTCTTCAGTAAACCATTGAAAATAACTCTGGCAGGACTTCAGCTTTGTTACCAAGGGGACAGGCATTGAAAAATATCTAAAGTGATAGATTAGCTCAGTTTTCAGTCTCCAGACAGCCCTAAACTCATATATACAAATCTAAGCCCAACCCCTTTCCTTCCATCCCTTGAAGAAGCCAATAAACAAAGGTTATTTGGGATAAGAAGAAACTGGCATGGTAGAGCCTCCTCCTCCCCAGCCATGGTGACTCCATAAACTATTTCAGCTCCCTGGGTGAGGAGCAGCACAGTTAATGGCACTCCCTGCAGCTACATCCTAACAGAAAAGCCACAAATCCAAAAAAATTCCAACTGAGCTGCCTAAGTCAGATCAAGAGTCCAGGACATGAAGTCCAGCATTAGCTGTGCAACTGGCAAGCAGATTTTCTGCATTTGTTAAATTAAGACTCCTACTAAACCACTTGAGCAAGTTAGAAGGCCCAGAAGATTTGAGTATTGTTCACTTTTTCCAGCTGTTTGTTTGCACTATGAGTCACATCAGCTCTATTCTGGGCTCTGTACCTTTTGAATTCAAACCCACTTAGTAAACACAGAGCTTCCAGCCCCATGCACCCAGGCAGAAAACTTCAACCAAAAACCTGAGTTTCTTCTCAGTTGCAGTGATGTAAATTGGGAAGAATATTACTTGCACAGGAGAAAGCTTTGGAGATTAGACAGGTCTGCCATCTGAAACACACCCAGGGAAATTTGCTGATACGATCAGCTGGTTCAGAGCCCTGCCTTGAGCATAAGTGAGAGCTGAATCATGCACTTAAACATACACAGCACAGGGAAGGCTGGATCAGTGGAAACCACCAACCACTTTCATTCACTGGGGAGCAAAAATAAATCCTGAATTATGCTCCAACACAAATCATTGTTCAGTGCTGAAAAAATATTTAAGGAGTGTTTATGTAACACATAAGACATAAACCAGCACATTAAAATATGACCACCTCCCCAAGTTATGTCCCAGAGAGAGAGCTGCTGGTGACAGCCAGAACACATTGAGGAAGGCACTGAAGACATGCCTGTGGTCAGCTGCAGGGAAATGACACAGATGTTCTTCCTCCAGTCTCCAGGTTCAGGGAAAATCATCTGCAACTTTATGCAAACTCTTCTTCCCCAGAGAACAAGCTGATACATTCCTCTGCAGCACAGAAGTTGTTCAATCTGTGATCCATAACCCAAAAGCAACACGTTATTGCCAGAGAAAGGCTGGAAAGCAGGAGAGTGGCCTCAGACAATCCAAAAGGGAAGCACAGAGCGTGGCCTTGCACTCCTTGTGCAGCACCAGGCCCAGGCAAGGGCGTGAAGGGACTTAGGAGTCACTGCCACACGTGGGATGAGGGCAGGAGAGCTGCAGGCAGATGGCAGGGTTGAGTACAAGTGAGTAAAAAGCACATAAATGAATTTTGCTGAGGCCACAGTGATGGGGCACAGCAGGTCTGGTGTCACCGCAGAGCCAGTGGGAGTCCATCAGTTCCTGCCTTCCACATCAGCTCCACACAGAATTCAACTTTCCTCATCAAAAGCCTCCACAAGCCATGAAGCAACTCAGGATTAACAAAAAAAAAAAAAGCTTACTTAATACACAATAAAAATCAAAGTGCTCCTTCTAGATCAGCCAAGAGTGTGAGGCTGAGGGTTCCAGGTTCCTGTGCTCACCTGCTGGCAGGGAACAGTCACAGACCTGTGAGTGAAAGCTTCCTCCAGTCCTGCCCAGCACACACACATCTCCACCACACTCCTCCTCAGGGAGACAGGACTCCCCCCTTTCCCCACTCCCCACGCAGTGGCTTCCTTCACAAACACCAACTTCCAAGTCATCACTGTGGGAAGGGAGTTCTCCGAGTTCTCCTCTCCATTTTGCCCCAGCGCTCCTGACACAGACGGGTGTGGACAGGGCGTTAATGACCGTGGCTGAACATCCAGAGCTTCTCATGCAGGAGTTCCGTGAGCTCCAGAGCCCCCCAACAGCAGGCACGGGAACAGCACAGGAGGAACGGCCGGAGCTCCCATCCCGCCGGGCACAGCCACAAGAGGGCAATGCTGGAAACACTCGGGCCACAACCATCCCTTCCTCCGGGAAGCTACGGGGTTAACGGGAGAGGGTTTCATTTCATTTCATTTCATTTCATTTCATTTCATTTCATTTCATTTCAAGCAGGATTCGGGCTCTGGTGTGGAGGAGCCACAAGGATTGGGTCTGATCTGTCGGAGCAGACAGCCCAAAAGAAGGGAAAGTCCTCCCGGTGTCAGTGCTCACTGCAGCAGCCTCCATCCATCTTGAGATCCCGGGATGATTCATTTCCTCCAGTGTTTTAAAGATGCTGTTTTGAATTGTAGCTGTACTTTTACTGCATGTGGAAACACTGAGTAAACAACATATGTCTAAACTTTGGGTTTGGACAGTGTCCCACTGCCTGAATACAGACAAACTGTTGTTTCTCCCACTCCAGTTGTGCTGGGACCTCTGCTGAGATCGGTTCCAGCTCTCCAGGTTCTCAGTGGGAGGTGAATGAGGAACAAAAAAAGAGAAAAGACCAAAACCACAGTCTGTATTCAGAAAAGAACACTTTGAAACCGGCAAAAGGAAAAAATATATAAATCTTCAGAGTCCATATCATCCAGACACCATCACATCCCAAATATTGATCACAAAAGCCTGGAATATCCTGACTGAGAACGGAGCTGCTCACTAAGTCCCGGAGCTGGGGAAACTGAACGAAGTAAAACGAAGGTTGTTCTGCAGAGGGCAGTGTGAGATCCCCAGAACCAAATCAGCCACTCCCATGGCAGCAGCAGCACCAGGCTCCCTGAGGGCCCGGATCCAGCATGGCCATTCCAAGCTGGCATTTCCAGACAGCCCAGCACTGCAAAGCACCCGGAGCTCTGCTTAACCCCACTCATGTCAGAGCTCTATTTAACCTTGCAAATGCATCATCAGTGGATAAGCAGAGATAAATACCTGGGTGTCCTGCTGAGACAGGCTGCTACTGCCTTCCCCGGCTTCTCTGGGCACCCTTTCCTTCCCTGAGCAGGTGTGAAGGTCTGGGCTGACATTTAACGGGCACTGCCTACCCCGATTTCATCTCTGCTGGGTTTCTCAGCGCCACAGTAACAGAGCCCTGGCACAGCCCTGGAGCAGCAGGGGCACACACCGAGGGACACAGCCTGCCCTGCTGTGCAGGGAGGCATTCCCGCATTTCCCTCTGCTGAGCAGGGCAGCTGGATCCGCAGGGCAGGAACAGCCTGCTGCAGGGCAAACAGGCACCAGCAGCGTCTGACAGCTGATAAGGGGCCCGATGAATCTGTCTGGCCATTGGTGCTATCAGGGTGTAGGACGCAGTGTAAATATTGAAAATCTGCCAACGCCTGTGCCTCCCTGGGGAGCAGAGATGAGGCAGAGGCAAAGCCCGTGAAATGCAGGCCCGGTGCACACGCGGTGCCGGGACACTCCCACCGCTGGGGCTTTACCTTTCTCCTCCTCACTGAAACACCTGAACCAAGTCAGAAATCCCTGATCCAGACACTTCCCCACTGCCCAGTCACAAGGACAGACCCGAGGGAGAGTGCCTGAACACTCTTCCATTCTCATGTCTGTGCAAACATCTGCTGTGAGACAGCGCTGAGCCAGCTCTGCCGTGCCCCGGGGCTGGCCCCGGCTGCATTCCCTTCTCCCACTGCTCTGCGCAGCCTCCTGCAGGAAAACACTTCCCCAAGTGCCCAAGCCCAGCTTTCAGCTCAAGAGCTGTGCACTATCCCCACCTAGGGAGCTTGTGCCTGACACAGGGAAAATAGTTCCAGCATGGCTCACAGCTCCAGCAAGTTTAGTGCTTTTATGGGAAAGGAATTAATCATCCAGAGCGTTTCTTTCTGATTCCCTTAGGCTTCTTAGTGTCTGAAGTGATTAATTAATGATTAAGGGACTGAATAGACACACACTTGAACTAATGCTGTGAGAAGCAGAACAAATGAAGTGACAGAGGTACACAAAGAGCTGCACAAAAGCTTCACCAAAAAATAACGAGGTTTTCTTCCTAATGCAAAACCTAAGTGACCTCTGAAAGCCACTGCATAAAACATCCTTTGAGTCTTGAGTTTAAAAAGATCCAAAAGAGATTAGAAGTAAACATATGAAATATCAATGCATACAGTTTTCTTTGCAGCTGAAATTGCTAGAAGGGATATCAAATACCTGGTCCAGAGAACCAGACAATCACTAACCAACAGAAATAATACACAGCTTGTTTCAGACAAATTGTCCATATCAGAATCTTCTGCCTTTTCAGGAAAAACATTTGATAATAATCAAGCAGAGGCAGAGACACGCTCAGAACTTGATTATTCACATGATGATTCCCGAGTGCTGTGGAATGGAACAGAAAACAAGAGCAGCTGCTTCTCTCTAGGCAGGAGTCATTGTACCCAAGCCACTTCATATCTGTGTTTAATCATGTTCTGCTTTACTGCAATCAAGCTGCAAAACTCCATCACCTCAGCTTAAAGAATAACAAAAAAAAAGTTTCTTTAGGTCTCCAGATTCCAAAGTAAAGCAGGGAAATAGTTGTTTTGTGAAGCTGCATATTTCTGTCCAAAATCCTCTTTCCCATGCATGCCACTCAGCAGCAACACTAATGTCTGGGGCTGGATTAAAATGGAAAGCTTGTATTTGTAAGTGAGCTGAAAGCAAATATAAATCCAAATATAAAGCACTTAATACGTCACAGGGCTATTTTAAAAATTGTTTGGTTCCCACCGGAGTTCTGTAAAACACCCAAGCTACAACAAAAAGTTGTTTTATCTGAATATGGGATGGGGGAAAGCTCTGGCCCAGCCTGGGTCCCTGAGGAAGGTCCTGACCCCTTCCCTGGCACAGAGGCTCAGTGGCACTGCTGCCCACACCACCAGGGCTGCATGGGCTGCAGCACTCCCACAATGACAGCAATCACTACAGAACCAGCCCTGCACTGGAACACACCAGGCAGCCTTTCAGCCAGAGCTGGAAGCAATCCCCCTGGTGACATGATCAGAGTCATGAACCTGGATTGCAGAGTGCTCCCATCCCTGCTCTGCTGATGAAAGGAACAAATTCACAGCGGGCTGGATTTGTGCCTGTAAAATCCAAGTTAAACTAGCAGCAGCAGCAGTAGCATTTCTGCCTTTCACCCTTTTGACATTCAGAAGCAGCCAGAGATTGATGGCTGGTTCAATTTCCCCACTGTTTTCCCCACAGCCCTGGAATTCCATCCAGCCAGAGAAAGCCTCTGCTCTGCCAAGAGCCAGAGTCATTCCTCTGGGGACACTGCAGGTACTCAGCTCCCACTAAAACTCAGCTGAACTCTCAGACAACCACTGGGAAATCTCTCCCTCTCTTTAAACACGGAACATTTCAGGTGCTCACCACCCACCCATGCCACTAACAAGGTGTAACTAAAATTCCCACTCTGTCTTCATGCTGAATTCCAGTGAAATCCAGGAGCTGGACTCCCCAGCACTCAACAAGCTGGTGATGGCACAGATGGGCACTGACAGCCCGGGCTGGTGCCAGGCCAGCATTCCCATTATCCACTCTGGAGATGGACAGAGCTCAACAGAGCCTGGCACCACGGCCAGCCCGGGCACTGGGCTGGGCAGGGAGGCAGCAATGCCAGCAGCACCCATCCCACGGAGCAGATGTCAAACGGGGCTCACTTCTGCTCCTCCCTGCTCCTGCACAGACTAAGCTTCCATCTCCCATCTCTCCGTGGTAGGAACTATGGAATAAACTGTCTCGTGGCCAAGAGAAAGCAGCTGCAATAACCTGTGAGAGACCCATTCCTCAGTACTCAGGTTTCACTTCATTTTTCCAGATGGATGTTATAAGGTTCTCTGTAAAACAGTTTGAGAGACCCAAAGGAGGAGAGGCATTTAAGGAACCCCCACCCCCTCTGACTCCAGAGCAGGACACCCTGAGCTGAGCCATGCTCTACTCCCACAAAGGAAATAAAGGAATTTTTTTTTTGCCGATAAACTTGCATCATGCAGAGTTGGTAGTGGAAAATGGAAATTCTAATGATCAGTAAGAAAAATAAGAGACTTAAGGGGAAACAATGCTAGTATCATCCTTGTTAGCAAAGTCGGATTTTTTACATCCAAGAGCAAATAACATTCAAAGCAGTTTTATTCCAAGAGGGATCTACTTACTAATGAGGCCTCCTTGAAACAAGTCATCCCCATAACTTTTTTTTTTTAACACTCTTCCTAGGAAACATTTTAAATATGTTTTCAGTGTCTACATTTTTTGAATTTCTATTCAAACAGAGCTTTCAAACGTTCTTCCCCCAGGCAAGGAACAAAACAAACAAGCCCCCGCCGTTCCCATCACCACTCGCACCGCTTCCACCGGCGCTCACAGGCGCACCGGGCTTGCGGGGGCTCCTCGGGACGGGAACTGCTCCCTCGGGACGGGGGCAGCGCTCCCGCGGAGCCCGGCACAGCCCCGCAGATGCCGCGGGAACCGCCCCGGGACAGGAGCGGGGACAGGACCCGGCAGCGCGGCCCCCTCCCTCCGTCCCTCCGAGTCCCCGTGCCCTCCGCCCGGCCGTGCGCCGAGGGCCCGGGGGAAGCCCCGGCAGCCGCGCCCGGCCCTACCTGGTGCTGGCACTCGCGGGCAGAGGCAGCTGCGGGGCCGGGCAGGGCAGGGCAGGGCCGGGCAGAGCCGGGCAGCCCCAGGGGCGGGCCCCGCAGCTCCCCCGCCTCCGCCCGCCTCCCTGGGCGCGGCCGCGGGACCGCGGGGACACGGGGACGTGGGCACCGGGACGCGGGCAGGGCTCGCCTGGGCACGGGTACCCGGCACGGGTGGCCGGGCAGTTGGCCTGGCACAGGTACCCCGCATTGGCGAGCCCAGACACGGCGCTGGTACCGCCCGTGCCCCCCGGGCCCGGTGGGGCGGGAGCTGCCGAGCCCCTCGGCCCCCGTGTGTTCCTGGAGTCCCTGCACGGGATCCCCGCTTCTCCTGCCCTTCCGCTGCCACCCCTTCCCACCTCTTCAATTCCAGATAATGTTTTAATGCTTTATTGCATGAATTTCTTTGCTTGTTTTGTAGTTTTCATGCAGTTACTGGTATGTCCACACCAGAGCACACGTCCAGGGGGTCTGTAGTACAGTCCCTATGGATGACAGTCATTAATCAAACATCACTCCAGGATCCAGTGGGGGATGTCCCAGTAACCATCCCCGAGGGCTGGGAGCTGTCAGTGTCCGTGCACACCCTGATCCCGAGGGAGGCCAGGGACCTCTTCCTTCCTGTCCCCTATTTATAGTGACCCTATAAATGCTCCAGGCCTTGTGTGGTGTGTGGATGCACAGATCAGTGTGCACAGACGTCCTCTTGGCCCTGAGCCACTCCAAGTTCTGATGCTCACCAGCTACAGTGTCCCTCAGAACATCTCCCTTGCCACCCCGGGCACTGTGTGAGCAGAGATCTGGGGAACAAATTGGGATGAGACTTGGGTAACAAGTTATAATTGTTGGTTAGATAAGCCCTTTAAGCTCCCAAGAAGTTTTTGGTGTAAGAATAAATTACTTGAACACTGTTAAAAGCACACATGAAGACGTGGACCTCGTGGCTCATGTGCTTGGGAATATCACACAGAGCACACTCATCCCTCCCATGGTGGTTGTGTTTGAAGCTGGAGAAAGGAACACAATCCCTCAGAGCAATTTACCAGGGAGCATTTTCCATTTTCTGTGAAACATTGTATGTAACAACACATCTGAGAGCGAGTCAGACACCTCCAACAGCACTCACAAACAACAGAAATTTCTAACTTCTTGTGTTTCTCATGGAGCTTTTCCTCAGCACTACCAGTGAGTTGTGGTAAATCTAAGACAGGCAGGCAGGCCACAGACAGCTGTTGTTTTTCCTTTGCTCTCTCCATCATGTAATCAGAGAACTGCCTTGTGCTCTTGAGAGGAGCACTGTACCGAGACAGTGCCACCCTGCAGTGGGTCCTCACAAAAAAGGTTTCTATGCCACCAACAATGCCTCCCCTTGCTGCTGGAATTGTGTGGAACAAAGACATGGTTATTGATAAAGCCAGTGGTGGGTATTTCTCCTCTGTCATGGCTGTAACTGAAGAAGTTTTTTGTTATGCTTTTGTGTATGAGAACATTATTGACCAGAATATTTTAGGTGGGCTAAGAACCATCTGCCATTTTGATTCTGAAGTCTGGGAGAACTGTGCATAACCAAGGCTGGAGCAAACCTTTCATTAAATCAGGAAGATCCTTTACAAAGAGGCACTGACACTGCACAATCACACAGATTCTGTTCCCATAACTCATCTACTTGATGTGCTGCATCATGTTCATATTCTATCGTGCATTTGTAACATCACTACACAGCTAAACCAAAAATTCTTCACCTGTCCATCAAATATGATTAATGCAAAATGAGTTAGCCTTTTAGAAACACTGTGTTCAATTAGTTTAAGTACTGTTAAATTGTAATGTTTCCATGGAAATTCTAGGTCCCCTTTTACACCATTCAGCTGGAAATGCAGCTACAGTTGTGCTGTTGAGGGACCTTGGCATGCTGAACCATTTGAGGGAGTTTCTTTCCAATAAGCAAGTGAGATGTAGAACCACAGAGGTTCAGAGCAGAACCAAGAGAGTCTCCTGATGTCAGAAACCACTGTGGTTGAAGAGAAGGGCAGAAAGGTTTTCAGGGAGCCTTCTGCTGTGGCCCTGCAGAGCCCTTCAGCAAGGAAACACCTTGAGGTGGGGCACAAAGCCCTACAGGCTGTTGCTGTCAGCTCCAGAGGATTCTTTCTGCCCAGAAGCAGCTCTGTGTGGATCAATCCTTGCCTTGTGCAAGATGATTGACTCACAAAGTCTTTCAGCACTGCCAGGATCTGGTCTCTGGGCATGTTGCCATGTCAGCCAGGAAACCACAGCACTTGCATGCCTTTGAAAAGCAGATGCTGCTACTTTGCAGGCATTTCTACAATTTGGTTTTGTGCTAAAATATAAGCAGCTTGCTAAGGACACATCAGAGTATGAATGCTTGAGGATTACGCTCAAGGCGTCAGTGTTGAAAGGTGAACTCCAAAATGAGACAAATGAAGTCAGCAAAGCTCAGATTTATCTTCAGTCAGGACAAAAGGAGTCATGGTGAGCACTGACCCATCAAGTGGGCTCACTGCTGTATGTATTGGGAAATACTCCTCAGTATTAATGTTGAAGTTCCTGTGGAAAGGGGAACACTTCTCTTCCATAGTGCCATTCCCACAAAATATTGACAGAGAAAATCCACTGAGCTGCATCTACCGACACCAGAATTACCACTGGCCCAAATGTTCTTCTATCATTAATCAGTTTAATTTGAAGCTTTGAGGTTTGTGAAGTGCCAGTGGGCTTGGGCTGCCTATTTTACATGAGATGAAGGAACTAAAAAAGATAAAGAAGGAACTAAAAAAAAAACCTTGACCACAGGAACATTTCTACAGACACCACAAAACTGAAATGGTAAGAGATGAAAGGAGAACTGGGCAACTCAAAAATAAAATACAAGTAAAGACCAGTTAGTCATCTGTGACCAATCCAGAGTTACGTGATCAACTCCCACAGAAGTGCATTTCAAAGCAGTTCCTGAAAAATCCCGTGTTCTCCCTTCTGACTCTGTCTAGAGAAGCTTGAGCAAAGCCAGAAGATGAAGCTGGGGTTCAGGGGATGAAGACAGACAAACCTGACTTTAGCTGCTTTTTATTGTCTGTTTGTGGCCTGACAGTTTAAATTCTGACAGCCTGTCCTGCTTACTGCAGTCCTCAGGGAAAAGAGTGTTGCAGATAAAAAACTCCATTCAATCCCATGCTCTTCATGAATGCTGATGTGTAATTTAATCATATTTAGATTTGTTTTCTTACAAGGATGCATTCTAAAGAAGGAAGCAGATCCTACAGATCACTCTATGTAATTTATTTGCAAAGAAGAAAATCCTCAAACCTTCTATCAACTGCATTAACTCAGTCTTTACTTTTCCTGGGGTTTGTGGTACAGAAATAAACCCAAGAGCAAGGCTCACGTGAGCAGAACATTTGGATGCTGTTCCCTCTTGACAGAGGCCTCAGAAACAGACACGTGGAAAAGGCTTTTGAAGAGTGGACTGACCCAGCAGAAATGCACAGGGAAGGGTGGGGCCATAGAGGAGGATCCCATCCCTGGCAATTTGGTATTGTTACCAATTTAGTGGGTTTTAATTACTGTTGTTAGGTTCTGTCCAGATGTTCACAATGAACGGGCTGAAGTCAGCCTTTTCTCAATAACTGTTGTGGAAAAACTGCTGCAGGCTTTCAAGCACTCACAAGAATAAAGAACCAAAGAAATGCAGATGCTGTTACTCAATCCTTCTCGCTCATGTCTTCTGTTAACTTTAAACTTAGTAGGAATATTTGAGGAAAGCATATAAAATGATTCAAAAGCAGGGGTTTTGAAGCAAATCTGTATTGCCTTTTACATCAGCTCAGAAAGGAAGGCACTTTTACATAAAATATATTTGGGAATTTCAGTTAAAAACCAGAATCTCATTCACATTTGGGTAATGGCTTTTAATTTTGTTGCAGGTAAGAAACAAAAGTAATTCAATCCCAAAACTGCTTCTCATTTCTGTTCACAATGAAGATTCCCCACAAGCCAGACTCCAGACTGAAGTGAACTGAGCCACCACAGCGATTTTCCGAGCTGTGGAGTAATCCTGAGGTGTCTCCATGGGCACTGCAGGGGAAGTGCCACGCTGTGAGTGTGACTGGAGAGCTGCAGGCGGTGAGCCCGAGGAGCCTGTGCCTGCCTGGGGGAAAGGCTGCTTGGAATTCCCCTGGACTAGAAGCTGCAGCTCCCAGCAGCCACTGCCCCCCTGAGCAGGCTGTGCACTCCCTGCCCTGCCCATGGAGAGCAGCAATAATTACCTGCCACCAGTTCCACCTTGGGGAACAGGGAGGCTCACCCTGCCTGCCCGGCTCGACCAACACCGAACCATAGACAGAGAAGTCCTCAAGGTATTTTCGTGTGTGATATTTGAACAATTCTGAATTTTAAAACCTCTCATTACAGTGTCTGTGTTAATAGAATAATATTTGGGGCAGTACTAGGGAAGTGTATTTTTTTCAAGTCAGTAAACCAGACTGCAACTGTGTCACAACAGTCAGGTCATTTTCCGTTTCAAGACTCCCTCTCGTGGAAACCATTCTCACTGGTTTGTTTTGACCTATTTTCCTAGTAAAAGTCACTCCATATAAGGTTTTGCAAAACTTGAAAAGGATTCTGTTGTAGTGTTGTCTGTTTTAAAGTCAGAACTCTGACAGTAACTGACAGGAGTCCTACATCTGGACTACATTGCCAGCAGATTTTGTATTTTTCTATTGAATTTTTGAATCTCTTCTTTTTATCACGCAGAGCTTTATTTATTTCGTGTGTAGATAAAGGGGAAAAGAATTCTAATTGTTTTTCACCAATGCTTTTCACTCTCTGAGGTTTCTGCCCAGGTAACAGGGAGTGTTATCTACCATGCAGCTTCTCCCTGAGTAATAATTAGGGGGTGGCTGATTCATGGAAAGCAGAGGATTCCCTGGGTGTTGCTCAGCTAAGGCAATGGAATTAGTAATGTCACAGTAATGGAGATGGAAAATGCCCATTCTGGAAAATACTTCCACAGAAATGTTATGGCAGAGGGGAAGCTGAAATTTGAATCTTGGACACTGACACACAGCAGAATCTGATGCTTTCCATAATGTGTAGGACTGAAATAAAATCATTATTGGGGGAATTTATTGATACACTTTTACATCTCCTGAAGCACCGATTTATTTTTTGAATCCCGTGAGCTCTGAGATTTGGGCAGTAAGTTGTGGTTGTAGGTCTTTAGGATCGCATGCCACAAGTGTTTACAAAGCCGATATAAAATATTCAAAGCCCAAATGAACACCTTCGAGCATTTCACGGGACACACCGGATGATGATCCTGGAGACACACGGGGGTCTCTGGAGCCCCTCAGAGGTGCCGGACGCCGCTACAGCCCCGTACCTGCGCCGTGCCGGGCTGCTCCCGTTCGCACCGTGTCCCGGCGAGCCGGGGCTTCCGGGTGGGTCACTGTAGGCTTCCGTGCCATTTTCCGGGAGAACAGCGCGGAAATCCGGGATTTTCCGCGGTGCCCGAGTTCGCGCTCCGCCCTGAGGCGCCGCCGCCGCTCCTCCGCCTGAGGGCGCGCTCGCTCCCGCCCGGCCCCGCCCCGCGCGCGGCCCCGCCCCGGCCCCGCCGCGCGCGCGCGCTCCCGCCGCGCCCGGCCCCGCCCTGCCCCGCCCCTCGCGCCGGCAGGGTGGGCGGGGCCTCGCCGGGCAGCGGCCGTCGTGATTGGCTACGCCGCGGCGCCCTCGAGCCCACTCTTTGTGCGGCCCCGGCGCCCGTCGAGAGTGGGAGGGGAAACCCCGTGTGAGGGGCGCCGCCATCTTGGCTGCGGGGGTGATGGGGGCGCAGCGGAGCCGCGTCTGAGGCAGCGGAGCGAGCCCGGACCGAGCCGAGCCACACAGCCCGCGGGGCACCGGGCACCGCCCGCACAGCCGCGCTGCACAGCTCCCTGAGCCCCGAGCACAGGTACGGCGGGCCGCCAGCGCCGCCCCCCCAGCCGGGCCTGCAGCGCCAGGCCCCGGGCCGGGGCTCCGCCGGGCCGGGCGGAGCGGGGCGGGTCCCGGGCGGCCGCGCTCCGGCCCGGTGCCGCCCCGAGCCGCGGCCCGGCGGGCCCGCAGGACGCCGTGCGGCCCCCGGGCGCTGCGGGCGGGCCCGGGGCCGGCAGGGAGGGGAAGGGGCGGCCGGGCCAGCGGGGGGAGGCTGCGGGCAGGACTAGGCCGCTGTGCTCTGTGTCACCGCCGCCTCCCTCTGCTCCTCGGCACTGCACAGTCGGCAACGCCACCGGCCAACACCCGGCCACAGGCGATATTTTTATGTGTGTGTTTCTGTATCTCCCCCTTACGAGCTGTTGCAGTTGCACGTAGGGTGTGTATGTGTATATTGTACCGTATATGTGGCCGATGTGCAGCGTTATCTCTGCTTTTGTTATATTGACCTGTGCCGTCATGAACTTTGACAGAAAAATTACTTTGAGGGTTGAGGGAAAAGCCACTTCCTATTTGAGAAAGCAGCGAAAGTATTCTAGACTGGGTTTTTTTGTCAAAGCTTATTTAGGCTAAACAGAGTGAAATTATTTTATTTCTCCTAATTGTTCATTGCCTGTTTGCAGCACACTAAAAATCTACAACATCTGTTGGTAGCTTTGTGTTGAATTGGAGTTGTGCTGAATTATCCTTGCAGTAAAGCCAGGCAGAGGTGGGTGTCTGCACTGGAGTGGCTTTTGCTTTGAGACGGGGTAGATCTGTGTTGGGATGTTTTTCAGAGGTGACAGAGCCCCTTAGTGAACAGGATTCACTCAGGCTGGCTGTATCCTAACCCATATCAAACCCCAAGTCACCACATCTTTTACAGATGTTATCCTGTGGAATGGATTGCCTGGGATTGATTCCTGTCATGGTTTGGACTGAGGGGCCCTTGTGCTTGGGCAGTACTTGCTAAAGGGAAGAAAAAACCTTGGGGAATTTAATTACTAAATGTCACAATTTAATCTGGTTTATAAAGGAATTTGCTGGCTTCCTGTAGGGATTTGAAAATGTCGTAAGTCTGAGTGGAAGGAAGAAGTTCCTCTTTTCCATTTTGTGAGTAACAAAAAAATGAGGAGTTCTTATGAAGGGCAGCAGTTTGGAAACAAACCTGTTCTACTGGAGGCACTGGGAGGTAAAATGTAAATAATACTTTAAAATTACCTGCTCTCTCCTGGGCATCTAATGAAACCTGGTTAAGATTGATTCTCATTTTGCTGAATCTTCCTGAAACAGGAGGTAGATCTTAGTTAATATTTACCTAAAACGTCTGTGACTTGTGTTTCCCTAGGTGGGGACTCCAGAGTGTTCTGATTTGTTGGAATGACAGAAAACACCTCTGGTTTTGTATGTTCTCTCCCAAACTTGGCTGGTATCTCTGGACCTTGGTTCTCCTGCTGTGAACAGACACACAACAGGTTGGAGTGTTCTGTAGGAAGAGGAGAGCAGGAGAAGTGAGGAGATACAGGTGGCTCAAGGGTGGCTGAGGGCAGGGCCATGGCAGGAGGTGCTGGAGCTGATGAGGACAGATAGGCAGTGGTTAGTTCAGCTCTGCTCCTGGGGTGTGGTTAGGGAGAATTGAGGTGTGCACATATAAATGCAGGAAGTTTAGGAAGCAAAATGGAGTAACTTGATGAGGCAGGATGTGAAACCAGTAGAAGGACAACCAGGACAAGGTGGGTGTGACTGGAGAGCTGGTGAGGAAAGTCAGAAAGTGAAGGTGGTGGTGTCTTATGTAGCTTTGATTTAAAAACAAAAATGAAGTTCTCCTGGAGGAAGGAGAAGTGAAGGCCTTTAGAAGAACCTCCTAGGCCTCAGGCTGGGTGAAGGTGTTTGGCATGATTAGGGAACATACCAAATGCATTTCTTCAAGAACAGCCTGAAAAGGGCTCTGCAGGGCTGCAGTCTGAGCCCCAGAGCCTGCAGGCCTCCTGTGCTGTCAGGAAAGAGTAACCAGAGGTGGGAACAGTAAGGAAATGCAAAGTGATCCTGGGAAGCAGCTCCCAGAGGCTGCTGGTGAACAGAGATCACCTCAGCCCGATTTCCTGTCTTGTGCTGATTGGATGCTTTGGTGAAATCCAAAGGGGGAAGCAGGGGAGGGTGACTCTGGAGGAGCTGAGGGGTGAGTAAGGAGCTGGCCAGCAACAAGTGATGGTGTCACACAGGTGTGAAGGTTGCAGCAGGCTCTGAGGCTCCTCAGGGACCAGGCTCAGCAGGGCTTTGTAAAGCCAAGCCTGCAAAAATGAATAAATAAGCAGAGCAGGGTGGCTGCAGAGCATCATCTTAAAGAGGACTGAGATGTTGATGTGGTTCAGGAAGACTTGAATGTCCTTGGTGTGTGAAAGCCAGAGAACCACAGTGGAATTTAATTGTAGCAGACCTCATAGCTTGCTGTGGCCAACAGACCTGTGGGAATTCAGTGCTTGGGTGAATGAATGGATAGCAGAACTGTTGTTACCGGCAGTGTGCTGTGATCTGACAGGTGACCATAGCTGAAGCACTCTGACTGTGTCTAGCAGCCTGCTGAAGTGAGGTACCAGTTGAACCACATTGTTCTGTGCTTGACAAAAGCCCTTATCAGGGGAAAAGTGCAATTACGAAATGACACAATTCTACCCCTCTCCAGCTCCTCCTCCTTATCAATCTTACTGTTGTCTGTTAATTAACATCCAAGGAATCTGCAGCTTCAACTGTGAGAACTTTTCCTGCTGCACATCCTTGGAGAATGATGCACAGGACACCTGGCTGCCCAGATGGACCACAAATACCTTTAGCTTCAGAGTAACTGCCCAGTGCTTCCCTGGCTGCACGGTGCTGTGCTTTGCAGGGAGTCAGTAATAGCTGGGCAGTGCTGACTTTGAAGGTGGTGGTTTTCTCCCCAGCTCTCATCCCTGCACATGGACCATCCATCAGCTGATGGTGTGAACCACAGCAGTGTCTAATAAACCTCTGCATGCAGGTTCTGGTCTCTTTCCACAACACACCTGCTTCTTTTTGAGCATAAAGATACTACATTTCTTAATGCAAATGCTACCCAGTGAAGAGTTAAAGCTGTGTCCTTGAGCTGGAAGGAGCTGCACAGGTCTCACAAAGGCTGGTATGAATCTGATATTTGCAGTTATGTTACTGTGATAAAGAATGTTACTGCAATGTGCCCAGAACAATCTTATCTCAGGAAGTACAGATGTAGCTGATACTTGAAATAAGGCTTGGGTGAGATTTCTAAGTATCTGTGTGGTGCTTGTTGATTAGAGGAGGAGATGTAGATGTACTGGTGTCTCATTAAAGTCATCTTTAATGTTATTAAAAAAAAAAAAGCCTCTAAGAAGAAGTTGATATATGGGAAATGGATTTGGTGACACTGCTCACTGCAAAATTTCCAGTCATAATGTAAAACAGAAATGAATTGTACAGGCTTTGAAATGAGCATAAATCTGTGCTTAGTGAGATCCTCTGGCCAGTGGCCATCCTGCACTAAAGCTCTGGGCTCCAGGGCAGCCTTACCTGGAGGAGGGAGCCAACTCTGAGCTGGCAGCCTGGCCCAGAAGCTCCCAGGCTGAACTTGTGCTTTCTGTTAACAGTAAACTCACGGCTGGTTAACTTTGATGTCCCAGTGCCAGCGTGGCCGAGGCTGAGCTGTGGGTATTTACGTGCAGCTTTCTCAGCCCTGCAGTTCTTGCTCTCCCAAGAGGAAAGAAAGCCCCATCCCCCCGATGGAATTACTGAGATTCACGTGTCTGGAGCAGAGAGGGTGGAGGCAGAACTCCAGTTCCTGCAGATGGGTGATGCCTCTCCAGGCATCAGCCCCTTGCATTGCCATGCAGCTGATGGTTCAGAATGCACTGACCCCTCTCGTGCCCTGTTCTTGTCTGGACTTCCTTCTTTCGTCTGCAGTAAATGCTGAGGTGGTCAGTTTGCCAAGGCTGAATTCTCAGCAGGGTTTCTGTGTTTAGTTGGTTGCAGTTTTTGTTTTCTCCTTCAGCACAGAGTCCTTGTGGAATATCACTTCTATTCCAAGATCTGAGTACAGTTTGAATTCCTGCTAATCCTTATTGGAATTTGAGTGTTTAAAAATTTGTTATTTGGTTGTTTTAGTATTGCTTGGGTTTTTACTTGATTTTTTATTTAAAGGAATCATCTGTTCTCCAGAAAATATTCCTGACCTTTACTAATGGTTTGGAGTATTTCGGAATCTTTTCTGTAATGTGACCCTTGGAATAAATGTAATACCAGTAGTTTTTTGTATTGAAATATCATAGTTAAGACTTTTTTACTTAGAGGGCGTAATGAAAATGATCATATCTCAGCAAGCAGAAACAGCCTGACAAACAGAGCTGGATATTTAGCAATGAAGATCTAGGTGAGACTCACTTCAAATTCAGTTTATGACAGAGACTGCACAGAGTTCCCCATTTGTCCATGCTCTAAAAAAAAGTCCCCCTCACTTTCCAGACTTGGATTGCAGGATGCATTTCCCTCCTGGCTGGAACAGCAGAGCAGTTCAACATTGTTTACCACACGGTGATATCCTCAAGTCATGTGCTCAGAAACATGAAACTTCCCTGTGTTTGGAGTACTTGGCACTCCTTGGCCTCCTGCTCTTGGGAAGAGGAGAGGGCATGCAGGCTTCTGCAGATTTCCTGGCCACACAGGTGCTTGGTCCCCTGTCTTGGAGCTCCTGGTGCTGGCTGGTTGGGGTGGGGTTGTTAACAGCATCAGTCACTGGATATTTCCATCCTCAGAATGCACAGGAGATTTTGGTGCATAGTGGTGCTCTTGGTGTCTCGGGGCTGTAACACGCAGCTGGTCTTTGTGGAAAACAGGGCAGTTCCTGCTCTCCTCCTAAAGTACTTGCATGTATAAATCAGTCTGTTCAAGCTTTCTTTTACACTTCCAGTTACCTCAAGGAGCCCCAGTTTGGCCCTGGAGCTGAGCTGTGAGGGTGGTGCTCCTGCCCTGCCCAGAAGGAGGTGGCAGGTGAAGGGTCCTGCAGGAACGTGGGCTTTGTGTGCCCAGGTTACTGTGCTGGGACATGCTGGAGAAGAAAGAGAGCATAATGTGTGAAGATGTTCAGGAAACTTGAAGGACTGGATGTTTCCACAGTGACACATTCCTTTGGAACTCAATATGGAGCAGTGACTTGTCTTTATTTACTGCTGTTGAAAATAACCATTCACGTGTTGAAGCTGGTACTGTAATTCTGGAATCTCCCAGGAAATAAAGCAATAAAGCTGCTGGCTTGCTTGCTGAATTAGTGTCCAAAATTGTCAGTTTATTTCCTATCTTGGAATAAACTTGGTTCAGTAGAACAGTGTGTGTCTCTGTTGGGTTCAGCAGAGGTGCTTTGTGTTCTGCCTGGGACAGCAGGACCCAGGAGTGTTTCCATCTCTGAGCCAGGCGTGGAGGGACACGAGGAGCACTGCCTGGCACTCAGCAAACCCTCTGAGCTCACTGGGAGTTGTTCCCCTCCCAGGTCCAGATAAGCATGTTTGCCTCAAATCTCAGTGCTGGGAAGCAGAGGCTGCTGGCTGTGCTGGGAATGAGATTTGTTCATCTTTCTAACGGCTGCAGTTCACTGAGAGGGATTAATTGTGGTGCAGGGAACAGTGCTTTGCTTTTGAGCAAGTCCCAGGCCTGGAAGCTTTCCTCTGTATTTCTTTCCAGTATTGGTTTCATTTGTCATGTGAATGACACATGACCTAATGAAAATCTTTCTAGGCTCCAGCAGTGCTCCTTGTAAGGAGTACCATGTGTTTGTAATGACTGGCTATCTGCCCTGCAGGAGCAGCAAGGGAAGTGCTGAATTCCTGCTAGAAATTTTCCACTTGCTTAACTGATCAGTGGATCCGGTTTAACCTGAAGCCTGGGACCAAAGCAGGCATTTCCCATCTTTAATGTTACCTGGCAACATCTGGCCCTTACAGATGTGTAATCCTGGCTAACTGATGTGTTAGTTAGCAAGTCAGCTTTTACTCCTTGCAGATTTAACCAGCCAAGGCCAGCTCTAATTCCCTCGACATTTAGGAAAATTCTGGAATGTTAGAAGGATTTTGACTGCCTTTGAAAAAAGAGAAATGGCTCAGCAGCCTCGCTGTAGCACTGCTGTGCTGACAAAGCCACAGAGATGTTAACCAACTTCCTGAACATCTGATTTGTGGCTTACAGCACTTTTCTGACATGGACAAGCAGCACCTCAGGCCCAGTTAAGGCTACTACAGCATTCTTTGAAATCTTAGCTGTTTGCTGCAAGCTCACTGCTTCCTTTGTTCTGTTGCAAGTCTCAAAAGTGTGAGGTAACAGTTCCAACTTGCTGGTTTTGTTAAATCTCTCCAGGTTTTGTGCTGGAGTCAGATTTTATTTTGGGTTGATCTATCAGCTCTTTGGTGGGTGAGTGCTGGTCTGGCAGTGAGTGTGCAGAGCAAGCAGGGACTGAGCTTTTCAGCAGCCTGAAGTCCTGGATAAAATTGATCATCTGTGTTTCTACTGGGAGGCCTTGCTGACAGGGACTCAGAGCAAACAGTGTGGGAACTTTGCTGGCTGTGCCAGTGATTCAGTGACACTGGGGAGCTGCACAGATTGGAACTGTGAATGGAAGGGTGGTTGGGAGAGAGAGGAAGAGGAAGGGTTTTTTGTTTGTATGAACTGAACTGGATTATTTGGGTTGCCTTGAGGGAACAAGTATCAATTCTGACACGTTCTCTTTTTTTATTTTAGTGCCACAATGGCAACTGCACCTTACAACTATTCCTACATCTTTAAGTACATCATTATTGGTGAGTACCAGTGGGCTCACACCTGTGGATGCTCTGTGTGGGTCCATGAGAAGCCTGGGGCTGTGCCAGGCTGCTTTCAGCCCTCAGTCCCCACAGGTCACCACACTTCTCTACAGCTTCAGCATTTATTGCAGCATTTTGCACCATTAATCTCAAAGGTTTTAGAATTTATGTTGAAGGCATGAGTGCTGATTGGAAACCGTTGCATGAGGCTCATAAACCTCTGCCAGGCTGTATTGTTGTGTTTAAATGTTGCTTTTAGCTGCAGCTTCCTTGGCTGCTTAGTCAGGGACTCTTAGGGATTGCATTTATTGCTGTCCTGGAAGAACTGGTCCTGCTGTTAATTGTTTAATTGTTAATGACGTTGTGTAGGTGTAAATGATCTGCAGGTTTAAGTCAGGCTGCTTGACAGCCCCAGCCTCTGGAAGAGTTGGTTCTTAAGAGATCTTGCTGTGTCTCACTCTTGGCATTGTGCAAGAGGATCAGTGGAAATAAAGCAATTTCTTGAGGTGTTCTGGATGGTTGTCAGTATTTTGATGTTCTTACCACAGTAAGACAGGAGCAAACACCAAGTATATTTTACATTTCAGTTTCTTCAGCTGTACTTTTATAACCTTGTGAAATGCAATTGTAAAATCAGTAATACAAATTAACCATTTCTTGAGTGATCTGCTCCTGCTTGTGAGCTGTATCTGCAGCCAAAGCTTTAGTGGCAAGTTGATAAATTCAAGGCTATAGCCAGGGATAGAACACTGCCCATCTGACCTGAGAAATGAATGTCTCTGTACCATTTGTTATGTGGGAGGAAGAAAATGTGCTTGTTGCAACAATGATTTAACTATTCTTTCTCTAACAGGGGACATGGGTGTAGGAAAGTCCTGTTTGCTTCATCAATTCACAGAAAAGAAGTGTGAGTATTTCAGTTCATGATATTTATTCTGACTGGCATTTTCATCCCTTTTCCCTGCCTGTTTCCATCATGCATGAGCTCAGTTTGGTCTCTCTTACTCTCTGTGAGTTTGGATTGTACTGGGTCACATTTCTGGTTTGACTTCAGCAGATGCAGAAACAAATACTGATGTAATTATGGCAAAACCTGCTCCAGCCAATCCTGCCTGTGAGGAGTGGGAGGACTGGATCTGATTTTACAGCTTTTCTGTGGATTTTGATATGGACAAAGAGAAATTTAGTCTGAGCTTTGCATGTTTTCAATATTGGTGCAGCTTGATCACAAGCAGTTCAGTTTTTAGTGCTGTTAAGGAGTTCAAAAGGAAAAAAAAGAAATCATTTTCCTTAGAGTCCTGGTTTGCAATCTTAAGCTGCCCTGCAGGACACTGGGCCTGCCCTGGGTGGTGGTGTTGAGGGCTTGCTGCAGTCTCTCTCAGCTGAAACATTTTCTCTTGTTTTATCATCACCGATGAGGAATCAGGTTCAGTTCCTGCTGGTGTGTGTTGCACTGGGCTCTGCAGCAGCTGTTACCTCACCAGTGAGTAAGGCTGGAGCTATTTCTCAGTGCAGGCATCACCATGTGCTGCTTGAGATGAGGTAACAAGTGGGTAGGAGCTGCAGTTTAAATATTTGTTTTCCACTAGAAACAGGAACTTCTGACTGTTGTTTTTAATGAAAATGCACTATCAGGCAGTTATTTAAAAGCCATTTTGCACATGCTCAAATTGTCCATGAGGAGAAAGTTCTGTCAGCACCAAGCCAAAGCAGTACAACCAAAGTGATGTGCCAAACACCTCTGCTGTGAGACTGCCCCTAACTCTAGGTGGCCTCAGTAGGTCCTGATCCTGTCTGTATTTTCTTGATCTTCCTCAAATATGAGCTTATTAACATGAATTTATCATAACTAGAGAGTTGCCTTTTTGGATTTGATTTGGTGTGTTTGTAGCTGCTTATGAAACTGGCATTTTCTTGGACAGTCATCCTATTGCCCTGTCTGAACCAACTTGGGTGTTTGTTTTGGAAAACGTGACAGACTTTTAAACTGTATCTTTCTTGGTAATTCCCTAAACTTTATCTTTTCCTACTGCATTAAAATAGTTAACCTTCTGCAAGGATAGACTGGGAGTCAGCTGACTTGGTACCTTCTGATATGTATGGCCAAAGAGCAGCAGAGAAGGCAAGGAATTTTATAACTGTTCTTAAAACTAACAGCAGCTCAGGAAATGGAGCATTTTGTTTTTGGTTAAGTGATGCAGTTTGGGAACTGTAGCAGTAAAAATGCTTTTTTAGAGACTGAAAATCTAGTAAAGATAACGGAAAACTCGTGGTAGTCATATTTTTGCAGCAAGGAAACCTTGTCCTAGATCTGATCTTTGCTCTTCTTTTTCATGGCAGTTATGGCAGACTGTCCCCACACAATTGGTGTTGAATTTGGCACAAGAATAATTGAAGTTAGTGGCCAAAAAATTAAACTACAGATTTGGGATACAGCAGGACAAGAGAGATTCAGGGCTGTCACACGAAGCTACTACAGAGGAGCAGCAGGAGCTCTCATGGTCTACGACATCACCAGGTAAGGGCAGCAGAGCTCTGGCTGTGCTGCTGAGGGTGGGATGCACAGCCCTGTAGGGTCTGTCTGTCTGTCTGTCTGTCCCTTGGCTCGGAGGCTCTGTGTGTGTGTCTGGATGTGCAGCATCCTGCCTGCCACACCTTACCTAAACACCCCAGTGGTTAAAAGCTGCAGATGAGGCACAGGGAGTGATGTGAGCGCCTTTTCTTGGGAAATCTCGCTGCTGCTGAGCCTGGGCAGTTTGCATTTCAGGCTGTGACTGCCTGTGTGTTGAAGTTGTTTTAAAGAACTGGCTCTGCCCTGGAATGTGCTGCTCAGCAGGTGGATGTTGCTGCTGTGGAGGCACCGGCAGTGCAGGGCTGTCCCCAGCAGAGCCGCAGCGAACGCGCGGAGCTGCCCGTGGTGTGTGGGGACAGAGCCTGGCCTCAGCCTGACCTGAGCCTCCTCCCCAGCACCTGCACTGCACAGCAGCCACCCTGCCCTGCCTTCCTCTAGAGCTGACAGCTAAAGGTGCTGCTCAAACAATAATGCATCACATGCAACATGAAGTACTTTTGCTTTCACACATCTTTCATCTTCCTCTGGGGCTGTTCTTGATGTTCTTCAGGCACCTCTTTGTTTTTTCCTGCATATGTAGGTGTATTTTCTGTTTGTGTAAATCTTGAGTAAAACATGACTTTCTGCAGTTTGTTACTGAAGTGCTGTTCTGCTGCACTGTGTTCTGTAAGAGTATTTGACAGGAAACCTTTAACATGTTCTGTTGGAAACAGCACCAGCCTTGTCTGTGTGCAGAGCTGTGTGCTAGCAGTGGGAACTGGTCTGGCTTTCCACTGGCAGTGTAAGAGCTGCTCCAAGGGTTTAAAGTTGACTTGAATTTGTGGTCTGAGTCCACACTGCTGCTGTTTTGTCTGTCTTGAGGTGGGGAGAAGAGCAGGGATGATGGATGTTGCTGTGTTTGGATGCTGACTGTGCTGTTGGCACTTAAATATTTTATAAAAGGCTAAAAGTGTCCTCTCTTGATTCTTTGCAGAAGAAGTACATATAATCACTTAAGCAGCTGGCTGACAGATGCAAGGAACCTCACCAATCCAAATACTGTAAGTTAGACTTCATTTAGCTTAAAAGCAAGATTGCTTCTCCCTGAGCAGGTGGTGGGAGGCTCAGACCCAAGCACTGCAGTGGTCTCTGCACGAGCTGCCTGTGCTTTCTGCACTGCTCCTGTCCCCATGTGCAGAGTGCAGTGATTCACTTCCCTGCTGCAGCACAAGGGCTTCCTCTGAAAGTCTTCTTGTGCCACTCACCTTTCAGGGTCTGTTTGAAGCAGTTGGAGGCAAAATTGGGATGAAATCTGGACCAGCCTTGATTGTGTTACTCCTCCTTGCTTTGTGTCAGTAATGAGGTGAATGCTGTCCTTAGGCTGGAATGTAAATTGGATCTCCAGCAAAAGCTGACCAGGTTTTGGAGGAAGATCCTTCTGGGTCTCTCTGCCCATAGCACAGAGCTGTTGTTCTTCAGCCTGTTCCTGAATGCCTCTAAAATACTTAGCACCAAACTGATGAGAAAACTCTAAAGATTCTGTCTGGTGGTTAAATACAGCAAGTGGCTCAAGGTGCAGCTCTCATGAGTAAAGAGCAGCTTTTTAGGACCTCATCTCATGAGAACACCCTAAAGCCTTGGAAAGTGGCAGCTGGAGATGCTGTTCCTGCTTTCCCAGAGTGGGGAATGCTGGAGCAGAGTTCTCCTGAAGGCTTCTGTAGATAATCTGCTCTGCCTATTTCCCGTTGGGTTTTTAAAAAGTCTCATTAATAATGAAAGTGGCAGTGAAAAGGCTCCTAAGCTTTTTCCCAGACTAACTTTTTCTCTCCTGACCCAGGTGATAATCCTCATAGGAAACAAAGCAGACCTGGAAGCACAGAGGGATGTTACATATGAAGAAGCCAAACAATTTGCTGAAGAAAATGGTGTGTTTTTTTCTCTGGTACTTTCCTACAAGATAGTGATGTTAAAGTGAATCCTCAGCATTGGTAGCTGCAAGCTTACACTTCCAGAGTGATGGAGTTGTATGTACAAACTCCTGCTGTGCCTCAGGCAGTCTGGTGACTGTGTAGTTCTAGAAGTCAGCTTGTGTTGATGCCTTAACGTAGTCACAAAAGCTAAAATAGTGTCTTGCATGTAAGGGGAAGGTCGCTGTGTGTCTGACTTGGGGCTCTCTGAGGTGTGCTGTGCACTGACTGTTCAACCTCTGTCTCTGAACAGGTTTATTGTTCCTTGAAGCAAGTGCAAAAACGTAAGTGACTTCTGGCTGTGATGATGTTCAGATTGGTCTGTTTGTTGTGGCTTGAAAGTAACTTGGAACTGAGAGCTCTGGCTGCATTTCAGGCAAAGACTGGTTGAATTCAAATGAACTGATTTGGGTTTCAGGCCTTATTTGAGTGTGGAATGTGTTCAGTGTGTAAAGGGTTCCTTGCCCTGGCTCTTCAGAGCTGCAGCTTTGGTCTGTAGGCAATGACCAGCCCCTCCATTTACTGAAGAATTGCTGAGCCATGCTTGGGGCTGGCTGTGTCACTGGGGATCCCCACGGCCACCAGGGAATGTGGCTCCCACTGGCACCTGCCAGAACAGAACTTGGTAACAGAAAGAGGTTCTGATTCATGGTGTAAGGCTCCCTTGGCTTTAAGCCTCTGTCAGAACTGCCCTGTGCACGTGGCTTGATGCCTTGGCTTATTTTTGCTCCTCAGTTCTTTGGCACAAATTTTACACAGCCTGACAGGGCTGTCATGGCCAGGGAGGGCCTGCCCTGTGCCAGGGCTGGGCTGTTGGGCTGAGGAGGAGGGCACAGTGCCTGCCCAGCTCCCTCTGGGAGCAGCACTGCAGCCCCAGTAACTCCTGCCGCTCTCTTGCAGTGGAGAGAACGTGGAGGACGCGTTCCTGGAGGCTGCCAAGAAAATCTACCAGAACATCCAGGACGGAAGCCTGGACCTGAACGCGGCCGAGTCGGGCGTACAGCACAAACCGTCAGCCCCGCAGGGGGGGCGGCTAACGAGCGAACCCCAGCCCCAGAGAGAAGGCTGTGGCTGCTAGTGACCCCTCCGTGGCTCCTCCTGACCCCTCACCTCTGGCTCTAGGGAGTGGTGCTTTTGACCGCTTCCCCATCTTCTGTACATCTTACTGGGTTTAATTAAAACTCCGAGACAAGTTTAACACAGTACTAAACTGCTAAACAACTTTAGATGTAATCAGGTTATCAAAGGCAAGTAGAGTAATAAAACCTCTCCTGCATGGTAAATCTAGAAGTTTTTTTTTCCTTGATTGTCCTTGTGATAGTGTCACCGATACATAATTTAAACTGAGCACTGATGCTGGACTCCTGATTTTACACTTTTGCAGGGCTTTGTCTTGTATGGTTTATTTTATGGTTCTTTGGCCTTTCTTCCCCACCTCTAACTGTTCGAGCTGTCAGTAGTAAAGGATAAGTTTTTGCTGTGAAATGACTTCTGATGGTAGCGAGGGGCTCTGTAATGATGTGCTT
This sequence comes from Molothrus aeneus, assembly GCF_037042795.1. NCBI lineage: Eukaryota > Metazoa > Chordata > Aves > Passeriformes > Icteridae > Molothrus > Molothrus aeneus. The sequence goes on along the minus strand of NC_089664.1, from coordinate 9,576,571 downwards.
TTGTTGAAAGAATTCCCTGTGGGATGTGCTGGGGTCGGGGTGGCGCAGGGAAGCGATCTGTTCATTCTTGTGCTCAATAGCTTTACGTCATTCTTTTGCCACTTTTATCCTTTACCTTTGTTAACAGAACGTAAATATGTATAAAATTTGAAGGAACTGAGCTAACAGTTAAATACATCCTGTGTATATGATTTTAATGAAGAAAATGATGCCTGGCATTAGAGCAGTGTGTAAGAACCCCCCGTTTGTACAGTCTGAGCTCTCTGCGCCCCCGTGGCAGCACAGCCCAGCTGGGGCTGCAGCTGCTGGGTGTCACTTGCGGGGTCCCCACGGTGCTGGGGACACAGACATTAACACTAGTGGGGTGTGGCTCTCATTCTGCACTGTGCAATGCTCCCCTCTGCACTCAGCAGTGCTCTCTGCCTGCTTCTCTTTGGCATTCTCGGGCTTCAGCCGTGGCCGGGCTCTCGCACACCTCCCGCTTTTGTACCTGTAACTTTGGGACTGGGCAGAGGCTGAACTGGACAGTTGGAACAACATGTGCTCTCTAGGGATTTTTAACTACTCTTGTATTTTTTAACAGTGCTGTGTGAGGGGTTTTTTTTAAGGGTTTTGCTTCAAGCTTTCAAGTACATCCTTCCTGGGGTGCCACGGCCTGGCCTGTGTGTGAGGGGGTGTCACGTGGTGACCCTGCCTGCGGGGGTGTTGCTGCACTCATGTGGGGTTTTACTGTGGCTCCTTGTGCAGCTTCACTTGGAAAACAGCACAAGGTTTTAAAATGGAAGGGGGTAGGTGCTTAACCACAATCCTGTGTCCCACTTCAGGCTTACTGCAGCGTTTCAAATACAAAGTAGTCTGAAAATCCCTCTCTAGACACTAAAACTCTACAATGTTCAGACTTGTAAGTAACAAGTGGTACCAGAGTATTGTACAGTCAATGTTAAATAAAAGCCAAAACTGGAATGTGCAGACAATAGGATTTGGGTAACTCGTGTGCTGTCCCTTTGTTTGTCTGGTTAGTCCTTTTTTAACTCCTGTTCCTCAGTAGATGGGTATGTTCAAGATCTCCAGCTCCTGCATCCTGCTTAACCCAAGGCTGCACCAGGGTTTGCCCAGGGACCACGACCTGCTGCTGATGTGAAGTCAGTGTTGTAATGACTACAGCTTGTTGAGGTGCAATACCTGTACTCCCAGAGTAAGTTACAGTAGGTCTCATTGTTTCTGTCACAGAAAGGATCTGTTTGGACTGCTGTACTCCTCATTTGATGTAACAATGCTATTAATCTAAATATTTGTAAATAAAGTACCTGTATCTAGATAAACCTCCCTGCTGTGTGTTACTTGCTCTGGACCTCTGTGCTGAGGGTGGGACCTGAGGGGAGAGAGCTCCTTGGAGTGCTGGGAGTTGTGCTCAGCCTTCACCCTGGGCCTTTCTTGTTCAAATGTCAGAGGGTTTCCCAGAGGAATCTGCCAGTGGCTTCCAGAGCTGCTCTCGAAGACAAGCAGGGCTGGGTGTGTTTGTTCCCAGTGAACTTTGACAATGGCTGCATAGAAAAATGTTATCTTTAAAGAGGATGAGAAAGGGCAAGACTGAGACTGATGCCAAAGCCCATCCCTGGGGAAGGGTGGGGAGGGCCGGGACAATCCCTGCACAGCCACTGGCTGTTGGCCTGTGCCTTGTCCTGCTGCCTGAAGGATTTACAAAGTGGCTTTTCCTCTGCTCAGTAGGGAGTTGATTGTAATTTTGTTAAGAAGCCATTGTCTGTATCCACCTGGTTCAGACAAGTGATGCAGCCAAGCCTGGGGAGAGGAAGAGGACAAGGACAGAGATGCCAGTGTTGGACACGTTCCTGCAAGGAGGAGCCCCAGCACTCGGAGCACTGTCACTGGCCAGGGCTGTGCCAGCATCAGTGTCCTGGAGAACAGCTTTAAGGAAAAGAATCTGCAAGCACCCCCAGATAAAAGCATCAATCACAAAAGTTTATTTTAGGGAAGTATCCAAAATAATTGTATTTTAAACCTCCGTGCATTTGGCAACAGATAGACCTTGGAACAAAGTTTCTTTAAAGTGGAAACTGGCCACTAGTTGGACACTTAAATAGGAGGTTGGTTTGGACATGTTTAAATACACATTTAATTTTTTTTTTAAAAAACAACTTTTATATAAAAACCTGTTGTCAATTGTACAAAACCTTCACAGTAGAGGCCTTGCAGCAGCTGTTTGTGAGTGGTGGCAAAGACCTTTTCAGACAAGGCTCACCCAGTGAGGTAGGAGAATTCTTCAGAGATGGCACCTGAGGGCTCCTCTCCAAGCTGTGGATGTGCTTTGGGCTTTGCTTTTAAAGTGAAGCCACTTTTCAAGTAACCTTTGTACCTTAAACCGTTACAAAAGAACATTTTTGTACCAGGCTGGGGTGGAACCAGCTGTCCCCGAGATTCAGCCACGGGGCTGAACAGTAGAACCAGGAAAGTTCCTGAAAGACCAGGGATGGCAACAATTTATGCAGCAGTAACTCCATGTCCCAGGAGAGCTCCCAGCAGCTCTCACCCAGACTCTTCTGCACAACACACAAACCTAAAGCAGAACCAAACCTAAACCTAAACCAGCCCCAGGAATGCTGTCCCTGGGAAGGGACAGTGTGGGCTGTGAAGCCACAGCTGCCCCACGGCCCCTCAGCCTTCCAGCCACTCGTGTCTCTGGCAGGTTGGAACTGGCCTGAAGCCACATCTCACCTCTGGCCTTCACCGAGAGATCCCCTGGGAGCTGGAACGCAGCACCGGCGATCCCAACGCGCTTCCCGGGCTGCGGGGGACCTGGAAAAACCCCAAAGCACCGTGAGGAAAGCTCAGCCTTTCCAAAGGCATCAGCTACTGCCAGAGCAGGGGTAGGGGGAGATCACCACCTTCAGAAACCCCTGCCCAGCCTAGCAGAGAGGCAGCACAGGGCTGTAACAGCTCCCAGCGAGACAAGAACCATTAAACCCCCAGATGAGAATCCTGGTCCCAGCAGAACCCTACCTGAGCTTTTGTCACGCTGTGAAGGGATCCCAGGCTGGGGCTGCTGGCCAGGAAGGAGGAGTCTGAGGCCATGCTGTTGACCAGCTCATCCAGCACCTGCAGCTGGCGCTGGAGGCTGTGCAGGCTCCCGGCCGTCTGCCGCTTGCCCTGCAGCAGCACCTCGGCCTGCTTGGCCATGCAGCGCCGCAGCTGCGCCTGCAACACACGGCACGGTCACAGGGGCTGGGCACACAGGATGGGCACACGGGCTGGGCACACGGGCTGGGCACACCAGGGTGGGCACACCAGGGTGGGCACACGGCACCGTCACAGGGGCTGGGCACACGGGCTGGGCACACCAGGGTGGGCACACGGCACGGTCACAGGGGCTGGGCACACCAGGGTGGGCACACCAGGGTGGGCACACCAGGGTGGGCACACCAGGGTGGGCACAAAACGCATTGGCAGCACTGTGTAAAGTCAGCCCTGAAGGCTGGAAGGTGCAGTCTCACAGCACAAGCAGGGGGCAGTGGGTTTGGGAGTTATTTTTAAATAAGCTCCATTTTGATGGCTGTGTTCTAACAGAGCCTGGACCTTAAGGTGATCAGGGTGGTGCTGAGCTCCTCTGTCCCGTTGCTGATACACCACAGGATGATAGAAATGAGAGAATCTTGTTGGGGTACTCCAACATCCAATTAAGTGCCAATTAAAGTTACTTATCTTGCTACAGCCAGGCTTTTACTGCTCCCACCCAAGGCTCCTCTCTCTGGTCATTACAGAGTGGATTTGCCCGAGCTGGAGGAGGATCCCCACTCCCCCAGGTTGTTCAGATCATGTTTGGAAGGGGCCCAAGGGATGTGAGGGGCACAGATGTGGCACCTTGAGCCTGTCCTCATGCTGCTGCAGCTTCTCCCGGCGTGCCTCTCCCCGCCACTGCTCATCCTTGGGGGAAAAAAAGCACATTCAGCCAGAGGGACCAACAGAGCACCAGGAGCAGCCACTTGCCCAAAGCATTTTACCAGTAAGAAGAATCTGGAAATGTTGAACTTTTCTTCCAAGGAGAGGAGCTGTCTGTCAGCAGCAGTGAAGGGAGCAGGCTCTGAGTTATCACACTCACACTGCAGGCTCCTCTTTCCTTCCAATGATGCTTCCAAATCTTCCAAGGGGTCTGGAGAAGATGAGCGTGAAGATTTAAACCCCGTCCTAATCTCATTTTCAACCTCCAGGTTAAGCAAGGTTGCTGCACTCTCCATTTCCCTTTGTCTCTCTTCCAGGTCTTGGGTTTTAACCTGCAGCACAAAACACTTGGGTTATACAAACACCAGTCTTTAACCTAAACCTGCCTCACACTCTGACCTTGCAGGGCCTTCCCAAAAGCTTTCCAATTGCCAACAACATTCTCTTCTGTTTTTAAAGGACTTCACAACAATTTCTAAAGGGTTTATTGAAGGACTAGAAGAAGTCAGGCAAGGTGAATCACTTTTTAATTTAAATTGAGTATCTAAAGAAGAAAAAGCTGGCCCAAGCTGGCACTGGCAAGTTGTTAAATGCCTGCTGAATCTGAACATTGCTAATATTTAGTGATTTGCATAAATGACAACTCTAGGTGTATTTTCAATCCTGAGTACAGGAGGGAGATTTAAAACCAACACAAAATGAGCTTGGCTGAAGCCATGAACCCTCAGCCCCCCTGGATGTGGCCCCCAGCTGTCCCTGGCTCTGGGAGTGGCTGCAGTCCCCCCTGACTGTGGGGGACAAGCTCAGCCATGGCCCTGGCACTCTGCAAGCTGCCCCCTCCCTGCTCCTGCTCCTAGGGAAGTGCAGGGAGATGCCTTTTACTGCAGCACCCACCACACAACAGGAGCTCAGAGACCCCTGACCCCTGTGAGGCAGGAACAGGAGTGACCTGGGTGTTGTGCAGCACTGGCAATGTCACAGAGGGGTTGCCTCAAGTCTGCTCAGGAAGTTGTTGCATTACTTTGTTCCTCCAATGACAAAATGGGTGTTCCATCATTCTGCTGTTTAAAACAACCCAAACCCCCAAACTTTCCCCACTCAGCAAGGACTTACTTGCAGTTTGCTTTCAAGCTCCATCCTTTGCATTTTCTGTGTTTCTTTCAGATTCAAGATTTGTTTTTCTGCTTCTCGCCTCTCTGACACTATCTGACCTTGAAGTTGCTTTAGCTCAGACTTGGAGACCTCCAGTTCTTTCTGAAGACACTGTATTTCTCTGTCTTTTTGTTGCAACTGTAATTCTTTTTCTGAGAGCTGATGTTCTGTAAAGAACATTTAAAAAAAAAATCCTGATTAGCAAAACTTATCTTGGCCCACTACATACACAGCAGATATTTTCCAAACACCAAGAACCCAAACAAGATGAACAAAAATATTTGTTGTGCCATTAGCCTCAGCCCCCAGAGATGGTGGCAGTTCATTTGTGCAATGACTCTTACTGCTTTTTTTGATGGTTTCTTCAAGAGCTGCACACCGGGACTCCTCCTTTTCCAGCTTCCCCAGGTTCTCCTCTGCCAGCCTGACTTTAGCTATTGCCTGCTCCAGTTTCTTGTGCTGATCTGTTAGCTCCTTTTCCAACAGGATTTTCTGATCCTTCACTTTAGCTGCACATTCTTCCAGTTTTTTCCCTTCACGTTCTGAGTTTTGCTTGAGGCGATGAAGAACCTGCCAGAAACCCCCCACACTCTGAGCTTGAACCAGCACCAACTCAGGGAGAACAAAAACCACCACAAGAGACATGAGAGAAGTAAAACCAGCATAAATTGCAAAGAACTGCAGTCTAACAGTGCCTACTGACAAAAACTGTTTGTCAATTTTTCTTCCCTCTCTCATTTTCAGAACAGCTCCCTCAGTTTTCCTGTTGGGTCACCCTTTGCTGAAACTCCTCACCCAACCCGAGCTAATCTGGCCAAACCAATCTGTGCTTTTGTGATTATTTGTAAACTCACTCCTCAAACTTTTTGAATTATTTTTAAGGTCTGGAGGAAGTGAGGCAACTCAGGGCGCTCATTACCGCTTCCTGTTGGGCGAGTTCTGTTTCCTTCTCCTCAATCTTTTTCTGGAGCTGCTGCAGTTGGCTCTGCCTCCTCTTGTGCCTCTCCTGGCATTCCTTACGTTTCCTTAAATACTCTTGGATCTCTTCCTTCAGGGCTGCCTGCTCCCTGAGCAGCTCCTCCTGCTGCCTGGAGTTGTTTTCCAAATCCTGCAATGGAAAACAAAAGCACATGGCAGGAAGAGCTGGGAATAGGAACCAGCCCCAGGGTGAATCAAAAGGAGCCACCAGATAAAGAGCCAGGAGGTGCTGCTTGGTTGGTTGTTTTTAAATGATCTTCTCCCTAAGAAGGAATAAAGCCACTCCACACTCAGCAAGAAGAAGGCAATAAAGCAATCCCTGCTCTCAGCTCTGCAGGGCTCTGGTGTTCAGCTCTGCCCTCATGAACAGGTCAGGAGCAACAACAGACTCCCAGAGTGACCATAAGGATGGGTTTCACTAAGACCAACCTGTTCCACAAGGTGCAGCTGCTGCCTCGTGTCATTCAGTTCTGCTTTCAGTGTTTCCAGTTCTTCCTTTTTCCCTAGAAAAGTATTTGGTGACAAGAATTTTCAATCAGCAGTTTGAAATGCCAATACACAGAAATTCTCTCTTTTCATGAGCAAAGAGTAAGACAAACACAGTTTATGAAATGTCCATCTTTTCAACATGTTCAATTCTTTCTGCCTATGGACATGTGAGCATGCTGAATGTTTAATATCAGACAGTTCAGTTCAAGTGTGTCTTTGAACAGAATTTCTCTTCAAGTGTATCACTGCTTAAACCCCAAAACTGATCTTTACCTTGGAGATCCTCCTGGACAGCAACGATCTCTGCATTCAGTGATTTCTTCTGCTTGTTCAGTAGCTCCACCTCCTGCTGCAGGTTCTTAACATCCAATTCCACTTTTTCCATGTTGGACAGAGCAGTTCTGTTGCTGTCTTCAGCAGCAGTTAAGTCTCTGTAAAATGGGAATCACATTCTTGGTTAGTTGGAAATCCTTGGTGAGGACTTAAAAAATGTCAGTGAAACCCTTGAGCAGTCAGAGCAAGACAAATGGCCTGTTCCAAGATGCAACACTTTACTTTTTGTAATATTTCTCATGGCATTGCAGGATATAACAAATGCTGCTGATTCATCAGCTCCATTGCTGAATATTTTTTTAAATCTGCTGTAGAGAGGCTTCAAGCAAAAGCTCCACAGAACATAAGAAAATGCCTGCTCTGTATCACTGGGCACCTCAGAGTTAGAGCTGTATTTTTAATTACACCACACAGACATTCACACACTTCCCCACCCCTCCTGATCTCTGCAGAAATAAATGCCTGAACCTTTTGGTTTGTGACAATCTCTTCTCCAAACTCCTGGCGTCCTCCTCCAGCCTCTCCTTGTCCCTGCTCAGAGCCTCGATGCTGCTCTGCAGAGCCCTCAGGTGGGAGCTCAGCTGCTCCTTCTCCTCGCGGTCCCTCCTGAGGAGCTGCTCCTGCCAATCCACCTCCCCCTGCTGGCACTGCAACAACCTCTGAGCATTCTCCAGCTTTAACTTCTCCTGGGGAAAGGAAAAGAAAGGAAAACAGGCATGGTGAGCACCACATTTCTGTGGTCCAGAAGCAGAACAAGTACTGACATCCTTGGCTGCAGCCAGAGTGATTTGGGTGCATTCAATGGAGGAAGGTGACAATAAAATGGTTCCAAGTCCTTGGGGACCTTTTCAATGCCAGAGATCCCCCAGCTGAGTTAAACTCCTTCCACACTCATTGTTTGGAAGTGACAGGATCCAGATAAAAAGACTCTGAAATTCCTAAACCCAGCACCCATCATTCTACAGCCCCAGAAGAGCTTCTGTGCTCTCACATACACCAAAAAATCCCATTATTTTAAAGGGCCTAGGCAGATTTAAGACTTTTCTGTGATAAGCTGAAATCAGATTAGAAACTGATTGATTTAAAAGTGTCAGGACTCTGTTACCCAAGGCTTAAGGGAACCACAGATGTCCCAGTTCCTGCACCAGCCACAGAGGCATTTCTCACCTCTAGAACAGCCACCTGGGTCCTTTCCAGCTCATTGACCTTCTGCTCATGTTGGAGTTTCAAACCTTCCAGGTCATTCTTCTCAAGCTCCAGCATTTCCAGCACATGTTTCAGTTCTAGGGAGGTGAAATAAAGAGCAGTTATTGGATTAGGATGAGAACTAAAGAGCTCTGTGTGCTCCTTCCCAATCTGCACAAAACCCAGTAAATCCCAGGACACACCCATCTTGTGCTTGCTGATTTGACCAAGTACTGCTTGAAGATTTTCCTCCTCCTTTCTAATATCCTTCTTTAGGACCAAAAGCTGTGCTCTTCTCTCATTCATCTGCACATCCAGTTCATTCTTCTCAACACTAAGCTCTTCCAGAAGTACTTTTATTTCCTGTGAGAATGTATCAGTGTTACAAGGTTACAAGGAACACCATTCTTTGCAATTTAAAATTAATATTTTCTTTGAACTGAAGTTCTAAATATTTATAAAATAATTTAACAGTCTGTCATCAATATTGTGGTTTAACAAACAAAAAGTACAGAATATTTAAGTAAAGGTCTTGTTTGCTGATGATTTAGAGTAGTAACTCTGCAAAGATTTTGATCTCCAAATCTTACCACAACATTGTCATTCAAGTGAATAATAGGCCTTAAAACAAAACCAGACAAGAAGCTCTCACAAAAGAAAATAAACCACAAAATCTAATTAGCCCTGATACTTGGTTTTGATTTCAGCAGGGAAGTACAGAATCCTCTCTGTGCAAACGGGGATGGGGACAGACTGGGGCAGCTGTGCTGTGTTTTACACACACTGATCACACTGACTTCCTTCAACAGCTGCTCCCCAGCAACAGGAAGTCATTCACAGACTTATATTTAATGTAACTAAGCTGTGAGGGGACCAATTCTGTAAGAGTTACTGGAACTGGGGAATTCTTCTTTGTGCATCTGGACCAAGCTTTTAGTCACACAAACCCATAAAATTCCATGTTCTATTTCTCAGTGGGTCTGGGGAGGGCACAAAAAGCAAAACTGATTTTGTGGAAACCTCCTGGAATGTTTGTAGGACTTCAAGTCTTTTGCTACAACGATTTGAAAACTCATTTGGGAAACTTGCCCTTAATTGGAGAAGCTTTTCATGTGCTTCAGTCTCTCCATCTCGAAGAGCTTCCTTGAGGTCACCTTTCCTTTGGGAAATGCAGTCCTGGAGGCCATGGAGCTCTTCTGTTCTTTGAGTCACCTGCTGCTCCAGGAACAGGAGCTCTTGCTTCTGAGCAGAAATCTACAGTGGAGAAGTTTAACAGAAGAATCAGTGCAAGCTTTTGTTTTTGTGGCTAAACGTGAAAAAAACCCACACGAAAAAGTGCATCAGAGAGCCTGGGATCATAACTGTGAGACAAAGGTTAATTCTAACAAAATGGACAGCCCAGGGTTAATAGGCCAAGCCTCACCTGATCTTTCAATGTTTCCAGTTCAGTTTTCTTGCCCTGGACAAGGTTTTCTGCTTCTCTGATGATCTGGAGATGCTGGCCCTCGTTCCCTTCTGCAAGTCGGATGTCACCTTGGAGCTTCTGAAGGCTGAGAGTGAGGATTAAGGCAGGAGTCAGCAGAAGTGAGAATATCTTGGGCAGTGACTCACTGGAGGAGGACATGTTTAACTTCATACAGTCCATGGTAAATTGAAAGTCCTCACCTTTCAGTCAGCATTTCTATCTTCTGGTTTAATGACTGCAACTCAGAGTCTCTTGCAGCCACCATTTTGTTGATTTCCTTCAAAATACCTTCTTGTTCCCTCTTAAGCTGCTCCAAACTCCTCGTATCTGTCTGTAACAACCTAGAAGAGCATTTATGCCTTTTTATATTAACATTTTAACAGCTCTTCCTCTCCAAGAGCAGTGTCCTGATACTGGAAAGATCCCAGTCCTTGTCCTCACCCCGTGAGACGCAAACCCAGAGGAGCACCCAGGGTACCTGAGCTGCTGAGTTGCTTTCACAACTTTGGTGGCTGTTTCCTGAGCCCTCTGCTCCAGCTGCTCTGCCTCCATTTCAGTGCAGGACAAATGGTGTTTGGCACGATTGTACTTCTGCAGAGTCTTTTTAGTCTAGAGCAAAAATTGAAGATTGAGACAATACATTTCACCTCATGCTGCATTTGCTGTTTAAAGGTGAGCTCCTGGCTTGAATATTCCACCTCAGCCTTCTCCCTCTTTCTACCACGAACAACCTTTTCTCCTCTCTTGTCCAGAGCAGGAAACCTTCCTCCTCTTCAACAAGGACTGAACAAGTTCTTCTAGCACAGTTTATTTCCCAACTTACTTCCATATAGAAGCATTTTAAGAAGTTCCAGGTTACCCATGTGAAAATAAACTGCCTAGACAAACAAAACCACACTCAAATCCTTCTGCCCTCAGGGCTTTGCCTTCCCTCACCTTGCCCCGGGTGCTCTCCAGTTCCACCTGAGCCTCTGTGAGGAGCCTGTTGGCCTCTCTGAGCTCGGCCCGGCGCTTCAGGAGCGTTTTCTCTGCACACTCAATCTCCTCTGCAACCTCTTCCTGCTGCTGGAGGGACTTCTCCAGCTGCAGCTCTGCAAGGAGGCTGTCGGTGTAGCCATCAATAAAGTCCCTGAAAGGGTGGAATTAAATACAACATGGAATTAAAATACAAAGATGCCAAAGATCTGGGAGCCTGTTGAAGTTCTAGACTTGGGAAAAGGATGAGGTATTTGCACAGGCTGCCTTTCAGTGCCCGTTCCCACCTGTGGGTGCTCCGTTTCTGAGCTGCCTGGCGCAGATTTGCCACTTCACCTTCCAGCTCTGCCCTCTCCTGCTCCAGTTCTTCAACATTTCCATGCAATCTTTCCACCTCCCTTCTGTATTTATGCTCAGCTGCCTCTGAGCATTTCTCTTTGTATTTCTGAGACTTTAAATAGCACACAGTGTCTTCCAGCCTTGAGACTTCACTCTCCTGCACACAGAGAACAGAACAGCACAATCAGGATCCATTTTCCAGCTGAGGCCTCCTGACACCCAGGAGCAGCTCCAGCTGGCAAAGGCTGCAACCAGATCCAGGCCCTTCCTAGCAGGGAGCTTTTCCTAGAATACATTTGTCAGTCAGCTCCCAAGGGTCCCAGCTGCAGCTCTGGCTCTTACCAGGTCCTGATGCTCAGGCACGTTGCAGAGGAGCACTCCCAGGGGAATGAGGGGCATGGTGAAGTTTGGAGGCAGGGGGCCACAAAGTGCCTGGGATCCCAGAGGAGCTGGGCCATGGGTGGTGGGGCCAGGAGCTGCTGGAGCTGCAGGAGGGGGGCCAGAAACCCCCACACCCTGAGGGGCAGGGGCCCCATCTGGAAGGGCTGTGTAAATAACTGTGCCCGGGGGTGGCACAAAGGGAGAGCCTTCAGGGACAGGAGATCCTGCATTCCCTTCACCATCTTCTTTTGCTCTTATTTCTTTAAAAGAGATAAAACCAAACATGTTACTTTTAATAACTTTTCCAGTAGAGATAGTCTTCAAATGCACATTGTAAATTCTATGTAATTTACAAAAATGTTGCTTAAACAAAATTACTCAACAGTAATAAATATTTATATTCAGAAAAAAAAAACAAACAAAAACCAACTCTCTGTGAACTCTAAGCAAGCCCATCTTTAGTCTGCCCCTAAACATTCTGAGACTGACTTACCTTTGCCAGAATTTGCTTTGTACAACCTATTTCTGACTGGTGAGTAAACCCAACACCCTTGGCTGGGCAAGTCCTCCCTCCCACAGGGCGTGTCCTGAGCATCCCCTCTCCTGGCTGGGGATGTGCCAGAGCACCCCAAACACACCCCAGAGTCTTTGGTGCTCTGGGAAGCAGGAGTTGAAGCCTAAAGAAAAAATACAGCATGTGTTAATCTAGAAATGATAAATCATGGCAAATAAAGGAGTTGTTGTAAACATTCTAATGATTTTTCAGAACAGGTTACACTTACTCTGCTGTCTCTCAGTTCTAAGCATGATGCTGCTTTAGAAGCACTGAATATATTTTAACAGTATTGGTTTTAAATGCAGACAAATATTCTCGTGGAAGAAATGTTTGTCTGCAACATCTCCTTTTATCCCTTACCTAAATGGATTTTCAGCAGTGCCCCCTGAACAGTTCTCTCACCATGGGATGGACCTGGGCTCCCATCAGCACAGTAAAGGCCTTTACCAGGGAACATTTGTGTGTGTTTTATTTCAGTATTTCTCCTACATGCCAGCCAATGTGTGTTGTTAAATTTTCCCCAAACCTACTAAATTTATAATGCACTTTCCCCCACCAAAGGGCTTTCCACAAGGAAAACAACCCACAGCAGGGTTTTTAGTCCTGACCTGTGATGAGGGCAGGTAGCACCAGTATCTCCCTCTTTTCAGGGGCTCTGCTGTACTGGGGCTGTGAGCATTCTGCTGCAAGAGCACATTTCTGAGGGCTGCAATTTCATCCTGTAAGGTTTCAATTTCATCTTTGTTACCTGCAAATTAAGCACAATTTTAGAGTCAGCCAAGGCAAGTAGTTAAATAAATACTGCATTCAACTTTTCTCTCAATGTTATCCAGTTCAACTGGAACTATATTTTTAAAAAAATGATTGCTGAGGGAAACAAACTAAATGTGATCTATAATGACAGGCATACACAGGGGGTTTGGTGGTTTAAGATTGTGGAAATACAAGCTCAGATCCAGGTAAGTGCTGCTCATTTTCCTTACACAGAGCTCTGCCAACGTCCTGAGCAGTTTAAATGGAATACTCAGCACAATCAGTGTTTCCTAAAGAGCTGTAAAAAGTGCAAACTAATGAACATTGACACATATCCTGTATAAACCTGTACAGAGGGTTATTCTCAACACTATTCTCCAGATTCAAACAGTGAGAAATGGGGAATGACAATCTTTTGTATCCCTGTCTGTCTGCAAGAAATGGAGAGAAAAGAGAAATTACCTGTCCCAATATTATCCAACAACCATTTCAAACGGTCAATCTCTGCTTTTTGCTGTTCCACAGCCTCACTTAATTTATTAATTTCAAACTTCTGAGTGTCTGATGCAACAGTTTTCTCACCAGCTTTCTCCATTTCCTGCAGAAGCTATTGGAAATAGAAGTTTAAATCACAAAAAGCTCCCACTCAATGCCACAAAGCTGCTCTTCCCATGCCCTCATATGAGGGATGCTTGGGTGAACAGGTGATGGATGGTTTTCCTAAAACTCAGCTGCTCCAGGCAGTGAAGTTTTCACTTTGTTCCAGGGCAGGTGTCAGGGGAGGGAAGAACACTGATTTGGGACAACTTGAGGGGAAAAGGGCAGGGCAAGAACCTCTAAACATGACATTTCCAGAAACTCACTGGTGTTTTATCATACAACACAGAGCAAACAACCTACTTGCTCTTCCTTCTCCTTCAGGAGTCGTTGTAGCAATTCTCTTTCTGCTTCTGCTTTGGCAAGAGCCTGGGAAGCACGAGCTGCCTCAGCACAGAACTCCTGGGCTTCCTCAAGCTCCTGAAATGGAGATTTTCATTTGAGCTGTAGTTTGCAGGAACGTTTCTCAAGCTTGAGCTGTGCCATTGTGAAAAGTTAACCATTGAGAAGCTGACTGCTCTGCAACTCCAGACACATGTAAAATACTGTTTCTCCTTCAGCTTCACAGTATTGGTACAGAGGAGATGTTATTACGTAGCCAAAAGTGCTCCCCAGTTTGAAAAGGAGTTTCTAGTCCTTTCTTTTGTTTTTCTGGCTTACAGAACAATGAATTATCTCTTGTTTGCCTTTCAGTCAATAAGAGATGAATGATCTTCCCCCTCCCTTTCCCTCCCACAGCAGGAACCTGTCCATACCCACATTTCCTCCCTCATCTCTGCGCCTCAAACTCTGCCCAAAGCAAGAGCTCCTGTGCAGCTCAGAACAATTTAGAAGAAAGCTCTGAAGCTCATTTGAAGGACACCAGCCCTGCTCCCACTGCAATGGCATTAACAAGCAATTAATTAACTGCCCATGCTGCCTGACCTCAGCTCTCTCCCGGCGGATCCTGAGCACAGTTCCCTGCAGAGCCTGGAGCTGCTTTGCAGCGATGGAGAGCTCGGTGGCTGCCAGCCTGTCTGAGGTGACCACTGCTCTCTGCAGCTCCTTCAGCTCCTTATCCAGACTCAGCACTTGCACCTGTGCCCTGGCATCTTCTCTTTTTCTCTGAAAGCAGAGAAATAGACTTTTACAATGTACCTTCATCCTCCCCCCTACCTCGTTTCATATTATTTAGAAAAAAATCTAAAGTGAGGACAAGTAAAATTTAAGGAAAGTCAAGACGTTATATTTAACATTTGTGTTCCTATATGTGTTGTTTTAGCTTAAAAAGCAAAAATCCACAAGTTTTTGTTTCTCTTTCCTGAGCAATCAAACAGTGCACAGACCTGCCCTCACCCATTCTTACCCTTTTCTCTAAATCCTCCAGCTGAGCAAGAATGGCCTCCTTTTCTTCATCTGCCTCCTGGAGCTGCTGATCAGTCAGGCCCTGAATCTCTTCCATGCTCTTTATTTTTTCATGTAAACGTTGAATTTCATTCTCTAACTGATGCACCTTGTTCTTATTTTGCCTGTTTTCAGCTTTAACCTGTAAGTAAAGGTTAGAGTAAGTGGCCACACATTTTTTTCCAATCAAAAGCCACTCTGTTTTAATTATTTAATTAAATTTCTGGGAAATGCAGTTACCAGCATACTTTGCATCAAAACAGAAAGGAAAAGTAACTACTGTGCCACTGTAACTGTAATATTTTAAGACTGCCTCAGTTATTTTATTACAGGTATGTATAATGATCTTTCAAGAAGATTCAGAGCTGTATTTTTCTAGTGGTCATTAAAGTCTTTGTTGCCTCTGAGACAGATCATTGACTAAATTCCAATTCACCAAACAATCAGGTAAAAATCAGGAAGATATTAATGAAAAATCAAATCAGACTCCACTGTTACACAAAGGACAGAGCACAGCAAAGCTTCATTGAGTGAAACTTGATCCTTCAGCTGCAGGTTACATTTTTTAGACCAAGCTGAAATTGTCTCACTCTTGTGTTGTTTGATACATGCCTGTCTGTATTTCTCCTGTATTTCTTCCAGTTTCTCCTGCTGGGATATCACTTCTTCCTGCAACTGCCTCTGTCCAGCCCATGCTTTCTCTTTTTCCTTCTGTGCATCAGCAAGGATGTCATTGAATTCCTTCTGCAGACTTGCAAGGTTTTTCCCTAAAATATCAGCTGAATTTGGACACCTGAAAGGTTCCAAGACAGAAAACAGTGATTTTAAGCTGTGATCCCAGGTACTGAAATCATGACTAACAAATAGTGCAAGTTTGAGAGATGCTGTGTAATTCATGCAGGTGAGGTTGGAAAAGCCCTCTGAGTTCAGCAAATCCAACCACTCCCCCAGCACTGCCAAGGCCACCACTAACCCCTGTCCCCAAGTGCCACATCTGAATATTTTTTAAATCCCTCCAGTGCTGGTGCCTCCACCACTGCCCTGGGCAGCCTGTTCCAATGTCTGGCAAGACTTGCAGTGAGGAAAATTTCCCAGATATTCAATCTGAACCTTCTCTGGCACAACCTGGGGCATTTCCTCTTGTCCTGCTCCTTTCACATGCCCAAATCTCACACTGTACTTTTATTTCACTCACTTCATCTCTCCTGCTCCTGTCTGTAGCCTTTTCCTGAGTTCATTTACACAAGCCATGACATCCTCAGGATGAATTAAGTTACCAACTGCATGGTTTAGTTGATTCTGGAGATCTTTAAGCTGTTGTTTTAGGAAATTATTGTCTCCCTAAAAATAGACCAAAAAAAAAAAATCACACAAATTAAGCAAACAAATCCACAAGTGATAAAAGCTAGGATTTTAAATACACCAAAAACTTCACCTGCAATTGCTTGAACTGTAAATGCAACTTGTAATTTTGCTGTTCCTTTTCTTCTGCCAGTTGTGCTTTGGTCTGAGCATTCTCTAACAGTTGTCTTTCCTTTTCAAGTTCATCCTGCAGGGCTGACAGCTCCATCTACAAAACCACAAAACCTCCACATTAATATCCCCACTCCCAACCCCAACCTGTCACCCAAACACACAACAGATGCATTTCTTAAAACAGTAACAACATGACAACACCTCAAAAAGATCCAACAAAACAACCCCAAGCAAACCATCTGCACCTTGCTTCAAAGCAAAGTTCTAAATCCCAGCAAACTGCCTACACCAGCAGTTTGTGATTTGGCTTTGGAGGTGAGGTGTCCTGGGCTAACAACTCTGGCAGACTAAAGCTCTGCTCTTACCTGGCTAAGTTGTTTCAGTCTTTCAAGTTCTTCTTTTTGCTGCTTGGCTTCAGCCTCTCTCTCTCTTAATTGAGCTTCCAGCTCAGCCTTGTGGGTGCTGACCTTCTCCTGAGCACCTTGCAGGGACTCATTTATCTCCCTCTGCTCCTGGAGCAAACTCTCCAGCATTGCAATTTCCTGGAATTTAATACCCATTTTAGAAGGATGCACATGGGAGAGCCAAAATTTAAGAGTATTTGCCTCCCTTCCCTTTAACTCAGGAACTGCATTAAAACTGGAAGGGGGGTGGCACTTCTACCTGCAAGGTCAGGCCAGTGGTGCCACTGACTGTCCAAAATCCACTCCCAGGTTAGAAAGGGGGAGCTGGAAGTGAAACAGAGCTGTCCCAGGAGCTCAGGCTCACACAACACTCATCAGGATGCCAGACAGCTCTGGGTCATTGGCTGACAGGACAGACCCCAGCTGCTGACACACACCCTAACCCCTGGCCAGGGTCAGAGGGTTCACTGACATCCCCACAGAGTCACTGCAAATCCATTGCAGTGATGTCTGCAAGGTGAAACCTGCACTTTGAGCCATGTCTCACAAAGCACAGCTTTACTGCATGTCTCTTACCACTGGCTTTAAAGGCCAGATTCTATTCTTGAGGTGTGTGGGCATCTCATCATGTTACCATATCAGAAATTATTTAGTCCAAGGAATTGTGCTCTCCTAGTCCCAGTCTGATCACCAGCTTATTTTTCTCCAGTTTATTCTTAGATATCTAAACTTGGGAAAAGAGGTATTAAGCCTTACTTTTCTCATATTTTCTGCATCCATGGCAACCACTTCCAGGTTGTTTTTATCCTCCTCCAGACCTGCCAATCTTCCCAGCAAAGATTCTTTTTCCTTCTGCAACTTCTTACACTCCTCATTGGCCTGTTTTGCCTGATGCTTCACACTCTGCAGGTATTCCTGTAGGCCAGTGATAATACTTTCCAAATCCCTTTTCAGTGCTTCATTTGTTGCTATTTGACCTGCAGGAATGCAAAATGAATTGGAGGTAGTTAAGAAGCCACATTTATTTACCAAGCAAACCAAACTGCCTTCCTTCATCATTTCAAATGTTTGCCACTGGAGTAAGTGAAAACAAGTACCTGGAACTCAAGGAGAAAAGATTGGTTTTAAGGTTAGGATTCCCAATATTACTGTGTTAAGCTGACCACTGGAAGAGTTAAAAGGAATTGCAGCTCTTTGTGCATTCCTGCCCCTCTTTCCCAAGCAGGTAGAAGCGAGGTGAGCACACACAGTTTCCTTCACATCATTTAAGAATAGTTTTTTAGCCCTTTCGTACCTATTCTGTATTTCATTTGAGCAAAGATAAACAAATCAATCCTCAATTCAATTATCATGTTGCCCTAAGTAAAGAAATACCTCGAGACAAAAATTAAAGTTTACCATCAGTGAGCTGCTGCTCCAAATCCTTGATTTCCTCAGTCTCCTTGGCAATCCTGGAGAGCATCTCATCCAGGCGAGTCTCCAGCTGCTGGCAGTGTTTGTTCATTATATCCAGGTGCTGCTCTTTACTTGCTTTTTGAGCTTTCATGTGAGCCTGTCAAGTAACAGAAAGGTAAAGCAGGGCACCAGCACAGATTTAAAACATCAAATTGGGATTTTGTCCCAGTTCTGCAGTGTCCCACTACCAGCAAGAAAAGCCACAAGCTCAGCATACACCGTGGTGCTTTGGGGTTTGTTACTTGCTGGAATTTTCCCTCAGTCCTGCCCCACAAAGGACCCCAGATAAGCAGCAATCTGTGACTACCAGCATTGTCTGCAGGCTCCCCCCTGCCCAGGCTGAATAAAGCCTGCATTTATAAATTAGTACTCATGGCTACTATCTTTCTTCCTGCCTTTATATTTTGTTCTACCACTTCCTCTCTCAGTCAAGAACAAACATGATTTCTCCCAGAACCTTTAATCCTGTCATCCTGCATTGCCCTCACAGCAGATGATGCATTAGAACATGTCAGGTCAGCACTTGAATGAAAATACTCTGAATAAACAGCAAGTTGGGTCAACTTTACAGTTACTAAGTAAATATTCCTATGTAAATCTTATTTTATTAAAATATTTCTGACCAATACATCACACAGCTCACACAGACTCTGGCAAGGACTTCATGCATTTACATGAATTAACTGATTGCTTCAGCTGTTTACAAAAACTTGGTTATCAACAGAATAAAGTGTTATTTCTTACCAGTGTGAAATTGCTCAGAAACAACTCAAATGTCAGAAACTTGGAAAAATACAGAATTATACTGTCATGATTAACTGCATGTTTTTCTTATTGCTCAAAAAATAAATCAAGCTAACAGCAGAAAATTTAAATATGAGTTCTCAGAAAAAAGAACACTTACAAAGTTGCTTCCATAACAAAAGTAAATGGGTAAAACCAAAGCTTTTTGTATTTTTAATGGATTAAACCGGAAGTTAACTTAAACATCCATATCAGCACAGTTCAGCTTATCACCTTGCTAAACACAAACTGCCCTGCAGCCTTCAAAACCGAAATTTCAACAAGTAAAACTCGAGCCGCTGCCACTCAGCCATCTTGCTGCAGCTGCCGAATGGCACCAAAAATGCAGTTTTTAAAAAGAAACAAAAAGCCACAGGTCCCCGGCCACTTACAGCTTTGCCTTTGTCTTTTCTTCCTGAGACAGCACTTGCAGAACGCCCCACCCCTGAGCGGGAATTCATTTGAATAAAGCACCGGGAGCTTCGGCACGGCCGGGAACTGAGCGGAGTCTCCGCGGGGCCGGGGCGGGGGCCGGGGCCGGAGCCGGAGCCGCCGCCGCCGCCCGGGCTCCGCTCCCGTTCCCGGTCCCAGCCCCGTTCCCGCCCGTCCCGCACGGCGTTTCCTGTGTTGTGATTCGAACCGAGGGGCGGCCGCGGGAAGGGCCGGGCCCGTTCCTGCCCGGGCTCCGCTCCTGTCCCCGAGCCCCGCTCCTGCCCCTGGACCCGGCCATTCCCCCGGGCCCCGCTCCTGCCCCCGATCCCCGCTCCTGTCCCCGGGCCCCGCTCCTGCCCCCGATCCCCGCTCCTGCCCCCGGGCCCCGCTCCTGCCCCCGGGCCCCGCTCCTGCCCCCGGACCCGGCCATTTCCCCGGGAGGCTTCCCAGAACGCGCTCGGCCCTTCTGCCACCCAAGAGCCGAAGAAATTAAGTTTAAAATACGAAAGGAGCATTTTAAACAAGTGTTTGCGTGCCTCTGCTGAAAACGGAGCCAAGAATAAAAATACTTTCATTTCTCACTTAAAAGCACCCAGCTGGCTTGAAAAACTTTCGTTTAGAGATACAAGCTTTTAAAAAACACTATTAAAGATAATTCTGTTTCATTTTAGTTTCATTTCTAGAAGTGTTTGCAGTAGCTGAGCACAGGTGTAACTCAGAAAAAGCCCTGCATCCCTGCTGGTCATAAAGTTAGGTGGGAGCCCGGGCTGTCCTTGGCACCCCAGCCCCTGGAGCTGTGACCTCTGGGCCTTGCTGATTCCCTCAGGACTGGAGGTGACAGCAGAGAAAGGCTGGATAAGCACTGCCACACACAGATCTTTAAAAACCTTTAAGGCCAGACTCCACAGAAAGATGCAGGAAGGATTTCTTACACAGAAATTGTCTGCAAGGCTCTGCCCAGTGTGTTTGTGCAAAACAAAGATTGAGTTCTTACTGTGCTCTACAGCATCTGCTGGGAATATGAGTTGTTCAAGTGTTTTACCAAAGCTGCTTGGTTTGGTGGGATTTTTTAACTTTCAAATCATAAGGTAATGACTTTGATAAACAGCAAAAGAATATAACTCATTAAAAAGGCACATGTGAATGGGCACCTGCTAAAGCTGCCTTTAGTCCATTGCACAGAATATAACAACTTCAGATTCTGGTTTTACTTACATGCCTTGGATCCTCAGGATTTACAGAACCAAGAGAACTCTGCAAATCTTCAAGCTCTTTTTGATTTTTCCCTATTTCTCTTTTCTGTTTCTCTATTTGTTTTTCCAGTTCTAAGGTTTCCTTGCGTAGCTCCTGCAGAATTTGTAACTTTTCACTCAGTTTCTGTTCAATTGCTTCCTTGCTGGCCTGGGAGAGCTGGAGACAGCATTAGGATGTTGAGTGGTTGGAAACAGAGAGATGATCAGGAATATATTTAACATTTAAATAAAGACAATCCTGGTCACTGATTTTCAGGCAAATTTAAAAATTAAAAATAGGAACAATTGATGACAGTTGAAGAAGTGGAAGATGCTGTTTTAGTTTAATGGTGATAAATTAATTCTTGCTGCCAATTCTGTAGCCACATTGCTTATCAGCTGCACAACTCAACCTACACAGCAGGTTCTTCCAAAGGATTTGGGGAAGGCAGCAATAAATCAGCAGCAACATGGAACAGATGCCATTAACTGCATACAGCTCCAACAGCTGATTTATGAACAAGCTCTCTAAAACCTGGAAGATTTTTCTGATGCTTGACACATGGATTTATGTCTGTACAGTGGCCTCTTTATAAGAATGGGGAGAAAAAGTTGTATTTTCTTACACTGCTTCAAACTCCTTCCCTTGCTCTTTGTGGAAAAACTTACTTTCTTCTGAGCCAGAGCATCCTCCAGTTGTTGCAGTTCCTCTGTTACTTTCAGCACTTGTTGCTCTGCGTCTCCAATTTCACTTTGCAGTTCTTCTAATCTTCTTTGTGCTGCAGACGAAAGAAACCCAACATAAAACCCACAAAATACATGATAATATTATAATATTATGTATAACACTGACACACAGCTGTGTATGAATACATTAATCAGGACAGCATTGACACCCTGATAATCACACCTAACACATTCTGCTTTCTCAGAAAAGAAGTCCAAAGTTTGTTTAACAAGTACAACACAATTAAATTCATGCAGCAAACCTCCCTAGAAGTGTGTTTTCAATAACATGTAATGCTCTCATCCTGAGTTATCTTAAAATAACAGCAGTAAGAAACTGCAGTACCAAAAATACATCAAGTCCAGTGTTTAAAATCCCAGCACTCCCAGCCTTTGACACACTGTTTCTATTCTGATGTCAAGCATGTAACCACTGGAATAAACCACACTGCTACACATGTTTTTATCGTCATTTAATTAAAAAAAAAAAAGTTCTACCTGAATTAATCTTTTCTTCCTTATCCTGCAGTATTTTATCGAGACTTTGGAGATGCAATTCCAGCTGGGGTTTCCTACAGGAGTCATCTTCCCCCTGCTGCACTTTCCCAAGCTGCAGCTGCTGAGCTTGGTCAGAGATGAAGCCTTCCCTTATGAACATATTTCTTTTGTACCTGGCCTTGCCAATGTAGGGACTTTCACCAGGTACATTATCAAGTTCAACCTCCTGAAATGCAAGAAGCAGAGTCTTTATCTCAGAACTATGGCTGCAGCCAACTCCTAGCATACATTTAGCTCTCTTATCAAGCATAAAAAGGAAAACCAATTTGAAATTAGAAGAATAAGAAGAAAAGAGATTATACTTAACATTTTTGGCCTTGAACATTGTTATTTTAGAACGGAGTTAAAACCAAACAAACCCAACTGAGGTGTGCCCAGTTTGTTGCAGATGTCTGGAGGAACTTTTCCTTAGTATATTAAATTTACTTAGGTTATATTTGGTACATTACATTGTTGCACCTAAGTTTAGTCAGACATAACTTAATTGTAGTCTATGACTACTGATCTTTACTTTTCTTATGGATTTCATTCTGGCATTTTTGTTTGCAGGTATGACAAAGGTTGGGCCTTTAATAAAGCAGTATCTATTAGATTATAGGAAAACTAGTAAGGTTTTTATTTTCCAAGTTGAAGAATAAGGGAAACAGCAATAAAAAGATGCACAACTTAAAAATTATTACCTCTGAGGGCAAATAATTCAAGGGCTCAAATTTGACATCGATCTTGTAAAAGGCCAGCTCCTGCTCCAGCTCATACTGCTTCTGGCAAGCCCGGGTCAGCTCCACTGTCTTCTGCTTCAGCTAAAGAACCACAAACCCAGTGAGATCATCCCCTGGAATTCACTCAGCCCTGGCACACACAGTGCAGCTCCACAGAGAGCAGGGCACGGCCCCTAACGTGGGAACAAAGCTCACAGCACAGCTCAGGATCAAGGATATCACAAAGGGCAATTTTACAATGGTGACTAAGAGGAGACAAAAGCCCCACAGTTAATAGAATACAAATGATCACATGAAAGGCCTTTTAAATTTATGTACATCAAAGTGACAAGTTTATTTTTAAATGTAATTTAGGATAAAACAATAATTTGGGTATGATCCTTCAGCAAAATCTAGGCCAAAATAAGAAATATATTTGCTGCTACTAGTGAGCATGAGGGCTATTAACACTAATGATCTGTTAAAAAACCAAAATATCTCAATTGTCAAGAGTACAAAGTCTATGTATTTTATTTTAGCTTAACCATGTGCTAGATTGCTTTTGAGGTTATTTTTAAGTAAAGGTCCATCATGTGATTTCTTTTTAAATCAACTTTTCACACTGAATACCTGAAGGAGAACATGCAGCACAATTCCAATAGAGAGTGGAAAGCAGAACTAATGGAGGAAAAGAAATAGAACAGGGAAGGCTTAAAGAAAGATTTCAAAACCTGATAAATGTCATGCAAAAAATTAACTCTGTTTCAGAGAAAAGGGGGAAAAATAGCAAGAAAATTGTATTCCAAACCAGTGAATATAAAATCTCACTAGGATACTTCATAATAATGTTGCTACTTCAGGGAACGTGCAAATACATCCTAGAAATAAAACCAACCATGCAACCCAGGGGCACAGTGGGGCTACCTTGAGTGAGGAACAAAGGCTCTGCAGGAAAGGGACTGTGACAAACCCAGACACCAGCTAAAGGGAGACAGAAGTGAGCCAAGTTTGTCATCCAAAGGAGAAGAGTGGGTTCAAGCTGCAAAGCATTTGCTGCTAAATCTCCTTATACTGCAAACTTCATTTTAGAAGCAGACTGCTGGTGAGTGTGTGTGTGCTCAGAGAAACAGCTGTGGAAGTACCAGGTATGAGAGTCTGAAGGATACAGTTTTAGAGGACAAGTCTAACAGGATAAAATCCAAATATTAAGTTCCCATCAGGTCATTCAGAACCCAGCACTCTCTGTCAGTAGGACTTTGCCTGCATTTTATGGCCACCAATGGAAGAGACTCTAACACAAGACTTCAGGATGATGTGAATGAAATGGAGTTAAACTGGTGAGCATTACCCAAAATAATAATCAAGGGCTATTACTGACATACAACTTGTGGGCACATCTTGTTTTTTGTGAAAATAGCAATTTCCTTCCTTATTGCAGCAGCACCTCAGAGTCTGACCAGAATATATTCTCAATATTCCTGAACATCTGAATATGTTCAGGATATTCAGAACATCAGCAATTCAGCAGCTTAACCTTTCACCAACAAACAAAATTTTAAACAGAAATACATAAAAAATTACTAGAAACAAAGAAGTTACTACAAATCACAGGAGTGATATTGACTGCTGCTTCCATATACTCAACTTTTTCCACAAAAAGAATATTGAAGGGCAATAATCACTTTCTAAAGAGTTGGAAGTCTCTCAGTTTTAAAATGAAACCTTCAGTCACTTGAACTCCCACATTGACATTCTGAAGATTTCCTTAGTGCCAGGGATTATCTTACCAGCTCATTTTTGGTGCCCAAGTCCCTCTGTAGCTCATCAAAGCTTTGTCTCTGTTGCACAGCCTTTTCCTTTAGTGACTTGTTGAGCTCATCTTGATGCTGAAGTTGCTCAAGCACTTTGGTCTGGTTAAGTTTCACGCTCTCCATCTCCTTTTTTGTGTTTTCCAACTCTTTTTCTAATTTTTCTATCTCTTCTGAAAAACAATATCAGAGAAACATTCCAATAGAAAAATCTTTTCCTTCTCAACTTAAATTCTGTCTCATTCACTTTAGATTTCACAGATTATTACCCAAATTAAACCTCTCCAGAGCTTCCTGCCTGTCATGGTTTGTCACTGGCTGTCCATCCAGGTTTTCCAGTGCCCTCAGGTGGAATATGGTGTACAAGCAGTAGTGAGGCAGACTTGCAACTGGGTTTCCAGCAAGGAACAGAGAGGTCAGATCTTGCAGAGGCTTTAGTTTAGCTATATCGTGGAGCTAAATAAAATAGAGAAACAAAGCAATGATTAGGCATCCTTCTGAGAAGAATTAAACCCCAGGAGTGAATTTCTGATTATGTAGAATGTTTTATGATACATGTATTCAAAGACTTATTTTAACCTTTATACTAAAGAATAATCTCTAAAAACCTACCAAAAGACACAATATTATAACTAAAGCCACTTCTTAAAATCAAATTATTTCCTCTATAAAAAATGCCACTGCAAAGAGTGTAAATGCAATCAAGCTTTATCTTGGAAATATCAAGATACTAAAGCCTGTGGATGAATAACCCCCAAAAAAGTCAGGCCTTCCCAAACAACATAACACAGGTTTGTATCTTCACCACCTGCACAAGAGGAGTTTCTCTGATCAATAACTTTATGAGGCTCCCAACTGCTGCATTTCCCAGCAGACTGTGTGGAAAGACACCCAGCAATGACCCAGAGGAAGTCAATCAGTGTAAACCCCCAGCTCAGGCTGAGCAGTGCCTGTTTCTAACCAGGATCACTTACTGAGGACACTTGGTTCTGTTTCAAATCCAGGCTGCGCAGGGATCTCAGTTTCCTCCCTACCCACACAGGAATGTGCTCAATCTCATTCCCTGCCAGGTTCAGCCTCTGTAGGTTCTGCAAATGTTCTATGCCTTCAATTTTGCTGAAAATGAGAAGGAGAATGGAATTTGTCATGAATCACAGCAAATTTGAAGTGAAACTGAGGCAATATGGATAAACTACAACAAAATCTGTCACAATGAATTAACCAAGAGATCAGCAAAGCCATTATTTAGTGCCATGGACAATTGAAATAAAATGACACCAGCTTACTTACAAGTACTAAATTAAGACCAAAAATCATAGCACAATTTTCTGCCATTGTCTCAAACTCATTACTTTTGCATGTCTTCATTTCAATATTAACAATATTTTAATGTGTGCTAACTCCATTTTAATAGGCAAAATTTGCTCTTTCTCTCATGAGAACATAATGGCACAAAGATGAATCAAAATACAGTTGTTTTGTGGGGTTTTTTTCCCCCCATAAAAAGGAAGGACCATCTGTAAACTGACAGCATGAAGAGCTACATTTTTAGTGTTTTCACTAAAACTATTGAGGAAACCATGCTAGGTTGTAGTTTACTTGAGCATGAACATAAAGTAAACCATGAGTATTATAAGAAAGTACAGCAGGATGTGCTCCTGTGACTGTGCTGGTTTTTGGGTACATATGAGCTGTAAATAACCAAAGTGTGAAAACAGAGCAGGAGCTAAAAGCTACTTTGCCCTTTTCAATTCCTGTTGAGAGAGGAAGTTGTGTGAATGCAATGTGTAGAAATGAACTCTGGGGTTTTACTCACTTCCCATTGTAAATGTCTCTGCTGAAATGGCAGCCTCCCTGCTGCAAAGGCAGTTCCACAATAGTAAAAATCATAATTCATTGACAGGAAAATTAAAAGTGATGAAGAGTTTTGCTACTGCATGAACCATTACCCTTCAATGCTTTAAACAAGACACCAGGCTCTCAAAAGAGTTCAAAGGCAATTTAGGGAATTTATGGCCTGCCTGATCAAGCCCATTCAGTTTCCTCTCCTAAAAGAAAAACTTATTATATTACCTGTAATAATAACCAGTAAAAGTTTAATTAATTTTTAACGCACTTAATTGGGTTATTGCTCTTCATACCACTCTCTGTTGTGGTATCTGGAAACTTGCACTTCTGGCTTGGTTTCCAAGGAAAACAAATTAAACCCCAGCCATGTACACTGACAGCACTTCCCAGAACTATTCATGCTTCCAATACCTCAGAGCTTGAGCTCTTTACAGAGACCTCAAAGCCTCTTAGTCTTGACATAGAGCTGGGAAACTCACCTCAAGTGTTCACTCTTGTGAGAGAAATCAAGCAGGAAAGGAAAATCAGCTTTACAGACCCTGGGCTCCCCAAAGCCTGGGCTGGCTCCTCTCACCTGATTCTGTTGTTGGACAAGTTGAGCTCACGCAGCTTCAGCAGTTTATCCAACTTCTCAATCTTCTCTATTTGGTTGTTACTAAGGTTTAGCACTTCTAGTTTGTAGCACTTTTCCAAATTTTCTATGTACTAAAGAACAGGAAATCCCTTAGCATAGGGTTTGGGTTTTTTCAAAAGAGAAAAGCAGCTTTCTATTAATCAAAAATACCAAATACTCTAATATTTTATTAATCACAGTTCATTGTGGTATTCTATAACCCCCCTTTAGGTACAGTCTTCTACAGTTTTGGAAAGCTGGATTTTAAATTTACAGTGGCCTAGTTTTCATCTACATCAAAAGCAACATGTTATTAAAAAAAAATCCCGAACCAACCAAATCCAGAACCTAAAAATTCCATGAACTAATCTGTTTTAAGCATCATTCTAATGAGCCAATTCTTTTTCTTTTGCTCAAGTCTCAACTGCCTTTTTTTCAACAGAAGCTGATTGCAGAACTAGGCTAACAGAATTAGATTGCGCTATTTACATCCACTTAAAAATAAGCCTAATAAATGCTAATTATTCAGAACTTAGTTTAATTTCCAGTTTTTTTCCAAACACTTACCTTAAATTTCTTGTTCCCATCCTTTGGGGAAGAAAGATTCAGTGAGCTTATACAAGCCAGATTTTGCTGTTTTGACAGACCCTTTATAAGGGGCTCAGTTATGTACCTAACCCCTGGGCTAACACCACGTTCACCTGAAATTAAACAGAAAGGATTAATGATTTTTATATTTGCTATTTTCTTTCCACTGAATACTGGAAAAACATTGAAAATTATCCCCCCCCAGAAGCATTTACAGGAAGGAGTAAAAGTCTCATTATTCTCCCCAGCTTTCATTACTCCCACTTCCACATTTGTGTTAAAAATAAAATAAAATAAAATAAAATAAAAAAAAGATAAATCAAATCAAAATTTTCAGGCTTCTTTCCAACAGATCATACATCTTTAATCACACTGGCTTTTAATGCTTGTGGTATGTGCTTGGATAGCAGTATTATTGACTATACAATACCTTTCTGAAATTTAAAAGCAGCTCCAACATTTTCTGCTGGAATCTCCCACTGTTGGGCTCTCTGCTCCATGCTTTTGGCAGCTGCTGGAGGGGTCTGTTGGCCAAGACGTGGACGTGTGGCACCAGAAGTGACAGGTGACATTGGCTGAGGTATCAGGGATCCTGGTGCTTGTGGTTTTCTACCTGGAACTTTCCTTACAGAGCCTTTCTTCATTGTTCATTGCCAGAAATGCTGGGTATCACATGGCAATACCTGGAAGAACTGAAACAAGTATCAGTCTGTGTAGAAAGCTAAATCTCAAAGGTTTGCATGACAACAAAGGTGCCGCAGAAGCTGCCAAAAAACACATCTCCAATGGGTGCCAGCTTCCAGTTTTCCTGGCCTTGGGAAGAATTTTACCTTTATACTCCCACCCTTCTACAGCACAGCCCCAGGGACTGATGGAGCAGCTCTGTGTGTGCAGCTCATCTTCCTCCTGTCCTGCAGGCTGTGCTTTACACAAAGCCTGCCAGCTCTGGAGATTCTCTCAGCTCAGGCTAACAGAGCTGGCAGGGACACAAACAGAGGATTGGATCCCAACTGATCCCAAAGCTTGAAATCACCCACTTTGCAGTAAGAACAAATGCAAGCAGAAAAAGGCAACCAAGATTAAAAAAAAAATAGGATCAGTCCAGCACTGGCATTCCCAGAGTTTTCCTTTCAGCAAACAAACTATCCTGTGACTGCCTGGGAAATTCCAGAGAATGTTAACAGAAACCTCCCTCAGGGATGAACACATTTCCGCAGGGATAAGGGCAGGAAAAGTCATGTAATCCGTGTGACAGAGTCCTTGTAGCAACCATCTCCAAGGGACAGAGCTTTACTAACACCTCCACCCACTGAACAAGGAGCACATTTTAAGACATTCTTTAAGACAAAAAAGGTCTTCTGTGAGGGGAACTTGGAGCTTTGTGAGTGATGACACTGTGCCTTAAGAATATGTTCTTCATTGTCATGGATTTTTTTTCCTCCGAAATTGGAAAGGAAATGAGGACAAGGGAAGGTGGGGCAAGAAAAAGGGCCACTGTTTTCTATCCATTATTTAGAAACACAATTCACAGAGGATCAGGACAGTGAGACTGGAAGGCGCCGGAGAGGGAAGAAGATGCTGGCGCGCTACCGCAAAGCCACATTGGGGCGTTCCTCGTGTTCCAAGGAGCGCAGTTCGTGGTTTCACCGCTGCTTCCTGAGGACAGGGCTGTGCCTTCGCAGTGACAGCCCCGGGGATCGGGGCCCCGCGTTCTCCCGGCCCCCATCCCCTCCCGGTCAGCGGCCGCGGGCCGGCCCCCTCAGGCCTCCGCTGTGATTACCTGCGTTGACATGGTAACGCCGGCTCACCGCTCACCGCCGCGGCACGGCCGGACAGGGCGGCCTCGCAGCACTCCCGAAGGATGGCACCGGTTCTCCAGGCAGCTCTCCGCCGCCTCCTTCCCCTCGGCAAGCGATCGCCGCCCGCACCGCCGAACCCGGGTGCTGCGGCTCCTTTAAGGGCGTTCCCTGAGGGGCCGCCCCGCCGCCATTTTGTCCGGTTCGGCGATAGCGGCGGGTGCGGCTGAGGGGCGGAGCCTCGCCAAGCCCCGCCCCTTCGCCCCTTCCCGCCGCTTAGGCCCCGCCCCCGCCTCGCCATTTCCCGCCGCGTCCCCTCAAGGGGAGCCCTCAGGGATTTGCGGTAAATAAAGCTCAAATCACTGTACGATGTATAAACAAGAAACCCAAATCATTGTATAAGTGTATAAACAATAAACCCAAATC
The DNA here is from genome assembly GCF_037042795.1 of Molothrus aeneus. Classification (NCBI taxonomy): domain Eukaryota; kingdom Metazoa; phylum Chordata; class Aves; order Passeriformes; family Icteridae; genus Molothrus; species Molothrus aeneus. The sequence goes on along the minus strand of NC_089664.1, from coordinate 9,547,188 downwards.
ATTGTATAAACAATGCAACCTTGAGGGGTGTTGGTTTATTTCAAACCCGAGCCGCTGTATCAACAATAAAACCTACTCTGCTGATAGGTGTTTTATCCTTATCTGTACCCTGTGTGTGTGTCAAGTTAGCATCTCACTCAAAATTGCATATAAATGGACTTTTTGGAAATACGGAGTTTATTTACAGTTATAAACTCTGCATGTCCGGTCTAAATCACAGTCATTTTCACAGAGGCGTGTAAATAAATCTCTTTTAACACTTGGACTGTGTTAGTTCAGCATCTGTGTAAGTGTGAAATGCAGGGCTGAAAAAACAGTAGGTTGTGTCTCTGAAAAATGTAGAGAAGAAGCAGAATCAGATTTAAAAAATACTATTTCAGGTTACTGTTAAGAATTTTAAAGCATTTCTCACTGTCCTTCACTATTTGCCTTTTCATTTACATACCACCCCATTGCTATTTAATAATGCATATGTTGGCCGCTCATTTCAATAACGTTAAGCATCCTACATTTTATTAGCTTTTATTCAATTATTGCTTCTCTTCTAGTTCCTTGCATTTGGTGAGAAGCTGACCTTTCTGTAATTTCACTTTTTATTGATCAGAAACAGTTTTGTAAATGCTTTTCCCGTAAAGGTTGACCACAATATTTGTTTAAACTTCAGCATTCTTGCACAACTTTATTTAACTTTACCTAAACCCATTTTTCGAGGTGCTATCCTAGATGCCAGGCCTGCAAAAGTTTTGTCATCAATGGTTGTGGGGATTTTTTTGCAAATTTATTCAATTTTTTTTTGCAAAATGCTGTTTAAAATGGTGCATGTTAATATATTGTGCCCTAATATTTCCATATTGCAGGTTTTATTTGTAATGGAAGTGGTCAGAAAGTTGGCATAATCTAGAATACAAATGGCTAAAAGAAATTTGTGAGGGAAAAGTTATTTCGAAACAACAAAAAATAATGCTGGTCCAAACACATCCACACATTGTTTGATATAACTCAAATGTTTTTTTGCTTCAGACACAAATTTGAACTCACTTAAATTATAAAAAAAAAATTACTAAGGACAAACTGAATCCATCTTTTTGTTTGTTGGGGTTTTTCTACCTCTGAAAATTATTTTATTGTGCAGTTATCAGAAGGGAAGTGAGGACTGACACAGGATTGCTGTGGACACACTGAAAATTGAAATCCTAAATTTAAAAAATTGCTAAGTTTGGCAGTTCTGGCTTCCTCAGGGAGTGGCAATGATGTTTTAGTAAAGAATGATCTGCCATTAATTATTAACTGTGGGTGAAATGTGTTGGCATTTTTGCTCAGCCACAGCAGAGGCTGTTTAACCCACCCTCATTAACATCTATGGTTTGCTCTTGTCCCAGACACAATGGCTATTTTAATATATTTTATTGTTTTGCTATTTTCTGGAACGACTTTTAGCCAAGAGAAAACGTAAGTAAAAGCAAATACAGAATTTACCGGAAATGTTACTTGATTGTTGTCCTCTATTTTGGGTAAATAAATCCAGAATTTAAGTAGAGCCAATACAAAGGGCACTATCCAAATAGGATTTTAATTAGTGTCTTACAATAACCTGATTATCCTGTTTGCTTTAACACTCTGCATGTAACTGAATTCTGAAAGGGAAGTAAGAAATCTGAAAAATTAGAAAGAAATCTATTATTGTTTTATATTCTGTGTACAGATATGTCCTTACAGCACCAAAGATCATCCGAGCTGGGGCCTCTGAGAAAATTGTAGTTCAAGCTTTTGGTTACCAGGAGGAATTTCCAGTCAGCGTTGCCCTGAAAAGCTTCCCAGATAAGCTCGTTGTGTATTCGTCTGCTTGGATCTCCTTAAACCCAGCCAACAAATTCCAAGATGCTGTAACTCTAACAGTAAGGAATTCAGACCTTTCTTGCACTCTTTTTATTATCACATTTAGGCTTAAAAAAAGATGAAGTTTCAGTAAGTTTTCAGGTGTTTAAACTGGGGAGGAAGGGCTAATGCCCCGATTTTTGGTCTGAAATTGAAATTACGCTGAATAAAATCAGTGGAACAACACTGAGGTTAAACATAGAATCAAACCATTTTAGAAACATTGCATAGCTTTAAAAATAGAGAGAATCAAATCAAAGTACCAACCACAGCAGCAGCTTTGTTGTGGCCAGGATTCATCATGTGCATAAATGGAAATCTGATAATTTCTACTATTGTGACCTCATTGCTTGGCTTTGAACTTTGCTGGTTTAGTTCTGGGCATAAATAAAATGCAAAATTTCCAAATATCTGTAGCTTAATACTCCAAACATTCCTCTACCGTATAGAGGTAGAAGAAGCAAGAAGCAAGAATAAATCCATGTGAATATTGATATTTTTATTTAATGATACTCAACCACAGGGTGGTAATTACTTTTCAGATACTCTTTGCATCAAAAAATCCTGTAGGACAAAATACATGAAAAATACTTTAATAGTCTTCAAAAACCTTTATTTCATCTCCCCCAGGTACAACCAGCAGATTTGCCAAGAACAGATACTTCAGACAAGTATTTGTATTTGGAAGCTGTTTCTCCACATTTTACAAGATTTAAAAAAATTCCTGTTTCCTATGAGAATGGGTTTCTTTTTATTCATACAGACAAACCAGTTTATACTCCTGATCAGTCAGGTAAATTGCTTATTTCTCATGGCAGGTATTTAATTTTAAAACTCTGCTGACTCTGTCAAGGAATTAGGATTTAATTGTTCCTTAAGCTCTTGGTTGTGTTGCATTGCCATCAGCTGATATTGAATTTTTTTATCAGCAGAACAATACTTCTAATTATTTGATCATACTGGAAAAGTTAGTCACTTCTCCCTGCTCTCCTCACCCTAAATTACTAATTTGTGGCACAAAGAGTGAAAGATATTCCTGGGAGTTTGTTAAAGATATCAGTAAATTGTTTGGTTGTTTTGATTTTGAGATTGCTGTAATTCTTACAGTGAAAGTCAGAGTTTACTCTCTGGATGAAGAACTGCAGCCAGCTTACAGGGAGACTGTCCTGACTTTTGTGGTGAGTTGTAATTGAATTTAGTATTAATATTTTGTACCTCCAATAACAAATAAAGGTAGGTAGGTAGATGGGAAATCAGTATTGCAGTCAATGTTTAATAAAACTCTTAGATGTTTTTGCAGGTAGCCAGACATCTTTTAAAAGATTTAAAATTGATTTTGCTAGGTTGGATAGAGGTTTTTAAATCCCAGATCTGAAGTTGTTCCAGAATAGAAAAAAAAATTATCTTTAATATCTGGACAAAGGATTGTTAAGGGAACTTTAATAATGTATGGGGTTTAAACTGTTTGTTTCATTTAAGATATGAAAAATAATCTGTATCTACCATATTTTTCAGCCTTTAACAATTGGCTTGTTATTACTGTAATTTTTTAGCTATTTTAAGCATGGCTTTTACTTGGTGAAACTAGAGTAAAGTATTTTATCAGAATGTCAGTCTGAGTTTTTCTACAAATATTTATGTTTTTCTGCTTTGAAGCTCTTAAGAAAAATATGTTATGGCCAGGCTGCCTCTGAAATCCCCTCTGAAGGATGAAGATTCCCCTTTTAATAGAACAATCTGTAACTGCTCATTCTGTCCTCTTATCATTTCAAGGATCCTGAAGGAGTAGAAGTGGATATTCTGGAAGAAAAAGATTTTACTGGAATAGTTTCTTTTCCTGACTTCAAGATCCCTCCTAATCCTAAGTAGATTTATTTAATTTTTTTTTTTGTGAATTATTAACATTATAATGCCTTTTTATAGTGGCTGTCATAGAGTGGTTTTGCATGGAGAGCATGACTTGAAACTTGGAGATTTCTAACATTTCACATAGGGTGGAATCATGATATAAACAGGGACCTTATGGCAGAGTGTTCTCCTTAAAGAGCAGAGAGTGGCAGGTTTTTCATGCTCAATTAAAAAAGAACATTAATGACAATTAGAGCTTTCTACTGTAGAGATATAAACAGTGAGAAAGACCTGGGGATTTCATATTTCATATGTGTTTCATACAAATCACCAGCATTTTCCCAGGAACAGCAGCATTTAAAAAAAAATCTGTTCAGTTCTCCTTTTAGTCTTGAGAGGGTGCTGAAGCATTGCTGAGATGGCAGAAGGATGCTAGCAGGGGCTTGAGAAACTGGTTTATAACTGATTTTAGTGCTTTCAAGTAAGTGTCAAATAATTAGTGATGTGTCAAAGAGGATCTGCTCAAAGCAGGCCCTGAACACCTCAAAAAATCTGGTGCAGAATTTTCCTCTCATAGAAATTATTACCATCATTATCATTAATTTTCATCTTCAAAACTGTTTGATTGTTGATATTTCATAGATACGGAATTTGGAAGATTAAAGCCAAGTACAAGAAGGATTTTATGACCTCAGCTATGGCAAAATTTGAAGTTAAGGAATATGGTAAGGGGTGCTCATACTGTGAACCTGCATTTTTAGTGTTTTCAAGAACTCAAACCCCTTGGAATGGTCATGATTCTTCAGTGGCTCAGCACCTGTGGCTTCATGGGTAAAACACCCCCAGTGACCTTTTTTCCACTCAATTTGCAGCAATGCCAAGCTTTTCCATCACCATCGAGCCAGAGAGTAACTTCATTAGTTCTGATAAATTTGAGAACTTCAGGATTGTTGTGAAAGCCAGGTGAGGAAATTTGCCTTGGAATCCTGAATATTTTGTGTCTCCTCTTCTTTGACCTGAGGAATGATTCTCTGAGTCCAGACTTTTCCTCTTTGCTTTCCTCGAGGAGCTCTTTCATCAAAATCATTTCTGCTGTGTAAGAAATCTAAGAGACCTTTCTTAAAATTCTCTCAAAGTGATTGTTTTTCAACAGAAGTCTTTAAAATACAGACATTTGTTTTCCATCTCTTGCCTAGGCAATTACTCTTCTTCAAAAAGAAATGCTTTGTTGCAGCCATTAAAGTGATCTTAAAAGCATTTATATTGTTTTATTCTCAGCTATTTTTCCAACAAAAAGCTTCCCAGTGCTGATGTTTTTCTTCGTTATGGAATAATTGAAGAAAGTGAGAAAAGAATGATGCCTCAGGCAATGCGTGTAACGAGGGTAAGAAGCAGCAAATCAAATTTGTGTAGAATTCACATGCATAACTCAGGACTGATCCAATCCCACTGAAGTTTTTCCATTAAATTTGGTGAGAATAGGGCCTCAAGTTGTAATTTTCATCCACAGCTCCCCAGTGTGGACTTTTCCTGTATAAGGCTGTCATCAGGGGCAGAGAAAGGCACTTGGAAATGAAATTCAGAGGCAGCATCTGAGACAATGGCATTTCAATCTGCTGCAATTACTCTCCTGGCCAAACTGTGTGATTAAAATGGATATGAGATAACTTCAATGCTATCTATTACACAAGAACTGAAATCAAATGGAGACAAGCAGATCAAAATGATACTGATTTATTCTGGGGAGTCTGTTCTACACTAATTGTCTCCTTCCCTCATTTAGTGAAGATATCTCTGTGTTATCCCCACCTCTTGCTGAGCCTCCAAACAAACTTTGCAATATGTGCCATTGGTTGATTAATTTAAAATAATTTTGGGGAATAAAGAATTCTTTATTTTAACATCTCCACTCTTTGATTTCCTCTGAAAATAGACAGTGAACAGAAACACACTGAATCTACATATGGTCTAGGTATTATTTCTAAATTATTGACTATAAAGTGATAATTTCTATTTCATTTCCAGATTGAAAATGGAGTTGCTAGGGTCAATTTTAACAGTAAGAGAGCAGCAAGTTCTATAGGCTTTGACAGTCTGGAAGCACTGGATGGCTCATATTTATATATTGTGGCATCAGTGTTGGAGTCTAGGGGTAAGTTGCTCTTTAACTGAAATTTTTCTTAACACTTCTGCAAATGTGAACAGAACTAGAAAAGAAAATTGCAAGGCTGACTTTCATAATATCAGACTTTCTTTAGTACTCAGTTCTTCTTCCGAAAGCTTGTAAGGAAGAGCAGCCTGTTCTCACTGTAGCAATGGTTAAGGATTAAACTTATTTTCAGCTATTGTTCCATGGGTGCTGTGTTTTGTCAGGTGGCCTCAGTGAAGAGGTGGAGTTCACTGGAGTCAAGTTTGCTGTCTCTCCTTACAAGCTGAGTTTGATTGCCACTCCTCTCTTTGTGAAGCCTGGACTTCCCTTCTTCATCAAGGTCAGTTCCCAGGAGCAGGGGGCTGCACATTGAACAAAGCCCCATCATGCACAAGCCTTGTCATTTTCTCTCTGTATGGCTGATGAACACACTTTCATTTCTGTTGGCTTGTACATCTTCTGACTCCCTGTTGTAGAAGCAGCTGAGCAGCTTGGAAGACTCTTCCTGAAAATTGTCACCATTTCTTTGTCCTGATGAACAGGTGCAGGTGAAAGACCCCATGGATGACTTTGTTGGGAATGTCCCTGTAACCATCACTGCCAAATCCTTAAATGATCAAATGGCTGAGACTCAGTTGATATCAGAGGATTCAGAATCTGGGAGAAGAAAAACAAGCACCAGTGATGGAACTGCTTTGTTTGTTGTTAATATCCCACCAAACAGCAGAATGTTGGAGTTTCAAGTGAGTTAAATTGTTCCATTAAATTATTTCTTCAAGGGTGCAATTATTTCTTTGAGGATAAGGTCTTGAGCTGGCTTCTCTTTTATTAATCCCTCTGAACAACATATTGCAGCATGATTTTAGTATTGTCATTGCTTGTTTGCTTAGGTATCATTCTGTACTCAGACTATTCAGACATTTCATTATCTTTCCAGGTAAAAACTGCAGATCCACGTCTTTCAGATGAAAACCAAGCAAGTAAAAGTTATGAAGCAAGAGCTTATTCATCCCTGAGTCAGAGTTATCTCTATATTGACTGGGCTTCAAACCACAAAACCCTGGAAGTGGGGGATGTAATAAATATTAATGTATATCCACAAAGTCACTACATTGATAAAATATATCACTACAGCTATTTGGTGAGTAACAGATGTTTCTGCATAAAATACTGAATTGTAATTTAATATGGATGGTCATGGATGAAAAACCTCAGCAGTCAAGAACTATCCTCAGCATAGAATATGTGCAGCTCAGGCAACTGCTTCCTTTCAGATACAATCTGTCAGCTTTATAGGAAAAAATAACAGTCTCATGTTTAAATTTTATATTTGTATGGTCTATTTTTTTAAAAATTCTTATCTGACATTGACTGCGATTGAGGACAAGTAGAACTGGTCTCAAAAGCTATTTCAGAAGGTGAAAGTAGATGAAGGACAAGAAGTGCAGAGACAGCACTTCTTTTTAGTGGAAAATAGAAATTCAAATAATTACTACATGTGAAAAATAGACTGAATATAAAGTTTGACTTTTTTATTCTCCATCATTCTTTTAAACTATAGATCACATCAAAAGGGAAGACAGTGAGCTTTGGAACTCAGGAGAGAATGAAGGATTTGCAATATGACCATCTAACTTTACGGATAACCCAAGAGATGGTTCCTTCTGCACGCCTCATTGTTTACTACATAGTCATGGGAGAAGGAGCTGCAGAGTTAGTGGCTGATTCAGTTTGGCTGAATGTGGAACAGAAATGTGGGAATAGCCTTGATGTGAGTAGCAAAATAGGCACTGAAATTTGTGGGTGTGCATTCCTTTTATGGTCAGATTTTATCTTGGACTTACACAAGTTCTTTAACACTAAAATGATTCTAGTAAGTGTCTGCCATTAGCTGGATTGATTTCAGAACAATGTGCTTTCAAAATTACCAGTCTTTGTTTTCAATTTATAGATTAAGCTGCAGTCAAGCAAAGAGACACTGAAACCAGCAGATGTTGTATCACTCGCCATAGAAACCCAGCCCAATACCTTTGTTGCTTTGTCATCTATTGACAAGGCAATATATGGAGTCACAGGAAGAAGGAAGAAGGCAATGGAAAAGGTGAGGTAGCAGCCAAAAAAGAAAATCCAGTTGCTCTTTGTTTCATTTCACATGCAATAACTGATACGTGTCATGCACTCAGCCAGCCTGAAAATGGGCAGCAGAGCAGTTCAAGGCTGAGTGAATGTTGTTTGTTTAAATCTACAGTTCAAAATTATTAAAAGAACCAGTTTACAATCTTTTGAATTCCAGTAGACATAAATTGTGGTTTTAAAAGCAGATCTGAAGTTTCTCATCAGAACTCCACAGACCTGGCCAAAAATAGGTTGCAGCAGAGAGCTCCTTGCTGAAGGAGCCATGGAGAGGATGATGATCTCCTCTGTTTCACAAAGAGCCTTCCCAGGCCGTGTTCTGGAGACATCCTGGTAGCATGGCCCGTGTGTTTCTCCTCAGATCATGCTGCAGCTGGAGAAGAGTGACCTTGGCTGTGGGGCTGGGGGAGGACAGAACAACATTGCTGTGTTCAGGATGGCTGGGCTCACCTTCCTCACTAATGCAAACGCTGATGACTCCGAGGAAGCAGGTACATCCCTGTGGTCCAGGCATGGAACTGTGCATTTTCTGAAATGTTCCATTGGCATTCTCAGTTATTATCTTGGAACTCACAGGGGTGCATACACTGATGGTTTTTAAGGGGGGAAAGCATCTTGTGGAACAGTTACTGTAATCAAAATTAAAATACCTCTATGTAATTAAAACAGCAAACATAAAAAAGTTTCATTCATTTGGAATGTGATCTTGTGGAATTAAGAGGACAATTCTACAACAAGAAAAGTTCATGTTGTGTGTACTTTTTTATTTTTCTGGACAGGTGAACCTTGCAATGAAGTGTTAAGATCCAAACGATCTGACTTCAGGGAAAAGATACTCAAAGAAGGTGTTACAAATATTTCTATGTATATCATTATTTTAAAAAATCACATCCATTTGGAAATAAAAACTTCATCTCAAGGAAGCTAATTGTTTTATTTTTATTTCAGTGGCCAAATACCGAGACCGAGAATCCCAGACGTGCTGCAAGGCTGGAATAAGAGCTTATCCAGTCTCTTATACCTGCAGGGAGAGAGCTGAGAAGATTAAGAGCCAGAAATGCTTTTCTGCATTCATAGATTGCTGTGAATTTGCCAACAAGCTGCGGCTGGAAGAGCCAAACAAGCTCCTGATATTGGCCAGAATGCGTGAGTATGAGAGCTCTGGGTGTCCTGCTCCAGCAGAACAGGGGATGGAGAGGTGATGGAATCTATAAACCCCTCCCTGGTACCTGGCAGGGTTGTTCCAGACAGAATTTGACCACTCTCCCCAAGTTTTAGTTAAATACCCTTGAGGAGGGCAGGAGAGCAGTTCTTTATTGTATTCAGCTCTCTGTTCTGTTCACCCACATTTAGAACAAGCAGAACAGCAATCAGAGACTATTTGAGAGTAAACATCAATGCCAAATTTGAATCCTTTGCCCAGGCCAGAGACAACCACTGGATAACACCTCAGGAAAGATCTGTGGGAGGGTTAAATTCCTTGTCTTCCATTATCTCCCTATAATTGCTTGTTAACAAGGTGATCTGTCAGGATATTGGACAGGTATTCACATGTGTAAATATATGAGGTGGGATGAACAGATTTTTGACTGAGGGTATTTTGATACGTTTTTTCTTGTACCAGGGTTTTTTTACTTGATTTATTTATGTTCTTCAGATTTTGAGGCTTTCTTGGAACTGGATGAGGCACAAGTTCGTAGCTACTTCCCTGAAAGCTGGTTATGGGAAGTTCACCAAGTTTCTTCAAGGTACTGCTTTTCTCAAATCAACTTTATAGAAAGGAAGGGGTGAAACTGAGGTAAATTGGGTAACTTAGTTGTACCTGAGATGTATGCTGAAATTGAGTCTTATCCAAATAAGCTATTCCTGCCATGTTCCTCTCCATGTGCTGTGTGGTGCCCAGATTGTTGAGTCATTTTTCCTTTCACTTTGGACCTTGCTAAGTACCAGCTCCTGTGAAATCAGTTAAACCAAGTTTATTCAAACCAAAATCTAGAATTCCTGTGTTCTGGCTCAGAGCTTCCCTGAGTCTCTCCTATGGTGTTGCTGGTGATGAGTTGTGCTGTTAACAGACAGTGATTGGTAGTGGATAAATGTAAAACCACTTTTAACACAGGTCCAAGACTCTGTCTGTCACCTTGCCTGATTCACTGACCACCTGGGAAGTACAAGGTGTTGGCATTTCAAATAAAGGTAGGTCCTGCAACCCAGCTAGTTTGGAGCTAAAGGATCAGGAAGCTTTGTAGACTCTCTCAATGAGTTTGACACTCATGTTCTAAAATGTTCATTTTCTGGTTGATAGGGAAAGAAAACAAAAATATGTATTTTAGGGAAAGTAAATCACTTCATGTCATGTCAGTGTCAGGGGCTGGGAAAACAAAGCCTGTCTTGTGTGTGACAGGGGCTCATAGAGAGTAAGAAGAAGAAAAAATATTGAGTAACTCTTCCCTGGAAAACTTTACATTGTCTTGTTACCTGGAGCTCAGGTATTTGAAATTTTCCAAGAGATTTGGTAATCCAAGCAGAGAATTTCTTTGGGAAGAAGAAACTCGAAGAACCTGGATGAGGTTCAGGTCAGCTGGGGTGTGAGGAGTTGTGAGAGCAGCTTGGATGAGGAAGCAAAAACCTGGGAACTTTTAAAAAGCTTGGACTGCTCAAAGTACACACTGAAAAATCATAAATCATCACTAAAGTATGTCAAGACCTTTTCAAACTTGTTTGTCACAAGGGTGGATGAGACACTCTGCTTTCATGTTTTTAATTCTCTCAGGTATTTGTGTTGCTGCACCTTTGGAAATCCAAGTTGTGAAGGATATTTTCCTGAGCATTCATGTTCCTTATTCCGTGGTACGAGGGGAGCAAATTGAGTTAAAAGGATCTGTTTATAACCATAAAGCCTCTGCAATTAAGGTAATTTGTGTTAATGAGTCCTGCAGAAGGATTGAAATAATAAACTAAAAAAGCATTTTTCCTGGGAGTATTCAAGATAAACAACAGATCCTTGGATGGGATTTCTTCAGTCCTTAAGGCAGAAACAGAGAAGTAGCATTACGGTAACAGAATGCTCAGTACAGGATTTGATATTTCTCTGCTATCGTACCTGCCATGGAAATGAAACATTCAAATCTCTCCACCTTTCAGTACTGTGTTAAAATAGCAGCTGGAAATGGAGTCTGTACCTTTGGAGATTCTGCAAGTGCAGGCTCGAGGATGCAGAGCTGTAAATGGAAGAATCTGGATGCTGGCTCTTCCTCAGCAGTCACATTCCGGATCCTCCCGCTGGAATTGGGTCTTCACACTGTCAACTTCACATTGCTGAGCCCCAGGAACAGTGAAATTGTAGTTAAAACTTTACGTGTCGTGGTAAGGGAAAAAATCTCCATGTTTTTAAAGCGTTTTTGAATTTCAATTAGGGTTCAATTGAGTCAATATAGAATTTTTGCTTTATTTTAATATCACACAATGTTCTTGAATTCACTGAGGCGTGTGCAGTGGAAAAAGGAATGGCTGAGTATTTGAGCACACTCATTTTTAAACCTTGATTATAAGAACTGAAAGATTACATGTATAAAAAAATAGATTAGACTTTGTAAGCAAGGGAGAATATTTGATTCTTAGTTGTTTGGTTTGGATTTTCACTGAAACACGATCTTTTCCTTTCCTAAGGTTTAACTTTAATCTTGTGTTAAATTTTCTCAAGAATTGTGTGAGCTAGAACACTAAAATTCATGTGTACAACATTTATGTCAAACTACAGAAAAAGAAGGCAAATATACTGTGGGTTTAACCTGTTGTTTCAGCTGATATATTTGATTAAACAAAAATGTTTCATTTTCTACCTCTTTCCTCATCATGATCCCAGCCAGAAGGCGTTAAGAAAGAAGTCCATGCAGGTTTCACTTTGGATCCACAGGGTGTTTATGGTAAGAAAATTGATGAAGTGTCTTTGTGTTACTTTTTCCTGGTCTTGATTCTTGATAATCAAGTTTTTCATAATGTGAAAAACTTGGAGTTTCTCCTTCCTGAGATATTGTAAATATGTCCTTTCCCAAGGATTTCCTGCTTTGGCTTAAGGGAACTTGGATTAATTTCTTAAAGGAATCTTTAGATATATCTTTTAGTGTGATATGATTGTAAGCTTTCCTCAGCTTTATTAATGGGAATAGAATATGTTCCTATTTAACCAAAGAAACCACAAAGTTTAGGTCCAGATCAGATTTTTTTTGGTAACAAAAGAAAGATGAAGAGTTTTCACCTGTTCCTTTTCAAAGCTTGATGTTGTTTGCCTGTGCATTTGGGAATATTTCTGCTTTTCAAGTTTTGGTGTTTTGGTTGCTGAATTCTCAGTTGTAACCTTCAATCTGTCAATTACAGCTGAATCATCTGTTGATTTAGATTGTGCAGTATTTTATATATATATATATATATATATATATATATATATATATCTTCAATTTCAGGTTTAATCAAGAGACGAGAAGAATTTCGATACAAAGTCCCACTAAATCTGGTCCCTAAAACACAAATTGACAGAAGTGTCAGTGTAAAAGGTAAATAGAAACTTTTCATGCACTGCATATGTACCTTTCCTCCTATTTTGGATTAAATTCATCTGATTTATTCTTTTTCTTTTGAGACAAGGCTTTGCAAGTCCCCTTTAGTGTAGAAATTCAAACACTTCCCAAAGAATGGTTGCTCACAGATTCTGCCCTTGGATTCGCTTTCACGACCCGTTGTTTCAATCAGTTTTGGGGCTTTTCCTTGCACAGGACACCTTCTGGGTGAAGTGATTGGCACGGTGCTGAGCCCCAGAGGGCTGCAGATGCTGAGCAGCCTGCCCAGGGGCAGTGCAGAGGCTGAGCTGATGAGCATTGCCCCCGTGTTCTACGTGTTCCGCTACCTGGAGGAGTCGGACAATTGGCATCTACTGGGCCCTGAGACCCTGAGCGCCAGGACCCAGATGAGGAGGAGGATGAAAGAAGGTAGAAAAATCTGCTGCTTCTCTTGCTGCAGGGTTGTAGAGGTCCTTTGCTGAGTGAGAAGGGTGGTACATCTGAGGGAGCAAACATGATTCTCATAACTTCCCTTGTGCCTGATGTATCCCTCAGGAATTGTGAGCATCTCGTCCTTCAGGAATGCTGACTGCTCCTACAGCATGTGGAAGAATGGGCAAGCTAGCACATGGTGAGCTGAAAGGGGTTTGGGCTGGAAAAAGCCTAATTTCATATTTTCAGTAAGCACCAGACAAGAGTGCGGTGGTAGATTTAAGCAGTGCTTACAACTCTGAGTAATATCTTTTGATTTGTTGGTTTCACTTGCCAAACCTTTTCTTTGTGTCCATAATTCACACCACAACAACCAAGATGGCTTTGGGATGGAATGAGTTCATACCCTGAAACATGGGAATTGATCCTGGTTTAAAATTATTTCAGTACTTACTGCCCATTTGTTAAGTTAAATTTAAAATTAACCTTCATTATCCCTTTGAAGTAAATTTGTGTGTGCTCTCTGCAGTACCTGCCAATCTAAACAAGCAGCGTCTCTTTGCTTCCCTTGGCAGGCTGACAGCTTTTGCTTTAAGGATCCTTGGACAAGTGAATCAATACATTAATCTTGATAAAATGTCTGTTTGTGATTCCCTTCTGTGGCTGATTGACAACTGTCAGATGTCAGATGGGTCATTCCATGAATTTTCAGACTACCAACCAGTGAAACTGCAGGTATGAAACCCAAACCTTTTCTGTGCTTAGGCAGTAGAAGCTGAAGGCACCAGGAGATAAAGTGTTTCGTATTTTAGGTTATATTTCATCAAAACACTCATTCAAGACAACTTTTCTCTTTATTCTAAATTCATTTAAAGCCCAGCACATTCTTGCAGACCTTTTTGTTTTCCCACAAAAAGCAGCTGCTTGCCACTTCTTAATAATCAGAAAAAGAATGTTTAGGTTCATTTCATAATCTAATAGTCCTGGCCCATGAATAACTTCATATATTTTGGTTTCTTTTTTACAAATGAGCTGTTACCTTCCAAAGAGTCAATGTATTTTCAGGTTTAACTAAGCTGATAGTTTTTACAGGAATTTCTATTTGTTTCCACAACTTAACACTGAGAAGTTCTATTATTTAAATGAACTTTTACTTATATTTCCTTATTTTTATTATTTGGTTTTTGTAGGGTACATTACCTCAACAAGCTAAAGAAAAATCTTTGTATCTCACAGCATTTTCTATTATTGGAATTGACAAGTCAATGAAAATATGTCCCACTCAGGTAAACATTGTTTTTATTTCTGCCAGCTGGTGTGCTCTGCGCTTCTAATTTCTTCCCTTTTCTTTAACTTTTTTTTAAAAAAGTCAGGAGTTTTTTTCAGTTTCACAGATTTCTTTGCTTTGTTAGTCTTTGTCTTTCAAAGCCAGCAAAAGAACGACAAGGAATTTCAGGATTCATTATAAGCTATTGTAGAAGACATTCTCTATCTGTATAGTCCTGACAGAGAAGCTGTGTTTCTGTAGGGTCAGTGTGATGGCTGTGAGCTGTAAGCTGTCTGTGTTTTCAGAAAATCCACGATGCCAGGAGCAGAGCAGGGGATTATTTGGCGCAGAACGTGCAGCAGGCCCAGAGCCCCTTCACCACGGCCATCACCGCCTACGCGCTGGCCCTGCTGGACCCCAACCACGGCACAGCTCGGGAAGCCTTCTCTGCCCTGAGGAGAGAGGCCTTTGTCATAGGTACTGAATCCATTCTGCCCCAGAGAGGCCTTTGTCATAGGTACTGAATCCATTCTGCCCCAGAGAGGCCTTTGTCATAGGTACTGAATCCATTCTGTACTAGAGAGGCCTTTGGCATAGGTACTGAATCCATTCTGCCCTGAGGAGAGAGGCCTTTGGCACAGGTACTGAATCCATTCTGTACTAGAGAGGCCTTTGGCACAGGTACTGAATCCATTCTGCCCTGAGGAGAGAGGCCTTTGGCACAGCTACTGAATCCATTCTGTACTAGAGAGGCCTTTGGCACAGGTACTGAATCCATTCTGACCTCCACAGGCCTTTGGCACAGGTACTGAATCCATTCTGCACTAGAGAGGCCTTTGGCACAGGTACTGAATCCATTCTGCCCCAGAGAGGCCTTTGGCACAGGTACTGAACCCATTCTGTACTAGAGAGGCCTTTGGCATAGGTACTGAACCCATTCTGCCCTGAGGAGAGAGGCCTTTGGCACAGCTACTGAATCCATTCTGCACTAGAGAGGCCTTTGTCACAGGTACTGAATCCATTCTGCCCCAGAGAGGCCTTTGTCATAGGTACTGAACCCATTCTGCCCCAGAGAGGCCTTTGGCACAGCTACTGAATCCATTCTGTACTAGAGAGGCCTTTGGCACAGGTACTGAATCCATTCTGCCCCAGAGAGGCCTTTGGCACAGGTACTGAATCCATTCTGCCCCAGAGAGGCCTTTGTCATAGGTACTGAATCCATTCTGCCCCAGAGAGGCCTTTGGCACAGGTACTGAACCCATTCTGCCCCAGAGAGGTCTTTGGCACAGGTACTGAATCCATTCTGCCCTGAGGAGAGAGGCCTTTGGCACAGGTACTGAATCCATTCTGCCCCAGAGAGGCCTTTGGCACAGGTACTGAACCCATTCTGCCCCAGAGAGGTCTTTGGCACAGGTACTGAATCCATTCTGCCCTGAGGAGAGAGGCCTTTGGCACAGGTACTGAATCCATTCTGCCCTGAGGAGAGAGGCCTTTGGCACAGGTACTGAATCCATTCTGACCTGCAGAGGCCTTTGGCACAGGTACTGCTCCATCCCCACTGCCCTGCAGAGAGATTGTCACAGGTACTGCTCCATCCCCACTGCTCCTGGCCAGTCCTGTCCCCATCTGTACTCAGCACTTTGCAAACATCAGAGTTTTAGTGTAGGAGAGTTGGGTTTCCATGCCTGGTAGGTGCAGAGTGAGCTTCTGCCCATCCCTGGCCCTGGGTGGGCAGTGCCTCACCTGGTGTTGCAGAGCTGCTGCTGGGCTTGCACCTGAACCCTCTTTGTCCTCCTGCAGGTGACCCCCCCATCTACAGGTTTTGGAAAGATGCTTTCAAAGCACAAGAGCAGCCAAGCCCCAGCTCTGTCACTGCACAAATGGTTGAAACCACAGCCTATGCCTTGCTCACTACTTTGCTGAGAGGGGATGGAGGCTATGCCAAGCCCATCATCAAATGGCTCTCTGAAGAACAGAGATATGGGGGAGGATTTTATTCAACTCAGGTGTGCTTTTACATATTTTGTCCTCATTCTTCAAGTACCAAAATCTGAAACATTTTTTTTTCCATCCCTGGACATTCCAGGCCAGGTTGGATGGTGCTTGGAGCAACTTGGTCTGGTGGAAGGTGCCCCTGGAATGAGAGGGGTTTAAGTTCCCTTCCAACCCAAACAATTCCATGATTCTGTGATAGCAACATTTGAAGAGGATAATTCAATTAAATGACCATACTGCCAACATCAGAGTCCTGTGTATGGGATTAGTATCAAGTGGCTCCATTGCCATGATATTCTTGGTCTCTGGGAAATCTGACTTCTCTTTATTAAAATAAACTGAAATTTTATAAATAGAATCTCTGGAGTTAATTCTTTATGCTTGGTTTCTGACAGGACACTATTAATGCCCTCGAGGCCCTGACTGAATATTCCCTTCTTGTCAAACGGCTGCGTTTGGACATGGATGTTAAAGTGTCCTACAAAAATGGTGGAGCCCTAACCCTATTTAAACTGACAGAAGACAATTTCGTGGGAAAAACTATGACAGTGAGTGAATAATATTGCTTTAAAAATGGAAACCAGAATGCTTAGCATCTTGGTAAATTTAATATATTTGAATATTCATTTAAATTTAATATTTCTGCAGAATCTGTTATGGATTTGAAATATAAGCAAGACAAGCAGATCAGCTGACCTGAATTGTTGCTAATTGTTGCTAATCTTTATTATTAATGTGCAACTTTTGTTCCTCACCAATTCTTTAGGTACCTTTGCAGGATGATCTCTATGTAAGCACTGGCAGCAGCACTGGCATAGCTACAGTAAATGTAAGTATGCAAGCAGGTTTTTGAATGGAATTTCTCTTTTCTTAAAATGCTGTGGTTTTGCTCAAGAACTCCCCATTTCTTTCTATGCTGATAATTTATTGGCTCTGCATTGCTGGTATTTTTATATTACCAATAAACCAGACTTGTTTCTATTCTTCCCAGTGTGAGTTTTTACAGTTTTATGCCAGTTTTGAGGATTGTTTAATGCTGCTTCTGTTTTGTCTGATTTATTTGTGTGTGTGCAGGTGAGGACAGTGTATAACACCATTGGTACTTCTGAAGAGTCCTGTAACTTTGAACTGAAGATTGTTCCCAAGAGAGATGATGGTAAAGGGTTAATATAATTTTAAATGTTGCTACTCAGGTCAGCGCAAGGGAGGGAGGGGAAAAAATCCTGGATTTTTATGAGTGTGTTTTTGTTAAGAAAGAAATAAATTCTGCCACTTTCTAAATGCAAAACTGGAAAAGAAATAGCTAATAGCTTATTGAGCCCTGTTTAAAATGATTGCCTTTTTGTGAATAGAATTAATATTTACTTTATTTCTGTTGGGTTCATTTTAGTCATTTATGGAAGAGTTTTTACAGGTGGGGGAGTGAGAAAAAAGAAATATCATGGGGAGTGGGAGAGGTTACAGTGAGTTCTACAAAGTACTGAGAGTTCTAGTCCAGTTATAACAGGGGACAGAACCAAATTCTGAGTTTAAACAATATAAACACACGATAAACTACATTAAACCTTAAAGCTGTCATTTCACCTGAATTACCAAGGAGGTAAATGTCATTTGTTTGTGGCTAGATAATGATTTCCTATAAAAATAGCCACCAAAACAATGTAAAGAATTACCTTCCAACTGTGAAAATGCTTTGTGAGAGTTTTGGGCTACTGCTTCTGGAGAGTTCTGAAATTCTTTGGCTCCACTTGCCACGAACAGGTCGCATAAAGAGAGAGGGGGAACCCCTGGGGCGCCTGGAGGCCTGTGCAAAGTGAGTGAGTGAGGGGTTTTATTAATAATTCCGTCAGCTCTCCTGATCTTTTCTTTCTGTTTCCTCACTGTTATGTACATGTGTAAACAGAATTAGGGCCAGGGGTCGTGATCTCTGTGGGGAGGAGTGTTCAGGTTATATTTGGGCTCTCCTGGAACATGAGCATTAAAAGCTTCTTCATGCATGGTATTGGCAGAAATCTGAATGGATTCTGCTGGACTGTTTTGCTTCATTATGAGTTTACTGGGGCCTAAATGTTGACAGAGTTTTCCTCAGTTTTTTCTGGGATCACATTCAAATAGGTCTGTTTAATTGCAGTTATAATTAACTAACACTGGCTCTAATCTAATTCAGGTACAGGCCCAGTGCCAGGGAGCCCCGCTCGGGCTCTGCTCATGCTGTGATGGACATAGGGCTGGTCAGTGGAGTGGAGGCCAATCCAGAGGATTTATCTACTGCAAGTATTCAAGAATGGTTCTTCCCTTACTGCCTTTATATGACAGAGCTGCAATATTTACTGTTCTTTATCTTTTTCTGTGCCCTGCAGCTTGCAAGTGGAGTTGATCAGCTGATAGCAGATTATGAGATAAAAGATGGGCATGTTATCCTGCAGATAGACTCTGTATGTTACCCCTTCCCTGACTGTAAGCACTGCTTTTACTCTTTGGAATCATTTGGCCTCCTTTAGAGCTCCTTAATTCACGTGTCTCTCAAACAGGTGCCAGCTCACAAGTTCCTGTGTGTTGGCTTCAGGATCAGTGAGCTTTTCCGGGTTGGAATGATGAACCCTGCCACCTTCACTGTGTATGAGTATCATGCTCCAGGTATGTGTTCCAGCTCCTCACATCCTTGTTTGCCTTTCAGCTCTGTACTCTTCCCAAAGAATTACACTTTCCCAGCTTTAACAGATTTTTTACTCCATTTTATTTGAAGCTCGTGTGACTTTTGCCTCGCCAAGTTTCAGTGTTGACATCTTAGACATTGATTTTCTACATGTATTTTTTATTTCTTTCTGGATCTTCTAGACAAAAGATGCACCATACTTTATAACCCCTATGGAGATGAAAAACTGGTGAGATTATGTGAAGGAGATGAATGCAAATGCATGGAAGGTAAGCTTTATTTGAAGATGCTTTTTTCATTTTACTTTGTGGGAAAATGCAGTGTAGTGCTTTGAACAAAGCCACACTGAACATAAGGGAAAAGTCCCCATAACAACACAGCTGTTTCCCCTCCAAATTTTACATTAAAAAGAAATTTAAAGCTGTGTGCAGTGTGATCATGGAAGTCTGACTGGATTAACTCTGGTGTTCGAGGTGTATTTTAAATATTCACTGTTCCAGCATGCAATCCCATACTTACAGTGTTGCTCAGTTAACTTTCCCATGCAGGATGATGGAAATGTATGTTTTCTTTGGGGACATGTGCTGGCATTCTCTTACCTCTGCCTTTCCCTTTCTCCTCGTAGCTGAGTGTGGTACAGTCCAGGAGAGACTCGGGGGGTCGGTGACTGCTGAGAGCAGGAGAGAGGCTGCCTGCCAGGGGGACACTGCTTATGGTAAGGGGGCTCCCACTGCCTTTTCCCTGCTCTCAGATGGCTGAGACTGGGGGCTCCCACTGCCTCTTCCCTGCTCTCAGATGGCTGAGACTGGGGGCTCCCACTGCCTCTTCCCTGCTCTCAGATGGCTGCTTGCTCTGGCTGCTGCTGCTGCACAGCATCTTGTTCACATTACAGCTGTAGTGCTTGGAAATTCGGTGTGGCTGCCAGTGGCATAGAGTGATGTAGAGAAAGGTGAGCTCTGCCCACAGCTTCCCTCAGATCTGGTGTTGATGATTTTCAGGATTTGGTGGTTTTTACGAAGGTTGAGGGCCATTGGTTGTTTCTGTATGTGGATCTGAGGATGATGAGGATGGATAAGGCAAATGATCCTAAGCAGGCTTTGATTAGGCTGGGATGGAGGGTGGTGACAGTTTTGGTTGCTGTTAGTTGTAGGTTGGCCAGTCCTTCTGGGCCCACTGCCTCTTTCCCTGCTCTCAGATGGCTCTTTGCTCTGGCTGCTGCTGCTGCACAGCATCTTGTTCAAATTACAGCTGTAGTGCTTAGAAATTCAGAGTGGCTGCCAGTGGCATAGAGTGATGTAGAGAAAGGTGAGCTCTGCCCACAGCTTCCCTCAGATCTGGTGTGGGTGGCACTTCCCAGTGCTTTCTGTCCCTGTAACCATTGCATTCCCAGAAATCAGGCTTGTAAAAAAACAAAATTCTCCCTCTGAGCACCTCTGAGACACTCAGGATGCATGGCAGGAGCAAGGAATAACCAGGTTCTGCTTTGTGTCTTTCTGCAGTTTATAAAGTGAACATCTTATCTCGCAGTGAGGAGGGGTTTTTTGTGAAGTATTCTGCAAATCTTCTGGACCTCTACAAAAGGGGTGAGTTCCATGTTTCTGCTCCTGGGAGAAAGGAGTTGGAATGCTCTTGGGCACTCACTGTCTTACCTGTTGGGCCTGTGGAACTGAAGCTGATGTTCACCCCTTTGTCCTCTGAGTTTAAGCATCCCATATTTCCTTAACATTATTGTAATATTAATTTTTTTTTTATGTGCACAAGGCTTATTTACCATTCAGATTTAACTGAAAAATCTTTTACAAGAGACATGTTTTATATAATTAAATTTTCCTGTTATAGAACAGTGGCAAAGAGATCCCCTGGCTGTGCAGTACTGTAGAACATTTTAGTGTTTTCTATCTAATATATGAATTACTGGAAATTCTTTCTGTGTAACTGTCCACTTCTTGATTTTTTTTTTTGGTTGTTTTTATTTTCAGGGCAAGCTTTTGCTCAAAAAAGTAATGAAATAACCTTTGTTAAAAAGAAGACTTGCACAGAAGTTGAATTGAACCCAGGAGAGCAGTATTTGATCATGGGAAAAGAAGCCCTAAAGATAACCATTGGTTACAGTTTCAAGTAAGTCATTTACCACCAGGATATGCTGAGATTTAATCTTAAAGTGTTTGTATGTAATAATTCTGGTGAGGTACAGAATTGATTTACTTTTGAAAGTATTCAACCAGCAGCCACACAATGTGGTGTCAGGTGTGCACACTTCAAGAAGCAGGATTGTGAACACAGAGCCAGCACTTCCATATTGTATTTTTTTTTCTGTTTGACATTTTCCTTCCCAAATCTTAGCAGCAAATGATAATTTTCTGTTGTCTGCTTAGATTCCAGTACCCCTTGGACTCCAGCACTTGGATTGAGTGGTGGCCTTCAAATACAGCCTGTCCATCCTGTCAGGAGTTTCTGAACACAATGGAGGATTTTGCTGAAGATCTCCTCATCAGGGGCTGTTAAATCACTTGGAGAAGTTTTTAAATTAAAAATCCAGATCAAATCCCATTGAAAAGAAGAAAAATCCTCACCTATTTATTAATTCTTTTTGACTGAACACTCATTAATAGTTTCCATGAAAAATTATCTTAGCATGCACTTTATAGCAATATTATTGCAGCAAAGTAATGCTCAAATATGATTTTTATGCTTGGATGAGAGAATAACACAGAATGGTGCAAAGACATTTGAAGTCAAAAGAGTTGGATTGACTGCAAAAACAAACATGAACAGCACTGTCCTGTCACTAAACCCAAGTCTTATCAGAACATAAATATGTGCAGCCACTTTGTAAGCTCTCTGTGAAAGAAACTTCATTCCTTAGCTTTTCCTTTTGTACTCTTTTTTTGAATCCCTGCATTTCTATTCCTGACAGTAACTGATGCTGGTTTTATGCTCTGCTTTCTTGTTAAAAAAAACAAACAAAAAACCAAAATTCTTCAATTATATGTGTGCCTTTATTATTTGTGTTTTAAGACACAGTCAAATGAATCAACATCTCCTGTAACTTAGGTGGATTAAAACAAAAGTTACTTTGCATTTGATGAGTGAATTTGACAGTTAAAACTCTTGCCTTGCCTCCAGGAAAGTGGAGGATGAAAGGCCAATTTTCCTGCTCACAGCTCCTGGCACAAATCACCTTGGTTCCCAGTAAAAAGAGAATTTGATACAAAGTACAGTTGCACACGTTTTTATTTGTATTGAGGAGATGCCCAAAAGCAGCACGTCCAAGAACTTTAAAATTACTGTTTTCCCTCTCTCTTAGGAATAGCTCAGTCCAGGACATTTAAGATGTGGAAAGAAGATATTCAGAGATGATGCAATTTTTAATTTTGGCTCTGTGAGTATTTGACTTTTTTTTTTATCCTCCAAACTTTCTAAGAAGCACAAGAAGCTCACACTGTGTCCAGTAATAGCTGGATATAAACTCAAACTGCAGGGAGCTGTACATGGAAATGCTCAGTGGGGCTGTCTAGACAGGCCACCTGTAAACATTTCTGCTTCTGAACTGGTGGCTGTGTATTGTCAGTCCTAATTTTCTCTTTAAATGACAGGAGCATGTCTTGTTTTCACAGGTGACTTGTGGCATTTCTCTATTGATTTTTTGTGAGCCAGACTGCAAAAAAGGCTCCTGGAGGCCAGTTATTTAAAAATGACACATAGAAATGCTACTCCTAAATATCAAATTGCAGTTACTAGTTAAAAAAAATCTTTAATTTTATTTGTTATCTCTGTTTCTATTCAGAATTAACTATCCAGTATATCACTGGGATCAGCAATATACTTCAAATGCATGTATTTAAATTTGTACAGATAATTAGCCACGTGTAGGATGGAGGTGTGCACAGATCCCAGTGTCAGGAAGAATTCCCTTCCCCACGTGGCATGGCTTGACTTCCACAGCAAAACCACGTGGGGGAAAGGTATATCTGTGTCTCCATCTGCTTCCACATGCAAAGGATGTTGGCAGATTTGTGCAGCACAAGAGAAGATGGAAGTGACATGGGAGTGATTTTAGAGCTCAGTGCCAGCCTTGGTGCCTCATGGTCAGAGAGTTCTGAGGCACCAAACAGCCCCCAGGATTAATCCCAGCAAACATGGAAATTCTTGGAATAATCACTGCTTAGGTGACTCATCTGTATTATGAAATGGAAATTATTTCAAAGCACATTCTGTCCTTCCAAGCTTGCTGTGGATTCTGGACACCAGAGCTTTTCTCTCTGAATTGTACACAGTGTTTTTCTGTTCCTTGCTTGTTTGTGTCTGTGATGTGCAAGTCTCCAAATGTTCCAGCCTTTGAATCCCCAGCCAAGAGCTGCAGTGCTTCCAGAAAAACTCCAATTTCCCTGTGCCACTGCTGCAGTGCTCCCAGAGGCCAGGCAGTGCCAGGTGCCTGCTCTGCCTCCCTGCTGGTGAAGTGGCCCCAGAACTGAGTGCTCCTGCCCACGTTTATCCCCACTTTTCCAAAAAAAAAAAAAGGATGGCTGACCTTGCCTGCACAGATCATCTCAAAGCAGGACTCTCTAAGGGCAATTAAATAACTTTGGGCATTATACTTCTATTCCTTTTCCATATATTTCCCTTTGAATAAGGAAACTCAGCAGATGCCATCAAATGTGATTCTCCCTGGGTACTCTTGGCAGGCCTGAGTTGGTTGAATTCCAGAATTACAACAAATCTAAGGGTTTAATACTGTGTTATCCTTTAGCTCTTTTAAAAATACCTATTTCTGTACATTTCCATTTGTATTTTACTGGTTTTTAGACAGCTAAGCATCACAAAATGAACTCATTTCTCTTTTCATTGCAACCAGAAATTAATCTCAATGACCCAAGCTGGTGAGTGACTTGAATAGCCCAAATTCCAGCCTGTTATGCACAGTGACATGTGAAACTCACACTTTGCTCTGGGCTGAAAGCTGCTGGGCTGTGCCAAAGAGCTGTGACTAATTTAGGGAGAGAGCCAAAGGGTGCCTTTCTCTGGCCATTGTTCCCCAAGCAGGGAAGAAGTGATTTTGTGTGCAGAATCCTTCAGGACATGCCACAAGCCCTAGGTACTCTTACTCAGGCAAGTGCTCTGCCAAAAATGGTGTGGAATTAGGAATACCTGGCAATTTTAGAGGAGGAATGGTAAATGCCTATTGCAGGTTAGTGTCATTACTAGTATTACTAATATTATTACTGTTAATATTACTTCTGAATAGCTCCATAGTGACTGCCACAATTCTCTCCTGGCTGACCCCAACACATTTATTAAATACTAGGAGGAAGAGAAAAATGCTCCCATGAGCTAGGAGGGTGCAAGCCCAATTTAGCACACAATTTTTATTTTGTTATGATGCTCCACTCTCATCTGAATTTATTTGGAATGGGAGAAATGTTCACTTCATCACAGTGAGTTTGTTCAGTGCATCTGAGCAATGCAAAGCCAGAACATCACACCCAAATTCTTTTCTGTATTTGCACAGCAGTGTGGATGTTCAGTGTGGGGACAGTCCCTCTTTTGAGTACACAGGTAGAGCAACACAAAATCCTTGAATAAAATCCTTGGTAAGGTTCCTTTCCAGTTCAAAACTCTTTTAATAAACAGTATCAAACCCCCATTTCCACAGAGGAGGAGCTGTGCAATCAGCTGGCAGGGGTCTGTAGGTCCATTTACAGAAGGGGTGTCAGGAGATGAGGGAACACAGGGTAAGGAAATCCATCTTTTCTTTTGAGTGGAGATTATTTTGTAATTTTAAAAAAATCACTGTCTGGGAGCTGCCAATTTGGTGTCCATCCATGGTGGGTTGTCTCACTTGACCCTGCCTACAGAGGCCTATTTTCAGCCTGTGTAAATGTTAATGTTTAGACATGTCTCCCAGAAAAATGTGTTCTTAATCTCCTGCTGAATTCTTACATCAGAACACACAGAAGTTTAGCATGGCTGTCAGTTATTTTCCAGTAAAACACCCACCTTAGAGCAGTTACATATGCTTTCAATTTTTAGGAGATTTAATGATGTTTTCATCTCTAATTAGGAGAAATATCTGGGCTTGGCTCTTTCATTCTCCTGGGAAGCAAGAGTTTGCTTTTGCCAATTCCTGGATCATTACAGAATTCCAGTCCTTGTGTTAAATTTTGCTTTTCAAGTTCTGAATGAACTTGGAATTTGGATACATGTTTAAGCAGCAACCGATTTCCTGGAAAATACTAAACTGGATTAAACACCACAACTCTCATAAAAAGAACATTCAAGTGTAGAAAACAATAGCAGAGAGATCCTGAGTAAAAATTGCTCTATTCAGCCCTTTCTTTTCTATCCCAGGAAATATTTGTTACACACAGGGGGTTATTTATAAACTGGTTATATTTACCCACATTCAGAGCTAGAAGTCACGAAATGCAGATTATTCCTAAGGTGCCGTGGCTCAGACTATAATTCCTTTGTTTATTTGCTACTTGACAGCTAAAAGGGGCAATTTCTTTTACAGACAAAGTAAACAAAAAGTTATATTAGACACACTTTAAATCAGCTGAGATATTAAACCCCCAAAATTGGGATTTACAGTGGAAAATCTATTTTCTCTTCAGGGCAGCAGCCCCATTGGTGCCAGTTTAAAGGACTCCAGAGCACACAGAGGTTCAGAGCTGGGTTTAGTGCTCTGAGGCTGGTTCCAGGGAGCCCTGATATGGACAATTCCCAATATTGAATTGTCTAATTTGGCTTTACAGCAGCACATTGTTACCACTGGCAGTTCCCTGCAGTTTGTACCATGAGGAGCACATCCTCAGCTAGAACAAATCAGTGGCATTGAAATTATTTTGGAAGGAGCTACACTTGATATCTACATCTACAGATAGAGGATTTCTTCCATTGCAGCACAAAAAAGCCAGTGGGAAAATTGCTTTCCAAAGAGGAAAGATGTCAGGAGCACCTCACCCATCCCCACTGAAGGATGCACTGTGCCAGTTTGTACCTGCTGAAAGGTGAATTGCAAAATACAGACATCAGCTGAGGTGTTGGTGACAGGCTGGGCCTCAGTGGCAGCTGTGACTGAAATTGCTCCTTTGCTGCATGGCTGATTAGCCAGGTTTCCTTCATTACTTATAAAAAGCAATATGCCATAAAAATGTCATTTTCACTGCTTAAATCATAAAGTTTTCCATTAAAACCTTCTGCCATAAGGTCCTAGAGGATATTCATCCCCAGGCTCTGACAGGGAGGTAGGAATGGGTGTTCATTTCCAGCAGCAGTGAATTCCAACAGTTTGAAGTCACCAATCTGTGTAATATTAAAGGGTGGGCTTTTTTCTAAGCTTCTGTTTTGGTCAGGAGTCTCAAAAACAAGGTAGGATCAAAAGCTTCCTATGGAACCATGAGGGATCAACTTAATCCTTGACATAATTTAGCAGGATTCCATGGATTTATACCAGAAACTGGGGGGTGTACCTAAACCTACATGAGCTCCTGCCCTGTGTCCCTGCTGATCCTGCCAATCCCCATGCCCAGGGCTGAACTGGGATTAGTCCCAGCCCAGCAACACTTCCCAGGGCCTTGAAACAAGATATTCATGATAAGAAAAGCTCTTGGATGTGACTTTAGAGAACCAGATTTAGGAAATGCTGCATTTCCTTCCAGTCCATGTCTTGCCCCAAGGAGCCCCAAACTTTGCTTGTGCAACCTCAGCACAATTCCTGCTGCCCTCCAAAGCCAGGCTTTGGCTGTTTTGGTTTCTCCCAGGCTTTCCCTGAGCCTGGGCAGCTGGGGACATTCACTGTGTGCCTCCTCCTCTGGCTTTGGGGTTCCAACACCCAGTTTGTGATTCAGATGTTGGACGTGGAGATACAAGTTCTGTTTCCTTGGCTGGATTCCAAGGACACTGCTGGAAACATGTCTGGGATTTTGGGCTTTTGGGTCCCATCCCTGGCACAGCTGCCAAGAGGTCTGGCCTCAGGAGAAGGCTCTTTTTATTCAGGAGTTAAGCACTTACCTGTTTTCCCTATTCAGAATATAGGCCTGTCACTCTTTTACCTGCTTTCCCCACTTCCAGCTGTAATTTTTCATTCAGGCTCCTCCTATGCTTAAAATTCATTTTCCCTTCTCCTTGAGAATCCTCCTTAAAACATCTTGGTTTGTGAACACTCAGGAGTTTTCCTTCTTGCTGGAGCAGTGTTTTGCTGAGGGCTTTGTTTTCCCTTTACAAGGCGGAGAAAGAGAATTTTGTTTTCCCCTTGTGAAACCTCAGATAACACTTGGAGCTTCTGTGCTCCCTAGGTGTGTTGCCCATAAAATACAGGTACAGATAGACATGTCAGTGGTGGTGTGGAAATTGCTCAGGATTATGAATCACACTGAAAAATACCATTGGAAAGCTGAGCCTGATGCTGTTAGTCACTCTGCAATAGCAGAGGGAATTATGGGCTCAGTGGAGGAGAGATGCAAGTTAGTGCAGAGTCAGTCTCTTTCTGCTTCTGACATGTGGAAAACATCTTCAAACATCTTTATTTTTCACTGCTATTAGCAAAATGAGCAACTTCTGAAAGGGTTAAAGGAGTTTTGCCATAACCTTCACTTTCCCCTCAGTTCTTGTCATTTATGAGAATTAATGAAGATATTAAATAAATCTGATGTTTCCTTTTTCTGTTTCCACTAATTAGTCCCAGTCAATCAATAGAATATCCACACTTTCCCAGCTGGTTTAGAATCAAAAGATATCTGAAACTGAACTTGTTTTTTCATGTCACATCCAGACTTTGGAAGAGTGTTCTGGCAGCCTTCCCCGTGGGCACAGCTCCCGTTCCCAGAGTTCTCTCCAAGGCATTAAGAATGGAAAGAAGCAGCTCAGAATTTTCCAGTTTAGCTCAGGCTTTCTGTACATTAAGAGAAACAGAAGCACAACCACAAGTACAGCAGAACCCTTCATGTGGCCAGGGAGCTGAGCCTCAGCTGGGGAAACTGGCACAAAGTGCTCCATGCTGGGCTCACACACTGCAGCCCACGCTTGTCCTGCTCTGGGGGACAGAGACTGGGGCACGAGGCCACCAGGGAGCTTCTCCACATGAGCAAGATCTGCCTGGTGGCCTAAACTCAGGGGCAGCCTCAGAAACCTCTCAGTGAGTTACTCTGAAATGCTCTGGCTTGTAGGAAACCATCAAGGCTACTGTGATAGAGAGAAACACTTTTCATTTTCTCTCTGCTCTTCAGGGTGATTCCTTGGCTTGGTTTGTGGAAAATGCTTAATGAGTGATTGAAATAAGCAACACACATCAATATATACATAAATTAAGTGTCTATTTTTGGGTGCTTTTCTGCTGTCAAATGCTGGAGAGGTGTTCCAGAGCATCTATTCTTTGGAGGAAAAAATTCCTATGATAATTCTGTCTTGCAGAGAATATGATCTGGGAAAAATCCTGAGGCAGAGCAGGGATGAGGAAATTAAAATTGATTCCTGATGTCTCTTTGAGAGTTACAGTCCAGATTTATGGAACCTAGTGGGAAACTTCCCTGCTCTTGTAATGAGGGCTGGGCTGGTCCTTGGGGTATCACCGTAACAAAGCAGAGCTACAACTGGTAGTAGGCACAGACAGATAAAACTGAAACATGTAAAAAGATTTAATTAGAGACAGGAGGTTGAATTGTGGCAAAGCTGTTGAGTTCACCGAGGATAACAATAATCAGATTTAATGATTCTTCTTTTTCTAATCTTGAATTGGTGGAACGTCCCAGACACTGTGTTCCATTCAGAAAATAAGTAATAGTGTGGAAGTTACAGACTCCTTCACATCAGAGCTCTGACCTGGCAGAAATCTTGACTTGAAGCACTGAGCTCCAGTTCCTAGAAGTACTGAATCTCATGGGCACTGGATTTGCTTTTACTAGCAATTTTTCCTTCCTGTGTTTTACTAATTTTTCAGGTTTTTCTAGAACATGTGCACATTTCCAGCTAATTTATACTAATTGAAAATCATGTTTTCAATCAAAGGAGACATCCCTATCTTAAACATCTCTCTGAAATGCAATTCTCCTTTTGACTACAGCCTTTAAAACCTGGAGCATCTGAGCCTAAATTCCATTTTCAATGTCCTAGGAAATTTGTAGAATTAAAAGTCTCAACACCTTGGCTTGTTTTAAAAAGGTGATATTAAATATAGGAATATATTCCCTTATGCACTTTTTCCCTAGGGTATAAAATGGTCATTCCCCCTAAATAGTAACACAGTGCCCTGCAATGCTGAGCACTGCTGGAATGGCTCTACAGTAAAACTAAGCTTCAAATTTTAATCTCTCTCTGAGCCACATCCTGTTTTCAGTTAACTGATCTCATATGGGGGAAATTTACCACAGGAAATCTCTCTAGTTTGGAAAGTACCAAAACCTTATCTTTAGTTTCTTTGTGTAATTCAGCACCTTTGGAGACAGGGGTGCAGCAGAATCACAGAAACTTTCAAAAAGTCTCAAAGCCAGAGGAAAGGAGTGAGGTAAGGGCACAGGGAAGAGGTGGAGCTGCCACTTCATCCCTGAACCTGACCCTGTGGTCATTCTAAAATTAACATCTTACACCTCTTTGTACCCCCAAAGTTGGAAAAACCACATCCAGAAATCTTTCAGTTTCTGAAAGAGGTTTTAACTCACATCCTGGCAGAAACCGCCTGGGCCAAATTAACTTAGGATGAATTTTAACAACCCAAACAAGGGCAAATGTGTCAGGCCAAGGCCTCACTGGGGCTGTGTCACACTTTCCTCTTAGCTTTGAGTTAACACCCAGCCCTGATGATCTGAACTGCAGATCTCCATCAGATCAGCCCAGAGAGGAGGGAAGTGGAGCTGAGGTGTCTGTTGTGTCTGTCTGTGCACACCCAGCAGGGGAAGGTGCCAGACTCAGGCAAACGCTGTGTGAGGAATCCCTCAGCAGCCACACACCCACAGAAGCTGCGCTGGTGCCTCCTGCCAGGGCTGCCAGGGCAGCGGTGCACAGCCAGCCAAGCACCCAGGGAAACACCTCTGCTTTTCATTGTCGGTGCTCAGCAGGGCCTCACCCCCGGGGATATTCCCCACAAGGAAGGGTGAACAGATTTGCATGTACAACTCTTTT
Source organism: Molothrus aeneus (assembly GCF_037042795.1). Classification (NCBI taxonomy): domain Eukaryota; kingdom Metazoa; phylum Chordata; class Aves; order Passeriformes; family Icteridae; genus Molothrus; species Molothrus aeneus. Next base: position 9,517,165 of record NC_089664.1, on the reverse strand, counting down.
TCTGACTGAATCCTCTGTCAGAACTAGAGAGGGTGGCAGGCCGTGTCAGGGCTGAAGAGAATCTCCTGCTGATAATGAAACTTTGCTTTGTAGAAGCTCCCCTGCACTCTAAGAAGGCTTTGCAGCCATTGCTGAGCTCCTGTGTTTCCCTGCTGTGCCATCCCGGGCTGCGTTGGCGGCTGAGCCCCAGCGGGGCTGCCCCGCCGAGGTTTCCCGGAGGCTCCGGCGGCTCGGGGCTCCCGCACCGGGCAGGGGCTGCCCCGAGCAGCCGGGGCCGTACGGGGATGTCGGGCTCGGGGCGGGCAGGGCTGTCAGGGCACCATGGCACACCCGGCACGGCTGCGCTTGCAGGAACCGGCCGCCACATTCTCCATTTCGGCGGCCCGGGGGAATTCGCCCGGCGGGGCCTTTGCCCGCGCAGTTCCCGTGCCCGCGGCCGGGACGGCGCCGCTGCCCCGAGCAGGGGAAGCTCCGCTCCCGCCGGCCCCGGGGCGCGGCTCGGGCTCCCCGCTCCTCCCGGCCGGAGCGAGGCAGCATCGCCGACAGCCGGCCCAGCCCCCGGCCGCGGCCCCGGTACCGCAGTGAGAGCCCGGTACCCGCGGTGAGAGCCCGGTACCCGCGATGAGAGCCCGGTACCCGCGGTGAGCGCCCCGGTACCCACGGTGAGAGCCCCGGTACCCGCGGTGAGCGGCCCCCGGTATCCCCGGTGAGCGGCCCAGTACCCGCGGTGAGCGCCCCGGTACCCGCGGTGAGCGCCCCGGTACCCGCGGTGAGAGCCCCGGTACCCGCGGTGAGCGCCTGCCAGGGCCCGGCGGGCTCAGGTACGGGAGAGGCGGGGATGCGGGGAGAGATGGAGGGGAGCGGGAGGGATGGAGGGATGGAGAGGAGCGGGAGGGATGGAGAGGAGCGGGAGGGATGGAGAGCACCGGGAGGGATGGAGGGGAGCGGGAGGGATGGAGAGGAGCAGGAGGGGTGGAGAGCACCGGGAGGGATGGAGGGGAGCGGGAGGGATGGAGAGCACCGGGAGGGGTGGAGAGCACCGGGAGGGAGAGCACCGGGAGGGATGGAGAGCACCGGGAGGGAGAGCACCGGGAGGGATGGAGAGCACCGGGAGGGATGGAGAGCACCGGGAGGGATGGAGGGGAGCGGGCCCCGCTGCGGGGAACCGCCCGCGGCCCCCGGACACACGGGCCCGGTGCCCGAACCGCGCCCCGAGAGCGCCCGGAGGGCAGCGGGGGCTGGCCGGGGCTCCTGGCCGCTCTCGGCCCCAGAGCCGGGGTGGGCTCCGTGCCGGGGCCGCGCTCCGCGGGCCGGGGGAGCCGTGAGCGCCCCGTCCCCCCGGCACCCGCTGGAACCCCTTCGGTTCCATGGCGTTTGTGCTGCCGGCTCTAACTCAGGGCTCTGGCAGGCCGGGCAGCCCCTGCGGTCACTGCCGAGCTCCCGCTCCGATGCTGCAGAGGGAATTGGCCGAGCCACGCCATGGAAAACGCTGCTGGCTCCCAGACAGAGCCTCCAGCCCGGGCTGTGCCCTGCCCATCACGGCGGTCGCACCGCCAGCCCGGCCTGCCCACGGCAGCCTGCAGTCATTTATTTTCAGATTTCTCAGTCAGCGTGACTGCGGGTAATACTGAAACAGGTTATGGTGCATCAGTGCTGTCATGGTGGGAAAAAAAAAGCCTTAATGAAGGGGTTATTATAATCAAACTGCACCGGTTCCCTGCGTGAAAACCTTCCTTGGACTTTCCAAAAAACACCAGAATCAATTTTGGCTGCATTTCCAAAAATATCCCACGGCACAGCAAACCAAACCGAACTGAATGTGCACAACACCTTGGCACATGTGGCTCCAGGTGGGCCTGGCCAGAGCACAGCATCAAGGGCTTGTGGCCTTGGGATTTCCTTTGTCATTTCACCACAAGTCTTATGACTTCGGGAAAGTCACTGTCAACACACCAGCTGCTCAGTTCCTGTGTGCATGAAGTGAAATCACGAATTTTGAGAATTGATGTGGTTGGGGATTTACTGTGCAGAAACAATCCTGTGCGATGAGGACTGATGGGACTGTAGCTCATCTTTCTATAAGCTAAAAACTCTTGAAAGAAAACCCCAACCCACCCTTTTTAGGACACTTTTAGGTCTATTTTTGTGTTGTGTTTGAGGGAAATTTTAAAGGTGCACAGTAATTTCCTGCTGGTGGCAGGTCAAACCCCACAGTGACATTTGGTCGCGCCTGTCACTGCAGACCCAGCCGAGCGCAGCGAGGTGACTGCTCAGCCCTGGGGCTGCTCGGGGGCTCTGCTGCATCCTCCCACATCCCAGTGAGTGTGTGCTGTGTTGGAACACCTGGATTTTCTCTCCTCTCGGCCAGAGCTCGCTGAGATGGCTGAGAGCAGCCCCAGGAGCCTGCAGGACCCCCCCAGCTCTGCCCCCGATGAGAACGAGTTCCCCTTTGGATACCCCACCAGCATCTGTGAGGACGTGCCTGGGCAGAAGTTCCTGTGCAGCAACTGCCACAACATCCTGAAGAAAGCCCTGCAGACACTGTGTGGGCACAGGTACTGCTCTGCCTGCCTCACCTGGATCGTCAGGTAAGTGCTGGGCTGTGCCCAGGGGCTCCCTGGCCTGCTGGCATTCCCTGCTGCCGGAATCTCCATGGGGGCTGCAGGATATTCCCTGCCTCCTCCTTGTTCTGCCATGGGAGTCTCTGAGGCCTGATGGAGTTTTTCTGTCTGTGATAAAATCATTCTGATTTAACCTCGAAGGCTTCCTTGGCACTTCACAGCCCTTTGATAAAGGATGCTATGGGGTTTTGGTGAATATAATGTCATATATATCTGTATCTGTCTGGCCAACATGGGCATTTTCTGTGTTTTAAAAGACTTCAGTTTTCACATTCTCTTTCCTACTTGGAGCTTTTGAATCATTCATGGGATAAATAGCTTTACATCTTTATTCCTATTTATGGTTCAGGCTGCCCTTATTTTCCTGCAATACAGATAAGATTAATGGGCATAGTCCTGATCTTGAACAACAGAAGAGCAAAACTTTTTTGACACCAGTGTTTTTTCAAGAATTGGCCTTTAGTGAACAAGGACTATGGATTCTGAGTGGAAATCACAATTTTCATGGGTTTATTTGTGGCAGTGCCTATACAGAGACCTCCTAAACTGCAGTGCACCGTGGGATTGGTATTTTTTTTTTTTTCTTTTACCAGAAACAATAAAAATGCAATTTGCCAGAAATGTAAAGAGGAAGATCCCAACACTTTAGGTGAGGAAAGCCTATTGGCAGAAGACAGGGTAAGTTGTAGTTCACAGATCATTAATTTATCAATAACCATTCTCTGTAGTCATCATTGGACTGGAGTTCAGAAGGGAATAATATAAAATGCAATAGCAGCTGATAGTTACACATTTTAACTTAAGCTTTAATAACTTGGATTTCCCAGAGTTTTTGATTTTAAAAAGTGTAATGGCAGCCTCAGGACTTTCCAAATCCAGGTTCTGCAATGTAAAATCCCAAAACCTTCCATATGATTAACTTTTTATTGTCTCAAAGTAAGTGGTGCTTTCCTACTTGTAATAATGTGTCTTAACTGTTACTTATTATCCCCAGGAAGTATTTTAATGGATTTTCCAACCTCATGGTTTCTTGTACCCTTCAAACATGAAGCCGAACATAATAATTGATACAAACTATGCCCTGGCCAATGTTTCATCTGTAATTTAATGGTGCAGATCTCTTCTTGTGTGATTTTCCTGGCAAATTGCTGTGTTGTTCTGTATCCCAAATGCAAAGTGGGCCCTAAGGCCCAGTCCCAGCCTGTCCTTTCCCCTCCTCTCTGATTACACGCAGGGATATCAACAGACACATAATTTGTCTACATTTTTGGGGGGAAATGAAAACAAACAGGCAGCTAACAGTGGCATAAAAGCCAAAGTTTAGAAAGCAGCAAAATAATGGATCTGCTGCTGATGCTGAACTTGGTGATATCCCAGAAAAAAACCCCAACTAATTCTCCGTTCTGGAATGAATTTCCCAATGACAGATTTCCTGCACAAATGGGTGCAGCTGAGCCCTTCTGAACTTTGCCTGTCAGTTTGGGGTTTCTCTGCTGTGGGGTTCTCCCCATGTGCCGGGAGTTTCTGCAGGTGCGGTTTGGGAACTGACCCCACCCGGGGCTGCAGATCATTCCCCACAGATGCTGGGTGGATTTTCAGGAGCATTGAGATGTGTTTGTAAATACTTTCCTGCCTCTATTTGTAAAGCTTTCCCCTCCCAGTCCTTGCTCTGTGTTATTCCGTGTGGAATCTGCATTTCTCTGCACTGTGTTTACCTGCAGACCACCCAAAAATGCCTTTAACTGTGGCAGGGCTTCTTCCCGCGCCAGGATCCCTATTTCAGTGCGAGGTGTAATGTTAAAGCGAGCAGTACTTCATCATTACATAACAATTGTACAATTCCTCGTGTTAGAATAACACAGTAATCTCTGTAGTGCAAAGAGCAAACCTCTCTCCCATCTGGTTCAGGTTTTTTTAGCACTCGGTGCCTGCTAAATGGAAGCAGCCCAGATCTGAGCAGTGCTCTCGGTGCAGAGACTCCCAAGTGCTCGCTGCAGCACGTTTAGGAGGTGTTAATGACCCCGATAATGAAATGCATTCATTAAGGGACCCCACAGGCAGGGTCCTGTCGGCACATGGCTGCATGTGAAATATTTCAGGCTCCTGTGAAAAGAAATGCAAAATAAAAGCTGTAGTTGGGTTTATTTTCGGTGAATTAATATCGTGTCAAATAAATTATTTTTGAGTGCTAAGAAATAAATTATTTCATAATTATTTGGGCTTCTACTACACTAAGATTAACTGGGCAGGTTGCAGAGTCTTATGCAATACAGTAATTTTTTTTAAAAATTAAAGATTTATCAAGGTGTGGATTTCTACCACCCTGTTCCTATTCCAAGGATGCATCCAAAAGTGCTTTCTGACCAATGTTTTTTTATTACTTTGTTTTCTTTCCAGGCTTTTGGTGATGCTGCCATTAATAAAGAGATTTCTGAGCTCAGAGTCCACTGTATGACCCCTGGATGCAGCTGGTCTGGTATCATGAAAGATTTTGAAGTATGTTCAAAGAGAGTTTATTCAGATGAATATGGGGTGGGGACAGAGAGGCAATGAAACCAGGGTATCAGCAGACACAAATTAATGCAATTAATTAGAATCAGTGTCAGTATTGTGATTTATACCAGTGTTTTTGTCTAAAAAAGTGCCATTAATCTATGGAGATTAATGTGCCATTAATCTATCCCTGCCCATGGCAGGGGGTTGGGACTGGCTGATTTTTAAGGTTTCTTCCAACCCAAATCATTCTGTGCTTCTGTGATTGACTTTAGTGGGGCTTTGGCCAAATCCAGAACATTCTGAATGAAACTCACATTGCACAAACTTAAATCAGCTTGATATTTTATCCAGTGGTTCCTTGTTATTTAAATGCAAGGCTGCTACAAGCAGGTGGTGACAGGGTAGTTCAGTCTCCAGGACACTGTTCAGGCAATGTCCTTGGCATGTTTTATTGGAGAAATAATTCCCTCCTCTGTCAATGTATTGATTGTATTCATCATTCTTTTCAGACTGATCTCAAATGCCTCAGTTAAAATGTTTATTTAAATGGGCAAGATTTGGCAAATCTGAGTAATGAATACAAGGGAGAGAGCTGGGACCAGGATCATGTTGTTTTTAAGCAAAAGCCCTAAGGGGCTTTTTAAGGGAGACCTCATGTTTGAATTCACCAAATGTAGTTTGCTTTTGGTTTTGGTTTTGAGATTTTTTCAAAATTAATAATTAACAAAAAAAAAAAGCCCCAGTAAAGCTGGTGAATTTTTCACCAGTAATCTCAGTAACTTTGTGGGGTGGGACTTTACCCAAGCTTAGAAGAAATGCAGATCAGAGCCCTGGGCTGCCAGAACAGAGACTATTTATAGATAAATGTGAATATCTATTTATAGATAAATGTGAATGAGCACTTCACAGGTTGCTTTATAACTTTGTACTTCCAGGAGCATCAGAGTTTATGTGAATATGCTTTGATCCCCTGTCACACTGGCTGTGGGCACGTGGTGATGAGGAGGAAGCTGGCAGATCACTTGGAAAATGGATGTGTCAATAATGTGACAGTGTGTCAGCAGTGCCAGTGCAGCCTGGCCAGCTCTGAGTGCCAGGTGAGAACATTTCTCTCTCAAATAAAGGCTTTTTATTGATGCTTTCAATGATCTGTGGTGCCGTTTTCCCATCCTGATTTCGTTGCACCCAGGGAATATTTAATTTTCCTGGGTTTGATCATTTTCCCACTCAAGCTTTGGGGGGAAATGGATGTGATAATGTGCTGGGGATGTGACAAAGGGCCCTGGTGCTCCCCTGGCTTTGGGCAGCCCAGGTTTCAGCTCCTGCCTCAAAATGAGTCCTGGTGTGAGGCAAGAGAAAACCAGAAAAGCACAGACAGCAGCAGGAGGGGATCTTGAAAGTGGCTGAAGTTTGTTCAGACTAAAACTACCCACAAATGTGTAGGGCAGGATTCTGTCAGATATTATTTCTATTAGATCTGACCAGGTGCAAATCTCCAAATTATCAGCAGTGTCCACAGACCAGGAAGATCTCACCCTGAATCTGCCACAAATATCTCAGTGCCCATTCAAACATATCTGCTTTGTATTTTTTTATGTTATTTGCTCAAAACAATGAATATTGTTCCCTCCAAATGATTTCAAGAGGATAATTGCCAGCCTTGCAGTTGGGCACGGTGATTAAAGACCCACAGGAGAGGAGGGTGTGAATATTTCAGAGATGTAAATAGTTCTGAGTGTCCAAAGTGTCACAAATTGGTGCTTTTCAAACACTGAGCTGAGAGCTTTGTAAGGAAAATGAGTCCTCCTGGGGTAGGAATGGGCTGCTCTGCTAAAATCTGCTCCTTGGGCAGTCCTGGCTGCTGAGAATTTTAAACTTTCTGTGCTGAAGGCCACAGACCCACAAGAAAATTCTGTATTTGACCTCAGGCCGTGGAGAAGGCTTCCAAAATGGATTGATAGCACTGGGATTCCAGGTGTGGAGTTGGATTAAAGTGTGGGATATCTCAGGGCGGGAAACAAGCGCCTTCAATCCCGACAGAGGAACAAGTGCCTTCTGCCTCAACAGAGGTAGAAAAAAGAAGCCAAACCAGCATTGCTCATCCTTTAGTGACCTGCAGAGAGAGGAGAACCCAGAGCCAGGCTCATCCTGCCGGTGCTAAACCCAAATCTGAGAGCACCAGGAGGTGGCAACAGGGATTGCTGCCAGCCCTGCTGGGCTGGGGCTGCAGGGGAGCCTGAGCCCAGAGCTCCTTTCCTCCCACTCAGCCACCACCTCTTTGATATTTTGGTTGGGAAACCTTGGTAACCGAGCCGGGGGTTGGCCTTGAGGTGAGGCTTTTTCTCGGCCTCCTTTAGTCCGTGTAGAATTCATTATCTGCTTTAATGAACTGGCACCGGGTTCAGCATTGTGATTATTTGTGGGTATTCTATGTGCCCACAACCCTCTGGGAGAAAATAGTCAATTTTGGGTGCTGCTCTTGCTCTCTTCATTTTATTCATTCAGTTTAAGGTCTGGTGATTTTTTTGTATTGCTCTAGTTTTAAATAAACTTCTCTCCTCTGAAGGAGAGTCCCTCTCCCCCTCAAGAAATTGGTGAGCTGGAGGAGTAAAAGAGCAGAAGAAATGAGTAAGATCACTGGCAAGATAAAAAGTGTTAAAAAATGAGTTAGAGAGTGAGAAAACCCCGTGGCTGCATTTCTGAGAACTGAAAGGGAAACCTCAGAACTGGTGTGCAGGGGAGCTTGTGAGGATGAAAGCCACCCCCTGTGCAGAGTGAGGGGAAAGCTGGCAGTTGCTGTGTGAAATACAGATATTACAGAGCCAGGGGCAGGGATCACTTCACCCTTCCTGCAGGCAGAAAAGGCAGGAAGCTCCTGCGAGTGTGGTGCGTTTTCTGTAGCACATCACGAGGGAGAATTTGGATTCCAGCCTTCAAAGTGCTCATGGCAGGATGCAAGAAGGGTCTGCACATTGAGCAAAGTGTGTGGAGTCAATGCAGGAAGAGTTTATATCTGAGTTATATTTGAATTTGAATTTATATTAGAGTTTCCTGTGCTGTAACCTGTTTATGTTCATATATATATATATATATATATATATATGTATATATTTGAATTTCCTGTTCTGCTGGTCATTGTTGCTTCCTGTTCTGTAACCCCCTGCTTGTCACTGCACGTATGTGAGTGCACATTTTTGTGTGTGTGCACATAACTTGAACCTGGCAACACCTGCACATTGCCAATCTTGCATCCAATATCCCAGGGTGACCTTTAATTCAATAATTAAATAACGTACTGATTTTTTTTTCCTTGTTTTAATGACAGGAGCATTCATGTGAAGGCAGTTTATGCAAGGAACAAAAACCTGTGCAAACAGAAACATCATCAAAGGAAAAGGTGGGTGAAAGATAAAGGAGTGCAATGCAGCTTTATTTCAATTAATAAAATTATCTCTTGTTCATTTAGATTAAATAAACACCTGAGAACACCTTCAGATCCAGCAGTTGTTTCTGGCTGCTCTTTACATCCCAGCAAACCCTGCTGACTGCCTTCCCTCCCCTGCTCCCACAATTACCTTCAATAATTATCCTCCCAATTAACCTTGTAAAATGGGCAAATATTTGTTTCCTCTCATAGCTTGAGTGAGAGCCACCTGACCAGGAGGTGCTTTCAGCATTGCCAGCATCTTTGTCAGGAATTGGCTGCTCCCTGTGCTCATTAAATTGTGTTCTGTCATTCTGAGGTCTGGGAGATGGGCACCTCACTGCCAGGCTGTGTGCAGGACACTTGCTCTCACCACACTCTGAATTGATTTACCATCCATTTCCAAAGCAGCTTGGGCACTGGAAGCTGTGGAATTACCTTGATTTGAATTAATCTGAGCTATAGCTGCTGCGTTTGTGGCTTTTGTAGGGAAATAAAAGAATTCCCTTCAATTGGTTTTGATTATTTCCTCTGCTTTTTTTTTTCCCAACAGAGCCACTCTACATCCTCAGCCAGCAAGGATGGCTGTTGTTTTTCTGAAGTTGGCTGTGCATTTAGGGTGAGTGAAACAGATCCCTTCAGGATGCTCCAAACCCTAGTTTGGACATTCCCTTCAGGGAGGTGTCTCTCAAAACAGAATCAGCACTTCTGCTGCCAGGTGATGGAGCTGCACCTGCACCCTGCAGTTTTCCATCTCCCAAGGTGCTGAAGGGAGGCTGGGGTGGCCATGGAGGGGACAGTGACAGCTTTGTCTCTTCCAGGGAAGCAAAGAGAAGATCCAGGAGCACGAAAAATCCGCGGTGGGAGCCCACATGCTGCTCCTGCTGCAGCACATGAGGCACCTGCAGGGATCCCTGTGCCCCAAGGGCTTCTCCCCACGGCTAGAGCTGAGCTTGAAAAGTGCAGGGAAAAGCACCTGTGAGCTGCAGATGCCAGCAGAGCCAGAGCTGGACTGTTTCCCTGCTTCCTCTGTCCCTGGGGATGAGTCTGTCCTGCAGCAGCTCGTGAGGGAGAAGGTGGTTTCTGAGCTGGAAAATAAGCTGCACGTGTTTGAGAACATTGTGGCAGTGCTCAACAAGGAGGTGGAGAGCTCTAATTTGGAAATCCTGGCCTTCAGGAGACAGAGTGAGCTGGACCAGAACATAATACGGGGCCTTGAGCTGAAGGTAAAAATGACAGCAGGGATTGTCTGGGTGCTTGTTCTGTACACAACAAATGCTGGCACACATCAGGGGAGCTGGGCTAGGGACCAGAACAGGAGTCTGAGCTGTGGAGGGCTCAGTTCTGGACACATATTCCAGGATCCTTTTGTTGTTTGATCCATTTTCAAACGTGGATCTCTAATATTTGTTCTCTAAATCCACGTTTAGGTAGTGAGATAGTCCTGAGAGTGTTGAGTGTTAGTTTGCCTGATCAGACTGTGAGCAGGCAGCAGAGCTGTTTAATTGCCTGATCCTCTCACAGCAACATTTTGCCTGGAGGCCCAAACAACATCTCTGGGTATGTTTTGACATATTGCTGTCACTTAGAAAGGAATCAAAGCAGAGCTCCCAGAACATGAGGACTCCAGAAGGATGCAGCCACCCCTGCAGCACAGCCTGGAGCAGGGGGAGGCTGAGGACTGGATTTTTCTCCCAGATTGCAGAGCTGCACCAGTGCCTGATGCAGAAGGATGCAGGCCTGAGCAGCCTGCACAAGAGCCTGCTGTTCTCTGAGCAAGCCTCCTACGATGGCATCTTCCTCTGGAAAATCACTGAGGTGGGCAGGAAGCTCCAGGACTCTGTGACTGGCAGGACAGTCAGTTTGTACTCCCCAGGTAAAGCACAGGATGGAGATGTGCGTTCACAAACCCCAACCCTTCTGAATCCCCCCCCGCCCATTTCTCCAAAACTCTGCTCCTTTCTGCTCGTGCCACAGCTCCTTAAGCCAAGCTGCTGTTTGTGCAGAGATCTGTAATCCAGGGCATGGGATGTGCTTTTCCAGAGGGCTGTGCTTTAGTCTGGGCTCTCATCCTGCCCTTGGTCCCCAGCACAGCTGCCTGCAGTGGCTCCATCCCTCCCAGCCCTCAGCTGGTGCCTGCTGGCACCACGTGGCTGCAGCTCCTTCCCACGTGGGAAGTAACTGGATTAGGTAAATTACACTTGTGTGGCTAATAAAGGTCATTTTCACCAAGGTTTGAGGCACGAAAAGGATTCCAACCACTAGGTTTTCATTGCTTGTAATCTCCAGGGGGTGCTGATTTGTCTGTTCCCCTTTCTGTGAGAGCAAACCACGTCTGTCACACATTGCCTTTTCCCATATGCCAGAACACACATTATGCCTTATTTTCCCCCCCAAAACAGCTTTACTAATGAAGAGTTCTGATTTTCAGCTTTCTACACTGCAAAGTATGGCTACAAGGTGTGTCTGAGGGTGTACCTGAACGGGGATGGGACAGGGAAAGGAACCCACATGTCCCTGTTCTTCGTTGTCATGAAAGGAGATTACGACGCTTTGCTCCCGTGGCCCTTCAGGCACAAGGTAAGAAGGGAAACCTTTCCACATCTGATCCCAGCCAAAGGTGACTCTTTCCCTGGAGTTTTGTGGAAGCTGAGTGCTTTTCCACATCCCTTTCCAAAGGTGAGGAGCTGCCCTGCAGCCCTGGGTAGTGATTTGTCTCTGACTGGAGTCCCTTGCAGGGAAAGCTGCTCCTGCTGATATTCCAGACTTTGCCAGGCAGGATTTTCACCACCAGAACGTGGTGTTTGGAATATTCCAAACACCTAATTTGGTGCCTGAAGGCATCACAAGGGTGAGGTGAGAGTCCCACTTACAGAGGTGCCACAGATGTCTGATGTGATCCTGGGCTGATTTTTCCCCTAAGTGTGATCTGATAATGGCAACAATGGTTAGGAAAGCAGTGAAACCATGGCAGGGCCTGACCTGTGCTCTGGCACTTGCCTTTGTGGGGTAATAATTCTGTAAACCTTTCCTATAAATAGTTTTACTGCCAGCTAACCGCCAAAAAAATAGAAATCAAAGTTCACAATCCTCACTGTATTAAAAGATTGTAACAGATCTTTCATATTTCAAGCTATAGAACAGTGAGTAAATAAAAGGGGTAATGAGGTGGGGATATTTAGGCTGTATCCTTTACATATTTGTGCATGGGCAGCTGAGCTGTTTCTTCTGATTCCAAAGCACAAAAACAGAATAAATGCAATGACTGTAACCAAACCCAGGGGCTGTTCAAGTTGTCAGGAGAGAGACACTTTGGACTGTGCAGTTCTCTACCAAGGAATAATTCCTTACTTGATTAATTTAATTTCATTTTATGGGTAGCAAAGTTTTAAAAACTTCATCTGGGAGTTCACATGAACCGACCTTGCAGGTTGGAAACCTTTGTTACAGTTTGTATTTAACTATCAATGGAGCATCCAGCTGCTTTTGCAGCACTTCTGTCCCTGGTTTGTTTTCCACCCCAGGAACTCCTCACTGCCACATTCTGTTTTTCAGGTGACGTTTATGCTGCTTGACCAAAACAACAGGGAGCACGTAATCGATGCCTTTCGCCCGGACCTGACTTCTGCTTCCTTCCAGAGGCCAGTGAATGAGATGAATGTGGCCAGTGGCTGCCCCCTGTTCCTGCCCCTGGCCAAGCTGCAGTCCCCCAAACACGCCTACGTGAGGGAGGACACACTTTTCCTCAAGTGCATCATAGAGACAAATTAGCAGCTCCTGAAGCGTGGCTGGCCTTTAAAATAATTAGCTGTGATAAAACATCGCATTTCAAAACCACCCACCCCATAAACAAATGTTTATCAAAGTTTGTTTGGGACGGAACTGGATATTCCGTGTATTTTCCTCTATTCCACCTTTCAAATGTTCTTTCAGGGGTAGAGTACTGGAGTAATTTACCTAAACAGATTATGCTTTTCCTCTCTGTATCACTTTGACAAGTGCTGTATTTATTACAATCATTGATATTTTTCTTATGATTTTATTTATTTCCTAAATAAAACTCACTAACTTAAGAAAGGCTTGGTGTTTTATTTCACTGTCAGATAGGAAATTGAGCAGCTTGGAGATGTTACAGAAACAGCTGAGCTGTGCTACACTTTTCCTTCCTTGCTGTTTCCTTTCCTTCTTTCTGGGGAAAGGGAGATCCTTTTGGAAATGCCCAGAACATCTCTCTCTATTTCCCTCAAACCTGCCTGGCTGGGAGAGCACTTCCAGGCTCTTCAACAGAGCCCACAGAGAGAGCTCAGTTTGAAAAAAAGACGGATATGGATCAAATCCATGCTAAATAAACAAACAGACACGAAACCCGATGCCCAGAGCTCCTCCTTTCAAAGGCACAGCCGGCAGAGAGCAGCCGGACCTCAGCCTGATCTGCTCTGACTGAGAGCACCCCAGGCTCTCTCCCGAGGGCATTTCCAGCCCTGGAGGGGCTCCAGGAGCCCGGGCTGCCCTGCGAGGCTCGGCCGGAGCCGGAGGAATCCGCGGTTCCCCTTCCCAGGCTCGGGGCTCCGCTCCCAGCCCGGCCCTTCCCGATTTTCCTCTCCCAGACCCTCAGCAGCAGAAGCGTCTCGATGAGGAAGCGGCCGGCGCTGAAAGGAGCTGGAATCGGGGCCGTCTCAAGAGTTCTCTGATCCAGCAAATCGTTTCTGTGTGATTTTGTCTGGATCAAAAAAAAACGAGGCAGAAAAATCACGGAGACTTTGAGGGAGTTAAATCAGCAGCATTTATTCTGTGTTTAATGGCCAGGTTGGCAAAGAGTCAAAATGCTCCTACAGCTAAGATGGTCTGAAACAGTCAAGGACAAGGTTTGGAGGGATTTAAAAAAATTTTTTTAATGGACTAATAAAGCTAAAAAAAACCACCAGGCAATTTTTTTGGCTTATAAGCCCTTGTTCAGCCCAGAGAAAGAACTCCAACCTTGCACATGATGGCTTGAACTGGTTGTGTTGGTCACTCAGGTGGCTCCAGTGGGGTTGGGACCCTCGGAACAGAGGGAAGAGGGGAATGACCAACTTGTGGGAGCCACTCCTATTGCCAGGGATGTCCCGTGGAACCGGCTGCTCCTCCGGCTGGAAGCGGCCCCTGGGAGCCGCTCTGGGTCGCCCATCCTGGGAGCCCCCGGGGCCAGCGAGAGCCGCTCCCGCAGATCCGATCCCCGCGCCAGGCCTGGAGCTCCCGGGAGCTCCGTGTTTGGGTTTCCATTCAATATTCCTCGGCTTCGGTCTCCAAGGCTACACGCCAACATCCAACCCCTCCTCCAACTCCTGTTTTCAAAGAAAGAAAAACACTGTGAAAAGAGGCTGCAGCGATTTCTGGGCAGTTTTCAAAGCAGAGGCAGCGCTGGGAGCTGCTCGCCCCGCTCTCCCCGCAGGCTCTGCTCCAGCCCGGGCCGAGATTCCCGGGTGCTCCATCCCCGTGAAAGAGGGAAAGCACCTCCCCTCGGCAAGGGCAGGGTGTGGGGGAGCGAGCAAAAGGTTTTAAGGAAAAAAAATATGGGAGTTTGGAGTAGTTATCTACACGGGGCTTCATTCAAATCCTTCTGCAAAAGCTGGGTTTTTTGGGAATTCCATAGCCCTGCCCTGCAGCTGGGCTGGCCCCACTCGCTGGCCGAGGAGGGTGTGGGGCTGCCGCCCTCAGGTTTGGCCGCTTTTGGGGCTCTCGTTCATTTCTGTTCCCGTGCTCACAGAATAATCTGCTTTTACCGGCCGCGTGCTCCTGCCCTGCCCCATCGTGGACAGCGGGGCAGCCTCGGGTGCCGAACCAGTGTCCAGCTGCTGCAGCTGCTGTGACAGCCCCAGCACCTGCCAGGGACCGCCATCCCGCAGTGCCACAGAAATGGGATACCAGGGCATAGCCGGGTGGGTGTGCAGAGGAGGAAGAGGAGGATGAAGAGAAGGAAAGAGGAGAAAGAAAGATGAGGAGGAAGAGGAGAAGAAGGGCAGCACCCAGTAGCTCACTGCAGCTCACTGCAGGCTTGCTGGATGCTGTGACAGAAGCACCTGCAAAGAAACCAGAGTTAAATGTTCTTTACGTTGCTGTAATTATGTTACTAGAAAATAGAGAATACATCTCAAATTCTGGGTGGTTTTTTTTTCCACTTTTGTTGGAGACTTTTGTCCCAACGCGATGTTCCCGTGCTCTCTCTCCGTGTGGAAGGGTTTCAGTCAGGTTCTCCCTGCGTTCACCCCCGGCGAGCTCGATCCAGCTCTGATTTCCGTGTCACTCCATCCGCATTCCTGCGGCGAGCGCCCAGCACGCTGCGAACATCGCCCGCGGGGCCGGGAGGAGGGAGCTGCTCCTCCGGTGCCCCCGGGACAGGCTGCGACAGGAACGCTGGCCCGGGAGCGCAGCAGTCCCGGGCATTCCGGGCAAAGGCAGCAGCCGCGGGGCACGGAGCGAGGAGCGGGGCTCCTCCGAGGGCTGTGGGTTATTTTAGACCCGAGGTGACTCACACCGATCCCGGTGTGACTCACGGGGAGCTGGGGCCCGGGGCTGCTCAGGGTCACGGCACACTTGGCACACGCGGCTTTTCTCACGCAGCCCCGCACAGGGAGCAGCGGGGCGGCCGTGCCCGACCCGCGGCTCGGGGAGTCGCCTTTCCCGACCCCTCCGCAGGTGCAGCACTCTGACACCAGAGTTTTATGGAAAAGTTTGATCAAATAAATGAGTCCCGAGTGCCGAGTGCCGAAAGGGAGGCTCAGCCCGGGCCGTGCCGCTCTCCCCTGGCGCTCGAGCTTTGTGACACGTCTGAGCCCCAGCTCCCGGGGCCGCATCCATCACGGGCAGGAAAAGCCGAACGGGCTCTGCTTGGCTCAGACCCCGCACTGGGAATCGGCTCTCCTATGGCCCGAGCAGCCTGGAAAACATTGCTTTTCCAGCATCGCTTTCCAACAAACACCGAATCCTACAGATTTCTTCTTGGCACCGACCGAAGCATTTTTACAGCGACTGATTTTTCTCTGTGAGATTCAGAGAAAGGCTGAAAGGCTGCTCCCGTTTCCAGGAATCCCGGCGAGCACAGGTCGTTCCCTCTCGGGGCAATGCTGCGCAGGCACTGCCCGCATCCCACCCCCTGCCCGCCCCCGGCCCCGGGGCACCGGGGGAAGCCCTTCCCCGGCCGCAGCCACGGCTCGAGGGGACAGGCGGGGACGTCCCGCGTGTGGCAGAGGGTGACGGTGCCTCTCCAGGGGCGGTGGGTGCGTGGCCGACCCTGGGTGCCCCGTCCCGGCCCCGGCGATGCCGCCTGCGCTCTCCGGAGCACCGGGATGTGCGGAGCCGGGGTGCGCCCTGCCGGCCCGGCCCGCTCGGTTCCTATCGATGCCAGTCCATGCCGATCGGTCGGTGCCAGTCCGGTCGCTGCCGGTCCGTGTCACGCCAGTGGGTCGGTGCCAGTCCGGTCCGGTTCGGTCCGTGCCGTGCCGGTCGGTGCCGCTGTGTGCCGTGCCGTGCCGGTCGGTGCCGTGTGGTGCCGGTGGGTGCCGCGGGGATGCGCTGCGCTGCGGTGGGACCGGACCCGTGGGAGGCGGCGGGGGCGGCCCCGCTAATTGCATAACCGGGACGTCAATGCCGGCGGGAGCGCGGGGGAAGCGCGGGAAGATGGCGCCCCGCGCCCGGCCCCCGCCGCGCCCCGCAGCGCCCCGGGCCCGCGGCCCCAGCGCCCGCTGAGCGCGCCGGGGGCACCGCGGTAAGGGCGGCACCGGCCCCGCCGCGGGCACCGCGCGGGACGGGCGGGACGGGCGGGACGGGCGGGCGGAGGCGCCGCGGCCGCCTTTGAATGAGCCAATGGCGGCGGGGCCGCGGCCGCCGCTCGGGGCTGCCCGCGGCCACCCCCGGCAGGTGCCACCGGGGCGCGGGGGATCCGGCCGGACGGTGCCGCCGCTCGGTACCGGAGCGGCGTGGGCGCTGCCGCACGTGTCCGCGGGGCCGGGGGGAGAGCGGCGGGAGCCCCGGGAGGGCAGCGGCGGGGGCGGAGGGAAGCGCGGGGCTCTGCGGGAGCCCCGGGGGCGCGGAGCGGAGCCGCGGCCGCGCTCGGACGCGCTCCCACGCGGGGACCCGGCGGTGTCGCGGCCGGGGAGCGCCGGGCTCTGCCGGGAGCGAGATCGCTCTGCCCGTCCCGGGGCTCCCGGCGAGCGGGAGAGTCCTCACGGATGGCAGGGCCGGGCAGGGCGGGCTCGTGTCGCGATCCGCGGCGCCGGGACACGCGTGGTGCCGTGAGGCCACACGTGTGGCCGTGACGGGAGCGCCAAGGGGAGAAAAGTCCCTTTCAAGTCGTTTCCGTGGTGTCCTTGGGGATCGCAGCTCTGCTCTGGGTGGTTTCTCTGCCTCCTGCACCCCAAACCTCGTGGCGGTGACATTTGGCCGCCTGGGTTCGCTCGCTGTGGGTGGTGCTGGCACATCCCTGCTCCCGCAGCAGTCCCGCTGGTTTGGGAGCCCGCAAAACTGCGCGGAAATCGTGATTTTAAAATCACAGTACATTTAAAGCTTTTATTCCTTATGTGCCCCATCCCAAAAGGAAACCACGCGGACGCGTCTCGCTGCTGTAGGAGCCTGTTGGGGGTTAAATCCCTCTCGTTCACCAGCAGCAAAGATTTTGGCTGCTCCCTGGATTTCGCGGAAAGGAACGGTCTCAGCGGCTCTGCTTTGCAGCGTCCTGAGCCCCTGCTGGTGGGGCTGAGCCGCCTCCGGCCTCGGTCCTGCCAGGCAGAACGCTCGGGGATGCTGCGCCCGGCCGATGCCGTGCCGGGAGGGCGGGTGACAGCGTGTGACAGCGTGTGACAGCGTGTGTGTCCCCCGCAGGCTGTGCCGATGGAGGGCACGGAGCTGAGCCCGCTGATCCGGGATGTGTACCCGGCCGCCGGCCGTGTCCCGCAGGCAGCGCGGAGGGGCAGCGGCTGCCCGGAGCTGATGGTGCGGCTGAGCGAGGGGCAGTACGTGCTGTGCCGCTGGACAGACGGGCTCTACTACCTCGGCAAGATCAAGAGGGTAACGTGGGCACCCCCGGGCAACGGGAGAACCCGAAGAGGCGCCGGTGCCAGCGGAGCCGGTGCCGTTCCCCGGCTCAGCTCGTGGTTCAGGGGGTGCTGGCCTGGGCTGCAGTGTGTCCTTGGGCGTTTTGGGTTTGCATCCTGCCCCGGGGTGTCGCACCCCAAACCCTAGTGCCCGCAGCCCCGAGGGACGGGATCAGGCACCAGGGAAAGCAGGGAAGTGCTGGGAATGGGAGCTGACCCACAACCGTTGTTCTGCTCTCCTCTGGCAGGTGAGCGGCTCCAAGCAGAGCTGCCTGGTCACGTTCGAGGATAACTCCAAGTACTGGGTCCTCTGGAAGGACATCCAGCATGGTGAGTGTTGCCCCAGCCCCCCTTTCCCGCTGCGGGACCCTGCCCGGCAGCGCGGGGACGCGGCTGTGCCACCGCTGCCACCCTGCTCCCACAGCCGGCGTCCCCGGGGAGGAGCCCAAGTGCAGCATCTGCCTGGGGAAGAAGTCGGGCCCCAGGAACGAAATCCTCATCTGCGGGAAGTGCGGGCTGGGTGAGTGCGGGTGTCCCCCCACCCCGGGCCCTGCCGTGCCCGCCCCGGGCGAGCCCAGCCCCGCGGGCTGATGCCGGCCCCTCCGCAGGTTACCACCAGCAGTGCCACATCCCGGTGGCGAGCGGCGGCGAGGGCCCGCTGGGGACGCCGTGGTTCTGCCGCCGCTGCATTTTCGCGCTGGCCGTGCGGGTGAGTGCGGCTGCCCCGCGCTCCCGGCTCCGTGCGCGGCCCCTGCCCCGCACAGGGGACAGGACGGGGTCCCGGGGCGGCCCTGCTGACCCCAGCCCTGCCTCTCCCGCAGAAAGGGGGTGCCCTGAAGAAAGGAGCCATTGCCAGGACGCTGCAAGCCGTGAAGATGGTGCTGTCCTACAACCCCGAGCTGCTGGAGTGGGACTCCCCACACCGCACCAACCAGCAGCAGTGCTACTGCTACTGCGGGGGGCCCGGAGAGTAAGGGCAGCCTGAGTGTCACCAATGGCTCTGTGGGGACAGCAAGGGCAGCCTGAGTGTCACCATTGGTTTGTGGGGACAGCAAGAGCAGCCTGAGTGTCACCATTGCCTTTGTGGGGACAGCAAGGGCAGCCTCTGTGTCACCAATGGCTTTGTGAGGAAAGGAAGATGGGGTCAGGGTGGGGATGTTTGATCCCAGGCTCGCAGGGCACTGCCCTGGGGCCAGCAGCTCTGCTCCCCATGCTGCCTCTGCCCTCTGGGTCTCTGTTTGCACAGAAACACGAGTTAGGGACACGCTTTTTCCCCCCGGCTGGGGGTCTGTGTCTGGGAGGGGACTGGGGCAGTGGCTGCCACACGCTGCCCTCACTGTCACCGTTCTGTCCCTGCCCAGGTGGTACCTGAAGATGCTGCAGTGCCACCGCTGCCGGCAGTGGTTCCACGAGGCCTGCACCCAGTGCCTCAGCGACCCCATGATGTTTGGGGACAGGTATGGCCCTGCTGGGTATGGCTGGGGTGGCTCCAGGGGGGACCCACGGGCACACCCCAGCTTTGTGTCCCTGACACATCTGACACTGCCATGGATCAGGTGGCCCTGTCCCACAGAGCCCCACTCCCCCTGGCCTTGCTGTCACCATTGGCCCTGTCCCAGCTGTCCCATCCCTGGGCCCTGCATGGCTGTGGATGTTCCTCACCCCCAGCCTGTCCCTGGTGTTTTGCAGGTTCTATGTGTTCTTCTGCTCTGTGTGCAACCAGGGACCAGAGTACATCAAGCGCCTGCCCCTGAGATGGTGAGAAATGGGCTCTGCCTCCTCTGGGATGTGCCCTGGTGGCCCTGGGACACTGGGCTGGCTGATCCCTGCAGTGCTCAGCTGCCAGCCGTGTCCCACCTCTCCCCAAAGCTCAGGGGATGCTGTCATGGCTGTGGTGTCTGCTGTGATGCACCTCTGGGCTGGGCTGCTTCCCCTGTGAGATGTGGGAAGGTTCCAGTGGTGGTTTGGGAGGATCTGGGAGCTGTAGTGGCACTGGCAGAATGGGGCATGGTGGTGGCACCAGGGCTGCTGACCCTGTGCCCCTCTTTGCCGCAGGGTGGACATCGTCCATCTCGCCCTCTACAACCTGGGCGTGCAGAGCAAGAAGAAATACTTTGACTTCGAGGAAATCTTGGCCTTTGTGAACCACCACTGGGACCCTCTGCAGCTTGGGAAGGTACAAACACACCTTGGGTTGGGCTGGAGAGCAGCCATGGGAGTGAGAAATGTCACCCCAGCTTGTGCAGCACTCAGCACGACAGCTCCTGCTCCAGAGGAGTTTCCTAATCCCCTTCCTCTGCGCTGGGATTTTCCTCGGTGGAGTGCCAGACCTGACACCTTTCCCGGTGGGAGCTAGAGCTGGGGGAAGCACTCACACCACAAAACCTGTCCTGGGGCAGGACGGGGCCCTCCCCGAGGGTGGCACTGCCAGACCCGGGTGGCTCCGGCCGCTCCCTCCGCCCCTCCCTCGCTGCCCGGCCTCGGGCAGGAGCCGAAAGCGGAGTTCGGGTTCCCCCGTCTGTTTGGATTTTGCATGAGCAAGGCGGGCACTGAGCCCTGCGTGCCCCTGTCCCGCAGCTCACGGGCACCCCGGTCTCGGAGCGCGGCCCCCACCTCCTGAACGCCCTCAACAGCTACAAGAGCAGGTGAGAGCCGGGCGGGATGGGCAGGGGGGATGCGGGATGGGCAGGGAGGATGCGGGATGGATGCGGGATGGATGCGGGATGGCTCAGGATGGATGCGGGATGGCTCAGGATGGATGCGGGATGGGCAGGGGGGATGCGGGATGGGCAGGGAGGATGCGGGATGGGCAGGGAGGATGCGGGATGGGCAGGGAGGATGCGGGATGGCTCAAGATGGATGCGGGATGGCTCAGGATGGATGCGGGATGCTCCCGTGCCAGCCCCGCTGAGGGCTGAGGGCTCTGCTCCCTCCCCTCCCGTCCGCGCCCAGGTTTCTGTGCGGGAAGGAGATCAAAAAGAAGAAATGCATCTTCCGCCTGCGGATCCGCGTCCCCCCGAACCCCCCCAGCAAGGTGCTGCCGGAGAAAGCCCCCGGCGAGGGCGAGAGCGGCTCCTGCGAGCTGAAGAAGAGGGGGAAAAGCAAATACGCCCATAAGGACAGGTGAGCGGCCCAGCTGGCCCCGCGGCAGCATCAGCAGCAGCCCCCAGCCCCTGCCCCTGCCCGAGCCCCCCTCACTCACGGCCTGTCCCGTTCGCAGCCTCCTGCCGCGGCAGCTCCAGCAGCAGAAGCGAGCGCGGCGCAAGAGGGCCAAGTTCCTGCTGGAGGATGCCATTCCCAGCGTGAGTGCTTCGCCCCCTCCTCTCCGCCCAGCCCTGGGCTGCCCGCAGGTTTGAGAGCTCCTGTCCTCGCTTTGGGCAGTGTCTCAGCCCAGCCGCCTCCAGGGCAGCATTAACTCCCGCTCCTTTGGGTGGCCCCGGGCAGGGGGTGCCAGCCGCGGGGTGTGGGCAGCACCCCTGTGCCAGGCAGTGAGGACTGAGCTTGTTTTTGTGACAGAGCGACTTCACCTCGGCCTGGAGCACCAACCACCACCTGGCCAGCATCTTTGACTTCACGTTGGACGAGATCCAGAGCCTGAAAAGGTCTGTGCAGCCAGAGCAGGGCTGTGGGGGGCAGGGGCGCTGCTTGTGCCAGGCTGGGGGCGATTCTGCATCCCAGCCTGTCCCGTCCCACCCCATCCACAGTGCCAGCTCAGGACAGACGTTCCTATCAGATGTGGACTCCACAGATGCCACCAGCACCTCAGGCTCGGCCACCACGAGCCTCTCCTACGAGTCCAGGTGAGGACTGTGCCCCTTGGCCCCTTCTGGAGGAGTCCTGGTGGCATGGCCAGGGGGGTGAGGGCCTGTGTGTCCCCTCTTCATGTCCCACTCTGGGGAGCTTTCCCTGCCTGTGCCCCAAAACGGGCTGGGGGTGCCAGAGTGGCACTTGTGGGGGTGCAGGATCGGAGCCGTCAGTCCTTGCTGGGATCCCCCAAATGGGAGGGAGCTTTCCTGGCTCCCTCCAGAAGCCAGCCCGGGGGGACACATTCTGGGTGCCGCCCTCACCCCTGCCCTGTGCCCTCCCCGGCAGCCGCAGGACCGTGGGCAGCCGCAAGCGCAAGCTGGCAGTGCCCGCCTACGCCTCGGGGGCCAAGAGGAGAGGAGGGGGCGAGCGGGGCGGGCAGCGCCCCGAGGGCAGCGAGGCCCCGGCCGGCCCCGACCGCCCCGACGACGGCATCGACAGCCACACCTTCGAGAGCATCAGCGAGGACGACTCCTCGCTGTCCCACCTCAAGTCCTCCATCAGCAGCTACTTCGGGGCCGCGGGCCGGCTGGTGTGCGGGGAGAAGTACCAGGTGCTGGCGCGGCGGGTGACGCTGGAGGGCAAGGTGCAGTACCTGGTGGAGTGGGAAGGCACCACCCCGTACTGAGCCCCGCCACCCCCCGAACCTCTCCCGGAGCCAGAGCAGAGGAGATCGGGCTGCTGGGGAAGCCCGAGGCACAGGAGAGGCGCTGGTCCCTCCCCGCGGGTGGAGGCAGCGCCCAGGCCGGCAGGGCTGCCCAGGAGTGAAACCTGAAGCCCCGACACTCTGTTTTTTTTTAATGTTAACGATTTTTAGTTCCTTGGCTGTGTTTATGCAGAGCGTGGCCCAGCCGTGCCCTGCTGATGCTCACAGAGCACTGAGGGGTCCGGCCCTTCCAGAAGGGTCCCCCTGGCACAGCTGGAGCAGCTGCTCGGGGGGCACCCACCCCCTGCTCACACAGAGGGACCTCGGCCTGTGCCTGGCACAGCCTGACCGAGCAGCCTCGAGGGGCTCCTGCTGCCCAAACACCAACCCCTCCTCATCCTGGGCTCCCAGAGCTGCTCGTCCCTGTGCCCACGGGAAACTGGGGACAGCTCCCGGGCTTTTCCACCTCATCCTGAATCCATTCATTGAAGGAATGTGGTTTGCTTTATATGGGAGGAAAATGCCCCAAACCCAGCCCAGGTGTGGCTGCTGCAGCCATGGGCAGATGGGCTCTCACCCCACAGCCTGGACTGAGTGTGCTGCTGCACCAGCTTCATCTCCCTGCTCTGACAATCATGATCTTGGAAGAGATCATCCAAAAAAAATCCTCCTTTGCCTTAAAACCACCATGGGCACTGCACAGAGCGGAGCCCAAGGCCTTTGTTTCTACAGGAATCTTCACCGCAAATGTGCCAAACCAGCAGACAAACCAAAAAAGGCTGAGGAGGACAGGGGGGCAGGGGCTGGACTGGGGTCCCTGTGTCCATCCCTGTGGCCTCCTGGCTGTGCCTCTCTCGTAGTGCTGATGTTTGTGAGCGCTGGGCTTGATTTGTCTGCAGGAGAGAAGGAGCAGCCCCTCCTTTAAGAAAGCAATACTGCCAGCTTGGGCAGGAGCAGGGCAGTTGGCTTTTTGAAAAAGATTCCAGTATCAGATAGATATGTTAGATTTTTATCCTTTAGAGAGACAGAGAGATAATTTTAATGTCCTCCTCCTCTCTCCCCATCCCACTGTGGCTGTCCCAGGGGATGGAGGGTGGGCCATCCTGGGCTGGGGGGTCCTGTCCTACCTGTGCTTGTGGGATCTCCTCCAGAGCAGTGTCCCTGTCCCTTTGGGAGAGGGGCTGCCAGGTCCCCCCATCCCTGGCAGGGAGGGGTCCAGCAGCTGGAGAACTGCCTGTCCTGCCTTAGCTTTGTCCTTGAAGGATCACTTCAAATATTTCCCTTTCTTAGTGCCTATGGAGCCCTTCCAAGGGGCTGCCAAGAGCTGTGCCAGGGCTGAGCAGGGTTGTGCCAGTGGGATGTGCCAGTGGGAGCACCCACAGGACCTGGCCCTGGCTCCTCTCTGCTCCCTCTCTGTTCCCTCTCCTCCTCTCCTGGCTTCTTGCAGAGAATTGAATGTGGAGCCTTTAAAAGTATTTTTGTTGCAGAGTATATTTTGCATTCGCTGTAATAGAGATTATAACAACTCTGTGCACCTTCTGATTTCTGAGTTCAGGTTGCTGCTTGTAAGCACCTCTCGTTATACCCGAGTTGTAATTAATATGTCTGATGTACAATTAAAAAGGGAGGGTTTTTTCAAAGTCACTGGTTTTTTGTAGTGTGAGGATTATTGGGTTGGGGTGCCCAGGGCCCAGCACGGGCTGTGCTTCTGGGCTGTGTTCTGTGCCAGGTGAGGTGTGCAAGCCCAGGACAGGCCTTTCCTCCTGCCCAGGTAAGAAACTCCCGTTCATTCCCTTCCCAGTCACATAAATACCCCAAAAATGTCCCTTAAGTTATGTCCCAGAAACCACGAGCATGAGGATCCTTTTACAAAGCTCAGCTCAGGTGGGGTAGGGACACAGAGCCAGGGCAGTGCCATGGTCCTGCTGGCACCTGGGCTCCCCAGCCTGGCCCACCCAGCTCTCCCAGCTCCCTGGGACAGCGAGAGCTGAATCCTAATGGGCTTGGCTGGGCTTTGCTGGGCTTTGCTGGGCTTTGCTGGGGTTTGTTGGGGTTTCTCTGGGTTTCTCTGGGTTTTTCTGGGCTTTGCTGAGGTTTGCTGGGGTTTGCTGGAGTTTGCTGGAGTTTGCTGGAGTTTGCCGGGGTTTGCCGGGGTTTGCCGGGCTTTGCTGGACTTTGCTGGGTCTTTCTGGGTTTTTCTGGGCTTTTCTGGGTTTCTCTGGGCTTCTCTGGGCTTTGCTGGGCTTTGTTGTGTTGTTCTGTGTTTTTCTGGGCTTTGCTGGGCTTTGCCGGGGTTTGCTGGGCTTTGCTGGGTTTCTCTGGGCTTTGCTGGGCTTTGCTGGGCTTTGCTGGGCTTTGCTGGGGTTTGCTGGGGTTTGCTGAGGTTTTCTGGGGTTTGCTGGGCTTTGCTGGGCTTTGCTGGGGTTTGCTGGGGTTTGCTGAGGTTTGCTGGGTTTTTCTGGGTTTCTCTGGGCTTTGCTGGGTTTTTCTGGGTTTTGCTGGGCTTTGCTGGGCTTTGCAGCTTCCCCGGGCCCTGCAGGGCTGAGCCGCCGGGGGAGGGGAGTGCCCGGCCCGTCCTGCGGCCCCGGCCAGGGCACATCGGGCAGGATGCTGGGGGCCAGGCAGGGTCAGGGCTGGCTGTGGGCACACACGGCACTGCCAGGCCACGGCTCCCGGCTGGAATTCGCTGCTGACAGCCCGAGGCAGCCCCGAGTGTCCTGACAGGGGCATCTCCGCATCCTCACGCGCAGCTTTGGGTGCAGGCAGCTCTTCCCCAGCTCCTCCCGCGCCGGCTCCGCGCTGCCCAGCGCTCCCGGGGCACGCAGAGCAGCGGAGCTTTCCCAGTTCCCGAGCTCCCGTGTCACAGCAAACCCCAGAAGATAAAAGCTGCCTCGGCGCGGCTCCCCAGAAATGAGCCGCTCCCCAAAAACGAGCAGCACTTCGTGCCTCTCAGTGCCGTGGGACGCTCTCCTCCATCCACCGGAGGTAGGCAGGGTTCCCTTGGTCGATGGGCAGGCTGATGATCTCGGGGATTTCAAAGGGATGGATGGATCTAAAGTGGAAACAGGCGCGGAGGAGGAGCGCAGTCAGGAAGCCGCTCCAGCCCTGCCCGGCCCTCCCGCACTTCAAAGCCCCCGCGGTTCCTTTTTGCCACGTGGGAATTTCGCTCTGAGTTTGGGTTTACCGCAGACTGCCGGGGCCTGGCCCCAAGCTGAGAGTGCCCCCCGCCCGGGAGCTGCAGGAAATCCTGTCAGGGAATGATAGCCCTGCGAGGAGGAGAATCCCTCCTCGAATCCAGCCCAGCAGTTGATATTTCTGCTGCCTTTTCCTTTTTGCTGGTGCCATCTCTGGGGTTTTCTGGCTCGTGAGATACAGCAGGAGCACTTAACCCCTCCTGGGTGGGATGGGGCTCAAGGAATCCCCAAAGCTGGAGCAGGAGGTGACAGCCTACCTTGGATGGGACACCCAGTGCTCCCGTGGAGCCAGAGCCTCACCTGACGTAGTTGGACAATTCCCCTATTTTGGACGTCCTTGTTTTCACCAACTGTGGAGAGTAAAAAAAACAGAACAAACCCAAGGGGGATGTGAAGGGATGGAGGGGTCCTGGTGTGCAGCTCCACTGTGCCCACCCAGCACGGCCAAGGTGTGACAGGAGCTTTCCATGCACAGCCAGGGTGTGACAGGAGCTCCCCAGCACAGCCAGGGTGTGACAGGAGCTCTCCATACATGGCCAAGGTGTGACAGGAGCTGTCCATGCACGGCCAAGGTGTGACAGGAGCTCCCCAGCACAGCCAGGGTGTGACAGGAGCTCTCCACACATGGCCAAGGTGTGGTTTGCCCAGTGAGGTGTGCAAGGCCATGATCCCAAACCCAGTAGGTTGGTGCCACCCTCCCCAAACCTCCCTGCAGCCCCTTTCAGATGGGGCCTTTTGCAAGAGGGATTGTTGTGATGTAGGGAATGATCACTTACTAGCAGTATTTCAGTGGATTCTTCCAGTTCCCCTTTCCAGAAATACCTGGATTTAAAAGAAAAAAAGCTCTGCTGCAGCCATGCCAATGCTCAGGTTCCTTTCCCTGCTTGGCGCTTTTTGCACGAGGTCATTTCTTTACAAAGTGGCTCAAGAAGCATTGCTGGCCCCAAAACTGCTGAGCAGATTGAGTGAGCACCCCAGATTTATGCACAGGAGCCTCCTGCAGAGGATTTGCCCAGGGGGACTGGCAGGGCAGATTGGCTGGGCCTTGCCTGCAGGGAGGCTGAGCTTTCCTCCTCTCTTTCCCTGCAGGAGAGGAGCTGCACTTCTCATGAGTCAGATGTGACCTTTGAAAACATTTCCGCTGCCAGGAGCTGTCCTGATCTCATCTGCCTGCAGGGGAGGGCTCCGGGCAGGGCAGGATCCTGGAGCAGGATCCAGCTGGAGCTGCAGGAGCAGCTCTG
Source organism: Molothrus aeneus (assembly GCF_037042795.1). Taxonomy (NCBI): domain Eukaryota; kingdom Metazoa; phylum Chordata; class Aves; order Passeriformes; family Icteridae; genus Molothrus; species Molothrus aeneus. The sequence continues at coordinate 9,490,671 of NC_089664.1, read as the reverse complement.
CTCTGCCCCTCTGGGCTTGTAGGACATGATGGATCAGGGGAAGAAGGGAGTTACTGGGTTTGCTCTCAGGGTTTGTAGGAAGTGATGGATTAGGGGAAGAAGGGCATTGCTGGGTTTGCCCCTGTGGGTTTGTATAAAAGGATGGATTAGGGGAAGAAGGGAGTTACTGGATTTGCTCTCTGGGTTTGTAGGAAATTATGGATAAGGAGAAGAAGGGAGTTACTGGGTTTGCTCTCTGGGTTTGTAGGAAATGATGGATTAGGGGAAGAAGGGCGTTGCTGGGTTTGCCCTCAGGTGGGATATGGGTTTGCACTGTGGGATCCCCTCCTGAGGGAAGCTGGGGTGGGATCTGCTCCTCACTTCTGCCAGGGGGTTTCTAAGAGGAAAAGCTGTTTTGGGGCTTTGCTCTTGAGCCTCTCCAACAAGTGCAGTCCCTTTGCACGGACAGCTGAGGACACCTGCAGAGCAGGGCTGGGCCTGGTCCAAGGTCAAACCTGCTGTTCTTCCTGCCTGAAAAAGCTGCTGCATTTTGCAAAAGCCTTTTCTGCTCCCTGTTGGGCTGCTTTTTAGAGTCTCTACTAACAGGCACCACGTCCTCAGGACCACAAACCCTAAATTGCTGGATGTCTGTGTAGCCAAGTGCCCAATAAATGAACGAGCCCCAGGGGCACTCAGAGCATCTGCCCCCCTCAGTGAGCTCTGGGCACAGTGAGGCTCATCCCCACCATCTGCAACAACAAACACACCCAGCAGCCCTTGGGAACCCAGGCCTGTGTCCATGCCCTCCTTCCCTCCCTCCCTCCCTGCAGGTTTGCTGCTCCCTCGGGGAATGCCCAGCACTACTCACAGGGCCGAGCTCTTGGGCAGGATGCTCACACAGGCAGCCAGCCTCTTATCCATGATGGCCCTGGGGGACACAGGAGGGCACTCAGTGCCAGCCCAGCCCACAGCTCACCCCCAGCCTCGGGGACATTCCCTTGTCAGCTTTGACACTGGAGACACTGAATTTTGGGTTACTTATTACCCTGGGAAAACAAAGGTGAACTTTGGCTGGAGATAGTCCAGATCAGGCCCTCCTGGGAGGGCTCTGGGACCCTCCCTGTGCTCAGGAGGGACTTTGGGGGTTGCTCCTGGCCTGGAGGACCCTGCCCAGTGCCAGCCCCTCTGGCTGTGGGGTCACCAGGGCAGGGGCTGAAATGTGGGACCATAAAAACCCAGCCTGGGTTTGTCTGCCCCTGTCCAACTGTGCCCCTTCCTCCCAGAGCAGCCTAAATGTGCATCTTAAATTAAAAACATCAAGGCTTTTCAACCCAAAATATCCTAGAAAGCTGAAGGCCAGACAGATTCCCTCCCTTGGGCTGCCTCCATGAGTTGAGGGCTGGTTTGTTATTGCAGAGCTGCTCAGGAAGAAGTGACCCCTCAGAGATTACAGAGCACTGAAGCAATCTCAGGGAGGAGTTTTAGAAGCAAGGGGGCAAATGTTGTGTTTGGTGACCAGAGCAGAGTCTGGCCCTTCTCACAGAGGTGGCAGCTGCCCCTCCAGGCAGGGCACCAGTGACCCCCCCCTTGGTTTGCTTCAGCACTGGTTTGGGGGGACCATGGCTGGGGAGAGGAGCACCCCAGGAGGCTCAGGGCTGTTTGCTCCCACCATGTGCAGGCAGTTCCAGGCATTCAATGCTCCTGGAGCATCTTGAGTTAATCTTTAGAGCAACAAAGTGCAGCAGCACGAGCAGAGCCACCCCTGCTGTGCCTGTCATGTCACACATGGCACAAATCAGTCTGGATTTGCTGCCTGCAACTTGCAGTTCCTTTAGCACAGGAACCTTTTGGTTTCAGTGCTCTGTCCCAATAAATCGAGATCCTGAGAGCCTGAACTTGATCCCAGCAGGCTGAGCAGCAACAAGAGGCCACCAGGGGAACAGAGAACATTGTGAGAAGCTGAATGTGATCTGTGGAAAATGTCTGCATAATACATGATAGCTTTGGGTTGGGTACTTAATTGTGTGTTTCTTTGCCCTGAAGTGAGACAGATGAAATATTAATAAGCAGAAAAGCAAAGAAAATGATAAACACGAATCTAAGGCAGCAGTGGGGGCTGGCGGGGTGCTGGGCAAGTTGGGTGAGGTGCAGTGGCCAAGGGGCTCAGCTCCTCCCAGCACAGGCAAGAAGGTCTTGAGATGCTGAATTCTACCTGCAGCTCTTCTGCTTTCCCAAAGCCTGAACCCTTTTTTGTGGGGTGGAAAATTTCCTTGCAGACTGATCCATCTGAGTGAGGGCTCCACTGAGCAGTGCAAAGGAAGAACAAACACAGGAAAAGGAGTGGGGGTAAATGAGTGTAGAAGCCCTGTGTCATCCCCTGCAATCAGGGCTCAGTGCTCCCGGTTCCAGAACAAAGGAATAATTACTCCACCAGTAAAACCACAACCAAAGTACACATATCTCAGCACGGGGGAGTGATTTATCTCCTCTCCCTTCCCTGCAAGATGAGGAACAAAGAGGGGAAAGCATTTGCAAAGCTGTTCAGATGAGGCATTTTCAGGAACTGAGGCTCTTTTCACCAGGTACAGTTGCTCCTTTTTTTTATAGGAGACATCGAGCAGAGCAGACATAATTCTATTTGAATTTCTCAACACAGTTGCAGTATTTAAGGTGACACAAACTCCCTTTCAGTAGCCTGTCAGTTCCTGAGCATGTCTGGGAGCCCTTTGCTGAGATGGAGGGGTTTTGGCAGCAGCAGGAAAACAGCACAGGAGGTGTTGCAGGAAACTTCATGGTCCATCATAAACACTTCCCCAGGCAACACGGGTTCAGTTCTTTGAACAGACCATCCATTGAGGCAGGGACTGACAGATGTGTGAAAAGAACTCTGCATGCAAAATATCACCCTAAGTGTCTCATATATTAAAAAAGAAGAAGGGAAAAAATGGAGGAAAAGCCCTCATTCCCTGAAGTTTGCCTGGTGAGCAGAGTGGTGCCTCAGAAGTGTTTGTTGTTTTTCCTTTATTTTCATGTCAGAGCATTGTGCTTGGTCTCTCTCTATAAATATCCCCCCTGGCATTTTGTTGTCTAGAGAGGAATAAAGACTGTGGCAGACCAGAGAACATCAGGTTGGAGCTTAATCCATCTGAGAACCCAGAAATTCAGGGCCATGAAAACGGGTCTCAAAGATGCAAGGCAGTGACATGCACGGAGAATTGCTTGCTGTTACCATGGCATTGACTCCAGAGGCAAATGTCAGCTTTCCTTGGGACAGAGCAGCTCTTGGCAAGGGCTTGTGGTGCGCTCAGTGGAAAGGAGCATGGATGGGGTGAATCCCAGAATGGTTTGGGTTGGGAGGGACCCTAAATCTTATGTCACTGCCACGGTCAGGACACCTTCCTCTATCCCAGTTTGCTCCCATCCCAATGTCCACCCTGGCCTCCAACCCTGCCAGGGATGGGGCAGCCCCAGCTGCTCTGGGCACCCTGAATTGCCAAGGCCAGAGGGACGAGGAGAAATTCAGCTCCGTTGCAGCCCCTGCAGCAGCCAGGCAGGGGCGGCGTGGCCGTACCTGGCGATGTCCCTGGCGATGTGCTCGTTGAGGCAGGTGACAAAAACCACCGAGTGCGTCCCTGGGACGTAGCTGCCCGTGACAGCCGAGTGCAGCTGCAGAGCCAGGCCCCGGAGCAGGGGGTGCAGGAGCACCAGCAGAGCCAGCACCTCGGAGAGAACACCAGGGGTGGTGGGAGGTGAAATATTGCACTTGGGAAAACAGCATTCGCATCGTCTGGGGCTGGAGGGACATTCCTCAGCACCGCAGGAACCGGTTAAATTGAATTAACTAATTAATTAGTTGAATTAATTCAGTTTAACCGGTTAAATTGGGTTAAGGTGAGGGTGCACAGGTGAGTGCATCAAGGTGAGTGCTCCTAGGGGGATATAAATGGAGTGCTGCTGGAAGAGTCTGAGGGCTAAAAATACAGTTGAAAGTAGCTGCACTGGAGTAATTTGCCTCAAAAGGCAACCTCTGGCATTGTGCTGAGCGTTTACCAGGGCTCTGAGGTTAAAGGAGCTCTGTGTGACTGGGGAGAAAATGCAGAATTCAGCAAGTGTGGGGGTGCCCCTCCTAGAGAGCCAATCTCATGCTCGGGGCAGGAGAGGGGCACTTTTGAGGCTGTATCAGCCCAGGCTTCGACTGTGGGAGGTCGCCCCCAGACTTGTGGGGGTTCCAGACTCCACCACCCAACCACAGCAGCCAGGACTGGTTTTCTGCAGGAGAATAAGGAGGTAAGACGTGGAATGGGGAGGTTAATCTGGAGTGCTGAGGAGCAGCTGAAGGATGGTGCCACTCTGGGCTGCAGCAGTGCCTTCCTTTTGTCTTTTGTTTTGTTTTTGACATAAACAGCATCTGGCCCTGGTTCAGCTGCAGTGATTTAAAAAAATGCTAAGAATATATTCCTTTTCCCCCCTTATTTCCACTCTCCTTTTTCCTCTGATAAACCTGCCATTACAGCACTAATGTAGAAATCTCTCCTTTTATTTTTTTCTTTTTTTTTTTTAATTGAATTAAAAATCTCTCTTGTCACCACAAAGCCAGGAGCTCGTTCCTATTTGGAAAATGACTGATTGCTGTATTGCTTGTCTCCTCTTTCCCAATCCATTTGAGAAAATATTCTTTATTACCACAAGACTTCTCATCATAATTTTTAGAGCTCCTTCTGTGCTCCTTTTTTCCCACTAAGCCATTTAACAAATATTATACAACAAATCCCAGAAGCTACTCGGTGAGTTACAAACCAAACAGAGATGTGCTGGTGTACCTATTTTTCCAGATTAAAATGTAATCATGCTCCTTGCTCGGGGAAAAAAAACAAACATCCAACCTGTTCAGCCTGATGATCATTAATCTTCTTGTAAGATGTATGTGCATGTGATGAGGAAATCCCCAGGATCATTTGTGATTGAATATTAGTACAAACATGAACTCTAAGGTGGTTTTTTTTCTGGTGTTTCCCCCCCTTTTTTTTTATGAAAAGGAAGATTTTCCACCCCTTTTTTTCCAGAATAATTGTATTTGCTAAGGATGGTGCAAAAAGGAGTGAAACATCAGGATTCCTGGCCGATAAACCAATTAAACTCATGATTGCCAATATACTGAAGTGAAAAAACTGAAAACACCCCTGTGAGGATTTTTAAGAAGTTCACTGAAAAGCACAAAATGCCAGTTTAGTGCAGAGAGACTCAGATTTCTGTAACACTTCTTCTGGCTTTGGCGAGCTATAAACTGCTTTAGGTTTAGAATCACCCTGCCAGAACTTTTTGCCTAGTTTTGATGAGCTTCCATTAAAAATCCCCGACTGAACACAACTTGTGGCAACGCTGAGTGTAAAAAACCTGAACGTTTGCTTTTCTCCCAGCAGATACAGGGAGTCCCCCCCCCCTCCTGCACGATGGCCTTGGGAGAGCTTTGCTAACAGAGGCACAGACAGATATTGCCATGGTTGCTTGGCGTGGGTTGGTGTCTGTTGTGCTCCTCAGGGAGTGTCCCATGTCCTGCATCCCCATCCCAGAACCATGTCCATCCTCAATCCACCCCTGTGTCCATCCCAGCCCTATGTCCATTCCATTCCTCCGTCCATCCCATCGCCGTGTCTGTCCATCCCCGTGTCCATCCCCGTGTCCATCCCCGTGTCCATCCCCGTGCCCGTCCATCCCCGTGCCCGTCCATCCCCGTGCCCGTCCATCCCTCCATCCCCGTGTCCATCCATACCCATGTTCGTCTATCTGTCCATCCCCGTGTCCGTCCATCCCCATGTCCGTCTATCCATCCGTCCATCCCCGTGTCCATCCATCCCCATGTCCGTCTATCCGTCCGTCCATCCCCATGTCCCTCCCCATGTCCATCCATCCGTCCATCCCCGTGTCCATCCATCCCTATGTCCCTCCCCATGTCCATCCGTCCGTCCATCCCCGTGTCCATCCATCCCCATGTCCCTCCCCATGTCCATCCCCGTGTCCGTCCATCCCCACGTCCCTCCCCGTGTCTGTCCGTCCGTCCGTCCCCCGCACTCACCAGCAGCGCGGTGCCGCGGCCGGGCCGGGGCCAGCCCTGTGCGGCGGGGGGCAGCGGGCAGCGCTGCCTCGGCCCCTCCATGCCCGCCGGCCCCTCCACCCGCTGTGCCCGAGCCGGGAGCGCCGCCGGACAGCGCCACCGGCTCCTCCTCCTCCTCCTCCTGTCCTTCCTCCCGGCCGGGGCCCGCCCGCTGCGGGCCAGGACAGCGCCGTGTCCCCTCCTGCCACCGCCGCCTCTGCACCTGCCGGCCTGGGGGGACAAATATGGGGGCTCGGCACCCCAAAGTGGGCACAGACCCCTGAGCTGGTGCCAAAGTTTCCAGGCTGTCCCTCCAGTGCCAGCCCCGGAGCCCTCCCAGCGCCGTCCCGGTGCTCTGAGACGCGCTGACCCCATTTATCGCCTTTGCTTCCATTTCCCCGTCTATAAAATTGTTATTTCCTCAGATTTCATCTGTTTGGGGCTCTCTGGACAGAAACCGCCGGGCAGGGGATGAGTCCCGGCGGTGTTTGTACCCAAAATCTCCTGGGGGCAGAGCCGAGCGCCGTTTGTCCCACGCTGTAACTTTATTGTCCCCCGTGTAACTTTTTACTGTCGCCCTGTCTGTCCCAAAGATCTCTCACAGTTCCCTCCTCGCCAGCCCGCAGGACCCGCCCGTCTGTCACAGATTTATCTGGGGGATGGAATCCTGCGCAGAGCTGGAGGCACAAAGTTACAGGAGTTATCTGACAGCATCGGTTTGTTTGTAAAAGGTGAGAAAATGAGGGGGTGACACGTTCTCCGCACCGGGAGCTGTCCCGGGCAGACACCGGGATGGGACCGGCTGTTCCTGCGCTCTCGGGATCAGCGCTTTCCCTTCCCGAACCACATAAACGCCGTTTATCGCAGTTTTGCCAAAAAAACGGCGACGCCGTGCACCGACCTCCGGCCCCGCTCAGGGGATGGAGACCGGCCATGCCGGCGGGACCGCGCCCCCCTTCTCATTACCGGGACCCCGCCCCCCTTCTCATTACCGGGACCCCGCCCCCTTCTCATTACCGGGACCCCGCCCCCTTCTCATTACCGGGACCCCGCCCCCTCAGCGCACAGCCAATAGGGCGGAGCCAGGGGGGCGTGGCGCGCGGACATTTTGTTTACATTTTGCCAGACGCAAAGGGCGCCCTTAGCAACGGCGCGGCGGTTGCTATGGGCCACCGAGTTCTCGCGATATCCCCGCCCGGCGGTCGCTACGGGCGACGCGACTTCTCGCGAGACTCGCGGGAGAGGGCGGAGGCGGCCAAGATGGCGGAGGCGGCGGCGGAGCTGCTGGAGCGGGCGGCGCGGCGGGACGCGGCGCTGGAGGAGCTGCGGGCCCTGCGGGTCGCCGTGCAGGCCGTGCCGCTCGCCGCCCTCCGCTCCCGCCTCGCCGAGCACCACCTGAGGGCGCTCTTTGGCCTCCTCGCTGTCAATGACCGGTGAGCTCTGGCGCGGTGCCGCGGGCCTGCCCGGCCCCGCTGCTGTTCTCCCGGAGCGGGGTGGGGGGGGAGGTCCTGCCGCCTCCCCGGCTCATTCCTGGCCCTCTTTCGTGGGCGGGAGGTGGCACAGCGATGTTCCTCTCCTCAAGGGCTCGCTTTTCTCTCCGTCCCGCCCAGGGAACAGGTGTCCGTGTGTGTTTCCATCCTGGAGAGGCTCCTGCAGGCCCTGGACCCCCTTTACGTGATCCAGAGCCTCAGGGAAGAGCTGCAGAAGGGCCTTTTCCACCCCGATGACTCCGTGAAGGTCCTCACCATGTCCCAGGTACAGGCTTTCCTCCAGGAGGAGGGGACGGAGCTCTGGGTTTGTCCCCATCTGCTCTTTGCTGCCTTTGTGATAAAAACAGGAATTGTGTCCTGCACTTGTGCCATTTGGGATAATTACTGTGCACTGTGTATAATGCTTTGTGATATGCCAATAATAATGTTCTAAACTACGTCCTGACAAAAGCAGGTTGTGATTAAAAGTTCTGCCACATGTCCTGGTTAAAGCTTTCCAGGCCAGCAGGTGATGGAAGAATTAAAATCAACAACATTTTGATATTCAGGATACTTTACACTATCGTGGAAACACCAAACAGGCTGTGGGAGCTTGACACTTGCTGCGTTAATTTCAAAGGAGAGGATTGTGGGATGTTGTGGTTTGGGGTGGATTTCTAGAAGTTCAGCTGAGAGCAGCTGCTCAGTGTTGTCCAATTGAGTTTTGATCCAAAAACGTCAATAAATTGTGACTCTGGTTTCTGTTCAGCTGTTCCAGTGCTTGAGTATCCTTACAGTGGGAAGGAATTTGTTCTCATGTCGTTTTCTGTGTCTCTTTGATCAGGTTGGGAGGATTGTTGGGGACTCAGCTGCTGTCCCAGAGATTCTGCACAGCCCTGAGCTGATACAGCAAATCATAAACTGCATTGGTGGGGAGAAAATAGCAGTGGCCAAAGAGGTAAAGGTGCCTTTATTGTCCCATTCCTCTGCCAGCTGAGGTGGTTGGGTGGCAGTAATAATGAACTGTCATCAGTGAAAAGTGAATTATAATTAGAATTGTCTAGCTGTAGTTAAGTAGTTAATAAAGAACTAATACCATATAATCTTGGATTTTCTTCTCTGTGTGATTTGTTCCTTTTTAATAATGTGAAAAACGCCAATCGTTTTTAAAATTTTAAAAGTTTAATAGTAATAAAATGGTGATAAAAATAGTAATACAATTAGAGTAATAATAATTTGGACAATTTGAATTAGGACAATATGAGATAACAGAAATAAATAGTTACAGACGGCAGCACAAGCCTGAAAAAGGCCCCACGTTAACAGAGGATTAACCCTTAAAAGCAATAACCTGTTGCATATTCACACATCTCATACATGATGCATAAATTCCATTCAAACACAGGATTCTGTCTGGTCAGTGTCAGCTTCTTCCTCTGAATCCTGACGGGAAGAAGTTTGTTTCTCCTGATAATGGAGCAATAAATTCTCTTTCTCTGAAAGATTCAAGTGTCCTGTGGCTGCTATCTCATTGCCAGTCCTTTCTTTAGAAAAAAGTCTCCTACATAGCACAGTTTCTATTTTAACATTTTGTTATAGCCTAAAACTACATTTAACACACTACTTAAGGGAATTAATACAGCATTACTTTCTAACACAACACCTGTAATATTCATTTTAATATTTGCGAAAAGCCAATCATAAAACAGGCATTTTTCACAATAACAAGCTCCTGTTTTTGCTTGCAGGCCATCAAATCTCTGTCCAGGATAGCCCAGAGCCAGGAGGGGCTGGAGGCTCTGTTTGGGAGCAGCTTGCTGGGTGACCTGAGGAGGGTCATGGCCACCAGCGATGTCGTTCGCTACAGGGTCTATGAGGTACAGGGCACCTCCTCTGCTGCTCCTGCTCTCAGCCTGGCTTTTACTGCTTTTACATCACTGATTCACCCACTTTCCTTCATGTCTGTGTTGTACCCAAACTAGAAAGGAGTAGGGAGATGACATCATGAGAGCCCCCATGCTGCAATAACTCCTCTTTCTCATTTCTTGGTGTAAAGGTGTGAATTGCTGCTCATTTTCTAATTTGTGGTGCCTAAGGCATCAGAAGGGCTACACAGAATCACTAAAGGCACCAGAAAGTATTTGTTTCTCTGAAAATAGAAGTAAAATAGTTAACTGTAGCCTCTTGACTTATGGATGTGAAGTGCTGCTAAGAGCTTTGGAGAGATGCCAGCTGTCAGTCTTGAGACGTTTGGCAAGGAGGAATAACACAATTTAATCATTCTAGAGCTTAATGGGGATAGCACAGGAGGAGCTGATTGTGAATAGAGATCAAATGCATGTGCTGGAAACTTGGAACTCCTTATGAAGTTGCTTCAGGCAGACATTTGGGTTAATGATAAAAATGTGATTAATTCCATATTTAATATATGTAAGGGTAATTAGCACAGAAGATGTATTTGGCTGTTGCAGTGAATTATAATGTTTTTATAAACTGTCCTTTTGCTTTTATTTAGTTAATTGTGGAGATTTCATCAGTGTCAGCAGAGTCTCTGAATTACTGTGCCAGCAGTGGGTTAGTGTCTGAGTTAATTGGGGAGCTGACTGGAGAGGATGTGCTGGTCAGGTATGTTGCTGAGTTTGCTAAGGACATTTCCACCATTGTTAAATCTCTAACAAATGTATTTGTGTGTGTTTCTGTAAAAAGAAAAACGCTGTACCTGCCTCTCCTTAAACTGTCTTGGGTGTCAAACAGTTCATACCTTAATGGAGTGATAATTACCGTGTGTAGCTGCAGCAGAAACACTCCAAGCTCTTGCCCAGATCTAAAGATATGAATGAGCTGAACTATTGGGATCGTTTGGGTTTCTTTGCTAGGCTTGTGTCTTATGGGTGTGGTTTCTTTTTCTTAATCACTGAGTGCTTCAAGCCCCACTCAAACAAACCAAAATCCCTGGGGTTTTTTTCGGTGTTGCAGGGCCACGTGCATCGAGATGGTGACAGCGCTGGCCCACAGCCCCCAGGGCCGGCAGTACCTGGCCCAGCAGGGAGTGATCGACAGGATCTCCAACATCATCCTGGGGGCACAGTCTGACCCCTTCTCCAGCTTCTACCTGCCAGGTGCCGCCTGAATTCCTCCTTGCCAGGCTTTGCTGCTTGGGTTAAATTGGCAGCACTGCCAAGCCTCTCTGCTGAAAGCTCAGGGGAAATTTTGGAAATTAGATTGTCCCTCAGCACTTTTTAAATATCCAGCATTGTACGTATCCAGTCTGAAGGATGTTCCTCAGTAACATCTGGGCAGGCTGTGCTGTAGCTTTAAAGTTTGTGTTATTGTAGCCTTTTTTAGGAGTACAAACATCATGAATTAAGCAACAGTCAAAATATTTGGCTTGTTGCTTAGTTCTGTCTTTATTTTGAGCTTTTTACCAACACTATTCAGCCTTAATACCACATGTTTAGGAACAAATCAGTCTCACATTAATGTACATTTAATTTTGCCACTGCTGAAGTTGCTGTTTTCCCACTCAATGCTTTTTTTGGTCTTGTTTTCTCAGGATTTGTTAAATTTTTTGGCAATCTGGCTGTTGTGGACAGTCCCCAGCAGATCTGTGAGCGCTACCCTGTCTTTATGGAAAAAGTCTTTGAAATGGCAGAAAGTCAGGATCCAACCATGATTGGAGTGGCTGTGGACACACTGGGAATCCTGGGATCAAATGTGGAAGGCAAACAGGTTTTACAGAAAACCAGTTAGTATCTTCTTTATTTAATAATACTTGATAATATAAGAGTGAATTGGTTTGGGGTGATACAGAAAGGAATTGAAAAAAATATTCACTTACCTAATGAATAAATTTATAATGTAACTGTTGGGTAACTGTATTCCTGTAGAGATCTGGCTGAATTAATTAAAAGCACTTTGTTTTTGTTTTGAAAGGAAGTAGATTTCAAAATCTCTTAAGCAAAATAGGGCACCAGGCCAAGAATGCCCCCACCGAGTTACGGCTCCGGTGCTTGGATGCCATTTCATCCCTGCTTTACTTGCCTGTAAGTTGGGCTTTTTGTCTTTGGTTTTTCTTTGAATCTCCAAGAATGGAATCCTCACACACCTGAGTAACTGTGAGAGACATTTTGCAGCCTCTAGGTTGGGTGGCAGTTGTGCTTTCAGTGTTCTGAGCCACTGATTTACCAGTTTGAAATTCCCTGATTGATTTGCTAAAGGTTTGGGTTTGTTTGTAAGGTGCCAGGTGTTCTGAAATGTTAATAAGAGATGAAATCAAGATTTCATTGATGAGGGAGTGAGAGAAAGCAGGTTCATATCCTTGTGCTCAGAGGGATGGGGCAAACTGCTCCAGTCCTTGTGGTCTTTGGATCCAGGGAACTGAGTTAAGAGTGTAGCTCTAAAGGGGTGATTAAACCATTTGAACACATCCCAAAAACCTGAAAGCTTTTCATAATCCTAATCAAACTCTCATTTCTGTGATTTATGCAGCCAGACCAGCAGACAGAAGACCTTTTAAGAATGACTGAATCCTGGTTCACATCCTTGTCCAGTCAGCCCCTGGAGCTGTTCAGGAGCATCAGCACTCAGCCATTCCCTGATCTCCACTGTGGGGCTCTACGGGTGTTTACTGTGAGTGCTTTTGGTTTGAAACATCAGGGGGGGACTTGTGGTGCCATTCAGTCTCAGATTTATTTATTTCTTTAAAGTGAAGGAATTCAGCTTCTAGTTGAAGTGGTCAGAAAAAGTCCTTTTTCCTCAGGCCCTACTTGGCTTCCCCATTTAAATGATGCAGCAGACACATCATGTCTGTAATGCTAATTTTTTAATAAATTGGAGAGGGAGGGAAAAAAGGCAAGAGCTGTGCTCTAAGGTGCTGCCTCTCTAGCAGAGGCACTGCTGTGATAATTCCCTCAAAACTTTGAAGATAAGCTCTGAGCTCTACTTGTTCTCCAGTGTTAAACCCTGCTGCTTGATTTGAGTGGTGGTTTCTTTCTTAATTTCTCCTGTTCCTTGTCCTGTACTAAAACCCTACTGTGTAACTGCTTTTTTAAAAATGTTCCCCCCACCTCTCACATCTTTTGTCTTCCTGTTCAGGCCATTGCAAATCAACCATGGGCCCAGAAGCTGATGCTGAGCAGCCCAGGGTTTGTGGAGTACGTTATGGACAGATCTGTGGAGCCTGACAAAGCTTCAAAGGATGCAAAATACGAACTGGTGAAGGCCCTGGTGAACTCCAAAACCATTGCAGAGATCTTTGGCAATCAGTACTACCTGAGGCTCAGGGCTTACCTGCTCGAGGGCCCCTATTATGTTAAAGCAGCTTCTACTACAGCTGTGGAAGGAGCAGAATAATGTCCTTGGTGTCTGGGGTGCCCCTCTTGCAGAACACAGTCCTGGCACAGGTGTTGAGGTACAAGGTGTAAAAACTCTCCACACTGGAGGTGTCTCTTTAAAGGAGTGTGAAGATATTTTGACTCTATTTGGAGTGAGTCAGGAGAGTAAATTAAAGGTTGTTTGGTATTTCCCCCTAAAATGTCATGGCAGAAGTTCCCTGTGTGCTTCATGAGGCAGGTAACCCAGGTGAGCACTTAGCAGCTGCTGACTGTGTTTTATTTGGCAGAATTTATCAGTGTTTGTTTAAATTGTTCTTGGGTCTGGATTTTCTATTGTGTTTTATCAGTAGGTTACAGTTCAGTTAAAAAAAAAACCACCAAAACACCTCAAGGTTTGTAACCTCAGATGCTGCCATAATTTATATTCTTTTTTAATTCCTTTTTTTACCTGCCAGAGTTGGCACTTGCATGGAACACTGTGTTCTGTCAGAATCCTGTTGCTGAGTAAGTGACACTGTCCACATGAGGGAGTATGGACTGGATTCTCTTGTTTTCAACTTGCTGGATGTGAGTCTTGCTGGAATAAATAATCCTAAATATTGTTTACATTTTCTGCTGAGGATTTAAAAAGAAAAAAAAGAAGATTTTAGCCCTTTTAAAAACAAATCATTGCACTCTGTAGGGATCAAACCCACCAGGGAGCTTTGTGTCCCTGGTTGGCCGTGCTGTGGGGTGGCAGCTCAGTTTAGTGGCTGGAGCACTACAAGGCTTCTTCAGAACCAAATCTTGAATTGTTTACACTATTTTTTAACAGAGATAGAATTTTTTAAACTGTTGAAGAAATGTGGTATTTTAGTTACCTGAGTTAGATCATTGAAAGGGATAAGAACATGGAGCTCTTGTGTGAAGGGAGTGGATGAAGTGGGAGTATGGAAATGTGGCATCTTAGGAAGTTGGAATCTTCTTTTGAAGACGTCAGAGCTGTGGCAGGGAATCAGGAGTGGCTGGGCTCTCCATGGCATGTGGTGTGTCTTTGCCCATAAACAGACCACAGGCTACTTCCTATCAAAGCTTTGTTTTCTTTTTGTTGAGGCAGAGCAGAATAAAACAAGAAATTACTGCTCTGGGGCTTCTTTTAGTCAAGTGTGACTGTGGGGAGTCCTGCCCTCCGTGTCCCTGTGCTGCCAGGGGAAGCAGCAGGGTCTGTCCTGCAGGAACTGTGGCTTTGCCTGTGGGAGGTGGAGGTGCAGCTGGCATTGCCTGCCAAAAATTGCTGCCAGGAGAGCTCAGAGGAGCTGGGGGAGATCCCTTTATGTTTGCTAAGCTGTCTAAATGCAGGTGAGGTGCCTTGTTGCCCAAGATGTCCCTGAGTTGTCATCCTGCATCCCAATGCTGCTGCTTTTACCCTAAATGTGCCCAATAAAGATCTGCCAGTGAGAAATGCACTGCAGTGTCTCATGGAGCTTCATGGATCCTGCATCCAGCAAACACATGAAGGCACTAAAAAGGAAATAAAGGAATGCACAAGTCCTTAGCTTGCTCTTGTTCTGGGCAGTTCAGCTCTGTTATTTTAGGTGGCTTTGTGTGCTGGTGCCTCTGTACGAGCCATATGCTGAAATGTCAGTAAAAGAAATCAATATATAAACCTGTTCTGCAATTCATGAGCCTCTTCCATGTGTGTTTTCAGCTGGTGCTTTTGAAGGCTACTCTGTGTACTGAGTATTTAGCATCTGCTTTGCATGGTACATTTGCCAAAGACAATATTTTAGAATGTGCAGAGATGCCAAACAAGGGGATTTTTTTATGTATACACATATGCTTTATTTTGTTGAGCTTTGAGCTCAGAGTTGATTGATTAATTGATCACTTTCCCCTTATTACTCAGAGGCAGTTCCCTGGCCATGCTGTACATTGCCATATGGATTACATGCTGCTGCTGTATCTGATATAAATGACAATTTTGAAGTGTGTTGTTTTTGTCACCCCCCCCTTAAAGTAACAGGTGGAAATAATTGAGGAAAACCACAAAATGGAATGCTGGAGAACCGAGGTAACATGCTGAACATTTGGTTTAAAAAACCCAAAAATCCCAAACCAAACCTTGTAATTTGATGGATGTTAACAGACAGCATTACTTGAGGAATTTCCATGATGGCTCAGTGTCTGTTCCTGCTGGAGCTGCTCTGTTTCTCTCTGAACCAGCCTGCTCAAAACCAGCTCCTTTTGTGGATGGAAAGCTTCCCCTTTGTTCCAAAATTCTTTGGAAGTAGGTGATGCCTCACTCATATAAAAAAGGAGTTTTGAAGACTCAAAAATCTGAAAAACCATGGATATAGACAAGTCTGTTGGAATACTCTTTTTTACTTCCATGCATGCACTTGTAGGTACTTAGAGAGGCAGAGGACATCCAGTTCTGCTCTGTCACCCTGTAACAGTGAGAATTCATTTGCTGCAGAAGGGAAAAGAGCAAACTTTGGGAGGGCATCCTTTGTACTGAGTGTTAACAGGATAACACAGCTGATGAAAGAAAATCCAGCCTCTTCTTGCAGGAGTTAAACATTAATTGACAAAATGAAGGAGCTCATTTTTTATCCTATCCAAGTTGAACTGTTTGAACTTATCAATGTAGGTCAGAACCTTGCAGGACACCAGGCTGTAGTAGGTTTCCAGTAAGGAACAATCCTCCCCATCGCTCGTTTCCTTCCAGTCCTTAAATAGCTCGTCCTCTCTCATGTCAGAAGAGGTGAAAATGAATTTATAGCAGCAGGGGTTGTAGCTGATGTGCTTGTCCCCAGCAAAGCGGGAGCTGTGCCTGGCACTGATGCCAGCCCTCTTGGCACAGATCCCTACAAAGGCAGCGGGGGGCAGTGCCAGGGGCACCTCCCTGGCAGCCACGAAAACCTTGCGAGCCACGTCCTGGGACATGAGGAAAGCGCTGCCGTGGCAGAAATCCGGGTAGAACTCCTGGGGGTACTGATGGACAGGGACAAAGCCGGGGCTCTGGGGGTCCCTGTCAGGCACTGCACGGTGAACCACCCTGCCCAGGTAGATGTCCTCCTGCTGGGTTAAGCTCAGCAGGTACCCAGCCAGGCTGGGAACACCCACAAACACGTCCTGGGCTGTGTGAAGGATGTACCTGGCACGGGGACAGGAAATCACCGTCCACTCCACGCTCATCAGCATCTTCTGTGTCTGTGTCTGGGGGGAATCGAGGAAACTGCCTTCAATCATGTCTCTGTGCCTTTGGGCCTCCTCCTGGATCTCCAGCTGGGTGCTTGCTGAGGCTGCCTTCCCTACAGCAAACACAGTGAGCACCCTGTAACCCCTGGAGGCCGAGCTGTTGCCCCAGGTCTGCCTGATGGCGTCGCGCCTTGTCCTGTTCTCCGGGCTGCTGCAGACAACAATGAGCAGAAATATCTCCTGGTTGGAGCAGGTCACTGCACTGCTGCTGGTGTAAGAGAGGTTGGCCTTCAGAGGATCCAGATCCAGCTTCCTGGCCCTGTCCCTGATCTCCAGAGCCTTTGCATCGGTGTAAGAGAGAGGCAGGGAGTGCAGGAAGTATTGCTCCAGTAAATCTGCCCCAAAGAGCAGCACGTGGAAGAGCAGCACGTTGCAGAGGATGAAGCACCACTGGTGTGTGCGGAGCCTGCAGAGCGTCAGCTGGGGAACAGCAACGTGGACACTGAATTCTGCTGCCTCTCAACCCAGAGGATTTCCCTTAGTTTACAATATAGCCATGCAAAGCAATCACAGCCCCTAGACCGTGGTCTTTGTATTATTAGTGAGGCTTTTTTTCTCCTAGAAACTTAAGAAATCTACTGGAGGCACAGTGAGATCCCAAGCTGAGAAGGATGTTACCATGTTGGAAGCTCCTCTCTGTGCATCCATGTGTGGAAATACTGAAATATAACTTAGCTATGAATAATTTTTGACTATTTTTAACCTGTTACTGAAGGCTTGAGGTGCCCCTTAATAAGTCCTTGAAGGAGAACTTTTACTATTTGGCCTGACACTGCCCTATGAGAGCTGTCAGGGTTAGAATCCAGAGGGAAAGGCCGGGTTGGATGGGGCTTGGAGCAACATGGGAAAGTAGAAGGGAGTGGAATGCAATGATCTTTAAGGTCCCTTCCACCCCCAATCCTGTGAAAGCTGTGAGGGGCTGCAGCACTTACCTGCATGGTGCTGGGAGCTGTCCCTGCAGCAGAGGCTCTCAGGGCAGTGTCTCCTGGCTCTGGCTGTATCTGGGTCTGCAGGATCCAGTTACTGCCCAGTACCTGCAGCCTGTGGCTTCCACCCCACCTGCCTGGGCACGGGAAAGATGATCCCCAAGGCCGATCATGTTGCAGGCACATAAAACACAAAGCTAACAAAACCCTGGCCTTGCCCTTCTTTAATTTCTGGCACTCTGAGGAATAAGTGAAGCAAATGCTGGGGCTCACTTGCTCAGAGGAACCCCTGGTACTGCTGAGTCCTTGACCTGCTGGCCCTGGGCGTTGTGTTTGTCACAGCTGTGCCATTGTGCTGTTGGTCCCCCAGTCTGGGGCAGTTGCTGGGCTCTCTGCATCTCCTGAGCTGGAGGTTTGGGGTGGGAACTTGTGGGTTTGCCTTGTGTGGGGTGGCAGAGGCCACCCCGAGGCCGTGGGTGCTGCTGGGCCCTGGGGCTCTCCTGGGCAGGCTCTGCCTTGGGCTGCTCCGTGTGTTGCTGTTGGCTCAGCCCTGGCTGTGCTGGAGCCACGGGGGCTGGGGAGCCACAGGGGCCTGGAAGTGCTGCAGGGGGAAGTGCCAAAGACACCACAAACAGGATGGAGCTGTCAGCAGGGGACAGTTGGCTTTGGCAGTGGGGCTGGGGAGCACTGAGGGGAGAGGGGCTTTGGGATCCCGGCAGGGCAGGGCAGGGTTGGGTGCTGGCAATGCTGCTGTTTGAGGGGAGGGTTGGGATGCTCAGCCTCGTGGGAGCTCCAGCCTCCTTGGGAGAGCAGGGAGATCATGGTTTCTTTTTAATTCTGAGATTTCTCAGAGGTCAGGGTGCGTTTCTGTTCTGCATCCTTGGGTGAAAGGAGAGCACAGCACTGCTCTGGTTTGTCTTGGCTGGACCATTGCAAGGCTCCCTGCAGCATCTTCAGGGCAGCCTGGATTAGCCCAATGTCCCAGGGATATGGAGAAGAGCTTTGATTTCTGCCTTGAGGGGTCCAGGGTTAATCCCCAGCTCTGGCTGAGCTGCTCAGCTCTCCCAGCTGTGTTGATAGAGGGAACAGAGGAATTACAGAAGCAGCCAGGTTCCCAAAATCTGCTCACAGCTTAGAAGTGCATCTTACCCCACTGAAAAACCCCAAAACACTCACACTGTGCAAGTCCCAGTGTGGATTTCTGCTTCAGGCTCTCCAAAAAGAGGGAAAACTTCCCCAGGGCTCATGTGGCAGCTGGGCCACAGCTTCATCCAGCCCAGCCTCACACTCTGCAGTCCTCACAGAAGTTGTGCTTTGAAGCTGGGTGAGCTGTCAGCACGGGAAGTGTCAGTTAAATGTGTGCCCTGAAATAAAAGGCTAATAAGGGAAATTTTTTTCATGTACAATAATTCAGCCCTGCAACTCCAGATACCCATTCTGGGGGGGGAAAAAAATCCTTCTTTGAAGATATTCTGTCTCCAGCTGAATAATTTAATTAGCAAATAAATACCAGCGTTTGAAACATCTTACATTAAAAATGGAATATCTTTAGAATAATAAAATAATAGTAATAATAAGCCCCACGTGTGTATCATCCCTGCTGCAATTAGGCCCAGCGTGGTGCTGGCAGCCCTGCTGAAGCCATTCCTTTAGCACTGCTCTGTGGTGGCAGCAGCACCTTTGACACCCAATATATAAAATTAACACTCCCCAGCCCCAGCCAGGGCACAGGCAGCTCCTGGATGTGGGTTTTTATTTATCCTGGTGGAGTCCCACTGGGAGAAAGCTGAGGAGCAGCAAGGCAAGGACTGCTGAGGGGGAAAATGAGGGAGTCCCTGAGCTCCAGGAGGTTTGCCTGGGGGTGATCCCTCCATCACCTCTAGCCCCAGGTTTCAGGCAAACACAACACCAGCAGCTCACGTGTGACCTTATCTCACTTTTCAGGAGGGTGAAGTGAAGCTCGTTTGGGGAATCTTCACTCCCAGGGAGATCCAGGAGTTTCCTGGAGAGGAATGAATGCAGGACCCTGGAATGGCTGCAGTCAGGTCAGTGGGGATGGGAGCCCTGTTCCTAAGCTGCATTGAGACCCTGCATAGTCCTGGGGGTGTAAATTAGGCAGTCAACCAGGAGAGCAGATTTTCCTGAGCCACAGGGCTGGAATTTGCTGTCTGTGAGATGTTTTCACATTTTCATTAAATTTTATGCCCATGAAAAGCCTCATTACAGGAGCAGGGATGTAACACTGAGCAGCTTGAGCTGTCCTAAAGCTGTGAGTGCTCAGACTGAAGGATGTTTGTGTTTGTTTTTTGGAGAGCACTTATTTTGTGATACCCAAAGGTCAAAGCAGAGCTGCCAGGAGGGTGGTGGGAGATGCTGTTGAGCAGGAGGAGCTCAGGGCAGGCAGTGGGTGCTGCAGGGGAGCAGCCCAACCTGCAGCTCCTTAAAGCATCTAAAACCTCCTGGCTTCCCTCCCAGTGCTGGGAACATTTGGAAGGGGGAGCAGAGCCTGGCTTCCCTCAGCTCTGCTCCACTTCACTTTGTGAAAATGCGAAGGCTTTGGATGACGCAGCGTTCTCAGGAGATGGAGCAGGAGAGGGGGGATGGATGGGACTGATGGGTGGGGAAAATCCAGTGAAAATCAGGTTTCCCAATATGAATTTGTTCAAATGTGGAAGCTTGAGCTCAGCCTGCCCCAGATGCTCTTCTGGGCATCCTCTGTGCCCACCATGGTGCCCATGATGCTCTCAGGCTCTTCCCAAAGCCAGCTTGATCCCCACAGGCAGGTTTGCAAATTTTCACTTGCTGCCTGCTGCTCCAGGGCCAGCTCAGAACCCCTCTAGGAACCCCCCTGGCACAACATCCCTTTCCACAAGGCTTTCCCTGTGCTCTCAAGGATTCACTTGTCTGATTCTAGGGCTCAGAGATGCCCCTTGTCAGCCCAGCAGTCCCCAGCCAGGATGCTCTGGGAGCACCAAGCACTCCCAGGTTTCCAGAGTGTTTTGGATGCTGCACAAAGGATCCCCTTTATTCCAACCTGCCTTTTGCAGCTTCACCAGCACACACAGACCTGAGAGCATGAGGGGCTGCAGAGGGACCTGTCTGGTTTTTAATAACAGCATCAGTTGCAATAAATAGAGATGGCTGTTTAGGTCTTAGTCACCTAATAGCAATGTTTGTGCTTGAAGACATGATTCAGCTCTTGCAGGCAGTTCTTCACCTCACATTCTCCATGGGGTTTGGGAAATGATGGAAGAAGAGGCTTTGTAAGAGTTCTACAGTGTGTGTTTCACTTGTCATTTGATATTTAATGTCCCTTTGGGCATTAAATAAAAGTAGGAAGCTGAAAACCGAGCCAGCAAACCTGAGCACTGACACAGCAGACAAACATCTCTGTGGCTCCCAATGTGCAGATGAAGGTGTCTTTGCTTCTGATTTAATGGCTCAGCTGATGAGACTAAATCCATGTCTTTATAGCCAAGCTTCCTGCATTCTTCTTTTTGTTTTGCATACATCAGTCTAGGAGTTACAGAGCTCTCTCCTTTTTTATGGTAAGTTTGATTATTCCTTCTTGAGATTACTGACAGCTTTGACAATTCCCTACCTCTGCATTCCTGGGTAACATTCCTGGGTAACGACAGCCTCAGCCCCCTGTGTGTTCTGCAAGTGCTGCACTCAGCCTCGGGAACACTGAGTTTAACAAGAGCTGAGTGGAAAGAGCAAAACTTGTGTGAAACGCTGAGTTGTGAGGCCACAGGGCCGAGCAGGTTCCCCAAGTGCTCTCCCTGCCAAGATGTCAACTTGACACTAAAGCTGCTTACTTTGCAGTGGGCCTGAAGTTTCCTTGTTGTTATTAATTCTCAGTCTGTGCCATGTGAGTTGCTTTTTCGATGGTTTTTTGGTGCTTTTTGCCTTGTCCTTTCATTCCCTGCAGGCTGTATCTGTGCCTGGCAAATGGAGATTCTCACGAAATTCATTTGACACGCACAACATCCGCAGCGTCGGAGTCTCGGCTCGGGCTCTGCTCTGATTAAATTCACTCCACGCTCTGACAACATTTCCAGCTGGGAGCAGATCTGGTGTTGCTGTTCCTGACGCCTGTGGCTGCTCTGCCCTGCACTGGGCATTTCTCCTGCGAGAAATGGGAGAAGTTTCAGCTGGAGCATTTCTCCTGGGCACCTCCTTGCCCTGGGGTGATGCACCCAAAAAGGCAAAGCTTGCCCAAGGTCGTGGGGGGAAACAGGAGCTGGATGCAGCTCCTGGGGCTCAAGTGATGCCCCAGCCCACCCTCTCCAGGGGCTGGATGGATCCAGCTGTGCTCCCGGTGGTGCCCCAGGGCTGGGGAGGGGCTGCAGCCCCCCAGGCATGGCCGAGGCTCCCGCTGGTGGGGCTGTGCCCATCGCCCTCCTGGCAGGGGTTATCAGGGGGTGCAGCAGGACAGGGACCCCCCTGACACGAACCCCTGGAGCCCTGTGCATCGCTGGACACGATGATGTGCTCTGTGCATGACGACTTTCTCTCGCTCCTGCCTCTGACTCATCCCACTGGTGCCTCCCACAGGTTTATTTATTGTTCTCCCAGACGCAGGAACAGCAGAGTTGAGTCTCCCTGCCCTGTGCCAGGCCCCTCCTCGGGCAGCTGGGCTGGGATCTGTCAGAGCAGCCTTCAGCAGGGCCTTCCCCTGCTCCCAGCCCTGGGGGTTCTCAGACAGGGGCTTTGCCTTCCCTGGGAGCCCCCCTGTGCTGCCCCCCGAGCCTAGAGAGCAGAGAGCTCTGTGTTCACACACAGCTCCCAGCTGTGGAAACAGCACTCAGGGTGTGCTGCTCATCCCCTGCCCGGGCAGAGAGCAGCTCCGGCTGAGAGAGTGCTGTCCTGCCCAGGGGCTGGCAGGAATGTTGGGGTGCAGCCCCTTGCAGTGTGTGCTGTCCTGCCCAGGGGCTGGCAGGAATGTTGGGGTGCAGCCCCTTGCAGTGTGTGCTGTCCTGCTCAGGGGCTGGCAGGAATGTTGGGGTGCAGCCCCTTGCAGTGTGTGCTGTCCTGCCCAGGGGCTGGCAGGAATGTTGGGGTGCAGCCCCTTGCAGTGTGTGCTCTCCTGCTCAGGGAATGTTGGGGTGCTCAGGGGCTCCCCAGCTGAGCTGTTGGGACTGAGGGAATCAGGACAGCAGCCCTGTAGTAGGAGGTACATGAAATCTTTATTAATTGTGTTTTGTGACAATGTCGGGAAATGAGGACTTGCAGCATCAATAGCATTGTGGGGAGTGCTGCAGCTGGGGGCAGGAAGGACCAGCTCAGCCCCATGCCCCAGAATTCTGCATGACACCTTTGCTGAGGGCACTGCCCTGCCTTTCTCTCTTGGTTTCAGGGGTGCAGGGAATTGCTCTGTGCTGGAGCTGGGTGCTGTCCCCATGCCCAGAGCTCTTTCCTCGGGCAGGATGCCACCAGATTGCTCAGCTTGTCCCTGTGGTGGCATGAGCAGCTGCTCGTGGTGGGACTGGGGTGGCACCAGTGTCAGGGGCAGGCAGAACCAGTCCCACTCTGCCATTCAAACTCCAGCGTTTGGATGGGGATGTCCTCTTCTTCTGGCTCTTTCTCTTTCATTTTTCATTTTTCTCAGCATCTGACTGTTTTAAATAATTCCTCCCCCACGCCTGTGTTATCACCCAGCATGTCAATACGCTGCTGTGCCACCCACCCCTCTCCTCGCCGAGCTGCACGTTGACACTTTGCACCAGATAATGTGAGGCAATTAGTGAATGGAGAATAACCTTCCCACTTCAAAGCAGGATGGGCTGGGAAGCATCACACGGGTGGATTGCACGGGGAGCATTAATTGCTTTTCTCTCCAGTGACTCCTGGTGTAGGAGAGTCCATATGGAGAGAGAGGAGGAGGAAGAGATGCTGCGGGAGAAACAAAGTCTGCGGTGCTGGGGAGAAGCGCAGAGCCCAGCGCATCCGAGCGGGGGCACTTCCCTCTGATCCGGGGGCTGTGGCACGGCGGGGGCAGCGGATCCGCCCCGTGCCCGTGGATCCCACGGGCCCGTGCGAGGGTGGGGGACCCGGGCTCAGCGGGTCGGAGGGAAACCAAAGCTCTGTGAGCAGCGGGACCCCAGCATGGCTGGTGTCACCTTGCCTGGGTGGCACTGAAGCGCTCGGGTGACTGAGGTGGCGCTTTGCACAAAGCACGAGGGGCTGCGTGGCCGCTGTGGGAGCAGTTCCTTTATTGGGGTATCTGCTCACCAGCGCAGCGCCGGGATCCCCAAAAATGGCACCACAGCGAGTTACCCAGTGCCCACACAACGGCCTGGGCTCGGAGAGAGGAACGAAGAAAAAGGCAAAAAGGAGTGGAGTGGAGCCGAGCGGGGGCAGAACGCGCTGCCTGTGCCGGGGGCGCTCAGTGGAAGCCGCTCACAACTGCGAGGGGACGCGGCTTTGGGGCACCTCACATTTGGCCACATCATTGCTGGTGGCACCTCCTGGCACATGGGGCTGAACTTGGCCGGGAGGCACCTTGGAGCCCATCCCGTTAACCCTTTCCTGGAGGCGGCCGGCTCGTTTCCAGGCTGCCCGCGCTGTGCCTGGCTCGGGGCCATTCCCCAGCGGGGCCGTGTTTTTGCAGCAGGGCCCCCCGGGAGGATCAACGCTGCCGGCCCGGCCGCGCAGCACGGCGCAGGAATGGCCGGGGCTTGGCCGCGCTGTTGGCTTTCCGCACAACCCCGAGCGAGGCGCAGCAGCGCTCAACACAAATATTTGTGTGGGTAGTGGAAAAAAAAAAATCCGACCAAATAAAAAAAAAAAAAAGGAAATAAAAAAGAAAAGAAAGGAAAGGAAAAAGGAGAAGAAAGGAGAAAGGAAAGGAAGAAAGGAAAGGAAAAAGGGGAAGGGAGGAGAAAGGAAAGGGAAAATGACGGGGAAAAGAGAGGGGAAAAGGAGAGAAAAAGGAAAATAAAGCAAGCAAGCCGCCCGAAGGTCGTGCTGACAGAGGCCAGAGGCGAAGGGACGCGGCCCGGGTTGCTGTCCCAGCCCGGGGGTGGCGGGGGCCGGGGCGCGGCCGGCGGAGGCAGCTCCGGGGGAGGAGGCGAGCGCGGCCGCCGGTGCGCGTTGGGCAGAGCCCGGCCCCGCCCGGTGCGGCCCCGCCCCGCCGGTCCCGCCCTTCTCCGCTCATCCCGCACCTGTTGCCGCCCGCTCCCCGCCGCGCTCCCCGCGGAGCCGCCCGGCCCCGACATGCGGAGCTCCCGAGCGGCCCGCGGGCTGCCGCGGCGGCGGCTGCGGGGCGCGCCGTGATGGGCGGCGGGCAGCGGCCCCGGCAGCGGCCCCGGGACGGCGGCGCTGGCTCTGCCCGCGGCCGGCAGCCCCCGGCCCGCGCCCCCGGCTCTGCCCCGCCTCGGCGCTCCGATGCCGTTCTCGGGCGAGGAGCGGAGCCTGCAGGGGATCTACAAACCGGCCGAGGGGCGGCCCGTGCGCTCCGAGTGCTACACCAACCGCTCCTTCGTCTACGACGATGGCAGCGCCCACAGGTACCGGGGCTGGGGAGGGTCCCCGGGGCTGCCGCCGTGGGGAGCAGCGGGGCCGCTGCAGCGCGGAGCAGCCGGAGCAGCCCCTTCCCCTCCCGGGGCAGCCCCTTCCCCTCTCGGGGCGGGCGGGACGGCCGGTGGGACCCCCGTGCCCCGTCCCCTTCGCTCTCCCCGTGCCCCGAGCCTGCAGCAAAGTTTCTGCGGCACTCGCAGCCCCGGCCGGGTCCCTGTGCATGCCCCTGTGGGCAGCGCCTCCGGAATGGGCAGTCGGGAGCTGCCTGGGGATGGGGAAGGGGCGCTTGGAGACCCCCGAGCAGTCCCATCCCTCGTGGGAAGAGGGTCCGTGCTGATCCCTCTGGGGGTGCTCCGGGGGGTGAGGGCTCGGCAGGGCTCGGCTGGGCCCTGGAGCCACCCCAAAGCCAAGGGGCACCCAGGAAAAGGCTGCATTCCTGTAGGTGCTGGCCAGCCCCTGCTCCATTTCTGGGCTGGTTTTGTGCCAAAGTTGCCGTGTCCAGTGTGAGGGAGGGGCTGCTGTGTGGAGGGGAAGAGCTGCTTGAGGTCAGGGTGACTCAGTGCCGCCATCCTCTTGTGCCTGGCAGCAGCACCTGTTCCTCACAAGTGGTCCTTGCCAAAGTATCCCCGTTTTTCCTGAAAAAATGCTGTGTATTATCATTGTTCTGGTTAAATTTACTCGTGTGGCTCTTCTGACTGTCACACTCATCCCGTGCCAGCTGAAGTGTGCAGATGAGTCGTGTGTATCAATTCGTGTTTGCCAGATTAGGACCTTAGCTGGGTTTGTGCCCTGGGCTGCCCAGCCGGGATTTTTTATGCCTTCATCTGCTCGCCATGATTTAGGGAAATGATCTTTTATTACTAAAAACCTAAATGAAAAAAGAAGGAGCACACTGTTCTTTAACTCTCAGTACATTGCCACTGAGGTGGGAAATTAATAAAATAATTGAATGTTGTTTTTTTAGGGTTGAGACCCTCATTACCTTCTCTTTGTCAGTGACACAATGTCCAAGGCTCCGTGGTGCCTCAGGACCCCCATTCTGGGTGACACCATTGGGTTATTTTGGGCACAGCAGGGTGGCTGCAGAGCACAGCGCTTTCCCCGGCCCTCAAACTGCCTCATTTTGCAGCTGTGCTTGATGTGTCTGCAGAAATGCCACCCTTGAGGGGGTTCTTGTGTCTGTGAAGATCAGGGATGGGGTTGGAGACAGCAGCTCCTGGAGATTTCCAACCTCAGCATTAGGGGAAGATGAGGAGTTGCTCCTCATTACTGACACCACAGCCCTGCTAGGGATGATTTATCCTCACCTAATGCACTAAAAATCCTTGCCCAGAGATCCTCCTGCCTGTCTCTTTCAATCTGGACAGAGGAACTTTGTTCCCTATTATTGCTCTGCAGCTCGATGTGTTCCTAACCCCCTCAGGCTCCGGAGAGGTTGAAATGCCATTGCTTGTCTTGCCTGCCCTTGTGCTCAGCCCTTTGCTGCCCTTCTGGAGATATTAAACAATCTGCCTGGAGCCCTCAGGACTCTGCAGCTTCCCCAGCTCCAGCTCGGAGCAGACTGGTGTCTAATGCACTTTTCCAGAGCTGATCAGCTGGAGAAACTCAATTGTTAGAGACAGGCTAAAGAGAAAGGGCAGAGCAGGCAATGAGCACCATTAGACCATCCCAGGGGGCCCTGCCTGCTCTGCTCTTTGCTTTCCTCCTCTGCAGCTTGGGCTGGGGGCACAAATCCTGTCACAAATGGTCACCCACGTTTAACCACCTGCTGCCTCCCAGCCCCTGCCTGCTGCAAGGGCTTCTCCCTCACCTCCCATGGGTTTCCCCTCCTCTCCAGGTGGGGTTTGTGCACAGCCCCAGGGCGGAGCAGGGCTCTGCAGCCCAACACCATCTCCTTGTGTGCTTGCAGGTGTGAGGGCACACAGGCAGAGCTGTCACCAGAGATGTGTGTGAGGGATGTGAGAGCCAGGGTAGAGCAGCAAAGATGCAGAACACATCCACTGAACCTTCTGCTGAGTGCTCAGGGGACCTCAGCTGGGCTGACCCTGCTGAAATAAGTGGGAAACTCAATTATCCCTTCACTTAGCAAATCTAGAGCTGGCTTAAAAGCTGTTAAAGAGAAATTCTGTCTGCTCGGTTTCCTGAGAGTGGAGAAGTGCGTGGAAATGTCTGTGAGCTTCCTCCTGGCCCTCTCCATAAAGGTACAGTGATCCTGAAAGTCCCTCCCAGGTGGAAAGCAAAGGGTTAATTGTAAAAGCACTTGAGAGTTTGCTTGGAGAGTAAATACACATTTCTGGCACCCAGAGGGTACAAAGAGCCTAAATTTCGCTGTCCTATGTCGTGGGAAATGTGGGTGAATGTTTGCACAAGGATCCGGCCTGTCACTTCGGGGAGCTCAGGCTTTCCCCCGCCTGCCCATGTACGGGCACGGTGATGGATGGGCAGCCAGATGGAAGAACTCACACAAAAATATCCTGCCCGAGGCCGGGGGCCGGCGGGAGAGGCAGGGATGGGCGGGAGCAGGTTCAGATTTCCGTCCTCCTGCTCCCATGGCTCGGCTGAGCAGGAGCGGCCGGAGGGAGCGCCCGGGGCTGCCTGGAGCTGCTGCTGGGGGGCCCATGGCTCTGCCCTAGACGTACGTGCCTTTTCTCCTGTCTGCTCTTTGGGGGATCTGTGGTGGCTGCTGCTGTTTGCAGGCCGTGGGAGCAGGGGTTTGGGCGCTGTGCCAGGGGTTTGGGAGCGGGGCGTGCAGGGGAGGGGAGTCCTGGCTGCTCCGGTGCAGAGAGGCTGAGCTTAGGGCTGGACAGAGCAAACTGCCAGCCTCGGGGTGTTCCTGTGGGATGGCAGCTCCAGGGGGCTCTGCTCGGTCCCACCTGGCTGGGACAGGGCTTTTGGCCCTAAAATTCACAGCAGGATTTGGAGAAGTGGCAGCCAGGTTAAAAATGCCCATAAGGGACCTTCTGCCACTCTGGTTAAAGCCTCTGCCTGAGTCCAAGGGCAGGAGAAAAGAAAAAAAAGCACTGATTAAATGGGATTCTTGCTAAGTGTGAGCACTCATCCAGGTCCAGAATGGCTCTCCTGCTCATCTTTTGATGAATCCAAGGAACTGTCTCAGTTTAGCACAAGGATGGTCCCTGCAGCTGACAGCCTGCTGTTGTCTCTTAAGTTTTCATTTTTCTGCAAAATGGATGAGAAGATGCTTCTTTGGCAGGGCTTCCACTGACCCAGGCTCTGTAGCTAATTAGTAATCAATTCCTCCAGGCATGATTACTAGCTTGGACACTTGTCAGCTTCCAGAAAGTCAGCCATGTGGATTGAAACAACAACTGTTGCTCTGGCTGCCCATGGGCATCCGGGCCTTGCTGTTCCAGGAGAAATTGCAATGGGGAGCCCTAAAACACAGGGCCAAACATCCTGTGTTTTCAGGGTGTTTATGTGACAGAGATGAGATGGAATTCTGCTCTTGTTCCCTTCAGATGGTTGGGAAAGGGAAGTGGGAGGCTCTGGACTGCTGCAGGGGAGCACCCACCAGCACACCTGGCTCAGTGGGAAGAGGTTTTGGGAGCCTTCCCCACCATTCTGTCCATAAAAGGAGCCCAAGTGTGCTGAATGTCCTCCTCAGGAGCTGCCCTGGGGCTCTGGCATGGCCATGTCACCCTTCACTGGAGAACAGCAAAGTAGGTCACTGCCTGTGCTCAGGGCTCTTTCTGCTCTGCAAAAATATTTACAGCATCTCTCTGGATCCTGCCCGTCCTGCAGCAGCGACCTCTCCCTGACCCCACGCCTCGTTCCCGAGTGCTGCACGCAATTTGTTTTGGAGCCTTGAGCGTTTCTCTTGCATCCCTGCCAGGCTGGGCTGGAGTGGGGAACATCTCATTCATCCTTCTCATGAATCAGCCAGGCCAGGAGCCAGGAGAGCTCCGAGCTCAGGTGCCCCTGCCCTGCTGTCCCCTGGCAGCGCCTGGTGACACAAACTGCAGCAGGGGAGCTCTGGAGGGAGCTGGGGAAGGAATTGTTCCCTGTGAGGGTGGGGAGGGTGCCCAGAGCAGCCCCTGGGTCCCTGGCAGTGCCCAAGGCCAGGCTGGATGGGGTGGGAGCAGCCTGGCACAGTGGGAGGTGTCCCTGCCCTTGGGAATGAGGGGATTTAGGGTCCTTCCAGCCCAAACCGTTGTGGCAGGGACAGAGGGCGGGAGGGAGCAGCCCCTCCCAGGGCTGGAGGCTGTGCCAGTGGCTGTGCCAGCCTGGTGGATTCCCTGAGCATTCGCCTGCCCCCTCCTGAAGCCATTGGCACTTTCTGCTCCCACAAGGGATGGGAGCCCTGTGCTGTGACAGAACATGCTGCCGCTCCTTCGAGCTGCTGCCTTCCCTGAGCTCCGGCAGCTCCTGTGATGCTCCTGCTCCCTGGTTGTCCTCTCTGGTTTTATCTGCTTTTCATCACGTCCCTCTCCAGGCTGGAGACTCCTCCTGGTCTATTTGGCCTTGCCTTGCACAAATCACTTTATAATCCACAGTCACCTCTGGTGCCCTTCTCTGTGCTGTTTCAGCTCTGAGGAGGGGAGCCAGGAGGGTGTGTGACTCCATGGTGAGCTTGTCTGGAATAAAAATCCTTCCCTAAAATTTGGGGTTTTGATCACCTCTGAGAGGGGTTGGCTTTGTGGCATCTTCTGCTGTGGCTCTTTCCTGAGTGTTGATTTGCAGAGCTCTCTGTGTGCAGGAAGATGATTGCTCCCCTCTCCCTTTGGATCAGTTGGAATTTATTGATGCTAATTTTTGTCTGACATTTTATCATGAGGTCGGTCAGTGCCACAGGATCATCCTGTTTGCAGTCTGGTTTTGGTTTGACTATAGTGCATAATTTGCAGTCATCCCCATCCCCTCTGAAGCCCTGCAGTCCTGAAGAGCCTGGTGGGACCCCGCTGATGTTTGCTTCAGTGCTCCCCTTCTGTTTGTCTCCTGCCTTCCAATCTCCCTTCATCCCATCACGTCCTGGCCCAGCAGGTGTGGTGACAAACCTGCCTCTGGGGGCTTATTTCTGCAAGACTTTGTGGTTTTCAACAGTGTGAAGAGACTCTTCCTCCTCCCACATCCCTCTATTATTTTCTGCTTCCATAGCAGGGACTGTTCTGCAGGAGTCTGGAGCATAAAGAAGTTTTTTCCCTCCATGCTCCAACCCTTGCTGCTTGTAGCAGCTTGGGGCTGGGCAGAGGGAGGATTTTCCCAACAGTTCATTAGCAAGAATTAGCACTTTCCCCATCTTGCAGACTTTTTATTTTCACATGAGCCTGAAAGCTGCTGACAAATGTGGCTGAGGATGTCATGGCTTGGGGTGAGGGGAGTGAGATGCTGCCAGGATTGTGTCCCTTGGGATGGCACAGGCAAGAGGGGAGGCTTGGCCATTGGCTCTCAGGAACAGCTCTGGAGGTCATGGCAAGGGAATTAGTTGAATAATCTGTTTAGGTTTAAGATCTGTGGTGGTTGGTTGGCGTGGATCATGAGCCTGGTGTTGTCCCTGCAGCACCCTGTTATGAAAGGCTGGGTGGTTTTCCTGAGGAATCTGGTGTGCACAGTCTCCAAAATTCCCAGTGGGACTGGCAGGGCCTCCCTGAGGGAATATTTCTCCAGCAGTGAGTCCTGGTTCCTTCATCTCTTGAGCACTGGGCTTGACTGAGCTTTTAGAAGAATTTGTGTGTGCTCCTAGGCCACCCTACAAACCCAGGAGGAGAAAGGGGTGATGTCCTTGCTGGGAAGGGCTGGACACTGGAAATCTGCTCCTCAGCAAAGAGCTCCCACAGCAGAGAGGGCCTGATGCAGTCCACAAATAGCCTGGAGAGGGCTGAGTCAGGAATTTCCTGGCAGGGCTGGTGACCTTGGCTCTGCAGGCTGGGTCTGCTCTGGGTCTGCCCCTTCTCCCGAGGCTGCTCCTGGAGGAGATGCTGGGAATGAGCCCTGGGAGCCCAGGGACATGGGCTGGGAGCAGAGCTGTGTCCTCAGGCAAGCACGCTTGGGATGTTGTGCTGCAAGTGCTCCGCTGAGCTAATTTGCATTTGATTTGCATATTTACAGAGTAGAATAGGCTGGTTGCAAGTCACAGAATCACAGAAGGGTTTGGGCTGAAGGAACCTTAGAGGTCCTGCAGTTCCAGCCCCCTGCCATGGCAGGGAGCCTTCCACAGCCCAGGCTGGCTCCAGCAGACCTTGCACTACTCCAGGTTGGTTTTTCTTGTTAAAGAGATGAGGAGGCCCCAGCCCAGGCCTGAGGAGTGGGAGCTGGTCCCCTCACCTGCCAGGAGCCCAGGATGGGCAGGATGAGCTTTCCCTCCCTCCTTTTCCCCAGAGTTATTTGGGCTTTGCGGTCCCCAGGGACACCAGCATGGCCTGTTTGCCTTTGTGCCTGCTGGGAACCAGCTCTGCCCTCCCAGACAGGATGCTCTGGACAGAGGGGATGCCTGTGGCTCACTCCCACTGGATCTCTGCCCCCCTGGCAGGACCAGCGCTGGAAAATTGCCCTGGGGCTGGGGATGCTGAGCTGCCTCTGCCACTCACGTGCTGCTGTGGGATCAAAGAAAAGGGAAAGAGGTTTCTCTGTGGGGCCGTGCCTCCTGTGAGCCTGTCACACACAATGCTGTGTGCTGCAGGCCAGAAGGGATGGGGAGGTGTGGGGCTCGATTGCTGAGGCAGGGCTGTCTAACGAGGAATGTGGCTCTGGACCTGGAAGGTACAATTTCTACTTCTATCTTCTAGAAAATAGCATTTGCCAGCGGGGGAAAGGCTTGTGGAGCTTTGCACTGACTCACTCTTCCTGTTCATTTTCCACGTGAAACACACAAAATGCTAATTTCTGTGTGAGGCCTGTGGTGCTAAATTGCCTGTGCTTGTTGGATGGATGGATTTGTCACAGGGCTCAGCTGCTCTGCACAAGTTCTGAGCAACAGCAGCTCCTGACGTGGACAGTCCAGCTGTCTGTGGGGATGGGAACTGGGATGCAGGAATTTAATCCGGGAGACTTTGCACATTGTGAGTGTGTGTAGAGATGGGTGAGGGTGTGCTCTGCAGGTCTGTACCCAAACCAGGGCTGGAGCCAAAGCTGCTCAGGCTGCAGGAACGATGGCTTGGGTTGGGATGGGCCTCTTCACATCCTCAGAGCTCCTCAAACTCTTTGAATCAGGTCTCAAACCCACCATGGGCCACTGTGGCACCTCTGAGGAGGGACAGGGGATGAGGGCCTGGGGCTCATCCTCAACAAGGCAAGACAGGGCCAGCAGTGACCTGGCTGCTGCTCACAGAGAGAGGAGGTGTTGGCAGAGAAATCAGCTCTGAAATGAGCACCCAGACCCTGCCATGGGGCTGTCCCTGCAGGGCTGGCAGGGGGATGTGCTGCCTCCCAGCCTGGCTCCAGGGACCAAACCCGTGTCCCCACACATTGCAGCCATTAGGAGACCCCGCAGGGATGTCACTCAGAGGGGAAAAAAGCCCCAAACCACCAAGAGAGGGGAGAACAACTGTAACCTGGTAACCAGAAGAGCTGTGGGAGGAGAAACAAACACCAGATGATTGTATATATTTAAATAACTTTAGGAAAAGAAGGGGCAGCGTTTCCTGTGTGCCTTGGCTCCCTGGAGAGGCTCGGGGAGCCTGGTGCTGGCTGAGGATGGATCAGGGTGCAGGACCAGGCTCTGCAGCCATGGCTGGGTCAGGGGAGACAGGACATGGAAGCCCTTGCTGTCCTGGGGCTCTGGAGAGGTGTCTGAGCCCCTGAGTGCAGTCCAGATACTCATCCTATGATGGTCTGGGCCAGCAAAGAGCAGCTGGAGGCTCCTGCCCAGCCAGTGCCCATTTCCTGCCCAGAGCTTGGGCTGTGCCAGCAGACTGTGTCCTGTGTTGGTGCCAACAGCGAAAGGTCAGGCCCTGTGTGTGATTCTGCTGCCCTGTTTCAGCCAGGGATTGTCCTTTCCGTGCCCTCAGAGGTGACAGGAGGCACAGCAACAGCTGCCTGGGTGCTGCAGGGGCTGCTGGCTCCCAGCTGTGAGGGGGCTTTGCCTGAGGAGGGGGTGTTGGTGCTGGACACGGGGTGCTCCCATTCCTGGCAGCACATCCAGGCTCCCTGGCCATGCTCCTGGGGAAGGATGGACTTGGAACAGATGGTGCCAGCAGGGCCTGCTGCCTCTGGCTCCTTTTGCAGCTTGGAGTGGGAGAGGAGAGCTTCAGGCTGGAGGTTATGCAAGAACCTGCCCCAAATGTGGGTGCACCTGCTCTGTTTGCACAGCCCTGCCAGCAGAAGGAGAAGATCTCCTCCAGTAATTCTGGTGCTGACGGAGCAGAGGTGTCCCTGAAGCTCTGGGGCTCCTGAAGGCGCCTGGCAGGTCTGGGCAGCTCCATCCCACAGCAGTGTGGGCTCTGTGGTGGCCCTGCTGGTTTGGGACTGGTTTGTGGTGGGAAGCAGGAAGGTGCCCTGTGGTTTTTGGGGTGTGCGAGGAAGCAGAGCAGGAACTCGGGTTGTGTCCTTCCTCTTTTTGACAGACATAGCTGCAAATAATAATGGAAATCCTAATCTCTATTACGAGACGCTCCCTGCCTGTGGATTTTCCTGTGAGCCAGAGCTGCCTCTTGGATCTGGGGAGCTCCAGGAGTGCGTGGCCCTGCAGAGCCACCCCAAGCTCCTCCTGGGCTCTCTCTGGTTCTGTGCTGGCATTTCAGCCCAGGGCAGGAGGAGGCTGAGCCCAGCCCAGGCTCAGGGAAGGATGGAGGGAACTGAGGCAGGCGCGGCTCTGGGCTGTGTGCGCTGAACCAGGCAGGGCTGGCTCTGGGTCTGGCTGGGTCACACAGGGCTCACGAGGCTGGGAAGGGCCCTGTCCCCTCCCCAGGGAGCTGCCCAGGCTGGGAGGGAGACGCTGCTGTAGCTGAGAGTGAGGAGTGTGGAGGTTTCCATATGCTGATGGCAGCACGCTGTTTTAGTGGTACAGGGTTCTGGAGGAAGGAAGGAAAGGGATGATAAAAATAAAGCTGCAGATCTGTATTTAGCTATAAACCACTCCAGGATTTTTTTTTTTTTGGTAGTATTTGAAGACTATGCAATAAATGAGCTTGTTCATGAATTTTTTATTTTGTACCACTACAGCTTTGAAGAAGTAGCCAGGTTGCTGTGGCATTTCCATAGCTCAGGATCCCTGTGTTTGGGAGGAGAGGTTGTAAATCCTCTGTGCCAGTGTCAGGGGATTTGTGTGCTGTGCAGGAGCATTTTTGTCCAAGACATCAATGTACAATATCTCAAAGTCACTGTGCAATTGATAAAGACATCATGACAAACAAGAAAATGCAACATTTCATGTAGTGAAGCTTCATCCAGAATAAACAAATGTGCCAAAATTTTAAAATTCTGAATGATTTTGTATGCAAGAGTAAGAAAAAATGCATTCAAAGTGTAGCTGTTACTGCCAATGGGAGAAGAAGCTCAGATGCAAATAGCAAAAATTGTGTTTCCAGAGCTACTGATATAATTGGATTTTACTACAGATTCTAAGTGCTGATAAAGGACAGTGGTGAATATTTGCTTTGTTTCATGATGTGACACATGATCTGAGGCCAGGAGAGATGGATTAATTGAGTTGGAAAAGAATCACGTGGAAATAAAAAAAACCAAACAGCACCCAAACCCCAAGAGATGTGTTTGATATCCAGGAGAAGGGCTGGGAACAGCTGTGAGCATCCACAGCTCCCACAGTGGGCAGGGTGAGGATGGCCCTGCCTGCCCAGGAGCTGTGGGTAAAGCTGCCCTTTCCACATGGCAGGCAGTGTGCCCAGGGCTGTGCAGCTCAGCACTCCTTTAAACAGGCACTGGATAACCCCTGGAGAGCACTGGGTGTGACAGTCTCCTTCAAACACAACTGCAGTCACTCCCATTTGGAGCCAGGCACCTGCCTCCCCGCTTTAAACCGTGGTTATGAGAAGAGGGTGGATAATTTTTAAAAATTGCGTTTTCTCACGCTGAAATTTGCCTTTCAGAGTGCTGTCCTGATGGCCTAGAAACAGCCTGCTTTTGGCCTCATTTATCATAGTTAAGCTCCAAGAGGAAAGGACTTAATTGTGGCTTTCTTTTTCTCTCTTTTTTTTTTGTGCTTAATGTTAGATCCTCCTTTGCAACACGAGCTGGAGGTGGTCAGCAAACCTCAGTGTTTATATCAGTGGATCCAGAGGGAGTACTTGAGTTGACAGGAGCTTGGTTTGATTTATCCTGAAGACCAAGTTTTGGATCAATGAGTAGCATAGAATAACCTCCCCAGTGCCCAGGGCCCTGCACAGATGCATTAGTCAGTGCAGAGCCCTGGCTGCTCTGTGCATATGGCAGCTGAAAGGAGCTGAGCAGCTCTGGGGGGGACAGAATTAAGTGGCAAATAACAGCAGTGAGAACCATCTGAAGCGCTGAGGGCGGGCTGGGCTGTGTGCTGGGGCTGTGCTCAGCAGAAATTCTGAAATCCTGCATGCTGACTGCTCTTCTGGAAACTCGGGAGCAGCAGCTGAGCAGGGCTTTGGGATCTGCTCAGCTAGGAGCTATTTACAGGGCTGTGAGGTGGTGGGGAGAGAAGAGGATCTGAGGAGCCTCAGCTCCCATCCCTGCAGCAAATCCCTGATCTGTGCTCAGTGCTGGTTCAGGATCCAGCTGCTGGAGGCTCTTCTGCCTTTGCTTGTGCAGGATATTCTGGAGGCAAAGCTGTGGGAGGATGCTGGGAATGGGTTGGAGAGGCTTTGGAGGAGACTCTTGGAAGAACATCAGACAGGAGTTGAAGCCTTTCAGCTCTTGGCTGCCTCACACTTCAGTTACATGTGAGGGACAAAGAATCAGCTCAGAGGCACCACAGCTCCTCTTCCAAGCCCTGTCCTCCCCTTTTCTCACCAAGAGTCTGTGAAATTGGTGCTCCTCTCATGGCAGGGATGAACTTCACTGATGGAGCCCAACCAGACAGGATCAGGACCTGGGGTGCTGCCTTTGGGGTCTCTGCAATGCGTGGCTTTGCTGCTTTGTGAGGTTTCAGTTCAACCCCAATCTGCTGTGATGGGTGGCTCGAGCTGATGTGGGCAGCGGGGGCATACCCACGTTCCGGTTGGTAGATGTGCTTTGAGAAAAGAGACCAGAGACAGCCCTTAACCCTCTGAAACAACCTCCCGAGGGCTGGCTGGGCTCCATCTCCTCCCTGTGTGTAGTGGCCACATGCAGCTGTCTGTGAGCCACCACCTTGGGTCCTTCCCAGGCACTGCCCACCCCCTGATGGAGCCACGGCCATGCCAAGGGGTGGGTGATGGATCCTCCTGGCCATGGCCATGCCAGGGGTGGGTGATGGATCCTCCTGACCATGGCCATTCCGAGGGGTGGGTGATGTTTCCTCCTGGCCATGGCCATGCCAGGGGTGGGTGATGGATCCTCCTGACCATGGCCATGCCAGGGGTGGGTGATGGATCCTCCTGGCCATGGCCATTCCGAGGGGTGGGTGATGGATCCTCCTGGCCACGGCCATGCCGAGGGGTGGGTGATGGATCCTCCTGGCCATGGCCATGCCAAAGGGTGGGTGATGTTTCCTCCTGGCCACAGCCATGCCAGGGACGGGTGGTATGGGTGATGTATCCTCCTGGCCACGGCACTTGGCAGCTGGACAGGCGACTGACTCATCAGCCTTGGCAGTTTCTCATTTAATCCCGGGGCTGTTGGGATGATTTAAGTGCCATCAGTCCGGAGAGGAGGTTGTGCTTGAGCTTCTGCTTCCAGCACGGCTGTGGAGCCATCGCCTTGCCTGCCTCCCATCCCCACTTTTCGCCGCGGGGGGAGGCTGGGGGTGGATCTGGGCTTGGCTCTCGATTATCTTGCGAGCACTTTGATTTCCTCCCGGCGATCGGGCTCTTCCATTGGCTCCTCTTGCTCTCCGTCGCTCTGCTGCTCGCAGCCGATGTCCTGAGCCCGGCGCCGCTGTGCGGGGCGCTCCGGGGGACCCTGCCCGCCCCGCCGGGCGCTGTGCTGAGCGGCGGAGCCCCGAGCCACCCATGCCCCCGGGGGGAGCGCTCTGCCGGGGGGGCACCGCCTGCCCCGCAATGTAACCGGGGGTGCGGGGGGGCGCGGGGCCGGCCCCGGAGGAGGGGCAGGGGCGGGCAGGGCAGGGCCCCCCGCGCCCCCCCATTGTCGCTGTCCCCTCTGTCTCTCTCTCCCGCAGGCTCTCGTCGCCCGGCGGCTGCGGCGGCGGGGACGGCGGCGGGAGCCGCAAGAGCGGGGTCATTCTGGACATCGCCTCCCTGAAGATGACGGAGCTGGAGTCCGAGGTGCTGCCGCTGCCGCCCCGGTACCGCTTCCGCGATCTGCTGCTGGGGGACCAGTCCTTCCAGAGCGACGACAGGTTCGGGGCACACAGCGCGGGGACACCAACCCGCCGGCAGGGACACACGGACCTGGGGCTCTGCCGGGGCTGGGGGGACACACGCGGGGTGCGGGGACGCGCCGGGGACAGCTGCGGGACACCGGAGGGGACACGGGCGCGGAGCTGTCCGCGGTGCCGCTCCCGGCGCGGAGCTCTCCGCGGTGCTGAGGGCGGGAGAGGCCGCGGATGGCCGGGGGTGCCCGGAGCTGCGGGCACTGGGATGCGCTGGAGGATCCGGCGGCGTGTGGCACCGCTGGGGTGTGCGGGTGGAGGCCGCGGGTGCCCCGGGGTGCTGGATGTGCCGGGAGTGCTGTGGGTGCACTGGGAGTTGCTGTGGGTGCACTGGGAGTTGCTGTGGGTGCACTGGGCCAGCAGAGCTCTGTGGGCACCTGGCTGCGTCCTGGAGTCCCACCAGGGGCTGGCAAGCAGGAGAAGGGACTGATGTCTGGGGGAGGTGTGGGATAGTGAGGGGCTGGTGGAACTCCCTGTGAATTTGTGTGGAATTTGGGCTGACAAGCATTTACTGAGGAGGGACGGCTCCTCCAGGCTGCCCTTGGATGCTGTCTTGGCAGCAGGGTGACTCTGGAGAGCTGCTGGGGTTGTGGTGCTGCTCTCCCTTCCTCAGGATGACCACAGGAATGGCCTTTTTTGTGCTGAGCACCGTCCTGCTGTTCCTGCCTGGCTGGGATTTATCCAGTGAGCAACAGAGGGAATGCCGTGGGTGGCAAGAGAATTCCATGGGCAGAGCAGTTCAAGCGAGAGGAACAGGCACCTTCCCTTCAACTCTGCTCATATCATAAATACTGGTGCTAATGGGGAGTCAGGTGTTTATCTTTCCCTACCAATTAATTCCATGATGCAAACAAAGAGAGATGTAATTCTTGTTGGAGAAAACCTTTCAATTACTGGTTAGTCCTTGACTAGCTGCTGTGTGCCTGCTACACCTGCATCAAGGTTTTTTGTGCATTTCTCTTAAGAGATAATTTCTTTTTTTTTATATGTACAAGTATCATAAAAAAAAAAAAGGTGAATTTGGCTTTGAGACTGTGAATGTGGGTTTTACAAATGTTCTCTATAAGTGTTCCTAACTTTTATCGCTGCATAAAATCGGTCTGGCTCAAAAAGAATCTGTGATCCTGGGGGTTTTAAAGCCCAGATTTCCTTAGCAGACACTTAAACATTAATATAGTTTTATGATACTGAGTGAGAAGTTAACAGGAAATTCCTGCTGCAGAAAATGTCTGGCTTTCAGAATGGTTGTGATATGGCTCATTTGGTCAAGTTTGAAGATTTAATAGTTTTCATATTTAAGTATTTGGAAGGATCTGAAATAGGGAAGATGGCAAAAGCAGCAGATTGTGTTCTTTATGTATTTCTCTGGTTACACCCCTTAACCTTCATTTTCCTCTAGATTTGAGTCTTTCTGATTCAGCATCTCTCTTTAATTTTAATGTGGAGATACTCTGGGTTGTTTTGTTAATTCATTAGCCCCATTTCTCAAGAATTCATTAGCATTGTTTCTCAAGATATCTCAGTTTCACTGGCTCTGTGCTGTTTCCTTGAGTTATTTGATTTCCCCTTCATCTGGAAAACGCTGATAATTTCATTGTGTGGGGGCTTGCAGATCTCCGAGCCCACGTTTGCTGTTCACTGGAGTCCACTTGACTTCCCTGGGAGCTGAGATGAGCTGTGGGCTTTGGGAAATGTTGCTGTTAGGCCTAAATTCCAATCCAAGTCATTAATAATCGTGGGACCTTGTGGCTGAACCGAGCTTGCTGGAGTAATTATGACTAGTTCATTAGCCTGCTCCAAACCCACTGAATCAGGAGCTGATTTAGGAAGAAAAAAAATGAGAAGCAGAAAGACTTTTTGGCTTTGCTGTGCTTGTGGATGATAAGCAGCTCAGAGCTGTGCTTTGAAGGGCTTTGTTGCAGCTCTAGCAGGGATGTGCTGAGGAAAATCCCCCCACAAACTCTGCAGGGAACCTGGACGGGTGGAACAGAGCTCCCTGGAGATGTGACACTGAAGGAAAGCACCCATAATGCTGAATATCTCTTTTATTTGTCAAAGGAATGTTTAAAACCAATGTCTCAAAGGTCTGATTTTGAACATTACCCTGGAATGAGTGTGCTGCTGGAAGTGAGGAGGTTTCTGGGGTCAGCAAAGACTGAAAGGGTGAGAGGCCAAAGGGGAGCCTGGGGTTTGCTGCCTCTGGAGAGTTAAAACTGCTCCTGCTGGAGATGAATTAGTGCATCTTCATCACAGGGGATGCTGAAGAGACACCAGCCCTGGAATGAGGTAATGCTGGAGCTTGAGGAGATGAGAGCTCGTTGGAACAAGTAGGTAATTAGAGAGCTGTGGTACAGCAAGGGGAGAGAGTGGGTCCAGATAACCTCTGAAACAGAAGGGACTAATCAGTGAGTGTGAGGTGGGATGGGTAAATTAGGCTGCTCCTAATTTACTTTTGTTTTTGGGATATGAAGGGTGATCACAGTCGATCTGAGCAGGGCTTGCTCTTTGGCAGGTGGACTGATTGACAGGAGAATGAAATAACACTCATTCTCCTGTGGTGGATGCAATAAATTGGCCAGGAAGCAAATAGGAAATGGCTGGCTGGGAAGGGAATGTGGGAGGAAAATGGATTTGTGAGGCAGAGAGAGAAAAGCCTAATGACAAGCAAATCTAGAGTTGTCAAGCCCAAGAGCTCTTTCCAGGATCATCTTACCATCTTCAGAGCTCACTGCCACGAAGGGTGGAAGGCTTTGGGCTGAGCTGTGTTTAAATTCTGGGCTTGACATTTCTGCCAGGCAGGTCTCTGGGCTGGAGGAGCAGGGTTAGGTGTCGTTCAGCTCAGGATTCCCAGAGGCTACAAGCAGCTCTCAGGGCAGGAATCTGACTGCTGGGGCCTGGGAGGTGATTTCTGCCATGGGGAGGGAAGGCTCTCTTTGGAGCCTTGCAGTTGCCTCTGTTGTCTGGCATTAGTCCTGCCCAGTTCAGAAATTTCCTTCCCATTGGAAGGTGCTGTCAATGCCAATACTGGGAGAAAAATGGATTTGTTCTGCTGGCTCCTGGCAGTGCTGCCTTTCTTATCTCACTGATGTTTTGTGGCCATGAAAGCACCCAGAGCCTCTGCAAAGGCAGAGTTTGGGATGTTGAGCCTGTGACAAAGAGAAAGTGAAGAACTGGGGGCACAAACCCTGCTGGGGCCTGGCTCCCTTTTCACCTTCCTGGCATGGGAACCCTCTGGAAATGGGAATCCTCTGTGCCAGGGAGCTGTGGGAGCAGGGCCAGGGGTGTTGGGGAAGGGAGCAGGAGCTCAGCTCAGCACCCCCAGGGCTGGGGCTGCCCAGGCTCCTGTTCTGAAGGGATGCTGCCAGTGCTGATTAAAGGCAGCTGAGAAAGCACATCTGCTGGATGGATAAATATTGTTTCACACCCCAAGCTGTGGCATCCCTTTGATGTTTGCTGTCCTGGCTGTGGCAGTTTTTGATCTCCTGCATTTCTCTTTTCTTGGACAGTGCTGACAGCTGGGTTGGGGCATGTATAAAAAAAGCCCATTAATAAAATTAAACTGTATCTCAGAAAAGTGTTCATTAGGAGCTTATTTGTTGCCTAATTTGAATAGTCTGAACACTTTCCAGAAAATCATCGTCAGAAGCCACAGTCCTATTTACAGGAGCGAGAAGTAATGGATGTCACTTTGATTAAGTGCATTTTTCTGAGGCTAATTATCAGCAAAAAAATCATTTTGATGGATGAGAATGTTTGGAAAAGCTGCTTGTGCAGAAGAATTCAGAAACTTCTCTATAAAATTTTAACATCTCCTATTTCAAATCAAAGATATTTTGGGTGTTGCATAACCAAGAAAAGAGGATTTTGTCAACCGAGGCCAATTCTTTTAAGTTTCTGCTTTCAGTTTTTTTAGAGTCTTACAACTTCTTTGTCTGTGATCTGACATCTGGTCTTTGTCTCTAATTTGTCACTAAGTGGTGGCTCTAACTCTTAGGTCAGAATATGCTTGGCATGAGCAAAGTGAAGTGCTGCAATATCAGCCTTGGAGGATCTTATCCCTGCAGTTTTCATGCTAACATGCCCCAAGTGAGCTCCTCATCAAAATGCATCATTACATTAATGGAGCTGGGGAGTTTTGTGTTCCCCAGGCAGGTTCTGTGGCTGAGTCCTCACTTCATTGCTATTTGATTTAATGGGCAATTTTCCTCGTTTTATTTGGAAGATGCAGATGCCAATTTGAAAATTCCAATTTGTATCCAGAAATTAGAGACATTTGTTTCTCTGCTGGTGAGGTAATGGCCAATATTTTAAATCAGCACACAGCCTGCTCAGGCTGTCGCCTCTGTGCCAGGGAAGGTTTGTACCTGGAATTAGGAGATTCAGCTCTGCTGCCTGTGTGCCACAAAATTCCCCTGGGGGAGGCTCTCCATCCCCCAGCAGTGTGACCCCTTGCTTGTAAAGCAGGATGGATATTGTTGCTAATATCCCTTCCCCCAAAAATGGTGTTTAGACCTATTTCCACCATTCCTGGGTGCAGAAACTCTCAAGGGCCAGCTCAGTGATGATGCCTGAGCAAACCAAGTAACAAATTGAAGGTGCTGGGATCCCAGACGGGAGCTTGGGAGTGCCTGTGTGTCCAGCAGAATTAAATTGCTTCTCCTCTGCTCCTTCCACCTGGCAAAGCAAAACCAAACCAGTTATTAATCAGATTAGGCTGTTTAATCAATTAAATAATTTGATTAGGCTGTTTCCCTGAGTCAAGGCTTTATCAAGGAAGTTTCTGTGTGACAGCACAAGCAGGAGTTTGCCCCTGCCAGCCCTGCATGGTGTGGGCACCTCCTCACCCTTAACAGGGGCAAAACCAACAGATGCTGCCCCTGGATTGCTGAGCCCAGCCCCAGGTGGGACACACCAGCATGAGGAGCATTGGGAGACTGAGGCAGATTTATAAAATTGATTTGGGTTTTCTTGTGTTTGCAGAACTTTTTGATGATAGCATTCTTAATTGAGGTTTGTTTTTCCAGTTGTTCTGAAAGGCTGCAGGGATGATTCCCAGTGCTGTGGCTTAATTGCAGTGCTGCTTGGAGTTTTTTAATTGATGTTTCCTTGCAGCTATTGGTGTGCTCTTGTCTCTTCGTCTTCAGGCAGGTACCCCTGGACATTGG
Organism: Molothrus aeneus; assembly: GCF_037042795.1. Taxonomy (NCBI): domain Eukaryota; kingdom Metazoa; phylum Chordata; class Aves; order Passeriformes; family Icteridae; genus Molothrus; species Molothrus aeneus. The sequence goes on along the minus strand of NC_089664.1, from coordinate 9,448,541 downwards.
CAGGAGTATTAGGAAAATTATGAAAGTAATAGAGCAAAGAAGAAACACAGTTCTCTTGTAATTGTAACTATTATTTTATTTTAAAAAATGGCCATTGCTTTTTTCCAGGGATATTGTTTTCACTGTCAGCAGTGGGCCCTTGCTTGCAATAAAAGAAAGTGCACGTAGCAGGCTGGTGGAATGAGCAGAGGTGTCCCAGGAGGGCTGCTGTGTATGGCTGTGCCCTGAGGAAAAGGAAGAACAACATTGATTTTCAGTTATTTAGTGCAATTTAACACTGTGGGCTCAAATTTCCGTCCCTCCCTGGGGTGGTTTTCTTTTCCCACTTATTTACTTTCCCTTTGGTTCCTTTTCTATTTATTGGGGGAATGGGTTTGAAAGAGAAAACAGCATTTCAAGGTACCTGAGTGAAGGGAGGAGCATGGGCAGGGGATTGGTGAGGTGGGCACATTCCCAGGGCAGCCCCTGGGCTGGTGCTGAGCTCACTCATTTGGGCAAAATGAATTGGTTTACTCCCCTCAAGCAGTCGTACAGGACACACTGCAAGTCCTAAATGAGAGATTTCCTGGCAGGCACAGTACAGAGGGCATGAGAAATGCTGGAGTCCGGGCTCCTGCTGTGGTAAATGGGACAAAGCTCCTTCCACGTGGTCTTGGCGTGGCTCTGGAGCCTGCTGGGGCATCTCTGGTGGCTCCTGGGGTGGCCCTGGGGGTCTCTCTGCCAGGGGAGCTCCTGTGCCACCTCAGCCTGCTGGGAAAGGGCAGGGGCAGCTCCAGGGGGAGCCAGGGGAGAAACCTGGCTGGGTGTGAAAGCTTGGCAGGGCCTCCAGCACAGGGATGTGCCAGGGGTGTGCACACACCACGTGCTGTTTGGCAGCACAGCAAGGCCCTGTGCCTGCAGGAGTCCCCAGGAGGGCTGTGCAGCTTCAGGTGAGGCTGGAAGGTCGGGCTGAGCCCCAAGCTGTCACCACTGCTGCTGTAGTGACAGCACCAGAAACAACTTGGCAGCTGTAGCTGTAATTGCAGAGAATGCATTAAATTTTACTGCTGTGTTTTCCCACCACCTTCTCTCATCGCAGTTGCATCTTTGTTCCCAAGGGAAATAATTTATTGCTGCTCTGAAGGTGTTGCTCACTGCTTTTCCTGTGCACAGCATGTTCAGTGCCTGGCAGCTCAGGCAGCCCCCTCTTGGGGGACACAGAGGTTCCTGTCCCTCTGTCCCAGCCCTGTGGTGATGCCAGCCCTGCTCAGGTGTGAGCTGCTCTCCCTCAGACCCCTGTGTGGCTGTGAGGTCACCAGCAGAGTGAGTAACTTGGTTGGTAATTGCTGCTGTGCATGTTCCTGTGAGGCACCTCACTCATTTTATTGTGGTCCGTGCAGCAGAGGGGCTTAGACAGGAATAAAAGGCTGGAATTTGAATCCAAGCACCTCTGGTTGTGAGAAGTGCCACCAACAGACAGGAGCAATCCTTTCCTATTCTGGCCCTGCTTGCTGAGGGAGACGAGAGCGCGCTGCCAGTGGAGCCCTGCAGCGAGCACAGATTTCCCTGCCATGCTGCATTTGCCTCTGCTCCACTGGCACTTGTCTGGATCCAGAGCAGAGGTGGAGGTGTTCATGTGCAAATTAAATCCCTCATCCTGCTCCTGGCTGCCAGCTCAGAGTGGCTCACACTGGCTCTGTGCAGGGCTCCTGCCAGCTGCTCTCAGGTTGCCCACCAAGGGTTGGCAGTGCAGCCTCCCAGTCCCCAAACCTGGAGATTTTCTCTATTATCAGTCCATTAATTTGCTGCATTGCTGCAATTAAAAAAAAAAATTATCTTTCAGAGAGTTTCTAGTTTAGATTCTGCTGCTCCATCACACTTTTTATCAATTAACAGCATGGAATTTCAGCGGCTCCGTGACCTCATTTCCTCTCTTTGTGAAGCTTTTTGTTGCCATTTTAGCAAATTTCTGGCTGCTGTTTTACTGCAGGGAGAGGATCAAAGTGCAGCCTGCTGGAGCAGGCAGGTCCCTGTGGTGCCAGTCTGACTCTGCTCTCTGTTCTGTCCCCACAACCTCATTGATGTTTTAAGATCTCCCCTGCACAGCCAGAGGGCTGGAAGGAGGATTTCAGGGTTGCAAATCCCCTGGCAGGTTCAGCATTTCCCCTTTAATTATTCTAGGTAATAAATAATTGATAATGAAGAAGTTTGTGGTGATAGAGTTGAGATGCAAGGCCTTGGTGAGAACAGGAATGCCATGGGTGTCAGCACGTTGCCAGCAGATTAGAGGAATGTTTTCCAACGTTCAACATTTTCCAAACTTCTCAAACTCAGCAAACCTGTCCTTTAAAGCAAGTAGTGGGTGAAGCAGTGCTTGGAAGCATTTTCAGAGTTATTTTCTGTCCTGAAACTCCCCCAGCCATGTGGTGCAGGGGCAGACGTGCCCTGCCAGGGCCATCCGTGGTTCCTGGAGGAGCTCCAGGAGCTCAGAGCTGGCTTTGCCTCTTTGGGTTGCACTGGGGCCACAATTGCTTGGTCTTGCTTCTGCCTTGCTCCAGACAGACCATCTGCTCCTGTCCCTTCAGGAGACAGCCTGGAGCTGTTTGCTGGCCATAGAAATGGTGCTTTGTGAGAGGAAGGTGGGGAGTAAAGTTTGTGGATGGGCACAACACCTCGGGGCTGGGACACCCCCGGTGCCATCTGTGGTCAGTGCCAGCGTGCCGGGTGCCAGCCCTCAGCGTGGGGGTGAAGGTTTTTGCAGCCAGGTGTATTTTCTGCACTGGTGTTTCCCCTGTGGTTCTCCTGTGATGTTTTCCCCCATGGAACGGGGTCCCTGTAGCCAAGGAGGGGGCACATCCTGCTCATGCTCTGCCATGCCCATGGCCTGGCTGAGTTCCTGCCTGCAGCAGGTGGGTGGGAGAGCAGGGATGTGGAACACCATGGACAGGCGACCATGGGGGGCTCAGAGCCAGGGGGAAGGGAGGAAGGGAGGGAGGAGGGATGTGGGGAGGGAGAGCAGAACACTGTCCACGGCCAGAGGGAAGGGAAGAAGGAATGAGGGATGTGGGAATTTGGAAGGAAAGAGGGATGTGGGAAGGGAAGAAGGAAGGATGTGGGGAGGGAGAGCAGCACACTCTGCCCTGCCGGGGGTGGGTGAGGTCAGCAGGGTAATGTGGAGTGAAAGAGCCGTGAATTACCGGGGGCCGTGACTGACTGAAGTGTGGGGACACAGCCAGATGTCCCTCCGTGAAGCTGGGAGCTTCAATCACGTCTTTCCTTCGTGGTTCTGCTCTTTGGATGAACGAAAATCTTGCCTGAGGTGAGCTAAGCAATGGTGAGGGGTGGGTTTGTACCTGTGCTGGTGCAGAAATATCCTGGTTTTCTCCATGGAGCTGGGCTCTGGTGAGGTGCTGGCTGTCCTGTGTCACTGTGTCACTGTGCCCTGGTGTGTGGCACACTGGAGGGCTGGAGCTGGAGCTCCTGGGGCTGCTGCAGGGTGAGGAGCAGGGCCAGGACTCTGCCACAGAGCAGGGTTTGTGTCCCTGGCCGGGGTCTGGGTGTCACATGGAGGGATGGAGCAGGGGCAGGTGTCCCCTGTGCTCTGCTCCCCTGCTGCTGTCACTGGGGGTGTCCATCTCGGACACAAACTGTCCCTTGTGTGACACCTCTGCCCTAGCCCTGGGGCTGTCGGTCTGTCCCTCTCTCTGCCCCGCTGCCTCTGCTTTGCTGGGCAGGCTCTGATGTCGCTGCTGTCACCGGTTCCTTTGTCGCGGGTGGGTTTTGCTGCTGCTCTGCCATCTCACTGCGGCGGGGCCCTCTGGAGGCCAGCGCACACATCACTGCCGTCCAGCTCCACAAACCCAGGGAAAATGGCATTTTCTTGTTCTCTCCAGGACACTCTCTTGTCACCTGTCTTTGAGCTTTTGGTTGTAGCTTTACATAAAGCTGGCTGCTGTGGCGTGTTTGTCCCTGAGGTGCTGGGTATGCTGTCTGCTGGGTCTAGGGGAGTGAGGAGTGGGTCTGTCCATGTCTCCTGTCTGTGCAGCCACCCACGGCCACTCTGCCAAGGCTGGAAGTTGGGATCCTCCACCCAGGGAGGGTCCTGAAGGAGGTGCTGCCATCCTCCTCTCTGCACATCCCAGCTCCTGGAGTTAAACATGGATCTGCAGGTTCCATGGAACCCCAGGTTCCCTCAGACCTGGTCCTGCTCTGCAGAGGGCTGTGGTGAGTTCCTCTCTCCAGGATGGGTTTTGTCCCTCTCCTGCACCGCTGGGGATGGACACGGCTGCTGTGTGCTCTCAGCCTCTGCTTCAATAGCAGGATTCTCAGAAAAGCTTCACTTTGAGGTGAGGCCAACCCCAAGCCCGCCCCGTGTGAGTGAGTGACCATGACTGGGATTTGCTGGGGTTTGGGTGTGGATTTCTTTGGGTGGTGACTCCCCTGCCCTGCACTCTGCTGCCTGTGGCTCCCAGGGGAGGTTCCCCAGCTCATTCCCATTCCTGGACTGTCGGGCTGGTGTTTCCCCAGCCCATTCCCATTCCTGTCGTGCTGATGTTTCCCCAGCTCATTCCTGTTCTCGTTCCCATTCCCGGACCATTGGGTTGGTGTTTCCCCAGCTCATTCCCATTCCCGTTCCTGTTCCCGTCAGGCTGGTGTTTCCCCATTCCCATTCCCAGACCGTTGGGTTGGTGTTTCCCCAGCTCGTTCCTGTTCCCATTCCAGTTCCTGTCAGGCTGGTGTTTCCCCAGCTCGTTCCCATTCCCATTCCCGTTCCTGTCGGGCGGGTGTTTCCCCAGCTCATTCCCGTTCCCATTCCCGTTCCTGTCGGGTGGGTGTTTCCCCAGCTCATTCCCGTTCTCATTCCCATTCCCGTTCCTGTTGGGCGGGTGTTTCCCCAGCTCATTCCCGTTCCTGTCGGGCGGGTGTTTCCCCATCCTGGAGTGCCAGGGCGGGGCGGGAGCGGCAGGGAAGCTGCGGGAAGCTGCGGGAAGCTGCGGCTGTGTTTGGATTCGGCGGCTCTGCCGCGCTTCCTGCAGCCCACGCAGCCTCCAGAGCAGCCGAGTGCGGCTCTGCAAATTTAGCAGCTCCCTCCGGGCGGGGAGCTCTCCTCTCTGGGCCGTGGGCAGAGCCACGGAGCTGCTGCGCGTGCCTCATTCCCCGTGTGTGACTATCAGCAAAGTCATTTCTTTCCTTGAGATTTGCTGCAAAGAGTTTCTGGCTGTAGAAATGGACTTTGCGAGAGCCCCACGCCCTGTGTGAGCCTCGGCCGTGGGGCAGGGTCCCTGTGGCTCCAGCACAAGCTGGGGTTCGGGAGCAGCTGGAGCTTGGTGGCTCCGTGCAGGTACGTGTCACCTCCCTGGTGGCAGCAGCTGTCAGGGAAAAGGTCTCCTCTGTCTGGGAGAGAGCAATGTTTCTGAGGAGCAGGTGGTGAAGATGTTCAGCAAATGTCAGCTTGAGACCTTGCCATCCTGTGGGCAGGAGTGACACTGCTGAGAAATGTGTTATCCTGTCAGAAAGCGGCAAAAAACGAAGAGAAAAAAAAAAAAATCCCCCGGGGAAATGTTTACGAGCGAGGCAGGGCTTTGCCAAAAGTGGGCGTTTTTCCAGCACGGAGCCTCGGGAGCGTGAGCTCTTGGAGCAGTGGGAATCCTGCTCCAGCTCACACCACTCTGTGTGCCTGAGCCACTCTGCCTCGGTCTGAACGCCTCAGTCACTGCCCTGAGCTGTTTCATTTGAGAGTGGCATTTTCACTGAGGCACCGTGTTGGTTTGTAGGTGAGCAAAAAGCAGTTTAAACAGAAAAGGATGCTGCAGATGGGTACCAAACACAGCTTTTCAGAGCTAAAGCACTGCCAAAAACTCCTTTCAGATAAACTCTGCTGGTGGTGGCATTGCAGAGACCCAGAGACACTCGTTTGCCCAGTGTCCAGTACCAGTGTGTGAAGTGCGTAATTGCATCTGGGCTGAGAGCTCCATATGGGAGTATTGTTGAAAATTTTCTCATTTAATGAAATGGGTGGTAATTGGCTCTTAGAAGGGAGTTTAATTGGAATAATTGGCATGGACACTCGTGTTAATTTAGTTTGGTGTTTCTAATGCACAGTCACGGTGTTTGCTCAAGAACAGAAGTGGGGATTAGGTGCTGCCCGTATTTCTCAGCAAGAAGTTGCAGCTGGGCTCTGGGAAGGCATTTACTGGAGGAAGCTGTTCAGTTACTGTTCTTGAAGTTGGATTTTGGAGATGGATTTGCTTCATTACCGTTTGATGCAATCACACCCACGCTGCTGAGAGTCGAGGCCTCCTCTGACGTTCAGTTCCCACTTCAGATGATTTGGGATTGGACTTTCTGCTCTCCTGGAGCAGCTCCAGCTCCTTGGCACAGGGACATCCCTGTCCTGAGGTGCTCACACACACACACGTGTGCAGGAGTGTGCTCACTCAGGAGACAGCACACCAGGAAGGGGAAGTTCATGTTCTATACCCAGCCTGTCATCCCTGCTTCTCTCAAGCCTCTCAAGACCCATCAGTTCCAGGTCAGTAAATCAGCACCATGAGGTTTTTCTGTGTGGAAAAAGATTTTACAGTCTCTTTCCAGCGTGGAGATGTCTCAAGCTGTCATCTCAGAGCTGCTGTTCAGGGACTGCCATGAGCTGGAGGCTCTGCTGCAGGAGCTGCTGCTCTGTGGGGTCACTGGGAGTGTGAGATGGTGACACAAAAGCCATTACAGCTCCTCAGCCTCTTCCAGAGCTGTAGTTTAACAATTTTTTTTTCCTTTTCATCTTCCTCCAAAATGCTTTTAAAGCTCGGTATTGTCACTTTGTTTGGACTCTTCCCACACAGTAACTGCACTTAGAACTGTCCAGTGCTGATGGGGAGATTTATTGCCAGCAGCTATCGTGTGAAAATTGAGAGGAAAAACAATTTTCTGGGCAGCTCTTGTTAGGCCTCTAATGGGAAATATTTCTTTTGAGCTAAGAACTTGTAAATGGTTTTAGTGGTGGATGCTGTGCTCTGTGCCTCAGGAATGTTCAGCCTTCCAGGGTTCAGCAGCACAAATGTTTCTGCTTGCAGACATGTGATGACCTCACCGTGCATGCACGAGGGCTGCACTCCTTCCCAATGGTGAGAATTTAAAAAAAAACCCCAAAAAACCTCTGACAAAGAGCAAATCTTGGACCTCGGAGCCCAGGGAGTGAGGATTGGATTCCAGCAGGAGGCAGAGAGGGGATGTTCCTCTCTGCAGCAGGGAATTGTGAGGCTGAGAGCAGGGGCTGGGTGAGTCCTGTGCCCTTTTCCAGTGCTGTGCTGGGTGTGCTGCTGGAATTTCTGTTCCCTTTCAAAGGAGCAGGATTCACAAGAGGCACAGTGAGTGCTGCTGTTCCTGCACGGGTTAGTGCTCACCTCAAGATCCTCTTTGGGACCTCATGGCTGCTTTTCCTGAGAAACTTTGGGGAACTGGAACAATTACCCAAACTTTTAGGGCCTTTTCCCCCCCTCTGAGCTTTTTGTGCTCTATTTCCCACAGGCAGATTTTAGGGAGAGAAAGGAGTACAGCTGAACATGCTGGTGAAGATATTAATCATGATATAATTCAATTTTAATTCCATTAGACACTTCTAGTGATCAGGGAGTTTCTCACTTGCTTTAATCGACTCTTTTCCAGATGATGAAGCTGCAAGCTCTGGCACTTGTTATAAATGTCTGTTTATTAAACCATCCTTCCTCCTAAAACCCTCTGCCTGGCCAGGATGGATACAGATGGAGAGGATGATGTTTGCAGTTCAGTCTTTAAGGAGACCCTGTGTCAGAAATTGCAGCCTTCTCTTTTTCATTTTTTGTGTCTTTATGTGAGAGATGAGAACAGGCCAAGGGATTTTTTTGCTGTGCTTTTTACTGTAAATGTTTGAGGCAGCCAAGATCTGTGAAACAGCATTTGCTGTCACACCAGCTCCTGGAGTGGATGTTCCCTTTCCAACAGAGGATTTGGTCATGGCAGTTGAACCAAAAGCTGATGGGCAGATAAGGGCAATGCTGGTGGACAATTTAAAATCCTTTTGTGGCTTTAGTTCACCTTTGGCTCCTGCCCTGGCTGGGCAGGCAGCTCTGACAGGTGTGAGGCAGCTCTGGGGGCAATTCCAGGGCTTTTTGTGCAAAACTTCAAAACAGGGACACAGTTCACACATCCTTGCCTTTTCCTTTTAATGCCTCGGGGCTGGCCTCTGCTTTTGGCTGGATGTGGAAAGAGAGATGGTTTTTGTCACATCCAGGACAGCACCTGTGTCACTTGGGCATTGCACTCACCTGGCTGCAGGTGACTCTGAGCCCATCCCCTGGCTGCAGGTGACTCTCTGAGCCCATGCCCTGGCTGCAGGTGACTCTCTGAGCCCATGCCCTGGCTGCAGGGGCTCCTGGCTCACAGCAGAACCCCCGGCTACAGCAGGATGTTGATGGGTAAGCAAATCTTTCCTCATTGAAGTTAAAATAAGAAACGTTCCTGGAGATCAATGGTCTGGTACAGCCCCCTGTTCTCGTCCTGCCCACACAGCCTGATGAGGCTGTCACAGACTCCATGGAGTTCATGCCTCATTTCTGCAGCACACTGTGAATTCCTCTTTAGGGGGACTTGCCATTTTCTCTGTCTTATATAATGCATCACAAAAAGATTGCTGAGAGAAATGAAAAAATGTATGGGAAATGGTACCTGGCATCATCCAGCGACCCTGGGGAGGGAAGAAAATGTCATTACCATGAGGCATAATTGGCAGTGCTGATGGAGAGCCCCAAAGCCAAAAGTTCTTCTTTGAATGTCAATCATTTTTCTTGGATTTTTTTAGAAGTTTTATGGAAGTTTTTAGATGCTAAAATTCTCCACGTTTTTCAGCAGAAACCCTTAGCACCATTTAATAGGCAGACACTGCTCTGCATCGCATTGCAATTCCAATACTTTAAAAGCAAAGAACATCATGCAAAAAAAAAAAAAAAAAAAAAAAAAAAGAACTTGGAGTCCTTTAAAACTGCAGAGTGGGAATCACTCTGGCATTTTGAAAGTCCCTGTGAAATTGCTTCCTGCTGAGCTCTGCCAGGGCTGTTTGCAGCAGCAGGAATGCCATGCTGCGGTGCCAGCTCCATCACCAGCTCCCCTTGGGCACTTTCCCAAATTCCAGAGGGGATCATGAGAGGTGCCACGAGGTGCCTTTGCAGCTCTGGCTGCCTGTCACATCCCCTGGGAGAAGCTGGGGTGAATCCCGGGGGAGCAGGGTGTCCCCTGGGCTGGGTGTGATGGAAAGGGGCTGTGGCTGCTGCCTGTCCTGCCCTGGTCACCGAGGGTGCCCAGAGCGCTCCTGTCCTTGCCCAGGTGCTGGCTGGGATGGAAAGGTGCCACAGGGGCTGCCTGTCCTGCCCTGGTCACCGAGGGTGCCCAGAGCGCTCCTGTGCTTCCCCCAGGTGCCGCCTCAGCCCCTGCAGCAGGAGACCCCAAGGGGGAATCCTGGCCTCGAAGGCACCTGTGGGGCTCAGGCTTGGGAGAGGCTGGAGGGACAGGAAGGTAATTCTGCCACACCGGGTGGATTTTCTTCCCCTCCTGTCCCACAGCTCGACCTCTCCTGCCCCGCTCCTCCTGCGGTACCCAGGGGCATTTCCAAGGTGTTTTCAGATTCCCGGTGGGAAATCGCTGCACAAATGCTTAAAGCCATAAACATTTATGGTGCAGAGATCATCCCTGCTGGGAGGCAGCAGCTGCTGGCAGGGGAGGGGGGTGCTTTGGGCTTGGGGGAGCCTGGAGCCCCCCCAGCTCCTCCTGGAGGGGTTTGGGTGCTGCCCAGCTCCTCCCAGCCAGGTTTGGGTGCTGCCCTGCCATCTCCTCTGCTCATCTCTGCCTCCCTCCCCGCCCTGCTCCTCTCGGGGCTGACTCACACCTGCCCAGCCCTGCCTGGAGCAGCCGGCGCTGCTCCCATTGAACCTCGGGAATCAGAGAGTGACCCCGTTATGTACTCACCTGGAAAAGTGACTTGGCCGTGCCTCATTGCTGTGCTCTGCCTGGAGACGTCTCATGCTTCCCTTGCAGATGTATATTTAGATTTTACCCGAGGGCTTTTAAATTTCCTCGCTGGCTTGAGCAGCTGCGACAGGTACACACTTACCTCCCCTTATTTCCTCCGGCCATTTCAACCTGTCACCGGCTTTGTGAAGGAGCAGGAGGGGATTGGGAGTTACTGAAACGCTTCAGGGTCTCACTGCTCTGCTTGTGAGCCTGTCAAATGCACCCAGGAGCGGGAGCAGTGGCTTTGTAGGGAGGTTTGTTCAGCACCTGCTCGGGCGTGCTCCATTTCTCCTTCTCCCTGCCAAGCAGTCCCGGGTTGCCACGCTGGGTTTGCAGCTTTCCTGTGTCGCTGATGAGCCACACTCAGAGAGGGAAAAACGGCTTTGCAAAGGCTGCAGTGATGACAGTTCTGGGATTCAGCAGTTATATAAGGGATGCTCTGGCTTAGGGCAAGGGGAGCTGCCCTCCCTGCTCCCCCCAGCCCAAAAGAGGGGCTCAGTTTGGGAATCCCCCCCATCCACCTGCAGCCAGCAGGGCACAGCTGAGCAGTGGAGCAGCCTCGTGGCTCTGGGTGGGAGGGGGATTTCGGGGCACTGCTCCTGTTACTGGGCACTTTCTGGAGTCCTGGGTTCCTCTCCTCTAAACCCTAACATTGGAAGTTGTTAATATTTGGGATGTTAATGCAGAGTACACTGGCAAGAGGAGAAAAATCAAAGGCTTTTCTGGTACCAGCCCGTCCCCCTCTGGGCTCACAGCCTGCTGCAAGCTCTGGATGTGTTTTCTTACTTTACATAATTTTTCCATCTCTCTCCATCAGCCCAGCTCTTCAAAGGCTTCCTTCTGTTTCCAGCTCTCTTGCAGCTGCTAAATACATTCTCATCAATGCTTTCCGAGCTGTTCCTCCTTCCCCAGAATTCCGTTGCTCCAGTTTATTGCAGAACTCTCCCAAACTCTGCCGAGGAGCCGCTGGGTGATGCAGGAGCTGCTGCCTGGAGCTCTTTGGTTGTGCTGCCTGGTTCAGCTGCCAAGGCTAAACAGGGAAAGTGAGGGAATAAAACACAGGCAGTGAATTCTGCCTGTGCCATGCAAATCTTCCTGGTGGTCCTGTGACCGTGTTCCCAGGGGTCCGAGGATGAGGGAAGAGACGAGGATCTGACTCCATGTTTCAGAAGGCTTGATTTATTATTTTATGATATATATTATATTAAAACTATACTAAAGGAATAGAAGAAAGGATTTCATCAGAAGGCTGGCTAAGAATAGAAAAGAAGGAATGATAAAATAGGCTTGTGACTCTCAGAGAGTCCGAGCCAGCTGGGCTGTGATTGGCCATTAATTAGAAACAACCACATGAGACCAATCACAGACCCACCTGTTGCATTCCACAGCAGCAGATAACCATTGGTTACATTTTGTTCCTGAGGCTTCTCAGCTTCTCAGGAATAAAAATCCTAAAGAAAGGATTTTCCATAAAAGATGTCCGTGACAGTGGTCCCACTTGGCCAAAGGTTCTGTGGGTGTGTGACGGTGTCAGTGAATATTGAGGTTCCCCCGCTCCAGGCTCTCTCCTGGGGGGTTTGTTTGCTTTGCCAGGATGCCAAGGACCCCCAGAAGTGCAGAGGGGATGGAGCAGCCCCCCAGGCCCACCGTGGTGGGAGCTGATCCCACAGAGATCCCTGGAGGTGAGTCCCCTCCAAAGGCTGGGCTGGCACTCCGGAATGGAGAGAGGGAATTTGGGATTTTGGCAGCAGCACTCAGCCCAAGCGCTGTCCCAGCCAGATGCTGTGATGACAGAAATCCCTGCAGTTTGTGAACTTCTCCTGAAATGCTTTTGATGACAGTTTAATAATAACACTCAGTGCTGGGTACAGAGCTTCTCACCCCTGGAAGTGCAGGGCTGTGTGAGAAGGGTAAGGACCATTATCCCCCCTGTGAGCAGGGGGAATAGCTGCTTTTATTTGTGAGCCTCATTAGAACAAGTGGAATTAATCTACTTTTCATATGAATGGCACTGCTTTTTAAAGACAGACGTCAGAAAGGAGTCCTAGAGGGCTCCAAGTGGTGCAGATCCATCTGATGGCTTCTCAGGGAACTCGTCAGAGCCTGTGGTGAGAGGCATTAACCCTGCCAAGGCACAGGGAGGAGGGGACAGAAAGGCAAAGCAGGGCACAGGCTGGGTTTGCTGTGCCCTGGGTGCTGCTGGGTGGGTGTTTCTGACCCTGGCATGTGTTATTTGCCCTGCCCTTCCCCTCTGCAGCTGCTCAAAGCCCCATTGCTTGGGAATGTTCTCCTACCTCTGATCCTTGGTGCTCTCTGTGTAGTGCATGGAGAAATTCCATTGAAATAATTAATTCAGTCATTGATTAATTTCTTAGTGGGAGGACTCAGAGGCCATAACATCTTCTTGTGAAGTCACTGAATTTTGGGGTTTTTCCCCTCTTCTCAGTCCTGCTCTACATCCCCCTGGTGCATCCTGGCCCTCTCCAGCCTGCAGGGAGCCCAGGCAAGTGGAGGTTTGTTTTGGCTGTGACAGTAATGGGCAGTGAGTGACCAAGGCCTGGGAGTGCAGGTGGCAGAGTCCCTGAGATGCTTTCAGTGCTGCCCTGCTGCTCACAGCCCATTACTGCATGGAGTCACCGCCAGGGAAGCCAAAATCCTGGGAAATCCTCCCAATACCTTTGGCACTCAGCTGTAGGGAGTGGGGAAGGCAGGACCCACCACCCTGGGGACAGGAGATCAAGGGAGGACTGGTGTGCAAGTGCTTTGAATTGCAAAGTGTGGCTGGGGCGTCCTCTGGCCCTGCCCTGCTCCAGCAGCACCTGCCCCACAGATCCGTGTCTGTCCCATGGGATCAGCCCCAGGACAGCCCCAGCTCACCTGGATGCCCCATGGATCCATGTTTCTCCCATGGGATCAGCCCCAGCTCACCTGGATGCCCCACAGATCCATGTTTCTCCCATGGGATCAGCCCCAGCTCACCTGGATGCCTCACAGATCCATGTTTCTCCCATGGGATCAGCCCCAGCTCACCTGGATGCCCCTCCTGGCACTGGCAGGTAGGAGTCACCCTCCACCCTGGCTTTCTGCAGCCCCTCAGGAGGGATTTTATCCTCTGTGAATTTTAAATTTCACCTTTGGCAGAGCCCTGCTGGCTCTCCCAGCAGTGCTGAGCTCCTGCTCCCATGCCAGGGCCCTTCCTCTCCAAGCTAATGGAAAGAAAATGGAGAGAAGTTTTTTATAATTGACTCAGGATCAATAGGTAAAAGTATTTCCTAAAAGCACTTTTATTAATAAATACCTACATAAATCCCTTCCCAGGCATCTGCTGCACATTGCAATATCTCCAATCTGAGTTAATCAATGTATTGGTGTTGTCTGTCTGACTGTGAAAGGAACTGGAGCTCCTTGGGTTCAGCTCTCTCACTGACTGTAATTCCAGGAGCTGATGGAAGTCAGAATTCCTGGCAGAAGGATTTGTTTTGTTGGGAAAAGAGTTCCCTGGGGCTCTCTTGAGCAGGGTGTGCTGTTGGGGGAGCAGGTGGGGGGATCCTGGCTGTCCCAGAGGGCTCTGAGGGTGTCCATGCTCCCCGTGTGTGTGTGGGAGCAGCTCTGGCACTGCACAGGCATGGAAAGGCCAAGTTCTGCTCAGAGGAAGAGGATGAAGCACCAACATTTTTAATTTTTTTTCTTTTTTTTCTTTTTGGCAAATTTACTGTTTTCACTGAGACAAATGTCAAGAGGAAAAAAACATTCTGGTGAGGAAGCAGAAGCTCCTTTTTCTGTGATTTTAACTTCCCATTGGGATAGGGAACGATTAGCGAACAGAAGAAAAAAAAAATCAAATCTTTGAATTTCCTCAGAAGCATGGACATTTGCAGGCAGTTCTGCTGCAGAGGGATGTTCCAGTGGTGTTTCCTGTGGCTTGCAGTTCTGCTGCAGGGGGATATTTCAGCTGCTGTTTTCTGTGCCTTGGCTGCAGCATCCTCGGTGGGATGGGGGGTGGTTTTTTCCAGGGCTCTGCCTGAGCCACCTCCAAACCTTGGCAGCTTTTGCAAAGCAATTTTGCAGAGTGCCTGGTGACAATGTAGGGCATTCCCTGGTGGCTCAGGGGCAGGGCTGGTGCATGTGCACTTCGTGAAAAACACCCCAGCAAGAGGCTGTGCCAGGCAGCTCTGTGCATTTATCTGAGCATTAGTGGCCCTCTGAAGTTTATTGAGCTGATAATGTCACGCTGTGACATTTGTTGGGGTCCTGAAATACAGGAGGTGTTTCTGGCAGTCATAAATTACATGGGATCTTGTTTTTCCTCGGTGTTATTAAATAAAGGGAGGTCAGGGTTGCTCTGCAAAACACAGAGGGGCCATGCAGGGAAAGGTGATTTTCCTAGAGCTGCTTTCCAAGGCTGTCCAGGGGTTCCTGGAGGGATAATAATGAGCATTAATGGCTTTTCAGCTCGGGGTCCCTGCAGTTAACATTTTATTTGTATGAACACAGCCCCTCCTTGGAGCAGCAGCTCTGGTAACATCTCCTGTGTGCTTCTGGCTGCTCATGAGCACAAGCTCTTCTTCCAAAGTGTGTTTTCCCACCCAGGTTACTCCTTGTGGGTTTGGAATGATCTTTGCAGAGCTGATTCCTTTTGAGATTTTAAAATACATTAACCTGGCTTTCCCTGAAGAGGTCCTGCAAGCTAACACTCTTGGGTTGGGTCTCAACAGAGCAGGTTTGTTTGCCAGAAAATGGGAAAAACTCAACCCCTTCCTGTATCATCAGCTACTTCTAATGGACAGGGTGATGCTTTATTATTAATAAGTTGGATATGTGAGTAAAGGGAGTTTTGGCAGCCAGGACTGAAAGCGGCCTGGATAAAAGGGAGAATATTTAACAGTGCAGTTGCTGTGGATTCAATTAAGAGCAATGAAGAATCTGCTTCTTTCTTAATCTTGTTTTCTGAAATATTATTACCCCTGCAACTTCTGCTCAGCAATTCCCAGCCATGTCTCCAGCCCCCGGCACAGCAGTGGTCTCTGCATTATGGAGATGCTGAAATGAGAAATCAGCACTTTGTAATGGGCTCTCAAACTAAAATTAAACATCCATTTCCTGGCTTGCAGTCAGATGGTTGGCATTCAGCCGGCCTGGGAGGTGCTTCTGGACCTGAGGAATTCTGATTTGGGCTTTGCTGTTCCCAAGGTTGTGTTTGGTTGGTTTTGCCCCCTGGGAGGAGGTGCTGCTCGATCAAGGAGCTCCACGTGGAGCTGGCTGCTGTGTCCCCTGGGCAGAGGCACAGGGGATGTGTCCCTGCAGGGCTGGCTCAGGTGACAGCCACGGCTCTTTCTAGGAACAGGCTGAGTGCCCTGGGTGCGCTGCATGCACGGGGCTGCCTTGGCTCAGCCTCTGCCTCACCCCTGCTCCCACTGCTCTGCTGGGCTCCGGGTCCTCAGGTGGAGTGGGGAACGCCCTGCCCTGCTGGGAGAGGAGTGTTTGCTGATGGAAGCACAGCACAGGAGCTGCTCTGGCTGCTCAGGGCAGGGCTGGGAGCCCCAAGTTGCCCTGGAGCATCATCCAGGCTCTCAGAGGTTCTGCTCAGCATTGAACACCTCTCCTCTCCCCAGAAAGGGAATGGTTGCTCTGACCCACAGCCCTGGTTGCAGTTTCTCATGGCCTGGGGTCAGATCATTCCCCTGTCTCTGGTTTTCCTCTCTTGGTTTGTGTTTAAGTGCTTGACAGAAAAGGCAACGTCATGGAGAGGCTTCTGTGGGCCTGAGTTCCTCACAGGGCTGAGTTCCTCACAGGGCTCAGGATCCGAGTTCCTCACGGGGCTCTCTGTGCTTTTTGTCACCTCCTGCACAGCACAACTATGACAGGAGGGTTTATATGTTCTGTTAAAATCCCTCAGGTCTTTCCCTAATCCCTCTCCTGTTCCTGCTGCTGTGTGAGGGCATTAGTGCTGAGATGAATAACTTAAACCTAAGCCCCTTTCCACATCTAATCTCAAGCCTAAAATTAATGTTCTTCTGCAGTTAGGAATACAATGGAATGTAGAATTCATCCAAAAGGAGACACATCTGTCTCTTTTTGGATGAATTGCCCCATCCCAGTGGTTCTGTGGTCCAGGAGGATTTATCAGGGCACACCAGCCCAGAGGGATGACAGATTATATTTGGTCATAACAGATTATATTTGGTGTTTGAGGACAATACCCCCAAGTAAAGAGATGTGGAGCAATAAGTTGAAGAGTCTGAATCAAACCATGAAACAGAAAGGAATGACTTGGGTGGAAAATTAATGTATTGAGCTAATGAATCATTTCAAGGCAAAACAAGAAATTAAATGTGTGCTGAAAGCTGGCACATTAAGAAAGGGGCTGTGGGTTTTTATCCATTTTGCATTTGAAAATGCAGAAACAAAGTAGGGATGGTGAAATCCCATTAAGAAATAACACTGAGAAGGGAAACCAGGATTTGTTTAACAGGAAATGGGGACTTTGGGGACTGCCTTTGTGCCAGGGGGCAAATGGTGGCTGGCTACTGATGGTGGGGGAAGAGCAGAGGGCAGAGCAGCTCCTGGCAGAGGCAGGAAGCAAAGGACTGCCCTTTTGGCCTTTTCTTCCCAGCATTTGGCACAGGATGGTGATTCTGGGTGCTCTGACAGCCTGGCAGGGGGTGGAAGGTGTGGTTAGGGCATGGAGCCGTGCCAAAGGGAATTGTCAGCGTTTCATTCTGAAAGGAAAGGATTGGATCCCAGAATTCCCATCCAGGGCAGGTCCTGCCCTGCTCTCCCAGCCCTCTCACAGCTGCAGGTCCCAGGCTCTGGCAAGACCCTTCCAGTCAATGCACTGACTTTTTGTACAAAAGCATTCAAAGAAATCCTGTGGTGGAGCCTGACCATTCCCATTGGTTTAGGCCATGACGTGGTGACCATCAGTGAATTTATTCTTTATTTCCAGCCTGCAGAGGGGCAGCCCTGCCCTGCAGTGGGGCTGGGCCGTGGGGCAGCCCTGGTGTGGTGGGCTGGCACCACCTGGGGTGGGGCTGGCACGTTGGGGTGACACGGCAGGAGCTGGGTGACATCGATGGCGCTGTGGTGACACTGCTGTCCATGGTGCTGAGCCCTGGGCCCCACCCAGGCTGTGGCACCTTCAGGATGCTTTTTGTTCCTGCCTGCCCACAAACACAGCAGGAGCAGCTCTGGGATAGTGGCATTCCCAAAAGAGGGAAGGACACAGGACTCCTTCCCTGCACTCCTTTCCAACCCCACGTGTGCACTCAGGGGTTCTCTCCAGCTCAGCTCTCCCCTGGCCATGGTTAATTCCCTTTCCTGTTGGATATCTTGAGAAATGGATGCCAGGAGTGCTGAAGGGGCAGCAGCTTTTGCTGTCACCTGTGGAGGGAAAGGTGAGTCAGCCTGGGCCAGGTGACATGCACCTGCCTGGCCAGGTGAGCAGGAACTGAGCCCTGCTGGCCCCTCGGGGGGAACAGCAGGAGCTCCTCTCTGCTGGCTCCCAGCATTCAGGAGGGGACAGAGCTCTGCTGCTGCATGCCTGAGAGAGCCAAAGCTGCTGAGGGTGTTCCCTGGCACGCAGCGAGCACGCTGCTCTGTACACAGAGGGATAAGATAAAATAGCTTCCTCCTCCTCGTGCTGCTACCAAAAAAACAGCAATGGGGAGAGAAAATAATCCTCCAGCCCCTGCCCTGCCCGTGGTGATAAAAGCTGTGCAATCCTTCTTTTGGCAGAGTCAGGCAAGGCAATTTCATTATTTAGCAAACAAAGCCTTTTCAGAGATTTCTGCATCGTGGACGTTTTCTCAGCGGTTTTGCACCAAATTTGTTGCGGCAGCAAGGCCAGAGAGTTTGCCTTGACTCCCCTCACTACCAAAATAAATGCACAGGGCAGGATTGTTCCACTGAGCAGCCGTGACTGGGGAGAGAGAAGGAGGAAGGAGATGGTACGTGCCGACAGCTCTAAAGTGATTGCGGTGAGGATTGCTATGTATGAGAGAGTTCAGGGGGGAAACAGGAGCAACTCTCACAGGCAGCCGAGGCTGGCAGGATGGCAAGAGCCAAGCTGAAGAATTCCCCTTCAGAGAGCAATTCCCATGTCAAAACCGTCCCACCAGGCACGACAGAAGATGTGCACGGGGTGAGCCCCTTGTTACCGTCTCGGAGGATGGGATCCATGGGGAGTGATGTCGGACAAAGGTATTGCAGGGCTGCTGGGGAGGCTGGGGGGGGAAGGCAGCACCTTTTCTCTTTGAAATGAGAGGGAAATGATTAGTGTCTCCACGGGCTGGAGGGGTGGTGGATCAAATCCTATGTTAAAGAGCCACGGCAGCTCTAAAGTTGTGTTATGAAAGAGGGAGCTGGAGCAGAAGGAAACCAGTTCCTTTAAATTTTTTATAGGTGCTTCTTGATTTTTATTTTTTTTTTAATATGCCTAAAGCATGTCTGAATGGCAGACTGAGACCGTGGGGCTGCCACACACCACTGTTAACTTGCAGTGCACCTTCCCTGTGCAGCAGAAACCCTGAGCTTATTTACACTGCTAATGCCACAGTACCCACTGTGCCTTAGCACCATGTTTGTGTGGCAGGGGAGATGCTCAGTCCCCCATCTGAGCAATAATTCATTTGTAACTGCAATAAAAAAAAAAAAATGCTGCCATAGGAAATGCTGCAGCCTCCCTGCAAGCCCAGAGCTGAGTGTAGAGCGAGGAAGGAGCTGTTTTTCAGGAGGAGGAGGAGGATGCTCTGTGCTGCACTGGGATTTCAGTGATTCAGAAGGAGCCAGGTCCCCTAGTTACGATGAGGATGCAAATGTCGCTAATTCAGCTCTCATTCTGTTCGTTCCATTTTCTGTTCCATTCTTTCCCACCATCTCCCCAGCCTCTCAGCCCATCCATGCT
Source organism: Molothrus aeneus (assembly GCF_037042795.1). Lineage (NCBI taxonomy): Eukaryota > Metazoa > Chordata > Aves > Passeriformes > Icteridae > Molothrus > Molothrus aeneus. Next base: position 9,429,622 of record NC_089664.1, on the reverse strand, counting down.
GCTCACCTGTGACTGTGTACTGTATGTCTTCCAGGATGTCATTTGCTGCAAACGGGCATGGCAGGGAGGCTCCTGCTCAGGGTGGGGGGAATTTTACTTGTTTGAGGCTCTAGGCTGGAATGAATTAATGCCTCAGCTCCTGCCTCTTGGCATGTCTGGGGGGAGGGTGGCAGGGAGCCAGGAGCAGCAGCTGGGGAAGCCGGGGAGGGAGGTGTGTGCTGGGGAGCGCCGGCGTGGCCGCTGCCGTGCCGGGCACATGCTTCAGTCTGCAGGGCTGGGAGGCAGAGCCCTGGCACACTGAGCACCTGGGAGTGTCCCTGGGGTGGTGTGACAGTGCTCCAGGTGGCTCCAGTGCTGGGGCTCTGGAGGGCAAACACTGGTGGGGCACTGCCTCTGAGTCTGCCAGGCTCACACGCATGGATGCTGAGATGGGCATCGTGGGGTGCAGTGGGACTAAATCCCTGGAGCTGGTGTTGTCTCAGAATGTTTTGGCAGTCTGGGTCTGCTCCCAGTGCTGGTCAGGCTGTTTGTGGTCTGGTTTTGTGCCTTGCTTTCATTGCTGTAAAGAGGCACCAAAGCTGGGGCTGTCCTGGGAGTACCTGAATCTCTGAGGGCACATCCTGGGCACCACTGTGGGCAAAGCCTTTGGGGCAAGACTGCTTCCTCTCTGTGCTCTCCCAAGTTCTGGGGGTGTCCCCCTCAGGACAGGGTCAGTGGTCAAACCAGATGTGTAGGGACCAGGAAAATACAACTGGGAGACTGCTACAAACTCATCCCTCTGATCAGCACTGATTAAACCTCCAAGAGAGGCTTCTCCTCCCTGGCACCCAGGGGCTTGGTGGGTTCCTGCCCCAGTCCAGGGGACCAAACCTTCACCCCAGGGTTGATCCTCCTTGTCTTTTGTGGGAGCACAGAATAAAGTAGGGATACTGCAAGGATCTGGAGGGCAGCAATTCCAAAAATCACATCACCACAGTGTTTTGGTGGATCCTCAAGAGAAGGTCGGTCCCAGGGCTGTATAAAGACCCAATTCCCTGGGTTTCACAGGAGTTTTAAGTGGTTTGCTGCAGTCTTGTTGTGAGAGGCTGCTGCTGAGAGGTGCAGAAGTTGGTGGAACACTTTGACACCCCTGGCAGCCTGCGAGGTTGGATTCCCCACCCCAGGATCTCCTCCTTCCCTGGGCACTGCTGCCCAGCCATGAGCTGGCAATTAAGGTTGAGGTTTCTGCACTTCTCTCCCCGCGCTGCACCAAAGGCAGGAAGATGGGTTTGGAAGGGATGAGCAGTGAGTTTGAGACGCTCTGTGTCTCCCAAAGCCAGACTCCAGCAGCGTTACCAACTGTCCCTGGGAGCTGGGAGTGAATTCCCAGGTGCAGGTGGAAGGGGGTGTGCGCTACAGGGTGTTCTCAGGATGCAAATGATTCCTCCTGATGATTGAAGCCAGGGAAATCTATTCTCACCTACTTGATTTACCTCCTTACTCCGTCTCTGAGTCACTGCAGCATCTCAAAGCTTTTAGGGGTTCCCAGTCAAAACAGGAGGAAAGGATTTGAATTCATCCGAGGGAAAAACCACTCCACAGCTTGGCAGCAAAAAGGGGAATTCAGGGCTGCCCCTGGGCATCCAGCACAGGATATTTTCCTGTGTCTGGTGACCTGCAAGTGGGATGGGGCCAGCCCTGGCTGCTCATGTGGAAGTATCCTCCAGAAAAGAGGCTTGGAGCTCTTTCTGTGTGCCAGGGATTGCCGTGAGTTGGGGATGGAACTGGGAGCCTCCTGGCCATGCAGAGCGGCTGCCTGGGCTCTGAGCCTCCCCTGGCACCAGGTGAGAGTGGCTGGAACCAGCCAGGAGAGGCTGAGCCTCCTCCCTGCCAGCCAGGCTTTTCCTGAGGCAGGTTTGTCCCTTGTGCTGGGGGATTGATGGGGAAAGGTGTGAGGGGAGGCAGAGCTGCACAGAGCACTCTGTGCTTGGGAAGGAGCTGCTGGCAGGGGCAGGACAGGCAAACATCCCTTTGGATCCCATCTCAGGGGCGGTGATCTCCCTGCAGGACCAGAGCTGTGGGTTTAAAAACGCAAACAAAGGTTTTTACGAGATACCCATGTCCTGTTTGTGCAGCTCTGCTGGAAGCAGGGGAAGCTCTGGCCACTGCCTGTCCCGGGGCACACTGAGGGGCTCTGGAGGGATTGCAAACATTCCCCTTTGCTCTCTGGTTTGGATGCTCTGGCCCAGCCCTTGGCAGGGCTCTGTGTCCCCTCTGGGCCCCCCTCAGCTGCGTTTGTTGAGCTGCTGAGCTTTGGGAGGAGGATTAGCATTGCAGAAGAGCTGGGCTTGGACAGCACCTGGAGCCAGACTGGCTTTAAAGCTGTCCCAGCTGGCTCAGGACCAGCCCTGCTGAATTTTGAACACCTCACTGGACATTGCTCAGCTCCTTTGGGTGCTGGGTTTGGTCGTTCTCAGGTGAGTAATTGTTCCCTTGCTGATCCTGTGCCTGTTCCCTGTTGTCCTTTTGCTGCGTGTCCCACAGGAGCCTGGCTGCTCCTTTCCCCTGGGGCAGCCCAGGGCAGCAGCTGGATCTGGATCCTTCCCTCCCTTCCTTTCTCCTTCACTCTGCACACTCCCACCCCCCAGCCCTGCCCTGTCTCTCAGTTTGAGATATTTTTGGCAGGAATAAATGGGACTCTGCCTCAGCCCTGGTACAGCCAACAAGGTGCTGGAGTCTCCTCTGTGGAAGGAGCAGCTCTCTGCTAGGCTGAGTTTGATGTGAGGTTCTTGGAGGTAAAGCACTCCAGAGAGGGAGGAATTCACCCAAATGTGTCTGAAAATAGAATTTCTGAGTGATGGATGTTTGTTCCCCCTCAGGGCCAGCCTGGTATTAACAAACAGGACTTGCTAAATGTGGTTTTTTTGCCTGACACTTGCACACAAATGAACCCCAGAGAGGCCCAGTCTGGCCAGTGCAGCCCCTGCAGCCACCCAGTGCTTGCAGGAGCTCTCCAGGTGAGACTCTCCACGGGACACAATTCCCTGCTGAACCATTGCTGTGCTGCAGAATTCCCTCCTGCAGGGACAAAAAGTCAATTTATTTATTTTTAACCTTTCTTTAACAAAAGCTTCTTCCAGCAAAGGCCTTTCAGAGCCCTCTCTGTGCCCTCAGCAAATGCCACGTGCTGGTTTGCAGCCTCAGCTCTGGGCGAGGGGGCTCTGTGCAGGAGAAATGCTGTGTCAGGGACATCCCCTGTGTGGGGTCTGCCCACCCCTGCCCAGCTCCAGCCTGGGGATCTGATGGGTTCTGTTCATGGAGCTCTTTGCCTTTGATGTGCTTTGTTCTGCTGTGCTGGGCAGCCCTGGCTGGGAGGTGTTTTTGGGGTGTTTTTGGGGCACTGGGCTTTGCTGTGGGCTGGGGCTGTGTGCTGGCAGTGTTTTGGTCTGTGCCCACCCTGGAGCATCTCCCAGCCTTGGGCTCCATCACCCAGCCCTCCCCTGGCTCTGTGCCTCCTGTCCCCAGGGAGGGCTGAGCCCCAGCTCTCCTGCCAGCCTTGGCTCTTCTGCCAGGCCAGGGAGGTGCCCAGGCACTGCTGGCGCTGCTGGGCATCTCTCTGGGGGATGCTGGGGGTGTTTTCAGGGCAGGAGTTGGGCAGGGGCTCAGCTATGGGGGCAATGTGCAAATGCAGGGGTCCTGGTGATCAGGACACTGTCCCAGACCCCGGTGACAGCGCAGGGAGTGGCAGCCACCATCCCTCACTGTGAGCAGAGCCCTTCATCAGCACAGCTGATTCCTGCCAGGGCTCAGGCCTGGCTGCTTCTTCTCCTGCCCTGGGGCTCTGGAGCTGCCCCAAGGTGCTGGAAGGGCCCTGAGCTCTGCTCATCCTCTGGCCTTGTGCCCTCTCCTGTGCAGGGACAGCACGGCCATGTCCCAGCCAGGCCCAGCCCTGAGCTCCCTCCAGCTTTTGGAAGTGTTGTGGCTGCTCCTGTGTGTGGTGCCCACCTCCCAAAGCCCAGGCTCACCCTGAAAGGGGACAGACCCAGAAAGGGTTTGCCCTGTGGGCACAGGGCAGTGCCAGCCCCGAGCTGGGTGCTGGGGGAGCAGGCTGAGCTTTGGGAAGGCTGAGCTGGGTGCTGGGGGAGCAGGCTGAGCTTTGGGAGGCTGAGCTGGGTGCTGGGGGAGCAGGCTGAGCTTTGGGAGGCTGAGCTGGGTGCTGGGGGAGCAGGCTGAGCTTTGGGAGGGCTGAGCTCTCCTCCCACGGCCCTGGGGAGCTGCCAGGATCTCGGTGCCCTACATAGCCCTGACAGGCAGCCACGATCTCACCCAAGGATGCCACGCTCAGCACTCGCACTTGGGCTTCTGCTCTGGTTATTTTGGGATCCTCGTCCCCATCAGGTCCCATCAGGGCACAGGGGCTTGCATGTTCCCTCCATCAGGGGAGCCTTTCCTGCTTGCTGTAAGGGTGGCACCCCTCTGAGTGGGCCATGGGGGTCCATGGCACCTCAGGGTCTCACATCCCACCTCCAAACTTGCCCACAGTGCTTCCCCCACGAGGATCAGTCACTGGGCAGGAGTGCAGGGACTCAGCTCATTAGCAAGGGCAGGGAGCTGTGTGCCAGAGCAGCCTGAGCATCTGCAGGGCCTTTTTGCCCAGGCTTGGCAGTGCCTGCCCTCTCCATCTACCTTGTAGCCAGGTGGGATCAGTCTCTTCTTGCAAGAAACAATCCTTGGGATCAGAGGAAATGGCCTCAAGTTGTGCCAGGGGAGATTTAGGTTGGATTTGGGGCAACATTTCTTTACTAAAAGGGTTGTCCAGCTCTGGCATCCATGCCTGGGGGGATCTGAATGATGTGTGGCTGTGGGGACGTGGCTCAGTGCTGGGGGTGAGGTTTGAGGATGGATTTGATGCCCTTAGAGGTGCTTTCCCACCTCAGTGAATGCGTGGCTGATTCTGGGAGAGGCACAGCTCTCTGGAAGGGCCTTAGAGGCCAGGCTGGCCCCTGGGCTGGGATCAGCCTGTCCAGCTGCAGCGAGGCTGCTGCGGCTCTGGTGTCGCTCCTGCTGCTTCCCAAACTTTGTGTGAGCTGTGAGCTTCCTTTTGCAGAGGAATGCCAAGGAAAGGAGCTCCTGTGACTGAAGCAGCAGCGCCCTGGGAGGCAGCTGAGCCCACTCCTGCTGAGCTCTGTGCCCGTGGGGCTGCTCTGGTGGCCCTGCCTGTCCCTGTGGCACCTCTGCAGCTGCTGGTGGCTTTTCCAGGTGCCACCAGCACAGCTGGATGAGTTCCTCCACACCAGGGGTCCTGAGGCTCAAACCTTTCCCTGGGGCCATCCCTGCTCATCCCCCAGCGGGCAGGGGAGCTGCCCTTCCCTCCCCTCTCTCACAGCTTTGGGAGCAGACCTGTGCCTCTTCCTCTCGCCTTCCCCTTCCTCCTGCTCGTTCCTGCTCTCCCCCTCTTTACTTTCTTTTTTCATCTCCTCCCATCTGTCCCTCTCACATCAGGCTATTTTGGGCTGAGCTTCTCACTGTCAGGATGGTAGGAGCCGTGGTGCAGCTCCTGTCTCTAGAGGATGAGCTCTGCTCTGGGGAGCCTCCCCAGGCTCTTACCTTGCTTGGCTCATCTTCACCCCCCTGCCCTGACCCTGCCTCCAAGGCATTTCCAGAGCAGGGTGAAAAGGCATTAAATCACTCCCAAAGCCAGGGGAGAAAGTCATCAGATTTAATACCTTTCCACCTCGGTCTGGAAATGCCTCTGAGCCTTGCAAGTGGTTATTAAAGCAGCCTGAAGCCAGGAGCAGTGTTGGCAGGTCATTACTTGTGTCTGTAACTTGCAGAGGCTTCAAGTCAAGGCATGAATGTTTTTGTTTATTTGCTTGGCAAGGATGGCTGTAAATTGAATAGGAAATGCACCACCAGAAGTGAATTTTTAATGCTCTTCATTTACCAAAAGTTCAGGAGACAGGGGGGGAAGGAGCAGAGTTTGCTGGGAGGGAGCAGGGACCTGTGTGAGCTGGGCTGAGCTGCTCTGTCCCTCTGAGCATCCTGGAGCACAGGGACAGCATTAGCCCCCAATTACCTGCATGAGGCACAGGAGATAAATGCCACCCAGATCCTGCAGTGCTCTGGCAGAGGCCAGGGCCATCCCTGGGTGCTGTGGTGACAGCATTTCCACAAGGGCGGCTTTGCAGCTGGAGCTGCCCTCCCCCCTGGAGAGAAGGGAGCTGGCTCTGCTGGCCCAGTTCTTGGGGTGCTGTGCACAGCCCTGCCCAGCTCAGGGGTCCCTGCCTCTGCTGGAGCCAGAGCTGAGGAGGCAGGATGAGGTGGAAGGTGCTGCTCAGCCTCCAGCATGGGTGGGCAGGTGATTGCTCTCTCTTTTACATAAGCCAGCTTTATTATGGCTTTGTTCTAATAATAAATGTGCCTTTGTCTCCTCACCTTCTAACAGAGCCTTCGCCTTTTGTCAGGGGCTGGAGCTTGAAAGGTGGGGGCAGACCTGAAGCAGCCAAGAAGTTCCTTCCCCCCCCTCTGCTCCTCTCCTTTCTGCCGCCCTTCCCTGCTCTGCTCTGGTGCCTGGGAGCTGCAGCCTGTGCCAGCCTGGCACGGTGGGGGATGCTTGGCAGCACCAAGGAACCTCAGCTTGCCCTGTGTGGGGACAGCTCTGCTCTCCCAGCCCCTGCACCCTGCAAAGGTCCTTTGGCTGCCCGTGCTGTCGCTGTTTTCCATGGGAATGAGATGAGCTGAGCTTTGTCTGCTCTCATTGAGGCAGATCTGGACGAAATTAAAAGGTCAATTTGAAGTAGATTATCTAAAACACATTAAAAGCCAGAGTAACCTTTCTGACTCCATTAAGTGGCTTAGGTTCTGTAAATCATAAATCACTGTTAAAGAGGTTTTGGGATCTGGAAAATGGCTGTTTTCCAGATGAGATTTGGAATGATTTTTTGGTTTTCTTGGAGAAATCTCCGTATTTTCTCAGCAGCTGGGCTGTTGGTGAGAATTTGGGTGCCTGGTGGGAAGAAGGAGAGGTTTCAGTGGGACACCTCAAATCACTTCTTCCCTCTGTGACCAGCACAACAAAGTTCACTCATTTGGGAGCCAAAAGCACCTTTTTGTAACCAAAAAAAAGGTTATTTTATTGCACGTGCTTTACCCACGGCACAGAGTGGCCAAAGCCACCCTTGGGGGGGGTTCCTGTCTGTCCATGACTTTGGAATCCCTTTTGTTGCTGATGCCTCCATGTGAGTGAGGTGTTAATTGTGGCTGATTCCGGGACAGGCACAGAGCCCACGGATTTGGGGGAGGACCCCAGTTCTCCAGAACCTTCCTGTCCTGCAGGACCCCACTGATCTGTGCTGGGGTTGTTGTTTTTGCTGTTTGGCTTTCAGGAGGGCTCCTCTGCAGCTGGAATCAGCTCCTGTTCCCCCACCCTCCCCGGCTGCCAGCTGGCACCAGATGAGCAGAAAACCAAATAATTTGCTGATTTTTTTTCCCCATAAAGATCCCTGAGAGGCAGAAAAGGCCCCTGCTCCAAACCAAGGGCAGGAGGGGCCCGAGCAGCCCCTGTGCTAAGGGGGATAATCCAATTGAGCTGCAGGGACATTGCCAGCCCAGGCTCCTTCCCCGGGCTCTGCAGCTGCACAAAACCCAAGATGCTGGGCAGGAATAAATGCCAGGGCTGCTCCAAGGCACAGCTCAGCTGCAGAGCCACCCCAGGGCTCGTTCCTGCTGTGAGAGGTGGCACAAGAGAGCACTTTGGTGGGAGTTAATTTAGTGCTCCAGGAGAAAGCTGGAAATGAGCAGGGAAGAGGGGAAATGGCAGCAGGGAGCAGGGCAGGAGCTGAGCCCAGGGAAGAAAAGGCTCTGGGGAGATCCTACAGCAGCCTCCAGTAAAAAGGGGCTCCAAAAGAGCTGGAGAAGGATTTTGGATAAGGGTCAGGAGTGACAGGACAAGGGGGAATGGCTTCACACTGACAGAAAGCAGGGCTAGAAGAAATATTGGGGAGAAATCCTTCCTGTGAGGGTGGCACAGTGTGCCCCATCCCTGGGAATGTCCCAGGCCAGGTTGGACAGGGCTGGGAGCAAGCTGGGATGGAGGAAGGAGCAATGAGCTCCTCCCCAGGCTCTGCACAGAGCAGAGCCCAGGAGTGGGAGCAAAATAAATCCTGTCCCAGGGAGGCTGCTCCTCGTAGCTGAGGGAGGGATCAGCTTCCTCTTGGCTTGCATTCCTGCTGAAATGTGGATTTATTGCTTTTATTTAGTTTGAACTGTGCCGGAGTGCTGCGGACTTGTAAAGCAAAAGCAAAATGCAAGAAAAATCTTTATGGTCTGCAGTGGCTCCTTCTTGGCTGTGATATTTCTCGGTGTCCCTGGCTCCCAGTAAATCAGGAGAGGAGGGAGGGCACTGCTGGAACAGGGAAGGGCTCAGGTAAAGATGGGGACTCATCCCTGGGTGTCTTGGTGGCAGCATCGTTTTCGCAAGGGGATGTTTTGCTTTGCAGCTGGAATTGCTGTGTTGGATAGCCCTGTGCTGTCAGTCTGTCTGTCTGTCTGTGGGATGTACAGTACATGAGCCCAGGCCCTTTGCCTCCCACCCACTCTTGTTTTTCTCTGTGTTCTTCCTCCCCATGCCTTGACCCCCTCATCCCCCTCATCGTTCCTCTGTTATTTGATTTGATTTTAGGTTCATTTTTTGCTCCATTTTCTTTCTCTGCTCATCCCTGGTGTCTGTGAAGCAGCCCAGGAGAGGCACAATGCTGATTCCTGAAAGGACCAAACCTTCACAGCCCAATTTCTGTGCACAGGAGTGGCCCCCATTAGAGGCAGAGCAGCGAGGCCATTTGTGAGAACCCTTTAAAAAACAAAAGGCATAAAACAGGCACAGAACCTGGTTTAATCCACAGAGCCCAGTCCTTGAGGGGCTGTAACTGGCAGAGCAGCACTGGGAGCTGAGCAGGGACACGTCCCAGGCACGGTGTGACCTTGAGAACTTGGCTGGCCTCTGGTTCTTGTGGTGCTGGCACTGCCGGTGGGGACATTGCCAGTGGGGACATTGCCAGTGGGGACATCCCTGGTGGGGAGAGCCCTGGTGCCACATCCCTGGTGGGGACATTTCCAGTGGCACATGCCCGGTGTCACAGCCCCGTTAGGACATCCCCAGTGTCCCAGCCCTGCTGGGGACATCCCCAGTGGGCACAGCCCTGGTGGCACAGCCCTGGTGTTACAGCCCTGTTGGGACATCCTTGGTGGCACATCCTCAGTGTCACAGCCCCGGTGTCACAGCCTCAGTGGCACAGCCCCATTGGGACATCCCTGGTGTCACATCCCCGGTGTCACAGCCCCGTTGGGGCCGTGCTGGGGCCGGGCTTCCCTCACGCTCTGTGTGTGCTGCTCTCGCTCGTAGGCCTCACGCCGAGGATTTCAGCGTGGATTCCTCCTTCTCACAGTAAGTTCTCTGCCTGCATTTCCCGGTGCCACAGGGAGGGACAGGGGACCCTGGCCTGCCCTGGGGTAAAGCTGACCCTGCTCCCCACAGGGCAAAACCCCCTTGGAGTTTGGGGTGCTTGGAGCATGTGGTGAGCTGGGTTTTTGGGCAGCGCCTGCTGCTGGGAGCAGTGGTTAACCTTGGCTCTAATGAATGTGGATTAAAGTGGATGGTCCATCCATGGAAGTGTTCCAGGCCACGAGGGATGGGGTTTGGTTTCTGCTCTAGTGGAATTGGTTTTCGGTCCAGTGGAATTGTCCCTGCCCATGGCTGAACCAGGTGACCTTTAAAGGTCCCTTCCAACCCCACCCATTCTGTGGTTCCACCATGATCCTGCTTTTAAGGGAGCTGATAAACACAAAATTTGTCCTTTACTGCTCTGGGCATCCAGGAATTGTGTATGGGAGCAGCAAATCCTTCAGCAATTCCCACCCTGGGGAGGATTCCCTGCTCCCAGGGACAGACCAGTTGTGGTGGGTTTAGACACCACTGGAATTTATTTACTCATTTCCTGCTGTGAGATAGGATTAGGAGTAGGGCAAAGCAGGCTCAAAACTTTAAAAGGGTATAAAGAAAACTTCATTAACAGTAACTAAAAGAAAGGATAATAAGAATAAGTTTATTGAGGAAGAATTGAGAGCAGCAAATCAGCAATTATCCATTAATGATGAGCTCCATGCACAGCCCTAATTAAACAATGCAGATTCATCAGCACGAGCAATTACAGGAGCAGACTCATGAGTGCCACTCTCCAATGTTGCAAAAACAAATAGGCCAAAGGGAGCACAGCCTGCCATCCCATTGCTGCTTCCCTTTTGGAGTTTTAACCTTTAGTAGAAGTGTAATTATCTTATTTTGGAGCAAGTGGTGCCACTGCCCAGCCATGAGCACCATCCAAACCTTGGATGGGAGGTGCTGCCCCATCCTGGCAGTGCCCAAGGCCAGGTTGGACAGGGTTTGGATAATGGAAGGTGCTCCTGCCCATGGCAGGGGGTGGAACTTTAAGGTCCCTCCAGCCCAAAGTATTTTATTATCTACAGCTTGAAGCCCTGAGCGTGTCCCTGTTTCCTCCAGTGTTTGGTTTGGTGCCTGGAAATGAGCTCTGCAGCTGCTGGGAGGGATTACAGCTGCCTTCAGGGAATGAGGAATCGATAAAAATCCCATTTCCATTGCAATGTCCTCCCTAATAAAAATTATATATATATGTATAAAAGAACTAAAAGTCAAGCAGGAGATTTCTGTTACATTTCCTCAGGCCCATGGAGCCCTTTGCAGTCTGTGCCAGCCCTTGTCCCCCTGGCACACCAGGATGAGTTCAGGGCATGGTGAGAGATAAATGGCCCTGGAGGCCAAACCTACACTTGGGCAGAGTTTTTTCCCGTAGTGACTTCTTGGAATCTGCTTTTCATCCCCAAAAATACAACTGCAGCATTACTGCTGGAGCCAGGATGACATTACCTGCACCCAGCTGGGTTTAATTTGCTGCAGAGTGCTTGGCAATATCAATTCTTTCTTTGGGCAAAAAAATCACACTCCATAATAAAGCAGGAGTTTTTTTTTCTGATTGATTCCCATGGTAAATGCATGAAGCCTTGAAGAAACAAGGGCTTGAGGGTCAAGGTGTGCCACAGCATCCTGGCTCCCTGGGCAGCGTTGGTTGATGTGGGACTGGACCCTGCTGGTCATGGTCTGGGATGAGCCTCAGCAGGGAAATCATTCCTGGTGCTGCAGGGGCCAGGAGGGGCAGCTGCCTTTCCTGGCAGGGTTGTGGCAGTGCCATGGTGGCTGTGATGGTGGCATAGTTGTGGCTGTAATGGTGACATGGTGGCTGTGACAGTGCCATGGTGGCTGTGACAGTGCCATGGTGGCTGTGATGGTGGCACAATGGTGGCTGTGATGGTGACATGGTGGCTGTGACAGTGCCACAATGACTGTGGTGATACCATGGTGGCTGTGGCAGTGCTGTGGTGACTCTGACAGTGCCATGGTGGCTGTGATGGTGGCACAATGGTGGCTGTGATGGTGACATGGTGGCTGTGACAGTGCCACAATGACTGTGGTGATACCATGGTGGCTGTGGCAGTGCTGTGGTGACTCTGACAGTGCCATGGTGGCTGTGATGGTGGCACAGTGCCATTGCCATGGTGGATGTGACACTGCCTGTCCCAAGCTGGTGTGGGACCTGCTGAGCTCCTCGGGGCTGGGTGCTGCTGTGATCCCTGAGGATCACCTGGGATTCTGGGATGAGGGGGAGAGCAGCTTCAGTGCTGCACCTGCTAAGGGATGTGGGATGAGAAAATTCACTGACAGTGGGCAGATTTGCCCTGCTTGCAGTATTTGGCCTGTTGGACCATGCTGGCCCTGCCAGTGGTGTCCCCAGTGCTGTCCTGTCCCTCCCCCAGCACCTGAAATCCCCCCTGAGAGATCCCCCCCTCTCCCCTTCCCTCCATGGATCAGCAGCGTTGGCAGAGGGGCTCAGCCCCCAAAGCAGGCACAGCCAGCCCCAGCTCCCCATCCCTCCCTGCCTGTTTTGTGCTCTTTTGTTTAAAACGTGCCCCAGATTCCTGGGAGGAGCTGCCGCAGTGGGAGCGCTCCAGGTGCTCCATGGTCCCTGAGAATCCGAGACATCCCCGGCTGCAGAGCCCTGGGCAGGGCTCCATCCTGCCAGGAGGGTGAGCCCAAGCATCCCCCAGCCCGTGAGGGACCTGGCAGGGCAGGAGAAGCCCCTGGAGCCATCCCTGCCTGGGTTTGAAGCCGTTCCTCCTCCTTTGAGTAATTGTTCAATTACTGCGGGGGCAGCTCTGCGCTGCCTGTGCTGCCTTTGGCAGGCGCCCAGGCTGTCTGTGTGCACACAGCTGCTCAGCAATTCCCATTCCTGTCCCCAAACCCTGCTCTGGGAGCTCTCCTGGGCAGGGCTGGATCTGTCCCATCCTCTGCTCACTGGGGATGGATGGAGGATGGCAAACACAGGGCACACGGCTCGCCCGTGGCACCCATCTGGTGAAGGCCCTGTGTCCAAACACCATCACAAAAATGGTGGGGGAAAGGGAAAGACATCCCAAAGGGAAGCAGGAGGGCTGGATCTGCCTGGGAATTTCATCAGCAGGTACCTGAGCCCCGGCCTGGCAGGTTCTGTGGTTCATTTGGGAAGGATTTTGGCTCTGCTCAGGTTCCAGCTGGCACCGGCTGCTCCCGGCGCTGAGCGAGGGCTGGAGGCAGCCTGGCCATGGCACGGTGCCCTCAGAGCATCCTGCACAGCCTCCTGGGGCTGCTGGGAGAGGAAATGCTGCAGACCTGCCCTGCCAGCCCTGCTCCTCTCCTTCCTCTGAGCTGTGTCTGGTACCCACAGCCCGTCCCCAGGGAGCCCAGCTGGGCCAGCAGCACATTTCTGTAATTCCAGCGTGGTGCAGCCACATTTTCTGTGGGTTTGATCTGTGTGGGTTTGCATGGACGGTGCAGAGCTGTCAGCTGAGCTCAGCTGGACTGGAGGGGTGAGGTGGGGTCTCACTTTCACTGCCTTGGCAGAGGTGGCTGCTGGCACCCATCAGATTGGAGATTTCTGGGGTTTTGCTGGTTTGGTAGGTACTTCTCCCCAGAAAAAATTCAGAAGTCTTGTTTGCATCCTGCTACATGGTGGGAGAAATTCCTTGAGAAGCTTCCTGGGACAAGAAATCCCTGTATGGGTTCGTATTTTTTGCGTTTTCCTCCTTTTTATGAGAATTGCCCCAGCTCTGGGGAAATGGAAAGGCTGGAGCAGGGGCTGTGCCCCTCTGTGCCTATTTTAATGCTGGTGGGCTGTGATGTGCTCCTCCTGCCCTTTCATCCTGCACTTTTCTGAACAAACTATTGTGTCTTTTTTTGGGAACTCATCATCTTACAACAAATTGCCTCTACTCTTAGATTAATAAAGTACAATAAATAACCGAGCGAAGAAAACGAAGTCGCTCAGGCATTATGAAGTGCATAATAGCAGTAATTACACTTCCAAGCAGAGGGCTGGAACTAAACTTGTACCAGCATCGTTGTTTGCATGGCCTGGGGGGGGTTCAGTGGGGGCAAGCTGGGGGAACTGTGAAGCTGGGGACCCTTGGAGTGGTCTGGGATGAGCTGGCACCAGGATGGGGAGGATGCTCCAGGTGGGAAGGATGCCCAGCCATGGCAGCAGGGAGGGGACACTTTGAGCACCCCACCCTGGCTGAGCTGCTGTGAAGGCAGAGCTGTCACGGTGTGTTTTGGGGTGGTGATGATGCAGTCAGAGTTTTGCTTGATTCTTACTCCCAGTTAACTTCCTGACAATGAAATTAAAGGGTATGTTTTACACGATATCATCTCCTTCCCTCAGCTGGAAATGGAGTAGGAGCTTTGATACTTTGGGATGGTGTTGCTGCCTGGGAAGTGCCATCCCTCATTCAGCTGTGGGGTGTCGGATTCACCTGCAGAGTGGGGCCCCCACAAAGATCTGGGGCTCTGCCTCGGCAGGTTGCCTGCACAGGAACATGTTCACTCCACATTCTTTTATTTCCTCATCTCTCTGCAGTGTTAAACACCCTGTTCCCCCCAGTCAAGACATGGCTTTTTGTTGCTTTGTTGTTTTCCAAGTGTTCCTTCCTCCTGCAGCCATGGGATGGATGAATACGGGGGCCACTTTATCACAGAGAGTTAGATCTGATCATTTAGTCCTTTTATCCACCAGCAATTACAGTCATTGTCTCGAGGTGGGCCACAGCTCTACAGATCAGTGAACCATCTGTCTGATGGCAGAGATTTATTCAGCTGTTTGTTGCTTTGATCCCAGACAAGTGTCTGGCAGAGGAATCGTGCTCCCTGCAGTCTGCAGCTCCTCAAGGCTCTCAGTCCTCAGGGGCTCTGATGAATGGGGTGCTCAGCGCTGCTGCCGGAGCTGAAAGCCAGCTCCCAGCACTTCCTGGCCATTTTTAATAAGGAGAAGGAGCAATTATCTCGTGTGCAGCATTGTGAGCAGTTGTGACAGCTGATTTATGCCCTGGCACAGAAAAAAATGATTTGCAGCGTCTGGCTCTGGAAAGGATTAATTTCAGGAGGTGTAAAGGCTGGGCTCTGAGGCTCTGCATTGAGGCTGTTTGCTCCTCAAGCATCGTGCTTGTAAACTCTCCTGCTCTCTCCTGCAGCGGGGCCTGGGGCTGTCCCTTCTCCTGGTGACACCAACCAGGTGTGGTGCAGAGCCCCTCTGGCCACCTCCCCTCCCCTTAGCCCAGCTGGGGTGGAGCCCGGGATGGAGATCTTGTGAAACCCCTTCCCCATTTGCTGCCTGATCAGCCGGGCATGGATGTTTGGTAAATATTCATCCCTCCAGCCCCAATAAATCAGGATCTGGTCGGATCTGGCACCTGCGGGGTGGGGTGGGATGGCAGTGATTGTCACCAGGACTTTGCTGCCCTCGATCTCTGCCTGGGCTGGGGAACACACCTGACTGATGAGGGCTCGGTGACCTCTTGCAAGCATTTAGAAAAGGAGCAATGACAGGAGCGCTTCCTTAGCCTTGCTGAAAGCAGCCAGAGGGGGAATCCACGGCTCTGAACTCCTCTGTGGCCGGCCAGGGAGGAGCAGGGTTTGCCGTGCTCGGTGTAAAGCCGGGGCAGGAGGAGCCGCTGGCGTTTCCCCGGCTCTCGGCAGGAGCAGCGCCAATCCAGGGAGATGGATTTGGCTTTGCAAAGGGCTGCGGGCCATGAGAGAGAGCCAGGAGGGGCGGGTGAGCTGAGCTGGGACTGCTTTACCCGCACAGCCTCCTTTACCTGCAGCATCCCAGAGCCTGCAGGGGCCCCCATACAGCATCCCAGAGCCTGCAGGGGCCCCCATGCAGCATCCCAGAGCCTGCAGGGGCCCCCATGCAGCATCCCAGAGCCTGCAGGGGCCCCCATGCAGCATCCCAGAGCCTGCAGGGGCCCCCATGCAGCATCCCAGAGCCTGCAGGGGCCCCCATGCAGCATCCCAGAGCCTGCAGGGGCCCCCATGCAGCCCCGGGGAGGTTTTGTCCCATCCCTGGGATGTGGGGCTGGCCGAGGGGAGGCAGGAGAAGCCAGGGGAGGCGGGATGGGAATTTCCAGCCCCACCTGCTGCTCCTCCCTGCCGGATGCTGTCAGTGCCCTGGCAGGTGACGCTCTGCCCTGCCTGGAGCCACCACCAGTGGCCCTGGGTGGCAGGCGGTGTTTGGAGCTCGTTGTCAGCTCCTGGGTTTTTCTGGAATGACCAAGAATGGTATCTTAGCAACAAAGGGAAATTTTCTCCATTTACAGCGGAATTGGGTTTTTTTACAGCTTCCATGCTGATTGTTTCTCCTCCCCAGGCAGAGCAGGGCATGGACACAGCCAGGACATACTGGGGACACTGGGGACATTGTCTGTGCCAGCTCCTGCTCTGCTGGAGCAGATAAATGGGGAGAGGCAGCTCCAGGGCTGCTGCTCTTCGGGAGGTTTTGGCCGCTCTGAAGTTGTGTGAAGGGGGAGGTTTGTGTCTCTGCTCTCTGGCTGTGTGTGAGCCGCAGCCAAGCCCTGGTCCCCAGCAGAGCCGGCCCTGGGGGGGTCACATCGGCTGCTCTGGGGGTCCCTGGGGCTCCTGGCTGGTGATGCTGCTGGTTGGGGACTGTGGGGACAGCCGGGAGCCCACCCGAGCCGGGGTCACTGTGGGATGTCAGCGGGGTCACCCGGCGGGGATGGGGGCACCGGGGGGCTCCCAGGGGCTCCTGGGGGGCTCCTGGGGGTCCTGCCCGGCCACCCCGGCCACCCCACTGACGGCCCCGCTGGGGACTCTCCCCGCAGGGTGCAGGTCGAGTTCTACGTGAATGAAAACACCTTCAAGGAGCGGCTGAAGCTCTTTTTCATCAAAAACCAGCGATCGAGTGAGTGCTGCGGGCACGGGGTGCGAGAGCCGAGCCCTGCCCGGGCCGGGAGAGCCGCGCTCCGTCCTGCGGGATGAGAAGCCATTGCCATCTGCTGGTGGCCCTGTCCCCGTGTGTCCCCAGCCCGGGGCTGCCTCCTGCCCCTTTGCTGGCTGTTGTCAGCTTGGTTTGGGGGTGCTTTCCGTGGGGAGGAGAGGTTCCCTCCCGCTGTGAGCGTGTTCCCAGGGGCCCGAGGATGGGGGAAGAGATGAGGATCTGACTCCATGTTTCAGAAGGCTTGATTTATCATTTTATTATATATATTATATTATTTTATGATACATATTATTTATTATTTTATGATATATATTATATTTAGTATATAATACTTATATTATATTATATTATATTATATTATATTATATTATATTATATTATATTATATTATATTATATTATATTATATGAAAGGATTTCATCAGAAGGCTTAGCTAAGAATAGAAAAAGAAAGAACGAATTACAAAGGCTTGTGTCTTGGACAGAGAGTCTGAGCCAGCTGACTGTGATTGGCCATTAATTAGAAACAACTGCATGAGACCAATCACAGATTTATTTGTTGCATTCCACAGCAGCAAATAACCATTGTTTACATTTTGTTTTTGAGGGCTCTCAGCTTCTCAGGAGGAAAAATCTTAAAGAAAGGATTTTTCATAAAACATGTCTGTGGCATCCCGCCACCTCTGCTCCCTGGGGACAGCCACAGCGTGACAAACAGCTGGCTGGGAGCAGGGGGGTGTCAGGGAGCCAGCGTCCCCATCAGGGACCAATGTCCCCATCAGGGAGCTTGGCTGTGCCTCCCTGAGTCTGTGGGGACAGCCAGGGCAGGCTGTGAGTTACCTTCTCCTGCTCCAGCCATGGGGATTAGTCTCCACTTGACTAATGGTGTTTTTATTTTCTTCCTCCGAGATGTCATTAGCTGTCTGGAGGGGGCCTGCTTGTTCATTTATAAATTTGCCTTTTCTTCTCCCGCCTGCATCCTGTTGTCTTGCTAAAAAGCCGGAGTGCAGCACACCAGGGTGCCCACGGGGAAGTTTTTAATGAAAATGTGATGTATTTATCACTTGTAATCTGAGTAATAACCTCATGAACTGGCTGGGGAGGCAGAGTGGATGAAGCAGCAGCTTTTCCTCACCATCCCTGCTCCTGCAAGGTGATGTGGTCAGTGCTGCTCTGCTGCTTTTAGGTGGATGCCTGCTAATGAGGGGGATACACTCCAGCAGCTCCTCGTGTCTCTCTCGCATTTTTGGGGTCAGCAGGGAGCTGGCTCATGGTTATTTATCTCTGTGTTGCCTCCTGTGTCCGTGGCACTGGGCAGGGCACGTGGAGCTGGGCAAAGCCTGGGCAGCGCTGCTGCAGCTCCCTGGGGGATCAGGGGGCTCCTGTGCTGTGGGGCTGGGCTGTGGGGCTGCTGGGCTGTTTGGGGGTCTGTGGGGATGCCCAGGAGTGCTGCCCCATCCCTGCTGCCCTCCCACAGGCCTGAGGATCCGGCTCTTCAACTTCTCCCTGAAGCTGCTGACGTGCCTGCTGTACATCGTGCGCGTGCTGCTGGACAACCCCGAGGAGGGCATCGGCTGGTGAGAGCGGAGAGAGAGAGAGAGAGAGAGAGAGAGAGAGAGCCCTGGCACTGCCCCCAGCCGCCCCCAGGCTCCCTGGGGCTGTGCCACGGCTCAGGATGGGTTTTTCACCCCCCACAGCTGTCGATGGCAGGGGGCTATTTACAGATCTATTAACAGACCACAAACGGGACGGGGCTGCTGTGCAACAGTGCCTTGAGCTGTTTTATCTTTCAGCATCACTCTCTGATTATGACAATGGGAAGATGCCAGCAGCTCACATCCCAGGCAGCAGACACAGAACTTAATGTTACAACTCACTTTGTAAGCTTCTTGGCCAATAACACAAAGCAAAAGCATGTTGATAGTAGCAATATGCTTTTTGCTTTGTGTGATTGGTAAAGCAAAGCAACAAGTCTTTTTATCAGAGTCTAACTGTACAGTACTAACGGATTTTTCTCAAATTTTTTCTTGTTTCTCTAGGAGCTTTTCAAATTTATCTGTACGTTGTGTCAGATGATTTTTTAATGTTTTTCTTAAGGCATTGACTTGTATGTTAGTAAAATGTTGTGGAGAAGTGAGCTTACTGCAAGCTGTTAGCATCTGTGTAACAGTTGGAGGCTGATCAGGCAAAGTTAAAATAATTTTTCTACTGACCTATCTCATGGCTGCTGCTTAGCTCTAACCACAGTTCTGCTGTCTCTGAGGCCTGCAAAAACCCTCTAGTTTTGTAGATTCCCACACACAGCTGTTTGAATTGGGGCTTTAACAAAACTTCCCAGGCTGGAGGCCCCTGCTCACACCCCGTGGATGGGTGTGGGGGCATCTATTGAGCAGAGCATGGTGGAAAAATTCAGGTCATGTTCATTCCAAGTTCTGTCTGACTCCGTCAGGGGCTCAGCGTGGCCTTCAGGCACAGGGAGAGCTCAGCCACTCCAGGGCATCAGCATGCAAATATTTTCTGAGGGCTGACACCCTTGAGGACATTAACACCAAATCCCATTTAAGCACTTGAGAGGGAAATACGGTGTGCTGTGTGGATCCTTGAGGTGATGAATGATTCCACACATCAGCTTTGTGCTGGCTTTCAGTATAAGCCTATTTTTAATGTGTCCTTGCTTCGTTTAGCTCATGTACAATGTGATTTTTTTTCCCCCCAAGAGCTTGGATAATTGGCGATTTGATTTTCTCCTTGAAAAGGCTGCAGACTACCAAGCACATCTGCACGTTCTGGAAGTGCTTCCAAACCTGTGGGAGCGAAGCAGGACACGGATGCTCATCCTTGAGAGCTTCAGCACAGCTGCAGCTCAGGGAATCCCATTTTCCTGAGGGAGTGTGGCAGCAGCAAGGCTGGCCAGAGGGAGCAGATCCCTCCCAGCAGGGCAGGCAGAGCTCAGCTCGGGGCTGCTGCCTGCCAGGGTGCTGGGGGCACAGCCAACCTCGTCCCAGAAGGTGCAGCTCAGCAAATTGTGCTGATTGTAACGTGGTAATTCCCAGTTCCCAGCTCCCTGCAGCACCAGGGAGAATCAGGGTTCCTCAGCATCTCTGGTAGGGCTGAAGCACCTGAGGGGTTTTGTCCTCCAGTAATGAGATGTTCAAGGCTGCCTGGGGGAGACTTTTCCTGTGCAAAGCCCTGGCTGTAGGAATCAGGGTGTCTGGATCCATGGAAATGCTGCCAGGGGGTCAATCCCAGCATCCCTGTTCCCCCCTGACTGCTTTTCCCTGCTCTTTCTCCCCAGCTGGGAATGTGAGAAGCAGAATTACACAGCCTTCAACCAGTCCACCAACATCAACTGGTGAGTGGGAGCTGCTCAGGGCCCTGGGTCAGCTCTGCCGGGCTAGGGGAGCAGAGGGATGGTGGTGGCTCTGCTGGCAGCTGCCTGAGGCTGTTTCTTGGTCCAGGGATGTGGAGCAGCATCCCAGAACCAAATCCACTGGGTGCACCCTTGGGAATGGCTGAATTCCAGTGCAGGGGCTGCTTGAGCAAACCGCAGGAGGGAGCAGCAGCTCCTGAGTCAGGGATGGCCTCGGGTTTGCATTGGGGGTGGTGAAAGCCCTGACAGCTGAGCTCAGATCCCCTCTGGGTTTCTTTGCAGGTCCCACATCTTTTGGGTGGACAGGAAAACCCCTCTGTGGGCCGTGCAGGTGAGCAGCCCTTGCTGGGTGTGCAGGAGCCCAGAGGGGCTGGGCTGGGGGCTCTGCCCCACCCGTGGCACCCCCGGGGGCAGGGGGGCTCGGGGGGCTCCCATCACCTGGACAGAGCCCTGGAGCCCCCCGTGTGTGTCCCTGCAGGTCAGCATCGCCCTCATCAGCTTCCTGGAGACCATGCTGCTCACCTATCTCAGCTACAAGGTGAGAGCCCGGGCCGGGAGGGCTCAGCCTCCTCTGCAGGAATGGATTTCTCTGGCTGGAGCCCACTCGTCCCGGCAGGATGCGTTTGTCTGCTGCCTCTGGATGTTTTCCTTTCTCATTCCCCCTCGGCCTGCTGGGTGTGCAGAGCAGAATCTCTTCTTTTCGTGCTTCCTCAGAGATTCAGGGCTGTTCAGTGCAGGCTGGCTGTTCCTAGTGTCAGGCTGGCACATCCCAGGTTTCCCGAGCTCGGCAGGGTCGCTCCTCTCCTGCCTCTGGAGGGAGTGGCACCACTCCAAGGAGAGGCACAAGCTGACTCCTTCGGACCAAAGCCGCCTAAAATGGCCAGAAAAAGTGACCGGGACAAATGGCATCTTCTCAGGGACCAGGGGAGGGCTGGCAGCAGAGGCTCAGACCCTGTGTCACCCCCTGCAGCTGTCACTGTCACTCTCCATCCCTGCAGGAATTGTTGCTGTCCCCCAGCTCTGGGTGGCGGCAGTGACAGACAGACAGACAGATGTAGTGGCTGTGGAGAGGACTGAGGAGTTTGGGAATATTTCCTGCTCCCAGCGTGCCTGCCACCACCACTGCACCTCTCCTGCGCTGTATTTCCCTCACCCAGCAGGCTCCGTGGCAGGGTGGGATCACTTCAATTGTCCTCTGGGAAGTTTTTAAGGTTATCTCATTTTTTCTTTGGTTTGAATTCCTCAGGGGAACATCTGGGAGCAGATTTTTCGCATTTCCTTCATCCTGGAGATGATCAACACGGTGCCGTTCATCATCACGGTGAGTGTGTCCTGGTGACATTTAAAGCAGCTCTAAGTGTAGTAATTGCTGTATTTTGGTGATAAAATGAAGACAAATGGGTGTCTGGCCAAGTGGAATTTTAAGGCTGGCAGGAAATTTTCCCTTCAATATTTGACAATTTAATGATTTTCTCTGGAGTGTTATCCCAAACCCCATCCTCCCTTTCCAGCTGCTCTGCTGCAGCCAGGGAAGCAGGGCCCTGTTTGGTGGCAGCTTCTGCTCAGCTTGGGGTTGAATCCTTCCACAGAGGGAGGATTGGCTGCTTATGGCTCCATTTTTTAAAAGAACGTGGATTTCTCTGCTAATAACCCTTGCTTTTGTAGATATTCTGGCCTCCTTTGCGGAATTTGTTCATTCCTGTGTTTCTGAACTGCTGGCTGGCCAAGTACGCCCTGGAGAACATGATTGTGAGTGGTCCCTTTTGTCCAGCTCCTCAGGGTTGTGGAGGGCAGCAGGACTGGGAGGGGACCCTTGGCTGCCCCCAGCTTTGGGGCAGGATTTGGAGCTTGGTGTGTGCAGGATGGGGAATGCCAGGCTGGGAATGCCAGGCTGGGAATGCCAGGCTGTGACCAGGAATCCCTCAGAGTCCAAACCACAGTGACAGGGGTGGTTGGGGTGAGGTGTTCCAGCCATTCCCCTGCTCCCACTGGAGCTCTCAGATCCCAGACCTGCCAATGGGAATGCACACCCCTTCCCAAGGGCTAAATCCAGGCTTGCCCTTCACTGGGGAGGGCACTGCTGGAGCCAGCAAGGCAGCAGTTGGTCCCCCCAGGCTGGGTGAGTTGGTGGGAGCCCTCCCCTGTCTCCCCAGAACGATCTGCACCGGGCCATCCAAAGGACGCAGTCAGCAATGTTCAACCAGGTGCTCATCCTCATCTGCACCCTCCTGTGTCTCGTTTTCACGGGGTGAGTGCTGCTCTCCAGTTCTCTAAACCCCCCTCCTGATCCTGGGAATCCAGCTGTGCCCATGCCCCCTCGGAATCCAGCTGTGCCCACCCCCCCCCAGAATCCAGCTGTTCCCACCCTGGGAATCCAGCTGTGCCCATCTGGGGCAGCTGGCAGAGCTGGGCTCTTGCAGGGCTCACACCTTCCCCTGCTTTGCTCCATCCCCAGCACTCTGAGGGGGTTTCTAAGCCAAACTCCTGATCCTGCCTTGTTCTAGGGTTTGATCGGGGAGTTTTTAGTGAGGGTGCAGCCAGAGGCAGCTGGGGGATGTGGACACAAGGGCAGGGGCAGCAGCAGCTTCCCCCAGGGCCAGGTGAGGGATGGCTCATGCACCAGGGATGGTTCATTCACCAGAGCCCATCTCACTCCCAGGCTCCAGCCGAGCTCTTCCTCCCCCACACCTCACAGCTCCTCAGGTCATTTGTGTAATTGGCCGCTGGGGCTCCTGCTAATTAACTGGGCCCTTTCCCTGCCATTGCCAGCATCAAGGGTGTTCCTGTGGGCAGGGGAGCAGAGCTCATCGCTGGCTATTTAGCTCTGAATTAGGCTTTGAATTCTCCTCTGGTTCCCTTGCTCTGGGTTTGAGGCATATTAAACCATTTAGTTGCTGAATGGAGGGGAAATGAGGCTTTTAGGCTCATGAGTTTTTGGCAATAAAGACGATGCTCTGATGTGGGTGACTAATGCTATTTCAGAGCTCAGTGGTGCTCCCAGCCCTGCTGCTGGATGAGTTTGGGGGAGGAGGGAAGGTACAGTTTGGGCCCAGCAAGGTTTGGGTGACTCTTGTGTGAGCAGGATGGCTTTGAGCTGCAGGTGTGTGGGGCTCTCCCTGCCGTGACGGGGCTTTTCCCTTCCAGGACCTGCGGCATCCAGCACTTAGAAAGAGCAGGTGAGAAGCTCTCCCTCTTCAAGTCCTTCTATTTCTGCATCGTCACCTTTTCCACCGTGGGCTACGGAGACGTGACACCAAAGATTTGGCCTTCCCAGCTGCTGGTGGTGATCATGATCTGCGTGGCCCTGGTGGTGCTGCCTCTCCAGGTGAGACCTGCACAGCCTGAGGGCGGGGAGGGGCTGCCAGCCCTGCCCTGGGGACATCAGCTCCGTGCCCCCTGCAGTTCGAGGAGCTGGTGTACCTGTGGATGGAGCGGCAGAAGTCGGGGGGCAACTACAGCCGGCACCGCGCGCAGACCGAGAAGCACGTGGTGCTGTGCGTCAGCTCCCTCAAGATCGACCTCCTCATGGACTTCCTCAACGAGTTCTACGCCCACCCTCGGCTGCAGGTGAGCCCCAGGATGGGCTCACACTGCCCCTGTAGGATACCCTCGGGGTCTTTGCTGGTCAGAGTGACCTGAGATGCGTTAGAAAGTCTCTTTTCCCAGAAGGAGTCGGAGCTCTTCAGTTCTCGGTCTCAAGGTTGTTTGTTGTATCTTATCTATAAAATTCTTTCTCCTGGCCTGCCAATGTCCTCTCAGCAGGACAGTTCCAGGCATTCTGCTCACCCCTGGGGTGGTATTATCTTTTTATACTAAAAACTCTGTGTACAATATTTGCAATTACTTTCCAATACCTATCACCTATGTTAGACAGTGAGCTTCTACTCTAAACCAATCCCAAAGTGCCACCATCACAGCAGAAGATGGAGGCCAAGAAGAAGAAGGAGAAAGGCTGGACATGTCCAGATTCCTTGTCCCCTGAGCCCCCTTTCTAAAAACCTCTGTTTTTGTAAAGTCTTTTGCCAGGAGCAAGAGCACCCAGCACTTGGCTTGGTTTTTCTTGGTTTGTTATTTTGCCTTTTATCAAACCTTTTTGTTTCTAACGCTGCAACAGAAGCCATCCTGCTGATTTTTATGCTTCCAAAGGTAGCTGAGCTATCCTGAGTGTGTTGCAGACCTCCGAGAGCTGATTAGACCTGGCTGGAGGAGGTTCCTATGGCAGTGGCCTCTCTCCTGCAGGATTACTACGTGGTGATCCTGTGCCCCACCGAGATGGACATCCAGGTGCGGCGCGTGCTGCAGATCCCCCTGTGGTCCCAGAGGGTCATCTACCTCCAGGGCTCTGCCCTCAAGGACCAGGACCTGATGAGAGCCAAGTGAGCAGAGGGACACTCTAGCCATGATATTTTCTGAAAAATCCCCTTGCCGGGATCTTTTCTCCTGAGAAGCTGAGAGGCCTCAGGAACAAAATGGAACCAATGGTTATCTGCTGCTGTGGAATGCAACAGGTGCATCTGGGATTGGTCTCATGTGGTTGTTTCTAATTAATGGCCAATCACAGTCAGCTGGCTTGGATTCTCTGAGAGTCACGAGCTTTTGTTGTCATTCCATTCCTTCCTTTCCTTTCAAGCCCACTGAGGAAATCCTTTCTTCTATTCTCTTAGTATAGTTTTAATATAATATATATCATAAAATAATAAATCAGCCTTCTGAAACATGGAGTCAAGATTGCTCATCTCTTCCCATGTCGGGGCTGCCTGTAAACTTCCACAGGACACCCTGCACACCCCAGTGACAGTGTCACCCCAGCCTGTGCTGGGCCTGGGGGCTGGCTGGGTGTGCTGCTGTTCACAGGGGTCCCAGCATGAGGGAAGAGATGAGAATCTTGACTCCATGTTTCAGAAGGCTGATTTATTATTTTATGATATATATTGTATTAAAAGAAAATGATATATTGAAACTATACTAAAAGAATAGAAGAAAGGATTTCATCAGAAGGCTAGCAAAGAAAGGAATGATAATAAAATTTTGTGACTGCTCACACCCTTGACACAAGTGGCTGTCATTGGTCATCAAGTAAAAACAATTTCACATGCTGGGTAAACAATTCTCCAAATCCCATTCCAAAGCAGCAAAACATGGAGAAGCTGAAGCTTCCCAGGAGGATTTTTCATAAAATATGTCTGTGGCAGCAGGGGCCTGGTGGGGTGGGCAGTGCCCAGCCTTGTGGGCCCTGCAGCTCATGGGGTCTCTGCTCTCTCCTGGCAGGATGGACAATGGAGAAGCTTGCTTCATCCTCAGCAGCCGGAACGAGGTGGACAGAACAGCAGCTGTGAGTCCCGCCAGGGGTGGGCACGGGGCATTTCCCAGGCAGAAGGGACTGGGGTGGTGTTGGTGTCACCTGTGCCTGGCAAGGGAGGGTGCTGGGAAGGGGCTGAGTGCCAAGGGGAACCTTGGGGATGCACAGAGGCATGCACAGCACACTGCTGGCTGAGCCCCGTGGGCTCACCTTCCTTCTGCTGGTTTCTCATCAGTGCTGGGTTTCAGGGAGCACCAGGGGCAGGAGGAGCCCTTGCTGTACATCTCCAGGGTGGCTGGGTGCTTTGCAGCCCATCCCAGGTGTAGAAGCCTTGGGGAAAAGAAACCATCAACTAAGAAACTGTCAACCAAGCAGCTCGTGTTGCTCTTGTCCCTGTCCAGGACCACCAGACCATCCTGAGGGCCTGGGCTGTCAAAGACTTTGCTCCAAACTGTCCCCTCTACGTTCAGATCTTAAAGCCAGAAAATAAATTCCATGTCAAGTTTGCGGGTGAGTTGGAGCAGCTGCACAGCAGCTCTTGGTCAGCTGGGAGCCCTCCTGGACTGGCAGGAGGAGGAAACACCCAGTGCCCAGCACCACCCCAAAATGACCCCATGCCCAGGCACTGTCCCCCTGCCTCCCTGATGGTCCCCTCTGCCTTTCAGATCACGTTGTGTGTGAGGAGGAGTGCAAATACGCCATGCTGGCACTCAACTGTGTCTGCCCTGCCACCTCCACCCTCATCACGCTGCTGGTGCACACCTCCCGTGGCCAGTGAGTGCTGTCCCTCGCTGTCCCCCGCTGTCCCTGCCCATCCCTGCCCTCCCCTACCCTGCCTGGGCCTGGAGGGTGGCAGAACTGAGGCCTCTGAGCTCAGGGGAGAGGGGTTTGGGATGGCTCTGGGGAGCCCAGTGGGGTCTGGGATGGCTCTGGGGAGCACAGTGGGGTCTGGGATGGCTCTGGGGAGCACAGTGGGGTCTGGGATGGCTCTGGGGAGCACAGTGGGGTCTGGGGCCCCCCTCCAGGTCAAAAACAAAAGCCCATTTTGTAAGAGGACCACACCAGTGCAGCTGGGCTGGGCAATGCCAACTTTGCAGAGGCTGGAGGTAAAAATATTGTATTGGCACGGTGCTGCTGGCAGGAAGGTGAATTCACAGCAGCCCCAGCCCCTGCAGGGTTTTTTGGTGGGTTTATATCCGGCATGGCTGCAAGGAGCTCTGCCAGCACAGGAGAGCAGTGGCGTGTGCCCTGCACTCCTTGGCCAGTCAGAAATGTCTGAATTTTGGGTAAAGTGCCATCAAATCAGTTATGAAACATCCTTGCCAGATGCCTCTCGCCCCGTGCTCGGGGCTGTTTGCCAACACGGGCTCTGCACCTCCCCCTGCACTCTGCAGGGGCCCTCGTTAAATAAAAAGGCACTTAAAGCCCAAAGTGAGAATCAGCTCAGCCTGGGAGAGCACCAGCAGCCCGCGGCCATGTGTCACTGTCACCTCCCTGCTGTCGGGCTCAGGGGCACCTCCAGAGATTGTTGGTGCTCTGCCCCGGGATCTGGCTGGGGTTTGGGGACCTGTGTCAGAACCAGGGGTCCCATCCCAGCCTTGGGGGTCCCATCACAATTCCAGAGGTCCCATCTCACCCCTGAGGGTCCTATTCCAGCCCCGAGGGTCCTATCCCATCCCTGGGGGTCCCATCCCAGCTCCAGGGGCCCCATCCCAGCTCCAGGGGCCCCATCCCAGCTCCAGGGCTCCCATCCCAGCTTCAGGGCCCCCATCACAGCTCCGGGGCTCCCATCTCGGCCCTGAGGGTCCCATTTCAGCCTTGGGGGTCCCATCCCAGCCCCGGGTATCCCATTCCAGTTCCAGGGAGCCCATCACTAGGGCTCCCATCCCACCCCTGGGAATCCCATCCCAGCCCCGAGGGTCCCATCCCAGCTCAGAGATCCCATCCCACCCCTGGGAATCCCATCCCAGCTCCAGGGGTCTATCACAGCTCCAGAGGTCCCATCCCACCCCTGGGAATCCCATCCCAGCTCAGAGATCCCATCCCACCCCTGTGGGTCCCATCCCAGCCCCGGGGGTCCCATCCCACCCCTGTGGGTCCCATCCCAGCCCCGGGGGTCCCATCCCACCCCTGTGGGTCCCATCCCAGCCCCGGGGGTCCCATCCCACCCCTGTGGGTCCCATCCCAGCCCCGGGGGTCCCCGCTGACGCCGCTGCCGCCCTTGCAGGGAGGGCCAGGAGTCTCCGGAGCAGTGGCAGCGGATGTACGGGCGCTGCTCGGGCAATGAGGTCTATCACATCCGCATGGGGGACAGCAAGTTCTTCATGGAGTACGAGGGCAAGAGCTTCACCTACGCCGCCTTCCACGCGCACAAGAAGTGAGGGCAGGGGGCTCTGGGTGGGGGGATCTGTCTGTCTGCACGCCTGGGCTCGGGGCAGGGGCTGCTGTGAGGGTCTGTGTGGGGGACAGAGTCCCAGAGGGGATGGATTCTCCCCAGATGGGAATGCCCAGCCCCTGCTCCATCCCCCCAGGTACGGTGTCTGCCTGATTGGCATCCGCAGGGAGGAGAACAAGAGCATCCTGCTGAACCCCGGCCCCAGGCACATCATGGCAGCATCAGACACCTGCTTCTACATCAACATCACCAAGGAGGAGAACTCTGCCTTCATCTTCAAGCAGGAGGAGAAGCAGAAGAAGAAAGGCTTTGCGGGCAGGGGCAGCTACGACGGCCCCTCCCGGCTGCCCGTGCACAGCATCATCGCCAGCATGGGTGAGTCGGGGGGCTCGGGGGGCAGCAGGGGCCACCACACCCCCCTCCATCACCTCCCCCACCTTTGGGTTTGTTTGGGTTCATTTGGGTTTGTTCCCTCCCCACATTTGGGTTTATTTTGTGATTTGCACTCTCCTTGCCACGCTCCCCCCCTCCCCAAAAACCCCTTTCCAGGCTGTCTCCCAGCCATCTCACCAGTAAAACACACATTTCCTTGCACTCTGCGTGCTCTCAGCAAGCTCAAATATCATTATTAAACCTCGTGATGCCCATTATCATTAAGGATATTTGCATAAATGCCCCAAGCCTGGATTTAGGCCCCAGTTATTTCCAAGGCTGGAGGAAGAAATGCCGTGGGGCACATCCTAAATCACGTTTATGGTTCCCAAGCTGTCGTTCTCCCTGCAGCCAGCAGTGCATTTGAGCAAGTGAAAAATACCATGAGTCATTACTTCCCTCTTGTATCTGGGGAGAACAAGTTTTGGAGGAGCTGAGCCACACGAGCACATTGTATTTCAAGCAAATAATTTATGTGTTTGTACTCCTGAGCAGCAATTTGCATAGATTATCCCCCAGCAGGCCTCGGAGCGCTTTGCTGAGCGCTGTTTGTCACAGCTCTCCTCTCACAGCTCCACTCAGAGGGACCTTTGGCAGAGGTGATGAGAGGGACAGACAGACGTGACGTGAGTGCCAGCAGGGCAGTGGTGTTTGGCAAGGCCAATGTCTGGGCTCTGCTTCTTGGGACACTCCATCAATGTGTTTGGTTTTTGGAAGCTGCTGGAGGACAGGATGAGCAAGTCTGTCTTGTTGAATATTAGGAAGAATTCCTTCACAGAAAAGGCTGTGCACAGGGCAGTGGTGGAGTCACCATCCCTGGAGGGATTTAAATCACCTGTAGATGTGGCATTTGGGAACATGATTTAGTGACAGGTTGAGAGTGCTGGGGGAATGGTTGGATTCAATCTTAGAGGACTTTTCTATCCGTAAGGATTTTGAGATTCTAAGGCCTGGAGCTGCTCAGGAGGGATGTGGGAGGTTGGTGAGGGCATTGCTGCCTGCCTGCCTCTCCCTGGGCTGAAGGGACATCCACAGGGAGGGCAGTGCCAGGGCAGATGTGGTTCCTGACCTGGCTGGTGTCTCCCAGAGCCCGTGAGGAGCTGTAGGCAGGGGTTAGGCTGCAGGGCTGTCCTCTCAGAGGCACATCAGCATGGCAAAAACTCCTGCAGAGCCTGGTTTGGCAGTTCAGGGAGCAGCAGGTGGGTGAGTGGTTCAGCTGGCCATGGAGCTGTGAGGGGAATGGAGAGAGACACAGCCCCAGGGACAGCGCTCTACTAGAGCAAGGAAGGCTACTGCAACTAAGATTGGAAGGGCATGGGAGAGGGCTATGATGAGGTTGATTAAGAGAGGGTAGTTAGTCATGGGAGATGGTTTGGGTTAAGCTAGGGAGAGGATTTGAACCTCTGAGTTAAAGGACTTAAGCCTTTTGCATTTTCCAAGTTCTGCCACGCTAGCTGGTCCTTTTCTTCGAGTTCCTTTTCCTGGTTCCTCTTCTGAGCCCTGGGGAGATGCTGCACACAGGTGGAGGCCACCAGTGGGGGCTTCACCTGCGCTCCCCGTGCCCACCAACAGCTGAGCATCATCTGGGCTGTCATCCCCGTGCAGGGCATGGGGACAGGAGGCTGTCGTGACATTTCCCCCCCCTTAGAGCGTGTTTGCCGTGCTCCCTCCCCGGTCTGTGTCCAGGTACAGTGGCCATGGACCTGCAGAACACCGAGTGCCGCCCCGCCAACAGCAGCAAGCTGGCCCTGCCCGCCGAGAACGGCTCGGGCACGCGCCGGCCCAGCATCGCCCCGGTGCTGGAGCTGGCTGACACCTCCTCCCTGCTGCCCTGCGACCTCCTCAGCGACCAGTCCGAGGACGAGATGACGCAGTCGGACGAGGAGGGCTCGGCAGTGCTGGAGTGAGTCGCTCTCTCTTCTCTGTCTGGCTTGTTCCAGTGGGACCCAGTGCGATTCAGGTGCCTCTGGCTCATTATGGCTGTGTGGTCACCAGTTGTTGTGGTGGTGTTGGGCTCCCCAGGGTGATGTGAGAGATGAGAATTGACTCCAAGTTCTCAGAAGGCTGATATATTATATTATATTATATTATATTATATTATATTATATTATATTATATTATATTATATTATATTATATTATATTAATCATATCATATCATACTGTACTATATTATATCATATCATATCAACTACATATATAAATATATACTATATTTATTATATTATATTATACCATATTATATTACATTGCATTACATTACATTATATTATAATTATATTATACCATATTATATTATATTATACTATACCATATTATATAATACTATATCATACCATATAATATTATATCATATTATATTATATTAAAATTATATAGTAAAACTATACTAAAGAATAGAGAAATGTTACATTAGAAAGCTAGAAAGGAATGAATACTAAAAGCTTGTGACTGGCCAGTTCCGACAGAGCTGGACCGGGATTGGTCCTTAAGTTGAAACAATTCACATGCTGGGTAAGCAATTCTCCAAATCACATTTCAGAGGAGCAAAACATGGAGAAGCTGAGGCTTCTCATCTTGCCAGGAGAAGAAATCCTGGTGAAGGGATTTTTCATAAAATATCACAGTGACATGACTGCACCCAGTTTGCTCCAGTTTCAGAGGCTCTGGGACCATGGCACATGACACGTGCTCGGGGTGCCGGGGGTGCTCAGGCTCAGCCCCTCCTGGCTTTTCCATGAGCATTCTGTCCCTGCATCTTTACAACCTCATGGCCCTTTGCATAGCAAAAAATACTCCTAAATATGTAAATTCAGGGAGTTCCCAGCTGCTGCAGTAGAGTTTTGCAGGGCGTTTGCCAGTGTTGCTGTTGAATGTTTTCCCCAGCATCTGAGCACTGGATAAATGGCAAGCTCTCCCTGTCCTCACACAGATTTCTCTCTGCTGCAGGTACGTGAAGGGCTACCCCCCAAACTCGCCCTACATCGGGAGCTCCCCGACCCTGTGCCACCTCCTGCCCGAGAAAGCCCCGTTCTGCTGCCTGAGGCTGGACAAGGTGAGCAGGGGCTGCGGGGGCTGCCTGGGGCCAAGCCCCCAGGACGTGTCCACTGAGTGCTGGGCTGTCCCACCCCGCACAGGGCTGCAAACACAACAGCTTTGAGGACGCCAAGGCCTACGGGTTCAAGAACAAGCTGATCATCGTTTCTGCAGAGACAGCGGGGAACGGCCTCTACAACTTCATCGTCCCGCTGCGCGCCTACTACCGCTCCCGCAAGGAGCTCAACCCCATCGTGCTGCTGCTGGACAACAAGCAAGTACTTCTCCAGGGGTGTTCTCCCTCCCACAGAGCCTCCCTGCATTGCCACGGGCAGCTCGTGCTGTGG
This sequence comes from Molothrus aeneus, assembly GCF_037042795.1. Taxonomy (NCBI): domain Eukaryota; kingdom Metazoa; phylum Chordata; class Aves; order Passeriformes; family Icteridae; genus Molothrus; species Molothrus aeneus. The sequence goes on along the minus strand of NC_089664.1, from coordinate 9,398,375 downwards.
GGTGGGAGTTTGAGGGAGCAGTGGTGCCATTGGGTTCCTGGGCTGGCTGGCGCTGGGGTTTTGTGTCTGTCTCTGCTGCATGGATGTGCTGAACCACCTCGCTCTCTGTGGCTCTCCCCCCAGGCCTGAGCACCACTTTCTGGAGGCCATCTGCTGTTTCCCCATGGTTTACTACATGGAGGGCACCATTGACAAGTAGGTGTTCCCACGGGTGGCTGTCATGCCTGAATTGTTGCATTTACCCCAGCCCAGACTTTTCAGTCACCCCGTGAGAAGCCCCAGGGCTGGTAGCGTAGAGCTGAGCCCACCTTGGGCTTCTCGAGTTGTCAACCCCTCCCTGGGAGATGGGAGCAGGTGAAGAGCAGGCTGGGAGCAGCCTGGGCTTGCCGTGGAACCCCTGTACTGCTTCCCTGTGTCGTTTCCAAGGGCTGACCCTGCGCTCTTCTCTTTGGGATCTGCCCAGCCTGGACAGTTTGCTGCAGTGTGGCATCATCTACGCCGACAACTTGGTGGTGGTGGACAAGGAGAGCACCATGAGCGCTGAGGAGGACTACATGGCAGATGCCAAGACCATTGTCAACGTCCAGACCATGTTCAGGTGAGGGGTGACCACTGCTGGGGACAAGACCAGGACGGGTGCCAGTGCCTGGGGTGGTGGCTATGGACAGTGGGACACAGCTGGCACTGGGTTTGCTGCAGGAAGCAGCATGTAACCAGCTGTTTCTAACCTCAGGCAGCACAGGGATGACTGTGGTGTTCCTCAGGCTTTAAATCCTCTGAGACAGCTGCAGGACAAGAGATCTCTTTCCATTGCAGGCTCTTCCCCAGTCTCAGCATTATCACGGAGCTGACCCACCCCTCCAACATGAGGTTCATGCAGTTCAGAGCAAAGGACAGTTACTCTCTGGCCCTTTCCAAGCTAGAAAAGGTAAGAGGAGGCTGTTCTCTGCATGGGGGCCTGGGAAGTCACCACTGACAGTGACTGACTATGTCCAGAAAACCCAATAATGTCTCACACATTTCCATGGAGAAAAACACCCTCTTCTTCTACAGCGCAAAGATGCTGCCCTGATTTCCTCCTGCCACACCCACCAGAAACATTACACCCACGCCCTCCCATTGCCATGAGTCCTCTAATTTTCTGTGCAGTCTGAGCTCAAACTTCCCTTTTTTCTTGCAGAGAGAGCGAGAGAACGGCTCCAACTTGGCCTTCATGTTCCGGCTGCCCTTCGCCGCCGGGAGAGTCTTCAGCATCAGCATGCTGGACACGCTGCTCTACCAGGTGAGACACAGCCCTGCAGCTGGGGCATCCCCCAGGGAGCAGCTGAGCCAACCTTTCCCTGCTTTCCCAGTCGTTCGTGAAGGATTACATGATCACCATCACTCGGCTGCTGCTGGGTCTCGACACCACGCCGGGCTCCGGGTACCTCTGTGCGGTACGTGCTGAGTCCCTTGGGCTAAAACCATCAGCCAAGGGGGCCTGGATCTGGTGGCATCTGTCACCCTGTGCATGGGGGTGGGGGCTCCCCTCCTCTCCAGATCAAGGGGGAAGCAGTGTGGGGTTGGGAGGGCCCCAGGATGAGGTGAGAGATGAGAATTTGACTCCAAGTTCTCAGAAGGCTGATTTATTATTATATGATACGATATGATGTTATAAGAAATGATATACTAAAACTATACTAAAGAATAGAGAAAGGATACAGACAGAAGGCTAGAAAAGAATGAATAATAAAAACCTGTGACTCCTCAGAGAGTCTGACACAGCTGGGCTGTGATTGGCCATTAATTTGAAACAATTCACGTGCTGGGCAAACAATTCTCCAAATCACATTCCAAAGCAGCAAAACATGGAGAAGCTGAGGCTTCTCATCTTGCCAGGAGAAGAAATCCTGGCGAAGGGATTTTTCATAAAATACCACAGTGACAGAGCAGCATTGCCAGGTCATTGTTCCCCTCCATTTTGGGGAACCTCAGTGCTGCCAAAAGCCCAAGAGCTGCCAAGGACTAAACTCCTTGTTTTGAAGGCTGAGGTCAGAAATGGCCCCTGATTTTCTTGTGGAAATGACTTTTGGGATGGTCATGGATGGGCTGGGGTGGAGCTCAGGAGGGGCCTGAGGTGTAGTGGGGGTCCATGCTGGCCCTGCATTGGTCCATGCTGTCCCTGCGTTGGTCCATGCTGGCCCTGCATTGGTCCATGCTGGCCCTGCGTTGGTCCATGCTGGCCCTGCGTTGGTCCATGCTGTCCCCGCATTGGTCCATGCTGGCCCTGTGTTGCTCAGATGAAGATCACTGAGGATGACCTGTGGATCCGGACGTACGGGCGCCTCTTCCAGAAGCTCTGCTCCTCCAGTGCCGAGATCCCCATCGGGATCTACAGGACGGAGTCGCACATGTTCGCCACCTCCGAGGTAGGGCACGGGCTGGGAAGGGGCTGTGGCGCCAGCCAAGCTGGGATCCAGGAGGGTGCTGGTCCCTGGAGCACCTCAGGCCTGGCTGCAGCAGAGTGGGGAGGGGAGAGCAGGGGAAGGGGAATTTTTGTGTTGATTTTGTTCGAGTGGCTGCGCTGGGTGGTGCTGTCCTGGTTCCCCAGCTGGGTCAGGGTCTCTCCAGGCAGTGCTGGGTGTTCTTGGCTCTGTCACACCCTGGCACCTTGGGGAGCAGGGTGGGCACTGCAGGGCTGCCCTTTGCTGCACTGACTCGTGGTTTTCCCTTCCTCCTCCCCTGCTGCAGCCCCACGACATCCGAGCGCAGGTGAGTGCCGCTCATGCCCGGCCGTGCCCCCATGTCCCCACCCCTGGCTGAGCCCTGGGCTGGCTCTGGCCACGAGAGCCACCCTCTGCTTTGTGCCAGCTCCCAGCCCCAGTGCCAGCACAGCCCTGCCTGCCCCCATGGAAGGGAGTTATTGTCTGAGCCTCAGTGCCCTGATGTAATTAACTGGGATCAGGAGCAAGGGAGGCAGCCAGGATCCCTTTAAATACCTTCAGTGTTCAACTTTGTAAGGAAGCAGTGACAGGGAGCTGAAAGTTGACATTTAATTAAATGCAACCCAGCTCCTTGAGAGGCTTTAAAAGGCTTTATTAATAAATTCCTGCTCACCAGTGGGGATTGCTGGGTCAGACATTGTGGCAGCACAGATGCTGTAAGAGGGAAGAGAGGGAGATGAGGGCATGGCTGTTCCTGGGGCAGATATCCCAGAGGTGATCCTGTGTGAGGGTCCCACAAGACTCCCCTCAGCTTATCCAAGGGAAGCTGTGGCTGGCCCATCCCTGGAAGTTCAAGGCCAGGTTGGACAGGACTTGGAGCAACCTGGTGTGGTGGACCATGGCAAGGAGTGGGCTCCTTCCAATCCAAACCACTCTGGGATTCTGTGAAATCTGCCAGCCCAGTGGTTCCTGCAGTGCAGAGACAAAGTGCTGGGAGAGCCCATTGGGGTCAGAGGAAGGAACCCAAAGAAACCCCCAAAAAAATCCCGCCCCGTGGGAGAGATCCCACCGTGCCAGGCACAGGCCAAAGCCCCCTTGGCCACCCCCCATCCCGCGTGACCTGCTGGGCTTCTAGTCACAGATCTCAATCAATGTTGAGGACTGCGAGGACACCAAGGACGTCAAGGAGCACTGGGGCATCAAGACGAGCCACCACCGCAACTCGTGCTCCAGCGACCAGTCCGAGCACCCTCTGCTGCGGCGCAAGAGCATGCAGTGGGCGCGGCGGCTCAGCAGGAAGGGCAACAAGCACTCCAGCAAGACGGCCGAGTGGATCAGCCAGCAGCGCCTCAGCCTGTACCGGCGCTCCGAGCGCCAGGAGCTCTCCGAGCTCGTCAAGAACCGTATGAAGCACCTGGGCCTGCCCACCACCGGGTACGGTAAGTGCCGCTGGAGCGCCGCTGCCTCCCGCCCGCGGGCTCCTCAGGTAACCCCGGCCCGGCCTAACCCAACCCCCCTGAGCCAGCCTAACCCCACGCCAGCCTAACCCCATGCCCGGCTTAGCGCCGAGCCCGTCCCAGCCGGGCTGCGCCTCATCCCCAGCTTGCTTGTGCTTGTGCAGCCCCAGGCTGGGGTCCCCCCATGCAGACCCCCCTCCCTCCCCTGCCACCCCCGGCCAGCTGCAGGCAGCCCCCCCATCTCTGGGCTCTGGGATGGCTCCAGGCAGGAGTTGGCAGTGGCAGAGTGGCCCTTGTGCCTGCAGCAGGGCCCGGTGTCCCCACACAGCCCCGTTTGTGCCCCACTTTCTGGCCATGCAGAGATGGTGGTTCAGGACAACCCGGCCCCAGGTCAGCACAACCCTTGTGCCCAAGAGCCCCCGTAGTTTGGCAGGGAGAGGCCCAACCCTGTCAGCTGGCGCAGCCCCCTATTGTAATGGACTTTAATCTGTCATAAACTCTTTGTGGAAACCTCTCGGTAGCTGCAGGGCTGAGTTGCTTCATTGCGTGTGACACTGGTGTGTGGCTGTGACAGCCACGGCGCTCAGGGTCCCTCTGTGCAGCCACATCTCTCGTCAAGCTTGACCTGCCCGTCGGTGCTGGCATCTGTGTCACCCTGGACAGCTCCCAGCCCTTGGTTATGACAAAGTCTATAGCCCACAGCTCCCTTGGTTTTGTTGGTTTGGTTTCGTTTTCTTTTATTTTCTTTCTTTCTTTGAAGCCATCCTGTGCTGCTGCTTGTTTGCTCCATCCTCCAGGAGTGTCTGTCCACCCCCTGCCCACACTCAGGCTGGCAGTGAGCCCCAGTGGGATGGGAGCTGATTTTGGGGGTGGGATTCCCCCTTTCCCATCCTGGCTTTAGGCACAGAAAAGAGGAGGATGAAGTGTCCAGAAGTGCAGTGCAGGAGGGGTTTGGAGTGGTTTGGAGTGGGCGCCCAGGGGTGGGTGTGGGCACTGCCAGCATCCCCAGGGAGAGGGGCAGGAGAACTGGAGTGTGGTGGGATGGGGCAAGGACAGGGACTGCAGGCAAGGCCTTGCAGTGGTGTACCCCTCTCTCCTTTTTCCCCTACATTCCCAATCCCAGCAGTTTCTGTTGCAGTTCCAGGGGGGCTGTCTGGCCTCACTGAGGCTTGGGGCACAGCTTGGGGTCAGGTCAGGGCTGGCATCCTTGTCCTGGCCCATCTGGCAAATTTTGGTTGAAGTAAACTGGGGGGAGCTCTGGCAGGAGAGGGGACAGTGCGGGGTACAGGACAGGGACAGCGGGCACAGCGTGGGGACCAGCAGCTCCTTGGGCATCCAGAGGTGCAGGGACTGTGTGTTGTCACCTTGTGTCACCGTCAGTGTCTGGACACCCATGGAAATCGTTGCTCTGCCTTCTGCCCCTTTCCTTTTTCTTTTGCTCACGTTTTGGCTGCAGCGCAGGAGCTCGTCTCTGATATTTGCCAAACCATGGCTTGCTGACCTCTCTCTCTCTCTCTGTTTATGTCTGTGCCTTTCCCTGTATGTTCTGTAGAGGATGTAGCAAATTTAACAGCCAGTGATGTGATGAATCGGGTAAACCTGGGATATTTGCAAGGTAATTCCCTTTCCCTGGGAGTCCCGCGTGACTCATGGCGTGCAGCGTACAACAAGATCATGCCAGCTAAGCCCAAACCTCACCCTTGCCAGTTTTCACCTTAGATCCCCGAGCTTTCAGCACTAATTTGTTGGGTGGCGTTGGAAAACCAATCAGTGTCCTGTGGTGGTGGTGCAAACGCAGGGCTCTGCCTGATCAGGAAGACAGAAACATCAGGGACCCTTTTTTAGCTGAATTCCTACAGGGAAATCACAGCCCTTGGCTTTCATTGACAAAACCCTCTGTGAGGGGGTTTTGGGCTGTACAGCCAGTGACAGCTTGAGGAGGGGTCAGGGAGGGGGACAAGTGCCCCAGAGCTGCCTGTGCATGCTGTGATGAGATGCTGGAGCTCCTGCTGGGTCAGCCACAGTCCAGGGCAAGGCAGTGCTTTAAAAATCCCTTTGCACCCCTTGGTTTGCCTTCCTGGACCCCTCTCCAGCCTTAGAAGACCCCATTTTGTGACCAGGGGCGCTGGGCTCAGCATGAGGGAGCAACAGCAGCCACAGGGGCCACTGGTGCTGCAGCCACCCTGGGCACCTTGTGGGGCTCTGTGGGACCTACCAGGCTTTCCCATCTTTTTTCACCTTTACACCAGGGTGCAACACGCCCTGGAAAGGCTCCTTTTTACTGCAGCAGCCCCAAGATTAGCAACAACCCGTCCCAGCTTCGTTTTTGGCTTCACTAGCCCAGGCTTAAGGTGAAACGTTGGCATTTTCCTTACAAAGTGTGTCCTCCATCAGCCAGGCAGCCCCAGGCCAGCAGAGTATATTGCCTGGGGCAGCGGAGGGGCAGCAATATACTCGGTGTGCTCAGCAGGGCCTGGCTTGGCTGCATGGGGTCAGGAAGCTCCCATGGGGCAGGGAAAGCTGCCCAGAGCCAGAGCCCGGCCCCACCTCCCTGTCACGTCACCCCCCGTGTGTCCCGTCGGGTCCCAGGGTCTGTGTGCCACCCCTGCCCTGGCATTGCCACCCCCACCCCTGTCTCCCTGTAAGGCTGAGCACTGGGATGGCCAAAACTCCCCTGGTGGCCCCAGGACAGGACAGGACACCTGGCACAGGCTGGGGGTCCCAGGCAGCACCTCCCCGAGGGTGGTCCCAGGTCCCCCTGGCTGCAGCACCTTCTGTGGTCTCAGAGGGGACAGGGGTGTGTGTGAGCAGCCCCACAACGGTCTGGTGTCCCCCTGCAGGCGCTGCTGGATGTGGCACAGCCCCGGGGATGCCCTGGGGCTCATCTGGGTGTGCCCTGGCAAGGACACCTCGGGAGGAAGCTGTTTGTATTCCTGTGCTGGGTGCTTGTGGTGGCTGGAGCTGCATCTGAGGGCTGGAGAAAAGCAGTGCCAGGCTGATCTGGCACCCGCTGGCATTGCTGGGACAGGAGACCCTGGCTGTGCCCACCATGGGGCAGGGGGGTCCCCCATGCCAGGCAGGGATGGGGAGGTGGGAGCAGCAGGACAGGCCAGAGGAGCAGCCCCAGCCTGGAGTTAATGCCCATCCCAGGGCCGGGTCCTGGTGCCCCCAGAGCAGCTCCATTTGCTCCATTTGCTCCATCTGCACCTCAGAGGGGCCTTTCCAAAGCCTGGAGAGGTGTCCCAGTGAGAAGCCTTGCAGTGAGCTGGTGTCCCCCCGTGCTCCTCATGCTGCCCCCGCGTCCGTCTGTCCGTCCCCTCCCCACCCTGTCCATCCACACCCCATCACCCTGTCTGGAGATGGTGTCACCTGTCGCAGCTTCCACCCCCCCTGGCACCCGCAGCCTCGCACCCCCATCCATTTCACCATGATCTTGTTCTTGGCTATTTCGGGGAGCACAGGGGCCCCCCCATCACTGAGACCCCCTGTTTGCCCCCGTGGGTGCTGCTCTTGGTGGCCCTGAGCCCCCCTGGGAGGTCACTTGGTTCAGAGCCACCCCCAAAATGGAATCAACGGCTCTGAAACTCCATGGAGGTGATTCCCCCTGGGCAGGGGAAAGGAGCAATCCCTGCACTAATCCTGGGCCTGGATGGAGCTAAATTGAGTAACTGAGGGGGAGAGGTGGGCAGAGCACTGGGGTGGCCCTGGGGGGGTTCAGCTGCCCTGGGCCCGTGGTTGGACTTGTGCTGTACCTGACACAGCAGGACTAACCTGTTCCCTCTTTTGCACTGCACCAAGGTAAGACATTCACTTTATTTCTGGGGGGAGAGGGGACTTTGAAGAGTTACCCAGTCCCCTGGGCCATGCTGTGGTGGGGAGAGCCTGGGGAGGTGACAAGGGAGGTGGCAGAGACATTCTTGGTGCCCTCCTGGTGGCAGGGACATTGCCCACGGCTTCTCCTGGTGAAGGGACCCATTTGCCTGGATGGGATCTGTCACCTTGCCTGTTGGGGTGTCTCTGGGGGTGTCCCTCCCTCAGCAGCCCTGCCCCTGCTCTTGCAGATGAGATGAACGACCACCAGAACACCTTGTCCTACGTCCTGATCAATCCCCCCCCGGACACGCGGCTGGAGCTCAATGACATCGTGTAAGTGTCACCTCACCCTGTCCCCACACTGCCCCCAGCGCCATGAGCTGCCCCCATCCCGTTATTTCCTAGGATTTCTCATGAATACCCACGGGTTTTGCCTCTTTCCCAGCCCATTCCAACTCCCTGTGCTCCTGAGCACTGCCCAAACCACCCCAGCCCCATCTTAGCTCCCATGGGGCACTGTGGGATTTTCCTTTGGCTACTAAGCAGCTGAGGAATAACTCCTGATCATTTATTCTATATTATTTTATGTCATTTACATTTACACCTCTTATCATTTAACACCTTTCATGCGAACAACTACCGTGCTCTGCAAGCACCGCATCTCCACGGGGCATCCCTGTGCATCCTGGCCTGAATCCCAGGGGGAGCTGCGCTGTCCAGCAGCGTGACCAGGCTGTGTCCCGCAGGTACCTGATCCGCTCCGACCCTCTGGCCCACGTGGCCAACGACGGCCACAGCCGCAAGAGCAGCTGCAGCAACAAACTGGGCTCGGGCAACCCCGAGACGCGCGACGAGACCCAGCTGTGAGCGCCGCCCGAGGGCGGGCAAGGACAGCACGGCCCGGCCCGGCCCGGCCCGGCCCGGGGGAGGCGCTGCTGCCCGCGGTGCCCCGCAGGAGGCGATGCCCAGCCTGGTGGGGGATGCCCAGGCCGGCCGTGCCCGCGGGAGGGATGCCCGGAGCCCCGGCACAGCCGGACGCAGCCGGTGGCCGTGTGTGCCCCCGGGGATTTTAACTTTTCTACCGATACCGCAACTAGTGAGAAAGCGTTCGCTGGTGCTGGCGGGACGGGGCTGAGCCCAGACAGCGATGGGAGCAGGGCTGTGGCTGGAGTCAGCCTGGAGGGTGCAGGTTGGTAAAGACGAGAGGAAAACTGCACCAAAACTCTGCTCCTCTTCCTCCTCTTCCTCCTCCTCCTCCTTCACCAGGTGTCCCCAAGGGTACCCAAACTCCTGCTCTGTCACTCACGTTCTTCATCCTCGGCTGGGTTTCTGTTCTGGGTGGCCACGAGGACTGGTGGCTGTGGGACAGCCGGGATGGAGGGGACAGGGCCCGGCAGGGCCTCCACGCCTTGGGACACCTCACAAACCACAACACAGCAAGAGCGGGGCCAACTCTGTGACAGAGCCTCGGGGCACCTCACAAACCCTGGTCACACCAAGCCCAGGGCACCGAGAGCGGGGCCAGCTCTGTGGCAGAGCTTTGGGGCCGCTGGGTTTGTGTCCTGCTGGGGCTGAGCTGCCTGGGGGATTGGGGATGCTGGGCTGGGCTGGGCTGGGTGGGCTGTGCAGGTTTGGTGGCTCCACTCGCCCTTTCTGGCCAGGGCAGTCTGGGGTCCAACCCCCCCCCCGTGTGTCCTGGCCATGTCCTGCTGTCCTTCCCCTCCCCGCGGTCACAGCTCGGTGACACCGTTATGGCAGCGGGTTCTGCCTGTCCCCCACAGCCACCCCTGGCAGCTCCAGCCCCCCCTGCTCGGCTCTGTCCCCTCTGTCCCTGTGGCTTCCCCTGCAGCAGAGGTGCATGAACGTCCCCCCCGACCTGCAGGGACCTGGCACCACCACAAACACCAGACGTGTTTCCGTTCTGCTTTTGCACATTCTACAACTTTGATGTGGAAAGGGTTTATTTGACTGCCAAGTGAATAACTGAGTTGTTAACTTTCTATACTTTCATGTTCATATCTTACAATTCCAATGTGATTTTTTTTCTTTTTTTTTAGCAAGGAGCTTGTAAAGCACAACATGGCCATGAAATCCCATCAGCTTCCTGCACTCACTGAATGGTTTATTGCCATTACCATTCACTGTGTGCTCCCCAATGCACCCCCAATCAATGTTTACAAAGAAAACAAAAAAGAAAACAAACCAAAACCTGATTTCAGTGAGTTTTAAACAGCTGGGGAGCTGCCCCAACCTGTGGGGATGTGCTGCCCATCCTGCCCACGGCCCTGAGGGAGGGCAGAGATGCCCAGGGTAGGACCAGTGCCAAGGCTGGTATCACCTCGAGAGGGGGTTGAGAGAGACCTGCTGTGCCTGGATGAGGTTTGGGGTCCAGCTTTTATTTTTTTTTTATTGTTGTTTTTTCCTGAAGTGCCAGGCAGGAGCCCCTGAGTGGTGGCACATCCCAGGCCCGGTGAGGTACCACAGGTAAAAGCAAAGAGTGCACCCCTCCCACCCTGCTGAGCTGTGGGCACAAACAGAACTGTCTTTAAAGCTTTTTGGGTTGTTTTGATGGATTTTTAATGATTAGTTTCGGATCTGTTTGGTTTAGGCAGGCACAATGTTTTATTTATTTCTGTTTGCAGCTTCACATGCCAAATCTGTCATTTAAAAGTGGCAAAAAGAAATTATAGGCTAAAAAGTGGGTGTGGTTGAAGTACAAAAGGACACGTGGGCTCTGTGCTAACTCGAAGCCTCAGGATGCTTAGATCATGGAGTGTGAATGTATTTAATTTTCTGAATTTAATATGGATCATTTTCCAAACCCCACTTTGCTTTCAAGGGAGAGTAGAGCAAAGCAGTATTACAGGTTAAAAAAAACCCAAACTAGCAAACAAACAAAAGCCCAGCCCAAATAAAACAAAAGGCGTGATTATTTGAATGTATTTACTGAGAACATTTTTGTTATTTTTTGTTTGTTTGGCTGTGAGCTGTGTGTGAGAGCACAGGGAAGTGAGTGCAGCTCCTCAGCTCAACCCTCCCATGGCAAGAAAATTACATTTCTTTTAAAAATTACTTAAAATTTCACCCCCAGCCCTGAGCAGCCAGGTCAGCCTTGTGGCCAAACCCAGGGTCTGTGTTCCAGAGGCTCCACTGGCCGCGGTGCTGGGTCCCCCCTTCCTCAGCGGGCACACACAGCTCCTCCCTGCCCTTAATCCGGGGAGAAAATGATCCCAGGAAGAAACCATGTGCCAAAAGGACTGAGGCCTCTGTGTGGTTTGTGATATTATCAAATGCCCTGGATTTTCCTGTATTTTGACAATGCTTCTGTTTGTTCAGTGTACAAAGTCCCTGCATTTGAAACGGAAGCTCCGTGTACAAAGCCTCGGGTTCCTCCTCTGGTGTAAATTTCCAGCCGACCTTCCCATGGGATGGGGAAAACCCTGTAAATACTCACCTGTGGCCAATGCAAGTCTGAGAACCAAGGGTTCATTTTTCTAATTCCTTAGCCTCAGTTACAATACTAATGTAAAAACAAAAGCAGTTTATTTTTCTAATGGTCCTGGAAACGTTGATGCAGCGACAAAGAATCGTTCCTGCCGCTGAAAGGGCCCACAAGGAGCTTCCATGGGAGCAGGAGAATGCCTACTGCTTCCAGCCATGGAAAAATCCCATTTTCTGCAGGAAATAGTTGTGTTCCAATGCAGAGACCTGGCAGGCCCTGGGGGATGCAGAAACGAGGACAGCGGGGATGTTTTGGGGTTTTCCAGCAGCGGCTCTGGCGCATGTTCCGTGTCCACTAACGGTTTGATATGGACTAAACCCACATATCCTGCATTAAACTCAACTACTCCAACCAATGTTATGAGCATATTTATTTCCTGTTATCCCCCTTTTTATTTAACCTCTATAGAACAGGACAGTTTTATTCCAAGCTCAGCTCCTGCATGGATTTTTATCAGCAACAGCGACTCCGTCGTTCTTCTCGGAGACCGAGCGCCGGGAGCTGCTCTGCCGGGATCAGCCAGCCAGGGGAGAGGGTTTTGTACAATCCTTGTGAAGATGCTTCACATTTCTGTAAAGATAAATGACAATAAAAGAGCTGCATGCAGCAACAGGAGACACTGCTGTCTGATTTTTCTGTTCCTTCAGGGAATCTGTTTTAAAAGCCATAGGAAGATGTGGTTTAAGCTGAGGCCCAAGGCAGCTCTTCCCAACTTTAATTTTTAACTTTATTTCCAAACTCTTTGTGCATTCAGGCACAAAGGGCCTGGTGTGGTAGAGAAGCTTTTAAACATTTTTTAATTCATTTATTTAATCCTAATTTTTATGATTTAATAAATGCATTAAATTTTCCATGTATTTAAGGGGATTGTTTTTAAATGATGTTCAGCCGAGATTCAGTACATGTTCTTCTACCTCCCAGCACTTCAAAATTTGTCACTGGCTTCAAAGTTTCTGAGGTTTTCAGGGAAGATCCCAACATTTCTAGAGCATGCTACACTCACACACAAAGATTTTAGCTTGGACATCAAATGCAGGTAAGCAAAGATTTTTTTTTTATTCAGCATTTTAGGCAAATACTGTAAAAATCGATTTATTTAAAATCCTACAGAAGGACACAAACAATATCCCTTAAATAGGAAAGATCATTCTGGGCTGAACATACACGTGAGGAACTGGAAGTAAAAGTGCAGCAGGAAGCCAAGTCCCTGATAAATTACCTTTTAATTATTGGCTTTAAACCAGACAAATCTGTACATGGAGAACAAAATCCTCTTGATTTTCCAGGACATCCAAATTGCAATGATTACACCCAAAATAAGGTGATGTTAACACCACCAAGAGCAGCTCTCAGTGGTTGAAAACCCAGCCAAGGCTGCAGAACAGGATTTAATGCTCTGCACAAGGGGATTTCAGCATTCCCCAGCAGTGGATTCTTCACTTTTTCCTCTTGTTCCACCTTCCACAGCAGCAGACAGAGAAAAGAAGAGGAAATAACTCTGCAAAATGAACCGAAATTCATTCAAATATTTGCCCCCGTTGAGGAAAATCAACTTCTAACACTACAAATGCCTTGTAGCAGATTAAAAAAATCTAGAGCACTAAAATATACTTAAAAAATAATGGGGTTGGTGGGGCTGGGAAACAAAAAGGAAACAAAACCCAGGAAAGATTTTTTATTTTTGCTGTAAATTCAGTTTTTGTGGTTATTCCCTGGAAAACAGAGTCAAAAGAAAGAGGTTTTCCTTTGCTAAGATTTCCAGGTAATGCCACAATAATTTGGGAAGGTTTATGGGCTTCAAACCATTCTTTCAAGTGCCTCATTTGAATTTTAACAAATGCTGGATATTGAATATTTCATGATCCCTGCTGCACACACTTCCCCAGAGGTTTTTTTTTTCCCCTCCACTACAATAAATGTGTTATTTCCTAACAAGTTCAGAGGGATGGATCAGAAAACTATGACAGGATTTCAGCACCAAGATAAAAGTGAATTTATATTTAGCACAGACAAATAAATTAAATCCACCCTGTAACTTTTACAACAGGAACGTACCCGTGCTCAGCACAGGCTGGAGAAGGAAGGGGCAGAAAATTCCAGTTCTGGAATGGCATTTTCCTTAAAAATTTGGGTTAATTTCTTTCAAAGAAGAGCTGAACTTACCACTTGCAGCAGAAGAGTAAAAAATGCACCTTTCATAGGCCCATGGGAAGCTTGAAATCTTCAAACCCTCTAAAACCAAACCAAGCCTTAACAAACCTGCAACAGAAAGCTCAGGGAAATATTATATATATATATATATATATATCTATCTATATATATATATATATATATATATATATATATATCTATATATATATATATCTAATATAATTGTAACATTTATAATATTATTTATATATAAATATATAAAAATAAATATTATATATTTATATATATAAATATATAAATAAATATTATATATATTTTTATATATAAATATATATATATAATATATATATATATATTATATCTATTTTTAGAGTAACAAAATTTAAAAACCTGTAATTATTTTTCACTTACTACACGGTAAGAGAAGTCCAATGTCTGAGTGGTAGCCTGGAATTAATTGTAAAATTTTTAATGCATTGTGGAAAATACACTTAATTATAGTGGACTATATGAATATTCCAATTTTCAACTGGTCTGAAGAAGTTTATATAATAAACTTTCACTTATCTGAGGCATACAGCCCCAAAATTCCCAGATTTCTTCAGTTCTGCAGATGAACAGCACTAAAATGGTACTAAATTTCTCCAAAATCTTCTTTTTGGAGTGATGTCCTTGGAGAATCCCAGCACAGCTTCATCCCAAGGACGCTTGGCATGTCCTGACCCCCAAACCCATCCCCCTCAGCCACCTGCCTGTCCCTCAACTGCTGAAAGTTAATTACATTTAACCCCCTAATTAACTGCAAACCACTTAATTGGATAAGCAAGGCAGCTTAGTCCACATCCACAAGGACTGCTCCATTCCAGGGGTGGGACCAGCAGCAAATTCCCAGGAAAGTCAGCTCAGAGTGAACAGGAGACACCTCATTGTTGCTATATTTAAACAATAAATCAAATAAAATAGAAAGTGAGGGGGCTTGGGGTACTCTGACACTGCTCCAGTCATCAGTTCTGGGATTTGTGGGGGGAAAAAAAGCAAAAGGAATGGAAAATTCAAGTCCTGAGATCTCATTTCTGTCATTCTTACTTCAAATTGCAGCCCCAAACTCCAGAGATTTCTACACTCAACTAGCCAGTGCAGTGGAGACAAAAATCACCTTTATTTTCTTGGCACCCTCAGCCCTCCCAGTGTAGGTGAAGGCTTCCAAAGTAAATCAGTATTTTCCAAATTATTTTGGATTATATTGGCTTGAACTCTTCCCCCAGCTGAGAGCAGGATGAAAAATGGGACAAAACCACACCAAGTACAGATGCAAAGAGCACATGGAACACACAGACTGATGGACAGAGCTGGAAAGGCACAAATTGCACTTAAAGCACTTTAAAGATGTACAGTCTTGGATTTGTTAGGAAGAAACAGAGAGGGGTCCCAGACAGAGCTCCCACTTCCTCCTGCTGCCCAGGAAGCACAAGCAGAACCTCTGGGAGCAGCTGGAGGAGTTTTTATCCAGTCCTGCTTGTTTGGACAGAGCTGAGAGGGAACAACCCTGACCCTAATCCTGGGGAAAACCAACCCAAACAAGCAGCTTAAGCTGCAGGATGCCAATTTAATTCCATTTACCTGCAGGGATCCCAGCCCTGGGGCTGAGGGAACAGGATTCCCACACATTTCCCTCATTTCAGGCATTCACACTGTGCTCTGCAAGGACAAAACCCCATTTTCTAAGCAGGGATTTTTAGAAGTTAGCAGGGTCCAGATCACCTTATTAGGATTTTAGGATTTTATTATGTCCTTATTAGGATTTTCTGTGCTTGGCAGGGAAAGGTTAAACATGAGGTCACTAAAACCAGTGAGAAATCCTCTGTATTCAGAATTTCATAAATTGAACCCAAACCTCAACAGTGACTAGAAAATTACCAAAATTCTGCCACTGAGTCACTGCACAGATCAAACGAACCCCAGCAGACAGATTCAAGAGTCAGATGAAATTGATCCTTAAACTATTTCCCATTTTTCTGAGAGTTTTTTGGTCCCACTGCAAGCTCTTGTCACAAAGTTCTTGCAGGTCCTTGCAGGTGAAGCTTTACCAAACAGAACAGCACATCTTTAAAGTGTATTAGTTCTTGGAGGGGATGAAGTGTCACACCAACAAAAGTACACATGAAATAAAAAGGAAATCAGTTAATGATTTTTATTAAACTTCAGTGTTTCATAAAATAAATATGGTTTATAATATCAAACAGTGAGAAATAAAGCACAAGCATGAAAAGCATGGTAACAAAAGTTCCACTCATGACGGTGTTTAATACTCAGCACTTTAGAAACCATAAAGCCTTTAATTATTTACAAGCAGCAAACTATCTAACATAATTTACAAAGTTGCAGCAGCCTAGTCAGGGAGTCCTGGAAGGGGAAAAACCACGGAGAGACTGCACTGGAAGACCTTCACTTTGCTCTAGCTAGCTTCACTTCATGCCATCCCCCAGCTCCCCTATGTACAATAACTTTCTGCACCTTCCATCATCTCCAAGGTCAAGAATCACTCTGGATTTAGAGATCTAGAGCTCAGTTCCTCTCGAGGACGGGCAGGGCCTTCTGCACTCGAGAGACACAAATTCAAGTAACACTTCAAAGAAAAGTAAACATGTGCAAACCCACGTCGGAACCTACAGGAGCTGCAGGTAGGAAGTGTCAAACCCAGGGAGCAGGAGCTCGTTAGCAGATTAAATTAATTAGGGAATAGCTACAGAAACCTGCTTGGGAACCAGATGGGGCCAAGAATGAGACATGGGAGTGGTTAAAAATAAAAACAAAAAACCAAAAAACCAAAAAAAAAAAAAAAAAGGAACTGCAAATGTACCCTGTTACCACAGACAAAAATTTAATCTGCTGAAACACAAAGACTTTTAAGGTCATAACTCAAGATTTAATATTTCAACATGAAAAGAAATCCAAGCCATTCGACTTATTTGGGCTTTTGAAACAAATGCAAATGTCTCTGTTTAAAAATTGCTTTCAAATGAGAAAAACAAATCAATATATATTAATATATCACCCAAAATAAAAAACATAACACACTCTTCATTGTAGAGCATGCTGCTCATTCAGAATAAAGACAGGACAAAGAAAGTAGAATTACATTTCATGATGTAATAAAAACATTAAAATCTGTGATCATTAAGTGCACCATTGTACAGGAGTAGCGTGCTCAGAGTGGAAATGTTCTATACCTACCAGCATCCACCTTTATTAAAGCAAACAAATCTTTAGGACACTACCTGAAACTGAAATCAGTAATCACTGGGCTCCATTCAGCTTGCCTCAAGTTTCAGGCAGGCACATTCCAGCTAGTAGCACCTGTTATGCCTATTCATGATTGTATTCCAGAGATCTTTACATTTGTGAACAATTTTTTATATTTGTTTTTTTTTTTTAGAAAAAGACTGGCTTTTTTTGCAATCCTTGCAATGCTTATCCTACACAGATCCTGCAAGTAAACTCTGTTCTGAGCAGCACAAGTTGGGGCTTTTATCAGAAATCTGAGAGCTGGACTTACGTTGGCAGTAGGTACAGTACAACAACTGGATGTATTCAACAGTTCCTCAAAAAGGATTGAAAGGAAGATTTCCCTAAAGACTGTTTAAAAAACCAAACCAAACCCAAAGCACTTCACCCAAGATCTGTTCAATCCTTCTGCCTAAGTTCGGAGCTTGCCAACTTTTAAGAATGCCAGGAAAAAGGAGGGAATGAGGTGGAGAGGAAAGAGAATTAAATTATTCCCAATTTGTACCGATGAAAAGCTTCAAGTAAAAGGAAATCCACTTGTTCAAGATCTTGCTACATGCACAGTCCCTCGTCAGCTGAAAGCCACAGTAGTTAGCATTGGGTGTAACAGCAGATTCATCATTCATAAAAAACACTGGCAACGTTCCTTCATCCTCAAGAACTTGCATCCACGGTTCTCTGTCCCGAAGCTTCTTAAAAAATGTCTATGGTTCTGCACATTTCATACCAAACTGGAGGAAAATGGTAAACATGTCTTCTGTCAATGCAATCCCAGTGAGCCAACCTTCTCCCCAGGAGCTGGGTGTCATTTCCGAGTCTGGCCCTTCTTTGGCACCGCGGGTCGCTTGGCCTGCCACAAGTGGTTGTGGATGGTGAGAGCATCCACGCTCACAGACATGGTTTTGGCTGGGATCACGTTAAACTGTTTTCGGTCCGAGCTGTACTTATAGAGTTTATCAATCATTTTCTTGGTGATGCTCTTTGGCCCTGTCCCAGTGAGCTTGTAGATCTCCTCCGTGTCGGGGTAGTAGCAGTAAAGTGCTCGGAACTGGCAGCCGGCGTCGCGGAACAGGATGATGTAGTGGTTGGCATCACATTTCTCCAGCTCCTGCAGCAAAAACAACCAGGTACAGGGGCTGTTCACTGGGACAACCATGCCAAGCTTTAAGCTGAAGAGTTGCTCCTCTTACCAGAATTTTCCAGTCCCTTTATGAACCTAAAAGCAGAACTCTAAGTACAGAGTTCCCAGTAAATACACAGTAAATACGGGATCGTGTTTTCCATGGGGAAAGCAAAAAATGCTCTCGACAGCCACAGTATAGGAAATGAAATTCACACTGCACAGCAGTGGGGCTATGGAATCAGCATTACAGACCCATGTGATTGAGAGTGCATTAATAATTTTAATGTTTACCTCTAATATTGAGTTCTTATGTGGTTCATTCACTTTTCCAGCAAGACAGCAGTGAGATATAGCATTGTGAATAATGGGTTTGTTGGATTTGCTGCTGGGTTCCTTAAATAATTTTGGACCTAAGGAAGATAAAGAAGTCAAAATTATCTGCCTTACACTTATCAAAGCTAAGATTTTCATCCAAAGCAAAAAAAAGAAAAAAACCCCTCATTATTTTTCTAAAATGACTTACTTTTTGAGATATTAAACAGAACAAAATACACTTGACAACTTCTCAGAAATAACATGAAACACATCACAGGTTTTCCTGACCTGGTATTCATAATAAATGAATAAAACAAACTAAACAAAAGCAACTAAACTAAAACAAAGCAGGCACCTGTGTATTCTGCCACTGAAGCAATAGAAGATGCTGTGGAAGCATTCTCCCAGTCTCTCTCTGTGTTTCTGCTGGGATTTCTGCTCAGAATGGGTAAGGACTCCATTGATTCAACTCTGGGAGGAAAATAAATAAAAAATTACATGCCAAGGTTTTGGGGTTTGGCCCTGTAATCTCACATAAATGCTGCTGTCCCTGAACGGAACAGAATATTCTCCCTTTTCCTCCCCAGAACAGTCAGATCCTCCTTGCTAGAAATCAAAGCAAAATTCTGACTCCTCTGGGAGAAACAAAACAAAATTACACGTTTGTAGCCACATAAACCAGATGAATTCAGCAATGCTGATTGTGCTGCTCTGCCAGTGAGGTGAAGCAAACAGCACTGAAGCCCAAATCTGTTTCATTGCCCGGGACAGAGAAACCCAAGAGAAGCTGGCTGTACCTCTGCGAGGGAGTGCCACCAGAGTGAACACTTTCAGGCTCAGTTGTTGCTGCTGAGGCCAAAGACAGACTGGAACCAGACTGAGCACTGCTCAAATTATCAGCTACAAAACAGGAGAGAAAATGTCAAACACATTTGGTGACAGCAGATTGGAAACTCAGAGGGAGCAAACAAAGCCAATCCTTACGTGTAGAAGAACACTTGGTGCCTGAATCACTGTAAGATTCCTCACGATGGACCGACTTTGGCCTGGGTTTTTTGGGCTTGGATTTGGGCTTCCCAAGCCCTTGCTCCTCCAAAATTTGCTGCTGTTTTTTCCTCAGATATTCTTGCTTGATAAGCTCTCGCCGAGCCTTCTCCTCTTCTTTCCGTATCCGGTCCTCCTCAGCTTTGCGGCTGCCACAGAACACAAGGACAGTGCATTCAGCATGGAGCAGCCTCCTGACCTTGAAATACAGAGAAATTCTTTGCTGTGCATCATTACCGAGCCTCATCCCTTTTCTGCTCCACCTCAGCCTCCAGCTGCTGCTTCCGCAGCCGTGCCTCCTCAGCCTTGCGCTGCTGTTTCAGGAGGAACGCCGCCCGTTTCTTGGCCAGCTCGTCCTCTGCTTTCTGTTCATCCTGAAAAACACAAAGGGATGGAAAATTTAAGGAATAGTGGACAGTATATTAAGCTGGACATCACAAGATTGCTGATGATTCCAGGAAAATCTGAAGAAAAACTATTACTTTCGGAAATCTTTCCATTTTTAGAATTGATGAGTGTGAATCAAATCCTCTTATTGTTCAAGAAAATATTAAGAGAGAGTTTTAGTGTTCCCTTATGTCTGTTAGGAGAAAAAAGGGGCTCATCTTACTCTGACTTGGTTTAAAATATCTTAAATTATCACAAAACCTTCTAGACCTGCAAAGTACAGTGCAGCTATGATGTGGGCCAGGATGGACGCCACAAATAATCCCAGTGAATGACAATCAGTCCAAATTAATCACACTACAAAGACCCCAAAAGTTAAATTCCCTGAGACTGAGACTAGTTTGACTTTCTTGAAAGAGAAATTAAAAGAGAAAGTATCATGTCAGCACATTTGTGGTACTGACAATAATCATTGCTAAGCACAAATTAGGACACTAAATGTTTTGAGAGCTGATCTCTCTCTTTTTCCAGAAGTAATTGTTTTCCACTGCAGCTTTTTTATATTCAAATATTGCAACCAATTAGGGCTGTGCTCCTTTAGGAGCCTGGGAAACACCAGTTCTAATGCTGGGTGAGTGTGTAACAGGAACCAAAGAGAGAAAGGTAACACATTTACCTTGAAGAAAAAACCCACACCAGACTTCTGATCACCTTCACTAATCATATCCGTGGAGCTATCCTGGTTTTCAAGTTCTCCTTCATCTGGAGCTTTTAAATCAGACAAATCTACTTCAATGAGATTGGCCTTGCTTCGCAGGGGCTCATCCACTGGGACATTTTCTTTTCCTGAGCCATCAGAAGAATTCAACCCTGTTTCCTTGAAGCTGCTATTCACCTCTTTGCTCATTTCAGACAGAATATTTGCATCTTTGGAGGTGGAAAGAACAAGTGCCCTTTGATTGCTCTCATCATGAAGTCTATAGGTATCAAAGAAACACTTCTCTTGGGAACCACTCCCATGGTCAGGGCTGCTTTCCAGTCCCACTTCTGTGGGTGTCTTTGCCAAGCTGTTGGGTGGGAAAGGTCTCAAATGTGGAAGGTTTTCTAGGCTGGGAGTTGGGGTTTTAACACGTGCTGAGTTCTGCTGCCTGTCCTTAGGGACTTTCAGCTCTGAAGGCCTTCCTGGCCGGGGAGTCCTTCCTTGGCCGAGGCGCGGCGGCTTCCGCAGGCTGTTCATTCCAGTTGGAGACAGGGGCTCAACAAAATGAATTGAAGGTTTCACCTTTTGGTCCTGAGAGTTACTTCTGGTTCCTGGGGATGGCACTGTTGGAGATTTCATGAGCAGCTCCTGCTGCTGGGATATCTTTAAGATGGCCTGCTGCAGGGTGCTGATTGTTTCATTCAGCTTCTCGATGGAAAGATCACATTCATTTATATCTGCTTCAGTCACGTTGTCTTCTAGGAGGGCAACAGAAATAATTTTACTTTTTTCCAGATCGTGTATAGCAGCAGGGTCTTTTGGTTTGTGTTGTTCAGCAAAAGCCAGGCTTTCCTGCATTTTTTTTGCTACTTCTTGAGAATCATTGAGCATTTCTTCTCTCTCCTCCTCTTTCACAAGAAACTCCTCAGATTTGGAACCCAAAGAAACTTCATCTAAATCTTCCCCATTGTGCCGGGAATATTCTTTCGCAAAATGTTCTGGTTTAAGAGGTTGTGGACCATCAGGAGACTTCCCTTTTTTAACAACATGCAGGAAAGCTGCCTTGCCCAATTTTAGTCTCTGCCTTGCTGATAAGGCTTCCATCTTCTTCTTCTGAGCCTCTATGGCCCTGCGCTTCTCTTCCAGCTGCATGTGGAGCTGCACCAGCTCTGAAGCTAAAAGATTCACATTGTCTTTGTTCTGCCTGTTGGGGCTCTGCTCTCGCTTCTGTTTCCACGTGGTCAGTGGTGCTGGGCAGCTTTCTGACCCATCTGGGGTGGTTTTTTGGGAGCTGCTGGTGCTGGACTTGGTCTCGTAGCTGTTGAGCCTCTGCAGCTTCCTCTCTGCAAAGCTGGTCATGCGGACACTGCCGCTGGCCATGGACACGCTGCTCACCTGGGAGATGGTGCTCAGGCAGGGGCTGGAGCGCCCGCTGGCATCGTCCTTGTCCTCGTGCTCCTTCACCTTCATGTCCTCCTGCAGCTTGGCAGACTCCTCCTCACCAATGTACTTAGTGACTATAGGATGGTTGTCTATGGCCACCAAATCCTGGTCAGCATCTTCCATGTCCAGGAGATCTGGCTCTGAGTCTTGTCTCACCATGGTCCAGGTTGTATCCTGAACGTGCAGGCCGAGACCTTTCCCATAACTCACATTGACTTTACTTGTTACCTCATCATCAGCTTTAGCAGCATGAAGAAAGAATCCTCCAGTGGATAGCTCCTGAGAGGAAGGATCTAAACTGCTACTAGCCAAAGGTCTGGAAGCTTCTATACCTGCTTCCCCCAGGGCCATTGCATCTGCAGGACTGGCATCTGCAACTGGAGTGAAATCAGAGCTAGAAATGGGAGTAAAAGTCCTATTGAGGTCATGCTCACCATGACTGCTCGCGGCTTTCTTGCGGATCAAAGACAAGTGTCCTTCATTTAACCTCTTGGTTACAAAACTCCTCTGTTTCCCCTCCCCACACTCATCCTCTTTATTGATGACCTGTTTTTCCTTGGCTGGTTTCAGGACTGCAGGCATTAAAGGCTCCAGGTAAAAACTCTCAGCTTTGCTGTCCGCAGGGTCACTGTTTGTTTTTGGAGACCACGCTGTGGCCACTAGGCTGGGCACCCTGGCTGCTGCATTCTGCACCTCAGGGTCACCACGGTTTGGCCTTTCTTCAGATCTGATGATGGCAATGAGCTCTTCATCTTCATCCTCCATTTCTACATTGTTCAGCAAACTCTTCCCATTAGCTTTCACCGATGGAGGGTGGGGCTGATTTTTGGGGGTTACATTGACAATGTTGGAAGCAAGACTGTCCTTGCTGATGGACCTGGCCAGGCTAATGCTGTCACCAGAGCCAGGGTCCACATCAGTACTGGCAGAATGATGAAGAGCAAATGGTGTTGGCTGAGACAGAGGCCTAAAAAAGATAAGAAGAATCTACTGACACTCAAGCACGACAAGGTACAATTTGTTGAAATAAAGACCATGATACAGAGAGCTAAAATAGTTGTTTTATTTTTAAAATGCATCCTGTACCACGAGTGACCAGCAATACCAAGCAGCAACTTCAGAAACTTCCATTTTCAAGAGCACTTGCTGAAAATCACGGCTAACGAATTTTCAATTGCAAATCTAAAATCAGTCAGCTCTGAAAGTGCACATAAGGAGAAAACAAAATTAAGTGACTGTCAGTGCAGTTCTAGGGCAGTGATACCACATTACCACAATCAAATTGTCCCAGTATCATTTCCTCAAGCAATGCTGTAACAAATGATTACCTGGGTTTCTTCTCTGGCCATGCCAGAACTGCCCCTCGTGGCTGCCCATCAACGCGGGTCAGAGAATTCGAACGATGCCGATGGCCTGAGAAGGTTTTTAATTGGTAATAGTTTAGAAATGCTCTTTAAACCAGCACATTTGCCTCATTTAATAGCAAAGAGAAACAGAGTCAACTCCTTCCCCAACAGATGGCAGCAGAAAACAGATTTGCTGCAGCTGCCACCAGACACAGTCAAAGCCCGAAAAAAATTAAAATCCACTGAAACTCAACATGCTCACCCACTTGTGTTACTGCAGATTAATTCAATTCTGAATCATTTACAGAAATTACCTTATATTTTAATTAATTATTTTATTGACATTGACAGTCATTGTTTGTTGAAAGGCAAATTCAAGGCAGACTTACCAGGACTGTCTTCTCCCTGTAAAGATTTTTGTTGCTTTTGCCTCAAAGGCAGCAGTGGATGGGAAGGGCTGAAGGCAGGGCTTCCTCCTTTGCCACTAATTCAGAAAGGTAAAAATTCATACTTACTACAAAGAATTTTTTTTCTATAATCAGAAGAAATATCAAATTGCAAAGTCACACTGATAAGTTACCCCCATCCTCTTTAAAACATAATGAATTTTTAAGAAGTTCCTTAAAAAGAAGTTTTTCACATGTAACTATACAAAAGAAAACCTATTACCTGAAATTAAACTAAGTTTCTAAATGCAGTAGATTTAAGACAATGCTTATGTAAATAGTAAATTCAAGTCTACGCAAAGGCTGAAATAACTTAGAGGTCACTATGAAATTTATGTCAGCTGAAAACTCTTTTCATTAATCACATCAGATCATGCTGAAGTTTGTTTTCACAGAACCCCAGAATAGTTTGGGTTGGAAGGGACCTTAAAGACTGTCCAGTTCCATGGACACCTTCCACAAGAGCAGCTTGCTCCAAGCAAGACCCTGGGCAGCTTTGGAGTCCCTCTGGGGACTCTAAGGTCACCCAGTTTGTGGCAAAATGACAACATTCAGCAGCACAAATCCCCAGATTATCCAAACAGAGGCACAAAGAGAAGGTGGAACAAGATGAAGACACACTCACAGGTAGTCAGGCTCCTCGGGGTGCAGGTAGTACCTGCTGCAGGCCTCAGGGGCTGCCTGGGCTGGGGGCTGCAGCTCTGCTGGGCTGGGGCTGGCAGGAGTGGCCAGGAAGCTGCGCTTGGTGGCGTTGGAGATGGGGACAGGGGGCCGGCTGCTCTTCTGCTGCATCACTGCCTTGACTGGCACAGAGGGACAGCATCAGCACCACGCAGGGGCCAGGGAGGGGCAAGCAGCACAGGAAGCTCTCACATTGCACAGGGTAGAAGGGAAACTTTGTCTACACTGTAAGCTGAAGTACTGATCTTAATTTAAAATATCTGTCTTCCGGTGAGCGTGATGAAAGTTACAAATTAATACATTAATTAGTGGGTTTAGGGGGGGAAATTATATGTTCAAAAATTATCCATCCAAAAAAATTAGAACTCAAGTGGATCTAGGACTAATTTTCCTTCTACTTTACTGCTTTTCAAAGATCCCCAGCAAGAATAAATCTTGGGGAGAAATAAACCTTCTAAGGAAACACCACCAGGCAACAGTTTCACTGTAATGTAAGTATTTTCTAAATAACAGGCTATCAGTTATCTGTGGTCACAAACTTACCATCCTTTATTTCCTGGATATCTCTTGGTTGTACAAAGTCTGGTTTGACATTCTCAAACCACCAGAAGAGTTCTGCAATGAACACCATGACATTAGGCTGAAACAGGAAAAAAAAATAAAATTACACCTCACATTAACAAAACACTCCTGATTTACCCACATTTTATTGAAAAATCCATCTTTTGTTGTGTTTCTTACCTTTAAAACCAAAGGAGCATACAACATGTCCTCCAAGGTGAGGTAAAAGCATTTGTTTAGGTACTCATTTGAGAATTCTCTCAAGAGCTGAATGTTATAGAGGCTGTCTGCAATTGATGTCACCTCCTTCAAACAGATATCTGGGAAGAGGAAAGGGCTGAGTAAGTTCTGACACTTTCCCAAGGGATCACCCTTCCACCCCCAGCTCACAGAAACATTAAATACAGGAACTTCACAGACTCTACAGCAGCACTGGATATTTACTGGCTACCAGTGACATTTCTCTACCTGCTCAGTGCCAGAGGGACAGGAAAAGGAGGAAGAAAACCACAGAGAGCAGTATCAGTTCTGCATTCATTTTTGAATCCACAGGGGATTCTGTCTATCACAGCCACAGAAAAGGTAAACAGGCTACAGAGAACACACATAATGACAAAATACAAAAGCAATTAAAACCAGACATCTTGATTTGCATATAATAAAGGGTTACTCCTAGGATTCACAGTGCTGGTTCCTTCTGAAAACACTCAGGAGCTCTGCAAGGTACAACATATCTGAGAATTTAAAAACCAATAGGAAATGTTGATTTGCAGAAGTTAATGCAACAAGGACATTGATTTATTAAAAAAACATTTTCTGGGGAAGAGAACTCAAGTTTTGCAATGCCCAAGAGTGACAATTTCTGCAGATTGAGAGAAACTATTTCATAATCTAGATTTTTAAAATGTCAGGTTATGCCAAGAAAAAAATGAGAATTATCAGCTAGCACTGGGGGACATGTACTCCATTTTTATGGCAATGAAACCAAGCTCAGTTATTTAAGCAAAGAAAGCCATATCATCTAAAACTGGAAAAGAAAGGATTCTTTTGTGGCTCATAAGATACAGAACACAGTCTTCTAAATACAGTAAGTAAAAAAATCAATATCCAAGAGAGATTCTTTTTAAAATGCAGATTCCATATGTGACCTGTCTCCAACCTGCCATACTCCACTACCTATTAAATGTGCTGCATTTTAAATTTTTCATGTATTTCTAGTTCAGCTTTCAAAGCCTGAAAGCCTTTTATTCCTTTGATTCCCTCAAAACCTTTATTACATACCATCTAGTTTCATTTGCTCTGGACAATAATAGTGAATCACAGCTAGAAGAGCAGCACCATCACTACCATCCTTCATCAGATCTTCCAGCACAGGGAAATAGGGTAACTGCCTGCTGGAGAGGTGGTCCCTTCTGTAACGCACCTACAGAGAGAAACAAGGGTTCACATCATGCTGAAGAGGCTAAAAGACAAAAAAAAAAAAAAAAACCCAAAAAAGTAAGGAAAAAGGAATCTGTGTTAAGCATTGAAAACTCTTTTCGCTGGATCCTTTCTGCCATTCTGCCCCAAGTCAAAGCCAGCTGGCAAAGTTGTGCTTTTCTCCCTGTGGAAGCCAATTCTGAAGGAAATGGTGTTTGCTCTTAATCCTAGAATGGTTTGGGTTGGAAGGGACCTTAAAGATCACCTAACCCAGCCCCCTTGCACTAGGGCAGCTGGCTCATCTGCCATTCAGTCTCCTCATGGCCAGGAGCAATCTGTGCTGCTGGATTCCTCACTTCTCTCACACATTTTAACTTATTATAAATCAATTTAACTCAAAACCCTTCCCCACAGATGCATGAATGCAGCAGATCCAAGGAAAGAGACATGGGGAACTACATGAGAACACTTAAAGCTTGGGAGAGACAAAACACAGCAAAAATAATTCTGAGGGGCTGGTGATCTCTCATACCTTACCCACATCCATGGGTTTGCTGCTGTGCCCACAGACAGCAAAGTTCCCTCAGAGGGAACCAGAGCATGGCACATCTGTGTGCAACACAGGTGTTGTGCAAAAATAAAAACCACCTTTTTCAAAATAGTCAGAGAGAAGGAGGCCTTGACATCTCCAGCAAAACTCCCCTTGATTTACTACAGATCAAAATCAAGCTCTGGTGCAAACCACCCTGCAGCCCTCAGGGAATCTGGAGCTGCCAAAGCCAGTCAGCTGAAGAACAAATCTTGGCATTGCTTCTTGCAAGTTTTGCAAGTTCCAGGCTTGCTGTTTCCTGAGCATCCACACACTATGGGAGGCTGTGTCTAAACTGAGCAGCAAAGCAGGTGGAAAAGCAAAAGCGGAATGCACTGCAGGGCCTGGCAGAAAGAGCTGGCAGTGCTGGGAAAACATCCCTTGGACACTTCAGGGCACTGAGAGCACGGGGACTGAACAGAATCTCTTGTCTGCTCTGCAGACACACCAATCACACACTGAGTCATCAGAGGAAAGCTGGGTTTTACCAACATCCTACACATCCCAGGCCAGCCTGGGAAAGCTCTACACATACACACATTCCTAGGTGTCAGTTTAGGATGGCACAGGCTGTGAAAAAATCTGTTCAGAGCAATGAAGATCACTTGGAGCAATGAGAACCAGTTTCTTCTCTTTATTTTGCATATGCTACCCCAAGTTTCCCAAGGAACTCAAAGCTATCTCTGCATGCTAATGCTATTTTTCCTGTCCTTTTCCCAGGGGCAAATTGGGTTTTTCCCCAGCCTGGAGCACTCCACGAAGATGGAATGGGATGGGAATCATACTGTACCACACGAGCATATTCCACTGGCTCCAGCATGCAGTGAGATAGGGCATGCATCAGATCAGGCTTACAGAGAGAAACAGTGAGATATAGGATGGTGATTATTCAAACAAGAAACAAATCAAAGGCATCAGCAACATCCATTATGCACTAGAAATGTGGTTGTTAAGTCTGGCAGAGTAAGTGTGCACACCAAGGGAAATTGGTTAGCTTGAAAGGGTCAGCATTTATCCACTTAAAGTAAGCATATTAAAAAAAAAACCTTCAGAAATTCTTTTTCAACTTTAATTCCTCCTGTAGTTAAAGTAGATAAAAATATTTCTTTTCCAATAAGCTTAAATGGAATTTAAATCAATGACAGTCAATACCAAGAACTAAAATCTGTAAAGATTCCTTGTTTCTTTTGGCTTTAGTGAAAAACCCCACAAATTTATCAAAGAGGGTTTTTATGGATTTAATCACTTTTTTTTTTTTCTCAGCTGTTATTCTCTTAACCCTCCAGTCTTTTACACTGAAAATTCTGAATTCTTCCTTATTTTCTAAGCCAAGTGTTGTGGTTTGTAACCCTCCTGTCCATGCATACAGTGAATGACATTTGTATGCAGTAACTGCAGAAACAGTGCTACTGAAATAGAGATTATTCTATTCCAACCAAACAAAAATCACAAAATAAAAAAGCACAGAATTGACAGAACCTGACAACAACTCTGAGAGATTTCAAAACCTGCCAGGAAACCATTAAAATCTAAGTGGACTAGAAGTATGACAACCTTTGTTTACTCCTTCCTTTAATTTCAGATATTTAAAGTTTTGGCTCAAACAAAGGATTAGGAGGCTGCAGTGGGACTGAGCTCCCTGTGGGAAGGCAGAGGGATCATGGGGAGGCTGCCTGATCACACCTGCCTTTTCCAAGTGCTCTGCCCTTTGGAATTAACAACTGAGACAACAGCTCATCTTCCCAGAGAGAAAATGAATAACCAGCTCCTGCAAGGGCAGGAGAAAGGGCATCAAAGCTGAGGAAAGCAAAGGAACAAAGGAAAATTCTCTGCAAGATGGAATAAAGCCAGAAAACTCTGACAAAAGAAAGCAGGATTCCTATAAGCACAATTTTGTTGGTTTTGGGATTTTTTTTTTAATATATAGTGGAATTGATATTCCAATTTCACACTTCAGCAGAAGGAAAAATCAGTATTTTGTTCCACTGTCTTCCCTCCCACTGTGCCAGCTCCAGGCTCCTTAACTGAGCACACAATCCCAGCAACTGTCCCACAAACTGGGCTGGCCCATCTCCTACCCCACCTCAGAGAACAGCAGTGCTCTGGCTCTGACAGATTCACAAATCTGCAGCAGAGCAGGTGCAGGAGCAGTGTAAGAGCATTATTTAAGCACAAACATCTGAGTATCTTAACTATGGATTCCAAGATTAGGCAGCCCTTTAAGCTGCCCAGCTTTTCTCTCACCTCAGCGCTGCCATCAGTTCCTACTCACACCCAGCAAATGCAAACCATTTCAACTGGTAATTTTCTAGATTTTTTTATTGCTACTCCACCTCCCTGACTCCTGCAGTGTGGAAGCAATTTGGAGATGCTGCAAAGGGAGTATGCTGTGTGCTGTACAGTATGCAATAAGCACGGCATGGAAGCAAAGCCTGATGACCCAAAAGCTCACACAGGTGTTTTTCAAAGAGCAGCTGAAAAGCATTGCAATGGAAGCAAACACTCTGAGGAAGTTTAAAGAGCCATGATTTTGTGGATGACAACTGGTGTAAAAGTAGTTCACTTACAGGTACTAATTTCCAATACCATTTGGAAGGAGACTGCTCAGGAAGCAAGGAAAGGAACGTAGGAATAGGAAAGGAACATCAGCAATGCAAGTTAAAAGCAGTAATACTTAAATGCACTTCAGCAATAAACACTTTCACATTTCAGAGGCCTTGTAGCCTAGAAATTTAGATTTAAAGAGACTCAATAGCCAATAGGGTCAAATAATTCAAGAGATCCTTTAGATCACAGATCAGCTTGTAAATTAAGCATCTCTTTTTTGATGAAGGATATTATTTTCCATAAAAGGCACATAAAAAACCTTCACCACTAACATGAAAATTAAACTGTGCCTTGTTCATAGGTCACACTTTGAGCTCTTTGCCTAGTAATGCCAATTTGAGGAAAGAATATGTTATTTGTAATTTAAGGTTTTATGAAATCACAGATTGGGAGTTCAGATAGATATTATGTTGGAGAAAGACTATTTGACATTCTCCAGAAATGAAAGTGTGCTATATTTTGCAATATTAGTGCATTGTAATATAATTTCAAGGGAAAAAGCTGGAAAAAACTACAAACACACACATATAACATTTGAATGCCAAGAGTATCCTTCCTGGACAGAAGCTGAATAAGTCCCTAAATACACACTGGAAAAATAACATGCAAAAAGAACATGCCCCGAGAGCTTTCAAAATATATAACATATATTTTGTGCTGTGAAAGCTGAGTCATATTTACCCACATACAGTTGATACAGGTTATTTTAGTTGAAACAAGTTGTTTTCATCCTACTGAAACTTAAAGGAAAGTCAGGAGATAACAACGGGCTTCAAAGGCAGGGAAGGGCACTGACGACAGAGACAAAACAAAGTGCATGCAGAAAACCTCACTTTTGAGGATTGGAGCCCTCACACTTCCCTGACAAAGAAAATACTGATATTTAAATCCATCCATCATCAACACACAATATCACAACTGAAGACAAATTTGTTTTACCTTTTGATGCCCTGGACTTTCCATTAGTTGTTGTTTTAATTTAATCTCTTTCTCTGTTATCTCTCTCATTTTAAGGTTCACCTAAAAGGGCATAGCAAAGAAAATTAATTAAAATACACCTGGATATGTTTCCACAAGTGTCCTTCTTGCTCCTGTTACTTAACAGTCAATTCATGCTACAAACAAAAAAAGTTGATAGAAAAGCATGGTACAGCAGTTTTCTAGACCAAGTCTCTATTAGCAGGAGCTGAAATCACAATCCTGGGTTTGCAAGGACACATTCCCTTTGGAATGTGACTCTTGTCACTCAAAAGAATTAGAGTAACTTAACTGCTGCCCTTGGAAAAATTCCAGCACTTCTGTTAAATGTTCCATCTAGTCAGAGTTAAGTCCATCCTCTTATTTAGCATGAAACAGGGCTTCACCTAAAAAAACCCCCACCAACCAAAAAACACCTTATAGCAACTTCTCTGAAAAGAAATAATCCAATTTTTACAGTTTTTCTAAGTTAGCTCCTTATTATTGTCTTTATTTTTGAATTTACCAGCTTTATCCTTCCTTAAGAAAAACAAGTAGAAGGGATGCTAGAAAGTAGATGCTTGCTAAAGTAGAAGGGATGACAGAACTGCACAAGTAAGAAAGGAAGGCATGCATCAGAATCCATTTGAAAAATCTGAAAGCTGACAAGAAAAGACAGGCAGGCTTTTCCCAAAGTGAATTTTACCTTGTTAATCCAGAAAACCATGGCATCCTCCAAATCATAGGGCAGTTCTTTTGAGGCACTGAATGTAGAGAAACGCTTGACACTGGCAACCACCTTCTCAATGCTGATCATTTCTACAGTGTAGGCCATCATAAGGGCATCAATCATTGCCATATGAGAACTCTGAGAGAAGCAAACAGAGAGGATTGGAAAATAAAATCCCTTTTAAAAACAGTACCTTCTAACTGTATTTAAACCAAAACATTGCTAAGGTTAACGACCTAGAAATTAAAATAGTAAATGGAGTGAAGAGCTCTTAACTAGCGTTAAATAAAAAGAAGATGATTAGGTGGATTTAATTAAGCGAACCATTTTGATTGGTGCAGAGCCCAGATCAGACTCAGACACAGGTGTATCATCGCTCTCCATGACGTAAATCCCCTTCCGAGACAGCGCCTGGATCACGGACTGGTGGCCCTGCAGAGCTGCCACCTGGTCCCCCTTGAGGATGAGGCTGCAGACGCGGCAGTAGAGCTCGCTGGAGAGCAGCAGTTTGATCACGGGCGGTTTGATGTGCTCCTGCTCGTACTGGTCGATGTAGAACGGGTCCTTCAGCTCCTCTGGGACGTTGTCTGCAAGAGCCGAGAGAGCGGTGACACAAGGCTCCTCACCAGCAGTGGGCAATCCCACGTGCTAGAGGGATGCACATTTGATTTGGGATTATCAGGTTAGGGCACAGGTTAAAATGGGTGTCAGATGGGCAAGGTTCATCCATATCTTCACAGCAAAATCCCAAAGCATCCACGCATGGCAACTGGAGAACTGCAAGACTCCATCGCCAGCGGGGTCTCCAAACCAAGCCACCAATTTTTTAATGGATTCTGGCAATTCAGAAGGAAAAGACCAAAATATCTGACTAAAACCTTGAACATTTTACAAACTAACCAGTGAGCTGATTATCTATTTTTTGTCAAGAGCATTAATCAAACTCTTGTAGCTTTCAGCCTTTAAATAATTCAAGCCTAGGAAGCAAAACCATTCCATTTGGATTAAGCAGGAACTTTAAACCAAATCTAAAATTGAACTTCTTCTGCCTTGGCCCAATTTCCACCAGTTGTGTTAGGATTTTTTATCA
Organism: Molothrus aeneus; assembly: GCF_037042795.1. Lineage (NCBI taxonomy): Eukaryota > Metazoa > Chordata > Aves > Passeriformes > Icteridae > Molothrus > Molothrus aeneus. The sequence continues at coordinate 9,366,306 of NC_089664.1, read as the reverse complement.
AACTGATCCTAGCCCCTGAGTGTAATAATTTAGAAGAAGCTAAAATTAGCAACACAGAGGGCCTCACCCTTGCACACCACCAGCCATAAACACATTTTTACTACTCCCAGCACAGCTCAGAGCTGGCAGGAGAGAAAGGCACTAACAACAACCAATATTCCAATCACTCTAAATATGTCCAAGACATCTCAAATCCATCCCTTGCTCTATATCCCAAAATAAATCCTTCTCCTCATGTTGGGTAATCAGGCTGGAACTATTGATCTTTATAACAACTGAGCAGGAATAATGAGAGTCTGCAGCTCCAAGAAAAATATTTTCTAGCCTCAAGTGTATTGTCTTAATAGAAGCCTGACATTTCCTAAATTTCAAACGTAAAATTCTATCTGATGCTATCCAGTCACTCTGAATATCTTTCCCCAAAGTCACTTAAACAGTTCATTTTAAATATATACCTCTACACTTAAAAGAATTATTAATTTGGCAGCATATTTACTTTTCATTCAGCTCATTTCCAGAATAATTAAATTTTCCCATTCCAAGAAACTCCTACCCATATCTTTGAGCTGCAAAATAAGGCACACAGTAATTGTATGCTGCAGAGCACTTCATGTTCATGAAGAAGAGGGATGGAGACAGAGTGCTATTGCATGAGCTACAAGTACATCTCACTTAGATAAAAATATGCAGCAAACCAGTGTTGTCTAACAGCTCCTGTCAGTCAGACAGTGCTGGTCCTTTTTCAAAATGGGAAGAAAGTTTAAAAAGCTTTCTAAAATTTTTAAAAATGGAGATAATTATTTTTCCTTTCTGTGACACTGAATGTGACTTTCCACTGAAGGTGGTTGGAAGAGACAAAATAAAACCCACTGGCACCACCTAAGTAGCATTTGTTAACATGGCTGTCCATTTTTAGTGAAACACATAATAAATTCAGATATTTTTTAATCTTCTTAATATTAGTCAACCTGACCTAAACTCAAAGGCTGTTGAAAGCTCATTCCAGTTAATGGCCATTTCCATTTCCAGATAGAGAACTCCAGCTTCCATTTCTAAAGACTGAGGAAAGATGCAAAAATCCAAATGCAAAGCAGCTCGTGCAATTCAACATTTTAGTTCATCACAAGCAGCTACACCTTTAACGACCAAAGACACGTTGCTTTGTACTAGAATTATTCGTGAAAGGAAATAATACAAGCTCATAAAATATCCATGAAGTTGTACTTCTCTGGCAGAGCACGAGCACCACTCCAAATTTTAAAGGCTTTTTTTTAAAACAACACAAAAAAAATGCAAATCCCAAAAGTCTGCAATCAGAAGCACTTGGATGAGGGGTTTTGTTCCAATACCTGCTCTCCACCAGCTCAGGAACTGAGGTGACTGCCTGGAATTGGGCTGGAATGGTGGACAAAGAGCCCTGACACCCCTCCTGCCCCTCAGTCTGGATTTTCCTGGGGATTTTCCCTTCTCCACAAGGTAGAGAGACTGGGATTGTTTTATAGACTGTAAGCACAGCAAGGAAAAAGGGTTCTCTGCAGCACTGACACGCCCAGGAGGGAAGCAATCCATAGGATTGGGGTCTTTACACACATTACTGACACAGGAGAGGCCATGGGAGCTGAGCCCCCCTGTGACAGGGACAGGCAGAGCTCCCACATCAGTTTCTGATTAAACCAGCTCCATTTCAATGATTTTTAAAAGCCTTTTCTAGCACTAAATGGATCTAGTTCTTAGTGAGGAGATTCCATGTCACAGAAATCAATATGTTAAAAAAAACCACAAACCCAAACAAACAACCCAAAACACACAAACAAAAAAGGAGAAAATAAAAACCCCAACTTGTATCGTGTCATTCAATCTGAATGCCCAGTCAAGAAACCTGAAATCTTTTTCTTTTATACTGAAGACTCCTCTAATTTCATGTTTCTGATCTCCATATAACTGCTTAAGGACTGAATGGATTTGGATTGACCAGGATTAAGGGTAGGGCTGGGTGGGAACAACTTTTAGTACCAGGATTAATAATTTCACTTTCTACTATCCCAGGAAGTTATTAATCAACATTAATCCTCCCATAATTGCAATTTATTTCACTGTAAACACTTGCCCAGGTTTATTTTTCACATTAGTACACAGAACACTTCTGTCTGTCACACACAGGAAGAGTCCTGTAGCTGACTTATGTCCTGACTAATGATCCATAAAAAAATTAAAGATATAAAAACCACATCAAAGCCTAAGAGTGACAATACTAACTTTATTATTTCAAATTTATTTATGCTGGACATAGTGGAAGGCACAAATAAAAGAGAAATAAATGGCAGGAAAACTTCCAATGCAAACAGGATGCTAAATTAGTGTATAATTCTGAGTTGGGAAACTTCCAAATAGAATTGATGTCCTGTACTCAAAGCAGTTGTCTCAAAAGGGGTAACACAGAACAGACAAAAAAAAGGCTTTAATTGAGAGGTGTCTTCAATATTTGAAATCTGCATCTGGAAGTGCAACTGAAGACACTGATCTCACCTTTCACACCTGTTAATTATCCTTACCTGCAGCACCAGGGCTGCTCCTTCTCCAACCCCTTTAAAAACAACAGAATTCCCACACTGCCAGAAATCCCAGAAATGCCCTGTCACTTTTAGAACAGCTCCACCCCATCAAATTTACCCAGTGCTGATTTCAATCACTCACCATGGCCACATGAGCAGCCCCTGCTATCATGGACACCTTTTCTCCCCACTTTTTATGGATCAGACAAACCAAAGGTGTCACAGCCTTTGTGCTGGTCTCACTACAGAATGTGCCAATGTTCTTTTGGAAGAAAATGTCCCAGGCTTTCCAAGCCCCAGTTTCTATCAGCATCTTTTCCAGCACCTTCTTTCCATGACCTATAACTGAACCTGGAGGTTGGAAAAGTTCTGTTCATTAAAAATTGAGTTTTTTACACATTTATGCCTTGGATTTTGGAGAAAATCGACACAAAAAATTCACTCCTGAGAAATAAACACCTAAGCTGTAGCTACAAAAATTTCTGCTCTAGCAGTTTAACAAATCATACTAAAAGAAACCAAATTAAATCATGTCCTTATTTTTTGCTTATCAAGAAGCCTCCAGTACAATTTTTTCATTCAGCCATTGTTTTGGTCAGTTCCATGGTATCAATGGGTTCTAATATCTCAAAAACTGTCAGCTGTGAGTATAAATCTTCAAGTACAAAAAAAATCCTTGAGAGGATTACAAAAATAACTTAACTTACAACAACTGTCAGAGAGACAATTATTGCCAGACTCTCCTTGCTTCAGGGGAGGGAGCATTTCTTTATCATCTCCCTTACAAAAACCTGTTCAAAGACAACCACCTGATTCTGACTTGATAAAGAAAAATACAGTAATCTGAACAAATTTGACTTTTCCCTTGAACTGAGGAGGTGGATCCACCCCAGATGTTATTTTACCTGCAGAAGATGAAGAACTGGTTTCACCTGGAAAGGGAGCCAAGCTGTCCTGGTAAACAGCACGAAGCTTATTCACATTCTGAGCAGGATTTCATTAGTATCAGTATCTGTTCCCAGAATTATTCAGCACTGCTGAATGTCCAGGCTGAGCACAAACTCCACCTTTTCAGCACTGAGACCACCAGAATTTAAATATTTTGTGTTGGTTCTCATGACAGCACTGAATTCTAAAGCCTGTAAGTGATCTGGAATAGGACACATGAAGATTTACATACAACAGGCAGGAAAACCCCAAGCTAAAGGCTTTGCAAACTGCTGGGAGAGTGACTGCACTTATTATCTTATCTTTTGATCAAGGATAAAGCCACAATCCTGGATAAAGCAGAAGAAACAAAATAATAATTACGGGATCCTTCACCCCAGTAAACTTCACACAATAATACTCAGTGTTTATCAAACAGCTGCTATTCAAAAAACAAATGTTTAACTGTTAATATTTGCTAAACACAACAGCTTTCTTAAAAGGATTTTTTACTACCAGCCTGAGAAGAAAGCTGACAAAAGACAAGCAGGGAATCCAGGGATTTAGGGAATTTGGCCCAGGAAACATCCTCACACTGCCTCTACCAGCTGGTAACTGTGGGGAGCTATTACAGCACTGTACATCCTTATTTAGCAAGCAAGTTCTAAGTATTCCAAGACCAAAAAAACCAAACCTGCATTTCCCCTCCAATGCATTCCATTAGTCCTTGGCTCTCCTGCCTGCATCTTGCCAAAGGTTTCAGGCTACTGTCAGCTTTAAGTCTGGAAACTATGTAAAGCTCCCAGCCCTGATAAATAAGTAAAACCCATCAGGTCCCTTTTGAAAAATCTGAATTTTGCACACTGTTTTACAGAACCAACAATATCTGCTATGGCAAAGTTGGAACACTGAGACACTTCCATATCCTTCAATACCTAAATTTTAATATTACAGCCATGATGATGGAAAATATAATTTCTACACATAAATTAGTGCCACATTCAATCTGCTGAGAAATCAGGAGTGTCCATTTTCCCAAGTGGTACCAAATGAAACCATCCTGAGTTTGTTCTTTCCAACTGCTGCTGCTCAGAGCCCCAGGGGCCAGTGGGGCTGAAGGGCCAGGTCCCCTTCCCATTGCTGTGCATGGCCTCATTCCTGCCTGGCAATCTGGATCATTCCAAGCACTGTGGAAAAGTGATCTCCCCATGGAGGGCTTGCCAAGGCTCCCCAGCCCTCCCACACTCACCCTCTGTCAGATGAAGTTCCCCACTCTCAGTGGCAGCTTTGCTCCTCAATCCTTTAAACATCAGGAGATTGAATTCCCTGAAGTGACTGGTTGGTTCTCATCAAAGTTTGAGGATGAAAAAAGCTAATTCTGGTCTAATTAAACTCCATTTTCTCAAATCACTGTCTCAGCTAAAGGGACTTAGAACCTTTCCAGGCCACAGAAGGTTTCCAGATGTGCTCAGAGTGAGAGTGACCCGTGTCAGTACTCCCAGCTTTATTTGGGGAGATGGATGACAGTGAATGGAGAGAGGCCTTCCTTCACAACATCCCTCCCCTCTGCTTTCTGGAATCCACACAAACAGTTGTAGGACCTCCCTCTGGAGCCCATCTGTGCCAGCCAGGAGCTGCAGGTTTCCAGGAACAAACATCCAGCCCAGCTCCTGTGCAAGAGGAGGAGCTGTCTGCCAGTGTTTGTGTAGCTGCTCCGTTGTTTGGCTACCAAAATTCTCTTTTCATGGCCAGAAGGTGAAAAAAAAAAAAAATAAAAAAGGAGGACTGCATCATCTTGTACTACCAAACAAAACAAAGCCCAAACTAGGACTTCAAAGTATTCATCATGCATGCTCCCAGTGATTTGTCCTTGAGGAAAAAAAACCCAAAGGATGAATGAAGAATTTTCTTATTTAAATGTCAGCTTAGAAGCTGAGAATTCAAATATCCTTTAACAGCAAAGAGGAAATACAGTTGCAAGTAGAACCTGAAGTGATGAATGACTTTCAGTAACATTCTACACCAGCATCAAATTCCTGTTCTTGACCCTTTCCACTCTCCACCATGACCTCAGCCTTACCTGAGCTCAGATGAAAACAAAATGCACCAGAATTTGAAGGATTAAGGCACAAAATTATGTCAATTCAAAAATCAAATCCAAATCTAACATCTCAGAAAAATGTTCATTCACTTGAAGGCAGTTATGGAGACCTGGTAAGATTTGCTTCAGAACAGAAGTGTTTTAATGTTACAAACAGATAAGCTTTTTTTTACCAAATTAACCAGAAACAAGTCTAAAATAATAAAAAGTCCTCAAGGCCTTTAATAATAAAAAGACCTCAAGCCCTTTAATCTGCATAGTGAGATTTTAAATAATAAAATCACAATTGATTGTAGCTGACCAAGACTCGCTGAACAACATCCAATATCTTAAAACTAAAACAGAGCCCTGAGAGATGACAAGTAATGTGTTAAATTCAAGTATTATTCCAAATTATAATCACACAGGAAAGCTTCTTAAACCCATCTCTCTATGAATTAAAGAGGCTTATAAATTTCTAGGGATTGTGCAATGTTATTCCAGCAGTAATGGCTAACATGTGACAGAGACTTGCAGGAGCCATTTCAAAAATCAAACTACATTTCCACGGGCCACAGTCCTGCTAAGACACACACAGACACCAATCCTCACTCACTGGAGAAAAAAATGACTTTTTCCTATTGTTTGTGCCATTTAAATGTTGTTCTTTGTAATCTGAAGAAGCCTAAATGCAAGGAGAATAACTGGCAGAGGCTGCTGCAGCCAGACATCCCAGCTCTGCCATGGGAAAAGCTGATTCTTTGTAGCTTTTAGTCACAGGAAAGCCAAATACTTTTACAACCTGTGCTGTCAGGAGCATAAACAGACTTGCCATTAAGCAATTAACTGGTCCAAGAGGTTCAGACACAGCCCTGAGTGCTGGAGCAGACACCACCCAGCAGCACGAGGCCACCGAGCTCTCTCTGCAGCGTAGGATCCGTGCCAGCCCCTTCCCATTTAGGATCAGCTTCCCTTGGACACAAAGTCACAATATAAACAGGGCATCCCCAGGTCTGGAATAACTGTTTTATCAGGAATGGCTAAAAAGTTTCAGGAAATGTTACAAACAATTCCAGTAACTGAGAAATATTTACATCAGGAAGTGGCTGTTCTGTTCTTTTGAGTTATCAATGTTCCACCGACAGCCTCCCCAAATTCCCACATTTTCAGACGTCATCTGATCCGTGGGGTTTTTTTTGCCTCTTGTTGCTCGTAACAAAATACATCAAACACTGTAAACTCCATTTTTTTTGCCCACAGTCACCAAGATGAGGGAGACACTGACAGGGCTGGAAATGTTTAAGGAGAAAAATAATTGATAAAAAATATTCCAGCAAGGATTAATATTTAATGGCAGGAATGGACCACTTTTCTTCAGCCTTGTCACCAAGTAAGCCAGTGCTAATCCATTAAGCATATTATGAGTTTGGAGAATTAGACTTAGATTAACAGGGCCACCTCATTTTCCAAAACAAGACTCTATACATGTTTTTATTACATCTTTTGTTCTGAGTATTGCATCCTATTTCTTCACAATGAAGCTGCTTAAACTCGAGATGCATCTTGTACATCGAGACAGATCTAGTTCAAAACAAAAGAGGATATTTCAATAGCTGCCAGGAAAACACTGTACAAATATACTCCAAGAATATTTATTTTTCCACGTTTGACAGTAAAAGTTTATGACAATGTGAGGGAAGGAAGAACTCCTCTATTCCCTACAACCTGCTCTTTAATGTCACAGTGCCCAAACTACACCTGCTCATTCAACACTTCCTTCCACAAAGGAAAAATGCTGCTAAAGATAAACAGATTATTTTTTAGAACATTTTGAATGTAAAACCATAATGTGATATAAAAGAAGTTCTAACTGAGCATACAAAGGGAGTCAAGGTCCCAGCATCTGTTGGCCAAGATGACCAGACAAGAAAGAACCCAAATCCTGGAGGGACTTGGGGCCTGCAAGCAGTGACATAAACCCCTGTAGAACAAAGTCTGCTTAGCTAAAGCAAGGATTTAAACATTTTGAGGCAGGCAGTTCTTGCCAAGCACCATCTGGGAGCATTCACCATTAGATTTGCTGATTCAGGGCATCTCATACAGTCCCGTTATTCCTGTTTAAGGTACCAGCAAAGATACAGGAGAACAGGCTGCCATATTATTGATATTTAAAACAAAGCCAAATTTAATTACTCCTCAAACAGCAGGGGAGACAGAAAAAGCAAGAACAAAATCAAGAATGACTTCTTGACAGAGGTGATCTTACCTATTCCGTAGGCTTTAGCACAGATCCATTGTAGATTAGCAGCTATTTTTGCTCTGGCTGAATCATAGAGCTCCAAAGGGACAATCTCAACTGCACTATCTGTCAGAGCATCCATTTTTCTTCTGGTACTATCTCCACCCGCACAAACATCAACATCCACCATCTAAAACAAAAACAAAAGGCAGAGACTTTTACACGAGCCGACGATTCATTCTAAAGGCACACAGGAGAGGGGTTGGTCACACAACAGGCCCGACATCCTTCGGGATTTCCATCGGCAGGGCTGATGTAGCGATTCCAAACCCGCTCGGAAATCAAAAGGCATCGGAGCCCGGGGCGAGCATCCCTTATTGTCAAGGGCAGGGCCTGGCTCGGCGAGCCCCGGGCCGAGGCAGCGGAGAAAGGCGCAGCCCCGTCACCTGCCGCTGGGATAAAGGGAGGATGGGGCTCTCCCGAACAATGCGGGCAGGTACCGCCGCCCCCTCCCCGCCCGCGGGGCCGCGCCGGGGCAGGGGCAGAGCCGGGGCAGCACCTGCGGCTCCTTCCCCCGCCGCGCCCCCGAGAAGCAGCAGAGGCTCCGCGCCCGCACGCCCATGGCCGGGCCGAGCAGCGCCGGGGGCCGGCGGCGCCCCCTCCCCGCATCCCCGCCCCACCCGGGCGGAGGCGGCGGCGGCGAGGGCGGGGGAGGCGGGGGAGGCGGGGGGCGCAGCCCACCCGGCGCCGGCTCCGCGCAGGCCCCCGCCGAGCCCCCGCCGCCGCCGCTCCCCCCCGCCGGCCGCGGCCTGCAGGCCCCGCCGCCTCACCTTGCCGCGCTACCGACGCCTCATCCCCGGCGCGAGGAGAGGGCACGGCGGTGCCCGGAGCCCCGGCGGGGCGGGGGTGGGGAGGCTCGGCGGGCCCGGCGCCGGTGCCGGTGCGGGAGGCACGGACGGAGCCGCCGCCGCCGCCGCCGCCGAGGGGCCGCGGCTGCCACAGCGCTCGGGGCCGCGCGCGCGCGCGCGCATGCGCCCGCCTCCCGCCCCGCGCGCGCGCCCGCGCCCTCTCTCCGATCCCCCCCCACTCCCCTCCCGCCGCTCCCGTCGCTCCCGCCTCGCCCGGCCCGGGGCGCGCGCGCGCGCGCTCGGCGGGAAAAGGGAGAGGCGGGAGGGAGCGGGGAGGGGAGGCGTGAGCGCCTGCGCGTGCGCGCGCGCGCGGTGTGCACGACCGCCCGCCGCGCGCGCGCGCGCGCCAGGCAACCGTTGCCATGGCGACCGCGCCCGGCCCGCGCGCGCGGGGAGCGCGGACCCGCCCCTCACGGCCCCGCCGCCCGGGCGGCCCCTCACGGACCCACGGCCCCTCGCAGATCCCCGAACCCTCACGGACACACGGCCCCTCACGGACACACGGCCCCTCACGGACCCACATCTCTGGCACACCCACGATCCTTAAGGAGACGCCCCACCTCACGCACCCACAACCATCAGGGTCCTCCTGCCCTCACAGCTCTGCCCTCTACACCATCTTGAGGGGAAGGTGACCAGGGCTGCTGAGGGAGCACCGGGGTCCAGCCTGTGGGACTCATGGTGGAGAAAGAGCCCCTTTGGTTAAAAATGGGGTGAACAAGAGTGACTTGAGCTGTGTCCCACTCCTGTGACCTGTCAGGCAGGTCCTGGCTCTCCCAACCCACAGCCCGGGGCAAGAGTGGGGTCTGCAGGGCAGGAGGTGGAATTGGGGCTGCTGAGCCCCCATCCCCATCCTCACCCTATGGAGTCACATCCCAGCCTTCTCTCTGGATGCAGGGAAGCACAGAAATGCCAAAGAAAATGCCTCTCCACAAAACCCACCAGCTGTGGGAACCTTTAGGTGCCTGATAGATTCCTCTGTACCAAAGCACTTGTTTTATTAAGTGCGGGAAGGGTTGAAATTTCTTTCAATAAAACATTGGGTTTGTATCAAAAAGTACCAGCAATACTTTTCTTCATGGTATTACAAATAATATCCTTCAAGATTTGCTAAGCTACTCCATGCTCACCATCAAAGGATGTCAGATGGTTTTCAGGCCGAAGCCTGACTTACACATCTTACGTTTCTTGGCAAAAAGAGAATTTCTTTCCCTCTTTATGTTGTGATCTGTAACAACAGCAAGAAATGTGTGACAGTTTCAAGTTGTGGGTTTTTTTGCTGTTAGACACACTCTTGTCTCCCAGCCCTGTCTCCTGCTGTCCTGCAGTCCACACAGCAAGCAGAGATCACAGAGTCCTAGAGTAGAATCATGGAATATCCTGAGCTGGAAGGAACCCACAGCATCACTGAGTCCAGCCGTGTCCCTGCACAGACACCCAGCCATCCCCAGGGCCTCCTTTGGATGCTCTCTGACAGCTTTAGATCCTGCTTATCTTGTGGTGCCCAAAGCTCTGTGCAGTTTTGGCCACCACTGTGTACCAGGCTCGTGATCAAAACTGGATCCTGCAGATTAGCTCACTTGACAAGAGACTTTTAGGACTCGTCTGAAAAGTGAAGCTGCATGATTGAGCTTCGAGCCTTTAATGCCTGTGCTGGCCAGATGAATTATCTTCATATCCATCTACTGAAACCATGATTATAAGTTTAGCTGCACAACAGCAATAGCAGACTGACCTTATTCTACCTAATTTTGTTATGATTCTCATAAATTATTTTCCTGCTGAATGTAACTGGTAGATTATATGAATATTTCAGAATCATTAAAGATTCATTTGGGTCTGTCTTAAGATTTAATGTTTATTTCCCTGTGTCTTCTCAAAGTGCAAGGGGAGGGCATTCTTTGTTTGTGTCACCAGGAAATACAATCTGGTGTCCAAAGGTTATTCCAGCCTCCATCACTCTTCCATATTGCAGGATTGTGTGCAATTAAATTGTCTCTGCAAACAACTTGCTGGTTGTTTAATAATCTCTGTTTGAAGGGTTTGGTTTTCAACACAGTGGTTACAGGCTCTCGATTTGTGGTGTTATCATCAGAACAAGCTGCTCTTGTTTTTAGATTAAGCTTTAAGGCCAAATCCAAATCCCCTTATATTTGAGAAGAATGTTTTCATTTTCCTGGTGGATTGGGCAATAGGAACAGAACAGCCCTTGGATTCCTGGAGCAGGTGACCCGTGAAAGGTGAAGGTGTAAGCAGGAGAAAACTGACCTGCATCTTCCTCTGACATATTTTTCCTTGAGGCAAGGAATGGATCCAAATGTCAAACTTATCAGGAACAAAAATATGCTCTAAGAAGGCAGCAGAAAACCCTCACAAACCCAAGCCAGTATCACCTCAAATCCTGAAACTCTTGGAATAAAAAAATGTAAAAAGTACAAAGGGGAGCGCTCTCCTTTCCCAGGCCTCTGCTGCACAGAGGATCCTGGCTCTGGAATTCCCTCTTGCTCTGCCCCTTTTTCTCCTCTCTACACCTCTTCCAGTCTGGTGTGGAATGTGCTGCCACTTCTTCCTCTATGGTAACTCCCTGAAACTCTGCTATTGAGGACATTTGCATGTCCGTAAGTGGAAGCCAAAATTGATGTTTTGGGAAACTTTCTGGGTGATGATGAAGTGGTTTGTCAAGAACTTGGCATCATCCCACACCAGCGTCCTCAAACTTGTCCTGGAGATAGAAAGCCTGCATTTTAAGTGGGAGGGTCACCGGTGGATTGCTAAGTGTGTTTGCCTTTTCTGTGAGGAAATAAATGACTCTCCCGTATTCAGCAGCAACAAATTCATCTGTAATTTGCATGCTGCTTGTTTCTTTCTGTGCTCCAAGGCTTTTTTTCTGGAAAATGGTAATACATTGCTTTTCTACATGAAATAATTTTCCTATTAGTCTCCTGGATTCCTCACGCACTGGGAGTGGGTGTACACGTGAACTGACACAACTTGTCTTCCAGCAGTGCTCTGAGGTTAATTACTAGCAGGCAATTCCTTTGAGAAATCACCATATTCACACATGACACTTACTGCAGGTAGCAAAGCTGGACCCTCGTGCTTGTTTTCTGCCACACTGGATAAAAGCCTGGGATTTTGGTTTCTTCCACCTTGTTTCAATTATCAATATTGGGAGACTACAAATAGAATAAGAGTATCAGTTCCCAGAATACCTGATGTCCCCAAGGACAGCAGATCTAAATTAATGTTGTAAAAAAAAATATCTTCTGTAAAAATATAAATGTGCTGTGGCCTGGGACTTACAGGCTGAAGATAGGTCCTGGGTATGTAGAGGAAGAATGGTTTGGGTTGGAAAGGACCTTAAAGATCATTTTGTTCCAAATCCCTGCAGTGGGAGGGACACCTTCCACTATCCCAGGTTTCTCCACGCCCCATCCAACCTGACCTGGAACATTTCCAAGGATGGGCAGCCACAGCTTGTCCTCAGCAGCCAATAAAGGCATGTGGCTCTCTCTGGGAAGAGAATTTTTGCCTTCAGTCTTGCCCAACAGCTGCTGCCTGTGCTCTGCAGAACAGGTAGAGAAACATTCAAATGAATGAACATTTTTATCTCTTACCCTTGCAAAATTTCCAAGACAGCCATGAGAGCTGGGGGTGGCCCCAGCAGAGCAGCGAGCAGCTCATGCACACTCACAGCCCTGGCTGCTTGCAGCTCTCTCCTCAGGGCCCTATTTTCAGCCTGGACTAATTTTGAACCCTGCTGTAGCTGCTTCCCTGTGCTTAGTTCTGCAGGGCCTCGTTTGCCCCGGTGCTGAGCACTTAATATCCCCAGCCAGGATTGACTTAGAGCCTGGGCACAGCCCGAGGTCACAGCGTGGGGCCAAGGCTGGCACTGCCTGGGGGGCAGAGGGGTCTGTCTCCTCTGTGCCTATCAGATTTGGTGTCCTAAAACATATGCACGTACCACAGAGATCAAAACAAAAGTTACATCTTACTAGAAATTCCAGAAGGAAAAGGAGATGTGGTCAAGAAGGCACTTAAAATATCTCCTGACTGACAGGAGCCTGGGTCCCATCACACGAGGGGGAGTGGGGGGCTGGCAGCCTCCTCATGCTCTTGCTGCTCTGACAGCTCCACGTTGTACAAAGTAGTTTCCTGTGACAGCCCATCAGGGAGGCAGCCTCAGGGAGCAGAGAGCAGGACATTATTCTCAGTAATGGAGGCGTCACTTCAGTGCCATTCCCAGCAGCACGGGAACTGTTTCTGAGGCACAGCACCGCTGTCAGCAGCTCCTTATCTCCACTTCTGTGGCTCGGCAGGAATATGCAGTGGCAAGGCCTTGTGCATCACGGAACCACAGGCAACGAGCAGCATTTTTCATGTAAATAAAGAAAACAAATGAAGTGCAGGTAGTAGGGCTCTATTTCATTCATGCTTTTGTGTTATTTCAAAGGTAATGTATATGCAACTCAGCTGTTATGCTGATGAGTGCAACAAGTTATTCAGATTTATTTCTTTTTCTGCTGCTTGGAGTGTTTGATGTGTATCAAACCCAAGAAATGGGATGGGCAGGGAGCACAGGCAGCTCTGCTCCTCACAGAGAGGGGCTTCCCCCCAGCCAGGGACAGGCCCCATCACATTTAAAAGAATACTTGTGTTCAGCACTTATCTTCAAAGTGCTGTGCAAACATTAATTAATGACTCTGTTATTGCCAGGGGGAAGAGCTGGCAGAGGGAGGGGTGACAGCTCACCCTGCCTGCCCTCCTTGCTGGGAGCCAGAGCTTCTTTCCCCAGCTCTGAGGAGCGGGATGCTCCATCCCCAGGCCTCCAGTTACCTCCAGCAATTACAGCTCTGGAAGTGCTGCTGGTGGGTTCTGAGTGCCTGCATCAATAACAGGAGGGGGTTTCGCCTGTAAGATATTTTTATCCATGAGATTATTTATTTTTAAAGTCCCTGGACTATGTTTAGGAGGATAATGGGTCAATAGCATTCACAGCCCAGCAGGTTCTCCTGGGAGTCTCATCCCACCATGCCTTGTCATTCCTCAGGCAACCCCAAGCAGGGAGACCCCAGGGACGAGCTGGGTGAGCGCTGAAATGTTGTCATGATCTAATTAAGGAGCAAATTAGATGTTTCTATCTTTCCATGTATCTTTATATTCATTAAAGCACTTTTAGCAACTACATTTGGGTAGTGCTCAAACAAATCAGTTTCAATGGGGCCTGTTGATTTTCTTTCCCCAGATGATTTCTTTCTAAAATGCATTTTTTTCCTTAGGACACTTTGAGTAAAACTATATTTACCACAACTGTACTACTATGCAAAGACAGAATGACTTATCCCTAACTTCTTCACCACTTAAACATTACAGGAAATCAATGAATAAGTGAAAGACAGGAGAAAAAAAACCCCAAGGAAATAAAAATTGTATTACAAAATACAACATCTTCCCCCTGCTCCTGGCTGTGCAAGGTGCAGGAGCCTAGAGCAAAATGGAACATACTCAGCATCACCATCCCAATAAATGCCATTGGGATTGTGGAGCAGCACAAATCCCTGGCACAGGAAGAGCCTGGCATCCATCAGCATGGCACAGAGCGCTCCTCTTGCCATGAGCTGGCACGTGGTTATCCTCAAAAACAACATCCTGATCCCCTGCTAAGCATTACCTTTGGGAATTCACAGCCAACTCAGCCAACCCTTTCCAAAAAGCTGTTACAACATGGTGATTTCACCAAAATGTTCTACATCCATCGCACAGAGGGAGGGAACAAATCTGGGGCTGCCTTGTTCCAGGTCCCCCAGGGGATGCACAAAGGCAAGCACTGCCTGCCAGGTCCTGGAAAATCCATCCCAGCCACGGGAGGGATGTACCTGACCCAGCACTTCCCATTCCCTGTGGCAGATTTGAGCTATGGTCTTGCAATACAGAGGATATTTTGAGGACAGGGCAGTCATTTCTGGATTTCAAGGCTTCTTCTTCCACAAATATAAACCTGGGGCCAGCACAGAAACTCGCTCTGGGTGATTTTGATGTGCTTCAGTCCAGCAAAAACTGCCTCAAAAGCAAATTAAAGCTCCTCTAATTCCCCCACAGCAGGGTCTGGCGGGGGTGGGCAGTGGCTTCCCACTGCATTTTGCCTCATTCCCATCATTCCCATTCAGTATTTTTAGCTCCTGGTTTTCTGGTGGGATGCAGCTCCCGGTTTCCCTTGCTGCCAGCTCTGTGCCACAGCCAAAGGCTTCACCTGGCAGCCCTGTCCCCTCCTGCCCTGCCTGCAGGGAGGTGCCAAGGCAAACACTGCCCTCCTCACCCGCTTGGGCCCCAGCCAGCTTGCACATGCTCCAACACTCTTAAATCTGCAGCCAGACAAATATGGGAATGTACAAATTAGTCAGAGGAATTGAAACATCTCCATCCTGCTTGTCCAGGTCTGATGTACAGCAAGAACTTGACGAGGGTAAAATTGAGACACCGAGCAGGAAAGCAAACCATGCCAGAGCCTCTGAGGCCCTGGCAGTGAGCTCTGGCTGAAGGACCTCAGAGCAGGATCCCAGGATCAGGGGTGGGCGGTGGCCAGCCTGGTCCCCACACTCCTGGCAGGGATGCCAAAGCCCAGGGGCACACGGTGTGTCCGTCCCTGCTGCAGAGCTGGGCACAGAGGGGGTCCTGCATGCCCTGGGGTGCCCATCCCCAGATTCCCCCCGCAATCCCTTCCAATGGCCGTGGCACCTGCCGAGGTTGGCAGAGATGTGGGCGGGACACAGCCCCAGAGCAGGGGGGGTCTAAGCAAGGAGAGTGACCACGACACCATGAGCCGTACCCGGGCATGAACACAACATGGCTCGTGACGGTCCCGTCCTGCTGTGACACGGGTGGCCCCTCTGTCCCCATGCACAGTGCTGCTGACTTGGGCCATCGGCTGTGGGTGCTGCCTACACGTGTGGGGCTGTACAGCCCTGGTGCCACCATGCTGTGCCATCCCCGCCCTGGCACCATCCTGCTGTGCCATCCCCGCCCTGGTGCCACCCTGCTGTGCCATCCCCGCCCTGGTGCCATCATGCTGTGCCATCCCAGACCACTCCCCACACGTGCCAAGGCTGCTGCCAGCCCAGCGCTCCCTGTCTCAGGCTCCATTCCCTCCCCGGGGTTCGGAAGTGGCTGAGAGCAGCCCGTACCCCTCAGCTGGTCCTGGAACCGGGGTGATGAGACCCACAGGAGCACGTGGAGAAGGGGGTGCTGCAAAGGACGCCCCTGTCCGCGCTGGGTGCCGCTGTCTGTCCTGCCGGGCGGACACACGGCAGCTCCGAGAGCCCGAACGCCCCTGAGCAGCCCCTGAGCGGTGAATCCCCGGCAGCCCTGACTTACCGCCGCCCGCCGCCGACATCCTCGCAGCCTCGGGGGTCGCCGGGGGCTCTGGGCAGCTCCCCGTGGCATGGGAGCCCATGGCACGGGCCGGGCTCAGCGCCGGGGGGCTCGGTGCCCTGCGCTCCCCGGGCAGGGCTGGGGGCAGCGGGGCCGCGCTGCGCTCCCCGGCATCGCCGGCATCACCACGGCAACTGCGGGCTGACTCACGCTCCTGCCCAGTGACATCAGAGATGCGGAGGAGGGGGCCGGGGGCTGCGGGGCGATGCCGGCAGCAGATATTTCCGCTTTGCTTTTGGTTAAAGCTGCAAGGTTTTGTGCGGGGAAAGCGCTCAGATGCAGCCCCGCAAGGCAGTGCCACGCCGGGATCTTGGCTGGGTTGTTTTTTTTTTGCAGGTGAGCCACGGAGACAGGAGGGGAGAAATGGTGGAGCCCATCGGCTCTGAAAGCTGCTCCGTGCTGGTGGCGTGGCGGGACTGGGACAGAGCCAGAGGGACAGACGAGCTCCCGCTCCCCCATACTGCCCTTGGAGCTCAGTTCTGTTCACAAAGCCCCAGGTTAAGGAAACAGTTGAGAAATTCCTGACTTTGGCTTCCCCTGGCACCAGGAATGGGTGAAGGTCTCTCCTCAGAGGGGATGCATTGGACCCCTCACGTTCAGGCCCGTTTCTCCTGCACATCTTCCCTCTGGAACACTGCCCTGCAGTGCCCAGCACTTGTGTCCGGCATGGTGGGAGCTGCAGAGGGACCTGGCTTGGAAACCAGTGAGGAGCAGGCAGGAATGTTTGCTGGGCACACACACAGGGGGCTCAGCACCAGCACAAACCAATGCTGCACATAGAGAGGTTTTTCAGAGGGATCTGGCAGCACATTTTCTCAGAGCTGGGCCGTGCGGGGTTTCCTCACGTGCCATCTGGTAGCCACAGCCAGGAGCACGGATGCCTCCATCCCCTCCACTCACAGGCTCTGCTAGACTGAGCCTGATGAGACAGAGGAAGTATTTTTAGTGGGATGAGAGTCCTGCACGAGGCTCTGTGCTGAGCAAGAGCAGGCAGTGATGCAGCAGCTCCATCATCTCCAAAAAATAAACTTTTATCAACCCTCCATGGGAGCAGCCCCCAAGGCATCACAGCCCCGGGCAACATCCCCCACCAGACCCCTCCTGGGGGCTCCTGGGCATCCCTGATTCCATGAGGCTGGAATCAGGGAACCCAGCACTTGGGGCTTTTATTTTTAGCCCAGCAAACTATAAATACAGCCCATGGTAACCCACGGGAATCTGAGTGACTGCTGGGCCCGGGAAGTGACAGCACCAGGGAAGCCGAGGCTGCCGGAGCTGCAGCACCAGGGCTCCAACAGGCAGAGCTCTGCCCTACTCCAGACACCTGGCCTGGATGGAAACACCTCCAACCACTCATGGATTGGGCTGCACCAGGCATGGGGCTGCTGCAGGGGGGACAGGGGGCTGGCAGGAGGAGTGGGTGCTGCTTGTGGCTGACAGGAAAGGGGAGAGGAGGGGTGGGGAAGGTTCACTGGAGGCCAAAGCACAGATTTCAGGGGGAACTGTGCATTTTTTCTTTCTTTGGTGAATGTTCCCAATGTGTGGGAGCAGAGGAGTTAAGTGCCTGTCTGTGAGGACGCCAGGAGTAGGGGGGTACAGGCAGAGAGCACCCCATGATTCATCCCAGGCACCCTGGCAACCAGCTCCTGTTAGGGGAAAACACAGATGGAACAGGGATGCTGCAACACGGACCCAACAGCATGGCAACAGCCACCTGGTGTGCTCTGAAGGATGATTTTGATGGTGTGAACTATTCCCCTCTCTTGCACACTTCATGGAGGAGCTATGTGGGGCTTCGGGGGGTCCAGCAGCTCACCCCCACTAAGGCCATGGGGACAGAGTGAAAAATCTAATCCCATGTGCTGAGAAATCCAGAGAGTTGTTCAAAACTCCTCTCCAGCCCTTGCACAGCGGGAAGGGGCTGAGGTTGTGCATGGCTGAAGCAGCAGGGTCAGCACAGCCCTGGGGCCTCACAGTTCCAGGTTTTGTCCTGCACAGCCACATCAAGGAGGAGCTCAATAAATAATTCAACCAAACCTGGGGTGCGTGGGAGCTGCTGCGGGTTTGGGACTCCCGGGCACAGATTCCCTGGGGAGCAGCCCTTCCTCAGAGGGCAAAAAGAGGCTCACAGCTACATAAATGTGGTTTATGCCTGAGCTACAGCTCATAAGAACCAAGAAACCACATCAT
This sequence comes from Molothrus aeneus, assembly GCF_037042795.1. NCBI lineage: Eukaryota > Metazoa > Chordata > Aves > Passeriformes > Icteridae > Molothrus > Molothrus aeneus. The sequence continues at coordinate 9,347,982 of NC_089664.1, read as the reverse complement.
GCATAAGCACAGCAAGTCTGCCATGAATAATTCAGTCTTGGGGTGCAGCAGCAGCAGCCAACACCTGCACAGCCCCAAGAGGCTCCAGCAGCCCTCACCAGGATTAGGGGTGAGGCCTCTGGAGCCACTGCTCACACCCTGCACCCAGAGCTGAACCAGCTCCTGCTCCATGCTGCTTCCCAGAGTGGGAGAGCTCCTTATGCAACTGCTGATGGATGGGTAACAAAACCTGTTGGAGAGCTGGGACTCTCCCTGCAACACTGGGGAAGCTGCAGTGCTGCACCCCAAGGTGCAGGGCTGGTGCAGGGACCCCACCACATGGGGTTTGCATCCCCCCTGCAGCCCACAGCTGGATGTGCTGCTGGAGCCCCTGGCATCTGAACTCAGCCTTTTTAAATGGGCACCATCTCCTCTGCCAGGCATCTGAATCACAGCCCTGGCGTGATCACAGAGCTGGTCACCTCTCCAGGTTTATTTCAGTCCAGCGTGGTCTGGTCCAGCACAGCTCGAGTTACTGGAGTCCCTCCCTCAGCCCCAGCAGTGCCCAGATTCCTGGTGACACAGGATCTGCAGGGCCCGGGCTGTGTCCCAGCTCAGGTCACACTCACTGGCACTCAGACCGAGCTCACACACGTACACTGCAGCCCTGCCCTCCTTCCAGCCTTTCTGCAGGACCCACATCCAGCTCACAAGTCCTACAGTTGAAGTGAAAGCTTTTGAATTACAAGAGAAAGTAATTTCTCCCTTAATTCTGCTCCAAACCAAATTTCCCTATACCAAATCATCCCCAGCAGCTTCCAGAGCTGCTGCTTCCTTTGGCCAGTTCCTCTTATAATAAAATCAATTTCAAAGAAAGGCATGATCAAGCAGAGAGCACATGACAGGATTGTCACCAAGGGGACGGCAGCCTGGTCTGAGCTCACTGGGCTGTCAGGGCACAGGAGCTCCCAGGGGGAGCATCTGCTGCTTCCATCTGTTTCACAGAATCACAGAATGGTTTGGGTTGGAAGGGACCTTACAGAGCATCTTGTTCCACTCCCTTCCACCAGACCAGGTTGTTCCAAGCCTCATCCAACCTGGCCTTGAACACTTCCAGGGATGGGGCAGCCACAGCTTCTCTGGGCAGTTGCCGGAACCCTGTCCAGAGGAGCTGATGGGTAATTGCACAATATTCTGCTCCTTTTAAGGGGCAGTGTTGACCGTGACCACCAATTCATGGGAGTGAACACAGGGAAGGAGAAAACCCAGCCCAACCCTGGGATGGCACCGGCACAGCGCCCACGGAGCGCTGGGAACCACTCTTGCCACACCGCTGTGCTGTCAGCAGTGGCTCACCTTGCCAACACCAAGCTGCTCCTCCACAGCCCAGTGCACCCTGTGCTTCCCTTCCCCGCCCTTTGAGATGGATTTGGGCCCTGCTGGAGGCGGCTCCTGGGCTGGAGCTGCTGCTCTTCCCTGCTGGAGCAGTCTGGGACACGTCCCTGCGCCGAGGGCGCCCCGGGAGCTGCCAAACACACGCCAATTCCAGCCCCTCCTGGCACTCACACAGCAGCACCTCTTCATTTTTAAGGTGTGGATTTCTGCCCAGACCTGCTGTACCAGTTTAGGTTCACAAGTGTCATTATCTAATGATACATCCCCAAGCTGCTTTAAGGTAATTTTTTTTGTTTTGTTTTAATTGTAAATTAGTGGAGAGCCAAGCCTTTGAATTGTCCTGCTGCTGTGCTGTGCATTACAGCAAACCTGAGTTAGGGCCTGACACCACAAACACCTGCATTTAACACCACCACATTTACCAACGTGACCTGAGCAAGCAGCATTTTGATGTCTCACACTCTAATCCTCCATCTCTCATGGGACACAATGAAAATCACTCTGAACTCCTCGGCAGTTGCTGTAGCTGCTAAATAAACAGGCTGCTGGCAGGTTCCTTGCCCTGAACATGGAAGAAAATGCTAATTAATTACAAAAGCCCAAATGAACTCTACAGATTCTCTCTCCTTTACAGAAAGAAGCTCACACATTGACACCCCCATCAGTTACCTCCAAGGCACCCACGGAGAGGGCCAAGGCTTGGAAGTGCTTCCCCATCTCCCACAGCAGCGCTGGCACCACGACAGCCAGATGGGAATTTTGGTTCTGTCACGTGCAAGTTGCTGCATCCCACCAGCTGCTGCTTGCTGGAGCTGTTCTCCTTAATGAGGGTTCCCTTGTTGGGAAAGAAAAGATTTCAATTTGTCATTCAACAACTGTCAAGATAAATCCTTCTTCAGTGGCATCGGAACATCCCAGGGGATCACCAGGTCGTGTTTCACAAAGCCCTTACAGTCAATCTCCCCAAGTGCAGCTTTTCCTGAAAAAGAGAGAAATACCTTCCAGGTGCAAAACCAGCTGCTGAACCAGGATTTCCTGCACAAACTCTGTATGAGCAGCTCTCATACCCCACTTTCTGAGAGACAATTCCAGCAACCTGCAGGAACAAGGACCATTGAACAACGTGGATCCACAAACCTTTGCTGCTCCTGCAAATGATGGTTCCAAACACCTTGTAATAAATCAAAAAACTTTATTTTGAAGATATATTATAAATGTACAGCACACACAACATGGGTGTCTGGGGTTATGTGTGAGCAGGTTTAAAGCCTCAGCATTCATTCCAGCCCCGGCCGCGGGTTCCACATCTCCACACAAAACAATTCCAGGCTGAACAGGTCTGGCTTTGCCAACACCTCCCTGACTTGCAGGAATATATTTCAGAACAGCAACTGCTTAAAATGATCACAAATTAGCAGCATTCCTTGCTTTTGGCCCGGAGGGTTTCTGCAGGGAGCAAATCCTGCTGGTTTTCCTGCTCAGGGAGAGGTCGGCGACCCACGCGAGTGCGGCCAGAATGAATCCCGAATTCCACAGGCTCAGGGATGTCTGCCCTAGTTTAAGCTTCAGAAAAGTAATGTTACACCTTAGGAAGAGCTGTGCATGCCACACACCGGCATCAGAGCCAGATCAAAGTTACCCTATGCAGTACCTAAGTGCTGTATACACAGGTGAAATGAGAAAATGTGAAGTCAGTACCTTGCAATGTAATTTTACTGGTGCTGCCTCGTGGGAAGTGCTGGGTAGCAAATCACATTCGTGTACAGTTCATCAAGCCATGATAAAAATATGCAAATTAAAAATCTCTACAGGCCTCTGTTACCTGCTGCAACAGAGACATTTGGGTTTGTGGGGCTTCGTTTAAAACGTGATCCAATTTCCTCCCTCTCCCCAGAGCTGGATAGAAAACTATACCCAAATTCAGTAAGAATTTAATGCATTTACATTTACTGAAGTTCACGTGCTGCAAACAGGATCTGCATTGAAGATCTTCAAATCTAGGGCAAGAGGTCCTTAAAAAAACCCTTTTGCTACACTGGATGTGGGGATGGAGGCGAGAACCACCACGAGAACACTCACGTGCATGTAACACCCCGTGCAGGGAGGTGGGGACTGCCCCCAGTGCCCTGCCACAGCCAGCACAAATCCTTCCAAGGAGCAGCTGGCCCAGAGAGGGGGATCCAGGCAGGATCTCCAGCCCCAAAGCTCCAGCACTCTCAGCTGGATGGAAATACCAGCTGGAAGCGCCGCTCTTCTCTTGGTTAATAAAAATGGGATTAATATTGAAAGTAGAAAACCAGGATGGTGCCTTTGGATGAAACACTGGCTATCCTTTGCACAAGCCTTTGGGAAAACTGCCACTGGAGCAGAGCTCACAGGAACCTGTGCCCCTTCCCCAGGCAGTGTTTGCTGACAGTGTCGCTGTACATTCGTTTGGTGCGATGCTTGTTTTGGTGTGAACGCCTCACAAAAGTAACTGTAACAGTCCTAACTGAAAAGGATTTCAAGAACCACTAAAGAGATGCTTGGATATGAAAATCAATCTCTGAAATGGAAGTTTGGTTCCAGGAGAGAAGGAAGGGGGTCAAGCTTTGGGTCAGGTCTGTGACAGGGGCTGCCAAGAAGCAGCCACGAGCTGGAGGCCTTGGAACTCGTGCAGGAGAGGAGCTCCCACCTTCCCAGAGGAGGAGTGGCCTGATGGCAGCTCTGGGAACTGTGCAAGTCCATTCTGCAGCTGCATGGGAACACAAACCTCCTTGAAATGCTGCAGAGCCCAGCAGGCTGATCCTGTGTGACCATTCCCATGGAGGGATGCAGCAATCCCAAAGGAGGACTCGTGTCCCTGCTCACCAGGAGAGGAGGAATGGCAGATTCTTTGGGCTGGAGCAGGGACAGAGGCTCAGCAGCAGAGTTACACCAGCTCAAGCTCACAGGTCAGGACAATCAAGGTCTAAGCTGTAAAGTAGCCACTGGCCTATGTTCCAAATACATCCCTTTAAATGCATCCCCCTAAAAAAGGAGTAGAAATATGAAGCCCTGAGAACAAACTTCCATGTAGTACATTGCCATTAAAAATACCAGCATTTTGGTGACACAATTATAAGTTAGACATATTTCCATAAATAGCTGGCTACTTGCAAGAGGCCTGCAACATCAAAAGGTACAAGATTGTCTGGCTACCAATGGGGCAAAGAGCAGGAAGTGTAAGAATCACACTCTTAGTCACCCACCACCCCATCCCTTTCCTGCTCCATCTGCCAGGCTTCCAATAATTTTCTCTTGACCACATTAAGAGAGAATTAACTCTGCCATGTCTGTGCCAGCTGGAACTTGAACCCCCAAGGTGCAAGCACAGGACCTGAGCCTGTAAATCCTCACTGCTGGGAGCAGTTCTTCCTCACAAAACCTGCTGGTTTTAGTTAACAAAAATCCTCCCTGTGTGTTCAGGGGTCTCTCACTGGCCCTCAGACACAGCCCCTGCTGTAATTCACAGCCCAGCACCACTGATGTCTGGATCAATTCCTTCAACCTCATCAGGGGAGTTTTTGCTGGCTTTAAATCAACTCCTGGGCCTTGCTGCAAACACCACAGCTCCTAAATTCTGGTCTCCTTCAGCTTTTGCCCACTGCAACCTTCAGTTCTCACAAGCCAAGCAGGGCTCTGTTAAAGCCATCCCAAACAACACCTCAGCTGTGCAAGTGTTGAGCGCTGCAATAACAAAATCCAGAAATAACCACATCTTCTCAAGCCTCCCGGCACCCTAAAATGCAGAATTCCTTTATCCCTGGGGCCTCTCAACTGCTGCTGCTGAGCCTGGGCATTCTCACCTCCTGTCACATAAGGATAATCTGTTTTCCTGGTGCTGTTCCCCAGCCTTTGTAACAGCTCAGTGGCACTGAGGGGTGCTGCCATTCCGAGGGAGGCATCTCTGAGCTCCTGCATCCCTCTGAGCTCTGCAGTCCAACCATGGACTCCTGACATCAAACCCAGCATTTCCCAAGCCTTTACATTCTTCAAGAGCCACAATTGCCCCAAAGGTTCTGTTTGCTCATTCTGAACCTCTCCTTATCCATTCAGAAGCCAAAAAAACCTCCCACCAAACTACAGGGTAGTTTTCCCCAACTTTGCCTTCTAAAAGCACTCATTAAAAGGAATATTAACCACAATCCTGACCGTAGAGAGGAACATTTCCTTCTAACATTAAGAGCTTCAAGTAAAAAATCTTCTGGTATTCTTACAGGTAAAAAGCTTCAGGAGTAAGCAAAAGAAAAGGATTAAATGATCAAAACCTTTCATAAGACCACAATATTCAGTCACAGCTACTCATGAGTAGCTGTGCTGAGCTCACTGGGGTGCAGGATCAGGCTCCTGGCTTCAGTTACAGGACAAGGTTATAATTTCATGTCATGTCAGTCTATTCTTAGCAAGAGCCCACAAAAATGGTATTACTGTCCAATTTGAACAGAAGAAACATCTCTATAAAGCTTGGAATTTCCAAATGTAGAAGCAAATATTTCAGCAGTCATCAACTGTAAAGCTTAATACGAAATTACAAAATTAAAAAAAATAAAAGAATCCTGGGATAGTAAGACAAGATAAAATCTCAGGCTGTTTTGATTTCCCCACCCTTCTTCATATTAATTATGGGAAATTGGCAACTTCAGTGCCTCAGCTGCATAACAGCACAGAGCAGATGCCAAGTTCAGGCCAAAACTTGTTGCAGGGTTTCGGGTTGCATCTTGCTGCATTTTTGTCTAAAAAACCCCAACTGCACCTAAATCCCTCCCACAGCTCAGAGGTGACTTGCTCAGGATCTCCCTGTCTGGCAGGACACCTTTGTGCTGTTTAAGCACAGGGTCTCCACCTGCTTTCTCTGCAAAATTTGCCTCTTCTGCCTTTCCTGCAGGGCTGTGAAGCACAAGGCATGGCGGGGATGATGACAGATGTCAATCATGTTGCACTAAGTTGAAAATAAACCCCTTTTCTTAGCAGACTGCTAAAAATGGAACACCTGCAGAGCCCAATCATAAACACCAGCTGGATATTCACAGTGAGTTCTGCTCTTAATAGCTCAGAATTCCTCTCTGAAATCTCAAGTCAGTCTTCTGGCAAAATAGGAAAGACCCAGCCTGACATTCTTGGTATGACCATGGTAAGAATAAGTATAAAGGAAAACCCACTTCTAAGTCAAAGACAGCAATTTCAAGCGTGCTTTAAATACCTTAAACAAGATAAAATCCTGTGTGGTTCTGCTGCTTTACAGAACCCCAGCAACCTCCCCATGCAATTCAGCTGCTTTTTGTTTGTAAACAGAATAAAACCCCCACAAGCCCCTTGCCAAAACTGTGCACATAAAAATGGGAAAAAAACCAACACTGTGTGAACATATCCCTCCTTGCAATGGGATATGGCAGAGTGTGAGCTTAGGACTTGCAGCCACTTGGGAATCCAAGTCCTGATGTGGTGAATTCTGTGGTGAAAGAGATCCTGCACCTTTATGGTACCTGACAGAGAACCCCCTGCAAGTACAACCCCAGTGGGACTGCAACAACACTAATGCAGCAAATAAATAGGAAAAAGTAATGCTATTTATTAGAATTCCATCTCTGAATGATTCTGCTTAAATTAGAATGCCAGATAAACAAGCTTGGATAGAAATGTGCTTGCTCTCCCAAGATTTGGGCTTTTAAAAAACATTTCCTAAGAATCAATTTTTTTTTTTAAAAAGCAGTTTTGCAATTTGATAAGAGCTATAAATTAATACTGTATGGAGATGATTCATATCCTATGCTAGTGGTCAGTGACCTTTTGTAAACACCAGCCAGATCCTAGCAAAACTGGCCAGAAAACTGTCACAGGCCTTTTGAACGAGCAATATTTCTTTCCAACAATCAGATTCTTAAATGTTTGCACAAAACCTTTTTCCTATTTTTTTTTATATATATACTTTATTTTAAACCTAATACCTGAAAACATGAACAAATCCTCAAAGCTCTCCCACTAACACTAAAATCCACAAGGCAACTCACTCCTGTTGGCCGTAACTACGAACTCTCTTGTGTGAGAGACCCCTCCAGCCAGGATTTCCCCCTTCCCTCCCTTCCCTCCACCCCTTCCCAACCATCCAGGCAGCCTCCCGTGGAGGTGGAGGGGGAGTGAGGCCAGGGGGAAGTGGCACAGTGCACTGGCAGCTCCCTCTACGTGCGGTTCAGTGTCTGGAAGATTCGGGAGATCTGTAACATCACCGGCCCCGTCTCGGGATCGTTCATCCACTGAGTGCTGTTCAAGGGGTTTTCAAAGCATATCCTCGAAGGCTGCCAAGAAAAAGGGATTGCAACTGTCAATGTTTGGGAGGTTTCCACAGCAGGACAGTGAGGAATAACTGCAGCTCAAAGGCAGTGCCCAGGAATGCTGGGGATACACGTTGGGCATTCCCAAGGGTCCAGAGCCTGGGCTGATGCCACAGGCTTTGTGCCTTCCTCCCTTCTCAGCACTGAACTCACTGCAGACAGTGATTAAATGCTCAGCCTGGATTACAGGCCAGCCCACAAAACCTCAAGGACATGAGGCTGAAAAGGTAAAGCCTTAACAAATGTGTCCAGGCCCCTGTCTCCAGGATCATGCCATGAAATTCATCCATTCCTGAACACTCTCCTGCAGCTCCACTCCTCTGACCAAAGCTTTATCCACATCCCAGCCTGGATTTATTTCCTCCCTGCTACTTAACCAAGACAGTTCATGGAAAGCACAGCCACCCCTTGCCTGTTCCCTGTGCTAAGTGGTCCAAATATTTCATATTCTGTCTTTACAATAAGCTTGGCTGTTTGTTTGCCTTTCTGTTGTTTTCTTTGACTGTTTCTAGTTTTGACTTTTCTACTCATGCTGAAGGAACCAGGCAGCCACTGCAAGAGCTGAGCTGCCAGTCTGGCAGAAGAATGGGCCAGGCACTGACTGAAGCCCTTGGACAGCCACTGAGCTGGGCTCCTGGACACTTGGAGCCAGTCACCACAGAGCGGGACAGAAAAAGCAGCTGCACACCCACCAAAATGTCAGTGTTGGAAGAGCCTGGCCCAAGGTCAGGGTTGATTTTCCCAGGAGTGTCAGTGCACAAAGCTCAAGGACCATTAGTGGGAGCTGGAAGTGCCCAGCACCTCTGAAAGGCTCCTCATTAATACCTTGCTCAAGGTCATGCAACTTGCCTCCAGGATAGCCCAAAATAAAATCCAGATCTCCCCTTTCAGCACCTGAACTATTTTCTTTAACACAGACTCACAAGCTTAAAACTAAAGATTTATCAATATTCTGTAAGGAGCTCATTCAATGCAAACCCTCATTATTAAAACCTGTGACATAAGCAATTTGCAGATGTAACATTAGGAATTTGTTCTCTGATGTTCATCCAAGCTCCATGAGCTCCTATAATGGCATTTCATTTTCTATTTATATTCTGAGCTGCAATGTGGAACCCCTGTTGGAAATGAAGAGACCATTTGTTCAGAAATCAAGAGTGGGAAGGTTCTGCTCTTGAATTATTTAAAGGCTTGCAAACTCTCCTAATTACATTTAAAGTAGTATTTTTAAAGGCTCTCTTGAATGAGCTGTGCACATAGCCTTTATTTAAAAGCATTGCTTCAAATAAGTTTTGAAGCCAAAGATTAAATGCAAAACCTTTTCTATCTACATGACAGAGCCAGTCATTGTTCTGTGTTGTCAAAAAGAACAATTCCTGAGGGATTTGGGGCTCTGTCAGACTCCTCAGCTGGGCACACACTGTGCCCACAGCCTTTCTGACCCTGAGCACACAGACTTTGCCACAGAGCTCAGACTCAAGCAAAGGGAAGGGCGTTTTCCCATTTGATCTCCATTTTGATAGGCAAAGCCTTAGCTCAACCTTCTTGTTTGGATTTTTTTCCCCAAGTTCCCCTCTGTCTCAGTGCTCAGGCCTCACACACAGGGGCTGCACAGCTGGAGACAGCCTCGCTTTTTCTGTGAGATGGAGTTCTAGACAGACATTCCTGACTTTTCCCCTCGTGGCCAAAGGGAGCACACAAAAGGTCTCCTAAATCCACAAAGCACTGCAGCCAGCAGCTATTCAAGTTGTGAGTTCAGCAAGTGTAATCCTGGGGAATTACAACCATTCCTGGGACAGCCCCCAGGCCTGCTCTGGGCTCAGCTGAGCTGCAGCATGAAGCAAACCAACAGCAGAGCTGCTGCAAGGCAGGAACAGGCTCAGAGCTGCCCCTGTCCCCCAAAGGAGCTGTCACCATCATCTCTGCTTGGATTTCCTGGCAAAGCCAGCAGGAACCCACACAGGACTTACCTAGTAGAGTTTTAGGGTTGGTGAGCCCTAATTGTACCACTGGGTTTTCTAAGATGGCTTGGAAGAGAGGGCTGTTGGTGTCAATGCCCTTATCTAAGTCCTCTGGAGAAGGTTTTCTGTCTCCCAGCAGCCACTCACACTGAAAGAAATCAGCAGGCACATCAGATTTCATTAGAACCAAAGTGGCTCTACTCAAAAGTTTTGCCAACGTGGCATTTTAAAAATGCTTTTCCATCTCCCAGATAATGCCTGAGCTGTACATTTCTTTTCACACATTCATTTGTGCCACCCAACCCAATATCCTCTCTCCAACAGCAGCCAGCACTGGATACTGAAGAGAGGCTTCCCTGGCTGTCAGCTGTGTCCACAAAATTATCCTTAATATACAGCAGGGAACTAATTAATCTTGGAAAAACTTCCTGTTTTCTGATTGCAGAAACTGTGGAAGCATTGCTGCTAAATGGTAATTTACACATTATATGGCTTGAATCCATCCTGGATCATTGATTCCTGTCCTAAGCCAGTCATTCTTGGGAGTATCTCCTCCTTCCTAGGACAGCACAATCTCACACTGTGGTGAGGGAGTTTCTCAAAGGCTTTTTGACAGCCCAGCCTCAGCCTCACAGACCCTGAGCTCTCAGAGGAGGAGGAGACTCTAAGGAGCCTGGTCCCCACACTCCTGGCAGGGATGCCAAAGCCCAGGGGCACACGGTGTGTCCGTCCCTGCTGCAGAGCTGGGCACAGAGGGGGTCCTGCATGCCCTGGGGTGCCCATCCCCAGATTCCCCCCGCAATCCCTTCCCATGGCCGTGGCACCTGCCGAGGTTGGCAGAGATGTGGGCAGGACACAGCCCCAGAGCAGGGGGGGTCTAAGCAAGGAGAGTGACCACGACACCATGAGCCGTACCCGGGCATGAACACAACATGGCTCGTGACGGTCCCGTCCTGCTGTGACACGGGTGGCCCCTCTGTCCCCATGCACAGTGCTGCTGACTTGGGCCATCGGCTGTGGGTGCTGCCTACACGTGTGGGGCTGTACAGCCCTGGTGCCACCATGCTGTGCCATCCCCGCCCTGGCGCCATCCTGCTGTGCCATCCCCGCCCTGGCACCATCCTGCTGTGCCATCCCAATACCGCGGAAGGATACATGCGAGGCGCTGCAGTTTTCGCCCGCTGTGGTGCCGTGTACAGACCCGGTGGAGGCGGAAGCGGCGTGCCAGGGCAGAGAGATGGCGGCCGTGGCCGGACAGCGGCACGCAGCGACTCGGAACCGGGACCGGGCTGCACCAAAGCCTCGGCCAAAGCAGCGCGGGGCGGGGGCGGCGGCGGCGGCGGCGGCGGCGGCGGCGGGGGCGGCGGCGGCGGCGTGCAGATCGAACTGCGCATGCGTGCGGCTGATCCCGGAAGCGGCGCTGTAGTTGGATGAGCCGGCGCGGAGTGATATCGCTGGTGCGGGGGGGGGGCCGTCACTAGGGCAGCCGTGACGGCGGCGGGGGGGCCGGGGGGTGCGGGAGGCGGCGGGAACGGGAGACGGGGCTGCGGCCACGGCAGGGAACGACGGGACGGCCGCGGTTGCAGGAGGCGGCGGAGCCGCGCCATCCAGCGGCTCTGAAGCGGGAGGCTGCGCTGGGGAAGGCGCGGCTCGGCCCGCCATGCAGCGGCAGCGGCAGGAGCGGCAAAGCGGCCACGGGCGGCGGCGGGGCAGCCTCGTCAGCGGGAGATGATCCCGGGGTGGCGGGAGGAGCGGCGGGGAGGCGGCGGGGGGAGCGCGGCGTGCAGCCGCTGGGAGCTGGGGTGGCGGCTGGCCCGGCGGGCAGGGGCGGCGGCAGGCACGGCAGAGCCCGCAGCCACCGGTGCAGACGCCGCGGCGCCGGCACGGGGTGGCTCGGCGGGCTGGGGCGCCCCGGTCCCAGCGCAAGCGGTGCCGTGCCGGGACCGGGGAATTGCGCCGAAACACCGGCAGGGACTTGGTCTGCCGTGGGCGTCTGCGCTGCCGCAGGGGCCGTGGGCAGCTCGGGGTGCGCTGCAGGCGCTTGAACGCCAGGGTGGGGGGGCGGCAGCGCGCACAGGGGGCGCTGGGGACGCAGCCAGGCGCGCTCGGCACCGCAGATCCGGGAGCCGCAGGAAACTGCAAAGACGCAGCAGCAGCGACGGGACTGGGGCCAACACCGGCGCCGTGTCGGCAAAGGGGGCGAGGGCAACGGGGGGGGGGGGGCGGGAGGAGCGGCCGCACTCGCGGGGAGCAGGGAGAAAGCGGCCGCTCGGCAGGGGCGGCAGGGGGCGGGGCCACGGTGACGCCGGTCGGCGGCTCGAAGGGGCGGGATTAAGGGGCGGGGCCACGAGCTTGGCGAACCCGGGGGCGGGAACCACGGCAGCCGGGACAGCAGGGACCAACAGGATGGGTGGGGCAACTGCTGCGGGCATCCCCCTTGCGGCAAAGAGCTCAACCAGCGCCCTGAGAGCTGGGACCGGCTCCACGGCAGCCATATCCCGGCGGGAGATACTAATAAAGAGCCTAATTCCCACTGTGTCCCAAGCGTATCTTTAGGACAGTTTTGCTTTACGGCACCTTTTACGACAGCTTTGCTTTACGGCACCTTTTACGACAGTCGCGCTTTACGACACCTTTTACGACAGTCGCGCTTTACGGCACCTTTTACGACAGTCGCGCTTTACGGCAGCTTTTACGACAGTCGCGCTTTACGGCACCTTTTACGACAGTTTTGCTTTACGGCACCTTTTACGACAGTCGCGCTTTACGGCACCTTTTACGACAGTTTTGCTTTACGGCACCTTTTACGACAGTCGCGCTTTACGGCACCTTTTACGACAGTTTCGCTTTACGGCAGCTTTTACGACAGTCGCGCTTTACGGCACCTTTTACGACAGTTTTGCTTTACGGCACCTATTACGACAGTCTCGCTTTACGGCACCTTTTACGACAGTTTCGCTTTACGGCACCTTTTACGACAGTCGCGCTTTACGGCACCTTTTACGACAGTCTCGCTTTACGGCACCTATTACGACAGTCTCGCTTTACGGCACCTTTTACGACAGTCTCGCTTTACGGCACCTATTACGACAGTCTCGCTTTACGGCACCTTTTACGACAGTCTCGCTTTACGGCACCTTTTACGACAGTCTCGCTTTACGGCAGCTTTTACGACAGTTTTGCTTTACGGCACCTTTTACGACAGTTTTGCTTTACGGCAGCTTTTATGGCAGTCGCGCTTTACGGCACCTTTTACTACTCTTGGGACACAGTGGGAATTAGGCTCTTTATTAGTATCTCCCGCCGGGATATGGCTGCCGTGGAGCCGGTCCCAGCTCTCAGGGCGCTGGTTGAGCTCTTTGCCGCAAGGGGGATGCCCGCAGCAGTTGCCCCACCCATCCCGTTGGTTCCTGCTGTCCCGGCTGCCGTGGTTCCCGCCCCCGGGTTCGCCAAGCTCGCGGCCCCGCCCCTTAATCCCGCCCCTTCGAGCCGCCGACCGGCGTCACCGTGGCCCCGCCCCCTGCCGCCCCTGCCGAGCGGCCGCTTTCTCCCTGCTCCCCGGGACTGCGGCCGCTCCTCCCGCCCCCCCCCCGTTGCCCTCGCCCCCTTTGCCGACACGGCGCCGGTGTTGGCCCCAGTCCCGTCGCTGCTGCTGCGTCTTTGCAGTTCCCTGCGGCTCCCGAATTTGCGGTGCCGAGCGCGCCTGGCTGCGTCCCCAGAGGCCCCTGTGCTCGCTGCCGCCCCCCCACCCTGGCGTTCAAGCGCCTGCAGCGCACCCCGAGCTGCCCACGGCCCCCGCGGCAGCGCAGACGCCCACGGCAGACCAAGTCCCTGCCGGTGTTTCGGCGCAATTCCCCGGTCCCGGCACGGCACCGCTTGCGCTGGGACCGGGCCGCTCCGGCCCGCCGAGCCACCCCGTGCCGGCGCCGCGGCGTCTGCACCGGTGGCTGCGGGCTCTGCCGTGCCTGCCGCCGCCCCTGCCCGCCGGGCCAGCCGCCACCCCAGCTCCCAGCGGCTGCACGCCGCGCTCCAGCCGCCGACTGGCCCACCGCCCGCCGTGCCCCCTCCGCGGCAGCCTCCCGCCACCCCGGGATCATCTCCCGCTGACGAGGCCGCCCCGCCGCCGCCCGTGGCCGCTTTGCTGCTCCTGCCGCTGCCGCTGCATGGCGGGCCGAGCCGCGCCTTCCCCAGCGCAGCCTCCCGCTTCAGAGCCGCTGGATGGCGCGGCTCCGCCGCCTCCTGCAACCGCGGCCGTCCCGTCGTTCCCTTCCCCGGCCGCGGCCGCAGCCCCGTCTCCCGTTGCCGCAGCCCCGTCTCCCGTTGCCGCAGCTCCGCCGCCTCCCGCACCCCCCCCGGCCCCCCCGCCATCACGGCTTCCCTAGTGGCACCACCCGCGCATGCACAGTTGCTACAACCGCCCCCCCCCTCCCCCCCAGCGATATCACTCCGCGCCGGCTCATCCAACCACAGCGCCGCTTCCGGGATCAGCCGCACGCATGCGCAGTTCTATTTGCACGGCGCGCCGCCCCCGCCGCCGCCGCCGCCGCCGCCGCCGCCGCCGCCGCCGCCGCCGCCGCCGCCGCCGCCGCCGCCGCCGCCGCCGCCGCCGCCGCCGCCGCCGCCGCCGCCGCCCCCGCCGCCGCCCCCGCCGCCGCCGCCGCCGCCGCCGCCGCCCCCGCCGCCGCTTTGTTGCAGCCCGGTCCCGGTTCCGAGCCGCTGCGCGGCCACGGCCGCCATCCCTCTGCCCTGGCACGCCGCTTCCGCCGCCACCGGGTCCATTCACGGCACCACAGCGGGCGAAAACTGCAGCGCCTCGCATGTATCCTTCCGCGGTATTGTTTTTAACGGTTATTGTTTTTAAGGGTTAACCCTCTGTTAACGTGGGTCCTTTTTCGGGCTCCTGCTGGCCACAAAAAGGTACCCGGACGTCCGTAACTCTTTGTGTTTGTTGTCTCATATTGTCCTAATTCAAATTGTCCAAATTATTATTACTGTAATTGTATTACTCTTTTTATAACCGTTGTATTACTATTAAACTTTTAAAATTTTAAAAACAAGTTATTGGCGTTTTTCACGGGGAGGGTGGAATATGACAGCTGCTTTAATAAATACAGGACAGACAAAGAATTATTTTGCCCCTGCAAATGCCAACCCTTTGATCCCAACACAAAAGAATTTCGAAAAAGAGCTGTTCCCAAACAGCTACAGAGTCCCCCCAGTGTTTGGGACAGATTTCTCGACCCAAAATGAGACATTAAACCCTGAAAATTCTCCAGCATTAATCCCAAAATTAGAAAACTCACAAAAATCTCTTGATAATTTTCAGCTAACAGACTGCGATGAAGTCAGAGGCCAGATTTGCAAAGAAGAAAGTCTAAATCCTCCGGTGAACCTTCCCCACCCCTCCTCTCCCCTCTCCTGTCAGCCACAAGCAGCACCCACTCCTCCTGCCAGCCCCCTGTCCCCCCTGCAGCAGCCCCATGCCTGGTGCAGCCCAATCCATGAGTGGTTGGAGGTGTTTCCATCCAGGCCAGGTGTCTGGAGTAGGGCAGAGCTCTGCCTGTTGGAGCCCTGGTGCTGCAGCTCCGGCAGCCTCGGCTTCCCTGGTGCTGTCACTTCCCGGGCCCAGCAGTCGCTCAGATTCCCGTGGGTTACCATGGGCTGTATTTATAGTTTGCTGGGCTAAAAATAAAAGCCCCAAGTTTTGGGTTCCCTGATTCCAGCCTCATGGAATCAGGGATGCCCAGGAGCCCCCAGGAGGGGTCTGGTGGGGGATGTTGCCCGGGGCTGTGATGCCTTGGGGGCTGCTCCCATGGAGGGTTGATAAAAGTTTATTTTTTGGAGATGATGGAGCTGCTGCATCACTGCCTGCTCTTGCTCAGCACAGAGCCTCGTGCAGGACTCTCATCCCACTAAAAATACTTCCTCTGTCTCATCAGGCTCAGTCTAGCAGAGCCTGTGAGTGGAGGGGATGGAGGCATCCGTGCTCCTGGCTGTGGCTACCAGATGGCACGTGAGGAAACCCCGCACGGCCCAGCTCTGAGAAAATGTGCTGCCAGATCCCTCTGAAAAACCTCTCTATGTGCAGCATTGGTTTGTGCTGGTGCTGAGCCCCCTGTGTGTGTGCCCAGCAAACATTCCTGCCTGCTCCTCACTGGTTTCCAAGCCAGGTCCCTCTGCAGCTCCCACCATGCCGGACACAAGTGCTGGGCACTGCAGGGCAGTGTTCCAGAGGGAAGATGTGCAGGAGAAACGGGCCTGAACGTGAGGGGTCCAATGCATCCCCTCTGAGGAGAGACCTTCACCCATTCCTGGTGCCAGGGGAAGCCAAAGTCAGGAATTTCTCAACTGTTTCCTTAACCTGGGGCTTTGTGAACAGAACTGAGCTCCAAGGGCAGTATGGGGGAGCGGGAGCTCGTCTGTCCCTCTGGCTCTGTCCCAGTCCCACCACGCCAATTTTTAATGGCAATTTAGCGACAGTCGCGCTTTACAGCACTTTATCACAGAAGCTGCAGTGCTGCACCCCAGGGTGCAGGGCTGGTGCAGGGACCCCACCACACGGGGTTTGCATCCCACCTGCAGCCCACAGCTGGATGTGCTGCTGGAGCCCCTGGCATCTGAACTCAGCCTTTTTAAATGGGCACCATCTCCTCTGCCAGGCATCTGAATCACAGCCCTGGCGTGATCACAGAGCTGGTCACCTCTCCAGGTTTATTTCAGTCCAGCGTGGTCTGGTCCAGCACAGCTCGAGTTACTGGAGTCCCTCCCTCAGCCCCAGCAGTGCCCAGATTCCTGGTGACACAGGATCTGCAGGGCCCGGGCTGTGTCCCAGCTCAGGTCACACTCACTGGCACTCAGACCGAGCTCGCACACGTACACTGCAGCCCTGCCCTCCTTCCAGCCATTCTGCAGGACCCACATCCAGCTCACAAGTCCTACAGTTGAAGTGAAAGCTTTTGAATAACAAGAGAAAGTAATTTCTCCCTTAATTCTGCTCCAGCCCAACCCTGGGATGGCACCGGCACAGCGCCCACGGAGCGCTGGGAACCACTCTTGCCACACCGCTGTGCTGTCAGCAGTGGCTCACCTTGCCAACACCAAGCTGCTCCTCCACAGCCCAGTGCACGCTGTGCTTCCCTTCCCCGCCCTCTGAGATGGATTTGGGCCCTGCTGGAGGCGGCTCCCGGGCTGGAGCTGCTGCTCTTCCCTGCTGGAGCAGTCTGGGACACGTCCCTGCGCCGAGGGCGCCCCGGGAGCTGCCAAACACACGCCAATTCCAGCCCCTCCTGGCACTCACACAGCAGCACCTCTTCATTTTTAAGGTGTGGATTTCTGCCCAGACCTGCTGTACCAGTTTAGGTTCACAAGTGTCATTATCTAATGATACATCCCCAAGCTGCTTTAAGGTAATTTTTTTTGTTTTGTTTTAATTGTAAATTAGTGGAGAGCCAAGCCTTTGAATTGTCCTGCTGCTGTGCTGTGTATTACAGCAAACCTGAGTTAGGGCCTGACACCACAAACACCTGCATTTAACACCACCACATTTACCAACGTGACCTGAGCAAGCAGCATTTTGATGTCTCACACTCTAATCCTCCATCTCTCATGGGACACAATGAAAATCACTCTGAACTCCTCGGCAGTTGCTGTAGCTGCTAAATAAACAGGCTGCTGGCAGGTTCCTTGCCCTGAACATGGAAGAAAATGCTAATTAATTACAAAAGCCCAAATGAACTCCACAGATTCTCTCTCCTTTACAGAAAGAAGCTCACACATTGACACCCCCATCAGTTACCTCCAAGGCACCCACGGAGAGGGCCAAGGCTTGGAAGTGCTTCCCCATCTCCCACAGCAGCGCTGGCACCACGACAGCCAGATGGGAATTTTGGTTCCGTCACGTGCAAGTTGCTGCATCCCACCAGCTGCTGCTTGCTGGAGCTGTTCTCCTTAATGAGGGTTCCCTTGTTGGGAAAGAAAAGATTTCAATTTGTCATTCAACAACTGTCAAGATAAATCCTTCTTCAGTGGCATCGGAACATCCCAGGGGATCACCAGGTCGTGTTTCACAAAGCCCTTACAGTCAATCTCCCCAAGTGCAGCTTTTCCTGAAAAAGAGAGAAATACCTTCCAGGTGCAAAACCAGCTGCTGAACCAGGATTTCCTGCACAAACTCTGTATGAGCAGCTCTCATACCCCACTTTCTGAGAGACAATTCCAGCAACCTGCAGGAACAAGGACCATTGAACAACGTGGATCCACAAACCTTTGCTGCTCCTGCAAATGATGGTTCCAAACACCTTGTAATAAATCAAAAAACTTTATTTTGAAGATATATTATAAATGTACAGCACACACAACATGGATGTCTGGGGTTATGTGTGAGCAGGTTTAAAGCCTCAGCATTCATTCCAGCCCCGGCCGCGGGTTCCACATCTCCACACAAAACAATTCCAGGCTGAACAGGTCTGGCTTTGCCAACACCTCCCTGACTTGCAGGAATATATTTCAGAACAGCAACTGCTTAAAATGATCACAAATTAGCAGCATTCCTTGCTTTTGGCCCGGAGGGTTTCTGCAGGGAGCAAATCCTGCTGGTTTTCCTGCTCAGGGAGAGGTCGGCGACCCACGCGAGCGCGGCCAGAATGAATCCCGAATTCCACAGGCTCAGGGATGTCTGCCCTAGTTTAAGCTTCAGAAAAGTAATGTTACACCTTAGGAAGAGCTGTGCATGCCACACACCGGCATCAGAGCCAGATCAAAGTTACCCTATGCAGTACCTAAGTGCTGTATACACAGGTGAAATGAGAAAATGTGAAGTCAGTACCTTGCAATGTAATTTTACTGGTGCTGCCTCGTGGGAAGTGCTGGGTAGCAAATCACATTCGTGTACAGTTCATCAAGCCATGATAAAAATATGCAAATTAAAAATCTCTACAGGCCTCTGTTACCTGCTGCAACAGAGACATTTGGGTTTGTGGGGCTTCGTTTAAAACGTGATCCAATTTCCTCCCTCTCCCCAGAGCTGGATAGAAAACTATACCCAAATTCAGTAAGAATTTAATGCATTTACATTTACTGAAGTTCATGTGCTGCAAACAGGATCTGCATTGAAGATCTTCAAATCTAGGGCAAGAGGTCCTTAAAAAACCCCTTTTGCTACACTGGATGTGGGGATGGAGGCGAGAACCACCACGAGAACACTCACGTGCATGTAACACCCCGTGCAGGGAGGTGGGGACTGCCCCCAGTGCCCTGCCACAGCCAGCACAAATCCTTCCAAGGAGCAGCTGGCCCAGAGAGGGGGATCCAGGCAGGATCTCCAGCCCCAAAGCTCCAGCACTCTCAGCTGGATGGAAATACCAGCTGGAAGCGCCGCTCTTCTCTTGGTTAATAAAAATGGGATTAATATTAAAAGTAGAAAACCAGGATGGTGCCTTTGGATGAAACACTGGCTATCCTTTGCACAAGCCTTTGGGAAAACTGCCACTGGAGCAGAGCTCACAGGAACCTGTGCCCCTTCCCCAGGCAGTGTTTGCTGACAGTGTCGCTGTACATTCGTTTGGTGCGATGCTTGTTTTGGTGTGAACGCCTCACAAAAGTAACTGTAACAGTCCTAACTGAAAAGGATTTCAAGAACCACTAAAGAGATGCTTGGATATGAAAATCAATCTCTGAAATGGAAGTTTGGTTCCAGGAGAGAAGGAAGGGGGTCAAGCTTTGGGTCAGGTCTGTGACAGGGGCTGCCAAGAAGCAGCCACGAGCTGGAGGCCTTGGAACTCGTGCAGGAGAGGAGCTCCCACCTTCCCAGAGGAGGAGTGGCCTGATGGCAGCTCTGGGAACTGTGCAAGTCCATTCTGCAGCTGCATGGGAACACAAACCTCCTTGAAATGCTGCAGAGCCCAGCAGGCTGATCCTGTGTGACCATTCCCATGGAGGGATGCAGCAATCCCAAAGGAGGACTCGTGTCCCTGCTCACCAGGAGAGGAGGAATGGCAGATTCTTTGGGCTGGAGCAGGGACAGAGGCTCAGCAGCAGAGTTACACCAGCTCAGGCTCACAGGTCAGGACAATCAAGGTCTAAGCTGTAAAGTAGCCACTGGCCTATGTTCCAAATACATCCCTTTAAATGCATCCCCCTAAAAAAGGAGTAGAAATATGAAGCCCTGAGAACAAACTTCCATGTAGTACATTGCCATTAAAAATACCAGCATTTTGGTGACACAATTATAAGTTAGACATATTTCCATAAATAGCTGGCTACTTGCAAGAGGCCTGCAACATCAAAAGGTACAAGATTGTCTGGCTACCAATGGGGCAAAGAGCAGGAAGTGTAAGAATCACACTCTTAGTCACCCACCACCCCATCCCTTTCCTGCTCCATCTGCCAGGCTTCCAATAATTTTCTCTTGACCACATTAAGAGAGAATTAACTCTGCCATGTCTGTGCCAGCTGGAACTTGAACCCCCAAGGTGCAAGCACAGGACCTGAGCCTGTAAATCCTCACTGCTGGGAGCAGTTCTTCCTCACAAAACCTGCTGGTTTTAGTTAACAAAATCCTCCCTGTGTGTTCAGGGGTCTCTCACTGGCCCTCAGACACAGCCCCTGCTGTAATTCACAGCCCAGCACCACTGATGTCTGGATCAATTCCTTCAACCTCATCAGGGGAGTTTTTGCTGGCTTTAAATCAACTCCTGGGCCTTGCTGCAAACACCACAGCTCCTAAATTCTGGTCTCCTTCAGCTTTTGCCCACTGCAACCTTCAGTTCTCACAAGCCAAGCAGGGCTCTGTTAAAGCCATCCCAAACAACACCTCAGCTGTGCAAGTGTTGAGCGCTGCAATAACAAAATCCAGAAATAACCACATCTTCTCAAGCCTCCCGGCACCCTAAAATGCAGAATTCCTTTATCCCTGGGGCCTCTCAACTGCTGCTGCTGAGCCTGGGCATTCTCACCTCCTGTCACATAAGGATAATCTGTTTTCCTGGTGCTGTTCCCCAGCCTTTGTAACAGCTCAGTGGCACTGAGGGGTGCTGCCATTCCGAGGGAGGCATCTCTGAGCTCCTGCATCCCTCTGAGCTCTGCAGTCCAACCATGGACTCCTGACATCAAACCCAGCATTTCCCAAGCCTTTACATTCTTCAAGAGCCACAATTGCCCCAAAGGTTCTGTTTGCTCATTCTGAACCTCTCCTTATCCATTCAGAAGCCAAAAAAACCTCCCACCAAACTACAGGGTAGTTTTCCCCAACTTTGCCTTCTAAAAGCACTCATTAAAAGGAATATTAACCACAATCCTGACCGTAGAGAGGAACATTTCCTTCTAACATTAAGAGCTTCAAGTAAAAAATCTTCTGGTATTCTTACAGGTAAAAAGCTTCAGGAGTAAGCAAAAGAAAAGGATTAAATGATCAAAACCTTTCATAAGACCACAATATTCAGTCACAGCTACTCATGAGTAGCTGTGCTGAGCTCACTGGGGTGCAGGATCAGGCTCCTGGCTTCAGTTACAGGACAAGGTTATAATTTCATGTCATGTCAGTCTATTCTTAGCAAGAGCCCACAAAAATGGTATTACTGTCCAATTTGAACAGAAGAAACATCTCTATAAAGCTTGGAATTTCCAAATGTAGAAGCAAATATTTCAGCAGTCATCAACTGTAAAGCTTAATACGAAATTACAAAATTAAAAAAAATAAAAGAATCCTGGGATAGTAAGACAAGATAAAATCTCAGGCTGTTTTGATTTCCCCACCCTTCTTCATATTAATTATGAGAAATTGGCAACTTCAGTGCCTCTGCTGCATAACAGCACAGAGCAGATGCCAAGTTCAGGCCAAAACTTGTTGCAGGGTTTCGGGTTGCATCTTGCTGCATTTTTGTTTAAAAAACCCCAACTGCACCTAAATCCCTCCCACAGCTCAGAGGTGACTTGCTCAGGATCTCCCTGTCTGGCAGGACACCTTTGTGCTGTTTAAGCACAGGGTCTCCACCTGCTTCCTCTGCAAAATTTGCCTCTTCTGCCTTTCCTGCAGGGCTGTGAAGCACAAGGCATGGCGGGGATGATGACAGATGTCAATCATGTTGCACTAAGTTGAAAAATAAACCCCTTTTTTTAGCAGACTGCTAAAAATGGAACACCTGCAGAGCCCAATCATAAACACCAGCTGGATATTCACAGTGAGTTCTGCTCTTAATAGCTCAGAATTCCTCTCTGAAATCTCAAGTCAGTCTTCTGGCAAAATAGGAAAGACCCAGCCTGACATTCTTGGTATGACCATGGTAAGAATAAGTATAAAGGAAAACCCACTTCTAAGTCAAAGACAGCAATTTCAAGCGTGCTTTAAATACCTTAAACAAGATAAAATCCTGTGTGGTTCTGCTGCTTTACAGAACCCCAGCAACCTCCCCATGCAATTCAGCTGCTTTTTGTTTGTAAACAGAATAAAACCCCCACAAGCCCCTTGCCAAAACTGTGCACATAAAAATGGGAAAAAAACCAACACTGTGTGAACATATCCCTCCTTGCAATGGGATATGGCAGAGTGTGAGCTTAGGACTTGCAGCCACTTGGGAATCCAAGTCTTGATGTGGTGAATTCTGTGGTGAAAGAGATCCTGCACCTTTATGGTACCTGACAGAGAACCCCCTGCAAGTACAACCCCAGTGGGACTGCAACAACACTAATGCAGCAAATAAATAGGAAAAAGTAATGCTATTTATTAGAATTCCATCTCTGAATGATTCTGCTTAAATTAGAATGCCAGATAAACAAGCTTGGATAGAAATGTGCTTGCTCTCCCAAGATTTGGGCTTTTAAAAAACATTTCCTAAGAATCAATTTTTTTTTTAAAAAAGCAGTTTTGCAATTTGATAAGAGCTATAAATTAATACTGTATGGAGATGATTAATATCCTATGCTAGTGGTCAGTGACCTTTTGTAAACACCAGCCAGATCCTAGCAAAACTGGCCAGAAAACTGTCACAGGCCTTTTGAACGAGCAATATTTCTTTCCAACAATCAGATTCTTAAATGTTTGCACAAAACCTTTTTCCTATTTTTTTTTATATATATACTTTATTTTAAACCTAATACCTGAAAACATGAACAAATCCTCAAAGCTCTCCCACTAACACTAAAATCCACAAGGCAACTCACTCCTGTTGGCCGTAACTACGAACTCTCTTGTGTGAGAGACCCCTCCAGCCAGGATTTCCCCCTTCCCTCCCTTCCCTCCACCCCTTCCCAACCATCCAGGCAGCCTCCCGTGGAGGTGGAGGGGGAGTGAGGCCAGGGGGAAGTGGCACAGTGCACTGGCAGCTCCCTCTACGTGCGGTTCAGTGTCTGGAAGATTCGGGAGATCTGTAACATCACCGGCCCCGTCTCGGGATCGTTCATCCACTGAGTGCTGTTCAAGGGGTTTTCAAGCATATCCTCGAAGGCTGCCAAGAAAAAGGGATTGCAACTGTTAGTCCTTCAATGTTTGTTCTGTGTTGTCAAAAAGAACAATTCCTGAGGGATTTGGGGCTCTGTCAGACTCCTCAGCTGGGCACACACTGTGCCCACAGCCTTTCTGACCCTGAGCACACAGACTTTGCCACAGAGCTCAGACTCAAGCAAAGGGAAGGGCGTTTTCCCATTTGATCTCCATTTTGATAGGCAAAGCCTTAGCTCAACCTTCTTGTTTGGATTTTTTTCCCCAAGTTCCCCTCTGTCTCAGTGCTCAGGCCTCACACACAGGGGCTGCACAGCTGGAGACAGCCTTGCTTTTTTCTGTGAGATGGAGTTCTAGACAGACATTCCTGACTTTTCCCCTCGTGGCCAAAGGGAGCACACAAAAGGTCTCCTAAATCCACAAAGCACTGCAGCCAGCAGCTATTCAAGTTGTGAGTTCAGCAAGTGTAATCCTGGGGAATTACAACCATTCCTGGGACAGCCCCCAGGCCTGCTCTGGGCTCAGCTGAGCTGCAGCATGAAGCAAACCAACAGCAGAGCTGCTGCAAGGCAGGAACAGGCTCAGAGCTGCCCCTGTCCCCCAAAGGAGCTGTCACCATCATCTCTGCTTGGATTTCCTGGCAAAGCCAGCAGGAACCCACACAGGACTTACCTAGTAGAGTTTTAGGGTTGGTGAGCCCTAATTGTACCACTGGGTTTTCTAAGATGGCTTGGAAGAGAGGGCTGTTGGTGTCAATGCCCTTATCTAAGTCCTCTGGAGAAGGTTTTCTGTCTCCCAGCAGCCACTCACACTGAAAGAAATCAGCAGGCACATCAGATTTCATTAGAACCAAAGTGGCTCTACTCAAAAGTTTTGCCAACGTGGCATTTTAAAAATGCTTTTCCATCTCCCAGATAATGCCTGAGCTGTACATTTCTTTTCACACATTCATTTGTGCCACCCAACCCAATATCCTCTCTCCAACAGCAGCCAGCACTGGATACTGAAGAGAGGCTTCCCTGGCTGTCAGCTGTGTCCACAAAATTATCCTTAATATACAGCAGGGAACTAATTAATCTTGGAAAAACTTCCTGTTTTCTGATTGCAGAAACTGTGGAAGCATTGCTGCTAAATGGTAATTTACACATTATATGGCTTGAATCCATCCTGGATCATTGATTCCTGTCCTAAACCAGTCATTCTTGGGAGTATCTCCTCCTTCCTAGGACAGCACAATCTCACACTGTGGTGAGGGAGTTTCTCAAAGGCTTTTTGACAGCCCAGCCTCAGCCTCACAGACCCTGCGCTCTCAGAAGAGTCCAGACCCTTTGCAGTCATTCCAGTTGTGTATCCAACTTCAAGGAGGCACAGAATTTGTGCTCCTGAATCTTCAGTAGGAGTTCACTGTCTGACAGATCAAAACATGACTCAGGCAAGGCAGAGAAGCATCAGTGGGACAGACCCTTGGAGCAGGAAGGATGTTGTACTCACAGCTGCATTTTGCTGGTTGTTGTTCACTCTGAGTGCATCCACCACTTCCTTTTCATCAAATCCCATCTCCATCAGGGCAATGACAGCCTAGAGCAGAACCCCACAGCTTAATAAATCTTACATTTAGATCACAAATGAGAGCAATCATTTCCCTTCACCTTCTGTGCACAGCTTTATGTGAGGTAAAACCCCCTCATTATTTCCACATGCAGAGCACTCAGTAATTTTATTAACAAAGTTTTCAAATATTCTATATCAAAAGTGTCATTACTATGGAAGAAGAAAAAAATCTTAGGAGTGAAGGTAGTTCCTACCCTCAACACTGGAAGGTGAATGCAAGGCAAAGAGCAAGTGTACCTGGGGTAGAAAAGAGAAGGAAAATGAGGAAAAAACCCTCATTTTGGAGCTCCTCTCCCGTCACAAAGCTCTTATTCACATCTCAGTGACAGATCAGCCTTGATGTGCATTTGTGGTTCTATTCACCCCATTTATTTTCACTTCCCAGATTTACTACACTGCTGGTGAGTGTGATGTATTCAGACATATCCAGATAATGGCACCAGAATGTTTCATTATTTAGAAATTGCACCCAGGCTATCAAACCCATCTGCAGCTCCTAACCCAAATCTCAGAGCAGCCAGTTGTAAACCCAAGGTGCCAGATGTCACAGGGCCCCTCCTGGTGGGCTCCCAGTGGGAGAACAACACATTCCCACTGCAGGTAATGCTGTGCTCTGAACAAAGGGCAACTTCTGTCCTTGCTGCAAGACTTCAACCTGCTGGTGGCACTTTGCCTTGTTCCCTAAAACAATAATGTCCTTCTGTCCTTTCCACAGAATCATGGAATGGTTTGGGTTGGAAGGGACCTTAGAGATCATCCAGCTCCAACTCTCTGCCAGGAGCAGGACACTTTGCACCACCCCAGGGTTTTCTACATCCAGCCTTTTCTACAGCCAAAGGATGTACTCCTGTCCTGCCACCCTTCCTTCCCAGGCTGCAATGAAAACAGCAATGCCAGGGGTCTGGAGCTCATGTCAGTCCCCTCAGAGAGTTTCCAGGTGCAGAATAACAGTGCCTTTCACGTAGATCCTGCTATCCCAGACAGTGATGCGTTCCTGAGGTAAAATCCCTAAATTTAAACACTCCCTGAACACCTCACTGGAACAGTGCCAAGCCAGCACAACACCCATCTACCCAGAGGGCCCATTTCATTTATGAACGAAACATTTGGATTTTATGGTGCCCACGAGATCCCCTCCCAGTCCCACAAGCCCCACAGGGGATGAGCAGCACCCACCCGTGGGTCTGGACGAAATTCTCTTTTCCTGCGGATCTTCTTGAAGATTTCAGTCAGCTCATCCTTGGCCTCCTCCCCGCCCTCCTCCGAGCTGGGCCCCGCAGCTGCCTCAGCAGAGGAGGCAGCACCTTCAGCTGGGGCTTCTGCAGGAGCAGAACCTGGCAGAGGAGCATCCACAGAAGGGTCATCAGCGTGTTCTATCAACCACTCCATGGCCTGGGTCACAGACATGCTGCAAAACACACGGGAACAGCGCTGAGGATGTGACAGCCACGCTCCATGTGTGCTCTTTATTACCATGCTGCATGCACCTGCAGATTAATTAGCACCTGAAAACTCATTAAGAAAGTTTTGGAGCAAACAAAACACCTCAGTTCTCTGAGTATCCACAATCTGAATCTGGGAAAAGAGAGGCTCCAAGTGCAGCTTGGACCTGCAACCCAGATTCTGAAAGGCATTTCTGAGGGGGTCACCTCACCCTCTGCAGCATCTGCTGAGTTTCCCAAAGAAGCACTGTCTGCTTGCAGCTGTGGACAGAACTGCCAACAAAGCACCTTCCAAATCTGCACTGCAGCCACATTTCAGGGGCCAAGGGCTCTGTTCCTCAGAACACCATGGGGTGACACCATCACTGGCTGTGCAGTGTCACTTCTCCAGCTAAGGGAGCCTCAGAGCTCCCAAACACCTCTCCCCAAGAGGCAGAAAAGAAAGAGCCAAGATAACAATAGTGCAAGGAATGTGTGATTCCATTTGACACAAAGGAATTATTATTGCATATTCATGGAAGGCAGGGAAAGCCTTTGCCTATTGGCTTTTCTGTTACAACACGAAAGCTGCAGAACAGCAGGGGAGAAAGTCTTCCTGAGATACTGGAAAAGTGTGATTGGAATATGTTGTGGACTCTATCACCAAAATTTTTCAAGAATGGCCTAACAAACCCCTCTGAGGAGTGAGGCAGTACAGCTGCCTGTTCTTGGGGCATGAGAAGAACTACATAACTTCCTACTTTACTGCAGTTGCTCTCTGGACCTCACAATATTCTTGGAATTTTTTAAAGATCAGCACAAAGTATATTTCTACAGCTGAAAGGTCAGTGTGTATGGGCTAAGTCTGCCCTTTCCTCTGTAAAATCTGACTTTGAAAGCTGAAGAAAATGTGAGTTTGATTCTTGGAAACAGTGCCAGCCTGGCAGCCCTGTGACCCCCAGACCTTGCAGAGCACATCCAGCCCTGATCCCCCTTCCCTGCACCACCTGCACCGTGCCTGAGGCAGCACTTCTTGGAGTTCAGGCTTTCTCCAGCCCCCACTGAGGTGACCCATATCAGGAGACCAAAAAGATGCAAATATGCATTAAAGCAGATCTGGGTTAAAGTGCCAGGCAGTGCTGGCCACTCACTGGTTCAGCCTGAGGGCTTTGACAGCTCTGCTCTCTGGGAAGCCCATCTCGGTGAGCTGGCGCAGCGCGATCTCGTCCACCCTGTCCTCCTCATCCTCATCCAGCATGGCTGCACACACACAAACAGAACAGAGCTCACATTCATTCCAGCCTCACATAAACCCCTGTGTCAATGGAAAGGCATGTGTTAAGTTCAAGCCCCATTCTCTCTCCCGTCCCCTCTTTTGTTTCTGCCCCCACTTTGCCGCCTCATCATGTAATTTGCTGCACTCAGCTCGATCCAGCTCAGATTGATTCTTCCAGGACAAAGACTTTGTCCAGATGTGTTCAAGATCTCAAACAAAAGGCCACTAACTCTCACATGACCATGGGATTTCCACACAATTAAATATATGAAGATCTATTAAGCATTTCTCTAGAAATTAAGTTGGATGTGGCCATTGCAGATCTCAAGGATGGGCATTTCCTGCCAACCTGATCAACGGCCACCATTTCTCCTCATTTTACTACATCCTTGTGAATTTTCACCTTTTCTTTACCATCCCTACTAATAATTTTAAATGGAACTTCTCACCCATCCCAAAGTAACATTTTATATCCATGATTTTTTTATCCACAAGGTGAAACTTTTGCCACAAAGTTTTCAGCAGCTTTGCTGCCACATCAGTGTCTGAACTTCACTCTGAGCCCATTGCTATGCTCCAAAAACAAATTCCCAGGATTGAACCAACAACTCTAAAGATATGTTCATACCATTTGCCTTCTTAAATAGTTCAACTGCATCTGGGTTCAGTGCTAGCAGTTTCTGTGCAACTTCTATGAGAGACACTAAAATCTTCCGGAGCTCTGTCTGGAACTGCAAGAAAGGAAACTGTCAAAGCATTTAGACAGGAAGTTACCAGCCATCGTTGAATCTTAATGTATCTATTGTTAGTAACACAGCAGCAGCCTGGCCCTCTGTATACTAAGTTGCTTTATTAGGGCTTGATTTTCATTGTTTAGTCTCTCAGGAGGTCTGGGACCTTCCTGTGAAGTGTTACATGGAAGCAAAAGCTCCTGGGCAGAAAGTTCCTTTTAATTTCCACCACACCCCATGGGCAGCGGTCAAGGAAGGGAAATAAACCACAGGAAAGCCCTGAATTAGTTAAGACTGAAGAAACAAAATAACTTCACATTTTCCAGATCTTGAATATGCTCTGAGGCTTTTTCCAAGCACAAACAAAACGTTTTAAATCATAATTTCGGACGGTATTTTATTACCATGAGCTGTGTCTAAACCTTAGGCTGTTTAATATACATTGCAGACATCTAAATTTCTCTTATAGAAAAAAGAGAATTATATTTAAAAAAAAATAATAGAAAGCAGCCTGTTGGGCTGTGGGTGTGTGAGTTCAGAGATGCAGTACTCACATCCCTCATGTTGTGGTGGGTCACGCTGCGGTCCACGCTGCGGGCGGGCAGGTTGGCAGTGGCTTTGAGGATGGCATCCTTGTCAGGAGCCTTCTGCTCCTGCTTCCTCTGCAGGGAAGGGAACAGGAGCAGGTTTCATAACCCATTAGGCACAGCACAGAGTTTCATATTCCTCCCCAAGACACCAAGCAGTGCTCTGTCACTTGTAGTGCCATGGATTAACAGCTCCAGTGTCATCCTGCAATTACAGAGCTCAGCTGGGCCTGTTGGGCTGCCCCACTTTCACTCCTTACACCTAAACAAGCAGGGAAATTCCAGCACAAAGAGGGACAGTGATGGATCCCAGAGAACTTGGAGGCCTCTGAGTTTATGTGATACATCAACGTGCATCAACACCATCCTGACCCTCAGGAACAACTCCAATAAAACAAAATAAAACAGTCAAGGGCAACATTCCAGCTCCAGAGGCTGGTTAGAGGGTGACAGAAGGCAACCTGACAGCAAGCCAACATATTTCTTTGGGTTTTCTAACAAACTAAGGCACTTGCTGAACTGTATTTTAGTTATTAGACATTTGTTCAAAGATCAAATCTATAACATTTTCACAGAGTGTATCTGTGTGTCTTATTTTAAGGCAAATGTTCTCAGAATGACAGCTAAAAATGCAAAATCAGCTTCCTCTAAGTTTGGAAGAAATAGGAAGCGGTTCCTGTAGAATTCAACTGGCAGCATGTGCCTCTCCAAGGAGAGTACATCACAGAAACCCTGCCCCACATCATCAATAAAGCAGTTAATCCAAAGTGCTCCAGACTCACTTTCTCCTCTGCAACCACATCTGACATCTTGGGGAGCAGCATCGGCGCACGCTTCTTGACCAGCAGCAGCACATCTGTGAGAGAGAGAGAGAGAGAAGGGCACTGCCACAGGTTAGAGAGTCTGGGAGAGCAGCTCTGCAAGATACCCCTCAAATTCAACTGCTCCTGGAGATGAATTTTGTATTAATTCCATTTATTTCGCTTCCTATGTCAAAGCAGAGGGAAAAAAATCTTAAAAACGTTTGGAACGTGCCAGATGAAACCCAAGCTCCTCCTTCCAGACTGGTAAAATTCAAAGCCAGACAATCTCACCTCTGTCCTGAATGTTCTCCTCCAACACTGTTTTTGTGTCTGTCAGCACCTTCTCAGAAGTAGCATGGATCAGCTTGTGATGTGTCACAGTTTTGGGATCCTCCAAGCTCCCAGGAAGACACTGCAGGAGACAACAAACTGCAGATCAGAAAGTGAAATGAGGCTCCTCATGCACTTGGCACTCGGGATCCTCCACGTACAAACTCTGCATCATTTCCTGGCTTCTCAAGAGCTTAAGCCAGAGGTCAGTGCACATAAAGCATTTTATTAAAGAAAATGAGGTTTGATTTGTGCCTGTGTGGGAGGATTTGTGCTTTCTCAGGACATCTCTCTCACACTAAACTCTGGAAGTGCTGGAGATTTGGAGCAAAGCAAAGATGCTCCAGGACCCACTGCTACATTAATTCTGATCACTGAGGTCCCTCAGAAACTGGTTTCACAAAGTAAAAATGCAAATCTACCAGGAGCAGCAGTGTTTTACAGGAGGGAAGGCTGGAATGATGCATGTCCTCATTTGGAGTGTCCAAACAGGACAGATTCCCTGCCTCACCTTGTAATTATTACTTACTCTCTGAGTAAACAAGGCACTGCCAGCAGGGATTTTGGTTTCTCTGACCTTAAACTGGGCAGTTTCTGTGCCTTGTTTCAAGCTGAAATAAAGATATTTGCCTGCTGGAGCCATAACCTAGGTTCCTGCTGAAAGGGCTGAACTAAAGTTCCATTCACAGCTCTTCCTCCCAACCATAAATAACCAGAATACAATGGATTTTTTTTGTGCCCATTCCCTTATTGCAATTCTAAATTGCATGTCAATTAATTCACCAGGAAATCAGTTCAAATCCTAAAAAAAGAGTGCTCACACAGGCCTTGAGCTGCCTCCTCCTCACACCAGAGTGGCTCCAGATGCACAGTGAAAGATTTCAGGAACATTATTCCATCAGTGCGTCTAGAGGCTTCCAATTTGTTTGAGTGCAAAGCAAAGAAAGCAAAGCGCTTGCAATTCCAGAAAGGCAAGATTAGAAATAACAACCTGAAATTGCTGCTCTCACCACAAAACAGGACACTCCATACTGACCTTGCCTGCTCTGCCCACAGCAAACAGCTTTTAATGCCACTTCCAAATGTTGCTACCAAGCCACTTCCACCATGTCTGCAGAAGAGAATGTTCACCTTTTGTGCAACAGAAACCCCACTGAAAATCCTTAATTCTGGTGCTGTTCATCACCAGCCTCCTGCAAAGGAGCCTTTTCACTCCACTGCCACCTTTCCTGCTGCCTGCAGTTGGTGGAAACAGCTCCCTGCTGTTTGTCCAACAAAACATTTCTGTTGCCAACACAGATTCCAGGATTCCAGCCCCTCACCTGAACCTGGCTGTGGCTCTGATGCCTCCCTGAGATTGAGGTGAGAACATCTGAGTGCTGCTCTGTCTAACAGGAGCCTCTCAGGGAGCCTCCAACCCAAGAAGTGCTGAACCCAGGCCAAAGAACACATTAACAGCTGGGAGCAGCTCCTGGAATGGAGCTGATAAGGAGCCCCAGATGCCTGGGGACATCAGTGGAACATCTCTGCAAAGCAGCTCAGAACATTCCTGGTACAGATCCTGAGGTAAGAGGAGCTGGCAGCTGGTTTTGGGGTGGACACACAGACCTCCTGCCATTTCCCCCAGCACATATAAAAAAAGTATGTGGGGACAATCACATAATAAACGTGGGCAGTGATTAATCATAAAACTAACCAGGTAAAAGTTTAAGCAAAAAAATTAAAGTTCTGTGGTCATCAATTCTTATTTCCTGTTCTTCCAACCACTTTAGTAACAGCTGCAGAGAATAACAGGGCAGATAAGGGCACTGGAGACACCAACGAGGCTGCTGAGTGAAACTCCTGCCTTATCTTCACACTTCAAATGCCCTGGAAATGGAAAAACACCTGACCAGCAGTGCCTTTACTCATTCTCACCTTTGCTTTTTCATTTTGGAGTTGCCAGCAGGCTGCTCCAAACATTTGTCACAGGTGCCTGAGCAACTGCTGAAATCCTAATCCCTGGTGATGCCAAACACCTCTTGCAAAGCTTGGAATCCTGGTAAACCACAAGGCTTTGTTTGTTTTAAAATACAGAAAAACCTTTTTATTTTTTTGTTTGGTTTTAATAACACTGACACTCCCTCCTATTAAAGTTGGGTGGTTTAAACCATCTGTTTAAACAAATATTATAGGTAAGGAGAAAAACCAGTGGGAGAGGTTTATTTCTTTGTCTAACAAAAGAGCCCAAAACACCAAATCTGGGGGAAATAAAGACATCAAGAGTGGCACTTCAGAGATCAGTCAGCATCTGAAGGTTATGGAGGGAAAAGTGGCCACTTCCCCAGCTGCAACCTGTTACAGACACCTCCCTCTGCTTCCTGAAAGATTTCAAATTTCAGAGACATCCAGGAACACAGTCATCAGTCTCTTGGAAGAGCTGGCTGCAGAAATTACCTCAAGGTGTTACCAAGATTCAGTCCATGAGCAGGGGCCATGATCTCTCCAGGTCTATCTTCCCCCTCCAAAAACTATTTATTATCCATGATGGCTATGGAAATCCACCCCAGGATGGATTTTTGCACAGAGCAGCAGAGATTGAAATCAAATATCAGCCTGAGTTATCAAATTGTGCCTACACCTGCTCTGTGAGAAATGCCTTCACCTGTGTGAAGCCATTTCTCCTTGTGCTGTAAAACTCCATCCCTCTCTCCCTGTTTCCTTCAGGTACTGGAAGGGCTCCTGGGCACCTTTATTTCACCCAGGAAACAAAACCTTTAACCCTTCAAACAGGAGTTAAGCGGTTACAAATCACAGGGATCTCCTATTGCACAGGTTTTATGTAAAAAAAAAAATCCTTTGCAAGCCTTTAAAGGCAAACCCCTCACCATTAAACGAGATTTAGTGAATTGTGCTGGCAGAGGGAGGGGCTGAGGCTGCAGCTTTTGCCAGCTCTGGGGCTGCAGTCCCTCAGGAAGCCATGCTGCAGGTCAGGGGTGCAGCTGCCAGGCCAGGCTGAGCTCCTGGCCACGGTCACCAGCCCCAGGCTGCTGCTGTCACTCAGGACAGCAACCCCGGCTGTGGCTGAGCCTCCTCAGCCCAGGGGCTCTGGGAGTGACCAGTCTGTGCTGCCCTGCCCTGCTCCCACTGCCTGCGCCCTCCTTGGGCACCTTCTCCCTTCCACAGTGTCCCTCTGGCCACCTCCACCGAGATCTTGTTGTTTAAACCACGGGGAGAGCATTAGGAGAGCTCTGATCTCCCCCAAAAACACCTCAGCTTCTCCAGTGCCAGCCCAGGGGAGGCTGTACTCAGATTTTAACAGAGCAGGCAATTTCTCCTCCTCAGTTCCTACCTTCCTTCTGTGTTCAGACACAGAAACAAACCAGGGCAGAGTCCAGCTCCCACAGCATGGGCAGGAGCTGGGCATCTCTGACACTGCTCCAAAACACACCCCAAACTCTGGAACCAAACATTCCCAAGCGATCTCTGCCCAAATCCTCCTTTACCAACACACAAAACTCTCCAAAAGGGGGTTTTATTTCCATGTGGAACAGTTTTACAGCAATTTGGGGGGACAGCAGACACAGCGAGACAGGACACAAAGCCACCTGTGCACCCGAGCTGATTCCCCCCTCTTTTTAAAGTCATTTACAGGGCGTTGGAGAAGTCAGTTTTCCTCACGGGACAGTTCTCCTTTCCCCCGGACTGTTAATGCCGGTAGTTCCCTCGGTCCCCGATGATCTCCAGCCCCAGCCCCGCCGGGTTCCGGACGTTCCCGGTGGCCCAGCCCGGTCCCCGCTCCTTACGTGCTTCAGGCACCGCTCCTTGAGCTTCTCCACCGTGGTGTCCTCGGGCACCTCCTCCAGCCACTCGGCGCCCTCCATGGTGCACACATGGAGCCTCAGCACCTTCCCCGCAAAGATCTTCTCCTCCTGCACGAACATCGCTCCCGCTCCCGGTGCCGCCGCTTCGCCGCCGCCGCCTCAGCAGGCCCCGGGCAGCTCCCGCCCGCCCATGAAGGTGACCCCGCCCGGCCCGGGAGAGCGGTGGCCCGGCCCGGGCGGCGCGGGGAGCGCGGCGGAGGCTGTGTCCGGCGCGGCCCTGCTCGCTGTCACCGCCGGTGTCACCGCCCGGGCCCCGCCGTCCCTCCGGGGACACGGCGGCGCTCCCGCCGCGGCCGGAAACGGAAATCCTGGGCACTGCAGGGGCATGCTGGGAAATGTGGTTCTACCGCGGTGGGCTTGTCCGGAAGTGAAGGCGTAAAACCCTCCCTCCCCTTCACGCCCCTGGGCGGGCAGTTGAGTTTTCAATCTCTAATAAGCCTTTAATAAACCTCCAATGAATTATTAATGACACTTAATGACGTTTAATGACGTTTAAGACCGTTTATCAACGGCTCCGCAGCGCCGCAGTTAACGTGGGGTTGCCCCGATGCATTGTGGGATCGCGGTTTCTCCCCGTGTCCCGGTGCGCGCTGGGACTGCGGCGCTGCCCGGAGCATGCCGGGAGTTGTAGTTCCGTCCCGCGGGGCTCGGGCGTTCCTGAGCCGGCCCGGGCAGGGCTGAGGGGTCGGGGACACTACGGGGACACCGGGAGGCACCGGGGCGGTGCTGCTGTCCCGGGCGGGGCGGGACGGAGCGGCCGGGCCAGCGGCCGTTCCCCGGCGGGCCGTTAGAGGGGGCCCGCGGGCCGCCGGTGCCCGGCCCGCTCCCGGCCTGCCCGCGGGACTCAGCGCCCGGCCAGCGGGTTTGATTTCCTTTTATATTTCATTATTAAAACTTTAAATGTGTCATCCAAACCGTGTTATTTCCTACGGCTCGCGCCCGAGCTGCGCCGATCGCTGGGGTTCGGGTTTACAAACGTTGGACAGCGAAGTTTTCACGAGTTTAAACCACCTATTTATTTAAATTAAATCCATAAATTCCCTCCAGAAATGGCTCTCCTGGTTTGCAGCTGCAGGGGTTGAGACTGTGGGTTTCTGGTGGAGGCATTTTGGGGGTCTGACAGCCCCAAAACACATCTGTCCCACCTGTGCCATGTGAAAAACGCCAATCACTCGTTTTTAAAATTTTAAAAGTTTAATGCTAATAAAATGGTTATAAAAATAGCAATATAATTAGAGTAATAAAAATTTTGGACAATTTTAGTTAGGACAATATGAGACAATAGAAACAAAGAGTTATGGACAGTCTGGATACCTTTTCTGGGCAGCACAAGCCTGAAAGAGGCCCCACGTTAACAGAGGATTAACCCTTGAAAACAACAGCCTGTTGCATATTCATACATCTCACACATGATGCATAAATTCCATTCAAACACAGGATTCTGTCTGGGCAGTGTCAGCTTCTTCCTCTGAATCCTGACGGTGCCCTCGAGGTGGGAAGAAGTTCATTTCTCCTGATAATGGAGCAATAAATTCTCTTTCTCTGAAAGATTCAGGTGTCCTGTGGCTGCTATCTCACTTTCTTTAGAAGTGCCAGTCCTTTCTCTAGAAAAAAAAGTATCCTACATAGCATAGTTTCTATTTTAACATTTCTTATAACCTAAAGCTATATTGAACACACTACTTAAGAGGATTAATACAGCATCACTTTCTAACACAACACATATAATATTCATTTTAATATTTACAAAAAAACAGTCATAAAATACGCATTTTTCACATGCCACATCTGTCCCAGCTGTGTTGGATGGGGAATTCTGCAGAGCAGCCCCAGGATCTGTGTGTGCCTGGCAAGAACAACAAAAATCCCACTGAAAGGGGCTGGCCATGCTCTCTCTGCACCCACATATACTCTGACTTATTTTCCCACTCTTTCCTGCACCTAACACGCTGTGGGGTTTTTTAGTGTTAAATACACCATTAAATGGGGGCTTGAAATGAAAAAAGGGCACTGGAGTTGATGGATTTATGAGATGGAGCTGTTCTTGTTTGAAAATAAAAGGAATCCGTGGTTTATTCATCCCTGAGAGCGAGCCCTGCACTGTCCATGTGTGGAGTTGGTTAAACAGCTGGAACAGAGATAAATCCTGCTGGAATCAGGCCCAGAGACAATAAAGGCAATAAAGTGTTGTGCAAGGAGGAGCTGAGAGCTCTGGAGAGCCAGAACTGGAGCCCATGAAGGAGCAGGGTTAATTTGGGGCTGTGCTGGAGCAGAAGCTCCCAGAGCTCCAAGGGGACATTTCCCATCCTGTTTTCCAGCCTTCCAAGGAATCCCAACCCTTTCTGCTGTGCCCAGCCCCAGAGCCCACGAGAGGGAGCAAATTCCTGCTCTGCAAACTCCTCCAGCAGCAGCTCCCGCTGGGAATAATCCCATGAATTTCCCTAAAACCACAGCCCTGGAGCTCCTGGGTGACCCCAAGTCCTTGTGATGGGCTGAGCATGACACCAAACCCACCCTGGAAACTTCTCTTTCCTGCTGATTCCCAGTGGTTTTGCTGCTTCCAACATTTCCCTGCCCCATGCAGGGAGCTGAAGTCTGGGGCTGGCTCGGGAGGTGCCACTCAGAGCCCTGGAGTTGGGGACAAGCAGGGTAAAGCTTTGCTGGGAGTGGTTTTAAAGCAGCCAGGGAGCAGGGAGGGATGTCCCAGCAGGAGAATTCCAGAGGTCTGGAGCTCTTGGTGTGCCCAGGACCTTCCACAGCCATGCAGGGGCTCAGCAGCCGCTGCTGCAGAGGAGAAGCAATATCTGGAGATGAATCTGGAGCAGAGGCAGGGGAAAATAAAAGAGATTTCTGCTCTCTGGCCATCTCTTGCATTGAAGCAGCTCTTGCCTAACAGAAGTGGAATACTTTATTTCTGTGCTTTGAATGCAGCTCCAGTGTGCTTGATAAAATGAACCCATAAAATTGCAAATATGAGGCAATTTGACTACTGATGGCTAATGCATCACAAGGGCCCAGGGAATGGGAGCATTTAAAAATACCCCATCTAAACACTGGGCACTGCCTCCTTGCCTTGCTCTACAGCAGAATAAATAAACAATATGCGTCTATTACCTTGGCATTGTCCAAAGCCAAAGAATGAGTGCACACTGTGCTACTTGCTTTTTATGGCTGATCCATTATGCCCAGAGACCAACGTGGGAATGAGGAAAGGGGGAATCAACAGCTCTTTCCCTTGGAGGAAAGGCTCCTCTTGTTTCCCTTCCCCAGGGGAATTATTTTCTGTGGTTGCATCCAGCAGCAGGATCCAACCTTGGCCTGACTCTCCTCCAGTTTTGGGGGGACAGCAGAGCCAGGGGAGAGGGGACAGAGCCCACAGCCCTCAGACACCCCCTGTAGTGCAGGGAAAGAGTGAGGGAGCAGCTCAAGATCAGTGTTGATTCCTGCAGGAAACAAAACACCAGGGAGCTGACAAGGAGCACAAAAAGAGACTTTTCACAGGGGTGGATGCCAGGACAAGGGGGAATGAATTCAGACTGACAGAGAGCAGGGTTAGGGGGAATCTGAGGAGGGAATCCTTGTCTGTGAGGGTGGGCAGGCCCTGGCAATCCCTGGCAGTGCCCAAGGCCAGGCTGGATGGGGTTTGGAGCTCCCTGGGACTGTGGGAGGTGTCCCTGCCATGGCAGGGATGGGATGGGATCAGCTTTAAGGTCCCTCCCTACTCAAGGAGCAGAGGTGTGGGAGCAGGACCTGTGCCCTCCCCAGTCCCATTGCTGGGCTGGTTTCTTCTCCTGCAAGGACTCCGAGAGCTGATTCCAAGGCAGGCAGTGCTGGCAGAGTGGGAACATCCAGCCTGGGGGAATCCACGCCAGCACACCCCGTAATCTCTTCTAAATTGTCTGAGAGTGGGAGGAATAAAAGAGAGTGAAAATTACACACCTTCCCCCCCATCCCCAGCTTTTCCTGGGCAATCTCAGAATTTATGGAGACAACTCCTGTGGGATGCTCCATCATGTCATCCAAGACTTGAGTATCGACTCCTCTCCCGCTGCCGCCGAGGGAAGAAATATGATAACGGGTGGGATAATGAAGCAGACATGTTTGCTCCAAATCAAAGCTGCTCTCTCTTCAGCCAGGAGAAAAGGGTAAAGAACTTCCCCTTCACGATATTTTTCTCAGTAATGTGTTTTGACAATTTAATTTAGAAGTCATAGAGTAGCGAAGACAAAGTCACCCGGTGGGTGGACACCGGCGAGTTCAGTTGCCTTTGTGATGAATTGGTGATAGTACAGAGATGACAAAACAACACAGGGGGACAAGGAGGAGGCTGGCAGCACTGTCGAGAGCAGGCACAGGATAAATTGAATGCTACACTTCATCCAGGAGCTTCAACATTCCCAGGCATCCCGACGTAATTTATGAATCGCAATTAGCATTTTATTACGGCTCGTGCCCGAGCTCTGCCTATCACTTGGGTTTAGGTTTTGCAAGAGTTGCAGAGCCAAGTTTCCCTAAGTTTAAAGCACCTTATTTATTTAAATTAAAGTGATAAGTACTCCCAGGAGTTGGCTCTGCTGTTCTGCAGGTGTGTGGGTTCCTGGTGGGGAGGTTTTGGGGCTCTGGCAGCACACGTGTGTTCTGCTGCTGTTGGACAGGCTGTCCCAGGAATGCTGTGGGATCATCAGCACAGCAGCCCTGGGGAGCAGCAGGACCAGTCTGTGCCCCACAGCCCCAGTTTGGGATCTGAACTCTGCCCCTGCTCCCCACTGGGCTCTGACTCTGCTCTGTGCAGCTCTTGCAGAGCCCCATCCTGATCTTTTGGGTCTGATGGCTCCCAGATTTATTTCTCCTTTACCTGAGATGTAGCAACTTCTGTCTCTTGCCCTTTGGTGACTTCTCCAGGCGACCAGCAGAGGAGCAGCCACTGCTGCTCCCTTTTCCATCCTGGGTGGGGACCAGAGCCAATCTGCTTCCCTTGCCCTGCAAACAGAAAATCGTCTTAAAAACCTTTCTGAAAAGGGTGTTTGAAGCTGGAAACTGGAGGACTTTGTGGGCAGTACCCACCAAATTGCCAGCCCTGCTTCAGGACCCACAGCACCCCAGGAGGTGCCCAGGCAGGGTCAGGGATCCCTCTGCCCATCCAGCTTTGCCTGGAGTTGCTACCTCCATGCAGGGACACAGATCTATTGTACAATTTAACTCCAGAGTCACTCTGTAAGGCCCCTGACTGTGTTCAAAACGACTCTGCAGGTTGTTATAAATATACAAAGCTTTTTGTGGGGATATTCATGAAATTCTATCACCACTTACCCTGGCTGGTAATGGCCTTGTTTATGTATGGGCTCTCTACCTGGCTTTGCAGCCTCTCCAAACACAATTCCATTACAGTGTTTAACTGCTCTATCAGTGTAGTACTTAGCTCTCCCTGCTTCCCAGCACAGCTCCTTAATGGCCAGGGAAGGTATTAGGCACTGCAGTTTGTGAGTATTCAAAAGAAAGTTCAAATCTCACGATTTCTTTATTTTAAAATTCATGGAATTTCTAAGTACAACTTGTAAGCCATGACCAAACAGTCATTTCTTCCTTAAACAGCTTTTTCTCCCCCCCACCCCTCCTCTTTCTCCTCCAGCAGTTAATGTGATCTCAGCACAGCTCTGCAGGTGCCAGTCCCTCCTTGTCCCACTGGAGTGGCCCCAGCACCCTCGGGGTCCCCACGGGCTCTTCCCTGCCCAAGAGCAGCCACAGCCCACCCCAAGCAGGGGGACTTCACTCTGGGGGCACTGTGGGCTCACTCTGGGGGCTTGCAGGGGGTGTGGGGCAGGGAAGCAGCTGTGCCCTCCCCAGGAGTGCAGGGGGGAGCAGAGCAAGGGAGGGGAACAGGATTAGAATTGAGGAGAATATTGAAAAGGATGTGCAGTACCTGTGTGAGAAGGGTGGCAGCATCAGGCCCCTGGTGGTGCTGGGGACACAGCAGGGCTGGGAATTTTCCCTCAAGTCCTTCCTGAGCAGCAGCTGTGGTGGGGTGGCCCCAGGTGCCACCAAAGCTGCTCCATCACTGCCACCCTCGCAGCCCTCCACCCCAAACCCTTGCCCCACAAACCCAGCACATCAGCCTTCTCCCTTTGGGCACTGCATGGATCCAGCTCCCAGATTCCTCCCCTGAACTAAGAAAAACCTTTCACCTTCATATCTGGAGTCCCAAAGTCTCAGTTCCCACAGGGAAGGATGAATCCCCACCTGCACCAGGCCTGCCCCATCCATCAGCTGCTGCTTAACCTGTGGCTGTCACCGTGGCACGGGGTGGCAGGAGGCAGCTGGGAGGATTTGCCTTCTCTTTCCAGCTGATTGAGAGCATTTTCTCCTTCCCTTGTATGTTTTGGCAGAATGTCACAATTTAATTGTTGGAAACAAGAGCAGGAAATATTAGCAGCACTGGCACAATAGGATTTTAATTTAGCTTCAGGACAGAAATGGGTCTCTAGCAGAGTGCCAGGCTCCAGGATTGCCTCTGACTATGAGGAGCCTGGAGTTTGCCTAATAGTTTTGCACAACTGGGGTAATTCTGCAGGGATGTGAGGGACTTAATTGGGCTGATGCTTAAACACCCTGGTAATGCGAGGCACACTGCGTGCTCCCAGCATCGTTATTAAACAGCCCATTTCCCTTTTTAATGATCATCTTGGATCACTCCAGCAGTGATCAGCCAATAATCCCGGACAAATAAACATCTGTCTTCAGTGCTGCCACAGCTGGGGCTGCTGCTGAGGCTGGCACAGAGGGACAGCAGTGCCCCGAGCCCCCAGGGACCCCAAATAATCCCTCTGTGCCCAGCCCGGGGGGCTCACAGGTTGGGTGGGCTCTCAACACCACCCCTCGGGCCACCACTGTCTGCTCAAGCAGGAGGGGCCTCCCCACCCACCCTGACATTGAGGTAAAATATGGGGCACCACTCAATTATTCAGTTGGCGAGAGGGGCTCTCAGGATGGTGTGTTGCTCTTCTGCAGTGTAATTAATAGTCTTTAGATTAAATATGAAATCATTCCTGCTCATTAATAATTCAGCGGCAGCGTGGCGATCTTTGGAGAGGAGCAGCGCTTCATATTCCTCTCGAGTCTGGTGCCTGGAACGCTCTGGGGGAGGCAGCCGCCCTTTCATCCATCTCAATTACAGCTGCTGCCTGCTCATTTCCTTCTCCAATGGGTTTTGCAAAGGTGTGAAACTTTCCTGCCCCTCTGGCCTCGGTGCTGAGCGGTGCCAGCCCCTCCTGGGGGTGCTCTGCATCCACTCCGGTGCCAACTTCTGGTGCTTCCCAAGCTGTCCGTGGGCAGCGCCAGGAGATTTTGGGTTGGACGGAGCTCGAACGCACCTTCACCCTCCTCCTCACGGGCCCTGAGCGTGCAGCCCACACCCGGAGGGAGGCGGAGGGATGGGAAAGAGCTCCCGGTGGCCGAAGTGCCTGCAGTGACACTCCTGCCGTCATAGCATCATCCTTGGCCACGGCAAAATCACCAGCACCAGCTCCACAAAGCCAAAACTCCACAAAAACCTGCAGTTCACAATCCCAGCTCCCCAAACCCTGCAGTTCCCAATCCCAGCTCCACAAACCCTGCATTTCCCAGTCCCAGCTCCCCAAACCCTGCAGTTCCCAGTCCCATCTCCACAAAAACCTGCATTTCCCAGTCCCAGCTCCCCAAACCCCTGCAGTTCCCAGAAACCAGGAGCTGCCCCAGCTTTCCCCCACCCCTGCCAGCCCCAGGCCCCTCTGCTGTGCTTTACAGGCAGGATGGGGATGATGGGTTTTGCTAATGCTGACAACGACCATAATTTACCTTTACACCAGCACTGAAAACAGAGAAAAAATTCATGTCCTGGGACATCTGTGACACAGTTGCTGCTGAGGGCAGATTTATGGGCAGCCCCAGAAGCTCCCAGCAAGGAAAACACCCCAGTGCACACAGAGAGGTGAAACAGCCTGGGTTGACTGCAGCCCCTCTGTGGGGACCAAGCCCTGCTCCAGCTGATCCCAGTGCAGTCAGTGGGATGGGGAAGGGAGGGAGGGAAGGTAAATCCCTGTCCTGGTGCTGCTGGTGGGCATCCACAGCCCTGCTGGACTGCTCCAGGGCAGGCAAGCAGCAGATGGATGGCTAAATCCCCCTGAAGATGGCACCTGGAGCAGCAGGAATGTTCTGGGATGCCAGGCTGAGCCAGCAGCAGCTCCAGAGGGTCCCTGC
Source organism: Molothrus aeneus (assembly GCF_037042795.1). NCBI lineage: Eukaryota > Metazoa > Chordata > Aves > Passeriformes > Icteridae > Molothrus > Molothrus aeneus. Next base: position 9,306,011 of record NC_089664.1, on the reverse strand, counting down.
TTTTTGCAGAGTGCCATAATTCCTGTTCCCAAAGAGCAAACAAATGTGAGACAGCTGCTGCAGGAAAACCTGAAATCAAAGCTCCGGGTGCAGCAGGCAGGAGGGCAGGATGAGGCTGGTCCCAGCTCAGGGCAGGAATCGCAGCCCTGGGCTCGCCTGGCTGCAGGCAGCAGCTCCAGGGGCCCCAAAAGCTGAGTGTCACCTGTCCCAAGGAACCCCAACAGCCCCACCTGGCTGCCGTGACCTTTGTGGAGCCCTCCCGATTCCCCACGAGCTGCTGTGAGAGGAGAAACTTGTTTGCACACCTGGCTGGCTTTAAATGGGTTTAATTCCTATTTTAAACGGGTTTCATTCCTATTTTAAACGGGTTTCATTCCCCCGTGCCCGCCACAGCTTCCCCTAGAGAGTGAATGGCTCAGCTGAGCCCGCCGGCTCCGGGAGCGGCCCCGGCGGGGCTGGCACTGCCCGGGCACCGGGGCATTGGCCAAAAGCAGCCAAACGCTGCCTCTGTGGGCTGAGAGGATGTGGGGTCACGGGAGAGGAGGGGCAGCAGGAGGCCAGGGACACTTTGGGGGGTCAAAAAGCCTCCAGAGGGGTCCCATGGTATTGGGCATCCTCCCAAGAGGGGCTGGTCCATAAATCCCCCCCGGTGCATAATGGGATCCCCACATCCTGTGGGATACTGGCTGGGGTGGTGTGGGACAATTCTGGCGCTGGGTCCGTCCCCAAATCACCCCTAAGGTGCTGATGTCCCAAACTGGGTGTGAGAGGAGCCAAAGCCAGAAAGACTCTGAGCATCCCGAGATACCCAAGAGGTGACTCCTCATTAAATTGGGCACAAAACCAGGCAGGGATCACAGAGCAGATTTCCAAGACCTGCTTCTTTTGGAGACCCTTCTGCGTGGTCCAGGGGGATGAAAAGCCAGAGCCATGAGGGAGCATGTTAATGAATCTGGAATCCTTCTTTTCGGGTAGTGCTCGCTCATAAATGAATCCACTTTATAGAGCCATAGCAGGGAGGAAATGACTGCTCGGAGCCTGATTTATCTGCTCAAATGCTTTGTAGTACTTCAGATTAATAAAAATATTTAATAAAGAATCAACTTGGTTTATGCAAAGAGAATCACATCCCCTGTATTTTTATTACTGAAAAATTGGAAGCGGGAAGGAATAATGATATAAGCTACTGTATAAATGACAAAAATACCCATTCTAGTTATATGCATTGCTGTACAATCTTTTTCTATCCTATAAACATAATATATTCTTATGCCTATTTCAACTGATTCAGTAGTCATATGCTGCATTGTGCAGTTTAATACCATCCCATCCTCAACAGCTCTGGCAAGTGATTAAATAAGAAATAAATTTTGCTGTCATTGCATTTAAAATCAAATCAAGGATCATTTGTTACCCCAAACGAACCAGTTATCCTGCTCTGCTCATAAGGAGGCTGCTGTTTGCTGAAGCATTTAGAAATGTATATATAGTAAACTCTTTGCATAATGGCTTGTACTGTAATATGATCTTTATGAGCCTCCCGCTCCGGAGACGCTCAGCAGCGCCAATAAACAGCACATTGCTTTTTTAATTTAAAGTTATAGGTATGAGACACTCCACGTTCTCCTTGTGCTCCTCTGAGCCCTGCTGGCTGTGCCACGGAGCTGGGGGCAAAGCTCTGTGTCCCCCCAGTGTCCCCCAGTGTCCCCAGTGTGGCACCTCAGTGACACCCCCAGTGCTGGCGGCTCCTCCCCAGCAGCTCTCGGGGAGAAACCCGGCCTGGCCAGACCCCAAACATGCAGGGAATACACCCAGAGGGCAGAGACAAACTGTCCCATCACCAAGTACATTAAATTTAATGTCACCGCCTCGTTAATGGCCCCTCACGTGGTAATGTGTAATATAAACCTACAAATTAATTGTGGTACCTCCGAAAGCTTCTTTAGCTGCTGCCAGAATGAAACCTGGCTAATAACCATCATTTCAAAGTCCTTTCTTCTTAGAAGATTGTGTCTGACCAGACTCCTTTTGTTGGCTCATTATTTTAGTTCCTCTCCTCTCCAGGAATTGCCGTGTTCTGGCCACCTCCTCATCCTCACTGGGATTTACCTGAGAGCAGCTGCTCCTTCCTCTGGGATTTCATCCACAGGTGAGCCTACACTGCTGAACCACCTGCCTTGTGCTCCAGGTGTGAGCAAAAGCCCATGGAGGGAACCTTTTTCCTTGGAAAGAAAAGAACCCCAAAGTATTTTCATTAAAAAATGACCATTGCAAGGAAAAGGAGGTTCCTGGGGTGCCCTGTGGGGGTTTGGGCATCACCTGTGGCTCCCAGCCCCTCACCATCAGCCACAGACCCACCACAAACCCCTCCAAACCCACTGGGTGAATTATTTGTTGCAAATTATTTGCTCAGCTTTAATTATCAAGTTTTGGCACCCATTAGTTAAACCGGTTAATTTTATTACGGAGAAAACAACAAATCACACGGCTGACAATAATGAGGATGAACAGGCATTTAATTATCCTTGTTCTAGACAGAACAATTATTAATTTTAAACTGCAAAAACTCATTTGGAAAGTTTGGAGTCTGGAGGATTCTGATGGGGAGCGGGGATGTTGTCTGTGGTCAGCGGCTTCATTAACACCAGGAGCTCCAGGAAATCAATTCCTGCGCCAGCCTCTTCCTCCCCCTTGGACAGGACAGGAGGAAAACCAATAAACTCCTGTGTTTGGGGTTGTTAAAAGGGATTTGGAGTTGCTCTTGCAGGCACTGCTGGATCTGGAAGGGTTTGGGGTCCCTGTGCACCCAGCAGGACACAGATCCCCCCGAATTTGGGACAGCACAGACCCCTCCCCTCAGATCCTTCCTCAGGGCATCCCCAAGGAGAAGCAAAACCACCCAATAATAAAAATTGGGGGAATGAACCTGAAGAGGGGAGGAGCAAGTGGAATCTCATCATTTATCCCCAGTGGTCAGTGGCACAGATAACATTTTTCAAAGTGTAATTGCAGTCAATTGTACTTTCCCCCCAGTGCCCGTCAGCTCAGCTGGGGTGATAAATGTTGGCTTTTAAGCAAGAATGGATTGATTATTAATAGCTTAGATACCAGTTACAGGAACTGCAATAAAGCTAGATTTTAATTTCCCTCTCTATTAAGGGATCTCATGTTTCATTCAATGTAGAGAGAAAATGGGGGGTTTTGCAAAGATATTAGATTTACTGCCACTGTAAGAGATCATTGATGCAACCAACTCTGGGCTGTATTTGACTGATTCTTCAACAAAAGGGTCACTGAGTCCCCCTGAGCCCAGCCCTGAACCTCCGTGGCAGGTGGGAGCAGAGGATTCATGGAAACCCAGAATGGTTTGGGTGGAAAGGACCTTAAAGCTCATCCATGGGTACAGGCACCTTCCGCTGTCCCAGGCTGCTCCAAACCCTGTCCAACCTGGCCTTGGAGCAGCCACAGCTTCCCTGGGCAACATTTCCACATCTCCAGAGTTCCTGATCTCCCAGCCTCCCTCCTGTGCACTCCTGCTCCCCATCAAACCCAAAATCCCAGCAGAAAATCACTTAATCGGGGCAGGGATGTTTTGGCTGTGATTTGTGTCTAAGTCAGGAGCAAAAGCATAAAAGCTGCCTTGACTGAAGAACAGAGTTGTGCATTTTAATCTCTTATAACTTACTTTTATGATGTAATTCTGAATTATGTTATTGCATTTGTATTTAGAGAGCACACCAGATGGTGCATGCAGTAACACTTTAAATTAGGGTTTCCCAAATACACATTAAATTTAGATTTAATAAGACAGTTATCACATGGGAATTAAATACCAATTGATTATTTAGAAGGTGCCACAGCTCAGCAAAGTGTGCAGCTCCTGGCACTGCAGCTGGCACAGGGGAGGGACCTGGGGGAGCACCCAGGGCTCCTGCCAGGCCCCCATGGCCTGCCTGGCTCTTTGTCACCTCAGTGGTGACACGAAGGGAGGGACATTGCTGTCCCCCCCAGCCAGGCCAGTGCCCCAGCATGCTGGATCCCGGTGTCACCCAGACTGGTTCCAGACCAGCACCAGCCCTGGGAAAATCAAATCCCCGCTCTGAGGGCACCTGCAGCCACACAAACCCATTGACAGCCCTTGGTGCCCAGCCATGCCCAGCTCCCGCAGCCCCACGCCCACCCCGTCCCTCTGGGGCTCGTCCTGGTGGCACAGGGGACAAGGGGACAGCCCTGCCTGGCAGTGTCCCTCCCGCACAAGGAGCGGGGATCCAGCCCTGTTTCCATGTGGGAAGTGATCACAGCTCACTCACTGCCAGGTCTGTAAAAGCATTTAAGATCCTTTGCTGCCACTGATTTATTTTTTTATTATTATTATTATTTTTATTATTATTATTCCGAGCCACAATGTGCTGCTCATAGACTGCAGGTAATTTACTTTTCTAATCAAATTGATTTCCATTCAAATGAATTCTCTTGTCCATCTCCATTCCAGTAATGTTATTTTAAGCGTGAGCTCTGTCTTGGTACAAATGTCTAATCAAATGGGGAGATGCAGAGGGCAGCCTGGTGTGTCCTGGTGAATCACTCACAAGTGAAATTAGAGATGCTTTTAGGTGCAATAATTTATGGATTGTAACTTCTGGTGAGGCCCAGTGAGTGAAATTACATTGCTCTCCTGGATTTATCTGCCTTGGTTTGTGGCTTGGCATTTCTGCCTTTATTTTTTTTCCTCCCCGCATTTTTGCCCTGTCCCTGAATTGGGCTGATATAATTCCTCTCCCAGAGGGATGAGGGTGTCCCTCCCTGGAGGCCCCCAGTGGGGACAATCTGCACCTGTGTGGGTGTAAATAGAGAGCCAGACTCAAAGAGTTCGAGCAGGTGCTCCAAAATCTCTCCCTCTGGAGCAGATCCCAAGGAAATTAAGGCAGGTGAAGTCCTAAGAACACACCAATAACCAATTTTTAATGCCCTGGGGAGGAGCACACCCATCACCGCTCTCACCCACCTCCCTCTCATTTTGGCACTGCCAAAATCACAACCCCACTCCAGGCAGGGGGAAAAGGCCTGTTTTATAACAATAGCCATAAAAATAATAACATCAGTGCCAAGAAAATCCCCTTTGCACCCCACAGGCTTCCTCCAGCCGCTCCCCTCGCTCTGCTGCCGCAATCCCGGGGCCCAGCCGGCCTGAGCCAACCCCCCCTGCGCATTTTCCCTCAGCACATTTCTACAGCAACGTCGTTTACTTGGTTAAATAACTCATTTATCTTTTTATACTCTCTGCAGATCATAATACACCCACTCTGACAATACCGCACACCAAAGCCCTAATTTTAGCGCTGGTGTTTAGAAGTAATCAGTTTGAAATATTGGAGCGGGCCTACGATGGGCTTGGGGTTGGTTTTTTTCCTTTTTTTTTTTTCTTTTTCTTCCCCCCCTGAAATACTGACGTTTGCAAGAAAGCTGCTCATAAGGAAAATTCTGATTATAACAACTCATTTAGAATAAATCAGTTTGAAATGGTTTATGTAACGCGGCGGAATGCGCCGTGCGCCAAGCATCCAAGTTTCTGTGTTTTTCCTTCCCAGTGAGATGAGATTAAATGAAACCCCAAATGCAAGTGGTTTTGGGCACTTTCTATTTTGCTAAGCTGAGGAAATGCAGCTTCTCAGCAATTTTATGGCCAATTGGGTTGGGGGGGAAAAAAGGGTAAAGATTAGAGAGAGGAGAATTACCACTCTCAGAAAGGAGAATTACCAACACGCCCAACCCTCCCTGCCTTTGAAACCTTTCCCCCTCCACATCCTAAAGACAACAACAATTCCAGGACAGCCTCATCTGGGCAGAGCCAGGGGTCCTGGGATGCTGCTTGGAGCTCCTGGTGCTCCATCTGCCCTGCTGGTGCCTGGGCACCTCCCCCTGGAGCAGGGGAGGCAGCGCTGCCGCATCTCCGGAGCATCCCCAGAGGATCCCCTGAGCATCCCCTGAGCATCCCCCAGAGCATCCCCTGAGCATCCCCTGAGCATCCCCTGAGCATCCCCTGAGCATCCCCCAAACATCCCCCAGAGCATCCCCAGAGCATCCCCTGAGCATCCCCAGAGCATCCCCAGAGCATCCCCCAAACATCCCCCAGAGCATCCCCAGAGCATCCCCAGAGCATCCCCAGAGCATCCCCTGAGCATCCCCTGAGCATCCCCCAGAGCATCCCCAGAGCATCCCCTGAGCATCCCCTGAGCATCCCCTGAGCATCCCCCAAACATCCCCCAGAGCATCCCCCAAACATCCCCCAGAGCATCCCCTGAGCATCCCCCAGAGCATCCCCAGAGCATCCCCCAAACATCCCCCAAACATCCCCAGAGCATCCCCCAAACATCCCCCAAACTTCCCCCAGAGCATCCCCTGAGCATCCCCTGAGCATCCCCTGAGCATCCCCACCCTGCCCCAGGGCCGTGGGACGCCCTCTGAGGCCTGGCAGACTCGTCACACGTGTCCCTGGGGGGTGGCAGGAGCCCTCCTGCCCGTTCTCAGAGCCTGGGGAAGGATTTTCCCTGGTGTGAGGTGGGGAGCTCCCAGCAGAGCAGGGGACAGGAGGATTTCAGCTGCTGCTGCATCCTCCAGTCCCGGCCCCACTCTCTGGAAAAGCCCCAGATTAATTTGGGAGCGCAGCAAATTCAATTTTAAATAATTATAACAATAAATATTAGTTTTTATGAGTGGAGGGAGGGAGGGAGTGTGTGATGTGTCCAGGTAAAAAAGCCAAAAGATGCCCAAACCACATCAGGTGAGGCCCAGGGCAGTGCAGGGAACTTCAAAATCCCAAAATTTGGGCAAAACCCTTCAATTGGCCAAATCTGGGGAATGTTTCATACCTTGAAGTGGAGCCTGAGGCACCAGAGCCCCCTCAGCATCTATTAACAACCCCCTGCTTAACACTGCCCACCACCTAGAAACACAAAAACCAGAGCAAAGGAAACCTTTTAATTGTAATTTACTTTATTATTTTGTAAATGTGAATTTTACAAAGCGTTTTACAATTAATGATCACATTGGGTTGGTTTTTTTTGTTTTTGTTTTTTTTTTTTTTTAAATGGATTTTTTCATCATATGAAAACAGCTATGAGCACAGTTCCAGCTCGGGGGCAGGGGGGGTCTTCATGTTTTCTCTCTCTCTTTTTTTTTTGTTTTAGTTACTGATATATCGTGTCAGCCATGGCTACAAAATAACAGTCTGAACTATACAGAGTAAGAGCACATAAATACTAGTGAATAATGCACGGTAAAAAATAAAATAAAATAAAATAAAAAAAAAAAAAGAAGAAGCTAGCATCGTTCGTGGCTGAGACAGTTGAGGAACATAATTCAGTGGTACTGTGAGATTTCCTTACAGCACAGAAAGTATTTTTAACAGTCATGAATTACAGTACTACTTAATACCCTATGAAGACGCTTTAAAAACAACCTTGTACTTTAAGTCCTTTTTTTTCCCCAAACATTCTGTCCAAAGGATTAATGTTCTATTTGAATCAAGTGCCATCCAAATGTTCAAGTCAAAAATATTTATACATTTATACTCAGTTGTTTTTTATTATTTATTAATTATTTCATTTACTTTTTTTTTCTTTATTCTTGTCTGCTAAAAATAGTATTGCAAGTTTTGGCTTTTTTTTTTTTATTATTTATTATAACCTTGACATAAAAATCACGATTTTTTTTCTTTTTTTTTTTTTTTTTTTTTTTTAATTTTTGTGTGTGTGCAAAACGCTTTTAAACAGTGGAAGAAACTGGAGGAGGAGTGGAGGGGTTTCCAATGTGAGTGTGTCCCACTCGCCCCCCAGGCTCGCTCCCAGCACGGTTTGGAGAGCAGGAACACTTGGAACAGCAGTTGAATCCCGGGATGGCCACGGGGGCTGCGGGGACAGCTGGGGACACTCTGGGGACACTCCGGGCTCACCCCGGCTTCCCACGGCTCCTTCTCCATTCGCAGCGAGCGATTTCCAGCAAAACGAGAGCTCTGAGCACAGCCCCGGGGCACAGGGATGGGGACAGGGATGGGGACAGGGATGGGGGACAAGGACGGAGACAGGGATGGGGGACAAGGATGGGGGTCAGGGATGGGGACAGGGATGGGGGACAAGGATGGGGGACAGGGATGGGGGACAGGGGTGGAGACAGGAATGGGGGACAGGGATGGGGGACAGGGATGGGGGACAGGGATGGGGACAGGGATGGGGACAGGGATGGGGGACAGGGATGGGGGTCAGGGATGGGGGACAGGGATGGGGGACAGGGATGGGGGACAGGGATGGGGACAGGGATGGGGACAGGGATGGGGACAGGGATGGTGGACAGGGATGGAGACAGGGATGGTGGACAGGGATGGGGACAGGGATGGAGACAGGAATGGGGGACAGGGATGGGGACAGGGATGGGATCAGCCCCAGAGGACAAGGCTGGGGGGACAGGGATGGGGACAGGGCTGGGGACAGCCCTGGGGACACCACCGAGGGCTCTGCTCCCCAAAGCCCGCGGGCAGTTCCAGTTTTGGGGCGCTGCGGGGCTCGGAGCCCGCGGTTCCCAGCCCGACGCCCCGGGAATCCCCAGGGAATTCCCAGCCCCGAGGAGCCGCTCCAGCTGCTGCCCTCCCGCCGGGAAAGGCCGGGAATGTCACCGTGTCACCGTGCGCCAGCGGGGGTGGCGGAGGGAGGGTCATGCAGCCCCTCGGCTGTGCAAAGCGGTGTTTAATTAGCGCTAACGAGGAGGAGAGGAGCTGGTCCTAGGCTACGGCAGCTGCGGGGAACTCGGGTGCTTTTACACTCTGCGCTCGTTAAAGGTGCTTGGTATAACTTTAGATATAGAATATACAGGTAATATTGCTAATAGTCAAGCATAAGAATAAAGGTGCAGACATACCATAAATACTGATGCTCTGATTTTACACTGTCAGACCTAGATGAATGCAGTTTCCTATTCACATTATAAAGCAGCCCCAAAATTCTAGAATTTAAAATAGTGTCGTAAACAAAGAGGAGGAAGGAGTTGGTTATGATCTGATCTTCTTAATCTGTTTTCCTTGGAAAAAAAATGATCAAAAAATTCTAAGGCACTCAGGAAAGCCGCATACAATCGATGGACTGCTCTGTTCTCACCTTACATTCAGTTTTAAGGGGTTATTTTTTTTTTGCATTTTTTTTTGTTGGTTTTTTTTTTTTCTCGGAAGAATACAATCATTACCATATAACATTTTCAAACATATCATTAATCCTCCACACACAGGAAACATTAGTGCAAAATGCTTGCCCTCATCTACCAGATAAGGAAAAACCCAACGCCCTTCACATTTTAGAAGTTTGCCTTCCTAATAATAATAATAATAATAATAATTAATAAAACAAACCCAAATCAGGAAAAAAAAAAAAAAGGAAATGAAAGGAAAAAAAAAAAGAAAGGAAAAAACCCCAAAATATACAGGAAGTTGTGCTAGGTATAAAAATATATATTTTCACTGTGCAACTTGACTCTCTCCAGACTCTCTGTCCTAAGCCATTCAAGTACTTTGCTGCTGCCCCCCTGGTGGCCCCCCTGGCTGTCTGGGAACAGGTTTGGTCCAGAATTAATCCCTCCAGCCAAGTGCAGCCCCCAGCTGGGGGGCTCAGCCTGCTCCCCACCCCCAGCAAGTGCCAAAAAGGAGGAGGAGGAATCCTCTGCAATATCTTTTCTCTCTATATTTATATTTATATATATGCACACAGACACACACACAAGGGACGACTTTTGATCTCCGGCACCCGGAGCCGCTCCCAGCTTGCCTCAAACTTTTGGCAAACCCAAAGATCTGGGGATCAGGAGGGTCCTCAGCCAAACCTGAGCCCCACCAAGCTGGCTGAGCTGCCCTCCAGCAGCTGTCCCCAGGGCACAGGAATTGCTCCACGTCCCCAGGGATGGCTGGGGACAAACCCCCCAAGCTCAGCCTGTGGTCCCCGGGGTTGTTCAGTGACGTGGGTAAAGTGCAAATAGAGCCGTGCCCATTCCCACTTCTCTGAAGCATCCCACACCTCTGCACCTGCACCAGCCCCCAAAACCTGGTCTGGGGCGTCACAGTCCCCCCCAAAAAGCTGTGCCAAATCCCAGCGTGGGGCAGGACTCCCCCATCACTGATTTGTTGTGTCAGGAGCAGTGGCACAGGCTGGGCAGCCTCGTTATTTACGATGCAAAAAAACTGCTTCAAGTATCAAAGAAAACAAAACAAATGGCCAAAAGTTGGGTTATCCTCTCCCCACTCCCCCTTTCCCAATGGAAATACAAAGAAGGAAGAAAACCCTGAGCAAAGCACTGTCTGGATTAGGGAATCAAAGCAGGAAAGAAAAGAGGAGCACAGCCACAGCAGCCTAAAAGTGACTCTTTGTGCACCTTGTTCCTCGTCCCCAACGTGTTAGAGAACAAGCTGCAAGTGTCATTAAAGCAGGTCGTTAAATCACAGTAAAAATAATCATCATTAAAAAAGGAAAGGAAAAAAAGGAAAAAGCCAAACTTGGCTTTACTGTTCCTGTCCCCATCCCCTGGGGGCACCCCAGCAGTGCCATCCCCGTGGGACCCCCAGCACTCGGGGGAAGCTGCAGGGTCCCCTTGGACGGACTCTGCTCACTCTGGGGTTTGGAAAGGGGAGGGACAGAGCAGGTACCTGCTGCCCATCGGGCTCCAGGGACACCCACAAGTCCCATCCCGAGGCCACCAAAGCCACCACAGCCTGGGGACATCAGCCTGCAACAAGAAAAATAAAGACAAATAACTCCACATCGGGTTTTCCCCAGAAGGGGCAGCGGGAGGGTGGGCAGGAGGCAAAGCGCTTCCTCCCGCCCAAAACCTCTTCACAGAAGGGCTCAAAGCTCATTTTTTCTTTTAATTTTTGCTTCCAATACACTCCATATTATTAAAAAGTGAGAGCCTGGTTGGCCTGGGGAGGAGGGAGGGGCAGAGGGTGAGCTCTGCACGCACTGAGCTCTGCCTCTGGTGGGGATGCTGCCAGGAGCCAACACCAAGAGCTCCCAACTCCGTGCCCTTTGGAGCAAGAACAACGTGCTCTCCATGCTCAGATCCCTCCCTGAATCCCTTCACAGGCTGAGGGGGGGCTGCTCCCCTCCCAGTGGGTGCCCCTGGACCTGCACACCCTGGGGTGCTGAGGGGTGACAGAGCCCGAGCCCCCAGGAGCGGGGACGTGAAGGTGCAAACACGGAGAAGCAAAGGAATAGGAGAGGCTGGGAGGGAGGAAGGGAGGAGGGAGAGAGAAACCAAACCCAAACCCAGCCATATTGGGCAAAAACCAGACCACAACCACAACGGCAGCCAGGCTCTCCACCTGCATCCCACACAGTCCTCCCGACACGTGCCAGCCTGAACTCCCACAGCACCATCCCTGCTCCAGGGGGCTGCAGGAACCTCCCTGCGACAGCAGCACCCACGGCCAGGGCTCCCCCTGCCTCCAGAGGGGTCTGGCCACGATTTCACTGCCACGATTTCCCCCAGCCCATCCCACTTGGCTCGAGCCCTTCCCGAGACAAACGCGGCCAGTCACAGCACCTGCACCCGAACACGCCTCGCTTTCCTGTTCAGTGACAAAACTCTCCTTAGAGGACAAGGTTAACGATGGCTTTACTTCTGAGCTGAGTGATGGATGGGGTGATGACGGGGTGGTGGTGGGTGGGGGGTGGCTAGCTTTTCTCCTCCCCTTCTTAAAACAAACAAACAAAAAAAGGAAAAACCAAAAAAAAACAAAAAAAAAAAAAAGGAAAGGAAAGGAAAAAAAAAAAGAAAAAGCTACAATCTTATAGACTAACCTCAGGAATATCAAAAAAGGAGCCCAATATTTTTTTAAGTAGGTCGCCACAGACCTAGTCGTTTACAGTATAACGAATGCGATTATTTCCTTCATAAATTTTAAATACAAGCAGAATAAAAATCACATTTTTTTCAGGCAACAGTAGCAGTTCAGTAGGTAAGTGGCTTGATCACATTTTTTTTTTTGTTTCGTATTAGTAATGCATGCAAGCAGCTTTAGTATTACAGATCCCTTATAGGTCATGAAATGTTTGCTCTCTTTATAAAGTCCCTCCATAAGTACCATCCTGTCTCCTCACGGGGGTCTCGGGCCGGCTGGAGGAGCCCGAGCCTTGCTCGAAGGGTTGGGGGGTGCTTTGGGTTTCTGACGCCACAGCCTCCGTGGCAGCTGCCTCCTGGATCACAGAGCCGCTGCCCTCGGCGTCCTCGCCCTGCTCGAAGGACTGGCTGGACCCGTTGCTGAGCTCCACGTTCACCGTGCTAGTTCTCAGGGCTACGATAGTCCCCGCCTCGCTCCTCCTCTCTGCATAGATGCGCTGCTCGAAGGGCTGGGCCGTGCCAGGCTGGAAGTCGGGCTCCAGGGGGACAGTGTTTGTGGAGGAGCCCATGACGCTGCGGTACATCTCCATCCCCTCGGGCAGCATGGACTTGATCTTGGGCAGCCAGCGCTTGCGCACGCGCCGCGCGTTGGTGCACATGTCGGCCGCGATCACGTTCATCTCGCTCTCCTTAAAGCTCGGGGCAAAGTTCTGACAGTACACTGCAAAAACAGGGAGACACGGGGCTCAGCCTTCACGGGGAGGGACACAAAGGTGAGCCCGGACTCCCAGGAGGGAGCAGAGCTTCACCCACAGGCCTGAGCTCTCCACACAGACAGAGCTCCTCAGCTGGAGACAACCAGGAAGGCATGAACAAGAAGGGACAACCAAGAAGGGACAACCAGGAAGGGACAACCAGGAAGGTATGACCAAGAAGGACCAGGAAGGTATGAACAAGAAAGGACAAGCAGGAAGGTATGACCAAGAAGGACCAGGAAGGTATGAACAAGAAAGGACAAGCAGGAAGGTATGACCAAGAAGGACCAGGAAGGTATGAACAAGAAAGGACAACCAAGAAGGTATGAACAAGAAGGGACAACCAGGAAGGCATGAACAAGAAGGGACAACCAGGAAGGCATGAACAAGAAGAAACAACCAAGAAGGGACAACCAGGAAGGGACAACCAGGAAGGTATGAACAAGAAGGGACACAATCAAGAAGGTATGAAGACCCCAGAAGGGCCCCTGTCGCAGACATGTTTTATGAAAAATCCTTTCCTTAGGATCTTTTCTCCTGAGAAGCTGAGAGGCCTCAGAAACGAAATGTAACCAATGGTTATCTGCTGCTGTGGAATGCAACAGGTTCATCTGGGATTGGTCTCATGTGGTTGTTTCTAATTAATGGCCAATCACAGTCAGCTGGCTCAGACTCTCTGGTCAGTCACAAGATTTTATTATCATTCCATTCCTTTCCTTTCCTTGCTAGCCTTCTGTGAAATCCTTTCTTCTATTCTTTAGTATAGTTCCAATATATCATTTTAATATAATATTTATCATAAAATAATCAATCAGCTTTCTGAAACATGGAGTCAGATCCTCGTCTCTTCCCTCATCCTGGGACCCCTGCAAACACCACCACAGGCCCCTCACTGCATGGAGACCCCCACAGCCACAGGGGATGGCCAAACCAGAGGTGGACACACAAAAGACCCCACACACTCCCCGTTAATGGCTCCTAAACCCCCAGTGCTGCAGGAAGTGTCAGAGCTGAGGGGCTGCCCCAGGGACTGCCCTCTGCCTGTCCCTCTCCTCACACCACCCCTGCGTGGCCCTGGCTGCTCCAGCACCCATCCCTGTGCTGGCACAAGCCCTGGGAGCTGCAGGAGCCCTGCAATCCCTCGTGCCCTGCTCCTCTGCAGCAGCCAAGCACCTGATGTTATGGAGCAGCATCCAAGGAACTGCCATGGTGAACAACTGTCAGCTAAAGCTCCTGCACAGGGACAAATCCAGGCAGGAGGAACCCACCCCATATCCTGGCACACAGCACCAATGCCCTTGCAGCCCCCCTCATGGCTGCAAAGTCTAGAGTTGGGACTCTGCAGGATAAAATTGCCAACAGGGAGCTGGCTCCACCATCTTCAACCACATTACTGAACATCTGCCCTCTTCTCCCTTTCCCCCAGATGCCACAGGGCAGCTGGAAGGCCCCTGCACTTTACAGTTAGGGAGGGGAGAGATTTCTCTTCCAAATCTTAAAAACAAAATGAAAAAAACTGCTTAAGAGTTTTGTTCTCCAGCACAGTAATATTTACACATAGATTTACTCCCCAGAATTCAGCCAGGGTGAGAGAACACAGTGATTCCCACTGCATATGAAGTCCATGGCAAATAGATTTTTCTCAACCCTTCAGGGTTTTCTCCAGCACCTCCTGTCCCAAAACACTACAGATGACTGAGGGAGAAGCGGCTGGTGGAGAGCAGATTCCACCCACAGCTTCTCTGGGCAACCAAAAGGACGTAAACTAAAAAATAAATTGATTTTCCTACAACCTAATTCCACCATTACCACACAACAGCGTGCCCTCCCCTGCGCAGGGCTGGGCCATGCTGTCCCACCCCAGCAGCAGAACACCCCTCTCCTTACATTTGACTGCATTGAGGACCCTGCTGTCCAAGGGCTTCCTGCTGGGATCGCTCGTGGAGGACCTGATTCCAGTTCCACAGCTGTTGGCAAGAGTGTTCCTGTGGGGAGGCAAAGGATATAATATAATATATATAATAAAATAATAAACCAGCTTTCTGATTTATTATTTATATTTATAAGGGACATCCTGGGAGAGGGGACCAGGGGGCAGCCACTCCCTGCCCTGCTCCCTCCAGGTCCTGCTGGAGGCATCACCAGGATTTTAAGCTGAGGAATGGGAAAATGTGCATGGAAATGGAATCAAGTTCTCGAGCATCACTAAGAAAATGCACAGAGCTGAGTGCAGAGGAGGAGGCACCCCCGACCCAGGGTTAAACCCCTGGGAGGTGAAGGGAACAGGGAAGGGATCCCTTGGCAGAGCACGAGGAGCAGCAGGACAGGACAGGACAGGACAGGACAGGACAGGACCTACCGATCGAAGAAGGTGGCCAGGAGACGTCTGAGCAGGACCTTGTGTTTGACACCAGCACATAAATGGCAATTCATCAGCTGGCCCCGGGTGATGTAAACACCTGAGCCTGCAAGGGGGAGAGGGAAATCCAGAATGAGCCCCTGACACAGCCACAGAGCCACCCCTGAGGCACCCACAGCTCCTCCTCGCTGGTGGGAGCCTCCTCTTCACCTGCTGCAACAAGGACAGAGGGGTTTCTGGAGAATCCTGACAGATCCTTGGGGTCTTGGTGAGTCCCAGGCAATAACAACTCCTAATTTTATCTGTACAGACAGAAAGTCTATGGGAATCAAATGAAAGGGTTCTTATTTTCTCACCAATGCACACTGTGCAAGGCTTACACTGTGATTTGATATGTACAGATCAGATTATTTATTTTTTCTGAAGCAAGAAAACCCCAATCCATTTGGCCTTTTCTTTTTTTTTTTTTTTTTTTTCCCCAGTGCAAGACTGTAGAACACAGAGCTGGAAATGAAAGAAAAAAAACCCATCTAGCACAGAAAGAGGTACTTGGTTACAGATCTAACTGCTTCCAAAACCCCAGCCCATCACCTCTTGATACCTCTGGTGAGCAGGGAATTTTCCTTCTAATGCACAGCAACTGCTGCCTTTGAAGCTGCTGCCTTTAAGGATGTTTTCTGGAAGAAAAAGGAACCCTGTGCAAAGCAGCTGGACATGTCCAGAGGTCTGGCAGTACTTTACAGCAGGTTTTATATCAAACCTTTTTACTCTGCTCACACACCAACCTGCTCCTGCCTCAGCTCTGCTTCCAGGGAGAGGTTATCCCATTTTTCAAGCATTCTCTTACATGAGAGGGTTTTGGTATTTGCTTTTAATTAAGATTAAATAATGGGTCATAGCTGGATCCAGAACACACTCTGTTCTCAAGATATAAAACCATCTGCTAGAGCAGTACCATTTCCTCCTGGATTTCCAGGGAAGAGGATTGTCCCTGACCTTGTGGATGGAGCTGGAGCTCAGGGCAGCCCCTGGGCTGCACCAGAGGCACCCCAGGACCCCGATCCTGCCCCAGGATCCAGCACCCCTCTGCATCTCTGAGCCATGCCACCTCTCACCAGGAATCCTCCTCGTGTTCTCTTCCATCTAATGAGGGGTTTTTGTTTTGTTCTGTTGGTTTTTTTTAATAACAGCCTCAGCCCCTCCCTCAGATGTGCTGTGGTGACTGCAAGCCTTGTTAAAGACCCTTTTTCAGAGAGGGCTGCTCGAGTTTGCTGAATCAACTGTAGCATGAAAAACCAGAAACAAAAGGAAAACACTCCCACTTGGAGAGTTGAGGAAAACTTTCACAGCAGGATCAAGCCCTCCCTCCAGGTCTGAGACAGGAATTAGGGGAGTTTATTTTGTATTTTAAGAGATAAGGCATCAGAGCAAACACCAGCCACCACTGAGGGGAACTTCACTTTAATAAATGAAAAATAACCAGGCAGCCACTATCGGTTAGTGATATTAATCTGCTTTTTTCCAGATTGAAAAATGTAAATCAAGCAGAGTTGCCTCAAACCAATTTGCAGCTCTCACTGTGAAAATAACCTGCACTACTTGATGGTTTTAAGAAGTCTCACATTAAATGGAAATGGGTACAAAATGAATATTCCAGATCCAAAATAAATACTTGTGGTTGTACGCTGTGCTTTGCCTTCCATCAAAGTCCTGTCCTCCATCAGCTGCAAATCTTTGTGGGCATCCCCTGAAATCCTGACTCCTTCTCCAGAATGAAAATGAAATCATGCTACTCACCAAGAGACAAATGACTGGAAGGGAAGAAGAATTGATTTGGATGGACTGTGCTGCCACATGTCCCTTTTGGACCAAGGGCTTTGCAGGGATTAATTAAACCTCCCCACCTGGGGGCACGTCTGGGATGCCCTGCCCAGTCATCCCCACACAGCCACATCCAAGGGAAAAACCCACAGCCAAGCCACTGCAAAGTAAAGCTGGGGGGAGCTTCTAAAAGCAGAATATGATTATTATGATTATTTCCACTGGAATTCGACCCGGTCACTCCAGTTAAACACTTTCTGCGCAGTGCTGGGTGTGCCTGGGCTGGCACAACCACCTGGTTTCACTCCTCCAGCTCTACATTCTCTAACATCTTCCACCTCACACTGGCCAGAAATCTTTTCTAGAGAAGGAGTAAATTCTGTCAGTATTGTAAATTCCCCCCAAAATGAAAATAAAGACAGAAGAAAGGACCAAACCCAATTCCTTCTCCTCCTGCTGCAGCGTTTGACCACTTAGTAAATTTATGAAGAAATTTTACAGGTTTTTCAAAGCTTGTTCATTGACACAGATTTTTATCTCCCTTGCTTTGTAAATCTTGCAATGTGGCAATTTTTGAAGGGGGGGGCTGTTGGGTTTTTAGATCTGTGATTCTAAATGAAAACACATTCACTGCAGCCACACCGAGCAGGAAGAACACAAGCTGCAGAATTCAATTAAAATGCTAAATTAATTCAATTGAATAAATCCTGTTAATGACACATTTTTCTGTCAGCAAATTAAAGGAAACTCGGAACTTTCCAAAAGACCATTGGTGACGAATAATCCAGAAAGACACAGCAAGGGCACACAAGATATGGAGAGCACAACTCCAGAAGGGAAACAGCAGCGATCCAGAGGCATTCCAAGGAGAATCTACCTGCAACCAGCTCGAGTTTCTCGCCAGGATCCCCCTCGGAGTAGAGCTTTGGGTGGCAGCGGTAGCCGATCTGGCTGATGAGGCTGGCAGGGAGCGCCACCAGGTCCCGCCGGATCAGCACACAGGAGCGGTTCTCCAGAGGGATCTGCTCTGCCTTCTCCTGAGCAACTTCAAAGTGAAAAGGGAAAGCTGTTAAAAGAACTTGTCATGACGCTGACGAGGAGGTCAGGGCTGACTTCTTCACGCAGCAGTTGGGAATATTCCCCCCCTCCAGACGTCCAGACATGGGGCAGGTGCCACCTGAAAGCTTGGGAAAATCCCCTGGTCTCCCCCTCCACAGCAGCCTCAGGTTCTGCAAAAGGGATCCTCAGAATCTAATTATGCTTTAACGTCTCCTGAGTCAACAATTTGTGAAAATGGACAGCTCTGCATGGCTGACATCACTCTGCACACGGAGCTGCTGCCCCACACACCCCACGAGGGTGGCAGGAATTTCACCAGGGGTTCTGAACAAGCAGTGAATTGCCCCAGTTTGGTGAACACCTGCAGCAGTTCCATCATTACTTCCCTTGATGGTTTTCCCTGCTGAAGTTAAAATCCAGACCCTGCAGACACCTCTGCTCTGAGAGAGGTCAGCAGAGCCTCTCTGTGCACCCACCAGCCACCTGCAGCCCACCTTCCCTTCCTCTGCCTTCTGCAGGCCAGCTTTCCCTCTCAGTAACAGAAAGAAGCCCCCATCAACAAGGCAAAAAATGTTATTAAGGTGTAGCTTAAAAAAAAATACCAAAATAAAGACCAAAATACCAGATTTTCCCAACCTGCTCTGATGCACCATCTCCAGAGCCCACCACTGCCCAGGAGCAAGCAGTAACATGGAAAAGCTGGAAATACTGGGCTGTCCTGCCAGCACCTCCAAACCTGGGCATTGTGGGCACACAGAGGATTGGTTTGTAAAGCACATTTACAGTCCAAGACCACCAGATTGCTTAAAATGACAATTTTTGACAGCAATGAGGGCTGACCATGCGCATCAACCTCAGGACACAGTGGGAGTCAGCTCCAGGGCTGAACTGCAGCCCAGCTCTGCCATGATCCACCTTTTTTCCCCAAAAACTGTTTGATAACGTGGCAAGTGCCAGGCACAAACCCAAACCCAGCTCTGTGCTCAAAACCTGTCAACACCGAGAGAAGCAGAAACCCCAGCAAGGAGCATTTCTGCACTCAAAACCTGCTCCAGAGGTGTCTTTTCCTGCAATTATCCCCGAGTTCTGGGTTCGCTTTTCCTCCCTGCAGATAAAATAACAAGTTTTGCAGAGTTGCTGCTCAGTAACCCAGGGTGATGGCTCGGGGACAAAGGGAGCAGTGTTCTGCTCTAAGTAGGACACGGCCACGGTGCCCTGCTGGGCTGGGGCATCCCAGGGAGGCTCTGGGGGCATCCCCACCCTCAGGACATGGGCTGGATGGCTCCCTCTGCCCCTGAGGAATGCCAGGAGGGGCTCTGGAATGGCAGGAGGACGGTCCCTGCTCAGGGAGACAGACTCAAGAGCAGCAGAACGACTCTCAGGGTGTTTTTAAACCCTTTGTGCCATCGCAGCCCCATCATCAGTGGGAAATCTGTGCCATTGACGTTCCCAGCTGCAATATTCCCTGCATTCCCAAGCATCCAGAGCCCAGATCCAGCTGCAGATGGGGGTCAGCTCCCACTGAGGGAGAATCTCAAAGACCAGCTCTGTTTTGAGGCCTTTAAAGAGTGATAAGCAAACCATATCCCATAAAATACTGGTATTTTCCAGCTCAAAGACACCAAAAAAAGCAAAGGGACAGTGGGAGGAACCAGTCCTGCTCTGCTGTCCTTCCCAGGCAAGGCAGGGCCACCAGGGCAGCTCCAGGGGAAGACGGGACACCTCAGTCATCTCCCAGAGGCAAAATTTTACTCAGAGGTAAAATTAAATATACAACCCCTAGGAGCTGTATATGTGACCTACACAATCCCACCCCAGCACAGGGCTCTGCCAAGGTTATTAAAAATTACTAAAAATTATTAAAAATTGAATTTTTAATATTTCATTTTTACTCTAACCAATGGCTCAGATCGAAAGGACCCACAATATCCATCAGCACCATACTTCATAAACCAAACTAAAATTCAGCTAAAAAGACCAAGTGCACTTCAACCCACTGCTGGATTTTGGTTACATCTGTCCTGCTAGCTCACTGTCTATAAATCTCATATTAAGCATGGCCATGAATCATTTTGGGGGGCTTTGTTTCCATTCAAGCATTAGCAGAAAATCAACGATACCAAACAAAAAGAGGTTTGGGGCTTTCAGTGGCACCTCCATTGAGCAGATAGCAATCAGTTATGTAAAGGAGCAGGACACAAGAGCCACTTTGGTGCCATGTTTCCACAGAAAGCCACTCTGTTTGGCCTTTCTGCTCCAGAGAACAGGAGAGCATTTGCTTCTAATTAATTTGTATCTTCAGAGGGCAGCGGCTCCTTCCCTTTGAATGAAAGGGCAAACAATGGGAAGTATTGTTAAATACAGTTTTGTTCCTGAACAAGAAAGGAGCTCCCAGCCAGCAGAGAGGGGCAGGAAATCATTACAGAGGAAGCCACCAGAGCTGCCAGCCAAACACTGGAATATTTGATTTATTTGGATATATGCTTTTATCCCAAACTTAGCTGGAGGCTGCAGCTGCAACAGGTGGTGCAGAATGGGAAAAACCCATTTTCCTGCATTTTTCTGGCTGAAGAAACAGCCTCAAACTAACTCACTGGTCCATGCTCCGTGGCTCCAGGCCCTGCATGATGTTGGGGCTCGTGTCCTCCTTATCCCTAAAACAAACTCCAGAGGTCCCTCACAGCCCCTTGGTGCTGAGCCCATGATGCTTGGGTGACATTGGGATTTCTGCATGTCCCACCTGAGCTTTGCTGGGGATGGGCTGCTCAGGTGAGTGATTGGGAATTGCTGGACACACACCCGGCCCCAGCACTCACTCATCTCTTTACTTCCTGACAGCAGGGCTTCAAAATGGGTCATAAAGCTCCAATTCCCACCAGTTTGGGTTCTCCAAACTGCACGTAAACATCAAGGTGCTCCTGTGGGTAAGAAACAACTGCTGCTGGTTTAGGAATGGGAGGTGGAGATACAGAAAGATCAGAGTGATGGAGCCTCACCCAAAAACGGATCCTTACAGAGTCCCAACATGCAACCACACATCTCAAGCCCTGAATAAAAGGCTGGAGATCCCATCTCCACCTGCTTCACCACGGATGCAAACATGTGGATGATCCTTTCTGTACACAGCCAGAAGTCACTTTTCAAACAGCAATATTTTACCATCTCTCTCCCATCAGCTTATTTTCCACTGGCAGTGGGACCACCTCAAAAATATCTTCCCTCCACAGCCTCAGCATCCCCAGCATCTGCTGCAGATGTAAACCTGGAGCAGAGGACACACGCAAGCACCCTGGGATAGATCCATCACAGAGTCCCAACGGGGAGAGTTTACATTTCCCAAATAGTACATTTATACCAACGTACTGAAATGTAGCCTTTGATTTGTGACCTATTTATACAGGGAGGTAATCTGGAATTAGTATAGGAAAAATATTACTGGTTTATAAATACCCCTATCTTGCCTTCGCCTCAGATCTCAGCCAGGAGTGAAACATCTGCCAGCCTAAAATTAAACATCTGTGGTTCAGAGGGAGGAAAATGGGGCTGGAAGTTTAATGCCAAAAAAGGCCAGAGGCTGACTGCCCCCAGCCTGGGGCTCAGCTCCGACCGTGCCAGGGTCAGGATGGGGCACTGCCACCACACAGCCACTCAGCCTGGAAAACACCTCCAAGACCACCAAGTCCAACCTGTGATCAGTGCCCACCTTGTCCCATGAACACACACAGCCAGGCTTTCAGCAGTCTGCAGGTGTCTGAATCCCTCTGCAAAAGCCAAAGGGCTCTGGTGGATAACTGGCGCAGTCCTCTAAAATCCATGAACCGTTTGCTGCTGAGCATCCTCCCTGTGCACAGGCTGGTCCCATGGGGAGCAGGGGGAGCTGGCAGGAGCAGGGGCTGTCCCTGCAGTGGCAGCCAGCTGCTCCATCCCACTGCAATTCCTGTTGTGGCTGCCGTGGTTTGTGATTTACGGGGCTGCAGCGCGCCGTGCCCGGCTCCGCTCGGGATGCTGCACGGGCTGCACCATTTGGGATTCTGGGCTGTTCCTTGCCCTCTTTCCTTACTGTCAGGAATCAGAGGCCAGGAGAGAAAACTATTCTCTCAGCTAATTACCACAACTATTCTATAATGGCTATTTTAGATGAATTTTTAATGAAGTGTGCTCTTGTCAGTTCAGGATTTCATAACTTTCAAGTCCAGCCTTTACATTCCAGCCATTTGCTGCATCAAGATTTTTCCCTTTTCCCTGCAAACCGGTGCAGCAGGAGCAGGGGAGGAGGACGGACCCTTGCACAACTTCTCTGGTGCCTGTCAAAATTAAATTAACTGCATCTGCTCAGCAGAGAGCTGACTGACAAGAACGTGGCTCAGCGCAGAAAAGCGCCGAGCATCTGCAAGTCCTGCTGAAACCCACTTCAGCTCAGGCCCACGACGCTGTAATTAACAGGGATAAAAATACTTTGCTTTTGTTTAATGTTTTCTGGAGTTGTGCGTTCCTCAGATCAGATGCTGGAAACCTCATTAAGTCTCGCTCGTGTCCTCGAGGCCCACATGTTCTCCACACCCAGACCTAGTTCTGGAGTCAGGAGCCATTTTACCGCAGTGCTCCCAGCCTGGCACGGCAAACGTGGCCACTAAACCTGGCCAGAGCCTGGGGGGAAACTGAGGCAGCTTTTCCTACCCCCCTCTGGCAGCTGCCACCCTGCCTGCCAACACCTAAGCCTGACCCTCCTGTGTTTAATCCTGGCCTCATGCTGCTGTTCCTTCTGCAGGTCCAACACTCGTCCCGGTCCCTCACACCAGTGCCACCGCTGCAGGTGGCACCAGCCTCTTCTCCCAGGGTTCCTCCGAGAGGAAACAGCCTCAAACCGTGCCAGAAAAGGTTCAGATTGGACTTCAGGAGGAATTTCTTCATGGAAAAGGTGTTCAGGCATTGGAAGGAGCCGCCCAGGGAGGTTTTGGAGTCCCCATCCCTGGAGGTGCCCAAGGAACAACTGGATGTAATGCTCAGTGCTCCTGGTGGTGTTTGGTCAAAGTTTGATCTTGGAGGCCTTTTCCAGCCTTCACGATCCTGTGATTTGGAGATGTGGATCTGATCCAGCTTTGGAAATTCAGAATGGCTCTGACTACAAAAAGGGGTGAAGAAAATAAATTAAAAACTCCCAGCCTTGGGGCAAGAAGAGGATTGGTGACCCCTCCCAAGGGTGGTGGGTGATGCTGAAGGCAGGTGAGGAGCATCAGCCACCAGTGTCCCACCACACCCTCACCAGCACCAACACTTCAGATGGGGAACAAAAAAGCCCAGAAAAAGAAGGAAAAAAAATCCAGCAACCCTCTCTGAAATTCAGAGCTTCGTCTGCTCTGCTCCTCTTTGGCTTTGTTTTTGTTTTCACAAACAGGGCTCTTGGAAACCTTGGCAATGCCTGGTTTAAAGGGCTCCCCCTCCCCCAGGGCTTTGTGAGGCTGTGGGATCTCCATGCCAGGAGCAGGATTAGCTGCCTTCTCTCTTCCATCTCACAGTTTCATTATTCTGCACCTTTTGAGAGGGTACAGTTTATCCTGAGTAATTAAAACACAGCTAGCTCTACAAGTCCAAACCATAATGGAACAGCTTAGGTTTTACTTTTTGTAACCTGTCTTTTGCATGCCCTCTTTTCCAGGAAGCCTGATACCTATAGCTGCCTTATTTCAAACAGGAAACTCCCCTGAAAGGTGCGGGTGGGGAAGAGGAATTTCAGCAGAAATGTGGGATATTTAGAGCCTTACAACCTGCCTCTTCCCTGCATGGCCTCGGCATCACCACCTGCAGAAAACAAGCAGGAAAACTTGGCTGTGGGATGCCCAGCCCTGGCACAAGGGCTGCAGCATCTCCAGTGACACCTGAGAAAGCTGCTCAGATTTTCACTTTTCCAGCTGGGATGATTCCTGCCCAGCATGGATTAGGGACAGCCTCAGAGCTGCTGCCTCCACCATCCCCAGGCTGGTCCTGTCCTTGCCTTCTGAGCTGGTTTTGTTCTGTTCCTGCAGGAACTGGCCCCGTGACAGGGATGGAAAACACACTCCAAGGGCATGATCCCACTGCTCTGAGGAATAACTGAGGGCAAACCCACATTGCTCACCACAGGTTCTACAGCAGGGAAAAGCAAAATAAACCCAAAGCAAGTGAGCAACAGCAAAATTCCTGTTCAGTCTGACTCCAACAGCAGCCATGGAGGAGACCCTGACCTTGTCCCACCCCTGATCCCACTCCTCTCCTGCCCCATCCCAACCACTGGAACCTGAAGCAGGACAGGGAGAGTACTCAGGCTTTTGAGGTTCACTTCCTACATCTCCTTGTCCACTTCTCTTAACAAATATTTCTAATATTAAAATAGTGAATTTGCCATTTCCCCCTTTTTCATATGACTTAGTAAAACAACACCTTGGAAAATCCTGTTTATCTGCTTGCTGTCTGTCAGGGAACGTGGCAAGAGGATGCTGAGCTCCTGGGATGGGATGGGATGGGATGGGATGGGACAGTGTGTGGGGGTGAGCCCACTCTCAGTACTAAGGAAGCCTACCTGTTTTATGGAACAAAAAATGTCCTATTTGCCAAATCTTGTTCCTTGGTGAAGACTAAAATCAAATGGCTTTGAGGAAAGCTCATCAATGAACCAGAGTTAAAATATTTGCAACATCAGTGCAGCAATTCCAGGAGCCAGAGCAGGGGAAGCAGCTGCAAGCGAGGGGATGCTGCGTGCAGCCAGAGCCAGTGGGAAGATGTCCCTCCCTGGGGAGCTCCTGAGGATCAAAGCTGCTGCCACAAACACCTGCAGCTCCCACGAGGAGGCCACTGGGAGGCTGAGCTTCCATGTGGGACACTGCCAGCCCCATCTGTGCGGGGTGCTGGGAGCTGCTTCCACGGGGGATGCTCACAGGACAGCACCCAGGGGCATCTCCCCTTGGAACTGAGCTCCTGGACCTGCAGCCCCTCTGTCCTGGCTCCTCAGGAGGGTCTGAGCCCTGCAAGGTGCCAGGGAAAGGGGATGTGTGCCCAAGGAAGTGGGAGGGAAAGGAGCTCTTGTGTCCCTGCGCCCACTCTGAGGCTGAGCAGCAGCTCCCAGCCAAGCACCACCAAAGTGAAGCTGCCTCCTCTGTCTGAGACCCGTCAAGGGATTCACACTTATCCCTTAATCCCAAATTCTGGAAGGGCAGCAGAGGGGTTTTACTTAGTTCTTGACACTGTGTTTCTAATGGAGAAATAAAAGAACATCAAGCCCCAAAAATGCTTTTCCCTTTCCGACAGTGATGTGTGGGACAAGGAGAGAGGGGCACTTCAGGCAGTGAGGAAAAAAGTCCATCTTTCCTTCCTGTTGCAGACATTCCTAGTTAACTTCAACAAAAATTATTTCATTTATATTCTCCCTTCCTCCAAATATCCCATGCTCATCACTTTTTTTGGAAACTCTTATTCCAAAAAGCCAGGACAGAAGACAGCTCCCAGAGTGACCACCTGGCCCTGGGCCAAGAGGGTGACCCACGGCAGGTGAGCTCAGCCATCACCGCGGGATGGATGCCACCACCACAGGGCTCGTGCAGCCACCAGGCTCCTCGCTGGCAGCCTCAGCCAAAAAGCAAAGGCTGAGCTGACCCTGGTGGATGATACAGCCTCTCATCTAAAGAATCTCCCAGCTAGGGAGCGATGGCAGGGGAGACCTGCCCATGTCACACCTGGACATCAGCACCAAGCCCACCACGTGGGCAAAAACCAACAAATGAAACCCCCAAAGACAAAAACCCGGTGACCAACCCAAATCTGCCCACAGTGGCTGGACAAGGCCCACACAACCACATCAAGGGGGCAGAAAACCCAAGCAGAGAGAGAACCATCCATTACCAGAGTAACCTCCTGAGGACTTGATGTACATCTGCCCGTACTGCTCCTCCACCATGGTGTCGTAGGCCTCATCATCCTCCTCATCCTCCTCGTTGTGGTAGGAGGTGGGGCTGTCGGTGGTGGGGATGCTGCTGGCGCCGGGGCTGGTGCGCTCTCCCTGGGAGTACTGCACCTGCTGCACGTTGGGCAGCAGCGTGGCCAGGTTGGGCACGCCGTAGTAGGAGACGCGCGACAGCTTCAGGGGCCCCGCGCTGGTGCCGCCGCCGCCGCCGCCGGGCCCGTCCCGAGCTCCAGGCTCCAGGGGCCGCTTGCCGGGCAGGCCGGGCAGGGCCTGCAGCTCCAGGTTCTCGTGTTTGACGCGCGTGAGGAGCGGGATGGGCATGGAGGGGGACATGACGTAGGGCGCCGAGGCCGACTGCAGCTGGTTGCAGGGGCTCTGCGGCTCCGAGCTGGGGTCTTCGATCATGGTGGTCTGAGAGTCACAGTGCGGGGAGCTGACCTTGAACATCAAGTCCGTGCCTTTCTCCACGATGTGCTGGATCTGCAGGAAGCCCGCCGTGTACATCACCACCAGCTGCTCGCTCGCCGCCATGGTCAGCTTGCCGGTGTAGCAGAAGGAGAGGATCTGCTGGAAGCAGGCGGGGGGGACGGTGCCCGGCAGCTCGAAGGCGTTTTTGCTGTTCCCACTGAACAAGTCTCGGAAGTAGAGGCTGCTGGCGGCCAGCACCGCCC
The DNA here is from genome assembly GCF_037042795.1 of Molothrus aeneus. Lineage (NCBI taxonomy): Eukaryota > Metazoa > Chordata > Aves > Passeriformes > Icteridae > Molothrus > Molothrus aeneus. Next base: position 9,279,542 of record NC_089664.1, on the reverse strand, counting down.
GGTGAGCCTTGAAGGCTTGGCCCTTCACCACGATGGAGACATCGCAGTAGAGCCCCAGCAGGCGCTGCTCGTTCAGGCAGCCCAGCACGGTGTTCCCGAAGTTGGGAATCTCTATGTGCAACATCTGCGACATGGCTCAGGATCGGCCGGAGCTCCTCAGACATTCAATGCAGGAATATCCAAAGTAGGGCACATCTGAAAAACGGAGAAGGCAGGGGAGAGAGGAACAAGGTTTTTAGACAGTTCACCAAAGGCAGGCGGGAGCACAGGAACCCACCTTACCCGACATCAAAGGCTCCAAGGCGAGCTCCCAGAGCCAAGGTGGAAAAGCGATCGCTTGCAAAAATTACTTATCGGTGGTTTTGAGCAGCGTTGGGAATGCCATTGGTGGATGGCAAAGGATATTTCAAAAAAAAGCAAGTATTTCCTTCAAGTTGTGGTCTGTTTAAATAAGCACCACTGATTTATTCCCCCGGGAGTTTTTACTTTATGCAGGAAAATCTGAACGATAATGGGAGAGAACAGTAAAGCAAACGAAAGGCAGTCAGACAGATCTCGGTAGCATTATATAAGAAACACAACAACCAGCAGCTATGTTGAAACTACAGAAAAGATATTTATAAAACAATGTGCCATTCTGCCCGAAATAAATACAGGATTCTGCCGGAGCGAGAGCTCCCAGGAAAAAGCACTTTGAAAAGCAATCTTCCCATTTGCACCAGAAAGAGGGAGCGTTTCAACAGTTAAACCCCTTCTCAACAGATTTATCCTCCAACAAAACGAAGCTTATCTCCAAATTAAGCCAGATATTTGAGCCCCAATAAAACAAACCAACGTGCCTGCCGCAGCGAGCCGCCTACCAAGTTGTCTTCTTATTTTCCTCCCCCAGACGCCGAGCGGGGCAGGGGGAGCCCCAGCCCAGCCCCCGGCGCCCCCGGTACCGGCAGCGCGGACCCTCCGAGCCAGCCCGGGCTGGGGGCGGCTCCGCAGCCCGCCCCGGCCGCTCTCCGGGGCCAGCTGTACCTTTTGGCCATGGGCAGAATCCCTGCTCCCAGCTCCCAGAAGCAGAGGCTGGCGCTGGAAGGGCGCCGGGAGGTGCGCAGAGCCCGAGCAGGTAACGCTGGTGCAGCCTGGGCGCTGAAACTCCAGCGGAGCAAATCACTGCGGATGCACCGAGCCCAGACCCCCCCGTGCTCCCTCCCCAAACACTCCAGGAGATTTAAAATCCTGCAATACCACTGAAGAAAAACTACCTTTAACTAATACTGAAAGCTCAGAAGAGCGATTTTTTTTTTTATTAAAAAAAAAAAAGGAGAAAAAAAATTAGAAGTTTATCTGAGAAAGATAAAAAAAAAAATCTCTGGAAAGAAAATAATAACCCACAAAGAGCTGCTCTGTTCCCATTGCCGAGGGGAAAAAAAAAAAAAAAGTCCTATCTGCAAGGCCACGGGGTAACAGGAAGAAAAGGGAACACACTCGGAGCCAATTTAATTGTATCTGCATGGTTAAAAAAAAAAAAAAAAAAAAAAAAAAAGGGGAAAAAAAAATCTTCCAAGCGAGGAAGTTCGCGGTGCCTTCGCCTGGCCGGGAGCGAACGTACCTTGAGCAGCGGCCGCTGCCGAGGGGCTCCGGTGCCCCGAGTGCCCGGGGGAGGGGGAAAATAAAATATAGTATCAAGAGCTAGGTTTGTATCTGCTGGAGCTCGAGCTTTTACCAAGTCAAATCTCCCCGGCAGCGCACAGCATCTAAATGAATAGGCCGGATGCAGATTAACATTCAGGCTGCTCTCTGCAATGAATAGAGCCCTTTGATTAGGGACCTGAAGTAAATGCCAGTTTCAAACCGAAGCTTTAAAAACAGAGAAATATCAGTGCCAGAGGAATGCTCTCAGTGTTGGTACAAGACAGACTTTTGATGAGTCACTGCAATGCAAACAAAGATGGCAGAAATACTGTACTGTATGCTGATGAAATGCTTAGTGGTGCCACGGCAACTGAGACAGGTTTTAAATTTATAGTGCAGTTTTGCATATGAATTACGCTGTAAACTGCCTCCCCTGCCATCTAGTACATCCAGAGTGTCAAAGCATTTAAACTATTCCAAACAGTCTGCAGAGCTGGCACTGCTGCTGGTTAACTCCTGCGGCCAGGGGAAGGCAGGGAGCAGGGCTGGTGAGCATCCCCTGCATCCCCCCAGCACCCTCCTGTACCCCCTGCATGTCCCCAGCATCCTCCTGCATCCTGAGCATCCCCTGCATCCCCCCAGCATCTTCCTGCATCACCCCTGCATGGACTCAGCATCCTCCCTGCACTACCCCCACATGCCCCCAGCATCCTCCTGCATCCCTCCAGCATCCTCTGCATCCCCCTCAACAACCCCTGCATCCCCCCAGCATCCTCCCACCTGGCCCAGCATCCCACCCTGAGAGCTCCCCAAAAGCACCTGCCCAAAAGCACAGCTTTGGGAATGCCCAAATTAAAGGTGCTCCTTGGGCAGCCACAGTCCTGCTTCCTGTCCCCCCCCAGATCCCCCCCCCAATACAAGAAAGCCTTTCAAATGCAGGAAAAATGTTTACCCCTTGGGGAAAGCTTCTTTCAGTCTGTGGCTGAATCCACTAAAAGCAAATCCATTTGCTTAAGTAATGAAATCCCAGTCACATTGTCTCCTGGATTCAGATTTTAAATTACCTTCGCATTTATTGAGCATGTTTGGTGCTTTTTTCTGGGAAAGAGGGTGGGGCCTCCCTTTGCTTATTTCTCCTTTGCCCAGAGCGTTTTTCCTCGTGCCTTTGGCCTCGGGTTTGGTTCAATTGCTGTGCTCTGATGGTCACACACAGTTAAAATTCCAGGGATGAGAGGTGAGGCCATCCCCAGAGCAGGATAACTGCAGGGAGCACAGGGCTGGTGATGCTCCAGCCTGACCCTTCCCTCCTGATCCTGCTCACAGCTCCACTTCCACGTCCTGAGGGATGTTTGGTGCATGAGGTTCAAGCCCAGGGCAGGGAAGTGCTGCTCTCCCAGCAAAGCCCTGTGACATGGGTGCCCCAAATCCCACAGGACCTGCAGCCCCACGGAGCCTGGAGAGCCCCACTGCTCCCATTCCCTGCCTTGGGAATGCTCCCCACACTCAGGAGGTCACTGGGGTCCCTGCCTGGTGCTGCTGAGAGGGGACCAAGGTGACATTCCACGAGGAGATCAGAGGTGACACCACAACGACCAAGCCTGAGAGCCCAAAACCTCTCCCAAGCACGACAGCACCCACCTCTGCTGGAGAAAGGATGGAATCCGCCCTGGCAAACAAAGATCCCCTCTGGATCTGTGAAAATTACTGAGAAATACCCGAGTTAAAGAAAAAACATCACTGCTCAGGCACCTAAGGAAGCCTCATCCTTCCACGAGGATGGGAAGAACACGGGTGGAGAAGGATTTCCTCCTCTTCTCTTCCAGGAAGGGCTCCCTCAGAGCTGGAGAAGACACCAGGGAGGCCTTGGATGGACCTCCTTGGACCCAGCAGGGCAGGGTGTGTGGGACCAGCCAAGGACAGCTCGGTAGCACAGAACAAGCCAAACTTAAAATAAATATCAATTATTAATATTACTTAGAATTTGCTCTATAAGCAAACAGGCTTGTCAGGAGCAACCCCTGTCTCTCCCTAAAAGCACCAAATTGGGCTGGTTTAGGGAATGTTTTAAGCCAGAGAGAAGCAACAAAGTGCCCCAGCATCCCAAATCTTTGGCAAACCTCAGATAAAACCTCCCAGGAGAGTTTGAACCAAGATGCTGGACACAACTGGTCCCTCCCAAAATGCAGCTCCCAGGGAAATGGAGGGGAAGTAACAGTGCTTGGTTTAGAAAGAGCATCAAGGAACAGGAGCAAAGCCACACAAGGAAGCTGCAGAAGCCCAAACCACCCCAATAAACCATCAACCAGGACTGCTGGAATTTTCCCTTCTTCCTCCCTCTGCCCCTTTCCTTTTTATGACCAGAATACATTAAAAAAGCCTCCCAAAACCCAACCCAAAACCACCAACAACCCCAAATCATAAAGAAATAAAATAAAACAGTCTTGAAAGCCCAGGAGAATCTGCTCACCACCAAACCTCACATTCCCTAAAAACAACAGCAACAAAAAAACTAGTGAGATTAGACAGCAAATGCAATAAAGCTTGATAATTTCTAACTTTAAAATTCCTCTATTAAATATGATCATTTTTCTTTTAAATAGAGCACCAAGAGACTTTTGAAGGGTTTGAAATGGCTTCAGCCCATCTGACACAGGAAGAGCTGTGCTGCAGGAGAAATGACCTTTGCAATTACAGATGTAAACTGTATTTTTCCAGTCTCATCTCCCAAGCTGAGCTGTGTCCCAAGGTGCAGGAGGAGCCCCCAGCATGACCATGACCCCAAAAAATCCAGTTCCCTTTGGCCTGGAGTGCCCTACAGGTGACAGACCATCAACAGGACATCTCCAAATGGGAAAACTTGGATAAAACTGGATTAAAACCAGACAAACATCCCCCACCTTGAACATTTTACAAATGTGACCATTCAAGCAAAACATCATTTTGTTTTCTGATGGCAGCCTCTTTCTCCAGGAGGATAATTTGTACATCTCTGCCTGATTTTTGTAAAGTCATAGCCTTTGTCACAAGATGTTCATAAAAAATGCAGCTGTTATTTGAGACAACTTCCAGGAGAGTTTGGGAATTCTCAGTTTCTGCATTCATCTGCTTCGGGGGAAAGAAAAAAGCAGGTTTGCTCTTTTCCAAACTAATTCCCTGCTCTGAGGCCTGAAAGGTCAGGGCGAGGCGACAGCAACAAAGGAAAAAAGCATCGACCTAGAATGAGATGCTGCCATCAGAGCTCCCCCAGGAGTAATCAGAAATAATTAGATAATGTATTTAAATTGGCTTTTTTTTCTTAGCCAAACAACAGAGAGACTGGGTGGAGAATCATTTCCCCAAAACCCCCCAGATATCCCCCAAGTCCTGCAGCTCCCCAGGAAGGTGAGCTGGGCAGCAGCTGGGACAGGGACAAAGGGACAGGGACCCTCTGGGGCTGGGAGACAAAGCAGCCAAAGGCTTCCACCCCCCCAGCCAAAGCCCCAGGAAAGAAAAGAGCTGAAAAGTCCTGCCCTTGAAGGCCCCAAAGGGTCAAAGGAAACTTCCCTTTCTTCTGTAAATGAGGAGAGAGGGGGGGAAAATCCCACCCTTGGATTTGAGGCTGGCAGGGGGTCCTCAAAGCCACCCAATCCCCCAGGCACAGGGGTGGCACCTGCCCTGCTCTCACTGCAGGGTTTGGGGGTTATTTCCCCATTTTTTAATGTAAAGGAAATGTAAAAACCCAAGAGAAAATATGCAACAGCTCACTGCAAACTCAGTGGCCAAGTGTCGTTCCCCGAGCCCGGAGATGCTGTAATGCCTCAAATAAAATAGAGAGTTAAATAAAATAGAGTTCAGTAAACTAAAGAGTTAAATAAAATAAATAGCCAAATAAAATGCACTTCGGGTCTAGGCTGAGCATATTCCCCCCACCCCTGCATCACAGGCTGTGCCAGGGAGCCAAGGAGCCAAATTGCAAAGTCTGCACCCCCACCCCAACAACTGAGCATCCCCTCTTCCAGGTGAGAAAATCCAGGAGGGCAAGGGACAGGGATTGGAGCACAGGTTTGGATTCCTGCACAGGGTGGAGAAAACAAGGTTAAGTTCAGTAATCAAATGGCAATGAGCCTCCTCTCCTGCAGCACTGGTATCTGCAGCTCCAAAGTATTTATTTTTGAAATGCTGCAAGTGGCAAGCGGCGCGGACAGACCCTATTTTTAGTGTAGCAGCCAGTGGCAATGGGTGAAAGAAGATTATTTCTGCCTTATTAAGAGCAGAAAGTGAATTTGCAAATATTACTCAGTAACACACGGGCAGCCCCCACGCAGCAGACATGCAGCACGGAGCCACCACGGCTCCAGAGCCCGCAAAGTTCACACAGAAAGTGCAGCCCCAGAGGCTGGGCATTGGAAAATGGGGGGAAAAGGTGGAAAAGTGAATTAAAATCCCGCTGATGCCGCAGCTCAGGAGGTGTGGGCAGCCCCACTGCCAGGGGATGGGGACTGGGTGCTCAGTTTGGGACCCTGGCACTGCCCTGGGGGCTCTCCAAACATCTCCTCTGGGGACCTGGCACAGCCCCGAGGGGTCTCTGCCCAGGGAGCCTGGCACAGCCCCAAGGGGTCTCTCCTTGGGGACCCTGGCACAGTCCTGGGGGCGCTTCCTGGGAACCCTGGTACAGCCCAGAGGGTCTCACCCCAGTTCCCCATCACCGCCCTTAGGGTCTCTGTGGGGAACCCAGCACAGTCCCGAGGGTCTGTCCCCAATCCCCAGCACAGTCCCGAGGGTCTCTTTGCAGGGACCCCGACACTGCCCCAAGGGTCTCTCCCAGTTCCCCAGCACAGCCCTGAGGGTCTCTCCCCAAACCCTGGCACAGTCTCGAGGGTCTCCCCCAATCCCCCCGAGGGTCTCACCCCAATCCCCCAGCACAGCCCCAAGGGTCTCCCCCAGTTCCCCATCACTGCCCCGAGTGTCTCTCCCCAACCCCTGGCACAGCCCCGAGGGTCTCTTTGCAGGGACCCCGCACAGCCCCGTGTCCCCCTGGTGCCAGCACAGCTCCGAGGGTCTCTCCCCAATCCCTGGCACAGTCCCCAGGGTCTCTTTGCAGGGACCCCGGCACAGCCCCGGGGGTCTCTCCCAGTCCCCATCACATCCCCGAGGGTCTCTCCCAGTCCCCATCACATCCCCGAGGGTCTCTCCCAGTCCCCCATCACATCCCCGAGTGTCTCTCCCAGTCCCCCAGCACAGCCCCGGGGGTCTCTCTGCAGGGACCCGGCCCAGCCCCGTGTCCCCTCCCCGGTGCAGCCCGGCTCTGTCCCTCTGTCCTGCTGCAAGGTGAGTCACCGTCCCCGGGAGCACCGCGGCTCCTCGAGGTCACCCACCCGGCAGCTCCGAAAGTGCCGTCATTCAGCCAAGGCAAAGCGTGCTTTTGCCATTATTATTTAATTAGGCTTTCTTTTTTTTTCTTTCCCCCTTCCCTAAAACTGATCTTAAGAGCTCTCAAAGCAAAGAGAAGCAAAAATAGAAAATGCAACATTTTAATTTTTTTTTTTTTTTCTCTCTCTCAGATTGCTGCAAGGGGAAGGGAGAAGGGAGAGACATGGCTAGAAAATACAATTATTCTGCAGAACGGAGTATTTTGCCATCTAATAAAAAGTCAAGACCCCGAGTAAGTTATGGCCACAGGAAAGCACAGAGCACCCCATCACCCTGTCTGCAGCATCCCATCACAAGCACTAATTCCCATCCGTAACACATCAAAAAAGACAAGTGCCATGCTGAATCCTATTCTCCTCACTCCTAGTACACAACAGCAGAGCTAGCAATATATAACATGCATGACTCAGTCCTAGCACCGTGCCACTACGGAACAGAAAGCTTTAAAATAAAGTAAATATCTTAAAAGGTCAATTAAAAAAAGCTTACAAAACATCAGACGCTGCTTCTCGCTAGAGCTCATTACCTAGTATGGTGGAGCTGCCTGTGTGTTTTTTTTTCTTGTGCAAGTTAGTCTGTGAGTCAGCATTAACACACATGAGAACATCAGGAATACTGCCTAGTTCTGATGCAATGGAGGTTGTAAAAAAAAAAAAAAAAGAAGAAGAAGAAGAAGAAATCGCACTCGGTTTGGACAGGAGCCTGTAATTCAATTGCCTTTACTTTTCAATTACTGCATAGCCTACCCTGACCAACCTGCAGAGGGGAAGGAAACTTTGCTTACATCTCTGTCTTAAAATTAATGACTTTTACTTTTGGCTACAGCTTATTCTCCCTGCTTTAAAAAAAAAAAAAAAAAAAGACATAGTATAATTAACCCTTCAAGGGCAGCTGAGCCCGTGCAGCAATTGGGATCTTTGTGGTTTTGTAGGAATTTCAGGGCTGCCAAAAAGTTCTGGTGAAGGGAGACATTTATGCATTAAACTTTTAATACTCAATAAAGCAAAGCTACAATTGCATCTGAGCTTGATCTTTAATGGAAAGAGGAGCTTGCAGACAAGGGAAGTTAGAGACTGCAGAAATTTAACTCTGTGCTTCTGGGCTCAGACAGGCAAATACGAGACTGCACAGGAGCTTCTTCAAAAATGAGGGGCTTGGTGATCCAGCAAAACCCCTGACAAATCCAAAATTGGTGACACGAGGTGGCCACCCCAGCCTGACACCCACTTTGCCCAGACAGAGCTGAAAATCTGCTTTTTTTATATACTGCATTTACTGCTTGTAGTCCAGCAAAGAATTCCCTGTCCCCCCTTTTCCTGGGGGAAAAACCCCCCCAAGGCTGATCCCTGCTCCCAGGAGCATTGAGTACAGGAGCCTCAACACCGACTTTTCATTTCTGCCTCCTCTCCTCCTGCAGCAAAACCCCTCACTGGGGGCAACAAACTGTGCCCAAAGCTTCAGAATGTGCCTATTTCTGTATCACACCCTAAACCACCCCCAGACAATGCTGCAGCCCAGAATATTGTATTATATATACACTGCTGATGATTATAGATATGGAATATTATAATATAGATGATGTATGATCAATATATTGTTTTTATATATATGTATAAAGCATATTTTATATATATATATATATATATATATATATATATATATTATACTAAACTATGTCCACCAACATCTGACAAGTTCTGAGCTGCTGGGAGAGCCCTCTAAAATCTGGGGTTTTTTTTAATCTCTGCAGCAGGGAGAGGTCAGAGGTTGGAGTGAGAAAGTCTCCCCAGTGCTCACAACCTGAGCTGGTCCCACACCAACAAACACTGACCAAGCCCCAAAAATATAAACAGGTCTATCTAATTCATACAGACTCATAATCCAGTGAAACACAAAAAAATGCCAAACCCCCGTTTAGTTAGCTGGTTGTTTTCATGAGCAGACACAAACACTGCAAAACCCTTTCTTCTTTCCAAGTATAAATACTTATTAATGGTGATTAACCAACACAGAAGCCTCTAATATTAGAGATCACTCACTTCTGCAGCCTCTCCTGCAGGCAAGGGTCTGTCTCAAACCAGTATGAGCCTGGTGGGGTTATTTTTCCTTAAAGCATGTGGGATACTTGAATACAGATGAATTGAGTTTTAAAGGAAAAAAACCCAAGCAGCAACTTCTGGGCCAAGTTCTTGTGTGCCAAACTTTTCAACTGCCACAGCACAGCTCGACAGTGTTTCAAAAGAATTTAAGCACTGTTTTGAATACTGCTGACAATCTTCCTCATCAAAATTTGTAATTTAAATACCTCAAATCTGAAAAGCACGCTCCCTGGGGCATGCTTCATTCTCCCTCCCCACCACCCACCCTCCCCAAGCCCCATTTGGAATAAAATCCATTGCTTTCTGTATCTGGCGGGGTTTTCCCCCCTCCTGCAGCCCCCCAGCATCCTCTGCATCCCACAGGGATCCCAGCAGAGCTGGTTCTGCAGGGCAGCCCTGGGTGGAGCCTCTGTGTGCACCCCAAAACACAGAGCCCCCTTCCTCTTTCACAGCTCTCGAGGCTGCTTTAGAGATAAAACCAGTCACTGGTTTAGAGATAAGATCAGTCACTGGTTTAGAGATAAAATCACTGATTTAGAGCTAAGTCCAATTAGTGATTTAGGGCTAAAACAGTCACTGATTTAGGGCTAAAACCAGTTAGTGATTTAAAGCTAACACCAGTTAGTGATTTAGAGTTAAAACCAGTAACTGATTGAAAGCTAAAACCAGTTAGTGATTTAGGGCTAAAACCAGTTGCTGATTTAGGGCTAAAACCAGTTGCTGATTTAGAATTCAACCCAGTTAGTGATTTAGGGCTAAAACCAGTGCCTGGTTTAGGGCTAAAGCCAGTTAGTGATTCAGAATTAAAACCAGTGATCAATTTAAAGCTAAAACCAGTGACTGATGTAGGGCTAAAACCAGTTAGTGATTTAGAATTAAAACCAGTAACTGATTTTGGGCTAAAACCAGTAACTGATTTAAAGCTAAAACCAGTAACTGATTTTGGGCTAAAACCAGTAACTGATTTAGGGCTAAAACCAGTAACTGATTCAGGGCTAAAACCAGTTGCTGATTTAGAATTAAACCCAGTTACTGATCTAAAGCTAAAAGCAGGCAGTCCTGACTCCTACCCCCAGAAGGGGTTAATCCAAGGAGCCCCATTCCCACCTCTCTGCTCTCCAGTGGATGAGATGCTCCTTCAGACGTGTCAATAACCCCCCAAATAATTCCCTAATCCCGGAGGAGCAGCTGAAGGAATGTCTTGGGGTGGCAGTGCCGGGGGAGCAGCAGCTCCATTTTGGCAGGATTTGTGTTTAAGATTCCCTCCCATGGCTGCAAAGCACCTTGAAAGGTCGGCGAGCGCTTTCATATTCTCACATCCATCCCCGGCGCTGCCGCAGACGAAACGGATTGACCTAGACAAGAACTGCAACAGCCTCGCTGAAATAATCCATCAGCAGCCCTCAGCTGCAGCCTCCTTTGTCATGGGAACGCCGGGGAATCTCACCTACCTACTGCAGCCGAGAGGGGCTGGAGAGCCTTTAAATCCCAGCCCTGCTCTCCTGGGATGCAACCAAAGCCGGGCGAGCCGGCACGCAGCACCGATCCCTCCATGTTCCAAAGCCTGTGCCCATTACCCAACTCATTAAAGACAGTGATACTTTGTAACACACTCTAATCTTTAATATTCATAGCTTGCTTCATTTGCATATCATGCCATAAATAGTTGGAGCAGAGGTAAAACACAAAGCGCTCCACTTGCATTTCTAATTATGCCTAAAATCAAATGTAAATCACAACACAGCCAAGACACAGAAAATATTAAATTTGCTGGCTCTCAGTTAAAAATTTTTAAACATCCCCCCCCTCCCAATCATGCTCACAAACCCAATTATTTTTAAAAAGAAAAATCAAAGGGGCTCACGCTGTCTGTTCTCAAAGAGGAGCTGACACATCCCAGCCCCAGCCCTGGCGAGGGACCCAGCAGCATTCCCCCAGTGCCAGCCCATCTCCCCAAAACCACCCCCAAAAACCTGCCCTGCCCTTCCCACGGGGCTGGGCTGCAGCTGCCCATTTAACCTTGGTCTCTGGAGGAACATCAGGAGCCTTTTGCTCCGGGGTGCCTGGGAAAGCTGATCCCAGGCAAAGGAGGCAAATTTGAAACATCAGCTCAAATCTGAACTTGTGCTAATTGGGCTGGCTGGAGGTCAGGGCTTTGGGTTTGGGAAGGAGAAAGCCCTGGGGCTGGGAGCTGCTCAGTCCCGAGGTTTAACGAGGGAAGTTTTGGGGTGCTGGCACTCAGCAGCTCCGTGTCCAGAAGGAAACAAACAATTCCTGCTCACAATGTACCAAAAGCAGGCAGAGGCAGCACAGGCAGCTCCTCCCTGCTGTGTTTTCTCCTGGAACATGGAAGAGCCCTCAGAGGCAGGAGCTGCCCCTCAGTGGGACACCAGTCCTGTGGAAAAGGCTCAAGACCCCATTTCAGCCCTGCCAGGGAAAGGTTTGGCCTCAGTGAGCCCTGTGCTCTCTCCAGACACATCCCAAATATCAGCCCTGTTTGTGGGAGCTGCAGCAAATTCACTGCCTCCCCCAGAAAGGATCCTGGGGAGTGATGTGGAGCTGGCAGTGGCTCCTGGGACTTCAGTCCATCCACCACAGCCCTGGAGGATTGGTCCACAACAACTCCCAATTTACCAGCTTTTAGGGAAAAGCAACAATACCCAATTTATCAGCTTTTAGGGAAAAGTGTGGCATCAGCTGAGGCTGCACCCCTGGGGCAAACAGGGGTGAGGTGTTTGCCCCTGCACAGATGAACTGCCCCCACCTCCCCCAGTTCACAGAGACACCAGAACACTTTATACCTGCAAAGCACCTCGATATTCATGGATAAAAATTGTTATTAGTACATTCCTGCCATATTCTGCTCCTACTTGAATGCTGCTTTTCCAGGGTCCCTAAATCCCATCAGTGAATGGGTCCCCAATTCTTGCCCTCCCCTGGTGCTGCAGCTCATCCTGCCCCTTTCCAGACTCAACTCCAGCTCAGCAACTACACTGCATCAGCTCTAAGAAAGAGTTAAAAGATTTTTTTTTCCCTGCCATATCAACTTCCAAAGGATTCCAGAGACATCATTAAATTTAACTCCAAAAGGTGAGCAACCGCCCCGTGCCCCCAGCCTGCACCCAGGGAGAAGTGAAAGCGAGCAGCTCACAGCCTGCAAAGCTTTTCTGCTCTTCTTATGTACCCTGGCATCTTGCCCAGACCTATTTTTAAGCCCATTTACTAGAAATCCCACAAATTAAAGGAAATACGGATAATGTTGTAAGAATCCTTTGGGCCAAATAAAAGCTACACATAATTTTCCTTGTGCATCAAGAGTAAGATCCTTAACCACAAAAACCAGATTTCCCCAAAGCTCTTTTGCAACAGTGAGAGAGAATCTTGTTTTGTAAAAAGTTGCTTTGATTCACTCCTGGATTACAGGGAGCTCCGCTGCCTCCCGGCCAAACCCAGGAGTGATTCCTGTTATGAAACACAGAGGTGTTAGAACACAAATAAATTCAACATCTCAGCTCTGGAACAGGGACTGCAAGGACAGCCAGGCACAGAGTGCAGTGGGGAGAAGCTGCAGGATGGTTATTGGGATTTTTTTTCCCCTCTGCAGAGGAGATTTGGGTGGGTTTATCCCCCAGATCTATGCACTGTGTGTTCACAGTGCTCATGGAGGGGCAGTGGGCTGGGAAATTTCCAACCTGCAGGCAGGACACTCAGCACAGACCCTGTCCTCCATCTCCTGTGCCCATTCCCAGAGCCACCTGCACCCCCAGGATGGGGACAGGGTGGTGACAGGGTGAGATGTGCATCACCCCAGCCCCAGGGAAGGGCCTCCTCAGGGATTTCCTGAGAAACAGGGATTTTATACCAAAATAAATCTATCTCTGCATCTCTGCTTGAATAATGACAGTGGGGTCTCTCCTGGGGTGAGCAGGAAATACAGGAGCATCCACCTGCTGCAGGGCTTTGGGAAGGAGGGAAGAGCTGAGTTTAATGCAGCATCCATGATTTTAACTTTAAATAAACTCCACTAACAGCTCTTGTACTGGGATAGGATTAAAAAGAAACCAACAAGCAGATCCATGTTTCACTGAAACTCATCAGACGAGCAGAAACAGCCCCAAAACACAGCAAGTCAAAGCACCATTTGTGGTTAGTCCTGGCACAGAGCAAATTGAGGGGAAGGTGCTTCCTTTCCCCATCCAACCTCACTCTCCTTCATCCCCACCACTGGCTTAAAATGTCTTCCTCACAAACATTCCAGCTTCCTTTTAAAAAAGGAAAATAATTATGCTGGGGAATAACCACTTCTCTCCTACAAGCACACAGATATGAACAGTTAAACACACAACTTTGGGAACTTTGCCAAGATTTACATGTTTTGCATGGAAAGCAAATGTTGGTGGTTTTTTTTTTCCCCTGCCTGGGAAAATATTTAAGTGCTAAGTTTATGGAGCCAAGTCCATTTATTCCTGGTTTAGGCTGCTGCTCAGACAGAACTGAATTAGTGATTTAAGCAGCACTGGGGGATGCAGAGCTGGCCCACGCCAGAGCCCCCAGCCCAGAGCTGTGCTGGCACGTGGCTCTGGGAATTCTGTGCCAGACAGGGTTTTATCCATGGCACAGGATGGCAGGAGTGGCCACCCTTCCCTGGAGAGCCCCCCAGGTCCCTCCCAGCCCCACCAGTTCATTGCTGTGGTGCTTTTTGAAGCAGTAAAAGTCTTTTCACGGTGATGCCCTTAGAAACAGCAACACTTGATTTGCATTTTCCTGGCCCAATTTACCAAATCCCTGCCTCCAGATGGAAACTCCTCCCTGTGGTCCCAGCTCAGAGCAGCTCCCAGCTCCATCAGTGTGCTGGGACCAGTCCCATGAGCCAAGGCAGCAGCGGGCAGCAGGCCTGTCCCATCCCTGCAAGTGTCCAAGGCCAGGCTGGGCAGGGCTTGGAGCAACCTGGGACAGGGGAAAGGGGATGGAATAGGATGAGCTTTAAGGTCCTTTTCAAAAAAAAATCATTCAGGAATTCTATAAAACCCTGAGATCCCCAGCTTCAGCCACTTGCTCACACCTCTTCACAAGGCCCTCCAGCTTTTTGCAGCAAGCCATCCAGTGATTTTTGCCTCTGTATTTCCATTTATTTGTGTATTTTTGCAAATCTTTCTGGCCAGTTAAACCAGAACCGTGGCGATTGCGAAATCAGGAAATTTGCTGCAACGCTCGGTAACTCTTGCAAGGCAATTAGCCAAAGCCTCACACAAATAAGCTTTTTTTGCCACACCATTCTAACCACCAAGCATTAACCCATTTTCTTAGGAAACAACATCTGCTGAAACAACTTCCTAATCTAGCAGCAGGCATGGAAAAAACCCAGTGCAGTATCTCCAGTGCAGATTTGTCCTGCTCAGAGGGTACTGAGCAGACCCAGCCTCCTCTCACAGACCCTCTCCCTGGAATATTTATTCCCTGGGGCAGGAAAAGTGTTAAGGTCAAAGGTTTTCCTGCAGCCCTTCCATGTTTTAAAGACAGGGATGGTGGTGGAGCAGCCTGGGGGCTTTGGAGCAGGATTTGCTCCAAATGTGGGGTCTGAAATCCTTGGAGCTCCAGGAGCTGCACCCTACAGCTGCAGGGACAAATCAAAGCACAGCAGGATGGCACAGGTGTCATTCATAAAAATAAACTGGGAAATATTCATAAAAAAAAAACTACTGGGCAATAAAACAACAGTTTCTATTTCCTACCCTGGCCTTCACACAGCTTTTTTTCCTGGGAAAATGGGAACATAGAGCCAAAATCAGGCTCCGTGATTTGCCCTAGGAAAGACAGAAACCACACTGCATCCTTCTCCTTACTCCAGCCTGAAACAGCAGCCACACTTCTGTGCCATTTGTTAGAACTCATTTCCTCCCTTACTCGCTGCCCCTGCTTTCTCCACCATCCCAAAAGCCAATAAAATAAAATAAAAAGCTTCCTTTTGGGAACGCAGTGGTAATAATATTGCTCCCATCTGTTGGTAAGTCTGAGGACCTGCACGGGGAGCAAAGAGGCTGCAAAGCTGAAAGGGAGTCAAGTGTTTGCATGGTTTTAGTGAGAAATGAAATCCAGCTTTAAACACAGTAAATCGGAGACTATTCTGAATCACCTCTTGAATTTTTTAATGCTACTCCTGGGAGCACTGAAGGTAAATATGTTAATTTGACTTCAATCATGGAGCAGGGAAAAAAAAAAAGCAGCACACTGTATTAGTTTAGGGTACCAAGTCTTAAAACTATTCATGCATTTCTGCATATTTTATACTCAGCAAATAAAGTTCCAAGGTTCTATAAGGAGGCTGCAAAATTATTCTGAGTAAGCAATAATGAGCTGTGCATTATATAAGGCTGATACTAATGGTAATCTATTATTAAAATTTGAGAGTTATAGCAGCTCCATAGGAGTCCGAGAGCAGGTTTTCCTCCCTGGGAAGGGAGAGCAGCACCTGGAGCAGGGAGCTTGGCCAGGTTTTAGGGGACCCAGGCTGCACCCCAGCTCCTTGGGATCATCTGAGCCATGGCTAATGAACTTTTCCACAGGTACCACCTTGTCCCACTGCAGCATCCTCAGCCCCAGTATGTCCCATTCCCTGCCTGAGTGCAACACATCTCCCAAAACGCATTAAAAAATGAACAGGGTTCATTTTTAGTTGTCAGGTTTGTGTATCTCAGCTGTCCCCAGAGCCAGCCTGACCTTGATCCCTGCTGAGCTGCCCCACCTGGGCTGCAGGGATGTGTCCAGTGAAACCCAGGGAGCTTTTCCTGCCTGTCCCCTCCTGTCAAATCACCTCCAGGGCCTCCAAAGAGCACCAGGGTGGGAGCATGGGCTCAAATCTCGATGGAAGAGGGCACAGCCCAGCAGCCTGATCCACTGGAAGGTTCCCTGCCCTTGGAACAGGGATGGAACAAGACAGCTTTAAGGTCTCTTCCAAACCAAACCAAATTCCATGGTTTTAGAATGCTCAGCCAGTTCAAGCCAAGCTTTGCCTGGTGCTGGTTTGAGCTGGACTTGTTCTGCCCCTCTCCAGCCCCATTCCTCCCTGGAGATGGATGCTGCTTTCCTGGGGACTGCTGCTTCAGGATCCATCCCAGCCAGAGCTGAGGATTTTAAGGACAAATCATCATCTCCTGGAACAGCACCTCTCTGCATTGCTGTGAGAGAAACAAACAGCAAAAAGCCCAGAGTTTGGCTCCTTTTCCTCCTTCCTACATCTTTTGGTGAGAATCGAAGCAGTCTCTGGAGGCTGCAAATCTGGATCTGGAGAACTCACACAGAAATAGGCACAGCAGGGAGGGACCAGGACATGTCCATGTTTAACCTGCACACCTCCATCCCACAGAACTCATGGATCCTGAGCACCCCTGGGAACATGGTGGTCTCACCCCATGACCTGCCCCTTGGAGGAAAACCTCCCTTGGTTTTGCATGAAATGCAAAATTGCATTTTTCCCTGTGTTGCAGAGAGCAGCCAAGCTCCTTTTTCCCCAGTGAAATTCTGCAGCAAGTGCAGATCCCAAAGGCAACGTTCTGCCCAAACCAGAGGATAATGGAGCACAATAATTCCAGGAGAAACAAACTTAGTCTGAGACCTCTCTGCACCGAGAAGGATCTCAAACAGCAACGAGCTCTTTGCTCTCTCTCCACGCTGAAAAAGGCTCTGGGAAGGAAACCAAACAGAGCAGGTCAGACTTGCTGGGAGTTTCTGGCATCCACCTGCTCTGTGCCTGCTCCCTGCTGCCCTGAAGGAGTTAACAGCTCCTGGGGGATGTAACAGGAGCTGGAGTCAGTCACCCAGGCATAGCTGCCTATGAATGAAGTTGCCTTGGAGATGCAGCCAAAAGCAATGACCAGATATTAACTTTTCACCACGGGCTGCCAAGGCAGGCAGGACTTGTGAAACCAGCAGGACACAGCTCCCAGCCAGGCTGGAACATCCGGAGGCAACGCGAGGGACCCCTGATCCCCCCCAGAGGAGCAAAACTTTGTGTCTTTGCTCAAGGAACAGAAGGAATTTCCCCTTGCAAAGCCAAGCTGGCAAGAAAACCCAGCTCTGGGACCTTCTGGAATGGGCAATTAATGTCCATAAGCAGGATGATGCCTTCCCTTGGTTTAATTTTAAAGTTGATATTAAAGATAGCAGCTCATTGCTATTAAAGATACCAAGCTCCTTAATTCTTTCTGTAATCAGCTTCATAAGCAGAAAAAGCAGCACGGGCACCTTACCCAATGCAGCTGAAATGAGACATCATGAAACAAAACCATGAAGAAGGAGCTCAGAGGCTGGGCTGGTGCAGGATCACACACCTGCCTGAGCCAGCACTTCCTCTGCACTCCCAAGGACAGGGGTGGAGGTGGGTGAGCAGCAAGGAGAGGCTGCTCTGCCTCCCAGGGCAGCCACACAGAGGGAAACTCAACTTTAACTTTCTCAATCTCGGCTCAGAGCTCCCTTTTGTGCCCCATGAAGGTGCTCAGCCGCTTCCCAAGGGGACCATGTGGGGAGGACAGGGGTGACCAAAAAGGTGGCAGCAGGCAGCACCGGGAGGAAGAGCATCCACTCAATTCCAGGGGTGAAACCACCTCACCTGCACCTCTCCTCCCTCCAGCCTCACTGAGCCAAGGAAAAAAAACACCTTTCAACCACCACAAGGCTCGTTCTGCATGAGATAAATCAGAGCAGCACACTCCAGCCTGCCCTGGGGAACACACAGCACCAATGGACATTCCTCAAAAGCCCTGATTTCAACCCAAAACCCAGCCCCTGCAGGGGATGGTGCTCTCCAGGCCCTGTGTGAGCTGCACTGTGTCTCACACAGGGCCTGGCTTGGACACCAAGCCCAGCCCCACCAGCAGCACCAGCAGGGATGAACGGGTGGTGAAGCCACACCTGGGGCTGTCAGGGACATCACAGATCCACAAAGATGAAATAAAATGGACATCTTCCCATCAGAGCAAACACTTCCTTCCCATCCACACGCCAGCCCCTTGATATTTTTTCCCTGAAGGAAAAACAGAAGATGCTTTCCATAAGCAGACGATTTCAGCAGCTAATTTTACCATCACTTATGGTCGACTTTATGACTAAGATTTCATGCTGACTATATTAATCCTGTCAAATTTCAGAGTGAGAGAGAAATGATACTGTATATTTTATGGCTGCAATAACTTCTAAGCCATTAGACATGCATGCTGACATGAAAGTAATCAAATTGATTTTTTCCTATTACAATGAAGAACTTTGTATGAGCAAATAGTCTTTCTGGCACAGGAATGAAACTCCAAGAAGCCTGTGCTCACTCAGGAAATTAGGAAATTGCCACGAGCCATCGTTCAGAAATGTGAGTTTTCTGCTTACTCACATTTTATTGTCACCAAAGCTGAAAGGGACACGTTAGCCAACCAAAGGATCGACAAAAGCCAACGCCAGGGATAATCAGAGGGGTTTGAAGCCCTGTTAAATACTGCAGAAGCTGCAGTTAAATGCTTTCCCAGCATTAAAGGCTCCCCTGTGCCTTTTTTAACCTCATCAGACGCGTTTTTTCCCCCCCACAGCTCACTGGCCACTCCTGCAGGTGTTGGGTGTGCAAGGCAGAATGGACCAGGGTAAGTTGCTCAGAGGGTTTTTGGCAAGTCCAGGAGCCCTGAAAGTGTAAATGGATATCCCACAGCCAATGAGAAAGCCAGGGGGCCAGAAGGTCAACTGAAATGATTTTTAAATGCAAATAGGCCTTTAATTGTAAATTCCACTTGCTTGGTGCTTCGTTGAGCGTTTCAACACCAACTCATCTCTGCAGTTCAGCTCTGCCAGCCTAAAATTCCAATTTAAAACCCCGAAATTCCAATTTAAAACCCCTTAATCCACCCTGTGTGCCAAGCTCTAGAGAAAGCGAGGTCACAGCAGCAGACAAGTGGCAGGGCAGAGGTGCCCTGTGTGGACAGGGGCACACCTGGGCAGGGCAGGGGCTCTGCAAGCCAGGCCTTGCAGGGATGGGCCAACAGGGCACACCTGCCAGCTGAAAAACCCTGTGGAAACCTGCCTGCTTCCCCTGCTGCATGAGAACACGCTGGGTGTGAGAGGACAAGATCAGAGAGGCTCAACATCTCCAAAGACTCAGCAACCAGAAGCAATTAAGGGCAGATAACACAAATAATGCAAGAGACTCACCTGACACCCTGCGGGCACGGCCATGGTTCCTCTGCAGCCAGTAAAGTGCAAGGTTTTCTTTCAGTTTTTGGTTTTTTGGTTTTTTTTTTTGTGGAATATTGGTATCAATCATTAAATAATGTCAGATCTTTCAGACCAAGCAATGCTAAAGCTATCTGAATGCTCAAAGAGATAGGGGTGTATATAAATATATATATACACACATATATGTATCTATGTCTTGGGTTAGCAAAATCATTACAGTTTTAACATGGATTTAGTTGCAAATTAAAATGCTTTGATGGCTCTCGATCAATAACATTTATTTTTGGTTAAGTTTTCTTTTGGTATTTTTTTAAGCAAAAAAGAATTTAGAAATACAAAACCATAAAACCACAACTACATGGATCGCCTCAACCAAGACTTGCAAAACACCAATTTTAGTGAATTCCAATTTCAGTGAATTCCAGTTTCAGTGAATTCCTTTTCCTTCCACACCAGACATTTGTAAAATCACCAGAGCTGCCGTGGACAGGGAACCTTCCATTAGACCAGGTTGTTCCACCCAACATGGCCTTAAAGAAAAACAAAGTTGGGTGTTTTGCTGTTGTCTTGGGGCATGTTATTATTTGGGGTTTGGGTTTTTTTTAAGTTACAATGCGAACAAGCATAAGTTAGCAGTAAGTTATACAAGTGAAGCTCTCCCAACAAAACCCAATCCAAGGCTCACCCCAGCACACCATTAACCAGCACCAACCCAAGGTCCTCCTGCTGCCCCTGAGGTTCAGGAGGACCCCAGAACCTTCCAGAACAAGCCTGGTCCATCCTGACTCGGGATGTGGTGCCCAGAGGAGGGGGAGCAGTGAGCCACCAGCCCTCCACCACGCTCACCTGAACCCCCAGCAGGAACCAGCAAATCCTTCCAGCCCAACCCCAACAAGACCCTGCTTCAAAGTTCTTCCCCAAACCCCGAGTGCTGCAAAGGTAGAGCCTCCCAAGAGAGGCAGGGAACAATATCCATGAGTTTCTCATGACCTTACGGAGATTGCCATGACAACACCGCTGCCACCCTCCAAACATGGATATATTCATTTGCACTGGTGTGATTGAGAATAATTAGAGTGAGATTCCCTGAGCCAGGGAGTCACAGCTCTGGCAGCAGAGCCCAAGTTTCAAGGGAAGCAGCCTCAAATTTAAATGTAAAAAAGAAAACCGACAACACTCCTCGGAGCCGCGTGACCTAATTCATTATAAAGAATGTCAGTTAGCAAACCTTTTAAATAAAACATTAAGCTAGAGGTAATTTGAAGCCTTGTGGATTTTGTTTTACTCAATTATTTTCTAATGCTTCAACTTCAAGAATAAATATGCAGGAATCAAAAAAAAAAAAAGAAAAAAAAAAGGAATACTAAGGGTTTCATTTAATTCTTTTTTCAAAAGAAATGAAGACATTCATACTAAACCAAAATACCCTCAACCAAGCTGGATTTTTAATTAAAACTTTTATGTCCTACAAGATTCTTCAAGGTTATAATATCTGCTCCCACATCATGAGGCAGCATCATGCTCACACAAGGGCAAGCCCAACATCCACGTTAGAACAACCTGTGCTATGCATTGCTATACCTTATTTCCAGGACATCCACTCACAAATTAAACCAGGCTGGAATGCTATTTCTTCCCTGCCCCATAATTTCCATAACCACTTGCAATTTTCACTCTGTTGGGAAGGGTTTCCCTGCAGCAGGCTGAGGCAGGGGATGATCATGCTGGCCTCTGCTTTGGTTTTATTAATGCCTGGTGGGAAGAGCAGGGCTGGAGTGAGGCAGGTGGGGATGGAAAACCTGCAGAAGGGCAGCAGAGGGTAAAAGGCACTGCTGGTGATCACAGCTTAAAATGAGGTTAATTGGGAAAAGGGGGGAAACAAAGGGAATCACAGAATCCTGGAGGAGTTGGGTTGGAAGTGACATCAAAGCCCATCCAGTGCCACCCCTGCCATGGGCAGGGACACCTTCCACTGTCCCAGGCTGCTCCAAGCCCTGTCCAACCTGGCCTTGGGCACTGCCAGGGATCCAGGGGCAGCCACAGCTTCTCCTGGAAGAATAGAAGTTCTCCTGTGATGAACAGGAGCAGTTCTCCTGTGATGAACACTACAAATGCTCTTCTAAGAAATACAACAAAACCAAAAAACAAAAATAGTCATAAAGAGTCATCCTTTGAAGGAAAAAAAAAAAAGTTTAGAGTTAAATATTTGATTTGATTTTGGCAGCATCACCCTTTTCCAGAGGCTACCAGAAAGAGATTTGCAGGAATGTGCTTAACACCGCTCTGCTACAAGTCCATGCTACAAAACATTCCGGAAACAAAGAAACCCAGAAGATAAAAAGATTCCTTTCCGCCACACTGTTCAGAATAAAACACCTCCCTACTTTGATTCAGCCTTCCTTGCAGTGTTTAAAAAATAAAAAGTCAGCTTTTGCCTGTAATTCGCCCAGTGGGTCCAGCAGGGATCCCCAGCAGTTCCCATCCTGTGCCCAGGAGATGCCAGGGGAGCAGAGCCAGCTCATGTAACCCCTCACTGCCCTGATTTCTCAGGTCACAACCACACCCTGGGGCCACTTTCGGGGTGTTAAAAGTTCTCCGTGTCACGGAAATAAAGGATTTGGTGTTGGTGGAAGGTGTGAAGGGCGGAATTCACATGGCACATCACACCCCTGCACCCAGGGCTCCTTTTCAAGGCAGAAAACTCCGGATAAATCCATTTCTCTGCAGCAGGGAATAAACAAGGATTAGAATTCACCCGTTCATAACAGGGAAACCCTGCAGCTAGGGGTGGAGTCAGGCAGGGCTGGAACATCCAGCCTAAGTTGCTTGACGAATGCTAACTATGACTTCCAGCTTATTTATCTAATTTGGCTTGATTTTTAAATATTGAGTTATCTAACCAGACACAAAAAGAGAGCCTGAAAATTTCCTGGGTTAGTGAAAACTCTCCCTGCTGCTTTAATTCAATATACATGTCTGAATATTACTGACTTTTCTCAATCACATTTGTATTGAGAAATCAGGAGCTCGTTTTCTCAAAATGGTGTTAAGTGCCTGGAAAACGGGGTTCTACAGCAAAAGAGCCTCTCCAAAGCTGACTGAATGCATAGCTTACACGTATTTTAGTCATTTACAATATTTATCAGGCTCTATTTTTGTCAATCAATCCATAAGAAGAGCAGAACAGCCAATACCTATAAAACAATCAGCTCCATTTCAGCACAATCCGATTTCTGTGTGAGAAAGGGGCAGCTCTGAACTGATACAGCCAGTTTGTAATACACACACACACACACAAAAAAATACATACAGCAGGGATGAAGTCAGTGGCAAAATCCTCAATGGCTTCATCTGGGCCAGGATCACCTCCAGGAACGTGCTGGTGCTTGGAGAAACAGCAGGGAGGTGCCAAGGCTGGGAAAAGGAGGCTCAGGGAAGATTTCAGTGCTCCCAACAACTCCTGACAGGAGGGGACAGGCAGGGTGTCGGGCTCTGCTGCCAGGGAACAGGGTCAGGAGAGAGGGAACAGCCTCCAGCTGTGCCAGGGGAGGCCCAGCTTGGACAGCAGCAGGATTTTCCCCATGGAAAGGGTGGCCAGGCACTGCCCAGGGAGTGCCCAGGGAAGGCCTGGATGTGGCACTCAGTGCTCCAGGATGGGCCTGATGATTGATTCTTTTCAAATGATTTAATGATTGCTACTTTTGATCAGTGGGATCAATGATCCCAGAGGTTTTTTCCAGCCTCAGTGACCCCGGGAAGGCTGCATGGGGCACGACCACCCACCCCATCCCCACTGGATGGGTCCAACCCCATCCAGGGTGGTCTGACTGGTCCCAGTGGCCCAGAGGCTGACACAGGTGGCACTGGGCACCTGGGGAGTCTGTCCCTGTGGGATCCATCCCAGGCCTGTTCCTTGGAGCTGCTGCTGGTGCCCAGGCTGGTGCTGAGCATCCCCACCCCAGGAACACGAGGCCCCGCCACGGAATTCCAGAGAGCACCACACAGCTGAGCACACCAGCGCCTGTCATCACCATCAGGGGGATTGGAAACAAAGATCCAAGCACAAAAACCCTGCCTGACCATCCCTGAACCCACGAGGTACCACTCACTCCCCCCAGCCCCAGCCTGCTTTTAAAATTCAGCCTTTATCAGCTTGAGTTGAGCAAATCCAGTCAAAAGGCAGAAACGGATTGTGCTAGTAAGCAGAAAAACTGTTACATCTTCTGAATGTAATTTTGCCAAAAGCCTCTGCACAATTTTTTTTGTCACGCTTTGCATTATGAAGGAAATTTCTTTTTAGAAGAACAGGAGAATGATTTGCATAATATTCTTTGCAAGTTAATATCAGCCTCTGATAATGATCTCTGCATAATGCAAAAACGTTTGAGAAGACTGTTACAACACTAAGTAATCATATTTTAAATTATGTTTCCCTTTATAGAAAGGTGTTGCAAAAACACACAGACATGAAATCTGTCTGTTGAAGTCCCAAGAACCACCTGACCATCTTCCCACTATTCTACTGTTACAGATTGCAACACTGCCTTTCAAAATCTTACAAAACAAATTACACTGCAACAGTCTGGCTTCACAGAAGGCAGAGCTTTTTCCTGTGCTGCTGCTCCAGCACATTACATTTCACAAGAGCCTCTGATGTGCTGCAGGGGTTAAGCAAGGGCCCAGAAATGAAGCTGTAACACCATCAGATGTGGCTGCTCAGGTGGATTGTCCCCTCTCACAGTGCCACCAGCAGAGGTGGCAGTACCAGGGTATGCCCTGCCTGCCAGCAGATGGGTAACTCCTGCTTTGGCCCAGCTGCCATTCAGACTGTGACACCCCACAGGGGTCCCTTCCAGCAGGGAGGGGTCTCCCCAAAATCCCTGCGAGGGATCTCTGCTCACCCCATCACTCATGGCTAACCAGGCCAGGAACCAGACATCAAAGCAGAGGTGCTGGAGGAAGCCATTTGTACAACTCTGCTGGGCAGCATCCTGCTGGATGTGGGTGATTTCCCTCCAAAGGGGGATGTGGGTGGGCAGCTAATGCACTTGGATATTAAATACTTAATATGTCACTGAGGCTTAACAGCCACAGGCAAGTGGTTAAAACCTGAGCCAAGCTTCCCTGAACTGCCAGGAACAGAGGGAGGCTCCTGAGACAGGAGGAGGTGGAATCAGGAGTGGGATGAGGACTTTGGGACCGAACATACAAATGATGCAGCTCAGGTCTGGGGTGGGCAGTGCTACCAAGGGCAGTGCCAGCAGCAGAGAGTGTCCCAGAGAGCCACTGTGCCCATGGCAGCCTCAGGAGCACAGTGGGCAGCACGTACAGTCAGTGCCACCCACGCCCGTCACACACACAACAGGGCATCATTCAGCCTCTGCGGTGGGTGGTTCTTGTCCCACCTACAAAACCAAGACTAAAATTCAAATACCAGATCTGAGCAGCCAAGGCAAGGAGGAAAAAAACCTCTGGGATGTCAGTCTGGGCTCGCTGAGGCAGCTCAAGCACTGCCCTGGCTATGAAACCATCCCAGAGCCATGAGACCATTCCTGCCCTCAAGAACTTTGGGTAACTTGGAGAGTTTGTCCAACCACATGGACATGAGAACAATCCTTCACCCCATCCATCTCCCCTTTTCATATCTTTTCAAACAAGCTCCAAGCAGCTCCTGGCTACACCTCACGCCAGGCTCCCTCAGATGGGTTTGCAAGCATTGGGAGGTTGGTTGGGTTTTTCTCCAAAAGTGCCAGCAAATCTCTCCCTCTTCCTCCCAAACTGACATATCCATCCATAGAGGTGGGTGCTACCACCAGACACAACTCCTAAGCTCCCAACCCACCTGCTGTCACCTGGACAGCCATCACCTGGACAGCAGGAGGGAAAACTCCTCCCAGCAAAACACCAGAGCTCCTGGCACACGTGCACTGGGGCGGGCACAGGGTGTGGGAACTGCCTGCACCAAATATTTCCATTGCTAATGCTGCACCCCGGGTCTCACACAACATTCCTGAGGCACCCAGGAGAGGTCAGGAGCAGGCTGCAGGGCGGGGAGGGGACAGCAAAGCAGCCAAACAGCACCAATCCCTCAGGCACAGCCAGGGGAGGCTGCAGGAGCATCCGGCATCACTTGTGATGCTTCATAAATACACTGCAATTGAACTTCCAGGATTTTTGGGGCAAAAACCACTTGGGAGGTGTGAAAAAGAAGCAAGAAATCATGACTGTCACTCTATAGGACCTCACAGAAGAGTGGTAAAAGCCACTGGAATATTTTTGTTTAAAATCGCTCACAACACTTTGCACTGTGGACATCACCAGTGTGCCACTGTGCTTCTCTGGGTTTTCAGGATGGTCAAGCAAAAAAATTCAGCTCAGTGCTCTGCCAAGCTGTGCTGGGGTGACAGCCTGGACCAGACACACACAGGCTGCAGCTTCTCCTGGTTTCTCCACCCCCTCCAAGTTGTGCTGCCCTCCTGTCCCCCTGCAAAGAGTTAAGTCCTCCCTCCTGCATCATTTCTCCTGCCAAATGCAGATTAGTCAGCAACTACTGCAGGATACACCTCTCCTAAGGCACTCATGAACAAAGCAACAGCCAGCTTGGGACCTTAAAGGGAAGGTAAATGAGGAAACTTCCTAAACTTGATTGCAAAAATATTCATGAAGGTACCCCGTGGCTCAGGTACCTCCAGCTGCTCTGCTGAAGCTCCCACTGGCTCCCAAGGGACTGCAGAGGTGGGATGGACACTAAATCAAGTGCTGCAAGCTGGAATTAGAATCCACCAGAGCATCTGAAAACCACCCAGAGCCAAACCCCCAGCCCTCACTGCCTGACCCCAGAGCAAGCCTTGGGATGGAGGCTCCCACTGCCCAGCTAAAGCCCTGCAAGGACCCTGGGCTCCATGTACATTTTTACACTTGCACAAAGAAACCAAACACCCAGCAGTCATCTGAAAGGCCAGTTATTAGATCACTTGAAATGAGCTGAAATGAAAATCCCACAGGTTTTATTGGACTACTGAGATATTGATTCTGGTGTGCTTCTCACTCAGCCTGCAGCACAGAAATTCACCCTGCTAGAAATCCCACCTGTGTGCTGGGCCAGAAAATGCACTGGGAATGTTCAGGGCTGCTTTTCCTTGTTCCCTTTTCCCGAGCCTGGAACTTTCCCTTCCCCTAAGGGAAAGTCATTTAGCTTGACTGGCACAAATGCTGCTGGTTTCACCCAAAGGCACAAACCACCCCCTGGGGTACCCCTGGTGCAGAATATACCCCCAGTTCATCTGACCAGCTGAGCTGGGACAAGGATGGCTCCCACTCTGGCAAGGCCTCCCCCAGCCCTGCCATTATTTGACAATTTTGGATCCCCATCCCCAATTCTCTCAGGTTATAAATTCACGCGATGCCTCGACAGCAAAACAACACCGCTATAAATTATTATATTTTTTCCTACCCACATAAAAAGGGAGCAAAACAATTAAAACCCAGGCTGTGCTGTGTGTGCAGAGGCACTGCAGAGCTCCAAGAAGCCCTTCCCCAGCCGGGGTGCCCAGTGCTGGTCCCTGTGATGAGGTGCCAGCAGCACGCTCTGTGCTGCACGGCTCACTGCCCACGGCATGAGCCAGCCCCAGGCCACTGCCAGCCCAGGGTTCTGCTGCTCTGTTCTCCCCAGCCCAGAGTTCTCCTCCTCTCCCCAACCCAGAGTTCTGCTCTGTTCTCCCCAGCCCAGAGTTCTGCTCTGTTCTCCCCAGCCCAGAGTTCTCCTGTTCTCCCCAGCCCAAAATTCTCCTCTCCCCAGCCCAGAGTTCTCCTCCTCTCCCCAGCCCAGAATTCTCCTCCTCTCCCCAGCCCAGAGTTCTCCTGCTGGGAGGCAGCAGCTCTGCGCCTCGCATGGATCTGTGCAGCTTTTTGCTTTAAAAAAAAAAAATAAAATCTCTAAATAAAAATTCATGCTTGCAGCACAAACACAAGCTGGGCTGGTACTCCACTCCTCCCTGGGCGGGATGTGCTCATCCCTTGAGCTGCAGCTCAGCCTGAGGTCCTGAGGTGCATCACTGCCTGGACAGCAGCACACCCACCCTCCCAAAAACCCCAAACCCTTCCCCATGCTGGCAAGGACAATGTTCTTCCCTAAAGGACCTGCCCTTCCCTAAAGATCCAAGGTCCCACAGGAGGTGTAAAGCTCTTGGGCTCTGGAGAAGGTGTCCAGGAGTGTGTAAGGCTGGGACTGACCAGCACAGAGTGTTCTGGAGCCTTGGAGGGGCTGAGCACAGCCCATGGCCCTGATGCAGCCATGGCACAGATCCTGGGAGCTGTGTGGTGAGTCAAGAAGTCCTGATGTTGGATTCACTGCACAGCCTGTGAATTAGTCAATCCTCCTCTTTCGCCTGGGGAGGGGGGCTGGTCCCAATTCAAATATTGTGTAAGCTGAAAAAGAGCCTCTTAAAAAAAAAAAAAAAACCCAACCAAATTCGAACAGATAAAATGCAGAAATACTATTTTGGAGGAACTGGGGAAAGCTGAAGCAATAATGACAAACGATTCCTTGCTGCTCTCCCATTCCCTTCCTCCCAGGGCCTTAAAAAGGCCTCTCACCATCCTGCCCTGGCCCTGCTCACGTTACACTGGGATCAACCAAAGCAGAGTCTGGTGCTCGTGTCCTGCCCAAGGTCACCGTGACAGCCAGAGCCCAGCAGGAGCCCAGCCTGGAGCTTCTGGAGCTTCTGGAGCTTCCCAGGGCTCTGCCCCAGCCCCTGACCCCGGCATTCCCACATTCCCAGGCACGACCTGGGGGGAACACAGCACTGGGGAGTGATGGAGCAGCAGGGCTGGGTTTGGTTGGCTTCATTTCCACGGACACCATGCAGAAAGCCAAAGAAACCTTCCCAACTTCCCCTTTTCTCCAAGGCTTTTCTCTCTCCCTGCTTTTCTTCCCCCCAGTTCTTAAAATCCAATTATAGCACGACTCTCTCAGCAGGGGTCAGTGTGGAATAAGAATCGCCCGAGTTAATGGACATGAGACCAAGAAAGATTAATGCCTAAATGGTTTCAAAAGTTGTATGATGCCGATTTCATTAACATTTTAATTGTAATGTATCTTTTAAATCTTCTTTCACACTAATGGTTTTTATATGCTTCAAAAAAGAAAAAGAAAAAAAAAACTGCTGACAACAAAAATATCAACATACCAAAATTAACAGACGGAACTGAGTGCTGTAATGGGAACTGAATGAAATGCAGAAAACCATGTTAATGATGCATTAAGAGTAGAAACTGTGCTCAGACAAGAGTCAAAAATTCAGCCCTACACTTGCATGCCTTGACTTTGAACAGGGGCACCTTTCCCCAGGTACTCAGCACAACCTCATCTTGTGTCTTTCAGGGGGAAAAAAACCCAACCTGTCAAGCTACTTATGCTTAAATGTACATTTCATAATCACTTAGAAGTTGTATGAAAAAAAACCCCATAAAGCAACAACCCCAGAAGCTCTACCAAACGCAGAAGTTTATAACAAAAAAAAAAAAGCTGTCAATTAATCAGATTTTAGCAGGGTGACAGAGAGGAGCAGCAGGTTCAGGGGAGGAGGCTGCTGCTGTCCATCCCCTTCTCCATGGAATGGCACTGCTGTGGCTGTCACCACTCCCTGGGCTCTGGCACCTCAAGCACAGCAGAATTCCCAGACAGGAAAGATGCTGCTGCAACCGCCGTGCAAAATTTTATTTTACTTAATTAGAAGACAATTAAACCTAAGCAATAATGTTTCATTAAGCATGGGCATGTATTGATGATGTTAGCACGGATAAACGGAGACACAGAAGGAGCAGATAATTGGGGAGCAGACAGATGAAGTTTTAAACAACTTTGGTTTGTAGAAATGAGTGAGAGATATGCTTCTGTCGCCTGCCCTGAGGCCAAGCTGCAGGGGAGATGCAAAAACCACAGCTTTCCTTCCCAGTCCATCAGAACTTCTTAGAAGAGAGAAAATCCAGTCTGAGGGATTCAAAGCCTCCTTATGCCCAATAGGAAATCATAATCCCCAGGTTTGCCATGAGGATGTGATTCCAGCCACAACAGAATAACCATCATCCTACTCAGGTTTAAACGTTTTAAGGTTTCTGCAGCTGGTGAGGTGCTGAGGGAGGTTTCCAGTGAAGGGGTAGCTATGGAGAGAGGTTACTGCTGCTTGTGGGGATTTCATCCCACAGGATCTCAGCCATGGAAGGGTCTGTAATCCCACAGGGCAGCCAGGCTCATGCATCCCACTGGAATCCTCCCAGCAAGCCCCATCTGCCTCTTCCCTTGGAAATCAAATCCTTTTATCCACCTTCAAATGGATAAACCCTCACTCCCCATCTCCTTTGGGCACCGGGCCATTGCCTTCTGCACGGCACACCATGAGACACCAACCCTTTATTGATGTCTCACATTTCACCTCTGTGCAGCATAACCCCACAAAGCTCAGGAGGACCAAAACATCATCATCACCCCTTTGCCCTGCCACCACTGCCCAGCCTCTCCTACAGCCTCCCTGCAAGCATTGATGTTCTCTCCTGTTTCCCTAATGCTTCCTATAATCCAAGTGTAAATGTTTGTCCTATGACAGGGAGAACTGGCATGTAAAACATGTCCCCCCACACAAAATGTATATATATATCCCAGGCTGCCATATGCTTCCCAGTGGGTACCACGGCAGGAATGCTGCGTGGAGCAGAGCCAGCGCTGGCAGGACCCTCCTGCCCCTCCACCTCAGCCCCACTGAGCCCCAGCTCCCTGCACAGGCTGTGCTGCTGAAATCCAGCCCCCAGACAGCCCAGGATGAAAAACACCTGGCTGCTGTCCCCCTGCCCATCCATCCAGAGGAGCCCTGATCGCTGCCCAGAGGGACAAGAGGGATTTCCTAATGAAGGATGCACAGATCCTGCTTGTGGCTCCACAGCCCTGGGGATGACACCGGGGAGGAGGTGAGGGGTTTAATCTCGTCCCAGTGACTATATATGGTCACTGTGATGGAGCCACCTCCCCGTGCTCACGCTCTGCTGCCCTTGGCTCCTGGCACTGGGCTCCGCAGCAAACTGGCAGGGCCTGGGCACGGCGCCGGCGCGCCACAAGTCAGCAGACTCCCCACGTTCCTGTGCTCTCTCTCCCCCTTTCCCAATTTTTTTCTGGCTTGTAAAAAGTCTTTTATCAGTTAAAAACCAGAGAGAATGCGCAAATACTCAAGGAAAAAAAAAAAACAAACAAAACAAAAAACCCTAAGACATTTTAAGAGTGTTTTATAGAGAATTGTTGCACGGGGGACAAAAAAAAAAAAACCAACAAGCTGTCAAGTTACTTATGCTTAAATGTACATTTCATAATCACTTAGATGTTTTATGGAAAAAAAATTTAATCTTTTGGTGAAAAGTGTATCAATTTATTCAGCCCACATAGGCTGTTAGTGCTGGGTAGTTTGTGGCTGCAATTCCTGGCCCTACCCCCCATCCACCCACCTAGGGGAAAAAAAACTCACTGAAATACTTGTCTTCATAGGAAATGCAACACCAAAAAATGTACTTGACATGCAAAATTCTGTGAAAAGTCTGACGTGAGGACCTCTGAAAAGCCTGAGGCCAAACTGCGCCGGCTGCTCGCAGCCCCGGGAACACACAGAGCACAAAACCTGTGCCAAGGGCTATTTATCTTCATTTTATCCATTCAGCCAGGAGCTTTCAGGGGGTCTTGGGCACAGCCACCAAAGAACTGCTCTCATCACCATCATCCCAACAGCACCAGCATCCCCCATCCCTCCTGTCCAGCCCAGCCTGGATCCCTGGGATCCTGCCCAGGGCTGAAGCCCCAGCAGGGAGCAGGAGGAAGCTCCACACTCTGCCTCCATCCTCTGTCCCAGCAGTCTGATTTTTATTACCTCCGTCCCCATTTAGAAGTAACCACATGACAAAGCCGAGCGCAATCCTGCCCAGGGAGCTCGCCTGGGATTGCCTCTCCCTCCCCGGGAACACAGCATTTTAGCAAGTTTTCCCTTCACAGCAGAATTTGTGGCTACAAAGAATGTTAAGATTTAATCTTTTTTTTTTTTTCAAGATGCCTGTTCTGCCTCCAAACATTTGCTCAAAAACAAGTTGAACTTAAAAAAAAAAACCAAAAACCCCAACAAAAAATAAACCACTAATGAATCACAGTTCCTAGCAAATGAGCAATTGCAGTTGACACAATGAATTATGCCTGAAGCAAGCTGGGAAACATATTTTGCAAATGATCTCATCCACAGGCAAACCTGGCATGACACTTGATTTGCTAAAAAAGACACAAAGCCTGTCAAAATTCCTGTCACTCCGCAAATAAAGTCAGGTAGAGAAAACCAACAGCCTCACCCTCTTTTAAGCACGCTTCACCTATTTCTCAATTGCTCTACAGGCTTGAATTAATAAAATAAAAAAACCCCACACGCCCTCCTGTAGGTGTGCCCATCCCAGTGGGTGCTGAGGGCCATGGGATGTGCTGCCACTTCCCTGGATGAGGAAGAAATGGGCTGGGAAGCTGCTCTTTGGATGCCAAGCCCAGGCTCAGCTCGATTTGAAGCCTAATTGCAGCAAGATCCGATGCTCGATGCTCGCTCTGGCCATTAGGTATGGCAGGGAACTCACAATTCCCTTTAATTTCCTCCAGCTGCATGCCTGGGTTTTATTTCTTTCATTACATTCAAGCAAACTCAGGGGTTAGAAAAGAGAGGGGGGGAAAAGCCACTCAAGTGCAGCCCCCCCCTGCTCCTCACATCCCTGGAGCTGTCTCAGAGCAGTTCCCTTTGGCCCAGCACATCCCACCCTATTTCCCCACCTGAAAAGCTGCTGGCTCAGAAAACCTGAAAAAACTCAAAGCCATGGCTGAACCCTCCTTCTAACCCCGTTTTGTCAGAGTATTTTTAAACACAGAGCAAAGCAGGAGCCGAGTCCCAGCACTCTTTCCCGGGTTGTTCCATGGTGTTTGTCCCCAGTTCCTGCCACCCCAGTGCCAGCAGAGCCACCTCTGACCCCATCCCTGCCCACCCCACAGCCCTCCAGGGACCAGGGGCTGTCCAACAAGACAGCCTGAAATAAATATTTCCATTCCAAGGTGAGCTGGGCTGTGTCCCCAGCCAGGAAGGCACAGTCTGGAGGTTCCTCCCAAGCCAGCCCTGATCTCCCCGGGTGGATCAGGCTCTGGCAGGAGCTCTGTTGGTGTTTCTCCCCTGGCCGGCAATGCTGCAAAGTGGCCTCGCTCCTCCTGACACCTCCAGCTGGGATCTGAGCCAAAGCCCAGCCCAGAGGGACTCACCTGGATGCTCCAGCCAGGCTCAAGTTCAAGGAGAAGGGAATTTTCTTTCCTGGACTTACAAGCAGTGAGGATGCTCCGTGCCCCCCCGAGCACGGGGATGCTGCCCTGTCACTGGCACCAGCCAAAAGGAGCCAAAATCTGCCTCCAGTTCCAGCAGGCTCCCTCAGGAAAGCACAGTCATGGCTGGGGGAGCTAAAAGGCTTTTATATTGCCAGAGGGCTCCAAAAATATCACTTCCAAAGTGATCCAGCATCAGCACACGCATCCTGGCTAATGGCATCCATCTCTCAGAACAGAGGGGGGCTCTGGGAAAAGCTTGGGGAGCCCTGGACAACGTTTTGGGAGCACTGCCCTGCACAGCCACAGCCCAACCAACACACAGACCACATCTCTGGCCCCCGTGGGACCCCCTGCTCCTGCCCTGATGCCTGGCTTTACTCTGCTCTCTGTAATTCCAGCCGCCTTGGGAGGGGTTTTTTTTTGACAAATTTTAAGTTTCAGAAATCCATCCCCACCCTGCTCTGTCCCAATACGACAGCTTTTACCCAGTGAAGCCTTAATTAAAAGGCCTCTGCAGGACGAAAATCCCCAAAACACAGCAGTTACAGCCACAGAAGGACATTTACTCTCAGGAGGGACAGGATCAGACCCCTGATTTTTTTTCTACTTGCCACTTACTTCAAATCCAAGCATTATCACCCCCATCATCCTCACCTTGGGGTCACAGCCTTACTGTCCTCAGCTGGGCAAGCCACAGCAAGTCAGCTGCTAAGGAACAGCTCAGCTTTGCTCTTTTTAGTTAAAAGCTTTCAGAATTTCAGAGCAGGCTGCGAATCTGGCAGGAGATTTGGGGGGGAGGCGTGCTGGGATGCTGCAGTTTGGAGCAGCCCCGCTCTCCCCAGGACCCCAGGGGCAGTGTCCCCACGGAGCAGCAGCAGCAGCAGCAATCATCCCGGTTTGTTTACCGATCCCAGCTTCTCCTGCTGTTTAATATTTCAGCTGGAGAAGGTGAGCCGGCACGCCAGCCCCTCAATTACGCAGGGCGAGAGGCAAACACTTGGCAGGCAGCGAGCACATCAAGCTGCCCACAAGCTTCGCAAATGCCTCCGGAAAGGAGGAGGGGGGAGAGAGGGGAAGAAAGAAAAAAAAAAAAAGGAATATTCAAATTAATGAGCCGGCGGGGTAATGGAGACTTGGCTGGAAGTGATCCTGCACTTCGCCGTCGGCCGGGCCGGCGGAGCAGCACGCGATGTACCGCTGGCTTTTCCTAGGGCAGGGAAGATGTTTGGAGAAGTCCTTGAGCGCTGTAACTACAGCAGGGCTGCGGCGGGCACGGAGCGCTCCCGGCCGAGCCCAACTCCCGGCCCCGCTCCCCGCACCCCGGAGCGGCTCCAGCCCCCCGACAGAGGGGTCCCCCTGGGATGGGGGCACATCCCACCCGGCCAAGGGGACCCCCGTGAGCGCCCACGGCTCGGGGGTCCTTCCCCAAACCCCAATTTCGGGGTTCGGCCGGGTTTTGGATTTCAGTCTCTCCCGTTTCGCAGCGTTTCCCTCCCCTGGGAGCCAAAGTCCGAGCCTGCGCCTGCATTCACCCCTAACCCGCAGCCCCCGAGGGGGTTCCCGCACAGCCCAACCCCGCATTGCCGCAGGACCGCCAGGAACCCCCGAACCGCGCTTCCCACGGGGGTACCGGGGGCACAGCCCGGCCGGTCCCCCCTGCGCTGCCCTGCCCTGCCCTCCCCGCACCCCCGGCCGGGACCCCCGGGACCCGCGGGTGAGGGGCGCGATGTGCGCGTCCCCCAGCCCAGCCCAGCCCAGCCCAGCCCGGCACAGCCCGCCCCGGGGGCCATGCGGGCTCGGCGCTGCCCCGGGCGCTGCCGGGGCCGGGCCGGGGCTGGGCCGGGGGTCGGGGCCGGGCCGGGGTCCCGGGGCTGCGCTCACCTGCGGGGCGCCGGCCCCCGAGGCTGCCCTGGGCCTGACGCGGCGGGGCCGGGCGGCGGCAGGAAGTGATTCCAGCCGCTCCTCACATGGACTTTCCCTGACCTCGCCCAGCAGCGCCGGCAGCCGCCGCACAGACCGGCCCGGCGGGACCGGCACCGGCAGCGGCTCCGCGCCAGGGCCGCCCGCGGGGCGGGGGCGGGCGGGGGGCGGCACCGGCCCGGGGGGACCCGCGGGAGGAGCCGCGGGGGGCGGGACCGGCGCGGACACCCCGAACCCCCCGGGCCCGCTCCCCCAGCCCCGGGCCCGGGAGGGGCGGGCACGGCCCGGAGCGGGGCGGGAACCGCGGGGCTCGGGCTGCTGCCTTCGGCTCCCCATGTGTTCTACTTTTATTTTATTTTATTTTATTTTATTTTATTTTATTTTATTTTATTTTATTTTATTCCATTTTATTTTATTCCATTTTAATATTATTTTATTTATTTTATTTTATTCCATTTTAATATTATTTTATTTATTTTATTTTATTCTATTCTATTATTATTTTATTCTATGCTATTCTATTGTTATTTTATTTCTTATTTTTTATTTATTTTATTTTTTATTCATTTTATTTTTTATTCTATTTTATTCTATTTTTTTAATTTTATGCTTTATTTTTATTTTATTTTTTTGTCTATTTTATTTGATTTTTATTTTAGTCTATTTTATTTTTATTTTATTTTATTCTCCCTTAATATTTCGTCTCATTTTAGCCCTTCTATTTTATATTATTTCTTTTTTGCTGTTTATATTTTTAATTTCCTTTTCCTCTTTCACTTTTTAAATTCCATTTATTTTGTCTGTTTATATTTTATTTAACTTTATTTTTCTTTTTAATTAATTTCATTATTTCCTTCCTAATTTCCTTTTCATTTATTTTTTAACCTGATAATTTATTTTTCTTTTTTATTTTTCACTTCATTTAATCTCATTTCTGTTATTTATTTATTTATAATTACTTATTATTATTTATAATTCTGTTATTTATTTATTTATAATTATTTCACTATATAATGAGCTTCCATCCCCAGTTTTGGTGTTTATCCCAGCCCAGATTGGATGTCACAGGGAGATGCCCTGTGCTGACCCACAGCTCCAGGGCTGCCCCTTTTCCACACCCTTGTCCTGCAGAAAAAGCCTTTCAAGCATCACAAAAAGCAGAGTAATCTGAGGTGGGACTGCTCGAGCCTTGTGGGCACATTTCCATTCCAAATTTCATCCTACAGCCTAAAAAATTAAAAAAGTCCTTTTGCTTTGTTGCCTCCCTAAGCCCAAAATATTAAAATCAGCAAATTTGCATGATGAAAGTGTGCAGCGTTGGCCCTATGTCTGCTAAAGGAATTTCAAAGGAGTAACAAAAAACCTCTTTAAAGCAGGAGCCTCTTGCTGTCTGCTTTGCATGCGAGATTATGTCAGAACTTCTTTGGATCTGGAAGTTTCTCTCCTCTCACACTCACCAACATTCATCATTTAGAGGCTGCCTCAAAATCTGCAGCAAAATATCCCCATATTTTAAAAATCAGCATTGAATGCCTAGAACTGCTCAAGGCTGAGGAATTTCATTAGCACTTGACACTTTAAAAAACAGTGTCAGGTCAGGACAAACACATTTGCTTTTCTGCTCAAGATAAATTCGGGGTTTTTTTTTAGAAATGATGCATGAGAAATATGTCCCCAACTGCATTCTGAGCAGAGCAACCGTAGAACCCTTCCAGTGGGAGAGCCCAGCTCCTCTTCCTCGGCTTTCATTGAAGCATCTCCACATCAGCTCATCAGGAAGGAGCGACAGGAAAAGGGGGAATGGCTGCAGGGAGGGCAGGGTTAGGTGGGATTTTGGGACAAAATCCTTTCCTGGGAGGGTGGGGATGCCCAGAGCAGCTGTGGCTGCCCCTGGATCCCTGGAAGTGTCCCTGGACAGGGCTTGGAGCCACCTGGCACAGGGAGAGGTGAAATCTGAGCAATATCTCCTGCAAGAACTTCCCTGGCCCAGGAGATGCCCCAAAGCACCTTGTGGGGCTACAGCACTGCTCTGGGGGACAAACACCCCTGTGGGGTGACAGCACTGTCCCCTGTCCCTCCCTGAGCAGCACAGCCACATCAGAGCATCCCTGTGACACACAGGACATGGGGACACGGCTCAGGGCACTCCTGTGGCCCCAAGTGCTGCACTGAGCAGCTCCATGCCCTGGCTCAGCACAGGGATTTGGGGTTTGGGAGCCCCCAGCACCTCCCTGAGGGTCTCAGAAAATCCAGAGACATCCACAGGGAGCTGGAAAACTCCAGTCCCTCCTGCAGTGCTCCAACAGGAGAGGAGATCTGAGCTCTGTGACTCGCCCAGGGCCTCCCCAGCTTGGAGAGACAGCAGAGCCCTTAATGCTCCAGCGCAGGAGCATCTCCCTCCCTTCAGCCATGGACATTTTAAAAACGTTCTGTGATGGAGAAAGAAACATTTCTTAAGTACCATTTGATGTCTCAGAATGGCTCCGGGGTTAGAGAAAACATGTTTATTTACTACTCTGCTGATTTTAATGCGAAAGATTGGTTCAGTGAGTAGAGGAAACAAACCAGGCAACATTTTCCATAATGTCTGCAAAGTGTTCCCGGGCTGCGGAAATATTTTCTTTCTCTCTCTCTCTCTTGCCTGCGTTTTTTTCAATCTAGCATTTCAAATTGAAGAATGGCTTGAGGGCTGAAGAAATCACTTGATAAAATACCCAACATTTACATTCTTGCAGGAGAACAGCTAACTTTTTTATTTTTTTTTTCCATCTGAACAGTGGTTTAGTGAAGCAGAAGAAACAATCCTGCAGCATCCCACATCCCTTTAACCCCTTCTGGCTGCATCTGAACTTTCGCTGTTCACTGCAAAGCTTTAGGGATTTTGTTCCTTCTCCAAATTCTGGGCTCTAAGGCCACTGCAGGTGGCTAAAATACACCTTGCAGCTTGATTTCCAGGTGGATTTCTGGATGTCTGGGTGAGAGAGCCAGCCTGGCTGGGGACCAGCCCATGGCAAAGCATCAATCTCTGCACCAATCTCTGATTTATTTTGTGCAGGGATGTGACTTTCCAGCAAACTTTGGAAAGCAAAAAGGTCTTTCTAATCTTCCTGCCCGCAGAGATGCTGGGCTGGGAATGCCCCTGGACTGATTCCCAGCACTTGGTGGCGGTGGGATCACCTTGAGCAGGTGCTGGAAGACCTGCAAAAATTCAGGAGTCTGCCAGGAGACTCCTTACCCTGCAGCAATCCTTCAGAGGACTTCAATTGCCACATTAGGAAGGATTTTTGTAGTTTGCTTTGTAGGTAGAATAATTTTTATCTCCCCAGCCCAAGGTGTGACCGATATTTGTGCTGGGCTGTGAGCTACAAGGCCTGGTGGAAGGTGGAGAGGATCTCCAGAAACCTTCCCTGGCATGGCCCACTCAGCCAGCCCTGAGCACAATTGATATTCATGGACGGAGGAGAGGACACAGGGCTCTGTTACAGCCCAGCCAAGTTCCCTGGGATTAGCATCACACCCAACAAAACAAAATGTGTCAGAACCCCTCATTCTGTGCTTCACTTCATGCCAGAGGGATCTGCCTTTTCCTCTGCCGTTCACAGCAGCCCAGTGAACTTTGCCAGGTGGGGAGTTCTGCTTGTGGCGCTCCCTCGTGCAGGAATAGAGACAATCTCTGAAACCAAACAGCACCATGAGTGAGGGGAGAGCTGGTTCTGAGGGGATTTGTGACAACCAGCAGGGCAGAGGCTCTGGCACTGGGAGCAGTGACCCTCCAGGTGCACCCCTGTCAGCCACAAAGCTCAAATCAGGGCTGAGGGCAGCTCTTCCACCACCTTTGCCCTGGAAAATGGACATTAAGAGGTTGGATGGCCCTCCCTGCCTCCTGTGCTGCGGTGTCTCCATCTCCTCCCGCTGCAGGATTTCTCTCTGCTCCCATCAGGGAGCCTGCCTGGGGTGGATTTCACTGGGAAAGCTCGAACCCTGCTGCAGTAAATCTCTCCTGGGTCACAGGGGGTCTCATTCCAGCCCAGCAATGTTTCCATGTCAGCCCCCAGAGCTCCCCTGGGAGGCTCAGAATTGGCATTTTGATGGTGTTTGAGCTCTCTGGACCTGGCTGTGACCCTGTGAGGTCTCTGGTGACGAGAGCCATTGCCACTGCAGCTGGGATAGCGAACATCCCCCACAGCCTCCAGTGCCACACATGGGACGAGGGATGAGGTGCTAACACCACAATTTGGGACAAGCCCCTGAAATCTTTGTTCAGCCAAAGCCACAGCACCCAGGGGATGATTCCTTACCCATGAAAGCCTTTGTTTGTTGTCTTTGGTGGCTGTTCAGCTCTCTCATTTTTTCTCCGTGGGGTTTTCTCCTTCCCAGCTCTGAGAGGGGTGCGATGGCTCCAGCTCTTCCAGCCCTCCATCCACCCCAGCTCCTGATGTCAGCCAGGAGAGGGAAGCTCTGCTGGCAGCCTCTGCCACCCCACTGCTCTGGGCAGGGCTTTCCCCCATCAGCACGACGGAGTCACCCCTGGGGTGATGGGGTGGACACAGATGTTCCTGGAATCCCAGAATGGTTTGGAAGAGACCCTAAAGACCACCCCAATCCAAGGCAGTGACACCTTCCACCATCCCAGGCTGCTCCAAGCCTGGCATTGGACACTTCCAGGGATGGGGTGAAGTTAAAGTTGTTATTTTTTATGAATACCAAGAATAAATCTCTGAGCTCTTCACATGAAGCCTCTACAGAAGGCTCCAGCATCACCCTGTGCCACGCAGCTGACACGGTGCAGATGTGGATTGTTTTGACTCCAGCCAGGCTTATTTGATTTACATTAAAATGATTAGGAATAAGTTAAAACAAACAGAAATGAGATGTCTCCAAGGCAGCTGCATTGTCCTGCCTAAACTGGCACAAGACTGTGTGTAAAAAGGCTTTACTTGTTAGTAAATAGAGAAATCCTCCCGATCCTGCTGGGGAATTGCTCCAGAAGCTCAAGGCACTGCTTGTTTCCAGCTGGGTCCCCCGAGGTGAGAGCAGGACAACAACAGAAAACCATGTATCATTGGCCTGTTTTAGTAATTATTTATTATATA
Source organism: Molothrus aeneus (assembly GCF_037042795.1). Taxonomy (NCBI): domain Eukaryota; kingdom Metazoa; phylum Chordata; class Aves; order Passeriformes; family Icteridae; genus Molothrus; species Molothrus aeneus. Next base: position 9,239,817 of record NC_089664.1, on the reverse strand, counting down.
ATGGTGTGGTGCCTGTGCAAGCGGGAGAAGAGAAAGCCCAGCCCTGGGAGGCGTTTTCTGCCTGTGTTAATTCTGCCCGTGGCAGGTGCTCACAGCCTGGCTCAGCTGAGCTGCTGGCCTGGGAGCCTCTGACCTCCCTGGACACAGCCTGCAGACTCTGCTCCCAGGAGCAGCATTAAAATAAATTTCCATAAAAGTATCTGCTTTCATCTTAAAGACTCAACGTGCTGGTGGATGGAAGCTCGTCTGGTGCTGATATTTAATTGCCTCTAAAGCTCAGAAACGGCATTTCAGGCGAGCTGGTGCAATTCACAGGACACCAGCAGCCTTGCTCTGGCTGCCTGCTCTCTGTCTGAGCTCTGCCCATGATTTCTGCTCCCCAGATGAGCCATCTGACACTGGCTGTGGGAGCAGACATCCCCTCAGCGCTGGATCCAGGAGCCCTGGGACACTGAGGCAGCTCCCAAGGGACTCACTCCTGCTGCAGCTTTGCACTGGAGACAGGGATTGCTTCAAAGAGTTTGGAAAACTGGGAAGGAGCTTCTCCTTTGGGTCTGGCAGAGGAGGTAAAGCTGCTCCCTGGACACCCCTGTAATGTGGAGGGGCCAGCCTGGGGGATTTGGGGACATGGAGCAACACCTCAGGATGTATCTCAGCCCAAACTCCCTGCAGACCCTCTCAGAGAGTGGCTCATTTCTCTGATAACTTTTTTGATCAGAGAAAGTGATCAACCATCACTTTTTCAAAGTCTTTCTTGGTTCATAATTTAAATTCATTTCAAGCTGGCCACTCAGTTGACTGCTGAGCCAACAAATGGTGCTCAGGCTCTCCCTGCAGATCCTCTGACACCCCTCACTGTTCCTGATGTGGGTGCTCAGGAACACAAGCAAGATGCCTTTAAATCAAGAGGCTCGGGTCAGCCTTGCAGGGCAGGTAACTCTGGCCAGGTGGAAAGGGGAGGAGGTGGCCACGTGTGTGCCCTGCAGGAGATGATGATACCCTCGATGAGAAACTGCCAGAGACAGAGTCAGGCGTTTGATTTCTCTGAGCTAAGCATGTAAATGAGACTGGCATAATCGGTCTGTGTTTCCCCTTCCTTTCTGTAGAGGAATATTTTGGGTTGAAGTGTCTGTGATGTGACTGATGCAGCAAGTCAGCGCTGTCAGAGCCTGATTCACGAGTCGCTGCTGCAGTGCTGGGGGTGGGAGCGGGTAACCTTGGCTCCTGCTCCTCCTCCTGCCGCTCTGCTGGGATCCGGTGTCACCGGCAGGTGCTGCCGGGAGCGGCTCTGTCCCCGCTGGGACGGAGGTGACACAGGGAGGGCTCTCCTTGCTCACGAAACCAGCACAGCGCCTGTCTTGGTCACTGCCGATGGACCAGGCAGGGCAAGGAGCATCCCCAGATGTCTCCTGGAATGCTGCTCCTGGACACGAGAGGGTCTGGGGTCTCATTGTGAGGGATTGAGTGACTCTTGGTGCTGAAGTTAAGCCAAATCTTTTCATATTTCCCACAGAACTGGAGTGTGATCTTATCACAGGAGCTGCAGTCAGGCCTGTGCATTGGCACAGCTCCTTTGCTATTGTTGAGAAAGTCTTGGTCTGAGAAAATTTACAGTAATAATGATCCCCCCTGAAGCGTATTGTGACTCTTTATTCCGTGTTTGCCCTGGTAGCTGCACCTTTAAAGCAGAGAGGGCACCCCAAGAAAAGCCACCACTCCAGCCCACCCAGGACAGCACCCCAAGAGAGGAGAGAGAGCTTTGCCAGCCAAAGATCCATTGGAAAGAAACCTTCAGCTGATGAATTTTCCGGGTTTCCCACAACAATTTTGGGAGAGTTTTGTGTCCCATTGTTATAAGACAAATTTCTAAGGCACTGTTCACGAGGAGCTGGGCAGGGATGTGATGTCCCATCCATCCCTGTGGGATGTCTCCCACCTGTTCCAAGGTGCTCCTGCTGGGACTGGGCTGGGCTCCTGGCACCTGGCAGGAGGAGGAACTGGAGCACCAGTGGCTGCACACAAAAGCATGGGAAAAAACCTGCTGTGATTTACCCACACGGGGTTCAATAAACATTAGATCTGATGGCATTCATCGTTTTTTCATAGCATGCTCGATTACTGCTTCAGTTATTGCTCAAATGACATCATTCCTGGCAAAGGAATTGATTGATTTTTTAATGAATATTCATATGGCATTTCAGCCAGGAGTAGGCATTAATATTCTAAGAAAGAAGAATGAAACGTACATCCTAATTTAATGAATGATTGTAAATATGTATCTGATGGATAATGTGCCGATGAGCATTTCAAAAGGCATCCACAGCCACCTCGGGGGCTTTTTTTGGGAACAAAGGGGCAGCCAGGGTGCAGGCAAGGCAGAGGGGTGAGGCATGGACCGGGCCACCTGGTCAGATGTCACCACAGATCTCCTGTCACTCGCTTTGGGATTCTGCAATGCCCTGAGATAAATCAGATATTGATAACACTCGCTGGTCCCAGGCCATGCTGGGGCTGTGGCGTGGAAAGCAGCGGTGAGAGTGAGATGGGCAGCTGGACAAAGAGACTGGGGGACAGCAGAGAGCCCCCATTTCCCCCTCTGGAGGCAGGTAAAGCATCGGCTCCATCCCCCCTGGAGCTCTGTCATGTTCAATTCCCTTCACCAGGTGTCGGCTGCGAGGCTTGCTCTCCCCAAATGTACATATATATATGTATATATTTGTCAGACATCCTTAAGATGTCTCCCCGTTCTGAGCGCGGATCCTTTGTGAAGGCAACAGTTGTAGCGCTTAAACAGCGACAGCAGCCTCGGTTCTCCCCCTCGTGCCATCATCCCGGCTTGGAAAACGCTAAAACCCGGGGCTCAGAGTGCCAGTGCTGAGAGCATCTTAAACAGGCGTTTGTTTCATTGAAATGCGCCTTGGGGCCCGGGGGGAGAGCGCACACACACCTGAAGCATCCTCCGGCCGCAGGGATAAATCAGGGCATCGCCGCTAGAGCCAGCGAGGTGACAGCAACGGAAGGCTATTTATACTCCATTGTGCGAGGCAGAGAGCGGGGCCCTTCTGCTGACAAAGCACAAACAGCCCCGGTCCGCGTGGAACGAGAAAAGCAATCCCAGAAATTCCCTGCCCCGAGACCGAGGAACAGGGACCTCAGTGGGAGCAGAGCTGCTTCTGCTGCTCCCCTTTTCCCAATAAACCCACGCGCTGTTCCTCCTGGAGCTGGCAGGGAAGGGGCAGAACCTCCGGAGGGCATCACCGGCTGCAGGCGGGGCCGGGCTGTGCCCGAGAGCGCCCGGGATGAGCCCCGGGAGCAGCCCCGGCTCCATTCGCTCATCCCCGCGCGTGGGACCGAGTTTGCCGATAAAAATACAGCCAGAGTTATGCTTGGTATGGAACAAGCAGGCAGTAGCTGCCGGAGACTTCACAACATCCCGCTCCTGGCTCGCCTCCAGAGCGCCAAAACAAAACAAAAATTCAGTTGGCATCTCTGCGGATTGAAGCGAGTTTTTCTTTCTGCAGCAATTGCTGAACAAACGTTTCGATACTTGTGCTGCCGCCCCCACCCCTGCTCTCCCCCGAATCATGCGCTGCAAGGAGGGAAAAGATGTTCAAGGTCATGGGCATGCTGTGAGCAGAATGACAGAATCCCAGAAGCACCGAGGCTGGGAAAGCCCTCCCGGACCATTGAGTCCAACCTGTGACTGATCCTCACCTTGTCACCCAGCCCAGAGCACAGAGTGGCACCTCCAGCCCTTCCCTGGACACCTCCAGCCCTTCCCTGGACACATCCAGCCCGTCTTTGGACACATCCAGCCCTTCTTTGGACACATCCAGCCCTTCCTTGGACACCTCCAAAGGTGGGGACACCACCACCCCCCTGGGCAGCCCCTTTCAACCCATTTCTTTCTGTGAAGAAATTCTTCCTGAACAAACCTGCTCATTGCCCATCTCTGTCCTCAGTGGCCTCACTGCACTCTGTCGCCAGTGTGGAGCTCAAGCCGTGGGTGCTGTGGGCCCAGCAGGGCCTGCAGGACTGGGGTGGTTTCTCCAAATCATTCTCTTATCATTCTGGGGGCGGTTGGACCCTCAGAGAGGTGCAGCTTGTACACCTGGGCTGAATTCAACCCCTGACATTGGAAAAGCAAATTCACCTTCCTCCCATCCCAGGCTGCTCCCTTGCACCAGCCAGGAAGGAGCACAACTCAGGAATTACAGCAGAGTCAGCCTGGGAAAAATCCCACAGCAGGGGCCTGAAATGAGGGAATTCAGGGTCTGGCCTCATATTTCTTGTGTGACACGGGACACAAACAATGTGCATCTTCTGTAGGTTTGAGTGTTGCAACTTGACCTTCCAGGTTTTGCTTTCAACTGGTTTATTTATTTCCCCAAGAAAAGGCAGGTTTGTTTGAGAGGAAACAAGGTGAAACCCTGACCTTGCTGAAAGCTCTGAGAGTTTACCATTGATTGCAGCAGAATTAGACATTTACACAGAGTTATAACCAGAAGTTCAGGTCTTGGTTCTTGTTCCTTTGGTGCTCGATGCTTTAAAGGAAGCGACCAAAAATCCTCCAGCCCTTCCCTGCATGCCCACCATTCATTCCCCCTCCTGCCAGCCCCCTCCTGCCCTCTCTCTGCAGGGCAGCTACAGTCCTTGAAGCATGAAATTTTCCTGTCATTATTGCAGCACATGGCTATCATGTCATTACCGATCAGAAAAATCCTCTCGTGTTTCCCCTGCACCCAGCCCTGTCCGAGGGCGTTCACAATGTGCGAGCACGGGCACAACTCAAACAATCAATCTCTGTGGAAACCACCCCCTGCTCCTGCACAGAGCAGTCACTGCACTCCCCTGGCTCTGGGCAGCCAGAGTGCAGAAATGCAGCAATTTGGGTGAATTTTGACCCTACAGCAGCCCCCCCCAAATGCTGCACAGCGACTTTGCAATCCAGACTCCCCGTGCGCCCAGAGGAGCTCTTTGTACAGTGTCTTAATCAGTACATAAAATGCTTTCAGTGAAATGCTGCCTTCTTCTGTCTATTTGTCACAACTGATGCTCTGGTGAGCAGTAAATAGGAAATTTGTTGGCAAATCAGCACTACCAGCTCAGTTTGCAAGGCAAGGCAGGAGCACAGAACTCTGAGCAGGTCCCGTCGTGCCTCGTGCTGGACCCTCAGTCCTTGAGGCTCAGCGAGTCCTGAAGGCACATAAATCTCTCCTCAACAACCCAGCAAAACCCAGACAGAGCGTGGTTATGTAATTCCCAGCACTTCTGATGTTATTAAAAGGGCTGATTAAAGCAATGTATGCACAAGAATTCCCCAGCAGTTTTTGCTGGGAAAGCTCCACATTGAAAATTCAGGCCTGTGCTGCTCCCCGCCTCCCTCCCCTCATCCCCATCCCCGTTGCACAACGCTGGTTTCATGTTTGCCACCAGACAGTTTGCAGTCAGCCTCACATGGAAAAGAAGGAAGTAACAGTGCCTACATTGCACAGAACTGCAAGCAAACGCCTTTCCAAGAAACTATTAAGCAGTGCTCATTTGAAGTTTAAACGAGGGAGAGAAAAAAAAAAAAAAGAAAGAAAGAAAAAAAAAAGAAGACAAACTTGGAAGGATTTTTCTTGGCTCGGAGCTTTTTATGAAATTCAGATTTGAAGTGAAACGTGGCCAGGCAGCACCAGTGGGGCGGCAGCAGAGGCAGAGTGCAGGCAGGGATGGCTGACAGAGCCGAGCTTTCCCCAGTGCTAATCCCTGCACTTGTCCCCTTGCAGAGGGCACAGCCTGGCACCCACAGCTCCCCTCTGCCCATTCTGCCCGGCCCCAGTGCCCATCTCCCCCTGCTCCATCCTCCTGCTTCATCTCCCCTGCTCCATCTCCCCCTGCTCTTCTCCCCTGCTCATCTCCCCCCTCCATCTCCCCCTGCTCCATCTCCCCCTGCTCCATCTCCCCCTGCTCCATCCCCCAGCTCCATCCCCCTCTCCATCTCCCTGCTCCATCTCCCCTGCTCCATCTCCCCTGCTCCATCCCCTGCTCATCTCCCCCTGCTCCATCTCCCCCTCTCCATCCCCCTGCTCCATCTCCCTGCTCCATCTCCCTGCTCCATTTCCCCCTACTCCATCTCCCCATGCTCCATCCCCCTGCTCCATCTCCCTGCTCCATCCCCCTGCTCCATCTCCCCTGCTCCATCCCCTGCTCCATCTCCCTGCTCCATCTCCCCTGCTCCATCTCCTCCTGCTCCATCCCCCTTCTCCATCCCCCTGCTCCATCTCCCTGCTCCATTTCCCCCTACTCCATCTCCCCCTGCTCCATCTCCCCCTGCTCCATCCCCCTCTCCATCCCCTGCTCCATCCCCCTCTCCATCCCCTGCTCCATCTCCTCCTGCTCCATCCCCCTGCTCCATCTCCCCTGCTCCATCTCCTCCTGCTCCATCCCCTGCTCCATCTCCTCCTGCTCCATCCCCCTGCTCCATCTCCCCTGCTCCATCCCCTGCTCCATCTCCCTGCTCCATCTCCCCTGCTCCATCTCCCCTGCTCCATCTCCCCTGCTCCATCCCCCTGCTCCATCTCCCCTGCTCCATCCCCCTCTCCATCCCCCTGCTCCATCCCCCTGCTCCATCTCCCCTGCTCCATCTCCCCCTGCTCCATCTCCCCCTGCTCCATCTCCCCTGCTCCATCCCCTGCTCCATCTCCTCCTGCTCCATCTCCCCCTGCTCCATCCCCTGCTCCATCTCCCCTGCTCCATTCCCTGCTCCATCTCCTCCTGCTCCATCCCCCAGCGCTGCCCGGGGTTGGTTTTGGCCGCGGGGCCGGCGGGGCTGGCGGGGGGCCCGGGGCTGCCGGTCCCGGTGCCCGGGGATGCTGGCAGGGCACCCGCCGGGGCACGGCGTTCTGAAGCGATGTGAAACGGCCCCTTTGTGCCGCACACAGCCGCGATTGTTCCTCGGGAGCTTTGCATGGACGAGCCGCTGTCCCCCCGGCGGCTTCAGACACCCTTGATGTCAGAATAAACGAACAGGCAGCGTTAAAGCAACAGCGTTGGGCTTTTCAAAGATACATCCCTGGGATTCATTTTTTAAAACATGCCTCATTTTTCGAGGCAGGGAGATAAGACTCCTCCGGAAAAAAAAAAATCAAAAAATCTCTTTGCCCATCTAAATTCTCCCCATTACTGAGCAAATGGTTTGCAACAACAAATTTATTCCGCAGCGTCTCCTGTGCTCTTTTTTGTTTGAAAAAGGCACAAACAGATTGTGATTTTCTCTAACAGATTCACCATCTGGGAAATTTTTCATGCAACTCTTTTCCTCACTGGGAGCAAGTTACTCAGAGGGGAATTCCCAGCAGAGAGCAGACTCTGAAGGGATGGGTCGTTCATGTAATTAGCATGCATAATCTGGATGTCCTTACTCAGGCAAAACTCTCACCAGGGCCAATGGGAGATTTATTTCTTTTTTTCAAGAACCAGCTAAGGACTTTGGTATTTGTCTCTTGGTGTTACATACAGTGTTTTCCTTGCAGGGAGAAGTTGGCTTTTGGCTGCGTTTGAGGCTCTGATTTACTACAGCCTTGTGCATCCAAGGTCAGGCTGCGGCCCTCGCAGGCCGTGTCACAAGGCTGAGCCTGGCAGGAGCAGCTCCCTCTCACACACTTCCCCAGCCCAGGGAACATCCCACGTTTTGGGGTGGAGGTCAGTGGGGGAAGAGGCTCTGCAGAGCCCCACAGAGAAGTGCCCAGTTCCTTGTGCAAGGCATGGGGTGGAGTTTTTTTCCCCCCCTCAGCAGATGAATTTATCCCTTGGGAAGATGCAGGAAGCTCAGGGATGCTCCTTTCATCTGCTCCCCTAAAGCTGCCCCTGTGGAACAGCAGCACTGATTGCAGCTCAGAGCAGACCCCAGTGCCCAGCTCTGCTCCCACCCCAGCACAGCTCTGAGAGCTGCACAAGGAGATCTTACACTGAGCAATTTTCACTGGCTCATTACTGGACCAAACTTCGCTTTGAACTGACGGTTTCTGGGCACGACAAGTGCTTTGAAGCAGGGAGACAAAATTAGTGCAGAGAGTTGGCAGGTGAAGAAATGACAGGGTGGTTTTTTTTCTTTCCCCCAGCAGCAGAGCTGTCCAGGAGCTATGGAAACCTTGTTTGGCTAAATAAAAACGCAGAAAGATAACAAGGCTTCATATTTTCAAGCAACGTGTTTGCTGGAACAGCGTTCTATCTGTGTGTGCTGGAGGCTCCAGAACAGCCAAAGCTGTTCCTGAAGGGAAATGTGCCATGCTGTTCTCCACAACTGGAAGTAAACACTGTCTCCTACCTCCCCAGGAGGGAGGGAAATCAAGCCAATGATGTAGGAGAACCCTGGGAAGAATTGCAGTGAGCCTTCAGGCAGGTGAGGAGCTGGTTTCCTCTCCAGTCTGCTCCCAGTGACTTTGTGAGACTTGCAGCTATAATCTGGGACAAAACGTGGCCCCAAAGCTCCCTCTAGGAACTGGGCAAAACAAGTTCTTCCCCAGGGGATGGCAAAGGCTCGATAATCACATATCACTGAAAGTGAAAATACATCCGACCTTATCCAAATCCTGCTCTCTCTCAGAAACCGCCTTCCCCTTCAAGTTCTCCCCAGTGACTCTTCAGCTCTTGGGGTAACAGAAAGGAGCATCTCCCGCACACATGGGAATGGTGGGCTGCTCCAGCCACACAAATGTGTCTCCAGTTTGGTCTGTAATGGTCCTGTCCACACCATTGTGGTACTCCAAAACCTGTGCTCCACGGACTCCAGCTTTGCCAGGACTTTGGAGCAAAGTCCAGTCCAGCATCTTTATGCTGTTGAACATCACTGTAGTACTTTCCACACAAGGATAAAGGAATGACAGTGTCCACCACAGCAGGAATATTCCTCTAATCCCGTAGGAAGCATCACAACTGTGTCCTGAAACTACAGCTCTGCTCAGCAAGCTCAGCTCCACCAGGGAAAGGAGGAAAGGCAGCACCTCCCAGGAGTGAACTGCTGCGCCCTCAGTGGGAAGTGACAGCTCCTCCCATCCCCTCTACCCTGCATTGCTCTGTTTTGGAGAATCACAAAATCATTCATTTTGGAAAAGACCTCCAAGATCGAGTCCAACCTTCAGCCTGAACTGTGCTCCCCCCTTGCCATCCCACCACCAGGACATCCCCACAACCACCACGAGAAGAGGAAAAGGAAATCCTTCCTTTTTCTTCCCAACCCATCCACCAACATATTAACAACCCAAGTTTAATGTAGGTGGCATGTTTCATACAGAATCTTACAGGCACCCAAAACACCAGCTGGTGCCATGTTCTGAGGAGTTAACGAGGTGAAACTCCAACACTTCAGCCTCCTTCCAACGTTCCCAGGCTGAACATCGGGCCCAAGGCGGCTTCGCCACCGCGCGGCTCCTCAGGGATCCCCCAAACTCCTGCCAAGCCCTGGAGCCAGCAGCACTCATCCTCCAAAGGGTTTGGGATGGCTCTGCAATGGACACACTCTCCCAAATCAGTATTTCTAATATTTTTCCTGATTCGTTTTAAGGGGGTTTTTAACCCACATTGTGGAATGGCAATGTTTAAAGACCAGGCAAGGAAAGAAAGGAACAATCCAGACAAGCCATCTGCTCTTGCTGTTCAAGATGGGATCTTCATGAAGGAATGATGAAGTGAAAATTGCAGTAATTTTAGAGTTAAAGCCATTTATATCTTTAATAGACTTAATATATTTTAAAGCCTGATCCATTCCTCCCAACACTGAATTTGGAAAGAGTGAAATACCCAAAAGAACATGAAATTCCCCAACGAGGCACAGTTTGCAAGAACCTGCTCAACATGAAATATTTCTGGCAAATATCATCTTGAAAAGCAGAAAGTTCAACTTCCCCTGTTTCCTTACTCATATTCTACAACATTTTGTGGGTCCCTTTATTAATAATGCCAGGTTTTTCAATGAAATTAAAGGGGAGGAAAAGCTCAACTTATTCTTTGCATAAACTTAATACAACATTTAGCCTGCCTCTTTCTCCCTCCCTCAGTTGTGGTTTGGCTCCCTTTCAGCTTCTAAGAAAGTTTTGGAATCTCAATTCTGCAAGAAAGAAATACTTTGGCAAAATAATCCTGAAAGCTTTTTTTAAAAAAAATTAAAACAAATGAATTTACATTCTGAACCATTCCCAAGATCTTACTTACTCTGCAACCTCCTGGGGATGTTATGAGGTTTAATTAGCTCCAGTTGGAAAAGGCTTTGAAGAGGAAAAGTGCCAAATATTGCTCCACTCAGGTAGAGCTAAAATGTCTAAATTATTACATCATAAAACAAATAATTTGAAAATTAATTCCTCTTCCTTGCCAGCGTGACTTCACAGGGACTTCACTTCCCCAGTGTGCTGGTAGGATCACACCACCAAGGTGTCCAAGTGCTGGTAACAACCAAAAATCAGAGATTTTTCAACATCATGGTGCCTTTGAGGCCCCCTCAATGATTTCATGTTGGGGTTGTCTAACTGTCTGCCACAGGAGACCTGATCCTCAGGGCACTCTCAGTGCAGGTACTTGGCCACCTTTGGAGAAGATGCTGGGGAGTCCCTGAGCTAAAGCAGCTCAGCCCCAGGGCCTCTCTGGAGGAACATCTGGGCATTTGGCACAGGTTATTTTTTGTGATTTAACAAGGACATGTCCTTCTTCCTCAGAACACAGGGCCAGAGGAAATCTGAGCAGCCCACATGGGTTTATTGAAGGGAGGTGTAAAAGTGAGGCTCAATCTCCTGCTCACCAAGGATGTGATAATGACCCAGGGGTCCCAAAATGGGATTTAATGCTCTGTGATACAACATCGGTCACCTACCCCACACCTGCACTTGGCAAGGGTCTCTCAGCCCCCAGGGGTGACCTTGTGAGGCTCCAGCTCCAGATCCCCCCATGGCAGCTGCTCAGCAGGGACAGCTCAAAAAAGGCTCACTCAGGCTGTCATATTTATGGAATAAAGCAGTTGGCCCGCAGTCAAATTACAAGTGATGAAAAAGGTTGTGAGACTCCTTGTACCCACCAGCTCCTTTGTTCCTTGACCAAATTAGCGCTGCAAGAACCACCTGCTATTCATGTGTTAATCGCATGATCGCTGCTCCCTTTGCCGGCGCACACACATCAAAGCCGGCCGTGTCACCCTGTTCCTGTGGGGGTTTTCAAAGAACACCGTGAAACCAGAGAAGTTCACGACCTGCCGACAGCCCAGGCCTTTATCTCCTCAAACCACCCCAGGTTTGGCCAAGCAGTTGAGTGTGTCCATCACAGAGGACCAGGCAGGCGCGGGACCGCAAATCACCACAAAATCACTACAAAATCACCACTTTTTAACCCAAGGAGCGCTGAAATTCAGCCACTCCCAGGTGAAACCAGGTCCCACTGCCCAAGGAGGATCCCAGCTGCTCTGCCAGGGCTGTTTGCTGTGGGCTGTGACAGGTTTTCTGCAGGAAATGTGGATTACAGCCACCTGAGAGCCTCCCCAGCCCGTGATGCTCAGGGCTGGCAGCTGTGCTGGGCAGGGGCTGGGCATTCCTGGGAGCTCCCTGCACACACAGAGAGCTGCAGCTCACCCCTACAGGACACTCAGCAGCTCAGAACAAGCCCAGGAAAGGCTCTGGGGAGCTCTCTGTTGGGAGGAAAGTTCCAGACACCAGTTTGTGACAGATGCTGATGCTGCATCTTTGCTGCAGAAAGAGCCTTTGGCCCTCTTGGGGCTAATCTAAAGTTCACACCACCGTGGCCATTATTTATTCAGCTCCGCTGTTCAGCTGCATTATCTGTAACACCCCATAATGAGAGAGTTTTGGGGAGTGCTTCAGCTTTGGGCTCCACATAGAAATTTCTCTATTTTCTATCCACAAGCCTCCAAACCAAAGTGTGTCAGCAAGAGACTGCACCAACCACTCAAAAGCTGAAATGGGAAGGATCTTTCCCTGTGTGCAACTGGAACTCACAGCTCAGACCAAGGAGGTGATAAAAAACCAGTTATGTAATTTCACTCTTGCTTATTTCCCTATGATTGACCCCGAAGATTTTGTGGAGGGAGGGAAAAAGTTTCTGCATAATTTTTACCAACTTGTTTTCAAACAGTTCCTTAAAGAATGCAGGGGAAAAGGCAATATTCCATCATAAGGCAAAACAAACAAACAAAAGCAGAATAAAAATAAACTTTAGGCCAGCTTCTGGGCTCCATAAATAGAGTTACTTAACTGACTGCACAGTGACATCTTAGATCAAGACCAGTAGAACTGAGCTTAAAATTCAACTGCCTTTTTGAGCTGTTGCTGACAAACACCCTGGAGTGACCCTCCCTCTCTCTGCTGCAGAGGTAGAACAATTTGTGTCATTTCAGAGAACAATTATTGCCAGCTCAGACTGCACTCAGCTTCCCATCTCTCCTAGGTAAGACAGTCTCACCTCACTGTGCTCCCCGAGACAGAAGAATCTCTGTGAGAAAGCTGGAACGAATCAATTCAGGGAAAAGTAAAAGCAAAATGCCAGGATCTGAACACTGAGGATCATTGCAATGGGTCCCCCTTAATCACTGCAAAATGAGAACATATCTGCCGTGACTGGGAATTTCAGGAGCACATGATAGCAAGCCCTGCTCCCATCCCTCCTGTGGATTTGTGCTGTTAGGGAAAGACTCAATTACTCAGCACTAAATGCCTGAAAAGGACAAAGCCACTCAAAGCTACATAATCACCTTAAAGTGGATGAAACAGGAGAGTGGGGCAAATGTATGTCTTCCATAAATCTAAAAATAAAAGAGGAAAAAAATTCCAAAGCCCTACAGTCTGTTGAATTTTGGGCCCAAATTCTTATTGGGAACATGCAAAACAAAAATCTACAAGAAAGATGCTTATTACATGCCTAAGACATTAAGGAACATTTTTAGGAAAATCGTGAAGATGGATTAAGAGTGTGGAGTTCAAAATTATCTGGCTTCTGTCCTCCAGATAAATCCTGCCTTTTTCATGGCCACAGGAATACAGGAACAGCAGCAAAATAAGCTCTTATGGATTAAAAGATACACTAACTTGCACTGTGCAAAGAATAAAACACCCAGTCAAATGTTGCACTTTGATAATCAAAATGGCACCTCGACCATCAAAGAGATACAAACTCCAGAGACAAGCACGTTAATTTATCCACAAAAGTTACCACTGAGAAATAAATTAATTTATATTAGAAAAAAAAAAAAAAAAAAGAAGAAGAAGAGGATGTTGACACATTTCGGGGCTGGAAGAAAAGTCACCTCCTGATCCCACATGCGCTTGGTTTTATTTACATATCCACAAAGACCATGAAACACCAGCCCAGCCCCCCCACCAGCAGCATGGTCACATGGATCCCGTAGATGAGCAGTTCATTCATGAGGCTGAAGTCCACCCTCCTCCTCCCCAGCAGCAGCAGGATGATGGAGAGTTTGTACTGGAAGCGCAGGAAGATGCGGATGCCGAGGTACTGAAGGCAAAACAAGATCGACAGAGCCACCCAGAGGATGGAGGTGAAGAGGCTGCAGCTGAAGTACAGCAGGAAGCGGATGAAGCCGTACATCCATCGCGATTTGAGATAGATGTCGAAGTTGTTGTACTTGGTGCGCACCAGGTGCGCGCTGCGCACGGGGCCGCAGGCGGAGTGCAGGCAGGTGGTGTGCGGGCCGTGGAACGAGCGCACCCGCCGCGGAATGGGGATCACCGGCATCGGGCCCCGCCCCGCGCTGCCCGCCCCAGGCCACCCCCGGGGCACATATCAGGCGGCAGCGGGACAGCCTGGCGCAGCTAACCCTGGGCTGGACGGCCGCCGAGGGACGCACCTGCGGGGAGACACAGCGAGCAGCTCGGTTGGGTGCTGAGAAATAACGCAGGCAAGAGACATTTTGTCTAAATAACACAGACAACAGAAAGTTTTGGTTCTCCTAAAGCTGCTGAATAGAGCAGCTTATCCCAGCTTAAACAGAGCAACTTATCCCAGCTGGAATAGAGCAACTTATCCCAGCCGGAATAGAGCAACTTATCCCAGCCGATTTCAGTTTCAGCACACCCTTCCCAAACCTCCGCTTCTTCCCTTAAAACATCTTTGTTTTGAAGAAGAAACAATAAAGTTTTGGTTGTCCTAAAGCTGCTCAACAGAGCAACTTATCCCAGCCGATTTCAGTATCAGCACACCCTTTCCAAACCTCAGCTTCTTCCCTTAAAACATCTTTGTTTTGAAGAAGAAACAATATAAAGTTTCAGTTGTCCAGAAGCTGCTCAACAGCTTCAGGAAATAAGTGAAATGATCCCGGCCAATTTCAGTATCAGCGCTCCCTTACAACTGAAAGAAAAAACAATAGAAAGTTTCAGTTCTCCTGAAGCTGCTCAACAGAGCAACTTATCCCAGACAACTTCAGTGCCAGCACACCCTTACAACTGTTTTCCAAACCTCAGCTTCTTCCCCTAAAACATCTTTGATTTGAAGAAGAATCTCTGTGAGAAAGCTGGAATGAATCAGCTCAGGGGAAAGTAGAAGCAAATGCCAGGATCTGAACACTGAGGATCATTGCAATGGGTCCCCGTTAATCACTGCAAAAAGAGAATATATTTGCTTCTCTTTGTTTCTTATTCCTCACACAAACACATTCTATTTCCATGCCACATTCCAAATAAATTCCTCAGCCAGCACCAGTTGTAGCCTGTTATAAACTTTATCTCATGCTCACAATTACCAGGCCTCTCCTCAAGCATGAATTTTTAAGCCCATAAAGATTCTAAAAAGAATCCAGCACTCAGCAATATATGGATTCCAGCTTGTGATCCGTGCTGGGAACAATCAGGGAGCTGCTATTCAATGCCACTGTTAATAACGCAGAAAAGAGCTTTGGTCTGAAATTATCCTGGCTAATTCACAGATCATTCCTAATCTAACAGCTACCCTCGAGAGCCCACCCACCTGAGCAATAATATTTATGTGAGAGCAGTAATATTAATGTGTTTGCATGGGGTCACATTTCCTTTAAAAGCAAAAAAAAAAGTTCTCTGAGTACTTTCGCAAGTGGATTCCAGATTTGTGCTCATTTCCAAACTTGGCAAAGCTTCACCAAATAAACAAACTGAAAATAATGGAAGGTCTGGGAAGAACAATGAGGCAATCATGTTTTTCACACTCCACAGGATGTACCTCCCCTGGCTCAGGCCAGCCTTGTGCTCTCACTGTCACTGCAAGGCAGGGCCAGGCAGCCTTTCAAAGGCATCCACCAGTTTATTCCTCCCCTTAGGGACCTGCAGAGATAAGTGAAATTATCTTGATCTTCTGCAGTGTTTAGGATTTATAATCCTAACATCCTTCCACACACCCATTGTTGTTGTGTGAGTGATGAGCAGGAGCCTCTGAGCTGCTCTCTGCTTCACCCCAGGCTTCTGATGTGCCAAATTCCGGGAATTATGAAATGACAATGCACTCATCAGATAATGCTGGAAAACAACAGGGACTTCCCCAGACTCCTTGCACACCCAAGTGTTCAGATCCAGGCAGATCTTTCCTTCGTTGAACCCAAAATCTGACTGTTCTTAAAATTAAAACTAATTCAGGAGTTACTTCAAGAATTGTTTAGTTTCATTACTAATAGAACTAACCACAGAGCAAATGATAAAGCTGCAGGAAATTGAAGTTTTGATACCAAAATCCTTCTCTGATTCAATGTGTATCAGTGGGGAAGTCTCTGCCTGCTTCCTGCCTCAAATTCCATGGAAATGGAAATTCCAGCTCTGATCTCTCCTGCTCAGCCTCATGTTCCAATTCCTTTTTGCCCATACAGAAATGTGAGGCAGTGCTGGCTCTGCATGAATCAGGGACTCCCAAAAAGGAGTAAGGGCTAAATTATGATGTAAGGAATTTAGGAAACCAAGGTTCTCCTCAATCATCACAGACAGCCTCAGAATTTTGGATGCCTCTTGCCCTATTTGCTGTCTGGGGCCAGGAAATGCCAGTCAGAAATGTGGCTTTAGCAAGGCACAGGAACTGCTCAGACTCTGAACCAACCCAGTTCTGCAGCATGTGACCCCACACACTTCCCACATGATGGCTCTGAGCTGCTCAGAGTTGGCTCTCAGAGATATTTTTGGAGGACTAAATCAAGACAGGTCAAAAAATCCCATTTTTGGCATTCCATTCCTGACAATCCAGCCTCTCCTTGCAACTTCCCTCGCCAACTTTTCCAGCAAACTCTTGCACAGTTGCTGTGCCCACCCTGGGAACAAACAGCCTCTGGTGGGTCCATGCTCTTTGGATGAACTCAAATATCAACACTGGAACACTGGGAGGCCAAAACAAACTCTGAATTTTTACATTTTAGGGGTGCTGCCATCCAACTCGCTGCTGTTCTGCGATGCCACTGAATCCTTGGAACAAAAGAGTGAAGTTTTCCTGTGACACCTTCTAGGAAGAGTGACAGAAACTGCTGAGGTGCTTCGTAAACTCACAACTCTCTGCACAGCAGCTGATCTAAAAGACAAAACAACACAATCATTTTCAATTTGTGCATTAACACGCTCACAATTACCAGGCTTCTCCTCAAGCATGAATTTTTAAGCCCATGAAGACTCTAAAAAGAGCCCAGCACTGAGTAAAATATGGATTCCAGCTTGTGATCCATGCTGGGAACAATCAGGGAGCTGCTACTCAATGCCAGGACACAAAATCTTGCGCTGGTCACCTTCCCCTGCCACACACTGCTCTGGGGCACGTGAAACACCATGCAGGGAGCACAGACTTTCCAAACTGAATATGGAACAGCAGATCTTCCCCTGGGAGGGTGGCAAGGCCCTGGCACAGGTGCCCAGAGCAGCTCTGGGTGCTCCTGGATCCCTGGCAGTGCCCAAGGCCAGGCTGGATGGGGCTGAGAGCACCCTGGGACAGAGGGAGGTGTCCCTGCCCATGGAGGGGATGGGATGGGATGAGTTTTTAACTCCCTTCCAACCCCAAACTCGCAGTGATTCTGTGATTATTCCCCAGCCTGGATTTCGCACGTGGTGCCCACACAAAGCTTTGGGCACCCCCTCCATCATTTTGGGGCCGGCTGGGTCATTCCGGGGCACCATCCGCAGCTCCGAGGGCTCCACCGGGAGGCACCCCCGGCACACGCTGGTGGCGGCCTCCCCAGGCCGTTACAAACGCCCAGAACTCTCCGTTTCCCGGAGTTTCTCGTCCCTCTCCGTTAAAGGCGCCTGGGCGGTGAGCAGCGGGCGGGATCTCCGCGCACACCGGGCAGGACCCGCCGGGCTCGGGGCACTCCCGGTGCGCACCGGCAGCTCCGACCCGCCCGCAGCTGCCGGGGCGCTCCGGAGGGCCCCGAGCGCTGCGGGAGGAGCCGCACGGGCTTGGGGACAATGACAAATAAAGGTGAGAGCCGAGGGACGAGCGCCGGGAGAGGCGGAAACGCCAACTCCGCCTACCCCGCACCGAGCCCGACCGGCCCGCGGCGGGAGCTGCGGAGGGAGCCCGGCCCGGCCTCCCCCGGCAGCCCCGCACGGCCGCGATTCCCCCTGGGAAACGGGGACCCCCGGGCCCGGCGGGCACTGACCGAGCGCTGCCGCACCGCCGGGCCCCGGGGCGGAGCTGCCGCCGCCCCAGGGCGAGGCCCGGGCCCCGCCGCTCGCCGGGCCTTACCCCGCACTCACCGTGGTGCCCATGGCCGCGCCGGGCCCGGGCGGAGCGAGGCCCGGGCCGCCGGGCGCCCGCTCTGCGCATGTGCGGGGGCGGCTCCGGTTCCTCCGGTTCCGGCGGCGGCGGCGGGCGGGGAGCGGCGGCGCGCGGTGATGGCGTCATCGCGCCGCGCCACGGCCGGAAGTGGCGGGGACGCGTTGCCTTGGCAACGGGGGCGGCCGGGCCCGCTCACATCGAAGGGGTCACAGCGGAGGGGTTTGCACCGGAGGGGTCACAGCGGGGATTACACAGAGGAGGTCACATCGGGGGTTGTATCGGGGATTACATCGGGGATTACACAAAGGAGGTCACACGGGAGGGTTCACACCGGGGATTACACCGGGGGTCACACCGAAGGTCACACCCGGAGTCACACCGGGAGTCACTCCAGGGGTCACTCTGGGGGGCACACCGGGGATTACACAGAGGAGGTCACACCGGGGTTCACACCGGGGGTCACTCCAGGGGTCACTCCAGGACTGAGGTGCTGTGTACAGTGTAACCAGAGTGGAAGCCCAGAGCTGTCCAGAGAGTCCCCAAAAGACGCAAAAAGTTCTTAAAAAACAAAACAGGTGGAGAAAAATTCAAAGAAATATAAAGGGAAGGAAGACAACTTCCTCCCTGCTGTTTCCCCGAGATTGAATTAGGAATTCTTCTCCATAGTGGAAAGAAGACACAACTTTGGCATTGGCTCCCTGCCCTGCTTTCTGTCTGGGCAGTGCCACGGTGGACAAACATTAAATAATAATAACTCAGGCCATCTGTCACCTCTCAGAGCTGCTGCTCTGCACAGGCCAAACCCTCACGGTGTCCCGGAGCTCCTGCCGGGCCCTTCCCCTGCCCTGCAGGGCTGTTTGATCCTGAAATGCCAGAGGGAATTCTGGATAAGGGAATTCTGGGGAGCTGTCCCAGGAAATTGGCATCTCCACGTCCCCCATGCCCCTCCTGTGGCAGGAGAAGGGGATGTGAGGAGCTGATAAATTTCCCCAATAGCTTGGAACTGGGGGCAGCTGTTTGGTGACTTGGAGAAGCAGCAGAGCCACCCACATTCCATTTATTCCCTCTGCCATTCCTTGGGACTGGAGCCATAACCCAGAGATGGGAATTTCAGCCTGAGCAGCAAAATTATGAAGGCACTTTGTCTTTCCAGTCTTGCCTTGGGGAATCACGAGGGTGCTGCTGAATGGAAGTGTGGCACTGGGGGCTCCTGGTGTCCTGCAGGAGTCCCTTGGGTTGGAAAAGTCTTTCCTACCCTCCAGAAAACCCCAGAGTTCCACTGAGTGACCCCACAACCCAAACACGTGTGAGCACCACTGCCAAGGCTGACCCTTCCAGTTTTTTAGGTCAGGGTGACCTTCAGCTCATGGCCAGGTTGGCCTGGTCTCCTGGAAGGTGTCCCTGCCCCTGGCAGGGCATGAAATGAGAGAAGGTTTTCAGTCCCTTCCAACCCAAACCATTCCCCGATTCTGTGCCAAAAACCAGCACAGCCCCGTTCAATTCCCAGCCTGGCACATTTTTGACCTCTGAGCTGCTGAAATGCTCCATAAACAAGGGAGTGCCCTGGGGTCAGGCAGGAATGGCAGCTTTGACATTCAGGGAGATCAGCCCCTGAGGGAGGGCTCGGAGCTGAGCCCGCAGGGACCCCGCCCACAGCCCTCGAGGCTGTATTTCTTCCCCGTGCTAATTTTCCTAAAGACACAACTCATATTCCTGTTGATTGAACAGTTTTGTGCTGACAGCGTTGGAGATTTGTGGTGGAACTCATCACCAGCCCCGAGAGCGGCCCATTCGTCCCCGTCAGCGCCGCTGGCCAGGCCTCGGGTGTTTTATGGCCCTCTCTGAAGACAAACATACACATTTATATGTCACTTGTTGCAATATAAATGCTAACTTGTACTCCTTTCAAAACTTTTAATGAATTGTGCACATTTCGCAAGATTTATAGCGAGAAGCGGACGGCTCAAAATATTGCTTTGAACATATTTGTCACTTTGGCAACAGAACAAAAAAATCTGGAAGATACTGCCTTTAGAAATAAATCATAAATATGTGTGTCTTAAAAGAGTTTATTTTGGTCATTAATAGTTGATGCTCCCTCCCCCACCCAGTGCAGGATTTAAAGTTAAATTATGCAAAATCAAAAACAAACCTTATAATACTTAATCAAACATGCATAAAACTGTCAGGGCCAAATAAATTCTCTCAATTAACTTGCTTCAGATTGTGATTGCATTTACTAATTTAATCAACACTAGAATAATTTGGAGACTGGGTAATGATGAATTGCTGTGGTGCTGCACGTGAAGGGCCGCTAAGGTGGTGTGCTGAGGCAGGAATGCAAGAAATGCCTTTGAGGCTGAGGGCAAAAAACTGCAGCTGAGTTGTCACATTCATTTTATAATGAAAACATCTTTTTCTTCCCATTTGGAGGGGGATTTTTGCCAGCAAATGCCCATCATGGACAGCACTTGTGTGGATGGATGGCCCCAGTGTTAGCCCATGGAGACAATCTCATTTCAGCCTGAGATGAGTGAAGGAGTCAAACCTGCAGAGCTGTGCCCTCCCCATTTTTGAGTCATTTTGTGAGTGTGATCTTTCCCTGGGGGCAATGACCTCCAGCCCTGCTGCCTTCAGCCTGCTCAGGTCATTTAGGCTGGAGCTGGAGTAACAGCCCTGCAATATTGAGATGTCCTTTAGCTCAGTCCTTTTGCACTTTGAATGGATCTGCACTTACAATAAAATGGGCCTGACCCCTGCCTAGGAAAGCTTTCAATACCATTACTTGTGGAGAGCTAAACATTACACTTCTGCAGGCGTAAGCAAGGTTTTATGGAGAGGTTCTCATTACAGGTTCATGTGAAGGAGGCTTTAAGGTGTATTCAACCCTGTAAAATACCTGAACCTCAGGAAAATCACACCCATATGTGGTCTTTAACCTTTCCACACCTGTTTTACAAAAAATAACAATGTCCACCTAGCTGCTGGGGGAATGAACTCATTGCAAGACTCTCCTCTCTCTTTATCTCTGAAAAATATGCTTTCCACATTCTAACTGAGCATTTTGGCCACTTTTTATTTGAAATGGAGATTGTGCTTTATAAATATCTGGCACTCACCACCATTTGGTCCTCAGCAGAAATGAGTAAATAAAAATCCATGTGCTGAAGAGAATATCCAGAAAAATACTTAACAGGTTTCCTTGGGTGACCCAGAAACAATTACTTCCCCAGCAATTCCATAGCCATGTAGACATCCATAATTCCTCAGGGTTTAAAGATAATAAAGTGTTAACATGGTGTTTTTCAAGCATTCACTGCTGCCTTCCAGTCATATCCAAAAGCACCATTCAAAACCAGCGGCATCTTAAACTCCCTTGGGTTTTGCTGAGCAAGAAATAAAACAAATTAAGGAATTAACTCTTTTTTTTTACTTAAAGGAGATTTAGGGTTGAGTCTGGCCCTTAAATTTTAAATGTAACCGATCCTCCCTGCAAATACAAAGTGCAAAAGTTGTGAAATAATTTTTCTTTATTTCTTCTTTCCAGCTCTCATCTCGAGGCTGGAAATGTCAGCTTTAATCAGTTTGAGGAGATTTGCATGTGGTAAATAATAATGCAGCCTATTAGACTAACCAAATAAAAAGACATGTAGCAGAAAGTGGAACTAATTCCCAGTTCTGCAGCCCTGGAGCAGCACTCTGAGCCCCTGGCTCTCCCAGCTCCCCAGGGCTGCAGTTTTGGGGTGTTATTTGGGGTTTGGCAGCTTTGGCTCCCGAGGGGGTGAGGGATGTAGAGAGCAGCAAGCCCTGCACAGAGCACCCTGCAGGCTGGGGAGCAGCAGTGCCAGCACAGATGGTTGGGTTGTGGAGCTCAGCAAGGCCAGGCTGCCGTGTCCCTGCAGGAATCCTCCTCCTGGAAGCGTTTTATGGATATATATTTTACAGGTGACTTGCAAAATATAAAACTAGAGCAGTCTGCAGTTTCTAAAGAAATAAATGATTGGTGTGAGGCTCGCTGAGACAGTAATGTTTGATGTATTCTATCTACGTGACACCTCATGCTGCTTTTGGGCATAATAATCTGCTGCTGCCAGCCTCTGCTGCTCTGAAAACAAACCAGGGGATGCTCAGGGGGCTGGGGGCTGCCTGCCTCCCTCTGCCCCAGAAAACTGCTCCCTCCCTGCTGCAGGGATCAGGACAGGGAGGGAAAGCCTGGTGTCAGCGTGGGTGGGATCCCAGAGAACCCACAAAAAGGTTGATGCACGTAAAAAATGTGTATTGTCCCATAGCAGGGACACTTGACTACCCCAAAAGACAGAGCCTCGCTGGGCTGGCTGTTCCCTCCACCTCTGGAAAATGGAAAGGTGGTTATTTTAAAGATGTTGGAGTCATGGAAAGATTCCTGCTGGCCTGCGGGGGCTGGAGCAGGAGCCAGCTGCACACATATGGTGAGTGAGTAACTGTCTCTAAAACAAATGAAAATAGAATGGGATGCTTTGCCAGGGACAGAATTCCTGCCAAAGCTTGTTGCTGCATCATGTTGGCGAGTCTTGATCTGGCTGATGTCAGAAACTGCTTATTATGCAGAAAACTCTTGAGGAGAAGTGTCATTATTGCCTTCTGTTCCTTTGTAGGCTGGGTCTAATTTAAGCAGGAGGCAGTAAAACCTAATCCATCCCTGCCTCGTGGAGCTGAGCTTTGGTGGGATGGCTGAGAAAACCTCCCAAGCCCTCTGGCTCTGCAAAGTGCTTCTCTAAGGGTGATATTTCAGGTCAAAGGAACAGCTTTTCTCTGGGAATCTCAGTTCCCTGATTTTCCATTCATCAATACTATATCTCAGCCATATCATGTGCAGATGGGTCCTGTTAAACTCATTGCACAGATCCATCAGGACCCTCCAATGTGGATGAGATTTGTCTGCTCTGGGGTCACTTTAGCCACAGCAACCTCCTCTTGTGTCACCCACAGTGCTGGGTGACAGGAGAGAGCAGAGACAAACCTTGGTTTGGCAAAGGGGTTTGTGCCTGAGCTCTGAATCAATGAACCCTGGGCATTGGCCAAGTGTCAGATTTAGGGACAGCATTCAGCCTGGTGGGATCAATGGAAGGCCAAGTTTTCATGTGTTTCTAAGGCTTCGTTCCAGAGCATCAGTCAGTGTCAAGTCCTCACTGCCAGGGATTCACAATGATTGCTGTCAGCACTAGAGAGTCCACTGGGCCAGGAACCCAAAACACCCCGTGCTTTTTGATGGGGTGCTCCAAATACATCTCTAATAACCCAATTTTAATGTACATTACTGTAAGAGCTCTTTTTTAAATTATTATTTCTTCAGAACCAATAGGGAAGAGCAGCATCTCCGCACCCCAAACTCCCCGGGCAGCATCTCCCGTGTGGGGCGAGGGTCGGCCCCGATGGCCGGGGCGTGGGCAGCCCCCAGGGTCCCCGCAGGGTCCCCGAGCCGGGCTGTGCCTGCGGTCACACCCCACGTGGCGGTGCTCCTGCCCCAGGGATGCTGCGGCTGCCGCGCTGCAGCCGGCAGGGAGCGGCGGGGAGAGGGAAAACCAACTCCGAAACCTTGGAAGCTTCGAATTCAGGGCAAAACCTCTCCCCCGAGGCTCTCTGGGTGTGAAGCGGGGATGTCCCCCTTGTCCCGTTCCCCCTGATCCATCCGAGCTGCGGGATGGAGCGGTGCCTGCGGGAAGGAGCATCAGAGGGAACCCCTCTGGGATGGATCCTCCATCCTCCGCTGCAGCCCCTGAGCCTTCTCCACCTCTGTTTTTGGGGGGGATAAACCAAACTCTCACGTTTCTGTGGGGCAAACCGCACCCTTTGTCTCTTTTGCTCAGTGGAATTTTGTCCCTGTGTTCCCAGGGCGATCGGCACTGGCAATCCAAGAGGTCTGAGGAGGGATTTGGCTGCAATCTTTGGAAAAATGCTTTGCTGACAGTTTGAGAGAAACTTCTGCTGCTCAAAAGCTTTTCAGAGTCTTTTTGACATTGATTATGCATAGACTGTGTAGTACAAAGGAGAAAATGGCTTTCCAGCATCAAACAGTAGCAAAATCCATATCAGTAAAAATCATCAAGGAAAAGGAACAAAGTGTTTATAAGACAAAACTATCTTCAAATTTATCAAGAACGATTTTCAAACTGGGGGAAATCATTGCAAGCAAATAAAGCTGATTTTGGTGTAGATCAAAGCACTGCCACCCTCCTTATGTGGATCTCCATGGCAAAATTGCCCCTCCACCAATAATATGATATATATTTTATCACAGGAAGCACAGGGAGAAGAGCTGAGAACATTGCTTCCAAAAATGCCACACTGAGGGTCACCCAAGGGATTTATTTTGCTGGAGTGTCTCTGCCAGGATGAATCCTGCTCCTTGCTCCCTAACTTTCTGTAATTCACTTCCAGCCTGTAACTTACTGGTGCAACCTTTTTCTGGGAAGAACATGAAGGAGACAAAAAACCCAAAACCCTCATCAATCACAGCCTGGCTCCTGGTACAATTAGCAAGTTCTATTATCTTAAGAATGACACTTGTAGCACGGAGCAAAGCCAGGCGCACCCAATATTCTAATTCTGCATGGAAAAAAGGGAAGGCTTGAATTGCATTAGCATTGCATTAGATTCCCATGACTTTTTATATCAGCACTTGTGAGTTATTTATGAATTCATTTATTTACAAGGACAGCCCTTTCTGCATTCAGTTGCCATGGTTGCTTTAACTCCTGTATCCTATTAATTCTGGATGTTGTGAAATAGATATAGATCAGACAATCATTGTGTGGTGGCGAGGTTTTTTTTTTATTATTATTCTTATTTTACTCCTTGATTCCCTGTGTCCTGACCAGAAAGACTTTAACACCCATCATGTCTCCAGAGTACCCACTGCCAGCTGGCTGGGGAGGAGGTGTTGGGGCAATTCCCAGAGCTCTCCCCCCTGCCAATCCTTCCTGGCACAGAGATGCAGCCTGGCCTGGGGGAAATGTGGCAGCTGATTCCCAGCACAGAGCCACCCGCTTTGGTCTGAGGCAGCAAGTGAAGAGCAGAGCTGGGAGCAAAAAGGGAATTCAGGAAGGCCAATGCCAGCCTGTCTGGGTGGAACAGGGCACTCTCACCTTTGGGAAGTGCTGCCAAACCTGTTGGGATGGGGATTAGGTTTTCCTGCCCTCCCCCTGTACACGGTGTGTTTGCAAAAACCATGGTGAATCCAAAGCAGGCTCAGCCCTAGGGAGAAGCCAGAGGGTTTTCTGTCACCTCAGAGAGATCAGAGAGTGCTTGAGAGCACAAATCTCATGTGCAGCTACTCCCCAGCTCCTTCTGGAAGGAGGAGATCAGTTTGGCTGCTCTGCCAGCTGAGGACAGGGACAAACTCCTCTGACAAGGGAGAGCTTTGAGGTGCTGCCTGCTCCAGCCAGGCCTTCATCCCCACACTGAGCAGGAATGTTCCCTGAGACTCTGGGATCTGCTGGGCCAAGGAGCTTGGGATTTGTCCCTTGGAGAGGGCAGAGGTGCTGCTCAGGGAGGAGGATGGTGCTGGAGATCCCAAAGCCAATGTGCTGGAAGTGTTTTGTAATAGAATTCCACAAGAAAATTAAATCAATTACTGAGTCTAATAAAGCTCTCAAGGTTTTTAATTAAATGAAGTTTTAATTAAGGCAGCATGAGCCCATGCTCTTTTGATATTCTGCTTCAGACCCTAGAGGATTGTGACTCCTTTTTGTAATTTACAGGGGCTGGATCAATCACCAGAGTCACAAAAATGTGAGAACCGTGTCAATTTTATGGGATGAAATACTGAACACGAGCCTGCAAACTCCAACAGCTCTGGCTGGGAGAGATTTTAGCTTGGGATCACCTTTCCTGCCATGGGCAGAGCATCAGCCTGAGCTGCTGTCCTGGGAAAAGTCCTCTCCCAAGCAAAACTCTGGCCATCTACTCCAGGAGGCTGCTGTTGGTGGGAAGTTACATGAACTCAGTAATTCCCTGTTCCACACAGAGCTGGCACTTTTGCCTCCCACAGATTCATCTCCCTCTTCCCTCAGCAGAGCCCATCCCAGGCTCTAACTCTGGTTCAGGAGCCAGGCAGGAAAACTGCAGGCAAACCAGATCCACATCTCCCAACCTGGACATCTGGTAAGTGGCCCCAGAATGTTCTGTCTCTATTTTAGTCTTGTTTTGTACACAATATGCCCAAAACATGCTTTATTTCTTAAGGAGATAAGGATCTTTATGTAACCCATTTTTCCTTAACGCTAAGTCCTTTGTCAGGATTAAAGAATCCTAAAACATCTGTACAGGCTTGGGTGGCAGATGTATAGAACAAACAGCCTAAAATAACATGGAATATTAACCTACTAAATGAGGTATTAAAAAAATAAAATAAAAGGACCCTCTTGCATTCTTAGTTACAGCCAATTCCCAACCCTGGCTACCATGGTGCAGGTGGATAACAAATGGGAAATGGGGATTTTTATCTGAGGAAGAGAGGGGGGACCTTTTCCCACTGTGTGTCTGCAGAGGGGGCAAAGGGAAACCTGGCTCCAGCTCTGCCCTGGGCACCAGGATCCTGGTGCTGTTCCTGGACAAGTGTGCACAGCTGGACTCAGAGCCTGGGGCTGAGGGGCTGGCAGGGAGCCCCTCTCCAGTGCTGCTGCTCCTGGAGTGCCAGGGGCAGTGTCTGAGAAAGGCTGGGAGCTGTGGAGAGCACAGGAGCTGCTCTCTGCCAGCTCCAGGGGTGCTCCTTAGCTTTGGCAGCTCAGCATGGATGGATGGACAGGGGTGGGGATGGATGGACGGCTCAGAGCACTCAGTGACCACCCTGTCAATACCCAAGATCAAACCTGCTGCAGTTCAAAGCCTCCAGAGCAGGTCAGAAATCCCCTGCAGTGTCTTGGCCAGTTAGAGCCCAGCGTTAGCAGCCTCTGCCATCCCCATCTCCCATTTCCAACGATCCATACAGGTCCCATCAGTCCTGGCCACAGCCAGCTCCCTCCCAGCCATCCAGCTAAGGCCATTAGTGTGATTGCTGGAGGTCATGAAGTTCAAACCAAAATGTCAATTTTCATTTGGAAGAATGGTCCCATTTTAGGAGCAAAGGGAATTTTTTTCCTCTCTCAAAGAGACCCCGACTGTGGAATCATTGCTCCCCAAAGACTTGCAAATTTCTGGCCAGAGAAAGGTGCCAATAGTTGCTGGAGCCAGTGAAAAGATTAACAAGGGTCACCAGTGCTTTCCTCTTTGCCTGCACTCAAAGGCTCTGGGGCCTATTTGGAAGATATTAACCATTGCCTTTACCTTCTGCACGTTCATCACCGGGTTTGGGGTCTTTATGGATTTATTGACAAGACAGTGCCCATTAATCTTCCCTGCAGAATGCCAGCCTGGGAGTCACTCAGGTTACATCACCCTGCAGACAGGAGCCTTAGGCAGAGTTTTAAAAGGAAGATGGAAATGAGGTGAAGTAGGTGGTGGGTGAAGCCAAGTGCTGCTCTGAGAGGCCCTGGGGTAGGGAGAGCACCCACCCAGCAGCCTCTGCCAGAGTGTGAAGGCAGAACCTGACCTTGGGGAGGCTGCTGGGCCCTGCTCATCGATTCAGCAGGGTCAGGATGACCCCTCTGTGGTCTGGGGTTAATGAGCCACATTTGGGGATCATTCAGGAGAGCCAAGAGATTACAAGAAGATGGGTGCTGACCCCACTCGGAGTGTCCCGGGCAGGGCTGCTGATGTCATTGGAAGTTTTAGATGCCTCCTTTCTGGAGAAACTCAAAACAGCTCTAAAAGGCCTTTCTCACACCAGGCTGCTGCTGGGAACACTGGCTGGGACATTGGCACTGCAGGGCAGGGTGGGCTCCTGCCCACCTAGGAGATGTCATGCTTTTAAAGTGGGTTTTTTCTTCTATGTCATTGTGCTAAATAATTAAGTCTGTTCCATCTTTACCTAGTGACAATGTGGCACTTAATTAAGTAGTTTAATTAGAAGCTGGCAGCTTTAATTAAGTTTAGGACTGTAGAGGTGATTGGGAACCTCCAGCCGAGTTGTGGAGCCTTTCCCTGGGGATGCAACGTGGTGGGGGAGAAACCTTTGCTCCCTTGTCCATCGTCCTCAGGCACACCAGGGAGGGAACCAACACCTTGTGCAGCCCCCAGCATCTCCCAGCCACGGAGGGAGGGGTGGTTTGAGCACCCTTTGGGAGAGCTGAGGTCTCTGGGCCCATGGAGCAGGAGGGGTTGGCCAGGAGGACGGAGCAGGTGGGACAGCAGGAGGGGCTGGCTCTGCCCAGGGGGTGCCCAAGCCTCCTCACCCTGGCTGAACCTGCTGAACACCTGGGAAAGGTGACTCTGAGCAGGACAGGGTGAAGGCTGTGGTGGGCTCAGAACAGCATCTGCAATTCTACACCATGCCCAGGGCTGTCTAAAAGATGTATTGCTTTTTAATAATGTAAATATGTAAATATTACCGAGGTGCCATTAATCCTCATTGCCTCAACATGATACCACTCTTAAGAACAAATGTAATAAGAGATTATTAATATGCAAAGTAATAGGACATTAACCTGACTAACACCAATAAATTCCCAGCTTAGCACAAAGCCAGAGGTTGCTCATGGAGCAGCCTGAACCCCGCTTGCCTTGGGCCACCCCCAGCAGCACCCCAGGCTCTGCACCACAGAGGAATCCCAGTTATCCCTCCTGGATCCCTTGCCTGGGGATCCCAAATAACTGGGGAGGAGCAAGGAGGCCCTGGGAGAGGAGGAAGGCACGAGCAGCTGGGCTACGCAGATCCTTGCTTTGGAGCCCCAACTGCTGAGGGTCCTTATCCACAGCCTCACATCTCTCCCGAGGGATCTCTTCACCCCTTCTGGCAGCAGATTCATTTTAAATTCTAAGCATGTATTAGGGAGGAGAGTCCTGTTGGTCCCAGAAGCACTGGAGTGAGCCCAGGCTTTGTGCCAGAATTCCTGGCTGGACTTGCTAAGGCATGGCCAAGCCTCCATCTCCTTGGGGGCTGGAATTTTCTCCCAAGAAGCTGCACCTCTGTTCACAGCCCTAAAGCACAGCTCTGTTAAAGGTTTCCAGCCTCCAAGCTGGGTCCAGTGCAGCCCCTTTCTCACTGCCTGCCTTTGCTGGTGTGTTTCCTCTTGGAATACAAGTACATCCAGGGATTACACATTGAAACAAGGGCCCCAGTTTGCAGGTTCCTGTCACCTCTCCTTGGCCCTGGCAGGGCAGCCTCTGCTTTGAGCTGCGTGAATGACAAGTCAGATCAGAGGGAGGACACACAGCAGACCAAAAGGAGCAGGGGAAGCCATAAAGTCTGAATTTAGGGCTTGAAAAGGAAATTATTCTGTGCAAATGGCTGCTTCAGTTCAAATCAGCCCTGCCTTGTAAATCCTGCTCATCCCTCTCAGGAGGGAGAGCCCGTGAAACAGCCAATATTTCAGGAGCACAGACTCCCAGAGACCTTCACCTCTGAGTGTCCCTGAGCCCCACACCCAGGCACGGGCCTGGAGAGCAATTCAGGCACAGACATGGTCATGGTTTATGCAAAAATTAACCTGTTGCCCTTACTTGGGTCAAAGCAATTCCGTTTAATTTGGTAATCTGGGCCCTTTATCATTAATGAGTCCTTGGGGGTTGGGGGTCAGAGCATCTCTTTTTTGGCAGCAGAGATTACTGTTAATATTCAGGCTGTTCAATAGAGCAGAAAGACCTCTTGCTATTGACAGTACTACTGGTTTTCACCTCATCGGTGAAGGGAAATTGCCAAATTAATCTCTCATTGGATCTGAAATTAATCCTCTATTTTGTGTTTAATGAACCTCAGAACCACAGATTTACCTGAGTAGAGTATATAGACAAATTGTACACAGTAGTTGTCTGCAAATAATCAAGATAATATCCAAGGAAAAGAATAAGACATAGTTTCCTTTCTGTGGAAGAATTAAGTGGAACACAGTAAAATCATCAGGCTGATTGTTTTTTCCCCCAGAGCATTACAGGATGATGGAACTCACTACTGGAGGATCTGTATAAGTTTTCCCTATGAAGGACCTTAAAAAGGCTATGCCAAAACATGCATTACATGTGCATCTACTGCTTTTAACCCAGGAGTCTCTCATCAGCAAGTTGCTGAGGGCTGTGATATCAATTAAACCACTCCAAGCTCACCTAAATAAGGGTTTAGACCCACCAGAAGAGCTCCAGTTTATCTGCCTGGGCTGTTTTTGTCTCTGTCCCTCACCAATGCCCTCCTTGTTTGCTCTGCCAGAGCCCTGCTGCTCCTTCGTCCCCTTGCTCAGCTCACTGGAGTGCTGGTTGGAGTTCACTGTGCTCAACTGCACTTCCCTCTCCAGAATGTGAACCTTCCCTTTCCTTCCAGGGTTTCTTTCATGCATCATCATTTTAGCAGGCCCTTTTGTACTGGAAATCTGTTTGCCACATGTTAGCTGGAGCTCATCTGCTAAGATCCCCAGTTAAAAATTCATAGGGAGGGAGCAGTTGAACTCAGGTTACACAGCAGACATGAGAAGGGTGCTCTGGCAGAGGAGACTGACTCCATATCAGGTTAAAAACCCTGTGGAAATGGTTTACCCCATGTAAGGCCTGGGCATGGAGAGGTAGGAAAACATCCCAGTCACACTGTGCTGCTGAAGTGTCACCCACATAAAGTGGCACCCTGGAGCCCTAAGGCAGGTGGCAGGTGAAACACTGTGTGAGCTTGTGGCTGTTAGAGAAGCCAGAAGGAACTTCCAAACAGGTTGAACCTTTAATGGGAAAAGGAAGTGTCCTTACATTGCCCAAACACATGGGGAAAGGAGATGGGTTGGATAGGGAACAGCATCAAACCTGCAGGGCCAGTGTGAAAGCGTGACTCAGGAACAGGTGGTGCTGAGCAGGGCAAGGTGGAGAGCAGCACTGCCTGTGACAGGGCCCTGTGCCTTTGAGAGGTCTGGGGACAGAACAGTGGCCTCAGCCTTTGGAGGAATGGCTGGGGACAGGACAGGGCCCTGTGCCTTCGGAGGAGGAGGCTGGGGACAGACCACCCAGCCAGCTCCTCTCCACTGGCTCTAAACTCCCTCAATGCGGGGACAGGAACAATAAGGGCAAAAGGACAAGAGAGCAGAAGTCAGTCTGGGGTGTCGGGTAACCGGTTACCTGAGCTCTGCCTAAAGGTAACTTCCTCATGAATAGCCCAGGAGCGCTCATCGAACGCTCAGCCCAACAGCGACATGCCAGGCTGGTGAATTATGCAGGGCGGGGTGCTGAGCAGATGGCATCGCTGCTGTAACCTGAGCAGCCGCACGACACAACACGCAAAGCCCAGCAATTAACCTTTCCCAAGGTTTCCTCTTGTCTCGGGGATTAAACCTCCTTCAAGCCCCTGCGCTCCACTCCTGCCCGAGAGAAATGAGTAATCCCCCAAATAAATAAGGGAAATGGATTTTGATAGCTCCGGCAGCCCTGTGAGGTTGTCACACGGCTCCCAGCCCTCCCCATGGATACCGGCGGTTCTGGAGAGGGAGAGCTCCGGGCTGCCTCTGCCACTTGCCCTTCCCAGCTCCGGTCCCACCCCGGCGGGCTAAAGACAGGGAAAAAGTGAATTCCATTCCCTCTCCACCTTGGCAGCAGCTTGGTGGCCACACAGTGTGGCGAGGAAGGGAAACATGAACGTGGGCAATGATTTACTGCTTAGATGAAAAAAATATTTGCCAAATGCGAGGCGTTCACCTTGGTGCATGAGAAAAGCTATTATTTTAACTATGATACTTGATCCTCTTTGTAATTAAACTGATTAATTCACAACAATAGAGTCTATATTGCCTAATACTTTTAATTAACAAAGTGTTGTACATATACTGGCAGAGCATTACTGGCATGCTTCCTAGGCAATACACTTAATTCTGTAATAAATTATTAGGACAAATGACTAAGATACATTGCACCCTGGAAGAGACTGTCAAGAGAGAAGGACTTGAGACTCTCGGGCACTGGTTGGACCATCATGGAGCAGAACAGAGCTTAGGGAAGGTAAATGTGTGTGAGTGCAACACTGACAGCTACAGCACCTCCAGAACGAGCTGAGTGCAGAGCCGGTCCTGCTCCTGCCAGCCCTGGTGACTCAAGACTGGGGTCACCAACCGCTGTAGGGACACACAAGGAAAGAAAAAAGTGGAGGTACCAGGTGAAGAAAGCACCAGAATGGAACTAACCAGCAAGACTTGACCCTTGGCACACGCTGGACTTCAGATCTTAGAGGCCACCAAAGTTTTTATGACTGTTTATCAGGTATGAGAAGGAAACCGTGTCTTGTAAAGTAAGAATATGGAGGTTAGGGGAAGGCCCCTATGTTTTTCCAGGCTTATTACGAATCCGTTAAGAGACAAATACCCTGGGGACACATGCAAAGCAAAATTCATTCCTGCAACTTTTATTGGATCACAGGTGAAGAACCTCACGGTCACAGGTCATCTGAGTTGCTTTAAGAAACAATCCCTGGGGTCAAGCTAATTAGCAACAGGGATCACATCACAGGCTTTCCCCTTTCCTCTTTGTTTCTGAGTCCTCTCTGACCTCTGGTCAGAGCCTCCCAGTCACCACTTGCCTCCAGTTTTCTGGCTGACAGACCTGTGGCTTGGCTCAGACACCCAGCTGAACAAACATCCAGGTTTCTTCCTCTTCCAGTCCAGTTTGGAACCAGACAAGAGACAATTCATGGCAAACATAACTTTATCCCTCTCTCTAAATTGTGGGAGCCATTTGCTGGAGAGATCTACCCCTGACTGATACTGATTGTAAGAGCCCCACAGCAACCACAGCTGAAGGGGTTTTAGCAGCATCCAGCTGGGGCTGGGCACATTCCCTGCTGTCCCTGGGCAATGTGGGCCAGCATCACTTCTCCTCTGACTGGCAGATCCCAGCCTGTTGTGCTTGGTCAGCACATCACAAAGATGAGTTTCATGCAAAAGCTGAGCCTAGCCCCAACCTCATAAATTTGCTATGCATTACATCCAATTAATGTAAATTATTACAGTGACTAAATAATGGCTCTGCATCAGATAAGGGAATAATCATAAGTGAGCCTGAAAAGTCCCAAGGTCCAACTGTGTTAACCCTTTCCCCTGACTCCACTGGACCTGGGGTGAGGATTGGGAACCAGCCCAACTCCTGTGCCTTTGGAAAAGGGGACACATAGTCCTGTCTCTGAGGCAGATTTAGTGTGGGCTTTGGGGGGTATGTGGTCAGAGTGCCCCAGGCAGGGAGCTTATGCTTATCAGAAATGCCTCCAAGTGTCTGTGCTGCTGAGACCTGGAGGGACCCTGGTGTGTTTTTCAAGGCAGAAGTGGTCATCAATGTTTGCAATAATTCCTGGGCTCAGATTAAATGGAATAAAGGCATGAGCTCTGAGCAATAAATATAGTCCTCTCCCTGCCTCAACGTGCTTCTCAGGGATTCATTCCCAAGCTTTCCTGCCTCTTCCTCCTTGCCTTGCTTGTGCCCAGCTCCTCGTGGTACCTGTTTTACCTTGGCAGAGCAGCCCACAAATCATAGTGACACACCAATCAAGAGATCTGGAAATTTTTACACCACTCTGCCTCTTGAAAGATGAGTCACCTTCTGCACCATGTTCCTGGGCATCCAGATAAATCTGTCACAAACTTCTCCTTCCCTCAAGGTGCAAAATTCTCTCCCTCTTTCAGTAGAGCTGTATTTCCTCCTTTTAAGCTGCTCTTTCTTGCCCCAACACGCATTCCCACCCCTCAGCCTTCTCAGTATATTTCTCCCTTTGTTCCTGTTTCACTGACAACTTCATCCTAATAGTCTCCTCAAAGGAATGATGAATGCATAAGCTGCATATTGATCACTGCAGTGATTGATTACTGGATCTCTTTGACAGATGAGCCTACTAAGGTAGTTGCCAATATGGAGGTATGGATGGCAGGGCCCCCTTGTACAACAGTCTAATGGTATCTGACCTGATAGGGCAGAAAGGCAACTCCCTCATTTCAGCAGGAAAAAAGGCCTCTTTATACTCTTTATAAAATAATTCATAGGAAACTTAAAACACTCAGACACAGAGAGATTGCAAATGGGGAAATATGATGGATTATGGGTTGAAAGGAGCCGACTTCTGGAAGCTAAATTGATCCCCAGGAAAATGTTTTTGTCTGCTGTGAAAAATGGGCAATATCTCAGCAGCTCTGGAGGGCTATAATCTGGAAAATAATTTGCTTTTGATTTCCTTTAGTTTCATGCAGGTTTTTTTTCCTTTTTTTTAAGTTGGTTCCTTGCAGGCTTTGTTGCTCAGCTGGGAGAATCAGTGATGAAACAGGAGAGGGATTAGCCATGGACAAATACGAGCTGATCCTTACTTATGGTTATAAAGCCCTCACCCCACCCAGTGGCACTTATTCCACAGGAGATGTTACACCCCCTGCAAACAGCACTGCTGAGGAAAAAAAGCAAAGCCAAGCACAGAGCTGGGCATGAGTGTATCTGAAATAAATTAGAGAATCTCTGTCCATGATCCTGCAGAGTCCTGCAACCAAATGTGATGAACACACTCCTTTTCTAAATGTCTCCAGACTGCCTCACTGACAATGAGGAGTAGATTGCACAAAGTTTACTCAGCCTCTTTACTCAGTCCTTGCTCAGTGAGAAAGCCTCTGTGTGTGATCCTGTGAAAGGAGAGGCATGGTTTTGGGAGCACTGCTGGCACCAGGCAGGCAGGGAGAGAATTCCATGAGCTTATTTACTGCTTCTGCCTCTCACCAGGATGTCCTGCCTCCCTAATTTAGGGGCTGGAAAGACAGAGAACATGGGGGTGGGTCAGTAAAGCACATTTAGAAGCTCTTCTTCAGGAAAGGAGTTTCTTCTGTTGCCATTTTTTATTCAGCTTCCCGTTTCTACTGCTAATAACGAGAAATGTTTTGGCAACAACTAGAAGAGTTTTGTCCGAGTTCAAAGTGCTAAGAATAAAATTTATAGGAATAGTTACAGCCTCTCAGTGCCTGGAAATTCCTTGGCAGTAGGCTTTTGCTCCAGAGAAATATTGAATCAATGGTGTGCTAACAGCTCAGGAGCCCATTACAATAACACGCATACCTTGAGTCCAGACAATCAATAACTCAGCGGGATGCAGCTACCAGAAAACAACAACAAATTAGTTAGATTTCCATAGACTATACATTTGGTGAGTAATAATCTGTAAGTGGAAATGAACCCAGCCTGGAGAGACCACTGAGCCAAATGGAGATCTTTTATTCATGGCTTTAACTATTCTCTGAGCAGGATGTTTGGGGAGGGCTTCAAGCTTCTAAATGCACATGTGCATGTTTGGCTTTGCACATATTCCTACTGAGCCCAGCCACTTTATTGCTACACTGGAGTTCTGTTTGCAAAGGTTTTCCAGTGTAAGTCAGGATAAAGGCCCAGTAGTGAAAGACTGGCAGGCTTAAATTTAATGTATCTTATTATTTGCACGTTCCTATTTTGAGGTATGGCTGAAAATCCCTAAATACAGTCCAGAGGTCAAATCTTTCTCAGGTTACATATTATTGCTGCTGACTTATAGTCTTCTAAGTCAGCCAGGATTGACCTCTGGCTGTATAAAGCACTTGAAGTATAAGAGCTCTCAGAACAGCAGAACCACAAATCACCAGGTCTAAGTACTACAAACAGTTTCAAAGCTATTTCCATGCTTTCTCTACAGGCAAACTCCTGCTTCCTCTGAGATATCCAAGTTCATTTTTCTCCCTCTGGAATAATGAACATTTAAATTAATTTTTAATCATAGGTGCCTATCAAAAGCTGATTAGCCCTTTATTGCCAGAGCTTCTATTAAGTAAGGCTAAATGATAAAGAAAAGTGTGAAAAAGCACAGGTGACAACCACACCTCCCCTACTGATTTATTCAGGCCACAGCTGTGCCAGTCCTGCCCCTCACAGATCTGGATCCCAGCTTTTACCCAACACCTCTACAGAAGAGAAAGGGCCACAAAAATGATTTAAATTACTTGGCTAAATTCAAAGCAGCTCAACTTGCTCATCTAAGTGTAAAATTAGATCAGAAAGTAGCCATGGAGCATCAAAACATTAAATGTTTCTCACGCTCACCTGGCAGGCAGTTTCTGAGGAGGCAGATCTCACAGGCTGGGAGCTGATTTTATCTGCTCAGGCATTAAACTCTCCTATTCTTGACAGATTTTAAGGAGCCTTTTTCTGAATACCAGGTTTTATTTTGCCAGCTGAAACACAAATACCAAAGAGGATGTGTTACAGAGATATATTTGCTTATTGCTTTTAGTAAAGTCTAAATGTCTGCTGCAAGCTCTCTGGGGAAAGCACAACTGCATTAAAAGTGGCCTTTCCAACAGGAGAGTCCCTTCATAGCTACTGTTATTACTCATAAAAGCTTTTAATCACATAGTTCTGACTGGACCTGTGCAGATAACACCAACCACTTGCCTCTGTATTTCTTTTTATTTTATGATCATTATATAATTGTATTTAATTTAGGAGAAACACAAATTGTTAAAGAAAATAAGAATCCCTGTAATAACCCCAAACTTCTGGACATTTCCAGCCCTGCACCACACTCCAATCCAAGCTGAGAACAGGCAGGAAAGAGTCTCTTAAATGAAGATATAGATAAGGCTGTGCCTATCACAAGAACACACATTAAGTTGCTCCAGGAACATATGTACCTGTGGGGGTGTCGGGGAGGGCCCAAAATTGTGAATTCCATTTCAGGAAGACATTTTCATATGGATGTGGGGAAGCATTCAGCAGTGTCATGGAGTGATCTATGACTATTGCCAGCACAGGCCAGGCACAAGCACTGCAGTGAACTTCCACACTCGTGCACGTGGAACTATTTTTCATGGATCTGATGATTTCTGCAGCGACGTTCATCGCTGTAGGACACATTATTGCTGCAATATATGACTATCAGTAACACCTACAAGCCTTTAATATTCTGCAGCTGAACTGTGGAAACAGAAGAAAGTCACTTGTAAATGCCTAATTCACTGTGTAAGTGGGTTGTCTGTCAAAATAATGCTCAGATGTGAAACTTCAAGTAGGAAGCCTAAAAATCAGAAAAATGCAAGGAACCTCTTGATGAATGTTAAAAGCAGTTTAGAGAAGGAGAAAACGACCAGAATACTTTTCTGCTTTCACCCTCATCACAGAGTTGCAATTAGTTCTGTCTGTACAGGTATCTAATCACAGGAATTTTTGCAGTCTTAGCAGCCATCATCTGAAGAGTAAAGAGGGTTGTTTCAAGCAACGGGGCTTTGAATATGGCAAAATGGATTCTGCCCTTCATTTTGCCACTACAGGAAATGTCTCCTGCTTATTTCTGTCTCCCAGTTCATTTGTTTCAATAGAAGTGCTGGTTAAGTGTGCTGTGCTCCAGGATTTGCAGCTGCACTCCCTGTTCGAGTCAGTCTCCCTCAGAGCACCCATGGGAACACGTCCTCAACTCTACCCCTCCAAGGACATGAAATTTAGGGGGTGGCAGGAGAATTCAGACTTGGAGAAAGAAAGGACTGAAGAGAAGGGCTGCAACACAAAAACCACATTTAAAAAAACGAGTATTTTGTGTTACATGACAGGATTGTCCACTCCTGCCTCGCTCCAGTGCCAAACCTGCTGTGGGATTTGCAGCCCGTGAGTCCATCGGACTCTCCCTGTCGGTGCTGCACCTGCACGGTGCTGGCACGGGACAAACAACGAGCAGCAGCTGCGGGAGCTGCAGCACAGGTGAGGGGAGCGCCCCTGTCCCGCCCCGCGGCCACCCAGCGGGACAATCCTGCTTGGCATTCCCGTCATCGGAACCGCCCGACAGCTCTCGGCATGAAACATTGGCCCCGGCTTTGGCAGGAAGTTGTGCTTTACCGACAGGCTCTCATAGGAGGCACTTGATTATATTAGACAGATAATTATTGATCCAGCTATAGTTTATCCTTGCTGCCTAATTTCAATAAACAACAGCTTGGGAGAATTAGCAAGGGATTCTGTTCCCCCTCCCCCTGCTTCTTCAGGATTTGTCAGAAACAAGATGATTTATGTGTATTCCAGTAAGATTCTCGTTTGTTGGCAGGCTGCAGGGATTGTTTGGGGTTGGAAGTACTAAGCTTTTATATTTAAATGCTTCCATGCAAGTATTCATGGATCTCACTGCCTTGCATTGTAATATCTGAATAATAACTGTGACTTATGCAAACCAGTTTTCAGC
The DNA here is from genome assembly GCF_037042795.1 of Molothrus aeneus. NCBI lineage: Eukaryota > Metazoa > Chordata > Aves > Passeriformes > Icteridae > Molothrus > Molothrus aeneus. The sequence continues at coordinate 9,201,860 of NC_089664.1, read as the reverse complement.
TGTTCATCGGGATCAATTTTTCATTTTAAGCAACTCCCCGCCATCCCAGGGAAAAAAATAATAATCTGATAGGCAAGAAGAGTGAGACCCAAGGAAGGCAGCAATACTCTTCCCTTTTTAAATAATGCACAACTCATTTCTGGAGCACTTTCAAATGTGTCGCTTTCTATTAAGCACAGATAATATTCTGAGGATGTTCCCCCCTTCTTTCAGGTGGGGCTTTTGGAATAGTAAAGGTCCACAAAGCACAGGAAGGATGGCCAAATAACTTCAGTTCCTTCAGGGAACACCTCAGTGTCATTTCTCTTTTTAAATAAAATCTCCCACTTGGACAGTGAAAGAAAATTCTTACTGCTGATAGTTCGATCTCTGCTGGTAAATAAGTTTTTTTTAAAAACACCCTGGTTTTCTTTCTACTTCCTGGCTCATTTGAGAGTCCCAGTTGCTAGAAGGCTGCTGGGGATTTAGTTGTCTCTTACTGGCACAATTTGGAAGCTTGCTGTACAATAAACACTTCATTAAGCACCAGACTGATGAGTTACAACACGATTTACAGATGAGCACTTGGGAATGATCTGCTCACTTCCAGGCCTGGGCTTCCCGATGGGAACCAGATCCCAGCTGGTGGTTTTAGCAAGGCCAGTTAGATTGATGCTCTGGTATTTCAGCTCTGTCCAAGAGTCAGAGTAGCCAAAATTCTTTCATTAGCTACCAGATACAAAGGTCACATAGGAAATGGCTTGAGTGGGTATCCATGAAAAATCCCTGATTTGGCAATATCTGTGTGCTTGCTGTCTGTGCAGTTAGGAGGAGCCTGGAGTTCTTGCAGCTGTCAGCAAGGAATCCTTTTGTCCAGGAAAACAGAAAGTAAACAGATTCTATACAGGGCACACAGTATTTCACACTGTCACTTGATTATTTACTTTACTTTCAAGAAAGGTTTCAGGATAACCTTTAAAAACTGAAAACTAAGAAAAAAACCTAAAAGAAACTCAAAAAACTCAACCCAACCCTCTTCCCATCTTAGTTCCAAGACCTCATTACTCCTGAGTCACACTCGCTATCATAAATTGTTAATTTTGCCCAGAAAAAGGTGAGATAAGAACCTGTTGTACCTGGGAATCCCAAAATAAATTGTAAATCTAGGATGACACAGCCTGCCCATTTCCTTTGGCCTCCCAGAAAAGGAATAAAATCCTTTTCCAGAAGCTTTTGCAGTAGCAGGGCAAGAGAACAGCCTTCCAACAGACACCTGGCCTGGTTTTAAGGACTTAGTGGGGAATATCCCCACAGCCCATGGGAAGAGAGCCCAGCAGTGAATCACTAGCACAGCAGAGAAAAATTAGCAGTTCAGTCAAAAATTGTTGGAGTGTGACAGTTTTCACAAAATATTGAGGCTTTTTCAGAAGAGACCCTGTGTTATTTTTCACCCTCTTGCAGCACAAGCATCCAGGATCTCCTTTGCTGCATATTTAGTGAACAGCATCTGCAGCATCTTAATTACAGTAGCTGTTCTCATCTTAATCTCTTGCTTCAGAATAAGGTTAAGTGTAATCTGTCCTAGATTCTTATACAGATGGTTCGTTTCTTAAATACTTGAGAAGAGTTTAGTCGATCTTTAATTCCTTAATCTGGGAACCAAGACCAACCAACCTGATTCTGACTGATATTTTAGCAGATTTTACAAGAAAAATGTAACACACACACACCAACACGGGTTGATTCCTTTTCAATATAATTTTTTTGGTTCTAATGAAAGTCAGTGGGAGTGAGATCCACATGACTCTGCCTTCCTCCCATTTAACTCAAAGAACTACACAGCATTATGGATAAAGAGCACCTAAATGTCAGAAGAAGCCAGCAAATATTTTTTTCTTTAGCTGAAATATAGGAGTTTCAAAACAGTTCAATAATATAATCAGTAGATTTTTTTTTAAATCTATAACCAGATTGCTGGCATTGCCAAAAAATACAAATCGTGATTGGACATAGATTTTCTTTCTGCAAGAAAGCTGTGCCTACCCAATTATGATCCTGGCAGGGAACAAACTGAGACACACAATGACAGTTTTCAGTCTGGTTTATATTGAAACACAGCAGTGAAAACTGATGTAAAATTTTAAACCAGAGTTTTGGTTTTTAGTTATTTGTCTGAGTCTTGAACCAAAGTTCTTGACCTTCACACAACCATGAAGAAAATAAAAGGGCAGGTTTTTCACTCAGACTAAAGGAATGAAAACCTCAAGGGTTCACTACACTTTTTCTTGTCTGCTTCGATTTCCCTTTACAAGCTGAGTTGCTCTTTTATTCCCAGTATGGCACCAAGGGAACCCAGCTGATGAGAGCACAGTTTCATCACTCCACACTCCCAGTGAGAAGCAACAACAGCTCCCAAAAGCAGCCAGAGGAAGTTCTGAAAGAGAAATCACCACTCCAAAATCCCGTGGCAATGTCAGCCCTGGATGCTGCATCCCCAGAGTTACAGGCTGCTGTCTAGCACAGCTCTTCTTTTCCAGAGGAAATAACCGTTCACCTCTTTAAGCTAATAATCACTTCACCGTTTTAATTCCCCAGCTCTTGGCTTGTGTGTATGATTTCAAGCTTTGCATTCAGTAAGACCCTAAAGAAAGCTCAAGAAATGAGCTCCCCAATAGTCACTTCTCTTGATGGGCTCTTCCAGAACAGGCTCTGCCCACGCTGACCTCTGGCAAACCTCCAGGAAAGGCATTTTGATGCCTTTTCCAGCAATTCTGGAGCTCCATGTAAGATTGAGATGTATTATTTCCTCTCAAGTGAGGAATTTTCTGGAAGCATTTTTAAAAATAGCCGTGATGGGCACAGACTCACAGAATTGTTAATGTTGGAAAAAGCCTCTAAGATCATTAAGTCCCAATGTACATGAAGAAAGCCAACAAGGAAAATGGAGACAGACTTTTCATAAGAGCATGCAGTGACAGGACAAGAGGGAATGGCTTCAAAGGGAAAGAAAACAGGTTTAGAGAGATATTATTAAGAAATTCTTTCCCATGAGGGTGGGGAGGCCCTGCACAGGTTGCCCAGAGAAGCTGAGGCTGCCCCATCCCTGGAATTGTGCAGGAACACTCTGAGGAATGGTGACTCCACTCCTTCCCTGGGCACCCTTTCCACAGAGAGCTTTTTCCTAATATCCAACCTAAACCTCCCCTGGCACCACCTGAGGCTGTTTCCTCTGCTCCTTTCACTTGTTACTTGGCAGAAGAGATTCTGTTACTCCCCTTTGAGATTCCCAGGACTGGAGCCAAACGCTGCAGGATATCTGCACCCACCCTGCAGGGCGAACGAGCCATTCCCCCAAAGCCTCGTATTAAGGCATTGATCCGAGTTCACAATAATCTTTATTTATGTCCTTGATAAATCAGCAGCTCCTCAGGCCCAAGCTGCCCGGCAGGATCTCTCCAGAGCCGGGTCTCCCCACACAACCTCTTTGTCACAGCCCCTTCCCCCTGCCCGCACTCAACTTTCCCAAGTTCCTAATGTGCCTCTTGGCAAGCCGCAATTTTTCTCCAGGATTATAAATTTCCGTGGTTGCCCTGATCCGGCAGCTGCCGGGCTGCCAGCGCGCCGCGATTGCTCCCCGGTGACACGAGCAGATCGATTTCTCGCCTCGCAGCGCGCGGGCGGATTAACACAGTGATAAATGGCCGGGGATTGATTTGCACTTAATTGACAATTTGGTGAACCTGCTCTAAAACCCCGACGTTTGGCCCCGGGTAATGGAGCGGGATCGATCCGTGAGGGGAGCGCGGCGCGGGCCGACAGGGGGCGCCAGAGGCTGCGGCACCGTCGGCGCGGGGCCCTGAGGGCTGAGGGGGGGCGGCAGCGCCTTCCCGCCTCTCGCTGCTCCCGCCTGTGGAGTCACATCATTCCTTAAAGGTTAAAAAAATATGGATATGGCCCCTGGGGACACGGGATAGTGGTGATCATGGTGATCACAGAGTCACGGAACAAGTTTGGGTTGGAAGGACCGTAAAGCCCATCCTCTGCCGTTGGCAGGGTTACCTTCCAGCCTGGTCTGGGGCAGCCACGAAGTCTCTGGGGAATCTGTGCCACAGCCTCACCACACTCACAGAAAATTTTTTTCTTTGTAATATCCCATCTAAGCCTACTCTCAGTTTGAAGCCTTTCCCCCTCGTCCCATCACTCCAGACAAAAATAAAATAATCTTTCTCCATCTTTTGTAGGCTCCTTTCATGTACTGGAAAGTTGCAATTAACTCACTCCAAGTCTTCTCTTCTCCAGGCTGAACTACCCCAGTTCTCCCAGTCTTCCCTTACCCAGCTGCTCTGGGAGTGGTTCCAAACTCATTACCTCTGGCTTTACCTGTGGCATTATGTTTGTCTTAAATGTAACATAAACTCCCCCCAGGATCAGTCACCTGTGACTACGGGGCTTTATGGACAAAGCAGGAATGGGCTTACTGGCAGGAGTGAAAGTAAAGGCCAGGGAGGAAGTTAATTAACAAAAACTGTAACCTCCGTTTGCCTTTTCTGTTGTCTTTTGTTCTTTCCTTCTGTCGTGCCAAATCCCACAGCTTTTACCCAATAGCCCCACAACACAGTCTGCATTATATGATAAAAGCTCTGTGCAATTCACGACAGCAGAGCAACATTATCCTCCAGTATTTATCTATTATTTATCACAAAGAACTTTAGAGTTGACAAGAGAAGCACTATGGAGCCAACCTGTTGAACAGCACGTTTCATCCCCACCTTGTGTTTGAGGTTTCTGAAGGGCTGTGTAACTGCATGGCTGTGTCCCCATAGTGAGCACAACTCAGGCATCTCCTGAACATAAAGGATGTCTGAACTGGGAGTTTTTCCAGTAACTTTTTAAATTCCAACTAACCTGAGCTTCAGTTCCAACAACAGCATCCATAACCACCTCTGCCTTTCAGTCTCTAGGTTACAATTGCTGCATCTGGTAAAAAAAATTGCAAACAAAAATCCTTCCTATTGAAGAATTTAGGCTTCACACCTTCTCTTCCTGCTCACCCCAGTGCCACCTTCTCCCAGGAAGTTGGCACAAACTGATAATGAGTTTGTGAAAGAAATGCAGGATTCCAGAAAGGATGAGTCAATAGTTTGACAGAGAAGAGGAAATCCTACATTCCCACAGCCATGTGTGCACATGTGTAGAACCCCTCTCCCTGGAACTGCAGAGCTCCTCCTGAAAACAATTGCATGAACTGCAGCACACACTGCCCCCACAATGGGCTCTGACCCTGCAAGGCAGCCCTTCCTTCAGGAAAATCAGAGTTTTTCCCAACTCCAGGACTTGTTTCCAGCTCTGCTTCAAGCAATGAGCAGTACTACCAAAAACCTCAATCCACCTTGCCTACAAGGCAGCCTTCTAGACTATTTTGTTACACTGGTTTCATAATGGAAAGGAGATAGAGAAGCAAATTAATCACATGGGATAAAGAAAAGATCTTTTTAATGTTACCTGTAGCTTTGTGGCATCTTCATACTGATTACAGCAAAGGGAAAATAGATTAGAAGCCAAGTCAGAATGCACCATCAATACATTTCATTGGGAATGAAAGGGCAGGTTTACTAGTTAATTAAGAACCATATCAAAAGACAGCTAAAATTACATGGAAAGAAAAACTTGAAATTTCTCTGGCCCCAGAATGACCTCCACTCCTGCCTGCAGCTCCCTTTGTATGCAGTTTAGCCAAACCTCCCTGTGCTCCTTACCTGGAGAAACAGGAAAGTAGCTGAGGGCGCCACAAAGCAAAATAACAGTGGCTGGCATAATAAATAAATGCAGAGTTATGACTCCTACCGTGAAGAGGGTTTAAATAATTGTATGTTCAATGATTTTATCTCCTTGTGCAAGAATCAGGAGGTAAAATAAAACCTGATACTGCTAGAATGAAATAGCACCTTCTGACAATTCCAGTGTGGTAAAAGCTGGTGACTGCTGAGCATTCGTGTTTTAATTATTGGACACACATAAATCATTTATTACACATTGATTTGTTTTTTAAGGATGTTTTGGTAGTGTGAAAACAGCTGGTAATTAACTTGTGATCAGATAGATTTAGCCCCTTAGCAAAGCAGGGGGAACATCTGAAGGCTTATGTTTATCAACCATTTCACTTTTAATTCTAAAAACAAGTCCAAAGCTCACACGTTCTTGCTGAAGACGTAGAAATTATTTTGCAGAAAGACATTAAAAATTGTAAGAATTCTCCCTGTCCGAAAGAACCAAAAGTAAAGACTTCAGATTCATAAGAATTCAGATTGTGCCTGTGATTTTTATTCGATTCCTAAGCTGTATCCAGAGGAACAGCTAATTGGAAACTAGGAGTTCATTAGTTGTTCAGAAAAGCAATATTGGTAGAAATAGCTGAATCCTTGGTACAGCAGAAACCTTGCCCTTGTCCTCAGTGTCCTTCTGCTGGCTCCAGTGGGTCAGGGTTTCACCCAAAGCTTTGAAAGCTTTTCAGCAGAGAAATTGTTTTATTTACTGCACTTTCACAATGAAACTCTTCATAAAGAGACTTTCCTCTAAAAACAAGCGAGGGGAAACGGAAATGAGCTCCTTTGTAATCAGCCAAGTCAAAGCAGCAAATGAACCTGGCTGGTTTGGGTTTCTCATTCGGATGCTATTCAATGCCACTGTTATTTCTGAGCATGATGGTGCAGCCAAGTCTGGAAATGGAGGGATTTGGAAAACAAGAGGAAGAAATCCCATATCCCCTACCTGTCCTGTGAAATGCTACAGGAGACCCGTGGATAATTATTGCCCACAGCAATCTGGGTCTGCACCAGGGGATAGAGGGTTAAGCCCAACTTATTTTGAACAATAGATTTCACTTTATTTTCCTGTTTCCTACTTTGCAGACTTACATTCTGAGGCTTTACTACTTAATCCCCACTGTAGTAATAAAAATTTTTAATCCTGTGTTTAAAATATGAGATTTACTTGTCAAAATCTGGATATACAGCATGGAATTATAATCGCTGTTCAGCAAAAGCAATTCCCCTCAAGTTCAGGCTGCTGTTTGGGAGAGCCTGTCAGGTGCTTTGTGTCAGCACTGGAGGAATGTGCAGACTGCGGGCTCACAGCAGCTTTCCCTGCACACTGGGGACACAAGTTCACATGCATTTCATAGGTACCAGCTCAGATTTCCCATTTTCCTCTGATTTTGTGTTTTAATCCTCCTATTCTTGCTGGGGTGTTAATAGCAAGTTTGGCCCCCTCAGCCAGCACCTGCCAGGCAATTACTACCTGGCAATTAATGGGTAAAGCATTCATCCAGCACAAAAATCAGGTTTTTCACAGGCAACATCACAACCCCAGCTGGGCACTGCTCAGCTCTCCACAGACATGAGTCAGGGAATTTTTGGCACCAGGAAAGCCTTGGAAGTCTCAGCAGGCCCAGGATGGCCAGACCAGCCAGGCACTGCCCCAAAGGGTCAAGGTTAAACTTCTCCTGAATTAAAGTTGAGATGCTGATAAGGAGCAGATGTGGGATCTAACCCAGATTAACATCCAATTGCCAGCACTGCCTCTCTGGGAGAGGGAATTCCAGGCTGACCTCACCATTTCAATAATAAACTTGAAATATGTTCCTCACTGAAACAACATTTAGTTTCCTCACCCAATATTGATTCAGAGCAGATTTGGAATGTGCCACACCCACCCATCTTGTCTTACAATAATATTACAGAAAATATTAAACTCCTTGTGTCTTAGTGTGGCAAAATTAATGCCAATATCCCTGAGCTGTTTACTGGATTCTTAAAAAGCTCTAAGCTCTCACACAGGTATACAGATATTAGAATAATTCTGTTTCCAACAAAAGCATCTCCAGGGAAAAGTCAGATGCCAATTTATCAACAGTTATTCTGGATTTCTTTACATTTGATTTGTTTTGAGACAATAAGCTGGGAGTATTGTATTTATCCCAGTGCCACCTCTCTCAGTGTTAATCTTCTCCCAGATGGAGAAAAAGAGAAGTTACTGCTTGGATTATTTTTTTTCGCCTTCAAATTGCAGCGTTCCCTTTTGCAGCTCATCTACCTTATTAATTACAAAATTTGGTGCTAGGAAAGGAACACACAATGGGCCAACTTGTGGCAGGGAAGGGTCATTACTCTGGGATGTTTTCAGAGCACCTGGTTATTTCAGCATTGCTTTGAGATTGTTTCTAACCAGCAGCTCTTTATCTTGCTCAATGGCAAGAACACTTTCCCTTCCTGGCTAAAGGAAGGTTGAAATCTCGGTGAGGAAAAGGAAACCTAGGAATAGTGATTATTTTTTCTTAATGGAAAATTATAACTATCAACTAAATCATCCTTCATGCTAGATATGACAGACTTAAGCACTTTGAAGTGATTGATTTTTAAATGACATTATGATTTCATGGTTGAAGCAGTAATACTCTTTGCTTTCTCAGACCCTGTGTATCATCCTATTCCTTACCCAGTGGAGACACCATTAAGCAGCAATTTGGGACATTTATTACTAGAGATGGAGACAAAATTATGTTATTTTACTTGCATAATGCCCACGAGTGTCTGCCATACCGGGTCATGTGCACCACCCAGGGCTGCCTTTACCCAGGACATGGTGCTGCCCTGCTTTATGCTGTTTTCCTGAGAACTGCTCCAGTGTCCTCCTCCTGGCCAGGAAATGAGGACACAGCTGCAGGATGGGCCACCCAAATCCCACCTGCAGCCAGCCCTGCCTTTCACCCTGTTGGTTAAACCACTGCTTCATTCAAGGAAAGAAAACCTTCAAGGAACACATCAAAAGCATTTAAAATGCAATCAGCCCTCAGCCAAATACCTCACTTGGTTATCCTGACTTGAAAATCTGTGCTGCACAATCAGAGCAGGGCTCCAGCTCCAGTAGCTGGATAAAATAAAAATATTCTCTCTGCCTCCTTGGACCCAGCACAGACTCCCTTCCCAGCACATCTTTGTCCAAACACTGTGACCTAAACTGCTACAAATGGAGCCAACCTTTCCATCAGGAAAGCCTTAATTTATGGTGAGCAAAGAGCAACAAATCACAGCCCCTCAGATTTATGGCCCCCAGGATCTGAATTGACCATACAGCACAGCAGCCTTTCCAGCACTCTAGTCATTTCTTTAATAAAGTTGAAAATATCAAATCTGCATGCATGCAGAGCCACCCCATCTGAATTTTATGTAAAGTGCACAATAAGTTTATGGATGGTAGTAACGTATCACTCCTTGTAATTTCATTATGTAAAAAGACACAGTTGGGATCTCTTAGGCCCCTATTTCAACATTTATGAATTAAATAACAGAATGTATGCAAGGCTGGAATTGGAGAACAACATTTTCCAACAGGCAGAATTGATGAGGAAGGGTTCTCAGTATTTTATGAGGCTGTAACAAACTCTTTGCTGCCTAATTAGAGAGAATCTGACAGAGAATGAGGGCAAAAACCAACAAAGGAAAGCAGAAATCTCTCAAGACGGGGATAAAGCAAGACATAGTGAAAATTTAGGACCTTGGAACAAACCCACCCTGACCTGCAGATAGTTCTAGTATCAGACCAGGGTGCAAACTTTATCTGACAGCAGGAGAACTGGGATCCCCTTAGTCAATCCAGAAGCCCTCATGGTTACTCCTGCAGCTGTGTGGATAAGCCTTTGCTGTATCTCGTCAAACTATAAAAAATGTGGTCATGCTCTGGGTCTGTTCCTCCTCTCACTCCCCCTCCCAGAAATCTTGAGTTTAATTTCATTAAAAGTTCAATGGCTTGGTCACAAAGGCTGTACAACCAAGGAAGGGAAAGCCTGGAGCAGATTCTGGGTTTATGCTGTTATGCGTGGGACATCTCATGCCCTGAGTTAAGTAAACTCTAACCTGTTTGGGCAATACCTTTTGGTCCATAGAAATGCCATTATTTAGACTATCACAATCAATAAATTGGATTTTGCTTTTGCAAGTGAAAAGGCTGTTATTTTTCATACAGTTTGTCAATAGGCTCCAGGTTAGGAGATATATGAAAGATATTCTACACAGGCCAGAGAGTTATGAGCTCTCAGGCAGATGAATTATTTAAGTTCTTTTCACTTCTATAAAAAAATAAATACAGAGATGGCCCAACCAGATGCCATAAATTGTGGGTTTGATGTAGGATTTCCATCTTTCCTTGTCTGTTCTAAAAAGCCTGGGTTCTTTGTGCTGAAAATCCTTTTACCATTTGCATCTGTGCAGTGAAAGACATCATTATACACTGAAATAGTGTCCTGTGAACTGGACTTACAGGTGAAGACTTACTGCACTCACAGCTGTTGGGTTATCCTGGGAACTGCAGCAGCCAAGGACATTTCATTCTCTCCTGCCTACTCCCTCCTTGGTGTAGGCCCCAGGAAAAGGCAGGAGGGCACAGTGCCCTCCATTTTTTCTGACATCCCTGTAATTCCTGCCTTTCTGCCAGTCTAGCAATTACCTGCCCCCATGAGCTACTGTAAAGAAATCTCAAAGGAAACGAATTAATTGTAAAAATTACTTGAGAATATAACAAACTCTGTGTGATCTGGACAGAGAGTTCCTGTCTTCCAGTGGTTTGAATTCTGTCTTCTAACCTGCTCCTTCTCTTTGCCCTCCATCTCTCTCTAACCCCCACACCCCAACTCAGCAGAATTTCTGCCCTGCCATGATCCATTATTTCATCCAAATGTGCTCCATATTCCTCATCAGCATGTTCAATACACATATTTTCGTTTACAAGTCTGCTCTCAAGAGCCAGGACAGAGAACAGGGCCTCTGTGGCCAGATGCTGCAGGGATGTTTAAGCAGAAGGGGAATTCTTCCATCCAATCTCATGTGTTTGGGTATTGGTTCCTTTTCCCCACCAGCACGTGCTTGGAGCACTCTAAACCAGCCAGCTCTGCCCTTGCTGTTTCCTTACCCAATCCACTCTGGTTAAAGACCTTTTTCATAAGGAGTTTTAAATTATAAGTCTAAATGAGGCCAATAAATTATACTTCATAAAATCCTGTGCACATCATTTCCTCACAGAAGAGGCTCCAAAGAAATATTTTCCATGCCACCACCTGTGTTCCCATCCCTTTGCAATATAACATTTATTCTAATATTAAAATGGCAGCTGCTCTATAAATTGTGAATCATTAGCACTCTTCATTGATTTTTCCCTTGCAGCCTGCAACCCTGGGCAGCGACTGCGTGTGAATATCAGTCTATTGGATTGAGATTCATATCCTATTTGAGGGTCAAAGACCAAGACCTTGTGAGCTTGAACTTCTATCAGCCTAAAGCTGATCAATACCTGGAGATGTATTTGATCCTGGCTGCTAGCACAGATTAAGGGGCCATAAATACAATCAGAAACGTGAGGCTGCTGGGGGAGCAGGAGCCCAGCCACACAGATGCCAGCTCCAGGGGCATTTCTGGGAGCAGGGACAAACCTGCAGGGCTGGGTCCTGGGATTTTGGGGAGGCTCAGCCCAGCATGCAGCTGCTGGAGGAAGAAAGGAGGATTTGCAGCAGAGACAGGATGAAGAGCTGTTTTCCATGATGCTCCTGTCAGACATGGGACCACTTCAAGTTCCCACACCCCAGGATTTGAGGGGGCTGCTCCTGACACGGATCAGAGCCAGCTGCACAACAACTGCTCAGCTTGGCATGGGCACCACGGGTGGAAACACTGGGAGGATTAATTGAAAAACATTAAACAGATCAAATAAGTCCCTTTTTTCCCTTTTTTTCCTGTGCCCCCTCTCCCCCTCTATCTCCAAGTGAAACTTTAAATATATGATTAAAATGATCTATTAAAGAGAAGAGACTCATTCCATTTGAGTATATTAATGGTGATTCTCTGCTGGCTGAGGAAGAAAAAAATCCATAATCATAAGCCTTATTAAAGAACAATATCCTTGGAGAGCTTATTGTTTTCCCCTTTGGAGAGTGTGAAGCCCTGAAAAATAGACCTGGAAACAGAGAGAAATAAAGACACTGTGTTGCACTGCTCCAGACACCACAGCACTCAGGGAAATTACCTCCCTATTTTTAGGCATGTTTACAATAGGCCTATTTGCACTATTACCTTTGATCCTAAACTCTAATTTAAATTGTTCTTTTAAAAGCTTGGGAGATCAAGAGGGAAAATAATTAGAAGTGGCAGGAAATCTGAAAAAGCAGGAGGCTCTTCTGTGCAGAAAGTGGCTGAGAGATGGGGTGGAGGATGTGACTCTGGGCAAGCAGCAAAAGGCACAAAGCATCCTTGCTGTGGTGAGTGGGGGCACCAGTGGCACCAGCAGGGCACCTGCAGGGTGCAGCTCCCTCGGTGCTGATTTCAGGAGAAAAGCCTCAGTCTGGCTATAATCAAATACAGGCTGGTGTTTATATTTACATGGTTTCATGTCCTTGCTGTGTCCTTGGGGGGAAGAGACTTCATTATCATAAAGAATATGTTTTTATTCCACTACATAAGTACTACTTATTATAGTCTCATATATTTTCTGACACTACCAAGGGGTCTTTATTGTTGTACATCGAGGTCACTGACAAGTAATATATTCAATCTATTAAGTTATTAGGGAGATAAATAATTTGGATGCAAGCTGAACTCTGAACTTTTACCTTTTCCCCTGACAGCCGGGTAGTTTCTTGGCATTCACACTAATCTCAGCTCTGCTTGAATAGTAATTCCATTAGGGTTATGGCTGCAGCTATACATATGCAATGACCTCAAACACAATTTCTTTATGGACATGGGCAATAGGAATATTAAAATTTTAAGCCAAAGAGGATGTAATGTAACTTTACATTATTTATTGTAGACACAAATCCTTTATAATATTAAAGGATAAAGAATTAATAAAAGAAAGATCCCATAAACAATCCATAAAGTCAAATGTAGTTCTTGATTTAATGCAATTGCTTTTTAGTGTCTTGTGGTTACAGACTTGCACTTCATTAAAAAAAATCTAGTCAAGAACCAGGAGCATCCTGATAACTCAGTGGTCCCTGGGTGGTTTGGAAAGCAGCTTTAACCCTCTGATTCTGCTTGTGACAATCTACCCAGGGGTGGTCATAAGCCAAGGAGTGGGTAAACTTAATCCAGAGTTATTACAGTTATTTTAGTCCCTGAAACTGGGATCTCTGCACCTGCTAAGCAAAGTTTCCCTCTCTGAGGCCACACAAGCCAGGTTTTCCTGCTGCCAGGACACCTTGGGATTGGCTTGAACCTGGCAGTGCCCCAGGGAAAGTCTCTAAACTGGGAATTGCTGTTTCTCCCCCCCAAATATTCCACCAAGTAGTTTATCCCTCCTGATAAACCCAGCTGCAGGGACTGTGTGCCTCTGAAGCTGCAGTATGGGAATGTCGTGTGCCAGATTCTGGGAGAGGAAATCATCCCTGAACACTGGAGCAGGGATGCTGCTTCCTCCAGGCTGATGTGGTGTGGTCCTGGCAGCCAGAATTTAACTCTGCCAAAATCACATCATATTTGATAGGTGTTGACAGCCAATGTGTTAAAGCTGCTTTCATGTAAATTCTGTCTAATTTAGACCTCTAATATCAAGAGAATGTAAACCTTGCTGAAAACACCAGGAACCTAAATAATTAGCTAAACTTTGGAGGGGGCTTTTCTTTAATTAGAACAGAATGAAAGTGGAGGAAACAAACCAATGAGACTTTCCTACTGAATTTTATATTGCAAATACCTGCTGCTGGAACATGTGGCAAGAGAACAGCTATGATTCTTACTTTTTTTCCTGTGTTTATTTGGTATTGGAGCTTGGGATACATATGAGAGAGTGTTCTAATTACCTCCTGGGCATTCTAGAACTACCCCTGTTAACTAACCTGGATTGTTTTTCCAGAGAGGGGAATAGCTGTGTGATCCTGCCTCTGACTGTCCAGGGAGATGTTTTATTCCTGCTGCTAAAGACAGAAGCCAAACCCATCTGGGGTGTAACACTGCCACAGTCAGAGTTCAAGCACTTCTTTTCACATTCTCCATTCTCGCTTCTTTTTTTTTTTTCCCCCTCCTCCCTCATTCATCATCCCCTGCCCACACCCTCTCACCACCCCTCAGTGTCTTCTTCCGACTGGGAAATCTCCCAGGGGCTCAGAGCAAGTTGTTCCCCAGGCACCTGCAGCCCCCACCCCGCTCTCCCTGGGGATCTGGACACAAAACAGCCCCCAGCCCATACAGAGCTGCCCAAATCCCTCCCTCAGCCCCAGGGCAGCAGGAGCTGGGCCCACAGGGAATGTTTGTTTATGATGTTTTCACACTACAGTGTGCCAATCAATGAGCTTGATCCAGATTTGAGGCTTTTCTCAGGTTTCCTTGTTTGTTTTTTGGTTGTACTTGTTGGGCATTTAGGCTGCTCCAGCTCTACCCCAAGCTTTTGTGTTGCAATAAACAAAGTTCACTTAACATTACCACTTTCAAACCAAATCTCAATATTAATTTAGATTTAATAGAACTATTGCTAACTACATAATTACCCATTGATTGCAATAGTGAATTGGGGGTTACTGAACTTGAGAAAAGAGCCTTTAAGCACTTAGATTGCAACAGTGGAGCCATTCTGCCCAGCAGGGCTGGTGACCTGTTCATGAGTGGGCACAAAGCCAAGCAGAGTGAGGAGCTTTGGGACTCCCCCCCCCAGCAGCTGCTCCCTTCCCCAAGTCTGCTGTTCAATAAATCAGTGATGGATGGGTCTGTCAGGTGGGCACAGCCCTAAAGAACACCCCTGAATTCTGTGGAATGGCTCTGGGGATGCTCCCAGGCATAGAGCTTGGCCCTTCCAAATGAGCATTCCAGCCTGAGGAGGGGTCCCTGCAGCCAGGGTGGGCTGGGATATTCCTGCAGCTTGTGGGGAGCACAATCCCCCCTCTGCTCAGGGAGGGACACATGAGGGTTTAGCTCTGCTGCTGCAAATCAAAGGAATGACATGGATTTGTGGCCTATCATCTTGACAGCCTCCTTTAAACTGCTTATTTTAAAACAGGATAAACAGAGGATTAATAACCTTGCAGAACACAGAGAGCCTGGTTCCTCCCAGGGAAGCCTCTGTAACATCCCTCCCCAGCAGCTGGGCAAGGATCTCACCCCCCTCCTGCCCTGCACCCTGGAAATTGTGTCCCCAGGAGGGAGCTGTGTCCCCCTCAGCCTGCAAAAATAATTCAGGATACGCCCCTGATTCAGTTATAGGAATAAGGTGATAGTGAAAGATGATTTCCCTCTGCACTGCTTGATTTAGGAGGGAAGAAGTCTGTGTAGTAAATCTGAATATTTTCTTAATCATCAAAATAAAATCATTTCAAGGTAAACTCGTGTTCCCACACTGAGGAACAGTCTGCTCCCCCCACCCCTCATTCAAGTTGGATAGAAAGGATCTTAACTTGCAAGAATGTTTTGGATCTTCCAAAACATTCTTGCAAGTTAAAGCTGTTGAAAAATTCACAGATTCCTTCCAATAAACACAAACACACTCGTGTTTACAAGTGAGTAACTCCACTGAGCAGCACAGGGGGGGATTTTATCCAAGTCCTCCTGTCACTCAGTCATTTCAGGGCAGATTTTCCACCCGTTGCTGCTGGACAGCCCCACAGAGCCTGTGGGTGAGCAGGGAACACCAGGAAGGTCCCTTTCACACTTCTGCCAGACCTTGCTGACTTGAAAATGCCACATTTGCAGCAAAGCAGCAGCACATCTAATAAATCACATCTGTACACTGTTTTATTCACAGGCACTGACAGTTTAGGATTGACGACACCCAGGGCAACCTAATGTCAAGCACTCCTAATGAAAACTATCCCATTTTGCTCCAGTAGCAGCAGCTGCCAACAGACATAATCTACTGGCATATGGAGAAGGCCATGCTAATCCCTGCAAGGTCATTAACAAGAGGGTGAAAATTACATGCAAAGCACCAGCTGTGGCATCCCCGCTGCCTCACACTTGCTGTACAGGGGCAGCAGAGGTGAAAAATGTGGTTATGTCTGAGCAGGCCAGGAGTTGTGGTAGAGCAGAGCTATTTCCACCCCTTCCTTCCCCAAGGCAGGGGTCAGTGCTGCTGAGATTCTTCCTGTGACAGGAGCTGGGAGACTTTCAAGTGTCACAAGCTGCAGTGGCTCAAGGAGAGAAGAGCTGCAGGATGGCTGGAGCTCACAGGAGAACAAGGAGGCCTTGGCTCCCCTTGGCACAGGGGCAGGAACCGTGTCCCACCTTCCCAACAGCCTGACACTGCTGCCCTCCGTGGAACAGATGAAAAGAGCATCTTCACAGCCACCTTTCCCAGCAAATCCAAGGAGATGTGGTGCCTGGGGAATGGTTTAGTGGTGGATCTTGTGCCTGATGGTCCTAAAGGGCTTTTTTTTTTTCCCCTATATAGCATAGAATTCCAAATGTCTTGCCAGCAGTGAGGAGCAGCATTACACGTGGACAAAGGGAAGCCAAGCCTCCAACCTCTTTTTGCTCCAACCCCTAATCCACAAATAAGGCCCCTGTCACTCCAGGCTCACCTCAGGTTTGTACATTTTAACATTCACATGCATGTGAGCTCTGCTTCCATAATCCCCAACTCAGTCCCAGAGAACATCCTACCCCCATATTTACGTGGGAATTCAGGATCTCAGTTTGTCTTTCCATTAAATTGCACAAACATTTTTATAAGCCATAAATCAAAAAGTCTGTTAAAACCCCTCAGCAATGACCACCTAAAACAAATCTTTTCCAATTTAAATCCCAGCCTGCAGAACGATCAATCCCACAAACCCCTAATTGTTAACGTTACTTTGGGTAATGTTTAAAAACATTAATTTCAAAAAATGTAATAGGAAAAAAGCTCTTTAAATCGGCAAAAAGATAAATGGTCTTTAGCAGCATGACCTTTCCCCATACCACAGTGACATTGAATCATTTTAAAGTTATTTACATTTTCATTCTTCCCAGGAAAAACGTTGACAAGGCTTTCAGGGGCCATAATGGATACACAGTAACATCTGTGGGAAGTGTGACTGCATCAAGAGCCCTTCCTCGATTCCTCCTCACACCAACCAGCCTTAATTAATAGTGGGGAGGTGATTCCAGAGTGGGCTGGCTGAGCTGTGGGAGCTGCCACAGAGGGGTTTAACCACCAGTGTCTCCCTGCCTCGAGCCTGTGTCCCTTCAACTCTGCTTTTCCAAGGTGAATTTGGCTCCTGATCCCCATCAGGCTGCAGGCTGGGCTGAGACAGCACAAAAATACCTGAGATAAATCTTGGCTTTTCTTTCTAATCTGTAGTGGAACATCCCCCTGGCAGCTCTCTGGGCAGAGGCTGTGCAGTGGTGAGCACACACTGTCCCCAATACACAAAACACACCCAAAAGTGCTGCTGGAGAGACCTCAGCGAGACATTTCCAAGTTTGGCACCACCCCTGCACTAATTCCCAGCAGGAGCAGGGACAGGCTTAAGAAAAAGGAAGAGAAGTCTGGTTTTCCCTTCCTCCATCCTCTGCTGAGCTTGAGAAAGTAAAGCATCTACCCTGGTGGGAGCAGGAGGTGACTCCTGAGTGATTCCTGTCCCCACAGACGCAGCAAGCTGGGACTCAGCCCTGCCTCATGAGCCTTCAGCAGCTTTCCTGGATATTCCAGCAGCCTCCCCTGACATTCCTGCTGCCCGTTCCAGCCCAGGCATCCCAGCCCCGGCCCTGCAGCCCGCTGGGCACGGCTCTACCACTGCAACTCGAGCCCTGCTTGGCTTCCTGCAATATTCATGACAAGTAATGTGCCAGCCCCCAGGGCCACCAGGGGATCTTATTTCAGCGGTGCTGTGCCCCAAGGGGTGACACAGGCTCACCTGGGCTCCAGGGTCATGCAAGGCACCAAGACAGGTGCCAGGGCACAGGGACACGTCCTGTGGCACCGTGGACAGACTGCAAATGTTGTTTTGGTGACAGCTCCTGCAAATTCTGGCACCGAGAGGTGGCTCAGGACTCACTGCATCCCTGTGCTTGGTCCAAACACTTCAACTCACACACAGGACATGATCCTCATGTTGAAGAGGGACAGAAATATCCCACCTGATCAAAGCATGTCAATTAGTGTTCATCTAAGTTAACGAGATGCTTCAACTAACACAAGGGAATTTATTTCGGAACATAATGATTTTTCTGTTGGCAAATGTAGTGATAAAAACCTGCACAAATCTGGATTTCAATGGAGCTGGGCTGCAGCCTGGCTCCAGACTGGCTCAGGGTGGTTGTGCTGCCCTGGTGCTGTGGCATGGCAAATATCAGCATCCCACAATTAGCATTCAGCTTATTAATCCCTGCAAATAAATGAGCCTGGTCCTCCAGTCCAGAAAAACACTTGGGGGACCAATTCTTTATTTCTGAGTGTATGATTAGTACAAATTAAAACCAGAATAAGTTTTAATTTTGCCACATCAGACAGGTTCATCAAAACACTCTTAACCCCAAGAGTCAGATCCCAATAAAGGCATAACAAGGGGATGTTTCAACCAGAATGATTAGGATAGTCCAGGAAAATTAATTCTGAAGTTCATGGCAGCCTCCTGTCAGAAACAGGCCACAGTGAGGAGGGAATGTTCAGGAAATGAAAATGAAAAGGCTGTGCTAAGTACTGCTGGTGGCAAGGAGCGGGCAGGACCTGGCTCTGCTCCTTCTCAAACACTCTCATAAAAGAATCACATCCTATGAAGCCAATTCAATGTGATACACTCAACAACTGGAGCCCAATTCCCAAATACAGAGTCCAGCTGCCCAAATCCTCCCTCATTTTCTGAGGGCTCCCCATGGCTCTGATTTGGGCTGCTCAGAGCCATTGGAGCAGGTGCTAGTTTTGGTTTTGTTGTTGTTGTTGTTGTTTCTGGGGTTTTCTTTCCATTTGAGAAAAGAAATAGGGATTCTCCTTATCTGTTTCATTTATGGTCCACACAAATTCCAGGACAAATGCTGGGGAAATACCAAGCACCACATCCTGAGATGAAATCAACCCCACACCTCATAACTTTGCAACCACCTCTCCCAAACACAACCAGCACAACTGATCTTCAATCCAGAGGGAAGACTCAATCCCAGATCCTACATGGTCTACAGAGAGTCACCCTGCAGATCATTGAGAGGAATCAGCAGAGACACAGCCCTGGATAAGGGGAGCCAGGAGCCATTAAATGATTCCCCTCTGGCCTCACCTGCAGATCCCAGGTAGGCCTTGGTGAGGCCCATCCCTTTATCCAGGCGGATTTGGGGAAATCAGCTGTTTCAAGTGGAAATCAGCCTTCCACCCCAAGCTCTGCCAGCCCTGTGTAGGTGTCTGTGGGAGGGAGGCCCTGTCCCTGCAC
Source organism: Molothrus aeneus (assembly GCF_037042795.1). Lineage (NCBI taxonomy): Eukaryota > Metazoa > Chordata > Aves > Passeriformes > Icteridae > Molothrus > Molothrus aeneus. Next base: position 9,182,509 of record NC_089664.1, on the reverse strand, counting down.
TTTTCCCCTCCTGTGCTTTGCACTTCTGTTCCCTGCCCTGATTTACCCCAGCACAGTGAGGGGAGCCCAGCCTTGCACCCCATCCCTGCTGTTAATGAGTATTCCAATGGGCTGCTTCCATAGATTGAGAACAAGATCCTCCCTGGGCAAACCAGAAGTGATTCCTGAATTAATTTAGATTTCCCGCTGCCTTGTTAGACCAGCTGGATATGGCACGCTTCATCTTCCCTGCAAACAGTGCCGCCCTCCCTGGGGGACACTCAGCACTTTATAAACCTGTCAAGCCCTTAAAGCCGCTGACCGTGAGGCTTCACAACAAAACCTGGGGAGGTTTATGGCCACACACACACAGCAGCCAGCCCCAGAGAGGAGCTCCAGCACGGCTGGGTTGGGACTGAGGGGATGTTGTTTTGTGCTGTGCTTTCATTTAAAACCAAGCAAGCAAGCAAAAAAAAAAAAAAAAAAAAAAAAGCACTGCATGATTTATTTTAAAGCATCCAAGCTGCTGCAGCCTGCGGTGCTTTGAGAGCGTGTGTATATACATGGGAAATGGGAGATTGTCTCCAAAGTCATTTGCATTCATGCCCCCTCTCCCCCTCCTCCATGCAGGGAGCGCTTTTAAAAGGCCTTATCCTGCAAAGGGCTGAATACCTGCAACTTGTGCAGAAATCTGGCTTTGGGATGCAGAGCACCTGATCGAGCTGGTTTTCATTTAGGAAACATTGTTCTGCAGTTCCCCCCTCCAGTGCTAATTTAGTTCTCTACTCCTCTTAGACAAGGTTCACAAAATATTTTTTTTACACAAAAACCATTTTTCAGCATCTCTGCGACCCCTCAGGCCGAGCACTCCCCGAGCTCCGGGCAGGCGATGCCCGGGGATGCTCCCGCTGTCCAGGGCTGAGCCCACCCCGGCAGCACAGGGGATTTGGGCTCCGGGCTCGGTCCTGGGGCCGTGCTCAGCTGCCTGTCCCCCAGCAGGAGGGGCTGTCCCCTCCCGGCCGCTCCTCTGTCCCTCGCTGTCCCCTCCTGGCCGTTTGCTCAGCCTGACAAGTCGGCATCTGATGGAGCCGCTGCCGTTTGGGTCCCTCCGGGATTATAAGATGACTGCAGCAGGTCCCAGCTATTCTCTGCAGCCCAGCATGTTGTTGCTTCATTAAACGCCAAATTGTTACATTAATTCTAACTGCCCTGTAGAGATGTAGCTGTCAGGAATGATTTACTCGCCTCCAGCTGACTCGGAGCCTTTTTCCAGGCTCTGCAGAGGAGCTGGAAGAGGCCAGGGCCTGGGTGGGAGTGGGATGCAGGACTTGTGTCCAGCCTGACACTGGCTCTGCCCTCCCTGGAGAGACAAGGACACCCTTCAGGCCTCGGTGGAAGAAGAACCAGGGAGCTAAAAACCGTGTGGAATTTGCTTTTGCTGAGCTGTGGGCAGCTGCTGATGAAGTTTCCTGTTGACAGGCAGCACTTTTGCTGGAATATTTACTGAGGCCAAATCTCTGGGACTCTCCCTCCTGCTACCCAGCAGCTCTGCCTGTGCTGCAGGAGGAGGATCTGGGGGTTTTGCTGCCTTGTTCCTGAGGATGGTGATTTGGGCAGGGGGAGGTGAGGTGGGACATGAGGGTGGTGGTAACACCTTTGCTCAGATGCTCTGGTACATCTGGGAGAAGCCACCAGAGGGACCTGAGGATGAGCTGGCCATGTCCACCTTCCCTCTCCCTGTGCATGAGGGGTTTCACCTGGCCCACACCCCCAAAAGGGGCACTGAGGTCCCCAAGCTCTGTGCCCAAGCTCTTGGTGCCCTTTTGTCACCTCCTCCCCTGGATCAGACTGGACAGGAGAGGAGGTGTCTGTCCCCTGGGCATGAGGGATTTGGTTTCATTGGCCTCACATGGGAAATCCAAAGAAGAAAAAAATAAGCTGCATTTACTGTTTGGCATAAAATTTAAACATTTCTGTAGGGAACACAAGTTGAGGCACAAAGGTGCATATGTTGTTTGGGGGGAAAAAGAAAAAGAAAAAGAAAAAGAAAAAGAAAAAGAAAAAGAAAAAGAAAAAGAAAAAGAAAAAGAAAAAGAAAAAGGTAGACTTTCTCATTGAGAACACAAAAAATTTCCTGCCTCCCATGTCATGCACTAATGGAAATCAGTGGAGGTTGTAAAGCCACCTGCAAATTGAGCAGTGCAAACCTCCTCTTCCTAACTCTGCCTGGGTTTTACAAGCTGTCAGTCAGTTGGACAGTGTTAGTTTTATTTGCCTCTTTCAAATTGGTTTTCTTTTTAATGGGAAGAAAGCATTTATATTAATGGAATCCTTGAGCCTCGGCCCTGAAAGGAGAGGCTGAAATGCAATCCCTGAATTTGAGCTCAGGACACTCAGAGCTCATCTCCCTGTTCAGAACAGCACAAGCACCAGCAACTTCCAGCCCCGTTCTGCCTTTCTGAGCAAAGCACAAAGGCAAAGGGAAATTTGCATTTCTTCCTTTCTTAAATTCAGCCATCCCCTGGGAAATCCCAGGGGCAGAGGAGCAGCAGCACCCGTTATTTACTGGGCGGGAAATGATGAGAAAAATATCTATAAAACACAGGTTTGATTACTACAGTTATTAGACTGTTTTTATAACAACAAGAATTATCCTAAAACCAACTGCATTTCTGTCTTTCTGTTGTTATTTCTTAATTTTTAGTAAATAAGAGTATTTCAAAGTATTTTTTTAGTCTTTTATATGAAAATATTATGAATACTTGAACTGCCAAAATTTTGATGCAAAACACCTTCCTAGATTTGCTGAGGGCATTTCTGGATACTGAATTATTGAAAATACAAACTCTTCTTTTCTCTTTCAGTGAAGTTCTGCAATCTGCTTGTTTTAAATCCCACAGTTTTCTATTTACTCCATAAATTTCCTTAAGAAATGTCCCTGTGATGTAACTGCAGGCTGGCAGCAACAGTTGTCTCTTTATTATTCACTTCTGGAGAAGGAAGGAGAAGCTGCTGAGCCCAGCTCTGGACTCAGGAGCTCACAACTGAAGGAAACAAATTTTTGCCTGGGATTTCTCCTGTCCCTGCCTTGGCTCATGGAGTGAATCTCCTGGAGAGAAAAGAGGGAATTTCTCTGTTGGGTGAGCAATTCTTCCCTAAAGCCGTGCCCATGGACCAGCTCTGCTTTGGGCAGGTTCCTTGTGCTCCCTGAGAGCAGAACCTGGAGGGAAAGGCAGGAGGGGGTGATGGGCATTGTGGGCAGCACAGCCCCCAAACCACCCAAGCAGTGCCATGTGTCCTTTAGGAAAGGTGAGGAATAAAATCCGGGATGTTCCAGGTGTGCCCCGGGGCATGGGGGTTGTGCCAGGTGCTGTCAGCCCACAGGGCACCCGCAGGTACTGGGGCAGCACCAGGGCTGTGCTGCTGCTTCATGGGCACTGGAAAATCCCGGTGCAAATATTCCCTGAATTCCCAGGGCAGTGAGAACCTCAGAGCCCACGTGTGACAAAAAGTGTCTGTCCTCAGATCCTCGCAGCAGAGAGCTCAGCACAGCCTGCACTGCGCTCCCAGCAGCGTGACCACGGACATGTGGATGTGTGTGCTTATCTGGATATGTATTCGTGTGTAAATATACATATACATACATACATACATATAAAAATATCTATAAATGTTTGGTCAAACTGATTCCCTTAGGAAATTCTTCCCTTTCTTTCTGATTGAAATATTTCCATATCTGTGTTTCACGTTCACAACTTTCTGCAGACAGACAACATCAGACTCTATTTTCATCAGCCATCACCTTTGCCACAAATGCTGAAAAAGAACAATGTCCCATCAAAAATATGATCAAAGCCAGAACAATCCTGTTCAGATCTCCCAAGGACTGCCAGCCTCCCTGTCCTCCTTTTTTTTTTGTTCCAAAGCATTTCTACATCCGTGGGTTTGCTCCTCTGTTGAAAAGGAATATTTCAACACTTTGTTCAATTATGGCATCAAGTTTTAAGAGCTTTTAATTTCAGGTTTTTTATTTGCTGATATTGATGTGAATTTAGCAAAAGACTATGTAAAGTTTAGCTGACAAATTTATTTGTAACCTTGAAGTATTTGATCATCAGAGAGTGAGAATATAAATAAAAGACACTGGACATCCACATAATCTACAGTTAATTCCATAATTTTTACAGATAACAATATACACATTGTCTTGCCTTTCCTCACAATCAGCTTGCACGAAATCAGTGGAAATACACAAATGCCTGGAGCAGGGATGTGTCCCCAGGGAAGGGGCTGCTCACTCCAGCAGTGCCTGGGGAAGGGCTCGTCTTAAAACCGACCCCCCGAGAAGGTTTTTGGCAACAAGACATCAGGGTGATTTTTGAGACACTTTGCAGTAAAACTGATACAAAGAAATTTCAAGGAAAAGCATAAGATCCACAACCCAGATCCACCACCGGTGTCCCTGGGTCAAGAAAATTCACCTCTTGACCTCGTGATAAACGTGGAATTACTTGGTAATAAATACATCTATTCACGGTTTAATGCTTATATGGAAGAGTCAACCTAGCAATCTACAAATTAAAAAGGGGAGAAGCAGAATTAACATATGATTTTCATTTTACAAAGGAAAAGGGTTGTTGATAAATGATTGGCATATTAAAGAGCATTTTGTTTTAGAAAAGTTAATGTAAATTCAAAGTAAAACAAAACATACCGCATTGGTGCACTTTTAAAAAATCTGTTGGAAGAACAGAGAAGTTTCCTACCATGGATTTCTGAAGTGATTCACTATGAACATTTCTCCTATAGAAATATAGACATTGTCACACCTTTCACCATGGATGAGGATTTTATTTTCCCTTAAAAATGTTTCGGTGTGGATGGGTGACGGAGCAAGTCCTCGCTTTGGAGAATGCACCGACAACAAAATGCAAAATACCTCCTATCAAATCTGTAAAGCACAAGTCCTGGTGTTTGGTAAAGACACGAGAGTCAGTTTGGTTGGGACGCTCCGGGTGCCAGTGGCTGCAGTGCCAGGGCCTTTGTCCATCATCATCATCATCATCATCATCATCATCATCACCATCATGCCAGGCTCATCTCCGAAATCCCCTCTGCTCCCTCCGCGTCACGGCACTCACGGCTCATCCCTCTGTCCTTTCCAAGAGCAGGTGACATTTAACAGCACCGAGTCCTTTCCCTTCCCACTGCCTGGGGGTGGCCCCTGTATCAAAACTGAGCGTGGTCGACCTCATCCAGCCAGGAGGCCGGGCTGGCCGGGAAATCCGGGTACCCCCCGCTGCTGCCGGTGGAGAGGTCGGAGCTCGGTCCATTCCCAGCCAGGACCCTCATGGGCTGGGGCACCCCTGGTCCGCTCTGTCCCATGATGGCCAAGCCGTTGTCTGGGTACACCAAGCTGGAGATCAAGGGCTGGTGGCCTGGCAGTGCCTGCAGGGACGTCGGGGACGGGGGGATGCCGTAGGGGCTGGCGGAGCGCAGGTCGTGGAACGGCTCCTGGGCCGGGATCCCGCCGTGCTCCAGGGCAAAGCTCCCGTTGGTGCCCGCCTGCCGCCCCAGCGCCGGCGAGGCTTCGCTCAGGGTGCTGTAAATCCCGTTGGAATGGCTCATTTCCGACATGGAGGGCTCATCTGCAAGGGAAAACACCTGGTTTAATGGAAGAGCACCGGTCACCCAGGAACTCCTGCAGACTCTGGGTATACATAGATTAAAAGGATGGGAGCTGAGCAGTCACGCTCTTCCTCTTGTAATTCCTTATTATTCCCATCCTTGTTGATAAATCTTCATAGGCAGCCATGGGATTATTATTTTTTTTCCCGAGCACAAACATCTAATACATCTTGGATTTTAAAAATATGCATGCAAAGTACATATTAAAATATAAAACTGTGATTTAAAAATAATTCTTTAAAGGGGAAGTGAATGTCTTCCACCTTCTGTTTTGTTTCAATGTCTTTCTACCTTTCATTTCTATTTGGTTTTGAGGTTTATCCTGAATTTTGATATCACTTTTAGGAACTACCTGAACCAATGGAAGATAAATTCCCCATTGCTCAGGAAAAGAGATACTAAAATATTACATTTGTCTCCTCAGAAACAGGGTAATGAAGCCACAGGAACACAGAATGTATTTGTATGGCTTAAAAACACTCCTGAAAAATGAGCAATATTTTTTAAGTTCCCAGCAAAAATTGTTTGTATTTGTTAGGAGCTTTAAGAACAGTGAGAGCTGCTCTGTTGCCGGGGATACAAACCTGTTTGTGGCATCGAGCTCTCAATAATTGTTTGACATTTTTTAGTTATTATTTATAGACTATTCATATTTAATGAGCTGATACACAGTGTGCATAAACAGACTGAAAATCAAATAGTTTTTAGGAGCACGGGCAAGGAGCTGAGATGAAAAAGTGTGTGTTTATAAATACATAGTCTGTGTAAATATTTACAGAGGTTTGCATTTCAGTTTCTCTCCCATTCCTAAAAATACAAAAATTTGGGATGGAGCTGGGATTGTGTAGAACATCTTCCTGCAAATGTAACCTGGCCCGGGGCCCTGCCCCTGCAGGGATGGAGAGTGTGGGGTGAGCTGCTCTTGGTCTCTCCTGGTCTTGTCACCAGAAATCTCGGCCCCAAAAGGGGGACACTGCTGCAGAAGCTGCCTAACGTGCACCAATTTCCTTTTTGCAGCACAGGAACAGCTCCCACAGGACTGAAGAGTCCTAGTGAGCAACTGCACAAATAAAACCATCCCTAAATAAGACTAAAAAAAAGAAACAAAACCCGCACTCATTTTCCCATAGAAACATTCAGTGGTTCTGGGCTTCCCGGTTTTGTATTTCCAAGAATCCCTTGGAAAGGCCGTGTCTGAGCAGCGGCTCTGACCCTGCAGCGCTGCTCGGGGAGCTCTCCCTGCTCCTGCCGCAGCTTTGGGGCCCGGCCGGAGGCAGAACGGTGCCTCCCGTGCCGTGCCCGGGCCCGGCCGCCCCTCGCTGCCGCGGCTCCGGTTCCGCCCCGCGGGGAATCCGCGGCTCTGCCCCTCTCTCGCCTCGGCCGCTCGGCTTCACCCGCTCTTTTATTGCCGCAAATTCCCACCGCGGCCCCGAGCGGGTGAAAGCAGCCGGGGCACGGTAGCAGCTTTGCGGGGAGGACACAGCCCGGGGCTGCGGGCACCGACCTGTGAAGGAAACCTCGGCGTCGCTGTCGGGCCCCTCCTCCTGGATGCTGTCCTTGTCGGACTTGGATGTCCCCCGGGATCGCTTCATGTTCCTGAAGTACTGCCCCCACCGCTGCCTCCCCGCGTCCTTCTTCAGCCTTTTCTCCTTGGCCCTGCGGTTCTGGAACCAGACCTGCGAGCGGGGCACGCCGGGGAGCTCCGAGCCTGCGGGGCCGCTCCCCGCCCGCCGCCCCGGCCCGGCCCGCCCGGACCCCGCTCTCACCTGCACCACCCGCATGTCCAGCCCCGTCTCCGACGAGAGCTGCTCCCGGACGTGCCGCGCCGGTTTGGGCGAGTTGTTATAAGCGTTTTTGAGGGTCTCCAGCTGCTTGGCCGTGATGGTGGTGCGGGGCCTCTTGGCCGTAGACTCAGCCTCTGCCGACACGGGGCGAGTTAGGGGTGAAGTTACCACGGGAGACCCCCGACCCTCCCCGGGCCCTCCCGCCCGGTGTGTGAGCCTGTCCCGGAGGGCAGGAGCGCCCCGGGCCGCCCCCCGCTGCCCTCGGGGTGAAAGGGACGGGGCAAGGGTACCTCTCTGCTTGGCCGTCTCGTAGTCCGCCTTGCAGACCAGCCTGCTGTCCTCCATGAGGTAGAACTCGTCGCCGGTGGCCAGCTGCCGCTTGCAGACGATGCAGGCGAAGCAGTGCAGGTGGTAAACGAAGTCCTGTGCCCGGCGCACCACCTGGGTCGGGGGGATGCCCTGCTGGCAGGCGGCACACTTCGTCCCGAAGCGCCTGAGCATGGGGGACAAGCGGCGGCCGCTGAGCCGGGGGAGGCCGGGCACGGTCCCCGCCGGCCCCGGCGCTGTCCGCGGTGCTGCTGCCGGTGCCGCTGTCCCGGTGCTGAACCCCGGGCTGCCCGCGCTGTGACACCCGCCCGGCCCCGGCCGCCCCCCGGCCCTTCCCACGCACTTGAAGAAATCTTCCTTGCAGTAGACGCCGTCCCCGCGGCTGAAGCACTTCTCGGCCAGCTGCGTCTGGCAGTCGGAGCATTTCAGGCACTTGCTGTGCCAGTGCCGGTCCAGGACTTTGAGGATGAACCTGTCCACGATGTGCTGGTTGCAGCCGGCGCACAGCGGGATCTCTGCGGGGAGGGAGCCCCCGTCAGCCCCGATGGCCCCGCTGGCCCATCCGCATCCCCGACCGGCCCGGCCCGCAGCCCCGGGGCTGCCACCGACCGACGGCGGACCCGGGGCTGGCCCGAGGAACAGCACGAAAAAAAGCATTATTCGTTCAAATTCGTTATCGTGGCGTCGTGGAGAGCAGCGAACGCCCGGGCCGAGCACACGCCGGGAGAAGTGCCCGGGAGAACCGGGATAAACAAGAAGGGAAGTGATGGAAACGGAATTAAACCCCCCGAGCGAGCCGCCGGCAAAGCTGTAATTATCCCAGGCTCTTTTTCCTTTTCCTAAAGTTCCAAAATTCACCTGCGTGCAATGGCGGGGGAACCCCAATAGGGTGGGGAAAGAAACTACCAAAAATTACGAGAATTGCACTGAAAATAAAAATGCAGCAGTCTTGTCCCGTCCCCCTCTAGATACCGACAGCGATTGCACAGAAAGAGATAAGGATACAGTTATGGAGAAATAGAGATATAAAAATAAACAGATACAGCATATAGAGAACGAAATGTACAGATATATAGACATAAATATATAGATTTCAGTATATAGGTATAGATAGAGATAAGTAGGTGAAAATATGGATATGAGGTACATAAATACAGATATATCGGCATAAATAGAGGCAGAGAGATGTATGACACGGCTGTACAGGAACAGATGGGTACGGACACGAGAGTATTTCTATGTAAAGATAATTCTATGTAGATATAGGAGCTGGATCGCCGTGCACAGGGGTAAGAGGTGGAGGTGATAATCGTTATCCTTAACAATTCACCGCGTCCAAACAAACAACCCCAACAGCGGCAGCGGCCCCGGCCAGGACGGAGCCCCGGCAGCGGGCACGGCACAGCCCGGCAATGTCCGGGCACGGCGGCACGGCACAGCCCGGCAATGTCCCGGTCCAGCCCGGTCCGCGGCTCTTACGCTGCATGGCGATCGGCAGGCCGCGGCAGCTCCGCTCCCTCAGGCGGGCCGCGGGCTCTGGCGCATCTTCCGCGGGGCGCAGCTGCCGCCGGCCCCAGCCCCGCCGCCGGGCCGGGCACGGAACCGCCGCTCTCCCCCCGCCGGGCCCCCCCAAATCAGCGGCTGCCGTGCCCCGCTCCGGGCGCTGCCAGCCCCGCGCCGCCGGGGATTTAATTCGCTAAAGCGGGTTATTTTTAGACGCCGGCCCTTGTCGCCGGTGCCGATCTGAAGCGCCGGGCAGGGAGGGCATCGCGGCGCGCTGTATTTAATCCCCCCCGCCCCCGGGGCCGGAGGCGCATCCCCTCCCGCCGCCCCTTCCCGGCTGCGCCCGGCGACAGGGACGCGGCTCCGGGGCCCCGGAAACGAACCCCGACGGGGCCGGCGGCGGGCGGGGGTCGCGCCGGGGGAGGCAGCTCCGGCCGCTGCCCCGAGCTCGTTGTGAGCTGCGAACCCCGGGATTTGCCCCCGGTCCGGGCAAAGCACCCCACGGTTCGGCCCCCCCGGCGGCGCGAATCCCCCAGGACCGGCCCTCGGCCACGGTAAGCCCCGCCGAGCCCTCCCCGCCACCTCCCCGGGCCCCGACGGAGCCCAGGAGCGCGGGGCCGTGAACGAGCGTCGTGTCCTGCGGGAAAACGGAGTTTGCGCGTCCTTCGTTCTACCGGGGCTCGATTTCGGCGGTGTCGCCTCCGCCCCTGGGGAGCTCGAGCAGCTCCCGGTTGCCGGGTCAGAGGCGCAGCTGCCGCGATGTGCGCACCGCGGAGAGCCCACGGGGACACTCACGGAAAGGCGAACCGGGGTAGGACCCGGGGCACCGGCCCGTTCACGGCGACCGCGGGCGGTCCCGCTCACGGTGACACCTCTGTCCCCACTCACCGGCGGGGCCCCCACCCCGATTCGTCGTTGATTCTTTTTTTTTTAAGACCCATCGACAGCTTTCGATGTTGGCGAGAACCGGGACGGTCCTGCTCTGGGACCGGACCCGCTGCCCCGAACCCGGCTCGGGCTCCCCCGTTGAGCCCCGGAGCCCCGGGGGAGCGCAGCCCGGTTCTCCCCGCCCCGCCAGGGCTGGCCCCGTTCGTTCAACGGGACGAAAAAACGTTTAAAAGAAGAATTAACGGGGTTTTTTAAAGTAGAGAAAAAAGCCGCGTGGGAACCGGGCAGGGGGGCGCGGGGGGTCCCCGCAGTCAGGGGGAACCGTCGGGCAGCGAGAAGTCCCCGTCTCGTCCCTGTCCTCGTTGAGCGGGCAGCGGTGGGACCCCGGGGCAGGAGCCGCCGCTCCGCCGGGCCGGGCAGGGCTCCCGTGAGCGCCGCTTTTCCCCGGGATCGACGGGGACCTGGAGCAGCCGCGGGGCCGGCAGCGAGAGGGGCTCTGATACCGGGGACGAGGCAGGAGGGAGCGAGGGAGAGCGCGGGACGGAGCGGGACGGGCGGGACGGATCCCCCGATGCCGTCGGGCCGCCCTTCCCCGCAGCCAGCCCCGAGCGCGGCCCCGACGGTGCCCCCGGGACACAGACGGAGCACGGCCGGGCCCAGAGCAGCCGCCGCTGCCTCCGCGGGGGGACGCGGAGATGTGCGCGCCTCCCCCTCACCTGGGCTCCGCGGGAAGGGGCAGAGCTCCGCTGCCTTCTCCGAACCGGCGCGGACCCGCTCCAGCAGCATCGCGGCCTCCGTGGGCGCCGTCCGAAGTGCGCGGGTGGCTGCGGAGGAGTGGCGGAGCGGCGCGGAGGGGCGCGCAGGGAGCGGCGCGGGGCTGGGCGGAGCGGGGGGGCGCGGGGGGCGGGCCGGGGGCGGCACCGGGCCGCAGCTGGGCCGCGGTTCAGCGCCGGCCTCTTTAGCATCACAAAAGCGGCCGAGGGAGCGCTGTCCCCACCGTCCCACGCGTGGCCGCGTCCGACGCGTGGGCTCGGGCTACAGCCGCCGCCCTCGGGCGCAAAGCGGCCCCGGGGTCCCCGCGAATCCCCCGGCGGTCCCACGAAGGGGGTCGGGGGAGCCGCCGTCGGGGGGAGCCTCCTCCCGGGCCCCGCCGGCCGCCTCCGAGCCCAGATTTCGTTTGTCCCCGCGGTGCGGGGCTCCCCCGACGCCGCCCTTGGGCAGCGGGAGGGCTCTTTCCCCGCCGCTAATTAATTAACGAACGCCGAGAGGTAGCGGGTGCCTGACCCGCGGCCAGCGGCGGCTGCAGGAGGTTAATTGCGCTAATTGAAGACGGGGCGGACACGGACGGAGTTGTGTGTGCGGAACACGCGGGGCCGGGCGGGGTTTCTGTGAGCGCGGCGGTCCCGGAGCTGTGCGGGAGCGCGGGGGGCCGGGCTGGGGTCTGACCGTGGCCGCAGGTGTGGGGTGCGGGATGTGTGGGGTGCGATGTGTGGGGTGCGTGTGCCCGTAGCCTGTGCCTGGGCTCTGTCCCAGTTTCTGTCGCGTTCCCGCGTGTGCGGAGCTCTCGCTGCGCTCCCGGGGGCGCGGGGCCGTGTTTGTCCGGGCAGAGCCCCGTGCCCGTGTGCACCGCTTGCCGCAGGCAGCCGGAGCTGATAATTGTGGTTGTTACTGTGAGCCCGTTAATCCCCCGAATCCCTTTACCTCCTGCTCGCAGGGGATTACAAATTAATAAAAGCAGCTTAGGGGCGGGTGCCTCCAAACTCACATATGCTCCTGCCGACGGCGGCACCGGGACTTTCGCCCGCTCCTGGGGGCGGCCGTGGAGCCCCCAGCGAGCCCCGAACCCCGAGGCACCCAGCCCCGACCACCCTCCCCTCCCCTGGGTCCTGCGGGCCGGGGCCGGCTGGGGGCTGTCCCCTGGGATGGCTCATCTGGCCGGGGACAGGCTCCACTCAGCGGGACAGCTCAGCCTGTGAGGCTGGGAAATGCAGGGGGACACTCTGGGGACCAGGACTGGGATCCCCAAATAAAGCACCCAGGAACGGCCAGGTGGGAGTTGGGGTCCAGGTCCTGCCCGAGTGGGACTGGTACCATTGAGCAGTGACACCGGGTGGCACCAGCACCTGGCCCTCCCCAGGGCCAGGAACATCTCTGGGGACAGTGATGGCCCACACCGTCCCTTTTAAACTCGGTTTTTAAGTGGATTTTTAGTCTGAGCCTCTAAGGAAGCACTTTTAGCAAACCTGTGTGGGGTGGTACCAGTTCCCCCGGGCACAGGGGTGGGGCAGCTGTGGCCGGGCAGGAGTGAGGGCAGGGGCTGTGACCCACCAGGACAGAGATCAGGGGCTGTGTCCCACTCAGGACAGAGATCAGGGGCTGTGACCCACCAGGACAGAGATCAGGGGCTGTGACCCACCCAGGACAGAGATCAGGGGCTGTGTCCTACTCAGGACAGAGATCAGGGGCTGTGACCCACCCAGGACAGAGATCAGGGGCTGTGACCCACCCAGGACAGAGGTCAGGGGCTGTGTCCCACTCAGGACAGAGATCAGGGGCTGTGACCCACCCAGGACAGAGATCAGGGGCTGTGTCCCACCCAGGACAGAGATCAGGGGCTTTGACCCACCCAGGACAGAGGACAGGGGCTGTGTCCTACTCAGGACAGAGATCAGGGGCTGTGTCCCACTCAGGACAGAGATCAGGGGCTTTGACCCACTCAGGACAGAGGTCAGGGGCTGTGACCCACTCAGGACAGAGATCAGGGGCTTTGACCCACTCAGGACAGAGATCAGGGGCTGTGACCCACTCAGGACAGAGGTCAGGGGCTGTGTCCCACTCAGGACAGAGATCAGGGGCTGTGTCCCACCCAGGACAGAGGTCAGGGGCTGTGTCCCACCCAGGACAGAGGACAGGGGCTGTGACCCACCCAGGACAGAGGTCAGGGGCTGTGTCCCACTCAGGACAGAGATCAGGGGCTGTGTCCCACTCAGGACAGAGGTCAGGGGCTGTGTCCCACCCAGGACAGAGGACAGGGGCTGTGACCCACCCAGGACAGAGGTCAGGGGCTGTGTCCCACTCAGGACAGAGGTCAGGGGCTGTGACCCACCCAAGACAGAGGACAGGGGCTGTGTCCCACTCAGGACCATCAGAGGCCCTTGCCAGCCCTGTGGTTTCTCACGCTGTGACATCCAGGATCTCACAGAAGCCCTTGTGCTGATCTCTCCCTGCTCACCCTCCTCTGCCCTCCTGCCCAGGGGGGCCTTCCTCACTTGGGCTTCTGCCATTAATTAAAAAAACAACCGTTAATAAAAACCAACCCACTCAAGCATTTGTTTCTTCCTGGTTTATTTTCTCTTCCCTCGTTCAGATTCCTTAGCAACTCCTGAGAAGTCTGGGCTTAAAAATACATCTCCCCAAGAGGATGGACCTGGTTTATCATGGACATGCTCATGAGCTGTCCTGGCAATAGAGTTCAGCTCAAAACAATTTGCAAACACAGATAAAAAGCCCAAATGCATCCACTTTGCCCAAACGTTTGCAGTTTATTTTAAACAAGCACATTAATTTACAATTTAGTACAAAACAGTCACTTTTCCTTCCAAGAGAGGAATGAGACAGTAAAAATCCAACCCAATCAGAACAGACTTGGAAATGTCAAGTTATTGACTTCAAATAAATAGAACATTTAAATTACTGAAATGGTATTGTCACTATTTTCAACACCTCATGTGCAACACCACACCTGGGACCTTTGTTCCCACCCAGTTCTGTGCAGAACAGCAGGGTGGATGCACTACTGGAAACAGAAAATTAGGAATTCTCACCAATCACTTCATCAGGTTTCTTTAGCATTTGCAGCTTTTGTCTCTCCTGGCACATTCTACTCCTTTTATTTTAATATTTCCTATTTGAAAACATCCTGAGAGCAAAGAAAGCTCCATGAATTACAAAGGGCCAAGGGACTGCCCCAGCACAGCACGATTCCCACAGGGAAGTGGCATTGCAGGAACCTCTGTGGACAACACACCACACAAATACAGCCTCCAAGGTTGAGGATGTGGGGCTTGGAGGCAATTTTTTAACCAGAAACACTTTCCTGGCAACATCCCCCATCCCCCAGTGCACACTGTATTGGTACAGAGACATAAAACGGTAAAATTTGTTATTAGAAAGACAGAAAACAAACCCAAAATTTACTCAAGTGAATTCAAAGTCAAGAAAACCTTCCCAGATGAGGACATGGAAGTGAAGGCCTTGGCTGATTCACCGGCAAGAGCTGGAGGACCAACATGGACAAGCAATATCCTAATTTCATTAATTTCAGACTTTCATACTCTGAAGAGACAAAAAAAGCCACTGAAGTTTGAGTATTGATTCATTTTGTTGTGTTTGCAGCAGGGTCACAGCAATGTGGAGGTTCAACTTTATTCCCCCCAAACTTTATTCCAAACCCACATTTGCTGATTTTTAATGGCAAAATCATCCCTACAAACCCCCAAGGCCTTTTGCTTCCATGTGCAGACAAAAATGAGCAGAATGAGTCAAAGCTTGTGAAACCAGGCCTGTGTATTTGCTGGAATTCTACACAACCAATGACTGAATTGCAACTTGAGAATGTGCAACACTGACAGCAGGAATTATTAACTAGCTCAGTTTTCCAGATCCAACATTGCTGTGCTGGGTTAGGTTTTCCTGGTGTTTGGGTTTTCTTTTAAAGCTAAGGGTCCTTGCTGGTGGGCTGAGAGCACCCCAAAGTTTCCTGATTTTCCAAAGTCAGTGTGCAATCTCCAGCTTTTCCTCTGAATGAGCCTCGCCCTGGGATCTCTCACTGGGTTCCAGCCCAAACCAAAGGGCCCTGATGAGCCTGGAGCCCCTTCCCCACGGGCTCACCACCACCCTTGTGCTCACAGGGTGTTTGAATAGCCAAGCCCAGCTGCTCTAAGGATGGGAGTCATAAATTCCTGAAGAGGAAAGAGCTGGGATGGTTCCTTCTGCCAGAACTCTGGAATTCTGAGGGTCCTCGAGGACACGGACCCAGCCCCTCTGCAGCACTGACAGGGTCATGGGAACTGAGATTTCTTCCTCTGCTCACAGCAGCCCCAGAAAGCTGCTCCTCTGCATGGGTGTTACTGTGATAAACTTCAGCTACAAGGGACAGTGAATCTTTGCAGCTCAGCTCTGTCATTCCAACTGGATGCTGCAGAGACACGTCAGAAATACTCAATTCTGTGAACAGCCAATGTTTGACAATGAAAAAATAACCCTGTGAAGTTTCTGTGCTTTTTTTTGTTGCCAGGCTTCAAACTTTCTATGCTGGGGGTTCTGAGGGAAATCAGAGGAGGACACAGCAATGGTGTAAATGCAGGGAATTGGCCAGGGACTCCTTATTCCTTCTCCTGTAACAGAGGAGCCAACAAACATTCAATTAAATTAAAAGTTGCAAATGTAGAATTGAAAGGAAAAGCCTTTTTATATAACATAATTAATCTGGAGAACTCACTGCCACGAGAAAACATTGAGGCCAAAACCTATTAGGATTAACTAAAGATTAGGTAATGGATAACTAGAACATGCTCAATTACATTGGATAGGATTATAAACTTCACTATCCAGGACGTGAATTATCCCCCCCAGCCAGGATCACAGCAACTCCTACTCCCAAGGATGATTTTTTAATGTTTTCATGGTTTCTTCTCACTGCTGCTCCAAGTACCCCACACTGAGCTCTAGAGGAAACTGGACATCCCAGAACAGGGCAGTTCTGGGTGGAAATACCAAGGGAAGTGTTAATTGCTCTCTTGTGATGGAGAATTTCATCAGAAGAAACTCAGTATTTGTAGATTTTCCAATCTGTTCTGCCACGGTAACACAAACCTTGCTGTCCTTCTCTAAAAACATTGTTTTCCTTTCCTAGAGTTCATCAGGATTGGTTTCCAGCTGGAAAACACCATAATTACTTAGCAATCAGAATCAGGCTGCTAATTGTGCCCCAAAACTCTCATCCTAGGGATGGCACACACATATCCTTGGCTGGAATGCACCAGAGAATGGATGAATGATTTGAACATGAAATGCTTCCTACTTTAAATATGTAAGTAATATTTCAGAAAGTGAAATTGAATTGATTTAATCAGAAGAGAACTCGTGTTTCCTGAAAAAAATCATCAGAATTCCTGCTTCTCCCAGTGAGGCAGCCACGGTACCATTCAGAGGAACTGCTCAGCACTCAGGAGGTGAAATCAGCTCTGGATGAATTTAAAAAAAACCACCTGACTTGAAAATACACAAAACAATATCCAATTTCCTTCTCCAGCAGGCACAGTGGATTGCATAATGCAATGTTTACTCTGGAAATGAGTAAAGGATGTTGGTGGGAAGTCATGGAAAACCTTAACTGCCAAATGCAACGCTCCTGTGTGAGGACATTGAGGTGGCCTTGGGCAAAGCCTGGGGATCTCAAGGCCAGCTCCACCCGTTCAGCTGAACACCTGGGAAATGCCTCAGGAAGAAAGGGGTGTGACCCAAGGAATACTGCATATAAAATCCCTGATCATTAATATTAAAGCTGTGTCTGGGACCCAACAGCCACAAACAGCGAGAGCTCCTACACCGAGGACCGGTGAGACTTCACTTTCCAGCGCTTGGACCTCACCCGGAAAAAAAAGTACATGATCATCAAAAACAAGGATGATGCCACATAGAGGATGACACACAGACTCATGTCTAGGTTGGAAAATCCAATCCCCAGGAAGGACACAGCCTGCCTGGTCCCTTTGAGGCTCACGGATGCAGCTGCGCCTTTGCCGCTACCTTGGACAGCTCCAGGATTCCCCACTGGCTTCTCCAAGCCCTTGGAGCCTGGAGCTCCTGGCTTCTCCTGCTCCTGGAGCTGGTTTTCTCCATTTCCCCCCGAGTTCTTCTGCAGGGTTTTGTCTTTCACCTCCCTCGTGTCTCCCTGCTCGTTGTCACTGGGGTCAGCCTGGCTCTGGGTGTATTGATAGAGAATATTTTCACTGCTGTAGTGGGACTTGAGGAATTGCAGGACTTGCTCTTCATTCCAGCTGTGCAGCCCTTTGATTTCTTCATGACATGCAGGACAAATGTCTGGAGTTGGCCACTGAACTTTGGGGAATTTTGGATCCTCAGTCAAATCACCTAATTGGGAGGAGAAAAAGAGAAATGGAAAGAAGTCAGGAGGGATGAAGAGGGAAAGCTGCACCATCAGCCCAGGGAGTGCTTTCCACTTCCAGTGAGGCTGGCATGAAAAGCCACAGCACAATAACTGAATGAAACAAAGTCAATCACAAATTTGGAACTTTTCTCATCAATTATGACCCAAATATTTCAAAATACAAACACTGACTCAAAATTATTTCCATTTTCTCACAGGAAAAGCTGCAGCATTTCAATCCCAAGCCCAAATCTGCAATTGCTGCTTTTAGAAGGCAGGAACACTCAACAGTCTGGGCCCTGCAGGGTTAACCTGAATTATGGTGCAAAACAAACTGCTCTTTTCACTCCTTAATCCCTGTTTTCTGCCTGGTTTGCAAGAGCAGCTCCAAGGCCAGACACTCAGATATTTTCCTGTTTCTGTGTTGTGAACCATTCCATGGCAAGCTTGCGTTTCCACAGCTCTGCATCATTACCAGAACAAACATCAGGATTTTATAGCCATGTTCATGTTTAAGATGTATTTTTCAGCTAAAAACCAAGTCTTTACATATGTAACACTGTCTTGAATTAGAGCTGATTTTAACATTTCAGATGCTCACAGCTCTGGCCACGTTTCTGAGCTGAACACTGCAGCTGGCCTCACACTTTGCTCTAAAAACCAATATTTTAAAATGTGAATGGAGAGAATTTTTAGAAAAAAAATCTCCACCTGGGAAAACCCCTGATGTATTAACCTGATTAGTACACTAGCACTTAAAATATTTTAGAAATAATAATTTTGCATTTTATTCTCATTTTATTTTTTTAATTCTTTTTAAAAGCAGGAAACTTCCCCGTGATTTTGGGTAAAATAGGGATTCAAAAGACATTTAAAATATGTGTCTCCTTGATATTTATGAGCAAAAGAGCAAATTGGCTTTTTTTATCCTAAAGATCACTCAGCAATCAATTTGTTTCAATAAAAAATGCAGAAACAAAATGTGTTACAGCAAGGTTACAAACAGAAAGCTCCCTGTACTTTGTGTTTTCCTGCCAAAGAGGGAAATGCTGTAAATCCTGTGCATTCCAAAGGAACAGGGAATAATTCAATAGGGCAGAGCCATACCCAGGCACCTCCTGACCCCCACCCCAAGGTGCTTTCATTGACCAAACATCATTTCTCACTCAGCACCACAAATACAGATGCAGCTTTTAAGGGTGAAAATACATCACTGTCCCACAGAGAAATTTTAGCAAACTGAAAAAGCATAATTTAACATTATTATTTATTCCAGTGTGTTTATAGTTCTTACTAAAAGGGTATTTTAGCTGGCTGCTGCATCACCTAAATCAATATCCATGTGAGTTTTCCAATACCTTAATGTTCTAAATAAGTGCATTGCTCCACCACTTGGCAACTCCAAGTCCACAGGAGTTGCCTGTTATAGGAACCAAAATTAGAGGATGCTTTTATTTAATCTCTTATTATTTACCTTTTTCCTCCTCAGAGAAAGGAGGCAAACTGTTTGTACTCACAACAGTATTTAATTCTTCATAAATCTTGGGAATGCAGCAGGAGTATAATATGAACACAATGTAGCATATTGAAATTGTAACTAATGCTGCATTACCCAGATCCATAACAGCAGACAGGGATTTAGTGCAAAGAGAAACCAATTTTCTTTAGTGCTTTAGTTACTTGATACCTCCATAACAGAATGGATTAAACACAACCAGTATTTTAACAGCACTTTCAAGTGAAAACACTGGGATCTGGAGGGGGCACAGGTTTCCTTTATACAGTGATTTTATTTTATTCAGCTGCTGATCTGCCAAGAGTTGAGGCTCTTTTATCCTGAGGAAGCCTCTTCTTCAATTGCCATCATTTCCCAAACCAAAACAAAGGCTGCTTTTAACCCTAAACTGGTACAGAAAGAAATGCAATTTTTTTTTTTTTATCCACTGCTAAGCAGCTGAATTGCTCCTTTGATTTGGAAAGAGCCTCACCAAGCAACAGGTGGAACCTCAGAAGAAACCAGCTCTGAGAATGATGGTTTTCATTCTCTCCCCTACCTGCCAGCCTGTTGTTGACCACGTTGTGCCTCTCCCAGAGCCACAGAACAGCCTGCTCCAAGCTTTTCACAGAATCCATGGATTCTCTGGCCATCTCCTCAAAGTGCTGAGCACAAGCCTTGCACCCAAAGAAGTGCTGGATGTACCTCCTCATCACCTGCAGCACAATTTGGGGGTTGTCCTCAAGGCCTGCAAGACAAGGGACAGACACAGCTCCAGCAGCAGGGAAGTGAAGGGGGCAGAGATGGAAAGGAAAATTTGCTCCGTTGTTATTCAATAGAATTGACACCTGAGCTGAAATAAATCACTTTTGCAATTTAAAGTGGCTGTTTGTACCAACACCTACACACATTCAGCCTGTACAAATGAGCTCAAAGCTACCCTGAACACCACAACCAAATAAAAGTCAAGTGGTCTCTACAGAGGAATTTCTCCTTTCAGAGTATCTTGGGAGATATTTTAATTATAAAATTTCAGGGAAAAACCAAACTTAGTTAATGAAAACCAGACATTTTTATCAGAGAACCTTGTGAAATTGCTAAAATATGCAAAATTCCCACTTTCTGTATGTCACAACTCCTGTGGAATTGGAGACTTTCTCCAAGCTCTTGCCCAATATGTAAATTTAATAGAAATGTTTATATTATGCATTCACCTCTATATTCATGGCCAGGCACTGAAGTTATGGTGACTTTGCTACTGAAAAAATCAAGAGTCCAAGCCCCTCTGTGAGTCCTGCACAAGGTGCCTGTGAGGGCTGTTTGTTACTCCTCAGTTCTGAGGAATTAGAGAGCTCCACAATCTCATTAGAATTATTAATTCCATGGCTTTTTTGGCAGGCTCTGAATGCACAGAGCAGCTGCTGAGCAACACTTGGGGGAATAAATCAGGAATTCCTCCTAAAATAAACACAAACACGTGATTTTTGTAACATTTACACTTTCACACTAAAGATAATGCAAAAGAATCATGAATTCAGCAGGAAGATGAGGCCTGCACAGGCTGAGAACTTTGTGGCCTTTCTTGTGTCAGCAGGCAGCTCCTCACATCCCTAAGAGCCTTGAAAACCTGATATAATTTGTTGAAATCCTAATGGTTTCATCTCTGTCACACAGAATTTCTGATTCATGCTTAATTGACCCAGTAAATTATGTCAAAATGTATTTAAAAATGTCCTGTGTGTTACCACGAGCACACACTTGTCAAATTAAACACATTTTATGGTGCAGATTGATCAAATTACAGATTCCTGCTGCTGAGCACCACGAGTAATTTACTATTGCTTTGTTTTCTTGGGGAAAAAAAAAATCAACAAAACCTGCTCAAACTATCAGAGCACTCATCTGTTACAGATATGGGGAATATATAAAGATTGTCATCAACACCTTTATTTAGAACAACAACAGGATATTCTTAAACACAGCAGCAAAAAGAAGTCTTTAAAGAAATCCTAAAAAAAACCCTGATTTCTCCTCAGCCATTCAATATCTGTGATTGAACAGACATGTATAAATAAAAGCTATGAGATTAAAGCAGATTAAATTACTGCATTAAAAGAAAGGCTGGAAAATTATTTTGGAAGTTAAAACAAATTTCAGGCAGAATAGTTTTACCATTTATATTGAAATATGTATTTAGGAAAAACAATAAACACAACCAGAAAATTATCTCTTTGTGGAGAAACAAGAGCTTCATCCACAAATTTAATTTCATCTGTTCTCCTGTGCAATGGTACACCCTTGAAAATTAATTTTGTGGGGAAATCTGTCAAATTTAGCACTAGATTTAAAAATGCCAGATCATTTATTATAAAATCCACAAGCCTGTCTTATTCACACCAAGACATCCTGTTACCTAAAACCACATTTCTTGCAACGAAGTGAGCTCAGGAAATGATTTCTACAATGATTTTACACATTCTTGGCTGTGAGCAGCTCTGTCCTGAGTCCCTTTGGATCCCTCCTGCTTCTCCCACTGCAGGTTCAGATTTCCCCACTCAGTATTATTAAAATGTATCAAACAGAACCAAGTAAAATAATTTTATCAAGAAAGCCAGAGGAGTTCACCCAGAGTGCCAGGCCCTCGAGCAGAGGGGACGATCAGGAGAAATCCATCTGCTTCAGAAAGCAAACAATTGCAAAATGGCTCATTTTGGTTGTTTTTCTTTTATCAGCCCCGAGATGAATCTTCTATTAACATCTGCCATGTATCATTGTGTAATCCTCCTTTTCTCTTTCCTCCCAAACTACTGCAATTCAGGGTAACCCTAATCTTTAAAGTGGACAAGAAGCATAAAACCCTACCTGTGGTGGGAAGGATTAGGGAGTACATCATGCTTTTTAGTAGATGGGATTTAAACAAGCAATAAGGAGAGGAAAACCTCCCAAGACATAATCCCACAGTCTCAGACTGACCCAATTCTTTCACCATAAGAAGTGATCATCACATATCTGGCCCGATTTACAGCCAGGGTTAACTGTGCCAAAGAGTTCTCAGGTCCTGCAATGTATTTTTAACTTCAGGCTCGTGCCTGAAACACACAATTTGAGGGGCAATTTTGTGTTGTTAAATATTAAGAATGAATAGATTTAATCAGAACACTTTGGGACTAAAAAGGGGAAATTTAAGTTATGCAGGATCCTGCTGAACAGCTCAAAATCATCCAGCACAAACCTCTCAAACTCACTGCACTCAATTGAAGAAATTCAATCTACTGCCCCATGAAAAAGAAACAAAAACAGAAACAAAAATCAACAACAGAATGATTTGCTATCAAAAAATGCCTGTTCTGCAGGAGAATTAGTCAGATTTGAAGGATTTTCACTCTGATGCAAATAGTGCTGGACAAATGTATGGATCTATAATGTGAAATAACAAAATCCTTTTTAACATACAATGAACAGCTGATAAATTGAAAAATTCTGAGTTTTATGATGTCCATGTAGAATTCTCATATTCCTTGGAAAAGACATTTAAAAGGCTTTAAAGGAAAACTAAATAGAATTGTAACCAAACAAAGCACTGTCCTGGCAATAATAAAAATCAAACTTTTAGAATTAGTGGTTCTATTTTCATTGGGTGAGGAGAATAGATTTTATAACCAGCATGTTTCTTAAACAGGAACCATCACCAGAATATTAACACTCAGCCTCACAAGATGCTGCAAGTCTAAAAATGAGCAATTTTACAGAGTGCTGGCAAAGTAGTAAATCACTGCAGGGATTAATGACAGGTACATTCAGCTGGAAAAAAAAAATAAACCAAAAAGTTGTAACATGCAGTATTTAAGAAATAATTTAAGAAATAACATTACAGAAGGATCAGCTAATGGCTGTACATCTTTTATAGCTACTAAACTGGATGGTAAAACCTCATTTTCCTCAAATTTCATTCTCAGTGCAACCTCAGGTAACCTGAATAATTTTCATCCCTTTTCAGGGAGCTCAACATTTATTTGTTTGAAATTCTCTTTTTCTTTTTTTTTTTTCTTCCCTTTTTCTGCTTTATTACTCCCAGCTTTAGGGCCACACACTTTATTTAGCACATTTCCAAAGCTTCCTGCTGCAGCCAAGCTCTGACCCCTGCTGGTGCAGCCCTGCAGCCACTCTCCTCCACAAACTGATTCCTTGAGGATTTAAACACCAAAAACGATTTGCTGCTCACCTGTATTTAGCAAAGCTTTTGGTCTCAGTGCAGCCTGAACAGTGAGGGTGTGGAACAGCTTCCAGAGGGAGCAGCTGTAGCCCCTGAGCTCTGGTCTGCTGCCCTGGCAGCCAACCCACTGCACTTTCCTGGGCAGAAATATCCCAGAAATCTGCAAAAAATAAAAGAGATTTATTTATTTAGGGGCCTAAATGTACCACTGAGTGTGGCAGCACTGCTGATCCCACATGGGATTGAGGTGATCCAGGGTAAAGAACAATAAATGACTTTCTGCACTTGATAATCAGTTCATGCTGCAGGCAAACAAAAATCCTCATGTCTCAGATACTCTGAAGCATCATCATAAAACTCATCCCTTTTGGACAAGATACAAATTGTTCAGTCATTGACATTAAACCTACTAAAATCAGTCTGACAGAGCACACAGAGTAGTTCAACTTGTGAAGATTATTTTTTTTTTGAGAACACAACACATGAAAATATTCCACGACATTGCCAGAGCTCCCCTGGGCACATCCAAAATCTAAAATTCCCTATTAGTCCACAAAGTTTACATGATTTACAGTGTAAAGCTTCACTGGCTGTAAAATTCCATATTATTTCTTCTTGGAACAAACCCACTCCTTATTCATTGCACCTGAAATGTAGCACAACATTTTAATTTCTGAGACTTTTCTCTCCTCTTCCTAAAACACACAGGAGGCTTTCAAATTTCAGACAGAAATAGGGAGGACATTGTGAAGTTCTGTGCAAAGACAACCCTGTGACAGGGCTTTGCCAAAGTGGGATGGAATTCCAGCAGGGAAATTGGAGAGTATTTGGGGAAACTCTTCAGGAATAATGCACATTTCAGTGGGTAAATTTCCCATCACTTAAACTCTGACCTTCAAGAGAATCCTGCTGACAGCAGGCACAGCAAAGTCAGAAATATCCTCTGGGAATCTTGCATCCCTGGGGATGACATTAGGGAACAAGTATTGCTTGCTCATTATAAAACCCAGCCAGGATTGGATATTTCAATTCTCTCATTTCAATTTCTTTGTGTGGATGTGGGTTGTTTTTTTTTTTTTTCCTGTTAATGATTTCACTTTATATTCATTTTAACCTTCTTATAACTCCATTATGAGTGGGGGAGCAGCAGTAAATGATGTCTTTGATACAGAATCTTATCCTTTCCTAATGCCCTGTTTGATGCTGGGACTGGGAAGAGCTTACCCGCATTTTGTTGTTGACCAGATCCAGGATAGCATCATAAGGGATTTTGTCTAATGGAAGGCTCACCAGCCACTCCTGCAAGGTCTCTAACAACTTCACCACAGGCTGACGGCCAGGAAAAAGCTGAGAAAAATAAAGAAAACCAAGAAGAAAACGTTTTCAAGCACAAATCTCATTAGCAACGAGCTTTTTTTTTGGTTTTATCCAAGTGTTTTTGTCGTCTGTGAAATGCTTCATTTCGTTTTCTGATGAGCAAATTAATTACTTGTTCTGCTTGCAGTAAAAAGCCATCTCACACCAGCTTTTGCTCACAAAATTCAGCAAGTTTTTTTGTGCAAAATGTTAAAAATGTTTAAAATTTTAGAATTCTTAGCAGGCAGGAATGCTACAGAACAACTTGACATTATCTAGGATTTCACATTAAGGTAATTCAGTTCAGAATGTTGCTCAAAACAGAGTAAGACACCTCAGTGAAACAGAGAGGCTGAAATCCTTCACATTTTTTGGAAGACCAATCACAAAATTAGTTATTTTTAGTAAGATTTCTGTGAGTTTAGGAGTTGTTATCCAGAAGAACATTTTCATTTCATGTGTAACAGTGATTTCCAAAGTGATCTGGAATCAGGGACTTCCTTAACTCAGAACTTAGAGAGCCACAGCCTGGCAGAGGAGTGTGAAGACCTGAAAATCAGTGGTAAGGCCATTATTTTACAGCAGAAAGGCTATTTTGCTTTAATGAGGGTTGGAATTATTACAGAATTAAGTCAAGTATCTGCCATTCGTTAGGACCCTTCCAGAGGGAGCAGAATTTCAGTCATAAAAACTCCCCAGGCAGGGAATCAGAGATTTCTGTGCCTTTGGATTGACCATCACTATAAACAGGAGAAGAATATTAAAAAATTCCTAACAGAAACACCTGAAAATATGAACAAGAGAAACGAGGAAAGGGTTACATGGCAAAAAAAAGAGCAAATACAGGATAGCAACCCCTGGTGGGACAGGGCAGGGGGAGATGAGCAGGCACCTAAAAGAGAACATTCCCCATTCATCACAACAGCCAGGGAACCAAATGACATCAGCTGGCCATGGGGAAGAGCAGAGGGGATAATATGATGGAAAGATTACCACCACACTTTCTTAAAGAAATGAGGCCAGCTGCAGATTTCTGACCTCTGATGGCTGCAGGGGGGAGCTGGCTGGGTAAGGAACTGTCTGTCTGATTTTCAGATAAACCCAGATATTTGGAAGTGGTTCACATAGGACTTATTATTCCCTTAAGAGTTATTGATTCACTTGTTAAAAATAAAACATAGTGTTAGCTACACAGGGAGTAAAAATAAAGATATATTGGTCATTTCAGGAAGCTGGCATTGTAAAGCAAAATGATTTTAAGTTTTTTCAAGTCATATTGCATTAGGTTTTATGTATTTTCTTTTTATGCAAATGTAACACATAAGCATTTTTAATTTTTAAATACTCAATTATATTCAATAGCTCAGTTATTTTTGAATATCTATTTAATCAAAATCAGTACCTCAATTATATTCAAAATCCAGATAGAAGCTACTAACATCTCTAAATAGAACAGCATTTGCCAAGTATGCATTAATGAAATTCAAAAGTCAAGAATGAAAAACAAAGGTTGGTTTAATCCCACTGAGCAACAATAGCCACTTATCCTGAAAATCTGATAAATGGACTATATTTACAGTGTTTGTTCAATATGCTGCAGACTACTTAAGCTTTATTTAATTTTGAGCCCCCTAAGGTGAAATTAAATTGCATTTTAACCCTGTAAGTATGTCAGAACAGCAAACAATACCTCAAAAATAGTCTTTAAATAAACCCACCAGACTGTTTGAAGCTGCTGAGGATGCACACACTCCAACACTGAGCAAGACATTTTGAGAGACTTATGCCCCACAATAAATTTTCTGCTGGAGTCACTTCATCTTCACAAATAATCAGAGCCCAGAAGTGCCTACCTTGGCAGAGATGGTGACAAAGTCCTTGAAGGTTTTTAGCTCAGCTCCCTCGAGTGCCTTGTGCGTGGCCAGCTCCACCCGGAGCAGGAAATGCAATCCTGACTCAAGGTCAGCCATGTAGAGCCTGGACCTGGAACACACATCAATAATCCTCTTAATAATAAAAATAAATAAATAAATAAAAATAAAAATAATCCTGCAGGCTCTGGCAGCCTCCTGCACCCTTTCCCTCACCACTCACCAGGTTAACTGATGACAGGAGGTGTCATTAAAGCCCTCAGAGGCACAAGCAGAGTTTGGAAAATTGAGGCACAACCACACATGAAAAAGTTTTTTTTTAGATTTGACTGAACTTTTTGCTTCCCAGCCAGCTTTACCTTGAAATGAAATTACAGCTCTGGTGTAAGGAAATTACAGCTTCTCTGCCGGGCTGACCACAAACAGAAACAGGACATGCCCTGAACAACAGGGGATCCCACACAGGGCAGGGGTGCAAACAAGACTGGAAATGTCAGTGTTGGGAAGGACTCAATTAGAAATCCTCTCCCAAATGCAGCAGTTTTACTGCAGGTCTTTTACCTCCCAGTTAAAACACAGCAGCCCTTAAGACAAGAGTTCTGACAGGTGCAAGTAAACCATATAAACCAAATGAAACATTTTCCAAGGTCCTTCTCACAACCAAGTATCTTCATAACTAAACCTGGTTTACAAAGTACAAATGCAGCAGGCACACAGCCCCAGCTTTCAAAGCTTTTCAGGCAGTTTGAGACAGAGCAAAGGAAGTGAACAAACAGAAGTTCAAGAGCTCACACTTCTTGAGGAGCTCAGCAGCACTGCTGTTGCTAAAATAACAGAATTAAAAAACAAGCATTGAAAAAACTGGCTGCTCCCACCTCCTAAATAACATGCAGGAAAGAACATATTAAAAGACAGAATCATCTACAATCATATATACTACATCTATAATTTAATTTAAGCCACAGACTTATTCTGAATTTATCTCCTTAATTAATAAAGTACTCACTTAAGTTATAAAACCCAGCAAAATTCTGCTTCAAGTTTCTTAAATAAAGAGACATCCACATGAATGCAGGAGGCTCTCCAAAAGGATCCTATTTAGAAGATACTTGGAGTGGAGATTCATGTCAAAAAGATTTTGCCTTGCTGGAAAGCAGCTCAATTTAACTAAGTTGTTTTGCTAACTGAATGTTCCATATAAAGTATTTTATAATAGTCACTGAAAGAAGATGACACGAATAGTGTCCATGAAAGGAAAATAAGTATTATATTAAAGCACTCAGCCCCACATCTTTTCCATCTAAAGATGCTCAGGGATTATCTCTCTGCACAGGCTTTGCATCCTTCTCTCAGAGGGAAAGAGGGTGAAGATAAACCTCAGGGGATTTGGGGTGATAAACATCTTTTACAGTGACTTTAGCATTTTCTATTGTACTTGCATTTGACAAGCCCTTTCCAGTGGCACTGTTTCACTATTGCACACACAGAGAATCTCCTACAGGAATGTTACAGCTTGGCATTTTACCATGAATTTTTTTCAGGGTCACTGTTCACTTCTTTCAGGTAGTGGGTAATAAGTCCTTGGCATTTTCAAGGCAATTGAATATTTCACAACACTTCTGGTAAAAACATTCCTTCCAGAGCAGTGCAGACATTTGCTGCTAAAACCAGAATACCTCAGTAATTTCACCTGTGAATTGTTTGAAAAGTTGCTCACAATTGAACTGAAAGGAGTGAAAAGAAGTAAACTATGGAATTGCTCTAGGATTTTATAATAAATTACAGCACAGCTTCCCATATAGTAGGAAAAAGCTGCAGGTAATTTTTAATAACCAAATTTATAAAAATCAAGGGCATCACTTACTTATCAAACTCTTTCCACACCTTGATTTCTGTGCTCTCCTCTTTATTTTCTGGAGCAGGCAGCTGCAGTGGCAAAAGGAGTTTTTTCCTTACACCTGGCAGTGACTTTAAATATGAAGAAAAGAAAGACCGTAGAGGCTTCAAACTGCAAAAGGACAAAGAGAGGTAATTTTAATCTCAGACTAAGTGAATGCCCAAAGCTAATAACTGCATTTATAAAATAAGCTATTCACTTTGATATATGTTTTACAGTCCTAGTGCAGCATGGCCTGTTTTGATACAAAATGAAAAGAAATAATGTTCAATTTATGAATAACAAATCACTTGGATTAGGAGTGTGAAATTCTGTTCAAAATAAGAACAAATAATGTTTATCCAAATGTCAGCTCACATTACACAAGAAATGGGTTTTCTTAAGAATTTTGATGCTTTATTTATTTTTTCCACTTTTATTCCAAAGATTTTTTTTCATTTCAGAAGTATCACAGTAATAAATTGAAGCTATAAATAGGCAACAGTGGTAATAATGCAGTATTAGGTCTTTTATTGATAATATAGGGAACACACAAGTTCAGGCAGTGCAATGTATTGATGAGGTGTCAGAACATCAAATCCTGACATTTTTATAAGTTAAGTGAACATCCCCTTCTGACAGATAATTACTTACTTGCTAATTAATCCATGGCTGCCATTGGGCTGTATCAGGTAGCACGAGGGGACTGAGGTGACCCCCAGCTTCTCCAGGAAAGGTTTATCAAAATTCAGGGCTCTCCTCACCACGATGTTTTCATACTGGATCAAGTCTAAGATGACCTGGGGAATGAGAGGATGCCATGAATTATACATTGTTCAAGGAATATCCAATCTTGCAGGACAAGACACATAAACAGGTGAAGTGCATCATCCTTTAAGGGCATCATTAAGCTGTTTGCAGGAAGTGCAGCTGTGGCTGCTCCATGCACATGAACAATTTCACTTAAAGAAGATTTACTCTTCTCTAGAAATTATTACTCCTATTTTGCTTTTTTTAATTTTATTTTTTCTTGGTCTGTTCTGTTCTTTTCCTCCTTCCTTCCATCAGTGATGACACATGGCCTCCTTTTCTTCAGCAGTATGGGAAGGTTTGTCCATTTTGTCTTGTGTTGTAAACATGAAAACAATGCCATTTTCTATTTCATTAAACTATTCTATAAAGCTCAAATACTACATAACACTAACAAACATTTTTTATCCTGCAAGCAGACTCCAATTTGTGTTAACCAAACGACTCTGTCTTCCCCTCTAACTGTAGATAATAAAAACAGTGTGATAAAAAGCTGAGGAACTTCATAACCTTCACACTTCTTCAGTAATGCCCACTTGCAGCACCACAGCAGCTCCCAGAGAACAAATGCCTGGAATCAGCCTGGTCCCAAAGTGATTCCCACTCTTGGCAGCACAACCTCCTCCACTCATGACACTGGGCCACCTCAGCATCAAATCTAATTAGAAACATTTTGCAGACACTGGATGTTTCCACACAGATTATGCTTGGGTAATTATGCAATTGTTTTTCTTCACTCATCCTTACCAGGAAGAGAAAAGTAGCAGTTGTCTGAGCTAACAACAGGCTCCTTAAGTGGGGAAATGGTGCCCAATCAAATATTTTATTGGGAAGCAAAACCCAAAGACTTCCACTTCCTCTGTGTTTCTGAACTGCTTTATGCTACCATCTTAATTTCCCCAAATTTATATGTGAAGAAAGGGAACTAGAGAGTTTAGATTATTACAAACAGTTGTCCAAAAGAATGAGTACTAAAAATGGTTCTCTAGTAGTAACAAAACAATAATGTAATCTGGCAATATTTTTGTTGTGATCTTTCAAATTCTTGAAAGAAAATTGTGCTGAGAATGAAACTGATAAATTAACCTTCTACTGAAATAAGAATGGAAGAAGTTAACATGACATCACATTCTTCTGTAAGCAAGTTCCTCTGTGGGAGTGAACACTGCAGCCCTATAAAATCCCTGGGTTTTATGATGCCCCAAACACTGGTGCCCTGCTCTAGTGCTGCATTCAGGGAGCTGTTGCTCAAGTCCAGCTGGTTTATGGTGACCTCCATCCACAGACACTCAGTCCCTCACAGGTCCCACGTTACCTCTCGGCCCACGTAGGAGCTGTTGCTCTCAAACACAATGGCTGTGTAGTGGTGGCTGCTCTTGTCAAAAAGAGATGGGAGATCACTGGACCTTTGAGGAAAAGAAAAGCAATTTAGCACAGAATGCAATACACCCACCGTTACTCATGGAATTTCCTTTTACAATCTCATAGCACAACTGGTATTAAAAAAAAAAAAAACAAAACAACAACTTTTAAAATATTTTTAATCTTCTACAGTTTATTTAATTGACTGAGTGAACAGAGAGCAGCTACATTTGAAAACAAGGAACTTACAGCACTGGATCCAGTGGTGGGCAAGCAGGAGGCCTCAGCTCCTGGGAATGGTTCTGCAGGAAGTCAATCATCATCTGACGCAGCGTCTGCAGCTCTCGATCTGCTCCTGCTGAGAACAGGTCCCAAAAAACCACACAACCCTTCAGAAAACTGGGAAAAAATGACTCCCATGAAGGTTTGCTATGCATGTGGCTTCTCATGCTTTTCTGGGTCAGGTTTTTGTTTTAAATTCAGACTTAAAACTCAGCATACTATTTGGCTGAAGAAAAGGATTTGGTTGTAGGATTTCATTTTAATGTTGCTGTGGGATCATATTTAAAAGCTGTCATCCCACCTTAAAATTAATAAAACCTCAAGACTTTTCCAAATGTATCCATCTGCCTGCCTTGCTGATTTTCTCTTCAAACAATTCTTGATTCTCAATGTGAACATTTACACAGTAGTTGCTGTGGGCAACTTCAGCAGGATAATAACCACAAATTAAAATCTGCCAAAATGTATCTTTCCTACCATTGGAGAGGCCACAAAGCCATGGCACAAGAGGAGGAAATAACTGAAGTGTGAGAGTATTTTATTTGCTTTAAAAGAGCTACATTAAAAAGCAGAAAATACTTCAAATGCCCAAGAGGTAAAACCAAGGTTCCCTTGTACAGGAAGGGTTAATGGTGCAGGTGGTCTCTCCTCTGACCTCTGGCCTTTTAAATGTTCATCCATGGAAAGGGACAACATTACTTTTGTCCCAGACAAACCACCTCAAGCTGTGATCCTGACAAACCCTGGGCTAAGCCTATTTTCAGGGAGTCACCATCTGAATAGGGGCTCTCCCAGTGCAACCCAGGATGCCTGGAAAATGGCTGAGGGATCAAAAGTCAGGATTGAGCAAATTGGATCTCGTGCTGATGAGGAGTGTGGTGGGGAAAAAAGGGATTAGAAAAATTAACAAGCCATTTGTGGAAATTAAGAGCTACAATAAAAAAAAAAAAGTGATTCCTAAATTTCTTGGAGAAATATTTTGCCCGCCTAAAATTCTGATTAACACTTCATAGAGTACTTGAAATATTCTGTCTTAGAGAGCTATTTAGTGTCCACCCCATCCCTGCCCAAAGGAACTGACAGGATTTTGCTTGTTGTGTGACACAGCCCTGGCTGACAGGAAAACTGCTCTGGGAATTTCTCACAGTAAAATGTTCTTACCGTGGTAATTTTCTCCAGTTGTGAACTGCTTTGTAAATGCTTTGAAGTACTGTGTGGGAGAAAAGAAAAGTCACTGTATCAGACAAAAAAGCCCAGTTTAGGAATAAAAACTGCTTTCAAGAGTTTTTACTTTTACAGCTCTAACTGCAAAACATTTTTATTTATCTGCTCAGGAGACAGTGTTCCCTCTTAGCCTGTGAGTTCCAAAAAGCTGAGAGCAAGAGGAAAAATCCCTTAATGCATAATTCAATGGTGTGTATTGATCCTGCACTGCAAACTTTAACCCAAACACAAATGAACTGATCACCAAATCTGTGCTACCAACTGTGTGTGTGCACTTGGAACACTGTTCACATTTTTCCAACTCCCTCCAGTGGTTAAACAGGAGATCTAAGGGAGCTTGGCTGCCTTCTGCTACAAAAAAATAAAATGGAAGAGACTCCAGGTTTAATAAAGAGGATATCACAATTTACACCTAAAAATTTGGAGAGTAAAAGAAAAAAAAATTGGTTTTACTATCAGGGTAAAAGATCACAAATCCTACACTGAAATGTCTCCTGTTCCCTCTCCTGTCATCACAAACAGTTTATTCAACCCTCTCCATCCACCACAATCTGCTCATACTTAATAATGTGATTAATTCAGACTGACTGAGAAGGTAAAAATTGCATAAAAATGAACAATGGCAGTTACTCTTGGCTAATGTGGGCATCCTCTTTAAAAGGCAGTTTAAGCATTTTATTATGAAAAATATGATTAATCACAAAAACAGTGAAGGATCTATCAAGAGTAAATTTTTAATTGGTCATGCAATAAGCTGTTTTCATGAGGCAATTTCAATGTGTTCCCTTTACTTTCACACACCAAAACTAAAAACATTATTAATAATCCTGTAACAGCTGAATTTGAAAAATATTTATACAAATGGTTATTATCTAATAAATCTATTGAAACTAGGGGTTATATACATGTGATAACATGATACTTTACAGAATCATACCTTCTCTCAATAAGAATTTTTCAGATTCAGAACTCAATTACTGCTCAAAACAGCTGCATCAGCTCTTGCATTCAGCAAAACCCCCTCAAATTAATCTTTTATCAGCTCTGCAGTTTTCTCAGCAAAGCAAAACTCCAGCTACAGAACAACGAGTTACCCAGTTTAATTACTAGAAAACATGCATAATTTGCCTAAGGCAGGATGTTCTGCACTTACCCTGAGGGTTGGGTAATAGTGAATCCCATATTCTTTGCACGTCTCATAGTTCCCTTCTTCCCCACAGTCCAGCACTCCAACTCTAATTGCAGATTCCCAGTCTGCAAACAAAGATATCTTTCAATTTTCAGCAGGAGTGACCATGGATCCCAGCTGATGAATTACCTTGCTTCCCATGGAAACCAGCAACAGGACTCAGAGATTCCAGAGGCATAAAAATCCAGCCCTGGGTCGATTCTCATTCGCCATTCATTTCCATCCCCCAGTGTAATACAATCTACTGATTTTTAAAATAACTAAAACCTCCCTGTTTTTCTTGGCTGCATCAGTGCTTTCCATGCACCTGAACAAGAGGAATCCCAGCACACAATGCAGCAGCTCCAGGAGTGAATCCAGGAAGATGAAATCAGGGCCAGTCCAACACTTGCAAGGACCTGGATTGAATTCCTCAGCTTTTCCCATTAGCTGTGTTCATAAAATAGAGCATGCAGAATGAATATAACTGAATAAAATTCATCCAACAGTAACTCATCCACATGGCTGTCAATTCCAAACCCATAAATTTGATGCAACTTGTATTAGAGCTTTTTTAACAAGCTGCTTTTTCTCCAACTTACAGTTTTCTCAGAGGTCTCAGAATTACACACAATCCCAGCTCATGTAGTGTCTGCTGAAAGCTGCATTTATCTGGCAGTATTGTTCAGAAATACATTAGTTATACCCTCGAAAATACCTGAGTTTTAAGCAGAGTGTTTAATAGTTGAGTTTGAGCATCACTCTGACTTTACTTTATAGCAACAACCACGAGAGTTCAAGGATTTCCATAAATATGCTTATATAACTTCAATAAAAGCTTTCAACTAACTTACAGCTTTTTCCTTCTCTTTTTGCTGGGAATTTATCTTTTTGAGCCAGCCTCTGCTACAGCAATCACTTTAAGGAAGAACCACTCCAAAAGAATCCTTAGCTGCTTTTGAAAGCAAAGTTAAATCAAACCAGCCGTGGGCAGAATTTGAAGGTCCCCCATGATTCCCAATAAAATTTAAAAAGCACTAAAATTAAAGCTGCTTTTATGGCAAAGAGCATGAAAGCTTCATCAAGTTCAAGAGCTGATGGA
This sequence comes from Molothrus aeneus, assembly GCF_037042795.1. Lineage (NCBI taxonomy): Eukaryota > Metazoa > Chordata > Aves > Passeriformes > Icteridae > Molothrus > Molothrus aeneus. The sequence goes on along the minus strand of NC_089664.1, from coordinate 9,148,410 downwards.
CAGTTCTGGTCTGTGAAATTTAGCTTGACCTTTGCTTGTGTTTGGAGGAGGCCAGGGCAGCTGATGGAGAGGTTTGTGCTGAACATGCCAAGAGCTGAGCGGGCACCAGGAGAGCAGATGGGCACCCATTCACAGCAGCACAAAGGACACAACAGCCCATTTCATCAAATAAAATGCAAAACACAAAAGAAAAGTTTGGCTTCTGGTTATCTCCTTCATTCAACTTTCACCACTCCTCCTCTTTTTTCCACCTGTCTGGATCCTCCTCCTCGCCATGAATGGGAGCTCTCTGAACTCAATGCAAATAAGCCCGCACAACAAAGCAGCCCCACCCCAGCTGAACACCCGGGTTAAAGAGCACCAGCTGGGATGTGCTGCTTAACATTCCTGCTGCTGCTGAAAACGGAGCTTCTGCTTTCCAAGGGGTGCCAGAGCTGCTGGAGTGCACAGCTGACACTCTGGAGTTACTGCAGCGCTGTAGCCTGGGCTGGCTTTTCTCAAAATGCTGATTAATTTGAAATTAGCATTAGTGGTTGTGAAATACTCACTCACAAGCGATGGGAAAGAGGCAGATGAGGGATGCATTAACCAACACAATCTCTGTTTATGCTAAACAAGCTCCAGTGAATGACAGGGGTGCGTTGGACAAACTGGAATCCTGCAGGTGGGTTAAACCTGCCATGTGAGAAATGCCACAGAGCATCGACCAGAGAATGACAAGGAATTCACTTCCTTCCCATAAAGCTGGCTGGTTTCCAGCAGGAAGTTTCAGCCAGGGGGGTAAAAGCCTGATCACAGGCACCTCTCTCTCACAGCTACTTGAGAGCTGCCCATTTTGACACTTGGCTGGTTCCTGAACAAGGTGACTGCAGCTCCCCACCAAATGTGTTCAAAGAACAGTTTCTAGCAGGAAATCATTATTATGGATTTGAAACAAAACCTGCTAAATTTAGACAGTTACCCCAAATCCTGAGGATTGGAAAACTGAGAATTGATTCTATGTCTAATCCATAAGTTGTCCTATGTGTGATTTCCAAGGGTTTGTTACTACACATAATTCCAGCCTGTATATATTTTGCTGATTAAACTTAATCATCTTTTAGACAGAAAAAGGATAATTAACTCTAATGGCCACTTTGGCCAATGCTGTAATAAAATGAAATGTGTGATTAGGAAAGCAGCAGCACTGACTGAGCTTAAAGCCTGTTCTGAGAGGGAGTATCAAAATAAAAACATTAATTACACAAAAGCAAGCACTGATCCTATTTTTCAGGAGGATTATGTTCTGTTGTGAAGTCTGCAATGGTAGTATTGCCAAGATTTAACAAATGAGAAACAAAATTAAAATTAGGTCTATTAGCACAGGCCTTTTTTTGGACAAAGCTGTTGCACCAATTTAACTGGATTTTGTTTGGACACCAAATCAGCAAACATAACCCCAGTGATCTAGGAGTTCTGCATCCTCGAAGATATCCTTTAATATCCTAGCAGATGAGTAAATATCTTTGAAAAAGAAATGCTGAGACAGATTAAGTGGGCAAAATGTTTTGGATTTGGTTTCTTTGATGAAGCTACCAATGAAAAGTGTGACTGTTCTCAGTCTCCTAAAATCCATTCATCCAGCTTGAAAATGGAAATATTTGGCAGACAAGTAACACCAAAAGCCAATAGCATTTGCTGGTTGTGCCAATGTCCACAAAAATTCAAAACCCACTTCCTAAATAAAAAGTTTTCATAAAATTCAATGGATTAACGGAGAGAGGCCTTTAATTGATTTCAGTGATACAAGTACATGACAGCATCTGCAGTTACCATGTCTGCTGGTGAGGAAGAAAATATGTATTTTAGGAAGTCTTTACAAGTTACAAAGGTATCACACTGCTGTAATCCTGTCTAAATCCCTGTCTTATTTTGACCAAACCTCTGGCCAGTTTGGGCTCTTCATGCTCTCCACTGCTGTGCTCAAAGACCTCCTTGTTACTTCAAAGAAGGAGAAAATCTAATATTATTTTGGCCACAAGCAGATTAAAGCAGGAGAGAGAATGTTACATAAACTTATGCAAATTAAACAGAAGAAAGTTGTGGTTTACAAACAAACCCTTCATGCAAGTAAGGAGCATTTGAAGTGCTCTGAAAACCATGACAGTTCTGTGTTTCTCTGCTTTTGAGTTTTTGCTCACCAATCACAATTCCTCAGTGTGTGATACACCTATTTTAGGGTGGGTTTCCATTTCCAGAGATCTAAATGCACACCTAATACTTCACCTACATTTCATGTGAGCTGTTAATGCTTTTCAGAGTGTCACAGAACAGCCAGAGCTCTTCAGTTCCTCTCAAAGTGAAACCATGATGCATTAAAAACTGCTGAATCCATCCTGGAAACCTCTCCTGGGTGAAATGTGAATTAAGAGTAGTTTAAAAGCCTTTTACACTGCTGTATTAAGCATAACATTTCCCACAAATCTGATCTCACGTTTCCTCCCCAGCAGAAGTACTGAACTTTAATTGATACCTCAGGGGCCTGTTTCTTTCCTTACATCTACAAATAGAGTAAAACTCTTCAGCACCTGCCAAAAAAACTGAGCAGGCTGAGAGACAGCAAGGCAGGTCCCTCAGCATAAGCTGTAGATGCCACCATTACTTTTAAAGTCACTAATCGAGAAATCTGAAAACCTGGTTCTCACTTTGCTTGATTTTTGTGTTATTTTCTGGTGGTCCTTTCCCCTCTTTGAGCCCATCCACACTACATTGAATATGCCAGATATAAATCAAGTGTGTACACAGCCTCTCCAGTACCACAGTATTTTTTGCTTATCCTCTGAAACAAGCTGCTCTCTTGAGAAAACATTTAGAAGATAAACATCGTGCCTTCAAGAGTTCAGTGTAAACAAACCTTGGCTTCACAGGGACACTTACATGCAAACCACACTGCTGTGTGCATGCAAGGTAATGGTTTATGCCTGGATTCCTTCAAAACCTTTAATTTGGAGGTGTGCTTCCACCATGCACCCCTTGCTCTGTCCTATGTGCTATTTTGGCTGTGTGGCAGCACCTGAGGAGGGGATGAAGGTGATGCTTACACGCCAGAGCAGGGGATGAAGGTGATGCTCACACACCAGAGCAGGGGATGAGGGTGATGCTCACACACCAGAGCAGGGGATGAAGGTGATGCTCATACGCCAGAGCAGGGAATGAGGGTGATGCTCACACACCAGAGCAGGGGATGAAGGTGATGCTCACACACCAGAGCAGGGGATGAAGGTGATGCTCATACGCCAGAGCAGGGAATGAGGGTGATGCTCACACACCAGAGCAGGGGATGAGGGTGATGCTCACACACCAGAGCAGGGGATGAAGGTGATGCTCGCACACCAGAGCAGGGGATGAAGGTGATGCTCATACGCCAGAGCAGGGAATGAGGGTGATGCTCACACACCAGAGCAGGGGATGAAGGTGATGCTCGCACACCAGAGCAGGGGATGAGGGTGATGCTCACATACCAGAGCAGGGGATGAGGGTGATGCTCGCACACCAGAGCAGGGCATGAGGGTGATGCTCGCACACCAGAGCAGGGGATGAGGGTGATGCTCGCACACCAGAGCAGGGGATGAAGGTGATGCTCACATACCAGAGCAGGGGATGAGGCTGATGCTCACACGCCCCCAGGCACACGTGCCATGGCCCGCCGGTGACACAGTGACCGAGGCCCCGCGGTCCCCCAGCCCAGCGCCCCCCGGGGCACCGCCAGGCACCGCCGCGGCCCTGCACCGGCTCTGGGCACCGCGGGAGGCCGCGAAGGGCCGCGGGACAGCGGCCGGGCCGGCGGGGCCGTGTGCGGTGACCCGGTCCGAGCCTCACCTTTGACGTCCCCCGCCAGCGCTCGCCAGGTGGGCGCGAAGGCGATGCAGTGGCCGCAGGACGAGCTGTAGAACTGCACCACCCAGGCGGCCGAGGAGTTGAGCAGCGCCGGCCGCACGGAGCCGGCCGTCAGCACGGTCAGCGGGTCGTGCCCGGGCCGGTACAGCCGCGCCGTGGCGGCGGCCGCCAGCAGCACCAGGAGGAGCGCCGGGAACGGCACCGCGAGCGGGACCGGGAGCGGGAGCAGCGCCCGCCGGCCCCCGCCCGCCGCCGCCATGTTGGGACGCGCGGAGAGGGGCGGGGCGGGGCCGCGCCATAGCAACGCGCCGGCCATGGCGGCAGGGGCTGGGGGCAGCGCGGTCTGTCCCGCGTCTCTGAGGGGAACGGCGAGCGTCCCGTGTTCCTTGGAGGAGCCGGGATTGTCCGTGTTCCTGAGGGGACCGTCGCGTGTCCCCTGAGGGGATCGGGAATTGTCCCATGTCCCCTGAGGGGAGCGGGGACTGTCCGTGTCCCCCAGGGAAGCAGGAACCCCCCGGTACCCCCGAGGGGAGCAAGGACTCTCCGTGTCCCCTGAGCGCTACAAAATACGGAATTTATATTTTTTTATTAAAAAAGAATGTTCTTTGATGTTAGATTCAATCAGCGAAACAGAGAGCAACGAAGAAGCTCCAGGCGTTAGAGAAGCGCTCGTCACCGGTGGCCACGCACAGGAGCAGGTTGCCCAGGAGGGTTTGGAGTCTCCCTCACCGGAGATGTTCCAGAGCCATCGGGACACGATCCTGGCTCTGGGATAACCCTGCTGGGCCAGGAGCTCGCACTGCCGGACCCACTGTGGTCCTCTCTTGTCTTACCCAGTGTGGCCTTCTGAGATCACTCGGTGGCCAAATTTATGTGATAATTTATATAGAAAGAAAAGTTTGAGCTTCACGAGTCTTCTCGCTGAGCAGAGATGAAAGCAGGGCAGCCTTTGGGTCGAGAGCTCTTTCATCTCTAAGCACTTCTCTCGGCAGGGAAGAGCCTCTCCTCAGACTGAAGCTCTGATAAAAGGCTGTGTGTAGGTGGTTTGATAGAAGCTCTGTTCTTTCCATAAATTCAGGATGAGCACTAGTCATGGATTTTAGCACCTTTTCACTCTGGCCCACTATGGAAGTCTCCTTTCATTTCTAAATACAGGCTCAAGAATTTTCATTACTTTAACGAGAAGCAGAAACCCAACAACGTCCCCAGAGAAGCGTTTCAGAGGATTTTAAAACTCAGATAATGAAAGACTGAGGTCTCTGAAAAGATAATACTTGCTTCTGTTGCTCACAAACACTTCTTTTAATCCTTGAAGAACAAGTAGGGAACAAAGGGGTTTAAATTCTTAATTCGGGCCCACTGGGGGAGTTCAGGGTTAGAACTTAATTAATCATTGTTTGTGGCCAACAACCCACAAACAGTACAAGAGTAAAATTCTGCTACTTCTGCTTTTTCCTGACCCTTTATTTTATTTGACCATTAAATCTAAAATGGTTCAAACACATCTTATGGTCCATATCCACAGCTACAACCTAAATGATTCTCATATCACAGCCCAGCTTTAGGCTTTTCTCTATTTTTTCTGGGTACAACAAGCAACAAAATAGATGGTTACAATAGCAGAACTACAATGGCTTCCAAGAATTGAAAAACCTTGTAGCAGCTGCTAATTAGGATTTTAAAAATCTGCAGTGCCTAAGATATTTTAGAGCACATTTTATTTAGAAGAATTGTTAAATGTATGAAGATGAAAGAGATGGATTACAGGAGAATTAAATGTAGGGTTTAACTGAGAAATAATCATTTTCTATGAAAGATAATGACTCCTCTTGAGGCTAGTATCAAGATTTATTGACCCAGGAGGTTAATATTGATCAAACCCAAGGCAAACAAAATATTAGACCTTGAAGGAGAGTAATCTTGATATTGAAGCCTTGCCACTGAGTGAACAGGTCAATATATCTGGGTGCCAGAATCTCAGGTTTTGAACACAGAATGGTGGAGGATATTAAACATGTCTGACATGTTCTGTGTACACACTTTTTATTCTCATCAGCAGGAGGTACTTTATAGCTGTGTCCTTCCCTGCAGAGCACCGTGTGAGGGTTCAGGCTCCACTCACAACACTCACTGCAAATCTGATGGGTCTCTGCCTCAGCTGTAACATAAGGCTAAAATCAAACAAGTCCTTCGGCTATTTATTCATGTCTAAGTGATATTTTTAATAGATTTCATTCCAAACACAGGGAGCCTGCTGCTGCAAAACCAAAGTGAGAATAAACTGAAAAGCCAGAGTGCTGCAATTTATAGATTGGTCATTGTATGCAACACTTTAGGTCCAGGAGAAAAAAAAATGGAGTTAAATTCTGCTATAAACTGACAACAAGAAAACAAGTAACTTATGTGGATTAACTAATCAATGAGGATAAAGTCAGAGACAAAGAAAAGTACCACTAGAGACATGAAAATAGTTTATAGGGCAAGAACATCAGTTAAGGCACTGGGGGCAGAAGTTGCCTTTTTATTTCTGTTCATATGGCAACAAGCAAAGGAGGGTTTAATGTGCCCAGCAAAAATGCACCCATTCACTGCTGAGAAAAACAGTGTGCACAAGATAATCTGCAATTGTAACTGATTGCAGTACAAATAAATAAACAAAATAAGCCACTTGTATAATATTTTATTCAGAAAACAAGTACAAAAAACAATTAAGTCAACACTATTTAAAAATACAAACATAAAATGTCTTTCTATTCCCCCAAGCAGCTTTTAAGTATTGTATTTTTAAATCTTAAGTTTATCTATAATTTATCTTTATTGATCCTGATTTTAATTTTATTGAAAGACACTCTGAATGAGTAGGATTGGAAAAAAGCTGATCTCTTTACAATCAATTATTCAATAATAAACAATTTCTGAATTCCAGTAAGAAATATTTGCACAGCATTTATTTTAAAAAGAACTAACAAAAATTTGATTTTCTCAGTACAGAATAAGTGGGACCACAGCAATTAGCACTGTGAACAATTACCATGCTGAGGAAATACTTCTATTTCCTTGTCAAAATCCTGATTTTTCCAGTTTTACCAATACAAAAAGAGTATTGATTTCCTCTCTTTTGTCTGTTAAAGTACATTCTCAGCACCCCACATTTAGATATTATAAAATTTCAATGGGCTCCTGTGAATTGCATGATAAATAACCCAATTACAGGCACTCATCTAATTGTTAGGAATTGAAGGTGCTGATAGAAAAATCTCCAATTTAAAGTGCATCACATCAGTATTTGCCTCATTTGCATAAAATTATAGACATTTAACCTGATTGTCTGGCTCCAGGTCCTGCCATTCCCTGTGCCAGCTCTCTGAAGCCATCTCCAAGCTCCTTTTAACCAGTTCCACAGTGGATTAAGACAGAAAAGATGGTGCACAGTCACCTTTCAAACAGGCTTTTTTCAGGTAAATCTTATTAAGAACTCTGATTGTATCAAGGATCAAGCTATCAAATATGGCTTCAGTCATCCTCATCTTCACTCTTAATTCATCATCACCATAGGAAGTCCACTGAGATTCTTCTTTGCGAAGCTCCTGGATCTAAAATATAGCATGGAAACAAATTTTTACTTCAAAAAGAAGAGTTTCACAAAAATACTGAGACACTGCACATAATCCGACAACTTTACGTCTGCATCATTTTTTTTTTTTAATTTAAACCATTCACAAGAACTAGAAATACTGGATTATTAATTCAATTTTTTAAAAGGGCAGTAATTTGAAGTTCTGAAGTTAATTTCAGTAAATGTGATTCTCACAACAGGATGAGAATTTCTAGTTTAAATCTAGAGGAAATAAACAAATCCCCATTGGAAATTCTGCTTACCAGAATAAGGTCCACTCTGTCTCTCTTACAGTTTCCATACTTGGTCATATTTAGGACTTTTCTTTTCATTTCTAAGTCATTCTTTTCCAGGTTCATTATTTTAATAATTTCACCCTGAACAAACGTCTACAAAATAAAGAAGGCTGAAAAGAACTCTCCTCATAAGAATTCTGGTGCTGTGAAGGTTCCAGATGAGTGACAGGTGCCAGTGTGAAGATCCAGAAACATCCCCAAGTTTAGGGGGACTGATCTAGAGGTAGCTGATCAATACTGGCCAGCCAACACATTTTAATCATAATATTAGACACAAAATAGTCATAATTAGGAGAGTTTAAAGGCCCATTCCCATTCTTAACTCTATACATATGGAATATTTTTACTATTCAGCTCAGTCTGTATTTATTCAGGCATTTCAGGGTAATACTGTTTCTTCTCCCATCACCTCAGTTACATTGTCATATTCCTCCCAAAATTCACATTTATTTTTGCAATCTCTGCTCTTTTCACTCTTGTTCCTGTACTTTACATTGCCAGAACATACCTTGACATCACTGACATCTGTCCTTCTGCAGAGATGCCTGGAACAGGGAGATCCCACATTTTTTTCCATCCATGGGAACATATTTGGCTTTGCAGTCACTTGATATTCTGCACACAGCAACTCATGGCTCAAATCAAATATAACCTGTAACAAACTCAGCAGGACACTGAAGTCAGGAAAACTGGATTCCAGTCCCCAGCTTCCCATGGAACTTGGCTTTCCCTGAACAGACCCAAACAGACACTGGGGCAGGTGTCCAAGGGCGCATGGTGGAACTCTGGCAAAACTCTGAAATCTCTGCAAGGACATTTATTCTACTGGAATTATTCTGCAGCAAATTGCAACATACTCCTGGTGGTACCTTTCAGTGTTCCTTTAGTTATATTTAGTGTTAGCTACTGGAATAACATTAAATATTAGCTAATATGATGCAGCCTCCAGAACACTACAAAAATTAATTAACAGTTAGTGCTTTAAAAATACCTGATTATACATCCTCTTGCTTTCTTCTGCCAAATCATTCCCTGGGAGATCACTATATTCCAAGTACTTTGGCACATTGATATTCCTGAAATTTGATTTTATGTTCTCTGGGGTCCATAATTCTTCCACAGCATATGCAGACAAATTTTTAACAGAAGAACTGTTATGTGGTATCACAAGAGGAACTTCCACAGTTTTCTTCCAAGGAGCTGAGTGCCACTGGTCTAATTTGTACAAGTGTTGCTTTTGTGTCTGTCTCACCAGCATGTTTTGGTCAGAATTAGGCTGATCAAAATCTTCAGAGCTTCCAAAAACACCAGCATCAAGGATTTTTAAAAGGAGCTTCAAGAGAGGAAAAGAAAAGACAGATATATTCCATCTTTTCAGAGGTATTGAGATTATTAGCAACTGGTCAAGCTTACACTTAAAACCATTTTATTCATGGGCTCCAAGAAAGCTTACTGATGCATTATTGAAGAATCCAATAAAGAACTCCCATTTTCTTTGTTTGGACCATACATGTACTATCCAATGGATACTGAATAATTCCTGAAATAAGGAATGGGTCACATGAAGTGAGCAATCTACTTCCTAGCATTGATATAATTTCTCTGGATGATGAAAAACTGGGCCACACAAATTCTTGCCTCTATAGACCCAGCTTCAGCACCAGCAATTGAAATAAAAACTTTCTCACTATACTTACAGGCAAAGTGGTTGGAGAAGTCTCTGGAGATAAATGAAGTATCTTGTCTGTTTTTGATCTGTGTTTTCTTTTAATCTTCTTATATTCTTTAACTGCATCATCTATAAATTTAGTTACAATTCTGTCTGTTACTGTGTGACAACCATGAATGCAAAGCGTATCAAAATCACCCAGTGAAACATCAGAAACCTTTGCTGATGGCTCAGATAAGGCAGCAACTGAATTTTCTTTGAGGGGAAATGGTTTCTGATTGTCTTCTTGCCTCAGGCCTTTGCCATAATTCATCATGTCTTTTTCAAAGGCACTTTTATATTTGTGTTGAGCTGTTTCAGAAAATGCAATTAAAATGTCAAACAGAAGTTTTTTACTGAGCTCACTTGCAATATCATCAGCAAGTTTAATTCTTTTCTGATCCTCTACCAAGCAACAAATATTTTTGCTTGTGTTTACCTCATCTGTCTTGTTTTTCTTTGGAAGAGCATCTGCAAATATTGTTTGTTTTATTTGTGCCAGTTCTGGTTTTTCTTTATCTGATCCCAAGCACATTAAGTTCTTTTGATAGAGGAATTCATTACAGTTACACTGGTTGGAATGGGGAAATTTTTGCCCTTTTCCACACAGCAAGGCACTCTGTAAACCAGACTGGTTTTCTTTCACTTCTGAACCTCCTGCACTGTTTGTATCTTCTGCTTTCTCCTCTGCAAACCCCACTCTCTGCTCATCATCTTCAGAATATTTGCAGTCTCCGTTGAGGGAGTCATCATCATCATGGAAGGAGTCAGAGTCTTCATTCCCCATGTAACTGGAGCTGTTTTTGTTAACCCCAAACAGGTGTGAAATCTCATCAGGTCTGACAAAGACCCCGCAGTGCTGAGCGCACTCAAAATACTTCACCCCTTCATAAGTTCCAGCATTGTCACCTTCAGCTTTGTCCAGTGCAACACCAGCCCACTGACCACTGCCAAAATGAGTCTGGCCTTTGAACATCAGAGTTCCAGGCTGGCTTTGCTTTACCAACACTCTGTCCCCAGTTTCAAATGATGATAATGGATCATCATCACTGTCCTCATCAGCACTGGGCAGCTTTTCACACATTTTGCATTGTTTCATTGGGAATTCAGGACTTTTACTTCCACCAGAAGAATCTGTATTTGACACAGGCAGTAACTCCAAATGCTGCAAAGGCATCTCTTGCTCTCCATGCTGGTTTTCTGATAAACAGCTGGAAAGAGCTGTAATAGATTGCTCTGAGAGACAATCATCCTGAGTTGAAAAAGCACCACTTGTCTCTGTACTGAGCAGGGGAGATTCTTCAGGCATGGTGTTATCAGGTAATGGGGGTAATGCATCCATTTCCAGTGATACATCTTCATCCATGCCTTGAGCAGACTCTAAGCCTGTCATTTGTTCCAGTGGAGATGTGAAATCATCCGTGCTGGAGGCAGGATCATCATTTTTCATTGCATCTGCACCTAAAGGGGGAGGAGGAAGATCTTCACTTGGAAATGACAAATCCTTTCTGTTAGAGGATGGCAAGTCAGCACTTCCAGAGGACAATACTTCACCCACAGGACACAGCATTTCCAACAAGGTATCCTCATCAGTTGGAGGGAGACCCTTATTGCTACTGGAGGTTGCATCAGTGCATGAAGGGCTGGCAGCTGCATCATTTCCCAGTGTTGGGATCTCCTGAGAACAGGGCTTGTTTCTGCTGCAGTCACCCAGGTGTGGCTCATCCGCTCCCTCAGAAGGGTTTTCAGACTGGGAGCAATGTGCTGAGTCAGTTCTGGAGGCATTTGCTTTGTTTGCTGGGATGAAGGAAAGCAGGTGATCAGTGCAGCCATGACCCAACACATCTCCAGGGTATTTCTGGGAGAGCGATGAAGTCTCAGCTCTGTCATCTTCAGGCAGCTCACATTCATTGTGTTTGTCACTAGGTGATGTTTCCTTTCCATTGCTTATTGCTATTGGCATCTCTTTTGAGATATTAGCAAACACATCACCACTGTCACAGACAAACTCTTCTGGGACACTGACATCTGTGTCCTCTCCATGCTTCAGCTCTAATTCTGGGTCTGAAATGGAACTTTTTGAGAAGCTGATCCAAGCTGCAGACACTTTCTGAAATTCCAAGTGAGAAGAGTCTGATTTGGCACTTTCACATTGCAAAAAGGAGTTGTTTGACTTGAACAATGATTCGGTGGAAGTTAATCCCTCAGAAAATGCTTTTAAATTTTGTTCATCAGAAGCTTCATGAGAAATATGGTCCAAATGGTTCAAACACTGACTGGCATCCACCTGATGGACCTCAGAAGGGACAGGCACTTCCACTTCTTTAACTGGAACATTTAAAAGAAATTTTTTAAAATCACTTAAAAGAAAAATATTTTATGGAAGAGCTTGCTCATAGATCATTTAGGACACTCAAATCTATCATGCTCCTCACTATGATGTTATCTAGGAGTAAATCAGGAGTTGGACTTTATGATCCTTGGGGGTCCCTTCCAAATCAGGATATTCTATGAAACACAGAAAGATGGTTCATTAGAAAAATGACAGAAATAGGAAATACTGCCACAATATGTAAATGTTTATATTACAGAAATTATGCATACCCACAACTATGTAAATGATATAACTGACTCATATATAAACAGACAGTTTTATTTTTCACCTGTCCTACTGAGAGTAAGAAATATGAGCTGAGGATAAAACCTGGAAACAAAAATAACTCCAGCATGTCCTGTCCAAGTCTATCTTCAACTGATCTATGTTCTTTTAAAAAGAACAGCCTTAAATTCTTGAAAAACTGTATCAAAAGAGAGCAAATTGTTAATGACACAATCAGAGTAAGTTATGATTTTGTTCTGGGGAAGCAGTATAATCATATCTCTTAATAAACCTCTGAGAGATCCCCACCATCTTGCCCAGCAGTGATTTATACATTGGCTATAGTGAGCAAGACACTTTGGTAATAAATGAGAAGATTGTCTCTCTTTCTGTCTGGATTAAAATTTGATTGAAGTAGTTGAAACAGATTGGACATAATAGCATTAAATGTGATCGACCTGTTCCTTCAAGAGTGTTTTCCTCCTGAAGCAGGCATAAGTTACACCAAGTAGGAAGCATCTCCAGGCCTTTCACTGGGTTCTTTCTGCCATATGGATTAATATCTTCATTGTCTTGAGGAGCAGGGTTTGAAAGAAGTGCCTTTTCCTCCAGCACAGATTCCTAGAATGTAAACATTTAGGAGACAGAGTTAATATCTTAAGGAAAAGGTGCACGTAACCAACACACTTATTTTGACTTCATGTTCCTAAGTGCCAAATGAGTCCTGTGCTGGTCCTATTTTAAGGCAAATATAATCTGGGGCACCCTTTCTTTAGGCAATAAGGGAATTCCAGAGGTGGTCCTTACCAGAAATACACACTTCTGGCCTTTTCTTGTAACAAGTGTGGCTATAGATTCCACTCCAGCTGAAGGTGTAGGTTCCAGAGGTAAGAAAACATCATCCTGAGCATTAAGGGACTGCTCCAAACCTGGCAACTCCTCCACCTGTTTCTGGTGTTGTACCAGTGATTCCTTGTTCTCAGTAGAAAAGCTGTAAAGAGTTAGACATGGAATGCTTTGTTCCTGATGAGTATAAAATATGAACATACCCATGCAGGTGGATAAATAGCATCTCACCACTCTGCATCCTATACAGGACAGAGATCTATGGACAAGCAGCCAGAATTTGGGTGCATTTGATTCCACCAGCCCCTGGCTGCTCCAGACTGACACCAATTTTCACTGTTCTCCTACAAGCAGCCTTATCAGTGATAAGAAGTGAAAGCACAGCCAAGAAACCTTTTAAAGATTTCTCTGACTTGTAATCAATAATACCATGAATTATAGATCAGTTCCATGCAGGGATTTATTTGAAAGCCTTCCCCTGTGGGGACTTAAGTAAATGCACAAACCTGACTCACCACCCTGCTAAAGCTTTGGGTAACACTGAATGAAAGGAGGTTTTAATTCACATTGATAAATATATGTCTTTAACTGCTTTTACTCTTCCTGAAGCAAACTAGATTTTTGTTCTGAGCAGTGTGGATGCTGTGGGGTTCTCATTCACACTGCTCAGCTCCTGCAGCCCAGCAGGAAGCAGACAGGGATGCTCCTGGGGAACAGCAGGATGGGGATTTCTCAGTCGGACTAAACTCCTGAATTATAGCTCACTGTAGGATTTTACATGACGCCTCTGTGCTTCAGTTTAAGCCTAAAATTTAGCCCTGTGTATTACAAAATCCTTCTCTGGTTAAATCCTCAGTGAAGCACAGAGCAGCTCTGAGGGGCTGAGTGATACAGAGGCTGAGAGCCAGAGGGTGACAAAGGAGTGAATTGCCCCAATTAAATCAATACATTTCTACTCATTCCAGATGGGTATTGTGAAGCCTAATTAATATATAGTTGCAAAGTGTTTGGGTTTGTAGTTAAAAGCCACCATGAAAGCATGAACTATCATTAGCAGTTGGGTGGCATCATTAAAGGTGCCCTGAGGAACTCACCATTTGGGACAGAATGATAAGCAGTGATCTTGATTTATCAACTGCTTGAACACAGAAGTTGGAAAAATTTATCATTATACACTCCCTCTTTGGAGTACCTAAGCTCACACAATTATCTAGGACATACCTGTCTCCATCTACTCCACTGGATTCAGTCTTACCTTCAGTAATCACTGAGAGAGATTTTACTTACCCCTCATATTTCTTGCTCTTTTTATGCTTTAGCTGGACACAGTTGTCTTTACTCCCCAACTTCACAACCTCCTGCTCTCCCGCCAAACTGTGCAGCTTTTCCTGGAGTTGTGCTGTTGACTGTTGCTTCATTAAGATTTCTCTCTGCTGTTTTAATAAAAGCTTCCTTTCCTGATGGGCTGCCCTGTGGATGTTTTTCAGATGCTGGATTTCTGCCTACACAAAGCAGAGAAAGAAAGGAACATAACAGAGTGAGGATAATGAAGAGCTATACTTAAAAAAATGTATAATGTTTCTTCACAGAGGGCACTGTTAATCCCAAAATACCCTGAAAATACAATAGTTTCCTTTTTTATAAAAATTTTGCAGTTTTATTTTTCAACAGGGCTTTCACCTGTGAAAACTGATGATGGGTAAAGGGATGTTTTTATGGGGTGCCAAGGGGTGAGACCTTTAAAAATTGTCTTTAGATCATTCAAAACTACAGGGTGCTTGTGGTTTGCACTAGGAATTCCTTTACTTAAATGAGAGGCTCACACTATGTAAGGAGCAGGACAGAAATTTTCTGACTACCAAGTGTAATTATGAACCTAGCAAAGTGGAATAACCAAGACTATAAAATTAGCTGTCAGATTAATTTAATATATTTCAACATCACAAACATAAATCAATGGAAACCTACATTATATGACCTGTTATGGATAAATAGAAAAATCCACAATAACAGTGAGGTAGCAGAAGAGGAAAAAAAAAGATGTTTTCTTTTATGCAAGATTTACAGACTGCTGACTTTGGCACAAAAGCCACCTCACTGTGGGTATGTAGGAAATATGCAGAATAATGGATGCAAAGTGATTTTTTTTTTAAACACAACTTCCACTTGCTCCAGCAACTCCAGACACCTCCCTGTGGATATGAAATGAATGCCAGCTCCTCTCACTGCAGCATTACCTGCTCCCATTTCAGCTCCATCAGGACTTCATGCTGCTTTGCTGCCATGGCAGAGGCTCCTGTACTATCCTGCAGGTTTTCCAGAACACTGGAGATCACAAGGATGAGAACCAGAGTCAGATCATTAAATGCCTTGAATTTATGGATGGAATGGGAGCAAATCCCCTCTCGAAGCAGCTATAGGTATGGAAGAGTCTGCAGAAAGTTACAATGGACTCAGAAGACATCTCACCACCTTGGGGCTGTGGTGGCTGGACCTCTCCTGAAGCAAATGGAGTCTCCTGAACACTGGGGGTTCCTTACAGTGTCTCAGTGGTCAGTGCTGAGGGACGCCCCTCACTGTCCATCCCTGAGGTCTCCTCATCCTGGTCAGTGCTGAGGGACATCCCTCACGGTCCCTGAGGAATTGTTATCCTCATCAGTGCTGAGGGACACCGGTCACCATTCATCCCTAAGGGCTCTTTATCCTCATCAGTGCTGAGGGATATCCTCACTGTCCATCCCTGAGAGCTCCTCAGCCCGGTCAATGCTGAGGAACAACCTTCACTGTCCCTGAGGGCTCGTTATCCTCATTAGCGCTGAGGGACACCCCTCACCATCCATCCCTGAGGGCTCCTCTTCCAGTTGGTGCATCACACCATCACAGAGGAGGCTCCAATAGAAGCTCAACTCTGCTCTGGAGACACTAAAACCATGCAGACTCCTTTCCTCTCTTAATTTTTTACTTGCTTTCTAAGACGATTTTACATTTATTTTGTTCCCGTGAAAGGAGGAAAAGCACTCCTGGCCTAGCAGGCCTCCAGCGGCAGTGCCCTCACCGTCTGCGGTGGCCCAGCCAGGCCAGCTCAGCCCTGGCCCTCTCCCGCAGGGCCTTCCTCCGGAGCTGCAGCAGCACTGCCCGGTGCCGAGCCCGCAGCTCCTCTGCCCTCAGGCACTGCTCCACCACGGCCAGGCTGGAACCACGCAAGGTGCTGGAACATCCGAAACGTGGAATGGCTGCGCTCCGCTGGGGACAGAGCAGAGTATCGGTGTCATCAGGTGAACAGTTTGATAGAGGGACTAAAACCAAAAAACCAACCAACCCATAGAGAGAAACACTCCTCAAACTGTTTCGAGAGCTGGTGTTACCTGGCTGTTGGAGCTGGCCTGGTCACTGCTGTCCTCAGAGCTGTCCCAGGTCTCCCCATGGGGCAGATTCACCCAAGGTGACAAGAGATTCGAGGTGTGATGGCTGTGCTGTGACTGCCTGTGATCTGCTGGCAGAGACCCCAAGGCAAAGAGTTAATGTTACCAAAAATAAAATATCTGAAAGGAAAAAATACAAAAAACAACTCCCCCAGTACAAGTTCACATCCGTTTCTGAACTCAAGGTGCCTTTGGCAAATACTTGTCTGCCAAGCCCATGCACTGCCCTCAGCAGGAGCTGGAGGGGTCATCCCTCAGCTGTACACTTCCAGGAGCAAGGAATGGACATCAACCTCCCTTACAAGCGAAATCATGGCAAACAGGTAAAAATAAAAAAAAAAGGGGCCCATCAATAGGATAAATAACTCTCAGCTCCCAACAAGATTGTCTTAGAAGGGCCAGGAGTACAAAGGAACGTGGCCATAGTTTAAATATGCATAATGAACATAAATATTCAGGTCAAAATTTTCAAAATTAGTTAGAAAACTGTTTCAGACCAGGTTGAATGGGGCATTTTCCCAATACCACTAAATCTTTTAACGTCATGTTCACCTCCTTGAAGCACTGGGCAATATGAACCTCCTCCTCCTAAAGGCTTTCTTTTTCCCAATATTTTGGGATCCACTGGATTGGGATCTCTTCCTATCTTCAATGCAGAGTGTCTCAGTGAACCCATCTCTTGATTACTGAAGGTAAGAGAAAGGAAGTATTTTCTTACTGCAGTCAGAAATATTATTTCAATTCCTTACTTTCACAGCCAAGTCCTCCATGGAGATTGAATCTTTTCAAACCAGAATGCTGCTCATTTTTATGTGGTACTGAAAGTTTTACCTCTGCAAAGGTGCCTTTCTGGTAATTGCATCCATAAGACCCTGGAAGCAATTCTCAAGTCTTTATGCCACTTTAAATGAACTTTAAAAATACACATACAATATTCTCATTTATATCAATAAATTATATCAAATTTATTTATAGTAAAGCCAAATGAAGAAAATGATACTTTTTTACACAGGTTTCAGAGGGGTTTCTACTTTTTTAAAAGTGCAAGATCTCCCACAACATTGGAAAGGTATTAATACTGTAGTTTGGGCATAAATCAGATTTAAAAACACTATATAGCAATTACTTTAGTGCCCCAAAATATTGATATAGGCAAACCACAGGCCAAATCCTTGGAGTGCTTCACTGTATCCTACCTCCTGTAGCTGCCAGCAGCAAGGTCACCTTCCAGCCAGTGTCCCCTCTGTGTCTGCTCTGCGTGGCCAGGTCTTGTCACAGGAGGATCACTGCCTTTGGAATTCCTGCTGTCCTGCACACACACACATTGGCACACGCCTCAGTGATCTATTTGAAAAGCAAAACATTTAAACCTTTTTTCCTCATCTTCTTTGGAAAGCTCCTGGTTGTAGATAATGCTTTTCCTATGCCAACAATTGCTGAAGAGTTGATTAATTAATGGGGTGGGAGAAAGCTCTGTGGGCATGTGAGGGTGAGGTGCTACAGCAGCTCACAAATTGCTGTGTGTTTAGAACTGCTCTCATGAGAGCTGGGGCCTAGAGGTGTTAACCCAGGGTCTGAAACCATAACTTACCTCAGAACTGAGCTGCAGCAGGCCCCTCAAAAACCTGTGGCTTTCCTCAACCTCTTGCTTTGCCTTCTCCCTCAGCACCAAAAGCCGATGTTTCTGCTGCTGCTGCTGGAGCTGTGTTAGGAAGTGACACATTACAAATGGTATCTCTAACCAGGTGACACAACACCTGAGAGCTGGGGGGCAAAGGGCAGGACAGGAGCTCCACAGCCAGCTCCTGCCACATCCTGCTGCCCTGGGCAAGTGCAGCAACACCCTCTTACCCACAAGAGCTACACTGAGGTCTCCAAAGACAAATGAGGGCTGGCACCTCACCTTTATAGTCCATAGGGTTTATAAACCTGACTCAGAGCAGCTGATGCCAACTGATTATGGCCCAAGCACACCTGACTCTGGGGATAGGGAGCACCTTTTCCCCTGGGACAGCAGAACTGGAATTCCCTTTTCTCATTACACAGGTTTCCCACTGACCTTCAGTTTGTGAGCCAGTAGTAAGGAGGTTTGACTCAAAATGTCCAGGTGTCTCCCGTGTTTGTCCTCCAGCTCTCTGCCACCAAAATCTCCCTCACCTGCAGAAGTTTAGGGGATCATCACAAACAAATGTGTACATTGTTCCAACTGCATTTTCCTTTTGAATCCTCCCTGGGCCTATTTTTGGAAGCCTCCCAAATCTGACATCTGCCTTTATTACTGAAATAACTTCTCTGCATACATTTACCTCTTCCACCATAACTGTAGAAAGTAAATGTCAGTACCTACATCCTGTCAAGAAATGTTTGAGCATAAAGTCCTGCAAGTACTGGGGACTGTCAGGACTTAAGGAGAGAGGAATGAGGAACAATTCCTGTTCTAAGCCTGAATTTCAGAGTGTGGCTTATTGTGACTCTTGGTCCTGCTGCTCCTTTGCTGCACCAACAGGATCAGAGTCACTGGGTACAAAAGAAAAATGTCCCAACCTTGTGACAAGGTTTCCCAAGTGAAAAAAGGTCACTTTGGGAACTCGAGCAGCATCCTGCATGTCCCCTCCATCTGCATTGGGATGGGCAGGCTGCTTCCTCTCTCTTTTGTCACAGGGGGACACAAACCCCTGGAAAAAAAATCTTCCATTTTAAAGTGGGGAAGTTTCCCCTCTTGCTCCAGGTGCACCTTTTTCACTTCCTTACTGCACTTCCCCTGCCTGTGTGTGACAGTGGAGCTGATATTTTGTTTACCAGTGAAATGTTCTTGGCTGCTTGAGCTTCTCAGATGAATTGCTCAGCTTATGCAAACAGGTTGTGTGTTTATTCTGTGCTGTGCCACTGCCACAGCAACCAGAGTCATAAATGAATGGAAGTGTGGGTCATAAATAGCAATAGGTTTGATTTGGAAAATTGAGATAAAATCTCTGTCTCTATCCAGGTCACCTGAATCCAAATTACCCCATGGTGCAGGATAAGCCCATGACATGCAGAGTTTGTTTTTGCTTTACAGACTGAAGGGTCTGTAACACACAAGGAGCAGAGATGTGGGCTTGTTTGCATGCCAGGATGGGTTGTGGGTGTGAGTGAAATAAAATATTAAAATTTTGAGCCTGGTGCAGATTTTCTATTAGAATGCTGCTCTGTTTTTATAAACAGCTTGATTGCAGATTTCACTTTCCTCCTACAGTGGAGGAGGAGGTTTCTCCTATAAAGCTTCTCTTAAGTGTCAACAGACTGGATGGAAATCTCATCCTTTCCTTTGGTAATGGGCCTTTCCTGGTTTTGGAGGGTGGTTTGGAAAGGCAAAATCATACTAAATTATCTAGACATGCCAAATTAAGAGTTCATCTTTTTAGAAAGAATGTTCATTTTAGCCAGTCTTTCTAATTTTGAGGACTGACTCAGACTCCTTAATGCTGATAGTTAACTGGAGATGATTTTGTGCAATGACCTATTTAGGAAAATGGAGTGGATGAAAAAGCTGGGTTTTGTACAGGGAAGTTTTATTAGTGATTTTAAGCAATGCAATAGAAAAAAAGACAAGTGAACAATTCTTCAGTGGGTCTACAAGACAGCACTTTCAAAAGCTCCTTCAATGCTAACAAATAAGGTCATTCTACAAAAAAAGTTACAAGCTATATTTATGATGCTAAGTTGTCTGAGTAGCATTTAATACTAATATCCAGTCAGAAATATGATCATCTATTAGGATATAATTTAAAACCTGACAAATATTTTCAATTTGTGCCTCAAACTGAACAATTCTCTTGTTATTCCGACCAAAGCCCAACCAGTGGTATTGACCTCAAAGTGATTAAAAAGTTTGCTCTGATCTCTTTTCCTTTCTTTTGAATGTAATTTTCCTAATTGTGGCCATTTCCAGATGCATTTCTTGTGTTGCAACATCCTGCATTAAAGAAAATACCATCTGGCTAAACTTCACATCCTTTTAGGTGATGATGAATGGCATTTACTGCCTACCCAGATAGCTTCAATGTGCATACACTCAGCCTTGTGAAAAAAAAATGCTATTTATTAAATCACTTTCCGCTGCACCTGCAGAATCTCAGCAAAGCCCTGTAGAATCTCCCTGACATATAATTAAAAAAGCCAGGCTAAAAGTCTCATTTTTCTAATCACTTGAAGCAAGGCAGAAGCATTTACTGCTGCTTTACTCAAGGACAGCTTTTTCTCTTTCTGCCCATGTCAGCAATCAGACCAAAGCAGTTATTATAAAAAGACATAGTTGCAACTTTAACTGTAAGCACAACTTTGCCTGCATTATTGCCTGGAGGTGTAGGAATATGGGGTGTAAAGTGTCCTGAAATGCTGCTGTGGAGTGGACCAGCAGATCCAGAAGGAATTTCCCCATTAGCCCCCATTTGGGCAGTCCTTCCCCTCTCCAAAATTACCATGTTAGCTCAATTGCTTTATTATTTCAGGGTGCTCTCCAGGTAAGGTGAAATACTGCCCAGACTTCAGCACTCTCTGTGCAGGACAGGGCCTGTAGTGATGACAGCTAAAAGGGGAGGAAGAAAAGAGGTTTGGTAACATCTGATCACAGAGGGCAGTTTGGCCTTTCACGAGACCTGGGAGCCATGAGCAATCCCCAAACAAGAGACTCTCAGTGTGAAGGCTCTGCCTGTTCCCTCAGGAAATCCACGGGCTGAGCTGCACTCTGGGGTACCTTGGAGAATCTGTATTTCCACAGCTGCTGGATCAGGCCCTTCTCTCCTCTCTGAACATGTCTGGTATCCTGCTTGGCACTGGAGAGTGGCTGCTTACCAAACAAGGGGATTAATGTGGCCTGTGCTGCTCCTGTGCTCTGCATATTTTGTATTTATGTCTAAATCCTCTGGTGTGGAGGGCTGGCCTGAGTTCAGCTCCCAGCCAGATGTTGCAGCACATGGCAGTGCCTCTCCCTGCTGCTGTCCCTTGTCACAAGGAGCTGCAGGGCAGCTCTTGGCTCAGGATAGCAACAGAGCTAGGCCTGAACCTGGACCTAACCAGAATCCTGAGTTTCTGTGGAATGGTCCTTGTGCTCCTCATCAGTTATTCTAAACTCTCTCAGTCACTGACAACATCATTGCAGACAACTCCAGAGGTGCTGAAGGCAGAGCCGGAGCTCACTGGAGCTGTGGGAAATACAAAACACAGCCAGGATTTGGGAGGGAACACAAAGAGCTGCCTCAGCTCCACACTCTCCATCAGAGCACAATTAGCTGAAGCCATGCTGATACATTTCTGTGCCAATTCCACTAATTTAATAATTTCTCCCTCTTCTAGAAGCAAGGAGGCAGCTCCCTCTACTGATACAAGAAAATACGTCAATCAGCATTTTAGGAGAAAGATGATACATATAAATACATTTTTCTTGTAGTTCAGGTTAAAATTCTGCATTTCAAGAACAATGGAAAACATTCCATTTGCTTTCCTAATGCAAATTATTTTAAAGCACTAGCTATGATTAATCTTCAAAGTTCTTCTCTAATCTTCAATACTTTATAAAGTATTGAAGTATTGAAGTACTTTATAAACAATCAATTTCAGCTTAAATGTTGATATCTCTCAAATACAAAAAAAAGGAAACAAAAAGTCTGTTCTGATGAAATGAGATTTCTGGCTCATTCAGTCCAATCCATCTCAAAGGCCATTCCCTAGACTGTAGGAAGGCGCATGGGAGAAATGTTGGGGTTTTAAAAAAATCATATAGTTCTCTTATTTCATAGAAATACAGAAATGTGGATAGTGTGGGCTGTATTCAGAGGACATGCTGGAGTAGCAAGGAGAGTACAGCCCGTCTCCTCAGCTCCCTGTGGGACAGCCCTGGTGGCTGGGCAGGAATGACAGAAAGATTTTACATGGTAGTGCAATATGCAAAGCCTTTCCTTATCAGCTCATTGCTTATAGCAAGTTTTGTGCCTAAACTGATGAGAAATTCATGCAAGTGCAATGTGAAATACTTCCCAACACTACCTGTGGAGACAATTTTTGCTCACCACAGCATGAGCTTATAGGATTTGCAGTTCTGGGTTTTATACTGGCTGTGTTTAAAAAGAAAATTCAACAATTCAGGACAAGTTCACTGTCTTACCCCAGGCAGTAAGCAAATATCTTGTGAATATCATCTTCTCTCTGTTTTAAGATCTTTGAAATGAAATTTGTTATTTTGCCAAGTGTGTTTACTACAGAAAATCTTTCTTTGGCACAGCAGTGGGTGGTCTGGTGACGTGTGTCCCTCTGAAAGGTAAATATTGCATTTGGCAGCAGTTGTAGAATTACACCTCATTATGTTGCATGTGCACGGTGACTCCTGTGTCCCATGAAAGGACAGAGCAACTGCTGGGTGATGCCTTGAGCAGACAATGCAGCCTCGAGTCTGAATGCCCCATCCCTGCTCTGGGGGGTGACAGAGCCACTTGTGACCCATATTTCAAAGCCACTTTGTGCTGAGCACGACAGTTCTGTGCCTCCTGTGCAGCAGCATGGCCATGGTGGGAGTGCTGCCTCCAGTCCAGCCTTGGGCTGGCAGCTCCTGCAAATGCTCAGGGAAGGGGAAGGTTTCTCCTGGCACAGACACGAGGCAGCAGCTCCTATTGTTCCTGTGGTGAATAGTGGATGGCTGGGCCTTGCAGAACTGGGGCCCTCAGTTATTAATAGTAAATAAATAGGTTGTCTTTCGTTTAGGGTAAAACACTTCAGACAACAGCCTTGCTGCCCAATCTCTAAGATGCCCTCCTGGTCCCTGGGGGGGAGGGAGAAGCAGAGTAAACAATACTGGCTTCTCCACCACCCCAAAATCCAATATGATGTATAAAATGTTGTGAGGAAAACAATGAAGAATCCTTAATAAGAGCAAAGGCTTTTTGTAAGTACCCTCTTTGAGGAAAGGTTATCTGATCTTGTTCTTTTGTCTCGGAAAAGCCCTTAAAACAATGCACCATCTGCTCCTGTTTGGTGGGAGCAGGCAGAGATCTCTTCAGACAGAGCGGTCTGCACGCTACTGGTTGGCTTTTAACCCTTTCAGCCACAAACTTTCCCTGTTTCTGTGCAAACCTCTGCTCCCAGCAGAAGTGGCCATGCCCTGCACCCTGGCCAGCCCTGGGCACCCTGCAGCACATCCCTCCATTCCCCCTGCACCCTGCCCATGTCCTGTGCCCTGATGTCTCTTGCTGTCCAAGCAGGACAATATCCCACACTGCTCAGACGGGGTAATTATGAAGAGTTAATTGTAAGGCTTCCAGAGACCTTCAGATGAAGCTGGAAATGTCTCTGAGCTAAATGGGGTTTGTTCCACCTGCAGCTGTCACTGTGAGCTGAATTCACACCTATGACAGCACAGCATGGAAAAGGCAAAGAGATTCTATGCATTTTATGCAATTTTAATAGTAATTCCATATAATCCCTTAGATTGTGCGTGAATGTTGAGAGGACAATTTTTCATGCACCCCTTTTTCACCTTTTAAATCTGGAGGAGAACCATCTACTTGAAATTCCCCCTCAGCCCAGAAGATTTTTCAGCCCTAGCCAGAACCATCAGCAAGAATTCTTTTGCAATGAGGAACTGTTCATTCTATTGCCACATAAGAAATACTTTGGGAGGGCACCAAGTGACCCTCTGGGAGATGCCACCTTACCCAAGTGCTGTTCAAAGCTGCCAGTGCTCAGAGTGGCAGAGGGCTGGAAGCTCAGGCTGTCCCAGATCCTCAGGCTCTCTCCAGGAGATGGGTTGGCCATTTCCTCTTGGTTCTGAACTTTCAAAACAGTCTCACGTCCACATTGATCCCCCCGTGCCTCCTGTGGGCTGCGTCAAGGTAACAACAACAATTAACTATGTTTTTGAGATGTGTATAAAGCAATCTTTGAACTTAAAAAAAAAAAGGTTATTTCATTTAAACAGAACTATTACATTTTGTCAAATGGAAACAAAAGGCTCCTTGAGAAGTCATACCTGGCAACGAACAAAATCTCCTGTCTTGCACCTTGATGCTGTCAGGAAAGCTAACAACACGCATTTTTACCTACTCTAATTGCTGCTCTGAAAGAGCTGGGTATTTTTCAACCTGGTGGCAAATACAAACAACAACCTTGCAGTGTGGAAGCTTAATTTATGGGGGCTGCATTGTACAATCCGTGCCATTGTTGGGACTTGGTTGCACAATCCAGCTCTGAACCTTGGCAAAGAAATCTGTTTAGAAACACAAAGTCCTGAACTCTGTTCCAGTGTTTCTGGGACTTGTGCTGAGCATGGCTGTGGCCCAACGAAGATCTGGGAGTGATACATATACTTTCATATTTCAAAACAGTGTCAGCACCAAGTCCTGCAGATGAAGACCTCAGCTAACTGATTTTACTTTGTTTTGGTCTGCAACTATCTGAGCTTAACTAAAAAGATTAAGAAAGAAGGTGTGAAAATGGGCATTTATTGATCAAGCCTCAGCTGAACCACACGCAGGGACACTGAGACACTGAAATGGTGACAGATGTTTTCTTTTTTATACAGAAAAATGAACGTGGAATTTTTTTTTTTATCAGCAATCAGCTTAGGGAAATCTTATTTCATTTTTCTCGTTAATAAGCTTTTCTTTGTTTTTCATGACCCAGAAACTGCTAAAACGATTAGGACAGCTTCCACTAACGCGTCTTGGATGTAGTCTTCAGAAAGTGGGAGCAAAGGTGCATGAGAGAGAAAGAACAGAAGAAACAGGGATTTCTTACAAAGCAGTTCTACTATTCATTGGTTAAATGTGCTGAGTTTTGTCTCTGCTGTTGTGTTGTGGTGGTTTTTTAGGCTCTGTTCTCTCTGGCTCTTGGGAAATGCCTACTCTGTTTGGGGAGACTGATGCCAAGGTTTGTGTCCTGGGAAGGGCATCAGTGGAAATCGATGCAGATTCTACGGAAAACACTGGGTTTCCACAGGAGGGGCCAGCATTGCCTGCCCTCCCGACACAGCCAGCTCTGCATAACCCACCACAACTCCCAGATGAGGCTCTTTGGGTTTGCACTGAAGAGAAAGCATGCTGAGTCCACAGGAGGAGGCAGAGCTGTGATCCAACAGGTGACTCTCTAGTCACCACCCTCAGTCCCAGCCCCTGAATCCACCCAGAGTGCTTTCAAATCTGAACTTACAGCAAAAACAGGATGATTTTTTTTGACTCTTGAGAGTGTAACCACTTATAGAGGCAACAGAAACAAAATAAGATGGAATTGCCCACACATTTTCTGGCAGTTTGGAGAATTCCCATCAGTGATTCATTTGCATCAGCAACAAACCTCTGCGAGCCGCCCCTGCGGACGGGGGAGCAGCCGGGCATGAAATGAGAACATCGCTTATGGAAACAGGCACCTGCAGGATTTCCTGCATGAACACGAGCTGCTGTTTTCAGAGCTATAATTAAACATGTAAACAGCAAACTGTGCTGTTGAAACTGGCTGTGGAGAAGGTCATGCTCAAGAGCGCTGGGTTTGGAGCGCTGCATGTTTTGTATTTGTGATTGAGGCCAGCACACAGTCAGTTTTAACAGGTGGCTTTGTTCAGATGAGCTATTGGGGAGACAGAACTTGGCTGTTGTAGCCAAATGTGGACTCCTAACTCTTTAGCAGTGGAAGTCAGAGCACAGACACAACTCAGCTGCTTTTACCATCACATTTTCTAACCCAGCTCTAGCTACATCAATGAGAGCTCTGTAGAAACAGGTTTACAAGGCCCAGAACACAGCATGGACTCCTTCCGTTTAGCACAGCCTGTGAAGTTTGCGTGCAAGATAAGAGACAGGCTCCCTTCACTGCCTGCTGGCACTCCCCACAGAGAGTTCATGCACTCAAAGTGCAAGTGTTCCTGGAGAAGGAGAAATTACGGCCCTGCAAAGTTCCTCAGTCACCTCCTTAGAGCACACTGGTGCTCCTTTATCTGGTGGCTTTCTGTCTGATTTGATCTCTAGTGAATCAGTTGATACCAGATCAACTTCAGGAATAACTTGATCACGGGAGCCTCACTCTGTGTGCCAAAGGACTCATCCACTTTTGCTTCCTGTGAGTGTGCAGATTTCAGGAGAGGTGCAAAATCAGACTCTAAATTATATACAAATAAAAGCTGAGGGCAAAATACAGGCTTGTACTCTGAGCATTTGTATTAATTATGTACTTTACCAGTAGCTAAGGAAGGGTTAGGCATGGGGTCCTCTTTCCTTTAGATTGTCCCCTCACTGTCACTGCTGCTGCATCACAGGCAGCCCTCAGCCCACCAGGAGATGAGTCTGGAGTCCTTCACAATACAGCCACACTTTCCACTTCTAATCTCTAAATACAGCGATATTTTATCTGCAAGTAGCTCTCCTCATCTTTTGAAGCAGCACTTGCAAGAGGGTTGTGATTTATTGTCTGAGAGGTTTTATTGGTGGTTTTTTCGGTGATGCTCTGAGGACTTCTTGACTCTGGCTGCTTTGCTTTCTCAGTAATTGCATTGTTCAGTAGAACACTGCAATCTGTCTTATTTCTCCTTGGTTTGAGGCTTGTCCCTTACAGCTGGGGGCTGTTCCCAATGGGCCCAGGAGGTCCTGCACCTACCATCGTTCCTGTGAGTTTGGGTGGTGTCAGGACAAGAGTGACGGAGCCCACGGCTGCTGGGCTGTGCTCCCCAAGGTGCCGTGCAGACACAGCTCTGACTGTCTCCACTGCACACTCGCAGTGCCTGCTGCTCATGTTTTATACATTTGCCATCTTCTGTGACAGAACAGCTCCATAATCCTTGTAACCGATCTCTCGGAGCAGAGATCAGCCCAACCTTTGCGAGTGTTGTGGTGAGAAGGTGCTGTGTGTGAGCAAGTGTAGCTCCGCATGCACACAACCTACAGAACTGCACTGCTGGGAATCCTTCACCCGCTTTTGTAGCAAAACGAGTGAAAACAATCACTAGAAATTCATTTTTTTAATTAATCCCCGCCCGAAGGAGGCCGGGGCAGCTTTACCCAGGGGCTCGCTCCGTCCCGGTCCGCGCCCGCGGCTGCGGCGCCCTCCGGTGGCGAGAGAGCGTCATGGCAGCGCGGCCGGGATCCACCGGGCCTGGGATCCACCGGAGCCACCCGGGATCCACCGGATCTACCCTGGATCCACCGACCGGAGCCACTCGGGACCCACCAGAGCCACCCGGGGTCCACCGACCGGAGCCACCCGGGATCGATCGGATCTAGCCGGGATCCACCGACCGGAGCCACTCGGGACCCACCAGAGCCACCCGGGATCCACCGACCGGAGCCAACCGGGATCCACCGACCGGAGCCACCCGGGATTCACCGGATCTACCCGGGATCCACCGACCGGATCCACCCAGGACCCACCGGCGCCACCCGGGATCCACCGGATCCACCCGGGATCCACTGACCAGAGTCACCCGGGATTCATGGACCGAACCTGGGGACCCACTGCTCCCGGGAGATCCAGCAAGCCCTGGGATCCACCGATCCCCACCAGACCCGGGGATCCACCAACCCCTCCCAAGCATCCATAGCTCCTGGGGGACCCAGTGCTCTACGGGATTCACCCCTCCTGAGGAACCCACCGAACCTGGGATCCACCAACCCCTCCCGGGGATCCACTGCTCCCAGGAGTCCCCCAGCCCCAGGAACACAGCATCCCTGCTATTTATTTTAAGTCTGTGTGGCCCATTCAGCAGAGGATAATACACCCAGCTTTGTTATCCCCAGATTTCCAACTGCATGGGCTCGGGTTTATATTTCCTTTCTTACTTCTGGAAAAGCCCGGGCAGCAGAAGGGGAAGTGATGTGTCCAAAATCCGTGGTGAAGCCACAGATGAAATTATGAAATGTCATTTCACAGAAGCAATAAGAGGAAAGTGAAGTCTAGGAGACCACTGCCCCGAGTCTGGCTCCATGCTGAATTGGTGCTCCTTATTTTAGATACATGCAAGGCACATTAAGCAGAGAATAAAATATCCAGCTTTGTTTACCTTCTAGTGAGGAATCTGTGAGCTGGAGAGGCTGGGTTGGTTATTGGCTTTTCATGCCATAGACTTATGTCCACCTTGGAGCCCTTATTCACAGGGAAACCTTTTAAAAAGACAAATGAAGACATTTAATAAATATGCTCTTCATAGAAATGAAATGGCCCAAGCTTTGGCATCTATTCACTGCCTACTTACGTGTGAGCACTTCACTCAATACAGCTCTTCTTATCCACAGGTTTTTAACTACAGGGGCTTAGGTTTATCATTCTTTTACTTCTGGGAAAGCCTAGGCACCAGAAAGTGACATGTCCAAAATTGGTGGCAAAGCCACAGATAAATTATAAGATGTAGTTTTACAGGTGCAAGGGGAGGGGAGGAAAGTAAAACCTGGGAGAGCCACTGCTCAGGGATTTTCCAAGGCACAACATTTCCAATAAATAGCCAAGGAGAGATGAAGTTTTGTAGCTTGTAGCTTTGAAAGACCTGGGCAGTGGCACCTGAGCATCCCTGCTGTGTCATGTGGAAAGGATTTACCTTGCAAGGTGTTGCTCAGCTCTCCTGCAGAGCTGAGGTGACTCTGTCCTGCACTATGAGTGATCCAGGGCAATTCCTCCCTCTCAGCATTCCCACCAGGCAGAGGAGCTGGCATTTCCCTCTGTGTGCCCAGCAGGCCAGTCCTGCCCAGTCCATGGCATCCCCTGTGGGATGTCACACAAAGCACTTCAGGATCTGTGTCCAGAGGCGTTTGTGCAGTCATTGTCCTCTCTTGCCTATCCCTGGAAGTCTCAGGTTCTGGGGCAGGAGGAGGATCACTGTGCAGGTCCAGAGCTGTCTCTGTAGATTGTTTGTCAGCAGAGGCTTTATCCCAGCTGGCTGCACTCAGCCTCTTCCTTGCCACGTCAATCTTTTCTGCAAGTTCCCTGGACAGACTGTGAATGGCTCTCACTTGATCCTGTTTGCTTCTCTGTGGAGAAAGTCCAAAAGATGAGTCCTTGGAGGAAGGTTTTGCATCTTTCTGAGGAACAGAAAAGCTCAGAGGAGGTGAATGCAGAGCTGGGGGAGAGCAGTCCCTCAAGTCTTCACATTTCAGAGGACTGAGAAACCAGCGTTCAGATTCCAGTGGTGCTGGAGGACCTGATTCTACTCCTTTTTTAGGTGATTGAGCTGTTTCTAGGAGTTGATTCCTGTTAAAAAAAAAAAAAAAACCAAGAGAGAGATGTCTGCAGTGTGAGCTGAGAAAGTGGCTTTCTAGGATGCCTTTTATGTCTGAGTACCTGCCTCTGTGATCTTCTGGTGATAAAGGAGAGGATGTTTCATCCACCCAGGCCATGAAACTCCTTTCCAGTACTCCCCCACTGGTTTGCCTCTGAAAGAGAAGAGTCCAGCAGTGTAAGCACTCAATAGTTGGCAACAGAAGGGCAATGTTTAGCTTTTATTCCACCTAATAATTTGCTCATGTAACACAGCAAACCTGTTCTTTTAGCTCAGGCACTGGAGATTTCCAGGTTTTTGGCCTGAAGTCGAGGGTTCCAGCCCTACCAATGAGCCCAGCCATTTATGCCATAATTATAAGTTAATTGCTCTGCTTTTCTAGATAAAACTTTTTCTCCCTCTCAAAGCATTTGTGTGAAGTGTTTCATGTCCTACACAGTGCTGCACTGAGATTGGAGGGGTTTCAATCTGCCACTCCTTAGGACTTACTTGCTCCAATTCACTCTGAGGATTTCCTTTGGCAGAACCCATTTTCCCAAGGGGTTTGTGCATCTCATCAGGACAGGATTTCTTCCCAATAGCTTCTTTTTGTTTCCTGTACAATTCTTGCAACCTCTTCTTCTTCATCTCCACAGCCTGTGCCAAAGACTTTTTCTCTTTGAGGAGTTTTCTCTTTCTCTCTGCCTTTTTCCGATACATAAATTCCCGAACACTTTCAGGGCTGTAGGGGTGAGGTTTTTTAAGGTTTGCCCTCCTCTTTGAAGGTTGCTTAAGGTTTTCTTTCTCAGACTCTTTCTGTCTCTGAGGTGATGCACTTCTTCCTCTGCTGCAGCTTCCTGAGGTGCTGGGCTTGGCTCCATCTTTCCCCAATGCAAGTCCAGGGGAAGGAGAATGGATCCCTTGGGGCTGGTGTTTCACAGCCTCTCTGGGAACCCTGATATATCTGTGTTCCTCACAGGACTGCCTTTGCAAGAGGAGGCTCCTGAGGGCTTGCTTTGTGCCCTCTGTGGGTGCACTGCTGCCACTTGCAGCCTTGCTGGGAGCCACCACAGCGCTTTGGGCTCCAGGGCTCCTCCCCACAGCTTCACTTCCCTTCACTCTGGAGCTGTTTTCCATCGCTGGCATTGTCCCAAGTCCCCGACCTCCTTCCAAAGGTTCTGTGGGGAAGGTTTGGAAACAACAGTGATGTAATTATTTCAGAGAGTAACAATTCCTGTATCTATAGTGTGCATCTCCCAGCCTGCTTCCTAATGCAGCTCTGAGGATTATTTGCATTGTCTGTTGTAAAATCTGCGATATTCAAGGGAGAAGATAAACCTGTAAAGGTGGAATTTGAAGTTGCAGTGGCCAATTGTTATTGCAAGAGCCATTAAAGAAAGGACCTGGAAAGCTTTTATTTAGATTAGGTTTAATTTGTTTCAATTAGGTTTAATAAGCCTTTTTTTTTTCTTTTTGGGTGTGCCAAAATAACCAGTGCTGTAGAGGGACAGCTGTACCAAAGGTCTTTGCTGTGCTCTGCTCTCCAGTTCTGCTCCTCGAATGTGGAAGTGGAGGACCCAGCAGCCTTCTAGCCAACTTCTGACCTTCTCTCCATGCTGAAACTCCAGGTAGATTCACACCTGAAACAGAGAGTTTGTATTTAATTATTGAAGCCCCACATGTTCTTTGAAAGACTATTTTAACTCTCTTATTTAAATCTATTTAATGGTGATTTCCAGGA
Organism: Molothrus aeneus; assembly: GCF_037042795.1. Classification (NCBI taxonomy): domain Eukaryota; kingdom Metazoa; phylum Chordata; class Aves; order Passeriformes; family Icteridae; genus Molothrus; species Molothrus aeneus. Next base: position 9,117,105 of record NC_089664.1, on the reverse strand, counting down.
ATCACACTCAAGGTGTGAAGAGATCTAAAAAGTTTCAGTTAGAGAAGGTTTAAAATAAAAAAAAAAAAATCGGTGCTACTTTGATAACAAAATGTTTTTAAAGCACCCAAACTTCGGAGGCTGCCAGGGTCATGAATCAGATGAGTTCAGGAGTGTAAAATGTGAAGGTTCTGTGCTTTCCTAAGGCTTTACCATCAGCAAATATATCATTTAACACTCGAAGTGTGTTCACACAGTTCTTACAAATTTTACTCAGAAATCACTGACTCCCAGAGGCCTCAAGAACACTGAGAAAAGGTCAGGACTTCCTGGGTACCAGCACATTTGAGAACTGAAGGGAAGGGGATAACAAAATTATTATTTTCCTTCCTTTGAAGTGATTACTTCAAACTCACCAGAGGAAACTAATTCATTTTTAAACTGGTGAGAATCAGCAGGATGTGGTGTGGAAGAATCAATGGAGGATACAGGATGAGGGACAATGTCTAATGCAGAAATAAACCGTGCAGAATGCAACACAAACAAATTACTCTTGCTTAATAGGTGGTGTCACATAATAGACAACATTTATCACTGTTTTACTTCATAATTTCAGATTGCATTCACAGCATGCCAATACTGGCACAATTGTGTATTTATTGCAAACCCTTCTCCAGCACAAGGTGGCTGAGCAGGTACTTAGTTGGGTTTTGCATGGAAATTCTACTCCCCCACAATCTCCCCCAATTAAAATACTCAGTGTTTTTAATAACAGGAAAGATTTTACTCTGAAATGAGCCTCAGCTTGTGTGGTTCAGTGCTCAGCCAACGGGGCAGCCCCTCAGGGTCAGGGGAGCTGCTGGACACAAAGGACTCTCCAAGGACTCCCTGCTCAGATCCCCCTGTGCTTTGGGAACAGTGCAAGGCAACCTCTCCTCCTCTGTACCACTGAAGGGGTCACAGCCAACAGCTTTTATTCCTCATTTGCAGCAGCCTCTGAGATGCTCTGCAGCTCCTGTGAATCGTGTCACAGGGAGAATGATGCTTTTCAAAGGAAGAGCTGCACTCCCTGTGGGTCTGAAGTCACTTCCTACAATCCCATGGACTTCCTTTGGAAGGAATTCTCACCAGATCTGTGCATGGTGTTCACAGCAGGAACACAGAGGGAATTGTCAGAATCTGCTGGGCTCAGGAGGGCTGGGGTCCATCCATGTCTTTAAGGAAACACCTTGTTGTGTCACTTCATTTTGTGTTTAGCAGTACTAAAAATGCATTTATTTTGTACCCTGTCTTAGCTCCTCTGAATGCACCAGACAAATTATTTTGTGGGTCTAACAATCTTTGCCTCACCATGTTGTTTATTTCAATTAAATCTTCTTTTTATCTGTACTGTGTTCATTAACTACAGCAACTATGATGCTAAAGTTCATGAGCAGCCTGCATTCCTGATGAGAACAGTTGATAGAAGAAACTCTTTTGATTTAAATATTCTCCTGGGTTTTTTCCCTACCTACGAACAGATGAATATTTTATAGCCGTGGTGACTTAATTTTTTGTTAACTACAGCAAATTTATAATTCATCAAATTCCTGAGTACTCTGGCTCTGACCCCTGCCCCTCATTCATCTCTTTGTAGCCCTGCCTTGGCTCTTTCAGTGACAGAAACTAATAGCCAATAAAGACACCATGACACTGGCAGTTACAATGATGAATGCTTCACGTGGCATGCTCTTATTATGACCCACTCTCAGAGGAAGAGCAAGCCATTTTTCAAACAATCCATTAAAACAAAAAAAAAAAAAAAGGGAGGGAGAAGGAAATTATTACATATTTCATGCATTTTAAATCATACTTAGGGACTACAGCACACTATGCTGATAATTCTATCTGGATTAGAGAGTTTGGATTTTTATATTTCTGTTTCACACAAGTGACTTGGGAACTTGGCTGGTGTAAAGTACAACCCACAGCACTTCCACTTCTTCCCCACAACATTTGAATGCAACCATTTCTATGCAAAGCTATAGCATTAAATGGGTAAAATGACACCAGGAGTTCCAACCTGCCCTTAGAAATACCTGTCAAATAAAACTGAGAACCAGCAACTGAGACTTGGATAATTCATCTGACTTTTCACTGCCTGCATTCAGTCCCTGCTTGGCAGGCCAGGAAATCCCTGCCTTTGGTGGCACCCTTAATTCATTAGGGAAACAGAGCTGAATAGGTGACAGACAGCTCTTCCCACTGCGGGTGTATGACTTATTTTTCCTTTCTGATGGATTTTAATCCTGGCAGCTCTGCAATTCAACTGCTGCAGGCAGTTCTGTCCATCAGGGATTGTAATTTCTCATGGTCTTACCTTTCCCTGCCACTGCTCTCTCCAGAGCACAGGACTTGGCTGAAAGCTGCCTCTGGTGTTCTGTTTGAATTCTCCACACTGAGTTTCTCTCTCTTTGCTCTTTAATAGGAGGTGAAAATAAAACACAGAAAAGAATTAGTGTAGCTAAAATCAGACTTGCTGAACCCAACAATCCAATCCCAGCCCCATTTCCTTGGAATGCAAAACCAGGAGTCTTTTAACTGAAACTGGTCACCAAACATGCAGCACTCCTTCTTTATTTAATTTCTGTTGTGTAGATGTCCCAGCAAAGGAAGCAGTGGCCTGGATCCATCCCTGAGGCTCTATCCATGACCCTGTCCACCCATACAACACAAGAAACAGCCCTGCCCTGACTGCTGCATCCTGTGGGAGCAGTGGGACACCTCCCCTTGGTGCCTCTGGAGATCCAGGCCAACCTTTCCATGCACAGCGAACACTGAATACTTGGGGAAGTTCCCAGTTTTGATACCTCATTGCTAACCTGGGATCTCTGGGGCTTTTTTATAATCCCTTCCTTGTCCAGGGATGGTAAATCTCTGCCTGGTATTCTATGCTCTTCATCAGGCAAGGAGAGAACAGAGCTGGGTTCAGAGCACTAAAACCCAGAAAAACAAGTGTTTGAGAGCCATTAGGCTACAAGGAGCTGTGCAGATGCTGGGATTGAACAGCTGAGTTCCTGCACGTGTGAAGGGCAGCACTGGGCTCCCGGGTGTCTGCAGAGGGAACACTTGGCAAAGCAGCTCTGACACTTCTGTCAGTAGCAGGGGACAGGCAGAGCAAGGGAACAAGATGCAACTGAACTGAGTGTCTGGAGCTGTTGATGCCCAGCCTCAGTCTGTGTGTGTCCCACAGGTGGAACAGTTTGTCTGGCAGTTCCCGTGCTCAGTTACATAAAATGGTCTGGGTTACAAACAAACTGAACAAGCCTTCCCTTGGGAATGTCCCAGGGAGGCTCAGCCTGGACTGTGGCTCTGCTTCTGGCTTTAGGAGGGGTAACATCAGGCACTGGTGACAGAAAGTGCTCCTGATGCAGCTGGGAAGGGACAGAGGCTGCCACACACCTGAGGCAGCACCACAGCATCCCTGCAAAAGGTGGCAGGGAGCAAATCCAAGGGAATCAGCCCTGGAAGCTGGCAGGGTGTGCCAGGGATGCCCAGTGAATTAACACTAATGCTATTACAGCAATGAGATTTGTGAGGTGCAGCTTTGCAGCCCGGCTCCTCTGTAATCCCCCTTGGCTGGGGCTGCCCCAGGCACTCCCGACCCCAACCTTGCTCCCAGCAATCCCAGACCCTGAACCACACTAAACTGAACTGACAGCTGTACATGGATGGTTCTCCAGCCCCAAATTTAGCAGCAAAGCAGGATAAGAAGGTCTAATAATATTTGCTTTCAGATCCACACTAGTTCCACTGAATGAACTGTTAAATCCCCTGTAATGCCTCTGAACTACACAATTCCTGATTTAAATACCTGTGGTGCCTTTCCTCACTACTGTACTGCCTCCTGTTCCATGTTTTATAAGTGGCAAAAGGAAGGATGTGGGAGGAAAGGGGAGATTTGCAGCAAATTCTTTACTGTTTTCAGGAAATTTATGTATTTGTGTGCTGAGGAGTAAATCCAGTGGACTCAGCGAGCAGGGTGGGATGTACAGCACAGGAAGGTTTAGACCCGCAGAAATAAATGGATTTATGGGTGATGTCCCCCAGATATCACAGGGAGGGGTGGAATCTGTGCTAAGTTATTCAGCTGTGCCAAAGCCCTGCTAGGGAATACCCAGTTCCAGCCTTTCTCCAGAGATTCCAGACCACCACTTACCTCTGTGAGCTGGAGCAGGAGGAGCAGAGGCCACTCTGCAAACCTTTCTTTTCATGGCTCTCTTTGGCAGGGGGTCCTTAGCAAAAACCAGGCGCTCCTGCTCCCAGGGTGCTGCTTGCTGCTTCCTCTTCTGCTCCTGGATCCTCTTCTTGAGTTGCTCTAATTTATTTTGGGGTGATTTTCCCCACAGCTCTTCCAGCCTCTGATCTCTGGCCTTGCTGGCTGCTGCCAGGAGGGATGTGGGGAGCAGGAGAGCCGTGGGCTCGGGAGTGCTGCTGCCACACGGGACAGAGCAGGGGCTGCTCCCTGCAGGGCAGCAAGGTGAGCCATGCAGGCAGCAGGGAGATTTCTCCTTCTGTGCTGGGAATCCTCTTGAATCTCTCAGCTCCCTGAAATTGTCCCTTCTTGGGCTGTCCAGGCTCTTTGCAGGTGCCCATGTCCCAGCTGAGCCTTTTCCATGCACTGCACAATTCCTGGCAGGGCTGCAGTGCCCTGAGGCTGCCCTGGGGGACAGAGGGGACATTCTGGATGGACCAGAGATCACAGCAGGGCTCCCAGGCAAACAGGTCTGTGAGTGAGCAGGGGAGAGAACAGCAGAGCTTTTCTCTCTTTGGAAAAAGAGAAAGAAGGGCCAGTATGTAGGGTTAAAGATTATTACATTGGTCAATACACTGACAGGAGTGACTGCTGAGTTTGTTCATGTTCTGGTGGGACCTCAGCATCACCACAGAATCAGCACTTTGCCAGCCACCAGCAGTTTGGCAAATGGGGATGATGTTAGGGAAGTGCAGTGCAAATCGTGATCTGATATGAGAAATTATGAGCATGGGCAGAGAACTGATACCAGGCTCTGCCTTCCTCCACTGCCCTGTTGGTCACTGCTCAGGGAGGAATTGTTTGGTGACTCTTTTGATCCATTTTCCCCTAATAAACAGTAAGGTGCTAAACTTTTTCTGAAGTCCTGCATCCCAAATTTTAAATCCCTTCACCAGCTCACCCCCCAAGAGCTGTAGACTCAGGTTATTATTTACCTTTGGGCTGGAGCAATCTCATTGCTCTTTTTCTCATTCAAAGCTGTTTCATCTTTGTTCCTCTCGCCATCTACAGCACATTAAAGCTGTGTCAATGTCAAAATCTCAAAAATATTCCTCAACCATTCAATTCAAAGAGCAACTTTGACTGGGGACTCTCCCCCCAAAAAACCTGGCTCATAAATATTAAATAAATATTAAAGGCTGGCAGCTGAAACTGCTCCCAGCCAATAAACCACCTCATAAACAAATATTTAACAGATGAAAAATAACAAGAGAAGTCTGTTCTTGTCATTAATTTGTAAGAACATTCTGGAACTGGGTTAAATTTCCTGCTTTTCCCTTCTCCCACTTCATCTTTTTGAAACTATTTTAAACACGTTATGTATTTCCTGCCAAAGTTAGCAAACACAACGTTGCAATTACATCAGTTTATCCCTAGGGAAGGAACCCTCAGAGGAGAAGCACAGGGAGCTTTTCTGTGCTGTAGCTGGTGGGTGTTGATGCTGCAGCTTTTGCCTGAGCTCTCCCCAGCAAGGTGTCACTTCCTGTGCATTGTGATATTTTGCTGGGAACACACAGAAAGCTGATGAAAATACACACTTGCCTCAATAAAGAGAGTTTTCACTATCTCCTGTCACCTTCCCTTCCCTCCAGCACCAAAGCAGTCCCATCTCAGCAGTTTCCCAGTAACTCAGAACTCACCAAAGCTCTTTTCGTGCCAAAGCTTTCTTCTGGCTGCCTGTGATTTGGCACAGCTCCACATCTGATGACAAAATTTGTTTTCAATCCTTTGTAGCTGTGAAAAAGCAGATTTTTCTTTTGAAGGGAGACATATGTTTTGGGTTTTTTCTGGAGACGCTTTTTGCTGGCATCCGCTGCTTCTCTGATTAGTTTTGCAGCTCCTAGTTACTGTGTAAATACTGGCTTGTCTGAGCTTGTTCCATGTGCTATTTCCTACAGTTGGAAAGAATGCTATTGACTGGGAAGATAAGAGGTGAAATCACCTCTCTCCTTTATTTACTCTTTATGTGTGTGCCTCAGATTTTTACTGATGTTTTTAAAAACAGCTTAAGCTGGAGGTGACCCCAGCCAAGAGCAACTTCTCAGGTGAAGCTTTCCCCCCTTTGTGGGTATCACTTATTTTAAGCATCGCATTTTTTTAAGTGCAAGCGTTTGAAATCTGGGCTGTGACCATCCAGGTTCTGCAGGTTTTGGGTTATCCGGAGGGAACAGTCTGATAAGCCAACAGCAGAGGGCAAACGCAGCCTGCACACGCACTGGAGCTGCAGCACTCGGCGTTTGGAGCCTCCCGGCCCCAGCTTCTGCCGGGACAGCCCAGGGGAGGGGCAGGTGTCGCCTTGGACAAGGACAGCCTGGGCTGGGAAGCAGCAGCAAAACTCTCACAACAGCAACAATTCACTTTCTTTTCAGTTTTCATTCTTTTCATGGAGCATCTGATGGACTTCAGTGGGCTCTGATGTCCTGGACTGAGTCCTGACAGTGCATTTCTTACAACCCCTGAAAATTACCTCTGCAAAGCCATAAAGCACATTTCTTCTTACCCCACTTACTGCTGTTGTGGGTTGAATTTCAGTGAGTACCCCAAGAAAAGGCTCTGTATCCTCTTCTCCCACCCCACTGCAGAGCAGAGCCAGCTGTGTGCTGTTCCATCAGCATTTTGGTTTATATTGAATCTGACTCCTTTTTTTCTGGTTTATATCTCCAATTATTCATTCATTCTTTATAACTCTACAAGATTTGCTTCTAGCAGCAATGTCAGGATTGTGAGTGTTGGTTATTCCTGGAAAGCACTCAGAGGGTGAGGTGAGACATTGGCACCACCTCCTTCCATGCTCACGGATCCCTGTGGTCTCTGAGAATTCCTCAGAGGAGAAACAGACCCAGCCTAATCTAATAAATGTCCCTGCTCAGAGCCTCTGCTCTGACATCCCAGAATTTCAGCTTTTCAAGCCTAACCAAACAAGGAATTCCAGACTGGAGTCACAAAGTTCCCTTTTCAAGCTGTTCCAAGCCAGTGTTCTGGCCTGATTAGAGGTTTCAGTGCTGGGAATGCAGAGCCTGCCCAAGAGGAGCCACAGCTATTCTGGGTGCACGAGTGATAAGAGCCCTAATTGCAGACTCAGGGCTCAGGGGTGGAACCTCCAAGAGGGGAGAGAACACAATGTGCAGCCTCAGCAGTGAGAGGACAACGCTCAGGGAAGATTTGGGAAGATGGGGAGCTGTGAGAGCTGCCAGGAAAGCCCAGGGCTGGTCCCAGCCTGCTGGGATGGTGGGAGAGCCAAGTGGAGCAGGAATGTGTGTGCTGTGACAGGCAGAGCTCTCTGCAGGCAGTGATTCTGGGTCCCTCAGGTCGGACTGGTGCCTATTTTGGCTCTGTATTTTCTCAGCAAGCTGTTGGAGCTGACAAGAGCCAGGAGAGTGACAGATTGCCACTGTGTTATGCTGCACATCTTGGAGTGTTAGACCACAAATCTGCTGAGAGATGAAGTGAAACCTATCACTGGGCCAAATCCCACTTCTGCAGAGTGTGAAACTCCCAAGTGAGGGAGCTGAGGGTGAGCTGAGGCAAAGAGCAGCAAATCCATTAGGATTTGTATTTTAGATCTGCAGGAGCAACATGAGCCAGTCATGTACAGTTCTGTCCTGCTGACTCCACAGCTCCTGTCTCATGGAAACAAGGAAGGAAGAGGCCCTGGGTTTTTACTCCTAAAGCATTTTAGAGGCACTAGCCCCCAAAACATTGAATTCCCCCAACTGAGATAATCCAACTACAACCTATTCATTTTAGCAAATCAGACAACAGGCTATGACCTATTCAGAGCAGGTTTTACAAAGGAATTTTAGCAAGGATATTGCAGAGTTTCTCATCTAAGAACCTGTTGAGAGAGGTGCTGCTGACCCCCCACATGGGGTTATCCCACCAGGAGCACATGGTCTGGGTTGGAGTCTTCTTTCTCCCATCCAGCACTTCCCCCTTGCACACACGGTGCTGAATGGGGCAAGAAGTGCCCAGCTCTGCCACACTGTGGCACTCAGAGCTCCAGTGTGGATTTCTGGTGGTTTTGCAAGGCAAAGGCAAGTGGCTTTGGTATTTACTCAGCCCTGTACGAGGCTGTTTGGACTCTGAAGCTTTGCTTGATACAGACTCACCTCCCAGAGGCTTCAGTTTCTGCTGCTGTGCACTGTCACTGTTTAGGAAATATTTCACCCGGTAACCCACAAGGTCTAGCAAAATTCAGGAAGTGCAGATGTATGTGGACCAAAACCAGAAATTCCTCCTAAGTCTCAGTGTTTTGAAATTTTTGCACCCTCCAGACATGCTCCAAGAATCTTACAAACAGCCCACAGCTCTGGCAGCCACACCCCTTTATTCTCTTGCTGATGCCTGCCTTTGTGGGAGTATTGTGAATTCCAATTCTGGGAAACACATCCAGCTAAAGGAAAGAAAATTATATTTTTTGTTGATTTTTTACAGTGCCTGACTAAGCAATTTTCATGGTAAACCATCTTCACAGCAATTCTCAGTTAGCAAACAATCGAAGCCCAAACGTAGACTTCGATTGCAAGCTGGATGTGACATGAATTTTGGAGTGAGCATATGGAGGGAAGAGACAGCTGGTAAAAACACCAAGTGCACTGCTCTGAAGTCTGGAAGCCAAGGCCCCAGTCCTGCACCCCCTGGAATCTGTGACAAAACACCCCCTGAAGTTACAAGGGACAAAGATAAAGACACTTAATAAATTGGGATTTGATTTGAACCTGCAAGGAGCTTAGGGGACCCTAAGCTTTGAAGTCATTCTTAGCAGTACTTATCATCTCTCCAATCAGCTGCATTATAAGTCTGAGACAAATGGGCTGCCCCATTAATGGTGCCATGTCACAGTTGCTGAGATAAGACACAAATTTCTTCCTCCACAGGTAATGATGTGAGATATCAGTGTTCATGTAAAACACTCAGAGACAGGGGAGGAGTCTGATTTTTTGCTGGTACCACCGATAACATTTCCTCTTTTTTGTTTTTGTCCTAGCAGACAAAATTCCTAATTCCTTAGGAAAAGGAAAAAGGAGCAGATCCTTTTCCCATGGGCTGTGCCATCCCCTCAGTGGCTGAGTTGCACTGAGTGCTGAGAACAGCTTGGATGCAGGTGGGAGGCTGCCACGAGGCTGCCCAAGCTCAGGGAAGGATTTGCTGCAACACAGACACACTGCTTTGGCTTGGCTGGCAGCCAGAAACACAAGGGAATATCAAGCTCGTATTTTCCTACTGATGTCCTAAAATAACAGGAGTAATGTGTGTCAGGATGGAACTAGACCTTCAGAATATCTGAATTTTATGCTGCCTGCCAAGTGGTGTCTGGCAAAGGGCAAGTGTTCTCTTGATGTGCTAAAATACAGATCCATCATCCAGTTATTGGGGGAAAGTGTGTTAAGATAGCAAATAGCTATCCATGGCCCATTTGGGTTTTTTTCCTATCAATAGGAGACTGTGTGAATGGAATCTGAAGTGAGAAGGGGGGGCTGCCTGCACGGTGCAGTGGAATGGGAGAGAGCACAGCATTGCCATGGAAACCTGCTGTAGTAAACGGGGCTCTCCAGCTGCAGGAGAGGATTTATAGTGCCAGGCCGGGAGTGGGCAATTTAAATCACCAATCTACAGGTAAAATGGCACATTTCCTTCCACCTTGTCTCCCTGCACTGCCAAGTGAGAAAGGAAGGGTACGTGGGTGGTGGGAATTACAGCACAGAGTGATGAGGTGTCTTAAAGCCTGACCTAAAACACTCAGGAGCTGATGCAAAGATCCTGGTGGATCTTGGTGGGGGCAGGAGCAGCTCTGTGTTCCCTGTGCCCCAAAACAGAGCAGCAGGCACAATCCCTGTGTCCAACAGCCTCACAGGGATGAGAAGCAGGGTCCATTCCCTGCTTGCATAACCCACAGATTGGAGACCCCACAGCTCAGGGATGCTCCCAATTTGTTCTTTTGGTTTGGAGCTGGGGAAGATTCCATCTGGTAAAGCTCCCAAACCAGCCTGTTACACCTAAAAGTGAGACAAAATTTGCTATGACCCCCAAGCCCTGCTCTTGAACAAGGGATCAGATAAATGGGAATGATTTACTATGTTCAGATGCCCCAATTTATTGGCACTCAAGCACAGTGATCTATGCTGTGCTGTGAGACAGCAACAACATTATTTTTGCAGTGCTGCCTTCATCCCCATGTATTGCCAGGTCCTGAGTGCCTGAGTCCATAATTCCCTGGATCAGACACCACACACCTGTGTGCTCCCATTCCCAGCTAAGGGCAGTGGTTAAATCTGACTTATGTGGAACCACCATGGGGCCAGGGTTTAACCAATTTGCCTTTTCGTCCTATCCTGTAAACCTCAAAGTCTCCTGATTTACCATGGCTTAGTGTGCAGGTTGCTGCACACCTGGCTATATTTGTGTCACTAAATATAAGAAGGAAAATTCCTTTTGAGCCTGGAAATTCAGAGTCCCCGGTGGCAAAGTCTCAAAGCTCTGTGCACTCTGTGAGGGTGTTTTATTGTGCTCCACTGCTTTTTCTTCACAGGTTACTTTGTTCGGCTTCAACCTTTCAACAAGGCATCAAACAGCTACCCAGAATGGCCTGTTCCTTCAGCAGGAATGATGTGTTCAAAATCCAAACAGTCCAATCAGAATCTGGGAATTGGGTCCTCCTGTAACCTCTGCTGCTGCCTGTTTTGAGTCCTGCCCACACAGCAGATGCTGCCAGCCAGAGTTGCCCTTCCTTGCTGCATTTATTCCTCTCTGGAGTGCTCTCCTTGGGCCTTCAGCCTTCAAAATCCTTCCTTCTGCCTTTCAGCTCTTTCTATCTCCTCAGCAATTTGCAGGCCATCAATCTCAGCCCTGGCATCAGAGCTGCTCTGCCCAGTCCCAGCTGGGACATCAGCATGACTAGCAGAGGTTGTGAGAGCAGAGGAGCTTTATAAACCCCCCTTGCTAAGAACAGCCCCTGGGGTCGCTGACCCTCTGCTCATAAATTCACCTGATTCCCCTGGATTATATTTGTTTCACCACTTAATGCCAATCCAAAGCAGTATCAATGGAGAAGCAGCAGGCTAAGCCAACACAACAGGCCCTCTCCTGCCTTGTTATGCTCTGTCAAGTCAGGTTGCCCTCAGATTTGCTGGAGTTTCATTCCTGCTGTCCCCTGGGATGCCAGGCAGCACAGTCATTTAACCCAAGATCATTTCTGACTGACTGGAATTTGTTTGTCTGGCTTAATTTTTATTTTTTTTCTCTCTGTCTCTTCAGATAATCATGTAAACCAACAAAAACATTACCTTAATATTGACAAAATGAATCTATATGGAGATAAGTGCAAAGGAAAACAGGTACCAGTGCCTGCCCATCTCCAATGGAAAATAAGCCCTGCTTATGTTGAAGGCTCAATTCCCTGCTGCTGTAAAGTGCTGCAGCAACCAGAGCTCTCCCAGTTTATGTAAGCAGGGAAGCTGACCCTGAGGAGTTTCTGTTTGCTTGCAGCAAAGGGTGGGTGTAGAGAAACAGCAGATCCTGGGCACCTGGAAATGATGGTTATTTAGGGGGCACGGAGTGCCAGCACTATGCAAGAATTTGGTAGGAAAACGAGATCTCGATGAATTTTTCTGCTAGGAAGGAGTTGAGTTTGTAGAGACCAAGATGAGGAGAGGATAAATGTGCTGTCCTGTCACAGCCTGGACTGGAAGGGTTCCCACATGCCCCTTTTTGGTTCCTATGCCAACATCACTTCTGGAGTGAAAGTCACCAGCAGCAGCCAGGAGGGACAGACAGATGGACACTGCTCCGAGGGGCCGCTGTGTGGTATTTGCTGGGTCCCCAGGACAAAGGAGGAAATGATGAATCTGACTCCATGTTCTTAGAAGGCTAATTTTATTATTTTAAGATATTATATTATATTATATTAAAGAATAATATACTAAAGAATAGAGAAAGGATACAGACAGAAGGCTACAAAATGATAATGAAAACTCATGATTCCCTCTAGAGTCCTGACACAGCTGATGGTGATTGGTCATTAAGTTAAAACAATTCACATCAGACCCATCAAACAACCACCTGTTGGACAAACAATCTCCAAACCACATTCCAATGCAGCAAAACACAGGAGAAGCAAATGAGATAATACTGTTTTCATTTTTCACTGAGGCTTCTCAGCTTCCTAGGAGAAAAAATCCTGGCGAAGGGATTTTTCAGAAAATATGACAGTGACACAGTTTGCTTTTGCTTTTCAAGGAGAAGAGGGGATGGAGATGGACAGACAAACGCTGCTTTGCCAGTCTGAACCTCTCCCTCAGAACCAGGGCTGTTCTTTCCTGCAAGGGGCACCAATGTTTGATCACAGTGGGCACTCGGAGCAAACGCTCCCATCCATTTCCCCCCGGGCCATGGGGGCTGTTAATCACCCGCGGGATCGATGCACCACAAACACGGCCAGGGAAAATCTCAAATATCCGTGGATAACCTGATCAATGGGAAAAACAAGAGGAGTGTTTTCACAGCTAACAGGGCAGATTGTCTAATTAAAGATCTGGGTTAATGCAAACACTGGGTGAATGCTGCAGCAGCCCCAGAACTCGGGTTTGAACTGCAGCATTTTTAGGCACCGTTCTTCCAGACCCCACCTAATGCAGGCTGCACTCTGCTCCTGAAAAGTTAATTGTGCCACTGTTTAATTACCTACAATTAAAAATCACCTCTTATTTCCAGGCTGAATTTGCCTCACTACAAGTTCTGGGTGTGCCACTTTCTCCTGGACTAAACCACTTTTTATTCCCAGAAAATTTCTTGTCTATAAAGCTAACTCTCACCTAAGATTAAGTCAGATTTTAAATGTCACTTAAGCAAACAGAACCAATTCACCTGCAAATTTTGCATGACTCCTGTAGGTGATATTCCCAGTTTTGGCTGCAATGGTGCTTTGATAAAATGCTGGATTGATAAAAGTGTTGGATAACACTGTAGCAAGAGTAAATCCTTTTGGACACACTAGAAATTCCTTCATCAGATAATTACTTTTTGATGCATGTTACTAATTTTTCCATCCTTTTAAAATAAGCTACATTGATTATTTTTTCTTTTTTTTTTTTGAGTACTATTTTTAACAGAATGTCATGCAAGATCAAGTCATTTGCTTTGCAGAAGTCTAAATATATTATGTCAGCAGAATTATCTTTATTAACTGAAATGATATGAAAGATTGCTTCTTTGATGAACAGTTTTCTGGAGCAAGGGATTGACATTCCTCAGCCTTTCTCACTGCCTCCCATATTAGCATTGCACCAGTATTGGATTAATGAGGTACTTGGGTAATCCCACTTACTTTTATTCTAAGATATGTAATAAAATCCCAGAACCACAGATTGGTTTGGGTTGGAAAGGTCCTTAAAGCTCATCCAGGGACACCTTCCACTATCCCAGGCTACTCCAAGCCCTGTCCAGCCTGGCCTTGGACACTTCCAGGAATAGGGCAGCCACAGCTTCTCTGGCAGCCTGTGCCTGGGCATCTCCACCCTCTCAGGGAAGGATTTTTTTGGGCCTTTGAAACTTTCCTTGTGTTCTGTGATTTGCTCAAAAATCAGCATTAATGGTGTCTGCCAGTTACCAGTCCTAAAATGAGAATTATTGTAACTTTTATAACTGATAAATATAAATGAAAATTATTACTTTTATGCTGCTTAATGTTGCTAAAATATTATCCTAATATTCGACTGGAATGCTAAGAACAGCCTTACCTTCAAATGCATGAAATGTAGGAAAATGTGGATAAACAGAGCAGAGCTGAGCTGTACATGGTGGTATTTTTGCACTGCCTTTCATTGCTGATTAGAAACTCGATGGGTTCAGACCTGAGCCTGTGGTTTGATGCAGTTTTGGTGATAACCAGAATGTACTTCCTGCCACCACGTGCTGGTTTGGGGACTGGAGGGGCTCTGCTGCAGGGGCCTTGGTGACCTTGTGGCTGGTGACAGAGTCACTTCAGCAGCAACTTCTGCTCTGCCTGCCTCTGGTGCACTGAACTGTTGGGAGCCACACAGAAACAAGTCCCACCCTGAGTGTTTGGAAAGCACTTGCAGAAGCTTGACTAAATAATGCAATTACACTGCAAATATTGACAGTCTGTTTAAAAACAAATGCAAACATGCTTGTAATTAATGTCAGTACCAACAGTTACAACTTAAAAGGAAATAAAGCCCCCTTCAAAGGTGAAAATGTTTATTTCCCCCTCTGGGCTTTCAATTCTTAGCACAATATTACTCTTCATTTCAGTCAATGCCAACAGGAGGTTTTCCCAGACTTCCAGCAGAAGAAATTGGGGTTTTGTTGACTCTTGGAAATTGAAGTTGGTTAAACAAATCCACTGCCAACATTGTAAATAGAAACTGATCATGACTGAGCTCTGGCATATTTGTCTGAGCAATAGATCTTTGATAAGGGGCCTCCAAGAAGAGCTCCCTGGTACTTCCATCAAGGCTTCCAAGGTCAGAAAAATCCAGAATATTTCTGGTGAGCCCCAAGAGAGCCTCCCATCACCCCTGCTGGGTTCCTGGTTGAAGCTCTCTCGGAACAGGCACCACCAGCTGTTGAATTCTGCTGCAGGAACAGAAGAGCTGCTCCCAGGCAGCGAGAAGGGGTGGGAATTCACCAAAGAATGAGAAAGAAGCAGAAATGTTCCTCCAGCATGTCCAGCTTGCTGCAGCCATCAATGGGTGCCAGCGCGAGCTGCCCCGGTGCCCCTTAGGAAACTGCACCAGAGAGGAGATGCTGGGGCACAGAGGAAGAACTGCCCAACATCAGCTCCTGTGCTCGAACCTTACTCAAAAGCCTTCCCAGGCACTCTGCAGAGCGACTCTGCTCCGAGGCAAAGAGCAGGATTTCAGTGGAGGAGGAGCTGCGGGGAGGTGGATCCAAGGGATACATGACATGAGCACAGAGGCATCAGGACAGTCCCTTCTGGCCCTGCCTAAAACATCCCCATCTCCCCAGCAGGCCAGAGCCAGCCCACAGGGCTCCATCTCATCAAACTCTCCACGAGGCTGGGAGCAAGGGCACTTTGAGGGGCTCTTGCTATTTATTTAATGAAGCATTTGCAGTCAGGCTTGAAGGCTGGAGGAAGCGGATGAGCTCTGTTGCTTTGTTTGTCTCCTCTGAGACCCAGAGGAGCATTAATGAAAAGGAAATTCGGGGACATCAGAGACACAGGATGTATAAATATCCACAAAGCACAGGCCAGATCCTCAGGTGCACCCAAACACGAGGGGATGGAACTGGTGAGAATCACTGAGGTCTTGATGCGTGTTTGCAATGCTGGGCCAGCAGAGAGGGCTGGGCAGGAGGGTGGGGAAGGAAAGGAAGAGCCCCCTTAGCTGTGTCCCTGCCCAGGTTCTGGGAAGGGCTTGGATCCAGCTCACCCACCCCAAACTGGGCAGCTGAGCTCTCCTGAGCCCCTCTGTGCTCAGCACTTGGGGCTGGTTCAGGAGTGCCTGCACACAGCTGAATTATTCAGAGGAGCTCGTTACTCAGAGCTTTTCCTGAATGTCTGTGCTCCAAGAGGTTTTTAAAAGAGACAATCACAGTCAGCAAAACAACTCTTCACTCTCAGATGATCCTCTTTATTTCAGGTATGAATAATATTCCTGGCTGTGAGTCTCTATTACAGGTTATCTGCAGATTGTAATAACCTTTTGTGCTTCTGCTTTGGAGATAAAATAATGGTTCCTCACTGAGTCCTTCCCTCTGATCAGAGGAGTTTTGTTGCCTTAGGATCAGACTCAGTGCAAGGAAGGATTGTAAAAGCCCTTGAAAACTGTAATTTCTTTCCAGCTCCTGAAAAAGCAGCAGTGTGGCACAGCAGTTTTATTTAGACCTGTTCAATCTTTCAGCAGCATGGAGGCTTCTGTTCCCCAAGCACAGACATTGAACCTTGTTCTTAATTTGTTGTTTCAACGAAAGGAATAGCTACGCACTCCTGCTGAAACCCACCCCTGCTCCCTCCCCACTCTGGGCTCTTCTGGGGAGGATGTTGTTGCAACTCATGTAATTATGCTTTATGAAAAGCCCAAAGCCAAGGCAAATGTTCCTGTGTGTGGCCCCGATTTGCACAGCAGCCCTCAGACCCTCCAGAGGCATTTTTATTATTCCTTTTTTCTCTCACAAAGCCAACTCCTCTCTTACCCATCTTCACACTGCTGTCAGGCTGATTCAAGCTCCTGTGCTCGCAGCTCAGTGACACATTAGAGATCTCCAGCCATTGTTCTTTCCCCAGGAGGGATGGGTAGAATTATTTTGTTATCTCCACTTTACAAACTGGCATGAGGCAGCACCAACAGTGATGTTGCACGGGAAAGCAGCCCTGGCCAAGGCTGCACATCATCCTCTCCCCTCCAGCTCTGTGTGCTGGGGAAGAGCTGGATCCAGCTGAAAAATACCCACTGTGAGCCCTCATGTCCTGCACACAAAGGAAGCTACATCCACTGGGATAGTTTGTTTTTAAAAAAGGTGCAAACTTCCTCCAAGATAAGTTTATCTCCATGTAAATTCACAGCTGTGAAACTGATATAAGCCAAGACAAAGTTTCTTCAGTTGTGTGGTTCTTTTTCTAGGCTGGTTTACCCCCAGAACTTCCTTGCAGGCTGTGTTGAGAGGGATTTAGGAAATGGAATGCAGGACAATAGCAAGGTGCTTTTGGAACCTGCTAGCTTGAAAAAAACAAGACTGTGCAAAGTCTGGTGATTAATCACAGCTGTTGCCAGAAAGAGAAGACAATTACAGTGCCAGTTCTGTAGTGATTTCAGCTGGGGTCTGTCAGCTTCGGAGCCTGAATTGCAGAGCTCTTTTTGCACACAAACCCCAGCAGAGGCCCCCAGCAATCCATTCCATGAGCTGCAGGAGAGCTGCCATGCTAATTAAGACAAATCTTTGTGTTTTGGAGGGAGTGCCTGGCTCTGGTGTGTCTGGATGATGAAGACATGGAGGCAGTGGAGGGATGTTCCTGTGTCCTGGCAATCCTTAACTGATGGGCAAAATTTACTGTTGTCCTCTATCTCTCTGTCTTCCCTTGAGCTTTCTGTGCCTTCCTGCTCTCGAGGCTGTCTCTTCCAAGTGAAAGGAAATATGGCAATACTTGGAGCTCTTTCATCTTTTGTTGTGATAGCTTTGGGTATCAACTTATAAAAGAAATGTTAAAAATTGCCCAAGAAGTCTTAAGGATCCTGCAATCCTATTGCTTAGAGCTGGGATTCTGCCTGTTGGTAAGTGAAGGTGTAGAGACACTCAGGAAATGGGAGGAACAAGATTTTGAGCTTTAAGATTGCAGAACTAAAGATGTTGGAGGTGAAGGGGTGAGTAAGGTCAAAGGAAAATGAACCCTGCATTGCCTTTGCTGGATTCTGGCCCAGCCCTGTTGTACCCTGCCCTGTTCTTCAGGATCCACTCCTCCTTTTTTCCATTCTGCAGCAGCCCTTTTAACAGCTAAAGATTCCAGCTCCACTTCTTGATCTTATCTGCACTGAACAAATCAATTCTCATGCCTTTCTCTGGTAGGTCACACTTGTCACATTCATCTGGAGCCTCTCTAATTGCTCTGGGTCCTTCCCAGCACATGTGCACACAGTTCACCAGAGGAATTAGTGGCATTTCTGAACTACTGGGGTTTCTTTCTCTCTGTACTCTTATCATTTTCCTGTTTCATTGCAGCTGAGCAATGGATCTGAGTTGTGGCTGAGGTCCAAGTGCTTGCAGGGAGCTTCTTGGCATGAACATGTAGGGTTAACCAAACCCAACCCACAGCAAAGTAATTGAATTATTTCATCTAATGAATTCAAATCTATTGTGACCTATTTGCCACTTGTAGGAGAAGAAAGAGAAGCTGAGTTTGTCAGATGATAAATGATCCATTGCAAATTCATGAGTTTGAAGGCCAGAGGGGACCATTACACTCATCTCAGCCTGACCTCCTGCACACCCCAGGCCCTGGAATGTGCCCCAGCCATTCCTGTGTCATTACTGTGGGGGTGACCCCGCTTGCCCAGAGCTCTGTGGAACACCAGAGAACTGGCTGGAGCCCAAAATGGAAGCTGGCCTCCTCCCTCCTTTCCCCTGCTCTCCTTTCCAGCATTGTTTCTCCAAAGGGCAATTCCTCTGTCTTCCCACACTCGCTGAATGCCAGCCCAGCACTGGGCCCAGCTCAGCTTGGCATCCTCAGTGCCTGGGGCTGAGGAAGGGCAGCAGCAGCAGCAACACAGGCTGGGTTTCATCTTTTGCACTCATGTCCTTGCCTGGAAGAGGGAGAGGCAAGGACAAACACCCCCTCTGAAGTGCCTAAATCTCCTAGGCTGAGCAGTCCCGTGTTTCCATGGCTTGTGAAAAGCTGCTTTGCCCCAGGATGTTTGCTGCTGTCTGTGAAACCACAAACCTGGGTGAAAACTGGCTGGTAGGAGGCACAGTGTCCCTTCCTTCCAGTGGGGGTTCTGGGGCTGCTTACTCAAGGGGTTCCTTTTTTTGGGATAATGAGGCACCCAGGACAGCACCACACCTCCATGGGTGAGGAGACAGCTCTCAGCAGGATGCTTTCAGCTTTCTCTGCTGTGGTTTATCTATAGAATTGAGACTATTCCTAAGCTGAGACACAGACACAGGTTTGTTTATGAGGTTTTGTTTCAAATTTAAATGCCCAATCAATTAGCTCTTGGGAAAGAGGCTTTTGTGGTTTGCTAGTGGGGTGTTATTGATGATGTTCTTTCCCGAGCAGGATCTGGGTTTACTCCTGAGAGGGGTTTTGAGCAGGTCCCCAGGGTGAAAGAGGCAGTAAACAAGCATGGCTCTGGATTCCCACCACAGAGGGTTCTGTGTGTGCAGAGCAAGCTGCTGGAACCCAGGGAAAGTCACAGTTTATAGCTGTCTTTATTTAGGTGTGGGTCTGTGCTGATAATGATGTTTAATTTGCTGTTGCTGGGTAAGTGGCCCTAGCTTTCAGCCAGGTTTCTGCTGAGTGACCAACTCCCTAACTTTTCCAGGAGCATCTCAAGCCTTGAAGAGCACAATGAGCTGGATGCAGTGTTTGAAGATGACCTGCATCCTTCTCCAGGTGTCTGGGTGGAAAGAAATACTTAAGGCCTCAAGTTCCAACAGGACATAGTTAACTGAAAGAAACTGCTGTGGGCTGGAGGGAAAATCCCTTTTCCTGGGGGATTCCTCGCTGCCAAAGAGAGCAGCCAGACTTTGCTCTGTGGCTGTGGCACAGCCCTGCCAGGTCCTGCCTGGTCCCAGCTGCTCATCCTGCCTGCCTCCAGGTGCAGACACTTTCGAAGACAAAAGGGCTGTGGCCAGGCCAAACCCGAGACTCATTACGGCTTTGCAGAGCTCCAGCTGGGCAGGAATCAGCGATGCTGCTCCGCCGTGATAACGCGCAGGTGAGGTGCCCGCTCCCAGGTGAGCGCTGAGGCACTGCCGGGGATGTCCCCATGCGATGTCCCGGGGGCACAGGGGGGCTCTGCCAGCCCGGGGGATGCCGTGCCCGGGGCTGCGCTCCCCGTCCCGCGGCGGGACCCGGCGTGCCGGGCGGGCGGCCGGGAGGGAGGGAGGCAGGCCGGGTGACATCAGCCGGAGGAGGGGCCTGCCCGCGAGTTTCTTTGCTCGGTGCATCACTTCCCGGCGCTGCCATACTCCGCTGCCCGCTCCCCGCCGCGGGGCCGGCGCCCATGGCGAGCCCGCCCGGCGGGGACAGCCCCGGCTCCGCCGCACGGCGCTTCCACTGCAGGTGAGCGGGGCCGGGACAGCCCGAAGCGGGGACAGCCCGGCCCCGAGCTGCGAGCCCGCCCAGCCCCGGGGACAGCCCAGCCCCGCAGCCGTGCCCAGCCCGAGCCCCGGGGACAGCCCGGTCCCCTTGGGGACAGCCCGGCCCCGCAGCCGTGCCCAGCCCGGTCCCCCTGGGGACAGCCCGGCCCCGCAGCCGTGCCCAGCCCCGAGCCCCGGAGCGCGGCGGAGGGACGGGAGGAGGAGGAGGAGGAGGGAGCGCTCCTGCAGCGGGAGCCCGGAGCTGTTGCACGGGTGGGGATGCGGCCGGAGCGGAGCCGGGAAGGACGCGGCGCTCCCTCCGTGGGGCAGCCCCGGGCGGATCCGTGGCACCGGCCTGCCAAGGAGGAGAGCGGCTCCTCGGCTGGGCAGGGTGATGCTCGAAGCTCCTCGGTGCTGGGCATTGGCATGGGAGGCTCCTGATCGCACTGCAGAGACTTCGAGTCTCAGCTTTAGAACTGAACTGGTCGCTACAGAAATTTACACAGGGCTGGGGGGAAGAAAAACAGCTCCAGGCTGTTTGGCGTTCGTGGCAAGGCTCATTCTCTTCATTTAGATCAAAAGTGGAAAACGTTAACCCCAAAGAAGACTAAATGAGTGACTTTGAGGCCTTACAGCGTTGTTCATGCTGTTCACCATGGTGTTTTATTTCTCCTCTAGCTGCCTGAAGTGGAGGTGATGCAGTGGCTGGACTAGAGGGCTAAAAAAGCCCAAGAATGCTTCAAGTGTATGGGATACAGTAGCTTCTCACCAATTCTCTTTGCAGGCTCTGCGGTAATTAGCACAGCAGCTAGTGGGCTGTCTGCTTTAATGAGTGTTGGTTCATTAGGGTGGGCAGCAGGTGTTTCTTGGTTATGTTGTGTTGTAGAGCAACTCCAGGGAAAAGGAGGCAGCAGAGTTAATATCATTGCTCTGCTTACTCTGGGCAAGCTAGAGCTGGGGAGAAACCTGCTGGATTTTAACCAGACTTGGCCTTCGTCTTTCTTTCTCTTTGTTTTTCATGGAAACTTTTTGGGGAGTGGATTTTGGTCACTTTTGCAAAGGAAATTTTAGTGGGAGACTGCTTATCACAAATGTTTGCCTGCACACGAGCTCTGCTCCCAGCTGCTGGGGAAGAGAAATGGGAAGCGTTTTCCTGTGGCTTATCTGGGTGGCTCTGGCAGGGCATGTGGTTTTACAAGTCTCTGCTGTGCCTTTTAGGCCTTGAAAGCAAGTGCTGGTGGAGCCTCTGTTCCTACTGCTCTGCAAAATAAGTGGTAACTTAGTTTCTTCCTTAATTTCACTTCTATTGCAGTGCGGAAACTTGAGGGTGGGTTCAGTGGCTCAGTCTGGTGTGATGGGTGGAACCTCAGGTGACTGGGACTAAAAATCCAGTAACTGCTACTAAAATCTTAATATGTGGGGTTTTCTTTTTTGTGGGAGCATTGAGGTGCAAGAACTGCAGAAGGTACCTGTGCAGGCAGGAGAGCTGGGGAAGGATTTTCCTTCTAGGAAAAAGGGTGAGGTGGGGTAAAACATGCCAAAAATGAAAGTGTTTATTCATTTTATGACATCCTTTAGTGGTTCCCTAAATTCAACCCCTCCTAAACAAAGGCACATGCTCTGTTGTGCTGACAGCAAATAATCCAAGCGCTGACTGGGCCAAATATCTCTATTTACAAAGACTGCAGTCAAAACTTTTGCTACAGCAGTCCTACACCACAACCCAGAGTGTTTCTGCCCCTGTGCAGCTCTGTGTCTGCATTTGCTCACCTTTCTGATGCCATTTGTTACACAGAACTGTGGAGTTTCAGGCAGGACTTGCTGGAAGTCCAGGGCTGTGGAAGTTGTGGCTCTGTGGGGTCAGCTCCTGGTGTGGGGTCACTGCTGGGGCTTGTTGGAATTGTCCAGTTCTGTGATTGTGCTCCTCAGATTTGAGCTGGCCAAGTTCTGTGTGAGCCTGAGTTAGTGCTTTACCTTCCATGGGCTTTTGGGCTGGTATAAATTCAAGTGCCTTAATTCAGCTGTGTGTAACCTCTGAGGACTTTGTTGGGCAGAATAGGGCTTGTAGGAGCTGTGAAATACCTGCTGGCAGCAGGTGTCCTGCTCTCCTCCACTGCTGCAGGTGCTCTAACCTGCCCTTCTGTGCTGGCTGGCTGATCTTGAAGGTGTAGGAAGCACCAAATCCATCCAATGGCTCCCCTGGACTGTGGACAGTGACAAGCTCATGCTGGGGACACGTCCACCATTGCCCAGAGAGCTCCCCTGGATTTGGGCCCTTGTTTTAAAAGGCCACTCTGGAGATTTCTGGGTGTGGGAGGGAGTCGTGGACATGTCCTGGGGAAACCCTCCCTGTCCTGCACTGACATCATGGAGATGTTATTGATCCCACACAGCAAGAACATTGATAGTGCTGTAATCAGTCCAGAAATGCATTAATCTGCCCTGAGAACTCAGAGAAAAGCACACCTTTCCCTTCCCTTGCTCTCTGCTCTCCTGCCAGCCTCTGTTTTCCAAAGCACTCCTGGCTTTTGTGATGTTTACAAACTTTCCTTGATTGTGTCACAAACAGTCCCCATCTCACTCATTAGTGTCACCAGGGTGAGGACCTGACCTGAATGTGCATCGGGCAATTAGAGAGTGCTCTGAGCACCACAGAGCTCGGGGAGAGGAGGCTCCTTCCTCCTCTTCTGATGGGAAAACTGGGGTGCAGAAATTGCTGGCCTTCTGACATGGGAGGCAGTGAGAGAGGGCACAACTCAGCCTGGTGGTTGAGGCAGAGTAAACTGGGGTTTGCAAAGCAAACTGGGGAGAAAATCCACTTTTGGGGTGGATTTGTTCTTTGTTTTGTGTGTAAGGGATAACAATACCATGAAATACTTGGTATTTTCCCCAGTTCTTGTAAACTCACACAACTTTTGAATCTGGACTTTATACAAGGCTAACATCTATTTTCTTTCCAAGAGGTGGTATTTAATTGTATCTGCCCGAGGTGAAAATTAGCACCAGCAGCAGTGCTGGCTTTGGCAATCAGCTTCCTCTGTGGGATTGGGGAAGGGCTCAGGTGCACTACCAGAAAACTGGGAATGGCCATTTGGTATCTGTTTACTCTGTCGATTAAACTTGAAATTGCTTATTACGTTTCTGAATGCTGGTTCAGAGGGTTTCTGAAAGATTCTGATTTTTCTTCTGTTTTGTCCCCAAATCCTGTGCCCTGTATGGGATGTTTGTGCCAGGCAGACCAGAAAGAGAATGTTGTGCCTTGGCCACGTGTTTGTGGTTATTCCAAGTTTGCCTCTGAGTCAGCTGAAGTCAAATCAGTTTGTGACTCGGCTGTGGCCTGAGGACACCCCTCACAGCAGTTTTCTGTGAGACAAATGTTAATAATCACACCAGAGCTGGGTCTGAAGCAGCTGTGACCCTTCCCACCTGGAATGCTGGCTGTGGGGCAGGAGGGAGCTGTGCTGCCCAGAGCTCCATGCCTTTTGCTGCCTGTTGCATTGGTCACTGGCTGCTTCTCTCCTGGGAAGGTGTCTGCAGGGGCTCGTGGCCAGCAGGACAGGAGGGACACTGCAAAGGGTTCCTGTAAGCAGGAGGTTGGTGTTGGATTGTGGGGACTGGTGCAGCAGTTTTGTTCGCTCCACGACTGGTGGGTCCTGTTCTGGCTCCAGGTCCTGTCAGAGCTCTGGCTGATTCCACAGCATGAGCTGCTCATGCCACAGGAAAATCCTGTGTGTGATTAATTCCCGTTTTCCTGGAGGATGTGGCCAATTAGAGATCTGCTGCCCCTTATTTTCAAAGTTAGGGGAAGCAGTGCCTGTTACACCAAAGGAAGAAAACGTGTTATGAAAGCTGAGAAATTGATTTGTTATAGAAGAGTGATTTTTAAAATCCTTTTTGGCTCTTCCTCTCTTGAGCCAAATGCAGCTGGACCATGGTGATTGGGGACAGGAACAGGCTGCACAGCTCCCTTGGCATTCCCCTCCTCCAGCTCAGGGATGAGTGTCCCAGACACTGAGTTTTTTCCTGATATATTACATAAACCACAGGGGAAAGCCTTGCCTTCGTGGTGCCTTGAGGATGAGCAAAGTCATAGCCAGAAGCAGAAAGGCTTAACATTGGAAATGCTGGTAAAAGTCTGGGTATCAACTTCTCACTGATGCAGGCCTCAGGCTTGGAGGGAGCATCCGTGGGAGGCAGATAGGAGAGGATGTTTTTAGGGGCTGACAGTGACAGAATGCTTTGTTTGTTTAAGGAAGTTCATCAGGATGGAAGATCTTGCCTGGGTTCAGCCCTGTGGAGTGTCTGTGTGTTCCTGTTAAAGCAGGAGGGCCCAGTGTGCCCTGGGGGGTGACATTCCCACCTCTGCTTCTCTGTGCTTGGAACTAGGGTGAGACGGGGGGTCCCTGCAGGACCACCCTGCTGCCACCTGCCCTGGGCCTGCCCTGTGTCCTGATGCAGGCCCCTCAAATGTGGCTCCCTTCATCTGTGCTGCTTTAGCACATCCCCAGGACACAACTTTGTCACTGCTCTCTTTGCTTTGAGCTCCCCACAGAGCCGATGCTGCTGTCTCAAGCCCCATCTCCCCATCTCTCAGGCTCCTGTGTTCCCCTCTTGCCTCCTCTCCAGCAGATCAGACTTTGGTGCTGGGGAACACAAACTGTATTTCTGTTGTGCTATGTGGATTTCTTGCTGTCTCATGATTTTGCACTTGAGGTGGTGTCCAGACTTGCCTGAAGAACAGGTTTGAACTCTGTCAGGTCTTACTCTGCAAGAAGCCACAAGCAGCAAGTTTCTGAAAGTAGAGAGAGGGATTTTACTTAACTCTTGATGCTCTTCTGCTTGAAGAGCAATTTTATCTCCAAATTGCTCTCAGGCGTGTCTGGTGCTGTGTCCCATCCCTCCCATCCCAGTCCTGCTCTCTGTGCCCCTTTGATCAGCCAGCCCAGCTTCCAGAATTCCACTTCCCTCTTATAAAATCCTTTGCCAACCAAAGCCATGAAACCCAAATTCCTGCTGGTCTGGGCACACAGGCTGAGTATCCCAACCACAAAGTGAATTCTGGGCCTGGGCTATTTATATTGTCAGTGGGAAAGCTTTTCATTGACTGGGCTGCTCCCTCCCTAAAGATACTTTTAATTAAATGTTATTTGACGGATCTGACTTTCTAATTGGCTTAGATTTAACTGGTATAAATGGGATTTTTTTCCCACTGAAAGCTGAAGAAAGTAGGAATCGTTTTTTTGGAAGGCTCTTTGCATTCAGAGTCACATCCATCTGTTGTTTAATGTAATAAGCTAATAGAATGAAAAAAAAAAAGTATAAAACCCACCCCACAACCAGAAAGTCAACATCCCTGCCAGTGCCTGGTGAGGAGAGGGTGAAAGGGACACGGCTGCCTCAGCTTTGGAGCTCTCTAAACAATGCCCAGCAATGTTATGCAACTGCCTAGGGAAGGAAGTGAAAAATTATCATTACAGTGCAGTTTCAAGGGCAGTATTAAATGAGCAATTTGCAGCGCAGCTCTGTACTTAAGTCACTTAACTCACTTCTCCTGAGATAAAATTAACAGGGCTGGTTGAGGACAATGGCCATGACCTCTGTTCTCTTAGGAGAGGGGTAGGGACAGGCTCTGTTTAGAACTGAATCTGAGGCATGGGACTGAGAGCCTTCCAAGTGGGCAGCCAAGCCCAAACCAATGTCATGGCCTAACCCTGGAAGTGCCTGAGGGATCCCTGTCCCACTGGAGCCTGGCAAAGGGGGGACAAGCATCTGCTGAAGCACCTCATTGATATCTGCTCTTCCCTATTTCAGTAGAAGGGATAAGGAGACCTGCAAGGCCCTGGACACTGGAGCAGCAACAAACCTCTGAATTGATGATTTGGCAAGCAGTGCTGCTGTCTGTTCAGTACCTTCAGGGTAGGAGTAAATAGCTTAAAAATCTATTCCCAGTTTGCTTTCAGTGAGAGGATTTTGCCCGAGGATGGCAGGCGCTGGAACCACAGGTGTTTCCTTTCTGACTCTGAGATTAAACAGGATCCATCCAAAGAAGCTTCACCTTCTGCTCTGAGCCATAGCTCTGTGCAGCTGCTACCCCTGGAGGGATTTTTGGAAGAGGAATATTGGATTGTCTTGGCTCCCCTCAAGCTTTTCTGTTACCCTTTGCTCTTCCACCCTCTGGAGCAGCCAGAGGGGCTCCTCACTGGGAGTTGGGGGCTAATGCAAGAGAAAGGCCAAGAAAAAGGACTTAAATGGGGAAGGAGCTAATAACACAGCTCAGTGTAAGAGCTGTTTCATGCTCCACCTGGGAGCAGATGTTTTGTCTTGGAAGCTGCTTTTAAAAATGCATAGGCAGGGCTGGGAGCTGTCATTTCTGTCTGCAGCTGGCTCTGAGCTGCACAGGGTGACTGCTGGAGGCTGCTCTGAGCACCCAGGGGCTCACAGGGCTCCCTTCCTGCCCTGGGCACCCTGCTCTGCTCCCCTCACACTTTCTGGGAGCCCTTTCCTGGGTGCTGTGGCTGCAGGTCCAGCTGCTGATCTGTGATGGGATTTGGGACAGATTTCCTGATCTGCAGCCTCTCCCTGGGAGGATTGGCTTCTCTTATAGGATTGCAGCAGAGGAGATCAGCTTTGCCATAGGGCAGCACAAATAATTAATGGTTGTGCTGAGTTCCTCAGGGGAAGCCCTACCCCACTGCTGGGACAGGGGTCCCTGTGTGTGGAGGAGTTTCTGCCTGCCTTGATGAGCAGAGCTGCACCAATGTGCATTTCCAGGTAGAACAGAGGGGTTTGCTGCACCAAGTGCCTTCCCAGTTCTGTTTCCAGGACTTTCCTGACACTCCTGTGGTTTTGCAGAGCACTGGGCTGTGTTTGCTCTGGGGGGTGTCACAGCAGGTGCCATCTGAGTGTTCACCTGTACCTGGTGCTGCTTCCTTGGGCACTTTGGTGTGAATTGCTGCTTTTTCCTGTGCTCTGGAGCAGCTTCAGCCCAAATTAGTTCCTTGTGGGAGAAGTTTCTTGTGTGATGCACGCTGCAGAGTTGAGGTGGCTCTTTGTGCACTCCATCTGTGGAATATCCGTTCATGCCTGAGGAGAGCCGGGAAGTGCTGATGAATACTCATCTCTCTGGGGCTATTTGTTAATTACTGTTATTCATGGGTTGTGCGATGGTGCTGAGTGGATCCTGGTAGGGTTGCATCCGTTCCAGGGCTCCAGAGTGCATGGTAAACACCAGTGTTTTATTGCAGCTTTTCTGGGAAATACTGTTCCTGTTTTCAAGGGTTGGGAGATTGTATAGCCATCGGGGTGAAAGAGAACAGAGGGGGTAAAACTGGGAGCTGAATGTCCTGACTCCCACTCCTTTCCTTCAGCACTTCCTTGCCCACGTCAGAGTGAGGGTAATTGTGCTAATTGTGAATTGGAGACCTTGGCTTTGTCCTTCACTGAGCCCTGCTGGGCACTGCAGCACTGGTGTCACACAAAATTACAGTGGCTCTGCTGTTCTAACAGGGAGCAGAAAGTTTAGGAGGAAGTTAGCAGCTGGTGAAGTAAATGCCAGCCTCTGCCTGTTTGCAAGGTGTCCCTAGCAAAGGGAGCACTGCAGACCACAGGAGAAGGAGCAGCCTGGGTGGCCCGGGGCTCTCTGGTCACTGAGAAGAGCCCAGAGCCAGGGCTTGAAGGAAGCAGAGCAGCCCTGAGTGCTCAGGCACCTGTCCCTCCACAAGTTCCCTGTCTCAGGCTTTGAGAAGAGAGCAGTTAATTGAAAAAGGACAGAGGGACACAGAGCAATGTTCCCTGTCAGAAAATCCTGCAAGTCCAATTGTGGGAGAGACTGGAGCTGCCCTGCCTTGGGGGTGGTTGTCTTTTGGGGTATGGTGAAAGATGGAGGGAGAAAAGCACACATCTGCAGTTCCAGTTGGGCAGGAGGGATTTGGGGTGGGCAGGAGCTGCCAGGGCTTTGAGGAGGGTCCTGTCCTTACTGTCCTTGTGCACTCACCATATCCCAGCTGGTGCTGCAGCAGCAACAGCCCCTTTTTTTAGCAGCTGTCTGCAGAGATTTGTATGGAGGAAATGCTCTGGGGATTGGATTTTGCTGCAAAACACAGAGGCCATCAGATTGAGCTTGTTTATCAGCCAAGCCTGCTGCAGCATGAAGGCAGGAATACAAACCACCAGCGACCAGCACATGGAAATACCGAGCTTCCTAAGCCACTGGTGCCTCTCTTCTTCCCCTGACAAAAAAGCCCTTGTGATTTCCAGCTTGGGAAGCCCGTGGGCCAACATCTCATGGTGCTTGAATGGAGACTTACACCCATAAAAGCAGCTGAATGTCCTGGAATTGTGATCCTCCACGTGCACCTCCAGGCATTTCCTGGCCTCCGAGTTCAGCTGAGTCTCTGAGCTCCTGCACAGGTCTAAATAATAAAACATATGAGTTCACTGCCATGTGCCCAGAATTTTAAGGCTGCAGCCCTGGGCCAGCTCTGGTATGAATTGCTTCCATCAGGGCAGTAATCCAGGAAACCCCGAGCACGAATTCTTGGCTGATGGAAGTCTGTGGTTTGGTGCCTTCCTGGGTAAAGCCAGGGGAGAAGGGAAAGCTGCTGTTTGCTGTCTGTACATCCCTCTGGTGTGTGTGCCCTGCTGGGAGGGCAGGCAGGGGCAGTTCCAGCAGGTACCACAGGCTCTGAGGAGATGCTGGTCCACAGGGAGCTTCTGCAGTGTGCTCAGGTGTCTGGGGAGTTAATAATGAAATGACTGAAAATACCCACATCTTCCTCTGCTGTTCTGAAGAAAAGAAAAACTCACTCTGCTAGATGTTCTCTTCAATAGAACCATCCTTTGGCAGCAGTGGTTTTGGCAGAAGGCTGTCACCAGCTGTGCCAGTGACTGACCACTCTGCAGAGGGGACCAGCAGCACATCTGTCATGTAAGGATGAGGAGTGAGCAGAGAAAAATGTTGTGTTCCCTGCCCTGAGCAAAGTGATTCTCCTGTGGTGGTGGAAATCCCTTCCTGAATGGCCCTGGGTGACTCAGGAATTCCCCTCAGGTTTTCTGGGGGCTCCAGCTCTGCTCTGTGGAGCTCCAAACCCAGAGGGCAGAGCTGAGCTGCCCAGGGCAGCTGTGTGAGCAGCAGCTCAGGAGGGGAAGGGAAGGCAAGGCAGGAGATGCTTTGCAGCCCTGGCTGCAGACAGAACTGAGTCATTTGTCGAGGCTGACACTCTCAGAGCTGCTTGCCTGAGGCTGGCATGGCTCAGGCAGGGGAGTGAGGATGCAGCCATCCAGATACACACAGAGGAGAGAAAAGTAACAGCTCCCAAAATGTGACTGCAATGGAAGTGAAAAAAAACCCATCCCCAATTAAAGCCATGTGTGTTGGTGGATGGAACTGCTCCTGGAAGCTTCGTGGAGGCTGCTTGTGCAGCACAAATGCAGCAGCTCTGGAATGCCCTGGATCAGAACAGGCAGGCTCCTCCAGCACGTGAAATCCCTGTGGAAACAGAGCAGCTCCCCCAGCCCACCACCCTCAGGGGTTAAGGTAAGAGCTGCCTTGTCAGCTGTCTCCTCCTCCCCGTCCCTGCTCCTGGAGCACATTTTCCATGCAGCCTGGTGCTGTGCCATGTGTTTTTTTCACTGCTGGATGATGATGATGTCTCTGTGCTGGAGCAGATATTTTCTTTTTCTGCAGACATGCATAATTCAGTTGTCAGGATAAATGGGCTCCCTGGATTTGGGCATGTGTGTGAGCCTGATGCTGGATCCTCCCTTCTCTCACCAGTGTGAGGCAGGAGGGGAGCAGGGAATTCTCCCAGAGCTCCAGCCTGTGCTCTGTAAACTCATTGCAGTACCTGTGGGATTGCAAGAAGGATCTAAATTAAACCCAAAATAGGCCTGTGGAGAGGAGCATTCTGGCTGGATTTGGGAGGGCTTTTCAAGAAACATGATGTTGGTACAAACTCCTCCTGTGAAAGAACAGGACCAGAGCCCACTTCACACGTAGAGGATGTGATCTACATGACAAACTCTCCTCAAAATATGTGTTTGCTGCTGTTTACACCTGTGATTGAACTGCACAAATACCACAGTGTCAGAGCCAGACTGATGTGGTGTGTGGGGAGGAGCTGCCTCCCTGTGCTTGATCTGCACAGAAGCATTGCCAGGGTAGGTGTTTTCCATGCTGGGACACAAGTGCTGAAAATCTGGGGGGGTGTGGTGGAGAACTCAGTGCCAGGGTGCTGTGGGAGCAGCTGGGAGGGTGCTGGAGGGATCCCTGAGAGGCAGCAGACACCCAGCACAGTGCCAGACAGCGGGGCTGCTCTCTGAGGAGAGAGGCTGACTGAAATTCTCACCTTGTGTGGGACCATGTGCCTTTCTGGGACTCCTGCCATGCTTGGATTTTTGGGGGCTTCCCACCTGGTGGGATGCACAGGTTTTTCCACAGTGTGCTCTGAAGTACTTTTGGTGCTGGTCTGCTGGGTTTGGGTCTGCACTGAGGAGCTGCAGGAGCAGTTTTAGAGACGCTGGCAAGGGTTGCAGTGGACACCTGGCTGATATCTGAGCTCCTGGGGAGCCTCTTCCCTTGTTTTTCAGACAGATGTGGAATTATCTTTACAAAATCTGGAGGGATGCCCTGCGGCTGTGTAAGAGCCAGGGGGAAGGGCAGTGTCCAGTGTGAGCTCTTGTTCTCTTGGCCTTCTAAACCCATGAGTGTCTCTGGGCTGATGCCTGATTTTTGGCACCCCCGGAATTTTCAGGGAGAGCACAACAATGCTTTAAACAGCCCTCTGAGCAGGAGACAGCTGCAGAAGAACAATGTCAAATTGGTGCAATCTGCTGTGCTGCAGCTTTGCCAGCAGCAATCTGTCCTGGTGGCTGGCAGTGCTTCAGGCCTGGCAGGAGCTCTGCCCATGTGCCCTGCGTGACCTGGGGGTGCCACCTTTGTCGGTCCCTCTGCTCTGGGCACTCAGGGCTCTCATCACTGAGGGAGCGACTAGCACAGCCTCTCCCTGGCTGGGTTTCACCCTCCACACAGGCTTTACCAGATGGTCATTTGAAAAAGAAGTTGCTGCACATTTGGATTCACTGGATTTGTCTGGTTCCTGCTGTTTGCTCTTCAGAGAGCTCTGCAGGAAGAACAAGGGCCAGGTTTGTGCTGGCTCTGTCACTGAGGTCCCATCCAAGCCCCTTTCAGGTGCTGCAGAGCATCCTTAGCGTTCTCAGGTGAGCTGGGAAGGCTCAGCCCCTCCCTGGCTCCCAGGCTCAGGGTGTGAATTCTCTGCTTGATCCCAAGGGCTCCTCTCTCTCTTGGCCTGGAACCCTTGGCTTCGGGCTGGTGGAAGCAGATGAGACAGGAAGGGAGCAGAACCAGATTGGCTGTGGGCTGCTGTGGAGTCAGTGGAAAAAGCTGTGGTGTGAACTTTGCCATGGTTTCCTTTTCTGCTGCATCACAGTGACGATCCCATGGCCGTGCCCCAGCCTGGCTGTGGTTTGCAGGGGCTGTGGGGCAGGAAGGAGGCACCACGTGGGGACTGTGGGCAGCCTCCAGCTGCTGCAGGAGCTTTGGGATGAGGTGAGACCTAGGACAGGCAGAGGTGGCTCCTTTGGCTGGCTGGGCTTGGCTCTAAGGCAGTCCCTGGTGTTTCTGGGGCTTTGCAGCACCTTTTCCATACACAGTTGTTTTGCTTCTGCAGGCAGGAGCAACTGGCAGGCTGGGAGAGGAAGGAGAAGTGGGGGCTGCAGCTGGAGGGGTTTCCAGGCAGCTTGAATGGAGAATAGGCTGGGGCCTGTGAGAAAACAAGCCTTGCTTTCACTCAAGGTTGTGCAGGAGAGGAAACCTCACACAGCCTGTGCAGCTGCCCAGAACAACTGGGACCATTGTGCTGGTGGCACTGGTGGGGCTGAGCCTGACCCTGCCAGCAGCTGGGGGGGCTGGGGTGGTCTCAGTCTCTGGTGCTGAGCTGGGATCCATGGGGACTCACCCCTGGCTCAGGAGCCCCTTCTCCCATCCCAGGACAGCATCCAGGCTGAGCCCCCACTGGGTGTCTGGGGCAGTTTTAGAGAGGAGATGTCTGTACATCTCTCATTTATGGTTCTTCTGAATTTGGAAAGAACCCCCCAAACTTGCCCATTTTCAGTATTAAGTTTGACCTGAACGAGCTCCTCTGTACTGGTGGGTGGTAGAAGCTGAATGGCATAAATAAAATAGGTAACAAATAAATCGATTATTTTCATTGTTTGGATGTGGATAAGGCAATCACTTAATTTTTCTAATGGATCTGGTAATTGTAACATGCTGGATTCTGCAGTATGTTTGTTTAAATCACAGCATATATTTATATATTTTAGTGAGAGATGTGTTGACCCAATTGCCAAAGTAAGTTTGTCCTGAAAAGCCTCTCAGCCTGCATGTCCTCTGCTGCTCTCTGGCTTCTGGAAGTGACTGAAGGAAACAGCTCTTCACTGCTGGTGAAACCATCCCCAGAGTGCTGTTTAATGGCACTGTGATGGATTAACCTCATTAAAGGTGCTGGTGTTGTTCAGGAAAGCAAAATACTCTTGGAAAACTCAGGAAGCTCCCTTTGTTTGCTGAGCTCGTTCCTCCGTGACCAAATAGAAATGTCTAAAACCCCATCCTGTTTCAGGTGCTGCTTTGCTGGTGCTCTGCAGGGCACATTTCAGGGGTCAGGAGCAGCCCAAACTGCTGGGTTTGTGTTTCTGGGGAGGAAAGAGCATCCTCAGGCATCAGCATCGTGACTCCACTTGTGTTTGGCAGGCTGGTGCTCCTGGCCTCTACATTTATTTCTGTTGTTCTCACATGGCTGCTGGTGGCTGGGTGTATGCCCTGCTGATGAGCTGTGCAAAGAAATTGTGTTCCAGGCTCATTTCATTCTCACTCTTATTGAAAGTGAGTTCTCCTGCACAGTTCTCCTTCAGAAAATTTGATCAGTTCATACACTTGGTGGATTCATAATATTTTTTTTTCCCCTTTGGGAGTCAGAACATGTTTTAATGAATTAATTTTCAAATTGATATCTCCTTAATCATCACTTCCTCAGACCCTGCAAAGTATTTGCATCTTATAATTTAAGTGCTTTGAAACTGGCTATCAAGTGAAACTGTTAACCAGGCTGAGATGAAATTCACATTTGCACCTTAATCTCGTCTGAGCATTTTCAAGTGCTGGAAGTTAATTACATCCATGGTAGTTCTTTGATACTTGACTAATTTTGGAGCACAATGACTTAAATTTCTGCTCATTGCCTGTTAGAAATTTCACTCCTCAGCTGACACAGAAAAATTTCCTTTTTGCTCTCTGTTCTTCCTGTGCGCCCAGCCGGATTTGTGGGCAGCATTTGGGTCATGGATTCAGGATAATTCTGCCAGTGTATCATTCACTGAGAGCCCAAACCTCCCAGGTGTGGGGCAGGTTTCTGCAGGTCAGGGATCTCTTCAGCTCCTGGAGTTTTGAGGGCTTTTCTTTGGTTGTTTGGTGTGTGCTGAGCTGGGAGCATCCCTGCCTGGATGGATGGGAGGTGCTGCACCTCATTCACCTCATTCCCCTTGGGAGGGAGGGCCTGGCAGAGGCTCTGGGAGCCAGGGCTCCTTTCCCTTCCCTGCAGCTGACTCACAACAAGGCATCATTTTCCCCCAGAGCCTCAGCTGCCTTTTTGAAAAATGGGGTAATTGCTGCCCTCGCACCTCTGCAAAATATTTTGGAGTTCTTAGGTTGAAGTTTCTGCACCTACCGACTCAGAGTCATAAAAAAACCAAGCAAATAACTCTGAAAACAGCAAATAACTCTGAAAACAGCAAATAACTCCCATCTGTCCCCTGCTCCCCCATCCCCACAGATCAAAGCCACAGAGGTTGTGTAAGCAGGGGAGGGCTGGATGACTTTTGCTTTCCACAGGCAGTGGAGAGTTTGGATTTGGATTTCTGACAATGATGCAGCTTTTTGGATCCATTCCCCATTGAAATGGGGTCTCATTCGGCACTGCTAATGAGAGGGTAAAGGCAGCTAAATACAGCTGTCTTCCTCAGTGGCATTTGGGATTTATTAGCAAATATGCAGTGGAATTGAATCCCTTGTAAGTACTCTGCAGCTAATGGTAGATAGCAATTAGCTGAAATGACTACTGTGGAGCACTGATGCTGCATCAGTGAGGGGACAGGAAATCTGCAGCCAGCACAGACCCAGCAGCTTCCAGAGCTCCCTGGAGTTTTTCCCTCTGGATTTTCTGTTTTGTGCCTTTAGCAAAAGTCTGCAGTGAAAATTGCTGGGTCTGGGCAATCCCTGGAGCTCCAGCTTGAGCAAACACTTCCCCAGCAGCAGGGAGAGTGTGGATGTTGTTATTTTCAGCTCAGGGGTCACTGAAAGGACTCACTGCAGTGTTCCTAGCAGTGGAAGTGTGTGCAGTGGGAACCTCCTCCCCTCCAGATGTGCAGGGTCTGGCCCAGATGCTTGGAACCAGTTCAGAAGTTGGGGAGGACTGGGTGCAGCACTCCTGGTTTCATCTCTGACCTTTTCCTCTCCCAGCTCAACAGGAGGTTTTGTTTCCTTCCCCTCACTGATGGGGTGAGGGATAGGTCAGGGTGTCCCAGGGGTTCTGCCCTTTGGCTGCAGGGGAAGCAGCTCCTGTGTGCTGTTTCCAGCTTCCAAAAGTGATTCGAACCAGGCTCATTTCCTGTAAATCTTGGTTTGTTTGTCACCCTCCCTGCCAGAAGCAGGGAGTTTGAGACAGAAACCTGCTTGTCAGGAGGGGATCAGTGCTGGGGATGTGATGTGGGTGGGAAGTGAGGGGCTGTGCTGGCCAGATCTGGATTTGGGAGAGAGATAATTGAGGATTTTCATTATTCTCCTGCCAGGTTGCTGCTGGGTGTGCTGGTGATGGAGAGGAGCAGTGTGGATAGGAGGGACTGAATGATGGATGTGCTCTGGCAGGAGATGGTATTTGAGGGGAGGAAGATGAAATCACCTGGATTTAGGAGCAAGGAGTGGGATTTTCTTAAAGATTGGAGCTCATTGGGAGCAAATGAGAGAGAGAGAGGCAGGTGTGGATGTGCTGGGACCCTGCCTGGGGCAGAGTAAACAGGGAAAACTGCCCCGAACCCTTGGGAGAGTGCCCCAGGCAGAGAAGAGCAGTGCCTGAGGCTAAATGGGTATAAATTCATGTGAATAACTCAGCCTGTGCCTCAGGAGGGTCTGGAACAGCTTTCCTCAGGTAGGGAAGCAAAGGAAAATATTCAGGCCACTCGCCATGAGTGGAGGGGACACATCCCCAAGGGTCTGAGGCCACCTGGCCCTGGTGGTTCAGAGCCATCAGCTCCCTCTCAGCTACAGGAGCCATGCAGGGCTGGCTGAGGAAATTGCTGAAGGGGAATAATTCCCAGCTTGATTGACTGGCAGCACACCCTTAGAGAAAGTCATTATTTCAATGCATATTTAGTTTGTTAAGGCAGTGAATATGCATTTACACTGAGCACCTGGTAAATGTGATCCTTTTTTGGTTCAGAAGAAATGTTTAATTGCCCGTCAGCAGCGCTCTGGAATTAGATTTATTTTTGAACAAAACCTAATCAGATTGCAAGTAAGATGCTAAAATCTGTTGCTTCGCTAACTCAAATTAATAGAAATACTAAGGGGGATTTTTTTACTACTCTTGGTGGTTTTGATGGGTTTTTTCCTGCCTTACCTTCTGTCTAAAAGCCTGGAGTTTTGAACTACACGAGGTCTGATTGGGAATGAGCTCTGCAGTCGCCCCCACTAACATGAATCAAATATCTATAAATACCTTTCCTTTTCCCTTCTCTCCTTTTTTTAAAGGCAGTTTCACCTTGCAGGCAGGAAGGGTTTCTCTTGCCCTGTGATATTTGCAATATTTAAGGCAGCAGAGAGGTGACCCCAGGCTCTGTCTGGTGCCATGATAATTTTCTGTGTGCCCTGATGGAGTTGTTATCAGCAGTGACAGGTTGCTGTGAGTAAAGCAGCCCTGAGCAGGGTGTTGGGAGCTCTGGGTGTGTGGTGTTCCCACTCTGGGGACCTCTATGATCACCCAATTATAATATCCTAATTATAGTGTTTGACAGCAGTCATGGTAATCACTGATAATGGCACTGGTGGCACCTTGTGCAGTTCCCTTTATTCCTCACAGTGTCCTTGGCTTCCCCAGCACTCCTGGGACTGTCTCTGCCTTCTCCAAATTGCTGAAAACATTTGACATGTGAGAATCTTTCTATTTTACCTTTTCCAGAGGCACATTTTTGCAGTGGAGTCCTTTGAACAAGCCTGCAGCAGGCAAAAGGCAACCTGTGCTCCAGCTCCTCGTTAGCACTGCCTGCCTGACAGTGATGGGTGACCCTGGGAATTCTTGCTCAAGGCTGCTCCTCCCGTTTTCCTCAGCTCTTTCTGCCTTCACATCAGTTATCCTTTAAAGAAAAACTGAAGGAGGAGGGAGGGAGGCCCTGCCCCTGTTGGATTGGGCAGAGGTTTCCTCCTGTCACTGCACAGGAATGAGTGTGAGCAGTGACATCCCCTCCCGGGCTCAGGGGGACCCAGCATCTGCCACTCACTCATCCCCCTGGCAGAATTCTGGGCAGATTGCTGAGGGCATCAGTGGCCAAACTCTGCATTTATGTGTGGCCCAGCCCCACTGCTTCCTCCTGCCGGTGGCTTTGGAGCTGTGGGTGTACAGAGAATAATGCACAGACAGCAGGAGAGGTAGGGCAGGGCTTGCACCCTGCTGTCATTGACTGTTTGCCCTTCACTGCCTGGTTCAGGGTTGTCCTTTCAGCTGTGTTTTGTGGCTGGTTGAGATGTGTGGGCTTTGGAAGCTTTTTAAAGTGGAATTTTAGTGCGTTCGAGTTTGTTCCTTGACCTGTAGTTGATTCCTCTGCCCTTGGCATTGTTTTCCTGTGTGCTTTTGAGGCTGAAGTGATTGAACTGCAGCAGAGGTGCTTCCCAAAAGCAGCTTTGGAGGGCAGGTGGGTTTTACAAGTGGGTTGTGTTCCTTTTTGCAATTGCAATCCTTGTTTGTTGTCCAAGGCAGAGAAGGTTTGGCAGAGCAGGATGCAGGGAAAAGCCTCCTGTGCCTTCCCCTTGTTTGCTCAGGTCCCAGGCTGAGCAGTGATGTTAATTAGAGAAGTCAGATACTCTGCAGAGCAGCCTGTTCAAGGACAAACAGATTTTAATTACGGGCTGTGTGCACTGGAAGGTCATGTCACTGCCTTGTGCCTGGGCAGTTACTATGGGAGCACCAGGACAGCACCCACAGAGTGTGAGAGTGTCCCAAAGTGGGCTCTGGGCACAAAATCCACTTTGGCCCCACCCCTGCAATGTATACCTGGGTTTTGTTGCTGTGGGAATGGGAACCTTCAGTTCAAGCTCTTAAAATCACCCCAAAAATTCCACACAAGCTGTACAGCAATGCCATGGATTTGGGAAATTGGTCTCCACCCCAGTTTTTTGGACTGTTTACAGCTGGTGAACTCATATGTCTCAAAGACAACCTAGATATTGGAAAGAGTTTTGTTTGGGTTGAAATTCAAGCTCAGTTTGGGTTGAAATTCAAGTTCATATTAGTTTGTTTCTGTCTCTGCCACCTTCTAACTGAATCCAACATTAACTCTGGTGGTGGTGGCTCATGGCTGCGTTTCAGGTCCTCTCCAGATTCATCCCCACTAAGCTGTCTGAAGTTAATCCTGCTGCTTTGAGTACAAGCTGTTTCTTGCCTGCCTTCAGTCCCAAAGCTCCTTTTGCTTGGGATGTATCAGCAGAGACTTGTCAATACCTGAAGATGATGCAGGATCTACAAACCATGGATGTACCTTGGGACTGATGAAATTTTGGTGGGATCCCCGGGTAGAAACTCATTCTTACTAATTTTTGTGTGGTCTAGCATGAGGATCAGCAGAGACAAGCTAAATGTTTTTAATCCTAATATTTTTATTCCTGCTATTGAACAGAAGCTGAGGCAAGGACAAATGCTGTGCTGGCAGCACAAGCAGCTTTCTTGTGTAAATAAAATAGCCACTCAAATGTGGGCTTTGCTTTGGAATGAAATGTTTGTGTGGGAGTTTGAGGTGGGAGCTCACAGGAGCTGCTTCACCACCCCCTTCTCCCTCTTGTGGCTTTGGGGACAGATGAACAGCGAGCCAGAAGAGGCCACAAGTGTGTTTGGAGGGAGAGTTTCAAACCAAGTCTTGTGCTATTTTTCTTATTTTGGCCAGTCCTTGTGGTTGTCCTGCTTTGGAGGATGCCAGGTGTTGTGTGTTTGGAGCCACAGGGAGCAGGGAGATCAGCAGGGAGATTGCCAGGGAAATGGGTTTGCATTTCAGGCTGCTCCTGGAGGGGCTGCCTTTGTTTCCTGGCCTGGAGCAGCAGGAGCTGTGTCCTGGGGCTGCTGTGTGCAGGGTGGGTTGTCCTTGCTCTGCAGAGCCCCTGATGGCTGGGCTGGGGCTCCTGGGTGGCTCTGGGGAAGCATCTCCCAGGGCTCAGCAGGAAACTGCTGCAGGAGGAGTCAGCTGGGCGATTGTGCTCTTGGGCTGGGTACCACAAGCTTCTCCAAGTGCTCAGAACAGACCAGAAACCACCTGTGGGCATTTATTATCTTCTGACAGAGCCTTGCTGTTCTGCCTCTGGACAAGGGAGCTCTGTATTTTTCTCAGCAGATGTCCACCTTTGACCTAGATAGTTTTGACTTTTCAGGATAAATTGAGCAGAAAAAGAGCAAAGAGAAGCATCAGGATGGAGGAGCAGGAACATGCTGTGTCCATCCCCCTTGGGAAGGGGCTGGCTTTGCAGCAGGCAGGACATCTCCAGTGAAAGCTTGGGATAGGCATGGTCTAACAGGGACAGCTGTGGCTTAGGGAGGGCTTGGGGCACTCAGAGGGGAGTGTTTTCTGTCTCTGGAAGCAGTGTCACTGCTCACAGTGCTCTCTCTGACAGCATGCAGTGTGCCAGTGCCAGAGGCGTCAGAAAAGGTAGGGGAGGAAAGCTGCCCTGGAGGGAAATGTGCTGAGTGCCTGTGGAAAACCTGACAGCAGCAGAGTTAATGGAAAACAGACACTGAGCTAGGAGCTGCTCAGCCAAGAAAATCTACACAGTCCAGGCTTTTCTCTGGTATCCAGGAAAAACCTGTTACTATTTGGCTTCCCTCTCTGTTACCCCAGGGAAAATGGTCCAGGTATAAATTCCTGGGTGTATAATTCTGCAGCACCTGGAGGAGAACAGGTGTTAGTGCTGAGATGATTCCATGTCTTGGAGCCAGGAGCCCTGAGCTTCTTGTCCAGATTCCTGCTGGGAGCCCAGGGGCTGCCTTTGGCTGCTTGCAGATGTGGTCTGTAAATCAGAGAATCTTAGAATGGTTTGGGTTGGAAAGGACCTTACAGACCCTGCCATGGGCTGGGGCACTTCCATTGGAAGCTGGAGTCTGGATGCTCCAGGGGAAAATTTAAAGGTGTGCAGTGAACAAGCCCTGTAAGCACCTCAGGGCAGAGTTGGGAGCACTGCAGCCACACTCCTCTAGGAACAATTCCCTTGTTTTTGGCAGGATGGAGGCGTCCTGCCTGGAGCTGGCCCTGGAAGGAGAGCGCTTGTGCAAGGCTGGGGACTTCAAAGCTGGGGCAGCTTTCTTTGAAGCAGCAGTGCAGGTGGGGACAGAGGACCTGAAGACTCTCAGTGCCATCTACAGCCAGCTGGGCAATGCCTATTTCTACCTGAAGGAGTATTCCAAGGCCCTGCTGTACCACAAACACGACCTTACCCTGGCCAGGTGAGTGTGTCAGCTCTGCTTCATCCTCATCAGGCACAGCCCTGAGTGAGGGCAGGTTCTGTGGGGTGTAAACCCAGAAATACACATCCCAAACTGACTGGGATTGTCCTGTGGAGAACCTGGGACTCACCCAGGATGGGACAGCTGCCTTCAGAGCAGGGAGGTGGAGGAAGGGATGTGGATGTGGGGAGGGTGCCTGGAGCAAGAGCAGGGTCCACTTCTGTCCCCAGCACTCCCTACAATGACCTGCAGTCATTAGAGCAGTTCTGAAACAGCAAATTGGGAGCAAGGATCTGCCTTCAGAATTGTGGAGCCTGTGGGAAGCTCTCCAGCCAGGTGTCTGTGCGAAGCTGCAGCTTAAATCTGCCTCCAGCAGGTAATTTTTATTTGGTGAATTAAAGTCTCTGAGCTCTTTAACATCTTCATCTTGTAGAACCATTGGGGACCGAATTGGAGAAGCCAAGGCAAGTGGCAACCTTGGGAACACCCTGAAAATCCTGGGGCAGTTTGATGAAGCTGTGGTTTGCTGCCAGAGACACCTGGACATTTCTCGGGAGCAGGGGGACAAGGTGATGCTTCCAGCAGGGAATATTTCCTGCCTTTAAAAATAACCTGTCTGCAGGTCAGTAAATGTGACCTGGTGAAGGTGGGCTTTGGGAGGAGCTGCAGGGGGAAGCTCTCCCTTCTGTCTGCCATCACACACCTGCTGCTGCTGTGAGGGTGAAGATGGGAAAGGACAATGTGGGCTTGTGGATCTGAAAAATGGGAAAGGACAATGTGGGCTCATGGTTCTGAGATGGGGGAGGACAATGTGGGCTTGTGGATCTGAAAAATGGGAAAGGACAATGTGGGCTCATGGCTCTGAGAGATGGGAAAAGACAATGTGGGCTCATGGCTCTGAGAGATGGGGAAGGACAATGTGGGCTCATGGCTCTGAGAGATGGGGAAGGACAATGTGGGCTCATGGCTCTGAGAGATGGGGAAGGACAATGTGGGCTCATGGCTCTGAGAGATGGGGAAGGACAATGTGGGCTCATGGCTCTGAGAGATGGGGAAGGACAATGTGGGCTCATGGTTCTGGCCATCTCTGCCCAGCAGTGCAGAGGTCCATGCTGGGATGTGAAGTGTGACACTTTGCTGTTTCCTGTTCTTCCTCCCTCTAGGTAGGTGAGGCCAGAGCTCTCTATAATATAGGGAATGTTTACCATGCAAAAGGAAAGCATTTATC
Organism: Molothrus aeneus; assembly: GCF_037042795.1. NCBI lineage: Eukaryota > Metazoa > Chordata > Aves > Passeriformes > Icteridae > Molothrus > Molothrus aeneus. The sequence continues at coordinate 9,076,064 of NC_089664.1, read as the reverse complement.
CTGGAACACAGCCCAGGACCCGGGCTACCTGCCTCAGGAAGTCAAGGACACACTACAGAAAGCTTCAGAATATTATGAGTGAGTATCCAAGCTTGGCCAGCCCCTTCTCCTGCAGGGAACAGGGCCACTGGCTGAGAATTTGCAGGTTGTAATAGATTAGGAATATTTCTCTGTGATGCCAAGCTGTGTTGGCAAATTAGTCTCAAGGAAGGTGAGGAAAGATCTTTTATAAAATCTGAGCTGAAATTCACGCTGGCATTGGCTTCGTGAAACTCCCTGTGGGTTGAATTGTGATCATGCAATGAAGTGCAGCACTCTGCTGCTGGCCAGAGCTGGGTTGGGAAGCTGAGCTCCCAGCTCCTGTGGCCCCTGCTGCTCTCTGCTGGCCTCTGTGAGGATGGATCCCTGGGTGTCTCCATCCCCCTCACCCCAGGGAGGAGGCACTTTGGAGTCCTGGTTCTTGTGGAGGATCTGCACTTTGTCTCACCTGCCACAACCTTCCTTCCTTTTCCCAAATCATTTCAAAGATCAGTGATGTGCCACACGGGAAGGTCAGCACCAGAATTTGGGGCTTGTGTTTTCTCCCTGTGCTTCAGAGTTCTGCTTTCATGATGCAGTTTTTAAACAGGCTTTTTAAGTGAAGAGAGTGATAAGATCTTTTATCCCTTCCCTGATATCTGAGGATGTGATAGGGTGGTGAGCTGTTCTTAGGCACTTTCTCCAAGGAGTGGTGCATGTGGCATAGCCAAGGGCTGAATTTGTGCCAGTGGTGAGTGCTCCACCATTCTCTGTGTGCTGTGTAAAGGGTAAAAACAAGATAAAGAAATGCCAGGAGGCTCCCAGAGCAGAGCCCTGGCATGGCACTGTGGATTTTGCCTCTCTCCCTGCAGCAGGACAGGGAAATCTTCTTCCTGTGGCCCTGGTGCTGCAGTGAGGCCATTTATGGTGTGATGTGGATGGATCAGAGCAGGTGTGTGAGCACAGGTGTGATTCTGCACAGAGCCACCCACTGCCTGAGGGGACACAGCAGCAGGACCTGCACCCCTGGCTTGGCTTGAGCTGCCGGGGCTGTCCAGCACAGGTCACCAGCCTGTCACCTGTGCCTGGGGGGGAAATGCCTTCTCCAGGGCTGCCTCTCCTTCCTTTCTGTGCAGGGCTGTGCCTCATGGATGCTCTGCCTGCTTTCTTTCAGGAGGAACCTGTCCCTGGTGAAGGAGCTGGGGGACAGAGCTGCACAGGGCCGTGCTTATGGCAACCTTGGCAACACCCAGTACCTCCTGGGCAACTTCAGTGAGGCCATTGCCTTCCACAAGGAGGTAGGAGACGCCTCTGCTCCTTCCCTGGGCCTGGCAGCAGCTTTCCTTCTCACCCCAGCCCAGCAAGCACAGGGAGAGGTTTCCCCCAGCTGTTCTCCTCCTCCTCCTGTGGGACCCCAGGGTCTGCCCTGTTGTACCAACTCACTCTGAGCAAACTCTGCCCTGTTGTCCCAACTCACTCTGAGCAAACTCTGCCCTGTTGTACCAACTCACTCTGAGCAAATCTTCCTCCAGTCCCATCAGCACCTCGTGAGCAGCTTGAGGGAAGGGTGCTGTTGGCTTGGAAACCAAAGGAGGGATCCAAGGGCAAATTGCAGCTGGGTCTAGCAAGGAGGTTTTTTTTCTGCTCTTAATTTGTCTCAGTCTAGATTTTAATAAATGCAAGCCATGAATTTAATTAAGCTGCTGAAAGAGCTGTTGATCAAGAATAAATGCTGCTTGTAGAACATAATAACTTTCTGCAAAGCTTTACAGGGAGGTGAGGTGACAAAGTCCCTGCCCCAATTCAAATGCAATTTAGCTTCTGTTGCAGAGTGTGTACCAGTTCCCATGCAGGGAAGGTGGAGATTCACTGCTCCTCTGGTTTTTAAATGCTGGAGGGACAGCACTGGGGTACTGTATTTGCTGGGTGCCTCGTGGCAGGAAGGAATGATGAATTTGACTCCATGGTCTTAGAAGGCCAATTTATTATTTTATGATACTATATTATATTAAAAAATACTATACTAAAATATACTAAAAAACCAGAAAATGTATTTACAGAAGGTTTAAAAGATACTAATGAAAACTTGTGACTCTTTCCAGGGCCTCAACACAGCTTGGCTGTAATTGGTGAAAGCACTCACATCAAAAACCAATTAAGCAACTACCTGTTAGATAAATAATCTCTAAACACATTCTACATGAGCAAAACAGAAGAGAAGCAAATGAAATAAGAATTTGTTTTCCTTTTTCTCTGAAGCCTCTCAGCTTCCCAGGAGCAAAATCCTGGGTGAAAAGATGTTTCAGAAAATATAACTGTGACACTGGGGTGCAGCATCACTCCCACTTTTCCAAGAGCCTTTCCTGATGCTGAGCTGCAGAAGAGGGAGAGGTTTCCTGCTGCAGCCACCCTGCCAGGCAGGTTCAGCTCTGGCTGGGTGGGAGCTTTGCAGCCCTGGGAGCTCATCCCCAGGGAAGATTGTCACTGTCATATTTTCTGAAAAATCCCTTTGCCAGGATTTCTTCTCCTGGGAAGTTGAGAAGCCTCGGAGAAAAATGTAAATAATAATTAACTGATTGGCTTCTCCTGTGTTTAGCAGCTTTGGAATGTGGTCTGGAGATTGTTTACCAGCAGGTGCATGTTTGATTGGTTTCACCTGAATTGTTTTAACTTAATGACCAACCACCATCAGCTGTGTCGGACTCTGAGGAGTCAGATTCTCCATTCCTCCTGGGGACCTCACGAATCTGCCACAAGGTCAGCTGCTGTGGGGCAGAGGGGTCAGCGCTGACAGAGCTGTGTGTGCTGTGTCTCTGCAGCGCCTGGCCATCGCCAAGGAGTTTGGGGACAAGGCCGCCGAGCGCCGCGCCTACAGCAACCTGGGCAATGCCCACATCTTCCTGGGCAGGTTTGACATCTCTGCTGACTACTACAGGTGAGTGCCAGGGGCTGCTCCTGCGGATCCTGAGCTGCCACAGCCGCCCCTCAGCCCCGGGGACTGTGACAAGGGACCTGGGGTGGCAGGGCCGCTGTGGCGGCAACGCAGCGCTGTTGGGAAGGATGAAAATTTGACAAGGAAGTCTCACAGATATGTGTGCTTAGCAAAAAGATTTTTAAATGTAGAGTGTGATGAAGGAATAGAGATGGAAGCAAGTTTTGATATAGAAGAAAAGAATTGCTGAGCCAGTGTCACTGGATAACCAAGGAGGCAGAGGGTGTGTTGGTTAGAAGGGGTTTTTATGGCTTAGAGCAAAGGATAAACCCACCCCAAACAAGAAGATGTTTTTACCAAGCAGGAAGACAGCGCAGGCAAACAAGGCAGCAAATGGTGCAGGTAGAAAAAAGGTCTCAGAATTTTCCGCTGCAAGAAAACTGAAAAACAACTTCTAGCTTAAACTGTAATGTACTAGTAAACTAAAAATGTACTAGCTTAAACTGTAATGTACTGGCTTTTAGTGATTGGAGAATAGAAGCATGAATATGGCAATTATAGCAGTTATGACAGGCTATAGATAAAAGTTAAGGTATAGATTGGTCCTACTGTATTGAGATGCTCAGCAAAGAAAAGTCTAGAATGCATTGTAACCAAAACCAAAGGGTCTCCAGGCCTGCCTGCAGCTGGAGCTGGCAGCTGTAGGCACAGCTCTGTCACCCACGACCCTGGACTGCTGTAACACCTTGGATACAATAAACTGCATTTTGGAGAGCTGCTTGGAGTCCCACATCTCTCATCTGGGCTCTTACACAGGCTGTTGCTCCAAGGGATGATTTCCCTGTTCCCTGCAGGAAAACGCTCCAGCTCTCCAGACAGCTCAAGGACCAAGCAGTAGAAGCCCAGGCTTGCTACAGCCTGGGGAACACGTGCACACTGCTTCAAGACTATGAGAAAGCCATTGAGTACCACCTGAGGCACCTGGTGATAGCACAGGAGCTGGGGGACAGGTAAGGGAGTGCCTCAGGTGAGGGTGGAGAGCCCTGACCCTTCTCTGACTTCTGTTCTCTCTTGCTGGGGTTGAGCACCAGTGGTGTGTGTGCTCGAAAGGCATTAGAAATCTCTGAGCAGTCAGTCCTTAGTTTAATCATCTGTCAAAAAGTTGACCTGATTCACCTTTCTCGTGTCACTCAAACCTGAGATTGTGCCCTCAATGCAGTGTCTGTGTGGGCTGAGTGAGATTTCTAATGAGAGGTGCTTCAAAAAATTGCATCGTCCTCAGTGCCTTGCCTGTGCTGCTGCTGTGTTGTCCCAGGAGGGCCTCTAGAGAGCTCTCTTATGTTCCCAAAAGTTGTATTTCCCTTAAAAGCTGTGTGTTTAGGGCACACAAGATGTGCCACTTTGCCCCATTGCTCTGGGTTGATGCTGGAAACCTCCATGTACAGATGATATTGCATAGAGAGCGTGCAGATGATGTATCTTGGTCTTGCTCCTCATTCTTTAGAAGGCCTGGCTTTCTAATTTTCCTTAAATTTTTTTTTTTTTTTTGAGAGGTTGGTTCCTTTTTCCTGGGTGTTCTGCTCCTGAGCCCTCTGGCAGCTGCAGTGACTTTGCAGCCAGCTCGTTGAGCACGGTGCTGAATTCCCTGGGAGCCCGGGTGTCTTCCACTAGATGGAGCAGGGACATCAGGATGGGAGAGCTGTGCCACCACCCGGGCAGCCTCTGCTCGGGGCAGGCACAATCCCACCCAAGGGTGAATCATGCTGTGGGGGTGCAGGCCTGTGGGCTCCTGCGTTTCTGGGAACACACCCTGTGAGCAGAAGGTATTGAACAGGGTGACAAGAAAAACGGTGAAATGCTGATCAACCCGCCCAAACCTCTGAAAAGGGAGTTGCAGTCATGCTGAACCTCCCCCTGCGCCCCCAGGTGCTTTTTTTATCCCTTCTCCCCCCACATCTGCTCGTTTGCAGAGCTCAGGAGGCTCTGCCTGCTCCTGCAAACAGCTGCTGGAGCTCCAGAGAGCCGGGCTGGGGGTCTGGGCTGCCCAGGGCAGGCTCCACACTCCCCTGCTCTCCCTGGCTCCTGGAAACCAGCAGCAGGGCCCTGTGGCAGGCTGTGCCTGTGCTCTGCTGGGTGCAGTTTCGTGCTCTGAGTTCACCCTGGTGATGCAGTGCTGGGGCTCAGCTGGAGCTGCTGCCTGCCTGCCTGCAGTGTTCTCTCCCTGCTGGGTCAGCTCTGGGCTGCTGATGAAGCAGAGCTGGGTGTTGCATTCAGTCCTGGTTTAGGGCAAATTTGGGAGAAAACCTCCAAAAGGGGTCCCCTCCAGAAAGCAAACCCACACTGCCCCTCCCCACAACTGGTTTGGGAAGGGTTCCTTGGAGAGAAGTGGAAAGAACCTGTTTCTGTAACAGGCACAGCACCCCCAGCACACAGAATGAACAATACTGGGTGACACCACTCTGTCACTGCTCTGAAAAAGGTGACAACTTCAGAAAGTCTCTCTGGGGGTGGTCGCTCTGTTCTCAGTCCCTCCTGTGCTGGGGCAGCTGCTGCAGCCACAAGGGGCAAACTCTGGGTGCTCCCAGGTCCCAGTCCGGAGCAGGTTCAAGTTGGTCCAAAAAGGGAAAGGAGAAACAGTCCAGGGAAAATTTGGACTGCTTAGCTAAACTAACTAATGAGCAGAAGCAAGAGCAAGCAGAAACAAGAGTGAGAGCAAAGCAAAAAGCAAAAGCAGCACCATGTACTGCCCTGTCTGTGTGTCCTGCCAGCTGTGGGGGAGCAGCTGATAACAAAACCAAAACAAAACTTTCATCCTTCAGAGCCAGTCTTGAAGGCACAGAACATGATATCCAGCATCAACAGAACTCACAAATGGGGATACAAGCATCATAACCTCACCCTAGGACACGTTCTCTCTCTGTAGCTCTGAGAGGAGCCCTGGTTGTGTGAGGTGGGAGCTGGGCAGGGGCTCTGGCTTCTCCTCTCAGGCTGGGGCTCACCAGTGAAGCCAAAGCATGCTGGCCCTTGCTTGCAGTTTGTCCTGTGGGTGCAGTCCTGCTTCCCCTGCTGTTCATCCCCAGTGTAAGAAGAGTTGACGATGTCCAGCTCGCTTCATTTTCAGTGTAGAAGCTCTGTGGAGCTGGAAGCAGAGCAGGGAGCCTGGCAGTCAGTGCTCTCCAAGAGGCCCTGCTGGCTTTGCCCAGCATTTCTGTGCTTTGACAGTTTGCTGTCCTGCAGGGTGGGAGAAGGAAGAGCCTGCTGGAGCCTGGGAAATGCCTACGTGTCCCTGGGGAGCCACGAGCAGGCTTTGCACTTTGCAAGGAAACACCTTGAAATCTCCCAAGAGGTAAGAGAGGCTGGTGCAAACCAGAGGGAGCCTGTGACACCTGCTGAGAGCAGGACTGTTCTATGCCAATAAGATATATTGGTGCTCTCCCTGCTCTGGAAAGCCCTTCTCTCTGTGCTGGTTCAGTTCTTGGGAACTGCAGAGCTTGGCTGGAAAACACTCTCTTGATGGGAGGCTCCCAGCCTTGCCCCTGATTACAGCAAGTGTGTGAGCTGCACTTTGCTCTTAACCAAAGTTCTGGGTGAGAAAGGACCTGGGGACTCATGCACTGGCTGGCCAAGGTGCTGTGCAGTGTCCAGTGTGTAAGATCCCACTTTGCTGAGCCCAGGGAGATTCCAGCTGAGCTGGAGCTGCAGTGGATGCTGTCCCTGGGTGCACACAGCCTGCAGCCAGCCCTGTGCCACTGCCACCCCTCTGTGTGCAGCTGCTCTGCTTTCACCTTGGCCTGGCCCAGCTCTCTGCAGCTTTCCTGCCATTTTCAGGTGGCTCAGAAGTGCAGAAAGCCAGAATTCCACTGTTTGCTCTTTTCAGTGTGTTGAGGAAATCGGCTGTGGCCTCTTTAGTCTTCCCCAGATGAAGAAATTGCCCTCTTGAAGCACTAGTTGAAATCACCATCTGTAAGTGTGCTGGGTGTTCTCCTGCCTGTCTCTTAGGGTGGCTAAATCTCTGAGTAGGGCTGACACAGCAGCCTAATTACAGATTTAATTATACTTATCAGGCACACAGAAATTCTGTTCTTTGGCCCTGCACATTCTAGGACTTTCCCAGCTCTGCTCAGGCTGGGGCTGAGTTCTCAGAGCCAGGCATCAGCTGGGGGGCCCTGGGAGGATCAGCCCTGGTGGTCCTGGGCCTTTGGGGATGGAGGGGAGACCCAGCAGGGTGGGGGTCCCAGTGTTGTCATTGCAGGGTGCTGGCTGTGGCTCCAGCTGTGCCAGCAGTGGGTTCCTCAGGGCAGGTGGCTGATGAAGTCCCCCCCATCATGAATTATGAGAGACTGTCCCTTTGACAAGCAGCAGGATTTTGGCCAGGAGAAACCTTGTGGAATTCAACCCTTTCAGGCTGATGTTCATAACTCACTTCCCATCACCCTTCTTCCCAACAAAAATCTAATGGTGGCATTTGAATCCAAATGAAACCAGCTCAGGGTAACCACATGGAAACTGCTGCAGATTGATCAGAAGTTACTCACAAAATCCCACTGGAATAAAGGATATTTACCTAAAAACCCTGGAAGCTGCCACTGCTCTGGAATACTTTTGTCACCTCAGAGTGCAGTTCCTGGGAGGCTGGGGGCAGGAACCAGGGCTCTGGTCTGTGTGTGTGTGTGTGTGTGTGTGTGTGTGTGTGGCAGGTCCTGCCCGGGGTCATTGTCCTGCCTGTCTGTTCCTGGTTGTTAATGGGGCTTTGGAGATGATCTGAACTGAGTGGAAGTCAGGGAAGCACTTAACAAATGAGCATCAAGGACTGTAAGACCTAACATGGGCATAGTCATTTCTCTGGAGATGATGTCAACAGCAAATCTCCTGTAATTGGCAGGGGGATTTATGCCTGGTGATAAGCTCTTTGATCTGCCTCCCTTTACTGGAGCTTGGGGCTTTGTCATAAATAATGTGGGGATTTATGGGTTTGTTCCATGCTGCAGACTATGGCAGGGGACACAAAGGAGCTGTTGCCAGGCATTTAACAGGAGTTGGCCTCTCCAGGGGAACAGCCAAGGTCTTCCTCTGTCACACAGGCTGCTCCTCCTCTGAAGATTAGAGGCTGTTTCTGGGTGACCTCTGTGGTGTGCAGCACAGCCATTCTCTGCTTGGCTTAAACTTTGAGGAGGATCCAGTGATGTGTCCCACAACTCCTCATTTTAAGATCTCTGTCCAAACATGTAACATCAGCTTCCTTGGCCTCAGGCCAGCAAGAGGTGGGAATTGGGGGAAATGTGGACTTTTGAAGGGATTTTTGGAGCACTGTGTGGGTGGATCACTAGGAACAACTCGGAGTTGTATGGCTGTGAGCCAGGAGAGAAGGGCTCCCAGGGCCCCGGTGTGCCCACGTGGCTGACGGCAGCGTGGTGTCTGTGCTCAGTAACTATGGAAATCCTTGGGGAAGGGGCCTGGGAGTTCCAGGGCTCTCTGCCAAGCTCTGTGTGCCTACAGGACAGCCCAGATGAGCCCTTTTAGGCTCAGTCCTGTGGCAGTGGGCGAGCTGAGCCCTCTCAGTCCTTGCACTGAGCTGTTTGAGCTGCAGCACGGCGAGCCCAGACCCTCTCCCAAATTATCCCTGGGGAATAGTTCTGGAGAGCTGTGTGGCCTCTCAGGTGTCTCTGTGTTGGATTTTGGGGTGGCACTGCCAAACCCTGGGCTGGGGGCTGTGTGTTTGGAGCAGCCCAAGCCTTTAACCAGAGCCCTGTTGGTTTTCCTGCTGCAGATCGGGGACAGGAGCGGGGAGCTGACGGCGCAGCTGAACGTGGCCCAGCTCAGGGCAGCCCTGGGCTTGGGCCCTGGCCAGGAGGACCTGGCTGCAGCTCATCCCTACCCTGGCTACGAGGCACAAGGTGAGTTCCTGGCATTTTGGTGGCCTTGGGAAGTCAGGAATTAGGTGGTGTGGGGAGGGGAAGGCGTTTGCAAGTGGGCAGGAAATGGAAATGCTAGAGCAGAATAAGGCTGTGGAGTGAGTGCCTTCACCCCAAAGGGATGTTTGCCCTGTGCTTTCCACAAGCTGCAAAGGCAGGAAATGGTCCCCAAAAAATGGTACAGAAGGAGTTAATGGAATTAATCTGCATTGGGAATGGAATTCCACGTGCCATGCAGCAAACCAGCTTTTGTATCTTTTAAAGCTCTGCAGGGCTCTTTTCTCTGATTTGACTGATACCTGAGGCTTTCAGGAGTGATTGGCAGGGATTTTTGGCTGCTCTTGTTCTGCTCTTGTTCTGGTGAGCAGCCAGTAACCAGCTCAGGGCAGGGGCTGGAGGCAGGCTGGGACCATCAGCACACACTGGGTGACAGGAACACCTGCAGCAGTGCTGAACGTGGAAAGAAGATGTGGCAACACTTGGTCACAGCAGCCAGAGTGGCTTTACTGGGCTCTGGGTCACTGCCTGTGCTGCCAGGGGGCAGGGTGGCACAGACAGGTCCCCACAGTGCTGCCAGGACTGTCCTGGACTGCCCACTGCCCACGGGTGGTGCCTGGCACTGCCAGCTGGCAGCTCCATGCTGGGGCAGAGTTATTAATGCACACCCTGCATCCCAGGAGGTGTCACTGATTAAATGTGACCTTGTGGCACGGGCACGCTGCCCTGTGGGTAGCACTGACGTGGAGGGGATGATGCTGGGGCTGAGGCACTGTGCCCTGGAGGGGAAGGGGAGGCTGGCTGTGTGTGTGTGTGCCTGTATTGATCTCACATTGATAACCTCAATTGATCTCACATTGATAACCTGCTGCCTCACTGCTGGAGCTTCTCCTGGCAAGCGGAGGGAGCCAGCATGTCCTGCCATGCCCCACTGGAGCTGAGCTGTTGCCTCAAATGCTGTGGGGGCCACAGCAGCCCCACAGCTCCCTGTGCACCTCTTCTCCTCTTGTAACTCCTGAAGAACTCGTGCCTGGCATCTCCTCAGGGGCTTCCTTCTGGCAGCTGACTCTGCTGTGAAAGGGGAGAGGAAATGAGCCTCAGTGCTGGGGCTGTGTCTGGATCACAGGAGGTGTGGATGTGGCCCACGGGCTGCTCAGTGCCCTCTGCAGATCCAGATGTGCCGTGTTAACATCTGGAGCCAGCAGTGATGTTTCTGCCAGAGGCAGAGCTGAGCAGGTCTGTGGGATCCCTGGAGGATGGGAAGGGGCTGAGCAGCTGCAGGCAGAGCTCTGGAGGCTGCAGTGACCCCGTTAATCCGTGGTGCTCTCGCTTGCATTCCCAAGGCTGGGGCTGTTTGTTGAGAGAAGGACAAAGTGTTCTTGGGAGGAGGAACACCAGCAAACAACTGGGATTTGCAGTGCAGGGAGAGAAGGATCTGGAGAGCTGATTTCCCCTCTCCAGGTCCTGGGAATCTGCTGGGGATGTAAAAATCAGCTCTGTGTGTTGGGCTGGGGCCACAGGGAGGGAGTGTGAGGTCACACCTGGCTGAGCTCTCCGTGCTCTACAGGTGGGGAAGGGGCTGGCCCTGTCACAGGAGGCACAGCCTGCAGAGAGGAGCCTGACTCCTTGATTTCTCCTTAGCTTTTATCCTTTTCAGCTCTCTTATTCCAAACTTCACTGGAGGATGAGAGGCCACCAATGTGTCTCTGAGCCCTTGAGGGGAGGGAGATGTATTTTATGACTGCCAGAAATTTTGGTACCCTCCTGTGCACCTATTAAATGATTAGAAGAGCATAATTTTTTATATTATTAATAGCAGCAATTTCCAGCCAGAGGAACATCTGTTTCTGTAATAGGAAGCAGGTGAGGGAGTTGAGATTGGAGTTGGCTCCTGAACCAGCAGTGCCTTTTGATGTTGACAAATCTCATGGTGAGGAGAGCTTTCCACCTTTTTATTCCATTCCGATTCTTTTTCCTGCTTAAGGTTACAAAATGGCTGCACATTCCTAAGGATGCTAAAACCCTCTGATTAGGCAAACGTGATTAAACACATCAGTTTCATCAGGCAGGTACAGTAAAGCTTCCTAGCAGAGGCTGGGCCAGGTTTTCACTGTGGTGTCCTTCACAGGTTCCTTCTTGGTCATTGCCCTTCCCTGGGCTCTGGGGGTGGAAGGAGTGCCTGATGTTTCTCTCTGCTCTTCTGGCTCCCCTTGCTGAGCTCTTGATGATTTTAATTAATATTCTGAGAGTATTTGGATGTCAGAAGACAAAGCTGGAGGCTGGGGAAGTGGGGCAGGGCTGCAGAAGTCTTGTGAAAGCAGCGACCTTGTTGAGAAAGGCAAACACAGAGAGCTTAAAGCAACAAACTGAGGGAGGCTGGAGAGGAGCTGGAACACCAAGTAAATAAACAGGGGCTGGGTTTGCTTCTCCAAACAACCAAAAATGTGGCCCTGAATAAATCTCCTTCTCTTTCACACACTGCAGGCTGAGAGTTGAGTACTGGTAGGCTTTGCCTTTGGAGAGAATGAAGGACTTTTCTGTGGCTCCATGGGGTTGTTTTTAGGGGTGAAGGCAACCAGGGTGAGAATCAGCACTGGGGGATGTCCTGGGGTGCAGACAGACAGACAGCACTGGTGCCCTTTTGCAGATGAGGTGAAGCTGCAGATCTGCTCTGTGAGGAGCAGAGTTCCCACCATGGACTGGGAGCTCTGAGCTGTCCCTGGTCCCAGCCTGGGAGGGGAATCAGGGCTGGGGCTGCTGCCCTGATCCTCTGGGGGATCCTGCCCAGCTGGGAGGGGGCACAGGGACAGGGATCCCCCGTGGGCTGGGGGCACACAGCAGCCCTGGCCCCCTCAGTGCCTCTCCACAGGGAGAAATAGCTCTGGGCTCCTTTTTCCTGCTCTCCTCAGCCTCAGCCATCCCTGCTGGCAGCAGCAGAGGCAGGAGACACCAAACAACCTCTGCTGGCAGCTGGCAGTGGGTGGGGAGGCTGCTGCAGGTGTTCAGGAGGCGCTGGCATGGGGATGATGCTGGCTCTGGCAGGGTTTCTGTGCTGTTTGCAGAGCACAGACCCCTCTGCCCTGCTGGGAGCAAACTCAGTGCAGGGCTGTGGTACAAGGTGGTCTCACACAGCTCTGAGGCATTGCTGGGATGTTGGGCACATCTTTGGTTTTGATTTTGGTTTCCCCATGCACATGCAATGGGCATCAGCTTTTCTGTTTTTAGGGGTGAAGGCAGCCAGGGTGAGAATCAGCACTGGGGGATGTCCTGGGGTGCAGACAGACAGACAGCCAGCATTGGTGCCCTTTTGCAGATGAGGTGAAGCTGCAGACCTGCTCTGTGAGGAGCTGCCTGTGCCCGGCATGGCCTGGGAGCACTGAGCTGACCCTGCCTGGCCAAGGCTGGAATAAGGCTGACTTACAGGTAAAGCCTGGTCAGTTTGTGTCAAAGAAGGAGCCTGACTCCCCTCTCTGCTGATCTCCTGCACGAGGCTGCCCTGCCTGTCTGGTGCTCCATGCTGGGATTGCTCGTCCTGTGTGTTCTGCAGCGGGCACAGCACCCCACTCCTTCCTGAGCACTGCTCAGCTCTGTGGGGCTTTGATTGTGGGGCTCTGCATCCTCAGTGCAGTTTGGAGCTCATCTCTTCACAGGAATCTTTGAACCCTTGGATCAATCAGACTGGAATAGAAAAAAATCTGCTTTTATGTTTTCCAGCCTGTTTGTCTTTGTTTGTTTGCTCGCTTTAAATATCTTTGAAGTACCTAGAAAGTGTTTAGGGCTGATAAACCAGGCAGGATTGACCATCCCTGTGCTGATGCAAGCAGGGAGGGGGTGATGCTGCCCAGCCACAGGGATGTTCCTTCCCTGTAGTTTGCTCCATCTTCCTGCAGAAAACTGTCAGCTGGGAGCTGTGGCAGTGTGAGAGCAGCATCTTGCTGACAGCGGGCCAGCCCTGCTCCCTCAGGCTGTGATTTCACTGTCTGGGAAGCATTTGCCTTCCCTGGGGCAGGGTTGGGGTCACATCCCCAGCATGGAACCTTCCCAGTGCCCTCCAGTCACACTGAGCAAGGGCAGCAACGTAAAGTGCTTCATGTTAAATCTCCTCAGCTGGATTTGATTTTTCCCAGGAGCTGCTGGGCTGCATCTCAGCCCTTTTTTTTTTTCATTGTGAAAAGGAGAGCCTGAGGCTGTGCTGGCTAATTGTACCTGCTGAGGCGGGGGTGATGGATGGATGAGGTGCTGCAGGAGCAGAGTGGCTTTTGGCCAAGGGGACGGGAGGGTTGGTGGGCTGGTGGCTTTGCTGTGCTCCAGCAGGGGCTCTCAGGGAGAAAATGCCCTCCATCCCTCCATCCCTCTTCCATCCTTCCCCTTCTGCAGTATCTGGAAATAGGAGTGTTTCTGAACACTTTTGGGGGGCCAAAATACCTGTCAGTGTGGCCCCTCAAGGAGCAGGGCAGGAGAGCTGCTTCCACAGGGCTTCTGCAGTGAAGATTCAGGATTCTCAAGGATGCCTCCTCTTTATAATGAGTTTTTTTTCTAAATCTTCTGCTGTTACAGCTGTGAAGTCATTCCAGCAGCACTGGTGGGGGGATGAACCTCTGAGTCATTTGGATTTTAAACTCAGTAATTTAGCACTCACTTCAGACTGCCCCAGTATTGGCTTTAGGAAGTTTTAAGATGCTCTTCCTGATTATTTAACGTTCCTCTCTCATCCTGCTGTGTCCATGAGCCTCCTTCCCAGCACTGGTGTCAAATACAGCAGGAGTTCTTGGCTCACAGCAGAGGAAATGCTCCAGGACAGGAGAAGGTGATGTTGTGCTACTGAAATTTGTTTTATCTTGATGCCAGGGGAGATGGCAAGAGCAGGAAAAGAGGATGAGGAGCAGGCCAGTTGTTGAAGCCTGTGGCAGGGGAAGGCACAACGTGGCTTGTGGCAAAGCCACGCATCCAATCAAGATTGAATCTCTTGTTGTGGGGAGGGAGAACTTCTTGGAAACCATTGGTTCTGGGAAGGCTGAAGTTCCCTTTGGCTGCAGTTCCAGACTCCAGCAGCACTCCCAGCTCTGCTGTGCTGTCTGGTTCCTTCCCAGACAGTTTTCCCTGGAAGCTGTGGGGTAGGAAATGCCCTGGCTGTGATGCTGCTCTGGCCTAGAGCACAGCACTGCCCTTAGGAACAAGATTCCTCTGCTTGCTGTGCCTTTTATGCAGCACAGAGCAAGGAAAGAGAAGGAGGAAGTTCTCTTTCTTGCCCAGCTAGAATTTCTTTTTCTCTCCTAAAGCTTTCTGTGTGGATGGCCACGGTGTGCTGTGAGCAGGGCCAGGCCAGACCCTCAGCAGAGTCCCTGTCATCCCTGGGGTGGCCTCAGGACCATTCCCTGGCAGGGACAAACCCTTGGACAGCCAACCTTGGCTTAGCAAAACCCCTGGCAGAGCTCAGGAGCCCAGTCCAGCGTGGGCAGCGTGTTCTGGGAGCTGCTGGCTGATCACAGGAGGAGGGATCGAGTCCATCCCCCCTCTTTTTTTGAGGGTTTTCCTGTGGGTGTTTGATGGCTGCTAAGCTGACATGTGGCTGCTCCTTCTGTGCCCTCCCTGAGTCAGTCTGGAGGACAGGAACGTGTCCTTGGGCTTGTCTGGCTGCTGGAGATGTTGCCCCTGTTAATTATTGCGTGTCACTTTTAGCTGAACCCTGCTTTTGATCTCTGCTTGCTCAACACCGGCTGATAATGGCTGGTGGGAGGTCATGAGGCTCTGCTGCATCCTGGAGGGAAAATTCCTGCCCTCAAAACAAGCCAGGTGCTGCTGCCAAGTCCATCTCCCCTCTGCTGGATGAGCCCTGGGGCTCTGAGCCTGCTCCCAGCCTGCCCCACCCCGCTCAGCTGCTGCTCCCCAGAGGATCCCTCTGTCCCCACAGGCTCCTCTCTGCAGCAGGGATTGATTGCCTGCCAGGGGTTTGGTTACAGGAGACTCTGCCTGCACTGCCCAACCTCCCCACAGCCTCCAGGCTTGACTTTCTCAAGGGTTTTGGGGTTGGGCGCTCGGTGTTTTCTGCAAATACCCCTCCTAAATATTTCATTCTTTGACCCAAATTGCCAATGTTTTATTTGCAGATTACCCTTGGTTAGAGAAAAGCTGATGCCTGTTGCACATTTGGGGGAAAACTGAAATCAAAGATGTGCCCAACACCACAGCAGTTACTCAAGAGTTTTAAGACTACAAATGAGATCCCCTTGTATTCCAAGACTGCAGCTTCCCTACCCTCAGTTTACTCCTACTGGGGGAAATAAATAACAAATAAGAAAAAAAGTGGCTCCCTTGTGCCATTTCTACCTGCAAGGAGGATTCTTTTCCCAGGTTTTACCTCTTCCATGTGACTGTCAGGGCTCTTTGGCCAGTGATCCAGAGCATCTCCTCATTCCCTCTCCCCATCCGAGGAGCCTCTGTGCCAGCTGCTCACCCTGAGTGCAGCCAGGAAATGCCCCAGGGCTCTGGGTGCTGTGTGGATGTGCAGCACTGCTGTTATTGCTGTTATTTCTATTATTTCTGTTCTTTTCAGCCCATTGCTCAGCTGTCAGGCTGGATTGTGGAGATGCAGAGCTGGGGTGACACAAACACAGAGCATCATCTTCTGCCAGTCAGCCAGACAAGCACCTTGATGCAAAGGGAATTTCTCTTTACTGCCACAATATTGTGTGCAGCTTTTGGAAAGGAGCAGTTTTGCCACAGAGGAGAAAACTGCAGGATTCTTGTTCTGGAGCAGGGCTGTGTTGTGCTCAGGGCCTGTTGGGAGGTTGAGATTTGCTTGTGCTCTGGATAGAGCTCATCAGTGCCTCCCAGCAGAGCAGGGATCAATCCTGTCCTTGTGGTTCTGTGTCCTCAGGCACAGAAGGGGCCAGAGCTGCTGGGATTCCCTGGTCCTTCCCTGCCTGCAGGAGCAGGGTGAGCAGATGGCCCTTCCATGGATGGGCACACAACAGCCTGGCACCAGCATTTTATGGCCCAGTCGTTGTAAATAACTGATATTATTTGCTTTCTCTATTTGGAGAAAAGTATTGTTCTACCCCAGTAGCAACTGGGAAAACAAATGCCACCATTTATCAGGCGAGTGCTGACAATAATAGAGGTCAAGTGGATTTATAGTGCCAGAACCCATTATGTGTTTGAAGACTAATTAAAGCCTTAAATGAGATGCTTGTCCTACTGGAGGATTCTTTTTTTTTTTTTTTCCTTCTTTCTTTTCCTGCTGCTGTGCTCGTTCTCCCCCTCCCCCTTGCCTCTGTGAGAGCTTTGCTGTAACAAAGGAGTACGAGGCTGCCAGAGCTGCCCTGATGAGATGTCAGCAGAGGGTGGCTGGAGATGCTCTGGGAGCACTGGACCCTATCCCCACTGTCACCTGGGGGCTGGGAAGGGTTTCCAGACCAGCATTCCACCCCACACAATGGTCTTGGCTGCTCTGATGCAATTATCCTGGGCAATATTTAGAGTTGTCTGCCAGGATCAAGGTTTGGGTCTGTGCAGAGGGGGGAGGTGCTGTCCAGGGCTGACAGAACTCACCCAAAAGCCAAGTCACTCTCTTGGCTAATACAGGCACAGGGGGAAATGACCTTTTCATGAGAATACAGCAAGTCCTGATGTGTTTGGGGTGCCCAGCCTGTGCTCTGTGGGGCTGCTCACCCAGCAGGGCTGCAGGGGGGCTGATGCTGGCTCCACAACCTTTCCCTGCTGCTTTTCCTTGGAGTCCCCTGTCAGGTTGAATTCTGCCTGCTCTGGCACAGCCCCCCCCGAGGGATCCAGCCTGTTCCAGCTGTAAATACAGAACTGGGGCCGTGTCTGGGTGGGGGGGCCCTGCTCTGCTGCTCTTGGAGCTGCAGGAGAGGGGGCAGAGCTGGGGCTCATCGAAGCTCATGTCAGCCTGATGAGAGCTCCTGCCAGGGCTCCCTGAGTCCCTGCCACCCATGTTCAGCCTGATCTTATCAGCTGCTCTCTCTACACATGTTCAGCCTGATCTTATCAAATGCAATCTCTACACGTGTTCAGCCTGACCTTGTCAAGTGCAATCTCTGGGAGAGGGAGCCTGTCCATGCAGGAACAAAGCTCTGTCTGCCCAGCTTGTCCTAGTGCTCCTTTCCCTGAGATGATCCCATCACCATCCTTGATAAACCTTCTGTGTGTTCTCTGTGGCTGCAGATTAAAGACAAGAATGTGAAATCCGTTAAACTCACCTCAGCAGCCAAATTGCAGAAGCAAAAAGTTGAAAAAAAAAAAAATTCAAAAATCCCCTTGGTTCATGGTGCTGTTGAGATCATAGATGGGGAGGAGGAAGAGATTTTGAAAAAAAAATATTTAAAAAAGGAGCAACACCCCTGAAAAGAGCAACAGCCCAGGAGCTCCAGGAAAACAGGGCATGAATGCAGCCAGTCAGGAGCCTTGCTCAGCTGATGTTCACAAGAAGGTTTCAACTTGCTCTCTTTGAGACCTCAGTAAACCTCCAAGACAGAGAGAGCATTTAGAAAGGCCCCTGAGGTTTTCCATTTCTCTGCAGCAGGCTTGGTAAACATGCCAATAAATGCTGGAGAGAGAGAGAGAGAGAGGGGAAAAAAAACCTTCCAGAGGAGCAGACCTGGGTTTTGAGCTGCTCAATCCTTCACATCCCCACTGCTGCTGTGGAGCAGCCCTGGGGAGAAGGAGGCAGAGCTCAGCTTTGGCTGAGCATGAAGTGGTGCTGCAGGTATTTCTGGGCAAAATAAGTTGGGAGAGGCTGAAAGTTACATCTGGAGCCATCTGAGGGAATGGAGACAGAAAGTTAGAGGGACTCCTCCTGCCATCCATCCATCCTGTGGGATGCTTGTGAGTATGGAAAGCTCTGCTCTCCTGGAAGGTGCATGAGGATGTGTGGGATGAGAAGGGGAGAAGCTCCCACATGTCTGGTGGGATTTGCTGCTGGTGTGGATCCAGTTTCTTGTAGCCCTGGGTGATAGGGACCCTCCTAATGCTGCTTGTTTTAGGGGTGGTGAGTGGAGACAGTGCCCCCAGCACTGGCTGGGATTTCTGGGAGAAACAGCTGAGTTGGATGAAGTTTATTTGTAATTCTGAACTTCTTCCTCTCTCAGCTCCAGTGTGTGCAAACCCCACACAGTCACAAACAGCCACCAGCATCAGAGCAAGAGAAGATGAGTTGTTGTGCTGGGGTAGGCTCAGCTGCCTGTGTCTATTAAATTAACAGCAGGCAGGTTTTCTCTGCTCGCAGATTAATGGCTGCTGGCCAGCAGTTCAGTGCTCTGGGAACACACAAAAGCACCTGGGGATGGAGGTGTGTAATTAATGACTCTTTAGACAGCTGGAAATGATGTGTGTTTATCTAACTGGGCACACTTTGCTGCTTTCTTGCTTTCCTGGAAGTGGCTGTTAAAGGGAGCGTTGACGCACACTCACTTCCAGGGCTGGGCTCACCTCTGGAACCCAGATGTGCCTCTCATCAGGTGTTTGGAGGTGACTTTTCTTCCAGATCCACCTTTGCTGCTGTGGGTTGTTCTGAGGGAAGCCACGAGCAGCTGTGGCAGTGTCCAGAGGGTGTAACTGGGAACGGCCCAGCCCTGCTGTCCCCTCCTGCCCGAGCAACGTGGCAGCACCCAAAGGTCCTTCAGCCAGGCCTGACAGCACCCAAAGGTCCTTCAGCCATCTCACAGCCATCTCCTCCCTCTGAGGGTGGTGGGAATGTGGTGGAGCAAGTGGAGTTTTCTGCAGGGATGGGGTTGTTGGGCTGCCCAGGCAGTCGCCACCCCTGGAGGTGTTCAGGGAGTGACTGGATGTGGCACTCAGTGCTCTGATCTGGGTGACAGGGTGGGAATTGGTTGGATTTGAGGTCTTTGAGGCCTTTTCCGACACAAATGTTCTGAGCTGCTGGCAGGTGGGCCCCTGGCTTTGTGTGCAGGGGATGAGTTTGGTGGGAGCTCTGCCTGCTCCTCGTGACGTGTGTTCAGTGCCTGTTCCCCACCTCCAGCCCTGATGTCAGTCCCCTGAACTCAAAGCCTGGTAATGAATCACCTTAAAACAAAGCTGGAGCTGGTGTGCTTTTTGGAGGAGAGAGGCAGAAATGTGCAGAAATGTTTTGCTGATTGGAGTCTTTATGGCTGCAAGCAGCAAATCCCTTCATGGTGGTGGGGCACAGACATCAACTTCAGGTCCCTTTTGGCTGAACTGTGATGTGAGTTTGTGACCCTTTATTTATTATTTAAATAATAAATAAATTTGCTATTTATTTCCCCCAGAAGGAGCAAACTCAGGGTAGGAAAGATGCAGCTTTGGAATACAAGGGGATCTTATTTGTACAATAAGATTACAACTCCTGAGTAATTGCTGTGGTGTTGGGCACATCTTTGATTTCAGATTTCCCCCAAATGTGCATCAGCTTTTCTGTAACCAAGGGTGATTTGCAGATAAAAGACACAGCTGGTCTGAGCTTGTGTCTTGTGAAGCTGAGCTTCTCAAAGCAGAGCTGTCCTTGGAGTTGGTGCAGTTTGGATCCAGCTGTGGTGGCATCTGGAGCCCTGGGTGTGCTGGTGGAGGATTCCCTGGAGCCTTTTTCCATTTAATCCCCATGCTCTGCTTTCAGCCAGCCTTGATCTGTGAATTTTGTGCTTTTTCTCTGCTGTGCTTGCCCAGTGAGCAGCTGTGTGGCCCCTGAGCTCAGAGGGGCACTGGGCTGGGCTGGGGGAGCTGAGCTGGGGTTTGGGGACGTGGCTGCTGCAGGAACCACCCAGAGCTCTGTGGTTTCTGTTCTCAGGGCTCAGCACAGGGATCCTCCCTGCCCAGGATTTCCCCTCCAGCCTGGAAGGTGTCACAGGACCCCGAGTGCAGAGTTTTGGGCTCTGCCCTGTGTGGGGTTGATGCAGTGGGGTGTCACATGGGGATCAGCTCAGCTGAGCCTTCAGGAGCCTTCAGGGAAGGGCAGGAGCTTTCCCAGGTGTGGTGAAAGCATCCCAGGGCCGTTTGGTACATCCTGGCTGTTTGTCAGCAGGGCGGGAGCAGCTGGAAGGAGACTGGAGGTAAAGAGGGTTTGGAAACCAGGAGTGAACTGTGTTTCACCCACTCTGTTGTTGTTGGAATCAAACATCAAAATCTTATGAAATCTCAAATAAATATCATAAATCCTGCCAAGTTTTGATTCCTCTTTCAGGTTCAAGGCAAGATTTTGTTCCCCTTAAGGCTGGGCCTATGGTAGAACACATTTGCTCCTTCACTTAGTTTTCCAGCCTCTGTGACTGTAGAGAAAAGCTCAAAGTTGAGTCCCAGAAACATTCTTTCAGCTATAAACATGATGATAAAGCAGAAAATCCACAGATGTATTGAATTGTCTCTTTGTTATGATTTTTCTCAATGCCAGTCCCATGGCTTTTGTGGTTTAGGGTGAGGTTTGTAACTCCTGAATTCCAGAGACCTTGTCTGAGATCAGGGTCGTGGTGTGACCTGGCTGCAGCTCAATGGCCAGAGGCTCACACTGCCCTGTGACAGAGCTTTAAAAACACCCAAAACAAAAGGAAAAAAAACCCCCAAATTTGAATCTCAAGGCCAGCACAGCTGCATCATCCCACCCCTTTGACTTTTAGCTAACCAGAGCAGGGGATCTGCCGTGGTTTGGGTTCTCTCTGTGTGACATTTGTGTGTTGGTGACACCCCCCTGATGTGAGAGTGTTGTTTTGCAGGAGCCAGGCCAAAGAGGCTCCAGAGGAACAGCATGGACAGCCTAGACCTCCTCAAGTTCCCTTCTGGAAAGGTAAGCAAAGATGCCTGGCCTCAGAGATTTTCAGTGGGAATCTGTGCACAGATTCCAGTTGTTTGTTGGTGCCTGGCTTCATTTGCAGGGAAATATGCAATTAGCAGATATCACTGGAGTCAATGGGAATAACCAAAGAGGGTTTCTAGAGAGCTTGGAGGAGAGGAACAGCTGGTCTGACTCAAAATGCACTTAACACTCAGAGCTGGAAAGTCACTTCTGGGCTTTTTTTGAACAAGCAGCCCTTGATTGGAAGGATCATGGTGAGCAGCTTAGCCCTGAGTGCTGCCAGTGCCTGTCACCCCAGTGGAGTGGCACAGAGGGAGATGGAGCCCTGCAGGAGCAGAGGGTTTGTTCCAGGGTTTGTTCCAGGGGTTGCTTTGCTCCTGGGAGTGTCAGATCTGAGCAGATCAGAGTTTCCTCTGTGTCCCCAGGGCTGCTCCTGCAGCAGCTGGAGGCTCTGAGCCCTTCCAGCCCCAGGGATCATTTCAGCCTCTCAGGAAATGCTGCTGCCCAGGGTCAGCCCTGCCCCTGCAGCCGTGCTGCCTTTTTGGAATGATTTTGGCACAAATCATCCCCATTCACCCAGTGCTTTCCAGGCACAGCATTTCCAGAACTCACAGAGAGGAGAAGCTCACCCAAGCCGCAGGTGGGTGCAGGTGGTCAATGGGACACAACCTTGAGAAACCATTTAGGTACCTAAAAATCCCAGCAAACACTGGGAAGGCCGGGCAAAAGCTCCTCCCTGAATCAACTCTCTTTGGAAAATAAATTCCAAATGTCCTGATGTATTTTGATCAATTCTCCCAGTGCCCCTTGGCCATTTTGGCTTTTGCTGCTCTCACCAACGTGACTCCATCTCCGGGGTGTCGATGGCAGGGACAGCAGTGCCCAAGGTCAGGGGACATGGGCTGGTGTCCCCATGGAGCAGCAGAGCCCTGAGGGCTGGCCAGGGGCTGGGCTGCTGTGTGGCTGGCTGTTCATGCTGCTGGTTCCTGCTCTCGGCTGTAAATGCTGAGCATCACTCACCAGCTCAGGCAGGGTCAGGGATTTCAGGGGTTCTGTGGGAGGATGCAGCAGGCAGGAGCTGTGGGGTCAGTGTGAGCACTCCTGTCCCCCTGCAGTGTCCTTGGCAGGCTGTGAGGTCACCTCTCCCTCAGAGTGCTCTGGGTGCAGTTCCTCTGCTCTGTCCCACTGGGTACAGCCCTGGGGGAGCTCCTGTGTGACCGTGCCCACAGGGGATCTTGGATGAGGGGAGAGATGAGCATCTCACTCCATGGTTCAGAAAGCTGATTTATTATTTTATGATATATATTACATTAAAACTATACTAAAAGAATAGAAGAAAAGGTTTCATCAGAAGGCTGGCTAAGAATAGAATAGAAAGGAATGATAACAAAAGCTTCTGTCTCGGACAGAGTCCGAGCCAGCTGGGCTGTGATTGGCCATTAATTAGAAACAACCACATGAGCCCAATCCCAGATGCACCTGTTGCATTCCACAGCAGCAGATAACCATTGGTTACATTTTGTTCCTGAGGCCTCTCAGCTTCTCGGGAGGAAAAAAATCCTAAGGAAAGGATTTTCCATAAAAGATGTCTGCGACACTGCTGTGCTTTGTGCTGTGGTGGGAGTGAGAAGGAGCAAGGAGTGAACCCATGGGGTGAACCCTGACCTCTCCAGCATCCTCTGGGTGTTGTCTCTACCAGAAATGCCTTCTCTTTCTTCTCACAGGAACCCACCTTGGTTCTGAGCTCCAGCACACTGCAGGACACTGCTCCCTGCTCACCCTGTGTCTCTCACTCCTGCATTTCATCTCCTCTGGTTTTGTCTCCCAGCCTCTTGTTTATTCCTTTGTGTACCAGACTAAAATCCCTTTCTCACACTCTGGGTTTCACCCTGAAGGTGCCCACCTGCTGCAATTGAGTCATCTCTCCTGTTGTCATGCACTGAGCGCTGTGAGGGCTCCAACCAAGGCACTGCAAGGCACTCTCCAGCTCTGATTTATGTTCCTGTGGCTGCTTTTTAAGATGTGGGCACTGGCCTGGCTGTGCCATCAACGTGGCAATGAATCTCTCCTTCCTTCTCAGTGTTCCTGTTTGGGATCTCTGTCACCTGTGTTTCCCCATACCTGGGGTGTCAATCCTGGGTTTCAATCCTGTATTTCAGTCTTGTGTTTCCACCCTGAGTTTCAATCCAGTGTTTCAATCCTGTGTTTCCATCCTGTACTTCAATCCTGTTTCCATCTGTGTTTCCATCCTGTGTTTCAATCCTATACTTCAATCCTGTGTTTCAATCCTGTATTTCAGTCCTGTATTCCAATCCTGTATTTCAATCCTGTGTTCCCATCCTGCATTTCCATCCTGTGTTTCAATCTTCTATTCCAATCCTGTGTCCCAATCCTGTGTCCCATCCTGTGTTTCTGTGTCTGTGGGATCCCTGAGCACGAGCCCCACGTTACCTGTGCTCCTGTGCCTCTCCTGCTCTGTGGGTAGAGCTCCCCCAAACCCTGAGGCAGGCCTTGCTGCAGTGACTGTTTCTTGCTTTCCCAAGGAGCAGAATGGGGACAGCCACCACGTGGGAGAGATGAAGATCTCAGGGAAGGAGTTCTTGTCGTTACCTGCCAGAACGAGGAGGCACCGGGAGCACCAGGCCAGCTCGGAGAGGAGACCCCAGGGATCCCCTCTGGATGCTGGGGAGCTCAGGGTGCAGGTGCCACAGTCGGTAGGAAGATGATTTTAATCTCCAGTGGGATGATTTTACTCTCCAGTGCTGATCTGGGAGTTCCTCATCTTTGTTCTTACCTCATTTCCAGCCAGGTGTGGGGGTGCAGGGGGGGACTTCTGGCTGGAAAGGAGATTCTGAAGTTGTGCTGTTTGTTGGCTCTGGGGGCAGCTGTGGGCAAATCCTTTTGTCTTTTTGAGCATCACTGTCCTTTTGGCAGAGCAGTGGAACCAGTCTCCATCACAAACTGTGTCTCAGTGGTGACATTTAAACCTTCTCTTGAGGGACAGGAGCCTGGAGCTGAGCTTAGCTGAGTTTAGGATTGTCAGGATGTGATGCCTTGGATTGCAGGAAAGCACAGCAGTTTGGGTGCTTTGTGGAGCTTGGATTGACCAGCTCCTGGGGCCCATGAGTGGGATTGGTGCCTTCCAAAGGCAGAGCCCTTCCCAGGATTTTGACACACAACCAGAGGTGCTGGTTTGCTGGTTGCCTCTGCCAAATGTGGGACTGTAGAAGTTCTGCCTCATGTTCTGATCACACCGATGGTCAATGTGCAGAGTGATCTCTTAGAATCCATCAGAGATGGTAGAAATCATCATCCAGGAGCTTTTCTTTGGGAGCAGCACAGATGGAGCTCATTTCCTCAAGAGCTGGCCCTGGTGTTGGTGATTTCCAGGTTCCTGCTCTGATCAGTCTGGGCTCAGCTCCCTGGGGGATGGTGAGGATCCATGTCCTGGGCAGCTCCCCAGATGCCTTTTTGCTGTTTTTAACCCGAGAGTTCTGCTGAATTTGGGCCCTTCCCTTGGCTGGTGTTGGTGTTTGTGGTGACACATGGCAAACACAAAGACTGGGGAGCTTCCCTGCAGCTGTGCTGGGTTTGTTCCCAGCCCTGGAAGCAGAGCTCACTCCCACAGTGATGGCACCTTCCTGCATGGTGGGAGGGGGCTTGGAGGTGTTTGAGCTCAGTGATCTCGGGTGAGAAAGCCCCAAACCCTCAGCTTGTTGCCAGGAGAGACAAAGCATGAATGATCAGTGATCTCATGGGTGCTGGAAGTATTCAGGTTTTTGCTTTGCACTGGCTCTCTAACACACTGTCACAGTTCTGTGATCATGCAGAGATTCCAGATGGAAGAAATCCAAGCCAGAAAAGATAGGCCTAGGTTTTGTTTTTCCTTGGCATTTAAGAAAAAGAGAAATTAAATATTTTCATGCTGGCTAAGAAAGAGTCAGAGCTGCAGAGCTTGGGATGAAGCCGTGGCTGTGGAGTGGGGATGCTTGAAGGGAATTCTGGCTCTGAGTCCTTTGTTCCTCAGCTGTGGATCATGGGAAGAACACATCCTGCTGTACCTGTGTGCATGAGTGTGTGGGCACATCCTTTTTTTACCACAGACATTCCTGACTTTCAGTTCTCTGGCCACTGGAGACCCAATTTTTACACTAACTGGAGTTTTAAAATTTTTTTTTAGACTTCTCTGAGCTCATTCTTCATTCCCAACAGTGCTCATGGAAATGGTCTGCTGGGAAAAACATTTCCTGCAGCTCACAGGTGCAAACATGATCAGTGAGAAGGAAAACAAAGCTCATCTGAGCCAGAGAGGAGCCAGCAGCATGGGGGCACACAAGGCAATATAAAGAGAGAAAAAAAACCCACTTCTGCCAGAAATAGCCCTGTATTTTTAACTCAGACATTCAGCCAGAGACCAAACAAGAGCCACGCTCCATCAGGAGCTGGGGAAGGCATTCCTGAGGAGTGGAGCTGGGGGTCCATGGGCTGTGGCTGACAATGGCCCTGTGGGGCTTTGCCAGCCACTGGTGACCCCTTGGCAGCACATGGGGGGTTGAGAGAGGCCAGAGGGCTCTGGGGTGGCTCTGGGTCACTTCAGGGCAGCTTTGCTGTGTTGGAGCTCCCAGCTCGGCCAGGCTGGACCTCAGGGTGTTCAAAGTCAGCGTTGTCCTGTGGGTTTTGCCATGAGCAAAGCAACCCCTCTGTGCTCTGCTGTCACTGTTGGAAAGCTGCAGTTCCATCCATGGGAGCCTTTGCAGGCAAAGGGAGCAAACCCCACCCCAGTGGGAGAGAAGCTTTTCCTGGTCAGGCTGTTCAGGCAACAACTCCCCCAGATTCCTCATTTTGCAAGGAACAAAGCAAAAATTCTCTTTAATCCGCTGGTAAACTGTGAGTCCTTAGTTAGGGGTGATCTCTGCAGGTTGATCTGAGGCTTTTCTGGGATGCCACAAAAAACCCAGACTGTGAGCAGGGAAAAAAATTAACCCAGGTCCAGTGATGTGACCTGTGGGTGAGCCCTGAGCTGCATCCCAGGGCAGATCCAGCCCTGAGCTCCATCCAAGGGCAGATCCAGCCCTGAGCTCCATCCCAGGGCAGATCCAGCCCTGAGCTCCATCCCAGGGCAGATCCAGCCCTGAGCTCCATCCAAGGGCAGATCCAGCCCTGAGCTCCATCCCAGGGCAGATCCAGCCCTGAGCTCCATCCAAGGGCAGACCCAGCCCTGAGCTCCATCCCAGGGCAGATCCAGCCCTGAGCTCCATCCCAGGGCAGATCCAGCCCTGAGCTCCATCCCAGGGCAGATCCAGCCCTGAGCTCCATCCAAGGGCACATCCAGCCCTGAGCTCCATCCCAGGGCAGATCCAGCCCTGTCCTGAGCTCCATCCCAGGGCACATCCAGCCCTGTCCTGAGCTCCATCCCAGGGCAGACCCAGCCTGGGGAGGTGCTGGGGATGAGGTGCCTGACTCAGAGTTCCTGCACTCAGCCCCCATCCATCCCTGCCTGTTGTTTCCCTCCCTCTCCCCCTGCTGTGCTGGGGTAATGCTGCTCTCCTGGCTCCCCCGGGGAGGTTCCAGGGGCGTGCTGATGGCTGTGAAGTTGTTGGAGCCTGGCATGGCAGGAGCCCTGGTGGCTGTCATTAGCGCTGGTGATGATGCTGCTAATTACCGAGTGCTGGGAAACTCCCCTTGGGAGGAGGCGGAGGGGAGGCAGGGAACGGGGCATGGAGAGGAGCCTGTCCCTCCTGGCAGCTCCGTGGGGCCCTGAGAGGAGGGCTCAGCCCGCAGGAGAAGCCGTGGGGATGCTGGCATGGATGGGAGCAGCCATGGCCCAGCTGCTGAGGAAGGTAGGAGAGCGTGGCAGGGCCCCTGTGCCTCACACCCGCCTGCCACCCTCTGCAGGAGGCTGCTGCTGAATGTGGTGCCCATGCAGGAGGCTCCTGACCCTCCTTACCCTGCCCAGAGTGGGAGATTTCCCAGCCATGGCTGGTGGCACTTGCAGGAGAAGGAGCAGCCCTGCAGGGTGTGGGGATGAGCAAGGACAGGCCCTGTTCACCTGGAGCCCAGGTGTGCAGCTCCCCTGGGGATGCTCAGGGCTGTCAGTGCCCTGAGGAGGATTTGGGGTGGGAGAAGCTGATGAGGGTGAGGTGCTTTTGGTCACGTTTTTGCTCTGGTGCAGCAGAGCCCTGAGCAGGAGTGGCTGCATTAAAGCTCTGTCCCTGTGGCTGTGGGCAGCCAGATCCAAGTCCCTCCAAATCCCTCCCTGGGACTCGTGCAGTGCACACCTTTCTGAGTTCCCTCTCTTTTCAAAGGAACATCAAAGCAGGGGTTTTGTACTACATGAAACTTGCAGACATCAAAGGCTTGCTCATAAATTTAACCCCTCTCTCCACTGTGCTGAAGGTCAGAATGCTCCAGCTTGGGTTTGACTCGGTAGCAGATGTGTTTTAGGGAGTTATTAGAAGGTTACTGGAAGGATGGAATTTTTCTAACACTTCAGAAATCTCAGAGATTGTGTCCCTCACCCTCCTCTGTGCAGAATGGAGAGGGCCCATGGAGGAAAGGGGCTGTGTGTTCTGGAAAAGACTTCCTGGGGACCTGCCCCAGTTCTGGGGCTGTGTTTGAGGTCAATGGCACTGAGCATCAGCCAGAGCTCAAGGGCCAAACCAATTTATTGTGTCAAGGTCCAGCAGCTGGAACTAAACCCATGGAGCAAGGTAAGGATCAAACCCACCCGTCTGGATCTGTGCTCTGGAAATTCCTGGTCCTCAGGACTCTCCCCTTCCAGGCAGTGGCTCCTCACCCTCCAGAGCTGTCCCCCAGCCTGTCCTCAGCCAGGCCCATTTATAGGCAGGGGGAAGAGGAGCTGTGTGTGACTGCAGTGATGACTTGCAGGGATGGCTGCTGATGTATTTAGACACTGAACGATTTTCAAGCACTCTGCATCTCCAAACATTCCCTGGGACAAATGTTTTTATAAGGCCTTTTTTATGATGACAGTGAGAGGCAGCCATAAAAGAAAGGAATTTTTTTGTAGGTCATACATCCCCACCCCACAGGCAGGCTGCCAGAGTTGTTTTGGTGGCTTTCTGCCTCAGGATTTATTGGGGGATTGTTGGTTGCAGGACGCTCGTGGTTGACCCTCCGAGGGTCAGCCCTGGGGGTGCTGGCAGAGGGAGCAGATCTGGAGGGTTCTGCCTGTCCCTGCTGAATCAGGGCTCGTCCAGGCAGCTCTTGGCTGTCAGGTGTCCCCATCCCTCCCCTGTGACTTCACTGGGAGCTGCAGAATGGGCTGGGTGGGTGCAGGGATGTGTCAGCCTAGGGGGCTGCTGGCCCCACTGCCTCCTTTCCCTGGTTGCCTTGTGCTGTTTGAGGGGAGATTGGCACTTCCCCAGTTCCCTCTGGAGCTGGGATGAGGGGTTTACAGCAGGCAGCCTTCACTGCATCCTCCCTGTTTGAACATCAGCTTGGTCCCTGCTTCCTCTCCCTGTGTGTGAATGCCACAGCACAGGGGCAGTGCAGATCACACCCTCCCTCACCCCACAGCTCACTTTGCTCAGCTGCAGGGCTGTAATTATGCCATTAGTGCTGGTCAGACTTTCTGCTGTGAACGTGCTCTGAGAGGAAGGGAGAAGCCAGAGCCAGGCAGAGAGGAAAGGCAGCTGCTGCTAAATTTAAGACTGTTCCTATGACACCTGGAGGCTGCTGTGGTGGTGTCAGTCCTCTTGGAAGTGAGCAGGTAAACACAGAGCCTTGTTCTCAGAGTGCTTTATCTGCCTGTTCAGCTGCTGGGACCTTCCAAAGTGCTCGGGGCAGGGAGGCTGTGCTGGTTCCTGGATGTGCAGGAAAACCTGGAGAGCTCCAGCCTGACAGGTATGGGGAGGCTGTGCCAGGGATTTGGGCTCTTGGGAGAAGCAGTCAGGGGCGTCTCCCCAGAGTCATCTTGGATTGTCTGACCTGTCTTTCTCTCTGAGTCTCTCTGTTGAGCTGTAGGGTTCTCTCATCTCCTGTTCTCTGGCTCAGGTGGGCTCCTTGCACAAGCCAGGAGAGGTGTAAGAACTGCTCCCCCAAATCTGGAGCTGCAACACAGCCAGAGCTCTCAGGAGTTCTGCAGAACCCTGACAGTAATTCTTCTGTGGGACTTTGGTCATGGGAGGCAGGGAAATAAACGTGGGGATGGAAAAGCTCTGCAAAAAGTGGCTGCAGGAGAAGGTGGGGGGAGGCAGCAGCGTTTTCTGGCTTCTGCTGCCTCTGCTGCATTCGTTGCCTCAGAGGCAAATTATCAGTTTCTTCCTTGAATATGAACAGCTGCCAGGTAATGAATTCCCCCTCTCTGTTTTATAATGGCATTAAAATTGGGATTTGCCTTAGTTTTCTCTGTAATTATCCAATGAGCCTGTGTGAGTGAGAGGGAGGCAGGGCAGAGCTGGCTCTGCTGCAGGCGAGTGTCGTGCCTGGGGGATGGAGCTTGGGAATGGCCCTTCCTGAGGGGCAGATCCAAGGGATTGAATTCCAGGGATTGAATTAAGGAATGGCCCTTCCTGAGGGGCAGATCCAAGATTTGAATTCCAGGGATTGTATTTAGGAATGGCCCTTCCTGAGGGGCAGATCCAAGGGATTGAATTCTAGGGATTGAATTCGGGAATGGCCCTTCCTGAGGAGGAGATCCAAGGGATTGAATTCCAGGGATTGAATTAAGGAATGGCCCTTCCTGAGGAGGAGATCCAAGGGATTGAATTCCAGGGATTGAATTTAGGAATGGCCCTTCCTGAGGAGGAGATCCAAGGGATTGAATTCCAGGGATTGAATTTAGGAATGGCCCTTCCTGAGGGGCAGATCCAAGATTTGAATTCCAGGGATTGAATTAAGGAATGGCCCTTCCTGAGGGGCAGATCCAAGGGATTGAATTTAGGATTGACCCTTCCTGAGAAGGCAGGAAGCTTCCACGTGCTCCCTGGGGCAGGGCTGGTGTTGGCAGTGTCTGTTTGGGCTGCAGGGATCAGTGTCCCTGCTCTCCCCAGTTCTTTGGGATATTTCTGTTTCTTGCACTCCCTCTTTCTGTGTTTTCCCTCCTCCCAAGGCTGAGGTCAGGGAGGGGAATGGGAGACAGGATTTGCACAAGCCTGTGCCTGTGCCTCAGCCGCACTCAGGGCACAGAGCCAGGGCTGTGCCACCTGCAGGAGGGTGAACAAGCCCTGGCATCTGCAGGGGTGGCACCAAGGACACCCAGGGTCTGGGTGCTTCTCTGCTTCAGCATCAGGGACTTCATATTCCATCCTAAACTGGCTCCATGTGGAGGCCAGCTCTGGGGCTAGAGAACTGTGAGGAAAAAGCCTCTTAGCAGAGGAATCTGCCCGGGGAAGGAGGTAAAAGCTGAGCTGGTTGTCCAAGGCCACCCAGCAGACTCGTGCTGGAGGTCTGAAGGTCGATGAGCCAGGCTGGGGGTGACAAACCAAGCTCCCCAAATCCATTCTTGACTCACTGTAACTGAGTTTGCAGTTATTGGCACTTTGAAACCCTAATTGAGGTCTGCTTTCCTCCTTGCACAACCTTTTCTCCCGGCAAACTGTCAGCCATCAAGTGGGATGAGACAGTAAAAGAGATGTTACACTCACCATTTCCTAGAAACTGTCACTTTAAAGGGAACAGCACAGGGAAAAAAGGATGAATTGAAGCCAAACCCAGAGCGATAAGCCTCCAAATGTTTGATTTCCCTCAAAATCTGGAACCTTTCATTCCTTTCTTGGGTCTCTGCTGTGCCTGGGGCACCTTGTACCTTCACACTTCTGGCCTCTGGCATTTATTAAACTTCACATGGCGGAAGAGCTTAAAAAATATCATAGCCCAGG
Source organism: Molothrus aeneus (assembly GCF_037042795.1). Classification (NCBI taxonomy): domain Eukaryota; kingdom Metazoa; phylum Chordata; class Aves; order Passeriformes; family Icteridae; genus Molothrus; species Molothrus aeneus. Next base: position 9,045,584 of record NC_089664.1, on the reverse strand, counting down.
TTCTCTTTGGATGTAAATTGGCCTAATTGGGCTTGAATCCCTGGAGCTGGGGTGACACCAGATGACAAGGGGGCCTCTGGTGACTCGGGGCTGTGTTTGATTTTCTTGCACAACCATCCCTGAGCTCCCAGCTGTGGCTGGGGGGGTCTGGCATGGATGGATCCAGCAGGTCCCTGTGCTGGCAGGGCTCATGGTCTGGCTGTGCTTGCTGGGGCTACCTAAAGAATGCTTTCTGTACCAATAACTTGTGTTTCTCCTTCTGTGAATTCTATTGAAACCCAGGAAATGCTGCTGCTGTTGTTTCCTGGGTTTCACTGGAGGACAGGGCTGTACAACCAGACCAGCTCTGTCTGAGCCTTATCTTTGATTGTGGCTGTTTTCAGTTCCTGAGCAGTGGAGGCTCCCCCAGAGGACACAACCACAGCACAGCCTTGGGGCAGGTTTGGGTTTTTTCTGTCATTGCTCAGTTTTGGGGAGGGCAGATCAGCCCCAGAGAGCAGCCAGTGGGGCCTCCTGCCCAGAGGCCACCCTGCTGCCTTCCCTGGCACCAGGCAGCTCCATCCCTGCAGCTTGTGGGCAGGAGGAGGCTCAAGGAGGCAGTGACCTCCTCAGGGGACAGGTTATTCCTTAAGTCACTGCTTTAGGATAGACCCTGTCCCATCAATGCAATCCTCTCCTCTGGATTTAGGGTGGCCTTGGGGCGAGCAGGGGCTTTGGGGTCTCTCTGAGCTGTCCTTGCATCTGTACTTGGACAGGGTGCAGGAAACTGAGGCTGCCTGGGAGCTGGCTGAGGGTCCTCCATGGCTGCAGGAGAAGGATGGGAATCCATGAATCACAGGAGGGTTTGGGGGCTGTATCTTGGAGCTCTCCTGATAAAACCTGCAGTGACAGCAGAGAGGTTCCTTTGTCCCCCACAGATGGGTGTGAAGGCAGCTGAGGGGGCAGAATTAGAGGTGCAGGCAGCAATTCCCAGCTGGACAGAAGGTGTCCCTGGACAGCTGGACAGAAGGTGTCCCTGGACAGCTGGACAGAAGGTGTCCCTGGTTTGGGCACTGGCTGCAGGCTGGGCACAGCCTGTGTCAGGTTAACGTGGCCTCTGCTCACACCTCACCTTCAGCATCCACATGTTCCATTAGCTGTGCTATTTTTAAGCCTCCCTAGGCAGTTTACACCAATTAATCTAAAAAGCCCTAAGAATGGTTTTTCAGAGCCCCTGGCTCCTTCCCCTTCCCCGGGTGGCCCCCGAAGCCTTGGCAGAGCTTAGCCCAGTGAGGGCTCTGAGTGCAGGGGTGGCTGGAGAGGCTCCCCTTGGGAGATGTGCGATCAGAGCAGGCCCCAAACCATCCCATGGATCCCACTTTTCCAGCCTGGATCGTGCTGTTTGTGCCACAGGGGAAGTTCCAGCTCCCTGCAGTGCTCGTTGCAGGGCAGTCAATGCAGCCCTGTCTGGGAGCCAGCAGAGCCAGGCCCTGCCTGTGCCTGGGTGCAGGAGGTGCCACTCCCTGGGACCTGCAGGAAAGTCCCAGGAGGGTTTTTTGCCTGTGTCTAAAGCCACTTGAATCCCAGTGTTCCCTGGAGCAAACCCCAAACAGGGTGTAGTTCCATCCTGCCCTTTGCAGCAGCAGGTACCAGAGCAGGAGATGCTTTTGCCTGATAGGAGAAGCTGCTCCTGCCTTTGCATGTGATTTTTGTCTTGCCTGTTTCAACTCTCCTGAGCAGGTCAGACAGACCATGGCTGCAGTGGCAAACCCACAGGTAGCAGCCCCAGCAGGGCCAGGATTTCGTGTTTTGTGGGGTGCCTTGCACAACAAAGCCTTGATCTGGAACGCGGCCTTCAGGCGTTTCTGGGCTGGGAGTAAATAATAATTAACATCTGGGTGTGTGCTGAGCAGGGGTGTTTATGTGCAGGCTGGATGTGTTATGGGTGCTGATGTGGATGGGTGTGCACAGCTCCACTTCCCCCATCCCCACCACCCCTGAGGAAGGTGCTGCATCTGCTCAGCTCCTTCTGAAAACCTCGCTGTGCTCAGAGCAAGTAGGTGTCTAAATAAAAGTCTGATTCAAGGAAGCAGCACAGTTTTGGCAATCCAGAGACGTGCACGCTTTCTTTGCAAAGCATTTTCAAAGCAAACTGTCAGGAGGTTCCAATGTGAGGGGCAGGGAGTGCAAGGGATGGGGAGAGCAGCTGGAGCATGGATTGTCTCCATCACTGAAGAGGAGCTCACCTGCCCTGCTCCGTGGGGCTTGGAGTGGGGAGGTGGATAGAGAAAGTGCTCTATATATTAACCTTGTGCTAATTAACCAGGAATATGGGTTATACCCTTTCAAGCAACAGAGTTATTTCAGTTTAGCAAATTAGTGCTGCTCTGCTGAGACTCCACGGCTGAGCATGGTCCTGGTTCCACCCTCTCCAGGTGCAGGGTCAGTCACTGCAGTGAGTTGTAGCCAAAACCCTGTGTTTTACTGCTTTGGGTGTGTGCTGGTGTGCACAGCCAGGTACCACAGCCCTGGGTGAGAGCTACACCCCAAAAACTTTCTGCTTGTTGTCATCCACCTCCAGCCTGAGCTGTTCCAAGCAGTAGCTCAGGTTCACTCCCAGTTTTGGTGTTTAAGGTTTTTGATGGGCCATTCTGACCTCTCTGGCCACTCATCTTCTCCAGGGACTGACCTGGAGTGAGAATGCTCCTACCTTGTGTCCCTGGTTAGTAAAACAAGCTCCAGGTGCTAAATCCAGGCTGGTGTGTTTGTGTTAAATAGTGCCAGGGAAACCCAGCCTGGTGTGGTAAATGCTGTCAAAATCCACATGGAAAACTTGCTACATTAACTGCAGAGGATTGTGTGAATACACAGAAGAGAAACCAGAATTCCCCCATGTCTCAGCAGTGAGGGCTGGACTGGCCTGTGATCTCAGGACAGGTTGTTGTGCAGCTGAGGAAAAAGAGAAGATCCCATTTTTGTGTGGCTGTGGCACAAAGTGGCCCAATCTGGTCACGGTGGCAGTGGCTTCCAGACAGATCAGAGGTGTCAGTAACACCTGAGGCTGACACCCCCGGGGCTCCCTCCAAATGCAATCAGCAGTGATATTGTCACCTGCAGTGAGGCACAGCCCTGTGCTTGAGCCTGTGTGGCAGCAGGGCATGGTCCCAACAGGTCAGCACTGACTGCATTTCGGAAGGAGGCAGCGTGGGTGAGTTATTTTGATTTTGTTTGGAACAATAAAACCCGAGTTATTTGAAATCTTAACAACAGAACCAGCTTTTAGCACCGGCGTTTATAGGGATGAGTGGGCGAGTTGTTTAAAGGGAAAAAAATCTTTGAAAAGTGTCCAAGTGAGGGTGATAATTTCATGCTCCGAGGGAAGCGTGTGCACGTCCTGGGGCCGGGCAGGGTGTGGATGGGCTGTGCCAGGGGCTGGGCACAGTGCAGGGCACACGTGTGCCCGGGGCACGCTCAGCTCCTGAGCTCCAGCCTGACGTGGTAGGTGGTGTCTCTGCAGATCACAGATGTCTCGCTCGTTATTCTTTGCTGCATCCTAAACTCAGAGGGAAAATGTCATTTCCTCATGTTGTTCCAAGCACCTCTCCCCCTCTGTTATCCCCCTTTTCTGCCTTTCCCCCTGTTCCAGCTGCAGATTCCCTCTTTCAGAGCTCTCCAAAGGCGGCTCAGCTCTTCGGATCAGGGGCAGAGTCCCCATCTTGGTTCATTCCCCTGTTGCCCTCTCTGTCTGTGGATCCCTGATCTCAGCCCCAGTGGGAACAGGGCTGCAGCACCAGCACTGAGCTCACAGGAGCTGTGGCTGTGCCCTGCCTTCCCTCACCTTTCTCTTCTTCTTCAGTCAGGGCCAGGTACCGAGCCAGGCATCCTGATCTCAGGTCCCAGACAGATTCCATCTTTCTCTGGAAAATACTGGATAGCTCCTGGAAATGAATTTACTGGTGTGGAACAGCATGGGCAGGTCCCCAAAGCTATTCAGGTTAAAGTGATTTCCTACTTTTGCAGTGAAAAATGAGAATGAAGGACAAGTGTGGACAGAGAGCCGAGAGTGCCAGTGGGGCTCTGTCCCCATTTTGCCCCTTTGGAAAAGTGATTTTCCTCCCAGTGCCCCATTTCTCTGTCAGTAATTCCCATCTCACAAACGTGAGAGCAGCTCTTTGGCTGCTGTGTGGCATTTCCATCTTTCCCTGTTTAAAACCCTGTTGCAATTAGAAATTTCCCTCTGTCGAGCAGTGTTACATTTAAATCAAGAGATGCTTATGGCTGAGCAGCCTAGGCTCTTGCAGTAAGACAAAAAAACCACACATATCTAATAATATGAAGAGCAGGAGGACTATCAGGAGCTAAAAATGGTCCTTCAGTATTTTGGTGCTTTAAATCCAAGCGATCAGAGTGTGTCTGTGTGTGCACAGAGCGTGTGCTGCCTGTGCCCGCGGAGCCGAGCGTGTTTGCAGATGTAGTTTGGGAGAATCGATCCCGATCTATTTTTAAGGTGAAGTGAGTGTGGCGGGTGGGAGGTGAGGAGGTGGAAGGGAAGCTAAATATTCACGTAGCTGCACTGTGTGTTTAAGAGCATCATCTAATAACGGGAGGATCGTGGCAGCGAGGTGAGGGAGCCGGGAGCGATCTCTGGAGCCTCCCCATCGTGCCAGGGCTCCGGGGGGAGGTGGCAGCGGGGCTGTCGCTTTAAACCTCGGCTCGCACCCAGCGGGTCCCTGCAGCCGGCGACGCTCTTCATTCATATCGCTGGGCACAGAAACCCTGCTCGGCACAGAAACCCTGCTCGGCACAAAAACCCCGCTGGGCACAAAAACCCCGCTGGGCACAAACCCGGCAGAGCTTCGGAGCATCCAGCGCTGCTGCCCGCGGACATGTGAGAGCCGGAGCCGCCTGCTGAGGTCAGTGAGGGAAACGGGGGTTTGTCTGTCCGTGTGTCCGTCTTCCTCTGAAATGAGAGCATCGGGAGGAGGAGGTGGGTGCGGAGACACGGAGGATTCGCTCGGGCCGGGATGTGCCGTGTGTGCGCTCGGGGGTTTGAAGTTTTCAGGTAGCTCCGGTGTGAACTTTTTATTGTTAATATTGCCGGTGGGGCTCAGGCTGCTCGGTGGGCTGTGTGTCACGGCACAGGGGGGGCGGAGGGTCCCTGAGCCCGGCCGTGCTCGGGGGGACACACGGGGAGTCTGTCTGTCTGTCCGTCTGTCACCCGCGGGGGATTGGCACGGAAAGGGAAGCGCTGTCCTGAGCAAAGACCGGGGACTTTTACAGCTCTGCTGCCTGTCCTGAGCAGACTGGGAGCATTTTACAGCTCTGCTGCCTCTGGAGCTGAGAGGAGTGGGGCTCCAGCCCGGGAGCTGGTGGCTGGGACAGGGACAGCCCCGCTCGGGAGCACAGGGACGCTTCTCCAGGCATTTCAGCTCCTGCTTTTTAAAACAGGCTGTGGATTCCAGCCAGGGATTTCCTTCCACTCCTCTCCTCCAGCCCCCGCTTGCCTCTCTGCAAACCTCCCCCTCAGAGCCTTTCTCCAGGTGAGGCTGGGAAGTTCAGTGCCTGATGGTTTTGGGGTTTGAGGCTGTGGCTGTGCCAGAGGTGCAGCCCCCACGGTGAGTTCTGTGGATTGAGGTGTGGGGTGGTGCAGGATAAAGAAAAGCTGGGGAGTGCAGGGGACTGCCAGACTGACAGACAGCCCTGGATGAGGTGCTCCTGGCACTGGTGGTCACCAGCAGCACCAGCCCTGCTCCTGCCTGGAGATTTTGAGGTCGGCTGCCCTGAAAAGAGCAGAGGTAAGGAGTGGTGACATGTGTGGCTCACAGGGGAGAGGCAGATAGGGCAGGGCATGTGGGCACAGAGGTGTGGGAATGGAGAACTGCCAGGGCAGGTAAGCGCCTGCTTGGGCAAGGGCACGGATCTCCAAGGACTGTCCACAGGGGAGAACTTGGTCCTGGGGGCTGCTTGCTGGCTCTGTTACTGTGGGACATGGTCAGGTCACTTCATCTCCAGGCTGTGTCCTCCTGAGATAAGGTGGAATTGTGGTGGCCACGTTTGAATGCCGAGGCAGCGCGCTCCGAGCAGGGGACAGTGACAAATGCTGAACCCTCCTCGCTCGTCCCTGACCTGGGCACTCAACAGGCACCTTCAGGGAGCAGCTCCTGAGCTGGATCTGCTGTACCAGACCCACCAGGGTCCATCCACCTCTGGGATCTGCAAATCCCAACCAGCTGTCCCAGGGAGGGCTGGACAAAGCCGGAGTGAGCAGCCCTCGAACCTGACGGCTCCATCCTGCACTGGGTCAGGGCTGCAAGAAGCTGAGCCTGGAGGAGAGGAGGGGAACCAAAGGCAGGTCAGTGCCCTGGGGACACCAGCTGTGAGAGAAGCTGGTCTGACAGAGGGACAAGGTTTGGCCCTTTGGGTGGCTCTTGGGTGTCTGTGATTTGGTTTGGTTTGGTGGGCGAAGCTCCCTTCGAAGGGGATGTCCCACCCGTGTTTGGGTGACCATGGAGTCGCTGAGGGATGTGCCATGACCTGACCAGCACAGAAATACTTTTGTGGTCCTTGGGGACCTCTGGGGCACTGTCCCAGAGCAGATCTGACAGGCTTTGGTGGGGCTGAGCGGCGCTGTGGGCAGAGCTGCATCCCGAGCTGCTGTGGGGGCAGCAGGAAGCTGTGGGAGAAGCCACCACCAGTGTTGGGTTGAAGGATCTCTGGCAGCAGATGTTGGTGTGGTGGGGGCACAGCTGGGCTGGCTGGGGGTCTGCGTGGCTCAGAGAGATTGGGACAGGTGCTGATCCCAGCACTGGCAGTGGGAACGTGTTCTCTGCAGGGTCACGGGTGGGCAGCGGGTCCAAGGTGGGAGCCCTGCAGGGCATTTTTGGGCTGTGCCTTCAGGTGTTGGGAGCTGGGAGGTGGTTTAGCTCTTGCAGGGAGGCTTTCTGCCTTTGTTGGATGGCTTTCCTGAATCCCAGTGAAAATGGCCAAGGGGGGTGAGGCTCAGGAGTCAGTTCTGACTTTGTTTTGCCTCGCCTGGGATGGCTCCAGCCTTGGCTTCACCTGCACATCTGGAGTGCTCAGACTGAGGGATTTCCACAGGAGATGCTGCTCCATGTCCTGCACCTCTGGGGCAGAGCTGGGCAGCCCAGGACCGTCTCACCCCAAAACTGTGACAGGTGTTAATGTGGTGTGAGAATTTATCAGAAAGGAAAATGGGTGGATTTGTGCTTCTCCACGGGGTGTGATGACCTTGGCTTGGGGCTCCTGAGGGAGCTGGTGGTCCCAGCCTGCAGGGAGAGGGGACAGAGGCAGAGCAGGCTCCTGTCACACTCTGCAGCTGCTTTTTGCTGCCTTTCCAACACCTCGGCTGTGGTTTTACACATCCTGAATCCACCCAGGCAGGTTCAACAGCCTGTTCCTCCAGCAAGGGAATGTGTGCAAAAGCCTGGATGCTTTCCAGTGACCTGTGTGAGGAGAGGGAGTCCTGCTCCCTGCTACTCTCAGAAAATGTGAACAAAGCTCTGACCCCCACGAGTGGGACCCCAACCTGCCTGGGATGGTGCCATCCCTGTCCTGCCTGAGGTCAGGGAGCAGGAGCAGAGGCTCCACACTTGTCCTTGTCCCTGTGTGGGCAGAGCTGGGAGTGTCTCTGTGCCCGTGCCAAGGACAAGTGTGTTTGCAGCCAGATCTGCCCTGGGGTGATCTCTGCAGTGCCAGCAGCCCCCGGGTCCCTCTGCACCGTTGGTTTTACTCCTTGTGACAGTCTGGCTGCCACAGGAAGGTGACAGTTGGCAGAATTTGGGCAGTTGCAGCGCTGGAGGCAGAGGATGGGGCATGAGGCCAGACAGGGACACCGGCCACGAGGTGAGAAGTGGTTTGAGGGCTGGACCCTGAGGCTGGTGCCCAGGAGCATTTGGGGATGTGGCTGTGTGTCTGTGCTGTGGCAGGGCATTGCTCAGCCCCACGAGGGATGCCCTGGCTCTCGGGAAGCCTCCTGACCCTGGCTGTGCCAAGCCCTGGGTGAGCACAGCTCGGAGCAGATGGAGAGCCCCAGGGTGGGATCACAGCTCCATCTGCCCTCCCAGCTCCTGCCTCAGGGCTGGGAGCAGCCTGGCAGGGAAGGAGCTCAGAGCTCCCTGCCTTGTCACATTTGGGCATTTTAATTAGAGAGGTTCAGGCCTGGGGCAGGGTTTGGCTGGAGGGAGCCTGGTGCCCTGGGGCTGGCACAGCCCTGTCAGCACTAACATGGCCCATGGGCACTGACGTGCTGCCCCTCGGGTGCCACTGGAGGTACCAGGCACACAGCCAGCCCTGCCCCACACCTCCATGCTCTGGCTGCTCTTCCTACTCATTCAGAGCATCCTTTGCTCTGCCAGGTGCATTGGGAGCAGGATCCCCAAACTGCAGGGTCTGCAGGAGGTGCTGTGGGGGGATCTGTGGAGGGGAGCTCTGAGCTGGGGGCTCTGCCATGCACTGCCAGGCTGCTCCTGCAAGCTGGAGCTTCCCCCTGGAGCAGGACTGCTCTGCTTTACTCCATGCAGTCGTGGAACAGCAGGAGGGAGGCTCGGTGTGAATGAACCGGTTTCCTCCTCTACCCTGAAATTTGGGTCACACAACCCAGCACAGCAGAGCTGTGAGAGATGAAGTTCACCCTCAGTTCAAGCCCAAGCCTGCTTTGATTTCTGAGGTGCAACTGTTGGTGGTTCAGAGGGTCCACTGGGGCTGTGGCTCCATTAGATCAGCACGTGGCAGGCAGGAGGTGAGAGGGGTTTTTCCCCTCCCTGATCAGCTCCCACATTGCCAATGTTCCTCTCTGGCCTGCTGCTAATTTTGACGCTGCCCTAAATAGAAGCTGAGTGCATCTCATCTGCTTCGCTTAGCATACAGGAAAATTGTTTTCCTTCATCTACCCAATCCAACTTGTGGCTTTAACCCTGTCAGCACAAGTCTCTCCCCACTGCAGAGCTCCCCTGAAGGGCTTTGCCTGCCCCTGCCATGGGGAAGAGCTCTGGTGGGAGCAGCTTTGTTTGTGGTGGGATTGGGAGGGCTCCCAAGCTGCCCAGAGTGGCCACCAGCAGAGCTGGGAGAAGGAATTTGTTTCACCAGCAGCCCAGGGAATCCCTTGCTCTGCTGTAAAGTCTGGCTCTGCCCTCTCCATCTTGCTGGTGGAATGTGCAGCCCCTCAGGAAGGGCCCAGTGCCTCTGATTGACCTCTGGCTAGAAAAAAGCTCAGACCCAGTTCTAAGAGGTTTTGGTTGCTTTCTGTTGTGGCTTTTTTTCCAGCAACTGGTGGGACCAGCTCAGTGTGTAGGGAATATCCCCAAGCCTGGCAGATCAGATCAAGCCCCTCTAATCACTGGCTAATTTTATTTCCTATTCCAAGTGACTCTTTGGAAGGATCTGTGGTTCCTGCTGCTCTGTCTGCTCCAGATCAGGACACACAGCCCCTCTCCCTGCTGGCAGTGGCTTGGAGAGGCTGCCTCCAACGCCAGCCTCCTGCAGCACAACTTAAATATATCCCTGTCTAGTGCAAGGTGCTCATTTGGGGCTCTTGTGCAAGGGCTGTTGTCCTGAAAATCTGTAATTTTGTGGCATTTTCAGCTGGGTGACTGCTACAAGTGCTGTGCTGAGGAAACAGGCACCGAGGGAAGTGTTGGGGTGTGAGGGGCAGTGGCCTGGAAACGTTGGATTTAGCTGGTGGAAAAAGCAATCCCTGAGCTTGGGCTGAGCCCTGGGCACAGGGCAGCATTTCAGCCAGGGTGGCTGCACGGCTCCCCTTGTCCTGCTCTGACCCAGCCCTGTCCAGCCCAGGAGCTCCCCTTGGAGCAGTGCCAGGGTAAATTCTGTCTCCTTTTCCCTCTTTCCCATTCAGCCTCCAGGTTCCTCTGGCTGCTCTGCAGTGACAGCAGCTGCACGAGGCTCATCCATGCACGGATTTGGGCTGTGGCAGTGCCTGGAGCCTCTGGGATCAGAGGAGCAGAGACCCCAGCAGGCTCCAGCCAGGAGCCAGCCCTGCACACAGCAGAGAGGGCACGGCTGTTCCTGAGACTCGGGGATTTGTTCAGGGTGCTCTGACTCTGACTCTCCTCTCTCTTCCCAGAAAATCAACCGGACCCCTTCGGACGAGGAATGCTTCTTTGACCTGTTGAGCAAGTTCCAGAGCAACCGGATGGATGATCAGCGCTGCCCGCTGGAGGAGTGCCCCGCCGAGGCTGCGGAGGGAGCGGCCACGCGGGTCCCTGCCCTGGGAGAGCGGCTGTGTGAGCACCCGAGCGTTCCCAAATCCCCGTTCCTGCTCCTGTGGGAGTGACGCTGCTCCCGCGGCGTGCCCAGCTGTTGTGGTTTGCCGTGCATCCCGTGATGTTTTCATTCAGCTCTCTGAACTTTAGCAGTTCCTTGGCAATCTCCGTCATTATTTAAGGAAGGAAAAAACATTCTTATGTAAATGGTTGCCGAGGGAAAGGCTGGAGAATGTGAGCTAAGGTTTGGGGAGTAAATTAGCGACAGAAATGCAGAATACACTTGGATTTTTTTTCAGTGTGGGTCTTTAGGTCTTGGATTCTGAACAAGGAGGTTGGCACAGGACTTGTGCCTCTTCCAGTACCTCCAGGAGGAAGATGATGATGGTCATTGCTGAAGGAGCTTTGTGAGAACCTGGGGTCTGGGACATGCAGGGGCCGGGTCAGGCTTTCTCAGGCAAGTTAAAATATTGCCAGTTTTTGTAATAGCGTTGCCATGGAGGAAAAACTTCTGGATTTTGTACAGTTCTTGGATACGGCGGTGATAGGTGCTGTGTGAGGACAGAGGAGCCAGGAGGATGGATAAACAGTGGGAACTGCTCAGGCAAACAGCTCAGCCCTAGGAAGGACAGGGATAAATTGAGGAAGGCGCCTGACAAATAGGGCAGGAAAGGCAGGGCTGTGTTTGCACTTGGGTTTCGTGGCTTTTTCAGTGTTCAGGGCCTTTGTTTAACCCAAGCTGGGGAGAAGCTCTAAAATGCACGATCACCCTCACATGCTTAATCACCAGCACAGAGGGCTCAAACCAGTTATTTAACCTGATGGATTTGTTCATCATCAGTTTCCAAATGAATATGAAGTGCAAACAGCAGAGGGGCCCCCTGACGCTGCTCCCAGAGCCGCAGCACAAGGAGCGTGTGCCAGGGCAGGGGCTGAAGCAGAGGTCAGGCTGTGGTAAGAAGGCAGGTTGGCTCTGAGGTGAGAAGAGGGTATTTATTGTCTAAAAATAAGGTGGAAATGAGCATTGTTTTGTCAAGAGATGCATTTCTGACACACAAGTGCATTTGGCTGTAACAGCTGTGTAATTTAGGAGATGGGGTTGAAAATGTGGAGCTTTATAAAGAATGCACGAGCGGCCCCACGTTCTGTTCGGCTCTTTTGGGCTCTGAGCCTTTTGGACGTGTTATTTTTGAGGATTCTTTGTGAGCTGAAGGGGAGGAAACTCATCCCTGCGTCAGCACTGAGATTTTCTTGTGTTTCTGCAGCTCCATGAGCTGGGGCTCTAAGGACTTGTGTCGGGAGGCTCAGAGCTCTGCTCCAATGCTTTGTGCTCAGGGAAAGTAACCCCACTTGGGCTGGATTTCTGAGTTTTTTCTGAGTTTTCCCTTGCTGATCTGTTGTTTGGGAGCCTCTCCCTACCCAGCAGCTGCAGGAGCCAACAGGCCCTTTCCAGGGAGCACAGCCCAGAGGTGTTTCCAAAGGGTCAGTGGTGGATAGATAAACGTACTGGCTCTGGACTGGGACCCCCAGCACCAGCACAGCCCAGGCTCTGCTCTGTGGGATGAGAAGCAGCAGAGCCCAGGAGTGTTTTAGTGTTTTGCTCATGCTGACCAGGTCCTGCAGCCCATGATGGCCAGACTCACCTCAGCAGTGCCTCTCCTTGGGCAAACAGCCTGGATTTCTGGGGGCTCTGGGAAGGTGCTGCCAGGTGAGAGGCTCAGCCAGGCCTGGGCTTTGCTGATGGCCCGTCTGCAATTATTCCCAGCAGCTGGGACTGTGTGGGTGCCTGTTACAGCCACAGGGGCCACCAGGAACTCTGTGCTCGCCTGCCATTGCCAGCTCTGCCTGTGCCTCTTGGTCCAGGTGGAAGGCAGAGTGGAAGTGGCAGTGCAGGGATCACATGCAGGCTGTGGTTCATCCCGGGGGCACTGGATCTCCTGGGCTGAGGTAGCACTTTGGTGGCCTCCAGAAGCTGGCCAAGCACAGGCAGGGAGCCCTGCAAGGGACCCAGCCGTGCAAGGTGGGTGTGTGAGGTTCTGCTTTATCAAGGCACCCGATTCCCCCGCTGCTGCCTGCTGGGTTTGTGTGGGTTGGAGAGGAGTTTGGGAAGGGGGTTTGGGCTCTGCAGCTCAGGCAGGGCAGGCAGAGCGTTGACCCTGTCCTGTGCTCCTCTCCCCCAGCACAGTCCACCCTGATGGCATCTCCACAGACAGAGGAGTTCTTCGACCTCATTGCCAGCTCGCAGAGCAGGCGCCTGGATGACCAACGAGCCAACGTGGGCAACCTGCCCGGCCTGCGGATAACTCACAACAACCTGGGCCACCTGCGCGTGGAGGGGGACGCCCAGGAGCCCGGGGACGAGTTCTTCAACATGCTCATGAAGTGTCAGGTACGGGCACAGGGCTGGGGAGCTCTGGCACCTCTGCTCCAGCCCCTTCCTCCCCGCCCTGTGCTAATGCTGAGCCCCTGTGTCCCCTGCAGTCCTCCAGGATCGATGACCAGCGCTGTGCCCCCCCAGACTCCATCCCCCGTGGCCCCACCATGCCTGATGAAGACTTTTTCAGCCTCATCCAGCGTGTCCAGGCCAAACGCATGGACGAGCAGCGTGTGGATTTGGCCTCAGCCCAGGAGGAGGCCGAGGAGGAGCAGCAGAGGCCTGGTTCCAGCTAAGAACTGGGCTTTGGTCTGGGGGGGTTGTTTCAGCTTTATTTTGTTTTTTAAAAAGGAAGAACAGAGTAGGTGGTTTCAAGCCCGAGTGCTCCTGTGCTCCCAGTCTTGCACCTCCATCGTGTTCCTATGGGAGAGCCCAATGGATGGGGGACAGTTTTTAAATAAGGGAGTTTTTTTAGGACACTCGGCCACTGTAACTCTGGGCACAGCACCTGGAAGACTTTAGCAGCCCCCTGCTGATCACCTAAAACCCCAGGAACTTGGAGGCGCCCACAGGGGGTAGCTAACTCCATCCTTGATTTCTTTTATTTCCACAACACTTTTATTTAAACAGGGAAAGGGAAGAACACCTTTTCCATTTTGAAGTCCTCCTGTCTTCCCTGACACAAATGGCTCTGGATCCTTCTCTGGAACATCTTGTTCAGCTTTGTTCCTTCTACAGGAGAAAAAGAGCCTGAATCCTTTAAACCTTTTCCACCCCAACTGCATCGTGGTCCCACACACCTGAGTGTATTTTAGGTTTGCTGAGGACTCTCTGGAGAGCCCTGGACATTCTCTGCTTCCAGCTGCAACCCTGCAGGACCTCCTGAGCAGGGGAAAAGCCTCTCTGACCCTAAGCTTTAGTGGGATTTGTTACCTCTGCAGCCCCATGGCAGGGGCTGTTCCTGGGCAGAGGGGAGGAGGAAAGAGGTCTCTGCCCAAGTGTTCAGCCCACAGCAATCAGGGACAGCTCCTGGTGCCACTGAGCCGATATGAAGGTGTCCAAGACAGAACCTGTGTGTGCCAGGGCCCTGCTTCAACAGCCAGCAAAGCTTTCTGCCCATGGCTCATCCCTCCTTTTTTCTGTGTCCAACAGCAGCTCGGGCCAGTGGCCCTTCCCTCCTCTTGTTTCTCCCCAAACCAGCACTGAGGTGCTCCCAGTGAGACTCTCTGGTTCTGTCCACCTGTCTCCAGCCCCTGGAGCCTCAGGAGAGCCCCAGCCTGGGGGGGCTGGCTGGGAACTCACATTTACTGACATTCCTTCCCCTTTTGGACCAGCTGGAAAAGCTGGAGGAGGGCAGCAGGGCCCTGACTTGAGGAGGTGCAGTATTTTTCCTGTGCTTGACCAGAGACTGTGCTGGACTTCAGCAGCTCCAGCGTTGTGCCGAAGCAGCGCCGCTCCTGCAGAGACTAACTCAGCACTTTGGATTGGAAATGCATTTGATGGAAACATTCCCAGCCAGCAGGGAGGTGTTCTTAGACCAGTGATGCTGCTCATGGGGCATTTCCCCTGCCTACACTGACCATGTGGAGAGGTAGCTGCAGTTTACCTGGGAGCACTCACCTGCTGCTTGGCCAAGGCTGGGCCTCCTTCCTGGGGCTGGGCAGAGCTCTGGAGAGGGGAGAGGAGGAGCTGCCCATCCCTACCTACCAGCCAGGCTGGCATTTGTAAAAGAGAAAAACATTGAGGATGATGATGACCTGACCAGCTGCAGGCTCAGGCCTGTGCAGCTCTCAGCCAGGTGGTGAACTGGAACCTGACCATTAAGCTTTCAGAGGTATTATTGAGGTATTATTTGCCATATACTTGAATGTATGAGCTTATTTATTTTTTACATGTGCATTTGCTAATGTCATTTTAATGGGGAATTTCCAACCCACAGGTACTTGTTTTTTTTTTCTAAAAAATAATCTGCCAAATGGATTAATATATTAGAAATGAATACAGCTCAAGGGGAAGGGGTGGGGGGAATTGTGCTTAATAAATATTTGTGTCTAAGCTTCAGTGCAAATACTCATTTCCATTATTTCCTGGCTTACAGCAGGGCTAATCCTGGCCCTTTGGAATAAGGATGGGGGTGAATGGAGGGAGGGGGGGGTCTCTGGTAACAGACACCAGCACATGTGCTAAGAAAAGTGTTGTGCACCCACCTCCACATCACTTTACTCTGTGAGCACGTGGGGCTCATGGCAGCCACCACCATCCCAGCTCTGCCAGTCTGCCAGCATGGAGTGGCTGTGGAGGGAAGGTACAAAGCCCTGAGAATTCCCTGCCCAGAAGTTTCCAGGACGACAGGGCAGACAGAGCAGCCCTGCATGGCTGAGAAAAGGCCACTGGAAAAGGCTGAGGAGAGGCTGAGCTGTTCCTTTCAGGCCCTGCCCGGTCTCGGTGCCGCCCCGGCACCTGGCCCAAAGCTGGGTTGTTCCCCAGAGCCAGGGGACAAGGGAAGGGAGTGCTGGGCACAGCCTGGAGTAGACACAAAGCAGCAGCACCAGCTCATTCCAGCACAGCAGGCATGAGCAGGCTCTTGGACTGGGCTGGAAGGCAGCCTGGGAACAGCAGATTGGATCCTGAGCCCTCTGAGGATAAAGCCAAGTCACAGCTGGGCTTCCCGTGCCTGGCTCATTTGTGCTGGCCACTGCCAGCCCTGATCAAAGATAATTAAAAAGCCACCAGCTTGTTCCCATCAGGTGTTCTCACACCTCAGGGTGCCTGGGCACTGCAGCTCTGAGTGTGACCTGGGGCCAGAACTGTGCCTGCAGGTGTGCAGAGGCTCAGATTCCCCAGGAGCAGGTGATCCCTGGGAGAGAGTGATGGTGTCTCACCTCCTGTCTGTCCATCCTGAGCAGCACAGGCTCCTTCTGAGCTCCTGCTGTGTGAATCCTCCTCTCTCCCACGCTGCCAGGCTCGTTCCCACGTCGGGAAGAGCTCTCTGATGCTGACATCCGCTGGAGAGGCGCGGGACTGCCGGCCCTGATTGCTGCTGCTGCTGCTGCAGCTGTGCAGTGTGAGCTGCTGGAGCAGGGCTGTCCCCCGTGCAGGGCACGTCCTCTTCACAAAGAACCCTAAAAATCCAGCAGAAACACGAGATCCTGCCCTCTCCTACCCAGCTGTGCACAAGCACCAGAGGGACTCGCAGGACAGGGCTGATGGAGAAAGGCACTCAGGAGAAAAGCTGCTTCTCCTCCCTCCCTGCCTTTGGCTACAGCAAGCCCGTGTGCTGACCTGTGTCCCCTTTCCAGAGCAAACCCACTGCCCTATGACACAACATTTTGCAGAAAAAACAGCTTCAAAAGGGAGGAAAAAATCGGGTTTTTAGCTGCAATGTCATAGCAGCAAATCTTTTTGTATTATGTGTAAATTCCCTCCCCTTATGTTAACCTGAATGTTCAGAGCAGCAGCAAGAACTGCCACCCACCATGCTCAGAGGGCCTCTGTCTCTGTCCTACCCCAAAGGGCACCTGGTGACAAAGGACACTGGCACAAGGAAACACTAAAATCTAGGAACAGCCAACAAAGATTTTGCTACTTTTTTTACTAAAACATAGCAAAAATTTGCACCACCTTCCTGGGACCTAGTAACAGGTAAGAAAGGTAAGGAAAACAGTATAAAAAAGCCAGATTGTAAATGAGTTGTTTCCAAGGCAACACGGATCCTGCAACAGCTGCTCTGTTCCACCCCATCAAAGGCATCAGCACCATGGAAGCAGAATGCTGATTTTCAGATTAAAGGTAATAAAACAAACACTTTTCCAGCAGTGCTAATAGGTGCCAGCAGCCCAGCTCAGGGGGAGAACACAGCAGTGCTCTGAATGCAAATTCCTGTTTGTCAATCCTGGGTCACTCCAGCAGCTGGCTGTGTCAGGGGGAGCTGCATCTCACAGGATCTGAGCACACACGAGCTGGCTGATGAAGTTCCTGCCCCTGTTTCATCACTCTGCACTGACACACCCACAGGAACATGACAACTTTCCTGGTGCTCTGACCCAACACCTACAATGCAACACAAAATTGTTATGAACACTCCAGATGAAGGAAACTCATGAATGCCTGCAGTAATACTCACTGAATCTGTGCCTGATGAAGCACCACAAGCAGCTGGGGATGGCTGGCTGAGAGAATTGGGTTTGCTCAGCCCAAGGCACAAAGGCTGAGAGAGGTTTTACTGCTTTATGTGCCTCAGTGATGAGGGGGATCCATAGAGATTGTGATTCAAGATCCTGAATATCTTCCTCTGACAAGCAGATTGGACTGGAATCCTCCAGAAGGCTCTTCCAAACTGAATTAGTCTTTGATTGCAAGCTCAAAACCCTAAGAAAGCAGGTGGGAACTGTGCAGAGGGAACAAACCCTAACAAAGCACAGCATCATCATCTCAGTGCCTGATCCACCACTACCCCAGAGCTGCATGCTGACAAACTCCCACATCTGTCATTTATTTCTTTTTAAATTTCTAACTAATCTTAACATACTGCAGTAGCACTAATAAGCCCCTCAATATCTGCCAAGACAACTTTCTGGGTCCTCTTCTTCTCTCCAGCACTAGTAATTTTGCCTTCACACCCACACTCCCCCTCACCAACAAGGAGTGGTAAAACCCCCAAGCTGGAGCTCGAGTGGGATCAAAATACAAAACTTTCAGCCCTGACATGAGGGACACAGAAAAAAAAAAACTCTGGAAGAAGTCAAAAGAACAGATAAAAGCAGCCCTTGACTGCATTAAGAGCAGGTGATCTGACCCTCCTGCAGGGTTATTTTGGCTTTAGAATTCTGGGACCCATCTCCTCAGGTGGAATCAATTGCCCCCTCTGCTGATTTGCCACACCTGAGCATCCCTAAAACCTCCAGCTCCATCTGCACCTCACTAGGTCAAACACACATAGAGAATTTCTGAGCACAGAACAAAGCCAGGCATGGGACACTGCTGGGGTACTGAAAATTGCCTGAAAGTCAGCAAAAAAAGAACCAGGAAAGACACCAACACATCTCTAAAGACATCAGCTTGATCAAAGGCAAAACTACACAAGGCAAAGACACAAAACAGAGAGAACCCAACACCCAAGTTTATTTTAGAAACAGTTAAAATCAGGGAATGGAGGTGAAGAGTCCAAGCAGAATGTCCCAAATCCCACGTGGCAGGCCTGTCCAAGAGGCCACAATGTCACATGTGTCCCACAGGCCACAGTCCCTCGTGTCAGGTGTGTCCCTTGCTGCCAGGATCTGGGGGGGCTTCCCCGTTGTCCCCCTGTGCCAGCTGAGCCTGGGGCCCGGGCTCTGCAGGGCTCTCCAGCAGCAGCTCCAGTGCTTCCTCCCCAGCCACACGTCTCACCTGCTCCCCTCTGGCTGCCAGGATCTCCTCGATATTCCTGCACAGGGATTTGAGAACCAGCAGTGACACCACAGCAAATGCCCTCAGCACTGACACCATGCAGGGAATCACATCACCAGGAAAACCAGCCAAAATTAACCACAGAAAACCACCCGAACCTTCTGGGACTGCTCTCATCCACCAGGATCAATGATTTAGCAATTACAGAAGCTTTTAAAGTTATCTTGGGAATTTAGAAATCACTGGAATTCCACAGACCAATCTACACACTTGAAACATCCAAGGAAAGCCAGCAGTGAAGGGATTAAGCCTGAGGGGAACAGCAAATCACCCGCTGGCACCACTAAGGATCCCTGTGAAGTTTCTACTGCAGCTTCACACCAATTTATTTAGATCCTAGACAGCAACAGTCAAATTATAATGACTGAAAACAGTCTGTGTGTTTTAATGAACTGGATGAAACTTTGGTTTTAGTATGAGCCACATTAGAAAAAAAAAATCACAAAAATAAGGCATCAGTTCAGGAAGCTGCAGGTGGGAGCAGGGTGAGAGGAGGATGCTGCTGGCATCCCTGGGAGCAGGGTGAGAGGAGGATGCTGCTGGCATCCCTGGGAACAGGGTGAGAGGAGGATGCTGCTGGCACCCCTGGGAGCAGGGTGAGAGGAGGATGCTGCTGGCACCCCTGGGAGCAGGGTGAGAGGAGGATGCTGCTGGCACCCCTGGGAGCAGGGTGAGAGGAGGATGCTGCTGGCATCCCTGGGAGCAGGGTGTGACAAGGATGCTGCTGGCACACTCACCTCTTTCCCTCCAGGTCAGAGAACCAGCCCAGGTTGTCGGCAATGACGTGGTGGTTCCCGCAGCCAGGACAGGTCACGATCACCACCCCTCGGTGGTAGGCAGCCTTAGAGATGGATTTGGCTGAGCGGGTCTGGCACACCTGAAAAACAAAGTGGGTTTCATGAGCACCGTAACTGCAGCTCCTGGGACTTTTAAGACAAAAATACTTTTGACATTAAAAGAGTCTTCCCTCCCTCACTTTGAACTATCCCAAGTCGGCTCCATCATGTTAGGATGTCGTGAGTTCAACCCGGGACACGAAGGCTGAGAGAGGTTTTACTGCTTTCCGTGGCTCCCTAATGAGGAGGATCCATGGAGGCTGTGGGATCTCCACCCTCAGAGACACTCACAAGACCCCGAACATCCTTCTCCAACACGGAGCTTGGATTTGAAATCTCTAGAGGACTCTTCCACTCTGAATTAGTCTTTGCAAGTTTAAAACTAAGAAAACAGCTACACCACGAACCCCAGCGGCAGTGCCCTCAGAGCGCCCCGGCCGCACGCCCACCTTGCAGGTGTACACCAGGCGATAGTGCGTGGCCGGCGGCGGCCCGGGGGCGGTGCAGAGCGGGCGGGCCGGGCCCCAGCGCTGTCCCTGGCCGGTGCAGAGCGGGCGGGCCGGGCCCCAGCGCTGTCCCTGGCCGGTGAAGAGCGGGCGGGCCGGGCCCCAGCGCTGTCCCTGGCCGGTGCGGAGCGGGCGGACAGGCTCGCAGAGAAGCCCCGGGGCGGTGCGGGCCGAGACCCTCAGGCCGGGCGGGGGGCGGCGGGGCCGCCATGGCGGCGGCTCCCGGAGCAGCGCCCTCAGCGCGCGCTGCATGGCACCGCGCATGCGCCCTCAGCGCGCCCTGAGGCAGCGGCGGCCATGTTGGGTGCGGGCAGCCGCCATGGCGGTGTCGGGCAATGCCCTTCATTAATTGACCCGTAATTAACCAGCTCAGCCCGGCCCTGTGTCACACGCAGGAATTTAAACCTGTTTATTGACCGAGGGGCCGTCAGACCCATACAATAGTGTCACTGCAGCGCTTTTCATAAATTGGTGTTTGGACGGTTTTAGAACCTAAACAGTCCGTTGTGAGTGAAATGGAGAGGCACAGGCACCCTGTAGAAGCTGCTGTTTCCCTCAGAGATTGGCTCCTGGGGAGCCTGTGGTGGCCGTGGTGTCCCTTTCCAAAGGATTTTGGCGCTGTCCCTCTCTCAGGAGCCCTCGGTGTCGGTGTTGTCACTGCCAGAGGTGTTCTCCCAATCCGCCTCATGGTGCCGGTCTTTGGGCACCCTTCTCATTGCTCTTTTTCTGCAAACATCACCAGACATACAACTTTCAGAAGGTGTTTCTGCAAACAAGAGGCATTTCATGCCCTTAGTGTGTATCAGTCCCCTTTGTGGCTCATTTAATGCCCTCCATTGATCAAGCCTGGGGACAGGAAAGGGGAAATACAAATACATGGATATATAAAAACATGGATATACAAATACAAATCATGGATATTGCCAGGTTAGCCCTGCTTACTGCAGCCCAGACCTTCGGTAACGCTCAAAGCAGTCCTTCATCCTCCTCCTCTCCTTTTCTGCCAGTTCCTCGTTGGCCAAGCCACACTCCTTGAAATAAAAAAAAATAAAAATTAAAAAACCCTAAAAACATACAAATTTATTCTTGATCAGATCGATGTTAACACCAGGTTGCTTCCTGCATCTGCAGAATCAAGTACCAGCAGGTTCCTTATTGTGTGTGCAGGATGGTAATGCTGCTGTTTCACACAGTTTTACTACATTTATTCCCTCTACATCTGTAATTCTGGGAGTCTGTTTTCTGCAGCAACAGTAATTCTGCAGTAATTACACTGGAAAACGTCCCCACCCAGAGAAGAAGGGCAGAAAGTAATTAGAAGTTTGTATATACAGATGGAGAAATGTCCACTGTAAATGTTTTGCTGTTCAGAGTTCGCCCTTTTTGGAGGGTGGATTCTGCACTAAGTGCTCAGAGTTTAGAAAAGCAGGGGCTGCTGCCATGCTTCTCCAAGCTGGTAAATCCATCATTAATGAGAATATTAAAGATCACAAATCCCAGTCATCATAAAGAAGAGCCCAGAAAGATTATCTTACACTTGGTGATTTTGGGGGCAGATGGCTCTGTTGAGGGCTGAGTTCCTGGTTTTGTACTTCCAGGCTATCTTCTGAAAGATAAAAAAAAAAAATCACAGCTTTAGTCAGAGTTGCCATTGCAAAGTAACTTCTCCCTCCAGCAGTTCTTCCAACAGAAGAGCTGTGATGTGACTGCACAGAGTCCACAGCAGAACTGAAACCAAGCCCAAAGCACTCAGAACTCCATCCTGTCATCAATCACAAGTCACTTCTCATTTTAACTGAGCACTGAATCTTCCCCGGGATGGTGGGGTTCCCCACCTCCCTCAGAAAGAGACAGAGCTTTCCACTTCCAGCTTCAGCAGGAGCAAAACAAACCTTTTCCAAGCAGCTCCTCTGAGGCCACTGTGAGAAATGTGTTAATCATTATTTTATCCACCATTTGTCCCTGCTCCCCAAGTTGTGAATATCATGGCACTTCACACCAGACCCTATTTTGGTGAAGCACCTTCTGTAGTGACCAGGTGTTACAATATATATTTTTGAACTGAGTAAGGTAGAATAATAATTAAAGCCTTTTTGGATCAGTGCTGTTTAGTTTTAGTGAAAATTCTCCCATCTCAACGGATGAAAAGATCATTTAGATCTTCCAGGAGAGCAAAACAGAATGGACCATCCTCTCCAGAGCTCTACTCAGTGTTTTCCCTTACTTTTAGCTGTCTGTGTATCTTCATCCAGGTGACTGTGAAGAACAAGCTGTGGGGCAGAAAACAGAGCAAGAACTTCAGAACTGTCCCTCAGTCTGTAGGAACAGAAAAAGGAACATAAAACCCAGGACAGGCTAGAACCAACCTCTCTCTCCCTGTTGCTGCCAGCAAACAGCAGACAGCCAGGAGTTACAGATTTACTCATGGATTTCTCCTCCATTAATAGATCCAGCTTCCTTTGGCCTCATTTATACTCTTGGCCTCCAGACAATGTGACAATCACTCCCTCACTGAAGTTATGAACTAAGTGAAACTCTTTACTACAGGTAGCTCCAGGGTAAGACTTATTTTTGCCTGTTCTCACACAAGAGAGACAATTAAAAGCAATTTAAAATAATTAAATTCCCTGATTTGCTTAGACTCAACACATCTTGCTGACTAATGTCATAACTGTGTCCTGCACTTAGAACTTCAGGACACAGGGAGGTTCTGTCACTGTCTTGCTGCCTCTGGACTTTTTGACTGAAATGAACCTGAGCCACTGCAAACTGCTGATACTTGGGGAGCTGAGCACAGGCGAGGAACATGAAACCATCCCAGAAGAAAGGGAAAGGTAAACAAGGAACTCTACTCACTTCCTGGGAATCTCTGGAGGAGGAGTCATCCAGGTCAGAGGTCTGAAACAAAACCAGTATAGATTGATCATTCCTCATGAGCAAGGGAGGGAACACACAGGAGACTTAATGCTCCTCAAAACACAGAACTCCTACACTCCTGTCTGGCCACTCTAGAAAGTACACAAGATGCCATATTAATTAAAATATATCTAATTTATTTCCAGAAAACTTAGCTCCCCGTTTCATCCAAATGGCTCACAGCCAGTCTCTAAATAGAGTCACTCTGTGGTGGATGAGGAACCCCTCACCACCTTTGGAAATGCTCCAAACACAAACACAGGTGGCCTGAGCTTGCATCTGTCCAGCTTTTCCATGCCTGAAACCAGGGTGGGGTGATAGAGACCATCACACCTTTCATTTTCTAAACTCAGCATTTGCATGGCAATGGTTTTAATTAAATTTGGTGGTGGCTCAGGGAAGTGTTCACTGCCCAATGAGCTGGAGCTGCTCAGGCGCCAAGGCCTGGCAACAGCCGCAGTGTGACCCCATCCTCAGCTTCCCAATCCTTCCAGGGGAGGAGAGCTATACCAGAGTGGGCAGCTCCAGCTGCAGCCTTTTCAGCTTGGCCTCAGTGGCCAGGAGCTGGCTCTCCTTCTGGAAGAGCTGCAGCTGCATCTCGTCACATCTCTCGCCCAGCTCCCGGATCTGCTTGCGGTAGGCGTCTCTCTCCACCAGGTTCTTGCAGTACTGCATGTGGAACTGCTCTCGGGTCAGGAGAGCCTGTGCAGGGGGACATGGGGCAGTCACACAACAGCATACACAGGCTGGCACTGTCTGCCCAAAAAGCAGTGAGGGATATTTTATCACCTGGTCTCTCTCCGAAGCCACTTCCTCCATCTGCTGCAGGACAGCCTCAATCCTTTTTTTGTACATCTGGGAGTCCTTCCTCAGAGATGTGCACTGTAGCTCCAGCACCTCTTTCTCCTCTGCACACTGCTGAGACAAGGTCAAAAGCACCTGCCTGTGGGCAGAGCCTGAGCCAGACTGTCCCCACTCCTGCTCTGTGCCACAGATTGCTCTGGCCAGAGCTCCATGGGTGTCTGAGCTGTCAGCTGCCACACACGGAGTGCTGAAATACAGGTACTACAGCAGGAGCAGCAGGGATTGCTCCTGAGCAGCTGCTCTGCTCCACAGGCAGGACACTGCAAGTGCTTCACCTGCCTCCTGTCTGATCCAGAGCCTCAGCAGGGACTGGAACAGCAGCACCTACTTTGTCCTGGAGCACCTTGGCTCGGCGCAGCTCCTTGCGCAGGCTGTAAATGGTGTTCACCAGCTCCCGGCGTTCTTCCACAGTCTGGCTGCAGTCATTCTCCAGAGTTTCCTTGGAGAGGCTCTTCTCCAAGTTCTGCTCCCTGGCAACCTGCAGGACAAAGGCAGAAGTGAGACAGGGCCACCATCTAAGTCCATATCAATTCTCTCCCCTCGGGGCTCTTGGGTAACAGCTGATCCCCACAATCTTCACCGCAGCATCGCTGCCCTGGCTGCTACAAATAATCCCTTCAGTCCATACTCAACCACCCCACCAACCTGGAGAGTGTTTTCCAGCTCCTGGTTCTTGGCCAAGAGCAGCTCCTTCTCCTGCTGGATCTCCCACACCACCTCGTGGCTGGGGCGCTGCTCTATGGCGTGTTTCAGCTTCATGGTGTGCTTCCTCTCCAGCTTGCAGTCATCCTCAGCCTTCATGAGGCTGTGCTTCAGCTGATCGATCTACGAGAAGGTTCAGAGCTCAGCAGGAGAAAGGAGAGAGCTCTGGCCTGCAAAACCAGTTCTCTGTTCCCCAGCCAAATACAGGGCAAGTTTCTCCCCAGCCGTTTTCCTCAAAGTTTTGTGCCCTGGGGCCAGAGTCCTGCCTGTGTGCTAACAGGTGCATGTTCCTATGCTGCCTTTGTGAGAGCAGCTTTGAGTGAGGGCAAGTCTGGTCATCATTCACAGCACAACTTGTAAAATTCAGGCCTACAGGGCTGAGCTGGGGACCACAAAGACACGTGCTAGAAAAGATGTTGGA
This sequence comes from Molothrus aeneus, assembly GCF_037042795.1. Taxonomy (NCBI): domain Eukaryota; kingdom Metazoa; phylum Chordata; class Aves; order Passeriformes; family Icteridae; genus Molothrus; species Molothrus aeneus. The sequence continues at coordinate 9,021,303 of NC_089664.1, read as the reverse complement.
CTGGAGCATCCTTGGCAAAGACGAGGTGCTCAGCCCAGGTAAGAGAGGGAAGCTGGAGAAGCCGTGCCTGACCTCTAGCAGCAGGTCCCTGTTCTTCATGAGGGCCGCGCTCTTCTCCTCGCTCTGCTTGGCGTAGCTCAGGGCCAGGCTGTAGTTCTCGTCCTTGCACTTGCGCAGCTCCTTGCTCAGGCTGTCCCTCTCCTCCTTCATCCTCTGGGCGCGCTCCTGGTGCTTGCGGAGCAGGCTGTCCCTGACCCACATCTCCCTGAGCGTGTCCTCCTTGGAGTGCAGCCACCCCGCCAGCTCCTGCGCCTTGCGCCGCTCCTCCTGCACCGCGCTCTGCAGCTTCATGATCTCGTTCATCAGCACCTGGCTCAGGCCAGACTCGCCAGCCGTGTCTGTTTGGGGCACAGAGGTCACGCTCTGCTCTCCTGGCTGCTGCCAAGGCACACACAGAGGTCAGCTTCCCCTCCATGTCACTGCAGCCAACCCTGGCGGTGTGTGACCAAATTATCCCCGCTGTGCCTCTCTGCTCTGTGCCTTCCTGCACCACACAACAGGCAGAAGGAAGAATTCATCCTTCTGCTTCCCCTTCCCCCTCCCCAGCCCAGCCCGTGACACCAGGGCTGTTCTTCCCAGAACCCTTCCCAAGCACACGTGGAGCAAGGCAGGGAATGCTCCTGGCTCTGCTCAGCAGCACCAAAGGAAAAGCTGTTGTTGAGAACACAAATATTACCTATAATCATGGAGAAAACCCTGCTGGGCTCTTTGCCAGTTATTTTCTTATACAGCTGGGGATAATAAAGCTCAAGACTCTCCATAAATGCCTCAAAGCCCTTGTGCCCCGTTCGCTGAAGGATGTCCAGGAGAACACCTGAAATCATGGCAACAGGATATTCTATTCAGTTATTTCTCTCTTCACCTGTTCTTAACCTAAGAAAAAATAGCTTCACTTCCTCCACATACAAAAGTCCCTGGGATCCACTCACAGAATAAATTAGGTTGGAAAAGACCTCTGGGATCATTAAGTCCATCCTATGACTGAACCACCTTGGCAACCAGACCATGGCACCAAGTGCCACATCCAGGCTTTGTTTAAACACCTCCAGGGTGGGTGACACCAGCACCTCCCTGGGCAGCCCCTCCAGTGTCTGACTCCCCAGACAATCCCAAACCAATGTCCTGGAAACTCCCCAGAAGGATTTGAAGTGCTCCCACCTGCCTTCCTCTTGCGCATGACCAGGCTGGGGTCGTTGAGCACCTGCTCCTCATCGTCAGGGCTGAGCACTTTGCACTGCCGCAGGTACGGGGTGATCCGGGAGGGCTCGATCACCGAGATCAGCTTCACACGGAAGCTCTCCAGCTTATTCCAACAGATCTCATCGTTATCCTCTTCCAGCATGTCAGCAGTGAGGGCAATCAGTGAGCAGCGTTGTCTTGTCTGGAAAAAAAACACCAAAAAATCCCCAAGCAGCCCCTGAGGCTCTTGGAGCAGTGTGGCAGTGGTGGTGAAACCAAGGGCGTCAAGACTGAGAATGCAGAAGTGTCCTAATGAGCTGTTGCCTCTGCTTTACGAGCAGCTCACTCTTCCTTCTCCACCTCCCAGCATGGGAGATCCCTGTGTTCTGTCTGACCACACAGACACCAAATCTATCACCCACAGAGCTGTGAAATAAACTTTAATTCCCTGTTAATATCAGCCGTTCTGTATCACCGACCTTCACCTCTGCAGTCACAAAAGCTTCCTTGATTCTCCTCTTGTGTCCTGGCTCTGAGAAAATCTATCTTGGATGCAGCCTCCCTCTGTATTCTGAGTAGAAAAAAGATAACTCCAGGAACAAAACTGGTTTGAGAAAAAGGAGAAACTACTCAGCTATACCCTAAGACAGGAAAGGGAAGGAAAAGAAAAAGAGAGATAAATAAAAAAAGCAGAAGCCAGAATGGATGTTGGGGGAGGAGAAAGATGGTAGTGGCATTGTGAGTCAGCAGCAACACATAAGCAGTGATTTTAGATTAATTCTGGTTTTGTTTTCTAATCTGTCCCACTGAAGGACCTCCTGGGCTCCAGAAAGTTTCCTTGCACAGTGGGTCAGAAAGACTAAAAAGAATGAAGGCCACAGCCATAGAGGTGTGTGCAGCTGATTGCAGGGGACAAAACAAGCCACAAAATAAGAAGGAAGAGGCTCTTCAAAAGCTTTCCAGCTGTTAACATCTTCTCCAGGAAAACAGGTGGCAGCAAGAACTCGCCCTTCTTTTAGACAGAAGTCTCTTGAGCTGAAAAGGGTGATTTCTATATTGATGCCTCTCATTTTGGATTAAGCTTCCAGCATAATTATGACAAGAAAGGGAATGAAGTCCTGGCAAAGCAAGGAACATCACCCCTGATTCCCAAATGGCAGCCTGTGGCCATGGGTTATGTGATAATGCTGATAATGCTGATAATGCCATTGTGATGATGCTGAGCATCACCAGAAGACCCGAGCCCGCCTCCCCCCCTTGCCACAGCCCTGGCACTGAACTCAGAACTCACTCAGTGTTTTTTAAAGAAAGCCTGGAGAGCACACAGGCTCTGATGCCATGGCAGCATGACACATGTTCCCGTTAGCTTCCCACTCCCCTCTTTGTTCTGCTTTCTAAGTTTATGGAGAGTTTTTCCATCTTATCATTAGGAGTAGGGCAGAGATGCTCAGAGATTCTTCCAGCCTGTGTTTCTTGTCATGAAATTAGCTTTACACTAAAAAAAGATGCAGTACCTGTGTCAGCTGTGCCCTCGCTGGAGGTAATCAGTGTGTCTGTTTGTTAATTGACCAGTTTAGCCTGGGGAGGTGTTATTCTAGTGACAAATCAATTTCATCTTGAAAAAGGACAAAGCCAGCTGCTGCTTACGCAGTTTCCCCACAAATAAATGACAAGGGCATCTTTTCAGCAGCATTTGCAAAGGCCAACAATCATTTAGAGCCCAGCTCACCTTTCCCAGCAGTGTCTCACTGTAACAGCCTGGGCACAGCACCCACAACTCTGCCACAGCTGAATTTCCTGGAAAACTGCTATCTGTAGTGGCTTATGGAAAACAGAGTACACTGCAAGAGGAGAGCCTTCCACAGTCATTCCTTTTGCTCCATAAAGTCTGGACACCAAATTACAGCAACACTGGCAGCCAGTGCCCCTCTGCCCCCAGCTCTGCCTGAAGAGCCCTGGTGGAAAAGCTCAAACTCTCAACTCCCCACCGCATTCAGGGGAGTTCAGTCAGTGCAGTGGAATGAAGCTTTCACAGCGCTTTCCCTCTAGATTTTATCAGCTTTGCCTCAGCTAACCTTGCACCTCTCTGTGAGACAGAAATTGCTGGGTTATAAATGAAGAAACAAGTTTTTTTAAAGTGATTTGTGATGTCTGTACAGGGCAGGCTGTGGAAGAATCAAGGAAGAATCCTAATTCAATCCTGCAGTTTTAGGCACATGAATATTCATTTCCCCTATTTTCCCTGGTTTTCATGCAGCCTGAAAACTTCGTTTTTCTCATTAGCAATCACTCTCATACACACATTATTAAAAGCACTATTTACCAGGAAAAAAAAAAAACCCACACAGAACACATCAGTAATTTTTAAGTGTGAAAAATAAAACATCTGTATTTCAACAAATACTTAAGAGTCATTTTGATACAAAATTAATCTGCTGCTTATTCCACAGTATTCAGTCAGTTACCAAGCAAAGCCACTGTCACAGCACTAAAAACCACCCAATTAACATATTCTGAACATGGATAAGCATTCACATAAACAACACAAGAAGGAAATAAATAACCACCATTGCTTGTTTCCCCACATTTCCAGCAATATTCCCTCTCAGAATCTATGGCAGGTGGGAGTTTGAAAGAGCAGGAGTCTGTGCCTGAAAGATTTCCCTCCAGCCAGTTTCCATCATTTTTAAACCTTGCCTACAGATGCGGATTTTGTTGAGGGATGGGAAAATCAATCCAGCATTTTCCTCTTCCCCAGGTCCATCCAGTCAGCATTGGAAGTGGTAAAGGTGAACAGTGCAAAGATTATCTCCTCCTGCCATGCAGGAAGGCAGAGCTCATTCCATGACCCCTGTAACAAAGCACAAACAGCTCCTATCAGTCACACATTTTTACAGGGAACTTGCCCTTTTGGAGTTCCTAAAATGAATTTTCAAGAAAAAAAAAAAATCTCCAACCAGTCTCATCTGACAACCATGTGAATCAAACACTGCTCATGTTCATTCCATCCAGTGCACCAAAAGCCTCAGCAGGCATCAGGACATCACCCATTTGTACCCTGCAGAAGGTGATCTGTTAGAACTGCATAGAAATGAAGCCAAATGGGGGAAATAAACCCCAAACTCCACCAAGCTGCTCAAAAATGAAGTATTAAAGAAAAACTATACTGTCAAGCCTGTAGAGTGCTACCAACCAGGTGCATACTAAGTAGGGCTCAGGGCATGAACTAAAAGGCTGCCAAATGTTTGAATTTCATGAGTTTATATATAATTTTATTGTAGAGACATCAACTTTCCCTCTGCCCCAAATATTATCAGCCTTAGGCTGTGCTTGATGGTGACTGCAGAACTCTGTGTCCTCAGGGAACAAGAGCAGAGATCATTTCAGTCCTTTCCTGGGGTCATGAGTCACTGCCTGAGCTGAACCACAGACAAACGTGGTTCAGCTTCTCAGCAAGATGTGCAAACCACTGAGGAGCTACTAACACATCTCCTTCTCATGTCCTCCTCCTCTTCCTGAAGCGGGCACTTCTCCTGCTTTGGGGAGCTCTGGCATCAGCCCCATCAGTGCAGGAGCCCAAGGCAGCCTGAGCAGGGCCCTCCTCAGCCCCCATGTCCTGCAACAGAAGCAGAAGATGATCAACACCATGAGAATTACAAACAACCCCTTCAGCCACCTTCCTGATTTAGGGAGCTCAGCAAGATTTCTAAAACAATCTTGCATGATGCATGGGACAACATTCCATTACCAGTGACAACATTCCATTACCAGAGAAGGCACAAAACGTCAGTTTACAGAGTAAAAACAAAGGCCTGACTTCAAAAAGGCAAGAGCAGATTATAAACAGAAAGGGAAAAGGAGTTTGATACCCAATTCTGGGAACTGTCATGGCAAGTTTAAGGTGCTACATAAACCATGGGATTTTAGCCTCCCAGCTGAGCTGCAGAGCTTTTCTTTTCAGCAGCTGCAGAACTGTGTTTATTCAAAAAGACCAAATTTCTGCTACACTTAAGAACAGTGGGGGCCTCCCCCTGGATTCCAGTGCAATATTTATCTGGCAGTAATTTTCTGCTTTTTGCCCCTGGAATCTGTTTTTACCTGATTTAGTAAATCAGCATCTTCATCTCCAGGCTCATCCCCAAGTCTCCAGTCCTCCTGTACTCCTGTTAATTCATTCCCACAGCTCTCTTCCTTACACACTTGGTTCTCACTCTGCCACTCCTCCTCATCACTCTCCTCCAGTTGCTTCCCGGCTGACACAGTTGTTGTCACTCTGGGAGGAGACAGAGTTGCCAGGACAGCTGGGAGTGTGAAGGCTGCCAGGAACCTGGCTTTCAGCAGGAGGTAAGCAGGGTTATCACCCAGTTTCTGCTGCACCAGTTCTCCAATAGCGTGGAAAAGATCCCCAGTGCCCCCATCCCCGCTGGCCTCAGAGGCCAGGAGAGAGGCTGCTTGCACCTCCAGAGCTGTTTTCTGCAGAAGGAGCCTTGAGAGGGTTTTTATGCTGCAGAGGAAAGGTGGCAGATAAGGCAGCCTGGTCTGCAGTGGTGGCACCTGAACCCCTTGTTTCCCACTCAGCCACTCCTTCACCAGCCCCTGGTCCTCCAGGGAGATCAGGCTGAAGTCAAGGAGATTCTTCTGTGCATGGGAGGTGCTTGGCTGGGGGGGGACATCAGTGCTTGGTGGTTTGGAGGCAATGGGTCTGTTCCTCAGGGCCTGGGCACCAGAGCAGGCAGAGCTTCCTGGGACACTGCTGTGAGGAGCTGCAGCTCCTGGTGAGAGCACAGCCCCTCTCCTGCTGCTGCCTGGGTTGGAGGATGATCCGTTTGGTGCGATGGAGTCACTGCTCCTTCCCAAGCTGGTGAGACTGGGCACAGGCTGGGTGTCAGAGCCCTGAGTGCTGGCAGGGGGCTGTGTCTGGGGCAGCAGCATGGCCCACAGGGCTGGGCTGGCAGCTGGAGGGGCAGCTGGAGCTGCAGAGGAGTCTGGAGCCGTGGAGGAGCCATCTGAACACGCAGGGGTTACAGCAGAAACGCTGCATGTGGTGCATCCAGCACCCACTGAGGTCACAGGTAAGAGATTTGTGCACTGGCCAGCTGCCTTTGCCAAAGGAACTCCTGCCAGCTGGGAACTCAGCCCTTTTGGCTCTGCACTGCTGGGCTGAGGTGGATTTGCTTCAGCTGGTACAGGAGTCCCTCCCAAGGCAGAGACACTGCCATTGGAAGTCACAGCTGTCTGACCCAGGCATCCCCCAGGAGCAGCTGGCATTCCCTGGGGAACACCCACCACAGCCTGCACAGTGCTGGGGAGCAGACCCTGGGGGGTTACAACCCACCTGAAGGGCAGGATGCTGCTGGGAATGACGGGAGAAGCAGCTTGTGGAGTGACCAGAGCAGACAGCAGGCTGACTGGCCTCTGCTGGGGCCCGTTACTCTCCAGCTCACTGGTGACTGGTGAGGAAAGGGACAATTTATTGGTGCCAGACTCCAGGCCAAGAGCCATCACTGTGATCTGGTGAGGCACAAAAGCCTGGTTTGGCAACACTGCTGAAGCTGAGCTACTGGCTGTGACCTGACCATTGCACCCTCCCTGGTCTGGGGCCTTCTCTGCTGCAGCTGGACTCACACCTGGAGAAACCCTTCCTTCAGAGCTGCTTCCCAGAGCTTCCTTTTTTAGGTCCTTACTTGACTGTAGATCTGTCCCCTGTGAGCAGCCAGGGCTCTCCCCAGTTTCTGGCACTGCAGAGGAATGGTTTTCAGGCACAGGAGCAGAACCTGCAGCAGAAGTCCTTGGTGAACCCTGTACTTGGCTGTCTGTCCCAGCAGCTGCTGCAGGTGTGCTCTCTGCTTGTGCAGAGGGAATGATTTGCTGTGCTGGGTGCTGGATTATCAAAGGCCCTGAAACCAGCACCTGTGGGGCAACCAGCACCGTCCTCTGCATGGCTGCCTTGGCCTGGGACTTCCTCCAACGCTTCTCTTGCAGCAATTCTGAGACAGTTTTCACCCTCTGCCTTTGGCCCTGGGCTGGGGGAGCTCCCTGCACAGCTGGGGCACAGCTCTCCAAGGCACCAGTGGGGCTGGCCCGTGCTCTCAAGGCAGGAGATCTCCTGACAGCACTCTTGGGGATGCCCTGTTGGGAATTCCTCTGAGAACAAGCTTGGGATGAGTTGCCTGCAGAGGATAAAATGACAATGAATGAACAGTATTTCCAAAAGCCATTTCTCATTAAACATCAAGGAATGTGGCAAAATTCCTGTTTGTGAGAATTCCTACAACACTACAGTCCTGATTTAATCCAGCCACATCCCAACAACTGAACAAGGGGTAACTGCCCCCAGAAATCAGAGATGGGCCAGGAATGCACCCTAACACCCCACTGAACTGGTCCAGAGCCACTGGTTCCCCAGCCCTCCAGAGTTTTTTCCAGTCCTTACCAAAGGGGAACATGCTTAAAGATCAAAGAGCTAGCAAAAATGAGCATGACAATGCAGGTTTGTCCCCCAAAGTTCTCCTTCAGTTAAACTGGTTATTAATGTAACAGCGATGAATTATGTGAAAGTTCTCTTGTACATCACAAAAATAAATGTTCTGGTAGGTACCTGAAGAAGTCTCTGTATTTTGGGAAGCCTGTAAAAAAATTTAAAAAAAGCATAATAAATTATACTTCTGGTAGATTTAAAGATGATTGAAACAGCACAGATGTGAATCAAACCCACATCTGCCACCTCCTGAACAAATGGCCATACAGCCAGCATTTTATTCTGCCTCTGAACCAAAACAGCTAACACACACATAAACTATGTGGCCACACAATTAAAGTGCTTATTTTAGTCAAGATTTCATTGGGGAAAGCTTAAAACCACAATACCTGCTGAGGGCTCTTTGCATTAGCCTTAGGCAGCTCCAAGTGCCTCAGGTTCCTCTCCTTAATAATCCTCATACAGCCCTTGGTATCAATCTGGAGGAGCTGCAAGGTGAGAGCTTCATTAACATTCAAATGAGAACAAAATTGTATTGGTGGGGCCAGTGACAAAGCAAGATAGATGGGACATGCTCCACATGCAAGATTCTGGGGATATTTTACACTTATAGGAAAAGCCCTGGCAGGACCAGACTTTGGATGCAGGACTTATTTAAGAAACTTCTTATGCAAACCATGACGGCAGATTAGTGCAATAATTAGATTATTTGTTTAAGAAACAAAGTTAAACCACTTATTTAAGCCTCAAATACTGAGAAATAAAGACTCCCCCTGTTTGAAAGCAGGTAATGTTATTAAGACAGTAAAACTTACCTGAATGAGCAGTGCAAACAGGGGAGTGCTGGTGAGACTCACTGACTTAACCTTCTCGTGAATAGCAGCAGCTGGCAAGAAATCCAACATCAAAATCAGCTGGGAAATCACTCAGAAGACATCAGAAAATAGGGACAAAGGTAGGATGGGTCCCCAGTACCTTTTGTGTGGTGGAAAGCCATCCTGCCAGCCCGCAGGGTGCGGGGCAGCAGCACATTGCCCACCCAAGGGGTCACTGCCATCAGCAGCTTCCTGTCCAGGTTCAGCCTCCTCCAGTGCTCCCTGTTCCAGCGCCAAGCTCTCCTGGGCAGCTCCTGCAGCCCCTGGGCATCCTGGCCAACAGCTGCAGCCTCTCCAGGGGGCATGGCTAAAAGCCTGGCAGGTCTCAGCATCTTGAATTGCCGTGCATGAAAAAATACACAATTAAGAGTTCCCCTTAGGAAGGTTCTGCCATTAGTCCCAGGACAAACCATTCACAGGGCAGGCAGGACAAAAAGCTGTGAGCTTTTCCTCTTGGGATTACAGTGATTATATAAAAATAAATTCCTACTAAGCACAGCCTGGCAGTGCTCATGTCACAAGAGCAGACAAGACACAAGAGGCACTCACCAGTTTCCTCTGGAAGCTCGTGTTGTTCTTCAATATTGTCCTCACCTCCTCCAGGCTAACCCGCAGCACGTGTTTCCCACACTGGGAAGCCTGAAAATGAAAGAACGCAAGAAAATACAGAAGGGAAAGTCCCTCAAAAAAATGATTTGCACTGGATCTGCACAGCAGGTACAAGTTCTCAACATTGCTGCTGCTGAAGGTATCTTACTAAATGAAATCAACTCTGGAGACCTTCCCTTTTAATCCTTGTGCATCATCACAACATCATTTCTGTGAAATGCCTATTGCACAGAAGCTTTTGTGTGAGGGATCTACCAAAAACCCAAAAACCAGAATTTACTGGGTAATTATCTTCACATTTTTTGACTTAACACCACAAGGGAATGAACAGCAAGATGTTATCTGCTCATCACATCCTGCCCTTACTGCAGCAGCTGCACTTCCCTTCCAACTTCTGATCCAAGCCCCCATCCCAGCTCACCTTGGCCATCACTTCTGCTGGATTCTTCACCAGCACATCTGTGGAACAGGCATTTGCAATGCCCATGAGCACGGTGTTCAGCTCAGATGATTCATCAGCAGCTCTGTCTCCATCACACCCTGCCCTTGGAACCTCACTGCAGCTGCTCCCTGTGCCAGCCCTGGCAGCAGAGAGGAGGGACTGGATCTGGTTTCTCTCTCTGGTTGCCTCCTGTTTGTCTGTCCCTGTTGGTATCCACAGGTCAATGCTGGGGACTGCAAACTTCTCCTTTCTCGTGGTCACCTTCTCCTCCTCTGAGTTGTTTGCCAGCTCCAGCTCCAGCTCCTCCTCACTGCTGCTCTCTGAGGGGCTGGAGCTCTCCTCAGCGTGGCGCCGTTTGGTTGCCCCAGATCTTTTCTTCTTGATCAAAAAAAAAAGCACACACAAGTTTTAGTCAGTGTTCACCCCTGGCTTGCAACTGTCTCAAATCAGGAAGTTTCCTTTTTCAAAGGAAACAAGATTTTGGAAACAAGGCCATCTTCAAAATGGTCGTAAGCAGTCAGAATTTCTTGAGTGCCTGGGACCAAAACTGGCAACTCACGAGGTACAGACATGAAAACCTACATATATCCCATTCTTACAGGCATTTCAAGGCAGGAAAGGATTCTGGATAATATATAAATATACAGCAAATTAACTTCATCCCTTCAGAACAAAGGCTGCTTTACCCACCAAAGATTAAACTCTGAAATCCACAACAAAAACCTTGATTGTGTGAAATCAATGTCAATTTTTAATTGATTTCACAGGATTCCACTTTTAGTTTAGAGAAACTTAATTGAAGAGATGGGGCTGTGACATGGCAGGATTCCCACAGTACCTTAGAGCCAATCATGACTGTCCACTTGCTCAGGCATTGGGCACCAGTCCGATGGGGCAGCTCTGAAGCTATTTTACTCCAGCGACCTGAAAAGGATGCAGAGGATGCAGAACATTTTTATTTGTGCCACAAAATGAGCAACAGGCCTTTCAATGCAGCCATTCCACACATGTTATACATTTCCCTGGATAAGAGACAGAGTTATTGAATGAATGGATCTCATACCCACAACACACAATAGAGAGAAGCTGCAATCATCACTACAAAGCAGAGCCTGCAGGGCTTACAATGAAAGAAGAGAAAACCTCAATGACACCTCTAAATTTCTATAGATCAAGCCACAGAAACACCTACCCAGGCCATGCTTTTGAACCAGTTCAATCAGCTGCTCCTCTTCCTCCAAGCTCCACTTGCCTTTCTTTACATCCCAGTGCAATGCTTTTAAATACCTTCCAAATGAAAACATTACAGTCAGGATCATTCAATCCTGCTTGTAAAACTCAGACCATCCCTGCACTCCAAGGCTGATCAAACCCAGCATTCCCAGTCAGAGCTCTCCCTAGTTTAGGGAAAATGTTCCCTGGCCTGAACTCACCGGTCCCGGCACTGGGCGTCGCTCCTGCCCGGCACTTCCCTCCGGATTTTGTACCAGTCCTTCTCCTTGTACTTCTTAACTGCAGCCATCAGCATCTGTGTGCAGGCAAAGCCAGAGCTGAAATCCTCACCAGGATCAACCCTAACAGGCCTGTGACAGCAGCAGTTCTGTTTGTTTCCTGTGCAAATCTCTGGACAAAACTGTTTAGGAGCTTCTAAGTGCTCTTGAGCTGTGGAGTGCCCATTTGGTCTGTGTCACACTCCTCAAACTCAGATTTACAGCCATGCCACACCTCAGCACTCCAACATTCCCACCCTGCAATTCCAGGCCCAGAGAATGGAGCTTACAGCATCTTCCTCTGGTGTCCAGGGTCCTTTCTTCAAGCTGGGATCCACACTCTTCGTCCAGCGGTAAATCAGCTGAGCAGAATCTCTTCCTTCCATGTAATAAGCAACTGGAAATCAAAAGGTTTATTTAAATCTGTTGTAATTAATGCTTCTTCCTTTATCTGCACAACAATTGCAAGCAGTGATTGCCATAAGCAGCACTTTCATGTCTTTAAAAATGGTGCTCTGCCAGTTTCAGCCAAATTTCCAGTATGGATAAAGGTTCCAAGAGATATGAAGTCCTTGCTGATATAATGAAACAGGAAAGGCAGAGATCACCAAGGAAAAGAGACTGGGAGAGTGAAGCATTCCAGGTGAAGGAAAGGTTTGTCACTTGTGTGCCACTTACTTTTCTTGTATGGGATATGGCTTCCCACTCTCATCTCCTGAACAAGCTCTAAAAGCATCTGATCCTCCTCCTTGGTCCATTCCTTCCTTTTTAAATCTTTGCTATAGAGTTGGTATTTCTGCAAGCACTGGAAAGGTGTCCTGTTTGTCTTAAATACAGGGAAAACAGAGAGAAGCAGGTAATTAGTCATTTATGAAGACAAAAAGCAAGAGGGAAAAGCTAAAGCACCAAACCTTCTTGGTACTGTTCTGGGACACTCCTCAGAAAACACTAATTAACACTGAATTAGTATTAACATTGTTTTTTAAACCTGACAAGAGGCAAAGTAAAGCCAGAATGAACCAAGTTCAGCCAGCTCAGCCCTTACCCCCAGCTCCTGGGCAATGCTCTGCCAGTCCAGGCAGTCGTGCTCAGCAGCTATCTGCTTCAGCCTGTCCAGCTCCTCCTCAGTCCATTCCTCTTTGTTGATGCTTGGATGTTCCCAGTTTTGCCAAAACTTCCTCAGTTCTTCTGAGCTACGTTGTCCATCAAACTAAAAAAAAACCAACAAAAATATGTTTAGTCTCATAGCTGGGATTAAGACACCTGGACAAACAGGAAAATCAGTATTTTGCATTCCAGATATGTCTTACTGCCAAGTTTTCCAGAATTAAATCACCAAATTTAACAAGTTGAGATCACTTAACAGTCAGCTTGGAGAAATGCAAGATGGAAACATTGGATGCAAACCAGATCAGAGATTCTCAAGAGGAAGGACCCAGATATCAGAAGCAATGAAACAGCTGATCCCCCAACTCACATGGATGTTTGAAATTTTGTCCCAGTCATGCTCATCGAATCTGCTTCCTATTAAGTCACTTTCTGGGAGTTGGCTACAGCAGAAGGTACAAAGAGGAAGAAAGAATCTTATTAAATGGTTAATGAAACACTTTGTCTTCTTGATCCTGCCTCATCTCATTCCTCCCACCTGTTCCTGATTTCCACAAGAACTGAACACTCAGATTAGCAGGAGAAACAATTAATGCCATATCCAAACATGTTGCTTGATATTTGTTCATGAGCAAAAGCTCAAAACTATGGAAAAATCAGAGCTTTGCTCCTTTGTTGCTAAAGAACCATTTAAAGCAGCACCTCTACACTGGGTGCAGGCACTTTGTGTATCAAGACCCAAACACATTTCTTAGTAAAGAACAGTGGAGATGAGAGAGCTGCAGAGCCACAACAGCACCTAATTTTTTACAACCCAACACCAATGACCCATCTAGAAGTAGAAGGAGGGAACTTTTAGAGCTAAACACTAAGACATTTCATTTTTCCCCAAGAACATAGAAAGACTTCTTACTTAATTGCCTCTATTTCTTGCTCCAAGTCTTTGATTTGCTTTTCCAAGGTCTCTTTTTCTGTTTCAGTCTTGATTTTCTCCAGTTTCTGATTCCAATAACTCAACCTGTTCAAAGACATTTTTATCACTACTTAAGAGGACAGATGGGAATGAGGTCAATGGCATCAGGAGATGTACAGCAGAGACACCTTCCCCATCAGTTTCATTCCTCCCTTCAGGTTTATTTCCACACCAAACTGCTCCCCCAGGGTTTCCCACAAGGCACACTCACTGCCATATTTTTGCCCCTTCAGTGCAAACCCTGACCCACAGCAAGTTTCAGATAAACCATTTTGGTGTTTACAAAGAGAACCAATGGTTGCTGCAACAGCCATATAGACTGTGCCAGCTCCAGCACAGAAATCCACACCTTTAGGCCTCATATCACAATTTCAGCTCCAAGCCCTACCAAGTATTTGAAGTTACACCACGGTGCCAAGGGGAAGAAGTAGATGGCTGTAAAATTCCAAACACAAGCAACACAGGAACTTGCTGGAGGAAGGGGAAATCTGTACATGTCCCTTCTCCTTTGCCATGCAATGTTCTCAGCAGGAGAAGAGGGGATTTGGGGGCTGAACTCACTTGAGCAGCTTTGGCTGGAGCAGGCGCTGCAGGCGGTCGCTCACCACGGATTTCTGCAGCAGTGTCTTCTCTGCAGCTTTCCCTAAAGCAGACAGGGAGCAGCCAGGATCAGTGCAGAACACTGCCAGGAGACAGCCAGTGCTGCCAGGGAATGCCCAGCAGCTCTGCAGTGAGAGCTCCCTGCATAAATCACCCACGTGGTGTCAGCCCTGGGCAAGGCACAGCCTCTGGCTCGGTTCTACTGGGATCCCCAAAGAGATCCCAATAAAGGAATCACCCTGTGAGCATCTGGAGCTGCAGGTGTCCCCTGAACTGCCCTCATCTGGGCACCTTGCACCACCTTACTTGGTTTAGGAGTGCTCACAGGAGCTGAGCAGCAGAACAAATGGAAAAGAAGTCCTTAATGACTCACTGAAATAATCTACAGAGCACCCCATTCCCTTCTAACAACTTTTTGTGAGTCAGGCAGAGGTGTTGATGTTTAACTGCAAACAGGAACACACACAAACAATATGAATATATACATTTGTTATATAAATATATACATGTTATAGGTGTTCCAGAGCACTGAACAACACCCAGACTTACTTACACTTGGCTGAATGCAGCTGTTCAAAGGATTTTATGCCCTGAGCTGCCTTTTCCTTGGCCTCTTCATTGGGAGGAGGGCCCTGATGAGGATTAGAAGGGTTAGATACACTCAGAGTCAGACAAAATTACTGTTTCTTCTTAAAACTCCAGCATGAACTGCTACAACAATAACTGGAAACCTAAACTTGTGCAAACTGTCACAATCACACTGCTTAGCTACCTTTGTTAGCAAGAGCTCACAGGTTTCATTTAATTAAACAGAAATTACCAGTAATTGCTGGAATATATTAATATATGGATGATGATAGTTGACATCTTGGCTACCACAAAAAGCCAAGATCTCCTTTTGATGATGGCCTTTTAAAAACACATTAAAAAAGTACTACTGATTGTTCCAGAAAATAGAAAAAAATACAGAAAATCTCAGGAACTGAGAAAACTCAGTTTCCCAGACAAACAGATCAGATTTCAGTGAGGGCTTTAAAGAGCAGCATGGAATTGGGTCATGGAAACAAAGACAATTAAAGTTAAGTTAAACTCAAGAACATTCAAGCCCCTGGTGGCTGCAATTCCACTCCTCAGACCTCACAGGGCTGAACAAACATTTCCAAAAGAGGGAGAGTGACAAGTGAGAGGGAGAAGTTTCAGGCTGAGGAGTGACAGTTACACACCTGAAATGAGAACAGTTCAAACACATTACAGTGCACAACCATCACTGAAGACACACCAGTCTGCAAGCTGCTTTTATTTACTTACAATTCCTGTTATTTTATCCTTGAAGTATGGCTTCATAAAATGACCCAAAAACACATTTGCGGGCAGATTTCTGCCATCTCCTGCCTTGGTTGTTTTTGAAGCATCACGCTCACCCATGATTTCCTTCTGCAATACAAGAGTGAATTGAACAGCATCAGTGTCTCCCCCAAAGTGCTGATTTCAGAGAGCTGAGCCCTCACAAACAACCCAGGGCTCAAACCTGCAGCACCAGATTCAAAATCAGTGCAGGACTCAAAGGCAGCATTTGGAACTTGCTGAGCTTGCACTGTGCAGATGATTATAAGCTTAATAAAATACTAACTTGCCACAACAAGCTAAAAAATAACATGTAAAATACCCTTTTTATTGTAAGAAAGCATAGAATCATCAGTTAAATAAACCACCTCAGTCCTGGGCTTGAGGGGAAGGAAGGAAGGCAAATGGCAACCCAGAAAAGCACAGAAATGAGCATTTCACTGCTGCTGTGCTCACCTGCTGTGCTCTGTTCTGTGCAATGAGCAGCTCCACCTCCTCAATCTTTTCCTTGATAACATCCTGGTACACATGGTTCATCTGCAGGCAGGTTTCTGGATCCTGGGGCAAACTTTCAATATCATCATCATCATCATCATCACTGCTGTCTTCTTCCACTTCCACTTCCTGCAGGCAAAGAAGGCATTTAGAGAGAAAAGTGACAAAAGCAGGTCTGTAACAACCAGTGCTGTAACTCAGCTCTTCCTCAGCTGAAGCTGCTGTGTTCTCACAGCTTGAGGGGTTTGCAGGGAGGCCTCTGAGCCTGAATAACAACATCCTGGGCAGGAACACCCCAAATCCAGGTTTTCCTGAGCACAAAGCCAAGGCAACTGCCTGGATTTCCCCAGAGCAGGGTGAGGTTTCCCTTCAAAACTGGAAATACATACTTAAAAAAAAAACAGTTACCATTTCAGCATAAGAATCTTCATCATCATCATCTTCATCATCACCATCTGTTAGACAAACAAAACACAAAAATGCTGATTGCAGTGGAATAAAAGAAAAGCTTTAAACCCAAATCTTTTCAATTAAAGCATAGAGGAAAAAGCACCAGAGAGAGCTCAGACGTGACCATCAGTGGGTTTGGATACTGACAACGTTGTCATGTAAAAAGTGCATTGTTACAGTCCATTTATGCTTTTTTTTGTTTGTGTGTTGTTGTTCTGGAGAACAGTTCTGGGTAAGCACAGCAAAGCTGAACGGTGCTGCTGGAGAGGCTCCCGGGTGAGAGCCCAGGGACAGCTCCAAGGCAAGACAGCACAGCCTTGGCACCAGCAGCGCCCGCAGGACCGGGGGTGGCACAGGCTGCGGGCGGGGGTCCCGGAGCCGCAGCGCCCGCAGGACCGGGGGTGGCACAGGCTGCGGGCGGGGGTCCCGGAGCCGCAGCGCCCGCAGGACCGGGGGTGCAGCCGCTCGGGCAGCGCCGCTCCCGCCGGCACCGACCGCTCCGCTCCGCACACCGCACTGGTCACGCTGGGCATGCTACGGCTCACACAGCGCTGGGTGAGGCTGCCTCGGCCCCGCCATTGCACTACTGCCGGTCCTGGGGGCAGAGGGAACGCGCAAAGCGCCGGGGAGCGCCCCGAGCCCCCCGGAGCCGTACCGGAGCTGAGGCTGGAGTCGGACAGGGCCAGCTGGATGTCGGCCCCGCCGGGCTGCAGGCTGCGCTCCAGCTGCTCGATCTCGCGGCGGATCTTCTCCCGCTCCGCATCGAGGTCCAGGCCCTGAGGAGAGCGCAGGGGCCCGGCCGGGCCCGGCCCGCGGGACATGGCGGCACCGCCGCTCCCGGGGCTGCGCCGGCCCCGCCCACGCCCCCGCCCCCCCGCCCCGCCAATCGCTGCTGCGAGCGCGGGTCAGCTGATCCGGCACGTGACACTGCTCAGCCAATCGGGACGGGGCTTGGCGCACGTGCACGGCCGGGGGGCGGCCCCGGGACCCGCAGAGATCGGCCCGGGACGGGACCGCGGCACCGGGACAGGGCCATCAATGACACCGGGCAACACGGCCTTCAGTGGCACCAGGACACGGCATTCAATGGCACCGGGACACCGCAACACGGCCTTCAATGGTACCAGGACACGGCCTTCAATGGTACCAGGACGCCCCCACCTCCGGCCGACCCACGGGCCTTTCCCCCTCCGCAGCCCGAGCACCGAAGGGCAACGGGAGCCGCAGCCAAAGCCGCGGGGCTCGCCGAGCGCGGCCTGGGGGATGGCGGTGCCCGGGGAAGAGGGACCGCGCTCCCGGCCCCGCAGGAGCTGCTCCCTTCCTGGGTCAGGGATCTCTTAGGAAGGGATGGAGAAGCCAGGTCTGCAGTTTGACGCGTCAAAATGAGGCCAAGTATTAAAAAAATCACTTTTTAGTAATGGTTTCCATATGAAAACAAAGTGCTCCGTGCTGTGTGAGTCACTCAGTGTCTGTCCTCTGACACCTCAGAGATTCTGTCTATGGATTTCAGGAGATCAGCCACGAGCTGCAGGGATTCTGCTCCAGACAGCAGCTGCCTGGAGTGGGAGAGATGCAGGGTTACACGTGGAGACAGGCAGCCAGGCAGCTTTGGGAGAGCTTCCCCACATTCTGTGATTTATCAAGCAGCATTTTATCAGGACTGGAAACTCCCACTTCCCACTTATTTTTACACTTGGAGGAAAACACATAGCAGGTAATAACACAGAGCAGCTCCTCCGGCACAGAACACAAACCCCTGAATTTTAACCCTAAAAACCCACTGAGGAGGTTTATCTGTGAGCCCAGGAGGGTGTCGGGAGGGCTGTCCCAGCGCAGCTGACCTGATGGATGCTCGGGAGCTGGCTGTGACCTGCAGCAGCTGCTGCAGCGCCGCCTCCGCGTTCTGCTTGGCCGCGGCCAATCCCGCCTGCCCCGCCCGCAGCTCCTCCTTCTCCAGCCTGGAATTCCTCAGCTCCGCCTGGGGCGAGGGGCAGAATCCATGAGAAACAACCCCGGAACCGCAGCAGATACTCTACAGCTAATGGTGCATTCCCACAGCAGCTGATGGGCTGGAATGTAATCATTGACTGACACAAGGGAATACAATAAACACTGCAATAAACACTGCAATAAGCAATGCAATAAACAGGACTGGAGCCCAGAACCAGCTGCCTGCAGGGAGTGTCTGCCCAGAATCATTGGGGTTGGAAAGACCTCTGGATGTATCCAGCCCAACCCTGCCAAGGCAGTGTCACCTGGAGCAGGTGACAGGAACAATTCCAGGTGGGTTTGGATGTCTCCAGAGAGGGACATTCCCTGAATTCCCTGGGCAGTTTGCTCCAGGGCTCTGCCACCCTCCATGGAAGGAAATTCTTCCTCATTTCAGTTTCTGGCCATTGCTCCTCACCACTGAAGAGTCTGGCACCATCCAGGCCCTCCCAGCCTCTGCCAGGACACAACTCCCACACCCAGCATTTTCCTCAGAGCCTGCAAAACCCTTGGAATATCCTTTGCACTGGCTCAACTCTGAGACATGTCCCTGCAGCCCCAGCAGTGCTGCTGTGTACCTGCAGCTGTGCATTCTCCTGCCTCAGTTTGGCAGCACTGTTCTCAGCCTTGGCAGCCCTTTTCTGCAACAGAATAGAGATTATTGAAATAGTAATAATAAATTGGTTCCTATAATAATAATAATAATAATAATAATAATAATAATAATAATAATAATAATAATAATAATAATAATAATAATTGTATAACAATAGTGTTAATAATAATCAAACTTGATTATTGAAAATAATAATAGATTTATTATATAATAGTATTATATATTATTGTATATAATAATAAAATAGAATATTATTATATATAAAAAATATTATACAGTAATGCTATAATGAAGATCACATTTATTCTTGAAATTAATATTAATAATAAAAATTAAATTATAACAGAAATAGTAATAATAATAACCCAGGCAGCTTGAGCCACATGGGAATGAGTGATTCTAGCACAGAATTTGGAGGGACAGGGTTTGTGTTACACCACGCTGTGTTCTGAATGTTTTAGGAGGTAGGAACAGCTCCCTCCTTCCCTCCTCACTGCTTCTTTCTGGGATCTGCAGAACCTCCCTACCCTCACAGGGGAGAATTTCTTCCTGACATCTGAGCCCAATCTAAAGCCAACACTTACAGTCATCAGCTGCAGATTCTGCTCCACATGCTGCACCATTGCTTCCAAATCCCGTGCTTCCTTTTCTTCTTTGATTTTGTTTTCCTCAAGCTTCTTCTCAAGCTTCCTCATCCTTCAAAAATAAGAAAAAAAAAAAGAGATGGCACACAGTAAGCACTTGTACCATTAAATGCTTTAGGAGGAAAATTCTGGGAAAGGATCAAGAATCTCATGGTTTTGTGGAAAATGAATTCTTCTCACGCACTTGTCTGCTTGAGTTTCAGACAGAATCTGAAGCTTATTGATCTCGTTTCTCAAAATAGCATTCTCTTCTTTTAGCTAAAAAAAAAAAAAATTCTTATTAGGACTGAAGTGCATTTTCACAACAATACCAACAATCCAAGATCAATAGCAGAATATTTGGCTTTAATACTGGAAATCCTTTTGCTTTCTAATACATTCAAGCTGAATTTTACCTTCAGTTTACCCATCTGGAAACCACTGTGGGGCACAGGAACGTGGCACTGAAGCACCAGTGTAAACGTGACTAATTAATGCCGCCGACTCTAAATGACCATGACCCCAAGGGCAGGAGCACGAGGAAGTCACCCGGGTCATGTGCAGGGCAGCAGGACAGGGAAAGAACCGGACCTGGCCCTGCTGAAACGCACATTTCCAGAGCTCATTCTCCTCCCCAGCGGCTCTCGGTGGGGGCAGGCGGTGCCCAGGCCGGGCTCTGGAGCACGCCGGGCTCGGGGCTGCTCTCACGGAGCGGTACCGGGGGGCGGGCAGCGCTCACCTGTTCGTAGCTCGGCTGCCCAGGGGGAACCTGGCCCGGCCCCGGCGCGGCTCCGGCGCTGCCCAGGTGTTCCTGCTCTACGGCCAGCGGCCGGTAGCTCTCGCTCCATTCCTCCTCCTCGTCCTCCTGCTCGTCCCCCGACTCTGAAGGCACTGCGGGCAGCGGGGGCACGGCGGGCGCAGCCCAAGCCGCCTGCGGAGGTGACAGCGGGCTGAGGTGGGCGGCGTAACGGGGCGGATCCCGGCCGCGCTGCTGCGCACGGCCTTACCTGTGTGTCAGCGCCCGCGCCACCCCCGCCGCGGGCCTTGGAGCGGACGAACTCGCGGAAGGAGAAGGGGTTGGGCTCGGCCGGGCCCTCCGGCAGCGGCTCCGCCACCGGCAGCGCCGGCGCCGCCATGGCCGCCTGAGGGCGGGGCGGGACCTCCCCTTCGGAGCGGACCAATGAGCGCGCGCTCTCCGCCGCCGCGCCCACCCGCGGCCCCGCCCCCGCCCCTTGACCCCACGCTCCCGGTGGCGGCAAGATGGCGGCGGCCATGGCGTGGCTGCGGCGCGGCGCCTGCGGCCAGGCCCGACGGTGAGCGCGGCCCGGCACCGCTCGGGGAGGGCACGGTGGTGGGGACAGCGAGGGGACAGCGGGGGGACAGCGAGGGGACGGGCGGCACCCGCTCTGGGGGGGGAATCAGCGCTCGGTACCGGCCTCGGCGGAGCGGCGCGCCCGCAGCCCTGACGGTGTGCCCGGTGTCCCGCAGGTGCGGGCTGGCGGCCGGCCGGAGCTACAGCGGCGGCGGCGCCTACCCCAGCGTGTCGCTGACGTGCCCGCTGCCCGGCGTGCCCAAGGCCGTGTTCGCGGCGGCCGAGAGCCGGGAGCGCTTCGAGACGCGGGTGACGGTGCTGGAGAACGGGCTCCGCGTCGCCTCCCAGAACAAGTTCGGGCAGTTCTGCACCGTGGGCGGTGAGTGCCGGCGGGGCCGGGGGCAGCCGGGGTCACCCCAGCTCCCCCCCGAGCCGGGGGTGGGTGTGAGGAGCACGGGTGTCAAAGTCACGCTGGTTTGTTCTTTTCTTTGCTGCAGTTCTGGTGAATTCAGGATCGAGACACGAAGCGAAATATCTCAGTGGTATCTCGCACTTCTTGGAGAAACTGGCGTTCTCTGTGAGTACTGCCCTGGGTCCCCAAATCTGCACAGAGCAGCTAAGGAGGACTGAGCCACAGGGCTCTCTGCACCTCAGCTGTTAAACAGTGGTGCCAGCATCTACAGAGTCGCAGAATCTTAATTGCTTATTAATTAGCATGATTGTAATTACATTTTAAAAGTCTTTATGGTTTTACCTCCAAGGCTTGCATGTAGTGATTGGGCTGAAAGAATGTCAGAGATGCTCCGGTTACGCTGAAGGGTTATAAACAGTTATTGCTTTACTAATTAATAACACTGGTATCTTGGTACTTGGTAATAACACTGGTATCTTCCTTAGTCCACAGCTCAGTTTGGCAGCAAAGACGAAATTCTCCTCACCTTGGAGAAGCATGGAGGCATTTGTGACTGCCAGGCATCGAGGTGGGCTGCTCCTTCTGCTCTTACCTGGGTGGTGCAGCACTGACAGCACTTTGAATATTTTAATGATTAGGACAGTTTCATCTGTGATTTCCTGATGCTGAGATGACACTGAGTGACCCCAGAAGTGATGTCTCAGTGCAGAACCTGGTTGTGTGTTGCAGGGACACCATCATGTACGCAGTGTCTGCTGATGCCAGAGGCCTGGACACCGTGGTCAACTTGCTGGCTGATGTAACCCTGCAGCCCAGGTTATCAGGTCTGGCAGCACAATCCTTTATCTCAAAAAAACCATTTCCATCTCATGGCTTGCTCCTGAGAGCTCAGAATTCTCTCAGAGGTGACCTTGCAGCAGCTGGGGGTTTTCTGTAGGTGTTGCCATCCCTTGTTTTGTCTCATTGCAGATGAAGAAATTGAGATGACCCGAATGGCCATAAGGTTTGAGCTAGAGGATCTGAACATGAGACCTGACCCAGAGCCTCTCCTGACAGAAATGATCCATGCGGTAACACACTGGCATTTCCACCCTGCTGCATTCCTCCTGTGTTTTGGCAGCTTCAGGGTTTATTTTAGACTGTTCCAAAACCAGATTTTCTGTTATTCAGTTTCTGTGATGAGAGAATTTGGCTGTCCCTTCCCTTTGAAATCCAGCATTCTCCACACGTGGAAGATTCTAACCCAAACTGAAAAATAATTCTATTTGTAACTTCCCTTTGTTGATGTGGGTGACAAAACGTTACTGAGTTGAAATACTCTCAGCTTTTCCTCTCTCAGATGGGGGCTTAATTCCAAAGAAAAATGAGATTGAGAGAAAAATTTTTGTGACTTCAATGTGTCTGTTCCCCTTTAGGCAGCCTTTAGAGACAACACAGTGGGACTGAACAGGTTCTGCCCTGTGGAGAACACGGACAAAATCGACCGGGCCGTGCTGCACTCCTACCTGAGCAGTTACTACACCCCAGACAGGATGGTGCTGGCTGGGGTGGGCATTGAGCACGAGCACCTGGTGGAGTGTGCCAGGAAATACCTGCTGGGGGTGGAGCCCGTGTGGGGCTCGGGGCAGGGCAGGGCTGTGGACAGATCCGTGGCTCAGTACACCGGAGGCATCATCAAGGTACGTGGTGGAGGTGGCAGCTTGCTGGGATTTGCTGATTTCTCTACAGGATTTTGCTTTTCTTGAGTTGCATTTCATGAGTATGAGCCTCAAACTGGCCATGACTGCTGTTAATTGGGTGGTATGGTGATTGTATGAAATGTATCAAAGTGGGTATAAGAGCTGTGAAAATTGGTGTTAATGATCTGTCTGCCCTTGCCACAGGTTGAAAAAGACATGTCAGATGTGAGTCTGGGCCCTACTCCCATCCCAGAGCTCACCCACATCATGATTGGGTTAGAAAGCTGCTCGTTTTTAGTAAGTATTAACCTGAAATCCTTCATTTTACGTGCCCTGTACTTGGAGTACATATTCCTGTTCCTTGGAGAATCCCAAGAACACTCACTCATCCCACAAACATTGACATTTTTGCTGCTGCACATAAAAACAAGCAGCATTTCCCACGACACTTTGCTGAAGGTTTTGCCCTTCCCACTGCTCTTGTGCTGTGTTTTTTCCCTCCCCTTTACTCACCCCAGACCCTCAAGAGCTCTGCCATGACCTGAGTTTGTTGTTCCAATGCAGGAGGACGATTTCATTCCTTTTGCTGTGCTGAACATGATGATGGGAGGTGGTGGCTCTTTTTCAGCTGGAGGGCCTGGCAAGGGCATGTTCACCCGGCTCTACCTCAATGTGCTCAACAGGTGGGTTTGTCTTGCTGTTTATGGGGTGCCAGAAACAATCCTGTAGCAGGTTTACATGGAAAAAAGCAAATCCCACCAGGATTTTTTATATCAGTTCATTCTGCTTGGAACATGGGACTCGTGTGTCAGTTGGCATTTTGAGAGGGTGAAAGTAAAGGGCAGAAGTGACCAGGAATTGTGTTTTCTTCTTTTAGCCCTGTCCATGCTTTGATCAGGGAATATTAACAGGATTGGCTCTGTATTTTCCTGGATTCAAGGATTGAAATGGAGAGAAGGGAGTAGATGCCACATGCACAAATTGTCAGAGGCAGGGATTGACAATTCTCACTGCACTGCTGAGAACCCTGAGAATGCACTGGGAGGGTGCTCACTGTCCATGTTTAATTTTCACATTGTAAATTCTGGGTTTTACATTTTAAAAGACTGTTTTATACTCACAGGCACCACTGGATGTACAATGCCACCTCTTACCACCACAGCTATGAGGACACAGGTCTGCTGTGCATCCATGCCAGTGCAGATCCAAAACAGGTAGAGAGTCCTGTACTCAGGGACAGGAGTCCTTAACCACATCAGTACCAGGGTTCTGTGGACACAAGAAGTATTGCTCTGATCTTCTCTCCATCATCTGTTTTCCCCAGGTTCGGGAGATGGTGGAAATCATCACCAGGGAATTCATCCTCATGGCAGGAGCAGTGGGAGAGGTCAGCAGCACATTTGAGTTTGCAGATGGTCTTTGAGCTGAAATAATCCCTGGAAGTGTCCAAGGCCAGGCTGGACAGATCTTGGAGCACCCTGGGATAGTGGAAGGTGTCCCTGCCCATGGCAGGGGGTGGCACTGGATGGGCTTTAAGGCTTCCCTTCCAACCCAACCCATTCTGGGATTCTGTGAATGCATTGCATTGACTGTGCTAGAATGGATTTTTAGAGATAATTTTGTTATATATTTCTGTAAAAGAATACAGCAACATTAGCAATGTATCCACAAAGAGAGAGGTGTCTGCAGAACTCTCCCATGTTACCTTGTACTACAGAGCAGCCAGAAGATTTTTTTTTAATTTCCTGCTCATTTACAGGTAGAACTTGAGAGAGCAAAGACACAGCTCAAGTCCATGCTCATGATGAACCTGGAGTCTCGGCCAGTGATCTTTGAAGATGTGGGGAGGCAGGTTTTGGCAACAAACACAAGGAAGCTACCTCATGAGCTCTGTGACCTCATCAGTGAGTAGCCAATGCTTTGCCCTACCTTGAGGGAACTCTAGGTACAGTTAAAATATTCTTGTAGCACTGATGAGTTACCTCTGAAAATACTACAGGAATACATTTCAAACTGAGCTTAATTGCTTTCACAATTCCAGCACAGGGCTTATTTTAGTCAGAAGGAAGGGAAAAGAGGAATCATGGTGGAGAAGATATGGAGTTGGTTTTCTGAGCACGGGCCCAAATCTGCTTTGTGCTGTTCACAATGGAGGTGTCACAGCTCTGCCTTTCTTCTGCCTGCAGGTCAGGTGAAACCCAGTGATATCAAGAGGGTGGTGACTAAGATGCTGCACAAGAAGCCAGCAGTGGCTGCCCTGGGTGACCTGACAGACCTGCCCACGTACGAGCACATCCAGGCCGCCCTCTCCAGCAAGGACGGGCGGCTCCCGCGGCTCTACCGCCTCTTCCGATAGAGCAGCACCTCCTGCCCGGCCTCAAATCCCTTCTTTTTTAATGGTTTTTTTTCTCATTCTCATGTTGCTGTACCAGCCTCCCTCCCCCCAATGCTCCCAGGCATTCTGTGCAACCGTGGAGCTGAGCAAAGCTGCTTTGGAGCACTGGACTGTGAAGAGCTCATGTAAGGAGCCAGCACTGCCCCTGGAGGAGGAGTTTGACCCTCTGAGTAGGCTACAAGGGAAGATGGGTGTTGACACCCTTCTCTTGGCTTTGGGGAGAACAGAGCAAGCCAAAATGTTCATCACTACAGTGAAAGCACATCTCTGAGCAGTCAGTCACTGCCTCTTCATCACCCCAGCAGTGGAAGTGGGGCTGTCACATGAGGCCCCACTGTGCCCTTCCTGAGGAATGTGTGGCACCTTAAACAACTTAGCTTCCATGTCTGAATTCAGAGAATATTAATAACTGTTACCAAGGTGAACTAAGACTTGGTCAAACTGAATTAGGAGAATAATAGTTACTGTCCTTGTGAAGTTAGCCAAAAAGTTTCCTGCAAATCCAGATTTTGTTACAAATCATGGATCCATTCACCATCTGACAAGGAATCACCCACCTGGGAATAACTTCATCGTCTTGCTATAGTTCCAAGGAAAGCAGCCCCATGACAGAACCAATTTTCTGTGGAGTTCCTCTGCAGAGGTACTGTACATAAAGGACACTTACTTGAGAATGAGGTTGATCCTGTTCTTTAGGTTTTTCACTTGGACATGAACTGTGCTAAAGAATAAAAGTTCTTTTCCTCCAGAGTTGCTTTACAAACAGTTATTAAAGGAGTTGCTGCTGCCGCACCTTAAACTCGTGCCTCATTTCCTCAGTGTCACCCAGATGGACTTAAGGCCTTGCAAAAGGAAGACACAATCAGTCTCACAGCAGAGATGTGGCTCAGCTGGAAGTCAAGATAACAAAATCATAACATTTAGAAACACAATCTTGACTGACACCACATCACAGAAAGCCAAGTGCCACATGTGTGACATGCTAAAGAAATGGAGACTCAACAGAGGAATAAAACACTGGATTTATATAAACCCCTAATACATGGGTTTAAAAATACAAGACAGCTGCACTGCAGCTCTTCACTGCTAGATGTGTTTGGTAAGGAGCAATGCAGCTGGGAGCAGAGCACTGTGAGGCTGCTGTTACCTGCTTTACCCCATCCTTTCCTCATGCAACTCAAACGTTGCATTGCTTCCTGCAGAGCCCACAGTGTGCAAGTCCTGTTCAGTTGTTGTGTTTGCTTGTGAGGAAATAAAGAGGCCTCTGAACAACTGAGCAAGTAGTAAGAGTTCTGAAATTCATCTGCCAAGGGTTTCCTGAGCTGGCCAGTGGAGCATGCTCTGTTCAATGCAAACAATTAGAGAAATCTGTCCCACCCCTCCAGCTGAAGACATGGCCCAGGTCACCCAAACACACACCACACAAAGAACTCTGGTTCTCACTTAAGGTATTGCATTAATTTATTTTTATTCCTTTAAAAAGAAAGGAAATCCAAATACCTGATGACTACAGACAGGTCAGTGCCATAAATGTACCGCAGAACAGGAGCCTGTCTTGGACAGGTTGCATAGTCAGCAGCACTTCCTCCAAGGTGTTTGCATGATGTTTTAGGTCCTAAGGTGATTAATGATCCCATCTGTGCCCATGAGTTCTTAATTATTAGCTGTACTTAACATTTTACCAGTGCCATACTGGTCCTTGTAGTATATATAGCCTTAAGACAACACTACCTCAGAAATAGCAAGTTATTCACAGTTTACTGATCTGGAAAAATAAAACCAAAAGGAATTGACCGTGATTGGAGGTAATGGAGCTGTGTGGAGCTGAGTGGCTGCAGTTGCTCTGCAAACCTCCCTGGTGCACTCACTTGCATCACTTTGGTGAAGCATCACACAGTGCCTGTTCTCAGATAAATTCCAGCTCCTGCTGCTGAAGGCAGGTAGTGCTTAATCAGCCCTGGGGAGGACAAGTGAGTTCAGGAAGGGATGGCTTCAAGCAGTCTCAGCAGACAAATATATGGCCTGAGAGTTTGATATTTACCCCCTTAGTAACAGAAGGCCTAAAGAACAATTATTGAAAGGCAATGTTTCTACACTTCAATGTACAGGAGTACATTCACAAACAATTTGCTGTAGAGGACCCAAAAAGCCCAACACAGGAGCACCATCCATACACACAACTGCCATGAACTGGTCCTTGTTACTCCCTGTACAGAATAGCAACACTTGGCTACAGAGAAGGAGCAAACCCAACCCCACACTGGATGGAAGTTAACCTGACCAAACCAAAGAGACAAACAAAGAATTCACCTTTCTGCAGGCTTTTCTCAGGTGCCCTCTGGGTGATGCCAGTTCCAGCAGCTGTGCCCCTGCATGGAGGGGAACCAAGGGTCTGCACCCAGTGGCTTCCTAGGATAGTCTGGTTAAAAATAAATCAATTATACCAGTTGGGATGGATGTCTTAAAGAACTGACTCCTTTTCTTAGGCAGAAGCACTTGAGCTACATGGATTAGCTCATGCAAATGAATCCAAGATGAGGTTTAAGACATTCTTCACAAGCCACAACAACTGCCAGAGGTGCTTATGCTGACAATTCCCTGCAGAGTTTGCCATGGTCTGAAATCCTCTTTCAGGGCACCTCTACCACAAGCACTGCAGAGCTTTCAGCTCAAGAAATGCTACATATGCTGCTGGATCTTTGGTCCTTTTGTTCCCGGCGCCTCAGAAGCTCCCTCGTGGCCCGCCTCCTTATTCCGATTAAATACAGATCTCTGTCAAACAGCCCTGCAGCCAGGGGGATGCTGCAACAGGAACACAAGCCAGCAGGTCAGGGCATAAACAGGTTCTTGTTTGCCCAGAATTTCCCTACTACTTCATACAACAAAGGCCACAAATCTGATTTTTACTTTCTTAAGGCATTCAGTGACTGCTGTGGGCGAAACAAGTGTTGTTCTTCCACAGCAACAAGTTAAGGTTTTTCACAATACTTTAAGTGCTGGTTGTAAAAGGGAAATGTACTTTAAATTTTAGTATGAACTCACCTCCTTTTATATATAAAGGACTTTCTTAATGACTCTGAATTAAAACCTACTCATTTGAAAAGCTACACCAGGTTACTGCTAACTTGGTGTACTCACTGGTGTGGTTCATCTCAACTATTCTTACCTTGGTCTTTTAGAGAGGAAACCTGAGCAGCCCATCACACACTATTTAATGGGTATTTAATACCCAGAAACAAAAATTCCCATTGCAATTGCACTGCTGATCGAATACTTTGAGAAATCACTTTTTTAGATATTCAGGTCTTGAAATCCCTGACAATGTTACTCACAAAAAAGAGAATAATTCCAAACCAAATTTCCTAAGGAGTTCTACTAATACAACAGGACATTAGGAACCTGGAGGATCTCAAAATACTCCACTGACATCCAGCTGTGCTGAACTGCAGCCACCACTGGGGAGGGAAAACAGAACTGATCCTAAACAGGGGAAAAGGAAGAGAAGAGGAAAGCTGCTCATGCTGATAGGGAAAACAAAGCTGCATCTCAGATAAAGCACAGATTTACATTCAATTCCAGTGGGCTCTGTTTATCCCTCTCAGAAGGGTTAAGAGACCTGGCAGCAGGGATTTCAGCTGTCAGGGCAAGGTTTAAGCTCTTCCTGCTCTGGCCACCAGCATATACTGGGTAAAACCCAACCAGGCTGCAGGGATAGACACAGGATATCCTCGGGTCATGGAGCAATCAATCACGTGGAGCTGCAGGAGGTACTCACTTGTCTCTGCCAGGCCTCACTTTGACACGAAACAAGGCAAACACAGGTCGGTGGTCTGAGGTTTTGATGACAGGACAAGAGGAGTACTTGACAGCCTGGATGTCGTCCTTGTAGCGGCTGCGGAACACGACCCGGTCCTGGAGGCAGGGGGAGAGGGGACAGGGAGGGTGACTCCCTCTGCACATCACCCACCCTGGAGAGCAGCACTGCTTCACAAGAGACAAATCCATTCATTCATCACCCTCCACTTGGTGGAATTAACGTGGCCTTGGCTGGGGATCCATTCATTGTCTGATCCCAACAGTTCTGTGCCAGCTCTGAGCCCACTCAGGATGTAAGGCAGGGAAAATAAAGTTAACAGCCTGTGCCAAGCTCTCCCTGTGCTCACAGATTCTACAGTCCTTTCTTCCACAAGTCCCAGATATCCTTAAGCAACAAATCTCAGCACAACTGAACCCCCTTTGACTTCTGAAATCATCCCTTACTGTGTAGGAGGGAGTCCTTTGCTTGGAGGTGGTGTCATAGCTGTCCTTTCCTATGTCAAACTTGTAGGAAGGACGGAAATGGATATCAGCCTCTTGGAATCCTTTGAAAATAGACCCTGTAAGGGAAGGGGAGAATGGCATGAACAAACTCCTCCCTCCTTAGAACCGTGTCTACTAATGCTGGCTAGAAACAACAGCCATGTACGGCCCAGAAAAAACTGGGCTTGGGCTCCAGAAAGGGAGCAAGCTCCAATCCTGACATGGAGAGGATAAAAAATAACCAGTGGCTGTTTAGTCAGTGGTCAGTTAAACAAAGAAGAACTGGTCCATGCACTTCCCCTTCCACTGAAAGCTTGTGCTGCTTTGCAAATGCTGTTCAAATCTAAATTCCCTGGACACTGGGACAAAGATGCCCAGGTTATGGAGGAGTCAGATGAAACAGCAGCAAATGGCTTGGGAGGTTACATTAAACAGAACAAACTACTACAGCAACAGGTCCCTTGACACACTGCCACTGTATTTGACAGCTGCTGACTCCCTTCTTCAGGGAACTTCACCAAAAAAAGCCTCCAGGAAATGGGGACTGGGCTGACATTACTCCTGTGTGCAGGTATCTTTGTTTCTGGAGAGGAGGGAGAGGAACAGCTGCCCCTTACCCCGACTCATCTCGCTGGTCAGCTGGTCATACACCAAGAGCTTGGACACGTCTGTGTCCGGGTTCTGGCTCAGGATGGAATCCACCGTCTCCCGATCCTTGTTCAGCCGGAAGTTGAAGTCCCCAAACCAGAAAACTTCATCGAACCGAGTTGTGACATCACCTGCAAATTCACAACACAAGAGTTTAAGAGATGCTGCTGAATGTGTTAGTGGAAGAAATTCTTTCTTTTCACTACCTGGAGATGTGATATTGAGTATGTTTTCTACCTGTGATCCCCAATGAATATGGGAATTAACAACCCAGGAGAAAACAGAACAGAAATGTTAAAAACCATAGAAAAAGCTGTAAGGAGACCAAACTATCTACAGGACCTAACACCAGAGGGAACACAAAAAGCTAATGCTACATTGCAGATAGAGTATATTAAATTTCCTTGGACAAGGACCTAATTATCTATCTAGGTATCAAGTTGTCAGCACAGTATTAGGAAACGATAATGGACTTTGGCAAACAATGCTCTGACCTGTGTACATGCAAAGTGACATAAGGTTTATTCTCTTAAATTTGAAATAAAGTAATTCCTAATTGTTCTAGAAAACACCTGGAAAGTGAAACACATCTGTAATATTAATAATAATTAAACCAAAATTATCATATTTCTAAAAAAATACATAATGTAAAAGTTCCCTTTTGAATTTTCTCTCTCCCATTTCAATTTTTTTCTCAAATTCCCAATTTCAAGGAAAAAAAAATCATGGGAGTAATAACCATTCTCAGACAAAAAGAGCTGTAGTTTCTTTTCACACAGTCTCAAATGATCACTCTTCTTGTCTCTTTCCCAGTGCAGACTGAGAGACAATGCCCAGACCCTGCTGAGCTGGGCTCCCCCACGCTCATGGTTTCACACTTACTGGAACTGGATCGATATGGATTTGTGTCTGGAACATTCTTGGGAAGTGTAAGGGCTTGAATGGTTTTATTGTAGTCCAGTTTCCTCTCATTCACTTTACTGTCCCCAGCTGCAAGACAGAAACCCCGTTACTGCCAACAGTGAATCATTTTCATGCAATGATGATTTTTGGTTAAACCAGGTGCTTCCAAACGGTATCAGACATTTTCCGCATATAAAATGTGACACTCTGGGAGTGTCTGCACTGAAT
The DNA here is from genome assembly GCF_037042795.1 of Molothrus aeneus. Lineage (NCBI taxonomy): Eukaryota > Metazoa > Chordata > Aves > Passeriformes > Icteridae > Molothrus > Molothrus aeneus. The sequence goes on along the minus strand of NC_089664.1, from coordinate 8,990,097 downwards.
AACGATGACAGAAAGTGTGGAAAAAGGGACACAGTGATGTAGAGTTCGTTTCTGTTTCCATAAACACAGTTCTTTCGTAAGTTTGTTACCAAACAAACCTCCTCCCTTATCCTTCTCAGCTCAGCAATCCTGAGCTTTGGCTCCAGCCTGAGCTGCTTTTTCACCTCTTTACAGCTCCTTCCCCTCCTCCCTCAACCAGGACACTTGTAGCAAGATTGCAAATATCTCACATGTAAAGTGGGAGGTGATGAAGAGAAAGGAGGTCCCAAAAAAGGTGAAGCTGATTCCCAGAGCCCCCTTGGTTTTGATCTGAGACACGATCCGAGTTGTCACCGTGGCATACTCCACTTCTGGAAGGAGGGAAAAAAAGATGCTGTTACTGAAACGCTTCTGACAGCGAGCAGGGAGGTTAGGAGAGGGAGAAAGGGCAGGGCACAGGCTGGCAGCGTGCCCTCAGCTCCCCACACACCCGAGCAGAACCAGATGAGGTCCCTGCGGATGAAGACGGACATGTAGAGCACGCCGTGCGCAGCCGAGTGCAGCAGGACGTAGTGCGGGCCCAGCGTCTCCTGCAGGCGGATCTCCCACTCCCTCCTGCAGGACAGAACGACAGCTGCACCACACAGCCAGCACAGGACACAGCAACAGCCAGGAGAGCAGATCAGCCTCGTGCACACACAGCCATCCCTCTCACACACAGCATCAAGGCATAAGCTAAACCTCCCTGCACTCAACTGAGGTGCCACAGAAATCAGCAGGGTTTTGCCATCGGGGTGAAATTCTGTATGCACAGAGAAGCTGCTCCATCCCAGGGAGTGTCCTAGGCCAGGGCTAGTGCAAGGTGTCCCTGCCCATGGCAGAGGATGGCACTGGATGGGCTTTAATGTCCTTTCCATCCCAAACCATTCTGGGATTTTATGATTTACAGATCTCCGTGACTTTTTCCTCTAAATCCCATTTCCTTTGGTGTTCATGCAATAGAATTCAGTCTTGTTAAAGGGGTTGATTATTGAAAATATTAGGAATACAATGGAGACTATTTCTAGTCTAATTCAAAGCAAAATGATTAGTTAACAATAAAAGAAGATGGTTCATTACATTGTTTTTGCTACCTGTCTGGACAGCCTTCTTGAACCCCAATGACATACATGTCCTGGGCAAAGTCTGGATCTGTTGGCAATAAGAAGTCATCCAGATTCACTGGAAGTTCCTATTACACAAGAAATTGAAAACAAACGGGAAGAAAAGAAAAGCAGTATTAGTTATGCGAGTATTTACTAGAAAAATACCTTGTAATTTGACAAAGATGACTGACAAGGAACATAGTCTTGAATGGAAAAACATCACCCCAGTCCTCTCAGTAGAGCTGGGGTAACTTTACTGCTTCCAAAGCACCTGTGCAGACCTCTGTGCACTCACCTTCTGCCCCTGCATGTTCCAGGTGGCCACAAAGATTCCCATATTCCGATTAGGGAAATATCTGCTGAGTTCTTCTGCTCCCATTAAGGCACCACTTGCCAGAAGGCTGCCTTCCAAATAGCTCCTGTGGACAGAAGACCCAAAAAAGAGCATCTAAGGAAAGGGCAGGGCAGCTGGGATATTGATGTGTAATGTTTGAATCCTGAAGGAATCAAGAATATGCCTTTATGAAGAAGGAATTGAATATTTATAAATTGTTCTGCTTGCCTGAAGTTCCTTCCAAAGTCAGGACACAAGGGTGAACTGTGGTGAGAAGACTGAAGCCATCCAAAGTCTTCAGCCCCACTAAACTCATCCAGACACAGAACAAAGACATTGGTTTGATAACCTCAGGGTGCCCAGAGGAGCTGTGGCTGCCCCTGGCAGTGCCCAAGGCCAGGCTGGACAGATCTTGGAGCAGCCTGGGACAGTGGAAGGTGTCCCTGCCATGGCAGGGGTGGCATGGATGGGCTTTGAGGTCCCTTCCACCCAAACCATTTCTGTGACTCCATAACATTTGAGTACCTTGAAGCAGCTCAGTTTACTTCAAACAGAAAAACAGCTCCACCATTCCCAGTGTTCTGGCATCAGGTTTCTCCTAACCAAAACCTCAAACTCACATCCTTCCTTCAATTCCGCTCATCAAATCAGCCTCAAGAAAATAATTTATTGAGCCTGAGGTCCCAAAATATCCCCTTTGGGAAGGAGAGATGCATCCCACAGCACCTGCCTCTCTGAAGGACATGCTTACAGAGGTGAGGGATGCTGGCACAGGGACTGCATGTTGAATAAGCATTTTTAATCTTGCTTAAGCTCTGCAAATAATGATGAGAGAATAATGTCAGAGAGTTCTGGGCAACCCAGCTGGCTCCAGCTGCTTTAGGGAGGAATGGGAAAGAAAACCCTCATGGCAAACAAGTAACAATCTATCTTTGGGGCTTTTTTATCAGCTAGTAACACTTTAATTTATCTCAGAATTCTTTCCCCTCTACTACTGACTCCCACGCTTTGGATCAATGATTAGGCTTTTCCCTCCTGCAGAGGAGCTCCTGTGGGATACTGGAGTAGCTCCCAGCACATAAATTTGTTCCTGACAGAAACCAAACAAGTGCAACCTCTGCTCAGCACCTCACAGGACTGTGATAATGCTGCATGACAATCTCAATTTAAAATATCTGGTGCTATTTTTTTTCCTGTAATTTATCATTTTAGTTCAAGCCCAATGTACTTTTAGATTTTTCTGAAAAAGTTTTCCTGACTGCTGGCATGCACAGCCACCACTTCTTAATTCTCAAACCAGATTATGTTAATATTACAAGCAAACTGACAGCAGACCAGACTCATATGTATTTATGAGAATAAATAGATAAAAAACATATAATATTTATACATTTATATAATATAGAAATGTATTATATGTATATATTTGTGAGAATATTATATATTTATGATAATGGATATATGAATATTTATAGTTATATTTATATGTCTTTAAATATATTTATATATTTATATATATTTATATAAAATATATGAAAATACTCATATGTATTAATGAAAATACTCAGCTAAAAGGAGCAAACGAAGAGTATTTGTGCTGATCTCTTAATTTTCCAACTCTCTTCACAGCAGGTAAAATAACACAGAATGGCTTTTGAGCTCAGAAGCTCCCTGCCCCTGCCCAGAGGGATTCTCCTCCCTGCTGGCACCCCAAAAGCAGGAGAAACCTGGGGGAGCCCTACCTGCTTCGAACATCCTTGGCTCGGATGGGGGTGAGCACGCTGAAGGTGGATTTCATGGAGTCTGTGGAGCAGCTGTCATAGAGAGTCCCATTGCCCTGCAGCCGGGAGTCGCTGAGGCTGCTGCTCACCCTCCCAAACTTGTGCTGGGAATGATGTCGGTAATCCAGACAATCCGAGTCGATCCTATTAGCTGTCCTCAGCGAGTGCGAGGCCACGTTGAGCTCCATGGGGGGCAGGGGCCGGGCCGGCATGATTTGGGACAGCCGGGGTTTGCCCCCCGCGAACCCCTTGCCCCGCAGGAGCCCCCCAAAGGCACTGGAGATCTCGGAGGCTCGTTTGCCCAGGTCCGAGGCGCCTCCCCCCCTGCTCTTCCCCCCGGGGCTGGCTTCCAAGGCGTCTGGTGAAGTGTGCAAGGATTCCTGCTGGCAGCAGGGATTGCAGGGGCTGGCCCTGCCCCTGCTGGGCGGGCTGGGCGACGCTTCCTGCAGGGAACCGTTGGAGGAGCTCGTCTCGTTGGGGTCAGTCAGACTTTCCTGGCTTGTCCTAAATCGTCTCCACTTCCTCCAGCTCTTTTCATCCAGGGATGCAGCACGTTCCAGCCGGGGCTTCCGAGGGGGCCTTGGAGTGATCGATTTAATTTTCATATTAGCTTTGAGCTCGTCTGGCAGAAGCTTTAAGGTCTCACTTATAGGAGTGCCTATTTTCGGAGGTGCCCCATCACCCCCAGCCTCCTTTTTGGCTGCTTTTCCAGCTTTTTTTGCCTGCAGGTCCTGTACCGCTCCACCCTCCATGCTCCGAGTAAGACACACCCTTGAGTGCTGCGGAAACCCATTTGGAGTACTCATTGTCCCCCAGGTACCAGCTGTGGATGCTGCTCCAGATGAAAAATTCCTCAAAGCATAATTTCCTTCCCTTTACCACCCTGTGGGTTTCACAGGGCTCTACTCAGCCAGCAAGGCATGGGAATTGCAGACAGCTCAGCCTTTAGCTGGGAATGCAGGGCAGGTGAATGTGCAGGCAGAGGCATTGTCTGCAAAATTCCAAGACGTGGGGTACCTGGATTCCCCCAAGAGAAAGATGTAAGAATGAGAAGTTATCGAGCTGCAAACTGTACTCCCCGATCAGAAAGCATCTCCTTGCAGCACCTCCCTCTAGCACAACTCACACCTTAACGTGACCTTGTTAGAAAATCACTGTTCTTTCCCGTTTTTTTACCCCAAAAGCAGAGCAGAGACCTCCTGTACGGCTGTGTACACGCTTCTTTAGGGAAAGGCAGCGTGCCCTGTTAGCACGAGAGGGAATTTAAGCTGCATAGAAACCACAGCTCGTTGTCCTTGCTGTACACAGGCGTCACCAGCACGACCAGCCCGCAGCCCGAGGCCAGGAAATTTCCAGCGATCCCACAGGCACGGGGAAATCGCTGTCGCCTTTCGCTGCCCTGCACCAACCCCGCTCAACGAGAAAACGCCCCAGGGGTGGCTCTGGGGTACGGGACCGGGCTCCGAGTGCATTTCTCCACGAGGGAAGCACCTCGTCATTCTGCGGCTCCCGCGGACCAGCCTCCCCCGGCCCCGGGAGGGCACCACGCGGTGACCGCAGCCCCGAGCTGGGGTTCGGCACCGAGGGGCCGCCGCCCGCATCCCCCGGCCGGGCGGGAGGGCCCCGGCCCCGGCCCTCACAACGGCCTCGCCCCCCGCCCGCCGGGGCCGCCCCTTCCCCGCCGCTGCAGCCCGGGCCTTACCGGTTCCTCAGGCTCCCCGCCGGTACCCGTGGCCGCAGAGTCGCTGCCGGTGCCCGATTCGGTCCCGGTGTCGGTGCCGGTCCCGCTGCGGCCGCCCCGGCCCCGCCGTGGCGACGGGGGCAGCGCTGGGCCCGCCCCGCCCGCAGCGCCCCCCGGCGGCCGGAGGAGCGCCCGGCAGCGCCCGCGGGGAGTCGCGGCTGTCGCGACACGGGATGAAGGTGGCATTTAAAAAACAGCTTAAAAATAAACGTGTCGCACTCGAGGAAGTTTAAAAGTTGCCTATATTAAGGCTGAAGATTCAATTTTGAACGTTTCAGTACAAACACTGATTACGGGGGGTGGTAGGGACATTGAGCATGACCCTGTTTGCAGCTTTTGCCAAGGGTACAGACACCTTCCATAGGCTCCAAACCCTGTCCAGCCTGACCCTGGACACTTCCAGGGATGGGACAGCCACAGCTTCCCTGGGCAACTGTGTCAGAGCCTCTTCACCCTCATGGGGAAGGATTTCTTCCCAATATTGCATCAAAACCTGCACCGATGAAGCTGTTCAAACACCAAAAATTTCATTTTCCTCAGATCATTCCCAGAAAAACAGGAAAGGTCCCTTCACCCACCTAATTAGAGCAATAACCACAAGAAGAAAGTGAAATGTGAAAGTGCTCCAGAGCGCAAAATATTTTATTTAAGAATTTACAGTGTCAAATCTTACACTTAGGAAAGACAGCCGCTCCCAGCTCAGGGGGAGCCTCCTTGAATGAAGTTGTTTGGCAGTCTCTACTGAAAGGAGAAAATAATCAGCAGCCTGGCTGGACTAGAGGAAAGCCAAGTGCCTGATTAGGTTTCAATTATAGAAAAGTAAACCACACTGACTGCTGCTGTCCATGTCAGGAATTGAGAATGGACCAGCACACAAAGGTTTCTAATCCCCCCAAATAGTGTTTTACTTGGGCTCCATACAAACTTTTTGGGACGTAGATAAGGCTATCACAATCTTAGAAAAGTGGTGTTACTCAGGAAAAGAAAAGAAAAACAAAACAAAACAAAACAACTGGGGACAAATACTGGCAATTTCACATTCGTATTACTTCTACTCCTGGGCAGAAATTCAAGTAAAATCAAATAGTTTGGTGGCAAGTTCTAAATAAAATATGGCCTAGTGATTTAATAAATATTTAAAGTTTATTTCTCTCTTTGCAGATAATTCAGATTCTTCAGTGAATATAAATGCTGCATACCATGGTTTTCAAGATTTCCTATATTAAACCTAAAGATTTTGAAGTCCATCTGTAGAGGTCTAATCCATCTACTTTTAGTATGAAATTTAGCAGTTAGCTATTTAAGACCTTGGTTATTTTAGTAAGGGAGATTCAAGAACGGATTATTACACTGATTCTGGCACTCCCAAAAGGAAAAAATAAACAACTTTCAAGCTGTTACCCCCAGCTGCAGAGTGCCAGCAGTTTGAGAGAAAGCAAAGTAACCGTATTGCACTTAAACAAACACTCACTTGTCAAGAGAACAGCGTTGGCTATGATACAGAGCTCCTTCCCACTATACACTTGGCTTTACAGGTAGTCTAAACCACAAACTACATACAGACTAGGAAAGATCCAAATCAAATCAGGATTAGATTACAGTCACAGTTTTCATTCAATCGAAGTTGATTTATTTGGATGAGTTGTGGCCCCCTCCCGCCTCCCAAAAGCCAAACCAGCAGGAGGCAGCTCCTGGGTGAGCCTCTCCCAGGGGAACACCTCTGGTTCCACACTCTGGCTGATTGTGCATGGTCCTCTTAAGGCCACAGTGTTATCTTACAATGTGGACATGTTTGTGGGTTTTTTTTTTAACCCCCTGCTGGGAGGGAAGCATCCTTCAGAAATCAAGGAATCCCTGAAACTATGTCTCGGAAGGTCACGCTAGTAAGGTTTAAAATAAATTCAAGGAATAAATTGCCTATATGCAATTTACAAACAGGTTTTGTAACAGACAGCAACTATTTCCTCTCTTGTGCCTATTCTTTATCACAGCAAAGCTATTTCTAGCCAGGTTTTGAAAAGGAAAAGTTACACATATTTCATGTTTGGTAATGGTTTGCGTAGATGAGGTGCAAGCATGAAAAAGATCACCCATCATCAGATTTCTGTCCTGTCAACTGCAGCTGATAGCACGTGCCATAAGGCTGGAGAGTTCTGTGCATACTCAGAACATGAGTAAGGACTCCAAATACAAAGCCATTGTATTCTACTTCAATGTTGGATACTTCCTCTGTCCAATTCTTCCCAGTCTTGAACTTCCAGTGGCTGCAGGAGACTGAAAAAAGAACAGGGATAAATAAAATGTTCTGTAAAAGGGTTATACTGGAGACAAAAATTCAAGAAAACTGGAAGAAAGTTTGGAATGGGAACAGGTGCCAGACTGATCTTTGTGCACATTTAACACCCTGTGCAACAACCCAGATTAAACTGATAAAGCACAAAATCATGTTTTGTTCAAAGCATAGGATCAGACTGGCTTGGGTCAGAAGGGACATTAAAGCCCCACCACATTCCACCCCCTGCCATGGGCAGGGACAACTTCTGCTGTCCCAGACTGCTCCAAACCCTGCCCAGCCTGGCCTTGGACCCTGCCAGGGATCCAGGGGCAGCCACAGCTTCTCTGGGAAATGTTGGATAATAAGGATAAGGAAAAGGAAAGCCGGGGCCTTCACTCACTTGTGCAAATTGAGAGGGGTTGTAGAACGGTACCGCCCCTGCTGAAGGTGCCCCCGAGGGTGGAACAGCAGCAGGCTGGGAAGAGAAAACACTGAAGTTAGACAAGAGCAGAGAGGAACTCCAGTGCCTCTCAAATGTGGTCTGCTAAGTTATACAGAGCAAATATTCACAGGAATAATGCCAACAACATGGAGAGCGCAGCCTATTGGAACAACTCCAGAGTGCTGGTACAGATTGCATCCAGATCTAGAACAGGGCTGGCTTAATGTAGGAATTGGCCAAACAGTGGCACATGCATCAACTGCAAATAGCTCTGCAGGTCCAAAGCATGCAAAACCAACACAAGACACCAGTGCAACTCCACTCAATTAGTACCTTCTGCCTTTGTTAGTACACACCTCAGGACTTGCCCCAAAATAAACATTCTATGTCAGGTTTTGCTTTATTAAGAAATATCAGAAAGGTTTGTGTCACCCCTTTGTGGTGACCCCACAGCTCTGGAACTTCCAGCAGAGATGAAGCATTCCTTTAATTCCTACAGGGACTTTTGCAAATGGTTTATTACCAGTTTGAGACTGGCAGCAGCAGAACGACCAAGTTTTGCTTGTATTGAGACTTTTTAGGAGGTTGGTTTGGTTTTGTTGGAGGATGTTTGTTTTTTTTTTTGTTTAAAATCAACTGATTTCTTTGGTATCCCAGAAATAAGACGATGAAATTATGTGAATCTCAGGAACATAAATAAAAAGCATGCCTGGATTACATGCACTCCCATAAATACACAAAACTGAAGACCCTGTTTGAGTGTAAAAAGGAACACTACATCATGATCTACTTTTAATGACAATTCTGTGAAATGAGGGGGAAATGACTAAAAGTAGCATTAGTATTTGAGCAAATGCAAAATAAAGAGGGGAAAGGGGAAAGTAAATAAGTTAACATAAATGAGAATGGCCAGCCACATGTACCTGATTAAAATGCTGGCTTACTTCACGTGATAATGAACTCATTGAACTAGAGCGCGAAAGCTACAAAACAGCAAGAACACACAAATACAAAAAAACACAAATAAAAAAAGTCGTCATGCATGTCACTGCCTCAAGCTTTCAGTTGTTTTATTTCATTGTCAAAGTCTCACTGCCAAAGGTTAAACCAACTTCAAGTTAAAAAAACAAAAAACAAAAAACAAACGTAAAGCCAGAAGTTAGTTTAAATCAAAAGGACTTCTTAAAGCACAAAATTATGTAGGTATAGAAAACATTTAGTAGGAACAAAGGTCACGTTACTCTGCCTGGCACACAGCACTTGCTCTCCTTGTCTTGCATTTAATATTAGTGAAATTATATGCATGCAGGGAGGCAAGAAGAGACCCTTCAACTGCTACTGATATTTTACTCTGAAAAGGGCTTTTAAAAGTACTTATATAGGAAAAGGAGATCACAGAATGTAGGACACGGAGGCTGAACTTCTCATATGGGCTTAGAGGTCTTTTCTGTACAATTCTGAAGGCAGTCATATCACATCTTGCCTACTTATCAGCAACTGAATCAGTTACTGGTTGTTTTAAATGGCCCATTGTAAGACCACTACAATTAACTGTAAAAAGTCCTTAATTAAATTGCATCAAGCCTTACCTCGCCTGACTGGGAGCCATCAGGGTTAGGAACAGGAAGTCCAGATCCAGGAGGAAGGGCTGCAGGGTTTAAGTACTGAAGGAAAACAAGGCACTTCTGTTTATCGTCATTACTACGAGGCTATTCCACATTTCCCTTAGAGATCCCACCGGGGCAGAACAATGTTACAGCAAATCAGGCATTTGTAACCTGCAGTGAAAGGCTCTTCCCATGTTCTCAGCCCCTTTCCTGCACCCATGGAAGCTGCAGCCCTGTCAAATTAGGAAATGCAACCTCCCACCTCCATTTTCACTTGTATTTCTCTTCTGTTCTTTAGGTACAACGTTAAACCACAAACATCATGCTTTATGGACTGTGGCTGTCAAACTGCTGCTCAGAATCCTGAGGGGTTTGAATCAGAACTTTGGGTTCTGCCTACAAGATACTCCTTGGAACCCACCTCTGGTTCCACAGCTGCAGCAGGGTCTGTGTTGGTTTGGTTTGCAGCTGCTGTGTGCTCTGCTGCTCCACTCCCCTCCACGGGCTGGGATTCCCCTGGAACTACAGAGAAAATGGGATTTAACCAAACACACCCCATAAATAGCCATAAAACCTCCCCACAATCCTATGCACACACCTGAGTTTGGAACAAAGACGTTGGCAGGAATGGGCATGGGTGCCAGGGGGGCAAACAGGTCTGATGGTGCAGGAACAGCACCACTTGCCTTGGTTCCTCCTGGATTCAGGACATCCACATAACGGGCTCTGCTTCCAGCTAAACCACAAACATGCAGAAAAACAGAAAGAACCCTTGTGTTTATCATGCCTGTGTCTACTCTGAACAGCTGGCTGGTTAAAGCATCCTTCAGGATCAGGAAATAACACCCCAGGGATACAAACAGTAATACCCAAGTCATGGTGCTGTGACAGCAGTGCAGGAGCTGGGCACGAGCAAAGCCAGCAATAGCCACAGCTCCACTGAGCTGCCAATGTTCCCAAACAAGCCAGGGAACGTCAGAACTTCTGCCTTCATATTTTATGCAGGAGAAAGTCTTCAAATATCAGTGCTGGCTGTTACCTGCTCTCCTGGAGAACACATTGACAGAGGCACCAGGTGGGCCTCCAGGCCCAGGGGGAGCAGCCTGAGCAGCTTTAGGAAATCCTGTTGGAGGTGGTGGAGGAGGTTTACTCTGCAAGGAGACAAAAAAATTCCAATCACATCATTGTCTGATGTAGCAGATTTTAATCCAGATTCAGTAAAAAGCAGCTCTTAAGAGACAATCACAGACTAAAGAAAGTTGTGTGCCAAGTACAAATTTTTGTTTTCTACTTGGAGAAATCATGAGAACTCAGATTTTTACCTCTTCTTCTGGTTCATCCAGATTAACCCAACGTTGTTTCTGCTCATCCCAAACAATCTAAAAGAAAATCACAGTCAAAAACAAAGAGCTCAAAGCAAGCTGCTAAAGAAGTTTAAAATAACTGTAACTTTTTTTTTTTAAAGCTGGTCTTAGAATAAGAGTAATCCTCAAAGTTTTACAATCATCTGTTACTCATCAAAACAATGTTAATTTGTCATCCAGGAGAACATTAGGAACAAATTCAAGTATATAAAGGTTTTTGTGACTCTTGGGGCCTTACTGATTTATTCTTGTCATCTGGCAGGTGAGCCTCATTCTTTCCTTTTCCCATCAGCCAGCGAAACCAGGTTCCACCAGTCTAAAAACAAATCAAATCTTCTTAGTTAATTCTCTCCCTCTCGGTCAATTCTTGTCTCACTTTACAGGCAAGTTAAAACAAACTTTCATGCAACAACACATTTTCTGTCAGGGACTTCAACTCTGAGCCCAGAGTTGCAACGAATAAGTAGAAATAATTTAGTCAGGATTTCTTAACTACAGAGAACCAGGAGTTACCACATTTACTAACAAATCTCCTCCAGCTGTAGGTACCTTTCCAACAAAGATTACCTTTCTGGGTGCTGCCTCCTTTTTTGTTTCTTTTTTAGTGTCTTTCCCTGCAGGAGCAGAGGGGGGAGGAGAGGGTTGCTTTGCTGCAGAGTTGGATCTCTCTCGTCCCACAGAATGAGCAGAGGACTCCGAGGTTGTTCGGGACCTTCGCCCATAGCCCTGGGTGACAAATACACAGGAAAGCAAAAGTTGTCACTGCTGCAGTGACGGATCACATTCCACCTTGCTAAAAGACAACCCTTCTTTGAAAAATCCATAAACAGAACAGACCTAAAAGTTCATACAAAATAAACCTAAAGATGGATCTTTGTCCTGCTGCCTGGTTGGATATAAAGCCAGGACATCAATGCATAATAAACAAGCAGATAAATATCTGACACAGCATTAATTTTTTATCAAGATTTTGCACACAAAGACATTTAATCTGGTTCTTTGGGGACATCTAAAAAGCAAGCTTCAAGTCTTGCTGAAGAGCAATACACAGTCCCAAATCCTCTTGTGTTTGCATTGTGCTGCAATGCAGCTGAAGAAATGTGTGAAATAACAATACCATGTTAGCCATCCTGCCATAGAAATCATCCTCTCTCTGCTCAGGGAAGGAGTTTTGTGAAGGAGACTCTGGGGCAATTCTCTGCATTCCTTAAAAAAAATAATTATATTATGTTAGCAGGGACACACCAACCAAAAAACCAAAATAAACACCAAAACCCCCAAGCCCCACAATAGTTTTAAGGCAAAAGTTTTCACAGTTATGAGTTTTGTGCTAGGGAGAACATGGTTTCTTAAAGAATGAGAGCTGCAATTGCTGTGATTTTTTTTTCTCTTGTCTGGGTTTGTGTTTGTTCTAAACACAGGCCAGAGCAGGCTGAGGGACTTAACCATCAGGATGGAGCAATTAGAAGTTCCTCACATCTCCAACTCTAAACAAACTTAAGTTTCCTTTACTCCACATGTGTCAGGCTCTACTGCCACAGAGTTAAAACTCATCAGGGTCCTAGAAAGTCATGTCCAGAGGCAGAAATCCCTGATATCCCTTGGAAACAGAACTGCCAATCTCACTGCACTCAGGGATCACCTGTCAAGGTCTAAATCATCACCTGCTGAGTCTGAGCTCTCTTTTAAAGTAGGCCAACAAAGCAGGATGAAGACTACAACTTTCTACAGGTGTTTCCATACCATTACATGGTGCTTTTAAATTTCATTACCTAAAACATGACTATTTTTAAAATACTGAGGTATTTTGAATTATTCCCTGAAACACTTCATTCCCTTTCTAAGGAAGGAAAGTTGTTTATTAAGATCCCAGACCTGTTTCCAGGTTTGTCTGCTCTTCTGGCTGTGGTTCCATTTCTTGTGGTGGCCCTCCTGGGGGTAGTGTTGTCCCTAAATATAGTGGGGATGGTTCAGTTCCATATGGATTTGAAAACCCTTGAGGTGCAAAGCCAGGTCCTGGGCCAAGAGGCTGAGGAGCCACTGGGTAGAAGGGGACACTTCCCTGGTCACCAGGAGGAATCATGGCAGCTGAGCCATCAAGGACAGCCTGAGGTACTGCAGCATGAAAAAAAGAAAAAAAACCAAACCAGAATTAAAATTAGGCAGAAATTCCAGTGTGAACCTTTTACCCTATGAATGATACAATGCAGAAGTGAAATCTCCCTGCTCCAACCAGCCCCTTAAATGGTTTCTTGTATCAGAAACCCAAACCCTTTGTTTTCTCCCTCTCTCTCTCTCTCATAAAGGATATGAAACACCAACCTGAAGGCATCAGCTGCACGCTCTGCATCTGTTGAGCCATATTGGGTAACAAGGATGCCAGCAAGGCATTTTCAGCACCTGGCCCCACGTCACGGCCTCCTCCCCCATCACACTGACTGGCACGGTCCAGCTCAGAGCTGGGAGTGCTGCATTCATAGGGAGGGGGGGTGGACCTGTCTGTGTTATAGGCTATTGCACCCTCCTGCAGGAAAAAACAAGATATTGTTAACTCATCTCTACCAGACATTCAGTTCAGAAGCAAGGGAACACAAAGCAAAGGAAATCTTAGGTGTGAAAATGGTTTTTTAGTGTTCAGTCAAAGAAAAACGAGTTGTCAGTCATTTATAAGCCAAGATCAACCAATAATCTAAAGGGTTTATTTGTTTTTAAATTGAAACACAGTTCATTAGCTCAGGGTTCCAATTTCTAACACATCTCTTTAAACAGACAATAACTATTTCCACTGTTATAATCTAGCAACACCAATCCACACATGAGATATTTTTATGGCAAGCAGATCCCCTGATTACTGCAGCCTAATGAGTTTTGCAGTTCTCCTTGCATTATGGTATTAAGAAAAACCTGTCTCTCATAACTTTCATTATTCTGTATTGAATCTCAGGGCACTGAAGTGTGGTAAATTCACTTGGTTTACACCATAGCATTTGCCATTTAGGACATGAATATATTAGGTCACTTCCCATGTTTCTGTGATTAGCAGTGTAAACAAAAGCATTTAAAAAACTGGATTTACACTAATCCTTTATACAGAATAATTCATGCTGAAAACCACACACCATACCTTGATCTGTCCATCCACATGTCGAAGTGTCACCAACCAGGGGGGTTCAATAAAAGATTCCTGTTCTGGCTTTTCTTTGATCTGAGGGTCAAACAGGCGCAGCTGGGAGGACATCTGTGGAAAGGAACCATTGCCAAGTGTGAGTTCATCAGCCACAGCTTCCCACCTACAATATCCAGCCACAAACACTTCATTCTTCCTCATGTTACCTGGATTAGCTGGCCAATCAGCACAGGGGAATAGTAATGTGGATCTTTGAGGACAGTTCTGGAAATCACTTCACAGTAGTGGAAAGCCTGGGCAGCAAGGCCCATCTCAGCCAGCCGACAGGCATAGATGAACTTGAAAACCTGGGGAGGCAACAGGACAAATAAAACAAGTGATCACAACACTCTGGGTGGTAACAAATAAAAGGCAGTCTGACATTTCAGCTGAAAGCTCAGATATTTCATTGTCACATCCAAAATTAAAGGAAAAAGCATTCAATTCATTTCTTCCACCTAATGAATCCATTGGAAGTTGCCTATTTATCTACAGCTAGTGCCAGCATATTCTGCTGGACTTTTCTTCTGGAATACAGAATTACAATTTATTGTTAAAATTCAGAAGTTCAGGATGTAGAGATGAAAAAAATGAAAATGAAATGACTACAGGAAAACAGCTATATGGCATTACTATCCATGAACATTTCATGTTAAAACAGAGAAAATATTTGCCCCACTGACTACAGCACATGAGAGATTAAAAGCATGACATCTGCCAAAAAAGAAACCAAACCAAAACAGGAACTGCTCCTCACCTGGAAATTGGGCAAGCAGCCAGGCTGACTTCCTAGTGACTGTGCATACTCATAGGCTTCTGTTCTTTGAATGGCTTCATTGGTGGCAAACTTTAAAAATGGCAAGCTGTTTCAAACAGGAGAAGAAAAATATAATTTGAGCTGACAAACACAGAACTGTCACTGTCAGACACACAGCTCTGTTAGACACAAAATAACTTCTGCAAGACAGGACACCAAACAGTTATCTCAACACCAGCTAGTGAGGATAAGGGGAACAGTGCAATTCAGTCTTTCAAACTTTCATTTTTGCATCGAGAAAGTTGGGCTTTAAAAAAAAGAAAGTCAAACCTGTGATTTGATCCAATTAGGACAAGCTTTGTTGTCTTCCTTGTGTAAACTCCAAACCCAACTTGGGCCATAAGGTAACAAAAATGAGCAGCATCCAGCAGGCCCTTAGAAGCTGTAGAGAAATAATGGACAGAGCTCAGGATATTCCAGTGGCAAATTCAGTGTCCTTCCTGTATTGTTTGGCTTTGCATTCAAATGCCTTCACAATAGAGACAAGCCCATATAGAACTGCTCCACTTTATATTTTATAAAGAAATTGCCTGTTTTCAAAAAAATAGGCTGAGCAATCAAAGTTTTTCCTTCAGTCACCACCCTTCATTTCCCCAAGAGTTACCAAGAGTGTCTCCCATGGTCGCAATGGTCCTGGATTCCAAGTCCACATTATTGGTCAAGTTGGATAACACCATTGCTAGATGAGGCCTCCAGTCTCCCCATTTCTCATCTCCACAGCACTAAAATTAGAAGAATTTAGTCAAATCAGTGACTGGAGCTCTGCATGGTTAAAGTGTTTCAACCTTAAAAGGACCAGACCAACTTTCTCTGACATTCTGGGAAGGATTTCTGTTGGGAACTCCACTCCTCCCTACAGCTCCCAGTGAATCTTACCGTGGATGCAGCTGGCATCCTCCCAGACATGAGCTGGTAAACAGTCTGCAGAGGGTCATTAATTGGGAGACTGTTGGCAAATCTACAGAGACGTTGCAGAGAAAAACAAAACACAGACGTGGGGTAAGCAGTTAAAATGTACTTCAACTCTCAGTGGCAATTAATCTAACCTAGCCCAAGAGAAGGAAGTGCTGTGTGAAAATACTACACTGAAGAGGAAATTACCCAGTGGGTGATGTTCAAAAGTAAAATGTTATCAGTAAAATATTAACAAAATTGACAGTTGAGTTTTTGCAGTTTTTTTCCAAGCAAGGCCACAGATGACATTGTTCAAATACTCCTTAAATGGATCAAGTGGCAGAGAACAACTTCTCATGTCTAAATTTATACCCAGAAGATCCCAGAATAAAAAGTAATAATTAACAAATAAATACAGGTAAAATTAAAGCACACATCTTGCATTAACTACTATGGATAACCCATGATTTTGAATTCTCCACCTCATTAGCACAACAGGCAGCCAAATTTCACTAATCAAAAAGCAACCCAGTACCTGGTCATCACTCTTGCATGTGTCCTGCTGTCCATTTTGCTGGCAAGGAGCAGAGCATGACCCCACAAGCCATGCTTCATGGCAGACTCCAAAGCATCCTAATAAACACACAAATTAGTTTCCTGGGAATAGCTTCACATATTACTCATAAAAACCAGTTTTACAGTAGTGATTTGTGATCAAATCAAAGTATGTTTAGATAAAAGCTAACACACTGTAATTTTGCTTTAGATTATGAGCTGTAGGGTATAAATTTCTGTATCAGAGCAATACAGTGCCATGAAATATTGCATGCACTACAAAAATAAGTAGCAGCACAGGCACTCACTTTCTTACGGCCATAAAGCAGCAACTCCCTGAATCTCTCAGTCTCCTTCTCAAAACTGTCAACTGTGGTTACAAGGTTATCAGTGAGAAATGAGAGCTGGGCTTCACCAGATTCCTCTTCCACTTGTTCCAAAGCCTCATTATTGAAATCAATCAAATTTGCCTCATTAGGGGACTTCCCAGGAAGCCACACTGTTTTGTGATCTCGGAGCAGAAGTTCAGCCAGGTCTGTTCCCACAACGGTCTGTGTGTGTGGAGAGGAAACAAAAATTGAAAAATTTGTTATTTCAACACTGCCTGCATTTTATTTGGCACTTCAACAGCAATATCTGAACATCAGCACCTCTGAGCAGCTGAGGGTGAGTGCCCAGTTTACACATTCCTTCAGTCTGTGACATATCCCAAGATCAATGACTAGAACACAAATTCCAGATCTCTGCACAAAAACTATTTGTGTACAACACACTTTAGGACAGATAAAAACTCCAGCAGTGAGACATACCCCATTCTGCCTGCACAACAGTACAATAAAGTCCCAAAGAAGACTTGCAGATTCTTTGTCAATTAAATTTTCATTCTTAAAGCATTGTGCAGCTTTACTTTGTGCAAAATTAATAACATCCACTTTATGGGTCTCATCCCTGAAAAAAAAAGAAAAAAGTTTTTAATGAGACAAATGTAAACATTCAGGTCATTATTTGTAATTACTCTGAGGAATAATTTTAAAGCTCATGTATTATTTAGGCAGGTGAAAAGCCACAAATATTTTAAGTCAGTTTAAATCCTGTAATTTGCAATGAAGAAATAATTTCTGAAAGTATGAAAATTATTTTTGAAAACTGTAGGGACATACTTAGCAAGTGGACCAGGAAAGGCTCTCATCTCTTCTTGCTCTGGAGAATGTTGTAACATAGTCTGAAACACAAATATAATCCATAAGAAATTCTTGTAACTCTAAATTTTGCTTTTTACTGATAAAACCCCCAGAGCTGAACATGACCCATCATGTAATCAAGCCCCTTAAGCAAAATTTAAAGGGTGACTTTGTCACAACCTGCATAAGGACGATGAATTATGAAATCTACTTTAATGCAATTACTCTGTACATCTTCCTGAACAAAATTATAAGGAGCTGGATGATCTCATCATGACTAAGTCATCTCTCAGAGGAAAGGAACTTTTAAATTTACTGTTTTACTTATGATTACAGCCCAAACATACAAAGATACATGCACTGACATAAAAAGAAGAGAAATCAGGAAGTTATAGATTCAAGTTCCCTATTTCCCTTCCAAAAAAAAGACCTTTATTCCATTACTTCCCATTTTTCCTTCTAAACTTTACCTCCATGCTGTGGATTTCAACCAGAGCTGGCTGACCCTCAGAAGGCAGGTTTGGCAGTGCTTTTATTAAGAAGCCCCCAGGCCCAAACCTGGCACAGATATGAGGCACTGAAAATTTCTCAGGTGTTGAGGGCCTTAAAGGTGCTGAAATGGGGAGAAAAGATAAAATAAGAACAGGTAACCTGCCCTGCAGCTACGCAAACTTGCTGATGCATTTTACCCAATTCAATAATCCTGCAGTGTTAGTGGAAAACACCCTGTTACTGAAGTTGCCTGAACTTTCTAAGAAACAATCAGTTCCTTTATAATCCCAAAGTCCCAAACCTGAAGATTTGCAATAACTAAACTCCAGAACTTTAAAATATTGTTATTTTTTTTTCAGTGCAGGGGTTTTGATAGTATCAGACACATTCCTGTCATCTCTGTACAAACACATAACACATCTTCAAAGAGCCAAACAGACATCACCACCTTGGCAAAGCTTTTCCAGAGGAAGTGTTTTGTATCTCTAGCAAGGTTTTCCCTCCCTCCCCTTGCTCCATACCTTGTTCCACAGCTGACCAGGCTGTTTCAGCAGGGTAGCCATAGTCTGGGAAGGGCTGCTGTCCATCAAAGCTGGGCTCATACCCTCCGTAGGGATAATCTGCGTGCACTGCCTGTGCAGGGGGTTCGTAGGCAGTGAGATCGTGATTGCTCCTGTACAGCTGGCTCTAGGCAGGGCACATCAGCCAGGTTAGCTGGGGTTACACTCAGCAAGCAGCACTGCACACACACAGCCTTGCAGAAAGCCCCCCTGTGTGACCCTTCTGTGATAATTAATCATTTTGTCTTCTCCCCCAATGTTTTTACCATCGTTTGATCTGTTCACATCCAAGCATGTTCAGTTCTCTCACAACAGAATTTCTACGTGCTCGTGTGAAAAGTTAAGATTACAGCACCAGTTCTGTTACCAACAACTGTGGGCCAGAATGAATGCTCACCTCTGCTGTAACAGACAGAAAATCCCAACTGAAAAACCCCAACAAATGTCAAATGACAGCAGGTGCCTAAAGATTAATGTCTAAATGATTTCCAATACTGCTTCAAACACTACTGAATTAATTGGAATTTGGACTGGAAAAGTACCTAAACTTCCAAGTAACATGATGAACCAAGTACAGGTGAAATGACCCATTACATGAGCAAAAATTGTACCTCAAAAATTAGCCAAATATTTTCTGAGCTTTTCATGTATCTGTATTTGTGGTGTAAGTAGATGAGTAGTCAGTTAGCTTTGGTTTTTGCTTTTAAAGTCAAAATAACATCATATTAATATGAGTTAGTCCTTTAATACATCCCAAGTTCAGTAACACAGCCAAACTTGTGATGAGAAAAATGACATGACTCAAAGCCAGGCACAGTGTCCACTACAGCCAAGCACAGGGAAGGCAATGCTCTCACAAACAGCATATGGATTCAGTAGAGGAAATTTTCCATTTCTTTGTGTGTGTGTGTGTGGCAACCTGCACAGCTGAGTGCTGAAACCTCTCTTTGCAGGAGAACTCCTGCAAAGTTCTCCTAAGAGCTGTGACAAGCATTAAGTTCAAAACTACATCACAAAACAGCCTCAGCTTATGAACGTTTTCAAAAAAACCAAAATTTTCATTCCCCGTGCTAAGCCCTGAAATATTTTCTTATTAGGAAACAAGAAAGCCACCCGCAGCAGAGCAGGTGGCGGGCTGTGTGTGCAGCTGGAGCTCACCTGCTGGGAGCGGGAGCTGAAGCTGCTGCGGTGGCTGTGCACGCTGCGGGAGCTGCGCAGGCTGTGGCCCGAGTGCTCGCTGTGCACGCTGCGCCGCTCAAACTCGTCCCCGTACGGATCCCGCGCCGGCTCCGCCTCGTCGTCAAAGCTCCCGGTGAAACGGGGGTCGTACCTCCAGTTGTCCTCGTATCGCTCGTTCCTGAGGGACACACACACACAGCAGGAGTGAGCTCAGGCACCCTCGGGGCTGAGGCAGGAAAGCTGGACTGTCGCTGACATCGTTTATGGAAAATCCTTTCCTTAGGATTTTTCCTCCCGAGAAGCTGAGAGGCCTCAGGAACAAAATCAATGGTTATCTGCTGCTGTGGAATGCAACAGGTGCATCTGGGATTGGGCTCATATGGTTGTTTTTAATTAATGGCCAATCACAGTCTGCTGGCCTTTGTTACCATTCTTTCTTTTTCTATTCTTAGCTAGCCTTCCGATGAAATCCTTTCTTCTATTCCTTTAGTATAGTTTTAATGTAGTATATCTCATAAAATAATAAATCAAGCCTTCTGAAAGATGGAGTCAGATCCTCGTCTCTTCCCTCATCCTCGGACCCCTGTGAACACGGTCACACTGGACTTTGGTGCAGTTTGTTTCACACTGGACTTTGGTGCAGTTTGTGTGGGGGATCCCTGGGGAGCCCCCTAAGCTGTGTGCTCACTGGTAGCAGCAGGCAGGCGAGGAGACTCCACACAGCTTCTGGAGGAGCTGATTAGATGAGGGTTTATTGGAGGTCCCACCCCCGGTGGGACCATCCTCATATCCACATACAGAAACAACCAATGGCCCTCAACCTTCATAAAAAACACCAAAAAATCCTGAAAATCATCACAACGCCCTAATCGATCTCCCAGCACCATCAAATATCTCCAGATGATGAAATTTCGGATCTCTATCAGGGGTTTGCTTGGTTTCTGAGAGAGAAGGGGGAGAGAGGGAGAGCCTAGGGAGAAAAGGGCCAAGAGAGGTTTGGTCTCCCCAGCACAGCCTAACAGGGAGATTCAAAGTGGGCGCAGAATGAGACTTGGGCCAATGGGATTACAGATCCATGATCCTCCCCCTGCAGTATCACAGGCTTGGAATAAACCCTACATTTTCGAGGGGTGAGACAGAGAACACCATTTAACTAAAATGTAACACCACAGGACCTGCTCCAGAAGGGCTCTTAAATCTGCCTACACAGAGGTTGTTGTTACAGTAAACAAACTGACATTCCTTCACGGAGTTCATCCAGATTATTCAAGATCAAGACCAACATTATACTCAGAGTGTGTTTTGAAAACCCACAGAATGTTAAGCTGGTTTAAAAACAAATGCTGCTACCTTCAATCCCTCTGTCAGAGTGATGTGACAGCTCATCTGGTTTTCCCTCAATGACCTATGTTAAAGCTACAGAAAGAACTAGCAACACACACACACTAGAAACTACACTGTGAAATATGTGTAACACTGCATTTTAACAGCCTGCTCCAGAGAATCTGCTGCCCCAGCTCTGGAAAGAGCACTGGGAGAACGTGGATAGACTGGACAAACCTGCTGCCATATGGATATGCTTCTCTCTTCTGGTAAGGGTTGTGTTCAGCATCATACCAGTACCTCTGGTCATAACTCCTGGGGTCTCTGTACCTGGGGTCATAAGGGTATCGTTCCCAGCGACTTGGATCTTTGGAAAAGATAAAGAAATGGTTCAGATATTGGTAGGTTTTGTCTGTAATCTTTTTCTGCTCCTTTCTCTTTAATTACAAGTTGGTTTGGTCCTAAAGCACAGAGCAAACCCAAAGCAATGCACTTAATGCAACATAAATATGCCCACTCTTTTTACTTTAAAAAAAGTTTAAAAAATCAATTTCACATCTTTCAGAGAAACATGGCTGTTAGAGTTAGTTACTCCTAAGGGGTCAGTGTTTGCCATCAGATCTTTTCTAACATCTTTAAACCTCAATTCTATTATTTGTTATGAGATTCACAGAATCTCTGTGATCAGTCTGCAGAGTGCCAAGCAAAACATCTCAGGATGTGGACAGATGTTGCTTAAAACCCTCCCAGGCACTACACAAGCAATTACCTCCAGACTCCCAACGCCAGCATGTCTCAGTGAGCACTTAGATAATGATGGACAAAACCAAAATCCAGTTGTGAGTCAACTTTACACCCACCTAAAATTGACTTTACAGGTTTGCCTTCAGGTCACACACCAAGGACACACCCCAGTGAAAGGCAGCCTTGCAACACGTGGAACAAAACTGTTCTGTACCCTTACAATGGAGGGTTTGCACAAAGGAAAGGCAAACTGAAGGGTGAAGTGAGGAAAATCTATGGAAAAAAGTCAGAGTTCTTTTGGACCTTACCTCCATAATCATAGGAGTTTGGGTAATAGCCTGAATAGTAATCACTCCATCCACCTTTTCCATAATAATCTTCTGTATACCCTTGCCTGAAAGAAAGCAAAAATGTATAAAAAAGTCGTTATTCCTCCTTAATCTCTTCTAAATTCAGCGGGAGGTAGGAAAAACTCTATGCCCCAATTGATTAGACAGAGTTGCATAGTTAAAATAATGCATTTCCAAGAAACCAAGGAGTCCCAAAATTAAGACTTTACAACCCAATATACCACTAAATTGTTGTGTGCCATTGAAAGCTGACAGCCCTTAGCATACAATCATTTAGTGGCTTTATAAACTGTTTTGGTGATAAGTTTAATTACTTACAGACAATTATTCACAGAAACTACTGCTATAATTAGCATCCTTTGAACTGTCTCAACAGAGAAGTCGATAATTTAACAATTCATTAAGAAATAATAGCTCCCCTAAATTTAACAGTGTTTTATTATACAGCTCATGATGAAGAAAATACTCATTTACAGAGCTGATTGTCCAAACAAGCACAAAAACCTGGCTAAAACCAAGACAGCAAAGTAAGAGTCAGTGCATACAAAAAGATCATTTCTTCTGATGAAAAAAAGAAAGATGTGGTCATTATTTTAAATATCATGAGCCTTTATTATACAACATTTTCAAATCATCCTAGAATTTCTGAAAAAAGCCAGAGGATGAATGTTAGATGAAAAATGCAGTGTCTACATGTATGTGCACACACATAAATGTATATATATGTATACATCCATGTCTGTTTGTACCAACACAGGTTCATGAACCTCACAAACACACCTGGGCACACACACAGCAGGTGAAGGTATTTAATGCCAGTTGGGAGTGATGGAAACTTCCACCTTTCCCTGCAACTGGTCCCACAACCCAGAGTGCAAACTCCAAAGTGGCGCAGCGAGTCCAGGAGTGTGGGAAGCCTGCTAACACAGCACTCACTCTGCACAGGAGCTCTGATCTTATCACATCAGGTTGAGCCACCCAACCAGTCTCCCCAGTCTCCTCCAGAGAGATCTCATTCCTTTCTGCAAGCAGAGTTTACAAAGCTGCTGTGCCATCACTGCGCATTCAGGGCAGTTTCACACACACACAGCTCTGCTGCCCTGCAGCTCCACACCACAGTCCCTGTCTGTCTGCACTGGCACTCACACAGCAGCCCTGACACAGCCACTTCTAACAGGCTTTGATCTGCCCACTGCCACGTACAGAAACTTCAACCCCTTCTAAAAAATAGCACCTCAGGAGAGGACACAGCAGGAAGTGCTGCTAGAGGTTATCATCTCATTTCAAGAGCTCACAGCGCACTTAAATTCACTTAAGAAAATGGTAAAAGTTATCACATGGAGCTACAGCCATTGTTTTGTTCTCCTCAAGACCAAAATACATCTATAATCTTCTGGAGATGGTAAATAAAATGTGATATTTGTAATTTGATCACTGCTCCATGAGTGAACTACCAACAACAGACAAACATTACAAAGGGTTTAATCATTTCCAGACAGGTAACTGGAGTTTCTCTGTTAGAAACTGCAAACTCCTCAGCAGGTAACAGTAACATTTTGTCATTAATTTGAAGTTCATACAAATAACTTACACAATTATCATCAGAAAGCAGCAATCTCTTCAAGGTAATTTGCTGCTTCTTGCTCGAGTTAGAGATTTAATCCTGCTTTTATTTAATATTTTCAAGTAGCATCTGAACACATTGTTCCTCCTCTCTCAAATGTCTTTATTTTGTATTAATCAGACAGATCAAGGCTTTTAAGTTTCCCTAATAGTGAAATGAGTGGGTGGGACATTCCCACACAGCACCTCTGCCATCCAGACCACATTCTGGGAGCTCTGTGAGGAAAGCTTATCCACAGCTGAGGGAATTGTACACAAATGGACCTGACACAGCACCAGGATGCTGTCACCTGACTCACCACTCTCTTCTGAGCACCTGAACCACTGTGTATCCATGGTGCTGCAAGGCAAATTTCACCCAATGTGCAAAACTGCCATTCATTAACAGACCAGGGGGCCCCTGCTTAAGTGCAAGGCAGAAAATAAATGAGTATTGATTAATAACCCCATGACCTGCACTGCTCTTTCACAGCAAACATCAGCACTGAGGCTATCACAGTGACTTCCTGCCTGGCAGAAACACCAACAACCTCCAAAGAACTGAATGAAAGGAACAACAAGCAAGAGGAAAGGCTGGGGAATTGTATCCTTCCCAGACATGGCATTTGATACCATCCATCCCTGAGGCAGCACACAAAGAGGTTTTGAATTCCTCCCTGTGGTTTATGCTGCAAAACTTCAACAGGCACCACTACCCTCCCTGCTTTGGGGTACCCAAATCTTGGCTCAGCTGAGGAATCACACACCTGGAGGCAGGTCTGTCAGAGCAGTGGCTGGCCCTGGAGCTGGGCCGCTCGGGCTCGGGGTAGCGGTAACTGCCGGGCTCCATGTAGGCAGCACCGCCCTCGTAGTGCCGGTACCGGGGGTCGTACTGCCCGTAGCTGTCCTCCTGCAAGAGCACAGGCAAGGGAAAAGGCTTCACACCTCCACAATGAACAGTTCAAACCAAACACATCACCATTCACACCACAGCAGTGAGCCATAGCTGTCCTCCTGCAAGAGCACAGGCAAGGGAAAAGGCTTCACACCTCCACAATGAACAGTTCAAACCAAACACATCACCATTCACACCACAGCAGTGAGCCATAGCTGTCCTCCTGCAAGAGCACAGGCAAGGGAAAAGGCTTCACACCTCCACAATGAACAGTTCAAACCAAACACATCACCATTCACACCACAGCAGTGACACCTGAAGAAATGGAGGCTAATAAACTACAGCTTAGCTTTTATTACTTTTTGTGGCAGGAATTATAGTCAAATTATTAATATCCTAAACTTAAGAAAAAAAAATTATGTCTAGGCTTAAGTCATTTCAACCATTCTACTAAACCATCAATAATTCAGGCAGCAGATAGGAACCAAGTTTGAGCAACTGGACTGCCAACTTTTTCCAAACAAATTGCTATGAGCTGACATCTGTACCAACTGGAATTGGTATCAGCAACCATTTAAGTTCCCATAATCTTTGCAATGTCAATTTTGTTACTGCTGTCCAGATTTTCCCTACACTTAAACACTTAACATGAATGCTCTGCTGAATGTTGATCGTGACACGACTGCTTAAATTCATAACTCAAAAATGAAAATGAATAATACATACTAAAGGGGGAAAAAAAGGGAAAAATAGAAACTTACCATGTAATAAAGGTGAGCTGCTGTCCTGGGGTCTGCAGGAGGATAAGGTGGTGGATATGGAGCCTGGTAAGCATCGTAAGGATGTCTGTAGTAGTAGTAAGGGTTCTGGGGTGGACCAAAGGCTTCCTGAGGGGTCTGAGGAGGGGGTGGACGCTGCAGGTCTTGCTGCCCGTTGGGTGGCACTGCCTGAGCAGTGGTGGCAGGAGGGGCAGTGGCAGCTGGAGCACCTGGAGGCTGTTCTGACACCGGCTGCTTGCCGGGACTCGTCTGCTCGTACCTTGGCTGGGCTGAACCTGCCTCCTGGGGCCCCCCAGGCTGGGGACGGTTACCCAGCACCTGGCTGTCCCCCTGCTGCATGGCCTTAGCCCCTGTGGAAATCTGGGAGTCTGCAGGAACTGAGGGCTGCCCAGATGTTGGTGGCTGCATTTGAGCTGCTTGCATTTGTGGCTGTGCAGCTCGCTCTGCTGCAGCCTGGTGCTGCACATCTTTTGTCACCTGTTGGTAGAAATGTTGTTTGTCAGGCACCTCGGGACGCACCTGACCAGCACCAGCTGCCTGTTGGACTGGAGCACCAGAGGGTGACTGATTGTGCACCTGGACAGAATTACTTGTGCTGCTTTTCTCCAACGTCCGTGGCACTGTGAAGTCCAGCACTCCAGCAGCTTCTTTGCTACTTGATTGATTTGCAGAATTATTAGCCTGTGCTATGGAATTAACAGGGGGGACCAGGCCACTTGCACTTCCACTGGGAAGATTTGTCCCAGGAGAAACAGATGAGTTAGACCCTGGCTTGCTAGCAAATTCAGGAACAAGGCCTTCCACATTAACATTCTTTTGCCCTTCTGGAGTCAAATTAAGAGGAGTTTTCATAAGCAAGTTTGCAGGCTGATTAGAAGCAGCATCAGAAGAATTAACAGGACTTTGTAATAAATTATGTTTTAACAGATTAGTATTTGGAAGTGCATTAACTAAGAGAGATCCAACTTGCATCACAGGTAATGGCATGTTTTCCCCACCAGCATGTGAACTTTGGGGACCCATCGCAGGCTTGTCCCCAACTCCAGAGTCCTTCATTGGCTGATTGTTTTCATTGTTGCTTAGCTGATTAGATAGAGAAATAGAAAAATTAATTGGCTGAGCCAAGTTATAGCTTTGATTAGGCTGAGCAATCAGGATAGGCTGATTTTGCAAAGACTCTGTAGGTGGAGAAGACAATAAACTTGCATAACCAGAACTTGCCTGAGACTGAAGTGCTTCCTCCTCTCCCATTTTGGGAGGATTCTCAAGATTTTCAAAAGCTATATTTCCATCCTGGGAGTGCTGCACAGCAATAGTCCCTGGTTTACATGGCTGCTGATGAGACAGGCCTTCTTCTGGTGGCTGAATGACTTCCACAGTCTGTTTGGCAGGTACATACACTGCAGGAGCAGCAGGAGCTAGGAGAACATTTCCCCCAAAATTTGGTAACTCATTGTGAGCCCATAAAGTTGTTGCTGGGCTATCACACTTCTTAACTGCTCCCTGAGCTCTGGTTGAGGAGCGTCTCTCAGATACTGATTGTATATTTTCCACAACAGGTCCAGAGTGCAGCGTGTTTCCAGCCTCCCCAGCACCTGCAAGAGGCCCTGGGTGTACCTGAGGCATGTAAATTGTTTCCAGATTATCTGGTGGCTGTTCAAGATTGCCAGGGGATGCAGCAGGCACTGCTGTGTTCTTCTTGATATTCTTTTGGTTTGAGTGGTTCTCTCTTAATTCAACCACCATCTTTGCTTGGTCGATCTCTGCAGGTTTTATACCAACTCCATGGGACCTCACAGGTTCAAAAGAACTATTTGCACTTGTCTGAAACACTCCTGTAGGCTTAGGAGGACTTGGAGTGGGCGGCTGGGATAGATTGCTGTGGTAGCTCTTGCTGAGGTTCAGTTCTCCTGAATCACCTCCCAGAGGAGAGGAGTCAATCTGTTTGAAGAAGCTGGCAGAGGATTCCTCATCAGGCTTCCCAATTTCCTGCTGGATAAATGTACCTACTTGCTCCGGGGGCCGTGCAGAGCTGGAAGTGCTCCTGTGGCTGATGCTGCTGTAGTTGGAAGAGCCGCTGTCTGGTCGGCCAGGGTGAGGTAAGGAGTCAGGTGCCTCCAGGTTTGGTCCTCCTTCAGCATGGCTCACAGCATTCTTGGGAAGCACCTGACCTGGGAAGGATCCGTACCTGTACGGATCAGGACCAGCAGCAGGGGATGGAGCGTTGATGCTCTGGGGTTCACTTGGCAGCACCTCCTGATTCTGAATGCACTCCAGGTTCTCCACGTTTTCATACTGGGACCCAGCAGCTGGGTCACCTATCTGTGCCTTGTCATCACCAGCAAACAGAGAGTGCTTAGCAGCCTGTGCCTCCTGGTGGCTGACAAGTTTAGGGAAGTACTGGGCATCCATTCCTTTCTGTACCATTTCACCAGCTGTACCCAGCTGTGCCTGAGAGAGAATATTGGCTGCCACCTGCTGAGGATGCACAGGCTGGTGATACAGGGAGGCCGGATTTTGCTGGCAGGCATCAAACTCTGTTTTCTCCATTACATATTTTTTTTCAGATGAAAGTATTTCTTCATTTTCTGCTTCATCCCCTTTGAAGAACATAGAGAGAGTTCCTGAATCTCGATCCGTGGGAATAGATCTATTTGATGTTTCAGACATAGCTGGAGACTGGTTTTTGGGGTTGTTTTCCTGAGCTGTGGGAAGGACAAAACCGGAGTCTTGCAAAAGTGGCTGTGGGTAAAACTGTTCCTGGTAAGGTTGGTTTGACCAAGGGTTGGTCATGTCTGTGTTCTGCCTAAACACATTTCCAGGCTGGATGCTGTTCATGTGATGACTGCTGTTTGCAGGGCCATTTTTGCCATTCTTCTCACAACCAGCGGGTAAAGGCGCTTGCATGATGTTTTGTGGAATTCCTTGGTGCCCAGGACCCTGTGGGACATTTGTGTGTGGAGGAGGGTGAGAAGTGCTGACGGAAGGCTGAGAAATGTTATGAACGTCAGTCTGAGGAGACGGCTCAGGATAGGGCACAAAATTCCGAACTGGAGACTGCAGATTCCCTGGGACAGGCCTCCACTGGGGCCCAGGCTGCTGGGGAGGTGGTGGGAAGAGCGCTGCTGTGCTGGGTGCTGAAGCTGCATCATTTGGATCTCTGCCAACATCCTGTCTAGCTCCAGGTTTGTTCGCTGCAGACACCACTCCAGGATGCACACTGAAAGAATTTTCCACTGCTGCTCCTGGGTTATAATGCAAGGGCGCTGCAGGCCCGCGGAGTCCAACATCAGCATTGGGATGCCCTTCTGCAGCACTATTTATAACAAACCCCGGGGACGGAGAAGGAACTGGAACACTGGGAAAGCTACTGGTGCCTATCCCTGCCTGAGCCACAGGAGCTGGCAGAGAGGTGTGTGGTCCATGCGGGCTGTCCCCGGCGCGGGCGGGCTGCGGGAACGCTGCCGCAGCGCTGCCCTTGGGTGGGTGATCCGAGGGGGAGCCCTGCGGGGTTTGCCTGCCGAAGGCAAACGGGTCTGTCACGGGCTGCACCGGCGCGGCCGCGGCGTTTGCCCGCCTGCCGAGGGGGCTGTTCCTCCAGTACATGTTGCGAGCCACGCCGGCGGGAGGAGGAGGAGCCGCCCCCGCAGGGACAGGCTGCGGTGGCTGCTGCATGGTGGCCTCCTGGCAGGGTCACACGGTGACAAACCACCTGCGGAGGCAGCGCAGAGGCTTCTTCTTCTGGCCTGCTGAGACAACACAGGTACGAGTCAGTTCTCTCTCTCACAATACATGCAGCACTCAAGCAAGTTTTATTTTAGAAACAAAATCACTCGAAGAATTTGAAGTGGGAAATATCTCCCTTTTCTTCAGAATGCATAAGGAACTGACAGACTCCATTGTATTTCTAAATCCAGTCCAGCATTAATGAAGTGTAAGGCTGTGTGGTATCAATGCACATTATTTAACAATTCTATTAAATAGATCCAAGTAAGACTAATGACACACAGTTCAGACCCATACTAGTGTCAAACCCTCCAGTGGCATCCCACTGTTACATTTCCCAGAAATATGCATCACAGACAGGACAGCAACCAGGCTGGAACACAGCCTGCAGCACCATGCCCTGCTCAATTTAATTATGAAGAGTTGAGAAGTCATTATCTAACTCTAATTCTGTTAGAGATGATCTTCAGCCCTGCTGCACTGGCACTCCATGTGACTGGACCTTTTCACAGGTAAGATGAGAAGCATCCCTAGAAGGAATTCATCAGATGTTATCACCCTTAAACTTTTGGTTTAACCAGGAAAACATGGTGTGACACAGTATTGTTATTTATTGTGAGAAAGGCAAGAGCATCTTCATCACAAATATTCTCTCTTCTAGATGAATGCTGCATAGCAAAAGTGCACTTAAGGACAGAAAAACAATCATCAATGTTTTTTGATGCTATCAATGAGCATTCTCACTTTAACACCAGTGGGACTCTGGCACAGTATCAGGGTTACAGCTGCACCTCAGGGTGGAAAGGACACGCTCGGAAGTAATCCAACCCCAGCTCCAAACAATACCAGGCAGGAATCTGGTACACAGGAAGCTCAGTAAATTCATCAGGGTGTCTTTTTCAATTTTATCACCGGTTAACAATCTGGGGAGGATGGAGGCTGACAAACCAGAGAAATTCATCAGTTTCCAGTGGAGCTCAGTGAAGCCTTAGCAGCACATGATAATCCTGTTTTCTCATAGTACACAACAAATATTGTTTACAATATGCAGAGTGAAGTACCCACAGTAATTGCTCCACACCAGATGCATTTCTGCTTATAAAAGAAAAAAGCTGTGCAATTCTTATTTGGAGTTCTTATAAGATTCAGCATCTTGTCAGTAAGAGTAATAAAATGGGAAGCCAGAAAAGTCAGATGTTTGTAATCAGGACAAAGCTGTAATAGTTACAGAGAAGTTCAAATGCAAAGCACTTGGGGTTTCTTGTTATCAAAAACACTACATGTATTTCATAGAGATTTACAGCTAAAAAATTACAATAAAAAGCACACTGAAGTACCACCACACTCAGCCTTTACTGGGCAGCAACCTCTCCTAAAGAAAAATGCCTCCAACAGCCTGTGTATAACCCAGGTCCCTCTTTCAGGGTTAACAGAGATTCTCAATTTCTCCCTCATATCCATATATCCATATATCCCACAGCAATATCTAGAGTTAAGACTCTATAAATCTGTGTTTTATTAAGATGGGAAGGACAACAAAACAGATTTCAACAGAGGCATTAGAGCTCCATCACTGTCATGCATTACTTGGGTGTGCCTTCACCGTTCTTTTCAAAGCACAGCTGCTGAATTCCATCAAGGAATGCTTACAAAAATGTTTCAGGACTTTGCAATCTTTTCTCCTGCTCCAATCCTGAGGTGAAGCTTTTCCAGCTGGCCATGCTCACCAGCCTTGCTGCCAGTCACGTTTCCAGGAAATCCTGCCTGAACACCCACCCCAGTTTCCACATGCTGAAGGAACCTCTGGCTGCTCTGGGCATCTCCATTTCTTCTCCATCGTGTTCTTTGTTGTATTAACCAGATTTCAAAAACTCCTCTCTCCCCTCCAAATAAACACATGGGTTTATGGAGCATACTTTGGGTTGGGGAAAAGCTAATTAAACCATCTGCCAAGGCACTTATGTCCTGGAAAGCACAAACTTCACTGACCAAAATATTGGTATCTACTAAATAGCTCTGTTTTTCATAGAAAAGTTGTTTCTAAAATACAGCTGAGCACAAAAGCCAACTCAAATACCCACTTCCAAATGTCTAACGTGGACTTTACTCCTTGCAGTGTCTTATTTTAAAATAAAGTCTTAATACTTTACCATATTTTTGTAACAGCCAGCACTAGTAATTAGCTAATAAGAATATTAAGTGTAAAGTCCTACTTTAAGTCCTATTTTTTACTTGCCATTCCTCTGACAGGATCTTTGATGGTGCATGACAGAGGTTCAATATGAGGGATCAGCTTCCTCAGAAGCAAAGTTAATATTAACAGACTGCACATAGTAAAAGCAAGCAAGATTTGAGGAACTGAGTCCAAACAAAATGAACGTGTCCATGTCAGGTAATTTAAACAGAAGATAACTCAGTGCTACTGACCCTCCCTTGTGCCTTATCCAGGATTAACAGAAATGCTGATTTTAAGGGATTTAGAAATAACTACACAAGTTAAGAGCAATCCACCTCTGCTTTGTATAGTTTGGAAATTCTCATATTTCAGCTGGTTTATTAATTGATAAAGCAGAGCAGCCTGCTAAACATGAGTCACCAGGAGTAACAATTGCAGAAGGTGTTTCCAGGCACACCAAAAAAACATTGCCAAAGAGGAAAAAAAGATTAAAACCCTCCAGACAAGGCCATAAAATTAAGTTCATCTGATGAGCTCTATAGCTTCATCTATTAAGAAATAATTCCTTTGGGGGCAAATTTAATTTAAACCTATCTAAATAAATTACTCTTAAACAGAATAACCATGCCCATAAAGCAGGTGAGAGAGGACTAATATTAACTCTCATCCTCACACATGAAGCAAACAATAAATAACATATTCACATACACAGATTCCTAGTAAAAACAAATTGACCAACAAAACAAAAACAGAAACAAAAAACAACCCACTGCAATCTCAAATACAGGAACAGCTGGAAAAATGAGATTTGCAGCTTTAAAATCAGCAAGTACTTTTTCAGTTTTATCTCATGTAGACAGCTGCACATCTGCACACATGTGGGTGACAGACTGAACACATTCTGCATCATTCACTCTCCTGACAGATTCCTACCAGGCTTTTCCTCAACAGCAACCAGAGCTACAAATGTTTTCCTGTTAAAATGTAGCGACAGGACAGCTTTGAACAGGCACAGGACAAGTTTAATGAGATCTCAGGGAAAGAAATCCTTCCCTGTGAGGGTGGGAATGCCCATAGCAGCTGTGGCTGCCCCTGGATCCCTGGAAGTGTCCCGGGACAGGGCTTGGAGCACGCTGGGCCAGTGGAAGGTGCCCCTGCCATGGCAGGGGGTGGAATTTGATGATTTTTAAGGTCCCTTCCAACGCAAACCAGCCCGTCACTCCATCAAAACAGCTCTTTGGGACTCAAAAGCCCAGAAGCAGCAGAAAGCGTTCCCGTTTATTCCGAAAGGAGCCTGGCTCACAGTTCTCCAGCCCAGCGGTGCCGAGGCTCTCCGGGAGCCGCACTCCTGAGTCAGCACCAGTTGCGCCGACCTGGGGCACCTGAGAGCCTCAAAACCAGCCCTGACCCGGGCCCGGCACTGTCGGAGGGGACACACGATAGCCAGCATCAGTCTGAACCTTCTCCCCGCCGCACCCCAGGGAAAAACCTTCGGAGCCCCGCGGATCGTCCCTGTCCGCCGCCCCGCTCGAAACCGCCCGGAGCACCTCAAATCCTGCGGGGAAAGCCCCGGGCAGCGCGGCCCGCGACTGCGGCAGCGCCTTCGCCCCTCCTTGCGGCACCACAGCCCGCCCCAGCCGGGCCGGGGGCCGAGCCCGGGGCTGCGGGACCCGCCGGCTCCCGGCGCTGCGACAGTCCCGAGGCCCTCGCTGAGGCACGGCGGGGTGGGCACCGGGGACACTGGGGCCCGCACCTCAAGCCCGGCAGTGCTCGCGCAGCCCACCCGGGACCCGCGGCCCTCCCTCCGGCCGCGCCCCGCGGTACCTGGCAGGCCCTGCCGGCCGCGGCCCCTCAGCAGCGGGCACGGGCGCCGCCGCCCCGCACGGCCCCAACGCCGGCGGCCGCCATCTTGGCACATCCGGCTTGGGCTTCCGCCGCCGCCGCCGACGTGTCACGGCGCGGCGCGCGATGACGTCACGGCGGCGCGCGCAGCCGGCGGTGTTGCTGTTCGGCGGCGGGAGGGGCCGCGGGTTCGAGTCCCGGCTGGGGCGGCTGCGGGATGGAAGGTCACGGTTCGAGCCCCATTCGGGCGCCTCGTCCCGGTGCCTCCCCTGTGCCGTCGCGATCTCACCCCCAGGCCGGGGAGTGGTGGAGCGCGGCCCCGTGAGGGTTCCGTGCGGGCCCCGGTGCCCCCGGTTGGCCGGTGCGGGTGCAGTGGCGCGGGTGGCCGCCAGGGCGGGACAGAGCTCCGCCGCTCCGGGGCCGCTCCCGGGGGAGCCGCTGCCCATCGCGGAGCTGAGAAATCCGAGTTTATAGACACGGGGAATGAGATTCTGCCTCACAGAGCGAAGCTGTGGCTCGCTGCACAGCGAGGTCCTGTCCTGCACGTCCGTAGGGGCCTAATTAGGAAAGGCATATTAATTGGGGAAGGCTGGGGTGCACGTGTCCAACAGCAGCAGAATCAGGAATGAATCCCAGAATCCTTAAAGCTGAAAAATCCCTCCAAGATTACCAAGTACCACATTCACCACTAAACCCTGTCCCCTAGTACCGCATCCGTGTGCCCTTTGGAACACTCCAGGGATGATGGTTCCAGAACTGTTCCAAGGCTTAGCCACCCTTTCTATGGCTGAATGGGAAAATGAAATTTTCCCAAATAGCCAAGCTAAGCCTCCCCTGGCACAGCTGGAGGCCATTTCCTGGCCATTTCCTCTCACCCTGTTCCTTGTGTCCATCCTCCTGTTGGGGAGCTGTGCCCAGGGACAATGAGATGATGGACAGGATGCAACGAGATGATCTTGAAGGTCCCTTCCAACCCACACCACTCTGTGACTCCATGAAAACGGCTCTTTGGGAATCAAAAGCCCAGAAGCAGCACAAAACATTCCCTCCTGAGCCTCCTTTTCTCCAGGCTGAGCCCCCCAGCTCCCCCAGCCACCCCTGGTGCTCCAGACCCTTCATCAGCTTCGCTCTGTGAATTGCAGCTTTATTTTACACAAACACAAAGCTTTTTTAGGGGGGGTGAACCCCCGTTCCAGCCACCAGAAGAATATCTGTCATTCCCGGTGCTGACACTGTCCCACCCTGCACTCAACAAGCCTTGGAGAGGAAAACACAAGGAGCTAAACAAACATCTTAATCAAGGGTCGTTATCAGTGCAGAGCTGTTCCTGCACTCCCATCATTAAAGCAGGGGAATATCCTTAAAGCCCCAGCCAGGCAGGGGAAGCAGCACTTTGATGCTGGTGTGGGAACCAGAGGCAGCGCTGTGATTTTTAAGTGCCTTTCATCTCCCTCTTTTGTAGGAACATTCTTATAAACCAGCTTGTCAAATACAATTTCCCTGCGCAGGCATGAGTTGCAGATAAAGCCCTGGTTCTCCCTTGATACTTCCCCCAACAGGTGTAATCTGAGGAAACATGGTTTTAATTAGCCTGATTGGCTTTTTTGTGTGCTAAATAGCATCAATAGCTCTCACATCTGTGTCTATAGTTAGATATTTATGTTACATATTTAACCCCCTTATACAGGGGTACACAATGCAAACATCAACAGTGGGATTTCACCTTTGCTGTTCTCTTGATATGTATGTGATTATAAAGAATTTCCACATTAAAGCATGCAATCCCTTTTTAACCTGAAGTTTTCTAGCTGGTTTGCTGTACTCAGCAGTAGTTCTGGACTTGACTGAGCCATTATAAATGAAAACCTTTGCCAGTGAGGACAGCGTGTGTCCTTCTCTCCTGAGTCACAGAATCACAGAATGGTTTGAGAAGGACCTTAAAAATCATCCAATTCCACCCTCTGCCATGGCAGGGACACCTTCCTCTATTCCAGGGTGCTCCAAGCCCTGTCCAGCCGGGCCTTGGGCACTTCCAGGGATCCAGGGGCAGCCCCAGCTGCTCTGTTCCTCCGCTCACCTGGGGTACAACACAAACGACTCTGGCCTTTTTCTGGTAATTTATTCAGTCTTCAGGTTGCACACAACCAGAAACACAACCTTGCCCCACAGGCTTGCTATGAAAAGGATCATTCTTTGAGTTTAGAAACATTGAAAATGCTAAAGGAGAGTATCCCTTACCAGTATTCTGCACGGTGTTGGCCAACCGGACAACCCGAGTTTTATTTATTTACTCATTCAGTTGCTGTGATTATTCAGGCTACCCCAGCCACATTAACCCCTGTGTGATTTGAGCGAGGCTAAACCCGAGATGAATTTGGCTCCTTTTGCACCTTCTCTAAGGGCTAATTTCAGCTGCAGCAGCAATTCCTCAATCGGGGCTGGAGCAGCTGCGAGAAACTTTGTGAGCAAACACCAATACAGCCTGGAGGGAGAGGCAATACAGAGTAGCAGTTTCTAAATGTCTAAATGTCCCATCTAATTGAGCAGGAATAATGAAAACAAAGAGTGGAAAAAAAAAAAAAAAACCAAGCCCTCCAGCATGTAAACAAATAGTTCAGGTGCAGGGATTCCTCAGAGCACCAGCATACCTGCCATGGCAATAGCTGCTAATCTTGTTTTCAGCGCTCCTGAACCCTTCTTCCCTCGGGTATGTGAGGGATGAGATTTTGGTGCTTCTCAGCCTTTTTCACCTGGAATGCTGAGACAGCTGTGCTTGCCATGATCCATCACTCCTCGGCATCTTCTGGTGCTGGGAGAGTTTGAGGCTCAGCTCCCAAAAATCTTCATCCACACCAGGTGAAGATGAGCTTGTGGTGGGTTGGTTGGTGTGGGAAGAAGCCTTAAAGAGTTTGAAACTTGGGCTATATTTCTCATTTATCCTCTAACTTAGCCTCCATTCCATCTGGATCTGTGACACCACATTTGCCCACAGGTTGTTTGGTCACCAGATGCTTTCATAAATCAAAGCAATTTGGGGCTAAGCACTTAAAACCTAAATTTCTCCTCTACTCCTTAAAAACCTTAACTGACTTCTAGTTTGAATTACCTTGAGGACACTTAATTAGTATCTGTCCCTTTGCTTCTTTCCATGGTATTTAGCCCTCTCTTTCCTCATCCTGTCCCTCTAACCTTCCTCATGGAAAATCCCCTGCTTTGCAGCCCCTCTTGTTAAACAAGCCCACATGTGTTGCCTCTTGCAATGTCACATTGTTTTCCACATCCTCATAAACCCTTTTTTTCTTTTTTTCATCTATTCCAGGCCAAATTCCTGCCTTGCCCATGAGTGACTTGGTTTTACTGTGGACCAGGCAGGAGAGAGGATTCTTCTAATGCCTCCTCCCTTTGGGATGGGCCTGTCCCAGCCCCATGGCAGCACTGGGGCCGTGCTGGGATGGGATTTGGGATGGGACTTTGGGATGGGATTTCGGATGGGACTTTGGGATGGGACTTTGGGATGGGACTTTGGGATGGGTCTGTCCCAGCCCCATGGCAGCACTGGGGCTGTGCTGGGATGGGATTTGGGATGGGACTTTGGGATGGGATTTCGGATGGGATTTGGGATGGGACTTTGGGATGGGCCTGTCCAAGCCCCATGGCAGCACTGGGGCTGTGCTGGGCTGGGACTTTGGGATGGGATTTGGGATGAGACTTTGGGATGGGTCTGTCCCGGCCCCATGGCAGCACTGGGGCTGTGCTGGGATGGGATTTGGGATGGGACTTTGGGATGGGATTTGGGATGGGACTTTGGGATGGGTCTGTCCCAGCCCCATGGCAGCACTGGGGCTGTGCTGGGCTGGGACTTTGGGATGGGATTTGGGATGGGACTTTGGGATGGGTCTGTCCCAGCCCCATGGCAGCACTGGGGCTGTTTCTGGGATGGGACTTTGGGATGGGATTTTGGGGTGAGCCTGTCCCAGTGCCGTGCTGCGCTGGTTCTGGGATGTGGGAGAAGCCTGGCAGGCTGGGATTCCTGAGCAGCTCATGTGTGAGTCACTCTGGAGGCAGACAAACTCCATTTTGTGCATTCCAGATGGGATGCAGCCACAGGCAGGGGGTGACACATCCTGGCAAGCCCAGCTCCCTCCAGGATGTCCCTCTGGCTGCTGAGATCCTCGCCGGTGACCCATCCTGCAGGGGGAAGAGGGGTGGTTTGTTCTACCTTAAAATACCCCTTTCCATGGAGTTTGAGGCTCCCTTTCCTGGAATGTCACCCACCCTGACCCGTGAAGGTGCATTTCACTGCTGAGGGTGGCACATAAACACCACTGTCACAGCAGCAGGAGCTGCCCAGCTGTACAGCAGCTGTTTGGTGGCCCTGGATGTGTCTGGGGCTGGACACCAGGCCCCTGCACACACAGAGCCTCTCCCTCCCCAG
Organism: Molothrus aeneus; assembly: GCF_037042795.1. Classification (NCBI taxonomy): domain Eukaryota; kingdom Metazoa; phylum Chordata; class Aves; order Passeriformes; family Icteridae; genus Molothrus; species Molothrus aeneus. Next base: position 8,952,713 of record NC_089664.1, on the reverse strand, counting down.
CCACGGAGTGGAAAATACCAGCATTCCAGGCTTATGTGATTTGGGAGGAGGGTCAATGGCTCTGCTATTTATATCCAGTTATTTGGGGACTTTGCAGCTGCATTTGCACTACAGAGCCCCTGTGGGGTAGAGAAAGAATGAAATTAAATTAAATTACCTTAAAAATCTTGAGCACAGCAAGGACAGCAAACATTTCTGGGCGGCACAAGTAAAACTGTCCCTCTGGTGCTGCTGTTCCTGGCTTTTTTTGAAGATGCATGAGGGACATTCTTTAAGACAATTTTTCCATGTTTCCCCTTTTAGATCTTGACCCGATGGCCTGAAGATATCAGAGCACTCCCAGCAGATAAAAAACCACCCGGGCAGAGCCCCTCCTGCCTTGCTCAGGTGTCTCAGGTCAGTGAGAGTTTAGCAGAAGTTAAAGAGAAATCTTCATTGTCCGAAGCTCTTCTCTGAGTTTTCACACAGAGAACAAGATGTTGAGGAAGTTCCAGCCCTCTGTGCAAGGAGCAGCTCTGAAAGAAAGGTGTCAAATCCAGAATTCAACTGACCCATAACAGAAACACCAAGTTCCAGTTTTAGTAAAATCTAGATGCCCAGAAGCATCATTTATTGCAAATCAGTTAACCAAAAAAAATACATCATTTTTGCAAACTACAACTTTGCATGTAGATAACTTTATTACAGAAGATATCTTTTCTTAAACTACACTCTAGTTTATAAAACATAGGAAGATTCAACACCATGTGATGTTTTTATCACTCATATTAGGCGTGTCACAATAACAATGGTCTGAAATGTTAACTAAGATGAGTGCTCAGCAAGGCACTGTGCCTTGAGAAATATCCATTTTATTTGGTGTTCTAATAGAAAGGAATGAGGAAAAGGAACTCTTTTCTTAGGTTTTCTTGATTAACTGCTCTCTATCTGCCTGTCCCATGCACATTATCTAGTCTTAGGGTGTCTGCTTGCTTTTGCACCCGAGTGAGTGATATTCCAACACCTCTATAAGGTGATATATTTATGATATATTTAAGACTTGCTCATTTAGATTTTTGAAACAAAATCCACCTTTTCTTGAAAAAAAAAAAAAAACAAACCAAAAAAACCAAAACCGAAAAACCCCCATATTTACAAACATTAAATCTGCCACAGGCTTATACTATATTTTACATGATACACAGAAAGAGTGCACATCAATATAAAAAAAGATGCGTCACTCCAGGCTAACGTCACAGAACAAAATGTCAACATTTCACAGCACAGCTGTGCTGGCCCCTCGCCCTCCAGTTTGGCCAGTCCAGCCTCCCACCAAAACCAGCAGCACATCCCACTGGGCACCCAGTGAGGGCTCTGCCAGAGGAGCACGTGGGGGTGGCAGTGTGATAATGCTTTGTAATCTCACTCAGGGTGTCTGCACTGCCAGACACACCTTCTTCTAAAAAATAGGCAGGCCATCCTTAAAATAAGGATGTGGTTTACAAAGTTTATATTGGCATTTGTTTCTTAAAACAGTTACTCAAACACGAAAACAAAACAAAAAATCAGTAAAGATATTCAAAGTAAAATTAAGTCTCTTTTGTGTATATACTCCATAGTTATGGGCTTGCTCTCTTGGAAGTTTGGTAAATACATTTCTTTTTGATGGGGGACAGTATTCATGTTTTGTAGGTTTTTTTTAGCTTAGAAACTGTTCTTACAGGCCTATAATCCTGATTTTCTTTTTCTTTTTTTTTAGATCATAAAAATCATTTAAATATATATATTTTTATATATATAAAAACAAGAGAGAACAAAAATTTCTATTATCAAGGCAAATGTACAACTATATAATACTGAAATTTAAACAAAGATTCATGACTGGTACCATAAAATGTCCTCTCATATAATTGCAAAGGAAACATTTTAAAGTACATTTAAAAAATTTGTCCATACTTAATTTTTTCCCCTTAAGGAGTGGTACTTTGTCAATTTTTCCTTCCCCTCTTCTTTCTCACCTCTCTTTCTGAGTTGAAAGAGAAAAAAAATAAATTAATGGCATTTCAGAATCACAAATCGTTGCTTATAGCTTTACATAAACATTTCCTCTCAAATCAAACACAATGAACCCCCCCAAACAAAAGAGAACATCCTATAAAAACCTAATTTGTTGATTTCTCGAAACACAACTGGTGTCCCACACTGAGTTCTTAACAATAGAACATATAAATAAAAAGGCAGTGTTCTCATGTAAAATAAAAAGTACATAAATAAATACTAAAAAAAAAAAAAAGAATTAATTCGTCTTTTTCTTGTCTTTTTTTTTTTTCTTTTTTTATAAAAACATATTTAAAAAGGATCCTTTAATAAAAGCATCCGATGGTCCTTTTAGAAAAGATCTCCCTCGAGCTTCTGGCTCGCAGCGAGCGTCTCTAAAACACCTTTTTTGTTTTTACTTGAAGGCCTCGGGGATGTGTCCCATCTGTGACTGCATACTCGTGGGAGGGCTGGAGATGCCCTCGGACCAGTCGGACACGTTGGAGTGAGGAGAGGAGCTGGACCACTGGTCCGGAGACTCCGGCGACGGCGTCAGGAAAGGGTGGTCGGGCACCTGCAGCTGGTGGCTGGGGGTGTTGTCCAAGGGGGAGGAATAACTGTGCTGGGAAGGAGGGGTCAGGAACTGCGTGGTGGTCATGGGCTGGGCGAGGGAGGAGGGCAGGGAGGTGGGCAGCAGCTGGGAATCCTGCGGCAGGATGGTGTGCACGGCCATGGCGCCGCCGCTCACCGGCTGCAGCTCGGGCTGGCTCAGCTCCGTACCGAGGAAATTCTGGCCCAGGTTGGAGCCGTTGGGGTTGTGGTGCTGCTGCGGCTGCTGCGGCGCCTGCTGGGGCTGCTGGGGCTGCTGCTGCTGCTGCGGGGGCTGCAGGTTGGGCTGCTGGAGCTGCTGCTGCTGCTGCTGCATCTGCTGGAGCTGCTGGCTCTGCATCAGGTGGGGCTGGGACGCCAGCCGGGTGTTGGGCATGGCCTGGTAGCTCATCATCTGCGACAAGCTGGTGGTGGGCAGCCCGTTGTGCAGCGAGGTCATCATGCCGTGCTGCAGGTTTTGGGGCTGCTGGTGAGCCCCGGGCTGCAGGTTGCCTCTCAGGGGGTTGTACTGGCTCTGCACCATCCCGTTCTGCAGCCGGGTGAGCCAGTCACACTGCCCGTTCAGGCTGGCCCCGCTGCCCACCGAGAAGCTCATGGGGGCACTGCTCATCGCCGTGCTGGGGCTGGACACCGGCAGGTGGGACAGGCGCGGGGGCACCGAGTCGAAGCCCATCCTGCTGGAGCTGCCCATGGCCATATCCTGCTTGCCCGCCATGTTGAGGTGGTTGATGCTCAGGTGGGCGTCGGGCATGCCTGGCAGGTGGTTCAGAGGCATGGAAGGGGACTGCTGGAACGGAGAGGTCATCAGCGGCGGAGAGGCCACGTCCGAGAGGTACCCGTGCGGCGACTCCAGGGAGTCCACGGGCGACAGCACCCCGGAGTTGTCAAGCAGACACCCTTTTCCATCCTGTGACTTTTTCCTCCGCGCTTTGAGGTCTTTGGTGTCCTTGCCGTTGCAGCTCAGCCCCTTGGTGCTCGGCTTCCTGGCCTTCTTGCCCTGCACAGCGGGTTTGAGGTTGCCGATGTAGCTGCTGGGGGAGCAGAGCGGGGGGGACAGGGTGGGAGCCCCCAGGGGCCCGTTGTGCAGCGTGGGGCTCCGCACCAGGTTGTACTCGTCCAGCAGGCGGACGATGTCGTGGTGCATGCGCTCCTGGGCGATGTCCCGCGGCAGCCGGTCCATGTGGTCCGTGATGTCCCGGTTGGCAAAATGGTCCAGCAGGACCTTGGCGGTCTCGTAGCTGCCTTCTCTGGCTGCCAGGAACAGTGGGGTCTCCTCCTGCAAAGCCAGCAAGGTTTGGTTAGGGTTGAGTTCATAGATTCTCCTGGCTAAAGCTGCTCTAGGCTCCACACCCATGTTGTTGGGTGGCCACCATCTCTGCTCTGGGAAGGGTTTGCTCCTTCTTTTTCCTACCCTGCAGAGCCATGTCCTTGTACTGGTATCAAGTCAGGAACCCTATGAGTGGCCCCAAAGACACTGCTCACCAGGCACTGCATGGCCCCTCAACACCACCCCTACAACCAAATCCCACAGTGCTCCTTTGAGCTAAATCCAACTTCATTCACAGTAGAACAATCAAATCAGAGTCTTCAGTGCCAGACATTTGTATTTTAGCCAGAAATTACTCTTTAACAGACTCCCCAATTGGTTCTTCACTTGCATATATCAGCCTAGGACATCCTACCTTATTATTCTGCATGTCCTTATTGGCACCATTCTTCAGGAGCACCATTGCAGCTTCCACATTATTCACAGCAGCTGCCCAGTGCAGAGCTGACTTGCCTGGAGAGGAAAACCACGAAATACAACACACATTAGAGAGTGCTGAGGTCCACAGCAAGCAGCCCTTTTGTCCCATGTCTGGGACAAAACACCAGTTCATGGTGTTTTAGCTGCCTCAGTACCTAAATCATCCACGGCGTTGACGTCAGCATGGCAGTTGATGAGGTCATCCAGCATCCCCTCCACAGCCAAACGAGCAGCCAGGATCAGGGGAGTGGTGCCGTCGTGCATTCGGGCATCCAGGTCTGTCGCCCTGTTCCTAATCAGGATCTGCCACAAGCAGGGCCAAAGCAGAGGGAACACAAACGTTAGGAGGGGCAGACAGCAGGGCACCCCAGGTATCTGAGGACCTGCAATGCCCTTTCCAAAGGTTCATCTCTCCAGTTCTGCTCCCAGTCCAGGGATGCTGCCATGGTGCTGCTCCCCAATATAGCAGTGCTGAGAAGGCCCCAACGAAGGAGGAATGATGAGGAGGACTCCATCTTATCAGAAGGCTAACTAATTACTTTATTATACTATTTATTCTATACTATATTACATCCCTATTACATTACATCTAAACTGAATCTGCCCAGCACTCAACCCTGCACACACTGCACTCCAACTGCCCAGAATCTCGTGACTGTCAGCCCACAGTCCCGACACACACACACACACCTGGCCCTGACAGGCCAAGGAAACAAAACACCACGACTTTGGGCAAACAATCTCCATATCGCATTCTACTTCTGCACAAGCACAGGCGCAGAAAATGAGGTAAGAATATTCTTGGGAAGAACTGCGCCTTGCTTTTCTCTCTGAAGAGAAACGTGTGGCTACACCCAGAGACAACAGGGGGCTTCATATTTTATGACGGTCACCCCACACCTTGCCCAGGCGAGCAGGACACCCTGCGATAAAACCCTTCTTGTAGCACCACGATTTCCCCCAAAAAACCCCCAAACTAGCGGGGTATTCTTTTAGTCACAGCTTACCTGGAAGACTCCTTGCGCGTCGGCAGAGACGGCGGCGTGCAGCGGCGTGCGGCCCATGTTGTCCTGGATGTTGGCATCAGCGCTGGCCTCCAGCAGGCGCTTGGCAGCGTCCGAGCGCGAGTACCTGGCGGCCAGGTGCAGGGCGGTCTCGCCCGTGCGGTCGGTCTGGTTGTGCAGGCTGGCCCCCTGGTAGATGAAGTCGGAGATGACGGCGGGAGCGTCGTCCTCCTCCTCGCTGTTGCCGGTCTCCAGCCCTCCGCCGCTGCACGAGGCGATCATGAGGGGGGTGAAGCCGTCTGAAAGCACAGGGGAGCCCCGGATGAAAAAGGATTTTTACCCTTGTAATGCAACAGGGCTCTGGCAGATGCTCTGCCTGAGATAGATGCTTATTCTCCTGGGTGCACCGAGACTGAGTTCCTGACTAGTTCTGAACATCAAACAGGAATATGCTTCCTCTGATATGTATCTGAAATTCCTTAGTGGTATCTCACTGCTTTTCCTATTTCATCTGCACCATGTAAGGTGCAGTTTGTAAGGAAGGCTGCTCAAAGCAAATAGAGTATGGTAAATACCTTCATTATTTCAGAGGACAGTTTCACAGACATGGGGAAGACCAAGTGTTTGTAAGCATTTAAAAAGCTACTAACCATTGTAAAAAACCTTAATGGAAGGCTGTGAAATGAACAGGTTGAGTGGGAGGAGAAGAATATAGGAGCAGCAGACAGATAACCTGGGTGATTTAATAGGTACTTCTGTAATTTCCACCTCAGTTACTGAACAAAAGGGCTCTCATGGAAAGCAAAATGTGTCAGGGTCCCTCTCTAAATCACACACAACAGCAACCCTGTGGTGCAGAGCTTGTAGCGATGACTCTGCACCAGCAAGGGACAGGGGGATGTGGGGCTGCTCCTCTCTCTGCAGGGGCTCAGGAAGGGTTCCACATGAGCTGCCAGCCAGTGCAGAAGTGCAAGGGGTGCTTACCCGGCCCTCTGACGTTGACATCCATGCAGTCAGCATCGATTTCCCCCTGTGGAGGCGTCGGGGCCATGGAGGAAATGCGCAGGTCAGCGGCGTCCAGGTGCTGCTGTGTCCACTGCCTGTGATCCGTCTGGTCATCCGTGTCCGGCAGCATTGCCTGCTCCTCATACTGAGGGAAACAGCAGGGAGTGAGCCCCCAGGAAAGCACCTGGGCTGAGCTCCAGCCTGGGAGGCTCTGCAAGGCTCCAAGGTGTGTGTTTGTCACAGGCAGGTTTGCAAAGGAGCCGAGAGCAGCAATGAGGGGCCCTGAGGGTCCCTCTCCTCCTTCTGTGACAAACCCAGGAGTGACTGCCTGTAGCACAGGCAGGGAACGTGGCAGAGGGCTTACCCTGAACTTCTTGGTGTCCAAGGTCTCCTCATCACCCCACTCATTCTGGTTGTCATCCATCAGCGTGCCATCCGAAGCATTTTTGAGGGGTCTTTAAAAATAAAACCACATAAAAAGTTACCTCCTCTGCAGGAACTGTTTGTGATGTTTGTACAGGCACAAACTGAAAGAAGAATCAACGAATTTCCAGGAGGTTCCCCTCAGGCTGCATTTCATTTTTTACCGAGTGCAAAAAAGATTAAAAAGCACAGACCATACAGAACACTGCTTTTTTCCTTCATGCAGAACTTTAAGACCTGCGATTCTTCTCCTCCCTGCCACACCACTACAACACACAAAACTCCAGCAGGCTCTCCCAGCAGAGCCCTGCCCCGTGCCCATCGTCTCAGCAAGCAAATTACTCACTTCAGTCCAACAGAATCCTCCCCGAGGGGCTCCCGTCGCTTCTTCTTGCTGGACTCTGTCACTTTGAAGCCCTCTGGGAACCAGAGCTGCCCATGCTCCCTGCGGCGCTTGCGGTTCACCAGCACTCCCAGCCCGATGAAGGCCAGCAGGACCAGCGCGGCCACCACCACGTACATGGGATACAGCTGGGAGTTCTTCGTGGGCTCTGCTGTTTCACCTACACAACAGTGGGGCACAGAGAGATGCTGAGACATTAAGCTGCATAGCAAACCAGGGACGGAGTGGAAATGAAGGAAAATTTGTTAATAGAGGTACCTTAAGTCTGATCTAAATCAGCAGCCCCCCCCCCACCAAAATAAGGTCATTTTATACGCTATTAATCAGAATTGCAAACTATCGGCAAATTCTCGGCTGCACAAGGCAGCCTGCACCAGGAGACAGCTTCACTTTTTTCTCCTTTAAGGAAAAGGATTAGCAAACTTCAAATCATTGCGCTTGCATTGAGCTGTTAAGACAAAAGGATTTAGGGGGGATTTTCAAGATACAAACTTCAACTCCTTGCATGTCACTGATTGATTGGAGCTGCTTGGGTTTTCTTTTTCTTTTCTTTTTTTTTTTAATAACTTTTAGAGTGATAATGATTTTGAAATAAAACCTGGAATAAGCAAAAATAATAAAGTGGGCTGGAAATTTTTTTAAAGAAAAGACTTAAAGGAAAAAAAAATATATATGTGAGGTTATTAAAACCAGACTGTGCTCGGTGCAGCCAATTGACAGATAACTAAACTCAGGGAAGGCTGGAAAGTTTTGGCTGTCTCTCCTCCTCAAGTGACCAGCTGTACTTACTTTTGACAGCTTCTATTTTGTAGGGTATGTTCAGGTTGCCAAGGGAGGCCAAGGCTCCCAGGAATGCTGCCACATCAGTGGCACTCTGGAAGCACTGGGAAGATGACTGGATGCACTGACGGTTATCAATTTCCAAGTAGACAATGGATCTGTGAGAGAGAAGAGTCAATAAGGAACAGGGAGAGATGACCACACTGAGGACACGGCCAAGCCCTGTCTCCTTTCCCTCTTTAACCCCCATCAGTGGGAATTAGAAGTGGGAACCCATCTCCTTGCTCCCCTGTGGCTCAAAGCCTGCAGCTCACACTCATGGTCTGTTGGATTTGCCTCAGTGAATGCTGTAAAATCCAGTTCTTTATCTACAGGAATGGAAGGGAGTCTCTGCTTCACAATGTTTTATAATTACCCAGACACTACAGTATCTTAAATAATGCTGTTTGGGAGCCTTCAGATGTTCTCATATCAGTTTCCCTGCTCTAACTCCTTTGCTTTCAGGGGTTTTTGATTGAGTCCGTGGAGAGGGAGCAGGTTAGATGTGTATGTTTACACCAAAGATCTCCAAACACAGATTGCAGCAATTGAGTTTTACAACAAAGCTCTAGAAAGCATTTCCCAGGGAGAAAATGAGCCTTAACTTAATGACTTCCTGAAGTCAGACAGTCAGCCAGGCCAACCTCTGCTTCCAGGTCCCACCCAGCCCAGCCCTGGCTCCCAACAATGCCCAGGACTCCTTCAATCGTGAGAGTCAGGCAGGATTGTATCAGGGACTCCTGAATGATCACTCCATTTTCCCACATGAGAGCAAAATCTGGTTTCTGTTCACACAGAAAGCAACATCTAAATACAATTATCTGGCCTACATCCTTCCCTTCCTAGCGTGTTACTATTATCAACACACAGAGAACACACTCTGAGTGCTGCTCAGAGAAAATGGAACCCTCTTACCCTCTGATGTCCATCTGATCGAGCTCCCTCTTCTGCCTCCTGCCAGCCCTGGAGTAGAGGCTGCTCTTCACTTTGTTGATGACAGCACTGGACATATCTGACCAGTCCTCTGTGGACCTCTTGATATAGTGTTTTTTCAGCTCCTCCTCGTTGCCATAGTATGGGAAGATCATATACTCCCCCTTGGGGTTCTTCTTGAAGACCACGTTGGTGTGCAGCACGCGGCTCAGCTCCCTCAGGAAGTTGAAGGAGTTGTTCTTCAGGTTCTCGGGGGTGATGAGGACCACCACCACCAGCGTGCCATCTGCCAGCTTCTCTGGCATGTTGTTTGCACAGTCCAGACCATCCCACTCGCACTCAAAATTGTTGCAGCCCTGGTCGCAGTGCCCATCTGAGAAGTGATCTTTGCAGTACTGGTCATACAGAGGGCTGGGTGGAGGAAGAAGCAAGGCAGAAGAAAGAATTAGACCAAGTAGTGCAAATAACACCTATCTGCTGAGAAAAGCAGTGGTGGTCTCTCTTTTGTATAAATGTTCTTCACCCTGACAGACACTATAAACCAGTTTACATAGAAAGCAGCTGTTTCATGCAGCGCTGTGAAGCATTCACCGCTGCAGGTGAGAGAGAGCAGCTGTTAAATTATAAAAGAAAAAGGGACAAATTGCTGTGAGTCAGAGAAGGCATGGGGACACAGAATAGTTACTAAGACCACAGTTGGTCCAGGAATCTGGGACTAAGTTCCTACTGTTGCCAAAGACAATGTTTGGGAAATGCTTGGATGTTAACATCATCGTGTTTCCTGGCTGCTTTTCCATCTGGGGTCTCCCTGCCTTGAAACTGACTGTGTTACTGCTGTGAGTTGGAGAAATCACTTCTGTGGAGTGATACAAGAAAGGACAGGGAAGCCATCTGCAATGAGTCAAACCCAGAGAGCTTCCAAGTGGATGTAAACTTAGAAGGACCACAGGGAGATGTGATTGCTTGAGCTGCTGCCCCACAGGCAGCAGAACAAAATGTTGGGAATGAACAGCAGGCCTGAGTCTAGGAGCTTTACCAGATACAATCAGAACAACCAGGGGGTCACCAGAGATGCTGACCCTGATGGGCCTCAAAAACAAGAAGGTGTTAAAGAAGCCACTTACTTGCACTGCCCCTCGTACTTCTGGCAGTCAAACCCATCGTAGAGGCAGCCAGCATTATTGCACTGAGAGTCACACTTGCCATCATTGAAATACTTCCAGCACTGCAGGGACTGGGAGCAGTTCTTCCAGGGGTCGTTGAAGTTGAGGGAGCAGTCGCCCCCGTCCCAGCCGCAGGCGTGGTTGTTGCATTTCCCGTCGCAGATCTTGTTGCCGGCGTAGCCCGCGCACACGGCGATCTCGCACTTCTCCTCAATCTTGGGGGGGATGATGTCCTGCCCGATGCCCCCCTGGAAGTCGAAGTCCAGGATGTGGCAGTTGAGGCCGTTGAAGTTGGCGGGGCAGTTGCAGCGGTAGTAGGGGGAGGCGTCGCTGAAGAACTCGCAGGTGCCCCCGTTGTAGCAGGGGTTGGAGGTGCAGGGGCTGCTGGCCGGGTACTGGCACTCGGGGCCCGTGAAGGCTGGAGTGCACATGCACTTGGAGCTCTTGTGGATGGAGATGCAGGTGCCACCGTTCAGGCAGTGCAGGTTCCCGCAGGTGCGGGAGTCGTTCTCGCAGGTGGCGCCCACGAATCCCTGGGGAGAGCACAGCAAGGAGGGAGTCAGAGCCACGGATGCTGTGCTATGAGCAGCATTAACACATGTGTGCTCTGGGAAACTAAAACCAGCATTAACACATGTGTGTCCTGGGAAACTAAAACCAGCATTAACACATGTGTGCTCTGGGAAATTAAACCCACCCTCTAAAACTGGTGATGGGCAAGAATAATCTTGACTGTAAAGCCCCTTAGAGCATCCCCTCAAAGTGAAGGGAGTTCTTCTCCATAGCTGCCTGTCCCACTTTGTGTGGTGCAAATAACATTCAGCCTGTTCTACCTTCAGGCCTGAGCCATCTTCTCCTTAACTCTATTCCAGCATCCTTGCAAGCATGGAGGGTGCACCTTTATGGATGCACCCACAGCAAAGCATCCTCCCATTCACGCCTATCCCAGCTGGGGAAGCCTCAGGGACTAAACTGGCCTCTTGACCACTCCTCATGCCCACGCTCATTCCCTCCTCCTGGGGAGGAGCAGGCACCTACCGGGGGGCACTTGCAGATGAAGCCACGGCCAGTGTTGCTGGCAACAGCACAGGTTCCCCCATTCCTGCAAGGTTTGCCCTTGCAGCCGTCCACCACAGTGTCACAGCGACGGCCTGCGAGGGAGAGGAGCGTGTGAGGAGCAGAGGAAGGCAGGCCTGGGGGGACAGGGGGCTGCAGGCTGGGCCCTGGGAGCAGAGGGGATGCAGTGCTCACCTGCATAGCCAGGTCTGCACTCGCATTTGTAGTCGTTGACCCGCTGCACGCAGTTCTGGGTGCCGCGGGCGTCGCAGGGGTTGGACAGGCACTCGTTGACATCTCCCTCGCAGCGCTCCCCTACAAAGCCAGGGGGGCAGATGCAGCTGTAGCCACCTACCCGATCCTTGCACTTGCCATTGTTAAAGCACTTGGGCCCCAGGGTGACAGGATCAAAGAAAGGGCTGCAGTCATCCACATTGATCTCACAGTGCACCCCTAGAGAGAGGGGGGAACAACCCACACAGCTCATCAAACAGTATCGGGGGGCCCGCTGCTCCCTTGTGTCAGCCTGCCCTGCCCAGGGGCTGAGCCTGACCACGTCAGTGGCAGCCTGAGCCACCTCTGGGGCAGGAGGGACATGGCACCACGTGGCCAAGGCCCGTGGCCTTGATGGCTAAGCCCACGAGCAAACACAAACCTCGCCCGCTGCGTTTGCTGCCGCCAGCCCGAGCAGCTAATGAGCAGAATCCAAGGATATCTGCACTCAACCCACTAATGCCCCAGCCTGGGGAATTAATTTACCTTGAGTTCCTCTGGGGCAGGAGCATTTGTAGGTATTGATGAGATCGATGCAAGTTCCTCCATTCTGGCATGGGTGGGACAAGCATTCATTGATCTCCTCTGAGCAGTTAATTCCATGATAACCAGCCACACACTGCAAGGAGGAAAGAGAGGAACTATCAGAGAGGTTCCTTCCATTCCCATACAGCCCTAGAAGCATAGCCAGCACCCGAATCTCCAACTTGGTAAAGGGGCATCATGCAAGGGCAGCAGAAAAGCAGTAACTGAGGCTTTTCCCCTGGGAATTCCTGCCCCCCAGGCACCCACCTCGCAGGAGTAGCCTCCCAGGTAATCTGTGCAGGTGGCTCCGTTCTGGCAGGGGTTGGGGGAGCATTCATCCACCTGCTCCTCGCAGTAGCTGCCGGTGTAGCCGGCTTGGCAGCGGCAGAAATGAGTGTTACCAGTGTCAACACAGAGCCCCGAGTTCCTGCAGAGGTGTGCTACTTCAATACCTGTCAGGGAGAGCAGAGTGAAATGCAGGGACCTTGGTGACACCCACACACCACAGGGCCATGTCCTGGCCACACACACCCCACAGGGAATCACAGCCTTGGGCGCGCATTGCTAGAGCAATCCTTGAGATCGCTGTCCCAGAGATTCCCACCAAGAGAACCGGCCACATCCCCGCTCAGTGCCCAGCACAGGGGACACCTGGGACCCCAGCCTGGCCCCGTACACAGGGCAGGGCCTTACCTTGCTGCTTAGCAGCCACCTCGCAGGACACGCTGGGGACGTCGCAGTAGAGCCCTGTCCAGCCGCTGTTGCACTCGCAGTGGTACAGGTTGCTGGTCTGCCAGCACTTGCCTCCGTTTTTGCAGGGTGAGGAGTCACACCAACGCACCAGGTTCTGGGGGAGCAGTGCAAGGGAGGAGGGTGAGGACCCAGCAGGGAGTGGAGACCGCAGTGACCCCCAGATCCCCACAGCAGTATCCACCCCAGGCTCCCTCCCGTACCTGGCAGTTGAGGCCGGTGTAGCCCTGGGGACAGGTGCACTTGTATGTGCCATAGCTGTCCTGACACGTGCCCCCGTTGAGGCACGGCTTGGAGTCACACTCGTTGATGTTGTGCTCGCAGTAGCTGCCCGTGAAGCCGGGCAGGCAGACACAGGTGAAGGTGTTGATGCCATCCACGCATGTGCCACCGTTGAAGCAGGAGCTGGGGACACAGACACCACGCCCCAGTGAGCCACATCTCGTCGTGCCCCACACACCAACCCAGGCTGTGGGGCAGCACAGGGACCTCAGCCCCGTGTCCCAGCTCCAGGACTGTACCTCTCTGTGCAGTCAGGGGTGTTGTTCTCGCAGTGGATGCCGCTGAAGCCGGAGGGGCAGGTGCAGGTGTAGCTGTTGACGCAGTCGGTGCAGTTGGCCCCGTTCTTGCAGGGGTTGCTGGCACACTCATTGATGTCCTCCTCGCACTTGGGACCACGGAAACCAGCCAGGCACTCACAGAAGAAGGTGCCAATGCCATCGGAACAGGAGCCACCATTGTGGCACGGATCTGGAGAGGAGGGACGTGCAGGTGAAGATGTGATGGGTCCAGCAGTGGTGCTGCAGCCCTGCCCAGGAGCTGCCCCACAGCACTGTCCCCATACACATCCCCTGGCCATGTGGAGATATGGGATGGGACTGAGCCCATGGACTGGGCAGAAGCCACACCAACCCCTCCAGGAGACTGGGCACAAGGAGAACCCATGGCACACACTGTCCCCCAGCCTCCTTCCTCCTGCCTTAGGCTGACACAGCGCAACAGCGACATGCCTGAAGTGGCCCAAAAGCCAACAGGGCTCGCAGCACAGCCCAGGCCACAGTGGCAGCCATGGGCTGGTCCATGCATGGGGAGGAGAATCCAGCCCCAGGAAGGGTGATGAGGCCCAGGGTGGGCTGGGTGCAGCCCCTGCTCTTACTGGGCTTGCAGTCGTCGATGTCGGTGTCGCAGTTGCGGCCGGAGAAGCCGGTCCGGCAGGCGCAGCGGTAGCTCCCGTTGGTGTTCTGGCACGTGGCCCCATTCCTGCAGGGGCTCTTCACACACTCATTGATGTCAATCTCACAGGTCTGACCTGGGGACACAGCAGGACAGGGATTGTGGGGGCTGGGGATGCTGCTGAAAGCCCCAGGGGTGACAATAACATCCTGGGCACCGCTCACACCAGGGCAGAAGCCAAGGGATGCAGGCAATGGTTGTCTCTCATCCACCCAGCTGAGCCATGGGGCAGGTCAGGACCCTCCCCAAAGCCTGGCTCCCTCCCCTGTGCCTTTCCCTCCCTGAGGGGAGTGGGGGGTTCTAACCCCAAAAGGGCCATGTCCATACCTTGCCAGCCAGGGGGGCAACTGCAGGAGAAGCTCTTGTAGTCCTCTGACTCCTGGCACTCGCCACCGTTCTTGCAGGGGCTGCCAGCACAGGGGGCCAGCACGTCCTCACAGGTGGCTCCTGCACAGGCACAAGCACCCGCTGACACCCTCCACAAGGACAGGGGACTCAAGACCCTGCTATCCCTGTCCCCTGCCCTGGGCTGCTGCCAGTCTGGGGAAGGCTCTGCACTTCCCCAGCACCCCAGGGCAGCCCAGATGGGGCTGTCTCCTCCATTCCAGATCACCCATGACCCTGAACTCCCCAAACCTTTAAGCCCTGGCTATCTGGGCTGCATGACAGCACTGCACACTTCCTTTGGCAGGGAAGTGCTGCTCGGGGTGTCTTTTCCCCCTTGCTCTCCCTCCCCCCTTCCCTCTCTGCTGCTTTTCCTGTTTACGTCCAGCCAAGGGACACGTTCCCTCCGAACCCTTATCTTCCCTGTCAGCCAATATCTCCTGAACTGGCCTTTGCTATTTTCCAGAGCCTTCCCCTCCCCTGCCTGCCCAGTCCCCGTCCCCCCCAGGGGTTTCTATGGCCACTGGAGAGGGCAGGAAACAGCTCACGGCTTCCTGCGATTGTGCTGGGCTGGCGGGCGGAAGCGCGGGGCCGGCAAACAGGAATCGGCTCAGCAGAATCCCCCGGCCCCGCACTGCCCCTTCCAGCACAGGCACCACGGCTGGGCAATGTCAGTAGGGCAGCCCCTGGGTGCTGCTGCCCCCGAGCCACCCTCCAGAAGGAGGAGGAGGAGGAGGAAGAGGAGGGAAGGAGGAAGCTCCTGTAAATTTCCTCCAGCTGCACCGTGGAGAGGTGGAGCCGTGGCTGCGGGCAGGGCAAAGTGAGGGAAGCCTTCCTGCTCAGTGCCAGCTCACTGCATATGCTGGGGACCAGTTTGGTGTCACACGTGAAGCAGAAACTCCACAGAGCTGTGCTGGGGCACGGGGTGCTCCCCTCACCTGTGTAGGGCAGGAGGCAGTTGCAGGTGTAGCCAGCAACGTCATCAATGCACGTGCCCTGGTTCAGGCAGGGGTTGGAAGCACATTCGTTGATATTGGTCTGGCAGTTGGGGCCTGTGTTGAGAAAAATAGGCAGAAGTGGCTGTGATGGAGGTGTGCTGGTGGCAGGGGGCTGAGGGCACAGTGGGACACGGTGGCAGTGACAACAGCACACCCATTGCCCTGGGAAAGCTTCCTGTGCTCAGCTCCAGCCCTGAACTCCAGGAGGGCTGCACTGCCACAGCTCCCAGCCACACCTGGGGCTCCACTGTCCCCAAAATGAAGCCTCCAGCCCACCCGGCATCATGGAACACCCACCCACAGCTCCCACCCAGGCCTCAGTGTGGGGGAATGTGGCAGCATCCTTGGCTGCACCCTGAGAATCATGGAACCACACACTTGCTAATGCTGGAAAAGCCCTCTAAGATCATCAAGTCCAACCATTAACCCAGCATCACTATGTTCCACATCCACACCCCTTTTGAACACTTTCAATCATGGTGACTCCACCACTTCCCTAGGCAGCTTGTTCCAGTGCCTGACCACCATTTCTAGGAAGAAATTTTTCAGAATATCCAAGCTAACCCCCCACTTACCACTGAAGCCCTCCCTGCAGGTGCAGATGTAGCCACTGGTCATGTCCTTGCAGGTGCCACCGTTCATGCAGGGGTTGGATTCACACTCATTGTTGTTAATGTCACAGTTTGTCCCACTCCAGCCAGGGTCACAGTCACACTTGTAGCTTTGGGAAAAAATTGGGGCATAAAGAGCTGGTCCATCCCAGCCCTCTAGGCTGCATCAGCCAGGATTTATCCAGCAAATCCTGTCCCTTCAGAGAAATATCCCATGGCACTGGCTCAGAGCATGGACAAGCACCAGCTCAGGGGACAGATGCTCGCCCTCCTCTAACCCTGACTTTGTGGGGATCCTTTGGTCCCTGCAGCCCCCCAGCAGCCCCAGCACCCTCCAGCCTACCCATTCAATCCATCGTGGCATTTCCCATGGATGCAGGGGTTGCTGTTGCACTCATTCACTTCAGACAGGCACTTGGGGTCGTGGAAGCCCTCGGGGCAGAGGCAGGTGAAGCCATTGATGCCATCCTTGCAGGTGCCCCCATTGTGGCAAGGGTTGCTGGCACACTCGTCAATGTTGATGTTGCACATGCGCCCTGGCAAAGGGGGAGCAAGGAGCAGTTACCCCATGAGCATGAACAGCACGGGGTGGGGAGTGCACCCACCAGGCATTCCCCCCTCCAGCCACCCAGGGAGGGTCTGCTGGAAGCTGGGATCTCAGGACACACTCTGCTGGCTGCCCTGCAGGCAGGGTGACTTCACACCCTGCATCGCCCGCCTGCCTTCACTAAATGGGACTGGGAAGAGGCCGTGCCCTGGGCTGCTCTGGCCCAGGAGGGAACGCCGAAGGGAGGAGGTTTCAGCCTGTAACCCTACCTGCCATGGCTGACAAAGCCAGGCTTTATTTCAGCTCCCGGCGGGCCCGGGGACAAGGGGCCGCGCGAGCGGGGAGCGGTGGGGGCTGCTCCCATCAAAGCCCTCCACCATTTCCAGCAGCCATCAAACAAACCAGTTGGACAAGGCAGCAACCTGATACCCATGGGAGTGGGCGCAGCAGGAGTCGAATTCGCAGCACCAGACACCCCTTTGATTTCGGACTGAGCCGGGGTCACCCTCCTGAACAAGCAGGAGTGCTGGAGGGTGTAAAACCTCCTACGAGCGGGATGGCAGCATCCCCCCTCCCTGTTCCACCCTTGTCCTGGTTTTGTGAGGCACCAGCAGCTGCAGGTCCCCAGGGTGTGAGGCCCTGCTCTCACCTGTGTACCCCGGCTCGCAGGTGCACTCATAGCCATTGATCTTGTCGATGCACTTGCCGTAGTCACAGGGGTTGCTGGCACAATCATCCAGGTTGATCTCACAGTTGGAGCCTGGGGAGGAGAGGGGGGTTGTTAGGGGGTCCCCAAGAGGAGAGGAGTGTCATTAGGAGGTCCCCAGACTCGTCAAAGCAGTAAAATGAACCCCGTTGGCACCAACTGCCACTGCCGCCCCACAACAAAGCGCCTCCGCCATGGGCAGCTCCCGGCTGGGGTGCGGCTCCTGCCTGAGCCGGGCACCAAACTGGGAGAACTCGCCCTCACCCGGGATGCCCCAGGCCGGCCCTGGCACCAGGGTGGCTGCTGGTGGTGGCCCAGGGCCAACCTGCCTGAGGAAGAGGACGGGAGTGGGATGCTGCACCGGCACTGCCGACCCGTGTGGAGCCACAGGGGTTCCCTCCTGCTCACCCGTGGTCCCTTTGAGGCAGATGCAGTTGTAGGCGTTGTTCCTGTCCTGGCAGGTGCCCCCATTTTTGCAGGGCTGGCTCTGGCACTCGTTGATGTTGATGTCGCAGCGGTGGCCGGTGTAGCCGGGCTGGCAGAGGCAGGTGAAGGAGGCGATGCCGTCCTTGCAGGTCCCGTAGTGGCACGGGTCAGGGTCACACTCATCGATGTCAATCTCGCAGTGAGCACCTGTGAAACCTGCCAGCAGCAGGAGAGACACAGGGTGAGGGTGGGGGACACGGGGTGGGGGACAAGGGGTGGGGATGGGGGACACTCCTTCCCACCCTCTCCAGGCGTGAGGCAGCGCACTGTGGTGCCTTTACCTGCCCCGCTGTGATCTCTGGGACCCCCAGGAGTTGGGTGCAGGCAGGGAGCACCCCGATGTGCTGGTGGGGGGGCTGCTCAGACCCCAGCCCGGGGGCTTTGTCCCGGGGTGCACAATGCCCTGCATTAAAGCAGCCTGGGCTGCAAGCGGGGCCCCGCGCTCGTCCTGGCGCGCTCGGGGGGAGCTGGCTGCAAGCACCCCCCAATAATAACCCCCCCGGCAGCTCCTATTCTCCTGGCCAGCTCCCTCCCCGCCGGGTTTGGGGGTGGAGAGCCGAGGACAAAGTACAGCTTTGACTAGACCCCGCCAAGCCCACATAGCAGCTTTTCATCGGGGCTTGGCATTAGCAAGACACTAATTAGAGGCCATTCAGCTGGAAGATTTCTGGCGGGAGCTGCTCCACAAAAGAGCCACTGTTTGCCACCAGGGCTCAAGTCATCATTTTGTGCAACTGCTCCTTGGGTTTCGGTCGGCCAGCCCCCACGGCCCTGCACCTTGCATGCCCATAGAGGCAGCTTTATTCCTTCCTTCCTGCCTTCCCTCTCGCTGCAGGCGGGAGCACGGTGGGACGGCTGCTGCGGGGCCACACCTAAGGAGTGCCAGGCTCCACACACCTGGCTCCGGGGCCAGCAGGCTCCAGAGCTCGACTTGTTCTGCCACCCCCAGGTAAAGAGACATCCTGCCCTGCTGTCACATCAGCAGGGACCAGCCTCACTGATGGATGGCTCGGGGACACCTGCCACAGCGGGTGCTCGCAGAGGTGGGCACTAAATGATTTGTCAATGTGGTTTTATAGCACATCACGGGGCTATAACCCCCGTAGCCCCCCAGCATCCCCTCACCTTCAGTGCACTCGCAGCTGTAGGTGTTGGGGCCATCCACGCACTTGGCACCGTTCTTGCAGGGGGTGCTGGCACACTCATCGATGTCAAACTGGCACAGGTGCCCGTTGAAGCCTGGAACGGAGGGAGAAATCACATCCCTGCACACGGCTGGACCTGCCAGCCTCCCCTCCCGGCCGGGCTCCCCTCCCCACCAGCCTCCCCTCCCTGCCCGCCCCGCTCCCGCCGGCCCCGCATCCCGGCCGGGGCGCCGCGTTTCCATGGGGACGGCTGCTGGGGGCCCTGAATGCGGGGCTGCGACCCACCATTGAGAGCATCTTATTTACATCTCTAGAGGAGCAAAGTCTCTGAACTTCAAAACCTCCTTTCACAGATTAACCGTCTCCCCATTCTCTGCTCCACCCCGTGACTTTGACACCGCATTCAAAGCCGCTGGTGCGGCCCCCCCCAGCCCCCAGCCCTCCTTCCCAAAGAGGGGCCTTTTCAAGTGCAAAGCCGTGGGGTTTAATCCTCCTTCCCCTCTCCCATGGGCGGGAGCTGGAGCAGCATGGCCTGCACGGGGCTCAGCCCCTCATCCCAATTGGAGAAGCTCCCTCCAAAGCATCAAGAGCTGCTTGCTACGCTCTCCCCATTTCGGAGGGCTATGAAATTTAAGGAGCCCATTCTTGGCTCGAGCCAGGATGCATCCTGGCCTTGTTTCCACCACGGTGGCAGTGGGATGGCTGCTGGCAGTGGGAGGGTGCCCCGTACCAGTGGGGCACTCGCAGTGGAACTCGTTGATCTTGTCCAGGCAGTTGCCGTTGTGCAGGCAGGGGCTGCTGGCGCACTCATCCGTGTTGATCTCGCAGTAAACCCCCTCGTACCCTGCCGAGAGACCCAGCACTGTCAGCACCCTGGCACGGGGCTGGCACAGCCCCACTATGGTTCCTAACCCCCGGGCACACCTGGATCCTCTGTCTTTAAAAGGCAGCTCAGGAGCTGTTCTACACATGGTGGGATTTGATGCATAAGCTGCTCCTGGGATCAACAGGTTTTGGCTCAATCCAAGCCGAGGTTGGCAAGAGGAGGAGCTCAGTGTAGGGCTGATGGTGCCCAAATCTCACTTCTTGTGCCCCCACCACACAACCTTTACTGAGCTCTTTCTTTTCAGTGCTGTCCCCAGTCACACAGGAGACGTTGACCCAACCCCACGCTGAGCTGAAGCTCAGGGCCACTCAAAGCCCACCCACTGCCCACCCCCAGCACCAAGGCTGAGTCCACAGGGCTGCCCACACACCAGGCATGCAGATGCACTGAAACTCCCCAATCTGGTCCAGGCAGGTGGCATCATTCTGGCAGGGGTTGGAGAGGCACTCATTGACATCAATCTCACAGCGAGGGCCTGAGTAGCCCTGCAGACACTGGCACTGGAAGGACCCTTGAGTGTTGATGCACTTTCCTGCGTGCTCACACGGGTTGGCTCCTGTAAAACACAAGCACAGCTCTCAGGACTCGCTCCTGGCTGTGCCAGAGCCCTCCCCAGCCACGCTGCTGTCCCCCATGTGAGCTCACCCAGAGAGCACTCGTCCACGTCCTGGTTGCAGGCCGGCCCCATGTACCCCGAAGGACACGTGCAGATGGCTTTGCCATTGACGGGGTTGGTGTCACAGTTGGAGCCCTCGTTGCAGGGGTTGCTGATGCAGGCATCATCCAGGTGGCACAGCAAACCTGGGCACCCAAAGGCACGTCAAGGACGATGGGCACACGAGCCATTGCACCGAGGAGCCAGGGGACATGCAGGGCAGGGGACAAGGTGGGGCAGGGCCTGACCTGTGCGGCCGTGGGGGCACTCGCAGTAGAAGGAGGCCACGCGGTCGTGGCAGGTGGCCCCGTGGAAGCAGGCGGCCATGGCGCAGTCATCGATGTTCTCGCTGCAGTCCTCGCCCGTCCAGCCGTTGACACAGACGCAGTTGTAGCCGCCGTGGTTGTTGTGGCAGGTGCCACCGTTCTGGCAGGCGTTGGGCATCAGCTGGCACTCGTCCACGTCCTCAGTGCAGTACTGACCTGCCAGGGGACAGGGCACCTGCTTGGAGCTGGCACTGACCACTCCTGATGTGAAGCAGGATGGCTCTGCCCACACTGCGCCCATCAACCCCCAAGCAGGACCCGTCCTCCCAGCCCAGCCCTGTGCCACCATCATTCCTGGCATTACCTGTCCACTCAGGTGGGCACTGGCAGTTGTAGGTGTTGACGCCATCCACGCAGGTGCCCCCATTCTTGCAGTTGTTGCCCGGGCAGTCGTTGATGTTCTCCTCACAGTTCTGACCCGTGAACCCTGCACAGAGGAGACACCTGCCATGATGCCAACTCACCCACTGGCTGCGTCACCACCGTGCCCCTCACCACCCCCCACCTCCAGCAGGTTCATTATCAGGTGCTGAGCGTGTGCCAGGTGGCTTTGAAGCAGCTGCCTGGTTTGATCTTCATCCCCATTCTGCCTCTGCACAGGGCAGGCTGGC
This sequence comes from Molothrus aeneus, assembly GCF_037042795.1. Classification (NCBI taxonomy): domain Eukaryota; kingdom Metazoa; phylum Chordata; class Aves; order Passeriformes; family Icteridae; genus Molothrus; species Molothrus aeneus. The sequence goes on along the minus strand of NC_089664.1, from coordinate 8,931,399 downwards.
CCTGCTGCCAGAGCCTCCAGCCCCGGAGACGCCTGCCTCGAGCAGTGGAGGATCTGACTCCACACAAGCCAGAACGAAGCAGGGCTGCTCCCACGAAGGCTTGTGGCACCCAGTGCTGAATCACCAGTGTTTCATTTCACTTGTAAAGAGCCTCAGCAGCAGTGCTTGCCCCTGAGGGGGATCCAAGTCCCTGCCAGTGCAAGCCAACGTCCCACAGGGCGCTGGGCTCATCCCAGCCCACCTCCTGCTTGGGTTTGTTATCACCTCCAGCTGATAGCATGGAAACCCTGCCGCCCCCAGCCTCTGCAGCAGGAGCACAGCAGCCAGGCCCTCCTCAGGACATCTGCCAAGCCACCTCCGACTGACATTTGTGCTAAAAGCTGCATTTACTGTACGACCCTCAAAGCTCTCAACCCAGCTGCTTGGGGTTTGGGATGGCAATGCCAGCCCACAGTGCCAGTGTCCAGCTGCAGCTCCCTCAAACTCCCCAGGGCATTCTGCAGGTCCAGATCAGGCTGCTCCCCACCCAGGCACCGAAAAAGGTCACCTGCACAGGTAAGGACCAGGTGCCCAGACTCATCCTCTGTGGGACCCCAGACCCTGGCCCAGCTGGGAGGTTTCCCCTCACTCTCTCCATGTTTTCCTCTCCCCATCTCCAACACATGGGGAGCAGCCACAGCTTTTTATGACTGCAGATAACATTGATTTGCACCTCATTTTTAAGCAGTGGGGCTGAGCCTGAGCAGCCATAGCTCACAGTGCCCTAGATACCAGGATTAACTCATTTTGAACCATCCAAATGAATAATTAGCACGGCAATTACTTTAAACTCAGGGTTACATTCTGCAGCGATGGCACGATAAAACAGCCAAGATTAGTTTAACTTGAAGAAACCCGGTACAGCCAGGCCTCTCCAGGAATGAAAAGGGGACATTGTTCCACGTTTGCTGTGCCACATACCAGCATATCAATCACCCCCTTATCATGAGCAGCAGCCCCCTGTCCCTCTGCTGCCTGCAGCCCCTGCATTGTGTGCCATGGAGGAGCTGCTGAGGGACCCCCAGTTCCCTGGGGCAGGGGCTGTGCCAGCCCACGGGAGGTGAAGCAGCTCCTGCAGGATGCAAATCTCCTGGAAGCAGCCCACGGAGCCGCAGCTGGGTGTGACAGCGCCGGGCTCTGCCCCGGGCTGTGCCTCACCCCGCCGTGCTCAGTGAAAGTGCCTCAGTCAGCAGAAGGGCAGGGCAGGGCCAGCACAGCTCCTCCTGCACCTCCTCCTGCCCATCCCTGCGGGACAGGGCTCCCAGGTGCTCCAAAGGAGCATCGCTCCCGGGAGCTCGTCCTGGAAGGAACTGAACAGTTCCTTCCTGGCACTGCTGGCTCAGTCAGCCCCACACCTCCCTGTCCCTAAGGACAGGAGCTCTGCTCCAGCCTGGGTGAGGCGGGAGATCCTGCAGGGCCCTGTCTGTCCTGGATGGTTGATGAGATTGATTGCTGAGGTACTGCAGCCAAAAGCTTCGGGCAGGGGGTGGAACCTCTGAACCTGTGTCAGACATCCAGACAAGATCTCCCAGACAGCTCACAGGGATCACTCATCTGCCCTAACCCAGGCTGGGCTGCCAGCAGGGTGTGGGTGTCTGTGCCATCTGGGAGACCCCATGCCCACCCTGATGCCACGTCCCCAGCAGGGATGGGGCAGGAGCTACAGGAGGGAGGCTGGAGCTCCCCATGGCAATGCCCAGCCCTGCCTGGGGTGCAGAGCAGAGAAGCCACCCAAGCCTCACCCTGCTCTGGCCACTGCTGGGCTATGGGTGACCAGAGGATCAAACCAACCCCACAAGAGGCTCCTCAGGCACCACAGTGCTGCCCACAGCTTCCTTCCCAGGGACAGGGCGGGTGCATCCCCTCCACATGTGCCACAGCTGGCCAGTGTGGCTGGCTGGGGTGAGGACAGCACTCAGCCCAGGAAACACAACCTGGTCTGAGCATGGCTCTGAGCTGAAACTCGAGTTTCATTTCTCCAGCTGACCCAGGGACAGGGGGAGCTTCTCAGTCCCTTCTGCTCCCTGCCCTTACTGCACTGCAGACCCACTGTCTGAGGGCAGAAGTGAAAGGGCTTGCTGGGGTCAGGGAAGCCTTTCACAGCTGCTGTTCTTCTCTGGGGTTTGCAGGGTGCCAAGCTCCGTTCCAGGGTGCTAAGATTCCTTCCAGGGCGCTGAGCTCCCAGGACAGTGCCCACCAGGCCCCTCCACAGGAGCTCCCCATGCCAGAGGCTGCAATCCTGCTCCAGAGTTTGCCAGAGGGAGCAGCAGCGAGCACAGAGAGGGTCTTCCTTCCCCAGCTCCATTAGCACTCGGAAACTTTCCAAAATAGCCATTCCGGGCTAATTATTCCATTCTGGAAGTGGATTGAGCTAAAGCGGAAAAAGGCACTCTTATTCTGGAATATGAGCATCCGCACAGGGGCCTCTGCTCAAACAGTTGTTTTGGAAGAGCTATTTTGGTGGAGCACAAAGTATATAAAGCCCCCAGATGAACTCTCCTCCTCGGGCATCGCTGCCCAACGTCTTCCCTAAAGCACAACCAGCCCACAGCCAGAGGGTTCTGCCTCTCCCAGACGGGAAATTCAGGCACCACTCATTTAGGGTGGACTAAGGTGCTGCCCCATGCCCTCCCCTCCCTACCTGGCAGGCAGGTGCAGTCGTAGGTGGTGTCCCCGATCTGGCGGCAGGTGCCCCCGTTCTGGCAGGGCGAGGGGTTGCAGGGCACGTAGAGGTGCTCGCAGTTCTGCCCCGTGTAGGCTGGCTTGCAGGAGCACTGGTAGGTGCCCACCTCGTTGGTGCAGCTGCCCCCGTTCTTGCAGACGGGTGGGGAGATGTTGCACTCGTTGACGTCCTGCTTGCAGTTGGCGCCGTGGAAGCCGGCGGTGCAGCGGCAGATGTAGTGGGCTTCGAAGGGCACGCACTGGCCCCCGTTGGCACAGGGGTTGGAGGCACAGGGGTCAGCCTGCTGGCAGGTTTTACCTGGGGAGGGCAGGGAGGGAGGGTGAGGATGCAAACAGCAGCTCAGCTCTTGGTGGCAGTTACCTACACTGAGGTGCAGACCTGCATCTGGGACTGGCTGTACCTGATCCCCGCACTGTGCAGTAGGGTCGCAGTTCCCTCAGCTGCCATCCACCCACCCCTAACCAGCTTTGCAGAGCACCCTCCCCACCTCCCCAAAGCCAAAATCACAGGCAGCTCTCCACCCCTGTGGCAGCTCTTGGTGCCAGGGATCTACACCAGGGTGCAGACCTGGATCTGGGATTCGTTGTGCCTGATCCCCCTACCTCAAACCACCACCCCCCAGATCTGGGACTGGTTGTACCTGGTCCCCCCACCTCAAACCCCCACTGTGCAGTAGGCTCGCAGTTCCCTCAGCTGCTATCCACCCCTAACCAGCTTTGCAGTCCACCCTCCCCAGAGCCAAACTCAGGGGCAGCTCTCCACCCCTCCCCTGGGGTGGCAGCCCATCCCTCCCTGCCCGGCCGTGCCCCCAGGTGCCCCCCTCACCTGACCAGCCGGGCGGGCAGCGGCACTTGTACTCGCTGAGCGTCAGCAGGTCGCAGGTGCCGCCGTTGCGGCAGGGGTTGCTGAGGCAGGCGTTGTCGCGGGGCGTCAGGCACAGCTCGTCGGTGAAGCCCAGGCGGCAGGCGCAGCTGTAATCCACCGTGCTGCCGCGCACCAGCGCCGTGCAGGTGCCCGCGTTCTTGCAGGGGGAGCTCAGGCAGGGGTTGGGCAGCTGGCACCGCTCGCCCACGTAGGCACCGCTACACCTGGCAGGGGTGAGGCGTAGAGACACCGTCAGCGGGATGGCCCCAAGCGGCCCGAGGGCACCGTGAGCCCCGGGGACCGGCCCAGCCCCATCCAGGCTCTGCCCTGGCTGCTCCAGGCTGGGAAGGGGAGGATGAAAGGTGCTGGGAACAAAGGTGGCCCCCGTGGAGGGGCCTGTGCTGACTTGCAGAACCGCAGCCGCGGCACTGACATCCTGCGTCTCATCTCCCTCCCCTCCCTGCTGAACGGAGAAATCGAGGCACAAAGGACAAGAGGAGCATCCCCAAACCCACACCAAATCCACAGGGCCAGCCCTGCTCCCTGCCCACGCTGGAGTCTCTGCTGCACCAGGGTTATTTTTATCCTCCCTCCCTCCTAAATCACTCAAACACAATTAAGCAGGGGCTCAGCACTGGCTGGCAACAGGTGGGACAAGTTCCTGCTCCTCCAAGTCAGCTGAGAGCTTCCCCAAAGGAAAACCCTGCACGAGGAGGGTGAGTGGCTCTGGCTGCTGCATCCCTCTGCGTGGGGGCCCTGAGAAAAGAACCACTGATGCCACCACCAGCTTCACCATCTGTCACCACTGACCACCTGGGCTGGAGCTGGCACCAGAGATATGCCCTGAGGGCAAACCCCACCAGCTGTCCTGGTGGGCTTGGGCAGGATGTGTGGCTGGCAGGACTCTGCAGAGGGGGCAGGATGAGGATGGAGCAAAGCTGTGCACCTGACACAAAAAAATCCCAGGGATGAGGCACAAAACCCCCCGCTTGGGGGTAAGGCAACCCCAGCTGGAGGTGATGGGTGGGGAAGGTGACAGCACCTGGGGGTCCCCAGGGTGCTGTGGCAGGTCAGGCTCAGGGCACCACAAGCTCACACCTGTTGCCATCAGATCTGGTGGGACATCGCATTCCTGAGCCTCCTGCACGCCTCCAAGGCTCCTGTGGCAAGCGGACGGGCAGGGGGGGGGGGGGGGTCCCAGAGGATGCTGCAGAGCACAGCAGTCACCTGCAACCCCCAAAACAAGCCGGTGGGGCTCCTCTGGTGAAGCACAACCAGCAAACGCCACCCTCAGCCACTCCAGCCCGGAGCCACAGCGCTCTGCCGGCAGCAAGACCACGTTTCAGCCCAGCTCCCCTCTCCTCCTACTTTTTTTTTTTTTTCTCCCTTTTTTTTTTTTTTTTTTTTTTAACCCAATTCTGATTTCATTGTTGGGGATTGTGTGAGAATTTGTCAGGATTCGGAGACATTTTGAGTTAATGAGACGGCATTATCCAGGCCAAATGAAAAAGAAAATGTGTATAATAATAAATCAGGGCATCTGCTCGGCACACAAAGGGCGGCGGGGAGCAGGTGTGCATCCTAATGAGGCTCAGCAGCTGCCGGCGCCCGCGGACGGACGGTGCCCGGCTCGCCGGCGGCTCCGAGCCCCGGGCGCCGCGGCCGCTTCTGGGTGGCTGCGCGGGGGAATGCGGAGCTTTGGGGCCGCCTGAGAAGGGCTCTTTGTGCGGGGCCGGGCACGGGCACAGGGACGGGGAGAGGAGCAGGCACGGGCACGCCGCTGGGCCGGGCAGTCATCTGGCAACAGCCCCGATCTGCCGCACCGCACACGCTTTTTTTCTTAAAACAATCCGCCCGCGATGCGCGGGGCTGGGGGAGAGCGGAGCGTCACGGGAGGGTGCGATGGGAGGGAAAGGAAGGGGAAAAATGGGGAATGAGGAGAGGGGGAAAAAGGGGAATGGGGGGGGGAGAAAGAGGGAATGAGGAGAGGGGGAATAAAGGAGGGGAATGAGAGGGGGAAAAAGGGGAATGAGGAGAGAGGGAAGAAAAGGGGGGAATGAGGAGAGGGGGAAGAAAAGAGGGGGAAGAAAAGAAGGGAATGAGGAGAGGGGAAAGAAAAGAGGGGAATGAGGAAAGGGGAAAGAAAAGAGGGGAATGAGGAAAGGGGAAAGAAAAGTTTCTGCTGGACAAAGAGGCGCGGTGGCAGCGCGGGAAGCGCTGGGCGCGGTGGTGCCACCACGGGACAGGGACACGGTGATGCTGCGGGACCAGAGGGGATGCTCAGCACCCCAGGACAAGGCTGGAGGCCAGGAGGGCTCTCTGGAATTGGGGTTCCTGCACTGTGAGGTCGGCGAGAGGGGCACACAGCCCAATGCCCTCCCACTGAATTAATTTTCAGACTGATTCCGATTGCAACGCAGGCAAGTGGGGTTTGAACACATGGATGGGAAACCTAAGTAAATCCCAGCCTGAATTTGGGCGTGGTTATTAGCCAGGAGGTTAATTAGTGATGGGAAGAACCCTGAGAGACAGGAAAGCCCCTGCCTGAAGGCACAGGGCAGGTTGGGGACAGTGGCAGTGCCCGGGCTGGGGACAGTGACACTGCCCAGGATGGGGGCTGCCCCACACCTGGCTAGGCTGCTCAGGGGCTTTCCAGGCTTGTGCTTCAGGAAACCCCTCAAAATTTCATGGAGTTGATAGATTATTTTAAAATTAACTTCTATTTGTTTAAGAGCTTATTCATGGTCACAATCAGCTCCAGAAGTGGGGAGAGTGCAGCAGATGGCAGGGAAGAGTTCAGCCTGGAAGGGCTGAGATGGGCACAGCTGGGCCATCAAGTCCAGGGTACACTCATGCTCCACATTTCTCCTCCCAAAAGGGGCATTCCCAGCAAATCTTCAGGAAAAAAGCACCACAGCACAGGCACCCTTCCAATCCCGCAGTCACTGCTCTAACCCAGGGAGGAGTTTCTGTCATTGCACATGGGGCTGTGCAGCACAGACCCTCTGACGTGCCCAGCAACTCCCAGCCTCACACACCCACTGCACACACAGCTCCCAGCACGGGGAACCTCCCAAATCTTTCCGTGGTTTCTGAATCATCTTGGTTTCTTTGTGCCCAGGACATCCTCCTCCCTCTCCACTCTGCTCGTGCATCTTCTGCAGATGCCTCAGCAGAGAACGGGGCTGTTCCTGCCCTCTCTGCAGCAGCAGGTCTGGGACAAGCAGGGGAGAGCGCATTCCCAGCTGTGGATGGAGCCACAGGATAAATTTCACTGTTCCCTCCCCTCACGGGTCCCAGGGCTCACTCACAGACAGCCTGGAGCTGCATTTCAAAGCCCAGCGACCTCAGCAGATTCAGGGAGTCCTGGCTGCAGAGGAAAGCCTGGAGACAAGTCTCACATGCAAAGCAAGAGATCAAAAACCAGGTGAAGAACCAGGGCAATACAAGTTGTAGTTATTTTCCAACTTCTCCAGGTCTGGAAAGGCTGGATTCAGCAGAGCTAAGTTCAACTCCCAGCTATGCTACAACCTCACCACGCAGCCACCTGTTTCTCCAGGGACTAAAAACCTCTCCTAAAGCTCAGCCCAAGGAGCTGAGCTTTATTTTCTGTAAAAAACATGAGGTGGTGTCAGGTGAGCAGACGGGGAGGATGCGACGTCCCCGCGGGCTCAGCCAGGTGAAGATCACCCTGTGGTTTTTTCCTTTGGCATTTCCCAAGCCAGGGCTACCCAAACCAAACCCCAAGCAGCTCATGGAAATTAGCATAGGAGACATTAAAGCTCGGCTTTAATTACAGATGTACCTGTTGGCAGAGGACAGGGCGGGTGCTGCAGGATCAAAACAGCTCGGGAGGGCCATTAGAAAGCAGCTTGGAGGCACTGAAATGTGGCCAAGCTGCCTGGGGTCCTGAGGAGCCTCTGTGAAAGCCTCAGTTAGGCTGGTGTGGTCACAGTCCCAGCTCCAGGCATGACAAGCACCCTGTTCCCAAACCAGGCAGGAATGGCTAAAAATACCCCCGTGTCTCCCTCATTGTTTCCATTCACTCATTAACGTGCTGAGAAGGCATCAAGTGCTCCATTTTAGCCACTGATGGAGGTGATGGCATCCCCATCCCAATCCCCATCCCCGTGATGGCCAAGCCCTGCTCCAACACACAATTCCCCCTCTCCCAGCACCATTCCAGCAGAAAATCTCACACGTCTGCACTTCTGGGGTGTGTTCCACCACGGGGGCAGGCAGGACAGGGGACAGCAGCCAGTCCCCACCCCTGTGCATGAGGGTGCTCCTTGCAGGGGTGAGCACGCTGATTTACACTCCCCTGGGTGTCTGGGGCTGGCCACCCCAGTGGCTTTTTTTGTTTCTGGGGGTCAGGCAGAGGCTGGGAGCTGGATTCCCACAGCACCAGGCTGGGATGTGTCTTCCCCCTCGGAATGAGCATCCGAGTGCAAACTGTGGTGAGGGGGGACAAGATTAATAACGCACTGAGCTGCCGGCCATAAATCTGCATGATTCATGGCCAGTGTGAAGGGTGATGGAGAAGGCCTTGTCCAAGGTCAGACAGCAGTCCCTGGGGACGGCCTGGGAACAGCAACGGCAGCCCTGAATTCCCACTCTGCTCCCAGCACCAAGCCTGGGCCAAATCTGGATCTGCTCAGCACGGGCACGTGCATTTGTTGTGTCTGCAGCACATCCTTGAGGAGTTACAACCAGAGGCCCAACGCTGCAGCTATTCCAGCAAGGCTCCAGGAGAGCTCAGCAGATCAGAAAGTCAACAGCATGAATGAGCTGCAGGAGTATCAGAGCCAGCTGCTGCCTCAGCTCTGCTCCACACCTCTGCTTGCTGGGCTGCCACAGCTTCCAGCACCTCTGGCAGAGGTGCTGGAGCTGGGGTGCCCATCCCAGCGCCCCCAGCCTTGGTTTCTGCTCTGGGTGCTCCCTGTGCGTGGCTCTGGTGCTGCCAGCCCTTTGCTGGCTCTGTGGTGCACAAGGCTTTTGCTCCAAGCCACCAGCAACAGGTTTTGTCCCTGCGCAGCAATGCGGGCACTGAAAGCATCCCGAGGCAGATGTTTCTGTGACCTCTGACCCAAGACTAATGTTTTCCTCTCTGCACTGAGCTGCCATCTGCCACAGCCAGCACAGATGACACCCAGCCAGCACAGCTCCTGCACGGCAGCACGGGGGCTTTGTTTAAATTCAGGATGCACAGCCCTGCACAAGCACAGCCCAGGCCCTGTCCCAGGGGTGTCCTGGATGTGGCATCACCCCCAGCTCACACCACCACTGCCCTCCTGCCAGGCCACAGCCTGTCTTCCCAAGGAATGCTGAGACTGTGGCAGGGCTGGAGGTAAAACCCACTCTGGGCTTAAAATGTACAAAAAACCCCAACAAGCAAAGTGGAAACCAGGTGTAAACTGGAGCACGTGCACGGGCTGTCCCCCATGCCCATCCTTTGGAGGGGCAGGTTCAAGGGACAGCCCCACACTGCAGGAGGGGCAGGGGGCTGGTGGGGACCCCCATCCTGGCCCCTGGCCCCACATCCAGGCTCCCTCTTATCTGCTCTGCTATCACCCAACCTCTTCTTCACCCTCAGCTGCTGGAAGCATCAACGGCCGTGGTTGTTTTCCCCAAGGTCTGAGCAGCGTGGGAAAGATGAGCAGGGCAGGCTCAGGTGCTTTACTGAAGCACCATTTTGGGGGCACTTGAGACCAATGGGACCAGGACACTCCCTGGTGCTGGGTGCAGGGTCTCCCAGCATGGGGAGAGGCTCCCACCCCGACAGGCTGGGCTGGGGGATGCCATTCTCTGCTCCTGTGGCTCACAACAGCCACCTCAGATGAGCCCCAGAGTCTCAGGCAGAGCCACCCCAGCACAGAGAAGGTTCAGGAGCACAATTGTGACCTTGAGTGGTGCAGAGGGTCCCCCCTCGGGACCTTCACGCCCCCAGAGCCCCGTGCAGCAGCAAATGTGGTGTGTGACCTGTGGGTGGCTGTGCCAGCGTGGTCGGGACCCCATGGAGCGAAGCAGAGCAGGACACTCAGATTTCACATGTTTGCTGGCAACAGCTGAGGGAAGGAGAACCAGCCCTCAGGAGGGCCTCCCTTGGCTGCACAGGAGCCCAGAGGCAGAGCAGGCTGCTCCAGGTGCAGAGCAGTGACACAGCCCTGCACCTCTCGGGGTAACCGTCACCCCCGGGCTGGCAATGGCAACCACAGCCCCACAGCTTCCCCTGTGCCCCAGCAGCTGCACAGCCCAGGCAGCAGGGCCCCTGCTTTCCAGCAGGCTGCCACACACAGGAGTCACCTTTCCAGTTGTGCCAGTGGCTCCCTGCCTGGCACGGCCTGGGAGCAGCACCCCAGCTCTCCCCTGAAGTCACACCCTTTCCTGTAAGACACGCTTGCTCACTGCCAGCCCAGGGAACCCTGAGCTCCCCTGGCTGTAATCTGACCAGAGAAAAGGCCAGTGCTTGGGGATATGTCTCCCTGAGAGAAGAAACCTGCTTCTTACTCCAGCTTATTAATTCTTGTTCCACTGCCTCCCCAAGGATCCCTCCCGTGATGCATGGAGCAACAGGTGCATACTGTGGTCTGCAGGATGGCTTCCTGCCCTGGAAACATCCTGCTGGCACAGGAGCACGCTCTGGAGCCAGGGAGGTCTGGAAAACAATCCTGCTGGGGAATCAGAGCTCAGGACCTTGGTCTCTGCCCCAACCTCCTTGCCTGGTATCACCAAGAGCACTCAGAAGGAAATCGGTGCAGGGAGACAAGGAATACATTTGGGTGCTGCCCTGATCTCCCTGGAGCACGTGGGGCTGTGGATACTCCCTGTTCCCAGGGGCTGGGGGGCTGCTTGAGCCCCCTCTGGCTCTACACCTCACCTGCAGCTTTGCTCGGTGGTTCCTGGCACGTGTGGCTGGTAACAAACCAAAGGCTTCACCACAGCTGCCAGGAGAGCCAAGGCACGAAGGCAGAGCTGCCCTCACCCATGTGGGGCTGTTAACAACCCAAGGGCTTCACCACAGCTGCCAGGAAAGCCATGGCATGAAGGCAGAGCTGCCCTCACCCATGTGGGGCTGTTAACAAACCAAAGGCTTCACCACAGCTGCCAGGAGAGCCATGGCACGAAGGCAGAGCTGCCCTCACCCATGTGGGGCTGTTAACAAACCAAAGGCTTCACCACAGCTGCCAGGAGAGCCATGGCACGAAGGCAGAGCTGCCCTCACCCATGTGGGGCTGTTAACAAACCAAAGGCTTCACCACAGCTGCCAGGAGAGCCATGGCACGAAGGCAGAGCTGCCCTCACCCATGTGGGGCACCCTGACTGGGTGAGGCACCCTAAAGCTGCCCCGGTGCCAGCACAGCCCCACAGAAACCTCCAGCAGCCACGACGGAGCTCCCAGTACCAAAACCCAGCTCAAGACCTAAGTGGTGGTTTTTTAAGAAGTCTCATCCAGGTCCTGCTTTATTAAACACTCTGGGACACCAGCCTGGGAAAAAAGCAGAGTTTCACACAGGGAGGTGGTTGGCAAAGCAGCAGGTTACTCCAAGTGACATCAGGTTAATAAAGCAAGAGCAGATCTCCATTCTTGTTTAATTAAAAAAGCAAACTGCAATCCCAAGTCTTTGATGTGTTTTTTTTTTTCTCTTGTTCCATTTCATTTTTTGACCTAGCCCAAGTCATCTAATTGAGATTTTAAGATCCAGACTTTCATCTGGAGAGAAACTAAAGGAATTCCCAAAGCTGGATATACTCGTGGACAGGAGTGGGGAAAAAACATGCTAGAGCCCTGTTCCTCCTATGAAGGAAAAAAATGCCTTTGTTTCTTAAGCAGACATTAGTCAGGACAGTTTGGGAATCAAAGTTCCCATTGTAATGAAAAACAATATAATCCCATTACTAGGCAGAGTGGCCAGGCTATTCAGGGGTGGTATCTGGCTACCTGGGAAGGAGCTGCCTTTCAATGCAGCTTCATTCACAACAAACATGAAAGATGTCGAAGGAAGAGCCCAAGACAAAACTCGCCCCATTCCCACCCTCAACAATGGCTGCTATGAAATATTTGTTTTCCCCAGTGGATGTTTTTTATATCCTCTGCCAGTGCAAAGCTGCACAGCCCCATTGTTTGTGGGAGCCCAGCTCACTCTGCTCACCCTGGCCCCTGCTCCTGCTCTTGCATTTATGGGGTGACCATGAAGGATGGATCCCCAGGGAACACAGCCTGGGCTGGGGCTGGCACATGGTCCCATTACCCACCTGTGTCACATTCCCGGGGCAGGTCCCCCAAGGAGCACCCACAGTGCCCATCAGACACTGGAACAGCACCCAGCCCCTGTGGCATCTGAGAACACCCCCTGTGCAATTGCTCCCTGCTTTTGCCCTCTAAAAATCTGATGTTCTTTAAGCCAGCAGAAGAAAAAGTCAGAATTTGGGGCAGATAAGGAGTTTCTGCCTCCACAGGCTGCCTGCCAGCCCAGCATTGCCTGAGCTCGCTCCTCCCTCACCACCCTTTTTGGGGTAACTGCTGGTTTTACCCCGCTCTGGACCCAGCACTTGCTGCCCATGCAGGTTGAATTCACTCTGCTGTGCTCTCAGAGCTCTGGCTCACACACAGCCCCAGCGTCACCATCTCACTCAGTGATGATGGACTCGCTCTTTTTTCCCCTTTCCCCCTCAAACCAAGTTTTGGCTAAACATCACACTGCCCCAGAGCCAAATATGGAAAACTCCCACTCGTGACCCCACCATCCCACTCGTCTAATCCCAAACTTCAAACCTACGATTAGGATCTGAACAGCCACCAAAAGTTTAAACAAGCTAAATTTAGCCCTGATATTTATAAACAAGGAGGAGAGGGGGGTTTTGCAGAGCGCACGGGTGCCCCGTGGCACAAAGCCAACCCAAAGCCAAAGAAATTCCTGCTGGGGACATTTCAGTGGGATGGGGAGTGGGCAGAGGTGGCAATGGCCAGACAGGGATGGCTCCAGCTCCCCTCAACCTCACAGCCATGGAGCTGCTGGTCTCCCTTTGCAAGCAAAACCCCCAGAAATAGTTACCAGCAACAAAACTCTTGCCCACTTGGAAACCATGTGCTTAAGGAGCCGAGAGCGGACGAGCATCAGCTCCTGGGATCTGCACCCTGGGATTTCTGCTGCTGCCGAGTTTAACCAAGGAAACAGCAGAGAGGGAGGGAAGCCTGTGCCTCCTCTGACACCTTTTGCCGGCAGAAATCCCTGTGTCAACATGACGTCCTCGCCGAGGGAGCAGGACAATGGTGGCGGCTCTGCCCTCCGGCCGCAGCCCGCATTCCTGCCCCCCTCCCCTGGAAACCCCCCTTTTGTGGGGAGCAGCAGGCCCTGTGAAAGGGCCGTCTGTCGCCCTGCCTTTTGACTTGGAGGTCTGTGTCTAACATTTTAATAGGGGCTGGGGGCCGGGGACAGCCCCTCCTCTGTCCCTGCTGCTCCCCCGTGGGGTCACTCTCCCAGCCCGCCCCAAAGCATCCCAGAGGACAGGCACATTCCTCCACCTGCTCCAGAGGAGCCAGCCCATGGCTTCACCAGCCAGGAGAGCCTTTGGGAGGGTCTCATCCTGTTCCACTCAAGCAGGGATGCTCCAGCAGGGTGGGAGCGCTGGGGACATGCTCTCCTCCATGGCTGCAGAAAATTCCTTAAAATAAACCACAGGTCACTCACAAATGCTCAATCCCCAGGCAGTGATGCCAGCAGGGAGTGTGTGGCCCTTGAGGTCCCCATCACCCTGCTGACAAAGCCAAAAGTGCCAAAGGCTCCGTGCCCTGCTCCTCTTGGGGACAGGCGTGACAGGCACAGGTAGCATCACATCACATCACATCACACCAGAGGATGAGGAGGGACTGGCAGCAGGATGCCAAACTCAGGCCTGACAACAGATCCTGCACAGCCCAGAGGGTAAAGCAAAGCTGGCACTGCCACTCTCAGCCATGGTGAGTTTAAACCAAGCCCAAAGGCACAGGTTGCCCACCCCTGGGTGCCCCTGTGGCACCCAGCCCTCCCAGCCCACTTGCCTGCAGGGTGCCCCTTCTATTAAATAAGGGCAACATTATAGCATCATTAAAACTTAATAAATCCATTTCCCATATAAATACCATTAAATCCAGGTTTTGGGGAAGGGAATTAGGGTGAAAACTTGTTAAAAGAAAATTACTTCGGCGCAAATAAATTTTTGCAACTTGACTGAGCATGAAAGTTTCCCATTAAAATGCGACTCGGCTCCCTTTGCTGGAAATGTGCAAGAGCCTAATAACCATGGCCTAAACATTAACTGTTTAACTGGCTTTTCCAATATTAACTCCAGGCTGCCACGGGGGGAAGGGGAGGACGTGACGGGTGAGGGCTTAAAGCAGACATTAATTACTGCAGTGTGAGGGAGGCACACCCTGAGCTCACCAGCATCCTGCTCCCATGGCACACACACTGGGATTTTGGGTTTGTTCTGTGCAGGGCCAAGAGTTGGACTCAATGATCCTTGTGGGTCCTTTCCAGCTCAGGGTGTGCTGGGATTCCCAACAGAGCTGGTTTTGGGTATGGCTGGCTTGAAGCACAGCATGAATTCTGCTGCATGTGAGCTGGTAGGCATGAGTTGGACTCAGTGATCATTGTAGGCTCCTTCCAACTGAAAATATTCTTTTTGGAGACAGAGCTCCCCATATAGCCCAGCCAAACATCTCTCCCCCATCACCAGCACCTCACAGTGGTTTTATTCCTGCATCTCTCACATCTAGCACTGCATTTACCAGTGGGAACCTCCAGCACCATCGGGGTGCCCAGAGCAGCTGTGGCTGCCCCCAGATCCCTGGAAGTGTCCCAGGCCAGCTTGGGCAGGGTTTGGAGCAATCTGGGCTAGTGGAAGGTGTCCTGGCCCATGACAGGGGTGGAACAAGATCTTTAAGGTCCTTTCCAACCCAAACTATTCCACAGTTCCATGATCACCCTCTTAACCACCAGCAAATTGCTTGAGATATCTGGAACCCCAACACCATCCTGTACCACAGACCTGCCCATGGGGAGGTGACAGGAGAGGACCTGACCCACCAGATGTGCCCGAGAGGAAGGCAGAGTCCAGGTGTGGGTGTCCAGGTGTGAACAGGCACCATCACACCTGGCCAGATGATCAGGAGTGGAAGCAGCACTGAGCTGCTCTGCCAGCACAAGGTGTTAAACCCTGGGGAGTTCCCAGGTGGGCACCTCTAACCTTCAGCCATGGTCTGGAGTCACTGGGACCAGCAGGGTGCTGCAAAGACCTCCCCACATCACACACAGGAGCTCTGCTATAAAATCCAGTCAGCAGGGCCTGACCCTCACACCTCTCTGCTCCTGGGTACCTCCACACCCAAGAAATCCAAAATCCAGCCTGTCCCTTTGACACCAGAGCAGCATTTCTGTCCTTATTCCAGAACTCTGGCTGCAGCAAATCCGGGCTCATGAGGGCACCCTGCAGCAAGGCAGCATCAGGGACCGATGGGATTTGGGCACAGCTGCTGGGATGGGGGAGATGCAGCACCACCCTTCAGGCTCAGCACCACGTGCCAGGGGCATGTAATGAGATGAAGACACCATTTGGGGAGAAACTGGAACCATCCCAAACCATCGCTTCTCCAGACTGCTGGTCACAAAGCAGAGCTGCAGGGTAGCCCAGCTTGGGGAGTGGTGAGTGAGCACCCCAAGTGCCCCTTGGTGCTGCCCCATCCCGGGCAGCAGAAGGAGCCTGGCAGGTCCTCAAGGATGCCTGCACACAGCCCTGAGTGCAGCAGGGGACCCTGAGTACCTTCTTGGCCACTGGGAAGAAGGGAGGACTCAACTAAGACCCTACAGCAGGTTTGCTTTCCCAGGGGGCTTTAAGTTATATCCCAGAGGCTCTTCCCCTCTGCAGCCCCAACAGATGGTGCAAAACCTTCACCTGGCAGCATGTTAACCACAGAGAGGTCTCCATCCAGATCCAGAGCTCACCAGCTCTCCCTAAGTGCACCCTGGGGCTACTCCCTCGTTAAACACGCCGATGCTCTATAAAATTCACATTCCACTCATGTACACACGCTGCCACCACTTGGGACACCAACCAACACGAGCAAAACAAGGGTCACCACACCTCCAGGCCTGGAAAAAGCAGGTTAATTTCCAAACAATGTTATTTTAAAACTTGCTAACTGCCTCCTGATGATGTTGTCCGAGCCCTTAATTGGTGAATAGCCTGGTGTAGCAGTGACTTATACGTGTCACCCTCATGCTACATACAATAAACCATAATAGCCTGGGAGGTGAGGCCAGGTGTGAGGTATCAGCTGGAACAAATGGACGTGTTGGGGCTGCCAGCAGAAAGGAGGACAGCGAGTCAGGTGTTGAGATGGAAGAGATTTTGGTGGAATAAAACATACCCATACCATGGAGTGAGTGACCTGCAGCCCCAGGGAGCAGAGCCCCGTGCGCTGCTTCACACCACGAGACCATGGAACCTGAAGATGCCCCTGCTCACTGCAGAGGACCTTTAAAGGTCCTTTCTGACCCAAACCACTCTGTGAGCACAGCTTGAGTCCCTGCTGGGGAACAGCCCACCTCATGTGAGGTGATGAGCACCACTGTGAGTTCCTGACCCCCCTCTGCATCACCCCATCTCTCCTGCTCATCTCTGTGCTGTGGGACCTGCTGAGATATCTCCTCTCAAACACTTCCCATGCAGGACAACCCTCTGGCCACCACAGAGACAAACCAAGCAAAAAACCTCAAGGACACAGAGCAGAAGTGAGTGGGACCACCTGAGACAACTGACAACCACCGAGACACCTCGCAGGGACCAGAGACACAAAGAGATTCTCTCAGACAAGAGCTAAAACCCCCACTGCTGTTCCAATGACCTCAGCAGCTGGGCTTCAGTTTCTATTCCACTGGAATCCACAACAGGTGACACTTTGGTATTTTTAATCTCCCCTCTTACCCATTTCCACCTTGTTCTTTCCGAGAATGAGATCAGACTCCAAAGAGCCAACAAGAGTTCTCAACATGGCTGAATCACTGCTCCTCTACTTCTTTAAGAGCTTCCTCTGGTTGATTGTTCAACACTCCACCCTCTTCCTCTCCAGCACCGAGACTGCATTTTTTCTTTGTTATTATTTCATGGAAATAACGTTGGGTTAAAGCACATGAGAAAAACCAAACCAGAAGGAAACTTCCGCCCTTTACAATGAGATAACAATGACTGAGCAGTTGAATAACTTGAAGGGCACAGAAACTCACAGGGCTCACATCACTCCTCTGCCTTCCTGGTTGTCTCCTGAAAGAGTTTTGAGCTAAAATAATCTCCTCTTCCCGCTATGGCCCCCTTCAGAATGTTTCTTCCCATGTTTCTGGCCCGCTGCCCGTGGAAGCTGGTGGTGGCAATGGGCACCAGCTCAGGAGCCACTGCCCTGGCTGAACGACAACGCTGTGCTGATTCATAAACAGAGGAAGTACTTTAGCAAACTGACTTTTCCCCCTTTTCAGCACAAGCCCAGTGATTAATTTAACTTATTCTCTCCCTCTTCCATCTCTTTTGCTTCTCTGAGCAAGAGGAGAACCCAGGCACGACTCCTCTGGCTTTAATGGTGAGAGGCTGGTGGGGCAGGGCTGGAAGCTCAGCCCTCTTTCAATGCCATCTGCTTTTAACTAGCAGAGCAAGGGAGGTCCTGGGAATAAATGTCACATGGCACAGGGAGCTAAAATCAGCCCGACTCATTTGCAGGGATGCCAGTCAAAACTAGGGTTATCCAACAGTCTAATTAGGAGCTATCACTAGAAGTCAAAAATGACCTCTTGGAAAAACCTTCTCATTTAGTCTGGGAAAATGCCTTAGTCCAAGGCAAGGGCCTTTTCTGGAATGCCACAGCTCCCCAGCACCACAGAACCTCACGCCAAGCCCTGCAGCAGCCACCAACTCCAGCCTGGACCTTTTAAAGTTCCAGCTCTGGGGCAAAAACACCCAGAGCCTTCAGCTGGGGTCTGTGCAAGACCCACAAACCTGCTGCTGCTCTTCCTGCACTGAAAGACCCAGATAATACCCTGCCAAGATGGAAAGCAGCTCCAAAGGAGCCTAATTAGGGTGCTTCTGTCTCAAGCCCTCCAATCCAACACTTGGTCCCTCCATTCAATTAAAGCCCTGCGTGCCCTGCACCGCCTGGCAAAGGGACAAGCAAGATAAGGCACCTGGAACTTTACAAACTATCTCTGTAAAATAATAAAGAGCTGAGAAAGCTCCCGGTCTTGCACTGGCAGTTTCCTTTCCGTAGCAGGGCTGATAACCTGGGCTTGGAGTTATCAGAGTCGGCTCCACGTAACCCAACGAGCTCTGTCCCGCCACAAGTGCTGGGACACTCTTCCTCTGGAGCAGCATCCCCCTCGTACACTATTTATTTCACTCCACTTTCTAATTGGATTTGTGGGGGCAGCACAAAGGGGCTTTATGGCCAAACTTTGTTAAGTGCCAGGCCGAGCAGAGATGTGGCCAGCAGCCAAAATGGTGCATTTCACGCAGGCGCCAAAGGGCAGTGCCAAGCTTTTCTGTGTCTGCTATCTTGTGCTCTTGGCTCTGCTTTGTTTAAGAAGCTTCCAAGCAAAGCTCCTCGTCAAGAGATATTCAAACAAAGTGAAAAACCAGGATTTTGCGAGTTGCTATCAGGTAATTTGGGAAGTTGCACCTCCTTCAGTCTGGCTGTACCTCCAGTATCTGCCTCCATCGCCCTGCACGGGACAAGAGCTTTCACACAGCCAGAGCACACACCTTGTGCTCCTGCAAAAATAACTCACACACGCTCACAAGGCATCTGCAGCCAAGAGAAAAGTGGTTATTCACAGCCAGCAACCAAGAACTTCTTTAAAGTTAACTTTTTCTCTTAAAAAAAAACCCAACCCACCCTGAGCCTACTTTGGAGGCTTCTCCAAATAGAGCTCGCACACATCAGATCTAATTAGATTCCATCACCATCTGCACATGAAATGTAAATCAGGAGTTGCAGAGACTTAAGAAAAAAAGGAAAGAATGACCACAAGGAAAAGGAGGGGTGTAAGGTTGGGGAGGGGGTGGAGGGTTGGGCATTCTGGGAAGCCATACATGATTAGTCACACAGCATTAATCTGCCTCCCTTAACAATAGCTGCCGAATTTCGACCGAATCCCAGCTGTCGCTCTTTGAATGAAAGAAAACAAGATTTAGAGCGTCAAGCGTTGGTAAGGGCTTCTGTGCAAAAAAAAGTGGCGTGCATTCATTAGTGCCTCACAAAGGGACCCAGCCTTTGTCCATTAAATTGCTCATGTGCCTGATTGATTTGCTGATTTATTTGCACCAAAGGGTTGGGGGGCTCAGCTTGGAGAAGGGGGCGGGAGGTGCCCGGCTACTGGGCAGAGTAACGGCACCCAGGCGGATTTGCAAAAAAGCAACACACATTGTCAAGGGAAACTGCCATTCAACAGGTTGGGATTGGAAATGCCTTCAGGTTCCTCCGCCGAGGACTTCCTATTTGGAAATTTGGGGTGGGTGGGAACGTCTCCCCGCCTGCTCGCAGCTCAGGCCGCGTTCAACAGGCAGAGGGGAAATCTGGCCGGAAAACAGAGCCTTGCCCATTCACATTTCTTTTATGGAATAGTTTTAAAAAGGGAGCTGGAGTCTTATTCATTTCTCTCGGTTATTGTTCCCTGGGAGCCTGGAGTGAATCGGCCATCGCTGCGGTGGGTCGGTTGGTCCTTCAAAGAGTCCCAACGCTTTACACATCCGTTTCCCCACAATCAGCTTGGAGAAAGACCCAGTCTGGGTGCCAGGTCCCACCAGGAACGCCAGCCTAGACCACAGCTTGGCACCAGCACTGGCAGGGCTGCAGGAGGAGGTGCCCTGCTCCCCTGGCGATGCCTCATCGGCCCACGGACACCACTGGGGCAGCTCCAGCAGCCAGAGCCATGCCGTGGAACCTCTCCTGAGTGTTTATTGGAGGTGTACCTGTCACCCTTGTGTGCAAGGGACTGAAAGGCAATGCTTCAGGGCCAGGAGGGAGTAGCTGGAAAACAGACAGACAGACAGACAGCCTCCCTCCCCGCCTGACGGTCCAAGGAGCGCCGCAGGCTGGCCCTACCTCCTGCTCCATCAGCAGGGCAGTCTGCATAGGCTAACACCAGCAAAACATGGCCCTTTGCCCATGTTTTTCCACCCAGCCAGGAACAAAGCCCGATCCTGCCAAACTCGCGGTGACTCCTACACAAGCAGGTTATTCTTGCCACTCAAGGAAAGAAAACGCATCTTGCCCTATTAAATCCAGAGCCTTCAAAGCAAAGTCAACATGAATGTCAATAACTTTGGTCGGGGGAGATGAAAATCCTCTGGCTGTTCCATACTTACTGGCACACCTCCGTCCCGTTGGGAAAAGTTTCACACTTGCCCCCGTTGAGGCAGGATTCAGCAAGCTGCGAGCACCGTAAACCTGCAAACAGAGGGACAGCATTAGCCACAGCTCAGGGCCCTGGTGGCAGCAGGGGGGCTGCATCCCCTGGTGTCACCTGGGCTGGGGACAGGCTCGCTGAGACCCCCAGACCCCCTGTGCCTGCACAGCCTGGTGAGGTGGGGTCCAGCACCCGGCAGCCCTCGCCCGCAGGGTGATGGACGGGGCAGGGACTGTGTGGCCCCTGCGCTGAGAGGCTCACCTAAAAATAAAACCCAGGGTGGGTTTGAGGGTAGGCTGTGCCTGCTCCTCCAGCAGGAGGACTGACAGAGAGAAGCCCCAGATCAGGCCCTTGACTGACAAATGCCATTTGGGAAAAAACATCCAGCCCGGGGCCCATTAGTTACCATAAGCTCGGTAACGAAATGAGTTGCCCGTCATAACTTGCTATGAGTAAAGGTTTCATTGTCTGGCCCTCAGAACCAAATTCTGCAGAGTTACCACAGCAACTCGCTGAAAGTACCAGAATCGCTTCCGATTTCCACCCCGGCTCGCTCTTCCCCTTCTCTGCCCGCTCGCTCTTCACGGTAACTGGTTCTGCGACACGCGTGTGCAGCCGGGCCAGTTTCACATTGAGCGACTGCAGCTCGGCACCACCACCGCCACAACCCAGATCCTGCCCTGCACGGGTGCCGAGCCCACCGGGTCACCCTGCTGGGGCTCCGTGTCCCACGGCACACGGGCTGGGGTGCTGGGCACCGCTCCGGCCGGGCGCAACTTTCTGCAAACTTCGCCTCTCACGGCTCCCAGCCCTGCTGTGGGAGCAGCACCGCTGCCTTCGCTCCCCAAAATCCTCTCAGGGCACTCCGGAGGGGGCTACCAGCTCGGTCCCGGGGCAGGGGGGCACTGCAGGGTCCGGACCCCCTGGGATGGGCTGCTCCCCGCTCCGTCCCACACTCCCGGCCGCTTTAGGGGCTCTTTTCCCGTGCCCCGACCCGCTGCCCCCGACGGTCGCGCAGCGCTTTGCGGCGAAGCACCCGGACCCGCCCCGGAGGGGGGGCCCCGGGGGGCCCCGACTTTCAAGAAACAGGAAACCGAGAAAAATTTGCAAAACGGTCAAAAGCTGTCGCAGAACAGCAGCAGGAGCGCGGCCGCCCTGCGCGCCCCTCCGCCGGGCCGAGCCCCGGCTGCCCCGGCACCGAGCTCCGCTCCCCCCGACGGCAGCGAGCGCCGCTCCCCCGGCAGCTCCGGGCACCGAGCTCCGGCTCCCGGTGGCCCCGAGCGCCTCCTTCGGGACACCGAGCCCCGGCCCCGCCGCGCTCCCCCGCGCCGTCCCGGCCCCGGCTCCCCCGAGCTCCGGCCACCCCCGCGGGGCTCAGCCCCGCTCTCCCAGCCCGGTTCCGCTCCCGGTTGTCCCGCTGGCAACGAGCTCCGGTTCTCCCGCAAGAGCCGAGCCCAGTCCCGGCGCATCCCGCGGCACCGAGCCCCAGTTCCCACGCGGACCCCGCGCCCGGACCCCCCGAGGGCGCCGCGCTCCGGTCCCGCCGCAGAAGCCGAGTCCCGGTTCCCACGGGAACCTCCCGGCCCGGACCCCCCGACGGCGCCGGGCTCCGGTGCCCGCCGTGCCCCGCTGCGCTCCGGTGCCCGCCGCTCCCGGCCCCGCTCCCGGCAAACTTCCTGCGGGGCGGCCGGTGCGGGGCCCGCGGCGGCGGCGGCCCTCACCTCGCGTCAGGGCGGGCAGCAGGAGCACCAGGAGGCCGGGCGCCAGGAGCCGCTCCATCCCGCTCTGCTCCCGCCGCTCACAGCCGCATAGATCCGCGGGGCCTCGGCCGAGCCGAGCCGAGCCGAGCCGGTGCCGGTGCGGGTCCGCGCCGCCCCGCCGGGAGCCCCAAACACAGCGCGCCCGAGAGCAGCGACTCCGAACGCGGCGCCTCCCGCGGCTGCTCAGCCCCGGCGGGCCGGGCCGGGCGGCGGGGGGCGGGACGGGACGGTGCGGGGCGGGCCGGGCGCCGCGGGACGGGAGGGGATGGGACGGGACGGGCGAGACGCTCCTCCCTGCCCAGCCCGGGGGGCCGCCGCCGGGAACCCCCTTCCCGCCACGGAGGGTCCCCGAGTGGGACGCGAGGGGGGCTGCGGGGTCCGCGCAGACCCTACGGGCAGCCCCGGGGCAGCCGCGTCCCTCTGTGCAGCCACCGGACACCCCCGGTGCAGCCCCCCGAATGCAGACACGGATGCACCGGGTGCAGCTCCTTCTCTCCGTGCAGCCTCCCCCTGCAGTCCTCCAAACCCCGCAGGGCAGCCCCCCATTCCCAGGGCAGCTCCAGCACAGCTCTCACGTGCAGCCACTACAGAGCCCCAGCACAGCTCTGCACGCCTGCATGCAGCCCCCACAAGCAGCCCCACATTTCCCCAGTGCAGCTCTGGACACCCCCGGTTCAGCCCCCACCCCAGTATTGATGCAGCCCTCACCCGTGCACACCGTGCATAATCCCAGTGTAGCTCCTCCATGGTCCCAGGGCAGTTCCTGCACAGCTTCCCCAGTGCAGCCCCCCCAGTACCTGCACAGCTTCCCCAGTGCAGCCCCCCCAGTCCCTGCACAGCTTCCCCAGTGCAGCCCCCCCAGTCCCTGTACAGCTTCCCCAGTGCAGCCCCCCCAGTACCTGCACAGCTTCCCCAGTGCAGCCCCCCCAGTCCCTGTACAGCTTCCCCAGTGCAGCCCCCCAGTCCCTACACAGCCCCTGGGGCCGCAGTAGCCACTGAGTGAGCACAGGAGACCCCAGGCCAGCCTGACCCACGGTGTGTCCGTGCAAGGACCTGGGGCACACAAACTACGGGAATGGGGTGGCTGTGCTGGGGGACCAGGACATGGACTGACCATCCCCTGAGTGCTGGGGAGTGCAGTGTGGGGTTCCCCTTCTGACCCCACCGGGACTCAGGTGTGTGCAGGTATGCGGAGCCGTTTCCCACCCAGCTCCCCCGCAGGTGCCGGCAGCTGGGTCGGATGTTGTTTGTTTTGTGCTGTGAACTCATGAACTCCCAGGCAGAGCCTGGCCAGCCCCGTGTGCTGCCGCATCCACAAATAAACAAACACTCTGGGAGAAACGGGGAAGCCAAACCCAGGGGCAGCCCCACAACCCCCACGTGTGTGCAGGTTCCTGTTGGAGCAGTGGTGACAGGGGGTCCTTGTGCCCTCATCCCCAGAGCCCCACTCCTGCCCCAGCTGCCGTGGGCCACAGTCAAGTTTGAAAAAAAAAAAAATAAAAGCCAAGCTGGAATGCTCCACCTGAAATCCATCCAGGCCTTGAGCCCAGGGCAGGTTGAAGCCCTTAACAAGTGTTTGTGGGTGTCTCGTGCAAGCAGTGGCTGCAGGGGGTGCTCAGGGCTGTACCCACAGAGCACCACTGATGGGAACAGCCTGCGTGAGGGTGCTTAAAAATGATGGTTCCTCATGAGCCCTGCTCAGTGAGGCTGCAGTACCTGCAAAAGTGGGGAGCAAAAACTCAGTGTGGAGAATTTGGGGTACCAGCTCTTCCAGGGATGTGGGTAAAAATCCCATTGGACTCCTGTGTCTACCTCAAGACTGTTGGAGTCTACTGGATGGTTCTTTTACAGCTCCCAAACATGAGGACGTGAAGGGATGGCTGCCAGCCTCTGGCTGAAAGCTTGGGAAAGAGGAAGGGGAAGGAGGATCAGCAATGGGTTAATGGGAAGGAGGTGACACTGTGGTCATCTGTGTCTCTCATCTCAGGGTACCTCTCCACCAGCCCCCGGGCTCATCCCATCCCATCCCATCCCATGCCAGCCCTGCTGTTATCCCACTGCTTCCTGTTGTAAACTATTTCCAGAGCAAGTGTGAAACAATTAAACAAACCGAAGGGCAGAGTCTGCTCACCAGATCAAAGGCGTGAGCCCTGCAGCGGTGCCTCGCTCCCGCGGCTCCCTCCTTCCCTGCTCCTCCTGCCTTCCCCACTCTGGCCTCTAAAGCAGTGCCCTGACTGGGGCTGGGGAGCCAGGGCCCTGTGTGGAGCTCGGTGCCACTCAGGGTCCAGGTGCCACTCAGGGTCCAGGTGGCACTGGTAGCTCGAGCCCTGAACAATTCCGGAATGTGGGTGCTGCCTGTTTGATCCTCCCTGCAGACACAAGTATGGTGACAACAACTGGGCAGTGGGATGTGACCCCAGCTGTGCCACCACAACCTTGTCACCATCCTCAGCCTCATCTGGAGGTGTGAGGACAGCCTGAGGTTCCTCCACTTGGGCATCCTTGGAGATGGAGACTCTGTGCTCTTTCTCCATCTCCCCCCTTTCCCCCTCTCTGTCAGAGCCCCCGGAGCACGGAGCATCTCAGCTCCACTGCCTGGAAATACCGGCCAAAGCTTTGCCCGGGCTTGTTCTCCATGTGCAGAAAGCACCGTGCACTCAGCTCAGCTGTGCTCTGGGACTTGATCCCTGAGACTTGGGAGAGCCCCCCTGCCCCTCCGAGCCATCATGGGCATGCCTGGGGACACGGGGCTGTCAGGGTGCCCTGCCTGTGCCACCTGGGGATGCAGAGGTGGTGATGCTGAGGGCTGTGCAGGGTGCTGGAGACACTGCACAACCCTGTGTCCCAGGCTGCTCCTGGAGGTGCTGGACTGGAAGGGCACATGGGAAGGCAGGGGTGAGCCCTGGCCCTGGGTTTGCTCCGTGGCTGGAAGGGTCTGTGTGGTGTCCACAGCATAAACACAGCCAGACCGGGCGTGCGGCCGCGCAGCCGCGTCGCCTCGTCCCCCGAGCACAGCAGGTCAAATACATCTATTTATTGCCATCACCCCGGGGCTCTGTGACCCCGCAGCTCTGGGGCTCTGCTTGGGGAAAAGGCTCTGCTGGGAGGGAGCCAAAAGGGTCCTCTGTGGTTTCCCATGGAAGCCTGAACACGAGGATGGCTCCTCCAGCCAGGCGCTGCTGCGAGATGTCCCGATTTAATCTGGTACCATCCTTCCCCTGGTACTGAGGGATCTGCTGTGAGATCCTCGTGGGGAACCTCCTCAAGTTTCCTTCTCCCAGACGCCTCCTCCAGAGACTCCTACCAGCAAAAGTAAAAAAGGGAGGAAGGCAGAAGTCAGCGTCCAGCATAAATCTTTTTGCAATAAGAGGTGAATAAGACATAAATCCAAAGAAACTTTTTCTTTTGAGTGGTCTTCAGGGGTTAAAAATAATGGGATTTTAGGTCCTTTTAAAAATAGTGTTTGTAAAAGGCTTTAATAGAAACCTTGGCGACTGTCCATGTGATTAGTGATTTAAAAACATGAAACCTCCACACATGTTTAAAAGTTTTAATAAGTTAAAATTAAATGAGTGAAACTCTGGGAATATTTTTTTGTTACTGCAAGCTAAGAAAATCATGTCCGTTAAGCAAAACTTAATACAAATATAAACAGGTAATGCACATCTGTAAATTATTTTCATGTCTCCAGGGGCTGGAAAAAAACCTAAGTGAGACCAGCATTCTTATATATATTTTGCCTTGACAGCTCAGGAAAAAATTTGCCAAAAACCAGAGTTAGAGCACTGGGCTGGCGTGGGAAAGTTGGTTTAGTGAGAAATTTGCCCGAGGCTATTTAAATAAAAACAGGCGTTTTTCTTTAATGGCAAATGCCTGTTAAATACAACCAAGGCGGCTTCCAATCGCCTGAGTAACTTGTGTGCCTATTCCTTCTTGACACTTTCATCTCTTTATCATCACAATCAATATTTTGCTCTTATACCTTCGGTGCAATAAAAATAAGACTGATAAGGCAGACATCAAACTGGATCTCTCCTGCTTCCCCCACCGTGCTTGGCTTGGCATTGCTCTGCCTCCTGGATTTTGGAGTAGCACGGAGGGTTAGCCCTCCTCATGCTGGTACATGCACCCCCACCCTCCCTCATGCTCTGAAAAAAACTCATTTTTAGTAATTAAGTGTGAATCAAAGCAGGTAGAGCATCCTGGAAAGTCTGAGCAGATAAAAACGCACTGGTCACGGAGTCTGCGAGGTAAAACTATCCCCAAACTTCTCCATAACGGGATTAAGGCATGATTCTCTGGGGCACCAGAGATAAGAGGCTGGATTTGCAAGAATTGCCGAAATCCTGATTTGTTTTTATCTTACCTTTCTTAAAGAGCTGAGTGGTGTGCCTGAACAGTCACAGGTTAAATCACACCGAGTGCCATCCCTCTGCCACAGTGCTCTGGCATCACATGCTCATGGAGGACGACTTTCCTACTTTCCTCCCGCCAATGCAGTGGGATTTGGTCCCATCAGGATGTCCAGGGCTGGGATGGGACAAAGGACAATCAGTCCTTGTTGCCATGGGCAGAGATTGGTGCCATGTGTGTCCCTGCCCTGGCACAGCTCCTGCACTGGGCTTGGCACCCGCTGAGTTTTCCTCCTCACAGGCTGCTGAAACTGGTTTTAATTGCAGGGTTGCTCCTGGCCATCATTTCTCAGTGTGTAAAGTCAGCTCAGGAACTCTCACCCAGGGATTAGAGACAGGCGGGAAGACGTCCCCGAGGAGCAGCTTTGCCTGCACCGTTTGTACCTGGGTGAAAGGTGCTGCTGGGGAATTGCGCTATAAAATCTGTGTCATATTTAAAATAAAATGTCTTTATGGGCTGTGAGGGGAGAGCAGGTGTTGGGCAGGCATTGCTCAGCCTGGCCCTGGCCCCTTGGTCCCTGTGCTGTTCCTATCCACCTCCATAAAACAACTGAAACATTCTCTGTTGTGTAAACAGAGCCTGCTGGGGTTTATGGGGCTGCGAGTGACAATGTGCTTGTCCCCAGGCCCGTCCCAACCACATGGGCTGCTGGAAATGCAGCTCTCTCTGTCCCTGTTCCCTCCATGCTTGTTTGTGCCTTTGTCTGCACCCTGGTGCTGCAGACCCTGCGTGTCCCCCTGCTGTCCCTCGGTTCCTCAGGGTGTCACAGGCACCCAGCTCGGGGATGGGGACAGCTCTGCACACCACAGAGGAGATGCAGGGGCTGACCCTGACTCTCTGGAGTGCAAACCCCAGTCCAGCTTTGTCCTGGTGCTGGGGACATGTGGGACATATTCGTATTTCATGTGCATCTTCCTTCAAGGCCATCCATTCTTTGCTCTTTCTTCCATTCCCCCTTTTCCTGCCGAGGCAGTTTTCATCACCTCAGCAAGTAAATTGCTCGCCGGAGTGTGTGGAAGGGCCAGGATCAAACCTCCTCTGATATCTCCATTAAATAATCAAAAACCATCGCTCACAGCAGTGAAAACCCAAGCGTGATTCTCTGTGCACAAGCCCGGGCATGAACCTGATACTGGATTTCTGGACCGTGGTGCAATGCCAAGCTCATCCAAGTCACGCTGGCATCCCCACAGTTTCACCCTCTCTGTGCTGCTGGGATTTGCCTCTCCCGGGGCTCATGCTCAAGAAAAACGTCATGCCATGTGGACACTCGCCCCGCAGAGGTTTCGGGCAGGTTTTCTGGGAGACATCACTCACAGAGATCTGGGCGTGCCCCTTCTCGCTGTGCTGCCCCGGGGGGCTGCGCTGCAGGGTCCTGGGACGCCACTGATACCAGCAGGGAGTTTCAGGGGTAGTTCAGTGCCAGCTCTGTTCTCACAGCTCTGGGATTTGGGACTCCTGTGCCGGGATGAAGACAGCTGAAATTCTTAAGCGGTTACAAAATGAGAGTAAAAAAGGATTTTCTGCACCGCAGCCTTTGCTGATGCTCCATTCACGGGCACTCCCACCCGCCGCCCCCTCTTTCCTTCCTCATGGAAACGGGAAGGCTGGGAGATGTTTCACTTTCCAGAAGGGCTGCAAAGCAGTCCTTTGCCCCCTGAAACACACACAGGGAGGACCACACATCCTCTGCACTGATGCAGGGTGTGCTGGCTGCTGCACTCTCAATGGCAGCCCTGTGCTGGGGTGCTGGGGGTGCTCCTTTGTCCCCCCCTGCCATGGCTGGGCACATGTGTGAGCGCTGCTGTCGGGGAACGCTTCCCACCCAGCTCTGACCTTGGTGCCTCCCAGCAAAAACACCTCCTGGAGAGGGGCCAAACACAATAGCCAGTTCCTTCTACTCCCTTCCTTCCCAGGCAGCCACATTATCACAGGGCTCGGCCGCGAATCAAAGCCAGGCACACGAAGACGGGAACCAGGAGAAATCAGCCCAAAGATGCCATTTCCTCTTGGAGAGCGGTGGCTGCGGGGCACAGGGTGTCCCACCACAGCCTGACAGGGAGGGAGAACCCCTACAAACCATTCTTGGGGTACCCAGGAGCTGCAGGAACCCCCTGTCATGCCCAGTACACCCCCTGGGCTGGGGCACTGGGGATCCCCTGCCCTGTGCTGGCTGTGGGGTTTGGTGATGCCACAGCTGGTTCCAAAGGGTTTGGAGGAGCCTCAGAGCCCATTCTCAGACCTCTGCTCACAGGCAGCTCTACGTGAGAGATTTCTTTGCCAGAAAATCTTGGTGAGTTTTCACAGAATCACAGAGTATGCTGAGTGGGAAGGGACCCGTCAGGATCATGGAGCTCAGTTCTGGAGCCTGTACACGATTCTGTGAAAGATGGTATCAAAAGCTTTGCTGAAGTTCACAATGATTACATCTACTGGCTTTCCTAGGTAACTATTGTTTTTCTTTAGCTTTAGGCTGAAAAATAAATCTAACTACAAGTCCCTGCGATGCCAGAATCCTTTGTCTCCCCTTCACAGGGAGAGGTCACTGCTGTTTGGTGAGGCTGCTGCCTTTCAGGGGATGGGGGCTCGGGGTTCCCTGGCTCTTCCTCCTCTCAGGGGATGGGGGCTGGGGGTTCCCTGGCTGTTCTCCCTCTCAGGGGATGGGGGCTCGGGGTTCCCTGGCTCTTCCCCCATGCACAAGGACGGGGTGTTTGCTGCGGGCACAGCCCGGTGGCACGGGCCGGCCGTGTGCCGTTCCACCCCCGGCAGCACCTCCGCCTGCGGGTGGCGGGCTGGGAACCGGCCGGCCGGGAGATGCCAGCAAGGTGTGATCCCTCCTCTGCCGCCCCGAGCCGCCGACTTCAAAGCCCGGTGACCTTTCAAATGCAGCAGCTCCCGCGCAGGGCGGGGAGATTCCCAGCCGGGGAGGAAGCAGGGACTGTAAGAGGGAAAGAAACCACACACACCTGGAGCCCAGGATGGATGGGACCGCCCCCCTGTCCCAACACACGGGGACGAGGTGATGCTGCCTGGTGGGACCCACGTGCCACCACCAGCTCCCCACTCCTGGCAGGATTTGATGCCTTTGCAGTCTGCTCCTGGCACAGCTGGGCTGGGCTGGTGCTGTCACCTGGACTTTGGAGTGCAGAGGCTGCCGAGGGTGGTGGTGTCCTGCTCTGGCACCTGGCTGAGCTGTGCCCCTGTGGCACTTGGGTTCTGCCAAGGCCTGGATGGAGCCATGGCCCTGCCCCATGGAGCAGGGAGCTGCAGAAGCTGCAGGACCGTGCTCCCACGGATGTCCAGCAGCATAAACACATCAAAGCGTGTCCTGATGGCAGCGAGTAAACAGGAAGGGACAGAAACACAAACACGGCTCCTCGCAACTGGCGGGGGAGAAAAACAACTCTCTCTCCAGGCGGGAGAAGCTTTGCTGCCCGCTCAGCTGTGACCCCGTGGAGAAATGAGCCAAATGAGCCAAATGAGCCAAATGGGCCAAAAGGGCCAAAAGGGCTCAGGGCCACCTGCTCCAAATGCTGTTGGGTGGGTGGGTGGCTGTGGGGGGCTGAACCCTGCCAGGGGGGCTGCAGGGGTTGTGGATGCCCGTGTGCCCCTCGCTGCCCGTGCATACCAGGGCATTGTGCTCCGTGCTCTGAGCAGAGTGGATTTGGGAGAACTGGTGGAGACGGGGCTGAGCGGGATGGCGGCAGCACGGGGTGTTGCAGGCTGCTGCCTCAGCCGCTGCCTCCCCGGAGCCCAGGCCGGTTCCCAGGGCTGCCCCACAGGGCTGCGCCAGGATCCCTAATGGGATTAAGAGCCTCCTTGCCGGTCATCCCATCCTAATCCCGCTGGGAGGCGAAAAGTCAGGCTGGGACAAAAGGCATTAGCTGTCTGTGCCTGGCCGTGGCTGCTGACTCCTGTGCAGTGGCGGGGCCGGGGCAGCAGCCACAGACCCCTCACTGCTGCCACGTGGGTGGTCACAGCCACTGACCTGGACACTGCCGGGGACACTGCTGGGGACACTGTTGGGGACACATGGGGACCCCAGCCATGCCAGCCCTGGGCATGGGAGCGCGGCGCTGGCACGGCTCCGCTGGGCGTCAGTGGGACGAGCTGATTCACTGCCCAGGAGCAGCTGCTGTCCAGCAAAGTTCCTGTTTTTCAGTGAAATCCCTAACTCCATGCCTGGAACAAACAAATGAGAGCGGAGCAGGTGCCTGGCCCTGTGCAGGGTGGCTGCAAGGGCACAGCCTTGGCTGGCTGTTGAAAACACAAACTCTGGAGCTGGACTGGTGCACAGTCAGAAACTGAGGAAACAACTCAAAAAAATCCCCTCTCCAAAGAAACCCCAGATTCAGGGGTTTGGGACGGAGTCAAACCCTCCTGCTTTGGGGCACGAGACAAAGTGAAAAGGTGAGAAAATAAAAACTAAATTTTCTCTGAGGAGGGATTCTGCCTCCCCTCCATCTCATCCCTGCTGTCCCCCAGGCAGCCCAGCAGGTCCCTGTCCCTGCAGAGTCCTGGGCAGTCTGGCCAAAACCACCTCTGCACCCATGGGAGATGACTCTAAGGATCAGACCTGGGCTGTGCCAAGTGTTCATGGCTTTTAAATGAAAACATTATTTAAATGAAAACATTAATGTGTTTCTCTGCTCAAGCACAGCAATGCAGGAGCAACAAGCGGTGCTCAGGGAAGGGGAGCTCATCCCATTCACTGCACTCCCTGGGGAGAGCCCAAGGTGCCTCCAGCAAAGGGAACACGAGGGTGAGGGGCCCATCCAGGCTATCCCTGCCCCCCCAAACCACAACCATCCGGGAGTGACACCCAGCACAGCCCCAGGGGCAGCGGGCGGGCAGGGGGGCAGTGCTCCCCCATGAGAGCAGCCTGGCTTGGGTTTGCCGAGCGGGATGTTTTCAAACCTGCTCTTGAGGGAGGAGGTTTGCCAACGGAAATATGTAACTGACTGTAAATAATGGCTTTTATCTGCAGTGAAATGAATAAGCTCCCAGCAGCAGCAGCAGGGCAGAGCCAGCGGGGCTGTGCAGGTGACAGCGCAGGGTGTTGGGTTACGGGCTCCCCATCACCACCAGAGCCCCCCGATGGCTTGTGACAGGTTCATAAGCTGAGAAATGTGATGCTTTGCAAGGTTCAGTAAATATTAGGACTACTCCTCCCTCTTTCTGGTGCAGGTTTAATTGTGAGGATAATTCATGAGAGCACAAGGAAGGGGAAAAAAAAAGAAACCCAACAACTGGGAAAATCGGACCTGTTAAATAGAATCCACTAATAACGAAATGATTGTTCCTCTGCATGTGATTCAGACAGCTGCCTAATTGTTAATTACCTCGATGTGAGAATAACAGGTAATTACGGGGCTGCATCACGAGGACCTGACTTTTTTTCCCCTTTTTTCTTTTCTCTCGGTGAATGCCGGAGCCGGAGCGTGCCCCAGCAGGTCACACCAGGACTCGGAGCAGAGGCACTCCCCAGGCAGGGCTGCTCCTGAGGTGGAAGCTCTGGGTTCCAGCCACGTCCTGAAGCTATTCCTGCTCTTGGACAGGGATCTCAAGGCACACAGCTTTTCCTCAGGGTGCTGGGGACCAGACACCCCCCTCAGCCATGGGGCCCTGCCCAGGCAGAGCCCAGCCCTGGCTCCACACTGAGCAAACAAGGACCAAAAGTCATTGGTGACCTTGGCTGTCAAATTCCCCAAGATTACTTGATTTAAGAGACATTCTTGAAATATTTCATTCCCATTTGTCTGTTGCAGAATGTGCTTTCTACACACACACAAACACACTCAAACCCAGAGGCACACACACAGGTCACAGGTAGGTACTGAGCAAGCATCTGGCAAAGACAGGACTCTGCTTTAAGTTTTTCTGCGCCAAGAAACATTTCTGGGTCCCAGTTTCCAGAGGTGAGAAGATGCAGAGACAGACAGGCACTGCTGGGGGGAGGTGATAACATCTGTGCAATTAATGACGCTGCTGCTGGGGATTTGCCATTGATGGTTCCTGGTTCCCTGCAATTTTTGCCTTTGGCTTCTTCCAGGGAAGTGGTGCCAGCCAAGACACAGCTGAGCAAGGAGGCAGTCAGGACACAGAGAGCTATCTGAGATCTGATCAGAGGAGGAGGCAGCCCCAGTGGTGCCTCCCACCCTGGCTGGGCTTCCCAGGCCTCATCCAGTGCTGGTGTTCCCCATGCAAGAGGAGCAGGACATCACCAGATCTCCGTGGGGTGTGGAGCTGATTTCAGTCCTGCAGAAGGCAACACATCTGTTCTGTTATCTGCCCAACCAGAGGGTGTTGGGGAGCATGACAGGGTCCAGTGGCTCTGGGGTCACTCACCACAGGCTCTATCCCAGCCATTCCCAGCACCTGGAGATGATGGGAAGCAGCCCCTCTGCCAGAGGCAGTCCTGGCCCTGGGCACGTCCCACTGTCAGCAACGTGCTGGGGAGGGAGGGAGGGATGCTCTCCTCCTCATCCCAGCTTCCTGAGGCAAAAATAGCCCTGGGTTCCTGTGCATGTGGTGTATTTATAGTGTGAGAGGCTCGGGAGTGCTGCCCTTCTGGCTCTCACCTGTGTTTCAGGGAGGAAACACCATCTCCCTGCCATGTGTTCATGCACGGCTTCCACACCAGAGGCCCCAGAGCTTCCCATGGGCACAGCACAAAGCAGATCCCACCAATGGGACCTTTGTGACTGTGTCCCTGCTGAGGGGACAGTGCTGGGCCCAGCTGGGATGCCAGGGGGGATAACCCACGGCACAGGGATGTGGTGCTGCCCTCAACACCTGCACAGCGAGGGCACAGGCTGTGGGATGGGTGGCAAGATCCTTCTGAGGAGCAGAAGAGAAGGAAGCCTGGAATCCAGCTCCCAGTTGTGCTGTCCAAGAGATCCAGGGCTCAGGACTGCAGCTGTGAGGTGGGCGATGCCTCCCAGCCCTGGCAAGGGCAGGGCTGGCACAAATCACCACCCACAACAGTGACAGGAGCTTATTTTTCTAAGCATATCACCAAAGAGGCTAAATATACATTTTCCATTCAATTACCCAAAGCAGCGATAGCCCAGAGCCTAAAAATAAATCCCTTTGGATTGTGCCTGGGCCAGAATTAGACTGCCTTCAGACCAAACCCTGCTCAGCTTCATCTCAGCCTGAGCCTCTTCTCTGCCCCTGGGCTCCAGTGGCACAGGACAGGGTGGCTCTGTGTGCCCCCACCTCCTCCAGCTCCAGCCCAGAGGCTCTGTGGTGGCACATCCCAAGGAGTGGTGGTGAGCAGAAGATTCCCAGCGGCTGCTGCCTGTTGCAAGACTGATCTGCTGGAAAAATTCATGTTTTGCAAGGCTTTTCCCAGCCCAGGGTATGCCAAGTGTTGGCCCAAACCCCAGTGTGTTCCCCAACCCACCAACCTCTCCCCCGGCTGCTGCCTCAGCATCAGTTGCCCTTGGCTCACATCCCCACTTCCAGCCCCTCTCCAGCCCTAATTTTAGCCCCTCTCCACCCCCACAGGTTTTTCCTACACCCAAATATGCAAGTGGGGTCACACATCTGCTCCTGCATGTGATGCATGCCCACTTTGGAGAGCCCTGGGGACACAGGGGGCCCGGCACTGATCCCTTGGCCACCCCAGCCAGACCCATCTCATCCTTCCCTACACTGTGTAACTCACAACCACTGCTCCAACTCAGTGAAATAACACATTTGAAAGAAACAGGGAGAAAAAAAAAAAAATACCCCAAACCCTGTAAAACTGAAATTGTAGTTCTCCCGGGATGCAGAGTCTGAAATATTCCCACAACCTTTGCATAATGCATTGCTCATGTCAGACCTCGGGAGACAGAAATTAATAGCTAACAGCAAGCAGGCATGGCACACACGTGGGCTTCCCTTCGTTCCCTGCTCCCAGGGGCTCCCTGCTTGGGGGATGCTTTTCCTTTACATTCAACTCAAATAATTCTCATTTAAAGACCCGAGAAGAAAAAGGCTGTAGAGGACTCGCAGAGAATTTGTGCCAAACAGGAAATATTCAATAAATGTTTTTCCTCTCGCACAATGGTGGGGTTTCAAAAGTTTTCTGTGGATGAGATTTAAGGCTGGAGGGGTGGAAGGGCTCTTCCTCCCCCTCCGGGCTCTGGATGAGAGACAGATGAGTTTGGGTTCTGCCTGTGGCACCAAATTCCTTGTCTGGGCAGCTGCTCCTGCTGATGGAAGTGGGATCTGGACTGTGCTGTCCCACTAATTGCCTTGAGTTAAAGGATTTAACTCCTGGGGCAGGAGGCAGAGTTCGCTGTCAGCCAGGACACTGCCCCGGTGGGATGCTCCGTGCCTCAGTTTCCCTGCCAAGCCCTCCATTCCGTGCAGAAACGGGGCCATGCTAACCAGACTCCTTTCAAGTAAATCTCCTTCCCTCTGCTTTTCTGGTCCCGGCAGCTTTTTCCCAAACCTTCCTCCCCTCCCCCCCAAAAATGTGAAAAAATAGCTCCATCTGGATGCTGTTTCCACCCAGGCACAGGCCCCGGGGCCGGGAGCCAAGAGAGCAGCGCCTGCGAACGAACGGCAGACGTGGGAGCCGGGGAGGATGTGATGGGGAAGCTGTGAGAAAAGCCTGAGGTCGGCAAACCTTCGGCCTCGCCGTGGGAGCCTCTTCCTCACGGGAGAGGCAATGCCAGCCCCTCCTCGAGGGATGGTGGCTGTCCGGGCTGGGGACGGCATGGAGAGCCACCGAGGGATGGAGAGAGGAAGGACAGAGCCACAGCCACCCTGCTTCCCTCTGCTTCAGAGTGGGACATCCCATGGGAGCGTGGCTGGTGTGGAGCAGCCTCAGGGATGTTGCATCACTCCTCCAGCAGCAGCTCCAGACTCCCCGGCCTCAGCCAGGGGAGGGGATGGGCTGGCTTCCCGCTTCCCAGACTTCCCACGCCAGCACGTGTTATTTATGACCCGCAGGTTTTCAAATTAAACAGAAATTAACGGGGGCGGGGGCAGCGGGGTCCCGCTCGTGGCCACCACCTCGCTGGGGACAGGGGGGGACGGTCCCAGCTGGCACGGCAGGGGTTAAACTGCCAGCGTGGGGAAGCCACCTCCATCCTCCAAAATACAATCGACCAGGAAATAAACAGGAGCTTGTGTTTGTTTCAGTGCACAAGTGAAAAATAAAAGGATTTCCTGCGGGCCCGGGCGCCCGGGGTCCCGCAGCCCGGCCTGCGCCCATTGTTCGCCCCAGCTCTGCCTTGGGGACATTGTTCCCTCGAAATGTCCCATCAGATAAAGGAGCTGTGCTGCCCATGGCCACCAGCACAAGCCCAAGGGGTTTATAGAGAATTTGGGAGCAGCACCCAACTCATGTCCTGCCTGCAGAGAGGGAGTTCCACCCTCCTTTCCAGGCAAGGCAGGCAATGACACCATGGCGTCTTTGTGGGTGTCCTCCCCACCCCAAATGTGGCTTCAGCTGGACCAAAACCCTGCTCAGACTTTGGGGTTTGAGTAGTGGAGGGCTGCAGGAAGGCCCTGGAGCGGCACATGAGGGCTTCACAGCCTCCCAGAGATGGTTTCTCTCTTCCCCTTTTCATCAGCCGAATCTCACTGAAGCAGTAAAACCTCACGTTTCCTACTGCTCGGTGATATTTGCTGACTGCAGTGTCACAACAACCGTACCGGATGAGTGGAAAAAAAAAAAGAGAAACATTAGAAAAATAACCCTGCGTGGAGGCACGTGGGAATGCTGAGCCCTGGCAGCCACAGGAGCAGAAACCCTCGCTGGGGCTGCTCCTGGAAAGCAGCAGAGCCCAAGGGAAACCTTCCTGCAGCCTCTGGCTGCTCCCAGTGCTGGGATCTGGGGCTGGTGGTGGTGCTGGGGATGGCCCAGGACTGCACACTTGGGTGTGAAGTGCTCGGCAGAGCTGCCCACGCTTTCACTGCCGGCCTCAGTGAGGTGTTAAGAGCATCTGAAAACAAGGGAGATTTTGCATTTCAAGTCATTCCCCACGTGCTGCCCCTGAAAGGGGTGAAAGCAGGGTCAGGGATCCACCTGGGGCTCCTTAGGAAACCCCCATGCCCCAGCAGGAGGCATTTCAGTGGAAAAATCAAGTAACAAAAGTAAAAACGATGTGGTGGCAGTCATCAGCCTTTGCTGCTTTCGCTTTTGAGCAGCCTGGCCATGCTGGGGTGGGTCTGAACTCCTCTGCACTTGCCTTGCAACACTCAAGTGGGCTGGACTCAGTTTTGGGTGCCCAACCAGCCCCTCCCCAGCTCTTGTGGTCCAACACGTGAAATTTGGGCTCCCACTTAACCAACACTCAGCCTGCTCTGCTGAGATGCTGCTGCTGGTGGTGACAGCTTGCAATGCTCAAAAACCGCCTGGAAAAGCTGGGAAGCACCACCTGGAAGTGGGGGAACCACCACGGGACCACTGCAGCCTTGGGGAATGCTTCACTCTCCAGCCAGGACACTGGTGCTGGGAGAAGGTCCCTGAGGGATGAGGGAGCCAGGATTGCTGGGACAGGGTCCCTGAGGGATGAGGGAGGCAGGATTGCTGGGATAGGGTCCCTCCTGAGGAATGAGGGAGGCAGGATTGCTGGGACAGGGTCCCTGAGGGATGAGGGAGGCAGGATTGCTGGGACAGGGTCCCTCCTGAGGGATGAGGGAGGCAGGATTGCTGGGACAGGGTCCCTGAGGGATGAGGGAGCCAGGATTGCTGGGACAGGGTCTCTGAGGAGTGTGGGAGGCAGGATTGCTGGGACAGGGTCCCTGATGAGGGAGGCAGGATTGCTGGGACAGGGTCCCTGAGGGATGAGGGAGGCAGGATTGCTGGGACAGGGTCCCTGATGAGGGAGCCAGGATTGCTGGGACAGGGTCCCTGAGGGATGAGGGAGGCAGGATTGCTGGGACAGGGTCCCTGAGGGATGAGGGAGCCAGGATTGCTGGGACAGGGTCTCTGAGGAGTGTGGGAGGCAGGATTGCTGGGACAGGGTCCCTGATGAGGGAGGCAGGATTGCTGGGACAGGGTCCCTGAGGGATGAGGGAGGCAGGATTGCTGGGACAGGGTCCCTGATGAGGGAGCCAGGATTGCTGGGACAGGGTCCCTGAGGGATGAGGGAGCCAGGATTGCTGGGACAGGGTCCCTCCTGAGGGGTGTGGGAGGCAGGATGGCCGTGGCAGCTGCAGCAGCTCCAGGATGAACTTGCCAGGAGCCGCCGGCTCCAAGCGCTTCCTGCGATTTGGCCCTCGGTGAATAAAGAACCACACACAGCAGCGAAGGCAGCGAAGGATCTCGGGCAGAGTAAATATAGTTCATAACTCCTTTTTCTTCCTGCCTTTGCTCTGATCCCAAGCTCTGTCTGTTTGTACTCTTGCCTTTGTTTTGAGGGTTTTTTTTCTGCTGTGTTTTTTTAACCAGTGTTTGATGGCAGCTTCCCAACGACACGTTCGGGCTGCTGAAAGTGCCTCATTTTGCTGTGGCCGGGGCAGCAGCTTTCATTGATGGTTGGAATCACCAGGCAGGCTCTGGGTTGGAAAGAGACAACAATACTACAGCACTCAGAGGTTTTTCAGAACAAAACTTGCCAAAAAGGGATAAAAAGAATGGTTCGGGCTTGACCTTTTTTTTTTTTTTTTTTTTTAATTTCACAACTGTAAACTAAAACCACTCTGGGTCGGAATCACATCTGGGCTGGTGGGAGCACAGCTCTGTGGGCAGTGCTGGCAAACCTCTGTTGGATATTGCTTTGCCTCTCTGGTTTCCAGCTCACCAAACCAAGCACCAACCCCAATGCCTGGTTAACCAACACTCAGCTGGTGTTCGAGGATGCTTTCCTGGGAAATGAACCTAATTGCCACATTGGTGCAGCACTTGCTGAGCCATTCTCAGCACTCCTGGCTGCAAACTGCGGTGCCTGGCTTTGGCTGATTCATTTTCAGGCATTTCCCCCTTCCCTCAGCTCCTTTGAGAGTGTTTCTTGGTTTTCCTCATCAGCAAAGCTAAAAATAGAAAGGGAAAATATTTCTGAGGTGGTGGCCAGGTGATGGGACCCTTCCTGATGTCCCTTTTGGAGGTTTCTCCTGGGAATGTCGCAGGATTTTGGGGGTAATAATGGGGTGTACAAGGTTCTGGCACGAGGGCTTGGTCTCCTCAGGCTCATGTTCCAGTACAAGTGGGGAGTCCTAGGGCTGGCTGGACCAGAGCTGTGTCCACATGGATGGTGCTGGGGGCAGCTGTCCCAGCTGCTCTTCACAGGCAGGCGAGAGATTTCTCATCCCTGGGCAAATCAGGGCCTCCAGGGGGGGAATAAAACCGCCCGGAGTGCTGTCACCTGTGGGAATGCTCATCCCAGCAGCTGGAGCAGCCCCTCTTCCCCCTGCTGCACATTCCCTGCACCCGTGGGACCCCAGCCCGGGCTGGGAATGTGCCCTTCCTGGGGCTGCCAGCACAGACAGGTGGGGAACAGCCCCGCTGTGCTCGGGGCAGACGATCCCAGGAGGAACTGAAACCTGGCAGTGAAATGTTCCTGTCACGGCAGCACAGCCGCCACCAGCCCGCCTGTCCCTCGTCCTTCTCACAGCTGGTTCCTAGAAAACCAGCTCCCAGACAGTCCCAGAAATTGGATTTTGCCCAGTGCAGCTTTGCAAACAAACCCAGGAATGATAATAGGGAAGCAGCCAGTCCCTCTTTGGTGTCATTTTGCTTTATTTTTCTTGCATGGTCTGGCGGTGGCTGGAGGCTGCATCAGCCCCTCTGACTGAAAGGTCTCCATACCAGAGCAGAGCAGCACCAAATATTGTGTCAGGTGCTGGTGAGGCTGAGCCTCTTCTCCTACCCTTCTGAGATGCCACTTTTCCCCTGGCATGGGGCTGGGACAGATGTGCCAGCCCAGAAGTTCAGCAGCCCCTCACCTCGAGCCTGCTGGTCCCACCAGGGCCTTGCTGCACCACCTGGCAGGTGAGGAAACACCTAAAGATGAGCACCGTGGCAGGGAAAGGGAAAAGTGACTCTAACACATCACACAGATAACACAAGGAATCTCCTGGGACAGATGTGGAGGAGTGGGGGAAGAGGAAGCCAGGGGCATCCCCATGGGAAAACACATACATGTTTGGGCAGCGAGAACAGAAGTGCTCATTACTCATGAAAAAAACCCCACAGAAGTTCTTTTCAGGCATCAGCTTCCAGTAACAAAGCCAGATTGATGGAAAAAAAGTGCTTTTATTTTTCATTCGCCAACGGAGAAGCTAAAAAAAAAAAAAAAAGGAACGCAAAGAATAACTGGGGGAATAGAAAGAGTCAGCTGAGGGAGCTGGGTCCCAGGGGCACTCAGACAATGCCTCCTGCCCCCGGGCTTTTAATTATTGTGCTCAGGAAATCAAACAAGTGTGCTATTATTTATTTGGAGGAGGCATTGGTTTCCGTGTGTTTTACAGGGGTTTGCTCACGGGCACGCAGGAACGATTCCTTAGGGCATGAGGAGGGACCGGCCGAACTGCTTTTGGGCTGGCTCTGGGCAGGGGGGAATGGCAGAGCAGCCCCCCAGGCTCCCCAGGCAGGCAGCACGGGCAGTTTTGGGGTGCTGAGGGTGAGCAGAGCCGCGCTCGGTGCCAGTGCAGGCCCTGCCGGTGGATGGCCATGGAGCGCTTGGGGCTGCAGGATGCTCCCTGTCCCACCTCCACATCCCAGCGCCCCGTGGCGTCTCCTCCCCTCTCGGTTCCCTCCTGCTCCCCATCCTCCGCTGCTCTGCTCTCCCCCTCCTCTCGCCCCGCCGAGCCCCGAAAGGAGCCCTTGGTATGTTGTGTGAGTTGCAGCTCAAGTGAGTTTTATTCAGCTCCACTAACCTTGGCAGACAGACCCCAGGGAAAGGGACAAAAGGACAATTGTTTGCAGCAATTTTGCCCTCAATTGGTTTCCCCATCAGCTTGCAGAGCGGCACAGCCAGCCAGGCACTGCCTGACTAACAACATTAAATTCAACTCGCGCTTCTTGCGAGAAGGAGGGGAGGGGGGGCGCCGAGGAAACCAAACTTTTGGGGGCCGCTTCTTTCTTTTCCAAACACGCAAACCCCCAAACTGCGGCAAGGAAAAGCGGGGGGAGCTGAGCCGCTCCAGCATCCCCGCTATGCAGAACAGCAGCTGCGGCGCTTCTGTCCCCAGTGCCACCGCTGTGTCCAGCTGTGCCACCGCTCCCCCCGGGCATCTCCGGGGCCGCCTGCCCGCACGCCGGCCGGGCCGCGGGGCGCCGGGCTGCTCTCAGCTCCAGCTGGAGCCATCCCAGCCCCGGGGCAGCGAGCCGGGAGCTGCTCGTGTCCCCGCAGCCCTGGTCCTGCTGCTCGTGTCCCCGCAGCCCTGGTCCTGCTGCTCGTGTCCCCGCATCGCCTGTCCTGCTGCTCGTGTCCCCGCAGCCCTGGTCCTGCTGCTCGTGTCCCCGCATCGCCTGT
The DNA here is from genome assembly GCF_037042795.1 of Molothrus aeneus. Classification (NCBI taxonomy): domain Eukaryota; kingdom Metazoa; phylum Chordata; class Aves; order Passeriformes; family Icteridae; genus Molothrus; species Molothrus aeneus. The sequence goes on along the minus strand of NC_089664.1, from coordinate 8,890,790 downwards.
CCTGCTGCTCGTGTCCCCGCAGCCCCGGTCCTGCTGCTCGTGTCCCCGCATCGCCAGTTCTGCTGCTCGTGTCCCCGCAGCCCTGGTCCTGCTGCTCGTGTCCCCGCACCACCGGTCCTGCTGCTCGTGTCCCCGCACCGCCCGTCCTGCTGCTCGTGTCCCCGCACCGCCCGTCCTGCTGCTCGTGTCCCCGCATCGCCAGTCCTGCTGCTCGTGTCCCCGCACCCCCGGTCCTGCTGCTCGTGTCCCCGCACCGCCTGTCCTGCTGCTCGTGTCCCCGCAGCGCCAGTTCTGCTGCTCGTGTCCCCGCACCGCCCGTCCTTCTGCTCGTGTCCCCGCACCGCCTGTCCTGCTGCTCGTGTCCCCGCACCGCCCGTCCTGCTGCTCGTGTCCCCGCACTGCCTGTCCTGCTGCTCGTGTCCCCGCACCCCCAGTTCTGCCGCGCCCCAGCCCCGCGTCTGCACCCGCACCCGGCTGGTTGTGATGGGGGAATCCCGAATGCCGAGAGGGTTTGCGCTCCCAGGCGGAGTCACCTGGCACAGAGACCCTTCCCAGGCTCCGGGGAGTCTTTCCAAGGCCTTGGCTCTGGAGAGGCCGCTGGGGTAATTCAAGCCGCCTTCCTGCACGCCCCCGGCTCGCCGCCGGCCCCCCGGAGCCTCCTCGGGGTTGAGCAACCCGCACGTTTGTGCCAAAGGCGTTTAGTGTTAAACGTAAGGATCCCAGTGGAGGGAGGGTTTGAGATGTCTTTCCCTGTTCCTCATCCCCCCAGTCCCAGCCTGAGTGCTCCCTGCGCTCTCCCTGCCACCACACCGGGCTGGGGTCTGGCTCCTGAGGATCCCCACGGGATCAGGAGTGCCACGAGGCTGTCCTGGGAGCAGCCTGGCCCTGGGCAACAGGAAATCGTCTCCCATGGCCAAACCAGTGCAGCCCCACCCTCTGTTCTGCCACCAGAGCTGTGACACCGCCGCTCCGGAGCTGGCTCTGGAGGGACACAGGCTGGGGAGGGCGGGAGCCGTGGGTTTGGGCATCCCCCCCTCCATGCTGCGGGTGCTGTAAAGCCCAGCCTGAGATCCGGACTGTAACCAATGGGTTGGTTTTGGCTGGGCCCCAGCTGGAGCCCTGCCTGCTCCATGAAACCAGCAGGGCTCGGCCAGCTCAACACCCTGCACCCCCTGCCCACCTCCTCGGGCACCTCAGCGGGGTTTGGCACCATGGGGAGGCCTGGATGTGTCAGGGTGAGGGGTGGCTGGGATTATCCCAGCTGGGATCCTTCCTTCCCAGCTCCAGAGGGTTCGTGGAGCTCCCGAGAGAGGCACAAGGACCCACGTGTGGGCACAGCCCCCTGAGCGTGTGCCCCAGGACATCCCTGCACCTTTGAACTCCAGCTGAGCGAGTTTTGGGTGGCTGCATCGAGGCGAGGGGGACCTGCCCGGGCACATCCCAGCAGCAGCAGGGTGCAGGAAGCAGCCACCCTTTGTCTCTGCTCTGTGGGATGGGGCAGCAGGTGGATGTGAGAGCATCTCTGGAGCTGGAGTGCTGCATCCCAGGCTCCTTGGACCCACGTATCCCACACGCCACAGCCCCACACCAGGGATGTGGGTGTTTGCAAAGCTCACAGACGTGAAGGGAACCTGAGGAGGAATCCTAATTCACATGGCCCTGCAGGCCAAATTCCTTTCCTGGCCCTGGCATGTGGGAGTTGAGCTGTTGGCCAGCTCAGCAGCAGTGCCCCTTGCACAAGGCACCCCAAAATCGATCTGCTGTGCCATGGGTGGGCTCAGAGGCCGGAGGGATCTGACACCCAGCACACTGAAAGGCCACCAAGGTGCTCTCTGTTGTTTATCTCCAGGGTAATTAGGTAATTAACAAAGCAAATGAATTTCGGTTTCTGTCTTCGGGGCTGGATTTGGCATGTTGCTTGCCCTCATTTTGGAGCTCTGTGAGGAGCACAGGGTGGACTGGGGTGTGTAAATGCTCCCAGCCATCCCTGCCATCCTTCCAACCCCTCCGTGCACTGCAGCAGACACCGTCTGTGCCTGGGGGTGACCCCAGGAGCTGTGGGGCAGCTTAGCATCCAATAAAAGCCCCTGATTTTCCATGAGGGAATGTTCTGCTCCAGCACACTGGCTGCAGGAGGGACAGGTCCTTGGGTCAGGGCAGTATTTCCAGCAAGCCCAGGTGCCCTGAGCTGAGATTTGAGGGTTTTTTGGGTCATCAGACTTCCAGCACTGTCTTTGAACAGTTTGTTCCCATGCCTTGGGAAGCAGGAGCTCCTCTGGCTCTGCTACAGAGGAGTCTGCAGAAGTGCATGCCTGAAATCTTTGCAAACTTGGCTGTGGATTCCTACAGAACAGACTTTTCACTTCCCTGCTCAGCCCCTCTTCCCTCGGCCTGTGGGAGGGGGAGAGGTGGGAAGTGGAGCCTGGTGCCATCCCGAGCCCATCACTGATGGAGATTTTGGGGAGAGACAGGATCTGCCTTGCCAAACCACTTTACATCAACAGTCAGCCCAGACTGCCTTTGCTGCAGGGACTGGCAGAGGGAGAGGCTGCTGAACAAAGGAGGAACTTCTCCACACATACCACACACAAATATTTGCCGTAACAGCAGGAACAAAATAGCAAATTAGCAGCAAACGAGCTGATCCTGTGCTTGGTCCAAGTTAGCCAGGTAGGAAAGTCCCAGATTTCACCAGGCAGGTGAAACACATCCTTGGAGCAGCTGCCATCAGGTCAATGAATCCCTGCCCGCAGCTTCCATCCCCAACGGCTGCTCATGGTCCAGCCCGGAGGAGAGGCTGGAGGGAGGGAGGGAGGGAAGGAGGGAAGGAGGGAGGCTCAGGCAGCAGCAGGCACGGAGGGGCCGGGACTGGGGCAGCCGCTGGCTGGGGTTGGCAGGGAAATGCCATGGAAACCCGCCGGCGTGATGCTGAGCCCCGCGCGTCCTCCCGCGAAGAAAAGGGGACAATGGGGCCGGGCAGGCAGAGCTGCCTCCCCAAGCTGTCCTACTTTGCTGCCCTGCCCCATCTGTGAGCTGTCAGGCACCCGCCTGGCTTCTCCCTCTGGCTGGAACCCCCCCGCAGGCAGCGTGTCCAAGCAGGAGGAGGGGGCTGTGACGGCAAAAGTCACCAGGCCTGGGGGGATGCTGGGGAGAGGCGTCTCTGATAAGCGTGGATGGCCTTTTATCTGTCACCAGGGTGTGCAAACAGCAGCCACGACCCCCGGTGTCCTCTTGGCATTGATACTTCTCTTTTTAAAAAAGTTTTTAAGCACCGACACACAGCCATGCGAGGCTGGCTGGGTGGGTGTCAACTCAAGTGGAAAACCCTGGAAGGAAAAGGCAGCTCCAACCAGCCTTCAACAGGTGATGAAGATTTTCCCATCTCAGGTCCTGTTTTACCACACCTGCCCCATGTGTGGTGCCATGTCACAGTGTTCAGGGAGGCACAGGGACTCCCTGACTCGGGGGGTTTTGCACCCACCACCCCAGGACCTGTGGGTGTAGGGCAGGAGGAGTGGGTGGGTGCTGGGGGAGGCCTGCACGCCCCAGCAGGAGCTGCACGGGGTGCAGGAGCACACCCAAATCAAAGGCAGTGTTTAATTAAGGTTTCCGACGGGCTCAGATAGTGAAATGAGCAGATCTGGGCTCAGACACGGGGTGACTCCCTGGGTCTGCACCAGCACGCCAGGCAGCATTTGCATCCTCACACAGAGAGGGTTTTAATTGATATTGTGCTGGGATAACAGCAGGAAGAAGAAAGCACAGAGCCCTTTTCATGTCTGGGCCCCAGCTCTCCTGCAGAACCCCGGGTGCTGCTGGGGTCAGGGTGTGGGGTGGGCAGGGTGATCCCCCCAGGGATGGAGCAGGGCTTTGCTGGGCTTCTCCCTCTGCATGCCCAGTGCTCAGGGAGGATGTGGTGATGTCACAGCACGTTTTTGAAGCAATTTGGGGTAAATGTGAGCCTCTGGAGCAAGTCCCACCAGCACTTCACTCCTTACACGCACCCCCAGCATCCTCCCTGGGCGCTGGCAAACCACTCGGCCTCTCCCCCAAAAATGCTGAGGTGTCCCCTTCCCTGGGCATCTTTAGGGGGACCCACCAGAGCTGTGACCCTCACCTGCTGCTGCAGGGGATCCTCCAGCACCCAGACCCTCACCTGCTGCTGCTGCAGTGGATCCCCCAGAGCTGTGACCCTCACCTGCTGCTGCAGTGGATCCCCCAGAGCTGTGACCCTCACCTGCTGCTGCTGCAGGGGATCCCCCAGAGCTGTGACCCTCACCTGCTGCTGCAGGAGCCCCAGGCCCGTGCCAGCAGCCGGAGGGGGAGCAGCAGCATGGACACGCTTGCAGGGCGGAAAAACCGTTTGAGGAAACGAGGCCAGATAAATCAGGCGGATTCATTCAGCTCCCATGGTGCCTGGGAGAAAGGGGAGCCTTTGTGGGGAGCGAGGCGGCCGAGCCAGCCGCCCACCTGCCCCCGGCCCGCGCCGCCGGCTCCGGCGCCAGCGGCAGCAGCTGGGCCGGCCGCGCGCCCCGGCGCCTGCCAAGGGTGCCAGCGTGGCCCTAAATGCTCCCTTTCACCACAGCTCCATCGGGAGAGGGGCTGGGGGCTGCTCCTCAGCAGCTCCCAGAGGGGTTCGTGGGGTGCTCTGAGGGTGTGGGGTGCTGCACCCCAAGCTGGCTCCGCTCACCGTCCCATCCAAGAGCGCTTCCCCTCATTTCTATCTTTATGGCACCAAGGACAGGGGGACGAGCCCCCCACCATTTGCTCTGATTCTTGGGATGCTCGGCGTGCCACAGAGCCCGTGGGGGCTCCCTGGGGGCCTGGGAGAGGGGCTCGGGCTCTTTGATCCACCCCAAATCTCCCCTGCTCCGGGCACAGCTGAGCCCGTGGGGCCCAGCATGGCCCCGCACAACTGCGGCCTCATCCTCCCCGCATGGCAGGGGTGGAGGGGGACAGGGAAAAGGAGCCATCCTCATTTTCCTTCCCCCTCTGGCTGCTCCCCTTGTTCTCCTCGTGGTTTGGGGAGCCGGGACGTGCCGGGGAAGGAGCCTCCCCCTCGGCCCTGGCAGCTGTGACACCCGGGAGCATGCGCCGCTTCCGGAGAGGAAAATGACATAATTCATACCCAGAATAATTCCCTCCTCAGAGCAAACCCGGCTCTATCTCCTGGCTGACAGCGAGGCCCCAAGCCCCTCTCTTGTTTCCTAATCTCCAGCTCGAGCTGTGAGAGGTGGTGGGAAGCAGAGGAGAAGGCCAGGCCGGCAGTGTTTAAAATGTGGATATTGCAAATCAGCGCCGGGCAGGGGGGTAACAGCTCCAGGAATGACAGAGTCCCTAATTACATATGCTTAGCCAAGATTTTTGGCAGCAACATCAGAAAGGAGTTAAAGCTGCCTAATTCCTGCTTAGCCCCAAAATAGCCTCAAACAGACAGTACCGAGGTGGGGACACGGCCTGGAGCTGTGGCTGTGGGGGTGGCACTGCTGGGGGACCCCAAGAACCCCCTCCCCGAGTCAGTTCCCCTCTGAGGGGGGTGGGTTTTGGTGTCTGAGCCCCCCCTGCAGCTGTCCAGCTGCAGAGGGACATTTCCCACCGGGGCCAGGCACGGCCGAGGGGCTGTGCCTGGTTATCTCCCCAATGAGGGGCCTGGAGCCATCAAGATCTGCTCCAAACAATCGCTTCCTTTCCCAGGCACCTTCCAAAAAAAAAAAAAAAAGAAGAACAAAAAAACCCCAACAATAATAAAAGAAAAAAAAAAGCGCTGACTTTTCCCAGTGCTGCCACATTTCCCTGCCTTGTGTTTTCCTGCCCCCACACATCTTCCTCACCCAGGGATTGTCCCCAGCTGCCTCAAGCAGGGCTCCTCACTGCTCCAGGGCCAGGATTTATCCTGCTGTGAGCCAGCACAGGGACTCCAGACACACTCAGACCTGCGGGACTGGGTGAAAAAACCCCAATGGGACATCTTGGCCCTGGGATAGGGATGAATCCTTCACTATGGATCAATCCTACATGTGGGGATGGGGTTGCTGCTAGAGTTGCTGCAGCTCTGTTGTCATCTTACCCCACACCTCCCCCAGCTGAGCACAGCACTCTGGTGACTTTAACCATGACATCTATGGAAAGAGTGATGAAGTTCTGGAATGTTCTGCCTGGGGAGGTGGTGGAGTCACCATCCCTGGGTGTGTTTAACAAAGCCTGGATGTGGCATTGGGTGCCAGGGTTTAGTTGAGGTGTTGGGGCTGGGTTAGACTTGATGATCTTGAAGGTCTCTTCCAACCCAGTGATTCTGTGATTCTGTGATTGTGTGATGTTCCCAGACGTTTTTTTCAGCTAAAACTGATGGATTCATGGGCTGGATTTCCCTTTCCCAGCTGCAGGACCCCCGTGGGCAGCTCCAGGGTGGCTCTGCAGCACGCTGGGTGCTCTGCCTCACCTCGGGGCACAGCAGTGGTGCTGCCAGGGCAGAGCAGAGGCTGCAGGTCCCATCCCGGGATGGCTGAGCTCCCCCCGTGCCCGTTCCCAGGGCTGCCATCCCCGGGGAGCCCTGGGGAGGCAGCTGGGAGGGCTGAACCCAAGCAGTGCCTTCTGCCACGGGGAGAGGAGTCCATCACTCAGGGCAGCCCCAGCCGAGCTGCTGGAGATTGTTCCCAGGGCTGGCTTTGTCACTGGGGACCAGGCCAGCATCCATCCCTGCCCCTCCCAGCTCCTGGGCTTCACAGCCTGCACGGGGAAGGGCTTGAACTGGGCTCTGACCTCCTGCCTGCTGCCAGTGACATCCTGAGGTGTGCACACTCAGCTGTCCTTGCACACTCAGCTGTCCTTGCACGCTCACCTGTCCTGGCACACTCACACCCATGACACGGCTCTTCCCTCTCAGTGGTTTGGGCACAGCAGTGGGATTCAGGCATGACTCTGCTCAGAAACATGAGATTTTGGGGTTTTGGGGTCAAATTTTCCCCATCAGGAGATCAGGCACCTGCAGTGGGTGTCTGGCAGAGGTTTGGGCCTGCGTGGGCAGTGTGGTCATGGGCACAGCCAAAGATGGTTTGGAGGGAAGGCTGAGGCTCTTCCCAGCTGTGTCTTGGGACAGTGTCCAACCAAAATGTAGCAGGGCCATCAGCTTTCCTCCTTTTTAGGGGAAACACCATCCTGGGAAGAAGCATCCCCTGATCTGGCTCCCAGCTCATCCACCCTGATCCATGCACAGACCAGGCTGGGGCTCTCCCTCTAATCACTACACAGGTTCTGGTGTTAATCAGGCTAATTGATGCCAGGGTGGATGAGCTGGGAGCCGGAGGGGCTGCGGGGTGGGTGGAGGGCTGAGTGTGCTGCAGGAAGTGTGGCTGATCTGCCCTTGGCACTATCTTTGTCACACTCACAGTTTCCCATGCTGGTTTGGGTGATAGGGCTGGAGCAAAGCAGAGGGAAAACACCCCAAATCCCAGCCTGGGGGCTTTGGTGTGCATGGTCCCCCCTCATTTATGAGTCAGGCTGGACCCTGCACCTCTCCAGCTGGAGCCTGCACGGCCTCTGCTCCTTTGGAGCAGCCCTCTGGCTTGGCTCTACCCCACACTGGTGCCCAGGGATGAATCCTTGGGATATAAAACTGCTTCTGCCCCCTCCAGTTGTGCTTTGCCCCCCTATAATCACGCCAGGATGTGGTGATGCCCTGTGGGAGGGCTGTGCCTGGTGCTGGGGTTCCCCACTGGAGAAGATTCATCTCCTGGTGATTCATCTCCCCTTCTGTGGGAGCTGGAGCCCTTTTGGAAGCGTGCATCCCAGCTGCCCACAGCTGCACTTGGTGCTTTCCAGGGCTGTGGGGTCAGAATTGGCCTCCTCCTCCATTGTCTGCTGCCTCATTTGTCACTAATCAACATCAGGGCTCTGGGTCTGCACTGTGGGCTGGGGAGGGAAGGTTTTTCCGAGCCCCTGGGCCAGGGCTGGGTGCCAGAATGGGAGCAGGACCGGGAGCACGGCCACAGCCTGAGCCTTGTGGCGCTGGCTGCTCCCCCGGCTGAAGGGGAAACTGAGGCACGAGCTGGCGTGCGGGGGAAGTCAAAGCCAGACACCTCAAGTGTGGTTTTTCTTTCCCATTTGTTTACTTTCCTGCGTGCTCCCCAGGCCCTGCTCTTTTGCAAGCCGAGGGTCTTTCGTAAGAGGAGGGCTGGGGAAGTTTTGCAAGCACAGGGAACGTGCACGTGCCTTTTGAAACAAAGCCTGACCTCGGGGCCTGCTGGCTGCTCCTGTCACTGCCACCTTCCCCTTCCTGCCTGCAAGGGATGTCACCGGGGCTGGCCTGGAGGCAGGAAGGGACAGCCCTGCCCTGGTTTGTCTGGGCGTGGGCAGGGAGGTGAATCACTCCCACAAGGAGCACCAGCACAGGGAGCTGGGACATGGTGGGGAATCCAAAATCACCTTTGAGGCATCTCCTGGCACCCTGAGGGAGCCGCTGTGCTGCTGAGCTGGGCAGGGAGGTGTGATGGATGCCATGGTGCTGCTGAGCCAGGAAAATCTTGCTGTGCCCCATTCCCACTGAGCCCACTGGGGATGTATCTGGGGAAGCTCTGAGCCCACTGGGGATGTGTCTGGAGCTGTGTTTTTGGATATAATCTGAATTTCAGAGCAGCAGGATCCGGCTGTGTCTCCTGACCTGCAGCAAACCTGCACCTTGTGGGTGCTGCTGTGCACCTGGCTGGTGTGGGGCTGGGTCCTGCACAGAATTCCCTGTCCCACATCCCATCCTCCTCCCCCTGGCGTGTGGCACCGGGGAGCTGAGTGCTCTGGAAGGACTCAGTTACCTAATAGGAAGGGGTGGGTGTGGGTGTGGGTGTGATAAATACACGCAGATAATTTTACTTCATGGTAAGTCAATAAATTACTAAAGAGCCTTTGATTGTGCTCTCAGTGGTGCATGTTGATTCAAAAACCTAAGACATTTAGCCTCAATTATGTCTATTTGTGTGTCTTTCCTGCCTGGCTTCTCTGCAGAGCAGGGGAAATAACCCTGCCTTGTCTGCGTTCCCACACCTCTCCCGCCTCGGCCGTGCTCCAGATTTCACTCCTGTCCTGATAACCCTTCCAGAGGCGAGTGGGAGAGCACCAGCTCTTGGCACGAACCCTCTCCAGCTCTCTGTGCTTGACCAAAAGCACTTGGAGCAAACTCTGCCTGGATGTGGCCAGCCCCAGGGGTGCCAGCTGAGGCAGTGGGATGCTTTGAGGCTGGCCAGGATTGTGGTTTCCCCCATTTCCCCTCTGGCATGGTGTTGGGATGATGCAAAACCATCTGCAGGAGTGCAAACCATGCATGTGAGGACAGCCTGGCCCTAAAAGTGGCTCCTTTCAGCATTTCCAGCCCAGGAGTGCAAACCATGCATGTGGGGCCACCCTGGCCCTAAAAGTGGCTCCTTGCAGCATTTCCAGCCCCAGCAGCCCCGCTCCCCGCAGCCCCTGGCACGGCGCAGCCTCGTGTGCTGGGGCAGCCTGGCTGTGATGCTTGGAGCACACAGCTCCCTTCAGCTGCTGGGAATTCAGCTTTAGAGAGGAGCTGGCACTGCCTGCGCTGGGTGGCTCGGCTGGGGACGTGTCGCCACGCGAGGGAACAGCTCGCTGTCAAAGGAGAGCAGGGCTGAGCCAGGGATCAGCTCTGCTCCGCTCCAGGGCGATGTGTGCGGGATTCCCGAGTGCCCCGGGGCACTGCAGGGCTGGAGGGACTGGCACTGCTGCTGTTCCCCAGCCGGGAATGCACCGTCAGCCTGCGGGGTGGAGTTCACGGTCAAAGCCCCTTTGGAGATGGATGGCGGGAGCTGTCAGGGCCGTGCCGTTAGAAATGAGCCCCTTCCAATGGGAAGACGCTTGTTTCCTTCTGGGAAATCTCAGCAGAGGGTCATTAATCACCGGGCAGGGCAGCTCTGCCTGGCTTGTGATGGGATGTGGGTTCAGCACGCAGTGGATGTGCTATGGAGCCTCCACTCCTGGCCTGCAGCTGGGCAGCCTGGTGCTGCTCCCTGGGTGTGCAACAGGCACTGCCATGGCTCTGGAAAGCACAGGGCACCATTCCTGCTCCTGGCCTGCCTACATGTTTGTGCATGCAAATTTGACAGTGGCTTTTCAAGTGCAAATCTCCCGTGAAAACAAAAGGCAGTCCCGAAACTGGAGCGTAGGGGGGCATTGAACTGGGCTGTTCTTGCAACATCTCCCCAGATCCTGCTTCCCACTGCTGAGGTGCACCCAGCACCTTGTTCTTTGAGCTCTGACACCTATTTTTAGCTGGCAGGGAGGAAGCACAATTACACCCACCCTCAGCAGACACTTCTGCTTGGCTGAGTGTGCCCGGGCTGTGCTTCAGCGGAGTTTGGTGCCTGATGGGATCAGACAGGGAAAGGGAACAGCACGAGGATGTGGCAGGGACATGCAGTGCTCACACCAAGGGCCTGGCCCCTCTCCAGTCCCAGCCTGTGGGCAGGGAGGGACAGAGCTGCTGGCTGCGGGTGTTTGCATCAGGAGGTGAAATGTAATCCCCGAACGGTCCCAAAATCCATCCTAGCTTCTTGCAGATCTTTGGTGCTTTCCCAGGTGGAGTGTGAGGCCCCTGGGAAGGCAGCCCCCATCCATGGGCACGGCTGGCCAGGCTCTGCCAGGATGTGGACATCATCTCCAGGGAGCTGGGTGACACCTGGAGCCCCCACCATGCAAAACTGTCCCCACTCTGCACACCTGGAGGCCTCGGGAAGGTCCCCATCCTGCTCATCGGTGTGGGACACGCATGGGCAGGACAGGAGGAGGGCACACAGGGTGACACAGGGCTGTGTGTCCCCAGTGAGTCACCAGCCAGGGCTATTTTTACCCCCCGGGGCAGCCTCGCTGGGTCATTCCCGGTTCCTAATTGCTGTGATCAGACCTCCATAAATCTCACCCGAAAGAGGAAGTCTGGGAAATCGAAATCAGCGAGGCGGGCTGGGCTGGGCTGGGCTGGGCTGGGCTGGGCTGGGCAGGCACAGCTCAGGGAGTGCTGTGGCTGGAGAAGACTGAGGACAGAGAGCCCCGACCTGTGACCTGCCGCCCTTCACACCTCGCACTGCAGAGCTCCCCGCAGGGATGTTTTGGCTGACATTTAACCACCGGAACAGGCTTCTTCCACCTCCTCTGCTGTTCCCAGCCTCTCCCTGCTTCCCTTAGTGCTCCCAAACTCCAAGCTGAGCCGAGCCAAGCCGAGCCAAGCCAGTGCAGGGGAGCAGTGCTGGATGGGAAAAGCCAACCCCTGATCTCTTGCCCAAAAGTCACACCACACCCAAGCATCTGAAAAAGCTTCATTGAACAGTTTGTTGGCTATTTTTGTCAGTGCCTCTGCCCTTCCTGGCCGGGGCTGAGACCAGAAACAGCAACACCACGATAGAGAGGATGAGATGACCACATCCAGGGCATGGGCAGAGGAGAAGGGCTGGGGGATCCTGCTAGCAGGGTGCTGGAGGTGTTTGCACCATGGGGCCTTGCTGCTCCGGGTTTTCTGGGTTGGGTGGTGGCTGGAACCCGCGGGAGGGTCCTGCTGGGGTTTGGTGGTGGGCTGTGGGCTGAAAAGGAGCCAGCAGCAGAGATAAGCAGAGCACAGAAACATTGCCATCTGCTGACACGCCGGGCTGTGCCGCCGGTCAGCGCTCGCAGGGGATGCAGGAAGCATCAGCTCTGCAGGATGTGGGCTGAGCCCTGCCCGGGCTGATGTCCCCATCTGGCAGCAGGGCAGGAGCAGGGCAGGATGGCCCTGCCAGGCACAGCTGTGGCAGCAGCAGGTGCTTGGCACATCAGCTCCAGGCCACGGCAATGCAGGCCGAGCTCCGAGCTTGGTGCTGGGGGTGCTCTCCCTGCTGACCATCCAGGAGATGCTGGAGGTCTCTCTGCTCATCCCCAAAGAGTCAATGAACCTTCACCCTGCTGTGAGGAGTCACTTCAAAGTGTGGGGCAGCACCCAGCATGGTGCTGGTGCAGACAGAGAGGGCAAGTCTGTGTAAGAGAGGGTAATTGCAGCCTCTGATGCAAGCGCTGCACAGGATTTGGGAAAACCAGCACTTGGCTGCAAAAGGGAGTTTTGATTCCCCTCAGCCTGTTCCCCCCTGAGCTTCCCCCGGTGCCCTCCAGCTACAGAGCTTGGAGATGCATGTCTTGGACTGGATTTGCTTTGTTTCAAGTTCCCTGGGAATCTGGCACTGGTGTTTTCCAGAGGAAGGGTGCCTCCAGCTTCCCAAGCACCAGGACTTTGCCACGGTGGGCAGAGAGCTGGGAGCTCCCCTCTGCTCTGGCCTGGTCTGCAAACACCATCCCCAAGAGCTGAGATGCAAACCCACAGTCCCATGGGGCCCAGCCATCAGCCCTGCACCCCCAGATTTACCCTTGCAGGGCTCTGGGATCTGCACACCCAGCACTGGCAGCAGCAGGGAAAGCCAGGGCCAGGGGGATTTTCTCCCCCCATCCCTGGGGATGCAAACACCCAGCACAGGAGATGGGGAGGCTGCTGCAGCTCCCAATTCCTGCAGAAGGAGACACAGACACAGGCAGATGTGCAAGGACACATCTGGCCAGCCCGTGGGACACCCCTTGCTGAGGGGACAGTGTCAGATGAGCCCCCAGTGGCTCCCAGGGTCCAAGAGATGAATTCTGGTACAGCGGGTCCAGAGCAGCTGCTCTGAGCTCAGAGCAACCTTGGCTGGGTGGAGCATCCCAGGGCCATGGCCTGGCCTCTCCTCTGGCCAAGCTCATTTCCCTTTCTCAGCCTGGCAGCAGTGTTTCACTCTTGTGTCAACATTTGGAAGAAAAGGGGGGAAATAATAATTTCTGTCAAACCCTGGGAATGTGGGTGCCCCGAAAACAAACAGAAGCTCTGTTTCTTCAGTGAAAAGCCGTTGTAAATCTGGTTGGCTGCCAAAAAGTGATAAAAATGATTGCTGTTCTGCACTAGAGAAGAGTTTTGTTGGAAATGTCACCCCCCCCACGCATCCTCCCCCCAAATCTCAGTTTTATGAAAACACCATTTTTTATCAGTAGCCTGGCAGGCAGATGCTTGGCCTGGGCCCCCACTGGAGGCCAGATGCACCCAAATTGCCATTCCTGCTTTGTGTTATGTGTAGACTGACAGCTGTCAGTCACCACTCAGTCACCTCTGCTTTCCAGGGGTTAATCATGCTCTGGGGAACAGATTTCCTCCTGTCCTGGGCTTCCCTGGTGCTGTTAGGGCAGGAATTCCTCAGGTAAGGATCACCATGCCCAGGCACCACCTTGCAGCGTCCAGCATGGGCAATGTGGGATGGGCCAAGGGGCAGTGCCAAGGGAATGTGCCACAGGAGTTGTGGCTTTGTCAGGATGAGCCATGGCCAGTGACAGGGAAAAAGCCACTGGGAAAAGCCTGGCCAGTGCAGCAGCTGCCTGGCACAATCCCTGGCTGGAGTGTGCAGGGGGAGGATGCTCCCTGTCCACACTCCAGCTTTTCAAAGGGCACAGGGAAGAACGGTTGTGTCATCAGAGCTGTGAGCTGGACCTGTCAGGGCTGGTCCCTTGTTTATTTAGGAACTGTGGCAGGTTTCCAGCCAGTTGTTTTCCTGGTGTAATATTAAACTCCCAACCTTTTGTTCCAAGGCATTGGCACCTCAGCCCCAGCCCCACTTCAGCTGGGGCAGCACTGAGCCTTGTTCAGGGAGCAGGGCAGGGACAGGGACAATGAGGGCAGCTCTCAGTGTCCCCTCTGCTTGTCCTGGCACAGCTGGTTGGGACTTTCCAGGTGTGCCCATATCAGGTGCTGCCTGATGGGTGTCCCCAGCCTGGGCCAGTGCAGCAGTGACAGGGACAGGGAGGGACAGGGGAGGACAGGGGGGACATTCCAAGCCCACCAGCCCTGACAGCATCACTGACACAGGGATGTGGATGGGCTTCTACAATCCTGCTCATGCAGATCAATTCCCTGAAAATCACTGGCTTAGGGGTTGGATATCAACACTTCCTGTGCTCCAGACCCACTGCAGGAATTTGCAGGATCATAATCCTCATAGAAACGTTTTGGACCTGCAAGGAAACAGCCCGAGGGTTGGAGAGGGACCAGAGCAGGGTTAAAGCATGGCCATGTGTAGGGGGATACAGTATGGGCAAATGAAGGTGGTATAGAATGTAATCTTATCCCCTAAAGAGTTGCAGCTGTACCAATTACTAAAGATTAGGAGCAGGCCTGATGATAACAGGCCACACCTGTAGCAAATAAGAACAGTATTATAAAAGAATGGATTGGTGGGATTTGGAGTCAGATAAGTACTACAGGGTCCAGGGTCAGTGCTTAGGGGAGGTATGACTCTCTGGCAATATAGAATCCTTGCACCTTAAGGATAATAGAACTCTTGCTGTATGAGACAACAGCCATGCAGGTGTGCGAGGGGGCTCAAAGCCCCTCACAGCTCAGGCTCCTCTCCCAGCTGCACAGAGGAGCCGGCATTCCTCGGGGGAGAGGAGCAGCGAGCTGTGCTGTGTGGCTGGGCTGAGCTCCTGGCCAGGGAGCAGCAGCAGCAGCAGCAGATCCCAGCGCCTGCGGGAGCCCGGCTCTGCCTGCTGCGGGACCTGCCCGGGCACGGCCGCTTCCCCGGCTGCTGCTGCTGCTCCGGAGCACGAGGATCCCACGGTGCGGAGCCTCCTCCTCCTCCTCCTCCGCGGGGAGCGGCCCAGGGCAGCGGGCAGGTGGAGAGCCCGGGGCCACAATTCCGCATCACAAACCCACACGCGTCCCGGCTCCGATAAGGAGGCGAGAGCGAAGCCCCGGGTGCCGTCGGAAACGCGGCGTTTACTGGGAGAGCCCCAGGCAAAAAAAAAAAAAAAAAAAAAGCCCGTGCCCGGCTTCCAAAGGTGCGTGGTGGTTGTTTTTGCACACTCAGACATAAATTAATTGATAGAACACCCGGTTACTCGGGTAGATTTGCCTCCCTCTCTTCTGGTGGCGCGGGAGGATTGCCGGGGGCACTGCTGGGTGGGGAGTGCCTTTGCAAACGCTCTCCTTGCCCGGAGCAGCTGCTCTGGACGTTCATTTTGAAGCAGATCGTGTCTTTTTAGTTCAATTCTGTGGCTGAGGCTCATCTTTATTCAGGAAAAAACTCCCTTTTAGCGATTGCAGCCTCACCTCGGGGAGGCACGTAGGTCTGGGAGGGAGCAGACTCCCTCCTCCAGCTTCACCTGCTCCTGACCCACGTCCTAGTGGAAGGAAGCACAGACAAGGTGCTGCAGGAGGGTCAGGAGTGCATCTTTTGAACATCTCCCCCTTCCTGAATTTCATGTGCTGGTGATCGGGCAGGTAACAGAGCAGGAGTGTGGCTGATTTTGGAGGGCCTGGGAGCTGATAAAACGGCATTGCTGGGAGCGTGGCCCATCTCCTGCTATTTCACACCAGCCCTCCCTGCCCCACAGCAAGCTCCTGCACAAGGCAGGACTCCCAGCTGCATCCCAGAGCAGGTCCTGAGCTGGATCCATGGTGGGAACCTGAGAGAAGAGAGCCAGGGTGAGCCGAGCTCCTTTGGCCTTTATTCTAATGATAATCAGGCTGAATTCCTCTGCTCGACCCCAAGGGATGCAGACAGGGAGCTTTCCCAGAGAGCTGAGCTTGCTTTCTGTGGTTTCCCCTCTCCAGCGGGATCCAGATGGGCACAGGGCCCTCCTGGGGACGTGTCCTGAAGCTCCTGCCCACATCAGACCCCCCTGCATGGAGGGAGCATCCCTGGAGCACACGGTGTCTGCAGCAGGAGGTGGTTTATGCCCAGACATGTCCCACAACCTGCTAGGAGAGAGCCAGGAGAGAGTGTTCCCTGCACTGCTTTCCTTCTTCCCAGTGCTACAAAGAGAACACTGGTGGCAGGAGAGGGAGGCCGTGTCCTAAAACATCTTGAGAAGAGTCTGGTCTTTTCCCAGCTGGCCAGGAGAATTCATTCTCAGTCAGTGCTGGAGCTGCTGTAAATGCAAACAGCCAAAATAAGGTGGGGGAGTGAGACCCTCTGAGCCCCAGAGCTTTGGGAGCTGAGGGGAGAGGGTTTTTCTCTGCCTGCTTGAGAAGCAACAAGTGTTCTCTGCCTCTCCTTTAACCAGAGCCCTCTTCCACAGCCAGTCCCTGGAGCCAGCTGCACCGTGGGCAGGGAGGTGGCAACTCCTGGGAATGCCTGTCCTTGGGGATGGATGGACAGCAGTGACAGACACCCAGGGAATCCCTGTAAATGAGGATGGATGGACAGCAGTGACAGACACCCAGGGAATGCCTGTAAATGGGGATGGATGGACAGCAGTGACAGACACCCAGGGAATGCCTGTCCTTGGGGATGGATGGACAGCAGTGACAGACACCCAGGGAATGCCTGTCCTTGGGGATGGATGGACAGCAGTGACAGACACCCAGGGAATGCCTGTCCTTGGGGATGGATGGACAGCAGTGACAGACACCCAGGGAATGCCTGTAAATGGGGATGGATGGACAGCAGTGACAGACACCCAGGGAATGCCTGTAAATGGGGATGGATGGACAGCAGTGACAGACACCCAGGGAATGCCTGTAAATGGGGATGGATGGACAGCAGTGACAGACACCCAGGGAATGCCTGTCCTTGGGGATGGATGGACAGCAGTGACAGACACCCAGGGAATGCCTGTCCTTGGGGATGGATGGACAGCAGTGACAGACACCCAGGGAATGCCTGTCCTTGGGGATGGATGGACAGCAGTGACAGACACCCAGGGAATGCCTGTCCTTGGGGATGGATGGACAGCAGTGACAGAGACCCAGGGAATCGCTGTAAATGGGGATGGATGGACAGCAGTGACAGACACCCAGGGAATCCCTTGGAGATGGACAGACATTCATGGGGCACTTGTACTTTCAGTGTTTTGCTTGATTTACTTTCAAACTCACAGGTTTTGAGGGTCCATCCTAACCAGCCTGGTGTGAAGAGGGCACAGGGTCAGGGCTGCTGTGCAGGGCCTCAGAGGGTGCCTGCACCCAGCTGTGGGTGCCCAGCTGAGGAGCTGGGGTGCAGCCCAGCCCTTGGCATGTCCCTGGGTGCCTGTGGGCAGCACGGTGCCCAACACGTGCATGCAAGCCCGAGCCCAGGAACCTGCCACGTGGAGGGGATGGAGGAACCCAAAAATCCCGACTTCACCATAAAAATATCAATCATCTCCAAACATCCGTGCGATGCTGATCCTTCCCTCCCTGCCTGGTATTTTCTCACGCTCTGGAGCTGGCAGCAGCCACTGGGAAGCAGTGTTGGAACTTGTCCTGCCGTCCCATCAAGGCCCTTTATCTGCAGCATCGAGCCCTAGAGCTGGAAGAGCTGCAAGTAGGGGCAAGGCACGCTCCTGCTTGCCGCTTTCCATTGCGTCACTTGGCCAGGCTGAGCCAGAGCCCCGGGGCCAGATCCCACACACACCACCCTGCCTGCTCCTGCAGAGCACAGCCTGAGTGATGGGCAGCAGGCAGGGACCCTGGGGACACCCCTGAGCAGCATCACTGGGATCCCTGCACTGCCCTCCCAACAAGGAGCAGTGGTGTGCCTCTCAAAAGTCATCGTGTCACAAGCTGCATGCTCAGGGTGGCCCCAGGTGTGACCCTGATGTGGGACAGGGATGGGGACGCTGGTTGGGAGCCACCTTTGGAGCAGAGCGTGGCCCAGGCCTGGTTGGATGCTCTGCTGGGATGGTGGGGACAGGAGGGAATGGTGGCTGGGATGCTGGGTAGGGGATGATGAGGCACCTGCCTCAGTGTGGGATCCTGCTCGGAGCCAGCCCAGGTAATTAACACAATTACAATTACGAGGCAGGCTGCTCCTTGCCCCTCCCTTGCTGGCTCCTCAGTGAACCAATGGATTTGAAAACTCAGCCACCCTTCTCACACCCCCCAGCCCCAGGTACCCGTGGCTTCCAACACAAATTCCTGAGATCCTCCTCTGAGCCCTGCCAAGTGCTGTGTGCCAGCAGCTGTCCCCTGCCAGGGCCACGTGGCACCAGCATTTTGGGGAGGACACCATGGTGGTCAGTGTGAGGAGAATTCTGACCCTGCCCACCTCTGGTTATGCCCAAGCCAAGGAGATGCCCCATCCTCAACTTCCAAGGGAGTTTGTGACTCCACCCTGGAGTCAGGTCAGGCCAGATGGATCCCCCTTTTCACAGAGAGCATGGCCAGAAACATTCTTTTATCAACAGGGAGCAAAAAGATCTCAGCAAAGCTTTGTATCACACTGCAGCAATTCCTGACAGAGCTGCAGGGCCACGGGCACCGTGAGGGGATGGCAGAGCTGCCCTGAGCCCATGGGACTGGGGATGCCATGCTGCACTGGGGCTCACAGGGGCTCGGGGCATGGGGCAGCCCCAGGAGCAGCCGAGGCAGGCAGGAAGCCCTGCTGCTCTCCTCTGCAGGAGGAGGTTTCTGGTTTCTCAGAGGTTTCTGGTGCGTGGGCGCTCTGCTGTCGAGCAAGGCTGAGCTCCCCACGCGATGTCGCTGAGGTGACACCAGCAGTGACACCCAGGGTGCCTTTCTGACCTCGCATTCCACCGCCCACGTGCACGAGGCTGGCAGCAAACAGCTCTGAGGCTGTCACTGCAGGGTCACAGGAGCCTGCGTTTGGGCCCTCACTCCCCTGCACAGACACAGCAGTTTGGGCAGGGGAAGGGGGGTGGTTTAGGGGCTGCTGGGGGGGCCCCGAGGGCAGGAGGAAGCTGCTTTGGCTTCTGCAGAACCCACACGGCCAGAGGAAGCTTCTCCTCCCAAAGCCAAACATTAAAATGTGTTATTTTATGAATCAAAAACCTGGCACCCCCCCTTCAGGGAGTGTTGCAAGGTGAGGAGCTGCTGTAAAATGAGAAGCCCCAGCTGGCTGGCACTGAAAGTGTTAAAAGCAAACAGTCAGAGTATTTGTTTTTGGCCAGCCTAGGACTTGTTTTTCTGACAGTAAAAAGATGGTTTTATTTCAAAATTGCCAAAACTCTCTTGCTCCCCCGGGCTTGGCTATCCCACCGGGTTCGCTCTGGGGCAGGTTTTCCCAGCCTTGGAAAAAACTGAGCCTTTAAAAACAAAACAAAAAATTAAATTAAAAAAAAATAGGCAAAACTGCAAATGCTTGTTGATTCCATTGATTTCCCAGTTTGGTCATTTCCCAGCTCTCCCTGGTGGAAATGAGTGAGATTCCACCAGAGCTGGCTCAGGGCTGCCCCATCCCAACATCCTCATGTCAGCCACCTCAGCCTTGGATATGGGGAGCTGGGCTTTGATGGGCAGGAAGAAGGAAAAAAAAAAAATAAAATAAACCAAACCAAGCCGAACCGGGCTGTTTTGATGGCAAGAACCCAAATGTCCCTCTGCACCCTGACCTTCATTGTGTGGGGAAGGAGGGAGCGACTGGGAAAACGAGATAAGGATTGCCCGGGGGTGACAGCGGCCACACGTGCCAGCACATGCAGTGAGTGTGTCCCTGCCCAGCAGCAGGGCAATGTGGAGTTCTGGTGGTTTGGGATTGCTCAGGGGCTGGAGGAGAGGGGCTCTGGCTGGCCAGGAGCCAGAAGGAATCAGGGTCCCCAAGGAAAACAAGGAGAGTCAGGACTGGGAGAACTGAGGGGGAAGAGGATGCTCGGGGAGCTGTCACAGACATATTTTATGAAAAATCCTTTCATTAGGATCTTTTCTCCTGAGAAGCTGAAAAGCCTCAGAAGAAAAAACAAAACCAATAATTACCTGCTGCTGTAATTGAATGCAACAAGTGCATCTTTGATTGGTCCATGAAGTTGTTTTTAATTAAAGTCCAGCTGTCTTGGACTCTCTGGAGAAAAAAATCCTGGCAAAAGGATTTCTCATAAAATATGTCTGTGACAGGGAGCTGCTCAGGGAAAGTCTGCAGGGGCTCTTCTCTTCTCTTTGGTGGGAAATCTCTCCCTGGGGGTTTCTCTCACCTGGGATCCTGCCTCACCCATATCCATGGGAGGCAGAGCTGCTTTGGCAGGGCAGGGAGTGGGGGGACAGGAGTCCTTGTCCCCCCAGGGCTGGGGGTGATGTGCTGTGCCACCCCTGCTCCAGGAGCAGTTAGGGCCAACCTTTAACCGTGTTAATTTGATGGGGCTGAAGGAACTGTTTACATTCACCTTCCCCTGTGTTTGGTTTGTGATAGCAGCAGAGCAGGAGGCGATGCTGTGGTTGTCCCGTTCTCAGCAGATTTAGGGGGGTTTCCTATGGGAAAAGCAGTGATAGAGCCCTGGCAGGCACCCATCCAGCTCCTTCCCCTGATTTTTTTAAAATTTATGTTTAGCTTTTACCTCATCTCAAATAAAAAAGAGTGATTTAAAACCCTTTGCAATAAAACAATTCAAACAGAAGCTGGTCTGCAGCGCTGTTTAATGGGGAAGAAGGTTCTCCTTATTTGCTTAATTACAGGTTTTTGTTTGTCGAGTACTTGTGGGTGAATTGTTTGCAAATAACAGCTGAGTTTATTCATGCTCAGAGCCCTCAGCCCTGAGATTAGAGCTGGGAGACAGGAGCTGGAGGGTGCTCAGGGCTGTGGGTGACCCCTGGCAAGTCCCAGGAGGGGCTCGAGGGCCCTGGGATCGTGTGCTGGATCCTCAGAGGGGCTGTGGTGCTGCTCTGTTGGAGCTGCCTGCCTCACACAATATGGTTTTAATCACGTGCAGTTGATCCTTTTATAAATCGCAGATAAGGATTAACTGCTTTATGGAGTCCCTGTAAAACACAGTCCATTAATGGGAGTGAACTGAGGTTGCCTGGGCTTTGGAGCCCTGGATTCAGCCTGCCAGGCC
This sequence comes from Molothrus aeneus, assembly GCF_037042795.1. Classification (NCBI taxonomy): domain Eukaryota; kingdom Metazoa; phylum Chordata; class Aves; order Passeriformes; family Icteridae; genus Molothrus; species Molothrus aeneus. The sequence continues at coordinate 8,869,988 of NC_089664.1, read as the reverse complement.
AGGCCATGGACTGCCAGGTGTTTCCTGACCTCCTCCTGCGTGTCTGCAGGAGATAACACCTCTCCTTAGGGCTTCTTCCCTGCTTTATGGTGCAGATAAGGGAGTTTTGGGGTGTTCAAGGAGAAGTGGCTGCTGGGGGATGCCGTGCTGAGAGTAGGTGGCTCAGACTTGGGATGGACACGGGATCTGTGTGAGCACAGCTGCTCCCAGCCAGTTCTGGGGCCATCCTGCTGCTGTGATGTCCCAGAACTGGAGCTTGGGGATCTCCTGAGAGCCTCCAGACTGATGGAAATGGCAGCTGCCCCGAGCACAGGGAACAGGAAAGTGACACCGGGCAGGGAGACGCGGCCCCAGCCAGGAAAAACAAAGAGCAGGACACAAACACATCCCTGCAGCCACCCACCCGCCTCTCCTAGGGCTGCACACAGCAAAGCCCAGCTGGGAAACTGCTCCCAAAGTGAAGAAATCCCAAAGTTTGCAGCCTGCACAGCGGGGAAGAGCCACAAAATTATTGTGACTGTGTTGAAATGGTGACGGAGACTGCAAGAACCATCCCATGGGGAACCCACCAAAGGGCAGCAGCCACTTCTCCCTCCCTGCCAGCCCCGAGTGAGCCGGGGCAGGGGGGCAGAGGCTGCTGCAGGTGCTGAAGGGCTCGGAGGGGCCCAGGTGACTCAGGTGTGACTCAGGGCACAGCCACGCAGCTCCCGGAGCTTCGCCCCAGCCTGCGCTCGCCGCTGGCGCTGGGGGTGATGCGGAGCCGGCACGGAGCCGAGCCGCGATCCGGAGTGTGGGAAAAGCGCAATAGCTGCGAACAATCGCGGGCAGAGCCGGCAGCAGCACGCAGAGAGCCAGCGAGGAATTCGGAGACACATTCCAGCGGGAATGACAGAGGAGGGGCTGCGAGCTGGGCCGGGAGAGCAAAAAAAAAAAAAAACGTGCTCCGATTTGTTTTGGTTTTTTTTCCTCCCTCTCTGCAGAGGTGTCCCGCCCTGCCTGGCTTTCGAGTAAAGCGCTGGGTGCAATTCTTTTCTTCTATATCAAAACTTGCTTCCATCTCTATTCCTTCGTCAGACTCTACGTTCAAAAATCTTTCTGCTAAGCACACACATCTGTGAGACTTTCTTGTCAAACTTTCATCCTTGCCAACACACACGCGGCCACCTCCACATGCTCGGTGCCCATCTCCACCCCAGCAGCATCACCCTCCTCCCCGCGCTGGGCAGAGGCTCCTGCCGGGCACAAGGAGCGATGATTGTCAGGCTGCGAGGCTGCCCTGGGCCCTGCTTCACTCCTTGCTGCAGGCACAGCAGCCGTCCGGGAGCTAAAAGCGCTCAATTGTTGGCCGATGCTTTTCTTTGAAGCCCTCATTCATCCTCCAAGGTCTGTATTGATTGGGGACTCCAGGAAAGCATCTGCCCTTCTCTGCCTTCATCAATGACTTTCCCACATTAATCCACCTCGTCCCTTGATAACCACACTAATTACTCTCAGCTAGGTTGACTCTGGCAGGGCGCTGGAGGCCGGGAGGAGGAACCTGGCTGGGCCTTAAAGCTGCAGCTCTGTGCAGAGCCAGCCCCGGGGCTGGAGGGAGCTGCTCATACTGGGAGTGTGAGCGCCAGGCACGGGGCTGCCCGAGGCCAGCACGCCAGCTGGGGGCAGAGGGGTTCGCTTTCCATTGCTGAGGCTTTTGTACCTGCCAGGGAATCCCTGGTGGTTTTTCAGGGATGGTGGTCCCGGTGGGATGCACACCCACCCTCCCTGCCTGCATCTGCCAGCCCTGGGGCTCCAGGGGCTCGCTCTCTGTGCTGCAGGGGGTTTCAGACCACCACGGGAGGTTCATACCCTCAGCCTGGGGTGGTCTAGGCACGAGATGAGACCTTTTCCATGTCTCCATCTGCGTTTCTTTGAGGGGGAAGAGAGGGACAGAGTTCTTTGACCTCACCACACTCAGGCTGAGCTCTGGCTCAGGAGCAGCCCCGTGGGAAGGAGCTGGATACAGGGAATCCCACATCCAGTGAGGAAATGATTCCCAATATCCAACCTGAACCTGGTGCTGTAAGGGGAGGAAGAAAACCCTCCTGCAGCAAGGAGAGAGAGAGAGAGAGAAAACCCTCCTGCATGGTTGTGGTGGCAGTGGGGACACGGGTGGCAGGGGGACATGGGGGGCTCTGCTGGGCCCCCATGGGGGGACAGGACACCCCGGGCTGGCCCCCAGCGTGCCCCTGCAGCCATTCCTGAGGTGGAGCCGCCATCTAGTGACACAGGGATGGGCTCCCCCCACATGTCCCCAGGGCAGTGGTGGCCCTGTCCCCACCATGCCCAGCTCCTCAGGCATGGGGGGACAAAGCCAGAGCCAGGTGAAGAAGCTGGATTGGGGTCCCTTCTCCTCACTCTTTCAGGGTGAGGCAGTGCATAAGCCCCAAAGTGCAAAATAGTGTTGGGTTTTTAATTTATTTAATAATAGAACCATTAAGGTTGGAAAGGCCTCAAGGATCATGGGTAGCACAACACCAACCTGTTCACCGCGTCCCCAGCATGCCACACACCTTTTGGACCCTTCCCAAGCAGCCTGTTTCCCCTTGGAACAGCAGGGATTGCAGCAGGGAGATCCCAACCCTTTGGGTGCCCACCATGTGGGGCTCACCCCTGTCCTGTGAGCAGTGACAACCAAACCTTTCCTGCCCCCTCCCATGGCAGCCTGAAGCCTCCCCACCTCAAGCTGCTCCTTCAGCACATTCAGGCCCATCATCATATCTGTAAACCCCCCCCACCATCCTCCTTCTGCCTCAGAACCCAAACAAAGGCAGTGGCCGTCCCGTCTCTTGTCCCTCTCCCATTTTCCTCCTGCTGGCTGCCGAGAAAAGGGATTCAGCCGTGCCCACTGCTTGTGAAAAGCCCCCGCCTGCCTCGTGTTTTATGAAGGAAAATCTCCTTGGGAGAGCAGCCAAACATTCCCAGCCTCCTGCTGGGTGTTTCAGACGGGAGTGCTGAGGATGGAGGGCAGCCCCAGGCGTGGGGGGAGCGTGGGGGACAGCGATGGGCTCTGCACAGCCACCCCCAGACTGCAGGGGGACACCAGGCCAGGAGGGCACTGCAGGGCTTGGGTGGCCAGAGGCGGCTCTGTCTCCCCTCAGGGGAGGGAGTTTGGCCGTGCGCTGGGGCTGCTGAGATCCCAGACATCCCCTGGGACAGGATGTGGGGAGATGGGGCTGGGTGTGGGCACGGGCTGGGTGCTGGGTGCCATCCCTCTCCTCCCTGCAGTTCCTCCATCGTCCCCATCCTTTTCACCTCCTTCTCCTTTCTCTTTGGCTGGGTGCTAGGTATAATATTAATATTAATATCAATATTAATAATGCTATTATTAATTATATTATATCTAATTAACTATTATACTATGATATAATCTTATTATTTTAATAGATAATAAATTATATATTAATCTAATTTATTAATTATATTGTGCTATTAATTATCAAATTATTAATTATTATATTATATTTAATTATATTACATATTTAATTATATTATTAATTATATATAGTAATAATTAATAATAATATTAATAATAATAACGAAGCCTCTGCCCCTCCAGTGCTGTCCCTGCCATCTCGCTCCTCCCTGCAATTCCTCCTTTATCCCCATCCTTTTCACCTCCTTTTCCTTTATCTTTGGCTGGGTGCTAGGTCTAATAACAATATTAATTTATTATTATTATTATTATTATTAATATAATTGATATTATTGATATTATTAATATTAATATAATAATGTTGTCAATACTAATATTAATGTTAATATTAATATAAATATTATTAATGATAACGATAATAACAATAACAACAATAATAATAATGAAGCCTCTGCCCCTCCAGTGCTGTCCCTGCCATCCCTCTCCTCCCTGCAATTCCTCCATTATCCCCATCCTTTTCATCTCCTTTTCCTTTCTCTTTCCTCCCACTCTTCTTCCCACACTCCCCCTCTCAGCCCCTCTCCTGGACCACACATCCCCATGCACTGGAGACCTTTCAGACCCAGCAGCTCTTTCAAAGGCATCCAAGAGGCCCCGGGGGCTCCAGCCCACCAAATCAAACTCAAATTTGCAGCTTATATGCAAACATGATGTGTGTGGAGGCCGAGGCTCTGCTGGCACACACAGAGAGTAAACAGAAACACATGGCTGAGCCTGGAGCAGCCTGGGCTGAGAGCTTTGGGGAGGGATTTTAACCCCATTTGGGGAGGGATTTTAACCAGCAGCACCCAAAGGGGGTGAGCCACATCCACTGCAGCTCCAGGGGCACTGCCAGGCTCAGTTCCCACGCCTGTGTCCATGGCCAGGCTGCTCTTGAGGGCTCAGAGAGAAAATCTGGGGGGAACCAGAGGTTTCTGCTCTGCAGCTGAACCGAAAACCACAAGGGCAAAGCCAGGCAGGCTCAGACCCAAAGGGAGAATCTCTGCCATGTTTCCTTTTCTGGTTCATCGTGCAAATGCTGTGTTCCACACAAAATTAAAACCTTCCTTTCTTTCTTGGGGGCCGTTCAATATCCTTTAAAGGCTTTTTCTCTTTCTTTTGAGGCTGGGAGCAATTTCTCAGGGAAAATACCGCTCACCAGAAGCACGTTTCATATCTGACAACGATGAGACAAAAAACATTTAGCAGCTCAAGAATGAAACTTGTTGCTGGCAAGCCTTGGTGCAAAGTACTTCAATGTTTTTATTGCATCCGTCCTTCCTCCTCTTTCCCTGTGAAGCTGCTGCCTCAATTTGAGCCACGCCAGCAGACAGCTTCACACGTTTTTCCAACTTTGAACCTCTTATTTGTGAAACCAAAGAAACCTCTCCTCTTGCAGAGCTCGGCTCCTGCTAGCGTGGCTCTCCCACTCCACCTTCCTGTCGCCTGCAGCTGCTGCTACTCCTTGCTTGATGTATTTTCTCATCTAAAGGTTTCCTGAAATGTTCTTTGGAGGCTTAAAAATGTAAACAATAATAATTATAGTAATAATAGTAATAGTAGTAGTAGTTGTAGTAGTAGTAGTAGTAGCAGTAATAATAATAATAATAATAATAATAATAATAATAATAATAATAATAATAATAATAATAATTATTATTATTATTATTATTATTATTATTATCATCATCATCATCATCATCATCATCATCATCATCATCATCATCATTATTTTTAAAAGCCCCTGCCCCTCCAGTGCTGTCCCTGCTGCGTCCCAGATGTTGTGGTGTGTCCCCCCGAGGTGGGCACATTCCCTGGAGAGCCTGTGCTATCCAGCAGTGGAATACACGGATTTTTTTGCACAAGAGCACTCCCCCTTTCCGGAATTTTCACCTCTCTGAAGCAGACAGGGGTGAAGGAGGGAAAAGCTGTCCCTTTCCTCTCCCTTTGGTGTGAGGTGCAGCTTCCAGCCCCAGCATTCCCTCTCCTTGGAATGGAGCCTTTCCCGGCTGGAAAACCCTGGAGACCCCTCGGGGGAAGGCGCCAGGGGCTGGAGCTGGGAGATGTCCAGCAGGGAGAGCGTGGGTGCCTTTCTGAGAGCAGGAGCAGCCACAGTGGGGTGTGCTTCCCCTTCCTAAGCCAGGACAGGCAGCTCCTGCTCCTCCACTCGGCTGTTTCTCCCCTTCCCGACTCTTGGCTTTGCTTCCTCCTCCTCCTCCTCCTCCTCCTCGCCTCATGGTCTATATTTATCCCAAACCCTTTTGCACAACTCCGGAGCAGTGCCAGCCCTGGCAGGCTCAGGGCTGGGTTGTCTTTGGGGCAGGGAATTAACAGCCAATAATGATAATTTTCCCTGCCACCCTGAGGGCTTCCTTACAGCTCTGCCTCCAGAGGGGATTGAGCCGGAGCCGTGGATGAGAAGGATGCAAGGAAAAGCTCCCAGGGACGCCAGAGGAGGGCAGAAGGAGGCAGAGGGACAGAGCGTGGCTCCTGTGCTCAGCCCAGTGTCCCAGCCCTGTGTCTGAGCCCTGCCTGGCCTGCGGGGACAGGGGGTGGCCCTGGTGTCACATCCTCACAGCCCAGGCTCTGCCCGGCCCCTCCATCCCAGGGATGCCTTTGGGGAAGGGTTTCAGCACAGAAGGAAAGGGAGATAAGGGATGTCTCCCTTTCCCCTGCACATCAAAGCCCCGGGTTTGGTTTATCAGCAGGTCCTGCCTGGTGTGGGGCTCCTTTCAGCCAGGCTGGGAGGGGACGGGGTCAGCTCTGCCTCACTCGGGGACCTGGCCAAAATCTGGGCACTGAGCAGCCCTGCCAAGATTTCTGTGCCCCTCAGGCCTCCCTGAGCCTGGCCTGGGAGCTGCTGCCCTGCGGTGAGGGGGACACAGCCGGGAGCTGTGGCTCCAGGTGAGCTGGAGGCTGGAGGTGAAGCTCCTTCCTCCCATTCCAGATGGGATCGTGGGAAGAGCTGGAGGCTGTGGCAGCAGGGAGATGGATGGGCTCAGGGTGCAGGGGGCAGCAGGGGGGAGCTCGGCCCATTTAGGAGAGGATGAAGCACAGCAGGAGGTTAAAAGTCAACATCTTTCCCTTTCCCAGCTCCTGCAGGTCAGAGGAAGCTTCCCAAGGTTATCACCTGGGGAAGGCAGTGAGGGCTGGGGGCTGGGGTGCTGGGACAGGGGGCTCAGCCCCACTCGGGGACAGCTCCATGGGGCTGTGGGGACAGCTACCATGACAGACACCCTCATCCCAGCCTGGGAAAGGGCACACACACCCCCAGGGACACAGAAACACTATATAATATATTATATTTATGTTATTTACAATATAAATATAATATATAATATTATATTTATAATATAATATAATATAATATAATATAATATAATATAATATAATATAATATAATATAATATAATATAATATAATATAATATAATATAATATAATATTATATAATATAATATTATATTATATTATATTATATTATATTATATTATATTATATTATATTATATTATATTATATTATATTATATTATATTATATTATATTATATTATATTATATTATATTATTATTATATATAATATATATTATCTAATATATATTATACTATATATTATATATATAGTATATATATTTTATATATAATTACAAAATATATTCTATATTATAATATTATTATAACATTATTATAATGTATAACTTTATTATGATTATCCATATCATATTATATATTAATTATTTGTTCTTATAATAAATATTATATGTTTATTATAATAATTATAAAACATATAATAGTGTATATTTATTATTATATATTATTATAATATAATAAATAACATATAATAAAGTAATTAATTAGCCATCTGATATCCATGGAATGAATCCTCCTCATCATTTCTCCCTGCCACGGGGGTTGCCTTGTTTACTGTAGCTGGGTGTGAGATGGGGCCCAGACTCTGCTGCAGTTGCTGTGGTTTGATGTCATTAATGTGACAAGCTGGATTAATTAAGTGTGTTTGGAGGCGTTCCTGCCTTTCCCAGGGCTTTCACTTCAAAGGGAGGCAAACCCTGAGAGCATCTCCCTGCTGAAATGCCTCTGGAGCCATGTCAGGGGTTTCTGGGACCATCCAAACCCTTCCCACTTCCAAATCTGAGCCCACAGCAGCAATGGGAACAGGACTGGAGCCTGCCTGCCTCCCCTGTGGGTGCTCCCCATTGCCCACGGGGCTTTCTGTGCCCCCAGCTCTGCCCCAACACCCCAGGGAGCAGCTTCTGGCTGCCACCTTCTCCCCTGGCTGTGACTTGTGAGTCTGGAAACTCCAGCAGGACAAAGTGACTTTTTCTGAAGTCCCCAGAGGAAGTTTCACACTCCTGCTGGGTTTGTCCTCACGAGGTTTTGGAGTGTTTGGTAGCAAAGTGAGGCTGTTCCAGAGCTCCCCTTGCATCTGTTTCCTTTGCCTGTGTGTCTGGCAGAGCCTTTTGCCCCAGTTTGCTGATTTTGTGACCATGGCCTTCAAACTCCCTCTGGAGAGGACAGCAGCTGCGAGAGGAGCGCTCACCTGCACTGGAAGGGAGGAAAAGTGCTTTAAAGCTGGGGGAAATGCTGTTTTTTATGTCCAAATAGCACCTGGGAGCATTGCCTCATGGCCATGCCCTGCCCCAAGGAGCCTCCAGCCTCACCTGGCAATGGCAAAGAGAGGTGACAGTGGGGACAAGCGTCTGTGCTGCCCCTCAGCACATCAGGGCTGATTTGTTCCCAATTTGATGCTGTCCCCAGTGCCCCAGGATGTACAAGGAGAGGGGACAGGTGACACGTCCCTTCAGCAGGGAGGTGGCAGCATCAGGGGCGAGATTTGATATTAAAGGAGCAAAAGTTGGAACAGGGAGTGCACAGCTCTCCCCTCCCTTCCCCAGGGAGCTCAGTCCTTATCTAGCCCCACTCCCTTTTCCTTCTGGGATAAACCAGGAATGGGTGGATTGGGTTTTCCTTTGCTTTGCCATTGGTGTGGCCACCCCACAGATGGGGAAGATCCCAATGTGTCCATGCTGGGCTGAGAATCAGCTCCTCTCTGGGGCTGCCACACCAGGAATGCTCTGGAAAATTCACTTCCCAGGGCCTCTGCATGGGAAGGAAAGCGGAGGCACCGTGGCTCCAATTACAATGTATTTAACATTTCTGAGCTCAGGGGGCCTCGCTGCCTCGCAAGTGGGTCAGCCCTGAGCTGCAGTGCCAAACCGGCTCCAGGATTAAGTGTGGTGTAACTGGAGCCCTGGGCTGGGAGGGGGAGATTTGTCTGGCTGCGATTGCACCGAGCTCCCTGACCTGTGCACAGGGCTCAGCCGCGGGTGGCACCGTGTCCTCGCTCCTCTTTTCTGGGAGCTGAGCCCTTCTGCAGAGCTTTTGATGATGTCCCCGAGGTGCTGCTGGGTGGTCTGGCCTAGCAGTGCTAGATGAGAAGATCTCCACTAGGAAATCCTCGAAATAAATGGTTATCACAGCTCCTTCTGGCAAGAAAGATCACAAATGTTGGATCTTTCCAAAGAAAGTTGGATCTGACTGATATTGGCTGAACCGGTACCCACTGCCCTTGTCCTTGCTCACGCCCAAAGCTCTGCTCATGCTTTTGTCCCCACTGCAATAATGTCTGTGTGTGGAGCTCCTTGTGCTGCAGCTGCTGGGGGAGACCTGGGTTTGTTTCTGGAGGGATTTCTGACTTTTGGCATTCCTGCAACAGAAACATGAAACCAAACCAGAGCTGAAGTATCTTGTCACCCCAAGAAAAGCAGAGTGAAACACCCATCAGCCTGCCTTGATCAACATTTACTTTACACTTCGAAATCTTGAAATCTTGAAATGCTGGGAAATGAGCAGCATCACTTCCCAGCAGGGATGAGAGGTGGTGGCTCTGAAAGGCAACAATGGCCCAGGCTGGGCCATTTCCTTGAACGTGTGTCTGTGGTGCTCTGCACAGCCTGGGGCAGCAGCTTCTGCTCTCACAGACACCCCACCTTCCCCTGGTTGGCCTTTTGGGAAGCCCAGCCTGTGCCATTGTGCCAGGAAGGGATTTTGAGAATTTCTCTCCAGCTGTGCAGGGAAAACAAAACCCTTGAGCTTTGATCAACCTGAAATTTGGGGGAAGTGCAAGTGAGAAAACAACTGCAGTCTGTATTTCCTTGCTCAGAGAGGGGAAGAAAAGGGTTGTAACCAAAGACTCAGCTCTGCTGGGCTTTGCTTTGTCCTGTGGCTCTGCTTTCCCTCCAAGATATCAGATCCTGTCCCCCGAGGCTGCTGGCAGCTGTGCCAGCTGGGGAGGCACGGTGTGACCATTGTGTCTGCACAGATGGACACACTGACACGCAGACAGACACACTGACACACACACAGACACACTGACACACACACAGACACACTGACACGCAGACAGACACACTGACACACACACAGACACACAGACACACACACAGACACACGGACACACACACAGACGGAGAAGCCGCAGGCTCAGGGCTCCAGGGGCAGCCCCAAGCCCAGCCTCGGGCTGCAGGAGAGGCATTTCACATCCTTCCTAGCACAGCCCCGGGGGTCAAGGACTGCAGGGAAGCGTGAGCTGCTGCAGTAGGAAAACAGGAAGCTCTGGTGGCAGGGATTTGTGTCACTGAGCAGCCCCAGGGAGGCGTGGGGCCAGGGGTGGCTGCATCACCACGCGCTGGGTGTCCCTGTCCCTCCTGCTTTAGCCAGGGTGTCCTTGCAAGGACAGGGTGACATGAGGTGTGCCACCCGCCCTGGCATCCCTGCATCCATCCCAGGGCGTCAGGGCACGGTGGGGGCCACCAGGGAACGGGTTAGGATGCTGCTGTGATGGGGAGCAGCTCGTGGCTGGGTCCAGCAGGACAGCCCGTGTTAGCTGTGCTCAAACAGCTGCCAAAACCTGCTCAAAGTCAGCTGCCAAAAATACCAGGTATAAACCATGCCTGTGCTCCTGGGGAAGCAACACTGCTTGCATGGTTTGGGGCTGAAAGAGGGTCTTGGAGCTCTTGGAAAGCTCAGGATTGCTACAAATACAGACAGACAGCTGGAATGAGCCCCTGGCTGGGCAATAATTAGCATTGACTCTATAATTCACAGAAGGCTGAGCAATAATAATCTTTATTAAGAAACCAATTGCTCTTTTGTAGACAGTTACAATACAGGTGGACCTAACTGATCCTTGAATCCAAACACCATCACCATTGGTTAATTAAGAAACAACCCTTTGGTAAACCAATCTCCACAGCACAGTGCACATGTTCACAATACCAGGTGCAGCAAGTGAAGACAAGGATTGTTTCTCATTCTTTTCTCTGATCTTCTCAGAGCCTTTTCAAGAATGACGGAAAGGGAAACTCATCTGTTCCCTGGGAAAGTTATCTGCTGCTGTCTGTGGCTGGGAAGGGGGAATGGACACTTGTAGAAGGAGGAATTCTGTCCATCTCTGTGGTCACCAATTGTTGAGGGTCCCCATGACGAGGTGAGAGATGAGAATTGACTCTAAGTTCTCAGAAGGCTGATTTATTATATTATGATATTATATTATATTAAAGAAAATTATATACTAAAAAGAAAGAGAAAGGAGACATTAGAAGGCTAGACAAGAATGATAATAAAAACCTGTGACTGACCAGAGAGTCAGACACAGCTGGCCTGGGATTGGCCATTAATTAAAAACAATTCACATGAAACTAATTAAAGATGCACCTGTTGGTAAGCAACCTCCAGACCACATTCTAAGCAATCAGATCATTATTGCTCGCATTTCTTTTCTGAGGCTTCTCAGGAGAAAAATATCAGAAAATATCCCAGTGACACATCTCCAGCTCGTGCTGGCTCACGGGCACTGCAGCTCCTTTTGCCAGGTGAGCCTCAAAGGCTGTGCAGGACCTTTGGGGGCTGCTGGCTGTGAGGTGCCCCCTCTGCAGTGCCCACACGGGCACGGGGGGGCCCTGCTGCTGTTTCCTGCCCGGGCAGGCTGGGTGGTTGATGATGGATGGCTGCCCCAGCACGGCGCTGCTGGGCGTGCCAGGCGGAAATGTCTGCTCCGAGAGATTGGATAACCCCTGGCCTGCTTCCCTTCCAGCCTTCAAACGGCCACGGCTCCCAGAAGCACCATATCCTTTTCCTCCCTCCCTCCCTCCCTCCCTGGGGCTGCACTTTGGTGGCTGATCTTTTTTTCTTTTTTTCTTTTTTTTTTTTCGTTGTTTGGTTGCTGCATGATCTGTAATCCGTTTGTTGTAATCGATGGAGATGATGGATATCCCATTCCAGCTGTTCTAGAAATAAAGCTGTGTTTAACTCAGAGGAACTCCAGGAGTAAACAGCCAGGGAAGAATGGAGGAACAGCTCGTGGATTGAAATCTGCAGCCAAGAGCAAATATTTATGGTTGATCCACAAACAGCCGTGCAGGAGCCATGGGCCATCCATGGGGCTGGGAACACCAGGACCTGTCTGTGACGTGCTTACAATTATAGAATCATGCACTGGTTTGGCTTGGAAGGATCTTAAAGATCATCCATTCCAGCCCTGCCACAGGCAGGGACACCTTCCACCATCCCAGGCTGCTCCAAGCCCTGTCCAGCCTGGCCTGGGATCCAGGGGCAGCCACAGCTGCTCTGTGCACCCCCACCCTCCCAGGGAAGAATTTCTCCCTGCTACTGAACTGAATCTCTCCTGTTTCAGTCTAACAGCACCCCCGTGCCCTGTCCCTGCCTGCCTGTGTCCCCAGGCAGGCAGAGCTGGTGGCAGTGGCATTGCAGAGTGCCCAGGTGTAACCTGGCCAATGCGTGTGCTCCCTCACGCACCCCTGCAGCTCCTGCAGCACAAACTGCTTCCAGGAAACGGCTGGGGGAGGAAGCGAGCGCTAATGAAGAATCCCGTGGTGAAAAATGTGTTTCTACAACCGTTAGATTATTTTGTCCTTGAGAGGCAGGGGAGGAGATAAGGAAACAGCCTCGCTGCATTCCAGCCTTGGCTTTCTGGGGACGCTGGTGCTGTGCTGGCCACGGGCCCTCTCTGGGGGTGCCACATGTCCCCCTTGTTCCTGTTGAGCCCCCCGTTGCCCCACAGTGCTGTGGGAGTGAGGAATCTCCTGTGGGGCTGATCTTGGCAGCTGTGGGCACTGAGCAGGTCTGTGCTGGGCAGAGTCACAGGGTGACAGCATCCCAAAAACCAAACCCAGAGCCCTCTTTTGGGAAGGAATCTGGGGGAAAATGCAGCCTAATTGAAGGGCTGGGAGTGCTCCCTGCTTGCAGATCAGACGGGTTTGTGCCAGCAGTGCCTGGGTGTTACCCCAGGCTGGCTCAGTGGGCACCACACAGGGACAAGCAAGGAGCAGGGACTGCCATGAAACGTCCAGTGGGCACCTTCCTGGAGCATCTGGAGGGGAATTGTGCCACCCCAGGAGCCTGAGGAACGTGTGGCACACTGCTCTGCTGCCTCTCTCCTGCCCTGAGCTCCTGAGCTGTTTTCAGTGAGCTCCTTCATCTCCTGCACTGGGGAGTGCCTCAGGCCAGGGGACTGGGGCATGTGGCTGTTCAGTTCCATGCCAGGACACCTTCCACGCCCTCCCATGGCAGTGCCCAGCTCAGGGCTGCCAGCTGCAGATCCATGCCAGGACACCTTCCACACCCTCCCATGGCAGTGCCCAGCTCAGGCTGCCAGCTGCAGATCCATGCCAGGACGCCTTCCATGCCCTCCCATGGTAGTGCCCAGCTCAGGGCTGCTGCAGCACCCACATCCCCGGGGGCAGCCAGCAGCAGCAGCAGCAGGGACATTCCTGTGGAGATGGGACGTTTGTGCTCAGGAAGGCCTGAAAAAAGCCAGGGACAAAGGGGGGAAGTGCTGGTGGCTGTGTCTGGAGTTATCTTGCTGCTGCACTTGCGGGGGCCGCTGAGTGACAGCGCTGCCGAGGGGCAGGAAACACTCATCTCCTCATCTCCCCTGCTCCCTTCCTGCCCTGCCCTGCTCTGCTGGGGGGGGACAGAGCCCTGAGCCCCCCCCCGGGGGTGCCCAGCATCGGGGGGCACTGCTGAGGAACCCTGGGCCAGCACATCCTAAATCCCCTCAGCCAAAACCCCAGAGCCACTGGGATTGTGCCCTGCGGTGGCATCGGAGCACTGGTGCCTTGTACCCAAAAGAGGTTGCTCCAGCAGGTGGGAAACTGGGGAAACAGCTCCAAACAGCTTGGGGAGCCCCAAAACAGCCCCTTTCTACCTCCTCACTCTGTTAGTCCGTTTGAATTCTCTGATTTGGCTCCCCAGCGAGGGAGGGAAGCTGTGGGGTGGCAGCAGGGCTGGGAAAGGCAGGGAATTCCTGGTGGGAATTCCTGGTGGGAATTCCTGGGCCAGGGGACACAGCAGCCTGGCCATGCAGGAAGCCAGGAAAAAATGCAGCTGGGGATCCCCCAGCACAGCCCTAGCTCAGGGTGCAGGGCCATTGTGTGCTCTCCCCTCGAATGGGAAGTGAAAGAGGAGCAGTAAAAGGATGTTTGGCTTAACCCTGTGTGCTTTGGAGTATCCTGTGATGAAATGTTGCTTTACAGCTTCTTCCAGAGCCTGCCCTGCTCTGGATGCCAGCATTGCACCTGGGGCTGCAGCAGGAACAAAGGGATCTGTCTGCCCTCCCTTCAGGAGTGGAAGAATCCCACTCATATTTTGGAATCTCACTAATATCTTGGGTTGGAAGGACTCGTTTTTCCAGCGTGGAAAAAAAATAAAAGTGGCTTTCTTTTTGCTAATAATATTTAGCACTTCTCGAGCCAAAACCAGCCCCAGAGGAGTTGGCTGGACTGAGCTCTGGCTTCTCCTGCCCAGTGTGGTGTAACAGGGCTCTCAGTGGGGTGGGAATGGGGATTTCTGCCGCCCATGTGCTCAGAGCTGTGCACAAACCCCAGGTCCTGCCCTGGAGACCCAAAGGAAGGAGTTCATACAGAACAGGCATGACAGGAATCTGGTTTATCAGCAGAGCTGGCTGAGCTCTGCCAGGTTGTGCTGGTGTTTGAGGTGCATTTCAGCTTCTTTCAAACATGGGAGGTTTTACAGCTGACAGGGATTTCAGGGGCTCCTTTTTGGGGGGCTGCAGCCAGGCCCTGTTCTTAGGCACTGAAAACACCTGAGAGAATCCACTTGTGCTCGAGAATCCACTTTTCTTTTCAGATTCTTCTTTAATTATTTGCAGCCACGGAGGCTTCCACAGTGACTCACAGTTTTGGAAAATGTGGGTGGTGTGTTTTCAGTGACTCTTAGATGTCAGAGAGGTGCCACAGTTCCGACCTGAAACGGAGACACATTCCTGGAGCACAAACAGCCCTAAATCCCTCTGTGGCCAGAGAGGGGCTCTGATTTCCCTCACTGCCCCCACATCCTGCATGGAAACGCCTCTCTCCGGGCTGGTGGCAGCTCCCTGTGATGGAAATGTCACAGCAGCTGCTCCAGCCTCTGTGCTGAACAGCTCTGCACCAATAACAGCCTTTTCTAGGGCCAAGTTCCTAAAGCCCAGCAAAAACAGGGCTTTGGCATGGAAATGCTGAGATGACATTAATGGCAGTGTCCTGAACGCAGCTCTAATTAAAGAGAGGAAGGAGAACTGAGGCAGGATGTCCTGTTTGGCTGCCCAGGATGGAAAGCTTGTCACAAATGAAGTGCATTCTCGTGCTTTGTCTCTGTCCCTCTGCACGAGGCTTTCCCAGATTCTGCAAATGTTCATTTTCTTATCTCTCCTGAGCTCTTGTTTCTTTGCTTTTGAAAGAGCTCCTGACAAGGGTGGGGTTTTTTTTTTCCCTTTCTGCCCACCGAGCTGTCCAGCTCGCCCACCAAATAAATGTCATCTCAAACACCAAGTGAATGTGGTTTTTTAATCCCTTAAACAAAATCACTCGGGCACAATTGGCTCTGTGCAAAGAAACTTCCCTATTAACACTGCAGAACAAACTCTGGCAAGTGAGCAGGGACAGGCAAATCCAAGCTGGGAGTGAGATGGCAAATGTTTCCTTTGGAAAACAGGCTTTTTGTGACCTGGGCTGTGTCACAACCAATCTCTGAGCTGCTTCCTATGGGAGAAAAATAAATCAAAATCAAAACAGAGCAAAGAAGAAAAGGAAAGAAAAGGAATTCAGAAACAACAGGCCAGTGATTTCACTCACTGTGTGCCACAGGAATCCTGATCCAACCAATTTTTGTGCTCACACAGAACCTGCTGAGTGCTGCTGGCTTTGTACCTGGGACTAATCTGAGCAAAGCCCGGGTTTAAGGCTGACACTTGAGCTCAAAGAGCCATGCCAGCAGCGCTGTCCTGCAAATCCAGGATTAAAAACCTGCGTGTGTTTATGGAAAATAGGATGATCCAGCCTGAACTCTTCGTGTGTGCAGCAGGAGGAGCAGGGCACGTCAGGGGCCCTGCTCCAATGGCTCCAGATGTTATCTCCTCTGCTGGGACACTGGCCTGGCTGATCCAGATGTTATCTCCCCTGCTGGGACACTGGCCTGGCTGATCCAGATGTTATCTCCCCTGCTGGGACACTGGCCCTGGGCTGCCCTGCCCATTTCCACAGAGCACAGACCCTCCCTGGGCTGCTGCCAGCTCCAGGGCTGCTCTGGATTTCTATGAATAAAACAGCTGAAGGCTCCCCACTGGGCTGGCACAGCCTCCAGCAGCAGCCCTGAGCCCTGGGGGTCCTCCAGGAGCAGAAGGAAAATGTTCTTGTGCTGTAAATTCAAGCTGGGTCATTCCAGTGTTTCTTCTGGCCAGGTTTATCCTCTTTGTTGGGGTGCTCAGGTGACATTTGGGGCAGTAATCCCCAATGTCTGCTCAGCCCTTTCTGGAACTGGTTCTGCTGCTTCTGGTGGGTAAATCAAGGGCTGGGGAGGCAATGAGCTTATTCCAGCCCCACAGGGGGACTTGGCAGCCCTGCAGGTGCTGTGGGGTCACAGCTCCAGCTCTGCCCCTGTCCCTGGCCTTGCACAAGCACTCAGAACCCTGTCACAATCTGCCCTACCTTGGGAAGAACCTGCCTGGAGCCACTGCAGACCTCTGGAATCCCAAACCCGGTGCTGTGACCCTGCTAAACCCAACCTTTCCATGAGGGGAACAAAACCCCTGCTGCTCCCAGCCCCTCACACCCAGCTGGGCTCTCCTGGCCTTGGTGCCTTCCCTGCAGCTCCTGCACTCCCGAGGAGCTGGGCACACATGTCCTGCCTGCCTGGCACGGCCCAGGAGCCTGTCCCCAGCCTGGGGGACTGTCCCCAACCTGGCAGCACCACGGGGAGCTGCTGCTGTCACAGGCACTGGGGGAAAGTTGAGGCTCCTCATTCCTGCAGGTTAATGAATTACCCTCGTGCACCAAGGTGGGAGGTGCAGCCCCTGCACGCTGGGAGCTCAAGGGGAACAGGAATAAGATTAGAAATCCACAGGGCTGGCAGATTCCCAGTGTTCAGTGGGATCCTGCCTTTCTCCCACTGCTGCTCTGCTCCCATCCTGGGCTGGATGTGGGGATGAGCTCCCAGCTGGGCTCCCTCCATGTAACAGACCCATAAGCAGGACCTGAAACCTCACTCAGGCTCCAGCTGGGGGGGTTTGGTCAGGAAGTTTTGGTAGTGAAGGGTGAAACCGTGTGTGGAGCTGGAAACAGAGTGAGGGAGGGGGGCTGCTGCATGGAGGTGACACCATTTCCTCAAGGACTGACTCATCCCAGCATTCCCAGATGCACCTTTGCCTGGTGCCAGGCCCTGCAGACATCTGACCTCAGCAGAGGTGATGCCTGACTGCGTTGGGACCGGCTGTGTTTGTCCCTCTGGGTCTCTGCTGGCTCTGGTTTGTCCCTCCCAGTGCTGCTGGGGGCATCCCTGCAGCTGCACTCACTGAGGATGGACAACCCAGAGAAGAAAAGTGGAAACCTGCCAAAACATACTTGGAGACCCACAGCCTCAGCATGGAGAGGTGATTTCAGCCCAGCCCAGCTGGGAGGTGTCTGTGATGTGCTGTCAGGAGGGTCACCAGCTCCCTGAGCCCCTGGGCTGAGATAAAGCCAGGAGAGGGCCAAAGAGAGAGCACAGAATGATCCATGGAACCATCAGGTGTGCTGGTGTTTGAGGGTCCCCAGGATGAGGGAACAGATGAGAATCTTGACTCCATGTTTCAGAAGGTTGATTTATTATATTATGATATGTATTATATTAAAAGAAAACGATATACTAAAACTATACTTAAGAAAGAGAAAGGAGACATTAGAAGGTTAGACAAGAATGAATAATAAAATCTTGTGACTGACTCAGAGAGTCTGACACAGCTGGGCTGTGATTGGCCATTAATTAAAAACCATTTCACATGCTGGGTAAATAATTCTCCAAATCACATTCCAAAGCAGCAAAACATGGAGAAGCTGAAGCTTCCCAGCTTCTCAGGAGAAGAGAAAGATCCTGGCAAAGGTATTTTTCATAAAATATGTCAGTGACAATTGGGCACATCCATCCTCGCTGCGGAGATCACAGAGCAGCTCCTCCTGGGGGATTTGCCCATTTTGCCTGACGAGTTCCTCTCCTGCCGGCGCTCGCTGACATTTGCTGCTGACACTGCCCAGCCACAGCTCCACACTCCCAGCAAATATTTTCCTTGGATGGGAGGGAAGCTGCTCCGAGGAGCTTCTGTGAGCGTGTGGGAACGCAGAGTGGAGCTGGCTCCCCTGTGCTCCCTCGGGATCACCTGCAGGGATGCAGGCCTGGGGAAGCGATGCTCTGCAGGACGCAGGGTGGGAGCTGCTGGGCTGCCTCTGCTCGGGGGCAGAAACCCCTGAGCCTGGGGTTTGGAACAGGTCTGGCTGATGTGTGGAGAGGAGGGAAGGGTGATGAGTCCCTCTTCTGCCAGGATTGCTCTGGCAAGAGCCGGGAACCATGGGGCACCTCAGCCTGTGGCACTCACCTTCATCCCAAAGTCCTTAATGCCCTTGGGGATGCTCAAGCATCCTAACAAGGTTCAACCTCTGTGTTCTCCAGCTCTGGGGCTTACTTGGAAGCTTGACTTGGAAATCTGGCTTGCATGGGGGGGGGGGAAATACAGAGAAAAACACTCTGTGGGTATTTAAGGCCCACTAAATGGAGAGTAGTGCTGAGGACTGAAATGGTGTGGGTGAGACCATGGAGATGAGAACACACAGAAAATGGTTGGACACTTGGTCAAGCCCCTGAGAGCTCAGTGCACATCCCCTGCCCAGAGAAGCTGGGAGAAGCTTTGTGGTGTACGGTAAAAGGACCAAAATGGGTCCAGTGTGAGGTGCTGAACCAATGCCCTGCCTGCTTGCACACACATCTGTAAATGAGATTTTGGGGGAGCAAGGCAAGGGGATCCTCTCAATTTCATCTGAGTCCCATCCGCCCCAGCAGCGCGGGCAGCACTGGGCAGGGACAGCGGGGAAAATGGCAGATATTCCTCAGAACCACCCAGGGCCTGTCCCTGGTGGGCAGGAGCTGCTGACAGGTCTGGGTGTTGCCCTTCACCTGGGATAAGAAGAGGGGAGCAGCCGGAGCCGCGGCGCAGTCGCTGGAGGACGGCGCGAGCGGCCCCGGGAGCCTTTGCTCAGGAAAAACCCTTCATGGCTCTGTTTGTGCAGGCTCAGACCTTTATTCTTTCAGGCTTTTTAAACTAAAGGTCATTTTTCTCTTCCCTTGCAGAGTTGGGGGGGGGGGGGGGAAAAAAAGAGAAAAAAAAGTGAATTCCTCTTGACGCAGATCCCCTTCCCCTCTGGATGGGAGTTCAATTGTTCTTGCAAGCAAACTCCAAATCTGCCCCTTGCATTCACTTCCTTTTTCCTGCCCGAAAGGAAACAGAGATTTCTGACTGTGTGAACTGGGCCTTTATTTAAGGATACAAGAAAATAGCTAAATGCTAATTCAGTGTGGATCTATGCACTTTAGCATGCGGCCAGGCAGAACAAAAGAAAGAGAAACATGTCCCCGCCCTTCCCAGCTGAATTGTAAACTGCCCACTGGTTTGAGCATAATGGGTATTTATGAAAGTTATCCTAAAACATTTATTCCAGTCCAATGCAAACCCAGACCCCTCAGCCAGGAAGTTTTTAGCTACCAAAAATAATCACCAGTGCCTGGCTAATATTTTTAACGACCGTGCGTTCTTGGGAATTTCCTCTTCCCTCCATGGAGATAAGTGATTAAACAAAATAAAGGCAGTGGCCATTTTGACAGACTGGGACGTGTCAGAGAGGAGAAATATCAACAGCTCTTTTTTTTTTTTTTAATCTTTTTCCTAAGTCCTGACTTCTGCATTCACTGTCTGCCTTTTAGGCTGAATTCCACTTCTCTCTTATGCTCTGAAATCCTGAGGAGTCAGCAGAAAAGCCATGGAAGTTTCCTGGGTAGGACTTTTAAGCCAAGGTATTAAATCCACTAAAGGGACACACTTATCTCTTACACGCATTATTAATTTCGTAAAAAGGCTGTGGAGCTCTATTCAGCTGGGGGTTACTTGGCTGGATCATTTCTGTGCAACACCATTAATGTAATGTCCTGTCCATTCTTCAGGTCCTCTCCATGGAGAGCTCCTCTGGGCTTTGTCCCACACAACCAGACCAGAACCAGCCCTTGGAGTGCATTTTTCCCATGCACAGAGGTTTTTTGTTTTTTTTTTTTGAGGTAGAAAACTTTTTAATCAGTTGCAGGTGTTTTGTTCTGTGACTAGGAAGGTTTAAAATGTCAATTTTTGTCGTCTAGAGTGACCAGTGAGAGTTGCTGGGAAAGAGATGGTTGGCTGCAGGCAGGGAAGAGGAAGAGGAGGGCTCAGCCTTCAGGACTCTGCTGAGGATGGAATAGCCCAGAAGTCACCTTTGCAAGGACAGGGAGGGATAGGATAAGGAGGCATAGCTTTAAACTGAAGGAATGCAGATTTTTATTAGATATTAGATATTAGGAAGAAATTCTTCCCTGTGAGAGTGCCCAGAGCAGCTGTGGCTGCCCCTGGATCTCTGGAAGTGTCCAGTGTCAGGTTGGACAGAGCTTGGATCAGCCTGGGATAGGGGAAGGACACCCTGCAGGGATGGAATGGGATGAGTTTTAATTTCCTTTCCAACCCAGATCAGTCTGGGCTTCCACAAAATAAATGCCAGGTCTGTGGGAGTCCTTACCTGATCCATAATTTGGTGTTACTTTTGGCAGAGAATTCAAAATGTGTGCTTTGGATCTTTGCTGAAAGCAAGGCTCTGCATTTAGGATTTGGACTCTGTTGTCAAATAATAGCAAAAATGAATTAATGGTTGTTAGTGCATCCACAGGGGTGTTTCTGGTGAGGCTCTGGCACAGGTTGCCAGAGAAGCTGTGGATGTCCCATCCCTGGAAGTGTCCAAGTCCAGGCTGGAAGGGGCTCTGAGCAGCCCAGGACAGTGGAAGTGTCCCTGCCCAAGGCAGGGGCTGGAAATCTTTAAGGTCCCTTCCAATCCAGACCATTCTGTGACTCTGTGAATAAACCTCCAGAAAGCAAAACAAACGACAAATCTGATATCCTCTGATCACACCTCCAGCCCTGAGCTGGAGTTTCTGCCCCAGCCTTTGCTGCCCGTGTTCAAGACTTGCACAGTGTTAAATTTCTGCTCCCTCACTTTCTCCTCTCCTCTTACCAGGCTTCCCTTGAGCTGTCTGTCAGGAGGGAGGGGTGGCTGAGTCTCAGAGTGCAGATGGAGCATCCCAAAGGCTGTGTGTGGTTTTCCCCCAGCACTGCTTTCCCTGGCAGGACAGGATGAAGTGTCCCAATCTCAGATTTAATCCCCTCCATCCATCTGGCCCCTGCTGACTGCTCAGGGCTCCACAGCCTGGGTGAACAGGAAGGGTTTTCCACACGTCCCATTTCACTCCTGCAGTCGGTGTGGGCTCAGGGGGGTGGGTGATGGTGTCCCCACGGTGTCACCTGCACTCATCCCAGGACAGAGGGCACAGGGCCAGGCAGGGCTGCTGCAGATGATAAAATTGGGCTGTAGAGTTTTAGGGAGAGCTCTGGAGGTGTTCAGCATTGCAAGGCTGAGCCTGTGTGTGTGTGCTGGTGGTGGGCAGAGGTCTCAGCCCTGCATCTGAGATCCCTCATCACACAGGTGGCACGAGCCTGGCCTGTGACCCCTGAGCCTTTCCATGGGGAGCTGCTGCTTAAAACCCATCACTGAGAGGAAAGGAGGGAGATTGAGCCTCCCTGCAGCTCATGTGAGCCCTCAGGGACACATTTGTGAGATTCCCTGGGTATCTGCGCTGCCAAAGATTCCCTCAGCTGGGAGTGCTGCATTCACACCCGGGGCACACAATCACCTGGTGCTGGGCAGCCTCTAAAGCCCTTTCTGCCAAGGAAAACAAGAGGGGGCTTTCTTTAGCCATGCATTTATATAAACAAACACAGGGATATTTTGCAGCTCCCCGGGGGATTTGCCCAGAGCTCAGTTCTGCTGAATCAGGGTGGGAGCAGCTCTGTGCTCCCCTGAGCCTGCGCAGGAGCTGCCGGCACGAGCTGGGGACACAGAGGACCCCAGGTGCCACGTGGCTGGCCCCAAATCCATGCCAGGCACTCTGCTGGGACAGCAGCAGAGCCCACAGGCTGCTGTGGGGGGCTGCAGGTTATAGAAAGAATTGCCACTGCCACAGCCCTCACGCTCCAAAACGCCTCTGGTTTCAGTCTGGATGGAAGTTCCAAAATCCTGTTACAAACTGAATTGTTGCTGCTTTGGCTGCCCAGAACTGAGGTCACGGACACCCACACACACACACAGAGGAATTAAATTTGGAATACAATCAGTTTTGCACGGGAATGGGCTTGAAAATTAGGGCATCGGGGCAGCTGTTTCCACACTTCTCTGCTGCCTGGCCCTCTGTCAGGTGGTGTCCTGCAGGTTCAGTGGCCCAAGCCACACACCTCTCTCTTTTCCAGCCCAGGCACAGTGTGACAGGGTGACAATAACCCCAGCACAGCCTTGCTTCCCAAACTTTGGGGGGTCACAAATACCCCAGAAGGTGCTCCAACGGCAGTCAACATTGACATGGCCCCTCTTGAGGAGGTGGCCACCAACCCTGCCATGCCTGGCACAGATCCCTGGTGCTCTGGGGGTCCCCAGTGTCCCCTTTTGAGGGGGAATGGGAGTGGGAGCTGCCAAAATGTGCCCTAGAGGGGTGGGGTGGGGTGGGGTGGGGTGGGATGGGTCCCACCCATCTCAGGCCTGGTGTGAGGCTCGGGAGGCGGCCTGGGCCAGCAGCCCTGTCCCTCCCCTGTCCCCAGGGACTCGTGGCTGCCTCCCCTGCGAGGTGGGCTCGGCGTGGGGGTCCCGCCCCGTGCCCCTCTCCCCCTCGGGGCGGCCGTGTTTGTTCTCCTCGCGGCGCCGTTATCAGCTCACAACACACACAGGAAGTCCTGTCTGGGATTGTCCATCCCCGGCCTGATTTATACAGGAAGAAAAGCATAAAAAGCCGCCCTTCCACCTCGGCAGCCACCTCCTGCCTGTGCACAGCCAGCAGCCAGCCATGCTGGGGACACCGGGGACACCAGGGCTGCTGGACCCGGCGTGGCCGGGCAGGGATGGCCACCAGGAGCCACCAGGAGCCACCGGGAGACAGGGGGGCAGCCAAGGTACCACAGAGCCCCAGCAGGCATGGAGGGATGGGATGGGATGGGATGGGATGGGATGGGATGGGATGGCATGGCATGGCATGGCATGGCATGGCATGGCATGGCATGGCATGGCATGGCATGGCATGGCATGGCATGGCACGGGGAGCTGGCACTGATATGGGGCAGCAGGAGTGTGTCCTTGTGAGCTCTGTGGGCAGCAGGAGGGTGAGCTCCTTGGGAGTGTGTCCCTGTGAGCTCTGAGCAGGTTCTGGCCCTGCTTGTGGTGCTGGGAGCCTCGGGGATGGTTGAAGAGCCAGCGTGGAGTGAGCAGGTGTGCAAAGCATCCCTTGCAGCACACAGGTGTGTGAGGCAGCCTCCACCTGCTCCTGGTGAGGCTGGGTCTGCTCTCAGCCACGTGCTGAGCAGGGCTTTGCCCTGAGCACAGCCTCCAGCATTGTTGTTTTTAAGTCACCCCAGTGGCATTCAGGCTGTTTTCACGGGGAGGGGAAGCCGGTGGGTAAATTTTGCCTCCTGTGCATGTAGAGGCTGCAAACACTTGCACAAATTCCTATGAGATAGCTGGAAATTCTTAGCTAATCTCTTTTCTTTCTGTGACTCCCTCCCTTTTCCCTCTGCCTGCTCTCTGGATACCTCTGCTACATCCCCAGGCTGTCCATCCTCCCTGCTCTGCTCTCCTCTGGGCGCTGCTGGATTCACCCCAGACCCGCTGGGATGTGGGGCAGGGCAGGGACGCGGGCAGGGCTGTCCTGGCTGTCCCACCAAGGCTCGTCCTGAGCCTGGATCGTGCTGGGCGTGCACACCAGGAGCTCAGCAAAGCCTCCCAGGTTTATAACCACGGTGCTGGGTGCTTTTCATGCTGTCTGCAGCTACTGTGGGTCCTGCTGGCCTCGTCTGGGACATTGCACAGTGCAGGCAGGAGGCCTCCATGAGGCACCCAGGGTATTTTGGGATGAAGGAGCAGCTGGGATAGCCAGGCACTGTCTGGCTGTGCAGGGACACGGAGCAGAACCACGCCAGTGAAGGGCTCTTGGTAGAAATAACCCAGCATATTTTTCCCCAGGGTCCAGCATTCGTGGAACCAACTCCCCGAGCAGAGAATCAAACACACAAAGAAACAGCAAGGCTTTGCCAGTGATCCAATAAATTTCAAGCCGGATTGGGAAGGTCTGGCAGTGCTTGGGAGGCTGTGGAAAGCTGTTGTGGCTGGAGCATCCTCAAAAATCCACCTGACCTCTGGGCAGCAGTGGGAACACGGATCTGCCCCGGCAGATTCTCCCTGTCCTCCCCGGGATGTGCCGATGGAGCTGCTCCCCCTCTCTGCTGTTCCCCTGGAGGTAAGGACGAGAAATCGAATCCCGTCTGAGCCTTTTCCCAGGCTCTGCTGCTGCTGCTGCAGATGGGGCTGGCCCCGGGGAGGAGGCAGATTTACAAACTGCAGCAAATTGGGGAAAACGAGCCCGTCCCGCTGTCCCAGCAGCAGCAGGAGGGCTGGGAGGAGCACGGGGGAAGAGGTCCCAGACCAGGCTGGGAAACAAAAATGTCTCTGCAAGCAGAAAGGGGGATCAGAACTGTTCTTTCCTCTGTCCCAAAGTGAGCTCCGGGATCCCCGTGCTGCCTAGGGCAGGTTCCTGCAGCTGGAAACTTTCCCCTGGAAGAGAAAAGATAACGAGAGCAGGAATTTCTTGTGGGAAAGGCTCTCTGCTGAGCTGTTCCCTGGGATGGTGAAAGGGCTGAGCCACCCTGCAGCTATCCCACCACACTCCCCATGGGCTGATTCACTGGGAAAGCGGGGCAGGAGACCACTGCCAGGTTTTGACGGGGAAATTTTACAGAAAGCCACAAAATTCAGTTTATTCTTGGGTGGGATGAATCATTTCCCAGTTTTTACACTGCAGCCATTCATTGCTTCTCCTCTAAATGTAAATAAAAATTTAAGTGTGCATGTGAGGGGAAAATAAAGCTGGCTGTGGGATGGTGCCCTGTTCCTGCATTTGTTTTGCACAGCCCCAGCTCAGCTGCTGGTTGTCCCCATGGGCACCTTAAGTTATAACACACTGGTCCTGAGACAACTAATGCTTGTGAATCCTTACTCAGGCCAAAAAATAAATCACTCTGTGGGGCTCAGGTCTCAGTTTTAATGTGCAGAGTCCTGAGCCACTGGTGACAAGAGTTATGGGTCAAGTCCTTTTCTTGGTTTGACCTGGTTTTATCCCACTGCCATCAGTGGACTCCTCGATTTCCACTGAGATAGCTGGAGTGCAGCTGACGCAGCTGAGAACAATATGGGCCAGAAGAGAACAGTGGGAGGTCACTTTCCTCACAGAGCCCTGCAGAACAGGGGCTGCTCCAAAGCTTAAACCGAAATGCAAAGTTTACACACAGCCTCACGAAATCCTGGGTAGAAGAATTTGTCCTAGAACAGCAAAAGCCATTCCTCCTTTTTCTATTTTTGAGAAGCACCAAAAATCCCCTTTTGCTTCAGCAAGTGGCTCCAGCTCTGTGCCAGACCCCTGTGGAGACCAGTGGGAGCCCATTGTGCGCTGCAGGTATGGGGTCAGCCATGGCTTGTGGGGGCTGAAAGGTTTTGCATCTGTGTGTGTGTCACTCCGTGCCCGTGTCCCCACCCATCTGTCACTCCAGTCTGGGCAGAGCTCGTGTGCCCGGGCACGTCCCAGGCCAGGGGCTGGAAGTGCTCCTCTCTAAAGAGCAGGCTCCTGATGTGGGACTTTAATTCTCCACTGTTTATCCTTCCTTCTCCGTGCCCCAGATACCTCCCATCCTTCTACCAACCAGGGAAGCGCTTCCAGCCCTCAGCTCCAGCCCTCAGTGCCCCATGGATGCTCTCAGGGGGATGCTGGATGCCCAGGCAGGTGCAGGGGGCTTGGCAGGCCCTAGGAAATTGGGAGGTGGTGAAAATCTCACCTGGTGCTCAGCCTGAGATGTGCTCAGCACTTGCTGTCCCTCCCAGCTCACGCTGGTGGTAAATCCAGTGGGAGACAAGGAGGTTTTCACGTTGTTGAATCCGAGAGGGAGGCTGGGCAGAAACATTTCTTTGCTGGCCTGGAGACAAGCATTAATATTAGATGTCGTGGGAGTACACTTGTGGTGTGCAAGGGAGAAAGCTGTGGGGGGAAAATGTAAAACATGGGGCAAGGGAGGACTTTGAATTCGGGCGGCCACGCAGGCAGGAGCCAGAATCCCCCGCTGCCTTTGTCAGGAGCTCATCACAGTGGCATTAACAGTGCCAACAGATCTGATCTTCCCCCAGTCTGCACTGGCATAACTCCTCTGCTTCCAAGGGAACTTTGCCAGGCCTTGTCCTGGGGGATTTCCCTCCCAGCATAATGAATATTAGCACAGAAGACACAGAACCCTCCCTGAGAGCGGAGGATTAAATGCTCTTTTAATGGGCTGTGTGCAGCTCTTTAGCAGCTGACACGGGCGCTTTGCTTGAGCAAAGATTTGACCCAATAAATGGAAGTGGAAAGGAAACTTTCTGCAGTTAAAATACTGGCAGAATTTTAAAATGCTCAGTGCACTTAGGGAGTGGCTGCCCGCGGCTGAGAGGGCTCCAGCGGGGTCCCTGGAAGTGCTGGGTCCTGGGCTGTGTGGTGGGGTCCTGTGAGGAGCTGAAGGATGAGCCCATCCTCTTCCTCACCATCAAATTTACACGTGGAATGCCAGGGATTCATGCAAAGGTTTCCTTTGCATGTGAGGGATGCTTGTCCTTAAATGAGGGTAAATGGTAAAATAGAGTGTAATGGTAAAATAGAGTGTTGGGGAACAGCAGATGGGATCACAAATCAGGGGGTAAGCTTGGATACACATGGGACAGTGTTCCAGGTGCACTCCTGTTCTCCTGGGTCCTTGGAAAATCCCAGCCTTGAGCTGCTGGAGGGGATAGACCCTGCCCAGCAAATCCCTTCTGCTCATCAGCCCCTGCTCATCCCCCAGCCTGCTCAGCCCTGAAAGGTGCAAAGGCACCGTGGCTCTGCCTGGATCCCCACTGGGATCACAGCAAGGTGAGGGAGGATGGGGGCCATGGGATGCTCCTAAACCCCCACTGTGGGATGGGGATGGATTTCCTCATGCCCTGCCATGGGTGTGACAGTGTCTGTGCCTCTCTGGCACACCAGCAGTGTGAGCTCAGTGCCTCGGGGGCTCTGTGGCCACCACCCTGCAGGGATTTTGGGAGTGTCCAGGGAACACCAGGTCCGTGGTGGGTGAGGGCTGGGTCTCTGCTCTCTGTCTGCCTGACCAGGGGAGTGTAACACTGGGCTTTTTCTGTCCTCACAGAAAGAAACCAAGATGCTCCACAAGCAAAGGGTCCCTGCCCAGCACACCTGATGGAGCACCGTGGGTGAGGTGAGTTGTCTTGGCTGCAAAATGAGATCCTGTGTTTTCAGCATGGCCACACAGAGAAGCTCTGGCTTCCACGTGCATTTTGCAATTATTAGACAATAATTCAGGCTCTGTTCATCTCCCCCATACACCAGAAAAAAACTCAATAATACTCTCTCATAACAAGATAATTGCTGTGCTTCCAAATCTCTTGGGAGTAGTTGCCTGTGCTGATGAAATTAAGGGAGCTGAAATCATTCCCCAGAGGGAGGATGGCTCCAGAGGGTGAACAAAGCCATGTGAGATGCTTTACAACACAGAGCTGCACTTCCACCAGCACCACCAAACCTTTCCCTGCTGCTGGGAGGGATCTCCATCTCCAGCAGCACTTCCAGAGAGGATTCCCCTCTGCTCCCTTCCCAGGGAGGATCCCACCAAAGCTCCTTTTACATGGAGAGCCCCAAGCACCCATCAGCTTCCCCAGAGCTCCAGTTCCATCAGCAGCCCCAGCGTATCCCTGAGGAAACAGAGGGGATGGGCCAGTGATCTCAGTTGTTCTCTTGGAGCCATTATTGTTGAACTGGTAAATATTTCCTTTAAATGCTTACATGCTTTCAAAAAATTTACAGGGCTTAATGGGAACAAATATTCCCAGGGGGCTGTATCCTGCCATTCATTTGCACATCAGATCCCTGCTATCTTTAAGAATGGTTCTGTGCATGGGCAGGCGCCTAAGTCATCTGAGAAACAATAACCCTCTGTGCTTTAATTTTCCAGACAAAAATGTAGACAAAACAAGTGGCATTTTGGCACAAAACGAGCTGCTTTGATAAAATACTGGGCATTTAAGAGGAGAAGCCTGTAGGCAGCTGGGCTGGGGCTGTGCCGGGGCAGGTGTTGGGCTGAGCCCTGGGTGTCACCCTGGAGAGTCCCTCTGCAGCTGGGGGGCTTCTGAGGAATTCCCTAAGCATCCTTTATGATTTGCTGCAAAGCTGGTGGTTCATCACCGGCTCCTGCAGGACTTTGGGATGAGCTCAGGGGGATTAGGGGCACGGAGCAGGTCTCTAACCCAGGGAGAGGCGATGTCTCCGAAAGTCCTCTGTGGTGGTGGGGAGTGCGGAGCGGGACAGTCATTTGTAGTCAAGAGAATTCAATTTGCCCTGGGCACTGGTGATGGACCATCCCCCGGGGAGTCTGCGGGGCCGGGGCTCAGCCGCGATCTCTCGCTGTTAATCCCCAGCCCACCCAGCCGGGCTGGGCCACTGGGGGGCTCAGGGCCCGTGGGGGCTCCTCCTGCCCTGGGCTCGCAGGTAAGGCTCCACATCCACCCGGGGCAGGGGTCGCCGCAATCCCGTCCCCATCAGCGACACTCGGGACACCACAGCAGCGCGTCCCCTCACCCGGGCGGGGCGGCTGCGGGTCCTGCCGTGTCCCCGCATGACTCCCCGCGGGTCCCGCTGCCTCCGGCGGCGCTGCCGCGTCCCGGGGAGCCGGGGGCAGGCGGAGATCCCCGGGCCCCGGCGCTTCCCCCCGGCCGGGAGGCTCCGCTTTCCTCCCCGCCGGGAGCTCATTGGGCCGGGGCGGAGGGACCGGCTCGGGCCGGGGGAGGAAATGCGCGGGGGGCACGGCCCGGCGGCGGCTCCGCGGCTCTGCCACCGGCACCGGTGAGTCCCGGGCGGGAGGGCCCGGCACGGCCGGGGGGGCTCGGCGGGGACGGACGGGGCACGGGGGTGCCGGCGGAGCGGGGCTCGGTACTGCGGCGTGGGGAGCGGCCGGGGGGATGGACCGGCGGGAGGGCTCGGGGCTCGGGGCTCGGGGCTCGGGGCTCGGGCTGCTGCGGCCGCGGGAGCATCCGCGGGACAGCCGCGTCCCCCCGGGACTCCCGTGTCCCTACAACCCCCTAGGACACCCGTGTCCTTACAGCCACCCCGGGACACCCGTGTCCCTACAGCCATCCCGGGATATCTGCGTCCTCACGGGACACCCGTGTCTCTACAGCCCCCCGGGACACCCGTGTCCCTACAGCCCCCTGGGACACCCGTGTCATTACAGCCATCCCGGGACACCCGTGTCCCTACAGCCCCCCTGGACACCCGTGTCATTACAGCCCCCCTGGACACCCGTGTCCTTACAGCCATCCCGGGACACCCGTGTCCTTACAGCCCCCCTGGACACCCGTGTCCCTACAGCCATTCCGGGGCACCCGTGTCCCTACAGCCCCCCTGGACACCCGTGTCCTTACAGCCCCCCTGGACACCCGTGTCCCTACAGCCATTCCGGGGCACCCGTGTCCCTACAGCCCCCCTGGACACCCGTGTCCTTACAGCCCCCCTGGACACCCGTGTCCCTACAGCCATTCCGGGGCACCCGTGTCCCTAAAGCCCCCCTGGACACCCGTGTCATTACAGCCATCCCGGGACACCCGTGTCCCTACAGCCCCCCTGGACACCCGTGTCCTTACAGCCCCCCTGGACACCCGTGTCCTTACAGCCCCCCTGGACACCCGTGTCCTTACAGCCCCCCTGGACACCCGTGTCCCTACAGCCATT
Organism: Molothrus aeneus; assembly: GCF_037042795.1. Classification (NCBI taxonomy): domain Eukaryota; kingdom Metazoa; phylum Chordata; class Aves; order Passeriformes; family Icteridae; genus Molothrus; species Molothrus aeneus. The sequence goes on along the minus strand of NC_089664.1, from coordinate 8,840,014 downwards.
CCGGGGCACCCGTGTCCTTACAGCCATCCCGGGGCATCCGCAGCCCCGCAGTCCCGGGCGGTACCGGGTCCCTGCATGGTGACGCTGTCCCCGTGCCCCTCCGGACAGTGTCACAGCCCCCTCGGCGGTGTCACCGTGCCCGTGTCCCGCTCCGTCCCGCGGTGCCGCATCCCAGCCAGCGCAGGGAGGGGGCTGGGAGGGAGAATCCATCGCCTGCGGCTGGCGCTGAGCCTCCCCGGCACGGTTCGGCTCTGAGGGCACAGCCAGGGCTGGATCCCGGGTTCACCTGCAGAACCCGGCCGGGCTGTCTGGAAAATTGCAGCTTCTGGTCCCGGCAGAGCCGTCGCATCCTCGCCCGGGGCTGGATTCTCTCGTCTCATCCCTCTGCAGCCTGAGCGCGATTCCTCCTGCTGCCCTCAGCTGGAGTTTTGGCCGCGGTTCCGTGGGCAGAGCTGCAGAAAGCGCTGCTCACCTGCGCCGTGGGTTGGGTGTCCCCTCGGTTGCTGTGGCAGGTGAGGCAAGAGCAGAATTTTGGGAATTTAGGAGAATTTTGGGAATTTAGGAGAACTTCGGGAATGGTTCTGGCTGGTGGGACAGGAGCACGTGGTCAGCCCAGGAGGGTTTGCTGACCCCTAAGATATAATTTCACTTGTCAGAACACGGGGCTTCACCTCGTCATTTGAGAGGCTTAAAAGGCAGAGACAAAAAAAGTATTTATTTTTTTCTTGAGCATTATTTTTTTCTTCCTCAAGTTCTGTGCTTTAGAAAAGCATGGAATAGATGGTGGCAACAGGTTGGAGGATCCTCAGCAGCTTTAAAGAGGTTGATTTTTGTAAACCCATAAAAAGACAAGTCTAGACTATCGTATTTTCTACTTTTACAGCTTTTTCTGGTACAAAGCAACCATAATTTTATGACCCAGAGGGATCCTTGAGGTAGGACACTGCAGCTCCAGTTCAAAGTGAAAAAACAAACTCTGTATTTTAGGCTCGTGCCCTGTGTTTCCTGCCATCCCCGCAAGGAAAGCTCCCATGGCAGCCACGGGAATCCTGTGGGAGGATGGAGATGGTTGGCAGAGTTTGACTTCCAGACTTCAGGATCTGGGGCTGTAGGGAAGTTTTGTGTCCCAGTATAGCCCTGGGAAAAGCTGACTGATGGAGCAAAGGGGAGTTGGTGTGTGTCTGTACACCAGTGTCCTTGGAATGTCTCCAGGAGGACTGGGGAGAGGGAAAGCTCCTTCACTATTTTTAAAAAAAAACAAACTTTCCTTCAGGACAAGTGAGATTTGCTTTCCCGATGGTGGAGGTACCATAAATTCTTCATTAGGAAATTAAACTAATTGCAGTGTTTAAAGAATGGAGGACTACAGGCTTTAAAGTACCAAAATCCTCCTTCCATCCTCTGGGCTGGGTTTGCATGGAAATCTGCTGGGATATTTGATATTTGACATTTGATATTAAGAGGCAGGAATGCACCAGGCTGTTTCTCTCCAGATGTCGATCTCCATTTCTCCCCACCTCAGATTCTTCTCCTGCACCAAGGAAAGGACAATCCTGAGTGCCTTGGAGAAGGGCTTGGAGACCTGCATGTCTGCAGATTTGCCATGGTTATTTGTAAAAACCCGTCTCAGAGTTGGGATTTCCCAGTGGAGTTTGGGGATCAAACTGCAATTTTCCAGTCCAATCCTGCCCCACAGCATGTGGGGATTTTAGAAAGTTGATTTGCAGCTCCCCAAATCTGCAGTCTCAGAAGGAGGTTTCTTGTTGTGTAGTCTCCCCTTTCAGACAGTTTAATCAGAAGATTCTTTCTTGAATTGCTGCATATTTAAGGTGGGTTTCTTGATTTGTTCCTCCTTCAGCTGCTGCCATCCAGAGGCCAAGTGGTTTGTTTAAACGAGATATTGTTTCAATTGGATATAGTTACTGACTCTCTTCAGCCTTGTTTTGTATTTGTCCTCTGCTAGAAAATCAAAACCTCTGGGTTTGTGCCTCAGAGCCGACTCTGCAGATGGTACATATGGCCCTTTTCTCTGCGACAAATTTGTGTTTTAAAGAGAAGAAGATCAGGTTTCAGTGTTTTATGTGGTGGGAAAACACAGCTTTACAATGCTGTGTGCATTAAGAAATGACAGGCCATTGTTTTGCCCTCTTGCCTGGAACTGGCAGCGAGCTGGAGGCAAAACACATCCCTTCCCTGCCCCTCAACACACAGCTGGGCAGCCCCTGGTGCCCTGAGAGCATCTCCAGGCATCCCCTGGGGTAAATCAAGGATAATTCCTGAATTAATATTGAGCACAGTGACGAGACGAGCAGGGCAAGGTGGGTTTGTGCCTGGAGCAAACCCCACCCTGCCAGGGTTTGTCCCCGTGGCTCTGCTGGGTGTCACCAGCTGGGCAGGGACACCTCACAGAATCACAGAATGACCCAGGCTGGAGAAGACCTTTGAGATGAAGTCCTTTGACCTAACACCTCCTTATCAGCTGCACCATGGCACTGAGTGCCACATCCAGGGACAGTGACTCCACTGCCTCCCTGGGCAGCCCATGCCACTGCCCAATCTCTCTTTCAGTTCAGAATTTTCTCCTGAAATGTCCTCCCACTCACAGCGGTGCCCTCCTGCCCGCAGGGATCCCCACTGAAGGACGAGCCATGCAGTAGGAGCCAGCACATCCCACGGAAGAGCAGGACCGAGTGCTGCAGGAGGAACAGGACATGTGGAGCCTCAGCTGCCTCCTCTGGGGACTCCTCCTCATCCTCAGCACCACCAGCACGGAGGGCTTTGCCCCGGCAGGGTAAGGCTGTGTTTTGTTTGCAGCTCTCAGGTGTGTTCTCCACCCATCAGGGTGAGGCACATCCTCTCTGGGGGGGAACAGCCCTGTGTGGCTCTCTGGGCTGCTGAGGAGGTGGAAAATGCTCTCCCAGGGCTCAGCAGCTTGTTGCTGGTTGTTTGTTTTCTCACTGGAGCTAAAACATCTCTCAGAGAAAATGTCCCAGCTCTGTTTAACTCCAGGCAGGGGCACAAAGACACTCTGGGCTTTTTGTTCAGGAGAGTCAAAAGCTGATCAGGCCCTGAGCTGTTCAGGAATTATTACAGTCTCTTTCAAGCACATCCTCCATGAAAATATGTGTGAAATGCTGCTAGCACAGAGATCAAGCGCTGTGAACAAGCTGTCACTGAAGGATGCAGCTCCCATCAGAGGATGCAGCTCCCAGCTCTGATGGACACCCAGGGACGCAGGTGTGGAAAAGCCCAGGCTGGGCTTTGTGCTCCCCAGGATGCTGCTGGGGCCCATGGTCCTGCCAGCCCAGCAGGGGCAGCTCCAGCAATTCCCCTTCCCTTTGTGGGAAATGGGTCTGGGAGAACTCCCTGGCTCCCAGCACAGCCTGGGCAGGCACAGCTCAGCTCCTGCTGGCTCTGAGGAAGCCCAGAGCTCACTGCCCAGTTTCTTCCTGAGCCGAGAGGAGCTGGAGCTCAAAAGCCTCCCCCAGACACAGCTCACATTTTCTACAAAGTTTGTTTTTACACTGAAATGCTCCTCCAGTGTCAAACCTTTCACATTCTGTCCAGGACTGAAACCACAGCTGAATTCCTCGCTCACACACACAGGCTGCAGCTAAAACTTTGTTCTGAATTTTACAAAGCAAACAATTGCAGTTTAAAAATTGCATCTTCTATAACATTAATCATGAGGCTGAGAGGAGTTTTCTGGAGTTAATGGAAACCATCTGATGTCCATGCTAATTCCCAGGCTTTTTATTTTAGTTTCTAATTGAACTGGGAGGCTGAGACAAGTAGATGGGTTCCTCAGTGGGACTGACCTGCTTGGGCTGGAAATTGTTGAAAAAAAGGATGTTTAACCAAGACCACTTTGGCTGTTAACCTTGGGAAAGTTTTTGCCTGGATAACACTCATCTTAGCAAGGCTGGGGAGTGCCTTTTGTCCAACCTCTAATTTTTTTGTGGTGAGCCTGACCCTTCCTGTGAAATCATTAATTTCTTGGTGACCACAGGGGTATCCGTTTCAGGAATGCAAAAGTCTCAGAAAGGAAAAATCCACCCAGAAAGTGAGTGATTTTAGGGGAAGGGAGACAATGAATGTAATGAGTAAATCATCCCTAAATCTGGGTCCCAGCTGCTCCCTCGGGACGGGGGAGGAAGCGCCCGCGCCGCTCCAGAATTGTGTCACTGACCCCAAACAGCTTGAAGTGGCTTCCCAGGTCACCGGGGCAACCAGTGCAGCAGCCCAGTGCAGAGAGGGGAGCTCAGGCCGTGTCCTGGCTGTGGGACTGACCCAGCTCCGTGTGCCCAGGCGCAGGGTGTGCGCAGCCCCGGGGACGCCGAGCGCCCACGCCGAGTCCCACGTGCAGCCCGTGTACCAGCCCTACCTCACCACCTGCCCGGGCCAGAGGCTCTGCAGCACCTACAGGTGAGCCCTCCTGCCTGTGCCACGGGCAGCACAGAGCCTGCTGCACCCACAGGCGTGGGGATTCTGTCCCGTGTGACCGCGTTCACGGGGGGCTCGGGTTGAGGGAAGAGATGAGGATCTGGCTTTATGTTTCAGAAGGCTTGATTTATTTTTTTATGATATATATTACATTAAAACTATATTAAAGAATAGAAGGAAGGATTTCATCAGAAAGCTAGCTAGGAATAGAATAGGAAAGAAAGAATGGTAACAAAAGCTTCTGTCTCAGACAGAGAGTCTGAGCTAGCTGACTGTGATTGGCCATTAATTAAAAACAACTAACATGGGCTAATCACAGATCTACTTGTTGCATTCCACAGCAGCAGATAACTATTGTTTACATTTTGTTCTTGAAGCCTCTCAGCTTCTTAAGAAGAAAAATCCCAAAGAAAAGATTTTTCATAAAAGATGTGTGAGACAGTTCCCCCCACTGGAATGGGGATCCCAGCCCTGGGAGCGCCCTGAGCCACTGTGGGAGCAGGGCAGGGGTTTGGGGCACCCTGCTCAGCCCAGCCTTGCCTTGCAGGACCATCTACAGGGTTGCCTACAGGCAGAGGCACAGGCAGCTGCCCCAGCCCATGGCCTCGTGCTGTCCTGGATGGAGCAGAGCAAGCGGCCACACGCTGGGCTGTAACAGAGGTGAGGAGCTGCTGGGTCACCCCGGTGCCACTGCCCGTCCCCAGACCCCTCGTGTCCCTGGAGGGGGCCCCAGGACCCCATCTCTCATTTACCAACCATCTGCCTGTCAGTGGATTCTCCCTGAATTAAATTTTCAGCATGACAGCCAAATGTGGTTCAATATCTGATTAATTCCCAGCTTTTCCCTGCTGCCTCTTGGGCCTTTTCCCTTTGGGATCACTTATTACCTTCATAGTTACCAGAGGATCAATAAAACAATTCCTTCCCATCTAAATCAGCAGAAGTGGATGAGAAACACTTTCAGGAGGCAACAAATACAAACCACAGCAGCAGCAGCCAGTCTGTCCCCAGTGGGCTCAGAGTGTGGCACCAGGGGCTGCTGCTGCCTGCTGCCCTCCTCCTTCCCACCTTTGCTGCCTGCAGGGCCTTCAGCTTCTTTCCAGCTCCTCTTCCTCCCATCCATGCTGAGCCCTGCTCCCTCTGGGCAGCTCAACCCCGCTGTGTGCTGCTGGTGTGTTTTGGGGTGTGCACAGCTCCAGGGGGGAGCGAGGGAGGGAGCTGGGGACCCCTGGAGCAGCTGGGTGATGCTGTGCTGTGTTCCCTCTCACAGCTGTGTGCTGGGAGCCGTGCCAGAACGGAGGGAGCTGTGCCTTCCCTGGGAGATGCTCCTGCCCCCCTGGCTGGACAGGGAGAGCCTGCCAGACAGGTACTGGCCATGTCCCCCTGTCCCTGGTCCCGTGTCATACCTGCCCTGCTGCTGGGACAGCTTCTGGGAGCATGCCAGCTGCCGTGGGGCTCTGGGTGTCCTTTGCCCCACACCAACCCCTCAGGGGGGACAGGGACCTTGTCAGACCTTATCCCTTACCAGACCTTGGGCCATGTCTGACTCTGTCCCTCTGCACACGCACGACACTTGCTCCAGGAAAGGATGGGGAGTGTGGCTCCCTTTGGCTGCCTCAGTTCTCCCTCCTGTGCCGCTCTGGCACCCCCATTTTCTCTGCCTGCTGCTCTGTGCTGGGTCAGGGTGAGCAGAGCTGTGAAGCTCTCTGCAGCACAGAGCCCTTGTGGGGCCAGCCTGGGGTTATGTGTCGTGATCATCCCTCCCAGGCTTTGTAAACTCTTGCTGTAAACTAAAATGCCCTTTTACTGCAGAGACTAAAAATCCATAAACCAAAGATATCTGGGGGTGGAGGAGAAGTCTGGTGATGTCCAGGCACGGGAACAGCGCCAGTGCTCCTCACAGCATGGAGAAATCAGGCAGTGTGGGGCACACCAGTGCTGCAAACCCCTGCCACGGCATTTCCCAGCTTTTCCCAGCTTTCCAGCCTCCTGTAAGGCAGAGGAGGAGCGTGTGGCATTGACCCATGCTGGGCCAGGCAGGGCTGAACCCATTGCTGACAGCTCCAGCTCTGAGGGAAAGGATTTTCCCACTGCCTAAAACAGATTTGCCCGGGCGTGGGAAGAGCTTCAGCTCTTTCTGCTTTGTGGGAACAGCTTTAATAACTCCCCCGTGTGAGGAGAGGTTACTGGGTTCTGTACACACTTGAAAGGCTGATAGCTCCTCGCCACAGCTGGCTGGAACCAAAACCCCGGCCGTAAATCCGGGATGAGAGCAAGCACTGCCTGCACCCGCCTGGCCAGAGCTGGGACGTTTCTGACCACAGCTTCTCCTTCTGGTGGTATTGTGGGGGGAGCAGGAGGAGGGGAGGAGGTCAGACCCCCTCCAGCTTAGCCCAGGTTTATCCAGGGCTGTCCCAGACGCTGAGACATCCAGAACTGTGCCCAGCACAAGCCCCAGCTCACTTGGGGGGCACTGCCTGGGGTTCCATTGCAGCCCCCCTGTGTCCCTCACCCTGTCCCCTCCTCACTGAGCTGTTCCTGTGTTCCAGACGTGGATGAATGTGCCAGCCAGAGCCATGGGTGCAGCCAGCTCTGCATCAACACAGCCGGGAGCTTCCACTGCGCCTGCCGGGACGGCTTCAGCCTGGCCGCCGATGCCAGGGGCTGCCAGCCCCTGGTGCCAGCCCCTGGGACAGACGCCTCCAGCCAAGCAGGTATCCTGTCCCTACATTGAGCCCCAGCTGCTGGGAGCCTGCAGGGAGAGCTGAGGGAACACTCAGCATCGCAGGAGATGGGAGAGGGGACAACAGCCAGAGCCCCTCAGCTTTATTCTCTCTGAGCCAGGAGTGCTTCTCCCACCCAAACAAGTTCCCCTGAGCACAAATCCATCTGTGAGGGTGGCAGGGCCTGGCTGTGGCTGGAGCTGTCTGGGATGTGTCTGTTCTCTCCCTCATCATCCTCGTTCCTGCAGGGCAGGTCTGGAGCCACGAGGAGCGGCGCTGGTGACGGCCCATTATTACTTTTGGTACGCGCTGTGACACTTCAAACTCGTACCGTGAGTAATAATGCGCTGTGGCCAGCATGGGCACCACACAGCAAACATCTGGGACAGCCTGCACGTGCCCCACCTGCCTCTGCCCCTGTGCTGGGCCCTGACAGGGACAATCCCTTGTGCCCACCAAGCACAGGGCAGAGCTGGGTGTTATTTGGCAACACGGGCACAAAAGGCCAGGATCCACCAGATCTCTTGTCCTTTAAGCATCGCCCCACTGCCTGAAACCCTCCCCGCTTTGTTGCAGGTGCTGCAGCAGCAGGAGCAGCCTGTGCCAGATGCCAGCAGGTCCAGCTGATGCTCTGGGGGATGACCTGGGGGTGGAAAGCAGCAGGGCTTGGCCAGAGCCCTGCAGCCATGTCTTTCTCCCCAGCAGCTTCCACCTCACTCAGCAGTGGGCTTTTACTCACTGACATTCCCTGGGTCACTTTTTCAGGTCCCTCCAGTGAAATGAAGGAAGAATTGAAGGACCTGAGGAGCAGAGTGGAAGCGCTGGAGCAGGTGAGTTGCAGCACATCCCTGTGCCCTGTCCCTGCTGGGCCAGCTCCCACCCGGGGCTGTTTGCAGCCAGGGTTTCCCTCCTCCCCGGCTCTGTTTTTAACAATCCCAGCAGCAATCCCAGCTGTGCTCCCCGCAGCCGCCGGCAGCGCCCACACCACGGCTTTTCCAGCCCTTTGAACACAACTGCAGCCCCTTGAGCCCTCCCTGGTGGGTGTTGCATCCCCCCCGGGTGGTCCTGCTGGCCGGGGGGATGCACTCACAGCTCCCCTTCTCCCTGCAGAAGCTCCAGCTGGTGCTGGCCCCCTTCCACAACCTGATGCCGCCAGAGGATGTCGGTGCAGACCCCATCAGCCGCCTGTCCCACTCCCTCCAGCAGCTGGACAGGATTGACTCCCTGAGCGAGCAGATCTCTTTCCTGGAGGAGAGGCTGGAGACCTGTAAGTGCCTGGAAAATCAGTGGGGGATGATGATCTCCCTGCAGCCACGCTGGCCACAGGGAGCAGATGTGGGCCAGCGAGATCAGTGACACATATGCCACTGTTAATCTGGATCTGCCTCAAGCTCAGCAGCCTGTAATTAATAAAGGATGAACACCAACAGCCCATTAGCTTCATTTCAAAGCTGTTTCTATGGCTGCACCATCTGACTGCCCACGTAGCAGCCAAAAGTGGCGGGATTGGCACATGGAAACGTGGCTGTGGGGCAGGGCTGAAGGAGGCACTGGGAGCAGTGGGGCACCTGTGGCAGGCAGCACCTCACAACTCCTGATAACTCCTGATATCCTTCCTGATAACTCGGGCCTTAGGAAAGAACCCCCAACTCTTAGGAAATTAACAGCCCAAAAAGTCAATCAGGGAAGTTTAGGGAGCGTGCAGAAGTTGGCAGATTTATGAGCCTGGGAAGTTTTAGGCATTTCTTTTGGAAGTTTACAGACCAGTAAGGGCACCAGAGAGGGTCTCTGAAGTAGCAAACTGAGGAAGGGCCCCCAGTGAGAGCTGTCATGTGTGAAATGGCTGGAGGTGGAGGCTCCTGCCTGGTGTCCCCACCACGCAGAGGGACAACAGCATCCCCTCAGGTTCCTGTGGTGCCCACCTGGACTCCAAGCAGAACACAACCATCTGAACTCTTTTCTTGTGATAGGCAGCTCTTTGCAGCTCATTTTCCCATTAAATAATTCCAGAAACTAGACACGGTTGGGGTGTGCAACAGCAGCTTGCTGAGTCTTGGAAAGACTCAGGAGAAACTGGTTCAGGGCATATTCAGTCCCAGTTCAGTGCTTGCAGTAATGGCTGAGAGAGAAAAAGAATTCAAAGAACTTCTCTGAAGGCAAAGTAGCTGCAAATAGACACTTAAAAACCATCTCAGAAAGGGGTAATTACCAGAACCACTGAGTGTTCCAGCAGGCTGAGTTTTCTAGTAGTGCCCTGCACATATTATTAGTGACAGCACAGAGGAATGTGAGCAGTATCACAAGGTAACATGGATTCATTCCAAGGGATGACTCCAAAGTCCTGAAATTAATTTTTGCCAAGTCTGTCTCAGCAAGCAAAACCTGTTTTTGTCTCTTTTCATGGTCCCTGTAGGACACAAAGCTGTCCTGTCATACCCCAGTGAGCTCTGGGGCTCACAGGGCATCCCATGGAGTTACTCAGCCATCCCTGTTCCATGCCTGGAGGAGCATTTCCCAACTAAATGCTACCCTCCAACTGCACTCCCCTATTTACTGCTCAGTGGGGATGTGTGCAATGACCAAAAAACCCATTTTCCCTTCTTTAAACCACCAGCAGAGGCACCAGGTCAGAGCTCTGTAAGCCATAACGATTTTGGCCCCTGATCCAGCACAGACTGTTCTGCCATTGGATTTGGGGACATTGTGCACAGGGCCCAGGCAAGGACTGTGACATGCCAGGGAGGTGACAGTGACACTCCTGAATGTGGGGAGATGAAGCCTGCCTGGGCTTGTTTGCCAAAAGGAAAGCAGCAAGTGTGGGTGACAGTCCCAGAGGTTCAGGTCAGTCTCATTCTGCCAGGCTCATGATTGAATTTATCAGGCTGAATTTATTTTCTTTTTTCCAATCTTCCCAGGTTCCTGCAAGAATGAACTCTAGCAGAGTGCCTGGGGACCTGGAGCAAGCTGACCCACAGCTCTTATCTCCCTCTCCAGCCCTAGGCTGGGGATGAAGCCTCACCATCACAGGAAGGCAGAGGGTGGCAGGAGAAGGCTCCCATCAGCATCTCCATCATTCTCTCTTCCAGCTCACCTCACCAGAGGCCACACAGTTCCTTCCAAACTGGACTCTGAGGCCTCTCCCTGCTGGAGAGGCAGCAAATAAATGCCTTACCTCGTGCCATGAGTGCCTGGCTGTGCCAGACTGGCTGTGTGTGTCACCTGGGGGGTGTGCAGCTGCCCCAGGCTTTTCCTCAGCACTACCCTGGGATAACAGCTCCCAGGGAGCAACGGGCACAGGGCTGGCTGTGGAGCACAGAGCTGGCCCAGGCAGGGCAGCTGCCTCCCCACACTCCCTGTGCTTGCTGTCACAGAGAGAAGGTGGGGACAAGTCCCTGCAGCCCCAAGCCAGGTGTCACAGCAGGGGAGAGATGGCCCTGGTGCCTGCAGGGCCGGGTACAGGAGTGGATGCCCATCCCTGCAGCTCCCATTCTGCTCTCCAGGAGCCCTGCAGTTGGATGGTGCCTCACCAGTGAGGTTGGTGAGGCCTCCCTGCCTGGGAGGGCTCCTCCTTGTCCCCCCACAGGGTGGGGACAAGGACCCCCCCTGTCTCTCCCTCACCAAACCCACCCCCTGCGAGAGCTCAGGGATCAGCACCCCTCCCTCAGCCCCCACACAAGACAAGAAAGCTCCTTTATTTAAATAACCAAAGGTGTAATTTCTATTTTTTTTTTGTTGATTTTTTGTAAAGCAGATAACATTCTCAGCCCAATTAAAAGTGAACAGCAGACAACTGCACATAGAGGCACTGCTCCCTCCTCCCAGGAGGAGTCAGACATGGTTCCCCCTCCCCAGGAGCCCTCCCAGGGCCCTCCTGGGTTGACCCTCCATGACAGCCCTTTATCTGCCACTCTCACAAAGTGCTGGTTTGGTTCCCACCCTCCCACCCCGACCCTTCCCATCCCCTGAGTCTGTACTGTAAGGCCCCTCCAATGAAGCCCCTGGCAGCACCAGCTCGGCCCAAGGGCTCCTTCCATGGAGCTCCCTGCCTTTCCCAGCTGAGGCCAGATAAACACAGCTCCAGCAGTGCAGGCTGCAGGAGCTGGGTGTGCTGCTTACCTGAGTAGCCCCAGCTGGTTTATCCAAAGGTCCCCTGTGCCATGAACAGGAGAGCTAAAGCTAAAGAACCATGGACCTGACCCAGCCTCCAGGGGCATCAACATTCCACAGCTCCCGGTGAGGCATCCAGAAGCTCTGTTGGTCCATCACCCTAAGGCACAGGGGAACCCGTTTTATCTGACTGGAAAAGCGGTTTATATCCCCCAAAGGGGGAGCTGAAGCCTTCCCAGCCCCGTGCCAGCTGCAGCTCACCCACCCTGCGGCTCTGCAGGGGTTTTACAGGCCCTGGAGAGCAGCAGCTCCGCCCCGCACATCTTCCCCAGCAGAGACGCGGGACAGGCACCATCTTTCGGCCAGCGCTGACCATGACAAGTGACAAACCGAGCACGACAGAGCCCTTTGCCTCCATGAGGGGCATTGCAGGGATGTGACCAGGCTGAGCCACCACCACGGCAGGGAGCTGGCAGCAGTTTCCCAACGTGATGCTGTTGTGACACAAGGGCACCTCAAGGGGACAGGCCTGTGTGTCCGACTGGTGGGTGGGAGTGCTCTGGGCTGTCCAGGGAGGACACCACACTCCTAGCACTGCTGAAAAGCCAAAATCTGGATTTTCACCCCAGTTCTCAGCCCTGTCTGAGCACCAAGGTTGTGCTGATACAAACTGCTGCCTGGTGGTTTCCACCTGGGACATCACAGGGCCACCTCACCAGCTGAGCCTGCTGGAACACAGGTGCAGGGACAGTCACATGAGGCAGAGCTCAGGCTCCAGGCAGGTTTTTGCTGTCACCCCAAGCTAGCTGCAAGAGCTGGGGGAACTCACCTCTCTAGTCATTGAGCCCTTTGGTAGCACAAGTTTGATGCCTGAGAAATTCAGAAAAAGGAGATATTGTGAAGTGAGAAAATGAACCCATAAGAGAAATCCACTCAGAGGGGAACCTTAGTGCTGGCTTGACACCCTGTGTGTGCCAGTCTGTGGTGCTCCCAAGAGTTAGAAATCACTGCAGAGGAGAAGAAGATCCTTCAGTATTTGGCAAGAACAGACAGGTCCCTTCAGCCACCACTGCACGGTGACACCACTGGAGAAGGCTCTAGGATGAGTCCTTTGCCTGGCCTGGATGGCCTGACAGCCTGAAGAGGGTCTCCCTCATGGTGCTGAAGCATCTGTCAGAGAGCTCGGTGACATCGTCTGACGTCAGCCCTTTGGTCTCTATTGGAGGCAGAACCTCAACCTTGATTTTGCCTGGGGACAAGAGAGGAGCCTGTGAGAAACCCACACACCACAGGAGCTCTGTTCTCTGCCCTGTTCCCCACCCTGGACAGCCCCAGCACAGCCCTCAACCCCTCCCAGGGCTTCAGGCATCCACCCCTGGAGCACAGGCAGAGTTAGATGCCAGCTCCAACAGCTGTGCCACCCAGCATAATCCCCCCGTGCCCCAAACTGCCATCCCAGCCAGACCCTGCCCAGAGCAGGAGGTAGCAACCAATTTTTAATGAAAACATCCCTCAGTGTATTTAATTACAGCCCTTCCTGAGTTAACCCAGCCCAGGCTCTGGTGCCAAGTGCTTTGAACTGCCTCCAAACATCTCCCAGCAGGGTTCCTCCTGTTCACCCCAGCTCTGCTTCCCTCCCACACCCCTGTGAGCCAGATCTCCACACAGGACAACAGCAACCATGTCTCCAAGTGACTCTTTGTTACCTGATGTAAACAGTTTTGTCTTTGGGTTATAGAAGCTGGTGAAGGAGGAATACACCACAGGGATCACTGGGACCTTGGGGAAGGGAAGAAAAAGAGGAGTTACTGGCACTTCAGGGCAGGCCAGAGACAGGCAGCAAACCCCATGCTGCAGAGCTGACCTGGCCTGGCTCTCAGACACACAGGGCACACACAGCCCCACAAGCAACACCCACTTCCAAAGGGTAGAACAATCAGCAGTCAAATGGAATCAAAACCACTCCCCAAAGACTCAAGGCACAGGGATACTCAAGGAACCAGGGCCAAGTTCCACTCCAGCCTCAGCTCAGCACTGGCTTTTAGGGCTCCTCGACCCAAGTGAGGCTCCAAACCCCAGGTATTTTCTGTCCTGCAATCAAACACTGCAGGCTGCCTGTTCTGACAGGCCTTGCCTGCTGTACAGGCATGTGTCTGGGGCAGGGTGGCTGCTCTGCTCTCAGTTTCTAAGGAAAGGAGTCACCAGTTGTTATCAATTGCTCCTGGGGAAGCTTCAGACAGACACAGGGCCAGGAGGGCAGGCAGAGCTGTTGCTCCAGTGCTGGTAACACAGCCAGGATCTACAGTTGGTGACTCAGGGGGGTGTAGCAGAGGCAGGAACCAGTTCCATGTCATCCTTTCCTCCAGCAGCTGCCAGGCTCTGCCTTGGCTGCATCACCCAGGCAGGAATGGGGATGGTACAACACAGGCTACACCCTGGGCTTGGCCAAAAGAACCCAGTCAGAGAGCTGGCATCTCTTCCCTTTCCCAAAATCCCTGCTGTAACACCTTTCCTGGGGGAAACCAGTTTCCCCTGAGGCCTCGAGTCATCCCAGTCTCTGGCACACTGCCCCAGCACTGTGCCCAGGCAAACACCCTGCTCCTGAGACAGCTCTGGCCTGAGCCCCCACTAACTGCTCATGGATGCTGTCATTTTGGAGAGAAAAGACATATCAAGAACTGCCATATGGCTTGCCAGGGAGGCAGCAGCTATTTTCACACAGAGCAAGCCCAGATGTTGCTCTAAAGCACAGGAATTAACAATCCTGAATCATCACTACTATATGACTGTGACCTGGGGGATTGAGAAATGAATCGTCAGCTTTGGGCTCCCCCAGGAAAGAACCCACTGGGCTCCCTGCCAGCAGCGAGCTCTGGGCTGCAGCCATGCCCCCAGGAACCCCTGGGCACTGGCACTGCCCTGCCATGCTGCCAGGAAAGCCTGGAAACAGGGATCAAGTGTGCTGTCCCTCACACTCCTCCCTCCAGAGGGGACACCAGGACTGAGGTAGGCAGGAGAGAGGACAGGGCAGTTCTCCACTGTCTACAGCCACTCACGCTCGTTCCCAGAGGGGACAGAAAAGGCCCTTTTCTGGCTGCTGCAGGGCAGCACTTCTGACACCAGTGGTTTTCCTGAGTAGGTGTTACCAGGGAACACAGCTCATCTGAGAGCAAACAAACCACACACTGCATGATCAGTGTGCAGTGCCACTGCAAAAGCACTCAGGGTTCCCATGTAGGGGCAAAGCACTGTTACCTGTGCCTGGACAGCGAGGTGAAATGCTCCTTTCTTGAATGGCAGCAAATCCCCAGTGCAGTTCCTCGTGCCCTCTGGATATACCCACACCTTCACCTGCACATGGAGAGAGAAGGCTCTGCTCCAGAAATCCACTTGCTCTGGTGGGAGACAGCAGCCAGCTCTGCCAAGCTGAGCCAGAAGCACCAGGAGTGCCACAATGCCCCCGTGCCACCCCACCCAGCTCCACAGTGACACTCACATTCTCAGCCACCATAGTCTTGGCCACCTCTGACATGACCATCTTGGCACTGCTGGTGCTCTTCCTGTTGATGAAGATGACGCCACCGAGGTACATGATGAGCCCCACGCTGCCCATGTACATCAGCTCCTTCTTGCCCACCTGGACACAGTTGTCGGGCAGGACCTCCATCAGCCCTAGTGGGATGGCAGAGGGCAAGACCCAGCAGTCACCCCTGGGACAAGGACAGGACAAGGACAGGGGCACCAGGGACAGGCTGGTGCCTTGCTTCTCTCCCAGCCTCTGAGAGCAGGAGGCTTGGCACACAGCAGAGTTAGTGAGGCAGGGTGGCTGCAGGACACCCCCAAAGGCAGCTGATTCCCCAGCAGCAGGGAGTCCAGCAGGGCCACTGGCACATGTGCTGGGCCAGCACCTCAAGGACAGCAGAACCAGGGGGGCTGCACAGGTGTGGGATTGCTCAGAGTGACAGGAGACCTGTCACAACCAGCACTGATGGGGAAGCTGCACCAGGGGCTGCTTGTACAAGCAGGACTTCTCCCAGTGGTGAGCAGGAGAAACGTTCTCTTCCCTCCCACCAGCTCCTCACCCATCATGTCGAGGACGCTCTGATGGTTGGACAAAATGACAGCAGGGCCCTCTACCTCGAAGTTCTCCAGTCCCTTCACCTCAAACCTCACGCCGAAGAAATACTTGAAGGTCTTGACAACAGCTTTGATGATCCTGCAGAAGGAAAAAAAAGCAGTCAGCAGCAGAGCAGAGAGACCAAGGGCTGCAATACCCAGTGGGGGTGGAAGGAGACAAGAAGAGCTCTAGGACAGAGAACCTCCAGTCTTATTTGTGCTGTGGTCCACCCAGGTGTCTGTCCTGCATGGTCCCACATGCTGCAGCAGTGCTGTTCACTTGCTCTGTTCAGTGCCATGGTTCTGGGCTGCCCTGGTGCTACCAGGCTCTTTCTCCTGCAAGCAGCAGGGCCCCACAAGTTGTCAAACAATTCTCCCAGGAGCTGCCACTCCCCAGCACACACAACACCCAAGGAAGGCTCTGCCTGGTCTGCTCCTTGCAGTGCTGGAAGATGGGGCTCAGCGATAGAAACAAACCCGGGGTGCCCGAGGAAAGAGGGGAATGAAGGTGAGAAACACTTCCCTGCACCAGGCAAGGAAGCAGGCAGCAAACAGGATGCTCCCCACGTGGCTTGGCAGAGGCTGGGTGCCCTCAAGCAAACCCATGCTGAAGCTTTTGCCCTTCCCCAGTGGATCTACAGGTCTGACAGAGCTCCCAGCTTTTCCCAGCTGGAACACTCCAGCCATGCCAGCACTGGAGCACATTTCCTTGTCAGCCCACAGGAGCAGGGCCCATCTATGCTACCCCCTGACCAGGGACACTTGGGGACTCTCCAGCTAGGCCAAAGGACACAGGCAGAAGCTGGCAGAACACAAGGGCTATTTTGGGCAAGGGAACAGCCATTTTTCAGGACAGGTGGCAGAGGAGCCTGCACGTGAACAAGGCTCCCAAGAACAGCCACCAGCACGGCTCTGCTCTCCCCTAGAGCTGATTCAAGCTGACCTGACCTCCACCAAGCACCTGGATGTCCTGCCTCAGAGCCACCTTCTCCCTGGCAGACAGGGGATGGAGCTTTACTTCCTGCAGCAGGAAATTGAGGAACAGCCAGCTTTGTCCCCACCACAGGGTCCGGTTTGGGAACTGTGCAGCACCATTGTGCTGAGAAGCATCCTTGTCACTCAGGTGGGAGGTGAGCACCTGGACAGCATCTCATCCTGGCTCGACAGCAGCTCCCAGCATCTGCTCTCCAAAAGTCTCCATAAACTCTTGAGCCACAGCACTTTTCCCAGCTTGCTCCTACTCACAGCAGGGCTCACATCTCCGTGGGTGTCCCCCCATGCAGACCACCCGAGCTGGCTGTAACACTGGAGTTCAGGCCAGGCCAATGGCCCGAGGTGACACACTGCTATCAGTCCTCATGTCAGCTCGGTGCAAAGAGCCACACCCAGGGAAAGGACACAGGGAGGAATGCAGAGCTCCACAGCCCGCTCCAAGGTTACAGGGTGCAGTCTGCTCCAAGGTCACAGGGGTGCAGTCCAGGTGAAGAGATGGGGTTACAGGTGAGACGAGGCAGGGTGACACGAACCAGAGAGGTCTGGGGGGATGCCAGGCCACCAGGGTGACCTAAATCACACTTCTCCTCCCTTCTGACTGCCAACCAAAAAAGAGGTCACCGCTCTGGAAGTCACAGAGCTCACTGGCTGCTGGGAGAGGCTGGTTACACATTACTCAAGAGCAACCATCCAGCTTCCTCCTGCCAGCCCGGGGACAGACTTTCCTTGCACAAGATGTGGTGTGAGCCACTGAAAGAGGCAAAGGGGCAGAGCCCAGAGCAGGAAAAGAGCAGGGGTGACCTGCTGGGCTGGCCACATGACCCACAGGGTTAAAGGATGGATCTGAGTCCCCACAACCCCACAAGTGACTTCTCTGCCGGAATCATCGACTCAGACATGGTGCAGCCACAGCTGCAGAGAGCTGTAAAAACAGTGCACTCATTGCCAGAGACAAGGAGTATAAAAATGACAGGGAATGGGACTTTTCAGTGCATCCCTAACAGTCTAAGTATGAAAGCCAGCAGCCCCCAGATTCACATGCTCTGCTCCACAGCCAGTCACAGAGGCTTGTTTAGGATACTCTGATTTTCAAGGACTACTGAAATCTGCTTACCAGATTGGAAGCTCGTGCAAGATGTTTTACCACAGATAAACAGTTCTATCTCTATCACACACCCTGGGTAACCTCTTCCAAGTCACACCAGCTCGACACTGGAGCCAGCAGCACAGCAAGAACGGGGTGTTCTGCACCAGGCAACAACACCATTATCACTGTCTGTCCACCAGCACATGGTCTGCTCCAGCCCCCTTTCCCAAGCCGGAATAAATAGCCTGGGATGTTGGAGAAATAAGGAACTCACTGGTTCACCTCAGCCACGAACCTCCCAGGGGCTGAAATACATCACCAGGTTCTTCAGCCAGTGCCACTACAAGGAAACAACAGGCTTAAGTTACAGGAAAAGGGTGGCTCTGGCCAAAATTCAGCCCTGGGTTTCAACAGGAGGAGTTATCCAATGCAAGTTCTTGTTCCCAAATAATTCATTGAAGTTTACATAAAGTTTAGAGGGTTTATTTTTGGGGGGAAATAAAAGGATAGCATCTCCATCACTGACATCATAAATTCTCCCAGCTGCAGAGCTAGCTGAGCATTGGAAAGCTGCTCCTGAGTGAGCCAAGGCAACCAAAGCTGGAGAGAGAGCCAGGCTGGAGATCACAGAGCAGACTGCCTGGGGCCATGGCACCAGCTGGGACCGGCAGGGCACAGCCCTCAAGGCAGCACATCAGCTCCCTCTGCCCTGAGTCCTACGTGTGAAAGCCACACTGCAAAGCAAAGTCCAACTCCACCTGCTCAGATGCTGCCAACCTTTGATCCTAAAGGATGTTAAGGCTCTCCTTTCCACTGCATCCACATGACATGCTCAGCAGAGGTAAAAAGCTGCCTAGGGGAGAGCAAAACCAGGAAATGAGATGTCCTGTGCTGCCAGCAGAAGTGCCAGCTCTGCCCGTAGAATGCACCTTGGCATGGAGAGGAGGTGCTGGATGACAGCAGCCCCTGGGCCCTTGTCACAGGTGTCCTGTCAGGGGACACAGGGCCAGACAACAGCTGCAGGAGAGCTGTGCCCCGGCAGCACATGGCACACAGCCTGCCAGCCTCTGCTGCTGGGGCAGGAAGCACCCCAAACACAACCACCCAGCTGTCAGGATCAAAAGGAACCTTCTAGAGACTGGCTCCATCTGCCACGGCAGGGTCACCCAGTGACACGGGTGTGTTTGGAATGTCTCCAGACAGGTAGATTCCTCACACTCCCTGGACAGCCTGCCCTAAGTGCTCTGCCACTCTCAACAAACACTGCTCTCCTGCAGCTTTCCCTAAAAACGCCACCACCGCCACCTTCCAGGCGCTTCATCCCCAAACGCGCCTTGCCGAGGGCTCTGCCACAGGCCAGGACAGCCACCCTGAGCCTAGAGGGGACTCCCGAGGCTGCGCTGCCACCGATGTGACAGGGGCCGCCGCCACCCCAGGGGCTCCGGGCAGCGGCGGGGCGGTGACACCGCTGTCCCCAGCCCCTGTTCCCGCGTTCCCCCCTCACCTCATGTTCTTGACGGTGCGGCCGCCGTTGACCAGCAGGCAGGCTACGGCCGCCAGCGCCGAGGCCAGCAGGCACAGCACGCAGTAGAAGCCGATGCGCAGCGTGAAGTTGACGGTGGGGCTGAGCTCCATGAGGACGTGGAGCAGCAGCAGCACGGCCGTGCCCCATAGCAGCCACCCCATCTCCATGACGGCTCCACCCGGACCAACCGCTACTGCTGCCGCCTCCTCCTCCCCGGGCAGCCCGCGCTGAGCCCGCCTTATGTGGGCGGCCCTGCCCGCCCCGCCGCTCCCTCGGCGGGGCGGGACGGGCGAGCGAGCGGGGAATGTTCTCTGTGGAGCGGGCATTCCTCAGGCTGCTGGGCGGGCCGCCGTGGCCATGGCGAGGGGAGGAGGGAGGTTGGTTCCCTCACGGACCCCTGTGGGTGTTGGGTGCCCGCATGGAGGAAGTTTGGGATCCTCATGGAACCATGGGGAGTTTTGAGACCTCCCCATGGATTTCTGGGGGTGTTTTGTTCCCTCATGAAGCCCTATGGGGGGTTTGGTCTCCTCATGGAGCCCTGTGGGGGGTTTGATCCTCGCATTGACGGTTGTGGAAGTTTGGGACCCTCATGGAGCCCTGTGGGCCTTTGGGACTCTCTTGGAGTCCTGTGAGGGATTTTCACTGCCTGCGTGGTGCCATGGAAAGGCTTTGGGGTCCTCCATACTGTGAGGGAGTTTGTGTCCCTCAGGCCAGTATGTGAGGGACACAAACCTCATAGACCCTTGCCCACCTTCTCTGCTGGTGCTTCGTGCTGGTTTTCCAGCGGCACAAATGTGCTGAGCAGGATGGAGCTTTCCCTGCTGGCACTGGGGTTAGGATAGGATCAGGCCCCGAAGCTCTGTGGGTACAAAGCTAATATGGGAGATGAAAGTGTCTGCTGGAACCGGCACAAACCATTCATTGAGCTCGGCTGGTTTTGCAACACTTTTTATAGCAAAACGCAAGTCCTGCAAATCTCCGCAGAGGCTCCACTGGGGTAAGATGTGACCCTGTGGTTCTGAGCATCCCCTTGGCATCCACAGCTTTGCAGCTCCTGGAAAAATCAAGGAAAAGTGTTAGCCCTGTTAAAATAACCATTGTTCCCTCAGCTGTCCTTGGATTCACCAACAGAGGTTGCATGCTGTTCCCAAACAAGCTGTCACCAGAAAAAGGAGAGCTCGCTGCACTTTCCCTACCCCACAGCAGCTTTAGGGATGGGAGCAGGCAGGAGACAGGCTCCTTCTCTACAGCGAGCTCCTGGCTGGCACTCCCTACGGCTGCCAGGCAATGACATCTCAGAGCTGGTCTCATGATTCCAGCTAATGCCACAAAGAACCCTTATTGTATTAGCATCTCCACACAGCAGGAGATTAATCCCCTCTGCCTGTGCCATGTGGGCTGTTCAGGGAGCCTTGCTCCAGTGCCGTGCCAGCCAACATATGCCTGGGAAGTCACCCAGACCTTTGCAGCTGAGCACACGCTGGGCCCGGAGCAATTTTCTGTGTTATCCTCGTGACTTTCGCTTTTGATGACACGGGAAGAAAGTCCCTGGTGATCTGTCACTGGGGCGTTGCACGGGCCGATCCACGGAGCTCATGAACGCTGGCTGACGTTGGGAATCTGAAATGTAAATTCCGGCAGGGCCGCGGTGCCGGCGGCGAGCGGAGTGAGCAGATCCGTCGCGGCGGGGTTGGTGCAACGCTCCACGTGTGGGCTCCCGGAGGAGCTTGGCTGCCATCCCCTTCTCCCCACGCTCTCCAGCACGTTATCTGGAGTAATGCAAATGAAACATTTAGTATTAGTCTGCAGCTCAAGGAAAGGAAGCGCTTTCTGATGCCAGATTAGAAGCCAGACATGGGCCTGCCTGCGAGCAAGCAGAGCTGTCATGCTGAGTTATTTCATAAGGCAGGCGGTGGTGCTGCCAGATGACGACAGCCTGTGCGTTAACATTTTCATAACAAACTGTCTAATGGAAGAGGCCCGAGAGCCTCTGCCCGCTGTGCAACACAAGCATCACCCCATCATCCTGAAACATGGCCATTTTGGGGTAGAGGCAAAGGTGACCCCATCCCTGTCCTCCCAAGCTGCAGCAGCCAGGATGAAGCAGTTCCAAATGCTCAAAAACCCCTGATTTGCTAGATTGTGCTAGCATCACAGCACTGACGTGTTTACCCTATGTAACACTCTCACACGGGCAGGGCTGCAGGCTGGAAACCTGGACCTTGTTTGCATATGTGTGTTTTGCATATTTAAACTACTGACTGGATTATTTAAATGTGGTAGAAGGGTACCCTGCAGGTAGTGAAGCTGACCAGGGTCCAGAATCCTTGGCAGGAGCAAGAACGCATCAAGTGCCAAGCAAAAGAGTCCACACAGCATCACTGCTGGTGGGATTTCTGTGCCTGGATCCATGAAGAGCCATGAAGCTCAAAGCATTACCCTTGTTTTACAATAATCTGGCTGTGTTCTTTATCTTTTATTTGCCTAAATTTATTGCTTCCCTGGTAACAGCATGTGACCTCCCTGTGGATGACTAGCTTCTGACTGGAAAAGAAACAGAGCCAGGGAGAACATCTCCCACATATGGAGAAGGGAAGAGAGGGAAAGCACTCGGAGGGGTAGGAAGGAAGGAGGGATGTGTCCATCTGTTGGCTGAGCAGGTTGTAGAGCAGCAGGAGGCTCGAGGCTGGGTGGGTGCTCAGCAGGACCCTCTGGAGATGCCGGCTGTGCTGAAGGAGGCTGGACTTGTGCAGAATTTCACTCATGCTGCCTCGCCCTGCCTCTGCCCTTGGCTTCCCACGGCGCCTCTGACAGCTCTGCCCATCAGCCTGCTTCCCTTTGCCTCCTGCCAAAGGCCGTGTGTTGAAAGCAGCAGCTGCATTTGGTGACATTAAAATGGGGGGGAGGAAGCAGCAACCAGCCAAACATCCTCGTTTGTGGCCTTTTTGTGGCACGCACGTGTGAGGCAGGGAGCCCTCACAGGAAGGGCTGACAGCATGAAGCCATGGGCTGTGCAAACTCCTTGGCACCTCATGCTGCACAGCAGCTCCCATTGTCAGGGGCTTGGGGACAGTGAGGTGATCCACACATCTGCTATAACTCCTTCCAGACCTCTGTCAGTCCATCCATCCATCCATCCATCCATCCATCCATCCATCCATCCATCCATCCATCCATCCATCCATCCATCCATCCACTGATGTATTCTCTTCCCTCTTCACCTATCTGAATTAACAGCTGGCTTTGGGAGATGTGTCAGAGCCTGGTGTCACTGTGTGTCATCTCTGTGTAGCTCAGGGTACACAGGACAGTCCAGCATCACAGCACTGATGTGTTTACCCTATGTAACACTCTCACATGGGCAGGGCCGCAGGCTGGAAACCTGGACCTTGTTTGCATCCATAAGCAAGGCTGCCCCAAGGGCTGACATCACTGGCTGGCATCAATTTTCCTGGAAGTGTTGCCCTGGCAAAGACAGAGAAGAGGTTTCCCCTGGTTGGAAACACCACAGTCTGCTTGGCGAGGATGGTGCTAAGAGCAGTTTGTGCAAAGGATGTGGGTGAATCTCATTTCCCTGTCACCTAAAAGGGCACATGGGAGGTGAAATTTTCCTGCTGCTCCTTGTGTGGGAGCTCACAGTGAGCCCACAGCCACAGGGGCAGAGCTTCAGCCTGACCCTCAGCCTCCACGCTGGCTCCTGCTGCTCCATGGCCACACTCCCTGTGCTTGCTGGGCTCCTCGGTAATCACACGTCAGCGCTCTGGTGACAGCAGAGTAAACACTGGGGAGGAACCGGCTGGTGACTCAGCGTGGCTTCAACGTGAGCGCTGCGGCTCCCTGCTCACAACACAGCCTTGCACAAGAACCAGAAGCATGAGATTGCTAAACTGCCCGCCGGGCACAGCCTCCAGTGGCCTCTGGAAAGGCAAAGAGCACAAAGGACTTTGACTCTGGGAGCATGCAATTAAGAGAGAAAGGTGTTTTAAAAAGCTGTTAAATAATCTGAACCTTCCTTCCTTCCTGTAACCTTTACTCACCGACAAGTAACTCTATTGGAAAAGTAAGATTTCATCTGCTGGGATGGTCACACCAGCCAGGTGTGGATTTGAATCCATGCAGGACACCAGGCAGGATGCTGATCCACAGGGATGCCACACCAGCCCCCCACAGAGTGCCAGGGCTATCAGTGAGGCTGAGGGTTGGTGTTTGCAGAGCCAGTGTGCATCAGGCAAGGATTGCAGCTGGGGTTAACACCACACCAAGCCCCTCTGCACTGACTTTTATTTTTTTGTTTCTGGTAGACTTTGCCAAAAACAGGAGGTAGCAAAAGCACGAGACTCCAGATCTTACTGTTGCATTTATGTTTGAAACCACAGGCTGGAAATCCCCCTGCACCTCACGGTCTCTGCACCATGCTGGTAAATGAGGTGTGCCTAGTACAGGACATCTTGTCTGGCTGCAGCTCTTGAGCTCTCTCAGGCACAAGGATGTAAAATTGGAATAACTTTTTTTTTTCAAGTTGCAATACGATTAGGCTTTCTCCCAAATGCCATGCGTAAATAAAGGAAATCGAATTGTTTCTGATGGATTTTGTGCTGGTGAAAGGGCCTGGGTGGTTGACCTGGAGACTGATGGACTGAGCAGGGAAGGCAGAGCTGTGAGCTGAAGGCTTCTCTTGGTTGTGAGTCTAGGACTGGAGAGGGGTTAGTTGCATCTCCCACATCAGAGGTTTTCAGCTCAGGGAGCCCCTGCTCATCATCAGCATGATGTGTCCCACCTGGGCTGGAATCCCATAAAGAGTCCACCTGGTCTGGACTCCCATAAAAAGGCACACCTGGTCTGGATTCAGCTGGTGGTGCTGAGTTCTGGGTGTGTCTCTGGGTTTGGACTGCCAGGTGTTTATGGGCTGTGTGTGCCCCACCTGTGCAACCTGAGCCAGCAATCTCATCCCCTCCTCTCCTGCAGCCCTGTGTTGTGGATGTGTGGCTGTAATTACAGGAACGAGGAAGATCCTGTTTCCCTGGGGATCTGCAGTACTGACCACTGCAAAGTGGGACACTGGGGCTCTGGGAGTGGAGGCAAGGTGTGCCCAGAAAGGGACACTGATCTCCACTGGGATCTTCATCCCTGCCTCCCAAAGGACATTTCCCTTACTCTGAAGCTTCCCATGGCACCTTCTGGGTGCAGGCCCTCTTGGCTGAGCCATGCTCTCTCCCCAGGCTGAGTGTGGCGTTCCCGGGTTGCCAGACCTGCCAGCACTGTGTCACAGGGGGTGCCAGCTCTGTGGCACACAGCAGGACTAAAGGGTCTTTGGGCTAAGTCCAGGTGTGCCGTTGGTGTCTGTCACGGGGCTGCTCCTGGAGCTGAGCTCAGCCATGGGCAGCACCAGCACCTCCCCAGCATCTCCCCAGCCCAGATCACCCCAAGGCTGCTGGTTCCTCTGCTGGTGCCAGAACCACCAATTGAAGATGATCCCATCCCCCTGCTCCTGAGCAGGTCTCCTGCCCTCTTCTCTGCCTCTCCAAGGGAAAATGGGCTCCGGCACCTGCACAGACACTTGCTGGGGCTGAGCACAGGAGCTGCTGGAGAAGAAAAAGGCATGTTGCCACCACGGAGCAGTGGAAATGTACTGACACCAGTGGGCAGGGCGGGAGGGAGCGGAGCAGCCCGGGGTGCTTTCAGCACAAAGACTGTTTTCTTGTGAACAGCTCCAGTCTTGCCACAGGAATGAATTTGGGCTGGGGCTGAGCTCGCACAGGGCTGGATCCCAGAGCAGGCTGCTGGGATTGGCTGCACCATGGCCAGGCAGCAGCTTTGTTTAGTAGAAGCACAACGTGAAACCAGCACCCAGGTCTTTGGGCACGTGACATCAGTGCCCATCTCTTCCTGGGGTGCCTGTGTGGGAGCAGACGGTCTGGGCAATTGCTGGGTAGGATGCTAGGGTACCTGGACTTGGATGCCACAAACTCCCCAGGTGCTGCCCTCTCATTGCACAGCTCTGATGGAGCTGCCAGTGTGTTGCAACTGGCTCAGGATCTCCTCCAAGTGCCAGAGTCCAGCATAAGGTGAATTCTTTTCCTGGCAGACCTCCCTGGAAATAAACCACGCACACCTCAGCGGGCTAAAATCCACACAGGGAATATGTCTGCATGAAACAAACAGTTGCTCTCTCTCTGTTTCCTCTGTTATTGATTAATGCCTCTTAATGACTCTGACCTCAAAAAATCTTGTAGTTGCCGCCTGTCACAGGAGATCAATGGAGCAGCATTAGCAGGAGATAGAGGCAAACTGTCCCAGGTGAGCTCTCTGCCGAGGCCAATCTGGGAGCAGCACAATCAATAGTTCAGCATGACCTCTCCCTCTTGCTTGCTTTTTTTCTCCTTGAGCTGGTTGGGCAATAAAGTCTGCTCTGAGCTTTCACCAGGACTAGATTATAACTATCCAAATTGATCTGATCTGTAAAGGATAAAAGGGCCTCTTAAGCCAGCTGTCTGCACCGGCAAAACTCAAGTGGCTGAGCAGACAGGGTCAGACCCTCATTAATTCCTGGATGCTTGGGACCCTGCTCATGCCATGCGTGAAGGCTGGACCACAGTGCTGGAGGGAGTCAATTAGTCATGACAAATCCAATCTGACTTCTCCCCCAGAGCTTTCCCAGTCACTTGGCTGTGCTGCTGGTGCCTTTTCATGAGTGCATCGTCATTGAAGCCACCATGCCCTGTCCCTCCCATGCTCTTTTTGTGATACCTCCTTGTTTCTCTTATTACCCTGTCTCCAGGGAGAAGTTGTGCTGAGGAGGGAGAGCCCTTTTTTGATCAACACGCTGGGAGATGCTGCAGTGAGCAGATGTGTCCCAGGTGGAGCATGGGTCAGAGGAAGTGAGGGGGGGGTTCTCCTTTGCTCAGACAGCCACTGACTTCTTGAAAACCTTCTGCACATGAACCCTCCAAACTGCAGCCTCTCTCCTTACTGAAACTGATACACAGAGAGCGCCTGGAAGATGAATGTTGACTTAAAAACCGTGTCCAGAGCTGCTCATCCCACCTGTGCATCTCTGTCTTTTCTGAGGCCAGCTGAGCCCCGTGCCTGCTCCAAGGAATGTCTCCCTGGCCAAGCCTGACTTTGGGAGCCAAATGCCCAGGGTGAAAGCTGTGCCCTGGCTCTTGTGTGGAGGGGCTGGGGGCTGGCAGGGGCTGTCCATGGGCACTGGTGAGGGAGGAACCCCTGGGCTGTGTCTCCCAGAACATGACCTGATGATGAACAACTCCATAAATCTAAGCCAGTGCAGGGATCTGCTTGCTCAGCCCCCTTCTCGGAGCTCCTTTGCAAGCTCCCTTTCCTCCTTGGTGGGAAGCGCCCACGGTTGGCACATGATGGAAATCCCAATGAGAGAAGCTCCCCTTGCAGAGCCAGCACCGCAGGGCTCCCAGCCACAGCCACCACCCTTTGCCTTTAACCCCAGCATTGCCTGCAGAGCCCTTGAGCTTCTTCTCTTCCCCCTCATAGTTCAGGGCCAGGGACATCCCTTGGGTGTCCCCAGCTCAAGGGGATGGTGGTGAATGAAGGGTGAGACCCCCAAACAGTTCCCAGCAAGCCAGGAGCTCTGTGGGGGCTGCAATCCTGGCCCAAAGCATCCACCGAGCCCCAGCACCCCCATTCAACCCCCCTTAACTTCGTAGTGCTTAATTACAAGTAGCAGGGATTCGGAGAGGAAGCAGAGGGGGCGAGCACAGGACAGATTGGAGGGAAGATTGTGCTGGGGGTGGCAGGGCTGTCAAGCCAGAAACACAAGAGCTGATTAGCATTTCTAATTATAACCGCTGCGCTGAGCCCGGCAGGCCCGGCCGGCAGCAGAGGCAGCTGACGGGCTGTGCGGAGCCAGCTGTGGATGCCACGCAGGAAGCGCGGGCGATCAGCTCAAATCCTTCAGAGATGCACAGAAAAGAGCATTAAAGCCTGGATCCATCATCTCCGGAGCTGTGGCACTGCCTGGGAATGCCAGGTGCCATCACAGCCCGCCCGGAGCAGAAATCCCCCTGGTTTGTGGCCACGGGGATGATCCTGATGGCAGAGGAGAGCAGGGAGAGCATGTGCCCCTGTTTTGGTTTGGGGTCCTGCATCCCCCTGCTGGCAGCAGCACTGCCGGTGATGGCATTGGGCTGTCCCCAGCTGTCACCCAACTCTGACATCCCACCCATTGGAAGCTGGGCAGCTCAGGGTGCTCTGGAGGGGATGGGTAGCCACCCTTGGGGGACCCTGCTCACGAGTCAGGGCTGCCCTGCACTGGCTGGAGATCATTTACTCACTATCATTTAGTCAGACAAACATTACGGGCCAGCAAATGACCGCTGCAGGGCTGTGCCTGCCCGCGAGCTGCCATGTCCCGAGGGCACGGTGCTCTTGGGGACGTGCCCGCAGAGCCACCGCCTGGCAGGGAAGTGATCAGAGGCCAGCGTGCGGCACGCTGCGGGCTTAGCTGGGATTAGCAGGGCTTTGACCAGGAGAAACTGAAGCGACTTAATCAAGGCAGCGAGCGAAAGAATTCCCAGGGAGGAGCTGAGCATTGGCTGATCCCGGCATCTTCTGGATGCTGACAGCGCCTGCGGGAGCATTTTCCCCACCTTGGAGCTACACAGCCCTGGGTGCCTGCCTGATGCTGGAGCCCATCCTGGCAGTGCCAGGGGAATTTTGGAGAGGGGAGAGACCCCTTGCACAGGGGCAGAAGCCCAGGCAGTGCATCCCTGGTGCCAGGTGCCTGGGATAGAAACCAGAGATGGGCACCATGGGGAGAGATCTCACTTCTGTGTTGAATATAAGGTATCATTGTACCTGCAGAATTTTTATTACTCTTTTGATTGGATTAATTAATCATTCAGTGATAACCGCTCATTAAGCATTCTAACAATCAATACTAATCACTTAATTACTTGGCATATTACAGTTTGGGATGGTCTGCTCATTCCTAATTAGATTCACTGGACAAGCCACCCCTGAATTCTGCAGAGCCCCAGAGCAGAATTCTGTGGATTTCAAGGCATCCTCAGCCCTGGCCCAGGCATGTCATTTCCCATCTCCATCGAGGATTTGTCCCCTACTCTTGGCCTCCAAAATCAGGGTTCAAGTCAGAAGGAGCTGCAGGAGCAGGGTGAGCAGGGAGCATGGAATCCATCCACCAATGCACCTTCCTGTCCCTGCTGTTTCCCAAATTGCCAACCCCACCATCAAAAATAAATCTCAGAGGCTCTTCTTCTTTCCTGTCTTAATTAACACTAAAAATAAGAACCTGCTGCAGAACCATCCTGGCTTTAGTGGGATGGTAAAACCTTCCTTGATAGGGGCTGTGGGTGGCCGAGGTGATGTTCACTGTCCTCGTCCCTGTCACTGCTGCGGGCAATGTCAGCCCAGCCCACACAGAGGTCAGGGCTCAGCACTGGAGCAGCAGGAACCTCCTCGGGTTTAAAAGCAGGCAGCAAACACGCTGCAGGATTTGGGAGGTTTCAGGCAGTTTTGTGTGATGCTCCTTATTCATCACCATTATTTGGATTAGTCCAGCAAAGGCTTTTGCTCATTAGGCCCTGATTACTCGGTGCTTGGCACTCACACTGAGCAGGGATCTGGGCTAGCAGTGACCAGCTTGTTTTCAAAGGTCATTTTGAGCCAAATTCAAAAGGAAGGAGCAACCTGAGCCATGAAAAGGGGGCAAACAGATAATCTGAAGATTTGCTGATAGCAGGCAAGGAATTATCTTAACAATGCCCTCGTGACTGAGTCTCCCAGATCATTTCCCATCATATTATTTGCTCCATGTCCCCTTTGCTCTAACTTGCCTGTGCACGCAGGATCCCCCTGGATGGGGCTGTCCCTGGCCTGTTGGACACTAAGTCTTGCCCTGAGGTTTCCCTGCCCAGACAGTGCAAACAGGGAGGACCAGCCAGTGCTGCTGCTGGGATTCAGGATGGGAAAAGACACAGCAAGGAGGAGAAGGAGTGGCAGTGATGGCAGGGCTCAGGCTGGAGGGATGCAGCCCCGAGCTGTGCTCCCAGGTTACCTGCTATGGGTAACAAGGAGGGAGTCTGGCCCTCTGCCACCCAAAATGGCTTTGAATAAACCTGGAGTTGCTGTGAGTGCTGGCGGCCAGGTGGGATCAGCATCTCCACAGACCACTCCCTGCTCTGTCAGGATCATCAGCCAGGGCTGGGAGAGCCCCTGTGTGGCGAGGTGAGCCTGGGGATGGGATCCCCGAGTGGGTGGAACCCCGGAATTTGAGATGGGCACGGCGATGCGATCCTCAAGTGGGACGCGCGGGTGGATGGGGCATGACCCCCGCCGGGTGGGATGCCCAGATGCGGAGCGCTGGACTGGGCTTGCCCCCGCGGGGCCGAGCGGGGCCGTGGCGGGCGGCAGCCCCCGGCTCCCCGGGCTGCGGCGGAGCTGCGAGCGCCGCCCCCGCCTCCCGCACCGCCCCGCGCCGGGCGGAGCCGCCGAGCCCCGCGGGCCGGGCCGGGCGCTGCGGCGGAGCGAGCGGCGCGGCTGGGCCCCCCTTGGCGGGACCCCGGCCCCCCCCGGCCCCGGCGGCGGTGCGGGGGCCGCGGCCGCCCCGGCCATGCCCCCCGGAGCCTGAGGCCCGCGGCCGCGGGGCGCCCGCAGCATGCGGAGGATCCGGCGGCTGGTGCATCTGGTGCTGTTCTGCCCCTTCTCCAAGGGCCTGCAGGTACCGGCAGAGGGAGGATGCGCCGGGATGGAGGATGCGGGCTCGGGGATGCGCCGGGCCGGGGGGATGCGCTGGGATGCGGGCTCGGGGATGCCCGTCTCCGCATGCTGGCACCGGCCGTGCACAAAGGGACGCTCCGCCTCGGTTCCCCCGACGCCGGTGCAAGGAGCCGGGGGCCGGGCAGCGGCACCGCCGGGGTCTGGAGCGGCACCGGGGGTCTGGAGCAGCAGCCGGGGCCGCAGCGGTTGCATAACCCGCGCCGCGCTCCGCCGTGCCGGAGCCGGGGAGCACCGGGGCAGCCCGGGCGGCAGCCCGCAGCGCTGGGTGAAGCCGCCGATGCAGCAGGGCAGGGATGGCTCCTTCCTTCTCTTTCTTTCTTTATTTTCCCTCCTCTTCCCATCCCTGAGCCGGGCACCTCCCTCGGATCTCCAGGGATGCTGGGGCCGGGGATGTCGGGGATGCTGGAACGGGGGTTTTCTCTGCAGCCGTGGGATGGGAAAGCCTGACTGTGCAAAGATCCTGGACCAGAGGGGTTATCCCGGAGGGGATGAGGGAGGGCATGCCCGGTGGGCAGAGGGTGCTGGCAGGAGGTGGGTGCAGAGCTGGGAGTGCTGTGAAACAGCCCCCGTGTTTCCCGGGGAGCCACAGGGATGGAGTAGGATTTTGTTGATGCTGCATCCATTTTGCCTTTGAAGTCAGCCCCAGCCCAAAGTCACTTTCATATCCTCCAGAGTCACTCTAAAACTAAACACAGCAACTCTCACAGGGTAACACCCTTCAGTGCAGGGAAGGCAATGGGGAGAGAATCCCCTGTGCCTTGAGACTGAGGCACTGGAGGAGCACTCAAAATCCAAGCAAATCTCAGGGGAACCTCTCATTGAAATGCATCCCCCACTCCCACATTTCTTTCCACCCTTTAGGGGGTGATGAAGCCAGAGCTCCCCATGCCATGCTCAGGCAGCAGTCCTGACTCCCCTTCTGCCTCAGGAACATTATGGATTCTAAGTCAGAATAAGTAAAAAGTGACATTTTGGCTATTCCAGAGTTCTCCAAGACATATCTCTAGTGGGAAGTCCCTGGAAGAGCCCCTTTGCTGAGGGCAGGGAGCCTCACGCACCCACCCTGGGCAGTTTTGGGGGGTTCCTGTGCTGGGGGGGATCTCAGGGTCTCAGTGTGTCTGACTTCAGGGCCCTGAGCCGGTTCTCAGCTCACAGGAGCAGCCACCTACACTTTGTCTTTGCCAAGTTCTGGCTGTGCTTGGCTTCTCTTTAATTTAATTTCACATTAATTAGCGGTGCCATTGCTTCACAGGCAAGCTGGGCACCCTGGCCCTCTTCACACTTTAGGGTTTCCAATTAGTGGGAGAAATGTCATGATCTCGAGGCAGACCTGCCTGCTCTCACCCTCACTGCCCATTCCTGCGGCTCCCAGAGCCCTGACAGCTTCTGGAAAGGGGCTGAGGAGCAGCATTTTGGAGGTGGGGAGTGGTTTTGGGCTACAAGACCCAAGCGAGGATCCCCGGCAGGTTTTAAAGGTGCTGCACCCACCCAGATCCAGCCCTATCCCAGCAGCAGGTTGTGAGGAGGGAGAAGGGCTTGGAGGTGGTCAAAGGCCGAGGGTTCTGTAGAATTACCTCCAGAAAAGGGATGGAAGGTTTTGTTTAGTGCAAGGATTCATTCCCTGCCCTTTGGAACTGCCGGGATCTGCTCCGTTACACGAGCCAGGTGAGCAGCCTCTCTTGCAGGAGGCCAGATGGCAGCAGTGCTGCTGTGCCAGGGTCAGGGGGGAGGAAACAAAGCCAAAAAACCAAATTCCTACTGAGAGCCTCTGAGTTGTTTGCACAGAGCATCACCTGTGAGCTCCCAGGTTTGTTACTCACCCACCCCCACACGGGAGCTGCTGTTGGGAGCTTCCCCTGCCTGTGGGGCTGTGTAAAGGGGAGGGTCTGCTGAGAGGGGTCCCCCCAAACAGGAGCAGAGCTCCTGCACCCCCACTGGGATACCCCAGGCTTGCACAGGGCAGGAGAGCGGGAGGATGTGGCCACAGCTCCCAGGGATGCACAGCACCCAGCTCCTTGCAGCCCAGCCTGCTAATCCCCCTGCTTTTAGGGAATTTTAAGTGACCTACTTGCAGCAGGAGTTGCATAAGAGACTGATGAATATATATAAAAAAGGCTGAAGGTTTCCCCAGCGCTCAGGTCGGTTTGTGTGGCAGAAGCCGTCCTTGGCCGGCTGCCGCTGCCCTGGGCAAAGCCCTGCCCTTCCAAAAGGGTTTCAACAGCATTTCCTTTGCCTTGCAGGGCCGCCTCCCGGGCATCAAGGTGAAGTACCTGCTGGTGGTGTGGCTGGGCATCTTCGTGGGCAGCTGGGTGGCCTACATGCACTACTCGTCCTACTCGGAGCTGTGCCGCGGCCACGTCTGCCGGATGATCATCGTGAGTGGCAGCACAGCCCCGTGGCTCCTGTCCTGTTTGGGAGCCCCAAAGCTGGGAGGAGGAGCCCTGCTGGCAGCTGCTGCCCTGGTGCTGTCCCCAGCATGGCACGGAGCTCAGGGCAGGGGGGGTGACCTTACCCTGCCAGGGTGATGGTAGAACAATTCCGTGAGATGTCAGAGGGAAGCAGCCAGGGCAGATGTGAGCAGATCCATGTCTGTGCAGATGAAGCTGGAATGTCAGGGCAGGGAGCAGGATCTGTGGGCAGGGACAGCATCACACCAGTGCCCTCTGGGCTCTGCAGAGCAGGAGGAAAAAGGGAGCACTCACTCCATGGTACCTGTCTGTGGCTGCTGAGGAGCCCTAAGGAAAGCAGCAGAGCTCTGTGTGGCTGCCTGGCTCTGTGTGTTTTGCCCTGTTTGGGGTTTGCAGTGTGGTGCATGTTCCGTGTTCCCCATGGGATGTCCCCAGGAGTGCTGTGTGTGCCCCTGGCATGGGAGGGGTCTCAGCCCAGCCCAGGCGAGGAGGGGGAGCTGGGCTGTGTCAGAACAAGCCTTGTTGATCAATCCCTCAGCAGAGAAGGGAGGCAGGAATTGCCATAACAACAGCAACAATCGTTTAATTTGATTTTCTGCCTGACTCCGACCGCGGGGTCTTGGGTGCTAATTCCTGCTCAGAGCTGGGGCTTCCAGGCACCGTGCCTGGCCATGTCCTCTGTGAGCAGGTCCAAGGGTTAATTCCCATCCACAGCAGAAAAAAAAAGGGAAAAGCTGCAGTGAATGTCTGCAGCTCCGGCTTCCAGCCCTGAGGCTGCTGTGCCCTTTCTGAGGAGCTGCAGAGCTGCAGCCTCTCCTGCCCAGGGATGTCTCCAGCTCCAGCCTGGCCGTGGATCAGAGCCACTGTCTGTCCCTGTCCCTCTCCCTGCCACTCCCTAGACTGGGGCCAGCCTGCTCCACAGCAGGGACTGCTGCTCTGCTGAGCAGCCTGAGCCTGTGCTTCCTCACCCAGCTCCACGCTGCCCTCTCCTCCAGGCCAGGAAGTTCTCCCAAACCCCTGGATTTGCAGCAGCAGCATCCAGGAACAAATCCCTGAGATCCCTCCAGCAGCACAGGGGTCCCTGCCAGCCCAAGGCACTGAGCCATCCCTAAGGGCCAGTAGAAATCTGTCCCTGCTGAGCTCCTCTCTCTCCTTGCCCTCTCCAGTGTGACCAGTACAAGAAAGGGATCATTTCTGGCTCCACGTGCAAGGACCTGTGTGAGGAGCGTGGCCTCCTGTTCCAGCACTGCCTCTCCTCCTCCCCCAGCCAGCAGGTAGGCCTGTGCCCCCCACCCATGCCAGGGCCGGGCACCAGCCCCAAACCCTGCACATCTCCCCCTGCGTCCATCCCAAACCAGAACCCAGATCCCTCCACCTGCTGTGCCCCTCCCTGTGCTCCAGGTTTACAGAGGGCTCTGGAGGGACAGGGAGGTGATCATCAAATGTGGCATTGGGGAGGCCCTGAGGGCCGAGAGCCGCCCGGACTCTGTGCCCAGGAGGGACCTGGTGCTCTTCGACAAACCCACCCGGGGAACCTCCATGGACGAGTTCAAGGAAATGCTCCTCAACTTCCTGAAGGTCAGTGCAGGGCCCTGTGGGATCCCACAGCCCTGGCATGGCTCCTGAGAGTCAGAAACACCAATTGTGTTTTTCCTTCCCTTTGAACGAGAGCTCCTCCTGCCCGTGCCCCCCACCCTCTGCTGGTGCCAGTGCCAGGCACTGATTAGTGGAGGAAATGAGTTCTTCTCTGTGAGATTTCAGTAGCAGCATCCCTGAGGTGGCTGTGCCACGGCTGTGGGTGGCATCTGTGCTGGGCAGAGCCGAATTGGTGGCCCTGGTAGTTACCCCTGTTGGGGCTTCTGCAGCAGTGGTGGGGTAGCAGCTCTGGCAGGAGGCTCTAGAACAGCCCTGAGGCTGGGGAAATTCTGCTGGAGCTGGATCTGCCCACACATGGTGTGGCACGGGATTTTCTGGAGTGTCACCATTTCTTCCCCTCCCCAGCTCATTTCTTTGCTCCCCCAGTCCTGTTTTGTGATGTGACACCCAAACATGGAGAGCTGTGAGGGTCTGATGCCACTTCTTGTGCTGTTTGCAGTCCAAGCTGGGGGATCAGCCATCTCTTCCTGCCTTGGTGAGCCGGATCATCACCATGGCAGACGTGAACCATGATGGGAAGGTGTCCCTGGCAGAGGCCAAATCCATCTGGGCGCTGCTTCAGCTCAACGAGTTCCTCCTCATGTTCTCCTTGCACGAGAAGGAGCACACGGCCAAGCTGCTGGGGCACTGCGGGGACCTTTATGTCACCGAGAAGATCCCCCACACCTCCCTCTACGGGGTGGATGTCCCCCCTTTCCTGCAGTCCCTGCTGCCTTCCCTCGCCCACCAGCTCATCCACCAGTGGTTTGCGCCGGCCTGGCCCCGGCGCGCCAAGATCGCCATCGGCCTCCTGGAGTTTGTGGAGGAAATCTTCCATGGGACCTACGGGAGCTTCTACATCTGCGAGAGCAGCCTCAGGAACGTGGGCTACAACGACAAGTTCGACTTCAAAATGGTCAACCTGCGCAAGGTGGCCACGGAGATGACAATCAGAGGCTTCCTCAAGGGCCGGCACTGTGAGCAGAACGGGGACTGCACCTACGGGCGGGACTGCACGGCCACATGCGACAAGCTCCTGAAGCAGTGCAAGAGCGACGTGGTGCAGCCCAACCTGGCCAAGGTGTGCGGGCTGCTGCAGGACTATCTGCTCTATGGAGCTCCCCTGGAGCTGAAGGAAGAGCTGCAGAAACAGCTCCGAACTTGCATGACCCTCAGTGGCCTGGCCAGCCAGATGGAAGTGCACCATTCCCTCGTGCTCAACAACCTCAAGACCTTGCTCTGGAAGAAGATTTCCAACACCAAATATTCCTAACGGGGGAAGCACGGCCCTGAAATTTCCACCTGTGAGCTTGGAGTGAGGTCCAAGGGCTGAAGGCCTGTTTCTCCATTCTCTCCCCCCCAGGAAAAACACACCCTGCACAGGGAGTTCAGCAGAGCTGCAGCCCCTTCTCCTTCATGGAAAACCAACATCATGACTTGCACCACCCAGCAGCATCAGGGATGGGTTGGCAGGAGCGGAGCTGGGACACGGAGCTGGGCTGAGCAGGTTTGGGGGAGGAAGGAGACACAGAAAGGGATGAGGAAGCAGAGCCCAGCTGGATGCATCAAACTGTTCCTTGATGAGCAGGAAAGCAGAGCAAAGCGATGGGAATGAATCATTCATGCTGTACTTGTCACATCTCCTTTTGAGGAACGGCTCTGATGTAAATAAACAGCTTTTACGTGAATCACACCCGTCCATCAATAGCCAAACAGCAGCCTGTTAAGTACCAGCTTGTTTGTGATCTAAAAAGGAGGAAAAGGTAGATTTCCCCTTTCAAAAGTCTCTCCTTAAGTGTCTGAGTCATCTGCCATCAGCTCCAGCTGTCACACAGGAAGCAGATCAGCTGTCTGTTGCACCGTGGAGAATCGTGGCAGTTCTTTGGTTCCGTTTTTAAGTGCCTGACCCTGACAGTGATGCCGTGGCTTGTGAGAGGCTCCCCCCAGCTGCTCCTGCCCCCAGTCTGGAATTGGCAGCACAAGCCATTCCCTCACGTGTCCGCTCTGGAAGCGGCCGAGGCCAAGGATGGCTTAAAGGCAAAGGGCTAAACACGAACCGTTGTGACCCCTCCGTGTGCTCGGCTGTCACTGCCCACCACGCTCAGAGCAGGGATAAGCCAACCCCTCCGTTTAATTCTCCAAAAACTAAGCTGGGCTTGCCCTGCAGAGGTTGAAGGTTAATACCAGAATAATCCAGTGCTTCTCTCATTATTAAAATGAATTTCCAGGCAAAGCTTTTAGCAGGTCTCCAGACTTTTTTTTTTGGCTGTGTCTGTGCTCCCAGGGCTCCAGCTATGGCTGTTTCCTTGAAATGCTCAATTATAGCAATCTTAGAGCTCTGGGCAGGGAGGAAGAGCTGGATAAACTCCCCCAAGGTTGCTCTGTTCCCAGCACAGCCATATTCCTGCTGCTGGAGCATGTGCTGCTTCTCCTGCCAACAGTTCCTTAGGGAAGCGAGTGTGCAGCTGATGTGCAATTACAGAATAAAAATACACCTGACACTGCAGCACCAGGGCTGCAAATTTAGGAGCCCTTTGGGGACAAATATCAGGATTTTTCTTCTGTTGGTTCTTTAGGCTCCTCATCACCTCTCACTGGGCAGATTTTGGTGTCAGGGGTGCTGTGTCCAACAGAGCCACCAAAGCTCAGTCCCTGCTGAGGAGTGGCCTGTGGGATGTGATTTATCCAGGCAGAGGGTGAGCACTCCCAAGGATTCTGTGTTTGAAGGGCTCCTCAGCCTGGATTGGGTGTGGGCACCACCAAGGTCCTGTCTGCAGGTGCAGGGGAGGGAAGGCAGGGCTGGAATTCCCTGGAATTCAGCAATGAGGCTCCAGGCTCCTCATCCCTTGTCCTGCATCCCCATGGCAACAGCTCCCCTGACAAAGCCAGCTCCTCCTGCCATTAGCAGAGGAATCCAAGCCCTTGCCAAAATCCCCTCCTCAGGGAGGCAGAAAAACCATTTTCCACCCTTCCCTCCATTGTTTACTCCCACTAAATCCCTGCTGTTCCCTTCCCTCAAAGCAGTGCTAAAGCACCTGGAGAAGTGGAGGAAAACAATTTCCCCAACATCAGAACCTCTCTAAATATTTGTGAAGAGGTGGCCCCTGTAGCTGAGGGACCAGGCCCTGTCAGTTTAATTGAAATGAAGACACTTGTGACAGCAATTGTTCCATTAATGCACACCCCCGTGGCCCTGGACACGCCCAGGAATTCTGCTCATCACTAATAAAAAGCACAAAGTGAGTGCAGTTTACAAACCACTCCTGGATACAGGAGAGAAATGAGTCAAGGCAAAGCTGTTTTACACCCAAATTCCTCCAGATTCCCCACAGGAGATGGAAAAAAAGCCAGGACACTCCAAGACTGATAATCTGATCTCACTGGATCCCCTTTGTGCCCAAGAGGATAGAGGTAAAACCTTCAATTGCTTTAAAACAATCCTAAATTCTCATTTCCACAAAGTCTTACATCCTAAAATGGATAAAAAATAGCATTACTTGGGGTGCTACTAACACACAGTATAATCCTTTCAGTCTTGTAGGTGGCATCTTTATTTAGGTTTTTTTATTTTATTTAAATCCTTCTTAACCATGTAGAGAAAACACAGATGATCAAGTTTTAGGAATCTCCAAGCCATCAGACGTGGATGCTGCCAACGAGTTCTCAGTTTGTCAGACATTCTGCAGCTCAAGGCATAATCTGCAAATAAAAAATAAGGCCCAGGATGTCAGAAAAGTTGAAAGACAGGCAAGAAAAGGGAGCAATAAAGTCAATACTAATGAGCTAATTAACCCTTGCCATCCAGACTCTGGTGCCCTCACTGTCTTGGGATTGTCCCAAGAGTTTTCACATCCCAGAAGGAAATAAAGATGAAATATAAAATGAAAAGATATTTTAAGGCTCTGTTGTCAGGGTTCACAAGGAAACTTTGAGCCAGGGATTTCCTTCAGTCCAGAAGGACATGGCACAAATTTACGAGAAGTTCTTTGGCAAGACATCAGAAGGGTTTTGAAAAAATATCTGGCTGGGGGAGTTTAGGAAAGGGATGATTTAAGAGCAGGATAGCTGGAGCCTGCTCTGGGTTATTCCATCACTCCCTAAAAATCCAAGGTGAGTTTGCCAACCTTGGTGCAGAGCCAAGCTATTAATAGTGCAGGGAAAAAAAAAAATCTGAGCTTATTCCAGCCTTTAAAGCCATGACATAAACCAGTCCTTGATGATGAAGGGCTGTGCTATGTGCAGAGAGATTTTTAATTTCTCTAAACCACTTTTATGTAAAACATTCACGTTTTCCACAGCTGAGAGCCACTTTTTCCTTCAGTAAAGCAATATCCATGGCCCAGGAGTGCTGCCTGGGGAAGGGCAGTTCCAGTAAATACCATCAGAAAAATGTTCATGGTTCTGCTGTGCCTCACACAGGGAGTTCTAAAGAGACACTCATTAGCACTCAGTGCCCACACAGCACCCCTGGAGTGAGGAAAGCCTGATGAAAAACCCCAAACACAGACTGCAGGGTTAAAGAAGTAAAGGAATTTAAATAAAAGAGCCACATCCTCAAGCATATCCACATCCCCACAACCTCATTAACATTCTTTTCCAAAGCCAGTGACTTTTGCCAATTAAAGGTCTCACTTTGCACCACTGAGGCCCCTCTGGCCCTGTAATGGCCATTTAATGAGGTTTCCCATTTAGCAGTGCCAGAGTCACTCACTGCAAAGCTCAGGGTCACAGCCTCTGCCTGCCCAGAGCTGCTCTTGGTGTCCCTCAAGAAGGGACACAGTGACACACAGCACCATTTGGATACAGGGACACCTGTGCACAGGGTTTGGAGCAAGCTGGCACAGCAAAGGGTGTCCCTGATGAAGAGAAGGACTGAAGGACAGTGTCCATCCTCCACCATTCCCCATTAAAGGCAAGAGAGAGCAGGAAAGGAACAGGAAATGTCAGGTTGTTGAGCAATCCTGAGAGCTCACAGGGCTCAGAGCACCAGGGAAGACCTCGCCTGTTGCTGTCTGCCACCGAATGACACAGACGTGGCACTGCAGCCACGCCTGCAACACGAGCTGGGGCAGGGCTGGCACCTCCCAGCTCTGCAGCTCACCTGGGCTGGGCTCCTCGGGTCTGCCTCGGCTCAGGGCTGCTCTGGAAAAGAGGGAAACACATGGACAGCCTTTAGACACAGCCCAAAGCCGGGTTACACACGTGCTGGTTCACTGGCAGCAGGGATTTAAAATCACTTCCACTTATTCTTCTGTAACACAAGTGGCACCCACAGGACCGCAAACCCACGTGCAGCCTGTGCTGCACAGAACAGAACCTCCCCTTATGCAGATGCCACATTCCAATCAGTTCTGAGCTGGTTTTCCCTGTCTCCTTGCAGGCTGATAAAGGATGTCAGGCTATCAATCACTCTGAGTGCTCACGGGGTGCAGAACACACGAGCGTAGAAC
The DNA here is from genome assembly GCF_037042795.1 of Molothrus aeneus. NCBI lineage: Eukaryota > Metazoa > Chordata > Aves > Passeriformes > Icteridae > Molothrus > Molothrus aeneus. The sequence goes on along the minus strand of NC_089664.1, from coordinate 8,800,757 downwards.
ATAGCCTGGGTCTCTCTTGCCACTCTTTGACACAAAGATGCCACAGCAGCCATCTCTGCAACGCCAGTGGCAGCCTGGGGGGAGCAAATAACCCAAAACCACCGGAAAAATGTAATTATGGGTGGGTGCCCATCCCTGCAAGTGTTCAAGGTCTGGCTGGATGCAGCTCTGAGCACCCTGGGAGAGTGGAAGGACTTCCTTTCAATCCAAACCATTCCATGATTCTGTTATATTTAAAAGAAGATTTTTATCACTATTTAAAAGCAGTGCTACAAAGGTATTTGCTGCATGTGCAGATACCACGTGTAACACTCCACTTACAGTTAGCAAAGTCGCTGAAGCTTCTGGGGCAGCCTTTTTCTGAAGGATCACCCTTCATTTCTGAAGTCACACCATCCTGGTCACTTCATTTCTTTTGTCCACTGCCAGGCTGAAGAAAGAAAAACAAAGGAGAAATGCTGTTAATAATTGCCTAACAGCCTTTTTTTGGTGAAGCACACCATTTAACTGGAAACCAGAGAATTACAACGCTTAAAAGAGGAATCATAGAAAAAAAGAAACATATCTACTGAAGATTCATGCAAGCTACTGAAATAATTGAAAACCTGAAAGCCTTAAATTTTCTTCCTTTTTTTCAGTGGAGTATATTAAAAATACACATCTGTGTATGCTTTCTATTACAAATATATATACCTCAAAATATATTCGGTTCACAATATATGGACATATTATTGATATCACATTAATATATTAATAATACAGCTATTTTGCTTCCAGCGCACTCCACGATGTGCGCGATCTTCAGCGCACGTGGCAGCTCCGGGAGCCCCCCGAGCCCCGGGGCCGCTCGGGGCCGGGCTCACCTCGCCTGGGTGCTCACCTCGCCTGGGTGCTCACCTCGCCTGGGTGCTCACCTCGCCTGGGTGCTCACTTCGCCTGGGTGCTCACCTCGCCCGGCTGCTCCCGCCGCAGCCGCTCAGCGCCGGGGCCGGCGGGAAGCAGCACCGGCCCTGAGGGAGCCTCGCCAGAACATGGCGGGAGAAGGCGCAGCTGTGGAGTCGCCTCCACCAGCACCGGTTTCCTGCGCCTGAGGGACGCAGGGCTTCCCGCTGGCCGCGCCGGGAGAGGCCGATCCCGGTCCCGGTCCCTCTGAGGCACCGCAGCAGCTCCGCTCCCGCCGCCCCGCGCCCGCCAAAAGGGAGGCTGGCACCTCACTTCACCCTTATATAGTGCGGGAGCGGCCGCGCGTGCGCACTCGCTCTGCCCCCTGCGAGCGCCCCCTGCCGGGCGGGAGGACCCAGAGCCGGGGGAGGGCGGGGCCAGGACCGTGGCCGGGGACACGGGAGGGGGACACGGGACACCGGATCCATGCCCGGGAGTGCTCCAGGGCCTCCCACGGAGACACGAGGCTACTAAAAGATGGATATCCCTTTTCTCAGCTGCTCCTGGAGTCCCCCACCTCCCGTGGTGGCAAAGGTTGGGCTCCCAGCGTCTCCTGGGACAAAATGGGGACCTTCCTCCTCGCACCCTGCATCAGCCACCCTGAAATATCCCCAGCTTGGGGGCATCCTTTCCGTCCCACTGCCTTGACTGCCCTGGCCAGGCTCCCCATCCCATTCCATTAGGGAAAACTCCAAAAAAGGATCACAGGGATAAATCCCTTTATTTGCTAAGAACAGACACAAGATACAAGTGGTTTCAGGTGAAATCATGAGCTCAGGAAAGCTGCAGGACAGCTGCACCTCCCTGCAACAGTGACAAACTCAAGGACAGGAGCCTGGCTCCATTTTCCCTTGCATTGCTCTGGACAATTTTTTGGCGCTGGAGACCCTCCACGGCTGTGACTGCTGTGGGATCACCGTGCACAGGGCTGGGGGTCCCTTCCCTGCCAGCCAGCTGTGCCAACAGCGGTGCTGGACGCAGAGCCAGCCCCGTGGAGTGGAGCAGAGGCACTGAGCCCATCTCTGGGGCTCTACTTGCCCTGGGCTTTCCTCTGCAGCTCCTCGACGGCCTCGCTCTGCCGCCTCTTGTCCTTGGCACGGATGATGGTCATCCTGAAGAGCCTGCAGTAGAGCTCCACGGCCGCGGGGCTGTCGTCATTCCCGGGAATGGGGTAGGTGATCAAACACGGGTTGCAGTTCGTGTCCACCACCCCGACCGTGGGGATGTTCATCTTGGCCGCATCGCGGATGGCCACGTGCGGCTCGAAGACGTTGTTCAGGGTGCTGAGGAAGATGAGGAGGTCGGGCAGGCGCACGCCGGGGCCAAACTGGATGTGGGCGTTGGTGAGGAGCCCGCCCTGCCAGTAGCGGGTGTGCGCGTACTCCCCGCACGCCCGCGCCGTGCTCTCGACCAGGTGGCAGAACTGGCGCCGGCGGCTGACGAAGAGGATGATGCCCCCTCGGTAGGCCACGTGGGCCGTGAAGTTGAGGGCCAGCTGCAGGTGCTGCATGGTCTGATCCAGGTCGATGATGTCCTGATCCAGGCGGCAGCCGAAGATGTAGGGCTCCATGAACCTGCGGGGGCAGCGGGAGGGACATGGGGATGGGGTGTGCAGGCATTGAGCGTTCCTGCCATGCTCCTGCTCCTGGCTGACAGCACAGGTGTGCTCTGCAGAGAGCCCTGTGTCTGTCCCAGTGTCACACCCTCCCAGTGCCCACACTGGGGGGATCCCTGTACCCTGCCCTGTGTGGGCAGCTCCAGGCTCAGACCAATCCAGCAGATGTGGTCTGGGGAAGCATTCCTGATGTCAACAAGCACTGCATCACGAAAAGCATCACTCACCTGTGCCGACATCCCTTTTTGTGGCCCAGGTGCACCCGAGCATCAAAGAGATCTTTCAGGGTGAAGAGCTCCTTCACGCTGAAGAAGTCGGGGTGGCTGAGAGGCTCTGTCAGCAGCTTGTCATCGTCAGCTGAGAGAGGGGAAACAAATACTCACTGTGTACGGGGGGACGAGCCGGGACTGCAGAGAGGATGCACCGTGCCCGGTTCGTATCGCCGCACGGGGCTGGGGTGCCAGGGGTGCCCGGCAGCACTCACCGCGGGGCCGGCTGCCTGCCGGGGCCGGGACCGGGGCCGGGACGGTGCTGTAGAGCCGCGGGGCTGCTGCGGGACAGAAACACGCGGGTCACACGGGGATGGCCGGGGCGCTCCGGGCCGGACCGGACCGGGCCCCGCCGCTCACCTGCCCGCAGGAGCCGCGGCAGCGCCATGCTCCGAGCCCGCCGCAGGGCACGGACGAGCAGGAGCAGGAGCAGGAGGAGGAGAGGGGGAAGGTCAGCGGCGCTTTCCGCTTCCTGCGGGGCGGGGCGGGCGCAGCTCGGGGCGGTTGCGGTCGCTGCCCGCCCTCCGCCTCTGGTCGCCGGGTAACGGCGGCTGTCTGTCCCCGCGGCCCGGCCCGGCCCGGCCCGGCCCGGCGGCTCCGCCATGGCCGAGCCCAGTCCGGGCGTGCCCCGGCGCTTCGAGGAGCTCACCTTCTACCGCGGCTACGGGTGAGCGCCGGCGCGGAGCTCCCCTGGTGCCCCGGCTCCGGGCGGGCTCCCCGCGCTAGCTGTGCTCTCCCCCCGCAGGCAGCCGCCGCCTCACCCCCGCTTCCGGACCGCCAACCAGACCTACGGCAGCAGGGCCCCCACGGTGCACGAGCTGCCGGTACGAGCACCCCGGTGGAGACACGGCCCAAAGCCGCGTCCAGCCCTGTGCCCGGCCGGGCTTTGCAGGTGCTGTCCGTGTTTAAAACATCCCTCCCCGTCCCCTTTGTCGCCCCCGCAGAGCTCCTTCCACATCCTCCCGCACAAGTTTTCGGATCACCTGGGCAGGATTGGCATGTGCAGGAACGAGAGCCTGAACACGGCCCTGGAGAAGAGCCACTGCACCGGCCCCGACACCTTCATCACCGCCTACGAGCACCTGGACTTCCACCCCAGCTACAACCCCAGCGGCCCCTCGCACTGCCGGGACCAGCCGCTCTAGGCAGCTTTTGTCTGCCTTAAAAACGCCCACGGCCAGCCTTGATCCCAAACGGACCCACTAGATTGCAGAGGGAATGTTATTAGGAGTAATATAGTGAAGATTTGATGTGGTTAAGTGTCAGTTAGGTAGCTCATGTGAAGCGTTTTATCTAATTTATCAGCAGCATATAAATACTAGGACAATATAAATTCTGTTTTTATCCCCTTATCCCCTTCTCTGTCACTAATGATCCTTTACACTCTTGCCTTATTTACTACATATCATTAAAAATTAAGATCTAAACTGCTTCTCTACTATTTAATGAATAATCAATCTCTAAGTTTTCCAGAGTTATTAATTAACTCATTGGATTTCTTGTAGAGACATCACGTTTCTTCTTTCTCCAAAGTACAAAGTTTTAAGAAATTATTCAAATAATGACAAGGAATCAAAAAGAAGAATATTTTTTAAGTTTTATTGGAACAACTGTAGGTACAGGCAAAGAAACTGCATCAGTTGGACAGTGAGTGCACTGAAAGAACACCTGAACATTGTTGGCTTAAAAATGAGTTTTTAAGAGAAACTACTCTGCCTGTTTATGGATGAAAACCAGTCCCACCTTACAGGTGAAACAGAACATTAAAAATGAGCATAATATTATTCAAACTGTTTGCCAAAAATATAAATAATGAGTGGAACATTATGTCCAAACTACTGCAATTGATACTCCTCACATGTCAGAAACATTCCCTGTTTGTGACGTGAGGTAAGAGCTGGGTAGATCCCCCAGCTGCAAACACACCAAAAATAATAAATTGGAACAGGTAAATAAACTGAGCAGAAATGGACCTGAAAAGTTAACATTTCAAAGATTTAACATCTGAAAATAAATAAGCAACCCTCTTCCATTTGCTGTGATCCTCGTATCAGACTCTAGACAATACCTGGAGCTTCTTTAGAACTTCCCTTTCTTCTCCTGAAATGAGAAAATAACAAAGTGCTGCATCAATAGAAATAGTTGTGACAATGTTACATGTATTTTTATCCACAGATTTTTCTGCAGGTGGCATAATTTAGGGATAAGGCTGCCTCTCAAAAATATTAACAGAGTGGATTCTGTCACATATTTTCCCACTCCATCTGAAAACACCCACCTCTTCTTTCTTGCCTCAATTTCTTCCCTTTTAATTTTATTCTTGAAACCAGTTCCTTTGAAGAGTTTGGCATGCAGTGTATCTAAGTGTTCGGAGGTCAGACCAAATGCACCTTTTAAAAAAGAAATACCTGTACAAATTCAAAATATCCTCCTAAAAATGACTCCTTTTACCACAGAGGGATCTACCTGAAACAATCTCTTTCTACTCTGTCTTTTGAAAGGAAGATTTTCATGTTTTCAGATAAAATTATGTGAGGCTGAACTATCACCAACTGAAGAGATGAAAAATTGAAAAGCTTCTACATTAATAAAAGAAATGGGGGCAGGGATGTTCCTGCCTTGTATAAAGAGCAGCTACATGTCAAAACACGTGTTCCTAAAACAGCAGCAAAGAACTGGGAATAAAAAAATAAAGGGAGTCCTTGCTGTCCCTTGAGGATCCTCAAAGATTGTTCCCAAAGCACCCAAAATCAGTCACTGGGGTAAAAAATGAAGCAATAAACCTCTTTTCAGATTTACCTGACAGCTGTGGTACTGCAGCCAGGATCTGTAACTCACCAGAGCCATAATAAAAAACACCAAGTGGTTTAAGCACTTAATATCTAAATTAAGAAGTTTTGTGCTCTGACTGGAAAGAAAAATTAGCATTGTGCATTTTTAAAAAATATGAACGAGCACTCATTAAAAAAAAGGTGACTTAATAAGCTTTAGAAGAGCTGGGTTTATGGCTCCATGTATCTGCTGCAATAATTTTAATTAATTGGTGTCTCAGGAGGGTGGGAGTAATGGGTAAAGGAGTTTTCTGGACGCTCCCCAGAGCTGCCACTGGAGTGACAGGGCTGTGCAGTCTGTGCCCACTCTGTGCCCTCCCTGGGGCTCTCATGGGCACTATAAACAGGAAAGAAAATCTGCTTTTGGAACTGCTTTTATGAAGATTCATCCTTGAGAGATTCGTGCTGCAGTCCCAACCTTGGTACCACTTGTGGGGATTTATTGCCACTCAAGATAATCTTTTTTATTGCTCAGCCTTTAGTGATGGGTAAGAGGGATTTCTTATTGCTGCAAACCACCAGACTTCTCTTTTCTGAACAAGTGGTGAGAACTGGGCCAGGATGAGGACACTGCCACTGGAGCCTGGCTGTTCAATTCCAGAGATGCTCCTTGAAACACATTTAATTACACAAGCAAAGATTCCACTTCTTGACCACAAACAGCAGGAAAGAAAACTCTTGAGGTTCTGCCACCACCATTCTCACCTCCCAAAAGCCACCCCTTGGTATTTTATAAATTTTCCTCCTTCATTTTTTGTTACAAAGAATTCATGACATCCTCAGTGAGGAGAGAAGAAGAGGGAACACAGAAATTATTACTCACTCAAGATGATGACACAAAGCATAGGAACACTCCAGTTGCACGGTCCATGGGCAGAACCCCATTTATTAAACATTAGAAACTCAGCAATGTACACCAGTTCCTATATACAAATCAAGTTCATCAATTAAAATTAAAAAAGTGCTGTTTGAAATCAGGTTTTATTTAAAGCACAAGGGTAACTGGAATTGCATTTTAACTGGGAGTGGGTCAGGTCACGAGTGGCACTGAGGACACAGACACAGCAACAGGGGCACGAGACACCTTTGAAGTATTAATGTGGATTTACTGAAAACTTTTGAGAAGAAACATTCAGCTTTTTATACAAACAGTACAGAGTGCTTCCAACATCTCTAGGAAAATTAAGTATACAGTTTAATCCTTTTAAAGCAAGGTACTTGGAAAACTTCTAGTTTAAAATACCAGCCTATTGACCTATTCCAAACAAAAGGCTCAAATCCTGCAACGGAATCAAGGCAGAGCAAAAGAGAAACGTGTGAAGAGGGAGTGCAGGCACTGAGCTAAGGAAAAACCACTTTTCCAAGGTATCCTACCACAAAATGGAGATGAGTTAACACACTGACCTTTAAACAACCTGGCCAACCAACCCCAGGGCTACAGAAAGGTGGCTGGACAGTCAGAAATGCCAAGTGAGCACTAGGAACATGTTTCAAACGTAGCTGCACAACAGCATGAACACACCAAGGATGTTTATTTCTCTACATGCCACAGTCACTACTCTATGCTACACCGTATTTTGCCCACATTCTGCATCACACCAGGGACACCACGGGATTCTGGATCCAGTCTTGGCTGCTTTTGCTCCGTTTTGCAAGTTTAAGGCCAGCCTGGAGGAAGACTCCTGAAGTGACTGAGAAACAAAGTGATGCTAAGTGGTGGTTTGGCTGAGAAGTTCTGCAGAAGAGCAGACAAAGAGAATATCAGATCAATTCACAGGGACAAGATGTGAGAACAAACTCCTCCAAGGACTTCACAACACAAAAATGAAAATGAAAGAGCCAACAGCTCCAATTTACACCTTTTGAATTTGCAGCGAAACCAGTGTGGGGGCACTTTTTTGTGTGTGTGATGTGAATGTGCTACTTCAATCCCGTTGAGAGTCAGTACAAATAAAAAGATAGTAGTGAAAAATTGCTTTATTCTGGCTGCTGGAAACGGAGGCAGAGAAAGGGCCTGAAGAAAGAACAGTGCTGAAAATATCCGTGGCTGAAAAAATCCGTTTGTGTTGTGACTTCCTACAGCAAACCCAGCTTTGCTTTATTGCACCAAAATTGTCAGTGAAAAGTTCACAGAAATGTAACATTTTAAAAACCACTTCTGAAAAAGGAAAGTTAAGGGCACTCAGTTCCAGAAAGTTCATTCAGGAAACCAAAAGCCATCTCTGGGTAACTGCAGGGCATCAAAAGGAGAGAGTTGAGAATAACAGGAATTGTTTGAGCCCTGCAGGCCCGACAGTACAGAAATCCAGGGAAATCCAGGGAAATCATGTTGTCTGAACAGACACACTCCTTCACTTGTCTTGGACTGCAATTGTGCTTGGAATCATCTGCTAGCAGGAGATTCTGGGTATGGAAAAGGACTTTTGAGCAGCTGCTGAGATCTCTTTGCACAGGAGGTGCAGACAGAGCCATCCACTTGATTTACCTGAATTTGCATTTGTGTCTTCCAGGCTGGATCTCCACACCCACAGCCGAGTTCTGCTCAGGGACCTCATCCCACAGTCCTCAGGGTGGGAAAACTGAGCTCCAGCAAACCCCACCCCACAGGATTGTCCTGAGGCAGCTGGGATGTGGCCAGTGTCACATCTGCATTGCTGTCCAAGGCTGTGCTTTCCTAGGATCTCTGAACAGGCTCCCAAATAAATTCTGTGCGCAAACAGGTTTCCCTTTGAGAGACAATTAGAGGCCTCATAATTTAAAGTGTGATTAGCCAATATCTTATCTACAGTAACTACAGCATCCTGTAGGAATGCAAGCCCTAAAAATCATTATAAAAAATATTTCCTTAGAGCACTTTAAATAATTTACAAAATTCTACAAAAGCTACGAATGACTATCCGTGATATCCCTGTTAAATAGAATTATTTTCACATTAGTGTGTGTATGATATACAGGCATCAGCATCTCCCACTGCCTTTCCTTTCCTCTCTCAAGCTTTATCAAGGTAATTACAATCACAGTTATTTTATAAAAAGACTGCTAGTGTAAAAAAAAAAAAAAAAAAAAGTACTTACATATTTGAAACCTTTTTTTCCAAGAGGGAACCTGGGCAGTCCCCTGCAGGTAGGTCAGTAAATTTTGCACAGGTTTTGGTTAAAAATTCCTGCCCGTGGTGTACTTCACTAGCAGCTTCCCTGTTCTGCAGGACAGGTATTTTTCCTTCCATTTTGGAGCTGGATACCTGAATTTCTCCCTGCCTGTCAACTTTTTCTTCCTTAATGCACATCTGCACACTGTTATCTGCACATGCTCCTCCACTATTGTGCACTGCTGCTGCTGTCACATTGAATTCACGCCTTGGGCAAGCTAAACTTGGATCTGGCCTCTTGTCCAGCAGGTTATTCCCTCCCTTAGTGTCCACCTGAGCACTCTGCTGAGCTGGCTCTCTGCTGACTTTATCTGCTTTTCCCACACTGCACTCAGGGCGTGGGGGATCTGCAGTGGAGTCAGCCCAGCTGCCTTGGTGGATATCTCCTTCCTTGATGCACATCTGGGTGTTCTCAGCTCTGGAGGTTCCTCTGCAAACCTTATCAGCTTTTCCTGCTGCCACACTCCGTTCCTGTGAGGGAAGGCTGGACTGGGACTGATCCCCTGGAGCATCAGCCTTCCTGCAACCCTCAGCTGCCTCTTGGAGACACCCAGCTCCTGCACAGGTTTTTGCTACATGGGCACTCACTCCTCCCACAAGGAGTTTCTGAGAAGAACTGGGTTCTTTTATTGCTGGTGTAATTTCCCCTTTTGGCAAGGGGTTAAGTACATCTGTGTCCTGGGAAGCTGCCTCCATTCCCAAGGCACTGCTCTGGCTGAGCAAAGACTCTGCTTTCTGCTTTTTGTTCAAAAGCATTGATTTCTTCCTGTCCCGGGCGTATTTCAGACCTGCAATAAATTTACTCGAGATTTTTAGTTGGAAGGTATTCTTCCTTTTAGATCTGGGCTTTGCATTCATGACTTTTCTCACTTTACACCCTTCATTTCTGCTGGGTTTTGGGGGCTCTGTGTTACGGACACTCCTTTTACCTGTAGCACTCCCAGGTAACTCCTCAGCAGCACCACCTCTGACCCCCCCCAGCCCTTGCTTAGCTTTTGACTGACCAGTAGTAGGAACATTCTCTGCAGAGGAAGCACATTTTCCACTGCCAGCTAACATTGCACTTTTCCCTTCTGTTCTCTGAGAGTTCTTCACCTCCTCAGTTTGCTGAGCTGCCTCAGTCTTTTTACTCTGACCCAGCACCAGGTCAATCTCATTTTCCACTGGCTGCTGCTTTGCTTTTCCTTTATTACCAGTTTGTTTGGTCGCTCTAAGTAGGTCCAGACTTGCATCACTTTTTTGCATCTCTGGATTGCTTGCAGAGTCTTTAGCCTTTTCTGCCAAAAACCTCCTGATTTCCTGCTCGATGCTGTCATCACTGTCCACTGAGCTGCTGTCACTGGCATCTGACACAGCTGGGAAAGCACATTTCCTATTTTTAGCCCCCCGCTGGTTTGAAACTGGTTTAGGTTTATTGCCTTTTTTAAGGTGTAAGTTAGACTCCAGGTTTTTCATGGTTTCTGGCTTGTCATTGGGAAGTTTGATGTTGTCTGGAGGGTTCCTGACTGCATTCTCCCTCACAGCTTTCCTAGGTTTTGAGAGGCAGCTTTTTAGCAGTGAGGGATTTTTACATTTCCACTCATTTTGTTGGAGGCTACTAAACTCATCCAGCAGCTGAGTTTCTGTCTCACTGAATCTGACTTTCTTCTTGCACTGAGCTTTCTGGTCCTTGGATTTCTTCTTTAACTTCCTTTTAGACTGTAACAGGTCCTTGATGGCACTATCCAGGTCCTCATCACTGTCCAGAGAGCTGCTCTCATCACCTGACCCCTCCCTCTCTGGGGTTTGGATGGGGTTTTTTACGGGTTTTTTTGTGCTACTCTGAACCTGCAGAAAAGGGTTTACAGAGTCCAAGGGCACACATCTGCTGCCATCACAGCCAGACAATTTGGGAGGCATCAGCTGCTGCTGCCTGGGGTCTTTATTACTCTGAGCATCCTGGAGTTCTGTGGGGTTGCTCAGGGCATGCTCCTCTTGGAGCACTGGGAATTTGGAACAGTGACCTGGCTGGAAAAGTCCTGTCTCCAGCTGTTCAGGTAGTTTTGACCCCCCTTGTTTTGCTGTTCTGCCTTCCCTTTTAAGTCTCCTTTTCCGACTCAGGGATAATTTCAGTGTTTTGGGCAGAGCAGGCTCAAGGGTCCCAGTGAGGCTGTTTGGATCAGAAGGCAAAGGCATCTGGATGGAGCGTGACAGGCTGGGAGGTTTTGTTCCAAGGTTTTCTGACTGTGCTTTCAGAGCCAAAAAAGCCCTGATTTCTTGCTCTATGCTGTCATCACTGTCCACAAGGCTGCTGTCACTTTCACAACGGGAGGACGAGAGAAGCTGGGGAGAAAAGAAGGAGTCTGCAGTGAGGGATTTGTTGTCACTTCCCATTTGGGATGGCATGATTGTTTTGGAAATATCCAGGATAGCTTCTGCACACATGAGTTCTGCAGATGTGTCTGCTCTGCAAGAGGCCTGCAATGTGAGCTCGCAAGCAGTAATCTTGTTTTCTGGAAGTGCAAAATGTCTGGCTTTTTTCAGAGGTTTAAACAGCTTATTAAAGTCATTGCTGGTGCTTTCTAATCCTGTTGACTTGGAATTAACTTCTTTTCTCTTGTTGCTTATAGGGTTTTTATGGATTTCTGGTGAGGCACTTTTTGTGGAGCTAATTGTCAGGCTGGCAGAAATGTCTGCCATACCCTTTGGATCAAATGGTTCCCTCTGCAAAGGGACACAGTTTGCTGCATGACCTGCCTCTTTCCTGATTTTCTCCAGCTGGTAAAGCTGGATGGCTTCTTCGATGCCATCATCGCTGCTCGAGTCAGATGTGTGCATGCTCTCCTTGATGAGTGCTTCCCCTGGCTCCCAGTAATGAGCTGCACTTCCCTCATCCTGCTCCACGAGCCAAGGCTGGCTGGCAGTGCCCATTTCTACATAAGCTTGGTTCACCTGGCTGAAATCACTGGGCTCTGCTTGCATTTTTGACTGCAAACACTTGGACTGGGTGCTGGATTTCTGCAGCTTGGGATGGTGTCTGAGGAGCAGCGCATTACAACCTTGCTTTATGGCACCACAGTTTGTTCTGTTTGTTGCTTCTTTGTCGCATTTCAGGACAGGTCTCACACGGGAATCTTTTTTATCCTCCTCGGTAACACATTTACTAATTTCTTGCTGCTTCTTCTCATTCAAGAACTGCACAATTTCAGCTTGTATGCTCTGTTCAAAGGAGTCATCGCTGCTGATGCTCTGAGGGGAAGCAGGCTGGAGCCTTTTCCCAATTCCCAGGTGGTCAGACAGGTACTCTTCAGAGAGCATCTCAGCATTAAATTTCACAGGGAGGAGGTTACTAGCCACTTTGTTCTGGGAGAACTCTCTCTTGAACCTTTTGTCTCCGCTCACATTCTCAGAACGCTCTGCATTCCTTGGCAACGACTGGGCACTTTTGCTTTTTGTTTTCAAGTACTCTTGGATGGCTTCCTCTATACCTCGGTCTACAGAATCGTCGCTGTCAGAATCGAGCAGCAGAGTCCCAAACTCTACGTTCCCTTCCACTTCGCTGCCATCAGAATCCTCGGGGCACCCACACTGGGTGTACTGAGGATGCTTCCGCAGCAGCGTGGTGCTGGATGTGACTCTGGCACTGGAGCCTTTTTCTCCCTTCTGTTTCTTCTGCACAACACAGCCACACTCATTGTTCATACCCAGGGCAGGCTCTTGGCTTTGCAGGTTGTTTATGATCATCTGAACTTTGGCGCTCACGGAGGTTCTGGTGACGTTGCTGTCGGATTCAGGGAAGCAAACGGGGTATCTACAATTCCTTGCTGGCCCAAAGGACTCCCATTTTGTCTGAAGAGCTACCAGAGGAGGAGCATCCATAAGGAACATTCTAGCAGACCACAGCAAAGTCCACCGTGGAACAGATTTTTAGACCGGTCTCTCCTCCATCCTAAAACAAATTAAAAAAGGAAAATATTTATTAAGCGTGTGCCTTCTAGAAATTCCATGTAATAATCCTGGTAACAAAAACTGTAAATTATTAACACTCGGAACTACTGTGCCAGATAATCACTGGAATTACTCCTCAACATCACTTGAACAGGTAAATCAGTCACTACTGCCACTGGGGATATAAGGCAGAGCACTCATCATTTGTGGTTTGTAGTATTTTCTGGCAAAATCATAACCCAGTTCAGGTAATTCACTTCTGAAACTGTTCCTGTGCTTTCCAAATAATGTGCTCCCAAATAATGATACACTACCCAGACCCACGGTGATGGTGTTCAGTGCACTGGTGCGTGCAATCCCCTTTGCACTGAACACTTTTGCAGAAAACTTTGTGGCAGGAGAGAAAGAACAATTTTGAGGAATTCTTTCATAGTGGGGGTGGAGAACTCAGCAAAATACTCTGCTCGTTGTTTCCTTTGGCATAACTGCCCTTTTTCAGGATCATGCAGATCAGCTTTCCAGTTTTCCAACGAAAGCAGCACTGGCTGTGTCCACCTGGTGCAGGATGGGTGAATGTGGAGACACCTGGACCATCATCCGGGATGGTGGGACACAAACCAACTCCTCCTCAGAGAGCAGAGGATCACACAATATCCCCAAACAGCTTTTGCTAGATCTGACTTGGCATTAGACACACACAGCTGAGGGACTTGGGGCAGCTGAGAGAGAAGGAAAGGGAACTTATTTCTTCCTGAAACACACTTTACAGCAATAACCCCAAGACATCAGTCATCCGGCCTCACTGCAGGATAAAAGCTCTTGGCAAACACAGATCTTGGGGAGTGCACAAAAGCAGGATGAAGATTAGGAACTATTCTTTGTGTTCCGGTCGAAACTGCAGACAGAATGAAGCTTCGGTTTGTGGAAGAGTGGAAAAAGGCACCCACAAAATTCCAGTTAACACCCCAAGGAGTTCACCACCTCCACATGGTCCCAGGAGGGTCGGACGCTTCACCTGCAGCATCATTTGGTAGGATTGATGGTGACAGTAATTCCCAAATACTACTGCAGTTGGGTGGCTCCACACAAACACAGTGAGTCCCAAGTGCAGTGGCACTGGACTCTGCCAAGTGTACAGAGACACAATTTTCCCTCTGAAACCTCCCTGACCTTGCACTTGTCAATTATTCTCTAGTTCTGGTTTCAAATTAATCAGTGGTATTAAATATTTTAAAGGATTAATGACTCTAAACTCTTTAAAACTTGTATTTATTTACTGAGAGTAAGGTAACAGACAACCAGGGAAGACAATTCTTCATCACTCTTTGCTTGGGCAAATATAAATTAAAAACATTTTTCCTTGTAATAAGCAGCTAAGGATCAAAAAGACAGAAATTAGGATACCTCATTACCTTGAAGCAACACAATTAACACACTTTAGCTCCCAGCTTCATTAAAAAATAAAACCCCAACGTTTTTCCTATTAACCTATTTCCACAATTTTCAGGGAAGGGGCAGGTGCCGTCACTATCCCACACCTGGACTGGGGGTCGTGCATGAATTAGATGGGATTGGGGTGATTTTTTTTGTCCCAGCACCCACCCAGGGCACCCATGGAGACCGTGAGGGGACACCTGGGTGCTGCCTGAGGTGGGGGAACATGAGGGGACACACACCCAGGGGATATTCACAGAGTGTGTGAGGGGACGTGAGGGGACACACACTGAGGGTGTGAGGGGACGTGAGGGGACACCCACCCAGACAGGATCTGAGGGGAAATGAGGGGACACACACGCAGAAGGAGGGGGGTACTCTGTGTAACTCTGTGAGGGGAAATGAGGGGACACCCACAGGGGCTGCATGAGGGGACATGAGGGGACACTAGCTCAGGGGGTACCTACAGTGGGTGTGTGAGGGGACACCACCCCGGTGCGCACCCACAGAGGCTGAGGGGACATGAAGGGACACCAACCCGGGGGGCACCCACAGAGGCTCCGTGAGGGGACACGAAGCGATATTAACCCGGGGAGCACCCACAGAGGCTCCGTGAAGGGACACGGGGGTACCCCAGCTCGGGGGGCACCCCGGACAGGCTGTGACGGGCCCCCCACCCTCGGGGGCCGCCCGCAGCCGCCGCCCGCGGGACTCCCGTGGGGCGCCGCGCCCACTGCCCGCGGCCGGCCGGGCCCTGCCCGCGCCGCCATGGCTGCCCCTTCCCGCCTTCCGCCGCCCCGGACCCGGGCCCGGGCCTCCCTCGGCCGCCGGCGCGGCGGGGCCCGGCCGCGCCCCCCGCCCGCCGCTCACCTGCCGAGAGGAGGCCGACAGGGGCGACGGGGGTCGGCGGCGGCCGGGCCGGGCTGTCGGCTCCGCCGGGCTCCGCTCCGCCGCTGCCCGCCGCGCTGGTGCAGGGGCGGGCGGCGCTTCCTTCCCTGCCCCCGGGGAGCGGGAGGCATGCGCCGCAGGGCTCCGGCGGGGAGGCGGGGAGGGACCGCACCGGGCCGGGGCACAAAGGCAGCGGCGGCCGCTGGCCCCGAGAGCCGGCGCGGAGCGGAGGGAGGGAGGGAGGGCGAAGGGAGCCCGGTAACGATCGTAACGGAAGGGCCGCCGGGGGAAGGGGCACCGCGGCTTCCTGCAGCAGCCCCGAGGCCAGGGCCGGGCTCCAAACCGCGGTCCCGGCGCGGACCGGCAAAACAGCAGCGGAAGGAACGAGATTGTACTCGGGTCTTGTCTCAGGGCTATGCGCAGAGCGGGGGATGATCCATCCGCTGCCTTCGGGGTGCCAGAGTGGGGGAAACTCAAAATAACGGCAGGATGCAACACTTGGCTGTCCCAGGTGCAAAGTTTGGGGTGCAGAATGAGAGCTGAGGTGCAGAGAGCCAAGGCCTCTGCTTTCAGCAGGTGAAGCGGTCAGTGCTGGGGCTCCTGGAGCTGTTGGGTTGTTGGAGGTTTCACACAGCGAAACAGCAAAGTTTTAGCGCTCTAATTCATCCCTGTTTTGTTGGCAAGTGGGTTTTCCCCGAGGATACACTGCCAACCCTGTGCTATCATCCCTGTGCTTCCAGAGCAGAACCAAGCTGTGGGATGCTTCCTTTCGGGACACCCGCTTCAACCTGCTCATTCCTAAAACACACAGAGTGAGTCACAGCTCTCAGTCTATAAATCTACACCAGCATTTCCATTCCTCGTCCCTGGCAAACAAAACCCCGGTGCCTCAACCCAAAGCGCTGCCTGTTTTCACTTTGTCAGTGTGTTTTGTTTCCCCGTGGGGCTGGAACACCTGTGATGCTGCAGAGGAAATCAGCATCTTTTGGCTGGATGGCGTCAAAAGCTCAGGCTGGGTGATGCCAAGTGGAGAACAGCAGCTAAGGAGGGTCCCAAGCTGGAAATGGGGTGGCTGAGAGCGTTGCACTCTTTTTGTGCTCACTCTGTGGCAACACATCACAAGATATGGCAAGGAACAGATTTCCACCTGCTTTTATCCCAGAGATTCTTGTTTTGGGGAGCACATGTATTTCTGTGCCCTTTCCTCATCTCCAGCTTCACATTTTAATTTTTTTCCTCACCCCCAGGAATCCTCTACTACCAAACCAGGTCTGACCCTGGGAATGTGGGGCAGGACCATGTTTCAAACCATCAGACACAGTTACAAACTCGTATTAATTTATCTCTTGCTCTTACAACAGATAAAACAGAGCCGATAAGACATTTGCCTGTGTGTTCTTGTCCCTGGGATATGTAACATGCTTTTATGTTCTGATCTGGCTCGCTTGAACGAGACTGCTGAAAACAGCACAGCCAGCATCTGTGTGCAGGAGGAAACAATGGACTTGCTTTTCCTTCACTGCGGAATTGCAGCCTGGAGGTGAGGAAACTTTGCTTCGCTCACCATATTCCTCCCTAATGCCACGGCAGAGGGAAGAAAGGGCTCTTGTATTCATGTATCCTCCCGGGCCAAGTCAATTTACATGTGAATGCACTTTTAAAATAAAATTAAAGTCAAAGCTGTGGCCAGAAGCCTGATAAATGTTTTTGTGCACATGCAGTTGCTTGGGAGGGGGGAGGCTGCTGCTGCTGGAGAGCTCTGCTGTCCCCAGCTGAGGTGGCATTTGTGGCTCTGTGTGCCACTTTGACTTGAAAGAAGAGCAGAGGTGCCATTAGGGGTGATTTGCCTTCCTGATCCCTGATCTTGGCAGAAATGAGGGCAGTGGACGGATGACAAAGTCAGGAGCGCTAATTGGACCCCTCGTTAGAATGGCTGGAATGGCAGGGGAACGTTCACATTTCCAAAATGAAACATCTCCCCTGACCTCCGGATGTGCTGCTCCTGTTTGCAGGGGTAGGTGCTCATTACAGGTGCCTCTGGATACCTCAGAGCCTGAAATCAGAGCTCAGGCAATGGCTTTTGTTTTTTTTTTTTCCCCAGCAAGAGAAAGGACAAGATTAAAACCAAATTAGCAGGAATAAAAGGACTCACTGGGCAGATTTTGTTGTCGGGTAACCTGTGGCTTCGGGGCCAATTAATATTCCTACACGGAGCTGTGTTAAAACACCAGCCACGTCTGCTGTGCTGCTGTTTTTTGGGAATATGGGTCACAAGTGATGCTGGCTGAGGGCACATCCATGTCTAGGACAGGAGGGAAATTGATAACTTCAGATTCCACAAACCCTTTCCCCTCTTGGGGGCAGTTTTGCATTCCCCAAGCACCTCTTTGGGTTTTGGGGGAAAACTGATTTACAACAGCACAATCCTGCTGTGACCATTGAGGTTTTTGGGGAAAAAGCAGAAGTGAAGGAGTTGGATGGAGCCCCAGTCTGATTTTCCCTCACCCTCAGTGTTTAGGGTCTATTTTTCACGTGGCTGCACTGAACTTCAGGACACTCAGTGCTGGCCCTGCTCCAACATCTCCCTGCCCTGTTCAGCTCCTTCAGTCTGATCTCAGATGATTTATTAGATAGAGAACAACTGGATCATGTAGTAACATGGCAAATTGAAGACTTTAGTTGTTATTTAATAAATGCCAAGGAGACTCATGAGGCCTTGAAGTTATAATAGAAAGATCTAATTTAGGAAAGAAAAAAAAAAAAAAAAAGGGAAGAGAGATGCCTGTGAAAGCTGCCAGGAAGCAGTGCTGGGTATTGAACATTTCTATTTACCCTCTGAATGGAACAGAGATAGTCTGAGCTTCCTTTCAGCAGGGCTGGATGCTGCCCAGGGAAGCAGCACCTGAGGCAGGAGGAGGTTCAAGGGCAGTTTTTGGTGGAGCCCAGTCCTGAAGCTTTGCTTTGTCTTGCCTTGGAAGGCATCGTTGCGGTAAATCACTTTTGGTTGACAGAATTTTTTAAGGAAAGAAATCAACCGACTCCGTGAAGGAAATTAAAGTGTAATTATAGCACAGAGGCAGGTTACAGAATGCATTTAACATTTTTGAGTCAAACCTGATGGGCTTCCCATTCATCAGTGACCATTATAGGAAGTGCAGCTGAAGGTCTCTGTGGGGCACAGCTCATTGCTTTGGAAGATGTCCCTTTTCCTTGTTGATTCCAAGTGTATCTGGCATAAGAACACAAAATGGAAACCACAATTTAGTGCCAAGAGTTTTAACTGTAACCCTGGCCTTTTCTTGCTACCATGTGGCAGACACCTCTAAAACATCAAAGGAATTTACATCCCCTCTCTCATATTCTGTACCTGGAACCTTTTAATGGGTTTTGTATGACTCATTCCTATCTAGGTTAAATGATAAATATTTCACGTTTACAATCCTGGACACGGGCCGTGTGGGCTTTTAAGAGTTATCTTTACACAAATCCCTCCTTTCTGTCCATCTCCGCGGGCTTTGCTGTGGGCAATGCTGTCAGTATTCCCGCAAGGACACTTCCAGCTGCCTCCCGTGCTTGTCACAATTCTGCTTGTGCCCATTAGGTGTCAGACTCTTATCGGCTCAGTCTCCAGTTCCCGGGATTTCGAGGAGAACACGAGAATATGAGAAGCCAGAGAGCTGGTGCGGCTTTTTTGGGATGCCTGTGGGTCCTACCCAAAAAGGGCAAACTGGGTGCTGTGGTGTTCACTGGGACTCCAAACGGGGACTCTGTGCTGGTTTTGTCCCAGGTTTTACCAGCTGGGATCCCTCCAGAGCCCCTGCTCATCGCTGGGCTGCAGAATGAGCATCCACAGGCAGCAGCTCCTGCCCCAAACCCGCTGGGTTTTGCAGCACGTTTGTGTTTTAGGCCACCTCTCACTGCATTCCTGAGGGCAGCTCTTCCTATTGCAGCAGCTGCTCACACTGCTCTGGTGTCTGTGGGGTCGCTGAGGTGCTGTCAGAGCAGTGACCAACCTCTGCCCACCTTGCCCATCATCCTTTTGGGATGAGCACTTGGAACTGAGTGCTGATGCCTGGCACCAAGCCCTGCCAGCACCACGAGTGCTCAGATATTTCCTGCACCTCAGGGCTTGGGAGCACGCCTGAACACGTGGGGATTCATTCAGGGACAGAAAGTCAGGGCTTTTTTTTTAACTTTTTAATGAACTCTGTGCAGTTTCCCACAGCAACACTTTGATTCCAGCCACGAGGCAGGATATAAACAAGGGCATTTGGTGCCATGAGCCAAGGTGGCTGGTGATGAAAAGGGGTCTGTGAGCCTTAAAATGGTTTATTTAAAGGGCAGGATCAAAGATGTACCTTGAGATAGATACCTGCCCTGCTGCATGAAGAAAAGCCAGAGATGCTGCGCTCACTTTATATTTCAAAAGGAAACTGCTTTGACTTTGTGCTGCAGTTGCTGAGAGCTTTTATGGGGCGGGGGAAGGAAAGAAAACACAACATGCTCCAGCTGCCCTCATTACTGCTTCTCTGCCTGTCTGCTGAGGAATCCCAGCACAGCCATGGACTTGTCCACCTGCAATTACCCGGCCCTGCATTTACAGCTTTTCCTGGCCTGCTGCTCGCCCAGGAGCATCCCTGCAGCCCCCTCTGAGGCAAAGGCTGCTGGATTCCTTCTGTGGAGCAACTCCTGATTCCCAGCAGGGCCACCCTGAGCACTGTCCCAGCCCCCATTAGCTCTAAACTGGCTTTTTTAAGAGGCATCTTCAGCTTTTCAGATCACCTTCAAGGAGTGCTCTATTTTTAGCATGCTTGGACTCTCTTGGCTGCAAACAAGTGAAACCTCTCTGCGGTGAATTCACAACAGGGCAGCTGGCAGGGGTTCAGACTCTCTGTCTGAAGTGCTGCACGATGGAAATGAGTTGTCCCTGAGGTCCCTGAGGAGCAGGCTGAGCCCACAGAGCCACCACGGGATGCTGCCTGTCCAGTCCCACCAGGGCCAGGGTGCACAGCCTCATCCAAAGATGCCTCTGCAGTTGCCAAGTGCTCTTTGCACAAGCAGCTTTGATCAAGGATTTGCAAACAGCTCCTGTTTGGTTCAGTGCTTAAAACGCTTCCTTAAATAAGTTTTGGATCAAGCCAGAGATCACCGCTGTTTTGAATTTTCATCAGGCCGAAGAAACACGCTGAGCTGGGGCTCAGTGCAATGCTTTGGCTTGGGTTCTTCTCCAGCAAAGCAGCACAGAGTGAATCGCCCTCAGCAGAGCAGCCATGCACAGCCAGAGCCTCCTGCTGCTCTGCAGGGCGAGGGGAACTCCCAGGAGCAGCTCCAGGCTGGTTGGAGCAGTGCTTGGAGAGCAGGCTGATAGTTATTGGAGGTATTTCTTCTGCCTCCAGTCTTCATTCTGCTCTCCCAGTGCCCCAGCCTGGAGAGGTGCAGGGCAGCTTCGTGCAAGGTGCAGCTGCTCACACCCCACGTGTCCTCCTGCTGTTCCTGGGTGTTTTAGGGCCATGGCATATGGCCAGTGATGGGGATTTTGGGCTAAGGGCAGTGTCAGGTTCACCCTCCCATCCTGCAGAGCTGTCAGTGATGGAGAAATGTTGACTGGGCACTGCAAATGCCTTGAGTACAACAGATCCATAACAGCTTTGGAGACAGAGCAGGGCATCAAATCCTGTCCTAGTAAGCATTAAGAAAAACGTGGTGTTCTTTCTCCTGGATGGGGCTTGTGCTGCTGGCATTGATGGTCCTTTTAAAGTGTTTCCTCATCCTGATCTTGAATCCCCTGGCAGCAGTCTGGGCTGCTTGGAGGATGATCCAAACCCTCTCTGATCCTTCCAGCACCCCTCAGGCCACTGAGATGCTGAGAGGACAGTGTGGGGCTACAAACCTTCACCCAAAATGTGGCTCAACAACACACAAATAATCCTTGTCACTGCCCAACTGACCAGGAAGAATCTGAGAGGAGCAAAGCCCATTCCCATCACCTGAGGCGCTTTTCATTTTGCCCTCTCCTGGCTGCATCCTGCACTGTGCAGGGTGAGGGCTGGATCCGACCCTTAGCCAGGCTTCCCTGCTTGGCTGGGGCTCAGCAGAGCCGCGGGCAGGGACGGGAAGGTGCGGGGGCAGCACCTCGGGCTGTGTGTGCCTGCGTGGGACGGGAAAGCCGGAGCAGCTTGAGCCCTACGTGCTGGGAGGAAGGAACCGGCTGCGAGGAGCTGGTGGGAGGAGGAGGAGGAGAAAATGGTGTCAGCAAACGAGGCAGATTGAGAGCTGAGACGTGTTAGTGGCTGTGTTTGGGATGTGATCAACGCTCCCTTGTGACTTGCACAGCCGGCAGGGGCCTGAGCGGTGCAAATAGAAAATGTGGAATCAGTGGGAACGGAGCTCCCACATCCCCTTGTGCTGCAGGGGAGGGTGAGGCTCTCACACGCCTTGCGAATGCAGGCACGGGCTCATCCAGCTGCCACAGGGCAGGGGGTGGGCGAGCTGGTGGGTGGCACAGGGCACTCCCCTGCCCCAGCGAGCCGGGCCATCCGTCACTGGGGGGTGCTGCCAGCATGGAGTGCAGCCTCCTTTTCCTTTGGATACCTGTGGGTACGGCCCTGAGGGTTTGCTCCTCAAAACCTCTGGAGACATCCCCAGCACAAGGGATCAGAAATCTGCCACTTGTTTGGATGCTGGGCAGTGGCTTGGCCTCAGCACTGTGGGGAAGGGGGAGCTGGAACACAGGATGGGAAGGGGGGGGGGGTTTCCTCACCCCCTCGAATCTCTGTTGTGATAATTCATGAGTGTCACTGGCACATCTGTTCAGAGGGAGAGCAATAATACAGGTCCAGCTGAGCAATGAAATTGCTTTCAGGGCTGTTGATTCCCAGCTTGGGGGTGTGTGGTCAGCCTGACTGCAGGCTGGGGATTTTTAATTTATTTTTTCCCCTCTCCTTTGCCCTGTTCCCTGCAGCCAGCAGAGATCAGTAGCATGTAAAGCAGGCAGAGGCAGGATCTGTGAATCCTATCCCTGTGTTCCCATTCTCTGGGATAGATGGGCCATCTGGGCTCACTCGTGAGACCCTGAAATCACTCGCACAGCGCCTCCATGAAGGATTTGCAGCTCACTCATGACCAGGCTGCCCTGGTTACCCTTTTCTCGCAGCCTCTGTGCCTGCTGGCTGTGAGCTCTGCTCGGGGCCCGTTTCTCCTCTAGATGGTGCAGCTGCCTTTGGGCACCACCGCGTGCAGCCAGACCCCGACCCTGCGGCAGAACTGGGGGTGCAGCCAGCCCTGGGCTCTCCCCCTGGCCCCTTCCCAGCGTCTTGGCAGGAGGGGACAAAGCTGAGGGACACGGCTCGCCACGTGTCACCTGCCCGAGGCTGTGCGCCAGCTACCTGTGGAGAGCAGCGCTGTGCCAGCCGTGGGCACCGTGGCACCGGGGGGATGAGAAATCCGTCTCCTGCTATTCCTGGCCTCTCTGTCCTTGGCACAGCACGTCCTGGCAGTGCCCGCGGGAGATGCTGGCAGAGAGCAGCGGAAGGCGGAGGAGAGGGGACGGATCCCGGGGGTGCCCCCGTGCCTCGCGGCAATCCGGCAGCTTCCGATCACACCGGGCCGGCCGGAGGAGCCGAAATGCCACCGTTGTCTTCTGTTCGAGCCCCCGCCCGCCTGCCATGCCCTGACTCATCCCCAGGACGGGAGCGATGCGGCTGCCAGAGCCACGGGGCTGGCTAGGGCAGCGGGCAGGCTCGGGTACACACAGAACCTGGGGTACACACAGAACCTCGGGTACACACAGAACCCCGGGTACACACAGAACCCCGGGTACACACACAGAACCTGGGGTACACACAGAACCTGGGGTACACACAGAACCTGGGGTACACACACAGAACCCCGGGTACACACAGAACCCCGGCTACACACACAGAACCTGGGGTACACACAGAACCTGGGGTACACACAGAACCTCGGGTACACACAGAACCCCGGGTACACACAGAACCCCGGGTACACACACAGAACCTGGGGTACACACAGAACCTGGGGTACACACAGAACCTGGGGTACACACACAGAACCCCGGGTACACACACAGAACCTGGGGTACACACAGAACCTGGGGTACACACACAGAACCCCGGGTACAAACAGAACCTGGGGTACACACAGAACCCCGGGTACACACACAGAACCTGGGATACACACACAGAACCCCGGCTCCCACCTGCGGCTCAGCCTCTCCGCCCACCTTAGGGCAGCCAGGAGGGCGCACAGAGCTGGGATGCTCCTCTCCCTCTCCCTCTCCCTCTCCCTCTCCCTCTCCCTCTCCCTCTCCCTCTCCCTCTCCCTCTCCCTCTCCCTCTCCCTCTCCCTCTCCCTCTCCCTCTCCCTCTCCTTCTCCTTCTCCTCTCCTCTCCTTGGACATTTCTGGCTTGGGCATTGCATCAGGGCAGAGTGAGCTCGGCTGGGTTTGGCAGCCCCCCTGAGCCCGGGCAGGTTGGATTTGGGATCCTGCAGGCAGGGGAATCCTAGGCAGCTCTGTCTGCAATACTCCCCACTTGTTTAGCCTAAACCCAAATAAATACGAGACTTATGATTTGAGTGAAACAATAGCAGCCATTCCAGCATAAAGAAAGCTTTCCTGCCATTAAGCTTTGCTGGCAAGCTTTAGAGCCTGTATTTTAAATAAATGTTATGGGTGCATTTAAAAACACACCATATGTTCTCCTGCAGATCTTTCTGGGAGCTGCCTTAGCGTGGCTCTCCCTGGATCCCCTCCTCCCAGTGCCAGGGTGAGTTTTGCCATGTGCTGCCCATGGAAGCAGGACCACAGCCCTGTGCCCTGACTCTTCCTCATGAAGAAGGCACACGAGGGACTCTCCACACCCCACAACAAGAGTTTCTGGAAGTCTCCACCACGAGCACGAGCTCCAAAAGCAACTCTTATTTTCGTTAGAGAGCCGATTAAATTGCTGATGACCTGCCCTGCATCCCTGCCACGACTCCCACCACTCTCCCAGCTGCAGCACCAGGCTGTTTTGGGGCAAGCAGCCCCAAAGCCGAGGGCAGCAGGCTCTGGGATGGGCAGCAGGCTCTGGGATGGCTCAGTTCCCCCCGGCCGCTGTAGGTGGCACTCCGGCCCCGCCGCCCGCCCGCCTGCCAGCGCCGCGCTGGTGCTGGCACGGAGTCAGGGGATGAGCTCTAACTTTACAGCAGATTTTCCCTTCTGACAGATTACTGCTTCATTTGTAACAGAAGAACTTCTCATTAAGTACATTTCTGACAGTTTGTTGAGGGGTGGGGGTGGGGAAAATTAAAATCCTCGTGTAGCCGAGCGTGCAGGAGCGTGAGAGCGGCTCCGGCTTCACAGGTTTGGGAGCTGGGGTTGAGTTATTTTTTATTTTCTTTTTTTGCTTTGGCCCCAAAGTCCCTCTTCATAATTATTCCCTCCTGAGCACAATTTCTGCAGCTGGGAGACGGGCACATCCCAAAGAGAACCCGGCTGGAAAGCCAGGAGGGCTCGGAGGTGGCAGCTCCCTGTTCCGGCAGCGCTCAGGTTTCAGCGCTAATCCCATAAGGTTTGATTCGAGTTTGATTAATTTGATTTGAATCTAACGGTTCTTCTCATTGCTCTGGGCACTGTGGGAGTGCCCAGGCATGCCAGGCTTTGGCTGTGTTCAGGGCTGGGCATCTCAAGGCATGAAGGCAGTCCTGGTTCTGCCAGGGACCTGTGGGTGCATTTTGGGGACCTGGGGACGTCCCTGGGGGCACCCAGCTTGCCTTGGGCAAAGCTCTGCTCTCACCAGGTTCCCTTTGCAATATGCCCCAAAGGATAGAACAACAACTAATTTTAGTGTTAATTATGCAAATCAGCCTTGATGAAAACTCAGGAGTGAGGTTATTATCACTCCCTTTTTCCACGATGTAGAATAGCCCTTTTGGAAAACCCTGCTTCTTGCAGACCCACAAATGTTTTTTCCTCTTGGGTTTCTTTCAAGTGGAGAAAATGCTGAGCGAGGCTGTTGCCATAAGCTCCCAGGACATTTTCATTGATCCAAATCAAAGAGCAAGCATCAAAAAGCACTGTGTGACGTTATGGGGGTATTTTAATTATGAAAAGTGTTGCAAGCAGCTTAAAGAAAGCAAGTGCCTCACGAGAAGAAAAGCATTTCACCTCTTTTCCCTCAGAAAACAGTTTTTCTCATTATCCAAGTGCTGAAACAGTTTGCTCCTCGGGGGCAAGGACCACACTGGCCTTTCCCAGCTCACACTGAGCACAACAGCATCAACAAAATTGTGTTGGAGCGAACTGAGATTTTTCTCTCCTGCACTAATTGCCACTCCAGCCCTGGCTCCCCCCACCCCTGTGCAAACACAGGTATGAACTGCCTTGCTGCTGCTGCTTTGACACCCCAGCAATGCCCAGTGCTCCTGCAAAGATCCCTGCTCATGTTCAAGTGGTTCCTTTAAGAAACGCTTTTGAATCAGCTTTGAAAAGCATTTGGAAGCCTGGTTTTCCTTGTATCAGCTGCTGTGGATTTAGATGTCTGGTCCCTCTCTGCCTGCCTTTCCAAGCTGGGATAAACCTTTGGTTACTGCTGGTTCAGACCCTTCCCTGCCTCCCTGGGGACATGGCCTGGGAGGTGACACGGGCTGGAGGTGCAGCCCAAATGGCACCAGGCTTGGGGCTGGGGTCCCCTGCAGGTGATCCAGCTCTCCCTGGCACTGCCTGGCTGAGCCTCCCCTGTCTCAGAGGCTGGCTCTGGGCAGAGATCAGACCTGTGTCCCCTGGGCAGTGACACTCTCATGCAGAAAATCACATTACAGTGTCTTTTCTCCCTGAGGCTCCAAGTGCTGCCACTCCTTGTTTTAGGGAAGGAGTCTTGTACACAGACAACCCTATTGATGCTTTTCCCTGCCAGATTATCTTAGGGCTGAGGGCTCAAAACACCCATCAGGAGCTGCTTTAATCCCTGGTCACCCCCAGCACATCACTGCAGACACAGGGGGACAAAAAGGACCCGTTTTACCCCCAAGGAGAGACTTGGGAGACTCAAATGTGGCTGTTGCACCCCAGGAGAGGCTGAGTGGGCCCGGGGAAGGGTGTCAGGGTTTCTCTGGCGAGGGAGGGATGTGCTCAGCTCCCAGCAGATGGTTCTCCCGTCTCCCTGCACTTGATGGGATGGTGGGAGAAGTTGTTATGAAAGACTGCCGTGACATTCACAGCACAGATCTGCCAACTGGTGTCTCGGGGAGATGGAGGGAGCGCCTTGCCGTGCTGCAGGAACTGGTGCAGAGATATAAATGGTGCTGTGCTCCGTGGCAGGGTGGGAAGGAGCCTTCTGCTCACAGGGGAATGGGGTGTCCAGGAAGAGCCCTGCTCAGGGCTGGCTCTGAGACCCCACAGAGGCACTGGGTGTTCCTTTCTGCTGTGGGGATGCTCGTGATTTCTAAAAGCTGCTCCTTCTGTGGCAGTGTCTCAGAGTAATGCAGTGCTCCCAGTGTCCCCCCCGGTTTTCAGATGCCCCATACCAATTGTGGTTGAAGGTCCTGTGGAGCCACAAGGACTCTCCATGCTGTGTGCCCATCCTGCAGGAGCAAGGGCTGCCTGTCCCTCACCACCTGCCCTGTCAGCTGGCTCAGAAGGGAGCTGTGCTCTGTGTCCTGGAGTTTTCATTTCTGCTTTTTGGACAGAAAGCAAAACAAAACTCAGACAATCCCAGCCCCAGCTGGGATTTAGGTGGGCTTTATTTCCCTGCTTTTTCCATCTCTTTGCTTTCATGGTCAGCTTGGGACAGCAGAGCAGAAGCCCCACCACGAACCTCCTCTTTCATTTTGCTGCTTGTTAATTATTTCATTAGCTCCCTCTGCATCCTGACGGGGGTTTTAATTTGCCATGGCAACTGCATCCACGACACCTCCCCACTCAGGAGCCCACGCTGTGGGGTGCTGGGGGGCCCCAGGCAGCCAAATCCTCCATCCTACCAACAAAAGTGGGCACCAGACAGTGGTGCCCTGGGGGGGAACTTTTCCTGCTGGCAGAGAGGGAGCAGGAGGATCCATCCCTGAGCTGCCTGTGCCCCGGTGGGCTCTGTGGGGCAGGGCTGCTCCCAGCTGGATGGGTGCCTTCCCTGTGGTGTCTCGGCAGCTGGAAAGCATCAGCCTGGGAGGAGGAACTCAGCCTGTTCACACAAACAGCCAAGAAAAACGAACGCCCACCAGGATGAGTTTCATACCTACAAATTATCCCTGTCTGTGGAGCTGCAATTAAACAAACGCTGCCACCAGCACAGCAGAGGAGCAGCAGGGAAACCTGAGCAGCTCCCACCCCTCGGTGCCTCCTGTCCCTGTCCTTGTCCCTGGGCAGCTCCCCTGTACCCAAACTCTCTGTTCCCCCTCCAGGAGGGTGCTGCTGACCCCTCCAAGCACAGCAAGAGGGGCTGTGCATGCTTTGGGGTGTGTTTCGTTCCCCAGGGGGTTTTCTGAGGGTGGCTGGGAAGGAATTCAGGCTGCAGGTTGTAATTCCCTAAATCTACAGAAAGGGCCTAATCCTGCCCTCACTGGCCTGAGGAAGGAGGCTGAGAAGAAACAACTCAGCACCTGGGGCTGGGATTGATTTCTAACCCATTTTCTTCTCCCAGCAGGAAAATCCTGATTTCTGGTTATTCACTGAGATCTCCTGAGTGGTGGCACCCACTGTCCCAGGGTACCCAAACAGCTCCCTGCTCCAAAACCCCAAAGGAGGAGAGGAGATGGGCACGGGGCTCTCAGTGGAGCAGGGACAGGGGAGCTCAGGGATCCTGGGCCTCTGTGGGGTGGGATGTGAGCCTGGCTCCCTTGGGCTGCCCAGCCTGGTGAGACAGAACTCCCCAAACCTCCCCTCGCCTTTTGGTTCATCCTTTTATCCCTCCTCAAACATCTAGAGTGTTAGGAGAGCCCCAGACACCCTAAATCAGCTCAGTGGGGCTGGAGCAGAGGAAGACTCTCCCAGGGGCCTTGCAGGGAAAGGGGGATTTGGGTCCAAACTCACTGCAGGCTTTTAGGAGGGAATAATTATCTCCCTGTTTTTCACCAGGAGCTTCTCCTCCTCCCTGTCCTCTTGTGCCAGGACAATGTGTCATCACCAGAAGATGCAGCATCATTTCCAGAACATGAAAAAATAAAATAGCTGCTATTTATCAGTGGGCTCTGTGCTAATTGCCCATGCCCTTTAAAGTGGGAGCATGGCTGGGGCTGTTCCCACTTCCAGCTTGTGGGATAAAGGATCTCTGTTCAATACTATAATGATCTCTTTCATCTGATGCCCTCAAAGTGCTTTTGGACATAAATTAATTAGGCATCACAACACCCTGTTGGGTTCAAGCTCATGCGAGGGTTTTCATCGTGTGTTCAAACAATTCCTCCCATCTTTGTGGGGCTGGGGTCACATCGAGCTGGGGGTGAGCAATTATTTCTGCCACGTGTGACCTGCTCCTGGCAGGGCTGGGCTGCCCTCAGGGTTAATCATGGAATTATCAAAGGGTTTGGGTTAGAAAGGGACCTTAAAATTCATCTCATTCCACCCCTGCCATGGCAAGGACACCTTCCACTGGCCCAGGTGGCTCTAAGCCCCTCCAAGCTGGCCTGGGCCACTTCCAGGGATCCAGGGGCAGCCACAGCTGCTCCGGGCACCCTGTGCCAGGGCCTGCCCATCCTCACAGGCAAGGATTTGTCCCCAGTATCCCGTCTAACCCTGCTCTGTTTGTGAGGGGCTGGGCGGGCCCTGTCGGGGTTTGGGCTGTGCAGGGATTTGTGTGTGCCTGCCAGAGGAGAGGGGAGCAGGGGCTGCCCGTGTGGACATTGTGGTGCTGGGGATGTGCAGTGGCTCCTCAGTGGCTTCAGAGTCCTAATTATATCTCTTTAATGAGCACCCAGACCATTGTCATGGCTTTCTCTGGGCCTAAGAGGTGATCCAGGCTCTTTTAATTACTCCTGACTCCTGATTTCCGTGTCTGTGCTAATCCTTGTAGCTCCCCTTCCCCTTCTGCCACAAAGGACTCATTCCCAGGAAACCCTTCCTCTTCCTCTCTGCTCCTTGCACAAGTTTTTTCCTTCTTTTCCCCCCAGGTGTCACAGAAAGAGAGAGAGAGCAGGCAGAACCTGCCCACCTGCAGTGCCCAAACCAGGGGTTAGGTCAGGAGGGTTGAGCTTTCCAGAGGAAACCCAGGAAGGAGTTTGGGATGAAGAAACCCATCTCCCACAGGGGCTGGAGCTGAGAGGGAGCCAAGGAGAGTTCAGCAGCACCAGGGGCAGATTCCCTGCAGGCAGTGGCTGTGCTCACCCCTCTGCCAGCACAGGGCACAGCCACACCTCACCCAGGACGTGGGAATTCCCTTGGGATGGGTGTGACCGTGTTCACAGGGGTTCTTGGAACAGGGAAGAGACGAGGATCTGACTCCATGTTTCAGAAGGCTTGATTTATTATTTTTGATATATATTACATTAAAACCATACTAAAAGAACAGAAGAAAAGGTTTCATCAGAAGGCTGGCTAAAAATAGTATAGGAAAGAATGATAACAAAAGCTTCTGTCTCGGACAGAGAGTCCGAGCCAGCTGGACTGTGATTGGCCATTAATTAGAAACAACCACATGAGGCCAATCCCAGATGCACCTGTTGCATTCCACAGCAGCAGATAACCATTGGTTACATTTTGTTCCTGAGGCCTCTCCGCTTCTCAGGAGGAAAAATCTTAAGGAAAGGATTTTCCATAAAAGTTGTCTGCGACAGGATGGTCCCTGAACCTTTGCTGCTCAGCATCCCATGGAGGGAAGCAATGAGAGCCACCCCAAGTGTCCTTTTCCCCATCCCCTCCTCCGTGCAGGGACAGGCAGCTCTGCCTCACCAGCACGAGCGTCTCAGAGTGGTTTTAATTCCATTTTTGGATTTTCCTGGCCAGGGAGGGGGCAGTGCCGCAGACATGAAAGGCCGGAGGCGCTTCAGAAGGAAGGAGGAGAGGAGGAGGCTGCGTGCTGCGAGAGGCAGCCCCGGCTCTTAGCGCTGCCCCGGCCGCCTTTGAACGCGGCCAGAGGAGGCGTTTGATCTCCAGCCGCGCCCCCGGTGTTCCTGTGATCGGGGTGAGACCTCTCCTGCCCGGGGAGCCGCCTCTCGGGGAGCCCTGCCTCGGGAAAAGGCTTTAAACTGCTTCACTGGAGGGGCCTGGGGAGGGGGGAAAGGATTTGGGGGTATTTTTCCTGCTGGACAGGGGATCCCAGAGGATCCCTGTGTGCCCCCAAACTTGTGCTGCTGCGGGTCCCAGCAGGGCACCCAGAGAGTCTGGCCATGTCCTGGCAGGGCAGTGATGATGCCATCCTAAAGAAAAGGACATCCTAAAGAAAAGGACATCCTAAAGGAAAGAACCATCCTAAAGGAAAGAACCATCCTAAAGAAAAGGACATCCTAAAGTAAAGGACATCCTAAAGAAAAGGACATCCTAAAGAAAAGGACCATCCTAAAGAAAAGGACACCCTAAAGTAAAGAACATCCTAAAGTAAAGAACATCCTAAAGAAAAGGACATCCTAAAGAAAAGGACATCCTAAATAAAAGGGCCATCCTAAAGAAAAGGACATCCTGAAGAAAAGGATAGTCCTAAAGGAAAGAACCATCCTAAAGAAAAGGACATCCTAAAGAAAAGAACCATCCTAAAGAAAAGGACATCCTAAAGAAAAGAACCATCCTAAAGGAAAGAACCATCCTTAAGAAAAGGACATCCTAAAGAAAAGGACATCCTAAATAAAAGGGCCATCCTAAAGAAGAGGACATCCTAAAGAAGAGGATATCCTAAAGAAAAGGACATCCTAAAGAAAAGGACCAAGCCAGCCCCAGAGGCGGAGGGGTGGTTGGGGAAACTGAGGCACAGAGATGCTCTGAGCCTTGCAAAGCGCTCAAGCACAGATTAAAGTTAAACTGGAGCCTGGGCTTCCACACCTGAGCCATCCCCCTGTGTTTTCCACAGGTTTTTTTTCCCCTTGACTGAAGCAAAAAAAGGGTTTTCAAAAGCAGGACTCGGGCCTTGAAGTGACACATAATTGAAGGTGGTAATTAAAGGCACAGCCGAGCGCTGAGTGAAAAAAGGGAGAAATAAAGGAAAAGTGCCGGTTGCAATTTTACAATTTAATTAGGCTCGCTTGCTCTCGTGGTGGGGAGGTGGCAGGCGGACCCTGGGGGCAAATCAGACTTTCTGATGTTTCTGGGCTCCAGCTTTGCCAAGGATAACTGTGCACATTAAAAGGCAGAGATTAGCAAAAGGCCTATTTTGATATAATTTTCCCACCCCCCGAGAACGGGGGAGCTTCTTGAAGCAGAAACTTTCAATAATTAAAAAAGCGAAAAAAGGGAAAAAAAAATTAATAAGTGTTGGTATGGAAAGTGTATGAAAATAGATCTCTGCTGACTTCCCTGCTCTGAGATAACATTGACTGACAATATTTTTAGTTTCTCTAATAGGAGACATCCTGTTGGTGGCTTTGGCAGCACTGGCAGGTGGAAAAACATGGATTTGAGGGCAGGATTGGGTGTCCCAAAAGCCACCTGGGCAGTGGGTGGAGAGTGGGGAGTCAGTGCCAGCCTCCAGCAGGACTTTGGAGTGGCAGCTTGGCTTTTGTGGGGCACAGTCCATCCTGGGGAGAGCTGCACTGGGGCATGGGAGTGTTCTCACTTGTATAAATTATATAAATCATCCCCCTGCATGAGGCAGTGTGCACATAAATATGTAGATTTAGGCTCCAGCCCTCATGACTTATTCACCAGCAGCATCATATTGTTTCTAACTTTGGAGCAGTTCCTGGAAACTGTTCGTTCTTCAGATTAAAAAAAGATCTACGGGTGCTGCTGGTGAGTCCTGGCAGCTCTGCTGTGCCTGGGGAGGGGCTGGGCAGCAGCAGCAGCAGCCCCCCATGAGCCTGGACTCTTCCAGGGGGTCACAGCCATCCCACCAGCCTGCATCACCCATCCCATGAGCCTGGATTCACCTGGATGGATGATGGATGGATGGAGGGATGATGGATGGATGGATGATGGATGGATGGATGGATGGATGGATGGATGGATGGATGGATGGATGGATGGATGATGGATGATGGATGGATGGATGGATGGATGGATGGATGATGGATGGATGGATGATGGATGGATGGATGGATGGATGGATGGATGGATGGATGGATGGATGGAGGGATGATGGATGGATGGATGATGGATGGATGGATGATGGATGGATGGATGGATGGATGGATGGATGGAGGGATGATGGATGGATGGATGATGGATGGATGGATGATGGATGGATGGATGGATGGATGGATGGATGGATGATGGATGGATGGATGGATGGATGGATGGATGGATGGATGGATGGATGGATGATGGAGGAATGGATGGATGGATGGATGGATGGATGGATGGATGATGGATGGATGGATGGATGGATGATGGATGGATGGATGGAGGGATGATGGATGGATGGATGGATGGATGGATGGATGGATGGATATGGGATGGATGGATGGATGGATGGATGGATGGATGGATGGATGGATGGATGGATGGATGGATGATGGATGGATGGATATGGGATGGATGGATGGGAATCCTCTTGGCTGCTCCTGCTGCTCGGGACCATTGCCCAGGAAATGAGCAGAGGGTTTAGCAGCGGCAGTTGTGGCACATCCCAGAATATCCTGCTTAATAGACTCCGTCAAGTCACTATTGTCCTAAATGATTCCGAGCAAGGAGCAGGGAGGCAGTAACAATGCACACATGCCATTTTCCAGGGAATTATGCCTGGCTGGGATTTATTGGAGAGCTCAAATTGCTGTTAATAAAACACAGTTTTGCTGGCGTGAGGGAAATTGGTTTTCGCAGAGGCTGGAGGGATCCAAGTAGAATATTCCGGTGTCATCTCCAGCGAGGCAGGAAAATGAGCTTCCTGCTTTTGGCAAGGCCAAAAGGGTTGGATCCTTTACTCTCTTAGAAAGGAGATCCTGAAAGGGCTTCCCCTCCTGGACTGCTGCTTGTTCCCTCAATTCCTTCATGCTCCCTTTCGCCAGCCATTAAAGCTGTTGTATCTTTTCAGTGTATTTTAAATTCATTTCCATTCCTAAAAGCTCTCTGAGAAGTTCTCTTGTCCACAGCCCCTTCCGAGTCTGCCTGGTTTCCTCCCAAATTTCTTTCCTCACAGCTCCGAGCAGGGAGAGCCCAGCTTCATGTTTTAAAGCACAAAAAACCACAAATAAACTCCCCATCCTGTAATTCCTCCACTGCAACTCTCTTCTTTCCCTCGCTTTGTGTATTCAAGGGAGTGAGTGCTTGGGAAAAATGCTGCAATTTAATTTGGGAATCATTCTGCTTGGAGAAGCTGCAGGGGAGGAGAGGGGGGATCTGTGGCATCAATAAATCTCAGTGTGCTGGGGACTGACAGCTCTGCACATGGCGTGGCTGTGGCAGGGCGGGTGTGGGCATCCCTCAGCCCATCTGCAGCAGGACCTGGCACAGAGCTGGGCAGTCTGGGGCATTCGTGTTTATTTGGTTTGTTTGTTGAAGAGGCAAACGTTTGCTGCTGTGTTCCTGGCAGATGTGGGATGTGGATTACTGGGGGCAGAGCACTGGAATCCTCTCCTCACCTTGCCAGGTCCCTGCTCTCTTATCTCCTAATCCAATACTGGAGCACAGCCCACGTCCAAGGAGCTGATGGAGCTTTGGGGATCCACATCCCTGGAGGTTCCAGGCTCTGTTTCCAGCCCCAATCCTCCTGTGGGACCCTTCAGGTCCAGCTGTGATCCCGGGAAGCCCAAGGCACTGAGCTTTCCTGGGATTTCCTGCTTCCCCCAAAGGATGGGCCACCCCTGGGGAGGGACAGCGATGGGGACCCCAGGACCTGCTGCCATCTCCCCTCCTGAGGGTTTTCGAGCAGCAATCAGCTCCTGCCTGGAACATTTTCAAGCAGAAGATAAAGCCCCATTTTCCCTGCCCTCCTGGAGATGAAACCGGAGATGGAGCCTCTCCGGAGAGCCCAGCCCTGCCCCTGCCGCCGAATAACAATGGCTGGGAGAGAAAATGAGCTGAGCTTCTCCAGTCCTGACAATTAACCGAACCCCTCCAACCCCGATTATTAACTTGAGCCCCTCCAACCTCCTTAATTACCTGAGTTCCTCCATCCCCAATCATCAGCCCAGCCCCTCCAACCCTGATCAACAGCTGAGCCCCTCCAAGGCTGGTGTTCAGCCCAGCTCCTCCACCCCTGCTCAGGGCTGTGCTGCCCCATCCTCACCCGGGGGGATCCTGAGAGGGTCCCTGGAGGAGCCACTGGCCCGTTCCTGTGGCCCTGCCCACCCCCTGCACCCCTCAGGGCTGAGCTCCTTCCCCGTGGCCCCCAGAACCATCCCAGGCCAGGAGATTTAGTGAAGTCCTGAGAGGATTGCAGGGAATTTTTCTCCATGATCATTCATGTCAGACAAGAACTGGAAGCATTTTTATTTTCTGCTCTCTCCCAGGCTTTTCCAGGGGCTTTTCCCCCCTCACCCTGCCAGTGTTTTCTGCAGGTTGCTTAAATTTTATTGCTTTGATCCCATAAAGTGCAGTTATGCAATGAGACAAGCTCTTCCCGTCACTTCCCCGGCTCCAGCCAGGCCTTTTGCTGTAATAGGCACAGCTCTGCCTTGAAATATTAACGAGTTTTACCTTAATTACCTTTCAAGCTTCTCAGGGCTCTCTTCATTTCCTTCTCACTCTCTTTTTAGTATTAGCTATGAGCAGAGGCAGATGCTGGGTGAGGGTGGGATTTTTTTCCCTATCCTCTCCTCATCCCTGTGCTTTGGATGCTGCCAGGGTGAAGGAGGGCCCTTGGGGGTGTGGGCAGCCCTGTGGGCACTGTGCAATGCGGGCATTTTTTATCTCATGGTTCAAATTTCCCCTCAGAATTTTGGTTTCTAGAAGGAAGAGAGAAGCCTGACCCTTTTCCTGTGTTTTGGACAAATGGGATACCCCGGGATGGACTGGGATAATTGGGATGTCCCCTGTGCCAGCCAGAATCAGCATCTCCACCCTCCCAGGCAGGGCAGGCTTTGCCCCTGTCCCCACAGTGGCCCTGGGAGAGGCAGCAGCTTCCTGCAGCACCTCCCCAGCTGTCCCCACGCTGTCACTGCTGCTGGTGACATTCAATTCCTGCAAACATTTATTAGCTGAGTGCATTGGGGCAGCAGCAGAGCGCTGGCATCTCCCAGGCACTGCTGGAGCTAATTGCCTGCTTCATCTCCCAGTTCCTCATCAAGAGGAGCCCTGGCCCTGCTGGAGGTGGGGCTGTGGCTCAGGGGGCACAGGGGGAAGGACGAGAGGGTGGGGATGGATTTCATGGAACACCTCAGCCCTGCAAACCCAGCTCCTTTTCAGGCCAGGCAGGGGGACTGCATGGTTCCTCATTTATTAATGTCCTTTCTGGTTTAGTAACACACATCCAGCCGTGGAATTCTGCATGGAGCACAGGGAAAGTAGGGCAAGGCAGACACTAATAGCTCCCAACAAGGAGGCTGATTCATGGCTCTTTGCTGCAAAAGCCCCATTTAGCTCCCCAAAGCCTAATTTCGTGTTTGCTGTCATGTTCCATCAGCCCCACGGGAGGGGGCTGGCTGCTGGGGATGGTGCAGGAGCCTGGTGGGATGCAGGGACCAGTGGGATGTGGCACCAGGTGGGATGCTCTGCCTCTCTGCTGGCCTGTCCCCACAGCTGATGTGTTTCATCAGGTTTTTCATCAGAGCTTTCCCACCCATCAGTGGGATCAGGGCTGGCAGGAGGGATGGCAGCATTTCCAGGCACCACTGTGAGCTCGGAGCTGGGCAAAGCAGCAGCTCGGGTGTGTTGGTGTCCCCCTGGCCGGTGACTTTGGTGGCACTGGCAAAAGGAGCCTCGGCCGACTCCCCAGGGGCTGTCACCCCCAAATCTGCTCCTGCAGCTCCCTGGGCAAGGTCTCCAGTGGGAACTGAGGCTGGGATTGTGTTATCCACACCAGGGAGGGCTGTGAACCCAAACCAGCCCCTGTGGACATTTCATTTCTTCTCCCACACAACCTGAGCATCTCCTCTGCTCTGACCTCAGCTGCTCTGATGAGCTGGCTCACATGGTGGGAGAGAAAGGAGGGAAGGAGGGGTGATCCCACGGGGAATTTGATGCTGGCAGCTCCCAGCCCCATCTCCCAAACCCCCACACCCTCCAACTCCCCAGACCTTTGCGCCTTTCTTGTTTTCCTGGGTATTTTTCTGAGCAGCAAAGAGGCAGGTGGAATTCCCTGTGTCCCACCAGTGCCATGGGCTGCCAGGACCTCACAAAGAGGGGATGAATCCTGCTCTGAGGAGCCACCTCCTGAACTTTTCCTGCCACCACTTTTCCTGGACACTTAATTTTTGGAGTGTTTGCAGTGGTCCCCAGCTCTGCCCCTCTGCACAAGGGGGTAGCAGCAGCCCCTGCTGGATTTTTCCTGGCTCCCCCCTGGTTTGAGGCACCTTTTCCACCAGCAGATTTTGCTGTGGATGGATGGGCAGCCTGTGAGAGCACGCTGTGGTTCATTAATTACTCCTGTTATAGGCCTATTACAGCCAAGGAATTGCATTATTAAAAAGAAATCTTTGCAGATGCTTCAAATGCAACGACCTATTCAATAGCTGACACTGGGTCATAATTAAAAGTAAAAAGTAGGGGCCAGAAGAGGACAAAAAATGGCAGATTCCCTGAATATGGTTAATGGAAACATTATTAACATTAGGAAATTGCATAGGAGAAATCACTGGCTCCTGGCCCAGTTTAAATATGCAGCAGCTCCTGACGTGTGCCTGTGGTGATTAATAGCATTAACAGAAAAAAATATTAAATTAAAGCCATTGAGCTGCCTTTAATGGCTGTGTCTGGTCCCTTGTTCCCTTCATTCCAGCAGGCAGGGTCAGTCCCAGGATATTCCTGCCTCCAGGATGTGCAAGGCACCACTGGCACCCAGGAAACTGAGAATCCAGAGGAAAATTTACAGATTTACAGATCCACCACATGGACACAAACCTCTCCCAGATCCCTTCTGCACCCCAAAACAGCCTTTGGGAGATGCTTTCACTCCGTTTTTCTCAGCTCAAGCTCTCAGCTTTGCTTTGCTTTGAGGTGTTTTTTTTTTTTGCATTTTTCCATTTGTTCCTGGCGGATGTCGCTGTGAATCAATCTGGCGTCGGGCCCATTCGCCACCTAATATTTCTCAATAATTTATTATCAGCAGTTTAATCCTCCTGGGAGCTCCCTCCACATTAAAGCCTCTTGTTCAGTCAGGTCATGTCGCAGACTGGAAGCACTTCCAGCCCTTTGATTTGTTTGTGTTTCATGTTTTTGTTGGGAGAGCAATAAAAGACATGAATTTTCTCCCCCCTCTTGGAATGCATTTATCATCTCGGTTGTTTCCTTTATTCTCTCCAATTGAACCATCACTTTCTGGTGGCTCTCATCTCCCTCTCCGTGGGCCCTGCTCCATATGGATGCTGTGGGATGCAGTGGGATGGGAGTGCAGAGCAGGAATCAGCTGCCAGAGCATCCTCACCCCCTGCACGTGCTGCTCCCCCTACCCCTGAGATATTCCATGGGATAACAGCAGAGGGATGAACCTCCTGCTCTGATCGAGCTGCTTGACATCCCTCATTCCAACCAAACCCCAAATTTGGGTTCAAAGAGTTTAAAAAGTGCCAAGCAGCTCAAAAGCTGGAGCAAGGTGGGATTTGGGGTGGGCTTGGAAAAGAGATTTATTTATTTTCTGAGAATTGCAGATCTCAAAATCAGAAAACCCCAAATTTCAGCCTAAGAAGGGAGATGTCTCAGCCCCTCTGCTCCATCTGCACAGCAGCAGCAGCAGGGCCAGGCTCTGGGCTGGTTTTTAGGGCAGAAACCAGCTCATCCCAGAACCCCTTGACCTCTCCATCCCATTTCTCCTCCCAAAGTTTGGGTGGATTTAGGGCAGCTCATCCCTAGAAATGCAGCACTGCTGCCAAGTGTTTCTGCAAGGCTGATTAAAGCCATTCATGGAGAATGATATTAATTGGATGGAGAATAATATTAATTAACACTCCTGCCCTCTCCCTGGGAGGAATCAGGCTGGACATGCTGCTCTGCCTCGTTCCTCAGAGCAGTTCTCAGTCCCCAAACCAGCCCAGGCAGGTGTCACTGGAGGTGCCACCAGAGCCCAGCTCAGTGTCCCTGGTGCCAGCCAGGCTGGGGCAGTCAGGCTCAGCCTCTGGAAGCTCTGGCAGTGCAGAACTTTTGGCAAACCCCAAATCCCAGGTGTGGCTTTCCGGGCACAAAGCAAATCCTCGCAGGAAAAGACAAAACCTTGTCCCTTGCACCTGCTCTGCACCTGCTCCAGGAGGGAATTTCTCTAATGAGCAAAAGGCTCATTAACAGGTAAATCCTGGTGCATTCCAGGCAGGAATTCCTCATTCTTCTGAAAATAATTCCTTTACGGCAGGGATTGAGCAAAAGGCTCATTAACAGGTAAATCCTGGTGAATTCCAGGCAGGAATTCCTCATTCTTCTGAAAATAATTCCTTTACCCAGGGACTCAGCAAAAGGCCTCATTAACAGGTAAATCCTGGTGAATTCCAGGCAGGAACTCCTCATTCTCCAGGAAGGAATTCCTTTATCCAGGGACTGCGCAAAAGCGTCATTAACAGGTAAATCCTGGTGAATTCCAGGCTCTTGGATGAACCACAGGCACAGCCAGGGCTGGTGGCACTGGCAGGGGACACGGTGCCACCCCGGGTTGGTCACACTGCTGCATAGAGGAACAGACTCAACAGCATCCAGAAAACTCGGGAAAGTTGGGTTTTTTTTTTCTGGGGGGAGAAAAACTTCGGAGCAGCAGCAGCAGAGCTCTGCACCCACCCCGTCTTTGCACCCCAGAGAGGAGCAGCAGCTTTAGGCAGAAATAGGGACGGAGAGCTGGAGATTTCCATATGAAATATTGAAATTTGTGCTCGCTGGAGTGGAAGGCAGAGCCGATGTGGCTCCTGAATAAATCATGGGGAGCCGCCACGTGTGCTCGCCCGCAGTGACGTCTGCCAGGGGAGAGGGACTGGGAGGGGGAAAATAAAGTGGAATAAAACAAAATATAGGGCACTTTCCCCCCGCCTTAAGAGCTTAATTAGCTGGTCTCAACCTCCTCTAGCATGGCAGCCGAAATCTGCTCCCTCTTTTGTGTCTCCTCAGCCCATCCACCGTGCCCCGCTCCTGCTCTGCCCAACTGGAGTGTGGAAAATGCAGAACTCTGTTAAAATTTCATGGTCTCTGCATATCCGGTGGCCTGTCAGGAGAAATGCTGGAGTCTGGGGAATGAGGAGCCTCCCCTGCACTGGAGGAATGCTGGAAGAGACGACACGCAGAGAACCTCCTGCCTTCAAAGCTTGACTCAAGAAATGCTCTAAAAACCTCATTGGGGCCTTTTAGAACTTACAAAAAGCTGATTAAAAAAGATGGCGAGGGACTTTTTGCGCAGGCAGGTGATGCCAGGACAAGTGGGGAAGCAGATCTGTGTACTGGAGGGTGATGTAAAGCTTGAGGAGTCCAAGGGAGGCTAATCCCAGTGAAAAGGAGCTGTGCCCTTGTTAGCAATCAAATGTTTCCCAGGGTGTTAATTCTTGTCTAATTAAGAGCTCCAGAGATCCACAGAGGGCTGGTTTCAGCTGGTTCTCAGCCCTCCCTGGAAATCATGTTTTCCAACATCCCTAGCGCAGTCCTCAGGAAGTGTCTCTGGAGTTAAATCCTCCAGACAGACGGAGGTTTTTAAAAAATGCATCGTGAGTGCACCATGGGATGAGCAGGAAAGTAGGGCAGGCACGGGGAGTGCCAGCGCCTCCTTCCTGCTGTCCCCGGGCACCCGGGGCTGTGGGGACACCCTGGAGCCCCTGAGCCACCCCCTGCCATCCATGGCCCACCTCAGACCCAGCTCTGCGGAGGGGGATTCTTTCTCCCAAGCCATTCTGGGATTGTTGGGATCTTTTCGTTTCCTCCGGAAGATGAGTGAGTTAAAGGAACAAAAAAGGGCTGCAGGATGAGGGAGCTGCGCTCAGAGTGTCCCCAGCATTCCCAGGATTGATAAATACCCATCCAAATCCCAATAGAATCCCATGTTTTCACCTGCCTCGTTATCTTCCCCGTGTTCCTCTCTCGAATGAATCCCGTGCTGGGATGTCCCTGTCGCTCCTGCCCTGCCACAGGAACGTCCCGGGATGCTCCTGAGGCATCCCAGGATTTATTCCTGGCATTCCCTGCTCGGGGCTCCTCTGATCGCCGGGATTAAGAGGCTCTGGATGGAGTGTTGTGACAGGAAGCAATTATATGCAAATAAGAAGCTGCGCAAGTGTGAGTAAACATTAGGGGTTGTTTTTTTTCCTGTTGAACCTCCGTGATTTAAAAGCCATTAAGGGCGCAGCCAGCTCGCTTTGTCAGCGCTTTCCCGGCGCTCCGGCAGCTCTCACATCCCTCCCTTCCCTCGTGTCCTGGTTTAGGGCAAATCTGGGAGAGAATCTCCAAAAGGGGTCCCCTCCAGAAAGCAAACCCACACTGCCCCTCCCCATAACTGGTTCGGGAAGGGTTCCTTGGAGAGAAGTGGAAAGAACCTGTTTCTGTAACAGGCACAGCACCCCCAGCACACAGAATGAACAATACTGGGTGACACCACTCTGTCACTGCTCTGAAAAAGGTGACAAATTCAGAAAGTCTCTCTGGGGGTGGTCGCTCTGTTCTCAGTCCCTCCTGTGCTGGGGCAGCTGCTGCAGCCACAAGGGGCAAACTCTGGGTGCTCCCAGGTCCCAGCCTGGAGCAGGTTCGAGTTGGTCCAAAAAAGGGAAAGGAGAAACAGTCCAGGAAGAAGTTTGGACTGTTTAGCTAAACTAGGTAATGAGCAGGAGCAAAAAGCAGGAGCAAAGCAGAAGCAAGAGCAAAGCAAAAAGCAAAAGCAGCACCATGAACTGCCCTGTCTGTGTGTCCTGCCAGCTGTGGGGGAGCAGCTGATAACAAAACAAAACATTCACCCTCCAGTGAGCCTCTCCACTCTCCAGAGCCAGCCTTGAAGGCACAGAACGTGGTATCCAGCATAAACAGAATGGGGATACGAGCATCATCGTGCCACCCTAGGACACCACGCCTGAGCCTCCAACAGCCTCGGGAGCTGCCAGGGGTCGGGCTGAGAAGGGTTGGTGGTGCAGGGGACACCGTGGTGCCCCAAATCCTTGGGTCTGAGCATCCTTAGCAGGCTCAGCCCATGCTGTCCCTGGCAGGCTCAGCCCTGCATCCTCCCAGGCATCCTGAGCATCCTGCTGCTGGCTGCTGCTCAGGCCTTGGCTCCCACAGCAGGAACAGGGATTTTTCCATCATGCTCTGCCCTGCCGAGTTCCATTTGTGCAGAGAGCTCGCCGGGGGCTCCCAGAAATGCAGGGAAGCCTCTGCTGCTGGAAATCTCTGCTGGGAAAGTGGCAGCAGGAGCAGCTGTGAGGGGCAGGATGGAGGTGTGGGGGTTGCTGTGTTTGGTGTTTCCTGGGAAAGGGAGGCTCTGCTCCCACCTGTGAGGACTCTGGGGTCCCTGATGGGCTTCTGTGGAGTTGCACCTCTCTGGTTGAGTGCTGAGAGCTTTGTGGGAAGGCTCAGCTAAGAGGCTGATGGATGCTGTGGCTGCCTGGGTGGTGGGATGAGGTCTGGGGACAGAGCTCAGGGGAGCAGCAAAATACTCCCAGAAATGCCCGTGCAAAATACTTGCAGAAATGCTGCAATGCCCAAAAGGAGAGAGGATTGTCCAGTGGGACTTTGGGGTGAGGTACAGCAGGGAGAGGGAGGACTCTGCTCAGAATGAGCCTCATTCCCCCAGGGAAATTCATTCCAGTGCTGTGGAGGAGCAAATCCTGACTCACAAGAGCCGATCCTCACCCATGGGGCGTTTCAGAGGCGTTTCCTTTCGGTGCAATTATAACTCCATCTCCCCTGCAGCCTCCCTGGAAGCAGGATCCAAGATTGATCCCGCCCTAAGCAGTTGGTCAAACATTTGTCTCCGGCACCCGGGGACGTGTGTGAGTAAAGCTGCAATTTAGACTGAGGAAATCACAGAGAAAACAAATCCTGAGCCCCCATCCAGCCATTCCTAACGTGTCACCCTCCTGACAGTGCTGCCAGAGAGCCAGAGAAAAAGCTCCAGCCTTGAAATTTTTCTAGTGGAAGACAAATGAGGGAGATTCATGTCTCTGTTGGTGCTACATTGTTTTGCTCAGCTGGCTGCAGAGCAAATAAGATGCGGTGTTGCATTGATTTGTAGCCCAGGAGCTGTCCTGGCAAATGGATGGGCTGGGAAAAACTTCATTTGGGGCTTAAATTGGAGAAAGCAGCAGGCAAAGGGTGCCCAGAGCCTTGGGATCACACTGTGCCTCCTCCCTGGGGCACGAGGGGCTCAATTCTTCCCCTTTTGTGGGATGCTTTTCCCTGTGGATCTGTGGGATCTTTGCTCTGTGCTACCCCATCACTGCTTGCTGCCCTGGTGTTTGGACACGATGCCAAGAGGAATGGAAACCAAACCCGTTTCCAGTCACTTCCAGTGGGTTTGGGGAGGGGGAATGGGAATGGCTCCTTCTCAGGGCTGTGCCTCTGCCTCACCCCATGGGGAGGTGCCAGGAGAGGGGTGACACCTCTGGGTGTCATCCAGAGCATCCTCAGTGGACATAAATCCAGGGAAACCTGTGGATCTGTCCCCAGAGAGGGTCTGGAGGGAGCAGAGGGGTCCCTCACCCCACAGCAGGGAAAATGCTGCTTGTTAGCATTTATAAATGTAAAATACAGAAATAAAACCATAATGAAATAAAAACATAATAAAATAAATATGAGAGTATCAAATCGACGCCCAGGAAAAATGCATCACAAGGCTGGCAATTCCCTCTAGGTCTCACTGTAAAGATTTGGAGTGTCCAAATGAGGCTCCTCCAAAGCCACCTCCATTCCAGGGCACCATGGCAGGGAGCAGAGGGAGGATGAGGAAGCACAAGGATTCTTCACCACTTCTGCAGCTGCTCCCTTCCCTCCCCATCCAGCCAGGATGCATCCACTGCCTAAGAAAAATCCCCCACTGCTCCCTGCAGACAGGAGGCAATTTCCAAGTCCCAGCCATTCCCAAGAAAAGTGATGCTGGCTGTGGCCTAATGGAAAGGCAGCCAGTTTTATAGCAGAATGCAAATGAAAAGGTATAAATAAACAATCGCTCACCAAGAAGTGCTCGCCTTTAATGAATATTTCATATACAAAAGGAGTCATTGACATTTTGCTGGATTGCTTCAATTAGCTCTTGAGCCTCATGTTCATGCAAATAATAAGCTTGCTTTTCATAATGCTTTGTTAATCTGCTTCATAGTGTGAATTTATACAGTAATATATCACCCAGACCTCCTGCTGGAGCCTTTATTGGATATAAATGACTTAGTAATTGCTATTGATCATTAAAGGAGTGCGGTGTTATTTTGGAATTACAATGTGGGGGATCTTTGCTGAAGACTGAAGGATCTGGCTGCCTGGGCTGGTTTATATTCAGGGCAGTGACTAATGGGTCCTTGGGAGGAAAAGCCAAAGTGTGCCAAGATTGAGGCTGGGGAAAAGCGCTGCTGGAGTCATTGCTGCCTTCCCGTCATGAAACACTCCCGGCTACATATTCAGAATACATCTCAACGTGTTCCGTTCCACGCATCCATCTCCATCCCAACTCCAGCTTGCCTAAAGTCAGCCAGGAAAACATTGTGGCTGCCTGGGGAATGCAGCAGCAGGCTGGGGCTGGAGTGAGCACACAGTCACGGTGCTGTGACAGCCGTGGTGGCCCCGGGCAGGTCCCTGTGCTGTGGTGACAAAGCCACCAGGGCCCTTCCCAAAGCCCCACGGCAGCCCTGGGAGGCTGCAGGTCTTTAATCTGGGCTGGCTGTTGTGCTGCTGGCTGTGAGTAATTAAAGCCAGTGTTTTCCAGCCCCCCTGGCTGCGGGGCTGGGGGTATTGATCTTGTTCCTGATGTCAGGGCAGTGGGAAGGGCTCTGTGTTCCCAACAGGGAGTTCAGCCTGAGCCTCCTCCTCTCCATCACTTGCTGGCTGTCTTCCAGCTCCCACCATTAAAACCTCATCCCTCTGAAGTGGAGAAGGCTGAGGTTGCACTTTAGATTTATATTTTTCATTTAGAAAACACCTTTTTTGTTGTTCCTTCACCTGGGAGAGCCA
This sequence comes from Molothrus aeneus, assembly GCF_037042795.1. Lineage (NCBI taxonomy): Eukaryota > Metazoa > Chordata > Aves > Passeriformes > Icteridae > Molothrus > Molothrus aeneus. The sequence continues at coordinate 8,756,428 of NC_089664.1, read as the reverse complement.
TCCTTGGCTTGCTCAGCTGCATTCAGTGCTGACTCCTGCCTTGCTCAGAGAACAGCAGAGCTGGGAAATCTCTGCTTCTCCAGCACCCCAAATGCTCTCCTCCCTCTATGGGATGGGCGATTTCAGCTGGCTCTGACATCCACATCCATCTGGAGCATGGCTGGGGGCATTAACTCCTCTGTGCCCCCAGGGCCGTGCTGGCACTCACTTCATGGACATCTTGAAAGGGCTCTGAGCTCCCTCTCTGGCTCTGCTTTTATTAAAAGCCTCTCTGCACATTTTTCCCTTTCCCATTTACTGCGTTTCCCCCCTGGAATGTGCTTTGATTTTTCAGCAATTTCGAAGTCCTCAGGCTTTGCCTGGAAGGTGATTTATCCCCGTTTGTGTTTTTCTGTGTATCTACATGTGCTGCAGTGCACTGGGAGGAAACACAAAGAGCAATTGGCCGTGCAGGGGCTGCCACTGATGGAGTGCTGCTGGAGGAGTCATTTCCAGGAGCTCTGATCCTGCTGGACAAACTCTGAACTCCACCAGCTCCAGAGGGAGCTGGGCTGGGATCAGCCTGGGGAAAGCTTCTCTGGATGCCCCCCCAGGCTGACAGGCCAGGAATGGTCACTTGGAGTGGTCTCTGTGAAAAGTGCACGTTATATGGCTCTGTGCAGATATTTACCATGTGTACTTTGATGTATTTTGATTAGTAGTGCTGTAATAACATTTTAATAATAAATGTAGTCTTGTAATTAAAAGGTAACTTTTGTAGTTAGAATATGAACTATGTTAGTGAGTTTGTTTTAAGAAAGGAATGAGGCACTCGCACCAGATAGCAGCCACAGGACACCTGAATCTTTCAGAGAAAGAGAATTTATTGCTCCATTATCAGGAGAAACGAACTTCTTCCCGCCTCAGAGGTGCTGTTAGGATTCGGAGGAAGAAGCTGACACTGCCCAGACAGAATCCTGTGTTTGAATGGAATTTATGCATCATGGATGAGGTGTATGAATATGCAAAAAGCTGTTGTTTTTAAGGGTCAATCCTCTGTTAACGTGGGTCGTTTTTCAGGCTCATGCTGCCCAGAAAAGGTACCCGGACGTTCGTAACTCTTTGTTTCTATTGGCTCATATTGTCCTAATTCAAATTGTCCAAATTATTATTACTCTAATTGTATTACGATTTTTATATAACCATTTTATTACTATTAATCTTTTAAACTTTTAAAAACAAGTGATTGGCGTTTTTCACAGTCACCAAAGCCTTTTGCAGCCCCGAAGAGCCAAGGCGGGTGGAAATATCCCCCCCTTTGCTCCCTTTGCTGTGAGCCCCATGGCAAATGCTGCTAGCCCAGCTGAGCTCCCAGGAGAGGCTGCTCCCATTGCCATGAGCCCAGCTCTGCTCCTGCCTCATCGCTGGGAGCACCAGAGCTCGGTGCTGACAGTGCTGAAACCTTCCCCGAGTCAGCCCCGGGCCGTTCCCGATGTGAACTTTTGCCCCACCAAAGCCATTTTGTTTCAGGGAATTTTACACATGCAAATCTCCGGTGCTTTGTCATGCCAGCCGCATCTCCCGAGGCTGGGCTTAATAAAGGCTGGGAGCTGGGTTTAATGAAGGCTGGGAGCTGGGGGTGAGCAGGTCAGTGCTCCAGGGCGTGAGGAGCTGCCTGGGATTTCATGCCACCACTGTCAATTGATGTCCCCTGGGAATGTGACCCCCCCAGCCCCTGGTGAATCGTCTAAAAATGCTCCTCGGAGCAACCTTGTCTGTTTTTAGCCGTGATTTAGCCCCAGGATTGCTGCTGCATCCTCACTTGCTGCTGCAATTCCAGGCCCTGGGATTCAACACTTCTTGCCTGGCTGTGCCACCGGGTTTTTCCCTCTCCTCTTGCTGTGAGCTCTGTTCTGCAGCAGCTCAGGCAGGTGTGTGGAGCCAAGCACACGAGGGGACGTTCCAGGGCCTGTATCTGCTCCTTCTCTGCTCCAGATCCTGCCCTGAAATGGGAAAAGCAAGGACAGGAAGAAGGACCCCTCCATCCTCCACAGGGTGTGAAAATCCAAGTGTCACCTCCGCAAAACTGAGGGAGTGATGGGGAGGGCCGGGGCTGATCTGCATTTAAAAGAGGGGCAGTCAGCAGAAGAGGGGAGGGGGACATAAAAGGGAGAGAGGCTTGCATTTGAATATTGTGTTTCCTTATGGCAATAATAATTTGAAAGCTGATTTACTGCCAAGAGAAATAGAAAAGAGACCCCTTGGCACTGCCCCAAACTCCTCGTTTACTCTTTTAGAGCAAGGAACATTTATAAAAACTGAATAAAACATCTAACAAAGCTGGTTAGGGTTCTTTGAAAGATGTCTCCATCAAAGCACCGGGGTCAGCCTCTGGTGGAAGCGGGGCTGGGGGCTGATGGCAGGGAGAGGGATGGGGAGCAGTGCCTGTGGTCACCCCTCTGCCCCAGGGACACCCCGAGACTCCCCACCACTTGGTTTTGTGCTTTGCTTTGTAAATCTGGGAGTTGCTGCAGCAGGTATGGGTGTGGAAACATCCCCAGAAAAAAAAATAACCCGGCCTTAAACTTCCAATTTGTTGATTATTTGACTGCTTGTGAAGGATCCACACAAATATCCCTGCCCTGCTCCATCCCCCTCGCTCTCAAATGGGGAGAGGGGCTGAGGAGGGAGAGCACTTAACAGAGATAAATATTTCACAATTTTTAATTAATTATGAGAGCCCTGCTGGGGCTGGGAGCAGGACCATCCTGGAATATGAATTATCAAGAACCCTTCTTCCCAGATGTCCATTCTTTCCACCCCAGCCCCCGGCCATTTCAGGCAAATAAAATGGAAAATGAGCCCTGTGTCCCTCTGGAATGAACTGCTGTTTTTCAGGGCAGCTAGCTCAGTTTTCCCCCCTGGATGCCCATCCCAGATGTGTTTTTTGGGGCAGCTTGGCCCTGCCCCAGCTGGGCTGTGGCTCAGGCACTCAGAGAGGAGCCACTGCAGGAGGGGTTTCTGCTCCAGCGCTTTTGGGAAGAGGTTTGGAGTGGTCCTGGAGGAGGCAGGAGCTCTGCACATCCATTGAGTGGTGCTTCCTGAGAGAAGATTAAGTGGACACAATTGGCCAGGATTGACCTCGATGGATCTCTCCTGATTTATTCCAGCTGGGGAGCTGATCCAGCCAGGCTGGGGTGGGACTTATGCCATTCCTTGTCCTCAGGAACCCGGGCCATGGCTCCCGTGCTGAGCCCGTGCCAGGCACACAGAGCAAGTGCTGCTCATGGTAAGGCAAAAATTCAGCCTAGAAACCATTCCTGCCCCGTGCTCTCCACTCTGAGGAGAGCGTGGGAGTTAAACTGATCTCTGCAACCAGCTCAGCTTCACCCCGGGGCTTCCTTGTGTGAAGAACTCAGCCAAAGCTCTTGATCCATCCTGCTTTTCCAGGCTGGAGCTACCTCAGTGCTGCATGGGCATGGAGGGCACAAAAGAGCAGAGCTGGCTGCTGCCAGCCTCGTGCTGGGGGCACATTTCCCCAACAGATCAAGGAATCTGGTGAAAACTGCATTTAACCCAAACCAAGGCCGTTACAAAGTCAAAAAAGCAAAGGCAGAGCTTTAAAGAAAGCCAAACCCCAAATGTGGCTGAATGAATGCAGGAGGGGCTGGTTGTGCTCACAAGCAGTGAGAAGCTCTCACCCCTCTCTATTTTGGAAGCCCATCTCCTGCTGATAAGGTCACACATGATAAAGGATGGGCACAGCTGGACCCACGGATGCTGCAGGAATATCTGCAGCTTCTCCAGGAAAATGTGGCCCCTGCAGCAAGGAGCTGGAGCCTGGAGCAAAGCAAAGCCCTGGCAGGGAGCAGCTGAGCCTGAGACACCGTGTGATGTTTATAATTAGCCCGTGTGGCAGCCTCCCATCCATTATCAGCCTTTTCCCTAATAGACTTCCCTAATAAGAGCACCCTGAAGTGACCTCTCTGAGCAGCCCTCTGCTTCTAACTGGGGTTATAATTGAGATTGATCTCCGAGGCTCTGCAGCTCTGCTCTCCTCCTTCCACAGCTCCACTCTGTCCAGGGGAGGTTATTTTTTCCTCCAGCCCTGACTTCAGAGCTGAGATTTCCTTTGAGCACCCTTGGGTACCAATTAGTGACACATCTCTGGCTCCAGAGCAGGACCCCTCAGCCTGAAGGGAGTGGAAGTTCCCTGGGTGGTTCCAAGGCACATCTTGGTGTTTTTGCTGGACTAACACACAGCTGGATGGTCCCAGGGCACAGCCAGCCCTGCACGGGTCATACCCATGGAGGTTTTGGGCACTGCTTTGATCTGGTCCTTCCTGGGCAGCTCTGAGGTTGTGGTGTGGTGCTGATGGGACAAAGCTACAGGATCATGGCTTGGGTTGGCTTGGCTTGGCTTGGCTTGGCTTGGGAGGGATTTAAATCCACCCTCTGCCATGGGCAGGGTCACCTTCCACTATCCCAGGTTGCCCCAAGCTTTGCTCAACCTTGGATACATCCAGGGGCACCCACAGCTTCCCTGGGCACCCTGTGCCTGGGCCTCCCCACCCTCACAGGGATATTTCTTCCCAGTATCCCACCTAACCCTGCCCTCTGGCAGTTTAAAGCTGTTTTCCCTGCATTATTCCCCCTCATTTTTCCTACACCGCTCCTCTTCCATAAGTCATGAGCTCCAAACCCCCTCACACCCTGGTTGCCCACTATAAAACGGTGAGAATAGCTCAGATTCCTTCAGCTCCACCTCTAAATAAGGCACAGAGAGGAATTAAGCATCGTTTTCCCCTCCTGCATGGTGGAGCAGTTTTAGGAAGAGCATTCCCACCCCTCTGGATGCTCCAGAGAGAGCAGGGATGGAGGCAGTGCCTCCCATTTTCCTCTGACACGTCTGACCCAGCCTGGCTGCTGGATCTGGGATGGGAGGAGGGAAGAGAATTCCCCCCAGGTGGATTTCACACAGAGCTGTGAACAAATAAACAAACAGACTCTTGAAAAAGGGGGTCACAGCTGAACGAGCCGCGAAGCAGCACATTCTCCTCGTGCAGACGTGCAGAGTGCTGATGTGCAGCGCCACTTCACAGCCAAACATTCCAAATTGGCCCCCTCCGCTTTTGTCGGCTTTTGGCCGTGGGTGTGAATTTTCTGAAAGGCGAGCAGGGCAGAGGAGCTGGTGGGGAGCTCCCAGAGCAGGGGGTGACCCTGAGCTTGTCCCCACAGCAATGGGGCCATCCACCAGATGATGGGGTTCTCCCTGCTCCCAAAATAACCAGCCAAAGGGAAAACTGTGTCAGAAACAGAAAGGAAAAAAAAAAAAAAAAAAGAGTTTTTTCTTCCAAATAAGGCAGAGCAGGATGATTTCTTCTGGAGGCTCTGCTGGGCCTTGAAGGTCCTCCTGCTGGGAGAGTCCCAAGTTCAGACCTCCAGGGACCTTTTATTCTTCCCAGACTCATTCCCATTGGCCATCTGTCTCTTAATTCATGACAAAACTGTGAATCTGAGGAGGCATTTGTGGTCAGTGGCTGACCTGGCTGAGCCACATCAGCACCCAGCTCATTCCTTGCCTCTGGAATTGCACATTCCACAGGGCTGGGAGTTCTGGCAGGAGTTTTAATTGGATGCTGAAGCCAAGGCCTGAGGGAATGGTTTTATTTTTGTAGTATTGGCTATTGGGTCAATACCTTCCCCACCCTGAGGAAGTCAGTGCAGGCTGCAGCAGGACTTGCGAATGGGAGTGATTTTCCACGAGCCTCTGGCTGGGAATTCTTTATGGGTTGTGTTTCCTGATGGATCTGCGTCCTGGAGCCATCAGCTGAGCTCTGCAGGACACAGCAGCGCTGAGGAGCTGCCTCATCCATGAGAGAGGGAAGGAGGAGAGAGGAGGAAGGGTGAAGGCATTGGGAAAATGTGGTGTTGTGACGTCCCCAGGACGAGGTGAGAGATGAGAATTTGAGTCCATGTTCTCAGAAGGCAGAATATAATATAATATAATATAATATAATATAATATAATATAATATAATATAATATAATATAATATAATATAATATAATATAATATAATATAATATAATATAATATAATATAATATAACATTGCATTATATATAATATATATATAATATATTATATATATATTATATAATATTTATATATAATATATAATAAATATAATATATAAAATATATTATATTATATGTAATATAATATAATATAATATAATTGCATTATATATTATATATTATATATAATATATAACATATAATATATATAATATATAATATTTATATATAATATAATATAATATAATATAATATAATATAATATAATATAATATAATATAATATAATATAATATAATATAATATAATATAATATAATATAATATAATATAATATAATATAATATTACATTGCATTATATTATATTAATTATCAATCATATCATATTATATGAAATTATATACTTAATCTATACTAAAGAAAGAGAAAGGATCCATCAGAAGGTTGGAAAAGAGTGATCATGAAAACTTGTGACTGACTCCTCAGAGTCTGACACAGCTGATGGTGATTGGTCATTAATTAAAAACCATTCACATGGAACCAATCAAATGCACCTGTTGGCAAACGAGCTCCAGACCACATTCCCAAGCAATCAGATAATTCTTGTTTTCATTCTTTTCTGAGGCCTCTCAGCTTCCCAGGAGAAAATCCTGGGCAAAGAGGATTTTTCAGAAAATATCATGGTGACAGGAAAATAACCTGCAGCTCTCGACACTTTCCTGTGTATCTGCTTTGTAAATCAAAATATGGGTGGGGTTTTTTTTTGTTGGATCAATGGAATTCCAGAAGTTTGGAAGATGCATCTGCCCCATGGCCCGTAGCAAAGTTTGAAAGATCTGATGATTCCAGATCCCTTAGTGGAAGAAAATCAGGGAATGAGAAAGAAAAATCTCCCTGGCTGCTCCAGGCATCCTGGAGCATTACCACAGCTCATTGCCTGCACAGCACCTCCCAGTTAAAAAATTACTTTCTTTTCCGTGGAAATCTGTGCTGGCTGCTGCAAAATAATCCCAGATGAAGCATCTACAGCGAGCACATTGTTATTAGCTCAGATGATTTGGCTTGCTCTCTTGCTTTCTGGTTTTTTATTCATGCTGGCGGCAAGCAAACCCATCCAGCTCCATTATGTATAATTTATTCTGGATTAGATCAAAGGAACAGTTTACAGGGCTGGTTTGGGCATTATTATCTTTTTTTTTTTTAGTTTTTTCCATATTTTATAAATATATATTTATTCTCCCTCCCCTTTCCCACACTCCCCATTGCCTTTGCTCATAAGCAAATTATAAATTATTCACCAGCCTGAACAAGACAAGTGTTCCTCGGGCCTGGAAATCAAATCAGCCCCAGCAGCCATGTGGGATGGGAGCCCTGTGTTTTTGGGGAGTTTGTGGGATGCAGAGATGCAGCTGGGACCAAGAAATCCCTTTTATAAGTGTTGAGGGACTTTTGGGGGGCCTGGGCAGGCTGCAGAGGTGCTGTCAGCTCAGTAATGCCACCTTAATGGGGTGACATCAATCCTACACCAATCCTACACCTTTAAAACGTACAAGCAGTGGGGTTTTTGTCATTTTTTTGTCGTGGCTGTAGTTTTGGGGTGTGTGTGTGAGTACAGAAGAGCATCCCAGGGCTGGAGGGGCTTTGGCAGTGACTTTGCTCCTCCTTTTTCACCTCTGTGCTGCCCAGCAGGGTTTGCTCCCAGCTGGAGCCTGTCAGCTGCTGTAATCCAGTGATATCCATAGCTCCCTGTGCATGTTCCAGCACCTTCCCCAATCCCTCTTCATCCTGAACCTCGTAAATCAGCTCTGGCTCCATCCCCAGTGGCCTGGGCACGGCCAGCTGGTGGCCACCAGTGGGGTGATGCTGGCCAGGATTGCTGCACCATTATCCCCTCCTTGCTCTCAGTGCCACAGGGCTCTGAGTCCCAGATGGGAGCTGTCCCCGTGGCTTTTTGCAGGGTTTTCACAGCCAAACCCTGGTGGGTGACCCAGCAGTGCTGTCCCTAGCCCAGGCTGCAGCCCCAGGCAGGAGCAGATGTTCCTTTGCCATGGAGCTGTGCCACGGCAGCTTGGGCACCCTGCACAGCTCTGTCCTGGCACAGCTAAACACAGCAATCCACACACAATCACACAATCACACAATCACAATCACACAATCACACAATCACACAATCACACAATCACACAATCACACAATCACACAATCACTGGGCTGGAAGAGACCTTCAAGATCATCGAGTCCAGCCCAGCCCCAACCCCTCAACTCAACCCTGGCCCCCAGTGCCACATCCAGGCTTTGTTAAACACACCCAGGGATGAGGACCCCACCGCCTCCCCGGGCAGAACATTCCAGAGCTTTATCACCCTTTCCATGCAAAACCTTTTCCTGCTATCCAGCCTGTATTTCCCTTGGTGCAGCTCGAGGCTGTGTGCTCTGGTTGTGTCGGTTCCTGGAGAAGGAGCCCAGCCCCAGCTGAGCACAGGCACCTTTCAGGAGCTGCAGAGAGTGATGAGGTCACAAGGATTCTTGGGGTGGCAGACACCCAAATATCCCCTGGGAGCCCGATGGTGCTTCCCTTGATGCCTCAGCTTTGGCTTTTATGTTTTTCAGATTCTGTACTGCTTTAGTGTGTGGGTCTGGGCTTCATATGAGGCCATGGTGAGCTCTGTGCACAGAGCAGGGAGACAAAACAATTCCTGCTCCAGCTGGGCACCAAGGACAAAGGATCCAAATCTCAGCCCCAAGAGCACAAACCCCGTGGGCTGGAGAGAGAAAAACAAGCAGGGTGGGACTGCAGGGGCTAAAGCTGGAATGGGACAATGAACTGCAAGATGCAAATGGAGCAGAACTGATCAAAGTGACAGACCTCGTGCCTGGTTGTGCATTTTGGGGCCATTTTGGTTCATCTTGGGTGCGTTTTGGGACCATTTTGGTTCATTTTGGGTTCATTTTGGGGCCATTTTAGTTCATCTTGGGTGCATTTTGGGACCATTTTGGTTCATCTTGGGTGCAGCCCTAGCTGGGCTCTTGTGCTGCCCAAGGTGCATCCATTGAGGAGATCCTTTTAATAAATCCCTGCTTTATTTTTTAGCTCTGTCCAGTCTCTGTTCCAGGCCAGCCTCACCCTGAATCCAGCCCCACTTCCCAGGAGGTTCTGCTCCCAGCAGCTCTGTGATAGCAGATCATTTCTGTAATGCTCTCCCTGCAAATGCTACTTAAGGTGTCATCAGTGATTGATATGTTTGCTAATTGAGACTTCCACTCGGGCTGATAGCCACGGTGCTTTGCTCCTTGTATTATTTTCGGTGATTTTATGACTGACATATTGGCAGCAGCACTTCTTTAATCTTCATTAAGCAAATCCTGAGGGTGATGTGGTGGCTGCAGGGGCAGGATGGGATGGGCTGGAGCCTCTGCTTTCCACAGGAGGGGGAACAGATGGGAAGGGGCTGCTCTGTGGGGTCATTCACAAGAGGGGAAGGCCCAGCCCGTGCCTCAGTTTCCCTGTTGGCAAAGGACAGCTCAAATGTTCCCTGCAGAAAGGGACTGGGAGCGAATTCTGACCTGCAGGACTGTGGAAAAAAAACGAAACTGGGAGTTTACAAACCTAGAAATCAAAGTGGGAGTGTCCAGCTGTGTGCTGATTTATCCAGAGGTGCTGAGGCCTGGTGGAAGCAGCAGCTTCAGGGAGAAGGTGTTGCCCCACCTGGACATTACTGGAGAGTTTATTTCCTGAGATGGTGGACCAGACAACTCCCAGGAGAAAACAATGAAATATTTCTCTCCTCAGTGCTGCCCCTTTGCCAGGTTTTCCCCAGGCCTGTGGTGACCTGCCCCATGCCCCTGCAATGCTGCAAACCCAGCTCATTTTGGGGCTTTTTCCAGCACCTTTATTGCAGACCCTGTGCCAGGAGGCACCGAGGCCCTGCCCTCGCTTACAGCAGCATCTAAAGAGCTGTGATCCCCTGCATGGCTCCAGAGCTGCTTTCCACACCCTTGGAGGGGCACCAAGAGCCAAGTGCAGCATCTGTGCCCCTGCCCAGGAGGGCTCATCAAAGCTGCAGCACAAGCAGCCCCTGCCAGGCTGCTGGAGGAGCAGGGCACGCCTGGCATCTCATTTCCTAAATGAATATCAGGATCCAGCTCCATTAACCCTCAGTCCTGGGCTCGTGGTGGGCAGCTGGCTGTGGGCACAGCTGGTGCCCTTTGCCTGCCTTTGTGTGGCCAGAGAGGGGAATGGGTTAGCAGATGATGGGGGTGGGATATAAATGGGTTGTAAATGGAGAAATGAAGCGCTGCTGCCTGGGCTATAAAGCAAAAGCAATTTTCTCTCTGCTCAGGCCCATCTGCTGAGCTCCCAGAGCAACATCTCCCCCTGTGGGGATGAAAGATGGGTCAGGGTGGTGGCAGTGCCCCGGTGAGTGACCCTGGGTCTGCAGGAGGGGGAAGCTTGTGAGGGTGAAGATCCTCTGGGATCTCCCATCCTTTGAGATCCACTGGGATGAGCCAGCCCTGCTCCTGCTCCCAGCCTGGGATGGTGTGGAGCAATCCAGCATCCCACCGCGCTGCCACAGGGCACAGCCAACTCCTTTGCACCTCTGGCTGCTTTTCCCAGCACAGCAGGGCCAGTAATAAGCAATAAATGAGACAAAATGAGGGCTGAATGCCCTCTGGAGAGCCCAGTCCTGCAGCAATCCCTGCCTGCTGCGTCCCCTCTGCTGGAGCTCCAGGGCACTGGGACAGCAGTGGGGCAGCCCCACACAGCTCCTGATGGATTTCAGAGGCTCACAAGCCCCTGCTGTGCTGGCTGGGAGGTTTTGCAGGGTTTTGGGCTCATCCTGCACCTCCATCCCCAGGCTGAGTGGGTGTGGGAAGGACAAACAGCCCTTGGAGGTGGAGAGGTCTGTCCATGGACAAGAGGGAGGTAATGAGGAGCACAGCAAGGGGGGGACAGGGCAGAAAACAAAACCTTTTTGCAGCAGCACCCACTGGGGAGGAGAACTGGGGCCAAAGGGGCACAGCCCAGCTGGTGCAAGGCTTGGCAAGGCACCCCCTGCCCCAGGAATGGTCCTGCTGCCCCAAACTCCCTGCAGGGTCCTGGAGAGACCTGATCCAGCCTTGCCGAGGGAGGATGTACAAAACCAACGTGCTCTGAAGCACAGCTCCATCTGACAGAGCACAGAGTGATGCCAGCTGCCATCCCCGCCTGATCCAATCCAAGGGAAAAGTGGGGAGTGGGAATTTCAGGGTTTGCAGCTCCAGCATAGAGCAAGTTGCCATGGTGATGCCAGGGTTTGTCTTTTTTTTTTTTATTTTTCCCCCCTGTTTTGGTTTTTTTTTTTCTTTTTTCCCTCCTCCCTTTGAGGAGGAAAAAAAATTGCTCCTCTGAAAATTGCTGCCACTCTTTGGGGTTGAGCAGAAGGAGCTGGCAGGCTGCTGGGAGGATTTGTTAGCTCCAAAATAGGACAGGGTTCAGGGAAAGGGGAGTGTAGGATTGACGGGGGTAGGATGGTCAGGATGGATGGAGATGAGAGATCTCTGCAGCCAGGGCTGGAACTTGGGGTTTATTGCAAAGGGCCAAGTGCAGGGCCCTGCTGGGAGCTGCCAGCACAGCTGGAGCAGGCCTGAGAGAAGAGAGGGGCAGAGAGGATGAGAGGGTGAGAGAGTAAAAGCATAAGAGAGTAAAAGGGGTAAGAGCGTAAAAGGCAAGAGCTAAGAGACAAGAGGTAAGAGCATAGAAAAGTAAGAGTGAAGTTCCTGTTACAATACAATAAATCATCTTCTGTGCTGAATATTCTGATTCCCACTGACCAATCTAGTACAATGTACAAATCCTACAGCATTTCCATACAGCCTATAGGAATCATTACATTACCACACTGTGTTACATTTTAAACCCTAAAATCTCCTCTTTGGGCCCCTTCTGCCAAGCTGCAGGATCTGCTCTGACCCTTGGGCCTGTCCACAAGCAGAGGGTGTTGTTCCATCAAAAGGGGATCACCTTCAGCTGGCCATGCCATTGTTTTCCAGTTGTTCAGTAACTGAGGGATCTCAAAGCTTGCTTTCATTTCAATCTCGCTTATAGTTTCCATATTCTCCAAATCTTTTGCCAGGCAATCATATTTATAAGGCTTTCCTGTTTCATCTTCCCCAGGAGGGGAGAAATGCTGCAGTGGAGCAGAGCCTGGCCCTGCTCCATGCTCTGTGCTCCCAGGGAAGGGGTAAATCAGGGCTGGGCAAACACCAGGGCACTGCCAGGGCTCGCTGGCCTTGCCTCATCCTCAGAGGGGATCTCTGGAAAACTCCTCAAGGATTTCCTGCCACTGCTGATGAATTAGGAATAATAAAAGGAGGGGTAGAGCAGGAAATTCAGAGCCACTTGCACATCCCTGGGCTGGGCAGGGCTCAGCAGAGCTGGGCACCAGCTTGGTGCCAGCCCAGAGCTCCTCCTGGGATCATTCCTGCATGGACCTGGCTGGGGTTTGGTGGAGCCTGGCTGGTGTCACCCTCCTGCTGCAGGGATGAGTCCTGGGGGACCAGGAGCCCGGTGAGAGCCCAGATCCTGTGAAGCTGAGCAGATCCTGGGAGCTGGAAGGATTCCAGGAAGGATTCCAGGAAGGACGAAGGAAGGAAGAAAGGAAGGAATGAAGGATGGATTCCAGGAAGGATTCCAGGATTCCAGGATTCCAGGATTCCAGGAAGGAAGGAAGGAAGGAAGAAAGGAAGAAAGGAAGGATTCCAGGAAGGAAGGAAGGATTCCAGGAAGGAAGGACGGAAGGATTCCAGGAAGGAAGGATTCCAGGATTCCAGGAAGGATTCCAGGAAGGAAGGAAGGAAGGAAAATCAGGTTTTCCTCATCCCTGCTCCCACCCCAGCCTCTGTGCCCCTGCCAGCCCTGCCCACAGTGCCCAGCACCTCCTTGGCCACTCCATTTGCTTTTTTCCAAGCTGCTAACAGTGCACTTGAAATAACCAGCCTGAGCAGCCTAATGCAAGGAAACAAGAAACCCTTTAGGGACAATTTGCCTGCAGGCCACAGGAATGTCCTGATCCAGCTCCTGACCCAGCCCTGGCAGCCCCCAGCCCTGCCCTGTGGGATTCCCTCCCCTCCAAGCTCAAATCTGGCTTTTCCACGCCAATCCTGCCCTTTCTATGGGCACAGGGAATAAATGGGTCTGGCAGAGCGCCCTGCAGCTCCTACTCTCCTCCTGTTCCCAGTGCTGGGAAGAGAAATCTCTGATGGTGAAAGAACAAAATGAAGAAGAGGAGGGGAGAGGATGAAGAAGAGAGGGTTTCTAGAGAGGAGCCTGGAGGATCCACAGCCCTGAGCCAGCGTGGACACACGCGGCACCTTCCATCAGCTCTGAGCCCCTCCCTGCTCACCAGCCACAGAATCCTTTGGGATTTGCCTTCCCAGCCTGGGCTCCCTTCTGCTGCTTGGCCACAGCTCCATGGATTTGGTCATTCTGAGCTGCTTGAAGGGAAACCAGGGACTCCTGGAGCAGCAGGAGGAAGGACTGGCTGGCCCCGAGGCCTCTGGGCTGTGGCTCTTAGAGGCAGCACCAGCCCTGCAGGGCACGAGGGTCAGGGTCCATCCTGCCTGATGCTGATGCTGATGCTGATGGTGCAGCCTCCCTGCACAGGCTGCAGCTTTTTCCCTGCCCTGCCTCCCATATTTTCCCAGTCTGCATCTGCTGATGAGGATTTCAGCCCATCTGCTGCAGAGAGCACTCCCCCAGCTCTGCTCTCTCCGTACCCACCCTCTCCACCCCGAGGCATTTATAGGTCAGCTCATCTGCAGGGCTCAACTCCTGCTTTGCATCACCATTCTTTTTTCCTTCCCCCAGCTCTTTTCGTTGTCACCTTTGCATTTTGAGCTCTGTGAGCATCCCAGGGCATGTGATTGCTGCCTGGCAGGGCAGGGAGCAGGGCTGTGGCATCTGGCAGGCTGCAGGACAGAGCGGTGCAGGGCTGGCACTGCCCTGCCCAGCCAGCCCTGCCTCGGTGTGAGCATCATTAACATCCCGGCAATTAGTGGGAGCTGGGCTCATTTGCATCGAGCTCAGAGCATAAAGAATTCCGGGCCAGATGGTAAATTGTGTGTGTGTGTGTATGTTCCTGAAAATGACAGGAATATTCTGTGTTTGGATGGGGCTGGGGTGCTGTGGGGGGGTCTTTGGGATGACCCTGCCTGCCTGGCCTCAGGAACAAGTCCAGGGCTCTGGATCAGCCTTTGGGAGCGGAGGGGGAGCAGCCCCCCAGGAGTGTCCATCCAGCACGGATCAATGCCCTGATCCTGCTGTATTTTACGTCCTTGAGTAAATTACTGCCCTGCTGTGTCCCACCATCGTGCCCAGTGTGGGACAGACCCGCAGCAGGGCTGCCAGGATTTGGGATTCGGCCTCCCCGAGCCCCTGGCAGGGAAGTTCCTGCATCTCCAGGCGCCTCCTGAGCGCCCTGGAGGAGCTCAGCCTGTCCCCAGTGCCCTGCCATGGTGCAGTGCTGTGCCAGAGGTTCACAGGTGCCTCTCTCCACCATGGAGCTTCTCCAGGCCCTGCTCCAAATGTGCAGCCTTGGAGCCACCACAAATCTCTGCAGCTCTGCCCTGAAATGCAAACGAAGCTGAGGAAAAGATCGGCTCCAAGAGCATCCAGCAGAATTTATCCAGTTCAAAGTGAGACCGCTCCCAAGGGTGGGGAACAGCAGGAGCCTGACCCAGAGCAGACCCATCCCTCGTCCTTCCCCACAGCATTCCTGCTAAACCCATCCTCTCCTGGCATGGCAAGAGGGATGGCCCAGCCTTGTGTTGGCTGAAATGCTCCTTAAATTGTGTGGAAAACCAGAGTTCACATGGTCTGGTGTGGACTTTTTTATCCAATTACACAAAACCACCCAAACCCACGAAGAAGAAGGTGAAAAAGAAAGACCAGCCTCTGCCCTAACCCCTCCATCTTGTTTTATCTATATTACGATATTCTAAAACCTTAAACTCTAATTTTTCCACCCTGTGATATCACACACTTCTATTCAAACTCCACACCCACCATCCCAGTTCTGTGATTCCATTTTGGAAGCTTCTCCACACCTCAGGTCAAATGCAGGGTTCTCCTGGGGGTCAGTGCCTGTCAGCACAGAGAGTCTGAAATTCACAGTAACCAGGATTAGAATGGTCTGGGAGCATCTGGGATCCTCCCCATCCAGATCAGTTGTAAAAACTTCATCACTTTGACAACCTCTGGGCTCTGCTGGCCCCAGCCCTAGAGAGAAGACAGAGTCCTTCCCATGGGTCAGATCTGGGGGATGCAGGCAATGGAGGGACCCCATGGGAGAGCCCAGAGTAGCCAGGGATGCCCTGGGAATCAGGGAACCCTAAGGGAACTCCGAGGGCACCCTCAGACACCCACAGCACACACACGCAACACCCCAATTCCAGCTGTGGATCCTCCTCTGGAAATCAGGGAACCCCCAGGGAACCCTCAGACACCCACAGCACACACAAACACCCCAATTCCAGCTGTGGATCTACTTCTGGGAATCAGGGAACCCCCAGAGAACCCTAGAGAACTCCCAGACACCCACAGCACACACACACAACACCCCAATTCCAGCTGTGGATCCTCTTCTGGGAATCAGGGAACCCCCCAGGGAACCCTCAGACACCCACAGCACACACAAACACCCCAATTCCAGCTGTGGATCCTCCTCTCCTTGCCAAACTCCCCATGTGCCAGCCCCTGGCTTTCGAGGGAATGCAGGAGTGCTGGTGGCAAACAGGGACACGAACAAACAGCCAGGCTGGAGGATTCCTCGTGGCTCTGATTGTCCCTTTGATGGAGGCAGACAAAGTCACCTCTCCTCTGTGCGCCGCCTGTGTTGTTTTTGCTTTGTTTTTTTATTTGTTTCTCTCCTTCTAAAAACTCATGTGAATAGGCCAGATGTGGTTGCCATAGCAACCTCCTCTCCTCCAGCAGCAGATGCTGGAAAAGGGTTTTTGCAGTTTAATCCTCCTGGAAATCTCCCCATCAGGGGTTGCTGGTGGAAGATGGTACCGAGAGATGCTCAGCAACAGCGCTTGGCATAGCTGAAGTCCCACGTGCTTCTTTTTGCATGAAGGAGCTGCCCTTTCCCCCTCTGGAAATGGCACCTAGCACAGAGAGAGCAGCAGATGGAGCCTGAATGCCTCAGCTTAGACTGAAAGGCTTTCCCTGCACAGCTCCCAGGGCATTCCATGGGGATTCAGGGAGTGCAGCTCCGGTGCTTGGTGAGCGGGGCAGCTGGCCCCATCACTCCTCCCCCGTCCCAGTGTATGGCTGGGGGTGTATGAATGAGTCTTTCCTTGGAGGAAAAAAGTGATTTGAGCATGGTGAGAGCAGCTTCCCATTCTCCATCCATGGGTCAGTCACTTGGGAGTGACCTGGTCACTCAGAGAAGGCATTAAATGATGCTGGGGACCAAAAGGGCCCTGCTCTGGGTGCACAGTGACACACAGAGCCCCCATTCTGCTGGGAAAGGGGGGATTCCATTGCTCATTCCATGCAGGATTCCTGCCTCCCCTCCCACCCCCCTGGTTCCCTCTCCCTCCATCCCTCTCCCTGCGCTGTGCTGGTGCAGTTCCAGCCCTCAAGCTCCTCAAGAGGATGGATGGGGAAGGCAGGATTTCAGCCTGGCTTGTTTAACAAAGATATATCCATTGGAAATAAAGAGCTTAGGAGCAGCAGCCGGAATTTAACTGCTGCAGGATGAGCTGTTCAGCCTCTCTTAAAAAAAAAAAAAGAAAATCCTGTAGAACTTGACAGAAAGTAATAGCCATTGTATTTTTGCTTTTTCATGGAACAGATTTTGTGTAGGCATGGCAGGAAACTTTGCGCCGATGGATTTTTAACTCCGTTTAATTAAAGCAGCTGAAATGGAGTCAATTCCCTGCTTTGCAGCACAGAAATGCACAGAAAAGCCAAGTGCTGCTTCTGCAAGACAAACCACGTCAGGGATGCATCTTCTGAAGGGAGGTTGTGCTTGTGCCAGGTACTCTGAGCCTCCTCGTGACCGTGCTCACAGGGGCTCTTGGACTGGGGAAGAGACGAGGATCTGACTCCATGGTTCAGAAGGCTGATTTATTATTTTATGATATATCCTACATTAAAACTATACTAAAAGAACAGAAGAAAAGGTTCTCATCAGAAGGCTAGCTAAGAATAAAATAGGAAAGAATGATAACAAAAGCTTCTGTCTTGGGCAGAGAGTCTGAGACACCCAGACTGTGATTGGCCATTAATTAGAAACAACCACATGAGCCCAATCCCAGATGCACCTGTTGCATCCCACAGCAGCAGATAACCATCCGTTCCTGAGGCCTCTCAGCTTCTCAGGAGGAAAAATCCTAAGGAAAGGATTTTCCATAAAGGATGTCTGTGACACCTCCTTAACCCCGGATCTAACACGGTGGAGATTCCTCTAGGAAAAATGTGTCATGTTCCATGTTTTTATCACATCAGGACACAGAGTCATCCCCAAAGGGCCAGGCAGGGATTTCTCCAACAGGCAAACCACTGCTGACCCTCAGGCTGGGGAAGCTTCCTTACAAACAAGCCAGGATGGGATTTTTGGGGTTGTCCTGTGCAGGGGCTCAATCCTCGTGGGTCCCTTCCAGCTCAGGATATTTTGTGATTCTCTGCGAGTGCCACAGTGGGATGTCCCAGATTAATTCTGGGTTATGGAGCTGGTTTGGGGCTGCAGGGTCAAGGAACCATTCTGGACAGGCCCAGCTCCTCTGGCAGGAGCAGGTGAAGCTGCATTTAAAATTGGTAGGGGTGAAGATGCCTCGGTCCCAGCAAGCAGCACATCCTGCTCCAGGGGAAAGAAACTCACATGTCAGTGGAGGATATTGTGAACTGGGCTTCCAAAATGCTCCAAAATCCTCCATGCTAAGGGCTGCAACACCCAGGAGCTCCTGCAGAGCCACATCTGTGTGTTCCCTTCATGGGAATGAGTGAAGAGAGCCTGGGAGGAACAACTCAAACCCGAGCGATGGTCAGAGCATTTCCAACCCACCAAAGCTCTGCTCCTGCCCTCCTCTGTTTGCTTTCCATCAGGACAAAGCTTTGCCTTGTGATTAAAGGAGCGAGGTGGGGATCAGCACTCCTGGGCTCTGCTCTTAACTCTGCCCCTAATTTGCTGTTTTTTCAGAGAGGTCACATCTGATTAAATGCTCAGAGCTGGTGCAGGCTCCAAATTCTCTCTGACGTCAATGGGGACAACAGGTCCAGCACCAGCTGGAAAACACAGCCTGGAAAGCATCCTCTGCCTCATTTTTCTGGGTGCATCAGTTGGAAAACACAGCCTGGAATGCATCCTCTGCCTCATTTTTCTGGGTGCACAGCTCTGCTGCCCAGTTCTGGGGAGGAATTTATTCAGATTGGTGGGAAGGAGCCTGCTGGGTTCCTCTGGTTTGCTGGGATGGCGAATAAAAGGGAATTCAGCAATTCAGAGTCATCCTGAAATGAGAGAGATGCTCCCCTCACCCCTGCAGGGCATTGCCAAGGTCCAAACCTCATCCACAGCTGCAGGAACAGCCCTGGTGTGCCACACTCCTGCTGTCCCCATGGCCTCTGGGCTTGCTGAACCTGCAAGAGTTTGGGACTTGTGGGATTTGGTGACTTTGGGGAGGGCAGGGAAGGCACAGCCCCGTCCCCATAACCGTGCTGGCCCTGTCTAACAGGCTGGCAGGTGCCATTTCCTTTTTGTTCCCAATTGCCACCACAAGGAGCAGGTAACTCCTCCACCAGCAGTGATGGAGAGCGGGCAGGAGGTGCCATTCCAGCCCCTCCCTCTTGGAGAAAACCCAGCTCATTACTCCAGCTGCCCCTGCCAGACCCCACCAGTTTGGAAACCCGTGGACGGGAGCAGCTCCCGACCCTGTGGCTGCAGCTCTGGGGCTCTCTGTGAGCGAGAGAAATTACAGCTGCTCTGAGCTCTGCCCTGCTGGCTCCTTTGGGCTTTTCTCCTGGCAGAGGTGGGGGCAGAGCATGGGAAATGGGCCCATTTCTCATTGTCAATCACCCCTTGTCAAAGGGCTGCAGGGACAGCAGATCCCAGCCCAGGCAAAGGCTGGACCTCCACAGCTTCGCAGAAATTCCTTTTAAGCAAGCACGGAGTTTTAATCACCTGGTTTGGGCTCCTGCACAGCTCCTGGGGCATTGCCAGAGGTTGGGCACAGGACACCGTCTGTGCCTTCATTTGCAAGTGGTCATTAGGAAAAAAAATGGAAAAAAAAGGTGGAAAAAGGGGAAAAACAGGGGGGAAAAGGGGGAAAAAAAGGGAAAAAAATGGGGAAAAAAAAGGAGAAAAAAAAGGGGAAAAAAAAAAGGGAAAAAAAAAGGGAAAAAAACCCCAGCTCTTTTAGGGGCAGGCTGCAGCTGAGGCATGTAGCAAGCTCCTACTTAGAATTATTTATCACCCAGGATCCCCAGGCTGGGCCGTGATGCATAATTCATGTTTCTTGAGAACCCAGCCCAGTCTGGCACCTCCCAGCTCCTCGGGAAAAGCAGCTTTTTGGGCATCTGGGCGTGCAGGGAGCTTGGCCCCTCGGTGTTCCCGAGGCTGTGACAGCCTAGAGGGCTGTGCTAAGTTTATCCCTGGTCCTCCCCGCACATCCCCCTCGCTCCAGCCTTTCCTTGAGAGCCTCCCGTGCAGAGCCAGCTTCCAGCAGCTCTGCAAGGAGCCAAGAGGTTTGAAAAATGACAAGAAAAGAGAGGAGTGCTGGTTCAAGGTTCTGTCCCTCTGCTCCAACGCTGGCTGGCCCCAGGTTTGGGGTTTGGGGTGATTCAGCGCATCCATGGAGGGGGAGAAAGGAGGCAGGGAAGAGGAACCAGCAGCCTTTTATTGTGGGACCCACTTGGAAACGTCCTCTAAAAGGCTGATAAATAATGAATAGTGGTTCTAAGCATGTTGCAGACACGGGGAGCTCCTGCTGTAGGTGGCCAGGAGTGGCTGGAGGCCTCACATCCACCTGAGGCTGGTTAAACCCACCTGAGGCTGGTTAAACCCACCTGTGGCTGGTTAAACCCACCTGAGGGTAGTTAAACCCACCTGTGGCTGGTTAAACCCACCTGAGGGTAGTTAAACCCACCTGAGGGTAGTTAAACCCACCTGAGGCTGGTTAAACCCACCTGAGGCTGGTTAAACCCACCTGAGGGTAGTTAAACCCACCTGAGGCTGGTTAAACCCACCTGTGGCTCGTTAAGGTCGTGATTCCACCTATTCATTAACTCCTCATGGACAACAAGCGGGAGTTAATATAAAAAAGGAAAGAGCTGAGCTTTGCTTTTTCACACTCAGAGTTATGTCCTGAGTGGGAGCAGAGGGAGGATGGATGGATGGATGGATGGATGGATGGATGGATGGATGGATGGATGGATGGATGGATGGATGGATGGGGTTTGGACAATTTGCTCCAAACTCTGTGTCCAAGCTGGGATCTGGAGCCTCCAGTTCCCTCCCAGGCGCCGTGGGCAGCCAGCTGAAGCCAGGATATCTTTCCCAAATCAATTCTCCTTCACTTAACTTTGTCTCCACAGGGCTGGGATCTCCTTCTGTCGTTAGCAATTAATACATCCTGTGCTGGGTGCTTTCCAGAGCTCAGGGAAGGAGGGGTCTGCCCTACCCCACTGTACACTGATTTTCCACTCACCATCACTGGGTGGGATTGCGCAGTTCCAGGGGATGCTCCTTGCTGGGAAAGGAGAGCCCAGGGCAGCTCCTTCCCTGAGAGCAGGATGACATTGGTGATTTATTTCGCTCTCTCTCTCAGGTAATTATGTACCTAGACAGTCTTAAAATGTGTATTTCTTTTCTCCAGCAGACCAGAACAGCTTCTTTGGTTCCAGTCTAGCAAATAAATATGTATTTACACACTTTATTTAGATGGGTATTACTTTCCCACACGACTGGCATAACTCTCCTGCGCTGGTGTTTTATGGAACCCCGTATTTGTGCATTAGTTTGGAAGATTTATGACAAGTTAGATGGACCACAGCAGCCTTGGCCATGGCTGCAGCTCGAGGAGCAGCATGTGGAGACACGTGGGGGGTGAGGATGGAGATGGAACCCATGGATTCCATGGGATGTGCATCCAGAGGAGGAGGAGGAGGAGGAGATGTCCTTGCTGTGCTTTCAGCTTGTCTTGGTTTGGAAAGACAGGAGTCTGCTAAGGAAGGCAGGAGCCTCCCCTGAAATGGAGAATGTAAACCCTCCCCACCCCTCCCAATTGCTATAAATTTTAAATTAAGGGGCTCTCAGGCAAAAAAATATGGGAGCAGGAAATAACAGTTCTTTAATAGGGAAGGGAAAAAAATAAAAGGATCAAATAAACAATGCAGTGCACTAGAACAACACTGCCAGAGTCAGAACCCAGCCTGACACCCTGTGGGTCAGGCTGTTGGCACAGTCCCATTGGAATTGTGGCTCAGCCCTCCTGCAGTGCCAGGGGTGGCTCTGCTGGAGCAGGGATCCTGTAGAGAAGGATGTGTTCTTCCTCTGAAGATCCAGTGGAAGGAGAGGCAGCTGCTGTTCCTCTGGGGAATCCCGTGGAGAAGCCGTGCTGGTGTCTCCAAACCTCTGGATTATATCCAGGTAGGAATGCTTGGCTCCTCCCTCTGGGCTCACATCTCCCAATGGGATGCTGTAGTTCTTATCAGCCATGCAGGGACATTCAATAGCTGTTATCAGCAGATGTCCCCTCCCAGCAAGGAGTGATTGTGGTCACTCAAAGAGAGAGATAAGGCAAACTGCCCACTTGACAAAGGTAATCTGCCATACAGATGGTAATGGAAAACGTCTTGCATTGCAATCTTCAACACAGCTGTTCTCAAAGTGTTAAGAAAAAAAAAAATAAAATCAGCATTGAAATGTCAGGCCAGCTCCAAAGCTGAGGTGAAACTTCAGGGAGAGGCCACCAAACGTGTCATTGGTGTGTCAGGTTTGGCATTTGAGTGTTCTGGCTCAGTGGGATCATCCCCCTCCATCCTCCAGGCTGCAGCTCCTGGCCAGGCTGCTCAGACCCTCTCCATCCCTGCTTCCAGGAGGGTCTCACTCCTGGATGTGCCACATTCAGCTCCCCCTGTCCCTGTGGTGGCTCGTGGCAAAAGGGGATCAGTGCCCAGGGTTCCTGGTTCCTGCTGCTTTCTCCTGGAAAGGAGGCAGAGAAACCAGCCCAGCCCCGAGCTGCAGCAGGCAGGATGGAGAGGAGGGAGCTTTCCTGTCCCCCAGGGCTCTGGGAGGAGGGAAAATGGGGAAAATCACATTTCCCTGCTGTTTCACAGGCAGCAATGCCGTGGCTGGATTAACCCGGGCAAGCAGCAGTCTATAACATATTAATTCTTGTATAATTTCCTAAAGCTGCTTAACTCAGCACCTCCATGCATTTAACGCACATTAGGAGGTAATAGCAATTAATCTGGAAAATCAGCAGCAGCTCAGGCCAGGGCTGTGGTGGGCTGGGGGTGCCAATTCCAGACCAGGGTCTGAGCTGAGCCCTGGTCCCCCCTCCCTCATTCCATGTGTGCCTGACACGAAGCAATGGCTGCTCCTGCTGGCTTTAAGGGAACTATCTAATCTCCTTTAAATTAAGCATATGATTGGGTTTTGGCTAGATTGGGTCCTTAGGCCTTAATCTCTTTATGCCCCACTTTCTCAATCTGCAAAATAGTAATTATCTCCTTCATGGGGCTAAATTAATTTCCCATATTTCACTGATGCTCATTTTGGCAATGCGCAGGTTGCCATTCTCCCAGAGATTGCAATTTGCATGCTGCTCAGCAAATTCTGGATTATTTATCCATACACACATCACATACACAAATCCAAGCCTCAGGGGAAAAAAAAAAAAAAAAAACCAAAAAAACCAAACCCTAAATGCCACAATGGCCCAGACAGGATGTAAGCAATAACAGCAAGGATAACAAAAATGCAATTCAGGGATTCAAAGGATTTAGTGAATGGAGAATAGGCTGAGTTGCACTAAAAAAAAAAAAATAAAGGCAAGAAGCTCAGCTGATTTAAGAAGTATGAAAAGAATAATGAATATCAAACAGAATGGAAGAGCTTAATTAAGAGTTAACTTTTTTCAAAAAAGCTTGGGAGAGCTGGTGGTGGTCAGTGCAGAGGGCAAGGAAAGAAACGGAGACAGAGCTTTTAATCCCTTCATAAATGTCAGGGGGAAAAGGAAAAGAAATTTGGGAGGAAAAAAATCTGTCATGGCCAAGTTTCTGCTGTGCAGCACCTGCAGGAGTCTGGGGAGAAGCTGATAAATGTTACGGGGGGGAAAACCTGAAACGGAGAAAAGGAAACTCCTAAAAATACCCCAAGGATTCCCCTTTAAATTTCAGAATAGCCCAGGGAGCAGTAGCAGGAGGAGATTTTGCTGCTGCCCCTGCCGCTTGCACATTCCTGGTTTGTGCCGGGCTGCAAACAAGCAGAGATTCCATCACGGATGAGGCAGCGGGGCAGAATTGTTGGGCAGATGAAATCTATTAAATCTTGTTTGGCTGTGTCTCTTTAGCTCGTCTCAGGCACTGATAAGGTTTGAAAGGCTCCGAGCAGGGTCGGTAATGTTCATTAAGATAAAATCAAAGACCCTTTGTTTTCCAGAGGGTCTTTCATTCCTTGCAAAGGTAAATAAAGCCCCAAATCTTTCTGGTAAATTCTCCTGGGAAGCCACGGGGCTTTGACATCACGGTTTTCATTTTCTCCTGCCACAGTGTGAGGAGAAAAAGGGAAAGAAGGCAACAAGTGCTGGAGCTGCACCTGCCTGGCTGAGCCTAATTCCAATGCACCGGCTCTGCTCGGCTCCTTGGGGAATGAAGGGATGAAAGGAAAGGAGGGAAAAGAAAAAAAAAAAGCCAGGTAATTGAAAGGAGTAATTCAGTTTGGGAAGAGTTATTCTCCTAATGATTTATGCCTTCATTAATGACTGATTGAACAAATGGTTGGCTTGTTTTTTGTTTTTTTTTCCTTTCTCACCAGGAATTCAGGTGCTGCTGGGGGGTTATTGGGTGTCACAGGCACAGAAGGTCACTTGTCTCCAGTTAAATCCTTCCTGCTGCCTCTCCTCCTGCCCTCGGATCAACAGGGTTTGCAAGCAGCAGTTTTTATGGCAAACCTCCATGGCTTCACAAAAATGGGACCAGGAGGTCCAAGGAATGAATGGAGCCACGGGACAGGGCAGGGAGGGGACAGACCCTGCCAAGTGACCTCCCAGTGCCACCCCTGGAAGTGCTCCAGGCCACGTTGGACAGGGCTTGGAACAACCTGGCACAGAGGAAAATACCCCTGTCCATGGCAGAGGGTGGAACAAGATGAGCTTCAAGCTCCCAACCCAAGTAATTCTCCGATTGTGTGTTAATTCTTGGCTGTGTGACTTTTCCTCCTTGCTATCAGAAACAAACCCAGGTTCACAGGGGTCACGTCCACAGCAAAATCTCCCGATTGCAGCAGCCCTGGGGGCAGGAGGCTCCTGGGTTAGCATAGCCCTTAAAATTCATGATCCATCCTCAGCACTGCCGGTGCCTGCAGGCTCGAGTCAGGCGTGTGTCCTTCAAGTGCCTTCAATTAAACACCCTCGGAAAGTTCGCACGCTGCTAATTGGGCTCAGAACTGCTCCGTGCCCTAATTGGGGTTGTTCTGCTGGCAGAGGGGTGACCCAGCTCCGGAGGGCACCAAAATCACTTTGGGCCACGCAAGCTGAGGCTGCAGGAGCAGGATGTGGGGGGACAAAACCAGCCCCCGCATCCTGAGAAGCATTTTCAGCTCTTAAATTCAGCTTGGAGGGTGCTGTGGTCAGGTTTGGGAGGTGCAGGGGGAGTGGGGGCTGTAGCAGGTGCTGGCTGGTGGGGTTTTGGATCACCTGCAGGGATGGAGGTCAGAGCTGCTCCGTTCCCCTCAGCTCAGCAGCGATTGCTGATCCTGCTGCTGCTGGATCCCAGCTCCACGCAGATGATGTGCAAACATATTTAAGGGGTTTTTTTTGTTGTTGCTGTTTGTTGTTGTCTATTTGCAGGAGAAATATCAATTTGCAAAGATGAGCTCAATTAACATAACTCATTACTTTTCCACGTGGAGCTGAGGAAACCAACACTCAGTGTCACACCTTTGGAGGGGCCATGCAGGGGAATTGCTGGGCCTGTGTGTTTATGTCTGGCTGCTGGGGTGATTTAACAGCAAAGAGCTTTTCTTTCCTCCTGTAAAATAGGAAAATTCCCTTTTGCTGAGCAGAGAAGGAGCTTGTGTGGGAGCAGAATAAAAATGTCTTTGGCAAACATTTTTTTTTTTTTTTTTGCCATAGACACAGGCTGGGGAACATCACTGCAGTCTGCACTTCATGGCAAACACCACCTGCTTTTTTAGGGGAAGAAATACAGAAATTTTTTTTACAGCTGAGGAAAAGTTGAAGGTTTTTAACCCAAGCTTTTATTTTTTCAGGTTAAGCCTTTCTTTGTTTGAAAATGAGAGAGCCTGGGTTCATTTATTGGTAACACAGAATCCCAGAAAGGGTAAGGTTGGAAGGGCAGTGGGGTCATCTGGTCCAACCTCACCGCTCCAACACCAATAATTAAAATTAATTGATTAAATAGATGAAAGAGGAGAGATGAGGGCTGGTTTGGGATCAGGAGCAGAGTTGCCTCCTCTGAGCCCTCCTGTGCATCCCACAGGGTCTCTCTGTCCTATCTGTTGTCCCCAAAGATTTTTGGGGTCTGGGATATCACAGTCATCCTGGAAGGATGAAGGGGGAGCCAGTGAACATCTCACTGTCCTCTGGGCTTTACTACTCATTTTAGTTCTGCTCCAAAAAATATTTCTGTGGGTGTTTTTTGGCTTTTTGTTTTTTTTTTTTGTCCTCGAGTAAACACATGGAAAGGAAAACCATTGTGAGTGCATGTGCCAGTAGGGAGGGCACAGCCCCACCATGCCAGGGGCTTTGCCCTTTCTCTAATAATCCTTTATTTGCTGCTTTTTGGCCCTCAGCTGGGGCTGGCAGGTGAGGAGGTGCCCTCCTGGCTCTTGCTTGGAGAAAAGGGCTATTTCTGACAAATTTCAATGACAGCAGGAGCAGCTCAGCCTGCCAGGAGGATGCTGGGCAGCAGCAGATTTATCCTGAGCAACCGAGGAGAGCAGGAAGAGGAGGGGATTGGTTCTCTGGCAATCCCTGCCAGACAAAACGAGCTGGGAGAGCTGCGAAGGGCTCGGGCACCTCCCTGGGAAATGCTCCTGCTGCAGGTTGGGAGCGAGCTCTGATTAGTGCAGGGAGCAGGGACAGAGATCCTGTGGCTCGCAGCCAGCTCTCCAGCATCCAAAAAACCACCAAGCCCCGAGCTCCAGACACACTGCAGCTGCCAAAGGCATCCCAAGGAGAGCGCAAACCTGCCAAGACACGGCTGCCTCCACAGCTTTTTCCTTGGGAGCATCCCTAACTCTAGGCTGATTGACCTGCCTAGGGTTAGGGTTAGAGTTATGCCTAGGGTTAGGGTTTTTTAAACCAGAAAGCCCTGAGCTCCAGGCATGCTGCAGCTGTGAAAGGCATCCCAAAGGGAGCAGAACACTTCCACAACACGGCTGCCTCCACAGATTTTTCCTTGGGAGCATCCCTAACCCTAGGCTGATTTACCTGCCTAGGGTTAGGGTTAGGGTTTTTTAAAGCAGGAAGCCCTGAGCTCCAGGCACACTGCAGCTGCCAAAGGCATCCCAAGGGGAGGGCAAACCTGCCAGAACACGGCTGCCTCCAAGCAGACTAAGGCTAGGGCTGGTTCCAAGGAAAAATCTGCAGAGGCAGCCATGGCTTGACAGTTTTGTGCTCCCCTTGGGATGCCTTTCTCAGCTGCAGCGTGCCTGGAGCTCGGGGCTTTCTGGTTTAAAAAGCACTAACCCTAACCCTAACTGTGGGCAGGAAAAGCAGGCCAGAGCTGGGGCTGGTTCCAAGGAAAAAGCTGTGGAGGCAGCCATGGCTTGGCAGTGTTGTGCTCCCCGTGTGATGCCTTTTGCAGCTGCAGCGTGCCTGGAGCTCAAGGCTTCCTGGTTTTCAGAACCCCTTGGGATGGCAATTTTAGTTGAATCCATTCCCCCTCCCTCCTCTCCTTCTTTCAAAATGCCTTGGAAATGTTTCTGCACTTAGCTCTGTGCTCAGTTATATCCTGGCCACCTGGGGAATCAGCCCTTTCTGGAGCCCTGATTTTCCCAAGCAGGTAACATGGAGAGGCAGGAATTATCCAAGCCATTCATCATGGTCAGGGTTATTATTTTTTTTTTTTGTGCCCAGACTGGAGCAGGGATGAGTGGCACGCTGCAGTTCTGGGCATCACAAAGTGTCCCCTGAGTGGCCGTGTTTGGTGGCGCTGCCACTGCCCTGCTTTTGTTGTGCTTTTCTGCCAGCACTGGTGAGAAGGAATGCCAGTGATTGCTGTGTCTTTGGGGATGAAGTTTCAGGTTGTGATGCACGAGCCAAATTAAAAGATTATTTTTCCTCTTCACAAACAAATCCCCTCTTCCCCTTGCTGCCAGCACAGACATCTGCTCCTCTGCAAAGAGCTCGTGCCATGGAGAGATCCCCTGCCTCGTGTCCCGCTGTCCCCTCCCTGCTCTGATCTGCATATTTTGTATTTTCTTTGCATTCTGCTCCTCAGATTCCCCGCTCAGATGTGCCTGCAGTGCCAGGGGGGTTTGTTTTCTGAAATGCTGTTAACCTCTCGCTGTTATTTGTCTTAGCCCTCCTCACGTGCCGCTCTTGTCATCGGAGTGGGGATCCTGCAGGAGTTCTGTCAGGCAGGAGCTGGGTGGAGGCACAGTTCAGGGCTCTGGAGTGGTGGTGAGCAGCTCTGAGGGGTTTTAGATACATCAGGGATGTTGTCCATCAAACCCAGTCCTCCCCACATTCCTTTTCCATCAGGGAAGAGCAGGAATGTGGGGAGGGCTGGGTTTGATGGACAACCAAGAACCCAGGGCCTCGAGGGGCAGCCTGGAAAGGCACAAACCCAGAGATTGCTGTGGGATTTCCACCCTCAGAAAGTGTAATTCCAACTGTGTGTAAGTGTCATTCCTCCCTGGCCATCTGAACTGCTTTGCTCTGGAGTTTGGAGTCCCCATCTCAGCACCTATCCCCCAACCCAACAACAGCTCTAGGAGCCCCAGGGCTGGTCCAGACCTGACAGCTTTTTGGCCTTTTTAACCACCTATTTACCCTTTGGAATTGCAAAATGGACTTGATTGTGCCCTGCTGGTCCCCTGTGGGGCTGCTGTCCCCTGCAGAATGGCCCCTGTTTGTCCCTTCTGGGCCTGGCCCCACCTCGGGGCTGGGCTGCATTTTGGGGTCCCCAGGGTCTGTCAGATGGGGACAAGAGCATTTCCCTCCAGCTGGCTGCTCCTTCCTGGCCACACCAAGGAGCAGAACCTTGGCTTAGCTGCAAACTTCACATTTCTGTCAAAGGAGATGGTTCTGATCAGTGGGAAGTGCAGCTTTATTTCAGTCCGGGTTTTCCAGCTCCTCCTCAAACCCTCAAAAAATCCCATAATTACTCATCCTCCCTTCTGGGAGTCTCTTTCCTCTTCCCAGAGAAGAAAAACCAAGATAAACCCTCACAAGTGGGTAAGGACCCATCACTTTTGGGGGAGCATTGGGTTGGTTCAGAGCAGGATTTCCCAACCAGAGCCTTGTGCCCTCCTGCTGCCTCTCCTTCCCTTCCTGGGCAGATGGGAGGCAGCAGCTTTTTAATTATTAAAATTAGTGCATCCTTGAAATCACATAGCCTGCTTTTGGCTCTGCAAATCACTGCTTTCATGAGAGAGGAGCAGTAATAAAATTAACTGACAGAGAGGAATAAACAAGTGGCACAGATGTAAATATTATATAATCTGCATTTCCTAAAATATCCCTGGCTTGGCATCAGGAGTGGGATTCAGCAGAGAACCAAAGCAAGGATGCTGATGGAAAACAAACAATAATAGCAGGCAAATAGTAATTAATCATTCTTGGGATGGGGATTAATGTTTGCATGCAAACCTCCTGCCAAACACTCGAGGTGTTTTATGTCCCCCTGGACCTCCCTTGATGCTGCTCAGGTGATGGTGGGAGAAGTGGGGAAACTGAGGCGGGTGGGAAGCCGCCAGTTCTGGCCTTTTGGTGGAGGTGTTATTTCCAAAGTGAGCCCTTCCAGGTTTGTATTCCAGGCTGGAGCAGATTTTTTGGTGCTGCAAAGTGACCTGAGGCATTTTAAAGCAGCAGAGTGGAGCCCAGCTCTGCCTGCTCCTGGGGAATCCCTCTGGCACACAGCTGCTGGAAAATATCCCACTCTGCTTTCCCTTTCTGCATTGCATTGTAGGGATCTGAAGATTCCCTTTGGGAATCTCATGTTTTAATGGACAAATTAGTGCCAGGTCAGCTGCCCTGTGAGTGCCTGGTGGTGACTACAGAGCACCAGCCCAGCCCTGGCACTGCTGTGCTCCTTTATCAGCACATTTCTTGCATTTATCAACACACTTAATGCATTTATCAACACATTTATTGCATTTATCAACACATTTATTGCAGTTATCCAGTGGTTGCAGTTCCCTGGGATTGCTTCTGGCCTGGGGAAGGGGCAGTGCTGGGTGTTGGCATCATGAGCATCCCAGAAAACGCCTCCAGGAGCAGCACTCCCGGCACCGCCGCCCTCCAGGCTGAGCAAACGGGGTCCTGCAGCTTCTGGGGACACCGAAAGTGACCCACAGAGAGCTGGCAGGAGTCCCTGCAGGGTCACGGCTGGGTGACACCCACAGCTCTTAAGGCACCTTGGCTTTGCTCCCGTGCCTGGGGGTGCTGGCTGCGAGGTGCCAATGGCTCTGTGATGTCGCACCTTTGAAGTCGCATTGGAGGCACGCGTCCCATGTCCCATCTGGTGAGTCACAGGCTGCTGCTGTCACTCGGTACCTGCAGGGAGGGATGAGTAACCCACGCTGCCGTGACACGGCACAGCCCGGTGTAAATATTGCCTTGGAGTTTGCGCCTCCCTGAGCCCTCAGGACATTCATTTCCTCTCGGTTTGGAAACACTCCCAGCCTGCTGCTCCCTGCCAGAGCAGCTGGGTCAGGGGCTGATGGGGAGATGCTGCACTTCCCCCACCTCCTCACAGCCTGTCCCTGCTGGAAAAAATTGGAATTACACCTGGCTGTGCTGCTCCCCCCTCGGAAAGGCTGAAATTACACCTGTGATGCTCCCTCCTTGGAGAAATTGGAATAACACCTGGCTGTGATGCTCTCCCCTTATAAAAACTGAAATTACACCTGTGATGCTCCCCCCGCTGCCTTGGAAAAGCTGGAATTCCACCTATCTGTGATGTTCCCCCCCTATAAAAGCTGGAATTCCACCTGGCTGTGATGCTCCCCCCTTGGAAAAGCTGGAATTCCACCTGGCTGTGATGTTCCCCCCTATAAAAGCTGGAATTCCACCTGGCTGTGATGTTAACCCCTATAAAAGCTGGAATTCCACCTGGCTGTGATGTCCCCCCCTATAAAAGCTGGAATTCCACCTGGCTGTGATGTTTCCCCCTATAAAAGCTGGAATTCCACCTGGCTATGATGTTCCCCCCCTATAAAAGCTGGAATTCCACCTGGCTGTGATGCTCCCCCTTGGAAAAGCTGGAATTCCACCTGGCTGTGATGCTCCCCCTTGGAAAAGCTGGAATTCCACCTGGCTGTGATGTTCCCCCCTATAAAAGCTGGAATTCCCCCTGCCTCGCTGCTCAGCTCCCCTCTGGCGGGCAGGACAGGGATCGATATCCCGGGAGAGCAGCCCTGGCCCTGCTGCGTGAGAGGGATTCACAACAGCTCGCATCAAAAGCCCTCCTTTAATCCTGGAGACAGCGGTCGATGGGAAATTAACTGAGCTTGGGGCGCGATTGCTCCGGCAGGACGGGGCTGCGGGGGGATGAACTCATCCCTGCTCTGCGGCGGAATCAAAAGGAGCCGCTCCCAGCTGCCTCCAGCCCGTTTGATAGATATTTGGCTTTTCTCGCTTTTCCATCAGCCTGCAGACAGCTCCTGCTCCGAGGGAGTTTATGCTCCATCAGCACCGGGGGCGTGGGGCAGGGAGGGAGGTGGAAAAAGGGGATGTGGCACTGGGATGTGGCTCCAGTCCCTTCCCAGAGCTCTTCTTGCCTCACTCACATCATTTAAAGGTAAATTCTCGGGTGCCAGGGCTCCTCGTGGCACTGGTGGTGCCCAGGGCCGGCTCACACAGGTGACACTCATTGCTGTGGGACACCAGGAGTTGTTGGGGAAGATGAAACAGGAAAGCCTTATAAATATGATTGTCTGGCAAAAGATTTTGAGAATATGGAAACTATTAGTGATATTGAAATGAAAGCAAGCATGGAGATCATTTAGTTACTGAACAACTGGAAAACAATGGTGTGGCTGGCTGAAGGTGATCCCCTTTTGATGGAACAACACCCTCTGCTTGCAGACAGGCCCAAGGGTCAGAGCAGACCCTGCCAGCTTGGCAGAAGGGGCCCAAAGAGGAGTTTGTAGGGTTTAAAATGTAACACAGTATGGTAATGTGGTAATTCTTATAGGCTGTATGTAAATGCTATAGGATTTGTATATTGTACTGGATTGGTTAGTGAGAATTAGAATATTCAACACAGAAGATGATTTATTGTAATGGGAACTTCACCCTTAGCTCTTGGTTCTTGGCCCTCTTGTCTCTTAGCTCTTACCCCATTTATTCTCTTATCCCCTTTTACTCTCTTATGCTTTTACCCTCTCACCCTCTCATCCTCTCTGCCCCTCTCTTCTCTCAGTCCTGCTCTGAGCTGTGCCTGGCAGCTCCCAGCAGGGCCCTGCACTTGGCCCTTTGCAACAAACCCCAAGTTCCATGATCTGGCTGCAGAGATCTCTCGTCTCCGTCCATCCTGACCGTCCTACCCCCGATGCTCTTAGAAGGAGCTCCCAAAGTCCATCGCACACTCTGGGTATCCCTCCCACCCCTATCCCAAGCCAGAAGTGAAGCCAGGCACGTGTGGGAAGGGTTTAAATGTGATTCCAATCCCGTGTGAGACAATCTCTGCACATAAAACAGGTGAAAGGCTGCGATCCCCCAAGGCACCCCGAGCATCAGAGCGAGGGCAAATCAAAAGCATAAAGGACATGATTATAGACAGCAGAAAATCCTTTGCAAAATTGTTCCAATTGCCTTTGAAACTGCTGCTAGAGATGCTATTTCCTTTTGTGTTATTACTGTTTTGAAGGGGGGGGGGGGATAAAAAAAAAAAGAAATCTGTATTCTCCCCAAAGCGGGTTGCTGCTGTACTTTTTGTAAATGCCTGCCATCTCATCAGCACCACATTAAACCAACATTTCGAATTCAAACCAACGATGCTCGTGGATAAATGGAGCAGTAATAGCAGGAATTAGCAAGCAGGGCACAGGATTGAGGCAGCGATGATTTACGAGGCTCAGGCAGGAACAATCAAAGGCATCAGATCACTTCTTTGCTGCCCTGCGTGCACCTATTTGCATTTTATCCCTGACAGCTGGATTTTAAAGGGAACTTCTCGCCCAAGTGGCGAAGAGATGCTGCTCCTTTTTTTGCTTCTCAGCTGAAGAAAATCGTTCGGAACGGGGCGAGGAGACTGGAATTTCTCCCTGCAGCTGGTGGGGTGCTGTGCCTGGTTTTTATCCCACAGAGCCTGTGATGGGTTTGGGGCCGTTCCTCTCGAGTGGAAAGGGCTGGAGATGCCCCCAGGCTCTCAGCGTGGTGCAGTGGGAAGGAGCTGCTGGAAAAAAGGCTCTCCCTGAATCCCAGGGGATTCCTCTGAGTTATCCTGGGCTTGTTTCTGGGGCAGCACACACGGAGCTGGGAAAGGAGAAAAGCAGGGATGCGCCGGACTTAAACTCCCCTAAGACGCTGCTGGGTGTAAATCAAGTGAAAATCATCGGTGGCTGCGGGGTTTTAGGGCAGGGAGCTGCACCATCCTTCTCGATGGACTTTGTGGGAAGATCCTAAACGGGGCCGTGTGACCCCTGTGGCCTCGTGGTGGTGCTCACAGGGGTTCTTGGATGAGGGAAGAGAGGAGGATCTGACTCCATGTTTCAGAAGGCTGATTTATTATTTTATGATATATATTACATTAAAACTATACTAAAAGAATAGAAGAAAGAATTTCATCAGAAGGCTGGCTAAGAATAGAAAAAGAAAGAATAATAACAAAAGCTTCTGTCTCGGACAGAGAGTCCGAGCCAGCTGGACTGTGATTGGCCATTAATTAGAAACAACCACATGAGCCCAATCCCAGATGCACCTGTTGCATTCCACAGCAGCAGATAACCATTGGTTACATTTTGTTCCTGAGGCCTCTCAGCTTCTCAGGAGGAAAAATCCTAAGGAAAGGATTTTCCATAAAAGATGTCTGTGACAGTGGTGGCTTCGATGACAGAAAGAGTTTCCTGCCATCCTCTGCTGAAAAGGGGCTGGCTGTGGGATGGGGGAGATGCTCAGGGAGGGGAGGATGGGAATATAGGGGGTGCAAGCAGAGCCCCAAGGGCTGGAGGTTGCTCCCTGCCATGGGAGGGACAGGGAAAGGAAAGGACAAGGAAATTCATCTGGTTTGTGTTCTGCAGGAGAAGGAAAGGAGAAAGGAGAGGAAAGGAGAAAGGAAAGGAAAGGAAAGGAAAGGAAAGGAAAGGAAAGGAAAGGAAAGGAAAGGAAAGGAAATTCATCTGGTTTGTGTTCTGCAGGAGATGGAAAGGGCAGCAGACACAAGGAAGCTGCTGGCACTTGGCTCTTCTGCTGCTCCAGGGGCTGAAACAAAGCCACAGCAACCAGGAGATGCAGAAAACAAAGGAAAGTAACCAAATGACCCAGGTGGGAATTTCTGTGCTGCTCATTGTCCCTTTCCCAGGTACTGATGGAGCTGAGAGGGGCTCTTTGCTCTGCTCTCTGAACAAATGCTCACATTCAGGCCAGCACTGCCATTCCCCCCTAAAGTGGGAGCAATTCAACATTCAAGATGTGGCGAGAATGAAAAAATATCCCTTTTTGCCCTCCACAAAGTGAGGAAATCTGTTCTTTCACCGAACACACTCATCACTGGGCTCCATCCTTATCTGCAGGGACAAGGGAATTCAGCTGATTTGTGTTCTGCAGGAGATAGAAACAGCAGCAGACACAGGGAAGCTTCTGGAAAGTTCCCTCCTGGCTCTAAATCGTGGGAGCAGGAGCCAGGAGGGACCTTGAGCACCAAAGCACAACCTGAGGTGTGTTCTGGAGGAATTTCCCTGGAGGAATGAGGGTGGAGGGGCTGCAGTGGCAGCCGGTGTGTCTAATAAAGGGAAATTTATTCTGGAGGCTCCTGCAAAGTCAGACCATGACAATATCAGCCTCAGCTGGTGGCTTCTCATCCAAATCTCTGCGTGAAAGGAGAAAAAATGGCAGCTCCTCATCCCAGGGTGGAAACAAATGGAACTGGGAGAAAACAGGGTCAGGAAAATACGGGGGGCACTGCTGGGTGGGCCTGATGGGGCCCAAGGGATCATGGAGTGGTTCGGGGTGGAAGGGGCTTAAAACTCATCCCATCCCACCCCTGCCATGGCAGGGACACCTTCCCCCATCCCAGGGTGCTCAAACCCCACCCAGCCTGGCCTGGGGCACTGCCAGGGATCCAGGGGCAGCCACAGCTGCTCTGGGCACCTGTGCCAGGGCCTCACCTCCCTCACAGGGAAGGATTTCCCCCCAAAATCCCACCTAACCCTGCATTAGGATGACCCAGAACTGCAAGGATGGAGGGACACAGGGCACTGCCCAGGCTGCCACATCCCTGACCCTGCAAGGTCTTATTTGGTTTTTTTTTTGTTTCCCCCCTTTACTAACACAAAGCTTTGACAGCACAGGGGAGCCTGGTTCGGTTGTGAGGTGAGCAGCAGGCAAATTTGTACTGTGCTGCTTCTCTTGTTATTTTAATACCATTTAAAATCGATTTTTATTGCTGCTCACGTGCCAAACTCTCCCTTCAGGTAAGTGCAGAGCTGGCTGGGTTTGCTGTTCCTGGGCTGTCCCATTCCCAGGTGAGGGAACAGCTGTGCCAGGAGCACCTTGTGGTTCCCCCAGCACCAACACTGGTCCCACCCCTCAATTTGGGTGAAAGAAAACCAGACTTTGGCCCCGAGAGGCTTTTGCCAGAAAACAGAAGGAAACACAGAGCAGGCAGCTCCATCAGAACCCCAAATGTTTCATCAATTCTTGCTTAACTCAGCAAACCTTCCTCGGATAGAAAGTTTGCAATTATTACCTGGATCAAGACAGCTTAATTAAGCAATTAGGATGTGAAGCTGGGAGCCCTTGCAGAGTGAGCTGCAGTGCTTTCATTCCAGGCTGCTCATGCATGCAGCAGAACGATGCTTTGGGAAAAGGCAACTTTTCTTTTCCTCTCCCTTCCCTCCAAACACCAGCACCATCAAATTAACGAGATGGGGCACATCCACAGGCACTGGTGGGAGTTTTGCCTGGCTCAGGCTGCAGTAAATCACTGAACAAAGCCCCGTCACCAGCCTTGCTCCAGCTGGAGCCAGTGGCTCCTTGGAGAGCCCTCTGAAGGCAGCGCGGCTCCTGAAAGTCCCTCCTGTGGCTTCCACACGAGTAAACAGAGCAGGGAGGTGGCTCCAGGGAGGGATGCGCTGGACAACCTCCAACATCTCCGGAATCAGAGCTGCAGCTTTGCAGTGATTCTCAGCCAGCTCCAAGCAGGGTCGGGATGGGGAGTGAGGAGGCACAGGACACTCCTGGACATCACCCTGGGCTCTCTCTGGGGGTGTTTTGGCATTTGAGCTCTGCCCGTCTGCCTGGGGACATTTGGGCAGCAGAAACATCCTTGTGGCACAGGGGCTGCTGGTGGGGAGGGAATGGCACAGGGAAATCCCCCCACCCCTCCTTGGTGAGCGTGGACACCGCTCTGGGACCAGCAGTTCCACAGGGCACAGCTCTGGGGGAAACCTGAATTCCAAAAGGAAGAAAGAACCCAGCTCTGCCAGGTCTGTGGGCTCCTTAACCTCCCTCTCCGGTGATCTGGAAAAGAGCAGAGCTCCCTTGTGAAAAATGCATGTATTCTATGATTGGCTTTTTGCAAATATTAAAATGAATATTATATGTGTTGTGTTAGAAAGTAATGCTGTATTAATTCTCTTAAGCAGTGTGTTAAATAAAGTTTTAGGTTATAAAAAATGTTAAAATAGAAACTATGCTATGTAGGATATTTTCTTTTAAGAAAGGACTTACAGCAAGATAGCAGCCACAGGACACCTGAATCTTTCAGAGAAAGAGAATTTATTGCTCCATTATCAGAAGAAATGAACTTCTTCCCCCTTTGAAGGTGCTGTCAGGATTCAGAGGAAGAAGTTGATGATGACCAGACAGAATCCTGTGTTTGAATGGAATTGATGCATCATGGATGAGGTGTATGAATATGCAACAGGCTGTTGTTTTTAAGGGTTAATCCTCTGTTAACGTGGGTCCTTTTTCGGGCTCATGCTGCCCAGAAAAGGTACCCAGACTGTCCATAACTCTTTGTCTCTATTGTCTCATATTGTCCTAATTCAAATTGTCCAAATTGTTATTACTCTAATTGCATTACTGTTTTTTTTAATCACCATTTTATTACTATTAAACTTTTAACATTTTAAAAACAAGTGATTGGCGTTTTTCACATCCCTGGTGTCCCAGGTGGCCACGGGTGGCTCTGGCAGCTCCTGGTGCTGGGGCAGAGCCTGGGACTGAGCTCAGCCGTGGAGCAGGGGAAGGACAGAGCTGAGGGATTTCTGACTTGGGCCATAAAATCTTTATGGGAAGCGAAGAGAACCCCTGGAGGTTTGAGATTGTACAATTCTGGTTCCAGGCTGCTGGGGCTGGAAATGAAACTCCCATTCTGCAGCCCCAGGGGTGCCTTATGCAACACCCAGAGGTGCCAGAGTAGGGGGGCACCAGCCAAATCCCACCAGGAACACTGGGAGGGGACAGCAGGGCCTGCTTGGGTCACCTGGGAGCAAACATCAAGGAAATGATGGGTTTGGAGCCCACAAGGAGAAAATGTCCTTATATTATTAATATATTATTATAAAATTATTGTGCAAACTCTGAGAAATTCTGCACTGTTTTCATTTAACAGCACGAACTCTCCAACACATCCATGAGGCTCCAGGTGAGACCTTGCCCAGTCCTGGGGGTGTTTTTGTTGCCTGGATGGGTTATGAGTTTTCTTTTGGGGTCTGATGCAATGGGAATCCTACTAAAGACAATTCCAAGCACAATGGATGAGGAGGAGGAGGAGGATGGGAAAGGTTTCCATCCCAGAGTACTGATTGAAACTGCTCCCTTTGGGGCTGTCCCTTTAAGGAAGCCTAAAATCATAATTAAAGACTGCAGGCACCAACCACAGCTTCTCCTTAATATCTTTGGGTAATTAAAATTTGTCAGTGGGGGAGGATTAGCACAGGTTTTACACAGGATTTCAATTTAAATTTCATCTGATCCCTCAAAGTTTCTGCCTATCAATTTTTTCAGCAAACTTTAATCTGACAAACTCTAATAGAGCTGCAAATGAGACCCAGGGAGGTCTGGCTCACGTGTTGGATTTGGGAGCCTGATGGAACAACCTGGGCTGAGGATGCAGCCAGAAACACAGAAATGAGAGAAAACTGATCCTGGCTGGAATGAAAGCACTGAAGACAAGGCTGAATTAGCTGGGGTTTCAAGCCAGAGGTCTCCAGACAAGGCTGCATCTTCAAATCATGCTCAGTGCCTGCTCCAGACCTGAGGCAGGGCTGTGGGAGGGAGGGAAGCAGCTGGAGCATCAGAAAGCTGATGGGTTTGGACAGGAGGAAGGTTTTAAGCAGAAGAAAAAACCCCTTTATAAAGAGGTTTTAAGTAGAAAAGTCAGGATTTGATTTCCATCTCACTTGGGAAAAAAACCACAGACCTTGTGCAGGGAAATTTGAGATAAAGCACCCGGGTACTCATTGGAGACACAACAGCACAAACATTTATTTATCACTGAACATTCCGGCTGGAAATAAAACACAGGCTGTAATTTGTCCTGCTGAAAACACAGCAGTGGTTTTTTTTTTGGTTTTCGGTTGTTTTTTTGTTTTTCTTCATTCCCTGCTCCCCATTCTTTCCATCCAGCCACAAAAGTGGGTGGAAGTCAAAATTGCTGAGCCAAAAAATGTAATGGATGTACAGAAGGAGTGGAAGGCAACGCCTGGGATTCCAATTTACTGCAGAGCCCGTGGGTGGGGGCTGTGATTGCCCACAAGGAAATTGCCAGGGATGCAGATATTTTGCAGAGCTCCTTATTTACCTTCTCCTTTACTTTGCAAGTAAATAAGAGATTCAATAAGAGTTGGCAATTTTCTCACCCACAGCCTCCGAGCAGCTCTCTATTTTTGATGATGAGTAGTAATTCCAACGTTCCTCCACAAAAAAAGCCCCGGCATGCACACAAACCCTCCCACCCTTCCACACTTTATATTTTCCTAATGGAAAGGGTTTACTTTTTTAGTAAGAAATTACCCTTCATCTATGGAAAAAACATTTGATTACTTGGAAAAAAAATCCCTGCTGAGCCACAGTGATATGGGTGATTTTGTGTTGCTGAAATAATCCAGATTTTTTGGGGGTCTTTTTTGATATAAAATCTAAAATTTAGATGGCATCAATGGGTTGGGAAGCTGTAGAATATCCATCCCATGGGCATCTGCCTTCCTGACTGGGAATATCAGATGGAATTTCCTGCAGAGGTGGCTCAGGGTGACAACTTGGAGGGAGGGAAGGTGAGGAGATGGGGGAGAAGGGAACCCAGCCCTGGGGATTGTCCCCAGGAGGGGCTTGGGAAGCGCAGGTGGCGTTTCCATGGGATCAAAACCATTTGGAAAATCTGATTTCCAGCAGGTTTGGGAGTATCAGCAATGGATGTGGACAGTGCTGGGCATCCCATCCCTGACAGGAGGATTTATCCTCAGCAGCAGCAGCAGCAGCAGCAGCACATTTTGTGGAGAATTCCAGGGAAATCATGGAAACCCCAGTGGCTCCATGGGGGAGAGGTGGGAGGGAAGGGCTGGGAGCTGGGGCTGGTGCTCCCAGCCAAGCCTTGCTTTAAACAGCCCCTGCTAAAGCCAGCCTGAACTCCAGGACTCCAGCAGCAAAATGTCTGGAATCAGCCCCATAATCTGAAGGTCTGAGTTTGATCCTCACACGGGGCACCATTTACCACTGGCAGGGGGCTATTGACAGATCATGGACGGGACGGGGCTGATGTGCAACGTGCCTTGAGCTGTTTCATCTTTCAGCATCAGTCTCATTACCTGGTTATGACAATGGGAAGATGGCAGCAGCTCACATTCCAGGCAGCAGACAAAGAATTTAATGTTACATCTCACTTTATAAGTTTCTTGACCAATCACACAAAGCAAAAGCACATTGACAGTAGTTCCATCCAACCACCATAAGCACAGGTACCTTTGGTTAAAACAATGCTTGCTTATTTTGAATACAATACCTGCTTGTAAACCTTAAAACACAACACACAGAGCTCCATTATTAAGCTTCAAACTTCCTAATATCTCTCTAGATAAACTTTTCTGTAGCTTAGAGAGATATTCCAGACAAGCGTTAATACACAGGCAATTGTTCTATTTGTCCTTGCTTTTCTACTTTTTAAATAATTTTCCTGCTGACCAATCTCATGGCTGCTGCTTAGCTCTAATCACAGTTCTGCTGTCTCTGAGACCTGCCTTTTGCAGCTCTCCCAAAACCCTCTGATTTTGTGGATTCCCATAGGAGGCAGCTGCTGAGGGTTGCAGAGCCCATCCTTGGCCAGGGAGAGCCACAAATTCCAGGCTGCTTTGGGTAGGAAGGGACATTGAGGATCATTGCAGGGACACCTCCCACTATTCCACATTGTCCAACCTGGCCTTAACCATTCCAGGGATGAGTTTTCCAGGAGTTTCCTGCACTCTCTCAGACCCCAGGTGCAATATTTGGGGACCACTTCTCCCCTGGCCCAGACAGAAAATGACTCTCCTCAAATCCAGGGGTGTTGGCAATGAGCAAGTGAAGGTTGGAGCCAGCCTGGGCCATGCAGAGGTGGCTCCATGCCAAACTCATGGAAAACTCCTGGGAAGGTGCCTCTCATCCCCTGAATTAGCTCCCTGCAGCTTCAAAAAAAGAAAGGCCCTGAATAATGTAGACAGGAAAATGAGCACAGGACAATCTGGCTGTCACCCAGCTTATCCAAATATTGCTATTTTCAGGCTCTGTTTGAGTTTCTCTGCTCCTCAGAGGCACATCCCAAGATCCTGGTGCTTTTGATCTGGGACACACTGAATAATTCCCTTTAAACAATAATAAAAGAGGGATTTTTTTTTTCCCCACACTGCCGCCATAGCAACCACTGATGTCATAAATGTGGGGACATGACTTCATGGCAGCACCTGAGCTCAGGAGGAGCCTCTGCTCCAGAGCAAATATCCTCCAGGAGAGAGGGAAATATGGAAACCTGAGGGAACAGCAGAGCACTGCATTCCATAAATTCCTTTTCCCTCTGCTGAGGGTGAATATCCCTTGCCAAGGCGTCCAGGGAGGAGGAGGAGGAATTTGGAGAAGTGGTTTGGCAGGTTCTGACCCATTCCCAGCCCTCCCTTGGGAAGCTGCAGAGCTGCACAAATGATTGTAAATAATCACAATTATTTAGAGATTGTAAATAATTCCAAAGGGGTAAAGGATTTTTTAAAGATTTTTGTGACAGCACCAGGTGGGAATCCTGGGGTTGGAGCTCAGCTCCTGCTCCCCAGGAGAGGGGAAAGGCTGTCCTGTTATATCAGGAACCTGTGTGAGCAAATGAGAATTAAAGGGGGGAGTTCAAGCCGTCTGAGGGAATCCAAGCCACCACTGATGAAAAATCTCTGTGGGAAGAGCTCCCTGCTCATCCCTGGGATTGCTCTGGGATGGCTGAGCTGAGCTCTTGGGAGGCATCCTGGACAAAAATAAAATGTACTGAGGCATTTCCAATTCAGCCTGGAGGCAAGCTCTGTCTGCAGCCCGTGGTTCACTTCACCATCTGGCAGGAGGAGCTGGAATCCATTTCCATCAGAGGCTTTGCCAGGAGGAGGAATAAAGGCAAGGTGGGAGCTGGTTTTTCCTCCAGGCTCCTGCTGCCTGGGCAAGCAGGAGGCTTTGCTTGAGTGTTGTCATTGCCTAAACCTGCAGCAAAAAGCAAACCCAGAGGGGTCTTTGTCTCCCCACAGGCTGGGGAATTTTATCCCAATTATTCCCAGGCTGGCTGCTCAAAGAGTCCTTTCTTCTGGTGTGTAATTCTAAAAAATGACTCTGTGGGGTTCACTCTCATCAATAACGGGGATCTGAGGGCAAGGAGCAAATCCCAGCATCCCAGTGCAGATCCAGCACCTGGAAAAGGGAGGAACCAGGGCCACACTGGGTATTCAGGGTGAATTTTAGTCACCAGCAAGGCAGATCAGATGAGGGCTGCTCTCTAAAGCTGCTCCATGTCCACGCACACATTTCACACAATATTCTGCAGAGCAGAGAGGGCTGTGTCTGCTGGGAGCCTGATTTCCCTGCTCCTGCTGGTGCCTGCCAATAACAAACAGATCCATTTACAAAATCTCTGTCATTGTCACCAGGCAAGTTCCTGCAGGGCCACCGAGACGTGGGCCTCGGGCCAAGTTTTATTGCTCCCTTCATCATCCTCCCCCTCCTCATTTTTGGGTTGCCTGCACTGAATTTTCAAAGCCTATTACTCACATCAGCCTGGGATTCCAGGGAATAGGATTCCAATAATGTGCAAATATCATATTTGGAACAAAAGCCATTCCCCCTCTGCAGAAAAAAAAACCAAAGGGATGTGTGTTGGGGGCTTCAGCAGGTTCCTGCTGAGAGGCTGAGCAGGGATTTTGCTGCTCTGTGGGTTTTCCATGTGGCAGTGACAGGCAGAGGAACCAGGGGAGATCCTGCAGCTGCTCTGGTGGT
Organism: Molothrus aeneus; assembly: GCF_037042795.1. Classification (NCBI taxonomy): domain Eukaryota; kingdom Metazoa; phylum Chordata; class Aves; order Passeriformes; family Icteridae; genus Molothrus; species Molothrus aeneus. The sequence goes on along the minus strand of NC_089664.1, from coordinate 8,714,325 downwards.
GCCAACTGGGATCGTGCAGAGGACTGAGATGTTAAAAAATGCCCAAAAAAAGCCTGCACAGGGTCTAAAAATGCCTCTGAAACAGCCAAGAGGCTGCCCTGCAGCTATAAATATCAAAGAACAAGTCTGTGGTTTGTCCTGAAGCCACAACTTCCCCTGGCTGGGACAGGGATGGCTCCTGGTGGAGATGCCCTGGGGAGAAGGAAGGGAGAGGAGACTGAGCATCCTCTTGCTCCTTCCTCCCTGCCACAACCAGATTTATGGGCCAGAGAGCTCCAGGGCACAGCTCAGAGCGTGGTTTGTTCAGGGAATGCACTTGAACTGCCTCAGTTCCCCCAGTTTCTCTCTCAGTTCCCTCCTTTCCCCCAGTTCTCACCCCTTGCTGCACACAGGAGGGGCTGGGCCCTCTCCAGCTCCTCTCCCTGCTGGAAATTTCCCTTCTCAGCATCTGTTTCCATGCCCTGCCCCAGCTTCCCTCCTCCCTCCCAGGCCATAACAGCATTTCAGCCACCAAAGTGGGACAAAGGACGATTTCATATTTCCTTGTTGTCCTTGGGATTAAATATTCTTAAATAATAACACCAAAAAGGCTTAGAGCAACAGAGGGAATCCTCCAGAGGTCCCATTAATTCAGCACAGCCAAGAGACACAGGATTACAGGGTGGGTCAGGCTCTGCCCACTGCAAGGTACAGGATTTATCTGTCCCAAAACAACGGGGTTTTGCTGAGCTGGTTTCACGTAGAAGCTTAAAATCAGGAGGATGTTAATCTGCTTTTCCAGTCCCTGCCTTTAATCAAAGCCTGTTGTAATTAATGTGCACGCTAATAACTGTGGAAATGCAGGGCAGGTTTAATGGGAAGAGTCTGCACAAATGGAATTTCAACCAGAAAATGCAGTTTGGGGTGGTTTAGGGCTTTCTGAAGAGCTACCAGGCTGCTGCTCCAGGGAAGGAGCTGCTCTCCTCTCACACCATTAGGGACCAGTTAAACTCTTCCCAGGTAAAATCCCACCTGACCTGGTGAGTGAGGAGTGCCAGAAAAAGGCAGGAGGGGAAAAGGAGCCTGGGTGGGTGTTTTACCCCTCTATAGCCCCTTGGGAGCTGCCAGCATGGAGAAGATGGAAAATCACACCTGGAACAGGCTGGAAAGCAACACTGACATCATGAGAGTGCCAGCAGGGGACGGAGAGAGCCACAGCCCTGCCCTGCCACTGAATATTCCCTAGGGGAAAAAAAAAAAAAAAGCCTGGATGGAGAGAAATGCAGAAACTTGTTGAATTAACCCAGAGATTTAATGTCCAGCTGTTGTGGAGTTCAGAGGCATAAAAGATTACTGAGCTCCGAGGTCCTTTGCCACAGGGACCAACAATTTCTGCTGCAACGGGGCTATCAAGAATTGGGATTGTGTTTTATGGGGCTGATATATGGCCCCATAAAGGAGAGACAAGGTCTCTTTCTTCCCTCTTTGAGTAGTCAGTGAGTCACGCCACAAAGACACAATAAACTCAGCTGGAACGCTCAGGATTCCAAAGCAGCAATGCCAAAGTCTCCATATTATTACTATTAATTATTCCTATTATGACATTAATTTCTAAGCCATCAATCTCCACACTATTTGGGTACTGTGACTTAAATTTAGCTCAAAATTAGCATACATTAGCTAAATTAATGTAACATACCATATGTGGCAAAAACTAACGCAACATAATGTGGAATAAATTACAATAATTTAACATTGACTCTCAGGACTTGATGAGACTGTAAATCTTCTTTAAGGACCGAGATTAAAGCAAGAAACATTCACAAGTAAATTCGTTTTATGCAGGAACAGCCTTTGCAAAGGCCGTGTTTTGAAACCCAGTTCATTTAGGGAAAGGTTTCATCCAATTTGCCACTTAATGGCTTTGCTTTGCAATTACAACGTTCCCTTCCACCCAGAGCACCTGCAGCACTTCCCCAAGAATAAATCATTTGCTGTGTGTCCTGCAAAGCCCAGGAGCACCAGCATCCCTGGCTTTTACAGGAGTGGGAATGAGCTGTGGATAGAGGAGGGTGCTCGGCCCAGGCTGGGCTAGGCCTCAGAATTCCTGACTGTTGTTTCTCCATAAAATCATCATAAATCATCCATAAATCATCCACAAAATCATCCATGAAATCATCCATAAATCATCCACAAAATCATCCATTAAATCATCCATAAATCATCCACAAAATCCCCACTGCTGCCGGGGCCAGTGATGGAACCTGCTCCCTCAGGCTCTGCTCAGGCAGCAGGGCCCATTCTTGCCAGAGCCCCGTGGGACAGAGGTGCTGGTGATTCCCACTCCAAGGAAAATGCCAAAGCTTCTTCTTTTTGTTGGAGGAGGTGTCCAGTTTCGACAGAGCGATGCTTTGATGTTTTCACTGCAAGAATCACACTGAGCTCCTGCTGGAACCTTCCACCCTGCCTGCTGCTGAGGTGGCTCTTCCTGTCCACATCCAGGGATCCCTGCAGGAAACTCTTCCAACATTGCCTTGTCCCTCAGAAAAACACAAGGAACACAGGGGAAACTCTTCCCCCATTGCCTTGTCCCTCAGAAAAGCACAAGGAGCACAGGGGAAACTCTTCCCCTCATTCTCTTGTCCCTCAGAACAGCACAGGGAAACTCTTCCCCATTTTCTTGCCCCTCAGAAAAACACGAGGAACACAGGGAAACTCTTCCCCTGTTCCCTTATTCCTCAGAAGGACACAGGGAAACTCTTCCCCCATCCCCTTGTCCCTCAGAAGGACACAAGGAACACAAGGAAATTTTCCCCCATTCCCTGGTCCCTCAGAAGGAGCACAGGGAAACTCTTACCCCATTTTCTTGTCCCTCAGAAGGACATGAGGAGCACAGGGAAACTCTCCCCTCATTCCCTGGTACCTCAGAGCTTTGCTGCAATTCCTGCACTCTGGGATCATCCCAACCACATCTCCCTCTCCAGGGGAAGCTCTCTCTCTCTGGAGAGCCTCCAGGGAGGAAGGGAGAGGAGAGACAGTGAAGACATTGCCCTTGGAAAATGCAGAAGCAGGTCTATTAGTCAGAGAAATCCATTACTCAGGATGATGGATGCCCTTTCCTGCTGTGCTCTGGAATTCAAGCCCGGATCTGTGTTGCAGCTTCCCGAGGACACATTTACATGACAAGTACACAGATCCCAGCCCCCTGGATTTCTGCAGGATTGCAGAGCTGCTCTGGCCCTTGGAGAGTTGCCCCTTTCTGGGCCCCACCTTTAGGAATCCCACCCAAACACCCCAGATCCCCCATGGCACTGAGGGAGCACGAGCAATGCTTCCCCCAAGGGAATTGGGGTCAGTTTGGGGGAGCCCAGGGGGTGTCTGAGGGGATTTGCTCATCAGGGACAGCTCAGAGGCGGTCCTGAGATCCTAAGAGATGCTTGTGGGGAAGATGAGAAGCCTTGTGCTTCCTGCATGGATTGTGAGCCAGAATTCCTGAGCCCCAAACACACCCCAGAGCCACCAGCAGCCCAATTCCTGCAGGATGGGGACAGATCCTCGCCTAAAAAACCTTTGAGCCCAAACCAAGGGGCAAAACAATTAGGAAAGCTGGCTCCAAGTGCACTGGAATAGGAGAAAAGAGATGAGGAAGGTGAAATTCCTGCCCTGCATCCCTGCATCCCTGCATCCCTGCATCCCTCCCTCCTGTGTGCTGCAGCTCAGTGGGGTCCTGCTGAGGAGCTCCCACTGCAGGAATAAATCCCTACAAATCAGCATCCATGGCATGGAACCACATTCCCATGGAAATTGTCATTTTCCTACACTAAAAAAAAAGGGAGAAGAGGTTTTTAAGCCAGGCAGAGGGATGATGAAAGCCTTGAGGTCCTGGGCATCATCCTCAGCAGGAAGGTGCTGATGGAGGGAAATATTATTTTTCAATATTAAACCAATCTTGAAGTGACTCAGAATCCGGTGACAGTGGGGTAATTGAATCAACCAGCTCCAAATCATTTCACCTTTGGAGTAAGAAAATGCACAAGTGGGGAAAATCACAAATGAAATGTTCCAAGGCAGCTGAAATCTGGTTTTGGGGTATTTTTACATCCCATTCTCCAAGATGTTATGACACAATGGCAAAATGTGAAAACACAGGGATTTTCTGAGTGATAAAAAAATTGAAATTTTTCTCACTCCTCAGCAGGCGTGAGCTCAATGTTATAAAGGAGGTTTTAAAGCTGTGGAGAAGGTGATGAAAGAATATTAATGATATTCTTAGATGAGCAGTAAAATACACTGATGCTGCTAATAAATTGTAGCTGCTTCTGTGGCCCTTGGGATTTGGGATGGATACAAGCTGATCTGAGAGATAATTTTGGTTGTGCTTTCCAGGAACAGGGTGGAGGAGAAAGGTTAAAATTGGGGACAGTGGCTGTGCTGGGAGGACTCAAGGAAAACTGGGGTGATTCATCACCTGAGAACAAAGCAGCCCAGACTGAAGGGACCATTAGAAGCGAAGCTAAAACCTCCAAATTATTCATCAGTCCTCAAGCCGGGCCTGCTTTTTATCTTGCAAATAAGATGTCAGATCTCAGGAGCCTTAATTCAGTCCCTGCTTCCCCAATCTGGTGGCCCATCCATAACGATTTGCTTTTAAATACCCCACATTCACCAATTCCTCCCTTTATTGGCTTCATTTGAAACCATCCTGGCCATCTTTTTCTGTCTTCAGGAGATATGACAGAGCCCTTCCACGGAGAGAATTGACTATAAAAGGTGCTAATAAAGGAATCAATCTAACATTATAGCACATATTTAGAATTAATTCTACCTATTCTACCCCCCTTAAGCAGCACCTAATAACAGCAGGAATTATCTGGAAAGGTGCAGCCCTTGATTTAAAAACTGATGTGTGGCAGGGTAATGGGATTAAAAATGAATTGCCATTCCTAATGGTTTCCCACAGCATCCATCTCTCTGTCAGGGCTTCCCAAACAACACAGCCTGAAATTAGTCTGGCTTGTTTTAAGACTCTTCCTAATGATCCTCAGAATGAATCCCTGCAATTTGGCAACGTCATTTTGGAGTTAAATATCAGCTCTTTATTTGTTTATTTATTTATTTAGTGTGTGTGTGTTGATGGCACACAAGCAGTTCTTCACTTAGCAGTGGATAAAATAAAGTGAATTATTGGAGGAGGATCAGATGTTTTGTTGCTCTGCCACCATGAGCACCCCAGGCTGGCGGCGTCTTGGTGGAAATTAACCCTAATTTGGGACATTGATCTTTTGTTCCCCTTGCTGAGCTGTGGGACAGGGACAGGGCTGGTTCCTCAGCAGGCTGTGCCATTCCCAAATGGATATTCCTGCATTTGGCAGCCTGCAGCACACTTTGACAATCTCGTCCCTATTTAAGTGGCAATCCCGTCCCTATTTAAGTGGCAATCCCGTCCCTATTTAAGTGCAGCCCTGACCGCACCCTGTTCCTTTGGAGTACAAACCTCATTGTGGTGCTGGCTGAGGCAGCACATTAAAGCATTATTTTCCCTTTTTTTTCCCCATTTTCTCAAGTCCTAAAGTTTTCCACATCCCAAGGGAAATAAAAATACAAGGAAGCTTTGATATTCCCTGGCACATCTCCTGCAGAGCTGCCTGGGTGCCACCAGCAGCCCTGGCACGGGGGCAGAGGCGCCTCGAAAGAGGTGTGGAAGGAGAGGTACCAAAAATAAACTCGGGGTTTTCCCTTTTTTCCCTTGCAGGGCAGATCCTACAGGCTCGGGCTGAGGGTGGTTTGTTCCCAGCCCGTGGATGGGGGTGCCCATACAGGTGCCCCAATCTCCCTGTGTCCCCATCTCTCCACACAGGTGACACAAATCAGATCCAAACCCATTCCCAGTTCTGGGCGCAGCCTGGGAGCTGGGATTCCTCTAATTTCAAGCACCATCCCTCTGGGTAGCAAAGACATTAAAGGAGCTGCTTTCAATTTCCATCTTCTGAGGGGTTTATTAATAAACGCTGTGGGTAAATATCCTCCATCCAATTATGACAAACACCTTGAAGGTACAGTGTCCTTTTAAACAAACATTAGATGCCTTATTAAATCCAAATTAAATGCTCACTGAGGGCCATTCATTGACAAAAAGCTGTTTCCCAGAGTAATGAGCAGGTCACCTCAGCAGGGTATTTCTGCCCGACCTTGGCTCCTGAGGGACAGCCCTGCAGAATGCACCAAAAGCTTGGCTGATGAATGGCTCTGGCAAAATGCTCTTGACCTTAGGAGACACTCCAGAGTGATGAACACTTAATGATGAAAGGCTTCAGCAAGAGGTTTGTTTTAATTTCTGGCCAGAACGTGCAATTTTCAGGCTCTTTGCTTGCTGGGGGAGGGAAGGGATGGAGAGGGGAGGGTAAATTTCAGGATTTGACCAAAGTGGTTTAACAGCATCGCTGAAGGGCACTGAAGGGGCTGTGGGGGATGTGCTTCCCTCAGCCCCTCTAAATTCAGGACAGATGGAACCTGAATTCTGGTTTTTTCTGGGCTTTTCCTTGGGGTCTTTGGGGATGCCCCCCTAACACCCCCCACCCTTCCAGGCTCACAGCATCCTTGGAGCTTTGTGCTCTCCCAGCCCTTCACATCCAAGGGGACAGCAGCTAAAGCTAAAGCCCCACATCACCTCATCCCTCTGAGTTCTGAGATCCCTTCTCCCCAAATTCCAGCAGGCTGAGGTGCCAGGGAGAGCCCCAAACCTCCTGAAGCCTTTGCTCTCCTCCCTTCTGAAGGCAGTAAAGGAATGGGAGGAACGATGGTGCCATCTGCTCCCGTGCTTGTCACCTGCTCTGACAAGGCCAATTGTTTGTGTGACTGCCACACACATCCCCTGGGCACCCAGCAATCCCCAGGGCCTTTTTCCTGGCACTCCCAGAAAGGTGGGAAAAGAAACATTGAGGTGCATCGCTCACTTGGAGGGGCACAGGAAGGGATGGAGAGGTCACAAGCCCTGGGTCAGAACAGCTCCAGGGCTTGGAGCCAGGCTGAGAGCAGCCAGGGACCCCGAAAACCTGGCAGTGTGGTGACAATAATGACATCACTGCAGTGGCCAGAAAAAGATGTGGAGGTGTCACCATCCAGAATGGAAGGATGTACAAAACAAAAGTGAGCAAGAGGTAAAGGAAGGGAGAGGATGGCTCCAGTCTCTCTGAGGGTTGGCTGGGAAATCAGTAGAGGAGGTTAAAAAAGGGGAAAATAAAGATTTGGCTGGAAAATTCACTTGGAATCACAGACCAAAGTCCCCATGGAGAGAGGTTTGAGCTAGGCTTGCCAGCAGAGCTGCAGGTCCCCACGGGGCCAGGTTTGGTGACAATGCTTTGTGTGAGTATTTTATACTTGGGCTTAAGTGCCCCTTGGAAAATGACACCAAAAATTCCCCCAGGAATGTCAGCCCTGCCCTCCCAACCCTTGGGCAGCCTCAGGTACTGGGAGTGGCACCTTAGGGACTGGTGGATACTGGTGTGACCCTCTGGGTGAGGCAGCAGCAGCGGGAGCAGCTCTTCATCCGGCTCTCCAAGGAGATGAGAAGGATTTTTCCCTGAGTGCAGGAAGATGTATTGGTTCAATCTCAGCAAACACTCACAGGGCCTGGGCTCCAGTGGGATTCTTCTGTTCTGTTCTTTTTTTTTCTTTTTTTTTTTCCCCACCAACTAATTACATTTAAACAAATTCTCACTCTTGAGCTTGTTGGGAAGTGTCAGATCCTGTTTTTGTCAGTTGGCCTCTCCCTGGCTGAGCTTGCCTGGCACTTCCATTAACCTTGCAGGGCATTTTGCTTATGAAACAGTGGAACAAATGAACAATGTGCCACTTGGCCTGGAGTTCCAGTCCAGCTGCTCTTTAATTGGCCTGAGTTTTAAAGTGGCCCAGCCTCCATCCTGCAGGTTCCTCTCTGCCCTCACCTCAAAGATAACCCCAGGGAAAGACAAGATGCAGCACAGATGAAACAGGAGAGTCTCCATCCCTGTGGATGTTGATGAAACCCATCTCCTCCACTTGGAGTGAGAGGCAGGACCTCACCTTACCCCAAGGCATTGCTCTTTTGTGATGGGCATTTGGGGATTATCCCAATTAACAGCAGTGGAGGGTGCAATCACACACCCCAAATTCTTGATTTTTAAGGCTTTTTCTTTAACCTTTTCTTCTTCACAGGTGTTGGAGGGAGGGCTCTGCACTGTCACAGATGACATCATGAATTTGGATTTCAGAAAGCCTCCAGGAAGATCTCTGCTGTCAGCTCTGCTTTTTTTTATATATATATATATATATATATATATATTTTTTATATTAGTTATGAGACAAGCCAAGGAGATTTAGGAAAGCCCTGAGGGCATGGCAGGAAGACAGGCCCTGCAAGATGAAGAGTTTGGCAGCCAGCTTGGGACAGGCAGGCTCACGTGCCTCTCATACAGAGAGAATTCAGCCCAGCTTTGTCTCCAGGAGCATAAATCAGCCTGACACTGGGAACAGGAGCCATCCTACCTCGGGGAAAAGTCACCCTCAGCCCACGAGCAGCTTTGCTCCATCCAGCACAGAGAATCCCATCTCCCACGGGGCTGCCCCATCCCTGCAAGTGGCCAAGGCCAGGCTGGCTGGGGTTTGGGGACACCACAGAGCAGGAATTCAGGATCCTGTGGGGCAGCAAACACCTGCCTTGCTTTGCATCCAGCTTTCCCTGCTCCTTCCCTCCCTGCTCACCCCATATCCAGCTTTTCATGGTCCTTCCCTCCCTGCTCACCCCATATCCAGCTTTTCATGGTCCTTCCCTCCCTGCTCACCCCATATCCAGCTTTTCATGGTCCTTCCCTCTCTGCTCACCCCATATCCACCTTTCCCTGATCCTTTTCTCCCTCCTCACCCCATATCCACCTTTCCCTGATCCTTTTCTCCCTCCTCACCCCATATCCACCTTTCCCTGATCCTTTTCTCCCTCCTCACCCCATATCCACCTTTCCCTGATCCTTTTTTCCCTCCTCACCCCATATCCACCTTTCCCTGATCCTTTTCTCCCTCCTCACCCCATATCCGCCTTTCCCTGATCCTTTTCTCCCTCCTCACCCCACATCCACCTTTCCCTGAGCCCTCCCTGCTTGCTCCCCCCATCCTTCAGCCCTGCGGGCACTTTTCAGCTTTGTCTCTTCCTCCTACACTGTCCCAAGGTGATTCAGCCCCCTGCTCTTTATTCAGAGCCACTTTTGGCAGTGCCTGTGTTATTTATTTCCTGCTGTCCCCAAAGAATTGTCCCTCTGCTGCCTCGTCTGACAGGGTTAAGCCTTTTCCTCTGTGAAATAAAGGAGCCTCTTTTCCTGTCCTGGGAAAATAACGCTGATGGCACCAGGAAAAAGTGGCAGTAGATCAGATCAAGCCACGATACAGAGAACTTAAAGTGGGCTTCAAGGTAGGGAAAAGCTGCCAGAATTCAAGAAGCACTTGGACAAGGCTCTCAGGCACAGGGGATGGGTTTTAGGGTGTCCTGTGCAGGGCCAGGAGTTGGATTGGATGCTCATTGTGGGTCCCTTCCAGCTCAGAATAGCCCATGGTTCTAAACAAAGGCAGGAGTTTGCTTCAAAACGCCAACAAAACAGCAAATTACATTCACAGAGTGTGTTCAGACCTGCTAATCCTGGGATTTCATTTTCAGGTCAGGCAAGAGTGAGGGGGGAACCGACCTCATGGGAAAAATGGGCGTGGGATCTCAGGAAAATCTCCCCAAAAAATCCCACAGAGCTCCAAAGTGAGCACTGCAGCGCTCCAGTACAGACCAGTTTGGTTCCACAAGAGCACAGAGCATCCATCAGAGCATCCTCAGAGCTTCTGTAGCTGCTGGGGGTGTACCAGAACACCAGCACAGCCCAGCAGCTTGCAGGAAAAATATTGCCCAGTTTGATGCCTTCTCCTTTGGAATAATCCCACAGCTGGGTCCTGACACTGCTGTTAAATGCCCTGGACAGCAGCACTACTGAAACCAAAATATAAAAGCCAGGAGAGAGACTGGGAGAAACATGTGCAAGGAACAGTCTATTAATACCTGCCTACACTGCCAGTGGCTTTAATCAGCACTAATAATCCCTCACTGTCAGCAGCATTTCCATTCACCCTCTAATTTTAAATAATTATTATAATAAAGATTCTATTACCAAATGCTGGAAACAGTGTCCTTGTCACTAAAACTGTAGCTGGTAATTGAAAAACAAACCAGCAGAGGATCTATCAGGCACAAACCCCAAAGAAAGGGAGCATTAAGCACCAGGCTGCAGAGCCCTTTGCCTGTCATAACCCATTAGGGGTTTCATTACACATCCTGCTGGAGCTGGGGATGCAGGAAAAGCCAGGTCCAGGAAGGGGAGACCTAAAGGGGCAGAAATTCCAGGGAAATCAGGTTTGTGTCAACATTGTTCTGCTGGAATAAAGCACCTGGCAGGAGGATTGGCCTTGGCTCCTGTGGGGGGGGAAATCCCACATCAGCACCAGCCACATCTGGGTGTGTTCTGTACATTGATTTTTATTTTTTTTCTTCTCTCTTTTCATTCATTCCACCTTGTGCAGGAAAATCCCGGAATCACAAACTGCTTTGGACTGGAAGGGAGTTTAAAAATCACCCAGCTCCACCCCCTGCCATGGGGACACCTCCCTCTATCCCAGGCTGCTCCAATTCCCATCCAACCTGCCCTTGGAGCCTGCCAGGGATGGAGCTGCAAATTCTCTTCAAGCAATCCTATAACCCCCCGAAGAAATCCTATAGAAATCCTTTTCCTTTGAAGTCAGTGCAGCTCCAGGGTTCCTGTGCTGGAATCTCCACTGCAGGAGCAGAGTCCAATGAAGCCATGCAGGAAGAGAGGCCATTATCTCACCAGTCAATTAATCAATTTCCCAATTAGGCAGCCCACTGATGGGTGTGGGGGGAGCTGGGCAGCCCAGGGAAGTGCAGGATGAGCTCCAGGCCTGCTGCACCTTTGCTGTTGGGTTCTCAGGGCAGCTGCTCTGTGAGGGTGTTGATTTACCTGGGCAAGGGAATATTTTACAGTCCTGAACCAGCAGAGCTGGAGTGGAAGGGGTGGTTTCCCTCTCTCCCTGTTCCTAGAGGCCTGGATGGAAACGAATCCAATTAAATACAGAAAAACAGTACTCCAACATAAATGTAATTAATTAAAAACTAGAAAAATACCAAGAGAAAGAGAAATGTGGCTGAAATTTACTCTACATTGGCACAGGGTGCCCAGAGCAGCTGTGGCTGCCCCTGGATCCCTGGCAGTGCCCAAGGCCAGGCTGGACAGGGCTTGGAGCAGCCTGGGACAGTGGAAGGTGTCCCTGCTATGGCAGGGGTGGCACTGGATGGGCTTTAAGGACCCTTCCAACCCAAACCCTCCGGTGATTCTATGAAAATCAAAAAATTTTGTCATTAAAAATAACAGCAGAGCCACATTTCCAAGCAGTCCTGCCAAAAGTACTTCCCCCCACAGCACAGCAGCCTCATCCCAACATCTTCATTCAGCAGCTTCATTCCTTTCCTTTGGAATGGCTCTGGAGCCCAGAGAAGACAAATTTCCCTTGAAAAGAGAAAGAATTTGGGAGAAGAACCCAGAAATCTCAGCTCAGTTTCTTTGCAGCCTCCCCACGACCCCAGCCCTGTTTCATAAGCGCTGCTCTTTATGTGCCACCAGCTGCTTCTCTTCTGCCTTTTTACTGTCCTTGAAAGTGGAAGCTTCAAGCTTTGGCTTGAAATTTATTATTGATAATAAAATAAATAAGCAATCATTGCAAAAAGCCCTAAAACACTTTCATGCTTAATTTAAATGCACCGATATAACATTTGGAATAATCTCATGAATAGATGCAAGGGACTAAGATCACACAGAAAAACATCAGCAAATTATCCAGTTGCCAACACAACTTCCTGATAATAAAAGGCAGCTCAGGACAATTTACCATTGTTTAACCAAATTTATTTATCTCCACATAATAGCAGCGCAGCCCTGGGGGAAGCAGTTGGGGGGAAATAATTGGGAGATGATTTATATTGTATTTGTTGGCTTGAAATTGGAAGAGAAAATAAAAAGGTGGAATATTGTAGAGAAAAAAAAAAAATCATTCCAGAATAATTAAATCTCTTTAGAGGGAGGCAGTTTACAGCTTCAAGGTGCCCACCTAGCTGGGGAGCCAATATTCCCATTCCCCCAGTGGAAAAATCCATTCTTTTCTTCAATAAATCCATGGTTGCCACTGAAAATCCCCAATTTTTATGGGAAGGCTATTTTCCTGTGAAAATGCCAACTCGATGGGGAAATAACAGAGCCAGCCCTGCTAGTGAGGAGTTTGAAAAGGTTAAAGAAAGTCTGAAAGATGTTTGGGAAACACAGGGAAAAGAAAATGCAAAAAACGCAAGGAGAACACCCAGAATTTTCCCTCCTGCCAGGCTCATTCTGGAGGAGAGGCTTCACCTGTGGTAGACTTGTCAGGAAAACAAAATACATGGGGAGAATAACAAAGAAAGCTCATTATTTATCAGAGATTTGATGTGTTCCCAGAGCTGCCTGGAAGGGAGGCAGAGGGAACACTGAGGTGTGGAGCTCTGGAATCCTTCAATCCCAGACTTTGGCAGGATGGAGGGGTCCCAGAGGGTCACCAGGGCAAAATCTCACCTGGGAGCTCCTAAACCCTGCACATGCCGTGGTATTGAACCAAATTTCTCAGGGAGAGTCCAAGATCACTTCAGGGTTTTTTTTTGTTCCCTAGACCCAGGCTAACTTTAGGCTGAGCAAGACTCTGCAGGAGTCCCAGCACAGCAGAAGGCGAAGCTCTTATTTGGCAAGGTGCAAACAGGGTGACAGCAGCAGAGGAAGATGAAAATGTGACCTGGAAATTTGGGATTGGAATTTCTCCTGAGCTCCTTCCCGTCTGTCCTTGCATCCAAGCTGAGGGGATGCTGCCAGGAAGGACCAGGCCAGGACAATCCCTCACCCACCTGGGACATCTGGGCTCTCCAAAATCCCCGTGTGCACGACCAAGCAGGACTCTGGGAGAAGCATTTTGCTTTGTGTCAAAAAGGATCACCTTAAAACTCTACATTTCTTTTAAATCGCACTTGAAACCTGAAATATTTTGCTGGAGCCTTGCCCTGTTGGTCATGCAGAGATTCCAGCCCAGAGGGAAGTTTCTTTACCCAGTTCCTGTGCTCTTGCTGACCTTTTCTCTATCCCACATCCCAGCAAAGCCAGAGAATTCCTCTGAGGACCAGAAGAATTCTCTCCAACCCCTTCACCTCCCTGGGGCATCACTTCTGCCACCCACCCTGCCTTTAGGAGCTCTGAGCTGTAAATGTTTGTTGTTTTTTCTCATTTTTTACCCATTTAACATCCTTACACATCAGAGCAGCCTATTTATGGTCCCTTCTGCAGGAGGATCCAGGTAGCCACGGGCCACCTCAAGCAAACACAACCTGAGAGATCCCTTTGTGCTGCAAATTGTGCTGCTCCTTCCACTCCACCCAGAGCCCAGCAGGAGCAAGGAGCCGAATTCTCCCAAGGATTCTTCACTCCTCATGTGAAAATTGAAATTTCCTCGCCTTTCCTTGCGTTACACCCAACCTGAGCTCGTTCTTTGGCTAAAATGGGAGGAAGCATCTCGTCCCCGGGCTGAAATGGCAATTAAGGACTTAATTTGTAGATGGCTTCTCACGTTGCTTGGGATTAATTATTCCACTAGATGGACCCAAGAGCATTCCCAGTGTCCTGTGCCCCGCCCCAGGAAAGGTCTGAGCAAGGAGACTTAAATTACTCATCACAGTCCTTCAAGGCAGGATTGCACATCCCAAGATGGAAATCTCATTACAACTCCTTCCTGTGTCCCACATCAACGCCAAATCCACGGGGAAACAGTTTCCTTCGCTTCTTTCCTTTAATTAAGAGTGTGTGTAACAGCAATTTATTTAAATAAAGTTACAGCCTTCCAGCAGAGCTCTGCTCCACGTCCACAGCCAGTGCTGGGCCTTCCCACATTTCCTCTGCACATTATTGACTGTGAGAGTGCCCAAAAAATGGGGGGGAAATGGATGTATTTGCTAGCAAACGGTGCCATCTGTCACCCTGGCCACTTTTCCTGGAGGATGTGTGTCCATCAGGCCAGGCCAGCAGCCCCTCCTGCTCTCCCAGTTGGTGTTTGTGCTCCCCAGCCCGTGCAGCAGTTACAGATGGCCTGGCTCTTCAATATTTTATCAGCCTCTGCCATCCCCCCAAATCCCCAAAGCAGCTTCATTTCTGCCTTCCTCAATCTACTGGAATGGAAAGTTTACCCAGAGCGAATTTTGGCCAAGCCAGAGTCCTCGGCTGAACTCACCTCACTCTGCAGCAGCAGAGCCATCCTCAGCTCTCTCTGCCTTCAAACAGAGATGGGATAAAAGGATTCTGCTCTCAGAGGACTCAGCTGAGCTCAGCTCATCCCTGCCAGTGCCACAGAGCTGCTGAAGCTCTGCCAGATATCCTCATGGACAAATCCTGGTGCATCCCTCAGGCCAGCAAGGGAAGGAGGGCTCCAGGGAGGATTGGTGACCTGGCTGCCAGCCTCTTTCCAAAGGCTTTGCAGTGTCCTAGAGAGCCCCTGGAAAACCAGCAGCCTCAGAGACTGCACATCACTGCAGCTCCTGCCTGACCCTCTGTCCTGAGCAAGAGGTAAAATATTTATAATTAACCACACAGAAATTAAAAACAGCTTTAATATCCAGGCTCGGTCCAGCCAAGGGAAGCTGGGCTGTCACACCCCTGGCACTGCAGATGTGAAATCCCAGCATCATTTAGGCTGGAAAAGACCTCCAAGATCATCGAGCCCAACCACTAAACCTCATCCCCAAGGGCCACATCCAAGCCATTTCTGAACCCTTCCAAGGATGGTGATTCCAGCATTTCCCTGGGCAGCCTGCTCCAAACCTTGAGTGAACCGAATACTCCACAGTTGTTGCTTCAGAGGAAATGCTCAAGCAAACACAGGAGTTACACAGCATCCCTGAACTGGCCTTGATTCACCTCAAAAATCCTCCCCAGCCTGATTTTAACAGGAGCCTGACCCTTCCTTGCTGGTGCTGTCCCTCCTCCAACCACACCCGTGACTGAGGCACACCCAGAATGGAGGTGACATCCACTGTCCCTTGTCACAGAGCACCAGTGACCCAAAGCAGACAGAGGGATGGATGGATGGATGATGGAGGGATGGATGATGGATGGATGGATATGGATGGATGGGGGATGGATGGATGGATGATGGATGGATGATGGATGGGTGGATGATGGATGGATGATGGATGGATGATGGATGATGGATGGATGGATGGATGGATGATGGATGGATGGATGGATGATGGATGATGGATGATGGATGGATGGAGGGATGGATGATAGAGGGAAGGATGATGGATGGATGGATGGATGATGGATGGATGGATGGATGATGGATGGATGGATGGATGGATGGATGATGGATGATGGATGGATGGATGGGATGGAGGGATGGATGATAGAGGGAAGGATGATGGATGGATGGATGGATGATGGATGGATGGATGGATGGATGGATGGATGGATGGATGGATGGATGGATGGATGGATTGAGGTATGGATGGGTGGATGAACCTCAAGGATGTCCAGTTTATTGCCTGGAACAGCCTCCAAACCCAGGCTCTGGAGAGGGAATGCTGAGGATCCCTCCAACCAGGACTTCTGGTGTTTCCACAATGCTGGAGCTGCTCCAAGGAAATTGTGAGGGTTGTACTCACCCAAGGACTCCTCTGTCCAGCTCACAAACTCAACACACTGTCCCAGATTTGGTCCCAGGCCCAGCTGTAGCTCCGTGACCAAACCCCCACCTGGAGGAAGGTGCTCCTCACCCGGGGGGAATTCATGGCTTTGGGCACAGGGAAGCCAATTATCCCTTCCCTCATTTCTCGATTCATTTTCACCTGTTCCTCCTGCTAATCCCTGGGCCTTTCCGTTCAATTAGCACCCTCTCCATATGGGATGAGGAACAAGCCTCGGCAGCAGAGATTTAACCCTTCCCAAGGCAGAAAAGATAGAATGAAACCCCAGGCAAGGAAACGTCCTGGTTCTGGGGGCACTCCTTGCTCATGGCATTGCTGCCTTGGCTGCAGAGCAGCTCCACTTCCAGCTGGCATTCCCTGCTCAAGGAAACGCTGATTTTCCTACAGATTTACTCCCCTGCTCAGCTGACAGGAGCAATTACCTGCTTTGCTTTGTCTCATTTGTGTTATGGCAAACAGATGTTTTGGGAATCGCTGCACCGCCCAGATTTTCCTGAGATGACTGGAAAAGAAAGGAATTGGGTTTTTTTTTTTTTTTTTTTTTTTTTTTTTTTTTTTTTTTGTGTATTTGATCCTATCAGTTTAAGGTTCTGCATCATGGCTATTGATAAATGATAATTCAATCGCCCCCCACAACTCAATCTCCTGCAATAGTTGTCCCTTATCTTGGGAAACAGGAAGATATTGGGAAAATACAATTCCTAGGTAATTACAAATTGCAAAGGTTGGGAAAATACAATTCCAAGTAATTCCTAGGGATGGATCCCCTGGGCATCTTAGGATTCCTAGGGCACCCCAAATGACCAAATCTTTAGATGTAATTTATATAAATGTACCTACACAGCAGCTTTGTCTCTTCAGCTGCATGTTAAACTGACCAGAGTCACAAACACAGCACAGAGCAGCAGAATTCCCTGGTTCCCCTTGCCAGCTCCTGGAAATTGCTGTTGATTTGTGCATTTGCAAAGTCTCCCCTGCTGAAGTTTCCACTGGCTCCCACTCAGGTGGCTCCCAAGGGCACTAATTGGGATTCCCAGCGTGGCAGAGCAATCTGAGCCCCCGGGCAGGCTCAGCAGGCTCCATTTGCATTCCAGAGTAGCTCCACTCATCAGATTTTGCCTGGAATAATTATCCAGAATCTAGAACTGCTCAACGAGTGGGTGCCATGGCCCAGGGGAAAAAAAAAAAAATCCCCAGCTGGAGATGCAGCAGCGTGGCTGATTTCTCCAAGTTTTATTATAATCCTCCATCAGACTCTCTAATGATGATCCCAGTGCTGCCTGGGTTTGCACTCCTGGAATATATTCATGTCAGCTGCTCTGCCCCATTCCAGGCATTAAAAGCCCTGCTGGATTTGAGCTGTAATCCTTGAAAAGTGTAATCCAAGCAGGACTGGTACATGTGTGCATAACTGGCCAAAAAACCAGATTAAAGCAGCAGCATCTGCCTCGGAGCAGCCTTTGGAATTCCCGTGCTGCTCAGTGCAAGGAAATGAAACCATGCACTGGTTTAATTTTCATTTCTAACGCAAATCCTCGTTTCTCATCTTCTCCCTGAGTTTTGGGGAGGATTACAAGGAATGTTTTGGGCTTTGTCTCCCTTTCCCAGCACACAGTTACTCACTCACACTCCTGGGCTTGCCCACATGGGTCCCTGTCCCCAGACCTGCTCTTGCAGTGAAATCCAGCAAAAATCAGGGATTGTTTGCTTGCCACCTTCACATTCCTCCCAGTTTTAGGGCTGGCAGCAGGAAGGACGTGTGAGAGGTGCCTGGAGCCTGAAGGACCGAGCAGAACAGCTTTCAATTATCCCAGGAATGAAAATAGCATCATCCTGCCGTGCTGCAGGGCTGCCAGCAAGGACAGCTCCCCAAAGCTCTGGGTTCTCTCTCCTGCCTGTCCTGCCCGCATCCAAACCACCTTTGGCTGCAGGGAAACAGGGATGAGAGAGGACAAACTCCTGGAAACAGAAGGAATTTGCTGCATTTGAGGCTCCTGCTGGACCTGGGCAGTGCTGCCTGCACCTCTCAGAGCGGGTGCCAGCCCCTGATGGGATGGGGAGCTCACCTTGGGAGGTGACAGGGATCGTGTCCCTGCTCCATGTAATAAGTAAAAAATATCCCAATTTTTTTGGGGAAAAAAAGAGTTGCAGAGCCAGTTAAACCAGTTGCTGCCAAGGTGAAGTTCTACCTGTTTGTTCTTGTAATCACTGGTCATTCTCAAAAATTGCTCCTTCTGTATCGGTGAGGCCCTGCCTGAGGCTAAGTTGAGAGCCCTTCTTCCCCGGACAGTGTGAGAGGAGGGGACATGGTGGGGAGGCATCAGAGAGAATGCAAAATAACCTCGGCACCAGCGTGCCATGGGAGGCTACCGCACGAAACTCACCGAAAGGACCCCAAAAACAACGAGCCAACACGGAATTAAGAGTTCAGAGTGATGTCTGGACATGAGGAACAAAGTACCGAGCCTGCAGAGATGCTGAAAACATTTGTTGCCCCTCGCCCTGAGCAAAGACCTCAGCTGGAACCAGGACCAGTGAACCTAGATATCACAGACACCTTTTCATTCAAAATCCTTTCTTAGGATTTATCTCCCTGAGAAGCTGAGAGGCTTCAGGAACAAAATGTAACCAATGGTTATCTGCTGCTGTGGAATGCATCAGGTGCATCTGGGATGGGCCCACCTTGGATGTTTACAATTAATGGCCAATCCCAGCCCAGTCAGCTTGGACTCTCTGTCCGAGACACAAACCTTTATTATTCATTCCTTTCTATTCTTAGCCAGCCTTCTGAGATGAAACTTTTCCTTCTATTCTTTTTAGCATAGTTTTAATGTAATATATATATCATAAAATAATAAATCAAGCCTTCTGAAACATGGAGTCAACATTCTCGTCTCTTCCCTCACCTGAAAACCCCTGTGAGCACGGTCACACCTAGAGAATTCCATAGTCGAAAAACACAGGGCTATGCTCACTGCTCTGGTGAAGACGAGACCCCCAGCTCTGCCCTTTAGTGGACAAAGCTGCACATTCCTCCCTCTCCAAGTCACCCTGCGAGTGTTGATGGAGCAAGCCACAGAGCCGTCGAGCTTCCCAACCTTAAGCTGATCACTTCTAAAAAAGGCCTTGAAAAGAGAAAAAAGTCTCTTTTAACCTGTTTATTTCACTCCAGGTTTTGCTTCTCCCAGCTCGGAGGCACGGAGCTGGAGCCCTGGAGTGAGGCTGCTCACAGTTCACCCTGGCAGGTGACAGGGACCGTGTCCCTGCTCCAGGTTTTGCTTCTCCCAGCTCGGAGGTGCAGATCTGGAGCCCTGGAGCGAGGCTGCTCGCCTGTCTGAGCACGCTGTCCCCGAGCCCAGTCCCTGTCGGAGCCGTGGGACAAGGACCCATTTGCGCATCCTCATCACAATCGCTCCTTGTCTGTCCCCCCCCTGCCCCTCCCAGCACCCTCATTTGCAATTTTGCCGTGTTTCTGCTCTGCCTCCCCGGCCCATAAATCACATCACCGAGAGAGGCAAGCTGGGCTGACAGGAGACATCAGCAATAAGTCAGACAAGAGAAGGGAAACCATGGCAGCAGCAAACAGGAGAGGGCTGCAATAACAGCATCTATTTTACTTATCTGCCATCTCAAAGTTCTCGCTGTCTGTGGCTCAGTGCTCTGTGCCAGGGGACAGGAGGGACAGCTGAAGGTAATAAGAGCTGACCTGAGCTGCTGTGGAGAGCTTAAAGAAAAGACAACCAGGAAAGAACCCAAAATATTTTCACTAACACACTTCTGCCACTTTGTTTTTCTGAGATCTTCCAGGGGTGACACTCACAGGTCCCACAGCACTGCTGGATCTGCCCCTCCCTTTGGGATTGACACCTGGCACGGGGCTCTTGGGTCACCTGGTGTTGTTTGCACAGTTCAAGAGGGTGTGAAATGCCACCACCACCATCAGGAGTGCCTGGCACTGGTTTTGGCAGGGAAAAAAAAAAACCCACCCAAAATGCCATGGGCTAAGCAACAGATTGCTCAGGCTCCCAAAGCTTCCTGGAAGGATGTTCCATGTGCTGTCCTGGACATGCTCATCCTACTCCCTGCCCTTCCCCAGGCTGTGCTGCTGTTTGGCAAAGTGGGACAGGACCTTCTAAAGATAGAGCTTTCCTAATGGCTGCAAGGGGGGGAAAATATCCTGGATCCATTTATCTCTACGAGGGAGCACCGTGGGGATTTCATAATTAAGCTATGCACATCCAGTTGCTATGGAGCTTTTCCCAGTCCTGCATCCATCAGCCAGAGGAAAATGGGTCAGTGTAGCTCTCTGCAGGCACCAGGTCCCAAATCTGGTTCCTCCCTTGCAGAAGCGGCCCTGAGTTTGTGTTGGTGGCCTTGGTTTGCACCCACAGCCAGGTGATGCTGAGCCAGGACCTCCCAGGGGAGTTTTGGAGCTCTCACCTCTCACCTGGACCATGGCCAGGCCCTTGGAAGTCTCCAGCAGGTCACAGCAATGGCCTTGCAAGGACACGTTGGAAAATCCAGCCTAATTTTTCATTCCTTCCGCAGAGTTAATCCCAACTTGGAAAAAAAAAAAAAAGTTGGAGAAAAAACAGCCTTACTGAAGAGCCTAGAGCAGGCTGACTGCTGTTTCTGTCTTTCCTTTTCTAGCCATAAAATTCCAATTTCAGCAGGGATGTTCTTCCTGCAGGTTGCCTGTCCCTACTTACCTTAAATTTCCATCCCTACCTACTTTAATTTTCCATGAGAAGCAGCCAGAGCCCTGCCCCTGTGAGTGATCCTTTGGGACACCTGGCACAACAAATAAAATACACCCAAAGCTCTCCCTTCAGACTGCTTTGGGACATACATTTTGTGCATTTCTTGGTCACCTTTAATGAGATTTATGTAAAAGGTCAGAGCAGCTGCATCCTCCGTGGATCCTGAAGAGGAAAAGACAGCAGAGCAGCTGTCCTCAAGGTGGGCTTGACCTTATCAGATGAAGGAAATGTAGGGAAAATCTAAAAAACGTTGCTGGTGCAATTAGGCAGCTGCCTCTGAGCCTGGGACTGTGACAATTCCTGCAGAGCCAGTGTGGGACGTGGGCTGGAGCAGCATCACCCCCAAAAAGCAGCAGGGGGGTGCAAAGATTATGGATTTAATTATAATTTCCCAGCCCTCCATACGGAGCAGCCAGAGGGAGAGGTGATTATTATTGTTATTATCATTATTATCATTACTACTCACTTGCAAGAACTTTCAGATCTTCTCACTTTTAATCAGTCAAACTCCTGGAGATGATTTGTGCTTTGCTGCCTCAATAAAAAAGATCCTTGGCAGAAGCCATCCTGCTTTAATTCACTGCCGCCAGCAAGGGACAGTCACCTCCTCCTGGGCACGGCCACCAGGATGGGCCCAGCGTGGGCAAGGATTCCTCCCATTATCCCAGACTGGTTTGGGTTGGAAGGGACCTTAGAAATCATCTCATTCCCACCCCCTGCCCTGGGCAGCGCCACCTCCTGTGATTTTCCCTGCTGTCACCCTGGAGGCGCCATGAAAATCCTCAGAAGGAAAACACACCGAGGGATTTCCTTGCTCGCAAAGCCCCAGAGCTCCTGGCCAAGGCGGTAATTTATCAGCCTCGTTATGCCATCCCAACTAATTGCCTCAAAACACAACAAAGGCATCTCCCGGCGCCTTAACAGCGAGGGCTCGAGCAGGGAGAGGGCTGTAAAAATACCAATAAACGGGTTTTTATGGCAGAGACTTCCCCGGGGAAGGGTTGATGCCTGTGCACATCCAGAGGCCAGGAAAACTCAGCTCAGAGTGGGGAAATGTCAGGAAACCACCAGCAGCTGGGAAATCCTGGGGGGCTGGAGCAGAGGGATGAGCAGGGGGAACCCCAACAGCCACAGCACAAAACTGGGATTGCAGGAAAAAACCCGAATAATTCCCACTCCGGACTGTGCAGGGTCTCACCCCTTTCTGAGCCTAATACAAGGGCCTTTAATGAGGTTAATTAGCACACAGAGCCGGTGCTGTCCCCTGGCCACCAGCGCTGCAATTAGAGCAGCAGCTAATTGCTGTTTTTCTTGATCTTGCTGTTGTTATTCCCTCTTCCAAAAAACAAAAGGATGCAGACCCCACACACCCTTGGAAGTGAACCCTGCTCGGATATTTGGAGGGGTATCAAAGCCTTGGTGTACCTGAGCCTCAGCTGAACTGCAGGGCAAGAGGAAATTACTGAATTTTGATGTGAAAAACTAATACTGCAACAGAAAAATAATAAGAAAAAAAAATAATCTCATTCTTTGATATTTTTAAACAAAAGGGTGGTCCCAGAGGTAAGCTCCAGCCCTGTCAGAGAGAGGAAAAGCATATTGTGCATTTCTGAGATTTTCCAGGGCTGTTCTGTGCTCCTGAGCTTGTACCTTGTACGTTTATTTATACACGGGTGACTTAATTAGATGTTCTGTTGTCTCCAGTGGCAGCCAGATGAATCAGCACTCTCTGTACACATGCAAGGTCTCTGCTCAGGACCAGCTCCTCAGAAACTCACATTCCCAGCCTTTTTTAAAAAAACCCTGGCAGGGGTTTTTGGGGGCTGTGTTTGCCCTGACCCGAAGCTCCCAGCGCTGCATTTTCCCAACATGGCTTTGATAACACAACCAAAGAGGTGAAAAACAAAGGCAACACTTTAAGGGGTAAAGAAATGCCTAGAAATGCTCACATTCCCAGGAATGATGGGCCCACTCAGGGCAGCACAAGTGGAGCTCCTCCTGATCTATGGACCCACCATAAATCACCCAGAGCTTGTGTTGCTCCAACTTGTCAGGCTCAGGAGACAAAAGCAGCTGATGGAAAGGATTTCTGGGATTTACTGCTTCTTTTCCTGCCTCTGGTGGTTATCCCCAGTCCTGCACACCATCCCAAATCCCATGGGATTGCCCTCACCTTCCAGTCCAAGCCAAGTGTCCTCTGAGATTCACAGAATTCACAGAATCACAGAATCCCCAGGTTGGAAGAGACCTTAAAGATCATCGAGTCCAACCCAGCCCCAACACCCTAAACCCTGGCACTGAGTGCCACATCCAGGGCATTTTCTTAAACACATCCAGGGATGGTGGCTCCACCACCATGGCTGATGGAGAGCTGAACTCATTTATCCAAGCCTTTTTAAACAAACCCACACAAGCACCTGCAAATCAAGGGTTTGGTGGGGACATCACCACCCTGCTCAGCCCAGCTCCACCCAGGTCACAGCAAAGCCACCCAAAGGACCTGGGCAAGAGGCAGCCTGGGGACATTTGAGTCCTGAGAGCTGATGATCTGCCCCAAAAAAGGACCCCACACCTGCTGGTGTCAGTGCAGCTGCTGCAAAGGGGTTTATTTATGCAAATAAATTTATTTTTATTTAAAAATAAATTAAAAATCTAAAAATATTTAAATAAATTAAAAAATATTTTAATATATTTATTTTATGCAAAATTGTATATATTATATATAATATATTATATATAATACATATTAAATATTTTATATATAATATATAATATATAATATATAATATATAATATATAATATATAATATATAATATGTAATATATAATATATAATATATAATATATAATATATATAATACATTGATTTTTGCTGATTTTTTCCACCAGCAGAACCAGTCCCTTGCTTTGCTGTTTTCTACTCCAAACCCATTCGGTGATGTTCAAAGCAGCACAATACTGAAAAGTTTTACACGTTTTTTTTTTTTTCCCCCTTCCCAGTGTCTGGCTTCATTTTCCATCAATGTTTTCCCACAACACTGCCAGCATCGCATTATGAAGCAAACACATGGTGGTGGCAGCCAGATGTCTGCATTCCAGCACTTCCATCTGCAACCAGCAACTCCTCCTGGCTGGGGAAAAGCTCTGCCCACCCTGCTGGAGATGTGAAGGTGAGGAATGGAGCAGGTGCTTGTTGGGAAGGATGAAAATTTGACAAGAAAGTCTCACAGATGTGTGTGCTTAGCAGAAAGATTTTTGAATGTAGAATCTGATGAAGGAATAGAGATGGAAGCAAGTTCTGATACAGAGGAAAAGAATTGCTGAGCCAGTCTCACTGGATAACCAAGGAGGCAAAGGGTGTGTTGGTTAGAAGGGGTTTTTATGGCTTAGAGCAAAGGATAAACCGGCCCCAAACAAGAAGATGTTTTTACCAAGCAGAAAGACAGCACAGGCAAACAAGGCAGCAAATGTGGCAAGTAGAAAAAAGGTCTCAGAATTTTCCACTGCAAGAAAACTGAAAAACAACTTCTAGCTTAAACTGTAATGTACTAGTAAACTAAAAATGTACTAGCTTAAACTGTAATGTACTAACTGTTAGTGATTGGAGAACAGTAACATGAATATGGTAATTACAGTAGCTATGATAGGCTATAGATAATAGTTAAGGTATAGATTGGTTCTACTGTATTAGGATGCTCAGCAAAGTATAATAATTTATATATATTATATTATTATATAAAAGTATGAAACTTAAAGAAAAGTCTATAATGCATAAACTTATATAAAGTCTATAATTGTAACCCAAACTCAGGGTCCCCAGGCCTGCCTGCAGCTGGAGCTGGCAGCTGTGGGCACAGCTCTGTCACCCATGGACTGCTGTAACTCATGGATCCAACAAACTGCATTTTGGAGAGCCCCTGGAGCCCCCCATCCCTCATTTTGCCTCTCACAGGTGCTGGTGCCCAGGGGAGGATGCAGGAGCAGGCGATCCCTCCCGGCTCCCCTCGGGCAGGATTTTTCTCTGGCAGATGGGAGTGGGCTGCAGCATTCATTATTTGATTGCCACCTATTCCTGGCACTCTCACAATCTTCTGTTCCACCAGGGCCAGGAGCCCTTTGGGGTGGGTTGGATGTGGGAGTGGGAAGTTTTATCAGGTGCTTTATTTTTTTTTTTTTTCCTCAGCCTGGTGATTATGTAAGAGGAGGTGGAGTGTCCAAGCTGCAGCTCTGTCCTGCAGGGCTGGAGGGCAGGGATTGTTAGGAATGTGCCCCTTGTTGACAGAGTGACCAAATTATCCTTTGTCTCCTTAAAAATCAGAAGTTTCTCTCCTCGGTTTGGTAAAAAGACACCTCCTAGGACCTTGGGGACTTCACCTCAGACCTAAGGCTAGCCAGCTGGACAGGAGCCAAAAAGTCCTGCCTAAGCAATTCACTAGAAAAGGAAGAGAACAAAGGAAATAATCCCTTTTGTGGGGTGTTTTTAGCAGGAGCAAGAGCCTCTTGCCCCTAGCTCAGGTTTTCTCTATAAAAAACTTTATTATTTTGCCTTTTATTAAAACTTTTCTGTTTCCAACACTACCTCAGAAACCATCCTGCTGATTTGATGGCATTTGAGGTAGCTGGCCTATCTCAGGTGTGATACTGAGAGCTCATAAGACCTGGCTCAAGGAGAAAATGCAACAAAGGGAGGGCTCTGCCACCTCCAGGCCACCCCAGGGTGCAGGTGACAAACCAGCCTGCTCCCATCTCCCCATTCAGGCCCAGCTTGGTGCTCCTCCAGAAGCAGCTGGATTTTGGAGGGAGTCTCTCAGCACCTCTGTTTTCCATGAGAAACAGGGGGGTGAGCAAGGAAAACCTGGCTGTTCTTGCTGCCCACTGAGTTCTGCTGGAAACAACAGAACCCAACAGCCCCATGAGAGAGTTAAACCCATCCCCAGCATGAAAGGGAATTATCCTAAAAGTGTTAGGATCCTAAAGGTGTGGATGGCAAGCCCACACTTAAGCACAGGAGTGAATTCAGCAGCAATGAGGCATTCCAGGCCTGGCTGTCTCCCACATTCCCAAGCATGGAAAAACCCACAGCATCCCAGGAACAGGAGTCAGAGCAAACTTCCCCCTCCACCTGCCGCTGCTTTTGCTTCCACACCTGGGACAATTTGATTTATTGGAGCTTTGTATTTCCCAGTGGTTTCCTCAGTGCTGTGTGTGGAGGGAGGATGTCTCATCACTGCCCTGCTCTCTGATCACGTTTCCAGTTGCTCTGCCCTGATGGTGACACGTGGGTGTTTGGGCCTGCTCTGATCCAAAGATAAAACCAAAAAGAAGGGGAAAAGGAAGGGATGGAAGTGCAAGTGTGATGTTAACTCCAAAATCCCATTATCCTGCCTTTTCCTGGGAGATCAGCACCTGCAAAAGCGATTCTGCTTGTCTGGGGTGTCACTGGAGCCTGTGTGTGATACCTGCATGCAGGAAGGAAATTTTGGGATTCCCAAAAAGGATCTGTGACCTCCCAGCTGTGCCTGTGAGGGGCTGCATGCCCAGAGGGAGGGGAGCTGGATTTCCCAGAATTGAAATGGATTCCCCAGAGCAGAGACCTTTGCTGCTCGAAGTGTCCACCCTCAGCAGGGCCAGTCCAGGCTTGTAAAAACACAGGAGTTTTATTCCAGTTCATAAAAGAAAAATGGGATTTTTTATCCCTCCACATAGCATGGCAACACACATAAAGCAGGGAAAACCCCCTGGAACTTGAAGCCTGAAGGGCTCTTGCAGAGGGGTTATGGGGCCTCTGTCACCTGCCTAAAATGTGAAATGTAGGGCAAAAGCTCCACAGAAACTCCTGGAGTATTTTAGGACATAAAAAGCAAAGGGCTAACATGACCAGATGCTCTGTAAGAGACTCTGGGTTTATCAGTGAACAACAGAGACCCCAAATCATTAAACTTATTAGATCCTGCAAGACAACAGAGATTAATTCCAGCACTTAATTAGAATACCTCTCCTCTCCCCCTTCATCCCTGCTTTCCTTCCCTTCCCTAGTTTGTCCACATGTGTTTCCAGGGAGCCTCCTTCGGGGAAGAGGGAGGTGTGAGATATGCCAATGTTTATTTTAACAGCTCCTTTTTTAGGGCTCTGCTGTGAACATGCTCCTCCTGTTGAACGGGCTTGTTGCTATGGCAGGAAGTGCTCCGAGTTCCTTGGGTTTGTACTTTTTCCTCCCTCTTCCACTTCCAGGCAGTTCTTGTTCCTCGTGCAAGGACATTTTTGGGGGTGTTCTCATGGAGTGTCCTTCTTTCCCTTCATTAGGGGAGGAGGCAATTAATGACCCGCCACAGTTCCATGGACTGAGGGCCAGGTTGGACAGGGCCTGGAGCAACCTGGGCTGTGGAAAAGTCTCTGGGGTGGAAGGAGATGAGATTTACAGTCCCTTCCAAGCCAAACCAATCCAGGGATCCATGAACCTGAATCCAAACCCAACCCAGATATCCATGAACCCAAACCCAACCCAAATCAGGACTTTCTGAAGTGCTCAAGGACTCCTGTGAGGCTCCAAGTGGGTGCTTGACTTGTCAGAGCACCCACAAAAATCCTGCCTTGATCCACAGCATTCACACTTTATTTATCATTTAAATTAAATTAATTTATAAATTTATAATTTAAATAATTTCTAGATTTATCATTTATAAATTTAAATATATATTATAATACATAAAAATCGATATAAAATATGTATTCATAAATTTAAATATATAAGATATTAAATATATAATTTAAATATTCATATTAAACATATATGATATTAAATATATAATTTAAAAGAATTAAATATATTAATTTAATAATCAATATATAATGATATTAATTATGTAAGTTAATATATAATTTAATATAATAATAATATTAATATTAAAATATTAAATAATAATATAATTTAAAATTTTAAATATATATGATATTAAATAGATGTTTTAAATATTTATATTAAATATATATTATAGTTAATATATAATTTAAAATAATTAAATATATAATGTAATAATCAATATATGATTATATTAAATGCATAATTGAGAATATAATTTAATATAATAATTCAATAATTATATAATATTAAAATATTAAATAATAATATAATTTCAAAATTTATTTCTCACTGAAATAAACCATATTAGAGCATGGCTGTGCAGCTCTGGTGGCCCCTTTCCAGCAGCAGCCTCTGCTCCCAGCGAGCATTTCAGCTGCTCACACAGTCCATTAGGCACCAGCACCCCCAGGACAAATTTCCTGCTGACCCTTCCCTGGTTGCCCTGCCGCAGGTTCGCTCCCATCTGCTCGAGCTGCGCAGGGCTGGTTTTACACCGAGGGCTGGAGCATTTCCCGGCTCTTTATCCCGGCTTTGTGCGTGCCTGGGGCGGGCGCTCCCAGCCCCGGCTCCCCTCGGGACCGGCCAGGGCTGAGCCCGTGGGAGGAGCAGGGATGGGAACGTTGTGGTGATGCACTAATGAGGGATGGTAATTAAACGCCTGGCAGGTTTTTTTGGGTTGGTTTTTTTTTTTTTTTGTTTTTTTTTCCTGTGTAAAAACCCTTCGGTTTATCGAGTTGTCCAAAGCAATGCTGTGGCTGCAATCTGGGCATGGAGCCCGGCTGGTTTACAGAGCTTCACCCTCCTGTGCTGCTGGAGCAGTGAGGGCTGTGCTGGGAGTGCAGGGAACACCTGCAAACACCTGCAAAACCACCCCAAGTACAGCACAAACACACCAAACACCTGCAGAACCACCCCAAACACAGCAAACACCTGCAAAACCACCCCAAGTACAGCACAAACACACCAAACACCTGCAGAACCACCCCAAACACAGCAAACACACCAAACACCTGCAAAACCACCCCAAACTCACCCCAAACACACCAAACACCTGCAGAACCACCCGAAACTCACCCCAAACACACCAAACACCTGCAGAACCACCCCAAACACACCAAACACCTGCAAACACCTGCAGAACCACCCCAAACACAGCAAACACACCAAACACCTGCAAAACCACCCCAAACACAGCAAACACACCAAACACATGCAAAACCACCCCAAGTACAGCACAAACACACCAAACACCTGCAAAACCACCCCAAGTACAGCACAAACACACCAAACACCTGCAAAACCACCCCAAACTCACCCCAAACACACCAAACACCTGTAGAACCACCCCAAACACAGCAAACACACCAAACACCTGCAAAACCACCCCAAACTCACCTCAAACACACCAAACACCTGCAGAACCACCCGAAACTCACCCCAAACACACCAAACACCTGCAAAGCCACCCCAAGTACAGCACAAACACACCAAACACCTGCAGAACCACCCCAAACTCACCCCAAACACACCAAACACCTGCAGAACCACCCCAAACACAGCAAACACACCAAACACCTGCAAAACCACCCCAAACTCACCCCAAACACCTGTAGAACCACCCCAAACACAGCAAACACACCAAACACCTGCAAAACCACCCCAAGTACAGCACAAACACACCAAACACCTGCAGAACCACCCCAAACACAGCAAACACACCAAACACCTGCAAAACCACCCCAAACACAGCAAACACACCAAACACCTGCAAAACCACCTCAAACACACCAAACACCTGCAAAACCACCCCAAGTACAGCACAAACACACCAAACACCTGCAAAACCATCCCAAACACACCAAACACCTGCAAAAACATCCCAAACACACCAAACACCTGCAGAACCACCCCAAACACAGCACAAACACACCAAACACCTGCAAACACCTGCAAAACTACCCCAAACACACCAAACACCCGCAAAACCACCCCAAATGTTTGCTGCCAGCTGATGCCGTGCTCTTCCTTGCTCATCCTGTGTGATTTCCCCTGGATTCTGCTCCCACAGCAGAGCCCAGCTGCCTGCCTGCCCCTCCCAGCCGAGATCACTGGCAAATTCCTGCCCAGCTGCTCGTTTGAAACCCCAGCACAGCCACCGAGCTGCAGAACTGCAATCAAACTTTAACTGAGCTTCTCCATCCAGAGGGGACATCCCTGGGTCCCTGCCAGCCCCTTGGGGTGACCCTTTGCAGCCCCAGGGTTTGTGTTTTATTTTATTTTATTCCAGCCCCTTGGGGTGACCCTTTGCAGCCCCAGGGTTTGTGTTTTATTCCAGAATGCCAGGGCCAGTTTGGTGAGGGAGGAAGAGCTCTAATGTTCATTCAGAGTGACAGGGCCGGGTGCAATGTGGCTGGGAAATGCTGGATTTTGCCACAGATGGCAGATTTGTGTTCCCTCTCCCCAAGGCCTCTGGTGCTGGGAGGGTTTGAGGAAGGGCCCACTGTGCTGTTCTGCCTGCAGACAGCTTTTCTGGTAGCTCAGGAGGTGCCAAAATGTGACAAATGGGGAAATTCTCCTTGAGGCCAGCAGGTTCTCTAAAAGCCAGGTCAGAAAGGCAGAAGGAGGGAGAGGAAAAGCTCACACAAGGGAGGACAGGGAACAGAACTGTGGGGATGGCCCTGAGGCCCTGTGAGGCTCCAGCTGCTCTGGGTGCTGCTCCCTGTCCCACACCTGATCCTGAGGTCACTTCTGCCTCTTCTCCAAAGCCACAGAGCCATCAGTGGCCACAGGTGCCTGCCCAGACTGTTCCTTATGCAATCACTCCTCTTTTCGTTCCTTTTTTTGGGTTTGATTTGACAGATTTGCTTCAAAAGCAGCGTGGGAATACAAATGACATGTTCAATCCAGATCAGCTCTGGCTTTACAACGTCCCAGAGAAGATAAGTGCTGTATTATCACAAGTGCTGGCAGCAAAAGCCCAGCTCAGGTTGTGGCTCCTGAGGCTGTCACGGCTCTGCCACACCCCAAACCCTTCTCCTCCTGTGGTGGTTGCACAATGTATTCCTGACAGCCATGGATTTCCTCCTCCCGGGTCTGGTTTCCAGGAGGAAGAATTGATTTGGGGTGAGTTAAACCCCTGAGGGCTGCTGCCCGTTCTGCTGCACCCTCCTTTATCCTCGTGGATGTGATGGGAGCATGGCCATCCTTTCCAGAAGCCTTGGGAGCCACGTTTGAGAGGTTTTCAGCACATCCCTGCGTCCCTCTCCAGGCCAGCAGAGCCACTGCTGCTTCCCTTCTCTGCAGATTTCAGGAGCAGCTCATCCCTGGCCTTCTCCAGTGGTCACTCACCTCCCCACGTTTTTGGCCACCGTGGTGAATCTGCCCATGGATTTCGAAGGAGACCCAATTTTCCTCCTGTGTTCGTAGCTGCACTCCTCCAGCTCCCAGTTGGTGTGAGCCACTGAATATAATCCATGCCCAGCTGGCTTTTATTTATTCCTGATGATCCTGAGGCTGCAAAGTGCTGGAACAGAAGGTCTCAGGACCTGTCAAAAGGCAGGAGCCCATCCAAGGTAAATGAATATAAAGAGGGATGTGTACATTTGTTTTTACAGTGCTGTAAAAGTGGAGTTATTAGGAAATCAGCCTCTAATTGCCCTCTTAATGATTCTAACTCCTCTGCACTCATTCAGAGTCATCTCTATTGTATCAGGTATGAAAAGAGCAGCCTCATTGACATGGTTTATGACTTTATTAAAACCTGGGGTTTTACATAAATAACGAGCAGCTCCTCAGTTAGATTTCCCCAGTGAAGGAAATGTGTGTGTTGGTGTGGGTCCAAGGCAATTTGTAAACACAAAGTATTAAAAGGCTCAACAATTCTAAAAAAGTTTTAATTGGAAACTCAACAAATTGCTGTGCAAGTTCTTAATGCTTCAATATGGAGCTCTCAGATAATGAGGAGCTAATTAAGTGGCCAGGACTCAGTTTTTTATGATAACTGTCTCCATATGGGCTCAGCACTCGGTGCTTGCAGAACTAATGAAGGTCAGGGAAGTAACAGCAAAGGAAGAAAGGGAAATTTTTAGCTCTCACAGTTGTGATGTGCTTAACAACAGCCAGGGTTACTGCCTGGCTTCTAGGCCAGGTGCTGAGTGAGCTTCACTTAATTCCTGGGACAGGCTGGGGGCATTTCAGAGCCCTGAGCTACATCTCACTGCCCAGAGCTGCATTTCACTGCTGAGAGCTTCATCTCACTGCCCAGAGCTGCATTTCACTGCTCAGAGCTGCATTTCAGAACCCCGAGCTGCATTTCAGAGCCCAGAGCTGCATTTCAGAGCCCAGAGCTGGGCAGGATCCCCTGGGATGGGCTGAGGGCTCTGGGGAAGGGCTCCGGGATGAGAGGCAAGGCCAGGGCAGGATCATGGCTTGGTGAAGGGCAGGAATGAGAGCAAATCCCACCAGGTGCCCCCTTCATCCCAAGGCAGGTGTGACCCAGTTGGAGGGCACTGATGCCTCTGACTCAGGGTGAAGTTTGTTTTTTTTTTTTCCACTTAATTTTTTTAATGAAAAATTAAATCATGGAGTGGTTTGGGTTGGAAGGGACCTTGCAGATCATCTCATCCCACCCCTGCCATGGGCAGGGACAGCTTACTGTGGCTCCAAGCCCTGTCCAGCCTGGCCTTGGACACTTCCAGGCATCCAGGGGCAGGCACAGCTTCTCTGTGCCACAATCTCTCCACCCTCACAGGAAAAAATTCTAATATCTCATGTGAATCTCTCTTATTTCAGTGTAAGCCATTCCCCCTCACCTTCTCATTCATAAAAATTCCCTTTCCATCAAACCTGTCCCAGCTGTGGAGCTGGGCCTGGGCTGGTGGGGCTGGGAGCAGCTTGGGTTGTGCACCAAGCCCTCCCCAATGCCTGGAGCAGGGCTTCCCAAGGAATACCTTGGCGAAAATGAACACAAACACACACAGAACCATGGTCAGATGTTCCTCTGAAGCAGCTCACTGACTCCCAGCACTAAATTTGGACCAACAAGCCTCGTGCATCAAATAATGAAGTCATAGGCTATAGAAAGCAATCCTCTGGGACGTTCTTGTCTTTGAGTGGCTCATCCACTTCCAATCTGATCCATACCATTAAGTGTAGGGCCATATGGCATCCATTTATAGAATATTGCACTACAGGCAAATAGGACAAAGGTACACCCCTCAGAGCACTTCCCTCATCTCATTAACTTTGGGTACGTGTTACACAGGAGCTGCTCCTGCTCTGCTGCCTTCA
This sequence comes from Molothrus aeneus, assembly GCF_037042795.1. Classification (NCBI taxonomy): domain Eukaryota; kingdom Metazoa; phylum Chordata; class Aves; order Passeriformes; family Icteridae; genus Molothrus; species Molothrus aeneus. The sequence continues at coordinate 8,681,591 of NC_089664.1, read as the reverse complement.
AGGACATTTTGTGCTCTGGAGCCTTTGTCTTAAATGAATTGCACTTGGAAAATTAGAATCTAAATGTAGCTGTGTCCTAAAGCAAGCAGCATTATTTTGCCTTTCTGTAATTCGATTTATTTTTGCAGATCGATGTCTTGAAGCAGGCATGTTCTTTTGTCCTCAACTCCTGTCTAATGACCACGCTGACTGCAGGGCACCTGGCACAGGGTGGTGTTGGTGTGCCAGGGTGGGCTGGGCAGGTTTCAGTGGTGCCCTGTCGTGTGCTGTGCTCTGCTTGAAACCTCTCCCCAAAACTGGACACATTGGCTGGGACAAACTCTGCCAACACCTGCAGAGGTTTTGCTGTAAGGTGTGAGGTCCCATTTCCCTCTGGTCTGAGGTTTGGGGTCCCATCTTTCTCTGGTGTGAGGTTTGGGGTCCCATTTCCCTCTGGTGTGAGGTTTGGGGTCCCATCTCTCTCTGATGTGAGGTTTGGGGTCCCATCTTTCTCTGGTGTGAGGTTTGGGGTCCCATTTCCCTCTGGTGTGAGATTTGGGATCCCATCTCTCTCTGCTTTGTGGTTTGGGGTCTCATCTCTCTCTGCTGTAAGGTTTGGGGTCCCATCTCCCTCTGTGTGAGATTTGGGGTCCCATCTCTCTCTGCTGTGAGATTTGAGGTCTTGGAGAGGAACCACCCCCTCACTGGATGGATGGATGGATGGATGGATGGATGGATGGATGGATGGATGGATGGATGGATGGATGGATGGATGGATGGATGGATGGATGGATGGATGGAGGGAGGACACAAAGCCTGGCTGCTGGGACATTTAGCCTCACCACAAAGCAATCCAGCGCGTGGTACAGCCAGGATTCCCTCCCACTTTTCCATCCTAAAGCCCTCGGGGAGCTAGGCAGGAGCAGTTCCAGCGCAAAGCCCAGCCCTGGTGCCATCCTCAGCCTCTGTCCCATCGATTGCAGCACCCCTGGACCCAGCTCTAGCCCTTACAAGAGCAGTGTGCTGCCCTTCAGTGAGTTTGCACTGCAGAAATACATTAATTAAAGAGAAATGACTGCAGGTGCCCTCCTGCTTTTTAGCTTAACAGATTTCTCCTGCACATCGAGGATCAATACTGCTGCCAATTACACCATGGGTCTCCAGCCCCCCTTTTTGAGCTTCTTGGAGGGAAAAGCACTGCTAAACAGTGAAGTTCTCCACAGAGCTGGCAGCCCAGAGAGCTGGAATTGCAGAGAGCAGCAGAGGAATGAGTCCTCAGAGAGCTGTCCCCATTCTGCATCCAGCCAAGGCTTCAGTGAGAGCAGCAGAGCTGGCACAGGGCAGGCTCAGCCCCGTGGAACTGCCTGGAACACCTTCACGGGGAGGATTGCTCGGTGCCTGTGGTTTAATCCAGCTCTGAGAAACCACACTGCACTGCTTTGGTTTTTCCCTTTTCCCTTCTCCTGTTGAAGAGCCCAGCAGGAAACTGCTGCAAAGGCTGAGAGGTTGGAATCTGGATGTGCAGCTTGCAGCAAACACCGATTGCTGATATTCAATTTCCTGACCTTGGTAATCCCTGCTCCTTCCCAGGGCCCTGAACCATCCATCTGCTGAGCCCAAAGGCTGAGCCTCACTGGGCCACTTGGCTGGAAAATTGGCATTCCTGGTGGTGCTAAACGTGGCCAATCTGTGGGGGAAGAGGCAAGGAAGAGCTAAAGGCACCCCAGCGAGCTCTTTGCAGCTTGCACAGGGACCATGCCCCAGCTGCCCTCGAGATCCAGCTCAGGATCACCCTGGATGGGTGGGGAAGGTGCTGGCCCTTCACCTGGAGCTGGCTGGAGTGGGAATTGCTAAATATTGTTGTTCTGGAGGTGCAGGGGAGAGATGGGACCCCACATCTCACAGCAGAGAGAGATGGGACCCCAAATACCACAGAGAGAGAAATGGGACCTCAAATATCACACCAGAGAGAGATGGGACCCCAGATCTTACAGAGAGAGAGATGGGACCCCAAATCTCACAGCAAAGAGAGATGAGACCCCAAATCTCACACCAGAGGGAGAAGAGCATCCTGTACCCCATGAGGGCTCTGCTTTGGCAGAACCAGGAGGGCTGAGTGTGACAGTGACAGTCGCTCTTTAGAACAAGGTAAAAAAAGGAGATTTTTACCTGTAGCAGACTCAGGGTGGGGAGCACTCCAAGAAGCCAAGAAGGAGTGGGATCCAGTTGCTCTCAGGGGTCCCAAGCAGTGTCTGCAGCTCCAATAAAGGTGGCAGATGATGAGATTTCCTCCTGTTGTGGCACCAACACCAGACACCGTCAGTCCCTGAGGGGGTGGCCGGACCCTGCCCACAGCAGGAGCAGCCAGAGGATTTTATGTCCTTGAAGCAGTGCCTGCTCCAGATGAAAATGGGAAGGGAATCCCTACAGAGCAGAGAGCCAACCCTCCACTCTCCAGCTCCCAGCCCCAGCTACACATCAGGAAATATTCCCTGGAAGGAAACTCAGGATGGCTGCTCAGCATTTACCCCCAAAAATTCCAGTTCTCCCTCCCCTGCACTGGCTCACTCGCACAGAGAAGACACCAAACAAAGCAGGGAAGTCTCCTAATAGTTTTATTGTTCCTTAGATAACTGTGGATAGTACAAATTTTTCCTCTTAAAAAAAAAATTAATTACCTTCACACTTCCATAAACAAAGCTTCCTATGGGAATCTGCTGCCACAGAATCTCCACGGAAGCGATTTCCAACCACCATAATGCTATGTAGATAGATAACAGTAAGAGAATATTCCTGTAATTATCAACATGAAATTGGTTACCTGTGTATAAGGGTGAACACTGACCTTTTTTTTTTTTTTGCCTTTTTAGAAACGAAAAAACCATCATTTATTAAATCCAAACTACATCATTGCATTTACAACATTCATTGCATAAACTGGACATACAAAGTTTTGCCACCTCTGGTAAATAACAGACATACATTATACAATATAGTTGCTGAATACATAAGTTCAAACAATATGGGTACAACAACTTGTTCATAATACATACTTAAACCATCGTGTTTAATAAGTTACTAAGACACAGATCCATGAGCTACTTCGGGTCTCAGCACAGTTAATCTAAGTGACAAGAACACAGTTGAGAGAGACAGTAGCTGCAATGGAAGGCAAAGAAAACTAACCTGTGGTAGGTCTTGTTGAGACAGCCAGAGCTCCTCACGGGTCAGCTTCTCCTGCTTTTCCTTTCCACACATCCATCACAGCTGCCCGTGACGCCGGGGGAATGTCCATGCAAGCCACACACGGAGGAGAGCGAGGCTCCCGAGGGTGAACTTCCAACAGTCATTGCCTTACTGCTTCAGGATGTTCTCTAGGTTTGCTATCAGAACAGAAACAAAACAAAACCCCAAACTGAAGTGGTTCTCTGAGTGCAGTTCCAGCTGCAAGTACACGGTTACTCGTGAGTCTATAACACAGGGCCAGACTTCTAGAAATGTAGAGGTAATGCTGATCTGTCAGGCTTACGCTGAATAATCCTCCATGATGTTGGTCTTAATTTTGGCAGCTGTTTATATGTTTACTTATTTAAAGTATGTTCCCTTAATAGCATTTTTTTAAATTAGTTTCTCCCTTTTTTTTCCTTTTTATCATTATTTTTTTTTTTTTAATTTTCACTTTAATTTATTTATTTATTCTTCCCTCCCCCCAAACCCAGTTTCCAACCAAGGCCGGGCTACAACTCGTCGGAGCGGATGACGTGGAAGAGGGTGACGTTGTACAGGATTTGATGCCCGTTGTTCCAGGCGTAGAGAGCCCGATCCTTGGGGTTGTAGTCCAACATGGAGATGTGGGAGTACTTGTTCTGGAAGGGGATGTCGATGTACTCGTAGGTGGAGGCGTTGGTCTGGTAGGCGTAGTGCACCTTGGTGCCTCCCGAGTAGCCGTTGGTGACGTAGAGCGTGCCGCAGATGATGAAGGCCTCGCCGGCGCTGCGTTTCGGGTAGCTGGTGTTCCAGGTCTGCAGGCTCTGCAGGGTGTTGGGGTCCAACTTGCTGATGACGATGTTGCCGGCGTTCTGGTTGGTGGCGTAGACGGCCCAGAGCCCGTTCTCGTCCACCATGAGGTCGATGTCGGAGTGGCCGCCCCAGGCGTAGTGGTACATGTTGTTGTAGCCGGCGTAGTCCAGGCTGCGCGTCTTGAGGATGGTCTCCGTCTTCAAGTCGAACCTGATGATGATGTGGCTTTGGTATTTGTTGAAGTAGATGGAGCCGTTGTAGACCACCTGGCCCGTGCCCGACCAGGGGTGGGGCAGGCGGTGGGAGGTGAAGTTGTCGGTGTTCATGAAGTCCGCCATGGATTTGTACTCGCGGACGAAGCGGTTGTTGTGGTAGCTGTCCATGTACCAAACCTGCACGAGGGAAACGCAGGGGGTTAAGGAGAGTATTGGAATAACACCAATATTGCTGGATGGGACGTGCCTGAGCTTGTCTGGCCCTTGCTGCTTGACCAAATAGTGGCACTGTGGTGTTTCACCCCACAGACACTTTTGGCCAGCTGGGTGTGTGGTGTTTCACCCCACAGACACTTTTGGCCAGCTGGGTGTGTGGTGTTTCACCCCACAGACACCTTTGGCTGGCTGGGTGTGTGGTGTTTCACCCCACAGACACTTTTGGCTGCCTGGGTGTGTGGTGTTTCACCCCACAGACACTTTTGGCTGCCTGGGTGTGTGGTGTTTCACCCCACAGACACTTTTGGCTGCCTGGGTGTGTGGTGTTTCACCCCACAGACACTTTTGCCTGGCTGGGTGTGTGGTGTTTCACCCCACAGACACTTTTGGCTGCCTGGGTGCTGCAGCTGGCACGTGGGGACAAGTCCAGGCCTGCAGGAGCTCTGGTGGTGCTGGGATGGAGCTTCCCCCCATAACAGGGGCTGCTCCTCAGGTTTCCCTCTGTGGAGAAGCTTTCAGGCCATGGTGAAGGAAAGGAGTCGGTTCTGATGGAGGCTTTGGATCCAGAGCTTTATTCTGGCCCTCAGGCCTCTGAGTGCAGCACCAGCTCCAACAGAACTCCCTGAGCCCGTGGCTGCTGCTCCTTTGAACCCCGGGGAGAGGGGCAGGGAAGGAACACTGGGGACCACAAACCACGTATGGGGAGGGGGAAGTCTCAAGGGACAAAGGACACCTGGATGGCCCAATGTCCCTCCAGGGGTGTAAGGCATCTTTTGAATTCTGCCAATCACTCGAGGCCCTTCTGGAATGCCAGGATTGACAGACAGTGCTGGGAGGGGAAAGGAGAGGTGACTGACACACCTGGCAGGGAATTATCAGGGAGGAACCCGGGGCATCTGAGGCAAACCATGACATCGCACCGCAGCAGAGAGAAATCCACAGCCAGGAGTCGTGGAATCGTCATGAAATGGTTTGGAATGGAGATTAGAACTCAGCCCTGCCAAGGACGCTTTCCACCAGAGCAGGCTGCTCCAAATCTGGCCTTGAATCCAGCCAACATCTGTCACCTACATCCAGAAATAACCCCAATTTCTGGAGCCCCAAATCAGTCATGAAATCAACCCAATAGCAAAGCTTTCCCTGGGGGATAACCTGATATCTCCTTGGCTTAAGCGCTCCCCTGGGAACGCTGGTGGCTGGCACCACCCTCCCTTCCTGAGGGCAATTAGCAGCTTTTCCCTGGCTAAACCCAGCATTTTCAGTGCTGCTGCTGCTGCTTTTGCTTCCCGCGGTAACACTCAGTAAATTACAGCAGCTGCTGTGCACAGCTCCATTAATTTGGAATGCGGGAGCGAGGGATGCAATCACTCATTGTCAGGCAAATTCAGGCAAAAAGTCCATATTGGTTTAAAAATCATACACTTCTGCATCAAAAGCTTAAAGCGAGGCTGCTGAAATATAAGAGACAAAGACATCTAAATCTTGCTCTGGGTAGATTGGGGAGAGATTTTAGATCATCATTTAAGTGCCAGTTCACTGGGGACACTGTCTAGACTCCTTAAAAAAAAAAAAAAAAGCTTTTGTTATATGAAACCAATTCTGAGGCAAATGACCAAGCTGTGCAGTTAATATCCACAAGAAATATCCAGCCAGCCACTGACATTCTGGATGCAGTTGCTGCCTGAAAATGAGAGAGCTGCTTTCTGTAAGAGCCATTTAGGAAGGAGAAAAGGTAAATTTAGGAAGGAGAAAAGGTAAATTTAGCAAGAGGGAAGCCTTTAAGGCTGCAGATTTGGGTGATGTCGTGCAGATTTCTTCTGCAAACCCCTTGCAAAATCTGACAGCTCTGTGTCTGGAGTGTGATCATCAGTCTTTGAGAAGGGCAGCCCAACATTTGGCTGCTGCCTTTGGGAAGTCAGCTGGGGTCTCCAAAAACTTTGGAGGGAATTTCAGCCTTCTGTCATTGCCTCCCTGGAAAGCTGCAGAGGTGGGGAATGCACATGTGGCAAATGGCTCTGACCCTCAGCCCCAAACCTTGCTGGGCTTGGGGGTGGCTGCAAAAGCACCAGAGAACAGCCAGAGCTGGAAATGAAACTTCAGCTGAACCAGATTGGGAAATTATAGGGGAAAAAAATATCTAAAACGTAACTCTCTCTTTGCTGCTTCCATTTCATTATCTGGTATTAAAAATTCAACATGCAAATGTGTTGTTGTGCTCAGTTTTTAAAGCTCAGCAGAGCCCTGTGTCACCATGCAGGGGCTGCAGGACCCAAGAGCATTCCAAGCCCTGGAAAAGCAGGGATTGATGGATGAACAATGTCCCATCACAGCAGCTGGCTCTGAGCAACCTCCTCCTGCCCCCACACAGCCATCCCAGCTCTCAGCATCCACCTGCTGCTCCCACAGCACTCACAAATCTCCCCCAGCTGTGTCCCATGGTTTCGTGACACGAACAAATGATCACAGGAACACCAAGCCCCTCGTGGGGCTTGGGGACAGGAGCTGGGGATGATAAACTGCCCATCCCATGCTCACCTTCCCACTCTGCTGAGCAGCCAGTGGAGTTCACTTAATGGTGTGTTCCTAATAAAATTCCCAGCAGGTTTTATATATTAAATACACAGAGAGGCCTGGGAAGCTCCAGCTCCGGTTTGCAGCCTGCTTGTACAACAAAAATACGCTGCAGAAAAAGGCATGGCTAAAAAAAAATACCAAAAAATAGCGGTTTGAGACAAAACCCTCTGAAGACATGGGAAGATCTTCAGCATCTGAACCACCAGCTTCAGCTGAAAATTGTTTTAGTGCCAAGGGAAGCAGAAAGCACAGCCTGAAGGGGACAATTCTGTCCCCTCTCTTGAGCAAAATGGGGGTGAAACCTTCCCATCTCACCTCTAAGCAGGGTTTTATTTGGGCTGGAGGGGAAATTTTGCTTAATAACTGTAAAATATGGAGGTGTTGAATTGGGGAACTAGTGCCAACCAGTTGGCTGCTGGAGGGAAAGGGCCTGACAACTCAAGTCACCTTCAAAGAAACCACCCAGGGGTGACTTCTCCAGAGCATCCCTTGTCCTCTCACAGCTACAGAGCTGATGCCAGGGCACAGATCCCAAAATAGGTGCCCTGATCCCGCCCTTGCTGGTGCCTTTATCCTTTGAAGGATGCTGCATGAAGGAGGGAATTACAGGCAGCCAAGCTTTCTGCTTCTTGTTTTGTTTTGCTGCCTGCAAATCCTCGGCAAACACTCGAGATATTTTCCATTCCATCAGTCACGGGGAGCTGGGATTGATTTTCAGCCAGTTATTGGCCTCCTACCTCCTTGGGATCAAAATTGAATGGTCTGAATGGAAAAAAATAAAACTCCAAAACAAAGCAAAACAAATCTCTCTCTCTGGCTGCAGTCAGTTAATTCCTCACAGCAATGAAGGTGGAGGATGGAGGGCAAATGCAGGCAGATGACATTATCAGAGGTGCTGGCAGCAGAAGAGCAGCAGGGACCAGGACCACGGGTCCCTCTGCTCAGCCCCAGCTCCCTCCTGGCTGCCAAACACAGATTAGAAACCCAACACTTGCTTTTTTCGCCACATAGACCTCATGGTGACAATTCTGAGCCCATGGAGTTTCAGCCAGGAAAGGGAGCAGTGCAGGGGCTGCTCAACTTCTCCTCATCCTCCCTCCCTGGGGGATGCTCAGCCCCTCCTGCTGCCAGCAGAGCCCGGTGGGATGGATGAGGACATTCCCAGAGGTGAATATTCACTGTCCTCAGGCACACGGGTGATGCTGTCACACACTCTTACCTTGTTCTCTCCCTCAGGAGCCAGAGGATCCGTCATCCACGATCCAAAGCGGGACCCCGAGGTTTTAATTGTGATCGGGTCACTTATTCCCGTCAGCTTCCCACAGGCTGGAAAAGAGGGGAAGGCTGGTGAGCACCACGACAGCCCCCGAGGGGCACCGGCACCACCCCACCCGCTCCTCTGTGCCCTGCTAAGCTCGGTTTAATCACAGGGAATCGGCTCAGGAACAAGTGTCGGATGCTTTTGTTTGCTTCACACCTCTTAATGACAATTGCCCTTCTGGCTGTCCCCGAGAAAAGGAGCTGCGAGTGGCCCGGAATGGAGAATGAGAGCAGCAGGCAGGGGCAGGGAGGAGCTGCTCTGATCCAGATGAAAAGGCAGCCGTGGCTATTCCAGCCCTGCTGGAAACCTGCGATTGGTACGGGTTATGTGGAGGAGAGAAAAGAGGAAGGTGGAAAATGGCCCTCGATATAAATCTCCTCCCTGCAGGGATCATTTACCAGCTGCTTTCCCTCGTGTTGCACACTCAGGAGGATCCACACACGCACTGGTGGATCCTCCAGGCAGCTCTGGGACAGCAACCCCAGCTTGCCCCTCGTTGCATCTCATGTTGCACACTGAGGAGGATCACACACACTCAGGAGGATCACACACACTCAGGAGGATCACACACACACACTCAGGAGGATCACACACACTCAATAGGATCACACACACACTCAGGAGGATCACACACACACTCAGGAGGATCACACACACACTCAGAGGATCACACACACTGAGGAGGATCACACACACTCAGGAGGATCACACACACACTCAGGAGGATCACACACACACTGAGGAGGATCACATACATTCAGGAGGATCACACACATTCAATAGGATCACACACACACTCAGGAGGATCACACACACTCAGGAAGATCACACACACACTGAGGAGGATCACATACATTCAGGAGGATCACACACATTCAATAGGATCACACACACACTCAGGAGGATCACACACACTCAGGAAGATCACACACACACTGAGGAGGATCACACACATTCAGGAGGATCACACACACTCAGGAGGATCATACACACACTGAGGAGGATCACACACACACTCAGGAGGATCACACACACACACTCAGGAGGATCACACACACTCAGGAGGATCACACACACACTCAGGAAGATCACACACACACACAGGAGGATCACACACACACTCAGAGGATCACACACACACTGAGGAGGATCACACACACACACTCAGGAGGATCACACACACACTCAGGAGGATCACACACTGGTGGATCTCCAGCCAGCTCTGGGACAGGAGCCCCAGCACAGCAGGATGAAGGTGGGAGCATCCTGAGGGTCCTGCCCAGCTCAGCCTCACCAGCACAGGGATCACAGGGCACTGTGAGCCAGGTCTGGGGCACACCCAGGAGCTCCAAATCTGCTGAATTCAGGGAGCCAGTTCAGCTCCTTGCTGGGTTTCCAAGCCCTAAATATGAGGGGAAGCAGCAGCACCTCTGCTCCTGCTCATTTCCCAGTCCTGGCTCTGTCCCAGCCCTCTCTGTGGCTGTCCATGGATCTGGAATGCTGCAGCCCCAGCATGGAAGGTGCAGCCACATCCCAGCTCCTTTTCCCAACAATATCCCCAAGTTTCAGCAGAGCTGCCACTCTGCTTCCCTGCCCCACCAAAATTTAACGTGAGTGCAGTGAGGAGGGACAGGGGAGGAGGGGGAGATGCCTCGGGAGGGACTGGGCTGCTGGGGGATGTCCTGTTGGGCAAGGAGAGCACATTTAAAACCCCAGAGCTCATTTAAAACCCCAGAGCCCATTTAAAACCCAGCCAGAGCCCATTTAAAACCCCATCCAGGGCAGAGGCAGTGGGGCACAGCCAGCACCTGGAGTTCAGGAGGTGTTTCCTGAGCTCTCCTTTTGGACGTGGGGTGGAGAAGCTGCCCTGGGTGCTGTGCTGGGGCTGCACTGCAGGCAGTGCCTGCTCAGCAGGACCCAGGGCTGGGCTGCAGGTGGGAGCCCCTGCAGGTGCTGCTGGAACACAGGGAGAGCTCTGCCAGCTCAGGACAAGGTCATCCTGCTCCAAATTAAAACCCTAGGATGGTTTGTTGTTAAGGACCATTAAAGGTTGTTTAGTCCAGCCCCTTGCAATGAGCAGGGACGTCTTCAACCAGATCAGGTTGCTGTCCAACCTGACCTTCGTGGAATCACAGAATTTACACCCTGAGCACCTCCAGAACTCTGCAATCCCTCTCAGCTGCCTCTCTCCTTGGCCTGTTCTCACCTGCATTGTAATTCCTGATCAGACACACGCACCTGCCTCAGCCAAAGGGATCCCCTTAGCCCAGGGCAGAGAACAGAGGGAGAAATTCCTGATGTGCACCAAGGGCACCAGCAGTGTCCCCACAGCCTCCAGACCCAGGCAGATCAAGAGAGGTGCCCCCAAAAAGCAGAGCTTTGCTGAGACACGAGGCACAGGAATTTGCCCTCCTACCTGCTGCACTCCAAACCTCTCAGCTCAGAGGGAGAGCAAAGAGATGCAATGGGTTAAAAAAAACAAATTTTAATGTCTTGCAAGGGTCCAGCCTTCCCCTAATCCCAGATCTGCCTTCCATTATCACAGCCCTACGTTGCTGTCACTTTATCTCCTCCTCCCATTTCCCTGGAGAGGAGCGTGCTGTAAAAGCTCATTGATTAAAAAACAAAACAAAACAAAACAAAACACCAGTTAAAAAAAAGCAGCAGCAGCTGATAAAGGTAAACCAGTGTTGTTTGCGACATCTCCTACACATTGTTTAGCTAGAGGCACACACAGCCCAGCTCCTCAGCAATGCAGGAGGGCTCTTCTCTCTCCTGCTGTAAACCCATCCCAGGCTGCTGGGGGGAATTCAACACGGATTTTGAAGATCCTGAGTGAGCGTTGCCACCCAGGCACAGACAGCTCCAGCCCCTGGGATCCTCACCCACCTGAGGAGATGCACAGCACACCTGCAATATCAGCAGCTGAGCCTTCTGCAGAGCCCCCCCCTGTCAGATGGGGTTCTATGGGAATTCCAGGTCACTCAGGGACAGCTGTGCCACAGAAAAGCTCATCCTGCTGCTCACCCAGGGGTCCAGGACAGGGAAACCTGTGAGGAGCAGATTTAGGGCCTCACAGAGGAGCTGCTTTCGCTCCTCTTCACCCAGAGCTATTCAGCTCCTTTCTCCTGGCCACAAATCAGCCTTTCCCCAAGTGTCCCTCTGTCCTGCCATGAGATGCATCCCCGCTTCAGCTGCACAAGGAATTTTCCAGCAGGAGTGGGTGGGACCAGCCCTCCCTTCCTCCCAGGGTGCCACCACCTCCTCTCCAGCTCTGGATGCTGCCCACAAGTCCTGCCTGGCAGCTCCCAGCAGCTCCTCCACCAACGCACAGGCACCAGCTCCTTCTGGGCTTGTGGTTCTGCTGCTACAGCCAGGATCCTGCTCCATCTTCCCAGGAAGCCAAGGATTGATCCCAATCCCAATCCCAATCCCAATCCCAATCCCAGTCACAGCCCTCCAGGCAGGGATGGGGCTGTGGCAGCTCAGCTGGGCTTGGATCTTGCCTCTGTTGCCTGGTTGGGACCACCCCATCCCAAATCGTCAGGGATGGCTCCATCCCCATCCCAAAATTGTCAGGGATGGCTCCATCCCATCCCAAAATTGTCAGGGATGGCTCCATCCCATCCCAAAATTGTCAGGGATGGCTCCATCCCATCCCATCCCAAAATTGTCAGGGATGGCTCCATCCCATCCCAAACCATCAGGGATGGCTCCATCCCCATCCCAAACCATCAGGGACGGCTCCATCCCCATCCCAAAACCATCAGGGATGGCTCCATCCCCATCCCAAACCATCAGGCTCCATCCCCATCCCAAACCATCAGGGATGGCTCCATCTCCATCTCCATCCCAAACCATCAGGGATGGCTCCATCTCCATCCCAAAACCATCAGAGATGGCTCCATGCCCATCCCTGCACCAGGATTTTCCCCAAGGAACCCTTGCCCTGCCTGAGTTAAATTACCCCTAGATCCAAGGAGTGCCAAGCCCTGCACCTCCTCTTAGGAACATTAATGCAAAGGCTAAAATCCCTGTGTAAATAGGGATCTTTAGGAGTGTAAACAGAAACACAGATTGAAGCTGCCATTATTGATTTTTTCCCCCCCTCCACACACATGCCAGGGTCAGGAAGTGTTTTCACTATTGATCCATCAATAATGCTTAGGAAACCCAAAATGCAAAACAGGACCTTGGCTAAGGAAAAGGCCCTGCCAAGGCTCAGAGCTCCCTGGGAGAGGTGAACTGGGTGTGAGTGTGGCACATCCCTCCCCTCCCCTTGGCCTGTGCTTGTTGCAGCAGCTCCCTGACCCTGTTTGGGGCACACAAACTCCAGGGGAGCAGCAGAAAAACCTTTCTCCCAGCTAAAACCTTCTCCTTGAGACATCAGCGAGCCCAACGGAGCAGAAAACCTGCGGCAAAGTGAAATCCTCGGCAATCAGGGCCTCATTGTGTGGCAGCAAAGCATTTGTAAGGCTGTTATCTGAATTTAACTCAATTAGCAACCATTTCCAGTGGTTTACACACCAGAGAGATAAACAGCATTGGAAATTCAATCCGTGCTCTTTCTTTTAAGTGACCAAATAAATCAGCTTCCTGAGTGAGCAGCAAATCCTCTGGGATGAGCCTCTGGGAGGCACAGAACCCATCTCTGTGAGCAGCCAGGGCTGCTGCAAAAGAGCTGCCCTGACCCCAGAGAGAGAGCAAGGGCAGGAAGAAGCCAAAAAGCCCAGCTAAAGACTCAAAAAGATTTTTAGAAACTGCCAAAAGTTCCTAGACAAGGTTACCTGCAAGAGCTCAGCATCCCTACCTGCCTCCTTCTTACCTGGGCTGCTGGTCCCAGCTGGACCTGAGTGTGAAGGGATGGGATGTGCAGAAAGGGTTAATGGTCCAAGAGCAGATTCTAATTTTTTGGAGCCCTGAATGGTTTGGGAGCTACTCCTTAAAGCCTGCCTAGGGTCAGTGGGAGGATTGTCCCAGCTTCCCTGGCTGGAATGGCTTTGTTGAAAGAACTGTCCCCAAGGCTGAAGTCTCAAATCCCTGCCCCTGCTGCTGCTTCCTCTCCCTGTGACCCACAGCTCCTCCTCATCTTCAGGGGATGGGCTGAAGGCTCTGGGTGCAGCAAGGGGACCCCTCCTTGGGCATCTTCTCCTCTGCCTTCAGCAGGGCAGGGATGAGAGGATCCATCCGCCAGGAGGTCTCTGTGTGCCCTTGGTCCACCCCACCCTCCTGGGCCTGTTCTCCTTTCTTATCTTTCCTTCTTATCTGTTCATCCTTCCTTATCTTCCCACTGCACCGTGCCCACCTGACAAAGCTCCAGGAATTGGGGACTCCATGTCCCCATGAGGCTTTCAGGGGGAAGTTCAAGAGGGTGAGGGCAAGGTGAGAGTTTCCCTCCTTGCCCAACCCTGCTGCCCTCCCTGTGGCCATCACAGGGAAAGGGGCAGAAAGCCCCAGCCTGTCCTGCTCTCAAACCAAGCCTGGGCCACCAGCACTCATTAATTAATGAGAAATTAAACTCTGATCTCTCTTGGCCAGGGGGTTTTTACCTGTCCCAAGGGTACCTCGGTGCCTGACTTGTTCAAATACTCTGAGCATCCACGTTTAAATGGGAATTTTACTCTCTGGGTGAGATGGAACCTGCAAGGGACGTCCAAGGAACCAGAGAATGGAAATGCAGAGGGAATGGAGGGGAGGTGGCTGCTCACAGTGTGGAGGCATCTAGAAACAAGCAAAATCAACCCCAGCAGCAGAGCCAAGAGAGAAACAAAGTGTTACCTTGCCAAGGATATCAAGTGCTCAGAAGAGATCTGATCTTCCGTGAAGTTACCTGAGAGTGTAATTTCGTATGTGCTACCAAAATAGACTGCAGAGCAGTTAATGTGTTTGGATTATCTAAATGGCGTGGCAAGAAAGTCAATAATAGAAGGAGAAATTAAATCAAGTCAGAGCTGGCCCAACAAATGGTGCAGAGAGTCCTTGCAGCTGTGGGAGGCAGTGCCCTTTCCTCCTTCCCCCTGCGTTTGGGGCCACGCGTTGGGTTTGGTGGCAGCTGAGACTCCCCACAACAGCCCCAGGAGTTTCAGTCAATTCCAACCCTCTGGATGAGGTCGAGTCCCTGGTGGTTTAGCAGCAGCCTGGTGGAAATGGCTCCCTGCTCCCTCAGGGGATGGGAGAGGGAGGATTCACATCCCGCGCAGGGGCAGGACCACACCGCGGCCCAGCTCCTCATGCTCTGCTCCGGGGGGATTGGCAAGATGCAAAAACAAAGAAAAGAAACCGAGGGAAACCGAGGCACAGCCCCACACCCCCCACCACGAGCAGAGCCCTTTGCTGACGGACCAGGTCCAGGGATGCAGAAGCAAAAGGGGTGCAAGTGTTGGCTTTGCATAAGCGTGAGCTGCCACTTATGCAAGCGCCGCCCACACGCCCGCTCCGCTCCGCGGGGAGAGGAGAGGAGAGGAGCATCCTGAAGCGCTCACACCACGAGCAGCATTGCTCCTGCCAGTAATCCTGGGCAGGACTACTCCCAGGAGGAATGTTCCTGGTGGCATAACCCTTGGCAGGATGGCCCCTGGCTGCGTGGAGCTCATCCCTCGCGGCCGGGCACGGCACCAGATGTCCAGCGGGGCATCTCTGCCTCCGGCCGGGATGCGTGCGTTGGCGCCGGTGGCCTTGGAGCCACCGTGGTGGTTCTGAGCCTACCTAATTTTTGCATGCATGCACGAAGCCTTTCTTCAAGATTTGACACTCTGTTCTGAAGCTCTTCGTAGTCATAGGCGCCAATCTCCTCCTGGAGTTCGTTTAGAACTGACGTCAGATTCTGGACCTCCTCTTTAAACTGCAATACCAATTTGGCATCGGCTTTGTACTCTTCCAACACTGGTATCAAAGGCCTAAGTTCCTCCATTTTCGCTTTTATTGCCTGCAAGGTTAAAATAAGCTCGGTTCAGTGCTATGCGTGCAAAAATCTGCAACACTCTGCCTTGACCTGGGTGCTTCCTATGGGAGCGAAATGTTCACATTTCCCACAATTATTAGCATTAAAATTAGCTCAATTATTATTTTTGGTCCGAATGATGTCTTGGCAAGAACATATTAAACAGGCTGCAGAACACCAAAATATTTGGGAAAGGCCTTTATTTGTCATTTTTAGAATGCAACATCTTAGGGTTACATGCTTCAGATCACATACACAAAGAGTTGTTGTTTTTTTTTTTTCTTTTTTTTCTTTCCAAAAAATAAAAGAAAATAAGATATATATGCATTGACAAGGGTTTCAAACTATTCATGAAATGCATCTACAATTGCATGCAAAGGAAGATCTCGGTTGTGTGGTTCAAGGTTCCTTAGTGAGATATGGTGCTAATTTGGAAAATAATCAAAAAAAAATCAATGCATGGTGCAAAATGCTCTGTGGCCCTCTTTTCATGGTTACATGGGAGTGAACTGCTTCTTCAGTCACTGCAGCATTGAAAAAACTTGCTTTTTAGTTAGCCCTGTAAGCAAGAAAATGAAATACTGTTGAGGATCTAGCTCACTAACCTGCCTTATATAGATAGCCATTCATAGACAAATACTCTTACGGCACTAAAGAGAGAAAAAAAACCAACACAAGAGCTCCAAAGCACTCACAGTTTAATGCTGGCATTAGCAGGAACAAAATGCTGTGCCTGTTCTTTCAAATGCTGCTTTGGCAGCAAATTAGACAAAAAATTCCTCACTGGTTTCAAGCACGGAACAGAAAAACAAAATTCATTATCAGATGGATTTTGCAGAAATGAATTTTTTTTTCTTTTTTAATTTTTTTTTTTTTGCTTTTTTGCTTATTTAAAGGCTCAGAATGCAGCATTTTGTTGCAGATGCTTTGCTCCAGCAGCTAATGAGTAGACATTAATATGCATGCACCTACCCGTTAATGAAGCTGTGTTAGAACACCCAAAGTCCCTGGTGCTGCTCAAATTACAGTGGCCAAGCTCCCAGCACCCAGGGCTGTGACATCTGCCTGTGTCCTGAAGCTTTTTGGGGCTGAACAGGATCAGGAATTCCTCCTCAGCCTCCTTCCCATCCATCCCCTCCTATTTAAGCCAAGAGGATTTTTCCCTCCCGGGCTTCGCACGTGGGGAATGTTTTAAATTTTATTTCATTTCAAGTTCCCTGGGCAATGGGGAAGGTTGAACTCATCAGAGTGGTGGAGGGGGGGAAAACAATAATAACTGAAATAAAGAAATAATTAAATAAAAGAAACTCATGCTCAAGTCTTTCCATCCAGACTGCAGAGCTAAATTTAGGGTCCTGCAGTAACTGGAGATGGGGAGCGGAGGAGGTGGAGTTGGTGAAAAGTTTTAAGAACCATCTTCCCAGCTTTTTATGAGATAATCATGGTATTTCAGTATTTAGCATTAAAAAAAAATCTGCTTTAAAATACCAGCCAGCTGCCTGCAAATGAGGGTGGGAATCAGCTGGGTGGCTGATCAGAAAAGTCCCCAAATTCCACCAGAAATCTTTTCCATTCGATTTTTTATATCTATTAACCCGCAGCACGGCTAAAATTTAAAATTCCAGTATTGCTCAGAACATCTTTTTTGGCAATTTCATTCATCCTCAAGCAACTTCCTGAGGGTCTGGCCACTGCTCCCAGTGCCAGCTGCATTCCAGAGGCTGCAGCTCCTCTCCCCCTCTGCCCAGCACCAGGACACCACACAAAACCCATCAGAAGGTGCTGCCTCTGCTGCCAACACCCCAAATTGGCCAAAATCCTGGAGATGTGCAGGTTGCCAGCCTGAGGACAGCTGTAATAATTGTATTTTGGGTTTTTTTTTTTCAGGGGGGGTGATGTTTGATTGATAAACTCCTTTCTCCAGCCACCCCCAGGGGAGATGGGGTTTGGTGACTGCCCGCTGTGGTTTGCCACGTGCTGCAGGAATGCAAAGGGAGCCCCAGTTCTTGGGGTTTTTTCCCAAGAAATGGGTGCTGGGCATGGCATGGAGAAGCTGCCTGGCCACAGAGGGGAGCCCACCTCACCCAGAGCTGGGGTGATTCCCTGCAGACCCCCCTGATGGAATCACCCTGCACCGCCCTGTTTCGGGCACCCAGGTGGGTGTGGGAGCACTGAGATTTGTGCTTTTGCCCTAAAACAAGACGCAGGGCTGAGGGTGTGAGGCCACAGCCTGGATCTGGCTGTGCTTTGGGCAGGAAGGACCCCACAGCTGGGCTCCCCTGATGGGAGCCAGGGCCACAATCCCCTGGGCACAGCTCCCGTAGCAGTTTGGAAATCAGACCTACCTTAAACTGCCTTGCCAGGTGCTGCTTGTGGCTTTCTTCCACTTGCTTAAATTTGGATTCCAGTCCCCTCATCTGGTTTTCCATCTTCTCCACATACTGTAGGTCTCTCTGAGTCCTCCTGTCCAACACCTCTATCGACTGGGACATGTTTTGCACCTGCCAAACGAGAAGGGACTCATTAAAAAGTGCTGCCAGCAGCGAGGCAGCCCCCCTTGCATCCCAAGGCTGACCTTTCCCACAAGCTCAGCACAGCTAAAGGGCAATCAGCCCATGCATTATTTACTGCCTCATCAACAGCAGCTCCCAGCTTACCACCCCGTGCTCTAAAACACAGCAAAACTGCTTTCATAAATGATTTTTTTTTTCTTTCTGCAGAGAAGGATTCAGCAATCTGACATGGAAATGAGGGGTGTAGTTGAGGTTAAACTCAGGCTGGCCTCTCTGACAGGCACCTGCTGTGGCACGGGGTGAGCTCAGAGGTGACAGCAGCACACCTGGCTGGGGGGAAAAGCTCCAGCCCAGGTGCACATTTCCATCCCCTGGTGAGCACAAACCAGCAGAACTTCATGATCCACCCAGCCTGCTCCAGCAGCACCTGCCACATCCAACCCAGGGGCAGGGAGGGCATCCTGGGGCCGGGGAGCACCGGGCATGGTTGGCACCCCTGTGGGAGCCGAGCGGTGCCGCATTCCCGCCCGGAGCCCATCTGGCCCCGCCAGGGAATGATGCAAGGAGCCTGGCTGGGCTGGCGGTGACAAAACGAGCTGGAGGTGTGAGGAGGGGAGGGGAACGCCAGCGAGGCTGACCTGATTTTGAAGGTTGGCTGCCATCTGATTTATTAAGATATTCCCTCCTGTTTTCCAGGCTGGGAGAGGTGGAACGGGTCTGACGTCAGCTCCTATTTAGCACCAAGCCGTATTTAAGGGCTCTGCAGCGGGGCCGGACGTGTCTGTCCCACGGTGGGGACGTGACAGGGCTCAGCCCACGGGTGCTGCTCCTGCCACCGCCACGTCACCCCAGCCGTGCCACCACCACCATGACGTCTGTGGGTAAAGTGAATCAGGCACCCAGCCTGCTGCTGCTGCTGCTGCTGCTGCGTCAGGGCCTTGCTCCTGAGCCAGCCTGATCCCAGCCTGATCCCAGCCTGTCTCCATCCTGTTCCTATCCTGATTCCATCCTGCTCCCAGCCCGCTCCCAGCCTGATCCCATCATGCTCCCATCCTGCTTCCAGCCTGTTTCCATCCTGTTCCTATTCTGATTCCATCCTGCTCCCAGCCCACTCCCATCCTGCTCTCGGCCTGCTCCCAGTCCACTCCCATCCTGATCCCATCCTGTTCCTATCCTGCTTCCATCCTGCTCCCAGCCCGATCCCATCATGCTCCCATCCTGCTTCCAGCCTGATTCCATCCTGATCCTATCCTGCTCCCATCCTGATTCCATCCTGCTCCCAGTCCGCTCCCATCCTGATTCCATCCTGCTCCCAATCCACTCCCATCCTGATCCTATCCTGCTCCCATCCTGCTCCAGCCTGATTCCATCCTGCTCCCAGCCCACTCCCATCCTGATCCCATCCTTCTCCCATCCTGCTCGGCTGTGGGTGGATGGATGGATCTGCTCCCCGGATGGATGGGTGCCACATCCGCTCCTGTCTGCATCCTCACTGCAGCCAAGCTGGGGTGGGGAGGGAAGGAGTGGTGAAAATCCCACATTTCCTCTGGCAAATCCCACTGCGGTGGGCTGGGACTTACCTGGAGTGGCAGAGTGAGGGCACGGCAGGACAGCACAGGGCAAATGCCAAGGGTGCCCCTCCAGCTTGGAAAAACCATCACAGTGCCCGTTGCTCATGCAGGATGACACTGAAACTATTGCAGGGGTCTATTAAAAATGTATGGATGAGCTGCATGGCAAAGGCCAACAGGCTTTGGAGTGTTCTGTACAACTGCTCCGGGGGCCAGAGTGTTCCTCAGCAAAGGTGAAGCTATTTGTGGTCTCTGAGGCTCAGAGATGAAGCAGCAGCAGCACCCTGACCTCCCCAGGAGCTGCTCAGGGAGGTGTGAGGAGCAGGGAAGTGCAGAACAAGGTTCGGAGGAGAAAAGAGCAAAGCTGAGCTCAGCCAGAGCCTGGTCAGCTCTCATTAAGCTGTGCCTACCGAAGGGAATGTCAGCTCTCAGCGGGTGTTAATTCACCTGGGCTGCATGTGGAGGGGTTTGAAGACCTCTCTGTGCCCTGAGGCAGGAGAAGAGGAGCCTTAGACAAGCATGGCTGGGCTGCCAAGCTACTTTTATTCCAGTCATCCAGCCTGTCCTTCGAGCTGAGCAGCAGAATTGTTCCAAGGAGCAGAGAGAGGGGTGACTTGTAGGGCTCATGCAAAATTAATCCCATTTATTCCACTAGTGCCTAACCCCAGCTGCAAATAACCAGAAAAAGAGCATTTCTGTAATGACAGAGCAATACCTGAGTCTGCTGAGTAAAATTTTGGGAGGCTCCTTGGGCTCTCTCTCAGGTGGTGGGAAGGGAGGGACGTGCTCTGCTCTGAGAGCATCTCGCCCAGGCTGCTGCCCTCAAACACCTCTGGAACGTTTCTGCTCCCCCCTGAAGCACAGGAAAATTCTCTCCTCACGTGCCTCTGCACAGAGGTGCCTCAAATGAGCTGCTGTGCTGTTCTGGGGTGGGTTTCACAAGTCCAGAGTGGGTGTTTGTTGCCTGTGTTGTTTTCCATCGGGCGAGGTCCTGGCCAGATTTGCAGGGATGAGCCTGAGAATCCTGCCAGCCCCAGCACTGAGGATCTGCCTCTTTTCCCTCATTAGCACATTATGCCCTTGATCCAGCAAAGCACTTTGGCACATGATTAGGTTTCAATGAGCCTGTTGGAGCCCAGGCTGAAGCATGTACAGAAGTGCTCTAATGAACTCAGGCCCAAGGATAGTGCCTCTTAAATTCCCTCAGCTCCATCCATCAGCTGCAGTCCTCCAACCTCGCCTGAAAATGCTTTTTGCCTCCTCTCTCAGCCTGAAACCTCATTTTCACCAAGATAATGTGAGACAGATACCTGTGGCTCTCTGGGAGAAAAGAGTTATTTTTAGCAGTTGAAATAGGAAATTAATACAAATGAAGCTTCCAGTGCTGCTCTTGTCATCCTGTTTGAGGAGCTGATTCACAATTAAACCAGAGTCACAGGGAGTCAGCGTTGGCCTGATGACCTCAGTGAGGTTTATAAGGTCAGATCCAAGGTTTAAACCCTGCTCAAACTTCCCTGTGGATCAGCCTTTCCTGGCAGCTCCAAAAGGGTTGTTCTGAGCCCAGCTCTGGGGTTTCAGCTGGGATCAACCTTCAGCCTTGGGGAGCTGCACAAACTGATGGAGCAAGAGGAATCTTGGGGGAGATTTCCAAGGTTTGGGGTAAAAATCAGCAGAGAAATGGACTCAGCTGATGGTTCAGGAAACGAAAAGTTCATCTGATAAGGTTTGCACGAGGCAGTGATGGCTGAGAAGAGATGGCACCGTCCTGGGAGTGACCACCAGAGGAACAAAAAGAGCTGTAAAATCTGGAAATCAGCACTGGCTGAGAGGAAGGATTGGCAGGAAACCAGAAATGGTTTCACCGGCAGAAGAGGAAGCTGTGCCCGATAACAGGGCCAGACAAATAAACAAATAAATCAATCAATCAGATTTCTGTTTGGAGATCAAACACAACCTGATGATGAGCAGGACTGAGGCGATGTCCTGGTTTGGGTGCAGTCCAAGGGCTGCACTCAGCACCTGCCGCGTGTGAGGCTGGAAGGACTCGGCGTGGCCCAGCCAAGGATGAGCTCAGACCCCTCGAGTGTCAAACCCTGGGCTGAACACCCTGAGCAGCCCTGGCTGCCCTCCTTCCCCTCTGTGACCTGCCAGGGTGCCCAGCACTCCTTCCCTTCCTACACACGTCCTCATCCCCGTGAGCTGAGCACGGACGGATGGCAGCTCTGAACCTCCAAATCCCAAAAGATTCCTGCATGGAGATTTCCCTGAAGATGCTCTAATTGCTTTGTGTGCACACACATGCAGCTGATGCCTTGTAACACCATTTCCATGGGTGAATTCCACGCCTGCTCCTTGGAAAGCCCAACCACAATTTCCCCCTTGACACATTGTGCTGCTTCCTCTGCTGCCAGGGAGAAACCAGGGGCTGCAATTTCCCCCCATCGCAGAGCCAGGGTTAGAATGCCAGCTGAGGGAAGGAGATTTCAGGATTGAAATCCTCCCTGGGAAGCTGGAAGCTCTGCTCTGCAGTTGTTTGCACCTCCAGGGATGACCAGTTCAGCCTCCATCGGGATCAGATGTCTGGCACTAAGAGCCTGTTCCTTATTTTGGGGTTTTTCATATAGGTTAGCGTGGGAGTGAGATGCAGCCAGATTAGCAGGCAGGTATCATATCCCACAACACACGCCCAGAAATCCTGCTCCTCCCTCACTTTTTCTCCATTGGCAGCCAGAGAGCTGCATTAAAAAAACCCCCACTGAGCACCTCCACCCTCCTGATATTATCCCAGGTCTCCCATTCCCAACTCCTGCCCATCAGCAGAGGGCATTGGGTCAAATCCTGATTGTTTGGAGTGGATGAGGAGTTCTGGGAGCACCTCTGAGCTGTTTATAAATCCTGCTGCCTCTCAGGAGCAAAAGCACCCAGGGTGTTATTGCTGTGAGAAAGAAAAGCCTGACTTGGGATTATTTTTAGCAGCCTCTGACAACCCAAAGGATTGTTTTAGGGCTGAATGTTTCCTGGCTGGCTTTATTGTCCCCAGCACATGGGGAAATCAGTTAAGTGGAGGTTTAATATTGTTAGAGGGAATTAATACAGCAGCTTTCCCCAAAGCAGCAGGATGAAAATTCTTTTGTCATGCACGGCACAGGCCAATATAGCATTAGGGGATGGGGTTTAATTATATATCCAGCACAGGAGCCAGCTCATATTTGCAAGACAAGAGCACAATTTCACATGAAACAGCATTTCTTCACTGAAATCTATTATCTGGAAAATTCCTTGTTATTGGGGATGTTTCCCTAATGAGATTTTTTTGATCTTTTCGGACAGCAGACTATTAAAAACTAATCAAGAGGATGTCAACGTTAGGCAGAAAACCACAGAGAGTCATCTCTGTGCTACCTGCTGGCGACAGCTTGCAGGGTTTCACTTGACCTTTTCAATACCACCTTGCCTAGAAAAGCTTGGCTTTGGGCTTTTAATTCTCTCTCCTCTCCTGTTGCTGAGTCTGCTCTCAAACTGCTTGTGCCAACAGAATAAAAAAAAAGGGATTTTTTTTTTTATTTTTAAGATTTTTTTTTTAGAGATACGGTTCAATATTGGTGCTTTGATCTCAGCAGTTTTCCCTTGACCTTAGGCCAGGCTCTCTTCTCAGAAAACACTTAAAGAGAATTCTCCTCCTGCCCTCAGCTGATTATTCCCCACTACACACACAGGGACAGCTCCCCATGGAAAAACCATCCCAAGGGGTTTTCCCTGGAAACCAAGGCTCAGCTCAGGTTTCTCTCCCACCAAACCAAAGCACTTTTGGCAGCAGGGGCCAAGCATTACCTTTTCTAGGAGTTGTCTCAGCTGCTTTGTCCTGGCATCACGCGAGCACATCGTCTGCTGAGGTGCCACCACTGTGCATATACAACGTCCCTCGCTGTCCTGGGCAGAGCTGTACACCTGCCAGCTTTCCTCTGGGTTGGTAGGCAACACCTAATTAACACAGGGAGAGATGGGTTAATTAACCAGGGGAGGCCTGGCAGGGCTCTGGGAGGTGAAGGGGGATGAGGACGTGGCAGGGAGTGGAGGCTCCTCCGAGGGCCCAGCTGGCAAAATTCACTTGGAATGCAAAAATATGGATTGGGGACAAATCAGAGAAAGCTCTGAAAAGGAGAGGAAGAGCTGAAGACACGAAGGCAACGCGAGTGGGAAAGCAGGGACACAGGGAACAGTGAAAATTCCGGGTGCTGGGCACATCGGGGTGGGAGCCCTGCCCTGCTGCGGTGACAGAGCCCTCCTTAACACGGGGACAGGGATGGGGACAGAGCCCTCCTTAACACGGGGACAGGGATGGGGACAGAGCCCTTAACACTGGGACAGGGATGGGGACAGAGTCCTTAACATGGGGACAGGGATGGGGACAGAGCCCTCCTTAACACCGGGACAGGGATGGGGACAGAGCCCTTAACACTGGGACAGGGACGTGCCCGGGCCACCAGGGAGGGCACAGCGCCCTGCCGAGGGCTGAGCAGTGCCCCCAGCTCTGCAGAGCCCGCCGGGGTCTGGGGCCGGGTCTGGCAGCCGGGGACGCGCTGGGCTGAGCGCACGGACACCGCGAGGTACGGACACACGGACACCCTGAATTACAGACACCCCAAGGCACGGACACACGGACACCCTGAATTACAGACACCCCAAGGCACGGACACCACGAGGTTTGGACAGTCTGAGGTACGGACACCCCGAATTATGAATGCCCCAGGGCATGGATACCCCAAGTCACAGACACCCCAAGGTATGGACACCCCAAGGCACGGACATCCCGAATTACAGACACCCCGAGGCACGGACACCCCGAATTACGGGCACCCCGAGGTACAGACGCTCGAGGTATGGACACCCCGACCTACGGACACCCCGAGTTCCGTTCCCCCCCTCTCTGTGCCCGTTCCCCGGGCATGAGGACCTTCCCGGACAATCTCTCCCCTCCGCTCCAGGCAGGGGAAGCCCGGAGCCGAGCCCTGTGCAGAATCCCCAGCAGGGACGCGATGCAGCGCTGAGGGCACGCCGGGGAACGGAGCCCACCCCAAACACAGCGCGTTCCCCTCTCTGCTCTCAATTTTCCTTCTGTCTCACGGCATAATCCATTAGTTAATCCTAACCCAGGCTCGGAGCACTTTGAAAGTGTCACCGTGTCCCCAACCAGAAGGGAAATGTTCCTTCCACCACTTCCCTACAGAACAAATCACCTTGCAAATGCCCACGTTGACAGACATGCCCGGGCGGACGCGCAATTGGATTCCCTGACTAAAACAACCGGGAAAAAAAAAAAAAAAAGAATAATAAATGGATCTCATAAACCCTGACAACGTGGAGAAAAAAAATAAAAAGATCCCAGCTCCATTCACTGAGCAGCACAAGAACCACACGGAATACTCCGGGAACAGCAGAGCTGCAGCAGCGGGGCTCTGTCAGAAAGCACGAGCGTGCAGCCTGCAGGAGAAAGGTGCCCGACTCTCCCTGCTCAGGGAAGACAGACAGACAGACAGACTGCAATGATTTTCCCAGCCATTCCCAAGGTGGGAAGCTCAGGCACGGCCCCAGCTCTCCAGCAGAGCAGGGACAGGGGGTGCCCAGCGCGGCTGCATCCCCCCCATCCCTCCAGGGCGGATCGCGGAGGGAGAGCAGCGGAGGCGCCTCCCGGGACTCGCGCCCGCTCCCTCGGCGGCTTTTGCAGCGGCCACGAGGGAAACTTTGCATCCCTTCGGCGGCAGGGACGGTGCGGGGAGGCAGCCGAGTCACCCCCCGGCGCCAAGGGGGGGTGGCCGAGCAAGAGGAGAGGAGGGGAGAGGCAGAGACGCTCCCTGCGCCGTCACCCCCATCCCCTGCCAGCGCCCCATGCCCGCTCCCGCAGCACCGCGGGGACACTCGAGGGGCGGCGATCCTGCAGGGGGGGACCCTGCCGGCCACGGGGACACCTGGGCAAGGAGAGATGTGACAGCCGGGCGGGGAGGGACTGCGCGGCGGCGGGGAGCGGCCGCAGGGACGCTCCGGGATGCGGGGACGCTCCGGGATGCTCCGGGACGCGGGGATGCTCCGGGAGGCTGGCGTGCCCCGGGATGCGGGATGCTCGGGGATGCTCCGGGATGCTGGGATGCTCCGGGATGCTCCGGGATGCTCCGGGCAGCCCTCCCCGTGCCCCGCAGCCCTCCCGCACTTACTCCCGTGCTGCGGTCCAAGGTGCCGCCCGTGGCCGCCGTGAGTTTGGTGGTGTTGAGCCCCACGAGGGAGGGCAGCGTCTGCGACATCCAGTTGGTGATCATGGCCATGGTGCTGAGGACGACTCCAATCTTGAGTAAAGGCACAGACATGTCTGCGGGGGGGGCGGCAGGCACCCTTCATTCTGCACCGGCGCCGGGCTCCATGCCGCTGCCTTCGGGCTGCGCCAGCCGCCCCGCCGCCGCCGCCGCTCGCCGCCGCCCCATCGTCCTCCTCCTCCTCCTCTTCCTCCTCCTCCTCCTCCTGTGCCCTGCCCGGCGCTGTGCCCGCTGTGCAGCCGGAGGAGCGGGGCTGGCTCCCTGCGCCCCAGCCCCAGCCCCAGCCCCTGCGAGCGGCTGCGGGAGGCGGAACCGGGGCGGGACCGGAGCGGGAGGGACGGGCAGAGCCCAAGCAGGGGGGACACTGCGGTGGGAGATGGGCGAGAGGGAGGGGACGGCGGAGTGCGGGGAGGGAGGGGAGAAAAGGGTTTGGGGAGAAGGGAGTGGGAGGGGAGGTTTGGGGAAAGGGGAGGGGAGGGATGGGGAGGGGGAAGAGGTATGGGGAGAAAAGATTTGGGGATGAAAGATCTGGGGAGAAGAAATCTGGGGAGAAAAGATCTGGGGAGAAAAGATTTGGAGAGAAAAGATCTGGAGATAAAAGATCTGGGGAAGGAGGAGGGAAGGGAAGGAGAGAAGAAAAATTATGGGGAAGAAAAGAAAAAAATATGGGGAGGAAAGATTTGGGACAGGGATGTGGAGGGAAGGAGAGAAAAAAGATTTGGGGAGAAAAGATTTGGGGAGACTTAAAAGAATCAGGGAGAAAAGGTCTGAGGAGAAGGGAGTGGGAGGAGAGGTTTGGGAAAAGGGGAGTGGGAAAAGGGAAGAGGTATGGGTAGAAAAGATTTGGAGATAAAAGATTTGGGGAGAAAAGATCTGGGGAAGGGGGAGAGAAGGGAAGGAGAGAAAAAAAAATATGGGGAGGAAAGGTTTGGGACAGGGAAGGGGAAGGAAGGAGAGAAAAAAGATTTGGGGAGAAAAGATTTGGGGAGAGGTGAAAGGATCAGGGAGAAAAGGCTTGGAGAGAAAGGAAAGAATTGGGGAGAGGGGAGAGATTGAGCAGAGGGGGACAGGCATGGGGAAGGAAGAGAAAGGTTTGGGGGGAGGGAAGAAGATTTGAGGAGATAAATTGGGTGGGGGGAGAGGAATGAGGAGAGAGGGAAAATTAGGGAGGAGGTGGAAAGGGCTTTGGGGAGGTGGTGGAAGGGATTTTGGGGAGATGAAATGGATTTGGGGGAGGTAGAAGGGGTTTTGGTGAGCAGGTGGAAGGGATTTTGGGGAACAGATGGATGGGTTTTGGGGGGGAGATGGAGGGGATTTTGGGGAGCAGATTGAAGAGATTTTGGGGGGCAGGTGGAAGGGATTTTGGGGGGCAGATTGAAGGGGTTTTGGGGAGCAGATGGAAGGGGTTTTGGGGTGAGGTGGAAGGGGTTTTGGGGAGCAGATTGAAGGGGTTTTGGGGAGCAGATGGAAGGGATTTTGGGGAGCAGATGGAAGGGGTTTTGGGGTGAGGTGGAAGGGGTTTTGGGGAGCAGGTTGAAGGGGTTTTGGGGAGCAGATGGAAGGGGTTTTGGGGTGAGGCGGAAGGGATTTTGGGGAGCAGATGGAAGGGGTTTTGGGGTGAGGCGGAAGGGGTTTTGGGGAGCAGATTGAAGGGGTTTTGGGGTGAGGTGGAAGGGATTTTGGGGAGCAGGCGGAAGGGATTTTGGGGGGTGCGGCTCCCCCACTGCGGCGTGTGGCGCCCTCTGGCGGCTGTGAGCGGCGCTGCGGGCCGGGGTCGCTCGGTGGTCGCGGGGACAGCGGGGACACGGCGGGGACACGGCGGGGACACGGCGGGGACACGGAGCCGTGCCAGGACCAAGGGGAGCCGGAGCCGTTCACCGCAGTGTGGCACCTCTCCCGCACAGACCCGCGGGCTCTGGGTCCCCTGCGGGTCCCCTGCGGTCCCCAGGTCCAAGCGGGCTGGGCTGTCAGAGCATCCCCCACACCCCCGACTGTCACCTCGCCACGTCCTGCCACGACAGCACGAAGGACAAACCAAAGCTCACGGTCAGCCCTGCTCCCGCCTCATTCCCCGCGCAGGAATTGGCTGCCGAGCGATGCAAAGGGCGCACAGCCTGTCCGGCCAGCCTGGAATGTCACCTGGGCTTGGTCACCACTCAGGCGTCCCGAAGCTGCTTGAAGAAGTGCCCTGGTGACTTCAGAAGCCAAACCTCCGACCAGCAGAACTCCACAGCTCCTGCATCCTTCCCTAAGAGAACCTCGGAGCTCCCTGTGCAAAGCAGCACAGAAATGAAGCCCCTGTCCCTCTGCAGAGGACACAAGTGTCACCCCTGCCTTGTGGCACAGCCCCAACCTTGATACGGGTGCAGGGAGCCTCAGCTGCTCCATGGGCTGGCCCTGGGAGCCACCACATTCCCACCAGAGTCTGACCAGCCCAGCCCCAAACCCGAGCCCTCCAGAGCTGCTGTTCCACTGCTGTGGATTCTTGGGGTGGGGGTTTGGTTGCCCCAAAACCTCGACCCACCTCACATCCAGCACCCGGGTGATGTGCAGAGCACATCCCAGCAGGGAAGCAGGAAGGCCCAAAATGCAATCCCTGCTCAGCTGGCCTGTCCCACCTCAGCAGGACCTTGTCCCACCTGACCAGGACCTTGTCCCACCTCAGCAGGACCATGTCCCACCTCGCCAGGACCGTGTCCCACCTCACCAGGACTGTGTCCCCTGCTGGGGACGTGGCCCTTGTTGTGGGATCATCCCAGCACAGCCAGGCTGGGCAGAGGGAGCAGGAGCAGGCTGGGGGGGCAGGAGCAGCTTCATCAGGCAAAAAAAAAAAAAACAAACAAACCCAAAAATAAATCAAACAAACAAACAAAAAAACCCCAAAAAACCCCGCACACTTGGAACAGTTCCACCTTTTAGGAGGAATCCCAAATCCCTGCTCTGCCAGGTGCTTTGCTGTGCTCAGGCCTTGATTGCCCCTCTGATTTCCCACCCCAGTGCTGATATCCCAACAGCCCCAAGGTCCTTTTGGGAACAGAGTTTGTCAGGGAAGTTTATTCCTCATATTTGTCTGCTCCAGACACATACATGGGAATTAATCCTGTGGATATTGCAGTATTTAAATTTAAGAATCTCTCCTGTGCTTTGCTCTGGATAAAAATCCCTCCTGTGCCTTGCCCTGGATCCCAGCTGGGCCGAAACCTCATTTCCCGGCAGGGCAGGCAGGTGATTTCATTCCCATTCCCTTCCTGCTCTGCCATGATTAAAGCTCCTCCAGACAGGGCCAGCAAAGCCCAGAGAGGAGCTGTACCTGTAATAATGGGGGAAAAAGAGAAATCCTGGGGGATTTTCTTTCTTTCTTTCTTTCTCTCTCCTGTTTGCAGTGTTTATGAAAGAATCAAAAGCAGCATTTTTGGGGGAATTTTGGAATTTGTTTTCTTTTTTTTTGTTGCTGCCTAGATTCATGGAGTTAAGGAAAGGACATCAAAATGTTCTTCCAGACCCTTTTAAATTTTAAATTAAAGACCTTTGAAAAGTCTTAATGCATCAATGACCTGCCAGGAGCAGGAAGGGTCACAGCCCTTCCCCAAGGCATGGCCATGGAAGCTGAGCCCACCCCAAATCCCAGATCTGGTGGAAAAAGAGGCTCCCAGGAGCTGCTGTTCCCCTTTTTAGGGATGCAGGGCTGTGCAGAGCAGGAATTGGAGTTGCTGGTGTGTGATGAGCTGCAGTGAGCAGGACAATGACTTCTGTCACTTTTTGACACAGGTGGTGTGCAGGCACAGGAGCTGTGCCTCACCCTGATCACCTACCTGCTTTTAAAAGCCCAGTGTGGCAAAAAAAAAAAAAAAAAAGAATAAACCAACCAAAAACCCAGGGAATTTCATGTGGGAGAGCTGCCTTTCCTTATTCTGCAGCCCAACACAGGAACCAGCATGAAAGCAGCAAGGAAGAGCCTCAGGTGGCCCTGTCTGCCCTGGTGGGGCTTTCCCAGCTGGATTCTGGTCCTTCAAAATCAACTTTTCCACCACCACATCTGCAGGAACCCCTGAAGTGGTGGAGCTCAGCTTTCTCCTGAGCACTATTTTGTTGTTTTTTTTTTTTTTTTTGCATTCTGGGCAGAGAAAGAGCAAGAGCACGGGATAAATCAGAGACCAGGGTCTCCCAAAGGAGCTGCTGCCCCGAAAATTCCTCTGCCGGCAGGGAGAACGTCGCAGACACCTTTCCATTAAAAACCCTTTCCTTAGGATTTCTCCTCCTGAGAAGCTGAGAGGCCTCAGGAACAAAATGTAACCAATGGTTATCTGCTGCTGTGGAATGCAACAGGTGCATCTGGGATTGGGCTCATGTGGTTGTTTCTGATTAATGGCCAATCACAGCCCAGCTGGCTCGGACTCTCTCTCCGAGCCACAAACCTTTGCTATCATTCTTTCTTTTTCTATTCCTAGCCGGCCTTCTGATGAAATCCTTTCTTCTATTCTTTTAGTGTAGTTTTAATGTAATATATATCATAAAATAATAAATCAAGCCTTCTGAAACACGGAGTTAGATCCTCATCCCTTCCCTCATCCTCGGACCCCTGTGGACACGGCCAGAGGAGAACGCAGAGCTCGGAGCCCGGGGGAGCCCCGCCAGGGTCAGGGTGCGCGACAATCGGCGACAATCGGCGACAATCGGCGGTGGCAGCGCGGGGACACGGCGGTCACTGTCTCCCTCTCCTGGCTGCTTGGAGAAGAAAAAGCGCCCGAATTGCTCTTGCTCCCAAATTTTGCTATGGGGATGATGTGCAGGACTGAGGATTCCTGCTCTAAATAAACCACACAGAGAGGAAAAAGTGCCCCGAATTCCTCTTGCTCCCAAATTTTGCTATGGGATGATGCACAGGACAGAGGATTCCTGCTCTAAATAAACCACACCCAATCCCTGTTCAAATCTGGGATTTTAACATTAAATAAACCAGAGAATTCCTGCTCTAAATAAACCTAATCCCTGTTCAAATCAGGGATTTTTAACATTGAATAAATCAGAGAATTCCTGCTCTAAATAAACCACACCCAATCCCTGTTCAAATCTGGGATTTTAACAGTAAATAAACCAGAGAATTCCTGCTCTAAATAAACCACACCCAATCCCTGTTCAAATCTGGATTAAAATTAAAATTATTAAAATCAGGTATTTTAACAGCCCCAGACCTCGCTGGAGCCTTGGGGACAGCTGAGGCGACACCCAGGAGGACGATGCCAGCTGTGCCATGAGCTCAGTGCCCTTCCCACATCAGGGAAAAGGGGTCAGGACTGCAGACTGCAGCACAGGACAGCCCCAATCCTGCTCTTTGAGCTCCTCCTCTCTGTCCTGGACATCTCTGGGGTGGCCTGGACACACTGGGGCCTGTCCTCTCTGCAAGGACCTGGCTCTGGAATGTCAGGGATCCTCCTGAAAAGCTCGGATTGGGATTTTCCTCCCTCCTGAAAAGCTTGCATTGGGATTTTCCTCCCTCCTGAAAAGCTTGCATTGGGATTTTTCTCCCCCCTGAAAAGCTCAGATTGGGATTTTCCTCCCTCCTGAAAAGCTTGCATTGGGATTTTCCTCCCTCCTGAAAAGCTCAGATTGGGATTTTCCTCCCTCCTGAAAAGATCAGATTGGGATTTTCCTCCCTCCTGAAAAGCTTGCATTGGGATTTTCCTCCCTCCTGAAAAGCTCAGATTGGGATTTTCCTCCCTCCTGAAAGGCTCAGATTGGGATTTTCCTCCCTCCTGCAGCTGCTGGAGGGGCTCTGAAGGGTCCCCTTGGAGGCTTTGCTGCCTCCAGTGCCTCTTCCCACCTCTCCTGGAGCCCTGATTGGTGCCAGATGCTGATGCCAGGGGCTGTCCCTGTGATGCACCCCTGCCCCAAAGGGTGCAGCTGTGGGGAGGAGAGAACCCCCCAAAAAAACCCCTAAAAAGCACCTGAGGGGCTGTGCCCCCTGGCACTCCTCTTGCTGCCAAATTTTGCTGGGGATGATGTGCAGGGCTGAGGATTTCTGCTCCAAATAAACCACACAGAGAAGAAGAAGTGCCCGAATTCAGAGCCTCTCCTGTGGCTGCTGGGTGGTGCTGGGCACACAGAGGTGCCAGCCCAGCCCGGGGCTCCGAGCCTGCCTCGCTCTGTGCCCTCTGCCCAGCACCTCAGAGGCACCCAGGGAGAGGCCTGGACCCTGCTCTGGGCACAAAGAGAGGGTTTATGAATATATGAATATATAAAAATATGAATAACCCTTCACCCTTCCATTTCTCACCCCTTGCAGCCCGTCCTGGGCAGCCACAGCCCCCTCTGTGCCCATCCCAGCCTTCTGAGGGGCGCCTCAGCAGCTCACAGGAAATGGCACCAAGCTCCCCCTCGGTTTTGGGGGTCACAATTCCAAATATCCCGAGGTTTCTGCCTGGTTTTTGTCACTTTTTTTTTTGCTGCCACCACTCGCACAAACCTGACTGCAGGAGATGGATGCTGATCACAAGTTTTCCCCTCATTGTGGGAAGGCAGAGATGGACAGAAAATGAAAGGAAAGGAAAGGAAAGGAAAGGAAAGGAAAGGAAAGGAAAGGAAAGGAAAGGAAAGGAAAGGAAAGGAAAGGAAAGGAAAGGAAAGGAAAGGAAAGGAAAGGAAAGGAAAGGAAAGGAAAGGAAAGGAAAGGATCCCTGCCAGTTCCTGGTAAATCTGTGTGAGAATTGCGGCTGACTCCAGGGCCAGGCACATTTTGGGATCAGGCAGCCCAAGCTGCTCTGGGAAATGAGCTCCCAGCTCTGGACCCTCCCTGCTCCTGCATGAAAAACCCTCTGGAACCTCTCCTTTCCTCTGGGAGCAAGAACTCTGCAAGGGAACGTCCCCTTCACGTGCCCAAAGCTGTGTTCAGCTGAAGCTGCTCTTGTCATTGAGCCCAGGATCTGCAGCAGGTGCCAAGAGCTCAAAACCAGCCCAGGTTCCTGATTTTTGGAGGAGTTTTTTGGGCACATTTCCCTGGGTCAGGCACGCACCTCCAGTCCCTGAGGGAGTTCCCAGGGAAGAATTGTTCTCTGTGCTGCTTTCTAGCAAACACAGCTCTGCTCCTGGCCCTGGGCTCAGTGCTGACGTTGTCCCTCTGTTGTCCCTGCAGGATGGGGAGGGTGGGCTGGCAACAGGGAAAAAAGGGTCCGGAGCAGGGAAAAAAGGGGGTCCTGAGCAGAAAAAATGGGTCCCTGAGAGGGAAAAGGGGTCCTGAGGAGGATAAAAGGGTTCCTGAGTAGGATAAAAGGGTACCTGAGCAGGGAAAAAGGGTCCTGAGCAGGGAAAAAAGGGGTCCCTGAGAGGGAAAAGGGGTCCCTGAGAGGGATAAAAGGGTCCTGAGCAGGGAAAAAAGGGGTTCCTGAGAAGGATAAAAGGGTCCTGAGGAGGATAAAAGGGGTCCTGAGGAGGATAAAAGGGGTCCCTAAGAAGAATAAAAGGGTAGGATAAAAGGGTCCCTGAACAGGGAAAAAGGGTCTCTGAGCACAGGAAAAGGGTCCTGAGCAGAACAAGGGGTCCCTGAGGAGGGAAAAGGGATCACTGAGCAGGGAAAAAGGGTCCCTGAGAAGGATAAAAGGGTCCTGAGCAGGGAAAAGGGGTCCCTGACAAGGAAAAAGGGTCCTGAGCAGAATAAAAGGGGTCCCTAAGCAGAATAAAAGGGGTCCCTGAGAAGGATAAAAGGGATCACTGAGCAGGGAAAAAGGGTCCCTAAGCATGGAAAAAAGGGTCCTTGAGCAGGACAAAAGGGGTTCTTGAGCAGGAAAAGGGGTCCCTGAGCAGGATCAAAGGGTCAGGAGTGCAGCTCAAGCCAGTGTGGGGGCTGGCAGCAGGCTCGGTTCCAGGAGAGCAGGAACAACCAGCAGGAGCAGGAAAATCAGCATTCCCAGCTGCTGTGCCCCACATTTGGGGGCTGCTGGTCCCAAGGCACATCTCTGTGTCTCTGCTTCTCCAAGCCCACCTGCCCCTGCCCGCCTGGGGCACCCCAAAAAGCCACAAATCCCAGATGGGCATTGCTGGGGTGTCCCGGCCTTGTCCCCTTTTGTGGGGAGCTCCAGCAGAGCAGAGGTGACGCTGTCCCCTCCCTGCTCCAGCTTCCCCCAGTGCTCTGCTTAATTGCCTCTGATAGTAATTAGCTTTGTATTAACGTGTGGTGCTAATGCTGATTACAAGGACTGATAACTCCAGCAATAAATACGAGCCAGGGCTGGAAATTACCTCTGTTTTTTGTTTTTTTTTTTTAAATTTTTTATTGGTTCCAGCTGAAGTTAAGCAAGACAAGGCACAAATTGGTTTATGAGGCAGCTGCCTCCTGTTCCAGGCTGCAGATTTGCAGCTTAATCCTACCCCTGTGCATGTGTCTGCCTGCCAGGGGGAGGAGGTTTGGGCACCAAACTGGGCACTGGGAAATCCTGCATGGGCAGGAGGCAGCTGGGCTGGGCACTGCAAACAGCCCTGACAGGGACTTGAGGTTCTTTTAGGGAAAATTAATGGGTAAATGAAGATAATTCATATTTTTAAGGTTTTTCGCCTCTCCTTCCCCTTGCAAACAGCCCTGACAGGGACTTGAAGTTCTTTTAGGGAAAATCAATGGGTAAATGAAGATAATTCATATTTTTAGGGGTTTTTTTTTTCCCTCTTGCAGAAGCCCTATAAACGTTTCATATCAGGAAGGTGTTGCTCCCAGAATTACTGGGGCTGTGGATGTGGGAGCACCCTGCAGCTCCTGAGGGAACTTTGAGGAATTCCAGGAGGTTTTCACTGCAATATCCCAGCAAAAGGACAAAGGGACAGCTCGGACAGACAGCCAGCCAGCCAGCAGCTGGCACCCCAGCCCCCCCTCTGCTGCCTGCCCTGGCTGTCCCACAGCAGCCCCAGGCTCTGCCCTCCTGGCAGATCCTTCCAGAGCAGAGGTTGGCTCTGTCCCCCCATGGGCACCAGGAGAGGTGCCCTGGGTGTCCCCAAGGGGAGGACAAGGACAGGCAGCCCCAGACTTTGCCCAGCACCCCAAACCCTGCACCCCAGCAGGATGGGGCATTGCAGGGTGTGGCTGAGCCGTGGGGAGAGGCCGGGCTGGGCACAGAGCAGCTCAGAGAGGGGAAATGCCTCGTGCAGGGCTCCCCTCAGCCCTGCCAGGGGGGATGGAGGCACAGCACAAACACCTGGGGGGGTTTGGGGGCAGCTCCCCCCTTGTCCCACACAGGTCACCCCACCCCAGCCGGGTCTGGGAGCCCTGGGCAAAGCAGGGCTGCAGCCTCAGCCTGGCATCGCCCCTGTGCCCCCAGCACCCTCCCTGCACCCAGGGGGGCACCCCAGGGTGCTGCAGCACCCACGCCTTGCAGAGAGCCCCAGGGATCCCAGAGCCAGGCCAGGCTGGCCCCTCCAGCCCTGTTTGGGAGCCAGCTCGGTGCCCAGCTCAGTGCCCAGCTCAGTGCCCAGATCTGTGCCTATCTCTGTACCCAGCTCGGTGCCCAGCTCAGTGCCCAGCTCAGTGCCCAGATCTGTGCCTATCTCTGTACCCAGCTCGGTGCCCAGATCTGCCTCAGCTCGGTGCCAGTTCTGTCCCCAGCTTTGTCCCCATCTCTGTCCCCAGTTTTGTCCCCATCTCTGTGCCAGTTCTGTGCCCAGCTCTGTCCCCATCTCTGTGCCTATCTCTGTCCCCAGTTTTGTCCCCAGCTCAGTGCCCATGTCTGTCCCCAGCTCTGTCCCCATCTCTGTCCCCAGTTCTGTCCCCATCTCAGTCCCCATCTCAGTGCCCAGCTCAGTGCCCAGCTCAGTGCCCATCTCAGTCCCCAGCTCTGTCCCCATCTCTGTCCCCATCTCAGTCCCCAGTTCTGTCCCCATCTCTGTCCCCATCTCTGTCCCCAGTTTTGTCCCCATCTCAGTCCCCAGCTCTGTGCCCATCTCTGTCCCCATCTCTGTGCCTATCTCTGTCCCCAGTTTTGTCCCCAGCTCAGTGCCCATGTCTGTCCCCAGCTCTCCCTTCCCTGTGGCCTGTCCTGTCACTGTCAGCAGCAGCTCCTGCACCAGCAGCAAAGCTGAGATCAGCCCCCTGCATGCCCCAGCCTCCCCCCTTGCTGCCCAGGCTCTCTGGAGGGCCCAGCAGAGCCAGCCTGGCACGGAGCAGGGCAGTGCCCGAGCTGGCAGGAGCATTTGGGGCTGGCACCTGCCAGCTGTGCCAGGGCAAGGAGGGCTCTGCAGTGCCAGGCCCAGGGCACCTGCCCAGGTGGGCACTGCAGAGCTGAGAGCAGCCCCAGCAGGGCGGCTCAGCTAAGCCAGGCTTTAGCAGGGGCTCAATCCTCCTGCCACCAGCAGGGCAGGGCTCTCTGCCCAGGATCCGCTGGGCTCCCTGTGCCCACCACGATTTAAAGTTGCTGCCAAAGTTGAGGTGCTGCAGTCACAGAGGAAGCAAGGAGAGGAGAAAAGAGCCAGGCAGGGCAGAAACCTTGGCTTTCCTTTGGTTTTCCTTTGTTTTTCCCTTGGTTTCTCTTGTTTTTTCTTTGTTTTCCC
This sequence comes from Molothrus aeneus, assembly GCF_037042795.1. Lineage (NCBI taxonomy): Eukaryota > Metazoa > Chordata > Aves > Passeriformes > Icteridae > Molothrus > Molothrus aeneus. The sequence goes on along the minus strand of NC_089664.1, from coordinate 8,645,413 downwards.
TTGGCTTTTCCCTTGTTTGTCCCTTGGCTTTCCCCTTGTTTTTCCCTTGTTTTTCCTTTGCTTTTCCTTTGTTTCCCCTTAGTTTTTCCTTGGTTTTCCCTAGTTTTTCCCTTGGTTTTTCCTTCTTTTCCCCTTGTTTCCCCCCTTGTTTCCCCCCTTGTTTCCCCCCTTGTTTCCCCCTTCTTTTCCCCCTTCGTTTCCCACCTTCTTTTCCCACCTTCTTTTCCCACCTTCTTTTCCCCCTTGTTTCCCCCCTTGTTTCCCCCCTTGTTTCCCCCCTTGTTTTCCCCCTTCTTTTCCCACCTTCTTTTCCCCCTTCTTTTCCCCCTTGTTTCCCCCTTGTTTTCCCCTTGTTTTCCCCTCGGAAAATCCCCCAGAGCCGCTCGATGCTGCCCAGGCCGGCCAGGGGCTGACAGCGCCGGGTGCCCAGGCTGTGCTGTGACCCCTGGGGAAGCTGAAGGGGCACTGGGGTGACATCCCTGCCACCCCCCGTGCCCCGTGGCCGCCCCCAGCCGTGCCCAGGTGGGCAGGAGCCGCCGTGCTGGTGGTCCTGGCTCTTTGTCCGGTGCGGCGCATGCGCACCCTCAGCATCCTCACGCACAATGGGCTGCTCTGCTTCTTCCTCCCCACCCCTCCTCATCCCCACAGCCCCCGGATTGCTCGGCTTCTCCCCCCTTTCCCTTCCTGCATTCCGGGCTGCTCGGCTTCTCTCGGGATTTGGGGCAGATCTGGGCTCTCCTTTTGGCTTTGCATCCTCCCAGGAATCCTGGCAGGGTGCAAAGCCTAAAAGGCTCCAGGGGCTCAAACTTCAGCAGCAGGGCAGTGACAGGGAGGGCTTTGTCACTGGGAGAAAGGGAAGAATCATCTCCAGAAAGCAGCCAGGATGAGAGCCCAGCTGCTAATTGCTCCTACACTAAGAAGCCTCCATTCCCCTCCTATTTATAGCTGCTTTTTCTTTCCTTTTTTTTTTTTTTTTTGTGCTTCCAGGCAGCACCACAATTAACCCCACAATCTAGAGCATCCTCTTGCAATTACTTTTTTTCTTCCTCTCCTCAGGGACTGGTGGAAAAAAAAAACCAACAAAAGACAATCGCCCTGCCTGCCTCTCCCCAGTCAGCCTCAAGAAGTCAAATGGAGTTTTAATTCCACTTGCAAGAGACGGATTTTGGGTGCCTCCTTTCCTCCCCCCACAACCCCACTCAGCCTCACTCAGCCCAGGGGCTGGGACAGCAGAGAAAAGCATGGAAATCCAGGCAAAAAAACCCAAAAAAAACCCCCAAAAAACCAGCAGGTGGAGTGGAGAGAGGGGGATAAATCAACTGCCCCCGTCTCCCACCCGGCTGTCACAGATGCCAACGCCAAGGGACATTTAAATGTCACCTAAAACCAGCACAGCTACCCCCACACGAGAACCCGGCGGGGTGGGGGGTGACAAGCAGGGACAGCACTCCCACCTGCTCCCTGTGGCCACCCGGGCCAGCAGCTCCAGCCCCACCCAGGGGTCCCGCAGCCCCCCAGGTGAGCCGGGAGAGGTGACCCCAACATCCCCCATAGTGGCTGCCCCTCCTGCGGGGGTCCCACGGCCCGAATCCCCCCCAGGGCAGCGTGGTCCGTGCCCAGGTGCGGGGCAGGGCACAGGTGATGCTCGGGGAAGGGGCGGCCGGGCAGGTGCAGCATCCCCGGGCAGGTGCAGCATCCATGCCCCGGCAGGTTCCTGTGCTGCTCTCGAGGTTTAGCAGAAAATGGCGTTGGGGAGAAAAGGGAGAGGAGGAGGGGGAGTGGGGAAAGGAAGAGCTGGACCTACTTGGGTGAGTTCTGTGCCCATCAGGATGAGGAAGCAGAGGGTCAGCAGCTTGCTTGCCGGTTGCATCTCTCGCAGCCCGTTCTAGGCAGCTCGCATACAGATCACCTCCGGGCGAGCCTCCCCTGCGCCGTCCCCGAGCCTCGCTGCCTCCTTTATTCTTATTAATATTTCAATTTATATATTAAAAAAAATTAAAAAAAAAAAGGACAACAAAACGCTATTAAAAAAAAAAAAAAGACAAACGGCAAAAATAATAATTAAAAAACCAGCCTGATTTTGCGGGTGGCTCTCAGCACCCTCGGGAAGCGATGCCAGAAATCTGCTCAGCAGAGCCTTCACTTTGCATATTTATTGGGATCCCAGTTTCTCTCCTCTGCTCTCGGTGCTGGCTGTCTGGTAATTTATTTAATTTTTTTTTTTTTTTAATGGCTCCCCTGCTCCAAAGACATTTGCGAAGAGAAATTCAGCGGAGCACGCAGCGATTATCTCTGCTATTGCCAAAAGTTTGCCTGGAAAAGGGGGGTGATGGGGAGAGGACAGGGATTTAAAAAAAAAAAAAAAAAAAAGAAAAAAAAAGAAAAAGAAAGGAATTGGTAGGGCTGGCTACTAGCAGGGGATGGCTGTGGAACAGGATGTGACATCAAGTAAGGCGGGGGAAATTTAACTAAACACGGCAAAGGGAGAGGGGGAAAAGCAGGCGCGGGAGCACGGCTGAGGCTGCGGGGACCCCACGGGGAGCAGGGGGTTAAAACCTTCCTTAACCCCATCCTTATTCCCATCCTGAACTGCATCCTTCATTCCCATCCTGAACCCTGTCCTTAATTCCCATCCTGAACCTCCTCCTTAATTCCCATAATGAACAGCATCCTTATCCCCATCCTTAACCCTATCCTTAATTCCCATCCTGAACCCCATCCTTAATTCCATCCTGAACTGCATCCTTCATTCCCATCCTTAATTCCCTTACTGAACAGCATCCTTATCCCCATCCTTAACCCTATCCTTAATTCCCATCCTGAACCCCATCCTTAATTCCATCCTGAACTGCATCCTTCATTCCCATCCTTAATTCCCATCCTGAACAGCATCCTTATCCCCATCCTTAACCCTATCCTCAATTCCCACTCTGAACTCCATCCTTATTCCCATCCTTAACCTCATCCTTAATTTCCCTCCTGAACCCCATCCTTAATCCCACCCTGAACCCCATCCTTGACCCCATCCTGAACCCCCTCCTTAATTCTCATCCTGAACCCCACCCTTAATTCTCATCCTTATTCCCATCCTTATTCCCATCCTCAATCCCACCCTGCACCCCTTCCCTGTGCTCCCCTGATCTCCGGGCATCCCTCAGGGCAAGGGGGGGTGCCCAGGGATCTGATCCCCCCCAAACCCCAAACCAGCCCCTGGGGGAGGCTCCCAGCTCCATCCCCTGCCCCGCTCAGCTCCCCAGGATTTGGGGGCAGCACGAGGATGTGAGAATCCTTTTGTCACACCCCAACCTCACCTGTGGTGCCCCGGGGGCTGCAGGCGGTGCCCGCCCCTCCCTGGCAGCTCCTGCCCCTCATTTCTCTCTCACACGCCCCCCTGAATGCTTCCCAATCCCCAGTTTCTTCCAGAACCCCATAAATATTATGGAATATATCAATGTGTGTTGCTGTGAGTGAAGAGCATCCCCGCCCTGCTCCAGAGATCATCTCTTGGTGATTATTTAATTCCACAACAGAAATTCCTTCCCAACAGGAATTCCCACAATTAGCAGAGCCCCCCAGCAGAGAATTTCCCCCTGATTGCTCCAGGGTTTCTTTATCTGGAGCCCTTGGCAGTGGAGCAGGACATGGGGTCTGTGCAGGGATGAGCTGATGCTTTCCAAGTTCTGCCATCACGGAACTCAGCAGGAACCAGGAAATTTGTGGCTGAGCCTCCATGGGGACAAAAAGCTGAGAGCAAACTGGAAAAAAAGCTTTCTGTGTTGTTTGCATCAGCAAATATTTAAGGGAAAGTTGTGGCAGCCCTTCCAGGAGGGTTTTAGCAGCTCCAGCCAAGGAATCATCCCATCCTTTTCAAGTGAGCTTGGAAAGGCAGCCCAGGGAGCAGCTGGGATGTCTGACTGTCCCACAGAGATCCCTCCTGAGACACTTCCCTCAGCACCTGCCTTTAAACTCGGTGCTTTAGAGCCCATAAAAGCTGAGGACTTTTAAAAAAAAGCATTAAACTCCTCTTGACTTCATGGAGAGCAGCACAAGGAGGCCAAAAGCATCAGTGGAGCTCCGGGGTTTGAACACCTCCTCCCCTGGCACCTCGGGAGGTGTTTGATTACCACAGGCACCACCTTCCCCCTGGCAGGGATCACAGCAGGGCAAAAAAAAAATTCCCCAAATTCAGAGGAAGGAGGAGGAGGAGGAGAGAGCTCCACATGGCTCTGTGGGTATTTCACTGTTTCAAGTGCCTTCAAAACCTACCTGAGCAGCTCTCACCAAGCCTGGCCACGAGCCAGAGGCAGCACGGGGCTGCTGCAGCTCCAGGTGCAGCCAAGGCTTGAAATAGATGGGAGAGAGGCAGAACCCAGCAATGAGAGCTATTTCACATTAAAATGTTCAACAAAACAGCTCAACTCCACCTGGGAAGCTGCTGTGCCCATGGAGGATGATTTCAGCTTGGTTCAGACCTCAAAGGTGAAATCCCGGCTCGTTTTACACGGACAAGGCTCTGAAATGGACTTTTCCCAAAGCACCAAGGGGGAATCTCATTTTCCCCCCTCCTCGGGGTTTATACACATCCAGTTTTATTGACCTTCATGGCTTGCACTTGGGCAAAACCATCAGCCCTGCAACTGGTTTAATTTATTCCTCTTTTGAAGCATTTCTGAATGAATATCAACGGCCTCATTATTGAACTGGAGCTCCAGAGGGGGAGGCCCTGCATGGTCCATCCTCCAGGGAACAGCCCTGCCCCAGGGAGCTCCACTCCCAGGACAGAAATCAGAGAAACCAAGAGAAGCAAAAGGGGAAGAAAATATCACCCAGTGGGAACACAGCTCAGATCTTTTGATTCCAGCAGTGTCTTCCTCAGACTCTGAAAAACACCTCCTCGAAATTTGGAAGGAGTTCAAGGTCTGGAGAACCTCTGCCCGTGGAGTGTGACTAAAGAGGCTCTGGGAAAAGGGAGGGCTGGGAGGAGGCTGCTGGGGAAGCTTTCTGAACATGAAGGCTCTTTTATCTCCTAAAAAAAAAAAAAAAAACCCAGCAAAGCAAGAGTCCACAGTTTGGAGTAGAAATAGGGCCTGGGTTGTTTTTTGGTTTTTTTTCCCCCTCAGGGGAGGAGAATCAAGCTGTGGAATAACTCAGAAGGCACGGTGCCCTCTGCAGCAGAGCCTGCCCAGAGCTGCATCCCTGCTCCTCCAGAAGGGAGAACAGAGGGACAGAGCGCTCCTCCCGTGAAACTCTGGCTGTGAGATGGAGGAGAGGAGGCAAAACCACATCTGCTTCCTCTTCTCCATGGATGGGATGAGGTGGAGGCCAGGACTTGGCTCTCCAGAGCCTGCTGTGCTCTGCAGCAGCTGCCAGGACACAGAAATGGACGGCAGGGAATGGCAGGGAAGGGCAGGGAATGGCAGGGGATGGCAGGGATGGCAGGGAAGGACAAGGGACATCAGGGGATGGCAGGGACAGTAGGGGAGAGCAGGGGATGGCAAGGAAGGGCAGGGGTCATCAGGGAAGGGCAGGGGACAGCAGGGGATGGCAGGGACAGCAGTGACATCAGGGGATGGCAGGGAAGGGTAGGGGACATCAGGGGACGGCAGGAAATGGCAGGGGAGGGCAGGGGACACCAGAGAATGGCAGAGGACATCAGGAGATGGCAGGGAAGGGCAGGGGACATTAGGAAAGGGCAGGGGACATCAGGGGATGGTGGGGACAGCAGGCAGCCCCTTCCTCTTTGCTGGAAGCCAGAAGCACCTGCAGGGCTTTGTCACACCCCTGTCCCTGTCCTTTACAGCTCCTCCCTTCTGTCCCAGTGACCTCCCAGCCCCTCCCGGGCACATCCCGAATTCCCAGCTGGTTTCACCCCAGTTCCCTGGCGCTGCTGTGTTTTGTGTTTTCCTCTCCTTTCTGCCACACTTGTGGCTTTTCCCCCCCTCATCAAATCCTTTAGTCCGAGCCTCACAGCTGGAAATTTTGGTTTTGCTGCTTCTGAAGAGCAGAACGCTGCTTTTCATGGGCTTTTCATTATCCAAATAATTCAAGGAGCTGAGCAAAGGAGATAAAAACCCACACCAGGCATACCTGAGCTGTCTGAGGCAGCTCCTCTGCAAACATCCCCTCCCTGCCTGGCACTTTAAAGTTGTTTTTTGCACCTCTGAAAGGAAATGAATTCCACATTAGCGGCTTTTAAAGGGTCTTTGCAGCTTCCCAGCAGCCCTGAACCCACACACGAGGATCATCACCACCATAACAAACTGCTGCCCAAGAGAATCCCCCGGGTTTTGGGCACATGGAGGGAATCCACGCATTTTTGTACCAACAAATGGGGTCAAGGAGGATCAGAACCCACAGCAGAGCCTCAGAGAGCCCGAGGCGCCCAGGCAGGTTTGGCTGCGCAGCTCTGCCTGATCTCTTCTAAAACAGCAACTCCTGCCTTGCTTGGGAGGGATTTCAGTGGGAAAAAGAGGTGGGAAAGGTGAGGCTCGAGTGGTTTAGCAGAGTTTACCTGTAAGAGGCTGAGGGCTGAGTTTCCATGGTGCTTCTGGAGGGCAGCTCTTGGGCGGAATGCAGGATTTGCTGCCACTCAGGGTCCTGCCAGTCTCGGAGTTTTTCCAAGTAGTGGAAAGGTGCAAAAAGCCACAGATGAAAAGATAAAATAAAATATAAAATAAAATATAAAATAAAATAAAAATAAAAAATAATAATAAAAAATAAATAAAATAAAATATAAAATAAAATAAAAATAATAATAAAATAAAATAAAATAAAATATAAAATAAAATAAAAATAAAAAAATAATAAAAAATAAAATAAATAAAATAAAATAAAATATAAAATAAAAATAATAAAATAAAATAAAATAAATAAAATAAAATATAAAATAAAATAAAATAAAATAATAAAATGAAATATAAAATAAAGTAAAATAAAATAAAATAAAATAAAAATAAAATAAATAAAATAAAATAAAATATGACCAATAATCCCTGAATTTCCAGGAGTGCTACTGGCTCAAAGGGAAGAAAGTGCAGAGAGAAGCTTCTGTTGATAAAGCCCCAAGTTTGCCCTGGTTTGGGTTCAGTTTTCAGCCACCTGCTGAGAACTCTGGAGTCAATCTCAGCCTTTCCCAGGGCCCAGATTGCACATTGGACCATATACCCCGAAATGTTTTTATTTAATTGGAGCCCACATTATGCTGCCTGCATATGGTGACACACACATTTCATTTTATGGAGCAGATGCTGCTTTGCTGTTGAGGATGTAATATACTGAGTACATCAAGCACCGTTTGGGCTGGGGGAGCTGCAGTGTTTTTTAGCTCTGATTAGCCTTAATTTGAAACCTGATTTCCCAAGGAAATGAAGCCTGTGACATCCCCCTTTGGATGCATGCCCATGGATGCTGGGTGTCCATTTGCTTGGCCATCATTCTCCTATTTTTATTTTTTTTCCAGAGCTCCAGGGTGTTTATCAATGGAATGGGGGAAAATTGAGATTTTTTTTCCCTCCTCAAATGACTCCATGCGGGAGATTAATTTACAACACAAGTTCATGAGTCTGGGGAAACTGAGCTGACCCAGCACTTTCCCCTAAACCGCTCTGTAAATGAGAGAGATAAGGGTAGGAAGCACCAAAAATCAGGCTGAGTTCTGCTCTACCCAAGGCCAAAAGCCCATCTCAGTTGTAATTAGGAGCTGAATAAAGTCCAGAGGGGATTTCAGCTTTGCTGACCTCCCTGTGGCTCATCCTCTGCTTCCCAATTCATCCCACAGATACCAGCGCTGCTGCTGCTCCCAGGCAATCCCAAACCTGGGATCTGAGAGGAACGGTGGATTTGTCTTTCCAAACAAGCTCTGGGTCTGCTGGTAGATAAAAGCAGCACTGGGAGGTAAAAGAAACAATGGGAAGGATTCCACTGATTGATGAAAAGATATCTGCTTTTACAAATAAACTTGAGCTTTGCTGATAAATGAAATTAGACATTGCAAGATGAAAGAAACAATGGAGAAGGAAAAAGCCTAAATTCCATTAGAATTAAAAATTAAAAGGGAGGGTTATACATTAGAGGGGAATCAGGTGTTCTGGGAAGTCTGAACCTTTCAAGTACCTCAGCCAGTGGGGAAAAACCCCTAAATTCTGTAAGAATTAAACATTAAAAGGGAGGGTTGTACATTAGGGGGGAATCTTCAGTATCAGGCGTTCTGGGAAGTCTGAACCTCTCAAGTACCTCAGCCAATGGGGAAAAAACCCTAAATTATGTAAAAAATAGAAATTTAAAGGGAGAGTTATACATTACCAGAAAATCTCTGTTATCAGGTGTTCTGGGAACCTCTCAAGTACCTCAGCCAATGGGGAAAGAGAGAAGGGAAATGGAGCTGGAAATTGGGATAAAAAGGAGGCTGCATCCTTCAAAAATTGGAGACACCCCAGGGGAATGCCCCATGGCCTCTCCCTTAACTGGAATAAATTAAATGGGCTCCTTTTTCTCCTTTTTGCTCATAAACCTCTGGCGTTTGTGGATTAATCTTCCTGACAGATCTGCGACCGAGCCCCGGTTCTGCCCCCTCCCAGCTGAGTTCCAGGGCATCAGCAGAGCTGTGCCAGGAGCCAGCGGGGCACAGCTGGGCTGGAACAATTCTGGGAGCAGAATTCCCGCAGAATTCCTGCGGCTGATGCTCTCCCCTGATGCTCCACAGCCAAAAACCTCGGGAGAAGAGGCAGCAGCCACCCCTGGCCCCCTCCCCAGCTGGCACAAACTGCAGCTCGGTCCTTGCTCAGGGCCCAGCCACGGTGGCACCTTCACCCCATAGATCTCCAGAGCTTGGGGCAGAGTTCAGGGCAGATTTCTGTGGCTCTGTGGCAGGACAGGAGGGGCCCAGCTGTGCCCACCCCAGGCTGATGCCAGCACCCCCGAGCCCTGCCCAGCCCCAGATTCATGAACTCTGCCAGGATCCGGTGCCAAAGCCGGCCATAAACAGCACTTAGCGATGCATAATATATGAAAATGGCTCATGCTGAGCTTTTAGATGGAGAAGGGCCTTTTTCCTCCCTCTTAATACTATTATAACATTCTCTTGCAGCCACGGAAGCACTGTCATAAATATTTAAAAGGAGGTTGAAAAGACCCAGCCTGTGAGGTTTGAATATTTATGGCCACCAAACCCTCGACCTTTAGATTTAGGGTGCAGCATACATAAACCAGCCTTATTTAACTGTACACCACAGGTCGCCTGGGGATCAAATCTGAGCTGAAACCTTGGAAGCATTTAGCACTTTTAAGGTTTCTAGTGGTAAACAGAGTGCCATAAATAGGGATTTCAGGCAGGGAGAGGAGTGGTGGGCAAGGCTGAGCACAGGGCTGGGATTCCCAAGGCACAAATTCCCCCTGAGCCTCGATTTTCCAGCATCTGAAGCACAGTGAGAAACAGCAATGGGATAAATGAACAAAAGCTGGCTGAGCTGGTAGATGCAGAGAAAAATGAAATATCAGGAATAACAGGGATCACTTGGCTTGGGGGTTTCCTCCAGCCAGTTCTGCTGCTGTGGATTTGTCCCACTACAGTGCTGGGTGCCTGTAAGGCTCAGCTTGGTGTGCTCAGCCAAAGCCGGGCCTCAGCTCCTTCATTCAGGATTTTCCAGCAGCCCTGGTGCTGTTGAATGCTTCAATCAGAGCCAATCAGAGATTTTCAGAGCCCCTGTGCTTCCCAGCTGGCGTGGAGTTGTTGTTTGTTCCATTTTTTTGGGAGAATTATGACTCACGCTCGGCGCTGTCGAGTTAAAGCCTCGCGTTCCCTCTGCTCATCATCCCAACGCTTTCCTCCTCAAAATCCAGGCTGAAACGGGCCTGATCCCATCCTGAACAGGGATAAAAAGGGGGAACCTCCCTCCTCTGCACCCCAGGAAAATCCCCACAAACTGGGCAGGGAGGACAAAGGAGCTGCTGGGAGCCAGGGCTGGACTTGCACAGAGCCACGGTGGATGCACAGCATCCATGGATTTGTGGTATTTATTTGGTTAGGGTAAGGCAGGAGCCTCTCAGAAGCTCAAAAGCCCTTCAGATCTATCTGCAGTCAGCACTTTGAAAGGCTCCTCTGATGTATTTGCATATTTAAAAATAAGAGGGAGGCGAGGAGATGAAAGGGAGGAGCTGGTGCAAGGCAAGGGCTGCCCTGCAGACCCCACAAAGGTGGCACCTGCTGAAATCCCATCCAAACTACAGAGAAAAGGCAAAACCTGTGGATTTAAAAATCCACTTTAGTTCGGTTTTGGCCTACTCCTGCCCTCTCTTTTTTTTTTCCCCTCCAGATTTTGGTTGTTTTTCCTCCCAGAGCACGTGGCAGGGCTGGGGCTGCAGGTGTGAGTGGTGGGATTTTGGCAGCTCCTGCTTTATCTGGAGCCTGTGTGTCACCAGCCAGGGATGAGCAGGGAGCAAGGCTCCAGAGCTGCTCACAGCTTGATGGGGCTGGTGACAAATGCTGGTGGCTGCGTTTGGGCTGTCACACTCTGAACTCAGGGACACCAGACGGTGATGCCACCTCCAGCCCTCGCTTTGCAGCTGAATTCTTGTGTGTTTTGTTCTGCCCTCTCTCCATCTTTCCCATCCAGCCAGCTGCCAGGGATAATCCATGGGGCAAATGTGCTTTCAGGGCTTTCCTGCTGATGAAGTTTTCCATGATTTGCTGCTCCTGTGCCACAGAGCTGGATTAATTACAGCACTAACGACTGTCTACCAGGTGCCTGTCACAAATTAGCTGTGGGAACTGGACAGCACTTCCCTGATATTCCCAGTTTCCTGCTCTGGAACTGCTCCTGCTGCTCCATTAGCTGGAAAATAAACAAACCCACAGCCAATCTGGCTGTGTGCCCGCTGCTGGGAACCTGCTGGAAAAGGAGGAAGATCCAATATTGCAATTAATAATCCACTGGGCTGTTTGGGGAAGTGTTCCAGTGTCTGCAGCCCTTTGCAGTGGGTTCAGAGCTGCCTTTCAGAGCCAGCCAAAAGCTGCTGGGGACAATCCCAAGCTTGCTCCCTGTGGAGAGCCACCAGGATCTGCCTTTCTCCTCCTGTTAACGTCCCCCAGGACTGCTGACAGCTCCAGGGGAAGCAGGGACAGCTGCTCCCCTCTTCCCATCTCATTTCCTCATGCAGGTGTTGTCTTTCCTCTTCCTCAGAGAAGCTTTGTGCCATCCCAAGCCCGGACTGAAAATCCCTTGGTGAGCACAACCAGGCTGCACCTTTGGGTGCTCAGAGCCTGGAGCCTTCACTTGGGCCTTTCAATCGAATCCCATGAGGGTTTTTTAAAAGGAAATAACCTCAAAATCCCTCTCCAGTTTGGATGGTGCCAGGGTTCCTGGGGGTGGAGCTGGCACGGAGGCAAGGCTGCTGCTTGTCCTTGCTTCCCCAGGAAACTGCTGCCTGCCAAAGCAGCCAGGGATGGTTCCTGCAGCCTGGGGAGCCAGAAAAACAAACTGGAATGATAGGGTTTGTGTGGAAATAATTGGGAGATGCCCAGATGGGAAGAGCTGTGTGGATCACTACAGGATTTAGGGGGTGTGAGAAGGATTAATGTGGGAGGGGCTGTAGGATGCAAAGAAACCTGTCCTGGCTTTTGGGGGATTCAAATTGTTGGGTCAAGCTCTCATTTGGGGTGAAAAAGGCAAAGAAAGCTCCTGAATAGGTGGAACCAGAGGTGTTTATGTCCCCAGAGGATGTGTCCCTCTCCTGGTGCTTTTGGGAGCCTCTTTAGGAAACTTGGCAGAGGGAAATGTTCCCTCAGAGCCACCCAAGGTGCACTGGGGAATCCTGGATTTGGGAATGCTCTCACCATTCCCTTGTGTGTTCAGCAATCCTGGCTCCTGCTCCTGCTGCTTGTGCAGGATTTCTCTCACTCCATCCCCATCCCTGAGCCTGCTGGGCAGGCAGGGAGCTCTGGGAATCTCAGAGACACCCGAGCACCCATCCCTCTCTCCCTCCCCAACAGCTGGCCCAGGATCTGTGGGTTTGCTGCTCCAGCTCCCTGAATTTTCCTCCCCTGCCTGGAAAGGAGCAGGGATGGAGTTGAGGCAGGAAGGGCAAGGTTATGTCCCTCATCAAAGCCAACTTTGTGGGTGTTTGGCTGGGAGCTGCCGCTGTTTATTGTGCAATTATCACTTTAAACCCTCTCCTTTTCCTCTTCCCCAGTAACCCAAACGGAGCAATAAAAATCCAGCCCGAGGAGGACAAACAATTCCCTTTATGGTCTACCCCTGGGCCTGATTTCTTGCTGGTGGAAATCTCCACGGGAGCATCCCAGCTTCTCTGCACTGCCTGGGGACGGGGAGCAGGCCAGGGCCACCCCAAGGCTCTGCTGCCACCCTGCCTGGGGTGACAGTGCCCAAGGTGGCACCTGAGAGGCCCTGAAGGTCATCTCAGAGCAATCCCAGCCAAGCCACCTCTCATGGTCTCTAGCTGGTCAGAGTGACCTGAGATGTGTTAAAGTCTCTTTTCCTGGCCTGGCACTTGAAGAAGGAGTCAGAGCTCTTCTATTCTCATGCTCAAGGTTGTTTATTGTATCTTAGCTATAAAATTCTTTCTCCTGTCCAGCTGAGGTCTGCTCAGCAGGACAGTTCCAGGCACTCTGCCTGCCCTGGGGGCGGTGTTATCTTTTTATACTAAAAACTCTGTGTACAATATTTACAATTATTTCCAGTACCTATCACCTGTGTTAGACAGTGAGCTTCTACTCTAAACCAATCCCAAAGTGCCACCATCACAGCAGAAGATGGAGGCCAAGAAGAAGAAGGAGAAAGGCTGGACATGCCCAGATTCCTCCATCTTGCCCCCTGAACCCCCATTCTAAAAACCCCAAAAATCCCTTTTTCACCCTGTGATAAATTCACTGCCATTCTACTTAAACTGTTGTGGCTTGCAGATCTTCATGTAGGGTTGGTGATTTGCTCCATGGGTCATAATCAAACCCACAGGGGGTCTTGGGCTCTGTGCCAGGGTCTCTGAGCCCCCTGGCAGGGGTTGGGGCAGTCCAGGACAGCCAGAGCGATGTCCTGAACTCCAACAGCCACCTGCCAAAACCTGTCCAGTCCGACACTGGGCCTGGTTCCCTTCCCTGTCCTCGGGGACAATGAAGAGCTAAGGCCACCAAGGGAGCTAAACTGTTGTTTTCACTGCCTCAAAGGCACTGCAAGAGCCGTGTTCTTTTAAAAATTAAACGCTCGCATCCAGTTGTATTTGCACTGAGTAATGTCCTTATCCCATGCAATCACTTCAAATCACTGTTTTTCAAATCCTCTGGGGCATCTGCAGCGAGCAGAGGGCCCAGGTCAAATGTGAAGCTCCTGGCTTGTTTGGGAAAGGCTGTGGTAGCGTTGCCATTGCATTAATGAGCCGTGTAAATCCCAGCCAGTTGTTAAAGAACAGAGGGGGGAGAAGGAGGAGAAGGCAGCAGGGACTTTCCACCCTTTCTCCAGAGAGCTTTTCAGCTACAAGGAAATGTGTGTCAGTGCTGGCACTCGCCAGCTTGGGGGACATAAGGTTCCCATCCAAATATTGCTTCTGCAGAGGCTCTGGCTGCTCCCGAGAGATTCCCGTGGAAATTCGGAAAGCCCGGACTCAGGCTGCCTTTGGAGGCACTCACAGGAATATTTTTAGTTATTAAATAAGAAATAAAAGAGGCAAGAAGTGGGTGGAGAGAGAGAGCCAGGTTGCTGTGAGTGCTCCCTGCAGGGCTGGGGTGATGGGGCCTGGCTCTGCTGGCTGTCACTGGCTCCCAAAAGCACAGGGACATTTCTTGGTGTGTCACTCACCCCTCAGACTGCACAGGATGAAATCCCAGCCCTGGGAGGGTTCCTCAGCTCCTCAGAACGCGCTGTTATTGTGTTAATATCAAAGGGAAGGAGGCTGGGTAACTGGACATATGGCTTGGCTGGAGCTGTGGGTTTTTCCTGCTGTCTCCCTTTCCTCTCCATCTGTCCCAAGAGGCAACGGCCTCTGCTTTTCACAGCCCTGCTCTGAAGAATTCCTGCCTTTGCCATTCCATGCCTGGGCGAGCTCCTTTCCCCTGCAGGCACTGGGGCTGGCTGGGTCTGGGCCCCTCCAGGGGTCATTTAACAGCTGGGGAAGCATCAGATATCCCACCCAGAGCAGGATCCAACCCCTGCCCAGGAGTCTCCTGTCCTGCCCTAGGACAAATCCCTGCTGCTTATCCACAGGCACTGAAGGTAAACAGTTCCTGGATCAGGAATGATTTGGGGGGGTTATTCTCTGTTTTTCATCCCTGCTCCTGTGAAATATTTATATTTCCTATCCATTTCATCCAGGAGCCTTGGTTCTCACTGCTTGTCCTCTGCAGAAGCTTGGCCTGACCTGTCCAGCTGAAATCTGTATTTGCTGCAGATGGCTCAAAATCCTAAACCAGCCTCATGCCCTGAAAACACAAACCAGGAGGTGTAAGGCACATTTGTCACCTCAGTTACCATTTTCCTGAGCCATCTTTACTGAATTAATGCAATTAGGGAATGGTTTGGGTTGGAAGGGACCTTCAAGACACCTCCCACTGGCCCAGGCTGCTCCAAGCCCCATCCAACCTGGCCTTGGACACTTCCAGGGATCCAGGGGCAGCCACAGCTTCTCTGGGCCTCCCCACTCTCCCAGGGAAGGGGAACACCCTCATGGTGTCCCTCCCTGCAGTTTCCCTTGGGATACCACGAGCAGAGGTGTTTTGGGAGCTTTGTGTTTTGATAAAGCAAGTGAGATCAAAAATAAATAGTTAATAACGACCCACATCTATCATGGATAAACAAATTGGTTATTTCTAAATCTGGCTTGGACTGTTTCAGGTTTTAAATGCTGTAACCAAAAAGAAAAGCACCGATTTGTTCTGCATTTATGGGGTGCTCCTCAGCTCTGTCCCTCCCAACACTCCCAGACAGGGACCCTCAGTGGGGAACACAGCACACAGGGAGAGAGTTTGTTCCTGTACCAAAGAACACTTGGAGAAGCTTTGGAAAAACAGCTCTAAAAGCTGGGGGCTGGGCTGATTGTGACAAAAGGGACTTGGAACTGAGGTGAATCATGCCCAGGCTCCACACGTGAGCCGGATGGAAACGTCAGCCCCACCACCACGAGCTCACATCACCTGAGCTCCGAGGGACAGGGATCCAAAACAAGGGAAAAAACCCCACAAATCTCACCCAGCAACACTGGGACAGCGTTCTCCCTCCTCTCCTCACTGCCAGCAGGGCATTGTTTAGATCATTTATGGAGGAGCTGGGTTTGCTTCCCCTGGCTGGAATCACTCATCCAGGGGGGGAGAGCGTGACGATATTTCATGCCTGGGTGATCTGCCTTGTGAAGGAAATGAGGCTTACATGGTGCTGGGGCTCAGCTGCTCCTCATCTCCTGACCAGACACATTTCCAGGGCTCATCATTGTCACCAACACAAATGTGCAGAGCCCTGTGCACCAGGCAGCTGCTGTCAAGTTCATTCCCTTTTTGTGGGAATTCCCTTTGTGCTGGTCCTGGAGGAGCCAAGGTGGGAGCTGAGAAATGAGGGTGCCTAAATAGGGGATTTAGGGCCTTGATTCCCATTTTGGCTCAGCCGCCTGTGATTCCCAGTGAATTCCCTACTCCAGAGCAGAGCATCTCTGTGGGTGCAGCTCCTGCTTTTCCCTTCTTTTTGGGGTGACCAAAGAGGGGCAGAGCAGTGAGAGACCCCAAATCACTGGGCCATGATGGAGATGTTGGCCTGGCCAGTGAGTTTGGGGTGGTTACAGCTGCACCAGAGCAGCAACTTCTCATTCTTAAATGCTTAAATTCTTCTCATTCTCACCTCTTCCAATCAACTCCACATCAGAAGCCCCTCACTTTATGTCCACTGAGGTGGGGATGCAGGAAGGGCATGGCCAGGGTGGGCTTGTCCATAGGAAAAAAAGAGGTTGGGAAAGTGAAAACAAAAATCCTGCTCCAATGTCCTTCCCTTGCTCCTAAGCCAGCACCCCTGGAGCTCTGCTGATCCTTTTCATCCCCATCCATTTCCCGTGGCAGGTCCTGAGCAAGAAGGATTGGTGACTTAGGAAAGAGGGGAAAAAATCCCTCTGCAAAAGGCAGAGGTTTTACTGCTCCAGCCCTTGCTAAATGAAGCTGTTGTACACTTTGCTCTGCAGCCAGATGGAACGTGCTGGGCTGTGGTTTGACTTCCCCAATCCCTCCATCACCACAAACCCCACAGCAAACCCCGTTTGTTCCACTGAGCTCCCTCTGACCTCCCTGTAGGGATCCAATCCCTCCCCATCCCTGCCAGGTTCTCCTCCTTGTTTTGGGGCTGCCACTTGCAAATCCCCGCACTGACACCCAAGCCCTGCTTTTGCTGAGGTTTTTGTTTAAAACAGGCTGGAATGAGGCAGACAAATGTTTCATTTTTGAGCTGCTGCACGTTTGGGCTGTGGTGTTTGGAATGGGCTGAGGCCTGCAGAGGGACAGGGACATTCTGCTCTTTGATGAGCCTGTTTGATGAGGGCAGAGGGGCACTCCAGACTGGGTGGTGTCTGCTGAGTTGCCTTTTGCTGGCATTCAGTGATTGCCTGTGCCATCAACTGTAGGGAATTTCTCTGCTTTCCAGATGTGCTTTTTAGCTCCATTTCTCCCAACCATGCAGACATATGGAGGGCTGGCCTACTTCAGAGTACTGTTCCCTGACACTTCATGACTGCCTTTTGTATAAATGAAAGGATTTAATGAACTATGACTTAAATTTAGTGTGCTTTCTAACTCTTCCCTCAGTCTTTGCTTCGTGCAAGGACTCAAACCCCACAGCAAACCCCGTTTGCTCCACTGAGCTCCCTCTGACCTCCCTGTAGGGATCCAATCCCTCCCCATCCCTGTCAGGTTCTCCTCCTTGTTTTGGGGCTGCCACTTGCAAATCCCTGCACTGACACCCAAGCCCTGAGGTTTTTGTTTAAAACAGGCTGGAATGAGGCAGACAAATGTTTCATTTTTGAGCTGCTGCACGTTTGGGTTGTGGTGTTTGGAATGGGCTGAGGCCTGCAGAGGGACAGGGCCATTCTGCTGTTTGGGACAACAGGCCCAGGCAATAAAAAAAGGGTTTTTTTAGGAGGACAAGATCCTATTTACAACTGGGATTTTAAAATAAACACGGGGTGGGGTGAACCTGAGCAACAGCACAGGGTGAGGTGTCAGAATGTTGGAACTAACCAATGATCAATTCAATTGATTGCTGCTCCTCTGGCACCTGAGAAATGGAATAACAGCACAAAATTCTGTTTTCTCTGCTGGCTTCACTGGCTTTGAAACGCCACTACCCCTCCTTTGCCTGGGAATTGGGTTTGGGGATGTTTTGGCATTGGTGGATGCCCACTGCAGCATCCTGGGGTGTGTTGGTGGCAGAGGGATGTCCCCTGAGGGGTCAGAGCCCTCTGCACTCATGGCCACCCCCAAAACGCCAACACAAACAGCAAGGCTGGAGAAACCCTGGAATTCCCATTCCTGGAGTGATTCCAACCCTTAGAATGGAGCCAAAGCAGGAAGCACAGAGCCAAGCTGAGGGGCAGGGCAGGGGTTAATAAAAGCAGCAGCAGTGAAATGTTTGAAATGTTTGATAAGGAGCTGCTCCTTGCTCTCAGGCTTGCAGTTCCCCTGATTTTTCTCCCTCTTTGAAAGATCTCAGAGCGGTGAGGATTTGAAATACATCCATATAATGCAGCTTCAGACAGCAAACAGGATTAAAAGCCTGCTCCAGAAAAGGAAAGGAAGTCAGATTACTTGTCAAAATTAAATTTGCCTTTGGATGCCATTACTTTCTACATTAAAAAGCTCTGGGGATTAGGAGATAAAAGAGCTAAATCCAATCTAGAGACAGGCTCAGAGGAAAATGTCAGCCAGCCAGTAATCCAGGCTCTTTGCTCTAATAGGATCTTCCTGGAGTCAAAGAAAGTGAGAATAATTATTTAATTCCATTTTTGGAGCCTGGCTTCTTTATCGACCTGGCTCAGCATCGCTGAATCAACTGGTGGCACAGGATTCCCAGCTCCAGGCACCTCCAGGAGCAGCTCCCTTCACCCTCTGTGCCAAGAGGGGTTTGTGGCACTCAGGGATGGGTTTAATGTGACTGCACTGAGCCCAGCAGGGCTCCAAGTGGGTTATTTGGGTGCCATTCCCCACCACAGCCCATGGCCAGCAGGAAAAGTCCTCTCCTGGGCATTTCTTCCTTGTTTAAGGGTGATAAATAAATAAATAAAGCAAATTAAGAGGGATAAATCAATCAATAAAGCAAATTAAGAGGGATAAATAAATTAAAAAGCAAATTAAGAGTGATAAATAAATAAATAAAGCAAATTATGCTGGGCACAGAGGTGCTGTTCACAGATTTTGGTCACCATAAACCCCAACATCTTCCCTATGTCAAACACCCTGAGGAAGAGCCTTCCCTGGCAGATCCCCCTCTCATCTCTTGAGGATGCCAAAATTACAGCCTGCCCCAAATCATGGGATCATGGCCAGCAGGAAAAGTCCTCTCTTGGGCATTTCTTCCTTGTTTAACAGCAATAAATAATAAAAAAATAAAATTAGGAGAGATAAATAAATTAAAAAATCAAATTAAGAGCGATAAAGAAATTAAAAAAGCAAATTAAGAGGAATAAATAAATAAATAAATAAGGAAAATTATACTGGGCACAGAGGTGCTGTTCACAGATTTTGGTCACCATAAACCCCAACACCTTCCCTCTCCCAAACACCCCGAGGAAGAGCCTTCCCTGGCAGATCCCCCCTCATCTCTTGAGGATGCCAAAATTACAGCCTGCCCCAAATATCCCAGCACCTCCCTGCCTGTAACCATGGTTGCAGAGCTCTGGCAGCCGTGCCAGCCACGCCTGGCCTGACTCAGAGGATGAGTTCATCCCCCAGCGTGGTGCAGGAGCCACGAGACAGCTCTGTGCCATCTGATGGGGCTGTGCCAGCCCTCTGCCCCAGCCTGAGAGAGCTGCTGGGCTGCCAGCCGGGTGGGAATGAGCGATGGAGGAACAGCAGAGAGTGTCAGGGATGAGGGAGCATCCACGAGCAGGGCTCTGGCTGCCGGGGCCAGGGAGCAGAGATGGGATGGGCTGCCTTTAATGAGCTGAGCCTGGCAGTTCAGATGTGAAAATGGGGTTTTTGGTGTCTCTGGAGAGCTCCAGCTCGTGCTCTGGGGTTCAGCTGAATGCACAACTCAAGCTGCAGGTCAAGGATTATTTATCCAGAGAAACTGTTCTGCTCCAAAAAGGAGCCAGAAAATGGCCTTGGGGAGAAGCCACAGGACTCTGCTACCAAGTAGGGAAACAAAAAAGCATCCAGGAAACCCCAATGAGTTTGGGGCTGGGAATGCTCCTGCCAGCTTAGAGGTGATGCACGAGGCAAATCAATCAAACAGGAAGGAAAAAAGCTTTTCAATGCTCCTGTTTCTTGCTAAGAGTTCTTTTCTGCTGGTCCCACAACGCTCATCTCCTTCAAATCCAGATCCAGGAGACCCCCAGCACCTCCCTACCAAAATGACAACTTGTCCTTTCTCCTGCCCAGGGAGCAGGGATGGGATGGGCTGCCTTTAATGAGCTGAGCCTGGCAGTTCAGATGTGAAAATGGGGTTTTTGGTGTCTCTGGAGAGCTCCAGCTCATGCTCTGGGGTTCAGCTGAATGCACATCTCAAGCTGCAGGTCAAGAGAAACTGTTCTGCTCCAAAAAGGAGCCAGAAAATGGCCTTGGGGAGAAGCCACAGGACTCTGCTACCAAGTAGGGAAACAAAAAAGCCTCCAGGAAACCCCAATGCATTTGGGGCTGGGAATGCTCCTGCCAGCTTAGAGGTGATGCACGAGGCAAATCAATCAAACAGGAGGGAAAAAAAAAGCTTTTCAATGCTCCTTTTTCTTGCTAAGAGTTCTTTTCTGCCGGTCCAACAACCATGATCTCCTTCAAATCCAGATACAGGAGACCCCCAGCACCTCCCTACCAAAATGACAACCTGTCCTTTCTCCTGCCCAGGGAGCAGGGATGGGATGGGCTGCCTTTAATGAGCTGAGCCTGGCAGTTCAGATGTGAAAATGGGGTTTTTGGTGTCTCTGGAGAGCTCCAGCTCGTGCTCTGGGGTTCAGCTGAATGCACATCTCAAGCTGCAGGTCAAGAGAAACTGTTCTGCTCCAAAAAGGAGCCAGAAAATGGCCTTGGGGAGAAGCCACAGGACTCTGCCACCAAGCAGGGAAATGAAAAGGCATCTAGGAAACCCCAATGAGTTTGGGGCTGGAAATGCTCCTGCCAGCTTAGAGGTGATGCACGAGGCAAATCAATCAAACAGGAGGGAAAAAAAAGCTTTTCAATGCTCCTGTTTCTTGCTAAGAGTTCTTTTCTGCTGGTCCCACAACGCTCATCTCCTTCAAATCCAGATCCAGGACACCCCCAGCACCTCCCTACCAAAATGACAACCTGTCCTATCCTTCAGATCCCAGATAACACAGCCAGGTGAGGGATAAGGGCAGTGAGGGCACTGCCACCACCCCTGGCAGCCCAGCTGGTGCCACCCAGAGGAATCCCCCCCTGCTTTTCCTCCTCCTCCTCCTCCTCTTGCAGCTCTCAGATGGCTGAGCCTGGGGGAAGGAGTGAATGTATCCAAAGCAAAAGGGCAGAAAGGGGAGGAACTGCAAATGCAGCCAAGTGGAGGCACTGGAGGGGCTCTGGAGCTGGCAGAGTGGCTTTGGTGGCAGAGGGTGACTCTGTGCCAGCCCTGCCCTTCCTGCCTTGGCACACAGGGCAAGGCCCTTCAGGCCTGATGCATTGCTTTTTTTAATTAAACAGGCTGGAGGGAAATATAACATTTTCCTTCAGTAATTCATCCCCAAGCCTGCCCTATTTTGTCATTTTAATTAAAACCAGCCCCAGCCAGAGTTTGGATATTTGCAGCCATGAGTATTAAATCAAGCCCAGGCCTTGGGGACTGGCCCCTCTTTTGCATTTTCTTGGGTTTTTACAGCAAAAACCCAAAAATTCTGAGGCTGAAGGTGTGCAAAAGGTGACCCAGAGACATCAGGCTTTGTCAGGAGGAGTTTTCCCACTTGGGGACTCTGAATTTTTCAACCAGAGGTCTGGACTCCATTTTGCTTTGGGGAACTGCCAGTCCTATTATTTACTATTATTATTATTATTATTATTATTATTATTATTATTATTATTATTATTATTATTATTACAATCATGATTATCATTATTATTATCATCATCATCATCACTATTATTACTATTATTATTACTATATTTATTATTGTTAGTAGTAAGTCTGGTGTTACCCCTCATCTCACATACACAGAGCAAAAAACATCCCAGCCTTAAAATACAGGAGGCAAAGGAATTTTATTCTATGCCCCGGGCCCATGGAATCAGTCCCATCTCCATTCCCACCTGGAATTTTCCTCAATACCTCTCCTGAGCTTCCCTTTCTTCAAGGTTAAATAATCTGCCCAAGCTGCTTTGATCCCTGGCAGGGTTTTTATTGTGATTTATGAGGTATTCAGTGTTTTTCTTAAACCCACAGCTTCAAGGCTGGGCTGTTACCTGGGAATCACACGTTTCACTTCAAGGGAAAAAAAAAAGCTTTTCATGTTGGCCTTTAGAGTGGAAAAACATGAGCAGTGCCACAGCTAATGGCTCAGAAACAAAGGGGAAAAGGAAGGGGAAAGGAACCCAAGAAGAATTTGTGAAATTTGATTTTTTCCCCACAACTACAAGTTTTCCCTGCGCCTGATTCTGAGTATTCCCGAGGAGAAGCACAGCACCAGGAATGGGGGAGGGAAAGGCAAGGCCAATTCCAACTACCTGAGCAGCAGCAGATGGGAAGAACAGGAGGAAGTCTTGCAGGATGAGTCAAGACTGGGATTTGCACGAGGAAAAAGAACCGTTCTTTCCAAAAGCATGGAACCCCCACCAGCCCAGGGATGCTGTCAACAAGTCCTGGGATGGTGGCAGCCTCACAGGCAGCTCCCCACACACCAAACCTGGGGGAAACAGGACCTGGGGAGCCAGGGCAGCATCGAGTCAGGGCCCTGCTGGGAAGGGTGGAAGTTTGACAATCATAAAATACCCATTTTGGGGAGGATTTTCACAAGCCCCACACCTTCACTGACCCATTTCCTCGCCTGATGCCCATGGAAAACCCTCAGTGACAAACAGATTTTTTCCCAAGAAGCCAATAAAGGACTCGGGAAGGGCATTTATGGCTTCATAAAGCACTTTGCTAACGACTTGCTTTAGCACTGCTAAATCAACTGGAATCGTTTCACTGTGGAACTCGGAACTTTCTGCATTCAGCCTGCAGGGAAAGGGAAAAAAAAAAAAAAAAAGGAGTGCTGACATTAGCAAAATACATCTCAACCCATATTAGATGGTGTTAATTAAAATGACTTGCTGGGTAATGAGCTACAAAAAAAAAAAAAAAAAAAAAAAAAAAAGGAAAAAAGGGAATCAATGAGAGTTTGAGCTGAATTAAACCCAGCGAGCCCTGCAGACAGGGACAGACAGGGATGGGGTCTCCTCTTGAGGATGAACAGCCCCAGATCCCTCAGCCTTTCCTTGCCAGAGATGCTCCAGGTCTGAAATCATCTTCAGGCCCTGCTGGCCCCGCTGCAGGAGCTCCAGACAACAGCTCCTTCCTCCCTGTGGCAGGCTGAGCTTCTGCTCACACCTTTCCCAGGTTAAAGCACAGGTGAAGGAGCAGCCTCAACGAGGCACTGAGGGAAGGGAAATGTTCCTGCTGATCTTTTCCCCAGCATTTTCCCTCCATCCATCTCTGCTGGGAGCAGATCCCAGGGCAGGGAACGCACAGAGCCCCTCAGCTCTGCTGTCCCCATGTCCCCTCCAGCAGCACCTGGCTGTGACCAATGAGAGGTCAAAGGATGCTCCAAGGACACCAAAAAAGCACAAAGCAAGCAGTGAGAATGAAATTCACTGTTTCATCCCCCAAAATGAGCCTTTCAGGTGGGTAAATTGTGGAGCACGTTCACAGTGGGGGAACATTTTATGGCACAACTGCAGGGAAACCGAATTCCATAAAGTGAGATGTAAGCACCTCTCCAAAGCAGGGAATTTCAGTGCTTTATTGTGAGACACAGCTTGGCTGGGGATCTTGGAGCATTTTCCTCCAAAATTCATGTAAACATCTGTCTTGGTTTAAGTGCTTCCTTAACACCAGGCTTTACTGAGCAGGAGCTTATTTCAGCAAATGCACTACAAGGTTTCTGCCTGCTAAAGCTCTTATTAAGTGTCAGGACAAAATGGGCAAAAACTCGCTGGTAAAAGGAGCCTGGCTGACAGCAGTGCAGAAAAGTGGCCTTTATTCATCTCCTGAACAGGTACATTCAGCCAGGCAGCCATAAAA
Source organism: Molothrus aeneus (assembly GCF_037042795.1). NCBI lineage: Eukaryota > Metazoa > Chordata > Aves > Passeriformes > Icteridae > Molothrus > Molothrus aeneus. The sequence goes on along the minus strand of NC_089664.1, from coordinate 8,622,005 downwards.
GCTCTGTGCTTCCCCCAGCCCTGCCCTGGAGGACAATCTGCAGAGATAGAGGGGAAGTTGAGTCTCACAGCCTGGCTATCAAATCCCTCCAGCTCATCATAAATAACAGAAATGGCTTTTGTTCCAATGGCTTCTCTTGAGACCTTCAGCTGAGGTGCCAACCTGGGGAAGGGGAGCTGCAGCTCCAGCTCAGGTGGGCTGAGCAGAGGCTCCCAAAAATCATAAATTTGGCTTAATTCCCTCTCAGTTTGAGCTGGGCTTTGCAGCAATGCTGCAGAACCAGAAGTTTGTATTTCCAGCCCTTGTTTTTGTTCTGAACATTCCCCTTTCACCATTTTAACTGTGTTTCTAAAACCCAACCAGAAAATGCAGTTTTTTTCTCCTCTCCAGCCCTCACCACCCCACGTGTGCCCAGACCCACCACAGAGCCAACACACCTTTTAAATCTGGAAATAAATAAGTTATTAGTGCCCAGGGATCCAGCAGCCATCTCCTCCCCAGCTGCATTCCCTGGGCACAGCAGGCAGAGCCAAAAGCAGCAGGAGGTTAAACAGGGAGAGGGAAAAGCATCTTCTGTTCCCTGTGCCCACAGGAGGCAGGGAGCTCTCCTCCCATGTCCCCTCACTGCCATTATCCTGCCACCAACAATGAGGCACAGCTGTGGTGACATGGCACAGTCCTGGCGTGGGGCTGGGGAAGAAATTCTGCTGGGCAAGAAAGGAGAGAAAATTCTGCTGGGCAAGAATGGAGAGAAAATTCTGCTGGGGAAGAATGGAGAGAAAATTCTGCTGGGCACACAAAGGAGAGAAAATTCTGCTGGGCAAGGAGGAGAGAAAATTCTGCTGGGCAAGAATGGAGAGAAAATTCTGCTGGGCAAGAAAGGAGAGAAAATTCTGCTGGGGAAGAAGGAGAGAAAATTCTGCTGGGCAAGAATGGAGAGAAAATTCTGCTGGGCACACAGAAACTCCTGCTTGTCACCAGCAGCAAAGCTGGCACAGGGGAGCCAGGGTTTGGCTCTGAGCCCTCAGGCTGGGCACCAGGCACACCTGGCACCAGGGCACAGAGCTTTTCCTGCCTGGTGGAGGCTCAAATAATTGATCAGAGCTGCCAGGGAAGGTTGGGATGAAGGCCACAGTACCCACAAGCCTGAAGTAGAAGTTTCTATTTATTCCTGCAAGGCCCCTGCGAATCAGACACACTTCAGACTGAATTCCTTAAATTATGGATTGCTGGGAGGGGTGAGAGCAGCAGGAGGGCAGCTCTGGGCCGATCATGGATCCACATCCCAGCCCCTGGAGAAGCAGGAGTGTGCCCAAGAACACGTGTAGGGAGCTGCTGGGAAAACCCCAACATTTCCCTGCTGCCAGTGATGGATTTTGGGACCAGGCCTGAATTTGGGACCAGGCTCTGCTCTGGGGAAGGCAGAGCAGGAGACACAAACAGGAGAGAGGATGGGGAGTGTGGGGATGAGGTTTTATAAAGGAAAAGGGATGGAGGAGCGTGGGGATGAGGTTTTATAATGGAAAAGGGATGGAGGAATGTGGGGATGAGGTTTTATAAAGGAAAAGGGATGGAGGAATGTGAGGATGAGGTTTTATAAAGGAAAAGGGATGGAGGAATGTGGGGGATGAGGTTTTATAAAGGAAAAGGGATGGGGGAATGTGGGGATGAGGTTTTATAATGGAAAAGGGATGCAGGAGCGTGGGGATGAAGGATTTGACCAAGCTGAGCCTCCCCCCAGGGCTGGAGGGGCTCTGGCAGGGATGGGGCAGCCCCAGAAGGGTTCAGAGCATCCCCAGAGCAGGGACTGCAGCCCTCACACCCAGCAGGGCTGGCACCTGCTCCCCTGGCCTTCCCAGCCCACAGAATGTTCACACTCTGGGCCTTGAGGCAGCTCAGAAACATTCCCAAGCCTTTTCCTTCAGCTGCACCAGCAGGAAGCTTTATCCCCTTAAACCCCAGGAGCTCCCTGATTTTGGGGTATTTCACAGGGAAATCAATGTCAGAAGGCTCCTGCAGGAAAATTCAGGTTTATTGATACAGAGCCCAAGGTCCTACTGAAGGCAGGGCAGGAACCCTTGCACCTCAAGGGATCCTAAATCCAGCAGGAATCCAGCTGGGATAACTCCTTGGAGCCTCTTCCCAGTTCCTGGGAGCTGAAAAATGAGGGGAATTCAGCCCCCCAGGAGAAAGGGGTCCCATGGGCCAAAAGCTGAGGTTGTGAGGGGAACAGCAGGAGGGCTCAGGCAGCCAGACTGACAGCTCCAGCTCCAGCATCAATATTAATCTGCTCATTAACAGAGCCTGGAGAAACCAGGCCCAGGGAGAGGGGGAGGGAGGAGTGGATGGAATCAGCAAACCAATCCATCCTGGAGATTTTTAGGCTTTTGACTATGGATTTCTTTCTTCCACCCTGACTCAGGCAGAGCAGGAAGGGGGGGTGAGACCTGTGCAGTTCAACAAATCAATTGATGAATTTTCTCCCTGACATTCAGGGTCTGAGTCCTGGGCTAATCGTAAAAAGGCACTGCCAGAGGATTTTAATAAATCCCTTTAATTAAGTGATATGTTTTAGAATTAAATTATGATGAAAACCATAAATCCTTTCCCAACAAATGGAGTTCAGTGTGCACAGAAGGAAAAGAGCATTCCTCTTCTATCTTGCTGGTTTTTCCACCCCTTAATACAACAGGATTCAAACAATTCATTATCAAACAATACAGGAAGCTGGGCCATTTATCACCCTGCACTCCAGGCTTTTAAATTAGTGGGATTTAGCCTTGCACTAACTAATCCTGTGCCAGCAGAATGGATGAAAATTCTTTTCCTTTCCCACCTGGAGCTTTGTTCTAGAGGTTATTCCCCATAACTGAGGCTGGGGCAGGGCTGAAAACGCCTTGGAATGGATCTTGCCTCTGTTGCCTGGTTGGGAACACCCCATCCCAAACCATCAGGGATGGCTCCATCCCCATCCCAAACCATCAGGGATGGCTCCATCCCATCCCAAGCCATCGGGGATGGCTCCATCCCATCCCAAACCATCAGGGATGGCTCCATCCCCATCCCAAACCATCAGGGATGGCTCTATCCCCATCCCAAAACAATCAGGCTCCATCCCATCCCAAACCATCAGGGATGGCTCCATCCCCATCCCAAACCATCAGGGATGGCTCCATCCCATCCCAAACCATCAGGGATGGCTCCATCCCCATCCCAAACCATCAGGGATGGCTCCATCCCATCCCAAGCCATCGGGGATGGCTCCATCCCATCCCAAACCATCAGGGATGGCTCCATCCCCATCCCAAACCATCAGGGATGGCTCTATCCCCATCCCAAAACAATCAGGCTCCATCCCATCCCAAACCATCAGGGATGGCTCCATCCCCATCCCAAACCATCAGGGATGGCTCCATCCCATCCCAAACCATCAGGGATGGCTCCATCCTGGTGGCCCAGCTTGGGGTCTCTCCATGGGATGCCTCAGCAGTTTCCATCCTCCAAATTCAGGAAGAATAAGAAATTTAATGAACCTGACCAGATCCAAAGGTGGGGAGGAAAGGAGAGGAGAGGAGATGAGCTCCTTGCTCCAAACTGGGGGTTTGGGGAGGTGGGAAATGGGAATTCCAGGAGGGAAAAAAGGCTTGGCTGTGCTGCTCACCCTCCCTGTGCCTCCGTGCTGAGGCTCTGCCTCAATTCCTGCCTTATCCTGGAGAGTGAACACACACAGCCAAACCTTGAGCCAGAGCAGGAGCTGCACAAAACCAATCTGGGGGACAAACCCCAAGTCCCAAAGCACCCACAGAGCCCTTGCAAAGCTCTCCCTGCTCCGGGGGCTGCTTTGCCCATCCCTTTATCCACCCCACTGGGGGTGGGAAGGCAGAGCTGCCTCAGTGCAGCACAGAAAGTCAATAACGAGGGGAGGGAAACTCAACAACAGCAGCAATCACTGCCCCAGACGCTGCCTTGTCACGGCAGAGGCAAACAGAGGCTCTTTGTTCACATATTTACCTTTCCCCAGCATCATTAGAGCCTCTGCATAAATAGGAGGGTTCATTTTCCTCTCCCTCCTCCTCTGGGATAGAGCTGCAAACAGCTCAGGGTCCCTGGCTGCTGTCGTGCCCTCCTCCAACAAGGCTGATGGTAATTTCAGGAAGGAAAAAAATAAAATAATAAAAAAAAACCCAAACCAACAAATCCAACAAATCCCCCATTAAAATCGCTGCTGAAGGTTGCAAACAAGGTGAGAAAAATCCACACAAATAAATAACGCTGTAGTGAGGAAACAGAGGCTCATGAGAGCGACTTCCCCAGCGTTAACTCCTCTGCTGCTGTAGGAGGAGCAGGGCTCTGCTGCTGTTCCTGGGCTCCACCAGGACTGAGAGCAGCACTTGCCACACTCCCTGCTTCCACTGGTAAAAACGTGGAGCAATTGACCCCCAAACCGAGCAGTGCTACAGCCACTTCCATTTTTCTCTACACAGAGAAATCTATGAACTCACAGGAATTGCTCACGTTCATTAAAAAACCCCAGCCCTGTTATTCTAAGTAATTTTTAAAACCTAAACCTGGCTCAGCCTTTTATTTTATTTTAAAATATTTTTTATATATTTTTTAGCATTTTCCAAATGCTACCAGCACTAAACCTCCTGGCTTAGCTGCACCTGAGTCCCTGAGTTTTCTCAGCTTGCAAAGGAACACAAACCCAGCAGCTGCTGGGTTTTTATGGGGCAAAAGCAGTGAGGAACCTCACCTGAAGAAAGCCTGGTTTGGAGCCAGGTGTCTCTGAATTAACCCTCTCCAATCTGAGGAATAATGCAAATCTGAATTCTCTACAAATGGATTTTCTGGGGCTTTTCCTTTATTTTGCCCAGAGCAGGGATATTTTGCGCAGGGACACTGCCCATGTATATTTGTCACCTCTTTATTGCCAGCAGCCCCTCGATCCCAGAATTCTGCTTCTGGCAAGGTGAAAAAAACCTTACAGGAATCACAAGGTGAGACCAAGAGCAACAGGAGCTGCTGTTTTCCTGCTCCTCTGTGAAACCAAAGGTCATAAATCTCCCAGTTCAAATTCTCTTGATTGATGAAACACAACTTATTGCTGGTAAAACACCCTTGTTTTCAATAATTAATATACAAGATACCTGGAAGAAAGGCAGAGTTCTGGCGGAGGGGAAGGTGCAATTATTGTTTCATTAAAGATTGATTGCATGTGAGGCCAGTCGTTTGAATAATGGCTCTGCTGACACCTGAAATGGAATGATGAATGAGGCTGGGGCCACTGGATGCACGGGTTGGCTCTGGAATGCCAGGGAGGAGCAGCAGCAGCTCTGCAGCCCGAAAGGTCAGCTGAAATATTAAAGAGCTGAAGATCAAGTAACTGTGAATAAGGTCAAACAGAGTGCCATGGAGACAGGGGAGGAATTAATTGAGTGATAATTGCCCTGAGTTTATGCACTCATTTTTATTTCTGTTGGTGGTGGGAGAGAAAGCCAAAGGAGCAGAAATTCAGGGGGTTTTGAAGCAGCCAGGGCAGAAGGGTTTCTCTGCCCATTCTGGGAAAGGGAGCTGCCCCCGTGGTGGTGTCATCTGCTCCTGGGAAAAGTGCCTTGGAATATCTGGGGGGGCCAGGAGCCCCCTCTCCCTGAGCAGCTGAGCTCTGCTGTGTCACCTCCTGTCCCAGCACCAGGACTGAGGTGGCTTTGCCAAGGCTGGAACGGCATCCCCTGGCTCCAGAGCAGGATGGATCCCCCCAGGCAGGAATTCCCAGCTGGAATCAGGTGGGATTGTCCTTGTCCCACTCACCCATGGTGCTGAGCAAAGCAGATCCCACCTGCCCAGCCCCAGGGATCTGCAAGAAGGAGCCCTGGGGTTTCTGGAGATGGAGAAGGAGAAGAAGGAGAAGGAGAAGGAGAAGGAGAAGGAGAAGGAGAAGGAGAAGGAGAAGGAGAAGGAGAAGGAGAAGGAGAAGGAGAAGGAGAAGGAGAAGGAGAAGGAGAAGGAGAAGGAGGAGCCCTGGGGTCTCTGGAGATGGAGAAGGAGAAGGAAAAGGAGAAGGAGATGAAGGAGAAGGAGAAGGAAAAGGAGAAGGAGAAGGAGAAGGAGAAGGAAAAGGAGAAGGAGAAGGAAAAGGAGAAGGAAAAGGAGAAGGAGAAGGAAAAGGAAAAGGAAAAGGAAAAGGAAAAGGAAGAGGAGGAGAAGGAGCCCTGGGGGATCTGAAGAAGGAGAAGGAGGTTTGGGCTTTCTGGAGAAGGAGCCCTGGGCTTTCTGGAGAAGGAGCCCTGGGTTTTATTCCTTGTCAGCCCCTGCCCAGCCCCATCCCTGCAGCTCCCGGCCAGGACACAGAGAAGGGAAGCGGACACACAATAATTTTGGGACAGAAAGCAGCTGCCCGTTCAGGGCAAAGGCTTGGAAGTGTTTCTGTTTCTGTCCCTCAGGGCCCAGGCAGGTGAAGGATGCTCTGTTCAGGTGCAGGGACAGCACCTTGCAGTCCCTGGGCCTCCAAAGCACCCCTGGGTGCTGCCTGTGTGGGGGTAAAAGCGCAAAGCTCCAGCATCCCGGGCTCGCTGTGCACAGCTGGGGTGAAATATTCTCCTTTTTCCCACAACAAAGTGAGGAGCAGCCCGACTCCAAGGTCATCCAGCAGCCAGGAGTTTGCCAGGCAGGAGTTACAGTAAGAAGGAGCAAACACATGCTGGAAGTAAATGCCTTAATTATATTAATGATTGGTTTTGCCCTCGACTGCAGCGCTAAGGAGACCCTCTTCTATCAAAGTCAATTAAAGCCTTGCTACACTCCTGAAGCCCAGCAATAAAACAAGAGCTGTACATATCCATTAAGCTGCAGTACACATCCATTAAAGTGGCTTTTGCTGCTGCAGTTCATTTACTGCCAGCTCTGGACTGGATTCTGCTCTCATTTCTGTGGGTTTTACCCTGGTGTAGCAGCAGAGACCTGGCAGGCTGAGCCCAGCTGATTTACTCCAGCCCAGTGCGGATGCAGACGTGGTTACAAAGGGGATGAGAGTGATACTCCCACCTCAAAGGCCTGCAAATAATCCCTGTGCATCAATAAACCCTGAGGATGAACGGTGTGCTGAGCAGCCTGGGTTACTCTGAACACACACACACAGGTCTGTGTGAGACCCTTGGAGTGAATTTCTCCTTGAGATGGGAAAGGTTTCCCCTCCCTCAGAAAGCCTGGGAGGAAGAGGAGCACAGCCTGGATCCTGGGGAGGAGCTGGAGGTGCTGCTGAGGGTGACAATGAGCTGGGCCAGCTGCACTGAGTTAATTTCCCTCTGGAAAAGCAGCTCCATTCCCAAATCAAAGCAAATCCTGAGCTGGGAAGCTCCAGACCCTCATCTGCACTCAGTTGTTCAATTAAACCACTTTAAAAAATGGGGGTTTTTTTTGCCCTTTTATCACACTTGGCTGGAAGCTCCTTGTGCCCAGGGGAGCAAGTGTGGGACTGTGCTTCTCCTCAGTGTTTTATCAGACACCAGGAGCTTCCCTGGGTCTCACTCTGCTCTCAGCCAACCCTTCAAAGATCAACTTCACAAAGGCATTTTGAGCTTCCCTGCTGCATTAAGACTAAAATCCACTCTCACTTCCATCCCCACAGAGCTCCAGAGGTGCCCTGGGAAGAGAAAATCTCTGTTCTCTCCTGGGGGCTCAGGATTTTCCCCACTGACAGGGCCAGGGAAGATGCTGCAGTGGCAGACACAGCTCAGGCACCAGCCAGGGACGTGGCACATGCAGAAAATGGAACTTTTCCTGATTAGTGTTGGTATTTCAAAGAGCTCTTGGGGAATGTGCTCCAGCAGTGCAAGACAAGGTGTTGAAATCATCAGCACTTGAAAGGTGCCTTTGCTTTCCTCAGATTTCCTTAAGAAGGAGTCTCACAGCAGTTCTCTTAAAAGGAGCTGGAGATAACAGGGACGTGGTAAAAAGGCAGGGGAGGGAATGGAGAAATCAGAGTTTGCCTGAGGGCAGGGCACAGGGGATGGCAGGGGAGCAGGGGGCACCTCCTGCAGCACTTGGCACGTCCCAGGGGCTTTTGTGCCAAGCTGAGCCAACAGAAGGGACATTCCCACTCCAGCAGACCCCAAAATGTCTGTCCCTTTGTCCCTCTGTCCCATCAAGCAGGAGGAAGAATCCCACCCCAAAACATCTGTCCCATCAAACAGGAGGAAGAATCCCACCCCAAAACTTCTGTCCCTTTGTCCCCTTGTCCCATCAAACAGGAGGGAGATTCCCACCCCAAAACTTCTGTCCCTTTGTCCCCCCATCCCTGTGCCCACCCCCTGTCCCTGTGGCTCCCTCTGGATGCCCAGGAAGGAATTCCTGGTTGGGATCTCCTCTCCTCGCCCCTGCAGGATGTGTTTGCTCTGTGTTTTGGGGTTTGTGGCTCTCGTTTTGCCTTTGCCACAGCTGGGAGGAGGAAATGGAATGTCAGAGCCCCTGGGATGAGCAGGGCTGGAAAAGGGGAAAGGAGAAAAAGGGGAAAGGAAAAGGGGGAAGGAAAAGGGGGAAAGGGAAAGGGGGAAAGGGAAAGAAAGGAAAGGGAAAGGAAAGGAAAGGAAAGGAAAGGAAAGGAAAGGAAAGGAAAGGAAAGGAAAGGAAAGGAAAGGAAAGGAAAGGAAAGGAAAGGAAAGGAAAGGAAAGGAAAGGAAAGGAAAGGAAAGGAAAGGAAAGGAAAGGAAAGGAAAGGAAAGGAAAGGAAAGGAAAGGAAAGGAAAGGAAAGGAAAGGAAAGGAAAGGAAAGGAAAGGAAAGGTCAGCACACCCTTGGCTGTCAATGTGGCCCTGCAGAAAGACCCTGGGACTAATTAAAACTCCACAGCCAGGAATACAAATCCTTACATCTGTCCTGGCCTTCATTATCCACCTCGGAGGGCTTCTTCAGGAAAGGGAGAAGCAGCCATATCCAGCCTAATTGGCTTAATTTCTCTAACTGCCTTCCCCCCTGAGATCTATTTCTAAAACAATTTCCACCGTTCTTTCAATATCTTCTTCTTATCTCCTTATCATCATCTCATTCATTCCAATTTGGAAAGAGGCCCCATGAAAGAACAAAAAAAACCCCTGAGTTTCTTTTGTTTTATGCAGCACACAATGTGAATTTCCCAACAGCAGAATTTTAGGGTCTCCTCCTAATCAATCCTTGCTTTCTTTTATTCCTGACTAGGAATTAAAATGATATTTTTGAGGCAGGAGATGAATAACAGCAGCAGCAGTTCCCCCATGCTTGTGGTGGAGTCTGCTCGAGTTTAAAATTGAGACAGGCTATTTTTGTAAATCAAAAGTTCAGCTTCAAAGAGGAAAAATTCACTCACACACAGGAGGTCTGAGCCACCCCTCCCATCTGTCTCCCACTCTCCAAACCCTCCAGAAACGCTCCCAAACCCATGGGCTTCACAAAGGCTTTGAGCCGTCCTCCTTCGCAGTGTGGCCTTTAATAATTAAAGAGAAAAGAAGGAAAGGAAATCGAGGTGAGAGCTCTGAGATTTACAGCCCCCAATAAAGGCTCTGTACACAGTGATTTACAGAGCCCCAGCTCTGCTGACTGCAGGACAGGAATGTTGTGCCCCTGGCTGATTTGTGAGCACCCACCTGGCCCCTGCAGAATCCTTCAGCAGCAAACGCTGGGCTCAGGAACTCTGGCACTGCCCGCCCTGGGCTCAGACCCACAGCAGGCACTTGGCTTGTGCTTATTTCCTTTTTGTTTCCCTTTTATTTCCTTTTCATGTCCCTTGTATTTCCTTTTCATTTTCTATTTATTTCCTTTTAATTTCCCTTTTATTTCCATTTTATTTCCCTTTTATTTCCTTTTTGTTTCCCCTTTATTTCATTTTTATTTCCCTTTCCCTTTCGTTTCCTTTTCATTTCCTTATTTCCCTTTCATTTCCCTTTTATTTCCCTTTAATTTCCTTTTTATTTCCCTTTAATTTCATTTTCATTTCTCTTTTATTTCCTTTTCATTTCCCTTTTATTTCCATTTTTATTTCCATTTTATTCCCCTTTCATTTCCCTTTTACTTCCTTTTTGTTTCCCCTTTATTTCCTTTTTATTTCCCTTTCCCTTTCGTTTCCTTTTATTTCCTTATTTCCCTTTCATTTCCCTTTTATTTCCCTTTTATTTCCTTTTAATTTCCCTTTTATTTCAGTTTAATTTCCATTTTATTTCCTTTTCATTTCCATTTTATTTCCTTTTTATTTCTCTTTTATTTCCTTTTAATTTCCCTTTTATTTCAGTTTAATGTCAATTTTATTTCCCTTTCATTTCCCTTTTATTTCCTTTTTTCCCTTTATTTCCTTTTATTTCCTTTTCATTTCCCGTTCCTTTTTATTTTGCTTTTATTTTGCTTTTATTTCCCTTTCACTTCCCTTTCATTTCCCTTTTGTTTCCCTTTTATTTCCTTTTCATTTCCTTTTTATTTTGCCTTTATTTCCCTTTCATTTCCCTTTTATTTCCTTTTAATTTCCCTTTTATTTCCCTTTCATTTCCTTTTTGTTTCCTTTTTGTTTCCCCTTTATTTCCTTTTATTTCCATTTTATTTCCTTTTCATTTCCCTTTTATTTCCTTTTTGTTTCCCTTTTATTTCTCTTTTATTTCCCTTTTAAAAATCCCATTGCCACCAACGCTGAGCAAGGACACACCAGGGCCACGGACCCAGGGTTGGGTGTGAAGCTGCAGGTTCCTGATTCTGGATTTTGGATGGGTCCCATGGCATGAAAACCATCAAAGCCAAACCTTGATTTTGGCTATTTCGGCTCCCCAGGGTGAATCTCCTGTGGATGCAGATTTGAAACTCTGAAATATCAGCCCCATATTCTGCTCCCTCTCCAAAGGAACATTCCCCTGGGTTCTCACCCAGTGAGCTTTTTTTTCTTTTTCCACACACAAACACAACAGGGTTAACTCTCAGCAGGGATAATAGATGCTTGATAGGTGCCAAAAATAAAATATCAGCAGATGCTCCACAGGAACTAAAGGTGTTGAAGAGTTTTCACAACTCTCGTGCTCCTCGAGAAGTGCTGTTCCCTCCCCCCTCAACCTCCAGGGCTGAAAATGCAGTTTTTTCCCCGGTATTTCGTGCTGAAGGCTCCAGTTATGAGCCAAGGATGTGCACTGGGGCACAGAAGATCTATCCCTGAGCCTGCAAGAGAAATCACTCTGGATAAAATTGATTCCTTCGCTCCTTGAAGCCTTTTCTTTCACACAGGTGGCTCTTGCAGCTTTTCCTGCAGAAGCTCAGGCCAGGCAGGCACTGAGGGTGATTATGTTTCATTTCTCCTCTCTGCTCTCATTGCCACAGGCTCAGAAATCTCTCCTAAAACGCAGCAACGCTCGTAAAGGGCAAAGCTCAAGCTCCAGCCACGCCTTGGGATTGATGAATCCGGCATCATCCCTGCCCTGCTGGGGCTGGGAAAGCTCCCACATTTCATTTTTTCCTGCTGTGATTTATGGCACAAGGCCCTGCTTGGGCTCTTTTGGAGGATGGTGATGGGTTTTGCAAAAAGAAAACTGCCCTGACCCCAGCAGCAAATGGTGAGGCCCCACACGGGGAGAAGGACATGGGAACTACTCCAAAGGCTCTCAGAGCTGGTGATGATGAGGAAAACAACCCTGATCTTGCCTTGATTGCCTGTCAAGCAGGATGATTCCTCCTGGGTGAGCAGATATTTGCAAGGCTGCATGTCTGTGGTATTTAAACATATGGGCAGCGCATCCATCAGCGTGACAAACAGAGCGTGATGGATTTGGAAAAGCAGCTACACCCCAAAGCTGGGCAGGCACTGGGAATTTTTAATCCTTTTCCCCCATTTTTGGAGGAGCTGGAGCCTCTGAGCATCATCAGCTCAGAGGGGAAAGCTGCCCTGCAGCAGGAGCAGGGGAGATGTGCTGGGAGCACAGGGACAGCAGGGCTTAAATGAACAAATAAACCAAATGTGAAGAGGAAAAGGTGTTTACCCCTCCCAGCTTGAGCAATCCTTACTGGGGCAGTTTACACTGGACTTTAGGAGGGAATTGTGCCCTGGGAGGGTGGGGAGGCCCTGGCACAGCTGCCCAGAGCAGCTGTGGGTACTCCTGGATCCCTGGAAGTGTCCAAGGCCAGGCTGGAAGGGTCTTGGAGCAGCCTGGCATAATGGAAGGTGGGATGAGATAATAATACACACCTGGGATGGGATTTACCTCTGCTCCTGGAATTCTGCCTCTGGAAAACAAAGGGGAGCAGCCAGAGCCCCATCAGAGCAGGAAATGTGGGACTGGGGGTGCTTGGCTGCCTCTCCCTGCACCCCAACACCTCCAAAAGTGCCTGATCCTAATGAAACTCTGCATCCTGGAAGGGAATCCATGGATCTGAGCATCACCCCAATATCCCCAAAAGAGCTTGATCCTAATGAAACTCTGCATCCTAAAAGGGAATCCATGGATCTGAGCCTCACCCCAATATCCCCAAAAGAGCTTGATCCTAATGAAACTCTGTATCCTGGAAGGGAATCCATGGATCTGAGCCTCACCTCAACATGCCAAAAGAGCCTGATCCTAATGAAACTCTGCATCCTAAAAGGGAACCCATGGATCTGAGCCTCACCCCAGCATCCTGAGCCTGATCCTAATGAAACTCTGCATCCTAAAAGGGAACCCATGGATCTGAGCCTCACCCCGTGCACAGAGGTTGCAACTCCAGCTGGGAAGGAGCCCAGGACTTGCTCCATGGGTTGCAGTCAGAAAGCATCTTCCTGCAATGCCCCATAAATCACCTGCCCAGCCCCTGTAAATCTCACCAGTCAAAGGCAGCAATACTCAATGATTTATTTCTACAGCCAGCTGAAAAATCTCCCTCAAAGCATCTCTTTCAGGAGGAAATGGCTTTTTAACAAGATGGACACCTGGCAAAGTTTCTCGTTTGGAAAAGTTTCTCAACCAGAAAAGAGTGATTTCTGAAGATTTCTCGAGTTTTGAGTGATGATGGAAAAACTGAATATTTTTTTCACAGGTTTTCTCCCTGGAGAAGAGGGACAAATGTGTTTTAGCCTAAATTTCAGTGTTGGTTATGTTTAGTTAGGGATGTGTTACAGGGCATTCCCAGCATTACCTGACATAGAAAAATCCCTGCCCCAACAAGCCAGGCTTGAAATAATAAATTAAATTAATAAAATAAATTAATGATGGGAAAAGAGAACAGGACTTGGAGAGGGCCACAGGCTGAGACCCAGGCATGCCTTTGGTCCTTTTATCCACCCTAAACTCTTCATGCCCTTGATTGGATCACTCAAAATTCCTTCCAGGAGTTGTTCAAGCTCCTGGAGCTCCTGGCTCCCTTTCCCTGCCCTATTTCCTCCCAAAGCTGCTGCAATAAATGATCCCAGTCACTCCATAAGGAGATTCCCGCTCTCCCTCTCCCTTAATTTGATTTTTCAGCCTGGATTGCTGAACTCCTCTTTCCTCCAGCCCATTTCCACCATCTCAGCTGCAACAAATGGGCACTTTATTATCTGCAATTGGTCCTGCCAGAGGACTGGGGTTGTTCTTGTGCTGGCTCTGAGCTCTGGTGGAGTTCCTTTTTTCCTCTGAATGATATTTCCAAGCCCTTCCCCCGGCGAGGAAAGAGACAGAACGTTTGTTATTGACAGAATTTCCATTTAAATCGAGGATGTTGCTCAGTGCAACACGTGTTCAACCAAACTCTTTCCCCCCCCAGCGAAAAGCAGCCAATTATATGAGTGGTGGTGGGGGGGGGAAAGTGAAAGGGAGAAATCACAAAAGCTGTGAAATCCAGCTGGAAATCCACCCTGTAATGAGACATCTCGATCTTAATAAGGCTGTGGGTAAAGCTTGGATTACACACCCAGCTTTGTGCTGCTCGGCAGCTGCCTCCCCTGGCAGCTCCTTTCTGTGCTTGCCAATCCGATTAACTCTGCAAAATGAGAGACAAAACAACGCAAAAATCTCGGGCTTTTAAAAAATAAACAGGAATTCAGGCATGTGGAGGGTGCTGGAGGGGCCCCAGCAAAGCCTTTCCAAGTGGGGAATGGTTCTGTGGCACAGGCGTGTTGAGGTGGGTTCCCTGTGAGCCACAAAGGGCTCTTGGGATCCCCAAAATGATTGGAAAACCCATCCTGATGGAGCCTGGGAGTTCTCCCCACCCCTGGGCAGCAGGAGGAAATCTCTGGAGCAGGGAGAGGAGGAGGAATTGAGTCCCCTCCATGATCTCACTGCGGCTCTGGAGCGATGCTGGGGCTGATCTGGGGGGTCCTGAATCCCCTCACTCAGCTGGAGCCGCCTGGGATCCGTCCCAGAGCTCCAAAGCAGTGACACAAACCAGGCCCTGCCCCTGGCACCTGCAGTGTCCCCTCAGTGCAGCCCCCAGGATGGGTTTGGGCCATGGAATCCCAGAAAAACCCTGGGAAAACCATCACATCCATCCTTTAACCCAGCCCTGCCCAGGCCACCGCTCAACCCTGTCCCCAAGTGCCACACCTGCGCCTTCTAAACCCTTCCACCCCTTCCCTGGGCAGCTTTTCCAACCCTGCCAGTGATTAAACCTTTCCTGGTTTCCAGGCTGACCCACTCCTGGCACTTCTCAAGGGCATTTCCTCTCCCTGAGCTCATTCTCAGCAAGCTGAGGGCAGCAGGTGGAACTGGTGACCTGGAGATGCTCCTGCTCCTGCTCCAGCAGCCCTGGAGAGCAGGGAGAGACTCTCCAGGTCATGGAGAGAGCAGGGAGAGACTCCAGGTCATGGAGAGAGCAGGGAGAGGCTCCAGGTCATGGAGAGAGCAGGGAGAGACTCTCCAGGTCATGGGGAGAGCAGGGAGAGACTCCAGGTCATGGAGAGAGCAGGGAGAGACTCTCCAGGTCATGGAGAGAGCAGGGAGAGACTCTCCAGGTCATGGAGAGAGCAGGGAGAGGCTCTCCAGGTCATGGAGAGAGCAGGGAGAGACTCCAGGTCATGGAGAGAGACTCCAGGTCATGGAGAGAGCAGGGAGAGACTCTCCAGGTCATGGAGAGAGCAGGGAGAAACTCTCCAGGTCATGGAGAGAGCAGGGAGAGACTCCAGGTCATGGAGAGGGGAATCAAGAGGTGCAAGGACCTGGTGGGATGGTTCATCTCCCACTGTTTTCAGATGTTTTTTATGTTTTTTTATGTCCAGATGCTTTTCAAATGTTTTTTTTTTTAATTTCTAATCAGACAAAAAACCCCACTAAATATAAATGTTTTGCAGTCTTGCTGTCACATCTTCTCTGCTCCAGGAGGCTGGGGCAGGATGCAGAGGGCACACCCATGCCAGCCCAAATCCCATCATCCCATCAAGGAGGAATATCCATGGAAAACAGGTAATCTCTAAAAAAAACAGCTTTCATCTCCATCTGCTCCAACAATGCCCCCAGCATGGCCCAGGCTGTCCCCAGCTGGGGACAACAGAGGGACACTGTGCCCCTCTGCTGCTTTCCAGGATTAAAGTGCTGAGCCCTCCTCTGTTCCAGGCTGGTTTGTTCCTCCCAGGAAGCCCAGGATCCATGGAAAAGGGGTTTTTTTGCTGTTTGCAGGGTCACCCCTGAGCCTAAATCCCAGGTGAGAAGGAATGGGCTCCATATTGCACGTTGGTGGTTGCTGTGGGGGAAGAAATTCTGAATTTATCACCCCTTGCAAGAGCTGGAGAAAGAAAGATAGAAAGGGAAAGAGAGAAGGAAAAGGAATAAGAAAAGGAAAAAAAAACAACCAACAACAAACCCTCAGAATGATTGTGCCTGAGCTGCACAGGAACATTATTTATGGTCCAAAAAACCCCAGAAGCATCTGAATGTAAAGCAGAATCACATCATGGATAACGGCGTGCCCTGATCAGAGGGAAAAGACATCTGAGGAGGGCAGGCAGGGAAATGGCACATTGCAGCCAGCTGCAGAGATTGCAAAGGGATTTTAATTCTGGGGATGCTGAAGAAAATTGCAGATGAGAATAAATAGTGTCTGGCCATAGATCAGCACAACTTGATTTTCTCCCCTTTAAGTGCCACGGTATCAATCTTGGGAGGGGAGGGAAGGGAAAAATCAAGGTGGCAAATGAATTATTCCTCAAACCTTCCTCCTCATCCAGGAGGAAAAACAAACCCTTGCACTCTTGCTGGGCAAACTGGAAGGAGCCTGAGATGCAGATCAGGAGAGGAAATGGGGGAGGTGGGAAAGAAGGTATTTATATACAATAAATATTTAATCCTGCTCAGTGTTTCCTCCTGGAGAAACTCATAGCAGGGATTAATTTGTACATTCCTCCCTGCTCCACTGGTGCCCTTCAGCAAGGTTAATCTTTGCCTGATGCAAGTTGGGAAATTAAATCCATGGTGGTGGACAAACTTCCTCTGGGGCTGGATTTAATTTCTTGCTTTTCCCCCCTCCCAAAAATGATGGATGTGTGTGGAAGCTGCCTCGTGGAGCAGATCATTCCTGAATGGATGCCCCCCCTCCTTCTTCTCCCCCTCTCTCCCTGTTGTGTATCTTAATTAATGTTTTGAGTCTGGCAGGTTTTTGATTTCTGCTTCAACAGGGTCTCAGATCCACCTGCTTGAAGGGAACATCCTAAAAAGGAACAATTTGGGTTTTTTTTTTTAGTGGCTGCTGCTCCCTCCTGAAATCCAGCGTCGTGCTGGTGGCAGTGAGGAGCAGGTGGGGTCCAGCCTTCAGCTCTGGGGGAGATGGGGGCTGAAGGGAGGCACTTCCCAGCCCAAATTTCCATCTGGGAGCCCCCAGGAGAGCTTTGGGTGTGAATTTGTGCCTCAGTCCTGAGGAGATCTTCTCATCACCACACCTGGGATGTGTTGGACCACCTTTGGCAGACACCCAGCACCTCCTGGTGACATTTTAAAGTTAAAAAGGCACAGTCAGGGCATTTTTCACTCTGGATCCCCAGGAAATGACACAACCACGGCAATGCCCATCCACCTTCAGGCTGTGGGATATTCCCAAATTATCAGCACCAGCAGGATGCTGATGAGTTATTCCTGATGCTCTCCTGACTGGGGACTCCCTTGGCACCTTGGAATGCTCAGGGAATCAGAGAATCCCGGAATGGGTTGGGTTGGAGGGACCTCAGAGCTCATCCAGGGACAGGGCAGGGACACCTTGACTATCCCAGCCTGCTCCAAACCCCCTCCAACCTGGCCTTGGGCACTTCCAGGGATGGGGCAAAAAGATCCCTCAGGTTCTGCTCTGCCCAGGCTGAGAAAACAAAAAAATCTGCGAGCGGAGAAGCAGCGGAAGGGCGGGGGGGGAATGGAATAATCCGAGCGCGGCGCGGGAAATTTTCCGCAAAGAACAACATCTCACTGTCCAATTAACATATTAACAATTAGGCAGGATGAGAACACGGAGTCCCCGGGCTGCCAGGCTGAGCAGCAGCAGTTGCAGGGGTGCCTCTGAGCGTGACAGCCAGCGCTTACAAGTTGTAATTTCAGCGCTTCGCAGCTCCCCTCGTTGCGCATCTCCGAAGGAACAGGCAGCGCTGGCTCCCCTCTGAAGGAGGGGAACAGCTGCTTTCTGCAGGGTTTGGTGTGCTTGGTTTCTTTGGGGTGTTTGTTCTTGCTCGGGGCTGTCGGAGGAATGCTGTTAATAGGAGCGCGGATTGGGTTTTGTTGCTGCTGTGGGAAGCAGCCGCGTTGTGACCCTGGAGAAAATCACTTTGCTGCCACGACGCCCCAGGATGGGGAAAATCTGCAGGTGGAGAAGTTATGAGGAATAAATGAGGTGGCAATAGGTGCCATTAATAAAAGCACAGCTCACTAAACTCCTCCTGCTCTCAGATGAAAAGCAAAATTGGTTTTCAGTGCAAGAGCCCCAAATCCAGTATTTCCACAGGAGATCCCCTAATGGGAAAAGGGATTGGATTCCCCAGAGCTGGAAGTGCTGAGGGAAGGATGGATTAAGAAGGATGAATTATTTCCAAGGCTGGTTTGGGGTCACTGCACAATGGCAGGGGAGCAGCCCTGCCTAAACAGCCCCTGACAGATGTTGGGAACATCAGCCCAGCTTGGCCTCAAAGGAAAAGCACAGGAGAAGAAAATAAAAATGAAAGAAAAATCCAGATTATGCAGGGATAATATAATTATTGGATAATTATGATGAATCCTTGCTTCCCACCTGCTCATGGCAAAGGGACACCAGGCTCGTGGTGCCAAGTGACACACACAGCACTGAGCAGTCCTGTTAAAAAAATATATTTGAAAAAATGGGAATTGTCTGGCTGGAAAGCCAGGGCAGGTAATTTGCAGAGGCACAGCTCCTGGGCAAGGTGTGAAGAGAGGGGACACATTTGACTTGCACTGCTTCAGCTTTTCTGGGCACTCTGTACATTAATTTACAGGTGGTGCTGAACTGCCAGAAGCACCTCCAGCTCGCTTGTTTTTTGTCACAGGAAGACATGAGAGGGATTTTTGTGTTTTTTTTTTCCTTTTTCCCAGAGCTGTGGGTCAGATCAATTCTGCTCTTTGCTTGAGACATTAATAAAAACAAACCCAAGTCAAATCCAGCCTGGCTGGGAGGAGATGCAGGACAAAAAGCAGCTGAAGGACAAGAATAGCTCCAGCTCCTTTGAATGCCATGAGAGCCTCACTCTACCCAACAATTTGCATATTTTCTCCATGCTAATTCATGCACAATCCTCTCCCCTCCTCATCCCAGCCTCCCACTTGGTCCTGCTGTTTCTGTCTCTCCAGGAGAGCTCTGGTGGCACTCAGGCTGCTCAATCCTTTGTATAAAACACCCATTCACAGCTTCTCTTCTTGTTTGCCAAAACTCACCTAGACAGGGAGGGGATGCCCAGGATCTGGTCTCTAAATTTAATCAGTGCCAACGCTCCTTTTTTGGCCATTTTTATTTTTACCAGTCTGTTGTAAACGCAGGGTTTAAGGAGATGGGGGAGGAACATCTCTTGGAGAGGAGGCAGCAGCAGGAGCATCCCAACCAGAGCTGTGACAGCTTGTGGAGAGCAGAAGCTGCGGTCCCAATGTGACCCCGAGGGGCACAGGGAGGGGGACAGGGCAGGGTTGTGATCCTGGTTCCCTTTCCCAGCTCCCAGGAGGAACTGGGATGTGCTGGTTTGTGCTGGTGCAGCCCCAGCTCGAAGCAGGGCTGGGGGAGCTGTGTTTGGTGGGAGCCTCTGGGCTCTGTTCTCTGTCCCACTCCTACAATTCAGGGAGGATGGGCTTCTTTAGGGACAGCCAGTGCTCCACCTGTTAGATCACAAAATTCTTCAGGCTGGAAAAGACCTTCAGGTGATGGAGTCCAACTGAAGCAAGGCGAGGGAATCCAAGATAAAAAGCAGGGAGTGACTGGTCACAGAGCAGCACGAGGGGCTGGGCCTCTTCCTCCAGAGCAGGGCTGAAAACCAAAGCAAAGAACAGTTCCCATGTCCCAGGCAGACAGCAAATCTCACAGCAGCTCCTGTTTCACCCCTGGCAGCAGCGTGGGAAGCACACGGACACATCCTCCTGCCTGGGCCAGCTCAGGCAACTGCTGAACCAACACTGAGGGGAAAACTCTGCAGGCTTCACCTGCTGTCCTCACACAGCAGGGCAGAAATCCCAGCCCAGGGCAGAAATCCCAGCCCAGGGCGCTTAGAATAAAACCCCATGTGAAAAATGTGTATTTTATGATTGGCTTTTTGCAAATACTCAAATGAATATGATATGTGTTGTGTTAGAAAGTAATGCTGTATTAATACTCTTAAGTACTGTGTTAAATATAGTTTTAGGTTATAAAAAAATGTTAAAATAGAAACTGTGCTATGTAGGGTATTTTTCTAAAGAAAGGACTGGCAGTGAGATGGTGGCCACAGGACACCTGAATCTTTCAGAGAAAGAGAATTTATTGCTCCATTATCAGAAGAAATTAACTTCTCCCTGCCTTGAAGGAGATGTCAGGATTCAGAGGAAGAAGTTGACACTGCCCAGACAGAATCCTGTGTTTGAATGGAATTTATGCATCATGGATGAGGTGTATGAATATGCAACAGGCTGTTGTTTTTAAGGGTTAATCCTCTGTTAACGTGGGGCCTTTTTCGGGCTCGTGCTGCCCAGAAAAGGTACCTGGATGTCCTTAACTCTTTGTTTCTATTGTCTCACGTTGTCCTAATCCAAATTGTCCAAATTATTATTACTCTAATTGCATTACTATTTTTATAACCATTTTACTACTATTAAACTTTTAAGATTTTAAAAACCAGTGACTGGCGTTTTTCACACCCCGCCAGCAGGGCAAGGCAGAGCAGCAGCCCCAAGCCCTGCAGCCTCCCCTTGGCTGCTTTAAAAGCTGTGGAAACCCCACTGGGATCAGCTGCCCTTGGATAATTCCCATTCCCTGGGCTGGGTGCTGCTCTGCTCCCCCCTGGGTGCTGAGCTTGGTGCTTTGCATCCTCCCTTTGCCGCTTCCTGAGGTTTGTGCTCCTGGTCCTGCCCCTGTAGGATCCCTGCTGCTGGAATTTGGGATGAGCAGCCCCATCCTCACCCCGTAACTGAGCAGGTTTGGGTGCTCACACTCTGTCTCAATAATCTGCTGCTGTTTCTGTGGCTCTTCTAAAAATTCCCCCCAGTGTTTCACCTGCTGGAGTTACAGCTTTGGAGCTGCAGCACTAAACCATGGACTTTGTTCTGTGAAAAGAGGTGGAAGATCTGCCAGGGCTCCTGTGTCTGGCAGTGCCAGAAACAGTCAGATCCCTCCTCTGATCTCTGGTTTTCCCTAACAGCAGATCAAAGCTTCCCTCAGCACCGAGGTGTTTGCTGCAAGCAGCAGAGATTGAGTGCAAATCACGACTGCTGAGAAGGGCCTGGGGTCACCTTGAAGCATGATCCAGGTCCAAGTGAGGTATTTCCAGCTGGGTTTAAGTAAATAAAGTTATTTTGCCCTCATTTCTTCCTGCAGCTCTGGTACCTCTGCATTTCTGGGGTCTATCTGGATGAAGATTTGGTTGAAACACCCCAAGATTTCCCAAAACTACTCCTAGAAGTTAATGACAGATTAAATAACTGAAGATTAAACCATTTCAGGATGGGGTTTGGAGCACCCTGGGCTGTGGAAGGCGTCCCTGCCCATGGAACTGGCTGATCTTCAATTTCCCTTCCAACCCACCCCAATCTGTGACTTTGGCTCCTTCTCTTTTCTTTCAGCAAAGAATGAAGATCATCAAAGACCTTCTGCAGCCAAAGAATGAAGGGCAGAGGCTTTTGGGACACAGAGCTTGGCTTGGTCACTGCAGAGCTGGGCTGGTGGCCCCTGACCCACCTGCAGAGCTCCAGGTGTCACCTCCTGAAGGTCCAGCATCTCCTGGAGCTGCAGCACCAAGCAGGGCTTGTTTGAAGAAGCCCCTGAGGGCCAGAGTGACTCAGATCCAGTGACAGCCACTGGTGGAGTCTCCCACAGTGAATTCCAGAGGATCCTGGAGTGAAACCTGCAGGAGAGGAGGAGGAGGAGGAGGAGAGGATGAGCAAAGTGTCCCCTGTGGTGTTTCCCTCCCCACAGCAGAGCCCTGGGGCCAAGAATGGGAAATTGGGGGTTGAGGAGCTCACCAAGAAGCTGGAATGTTTTTTTTTTTTCCCCTGAATTTGCCTTGGTATGAGAAGATCAACAAGAGAAAAACACCTCTGGTGAAGCTTCTGCTGCTGTGAAGGTGAAGAGCTGGTGGCCACAAAATCTTCTCCTCCACATCCAAGCAAAACCAGGTTGCATTTTTGCACTGGAACGTCTCACTGAGAAGGAAAAAAAAAAAACCCAAACAACAAAGAAAAGATTCCAGGCCTGGAATCCCTCCCCATGGTGGGTTTGGGTTGTATTTTACAGTATTTGTTTACCTTTAAGCACTTCCACTGCAGCTTTGATGAACTTTCCAGGCTCCACAGGGCAGATCCCGCTGCAATCAACTCCAAGAAGAGATTCAACATCACGGGGGTTTAGGTGGAAACAGTAAACTTGATTTATTGAAAAAAAAAATCTATTACATTTATTCCTTTATTACACAGGTTTAAAATATTTAAAAATAGCTCTTATGGGCATTACACTTAAATTTTATGACATGTTTATTGGACTTTGAAGAAATGTACAATACGGCATTTGACACTATATTTTAAAAAGGGCCTTATGTACTAAAAGTTGGGGTTTTTTTTCCATAGGTTTTATTTTTCTTATCAACATTTGTTCAAATCAATATATATTAAGGGGAGGAGGGAAATAAAATTACACAAAAAGAAGGTCTGCAAATACAAGTAGTAATTTTATTGCAATATACCGTAGCTAAGTGGTCTGGGGGGGATTGGAACAGTTGGGAGCTCAGTACAATTACAACACTGTGGAATTCAACAGAGGAAATTTTTTATTCTTTTTTCTTTTCTTTTTTCTTCTTCTTCTTCAAGCAGAGAAATCAAAAGGAAAAAAAAAAAAAAAAAAGCTCCCTTGATGAGAAAATTGAGAACAGAATCCCATGACCTGGGCAGACACACAGGTGTGGACAAATATCAAAATATCAGAAATATCAGGATATGGCTTTGCTGGGATGTGCAACCTTTCCTGCCCTTCCCGCTGTTGCCAAGGTGACTGAGAAGCTGAATTCCTTATTTATTATCCTAAATTCCTCTTCACTGCTCTGCTGCCCGGAGTCTGCAGTTTTTAGGGTAGCACCTTTTGGGGTTGTTTTTTTTTTTTTTTTTCAATTCCCTAAAGTGGGGGAGAGAGCACAGGAGAAGAAGGGAGAGGGATGGACACGGCTCCTCCAGGCCCCAAAAAGCACCTCTGGCACGGCCGCTCCCTCCAGCACGGCTCTGCCTCCCTCCCTCGGATGCTGCTGCTCCCAGTTTGGGCAGGAGGGGGGAAAAGACATCATATATAGGCTTTTTCACAGTAAATGTGATGTCTTTTCCTTGGTGGTGAAAAATCCCCCTTGAGCTGAACGCTCCGGGCCGAAGGATAATAATAATAATAATAATAAAAATAATAATAATAATAATAATTTATAAAAACCCCACCTTGCAACAGTTCTTTTTCCAGCTGAGAGACCTGAAGAAGGAAAACGGGCAAGGAGGGAAAATAAATGGGAAAAGAAGAGGGTGTCAGCACGTTGTGAGCCGTGGAAGGAATTTAAAAAAAAAAGAAAAAGTGGGAAGAGCAGGAAAATTGCAAATTCCCCGGATTGCTGGGCGGGCAGCACCCCCACGGCTTCAGGACACCCAACATCTACATAAATTAGCACCACAAACGTTCAGCCACTGAGGACAATCTGCTCTGCTTCCAACCGGGAAAAGACGTGGATATCCTTGGGAAAACCAAAAAATAAGAATAATAAAAAAAAATGGTAAGGACATTTAAATGCTTTTTCCTACACGGGCCCATCTAAGGAAGGAGAGGAGCAGGATTTGGACAGAAGAGATAAGAAGGTGCCATGCATTTGTCAGCAGCCAAAATCTGCCTGAAAGTGCCTAAAAACCAAGTGGGAGATTGGCCAGTGGCAGGGTATCCCCAGTGTTGTGTTAAAGTTATCAGATAGCACCACAGAGATATGTAAAAATAACTATAAAAAGCACCTTTTTTCTTCTTCTTCTTTTTTTTTTTTTTTTTTTTTTTTTTTGTTTTTTTGTTTTTATTCTTGATATTCAGAGAGGACAAATGGATTTCCCCTGCCACTGGGATCTGCCACTGGGAATGGATTCAGGTTTAATTCTTATCATTTTAAAGAAATGCTGAAAGAAAAAAAAAGAAGAATTAATTTAAAAAATTTAAAATATGGGTGTTAAGCAAGTGGATGAAAAGGCAGAGACTCAATGCAGATCCTGCTTTTAGATTAGGGGATTTGTAGGGAATTTTGTTAAAAAAGTAGCTTTAATTTCCTCATTTTGAAAGGAATCAATCCAAAAGGCATCTGTGGCTCAGGGGGCTGGTTTGCACCTGATCCTGGGGGAAATTCCAAGGCTCCAGATCCCAGTTTGGGGCTGGGAAGAGGCAGAAGTGGGGACAGGAGCTGCTGTCTTCATTCCCAGCTGGAAGCTTGGCTGGGACCGGGTGGCTTTAATACAGACAAGGTCACTTGCATGGTTTGAAGGCGGAAATATTCCAACATTTCAAATAAAATACGATACAAATATTTACTCACAAACATACAAAAATAGAAGCACCTTTAAGACAAGGCAAAGAGATGCCCAGTGTGACCTTGAGTCAGCACTTTGGAAAACGTGGAATGAGGCAAACTCAGCGGAGGAAACATGGAAAATTCTGGAATTGGCCATGCTGGAGCTGATCCAAACCTTGTGGAAGGCAACAAAACCCCTCTGAGGAGCTTCAGATCCAGGACTGCCAGGACTTCAACATCGAGCTGGACACGAGGAATTTCAAGTTTTTTCCATATTTCTTTTTTTTCCCTTAGGAACAAACAAACGCTTTCTGGTGAGAAGAGGAGGAGGAAGCAGGAGGAGTTTGCTGGAGGTGGGCTCAGCTCGGTGGCAGCAGGGACAGGGCCAGGTCTCCGTGTGTGGCTGTCGGTCATGAGATTCCATATCCATCCTGGGAATGGCTGAGGGGGGCACAGAGGGGCTGGGGCAAAACCAGGGACACAACAAAATAGGGGGGGAGAAGGGGAAAAAAAAATAATAACCCATCGCTGTCCAGTTTCAGACCGTGCACGTGACAAGGAATTCTTTTTTTTTCTCCGTTTTTTTTTCTTTTTTCTCTTTTTTTGTTTTTAATTAAATGGCGCAATGAGGTTACGAGGTTGCTCATTTGGAGACTAGGTTCAGGTGGCTCTTTTAGCCCAGGAAGCAAGCTGGTCCCACCTCGAATCCAAATTTCTGTGCCGCTTCTCCGAAGTCATTGAACATGATGTCGACTATGGGGACCTGCTCCACTTTGGGCGTGTTGATCTCCAGGATGGTTTTCTGGTAGCCCTTCCTTGCCTGGAATGAGGGAAAGAGGAGCTCTGAGGATGCCTCCAAGCCAACATCAGCACAACTGAATAATCACCACTCTGCTGGGAATGTGGGGCTGGTTTTTTGCTGGGAATTTTTGGACCCAAATCGGAGTCACCGCCACCCAAATAAATTTACTTGCACGTTTAATACATGTGCTGAAAAACCCCTTGGGAGGTGCCCAGACCTTGGAGCAGAAGCAGATCACGACACTCTAACTCTGCTCCAGCACATTTCCAGGCTGGAACGGGAGCCTGGAAAAGTTTGGGCTGTGGAAAGGTTGTTTTCCCTCCCCCAGGACACACCTGGCTTGTTGGGCAAATGGTAGCAATTTAATTTGAATACATTACTGAAAAGATCACATTTAAAGTTGGGTGGAATGCACAAGGTGCTGCTGTCTTTTTATCATGCCTGGTGGCCACGGAGTTGTTTCCAAAATATAAATAATTATTAGAGGAGCAGAAGTACCCCCCGAGGGCATACAAAGCTGCACAAACAAGAGAATTTATGGAGCAGCTTTGGGCTCTACCTTTCCCTGTGATTTGTGTGGCTCCAGAGAATTGGCTGGAGCACAGCTATGAGAAAGGGCTGGAAGTTCAGGAAAACCATATTCAGATTATGGGAAGAACATCAGCCCTGGCTTCAGCAGCCTCCCCACCACAGCAGGACCTCTGTGGCAAGCCCGTGTGGGACAGCCCAGCCTCATCTCCACAGGGGAGGGCTCAATCCTGGAATCATTTAGGGTGGAAAAGACTTTTAGGACTGAGTCCAACCATTAACCCAGCACAGCTGAGCCCAGCAATTGGATGGGTTGTAGCACTCGCTCCCAAAAAAGACATAAAAGCACCTCTAAACTCCTGGTGGAGTTCTCTAAATTCCTAACTGCCTTTTTATGGGTCTAAGAGTCAGACTAAAATCATCTTTAATGTAGAGAATCAATTGTAAACCCCAAACTCCTTTTAAGTAAATAGATAAATCTCAAATATCCTGCCTGTGCTTTGGGCAGCACGATCTGCCAGGGTAGCAGATTAATTCAATTTATCTGCCCAAAAGGTGGAGGCTTTCAGGAGGCTCATCCCCTTTAAAATGTGCAGCATGTGCTCCTCCAGCAAGCCTGAGATTCAGAGGGGAAGGGAGGAGAAGGCCCTTTTCCCCAAGGACGTTATGTCAGCAGGAGACACGAAAAACTTGAGGATAAACTTCTCCTGAGTGTTTCCAGAAGGGGGCTGGATGCCCTTTCCCTCTCCAGGAATGTGTTAAAAGTTCTAATCTGATTTTCCTCATTGCTCCATCAGTAAAAAAATCTGTTTGTGCCAGAGCAGAAGCGTTTCAATCTCAAATTACATGAGGAGCTTTTTCTGTCAAACATCTCAATCTTTCTGTCCCGTGGGCTCCAAGTGCTGCAGTTCCAGAGGGTGGGAATTATTCATGTTTTTACACCAGCAAGCTGGGGCTCAAAATAAATGCATGCAACACCTGCTTTGCCAAATTTTTATCTCCTGAGGGCAGAATTTTCAGAGTTTAAACCCAAATCAAGCATCCAAGAGGAGTTAAAGAAAAGGGAGGGCGTGAGGCACCTTTGGAAACTGTGGCTGTGCTTGGGCACCCCATGAGCAGCACAGCCCAGAGCCCTCCTGGGGCTGCAAAAACAAAAATTCCAACCAAACCCATCCTGCTTTGCCTCCCAGAATTTCTGAAAGCAGTTACAAAGATCCCTATCAAACCCTGCAAATTCCCAACCCAAATTTTAAGAATTTCTGAAAGAAAAGATCCTTATCAAACCCTGTAAATTTCCAACCTCAATTTTCAGAATTTCTGAAAGAAAAGATCCGTATCAAATCCTGTAAATTTCCAACCCCAATTTTCAGAATTTCTGAAATAAAAGATCCATATCAAACCCTGTAAATTTTCAGCCCCAATTTTCAGAATTCCTGAAGGCAGTTACAAAGATCTTTATCAAACCCTGCACATTTCCAACCCAACTGGGCGCCGTCGCTCGCCTCTCCCCGTGTAAGGAATTGGGTGAGAGCAAAAGCACAGGGAGGCTTTTAAAAAAGCAAGCAGCACTTTTAGGCAGGTAAATTGGATTAATCAGATTGATTTGACCCCTGGAGGTGCTGCAGCTTCCCTGACTTCCAGCAGGATCATGGATTCCCATCAAATCATTTATTTCCATCTTGGGGAAGAGCACGTTGATGTCTCCCACATCAAGGACAACCCTGAAGCACCAGAAATTTGGGGGTGATCTGCTCTGGGGAAGGGAGTGCTGTTCAAGCAGGGGAGGGCACAGAGGTGTCCCCAAGGTGTCCCCAAGGCCAGGAGCCCCCACGTACCGCGCAGCCGTCGAGGGCAGGCCGGATGTAGGGGTTGTTGTCGTAGGACATCTCCTCGTCGTTGGAGCCCAGGAAGCGGATGGCCTTGTCGTAGCTGTTGGTGGTGGCATCGTGCCAGGCCACCGACTGGTAGCAGTTGTAGGTGATGTTCTGGCGGGCCGAGGCGCTCAGCAGACGCAGGAAGGTCATCTGCACCACCCCGATGGGGTTCCCGTCTGAGTCCACGTAGGAGAGCTGGGAGAGGGGGACAAGGGACAACACTGGGCAGTGAGGGACAGGGAGACACAGCTGGGGGCTCTGAGGGACACCAGGGTCACCGTGACATGCTCCTGAGGGACACCAGGGTCACCAGCTCAGACACTGCTCCTGAGGGACACCAGGGTCACCATGACATGCTCCTGAGGGACACCAGGGTCACCAGCTCAGACACTGCTCCTGAGGGACACCAGGGTCACCATGACATGCTCCTGAGGGACACCAGCGTCACCAACACAGACATTGATCCTGAGGGACACCAGGGTCACCACAGATGCTGCTCTGCTCACCCAGGAGCTTTTTGTTCTCTTGCTGGATGGGGTGAGGGTGTGAGCAAAAAGATTAAACCTAAGGAGGGCAGGGGGAAATAGAGAAGGGGATTTCAGCCCTGGCTGCAAGAGGGAGGGAATTTGGGATATATCTCAGGATTAAGCCAATCTTGAGTGTATTTCTCCAGCTTCTGAAGAGGAGAGAAGGTGAATTTCTGTGAGGGTTCAGGGCTTTATTTTCCTGTCCTGTCTGACACAAATTTCTGACTGCTGGGGGTGTTTTGTTCTGCACACTCTGGGGTATTTTCCATTCGTTTTTCCTGGGGTTTGAAGCAATCTTGGCACTGCATCTACAGCAATCCTGGCCCTGCTGATGAGGGCTGGGGGCTGCCCTGGTTGGAAAAGCTCAGCTCAGGTAAAGGGAAAATGGATTTGCTGCCCTGTTGTGAACACAGATTGTGAATCCCAGTCTTGCACACTGGGATTTGCTCCATTCTGCCCACCAGGCTCCTTTGTCTCCCATGCAGGAGAATTTATTCCTACAAAAAAAAAAATTATTGAAACCCAATCCCAGCACTTCGGGGATTCAGGACTTTGTGGGACTTTCACAAAATGAATTTTTGCAGGTATGAACTGACTGTGCTTGAGGTGGCATCTCCAAACCACTGCCCTGGATGGACTGAGGATTTCTTTAGAAACAACCAGGAACAAAACCCAGGCACCCAACCAGTGTGGATTTCCTCCAGGTGCCACCAGCCCTCGAGCTGTGGTGCAGGCTGCAAACAGTAGAAGAGATTGATTGATAACCACAAGAAAACACTGAATTAAAAGAGACAATCCAAATAAACAAGGATACCAACCGGTTGTCAGGATGCTGCTGCACTGTCCTCCTGAGAGTTAAATGTGACTGACCAGGAGAGAGCCACGCATGCCAGGAGGAGCTACCAGAAAGCCACCAGCACGTGGAAGGAAGGGGACAAAAAATGCCAAGGACTTGTCACACACCCAGCCTGGCACTACTGAGCTGCAGGACTGACTCTGATTTGGTTTCATATCAAACCAGTGCTTGTTTTGCAGCCTGGCTGCCTTTTAAGGGGTCTTTTGTTGTTCAGGATGTGCGGATTTGGTGAAGCCCTGTCCCAGCTTTCCAGCTGGAGCCACTGGGAGCTGGCTTTGTGCACAGTGCTTGCTCAGTTTGGGAAAAGTCAATCCTTTCCTCTTTTCACTGTGCTGGCAGGTGTCCTGTGGTTGGGATGGGATGGGATGGGATGGGTGCAGGCCTCATTAGAGCTGCTGGCAGTTGTGTGTAACAGACACAGAGAAAAACACCTGCAAGCCTCTTATCCCTCTAAACACAGCTTGGCTGCATCCTGAGGAAAGGTAAGGAATTGGCTCCAAGGGCTCTGTAGAATTGATGAATGATGGTGTGGGAGCATCAAACCCAGCTGGTTTGGTTGTATTTCATATTTACTGCATCCCTCTCACTTCAGGTGTCTCCAGAAGAAAGGCAGCATCTGGCCAGCTGTGCAACCCCAGGATTTATATGGAGCCCCTGGCAGCACTGGAAATCTTCCCCTCAGCTTTGGGGCTCCCCAAGGGTTCAGCCCCTCAAGACACCAGGACCTTCTCCATGGAGTAACAGGAGCAGAGTTACACCCAGAGGGGAACTCAAAGTCCTTTTAATTCTGCCATTCCACACACAAACTTCAGCTGAGGCAAATGTCTCCTCAATTTACCAATCTCATGGTTCCAAATAGTGACTGAGGCAAAATCAGAGCTAATCTTAAAATAAATAAATAAAGATATAAATAAATAAAACTTTTATGGCCTGTGTGTTTGACTGCTTTGTGGTTTGCTTAGGTAGGTCTTCCACATACTGGAGGCTTTTTTTATTTTTCCAAATAGAAAAAGCAGGACAGGTAAAAAAAAAAAAAAAAAAGGCAGGAAAATGACAACACAAAAGGATGGAACAAAGAGCTCCAAGTAGCACCAGAAATGTTTTTATCTGAAAAAGAATAAGCCCTAAGCTCAAGGCTGGCAACTGAGCCTCTAACAGAGCTGGGAAAAGGAGAAGCAGGGGAGATGGAGAAGTGGAGGCACTTGGAACATTAACTGATGAAGTGCTCTGTAATTAAGCTATGAGTAGCTGCCCTCCAAGGAGCAGGAGGCTGAAGCCTTGGCTTTGCAGCCTGATTTGGTGATGCAGAGAAGCCCCAGAAGCCGTGTCCTCCTCGAGGGCAGGATCAGAGCAAAATGTGTTTTAGTGGCGATGGAATGCAGCAAACATGGGAAACAACGCAGGGCTTGGGTTGTTTGCCCTTTAAGGTGGAAGCTGGGGCACTGCAGGAACCCCTGCCCTGGGGAGGGACAACCCAGTGGGACACAGCAGAGCATCTCCTGGCCCTGGGCAGGCTGGCTGTGTCCAGGGAATATTTGCCTGTTCCCACATTCTCCTGGTTTGACTGAGCTCCTTCCGTGCATCCCGCTGATTCTACAGGAACTGATGGGCCAGGGGACATTTCTGGGGCTGAAGACACAAATCCGACACCCCTGCCCAGCACTGGGCCTCTGTGCATGTCCCTGTTACCAGATAAGAAACCAGAGCTTTTCCTGGTTTATGCCTTCTTTGACCTCAAAACAGCTCTTCCCCCGTGAAAAAAAAATCCTTAATTGTGACTCAGTCAAATTCCTTTGCCCTAGGCTTGGCTGGAAATCTTCCTTTAAATAAACGACTTTGGCTCTCCCAAGCTCTGGGGTCAGCATGGGAGTCTCCAGAGTGCTTCATCTCCATATGGGGACAAAATCCACCCTATGGGGCAAACCTGTCCTGGAGAGGCCAGAGATGTGCAGCTCTTCCCCCGGGTCCCAGTTCGGGGCTGGAGCAGCATTTTAGGGATCTCAGCTCTTGGGGTAAGGCTGCACTGCTGGGGGACAGCAACATGGGGACAGCAACATGGGGACACCC
Organism: Molothrus aeneus; assembly: GCF_037042795.1. NCBI lineage: Eukaryota > Metazoa > Chordata > Aves > Passeriformes > Icteridae > Molothrus > Molothrus aeneus. The sequence continues at coordinate 8,591,242 of NC_089664.1, read as the reverse complement.
AAAATGGGGACACCCAAAATGGGGACTGAGGAGGAGACAGCAATAGCTTTCCCTGTGGGATGCAGCACTCCCTGTGGGATGCAGAATTCCCTGTGGGATGCAGCTCTCCCTGTGGGATGAAACACTCCCTGTGGGATGAAGCACTCCCTGTGGGATGCAGAATTCCATATGGGATGCAGCTCTCCCTGTGGGATGGAGCATTCCCTGTGGGATGCAGGTCTCCCTGTGGGATGCAGAATTCCATATGGGATGCAGCTCTCCCTGTGGGATGCAGAATTCCATATGGGATGCAACTCTCCTTGTGGGATGCAGAATTCCATATGGGATGCAACTCTCCCTGTGGGATGGAGTGTTCCCTGTGGGATGCAGCTCTCCCTGGGGGATGCAGAGCTCCTGCAGGGCTCTGTGCAGACAGAGCTGCCCCAGGGTGTTCCCTTCTAACCCTGGGCAAAGCTCAGCTCCCCAGTCCCCAGTCAGGCAGACTGGAACAAAGCCCCCCAGAGGCTTTGGGCTCTCTCTCAGAATTCCACCTTAAACACCTCCATGTGCCTGGCAGGGGGGTTAGTCCAGCATGCAGAGGGCAGCAGCGTGGCCATACCAAAGCAGGTGCCAAGCTCTGATTCAGGGCCAGGGTTAGCCACTTACCAAGGACCCCCGCTTGTACTGACTATACCATGTGGCAGGCTGCTCTTTGGGCCAACGAGCCATTTTACTCTGTAAAATATGACAGGGGGTTAAAGGAAACAGCAAGCACCAGGATGCATCTTACCAGTTTACCGCGCTTGAATTCACTGAACCACGAGCCTGGGTTTTCCTTGGGCCAGGAAGTAATTCTAGCCTAGTTTGTGGACAGCAAGGAGGGGAGAGAGAAAGAAAAAAAAAACAATCAAAATTCAAAAGTTTACTTTCATTCCAGAGTCTGCATGTCTTATTGAAATTGTCCAACTTGATTTAAATTTTTTTTTTTTTAATCTTTATGCATCAGTAATGAGAGCAGAAGGTGGCTCTGAAGCAGAGAGATGGAGTGGTGCTGCTCTGGCACCAGCTTCCTTTGCTGAGGGCTGTCTCTGCCTCCTAGGAACTTGGGATGCAAACCCAGCAGTGGCAGGAAAATTAAAAGGAAAGTCAGAGAGGGAAAAAGGAAGCATGGATGGGAAAAGGTGCATTGATCTTCGTGTGGAGGGCAGTGCTGGTGCTGGACAAGCCTGGTGCCTCTCTCGTGCCAAATCCAGGTGCTGTGGGGCTGGGAAAGGCAAAGGATGTGATGAAGGAAAAGCCTCTGCCTGCCTGAGGTGCTGGATGGAGCTCCAGGTGCCACAGGGGTGATGTGGACAAGGAATCAGCCACCAGAGCATCCTTAAGGCAGGCCCAGCTCAGCAGCCACAAGGAAGGAGCGTGGCTGCTCCCTCAGCCTCCCACAGCGCCCTCATTTGTGCTGGAAACGTCTCCTAAAGCAGCAGCCCAGCTGCAGGTGACTGGGGACTGCCCTGCCCTTTGCAGGATGTCACCTGCAGAGCAAACCCCAGAGTCTGTGCTGGGGGAGGGATGGGCTGAGAGGAGCCACGGCTGAAACTCTGCTGTGCCTCTTCACAAACCCACCCAGCCGCCCCCAGGGATGGGGTGGGTGCCTCTTTACATCCTCTGGGTGGGAGAAGCTTTTTCTTATGGATCCCAGCATGAAATTTGTATTTGAGGAGTTCTGCAGCTCCACAGAGCCCCTCACCGAACCAGCACAGCAGGAGCTCAGGCCCCTGCAAGATCATGGCCAGACTCTGCTTTTTGAGCTGTCAAATTTTGAGGAAAAACACAGCTCAGTGATGCAAAGCAAGAGGAAATCCATCTCCACTTTAAACAGCCCCAAGAAAAACTCAGGCAGGATTTATGTGGCGTGTGCTTTGTGCTGTGCTGACACACATTTCTGGTGGATGAAATGCAGCAGGAGAACAGCTCAGCTTTGTCACAGCTGGAGCACAACTGTGACACTGGCACAGCTCCCCTCAGGCTGAATTGCTGTGTTTCTGCTTGGCCAGTGCCACAGCTGGTCCCCAGGCAGCTCTGGAAAACAGAGTGCAGGGATACAGGACAAAAATGATGGGTATGGCTGAGCTAAGAGCATCATTACACAAATCACTTCATCAACCTTGTGCAGCAGTGCCAGGGAGAGCTCTGAGCCTGCTTGCAATCATTCAGGATCATTTACCCACAAGGAACAGCAGGAAAAATGACAGGAGGGAAACATTTATCTGCCCTGCCTGGAAACACAGGGAGAGGAGGGGAATCAGTGGTGCTTGGGCATGCAGGGCTGTGGGAGGGAATGAGTTAAACAGAGCTCCCAATTCATGCACCAACACACACCCCTGCCTTGGACAGCAAAGTCCAAAAAATGAAGGTTTTAGCATTTATTATGCCTGGGAAACCATCAGAGGTGGCCCAAATCACAGTTTATATCTGATTTTCTCTTTGTCAACATATTCCATGCTATTGTAGAAGGTAACGTTGTGTAACAAAGGAACATTCTGGATCTTTGATCCTTCCTTGCTGCTGTTCAATTGGCTGCCTATGAATATTCATATCAGGAAACCATCTATCACCAGCACAGAGGGGAAAGCAAAGGTGGTGTGGACTTACTCCTTCAGATTTCTTATCAGGGAAGATGCAGGTCTCTCCACCAGCTGTGAAATTACAGTAAACTTTGAAAGAGTCCCTGGAGCACCCTTGGTTGGGATCAACCCAGTATTCACCTGCATGAGGGGAGAGGAAGGAGGAAAGGATCGGCTCAGAGGGCACTTCAGCCACCTCCTCACCTGGGGTGTTTCACCTCTCATGGGTTATTATTTATAGGTAGTTATAAATAACAATTCTCATGGGTTATTATTTATAGGTAGTTATAAATAACAATTCTCATGGGTTATTATTTATAAGTAGTTTTTGAAAGCTGGTCATGCTCTGGTGCCAGCTGAAGGTGGTTTTCCATCCCATATCCCCATTTTCAGCTGGAAGGGCTGCCCAGTGACATCCATCTAGCTCTACATATTCCACCAGCCACATCCCCCATGGACTCCCAAATTCCTGGTCTCCCAACCCTTCCTTCTGTGTGAAGCTGCAAAACCCCTGGAATTCCCTCCAATTCCCCCTTTCCTGGGACACACCATCTGGGAAATCAGGGTGGCAGAGCTGCAGGTCCTTGCAGGTGCGTGCTGGGTTGTGCTGAGTGCCCAGGGGATGCTTCATCTGCTCAATTTCCAGTTTCAAGGAGTTCAGGGAGCCGAAAATCTCTTCCATGCCATCAGCATAGTCCATGTAGTTGTCAGCATTGCCATCGTCCAGCAGCTGGCTGGCATCAATGTTCCTCCTGGTCCTCTTGGCAGCCTGGATGGGCAGGGGCTGGATGACTTCTCCAGGAGGACCCTGATTTTTGGGGGAAAAAATAAGATACAACTTCTCATTCCATTGGGAAAAGGACATGAGAGGTGGACAAAGCAGCAACATCCCGAAATGCACATTGGACATGGAAAACAGCCATGGGTGGTGCTGATAAAACCTCTGGCTTCAACATTTCCCACCTTTCCTTGTTCTCTTCCCATCAATAATTCCTCCCTTCCCATCCTTTCTCCCCCAGTGTCTCCAAGAGACTCCAACCCATTGCTAGGATTGGAAAGGAATCTTTGTCCAGAGATTTTTTTTGCTTCCCAAATTCCAGCAGCCACGAGGTCTGAACCTCATTTCATCCTTCACCTTATGGGTTCTACTTACAGGAGGCCCTGGGGGCCCAGGAAGACCTGATTCACCCTTGGGACCTGTGGGACCCTGGATGGAAAAACAAGGGAAAGTCAGGAGTCACTCAGGAGAATTCACCTGGCACTTTTATCACATCCCAAACATTATTTTAACTAAAGAAATTTCATTTTTTGTCCTTTCAGGCACACAAGAGGAGTCTCCCTGTACCCACATCCCAAGAAAATGGTATTTTTGGTTATTTTTGGTGTTTAGGTGAAAGAAAAGATCAAACACCTGGAGTTACAGTCAGATTTCTCTTATGCTTCCTACAGAATGCATAAAATGCATAAAATCTTCAACTCTCCCAACCAACCCAACAGTTCTGCAAGTCAAATAAAATCTTCAAATTAATAAATTAATAAAACACTCCTACAGCCAGGGCTGTGCTGGGCATTCCTGGCATAAAAAAATGCATAAAATCTTCAACTCTCCCAACCAACCCAACGGTTCTGCAAGTCAAATAAAATCTTCCAATTAATAAAACACCGAATTCTGGATGGCAAAAAAAAGACACTAAGGAGTTGCCCAAAAGATGAATTTTTAGCTGCCTGCACAGCAGGTGTGCACCACGAAGCTCCAGAGTCTCATTTCTCACCGATTTCTTCACTTTCCAACTTCCCACCTCCCGCTTTTCACGGGCTATTTTTAATCCCCTCCACTCTCCAGCAGCAGCTTTTCTCCTCAGGACTAAGCACTGGGATTGCTCCTTGTGATCTCTGCTGCTCTGCTCTTCAGGGAAGTGCAGTTGTGGCACAGAAACCTTCCCCAATTATCACTGCTGGGCTTAGGCAGCCTGCAAAGGCAGAGTTCCCTAAGTCCTCTCTGCTGATTGCATTCATTTTGCTGATGAAGGGAGGCCCAGCCTGTCCCACACTCAATAAAAACCCCTCAGCCTCTTCCTTCAGTTGTGTCCATACTCACTGATGAGCCTTTAGCACCCTTGGGACCAGGTGGACCCTGTGGAGAGGCAAATACAGAAAGGAGTCAGCTCATTTCCAAGCAGAGAGTTCAGAAAGGGAATTTTTATAAAATTTACTCCTTTTCTATTTCCATTTTCCCTCATTCACTTCAGGTGGGTGCTGCTTTTATTTGCCAACAGACAAAAAGCTTTTGTGGCAGAGCTCCACACTCCTGCCCCGGTGGGGACTGGGGAAGCTGCTGGGAGATTCCTGGAATGTGGGGCTGATCCCACTCCATGCTCAGGACACCCAGCTGGACACCCCAGGCTAGCACCAAAAAAGTGATGAAAATCAGCAAAAAAGGGCAAGAAATCCCCATGGGATTGTAGATACTCCAAAAGAAAAGGGGAGGGAAACAAGGGGGGAACGATTTCCCAGTGCCCATCTCCCACATCACTTCCAGCACTCCTGGAACTTATCCAAGACTTTTTAAAGGGTTCAGCTAAAAAAACCCATTGTGCCCAACATCCTCCTGCAGCCAGGGCTGTGCTGGGCATTCCTGGCACCACCAAAGTGGCTCCTGAGGGCTCCCAAGGAATTCCAAGGTCATTGGTTGTCACCTACCGGTAATCCTGGGGGCCCTGGAGGTCCAATGGGTCCAGAGGGACCTGTGATACCCTAAAAGATAACAGGAAAATGATATTCACCTGCAATTCTAGCTTAAAATTACACATCCAACCCCTGCTCACAGGTGGGCACCCAGTTCTGGGGGATTCCAGGCCAATCTGGAGCTTTACCTGGTTTTTAGAGCGTGGGCAAGGAATCTCTTATCTCATTTAGGCTCACACTTTTAAAAATCAGCCCTTCAGATGAATATTTAATGGCACCATCCCTCCAGGTCTATTCAACTCTTTCATAGGACCCTTGAGAATCTGCTTCCCACTAAAATGGGTCATTTTGGAGCAAATCCATGTTTCACACACAGAATAAACCACATTAATACAGAAACTATCCCTCAAAAACTGCCAAGGATCTCCTGCCAGGGTTGCCCATCTCTGCTATGCTGCACCTCCTCGAGGGTGCAGTGCTCCCAAGCACATTCCAGGAAGGTTTCAGGGAATATTTACCTGCTCTCCCTTGGGTCCTGCTGAGCCCTGGGGCCCTGGGAGGCCTCTGTCACCCTTTTCTCCCTGCTCTCCTGGTGGCCCAATGAGACCAATTAAACCTGGGTGACCCTGGGGGAAAACAGCAGATGTTAATTAGGATTTCTGACTGGAGAGAGCAAAGACATTTCTAGATCCAACCCCCAAATATCTGAGCGAGGTGAGAGGAGCTTGTAGCAATCCCTGACATGTGGAAGTGGCAGAGTGACCAAAAATAGGAGATTTTTACAGCAGAAAATGCTACAAATATAGAAAGAACCTCTGCACTGGAGCAGCTACTCATTCCCTGGGGTTATAAAAAAATATATAATATATATAATATATATAAAATATATATAATATATATTTTATACATTATTATAATTTTATAAATTATATATAATATATATTATATTATATTATATTATATTATATTATATTATATTATATTATATTATATTATATTATATTATATTATATATATATAAATGAGAGAAAAGTTTATAGGGTGGAGAATCACCCCAAAAATGGGCCAGGGCTCTGCACTCCCACACTCCCCCACAGCTCAGCTCCTTGGGGCTCACTCAGAGTGCTCCAGCTCTCCTCTGAAGCTGTCACTGGGGCTGGTGACACTGCCCAGCCCTGTCCTGCCAGCTGCAGGACCCCTGGGCAGTGCCATTTGTCCCCCACACCCCACCAGGGACTAGGCAATGGGATCCTGAGTGGATTCTCACCTTCTCCCCTTTAGGACCAGAGTCTCCTTTCAGACCAGGCAAACCCGGAGGGCCCTTTGGGACACAGGGGGGGAAAAAAAAAACAGGGGATGAATTCATGTCACACTCATTCATCCAGGTCAAAAACTCCTAGGATTGGATGCTCTGGACATACCATTGGGCCTGGAGGACCATCTGGGCCAGGGGATCCCGGGAGACCTTGTTCACCCTGTAAAAAAAGTGCAATTTCCTCATTGCCAGTGACAGCAGCGCTCCCAGCTGGGAATATTCTGATTATTCACCTGTGCCAGGGAATGACTGTCCTGGCTTTTCACAGGTGGCAAAGGCAAAAGGATTTATGTTCCTTCCATGCTCAAATCTCTGCTGGAAAAGGGACCTTGTGGGTCGAGGAAAATCACTCCTGGAGAGTGGCTGAAGACCCAAGACTCAAATGAAACATGTGGGAGATGATATTCACCATCCCATTTTTCCCATGAAATCTGTTTTATCTGCTGTCAGCCATTCCAGCACGGACAGAAGCCTGAGAAAAGGCACCTTCCAGAGAGGTGGGACACAGGAAAAAAGCTGAGCTTTCTCAGGCTGGGAATACTCACAACTGGACCGGGGATCCCACGGAGGCCATCAGGACCAGGCTTCCCTGGAGCACCTTGGGGACCAATGGGTCCAGTCTTCCCAGGAGGTCCTTCCAAACCAGCTTCCCCCTGGATGAAGAGGCAGGGGGTTGAATTTGTGTTGGGACATCAGATGATTTTGTGAGAGGGCGCCAGGACGTCATGGAGTGGATGCAGATCCATGCAAAGCACTGGAAATGAAACTTTCTACTCCCTGATTTTCCTGCTGCTCCCTCCACCTCAGGCACTCTCCAAACTCCTTCAGTTTCCAGCCTTGCCTGAATTCCAGCAGGAACCACCCTTTGGCTCTGAGCTCTCCTGGGTTCAAGGACACCTCTCCATCCACCCATCCTCCCTCCCCTGTGCTGCCACAAGGAGATCCGTAATTTCCCATCCCATCTCCATTTCCCCAGCACTCCCACCCAATCAATCCCAGCCCATGAATGCTGTGTTTGCCCTGGGAAAGGAACACGGGGCTCTGCACACCCCATTATTTACAACACATTACATTGCCAAATATAGCACTTGCATGTTCCAAACCAGGCAAAACATTCCCGTGACCTTACCAAGCCCTAATTATCTCCACAGAGCTTGTTAAGGGCTGAAACATAAGCTCAGATTGGAGGCCAGTGGCCCCAAATCCAGGCTAATTTGTTGTAACACGCAGCAAAATCAACTCCCTGCCTTGGCAGAGGGAGATCCACTTGGACTAGCAAGGACACAGCACAAGTGAAATTCCATTCAGCTCTCACCTTGGCTCCTTTCTCTCCTTGCCTTCCTTCAGGACCAGCTGGACCAGGAGGGCCCTAAAGAAAGCCCAGAGTAGATGGGAAACACAATTAGATGCTGCTGATCTGCAAGGGTCTGTTGGAATTAGCAAAACGATGCTGCAGCCCCAGGGAAGGAGACAAAATGGAGACAAATATCCCTGAAAAGCTTTTTAAATTAGCTCCTTGCTAAATGAATCCCTGGGTTCTGCCAGCAAGGCAGGAAGAGCAGCAGTGCCTCATCCTTGGATTTTCTTTGGGCTGTTAACATCTTAAAAAAAATCCATGGGATTTGCTTGGCAGCTTCCCATCAATTTCCAATGGCTGTGGATGGTGCATCATTTTATTTTTTTAATTATCACATTTTTTTTAATTATCACATGTTTTACACAGTATTTACACAGCATTTATTGTAGGCTTCATAACACTGTGAGTTTTAAAAAGTTAATGGAAGTGCTTTTGGGAAAATCTTCCTAAAAAAACCCAACTCACCCTTTTTCCAGGGGGTCCAGAGGGGCCTGGCTCTCCTGTGGGCCCAGGGGAACCCTGCAGGGAGAGAGGGGAGAGGAACAAGCCATAAGTGCCCCACCCATGGATGGATGGATGGATGGATGGATGGATGGATGGATGGATGGATGGATGGATGGATGGATGGATGGAGGATGGATGGATAAGGGATGGATGGATGGATGGATGGATGGATGGATGGATGGATGGATGGATGGATGGATGGATGGATGGATGGATGGATGGATGGGATGGATGGGATGGATGGGATGGATGGGATGGATGGATAAAGGATGGATGGATGGATAAGGGATGGATGGATGGATGGATGATGGATGGATGGATGGATGGATGGATGGATGGATGGATGGATGGATGGATGGATGGGTGGATGGATAAGGGATGGATGGATGGATGATGGATGGGTGGATGGATGGATGGATGGGATGGAGGGATGATGGATGGATGGATGAGGGGTGGAGGGATCAATGGATGGATGGATCCATGGAGGGATCCATGGAGGGATCCATGGAATGAAATCCTCAGTGGGCAGTTCCCTGTGGGAAATTCTGCTGGGAGTGAGAGGCTCAGTGTCCCTGGAGCTGGCACAGAGCCATGGGCACCGTGGGGAACAGCTCTCATCTCTCCAGGTACTCACAGTCTGTCCAGGTTCACCATCATCACCTTTGTCACCAGGAGGACCGTCTTGACCCTAAAAAGGAGGGGAAAAGGAACAAGGAGGTGTCTTTAGGGTGTGAATGGTGCTGAACAGAGGAATGCCAGGGGAGCTGCTGGGAATGAGCAGCACAGTTGAGTTTCACCACCCCAGGAGGAGGAGGCTCTGTGAGACCAACACTTACAGCTGGGCCAGGCTCTCCAGGAGGACCAGGGTCACCAGGGAAACCAACTGGACCCTGCAAAGAGAGAAGAACATTCCCAAGTCAGGGATGTTGCACCAGTGACAACATGGGGAGCCCCCCTATGGAGTAAAACCCCAATTTGTACAACCACAACCCCTCTTTGGAGCTGCAGTGTTTCCAGCCTGCCCCAGCCAGTCCAGATCTGCATCCTGACCACCAGAGCTCCAGAGACAATGCTGGCACTTCCATCCCAGTTTTTCAGAAATCCTCTTGCTGGGTGACAGCAGAGTCCTCCCAGCTTTGGGAACGTGCAGATTGGAAGGTTTTGCTTTTGCAAATGTGTGACATTTTGCACAGGAGGAGCCTCTCAGAGCATTTAATGACTGAACCACTTCAGCATTCTTCCCCATACAATGTCTGTCGGGTGCTTCACATGATTCCAGGAGCAGCCTGCAACCCATCACAGATATCCCAAATCCCATCTGTTAGGAGGGATGACTAAACTCCCCTGCCTCCTCTGCTTCTTTGTGCCATCTTGCCTTATCTCATCGTAAATTTCAGGCATCAGAGGAGCCTGCAAGATAAACTCTGCACCATTGTCCCCTGGTAAAATCAGCAGAGCTCCAGTGGCTTCAGCAGAGCTGTAGAATCAGCAGCAGGGAGCTGGGTGTGCAGGTACAGCTCCCAAACCCAATAAATCTCCTTGATCCTATTTTGGAAGATCTGCTCTGGTGCAGAAGACCTTGGAAAGCCATAAACACAAAGTGACCCTACTGCAGCTCCTCTGCATGGGGTGAGATTCCTGATAGCCTGCAAAAAGCACTGACAATTCCAGTATTTCTGGGAAATATGGTCCAGCAGGGTCTTTCCCTCATCAACACCCTAAGGAATGGGGCTGAGATCATGGATCACCAGAAGAACAATTCCATGGTTCTACTAGGAAATGAGTTTAAATTTCCACAGATATCTCTGGGAACATCTTTTCATGCAGAAATATCTGCTGGCAAGGCAAGGAAAGACTGAGGGGTACTTACAGGGCTGCCTTTGGGGCCATCATCACCTGGTGGGCCTTTGGGGCCAGGTGGACCAGCAGCACCAGAGGGACCTGCTTCCCCCTTTTCACCTCTTTCACCTTTAGGGCCCTGTAAAGGACAAAAAAACTTTTATTATCAAGGAAAACAAAACAAAAAAAATACTGATCTCTAATTATCCTTTAATCAATTCTGAGCAAAAGAAGTTCTATTTGTGTCTCCAAACACAAGGGCATGATTTAACAGTCCCTTCCCACAAGGACTGAGTGGTGTTCATGGTGTTCAGCTGTGGGTAGCCCAGATTTGGTGACTAAACGTGATCCTATAAATACCCAGGAACGTGGCAATGTGTCATCAATACCCAAATCCAGGACAGGGCTGGCTCAGTCCCTGCTGTCCCATCCACATCCACACCTCTCCAGCTCATCCATGCCTCTCCCAGGGGGCACTTACCGGCAGGCCAACCTCTCCAGGGAGACCAGGCTCACCAGATTCCCCAGGTTCACCCTACACATGGAAAAAAAAGGGATGGAAATATTCACATTTCTGCAGGGGGATGAGTTTTCTGCTGGCACAGCAAAGGCACTGCACGAGTGCTGCAGCAAACTCCTGCTTCAGGCTCCTCAGGGTGCTTTACCTTCTCTCCTACTGCACCAGGGTTTCCTATTCCTCCAGGAGGACCCTGTGGACCATCTGCTCCTGGTGGCCCAGATGGACCTCTGGGTCCTGGTGGGCCTGGTGGGCCCTGAGAGAAAAGGAGGACAAATTTCAGATGGGTTTCTCAGAGCAATGTCAGTGGTGAAATAAGAAATTTGGAAGCCCCTTACCATCTGGCCAACGTCACCCGTTTCTCCCTTCTCCCCAGGTGGTCCAGGCAGGCCCTGTGGAGGTGCAGAGGGTGAATTTTAGCTGGGAACATCTCAGGTGAGCCCCAGCTCTCACCACCCTAAATGTAAGAGCTCAAATGAGGGATGGGAGACTCCAGGGGGCTCTCCAAAATGCAGTTTGTTGGATCCATGAGTTACAGCAGTCCATGGGTGACAGAGCTGTGCCTACAGCTGCCAGCTCCAGCTGCAGGCAGGCCTGGAGACCCTGAGTTTGGGTTACAATGCATTATAGACTTTTCTTTTGGTTACAATGCATTATAGACTTTTCTTTGTTGAGCATCTCAACACAGTAGAACCAATCTATACCTTAACTATTATCTATAGCCTATCATAACTGCTATAATTGCCATATTCATGTTACTGTTCTCCAATCACTAACAGTTAGTACATTACAGTTTAAGCTAGTACATTTTTAGTTTACTAGTACATTACAGTTTAAGCTAGAAGTTGTTTTTCAGTTTTCTTGCAGTGGAAAATTCTGAGACCTTTTTTCTACCTGCAGCATTTGCTGCCTTGTTTGCCTGTGCTGTCTTCCTGCTTGGTAAAAACATCTTCTTGTTTGGGGTGGGTTTATCCTTTGCTCTAAGCCATAAAAACCCCTTCTAACCAACACACCCTTTGCCTCCTTGGTTATCCAGTGAGACTGGCTCAGCAATTCTTTTCTTCCATATCAAAACTTGCTTCCATCTCTATTCCTTCATCAGACTCTACATTCAAAAATCTTTCTGCTAAGCACACACATCTGTGAGACTTTCTGGTCAAACTTTCATCCTTCCCAACACCTAAACCCTCCCTGGATGCTGTAAATTACCTGCAAGCCCACAGGGCCAGGGGGACCAGGGAACCCTCGGGGTCCTTCATCACCTTTCTGACCAAAGAGGCCTTGCTGTCCTCGGGGCCCGGGCTCTCCATCAGCTCCCTGCAAGGACAGGCTCTGATCAGCCCAAGACAGACGTGGGGACCACCAACCCCACCCCACCACCCCCTGCTCGTGCTGGGCAACAGCAGTGCCAGGCAGGAATCATCCCAGTGCTTCCCAGGAGGCTTTTGGGGGGAAAAAAAAGGGATTTTTGCTAATACTCACAGCTGGGCCAGGCTGACCAATTGGACCCTGGGGACCAGTGGGGCCTGGGGGACCCTGTCACAAAGAAAGAAATGTCAGTGTTAGGAGCAGAGTGACAAATTCACCTGGAAAATGTGAATTCCTTCAATACAATCTCCATTAAAACTGCATTAATTCCCGAAAGAGAGGTGGGGAACAGGGTCAGGCCTCCCTGGACACCCCAGCATTCCTCAGGCTCCTCCAAACACATTTTTGCTGCAGCAAAGCAGTGTCAGCACTCAGCCCTGACTCCTGGGTAACTCATGTTCTTCAGGCTTTGGGCAGCATAAAAAGGGTGTGGAACTGGAATTACCACAGAATTACAGGATGGTTTGGGCTGGAAGGGACCTTTAAAAATCACCAGGTCCACCCTTCTGTCATAAACTAAATCAGAAAGGGAACTTCAGCCAAAGACCCAACTTTGATGGCAACACTGCTCATGTTTCACAGATATTTCCATGCTAAGTGGGTGATGTGGAAATATCTCAGTGTTCCTGGGAGCTGGAGGCTCCCACTTGAGGCTCTCACTCTTTTTTTTACATCATGTGGGTATTTGATGAAGCACAGAAGATGAATCAACATTAGAAAATGATATAAATTTAATTTCTATTTCCAGCAAGTCACACAACGAACCAGACTCAAGAGAAGCAGCTACAGCAGAGTCCCCATCACTCACCTGCTCCCCCTTGTCACCTTTGCTGCCCTTCTGCCCAGGCTCCCCGATCTCACCCTGCCAGGAACAAAGGGACAACATTAATCCATCACCACTTCCCCACCTCAGCAGCCTTGAGGGGCTGCATCCTCATCCCAAACCCCACAGGGACTGAATGGGTGAAGAATTCCAGAGATTTGGCCACTCCAGGTGCAACCAAACCCTTTTCCACCCTACAATTCCTCGGCAGCCACGCCATGCGCGAAGCTGCATCTTGTAGACCCTTTGAGCAGGCACGAGGGATTTGCCCCAGCTGATTTTTCCTGGGAATCCTCCACCCCAGAGGGGCTTAATGAGAGAGGGAATTAATTTGGAGAGGCTGGGCATCTGTGGGCAGGCGTCTGCTACAGGTTTGGGGGACCCAATGTGGATTTCAGGGAATTTCTGCATCCTGCAGACCCTTTGAGCAACCACGAGGGATTTGTCCCAGCTGATGTTTCCTGGGAATTCTCCACTCCAGAGGGGCTTAATGAGAGAGGGAATTAATTTAGAGAGGCTGGGCATCTGTGGGCAGGTGTCTGCTACAGATTTGGGGGAGCCAACGTGGATTTTAGGGAATTTTGTGGCTGGAAGAGGACATGGAACCCCATCTGCTGCTGCCCATCCCATGGGATTTTGAGTTCCACAAAATTCCTCCAGCAGCACATCCCACCCAACTGTGGGGTGCACCACGGTGCAAACGCTGCCCAGCTCCGTGCCAGAGTGACCCCAGGCAGCAGGAGCTGTCCCCACCTTGTCTCCGTCCTCTCCTGGAGGTCCAACAGGACCTGCTGGTCCCGGCAGTCCCACGGGGCCCTGGATGCCATCCCGGCCAGCCGGTCCTTGGGGACCCTTCTCCCCCTGGAAGCAGAGAAACAGGCAGGTCACACCCTCTGACCGATCCATTAGAGCCCATTAAGGTTTTATTCAGCTGCTAATGACTCCTGGCTGGATGGGCAGGAGCAGCAAAGCCGCTTCCAGCTGATGTTTCATCTGTGCTCCTTGTCTGAAAGGAGACAAAACTTCTGTCTTGAGGGATAATGAAAAGAACAAGCAAATGTAAAGATCACAGCTGCAATTTCACTGCTACAGCAACATAATCTGATTTAATCTGAACCCTCTGCCAGCCCTGCCTGGATGACAAACAAGACCCCAAGTAATTTTTACTCCCACCAGCCAGTTTTTGCTGATTCTGGTCCTGCTCCCTCCCTGGCTGACCCCCAGCTAAGGGGGGTTCTCAGGAGGCCCATCCTGAGATTCTGGACAAATAAAACCACCTGAAGCGAATAAAACAATCTCTGTGGCAACATCTACTTGTACTCCTTTGAGCAGGAGTTTTCAATCAAATTTGTTTGTTTACAGGAACTGAACAGTGAATATTTTCCAGTTTTCTCGTCCATGATTGAATTGCATCTGAATCCTGGGTGCTCTCCTCTAAATAAATTAGATGCCACATAAATTGCCTATTCATGCCTGCCCTGACTGACACATGCTGCAGGTACTCAGCAGGACAGATGTTCCTAAAACTGATTCACCAGGAAATTCTCCCCTCTGGATCAGCTGCTGGAGTTTCTAACAAAGCAGCAAGTGTGGCTGTTAAGCAGTTCTGATATCAAAGAGCAGCCTGACATCACCAAAGCCACCTCTGGCTCCTTCTGCTGATGGGGCTGGCTCAGTTCTCTGCCCACAGGCCTGGCCCTTGGCTGATTGTCACCAGGAGGTGACACAGGCTGTGGCACCTTTTCAGCCCCCAGGCCTTCTCCTTGCCTGAGGACACACCAGTCCCTGGGGTCACAGCCATGCTTGACAGGGGTGGCACCTGAGCAGCCGACATCCAGTGGTTTGATGTGCTCAAGACGAGAAAATTCCTTTCTAACTGAACTTTATATCCTTATTTTTTAATAATTTAAATCTCCACAAGGACTGATCCCACACTCAGCTCCCTACTGCACACATCTCCAGCTGTCCCACATCTCTTCATCTTCATACTGGTACTTACTGGAGCTCCCTTTTCACCTGCAGGTCCTGGAGGTCCCTGAGGGCCAGGTCTGCCTGGCAATCCTATAGGGCCAGCTGATCCTGCAGGGCCACGTTCCCCAGGAGAGCCCTGTTGGGAGGAGGAGGAGGAGGAAAGGAGCTTTAATTGCAGTATCAAGCTTCACCCATGGCCAGACAGAGAGAAATCCAAGCTCTTCATCCGTGGGATAACTGCCACATGAAGAGTTGGTACCACCAGCTTAAGGGGCCCTGCAGATTGGGGTTTTTTTTAAATTAAAATCCCTGGAAGGGCTGGATTCTCCTCTGGATGGTGCAGATTGCTCAGCTCCTGGGGACACATAAACAGCCTGGAACAAGAGCATGAGCTACTTCGCAGCCAGCAGGGAGGGTTGGATGATGAATGTTTCCTTCCAGGACGGCCCTGAGCGGGGATCTCAAGGAGAGACAACGTCCAGAGGCAAAGCAGGTGGATTAGAAACAAAATCCTGGATGTTCTGAACCCCTGCAGTTCCCTCAGCCTGTCACGTACATCCACAGCTGACCCCACAAAATGACTGAGCTGTTACATGCAGGGCTTGTAAAATACAGGAACATGCACGGAGTCGTCAGGAAAATCAGGATAAAGCCTGGAGCTGTGACTAACCCTGGCCTGGCCCTGCCAAGCTTGTAAATGGTGCTGCCTGCAGGGACAGGGATACTCACGGCTGGGCCTGGAGGGCCTGGGGGACCTTCATTGCCTTTCAGTCCTGGAGAACCCTGGAGGAAGGAAAACAAAGTCATCTGGGAATTCAACCACTGGAGCAACTGGGAATTCAACCACTGGAGCAACTGGGAATTCACAACAGCAGCAACTGGGAATTCAACCACTGGAGCAACTGGGAATTCAACCACTGGAGCAGTTGGGAATTCACAGCTGGAGCAACTGGGAATTCACAGCTGGAGCAGTTGGGAATTCAAGAACTGGAGCAGTTGGGAATTCACAGCTGGAGCAACTGGGAATTCAACAACTGGAGCAGTTGGGAATTCACAGCTGGAGCAACTGGGAATTCACAACAGGAGCATGGGAATTCAACAACTGGGGTAGCTGGGAGTTCTCCAGCTGGAGGGACCAAGTAGGTTCTACTCACAATGGGGCCAGGGAGGCCTCGTTCTCCAGGGAACCCTCTCAGTCCAGGAGGACCATCCTTCCCTGGGAGGCCAGCAGGGCCAGGATCCCCCTGCAAGGAAAAGGAGAAAGAGCTGAGGGTCTGCTCATTCCATGGAGGCCCAGCTCATCTCCTCAGCCTGCAGCTGGGATGAGGCAGGAGCTCCATTTCTTTTCTGAATCATCCTCTCCATGTCCAGGGAGGGACAGGCAGCAAGGAGGTGGATTCCAGTCCCTACCTTGGTCCCTTCTTTTCCAGTGAGGCCAGGGAGGCCTTGTTCACCTGGGGGGCCTGGAGGGCCCGGGTGGCCTCGCTCACCCATGGGCCCAGTCTCACCAGTTGGACCCTGGAAAAAACCAGTCAGAGAAAACGGGGTGGGTGTTGGCAGAACTGCTGAGGAAGGGAAGAGTGCAGGGTGGGATGGAAGAGGTGCCTTCAGTGCCACCAGCAGTCCCTGGAGACATTCCCCCTCTGGCATCTGCTCTGGAAGTCTCCAACATCACCCTCAGCAGACTGGAGGCACTGAGAACCTCTGGAGTGAGCCCAGATTTCACCCAAAGGAGATGTTACCACCACAACTATTATGCTTAGCTTTCCCTTTCTAATTGAAAACTTCCCAAGCACTCTCCAAGCCCGCTGATTCCTGCTCGGATGGGGCATAAATAATGCATGAGGCTCCTCTGCCTGGCAATTACAGGCTGCCTCCGTGCCCTCCGAGGGCACTCAGGGTGACAAGTGTCACACAGGGCTCCCCAGGGGCTCCTTTTCAGGAGGACAAAAGCCACATGCACAAAGCC
This sequence comes from Molothrus aeneus, assembly GCF_037042795.1. Taxonomy (NCBI): domain Eukaryota; kingdom Metazoa; phylum Chordata; class Aves; order Passeriformes; family Icteridae; genus Molothrus; species Molothrus aeneus. The sequence continues at coordinate 8,574,294 of NC_089664.1, read as the reverse complement.
ACGGTGTCCCTGCCCCCTTGGTAGCTTTGGGGACAGGGCTGTAACTCATGTCCTGCCGCAGGGAGGGCACTTAGAGCACGCAGAGCTCACTCAGCAGCCACAGATCACAGCAACTGCACCCAGCTGAGCGCCACCAAATTGCCACCGAGCCTAATTTGCACTCGAGAAGACAGACACAGCCGTCAGGGGATTGCCCCTAATCAGGGAATTTACAAATCAGGGGCTTTATGGTGTCATTAAAGAGGACAAATTAATTGCTTTCTAATTAAAGAGCTGCTCCCCAGCAGCTCAGGCGAGAAGGCTCGACCCAAAGCCGGTCCTAAGCCCAGTGCAGGCTCACTGGAAGTTGTGCTTGTTCGAGGTGACTGAAAGCAAACCAGCCCAGCTCTGACAGAACCTGGCAGCCCTTGAGATGAAAGAGGGATGATTTTCCTCACAGTGACATGGAAGAGCACTCTGGCAGCACGTTTGCTCTGCCCTGACCACCAGCAGCTGCTCAGCCCTTGGAGATCTCATTTAACTCCCTGGCTGCTGCAGGCCTTTGAGCTGGGATGTGGTTTTTTTAGATGTTTTGTGCTTTTCAGCTGCGTTGTGCTTTTAGCTGGGTTGTGTTGTTTAGCTGGGCTGTGATTTTCAGCTGTTTTGTGTTTTTCAGCTGTTTTGTGTTTTTCAGCTGTATTTTGCTTTTCAGCTGGGTTGTGCTTTTAGCTGGTCGTGCTTTTAGCTGGGTTGTGTTGTTTAGCTGGGCTCTGATTTTCAGCTGTTTTGTCTTTTTCAGCTGTTTTGTCTTTTTCAGCTGGTTTGTCTTTTTCAGCTGGGTTGTGCTTTTCAGCTGTTTTCTCACCCTACTCCGGTTTTACACCGGGGTGGTTGTGCTGAGCTCACAGGAGCCACCACATTTACGTTTTTCTAAACCCCATCCCAACCCCTCAGCAAGGTGAGCTGGGGCCATGGGGGGGATTTCACACCTTCCTCAGGAATTTCAAAGCCACCTGACAAGGCTTTGCCTTCCCTGGAAAAGGAGTCCCCGCTGCACAACCAGTAAAGACCAGTTGCAGGGGTGAGCATTTGCTTCTTACCTGAGGCCCTACGACACCAGGGGGGCCTGGAGGGCCGGTCTTGCCTTGGAAACCCTGTTAGAGAAAGGGAAAAGACAAAGAAATGACATTTCTGTGAGGGTCACACTGCCACCAGCTGCTCCTCCCCAAGTGAAACCCCTGACCAGGGTGGGCCAAATGAAAATGAAATAAAAAAATCAAACAGAAAGTTGGAAAAATGTCCTTGTGCATTTACAAAGGGTGAAACAGAGGAAGAAGAAGGGATTCTCAAAGCTCAGCCCTGCTGTTTGGATGGAGCTGCTGTGCTTTGGCCACTTATATGTATATCTATAAAAATCTGTTCCACTCATAAAACCACGGAGGAAATGGCAATTAAAAACGCCATTAATGGCTATTAAATGGCTCTTAAAATCAGTGTGAATTTCTTCATGCTGAGCAACTCTTAAAAGCTGTTTCCCTTCTCCTGCTGCCCATTCTGGTGCTGGTTTAGGCTCCCTTCTGTCTCAGCTCAGCTCCCAGAAGCTCAGGAACAGATTAACCCACGGGGGCTGAGTGAAGTTTTATCTCCTCCATCAACATTTGCTGAAAGGAAGCACAGCCCTGTTTGTCTGCAAAGGCTGATGAGCAGGGAAGTCTCCCTGACAGCTCCTTCCAATGGCATTTTGAAGAGTGACAACGAGGAACTCTCACCACTGCAATTGTTTGGCTCTCCCAGGCTACTCCTTAAAAAGCACATTAATTATGGTTGTTACTCCAGCCTGCTGACAAGCTTGAGGAATGGCATTTAGGGCACACGGGCTATTCTCTCCTTGCCACAAAAGAGGATCAGATAAATCCCATGCCAACGCTAGCCTGTCATGCTTAAATAACTCCTCCATGCTATTCTGGCTGCCTGCAGATCAGAAAATATCCTGTCACTAATGGGGAAATGGCAAAATATCCTTGGGAAATGAAGGTGCAATTTAAACTCTTATCACAGACAAATATTTAGATCATTTCTGTGCAGGACTTTCCTTATTAACCTGAAGAAAGGGCTTTCCTTTTGTACTCTTTCAGCCTTGGGCACAGAGGCTTTAGAATCTGTCATGGTTTTTTTAGAGCCAATCTTTGCAAATCTAATATGGCCAAATATCTCAGCATGCCTGTTTGCTGCTGAATGGGAATTTCAATAAGGGGAAGTGTTTGACACAGAGATTTCAATCTTGCACAAAGATGCACTGCACTGACCAGGCTACTGATGTAGAAAGAGCATTTAATTCATTTTTTTTTTTTGCTTCTCTCCTTGCATTTTGGCACTGTGAGGAGAAAGGGGACAAAAAGGGGACTTCTCCTGCCTAGGTGTGCAGGGGAAAGTGATCTCTGCAAGGCTGATGGCACAGGTTAACAGAGATTGTCTTTCCTGGGAGAGGCAAATTGAGGAAAGCAATTAGGGAGAGCTTTCAGACCCCAAAATAATTAAAAACCCATTCTCCATTCACTCCTGCAGACTTGGAGGTTGATGCTTTTGACTGCAGTCTCAGAAGCTGATGACACCTTGGATGTCATGGAAAACTCAAGGAAGACTCAATGTCAGTCAGGCTCTGGCAGGTGAAAACTCTTCACCTTTTAAGTTAATCCTGACCTGAGGACTTGGCTCAGAAATACCTCAAAACCCCCTTGTTTTAAAACCAGCCTTGTGGCATGTGAATAAATATCTGGTGCTGGGCTGAGCAGTGTTTGCACTGCCTTGCTTAGCAAATGCCAGGCAAGTTAATTAAATTGTCTGATAAGCTGAGGGGAGAAAATGCATCATGTGCAAAACCTTTTTAATGCTCATTTAATGCCTGGGGAAGGCAGTGGGGAGAAATGGGCTGCTTCCCACAGAGACACACCCTCAGGGACCCCAAACAACCCAGCCTGGGGCTGCACCTCCCCAGCAGCACAGGAGGGTTTGGAGAACCCAAAATGAGCCTCTGGAGCGATGACCAGTCCAAGGTTTTTTGGCTACTTACAGTTTCTCCTCTCTGTCCAGGGTGCCCAGGCAATCCATCCTTCCCAGGAGGACCCTGTGGGAGAAAAGCAGCATCACCCAGTGCTTGGCAATAAAACTGTGCCAAACACTGAATCAGCCCTGCTTGCCCAAGCTCCCAGCTATTTCACAGGGAAATGGAGCTGCAGACCCTAAAAGCTGCACCCCTTTCCTCCCCACACATCTCCCAAAGGATTCATCTCACGGGAGTTGCTCAGGAAATCACTCCCAAACCATTTCTGAGGTCCACCCAGTGTACAACAACTGCAGGGACAGCAGTGCTGTGCTGTCCTCCACGTCCACAGAGGGAAAATAAAGCACAGAACAGCCACAAAAGATCCCAGAGATCCTGAGTCAGTAGGAAATGAACATTTATAATCAGCTGCAATTTACTTGGCTATTTAAAATCTGAAAACATGGCGTTGTTATCAGCATGTCTCAGTGATGCCTTTTCTTGGGAATTTGTCAGGGAATCAGCCCAGGCTGGGTGGGAGAGGCTGGATTATCCCTCTGGATGTCCCAGGAATTGAGTTACTTACAGGGGGCCCTTTTGGTCCAGGAAATCCAGTCGGTCCTTGAGGCCCTGGTGGTCCCTGGAATGGAAGACAAGGCAGAGAAGTTGGTTAAGGAACCTGCAACACTTGATATGAAATATTACAAATATTAACTCTGTGTGAGCAGCAGGTAGGCACAAAGGTCTGGAAAGGCAAATGCTGGGTAGTTGTGTAGAAAAAATTACAAACAGAACAAAAACCCAGTGGGGGGGGAAAAAAAAACCAAACCAGAATTGAGGCTAAAATCATGAAAGTCCCATTGTTTGAGGATTTCCCACCTGACTGTGGTCTGGAGAAAGCAGCAGGAGGTCCTAGAGAACAACATCCTCCAGAAAGAGCCCGGAATTCTGACTGCCTGCAGTCACCCAGGGGTGACTTGTCCCTTCTCCCCATCACTGTGGAGTGATGCTTCCACAGGACACCCAAAGTCCCACCTGAGCCTTCCCTGGAGAGCTCAGACAGGACCTAAGGGCTGGAGATGGCTTGGGGGCCCTCTCTCCACACCAGCACCTTTCACCTTGGATTTTTAACCAGAATTTCCCTTTATTTTCCCTTTTGCTGAGCTGCCTCCTGCCCACTCCTCTCTGCTAGCAGGGCACCCAGGAGGATCCACCTTGCCAAAAACCCTGGCAGCCCTGCAGGCCCACCTCCTCTGCCAGAGCCTGCTGTACCCCTCAGCTCCTCTTACCCTTTCTCCAGGAGGACCAGGGGGGCCATCACCACCAGAGTTGCCCTTTTAGGAAGAAGGAAAACAAGACAGCATTTAAAAAAAATACCCAAATCAGCATCACAGCTTCTTGTGTGCCAAGGCTTCAGATGGCACCAAGCCCACGGTGACACCACAGCACAACTCCCCCAGGCCTCTCTAATAATAATTCTGTGGCAGGAACAGCAGCCTGTGACAAATGAGCAGCTGCTTGTTCCCCCCACATCCCCTCATAAAAATCCTGGGGAGATTGGGATATTTCCACCACACAGTGGGCTCCCTCAGAGAGATAAATGCCACCCTGAAGAGGGGGGATTTATACAAAATTCATGCCAACACAAAGCCCAGAAATCTGTTTATAAACAAAAGCTTTGTTTCCATCCAGCCTGGTGATCAGTGCTTAGGTAATCAATCAGTGCTTCAGGATTGGTTTGGAGAAAAATCCCAAAGTTTGCCTGGTGGCCAATGCTGGCTCAGCAGTGGGAAGGCAAAAATGGCTCAAAAAATGGCTCTCAGGGGGTTTAAACTCGATTTAAACCCCAAAAACGAGGGGCTGGGGAGGTTTAGGGGCTGTGGGGTTGTGCTGGTGTCGGGGTTCTGTTGGTCTCCAGTCTGGGAGTGCTCTCAGAGTCCTGCTGGCTCCTGGGTCAGAACATTTACAGATCCTGGGCACATCCTCTGCAGCTGGGTCATGAGCCACTGAGCTGGGAATGAGCCTCGGGAGGGCTCAGCTTTCCCAACCCAATGGAAAAGGAAAGGAGGGAGATGGAGGCTGGTGGAGCAGCTGCTCTCCACACCAACACTGCCTGGGACACCACCCCAAAGGCTCACACACAGCCCCAAAACCTCTCTGCTCCTCATCTGCCACAAAAAACTCAGCAGCAGCTTCACCTCCACCTCCTGATCCTTGGATTTATGTGGATTTACAGCCCTTGGGCAGGTCTGGACAGTGATCCCAATGCCCACACAACATCTGCTCTCTGAGGGAATGGATCTCTCCAGGAGCAAAGTCCTGAAGTCCCTTAAAACCCCCAAGCCTTACCTTTGGGCCAGGCTTTCCAGTGCTTCCCCTGGGGCCTCTTTCCCCACGTGGACCCTTGAAAAGACACAAAAAGTGACATTTGAGGCCTTTCTGAGCTGTGTGGGGTCAATAAATCATCCCAGCAGCAGCAAGGGCTGACAGGAAAGTCATCAGAAAGATTTAAACCACATTCAGTGGAGACACCCAGCCCCAAATCTGTGTCCCCCTGGCTCAGCTGCAGCTGCTGAAGGCCAGGTCCCATCCCCAATGAGGACACAAAGTTTCCCTTTGGCCAGGACAAGGTTTTGAAGGACAAAAGGATGAAGAACAGGCTGCTCACCGTGGGACCACGCTGCCCCCTTGGACCTGGTTTGCCAGGAGTGCCCTGGAATGGAAAAGGAGAAGGGATTAGGAACCCACAGCAGAGCCTGTCACACACACACACACAGCCTCAGGACCTCTCTGCTCCTCATCTGCCACGAAAAACTCAGCAGCAGCTTCACCTCCACCTCCTGATTCTTGTATTTATTTGAATTTATAGCCCTTGGGCAGGTCTGGACAGTGATCCCAGACAACATCTGCTCCCTGAGGGAATGAATCTCCTCAGGAGCAGCATCTGAAGTCCTTTAAAACCCCAAAATGCTTTCAAAGACGAGGCCACCCCCTCAGCATCCCAAAACCTCTTCAGCTCCACCACCCAACACCTGTAACCCCTTTTTCCCCACTGATCCCTGCTCCTGACGTGGGGCAGGGCCCTCACCCTGTGCTCCAGGGGTTCCTGTGGGGTTTGGAAGGTGTGACACAGGTTCCTGTGGGGTTTGGAAGGTGTCACACAGTGACACAGGTTCTGTGGGGTTTGGAAGGTGTGACACAGGTTCTGTGGGGTTTGGAAGGTGTGACACAGGTTCCTGTGGGGTTTGGAAGGTGTGACAGGTTTCTGTGGGGTTTGGAAGGTGTCACACAGTGACACAGGTTCCTGTGGGGTTTGGAAGGTGTGACACAGGTTCCTGTGGGGTTTGGAAGGTGTCACACAGTGACACAGGTTCTGTGGGATTTGGAAGGTGTCACACAGGTTCTGTGGGGTTTGGAAGGTGTCACACAGTGACACAGGTTCCTGGGGGGTTTGGAAGGTGTGACACAGGTTCTGTGGGGTTTGGAAGGTGTGACACAGGTTCTGTGGGGTTTGGAAGGTGTGACAAAGGTTCCTGCACCCCAGGCCAATTAGGCTGCCCTACATCTTTCCAAATTTCCCTAACTCAGAGCTAAACAAGGACTTCCAGGCGTTGTTTGGCAGCAGCTCGTGAGCTCTGACAGCTGCACTGGGCTCCCTGGGATTAATCCTGCCGTGGAAAAGGCGCAGCCTGCTGCAAATAAAGCTGGCAGCACATTAAGCTGAGCCTAAAAGCAGAGGAATGGCCTAAAAGCCCAGTTTGGGCTGGTGTCAAGTGGCCAAAACACCACGGGAAGAAGTTTTGACTTTGCCCTGGGGACCTGCAGCCTGTGAATGGCACCAATCACCTCGAAAGGAAAGGAGAGGAAACCTCCATTCCCTGGGTGCTTAAAATATCCCTTTGCCATTTTCTGCCCCAAATCCATCACCTCAGAGCCTGCTCAGCTCTGACACTCATTAACCAGCAGAACATAAAACAGGAGCTGCAAAACTTTCCCATCAACTTTCCTGCAGCTGCTAAAATTAGTCCTGCTGAATCTTCCTTGTTCTTGCAGCTCCATTTATTAAAGCCTGCTGGCATTTTTTTTTTTTAATTAATGGCAAAATTCGCTTTAAAATATTCCAGCTGGTTTTGTTGGAGCTCTGGGAGGCTAAATTGGGAGCAGGTGGGGAGGAGGGGGTGCTGCCTCCCCTCAGGTAGCCCCCCCACACTCCTCTCCTTCTCCCACAATTCTATTTTTTAGCCAAATTTCCCCCTGCTTATTGTTGTCATTAGTCATGCATTCATGTGCAGTCGCAAAGAATTTATATCCCCTGTAAATACACACAGACCTGTATTTGTCAAACAAGGATTTTGACATGAAGGCAGCTAAATTCAGATTATTTTCCAGGCACACCAAGAAATAGTTGGATTTGGGGAGCTCTGTCAAACTGGGCAAGCAGGGAAAATCTATTGCTCCCTTCTAAAGGCAGAAAATAGCTCTTAAAATAAGATTTATTATTCATGTTTAAGTATTGATTTCATGAGCAGGGCTTGAAAAGATGCTGAGCCCACCTGGAGCCGAGGAGGGGCTCGGTGCTGAGCAGCTCTGGGGGGATTTAATGGCTCAGAATTCTCCAAAAGCACCAAACAGAGGAGCAAAAGCTGCTTTGGGCTGGAAGGGACCTTAAAGCTCAGCTCATTCCAAGCACCCCCATGGGCAGGGACACCTTCCAGCAGCCCAGGCTGCTCCAAGCCCCACCCAAAGCCACTCCAGGCTCCTTTAAACAGTTTTATTCCATCTTTCCTGCAGCTTCCCTCCAAATTCAGCTCATCCCAAAGATTCTCTTCTCCAGCAGTCCCAGTCCTCCCAGCCTTTTCCCAACCTCATCCTCTAATCATCTTCCTCCCTTTTTCCCCTCCCTTTTCAGCCATTTTTACCTTTTCAGCCCTTTTTTTGTACAACTGAACATCCACGAGCTGAACTTTAGTGTTTGGGCGTGTTCAGCACCTCAGCACTAAAATTTAGCTGCCTGTGCAGGTCTTGCCCTTCCACCTCTGATTTTCACCTTTTTTTTGAATTATTTAAGAACTTGGGAAGACTCTCTGTGCTGCTGAAAAGCTGAGCTCCATTTCAGCAGAGAAATGTGGGATTTGCATGATTTTGGCCATATAAACCAGGGAACTGAAGAGCATAATGGGGATATTGTGATAAAGGAAAGACAAACGAATGATTTGGGGGTTTTGCAGCTCCAAATTGAATTATTCCACATTGAACTGCAGGGGAAAAAAAAAAAAACCTAGAAATTTTATTTCTTGGCTCCATGTGAACACATTCATAAACCAAACAAATTGAGTGGTCTTAGGAGAAGCAGAGGGGGATTTATCAAGTCTGACTCAATGAGGCTTAAATTAAGATGAGGACTGGAGCAGAGTGACCCCAGCTCAGCCTATAATTCTGTGTATAATTGCTTTTCTCTTTTTTCAAACGGGATACTTGGGAGGAAAAAAAAAATAGATGGATAGGAAAGCTGTTACTGAAAATCAACATTTCTGCTAGTCTTACATTTCCAAGCTGAGCTGCTGTTGCTAATGGAAAGATTTGTCCATGAAAATCTCTCTGTACACTGATAAAGTGAATGCACATTGATTAATTTGGTATAAAATGGTAGAACCCATTGGAAATAATAAAAAAAAATTTAAAAATTAGAACTACCATGAAACAAATCAATGTTTGAAAGGTTAAAAAGCCATTTTTTAATTCCTGAAGTGAAGAAATGTGTGGCAAGCCAAGGGTGTAACTAAATATCCTCACTACCTCCATGAAAGGCACAAAGCTCATTTGGAATAAAAGTGAGGGAAGTGCTGATTTTTTGCCTTCTCTTCTCTTCTCATGGCTTGGTTCTGAAGCTGGGCCCTTTCCCATCAGATCTGCTCCCTCCCCAGCCCCTTTCAGGCTGGAAAATGCCAAAATTCAAACCTCAGCCCCCTCAGGGCTTGTTCCAGCCTCAGCAATGCCCAGCTCCTGGTACCTTCCCCACTCCCTGGAAGGTTTCCCATCCCCTCCCAGCTGGGATTTGATTCCATCCCAGAATAGAATCATTCATGGATGCGCAGGGATTCGAAGCAGAACAATCCCTCCCCTCTTTTACACCCCCCAGAAATCCAGCCCGGGGGTTTTATTGCTGGATATTTGAGAAGGAGGGGGGTAATTCCAGGGAATTCCGGGCTGAATTTCCTGGCCTCCCTCCTCCTGTCCAGCCAGAGCAGAGGGAGGGATGGGGATGAGAATTTGTAGCTCCAGATGAAATGAAATAATAAAAAAAGGGGGGGGGGTGGATAGAACCCAAATTGCAGGGGTAGGATATTAATGCAGTGCAAAGTGATTTATATTTGCTGGGCTCCTCTCAAAGCTGCCTGTTAGAAGTCATTTCTATTTAAATGAGAGTAAAAAGGAAACTAATTCCACTTGCTGTCCTCACTCCCCCTTCTTGTCACTGTGACCGGAGCTGGTGCAGAAAATGACTTTGTTTGTACTCTGAATCCTTTAATTCCAGCATGTTCTGCAGCAGATAAAAAATAAATCAGTATATTTAGACAATCCCTACTCTGAGAGAAGGCTGTGGAGGTGGGGTGAGAGGCAGAGACAAGGCTGGGGGATGAAACCCCCTGATTTTCAGGGTGTCTCTGAATTTTGAGCAGCCTATTAAAAGCACTGAGAGCGTTCTCAGCCGCGCATTTAGAATTCAAAGTTAGGTGAAAGATGGTTCTGGCTGCTTCTGAACAGACTCAGCCATCCCTAATAATTACTGTTAATTAAAGAGCTCTTTGTGCCCTGAGCAAAGTCCCAGCAAAGGATTCAGGTTCAGAGGAGCCTCTTAAAATATCCTGAGGGGAAAATTCCCAGGATTTAATTGGGAAGGTGCTGGCTGTGCCATCCCTAGCATCCTCCTGTCCTGCAGCAGGAACCTCATCCTGGGATGAGCCTTTTTGGGCAATTCCTGAGCGGAGAAGCCTTTGGAGCAAAGGAATGGTCCCCAAATCTCTTTGGAGAAGAAGAAATGAGTGAAGCAGCGGGGATGCAGCAGCTCTTACCCGTGTGCCCTTCTCTCCGTTGGCTCCTGGGAATCCTGGGAAGCCGATGGAGCCCTTGGGGGAAGAGCAGAGAGGGAGGGAGAGGCTCAGGACCGCCCTGGGGCAGCTCTGGCCATCCCCAGAGCCCCCAGCCCTTGTGCCCCAAACCTCCCTCCAATGACAGCAAAACCAGAGGCCTGGGGTGCCCTCTGAAATTCAATTTTCTCCAAAAACAACACCAAAACCAAAATACCCATGGCTCATTATCAGTCACTACAAAAACCTGAATTTTGGGGTGACATTCAATTTTCTCCAAAAACAGCACAAAAACCAAATACCCATGGCTCACTAGCACTCACTACAATAACCTGAATTTTGGGGTTCCCTCTGACATCCAATTTTCTCCAAAAACAGCACAAAAAACAAATACCCATGGCTCGTTAGCACTCACTACAAAACCCCAAGCCCATGGTTGTGATGGGAGCCCAGGCAGGGTTTTGGATTTTAGCTCCTAAGTCACTGTGGTGCACATGAAAATTTAACTCCTGGCTTGTTTCTGTCTGATGCCAACGCCTGGAGAATTGCTGCTGCTGCTGCTTTTAAAATATGGATTAGTCCAAGAAAATGCAAAAAAAACCCACCCCCCACAATCTTACTCCAGATATAAAATGTAAATTAAAAATAAAGCAGCCCCACCACAAGCAGGAAACAATCTCTTGCAGATAATTCTGTCTCCAGAATGAAACAAGCCTGGCTTGGTTTGGTTTTTTTTTTTTTTTTTTTTTTAAGCAGGGAACATGAATAATAAAATACCATTCTTACAAAAGAAGTTAACAAAAACAGAAGTTCCCAAAGCCTCCAGGGCATGTGAAAACTGGGCTGGAGCCTAAGTCTATGGAGTGGAATTCACAGTTTTAATTTAAAAAAATGCCTTGAAAATGGCCCAAACGGAGGTGGGCGTGGAGAGAAGCTACAAAGGCTGTTTGCAAATATGCAAATGGCAGCTTTCTTTTCATTTCAGGGAGACCCTGAGTCATTAACTATTCTCCTTAATTAATTAGATAATGCTGTCTTGGAAGATAAAAAACCCAATCCAAGGAGAAGGACTGAAATGCCTTTCAGCAGCAGGAAGGCTCCCAGGAGCCTTCCCTGCACATCCCAGCCCTTCTCCAGCTCTTCCCACCACTTTGGGACCCAAGCCATGCACCAGCAGCTATTTTTGTCCATCCCTATTTTTGTCCTGCATGAGTGGGAAGGAGGGGCCTCACCCCACAAACGGGGGCTGAGCTGGGCTGTGTTCCTGGGCTCCCCATCAAATCCCATCCAAAATTCCTCATCCCATTTCCATCCAAACCTCTTCATCCCGTCCAAACCTCCTCATCCCATCCCATCCCATCCAAATCTCCTTATAGCATCCCATCCTAATCTCATACCATTTCCATCCAAACCTCCCCATCCCATCCCATCCCATCCCATCCCATCCCATCCCATCCCATCCCATCCCATCCCATGCCATCCCATCCCAACTTCCTCATCCCATTCCAACCTTCTCATCCCATCCCATTCCAACCTTCTCATCCCATCCCATCCAAACCTTCTCATCCCATCCCAAACCTCCTCATCCCACCCCATCCCATCCAAATTTCCTCACCCTGTCCCATCCCATCCCACCCCACCCCACCCCATGCCCGTTACCTTGGGGCCCTGCCTGCCTGGATACCCAGGCAATCCTGGCACGCCGAGTTTTCCCTGGAAAAGAAGGAAAAGGGAGTTAGAGCCTCTGTGGCAGCAAGAAGGGGGGATGCCAGCGGCAGGGAGGAGCAGGGCAGGGGGGATGCCAGGGGCAGGGAGGAGCAGGGCAGGTGGAACTAAACTTTGAGGGAATCCCAGTGGGGAGATGCAGAGTGAGCACTGTAACCGTGCTGGGAACCAGCTAGGAATGGTTGGGCTTTTACTGGGAAATTAGACTGGGGTTTTATTGAAATTTATTGAAATTAAACTTTCCGTTTCTCTGCTTATTCCCCTCTGATCTTTTTATTTAAAAATAACCCCAAAGAGACCAAAGCCTCAATGTGGCTGCCCTAAACCCACCTCCCTCGGGCCTCCCTTCACACAAAACTCCCACAGCTCCTCTTCCCCCCTCTGCCCTAAAACTGCCCACACCCCTGAGACACCCAAAATTGTGGGGTTGGATGTAAAACACAGAATTCCCATCCTGGGCTCACCTTCTCTCCAGCAGGACCAAGAGGACCTGGATCTCCATTGGGGCCAGAGCGACCTTTGGGACCTTCGGGCCCATCCTCACCCCGAGGGCCAGGGGGGCCAATTTCCCCCTGTTAATTACCAGAGAAGGGTTAATTAGACAGGCAGGTCCCAGATCCTGGGGTTGCTGGCAGCACATATTCCATGGAGCTGCTCTGGGAGAAAGCTGGGCTTCAGCAGGAGGCTCGGGGAGATGAAATTGTGGATGTGACCAAAATGCCACAAAATCCAGGTGTCATCCACAAAATTCTCCCATCCTCACTGGGAATATCTCCACCAAACCAGCCTCCATCAGCTCTGACTGCAGCCCTTTCACCTTCCTCCCTTTCACCTCCACCTGGATGTGCAGAGCAAGCCCTGGGAAGTGTTTGATGGAGGGCTGAGCTGGGCAGCTGCAGGGTAATTATGGGAATTATTGGGGAATCTGAGCTGCTGACATGGATTGTGGCCCTGCCAGGTGCAGCACAGGGGACAGCAGTGTCACTTTGTCACACAGGGAGCAGGAGATGGCTGAGCCAGCCCTTTCCTGGCTCACCAGGAGCTGCTGGATTGATCCCACAGGTCCCAGACTCTCACCCGGTCTCCTTTGATGCCCATGTCACCTTTGAAGCCAGGGAAACCATCTTCACCCTGAAAATGGAGAGGGGAAAAATCACCCATGTGGTAGAGATGGGGGAAAAAAAAAAAAGAATGGAAGTTTCTCAAGCCTCATTTGTTCAGGGAGGACAAGCTGAGGTCCACACATTGCCTTCTCCAAGTCCTTGGAGTGCACAAGCAGGAATGGAAACCCACCCAAAACCCACAGAACCCCTGCAGTGTCCCCAGATGTGCCCTGCATCCCATCCTGGCTGCAAGGCAGCACCACAAACAGCCCCAAAGTGAACAACAGGACCTTGGCAGCGCTGGGAACCAATTATTTCTGGAGTAGAAGTGGTTTCATTCTCATGAAGGAGGTTTTGCACCTGCTCCCAGGCAGCCTCCAGGACACTGCAATATTTCCTTCAGCCAAGAAGGTTTAATTGCAGATTAATCAATAATGCATCTCATCCTACAGCTAATCCCCAGAGGCAGTGAAGACATCTCCCAGAAAGTTTTAAAGTTTGGGAGATCCCAAGCTCAAACTGCTGCTGAATTTCTGGGGAGGGGCAGGGATGGAGGAAAGGTGCTCAGTTCCCATTTTTCCCCCCTCAAGAAAAATCCCTTGTGCAGGAGAAAACCTCCCAGGGAAGATCCCGTGGGATCCCTCTACAAAGATGCTCAGAAATTGCAGAAACACAACCCAAACTGATCTCACCTTTTCCCCCTTGGTGCCTTTCAGCCCACGAACTCCATCTGCTCCCTTGAGAGAGAAACCAAGATGTCACCAGGGCAGGGGTAAAGTTCAGGGTGAAGAAATTAAAAATCACCATTAATTGTGGCGATTTCTGATTTCTGTTATATTTAATTGCATCTCTGCAAGCTCCAGTGCACAATTCCAGGGACACTGCCCTTGCATCTCCTTACCTTGACTCCCCGTGGTCCTGGATAACCAATGGGGCCCTGAGGACCTGGGGGACCCTGAGGGGATGAAATGCAAACAAGAAAAACACATCAAAAACCAACCCAGAGGTGCACTGATGAGGAGAGGGTGTGGAAAACAAATTTCCTGTTTCACACATGGGTAGGAATGGCAGCAGCCACTTGAAAACAGCCCCAAATAGCCCAAAATAACCCAAAATAGCCCCAAAACAGCCTGGGGAGCTGCAGGAGCATCACCTGCAGGTGGGGTGGCAAAGATCCATCCAACAGGAAAGGGAGGATGAGGAGGGTCAGGATGGAAACAATTTGTTAGAAAGGGGATTTATGCACAAGGTATGATTTGTGGTTTGGGTTGGAGAAAACCAGGGGAGGAGGAACATGTTCTGTTCTGTAGGAATGCTCCACCCTGCTTCCAAAAATTAAATATATTATATTTAATATTTAAACTATATATATATTAAATATTTAAATTAAACTTTTGGTGATGATCACAGAGAGAAGGGATCACCCCCACACCATTTTGATTTCTCCAGGGGAAAGGTCGGAATTTTCAGCCTCCTGTGACACCAGAGGGACAAACCCAGCTGTGGTTGTGCCCAGCAGCACTCCTGGTTCAGTCCACCCAGCTGGGCTGAACTCTGAGCAGAGAATTTTGACAACTGCAGTGCTGTCTGCAAGACTGCAGCTGGCAAATCTCCTGGACAGACAGACAGACAGACCAGTGCATAATTCAAAGGCTTTGGCCTCTGGCAATAATCTCAAATATATTGTTAAAGAGGGACTTGGAGGTGGAAGGGAGGAGAAAAAAAAAATCTATTTTCTACATTGCCTGTGCCACAAAGGACATTTATTTGTGTCTGTCAAGAGCAAGCTTCCCTTCCCAGGCTGGGTTCTTGGTGTGGGCTGCTCTGTGGAGCTCTGCTGGCCAGGAGAGCTGGGAGCAGCTCACAGGAGACACCCAGAGACAAAATCTGGGCTCAGCTTGCAGATTGCAGCTGGGTTTGCTTCTCCCCTGCCCCCCTGGCCATGCCTGTGCAGATCCATCTCCACCCAGCCGCCCTGACCTTCTCGTGGTGGAGCTGAGGGGTTTGTGGACACCAACCTGACTGCCCTTCTCTCCAGGAGGACCTTCCTTGCCAGGGTGACCCTGTGGGTAGAAGAGAAAAGAGAATGTTGGGGTTTAGAGCACATTGAATTTTGGGGTTTAGAGCATATTTATGTTGGGGTTTAGAGCACATTGAATTTTGGGGTTTAGAGCACATTTATTTTGGGGTTTAGAGCACATTGAATTTGGGGTTTAGAGCACATTGAATTTTGGGGTTTAAAGCACATTGAATTTTGGGGTTTAGAGCACATTTATTTTGGGGTTTAGAGCACATTGAATTTGGGGTTTAGAGCACATTTATGTTGGGGTTTAGAGCACATTGAATTTTGGGGTTTAGAGCACATTTATTTTGGGGTTTAGAGCACATTTATTTTGGGGTTTAGAGCACATTGAATTTGGGGTTTAGAGCATATTTATGTTGGGGTTTAGAGCACATTGAATTTTGGGGTTTAGAGCACATTTATTTTGGGGTTTAGAGCACATTGAATTTGGGGTTTAGAGCATATTTATGTTGGGGTTTAGAGCACATTGAATTTTGGGGTTTAGAGCACATTTATGTTGGGGTTTAGAGCACATTGAATTTTGGGGTTTAGAGCACATTTATGTTGGGCTTTAGAGCACATTTATGTTGGGCTTTAGAGCACATTGAATTTTGGGGTTTAGAGCACATTGAATTTTGGGGTTTAGAGCACATTTATGTTAGGCTTTAGAGCACATTTATGTTGGGGTTTAGAGCACATTGAATGCTTTGGTAGCTGTGATTTATTTGCCAGAGAGCAGCTGCTCCCCAGGAAGCTCCTACTGCCACAAGCAGGCTTCCTGAAGCCACCTTGCTTTTCCCAAAGGGAAAAGAGCAGCATTTGGATCCTTGGTGCTTTTCCACCTGGATGTTTCTAATTTTCCCCTTCAGCACCTCCCAGCAGAGCAGCACGAAGCATTCTGGAATATTCTCTGCACAGCAGAGCACCTGGGGGAGTTCAGCAGGAAAGCAGCCCGAGGATTTTGATCAGATAAACAGATAAAATCCTGGTGGCAGGAAATTTGTGAAGGTCACAAGATGCCCAGACTGGTCAGAGCCCCTCATTAAGTTCCTAATTCCTGGAGAGGTCCCATGAGAATCATGGATCTAAGCTGACCTGCATCCCTGCTAGCCAGAGGCTGGCCAGCTTTCCTCTAGGCATTTGATGCTGGATAATTCAGCATCCCAGAGTTCCCAACATGTTCTCATCACCTTTATGGCCTTTTCCTGGGGTGGCAGGCAGGGAAAATCAAAGTGTGAATTGCCCCAGGTAGAGCTGGGAGGGTCAGGGAGAAATGGGGAATGCAGGAAAGTGGTTTTGGGTGGTTTCCCTACAGCTGGATCCAAAATGGAGCTGGGATGGAAAATAACTTTTGGTTTGGGGTGAAAAATGCATGTATTTTATGATTGGCTTTTCGCAAATATTCAAATGAATATTATATGTGTTGTGTTAGAAAGTGATGCTGTATGAATTCTCTTAAGCAGTGTGTTAAATATAGTTTTAAGTTATGAAAAATGTTAAAATAGAAATTATGCTATTTAGGATACTTATTTTAAAGAAAGGACTGGCAGTGAGATGGAAGCCACAGGACACCTGAATCTTTCAGAGAAAGAGAATTTATTGCTCCATTATCAGGAGAAATGAACTTCTTCCCCCTTTGAAGGTACTGTCAGGATTCAGAGGAAGAAGCTGACACTGCCCAGACAGAATCCTGTGTTTGAATGGAATTTATGCATCATGGATGAGGTGTATGAATATGCAACAGATTATTGTTTTTAAGGGTTAATCCTCTGTTAACGTGGGGCCTTTTTCGGGCTCGTGCTGCCCAGAAAAGGTACCCGGACTGTCCATAACTCTTTGTTTTTATTGCCTCATATTGTCCTAATTCAAATTGTCCAAATTGTTATTACTCTAATTGTACTACTATTTTTATAACCATTTTATTACTATTAAACTTTTAAAAATTTTAAAAACAAGTGATTGGCGTTTTTCACATTTGGCAATATCTGCAACATCAGTGACCCCTAGAAGGGCACTCACTGCACACCTGGGTTTGTTCAGGATGGTGGGAGCACATCCAGCTGCTCTAAAGCCATTCTGCACTCTCTGGTGTCCTCACTGAGCTCTCTCCTTTAAATACTCAATTTTCTACCCATATAACAAAGAAAATGATGAGCATTTTTCATCATCGGTTTCAGAAGGGACTGTCAGACCAGCCAGACTCCCTGAGTTTAATAAAGGAACAAAATGACAGCTGCCACTCCTCCAGCAGCAAAACGGGGGAGAAAACTCAAATCTCAGCTTGATTGGATTGAGAAAACTCAAACCTCCTGCGATTTTAATGGCACCAAGAGCACCAGAGCACAAAGGATCCCTAAAACCACTCCTGCCTTCAGCTCCAGGATGAACCTGCAGCAGGATTTCCAAAGCTTGGGTCCAGCCTGCACTAAACCACCCCCATTTTCACTGTGCCCGTCTCCCTGGCTGCTCCTGAGGTCACAAAGCGATGAGCAGCTCTCCCAGAGAGGCCCTCGGGGATTTTCAGAGATTTCCCAAGACAGATTTCCATAAATAAAACCCTTTTTGGCCTTGCAAAGAGCAATCCAAGCCCACCTGTGGTAAAAGGTCCCTGCCCGTGCACAGCCACTCTGCGGCTCCTCCACAGCCTCCAGGCTGCTTAAAAATAGAATTTCTCCAGCAGAAGCTCCCCGGAGGCTGCTGCAGGAATTTCACATCAAAACCTACAGATTTAGAGATGTTCTGGGCTTTGCTGGAGCTGCTCTGTTGACTCAGCTAACAATTGTATGGATGTTCCAAGTGCCCTCTGTAGGAATGACAATCCCAGGGTGGGAAATGCAATTTTTCTTTTCTTTTTAATTTTTTTTCTCTCCTCAGGCCGTGCTCTGCATTTGCAGAACGAAACAATTTTTGCAGGGTTTTTTTTTTTTTCATTCTTAAATGAATGTCTCTCTGAGATGGGTAACAATGAGATAGGGTTGAAAGGCTCGGTGATTTTTTATTTTTTGAGGCTGATTTTGACAGCGAGGAGACAACGATGTTGAAAGTGGGATTAGGGAGGGGGAAGCTGCGAGAATGGAACACTGACAGGGAATTTCCAGCTGCTCTTATCACCTCTGTGAAACCCAGGGTGAGGGCATGGGATGGAATAAACACCCCCAGGGTCCATCCCTGCCTCTGGGATGGGAATAAACACCCACAGAGCACAGGGCAGGAGCAGGAAGAGGGGAAAGAGAGGCCTGAAGGGATGGTGAGGAGTACCCAGGGTGAGCAGACCTGTGATGGGGCTTCCCAAACTCACCCCAGCCTCCAAGGAGGGTGAGCTGACCTTGCAGGATGTTTTTTCCATATTAATTTTTTTTTTCTATATTAAAGTTGTTTTTTTTTCCACACTAAGCTGTCTTTTTTTTCCATATTAAACTCCATTTCCATTCTAAACTCTCTTTGTTTCCATTTTAATACAGTGCTCTTTATTCCAATTTTTAAAGTGCCTTTATCCCAACCAAAAAGCTTTCCTTGTTTTTACCCTTCCCATTCCCCCTCTTTGGAGCCGTGAGGGGCTCAGATCCCAACCTGGGCTCCCATTTCCAAGCCCAGGGGCCACTGCAGGGTGGGGAGAAGCCCCTGCAGGAGGAAGAGGAGAGCAGCACTTACCGGGGGCCCATCAGCACCAGGCATGCCAGGGAGACCAGGTTTGCCCAGAGGGCCCTAAAACCAAACACAAAATCAATCAGAGCCTCCAGAGCACCAGAGGATGGGCATTTCCAGCCACATTTCCTGCTTTTTTCCCAGCTGTGAGAGGCGGCAGAGGTGGAAAAGCTGCCACAGGTTGGAGGGAAATCTGTTTATTTCTGTGCTGCAGCATCCTGGGACACCTCATACACAGGATGCAGCAATGGGAGCTTCAGGCACCACAAAAACTGCCCAAAAGCCAGGATGCTGCACAGCTGGTGAGGACAAGGTGGGGATAACCAAACTCTGGGCTCACAGGACCAAGAAATGCCCATTTTTGGGTGAAAAATGGCAAAGGAGAGGAGCTGCCCCAGCTGCCTGCTCTAACACTGCTCAGTGAGCACCTTTTAATCAGCAGCTGCTGATTTCTGCCCCATCAGGAGGTGCCACTTGTCTGACAGAGCTGCCAGGGTGCTCCTTCCCAGGGCATTATTGATTATTGCACTCCAAACAAGCAGGAGGGGGCACACAGGGACACACACACAGCGCCCCTGCTCTGTGGGAGCTGACAAAGTCCTAAATGACCCCTCTGAAGGGAAAACTTCTCTGCTAAATCCTGCAGGTTCCAGAGCTCTTGGGGAAAGTTCTCCTCATTTACATCCCGCAAGTTCCAGAGCTCTGGAGGAAACTTTTCCTCCTTTAAATCCTGCAGGTTCCAGAGCTCTTGGGGTAAAGTTCTCCCCTTTTAAATCCTGCAGATCTCAGAGCTCTTGGGATAAAGTTCTCCCCTTTTAAATCCTGCAGATTCCAGAGCTCTTGGGATAAAGTTCTCCCACTAAAAATCCTGCAGGTTCCAGAGCTCTTGGGGGAAATTTTCCTCCTTTAAATCCTGCAGGTTCCAGAGCTCTTGGGGTAAAGTTCTCCCCTTTTAAATCCTGCAGATCTCAGACCTCTTGGGAGAAATTTTTCTCCTTTAAATCCTGCTGGTCCCAGAGCTCTTGGGGGAAATTTCTCCCCCTTTAATTCGTGCTGATTCTAGAGCTCCTGGGGGAAAGTTCTCCCCTTTTAAATCCTGCTGGTTCCAGAACTCTTGGGGTAAAGTTCTCCCACTAAAAATCCTGCTGATCCCAGACCTCTTGGGGGAAATTTCTCCTTTAAATCCTGCTGGTTCCAGAGTTCTTGTAGGAAACTTTTCCCCCTTTCAATCCTGCTGGACCCAGAGCTCTTGTAGGAAACTTTTCCTCATTTAAACCCTGCTGGTCCCAGAGCTCTTGGGGTAAATTCACCTCCTTTAAACCCTGCTGGTTCCAGAGCTCTTGGGGGAAGTTTCTCCCCCTTTAAACCCTGCTGGTCCAAGGGCAGCACCAGCCCCACGCTGACAGCCAGAAAATCAGAGGCAGAGGGAAGGGATCCATGGGCTCTCCCCATTATCATCCCACTCAGACTCCCAAAACCCACAGAAAAAAAAATCAATTTTCAATCCTCTCCTCATGTTTTACCATAGGCTGCCTTCAAAATGTTTCTCCTCGGAGGGGAAATGAATGCAAATATGATGAATTAGAGGTAAACTGAGCTGGCCTGAGCTCTCCTCTGTCTGGAATGAGAGCATTAGACTTTCATGGCCACGGCTGCAAACAGATGTTGCAGATGGGGCAAAGGAGCAGCTGAAGGAGCAAAATGCAAATCCATGGCGGAGGGAGGAGAATCCAGAGCTGAATTTCAACTCACTTTCTCTCCTGGGGGACCGATGGCGCCTTGCGGACCTGGGAGACCCTGTGAAAAACCAAAAAAAAAAATTAAAATTGAGGTTGTAAAGGAGCAAGTTATTCCTTCCAAATGCATCTTGGCTGTGCATTATTTTAGTGCCTGTGAGGGCTGGGGATTTGCCCAGCTCCATTCATTCCCAAAACGTCTTGTGAGGGGCAGTAAAACGTCTGGAGAGCTGCAGGGGCTGTGGGCAGGAGGGATGCTCTGAGGAGCAGGATTCCCTGCGAGCCACGGGGAGAGCCTGGAGATGTGCATTGTCCACCTGGCTCTGCAGAGCTGCACTGGGAGTGTTAAACATCCCACAGGATGGGGTTTGGCCGCCTGGAGCCGCTCTGGCCGTGCCACAGCCAGGTGAGAGCTGGGGGATCCCATGCTGGGAGGGTTGGCAGGAAGATTTTTGGGGCTGGAAATGTTTCCTCAAGCCAAATCTCTCCAAATGCTGCTCCCCTTTCTGGTGCTGAATTCTGCCCCCTGTTTTTCCCAGCTGTGCAGAAGGAGATTTGTTCTTACCTGAGCCCCGGGGTTCCCCTGCTGTCCTGGGGGCCCTGGCTCGCCCTGAGGGCCCTGGGAGGAGACAAGGGCAGGTGGGAAAGGTGAGATGGGAGCACAGTTCCTGCATCTTACCCCAGCTGTGCCCCTGCATTCCCACTGCTGGACACACCTGAGCTGGACCCACACCCTCCCTGAGCCCTCTCTGACCTTCCAAGGGCTCCTGGAACAGCTTTTCCCACTGGGAAAAGGAAGGGGAAAATGATTTCCAGGCACACTGACTCCTCCCCAAGGATTTCCAGCCCAAAGGAGCTGAGCCAGGCTCTAACACCTCCTGTCGCCATGATATTTTCTGAAAAATCCCTTTGCCAGGATTTTCCTCCTGAGAAGCTGAGAAGCCTCAGAGGAAAAGAAAACCAATAATTATCTGCTGCTGTGGAGTGCAATACGTGCATCTTTGATTGGTCCATGTTGGTTGTTTCTAATTAATGGCCAATCACAGCCCAGCTGGCTCAGACTCTCTGAGAGTCACAAGATTTTATCATCATTCCTTTCTATTCCTTGCAAGCCTTCTGATGAAATCCCTTTTTTCTATTCTTTTAGTATAGTTTTAATATATCATTTTCTTTTAATATAAATCATAAAATAATCAATCAGCCTTCTGAAACGGGGAGTCAAGATTCTCATCTGTTCCCTCGTCCTGTGAACACCACCACAGGTCTGCATTTATTCTCCAGGGAATCCATCCCATCCCATCCCATCCCATCCCATCCCATCCCATCCCATCCCATCCCATCCCATCCCAATCCCATCCCATCCCATCCCAATCCCATCCCAATCCCATCCCATCCCGTTTTTTCCCCCTCTCAGTTAAATGTCTCTATTTTGATGTTCATTAGCTCAGCACGCATCTCAAGGAAAATGTTTCATCTTTCATGGAGAAATGACGTGTAATTCCGCCAGAAATTACAATAAATTAACATCCATTTGCTGCAGGAAGATGTTCCTGGTGCTTTGATAGGAATCTAGACCAGGCTAAAAAGCAATTAGCAAATGCAATCTAAGAGAATTTTGCATTTTGCCCTATAGAAAATCTGAACTTCCTGTAAAAATTTGCAGGGAGGACTTACCACATTCCCTTTGGGACCTGTTTGTCCATCCATGCCAGCCACACCCTTTGAAAGGATTTAAAAAACACAGCAGTAAGAAAATATCACATTATTTCACACCACAAAAGCAGGGAAATTGCCACAAAAATAATTTAAAAAATCAAGAAGCCCTTTGGACCACATGGGAAGGGAATAATTTCCTAAAGGTGTTTGGTGAAGCAGCCAATTCCACGAATCCAGGTGAATTTTGGAAGTCCTTTCAGTGCTTTCCCCTTTGGTTTATCCTGCCTGGGAGGCACGGGCAGCCCCAGGCTGAGGCAATCCTGGCTGGATTGCATCCCACGGGCATGGGGTGGCACAGGAAAAGAGGGAACAACCCCTGGCTGGTGAAGGGGACAGTGCCAAACCAAAATTCACCTGGCACTGACACTCCCTGAGCACCTGCACTGAGAGGGGAGCATGGAGACCTCCCCATGGCACCAGTTCAGAACCATGGCATTGTTCAGGTTGGAAAACAGCTCCAAAATCATCAAAAACCATCAAACCCAGCCACGTCCCCAGGTGCCACATCCACGTGGGCTTTGAGCCCTTCCAGGGATGGGGACCCCACATTCCCTGGGCACTGCTTGGCAGCTCCTTCCAGGAAGAAATTTCCTCCCCTGGCAGAACATTTCCTCTCATCCTGTCTCTTGTTACTTGGGAAAAGAGCCTGATCCCCCTCCCCACAACCCCCTGCCTGCTGCAGAGAATGAGATTCCCCTGAGCCTCCTTTTCTCCAGGGTAATCTTTCATCCTGTGGGGTGTAGCATCCCATCCGTGGGAGATGAGACACTTTGGGAGCAAACCCTGAGTCCTCATTGAACCCCAGCAGCACCAGGAGCTCACAGCAAAGCTCTTCACGTCCCAGGAGGGCTGAAAGGCCACAAAATGTTCCCCATTCAGCACTGACCCCTTGAGCTTTGGGGTGGGGTTTTAAGATTTGGGATTCCAATGAGCGGCAGAGATTTGGGGACAGCCCCTGAATCAGCATTTCCAGGGATGGGATCTGCTGGATAAAATCCCACATGATCTGGCCTGGAAGGTGAAGGAGCTGCTTCAGATTAAGCAGTGACCCCCTGAGCTTTGGGGTTGGGTTTTTAAGGTCTGGGATCCCAGAGCAGCAGAGATTTGGGGACAGCTCCTGCATCAGCACTTCCAGGGATGGGATCTGCTGGATAAAATCCCACATGCCCTGGCCTGGAAGATGAAGGAGCTGCTTCAGAGCCCCGAGGCAGCAGTTAATGGCAAAGGCTCTGTGTTAATAACTCTCATTCCTCCCCTCCAGCCTGAGCAAGGGGTTCATATTTACTCAGGTGGGGCAAATCTGCGCTGCACGGACGTGACAGCACTGAGGATGGGGGGAAGGCAGAGCCACCAGCTCCTTTTGGGACCCCACTGCTTTCCACTGCCCAGATGTGGCAAATTCTGCAGCTGGAGGCTGTGCTGGGGTGGCTGAGGTTGGGGTTTTGTCTGGAAGGCTCTGGGGAGGGCAGCAGGGAACTCACCGGGGGCCCTGGGGGTCCTGGGGGTCCCTTGGGGCCCAGCAATCCTCGGGGTCCCTGTAGGGGGAAAAACTGGGTTAGGATTCCCATCTGAGGATGAGCATCATGCTGGGCATGGACACAGCGGGGTTTGGAAGGAGCTTGCAGGTGCTGCAGCAGCTCCCCTGAGCTACAAACTGGGAGAGAAATCCTGTGGGCACAGACCCTTCAGTAAATAAATAAAAATAAAAATAAACATAAAAATAAATACAAATGTAACCATAACCATAAACATAAAATTAATATATATAAATAATAAAATATTATTATATATAGATAATAAAATAAATATCAAATTATTATATAGATATAAATATTAAATATTATATATGTTAAATATAAATATAAATATTATAAATATAAATAGTATAAACATAAATTATGATTAATAATATAAGTATAAATATAAACATTAATATAAACAATAATATAAATATAGATATAAATAAAAATATAAATATTAATAATTATAATTATACTACAGGCATTTATTCCTTGGGTTGTAACAAATTTCCCTTGAAAAAAATTAAAAAAAAAAAAAATTTAATCCTACTCCTGGATTATCCTGTGAGCCACACTCTTTGCACCCAAGTCATTCCAGCCGGGAATTCATGAAGGATGACCTGAGAACACCAATGGAGCATCCCAAAAATCCCTCCAGACTGAGATTTTGCCATGGACAACCCACACAGCTCAGCAAAGGTGGCAGAGGTTTCCATAAATGTTCATTTTTAAAGGCTTTGGGTCCTCCAGCATGAGGGTTTCTGCTCTCCTGGTGTTTTCCTTCCATTCCTGCCTTTCTCACCAGATCCAGCCTGGCATTGCTGAAATTGGTGGGATGGGAGCCTCACATGGAATAAGGAAAACATGGCAGGAGAGTTTGAATGCCTGCAAATTGTTGGAAATCCCAGCCCAGCCCCTCCTGGAGCCTTCAGGGGATTTGGAGTGGAAGGAAAGGGGTGGGAGCACCCACTGGGAGCTCACTTTAATCACAGCCCCTTCCCTGCCACGGAATGAAGAAAATCATTCCTGACTGATGGGCAGATTTATCTGCCTGCCCAAACATTCCACAGCCTCCTTTTTGTGATGCAGAGAGGGCTGAGGAATTAAAATGAGGGCTGAGGAATTAAAATTAAACGTTACAGGGTGGAATAGGAGACATTAATGAAATGCCTTGGAGGTCGTGGGGAATTCAGACCCTGCAAGGAAATTGCAGTTTCCAGCAAAAACTGGATGAGTCCAAGGGTCCATCCCAGCCACTGGAGACCTCCTGGGCTGAAGCCTTGCATGAACCCAGAGCAGAAACTCCACTGGTGAGGGCAACTGGAAGGAAATGGAGCAGGATGAAGGGAAACCCATTTTGAAGTCCCACCACTGCTTTCAGCCACATTTGGAATGACTTTCTTCTGGCTGAGGGCAGAGAGAACAAACCCCCAGCTTTGGGGTGCGTGTATTTAGAGCAAAATTGTAAATTTACAGCAAAGTGCAATGCCACTGAATCCTTTATCCTGGCCATCCCAGAGATTTTTACTCGTGCTGCTAAAATAAAAATAAATTTTTCCCTGCGTGTGTGTGTTACCCTCATTTAAGCTGCTCTTTTGCTGCCGTGTTACCTGAGCACATAAATGCTTTTAAGAAGTTAATAAGCCATAAGTTATTGCTTGGACATGTGCTAAGGAGATAGCTGAGTTGATTAATCTTTCCCAGAAGTTAATCAGACATCTTGTCTATAATTTAGTTCCAGCGAGTCTGTAAATGCCAACCCTTCCCTCTCTCCCATGAACTGTGCCCAGCAATTCCCATCAATTAATCTCAGGCCACCGTGCACAACAAAAATCAGGGATTTTGAGAGAAGTGGTAGGGAATGTTCTTTTCACAACAGAGGAAATGCATCCAGGATGAAACCAGCAGCCACACAGAAATCTGCAGGCAGCACGAGCAGTTTGCATTGCCAGCGAAGTGAGAAATACTCAGAAATACTCAGTATTAGGGGGAAAATGCCTTTTCAGAGCATTTCATTGACTCCCTGTTTGGTTTTTTTTAGTGGGGCTCTCCTTGAAAGCATTTCTGTGGCTTGGCCCAAAGGGTTTGTCCAAGCCCTGTGGGATCTCCTCCATCCATCCTTCCTGAAACCAGGAACCCCCAGCTCCTCCTGCAGCTGCTCTGCAGCACCTGGGCCCCAAACACTGGCAGAGAGCAGATTTGGGAAGTTCTGTGCCCTGGCAGCAGGATATTGACCCCACTGGAGTCAGACAGAAAAGTCTCCCTGAGCTCAATCCTGCCAGGGTTTCACCCTGAGGTTTATCAGGAGTCACTGACACTGGTGACACTGGTGGTGGAGATGCCACTGCCCTGAGATCAAACCCTTTTCTCACTGGAATTTGCTATGGACACAAAAAAAAACGTATTTTATATTTATTTGCCGCACCTAATTTCTACCCCAGCCTGATTACCTCAATCCCAAAGCAGAGAGAAGGATACAGGCAGGAAAAATATTACATTAATTTAAGTTTTATATTTACAATTATGATTTTCTCTGAGCAATCAATGAGATTTTTTTTTCATTTAAAAAAAAAAAAACCAATCTAACAAACAAACAAAAGAGCTCCCACCTTTGCAGGAATGAAAATAAGTGAAAATTATTAATGAAAATAAACAAAGCAGAGTTGTTCCAGCACGGCCACTCTCAAATTGTTCATGTGGAGCTTCAAGCTGAGTTCAATCCCTGCAGGATCTCAGGGCAAAGCTGCCCCATGAGAGCCCTAGAAATGCCTTTTCCACCCCAAATCCACCCCAATTGCACAGAAAGGGGAGGGGGAAACTCACAGGTTCTCCAGGGAGACCTCTGGGTCCAACTTCTCCATCATCTCCCTGGGCAGCAGCAGAGACACAGAGAGAAGCAGCAAGAGACAGGAAAAATCCACATTTAATTCAACCTCACAGGGGTTTTGTCCTTTTTAAATAATATTTACACAGAAAAGCAGTTTTTGTGCAGGACTGACAGGGTTTCCAGGCCTTGGAAGCCTGAGGACTAAAATTGAGTTTACCAGGGACTAGAAAGGCCTGAGGATCCTTCGGAATTCCTGCTGGTGTTTAGAAAAGTGGATTTTGCCACCACACAAGGGGTTGTAGACACAGCTCAGGGCAGGTGAGCCAAAACCCACAAGATTTGAGACCAAACTGAATGGCAAGGCAGGGTGGGGATGGGGTTTGGGCAAATCAGAGCCCCTCAGATAAACCAGAAGCAGCAAAAGGGTCACCCTGTGAGCCAACCCCTTGCAGCCAAGTCATTCCAGCCGGGAATTCATGAAGGATGACCTGAGAACACCAATGGAGCATCCCAAAAATCCCTCCAGGCTGAGATTTTGCCATGGACAACCCACACAGCTCAGCAAAGGTGGCAGAGGTTTCCATAAATGTTCATTTTTAAAGGCTTTGGGTCCTCCAGCATGAGGGTTTCTGCTCTCCTGGTGTTTTCCTTCCATTCCTGCCTTTCTCACCAGATCCAACCTGGCATTGCTGAAATTGGTGGGATGGGAGCCTCACATGGAATAAGGAAAACATGGCAGGAGAGTTTCCTCCCTCCTCTCCCATATCTGCTGGGGTAAAACCCCAAAATGATCAAATGCTGCTTCCCCTTGGTTATTTTTCACCCCAAACCTGAGGCTCCCCCTTAGGAAACCAACACCTTTGGAAACCTCCCTGCTGTGCTCCTCTCCCTGCTCTGCTCCCAGTCCTGCCCTCCTGGGATTTTCTTTTTTCCCTTTGGGATTCTGAATTTCCTCCTTCCCCTTCCAGCTTTGCTCTGCCCAGCCTCAGAGCCCTGTGCAGCCACAGCTAATTTGGCCTCCCCAGGCTGTGGAGAGTGATTACCTGAGCTCTGCAGGGACACCCAGAGCCCAAAGTGGGAGGAAAACACCATGGGAGGGGATGAGAGCTGGGAAATCCACGCTGGCTCCTCAGGCTGAACCACACACCAGCATTTCTAAGCTCTCCCTTTAAACCAGAGCTGGGATCACTTAATCTGGGCTTTGCTAAACACCCTCTGTTAGTGGCTGGAGGAGAAGGGAACAATTCAATCTTGGATTCCTGCCTCTGCCTGAAATTTCTGCTCCCCAAATCTCACTGCAATCCTCTGGATTTCAGAAGTTCAGAAGCCATCGTTTCCTCTGGATTTCAGAAATTCAGAAGCCATCATCTGCTCACTGTGAGCGATAATTTGCTCTCTGGGCTATTTTCTTCTTCCCTTTAACAAAACCTGGCTTTCCTGACCAGATCTTTAAAGCCAAATTCTCCTTTCCACTTCAATTCCTGCCTCCCTGCCCCGCTTCCCTCGCAGGGAAGGCTCAGGGACTGGGAGCTCCTGCCTGATGCTGCACCTGCTCCTTGTTCCCAGGTTTTCCTTGGGAATTCCCAATCCCCAGGCACACTTACCCTCTCCCCATCCTCTCCAGGAGCCCCTGGGGGGCCGTGGGGGCCTGGCTCACCCTGCAAAAACACAAAAAAAGGCAGAAAATGCTTCAGAGATGGTGCAAACACTCTGGCTCTGGAAGCCACCAGGGAATGGGGACGAACCAAGGCACGGATTTGGTTTTTCTGTCTGTGCTGGAGGTCCCTGTGCCCTCAGAGCTGCCTCTCTCTCTGCTCCAGGGAGGGGAGGGACACCCAGCCTGCCAAAACAACCACTTTCCCCCATTTCCCCCCCGTTTTTAATTATAAATTGTAATTTCAAGCCATCCCCACCCCATCCAACAGCAGCTTTTGCCTCTTGCTTTGGTTTTTCAGGCTGCATTGCACTAAGGTGATTTTTTTCCACCCCATCCCAAGCTGGAGCAGCCCCAGGAGGATCCTGCAGAGGGATGTGAGGGCACTGGGACATCCCACGGGCTCTTAGGGACACTCATCCTCTCCTGTGCCTCGTCCCAGTCCCTCCCAGCCTCCTCCTCCTCCTCCCAGAAGTGGAAGAGCACTCACCCTGTTTCCCTTCTCACCAGGCAAACCAGCCAAGCCATCAAAGCCTCGGTCACCCTGAAAGCAAAACCAGTTTAAAGCACATTTTAAACCAGTTTAAAACCATTTCAAACACATTTCCAGCTGCATTTGAGTACCCTTCCCGTTTATTTCCTTTCTGTGGCAAGGAGGGATGGATTTTCTCCCTCAGGCATTCAGCCTTCAGCTTCCATCAGACCAGGGATTATCTCAAAGTTATGGATTAAAACAAGGGAAAAAAACCAAAAAACATTTCCAAGTCTGTAGTGGATTTGGTTTGTTAATTTGAGATTCTGTTAATTTGGAGATTTTTTTGGATGGTGCATTAATGAGTGTGGTGGGTTTTAGTGTTGGTTAATTATTAGTGTATTTCTTTTTTGTTGTGAGGTAGGATTAGGAGAAAGGTAAAGTAGGTTTAAAACTTCAAAAGGGTATAAAGAAAAATTTATTAACAGTAACTAAAAGAGAGAGTAATGAAAATTAGGAAAAAATTAGGGTAAAATTTATTATTATCTCATGTAAAAACTACCACATTGCCATTTGAAGCTAAACTCTTCCCTCTTCCCCCCAGCTGAAATGCTTTTCCATGTGGATTTCCAGCACAGCAGCTTCTTTCCTGCTTGATAATTCTGGCAGATCGCAGCAGAATTAAGGGATTTTGTCTCCAATAAAATATTATAGTGGGGATTAAAATTCTTCACCACACCTCCATTTCCTCACTTGCTTAAGAGGTGGTTTTTGGTGGTTCTACTCTAGAGACTCCCCAGCCACTTGTTCTGTTTGGTTTTTTGTAATTGGGATTCTGAAGCATTTGTTCTACAACTGCAGCATATTTCGTTCAGCAGGTTAAAAAAGTGGCATTAAAAAAAAAATAAATTCATTCAGCAGGTTAAAAAAGTGGCATTAAAAAAAAAAAAAAAAAAGAAAAGGAAAAATTGAAAAATTGCTATTCTGCCTTCCAGGAGTGAGTTTAACTTCCCTCCCTTAACCTCCATGTCCCATGAAGGCTTCTTGTCTTCACAGGAGCCTCTGGACCGGCTCACAACCTCATCCAAGCAAGCTGGGCTCCTTCTCCACGCGTCCCTCAGCTCATTCCTGCTGGAGAGAAGGTGCAGATTCCCCAAATCCATAAAAACCTGGCACTACCTTTGGTCCCGTCTGGCCTGGCATGCCCCGGGCGCCGTCACTGCCAGCTCGTCCCTGCAACAGAGACACCAAAGTCAGATCCAGAGGGTAACACAGAACCACAAATGGGGCTCTGAGACAGGGTTTAGTTAGGCCAGAGGGAGGGTTTATTTAAGTCAGGCAGCTCCTCTTGGCGAGGGAAAAATCCCTGCTCTGTGTTTGAAGCAACATCCTGGGGTTAATGAGAGGTGGGAGATGAACGGCAGCGGAGCCACGTCAGTACATGGGCCGAGGTCGTTGGTTTTATGTGAGAAAATAAAATCTCCCAGCACATTTGGAGAGATGCTAATGATGATGGCTGCAAATTAAAATGGGAGTTTCTGTTTCCAGGAAGGCAGAAGTGGGTCACACACAAGACTTGCTCGTTCCTTCCTCTGGCAAGTTGAGTCATGGTGAGCCAGAGGGTGGCGTGAAATAAAAATCAGAATTAGGAAACAGAGCAGGGTTTACACCTGATCCATTCTTGGGACTGGATTCTCCTCACAAACTGCCAGGAGTGGGGACTCCAAGCCAGTTCAAAGCATTCGTGGAGCTACAACCCCAGTACCAGGGAGCCAAAAAACCCTGGGATAGAAGAGTGGGATGAGCAGCTTTGAATTCCCCCACACTGCTCAGATTTTAACTCCCATTCTTCTTTGCATCCTCCCAGATTTTAACTCCCATCCTTGTTTCTGTCCTCCCAGATTTTAACTCTCCTCCTCATTTCTGTCCTCTCAGTTTTCAACTCCCATCCTCATTTTCATCCTCCCAAATTTTAACTCTCCTCCTCATGTGTGTCCTCCCAGATTTTAACTCCCATTTTCATTCATGTCCCAAATTTTAACTCCCATTTTCATTTGTGTCTTCCCAGATTTTAACTTCCATCCTTGTTTCTGTCCTCCCAAACTTTAACTCTCCTCCTCATTTGTGTCCAGAATTTTTACTCCCATCCTTGTGAGATTTTAACTCTCATCCTGATTTCTGTCCTCCCAAACTTTAACTCTCCTCCTCATTTGTGTCCTCCCAAATTTCAACTCACAGCCTTCTCTCCTCCCAGATTTTAACTCCTATCCTGGTGCCCTCCCAGATTTAACTCCCACCCTGATATTTGCACCCTCCCAAATTTTCACTCCCATCCTGATTTCTGTCCTCCCAGATTTTAACTCTCCTCCTCCTGTGTGTCCTCCCAGTTTTCAACTCCCATTTTCATTTGTGTCCCAAATTTTAACTCCCATTCTCATTCGTGTCCCAAATTTTAACTCCCATCCTGCTTTCTGTCCTCCCAAATTTTAACTCTCCTCTCAGATTTCAACTCCCAAATTCACGTCCTCCCAAATTCCAACTCCCATCCTTCTCTCCTCCAAAATTTTAACTCCCATCCTTGTGCCCTCCCAGATTTAACTCCCACCCTGATTTGCACCCTCCCAGATCTTCCCTCCCATGCTGGTTTGTGTCCCCCAGGACGGCCGAGCTCAGCCCGGCCGCCGGCTCTTGCGCAACGCCCTTGGTGCAGAGGAATGGGAGGAATTGTTTGGCAGCAGGAGCAGTTTCCAGCAGCAACTGCAGCTCCTGCCTGCTCAGCACAGCTGCCAGGACACTCACCCTGCGGCCTGGCTTCCCTGCAGGACCTGGAGGACCCTGGATGCCTCGTGGGCCCTGCAAGGAATCAAGGAGAGAGGAAGAAATGTCACCTCAAGGAAGAAATTTCACCTCAAGACCCAGAGATCAGTGCCCACTTCAGGCACTGCTGGGGCCCTCCAGGGCCACCAGGGCTCCAAAATGAATCCCTGGAGCAGAGCCTGTGGTTCCAAACACACAGGGAAGGGGCTGAGCATCTCCAGGCTGGAATTGCAGGTGTTTATCCATGGGGAAGGTTTTGCTAGCAGGTGGAGGAGATGCATCCCATAAATCACTTCCCTTGCCATCAGAAAATGGGAACTTTCCCTCAGTGCAGGATTTAAGGCTTGGAAGAACAATATGCTGAGCATTAGTGAATTCTCCACACTTCAAATTATCTTTTATGTACAGGACTCCTCCGTGGGTGTTCTTCCAGGAAGGGAGCTGCAGAGTTTTACACTGCTGGCTTCAAACCACTTCCAGAGCCTGCATTCAGACACTTGGAGGGACATTTCCACGCCAAACACGTATTCCCACAGCCTCCTGCTCCCAGCTGGCACGGGGTGACTGAATCCGTGCTCCCCAACAGCCTCCCAGGCAGGACTGGCTGCTTCACCCTCGTTTCTCCAGCTCCCTCCAGTTCCACACTCACCTGAGGTCCCATTTCTCCAGCTTCTCCCTTCAGTCCTCCACTGCCCGGGGGTCCCTTTGGACAGAGTAGAGGATTTATTATATTTTTGCTCCAAGAGAGCCAGAGAAGAAGATTCCACATTAAGGAAAAGCCATTCATGGATCCAGAGCCCATAGGGAGCTGGATCAGCTGGGTTGGCTCCATCCTCAACAATTCCATCCTCACCCGCTCCATCTACGCTATTCCATCACTCCCCAATTCCATGTCCCAGTTCCATCCCCCAGTTCCATTACTCACTATTTCTATCTCCCCGATTCCATCATTTCCCATTTCCACCCCTCCAATTCCATCCCCCCAGTTCCATCTCCCCAATTCCATCACTCCCCAGTTCCATCCCACCATTTCCATCACTCACCCTTTCTATCCCCCAATTCCATCACTCTCCAATTCCATCTCCCCATTTCCATCCCCCCCAGTTCCATCACTCCCCAATTCCATCTCCCCATTTCCATCACTCCCCAGTTCCATCACTCCCCAGTTCCATCACTCCCCAGTTCCATCCCCCCCAGTTCCATCACTCCCCATTTCCCTCCCCCAGTTCCCTCACTCACCATCGGGCCCGGCCGCCCCGTCAGCCCCATGGGTCCTGCTGGTCCCCTCAGTGCCAGCTGCAAACAGAAGGACAAACAGGGCTCACCTTGTGACAAAGCCACCACCGAGCCACCAGCCACAGCTCCCTCCACACCCACAGACCCCTGGAGCAATGCCCACATCCCCAGGGAATTCCAGACCCACAATGGGCAAACAGCTTCTCCTTGCCCAGACTTGCTGTGCCCCATCCCTGGAGGTGTCCAAGGCCAGGCAGGGACACTTGGAGCCACCTGGGGTCATGGGAAGTGTCCCTGCCCATGGAAGTGCTTGGAATGAGATGGGCTTTACGCTCCCTCCCATCCCAAACCATTCTGTGATTCTATGAAAGCCCCTGGACTATCCATGAATCTGCTGAGAGGACATAAATATTTATGACCCCACTTCAGTTCAAGAGAAATTTTTTTCTTTATTGTCCTGGTGGTTCAATTTTAGAGGAATTTTTCCCTTTTTTCCTTTGGTTAACATCCTCCAAACTGAGCTCCAATTCAAACTGAACACAGGGGGCTTTTAGCTCCATAATTAAGGAGTCGTGTTAACCATGCATCAACCCAGTAATTTCCACGGTGGGAAATGGAGCTGGGCCATGCTTTAAAACATCCCTCAGACAATTTGTTCCCTCGTGACAATCCAACACTTCCAGAGAGTTGTAATTATCTGTGTACTCCAGTAATTAAAATCTACCCAGTGACTGAGCTTGGAAAGGCAGAAATATTGCACAAATGCTGGGTTCTGTGGCATCTTTTTACAACACCCCATTAAAAGGGAGACGCTGTGAACCACTGCTGGCTGCAACAACATTCAGTGCCTAATGAAAGCCAAATTTTAAAGGGATAAATCAACCTAATAATGCAATTAACAGCAGTGATAACGAGAAAAAAAAAAAAAACCAACCCAAAATAGGAAAAGGTTATGCTTGCTGCAGGACCTTGTTTTCCAATCCTGTCATATCCTGTAGTTCCTTACAAAAATGACATTTATTACCCTTCCTGCATCATGGTTTTCAGCCAAAATGTTGAAGTTCACAAAAAAATTGATTTTTGTCCTCTCTAGAAATATTCAACTTTTCATCCATAGCCCAAAAGTTACCCAGGATTTATTTGGGTTTTAAATTTTTTTCCCCAAACATGAAAATTTAAATAAAAAGGGACTTTGAATGAGGGGAGGGAGGCTATTTATTTTTTTGGTAAATCACAATTTTCAGCAGGGAAAAGAAAAAAATAAAAGAACAAAAGCAGAGAGCTGGAGAAAGCAGGTGCTTCTCATGAAACGTTTCTCAGGTCAAACCCTCTATTTCCCAGGAAAATAAAATGCTGATGGAAAAACGCTGGGCAGGCTGGAAATTAAGACTGACAAGGTAACACCAGGAACATAATCCAGGATATTATTGGCAGCACAAGGTTAATGGACAGGAAAATGCAGTGGCTGGGAGGATCAGGACTCTGCCTGAATCTGTAAAAAATCCAATCCAACTCCTTTGGAAAAGGATGGAAAGCAGAAAACTCCCAGTTAAGGCAAACACTTCCTTAAAAACCCACCAGGGGCAGGTGCCACCCATGGGGGGAGAGCCCAATGGAGTTTATCCCATATAAAGGTGAAATAAATTGAGTTTTTAGCTTCTTTAAGCCCCCTAAAAAATCTGTGTTAAAATCTGCAGGCAGAGTGACAAAGCAGCTCCAGCCACACATCCCAGCTGCAGCCAGATGTGAACTCTGGAGCTGTCCCCAAATAAAACAGCCCCAAATCTGTGTCCCTTTGGGAATTGCCACCCTAAAAAATGCTCTCCTTCATGGCAAGGGTGTGTTTGCAGCAGAACTGGGTCCCTTTGGGGCAAACAGAGCAGTTTGGGAACTGTGGGGTTCCCAATCTCTGGTTTTTAACATCGGCACTCAGGAAAGCTCCCACGAGCTCCAGGGGAGAACAATTTCAGAGCTCCACTGGCTAAAAATGCAGTTTGATTTTGGAGAGATGAGTGCAGAGCCTTTCCCACTGAGGTGCCCATCCAGGCAGGGAGCGGGAGCTGTGCTGGGAATGTGCCAATCTTGTTGCACCAGGGAGCCAGGGATGATTTGGACATCAATCAATAAGGCCATCCAAGGAAAGAAATGTTCCAGGCATGGCCACCATGTATTCCCAAATAAATATATTAAATTACAAATCTGCCTGTTGAGATTTTGGGAACAGCTTCCATCTGTGACATAGGTTTCATTAGGAGGATTTAGTGGGGGGAAAACCATAAAAAAATGAGAAAATGCTTTGAGCACAACTACTTATAGGGACCCTCAAAATAAAAATATGCCAAAGCCAGCGGGTCTGCCAGAGATCTGCAAGAAATTAAAACCAGCTTTCCATCAGCTGGTGGTTAATAAAACCCCAAATCATGCAGGTGCAACCCCTGTGGCAGGTGAGAGGTTCCACCAGCAGCACTGGGGACTGTTGAGGATTTTTTGGAGGTTGAGTTTTTGCATGGCCACATTCAGCTGATGCACAATTCAGCCTGCTTGCAATAATGGACAATGGACACGTTCAGAAACAATCAATAATGGACATGTTCAGAAATGGGGTCGGTATATCCCTGAGAAAGATGCAAGAAGAATCATCAAGACTCAGCAGGTTTGTCAGCAAGCTTGAGAAAGTGAGAAAAAAGAGAACCAATGTGTGGGCCAGACAACCACAGCAAGACGCGTGAAAGACTGAAAGATCCAATCAGGATTCTATTTCAGAGGTGTGAACAGCTGGGATTAACCAATCATGTATTAGCCAGAGACGTGTGGACAGTAGAAAGTTATTATAAACATAGCTCGTTTGGGGATAATAAATTTGGCTTCACTGGATCGTATTGATCATGGTGCGATGTCCCCTTCCTGACCCTCGGCGTGAGAGGATTGATTCTGCTGCTGCAGGGAGCCCTGGCAGGCACTCCCAGCTGGCCCCAGCACTCACCCTGGCCTGCTGCAGGATGGCCTGGGCCTGGGCCTCCTGCGCTGACACCATGGGTCCCTTGGAGCCGGCGTCGCCTCCGCCGCTGAAGCGGAACTGGTGGGAACGAGGTGGGGACACAGCAAGGTCACAGCTCTGTCCCTGCAGCCTGCCCAGCCTGAGCCTGAGCAGCTCCATTCAGCATGACTGCCCTGAGCCCATCCCAGCCCATGCCAACCCATCCCAACCCATCCCAACCCATCCCAGCCCTCCCAGCCCATCCCAATCCCAGCCCTCCCAACCCATCCCAGTCCATCCCAGCCCAATCCCAATCCATCCCAGCCCAATCCCAATCCATCCCAGCCCTCCCAGTCCATCCCAGCTCATCCCAACCCATCCCAGCCCAATCCCAACCCATCCCAGCCCATCCTAGCCCATCCCAACCCATCCCAGCCCATCCCAGTAACCCCTGGGCTTGTCCTGTGCAGAGCCAGGAGTTGGACTCAATAATCCTGGTGGGTCCCTTCCACCTTGGGATATTCCATGATTTTTATCATTATCCATCACTTCCGGCAATTTTAACCTGTCTGTGCTTTTGACTAATGAAGGAGCTCCAGTGCTTTGCAGCAAAAAGTCAATTTACAACAGGAACCACCCATATCCATCTTTTCCCTCAAAGAAAACATATTCTTGGGGTAAAGGAGATGGGAGATTTCTGCAAGAAGGGGCATTAAACAGCAGCAAAACCAAGAAATCTGACTCATTTCAATCCCTTTTTAGTTCTGTTCGCACTCACAGGCAGCATAAGCATTGTCCCTGGTGGTCCTGGCAATCCATCAGCTCCTGGGAGACCTGGGCGTCCAGGTGGGCCCTGAAAGAGGAAGAAATTAAAATAAACTTC
The DNA here is from genome assembly GCF_037042795.1 of Molothrus aeneus. Classification (NCBI taxonomy): domain Eukaryota; kingdom Metazoa; phylum Chordata; class Aves; order Passeriformes; family Icteridae; genus Molothrus; species Molothrus aeneus. The sequence continues at coordinate 8,537,814 of NC_089664.1, read as the reverse complement.
TAAAACATCATTTTGGTTCTGTAAATACATTAACAGCTGTGGTTATGTCAGGATATTGTCATGACAGGGATAGAGTTGGTGGGAATCCCAATTTTTTCTTCAATTTCCTAAATTCCCTCCTGTTCCATCCTGCCCCTGCTGTTTCCAGGGCCTGCCTCGTGCAGTTTTGGAGGAATCCAAGTCCCTGCAATGCTCCAAGACAACAGAATCAATGTTTAAAGTTGGGTCTGTTAAAATCCATTAAAAAACCCCAAAAATAGATGAAACTTCCTAACTCAGTGAGAGAGAAATGGAGGGAGATAAATTCATTCCTGCAGATGTTCAATCAGCTAGGTCATTTTATTTTTCTCCCTTCTTTTTTTTTTTATAAATTATTTTAGTCCTTTGAGGCTCCTTCCATTGGAATGGAGTGATCCTGTCAGGGGCTGCAGATCAGCCCAAATCCATGGATCTCCACAGAGAGGAGGATCTTTAATTGGCACTAAAGCAACGAGTGGGCAGCCAAAGATCTATTGATGAAGCCACAAAAAAAAATCAAATATGGCCAATTTTCCCTGGCAAAAAGTTGAGGTTAACCCATATTTCCTCCTCGTTCCACCGATCCCATATGCAAATGAGGGTGACATCAATGTCTGTGGCTAATTGCAATTTTCACAGCACTTTAAGGCAACAGGGATTTGACCACATCCCAGCAAGGCCAAAAAAGCCCCAGTGCTCCTTTTGTGGCCAGCAGGTTGGGATTAAGAACTTGGCCACTCCTTTAGTTAGGAAACACCAACAATAAATCAATTTCTAGAGAACTGGCTCTCTTGGAAGGGCAAGCAATGAACATTTTTGTAATTCTTGCTCTTCTCAACCTGCCTGCAGTCTGTTCAGACCCCCCCCCAAAAAATGTAAATACAAAATCTTTCCAAAAATCTCAGGCAGGGGGACACCAAAAAGCCAGGAAGTCCTAAGGCCACCCCACAAAGGAGGTGGGGTAAAGGTGGGAAAGACAAACAGGCAACTAAGTGCCTAAAAATCAGAATATTAGAATAAAACAACCCAAGAGAGCACTGAACCAAAGGATTTGGTGCTTTAGCCTTGCCCCACGCCCTTCCAGCAAGATCTCCCCACTCCACATCTCTCTGCTCCCTCTTCCTCCACGAGGACCAGGCACCATGACCAGCCTGGGTTAACAACGCTGCTCCCAGGGCTGGAGCGGCAGGGAAACACCAGGAAAAATCCCAGCAGTGCCCAGGGGGGCTGCAGAACTCTCCAGAACATCCAGGCAGGCTGGACAGCCACAGTTTGCTGAGCCTGGCCCATGCCAGAGCCCTCAACCCCACTGAAATCCCACCCCAGACCCATCTGTTGGAGCAGAAATGGCACAAATCATTCAGGCCAGGCTTGTTTTATATGATAAACCTTCTTTTTCTCTCCCTCTCCTCCTATAACTCCAGCCCTGCCTATGATGGAGCAGGGCTGAGCTTGTTTATCTCTCCTGACAAGTGTTGATGCAGTGCTTTTACCCACAAATGCCTCTTTTTGTTTCAGCCTGGGTGTGGGAGGTCTTTTCCTGGTGGAATGGACCAGCAGAGGGGGGGTGAGCAACGAAACACAGGAAAATCAAACCCATAAAGCACTTTGGAAATTTAAATTCATGAATGCCTGGGAGAAATGCAGCCTGCCAGGGGCTGGGTGTAAATCTGTGTGCCTCTCCTTGTGGAAATGGGGATTTGCTGAAATACAGCAGCCAGGCAGGGATGGCGACTTCAACTTGCGTTTGAAATGCAAACCCTGGGGTAGCATTGCCATGGAAGGGTTAAACTGAAACATGGGGTGTCTGTGTGGGACCACGGTGCTGAGCCTCAGCATTCACCAAGGGTCTCTCTCTCCCTGGTTGTTTTTCTGCCCTGGTCAGAAAATTACACAACAGGAGATGTTTCCTGCAGTTTTGGGGGTCTCTGAGTTAAGGGAGCAGCTGGAAAAAGCAGCGCCTGGAAGCTCTCAGGAGCCTCAGCATTCACCAAGGGTCTCTCTCTCCCTGCTTGTTTTTCTGCCCTGGTCAGAAAATTACATAACAGGAGATGTTTCCTGCAGTTTTGGGGGTCTCCCAGTTAAGGGAGCCCTTGGGAAAAGCAGCACCTGGAAGCCCTGAGGAGCTAAATGAGGATTTTTAGGGATGCTTTTTAGGGATCCTGTTGCACTTCTGAGGGGCAGAACTGTGCTCAGGGCAGTGATTCCCTTGGGATTCAATGGCTGATGGCTTTGGAAGGTGAAGATATTTTGTGATGAGCCTTCCCCAGAGCACCCAGGCCCCCGAATTTCCAAGCAAGCAGCAGGGCGGGTGAGGGAGCTGCAGTTTGCTCCAATGCTGCAGCTCACCCCCTAACAAACAACACATTTTCCCACTTCCTTCCTGCCAGTCTGGAGCTCCCATGGAACAGCTCCCTGCTCTCCTCAGTGCCATATTTCCTCCTTCCCACTGCTGCCTAAGTCATCCCAAAGCATCCTGAGCCCTCTGGAACCTCCCACACCCAGGCTGCTCCTCAGCTCTGCTGCTGACACAAACTCCTCTGTGCCTCCTGATCGTGGAAGAAGCTTTAAATAAATAAAGCTCTTTCTTTTTTTTTTTTTGTCTTTTTTTTTCTTTTTTACAATGAATAAACCAGAGCTAAATGAGCGTTGGCCAATATTAACAGAGCTGACTATTGTTGGGCTGTTAATTCATTGCACCTGCCTGAGAGCAGATAAAAAAATCTCTTTATCAGATGCAGGCAATGTTCCTCACTGTACCCAGGGAAGGGTCATGTAAATTCATGAGCTACACTCTCAGGGTTAATAATAAACAAATTAAAAGAGGAGCTGCTCTAATTGAAAAGGAGGGTTCCAATACATTTGCAGCTCCTGTGTGAGTTCATCACTTCTCTCTGCACCCTGTGCTGGGTTACACTCTGCTCTGGACACTGCTGCAGCCTGTCCTAGAATGCAAATTATTCCTCTCAGAGTGGCTGCTGCTTGGCTCTGCAGGCTGTTCCAAGGGAGCTTGGCCAGCAAATATCTGCATCTGCCTGGCCAGATGACAGCAGGAGTGTCCCCTGTCCCCAGGGCCAGCATCCAGCCTGCCAGGAGTGCAGCAGGGGAAGGGAGAGCTGAGCATCACAGGAGGGAGGCAAGCAAGACAGGGATGAGGCCACAGGGGAAAAACAGCACCCTGGAATTATTCAGAAGCCAGAAAAGGATTTTTGGGGCTCGCCCTGGACCACTGAGAGATGCAAACCAAGACAGGCAGGGAAAACCAGCACCCTGGAAATACTCAGAAGCCAAATAAGGAATTTATGGGACCACTGAGAGATGCAAACCAAGAAAGGGATGAGGCCAAAGGGAAAACCAGCACCTGGAAATACTCAGAATCCATATGAGGATTTTTAGGGCTCGCCCTGGATGGCTGAGAGATATAAACCAAGACAAGGATGAAGCTACAGGGAAACACAGGACCCTGGAATTATTCAGAAGCCAAATAAGGAATTTTAGGGGACCACTGAGAGATTCAAACCAAGCAAGGGATGAGGCCACAGGGAAAAACAGCACTCTGAAAATACCCAGAGGCCAAAAAAGGATTTTTGGGGCTTGCCCTGGACCACAGAGCAATGCAAACCACACCCAGCTCAACCTGTCTCTGTGAACCCAGGCTGCAGAGCTGGCTGTGTGGGCAGCAGTGCAGTGCCACAAGGGTTAAGCCAGGCCCAGGAGCCCCCAGGGCTGAGCCTGGATTGACTTTCTGAGCTGGCAGGCAGAGATGGATGGAGCTCAGGCAGGGCCCCTCGTCCTCAATCATGTCCCAGGCAGCAGGAATGGGATTTCTGCTCCATCAGGAGCAGTGCAAAGCAGGGGAAAAGGGGGAGTGCAGCAGCCACAGGGACCAAGGAGGCAACAAAGAACCTGACCTAAAACAAAGGCAGTGCCCAGGCTGGGGACGGTGCCATGGGAATGTCCCAGCACCTCAGGAACCTGCCCTGCCCTGTGTCCCACCATGAGCCCCTTTGGGAGCTGCTCTCACAGGATGAACAGGATTTCAACAAGATTTCTACAGGATTTCAAGGCTCCAGGGATACCCCACAGCCCCAGCAACCCACCCAAACTCCAGCAAAGAGGAGAAAGCCATGGGCACTCACCCTCTCCCCTGGGTCACCCATCAAGCCCACGGGTCCAGTTGGTCCTGGAGGTCCTGGAAGGCCCTGGCAGAGAAAAGGGGGAAAAAAAACCCCTAAGCCACGAGAGAAAATGTGTTATTATTTGTAGCAGATTTCTAGGAGCAGCAGGAAAAGCTCTCTGTTTGTTTTTGCACCACAAAATCCACCCCAAAGCTCCCTCTGTGCACGTGTGTGGCAGATGGGAGCAACAGAGCCCAGGGAGCAGGGGGAAAATGCCACTTACTGCTGGGCCTTCAGGACCAGGGGGGCCTTCCACCAGCATTCCCTGAGCAAGAGGAAGGAAAAAAAAGGGATTAGACACATCCACAAAGGCATTTTGTCCACAGGGAAATGCCCGGTGCTTCAGCTGTTCTTAAATATTTCAGCTCTTGCTGCTGCATGGAGACATCCCAGAGCTGGAGGGTTTGCACTGCCTCTGGATGACCTCTCCCAGAGGTGCAGAGCATCATGGAAAAGCCAAATAATGTGTAATTAAATCCCAAATAATGTGTAATCAAATCCCACAGGCCAGCCCTTACTGCCAGCATCAGCCCCAGCACAGCATCACCTTCCCCAGCATCACCTTCCCCTTCTCCCTGTGCTCAGAGCCAGGGAAAAAGCAAATCCTGGACTTTGTCCAGCCTCGATGGTGCTGGAGCTTGAGGAAAAAAGCTGTTTCTGGCCCTAGAGAGCTTGACAAGAAGTTAGCAATCAAGTTGCAAGGTGGTTTTTAAGTGATTTTTTTTTCCAGCAGACTGCACGCTGTGATTTCCTCTGTGAACGTAGGAAATCACTGTGTGGGAAAAATTCTGGGATATTGTTACTCCAACCTCTTCAATCTAAATATTTTGTCATCACTTTAGATCAGATCTATCATGCATTCAGGAAAATTAAGGTTTGGTGGTTTTTTTGGTTTTTTTTTTCCCCATCATGAGTATGTAAAAGGCAGGAAAGAAACTCCCAATCCACTTGGAAATGCTTTCGAGAAGGTATCAGGGGAATGGTTTGGGAAGAGCTCTGTCCCTTTTATCTCTGAGATAAAGCAGCTCAGGTGGAGTCAGCAATTCCCAGCTCACCTGTGGCAAACAAGGACATTTTTCCTAAGGGATGAAATCCTGTAAAAATCTGTGGATGAGCAGCAGGAGCTGCTTTGGGATCACCCTAAATTGTTCTCAGGCTCTGGTGCCAAAAGCCTCAGCTGACCCCACTCCAGCCGAGCCGAACGAATCTGAAATGTCTGCAGGAAAATCCAGGCATTCCTGCCCCAAAAAACCACACTCCCAAAGCCCAGAGCAGCAAAAAATAACCTCAAGCAGCAAGCCATGCCCCAGCCCTGCTTCCATCAGGGCTTCTGCACCAAAAAACGCGCAGCCAGCTCCGTTCTCTGCCCTTTCCTGGTGTCCACACTCGGCTCCACAGCGTTTCTAAGCTCAGAGAAGGGCTGGCTCCCGCTGCAGCTGGATGTGAGAGGGGGAATTTGCTGCTGCCACCACAGAAAAGGCTCTGCAGCTCCTCACCAGGGAGGAATTCAGGTCATGGTCATGGCCATTGCAGCTGCAGCCATGGAAATATTTCACTGGGTGGGAGTTAGGGCCGAGTTCCACACGCGAGTCCTCAGGGAAACCCCAGAGATCTCAGCACATGGACACCCCAAAATGAGGGATTTTGGATGGTTCTTCTTGAGATCCCAGCACATGGACACCCCAAAACCTATCCTCCTTGAGATCTCAGCATATGAAAAACCCAAAATCCATCCTTGTTGAGATCCCAGATTATGAACACCCCAAAATCCATCCCAGCATATAGACACTTCAAAATGATGGATTTTGGATGGATCTTCTTGAGATCCCAGCTTATGGACACCCCAAAATCCATCTTTGTTGAGATCCCAGCATATGGACAGCCCCAAAACCCATCCTTGTTGAGCTCCCAGCATATGGACAGCCCCAAACCCATCCTTGTTGAGCTCCCAGCATATGGACAGCCCCAAACCCATCCTTGTTGAGCTCCCAGCATATAGACAGCCCCAAACCCATCCTTTTTGGGACCAGTGGTGGCACATTCTGGTGTGACAGGTTCTAAACCAGGAATTAATCAGGGTGCAGGGAATCCCAGCCCACAGCAGCAGGAGGCTTTTGGGGGGCTGCTGTGAGCACACACGGCACCAAGGCTCTGCTCCCCAGGACACTCCTCCCCAGGGGGAAGGGTCAGGGATAATTGGCCCATTTGGGATGCAAACATCCTTGGCATCTTCCCATATTTATCTGCTGGTTTATGTCGAGCTGGGGCCTTGGGGACATCTGGAGATTCTCCTTGGCAGGAAACCTCCCGTGTTCCCATGGATGTTCATCAATGGGAGCAGTGGGAACGTGGCAGGGTTTTAGGGACAGCGCCAGTGAGGTGATCCCATTGAGGGAGGCAAGCCAACCGTGGATTTGGGATTGTCCCAGGGGAAAACAGGGCAAGGGTTCCACTTCAGACACCGCCCGCAAGTGAAGCCAACATCCCCAAACCAGCCCAAAACCCTGCTGCAATTCAGAGGTGCTGAGCAAACCCTCCCTAAAAGGGAGCACCAGTGTCCACCCCAGAAGGACAGAGGGCTCTGAGGAGGTGCCAGCAGCCTGGTGACCCCACAGCTGGGATATCTGGGATCCCTGCATCCCTCCTCTCCATCCCTCCTGCCCCTGCCCTGCCCCGCTGCCTCCAGCAAGTGTCAGCACAGAGCAAGGATTGAAGGACAGCTGGGTTTGAAAGGCAAGGAGTGAAAATCCACCAGAATCCAACTTTGTGCTTGGGTTTTATTTCCCTTCTCCTGCAGCTCCCATCAAAAACTGGGGGAAAAAAAGAAAAAAAAAGAGCTAAAGAGCGCAGCAAATCCGAATTTCCCTGCTCAAGAGGAGCTGCAGGGAAAGGGACAAGGCAGCATTTGGTCTTGTTTACTTTCTGGCAAAAGCCATCCATGCTCCAGTGTTTTGAAATAGCAAAGGCGGCCAAATTCCTTCTGGATGATTAAACTTAACTATTTTGTTTGCTTTGTAACTTTTCAGGCTGGGTTTCTGCCATCATCTTCGTGGGGTCTGGCTGCCCCCCTTCCCTTCCCTTCCCTTTCCACCCCTCTGATAAGGAAATCGCCAGCTCCTCCTTTTGTTTGCAGAGTGAGAGACCCAGAAAGGAAGAGGAGGAGGGAAAGGGTCAGAAATGTTTTTACAAGGGGCTAAATCGGAGTTTTGAAGCCACGCTACTGCACCCCCAGCACCTGCAGAAATTTCAGGTGAAAGAGGAAAAGGAGGAAAAATTAAAAGGGGAATAATGGCCCGAGGATGACGGGAAGCGCTGTGCTGGCCCTCTGCCAAGGAAAATGAGGTTAATTGAACTGTGGGTGTGCAGCCAGCAGGAGCTCAGCCCGCAGGGACGGGGCTGGGGCAGGTGGGTGCGAGGAGCTGATCCCCAATTCCAGCCTGGGAGGAGCAGGAACGGGGCACCCGGGCATCCTGGCACACAGAGAGGGGAAAAATGGGAATTTACCAAGAGCCTTTTGTTCTGCTCACAGGAGCCCCTGAGGCAGCCCCACCACGAGGCTCCTTCCCCACCTCGGGGTGCTGGGTTGGGCACCCACAGCTTTTGCAGAGGGCACAGGCAGCTGGGAATTGTTCTTTAGAAGGAAAATCAACCTCAAAATCAGGCCAGAAGTACAAAGGAAGAGGGTTCCACAAAGGAAGAGCTGTGGGGCTGTGGAGCTGGTGCAGGAGCAAACCTCTCTCTCCACAGCTTTGTGCTGCAGGGGTTTATTTTCTATCCCTTTTATTCCCACAGGGATAAAATTATTCCCATTGGTGGCCCAATTAAAGCCAGCCCCAGGCTGGGAGCTCAGGGCAGGATACAACCTGGATGCTCCCAAACCCCTGAGGGATGAGAGCTGCCCCCTGCCTGACACTTCAGTCCCAGGTTTTATTTTGCTAAAGGAGAGATTTCATGGGAATTCTTGCACTTCCTTCACGATTTAGGTCATTCCTTGAAGCTTTCAAATAAAATTATATAATTACAGTGGTTTAGATTCAATGAACCAGGGAATTCTTTCATGGGGAGTTTTTCTCCCAGCTGTCTCAATGAGAACAAATTCTCTGCACCTTTTTCCATGGGGAGGGGGGGAAAAACCAACAAAACCCCAAACTCAGGTGCTCCTTACCGGCTCAATGATGGCAGGTTCCCCCTTCTGCCCCTTCTCACCCCGGGGGCCACCAATCTGTGGGACAAGGGAAACACAAACCAGACAGTCAGAGAGGACACTGCCATCATCACCATCATCACTATCATCATTATCACCACCACCAACCCCAGCAGGAACTGGAGATCCTGGCACAACCCTGCAGGAAACACCCAGGGCATCTCCTCCTTGTTTAAATACAAGTTGCAGGTGGGTGAATCCTGGTTGTTTTTTTGCACTAATTCTGCTCTAAGTTATGGAAGGACCAACATTTTGAAGCAGAATGCTGCTGGATGGAGCAGAAAGCCTCTCACCCCTTCGTAGATGGTGTCCTGGTTGGCTGGCATGCCTGGGCCAATGTCAGGAGAGGCTGTCCGGTCGTAATAACTGTCATAATAATTCCCATCATATTCCTTTATGGTTTCCTCAGTGAAATCTTTGTCCAGGTCATCCCCTCCTTGAGCAGGCTGGAGAGGAAAGAGCAGCAATGGGTCAGGCTGGAGTTCTCTCCATGCTGGAATATTAGTTGCTGTTAGATCAAGGGGTTGACTTTTGTAAAATGAGGATGCTTTATAATAACAGTGACAAGGGGAAAACCCGGGGAAAAGTTAAATTCTGGAATTTTTAAGTCTCCTGTGACTTCTCCAACAGCAGGAAGACAGATGGGAGCAGCTTCATGTCAAATACACACCCTGGCTTTCCCTGGGATTTCTTCACTGATCCCCAGTAAAACACTGAGAGTAGAAAAGCTGGAGTGAGGAAAACACAACACAGCACAAAGCTCGTGTCAGGAGGACCCTGCAAACTGCAAATGCCTGAAGGAAGAGGTAATGGAAGTTTCAGGCTCCAAATCCTCCTCATCTCTCACAGCCCCTGTGCTGGAGACCCTGGATTATCAAGGCCAAGGAGTCCCACATCCGTTCCCAGATTTCAGATGCACACCAAACCCAGGATGTGTCACTGTCAGTGTCCAGTTACACAGGAAATGTGGAAAAACCCAAGTTCACTTCTGCGAGAGCCTCCTGTTTGTTTAGTCTGGGATCCAATCTGCCCCTGGGCCCATCCAAGGAGCAGCAGTTGTTCCAAATCCGGTGCCTCAACCCCTGAATCCTCTCAGAATCCCTTCAGATGCCACGGAGCACAGCAAGGACATCCAGACAAGGCTCAGAATTTCCTTGCTGCTCTCCATCTCCCTGTGCTCCCAGCAGCCTGGCAGGCTCAGCCCTTTGGCACCCCTCGCTCTGAGCAGCCTGCAAAGAACAACATGTGCTGCTGAGCTTGATTTGGTTTCTTTCCTACCCAGGTAATGACCAAAATAGTCCAGGAATTGAATTCTCTCCAGTGCTTCCTAGAGAAAGAGCTCCTCACTACTACAGATTCAAAGTCACTTCAGTGTCATCACAACTTCCAGGCTTCTTTCTGTGCCAAAACTGCTCAGGAGTCATAAACACGAACATCTGGGTCTGAATTCAGGAGGTTTTAAATTAAGATTAAACCTAGAACTAAGGTACTCACCAGCCCACCTTCTCTTATATCTGCAAACACCAACTGGCCTTGGCAGAAATTATACTTTGGCAATTATTTAATTAGAAAACTTGGAAAAGCCAGGATTGTTTTTCCTTTGGGCTGGTTCAAATGGATCTGTTGCTATCACACCCCTGCCTTTTATCCTGGCTCAAATATTTCACCTGGTTCTGCACTTTGAAACCTTAAAACCCTAATCTAAAAAATCTCATCTGCCTCTAAGGCTTTGAGGATAACAGCAAATTACATGAAATGAATATCAAAAATGTCTGGTTTGATATTTTAATTGAGGTCCTCAGGTCTATTTGCATGGAAAGATGATATTTGGAGTAAGTGGGCAGTTCCCTGCCGGAGCTTTCCTCCTCTATTTCCTTTCCTTAACAACTAAAGTGGCCCTTGAAGCCTCTTACTTCTTCTCCCACTTTTATATTTAATGCCCCTCTATCCAATCTTTAATTCCTCTCTCTTAGAAATCCAAGCTTGGCCAAGGATTTCGGGCTCTTGGTCAGGAAATGGAAAACTTTCCCATCCATGGGTTCCCTCCTGTTGTCTCCCTCAATTCCTGGAGCCTTTTCCTTTCCTCCCTGTGCATCATTTTGGGCTCTCCAACCTCCTCCACCACATTTTGGCTGGACTGGATCCCCCCTGCCCTTGGATCTGCACCTGCCTCTCTCCAGCTGCTCAGATCTTCGCTTGGACACTTTCCCTGACACCTTTTCCCTCACATCTCCACCTCCAGGGATCCTGGCCAACTTTTGCTGTCTCTTTTGCCAGCCCTGGATTGTGACAGCCCCACAACAAATAATTCTCCACTGGAGAAAGCACCCCCCAAGCTTTTCCTGGGAATTAGGATGGGATTTGGAAGCATTACAGAGACATGGGATGGTGTGGGCTGGAAGGACTTGAAAACTCATCCAGTTCCAAACCCTTGCCATGGGCAGGGGCATCTTCCACCAGAGCAGGTTGCTCAGAGAGCAATTCCATGTTCTCCCACCTGTGATTCCCTTGCTGCTGCTCCTGGGTAATGAAGGATTTGCCCATTTAATGCCATTATTTCCTTGCTCTGTGAGCCCCACAGCACCCAGCTCCCCAAAAATTCATCTCAGTCTCACCAACATTCACCTATTTCAGCATCAACATCAAAAGCAAGAACTTAAGCACAGGGGGGGGTCTCAAGTGCATCATTTCAGCTGGAGGATATTGAAGTGTGGAGAGGTAAAAGTTCAGTATTCCAGCAGCAAAAGCTGTGGGGTTTGGGCTGATCCCAGCCCTGAGAAGATCCATGCACAGAATAAAGGAGTTCACTCCACGTGGATGCAGCAGTTTTGGAATCAAGGCTTTGTTCCAGTGTTGAAATGTTGTTTTTTTAAAATAAAACAAACTGAAAAACATAAAAATGCTTTTCAGGGAAAATGGCAAAATGAAAAATATTGATGTTCTCCAGCGAATCAACATTTTAAGGATTTATATTAATAACTTTGGGATAAAAGGCTTTTACTGAGATTTTAACAGCAACCCTCATTTTTCTTTTTTGTCAGACAACCACTTCACCCCAGGAAATGCAGATGTCAATATGAGCAGCTTTTTCCAGGGGAATAATCCTTAACCAAATTCTAAATATCTGCGTTCCCCACCCTGAAAAATCTGGAGTGAAAACATTTCCCAAGAAACTTCCTCTCCCTGCAGCTGCCTGAACCACTTATGGATTTACCATCTGGCTGCTCCCGTCCCCTTTGCTTCCAGGGCTATGAAACAGCAGAATTAATTGAAAAAAAAAATTAAAATTAATGAATTAAAATTACATCAGTCTCATTATAGGTGACGACAGTGCTCGTGGGGAGCTCAGCTTCCACTGCATTTTCAGTGAGGCCACCCTGGGGATCGATTTCCTCGTTGTAGTTGATATCCTCATAGGGCATGGGAGTAAAATACTCCTCGTTGATGGTCTCGTAGTTGTACTCATCAACCAGGGGATCATCCACTGCTCCATCCTCCTTGGCCTGCTTCCCGGGGTTCCCTCTCTCAGGGGGTGCTGTGGGAGCTGGATAATCCTGTCACACGTGGGAAATAAAGCGCCACAATCAGAGCAACAAAATCGTTCTGCATCATCCTCCCCTTTACAAAGGTTCAGCGCCCACACCCCTGCCAGGACCTGCCTCAGTACCTGCTTGGTTTCGGGTTTCTCTCCAGCAGCCACTTCAGGAGGGCTGGGTTTGGTGGTGGGGGTTTCTGGTTTGACAGCTTCATCCACGTCCTCGTAGTAAGGGTACTCGTAGTAGTAAGTGTCACCTTCTCCCTCCCCGTCCGTGTACTGCAGGGAGAGGAGGAGAAGCAGGAAATGAGCGGGGAGCACCCAGCGTGTCCCTGCCAGCTCCTGTGGACATCACAGCTTCGCACCACGAGTCTAGATGGAATATTTGGGAGAAATTCCCCCCTGGAATGGGTCACCCAGAGCAGCTGGGGCTGCTCCATCCCTGGAAGTGTCCAAGGGGATATTTGGGAGAAATTCCCCCCTGGAATGGGTCACCCAGAGCAGCTGGGGCTGCTCCATCCCTGGAAGTGTCCAAGAGCAGGTTGGATGTGGAGGAATGTGGGATTGCAGGATGCGACGCTGCCCTGGCAAGGGATGGAATCTGCTAAACTTTAAGATCCCTCCAACCCAAACCAGTGACTCCATGATAGTTTTTCAACCTTGGGTTGCTGAAACCTCCCAGACCTGCCACACCTGAACTCCCTGAGAGAGGGGCAGAAAGCCCCCGAGCCCCGTGGCCGCTCTGGCACCATTCCTGCACTCACAACGCCCCTGTGACTTCCCAGCCACCCCAGGCCTGCAGGCTGGAGGCCTTGGAGGAGCAGATCCTTGCAGCCTTGCCCACAAGGCATCAGTCACTCACTCTTGAGCAAGAAACCCAAACAGAGGCTGGTTCCAGGCGGGCACGGCCCCGCTCCTCGCCAGCCCAGCTCTCCCTGGCAGCGGCCGCCGGCACGTGGAGCTGCTCCTACATTGAGCAACACAGCCTCGGGACAAGCCAGCTCTTGTTGGACTGCTGGCTCCAAAAGAGGAGTTTTATTTTCCTGCTGCCACAGATTTCCACCAAAGTGCTGTTTTATTTGTGCTATTTATTGTTTCTGCAGAAGCGCTGGCGGAGCGGCAGCGGCGCTTGCCCGGGGCTGTGCCTCGCCGTGAGCATCCCAAAGCCCTGCTTAGGTGCTGGATTAATTTAATCCCAAAGATAAACTGGCAGGGCTGATGGCATTACTGGTTTGTGGGGATTCCCTGACCCTGCAGGTCTGGGCTCAGCTGAAAGCAAATCAGCCCTAGAGGATGTCAGGATGCCAGACAGCAACTGCAGCAAGCCGAGACCTCTTTAAAAAGGGCAAAATTCAGGTGATGCTCATTAAATTCAGCCACACCCAGATATTTCTGATTGGGCAGCAAACATGCAAATGCACCCTCCACCAGCCTTTTTTATAGTGTTTCCTTTTTTTAAGGAAAAGGCCTGGGGTGAACCCTTCGTACAAAAATTATTGGGCACAGCAGCTCCCAGGGATGACTTGGAAGCATTTCTGCCAAAATGAGATTAAAAGGAAATCCAGGGGAAAAATGGTTCTCCCTCCTTTAACACCTGTTGTTTCACAGAATATTGAGAAATAACTGTTTAATCCTTTTACAAGTCCAACAGCATAACTGGAAATTTAGAAACAGGTGCTGATCTGGACAGGGCTGGAGCTGCCAGGGAAGGTCAGTAATCCACACTTGGCTCACATTGTCTCTCCTGTGTTTCTGAGCTCCAAAAGGATGTTCCTTTCAGTCTCTGGAAACAGAAGGAGCTCAGAAAGAAGAGAAACTCCCAAGATCCAAACCCAGAACGCGTAAATCCTAAAAACAATCCCTGTCTTGAACGCTGGAGACGAGTCGTGGGGAAGCTGAGCACGAGGAAGGAGCCACGTGTTTGAGAGGGTGAAATAAACCCAAATATGGGTGGTTACAGCCCAAACCCTCCGCAGAGACTCACGTATTCGTCCTGGTTGGGGTCCTGGGACTGGGGGGAGTCGGGGATGGCGGTGTCGCAGTCGGGGCTGTAGTGCTCGCAGTACTCCAGGGCTGCCCGCGGGTCCGCCACGATCAGGAGCTGCTGGATGTCACCCTGCAGGGAGGGAGCACACAGGGTCAGGGGTGGGTGCTGCTCCTGGAGGCACCAGCCTGGGGCCGCGATCAAAGCCAGAAACACAAAGAAACGGAAAGCAGAACGCGTGGCAGGGCCGCCTTCCTGACACGGGCACATCCCCTGCGATGAGCCAGGGGAAAAGCTCCATGTCCAGGGAGCAGCTGCTTCTCTTGGGCTGCTCCACGAGGTGTGAACCCACTGTGCTTCATGCCCAGCCCAAAATCCACCTCCCCAAAACACAAATCACCCAGTATGACGGCGCTGGCAGCCCCAAGCAAGGCAAGTGCAGGAAAAATAAAAATAAAAATAAAAGGGCTTTGTGCCCCCCCCCCAAAATCAGCAATAAAACAACTCCTTTCCACCTGGTCCTATGCAGGGCTGCAAAGTCACCTTGGCCAGTCCCAAAAGCTGCTTTTTGGCCTCAAAACTTCTCTGCTTCTCCCACCCCACCAGCTGGTCTCATATCACCCCCCTTTTTTTTTGCATCTTTCCTTACCTCTATGTTCCACCCACAACAGACACAGCCAGAGATTAGAAATGCATCTGATAAACCCAGAAAAGAGCCAAAGGGAGGCCTTTTTATACTAAAACCCAGGTGCAGAGGAAGCTCATTAGGCACCAGGGCTGGTTAATGGAGCAGCTGCTCCCTGAAGGCCGACACAGCCACAGCCAGAAGGTCAGAGCAGAAATTGCTCTTGAGTTTCCTAAAGAGCCACCACGCTGCTCAACCACGATGCCAAAATCCAGTTCATTCAGCAGACAGTTACATAAGACTTTACTACTTGGATGCTTAGAGCTGATACTTTAATTAGGGGAGGGAAAAAAAAAATTCTTATTTAATAATAGACAAACAAGGCTAAAGCATCAGGGGGAAAAGCAGGAGCCTTACAGCAAAACTGGGAGGATGATTTGGGCGGTAATAGGAACCAGAAGCTCCAAAGGGAGCCTGGCCAGACTGGCAAACAGCCCTGTGGAAAAGGATATTTTTGAAATTTTGGGCCAAATCTGCCTTGGTGTGACTGGATCATGGACTTGCCCACTGACTTGCCCCCAAAAAAGGGAATGCTGTTCACATTTTGGGCAGAGATCCGCTGGGCAAGGAGCAGCTCAGAGCTGCCTGGAGCTCCCTCCTCCATTCCCAGGTTGTCACTTCCCTCCCTGCAGCAGCTCAGGAACATCTGGGCACCTCTCAGACCTACCCCAGTCACCCTTCAAAGAGCATTCATTGAAGCTCATTAGTCATTGTTTCCAGTGAATAACCTTTACAAAATTAACAGAAATGTCTGTAAAGCGGGTTTCAATTTTCCACTTTTAAAACAAGAAACATCTTTCTTTCCCTTTCCCTTTTCTTTTTTTTTTTTTTTTTTTTTTTTGTTAATATAAATCCAGTCCTGCCATTACTATTCCAGCTTTTTCTTTTGCAATGTAACCACCAAAACTGGGCTAAGATTATTGGGGAAATGAAATAGTCCAAGATTGAATTTTTTTTATTTTTGTAGAATATTTCCTTTTATCCAAGCAGCTCTGGCCACCACCTGCCCATGGGACCCATTGGTCCATGGTGGGACCTCCAGGACCCCAGGTCCTGGGGGTGCTATGGGGTTACTCAGGCCATAAATTATAAAACCATCCCTGTCCCCAAAGGCACTCCAGAGCTCCAAACCTGTTCCTTTGGATTTCCCTCCAGCAGGGAATACCCAACTCGACCAAGGAATCTGTGGCTGATGTGAAAACTCTTCCAGCTGCTATTTCTGCCCCCAGGACCTCAGCCAGCCCTCTCTGACACCTCAGCTAAGCCACTTGGGCCCTCCTCTCCCTCAGGTGCTTAAAGCTCCCAGTTTTCCATGGGAAGATGGGAAGTGCCTGGCATTGCTGGGATAAGCTGAAATAAAGCAGCCCCAAAGCAGACCTGGGACTTGTCTCCAAGAGGCAGGGGAGGCTGAAAAAGCTTTTTCTCCCTGATAAGGTTGGATTTACACCTCATGGAGAGCTGATAGGCTGCATCCCATAAGCGAGCAGGGCTGGAGCTGCGTTTCCTCAAGGAACAGATAAAGCAAGGAAAGGCATCCTGGCTAAACACAGTGCCAAAGGTTAAGCAGAAGAGAATTTGCTAAAGCTGGGTTTGTTTTTAGTCTCAGCTGACGGCAGCTCCTGAGCTATGCATGGGGAAAAACCTTGATCCCACCCTGCCTGGGCATCCTCAGCCTTGGAGAGTATGAAAAACAAAACCACCTGCAAATCCCTGCAGAAAACTGAACCTCAACACACCCAAGGACAGCGTGGGCCCCACAGTTTGTGCTGGGTGAGAGGGGGAGGCTGAGCAGGGGAAGCTTCCTGCTCATTCTGGGTCAGGAACTTGGGGAAATCAGCGCACAACTGAATAAATGTGGGACGTGGGGAGCGCCAGGAAAAAGCATCAGACGGCTCCGCCAGAGCTCACCACGCTTCACAGGCTGCTGCTGCCCCTCTCCTTTTCAAACCCAGCCAATCACCATGCCCAGAGCTCATCCTTGGCTTGTTCCAGCCTGAAAAATGCAGGAGAACCAAGGCTGAACTAATGCAAAATGCAGGAGAACCAAAGCGGAACCCAGGAGAACCAAGGCTGAACAATGCAAAATCCAGGAGAACCAAGGCTGAACCAAAGCAGAACCCAGGAGAACCAAGGTTAAACAATGCAAAACCCAGGAGAAGCAAGGCTCAAACAATGCAAAACTCAGGAAAACCAAGGCTGAACTGATTCAAAATCCAGGAGAACCAAGGATGAACCAATGCAAAACGCAGGAGAACCAATGCAAAACCCAGAAGAACCAAGGCTCAAACAATGCAAAATGCAGGAGAACCAAGGCTGAACCAATGCAAAACTCAGGAAAACCAAGGCTGAACTGACTCAAAACCCAGTTTTGAATCTCCTTGCAGGAGAAGCAAGGCTGAACCAAAGCAGAACCCAGCAGAACCAAGACTGAACCAATTCAAAATCCAGGAGAACCAAGGCTCAAACAATGCAAAATTCAGGAAAACCAAGGCTGAACTGACTCAAAATTCAGGAGAACCAATGCAAAACCCAGGAGTACCGAATTAGGGACAACTGAGAGCCCAAACTGGGAGCGCCCGAGGCCCAGCACAGAGGCTGAGCAGCTCAGGGGAGAGGGAAAGGAGGAGAGCTCAGCCCATTCATCTTTGTTTCACTCCCAGCAAGCGCCCAGCACCGGGGGATACCCCGTGCTAACACTTGTAAAAAGCAGCCAGGAGTAAAAACCTTGTTAGCGAGATTCCCAGTCAATTGACCTCATCCCTCAGCAGCAAACAATAAAAGGGGCTAATTTAGGCTGCCATAAAAAGCCCCACTATCTGCACCTCACAAAAGCTGCACAAAGCTCTGCTGTCAAGAGCCCCATTTCTGAGATTTAAAAAGCAACTTTCAATGGAGCCAGCCGCGCTGGGAGGTTCGGGAGCCTTTTGTGTCCTCTCCAGTGTGCTGCTGCTAATAAATTGTGCCCAGGGACCTAGGGATCCTGCCTGGCAAAGGGGAGCCAGCCCTGCTCCCATTCCACCCTCAAGTGTCCGTTTGTTTCCCTGGTTTGGTCACAAACCAGCCCAAAATCTCCTTCCCAGCTGGATTTTTGCAGCACTAACAAAGATCCCGTTAAGCCACACGCACGGATCAGTGTGGGACAGGGTTTTCCAAGAGAGACAACTGAAAAATGCACCAATAAAGTGGTTTAAAGGCCTGACCAGCCCAAAATCTCCTTCCCAGCTGGATTTTTGCAGCACTAACAAAGATTCCATTAATCCACACGCACAGCTCGGTGTGGGACAGGGTTTTCCAAGAGAGACAACTGAAAAATGCACCAATAAAGGGGTTTAAAGGCCCGAGCAGCCAAATCAAAGACTTGTTTTCAAGTAATGAGTTATTTCAGGCAGAGAGCAAGATGGAAACACTCTGGAGTTGCTTTGTGGAAGTCACCAGCAGCGTCCCCCAGCCACCCACACAGTGGGTAAAGCTCTTTTTTGGCCTGGCAATGAGTTGGGCAAAAGGCTCAAGGAAGTTCTCCAGTGCCTGGAGCACTTGGTAGCATCCAGAGGCTGAGCTCAGTTGTGTTTTGCTGGCTTAACAAAAAAAAAATTTCAAGCGGAGAATAAAAAATTCAATTTTTTTTTGCCTGCCAATAACCACAATTGTATAGATTAGGAGAGGCAGCGTTTAAAAGAAAAGGATAAATCCCACTTTGGCCTTTATTCCTAAAACTTCTGGTGCAGAGGAAGAGGCAGGACAGCACATTTCTGAGCAGGACCGTGAGTTGTGAGGGTTTCATTTGCTCCACCAGACAGATGGAAGTGCTAACTGTCAGGAGCAGTAAGGATCTGCCTGACATTTATGGTAAAGTCATTTATGCCTGATGACTCATTTGCTTTATGGATTAAGTTCCATCAAAGCCAGTTTAACTCAAGTCCCCAGCCAGCTCCCAGACAAGGCTGGAAAAGCTCTTTCTGGAGCATTTTTTAACACTTATTCTATATGCTTGCAAAAAAAAATGTCACATCACTTCCAATGACATCAACTTCAGGAACTCAGAGGAATCGTTGTGGTTCAATGAAAAATAAACCAGCTGGAGAGGAGGATCAGAGTGACTTCATCTGGCCCTGGCAGCAGCTCCCTAAATCCTGGGATTCTTCAGGGCTCCCACTGTTCATTAACTGGACTCGGGTTAGGGCCTCACCCCAAAACTCTGAGATTCAGCGTCCCTAAGGGAAAATCCTGCTGGATGTTGGAAACTCCTGCATTTCAACTGGAGAAACACAGGCCCAGGGTGAAGGGTGATAATGTAAAATCTTCCCAATTATTGGGAATCACTGAAGTTTATCCTGACAAACTCCCTGGCTCCATAACCCCAAACCCAGGCAGAGGCTGGAGAGGGGCAGGGGTTCAGTGCAGCTCCAGGATGAAGTGGAAGCTCAAAAACCCCTAATCCCTGTCTTGGAGCCAGCCTGGCAGCCCTCAGCTGTTCCACTTGATAAATCCTGTCACCAGCACTTCCCAGGGATTCTCACAGCCCAGCTCCAGCCTGGAGTGGTGTTGGAGACATCAGCAAAGGCCCAGGAACCACCACAGCTCTGCCACGGGGAAACCCCAAAAATCAGAGGTGCTCAGAGCATCCCAGAGTCCCTCCTTGAAACACAGCAGCTCCAGGAAAGCAGCAAAAATGCAGCAAAGGGGTCAGACAAAGCCTCAGCATCCCCCCAGTCCCTGTCCCCATGTCCTGAGCGCTCTCCTGGCCAGGAGTGACCCCACAGACAGAGCAGCTGCTGCCGAAAGAGCTTCCTTTGGGCACTGCAGCATGGGGAGGTAATTGTTGAAAGTTTGGCTAAATAATAATGAATTTAAAAGAGAAAAGCTTGACTCGCACGCAGCTGTGACTCAGCTACACATTGCTGGTGGTTTGGCTAAATCCAGCTGGGTGTTTGTGTCCCCATCCTGCTCAGAGGGGCTGCAGGGCTGGATGGGGCTGCTCTGGGGTTACCCCAAGAACAGCTCCTGCTGCTTTGGGCACTCACACAGGAGCCTCTGCCCAGCCCTTTTTGGAAAAACCAGGTTTAATTCAGCAGAGCTGAGAGAGAAAAGTGTCACCAGCACAAAATGTGGCTCCAAACCCTCTTGAGAGCTGGGGAAAGTTTCTGTTTTTCACTGCATCTCTGTGTGGGGACCACAGTGAAGCCCTGGGACCAGGGATGCTCCTGGCTCAGCCTGGACTGGGGGTGCAGCACTGGGCTTAGGGTTTCCCTGGGGTCCCCACACAGAGATGCAATGAAAAAGAGAAACTTTCCCCAGCCCTTGAGAGGGTTTGGTGCCACATTTGATGCTGGTGACACCCTGAGCCCAGTGCTGCAGCCCCAGCCCAGCCCGGGCAGGAGCATCCCTGATTTTGGGCTTGCAGAGCACAAACTCTGCAATTAGCACAGCCCACGAGCTCTTCCCCTGCCCACAGCAGCAAGAGGAGCATCAGCCCTCTGGCTGGGTGCTAATTAACCTCTCTGCTAATTGCCCAACCTTTCTGTTTTACAGTCCCAGGGAGGAAGGCCGTTTCCCATCCTGTGAGGATCCCCGAGCTCGCTGCTCCTCCTGCCTGCTGGGCTGGAAGGAACGGGCCAGGGAAGTGTTGTCCCCTCCTTGTCCCCTCCCCTGAAGCCTGGCACCTCTCCATGCTGTCCCCAACACCCAGCCCTGCCCCAACACGAGACCAAATCCTGTTTTTCCCCCCATAGCTGCTGCATCCTTGGACCTGCAGCCTCGTGGCTGTGGTTTAAAATTCAATTAATCGATTCAATTCAATCCTGCCTTAAAATGAAGAGGTATTTTGGAGCAAAGGGCTGCTTGCAGAGCCCACAGAACACTTGAGGTCTGCCTGTGTGTGCCATCCCAAACCCAGCTGGGGAGCAGCTCAGCAAGGACTCCTGGCTGGAAGGGAAGGACAGGCCATTCCCTGAGAGGGGAACAAAAGCCAGATGGCTTTGCTAATTCTGGAAAGCTCTCCTGAAGCAGCTGTCGCTCTGCCAACACCCAAATACCCATCAAGGACTCCCTGGCAGGGCAGGAGGCCGCAGCACAAGGCCCATTTCCAGGTGGACACTTCCCACCCAATCCCAGAGTCAAAAACCCTAAATAACCCTAAATAACCCTAAAGCAAACACAGCCCTGAGCTCCCCCTGAGCACCTTAGCAGTGCATTTCTCCAGGGATTTTTCTTGGTTTTCCAAGCTGGAAAAGGCACTTTGGGAAGGGCACAGCACCCCTCAGCAGGGCTGTCACAGCCAGCCCTCCCTCACGGGGGGACAGAGCCAGGCTGCACAAGCACAGCTGGGATTTTCTGGAGAAAATGGAAGATTTGAGGTGGGGAACACAAGCAGGAAAAAGTGGAGAGAGGTTTGAGCGTCCTGTCCCTGCATGCTGGGCCTGGCAGGTCCCTCCCAGGCAGGGGATGTGTCCAGCTGTCCCCTGACTCATGTCTGGGGCTCCAAACCACCAGACGTGGGCTGTGCGCTCCCCTTCACAGCACAAAAGTGGTTTTTTAGTGGTTTTTTTTAGCTTTTGCTGCAGGGAATTCCACCAGAGAGCAGGACCCACCCTGAGGAAAAATGATTCTGTGGCTTCTGGTTTTCCTCCTGGCTGACATCAGCCCTGGGAGCCTGGTGGCATCACCACTGCAGCCCTTTGGGACCAAACATTGGCAAGATTTGGGGTTTCGCTTCCACTTCGCTTTCCCTGCTTTTCACTTTCCTCTTCCCCCCTGCTTTTCACTTTTTCCTTTTTTCCAGGTCCTTCTTAAAGCTGGATTTCTCTGCATCTCACCTCAGTGGGACGGGGAGGTGCAGCCAGGGAAAAGCAGCCAGGCAGTGGGGACTGCAGGAAAAGGAAAAGGCAGCCAAGGTGCCTTAAAAAAATAACAAAGCTGCTAAAAAACACCGAGAGAGAGAGAGAGAGAGATCCTTAAATCAACAACCTGCTCAGCCACTCTGCTGGGCTATTTTTATGTATTTATGTCTGTTGAACAAACCACAATTTATCTCCTGGGGTTTCTGGGTGCAAAACAATCAGTTCTGGCCACAAAAAGCAGGATGGGGCTGCAGGCCCAGTCTGGAAGGGTGGCTGGACTGGGAGAGGGGCTGCTGGGACAAAAGGCTGCTTTATATTCCCTGCTTCCCTCCACCCTGGCCAAGCACTGTGTGCTAGCACAGGCAAAAATCATTTGAGGCAAAAATAATAGGAGAGGCAAAAATAATAGGAGAGATTTCTGCAGCTCTTTTGCAAAAAGAGGGGGAAAAAATAATGGCACAGTTCAGGTTTTTAAAGGGTAAAGAATAGAAAGAAAGGAAAGAAGAAGCCCCTGCCAGTCCCACTCCTCTCCACCCCAATAAAGAGAGAACATCACAATAGGAAAATGAAACTCGAGAGCAAAGTCAGCCTCTACGTTTGCAAAACGAGAAGTTTTGAACTTTTCTTTTTTGAATTGTGTGCTCTGAGCAGATGGCCTGAGCCCCCCCAGCAGATCAGGAACACATGTGAAGAACCAGCAACCTGAACCACAGGTTTTTATTAAGCTGCAGTTCAGATTTCATCCCACTGAAGTGAACATTGTCCCTCTGCAGCAGCAGCTGTGGGGTGGCTGCCCCTCAGAGGGGCTTTGCAAATGTCCTGGGTGTCCCTGGGTGCTGATAACCCTGAGGGATCTCAGGGATGCCGTGGCTGCCTGGCTGGGGCTGATCTTGGCTCTCTAATTCTGGATATTTGTCCCTGTGACACCTCCAGGTGCCAAGCAGTGCTGACTTCAACAGCTCCTCCACTGGGAGAGAGAAAAAACCTGCCAGATTTGGGTAATTCTGGGGGATTTGTGTCACTCTGCAGGACAGGAGCTGGGGCTGGGTTCTCACTGGGTTGTGAACCTCACACTGGATCTAATTTGGATCTGATTAAGCCATGCACAAACCAAGCTTGACTGGAAGAAAGAATTCCTCTGCTGGTTTAGTTTGGAGCTGCTGGGCAAAGCTGAACCTCCCATTTCAGGGGGAGAAGGGAAGAAAAAAAAGGTAAAAAAACCTGCCTGCAGAAAACCCTCCCAAACTCCCATGAACACAGCACAGAGCCTGAGCTGCTGCTCCCCCTGTCCAGTGTGGACTGAAAAAGGGGAAACTGGGTTCTGAGAGGAGCTGGAAGGAGAGGAAAGCAGGTTTGGGGTGTGCTGGGCACAGCCACACCACAGGGAAGGGGATGCTGGGCTCAGAGCTGGGGTAGGTTCAAACCTCTCCTGTCTGGGGCTTTAATGGGGCCTCCAGGCCCAAGCAGTTCATTTCTAACCCCTACAAGGAGCTCAGGCAGGACTGGATCTCTCCCTGCAAGGATCCTACCCAGAGGGGAGAGTTGGAGTAGAGCTGTTGTAGGCATTTCCTAGAGGGAAACACCTTCACCAAAGGAGCAAAAACCAGTTTGTAAACCCAGTTTACAGCTGCTAAATATTCACTTCATGGGCAGCAGGAACCTGGGGGAGAGATTTCATCTGAAGCTTTAAAGGCAGCCATGAGGAAGCTCTCTCTTCTCATGAATTCATTAGGATAACCCTGCATTTTTTTGGCTGCTTTCCCCCCAAAACCAAGCCCTGGGTGATGCCTGTGTGCAGCCCCAGGTGTGTCTGTCTGTCCCAATAATTCTTCTGTCTGATGGCTGATTTCAATCACTTCTGACAGGGAAAAGAGGCTCGGGATAATTAAACTGCTATAAATGTCATGGAAACAGACAGCTCAGGAAAAGAAATCCTCCCAGAGCCTTGGCTGTGCTGAGCCCTCCTCTGATCAGACCCAGGCACTCAACAAACATCTCTTTAATGTCCCCACCACCCCTTTCATGTCCCTACCAGCAGCTGAGGGAACCACAAAGCACAAATTAGAAGGGATCTAGGCCTGGCTGATCCCAGAGCATCTCTGAGCTTCCCAATTCCCACAGCTGCTGGAAAAACATGGGCTGAGGCACCACAAAATGAGCACTTTTCCTTGCCTTTGTGCCTATCCATGGAAAAAACAAAATAAAACAAAACAAAACATTTTCCTCCATTTTCCAGCCCCAAGACAGATGGAGGAGGGAAGGGAGCGTGCCCAGGTCTCAGCTAAGGCAGATTCCAGGGTTTTGTGGGATTTCCAGAGGGATTTCAGCAGATCCAAGGGTTTTTGTGGGTGCCTGTCAGCAGCTCCAGGCTGGCACTGCCACCTCAGATGAGCCTTTCCAGCGGCTGCTCCATCTGCTCTCAACACACTTGGAATCCCTTCCTGCCCCCTCCAAACACTCCCTGGAGTTATTTTTCTTCCCCCCCCCCCCACTCTGTGACCACACAGCAGCCTGGCACTCTGTGATTTCTGCCTTCAAACTCCTCATTTGGTGGCTCCAAATCAGCATTTCTGTCGTTGTGCACACAAATTACAGCCCCGAGAATAGAGGCCCCACAATCACCGTGTGCTGAGCTCTCGCTGCTCTCACATCCATCCTTTGTGGTGTAAAACCCTTTAACCCTGCACAGCTGGTTTTGCCTTCTCCCCCCTCCAGAGGATAAATTCCTAGTGGGAATCCAGAGGATGACTTTGAAAGGAATCCTTGAAAAGCTGCTCAAAACTGAGTTTTTCAGGGTTTTTTAAAATCAATGCACCTTCCATCTGTTTATAATATTAAACCCACCTCCCGTGAGAGGGACTTCATAGCAAGAGATCCCTCAAAACCCCCAAATCCATCCCTCAGATACCTCTCCAGAATTCAAACATGGAGGTTTTTTACCCTTTTTTTGTAGTTATTCTCTATTCCAGAGCTTTAACAAACCACCAGTGTGAAAAACCCCCTCAGCAGCAGTTTTTCCAGCAGTTCCTTCCCATTATTTTCCAACAGGAGCTGATTTGGCTCAGGTACATTCACACGGAGTGGTTTTGTTCCCTAATTGAAGCATCGAGTCAGATTATGCTTCTGAAGCAGCAAATGAGACTATTCACCAAAAAAAATCTCTTTATCCTTGCTCAAAACGTTTGCTTGCCTGGATATGCTTATGAAGAATAACTCAGGGAGCTCCTAAAAATGGGATTTTGCAATTTGAGCCTCATCTTGACAGTCAGGAAAAGAAATTTCCATGCAGGGACAAAGCAGTGGGACAGGGTGACACAGTGGTGCTGTCCCTGAGAGCCACCCCGAGTGTCCCATGTGCCAAGCAAGGCTCAATCCCATGGACAGCATCCCAAAAACCTCATTTAGACCCTCTGGAAAGCTGCATTAAATCATGGCCTGCACATTGTGGGAGGCATTTACATAAAGGAGCAGAGGGTCAGCCTGACCTTCAGTGTCCAGCGTGGAAATTTCAAAAAAAAAAAAAAAAAGAAAAAGAAAAAGAAAAAGAAAAGAAAAAATCCCACAAAAGCCCAGCCCAGGCCTGTGCAAACTGAATGGGGCCAAATGAATGGCTGGCATTGTGTGCCCTGCTGTGCCAGCCCTGGAACTGGCACTGAATGAAGCTGGGATGGGCAGAGGATGGGGCCAGGAGCAATTCTGAAAGAATCCCCTGGTTTTGTGTGAGGGGTACCCCAAAGGACACCCACACTCAATGCCCTGCGCTCACAGGCCAGCCTCAAAAAGAGATTTTGCTCCATTTTCCTCATCCCACTCATTAGGGATCCCTGGAAGAAACCCAAGGCCCCATTTCCCCTTGTCCTCCACTGCTCTCTGAGCACCAGGTAGTGCAGGCCAGCCTGGGCCGTGCCACCACTCTGTGTCACCTTACCAAGGTGACATCGTCCCCACATCCTGGCCCACGGGAAACTGCAGAATTTCCTTGCAAAGGAGGCACAGTCTGCAAAAACTCCCCTCAATCCCAAATTCCAGGCTGCCCAGCCTCCCCTTGGCACAGCCCGAGGTGCCAAAAATCCCTTTTCAATCTGGCTCAGGTGCCACCCCTCTGTGTCACCTTACCGAGGTGACAACGTCCCCACGGCCTGGCTGCTGTCCCCAGCTGAGCAGGGCCCTGTTACCCAGCCTGTCCTTTTGTGTGCAGAGGAGGCACTGTGCACAAAAACTCCCCTCAATCCCAAATTTGAGGCTGCCCAGCCTTCCCTTGGCACAGCCTGGGCTGTGCCACCGCTCTGTGTCACCTCACCGAGATGACAACGTCCCCAAGGCCTGGCTGCTGTCCCCCTCTGAGCAGAGTCCTCTTATCCAGGCTGTCCACAGGAAACTACAGAGCTTCCTTGGAGCGGGAGGCTACCAAACCTCCCCTCAATCCCAAATTCCAGGCTGCCCAGCCTCCCCTTGGCACAGCCTGAGGTGCCAAAAATCCCTTTTCAATCTGGCTCAGGTGCCACCCCTCTGTGTCACCTTACCGAGGTGACATCGTCCCCACGGCCTGGCTGCTGTCCCCAGCTGAGCAGGGCTCTGTTATCCAGGCTGTCCACAGGAAACTACAGAGCTTCCTTGGAGAGGGAGGCTACCAAACCTCCCCTCAGTCCCAAATTCCAGGCTGCCCAGCCTCCCCTCGGCTCCCTGTTCCTGCAGACCTGACCCCAATTCCCAATTAATTCCCTCCACCACCCCACTGAGTGCTGCCCTTCTCCCACCCCAAACCCCGTCCCCCTGATGCCAGCTCCTCACCCAGCCCTGCTCACACCATTCCAAGTTTCCCCTCTCCCTCCAGATCAAATAATCAGCCAATAACCCAGGGCTCTCCTGGAGGAGTTCTTTTTCCATGACATATGTGTGAACCATCAGGGATGGTTTAAAAACTGATTCCCCCTCATTACAAGGCCGGCACAAAGCTGCTCCTTTGTGTCTTCCCCCTCTGCACCACTGCCTGCTCTGGTTTCACATTGATTTATTTCCCTTTCATCTCTGGAAAATTAGGAATTCTGCTGCCCACAGGAGGATGGATAGGCCAGTGGATTGTGAGGGGGAAAATACAGAGTGAAGCAAAGCTTTTGGATTGAGTTACTCATTTGAAAACTCACTGAGCTGAAGTGGAGGCACTTGCTCAGGTTTTAGTGTAAAAAAAGGGTCACAGAGTCTGCCTGGGAGGTGTTGATCCCAAAGATCCAGGGGATTCCATTCCCACCTCTGGCCACAGCAAAGGTCAGGGATGCAAAGGGTAAAAGAGGATTTGGGGAGGGAGAGGCTGGAGGAGCAGCTGCTCTTGGGACAGAAAGGGAAGGGGCAGCAAAGAAATCCTGAGATCCCAGAACGGATTGGGATGGAAGGGACCTTAAAGTGACCCAGTCCCACCTGGGCTCACTCCCAATGCCAGAGCGTCACTGACATCTTCTATGGAAAATCCTTTCCTTAGGGTTTTTTTCCTCCTGAGAAGCTGAGAGGCCTCAGGAACAAAATGTAACCAATGGTTATCTGCTGCTGTGGAATGCAACAGGTGCATCTGGGATTGGGCTCATGTGGTTGTTTCTAATTAATGGCCAATCACAGTCCAGCTGTCTCGGACTCTCAGTCAGAAACAAGCTTTTGTTATCATTCTTCTTCTTCTTGCTTGCCAGCCTTCTGATGAAATCCTTTCTTCTATTCTTTTAGTATAGCTTTAATACAATAAATATCATAAAATAATAAATCAGCCTTCTGAAACATGGAGGCAAGATTCTCATCCCTTCCCTTGTCCTGGGACCCCGGCCCAAACCACCACACCAGAGGCTTTTTGGATCCCAGAGCACATCAGGGCATCCAGTCCCACCCCACAGCAGCCTCCTGAGGTACCCCAAACTTGCTTTTACTCCATTTTTTTTTCTCCCTCAGAGCCAAATTAAAGTGGAAGTGGAGCTGCTGTTTCCTCAGCCCCACAGACAGGATTTCCACCCCCAAGAGCCACCCTGAGCTTTCCTCCACACCAAGGTGGCTCAGGACCAAGGGGGTTTTGTGTGCACAGAGCCTTTTAATCAGCACTTGGAACGTTTTCTGCCCCAGGAGGTGAACACAGGTTTTATGGATTAAAGGCAAGAGGGGAGGGGGAAACAGACCTGGCTGCCAAAGTGATCTGGGGATAGAAATGGGATTACAGCCCTCAGCTTGGGGAGATCTGCTGACACACTCAGAAAATGCAACTCAACACCAAATTTTGGTTGGAAAAGGATTTTCCTGCATCTGGCTGGCAGCAATCACCCAAGCATGGAGCAGGGACCTGCTGGGACCACCCGAGGAGGAGGCTTTGTGCAGGTTCCTGTTGCTAATTCCCACCACTGCTGGAAATTTGGCTGCTGGGGCAAGAGCTGGGAACGGAAAGCTGAGCTGGTGTGCAAACATAGGTGTGACACCTCTCATCCACACACCTTCCTCCCTCGTTTTCCAGGAAACTCAAATGTGCCCTTTGTTAATGTTCACACCCCAAAGCATTTTTTTCAATTGGGTTTTTTTTATTTTTTTGGCCACAAAAAATGGTTTGGGTTTCATTTATTCCGTGCAGCATTTACCACCTTAAATTCAGCATTAAAAAAAAAAAAATGAAATCTTGCCTTGGAGCTGGATTTGGATGATCTTTGGAGAAAGCTGATCTTTCTGTGATTTTTTTTTTAAGCATAAAACCTGCACAGTTCCATGAACAGCACCCCAACTTTTCATCCCAAGGAAGGGAGCTGGGTTTGTGCACCCTGGGGCCTGAAAATCAGGTGTGAAATTCATCCCAGAAAGGAGATTCTCCAAAGCAAACCCATGAAGGAACAGGACTGGATGCAGTGGAGGCTGAGCATCCCCAGACCTCGGATTTCACAGTTCTGAACATCCCCAGCCCAGATCTCACCCTTATGAGGATCCCAGCCTAGATTTCACAGTTTTGAACATCCCCAGAGCTTGGATTTCACCTTTCTGAGCATCCCCAGCCTGGATTTCAGTTCTGAATATCCCCAGCTCAGATTCACCCTTGGATCTCACCCTTCTGAGCATCCCCAGCCCAGATTTCCCCTCTCTGAGCAGCAAACTGGCAGAAGGACAAACCAAACCTGCAGATAAATTTGCTCCTGCAAGGCATCAAAGCCTCAGCAGAGCCTTGCATTGTTTGCAGCCATTCCAGAGCAGGGAACAGCACCCAAAAGTCACTTTCAGCACTGATTTCCCCCACATTTTCCCCTGTTTGTTCGAGTAGGTCTGACCTCCTGAACCCCAGCCAGCACTGGCTGCGTGTGCAGAACAACGAGCCCACGGTCAGGGATTCATTTTCCATGTTCTTGCAGGGGATAGAAAACTCCCAGACACCCCAATCCCCATCCAATCTTCTGGAGAAATCATTAGGAATCCCCTCTTCCAGCTCCCATCCCTGGGGGATGTGTTTATTGGGAATATTTCCACTTCAGCCCTGTCAGGGGGAGGACTACACCTGCACACTGGGGATGGCTGCAGTGGGCTTGGATTTTCCTCTGGGTTTTGGCAGGCAGCCCAGACTGCCTCCAAAAAGAAAAAAAGAAGGGACTAGAAAGACCTCACCATGTGTGAGGAACATGTGTTTCATTTGTTCAGGCCTCAGTGGTGAGGGAAGGGGGTGAACACGGAGTCAGCCCAGAGGTTTTTAGGTTGGGAAGGATTTTTACTCTGTCCTGCTCTCAGAAAAGGGGAAAAAAGGCAGGAAAATAGCAAAAGAGATTGAAATTACAGAGAAGCAGAAGCTTGAGCACCACCAGTTGGACAAGGACACAAAGCCTGATCAGCCTCATCATCCTCTTCCTCCAGCTTCTGGGGTTTGGCTCAGCTGAGCCTTTACTTCCCACAAATTCACTGCAACAATCCAAACCCACCGCCCTTTTGTAAATAAAAAAGGATTTTTCCTATTTACAGGCTGCAAAAAAATTTAACTTTTATGCAAGTAGGACTAATTGGTGAATAACCTCCCACACAGAACAAGGTTCCCAAGTGAGCAGGGAAGGGGAACATGCCCTGCTTTGGGCCAGGGCTCCCTGTCACGCTCTGCTCCCAAAAATCCCTTTTCCATCTTGCTCAGGGATGCTGCCAAAAACCTTCAGCTGGAAACTTCTCCCCCAAAGCACAAGGATTTGGCTTTTCCCTGCTGCTCAAGCTGAGGAAAATCATCTTTCCCAAACACATCCATTTGCTGCTCCTTCCCAAATCCCTTTGTGGCTCTTTCCCTGCCCCTGAAACTCCATCCTGGTCCCTGCAGATCCACAGCAGCCCTGCAAACCTTGCAATGATGTCACTGGAGAGAGGAGCAGCTTTCCAGCATTACATCAGCCTGTCTGGGCTCAGCAATCAGCCTCCTGCTCCTCAGACTTTCCATGGAAGAAATTCATCCCCCTCCTCCCTCCTCCCGTCCAAAGAGGGGGGGAAACAAACTCCAAATGGAGCCAGGGCTGGAAGAGAAATGACCCCGCACCTCGGAGCATCCACCACCCCAAACAAGCCTGGGGCTGCTGCCTGCCAGCACTGAAACACAAAAATCTGCCAGGGGGATCTGAGGAACAAGCAGCCACAGCTCCCCAAATCCCACAGAGTGCCTGGAGGGCTGGAAATTGCTCCAAAGGATGAGTTTTGCCTCCCGGAGATCGCTCGGTTTTCCTCTGGTTTTACTGCTCCTTTCTGCAGCAGGGACCCCAAGCCAGGGGAAGGGGACACAAGTTGCCTGTCCCCTCCAGGCCAGCAGGGATGGAGAGCCCTGCAGCATCCCAAACTCGTGGCAGAGCCCAATTTCCCCTTTAGCATCCCTTGGGGAAATGCTCCTCCAAACCAGCTCCTCTGTGGGAGCCCCTGGTACCCAACCATCAGGCTCCAAACTGCTTGTTTGAGGGATAATATCCAAAAAAGTGTAGATTTTCCACTGGCACATCCCAGCTGCAGTGCCCAGGAGCAGCAGGGTGTCAGTGGCTCCTGGGATGAGGTCCCACATCCTCCACCAGGAATTCCCAGAGGACATTAATCCTGGATTTTCAGGCCTAACTGCCCCATTTCCCACCCTTTGCCAACAAAACCCTCAATAGTGCCATCTTAGCCCAGAAACCACCCAAATCACCAAATTCCAGCCTGGTTTTGGGTGGGAGGAACATTAAAAATTCATCTTTTCCACCCCCAGTGGTGGTGGTGGTGGCACCTCCTAAAACCAGGCCTTAAATCTGGACAAGCTCTAAGACCACGCAGCTTCCTAAGGCTGATGTTTCACTTGGCACCCTGAAAAGATAAATGATAGACTGCAGGAGTGTTTGAAACATCAATAAAAAGCACTTTTAGGATCTGTTTGAACAATAAAGTGCTTTGTAAGCCATCAGAGGCCTGCAGGCATTCGATACCAGCAAACAGCACTAATTATCCACACATGCCAGCACAGTTGCTTTGACAGTTCATGAAATGGAATTTACCACTGACCAAACCGAAAAAACAAACAACCCACGGAAAAACCAACCCAAAAAAGCAAAAAAAAAAAAAAAAAAAAAAAGGAAAAAAAGTGGATTTTGTAATCATGACTAACGAGGCTCCATCATTACAGGCAAGGCTGACCCAGTCACCAAGCTTGAGTGCAGGCCAGATGGCTGAACCTGCAATTACCCAGCGAATGGAGATGGAAAACAAGAGTTTCAGCAGAGTGTATGCAAACAATCCAGCTGATGTTTCCAGCCAGGCTCTCACTTTCCTCGCTGGCACCTGGCACTGAGGGGTCAGATGAGCCAGCGCCACTCTGGGGTGGAAATGAAAGCACAGAGTCACTTTTACAAGCTGGTTTGCAATTCTTATTCTGGCCCAAGTGCTGCCCTCCCTCCCTGATAAAACCAGATGACGTCCCTGGGCACCTGTGTAAGGTGATGCTGTGGCTGAGGTGCTGCCAAACGGGGCCAAATTTCACATTTTTGATCAGATCGACTGCATCGCTTGGACTGCTGCCCCAAAAACCTCCCTGGTAATTGCAAACCCATCCAGAGGCATAATCCTCAATAATTGCAGACATTTTCTAGGCAGCACTGCTCTCCTGGAAGAGCCCAGAGCTGTGATTTAATCCATATGTCTCAAGTGCACCATTTTAAAGAGGATCCTTTGGAAAAAAAAAAAAAATAAAAAAAAATAAGGCAAAGCAGAAGGAATGACAAGAAAACCAGCAAGCAAATGGAGAATTATTAGGAGACTGGGGAAAGCTACAGACATCTTCAATAAAGATCCCCAAATGCTGGCTCAGGAGGTTTTATTTTCCATCCTCTCACACTGTGGTATATGGTGGTGGTGTAAAACATCCCCTCTCTGCACTCCCTGAAAGACTGCACAGCAAAGGAGGTGAAATCAGATTTGGCAGGGCCAGCAGAGCAGGCAGCCAGCTCTGTAAATTACCTGCTTTCAGCAGCCTGCCAAGGCAGGGGGAGAGAAATGGGAACATGGATCCGTGGTGCATCCTGACAGACAAATCCAGGTTAGGAAAAACCACTAATTTTTAAAAATGGGTTTTGAAGTCGAACGAAAACTTCATTAATCTGGGCTTTCCCTGCTCCTTCCTGAGCCTCTGGGCTGAGCCCAGATCTTGCAGGATGTGCTGGGTCCAGCTCTGAGCTCATGGAGAGCTCCTGGGGTGCTGCTGCTTTGAAGATCCCAGAATTTCAAGATTATTTAGGTGGGGAAAGGCTCCAAGACTGACTCCAACCTGTGCCTGACCCCTATCTTGTCACAAACCCTGAGTGCCACATTTGGGTGTTTCTTGGACACCTCCAGAGCTGGGGACTCCAAACTTCCCTGCTCAGCCCATTCCCAATGCCTGACCACCCTTTCCAAACCCAGGTTAGTAAAAATCACTAGTATCAAAAATGGGGTTTGAAGTTGAATGAAAATTTCATTAATCTGGGCTTTCCCTGCTCCTTCCTGAGCCTCTGGGCTGAGCCCAGATCTTGCAGGATGTGCTGGGTCCAGCTCTGAGCTCATGGGGAGCTCTTGGGGTGCTGCTGCTTTGAAGATCCCAGAATTTCAGGATTATTTAGGTGGGAAAAAGCTCCAAGATTGAGTCCAACCTGTGCTGACCCACACCTTGTCACAAACCCTGAGTGCCACATTTGGGTGTTTCTTGGACACCTCCAGGGCTGGGGACTCCAAACTTCCCTGCTCAGCCCATTCCCAATGCCTGACCACCCTTTCCATGTTGAAATTCCTCCTGAATCAGGGAATTTCTTGCTTCCCCTCTATCAGAAGTGTTCCCCACACCTTGGCACTGCTGTTGATGTTTGCACAGGACCCTCCTACCACCAGGAACTGCCAAGACAGAGGTGCTGAGGCAAAATTTGGTCTAAATGTGAATTGGAGGTGGATTTAGACCTGAGGAGCTGACAAAGTCTAACTTAAGTTAGCACCAAGTTCTCTGCAGCCCAGCACATCAGTCCTGGGAGGAGAGACAGAGTAAACCTCCTCCTGGAGTCCACAGAGCTGTTGGATGTGTTAACAGCAGATCTGCCTGCAAGAGGAGGCTCTGAAACTTCCCCATCCCCAAAACCAGCAAAAAACCACCATAAAATGCACCAACATGTACAAAAACGTGCTTTTATTTCTACCCCTTCCACTAAAGCAAAAGCTTTTGATCCAACCTTCCAAGCTCAGAGTAAAATAACCTACAAAACTCAGAAAATAAGAGCATTTCCCAAGGATGCAGGAGCTGGGCAGGGAAGGAGAACACCCTGACGAGAGTGAAATGAAATCTGGGATTATCAACCCCAGGGATAATTGGTTTTTTGAGTGTAAACAAGGCCCAAGATGAAAAGAGAGGTGGCATTTGAAGCCCAGGAGCAGCTGAAGGGCCCCAATGTCTGGGCTGGGAGCATTGATGTGTCTGTCCTGCTTTGTCCTGGGCTGCCTTGGAGCTCTCAGCAGCCCTAAGAGCACCTCTGGCACCCAGCCCAGCCTCTCTGGCTCATCCCAAATTGCTTTCCCTCCATTTCTGATGGCTTGATTTCACTCGTGGGCTTGAGAAAAACAAACAAAAATCACAAAGGAGGAGAGGAAATCAAAGGCAGCATCTTTCAGCACCCTCCAGGGTGCTGTGTCCCATCCCAGGACAAGCTTTGGCACAAGTTTTTGTCAGCCCCTCCTGGCCACAGGTGCTGAGATCAGAGGAATCCACTTTTTTTTGGGTTTTACAGCACCAACTACACCACTGAGACACAGTTATGGCACTCAGCCGCACAAAATTAACTCCTCTTGTCTTCTGAAGGAGCCAAAAAGGACCTTAAAAAGCAATATATTCATGCCCTGAGCTTTTCCACACACAGGAAAAGTCAGTTCAGCCACTCCAGGCACTGCTGCAATCCAAGAGGGTCAAAACCCCACTTAACTTCTGGGACAAGGCTGCAAAATTTCACACAGATGAACCAAAAAAAAAAAATTGGCAGCAAAAGCAGTCACTTGTTCCTAGGCTGTCCTCAGGTTTTGCCAAAACCTACTCAATTTTTTACCCATGTCCACATCACAATTTAACAATGCCAACCCCAGCTCTGGAGCCAGGGGCTGTACAAGACTTTTATCACCACACAACAGCCCCAGGCTGGCAAATTAGGGGGAAAAAAATGGGAAATGCAGCAGGAAAACGGAACAGCAAGGTCTGAACAAAGCTCATTTTGCTCATCACTGGAGTAACACAGAGCAGAAAAACGGGGCTGGGCCCCTCCCTGCTGCAGAAACCAAATTTCTCATGGAATTTCTTCCCTGAGATGCCTCCAGACAGCCCCACAAAGGGGTTAAATCCAGCCCAGGGGTGGAAACATTTCCCTGCCCCAGACTTTGGGCAGCTCTTTCCCCCCAGCTCTGGGTTATGGGATTCCCCCATTCCCTGCTGGGATGCAGGTGTGACAGACCATGGGCACAAAATGGGCATCGCCAGGATGGTTTGGGAATTATTGTTGCCTTTCAGGCTGAAAATGCTTTTTTTTTTTTGCTGCAAAAGAGTCTTTCCCAAGCTTCTCCCTCTCTCTCTATTCCTACACTCAACCATGAGGACTTGGTTTCTAATTTATATTTAAAGGAAAGCAAATTAAAAGGAAGTTTTTCCCTCTAAAACTGAGACACATTCACATGGCTGCACTCCCCCCAGTGCTGCTGCACCACAGGAACTGCAGCAGAGAGAGTTTATCCCCCACCACGGGCTGGATTTTTGTCCTTCCCTCTCCCCCTGCAAAATAAAATAAAAAAAAAACCCTTTGCAGCCTCATCCCCTCAGCTTGAAACCTCCCAACCCTGCAAGAGCCCATCCTGCCATTTGTAAACTCCTGTTTACAACGAACCCAGCACAAAACTCAGCTTGTCCAACCTGGGCCCAGGGCTTGGCCCCATTTCAGCCCTCCCCAGTCCCTCACAGAGACCCTCAGAGCCTCCCAGCTAATTGAATTTTAATGAGAGGAAGTCATTTTTCCACTGGAAGAATGTTTTGCTGGAGAAATATTTTGAAACTCCTCTAACCTTTCCTGCCAGGCTTTTTCCAAGTGTTTTTTGGGGTTTTTATTTTTGCAGCAGAACACGCGTGAGGAAGTTCCCATCCGAGCTCTGAGCTGCTCCCCTCACAACCCCAGCATTTCAATAATTACAGCTTCCAAAACAAAAAGCGTTTGGGGCTGGTTTGATTTCAGTCCTGACAGGGAGGATATGAGTTCCCACTGCTTTACAGCTCCTGTGTGAGACAGAGCCAACCCCAGCCCTGTCTCCAATCCCACTCCCACCTCACTGGGTTATTTTCATTTCCAGCAGAAGTGACAAACACAGCAGAGCAGAAAACCTCTGTCCTGGTTTAGGGCGAATTTGGGAGAAAACAATACCAAAAAAAAAAATTACAAACACAAATATACAAACATCATAACATCACCCTATGAGAACCTCCTGAGCTGGGGTTTGCAGATGGGGTGGGACAGCAGCAGCTTCATCTCCTGCATGCTCCAGAAACCCTCAGCTTTCCAGGAACACAGAAATTGAACCCTTTGTTCTGGGCCTGCACAGTTTCTGCTTAGCCTTGCAGAAAGGAGGAAGGAGGGGCCAAAGGAAATGGAGTTGCTGAGATATGAAGGAAATTAGGTTCTAGTCCACTGCCTTCAGAAAAGCTTCTTCCACCCCAGTTAAAGCTGCTGGTGGCTTCAGTGGTGCGTGAGGAGGGGACCAAAAAAAACCCAGAAAGGATAAATATCAGAACTAGAGGGGGTTTATATCCATCTTGTGTAATTTCAGTACATGCAAGACAAAGAAAAATAAGAATTTTCCAATGACCCAGTTCTCATTAATGCCAGCAAGATCCTGTAGCTGCAGCCCACAGCCAGAACAGGCGAGAGGCTCCTTTGCACCCCAAACCTGAGGAGGTCCTGATGCCTTGAGAAGGGTGGCTTAGAACAGAAACTGGACAGAGCTAAAGAATAAAGCAGGGATTTATTAGGAGGCCTCCATGGATGCACCTTGGGCAGCACAAGAGCCCAGCCAAGATGAACCAAAATGGTCCCAAAATGCACCCAAAATGCACGGCCGGGCACGGGGTCTCTCCCTTGGATCAGTTCTGCTCCATTTGCATCTTGCAGTTCATTGTCCCATTCCAGCTTTAGCCCCTGCAGTCCCACCCTTGTTTTTCTCTCTCCAGCCCACGGTGTTTGTGCTCTTGGGGCTGAGATTTGGATCCTTTGTCCTTGGTGCCCAGCTGGAGCAGGAATTGTTTTGTCTCCCTGCTCTGTGCACAGAGCTCCCCATCCCATATATGAAGCTCAGACCCAC
Source organism: Molothrus aeneus (assembly GCF_037042795.1). Lineage (NCBI taxonomy): Eukaryota > Metazoa > Chordata > Aves > Passeriformes > Icteridae > Molothrus > Molothrus aeneus. The sequence goes on along the minus strand of NC_089664.1, from coordinate 8,501,545 downwards.
CCACTAAAGCAGCACAGAATGTAAAAATATAAAAGCTAAAGCTGAGGCACCAGTCCCACAGCCCCTTGGGGTTTAAATTCTTTTCAGCAAGGGAACATGGCCACAGAAAGGGCTAAAAGAGGAGCAGGGAGCACCCATGAACACCTGGGTTCAGTTCCCTCCCTGGCAGAGGAACCAGGTGAGCCCTAAAAAGCACCTGGGAACCCCCCAGATTTCAGGGGCAGTTCTGGGAATCCTGTCATTTCACAAAATGAAAGTGCAGGTTTTTCATCCAGCCTGGATGTGACACCAAAGTCCTTCCAGGGGCTCTACCGGACCTGAGCTGGAGAAGAGCTCTCCACTTTTATATAACAAGGCAAAACCCAGCATCCAGAGCTGAAATATTTGGCAGAATATCCAACACTTGTGAAAGACACTCCAGTGCCCATTAAACCCAGCTTTTACTTTCCATTCTAATTGTTCAACTTCCCAGGGAATGTCTCTTAATTTAATACAATTTCAAGATCCAGGCCTCACTCTGTAACTGGGATTTTGGCAGATCTATCCAGCCCAGGCATTCCTGCTCTGTTTACAGCAGAGCAGCTCCCAGATGTTGGTAATATTAAACAGACTGGAACTTTCCCTCTGAGTGACAGCAAAATGCAAGCAAGAACTGGCTTTGCTATGGCTCTGATTAGCCAGGGATAGGAGATATTCCCATCCCTTTGCTGGGCTGGGGAGGCCCAGGAGATCCAGCTCTTCCTCTTAATAAATTCCACAAAAATAAAGAGCTAGAGATCAACAAGGCTTGATTACACCCCATTGCACTTGGTGCTGGTTTTAGGAAGCAATTCCAGCTCACAAGAAAGATCATGAACAGGATTCTCATCCCCAGGAAAGCCTCACAAGTGCAGCAGAGCACAGAAGTTGATTTTGCCAGGGAAATGTAGACATTAAAATGCTGCTGAACTATGGGATAAAGCTTCTCCCATCTGTACCTTGTCTATAAATAATGCTCTGCCTTTCTGCTTCCATCACACAGGAACATCCCACCCCTCAGGAATTTGCTTTGCCTTCGGAAGCGGAGTGTGGGAGGTGACAACCAAGCCAACCAAGCTGTCAAGGAGAGTCCCCTCGTGTCATGGAGCAAAAGAACCAAGAATCCATGGCCAATGAGTGGAAAAAGAGCAAATTCCGACAGCCCCAGGGTGAGCAGGGGCTTGGGAGGGAGCTGCATCCCTCAGCCTTCATTCACTGCCCCTGCAGCTCTAAATCCCAGCATGGGATGAACCTTGTGAGCCCTTCCCAGTTTAAATGTGCCAAGAGTTCCAAAAACCCAGTGTAGAGGTGGTCCAGAACCCCAGCAAGGGCTTGAAACCAGACAACCAGAGGAGCTCATTCCACCAAGGCCACCTGGCCCTCAATTTTCATCAGTACGACAAAAACACAAAATAAAAACTTAAAATCACAAACAACAGCGTTCTACTGTGGGAAAAAAAAAAAAAAAAACCAAAAAAAACCAACAAAAATTTCAAAAATGAGCTGGAAGTGTCTCATCATCCCTGTGGAACAGCTGCAGAGCTGCTCCTTGCCATGGCTCACCTCAAAGACCTCCTCATCCAAGATCCTGGTGCCAAAGACGATGATGCCGTTGACGTCGATGATGGGGTGCTCACTCCGGTCCAGGAACTTGGTGATTTTCTTCTTACAGTCCAGAACCAAGGTGACATTTTTCTTCTGCACGCTCAGAGCCACCCGGTGCCACCTGTGAGGACACAGCCCACAGATGCGTCAGGCACCGCCCTGGGCTTTGCAGGACAAGGCAACGATTGAACAAAACATGAACTTTCAGGAATTGATGCTCTCGTGGAAATCCTGCCTGGGCAGAGCCTAAAGGGTTGGCTGGCAGGAGAAATGCTGGTTGACAGCTTTCATCCCTCCAAATCAGGCAGGAGAGGGCCAGCTCTGGCTTCAGCAAGAAGCAGGGATAAAGCCACACTGTTGTCTCCCTTTTCCACCCTCTTTTCAAGCCCTGCACAAGCCTCAGCGTGGATTTTGCAAGACAAACTGATTTTTTTTTTTTTTGAAGGCCCTTTGCAGGAAAATCAAATGTTCCTATCCCCACAAGTAGCAGACAGCAGCACTGACTGCTCATTTACAATTCTTACAGATGTCAAATTAATCCACCAAAGGCCAACATGACAGAGTGGGGCACCTGTCAGCTGCCAGGGGTGTGCAAATACATTTCTACAGGCACGATTCCCATTTTACACAGTGTTCAACATGCTGGCATGGATACAAACAATGAACTGTTTTTTCCTTGGTGCACAAAATGTCACTTACTTGCCATCTGCTAGGTTAATGCCTCTAAAGAGAGGATAGTCTTCTGGGCCTGGCTTTCCTGTATGGTCTTCATACAGGAATACAGGAGATCTACCCAACTCCACACCAATTTGCTGGATCCCTTGCTCATTGTAAATTGAGATCAAGAAGGACTGACCTCCTTTCTTCGCTTTTACAGTGGTTAGAATGGAGAAGTCCTCTGGGAAGGGGGAAGCTGGAGTGGAAAAGCAAAGAGGTTAGTGAGGTTTCCTCGGAAATAATCCCTACATCAACAGTGCTGTTTTGTCTGAGAAGCCATGGCTGGTTTGTCTCCAGATGTGGGCACATCAGCAGCCTTAAATGTTTATATAGGGCCAGATGAAGATGTGGATTTTCCCCAGATACTCTGGGGTGAAACCCCTGTGTTGGGGGAAACAAAAGTTCTACAAAAGTCATTGGCTTAAAATTGCGTTTTTTGCACCCAACCCTTCCAAAAGAAGCTCCCCTAAAGCTCTTTAGGACACAAGGCAAAATCTTTCATGGGGTGCTCCAAATGAATTTAGGTTGTCAAAGGGACAGAGGAAATCAAGCCTCAACACAATCTTGAAGGGTTTTTCTTTAAGGGAGCAGAGAATTGCATCAGGATTTGTTCATTCCAGATGAGAACAGAAGATTTCGTGGTTTTGCCTTTCAGGGTTGCTGCAGACACACACACACAAAAAAAATCTGAAAAAGGAAATAAATCTGGCAATCAATGGAAAATGCTGGTTTGCCTGCTTATTAAACAGCACCTCATTTCCTGACCTTTCCTCCCCTCAGGAAAGAGCTGTGTCTGATCACAGGTGATTTCTGTCTTTATTTCTGCAAGGTTTGGAGGAGCCATTAAAGCCATTAAACTCTGTCGGTACAGGGTCAATCTGCAAGGCCAGGCAAACACATTTAAAGATTCAATCTGAGCATCACCCTCTTGCAGAAACCCAAATTCCTCCCCTCTCTTTGGATTTCTCTGCTGTTCAGGCTGAAAAAAATAAAAAATGAGCCCAAACTGAAAATCCTGGATGCACATGCCAAACAGGGCAGCTTGAAAACCACCAGGAGCATTCATAAAGAAGATTTCTTGATCAAATTATACACAGAAACCCCCTGATTGCTGCATTTCAGAACGTGGGGCTTGCAGGGAATCTCCCCCTGGAGCAAACCAAGGATTGCTTTGTAGCCCAGCAGGGCAGAGCAGAGCGGGGCAGCCCCACAAACCGTGGGGTTTGCGACACGTGTGGCACTGCTGGCACCCAGGGAACACAGGGATCCTGTTTAAACTGCAGATGTGCAGCCAAATAAACCACAAAAACCACCAAGCTCAGTGCCCAGAAGCTTCAAATAGATTTCCTTCACTAGTTTAGGTTTTTTCTAGGGGGGTTTCGCCCAGGGAGGGGATGAGGAACGTGGCAGTGGGGAGTTCTTGGCACCACAGCAAAGCTGGAGCTCAAACACAGAACCCTGAGATCATTCCCTTCCTCTCCTGACTGGGAGGTGCTTCAATTTTAAGGAACAAACTGTTTATGTATTTATTTAAGTATTTAGGAACAAAGTTTTTAATGTTTTTATCTGCCCACAGCAGGGAAGGGGATGAGGCAGGAGCTGCATCAAATCCAGAATTGCTGCAGAGCAAAGGGAGAATTTCAGGGGCATAACTCAGGGTACCTATGGAGAAACACTTTGTACCAAGTTAATCCCCCTCACCTTGTGTAAATAACATTTGGGAAGCAGCAGAAAGCAGCAGAGAGACCTCCCAGTCAGGAATTAAATGCCATTAGGTTCTGATTTATGCCCAGGACTCAGCCCCAGATATTTGGCCAGAGCAGCTCTGGTTTTGGTGCCTCCCTGAGCTTCATCTCCCTCCCCTGTGCACAAACCCTCCTGGAGGACTGAGTCAGGACCATACGCCTTCCTGGCTCCAATTACAGCCTACAGATTTGGGCCTTTTATGTAAAATAGTTCATGTCCAAAATTTCATTATGAACCCACAATACAGTACCTTTCAACTTGGACAAGCTGCCAACTCATTAAAAAGCTGCTTTTAATTTTTTTTTCCATTATTATCAAAATGTCTCCATGGTGATGCGAGTTTCTCAACCCAAATAATCATAATGGATGAATTATAGCTGACATTACTCTGTTACTGCTCTGCTGTCCTGGCAAAACAACAATGCCTGCACTGTCAGAGGCAGAAATGACCCGGGCTGCTGAACGAGGGATGAAAACACATCCCCACACACACCAATACTGATAAATACACGGCCATAAATACACCAGGCAGCGAGAAATTGACCCAAATCCCTCCAAAACAATGGAGACACCCCTCCAACAAAGGCTTTGGGATGGAGTCCTCCTCTTGGATTCACTCCTCAAACGAGCTCACGCTGGGAGATGCTGCGCATCCGTCGCTGGGGCTGGCTGGCACCCTCCTCCCACCCCGTGGCCAGAGCCTCCCAAAACCACCCTGTGGGACCTCCCACAGCACGAGGGGGAGCCCCCAGTCCTGCTGAAGCTGCAGGAGCTCCAGGGTGGGCATGGCTGAATCCATGGGATGCTCCAATGGATGAGGCAGGGTCAGGCTGAGCAGCTTCTGGCTTGGGCACGGTGATTAAAGGTCCTGGAGAACCTTGTGGTCTTCAAAACAGGGCAAGTCTGGAGCTTCTTGCTAATCCAGGTGTGCTCAAACACAGCCTAAACCAGAGTCTGCTCCTGAGATCTTCCTCCTAATCCAGGTGTGCCCAAACACAGCCTAAACCAGAGTCCTGCTCCTGAGACCTTCCTAATCCAGGGGAATCTAATCAGATCCTAAACCAGTCCTGTTCCTGAGACCTTCATCCTAATCCAGGTGTGCCCAAACACAGCCTAAACCAGAATCCTGTTCCTGAGACCTTCCTGCTAATCCAGGTGTAGCCAAACACAGCCTAAACCGGAGTCCTGCTACTAGTCTGGAGCTGCAGAACAGCAGAAATCAGAAAAGCAGTGAGCTGATCCCATTCCTGACACAAACACAAAGAGAAAAATGGCATTTCCTAAGCCTTTACACTTTTCCTCTTCAAAGCAAAGCTGGTTTCCAATGGTGTCACCAATTTCTGGCCTTTTCCTTCAGCTGAGGAGACTCTCAGCTGAGCAATGACTTGTTTTTCTCAGGGGTGACTGTTCAGGCTCTAACAGAGATTTCTGAGAAGGCAAATGACAACTGCAAATTTGATGGAAGCACACAAATGACATTTTGCTGGCTGCCACTGGAACCCTTGCCTTTCTTGCTCCTTTTTTTCTTGCTTTTCTTTCTGGAAAAGCACAGATTTTGTTGGGAAGCAGGACTTCTTCAGGGAGCCAGGACAAAAAGAATCTCAGCAGATTTTTTTTCACTCTTTTGAGCATGAAAAAACAAGTTTTGTGTGTATGTATATATATATACACACACACACATACATCTTGCTTTGCTGGCTGTGGCAGCAGAATGCAAAGCCCATGAAATTACAACTTAGAAAAGCACCAGCTTCTAATTAGCAGAAAATATTCTGTGCAGAGCACGTTTGCCAAGGGTGCTGTGGAGCAGAGAGGGCAAGCCCTGCTCCAACCCACCCTCCTGGTGACACAAAAGCCCTAAAACCGCATTCCCCTGGGGCACTGCCCTGCAATTTCCTTGTTATCTTTGTCCCCTCTCTCATCTGGGGGTGGGAGCTGAAGTCAGATCTCCTTAAAGAGATGATGAAACATCCAAGGATCTGCTGGAAAACACTGGGAGTTCTTCACTTGGCTCTTCCCTCTTTCCTGAGTAAGCAGCAGAGGAGCCTCAAGGACCCTGGAAGTTTTCAAAGTGGGACTGAGCTGCTTCAAGCACCCCATGGGTGTCCAGGAGATGAAATGATGGAAAAGTTTCTCCATAACTCCATCCTGATCTTCCCACCCAAGGAAGATGCGAGCCAAGAACTCAGTGAAGGTGAGGATGTAAAAGCAGTAAGGCATAAAGGAGACAATCAAGAAAATCTTCGACACTGAGCTCTTTCCTGAGACCAGGATTGAATTTTCTCCAGGGACCAGGACTCAGTTCTCTGCAGGGATGAGGATTCAGTTTTCTTGACTCAGCTCTCTGTGCTTGTGTCCCCTCTGTCAGACCTGCTGTGATCCAATCCCTTGTTAAACAATCATCCACAATGTTCCAGCCTTGTTTTTACCCCTCCAGTTCAGCACCATTTGCTGGTTTCTCTTACATAAAAGTGACCAGACAAGACTCCACAGTGGCTACAGAAAGTGCTGGCAAGCTCTCAAATCCACTCCAGCTGGATATTCCAAGCTGGAACATTTCTTTTGAACACGTTGGAGCTTGTAGACACCAGGCCTAAAACTTGAAGTCATTTCAGGAGCATGACATGAAGGGACAGAAGGCACAGCCTGTCCAGCTGGGCACACAGTGACTTGATCTGTGATCAGAAACAACTTCCCTGCCCTGGACAGCAATGAAACCAAATTTAGGGTCTGGTTTGCCCTTCTGCAGACATTTAAGCCCAGCTTTAGGCCAGACTGAGCAACTCCTTTGCTAAGGGTTGTCCATGCCATGATGTCCAGCCTGTTCTCATCTGTCCCCACATCAGGCTCAGTTTTTAGGTGCGACCCAGACTGTGCTCCTGCTCACCAGGGTTTAATACAATTATTGCCACAGCAGGATAATGATGAAGGCTGGAAACAACCTCAACAACGAGGGAAGCACGGGAGGGAGGGTTGGGAGCAGCCTCAAAGTCTTCATTTGTGCCTCTGCCAGGCTGGGGCTGAGGGATGCCCTGGTTAAATAAGAACACTGGTGGGGGCACAGCCCATTAGCTCTGATTGAGCCAATCCATTCATCCCCTCCCAAGCCGTGAGGGAGGCTGAGTGAGCCTGCTCTGCTTCAATCCCCTCCTGCCTCCCACACCAGCAAAAGCAGCTAGCTAGATAGATAGATAGCTTCCTTCCTTCATTTCTTCCTTCCTTCCTAAATTCCTGAATTCCTTCCTTCCTTCCTAAACTCCTTCCCTGCCCAACCTGCCTCAGCAAAGGCACTTTTCTCATCCAAGCCCTGCCATGCCCAGCCCCAGCATTCCCCCTGTCACAGACATATTTTATGAAAAATCCCTTTGCCAGGATTTTTCCTCCTGAGAAGCTGAGAGGCCTCAGGAACAAAATGCCAACAATGGTTATCTGCTGCTGTGGAATGCAACAGGTGCATCTGGGATTGGTCTCATGTGGTTGTTTCTAATTAATGGCCAATCACAGTCCGGCTGTCTCAGACTCTCTGGTCAGTCACAAGATTTTATTATCATTCCATTCCTTTCCTTTCAAGGAAATCCTTGATTTCATCCTTCTGATTAAATCCTTTCTTCCATTCTTTTAGTATAGTTTATATATATATATATATATATATATAAATATAAAAAATAAAATAATAAATCAGCCTTCTGAAACATAAAGTCAAGGTTCTCATCTCTTCCCTTGTCCTGGGACCCCTGTGAACACCACCACATTCCCCCAGGTGAATCAGGGACACCTGGATGGCTTGGGAAGGAGGAATTCTGGTGCTGACTGCATCTCTCAGGCAGGGAGGGGTTTGGGTCCATAATTTGTTCTTCCAAACACACAATGCTGATGCCTTGGCCCAAAAAAATTCTGCTCAGGCAGCAATAGAATGGTCAGTGCCCTTCAAGGGCTTCGTGCCTTGCTCTGATGAGCCTCCCATCCCTTCCAACAACTTTTCCCAGGACATGTGTTCCCGTGGGCCAGCCTCAGCTATTTTTATCTGGTGATTATTTGTGTTAGGGCAGAGAGCAGAGCCCCAGAGCCAGACCCCACTGAGCTGGGCACAGAACAAAGCCCAGCCCGGGCTCCTCTGCTCCGTCCCCTGCTGGGTATCACCCTGTGAGAGTGAGAGAGGGGGAATTGTCCAGTCTGAGGGAGCAGAGGTGGCACTGTGTCCTCTAACAGTGACAGCCACACGCAAACACGGGGATAAAAGGAAATTAATTGATGGCTGGAAAGCTGCAGCCCCCCTGAACCAGCAGAAGCGCTGCAAACACCCTGGGGAAACGAAGGAATCGGGCATTTCCATGGGACAAATGAAAAGCTGGACTCACCAGGATACAGCTGCTTTGTTGGGGCACTGAGCTGAGCATCTTTTGTTACTCTGTAAGCAACATCTGCTTCTTTTGAAGATCTTCTGCTTGTGCAAAACCCCGTGGTTTTTGTGATACCATCAGGTAAATTATGAAAATCTAACACCTTCAAGAGGTCTGCAGGTTCAGCTGCAAAGAGAAAAGGAGAAAGAAGAATTAGGAGACAACAGGGCTGGCACTGCTGGGCTTCAAAGCAGGCAATTGTCACAACCTTAAACTCAGCTGAAATGTGCTTCCTACTCTCCTTTCCCCTGCTGTTCTTCAAGGCAAATTTTTAGAGGAAAAGTTGCCTTAAACCCTGCTGATCCTTCAGGATATGTGCAATGACAAACAAGGATTTTATTTCAGTCCATTACACCTGTCAGTCACAGAGCTCAGCACAACACTGCAGGCCAGGGAAATGCTTTCTCCCCTCAATAATTATCCAAAGTTTCATTTCCCCATCATCGTTTTTGGTTTCCCCTCCTAAATCCATCTTCCCTGGCCAAGGGAAAATAAGGAAAAGAATTGAATATTATTCTCCCCTCAAAAAAAAAAAAAAAAAAACAAAAAAAAACCAACAAAACAACATCAAACCAAACTGAACAACCCCAAACAAACCAAACCAACAAAAAAAAACCCTACAGGAAACCCCAAGAACCCCATGGAAACATTGCTCAGTGCAAGATGGGAGCTGGAGCTCCTGCAGAGCACACTGCAAATCCCAGCCTCAGCCAGAAGTCATTAATCCAAGCCATATTTAGGCCTGCAAGAATCATTTTTACCACCCTGAACACCCCCAAAGCTCTGCCAGAAGTCACTGATGTGTTCCTTGTGCGTATCTGTGCTCCCAGTGCCTGCAAGATTACAAATCGCAGGCAGCAGACCTCAAAACAAATCTCATTTTTCAAGGCCTTTAATGAAATCCCCATCCCTGAGGAGAGCCACAGGGTTTGGCACTCGGCTGAGGAGCTCCTGAGGTTCGCTCACCATGCTGGGGACATTCCCAGTTCTCCCAATGCAGGGAACTGGGCAGCCCTGGACAGAAGGAAAAACCAGGTTTTATAGACAGAGCGTGGTCTGGGCTCCAGGGAATTCTAAAGCTGAGCTCTGCCAAGCCTGGTCTAGGAGAGGCTCCAATGAGATGAGCCTGAAGGTCCCTCCCAACCCAAACCTGACAGAATTCAGGGGCATTCCTGCAATCTTCCTTCAACTCTTTGCCTTCTACCACCCTTCAAAGCGGCAAAAATCCACCTGGAGACACAAATTTGCTGTGCACAGCTGCCCTGTTGTTGCTTCAATGCCCTGGCTGAGGCATCTGGGGCTCTGCAGGAGGGGTGGGCAGCCTGCAATGGGAGGATTTTCTTCCATATTCACATTTGGAGCAGGCAAAGGGCATCCCAAGACCCTTCAGGCCTTTCCGATGCAGCTCTCATTCGCGCTGTGGTTTTTGTGCCATAAAGTGAAGAATGAAAAACCATTCCCAGCTCATTCCAGGTGCCCTCTGCCATTTCCTCACCGTTTACCAGGCTGGGGATTTGCAGCCCAGGGGTTCAGGTTTGCTGGAATGGTTTTTGTTGGATATGAACAGAACGGAGAATTGTCATTTATCTCCCAGCAAATGAAGCCAAGAGGGAGCATTTCAGGAGTAGTGAAAAGAATTTCAGGACATCTTCCACTGTCCCAGGGCGCTCCAAGCCCTGTCCAGCCTGGCCTTGGACACTTCCAGAGATGGGGAAGCCACAATTTCTCTGGACAACCTGAGCCAGGGCCTCCCTGCCCTCACACACAAACTGTTCCATATTTTTAATGGAAAAAAAAAAAGTGTCACACAAACTGTTCCATATTTTAATGGAAAAAGGTGTTTTTCACCCCAAGCCATGAGGGGTCAGAGCATGAGGAGGGACAGGAGGAGCCCTCGGTGACCCCAAAACTTCAACCCCAACCTGCAAAACCCACCCGAGGTCAGGGTCCCTCCAGGAAGGAGCAGAGAATCCCCACGGCACAGGGACTGCTGCCCCAAATAAACCCTTCCCCTTCCAGCTTTAGCAGCCCTAAAGTGCTTTTCCAAGGTATTTTTAGCCCTAAATAAACACCCAATTATTGCCTTTGCAGAGCCCAGCCCAGGCAGGGCACAGCCCCTTGCCTGGGTTTCTCACTCCCCAGAGGTCGCCTTGAGCATCTGGGCTTAGATTTGGAATCAAAACCAAGAGGTATTTATATATTCCATCCTAATTTAGGGATATTCTATTATTCCTAGAGTTCCTGTGGCAGATCCAGAAGAAATAAAAGCAAGCTTATTTGCTTTTATTATTTTATTTTATTCTTTGTTTTTGAGGACTGGAAGTTGCTTCCCCTCAGTGATGGCTTTTTTTATGGAGCTGGGAGTCTCCTTTTCAGCCTCCTGGGATTTCAACAATTTTGACTCCTTATCTAAACACTTTTCACCACAGCTGACCTGGCTGCAGCCCTGGGATAACTGACTAAAACAGGGTGGCAGAGGCTAAAATAAAACAGGGCCTAAAATAAGAATATCAGGCCCCAGCTGCTGCTGCTCCAGCATCCTTTGGATGGGCTTAACAGAGGCTCTTAAATTCTTCAGCGTCCCAGCAGCCCAATAAAACACAATTATTTATTTGGGCAAAGAGAAAAGGCATTTTAAGGAGGAGAAGAGAAGAATGTGAGCTGCAGGATTGAGGATATTAAAGGTTTTTCCTTAGGAAGAGGTTAAAAATTAAAAAAAAAAAAATTAAAAAATTAAAATTAAATTAAATTTAATTTTTTAATTAATTTTTAATTATTTCTTAAATTTTAATTAAAAATAAATTAAAATAAACTTTTTAATTTAAATTTAAAAAGGGAATTTAAAAAAAAAAAAGGCAGCTATGGAAAGGGTCAGAACTGATCTGCTCCTCCCAAGAGCTACCACAGAGCTGTGTCAATTCACACTGCTCCAGATTGCAGAATATTTCACCAATGACTCATGACATCCCCTTATTTATTTATTTTTTTCTTTTAAAAAAAGCCCAAATAGTCCCAACTGGGAACAAAGGAAACCATTATGCAGAGTCAGACTGGAAGGATCCTACATCTAATCCCAAAAGGAGAAGAAAGAAACCCAGAACTGACACTGGAGCAGCTCAGAGACTCCATGAAATTAAAAAAAAAATCAAATAATCCCTGTTCCTTTGAGCAGAAATCTTTTTCTTTAATTTTTTTAAATAATCAATTATTTGGGTTTGTAACAAAGCCATGGTGTTAGCAGCTAACAGTGAGCAAAGAGCACGGTTTTGCTTCATGGATTTTCATGAAAATCTGCAAAATTTACAGATACAATGCCCAAAAAATCAGGAAAATGTCGAGGATTTGAGGGGAAATCCCAGCCCTGTTCAAGGACAGCCAAAATCCTGCTTGTTTAAAGAGATTTGGGATTTTCCCTGGGCACAGCAGGATCCACCCAGGGGATTTCACTTTTTCCAAGGAGCTGTTGTCCCCCCATTGCACAAATCCTGGGGAAAAGCCATGAAAACCCCCCAGGGAACATGGAGAGGGGTTGGGGGTGTCCCTAAAAGGGCAGGTTTGGGGGTGCAAGGAACAAAATCTCCCTTTCCCTGCTCCTGGTTATTCTGGTTATTTCCACCCAATTTGGCCATTTTGGCTGCTTTTTCCAGATTCCTTGGTTTAGAAAATGATGCTCCTTGTCCTTCTTGTCTCCTGTGCCCTCACACCTCATCTCCCAGCACATCCTGGTCCCATTTCTCCAGCATCTTCCCCTAAGTGCTGCTGGAAGATGCTGAGAGGGAACAGAATCCTTTGCTGTGGTGTTTTCCTGGGCACCAAATTCCATTTAGAAGTGGTTTTATGATCCTTTCTGATACCCCTGAAGTGCTGAGAGATGTGCTTTAGGTTATCCTACAAGGCTGGATGGAGCATCCTGCTGTGCTTCCACTGGCTCGGGATGGGGGGAAAAAACCACCAAATTTTTGCTCTCTCTGTTCTCAACGTGCCCTGACACCCATGGAGGCTACTGGCTTCCTAAAAAAAAAAAAAAAATCCTAAAAAAAAAAAATTCCTAAAAAAAAAATTCCTAAAAAAAAAATTCCTAAAAAAAAAATTCCTAAAAAAAAAATTCCTAAAAAAAAAATTCCTAAAAAAAAAAAAATTCCTAAAAAAAAAATTCCTAAAAAAAAAAAATTCCTAAAAAAAAATTCCTAAAAAAAAAAAATTCCTAAAAAAAAAAAAAATCCTAAAAAAAAAAATCCTAAAAAAAAAAAATCCTAAAAAAAATTCCTAAATAAAAAAATTCCTAAATAAAAAAATTCCTAAAAAAAAAAAAAAAATTCCTAAAAAAAAAATTCCTAAAAAAAAAAATTCCTAAAAAAATCCATCTAAATTCCATCTAAACCCCCCCAGGCACGGGCTGGGGTTTCCTGGGTGGGGGACACCGCTCTGAGTGTGTGGGATGGCTCCAACCTGGGGCAATAATTCCCATTCCAGTGGCACCCTTGGCCTGCAGGGACACCATCACCCACATGAAACAACCCAGGGGGCTGCAGGGGTTTGATTTGACAGGGGAAAAATCTCAGTTGAGCTGTCGATTTTTGGGGTGGATTTGTTCAATTTTGGGAGGATTCGAGGGAGGCCATGAGGAGGAGGCCACTCTTAGTCCAGGTCTCCTTTATGCCTTCCCCTTTTCCAGAAGATTCTGCCAGCTTTGGATGCTTCCTTGCAGGGATAGCTGCTCTGCCCCCCATTAACACTGGTTGCAAAGCTTCTTGTTGATTTTAATGTGCTGCGAGCTCGGGCCCTAATTAAGCCTTGCAGGCCTTTAAGTGGTTGATTATCACAAATTGCTTTGAAAACGCTGCTGCTGTCCCAGCGCCAGATTGTCTGGGAACACTGGGACTCTTTGGAGCAAAGAAAAGAGGCTGGGATTTCCTTTTCCACCTTCGAGTGCACCTGTGTGAGAGCTGCAGGAGGTTCTGTGCTTGGGAATGAGCCCATGGCAGGGGAGGGAAGCTGGGAAAGGCCTCACTGGGCTCCCAGGGGAGAATCAATTCCTAATATCCCAAATAAACCTGCCCTGGGTGGGTTCTGAGCCTTCCCCCCTCTTCAAAAGTCTTGGAAAGCCTCAATGTTCCACCTCCAGAGAGGTGCCAAGGTGTCCTTGGGAAGCATGGCAGAATCCTTGGATGTGATTTCCACCTCTTGGAAATCTCTGCTTTTACATCTTCAGGTGCTCCTTGAGGGCTCAGGCAATCCAGGGGCCTTGCAATGATTTTTAACTGATTTTTTGCTGATTTTTTTTTTTTTTTGCTGATTTTTAAGATTTTGTGTAAAAAAACAGAGCCTGGGGGTGAGGGAGACAAAACTTGCATCCCTTTAGGGCTGGTTTTAAGGAGCTGCTCCTAAATCCATCTGTGGATCTGCTGAGGGAGGGAGTTTGGAGCTTTCACAGCTCCCAAAATTCCACCCTCAGTGGTTCAAAGGGCAAAACTCCTGCCAGGAAGGAAACTGGGGCTGGAGCACTTCCCAAAATGTCACAGTGACCCAGAAATTCCTGCTCCATGTGGAGTGGGGAGCTTGGAGAGCTCTGCCTTGTAGGATAACCTAAAGCACATCTCTCAGCACTTCAGGGGTATCAGAAAGGATCATAAAACCACTTTTAAATGGAGTTCTGTGCCCAGGAAAACACCACAGCAAAGGATTCTGTTCCCTCTCAGCATCTTCCAGCAGCACTCAGGGGAAGATGCTGGAGAAATGGGACCAGGATGTGCTGGGAGCTGGGGTGTGAGGACACAGGGCCCAAGAAGGACAAGGAGCATCATTTTCTAAACCAAGGAATCTGGAAAAAGCAGCCAAAACGGACAAATTGGGTGGAAATAACCAGAATAAAGCCCTTTCTCCAGCCTTCCCAGAGCCGTGCCCAGCCCTTTGCTGAGGGCACGGGCCAGCCCTGAGCTTAATTAAGCAAATTAACACAAGCACCTGCAGAATTAGCATCACTTCCAGCCCGCTAAACCCCGGCTGAGCCCAGCCTGGCGCTTCACATCACCACTTCAAAGGCAGCAAATCCCCCCCGGGCACTGCCCCACCCCAGGTAAACCCGGCCTGGATGCTCCCAAAAATACAGAAATCCATTTTCATGCACTGCAGGTTTCTCAGTTGTCTGCAAAGTTAATGGGAGCAGGCAGAAGTAATTTCATTTTTAAATATTTCATTGGATGGTTTTAAAAAAAAAACAAAAACCCAACCTTGAATTATTTCCAGCCCTACTCTACGCTCCACTATTCTGACACGGGGAGAGAAATGTAAAACCAATTATTTCCTGCAGATGCTTAAACCAACCAGCTCTGTGCATTTAGTTCATATCTGATTCTCCTCCAAAAAAAAAAAAAAAACCCAGCCAGCAGGCAAATTTCAAATTAATACCTGCTTGACTTCACGAGAAGTGTTCCTGAAGCTTGTTTCCCAAAGTTTCCTCTGGAGCATTAATTCCCGAGTTTACATAACCCACACTGCAGCACACCGGTGCTGCTTTCAGGGGAAGAGCAGGAGGGAAAAAAGGCCCAGAATTTACTGAATTTTATCCCTTCTCAGCCCCCAAGGAGCCGCGGTGCCCTCAAGGGATGCCTTGGAGAGCAGGGAGGAATTCAGCGCTTCAATTCCCAGTTCTCAGTGATTTTCTCACTTCTAACCCACATTTATCCAGCGGGTCTTGCTCCCAATTAGGCGTTTAGATGGGTTTCCATGTGAACATCGCCAGGGAATGTTATTTTACTGTAGGCCAGTGGAGGATTTTATGGTAATACAGAACCTGGTGATCCCAAACGTGCAGCAGAGGCTCATCCGAGCACAACATCAGCTCCTACTCAATTCCCCTTTTTTAAATTTTATTTTAAATAAAACACGAGCACAAGGTGTATTTGCTCGCTCAGAAATGGCACTTTTTGGTTTTTGTTTTTTTTTTTTTTTTTGCATTAAAATCCCGGTGTTCAGGGAGAGGGTTTGCTCCCATTAAATGAGCACATCCAGAGGGATTAGGGCAGCACCGGGGAACTCCCGCCCAGCCCCGACAGAGCTTTGTGATCTCTGCTCCTCGGTCATTAGGGGAGAAAGGCAACCCCCGGCGGCACCTCCGTTACAATCACAGCTAATTACTGAGCTAATGAGCCAGCTCCTCCCTCCCCATCCCACCTGCCGTGGGAGAGGAACTCCCCATGGGGATAGAAACATCGGCAGGGGAAACAAACCTCTCCAAAACTGGGATCCAAATTTCTCCATGGGGATACAAACCCCCAAAACAGGGATCCAAACCCCCAAACAGGGATCCAAACTTCTCCATGGGATACAAACCCTCCATGGGGATAAAGACTCCCAAAATAGGGATCCAAACTTTTCCATGGGGATAAAAACCCCCAAAACAGGGATCCAAACCCTTCCATGGAATCCAAACTTCTCCATGGGAATACAAACTCCCAAAACAGGGATCCAAACCCTCCATAGGATACAAACCCCCAAATGGGGATCCAAACTTCTCCATGGGAATACAAACTCCCAAAACAGGGATCCAAACCCTCCATAGGATACAAACCCCCAAACGGGGATCCAAACTTCTCCATGGGAATACAAACTCCCAAAACAGGGATCCAAACCCTCCATAGGATACAAACCCCCAAACGGGGATCCAAACTTCTCCATGGGAATACAAACTCCCAAAACAGGGATCCAAACCCTCCATAGGATACAAACCCCCAAACGGGGATCCAAACTTCTCCATGGGAATACAAACCCCCAAAACAGGGATCCAACCCCCTCCATGAAATATAAACCCCAAAACAGGGATCCAAAACTCTCCATGGGACCCAAACCCCTCCATGGGGATCCCAACCCCTCCCAGGCTGCAAAGCCACCCCAAACCCCATCCCTCACAACCAATCCAAGAGCTGATGGATCTCTCCTCACCAATATTCCTATACAATCCTGCCTGGAAGGCACAGCTGCCACCACGGGGTTGCAAGGGGTGATTTTAGGAAATCTGGGTCACAGCTGCACGTTCTTTCCCCTCCCTCCTTTCAGATATTCCCCATTAAACTGGTTACAAGGTGACACTGGAAATATCTGCTGCATTTAAGAGCTGAGATGTCATTTCAGGTCTTCCATTCTCCACACAGGAGGACTCAAACCCAAAGATAGCATCTAAAAAAATTGAAATATGCTCCTATAAAAGCCAACAAGAAACATCCAAGATCCTCATCCAAAAAGCTTTCCCAGGACTCAACCCAAGGCTGGCCCAGACAAATATTTACAGAATTATTCACATGGGTTTGTTTGAAATAAAGAGCCTTTTATGATCATTACTTTGGCATCAAACATCTAATTAGGGGCCAATGAGAGTTATAAAAATCTCTGAGCTCTCCTTGTCAGTGCTGCTGGGACTGGAGATTCGTCCCAGCCCTGCTGCTCCCCTGGGAAACTCCCAATGGGACTGGGATGGAGCAGGGGGTGCTCAGGGAAATGGAAAAGTGATGGGAAAAGGGTCAGAAATGCCCACTCGTGGCTGGTTCAGGCCTAAACTCTGGAATTGGCATCTCTGGCTTCAGCAAAACCCCCTGGAATTGGCACATTTGGCTTCAGCAAAACCCCTGGAATTGGCACCTTTGGCTTCAGCAAAACCCCTGGAATTGGCACCTCTGGCTTCAGCAAAACCCTTGGAATTGGCACCTTTGGCTTCAGCAAAACCCCTGGAATTGGCACCTTTGGCTTCAGCAAAACCCTTGGAATTGGCATTTTTAGGCCTCTCTGCTCCACACAGCAGCTTTTGGGATGAGCCTTTCCTGCAGGGCACCCAAAGCAGACCTGGACTCTCGAGCCCCACACAAAATGAGATGAAATTCAGAAATCTGAGCAAATCTCCAACACTTAAATCCCTTTGTGCTGAGTCTCCAGGGAGAAGTTTCCCTTCCTGATGTTACAGCCTTCAATCCCCACCACTGCTCCAGGTACTGGCTCCTAAATCCCCTCCAATTTTCTCAAATCTATTAAAAGAGGGACAAAACTCAACATTCCCATCACTGAGCTGATAAAACTCATCATTCCCATCGTTGCTTCAGGCGCTGGTTCCTAAATCCCCTCCAATTTTCTAAAATCCATTAAAAAAGGAAGTTTTTTTGGAATCTATTAAAAAAGATATAAAACTCAACATTCCCATCACTGAGTTGATAAAACTCAACATTCCCATCATTGCTTCAGGTGCTCATTCCTCAATTACTCCCAATTTTTTGGAATCTATTAAAAAAGATATAAAACTCAACATTCCCATCAGTCATTCAGGTGCTGGCTGCTAAATCCCTTCCAAATTTTTGGAATCTATTAAAAAAGATATAAAACTCAATATTGCCATCACTGCTTCAGGTGCTGGCTCCTAAATCCCTCCCAGTTTTGTGAAATGCATTTAAAAAGAGGTAAAACTCAATATTGCCATCACTGCCTTGCAGGGAAGGACCAGTGACCACATTTTGATTTTATTTTGCTTTTTGGTAACACTGAAGAGCCAGTTTGCCATCAGACAGCTGAATTCTCAAAAGGGAAACAAACAAAGCCCAGCTTTGGAAATAAATCTGCTTTTAGAGGGGAGGTTTTGTGCAGAAACCCAGCCAGAATCTCCTCAAAGAACTCTTCCAGACCCCAAATCCCATTGAGGAAGAGCACATGGCTCTGCTTTCCAACAATCCCAATTTGCTCTGTATTAATTTGTTAATGAGGCTGGCAGAACCTGGCTCGAAGAGATGGGCAATAAATAAAAAAAATATAAAAATTAAAAAAAAAAAAATCACATTTCTTTAAGAACACAGCACCAAACCATTCAATTACAGGGTGCTGAGCAGCGAAATCACAGCACAGAGACACAAATGAGATCCAGCACAGCCACCTTGGGCACCTCCAGCAGCAAAATCAGCGCCCCAAAGCCCCAGGGCTGAGAGATTTTGCTCCTGCAGTGAATTCTGCAGCCCCACAGGAGGTTTTTGGCTCCAAAGGATCAATCCCACATGGCTGCACTGAACAGATTGGGGTTGATTTGTTCTCTGCCCGTGTCTTGACTCCAGAACAAGCAGAGCCCACATCATTGTCACCCTTCCAAAGGGTGCAAAAAAGCAGCAGGTTGGAAAGAGATGAGTAAAATGCAGCAAAGAAACCAAGACCTGACACAGATGAGTAAAAAACAGCAAAGAAACCAAGACCTGACAGAGAAGAGTAAAAAGCAGCAAAGAAATCAATACCTGCCACATCCACCCCTTCTTCAGCTGCTCTCTGCACAGCTCAGGGAGTTTACCTTGGCATTATCCCTTTAAATGCTTCAAAGGCTCCCAAAATTCCCTGCAGGTTTGTTTTCCTCTGTTCTGATAAGCAGGGTGATAACACCAAGGGCTCCAGCAGGGTCACAGGAGTCAGGGAGAGTGAAGGGAGAGCTCCTGAGCAATTGGCAGACCTCTCCTTAATCACCCACGTTCCTCATTAAGGCTTAATTCAACACCTGCTTTATAAACCTGAAACTGGGTGTTTTCACACCCCAAAAGCATTATCCCTTCCCCCCAAGCACCAGAACCTGCTCAGCTTCCCAGCCCTGGGATGGCCACCAATGTCCCCCTGTCCCTGGGACAGTTTTTGGGGAGCAGACAAGGGGCAGGAATCTGCCCAAAAATCCCCCCCCAAAGCTGCTGTCACATCCAGAGCTGGCTGTGCCAAGCTCACCTCCAGGTTTTTCTTCTTCAGCACCCCAGAGTGGGGTTTGGCTTTAGAAAACACTGAGGTCAAACAGGGTCCAGGCACTGCTCCTGTGCCAAGCACAGCCTGGCACCCAGAGCAACAAAACATCACCCAGGGGAAGGAAAGAAGGACCAGAAACCCTCCCCAAAACATCACCCAGGGGAAGGAACCAGGAGCAGAAAACCTTCCCAAAACATCACCCAGGGGAAGGAAAGAAGGATCAAAATCCCTTCCCAAAACTTCACGCAGGGAAAGGAACCAGCACCAGAATTCCTTCCCAAAACTTCACCTAAGGAAAGGAAAGAAGGACCAGAATCCCTTCCCAAAACTTCACCCAGGGGAAGGAAAGAAGGACCAGAATTCCTTCCCAAAACTTCACCCAGGGGAAGGAAAGAAGGACCAGAATCCCTTCCCAAAACATCACCCAGGGAAAGGAAGCAGGACAAATGCAAGGCCCTTCCCAGGGGAGCTGCTGTGTCCCTGCCTTGCACTGCTGGGAAGAAATCCAAGCTAAAATTCATCTTTGACTGCCCAGTCCATCCTTCCCTGCCAGACATTCCCTCCCTCCCTACCAAGCCAAATCCCATTTTTTCCCATTAACAGCTGCTCCATCCTGCTGCAATTCCCAATTTTGGGGTCACCCTTTAGGGATTGCCTTTGAGCTCCTGCTCTGGTTGTGGTGGACAAAAATCCCTCATTCCTTCCACTGGCTTGGATATTTAGCCAGAAATGAGGGAAGGAGCACAGTTTGGGAGAAATGAGGGAATAAATTAGGGAGAAATGAGGAAAGGAGCACAATTCCAGCATCTGGAAAAGCACAGGATGACATTTCCAACCAGCTGTAAACAGGGAGAAGTTGTGGGTGGTGTTTTCACCCTGCACTCTGAGGAGTTAAAGGCACTGGGAGAGCAATGAGGGAAGGAAATATTCAGGATGCTGGAGACGAGGCAGATGCTGAGTTATCAGCACATTTTATCCTGTATTTTAGGAAGATTGATTCCTACATGGAGCATTTTGATGTTCTCCTCATCACTAAATAAACAGCACACAAACAACTTAGTGCTGGGCTTAAAATTGATCTGGGTACATTTTTCTGTGCCCTCATTTTGAACCCAGAGGGAAGGGAGATTTTCCATAGCTACAGGAAAAGAAATGTCGTCCTTATAATGCAAAAGGATCACTCAGAGTGATCCCTTCATGAGCGTGCTGAGAGATTATTCCAGAGCAAGGAGAAGGGAGAAATCATCCTAGAAAATACAACACCAGCTGTGGGCAGCACTCCAAACGGGAGAGTTTGGAACCCTTTTCCTGGTTCCTCCTGCCCAAACCCACCAGGACATGGATGCAGAAGAGCTCCAGCTGCAAACCCATCACTGCCACGCACAGAGAATTGAATAATTTCATTTAAATCCCAGGATATAACCCCAGGTAATATAAAAATCCTATCAGCCCCAGGATATTACCCCAGGCAATATAAAAATCATATCAACCCCAGGAAATATAAAAATCATATCAACCCCAGGATTTTACCTCAGGTAATATAAAAATCATATCAACCCCAGGATATTACCCCAGCTAATATAAAAATCATATCAACCCCAGGAAATATAAAAATCATACCAGCCCCAGGATATTACCCCAGGTAATATAAAAATCACATCAACCCCAGGATATTACCCCAGGTAATATAAAAATCATATCAACCCCAGGTCAAATTCAGCTCAAAAGCAGCTCCTGCCTCACACCCACCCCTTAACTCTGGCTTATTTCACTGCAGCTTTTCCCAGTGATTATTCCCAACCAGGCCTGCCTTCCCAGAAGAATTCCCCCCATTTTCCTGTCTCAGCTGACACTGCCCAGGCCTGCCCTACCTGTCTGCCCCAGCACTCCCCTCCACTGCCATCCCTGGCTCAATAAAACGGGAAGGAAATTCCCCCAAAATGAATGCCTTGGGTCACTTTTGATACTCAGCATCAGAGAACCCAAGTTCAGTTTCCCAGAAGCTCCCTCTGATCTCCCACATCTATTTTTAGACTTTCCATTGACTAAAACTGAGTTTGGGCATTTTGCCACCATCAGAAAAAATAATCAACAAAGCCCCAGATCCCACCCTGGGTTTTTCAAGCTGGAGCAAGGACTGGGGCAGATTTCTCTCCCCCAAAAGCAGATGTTTTCCACAAAAAGCTCCATCCCAGGCCACCAGAATGGGGCAGCAGCAGAGGCTCAGCTGTTTGCAGGCTGGCAGGGACAAAGCTTGCTGCTAAAAGGAGTGAAATGTTCGTTCAGGGTTTGGGATTGGTGTCCCCAGGGCAAGGAGGGCCCCAGCCTGTCTGGCCAAGGCTTTGGAGAAGGGAGAGAAACCCTGCTGGGCTCCCAGCACCCCTCAGAACATCTTGAACTCAGGCTCTGCCTCACAGCATCCCAGGGTTTATTGGGGTGGATTTTGATTCCCTTCAGCTGAGGAGCCCAAAGTCCTTTATGGGTATTTCCACACCCAAACCAAGCTCTGGCTCCTATTTCACAGGAAAAATCTGGATCAGTTTGGTGTTATCCCCGTTGCCATGAGAAATCCCACCCAGAGCTGTAAAATCTTGAAAATCTCCCCAAAAACTCCCATGGGGAGCAAAGGCAGCACATCAAGAGCAGCAGCAGGAGGGGATGAAGGAAGTTCTGTAATTTGGGAGTGATGCTGCCCTGCAGAACATCTTGAACTCGTGCTCTGCCTGTCCCAGAGCATCCCAGGGTTTATTGGGGTGGATTTTGATTCCCTTCAGCTGAGGAGCCCAAAGTCCTTTATGGGCATTTCCACACCCAAACCAAGCTCTGGCTCCTATTTCACAGGAAAAGTCTTGCTCCCATTTCACAGGAAAAATCTGGATCAGTTTGGTGTTATCCCCATTGCCATAAGAAATCCCACTGTGTTCTCCTGCCCTGAATCCCACCCAGGGCTGTGAAATCTTGAAAATCTCCCCAAAAACTCCCATGGGGAGCAAAGGCAGCACATCAAGAGCAGCAGCAGGAGGAGATGAAGGAAGTTTTGGAATTTGGGAGTGATGCTGCCCTGCAGAACACCTTGAACTTGTGTTTAAACTGGGCAGTGCAGAGAGGATTCCTGCAGAAATCCTAAATTTCCATGGAGGGCCAGCAGAGAGAGCAGCAGCAGGAGGAGATGGAGGAAAGTTTTGTAATTCAGGAGCGATGCTGCTCTGCTCCTTCCCTCCCAAATTCCCAAACCCAGCAGAGGCTGCTCCCAGCCCTGGATCCACCCCAGCTCCACGTGGACCAGGGCAGTGCTGCAAGAGCCTGAGGCACAGCCAGGGAGCCAAAAATTTCCCATTTCTGCCCAGCCAGGGGCCCCGGGCCAGGACAAAACTGAGCCTGAGCCTCAGAGGGTCAGAGCAGAGCCCTGGGATGAATTTCAGAGTCACTGAGGCTGGAAAAGACCTTCAGGACCAGAGTCCAAGCAGAGCTCCCAGCACAGAGAGCACAGCTGGGAATTTGGGCTGGGAATTTGGGGATGAAGGACTCAGCATCCTTAGGTGTCACTGACATATTTTATGAAAATCCTTCTGCTAGGATTTTTCTTTTGAGAAGCTGGGAAGTCTCAGCAAAGAAATGCAAACAATAATTATTTAATGGTTGTAGGATGTGGCTGGGAGATGGTTCATTAACAAGTGTATTTTTGATTGGTTTGACGTGAATTGCTTTTATTTAATGACTAATTATGGCTTAGTTGTGTTGAGATTGTGAGTAATTACGAGCTTTTATTATTCATTCTTTGCTAACCTTCTGATGTCTCCTTTCTCTTTAGTATAGTTCTAATATATCATTTTCTTATGATATGATATGATATATGATATATTATATATTATATAATATGATATAGTATGATATGATATAGTATAATGTAATATATAATATTGTAATTATAATATAGTATAATATAATATATTATATGATAGAATATAATATAATGTAATGTAATATATAATATAATATAGTATAATGTAATATATAATATAATATGATATGATATAATATGATATAATATGACATAGTATGATATAATATAATATGATATAGTATTATATGATAAATATAATATAATATAATATAATATAATATAATATAATATAATATAATATAATATAATATAATATAATATAATATAATATAATATAATATAATATAATATAATATAATATAATATAATATATCAACCTTCTAAAACATAAAGTCAAGATTCCCATCTCTTCCCTCATCCTGAAAACCCTCAATCCCCACCACCCTCAGGGATGGTGTCAAAGGCTCTGGAGCACCCTGGCTTTGCTGCTGTGTTTTAGGGCTGATCCTGCCCAGCCTTTCCCAGTCTGCTTGGAAAAGCCTGTGCTGCTCCCTGCAGCCTCCCAGCTGCCTGATACAGCTCCCTAATTGCAGAGCACTGGGAAAAAATGCGTGTTTGCAGAGCAGATACAGCCCTCATTGTTTTGCTCTTCTGCATCCTGCAGGGATTCAGGACTTGGAGGGGAAAAAAAAATCAAAAACCAAAAAATCAAAAACCAAAATAAAAAAAAAAAAACAACAACCCAGAGCCAGTTCGGGTCTGTTGGCTCCTCCTCCCATCCCAGCTCCTGAGGTCAGCAGGGAAAGCATCCAAGAGCTGCAGAAAAGCCAGATTGTTTTAATTTAAACGTTTGAGAGAGGCAGAGTGAGGCACTTTCTCCCCCCAAGTGCTCAGGACGTGATAATGTGCCTCTCCCCGTCCCGGCCAGCCCTGCTGAGAGAACATTCATTCCTCGCACTTTTCCATCGGATCCCGAGTGCCAGGGGGAGAAATCCCCTTCCCTGCCAGCCCTGCTGCCTCTCCTGGAGCACAGACACCACTGGGGACCCGCCCTGCCTGTCCCCACAGACAGGGAATGAGGAGAACATCAGGGTGAGCTTTGGAAACCAGAGCTGGTCCTTGCAGGGACGCCCTGAGCAGCCCCCAGGCAGCAGGTCTGTGTTTGAGGCACGGCCAGCCTCGTATTTCCCAATGAAAACCCTCCAAGGGGCATTTCCAGGGAGGTTTGTGCCCTGCTTCAAGGCTTCTCCCATGGAATCACACCCCAGCTCTGCTCCCACCATATCCAACCCCCTCATTCCTCTGCAGAAATCCCAGATTTCCATGGAACACCAGCACAATCCCAATGTTTCACCCCAAACCAGGCTCAGCCCTTCCAAAATCATCTCCAGCCCTCAACCAGCTCTGCTCCCACCATCTCCCTGAGAAATCTCTGCAGGAATCCCAAATTTCCATGGAATACCAGCAGAATCCCAGTGTTTCACCCCACAACCAGGCTCAGCCCCCCTAAAATCAGCTCCAGCCCTTGGTCAGCTCTGCTCCCACCATATCCAACCCCCCCATCCTTCTGCAGAAATCCTAAATCTCCATGGAATACCAGCACAAATCAATATTTCACACCTCAGCTCCCAAAAATCAGCTCCAGCCCTCGGGCAGATCTGCTCCCACCATCATCTCTCTGCAGAAATCCCAAATTTCCACGGAATACCAGCACAATCCAATATTTTACCCCAAACCAGCCTCAGCTCCTCAAAATCAGCCCCAGCCCTCGTGCAGCTCTGCTCCCACCTTCTCCCTGAGAAATCTCTGCAGAAATCCCAAATTTCCACGGAATACCAGCACAATCCAATATTTTACCCCAAACCAGGCTCAGCTCCCCAAAATCAGCTCCAGCCCTCGGTCAGCTCTGCTCCCACCACCATCTCTCTGCAGAAATCCCAAATTTCCACAGAGTGCCAGCACAATCCCAAGGTTTCACCCCACAACCAGGCTCAGCCCCCCCCCCCAAAATCAGCTCCAGTCCTTGGTCAGCTCTGCTCCCACTATCTCCCTAAATTTCCATGGAATACCTAAATCCTAATCTCCATGGAATACCAGCACAATCCCAATGTTTCACCCCAAACCAGGCCCTTGGTCAGCACCACTCCCCTGTCCCTCCCAGCCCAAACCATTCCATGATTCTGTGGCCTCACCAGCAAACCAGTCCCAGTTCCCAGACATTTGATACCCACTGGAATTCTGGTGGAATTTTGGGCCACCTGGGATCAAAGCTGAAGGGGGCAAAATTCATTTGCAAAGTTGTTTATGGAAATTAGCCCCCATTAGAGGGACAAGGAGCAGGGCTGGCCTTGGCTCCCTGCTGAAGGTGTGTTCTGAATGTGCAGAATAAATCAGGATTCTGAAGCTTTCTCTCTTTTTCAGAGGAATGTCTCTTTCACACCAGCACAGTGATTTCAGAACTGAAAAATCCAGTGGCTGGAAATCAAAAATTTCAATATTCCCCTGTACTTTTCAGGGCTCAAATGCTGCCAGAAGCCCAAAGGAGAGCAGGGCAGTGTGCAGGGGAGTCTGTGGCAGCACACCACGATCCCAAACCACTGGGGCTGTTTCCTTGGCAGGACAGGGAACAGCAATGGGCCAAACTGATAAACCCACAGGAGGGTGTAAAAAAGGAAACCCACAGGTACAGGAGCCCAGGGTTTAAACCCTGCCCTGTTAAAAAGGCATTAACAAGCCCTGAATTCCTTCTGTGCCCTGGCCACTGCTGCGATTCCAGCTGCAACCCAAGGGAAAAGCTGTGGCCAGGTCCCCAGCCCATGGCACCCCCTTGGCACAGCTCCTCAGCCACATTCCCCTTGCCAGGGCCCTGCCAGTGCTTCCCCAGCTGCCTGGGGCTTCTTGGGGCAGGATTTGGGCAGGAAATTCAAAAAGTTGAATTTACAAGGGGGCATTTGGAGAGGGGAGGGGAGGCCATGGCATGGGGCTGTGCCCAGCTCTGCTCCAGGCCTTCCCTGGGCTGCTGCAGGGAGAGATGGGGACCCCACCCCTCCAAATCCTGGGGAATTTCAGGGATAACCATGGAATCACAGTGGTTTGGGTCCTTAAAGCTCATCCAGGGACATCTTTCACTATCCCAGGTCACTCCAAGCTGGCCTTGGACACTTCCAGGGACCCAGGGGCAGCCACAGCTGCTTTGGTCACCCTGGGCCAGGGCTGAAACATCCCCACAGGGAACAATTCCCTCCCATTGTCCCCCTGGCTGTTCAAATCCCTTCCCCCTTGTCCTTTCCCTGTGGCCTCTCCTTCAGCTCGATGAACACTGGAATTATCTTACCTTCAATTTATATTTTATACATTTTTTATTCCATTCATTTCTTAGACAAATCATTAACACATATTTGCCTAAATCTCCCTGGCAGCTGGCAGATCCCTGCCTGCATCCAGCTGTGCATCTGCAGCCAGGGCCACAGGAATCCTTTCAGAATAAATAAAGCCAAAAGTGGTTCCTGGGCTCAGCTTTTCACCAAACTGTTTCCAGGCCCAAATCCCTCTCCAAGAGCACCTTCATCCCACCCTGGCTCTGAGAGCTGAGGAGAGGTGGTTCTGGATGAGCAGAAGGAATGTCCAGCTAGATTTGGAGGAATTGTTTCCTTCTGGGTGCCAGCGGCTGCACAGGAGAGCCAGAGCTGCCAGCCCTCCCCAGGGCAGAGGTTGGATTTCCAAGCCCAACATGGAGCCCAACTTCTCCAGAGCATCCCCTGGATGTTCCAAACAGAGCCCAACTTCTCCAGAGCATCCCCTGGATGTTCCAAACAGAGCCCAACTTCTCCAGAGCATCCCCTGGATGTTCCAAACAGAGCCAAACTTCCCCAGAGCATCCCCTGGATGTTCCCAGCAACTTCTCCAGAGCATCCCCTGGATTTCCCACTGCAGCTCCAGCTGCCAGAGCCCAGCTCCAGCCCAGAAGGGAGGTTTGGAGTGGTTATTGGGAAGGAATTCCTGGGGTTTTTAGGGTCTTGGACAGTCCAGCAGATCCCAGCCAAGATTTCCTCTCGTTTTCCCTGCCAGTCCAGGGCTGGCACCAGCTGGAACACCTCGCCTGGAAGCTCCTTTTTCTCTCCTTTTTCCCATTTCTCCTGAGCAGAATGACACTTGTGTTCACTGTGACTCATCTCCTTGACCTTTCTATTCACTTTTAATGGTGCAAGCTGGAAATAAGGGCACCCAAACAATGCTTGCATTATTCAGCTGGTGAACCACAGCCCTCGGAGCAGATCTCTCCCCTGCAGCACACAAGAGCACACACAGTAGGTATCTCATTCCAGCACATCCAGCACGGGAGAAAAAATAAAATAAAATCCCACAAACTCACTGCTTAATTCATATTTGAGAGCTGAATGAGCTGCAGCAAGAAAATTCCCAGTGTAAAACGCTGCAGGAGGATGAGAGATCCTGGGAAACTGGAGTGGCATCTCCAGGAATTCGGCTGCAGTGAATTCTTACTCCAGTATTGTCTTGGAAACAAAAAAAAAGGGGGTGGAGGGAGGAAAAGCAGAGGAGGAGAGGCCAGCCAGGCTGATGAGCTCAGGCTCCTTGCTGAATTTCCTCAGCAGCTCCAGCTGACAGGCACAAGGAACACAAAACCTGGTTCCAAATGTGACAGTGATGATCAGTGACTCCCTCAGTGACCTCTCCTTCCCAACCCAGCTCCTTCCTGAGCGCTGCAAACTCCCCTCCTTTGCAGCTTGGAGCAGAAAGAGAAGGGGAAAAAAGGCCTGGAAGCAGTTTGGTGAAA
Source organism: Molothrus aeneus (assembly GCF_037042795.1). Taxonomy (NCBI): domain Eukaryota; kingdom Metazoa; phylum Chordata; class Aves; order Passeriformes; family Icteridae; genus Molothrus; species Molothrus aeneus. Next base: position 8,473,677 of record NC_089664.1, on the reverse strand, counting down.
AGCTGAGCCCAGGAACCACTTTTGGCTTTATTTATTCTGAAAGGATTCCTGTGGCCCTGGCTGCAGATGCACAGCTGGATGCAGGCAGGGATCTGCCAGCTGACAGGGAGATTTAGGCAAATATGTGTTAGCCATCTGTCTAAGAAATAAAATGAATAATAAATGTATAAAATATAAATTGAAGGTAAAATAATTCCAGTGTTCATCGAGCTGAAGGAGAAGGAGAGGCCACCAAACATCCAGCACATCCCTCTTTAGGAAAACAGCTCCAAATTTCCTCTACAGGAAATTTTCCTCTATCTAATTCAAAATATTCTGAGTGTAGCCAACAGAACAGCATGGTGCTCTTGGTATAATCTGTAAAAAACCTGTCCAAATTGAAATACAAAATCCAAATAACCTCCTGCATTTGCTGGGTGAGGGGCACTGGGGATGCCCAACAGGAAAAAAAATTTTCCAAGGAAGGAAAGTGTTTGTAAAGTAAAAAACATTTTTAAAGATGAACTCCAGTTCATCACCATCCAGCACATCCCCTTCCATTTGCACCCCAAAAAAGGGTTTTTTTTCCAGTAAAATTAAGGGAGTTTTTTGGGGCTGCCCAAGTGATCTTCTGCTCCAAATTTCCTTTGTAGATCTAATTCAACGGATTCTGAGAGTAGCCAACAGAACAGCACGGTGCTCTTGGTATAATCTGTAAAAAACCTGTCCCAAATCTAAAGCCAAAATCCAAATAACCTCCTGGATTTGCTGGAGAAGGGACACTGGGGATGCCCAACAGGAAAAGAAAAAATATTCCAAGGAAGAAAAGTGTTTGTAAAGTAAGAAACCATTATTAAAGATGAACTCCAGTTCATCACCATCCAGCACATCTCCCTTCCATTTGCACCCCAAAAAGGGGATTTTTTTCCAGTAAACTTAAGGGTTTCTTTGTGGCTGCCCAAGTGATCTTCTGCTCCAAATTTCCTTTCTAGATCTAGTTCAAAGGATTGTGAGAGTAGCCAACAGAACAGCACGGTGCTCTTGGTATAATCTGTAAAAAACCTGTCCAAATCAAAACACAAAATCCAAATAACCTCCTGCATTTGCTGGATGAGGAGCACTGGGGATGCCCAACAGGAAAAAAAACATCCCAAGGAGGAAAAGCATTTTTAAAGTAGAAAGAATCAACCACCAACAGAACCTCAGGCACAGGGATGGAAAGAGACTCCTGGAGCTGCTTGAAAACCCAGATTTTATTGGCACATCAGCAATAAAATCGTGTTCAAGCATCCCCTCAGGGCCAGGCTCCCCACAGGGATGCAGGATCAGCCCCCAGGCCATGGGAAATCCAGGGTTTTGCCCGAGGGCTGGGACAAAATCCACAGCAGAGCTCAGGGGTGAGCCCTGATGCAGCTTTTCCACTCGCTCATCCCCAAAGTCTCCTTTTTCTCTCAGGCTTATTACACAAACTCAAAGAAAAACTCTGTTGTAAATACATTAATACAACTTTCCTCCTTTTAAAAAATGACATCTCATCATTGTGAGAGCTTCCAGATGATGTTAAGAATCCTCTTGGCTTCTGGAAAAAAAAAAAAAAAAAGAAAAAAAAAAAAAGAGCCCAGACTTGGAGCAACCGACCTCAAAAATGCCTTTTGTGTAGTTCCTTCATTTATTTATTTTAGTTCCACAGATTTTCCAGACACGTCCACAGAGCAACCACGACATCATTTGGATGCTCCAGCCAGTGCTAGGCTGAATTTCAGGAGCCTTGGGACTTGCCAACAGTAACCAGTGCTTAATTATACCACGTTGCCAACCCAATTTTTTCCACATAACATTAGATTTCAACAAAATGTTTCCATTCTTTCATGTCTCAACCTTTTCTTTTTCATTTTTTTTTTTGTTCCCCTGGTTTTGCTCATTCTTCCCATCCTCGGTGTTGCTTTGTTTCACACAAAATGTTTTCTTGTGTTTTTAAGGACTGAAAATTCAGTCCCAATCACATCAAATTTAGTAGGAAGAGTGAAATATTTGATATAAAATGAGGCCAGGCTGGAAGTGAAGAAACTTTTCCCAAGGAAGAGAGGAGGGAAAAGAAAAGGGGATTCACTTTATTTCCCAGAGAATTCTTCTCACTTTAACCAGCACTTCCCATTCACCAAAATCTGGGTATTACAAACTGACACCCATGCTTTGCACAGGACCCAAACAATATTTGATACTCTGCCATGCAATGTTTTACACTCTTTATACAATATTTTGTACTCTTTATACAATAATTTATACTTTTCTCTGCCAAATGATCCATTTTCTAGAACAACCTGAGGATCAAACTCCAGCTAAACTCAGCAGGCAAAAGGAGAGGTGAGCAAATAAAAAACAGAGGGGATGGAATCCAGATTTATCCTGGTTTCCCCCGTCTGGGGGCTGCTCACTTTAAAGTGAATTCCCATGAGAGCAAAGCACCAGCTCTAAACGGAGCTGCTCCTCCCAAAGGGTCTCAGAGCCCTTTCAAGTGTTGAAAACAAAATTTGTGAGGGGTTTTGGATGAGGGAATGGCTTTAAAGTGACAGAAGGAAGGTTTGGAGTGGATGTTGGGAAGGAGTTCCTGGCTCTGAGGGTGAGGAGGTCCTGGCACAGCTGTGGCTCCCCTGGATCCTTGGAAGTGTCCAAGGCCAGGTTTGAAAGGGCCAGAGAGCCCCGAAATTTCTGTGAAAGCATTCCCAGCTCTTTGCTCCCTGCAGGTTTCCACATTTCCAGAGGCACTGCCTGCCATCCATCCATCCATCCATCCATCCATCCATCCATCCATCCATCCATCCATCCATCCATTCATCATCCATCCATCATCCATCCATCCATCCATCATCCATCCATCCATCCATCCATCATCCATCCATCATCCATCCATCCATCCATCCATCATCCATCCATCCATCCATCCATCCATCCATCCATCCATCCATCCATCCATCCATCCATCCATCCATCCATCCATCCATCCATCCATCCATCCATCCATCCATCATCCATCATCATCCATCCATCCATCATCCATCCATCCATCATCCATCCATCCATCCATCCATCCATCCATCCATCCATCCATCATCCATCATCATCCATCCATCCATCATCCATCCATCCATCCATCCATCCATCCATCCATCCATCCATCCATCCATCCATCCATCATCCATCCATTCATCCATCCATCCATCCATCCATCCATCCATCCATCCATCCATCATCCATCCATCCATCCATCCATCATCCATCCCTCCATCCATCCATCCATCCATCATCCATCCATTCATCCATCCATCCATCCATCCATCCATCCATCCATCCATCCATCCATCCATCCATTCATCATCCATCCATCCATCCATCCATCCATCATCCATCATCCATCCATCCATCCATCCATCCATCCATCCATCCATCCATCCATCCATCATCCATCCATCCATCCATCCATCCATCCATCCATCCATCCATCATCCATCATCATCCATCCATCCATCATCCATCCATCCATCATCCATCCATCCATCATCCATCCATCCATCCATCCATCCATCCATCCATCCATCCATCATCCATCATCATCCATCCATCCATCATCCATCCATCCCTGCATCCATCCATCATCCATCCATCCATCCATCCATCCATCCATCCATCCATCCATCATCCATCCATCCACCCAGAGCACCCCCAGCTCCCAGATCCAGAAGCTCCAGGAATCAGGACACAAAACGTAATTACTGAAAGAACGAAGGGCCAATTTTAACTGCCCAGCAGATAAACCCTTCGGAGTGAAGAGCAGTTTCCTGGAATGCCTTCCCAGATTTTTCCTGAAGTCCAGACAAAACTCAAAACATCCCTAAATGCCACTGCACGCTGTCCCACAGCAATTCCCGCTGCTCCTCTGGCTCGGGGCAGAAATCCAACCTAACTCAAAGCAGGTGTGAATGCAGATCCTGCCCTGGGGACAGGGGGACAGGGATGGACAGACAGCACCAGGAGCTGAGCACAGCTCAGGGCACAGGGAAAGCAGCCGGGCACTGCCAAGGGTGACAGGGACATCTCTGTGCCACTCAGGGCCTCTGGGACAGCCACAAAATGGGAAAAATGGAAAATCTCCTTCAGAATGAAAGCTGTGGTTTGCTGGTGTTTACCTGAGGGTGCTCAGGATTTGGGAATCTTTTCCAACCCCAGGGGTTCTGTGCTGACCCCTTGCTGCAGCCACACTCAGGGCAAAGAACCCAAATTAACTCAAATTAAATCACGGGTGTCCCATCTCCACTCCTGCAGCACCCAGAGTGGGGAGAGCAGATATTTGAGACCCCCTCAGCTCCGAGAGACATCAGCACAAGCCCTGCAGTGCTGAAAACCTGAAAAATCCATCTCCAATTCCAGATCCTAAAGGGCAGGGACAACACCCACTTAAAATAAGGATTCACAACCCCTTTCCAGCCCCCCCCTGATTTCTCCTAGGGCACACAATGAACACTAAAAACAACACCAAGGCAGCTTTTTTAATTTAAACTTGCTATTAAAAACATGTTTTGGTCAGAGCCAGGTGAGTCCTCACTGCTGTCCCTGTGTGCACACTAAAAACCAGCAACTCCCCAGAGGGTGTTGCCTTAGAGATACCCCAAAGAGGTGAAATGGGGCTGGGAATGGGGTTGGGAATGGGGCTGGAAATGGGATTTGGAGTGGGATTTGGAGTGGGATTGGAAGTGAAGTTGGAAATGGGAAGGGAAATAGAGTTGGGAATGGAAATGGAAATGGGGCTGGAAATGGGGTTTGGAATGGGGTTGGGAATGGGAATGGAAATGGGATTGGGAATGGAAATGGGAATGGAAATGGAAACGGGATTGGAAATGGGACTTGGAATGGGATTGGAAATGGGATTCGGAATGGGATTTGGAATGGGATTCCTCCCATTCCCAAATTTGAAGGAACTCCCTGAAATCAGGGAATGCTCAGCACAGTTTTCCTCCTGCCCCTGGAAGAACAAGACAAGACCTCCGCTGTCCCCTCTGCTGTCCCCTCTGCTGTCCCCTCCGCTGTCCCCTCTGCTGTCCCCTGGCCAGGCTGCTCCCACAGCCGAGTGTCTTTAACTTCCAAACTCCCATTGCAACCTGGCAGTGCACTGACAGCATGATCCAGCTTTTACAGGGGAAAATTGGAACTGCCACCCATTCCAGACCCATAAAGTCAGATTTCTTCTTGTAAAACAATATCAACACTTTTGACTGGCAAAGTATTGAAATAATCCTGTCTTTTAACTGCCTGGATAAAGATTTTTTTAGCTCGTTTAGGTGACTGGGGAAGAGCCAAGGTAACAGGATACAACATAATTTCCAGCATTTTTATTTTAGTTTGGATCCTCATTACTCTTTGCCACTAAAGGAAATTGCTGCGTCCAAAAGTTTCACCCAGAAACCCGATTTGGTTTTTACAGGGATTTGTAAGAGCAGAGAGGGGTTCCAGCTTTGTCTGTGGGTTTGATTTTGGTGTGACATCATCTGTGCAAATATGGGAAAATCTGAGCTGGATGGGCAGTGGTGGGAGGCAGCTTTGACATTGTTATTTCCCTGTTATTTGCTGGAAATCCTCTGTGCCAGGTGCCATCCCACAGATTACAGGGAAATTTCACCTCTCCACACAGAGAAACCAACTATCCTGAAACTAACACACGCTCTGAGCTGCAATAAAACCAGAGACAACGTGGAAAAATTAAAAAAAAAAAACGAAAAAAAGCCATCAAGACCATTAGTCAATGCCATCAGCAGCCCCAGTCTGGCTCCTCCCTCACCCAAATGATTTGATGTCCTATTAGGCGGCTCATTAGGAAAACTCAAAGCCTTTCACCACAAGAGTCATTCCCCAGAGCTGCACGCTGGCCCCACAAAAGCTCCCAGCCGTCCTCTGCCCCGGCAGCTGCCCCCAAAACTGGTCCCAAAGTCACCTGGGAACTCCCAAAAGCGGTTTGGGATTGTCTGGAGGACAAACACAGACGGGGAAATGCCTGGGGATGCTCTGGGAGTGTTAAAGCATCAGCACAGCCACGAGTGAAAGGAATAAATTGTTGGTTTTCCTTTGGAACAGAGTGGTCTGGTGAAAATTCAATTTTCAGCTGATACAAAGTACCCGAGCCTGACAAGAGGAGCTGCTGGCATTCCAGCCCTCCAATATCCCGATCCCGAACTCGGGGATCTCCCACTGGCCCCTCATTTCCCTGCAGGCACGTTCAGGACATTTTATCCATTGAGTTTTTTCCACCCTGCTCAGCCTCCACAAGCAAAACCTTAATGGAAGCATTCCTCCAACGCCCACCTCTTCTTCCTTAAGGTCATTTGGAAAGGCCAGAAATGAAAATAATTGGCGATCCCGCTGCTTTGACACAGAGAATCCCACTGCTAACACTCAAACAAACCCTGCAAAAACCACTGAATTCGGGCAGGGAAGCTGAATCCCAGACAGCCCAGCTCTTCAGGGCACTTCTCGGCTTCTCAAGTTACCCTGAAGAACTCGAGTTTTAACTTTGCAGATTTCAAAACTCGCCTCGGCCAACAAATCCTGCCCTGAAATCCAACACAAACAGAGCTCGATGCCTCTGAGTGTCCACCACAAACCGGGAAAACGCTCTGCAAACACCCAGGAAACTCCTCCAGCACCCCACAAAAGGATATTCCGTGATTCCCCCCGCCCTGGCATTTCCCAGAAGGCAGAAATTTGGGAAGCAGGGCTTTGGAAACAAAACTGCACGGCCCCAAAGGGAAGCAGAAATGTGTTCAGTCTCTCTTCTGCACCATTAGGAGGGGAGGGAAAAAAAAATGACATTCCAGTGGTTTTCTGTGCTGCTGCACATCTGGAAGCTCAGAGCTTCCTCCTGCTGCACTCAGCCCCGGTTTTAGGGGCAAACCCTGCGGGATTGAGGTTGGGGAAGGGGCAGCGAGCTTTGGGGTCCCCGGGCGGCTCCAAAGCTTTTGTGTCCCGAGCTTTGATGTGCGGAGGGAGAGCGGATTCCTGCGGGACAAAAAAAAACTTTCTGCTCCTCAAGGAGGAGGAACTACGCAAGCCCGGAGGTTTCCAGGGGACTAAATATACATTCACATATATATCCACGGCGAGAGAGAAAGAGGCAGAGCCTCCAGAAACTCATCCCCGACTTTTCCTCCGGAAAAAAGCAGCCCGGCAAGAGGCGGCTCTTGCTCCAAGGAAGGCGAATAAAGAATTGTTTTAAGTTTTTTCCCCTTTTACGGGCCCCCTGACAAATGGCATTCAGAGATTCGGGCAGCTAAAGGAGGTTGGGTGGGTTTTGTTGGGTGGTTTTTCCTTCTTTTTTTTTTATCTATTTTTTTTTCTCTCTCCTTTTTAAAGCTGGAACGCACAGGGAGGAAGGAAAGCCGAGAGGGTTTTGCCCCGCACCAAATCCCCCCCCCCCCCCCCCCGTTTCCCACTCCCCCACGACCCCCGCAGCTTTTGGGGGGGCTCGGGAACCCCCCTTACCTGCCCGGCCGAGGGACAGGGCACCCAAGAGCAGCAGCGCAGCGGGCACCGAGCAGCTCCGTATCCAACTGCGCCTTTTCCACCGCGTGTGCGTATCCATGCTCCCCCCCCCAAAAAAAAAAAAAAAAAAAAATGAACTAAACTAAGCGGGCCACCAGCTCGGGACAGCTCGAAAGGAGGATGAAGAAAAAAATTATTTTAAAAAAATACAAAAAAAAAAACGAATCCAAGCTGTCTGTAGAAGCGCAGAGCAGGCGCTCAGCCCCCCCGGCAGCCCCCCCCGGGGAGCAGCCCTTTATAAAGCCATGGGGCGGGCGGAGGGTGCGGGGGCTCCGCCGCGCTCAGCTCCGGCCCTGCCTCGCCTGCTCCTCCGCAAAACTTTTCCCTTCCCTCTCTCTCTCTCCCTCTCCCTCTCTCCCCACACCGCCCTTTTTTCCCCCTTCTTTTAAACCCGAGGCCGGAGTTTGTCAATCTCGGAGCAGCGCAGCAAATCAGGGCCGGGCGGAGCGGCCCCCCCAGCGCCCGCCCCCGGGATGTCCCGGCCCCCAAAAGAGATTTTTTTTTATTTTTTTTATTTTTTTTCCTCGTTTTTTCCCCCCCGCTGGAACAGCAGCACACGGAGTTTTTCCGCCTCTTGCCGTCTCCTCGCTTTTCCCTGCGTTTTTCGGGATGTGCCCTTGTTGGAAGACTGGAAAATCCAAATTTTAGACTTTCTGTGCTTAACCCACCCCCCCCCCAAAGGAACACTGAGGAGAAGGAGAAAGCTTCCAAAATGGAATGATAGAACTGAGATTATGATGATAAAGTTTGAGTAGAAGTGTGTAATATTGCATGGTAGAAAACTTAAAGTTTTAGAAAATATATATTCTATATATAGAATATAAAGTTTTAGAATATGGTTTTAGAATATGTAAGTTTATAGAATATAGTATAGAGATTATGATTATAAGGTTTGAGTAGAAGTGTAATATTGCATGGTAGAAAACTTAAAGTTTTAGAATATATATATTCCATATATGGAATATAAAGTTTTAGAATATATAAGTATATAGAATATAGTATAGAGATTATGATAATAAGGTTTGAATAGAAGTGTGTAATATTGCATGGTAGAAAACTTAAAGTTTTAGAGTATATATATTCTATGTATAGAATCTAGTTTTAGAATATATGTGTTTATAGAATACAGAAAACTTAAAGTTATAGAATATAGTATAGAGATGATGATTATAAAGTTTCTATCACATGGTAGAAAACTTTATAAAGTTTTAGAATATATAAGTTTATAGAATATAGAAAACTTAAAGTTATAGAATATAGTATAGAGATTATGATTACAAAGTTTGAGTTTATAGACTATAGAAAACTTATAGAATCTAGTCTAGACATTATGATTATAAAGTTTCTATCACATGGTAGAAAACTTAAAGTTTTAGAATATATATAGTCTATATATAGAATATAAAGTTTAGAATAGATAAGTTTATAGAATATAGAAAACTTAAAGATATAGAATATAGTCTAGAGATTATGATTATAAAGCTTGAGTAGAAGTGTGTAATATCACATGGTAGAAAACTTAAAGTTTTAGAATATATATATTTTATATATAGAACAAAAAGTTTTAGAATATAGTTTTAGAATATATAAGTTTCTAGAATATAGAAAACTTAAAGTTATAGAATATAGTAATATATAGAAGGCAAAATGGAAGTTTTAGGGTGAAAGCTGGTTCTTCCTCTTCACCCTCTTCTTCATGAGTTGGCGTGATATTGTGTAATTGGATAAAGAATCTGCGTTGCAGCCACGAGTGGTTGGTTATTGGGTTAAAAGTAAAAAGAATTTAAGTGTCATTTCCTAATTAGACAGTTTATCCTTAAAAGACCTTGTGGAGAGACACGGCTCCAATTTTTAACTTGTTAGAAAGAAACACTGCAGAGCTCACACTTTGTGAGCCCGTACGGCAGATAAAAACTAATAAACATCTGAAATACCATTTCACACATTTAATCCCGACCTTGGCAGACAAAAAGAAACGAAGAATCCACATTCCCTGTGCTGCCCAGTGACAGGGAATGGCTGGAGCAGGGACAGGAGGGTGGGGTGGGACAGCAGGGCAAGGTTTCCCAGCCAGAAGGTGCCGGGCAATGGTGCCAGCCCCAAAGCTCAGTGGCTCCTGCTCAGGGTGGGATTCTGGGGTCAGGATTGGGGTCGATCCTTGTGGGTCCCTTCCAGCTCAGGATATTCTGTGATTCCATCTGGAGGGGGTGTGGGAAATGCGAGGATTGGGCACGAAAGGGAGAGTGTGTGTGCACAGGGTAAAAGGGCAAACGAGGAGGGGAAAGGGAAGGGGGTTCCCTTCCCTGACAGGTGAGAGTTAGGGTGGCAAAACCCACCTCTGGCAGGGAAGGGGTGGAAGGGACAGAGAGCTGCTGGTCCTTTTTGTCACTGTCACCACAGCAGTGACACTGATAACCCACGCGGGTGAAACACCAACTTCCAACGTTCTGGCTCTGCAATATCAGAACAGCGCTCAGGGCTGGGGCTGGATCATCTCTAAGGTTCCTTCCCACCCAAGCCTTTCTCTGATTCTATTGAAAAACAAAAGCTCCAGTTCTTTTCCTGTCCCAGAAGAGGACAGATCCCTCTGCAGAACTTGGTGGCCCACAATGCTGCAGACCCCTCTACAAAACCAAAATCAGATTAAATGAAAACCAGAGAAGGAAAACACAACAAAATCCAGCCCTTTTCCTTAAATAAATGCCCTGAAGATGCTTGCTGCTATCAACACTTTCTCTGTCAGGGCCATCAAAGACCTGAACATCGCTGCAGGCACCACTGATGTCACATCCAGGTGACAGTCCCAGCTCCTTTGGAGCTCATTTTCCCCATAGCACTGGTGTCACCTGTACCCCACACCCTGGGCCACACCAGAGCGTCCCAACCCTCTCCACTCTCCCTGCACAGCAGCAGAATTAAGGCCCTCACCATCCACAGGGGGAAAAACACTTCCATGAGCTGAATTCCCACTCTCTGCCTGGCCTGGACTCCAATTTCCTTGTGGGTTTGGTCACCCAGCACTCAAGGAAGGACATGAAGGATGTGAAGAACAATGCAGGAGTTTGGGGTGGCTCATCCCGATCCTTGTTTTGGCTGAGTGATGGAAGAACCCGGCACCATGAGGAGTTTTAGCCATAAATCTTTGACCATGTCAAAGAAGGGCAATGTCCCGTGCAGGGACAGTGAAGGAGTTTGGGGTGGCTCATCCTGCCCTGGTTTTGGCTGAGTGATGGAAGAACCCAGCCTCACGAGGGGATTTAGCCATAAATCTTTGACTCATCCCATTTGGGGTCAGGATTTGGGGTTGGGATTTGGGGCTGGGATTTGGGGTTGGGATTTGGGGCTGGGTTTTGGATTGGGATTTGGGGCTGGGATTGGGGATTGGGATTTGGGGCTGGGATTTGAAGGACAATGTCCCGTGCAGAGACAGTGAAGGAGTTTGGGGTGGCTCATCCTGCCCCTGGTTTTGGCTGAGTGATGGAAGAACCTGGCACCATGATGAGTCTCACCATAAATCTTTGACCTGGTGGAATGAGAGTCACTTGGATGGATAATCAATACCAAACATACCAAACCCTAAAAGGACAGGAGGCCAAACCCCCTGGATCGAGCAGTGGGAAAGCGATGCTCCCGCTCCACTCAGGGAACGTTCCCTAAGGATTCGGTGGGAAGAGCTGCAGGAAATCCCTCCCTTTGCCTCTGAGATGCCTTCCCCAGCTCCCAGGCTCGCTGTGGAGCTGGAAAAGCTGGAGCCTGAGGCACAGGAAGAGCTTCCCTGCTGGAAGAGCCTTTGTGGGTACCCAGGTGACTGCAGGCTGGCAGGTAAATCACACCCTGCTGGCTCTCCAGGAGGAGCCTGCAGGTGAAGTGTGCCAGGGCAGCACCTGCACAGGGTGGAACCTGCGGCTGACACTGTCCGTGCTCCCTCCTGCTCCAAAATATCCCAAAATCCTGGGATTGACACTGTTCATCCTCCCTCCTGCTCCAAAATATCCCGAGATTGACACCATCCATTCTTCTGCTCCAAAATATCCCAATACCCCAGCACTGACACTGGCTATCCTCCCTCCTGCTCCAAAATATCCCAAAATCCTGGGATTGACACTGTTCATCCTCCCTCCTGCTCCAAAATATCCAAGTATCCCTATCTGTGCTCCCTCTTGCTCCAAAAGGACCCAAGATCCCAGGATTGACCCTGCCATCTTCCCTCCTGCTCCAAAATGTCCCAATATTGTGGGATTGACACCATCCATCCTCTCTCCTGCTCCAAAATATCCCAATATCCTGGGGTTGACATAATCTATCTTCTCTCCTGCCCCAAAATATCCCAATATTATGGAATTGACACTGTCCGTCCTCTCTTCTGCTCCAAAATATCTCAATATTGTGGGATTGACACTGTTCATCCCCCCTCCTACTCCAAAATATCCCAATATCCCAGCATTGACACTGTTCATCCTTCCTCCTGCTCCAAAATATCCAAATATTGTGGGATTGACTCCATCCATCCTCCCTTCTGCTCAAAATATCCCAACATCCCAGGACTGACACTGTTCATCTTTCCTACTGCTCCAAAATATCCCAATATTGTGGGATTGACACTTCATCCTGTCTCCTGCTCCAAAATATCCCAATATCCTGGGACTGACATCATCTATACTCTTTCATGCTCTAAAATATCCCAGAATTGACACTGTCTGTCCTTCCTCCTGCTCCAAAATATCCCAAAATATCCCGGGACTGGCACTGTCCATCATTTCTCCTGCTCCAAAATATCCCAATATCCCAGCATTGATACTATCCATCCTCCCTCCTGCTCCAAAATATCCCAGCATTGACATTGTCCATCCTTTCTCCTGCTCCAAAGCATCCCAGTATCCCAGGGCTGGCACTGTTCATCCTCTCTCCTGCTCCAAAATACCCCAGAATTGACACTGTTCACCTTTCCTACTGCTCCAAAATACCCCAGAATTGACACTGTTCACCTTTCCTACTGCCCCAAAATACCCCAGAATTGACACTGTTCACCTTTCCTACTGCCCCAAAATACCCCAGGATTGACACTGTTCATCTTTCCTGCTGCTCCAAAATACGCCAGAATTGACACTGTTCATCTTTTCCACTGCTCCAAAATACCCCAGAATTGACACTGTTCATCCTCTCTCCTGCTCCAAAATACCCCAGGACTGACACTGTTCATCTTTTCCACTGCCCCAAAATACCCCAGTCTTGTGGGACTGACCCCATCCATCCTCTCTCCTGCTCCAAATACCCCAATATTCCCAGCTGGGCCTTCCCACAGGCTCCCATGGAGCAGAAGCTGCTCCACGCCACCATGGAGATCCTTCCTCTCCCCTCCGTGTGTTCAGACTGCGAAATATCCCAAGAATTTGGACTTGGAAGGAGGGTGGTGAAAGCACCAGCAGAGCCTGTGGGTTGCAAATCCCCCCCCTTGTCCCTTGGGCTTAGAATTTGATGATCTTTAAGGTGTTTTTCAACAGAAATAATTTACTAATCTGTGATTCCAAATAATCCCTGATTGTGGCACCAAGGGAATCAGGATTTCCCTGGATGTCTGCTCACCTGGGGGGGGTCCCATTTCTGCCCCAAATTCCAGGATTCTGGGCCTTCTCCTCCCTGATTTCTGCCATACAAGAAATGGGGCGGAATTGGATGATCTTTAAGGTGTTCTTCAACTCAAATCATTCTCTAACCCCGTGATTCCAAATAATCCCTGATTGTGGCACCAAGGGAATCAGGATTTCCCTGGATTTCTGCTCACCTGGGGGGGTCCCATTTCTGCCCCAAATTCCAGGATTCTGGGCCTTCCCCTCCCTGATTTCTGCCCATACAAGCAGCTCAGAAACACCTGGATTGTCTTCTCCAGCACTGAGAGAAAATCCCAAACCCCTGGAGCCCCCTCCCAGCCACTCCCTGCCCTTCCAGAGGCACTCAGACACGGGGAGGGGGTTCCTAAAGCCCCAAAACACGGCAGACAATGAAATTAAAGCAGCTCAGAGCAGTGAACTCCCACAGCTCCCTTTTTCCTGCTCCAGACTGACACCAAAACACCCAAAGCTGGACCTGGATCAGATGCAAAGCAGAAAACCTGGCCCAGGAGCTTCTGCTGAGCAGGAAGTCTGAGATCCCAGTTGCTTCCCAGGTGATTTGGGAGCTTGCACAGGCCTGTTTGCTCCTCCTCAGCAGCAACAGAAATGCAGAAATCAGCTCCTGGTGGCAAACTGGAAAATTCCAGCAGGCACGTGCCAGGTTTTGGGAGCCAAACCCGGAGTGGGAGAGGAGCGGATGAGCTGGAGGGAGCTCCAGGAGGGGTCACAGGAGCTGGGGGGGTGATGGCAACCCCAGATCCCAACCCCAAACCCAAATCCCAACTCCAAATCCCAAATCCCAAATCCCAATCCCAAACCCCAACTCCAAATCCCAAATCCCAGCCCCAAATCCCAAATCCCAGCCCCAAACCCAAATCCCAACTCCAAATCCCAAATCCCAGCCCCAAACCCCAAATCCCAACTCCAAATCCCAAACCCCAACCCCAAACCCCAACCCCAAATCCCAACCCCAAATCCCAACCCCAAACCGCAACCCCAAATCCCAACCCCAAATCCCAACTCCAAATCCCAAATCCCAGCCCCAAATCCCAAATCCCAGCCCCAAACCCCAACCCCAAATCCCAACTCCAAATCCCAACTCCAAATCCCAAATCCCAGCCCCAAATCCCAAATCCCAGCCCCAAACCCCAACCCCAAATCCCGACTCCAAATCCCAAATCCCAGCCCCAAATCCCAGCCCCAAATCCCAACCCCAAATCCCAACTCCAAGCCCCGACTCCACATCCCAATCCCAACCCCAAACCCCAACCCCCAACTCCAAATCCCAACCCCAAATCCCAACCCCAAATCCCAACCCCAAATCCCAAATCCCAAACCCCAAATCCCAAATCCCGACCCCAAACCCCTCCAGCAGGCAGCCAGGGCTGTGTCTGAGCAGCCGAGGGAGCACAGCAGGGCTGGGAGCCAAATTTCTTTAGGAGCAGAAGTTTGTGGAAGTGTTTTCCTCCCAAGTGCATCTTGAGCCCAGCTGGGGGGTGTTTATGGGATGGAGGAGATGTTTGAGGGCTTTGAAAAGAAAGAAAAAGGTTTAAGGGATATAGGTAATGTAAAAAAACAATAAAATAATTGATATGCTATGAAATCAGCAGCAGCATTCAGCCATTGTTGTGGAGTTTGAAAGCATTGGGATAAATTTGAAAGAATTATTGATAAACACTTACACCCCATGGCCAGCTGAGGGGAAGAGGCTGAAATGAGGAATTAAAATGACCTGAGCTGTTGTATAAATAATTAGGACAGGCAGCTGCTCTCAGCAATGATTTCCAATACCATTTATGAGGAGAACACATCTATAAAATGCACATTTTCCCTCTTCAGTCTTAATGCCAGCCTTTACTCCTGGAAAATTTATAAACACCATTGCATCTCTGCCATTAATTCAATTTTTATCAATTGTTCTGTGCCCAAATGAGATCACAAATCCCAACCCTGATTTATAATCCCACACCTGGAAAGGATTGCTCCCAAATTCAGCTTTAAAAAAAAAAAAAAATGGAGGATTTAGCCCTAAAGAGACAATTTGGATGGAGAGACTTGGCGAAGGAAACTCTCCATTTATCCACAGAGGAAACTTCACATCTGGAATCCCAGAGCTCAGCACTGCCCCAAACTCACAGCTCTGGGTGGTCTTTAATTTGAACAAGGAGTTCAGTGCATTATCCAGGGCTCTTCACACCCATTCCCACCCTGCAGAGTGGCAGCATTTTCCCCAAAACCTTCCTGAAAACGCTGCTTTGAATCCCAAATCCACATTTTTCAGAGGTGATGGGCAGCCCATCATCACTGACAGCAGAATGCCACGGGTTTTCAGGCAGAACAGACAATTAATGCTTTAATTAGAACCCAGGCATGATGAAATATTCACCAGGTACCTCCCAAACAGCAAGAAGAAAAAGGAAAACTCTTTCAAGAGTTAAATTTTCCCCCCTAAAAAACACAAACTCCCACTCCCCCTGAGGCTGAGCCCCTGCTGGGGCTTTGCAGGAGCTGGGCACCAATTCTCCCAAATCCCAGCTGCTCCAGTGGGAATTCAAATGGGATTTTTTGCCATGAGGTGGCACCAGGACCAGCCCCATGCATGGAAAGAGCAGCAGCACAAGGTGGGGTTTGTTTTTGTGCATGTTTGGGTGTTTCACAGCTCTGTTGAAGAGAGGAAATAGCTTTATAAAGGGAACAGACTTTCCACTCCTCCTCTTTTTCCAGCCTTGTTGCAGCTCCAGGGTGACGAGGCCAAGCCTTGGATGTGTTTGAGCCATCCCAGGCCATGAAATTTGGGATGAATTGTTCAGAGAGGAGGCTGAACTCAGCTGCCCTTGCCCTCTGCGTGCCCAGAGCCAGCCTGGGGGCCAGGGAGGAGCTGCCATCCCCTGCTCCCATCCTGGGGCTGAGCTCCCCCTGCTCTGCAGGCAGCGGCTCAGGCTAAACCCAGATAATCTGTCTGGACTGCAGGAGATAATCCCTGGGGATACACAGAGCGTGCTGGGAAACCAGGGGCTGCCCCTGCCCTCTGATCCCCACAAGGGTCGAGCACTGAAGAGGTTCCCAAACCCCCCCTGACCCCACAAGGGCTTCACTGAAAGCCACAAACTTCATTTTCCCGCCCCGCTTTGTCCGTCATAATCATGGCTGAAGATTAAAGTCACAAATTTCCAGAGCCAGCAGCAGCTCCAGAGGTTCAGCTTGGGTGCCTGATCCCAGAATTTTCCTCTGCACCCGTGGGATGTTCATTCTGGCTGATAAGAGATGTTAGCAGAATAGGAAAAATGAGATAAGGAAGGGCAAGGCCTAGCTGGAATTAAATCTGGTCAAGAACAGCAAAAAGAACTTCAAACACATCAACAACCAAAGAAAAACCTTCCCAAACGTTTCCAAACCTTTCCAAACTTTTCCAAACCTTCCAAACCTTTCCAAACCTTTCCAAACCTTTCCAAACTTTTCCAAACCTTTCCAAATCTTTCCAAACCTGTCCAAATCTTTCCAAACTTTTCCAAACCTTTCCAAACCTTTCCAAACCCTTCCAAACCTTTCCAAACCATTCCACAATTAGAGACAAACCCAAAGCCTGGGGTTACCTTAGACCTGTCCTAAACTCAGCCTCTCCCTTCCCACAGAACAAAGCCAGCAGAGCCTTTGCCAGCTCATTCCAGCTCCTATCCCCGTGGTTCCCCATTTTTGGGTGCTTTTCCCCCTTTTCCTGCCTTTCCTGGACCCGTCCCCAGCTCCTTTTCCTCTGGCCAGGCTTCCCCCTGGCTCTGTGCTCATAAATCAGGAGGCCAGAGGGGTTTGTGTTTCACAGAGGCCACGGGGCTTCCACAAATTAAGTTTTGTTTGAACTGGAGGATCGTTTTTAGTAAACCAAACAAACTCCTTGACCTGACTTGTACTGCAGCAGAACGAGCCCAGAAAGAGCTCCTGGCTGCAGCAGGAAGGTATTTTGTTAAAAAAAAAACCAAAAAAGTCAAAGTGAAGCAGCTTCTTGTGGCAGTGCTGAGGGAATGGAAGGTCTGAGGAGACACCCTCAGCTCAGACATTCTCCTGGGTCCAAATGTGATCTCTGTGAGGGCTCTTTATCCAGTCCTGGCAGCCCTTAAATTGTCATTTTGCACTTTAAGATGCTTTTCTTGGTGTCGTGTTTGGTCCCACTGAGCAGTTTTTCCTCTCCTTTGGGTCCCTGTTCTCAGCAGCAGAATTATGTGGGTATTTTTTATTATATTTTAGCCAGCTCAGATGCTCAACTGATTTAATTTGGTTCCACCAAAGGCCATGAGTCTTCAGCTGTTCCTGTTCTCAGCACCTCTGCCCCATCCCTTCCTTCAAGAAGTCAACTCTTCATCACCAGCATGGCAGATTCCAGGGTGGCCATAAATCCCATTGCTAACTGGACTTTCACAGCCCCACAGAGAACCCAATCCCTTCCCAGGCATTTTCCACCTGATCCATCCCCAGCTCCAGCAGAGCCCTCAGGACCTGTCACCGCCAGTCCCATCCACGGGGCTCCACTCCTGCCATGTCCAACCCAACACCAGAAATCCTGGGACTCTTTGCCCCAGTTCTGTGCTCAGCTCTTCGCTCCAGGGCTATTTCCCCACATATCCCACTTATTTCTATTTATTCTTTTCTTATATTTTTTTTAAGGAGCTGTGTATTTTAAAAAGCCGGGCGAGGAGCTCCGGCTGAAGGATTCAATTGACAAAGGTCAGCAGCAAACATGACTAATCCATTATGCTGTTAAACAACTCAACATGCAGGGGTTAATCAATGCTAGCCCAAGGTCTAATCCCTCTTTCTGCTAAATAACTCACTGAAAACAAACTCTGCCTGCTAATGTCCTGCAAAGGAAGATAAATGCACACCAGGCTCGAGGAGGTTCAGTTTTCAGAGCTCTCTGCTCCTCCAAAGCCTGACTACTGTCAGCCTGGCCAGATGTTATTCCCATCCTTGCAAGGAGAGGGATTAGGGGAAGGTTTGGTGGCATCCTGCCAGCTTAAAAAATAAAATAAAATAATAATTCAGAGTGCTGGATTGCTCAAGCCGGGCTAGCAGGGCTGTCCTGCCCAGAGCCAGGCTCTGTTCCCAGGGGATATTCCCTATTCCTGTGCAGATTCCAGCCCCCTCCCTATTTATAGCCCTGATTTGGGCTTTTCCAGGATGGTAATTTCATGCTGCTCATAAATGTCCTCCTGCAAACTGGTATTTGTTGAGCATCTTAGCTGGCTAAAATACAATAAAAAATACCCATATAATTCTGCTGCTGAGACCAGGGACCCAAAGGAGAGGAAAAACTGCTCGGTGGGACCAAACATGACACCAAGAAAAGCATCCTAAAGTGCAAAATGGCAATATAAGGGCTGCCAGGATTGGAATGCTTCCTCTCCTTGCTGAGCAGGTGATGGGACAGACACTGAAATGCAGGCAGGGGCAGTCAGAGCTCTCTTGTGCTGTCTCTGCTGCTGGAAGGGTTTGTCCCGTGAGCATCAGCTGCAGGAGGTTTTTTGGGGATCTCTGGCAGCATTTTCCTCCCCAGGACAGAGCTCCTGGCACCACCAACCCTGGCAAATCCCATTTGGCATCATGGCACAGAATCAGCCATGCCTCCCGATTCTCCTGCCTTTCTCACACCTCTGGGATGGCGTTTCCCCCTCCAAAGGGAGCAGGAGCTTTCCTTTGACATTTAAAGGTGTTGGGAGCAGACTAATCCTGGTTTAGGCTCCACAGTATTGGAATTACAGAAGTTAATTTGTCTTTAATTCCTTCCGTGTCCCACCGATTTTAGGGCAGCCTCACAAAACTCCTTGGGATAAATGGCCTTGCACAGAATTCCTGCAGGTGAGTCCAGCTTTTAACAAATTCCACGAGCAGGGGTTGATGCTCTGCCTGCAGACACTCAGATGCCACACTTTGCTTTTTTTCCCTGGCCATGCTTCCACCACCAATAACTCAGGAAAGCCTTTGGGCCGTGCCCATCCTCGTGTTTGTTCCACCACTGCAGTAAAACAGCTTTTACTCCCTCGCTGCTACATCAACAGCCTCTTTATGCTTAGAAATGATGCTCAATCCCTGAGGGAAAAAATGATTAAAACAAACCATTTTCTCAGCTGCTTCCACTGCAAAGGCCCCCTCAACTTCCAGACAACTTCATTTTTCATCAGGACTCCTTCTCCTGCCTCTGCTCAGCACTGAGCAACCTGCACAAGGGCTGCTCCTGGGTTAAACACCCCAAAACCTCACTCTTTTTCTAATCTGATTTTTAAAAATACATCCTTGCTGCTGGGTTAAACACCCCAAAACCTCACTCTTTTTCTAATCTGATTTTTAAAAATACATCCTTGCTACTGGGTTAAACACCCCAAAACCTCACTCTTTTTCTAATCTGACTTTTTTTAATACATCCTTGCTACTGGGTTAAACACCCCAAAACCTCACTCTTTTTCTAATCTGATTTTTAAAAATGCATCCTTGCTACTGGGTTAAACACCCAAAAACCTCACTCTTTTTCTAATCTGATTTTTAAAAATACATCCTTGCTACTGGGTTAAACACCCAAAACCTCACTCTTTTTCTAATCTGATTTTTAAAAATGCATCCTTGCTACTGGGTTAAACACCCCAAAACCTCACTCTTTTTCAAATCTGATTTTTAAAAATACATCCTTGCTACTGGGTTAAACACCCAAAAACCTCACTCTTTTTCTAATCTGATTTTTAAAAATACATCCTTGCTGCTGGGTTAAACACCCAAAAACCTCACTCTTTTTCTAATCTGATTTTTTTTTAATACATCCTTGGGGATTGCAAAGTCCACAGAGTGGCTCCATGGGGGAATTTGCTGCTTTTTTCCCTCTGAGCTCTCCAGCACCACCTCAATCTGATGCACCCCATGAGAAACTGTGATTCCAAAGCTGAGTAAGTCTGAAAAAACAACTCTTAAACCTCCAAAAAAAAAAAAAAATTATTCAAGTCTCCTCTGAAAGACCCCAGGATGGAGCAGGAGGCAGCAAATGTGGAAAGCAGATGTGAGAGAGGAGGAAATCGGGATTGCAGGAGCTGAGGAGAGGAAGCATGGAGCCCACAGGAGCAGCACCTGTCCTGCTGGATCTGGGGTTTTCTCCCAAAAAAAACCCCTCTGGAGCAGGGCAAGCACTCCAAGGCTGTCCCACAGGCTCTGCTGATTTGTCTCCATGCAGCAGGAAGCAGCCTGGCCTGGGACAGAGCAGCAGGCAGCAGCAGGGGCTGGATGAGAACTCCCAGCAATGAGGTGGGGTGGAATTCCTGCTGGAGCTGGACATGAAAAGCCAGGGGAAAATGGCTCTGGGTATTCATGAAATCCAGGGAAAAGTGGCTCTGAGTTTTCATGAAAACCCATGAAAACCCAAGGAGAAGTGGCTCTGAGTTTTCATGAAAAACCCAGGAAAAAGTGTCTCTGAGTTTTCATGAAAACCCAAGAAAAAATGGCTCTGAGTTTTCATAAAAACCCATGAAAAGCCAGAGAAAAACGGTTCTGCGTTTTCATGAAAACCCAAGAAAAAATGGGTCTGAGTTTTCATAAAAAACCCATGAAAACCCAGGGAAAAGTGGCTCTGGGTTTTCAGGAAAATGCAGGCTAAAATGGCTCTGAGTTTTCATGAAAACCCATGAAAAGCCAGGGAAAAATGGTTCTGGGTTTTCATGAAAAACCCAGGGAAAAGTGGCTCTGGGTTTTCATGAAAACCCATAAAAACCGAAGGAAAAGTGGCTCTGGATTTTCACGAAAAACCAGGGGAAAGTGGCTCTGATTTTTCATGAAAACCCAAGGAAAAATGGCTCTGAGTTTTCAGGAAAACACAGGGAAAAGAGGCCTTGGATTTTCATGAAAACCCATGAAAACCCAGGGCAAAGTGACTCATTCACCGAGCCACTTGAGGAACAAACTGAAAATATTTCCCAGCTCTCCCACAGCCTCTCAGCGAATCAATCCCCGGAGCTGAGCAGCCGTTTCTGCACTGGCTGCAGAAGTTCTGTTGAGAAAAGCCCTGAATTTGGGTATTTTGAGCTGCAGGACTGATTGGGAGCACAGATTTACACCTGGCCTCCCCCTCCCCAGCCAGCAGAGAGAAATGAGAAGTTTCCACAGGGTTCAGTCCCAGAGAGGCAGAGCTTGCCAACCCCAAAGGAAGCAAACATGTCAAAATCATTCTCAGGCAGCTCTGAAAAATATCCTGCAAATCTTCCACCTGTGGCTTTTCACTTGATCCAATGCAAGGCAGGAAAAACTCAGAAGTGGCTGTTTGAATTTTATTTTGTTTTTCAGGCGTGGAGGGCTTCAATTCAGTGCTAATTTTGGGGTGTAGGATTTGGGTGCCTGGGCAGTGTTGAATTGAAACTGCTCAGTCACATCATGCACAATTTAGGGATTTTTGGCACATTTTGTGGTAGCTGAGCTGTGTTTTAGTGTGAGGAACATCCCAGATGTGCTGGTCCAACCCTCTCCCAACACGCTGGGCCTCTCCAGCACCTGCATTTTTGCACCCCCCAGTGAATAACTAAAAACCCTCTGAATCTTTGTGTTCCTCAAGCACAGCCTGAGCAAATTCCTCACCCAGGTTGGAAACAAATCCACCAAAAGCTCAGCCCGTGCTCCCCTGTAAAATGATCCCACAGATCCCTGGGTGGGAGCAAAGCCAGCCCAGAGCGCTGCTCTGCTCTCTCCTTGCTGCACCCCAAATCCTGACCCTGCAGGAATTCCAGCCTCCAGGGGAACCTCTGGAATCCCAAAGCAGCTCCCCCAGAATCCCAGAGCAGTGACTCTGTTTGCTCATTTCCCCCTGTGATTCATTTCACCGTCCCCATCATCCCCTGGGACAGGACAGAAACGTGGCTGGGGCTGTTTTAGCAGATGAACCAAATCTGTGTGTCTCTCATCATTTCCATTCTCTGAAACCCCATGGATACAGCAGGAGAATATTTTGGAATAAATTGTCCCCTTCAGAGTCACCGAGCACTTCAGTCCAGAATTTCAGAAATTCAAAAATTCAGAATTTCAGAAATTCAGAAATTCAGAAATTCAGAATTTCAGAATTTCAGTTTTTATAGCAGGGTTGAGGCCAAGATTTGTTGTTCAAAATGTCCGCTCAGTGGGGCTGAAGTTGGTTCACCTTCAGATCCTGGAAATTCATGCCCAAAAGGAAACTTTGCTGGGAATTCTGCAAACAACAGAGCAGAATCAGCACCAAGGGTAAAAAAATACACCTGGAATCAAGCAGAGTGATAAGAGAAAGTTTGGGGTGAATTTGGAGCCATTGGGGCAGATTATTTCCGGGATTTACCTCAAGAATACTGGGGAAAAGTGTGTGATGGATGAGAGCGTGGGCAGGAAGAGAAAGCCCTGAAGAGAAGAGGGATGAGCCCAGCACCCCACAAGTGCTGCCTGCAGGGATCCTCATGGATGTGTGTCACAGACATCTTCTATGGAAAATCCTTTCCTTAGGGTTTTTCCTCCTGAGAAGCTGAGAGGCCTCAGGAACAAAATGTAACCAATGGTTATCTGCTGCTGTGGAATGCAACAGGTGCAGCTGGGATTGGGCTCATGTGGTTGTTTCTAATTAATGGCCAATCACAGCCCGGCTGGCTCGGACTCTCTGAGAGCCACAAACTTTTCTTATCATTCCTTCTTTCTCTATTCTTAGCCAGCCTTCTGATGAAATCCTTTCTTCTATTTTTTAGTATAGTTTTAATGTAATATATATCATAAAATAATAAATCAAGCCTTCTGAAACACGGAGTCAGATCCTCGTCCCTTCCCTCATCCTCAGACCCCTGTGAGCGCGGTCACAGATGTGGAGATCTCCATGCCCATGGAGAACCTCAGCAGCCCAGCAGAGCCTCCATCACTGATTTCCCCCAGCTGGAATTGGGCTGCAAACCCTTCTGGGGCCATCTCCCCCTTCTCTCCCAGCCCAGCACTCCCAGTCCCATCCGTCATCCCCCAAAGCAGGCAGAGCCTTCCCGGAGCTGTGCTGGAGCCAAAAGGCAATTACCAGAGTGAGTTCAGCCCTGGCAGCCCCTGCCACGGCAGCCTGTTAATATTATTGCTTCCAACAGCAGCTCTGTTGTTCCCCAAGTGCTCTGCTGGCACCAAAACCCTGGGGAGGAGGAGAAGAGCTGCTCTCCATAGCATCCCTCCCATTAAAGCTCAGGAATACGAGCAGGAGATAATCTGTGGCCTTTGTTAGCAGCAGGAGAGGCTGAAAAGTCCAATTTTGATAATTCTGTGAGCATCCCTCCCCAGCGGTGCTGTCAAACAGCCTTTGCTGGGCACCCAGCACGTGTTTGTCCCCAAAAAAAGCAGGAATTTCTTCAGTGTCCCCCCTGCAGCAGCTTTTGGGGCGCAGCAGAAATTCAGAAACACTTCTGTGCCAGGGGAGCAGCACCAACCCAACCCATTGCTGCCACAGGCCCTGAAATAAATCAGATTTGTCACCCTGGCTTCGCCTCGTGGCACTGCCACCGTCTCTTCCCAGGGTTTTGGAAGCGTCTCTTCCTTGGATTTAGTCTGGAAAAATCCCCACATTCAGAGGTGAGAGACAAGATTCCTGCCACACTTGAGGGGAAGGTGGAAAGACGAGGTGAGTGCCATAAAAAATGTTTTTCTCCGGAGCTTGTTAAAATCCTGCATGAAAATTTGGAACTTCTGGAGAGCAGGCGGCATGAATGTGGATTAAATAAAAAATACAAATGTTTCTGTTTCACATCTGTGGAAGAGCCAAACATGAGCATTTTCAGGATATTTAGGAAGGTTTAATTAAATTTTTTTTTTCCAAGGAAAAAACAGCATAGCACATCAGCCTCCTCCTCCAAGAGCTGAATTACTCTTGGCTTTGCCATTTCCATCACTTCCAGAGGTTTGACAACAGTGCAGCTCCAGCTGACAGCACACAACAGGGAGAGCCAGGGCCAGGCTCAATCCCACCCTGTGGAATCCACCCCATCCTCTTCCCTGCCTTCCAGAACAACCCAAGAGATTTGTATTTCTCACAGCTTTTGACTCAAGGAGAGGAAAAAAAAGGGAATTTTCGCCTCGCCAAACACATCCTGCAGCTCCAAGGCACCATAATGAATCCAACAGCCCTCTGAGATATCCTATGGAAAAAGCTGCAGCCCTCCAGGCGCTTGGACAAAGGTTCCTTTTTCCCCTTGTTAGGGCTGGGATGGACACAGGGAACAGCTGGGATGTTGTTTGGGTTTTTAACAAGAGCAATCCATTTCATGCCATGGGAAATTTATGAGCTGCTCAGCCTTAGGAATCATTAAATTCAGGGACTCTGGGATGCAGAGGGATCTCAGGGATGGAAAAATTTGTGTCCTCCAGGATGTGTGAGCAGCAAGGAAGAAACCCTGGACGCCTCAGGAGTTGATGTTCCTCAAGTGGCACCACCAGACAGAGGTGACATCCCAGCTGTGACCTGGAATATCCCACTCCCAGCTGGGACTTGCATTTCTCCTGGGCCTTCATTTCCCTTAACTGCCTCCAGCAACACCAGCCTGGAGTGAAGCAGAGTAGAAATATTCCAGAGTAAAAACCCATTTTGATTCAGTAGAATGTACATCTTTGAGTGTGTAGCTTGCTGTGTAGTCTAACTGCAAAAGCCTAAGCTCAGGGAAACTGAGAAGAGAGATAAAGAGAGACAGAAAGTAATAGAGAGAAAGACTGCTGTGAGAGCAGGTCAACCTCACCCAGGAATTCTCTCTGGTAAAGAAGAACTAGCAGCAAATGTCACGCGAAATTCATAAAAATGAATATGGATGAACCCATTGTGAAATTGTATGCATATGTATTTGAGAAGGAGATAAAAAGAGACCTGAAGTTCCCAAAAGTACACATGTCATTTTAAGAGAACAATTCCCACCTGTGTCCAGTGCTGGAATAAACATAGCAGCTTTACAACTCTCACAAAAGTTGTAGAGTTTTGTTTATCTGCACAAAACAGGAGTTTTGGGAATCAAGGCTTCAGCTCCAAGCCCAGTTTCGTGTAAATCCATGAGCAGAGTTACCCCTACGAGGGGAAAAGCTGCCGTGCTTGGGGTGCAGCAGAGCTTCCCAAGGCCTTGGGGATGGATGGCGGATGTGTCACAGAGATCTTTTCATGAAAAACCCTTTCCTTAGGATCTTTCCTCCTGAGAAGCTGAGAGGAACAAAATGTAACCAATGGTTATCTGCTGCTGTGGGATGCAACAGGTGGGTCTGGGATTGGGCTCGTGTGGTTGTTTCTAATTCATGGCCAATCACAGCCCAGCTGGCTCGGACTCTTTGAGAGCCACAAGCCTTTGTTATCATTCCTTCTTTCCCTATTCTTAGCCAGCCTTCTGATGAAATCCTTTCTTCTATTCTTTTAGTATAGTTTTAATGTAATATATATCATAAAATAATCAATCAGCCTTCTGAAACATGGAGTCAGATCCTCCTCTCTTCCCCCATCCAAGAACCCCTGTGAACACGGGCACAGGGATGAGCAGTGCCTCCCTCCCTTCCCCCTCAAAACAACCCCTGGAGAAATAAATCCCATGGTAATGGTGCAAAAATGTAATACCTGGCACTGGGAAGGAGCTGCCAAGACACTGCCTGTGAGACAGAAAGCAGCCTGCTCAGAAATCCCAGGGCAGGAAATCCATCCCAGGAGGGAACAGACGGAGCTTTTGCTACTGTAAATAGACCTTTTCATTCTTCTGCAGTGTTTGGAGGCCAAAAGACTGTCCCAGCCTGCTGGAAAGTGTAAGTCAGTGTCTCACTTCTGAACATTCACCAGGCAGGGCAGGACAGATGGATCCATTCTTGCAGGGAGCTGGCAGGGCAGGGACACACACACACATCCCAAAATCCCCCCAGCCAGGGTGGAAAGAGCTGACACTGAGGGAACAGAGCTCCAGGACGTGCCTCTCTAGGCTAAGCTCTCCAAGGTGACACATTTGCAGGCTGGGATGGGGATTAGAAATGGTTTTTCAGAGCCTGCTGATGGCTTTTTCCTTTCTTGCCAAGGCTGGGAGGTCTGTGTGCCTCCTGCCTTGCAGCACGGGGCTGGCACAGGGTTTGTCCTGGGCAGGAAATTATTTAGGGGAGCATTAGGGTTAGGGCAAAGGGATTTTTCCAGAAAATATGACTGCCATAGGTAACTCCCCTCTGGCAGCTCCCTCTGGCCCTGCTGGGAGCCCACGAGGACTCCCCAAATGTCCCTTAACAAAGGATGGGAGCAGCTGGATCAGCTGCAGGGGAAGATTTGTCCTGGCTGGAGCAGCTCAGCCTGCTCAGCCCAGCAGGACTTTGTGTCTCTGGTGTGACAAAAAAATAACAAAATTGCCTAAAATCATCCCTCTCTCTGCAGCCTGGGCCCGGGTCAGGTCTCTGCTGGAAGTGGAGGGTGCAGCCAGGGCTGGGGCTTGTCTGGTGCTTCCTCAGCTAAGACAGGATTTCCATTCCATGCTTTAGCAAGGAAATGCCATTCCTGCTCATTCCAATTTGGGAGCAGCTAAATAAGAAGTAACTCGAGTGAGGATAATTGCTGGCTGGTAAATAGAGGAGGCAGAACCATTCCAGCCCTTACAAATTGAGCCCTTCATGCTTATTAGACAATGATTTTATGGGAACTTCCCATTTTCAGCTGGGTTTCGTGCAAAATTTTGGCCAAACCTCCCCAGGAGGAGATCCAAGCACACCTTGACTTCAAAGCAGGGTTGGGAGGGTGTGAAATTCCTGCCAGGAGCTTCAGGGGCAGAGACAGAGCCTGAGCAGCATCCCCAGGGCTGCTCTGGTGCCAGTGACTCCTCTGGCCCTGCTGAGCCCTGTCCTGGCTTTGGGAGGAGGATGCAGCTGCCCCCAGAGCTCCAATTCTCCAGGAATGAACCTCAAACCACAGCTTTGGGCCCAGGCTGGGGTTTTGTCTCCTGCTGGCTGTTTTGGGGTGAGCTGGAGGCTGTGCACAGCACCCAGCCTGGGGGGGGACAGCAGCGGAGCAGCACCTTCCCTGGGGTGAGCAGGACAAATCAAACCCCAGCCCAGGGCTGGGTCAGGACTCAGCATTTGGGAAATGATTTTTGTGCTGCTTTATCCCCACTTGTTCATGCCCAGCTGGAGGAAAAGAGCTGCCTGGGATGGGATCAAATCTGACACAGCAGCACAGATTCCCCCAGTTTGGGGTGCTGGGGAGGGGTTTTGTTTTCTGCCTGGAGAGATGGAAATGGAGAGGCAGCTTGGGCAGGTGGGAGTGGGAAATAAACCCCTGCAGAGGGTGTGCAGTGGTGGGAAAAGGTTGGATGCAGGCTGGGTGACCCAGAGCAGGAATTGCTGCCTGAGGATTTGGGATTGGTGGAGTCCAAAGTGGGGTCATGGAGCTTTTCCATGTGTCAGATTCTGCCATGGGAGGAAAGATTCTTATTTCCTGTAGCAATTGGGATTGCATCTTAATATTTCTCCAGGATGCAGCACCCAGAGAGCTCCTCCTGGCATTTTGTGCACCCAAAATTAATTTTTTTTAGGGAAATTCCCCCGTGTCAGGTCCCTGGGTGCCAGTCTGTGGCCATGAGTGTCCAGAATGGATTTGAGGAAGGGAAACCTGAGAAATCCCCACCCCAGGGATTCCCCTGTGCGTGGGATCTGACTCCCCTAAAGTGGATTTCTTGTTCCTGTGGGATTCCTCTCCTGTGCCCACCAACCCTGAAACAGGATTGAAGCAGAAGGTGCTGCTCCAGCCAGAGACCCTAAAAAATCCCTGACATCTAATTCACATCTCCAGGAAGGCTTTTGGAAGCCTGGCATATGGAAGGGGCTGTAAAAATCCAGCTCCTGCTCCATAACCCCTGTCAGTGCACCAGTTAATTGCCCATCAATATGCCAGGGTTTTACAGGGCAATTCCTTCTCCTGCACTCCAAAGAGCAGGCTGGGGAAGGAGAAGATATAAGAAAGTTTCTTGGTTGTTTTCTGGCTTATTTGAAGCCTTCCCTGAATTGGTGTTTGCTTGTTTTCCTCGTGTTTTTAAAGCCCCCCTCGGTCCTGGTGGCATCTTGGTACAATATTCAGCTTTGAAGGAGAAATGTGGCTGCTCTGGGGCTGAGGAGCTGCTGAAGGAATCAGGGACAGATGAAAAAACTCCAACTGCGCTTCTTCAGAGGAAGAAAATTTCGTTTTTATGTGCTCAAGTGCACCAGCACAAGCAGGCAGTGCTAGATGCTGATTTTGATTAATAGTTGGCTGGAGATAATCTGCAGCTATTGGGGATTAGGGAAACAGTTCTCCAACATGGAAATCTTGGAAGGGAAACCTGCCTGGGAGCCAAAAAAGCTCCAGCACCAGCCTAGGAGCAAAACAAGAAATCAAAATTGCTGTGGTGAGAGCAGTGCTGGGACCTGTGGGGCTGAGTGGTGTCCATGGCCTTGGGAATGCTGAGAGATGATGGAACTGAAGCAGAGAAGATCAGGTGATGCCTCCTTGCGCTGTTCTAAGGGGATTTGAAATGATTTTATTCACATCAAAAGGTTAAAAACCCCCACAGCCCCTGTGCTGCTGGAGGGGAACCTGGGCTGCCTGCAGGTGATTCCAAATCCCACACAGAGGCCATTAAACACGCCAGGAAAAGCTGCAGGTGGGTTTGGTTCCCTGCAGTCGTGGTCAGATCTCCCTGATTTGATCCTACAACAAAAGCTGAGACACCAGAAGCTGAACTGGGTTTGCTGGAAGCTGAATTTTTTAGGGGAGCTCCTAAAAACTTGGACAAACTGGGACAACTGGGCCAAACTGAGTCTCTTGTCCAAAACCCCAGTGAGAGCTGGTGCAGAGACCCCAAAGCCCCTGGGTTGAAAAACTCCTGACTCCTTCCAGTGTCCCAACACAGCTTGACCACGATTGGCCATTAATTCAAAATAATTCACATGAAACCAGTGAAACAATTGCCTGTTGGATAAACAATGTCCAAACCACATTCCAGAGCAGCAAACCACAGGAGAAGCAATTGAGATAATCATTGTTCTCCTTTTTCTCTGAGGTTCTCAGCTTCCCTGGAGAAAAATCCTGGGCAAAGGGGATTTTTCAGAAAATGTGACAGTGACAAAATCCAAACTCCACTCCTGATTCTCTCATCCCTGATGTCACAGCTGAGGGGTTCGCTGGAGCTGAGGCCCTGGCAGTGAATATTCCCAGATTTCAGCTGGAGCAGTGGGGTCCTGGCCCCTCTGCAGCTGGAGCTGCCCAGAGGCACAGAGCAGAGCCAGGCCATGGATTTTGGGAGTCATTCCTCACCCTGAGCCCGTGGCAGGGGCTGTGCCCAGGATTCCTGTGGTGCACACAGGTTTGTGTTGGCCTGCTGCACGTGAGCTGCGAGGGCCAAGGCAAACACAAGGGCAGAGGTGGTTCCAATGATTTGGATGCATTAAAGGCACTGCCACTTCCAGGGAAAACAGGGGAGGTGAGATGAGGCTTTTCCTTTTGTGTGGCAGAGCACGGGGCTTTCACATTTGTCCAGCTCTGGCACAAAGCATCGCTTGTGAGCTCTGCTCAGGGATGCAGAGGACAAAAGGCAGCAGCAGCAGCAGCAGCAGCAGCAGAGCTGAGGCACACGTGGGTGCAGTGAGAGGTGAATTCATGGAAAAGCTGCTGGATTGGCAGAGGAAGGGCTGCTCCTGGTGCTGGGAGCTCAGCACTGCTGTGCATCAGCAGAGCTCAGCCAAGCTGGGAATATCCCAAAGACATTTTTGCCTGGGGCAGCATCACCAGCCCCACAGTGGGGCCCCAGACCCTTTTTCCATCTTTTCCTCGGGAGTTTTAGCAGGATTGACAATTCCAGTATGCTCAGCCCAGTGATCCCCAGTGCTGCCCAGAGACCTCTCCCTGTCCCACACCCCGAATTCTCTGCTGAATTAATTCTCCAACTCAGACCCCTCCTGCACTCCACCTGGGACATGTTTGCAGCAGCAGTGGCCACTGGCAGGGGGTGGCAGTGCCCAGGCCCTGCTGGCACCGGGGGCAGGCGTGGGGAAGGAAAATTCTCCAAATGCAGCAGGTTCCTGCCTGTCCTGCTCCTCCCAGGGCTGTCAGGAGGCATTAACAGCAACACTCAGCTCCTGCACTGCCTCCCAGCATCCTCCTCCTTCCAGCTCATTTGCATCTCCCAAGTGGACCTCAGGCTGCTGCAATTACTTAGCAAAAAAAGAGGACACTAATTAAAAGGCTCGTTAATGGGGTTACTGCAAGCAGCACTGAGGCAGAGATCTCCCTTTGAGGCAGCAAGCACAGAACAAACAGGGAAGTGGCCTGGGAGTACTGAGGCTGTCCCTGACCTTCCAGGAAGGGATTTCGTGGTGGGGTTTGCCTGGTGAGATTTGGGATCCCCTGTGAGTGCTGGTGACCCCAGGAACAAAGCTGGGGTTGCTGTGAAATTCAATTACAGCTTCGTGCAGATCCTCAGTGCTGGAATTTGAAATATCAGCACAAAGTGCCTTAGGCTGGGGTAGATCCCACTGCTTTGAGCTGGGAGTGTTGCTGGGTTGATCTCCAGCCCCAGCTGGACCAGAGCCAGCAATCCAACCCCAGCTGCTGCCAGGGGAGGGACAAGGATCACCCCAAAGCCTGTGCTAAAAGCCGGGGGGATGGGGGAAAATACCACTGAAACATGGAGCAGCTCTGGAGAGGGGAAGAAAAGGGAAAAAGAGAAGGGAAAGGAAAGTCCTCCATGAAGTTCTGCTGCATGGAGGAGAGTCCTGGTGGCTGCAGTGGGAAAGCTGGGCAGGAAGAAAAGGAAGAGAAAAGGAAAAAGGAAAAAGGAAAGGAAAAAGAAAAGTTCTCTATGAAGTTCTGCTGTGTGAAGGAGAGTCCCGGTGGCTGCAGTGGGAAAGCTGGGCAGGAAGAAGAAGAGGAAAAAGAAAAAGGAAGAGGAAAAAGAAGAAAAAGAAAAAAAAAAGTTCTCCATGAAGTTCTGCTGTGTGGAGGAGAATCCTGGTGGCTGCAGTGGGAAAGCTGGGCACGAAGAAAAGGAAAAGAAAAAAGATAAGGAAAAAGAAAAAGAAAAGTCCTCCATGATGTTCTGCTGCATGGAGGAGAATCCTGGTGGCTGCAGTGGGAAAGCTGGGCACAAAGGAAAAAGGAAAAAGGAAAAGGAAAAAGGAAAAGGAAAAAGGAAAAGGAAAAAGGAAAAGGAAAGTTCTCCATGAAGTTCTGCTACATGGAGGAGATCCCTGGTGGCTGCAGTGGGAAAGCTGGGCATGAAGAAGAGGAAAAAGAAAAGGAAAAGGAAGAGGAAAAAGAAGAAAAAGAAAGGTTCTCCATGAAGTTCTGCTGCCTGGAGGAGGCCCTGGTGGCTGCAGGGGGACACTGGGCAGGCCCAGCTGGCCCCAGGGGCCAGGGGATGGTGCCTCCGTGCAGGGACTGTGCAGAGGGCCCCTGGTGGAGCGGGGCAGCAGCAGGAGCAGGCTGGAAGGGCTGTCAGGGACACAGCTGGCCAAGGCCCCTGCAGGCTGACACATTTTCCACCCACAAGGGCCAGGATGCTCTGGCCAGACGGCGCTGCCTGCACGGAGCTGGGGCAGAGGAGAAAATAGCCCCGAAGTTCAGGAGAAGGTCAAGTTTCTGGAGCTCTCTCTGGCATGGGCTGTCCAGTGGTGCCTCCAAGGGAGCCAGGAACATGTGCTGGAGCTTAAGTGGAGGAGACAAGCCCTAATCCTAGCACAACCTGCAAAATCACACGGGTATAAAAGCGCATCCTCACAGATGAGCTCTTTGCAGAGGTTTTTCCCAACCCTTTTCTTGAGATTCCTCAAAGTTTGGTAGCTGGAAAATGGAAAGGCAGGAAAGAAATGAAGCTTGCATGGGAAATGAGAGAACAAGGATTTTCTGACCCTTTCCCAGGCATGATTTGTCCTGTTAGATTTGGTTGGTGCTGCTATTTTTATTTGCATGGCTTCCAACTGCTTTCTCATTCATGAAAAACATGTGCTCCCTCCTCGGTTCGGGGAACAGGGGAAGAGGTGGGAGAAATCCATCAGCTCTGTGTGCTCCCATCCCTGCTGGCAGCACAAGGGGGAGATGGGGCTGGGTCCCATGGGAACAGGACGATGAGATGGAAAGAGAAAACAAGGAGTTTGGGATGGTGGGGTTGGAGGAGGAGAAGGAGAAGCAGCAGGTAAGTTCCCCTGAGACAGGAGGATCTTCAGGGACAGAGGCCCTTAATTACAGAGGAATCTGGGCCTCATTTGGTGTTAATTCAGCCCTGGGAGGAGGAAAAGCGCGTCAGGAAAATGAAGGTGGCTTCTTGACACCTGCCCTGCAGGGAGGGTGGGGACTGGGGACAGGTAGGGTTTGCTCAGGGATGGCAGCAGCCAGGAGGGTTCTGGGTGTCCCTGGAGCATTTGCTGGGGATTTGGGGAGGATTTGATTTTTGCATGATCAGGAAAGTCCTCCTTGAGACACTCCAATTCCCTCTGGAAAGAACGTGGTGTTTTCCCAGCCTGGCTTCCTCTGCACTTCACACCTGCAGCTCTGGACGTGCCAAACCTGAGTTTGTGAGGGGAAAAATCCAGAGGATGAAAAAAGGAAGAGCTCACAGGGTCACCAGGCTCTCCTCAGCGGGAGGGTGAGCTGAATCTGAGAGTTTCTGAATCCAGAGTTTCTGAATCCAGAGTTTCTGAATCCAGAGTTTCTGCCTCCATGGCTTCTAAAACCATTGGGAGTGAGGGCGGAGTGGGATCGTGGGATCCCAGACTGCTTTGGGATGGAAAGGACCTTGAAATTTTTCCCATTTCACCCCCTTCCAGGGGCAGAGACACCTTCCACTATCCCTGGTTGCTCCCAGCCCTGTCCAACCTGGCCTTGGACACTTCCCTGGAAGAATTTCTTCCCAATATCCGATTCAAACCAGAGATGTGAGATTCCCCACCTGGCCCAAGTGGTTTAGGATAACCCTAAAGGAGGAGTGCAGGGAGGGCTGGCTCAGGGGTTTCCACCTCCGTGCTGGACAGGGATGGTTGAAGAGCAGCTGCCAAGCCCTCAGCTGGTGGCACTTCATGGGTGACACTGGGGACATCCTTTGCCTCAGGGGCTGGGGGAAAGCCCCACTGCAGCCCAGCCCCGGGACTCTGGGGGACTCTGGGTCATGCCCAAAGCAAACACTGGAGGTTGCACAAAGGAAATCAGCCGTGGAGGGTGGGATGTGGATTTTTAAAGCTTGGATCTGTCAGGGCACTTGAAGAAAACAGCACAAAGCTGGTGTTTCATTGCCTCTGCTTCTCTCTTTCTCCTCAGCACTTTATTGATTCACCAGGACTTTCTAAATGCAGTTAATAGTGGTTTTAAATGTTTATGTTTGCAGTGCTTATGTTGATTAAGGAAAGGCTTCTTTTTAATATTGGCCTTTTCTTTCTCCTTCAGCTGGCAAGCAGCTCCCAGAAGCTTGTGCTGATTCTGATCAGATGCCTCAGACTTTCCACGTAGGACGCCAAATTAACATCTCTGCCTGCAGAAATGGCTGGGGATAAACACATGTATATCTAGGAAAAACAAATGCTAAGGGAAGGATACACAGAGCTGCGTGTGCAATAAAAATGCCTCTCTCCTTCTCCGTTAGAGCCCTGCCAAAATGTGAGATGGGGAGCAGGAGGGGGGGAAATGGGAGGGGGAGGATGCAGATCTTCCCCCAGTGCCCAGATCTGAGTGCCCACGGTGATGCCAAGGGGTTGGGAAAGGAGAAACTCTTGAGTAGGGCAAGGGGAGGAGGAAAAAGTGGGATCAATAAAATGCATCTCCGTGAAGGCTGATAGCACACTCCTGCTTTTCCAAGGCAATAAATAAGGGGAAAGCTCCCAGAGCAGTGGTTAAACCAGAGAGAATTGGCAGACAGCATTCCCAACATCTGCTCCCTTTACAAACATATGTCTGTGAAACACCAGCATTGCACGGGGCTCTCTGAAGGTCCCCGCTCAGGGAAGGGAGCTGGGAATTGCAGGGCAGGGTGGGATGGAGCCCACCCAGCTGCTCTGCACTCGCCTGTCCCTGGAAAAGGGCTGGAAAAGTCCCCAGGAGTTTGCCATGAGCTGCACCCAGGATGGAAGTTGGAACAGAGGTGAGCA
The DNA here is from genome assembly GCF_037042795.1 of Molothrus aeneus. NCBI lineage: Eukaryota > Metazoa > Chordata > Aves > Passeriformes > Icteridae > Molothrus > Molothrus aeneus. The sequence continues at coordinate 8,439,406 of NC_089664.1, read as the reverse complement.
AACAGGGCCTGGTGAAATCTGTTTGCTCCCCCTCTTGTGGTTTCTCCAGCAGCCTTTAGTGCCTCTCTGGCCTGACACTTGCATTTTATCATCCCCAAATCCTGCCTGTGGTCTGGGGACTCCATGAGGGCTCATTGAAGGTGTCCCTCTGTGCAGCCCTGTCCCCGGTTTGTCACCGAGTGCCGAGCCAGACCCAGCAGGTGAGGATGGAAAGTCAGGAATTAGGCAGGAGCTTAGAGCTCTCCTCTTCCTCCTCCTCCTCCTCCTCCTCCTCACACACTGGCTCTCCTGGCTCACCAGGGTGTGCTAAAGCTGATGCACACTCGGGGAATGTTACCCATGCCAAGCTTGGCACCTGAAAGGGAATCTGCCATGGGAATGTGGAAGGCACCAAGGAGGCCTTGATTCCTGCCTTCAGAGCAGCAGCACATCAGGAATGAGACAAAACTCAGCTGCAGACCCATAAGGGCTCTTGCTGAAGCTGCTTCACCACCTTAAACCTCCTGCTGAAAGAAAAACTGCCTGATTTTAGGGAAGGGCTCATCCCACTCTCCCAGAGCTTTCTCCCTCTTCAAACTCCATCCTCAAAGCAGGTCTGGCTCTGGTGACACCCCCATTTGTGTCATTCCCCATCCCATAATGGCATCCCAGATCCCAAAGGGACACTGCCTGCTCCTGGCTCTCCATGGCACTGCCCTGTCCCTGCCATGTCCCCAGGGCTCGGGTCATGCCTTGGTCAGATGCAGATGAGGAGAGCTCACAGTGTCCATGTGGCACCGTCCTCCCACGGCTTCAAAGCCAGCCCTGCATCCCCTTCCCTTCCCTTTGGAGCAGCAGGGACAAATTCCCGAGCCGAGGTTGCCATCTGGGTCCTGTCCATCTGATGAAATGCGAGGGCTGGACTTGAATTTTCCAATAGCTCAGAAACGTTTCCCTGAAGTCTCCACTCGGTGCTGTGCATTTAATAAAGGAGTTTTTGGTCATGTTCTGTATTCACAGCAATGCTTGCATAGGAGCAGGCTCTGCTTCCAGTTATTCTGGATTTCTAGAGGCCATTCCCCAATTTCTGCTCGTGGAAGGAGGGGATGGTCTGTCATTTTAATTGCTGTTTGAAGCACCATAAAGGAAAGTGGGGTTTCTGTCTGGTTGAGAAGCTGAGCTGTTGGCAGATGTTTCCATAGGCCTCATTATAAATGCAAACAAAACCGAATTTTTGCACTCAGAAATTTGCCAGGGGATGCAGGAGAAAGCAATAAAACCCTGTTAGGTGATTCACAGGGCAGCCACCCAGGAGACTGAAAAAATATATATTTACCATCTGGTGCAATCAGACGCCTTCCAAAATCATCCAAGCCTTCCCATTTTCCTCGGAAATATCTTCATGAGCAAGGGACAGAGGCATCCTTGGAGGCTGCCAGAGCAGGGCCAAATCAAGGACAAATTTGGAGGAACAAGTCTCTCCTTTCCCCTCCATTCTCTGTTTCTAATTTCCACTAATCATGTACATGTTATTTTTAATTTCTCCTGTGTCGGGATTCAGCCTGTTGTGAGGAAAAGGGCTGGTCCCTTTTCCTCAGGGAATGAGGGCTCAGTCTGGGCTGTGTTTTAGGGCACACTGGTGACCTTTTGCCTTTTTGGGGAGAAATCAGGTCCATCCCTTTTGGGCACAGCAAAGTTCATGGAATCCCAGAATGGTTTGGGTTGGGAGGGAATTTAAAGATCACCCAGTTCCTATGAGTTCCATGGTCAGGGACAACTTCCACTACCCCAGGGTGCTCCAAGCTCTGTCCAGCCTGGCCTTGGACACTGCCAGGGGTGAAGCAGCCACAGCAAATCTGGGCCACCTGTGTCCAGCCTCACAGAGAAGGATTTCTCCCCACGATCCCATCCAACCCAAACCTCTGTCAGTTAACAGCCTTCAAAGGCTCCTTCAGACCACCTGATCCTCAGGCACTGCCATTCCCTTACTGCAGAGCAGCGATAGCTTAAAAACAAAGGGAAATGTCTCCTTTTTGAAGAGGCAAACCCATTTTTGAGTGGCTCCTGGACACTTGGAGCCGCTGGGAGCAGGAAGGTGAGGGTGGCCCCAGCAGCAGCAGCAGCAGCTGGGTGTGCAGGAGCAGATGTTCTGCACAGGAATGTGTCAGGGCCATCCCAGGAGGAACATCTGCTTTGAGCAGGGCTGGGATGATCCTGATTCGTGTGGACAGCACCTCCTGCTCCTCAGGGAAAGCTTCACTGCACCCAGCACTGCTGGAGCAGATCCAGGCCCGGAGCAGGTGTGGGCAGAGCTGGGGGCTCCCAGCACATGGGTGAAGGAATGTTCCTGCCAAGAAGCTTTCAAGGAGCACATTGTCTTAACAGGGATTCGTTTGGAGGAGGCTGCTCACCTTGGAATACCCCAGGAGTGACAGGGAGCTGAGCTTTCCAACACCAGGGCCACACTGGATCTCCCTCTCCACAGTTGTCACTTATATCCCACTGCTCAATTGTCCATTATATCCCACTGACCAACTGTCCATTTTATCCTACTGCTCAGTTGTCCACTTTATCCCGTTCCCCAATTGTCATTTTATCCCACTCCCTAATTTTCCACTATATCCCACTCCCCAGCTGTCACTTATATCCCACTGCCCAATTATATAATTTATCCCACTGCCCAATTATCCATTTTATCCCACTCCCCAGTTATGACTTATATCCCTCTCCCCAATTTTCCATTTTATCCCACTCCCCAATTATCACTATATCCCACTCCCCAATTTTCCATTATATCCCACTCCCCAGCTGTGACTTATATCCCTTTCCCAATTGTCCATTTTATCCCTTTCCCCAATTTTCCATTTTATCTCACTCCCCAATTATCACTATATCCCACTCCCCAATTTTCCATTATATCCCACTCCCCAAATGTCCATTATATCCCACCCCCTAATTGTCCATTATATCCCACTCCCCAATTTTCCATTATATCCCACTCCCCAATTGTTGATTTTATCCCTTTCCCCAATTGTCCATTTTATCCCACTCCCTAATTGTCCATTTTATCTGTCTCCCCAAATGTCCATTATATCCCACTCCCCAATTGTCCATTTTATCCCACTCCCCAATTTTCACTATATCCTACTCCCCAAATGTCCATTATATCCCGCCTCCTAATTTTCCATTATATCCCACTCCCCAATTGTCCATTCTATCTGTCTTCCCAATTGTCCATTATATCCCACTCCCCAATTGTTCATTTTTTCCCACTCCCCAATTTTCCATTATATCCCACTCCCCAATTGTCCATTTTATCCCATCCCAGGCCCATCAGCATTCCCAGCTGCACAGCACCAGCTGTGTCTCCTGCTGAACACCCCAGAGCAGAGGACCCCAGTGCAATGGCAGGACAGGTGACAAAAGCCACTCTGAGGTGCCTCAGCTCCCCCTTCCCACAGAGCCCCCTCCAAGCAGCCCCTGCACTTTCCAAGCACCCAGACAGCATTCCTCAGCCTCGTGGATGAAGGAAAAGCCTTTCCAGAGGCTGTCTGCAGCCCAGATGCACTCAAGGGACGACTGGGCTCTTCTTTCCAGGAGCTCCTTTGATCTTGGACAGAGCTTTATTATTATTTCTATTTTTTTTTTAATTTTTTTTTTCAGTCTGCGTTGCCATCTCGGGGAGATGCACAAGACGTGGGACATTTGGTTATCATAAAACGATGGTTTCTATTAGCTGAGCCCTCCTGCCCCCTTTTCAGTCCCCTGGCCTGCCTGTCACAGATGTTGTGATGGCATCTGGGGCACACGTTGGGAGCTGAAGAGCTCTTGGTTCTCTTCCCTTTCTGTGCTATCCATGGAAAACATGCTGCTTTAATACAACCCAAATTAAAGTGTCACTCACTCAAAGACCTCATCCTTATGGATGGATTTTTTGGAGGCAGAAGCCAGAGGAGGGTCACAGAAAATGGTGTTGTTTTGCTTTTTTTTCCTCTCCTTTCTCCTTTTTCCTTTCTTTTCCCCTCACTATTGGTGCCATGTCACAAAGGAGCTGGGAGATGCTGCAAGATGGCTCCAAAAATGGACAAAATTGAGGAATTGCAGCTGGCCCGCATTCCCAAGGGCAGTGTGGAGCCCGGGGATGGAATGTGAGATGCCAGAACACCAGGACACGCTCCAGGACATCCCCATGCTGGGTGCCCATCCCTGGAAAGCAGCTGGCTGCCTTCCTCCACTGGGTGTTATTTCTTGCAAGAATCCACTTTTTCCTCCCTGTGTTTTTCTTGGCGTTCAGGAATTCCCCTTTGCACCCCAGTTGAGCAAACACTCCTATCACTTATCCACAAGGCAGCTTCCTCTCCCTGCAAGTGAGGGCCGAGCTGCCACGAACCCAGCTCCAGATGTTTCTCCTCTCCCTTCCCTTCTCCCACATTCTGCTCCACTGCAGGAATAAGCTCAAGAGCTCGCAGATCCCAGATCCTTTTGTGGGAGCAGAGGCTGCAGATTCCTGGAGATGCACTTCCAGCGTTTCCCAGTCCTTTTGGGGGAGGAGGAAACGCGTGGCAGGAAGGAGAGTGGATGAGGAGAGGAGATTCCTGAATTTCTGGTGGCTCTGCAGCACCTACGTGATGCAATCACCATTCCACAGGCACATTTTTAGACTGTGAGTCAGGTTTCATGGAAGTTTTGCAATCATCCCAGGAGCACGATGGATTTACAGCTGCTTCCCACCAGAACACAGGGAAGGACACTCCAGCTCTGTTAAGAAGAGCTGGAATTTATACAGAGAGGGATTCTCACAACAAATTAAACTGGGAAGACAATTCTCCTTGTCTGTGGAAAGTGCACATTGGATTTTTTTCCTTGTTCCCTCAATCAAAGAAGCCCCAGACTCGAATTAGCATTTAGAATAAAATTGGAGATATCTGGATCCAGCCCTAGATGTAATTCCAGCCTGCTCTGAATGCAAACTGGGTTTAATGATATTCCTTTCTGAACACAGACACGTGAGTCCTGCTCTAATTCCATCGGTTTGCTCTGAATTTCTGAGGGAAAACATTTATTAAAAGGGAAGTTTCATGCTTGCAACAGGAGAGCAAAGCACAGCAGAGGCTGCTGGTCTGTGCTTGGATGTAAAGAATTTAATGACATTTTAAGATAAAATAAAAACATGGTCCTAAATTATTACCTTGTGACTCTAATTAAACACATCCTAATAAGCAATGGGCAGGGTTTGTGTAGTTCTTTGCTTGTTGGGCTACCTAGAAAATGACTCTGTCCCTTCTGGTCCCTCATGATTTGGGGAGAAAGAGCTACTTGAGAAACCTATGGATGCAGCAGGGCAGGGAAATAGGGATTAAAACTCCCACATCTTTCAGCAGAGCTGCACATCCCCTTCAAGAAACCCCAATCCCTCTGTCCATGCCCTCATTTATCCCCTCCTTTAGGGAAGCATCCACAGATCCCGCTGCTTCTAGAGAAATATAAATCTAGGTCTTGTTCCTAACAATTTGCTATTCCTGAACAACTTTGGGTGCTTATTTTTTTTTCCTAAAGGATGAAATCCGGGGTTCAATGCCCATTTTTAGGGCACTCAGCTATTTTGGAACCAGGCTGGAAGGAGGAAATGTGACAATTGTAACAAATAAAAGCAGAACCCCCAATGCAATGGGCGTATGTGCTGTGTTTAATCACATCCACACACAGGATGTCCAGGGAATGTTTGCATAGCTGGAGAAATCCAAGGCTTTTTCTAGGAAATCATCTCCTCAAGGCACCAGCGATATGAAAAAGCTCCAGAGGTTTTCTGACGTGGACTGTGCTGAACCTGAAGGCTGGATAAAAATGAAAAATTGATCTTTAATGGCCCTGCAAAATCTGAAGTGACATCCAAGCTTTCCACAGCAGGAGAGGGAAACACCACATCCTTCAGAGGTGGGAGAGCAGCGAGGGATGACGTGTTTAGAGAAACATCCCCCAGGCTGGCTCCTTTCCAGCACATTACTCGCAGTACAGGAATGCCTTAAACAGCTCTTGGAAAATGTATGTTGGAACCTGGAGCTCCATATGTCCTGTGTCACCACCTTTGGGATGATGGCTGACATCCCAAAAGGCACAGCAGGACTGGGAATGAGCCCACTGCTCATCCTGAGCATCCCCACCCTCCTCCTGCCCTTCTGGGGTGTTTTATCCCAAAATTCCCGGTGCAATCCCAACTGCTGTGCCCGTGATGGCAGCAAGGCACGGCTGGGAATTTGTGCCTGAGGAAAACCTGCACTTCATCAATTCTGTCCTAATCCTGCTGCAACAGGGAATAATTCAGGCTATTCCAACAAAACAGGGGAAGCAATTCCAGTGGAAGACCTGAAATTAAGGAGCACAAACCCTGAAGGGGCTGTGGGTGCAGCACAGGGACAGGGTTGGGTTCCTGCAGTCCCAGCATCGCGAGCTCCAGCGCCGGCACCTCGGGAATCTCGGAGTGAGGGTCCAGATTCCCTTTTCCCTGCTGGTCAAACCTGTTAAATAACAACCCCTTTGCCTCCATGGCTTCTCTGTTTCATTGCTTCCAGGTACTGGCGGGGTCAGCTCAGGCCGAGCAAGTGGTGCTGGTTAAGAACTGGCACGGTCAGAGCGGCCGGAGCGAGGCACAGCCAGACCCAGCTCCTGGTGGGAATGTGTCTGTCTGGGTCAGGGTGGGACCTGCTCACCCTGCCCTGCTCCAGGAAGCCTCAGCACAGAGTTATTCCTCTTTCTTCTCTTCTTTTATTCCTCTTGCTCTGTGCTGAGGTTCCCTGGAGTGCTGGGAATGTCCAGAGCCAGCACAAAAAACGGGTTTGTGTTCCCAAATCCATCCCATGGGATGGATCCCTTCTGGGGAGAGGGGTCCCCCACCAGCCAGCCAGGTTTTCATCCCAAGTCCTGGGGAGAATTCGGACCTGGGGATTTGGACTTTATGATCTCAAATGTCTTTTTCCAACATTAATAATTCTATGATGTTGCTTCCTGTTATTAAACAAGAGCCTCATGTTGAGAAATCCCAGATAAAGTCAAGGAGATGCTTATCCAGGCAGTGAGATAAAAGTCCCTTTCACACTTACAGCTCCTGCAGTTATCTGGGGCTGCTGCAGAGCTCGAAACAACTTCAAACAGACAGAATTACAGTCGCCTTTATGAGTTATTTTTCTGTTTCTTCACTGCAGAAATAAATCCCTTTGTTCTGTCAGATAAAAATGTGCCAGAAGAGACAGTCCTTAATACAAACTCAAACTGGCTGATTATTCCTTAAAATAAACAGAAAAGAGATGTTAGGAAAATAAATGGGGGTTTCTATGGATAAAACTGAAGCTCTTGTGCTTTTCAGGTGGCAGCAGGGGGTCGTGGCCCTTTAGGGCACAGACTTTGCTTGGGGTGTCCAGCTCAGTGGGAATGGGGTGGGAGCGCTGACCCCCAGGACTGGATTTGGGCTCTGATTTCCCAATCCAGGGTGGATTAATCCTGACCCAGTGCCCAGAGCACAGAGCTGGGAATAGGTCAGGCTGTCTGCAGGAGCCTTTTGGCTGACGTGGCCAAAGGTCAGAGGTTGTGACATTAAAGCTGCCAGGAATTCTCCATCAGGGACTTCTTTTAGTTCTTTCTTTATTTCTCAGCCCAAAGTAAAAATTCTGGCAGAAAATTTTGTCCTGTACCTTTGCTCCGTTTCTCCTTTATCATCCTTTATTTTTCCCCCCCTCATCACTGCAACAAAGAGCTCTTTCCAGGAAAAGAACAATGGAAAAATCATGGTGAGAGAAAAATGAAGGAAATTTGGTTTCTCCCCGGCGCCATGTTGGATCTGTGGAAGCAATTAAAGTGGCAATTCCCAAAGAACCTGTGGCATTACTTTCCAAGGAATTGAAGTGCCAAATTCCCTCAAATTCCTGAGAAAAGCATGGCCCCGGTGCCTGTGGAACAGGAGCTTTTCCCAGCTCTCCTGCCTTTCACGTCAGCTCAAGGGTTAAGGGAGCCTTTAACTTCTCTCCACCGGATTGAGCCTCAATTTTCCATTTCATCTCCATCCCCAGAACTCCTATTGATGGCAATATCCTGTTCAGGGCTTTTCCTTCCTTTTGATGTTTGATTTTCTCCTGCTGGCTGTGTGCTTGTACACAGAGGCTGATCAGAGGAGCTGACATTTATTTGAACGAGGGACCAGAGGGGAGTGGGATGTTTTGTCTCGCTCAACACGCCCTGCTCAGGGGAGAGGAGGGAGCTGTCACCAGATTCCAGCTCGTCCCACATGGAATCTGCACTTCCCGGGCTGTTCACGGCAGGGAAGGGATCCTGGGGGAGGGCAGGGAGCTGGGCTGGGATGCCAGCCACGATGGCAATTCCTGGGCACTGAACACACAGTGGCCAGCTGGGGCTGCTCCCGTGGCAGGGCGGTGACAGCTGCAGACTGCCACGTTTCTTGGCTGCCTCCTGAAATCCTCCTTCCCTAAAAACACCAGCATGGGCACTCCACATCCAGCTCGCAGCTGCTTCTGCTCCAAGCGTTGTTTTGATGCCCCTTGGATGAGGATGAGAAGTTGCATTTGCTACGTGCTCTTCCTACAGATCATTCCTGGATAAATAATGCTCCTTTTCCCCATTGCAAAGGCACAGCAAAATGCCATTAAAATACCTCACAAAATCGGTATTGGTGTTGGAGCACCTGAATGCCATGAGCTGCATCCAGGCAGAAAAAATTGGCCGTGAAAATCTTCCCTAAATTTTTTCATAGTTCTTGATAGAACTGTCGCCAACTCCAGGGCTTGGAATTCAAAATCTGGGTCCAGATTTCCTTTGGCAGTGACTTCTCCAACTTAGGATGGGCTGACACAACTGGGGAATGAAGGCATGGATTGAAGTCCGAGACAATTTGGCCTCTGCTCAGAATCCACAAGTTCAAGCTTTGTCTTTGCAAATAATTCCTAAAGGAGGCTGCTCAGACTCCTTTCCTCCTCTTAGGAAGGGTTGGGGGTGGGAAAAGGCAGCTCCAGGAGCTCCTGCACCCACTGGGTGTTGGGTTTACTGCTGGAGGAGCTGACCCCACCTTCCCTGAGCTCAGAGTGATTTAACAACCAGAAACTGCTCTGGTTTTTGGGAATAGCTCCGACCACAGAGAGCACCGTGGTTTTTCCGTGCCCTTCACCTCACCAGGAAAAAATGCAAACCCCACCAAGAACAACTGAGGTCTGCACTTTTCCCAATCCCCAGAGCATTTTGCCCAGAGCATGGAATGTTTCTGATGTGGCATTTCCTACCAGGCTGTCGGGCTGGCAGCTGCAGGAACCCGGCGCAGGAGCAGGGATGGTGGCACTGGGCAGGCTCTATCCATGAGGGAATTCCCCATTTCCCAGATGGCAAATGATCCATGGGACAGGAGTAGGGGGACACAACCACAGCCCTGAAGGGCAGATCTGGCACCTTCAGGCAGCCACTGCTTCTTTTCATAAATATTTTATATTTTTTTAATCAATTACCAGGCTCATCACTCCATCCTAAACTTTTCCTTGCTAAGCTCACACCCTACAATCAATAAGTCAACACATCTCCAAGGATTTGGGATTCCCTAGCAGGAAACAGGGCAGATCAGTAATAATTAGATCACTTTGAAACCAGTTACTTCTCTCTGGATCAGCACAGAACACTGTGTCTGTCACAGCAGACATGAAGGAAAAGATGATCATGATGATGCTAATGAAAATAATAATAATAATATTAATAACAATTGGTGAGATAATAAATTGCTATGCAAATCTGCCAGCCAGCAGGAAAGCATTTCCCTGGCCTCTCTCCATATTATAGGGTTTAATTAATACAATCTATGGACAAACATGTATTTTATTTCCAGAATGGGAGTTGTAATTTCCTGAGGCTTGGAAACCCAGATGGTTTTGAGTTTAGAATATATCAGGATTTGTTTTTAAAGAGTATTTCAGTAAAGGTTGGACGGGGAGGGGGGAGTGGGGTGTCTTTTATTTAGTTCAAAGTTTAATTTTTGTGCCTTCAGCTGAAGTTCAGAGCTTCCAATGGGAGCAGGACTAGGGAAGGGCTCAAATATGCAGACAGCCACAGGACAATAGCTGTGGGAAGCCCTGTCTGCCTTTGAAATGAGCTGTCATCCAAGGGACTGGGATGGTCCCGGGCTAGGAGAAGCCTGGGATGCTGACAGGGAAAGGGAGCAGGGATCATGGCCTTGGAAAGCCAGACCCAGCTCCCAAAATAACCCTGGCCTTGTGGCACCCGCCTGGTGTGGCACTGGGAGGCTCCCCAGGCTGGCTTTGAATGATACCCTCGAGGTGAAAGTTAGAGGGTGCCTGGGGTTACTCATCCCCGGGCAGAATAAAGATCCATTTCTTCTTTTTCCTTCTTCTTCCCTGGGTTTCTCTGCCTTGGAAGGGCTGGAATTGTGACTCACATCTAAAGCACATTAAACCTTTCTCCGTGGGCCTGTGGATGGAGGAATCATTAAGGGCTTGAAGACATCTCAGGCACAAAAGTCAGCACACACTGAGTCATTCCATGCTCCTGAGCTCTGGATGAAAAGCACTTTGTGCTGTCTCCTTACCCCTCTTTCCCAGCCACTTTTGGAAAGCTTGGGATTCTCATTAGAGGTTTTGCAGCCCCACCACCTCCACAGAGCTCAGAAGCTTTATTCCAGATGTGCCGTGCCAGCCTCCTCCTGGTGCTGCTTCCACACCTAGGGCATGGAGCGCTTCTCAAAAAGAAAGAGCCACAAAGGCCAGCCGAACAGAAGATTTGAAACAGCATAGAATTCCTCATTTTTCCTCTTTTCCTGTCATTTTTTTAATGCCACTGCTCAGGAGAGCAATTGCAAATCAGGTCTTCTACCAGGACCAAAAAGCTCTCATTTTCTCTTTCTAACCCTTTTAGGAATTAATATAAATTTAATTACATCTCAATTAGTGTCTCACTTTATTTCCCTTTGTTTAGTTCACCAGATCAGAGAGCCACCATTCAATAAACTGCTTTTTGCAGTGCTGAGCAAGCCCCAGCAGCCCCTGCCTGGCCAAATCAGGATCTCCTGCAGAAGAAATCTATTGTGGCAGAAGCAATTTTGTACCCAAACACTCCAGACCCTGCTTTTCTCTACACCTACTCACACGCCACTGTTTGTTCTTCGTGGAGCCCAAAGACGTTCAGCCAGATTAACCCTGGAGATCGACAGAGTGGTTGAGAGGCCAATAATTGTGGAGTTTGTAACCAAAGCCAGGGCTGAGAGCTGCAGAACCACTCACCAGGATTGTCAGGGGATGGAAAATGCAGTCTCAACTCGGCTCTGCTCAACGACTTTAAATAATGGGGCAATCAAGTGACTTAATTTCCCAATCAGAGTGAGTACCAGTGAGAATTGCACTGGAGATGTGGCCTCAAAGTGTCCCCAGATCAGGGTTTTTGTGCTGTCACAGCCACCTGGAACACAACTGATTGGGATCCTGATGCTTTTCCACAGGCAGAGTAAATTACTCTTAGGCTGAGCCTAAAAAATGGGTCCTGCCAGCAGCAGTTCAAGGCCAGGCTGCAAACCGGGTGAATCCTTAGGATGGCTGGGATTGGGAAAAGCTGAGCTCCAAGTGGAAAGGCTCAGCTGCCACATGGAGTCCCCTGGGGCATCAGCCCTGTGTGAAGCCTTTCCCTTCAGAGGGTTGGGTGGATGCTGGGGATGAAATTCCACAGGCAGCTGGGAGTTCTGGGCTCGGGGAGTTTTAAGCCACACAAATTGTCTGAAAGTTGGCAGGGTCTTCTCTGTAGGAACAGCAACCCTCAGCCTTCACAAGTCATGAGATGGCTCAAAATATCCCATTTAACATCAGTGTGGTCCCACCTTGAAAAGCTTCCAGCTCCCAGCTCCAACTCTTCTATGATTCCATTGTTAAATTCCACCTCTACAGGTCCCATTTGCTCTGGGAGATACTGGGGGCCACCAGGAAAACACCAAATATCCCAAGAGTGCTGATAAATTGAGGGGTGGCCATGAGAACTCCATCCATCAGAATCAACAGATCAGATTTTTGGGAAGTCATGTCAACCCCTCCATACCTTGGTCCTCTAAATTGGGACCTAAAACCAGAGGAGGCTGTGGCTGTCTAGACAGATTTTAGTCAAGAGCTCATTCTTTTCCCTCCTGCTATTTAGCATGGAAGTGCCATGGCTGGAATCATCTTCCAAATGCGGGAGAGACCTCATGGAATTGCAGGGAGGAGTCACCACCATATCATTATCCTGCTCCAAAGAGCCTGGATAAAAATATCCCACGTATCCATGCAGGCTTCAGTGGCCAGAGGGGCAGGACCCACCAGCTCAAAGGGATTTTAATTTGGGATATTCCAGCAATCAGCTGGAATATTGTGGTTTTTAAATTCCTGGCTGAGATCTGGGCTCCCATCTTCTGCTCTGGAGAATCATCTCAAAGTCCATTGGATGGGGTGGGACATTCCAGGTGAAGGAGGTGATGTGTTTTTGGAGTAGGAAGGAGCAGCAGCCACGAAACCACATGGAAAACATTGCCCAGAGAATTTGTGGCTGCCCCATCCCTGGAATTGTCCAAGGCCACGTTGGAGCAACCTGGGATAGTGGGAGGTGTCTCTGCCCAGAGGGTGGGACTGGATGAGTTTAAGGTTCTTCCCAACCCAAACCATTCCATGACCCCACAATTCCAGAGGTGGCTTTGGGGGCTGTTGTGTGCATGTCCATGCCCTGAGGCTGTTTTCTGCTCCCTCCCAGGGACAGAGGGAAGGAGGATGTCCAGCAGCTCCATTCCTGCTCCTCTTTCCAGCCAATGTCATCTTCCTTCTGCTCATGTTCAGCTCAGGAGCCTCAGACCATGAGCTCATTTGGCTTCTTGGAGCAGAGGCAGGAGCCAAAGAGAAAAAAAAACGGGGAAAAAAAGGAAAAAAATACAGAGCAAACAAGCTCCCTGTTTTCCAGGGGCTGAGATGGCACCAGCTCCTTTTCCATCCAGTCCCTTTGGCACTGCAATCCTGTATTTTTTGGGATCACTCCCTGCTCCGAGTTTTCCATTTGTGGCTCGCCACACTCAGGACACTTTTCATGCAGTCCTGGTCCCCTCTGGAGGACACAAAACTCAGGAATGGGAATATTGCAGCTCTGGGAGGCCTCTCCTGCCTCCACTCTCCAGAGGGACATGGCATTGGGTGAGGTGGGAGAGCCTGGCAGTCTCCCCTAGCATCTCTTCCAGGATGCCTGTAAAGAAGCCATAAAAGCCCCTCTCCAGCCCTTCCACTGCTTTTTCCACCCACTTCATATCCAGGAGCTTCTTCCAAATACTCCAGCCCCCAAAAAATCCTATGGGAAGGGAGAAGCTCCTGGGAAAATTATGCTGAAACAGCAAAGCCCAGAAATAAACATTTTTTAAATTATTTTTTGTGTGTGGTGGGATTTTTTTGGTGATTTTTATTTACCAAATACTGAATAAAGCCAAAGCATTTCTATGGACATATTAAAAAATATTTTCACCTTTCAGCATCAATCCCAAGTCCAGCTTTTCATTCCAAATGAAACAGGGGAATGGAGGAATCTCCCAGGACAGGAAAACTTTACTCTTTTCTATTCCTTCTCCCAAAACCTACTGAACACCTTAACATAAAGTCAATTTTCTGAGGAACTGATAAGGGAGGGCTTTGGCCTTGCTGCAGGCCATTAGAACATGAGAACTTGCCAGATTTGGAGCACACGGGATGTTTAATTCTCTCCTGGGACAGCTGTGCTAAAAAATGGGGCTGAGAAAAACAATTAATGATGATCCTGGTACCAAGGGAATCTCCCAGTGGATTCCTGGAGTCACCAGTGCCCTGCCACAGTTCTCTCTCTGCTGGTTCTATGAGATGGGCAAAATATAAAATTAATGTGGGTGAGGGAGAGGAAAATAATGAGAAACTCCAAAACCAGGGCTATTTTTGTACCTTAGGGAACACACACAAAAAATATAATTTATTTCTCTTCCCAGATCAGGGCACCTTCCCTCCTGTTTGCAAACCTCTCCATGCTCCCATATCCCCCCAGGAACTGAGCCTCGTGCCCAGAAGGGTTTCATTAACAACCAGCAGAATTCTCCTCACTTCTGCAAAATTTGAGGGCTGTCAGTTCCCAGCACTGGGAAAAGATCAGGCTTCCCATGGCTCTTTGTTGTAGGATCACTGGAAGCTAATGGCCATTCATGAACTCCCAGAGTTGCAACATGACACTTTTTATTTTATTTTTTTTTTCCAAGATGATTTAAGAAAAAGAGGAAAAGAAAAAAAAAAAGAAAAAAAAGAAGAAAGGCTTTTAGCAGAGACATTTCAACCATTTCTTTAATGGCTACAGAAACAGGACCAAAATCAAACAGCAACTAGATGTAATTAGACTTTAGCCTAAAAAATCCCCCACATGTTGAATGATTTCCATGGGGACTTTTGGGCACACTTGGCTGGCACAATTCTTCTGAGTGTGTCCTTCAGGAGGGAGCAAATTCCTTCCACTCCTGGTTTCTGGGTTTTCCGCCTCCCTGAGGAACATCCATCCTCAGTGCTGGCTTTGGTAGTGGTTGGAGCTGAGCAACCTGAGTGGAGAAGGCAAAAATGAATGAAAAAAATCAGGAAAAAAATCAGAAAAAATATGGGTTTTAATTTTTGATTTAAAATAAGCACATTTTAGGTTTGCTAGTGGGACTGGTGGTAATTGGAAGCTCAAGGTAGCAGAACTGGGAGGTTTTTGCCACCTTCATATTCACACACCTGGCTGGGGCTAAGGCATCTGAAGGACATTGCAATTTTCCTAACCCTAATCCTAACCCTAAATCTGAACTTAACCCTAAGCCCCATTCAACAGCTGAGTAAATGACACCAGTAAAGGGCTGGGCTTGGCCTGTGGAACAGCTGAGGGAGATGGAGCAGAACTGAGCTAAAGATGCCCTGATTTATGTATTTGTTGGGCCTGCTCTGGGGTGGACTCTCTGTCTCCACTTTTCCTGTGCCTTGAACCAAGAGTCAGTGTGGGTATGGTGAAAAAAAAAGCAACATTTCTCAGTTGTAGCTGGGATTGCTGCTGGGAAAAGTGGCTCGTTTACTTCTGAGAGCTCAGCAGGAGCTGCAAGACCCCTGGGATATTCCAAATGGAAAACATGTCTGTGCTGCCTCCCAAAAGGAGGAAGAACAAACTGCCAAGGCTGAAAGCACAGGCTGTTTCACGGCACCCAGAAGGTTCCTGTGTGTGTGATTGATTCTCCTGCACAGGCATTCCTCCATGTTTTTGTGGCTTTTAAGTTAAGGGAGAAAAAAGAGCCCAGGCTCAGTTTTCAGCTTTGTGAGGCTGCCTGAGATCCCTCTCCTGAGGGGTAAAACCCTGTGGTCCATGTGCAGCAGCAAAAGGATGGCAGAACAACCACGAAGCCTCCTGAAGACTTTGGGAGAGCTTTGGATTCCTCCTTGTGAGCTTCCATCAGGCCCTTTATTCGAGCCCTGTGGGTGTGGATGTGTCTTCTTTTGGGGTCTGAGCCAGCTGAACTCAGTGGGAGTCCTTTGAAAGTCCTCTCCTCTGCCCTGAGCAGGCCGTGGACTGAGCTTGGACTGGGAATCCTCCTGGGGCAGGATTTACTTGGAGGAATGTTCAGTGGAAGGAGCAGCTTTTCATGGCCTGTTGATAGAAGGCCATTACTGAAGTCATAAATAAGAGCATTGGCACTGGCAGGGGTGAATGAAGTGAGGAGTGCATTAGGAGCAGGGGTCATCCAAAGCCAAAAGCCAGGCAGGAAAGGCTTTTAACTCCCAGAAAATGCTCACATGCTCCCAATCCTCCCAGAAACTTTGATTTACATCGCCTGGGCATGCTGCTTGCAGTGTGATGTGGCAGGGGGGAGCAGAGGCTGTGTAAGCACTGCAGTGCTGGGGTTCTGGAGTTTATTTTTTTGCACAGAAAGGTGAATATTGGAGTGCTGGAGCAGTCAGGGAAGTCCCCAGTTCAGTGTGGTGGCAGCAGCTTGGGGACAGAGCCCTTGTCCTGTGCAGGGCCCTTCAGCTGCTCTCGCTGTGTTTGAGTGCTCTCCTGGCCTTCCCCTCACATCAGCCGTGCCAGAGCTTGAGTGGAACCAGCTGATAAAAGCTGGAAGTGTATCAAAGATGGGATTTGAGCACAGCAATTGGGGCCTCAGCTGCAGGCCAGAACCACCATCTGCTCAACGTGTCCCGGCCTGGTCCTGCCGCGTCGAGGCCGTGCACAGCATCCCTGAGCCCAAAGGAGCCCAAAATCCTGATTTTCCCCTACTCTGGGGTTTTATAGGTGTCAGAAACATTTCCCATGTTGCACAGTCTGTGGAAATAGCAGAACATGGTCAGGGCACCAGAGGGATCCATCTGCTCAACGTGTCCTGGCCTGGTCCTGACACATCGAGGCCATGCACAGCATCCCTGAGCCCAAAGGAGCCCAAAATCCTGATTTTCCCCTACTCTGGGGAAGGATTCTGGGGTTTTATGGGTGCCAGAAGCATTTCCCATGTTGCACAGTCTGTGGAAATAGGAGAACATGGTCAGGGCACCAGAGGGATCCATTTGTAGGGAGGAATTGGAGCTTGGATCTCCAGCTTGGTGTGGGATGGAGGAGGAGAGGGCAGAAAAGCAGCTTGGGAGGATTCCAAGGGTGTGAGCACAGAGAACTGAGGTGGAATATGTGGAATTGGACTTGCAGGTGTGACTGGGAGCACAGGAAACATAGGGAAGGTGCAGCACAAAGTGAGCAAGATCAGCCTCTGGCCCAGTCTCATACTGTTGCCATGCAAAGCCAGAAAATAGAGATTTTTCATTTAGCTAACTGCTTCATTTATTTTGTTGAAGTGCCATTAAACATCACCACTTTTTTCCAGCTGGTTTTGGAACTTCCAGAACAATCATGCAGGGGTTTTGTACACCAGCCCTCTGCACAGCGCCGTGAATCGT
Source organism: Molothrus aeneus (assembly GCF_037042795.1). Classification (NCBI taxonomy): domain Eukaryota; kingdom Metazoa; phylum Chordata; class Aves; order Passeriformes; family Icteridae; genus Molothrus; species Molothrus aeneus. The sequence goes on along the minus strand of NC_089664.1, from coordinate 8,422,457 downwards.
GCAGTTTCAGGAGTAGAACTAAATACAGATACTAAACCAGAGGATATGGGAAAATTACTGGTTTTTCCACAATAAATTGGCAAAAAGGCAGGATCTGTACGCTAAAATATTTTAGTCTCCAACATGTGTGATTGTGGAATTTCATCTATTTTTCATCTTTGACTGCCCAAATCTCTGCTGGCGTAAAAAAGATCTCTCTGAGAATGGCTACACTTTATCTTAGCCCAGAGTTATTCCTTAAAAACCTCTGCATATTCTTACATCATGCCCTGGGAAGCTGTCACTAATTAGGGACAGATGAATCAATCCAGATAAAATTAAATCCTGGTTCAACTTTTGCCCCAGTTTCTCCTTTCCTGCCGCCCACAGGAGCCTGGAGTGCCTGACTTGTTCTCACGTCTTTGGTTGTGTTTTGGTGACTGGAATTCTTTGGGAACACAGGAATGGGATGCTTTTTGTCCTATCTAAAAGCAAAGCTGTGCTTGTTTCAGAAAGAAACCTCAGACTCAACAAGCCTCAAGGGGAGATGAATAGAAACCAAAGCTTTACTTTGCTGCAAAAAAAAAAAAAAATCAATTTGCATTAATCAAAAACCTCTTAAGAAATTTCCAACGTGGTTTTTCCAGACTCAAGTTGCTTTGGAGGCAGAGATTCCCATTGGCTGGGTTGGAGTCTCTGCTGGCATCCATTTGAGATGTCTAATCCAACAGATCTCCCACTGATATCCACCAAATCTCCTCTCTTGGAGGTTCCTCCATCAGACCAAATCACCTGCGGTCCAAGGAGCGTGTGCCTGTGGAATGACATCCAAGGGAAAGCTTGGCATGTCAGTAGAAGTGCATTTAGAGCTGATTTATGTCGGGTATGCGAGTGGAAAATCGCCTTTGCAGTGTTGGGATGGACACCAGCAGCTTTTCCCTCAGCCAGGCTGAACCCCCAGGCTTCCTGAAATTCATTTATCACCGTGCTCCCAATCTCCTTGGGAACCAGCTGAGGGGAATTCTGCATTCCACAAACTTTCCTCTCCCACTGCTGCATTCAGGGAAGGCTCCAGTTACAAATCCCTCAATCAAATATCCACAGGAACATTCCCTTTGGGACAGAAAGTTGAGGAGTTCTCCTGAATAGCCACTACAGGTGACAGCCCCTTGGAAAATCCTTTTTACGACCTGGTTTCCAACACCTTCATTTTTTAACAGGGAAAACATGTTATTTTTCCTAGAAAACATATGTAAATCTCATTTCTGTGGTGTTTATTTTTTGCTAAAACATTTCTTTTGCTGTGCCACCCCCCTGGGAGTGTTTGCAGTTTGGGAGAGAGAGGTGGAGAGAAGGGCTCAGGAGGAGAACTTTGCTCTGTGTCCTCATATACATGTGAGCCAATGCTTGTGTGATTTTCACAATCAGGATGACTCAAACAATCAAAAAACTGAGATATTTCCTGTCCAGGCACCATCCCTTCCCCTGCTTAGTGTGACAGAATCTTGGGATGGGACTCTGGTCTTTTTGGGGTCATTTTGCATTAAAATTTCCAGCTAAGAAAGACATTAAATCCCCAATTTCCACCACTCCAGCCTCTGGGAAGAGGATCTATTGGAGATGGGCAGGAGCCAGAGATGGTTTAGGGAGGTTTCTACTTCTCCTCTTGTTTGCTGTTTGGGTTCTGATTTTAGTGCTGGGCCTCTCCCTCCTCTCCAAACGGGCTCTGCTTTTTGTAGGGAAAGCAAGAAGGCTTCAGCCACCATGAGATGCAGCCAAATCTCCAAACAAATCTGTTTGAAGGTTCCTGGTCTGGGAGTGATTAATCCAAGCTGGAGGAGGGGAGAGAGAGAGAGAAAAAAAAAAGGGGAAAATCAAGATAAGAAAACCGTTCTTGCAGGGATATTGCAATTATTCTGGGTTTAATTTATGAACTCTCTGGCCTCTTTGCAGCGTGTTCATCTCGGGTTTGTCTGCGGTGAACAACATGCCTTTCAACAAGGCCAGGAGAAACTGGAGCTTGGGTCAGGCTCTCACAAATGTTTTCATTCTTCTGATGGCCTCAAAGACCAGCAGAGAATACCCAGACTCCAGGCACAGGGCTGCAGCCAAGAGGGAACAAGACACAATCTCCATGGGCCCAGGGCAACCAGGGATTAAACACCATCCTGGGGACCAGTCCAGCAAGGGCTCTGGCTATGAATTAGATCAATTAAAGTGCTTTCAAAACACCCTCCACGAAATATCTTGGCTTCCTCGTTGGTGAGTCAAGTGAAGAGCACCAGGAGCACGCGGGAACGTGGCCACCACGACGGGGGGGGCCTTTAATTCATTTTGGGGATGCTTTTTTTGCATGGAAAGCCTTCCATAAAAAGCAGAACAGTGCTGGGATGTGCAGGCTCCGTCCCTGCTGGGGCAGGGAACAACTTTTCCATGGCTGGAAGAAAGGAATCCGAGCTCCAGGTTCCAGCCCTGCAGCAGAGGCTCAGTACCTGAGCCTTCCCTCCCTCTGCCAGCACCAGGGATGTGGGAATTGACACCGGGGATATGGGAATCTGCACCAGGGATGAGGGAATCTGCACCAGGGATGAGGGAATCTGCACCAGGGATAGGGGAATCAGCACCAGGGATGTGGGAATCAGCACCAGGAATGCAGGAATTGCCTTCAGGGATGAAGGAAACAGCACCAGGGATGAGGAAATCTGCACCAGGGACGTGGAATCTGCACCAGGGATGAGGGAATCGGCACCAGGGATGAGGGAATTGGCACCAGGGATGAGTGAATCTGCACCAGGTATGAGGGAATTGGCACCAGGTATGAGGGGATTGGCACCGGGGCTGCAGGAATCAGCACCGGGGTGTGGGAATCAGTGCTAGGCATGCAGAAATCAGCACCAGGGATGAGGGAATCGTGTCCCAGCCACTGCTAAAGCTATCAGAGGGGACAGTTCAGCGCCAGGGCAGCTGTTCCAGCCTCCTGTCTCAGATGCTGCTCATGCAGAGCTCAAATTTTCCATCCGTCCCTCCAAGCTCTGCTCGCTGTTTTGGGGTCTGACGCTCTGTCCCTGCTCCGAGCCTGATGTCAAATCTCCGTTTTACAGAATATTGAGAAATGCTCCAGCCAGATTTTCTCCCTGGGTAATTTTCTGGGCTTGGAAGGATTTTGCTGCCAGGTGTTTTGTCACCAAGTCCTGGCGTCCTGTGGTGATGCCATGGGCAGGAAGCAGATTGTTGCCAGCCAAGGACAGAGGATTCAGAGATGATCACCCTGTGCTCACACCCAGCGTGGCACATTCCAGGGCTCACAAGTAGAGCCTTGAAGGTGGATTTTGTCAGGATCCTTGCAGAGGCTTCTGAAGAGGGAGGCTTAGGGGCCATCCCTACCACCCAGGGAGAATCTGTATGGAAAAGGAATAATTTCTTTTTCCTCCATCACTCTTGAAGTCCTGGCAGCCCTCGGGGTGGTCCAGAGAGATGGGAACACACAGGGTTAAAAGCAGCCCTGGCTCCACAAAAACTGATTGCAAAACCCCTTTTGGCTCCAGTGAAGCAATTTTCCCACCACCCTCACCAGTTCTGCCTTCCCAGAAAGGTGAAGGACACGCTGGGGAGTTGCAGTCAGAGCCGTGCAAGGAATGCAGATGCTTTATTAGGAATCTGTGCCGGTGCTCCTGCAGCAGCCTCAGTCCTCCTGCAGCCCTGCCTTGCAGCTTTGTTCCTGAGAATCCTCTGGGGAGCTCATTTAAAAAGCAGGAATGCTCACCAGAATTCTGTCTCCTGTGAGCTGGGAAGTGGAAGGAAAATGCAGGAGAGACCTTTGAGAAAGGCAAAGATCCATCGAGTCAGGGCACAGGGATTGTTTGCTGCAGCAAAGCCAGGATCTTACCTCTGGATTTGCTGCTGGCTCTGCCCCAACTCTCTCCAGAGAGCTCCAGTTGTCCTATTTTTGGTTTAGGCTGCAGGCTCTCCCTGCAAACCTGGGCTCAATTATTTGGGTACAGCAGGCTGGAAGTTGACCTGCAGGTGCAAAGAAAAATGTTAATAAACCAATCGTGTCTCTCCAGCAGAGAAACAGAAACAAAACCTGAATCAGGCACCGTGTGCCTGCAAAAAAATTTTGCAGAGCAGAGGTGTTTGCAGAAGCACTGGGAGTAATGTGAATGATTAGGAAATTAAAGTTGTCTTTGCTGAGACAACTTAGAAATAAATGCATAAATTAATGGGAATTTGATGAGAAGGTTTTAATCATTTTTACAGACAGCTGTGCACAGACAGCAGCTCCTTTTCCTGACTGGGGAAAAAAACTGTGTTAATTCTGATGTCAAGATGCCACTGAAGGGGAATCAGGGTGTGAGGGGAAGGCACTGGGAAGTGAACACCTTTATTCAGGATGAATAAACCCCTTGGGCTAAACGGATTTCTCTAATCTCCCTCTCTCATGGTGTAACTCATCCGATGGTATCAGATCTTTGCTAGAACCAGCAATTTTTCCTACCAATTACCCACCAGTTCCAGCCCATCTCCCTCTGAAGTAACAGGCAGGGCATTCACATCAGATTCCAATCAGATGATAAGGGAATTTATTGCTGAGATGATCACTGCAGCCGTGGTGATGAATGGCCTCAGAAGGATTTTAGGGCATTATTTCCCCTTGTTCCTTTTTGTGCCTGTGCCTACAGGCCGGCTCCTCCACAGCCTTTCAGGGGGTTTTCTGCACGAGGATGGACAGTTTTCTCTGATTTTATTCCTCCTCCAGCTCTCCTTGCTCAGAAAACAAGAGAAGGACAATTAAATCCATCACAGGGACAGTGCTTTTGATGGGGTTTGTTGTACTTGGCACCCTGTCAGCAGCAGGGCCTGCGATGAAAAAGGTGCACGTTTAAGGAGCTTTAATCATTGCTGAAGAGCTGTGTAGGGTGTTAAAAATGAGCTGCTCCGCTTCTGAAGCTGCTGAGGAGATGCAGTTTGAAGATGGGCTCCCTGCCGCTGCTCAGCTCCAAGATTTGGGTTGTTCTCTTTCCTAGAAATGAGCTCAGTGGTTTCATCTGGAGCTTTTTAATAGCAAAGGTGGATCAAAGGGGGAAGATCCCCTGCTGCAGCCCAAGAAATCTGGCTGGTGGTAAAGCAGGTTGGCATCTGAAAGGCTGGTCCAGTTCATGGTTCAGGTCAGGCTTTTTAATAAGCCCAAGCATCAGGAGCCACTTTCCTTCACCCAGCCCAATTTAGACCAGTGACAGCAGCAAGAAGCAAAGCAGAGCCAGGGAAATCCCCAAATTGCTGCTTCTGCTGGAGAGGAAAAAACAACCTGATGGCTTTCAGCAGCCCTGCAAAGCCTGGATACCTCAAGACAGCCCCAGCAGATCTTCCCAGAGAGTTTTTCTCTCCAGCCAAACTCTTCAGTGTCCTTTTCTCATTAAGGATCATCTGTTGGATCACTCTGAGGGAGCAGTGGGATGTCCAGAGCTGTCACTGTCATCTCACACCAGCCACTGCCAGTGATGCTGTCACGCTCCAAGGGAAGAAAACAGAGCTGAGAATGCAGATTTATGGTTTATTTATGCAGAAAAACCTGATCTTTTAAAAATCTGGGGCAGTACCCTGATGGTGTCCTAACAAGGAAGGGCAGAGGGCACTTCCCAGGGTTTATAACCAACTGGAAGTTTGAACCCTGGCTGGTTTTCCCATTCCCTGAGATGCAGTCAGGGTTACCATGCCTTTATGTCATTAGAACCTGGGTGGATTTTTGGGTTTGGCCAGAGAAAGACAATTTCCCAATGGAAGTACTGCCCCTTTTCCAAGCTCTGTGTTTGGTTCAGCTGCCTGAAATTCGGGATACTGAAATTTAAGTATCATCAGCCTCCTCCAGCTGGGCCTCATCTCCAATATCTCACCCAGAGAAAAGTCCAAGGTGTTTAAAAGCAAGATCATTTGCTAAATTTATAGAGATGCAGATTTTACTGTCTCTAAAACTGACCAGGGAGCAAATGTTTGATCTGGGTTCAGCCTTTCCCCCACTTTATTGGAAGACAGTCACATTTGGGGCTCTGCAGTCTGGATCTAATACACAGCACAGCATTAATAGATGTTGGAAAGGGTTGCTACAAGCTATTACTGAGGCAAAGTAAAAGAAATCAGATGTTTATGTACAATTATGCTTTTGTACAAAGCTGTGGCCAGGAGAGAGCAGAGACAGCAAAAAGGAAAAGTGCCTTTTTCCATTAGGGGACGAGATGGATGGATAAGGACAAGGAGAGAAGGCACCAAGGCTCAGGTTTCCCTCACATCCCTCTGGCAGAGCAGTGCAGGGGATAAACACACTCCAAATCTGCTGACTCTGCCTCAGGCAGGGCAAAAGGGGTTTTGCTGTGCAGCCTCTGCTGAGTTTCCAGTCAGGAGTGGAAGTGCAAGCCCAGCCCTCACCCTGCCCACGGTGACATCTGAGTGCCACCCATGGCACGGGCAGCAGCCTCTGCTCTGCTCCCTGTTGGCTGCAGCAGCAATAAATCAACGTTCAGACACTTTGCTCCACTTCTGCATCAACCCTCTGGCTCTGTAACCCACCCTGCAGCCACTGAGATCTCCAGCAAAGCAGAGGAGCTTCATCTTCTGTGCACACCTGGAGCAGCTCCATCCAAACCCCCTCACAGATGTTCCTCAGGCAGTTGTGGTGCTGAGCCAGATCCCATCAGGGTGCTGGCCATTCCCAGTGTCCTGCATGGCACCCAAATTTAGGGGCATAGCCCATCTGTGGCCCTTGGGAGCAGCACTTTTGTGTCACTGGGCAGAAAGGGAGAAGTGACCAGGAGAAGGGGACATGTCTCCAGAGCCTTGGGAGTCGTTGCCATTAATGACAATGATGAGGAAGATGTTCCCCATCTCTCCACTTGTCCCCAGGCTGTTGGGGGGAGGAACAGGGTCGAGGTGCTGGAGGATGTGTCCGTGGGGTGTTGATGGAACTCTGCTGCTTCTCCCAAGGATCAGCCCCTCTCCCCAGCCTCCTGCAGCTCCCTGGGGCTGCAGAAGGGGACAAGCCACCAGCAGAAAGGGACAAGCCACCAGCAGAAAGGGACATGTCTCCAGCAGAAAGGGATAAGCCACCAGCAGAAAGGGACAAGCCACCAGCAGAAAGGGATAAGCCACCAGTAGAAGGGGACAAGCCACCAGCAGAAAGGGACAAGCCACCAGCAGAAAGGGATAAGCCACCAGCAGAAAGGGGACAAACCACCAGCAGAAAGGGGTCATGTCTCCAGTAGAAAGGGACAAGCCACCAGCAGCAAGGGACATTTCATGGCCTGCAGTTGCCCTCCCCACGGTCCCAGCTGTAAATAACCCTGCCAGCATCCCCAGGCCAGTTCCCATCGCCAGCGGCCCGGCCATCCACGCAATCCGTGGGAGGATAAAGGCAGGCAGAGGGAGAAGGGGGAGAGATAAACAATTTCCTACACAGTTGTGGCTCAAGCCTGTCTTACAAGAAACACATGGTCCCTGACACAATATTTAGCTCTCCTGTAACATGGTCCATTTGGAGGCTGGTGGCTGTGTGGAGAGCTGTAGTAAAACATTCCTCACTGGTAACACACACACACACACACACACAGAGAAAAACCCAACCTCAGGAGGAATGATTGGGGTTAACTCCATAAAGGCTGGAGAAGGGGATGGCAGGGAGGTTCCTCTGCAGCAGGGATGGGCCTCAGCATCTCCTCAGGACGAGGAAAACCCAACTCCATTGGTTTGAGAAGCTTGTCCTGATGGGTGGTGGCCCCTTGGCTTTGCCCCATTAGACCCAGAGGAGAGGAGTTTTTGGGGCTGGAAGTTTTCCTTCACTGCACTGTTCTCTGCTCACAAAACAGTCCCGGGGAGGATCGCTGTGTTAGGCCAAAAAAAAAAAGCCTTTTTTTATTATTTTTTTTATTATTATTTTTATTCAACTTTTGTGCTCATTAGCTCAGGAACTTACAGTTGGAGTTGTCACTGGGCTCCTCCTGCCAACATCTTGCAGGGCTTCACGGGAGTTACATCATTTGGCCTCGGAGGAGCAGCTAAGTGGAAACACATTTGGGTTCACTCGTGTTGCTCCGGCTCCTTTTCCCTCTCCCCCTGGATTCCCAGGGCAGAGCAGTTGGTCAGGCAGCTCTCAGTGCCCACAGAGCACAAGGACCCTTTGGGATCCCATCCCACGGGCATTGTACTCCCCAAACCATCCCAAATCCTCCTGCAGTTGGGCCAGATCTGCTCCAGTCCTGGGTGAAAGCTTGAAAAGCCAGGTCTTTAACTCACCCTGCCTCATCCCTTCTGCTTCCTTAGGTTTTCCCTCAGATTTCTCCTGGAGCTGTGTCCTTCCCCTCCCAGCTCGCTGCAGGCCAGCGTGTCCCCATGGCCAGCACTCTCTGTCCTTCCCACTCCTTCTCTTTCTGCTTTGCTTTGCCCAGACATTTTATTGTGGGATTGAACACACTCCCAACACCAGCCCAGTTCTGGCATCACCGAGGGCAAATCAGATCCCACAGCAGGAAAATTGCTGGTGATGTAGCCTGAATTTTCTCCTGACCATGGCAGGACTGTGTAGTGACAATTGTACCTAAATGGCTTCATTTGCTCCTCGGTTCATCCATTAACAAAATTCCAAGGGTGGCTGACACCCAGCCTTGCCCACCAGGACTCTGGATGTTGTGTGGTGCCGGCGCTTTTCTAACCTCAAAGCCAAGGAGGGAGGGGATGATAAAGCAAAATGAAGGTCCCAGTTGCAGGCTGGAGTGCATTTTTAATTAGTTGCAGCCTGTGGGCTGGCAGCCACTCGTGCTCTACTGTGCCCAGGGAAGGGGACTTGGGGACTTGCTGGGAGCCAGAGGGGGTTTGGAACTTCCCCCCCCCAGTTTTGTGTCTCACTGCAATCCCAGCTGCTCCTCTCCCTCGTGCCCCAGCGAGCTGCTGAGGAATAGCTCGTTATTTATAAAAATAAAGCCAAGAAGCTGTCCCAGCAGAGGCCACCCCAGCGAGCTCCCTGCCACCCAGGTCATCAGCTCTCAGAAAGGAGCTGCTTTGGAGCAGCCCTCACCAGCACAGCCAGCCCCTCTCCCTGCATCTGCTTCACACCACGACACCCACAGCAGCCTTTCCTCTGGGCTGGGGCCTCGCTGATGGGTTTGAATTAAATTGATGGTCATGGTTCATTTTTTTTTTTTTTTTATTTTTCTGTCCGTTGATGTTGAGTCATGAGGACGCAGTTCCTCGTGAGAGCACCCTGAGCGTGTCCTGCTCCTGGGAGGGTTTGTCCTGCAGGATGTGGTGCAGGGCTGCACTGACTCACGGCCCTGGCAGCCACGGGGAGCTGCTGGGGACAGGGGCTCATCCTTGGGAGGAGCAGCAGAATTCTGTGAACACCCCAGGGACACATCCTACAGCATCTCGACCCTGTTCCTGTCCCCTGACAACCCCAGGGAGCTGCTGGGGACAGGGGACAGGGGCTCATCCTTGGGAGGAGCAGCAGAATTCTATGAACACCCCAGGGACACATCCTCCAGCACCTCGACCCTGTTCCTGTGCCCTGACAGCCTGGGGACAAGTGGAGAGATGGGGAACATCTTCCTCATCATTGTCATTAATGGCAACGACTCCCAAGGCTCCAGCGACCCCCAGGAGCCCCCTGAGCATCCCCGGGCGCGGCTCCGCTGCTCCGGGAGCTGGGAAAAGGCAGCCGTGAGCACCATCTAGTGATGCTGGCGGCAGGCCCGGGGCTGTCCCCTCCGCGGGGACCCCAGCGGCCACTAAAGCCCCGCAGGAACCGGGCAGGGCAGGGCTGGGCTCGGTTTGGTACCAATGACAGCATCCATGTCCTGTGATGGGTTGGTACCACTGTGCTGGGTGCTGTGCCTGGCATTCCACCCTTGGTACCACTCTGGGTGCTGTGTGTGCCATTCCAACCTTGGTACCGCCCTGCTGGGTGCTGTTCCTGGCATTCTAAACCTTGGTACCACTCTGGGTGCTGTGTGTGCCATTCCAACCTTGGTACCGCCCTGCTGGGTGCTGTGCCTGGCATTCCACTCTTGGTACCACTCTGGGTGCTGTGTGTGCCATTCCAACCTTGGTACCACTCTGGGTGCTGCTCCTGGCATTCCAAACCTTGGTACCGCCCTGCTGGGTGCTGTTCCTGGCATTCCAAACCTTGGTACCACTCTGGGTGCTGCTCCTGGCATTCCACCCCCAGGGAGGGAAGGGAGGAGTGCTGGTGATGCCTTGGGAAGGCTGACCTGGAGCAGAGGCTGGACAGAGCTAAAGAATAAAGTAGGGATTTATTGATAGGCCTCAATGGGCCACCTTGGGCAGCACAAAAAAAATGGCCACAAAATGCTCGACCAGTCATGAGGTCTCTCACTTTTATCAGTTCTGCTCCATTTGCATCTTGTAGTTCATTGTCCAATTCCAGCTTTAGCTTATGAAGTCCCATTCTTCTTATTTTCTCTCTCCAGCCCACGGTGTTTGTGCTCTTGGGGCTGAGATTTGGATCATTTGTCCTTGGTCCCCAGCTGGAGCAGGAATTATTTTGTCTCCCTGCTCTGTGCACAGAGCTCACCATCCCCTCATATGAAGTTCAGACCCACACACCAAAGCATCACAGAATCTGAAAAATAGAAAAACTAAATCCTGAGGCATCCCTAGCAGCAGGGAAGTTAGGGAATCCTATCCCTGGGTAGATCCTGCATGGTCCAAGCCCTCCAGATCAGCTCCAGCACTGCAGCTCTTCATCCATCCCTTCCCACTCCCTCACAGCAGCCCTTCCCAGGAGCTCCAGCACCCTTTTTGCAGCAGAGGATGGGGAACTCTGCAGAGTGCTGGAAATCCCTGCCCTGGAAGCACAGAGGGGGCAGCTGGCAGCAAGATCCTGCCTGGGCCTGTCAGGGGACACGATGGCATTTCCTAGGAAGGGCCTTGGTGTCACAGGTACTTTTCTTAATGATCCATTTTCCACCATTATTTGAACGTGCAGAAATCTCAGGGTTTCTTTAAACAGTATTCATTTGAATCTTATGAAAGTATGAGCCAAGAGAGTGGTAGGGTTCAGAAAATGAAAAAGCCAAGTCTGAGTTGTTGCAGGTACTGAATTTTAGGGATGAGTGGGAAAAGCACAATTCCACTCCATTAAAATTTTCAAAGTACTGAGGGAAAATGTGGCCTGTTACACATTGAAAGTAGAATGTTTAGAAGTCAAGGGTTTGTCTGAAAAATCAACCCTGCCTGGGACAGGGATTTCTGATCCTGGGGCTTCTCCAGGCCCAGTTTTGTGGAATCACATTTTGAGCAATGCAGAGACACCACAAACCTGCTTTTCTCCCTCACAAGGAGCAGGGTTGTTGGTTGATTTTGTTTTAAAGTCACAGCTTTAAAGATAAACCTCCTGCTTTCTGCTACCAGCCTGGAATCCGAAATGATGCATTTCTCTAACAAAGCCTCGTTTGACAAGCTCTGAACTCCTAACACAAAATATTCACCACATTCCTGGGTTTCTTCCCCAATTCCAGCTGAGGACATGCCACACACCTCGTCCCACACACTCAAGCACACCAGGGGACAGGCAGGCAGTTTGTGGATGGTGGCCATGGCACGGATCACTGGAGTTAAAATAACAGGAAGCATTTGGGAAGGGATTTTCAGTCTCACTCTTCAGGCTTTAGGTGGATCTGTTGTTCCTAAAGACAGGGATGAGACTCAAAAGGGGCAGGAACACAGAGCAGCAGAATCTGGCTGCTGCCAGAGACCCAGAGGGGCTTAAGGTCTCATTTAACCTGGATTTCATGGGTGAGGTTTGGTTGTGTCACTCAGCCCTGCTGCTGAACACCAGCCTGTTTTTAGGGTGCATCTGATGCTCTCACATGAGAGGTGAGGGTTTTGAAAGGACAACTGCCAAATCCAGGGATTTCCACTTCCCAGGTGCTCTGGGGACCGTGAGGCTTGGGGATGGCTCTGTACAAGCCCTTGAAGGTGAAGGGAATGCCCCAGGGAGTCCCCCAGATCTGCCCACTCCCCAAATCCTGAGCTGTGCTCTGTCAGCCCAGCTCCATCTCTCCCCTTTTCTAAGGAATACACAGCCTGTTCCCAGACTGGGCTGAGCACCAGTTTCCCCTGCATCCAGAGGCCCCCTGGCCCTTTCCTAGGTGAGCTCAGCAAGCACAAATGTCCTCCCTAAACAACAGCAGAGAGGAGACAGCTGGATCTGAGCACGCCGTGCTGCTGCAGGCTCCCTTTCCAGTGAGTCATAAAAGTTCCTTGGCAGCTGCCTGTGTGTCTCTGACTGGGATCAGGTTAGGGGCAGAGTGGAGAGCTGAGGATGGAAAATATGTGTTGAATTTACTCCTCTGTCCCACTGCTGATCCCAGGGCTTGGGAAGGCTCCTGCTGGAGCCCTCTGCCACACGCCAGCTCTGCTCTGAGCTTCTTGTCCCTCCATCCTCTCCTATGTGTCCTCCTGCATTCCCACCTGGAATGCAAGGCAGGCACTCAGCATAACTCACATTGTCCAGGCCACAAAAAAAAAGCCTGAGGAACGAAACTTTTCCATCTTTTTTTTTGGTCTAAGCAGCAGCAACAGGCAAAAATTCCCATTCCCTACCTTCCTGCCTCTCTCCAAGAGCCCTGACCGGTGCAAACACCCCCAGACCTGGCTGGGTGTTGAACCAGGGGATGCTCCCACTGTGTCCTGACACTCAGCTGCTCCCTGGTTATGGAAATGGGGGCTGGATGTGCACATCCCACTGGGAAACACCCAGGGGGAAATGCTCCCAGTCCTCTGCAGGCTTTGTTTTCCCTGGAGGAAGGACTGTGTGGAGGCACAGCTGGGATGTGGCTCCAGCCCAGCAGCCTCAGTGCTCACCCAAACACCCACAGCGAGGGGAGGAAGGATCAGCACAAAGCCCTTGGAAAGAGATTCCCAGGAAATGGAGTTCCTGAAATCCTGGAGGAAATGGAGCTCTTGGCATGGAGCAGAGCTGAGCTTTTCCATAGATCTGTGCTTGGGTGGGAGGAAGAAAAGCCCCTGTAAGGAGCCTCTGCTCTCAGGGCAGAAAGCTGCACCCTGCTCTGAGCAGAGCCTGGAATAAGGAGGGAAAATCTCCCAAAACCATCAGGAGAAGCTGCCAGATCCCCTCTGCAGCCCTTCCCTTGTCACGGCATCTGAGCCCTCGGCCCCAGCAGCAGCTGTCAGGCGCTGCTGGCCGTGTTTGCCTCCCATCCCACTCCCAAGCACCATAAAAGCAACTTGGGGAGCCCCCCCCAGCACCCCGAGCCACCAGGCAGATCCTCCCCAGGCCTGCAGCCAACAGAGCTGCTGCTGCTTCTGCTCTCAGCCATTTCTCTGCCTGAAGTGGACACTGAGAAAGGAAAAAGTGAGAAATGAGCACAGAGTGCTCAGGGCCTGCAGATGTGTGGGGCCTTCCTGCCAAAATCCCTGCTCGCTCCTTCCCCTCCATCCCAGCTTGAGGAAACCTTCCAGGGGCTCCTCGGGGTGTGAGGTCACATTTTCTGCTTTTTTCTGCTGCAAATGGGGAAGTGGCCAAGGCCAGGTTGGACAGGGCTTGGAGCAAGCTGGGATCATGGAAGATAACCCTGCTCGTGGAATGGGATGAGCTTTAAGATCCCTCCCAGTCCAAACCAGCCTGGGATTCTGTGCTGTGCCCATATAAATCCCATTTCTGTGCCCATAGAAATCCCATTTCTAAAGACCACAGAAGGAGCAGGAAAGGCTGATCCCAGCAGGGAGGATCCCTGTGGATGCTCCCTCTGGGGGATGTTTGCAGAGCTGATCCCACGTCTGCAGTCTCAACTCTTGAGTGTTATTTTTGAGCATCCTCCTCCTGGGGTGCGAAGAGATCGCCAAAGGAACTCTGCCCTCACTCAGCTCACACTTTTCACCAAGAAAATAAATTTGGCTCCCCACCAAAAATCTGCAAAATTAAAAAAAAAAAAAAAACAAAACAAAAAACAACCCACAAACCTCATCCTTCAAAGTTAAATTTTTCGCTGATTTTTGGCATTCAGATGAAAACTTCAAATCAAAAATATCTCTGCAGAAATCCTGAAGTGGTTATTTTGACAGAAAAGTTGGCGCTGCTAAAATTTCACATGGAAAAAAAAAATAAAATATCGAAGAGCCATCCCAGCAGTGCTGCTGATCCTGCAGCACCACAAGAGGCTCACAGGACTTGACCAGCTCAGGATTTCTTTTGAATGAGAGATTTTCCCCTTCCAAGAAGGTCTGAAACAAAAGCAGGGAGGAGCTGTGGTTCCTTAATTTTAGGACACTTTAAGAGATAAGAATTTCCCCCAGGCAGTGGGAAGTCACTGCTGGGGTGGGATGTTGAGTAATGGGGATTGATTTCAGATTCTCTCAGCAATTTTATGAGCCCTAAATTCCTAAAATTATCTTTTCTACCCCAAAATTACCTTTCCTACCCCAAAACAACCCAAAGATGAGCCAGCCCTGCCACCACTCAGCACCACACTCTGTCAGGAGCCACAAGAGGGCATTAGATTTGTATTTTTTCCCTATCCAAAGAAAGCCAAGATATTTCCTTGATCCTACTCCATTTCTCAGTGCCCAGGTAGGACTGTGGGAATATTTAGTGAATCCTAAAGCCTTAATAAGGCAGCTTGGCTTCCTTTTCATTCCTGCAATTTGGCTTTTTGTTGCCTCCGTGGAAAAAGAGGAAAGGCAGGGAGTGGGAAAAGCAGAACATTTTGAAAATAACGAAAAAAACCCCACAAACCAACCCAAGCCACAACATTTCCAGTGCCTGCAGGAATTGAATGGACATGAAAGAAATGGAATAAATATTAAATAAACTTTTGGAAATGGTAAAGGAAGAAGGTTTAGGGGGGGTTGCAGGGATTTCATGGAGCTATTTCCTACTCCAACAGCAGCCATGCTCAGGCCTGTCTGGTGTCACTCCAAAGTGTCCCCCTGTCCTCACCCGAGGTCATTGCTCCAGTGAAATGACATTTATAGGACCAGGATCATGTCCAGGGAATACCCTGCAAGTGTCAAGGGACATTTTTCAACCCTGAAGTGCCATTAGGCCTCGACCCTTTAATTAAGAAATCATTCAAAGCAGCTGAAAGCCATCAGGCTGCAGCTGCAAAGGGATCAGCAGAGGCCCTGGCTCTTCAAAGCTGAAGTTTTTCAGTAATATCAGCTCTGAAACAGGTGAAGAAATCAATGCAGAGCCAGGTGTGCAAACATGAACCTGCCAGGCTGGTGGTCAGAAGAGGAAGGTGCTGTTCAAAATGTCCCAGCTGCTCTGTGCATCCACAAAGGAGGGAGAACATTTGGTCTGCAAGGACCTAAAAAAAAAAAAAATAAATAAATTCAAAACTTGAAGCAATTTAAGGAAGATTTATTCCCTTTTTGTTCTGTGCTCTCCTGGGCTGCCTGACACATTTGGGATTCCAGGGAGATGTGTGAGCCAGAGAGAAACTTCCCAGGCCAGGAGGGAAATGCAGATGGAGCCAGCCCTGACTTTGCTTTCCCAGCTAAAATTGTGTCCCAGGGAAGGGTGGCACCAAATCCAAGGCAGAGCTGGCCTGGATTTGGCTCGTGGTGGCAGACACAGCCCTGACCTGGTGTCCCCATGTGAGCCAAACCCCTCTGGAGCTGAGTGTTGTTCCACTGAGCAAATCTCTTCATCCTCAGCCCCAGGAAGGTGGAACATCAGCCTCAAGAAGGAGGAACATCAGCCCTGTGGGCAGGGGGAACATCAGCCCCAGGAAGGTGGAATATCAGCCCCAGGAAGGAGGAACATCAGCCTCAAGAAGGAGGAACATCAGCCCTGTGGGCAGGGGGAACATCAGCCCCAGGAAGGAGGAACATCGGCCCTGTGGCTGGGAGGAACATCAGCCCCTAGAAGGTAGAACATGAGCCTCGGGAAGGAGGAACGTCAGCCCAGGAAGGAGGAATATCAGGCCCTGGAAGGTGGAATATCAGCCCCATGGGCAGGAGGAGCTCAGCCCTGGAAGGAGGAACATCACCCTAGGAAGGTAGAACATCAGCCCTGGGGCTGGGAGGAACATCAGCCCCAAGAAGGTGGAACATCAGCCCCAGAAAGGAGGAACATCAGCTCATGGAAGGAGGAACATCAGCCCATGGAAGGAGGAACATCAGCCCATGGAAGGAGGAACATCCTCCCAGGAAGGAGGAACATCAGCCCATGGAAGCAGGAACATCCCCCCGGGAAGGAGGAACATCAGCCCATGGAAGCAGGAACATCAGCCCAGGAAGGAGGAACATCAGCCCCAGGAAGGAGGAACATCAGCCCATGGAAGGAGGAACATCAGCCCATGGAAGGAGGAACATCAGCCCAGGAAGGTGGAACATCAGCCCTATGGCAGGAGGAGCTCAGCCCCAGCCGTGTGCTCATGCCTGAGTGTCTGCAGGTGTCTGGGACAGGAACTGCTCCAAGCCCTCTCCAGCACCAGCCCTGAAGCGCTGGGGAAGGGCTGGAGCTCTGTGTCTCCTCTCTGGGGAATTTGATGTTCTTCCAAGCCATGCTGAGGCTGCCAGGTTCTGCAGCTCCAGGGGAAGCAACAACAACAACAACGCTCGTTAATCAAAGGAGCCTCAGGTTCCTGCTGCCACACATCCACTTCCCCAGCTGACAGCTCCATCCCAGGAAAAACCAGTCAGGAATACCTCCCACAGCAAAAACACCTCCCACAACACACCCACCCCAGCCAGGCCTGCAGGGAGCTGAGGGAACTCACCCAGCATGGAAAATAAACCCCAGATATCCCAGCGGGGAGGGGACACCCCTGCCCAGCCTCTTCCCCTGATCCTTTCCTTTCCCAAAGCCACCCTCAGCCCTTAAAACACATCGAGAACTGCACCCCTGGTGTCTTCTGTGCTCCTCTCCTCACTAATATGATTTATCCTGCAGGCCAGATAATGAGGCTGTTAATTCTTTGGCTCCTGCTGTGACCAGTTTAATGGAACATGACAAGAAAACAGCGTTTCTTTCGTGGGAGTAATTATTGGCTGACTTTAAGTCTTTACCTACAGCAATGGCTGTGAGAATAGCCCCATTAAAGGCAGGTGGGGACATTAAATCCTTGGAAATTGCCAGTGTTTTTTTAAGCTGAAAGACAAGAGAAATGACCAGAGCTGGGACAGTCACCTAAGTGCAGACGAAATATTTTCCTGAGGGCAGAGCAGCTGCCCTGGCTGTGGCAGAGGATCCATCCTGTGCTGAAGGAGGGCATCAAGGATATCCATTTATTCCAACTTTTCAATGAGGTGCTTGCCTGTGGGATGCACCCACCCTGATCATTGGGAAAAGAAAATAAAATCTTTAATGGAAAAATAAACAGGGAAAGAAAATTAGGATGGAAGAGGTATGTCGCCATGATATTTTCTGAAAAATCCCTTTGCCAGGATTTTTCTCCTGAGAAGCTGAGAAGCCTCAGAGGAAAAGAAAAACAATAATTACCTGCTGCTGTGGAGTGCAACAGGTGCATCTTTGATTGGTCCATGTTGGTTGTTTCTCATTAATGGCCAATCACAGCCCAGCTGGCTCAGACTCTGATCAGTCACGATCTTTTGTCATCATTCCTTTCTATTCCCTGCTAACCTTCTGATGAAATCTTCCGTTCTTTTAGTATAGTTATAATGTATCATTTTATATATTTTATAATAAAATAATCAATCAGCCTTCTGAAACATGGAGTCGAGATTCTCATCTCTCCCCTCCTCCTGGGACACCTCTGAACACCGCCACAGAGGCGTGAGAGCTGCGGGCAGACACAGCCCTGACCTCCAGGCTGCCTCAGACAAACCATTTCCCTCTGCTTTCCCTGCAGGACAGAGCTGGAAAATCCTCCTCAGGCAGGCTGAGGGGATGCAGTTTGCTGTCAGATCCCACTGGTTTATTGTGGTGGGCCTGCTCCCATTGCTAGGAGACGCCGTGTTGCTGTTGGCACTGGGGGATGGATGCTGGCTCTGCTGGAGCCCACATGTGCAGGGGAGGTGACTCATGAGATCTGGATCCTGACTGTCAGGCTGCCTCGAAAATGCTGGAGGAGAACATTCCCTTCTGCTGACACACAGCCATGGCAGCTCCTGACAGACAGCCCGGAGCCCCAGGGGACCTGCAGGGCTCCCAGAACCGTGGGGACGAGCCCTGGAGGGACTGTCCCATCCCTGGAAGTGCTCAAAGCCACCCTGGATGGCATTTTGAGCAACCTGGACTAGTGGAAGGTGTCCCTGCTCATTAGAACAAGATCTTTAAGGTCCCCTCCAACCTAAATCCCCCAGAGCTGCAAGATTTCATCACAGCCCCTTTCCAGAGCTTAAAAACCAGGGGATTTCCCTTTTTCCCTGGGGATCTTGCACTAAATATTGCCTGAACATCCCTGAATCAGCTGCTGTGGGTGCCCAGGCTGGACACAGGTTTTGTCATCATTGTTGTTTGGATAATGTCCCATTGTTGGTCACCTCCCCCAGCTCTTGGCACCCAAAATTGTGAGGTCCAAGCCCTTGCACAGGTGGAAAAAGCCACCCCTGATGAGCCACGTCCCCATTGTCCCCAAGGACAGGGGCCAGGGCCAGCCCAGGGCTGGGCTGCAGCTCTGGAAGCGTGGAGGAGTTCAGGAGTTCAGCCCTGGCTGTGAAACCTCTCCAAGCTGCAAAATCAGCCTGGAAAAGCCACGTCCCAACCCCTGGCTGCTCTTGAAAGCCAAAATCCCTCGAGCAGATAAAAACCTCAGATGCAGCCACAATCCAGGAGGGTTTGCACTGAATTCAGCTCCAAGCAGACACCCAGCACCACACAGCTCCCACCTCCTCTGTTTTACTGATGTTTTGCTCCAAAAATCAAAGAGCTGCAGGGATATTTACTATCACACACTGACCTGAATCCCAGGACTTTGTATCCCACTCCCCTGCTTTGCTCCCCAGTTTTCCACAGCTCCTGGCAGCTTTTGGAGACGCAGAGCAGCTACAAAGGCCACTGTAGGTGCACAGCACCCTGTGTCGTGCCTTGCCTCTTGTCCCTGTCCTTAAAAAGCCCTGGAATGTCTCTAATCAGCCCCTCATGTGCCAGCTGCATCCCCGGAGAGTAAGAAATCTGCCATTCCAGCTTGCACAGATGTCCTGTGAAAGGAGGAAGGAAAAACTGTTCCTCAAAAGTGGCCCTTGGTGGGACAGAAATCCCAGTTTGCCCTGGTTTGTGGGGTGCCTCACTGGGGCTGCTCTGACACAGCTCCTGGGGTGCTGGATGCTGCCTGGCTGCATTTTGGGATGCAGTTCCCTCTGCTCTGGGGGTGTGGGACCTGCTCTGGTCCCTGGGGTTTTTTCCAGGTCCATTCCCTCTCTGCTCAATCCCTTCCACAACCCAGAATTTTGAGACTTCCTCATTAGGATCACAAAGAGGGAGTTGATTTGTCTGTAATACTGGTGTCTTTTTGGGTTTAGGTTCTTCCCCCCAGCTCTTGGTTTGGGAGATGCAGCCACTCATCAAGCAGACCCTGGGGTTGGTGTGGGCAGAGGCTCCCAGGTCTCCAGGCTGGGATCTTTTGGGATGGGATGCTCTGCCTGTGCTGTTGGCTCTTTTGGGATGGGATGCTCTGCCTGTGCTGTTGGCTCTTTTGGGATGGGATGCTCTGCCTGTGCTGCCCACCCTGGAATGGTGTGGGATCATCCCTCTGTGGGCTCAGGTGCTGCACCCTGTGTGCTGCTGTTCACAGGGGTCCCAGGACGAGGGGAGAGATGAGAATCTTGGCTCCACGTTTCAGAAGGCTGATTTATTATTCTATGATATATATTATATTATATTAAAAGAAAATGATATATTGAAACTACACTACAAGAATATCTGTTCTTTCCAGCTCGTGACAAAGAGCACAAGGGTTACAAACACCCTGGTCCCTGGGGGTCTTTCCAGGTCGTGATGGGCAGCTCAGAAGTGACAAAGAGCACAAGGGTTACAAACACCCTCTCCCTGATTCCCTAAACCTTTCGTGTTCAGGCCATCCCTGAATTCCTGCAAACCCAGTGTCCAGGCTGCCCCTCGCCTGCAGAGCTGCCAAACCTCCTCCCAAACCTCTCTGCCAAAGCTGGCTGAGGCCCAGAGGCCCCAGGGGAAGAGTTTTGAGGAAGTTCCAGGCAGAAATGCAGCTGGAGAAAGGCGGGAACACCCCCAGAGCTCCCTGGCAGTGCCAGCAGTGATGCCACACACGCTGCCCTGCTCTGGGGCTGGGCACAGGGGCGCTCACACGTGGCCTCAAGCTGCCATCTAGTGTTTTCCACATGGATCCTGCTCCCAGAGCCGGGGAAAAGCAACCCAGAGCTGGGTTTGGCTGCAGGACCCCGAGAGCAGCAGGGCAGGAGGAGGGGCTGGCTCCCAGCGCCAGGAGTTTCAGCCATGGAGGTGATGGAATTGTCCAGATTGGATTTTAGCTCTGCTGGGTTGGTGCCATATTCCGAGGAAACAGAGCATCCAGGGCTTTCAAGTGTTTATAAAAATCAGCAATTTAAAAACTGGCAGGATGAAGCCAGTCCAAACAAAAAAGGCCAGCCCTAATCACGGCAGGATGAGCTGGGATGGTGTCACATAAACAGGGAAGGGGTGGCCACAGGGCTTGCTGGGAGTCAGATGGAGCTGCCAAAGACAGCAATAAGGTTATTTCTTTTGTTTAGAAAAGAAAATTATTTTCTTTGAGAAAGAAATTTGAGAATTCCAAATTCGAGAAGTCTAAATTTGAGAATTCCTTTTTTGAATCTGAAAATTTTCAGACTGTCAAGTTTGAAAATTTTGAGACTTTGAAAATTCAAATTCAAAAAAAAAAAAAGGAATTTGAATTGAATTTGAAATTCGATTCCATTTGAATTTGAAATTACAAATGCTTGAATTCCTTTGGGAATTGCAGGGTTTGGCCCCAGAGCAGATGCAGTGGCATCTTGGGATGCATCCCCCACGTCCTGCTGGAGCTGCCCCAGGGCTGGGGGCACTGGAGGCACTGGAGGCACTGGTCAGAGAGGTCACCCCCAGCACAGGGCTGGCACCAAATGCTCTGCCTGGTGTCAGGGACAAGCTGTGCCCACCTTCAGCCCCATCTGGGCTTCACAGCCTCAGGAGCTCCAAATCACAGCAGCTTTGGGCTGCCTTGCCCCTCTCTGAGCTTCCTTTTGTTCAATTCAATTCCCTCTGCAAACGGAGAGGAGTTTGACATCAGGGGCTGAATTGCCGGGCCCCTCTGGAGCAGCAGAGTGCTGGTGCTCAGAAGCCACAGTGCTTTGTTTGTTTTGCACACCAGGGCCCCTCCCAACACTGAAATCCAAGCCCTTCCCACCCAACAGAAGCTCCATTCATTCCCTGTGTGTGACCGTGTCCACGGGGGTCTGAGGAGGAGGGAAGAGATGAGGATCTGACTCCGTGTTTCAGAAGGCTGATTGATTATTTTATGATATATATCATATTAAAACGATACTAAAAGAATAGAAGAAAGGATTTCATGAGAAGGCTGGCTAAGAATACAAATAATGATAACAAAGGTTTGTGGCTCAGGCTCTCTGTCCGAGCCAGCTGGGCTGTGATTGGCCATTAATTAGAAACAACCACATGAGCCCAATCCCAGCTGCACCTGTTGCATTCCACAGCAGCAGATAACCATTGGTTACATTTTGTTCCTGAGGCCTCTCAGCTTCTCAGGAGGAAAAATCCTATGGAAAGGATTTTCCATAAAAGATCTCTGTGCCACTCC
The DNA here is from genome assembly GCF_037042795.1 of Molothrus aeneus. Lineage (NCBI taxonomy): Eukaryota > Metazoa > Chordata > Aves > Passeriformes > Icteridae > Molothrus > Molothrus aeneus. Next base: position 8,400,738 of record NC_089664.1, on the reverse strand, counting down.
TACATTCCCTGTCAGCTCAATCCCTTCCACAACCCAGAATTTTGAGACTTCCTCATTAGGATCACAAAGAGGGAGTTGATTTGTCTGTAATTCTGGTGCCTTTTTTGGGTTTAGGTTCTTCCCCCCAGCTCTTGGTTTGGGAGATGCAGCCACTCATCAAGCAGACCCTGGGGCTGGTGTGGGCAGAGGCTCCCAGGTCTCCAGGCTGGGATCTTTTGGGATGGGATGCTCTGCCTGTGCTGTTGGCTCTTTTGGGATGGGATGCTCTGCCTGTGCTGTTGGCTCTTTTGGGATGGGATGCTCTGCCTGTGCTGTTGGCTCTTTTGGGATGGGATGCTCTGCCTGTGCTGTTGGCTCTTTTGGGATGGGATGCTCTGCCTGTGCTGTTGGCTCTTTTGGGATGGGATGCTCTGCCTGTGCTGTTGGCTCTTTTGGGATGGGATGCTCTGCCTGTGCTGTTGGATCTTTTGGGATGCCTGCTCTTTGGGTATTTTGGGATGGGATGCTCTGCCTGTGCTGCCCACCCTGGAATCGTGTGGGATCATCCCTCTGTGGGCTCAGGTGCTGCACTCTGTGTGCTGCTGTCCACAGGGGTCCCAGGGACATGGAGAATCTTGACTCCATGTTTCAGAAGTTTTATTTTATAAAATAAAATATATTATTTTATATATTATGTTATAATATATATATATTATATTAAAATATATATATTGTATTAAAAGAAAATAGATATACGTTTATAAAAGAAAATAGATATATATATATATATAAAGATATATTAAAAGAAAATTACATATTAAAACTACACTAAAAGAATAGAAGAAAGGAGACATCAGAAGGCTTGAAAGGAAAAGAATGGAATGATAATAAAATCTTGTGCCTGCTCACAGCCTCGACACAGGTGACTGCCATTGCTCATCAAATAAAAGCAATTTCACATGCTGGGTAAACAATTCTCCAAATCACATCCCAAAGCAGCAAAACATGGAGGAGCTGAAGCTTCCCAGCTTCTCAGGAGAAAAGATCCTGATCCCAATGAAAGGATTGTTCATAAAATATGTCTGTGACACACCCTGCACTCAGTGGGGACAGAAATGTCCCAGCAGCCACCTCAGTGTCCCCAAATCAATGTGCAGCAGAGCATCAGTGTCCTATGAAAATCAGATTATTTACTTGTTACCATTATCATTTCCAGTTCCCAGTTCAACCTCCCCGTACCCTCATGAGAATTCCCTGCAGGAGCCCCCAGGCTGGGTGGGTTCTGCCCTCCTGGCCCTCCCCACCCATCCATCCCCCCCTCCAGGCTGATCCCACAGCACCCCAAATGCATCCCAGGTGATGGCAGAGCCCAGCAGGTCCAGCCTTGCAGGGATAACCCATTCCCTGGGCAGAAAGGTTTGAATTTGGGGGACATTTCCATGTGGGGCCTCTCCACTGATTTTTGGGTTCATTCTGCTCCCCAGGGAGGTGCAAAAATCACCTTCCACCAAACCAGGCTGTTCCAACCCCCATCCAACCCGGGCTTGAACAGTTCCAGCCACTGCTGGTGGCTGCACAGCATCACCCACTCAAAGCCCAGGCCCTCAGGGAGGCTCTTTGCAAAAATAAAAATAAAAATAAAAATAAAAATAAAAATAAAAATAAAAATAAAAATAAAAATAAAAATAAAAATAAAAATAAAAATAAAATTTAAAAAGATAAAGATAAATAAAAATTAAATTAAAAATAAAAATAAATACAAAATAAAAATAAAAATTAAAATTAAAATAAAAATATAAAGAAAAAATAAATAAAAATTAAATTAAAAATAAAAATAAATACAAAATAAAAATAAAAATTAAAATAAAAATAAAAATAAAAATAAAATTAAAAAATATAAAGATAAAATAAATAAAATTAAATTAAAAATAAAAATAAAAACAAAATAAAAATAAAAATAAAAATAAAAATAATAAAGATAAAATAAATAAAAATTAAATTAAAAATAAAAATAAATACAAAATAAAAATAAAAATAAAAATAAAAATAAAAATAAAAATATAAAGATAAAATAAATAAAAATTAAATTAAAAATAAAAATAAATACAAAATAAAAATAAAAATAAAAATAAAAATAAAATTAAAAAAGATAAAGATAAAATAAATAAAAATTAAATTAAAAATAAAAACAAAATAAAAATAAAAATAAAAATAAAAATAAAAATAAAATTTAAAAAGATAAAGATAAAATAAATAAAAATTAAATTAAAAATAAAAATAAATACAAAATAAAAATAAAAATAAAAATAAAAATAAAAATGGGACTGGCTTAAATTAAATGGCTCATCTCACTCTGACAAACTCAACTGCAAGAACCATGTGAGTTCAGTAAAAAAAAAAGCTGCTCCCTGCACAACACAAACACAAACAACCCCCGGAGCAGATGGGAGCAGCTGTCTGGGAAAATTGGTACTAATTGGTGCTTTGCAGGAGAATTCACAGCTCCTGGAGCAGGGAGAGCTCCCAGGAACGAGGGGATCAGCTCTGGTTTGGGTCTGGGGAAGGAAAAGAGGCTGAGGAGGATGAGTTGAACCCTAAAAGTGGCAATGATTTGACCCCTAAAAGTGGCAATGATTTCAACCCTAAAAGTGGCAATGATTTGACCCCTAAAAGTGGCAATGATTTCAACCCTAAAAGTGGCAATGATTTGACCCCTAAAAGTGGCAGTGATTTGACCCCTAAAAGTGGCAGTGATTTGACCCCTAAAAGTGGCAATGATTTGACCCCTAAAAGTGGCAATGATTTGACCCCTAAAAGTGGCAATGATTTCAACCCCAAAAGTGGCAATGCCCAGGCAAAAGGAGGCAGCAAAGCCTGAGGTGACCCAAGGGTGCCATCACCACCCAGGTGCCTCTTGGAGGGAAGGTTTGACCAGTTTGATCCCAGTGACAGCTGGAACCAGCTCTGTTCTGGCAAATATTGGACAAACTCAAACCTTTCCTCTCCTGCCTTGCCCCAGCTGGAGAGTGGAGACAATCGCACGGATGCCCAGGGAATGGCACAGCACAAAGATTGCGGAATTCAAGGAGCTCTGAGGCACAGGGTGGGATTGTTGGGGTGTCCCTTCCAACTCAGGATATTCCTGACTCTGTGATTTAGCCTGGAGGAGCCCTCAGTGCGTGGTTTCATGTCTCAGATCATCTTTAAACAGGATTAAAATGCATTTTTCCAAAGTTTGGGACACAGCAATCCCAATTTCCCCATGGATTCCCAGCAATCCCAATTTCCCCATGGATTCACAGCAGTGCCAGGCTCCCCATGGATTCACCGCTTCCCAAAGTGCCCAGACTGCCCGGTTTAAGGCAGACAGGTTCACTGGAAGCTGCCTGAACACAGGAATTCTCATGGCTGCTAAGCTGGGATTGACACCTCCTGCTCATCCCATTCACCAGCTTCCAAAAATTCACGGGCCCTGCTCAGTGTGAGCAAGAGGAGCCCAGCCTGGGATGTGTCTGAGCAGGGAGAAATCCATCCCCAGCACAGCCCAGGAGGATTTTGGGACTCGTGGCAGACTCTGCTCCTCCTGCAAAACCCCCCTGGCAGCCGCAGGGAGCCTCTGCCCAAACCTGCCCTTCCCAAACCTCCATTCAGCTCTCAGCACCCAGAGATCTCTGCCCAGTTTGTGCCCTTATCCCCCAGACTCCGTGGTGGGCAGGAGGTGAAATTTCCCAGCTCCTGAGACTCCTCAGGCTGAGCCAGGAGCTGAGAGTGAAAAACCTGGAGGGGTTCGGCCTCTCCAGCAGCATTTTCATGCTCGAGTGGAGTCACTGGAGCTCAGCAGAGGGAGATATTACGGCCTAATGCAAACAGCACTGAGAAGACTGAACATAATTAAAGCCCTAACGACAAATGTTGGACTTGGGTTTACGCTGCCAAAAAAAATCTCCTTCCTAACATCCCTGCAGAGGGATAAAACGCTGAGCAAACCTGGGGGAAAGAGAGAGAAGATGATGCTTTTCATTTCCTAGACTGATTTATGCTCTCCAAACAGCACCGCACGCTGTCGCTGACAATTTCATGCTGAGTTACTCCTGCTGCTCCCCTGCCTGCGGATGGGAAGGAGATTTGGTGTGCCTGCAAAAGAAGAGAGGGAATATTTCAGGTTGACAGCTTGTTTTCTTTGGTCAATGCATGGAAGGGTTTGAGTTCATTATTTCATGTCTAGGCTCGGTTCCCAGCCAGCAAAGGCAGAGCTGAAGATGGGGGGTGAGACAGAAACCCAAATGCTTCTCCTAAATCTGCCCCAGCAAGTGAGCAAGATGTGCCTGGGGACATGGAAATGAGTTAATTGCTGTAATCCGAGTCCTGGAGAACGTTTTGATTGGGTTGCAAGGGGGAATTCAGTGCTTTAAAGCACTTTTGGAGCCAAAACCCTCGAGGTGCTGGGCACCCACGGGTGCTGGGCTGGGGCTGAGCCCCAAGGGAGGAGATCCAGGAGGGCGAGGATGAGGAGGAGGCACAGAAGCAGCTCTGGGGATGGGGCTGAAGGGCACCTCCTGCTCCCAGGGCTGTTCAGGGAACTCAGCCAGGCCTGGGTGCAGGGCCCTCACCCCCATCTCACCTGCCTTGTGTCCATCCACGATTTAGGATTGGTTTTGGCTCCAGCCAGGGGGGTTGGAGCTGTAACCTGAGCTGCAACAGCACAGGGCAAGAGGCTGCATCAAGAGCAGCACTGAAGGAATAACATCATCTTCATGTGGTGATCCAGAAAGCAAAGATGGGGTTTGAGGGGTTGGGCACCTCCTGCTCAACACTCAGCTGGGACTCAGGTGCTCAATAAAATTTCAGTGCTGTCTGTGTGACACAAAGGGTTCTTGGACAGGAGAATCCCTGTAAGGAGGGGCTGGAGAATTTCTGAATTCTCACTTGCACTCCTGCCTCCCCCTGGGGGTCTGCAAAGGGCAAACAAAGCCCTTCAGGATGCTGAGAGCAGCCTGGGCAGGGTGCTTGGGGTGCACTGTCCAAAGGCCTGACCTGCATCTCCACAGACATGTCAGGGGATGCTCTTTGCTGTCACCACTGCAAAATCTTGTAGCAGGTTCAGGACATGAGTCCCGAGCAGTGTAAACAGCTTGGAAAGGTCAGGGCAGGGAAAGCACACATGGCCAGGGCAGCTGGGCTGGGAGGGGCTGCGTGCACTGAGTGCAGGAATGGGGAGCTCACAGAGCACGGCCACCCCAGCAGGACACAGCAGGGACAGGAGCCACGGGGTTCCAGAAATAGGATCCCAGTGACACCTGGGACCAGCTCTGTTCTGGCAAATATTGGACAAACTCAAACCTTTCCTCTCCTGCCTTGCCCCAGCTGGAGAGTGGAGACAATCCCACGGATCCCCAGGGAATGGCACAGCACAAAGATTGCGGAATTCAAGGAGCTCTGAGGCACAGGGTGGGATTGTTGGGGTGTCCCTTCCGACTCAGGATATTCCTGACTCTGTGATTTAGCCTGGAGGAGCCCTCAGCGCGTGGTTTCATGTCTCAGATCATCTTTAAACAGGATTGAAATGCATTTTTCCAAAGTTTCTCTCTGTTCCTGTGATTGTCATGCTCCAGGGTCACATCCTGGCTCCTGCTGGGCTGGGCTCTCCTCCTGGGGCTCCACCATGAGCCCACCCAGCTGCTGGGCTCACCCCTCTCCTCTGCAGGCGTTGTTCTTTCCTTGGCTCCCCACCCAAGGGTGCTCCTCACATCCCTCCCTCCCTCCCAGAGAGGTTTTTGGGTTTGCCTTTGCTCAAACCCTCCTCTGTCCCCATGCCCACACTTGCAGCCCTGCTGCTTTTGCCTTCCAGGAACATTCGTGGCTTTGGTGTTTCCTGCAGGTAAGGAAATCAAATTTTGGCTTTTGGGCTGGAGCTGGACTGGCTCTGGCTCTGCAGTGCCAATTTCCCTGTGGATCCACAGCAGTGCCAGGCTCCCCATGGATCCACAGCAATGCCAGGCTCCCCATGGATTCACAGCAATGCCAGGCTCCCCATGGATTCACAGCAGTGCCAGGCTCCCCATGGATTCACAGCAATGCAAATTTCCCATGGATTCACAGCAATGCCGGTTTCCCCATGGATTCCCAGCAATCCCAATTTCCCCATAGACTCCCAGCAATCCCAGTTTCCCCATGGATTCACAGCAGTGCCAGGCTCCCCATGGATTCACCGCTTCCCAAAGTGCCCAGACTGCCCAGTTTAAGGCAGACAGGTTCACTGGAAGCTGCCTGAACACAGGAATTCTCATGGCTGCTAAGCTGGGATTGACACCTCCTGCTCATCCCATTCACCAGCTTCCAAAAATTCACAGGCCCTGCTCAGTGTGAACAAGAGGGCCTGGGATGTGTCTGAGCAGGGAGAAATCCATCCCCAGTGCTGTCCAGGAGGATTTTTGTCTGAGCAGGGAGAAATCCATTCCCAGCACAGCCCAGGAGCATTTTGGGACTCGTGGCAGACCCAGCCAGCAGCAGCACACAGGAGGAGATCACTTGGGGGGATCCTGGGGGCATTTCCCCTCTCCCATGGGATCAGCAAGACCCAACCAAGCCCAGGGAAGCAATAAAGAAGAAATCCATCTGGACAACACCCTTCTTCTGATTCAGAATGGGAAATAAAATGCCAGAAAATGAGCTTTTTCTCTATTTTTTCTTTTTTTTTTTTTTTTTTTTTTTTTTTTGAGCAGCCAGTAGGGCTGTCATATTTTCCCACTGACATCATCCAGCATGGTTTGAATCTACAGTGACTGGTAAAGCCTCAAAGGCATAATTGCAGTTGTCTTAGGAAAGTGAAATCATATGGTGCTCCCAAGGTCCCCTCCCCTTTTGCTTTTTTTCCTCTTCTTTTCTTCCCTTCCCCTCCTCCCCCCTTTTTAATGTTTCTCACTCAGCTTCCAGATGTTTCCTGAGGAAAAAAAGAAGGAGAACAAGAGGCAAAGCGAGGCCCAGAGCAGGATGCTGGAGTGGAAAAGGCCACGTGGCAGCAGGAGCTTCCCAAGCAGAGGAGGGGAGCGCTGGGAGGAGCAGCCTGAGGCTGCTGGGACACGGAGATCTGGGGGGACACTGCCCTTATCCCATCCCATCCCATCCCATCCCAACCCTGCAGAGATCAGGGGGGACACTGCCCTTATCCCATCCCATCCCAACCCTGCAGAGATCTGGGGGGACACTGCCCCCATCCCATCCCATCCATCCCATCCCATCCCATCCCTGCAGAGATCTGCGGGGACACTGCCCCCATCCCATCCCAGCCCCCCAGGAGCTGCCCCAGCTTCTCCAGGGTTCAGGACGGAGCTGAGCGAGGTGTGCTGGGCACAGTGCATGCCCTGGGCCACTTCTGGGGAGTGCCAGAGCCGGGAAGGAACTTTTGGAACCCCGGGGATGAGGGATGTGGGGGGCGGGATGTGGGATGGAGGATGTGGGATGAGGGATGGGGAATGGAGCGGGGGAGGCCGGGATGGAGGATCCAGGATGGGGGATGCAGAAAGGGGGAAGCTGAGATGCAGGATGGGGGATGAGGGATGCGAGATACAGGATATGGGATGAGGATGCAGGATATGGGGATGCGGGATTCAGGATGTGGGATGCAGAAAGGGGGAAGTCGGGCTGCAGGATGGGCCATGTAGGATGGGAGATACGGGATATGGGATGAGGATGTGGGGTGTGGGATGCAGGGAGGGAGAATTTGGGATGCAGGATGGGGGATGAGGGATGTGGGGGGCGGGATGGGGAAGTTGGGATGCAGGATGGGCAATGTGGGATGCAAGAAATGGGATATGGGATGAGGATGCAGGATAAGGGATGTGGGATCCAGGACAGGGGATGCGGGATGGGCAATGTAGGATGCGAGATACGGGATATGGGATGGGGATGAGGGATGTGGAGGGTGGGATGGGGGATGAGGGATAAAGGATGGGGCGTGTGGGGGGCGGGATGGGGAAGCTGGGATGAAGGGTGAGCATTGTGGAATGCAAGATACGGGGTGAGGATGCGGGATGTGAGCCAGGGGATGCAGGTGCGGGGTTTGGGATATAAGATGGGGATGCGGGATGTGAGCCAGGGGATGCGGGATGCGGGATTTGAGGTGGGGATGCGGCTGCGGGATGCAGGATGCGGATGCGAGGGCGGTACCCAGGGCCGGCCGTTGCCATGGAGACGCTGGGGATGCGCGGGGCTCGAGCGCCACCCGGTGGAGGCGCGGGGACATCGCAGCCTCCAAAATCCCGAACCCCCCGGGAACGGATCCGCGGGATCCCGGGAAGAGGGAACCCAAAAAAACCCCGAGGGATCCCCACAAAACCCCGAGGGATCCCTCAAAACCCCGAGGGAGCCCCATAAAACCCCGAGGGAACCCAAAAAAAACCCCGAGGGAACCCAAAAAAAACCCGAGGGAGCCCCAGAAAACCCCGAGGGATCCCTCAAAACCCCGAGGGAGCCCCACAAAACCCCAGACCCCATCATTTGCAAGCTGGGCTTTCCCAGCAGCCCCTTCCCCAGCTGGTGCAAGTGCAGAGCACCAGAATTGAGGGAATTCTTTCCTGTTCTTGACCTGAAGAGCCAAATTTAAATTCTTCCTTCCTCGTGTGATCCTGATGTCAGGTTAGCAAGCCGCAGCCTTCCCCCCACCTGCCCCAAATCTGGTTTAATGGGGGAAAGCTGGGACTTGTTGGGATTAGGAAGGGAATTTTGAGATACATAAGGAGATCTATTTCTCTTTTTTATTTTTTGAGGTATTTCTTGAAAAAAAATTTTATGAAGGGTGACTTGGTAAAGGATAAGACACTTGCATTGTAAAAGCAGCTGGAGTAGTTTGTAATTGAGAACTGTTGGAAAGATGCTACTCAAAATATTAATTTTGAACAGCTGAAACAATTTTTTTCAGGATCTCGACTGCTCAATTCAACACATCATTTATGAGCTTTAATAATAATTTCAGCAGTTGATTCAAAAAGACTAGGGGTAGTTTTTACAGATTGAAAAGGTAAAAATAACTATTCTAAAATATGGAAAGGATCTTCCCACTGGGTGATCATTGGGAACTTCCTGAGGCTTCCTGAGAAACCTGTCCATCCCCTCCCTTCTGATCCTGCTTCCTATCCAGGTTTCCATAATTCATCCCTTTCAGATCATGCAAATCCCAAGAATGCAGCAGGCCCAGGGAGGTTCCCAAATGGATGTGCTGGATTTTCCTTTCAGGTTGGATTTTTTCCCATGGGAAAAAGGAAAATTATCTTCATTCAGCACAGAACCTCTACACACACTCCTGGCTTCAAGGATGGTGGAACCAAAAGTGTGGGAGAGGGGCTCTCTGCAGCACCAGGCACCAAAATGAAATCTCTCAGCAGAGGAGAGAGAATTTGGGCAAAAATCCACAGCTGGAATGGTAAAATCTCACCAGTGGGAAAGAACTGGGTGGATGTTAACAGGAGAGGAATGGCAAATTTGGGAGCTCTCAAGCAGAAGCCAATCTGCAAACAGAGCAGAGGGGGTTTGTGTGTTTGGGTAAAATAAAGTGGAATATCCTGAGTGATGAACTAAAAGAGAGTCAAGAGACAGCGCCGTGGATTAGGAGGCTGCTCCTGTGCCTGGATTGTTCAGAGCAGGAAAAACGGGGATTTACAGACCTGGGGGAAAAAAACGCGACCAGAAAAAGCGATGGAGCTGAAGAGAGAGAGAGTGTTTGTGTTTGGAGAGCAGGAGGGGGCTCTGGGAAAAGAGGAATTTGTTCATGGCTGGAGGGAGCACCCTGGGGATGGGAGGAGGAGCAGGGGACGCTCCGGAGCCGGGCGAGCGCGCTGGGGGGAGCAAGAGAGCCGGAGAGAGAGAGGGAGCGAGGGAGGGAGAGAGGGAGCGAGGGACGGAGGGAGGGAGGGAGGGAGGGAGGGAGGGAGGGAGGGAGGGAGGGAGGGAGGGAGGGAGAGAGGGAGGGAGGGACGGAGGGAGGGAGGGAGGGACGGAGGGACGGAGAGAGGGAGAGAGAGAGGGAGGGAGGGAGGGAGGGAGGGAGGGACGGAGAGAGGGAGGGACGGAGAGAGGGAGGGACGGAGAGAGGGACGGAGAGAGGGAGGGAGGGAGAGAGGGAGCCGGGAGCGGCTCGGGCGCGAGAGACCCGGCCCCAGGCTGGGCTTCGCTCCGTGACGAGGGACATGGCAGTGTCACCCACCCCAAGGGACATGGCCCTGTCACCCCGTGAGGGACAGGATTGTGTCACCCCCCGCAAGGGACAGGATTGTGTCACCCCCCAAGGGACACGGCTGTGTCACCTCACAAGGGACAGGATCGTGTCACCCCCCTGAGGGACATGGCTGTGTCACCCCACAAGGGACATGGCCCGTGTCACCCCCTGAGGGACACCCTCAGGGGACATGGCCATGTCACCCCCCAGGGGACAGGATTGTGTCACCCCCCAAGGGACATGGCAGTGTCACCGCCCTAAGGGACATGGCAGTCTCACCCCCCAAAGGATATGGCCGTGTCACCCCACAGGGGACAGCCATGCCCTAAGGGACATGGCTGTGTCACCCCCTAAGGGACATGGCTGTGTCACCCCCTAAGGGACAGAACCGTGTCACCCCCTAAGGGACATGGCTGTCACTCCCTAAGGGACATGGCCATGTCACCCCCTAAGGGACAGGATCATGTCACCCCACAAGGAACATGGCCTGTGTCACCCCCTATGGGACATGGCCTGTGTGACCCTCTAAGGGACAGAACCGTGTCACCCCCTATGGGACAGAACCGTGTCACTCCCTAAGGAACAGGATCATGTCACCCCCTAAGGGACATGGCTGTGTCACCCCCTATGGGACATGGCCGTGTCGCCCCCAGGGCTCTCCCCTGGGCTCAGCTCCAGCCCCCAGAGCCCCTGTGCTGATTTCTGCTCTCCCTGGGAGCTGCAGAGCTCCTCTCTCTGCCCTGTCCCCCTTTGTCCCAGCCCCTCCAAGCCCTCACCCTCGGGTGTCCTGCCTGTCCCCAGTGTCCCTCAGGGATGGAAACTGCTCCAGAGGGACAGACCTGCCCTGCCCACTCTCTGAGCTGAGTTCAGCTGTTCCCAGGCCAGGCCTTGCTGTGCTGTCTCAGGCAGGAGCAGTCCCCAGGCTCTTGGTTTTCTCCTTAGCACCCAGATTTTGGCTCTTCAGAAACTCCACTTTTCTAAAACTCTATAAATAAATCCCATTCTGCGTGCTTGAGTTAACATTAGCCTAAAACCCACCCTCCTTATAGCTCATGTCAGGCAAACAAGACAGCCTTGATAAGTGGAGAGAGTGATTTATAAAGGCACCATATGGGAGCTTGTCTCAGAACCATAATTGATTAGTGAGCTGCAGAAATATTGCTGTGGGGCAGACACCAAATCCCTCCGAGCTTCTGCTCCTCTGAGGGGCCTGGCACCCATTCCAACACAAAAACCTCACCCTGGGGGCAGCCAAATTCCCTGAGGGGCTTCTCAGCCCTGTCCCACCTTGCAGTGATTCTGGAATCATCCTGGACAGCAAGGAGAGCAGGGGCGGGTGTGAGCGCAGCCATCCATCCAAGCCAAGCCCTTTGATTTGATTTTCTCTGTGCTCCAGGAAAAACTTCTGGCCTGGGATCTGTCTAGACACTGCAGGCAGGTCCCAGGCCGTGGGGATCCTCATGGCAGGAGCTCCCAGTGCTGACAGACACTCCCAGCAAGCAGGGAAGGGAGGGAAACGCCTTGGATTCCCTCTGCCCCGGGGAACTGGGGCTCAGGGGGAGCCTGAGGGTCCCTCAGGGCGCGTTGGGTTCGTTCTGCAGCACCTGCAGCGTGCCCAGGGCTCTGCTGGGTCCCAGCACGAGGCTCGGGGGTCTCTCAGTGCATCCAAAGGGTCCTCGTGGCCTCCCCGTGTCACTGGGCAGGAAGGGACACATAAAAAACTCAATTTAGAGCACGTGCCAAAAACCCCTATTCCTAGCAGCAGGCAGCACCCAGTGCCCATTAGCCAAGAGTTGCTGAGTTAATTAGAAATGTATATTTGATACCAGGGGCTGAGCAGGGCCCCGCACGCCGCCCAGGTTTAATAATTGATTTGTAATTTATTTGCCCATTAATTCTTCCTCTTTCAGAGGCCAGGCAGGAGCTGGTGCAGCTCGTCCATCATCCTGGCCAGCAGCAGCAGCAGCAGCAGCAGCAGCAGCAGCAGCAGAGCAGCCCCTGCTCCCCCTGAGCTGTCGGGGCTGACAGACTGGAGCCTCGTGCAGCTGTAATTAGTTCCTGACTTCAGAGGCTTTTTATAGGAGCTGCGTGTGCCTCTCGAGGAAGATTAACAAAGGGTTCCTTTCCCATGGACTCAGGCCGTGTGTCAGCACGAGCCAGGCTCCAGAAATTATTGATTCCCTTTCCAGAAGGTTTGCATTTCCAAGGTAAGTGATTTGGCTCTTACAGGCAGCGGGTCCCAGGGCTCCATCCATCACCGGGGCTGACCAGCAGGTTCAGCTTTAAACACAGCCTGCAACACTTTCCCTCCCTGCCACCACTGCTTGTGACAGGGACAGGGGTTTCCAAGGTGCCCATTGCCAGTGAATCAGAGGGAAAACCGAATTACAATCCCCTGGACCCCCACTCATTTGTGCTGTCACGGGATGAGGGGTTCATTCCTGTCTGCTCATTCCTTCTCTTTGCCCTGTGTTTTCTGAAATCTCAGGGTTTGTACCTGAAAAGATTGCACCTGTGTATTTCAAACCTGTGTATTTCAAACCTGTGTATTTCAAACCTGTGTATTTCAAACCGAGTTTTCCACGTGCCTGGAATGCCCCAAGGTCCTGGAAACCAGGGGCAGCCTGGATGAACCAGAGGACACCCACGAGCAGCAGGACAAGCAGGCAAAAATCCCAGCAGGGCAGGGAAGGGCCCTGACAGCAGTTGGCAAGCAGGAAAATATTTTGAATAGTCAAGAATATTTCCCAGAGGTGAAAACCCCATTTTTAATGAAGAAAATACAGCCCACACTCTCAGTGGGAAGAGAGCCCTGAGCCTGCCCAGTGCTCCCCTCTCATCTCAGCAATCCTCATCCTCCCCCAGCTCTGGAAACCTCTGGCTGTCAGAACATGCCCTGATAGAGGAGCAAGGGTGGGAAAAGTGGGTTGGGATGGGACAGGAATGCCAGCTCCCCACACGGGCAGGGCAGAGAGAAGAGAAAAGCCTCCAGGAGGGCTGGGATGATTTTGGCAGGAGGGAGGCCACAGAACAAGCCAATCCTCATGTGTGAAATCCCACATGGAGCTGCTGCTATAAATAAGGCTGAGGGATTGATTGCCATAAATCACAACCCTGCTGACACCCCAGAGCTCTCACAAGCAGCAGGGATGCTCGTGGGGCTGGTTCTGGTCCCTTGGCAGAGGCAGCAGGGAGATTACTCATCCCTTGTGTCTCCTGGATCCCCCTCCTCCCTCCCCCACAGGAAGAGAAGGATGGGTTTGATCTCCTCAGGAAAGAGTCAGTGGCATCCCTGCATCATGGGGGTCCCCAGACTTGCAGGATCAGGTCCTTGTGGTCCCAGGGAAAGTGATGCTGTCAGCAAGGTTACAGCTTGTTTAGGGCAGGGGAAAAAAAAATAAAAAAAAAAAGAATGTTTTGCATTCTTTTATGGAGGAGGAGAAATTTGATGGGCTGCTGGTTTGTCCAGTGTCATTGGAGAGGTGGCACTGTCACCCTCCAGCCCACTGTCACTGTTGGAACTCTGTAACAGAGGCTCCTGTTAGAGAGGTGATGTTAGAGAGGAGACTTCCCAAGGATCCCACGGCTCCAACCTGCAGCCTTGTCACTTTGATTTTTTAAGATTTTCTAAGATTTTCTAACATTTTCTAAGCCTTGTGATGTTTACAATCCTGTAACAAACTTTCTCACGCACTTTATGTTTTGAGGTTTGAGGTTAAACCCCTCATTCACACAGAACTGTGGGGCAGCCCTGAGCTCTGGGGCAGATCAGAGGGGACACAGAGCTCCCACCCAGAACAGAAGCCACGGGGCAGGATGAGCCCAGGATCAGCTCACAGCTGCCTGGAATGACCCTTGGGAGCACAGACCCACCCAGGGCTCGCCCTACACCTGCCCCGGTGGTGCCAACGCAGGCCAGCACAAAAGCCCCTGGTTCCTTTGCCTGATCTGCCTGCAGCACCCCTGGCTGCAGCAGCATTCCTGACTCACATCCCTGGGGTGACACAAGATTTCCCTGGACAAAATCCCTCAGCAAAACCCAACACCCCCAGTGACACCCCCGGCCAGCACCAGAGCCCGGAGCCTCCCCCTCTCCTTCAAATCCTTCTCCACAAACACACTTCCCTCAAAGCTCACAACGTTCTGGGCATAAATCCTTCCCCTCCCTTCCATGCTGCTGGAAGTTTTGTTACTGGCTATATATTTTTAGATTTTAAAAATGTCACCCTCAAGTGCTCGGAGCACACGTAAGTACCGCGAGGAACAAACCCATCTAGGCTTGCTGTCAATAACCCAGCCTCAGATGGACTCCCTGCAGCCCTGGCACAGTAAATTACAGCCTTTCCCCCCCTCCTCAAATGATGGCTGGCTGCTTATTATTGGCTTTCATCTTTATTGCCTCGGCAGGTGGAGTGGTTGGGGTGACAACAGCAAGCAGCCAGGCACAGACTGTGTCCCCTGCCAGCCTTGCCTGCAGGCTGAGGGGCTCAGGGAGCCTCCAGAACCCTGTAGGGACCCCGGGGTGGGCTGGCCACACAAGACCAAGCAATGCAGGGGGAATTCCTCAATCCCAGAGTGAGGATGCCCCGGGCAGCTGGCCCGAATTCACCCCCTCGCTTACCCCAGTGCAGATTTTCCTTCTCTTGGAGCATCCCCTGTCAGACCCAGAGAATCCACAGCTGGCTGGATGCACAAATGGCTCTGGAACTGCAGGATATTTCCTGGGGCTGATCCTTTCATGTCACCCTGATTTTTTGAGATTTTCCAAGCCTTCTGATGTTCACATTCTTGTAACAAACTTTCTCACACGCTTCCTGTAAATAACTTATTGTTTTGCATTCTTTTATGGAGGAGGAGAAATTCGATGGGCTGCTGGTTTGTCCAGTGTCATTGGAGAGGTGGCACTGTCACCCTCCAAGCCACTGTCACTGTTGGAACTCTGTAACAAAGGCTCCTGTTAGAGAAGTGATGTTAGAGAGGAGACTTCCCGAGGATCCCATGGCTCTAACCTGCAGCCTTGTCACTTTGATTTTTTAAGATTTTCCAAGATTTTCTAAGCCTTCTGATGTCTAAATTCTTGTAACGAACTTTCTCACACACTCTCTGTAAATAACTCATTGTTTTGCATTCTCTTATGGAGGAGGAGAAATTTGATGGGCTGCTGGCTTGTCCAGTGTCATTGGAGAGGTGGCACTGTCACCCTCCAGCCCACTGTCACTGCTGGAAATCAGAAATTAAAAGTTCTCTTTGCCCCATCAGGAAGCTGCTTGTCCACGTTTTGTTATTTCCTGTCCCATGGTGACACTTTCACTGCCACAAGCTGGCCCCCAAATGTCTCTGCTGCCACCAGGACAGTCTGATCCGTGCCTGGAGGCGTGGGGCTGGCTCAGATCAGAGCTCAGCTGGCTGCGCTGAGCTGTTGTGCCTTTGGAACTCGTGGGGGGCGCTTCCATGGGCTGGAAGGAATCTCCTGTCAATGATCCTCCTCCAAAGGGGCCAAGCAGAGAGTTTGGGAAGGCGGGGAAAGGTGGCAGTGTCCAGCAGAGGAAGGTGGCACCCTGAAAAGGAAGAAGGGAATTTCTCAGCACAGAACAACCAGAGCCTTGCAGGCAGGGGTTAACGCAGGGGGGCTTTGGGGAGCCACCCCCAGGCTGCAGGCAGCAGGAAATTCTGTTCTGTGCCATCGGCAGGGAAACGAGCCCGCAGCAGCAGCGGCAGGCAGGCCAGAGCAAGCTTCGGGGAGGATCCAGTTTCAGGATTAGGCAACATCCCGGGGCCGGGGGGGCTGGGAGGGGACACAGGAGGGGATGGACAGCGGGAACAGCAGCGACAGCCCGGCCCTGCCACCTCCCCCTCACCGGGAGGGCGTGGGATGGGACAGGGACCAGGTGGGGGAGGCTGGGATGGGGCTGGGATGGGGCAAGGACAGGGATGGAATGAGGATGGGGCTGGGATGGGGCTGGGATGGAGCAAGGACAGGGATGGAATGGTGATGGGACTGGGATGGGGATGGGAATGGGAATGGAATGGGGATGGAGAAGAGTTGGGGCAGGGACAGGACAGGAATGGGACAAGGATGGGATAGGGCTGGGACTGGGATAGGACAAGGACAAAGCAGGGTTGGGACTGGGATGGGATTGATTGGGACTGGGACAGGGCAGGGACAGGGATGGAACCGGGATGGGATTGGGATGGGACAAGGACAAGGCAGGGTTGGGACAGGGGTGGAATGGGGATGGGATTGGGATGGGGCAGGGATGGAGCAGAGCTGGGACAAGGATGAGATAGGGATGGGACAGGTATGGGACAGGGCTGGAGAAGGGTTGTGGCAGGACAGGACAGGGATGGGATAGGGCTGGGACTGGGATGGGACTGGGCTGGGACAGGGCTCAGGCAGTGCTGGAGCAGGACTGGGACAAGGACAAAGCAGGGCAGGAATGAGGACAGGACAGGGCTGGAACAGGATGAAGGGCTCTGCCTGGGGGCTGATGGGGGCCAAGAGGGGCAGCAGGACAGCGCCATCCCTCTGTGCTCATCCTGGGGCATTCTGGAATCAGAATTCATTTCAGTGCCAGCCTGAGGAAAGGCTTCTCCCTCACTCTGGGCAGGAAGGAGCTGGGAGCCCCAGCCCCTGCAAAGGACAGAATTTCACCAGCAGCATAGCAGGAACACCCTCAGAGAGTCACAGAATCACCCAGAATCACCAGGCTGGAAAAGAACTTCGAGATCATCCAGTCCAACCCTTCCCAGTCTGCTCCTGACTGGTGGCCAGGAAATTCCCCTCCATCCCCGGCTCTCCAGTGAGCTCACACAAGGATGGGGCTGCTCCTCTCACAAGCAGGAGGCTTTTATGTTGTAAATTAAAAAATCCAGACAAAATGAACCCTGAGAGCTGCGTCCCCAGGAATCACAATGACTCAAACACCAGCTTTTCACAAGAAAATAAATTCAGTGCTCTGGCTGCTTTAATCATCAGGCTTTTCTACCTTTACCAGCACCCCAGCAAACACTTGTGCCTTCATTTAATGCTCTTCAGCCCTAATAGCCACCACAAAAGAAATCCAGCAGAAAGCCTGGCTGATAACTTCAGCAAATTTCCATCTGACCCTCCCCTTGGGTTTTGGGGTGAGTGTTGAGTGAATGAGCTTTAAAAGCATCTTTTCATTTAGCAGAGGCTCACCCAGCCAAGAATCATACCTCACTCTGTCAGAAGAAAAACAAGATGTGGGCTCAGAGCAATTGAGCAGTGCTGGAGCCCAGCATGGAAAATCTTGCCTCCAAAACCAAACAAGGTTTCACTGCCAGTGTTGTAAGGCAGAGAGATGCAAAATTTTTTGTGGCTGATGTTTCTCACCCGTGCCTTGGGAATCTGGGGCTCTTTGGAAATGAAAGAGCCTCGGTTCAGGTGATGCTTTAAATGAGAATTTGTTAACCCTTGGTCAGGTTGTGAGGGAAGAGCAGGCAGGGGAATCCCAGGAGGGAAAATGAGTGAAAACGGGTTAAGATTCAATGGTTGGGCTGTTGGGCCGTGCAACTCGCCTCAGCAGGAAATTTCGGAGTCAGGACAGGAATTTTAGGGTCAGGACAGGAATTCCAGAGCTGGGGCAAGGAGGAGGGAAGGAGCTGGAAGTGATTGAGAGCAAAGCATCTTTTAGGGGCAGAAAACTGCTCGGAAGGACCTGATTTGGGGCACCGTGGAGTGAGAGAGGCAGAGCTTCACTTCCTCATGTCTGCAGCCTCTCAGGGTGAGGGCAAAAGAGAATAAACAAAGAAACAAAAATAAAAACTGTAAAACCCCTAAAGAAAACACCCTAGAAAACACCTTCTTTTTTTTTTTCACTATAGATTGTTTATCCCAGCCCCAGGGATGCTCTGGGTAGGGGAACGGGAGCTGGGTAGGGGGAATTGGGCAGGGGGGTGGGATCCCAGGAAAAGGAGTAGGATCCCGGGGAAAGGAGGGGGATACCGGGGAAAGGAGCGGGATCCCGGGCGGGGAAGGGCATCCCGGGAAGGGCATCCCGGGCAGGGCTCGCTGCGGTCGGGAGATGGCAGCAGCACTTTGCTCTTTGCTCGGACGGGCCGGACCAGCCCCCGGGGGCCCCAGAGGCGCTGCCCCCAGTCCCGGTGGGATCGGGATCAGCCCAGCCCCGGTGGGACCGGGATTAGCCCCGGTGGGATCAGCCCCGGCCCTGGGGTGGGATCAGCCCCATTCCTGATGGGATCAGCCCCATTCCCGGCGGGATTGGGATCAGCTCCATTCCCGGTGGGATCAGCCCCATTCCCGATGGGATCGGGATCAGCCCCATTCCCGGCGGGATCAGCCCCAATCCCGATGGGATCGGCCCCAATCCCGATGGGATCGGGATCAACCCCATTCCCGGCGGGATCAGCTCCATTCCCGGTGGGATCGGGATCAGCCCCATTCCCGATGGGATCAGCCCCATTCCCGGTGGGATCAGCCCCATTCCCGGCGGGATCAGCCCCATTCCCGGCGGGATCGGGATCAGCCCCATTCCCGATGGGATCAGCCCCATTCCCGATGGGATCAGCCCCAATCCCGGTGGGATCAGCCCCATTCCCGGCGGGATCAGCCCCATTCCCGATGGGATCAGCCCCATTCCCGGTGGGATCAGCCCCATTCCCGCTCCCGGAGCCTCCCGGCCCGCAGCCGCCTCCGCAAGCCCGGCCCTGCTGAGCTGCGCTCAGCTCCTACAGAAAGAACCGCCCAGCACTTCCCAGCCCAAAGTCCCACCTGGAAAGGCCTGGAGCGCAATTCCCACCCCGCCCTGGGCAGCTGGGGATGGAGGGGGAGCGCTGGGGCATGGGAGAGGATGGGCCGAGCTGCAGGGTTTGGTTTGGAGCACTGTGAACCTGAAACGCAGCTCCTCTGAGCTCTCCCTTCTCCATTCCCACCCACACGGGGCTGCGCCTGGGGCTGGGTGTCCCTGGGGACATCCGCGGCAATGCCACTGGGAAATGCAGAATGCCAAGGTGCCCTCCGTGCCCCCGGGGCGGGGGACGCGGCTCCAAGAGGCCACGACGGGACCCCGGGGCCAGCTGGGGTGAAAAGGCTGCTTGAGAGAGGTCAGGAGGAGAAAACCAACCTGCTTTTCTTGGGCAATTATGAAGTGACAAATTACCAGTGAAAGAGCTCATCTGTCTGGGTTTGTTTGGAGTCCCCTCCTCGCCGCAAAGCCGAGGCACGGAGAGGGCCGGGATCACAGCCCTTCTCTTAAGGGTTTCCAAACACTCTGCTGACACCCCACTCCATCTCTGTCAGCGCTGGGAATGCTCAGAAAGTGAGCCGTGCCTTTCCAAAGCGATTCCTGCACCCCCAGCTCAGCATCTCCCGCTCTCCATGCCATCCCCACCAGCACCCGGAGCGCAGGGAATGGCATTTCGCAGGGCAAGCTGGAGTCCGCCCTGATCCCACGTCAGGATTTAAGGAATTGCGGTGTTCCTGATAAAGCGGAGAGCCCCAGAGCTGCTCCCAGGGCAAGGGTGAGTGCCGCGCACACCCAGCCCGGAGACACAACAAGAGCCCGCTGAGAGCTTTAGTTGCGTTACAATCATCTGCTGGTATCAAGGAATCGCGAGGAGAGTCAAAACAGGCACCTGGATCCCCGCAGAAGCTGGAAAAACAGCAACGACTTGGCCAAGGTGCAAACCTCCTCCTCCTCCTCCTCGAGGGAGAGCAGAGCCCTTCCCAGGTCTGGGGCTCTGGGAGTGCCCCCCAAGCAGAAAACACAGCAGGAATTAAACACAAGATTAAGGAAAAAAAAAAACAAAAAAAAAAAAAAAAAAAAAAACAAAAAACCAAAAAACCCAACAAAAATCAGTGGCAATCTCGGCTTTGCTTTCTTTTCTGTTTTGAGCATCGTTTAAAATAGAAACAAACCCGATTTTCAGAGCGAGACGCGGTTTTCCGAGCAGCGGGCAGCAGTGACCCGGGCAGCCCACGGAGCATCCCGGGCTGCCCCACACACCCGGGACCAGGGGGACCAAAACCCTCGGGAGGGAGATAAATATTTACTCTGCAAACAGCGAGAGGTTAACGAGGCACACAGGCAGCCTGTGCAGCCGGGGATGGGAGCGTGGCCGGGCGGGTGCTGCCGGCTCCCCGGGGATGGAGTGGGAATGGGGCAAAGAACCAACCCCCTGTGCCCCTCCCCTGCCCTCCACAAACCTCCAAAATTGACAAAACCTCATTTTTTTTCTTCCCCAAATGAGAAAACACGGATGGGCGCTAACCGAATTGCGCCTCTGATTCTCCATCTGCACCCGCCGCCGCCGGGGGAGGATTTACCCCGGCTCTAAACCCGACTGCGAGCTCAATCTCGTTTGCACCTGGCAACAAATCCAGGTTAAGCGCAGCCTAAAGGCTCCCGCTCTCCCACCCTGCGCTGCCAGCGCCGCTCCTGCTCCGGGACCGCTCCGGGAGGGATTGGGGATGGCAAACATCGCCATCATCGCATGTGGGAGTGCCCCCAGATCCCTCTGTGCCCCTAAATCTCCCTGTGCCCCCAGATCTGTGTCACTCAAATCCCTCTGTGCCCCCCAAATCCCTTTGTGCCTCCAAACCTCTCTGTGCCCCCAAATCTGTGCCCCCAAACCCCTCTGTGCCCCCAGATCCCTCTGTGCCCCCAAACCCCCCTGTGCCCCTAAATCTCCCTGTGCCCCCAGATCTGTGCCCCCAAATCCCCCTCTGCCCCCAAATCTGTGTCGCTCAAATCCCTCTGTGCCCCCCAGATCCCTTTGTGTCTCCAAATCTCTCTGTGCCCCCAAACCCCTCTGTGCCCCCAGATCCCTCTGTGCCCCCCAGATCCCTCTGTGCCCCCAAACCTCTCTGTACCCCCAGATCTCTCTGTGCCCCAAAATCCCTCTGTGCCCCTAAACCCCCCTGTGCCCCTAAATCTCCCTGTGCCCCCAAATCTGTGCCCCCAAATCCCCCTGTGCCCCCAAATCTGTGTCACTCAAATCTCTCTGTGCCCCCCAAATCCCTTTGTGCCTCCAAATCTCTCTGTGCCCCCAAACCCCTCTGTGCACCCAAATCCCGCTGTGCCCCCAAACCTCTCCGTGCCCCCAGATCTCTCTGTGCTCCCAAATCCCTCTGTGCCCCAAAATCCTTCTGTGTCCCCAAATCCTTCTGTGTCCCCCAAACCCCGCTGTGCCCCCAAACCCCGCTGTGCCCCCAAACCTTTCTGTGTCACTCAAATCTCTCTGTGCCTCCAAACTCCTCTGTGCTGCCAAATCCGAGCCCTGGCCCGGGATGCCCCCAGGCTGGCACTGAAATGCCACCCCTGAGGCACAGCAGGCACCTCAGGGACTGGGGAATCCCTCCCGGAAAATACCTGAGGAAAAGGGAAAAGGTCCCGGGCAGAGCTGGGGCTGCTCCTTCTCAGCCGGGATCTCCTTGGATGTGCAGGGCCTGGAATGGGGACCCTGCTGGGGACAGCCCCCCCAGTGAATAACTCCACACACCAATAAGAACAAACGAGGACTTGGACTGGGTTATATTTTAAAATGCTCATATATTTTCTTTTTTTTTTCTCCTTTTTTCTTTTTCTCTTTTTTTTGTTTTTTCTTCTCATTTTTTTTCCTCATTTCTAATACAATTGTTCTCAAAATACTGGCGTTTCCAGCAGCAGTTCTTTCTTTTTGTTTGGTTTTTTTTTTTCATTTTATCTTTTTTTTTTTTTAACCTTTTCTGTTGTTTTTGAAGTGAATAATAATACACGGGTAGTGATTTCACAGTAAAACAGACCTGCAGGAACGCCAGAGATACGTGACAAAAGACACCCCCAGACCAGCCCTCCCCTCCCTCCCACCCCCCTCCCATCCCCAAAAAAGATTTTGGAAGTGGGGGGGAAAAAAAAAAATAAAAAGTTCATTCAAAAAAATTATTTCAAAAGAGATTTCATATAAAGCCTTTAAAACACGGTCAGAAGTTTCTCCCTCTTCTCCAGATCCCTGTGGCTGAACACTTACAGAGAGAAAGAGAGAAAAATAGAGAGAGTTTATAACAATCTCTGTAGAAGAAACAAAACAATCCAGGAAAGAAAATATCCAAGGATACGGTAAGGGATAAAATTACATTTGTACAAAAATAGATTTTTAACTTTATTGATGCTTTAGATATTTTTTTCCTTATCTTTTATCTTTTTTTTTTTTGTCATTCTAAATTTTAATGTCTTTTTTTTTTTTTAATCTATGTATCCCATAGCCAAGGCATCCATCACTAAGTATTGGGAATTGCTAAAGCTATTCTTTACTCCAAACCACCTGCTTAAAAGAACAAAAAAAAAAACCAAAATAAAAGAGGAAAAACAAAAGAAAAGAAGAAAAAGGAAACAAAAAGAAGAAAAACAAAACAAAAAGGCATCTTAAAATAGATGCAGTTCCTTTGTCTCGAGGAATAAAAATCCAGATTTGGCATCTGCCAATTCGGAAAGGGATTCAGATACAATGGAAGCAAAACATGGAAAAAAAAAAACCCCAAAATAAAAAGCGAGGAGAAGGAAAAAAACAACAACAACAACAACAAAAAAAAAAAAAAAAAAAAGAAAAAAAAAGAAAAAAAATTGACTTAAACCACAAAAAGCCAGGAAAAGTCTGTAATTGCTACAGTTCTCTAAGTGTATATGTGAGTGGGGTATTATACAGTGTCGATATCTACAGTACATACACGGACACACAGACACCCACCCAGCCAGCCCACAGCGATGGGGACAGCACAGCCACCAGCCTGGCTTTGGGGACAGCCACCAGCCTGGCTTTGGGGACAGCACAGCTCCCATTCTGCAGTGTTGGGGACAGCTCCCAGCCTGGCTTTGGGATCAGCTCCCCAGCCTGATTTTGGGGTCAGCACAGCTCCCAGTCTGCTTTTGAGGTCAGCAGCCCAGCCTGGTTTTAGGGCCAGCTCCCCAGCCTGCTTTTGGAATCAGCAGCCCAGCCTGGCTTTGGGGTCAGCTCCCCAGCCTGGCTTTGGGGTCAGCTCCCCAGCCTGGCTTTGGGGTCAGCTCCCCAGCCTGGCTTTGGGGTCAGCTCCCCAGCCCAGCTTTGGGGTCAGCAGGCCAGGCCAGGGCTGTCCCCATTGTGTGGAGGGGTCACCAGGGCCAGGGCTCAGCGTTTCCCACCCCTCCTCGACAGCCCCAGGGCCACTCCTGGGCAGCTGCAGTGCCAAGGGAAGGTGAGCACTGCCATGGGGGGGATTGGGATGTGCTGGACTGGGTATGGGGTGGGTGCAACATGCAGCAAGGGGTGCAGCAGCTGGCTGAAAGGCTGATGTTTGTGCTATCTTTAGAAAATTAAAGATTGTCCCACCAACAAAAAGGAATTAAAATAAGCATTACAAACAGATCACCCGAGTGGAAGCAGATTTTTGCAAGAGTACTGAGAGCCGGTGAAATCCACGTCCTGCCTCTCCAGGGAATAATGTGCCTTTTGTTTTCCTTCAGCCACCCTCACCTCCCCACACTCAGCCTTATCGTGATGAGGACATCAACAACAACAAATACAAGCCCAAAGTGAAAAGAATACAAAGGAAAGGCTCAAACTCATGCAAAGCTCATTGCTTTAAGGCTGCTCTGGCTGTTCCCAACACACAAAAGCTTCTCCTTCCCATGGGAAGGGCTGGATGAGGATGGAGGGGCTGGGCTGGGCTTTGGGGGCTCAGGGAATCCCAACTCCCTTTCACCAGCTGAGAAGTGAAATCCCCAGGACAAGGCTGAGCCTTTCCCAAAATCCCCTCCACCATGGGCATGGATTGGGGCTGTGCTGCTCCAGCAGGGAAACTGAGGCACGGGGATGAGCCTGACCTGGAGCTTGGGGCCTGCAGAGCCTCCCCCTTGGCTTTGTAAGGTCAGATGCTAATGGGGATGGGATGGGATGGGATGGGATGGGATGGGATGGGATGGGATGGGATGGGATGGGATGGGATGAAGACTGGATGACATGAGATGGGATGGGATGAAATAGGACAGGGTGGGATGGGATGGAATGGGATGGGGACAGATGGGAAAAAACAGGATGGAAGATGATGGAACGTGACAGAATGGAAAGGGACGGGATGAAACGAGATGGGACAGGATGGGGTGAGATGAAATGAGATGAGTGGGATGGGATGGGATGGGATGGGATTGGGATGGGATTGGGATGGGATGGGATTGGGATGGGATAGGATGGGATGGGATGGGAGGGCAGCTCCCACTGTGCCTCCACAGCACCCAAGAGCCCCTCCCCAGCCACCCCCCAGGAAAGAAAGCGGCTCAACCCACCGGAGATCAGCGGGTTTATCCTAGTGCAACATCCACCAACTTCCCCAAAGCTTTTCCTCCGTGCCCAGCAAGCCCCAGGCTCCTTTCTGCCGGGGCCTGGGGGCTGCCCAGGGAGTGGGTGGACTCGGGGCTGGGGGCTCTGCCACCTCCCTGCACGCTCCTGGGGCTGCGCCAGCCTGGCGCTGGCAGGGAACAGCCTGCTCGTGTTTCCTGGCACCCTCGCCAGATTTCGTTTCTCCTGCCTCGTTTTCTTGGCAAATTCTTGCAGGGTGAAGCTGTTTAATAATATTTTCAGTGGCTTGCAGGCTGCTGGGGAAACAGAGCCAAGGCTCTGCCTGCCTCTGCCGATTCGCCACTTCGGGCCAGCCCCAGGGGGAGCTGCCACCTGAAATCCTAAATCCTGAGTGGTTTTTTTTTATTTTGGAGCTGCAGGGGATGGAGCTGGGCACTCCAGCTGCCAGCTGGGATGGCAACAGGCAGGTGGCAACGGTGTCCCCTCCAAAACAGAGGTGGGAGTGAGGTGGTGGCTGCTGCTCCATCCCCCTCCAGGAACAAAGGAGTTTTCAACCAGCTGCAAACCATGGGGAACAAGAAGAGGATTTTTGGGACCTCATCCTTTGCTTTTTAAAGCACAGAGCACATGGAAGTGGTGGGGAAGCCCTTGGCCACAGGTACAGTGTGTCCATCCTGCCAAGGGTGGAAAACCCTTCTCAACATCCCTCATCATCCCCTCTGCTTTGTTTTTAATCCAGCTTGTGTTTTTGGTGGGGCACAGGAGATGAGGAGGGAGGTGAAGGGGGATGGTTCCCTCGCTGGCCACACACTCCTGGGGGAATCCCATCCCCTGGGGCATGGGCACATTCCTGTCCCTAACCCCAAAATCCTGTCACCAAGACTCAAGGAAAGGGTTGTGCAAAAGCCAAGGTGCTTTTGGTGCTCTCGGAATCCCGGAGGGGACAGGGATGATGCTGCTGCCACATCCCCCACCCAGCCAGGCCCTCCCACCCTCACGGGGGAGATCCAGGGGAGGGGGAGCCCTGTTCTTGCTTCACCACCAATTAACAGCTGCAATTAACCAGCCTGGCCAAGCCCTCCCACTAATTGTTGCTTCGCAATGTTTGGCAGGGCTGAAGGAACAGGAGCAGCCTCCTGGGTGAGCCGAAACCCCAAAACTGCAGAATGGGGTCACGGTGGGATGCTGGGGCAGCACTGGGAGGTACTGGGGCAGCACTGGGATGTACTGGGGCAGCACTGGGATGTACTGGGATGCTGTGCTGAGGCCAGGGGTCCCAGCAAGCCCCCAGGAGCTGGGGAAGGGCCATGGGGACTCCCTGGCAGCCTTAAAGCAAGTGCTGCAGCTGGCCCATGTCCACACCTTTGGGGTGGGCAGCGATGCCCAGGTGCCCTCCGGGGTGGCCAAAGGGCATTTCCTGTGCCACAGCCCCCATGTTTTGGGGGGGATTCAGCTCAATCCCAAATGCTCTGCTCTGAAGTGGAAGGAGAAGGCTCTGTGCAGCCAGGGGTGACTCATTCAGGGGGCACGGCCTCTCCCTCCGCAAAGTAACTACCGAGACTACTAAGAATAGTTAGAAACCAAAAATAGAAATTTTTTCTTTTTTTTTTTTTTTTTTGTCTTCTTCTTCTTCTCTTTTTTTCTTTTTTTTTTTTTTTCCAAAAACTCCATCCTCTGAAAATAGCCCAGCTGCAAATCTGGCAGAGTCCAACCACTCCCCTCGGGCTCGTCCAAACCCCACTGCCCCCCGAGGGCTGGCACCGTCCTTGTCCCCAGGGCAGGGCTGGGGGTGACACCAGCCCCGCGGTGGCTCATCCCAAACCTCATGGCACGGCTGGGGAGGGGCAGGGGTTGGCAAAGCTCTCTCCGCTCCCACTCCTCTCTACAAGTAGCACGGGGAACCAGCGAGCAGGTCTGGAGACGCAGCAGTGACAGCGAACAGACAGGGAGGAGGAGGCCGGGGGCGCCCCGGAGCAGACGGTGCCTGTGGCCCTGGGGGCAGCAGGGAGGGACGGGCTGGGGCCGAGGAAAGCAGAGGAAGGGCCCCCAGGGAGCCCGGCCGGGCGAGGGACTGACCCAGCAGAGTTCTCTAAGTCATTTGGTGCGGCGCTTCCAGCATTTCCATCAGGAAGGTGTCGATGGGCGTGTCCCCTATTAGCTTGAAGAAGAAGAGGTGCTCCAGGCATTTCAGGCCGATGGATCGCAGGGCTGGGAGGCGGAGCAGGAGCTTGGCAAACCTGGGGGAAGGGAGACACGGCACAGTCAGGCATCCCTGTAAGAGCCTGAATGACGGATGGGGGACTCCAGGCAGCTCTCTAAAATGCAGTTTGTTGTATCCATGAGTTGCAGCAGTCCAGGGTTGTGGGTGACAGAGCTGTGCCTACAGCTGCCAGCTCCAGCTGCAGGCAGGCTGGAGACCCGTGTCCCTCATTCAGGCTCTTACTAATGGTGCCCCACGTTGGGCACCACTGTAAGAACCTGAATGAGGGACGTGGGACTCCAGGCAGCTCTCCAAAATGGAGTTTGTTGTATCCATGAGTTACAGCAGTCCAGGGTTGTGGGTGACAGAGTTGTGCCTACAGCTGTCGACTCCAGGAGACCCGTGTCCCTCATTCAGGCTCTTCCTAATGGCACCCCACGTTGGGCGCCACTGTAAGAGCCTGAATGGGGGATGGGGGGCTCCAGGGGCTCTCCAAAATGCAGTCTGTTGTATCCATGAGTTACAGCAGCCCAGGGTCGTGGGTGACAGAGCTGTGCCCACAGCTGCCAGCTCCAGCTGCAGGCAGGCCTGGAGACCCTGAGTTTGGGTTACAATGCATTATAGACTTTTCTTTTGGTTACAATGCATTATAGACTTTTCTTTGCTGAGAATCTTAATACAGAATAACCAATCTACACCTTATTTTTTATCTATAGCCTATCATAACTGCTATAATTGCCATATTCATGTTACTGTTCTCCAATCACTAAAAGTCAGTACATTACACTTTAAGCTAGAAGTTGTTTTTCAGTTTTCTTGCAGTGGAAAATTCTGAGACCTTTTTTCTACTTGCCACATTTGCTGCCTTGTTTGCCTGCGCTGTCTTTCTGCTTGGTAAAAACATCTTCTTGTTTGGGGTGGGTTTATCCTTTGCTCTAAGCCATACAAACCCCTTCTAACTAACACACCCTTTGCCTCCTTGGTTATCCAGTGAGACTGGCTCAGCAATTCTTTTCTTCTATATCAAAACTTGCTTCCATCTCTATTCCTTCTTCATATTCTACATTCAAAAATCTTTCTGCTAAACATACATATCTGTGAGTCTTGTCAAAACTTTCATCCCTCCCAACACATCCCCTGTCACTGTTATATTTTTTGGAAAAATCCCTTCGCCAGGATTTCTTCTCTTGGGAAGCTGAGAAGCCTCAGAGAAAAAGGAAAACAATATTATTTCATTTGCTTCTTTTGTGTTTTTGGTTTTTTTTTTGTTTGTTTTGGACATTGTTTACCAACTGGTCATTGTTTTATTGGTTTTATATGAATTATTTTGACTTTATGACCGATCATGGTCAGGCTGTGTCGGACTCTGAGGAGAGAGTCACGGGTTTTTCATTAGTATCTTGTTAAACCTTCTGTAAGCATCCCAGGGCTTTGAGGAGGGCAAACAAAAACCCTTTCCCCACCCCCTGCCCTGCCTGAGCAGATGGTTCCAGGTCACAGCAGGCAGGAGGGCTGGGGAGGACCCAGCCAGGATGGCAGTGAGCCATCCACAGCCATCCTCACCAGGGAAAAGCTGCAGGCTGCTGGGCTCACAGGGTGACGAGAAGCTGTGGAGCCAGGAGAAAGCCACCAGCTCCTGCAAGAGTGCCTTGGAGCAGCCCAGGTGCCACTGGATGTCACCTCCTTGTGTGAGTGCTCCCAACCCAGGGAAAAAACCCTTGAATGGCCACAGCAGGGTCATCTGCTTTTCCTGCTGCAAAATCAGGGCTTGAACAGCAGCAAAGGGAGAATGGGACCCTGCATAAAACACACACAGAGACATGCACAAGCACACAGATATTCTACATGCATGCACAATTCCCTCTCCCTATTTTTTTTTTTAATTTTTTTTTCTGCTGAGCTGGCGAGAACAGTGGGAGCAGAGCCAGGAAAAACAAATCAGTCCTACCATCCCATTCAGGAAGTTTCACTTTAAACCAAACCAGATGATGGCTCCAGCCCTCGGATATGTTTAACTGTGAGATAACCAGCCCAGAGCACAATGTGCCAGGGCTGGGAGGGGAGAAAAGAGCCCTGATTCCTGATTGCCTGAGGCTGCTGGGTGTCACGTAGGCCCCAGCCCTCCCTGTGGAGCAGCAGGGGCTGCACAGGGGGAGCAGGGCTGGGTTTTTCCTAGGAATGCTTCTCTGTGCAGAAAAATTCCCTTTTGGTGTTTCCAGGGTGCTCCCGAGCTGCTGCTGGGTGGGGATTTGGAGCACCTGAAAAGGTGGGAATTCCTCAAATCCCACAGCATGGAGCAGGGTAAGGTCCCAGACGTGGCTCAGCCACAGGGAGAACTTGTCTGCAGCCCCAGCTGGTGAGCACATTGTGTCACAGGGCCAGCAGGACGCCCAGAGTTTGGGAGAACTTTGGGGAGCTCTTGTGCAGCCCCAGCCCAGGGGTTCACCCTCCTGAGGCACCTGGGATGGTGCCACCACTGCCCTGCACCTCTGAGGGATGCAGGGGGGGCAGCAGGGCCCAGGCTCAGCTCCCAGGACATCCCTGAGTGTGCAGAACCTCTCAGGTCACCAAGGACGGGTGTGAGCATCACACAAGAAGGTTCCCAGCCCAAGGTCACTCAAAGCCAGAGAGAGATTAAAATCCAGAGTTTCTGGTGCAGCTTCTGGGCTTCAAACACTCCCTCAAACCCCACTGAGCATTGAGGCAGAGCCCTGGGGAGCTGCTGTGGACTGGTGCTGTCCCTGTGCCACCCTCTGTGTGTGCCAGGCTGCAGATCCTGCACAATGTGCAAAGCCAGAGCTCACCCCACCAAGAGAATCATCCAAAAGAGCTGCTGGCCATGATGCCCAAGGCAGCTCTCCTGGTGCCAGGAACAGCTCTTCTGCAATCCAGAGTCCAGGGTCTGGATTTGCTCCAGAAATGCAGTTTAATAAAGCTTTCTGGAAGAGGAGAGGTACCAGCCCTGCCCCGTGCTCATCCCTCAATCCCCCTGCTCACCACAAACCAAACACACCCCATGGCACCCTCATCCTCACTCTGCCTGCCTCAAACCAACCAGCAACACCCCAGAAATCCCTGCACAACACACCTTTCTTCATCTGCCAGCACTCTGGGACCCAAAGTGGGGGGAAAACCAAATCCAGCATCACTTCTGAGGGCACGCTCTGCCCACTGCACTCGCTGCTGTCAAAGCACCCTTTTCATTCCACCATCCACACCAGGCCAGGAATGCAGGTGAGATGCAAATCCCAGTTGCCTGGGCTGTTTTTCCCCACCATTCATGCACCAGTAGCAGCTTCCATGCTTTGGTTTCTCAAGAAGCTGTCAGGAGCTGAACTGGCAGTTGCCAGCTCCGGGCTGTAACTGGGAAAATGCGCCCACTCAGCTCTGGAGCCGTCCAGGAACACATTCCTAATTCCCCCTCCCATTCCCAGCTGGATTGGGGGAGGCAGGGAGGGGAGAAAAAGAGCATCAATTGAGGCTTTCACTTCCCAGCAATGATGCTCATCTGCCACTGAAAATTAACTCCATGTGAGTCCTATTTTTGCTGCGGTTTCGCTGGCCGTGGTTTCCAAAAGGGAAATGATACCCCCCTTCCCACATGTGCTCATCCCACTGCTGGGGCTGTGGGAGCTGGGGCTCCTCAGGTCTGCCCACCTTGCTGGATTTCCTGGCAGGGGAATAAAGAACTCTGTGCACTGCACAGGGGAGGGTTTTTAGGGATGCTCAGAGCTGGAGCGGGTAGAAATGAGGGATTTATCCGCAGGGAATGACTGGGAACAGAGAGCCCAGAGCAGAGAGGGGACCCTGGGAGCTGCAGCACCCATTGCAGGGGGTTTGCAGGGGGACAGGGTGCAGGAGGAGGGGCACAGGGGGCTCACCTGCCGGGCTGGTCGGGGTATTTGTGTTTGCAGTAAGCCTCTAGTGACGCGTACACCTTCTCCCGCAGCGCCTCCACCTCCGCTGGGTTCGACAGCCCCTTGGAGTCTGAAAGGCAACAAAAAACCATCAGGCAAACACCTCCAGGCTTCCCAGGCAGGCAGGAACCCTCTGTGCACTCCCTCCATCTCTGCCAGACCCACCAAAGTGTGGCTGCAAGCTCTGAGCTCCAGGGATTTGGGGAGCACTCAGAGGTTTACCCCGCAATTACAAATTTGGGGAGCACTGGAAGCTTTACCCCACGATTTCAGATTTTTCCTCACCTCATAGCCCAGCCCCAAATGTTTTGGCTCATTCCATTGGTCCCAGACGCTCATTTGAAAGGGTTTAATTCCCCCTCCAGCCCTGGGCTGGTGGGGCTGAAGGAGAAGCCCCTGCTCTGGCACAGCCCCAGGACAGGGCACAGTGAGGATCTGTTTTTAGCAGGGTGAAAGGGACAGTGCAGAAATCGATATCCCCAAGCACATGTGCCACGGGAACCTCTCCAGATTCCCCTTCTTTGACCATAAATGGCTAATCCCAAATTACAGACAATAAATTACTGCTGATTACAAGGAGGGGGGGACTAAAAAAAAAAAAAATAACAAGCTGGCCAAGAAGAAAAACAAACCCAAGAAATTGTAATAAACCCTGCTGGAACAGCATGGCCTGGCTGTGGTGGGAAAATCCAGGCAAGGAGCTGTGCTTGGGCACAAACTGCTCAGGGAGAGCAGGGGTGGTGGTGGATGGAGAGGTTTGTCCTTGGCTACCATCTGGTTCTGCTCTGATCCACTCTGAAATCCAGAGATCCCCCAGAGAGCTGTGCAGGTATGTGCAGGCTGGCTCCTGCTGCACAGGGATTTACTCCCTGGAATGCTGGAGAAAAACCCTGGCACTGAACCTTCCTCATCCCTTGGGCAGCTGGGGCTGAGAGGGAAAAGGGAGCAGCGTGACCCTCCCAGAGTCTGTGAAACTATGGTCAAACATTGAAGGTTTTGTGTATTTTATGAGCACATCTCATGTCTTTCAGCCTCTCCAGGTCTGCAAAGCGCTTTTCCAGACATGCAGGTAATAAAAGCCCTTGGATGATGAGGTTGGGAAGCAGAGACAATTATCTCCTGCTCTGGTGTTGCTCTAATCCATATTTTTCTCTTCAACAACACCTAGATTCCTCTTTGTTCCAATTCAGGGACAATTCCCTCAAGCACCTGAACTTTCTTTCCACAGTCACTCTAAAAGGGGGAGAGCTGACAGGACAAGGGGGAATGGCTGCAAACTGAAAAAGAGTAGGCTTGGACTGGATTTTGGGAAGAAATCCTTCCCTGTGAGGGTGGGGAGGCCCTGCACAGGGTACCCAGATGGCTGCCCCATTCCTGGAAGTGCCCAAGGCCAGGTTGGACAGGGCTTGGATCATCCTGGGACAGTGGAAGGTGTCCCTGCCCATGGCAGGAGGTTTGGAACAAGATGAGCTTTAAGGTCCTTTGCAAACCAAACCAACTTTCACCCCTGCCTCCCTTCCTGCCCTATAGCCCTCTGCTATTTCCAACAGGGCTTTCTGGGGGAAGAAAAGGAGTCAGAAGGACAGGAGAGCAGCCAAGAGGGGCCAGGAGAGCAGAGCCAGGCACGTACCGGGGTTGAAGAGGACGATGGCTCGCAGGCAGCCCAGCTCTGTCTTGTCCATCAGCATGTCCCTCATTTTGGACACCAGTTCTGTCAGTACTCTGCAAAAGGGCAGAGAAAGCACAGAGTCAGCATGGAAATAAAACAAAAATGAATGAAAAGCCCCAGGTGTCAGAGCCAGAGCGAGAAGCTCCGGTCACGTTTAACGAAGCTGGGGATGGTGCTGGCCTGTACCAGCTGAGGATGTGCCCTCATTTTCCTCCTCCATCAAAAATAGCTCATTAGGAACATCAATAGTTCCTGTGAGATACAACAGGGACCATAAAAAATGCCTTCATCCATTCACTGAGAGGCTCTGGCACCTGAGAAAGCTGCCTAAAAATAAAAAATAACAATAAAAACCCACCCCAACAGGTACCTAAAAGTAATTTCCTCTGCCGGTAATTTTTATTGCTCCCTTTGCTGTTACTGAAGGTGTCGGTCTTGAAATATTTTCCACTGATTGCCCAGTTTTTCATGTTAGATCCTGCAGCAAAGTCATGATCTTGCACTTATGACCTCACAGGAACAAATGATGTCACCCAGGTCCGAAGAACAATTTCCTCACAGAGCAGAGCAGCAAAGGTGATTTGGTTTCAACTCAAGATGAGTCTCAGGGAGAGAAATCAGCATTTCAGCAGCGTCTGGAGTCACACTGTGGGTCAAACACCCTGCAAGCCTGGCTTTAAAACACTTTCCCAAAGCCTGAGATTAAAGAGCCCTGGGGACACGCCTGTGGAAGCTGCTGAGTATCGCTGGGGCCTTCTCATTGTGCAAATAAAATCACGTCTTGGTCCAATTAAAGATGAAAAGGAACAAAGGAGTGGCCTCCTTGTAACATTAGAAGGCATCTGGACTCCATGGAAGGGGCTTTGATTTGCACTGGGCAGCCCCCTCTGTGTTTGGGTTTTTTGCACTGGGCAGCCCCCTCTGTGTTTGGGGCCATTGGGGTTTTTGCAGGTTTCAAGGAGGAGTTTTCTCCTTGTGTTTTCATGGATGGACTCCCTCATCCCGGGCTCCTCAGACCCCTCAAGCAGGAATGGAGGCAGTTTAGGGTGGAGGCAGGGATGGGGATGTCCAGGTGAGGTGGTTTGATGGAACCCCAGCCCTCCATCCCTGATGCTGTTCAGTCAGGGGTGGAATCAAAGACTCCAGTCTTCAGAAGGTGGATCAAAAAGCAAATTAATGAAAGTAGCAGGTCCATTTATAATGTGGCTCACTAAGGTGAGACTTGATTGGTCTCACAGTGAAAACCTCTCACACTATTGGTGAGCTATGAACAACACACTCTGGAGAACCAGATCTATAAACAATGGTTACAGGAAGAGAGAGAAAAATTGTTTGAATTTTTTTCTCTAAGTTTCTCACTGTAACTGTCATATTTTCCAGAAAAATCCCTTCACTCAGGATTTTTCTCCTGGGAAGCTGAGAAGCCTCAGAGAAAAAGGAAAACAATATTATCTCATTTGCTTCTCCTGTGTTTTGCTGCTTTGGAATGTGGTTGGAGATTGATTATCCAACAGGGGATTGTTTCATTGGTTTCTGCTGTGAATTATTTTGACTTATTGGCCAATTATGGTCAAGCTGTGTCGGACTCTGGAGAGAGAGTCACGAGTTTCATCAGTGTCCTCTAAGCCTTCTCTAAGTATCCTTTAAGAAGAATATAGAATATTCTTCTTAAAGAATATATCTAAATATTCTAAATATCCTTTAAGAAGAATATAGAATATTCTTCTTATAATTCTATATTATAAACCCAGCTAACCAAACACTGTGTTGACAAGCAATCAATTATCAGTCAACCACTAACTCTTAACTTCATCAAGGCCTACCCATTTATTTCAAGTAACTCCAATAAAGCTCATCTCTAACTAAAATCTTCGCTCCTCTAAAAAATTCCTTAAGGTTTACGCCTCCCATGTGTCTGTGTGTGATCACACCCATCCCATCCCATCCCACCTGTCGAAGATGGCCCCGACGCCGGCGCTGTGGGCGCTGT
The DNA here is from genome assembly GCF_037042795.1 of Molothrus aeneus. Classification (NCBI taxonomy): domain Eukaryota; kingdom Metazoa; phylum Chordata; class Aves; order Passeriformes; family Icteridae; genus Molothrus; species Molothrus aeneus. Next base: position 8,366,484 of record NC_089664.1, on the reverse strand, counting down.
TCCTGTGCACGTGCAGCCCCGTGGCCAGCAGGATCCCGTCCTTCACGGCGATGGAGCGATGGGAGAAGGAGGCAATCAGCAGCTCGTTCCACCCTGGGCAGGAGAAAAACCAGTGGGGCTGCAGGTTAGAGCCGTGGGATCCTCGGGAAGTCTCCTCTCGAACAGGAGCCTTTGTTATAGAGTTCCAACAGTGACAGTGGCTTGGAGGGTGACAGTGCCACCTCTCCAATGACACCGGACAAACCAGCAGCCCATCAAATTTCTCCTCCTCCATAAAAGAATGCAAAACAATAAGTTATTTACAGAAAGTGTGTGAGAAATTTTGTTACAAGGTTGTAAACATCAGAAGCTTGGAAAGTTTTAAAAAATCAAAGCAACAAGGCTGCAGGTTAGAGCCATGGGATCCTCAGGAAGTCTCCTCTCTAACATCACCTCTCTAACAGAAGCCTTTGTTGCAGATTTTTAAAAGAGTCACTGGACTGGAGGGTGAAAGTGCCCCCTCTCCAATGACACTGTATGAACTAATAGTTTTATCAAATTTCTCTTCTTCTATAAAAGAATGCAAAACAAGAAGTTATTTATTTATTATTTAAGTGTGTGAGAAAGTTTGTTACAAGAATGTGAGCATCATAAGGCTGAGAAAATCTTAGAAAATTTTAAAAAATCAAAGCAACAAGGCTGCAGGTTAGAGCCATGGGATCCTCGGGAAGTCTCCTCTCTAACAGGAGCCTTTGTTATAGATTTTTAAAAGTGACAGTGGGTTGGAGGAAGTGCCACCTATCCAATGACATTGGACAAACCAAAGTCCATCAAATTGCTTCTATAAAAGAATGCAAAACAATAAGTTATTTACATAAAGTGTGTAAGAAATTTTGTTACGAGATTGTGAACATCAGAAGGCTTAGAAAAATCTTACAAAATCTTAAAAAAAATCAAAGCAACAAGGCTGCAGGTTAGAGCCATGGGATCCTTGGGAAGTCTCCTCTCTAACACCACCTCTCTAACAGGAGCCTCTGGTGCAGGAATGCTGCTGGATGTGGGAAAGGAAGGGGGAGCCAGCTTTTTCTTGGATGTCAGGGAAGGAAAAAAACCATCAGGAACCCAGTGCACTAAAAATAAAGCGAATAAGGGGAGCAGTTTCCTCTATAAACCGTGCAGACAGCGAGCAAACAGCTCTGCCTGAAGCTCCCCGTGGGTGTGGAGCCCTGAGCTCCCCTCTGCCCTCCGCCTCCCAGCAGTCCCAGCCCTATCAGCATTTGCTATCAGCTCATCAGGCTCCTCCTCAGGCCACAGGAGTTCATTCACCAGCCCTGAGCCCTGTAAAAGGGACCATGGAATCTCTGGTTTTATTCGTGGGTTTGCTGCTTGTGCCATGAAAATGCTGGGAGGGAGGGACTGGGTCTGTTCTCTGCACAGTCCCATGTCTGTGAGTGCTCCCACAGCTGCTTGGAAAACAGATTTTAGTCTTATCAGCTGGGCAGGCTGCTCTGGGATATAGGAAGGACATCCTCTGAGCCCAGACCTACAGAGAAGGGAAGGGAGATGTGACCTCCACACCTTTCAGCTCCCCTTCCCCATCCAACACCTCTTCAGTTCCTAAATCCATCACAGGCTGAGCTCAAGAATTCCTGAAACAAAGCCCCAAGGAGAGAAAATGCTGCCAAGCTTGAAGGGTGGAAATTTGGGTGACTTCCAGCCAGGAGCAGCATCTTGAGTAGGACAAGATGGGGTCTTCTGCAACACCCCTGGCCTGAACATGTTCTGGAGTTCTGGCCTCAGGATATTTGGATTTAAAGGTTTTTTTTTTCCCAGGCTGGAAAAGCAACACAATAATATCCCTCACCTCTCCTGTCACAAGAACACATCTCCCAGCCTGGAATAAACACAAGGCCCATGTGTGCTGTATTTACCTTCTGCTGCAGCCGTGGGTTGTGCCATCAGAAATGTTGACAAGGAATAAAGTTCACTCTTTCCTAAGTGGCCACAGGATGTTTCCACCCCAGCCACGGGAACATTTCTTTGGCTATTTACTGGGTGAGGCCTGGCACTTTCACAGGGATTGCAACACTGAAACCCGAGGAGGATGGAGGAGAAGGAGCCTGCAGAGCCCTGCTCCCGGGAGGAAGAGGAGCTCTCAGAGCCAGATCCATGGGAATTCATCACACACAGCCCCACAGCAGCTCCAAGCAACAGGAACCAGAGCTGCCTCTCCACACCCACTCCAAGCTGGGCTTATTCCACTGAAGGAGGGCTGGATTCATCAGCATCCTTCCTCTGGATTGTTCCCATGCAGAGCTGGGGTGTTTCAGCTGAAATGGGGAAGATTTTCCTACCTTGGCTTTCCCAAAGGGCTGCCAAGACAGAGGCAAGCAGGGAAAATTCACCATAACCACAGGCAGCAAACTGGAATTGGAGACCAACCAAGTGTCCCCTGAGAGTTCTGCATTTCAGCCCAAGCTCTGGAGTGGCAGAGCAGAATTCTGTGACTCCTGTGACTCCCTTTCTCACCCAACAGGGTGGCTGCAGCCTCCAGGGCTGCTCTGGCTCCTCTGGGACAGGGAATGCACTCTGGCAGAGCAGTGGTCATCCTGTCAATCCATTTCTCTGCCAAGTTTCCCCACCAGCCCTACAAACCCAGCTGCAGGGATGTAACACTCAGCATCCTCTGCCAGGCTGAGAAAACATCAGGTTATTCCTGTCTCAGCTTGGAAACAAGAAAACTGGTGGAAAACACACTTAAAAAAATCAGGTTTCCTTCCCTTCCCAACAGCTCAGAGAGGGAGTGTTGTTAAATGATTCAGGATCTGAGGAGAGCTGCTGCCAGCCCATGCAGCACTGCTCCTCCAGAGCTGTGTGCTCCACTTGTTTTGCCTCCCAGGATGCCTGACTGAGGCTCTTAGCTGGATTTTAATGCTTCAATATTTCATGGGCAGCTGTTCTCAGCAGGCCACTCAATAAAACATTGAGCCACTGCTTGGAAGGCCTGGGGAAGGTTATCTGAGGCCCTGGCAGAGGTGTCTGGAGCAGGGAGCTCCAGGGAGCTGCTCAGCAGTCTCAGGGTTGGAGGCACCAGGAAATTTGGGGTGTGATGGGGTTGGCAGCCCCTCTCCTGCTGTGTGGAGTGAGTCACAGACAGAGAACACAGGTCAGGAGTTCTGCAGCTCCAGTTTTAATCAGCTGCCTGCTGAAGAGAGAGGAAAACCTGGAACTGCCATGGTGGGGCTGGGCTCCACTTCCCCAAAGGAAAAGGCAGAGCTTTGAGTCCAGCTCTTTGCAGAAGGCCCTCAAAGATCCCTACAGGGAGGTCTCCCTGCTCATCCCCTCTCACAAGAGGCTCTGGAAATCCTCTTCAAACCCACACTTTGGATGTTCCAAAGGGCCCAGAGCCAGCTCTGGCAAAATCCATGGAGCACCTTCCCCCAGAGGCTGCAGGAGCCATCCTGGAAGGGGGCAGGACCTGGACAAAAGTGAATTTGGGAGAAATACAAGGAACTTTAAAAGTACCAAGGACTTCAATGTCCCTGGCTTACAAAGAGCTTCATGCCTCAGACACATCCTCCCTGAGCTCTGCTCCTGGTTTCTTGCCCTCCATGAGCTTTGTGCAGCAGCAGGAGCTTGAATTCACTCAACAGGGGAAGACCCTTCCTACAACCAACTGCTTCCACCTCCCAAATGCTGCTCCTGCAGCCCCCCTGCTGCACAAGGAAATTTAAAATAAGCCCTGAGAGTTCTATTTTCATCTTGGTGGGTGGGAGAAGAAGTGAGATGTACTTTTCTCTCCTTTCTGGTTTTAATTATGATCAAACATTTCAGTTTGATGAAATTTCATGGGGGCCTGAGCCCACTTGGTCTTTCAAGCCTCAGTTTGGGAGGAAGGCAGAGTTTAACTCCTTTGGTTTAAGTCACCCAGTGCCCATCTCTGAGTTCCTCATGGATCAGAGATGAAGCTTGGCCATTTTTCAGCTGATTGGGCCACATTTTGGATCCAATTTACCAACACCCTGGAAAGCTTTCAAAACCCTATTTAAAAACCGAACTATCAGAGTCGATCAAAAATCAATTCAAGACTTTCAAGCTGCCAGGACCTAAATGTGAGGGTACAATCTGAGGGGACACTGAGCACTGCCCACGTGGGGACAGATGTCACTCACCTGCTCTGAGCAAGATGACCTGGTCATCCAGGGGCAGCTCGGAGAAGTGGGGGATCCTCTTGGCCCACTCCACCAGGGTGAAGAGCTGTTTGTCTGCTGCCTGGCAGATGTTTGTCACCGGGTCATTGGGCTGCCAAAAAATTAAAAAAAAAATCAATTTAAAAAGAGATGGAAAAGCTTGGAAAAGGCAGAGTGAGGGAAAGAGAGGCTGGAGGATCAGCCTGCCTGCCATCCCCGAGGTGGGTGTTATCACTCATAGGCAGAGGAAGTGATTTGGCTGCTCCACCACAAGGGTTGTAATTGTTTTTAGCAAGCCCCAACATGGGAATTGAGAGTGCTGAGACTCCATATCCATCACCCTGACTGATGAATCCAAGCAGCTCCAGCCTGGGGAAGGGCAGACTCCAGCATCTCCCAGCACCAGAGGGGGCATTACAGGAAAAAAAAAAAAAAAAAAAAAAAAAAAAAAAAAAAAAAAAAGAGAAAACCCCTTTCCTTTGAAATATTATCCAGTAACAGAAACCATCTGCTCTCGAGGAGGACAGTCAGCCTAAACACACCAAATCCCTGTTTAAAGGAACTGCTCACAGCTCAAGTGGATTTGTGATTAGGAACTGGAAGAGCCTGTTTAACCCTGGGGAAGGCTGAGCTGGCTGATCCAAGTGAGTCTGGAGGGTTTACCTCTCTGGACAGGGATGTATGAGCCCTTCCCATCTCCCTCTGTAATCCCTGCTGATATCCAGCAGCTTGAATTGTACAATTACCTTCTCTGCATGGCCTTAAAAGAGCAGTTTCCAAACTGCAGGAGAAGCTTGGCTTGCAGGGGGAAGGGTGTAAATTCAGAGGGAGAGCAGACAGGAATGTCAGGGTGAGCTGAGGCACAGCCCCCGTCCCAGGCTGGGCAGAGCAGGGCCACATTGCCAAGTCACCCCTGTGCCCCTCAGAGCCCTGCCCAGTCCCCTGGCAGCAAACCCAGAGCTCTGTGCCTCAGTGGCCAACATCTCCCATTCTCCAGGCTTAAAATAGCCAGGATTTGGCACACTCAGGGCACCTGCCCTGGAATTATTTCCACCTGTCATGTGCAGAGATGGATGGGCACAGGCTGGCACCTCACTGGGATGTGCCCCCCCTGTCCCACCCCCTCCAGCAGCTCCCCCAGGGCTGAAGGGCAGGGCAGTCTCACTCCCAGGGAGCTGGGGCTCTTCCCTGAGGAAGGAGAGGTGAGCAGGGACTGGGCTTTTCCTGGGATTTCCCCTGAAATGTGTGTGAGGAGGAGCTTTGCAGGGTTCAGGGTCTCACTGGAAGCACTGGGAATGTTGATATTCAGAGGCAGGAAAGGACAGAAGGGACACCACAGACCCTGAACATCCCTCAAGATATCCCAGTTTGCTCTGCCAGGTGGAGAATCCTGGCATCCAGGTGAGGTGGGATGGGGATCACGACTTACTCCAGCAGAACCCAACCCCTGCAGCAACAAGGGCCTGCAGAGCCCCACCGAAGGGGTAATTCAGGTAAATCAGATGTTTTTGCCAAAGCTTTCATCAGGGCTGGCTCCTGGGCAGGTTGTCACCATGAGCAGGGGCTCCTTGTGCCCCAGCCCTGGCTGTCCCTGACAGCACAAGCTGTCCCCAAGCTCTGGTGCTCCAAAGCCTCATCCTCGGCTTCAGTTCCACCTCAGATGGCAATTCCTGGAACCACCAGGGCCCTTCCTGGCAGAACCTGATCACTGGGGCATGAGAAGCAGCTAAAAGTGTCCAGAGGGCCCTGCCTGGCTCCAAGGCAGTGCTGGAAACCCTCCCTGGGCACGGAAAGCAAATCCTCTCCTGCAGTAAATAGCAATGGCACCTGATCCTCCTGGAAAACTGCAGCCTGGAGGCATCTTCCACAAAATGGGGACTTGAAACCAGACGTTCAAAGGCCAATTAAGACCTAATGGGGAGGACAGCTCTCAGTTACAGGCTTTGCCTTTTGGCCAGGAGCCTGTCCCAGGCCGTGCTTGCAGAGCAGGAGCCCAAATTGCCAAGGCATGGGGCAGAGGCAAAGCCACCCCCTGGGCCAGGGACAAGCCACAGACACAAGGACAAGGGGGAATGGATTTGAACTACAAGAGAGTGGGGTTAGAGCAGATACTGGGGAAAAATCCTTCCCTGTGAGGGTGGGGAGGCCCTAGCACAGGCTGCCCAGGTGGCTGCTCCATCCCTGGAAGAGCTCAAGGCCAGGCTAGATGGAGCTTGGAGCAACCTGGGATAGTGGAAAGTGCTTTTAAGTTGATTTTAAGGTCCCTTCTAACCCATTCTATGTGGGAGACAAGGGTGCTAATCCCTAAATCACCCTGCCACCCCATCCCAGCTGGAAATGTCCCTGCAGGTCCCCAGCCTGAGCGCAGAGGCACAAATCAAAGCACCCAACAGCAAACAGCTCGTGTTCTCCCCGTGTTTATCAGGGCCTCGATTTGTCTGCCTTTCCATCACCTGGGCTCTGGGGAAGGGCAGCAGCTCCTCTGTCTTCCCTCTCCTCATCCCGTGGTGGCCTCAGTCACCGGGAGCTGCTGATCTCATCCATCTGCTAAACCTGCTACAAATGTCACCTCGTGCTCGACAATAACAGGGCATTTCAACAAGCCTCCTGCTTCTATTTAGATGCAACACACATCCTTGTTCACAGTAATGCCTGTTGAATTATGCAGGAACCGGCTTTCAATTTGAGGAGACGCCGGTGCCAGACGAAGCCATTTATTTCAGCTCCCTCTCTGGGGTTTGTTTTCAAGTCAGCACCAGGATGGCTCCAGCTCCCCTGAAGGATTTTTGATCCTGAGAGCAGCCAGAGCCTCTCTGAGCCCCTCACTAACTCCTCCTAAAAAAGCTCTTTACAGCCTCGTGGGGATGGGATCCTCCTCCTAAACGCAGGTGAGGGTTTGTACCTGATCCTGTCCCTGATCCTGTCCCTGATCCTGTCCCTGATCCTGAGGGTTTGTACCTGATTTTGGAGAGTTTCACTGAGGGATTGGCTCTGTCCATCCCACAAAGCCTTGAATATCCAAGAGCCACCTAAGGAATGCTAGGAAAAGCTGTCTTTGCAAAAAGAGCATCCCAAAAATCCAATTACAGTTGTCCTGACTCCCAGATCCCTCACAGAATTCTGCTGGAAGGGATTCCTAAAGATGCTCGATTTCCAACCCCCTGCCACAGGAAGGGATTTCTGACTCAAACCCTCCAAGCCTGATATAAAGAGAGAGATAAAAGTATTGTTGTAACAGAAAATAAACACTGCAGAGTCCTTGCACTTGCTCAGAATAGCTGCATTTCAGCCTCACAGCCACCCAGCAGGAATTGCACAGGGATATTTCTGCTCTCTTGCCAGCCCAAATGTTGGCAGAGCTCAACCTCTGAGTCCCTCAAAGGACTTGGTGGCCACCAGGAGATGCTCCCCACTGCAGCCTCAGTTTTTCAGAGGAATTCCTCTATTCCCACTGCTTTCACAGGAAAAGGGGCTATGGAGGAGTGGGGACTGTACCCTACACACTGCCTGGGCTGCAGAGGGTCAGTCCTAGAAATGGAATTTCAGAGGATCGTTTGGCTCTCACATTAGGAGATTTCTCCCTTTTGATAAGGGAAATCTCATAGGAAAGGGCCCCAAACACTTCTCCTCGCTCTCCACAGAATCCCAAACTGGTTTGGGTTGGAAGGGACCTCAAGACCATCTCATCCCAACACTTCCACCAGCCCAGGCTGCTCCTGTCCCATTTCCCTGCCATCCCTCCCTTGTGCACACAACACCCTGGTACAGCCCAGATGCTCCAAGCAGGCCCAGTTATAATGAAAGTTTCTAACTGGGAAAAGAATCTGAAAACCAACTCACAGGCAAATTTCTCCAGGTTATCTCTCCTCAGAGCCAAGCAGCTGCATAATTCTGCACCTGAGAAGTCACACACTCATTCCCCAGCTCTTATCTCTCTGCACTTCAGCCACACAGGTTTATTGCCTCAATTGGACTCTGAGCTCTTCAGAGCAGAGTGTCTTCCTGCCTTTCAGCACTGAGGGCTGTTATTTACAATAAAACCTTCTCTGAGAGCCCTTTTAATCACTCCTTACAGCACCTCTCACTTCCCTGTGGCTGTGGGACAGAAGGCACCAAACGCTGGTGGCTGCTGGCTCTGCTCTCCTGCTGCTGAGCTGGCTCACAGAGCCCAAAGCAGAGCCAAAAATTGCATTTTTGAGCTGGTTCTTCATAGGAGTGTGCCCTTTGTTGATGGAGTGACAAGAGTATTTTTTGTCCTCTCAAAAAAAGAAAGAAGCCTAAAAGTTTCTTTCTTTGATTAGGTGAAAAAGTAACTTTGTGAGCCTAAGGAACTTCACTTCAAACTTAACAATTGCTAATTAGACAAAAGCTAAAAAAGTCTTGCTTAAGCAATTCACCAAAAAAAAAGTGAACAAAGAAACTAATTACTTTTATAAAGTATTTTATCAAAAGCAAGGACTTCCTGCACTTAGCTCAGTTTTTGTTTGTTATTTTGCCTTTCATTAAACCTTTTTGTTTCTAACACTGCAACAGAGGCCAGCTTGGTAATTTTTATGCTTCCAAAAGTAGCTAAGCTATATTAAGTGTGTTATAAGCCTCTAAAACCTTATGAAACTCAGCTCAAAGAAGTTAGATTTCATAAGCCATAAGCATATAGCAGTTCCTTTCCACAGGGGACAGCCCCTCGGTGCCCCCTGTGCCCCTCTGTGCTGTCCTGATGGCCACTGTGATGTCCCCAGGAGGGGCTGGGCAGGGGTGCTCACCGAGCTGGGGGTCAGGCCCATGTTTGCCTCGATGTAGGTCTCTGTCTTTGGCTCCACAGCCAGCTCAGCCTCCAGGATCTTCTCCACGGGCATGTCCTCGTTGGCGCTGCTCGTGGACTCCACCTCGTTCTCGTTGCGGTCCTTGCCCCGCTGCCGCTCCTCCTGCACGGCTGTGAGGGACACACAGGGACAGTGGCAGGGTCAGACTGTCACAGGGGAGGATCACAGAATTCACAGAATCACTGGGTTGGAAGAGATCTTCAAGATCATGGAGTCCAACCCAGCCTCAACACCTCAACTCAACCCTGGCACCCAGTGCCACATCCAGGCTTGGTTAAACACACCCAGGGATGGGGACTCCACCACCTCCCCAGGCAGGCAATTCCAGAACTTTATCACTCTTTGTGTGAAAAATTTTTTCCTGATATCCAACCTGTATTTCCCTTGGTGCAGCTTAGACTGTGTCCTCCATTTCTGTCAGCTGTTCTTGTCACCACTGGGTCAGGAAGGGAGAGGTGACACAGACTCCAGCTCAGAAGGCCAAAGAGGTAAGAAGCCCCCAGTTTATTGGAACCCCCTCTTTTATGCACTGCTCCCATACAGGTGGACCTGACTGGTCATTCAATCAACACATTTCACATGATTGCTTAATTAAGAAGACACCCTTTGGTAAACACGTTATGAGGAATACAACTTATTACAAACACCAGATTGTTCATCATTTGTTCACCATTCTTTCTCTCTGCCTCCCTAAAATTTCCCAGACCAATTCACGGGACAGCTTATCTGGATTTCTCTCTCTGTGAGCAGACTCTCATCTCCACAATGTGATGGCTGACTCTCACAATTAAAAGGCAAATATCATGCACATATGTTAGGAGAAGTTTTATAGATATATAGTTATGTTTTACCCCCCTTGTGCTGTTATCAGGGTTTGGGATATTTGGGAGGGTTGGGTTGCTACTGTGGCAGCACCTGACCTCCAATCAAGATTTAAGGAAGTGATCTCCACCACTGGACAGTGAAGAAGGAGTCAGTGGACAGAATTCTGGAGGAGCTAAAGGGTTAAAAGGCAAAACCTCCATTGTGTGGATGAGCACATGGTGGGAAAGATCCTCTGCCCCGAGCACTGTAATATTTTATCTATTAAGTCTTGTGATGTATTTTTGATAAGGTTTTAATAAACCTTCTAGATTTTTTGGAATTGAGTAGCATTTCTCACAGTGTCACCCCCAGGCCCTGCAGGTGGCCATGAAACCCAAAGCATCTGCAGGATCACCCCTCTCTGTCTGTTCCCAGTGTGGCCAGAGTGGGATATCCCAGGGAATGTGAGGCTGGGGGAAGGCAGGAGCAGCCCCAGCCTGGGAAATCAGCTCTGTGTGTGCAAGGAGAGGGATGGTCCTGCTTGGACAGGGAAAACCCCTTCTCTGCAGAGGGACAGGTCCTGGAAATAAAAAGGTCAAAGACAAATAATGGAAAGCACCACAAAGGAAGCCACAGCTCGAGTCACTGCTGGAGAGGGAAAGGGGTGGGTGAAGGGACAGAAGCAGGGAATCCTAAAGAAAAGAGTCAGGTCAGTTTAAGGCAGAAATCCCAAATTCAGCCACCTCTGAGGCTGGCAGTGCTGGATTTCCCTGGAGGCCACGCCATGCCCCTCTCCAGCTCCCGTGGGACAGGAGCTCCATGCAAACCTCCACCCTGCCTTTGGCTCCAGACAGGCAGGAGAGACCTGTCCCAAATCCTGTGGGGTGGGAATGATCTTGCCAGCAGCCTGTCACATGCTGATGAATTATATCTGAGCAGCTCAGAGATGAGAAACACTCGCTAGATGCTAATAACATTATTATTATTATTATTAATGACCTCCCTTGGAAACCTGCACATGCTTTTCCTACACCTGGAAGGCAGCTTTGTGCAGCAGCAGTGGGAACTCTCTTTCTCCATCACCTTGTCACAGACCCTAAATCCCACAGTTTTCCACAGCACATTTGAGCCCACTCTGCTTGAGAACAGCCCAAGCATCTCTGGCCATGAGACACAAATCTCTGAACTCACCCAGCTCTTTGCCGAGGCACTCAATAACATCAAAACCTTGCTATTTATTGACAATTATCCCAGCACTCCCTCCCTGCTGCAGCTGAAGCAGGTTATGGGATGTTCAGGCAGAGCATAAAATAAAAATTTAAAAAAAAAAATTTTTAAAAAATTAAAAAAAAAAACAACAACAAAAAAAAATTAAAAAAAAACCAAAATAAAAAATAATAAAATAAAATAATAAAATAAAATAAATAAAATAAAATATAAAATAAAAAATTAAATAAACAATACAATAAAATAAATAATAAAATAAAATAAAATAACCCCAGGAAATTGAGACACAGGCTAAAGGAGCCCTCTCTGGCTGTTGATCCCATTAACCCAGCTCCTGGGGCCAATTCCCAGTGCTCCCCCTCCTTCCCTCAGCGTTGCTGTTTGCTGCATGTCAACAGAGCTCAGGCTGTGCCATGTGAAAGCTGTTATGCAAAAAGGCAAGAGGTTCCTTTCTGCAAACTTCTCTGGGCTGCAGAGGCTCCTGAGGCCCACCAACGTTGCCTGCTGGGCTGCCAGAGCCAGGTAAACTCAGATTTGTGTCATGGCTTTTGTCCATCTGGCACGGATTCTTCTTCTTTTTCAAAACCCTCCAACTTCTTTTAATCTCACCCCTCCAACCCCACTCCTGCTTCTCCAAGCATCAGAAAGAGGGAAGTTTTTGCTTAATGCCAGCCCTCCTTCAGCAGCACAGATGCACCAAGATTCCTCTGGGCACATTAGAGGAGATGAAACACCTACTAAATAACACGAAAGCCTGGGAGAAAAGCAAACCCTCACCAAATGGGATCTTATAAAAAGATCTAAATGCCAAAGTGCTGCTGGAGATTTGCAGCAGCTCTCAAGGATGATGGTGCAAATTTGGGATCACTGGGGTCACTCCACCATGGTGTTAACCCCAAAAACACATCCTCGTGCTGGACGTGGGATTTGTGGCAAAACATTGCAGAGGTCTGGGCAGACAGGGGCTACTTAAAACCTTCAACCTGCAAATCTCAACCTCCTTAGTGCCACTTTCCTGGCCTGAAGAGTCAGACACACTTCAGGGGCTGAGGGAGGGACCTTACAGGGCACTTTGACAGAGATCAGGCTGAACCCAGCTGATACAAACAACCCAGAGACAGATGGGCAGAGATTAGACATGTAAGGAGTTCTTTCTATTGATCTGAGCTCGGAGCTGCTGCTGCACCACAAAATCAGTGCTGCAGCTCCCTGCAGAGCTGGTCAGGGACAGCTGACTCATCCCAGCTCAGCCCCACGCACAGCCTGCACTGCAGCACTGACACCCCGGGCACAGCAGATGGCACAGGCCCACCCAGCAGCCAAAGATAAACCCAGCCCTCACCAGGGAGTGTCATCTGCTCTGTACACCCTGCTGCCAAGCCCAGAGAGCCTCCTCCAACGGCAGGGCAAGTGTGGAATCACTTTGCCATCACCCCTGTCCATGGATCCATCCATCCATCCATCCATCCATCCATCCATCCATCCATCCATCCATCCATCCCTCCATCATCCATCCATCCATCCATCCATCCATCCATGGATCCATCCATCCACCCATCCACCCATCATCCATCCATCCATCCCTCCATCCATCCATCATCCATCTATCCATCCATCCATGGATTCATCCATGGATCCCTCCATCCATCCATCCATCCATCCATCCATCCATCCATCCATCCATCATCCATCCATCCATCCATCCATCCATCCATCCATCCATCCATCCATCCCTCCATCATCCATCCCTCCATCCATCCCTCCATCATCCATCCCTCCATCCATCCCTCCATCCATCCCTCCATCCATCCCTCCAGCCATCCCTCCATCCATCCCTCCATCCATGCATCCATCCATCCACAGGCACAAGCCCCATGGAAAATCTCCAGATTTTCTGCCACGAGGACCTGACAAGCTGTTGTTCCTTCTTAGGAGAGGAGCTGAGGGACACATCACCGTCCCACGAAAAAAATGGGGACTGTGTTCCTTGAGATGTAGGAAAAAAACAACACAGAGAAGAGAGGGAAGGGAAGAAGGACAAGTGTTTTTTTTTACCCATGAAATCTGGGAAAATCCCCAGCAGTGATTCCCTCACCACCATGCAGACCTAGGACCTCATCCCTGGAGTTGACTCCCCACTCCACTGGGGATTAATCAAATAAACCACAGTGGAGATGACAAAAACACATTTTTCAAATGGATCTCGTCTGGGAATTGCATTTCTTTATGGGTTTTGTTTTTATTTATGTTTTTCAGAAGAGAAACACCAAGGTGGCAGCTGCATGGCAGCTTGTCTGGTGACACCAAAATGGGAATAACCTTGTTCTTCTCAGCTCCCAACACTGCTTTTCCTAGTCCTGAGGGTGGCACAGCTTTTGGTCAACAGAGTGGGTCTGCCCACCTCAAATGCAGGAGCTGAGGCAGGAATTTGCCTTGCTGCACCCCAGAAAAGCCCCTGGTGCAAGGCAGAGCTCTCCCAAGCTGTGGCCATCCTGTGTCCCCAGAGCTGAGCTCCCCAGCCCTCTCCCCCCTTGCTGATGGCTGTGCCAATGCTTTTATTCCTCTTCAAGGAGCCTCAGATGGCTGAGAGCTTTTCCAGGCTGGTTTTCTAAACATAAGGGAAGCATTTGAGCCTTGCAATCCACTTGAGGAGAAAAAAAGATGCAGTCAGAGAGCTCGGAGAGGCAGCCCCACCTCCTGCAGCTATGTCTGAGCCCAGCCAAGGACAGAAGCCTGTGTTTTCCATGGCACCTGATGAAGAGCCTCTCCTGTTATTCTGCCTGATTTGGTCTGTACTTGCCTCAGGCCAGTTGCTGTCATGTTTCATCTTGAGCTTCTCCAGCCCATCTGCACTTCCCCAGGTCGTGCTACAGCAAGACATGGAGCCCCGTGTGTCCAAGCCACTCCTTGGTGACCTCTGGTGTCTTTAAAATCCAAAATGTCTCGTCCTGTGGATTGCAGATGAGCCTCAGCTATCCAAGCCTGAGGGCTGATGGGCCAAAATGCCAAGATCCATCCTCTGCAGGTGTCCACATCACACTGGACACCTTGGCTTTGCTCATGGGGCAGCATCTGATGGCTAAAAAAGCAGCTTTGAGTCCATTGCAAAAGCATCACCCAAGCCAGTTCTGGTGCCCAAACCAAGCCCTGTGGGTGGCCACGCTCGTGGGCACTGCACTTCTGCACCTAAGGGATGTCAGTGGAGGCAGGGAGAGGATTTTCCACAGGGCTTTGATGTTTCTGAGAGGGCAGGAGCAGCACAGGTTTGTTTATTTGCTGAGAGAGACCTGGAGGCTACAGCAGCTCCAGTGACACTCACCCAGTGTCAATACAGAGCTTTTTGGGATGGAAATCCACCCCTCCAGGAGCAACAGGGTGGGGAAAGGACAATTCACTTATATCCACAAATATCCTTTCATCCACAAATATCCTTTCCATGGGGAAAGGGTAATTCACTGCCCCAAAAATGGGGTTTTCTCAAGGAAACACCTCTCTGTGAACTGAGAGCACAGGGGGAGGCACCAAAGCTCAGCCCAGAGAGCCCCAAACCTGCTCATTTTTAGTTTTCCCCCATCCTGCAGGTGGGTGGCTGGTTGTTTATGAGGTGCTGGGTGGGGGTTATTGGGCATTTCTGTTTCTCTCATGCTGGAATTTATTTGGCTCTGCTGCCTTTCACAAAGCCACATCTTTGCTGTGCATCATCAGCATCTTGAAGCATTTATGCCCCAGGTACCTGTTTATATCCAAAATGCCAAGACAGCTGAGAAAACAAATTCAGACAGTGTTTCTTCTGCTTTGCTTTCGTGTGTCACCTTTCTTTTTTTCTTTTTCAGAGGTGCAGCTTTCTGCTACTGTAAACAACCTCAAAAGCTGCAACACATGAAATAAATGGGTTTTTTTCCCCCTCCAACATTTTCAACTGAACGTTGTAATTTTTTTAAAGGATGCAAAATACCACCGTGATAATTAAAAAGTGTAACTTCAGAGTGTTAAAAAGTGGATTGAAACCTTTGCATGCAGTTAGTTCACAAGAGGAACAGCTCTGGAAAACAACAGCAAAAAATCTCTAGCTCACTTCACTCTCTGGACACTGAAGTATAAACAAACAGCAAGAAAAGGAGAGAAAACCATAAGCCAAACTCGTTTTCTCAACCTAAGAGCATCCTTAAAAACAAAAAACAAAAAAAAAAATCCAAACCCAGCATCATTTAACCAGCTGGTTTAAAGAGCAGCACTTTAAAAGGATATAAGAAACAAGCTCATTAAGCTGGAAGACATTTTCCATTCCAAAATTACTCCTAAAAATAACTGTGCTCTTGAACTCTGCCCCCTCACTAGGCTGTGGCCACATGCCTGCTTTCACATTCACTTGGACAGTGGGCTGGAAACCTGAATTCCTGATTTCTCCCCAGATTCCTCGTGCTGCTGAGGGATGGTCCAGGAGCTGGGATGGCCCAAACCCAGCCATGGCTCGGGATCAGGCACAAGTCCATGTGGGAATCTTCAGTCCCTCTGGAGTGACTGAGCAGCTCCCTGGAGCCATGGGAAGGTCTCCAGGCTGTGGAGATGCTGCAAGTCCAACCTTTCCCAGGCTGAACGCCTCAGCTTGGCAAGGGAGAGGGGGAAAACCAACCCACAAACACAGGAAGAGACAGAATTAACTCTCAGGCTGTGAAGTTTAACGGAGTCCTGAAGTCAGAGAGCAGCTGTGCAGCTGGACAGATGTCCTGGATGCACAGCAGCTGCACCTGCACCTGGATTTAGGAACAACTTTGGGCTCAGCCACCCAGCCTGAGCTGCAGGTGCTGCAGGGGAGCAGCTCTCTGCTCTCCAGATGGGCTCTGAGATGCACCAACAGCCACTTCACCCCCCTGGCACCAAAACCCAGCCTGCAGCTGGCACGTGGGACCCAGCAAGTCCTGCAGAGCCAGCCTGGCTCTCCCCAGGAGCCCCTCACAGCCAGGGAAGGCTCTGGGATCCCTGCTCCCATCCTGAGCAGCCCAGCAGGTCCTGGCTCTCCCCAGGAGCTCCTCATGTCCCAGGGAAGGCTCTGGGATCCCTGCTCCCATCCTGAGCAGCCCAGCAGGTCCTGGCTCTCCCCAGGAGCTCCTCATGTCCTCAGGAAGGCTCTGGGATCCCTGCTCCCATCCTGAGCAGCCCAGCAGGTCCTGGCTCTCCCCAGGAGCTCCTCATGTCCCAGGGAAGGCTCTGGGATCCCTGCTCCCATCCTGGCAGCCCAGCAGGTCCTGGCTCTCCCCAGGAGCTCCTCATGTCCCAGGGAAGGCTCTGGGAGCTGTTTCCCAGCCCTGCTCCCTGTGAGGCAGCCACGGGAGCATGGGAAAGGCTCCTCACTGGTATTTCCTGCTCCCTGTGTGATCCCAGAGGCGCTGCCAGCTCTCCTCACCCGGGACAGCCCCAGCTCACCACGCCCCTGCTGACCCTGTCACCTCTCTGTCACCCCCTGACACACAGGACCCCCATCCCAAGCCCCACATTGTTCACTCCCAGCTCTTCACAAGAGCTCTGCCTCCCTCATTCCGAGGCAATTCCCAATTTTTCCCCTTCAAATCCAAGGCTGCTGGTACACAGACACCTCAGAGCCTGATGAGGAACAGATCAAGCAGGGAGAGTTCAGCTCCTGGATGCAAACAGCCACCCCCACAATAATAATCCCTGCATTAGTCAAGATCCCTGATGGTAATCTTAATTTTGTTGACTATCCTGTATTTAGTGGGAGACAGAGTATAAAAAACCAAAGCCTTCCACAGCTGGCAGGAATTCATAGGGAAAAAAAAATATGTTCCCAATTGCTTATTTATTATGGCTGCAGTATTTCAGAGCATGAGGCTCACTCCCTGGGAATTTTGGGATCTCTCTGACGTGTTCCTAGCAGGGAATAGCCAGAAGGGATGCACACAGCAGGAGGAATCCCCTGCTCCTGCAGGCTTTCCCCTCTTTAAGCCAAAGTTTGTAGCCCTGAAGGATCCCAGTCCCCCAGCAGGGCCACCCTGGCTCTGCTGCTGCTTCTGATGGGCACAAGCTCCATCCCTGTGGGTCTGCTCTCAGCATGTTCACCTCAGACTCCCTCAGCTGCTGGGATCAAACCCTTCCAAACCTTGATTTTGCTTCTCTAATCCAAATTCTCACCCAATAACCCCTTTACTTTTACCCTCTTTAAATGGAGTACAACCCTGGCTCTCACTGCTCCTCCCAGCATCACCTAGCATTGGTCCCCAGCCCTGCCCTGCCTCTCACTCAGCTCCAGCACTGATTTTAGAGGCTTTTACTGTGCTTGCACCAAATCCCAGCACCTCTGGGCTACAGGAGAGAGACTTCCCAGCAGGAATCTGCTGTGCCTTTACACAGCTATAAATCAGCTCTCCAGAGCAAGATGCTTTTTAGGGAAATGAGGCCCATAACCCAGGCTCTGTTACTTAAAAGATGGAAGAATTGATGGTAGAGAATAAAAAGCCAGCTATGATGTGAATACTTAAGCAATGAAGGATTTAGCCCAAAACACTTCCCCAAAATAGAGGTGGGAGCAGGAGAGTTGAAAGGCCAATTCCAGTTAGCTGGGATGGGTGCAATGGGAAGAGACCTTTATTTGACAAACCAGGTGGATTTCACATGTGAAACTCCAGAGCTGCTCAAAACCAGAGCTCAGCAAGATCAAACTCCTGACTTTCAGCTTTAGGACAACTGAGACGTTTCTGTGAGATACTGAATTTTCAGGTTTGTAACAAGAGACAGGGGAGTTATTCCAGCTTTCCCTACATGGGGATTGTGCCTAAATCACCTAATGATGACTGTCAAATCACCAATTCCTGCCCTTCCCCAGGGCTGCCCTCACCAGATCCATCAGCACTGCCTGAGCGCGCTCCTGGAGTTACCAGGATCCCATCCGTCACACTTTTAAATAATTGTCTGATCATTATGAATTCATTTGCTATTCATTGTGATAATGTTAATCAAGATGAATTAATAGAGTCCTCACACTGTACGTGCTCCCTGGGGACTTCCACCACCATTTAGAAATTAATTAATGGACCTGTAATTTTTAGCGGTACTGCCCATGCAATCACCACTAAGGGCAGGCATGGAGCTCAAAGGGTGGCAGAGTTCCAGCATTCTTGCTGCTCTTCCCAGCCCTACACACCTTGTTCTGGGGGGCTGAAATGTAACTGGGTCAGTGGAAGGCTCTGGATGCAGTGCCAGGGGAAGGGGATGCTCTGTATTTCTCTCGTTGAGCACACAGGAGAATTCTTGGCTTCTTTTTGGTCATCTGAGTCTCCCATGGCTCAGGTTTTGGATCAGATTTTCCTCATCCCATTGCACATCTCCCATGGGATCCAGTACTGCCCAGGGCAGTGCCAGCCCTCATTCCTGCCCTGAATGCCTCAATCTCTGCATTCCATGGTCTGTGAGTTCCAGAGGGGGCAGGAACATTTTTTCTGAGCACTGAAGGGTTAAGCTCAGCAGGGCCAAGGAGGTCCCCTGGGTGCCCTGGCAATCCCCCCACACCTCCAGCACAGACAGCTGTGACACTTGGTGATTTTGGTCCTCAGGTAACCCCATAAACTGAGCATGGCAGGGTTTGCCCAACACTCAGAGCAGCTCCAGCACTGCCCCGTTTATTCCATGCTCCAGACAGCCCTAAGTGCTCTTCAAAGGCTCCCAGGCTGGAGCTGTGGGCCAGGGCCAGAGCAGGGCTGGCTTTATCAGCCTGTCAGGGAGGCAAGTGTGGCTCTGAAGATGTAAGGGGAGAAAGCAGCACAGAACTGGGGTCACTCTCACATCCTGTCTGCTAAAAGCCTGCTCTGCCAGCTAGATTAGAACAGACACAGTCAGCATTTCAAAAGATCATTTAAAAGAGGCACTGCCGGGGAAGTTTAGATCCTAAATTTAAATTCCACTAAGGAAGAGCTATCTTAAAGAGACCAAACTGCTTTCTTCTTCCCAATGAGACAAAAAATGCAGCACTGGAGTAGGTGCTGAGGTGCTGGCACAGGATGCACAGGGAAACTCATCCCTGGAAGTGACCAAGGCCAGGCTGGAGTGGAAAGTGTCCCTACCTGTGGGAACCCAGAACATCCCTCTGGCTGTCCAGGATGGCCAGGACCCCTGCCAGGGGGCTCAGAAGCCCTGGCACGGAGCCCAAAACACCTGTGGGTTTGATTATGACCCATGGAGCAAATTACCAACCTCATATGAAGATCAGCAAGCCACAACAGTTTAGGTAGAATAATAGTGAAGTTATCACGGGGTGGAAAATGAGATTTTGGGGTTTTTGGTATGGGGGTTCAGGAGGCAAGATGGAGGGAACTGGGTGTGTCCAGCCTTTCTCCTTCTTCTTCTTGGCCTCCATCTTCTGCTGTGATGCTGGCACTTTTAGATTGGTTTAGAGTAGAAGCTCACTGTCTAACACAGGTGATAGGTATTGGAACGTCATTGTAAACATTGTACACGTAGTTTTTAGTATAAAGACACAACACTGCCCCGGGGGCAGGCAGAGTGCCTGGAACTGTCCTGCTGGACGGACATCAGCAGGGCAGGAGAAAATTTTTTATAGATAAGAAGCAATAAACAACCTTGAGATGGAGAAATGAAGAGCTCTGACTCCTTCTTCAAGCGCCGGGCTGGAAAAAGAGACTTTCTAACTTTTCTCGGGGTCACTGTGACAAGCTAAAGATCCTGACAGCCACCCATCACCTACACACTGTTCTGGCACTCACAGGGAATGAAGGCTCTGCAAGAGGAGGCTCTGGAGGCCACGAGATGCTGTGGCTGAGGCGCAAAACCAAACCGCAACCAAGATTTTTGTCACCAGCGCGACGACACCCCGTGGCAAGGCCCACACCACCTCTTGGTGCCCTCTAAACCCCCTGCAGCCCCTGGCCAGGCTGGCCTTACCTTCTCTCTTCATGCCCATGGCCAGACACTTCTGGTAGCGGCAGTACTGGCAGCGGTTGCGCTGGCGCTTGTCGATCAGGCAGTCCTTGTTGTCCCGGCACGTGTAGGTCAGGTCCTTCCGCACCGTGCGCTTGAAGAAGCCTTTGCAGCCCTCACAGCTGTAAACCCCGTAATGTTTACCTGGGGGAGGGAGAAAAATCAAGTTTAAAGGTGGCCCCAGATCCCTTCTTTGCCTGCAGATCTTCCCAGGGACACTCCCAGCTGAGTTTTGGGGAGAGCAGAGGTTTCTTGGCTTTCTGTGGCTTAGCTTCCACAGAATCAGGATGCCATCCATGGGCCACATCCTGCCTTGCACCCAGGGAAAGGCCAGTTTTGGGCCATACAGCGGGGGTTGGGGCAGTGCAGAACATTTGTTTTGATCATTATGAATGTTCTGATCACTATGAATTCATTGTGATAATGTTAATCAAGATGAATTAATAGAGTCCTCACACTGTACCTGCTCCCTGGGGAGTTCCACCACCATTTTAAAATTAATTAATGGACCTGTAGAGGGGCGTCCCCCTGTACCCCTGTGAGCTCTCTGAACCCCCCACAGCAGAACACAACCCAGCCTGCTCTGTACCATATTCCCACCCTCCACTTTCAGCCTTGATCCCAGGAGAACTCCCAAAGGGCTCACAAACCAGGCAACCAGAGCTCTCCTGGAGCAGGGAGCTTTTAGAAAAGTAGAATAAAGGGAATTAGCCCATCTTTATCTCCCAGGAGTGGAGGAACTCCATGTCAAGAGCACCTTTTCATGTGGCACTGTGTGACAGCACCAGTGAGGATCAAAGGATGGGGAGAGGGAGGGCACCCCCTGATGTTTGCCAAGAGGGTGAGGATGGGACCCCACTGCTGAACAGGGCCCTGGGGTGTCCTGGCTCAGCTCTTCATCCCCTGCTGGGAGGCACAGGCAGGTGCTGTCCCTTTGAGAGAGCACTCAAAGTGCTGCCAGGAGCCAGGGAGCCAATGCCAGCCCTCTGCCACACCCCCTGCCCTGAGCCCCCGCCAGCCTCACCCGAAGATCTGTCCCCGCAGATGGCACATATGTGCTTGGTGAAGGAGGCCATCGTTCCTGAGGGGTGTGCTGGCACTTTGAGGACTCCATTGAGCCCCAGGGGTGGCTTGATGTCTTCTGTGCTGGTGACGGAGTTCATGGGCGAGTTGAGCTGTGGAGGGACAAGCACAGGGCTCAGCTGGCACTGGGGACATGGGGACATGGGGCTGTATCACTCACACACAGGACAGGACAGGACACAATTCCAGTGGGCACCAGCACTGCTGAACCAAGAGGATTTGGGCACACAAAGGCACAACTCACCTGGCCTGGCACTGAGCTGGCAGCAGGGTGACACAGGGGGCAGGACATGGCCAGCCTCCCAAGCACTGTGCAGGGCTGACTCTGCCCATGCAAGGAGGATGTTTTTCCATGATTTAATTGGGCAGCAAGCTCCTCCTGCACTGCCCCAGCACAGCCCCCACAGCCAGGGCCCAGCAGCCACCCCAGTTTCACACCAGCAAGGGACACAGGCAGGAAGATCTGCAGTGGTGGCTGGTGGGAGAGCTGCTGCCTGGGAGAGAGAGCCCTTGCATGGATGATGAAGGCCAGGACACTCTTGTTTAGCTCTGCAGTTTATAGAGATCCCTTCAGCATTATCTCTCCAAAGGAAAGCTCCATGGCAAATAAACACATCCCAGCTGCAACAGGGCCTGGATTCCAGAGCTGGAGTGGGTGGGACACATCCCTGCAACTCCCAAATGTCTGTCCTTCCTTCCCCTGGGCCCCAGCAAGCAGGGAACTGTGTGGAACTGGCACCATGGCACTGCTGTGGAGTGAAGGGTTCCTGGGCTGAATCCCCACTGGGCTGTTACACACGTGTGTGCAAAGAGAAACTGAGGCACAGAGCTGTAGGACTGACCCATCTCAGTAAGGGGACAAGCTCAGGAAGGTCTGGGGGTGATGGGGACCTGGACTTGGTCAGCTCTGGAGCTCAGCAGAGCTGGCTGGGATCACTGGGGGTGTCCCCAAGGGAATCAGCCTGTCCCAGAGCCACCATCCCAGCCACCCTCCAAGCCCAGGATGGATTCACAGGCCCGTGTCTCAATTTGTTGCCTAATAGAGATCCCCAGCAATTGCACTTGTCACAAATTAATTCAGGGAAGTCCCAGGGCTTGTGATCTGTCAATTAGAGAAGCACAGTCACTCCTCTGGCTTTCAAGTCTCCAGGCTGGTGGGGAATATTTGGCAGGCACATGACTGGCAGCCACACAACAGAGCCAGGTAAACCCACCCTGGAGAAATGGGATGGATGTGCCTCCCTGTGCTGCCCTGCCTGTGCCAGCTGATGAATCAAAGGCAGCTGGGAGCTGGTGCCACCCAGGGATGCACTCCTGCCTTCAGCTGCTGTTTGACAGAGCAGAGAGGGCAGGGAGGAGCAGGTCCCAGGCATCTCTTTTTGAGTGCCACATGATCTCTGTCCTCCCCAGGCAGCAGGGGTGGCCAGGTCAGGCTGAGCTGCCCCAGGAATTCCTCCCAGAGCCCTTTCTGGGAAGTGGAGCCAGTTCCCAGTGCAGCTGGTGGTGATGGCCGGTGGCACACTGCATCCCTGGCTGTGGGAGCCTGCCCAGAGCCCACAGCTGCCTGATGAAAATAAAACCCTTCCCCACCATCTCCCCCAGCCCCAGCAGCCCACAGAGCCCACCCAATAGCCCCCCAAAACCACTGGGGCAGAGCAAACCCCACCCTGGAGGGTGGGGGTCCCACCAACCTCCTCAGGCTGGAGATTCAGCTGCTCAGAGCTGAGTCAGCCCCGGGCTGGGGAGGGGACAGTCACCAGTTCCTGTCCCAGCACCGGCTCCAAAGCTCAGCAGAGCCAGCCCGGGGTTCCCACAGCGCCCTGGCGCCTGCCCCGGCAGCACGTGCAGGACAGAGGAGGGGACAGCAGCCCCTGGCCCTGGCACAGCATTTCTGCTCTGGGACAGCACGGCTCCAGCTCAGCAACGAGCCCAGACAGGGCAGGAACCAGGGCTCTGCTTCCCCAGTGACACCAGCACCCCTGGGCCCCTTCCCTCCCTCTCCAGCTCATCACACCCAGCACCGAATCCTGCCTCTGCTGGCAAGCAGAGCTTTATTCCTCCTCCTCCTCCTCTCATCCCAAAAACCACCCCAGCCCTTCCCTGGTCCCCCGGGCACCCTTACAAAGAGCATTGTGCAAAGGCAGACAATCTAATCCCACGTCTGATCTCTCCCCACTGGCCCCGGGCATCCCGAGCTGCTGCCAGCACTGCCTGGGGCGGCTGCTCCACACAGCCCAGCATGGAAAGTCCTCCCCTCGCAGCTCCTGCTGAAAACCCTGCGCTGTTTTCCCCGTTTTCCCATCATTTTTAGGCAAGAGGGTTGAAGCAGTGTGTAAATCCCAGAGCTGTGGGGTCTAGCCCCCCCAGTCTGGCCCTCATTCCCGGGCCAGCTCAGCACCAGCATCCCCTGCCATGGATGCTGGGATCCCGTGGCAGGATCACTGATTTTGGGGCTGTGTTTGCAAACCCTGCAAGATCCTGGGATCGTGCATGGTTTTCAAACTCCCAGTGCTGGAGGGAGGGCAATGGGAGCATCCAAGGGCTGCAGGGTCCTCCCTTCTGCAGATCCAGATGGGGTGGGGTGAGCCCTCTGTTTTTTGGGAGCCTGGCAGCTCCTTCCCATCCCAATGGAGCTGGGATGGAGGGGAGCCACCCTGGGGACCTCACACACGGCGTGCCCTTCTGCTCTGCTGCCTCTCCAGAGGCGACGAGGCGTGGCCTGATGGCAAGTGGCATCTGCCATCTGATGCAAAGCACCTTCCATCAGTGCCATCCCTGCCCGGCCACGGGGGCCACACGCCTCGTTACCCCTGCGCCAGGCCAGGGGGGCTGCGCTGCCCCCCGAGCATCGGCCTCGCTGCCCCCTCCTCCTCCTCCTCCTCCTCCTTGTCCTCCCCCGTGCACTCTGCCGGCCCAGGTAGGCGCCTCTGCCTGCTGCAGGGACAGGGACCTAATGTGGCCAGACAGGGAACAGATGGCAGGAGCCATTAGGCTGAGGACCTCCCAAGTGTCACCTTGAGGAAAAACACTTCAGACAAGTCCCTGAACAAAGGACGGGTGCTCAGAGGGCTGGAGCCAAGGGCTGGAGCCACCAAGAGCTGGAGCCACATGGATTGGAGCCACCAGAGCTGGAGACACCAAGAGCTGGAGCCATGAAGGGATGGAGCCACCTAGAGCTGGAGCCACATGGATTGGAGCCACCAGAGCTGGACACACCTGGGCTGGAGCCATGAAGAGCTAGCACCAGGGTTGGTGCCACCAGGGCTGGAGCCATCAGGGTTGGAGTCAACAAGGGTTGGAGCCACAAGGACTGGAGCTATCAGTCTGGGCTATGGGCTGGAGCTATGAATGGTTGGAGCCACCAGGGTTGGAGTCAACAAGGGCTGGAGCCACCAGGGCTGAAGCCATCAGGCTTGGAGCCACCAAGAGCTGGAGCCAACAGGGCTGGAGCCATGAAGGGCTGGCGCTACCAGGGTTGGAGCCACCAGGGTTGGAGCCACCAGGGTTGGAGCCACCAGGGTTGGAGTCAACAAGGGCTGGAGCCATCAAGGCTGGGACCATCAGGGTTGGAGCCAGCAGGGCTGGAGCCAGCTCGCTCCCAGCCCCATCCCACCACACTCTCACTTCCCCTTCTGCCCTGAAACTCTGCTTCGTTTCGGTTCCCCCGCTGGCCGCTCCCAAGCTGCCCCTCACCATCGCCCCTTCCCCGCTGGCTCCCCGGCTTGTGGCTCCCCCCAGGGTTGCCTCACATCCCCCTTCCCACTCCTTCCCCACCATTTTGGCTCTGGGGCTGCTGATTTTGCTCTGGCTGCCCGTTCCCAGGCGCAGTTTCGGTTCCTGTTCCCCTGGCCCTGGGGTGGGAGGGACGTGTCCACCCTGCTGCTGTCCTTCAGTGGGAAGATGCACATCTGAGGGGGTCACAGGCTGAGTCCTGCATGGGAAGGCTCATCAAGAAGCAAATTTTATTCCTCTCTGATCAGCACAGGGATGCTGGATCCTGGGGAAGCTGCCTGTGGGTCCCCAGGGATAGCAGCCATTTAGTAAAATAGCTCCATGTAGTAAAAAGCCCTGTTATCCCTGGGAATAAATCAGGCCAATATTTAAAAATAAAGGTGCTGGCAGGTGCTTGAGTCCCAGAGAAGGCCTGGAATAAATAAACCTGCAGCCAGTGGCAGGTGGTGGCCAATTCCTTAATCTGCCCTTTTACTAAACATATCCCGTACGAGCAGCCAGCAACAGGTGGCAGGGGCTGGCCAGCACCCCAATCTGGCTATTTTTAAAAAGAGCTTATCTCACCCTGCTTGGAGGGGTTTTTACATAATCTTTAGCCACTGAAGGCCACTCCTTGCCCTGTGAGCAGGCAGAGGAGGCCCGGGTTTGTACAAGTGACAGGATAAGGAGAAACGGCCTCAAGTTGTGCCAGCAGAGGTTGAGATTGGCTGTTTGGGGTAATTTCTTCATTGAAAGGTTTGTCAGGGAAGTGGTGCAATCACCATCCCTGGAAGTGTTAAAGGTGTGTGGGTGTGGCACTTGGGGACATGGGTTTGTGGTGGGCTTGGATGATCTTAGAGGGTTTCTCCAAAACCAAAACAATTCCATGATTCTGTGGGGAATGTGGGCTGGCCACAGAGGGGATGTGCTGCTTCCCAAGAAGAAGAAAAATCCCAGACAGTCCTAGGGTGACTCTGGCTCCTGCCACAGCTACACCAGCCCCCAGGTGACCCAGGTGACTCCCCTTCCACCCCAATCCTGGGGACAACAGTTGATGTCCAGCTGTGTTCCAGCTGTGCTGGTCCCTCACAGCCCACCTAGAGCAGTCCCCCAAAGAAGCAGCATGCCTCCAGCTTAGCTTCCCCCTTCTGCTTCTGCTTTTTGCCTCCCCTTGGTGCCTGTCTGCATGAGGAACCCCCAGAGGTGGCTCCTCCTTGCCCTATCAGGCAGCAGTGACCCCTCAGCACCGACCCCAGAGAGGTGGCAGTGACCCCTCAGCACTGTCCCCAAGCAGGCCCCAGTGACCCCTCACCAGTGACCCCTCAGCACTGTCCCCACAGAGGCCGCAGTGTCCCCTCAGCAGTGTCCCCTTACCTGTGGGCTGCTGGTGCCGAATCCCAGGCTGGGTGTGGAGGGGACAGACATCGAGTGTGGCCCCATGGGGGAGCTGATGACGGAGAAGGGGGGGCCCATGCCATTGATGGGCGAGCTCAGGGTGCTGATGGGCGAGTGCAGCTGGCCCGGCGAGCCCAGCGAGGAGCCGATGCCCGGCCCGATGGACGGGTGCAAGGACGGCGTGGCCATGGGCCCCCGGCTCGTGGGGGAGTTCAGGGACGTGGAATTCACCTGGTTGGAGAAATCTGCAAGAGAGGGAGGAGAGGGAAGGGGTTGAGTCATCCATGTGGGACAGAGCCCCCAGCTGCAGCCCCCTATTCTTCCCCCAAAATTTCCAGTGCAGTTCCGTCTTTCCAAACCAGGCACCCATGTGGGACACAGCCCTGAGCCACAGCTCCCTGTTCCTCCCCCAAAAGTCCCAGTGCAGCTCCATCTTTCCAAACCACCTTCTGGAGTATCCACACAGGCATTAAGAGCATTTCCACCTCGTTAAGAGCATTTCCACCTCAAGCCAGGCATCAGTGCCCTCCTCCACCTCCCTGGCACAGCTCTAAGCTCTGCCAGGTGTTGGATTTGCAGGAATGCCCCAGACAAAGGCAGGAGTGATGCATCTGACTCCATGTTCTCAGAAGGCTAATTTATTACTTTATAATATTATATTAAAGAATACTATACTATACTATATTAAAGAATACAGAAAAGATAGTTACTAAATACTAAAAAGCTAATAATAAAATAAATAATGATAAAAATAAAAAAATAATAATAAAAACTCATGACTCTTTCTAGAGTCTCAACACAGCTTGGCCCTGACTGGCCAAAGAGTCAAAACAACTCACACCAGAATCCAATGAAACAATTACTTGTGAGTAAACAATCTCCAAACATATTCTACATAAGCAAAACAAAACAAACAAAAAAAAAAAAAGCAAATGAAATAAGAATTGTTTTCCTCTTCTCTGAAGTTTCTCAGGAGAAAAATCCTGAGCAAAGAGATATTTGCAGAGAATGTGAATGCCACAGCCAGGGGCTCAACGTGGCTGCTCCAGCTACAGGATAATTTGGATTTATCACTGGGGAACAGTGAGAGCAGCACACAGTGAGGTGTGTGTCCACCCACGGGGAATGCTGCCTGTCCAGAGGTTGGATTTGAGCATTTTGAAGGTATTTTCCAACCTGAATGTCTCTGTGATTCTGACAAGGAGGGGGAGCAGGAGCAGCTCTGCAGGCAGCAGGACAGGCTGTGTCTGCCTGTCCCGGGGGAGCAGAGCAGGGGGGCGGGAAGGGGGGCTTATAAATAGACTCCAGTTCTCCCAAGAGGAGACATGGAGCCATTCCTGGCACATTTCCTCCTCATCCTGTCACGCTGCTTGCAAAACAATCCCCAGCGAGGAAGGGGCTGGCTCCAGCCCCCAGGGAGGGGCAGCGGAAGGCGGCGGGGAAGGAGGGGGGCAGCACGGGCAGGGGTCCCCCCAAAACCCACCCGGACCCCCCAGCTCACACCAGGGACATCCAGAGACAGGGACACACCAGCACGGCAGCTTGGGTGTTCATGGTGGCTCTGCTGTGGCTGCAGACCCCAAAGTGAACTAAAAATTCTGTCTTGAGTCAACTGCATCCATCAGGATCAGCTGTGTCCGCGGGATTTTGGAGCTATTGGCACATGGGAAACACTGAACCTAGAGCAGCCCAGCCTCAGCAACCCTCCCTGGAGATCCCTGATCCTGGTGGTGGGGGAAACCCCAGCAGGGGGAAGAGAACGTTCAGCAAGGCAGCGACGCTGCTCTTGCGAAGATGTGGAACCAGCATCCCCCTGCTGCTTCCACAGTCCCATCACCGGCCCCAGCGTCCCACTGCTGCCCCCAGAATCCCACTGCTGCTTCCAGAGCCCATCACTGCATCCACAGTCCCATCACTGCCCCCAGAACCCCAATGGTACATCCAGAGTCCCATTACTGTCTCCAGAATCCCACTGCTGCCCCCAGAATCCCATCACTGCATCCACAGTTCCATCACTGCATTCAAAATCCCACTGCTGCCTCCAGAATCCTTTTGTTGCCCCCAAAATCCCATCACTGCCTCCAGAACCCCACTGCTGCCTCCAGAACCCCACTGCTATATCCACAGTCCCATCACTACATCCAAAATCCCATTGCTGCCCCCAGAATCCCACCACTGCCTCCACTGTCCTACTGCTGCCCCCAGGACCCCCAGAATCCCATCTGTGACCCCAAAGGCAGCCCTGGGCCGTGGCAGAGGAGCCCCCCTGTCCCTGTCCCTGTCCCTGTCCCTGTCCCTGTCCCTGCCAGGCTCTCACAGGATGTTGACCCAAGCCAAGCCCCGGCCACTGCGTCACCCCTGGCTGAGCGACGGGAGGGAGGCACAACAGGAACCCCAGGAAATTCCTGCAGGATTCCAGGGCTGCTCCTGGGGTTCAGCTCTCTGAACTTTGGGGTTTTGAAAGGGCTGGGAGAGCAGCAGGGCCCTGCAGAGCCCCCAGAGCCATCAGGAGCAGGACCCCACAAACAGGCACAGGGTGATGGAGGGACACCTTCCAAGGGTGCAGCACATGCAGGGCAAACAGGCCCTTGACCTGTGCAAAGGGGAGGCAGCAAAGCACAGTCCTTCCCTAGAAAAGGAAGAATATTTAGAATTTTTTCTATTTATATTTAGAGAATGTATCTATATATTCTATATTTCTATCTATATTTAGAGAATATTTAAGGAATATTTATAATATAATAATATTTACTTATATTTATAATGATATAATTATAATAATACTATATTTAATATAATAATACATATTTAGAATTTTTTCTATTTGTATTTAGAGAATGTATCTATATATTCTATATTTCTATCTATATTTAGAGAATATTTAAGGAATATTTATTTATAATATAATAATATCATATTATATATTTAATATATATTAATATATATAGAAATGTATATTATTTATATAATATAAAATATATCATTATAAATTCTATTTATAATAATATAATTATAATAATCTATTTAATATTATAATCTCTTTATAATAATATGTATTCATAAATTTTCTTGAAATATTTAAAGATTATTTCAGGCAGGAGAGGTCACAGGAGGGTCACTGGCAACCAGCCCAAGCCAAGCACGTGTGGGACCAGCACCTCTCCCAAAATCCCAATTCCTGGGCACCTCAGGAGCTCCCTGCACATCCCATGTCCCCACATCAGCTCCCCTCACCCACCCTGCTCCCACATTCGTGGGATCCCAGCACCCAGCAAGGAACTGGGAGGCAAAAACAGAAAGGAGAGGAGAGGGATAATGGTGATGGATGGAGTTGTGGGTAGGCACAGGCACATTTGGGGGTGTTTACACCCAAAAACCTCAGCCACACACTGGGAAATCTGAACCAGAACTTCTGCAGAGCATCAGGACTCAAAAGTTCCAAGCAACTTCTTGGACACTGGGAGGTTTCCACTCCTCATCCAAACACTCCGAGCTCCAAAACCCCGCTGGGAGAGCAGCAGCAATGGGAAACATTTCTATCCAGCAGGCAAATATGGTTTTTTAAACTCAGCAAAATCAACAGTCCACTTGAGGCAGCTCAGCCCAGATGCTGCCAGTCCCTGGCTGCAGGGAATTGGAGTTTGGAGAAATTATATAAATAAATATAATTTGAGGTGGAGGGATGGGTATCAGGAGTGGGATATGAGGAGTCTGCCCTCTTCCCCACACAAGTATCCTAAAGGACCCTGACTGCAAAAAGAATGCTACAAAAAAGATAAAGATTTCAAAAAGAAAAAAGCCTAGATTGAGGAAATATCCTTAACAGACACAAATAAATTCCCAAACTGATGAGCACCACTTGGACTGCAGCAAACAGAGGAGGCATTTCCCCAAAGGCATTTTCAGCTCAAGCATTGTGAGACTGCTCCTTCTCCTCGAGGAGTTCTGCCATTTAAAGCTGCTGTGTGTGACTATCTCTTGACCAAAATAAACTCTGTGCCTGTTTCTAAATTAAAGAAAAAAAAAATAGGAAAAAAAAAAGTTCTGAAAGCATTTCCCCTCTGTCACACCCCTCAAGTGCAGCTATTTTCTGTGTGTGTCCTTTGTTTCAGCACAAGGACCTCTGTCTCTCCCCGAAGATGCCCCATGGCAGTTGGGAGATCAGAAACCAGAGCTCGTCAGCAGCTGGAGAATTTGCAGTGCAGCTCTTTTTCTTCCTCCAAACCAAGAGCCTGCCAGCCACAGAGTTTGGATGGGAATTTTTTTTCCCAAGGAAAATGACATTTAGGGCAGGGCCACATGATCCATGTGCAAGGAGCCCTGGGAGTGTTCCCACACCAGCAATCATCCCCTGGACACCAGAGCCAGCCTGAGTTTTGTGTTTCTGGTGCTCATCCCTTTCCCTCAGCAGATCCCTGCTTTTCCAAGATCTCTTTGGGATGGATTCCCACCTCACAGAGATTTGCAGCAGCAGCAGCCCCAAAACCGGACTAAAACTGATGCCAAAGCTGGGAGCAGTTCCAAAATCCAGGGTAGCATCTCAACTGCTGCATCACCCCTCACTCAGACAGAACTCCTCTGGCATTACCATAATCATAATTAGAACAAGAATATTATTGATCATTTTCAATAATAAAAAAAAAAAATCTTCATAAAATATTGGTACCCAGCACACATGGGCAGCTCCACCGCTGTTTTCCACTCCCTTGGCATTCAGCACAAGCCTCCAGCTTGGACCAGCCAACATCCATGGTTGGATGCACCCCAGATGGGCAGGTCAGACCCTCCAGGAACACTGAGAATGCCACCAGCCCTTGTCACCCTTCCCTGTGGCATTTTGTCACCCAGTGTCACTCTCAAGTGCTGCTGCCTGGCCAGGGCACGTCTGCAGCAGCTGAGGCAGCTTCTGCTGATCCAGCACTATCACCAAGGGCAGTGATTTTAACATTTCTAGACCACAACATGTCCCAGAGCAGAACAATTCCAACGTGCAGAGGCGCCTTTTTTCCCAGGATAGGTCATTTGTACTGGAATAAAGTGTACCAGCATAAGCTTTCACCAGAATAATCTTCATTTATGCCTAAGAGGCTTTGCCAGTAAAACTACAGTGACCTAGCTCTGCTGGAAAACCTTTCTTTTCTGGCATATCTTGGGAGTTTACTCAGCAGCTCAGTGGCTCAGCACTCAGATCTGAGAGAGGGGAAGTTAAAAAAATACATATTTCAAGGCACAAACAGACTCCCTGAGCTGTGGTTTTCTGCAGCTGAGGAGAACTGCCCGCCTGGGATAAAACCCACAGCTGGTTCATTGGCATCAGAGGGGTTTGCAGCAGGTCAGAGGGGGTTGTTTGAGGAGATGAACCACTGTAGGACCAACCCAGGAGCCTTTCCCTGGCACCAGCTGAGATTTGGAAAGCCACTCACACCCCCCTGCTTCCGCTTCTCTTTTCCCTCAGCACCTCTTCCTCCTTAATCAGAAAGCGAATCAACCCTGGGTATTAAGCAGGAGGAAATTCTAAATTTGGGTTGCCACTCCCTTCCTTAAGTCAGCCCTTGGTGTCAGAGCCCTGCAGGGCCACGCTGGGAGGGAGCAGGACCAGCAGCACGGATCAGCCTCCTGCCAGCATCCTCCTCCTCCTCCTTCTGGGCTCTCCAGCATCACTTTGGGGTGCCCAGGTTGCAAATCCTCACCCCCAAATGCATGTGGAGCAGGTAAAGGCAGAGCCCCACGTTCCTTCTTTGGTGATTCTACACCAAAATGAACCCAGCAGTGCAAATCTGTGTCCTTTTGCTTTCATTCCTCAACAGCAGCTTGGGAATCTCTCGTGATTTCCTGAAAAGAAACCTCAAATGATGGAGGTTTCCCTTTCCTTTCCTCTCACCTGCCCCACAGCAAAGCAGGGGATGACAAAAAACAGCAGGAGAACAGGAGGATCTGGGCAGGACAGTGGTTTTCATGTGAAAATTGCCATGGTAATGCTGTGACCACAAGAGGTCAGGTCCTCACTTTTGTCCTGATCACCAACTCGGGGATGAGTTTAAATAGCCCCTGGCCTACAATCTTGAGTAAGTTTGCTCTCAGTTTAAAGCAGCACAGCTGAGAACTGGAGGGAGGATGGAGCAAGAGCTGCCTGCTCCCCTCCCAGCAGTGGCTGCTGCCATGGACCCAGCAGTGCCTGACCTGGGCACACTCAGGGGGATGCAGAGTGCTTCTTATCCCAAAATCTCATCCATGGATCCAAGAAATAAGCAGCACTCTTGTGGCAAATCCAAGCAAATTAAGCTGCATTTAAAGCACTTTGCCCAGTGAGGATAGGCAGCTGATCCTCCCAAAGCACCTGGGTTCTGAGCACACAGGGAATCCCTGGGAATGGATCCCAAGCTGCCAGAAGATGCAGCTGTGTTTTATCCATAAATCCCTCCTGAGTGTCTTTTCCACAGCTACAGGCAAAGGGATGTAGGACCTTGGCAATGCAGCCTGGTCAAGAGCGTTGAGTAGCTCTGATTTCAGCAAAAAGAAATGGAATTGTTTTTTTCTTTCTATATGTCTGGACTTGAGTACAAAGACAAACCTGAGAGCATCCCTCTGAGAGCCCCCAAGCCCTGCACATGGGGCAGCACAGAAATCTGTCTTTTTGCAGGCATTTCAAAACCACCATGTGCAGTTTCTCTTCAGGAACCCACTCTAAGATTTGGGAAGAGTTTCTCCAGCCACACTCAAAATCTTCCCCAGGTGATGCTGTGGTGGCTCAAGCTGCTCAGGGACAGTGAGAAACTCAAGTTTCAGCTGCAATCTGCACAGGGTGAGTTCCTCCTCCCAGCAGGTTTCACTTTGGTCAAACTAAAACCTCAAAGCCACAGAGCTTCTCACCTCTGGCTCTGCTCTCTCCCCAAAACCTTCCTGCAGCCCCTCTGCTGAACCCAGCCAGCAGCAGAGGTGCTTTTTGGGGTTTCAGTGCAGCTCCAGGGCTTCTCCTTGGCTGCAGGAATCCCACAGCATCCCTCTGAGCGCTGCCAGGCGTTGGTGCTGCCTCCTGCCAGCATTTCACCTGGGAATCTTTTCCACTGCACTCTGCATGCCAGCCTCTCCCTCCCCAGCCAGAATTCCTGCTCAGCACCCAGGAAACCTCTGCTCTCTTCCCACAAGGAGAAGGGGAAGTGCAAAATCATCCCACTGCTGAGCCATGGGGGGCTCCCCAAAGCAGGACCCACCCCAAACCTGGCAGCAGCATCCCTGTCCCACAGCTGGGTCACCTCTGCAGCTCCAACAGCTGCTCTTCCTCTCTGTCCTGTTTGATTTTTCTCCACTTTTTGGTAATCTGGCTCAAAGCACCACTTTTGGCAGACACTCACCCCTAACTCAGCCCCATCATCTGCTGCACCCTGAGTGCCCAGGGGTCTGGAGACACCCCCAGCACAGGATCCACACCAAAAATGGGACAGCTGCTCCTGATGCTTCACAGCTGCCATGGAGGAGGGGGCACACAGCCCATGCCAGGGCTCACCAAGTGTGCTCAGCATCAGCACAGGGGCTTCTTTGGGATTTTTTTCTCTTAGAAACCCCATCCCACCCTCTCAGGAGATCACTAAAATCCCACCCTGCTCCTGGAGCAGTGGCAGAGCTGGAAGCCTGCACCCATCTCCAAGGGGGAAGGAGTGAAAAGGGGAATTTTCCAGAAGCTGCTGTCCCCAGTCACTGGAGGAAACACCACATGGAGCCCATCCCAACCCATCTCCAATGTGAAAGGATTGAAAAGGGGAATTTTCCAGAAGCTGCTGTCCCTAGAGGAAACACCACATGGAGCCCATCCCGACCCATCTCCAATGGGAAAGGATTGAAAAGGGGAATTTTCCAGAAGCACGAGCTGCCTGTCACTGGAGGAAACACCACATGGAGCCCATCCCAAGCCATCTCCCCACCACATGGAGGCCCCCCAGCCATTCCCAAGCAGACGGGCAGGCAGAGAAGGGAAAAGCAGGAAGGGTGAGGAGAGCAGGAAAGCCCAGGGGGAAGGGGAGCAGGCAGCTCTCCCCCACCCTGGCAGAGCTGGGTGGAGGGGGAGGGTGCAGCCAGGCAAACAAGGATTCTGCTGATAAAGCAAATGTGACTCAATCACACGCTTGTGCAAAGATGTCACAACAGTGCTGAGAAATTACAGGCTCCTATTTCATCCCTCCAGGGCTGGCCCTGCTCTCACAATGCTCTCTGTTCTGCACTCAGAGTGCCCCTCATTTACTGCCTGGGAACCCTGTGCAGGGCCAGCCCATAATGGGGACACTGTAGTGCTGCTGCCAGGGCTCCTGGGCTGGCAGGGGGTGGCTGATGAAGGGCTCGACGTGGCAGCTCTGCAGAGCCCTTTGAAGAAGCAGCTCAGAGCAGGGCTGTCCCTTCTTGGTGCTTTTGGGGTGTGGGACAGGGGATTGACGCCCCCCCCCCCAAGCCAGCTGTCTGCCCCAAATCTGGCAGAGTTGGGTTTTCCAGGCAAACCATGCTTGGGGTTGCATCTCTCCGACTTCTTGGGTGTCCTCATACACCCTAAATGGGAGGTTTGAGGGATCAAGGGACAAGGGCTCAGCCACCACTGCTGCAATTGACCCCTGTCCCCCTTCCCCAAGCACAGGCCATGCTGAGAGGTGGCTGGACCTGCTGGCCCCTTTCCAGCCTCCAGACTGCATCAGTGAAGCCAAACCAGCAGGAAATGACGCCAGCAGAGCTCCCTCTCCTCCACAAAAACAGAGGGCTGCTCCCAGGGATTCCTTCCTGATGGGCATCACCATGGTGGGGACGTGGCGATGGTGGCA
This sequence comes from Molothrus aeneus, assembly GCF_037042795.1. Lineage (NCBI taxonomy): Eukaryota > Metazoa > Chordata > Aves > Passeriformes > Icteridae > Molothrus > Molothrus aeneus. The sequence goes on along the minus strand of NC_089664.1, from coordinate 8,331,525 downwards.
CTTCCCAAAGCCTGCCCACCCTGCCCAGGGAGCTCCTCATCCTCCCTGCAGCCTCTGACCTTGGCAGCCTCGCTGGCTCCATCCCAGTCCCCAAAAAGAGCACAGTGAGAGCTCACCGCTCTGAGCTCACCACAGTGGTCCCACAGGTTGCTGGAGCTCATTATGGCCTTTTAATTACATTCAATTGCAGTTTTATGGGCTTATGGGCAAATTGGAAGTGATCTGATTGCCCTTGAGGGGGTGCTGGGCTCTGAGCTATGAAAATCCAAGCAGGATCCGGCGAGGGGAGCTTGGGAGCTTTAGGCTCATTCCAGCAGAAAGAGGAGAAGCTTCCACTCACCCTGGAGATCCCCCAGGACATCCCAGTAATGAGCCACACACGTGGCACGTGCTGGGCCCACCAGAGAACCCAGACCAGGCACTGTCCCAGGTCACCCCACCACTGTCCCCAGCTCCTGGGGACATCCCCACGCCGGGCTCCAGGATGTGGAGAGCAGATGGGGCTCAGACCTGGAGCCAAGCTCTCCACCCCTGTGGAACCTGCTCCCTTGAGCCCCAGAACATCCCCCTGCAAAGCAGGCAGGGCAAGAAGCAGCCCAAAGGATGCTGAGTGCTCCGGGAAACAGGAGTGGCACAGAGATCTTTTATGGAAAATCCTTTCCTTAGGATTCTTCCTCCTGAGAAGCTGAGAGGCCTCAGGAACAAAATGTAACCAATGGTTATCTGCTGCTGTGGGATGCAACAGGCGCATCTGGGATTGGGCTCATGTGGTTGTTTCTAATTAATGGCCAATCACAGCCCAGCTGGCTCGGACAGAGAGTCTGAGCCACAAACCTTTGTTTTCATTCTTTCTTATTCTATTCTTTGCCAGCCTTCTGATGAAATCCTTTCTTCTATTCTTTTAGTATAGTTTTAATGTAATATATATCATAAAATAATAAATCAAGCCTTCTGAAACATGGAGTCAGATCTTCATCTCTTCCCTCATCCAAGAACCCCTGTGAACACGGTCACACAGGAGCTCCCAAGCCTCAGCTTCCCAGCAGATCTGGGATGAGCCAAATCCTAAAGGCCAAGAGCAGAGCAGCCCAGCAGCTCTCCCAGGCACTGCCTCTGAGATCCATGGGCTAAAATGTGTTGCTCATTTGTTAATGAGTCCTGGAGGTGCACAATGTGCTGCATCCACCCCTGCTCTGCAGATTTTGGGGGCTGGCAGGAGGGACAGCACCTCCCCATCACCTTCTGCTCCCACCTGAGCTCAGCACCATCAGCCCACGTGGTTTTGGAGATCCTACAGGAAGGGCCAAGCTCCATGCTCAGGTCTGAGCCAGCAGCAGGAGGTGAGAGGAGGAGGAGGAGGAGGAGGAAGACAGCCATGAATTGTGGATTCCTGCCTCTGCCTGGCTCCCAGGAACAACAGCCCACAAAGCACCAGGCAGGAGGATTATATTACGGTGCTGTGCGTGCACATTAATCCAGATTTGAGATAATTACAGTCATTCACTCGGCATAATGGGCTTTAATTGATCCAGCAGGGCCTGGGCTGGTGCTCACCACCAGTGTGCAGCTGGCAGCCACCAAAGCTGTGCTGGCACCAACCAGCAAAACCAACACTGCTTACTGGTTCTCCAGAAAACCAGTTGTGGTGGTTTTCCTTAGGGGGTGCTGGAGGATGGCAAGGCCACTGGACTTCTCCATCTCTCAGCTGAGACCCAGCAAGCCTGGCACGGGCACAGAGGTGTCATCTGGTCAGGAGACATCTCACGAGCATCCAAGTGGGATGAGCCAACCCTCCAGAGGGTTTCACTGCTGGGAACTGGGCAAGGGCAGCCCATGGGAAGGCTGTTTTCCAAGCCTCCTTGGAGAAATGCCCACCTCTCAGAACCATGCCTGGTGGGAAGCTGGCCAGCAGAAGGTCCCTCCCCAGCAGCATTAATGGTCACAGAGGTGGAAACATAGATAGGGAAAGGAACCCAGGGTCCCAAAACTGCCATCCCTTCCCACCTCAGCTCCTCCTCCACATTTCCACCGATGGCTGGAGAACCCTCTGGAGTCAGGCAGCTCCCTCAGGGACAAACCACCCACCTTGTGACCCTCAGCTGCAGGTGCAGGAGGAAGAAGGAGCCTGAGAACTGGGTGCTACACAGGGAGGTGTGTGACAAGACAGTGAGGGCAGAGTCAGATCCCCTTACAAAAAAGCAAGTTCCCTCTAGAAACTAGATGCCATGCACTTTTTTTTCCAAGAGGAATAAGCTGCCTCTGGTTTTATGTGACCTGCTGGGGTAGGAGGGGAGGGTTAAGCCCCCTCAGCTCCAGCTGTGTGGCCGGAGGGATGGGCAGGCAGGCTGGGTGGGTTGTTTCCCTTTCTCAGGCCAGGGAAGAGGCTTGGGAAAGCTTTTCCCTCCCTCAGGCAGGCAAGCAGCAAGGGATGGGCTGCCTGCAAGCTGCCTTTGGGTTTAAGTTTCTGGTTGGAGTCCAAAGCTAATTAGGCTGCGCCAAGTCCAATCAGATAGCCTCAGCTAATTGAGCTCGGCACCGACGGGTCAATGTCCAGCAGGGCTCGGCGTTCCAGCAGCTCTGGCAGCCCACAGATAACTGCCAGGGCCTGGGAAGGGGAAGGACCCCTCACAAAAATGTTCTCTTCATGTACAGGCTGAGAGCTGAGCACGGCCCTGGGTTAACCCCTCAGGCACCACAAACATTGTCCAACCCCCACTGTCCAACCCCATTGTCCAACCCCACTGTCAAACCCCATTATCCGGCCCCGTTGTCCAACCCCATTGTCCAACCCCATTGTCCAACCCCATTGTCCAACCCCACTGTCAAACCCCATTATCCATCCCCACTGCCCAACCCCACTGTCCATCCCCACTGTCCATCCCCACTGCCCAACCCCACTGTCCATCCCCACTGTCCAACCCCACTGTCCAACCCCATTGTCCAACCCCAATGCATGGAGAGGCCCCAAAGGCAATGCTGGGCAGGGACAAAAGGGACTGAGTGGGGCATGAAATAGGTTGATTTCACCAGGTTTTGGTGTCACCTCTCCTGGTGTCACCCCAACAGCAGGCACGTGGTGATCCCTATGGCACAGACCAGGGAGCAGAACGCCCACACCACCCAGCAAGGGCAAACCATGGGAATTCCAGGCACACAGCTCCTGGAAATGTGACACCAAGGACCCTGGAGCTGCTCTCCACAGGGCTCCCAGCGCTCCTCCAAAGCTGGGTTAGATGTGTCTGCACTGGACTGCAGCTCCAGGCTAGGACAGAGGGGTTTGCCCAAGCTCTGGGAGCCAGCAGGGCTCCCAGATGTGCCTGGGCATTGCAGCACTCAGGGGAGGGGGACTGCAGGGCAGCCAAGCACTGGGAGGAAGATGAGGAACTCCAAGAGCTCTTCCTCGGGTGGTCCTCAGCCCTGCCGAGCAGCTCCCCCAGCTCCTGAGTCTCCTGAGTTCTAGGGCAGATCCCAGCCAGGAAAACACCACCATCCAGCTTCCCAGAAACCACAGAGCTCCTTTTTTCCTCTAATCCTGCCTGGACTCCCAGTCTGAGCAGCATCCAGGCAGGCAGGAAGATGGCAGCCTGGATCCCTGCTCCAGGAGAATCCCCACATCCACCTCCAGCTGCTGGGGAAGGCTGCTCCTCTCCAGCTGACAAATGGATGAGACGTTTCATTAATAAACCCCAGCTTCTCCTCACACTTCTGATTACAATCTCTCTGTTTGGATCCCTGCTCATGTTACACGTTCGTCTCAATTATATATTCCCTTCTCCTTAAATCCCCACTTATCTCCTTTACCACGTAAATCACAGAGTGGGCTCTGGTTTGGTTGGGTTTTTTTTTTTGCCTGCCTAACTTTCCCTGCTCCAACAGCACTTAGAAAATAAACAGGAATTTAAACCGCAGCATGTCCTGGTAGAATTTGAGCTCATCTTCTAGCAAACCCATCGAAGGACGGTAATACTGGTCCTGCTCACTATCACTTGCTTCCAGCCCCACCATGCTCACTTTCATTTATTTTTGGCCCAGCCAAATCCTTACTGGGGCATCCCTGGGAATATTTTCCCCCCCACAAATCCCCTGTTGCAGCTGGAGCAGAACATGACACCGACCAAAGCAGCAGCACAGGGCCAGCCCGGCCTGGCTCTCCCTGCACAGCCCCACATCCCTCTGGCAATTAAGGCAATTGCCTGCATGGAAACCTAATTATATTAGGGAAGTATTTAGTAATTTTTAACTGTTGGGCTGGTGGCTCAGCTCCCTCCCCCTCCCACATTCCAGCAGCGCTGGGCAGGAGCTGCAGCGCTGGATTCTCCCCTTCTTCCAGCACTGCTTTAAAGAGAGAGGAAGAGAAGCAAGGTGGTGTGGTTGGGTGGTGGCCCTGAAGACCCTGGATGAGCTGGAGAGCCTCCAGCAGTTTGCATGGGATGTCTGGGAATGCCCGGCCCTGGCACGTGGTGGCCTCTTGGTGCCACCAAGATAAAGATGCTCCAAATCTCCTGCCACAGCACCCTGCTGCTCCCAGGCAAGGCCTCAGCCATCTCTGATGCAAACTCAACACTCCAGCCACAAGGTTTTGGATGTCCTGGACCTGTCTCCATCCTCCACTCTGGTACACAGAACTCAAGTAGGTGAGAGCAGAGCAGAGGCACCACTACACCAAGCCCCACCAGGTACCCAAAAATCACAGTCCCAGGAGCACCTTGGCCCTGTCTGTCCACAGCAGGAGCCCACCATGGATTGAGTTCCACCATGGATTGAGCCCCACCATGGACTGAGCTCCACCATGGACTGAGCTCCACCATGGATTGAGTGCACCATGGATTGAGTTCCACCACAGACTGACCTCCACCACAGATTGAATTACACCATGAACTGAGCTCCACCATGGACTGAGCTCCACCACGCATTGAGCGCCACCATGGATTCAGCTCCACATGAAGTGCACCACAGAGCCCTCACACCAGATCATCTCCATGGGCACACCCAGCTCACTCAGGGACCATGAGGCTGCCCCAGCCCAGCCCTGACCCCCCAGTTCCCCCTTCCCAGCCCTGGAAGGGCCGGCGGTGCCTTTAAGAGGCCGGAGGGGAACATGATGGCCGCTCTTCCGAAGGCCCATTAATTTGCCAGCGTCACATGCTCCGCAGCTGCAGCCTGGCAGTGATTTATACTCCTCTGAAGTTCATCAGAGGGAAAAGTACTTCCCAGGCACAGCCTATCCCCCTTCCCTCCTCTGCTCCTCTCTGCCCGTGTCCAGAGCCCGGTGAAAATCCCTTGGCCTCATCCATCACCCCGAGTGTCACCTCCTGCCCTCGCCACCCAGCCCAGGCACTCCCCTTCTCCCCGGCATCTGCCAGCAAAAGAAAACTTCCTCTGCCTTCCTTGCCTCCGTGACCCACCGATGAGAAAGTCATTAATTAATAAGGGGCAGCACTGCTCCGGCTCCTCTGCGGCCTGCAGAGCCCCCTCCTCCCCAGCCCCAGGCCCTGTAGCCAAAATAAACGTCAGGGAGGAGGCGGGCGTCCCCTCCTCCTGCCGTCCTCCGGGGAGGTTCAAAAGTTCAAGATTTTCACATTTCCCTAACGTTATTTCAGGAAATTGCTGGAGAAAGGAAAGCCGGCGCTGCCGAAAAAGCGATCCAATAACACACAGCATCCAGAGGCAGGGCTGGGTGTGTGCCAGGCGTGGTTCAGAGGGAGCCCCGTCCCCACCCCGACGCTTGTTTTTTGGAGCATCTGTGCACACCGCTGCCTTTCACTGGGTTTTGCCTAAAGCAAAGCCATAGCCGCTCCAAAAGCAGCCACAGAGGTGGCAGACACCAGGATAAGCTGCCACAAGGTCCTTGGGTCACTGCCCAGAGCCAGGATGTTCAGAGCACCAGCACTTATCAAATTCTAGCAGCTGGTTTGGGGGTGATGCTGCCAAGTTGGTTCAGAGCATCCCCAAGAATATCCCTCAGTGTAGGGAATAGGGTGCCACGGTCCTGGGTCCCCAAGGAATGACAGCTTGGCCCCAGATGTGTGCAGGGCTCTCTGCAAACACTGCCCTGACGTGTGTTTGGGTTCCCTCCTTCCTTCCTCTCAAAACCCTTCAGATTTCACATTTGCACAGACCTCAAACGCGACCGGAGTCGCACCTGGGTTTGCATCAAAACCGGGCTCAACGACAGCTCTCACTGCAGGTTCGTGGGAAAGGTTGATAAAATTACTGAAACTCCTGGCAAACCTGAATTCGGGCTTACAGTGAAACACGAAACTCGGCTGCTTTCATGTGGTTTGGGGTTTTTCTCTTGCAAAACACTCGGTGCAGCAGCTCGGGGCGAGAGCGCGACAGCCGAGCGCACCGCGGCGCGTCCATGGGGAGAGGAATTCAGATACAGCCCGGCAGCTCTCCCTGGCAAATGATTAACCAGGACTGGGAGCCACCTCATTAGCCTGGGGGCTGGAGCAGTGCCACCAGCACGGGGCAGAGCTCTGGGCACTGGCAGGGACCCAAGGCGGGGAGGTTGCCCCGCACCGGCGCGGCTCCGGTGGATCCCTGGTTGTGGAAGAGCCTGGACGTGCCATGGCATGTGGGATTGTGCCTCAGGCAGGTGCTGGCAGCTCCCTGTGGGACCAAGAGATCCCAGCATGGCTCTCCTGAGGGCCATCTCATCCTACAGCTCATCTTTTCCCTGCCCACTGATGGCAAAGAGGTGGTGGGAATCCTTCACTCCCCAGTGTTGCCTCACTCCATCCGGGCAGTGAGGGGGTGGGATTGGTTTGATCTGGGATTTTTTTTTAAGTTTGAGGAGTTCTTGGGGTGCTTGGAGTCAGAGCTTCTGCTTTGAGCCCACTTTGTCCCCATTAATTCCAACTGGGAAGTGGTGATGGAGACAACACCTTGAAAATGAGCAGTGTGAGTACCCCAGATCACTGATTCCCTTGGAGGAACAGGAGTTCTTCCCAGGTATCCATCCCCCTCAGCCTCCATTAACCCCTTCCTCTCCAACAGCTCCTCAAGGTCTGGGTGTCACCCAGGCCACCGCAGGCAGGGAAGAGCCACAATGGATCAAGATTTTGGATCAAGATTTTGCCGCCCATCCCTGAGGCTCCTCACGGCTGTGACAGAGCTCCAGGCACCAGGCACTGCCTCCAAGAGAAACCACATCCTAGAGCAGGGAGCAGACACCCAGCCAGGTCAACCAGAATCCCAGGCTGATTAAGGAAATTTGCATTAATTAGAGAAATGTGTTAATACCCTGGGAAAGCCACCAACCCTGGAATGCTGTGCAGACACCTCCTGCTCCCCTGGAACAGCTCAGCCCCCTTGTCACCTCAGCCTTCCCCACTCCCTCCCTGCACTGATTTCTGCCAGGTATTACCCCCCTTACTCCCATCTCTTATTTACACCCCTGGGCCACTTTTTCCCCCTCTCTTACACATTTTAAAGCTGCCCACCTTAAAGCACTGCTGCAAATTCCTAAGACATCCCAAATTAGGTTTATGGCTGCACAGAACCCAGGTGACACCAGGGCCAAGAAGCAGCACTGGGATGTTTGGTCACTTTCTGAACCCAGCCCAGGCTAGGACAGGATTGAGCTCATTCACATCTCCATTATAAATAATAATAATCACAATAATGTCATTTTTGCAGCGTGGTTCTCTCAATAGGGGATGATGAATGTATTTGTAACGAGCGGTGGTAAAGATTTTCAAGCCATCTAATTAGGCAGCCGTTTCCTTTCCAGACATGCCCAAATCCCTCTGGAAAAGGAAACGTGGCCTCCAATGCTCCCTCTCTGCTGTGGGAACGCTGCCCTGGATCCTGAAACTCAACTTCCCTGGGGGCACCCTTTGGAATCCCCAATTTCCCATATCCCAGAGCTGCCTCGTGCTGAAGGAGCACCCAGAGGGAGCTGGAATCACACAAGATCTGCTCCAAGAGGAACCAAAAATCCCAGGGAGGTGCTGGTGTGCAGAGCCACCCCACTGTGGATGGTGCCAGGGAGACTCCAAGATGATGGGGAGGAGAAAGGGACAATTCAAGGGACGGCCCATCCCAGCAGCACCACCCGTGCCGATGTATTTTTCCTTTTGTGCCTGGCATTCCCAGAAAACACGAACCTCATTATTGACTTCTGCTCGTTTGTCATTTTATAACCTGGCCAGCACTTCTCCTGAGGGCTGTGACTAATTCCACTTCCTCAAGCTGGAAGGGGAGAGAGGCTTTAACTCTTTTGGGATGGGCTCCGGCAGGGCACCCACAGAAATCCCAAATGTTCAGGACTTTATCCGTGGCAATGGGGACACCTGCCCTCCCCAGCTGAGCCACCAGTGCTGGGAAGGCTGATGGAACCAGCAACCCTTCCCTCCTCCCAGGCACTTCCCAGCAAAGCCTGGGGATGGAAGTCCCAGAGGAGAAGGTCCATTGAGTTAAAGGCAGCAGATGCTGCTTCCCAGGGGTGGGACACAGGGAGCACCGACCACGGCATCTGCAATTATGGAAAGCCAGATAAAGAAAATCAAATCTCATGCTTCAGGGCATGGGCTGATGAGCCCAAGGGTCAGGAAGGAATTTCTCTCCCCTTACACAGCAGTGCACAATTGGGTCAGTGCATTACCAGGTGCCACAAGCCTGGGATTGTTTTTCCCTCTCCTTTTAGAAGCCCTTGGCACAAGAGCTGTGTGATGCCTCTCCCATCACCCACATTCCTAAAGCTCAGAATTCCTAACCCCAGGTGAAAGATGGCACAAGGACCTTGCTCCAGGCCACCCTTCTGCTCTGACACCACTCCGTGGTGCTCCCTGCTCCTCTCAGCCTTAATTATTTCTACCACAATCACCTAAATTAGCACAACATTCCCTGTGAGAAAGGTCCTTTTCTTCCCCAGAGTTTGAAAAACACTTTGTACACCTCTGGTACTATTTAAACAATGAGCAGGAATAATAAAAGCAGCAATGTTGGCTTAGGAAATAATGCACTGGAAAAGGGGATGAATGGAGAGGATGGAGCAAAAAACCCTCGATGGTTTTGTTCCCAGGGGTTGGGAAGTGATGGTTTTATTCCCAGGGGTTGGGAAGTGATGGTTTTGCTCCCAGAGGTTGGGAAGTGATGGTTTTATTCCCAGGGGTTGGGAAGTGATGGTTTTGCTCCCAGAGGTTGGGAAGTGATGGTTTTGCTCCCAGAGGTTGGGAAGTGTTTGTGGTAACAGCGGTTGCTCTCACTTCACGCCTCATCCAGCATCCTTTCCCTTCCTTGAGCAACTTCCCTGTGCTAAAACTCGCTCAGCTGGGAGGATCTAACCACAGGGAAGTGATGGTTCAGTTTCAAATTAAAACAAAGTGAGCAAACAAACACAGATCTGCTCTGGAACACGTGTCTATCTGCATCGGCCCTTGCTAAGCCAGGCTTTGCCAAGCCACATGCTTCCTAATCCTGACAAACAGTTGTTGCCCTTTCCCACTGCCAAGCAGTGATTCCCTGTCACCCAGGGTGGCATTTCCCAGTGTGATCTGCACTGGTCACACTCAACACCTGCCAGAGCCAGCAGCTCTCCCCAGAAACCACAATTCCTGTGAAACCACACTTCACAATCCCTGTCAGAGGGGGCTGCTGGGGATCTCATCAACCAGGACCTGTGATTAGTGCACTCTGAGGTATGAATTCATGCACCCAGCTGTGAACAGCTACCCAGCAGGGAATTTGGGGGGTCTGTACCTCCAGGCTGGGCCATGGCATCCCTGCCCTCCTGCTCTCAGGAACGCAGGGCTGAGCCCAGCACCTGCACCAGGAGCCTGAGCCCCCTGGCCAGCATCACCTGCCCGAGCCTGTGACCTCACTGTCAAGCTCATTTTGGAGCTCAGTGCAAGATGAGCTGTCCCAGAAAGGTGTAAACCAGCCAGAGGGTGGGTGCTGAGCTCCAAAGAGGACACAGTCTCAAGCTATGGCAGGGAAGGTATAGGTTGGATATTAGGAAGAAATTTTTCACCAGAAGAATAATGAAAGTACTGGAATCACCATCTCTAGATATGTTTAAAAAAAGACTGGACAGGCACTTGGTGCTATAGTCTGGTTGAGGTGTTAGGGCACAGGTTGGACTTGATGATCTTAGAGGTCTCTTCCAACCTCATTATTCTGTGACTCTGTGATTCTGTGATCTGTGATTCTGGGATTCTATGATTCTGTGATTCTGTGATTTTGTGATTCTGTGATTTTGTGATTTTGTGATTCTGGGATTCTGTGATCTGTGATTCTGGGATTCTGGGATTTTGTGATTCTGTGACTCTGTGATTCTGTGATTTTGTGATTCTGTGATTTTGTGATTCTGAGATTCTGTGATTTTGTGATTCTGAGATTCTGTGATTTTGTGATTCTGGGATTTTGTGATTCTGGGATTCTGTGATTTTGTGATTCTGTGATTTTGTGATTCTGGGATTCTGTGATTTTGTGATTCTGTGATTCTGTGATTCTGTGATTTTGTGATTCTGGGATTCTGTGATTTTGTGATTCTGTGATTTTGTGATTCTGGGATTCTGGGATTCTGGGATTTTGTGAAAGCCACCCCACCCCAGTCCCAGCAGCACGTGGGCACATCCATGGGCAGGGACCCACGTCTGCACAGGGGAGGCTGCAAGGCTGGAATCAAAGGTATGAAATGGGACTGAAGGGGATTTGGCATGCCCAGACTCAGTCCCTACAACCCAGACACTCAGCCAAGACAGGAAAGCAGGAGCAGAATGGGATGGGGCAATGGGAGTGGGAGAATAGTTTGCAGGGGAATGTCTGAAGGAGCCTGTGGTGGCTTGCTTGGGGAAAAAAAAAAACAAAAACAAAAGAGGAATGAAACAAAAGAAAGAAAGGAGAATAAAGCAGCTGTGGAAGAGGCTGGGGCTGAGGGCTGTGTGTGGGAGCATCTCCAGCAGCATGGAGAGCATCCCCTCCCCACTGGGCAGGGCTGGACACATGGTGGCCAAGGCTTGGAAAAGCAAACCAAAGGAAGCAGCGGATGGGGCCAGGAGCCAGCAGAGGGGAAGGATCCGTGCAGGACACCAGGACAGAGCTGGGGACAGTCCTGCAGCCACAGGGAGAGGAGGGGGCTGCACTGGGAGCTGCTCTCTGCCCTCAGGTCTGTATTTCAGTGCCCAGTGGGCTCCCCAAGGTGTTGGAGACACCTGCCTGCATCCACCTCCCCAGCCCATGACTCAGCAAAGCCCAAGAAATGCCCAAAACCCCCAAGTGACACCAAGACAGCAAATCCTGGCCACCATGGAGACACTCTCCCCCAAAACCATTGTATCCCAGAGCTGGTGTGAGAGCAGAGAGGAGGAAACATCCCTTCCCCTCCAGCCCCATCCAGCAGAACAGCTTGGAGCAAGCTGGGAACATCACCATGCTGGGAACAAAGCTGTGGTTGTATCCTGGCCACTGGGAGAGCTGGGAGGGCAGTTTCTTTCTTTAAGTGGAAAGGCTTCAGGGGGTTGTTTTTTCCTTTTTTTTTTCCCTTTTTGTGGGTTTGGTTTTTTCCATGTAAACCGAAAATGTCAATGAAACCAGGACTGTTCCCAGAAAAAGGACTTACATAGAGGAATTAATTTCATGTTGGGGGGAAGTAACAATGGAAATTCTCAAAAGATCCCATGTCAACAGCTGTTTTTGTAAAAAAAAAACAAGTTTTGTATTGAAATAATTTCTGGTTTCTGCTCCTTTGCAGTGATGTGAAATTCTGCAAAGGCTGAAATCAAACCAAACAGAAAAATTTGGAACAAATCTTGAGAGAACTTCATTAAACCCATCCAACACCTTCCCAAACACCCTCAGGCCTGGGTTCCCAAGAAGGGTTTGGTTCAGTAGGACAGGGATTGGACAGGGATGAGGTGACACATCCCCATGTCCCAGCAAGGCCACCTCAGGGACAGGACTTGGCTCTGGAACCCCAAATCCGAGCGAGCCCAAAACATATCCTGACCCTGCAGGACACCAAAAGGTGACACTGGATTGCTGAGCATTAAAAAAATCCCCCAAAAGAGAAGGAGGAAGCAGAGGCTGAGTCATGAGTCAGGGCTCACCACTGTCAGGAGGTGTTCAGGGTCAGCCTGGCAGGGTTTGGCTCGGGGCTCCACCCAGCAGCACAGGAATGGTGTTTCCCTTCATTCCCCAGCACCTCTCCTCCTCCATCCCAGGTCCTCAAGAACCCTCAGATCTGCCATTTGCCTCAATCTGCTTCAAATTCCCCACAACAATGCTGGGCCCCGGGTGGACACGCCAAGTGTCTCAAATTTATTGTCATGAAGCCAAGTGTCTCAAATTTATTGTCATTTCAAGCCGTCCCTAACACTGCACAGACACTGCTGGGACATTTCCTCCTCCTTTAAGACCCTCCCATGGCTCTGCAAGGCCCAGGCAGCAGGGGATGAGTGGAGCCAGCTGGCTCTGTGGCTGTGCTGGGGGCATGGGAAGGGAGCCCTGGGGGTCCCCGAGGTGATGCTGAGCTGGGGGCAATGTCCCCATGGCCCCGCAGTGACCCACGGGGACGCGCGGCCGCTGAACCCAGCTCCTGCTCCGGGCAGGAACAGCCCAGCCTGAGGGGTCTGGGGGGGCCAGGACCACCCTGCATGGCTGGGAGCCCACCAAGGGATGGGCTTGCTGCCCCTCAGATCCCTGCACAGAGCTGGCTTTTCCCAAGGAAGGAACTGGGATGTGCCAGGGTGGCTGTGCCAGCAGGGTGGCACCCCTGCCACCAGCATCTGCTGCCCCCCACGTCACAGCATCTGGTTTGAACTTAAAGTTCATCCTGTCCCACCTCCTCCATGGGCAGGGAACACCTTCCACTATCCCAGGGTGCTCCAAGCCTTGTCCAATCTGGCCTTGGACACTGCCAGGGCAGTCACAGCTCCTCTGGGCAACCTGTGCCCATCCTGAGTAAAGGATTCCCTCCTAATATCTCCTCTAAATCTCTGCAACCTGTGCCCATCCTGACTAAAGAATTCCTTCCTAATATCTCGCCTAAATCTCTGCAACCTGTGCCCATCCTCTGAGTAAAGAATTCCCTCCTAATATCTCCCCTAAATCTCTGCAACCTGTGCCCATCCTGAGTAAAGGATTCCCTCCTAATATCTCGCCTAAATCTCTGCAACCTGTGCCCATCCTCTGAGTAAAGAATTCCTTCCTAATATCTCCTCTAAATCTCTGCAACCTGTGCCCATCCTCTGAGTAAAGAATTCCCTCCTAATATCTCCCCTAAATCTCTGCAACCTGTGCCCATCCTGAGTAAAGAATTCCCTCCTAATATCTCGCCTAAATCTCTGCAACCTGTGCCCATCCTCTGAGTAAAGAATTCCTTCCTAATATCTCCTCTAAATCTCTGCAACCTGTGCCCATCCTCTGAGTAAAGAATTCCCTCCTAATATCTCCCCTAAATCTCTGCAACCTGTGCCCATCCTGAGTAAAGAATTCCTTCCTAATCTCTCCTCTAAACCTCTTCTCCTTCAGCTTCAAGCCATCCCTGCTGGCATCCCTGCAGCCAGGCAGGCACTGAGCCTCTGCCTGCAGTCAGCCTCGTGTTGTCACACAAATTGCACCTGGGAAACTGTTACAAGAATTAATTGATCATATAAGTACAGTAATTGGAACTTGCAAAGCATAGATAATTACCTTTTATTAGTTCCTGTAGATAATCCATTATGCACTGATTAGGCCTCAGTAAGGATCTTACAGCCCTGGTTTGATTAATGGCAGATTATGGATATTAAACTCAAGCAGGAATAGATAAGTTACTATTTTCTTTCTTGCCTTAGGAGTACATCACCCTATGAGTCTTCTGAGGTGCTGGGGAAGTCAGGCATGTCTGAAATTCCTGACCTGACCAGACCATGCTCCATCTCCTATGGTGAGTACAAGCTCCCAACATTTCAAGATCCCCCAATCCACATTTATCAACCTGCTTCCCACTGACAACCACTTGTTCTGCACAGCCTGACCAGCTCCAAACCTGGAGAAATAACTGCCACCATTGTTTAACCCAAACCTCACCCCCATCTCAGATCCTCTCATTTCCACAAATGCTTCGACCATGTATTTATTTTCCACAATGCTCTGCCCAGGACAGAATATTGATCTGCATTTCCTGCCTACAACTGCCTGGCTGCTGCCTGAGGTCCTTCCTGCCCCACTGCTACATTCAGAGGGGCTGTCCCCACACCAAAATCACCTTTTTCCCTGTGACAGGGATCCTCAGTGGGATCAGCCGTAGGACCAGGGCTCTGCTCCAAGGACCATCACTCCCTGTTTGCAGAGTGAGGAGCACAGGATGGGGGCAAGTGGACAAAATCTGCCTGCAGGCTACAGGAGGCTTTATTTAAGAGGAATAAATAAAAAATAAGGCTGTGATTATCTCAGGCCACTCTCCAGCTGCCACCCAGGGACAGATCAGGGACGGGGGGAGCGTTTTCCAAACCAATAAACAAACGGCAGCGGATGTGACACGCCGAGGCACAGGGACGGATTCCTCCTCTCTTCCTGGCCAGATAACCCTGCTGTTGGGGGTTAGGAGAGAGGAGGAAAGGAGGAAAACAGCAAATATGGGGAAAAGGGGAGAAAAACAGCCCTTGGAGAAGCCACGGGAGCGAGGAGGCTGCGTCCAGCGCCAGCCTATTCATCCCGCACGCTCCGCACTGCCAGGGCTGGGGATGAATGGGATTTACTGCCCATTAAAATAAAGCCCTCTCTGTAGTTTATAAACAATGTGGCTGCTCGGTGGGAGGTTGGACATTTTAGTTCATTAAGCAGCAAATAATCTCTGTCAATTTTTTATTTTTAAGTTTATTTACACGTAGGGTTGGGCTTTTTTATCTTTTCCTCTTTCCTCCTCTTCCTCCCCCCCGCCTGCAGCCAGGAGCCAAAATCTTCTCCAGGCCCCGAGCCTGCTCCTCCTGTGGCCTCTGGCCAAGCCACAGAAATAATCCTGCTTATGTATCAAAAATGTTCCTTACAGGAAAAAGAAATTTCTATCTGCCTAAACCCCAGGCGTGGCTGAGGGGGTGCCGGGGCAGCGCTGCTGGGCACAGAAGGAGGCTCAGCAGCCATCCTGGGAATAGAACTGGGCCCTGGGGGAAAGCCAGGGACATCAGCAGAGACTGCCAGGTCCCAGCGTGGCCTGGGACACCGACAGGGACAGGGACACCATGATCAGAGCCCATTGTGTCAGGCAGGAATGTGAACAGACCTTTCCTTTGGCATTAGGGTAACACACTGTGTGCCTGCCTGGAAATGCCACCCTGTCTGGGAGCCTTACCTTGTGCAAGGGGAGGGTGACAGGGTGACACAGCTCCAGCGAACCCCTGGTGACACCTCCAGCTGTGTCTGCCTGGCCCTCTTCCAGAGGCTGGCAGAACTGCTCCTGGCCAAAACTCCCCAGCCCCTGGCTCCACACCAAGCTCTGCCAGCAAAACTCCTCCAGCAGCAGAGGGAAACCTGCAGGATGCTGAGGATGCTGACACCAACTGTTCCTCGAGCCTACCCTAAAAACAGCCCTGGGATGGCTCTGTGGAGCAGCCAAGGCACAACTGCGAGGGAACCAGGACATGTGGGATGGACAGCCCCCAGTTTAGCCCCCAGCAGCTGCAAGGATGCTCTGATGGAATTTACAGGGGGATGTGAACTCCCTTCCAGCCAAGGTCAGGGATGCCCTCCGGAATTGTGCTCCCACCTCGGTGCTAGGTGGCTGCCCATCCTTCCCTGGTTCCCCTGTCACCCCCCAGTGACTCAGAAGGGATCCCTGCTCGTGTTATCTCGCTCCTGAAGCAGCGGCAGCCGTGCGAGCCATTATATCATTCACGCACTATCAAAAGCTCACACAGTGGCACTTAATTACAGCCCCGGAAGCGCAGGCTTCCTTAATAAATCAAAGAAATAAAGTCTGAGATGATGCACTGAACAGAGGGGGTGGGCTGGGGGGGAATAAAGAGCTTACAGTCTCCCTCTGTGTGTCCCCTTTAGATAACAGATGCTCTCTTCTTAACCTCTCACTTCATCAGATCAGCTCCAGCTGTGTTTGGATCAAGTGCACAGCCTGGCTCACGTCCAGCCTGCCTGCTTCCCTGCTCCAATGCCAGCTCCATCCCTGCTTCCCTGCTCCAATGCCAGCTCCATCCCTGCGGCTCCAGGGCTGCCTGTGCCGGGGTGCCACAAGGAGGGGAGCCCTGCTGAGCCAGGCCTCGTTTCATTAAACACATTTCACTCCATCCTTGCTTTCAGCCACCCAACTACTTCGCCAGAGCATCCCTGTGGCTCTCAGAGGGGTGAACACCAGCTCCATCAGCATCCTGGGGCTGTCCCTGGCCCCACTGGTGTCACCGCAGCGACACACGGGGCATGTTTGTCCTTGCAGCCCCCACGGCAGTGTGACAGCAAACAGCTTCCAGAGGCTGAGCTGCCAGGGATCAGAGCCCAGAGCCCTGCCTTGTCCTGGCCATAAATCACGGGAGAAGCCCCCTGGGATGCTCTGGGTTCATGCACCACCCACCTCTCCCTGTTTATTTGGAAGTGTCACCTCCTTGCTCCGCTGGGGGAGCGCCGTGATGGATGGGGCTGGCCCGGCAGTCCCAGGAGATCCCTCCAGGCACAGCCTGTGCACCAGCAGCCCCCCGTGCCAGGCTCTGCACCCCGGGGAACTGGGGTGCCAGGAATGCCCAGGTGCTCTCACCCACCTGCAAACGTGCGGTGCCAGCCCAGGAGCTGAGCGGGCACAAAGCCGCTGAGAAATCCCCACTGCTGCTGCTCCTAATCCCCCAACAGCACAAAAATAATGGAGCATTATCTCATCAGGCTTTAAGTCACTAATTACCCCCGGGATGGCTTAATAAGGAAGGGACACCCACCTGCCAGAGGCAGCCTAAGCCTGTCTGCTGGCCAGTTACACAACACCACGCTGGGCACCCTTCAACCCACGCTGGGACAGGGAAGCAGCAACAGCCCTGTTCCCAACCTGGGGGATGTCTGAGGGAGGCCAAATACCCACAAGACACAACTGCTTCCCCAGAGCTCATGTCATCGCCCCGAACATCCCCATGGACCCAGGCAGGAGGAGGCAAGTGGGAATCTGCTCTCAAACTCCCCAAAACAGCCCCAAAATCTCAGGGGCTCAGTGGAGGAAAGCACTTGCTCAGAGGTCATCCCACATCCTCCTTGGGCACATCCCAATAGCCCAAGTGTGGGGAGCAGGCTTTGAGATGGGTTTAAACCCTGTCCTGCCAGCTTGACCTGCAGGTGCCAAGGGCTGTTCCTAACCCTCCTGGCAAGAGCAACATCTCCTCACCACGAGAGCCCAAATCACGAGCAGCTTCAGCAAATCTTAGCCAGGGCTCCCCAGGAGCCCACGTGTCCTGCTCAGTGAACGGAGCTGGAGCGTGAAAAGTGAGCCAGGGGTAGGAGAGGGCTTGGGTTACAGCTGGGAGCAGCCACAGCGGGGCTGGAGAGGGCTCTGACAGCTCCTGGCTGCTCCCTGGGCAGCGATATCTCCAGATCTCTTACAAATAAATATCATTGCTCATTATCTCGGCATTAAAGTTACATGCTGGGCGAGATGGGCACTGAGCTTTCTCTCGCTAATCTAAAACGGATGCCAGCGCTTCCATTATTAATCTGCCAGGTCCCTGCTGCTCCATCGCTGCCAGCTCTGCCACCCCACGTCCCCACAGGGCAGGGGAGCAGCTCAGCAGCCTCTCAGCTCACACCCTGCCTCCTGGCTTTGGAGTTTCCTGAGGTTTGGCTTTGCTGAATCCATTTCCACAGAGCAAGGAGCAGTGGGGGCAGCAGAGGTTCCCCACTCCACGTCAGCACAGGGTGCAAGGATGCACAAGAGCATCCAGGAGAGCTCTCCCCAAACCTTCAGCTTGACAAGGCTGGTGCCTGCAGACCTGCTAAGTGTGGAAGATCCCTCTAAGAAAATCTCCTGGCACAAACAAAACCGAGACCAAAACCCCTCAGTGGTTGTGCTCACCACAGGAGCAGCATCCCAGTGTGCCACAGAGCAGATCACAGGCACCAGTGGGGCTTAACACCCACACCCTGCTATATCCTGGTCTCCTGCTCCTGCCTGGCATGGAACTGAGCTGCTGCAGGATCCCAGAGTGCCACAGAGCAGATCACAGGCTGGGAGCAAGGCACCAGTGGGGTTTAACACCCAAACCTTGCTGTATCCTGGTCTCCTGCTCCTGCCTGGCATGGAACTGAGCTGCTGCAGGATCCCAGAGTGCCACAGAGCAGATCACAGGCTGGGAGCAGGTCCCTAGCAAGGCACCCATGGGGTTTAACACCCACACCCTGCTGTATCCCGGGCTCCTGCCCCAGCCTGGCATGGAGCTGAGCTGCTGCAGGATGTGGCAGGGCACTGCCCTGCTGCCCACGCGTGGCACCAGCCGCTTCCTGCGACGCCACAGGACGGTGAGTCACCAGCACGGGCTGCACAACTGCTCCGGGCCCTCTGCAGCTGCAATCCAGGGCCCTGCAGCAGCTTCAGGGCAGGGATGGAGGCACAGCCGTGGGAGATGGGCTTGTCCCTGCTGCTGACAGCACAGGGCAGCCCCAATGCCCAGAGAGGTCAAACTGGACTGCTAAACACTGGTCTGGCATAGAGAGAATGCCCCAAAGTCTCAGTACAGGAAGTTTCCCTTCCCCTGACCACACACAGATGGACCAGAAGCAGCTCTTCCCATTTTCCCAAGGTTAATGCCCAAGGCATCCCCCCAGTCCATGAAATCACCCAGCATAGCCCCGAGTCACAGAGAGGTGACAGCACCATCACCCTGGCTGCTGCCTTCCCTTCATTTCTCCTTTTTTTAAGAGAACAATTGAACTCCAGCCCTTTCATTATTTATACCAGACTCTGACCTGGCATCCTCCTGGCTCCTGATCCTTCCCGTCACATCTCGCCAGCCCCCGGGCACGCTCCCACACTGTCCCCACGGGATGAGGGCTCCTTGTTCCAAGCCCTCTCTTGCCAAGGGGGAACATTTCCTGCCTGCCCTGACGTCAGGCAGCCGCGTCAGGGAAATGAATGCGGATTTCAACATCCTTTGGTTTGTCAGCTGCTCCTTTCGACATCCCCTCCGTAAACCCCCCCAAAAAAAGCACAACCCCGTGGCTCCCCCGCAGTCCTCCTTCTGCTCACTTGGCTCCATCCAGGAGAGTGTTTGTCACCTCCAAATAAATATTTATTAACCAAGCTGCAGGTGGCTGGGGCTTCCCACCTCCTGTGCTCTCAGCTGCGCTGACACCGGAGCTGTGCCGAGCTCCCAGATGTCAGCTGGGAGCAGCTCCTGCCTCCTGCTCCGAGCCCAGCACCCAAAGAGCTGCTCCAGCCTTCCCACTAAGCCCAGCAGGAATGCTCTGGATAGCAGAGTGGCAGCACTAGTGGATGGAGGGGATGGTGGATGAAAAGGTGGTGGTGGGAAGGAGCCTTCCTTGGGCTTTTCCTCCTGGTAAAATCACGGGCAGAGTGAAGGAACACAAAGCCCAAAGGCAAGGGTCTCTCCTGCAGGACTGACCCTCCCCAGCTCTGCTACTGAAAATGTGGGACAAAGACTTTCTGAGTAACAGAGGAATGGGAGAAAAATGAGGGAAAAAGAGGAGAAAGTCCCAAGCAAACTGCCTGCAGCACAGGGTGGTTCAGTGTGGGAATAGAAACCTTCCCAAGCCACATCCCTGGGCATCCCTGATCCCCAGCCAAGGGACAGCAGGAGCCACAAGAGAAGGGAAAGCAGGAACCCAAGATTTAGTGGTCCACCACAATGGGCTGCCAAGGACAGCATGTAGCAGGGACACAGGGGTCCCTGTCCTCTCTGGGGACAGTCCAAGGCCACCACGCCGCCCTTGACGCACAAACCGAAGGGATTTGGGCACCTCTGATGCCCTTGGGGACACCACTGGGCTCCTGCCCAGCACAGCCTCCTGCCCAGGGCGATGATAAACCCGAGATTAGGAAACCCTCAGGCGCTGCCACAGACACGGGGTGCATTTTCAGAGCCTGGCCTGTCCCCCTGCCCGCCCTGTCACCGCTGTCACCACTCCCCTTGCTCCCTCCCTCCCACCCCTCTCGAATTAGCAGCCATCGACCTCCTCCCCCTGCGGAGCTGACATTAATCCGGGGATGTTTGTTTAACAACAGCTCCCATTGATCTGCAGCCTGATCCTCCCAGTCAATACAGCCTTTTGCCAGGGTCTGGAGTGCAGGATCTGGCTCTGGAGTGGCCCTTCAAGAGAAAGGCTGTGCAGGCTGATAGGATCAGATGCTGTCAGTGCTGCTCTGGGACCCATTAGCTTTAATTAGCTGATGATGCTGTAGAGGCCACATAAAACAATGAAGGGGATTGATCCCTCGTGTAACACTATTGACAGTGGAGCTGCATCTGGGATCAGTTTGGTGCCGGATGCATCTGTAGGGTCTATAAAACCAAGGCCTGTTTTTTTTTTTTTTCTGGGCTGTTTCGTTTTTGGGGGTTTTTTTAGCTTTAATTTTAAAATCCCATCATGGTAGGGCTGCCAGGTTTAAAAAAAAGGGGAAAAAAGCCAGGGAGCAGGGGAGCTCTCTCTGCTTAGGGCACATCTAAGCATTTCCACATCCCTCCCTGACAAAGACCCTCCTGAGCATTGCACACACTGGTCATTAGGTCATTAAGGCCAGGTCACTGTCATTATCCCACTTGGAAAACAAGCCAGCAGCTCTCCAAGTCCTGTGCTCTGAAGGGCACATCAGTCCCTGAACCACCTGTGTGCTGCAAAGCCTTTTCCCTCTGTGCAGTGTCACCCATCACACCTGCAAAGCATCACCCACCACACCTGCAAAGCATCACCCACCACAGCTGCACAGCCCTTTCCCTCTCCAGTGTCACCCATCCATCACGCCTGCAGCAAGGAACCAACATCCCCCAAGGACCACAGAGGAAACCCTAAAACACCAGGATGTCACTGGGAGCTCTTGCATTTTCAACTGGCCTGCTGCAATCAGAGACCCTGAGGTGGGAAAAGACCTGAAGATCATCCAGCTGGGCATCTCCATGTGCCCACACCACGTGGGAATTCCTCCTGGGGGCCTGAGATGCTGGCAGCCAAATGTCTTTATGCCCCAGGTAGTCCCTAACGAATGAACACATCCCAGTGGGATGAGCCCACAGGCATTACAAGCAAGCAGAGCTCAGTGAGAACCTCCCCAGACACCTCCCAGAGCACTGGGGAATCACAGAGGTTTCACCTCCCACAAACTCCACCCTGGAGCCTCCAGCAGATGCAGCACCACATCCCTGCTGAGCCACAGCTCGGGGATGCCAGTCCAGAAACAGATCCAGGGGGTGAAAACTCCCCTGAGCAGGCAGCAAGCTTTCCAAAAGGGAGCCAAGGGAAGGATCTGCACAGGGAGCACAGGAAAGCATCCCCCAGGAAAGCTGGGGACCACAGGAAAGCATCCCTGATGACAGGAAAGCATCCCTGACCACAGCAGAGCTGGGGACCACAGCAGAGCATCCCTGATGACAGGAAAGGATCCCTGATGACAGCAGAGCATCCTCGACCATAGCAGAGCATCCCTGACCACAGGAAAGCATCCCTAATGACAGGAAAGCACCCCTGATGACAGCAAAGCATCCCTGATCTCAGGAAAGGATACCTGACCACAGCAGAGCATCCCTGACCACAGCAGAGCATCCCTGACCACAGGAAAGCATCCAACCACAGCAGAGCATCCCTGATGACAGCAGATCATTCCTGATGACAGGAAAGCATCCCTGACCACAGCAGAGCATCCCTGCAGAGATCAACCCCTGGAGATCCCTGGAGCCCTCTCTCCCCACAGCAGCTACACAAACGCCCTCAAAACTCTCCGAAAAGGGGAGGCAGAGTAAACTCCTCCCCGGAGCCCTCTGGGGCAGGCAGTTTGAAGGCTGAGAGCAGTGCCAGGGCAGGGAGCAGCCGGGCGGGCGGGGCAGGGAGCGGGCAGGGTGCCGGAGCCAGCCGGAGGGGGGGAGCACATGCCAGCCCTGCCGGCTGACACCCCGGCCTAACACTTTCCAGATGTGGCTGCAGGAAGACAGAAGCAGAGCTGTTCCCTGCTGAGGAAGCTGGAAATGCTCAGAGATAATGTGGAATTCCTGAACGGGAGCCAGCGCCGGGCCGGGGCTGGGGCGCGGGGACGGCCAGGGAGAGGCAGCGCACAAAACTCCTCTCTCTTTGTGTGTCTGTGTGTGTGTGTGTGTGTGTGTGTGTGTGTGTGTGTGTGTGTTTTATTTCGGGAACTCTGCATGTAAAAGCCCTTAATTTATACTCTGTGTGGGTTGCCGGCTGTACCCAACAAATGGAACATTTTCTCCATCCCCTGTGAGTGTGATAAACAGCCGCTGCGCAGGGAGCGAACAGAGCCTTTTTCTTCCCCGTGACAAATACACTCCCAGCAGCTCCCAGCTCCTTGGCTTGCAGATTATTATTTTTTCCTCTTCTCCAAGAGGGAGGACTGGGCCCCCTGGCAAGGCAGCCAGCCCAGCAGCAGGCAGAGAGCAGTGGGTGCTGCCTGGGTCGCCTTGTGAGCTCTTCCAGCAGTGATGAAGGTGGCACAGTGCTGTGAGCAAACCCTGCCACCAGACACCTGCAGGGACCAGAACCTGGTGTAGGAGCATTGGGGGGTAGGACAGACAGAGAGCAGAGATCTCTGAAGCCAGATTGTGGAACTTGGGGTTTGTTGCAAAGGGCCAAGTGCAGGGCCCTGCTGGGAGCTGCCAGGCACAGCTGGAGCAGGACTGGGAGAAGAGAGGGGCAGAGAGGATGAGAGGGTGAGAGAGTAAAAGCATAAGAGAGTAAAAGGGGTAAGAGAGCAAAGTTCCCGTTACAATACCATAAATCTTCTTCTGTGCTGAATATTCTGATTCTCACTAACCAATCTAGTACAATGTACAAATCCTGTAGCATTTCCATACAGCCTATAAGAATCATTACATTACTGTTCTGTGTTACATTTTAAACCCTAAAATCTCCTCTTTGGGCCCTTTCTGCTAAGCCTAAAAACTCCTCTTTGGAAACCCTAAAAGCTCCTCTTTGGGCCCCTTCTGCCAAGCTGCAGGGTCTGCTCTGACCCTTGGGCCTGTCTGCAAGCAGAGGGTGTTGTTCCATCAAAAGGGGATCACCTTCAGCTGGCCACACCATTGTTTTCCAGTTGTTCAGTAACTGAGGGATCTCAAAGCTTGCTTTCATTTCAATCTCATTTATAGTTTCCATATTCTCAAAATCTTTTGCCAGGCAATCATATTGATAAGGCTTTCCTGTTCCATCTTCCCCAGCACCCTGTCACACACCAAGCAGAGATGGGCACCCATCAGGGTGCTACAGAGGAGGCACTCCATGCCAGTGGTACCCAGCAGCTCCTTCAGGAGCACCCATTTCACACCCAAACTCTGCCCACGTCCTGGCTGAAAGAAACTTCAGTCAGCTGGAGCCCAGGACAAGCAAACTTTCATCCAAATCAGGAGGTTTTGCCATTTCTGATTGAGGAAGGTGTCTTGGACAAACAGCATTTCCTGTGGTATTTCAACACTTTTTTCAAACCAATCTTTTCTCAGAGAGAGCAATCTCAGAATGGCTTCCAGGAACATGGATGGGCTTTGGAGCAGGCCCAGGAGGAGAACAACCACAGGAACCAGGAGGGTCTCTTGGAGCATCACTTGGGTTCAGAGCAGCTGGCATGAGGGGCCAGAACGGGGCTGGCACAGGTGACACAGGGCAGGGACAGGGACCAGAGCAGCAAAGCACTGATGAATTCAGCCTGGAACCCTCCGTGTCCCCACACTGGCAGCCCATGGAAATTGGGGTACCCCAAGAGGAGTGATGGTTCTTCTCATTTGTAATCCAGCTGATGGGGAGCTCAGTCTATTGCTCCTGCAGCTTGCTTTATTTAATGTTCCCAAAAAAGCAGATGTTGCTTGAGATAACTCTCACTGTGGAGACCTCGCTGTTGTGGTTTTGTCACCAATTTCCTGACAGCATTCCCTGGGCATCAGTGGGAATGGGATGGCTCAAGGTCAGCTCTGGGATCCTCCACACAGGCAGCAGGTAAAGCTCTGGTCCAAAACTCCTCCAGTGACCCTGGCTGACAGCTGAGGTGTCTCCTGTGACTCCAAGAAGACATTTCTGAGTGCTCCCCCCAGCCTGTCCCCCAGTGTGGCAGAAAGTCAGGGCAGAATAGGTTAAAGAAGGCAATTCCCCCCCAAAACAGTCCCTTGGTGACCAGGAAGGGGCTGTCACCAATCAGTAACACCAAAGCACCCCCAGGAGCCCTCTGAGCCAGAGGGGAGACCCTGAGGAGCAGTCTGGGGACAGGAACCATCCCCTGGCCTTCCCACCCGTGCACTGACACCTATATGGATCCCAAGCCCACCACCCCAAGGCTGAGCAGTGCCCAGACCTCCCCAGCTTCTCTGGATTCACATGGATTTTCCACACCAGTTACATCTTTATTTCCCCTGGGGGCAGCCCCTGGGGAATGGCTGCTCCTCAGCTGTGCCTCCCACCCTGCCCTTGGTAAAACCAGGCAGGGCTGAGGGGAGGAGGCCAAGGAGCAGCACCATGGCAGAGCTACCAGCTTCCCATCAGTGACACTCCAAACAGATCCCCTGGCTCCCCTTTTAACCTCTGTTAGAGAGCCAAAGTCCTTGAATTATCCACCCTGCACACCCCCACCTCCCTGGGGCTCTGCTGAGCCCCACAGCCCCCCTTGGGATGCTGCCCAGCCTCCCAGCCAGCATCCCTGGGCGTGGACAGGCAGCAGAGCTGATGCTGATGGGCATGAAGGTCAGTGGAGAGGGAAGGTCAGCTCTGGCAGCAGCCAGAGCTCCCTGCCCTGGCCCTTCCCAAGCCCAGCCCGGGGGCTGCTGGGGCACAGCTCAAATAGAAACCTTGGAAATGCATCGCTGGGAACAGGAGAGGACAGCAAATCCATGGCTGTGCTCACTCTGAGCAGCTCTGCTGGTGCCACTGCTCCCTGCCCTGCTGCCACTGCCAGAGCCACATGGGTTGGTTGGCAGCTGCTCTCCCACTTCAGGGAATGCTGGAGTCTCTGGGAAGCTCTCGGAGCAATGGGATGACCCAGGATGCTGTTTGCCACAGCAGGGTGTGATTCACAATGATTTGATGCCCCCAGCATGGGCAGTGACCTTCCAGCCAGCCACAGCCACCCCATTCTGTATTCCCCCACTCACTGCTGGGGGAAACTGAGGCACAGAGGGACCCTACCAGGGACAACAACCCCCATTGCCCCTACAGCAATCCCACCCCTGCGTGGCTGCACAGTTGTTTTTAACAGTGACATTTCCATTTCTTTGCCCTCTGTGTTCTTCTGACTTCTCGGTGCAATCAAAAGCCCTCCCTCAGCAGCATGAGCCCAGCAAGAGCCACGTCCCCAGTGCTGTCCCCAGCCACTGCAGGCCCCCAGAGCTGTGCCCGAGTGCTCTCCCCCATGCTCCTGTCAGTGCAGAGAGGGTGCCAGGCCCAGGAGTGCCCCACAGCCCCCAGCCCTGCCTGCCTGGCTGCACGTGTGCACACACGCGTGCAAAAAAAAGCCGCCCCTAATCCCCCTTGCATCTGCTCTTCCCTGCATGCACCAAACACGGAAATTCCCCGGCTCCTCACGCAGCAGAATGTGGGGTGCACACATCTCCACAGGGCATGGCTCCTCCCCAGCCCAGCCCCAGGGCTCCCAGCACAAAGAGGAAAACACAGTGGCCAAGCTGGACGTGGATGGATGGAGAGGAAAGCCACGGACACAGAGGTGGGAAGGAGCCTGGATCCAAGTGGGATGAAAATCCCAGCCTTACTGCTCTACCCTTCCCTTTAAAGGTGGCTTCAGCTGCTCTCCTCTCCCTGGAAGCAAAACACAGCCCTGAGGAGAAGGACAAAGCCACCACGTGTCCCACCCCTGCTCCGACACCTCCTCGGTCCAGCCCAGGCTGTCACTTGTGATTTGTGGTGTTAATATTCCAGGGGAGGGACACCAAGGGGTGACAACAACAGGGCAGAGCCAGCTCTTGGAGGGTCATAGCTGAAGGTAAAGCAGTAACACTGATGGGTCCCAGGATCCGGAGTGGAGGAGGAGGAGGAGGAGGAGAGAAGAAAGCAGGCGAGGAAGGCTGGCTAAGAGCAGAAACACAAAACTCTGCCTTCACACGAGCTTGGTACAGTTTAGGGATGGAGCAGCAGCACCTCAGAGAGGGACCAGGATGTCAGGAGAGCCAGGATGAGGTGACAGGCCAAAGGATTGCTCCCTGACACTGGCAGCAGCCAGCAAAGCTGCACTGACCCAGCCCCAGGCATCACCTGCTGAGCCTGTCCTGGCTGCCCCACTGCTCCCACCCCGCTAATGCCCAGCCTGAGCCCAGCAGACTCGACAGCAGGAGCCCTTTTTAAGACCTGCAACCCTTGAGAGGCTTAAGGACAAGAATATCTCCATTATCCCAGCCCTCCAGCAGTCCCAGCTTAAAGGCTGGGAATTACCGGCGGGGGCACCCAGGAGCCCTCCTGGCTGGCATCCCCCACTGCCAGCCCTGCCTCTGCTTGCAGGGGGATGACAAATCTCCCCAAACCCCCCTAGCAATCAGCAGTCCATCCCCTCCCTGGTGCTTTTCACACCTCCCATCAGCAGCCAGGCATGTGCTCCTGGCAGGCAGCCACAGCCCGGGAACGTTTTGCTGGGAAAAGGGCAATTTAATTATCCTGTTCTTCTGTTTCATGACAACACGGGAACACGCTGCTCAGACACGGCAAGTGCCATGCAGCACACAGCAATCCTGCCTGCAGCTTCCCAGGGATGGCTCCTGGATTCCCCAGCATGGAGATGATGGGGTTAAAACAAAGCCCCAAACCGCCAGGTTTTTCCAGAGTCCAAAGAAAAAGGGGAAAATGGTTTTGTTGGCCAGCTGCAGGGCTTCTTCTGAGCTCAAAGCGAGCTCTGAGTGTCATCTGGGGGCTGTTTGGCCACGCTGGTCTATTTTTACAGGGGAAAATGGTATTTTGAAGGGGAAGGTTGAGCAGAAGAGGTATTAAAAATACTGCAGCCCTCTGTGGGGAGATCAAACTTCACTGAATTCCTCCGGACTTCACAAACCATGTCAGACCTTCCAAAGCACCACTTAGCAGAAAATTTACTACTAAAATATATTAAATAATAGAAAATATACTCAAAAGCACCCCTTAAACTCAGCCTTAGCCATGGGACACAGTGCCAGGGGCAGCTCCTGTTCCGTGGTGTGGGCAGCAGAATCCTGGGATGCTGGGCTGGGTGAGGAGCAGCACGTGTGCCTGGTGTTTGTTGTGACAGCAGCTCCATTAGCACCCAGGAGCCAAGCTGCCTTCCCAAGGACACGGCACAGACACTCTAATTAGTGCTTTAACCCTAATTAGTGCGTTAATGAAACTTGCTGGCTGGGAGAGAGCAGGTGTGAGAGGATGGAGGGGGAGCTGCAGAGTCCCCTGGGCTGAGCCAGGTCTGTCCCAGACCCCCAGGTGCCTCTGCCTCAAGAGCTGCAGGGACAGAAAACCAGTGGGAGCAGGAATAAAAGGACTTCTCAGGTAGGAAGGTGACAAAAGGACAAACAAGTCGGTGTTGGGCACACCAGTGTGCCAGCTCAGCACCAAGAGCCACCCAAAAGCCTGGCACTAGGGAGTTCCCACGCCCCAGTGAAACTCTGGTGACAATCCCAGCGATGAGCTGGCGTGTCCTGGGCACAGGAGAGATTACAGGTGACAAACAAGCAGCTCTCTGCCCACCCAGGAGGGCTGGCAGTGGCATTTTGGGGACAGCAGCACCGCAGAGCCACAGCAGTGTCGGGGAGCTTCCGTGCAAGGCTCCCTTAAAAATCAATTTGCACTCTCACAGCTCCTCTGGTTTAACCTCCCCTCCCTTTGCCCTGCAGGAGCAGAAGGAAAGCTGCCATCCCTGCAGTGGCAGACAGCAAAGCCACTTGGGCAGTACCCAATGTGACAGAGGACGCCCCATGGCCAACGCCTGACACCAGGCTGGGTGACAAAAGGCATTTCTCAAAAAGCTTGGAGAAATCTGTCCCCCCACGCCTGCTGGGGAGCAGCCAGAGCTCTGCTTCTTGCAGGGCTGTGCATCAGCAGCTCCATCCAGCTCCATCCAGCCTCTCCTCCTGATGCTGGGGAAGGATGGGTTAAGCTGCCCCTGCACTGCCCCAGCCCCAGGCAGGTGCTCAGCAGGGCAGGTCAGCACCCTGTGCCTCAAAGACTGGGCTGGGTGGTGCACAGCTCACGTTAACCAGCTCTGGTGGATGCTGAACAGCTCTGATGGATGCTGGAATAGCTCTGATGGATGCTCTGAGTGATGCTCAGGATATCTCTGAGAGATGCTCAGGACAGCTCTGAGTGATGCTCAGGATATCTCTCAGTGATGCTCAGGACAGCTCTGAGTGATGCTCAGGATATCTTTCAGTGATGCTCAGGATATCTCTCAGTGATGCTCAGGATGTCTCTGAGAGATGCTCAGGACAGCTCTGAGTGATGCTCAGGACAGCTCTGAGAGATGCTCAGGACAGCCCCAGCAGGGAATGCCCTGCCTGGGCACACCTGCCCTGGCTGTGACAGTGCAGCAGCACAGGGGACAGGCCCTGTGACCGCCAGCTGACCCCCCTGAGCTGGCTCAGGGTCACAGTGACCCCACGCCTGAGCTGGTGGCCAGGGGCGCTGGCAGTGCAGCTCCACCTGCTCCCTGCCCTGCAGCACAGGAGCCTCTCCCGGCCTCGTGCTGCCACCCCCATGCCCAGGCTGAAGCCAAACCACTCCAAAGTGCAGCTCCCACCCCTCCTCCTCCTCTCCTCAGCGTTTGCAGATGGGTTTTCCTCATCCCCCAGCCCAGAGCTGGCTCCAGCCCTGCTGCACAGCCACGGCCACGCTCATCCCTAGCAGTGTCTGAATGGGAAATGAGCAACAGGAGTCCAGACTTCAAGGCTGGCGGCTTTAGATGTCATTTGGGTTGTTTTTTTCTTAATCAGATCCATTGTCAACCCACAAAAATGTGCCTGTGACACCCTGGGGATGCGTATTCCTGACGCTGTCTGGGGAGCAGCAGAAATGCAGATGATTCAGCTCCAAAATTATCAGCAGTGGGATGGGATGCAAGCCTCCAAGCAGATCCCTGGCTATTCCTGGGCAAGAGCTCAAAGACGCCCTTGCATCTCTCTCTCCTCCTGTTGAAATCAGAGCAGAGAACACAATTCCGTATTTCCTTATTGAATACATTCTGCTCTCTCCCAGCCCTGCAGGAAGGGAATGGAGCTGGAGTTCCTGGGCCATGGCTTTGCTGGCTGGCATCCCTGAGTGCCAGCAGTGCCAGGAAGGACAAACACCACCCCAGGCACGACCCTGTTGGCCTTTCCCATCTGCCAGGAGGGTTTGTCCCGGCTCCTGCTGGGCTCGGGCGGCGCGGTGCTGCCGCTGCTATTTTCTCCTTGTTTTCCTAGACATTGACACTTCCTCCCTGCACCCACAGCATGGTTTCCAGGCTTCAGTTCTCTTCCCTATGGCAACAAAAAGCCAGCCAGGAAACCTCAACCCACTCACTCAACTCTCTGGCAAGGGGAGGGAGGTGGGGGAAGCTCCAGGCCCTCTGGGCTGGTCACTCCAGCTCCACGCAGAACTATTTGAAAGCAAAACTTTGGTGACAATGACAAAGGTGTGGCTCACCTGGAGTGTCACCATAGCCCAGGCAAGCAGGGGGACACCAGGAGAAGGATGGGATTTGCAGAAATCCCTGTTGCACATCCACCCCAGCCCAGATTCTCTCAGATGGCTGGGCTTGAGCACTGGATTGATCCAGCCTGCAGCTCCTCTCTGCTCCATCAGCATCCCAGGGATGCTGCTCCATGAATACCTGAATTGTCCCCACTGCTCCTAAAATACCCAGATAGTCAGGGAAAGGCCAGAGCAAGGAGTGGGTGCTGAAGAGGAAACGGGGAGGAAGGATGAGAGAGCAAACAAATCATATCAACTCAAATCAAAGCAGGCCACGGAAATGATTACGCTTAAGCTTTTCACGCCTGGTTAATTTTTTTATTATTCAAACAAACTCCTGGTTTTGTTTTGCCTCCTTGAAGGAAGAAGCAGAGGGGAGAGAGCTCCTTCCAGGAACCCCAGAGAATAACCACTGGGAAAAAAGGCTTCCTGATCCAACAGTGGGAGACAATTAGCAGAAGCTGAGGTGCAGGAGCATCTTTAACATACCCTGCCTTGTCACAACAAAAATAGGAACACTTTGTGGGGAAAAGGGCTGAAATTAGGGATTTATTTGGGGTGGGAAGGCCACACACCCTGGCACTGCATCACGCACTTTGCTGTCACAGCAAAAAACATTTGGGGATCTCTGGGGAAAACTGGGCCAGGGATGGGACTCACGGATGCCCAGCGAGTCTGAGCAGTGAGGACACAGTGCAGCAGGCAGGCTGTGACCCTGAGGTGGCCGCTGGGCTCACAACCCCACTCCCATCTCTATTTTCAGTTGTGTCTCTGCTCGGGACTTTCAGCATCTTTGCTTTTTCCCAGCGCTACCGTGCAGGTCCCACGAAGCCACCCACCAGCCTTAGAAGGATTTTCCCCCCATCCAGGACAATTCTTCAAGGCCAACAGAGGGACGAAACCCTTCCAAACCCACCGAGCAGCAGCTGAGATGCTTCTCCAGCTGCTCAGCCCGAGGAGGAGCAGCCTCTCCCCCTCTCCAGCCGCTGCTCCTTTAACTGCGCCGTCAGAGAAAACACCCGCGCTGCAAATCCAACCGTGCGTCATTCAGCTCTCATTTTGATTGTTAAAAATTCATTAATGAGAGCAGATTGGTATTATATCGCTGCCTTAATTAAAGAGGGCTACGGAACAGCATTTTAAATAGCAATGTCATTTTCTAATTGACACAGCTACATTATAAAGAAAAATACTTAAACAGAACTTGAAACCGAGCCGGTTTCTTCTGATGGCAGAGCTCATTTTGGCTTCAATTTTTAATCTGCTCGTAAAATATTTACGGGCAAGGGAAGGGATAATGTTTCTCCAGGTGTACAGTTCCCCTCCTCCTGCCCAGGCCCCCGGGAGGCTGGAGAGGGAGGAAGGCTCCAGCATCCAGGGAAGCTGCTCCTCCATCCTCCTCATGCAGGATCCCATGGCTGTGTGCCTCCCTAAGCCCCAGGAGACTGGGAGACCCCAAGCCCTGCTCCACTTGCATCCTTGCAGTTAAATCCCACTGGAGTTGAGTGGAAAATGTGCTTTTTTTGCTGTTTTGCCTGAGCCCGGCATTTCTCCCCCCACCAAGGGCAGAGGGATGACAAGGAAAAGCACATCTGTACCTGAGAGGGGTTCCAGAACTGGCTGGGTCCCTGTGGGCTTGCTGGGGGGGCACAGGGATGTGGGATGGGGATGCAGGACAGCTCAGGCCAAAAGCATCCCACATCAGGCCACGTTCAGACACCGGATCTCCCCTCTCACACTCAACACCTTCCTCCCCTTTTTCATCTGCTTCATCCACAAACTCCCTACACCCAACAGCTAACTCCACGCACTTCAGAGCACAGATTCCTCCTGTTTTCCATTTAGGAAAAAATCTGCTCACCACTTCAAGCAGAGCAGGGAAGAAAACAGCGCCCGGACGTGAATTCCTGCGCGAGGCGGCGCGTCCCCCTCTCCCCACCCCGCACGCAGCAGTCTGGGAAAGCAGCCCCTGCTCACGCCAGCGGGAGCAGATTTTTCCACCAGCATGAGTGGAAATTAGTGGCATTAGTCCACTGGGTTTTGCCAGCCAGCCGGGGTGAGCTCACGGCAGAGCCGTCCGCGCGCCAAGCCCAGTGAAACCGGTAGCACCGCGCCTTGGCCACCGCGCTCAGAACAAGCACGAGGGCAGGGTGAGCCAGAGGACAGGTTGCTCAGAGGCTTAAACTCTGGAGCTAACTCTCACTAGCATTCCAGATGACCTTCCAGGTCCTAGAGACACCCTCCGCCCTGCCTCAGTTTCCCTCCTTGCCTGCTCCCTTTTTCCAGGTGCTTCTACAGCATCCCCGGGCTGGGGGATGCAGGGATGGGGGGATGCTCCAGCCAGCCCTGGGGGTTTGGAGTATCCCTCACCCTCTGCCTGCTCACAACAACTTTCAAAAGCAGAATCAGCAGCTCACAGGGTGGCTTGGCATGGCTGTGCTGTTTTTCCCAAATTTTAGAAAACTAACAAGAGGGGAAACATCAACTTCTCCCTCGCTCTTCACGGGAGGGCTGCTCACCTCCATACCCCATGGGAAGCAAAGAGCAGGAGCTGGCACCATACAGGATGAGCCCAGGGAGGTGGGAACACACCCACCAAACTGCTGGGGGGTCCAATCCAATCCAATCCGATCCAATCCAATCCGATCCAATCCAATCCAATCCAATCCAATCCCTTGCCCATCCAAGCCTTCCTCTGCCACCATCCTCCCCACGTCCCCTGCTCCTGTGGCTTCTTCCCCTCCTGTCGTGAGAGGGTGAGGCTGTCCAGCTGGCTGGTGGAGGATCTGGCCAGGCTGTTTAATCAGGGAGAGTGATTGGACCGTAATTTCTTCTGATAAAGTATTACAGATGCTACATTTCGAGCCATCTGGCAGCAGCCCACGTTTCCTGCCTCTGCTTCTCGCGCTCTCAGGAGGAGAGGGGAGAGAGGGAGCAAAAATTGAAGGCAGGACGGCAGGGAGGGCTGCACTGGGATGGGGAAGGGGAGCAGGGAAGGAATTCCCAACTCCCATTCCTCCCATAGGTGCTGCTCAGCAAAGGATGGGACAAGTGAAGAGCACATCAATGCCCCCAGGAGCAGCAGAGCAAGTGGGGCTGCTGAATGCAAGGGCAGGGACAGAGCCCTCAGAGCATCCTGCTCAGCTGGAAAATCCCCCTGGAAGGGTGAAACCCCCTTCTCCCTGCCTGCCCCACACTTCAGCCCCAACACAGGCACCAATGAGGGTCCCCAAACCCTTAACTCTGGTCACAACATTGAGAAAATCAACTCATCAGAATGAGGCAAGCCCAAAACCAAACAGACCCGAGTGCATGCAGCCTCAGAGCGGTGAGTAATTCACCCTGAGCCCAGCACCCCGGCAGCACAGGGGGAGGCTCTGCAAACAAGAGGCAGCTCCTTCGGATTTAGCCCAGCCTGAGCAGAACCACATTAAAAATAACTGAAGGGAAGGGCTTGCACTTCATTACTCCCGACAGAACTGGGTCTTGGTCACGCCAAGGATCTGCTGGGGAGCCCTCACAGCCCTGCCTGGAGCTGCTCAGGTGTGAGAAGGGTGCAGGGGGCTTTATTTCCCACTTTTCCCTCGCCTGATGGTGCAAAATGCACAAATCCCTTGTGGCCAGCATTCCCTGCAGCCCCATCCCGGGGAGATGGGGATGGTGCTCCAGCAGCACACAGAGGCAGCACAGATGCTCCTGGCTTGCAAAAACACAGGAGGTGCCTTGGCACGGGGCTCCTGGCATGTGTGGGATCAAAGCCCTGAAGTTTCTTTGCAAACCACAGAGAGTTAAAGGCTGGCCAAGGCCCTGCAGCACGAGCTTTATGCATATGTAGCCAATGTAATGCAATTATACATTAATCTATAACTAACAGCCACGGTAATACAACATTACAGTAGGTAGATTATCCCATCTCCTGTCATTTATTCTTGCTATTTGTAATCCATTAGTGTCCAGAGCTGGGCTGGGGTCAGAGTGCAGTGTCCTGGCACGCTTTCACCCAGCCTGGAAGGAGCAGGAGGATGGAAGACCCTCCTGCTATGGGGCCAAACCCTGCCCCACAATGAGTCCTGGGCAGAGATCTGCCTCTCTGTTGGCACCAGGACAGTTTCCAGGGCTTGGGTTCCCAATGGGATACATCCACCAACACTGCATAAAGCCACCACGGCTTTGCCCACCACTCCCTGCCCCAAAATGCTGGGGCCAAAGGGGATGAGGGGCTCAGCAGGAACCTGGGAGCCCAGGGGCCAGACCAGTGCCCCACCATCCCCATGGAACCACTCCAGCTGCCTTTGAGCAGAGGGAACAAAGCCCAACTGGTTCCACACGGCCACCAATTAATCCTGATCGACACCACCCTCCAGGGTGAGTCATCCACCCCAAGTCAATTTACATTTTTATTAAATCACACAGGAAAATCAGGAGCCTTGTTACTTCTCTCCGATTCAACACGAGTTCTGTGTTCCCCCACCGTTCACCCTGTGGGAAAACACCCTGGTTAAACCTGGCATCTCCAGTTTAACCATTTCTTCCTGGCACTCCCCATCCCAAAGCAGCCCTTTCTGCACAGCCTGCAACTAAATCAGGCTGGAAACCAGATCCTGGAGGGGGAAACTGTGACAGCTGGAGATGCTGCTGCCCAGGGAAGGAGGGTGGGTGCATTCCTGGACACCCAGTGCGTGCCACAGGCAGCACCAGTGGCTGTTAGTTATAGATCCAGAGCCTGGAGGGACCTCCAAGGGTTCAACAGTTGTGTTTGTGTCACTCGTGTCACCACCACGGAGCTGGATCTGCCTCAGGAAGTTCCCTGGGAGGGAAAGGCAGATCCATGTGCACAGCAGCAGCTGGGGGATCAATCAATGCAGGTTTATATCCATCCTCACACCCATCCCATCCTGCAGGACTGTATCATCCTCACTGCTGCCACACAGCAGTGCTAAATTCAACAGCCTTTTATTTATGGTTCCCACATGATGCAAGAGGATCTGCGGGAGAGCAGGGAAGGGATCTCTGGAGAAGGGATAAACCCAGTGTGTGCACAAGCCAGAGCAAAGGGCTTCCCCTGGAGCAGCACAGCAATCCTGTGGCTGTTCAGTGGGCTAAAACAAGAGGAAGGGTCTCCTGACACTGCCTGAATTAATATTTACTCAAAGAGAAAGCCCAAAAGCTCCTGCTGGGATCACGACTTCATCCTGCTGGGGACTGGGATGGAGAGTGCTTGCTCAGAAGAGCACTTAATGTGACTGGGTCAGAAAATTATTTCCCAAGGATGAATGCTCCAATGAAGGAATGTTTCCCAAGGATGAACGCTGATTGTTTGCAAAGTCTGATCAATATGGGCCATATTTCCTGTGAAAGGAGCAAGAGGAAGGAGGGGAATTTCCATCTTGCAATTAAATTCCAAAAATCCTGTCTTTTTCTCCCAAAACAGCACAAAAGCACAGTTTGAAATTTCTGCGCTTCCTGCCAGCGGGGAAGACTCCAAGTTTCAACCACACTCTTTGCAATTCAATTAGCTGCATCCTAGGCAAGGGCTGAAATCCCAAAATCTGAGCAATGTGCTCAGCGATACTCGTGGCAAAGAGATCTCATGGCACAGGGATGTCACAGCACAGGGATCTCATGGCACAGGGATGTCACAGCACAGGGATCTCATGGCACAGGGGTGCTCTGAGCCAGCTCAGCCCTTTGGGATCACACTGCACCAAACCCCAAAGCCCAGCTCAGCCCTTTGGGATCACACTGCACCAAACCCCATCAGAGCCCTTTGGGATCACACTGTACCAAACCCCAATCCCAGCTCAGCCCTTTGGGATCACACTGCCCCAAAGCCCAGCTCAGCCCTTTGGGATCACACTGCACCAAACCCCAATCCCCAGCTCAGCCCTTTGGGATCACACTGCACCAAACTCCAGCTCAGCCCTTTGGGATCACCCTGTACCAAACCCCATGAGAGCCCTTTGGGATCACCCTGCACCAAACCCCAATCCCCAGCTCAGCCCTTTGGGATCACACTGCACCAAACCCCATCAGAGCCCTTTGGGATCACCCTGCACCAAACCCCAATGCCAGGCTCAGCCCTTTGGGATCACACTGCACCAAACCCCATCAGAGCCCTTTGGGATCACCCTGCACCAAACCCCAAACCCCAGCTCAGCCCTTTCTGCCTCTCCAGGCACTTCCATCACCTCGGCAGGATGTGCTGGCTCAGCACAGCAGCTCCTGCCCCCTCCCGGGGCTGCGGGAGCATCCAGGAGCAGCCAGGAGAGGGAATCCCCTCCCCAGCATCCCCCTCCCCTTCCCAGCTCCTCCTCGGGGGGCAGCCACGATGCAACTTCGGATTTCCCAGGCTGCCTGCAAAGGGCCTTTCTCGCATTCCTGCCGTGCCTGCAGCGCTTCTCAAGTCCTGTTTTTCCACTCCAGCAGCCCCCCCTTCCTTGTTTTCCTTCTCCGGCTGCTGACCCAGATTTCATAATGAATGAATCCATGCAGCGCTCTTCAGACTTTAATTATTTTTTTCACTTTTTCTCATCATACATTATGCATCAATAATAAAAAAAAAAAAAAAAGAAAAAAGAATCCACCAAATACCAACGCACCCCAGCACAATTAATTTAAGGCTGAATGGTTCACTCCTGCCTATCGCTAATCGCAAACGGGCCTGGAAATTGCAGTTGTTTTAGACCTTGTGTTAATGTCAGAATGAAAACAAACAAGTTTTAGGAGGCTGCTGTGCCTCAGACAGCAATGCCAACTCATGGATTTCTTCAGAAGAGAAGCAAGCATAAAAAACCAACCAGAGAAGTTGGGGGTTTAGGGTATTTACAGTGAGAAGTCGCCACGTAGCTGCCTCTTCTTCCCCTGCTCCTGATCACGAGGGAGAACTGCACAGATCGGGCAGGAGGGCAGGGGGATGCAGGAGGGAAATGGGAACCAGGAGGGAAATGGGGACCAGGAGGGAAATGGGGACCAGGAGGGCAATGGGAATCAGGAGGGAAATGGGATGAAGGAAAGAGATGCAGAATGGCAATGAGATGAAGGATGGCAGTGGGATGCAGGAGGAATGTGGGATGCAGGAGGGAAATGGGATGCAGGAGGGAAATGGGAATGCCCCTCTGAGGCACAGGAGGGGAAAGGGATACAGGGCTGGCAATGGGATGAACAATGACAGTGGGATGCAGGATGGCAATGGGATGCAGGATGGCAATGGGATCCAGGATGGCAGTGGGATCCAGGATGGCAGTGGGATCCAGGATGGCAATGGGATGCAGGATGGCAGTGGGATCCAGGATGGCAATGGGATGCAGGATGGCAGTGGGATGCAGGATGCCAATGGGATGCAGGATGGCAGTGGGATGCAGGATGCCAATGGGATGCAGGATGGCAGTGGGATGCAGGATGGCAGTGGGATGAAGGATGGCAATGGGATGCAGGATGGCAGTGGGATGCAGGATGGCAGTGGGATGCAGGATGGCAGTGGGATGCAGGATGCCAATGGAATGCAGGATGGCAGTGGGATGCAGGATGCCAATGGAATGCAGGATGGCAGTGGGATGCAGGATGGCAATGGGATGAAGGATGCCAATGGGATGAAGGATGGCAGTGGGATGCAGGATGGCAATGGGATGCAGGATGGCAGTGGGATGCAGGATGCCAATGGAATGCAGGATGGCAGTAGGGTGCAGGATGTCAATGGAATTCATCCATTCCCCAGGACTGCAGAGGCTTTGGTGGAAAGCTCCCAGCTCACAACCAGCACGGTGACTTTGCTTTTCCCAAGGGATGACATTTTAATCCCTCCACCTCCCAGGCCTCAGGGAAGTCCCTGAGCCAACCCTCCCTCGGGGTGGGCTTGGGGAAACACCACAGGCTCAGGGGCTCTGCCAGCTGGGCCCACACCTCTCCCTTCCAGGCAGGGCCAGAAACTCATCCCTGGCTGAAAACCAGCTCTGGACCTATTGTGACCTTTCCAGCTGAAATTCCAGCCCTGCCACAGGCACAGGCAGCGCTGCCCTGATTTACAGATGGTCAGGACCTGCCCATCTGTGTGCCAAGCCCTTCCTGCAGCCCTGCCTACGCAAGTCCCTTCAGGAAAAAAAAAAAAAAAGACAAAAACCAAAGCAACACATGCAAACACAAAAGGCCCTAATTTGATCATATTCCTCTGAACTAAAAGCACCTTTGACCTAAATTTCCACCACGGGTTGGAATTCACCCTCAGCTGGCAGTGGATTAGGAGAGAGCAGAGCCCTGTGAGCATGGAGAGATCCAGGATCCTGCTGCCTCCCTTCCCAGCAGAGGGGAAGGAGGGCAGGAACCCCCAGCACACCTTACCCAGGCCTGGGTGTCTCAATTTATGTAAAGTGGAGCTAATTTCACATTATCATATGATGTTAGAGCAGCCTACATCTCTCTTGCAGCCCATGTGCAAAATCCCTGAGCAGAGCTATGAGGAGCATATGGAAAAACATCTCCAAGCACAAACATCCACCTACAGCCTGAGCTGTCCAAAGTCACAGAGCCATCCCAGAGAGGGCCATCACAAAAGAGGTTTCAAGCAAAAGCAAACAGTCTTGTGGATGTTTTTTTCCCCTCCCAAAAACACCCAGAGACTGAAGCTTCTCCTTAACACATGCCTTGCATTTTTGCTCCTGCTGGCAGTTTAAAGGCAGCTCGCAGCATTCACTGGTTTTGTTATCAAGCTAACAGCAAGAATTATTCCTGCTCTGTCATTAGGAGCAGGTTTCCATCCCCTCCAAGGCTGCCAGAGGTGAGGAGAGGCTCTGACAGAGGCAGGAAGGTTTGGTGGGTGCTCGGGGAGACAGAGCTGACCACGAGCTGCCCCTGCATCCTCTGACTTTGTCAACACCTTCGCAAGAAATTTCCTGGAGAGGAGGGAGAAAGGAGATTACACAGCGCTGACAAGCTCCTGGGATGTTTCTGAGATGCCCTGCAAGCTGTCAGGCTCTGATGAGCCTCCTCCAGGGCTGCACGGGGAGCAGGGATCCCATGGCACAATCCCTGCCGGGCTGTGGGGACGAGACCATCGGGTCACACTGGACTGAGTCACCTGAACCTACCCGTTCTCATCAATCATTCTGGCACAAGGAACAAGTAATCCTCAGGGAAAGCTGGTTTTGGAGGCTGCTGAATTGTTCTTGGCACTGCTCAGGAGAGCTTCGATTCGCTAGAAAATCCCAAGCACTTTAATATCACCAGAATATTTGCTCACAGGATGATGAGTCCTGTCATGAAATGGGACCCGGCCTCTGTGTCCCCCATCACAGGGACACTCCACTCTGTCATGTTGATGAGCAAGGATGCTGAGACCAGCCAGGGTCACCTCCTGCATGGTGTGACATGGCCATGGGGGCTGTGGACACAAGACCCACCTTGCCTGGCCAGGAACTCCATCAGGAGCTGCACCAGCCCTGAGCCATCAGCGTGGGATGAGCAACCATGCCCACCATGCATGCCCACCAGCCTGGCCAAGCTCCAAAACACCCAGGTGCCATCAGACCAGGGGGTTAATCCTCACCTTCTGCCCACACCTCTCTGCTGTGCCCTTCCCAGGTGCCATCAGACCAGGGGGTTAATCCTCACCTTGTGCCCACACCTCTCTGCTGTGCCCTTCCCAGGTGCCATCAGACCAGGGGGTTAATCCTCACCTTGTGCCCACACCTCTCTGCTGTGCCCTTTCCCAGTGCCAGCCAGAAGCAGCTCCAGCCACCTCCCAAAGTGTTGACTTTGGCTGTGGGCAGCCACATCTCTTCCTTGGGGCCACCTCACAGCCTGTTTTGCCTTGGCCCAGGGAAAAACGCCTAATTATTGCTTTTTTTTTGCCTCTCCTTTCTTCTATTTTAAGATCCCACACCTAAAATTAGATCTGCTCACACAATGGGGCTCTGAGATTTAATCCCTTCCCCAAAAGCTGACAAAATAAGTTGAACGTTTGAGTCATTTCTACAAACTCCTCAGCCGCCAAAAGGAGTAAATAAACAAACAAACAGGAATTGCACGGGGGCCAAACCACTCTGTCCAGAGGGAGTTAAAAACAGCTGCACCTGCACCAAATCATCTCCTGCACCCAGCGAGGAGCTTGAGCTCCTGGAGGGCTCCTCTCTCTCTCTCTCTATACATCTCCACTGTGCTGTGGATGCTCAGATGCTGCAGCAGCTCCTGGGGAGCACAGTGAAGAGCCAGCAGACACAAGATTGCCTGTGTGGGTGGTGGTTACCAGGAACATCGTGGCTTCAGCTGCCTCCCCCCTTAAAACACTCACGGGGACGGAGCTCAGAGAGATGCTCAGGTTCCAAAGTCTGTGGGTGCACAGAGCTTGCACAGAAAAAACAGAGAGGGATCTATGGGGCGGGATCTTCAGACTTTAATTATTTTTTGCACTTTTTCTCATCACATATTAAGCATCAATAATTAAAAAAAAAAAATCCACCAAATAGCAAGGCACCCCAGCACAATTCATTTAAGGCTGAATGGTGCCTGCAGCCCATGGTGATGGCTCAGCACACCAAGAGGAGCAGAATTAGCCCTGGCTGGAGTCACAGCCCTGCTGTTAACTCACCTCCAGCAGCTCCACACCTCAGCCTGCCAGGTGGGGCAATCGCACAGACCGCGCTCACAGCAGAGCAATTACTTAATATCTGCAAAGTGCCCTGCACTTAATTAATTGCCATTAACTCATTAGCCAGATTCTGACCTCCTAAGCCCAGCTTTAAGCCCTGCCCTGCTAGGCAGGGGCTGGTGTGCTCAGCCAGCTCTGTGTGTGCACAGCCCGTGCCCATCTGGCTGCCCCAGCGCCCAGGCAGCACCACCAGTGTCCCCAGGGTGTCCCTGCACGGCTACACGAGGCCATCCAGCCCTGCCACCCTGCTCACCCTCCCGGGGGTGGCTCTGGGGCTGTCCCTGCAGCGACGGGGCCACCAGGCTGAGCAGGAGCTGCACCGGGGGCAGGAGCAACGGGAGCAAATCCCCATCTGGCACTGGATCGCTGCCATATGCTGCCAGGGAACCTGGCTGCCTGCAGCCTGGCACCAGGGGGGTGCTCACCTTCCTCTGCAGCCCATCCTTGCTGCGCTGGTACCTGCCCAAAGCAGCACGGTGAGAATTTAACAATTGTACATCCAGGTCTCCTCCCTGTGTGCACAGACTGTGGGGATTTCCCTCTCCCCAGTGAGGGATGTCCCTTCCAGCATCACCTGAGGCTGCACAAACACTGCTGGGTGGATGCAACACCCGAGGGGTGCAGCTGCATCCCTCCCACGTCCCCTCCTGCACCCCCAGCACAACACTGGCTCAAAGCCCTGCAGGCAACAACAACCAGCACATGATGCTGGTCCCTGCTGGAAAATCCCTGTCACCCCTCTGCAAGAAACCCCAAAGATTTCACCCCAAAGAGCTCCCTGCTGTGCCAGCAGCAAGTCCCACAAGCAGCAAAAACCCTGCACAAAAGCTCCACGCTCGCTGCCTGCACATCCACCCTTCCCAGCTGGCTTTCCATGGATAATCCCAGACAGGCCATGGGGCAAGACCCACACCAGCAAGGTGGGCAGAGCCCAGGCATCACTACCCCACACCTGCTCCATGGGATGCCCACGATGGGCAGAGCCACCGGCCACTCCAAACCACTCCTGGATGCTCCAAACCAGCTTCCAGGGATGCCCACACTGCACAGATCCCAGCTCTGCCCACCCCATGCCAGCTCTCCAGCTGCCCACACTGCACAGATCCCAGCTCTGCCCACCCCATGCCAGCTCTCCAGCTGCCCACACTGCACAGATCCCAGTCCTGCCCACCCCATGCCAGCTCTCCAGCTGCCCACACTGCACAGATCCCAGCTTTGCCACCCCATGCCAGCTCTCCAGCTGCCCACACTGCACAGATCCCAGCTCTGCCCACCCCATGCCAGCTCTCCAGCTGCCCACACTGCACAGATCCCAGCTCTGCCCAGCCCATGCCAGCTCTTCAGCTGCCCACACTGCACAGATCCCAGTCCTGCCCACCCCATGCCAGCTCTCCAGCTGCCCACACTGCACAGATCCCAGTCCTGCCACCCCATGCCAGCTCTTCAGCTGCCCACACTGCACAGATCCCAGCTCTGCCCACCCCATGCCAGCTCTCCAGCTGCCCACACTGCACAGATCCCTGTCCTGCCACCCCATGCCAGCTCTCCAGCTGCCCACACTGCACAGATCCCTGTCCTGCCACCCCATGCCAGCTCTCCAGCTGCCCACACTGCACAGATCCCAGCTCTGCCCACCCCATGCCAGCTCTCCAGCTGCCCACACTGCACAGATCCCAGTCCTGCCACCCCATGCCAGCTCTCCAGCTGCCCACACTGCACAGATCCCTGTCCTGCCACCCCATGCCAGCTCTCCAGCTGCCCACACTGCACAGATCCCTGTCCTGCCACCCCATGCCAGCTCTCCAGCTGCCCACACTGCACAGATCCCAGCTCTGCCCACCCCATGCCAGCTCTCCAGCTGCCCACACTGCACAGATCCCAGCTCTGCCCACCCCATGCCAGCTCTCCAGCTGCCCACACTGCACAGATCCCAGCTCTGCCCAGCCCATGCCAGCTCTCCAGCTGCCCACACTGCACAGATCCCAGCTCTGCCCACCCCATGCCAGCTCTCCAGCTGCCCACACTGCACAGATCCCAGCTCTGCCCAGCCCATGCCAGCTCTCCAGCTGCCCACACTGCACAGATCCCTGTCCTGCCACCCCATGCCAGCTCTCCAGCTGCCCACACTGCACAGATCCCTGTCCTGCCACCCCATGCCAGCTCTCCAGCTGCCCACACTGCACAGATCCCTGTCCTGCCACCCCATGCCAGCTCTCCAGCTGCCCACACTGCACAGATCCCAGCTCTGCCCACCCCATGCCAGCTCTCCAGCTGCCCACACTGCACAGATCCCAGCTCTGCCCAGCCCATGCCAGCTCTCCAGCTGCCCACACTGCACAGATCCCTGTCCTGCCACCCCATGCCAGCTCTCCAGCTGCCCACACTGCACAGATCCCTGTCCTGCCACCCCATGCCAGCTCTCCAGCTGCCCACACTGCACAGATCCCAGCTCTGCCCACCCCATGCCAGCTCTCCAGCTGTGGGCCAGCAGCAGCCCCGGCACGCGAGACCGCGGCCTCGGGAGCAGCCAACAACAACAAACTCGTGTGTGAGCCACAAAGGGAAAAACTCTGCGAGGAAACAATCTCAGCTCGACTCTCCCCAAGCCCACACTGTAAATAAGGCCGCGTACGGGTTTGTTTTATTTGTTTTAATGATGAAAACATAGCCCGGATTGTCCCGCTGGCTTGGGCAGGCTCTGTCCCCGAGCAGGGGAAGCGAGGGACACCCTGCAGAGCCACTGTGGCCAGCAAGCCTACAATAAACAATAAAAAACCGTGCCTCAGAGCTCTGGGCTGAGCAGAACCTCAGCAGAGCCTCAGCGGAGCTCTGGGTTGAGCAGAACCTCAGCAGAACCTCAGCAGAACCTCAGCAGAGCCTCAGCAGAACCTCAGCAGAGCTCTGGGCTCAGCAGAGCCTCAGCAGAACCTCAGCAGAACCTCAGCAGAGCTCTGGGTTGAGCAGAGCCTCAGCAGAACCTCAGCAGAACCTCAGCAGAACCTCAGCAGAGCTCTGGGTTGAGCAGAGCCTCAGCAGAACCTCAGCAGAGCCTCAGCAGAGCCTCAGCAGAGCCTCAGCAGAACCTCAGCAGAACCTCAGCAGAGCCTCAGCGGA
This sequence comes from Molothrus aeneus, assembly GCF_037042795.1. NCBI lineage: Eukaryota > Metazoa > Chordata > Aves > Passeriformes > Icteridae > Molothrus > Molothrus aeneus. The sequence continues at coordinate 8,288,012 of NC_089664.1, read as the reverse complement.
GCTCTGGGTTGAGCAGAACCTCAGCAGAACCTCAGCAGAGCCTCAGCAGAGCCCCACACCCTGCCAGGCTGAGGCCAGCCCGGGTGGCACACAGAGACCAGCAGTGCCAGTGTCCTGTGCCAGCTCCACAGCTGGCAGGGAGGGAAACAAACCCTCAGAGACAGGAATGTTGCCCACTTCAATGGCTGTTTCCGAGTGATGTCTGGTCCTGCATGCTGGGGCTGCAGGCCTTTCCAAGATACTCATCCTTGTTTTCCACAGAGATCTCAACACCAGATTGGCTCGCCCACGTCTCCATCGCTGCTGCCATTGTCCTGACACACCATTCCCATTGCTCCACAAGCAGGAGGAACCTTCTGAAATTGGTTTTCTTGGCGTCAGAACAAACCTTTCCTTCTCTTGGAAAGGACCAGGCTTCCTCCTCCTGGTCCAGCTGGGGATGGAGGGTCCAGCCCTCACCTCCACCACATCCACACGGCCAGGCCAGGAGAAAGCCAAGCAACCCAAAGCTGAGACAACCCTCAGACACAACCAGGTTAAAAATACCTCATTTTCAGACTAAAGTTCAGTCCCCAAATGGAAAGAGAGTCCAGGAAAAATGCGGCAGGCCCGGCTGGTGGCTGCCTTCCAGCACGAGCACCTCCCTTCGGAGGAATCCAGCAAGGAGTCTCACTAATCCACCCAGGACACACCAACATTTCTTCCTCATATTATTGGGTAGGGTGTTGGTTTTTTGTTTTTTTTCCTCTTTTTCGTTTTTTTTCCGTCTGCTCAGCAGATTTGCCATTTGCTGGGAAGGCACCACGGCCACGGGCTTGGAGCTGGGGTGTCGTGGGGAGGGGGATGGAGGGACCCCCCTGGAACTGTGTGTGCCCCTGGCACCAGCCCAGGGACTGCAGGGAGGAGAGGCTGGAAAAGAAGGGACCAAAGTGGGGAACACAGCACACGTGTTGGCACTCACACTGAACAAACACACGGTGTCAGCCCCGTGCCTCAGTTTCCCTGCCCTCAAAGATGTGCTGGGGGACAACACAGGGGAACAGGGTGGCACAGGCAGCACTGCCAGCACCCAGCAGGATGGGTTCCCAGCAGGATGGGTTCCCAGCAGAATGGGTCCCCAAGCGTCCCCTCCAACCCCAGTGAGGACTCAGATCTCCCCCCAAGACCATCCCACCCCACTGCTGCCTCCATCACCTGCTTCTGCTCCCTTGCAATTCCCAAACTGCACCCCAAACCCACCTCACTCCCTGCCCAGCCCCGATGAGGTCCCACATGTTTCCCAGGAGGATTTTTGCCCCCCACCACCCTGCTGAGCTCCAGGCACGCTGCCACAGCTCCAGCTTCCCTCGTGCTGACTGGAGACAGGACACACATGGCCTTGCCATGCACATCAATTCCTCACTGTTGGGAAGGAGAGGAGCTGGGGGCTCACATTTGATCCTCGGGGGCTCAGCACCAGCCTCTCCCCAGCCCCTGAAGTGCTGCTCTCCCTCCCTCCCTCCCTCCCAGTGAGATGCCCCCTGAGGAATTTGCACCTCATTCCTTGACACCTGCTTTAATTATAGGTATCAAGGCAGCTTCTGTCTTTCACAAGAGCTGTGAGCAAACTTCCTGCTCCCCTTTCTCTGCGAGGGGTTCCTGACTCACTGCATCCCTCCCCACACGAGCAGAGGGTGATGGGCTCTGCCAAAGCCCCCCAAAGGCTGGAGCAGAAACTCCTGGCACTCGGCTGTGACATCCCAGGGTGATCTTAGGAATTTCAGCCCTGGTTTCCAGCTGCCACCAAGAAGAGTCTACAGACAGCAGTGCCACTGAGACATGGGAGGTGCTGTCTCTAAAGCCATGTGGCTCAGGAGCTCCCTGCACACAGGATGCTCCACGCTCACCCACCAGGCAGCACAAGCTCCTCCAACAGCAAAATCCTGGTGGGTGTCTCCAAAATCCTTCCCCAACAGCACATCCTGATGCTGCAGCATCCCTGTGCCTGTGGCACTGCCCACCAGGCTCTGCAGGGAGCAGGTACACCCCAATGCCAGCTTGGTTCTCCTCCCCAGCTGCTCCCTGGCACCACTGCCCCATCCACCCATCCCTTCCTGATGGAGTTCCCTCTGCAGGGTTGTGGGTTTGAGTGGTGTTGTATTTTGAAACATAAACTCATTAATTTCAGCCTAATGAGGACTTTATTGGCCGGGGATTACCACTATTCAGCTCAAGGAGATGCAAATAAACATTCACAAGCTCTAGAGTCCGTGAAAGGACCCTGATCCTGCTGATGGCTCCCACCCCAGCACCCACCTCTCCATCCAGACAGGTGCTTCCACTGCCATCCACCTTCTCCCTCCCATTCCTAGATTTCCCTGTCCCAATCCACAGGCTGGGGTTAATTTCAGCCTAATGAGGACTTTATTGGCTGGAGATTACCATTATTCAGCTCAAGGAGATACAAATAAACATTCACAGGCTTTAGTCTGTGAAAGGACCCTGATCCTGCTGATGGCTCCCACCTCAGCACCCACTTTTCCATCCAGACAGGTCCTTCCACTGCCATCCACCTTGTCCCTCCCATTCCTGGATTTCCCTGTCCCAATCCACGGGCTGGGAACCCCACAGGGCTCGGGGAAGGGACCCTGTGCTCACAGCAGCCACACCACACCACTCTGCTTGCTTTAATTTTTAATCAAGTCACAAGACGGGGCGGATGCAGCTGGAAATAAATCATCAACCACAACAGCAATAAAAGCACCCCGGTGGCCTCGGCTCAGACGTGGTGAGCACAGGACCAGCAGCCAAACCACCACTGTCCCATCACTGACAGGGTGACAGAGCAGCTCCTGTGCCAAGCCTGGACACTGCAGTTGTCACTGAAGAAATGGTGACAGGGTTGGACCAGGAAAGGAAAGGCAGAAGCTGCTAGAGCCAGTCAGGCCAGCTGCACAGCCCCATATCACTGGGAAAAAGGGATCCAGGATTGCAGCAGTCCCTGGGATACCTGCCCTGGGGACACACATCCCTCCTAGCTCGGGGCTGCAGCTCCCCTTTCCAGCCTCCTCCAGTCCCAGGGCCAAGGGGAAAAGGGGAAAGAAAGTCTGTGCAAGTCTCTCCCACGCAGGAGAGCCAGCAGAGCTCCTGTGCAGGGATTGAGCAACGTGGGGATGAGCCAGCAGCATCTCCCCAGCCCTCACCCTCACCACAGCAGTCAGCTCCCCTAAGCCCACCCAAATGCATGCCAGGAAATGGAATTTCTCCCTGCTGCTGCCCAGAGGATTCCTCTGCACCAGGCAGGAGCACAGGGCTGCTGCCTCCACACCAGGGTCCCTCCAGCCCCCGCCCAGCTCGCAGCAGAGGGATGTTCTCCCTTTCTTCTCTGTGAGGATTAGACACACTTCTTTTCTCTCATTGCTTTTCAAAAGAGAGCCTTTCTATCGCTGCTGATCCCTGGGGGAAATCTTTCTCTCTCTCCCTCTCTCTATTTCTCTCTGTCTTGCTTTCATAGCTGGGACAGTGGGAAAGGAAGTTTTCCTTCATCTCAATCTCCGTGCTGACAGGCACAGCGCAGCCCCCCGGGACCCTGTGTACCCCCAGCTCTGCCTGACCCCACCAGGGCTCCCTGGCAGCTCCCAGCACCACGGGGACACCCAGCCCAAACCCTCTCTGAGCCATTTCGAAACCCACACTTGCGAAATCCTCATAAAAACCCGGGGCAGGACCCGCCAGCAAACCCAGCTCAAGGCAGCTACAGGTGCTCTGCCCTCGCCTACCTGCTCTCTCTCTCTCTCTCTCTCTCTCTGGAGGCTCCCATTACATTTCCCAGCGTTTCTTAAATGGATTTTTGTTTTTTTCTCCCCTCTCCCTCCTCCCTCTTCCTGACTGCTGTGGAACAGATCGAGCTGAGGAGAGGAAACCAAAGCTGGGAGCTGGCAGGGGTTTAGGCACGCACGGCGCTTTTAATGGAGCGCTCGCATGAGGATGGGGAGAACATGCCCAAGTGTGCCTGGGATCACAGCTCACAGCAAAACAAGCAAAGCCAGCCATCCTAAAGTGCTGTCAAAAACACCCAAAAAGTGAACTCATGGTTTTTTTCTACCCTCTGAGCTCTTTCTGTTGCTGAAATCAGGGCCCAGGCTGGTCACAGACGGCGTTTTTTTTAATTATCGACCATGTTGCAATGTTTTCTCTTTTTATTTTTAGGAGGCCCTCTAAAACTATAGAGGAAATTATCCAAAAGAAGTTTGTTCAAACGGCCTGTCAGTTTGAGGAAGTGAAATTAAACCAGAAAAAAAAAGAAACCCCAGCCCTGAATCCTAATAAATCACACATCCACACACACACACAAAATTGGAGAACTCTGGGCATGCCTCCAAAGCCAAGGAAATGGATGATAAACAAAACAAACCTAGTTCTGCCCGGTAATAAAGGCTTCCACAGTGGGAATTTCTCACCCTGGAATCAGTTCCACTGAGAAGGGCACAGCTGGTGGCACATGGGGAGCTTCCCCCCCTGAGCTGTGCCTGCAGGGACAGCCAGCGATGCCATCCCATGCTGAGCTGCTCTCCACGGACAGAAATCCTACACTACGTGAATTTCCCTCCATAAATCCCTCTGGAGCACGCCCTGGTTCTGTCCCCACTGAGAATGGGTTGATCAGCCCATGACATATAGAGGTGGCTGCTTGGTTGTGCTGCTGTCACCAGCTGGGCTAGTAGTGGGGGCCTGCTCAGGGCCCACAGACCCACCCAGAGCAAACAAGACTCACCTTGGAGGGGGGAAAAAAAGCTGCAAAACAAAAGGAAGGGAAAGGGCAAATGGAAGAACGATGAAGATGCTGAAATAAATCCCGCCAGGCACGCAGGTATCTAAAGTATGAGGCAAAATCAGAGTGTGGGACAGCAAAAATGGCAGTGCCAAGGCCCCTTTCAAGGCTCCAGATGCAGCTTCCCATAGGTGAGGATGCTGCAGAGTGGTGCCCATCCCTCCCCACCACGGGGCTCATCCTTTGAGGCCACCCAGCAGCAAGGAGAGCAGGGCAGGGACACTGGCAGGACACAGCCCAGTGACCCCAGAGCAGCCCCTACATGCCCAAAGCAGCATTTTGGGAGACCACAGCTGTGGCAAGAGCTGAGGCTATGACAGCAATACCACAGGAGGGGTGGGGACATGCAGGGGCGACCCCAGGAGCAGCTGGCACAGTCCCCATGACCACCCTGGCACGGCCACCAGCTGCAGGGAGCTGAGCCCAGCCCATCCTCTGCTCCATTCTCTCTCTACCTTCCAGCAGAGGTTGCCATGAAAGAGTTAAAGCTTTCCAAGCTGGGCTCTCCAGAGGACTCCAGTTAAAAGTCCACCAGGCATTTTCCCATGGTGGACTTTACCCCAGTGCGATAACGCGCCCGGAGGTGCCAGCCTGAGAGGGACCAACCACCAGCCCTGGCACAGCAGGGACAGGTGGCACCAGGGTGGGAGACCCCTGAAAAACCTGCACAGCACAGGAATCTGCAAACCAGCCCCCAAAAGCAGCACTCTGGGGTTTGGCAGTGAGAGGCCGCACGGAGCAGCGCTGTGCCTATCCCACCTCACGTGGGAATGATGTGCCTGCCCCCAAGGAGCCCATTCCACCATGTCCAGCCCAGAACAGGCTCAAATTCCCACCCAGCAGAGCCCAGAGATTTCTCTCCCCATTCCTGAGGGCGAGGCAGAGGCAAGTGGCACTGCTGGCCCTGCTGGAACAGCCACCTGGCTCTCCTCTCCAAGGTTGTCTGCAAACCCTCTCTCACCAGGACGACACACAGCATTTTTTAAGAGCTGGGTGATGTAACCAACCCGTATTTATCATGCTGAAAACATCCCAAAGCTCCATGTCTTCCAGCTCCCAAGCACACAGTGTTCTCTTAATAAAATAATTGCAATGATGAATAGCTCCTTATAATGTTCTTCTTCTGCAGCTACTGACAGGGCCAAGAGCTGGGATGGAAAGTCCTTCTCCTCAATGAACGCTCAAGGTACATTCAGGATTTTACCTCCTCCAAGCAAAAAGAGCTGAAAAATTGGGGAAGTGCTGGCAGCGCTGTTCCAAGTCATCCCACCAGGCAGAGAACACCAAAACCCCTCTCCTCCAGCTCAGCCCCATCATTGTCTTAGTAATAAAGTCAGCAAATCACTGCAGGTCAATCCCAGTCCTTGGTTAAGCTGACGCAATCTTGAAGCCACCTGATGAAATCAGTGCTGAGCTCCAGATCCTGCCAAAGGCTCCACAAAAATCCACCCTGACAAAAGCTCCTCTGTCCAAAAGTCCACGGGACCCCAAAAACCAGCACCAGGAGCTCATTTTCTGCACTTTGGAAATCAGGCTGTGGATTCAATCCTTCACTGCAAGTGCTGTGATTTCCACACTCACAATTACAGGGCAGCTCAATGCATTGGGGTTGGCTTTTTTTTTTTTCTTTTTTTTTTTGTAGTCATTTCTACCTTATTCATTTGTAAAGGTGCTTTGAATTAGGAGTGCACTGGCTCTGCCTTCCCTTCCCACGCAAAGCTGGTTTTTACTCCCAGCCAGGACCAGGCTCTCTGGGTGTTTTCCCACAGCCTGTGCTCTCAAAGACTTAAAACTGAGCAGAGAGGTGGCAGAGAGGGACCTGGGACCTCATCCTGGCCTCGACTGCAGCTGGAGGGACTTCCCAGAGCCTGGGAGAACTGGCAGGACCGGCTGCTCCCACCCTGCAGGCACATCCCTACACCCAGCTCCAGGCTCACCCCTTCCTAGCCAGCACTCTCCCACCTCAATGTGTCCTGCCCTCCCTACAAAAGGCTGGTCTGGGGTCCCCAGGTCTTGGGCAGGACTGGAGAGCATCTCTCTGCTCTCAGGGATGAGCCAGCATGAGCTTCACCCTCCATGGCACTGCTTTCAAGGCTGTATCCTAAATTTTACCTGCTTGGGAAAGCCCTGAGCAGAGCTTTGGGGCTCCAACACCATTCCTAGGGATCCACCAAGCTGCGTCCCCAGGGTGTGAGGCTGCATCTTCCAGCATCTTCCTGCATCTTCCAGCATCTGAGGGCAAATGGAACTGCTCCAAGAAAGAGACCTGGAGGACTCCTGGAGCAGCCCCACATCCCCTGAGCTGCCTCAGAGTTTTGGGAAGGTGCCTGGAGAGGAGGATCCTCCCCTCGTGTGCGTGGGCTCCAGATGGGCACCTTGCTGTTTGCTACCTGCCTACCCAGGGCCTGCTGCAAGAAATCCCTGCCCTGCAACATTTCCTGCACACACCTAGAGGCTGTGAAACCTGGCCAGACGTGGTTTTCCTCACCTGCCCAGCCTCAGCTGCCATGGCTCAACACCGGGACAACCGGAGGAGCGGCGCCCAGCTCCCCTCAGCCACCCCAGACAGAAAAATGCAGTGGGAAAAGAGAGAGCCCGAGCCCAAGGGAGCCTGCTGGCCTCTGATTTCCACAGAACAAACCTGCCCCACAGGTGAGGCACAGACCTGCCAGAAGGGAATTGCTGGTTTTGCCCCTTGACGCTCCAAGGTAAAGCACCAGGGCACGGCTACCAAAACACAGCTCCAAACACTGCCACAAACCCCTTGGACAACAAAATCTGTGTCTCCCAACCTTAAAAACAGGGTGTAATTTGGGGTGCCAGCATCAGCCACTCCAAATTGCCCTCTGGGGGTCCTGCTCCCAGCCAGTCCCAGCTCTGAACCGCTGTTCAAAGGCTCCACATTTGCACACAACAGGTACTGAGCTGGCCTGGGGCCAGGCTATCTCCAGCTGGGATCAGCTAAGCCTTCCTAAGTGCTTAAATAGGGGCCTGCAGGTAATTGTCCCAGGAGCCTTAACTCTTCCTGGAGCCCCTCTGAGGAGCACGGTGTAGAAAACCAGCAAGGCTGGCAGTGGAGGGATGTGGATTTAGGGCAGCACAGGTCACTGCATCCTGCCCTCCGAGCCCTACTCCTGACTGCAGCACTTCCCAGCATCTGCCTGGGCATCCTATAAATAAATCCCATGGCAGGGGCTGGGCAGAGCAGCCTGTAAAGCACAGGGCATTAACACCCAGGCTGGCACAGCTGGCTCACAGCGTGCCCAAGCAGCCAAGCACAATTTGCTTAGGGGTGCAGAAAGTTTTGGTTTGCCCCGGCAGGAAGGGAGCCTGGGTGGCCTCTGTAGGTACAGGAAACCCCTTTCTATCACACACATCGCTCTGCTTCCTCTGGATTTCTTTAACCTTTCACTCTTGGCCTGATTTATGCTTTCACACTGATTTTTGCATGCCTGCATTTCCCTCCTCCTCCTCCTCCTCCTCCTCCTCCTCCTCCTCCTCCTTGCCGCTCCGGTGCTGCGGAACCACACCAGCAAAAAAAGCTGGCAGGGCTTTTTGGCATCCAGCTGCCCAGAGCCAGAATAATCCCTGCAGGGAAACCTCCTGCTCTGGGGTTTGGCAGGAGGAGAGGAAAATGCCATGTGTCCTGTGTTGTTGTGCTCCAGGGCTGAGCAGCCAGCACGCAGCCCCAGCCCACCCATGGGATCCACGCTGGGCTGCGTGTGATGGGCAGGCACTGGAGCAGCTAATCTGGGACCCCAGGGACACATCCAAGGCAGAGATGGAGATTCTGCTGCAGAGGAGCTGCCTGGTGAGCCCCAGGCTCCAGCACAGCCCCGGGCTGGTTTTTCCTTGCAGACAAGGAAAGGAATCCGTGAGCAGCTCAGTGCTGAGCCCTCCAAAGCATCCAGGCATTGCACAGCAGGCAGCACCCTGTCAACAAAGGGCATCCCTGGCACCACAAGCACGTGGAGCAGCGCCCAGTGAAGCCATCAGAGGCAGGAGGGCGTGAGGACAGCGGGGACACTGCCTTAATTTCACCTAAAGGGCCCCTTGGGTGGGAAGAGGAGCTGCTTGTTCCCAGTCTCCACGGGGATCCTGGCACAAAATGAGCAAAACATTGGGCTGTGCTGGAAGCATCATCTTCCTGGGAGTGGATGGGGAAGCTGAGGCCAACAACTCCAAGGCACTGTCAGAGCAGGGAGAGCAGCTCAGAGCCCAGGGGAAAGGCTGGGCAGGAATCACAGCTGAACTCAATTCTCCAGGCCCAAACTGGGAGCATTTTAATCCATTCAGTTGTATAAATAAAGAGTGGGAGCAGGTGGCCCTGGTGTCACCAGGCATCACCAGGGAGAAGGGATGACAGAGGCAGTGCATCAGCCTGGTGTTCCACCCCTGCTGTGGTGTCCTAAACCCCACACAACAACCTGAGCCTTACAGGGAAAAGGAGAAAACTCAGGAAAGCATCTCTTCATTCCATTTGCATGGGACATGAGAGGCCACCCTGAGAGCCACCAGCTCCCAGGGCTCCCCCAGCCTGGCATGGCCACCAAAAAGGAAATGAAGTCTCAAAGGTTATCACTGTGGCGTTTGACTGAGCATAAAAATCCTGCTCTGAAAACAAAAACAAGGAAAGACAGGGAAGGGGGGAGAGAGGCAGGGATGTACAGCCCCAAAAAACAGGAGAGCGGATGCAGGGGCTCACCCCACACCAGCACACATCTCCATGGCAGGAAGAGTTTCCCAGGAAAATAAATGCAAAGTCTGTTATAAAAGTTTATCAGCGAGGAAGAGCGAGGGCGCCTGACTACAGGATAGAGATGTCATTATTTTCATGCATCTGCCTTACCCAATTTTATTTAGTTGCTTTCTGCACCATTTCATGCTCATTCTGCTGCTGAGCTAGACAATTGCTTTATAACTCTAGGGTGCAATTTCACTGTCTGTGAGCCACACGCACGCACGCGGGGAGAGCTGCACCTCCCTCCCTTCTCCCCACACCCCGAGCTTTGGAGAGGAGTTTTCTTCATGCATTTGAGGGGGAAAAAAAATAGAAATTAAAATGCTAAGGCACTGTGTTTAATATATTCCAGGAGTGTGTGGGGGGAGCAGCCCCAGCGAGCAGCAGCTCCCCATTAAGGCTGAGCAGGATGAACTGGAGGGCAATCTGCTCTCTCACGCTACTGAGAATGAGAGAGACAGAGCCTGGCAGGCTGCAGGGCAGGAGCGCTGTGAATCACGCTGGATTTTTATGATCAATTGAAAGTCACACTTGAACAAGTGCAGGTCAGCAGGGAGGGTTGGTCACGCAGGTGCCGAGCTCCAGACAGCGGCTTTCAACTCGCTCCTGTCAGCTGGTACCAGCCTTGGTACACCCCTATTTCCTGCTCAACCATTAACCATCCCCCCCAGGGCTGCTGTGGGGTGTGAGGGGTCACCAGAAGGAGCCCAAACGCTGATGGGATGCAGTGTGGGATCATGGATTTCCTCAGCACAGTGTGCTCCAGCACGACCCGGTGCCTGCTCCATGCCACCAGAAACCACAGCTCCTCCACAGCAGGCAGAGCCACAGCTCCCCTGGCCTGATAAAATCACTCACCTCCCACAAATGGGGCAGAAAAAGAAGGGCTGGGGGCAGAAGGGAGCCCAGTTCAGTCTGGTAAGGATGACCAGTACAGAATATCTTTGCTATCCCTATCCCAAGAGCCCCCACATGCACACAGGTCTTTGGGAGCAGGGCAGGGAAGCTGTAGCACTGGCAAACCCCTCTCACCCATCCTTCACACCCCCAGGAGCACCCAAACAGCTCTCCCAGCCCCATGTGATGCCCCTGCCTCTGCTCCTGCCTCTATCATCCAATTCTTCTCTGCCACCGCTCACCATCCCTCACTCAGCTCCCCCATCCCAACCTTGCCATCTCCATGGCTCAGGCTGGATTTTGGCTGGAAGCTCTCCCCCTCTCCTACCATCTCCACATCTCAGGCTGGATTTTGGCTGGAAGCTCTCCCCCTCTCCAGCCATCTCCACATCTCAGGGTGAATTTTGGCTGGAAGCTCTCCCCCTCTCCAGCCATCTCCGTGCCTCAGGATGGATTCTGGCTGGAATTTCACCCCCTTTCCTACCAACTCCACACCTCAAGCTGGATTTTGGCTTGAATTTCACCCCCTTTCCTACCAACTCCATGCCTCAAGCTGGATTTTGGCTGGAATTTCACCCCCTTTCCTACCAACTCCACGCCTCAAGCTGGATTTTGGCTGGAAGCTCTCCCCCCCTGCCCTTCTCCTTCCTCTCTTGCCTCACCACTGCCATTGCCTCACTGCCACTCCGGAACGGGCACGTAGGAGACACGCTGCCCACAACTAAATTGTCTCGCACAGCCCACAGAGTTCACAGCAAAGGGAAAAAATAAAAACAAAACAAAGAAAACAACTCTCCTCCAGCACTCACTTGTCAGCCAAAAATGGAAAAACAATAATCAAATGTTTCTGGAATGAGATGGGACATCCCTCCCTAACCCGCCCCTGGCAGCACAAAGGACCTGCCCCAGGAGCTGAGGGGGCTGTAAATCTCTGGAGGCTCCCTCAGCTCCCCCTCTCTGGATTTTTTTTCCCTTTTTTCCCCAAGTCTGTAAAGCTGAAGAAAGCCAAACCTCCACAAAAGAGGAGCCCATGAAAAGTAACAACCAGCTGGGAATGCCATTACCATTTTATTGGTCCCCAATAGTGCTATTGCTCCTTTTATCTCCTGGCTCTGCAGCGATCCTGCAGCTGATGGGATCCAGGGAAATCCAGACAAGACCCAAACACACCACCAACCTCCACTCTTGGCCCAAAAAACCAAGTCTTTGACCAAAAAAAATCAAATCCCCCATGGTTTGGAAGAAGGAGCAACGACCACAGTGGGAGGGAGCAGAAGGGGATGCCAGCCCTCATTAATTCCCTGACTCTTGAGGCTGTTTCTTCCCTGCCCTGTGCTTTGGGAGCACCTGGCTCGCCCACAAACCCCACCTGGGAGCTTTCCTTTGCTCCTGGGCCAAAAAGCAGCTTTGTGGGGGGAGTGGGTTTGGAGGTTTTGGACCCTGCAGAGCCCAGGGGAGCTCGGTGGAGCTGCCACCCCGGGCTGGGTCAGCTCTGCAGGGCTGGCTCAGCTCTCAGAGCCACCCCACGGCCTCGCTGCCGGCCCCGGTCCCAGCTCTGACACTGCCCCGTGCCTCAGTTTCCCACCCTGGATCTGCCTCATCTTGGGCATCATGAGGAGCTCTGGAGGCAAGATCCATCCCCAGGCAAGATCCATCCCCTGCTGATGTGCAGAGAGAGGCAGGAGCTGGCACGGGCACAGCTGGGAGCAGAATCACAGCCCCAAGGTGCAACCTTGGAACTTTTATTGTGGATCACAGTAAGAGAAAAGGGAAAGAGAGGGGAGGGGGGGAAAAAAAAGCCCAAGCATTTGGTGTTCACCAATGCTCTGTTTGAACAGGATTATTTTTTAACTCCACGTTAAACAAAATTTCAAAGGAGAGGAGCTGCATTTGGGCTTAATTTGAGCCCTTTCTTCCCTTTCTCACGAGGGAATTGCTCCCTGTTTATCTCAGAAAACACCCTCCATTTTGAAAAGCTCCCTCCCCTCTAAATAAAAACTCAGGTTGATTTCCTTGACTTTGCTTTGCTTTTTCTAAGCCAAACCTTGTCAGAAAAGGCAAGTTCTCACAGCCAGTTTCCATCTCAACAATAGAGCATTTTCCCAGGCTAAATTGCTTCTGTCTGAAAATCTTCTGGCAGTTTGAGCTGGCTGGCATGTGTGGGGATCCTTCTGTAGGGTTTTTTAAATCCTTATTTGCAATATTATTTCATCTGCTTCGCGCTGCCTTGATGTTGGAGCAGCCTTTGGAGAGACACAACTGCTCCTCCCTCCTCCTCCTCTGTCCTCCCTCCAGGCACACGCTTCCCTTTGAGGAGGAGAGGGGAGAAATAAAATAAAAGACAAGCAAAGAGGAAAATGTCAGAAAGCTGCTTTTTGTGTGCGTGTCAAACGTTCAAAGTTATTCCAGACTCTAGTCTTTAAATGTAATAAAATACAGCAACTCCTGACAAAATCAATTAAAATAAAACCACCCAGGCTGCCTCCCCTATTGCTTTGTAGCTCTGCTGACTCCAAGAGCCCACCTGGGCCTTTTAGGGAGCAATTAGGGAAGTTCTGGGATGGATCTCGTGCAGACTGAGCGTGCCTCAAGTGCTGAGCATCCCTCCACACTTCTGAGCATCCCTGACACTTCTGAGCATCCCTGACACTTCTGAGCATCCCTCCTGAGTGCCCACATCCTTCCACATCCCCCAGCACCCCTCTGAAATGCCCAGATCCCTCCACAGCACAGGCCAGAGCGAGAAGAGCGCCAGTTTCTTCCCTCCCCACAGGAGATCAGAGCCAGGGAAGGATTAATTAGAGCCCAATTAGGTTGCCCAGCTCACAAGGAAGGTCCCTGCAGCACTTGGCCAGCAGGGCTTTGAGGGATCCCAGGCTATGGGACCCCTCAGTGTCCCCACACCATCAGCACACCCCTGTTCAATCCCTTGCCAAGGGCCACCAGCTCTTGCTGTCTCACTGCTGGGTTATTTATAGCAGGAATGATTTGGGGATTTCAGGCAGCTGGGAGCCTCAGGGAATACTCTGAGCACACACAATCCTCAGGAAAAGGCAGCAGGATGCTCAGAGGAACACGGAGCCCACAGACAAGGCAGGACCAGAGCACACCCCAAAGCCCTGCAGCACCCACAGCTCCTCTGTTTGTTTCTCTCCTTAACCATCCTGCAAAAAACCCTAAAAAATCCAAAATTCAGCCCAGTGGCAGGGCTCTGGCATATGGCAACCCACCCCTGCTCCCAGAAAACAATACTCAACAAAAAGGTTTTTAACCCATTTCTTAATAAATATTTATTTTTGCCTTGAAGATGTGGGTGGGACAAAGCCAGGGTGTATTTTCCAGTGAAATGTTTTGATTCCCCCCTTGTTGGTTTTTTTTTTTTCCCCTCAACAGGAGCAAAGTGCCAATAATAATATTTGCAATGAATAACTCAAATTCTGTGGCTTTCTCCCCCGCTCTCTTTTAAATAAATAAAATACCCTAAATTTGAGAAACACAAACGCTCCCTCCAACCCAGCAGGACGATGTGGAATAAACTCAGGGACACTCTGATTAATTTCACTGCCACAACCCAGATTCTGGAAAAGGGCAAAAATCCCTTCCCAGCTTGTTTTGCATGTGTCAGTGAGGAGAGAGGTTGAGCCCTACAAGAGAGACCAGGACAAACCAGACTTCACCTCCTGCTCCAGCCCCATGGAGCCAACCAGACGTGGGGCAGAGGATTCCTCCTCCTCCTCCCTCACTGGGATGCTCAGATGCTTCCCACATCCCTCAGTTCTCCTCCCTGCACACACTGCCACATCAGCTGTTGATTCCTGAGCGGTATCAAGAGCAGGATTGAGCATCATGGTGAGGTCTCAATCCAGAAGTTTCCACTCAGGATCTCTCCAGGCTCATCCCAGCCACACACACCCCCCCGCCCCAGGGGATGCAGGTGCCTGATGGATGCTCACCAAGCACCCTGGCTGGCCCAGCTGGACATGCAGGGGGTTGTTTTGCTGTTTCCCTGGGAAGTGCTGATGCTCCAGCCCTGAGCACAGCACGGCCAGTCCTCACCCCACATCCTGAGCAGCTGCAGCTGGCCCTGGCACGGCTGCAGGGTGGGGAGAGGGACACACAGAGAGAGAGGGACACACAGAGGTTACAACCTGCTGCAGTGGCCTCCGGAGGGAAGCACTCAGGCACCCATTAACTGTTTCTTCTCCCACCAAGCTGAGCCTTGAGGGAGAGCTCCTCGAGCTCACCATCCCTATTTTCCTCCCCAGAGATACCCAGGGAATGGGCAAAGGGAAAAGAAAGCACTGAGAGGATTGTAAAAGGCAGAGAACGAGCAGCCACCTGAAGAAACGAGTCCTTGCTTGGCACATCAGTGTCCTGTGAAAGCCTCACCTCAGCCCATGCACCCCACCACGGATTTTTTTCTACATTTTCTACATTTTTCTACATTTTTCTACATTTTTGTAGAAAATGTACAATTTACATTTTCTACATTTTCTCCTCCTCCTGGAGACCTGGGACAACACAGAGGACCAAAAACTTGGCAGCCCTAAACCAGCTAAGCCTAGCAAAGGCAGGACTGTAACTGCAGATGGCTCCAAGGCAGCATCTGCTGGATCCAGAGGGGTTTTAAGCCCCTCCAGGGCTGTGGAGGTACCTGTGCCACAGCTCCTATGCCAGGCTGCAGGTTGTCCTGGCACTGGGATGGCAGGCAGGTGACAGCAGCCAGCCTGGGAGATGCCCAGGGACGTGCTGTTCTCATATGGGGAGCCTCTGGCTGGCATCTGCCAGCAGCTCTCCAGAGAAGCAGGAAAATGAGATACTACTATTAAAAGTGCCCAGTGCTGGCCACACTTCCAGCCATGACATCAGCGGGGTTATCTCAGTCTAACCACGGGCAGGACTTGGCCAGGAACCACCAGGTTGGCCTTGCTGGGCCAGACTGAGCTGGGATTTCGATGGGGACACAGTAATGGAGTAGAATTTTGGCTGTGCTGCTGCTGCTCCCCAGCTCAGGCCTGTGCTGGTGTGCAGGGAAACAAACCCCACAAGCTGGGCTGGTTTTCTCCCCCGGGTTTTCCCAGCACCAGCTCCCAAAAATGACACGAGCCAGGGTTGGTGAAACACCCCTGGACCCTGCAGAGCTGGGAGCTGGTGGGGTTTGGACCATGCTGACTCGAAAGAGGCCCCATGGCTCATCCAGCTCTGCTCTGGTTTCACTGGGAAGCTCACAGTTGTGAGCCGAATGTTTGAGCTCACGCTCCCCTCCATCCTCCAAACTGCTCACAAGCTTTTAGACACAACCTGCCTGCACTGCCCAGAGCAGGACCAAGATCTCCCCCTCCAAAACCTGCAGCAACCACTGCCCTTGCAGCCAAAGGGACTTTTCCCAATTATCAGCGACCAAAGACCAGCACATAAAGTTTGGGAGTCTCTCCAGACAATCCCAGACCACACACCCCAAAGAGCTCCCACAGACAGATGGATTTTCTCCTGAGACAAGGATGAGAAGTTTTAACCTTCCCCAGCAGGGCTGCCCTGTTTTCCATGGGGATGCTGCCCAATGTGTGGCACAGACACATTTCTAAATGAGCAGATAAATCAGTTGCTTTTCACTTGCACCAGGGTGAAAATTTCAAAATTTTCTAAATTCTAAATTTCTCATTTCTAAATGAGCAGATAAATCAGTTGTTTTCTAAATTCTAAATTTCTCATTTCTAAATGAGCAGATAAATGAGTTGTTTTCCACTTGCACCAGTGTGAAAACCCTTCCTTGAGCCAGCAGTCACAGCCTCTCAGCCTCTCCCCCTCCTACCCCCTCAAACCACCCTGACTAATAACACAATGTATTTTTTAGCATTTACAGCATAACAGGAGAGTTCAGGACTGACAGAAAACACAGTTAATGTACACAGAGGCCTGAGCCTGCCCGGATAACAGAGATTTGGATTGTCTTCCACAAGAGCATCCAAGGAAATGTGAATTCCCCAAACAGCCACCCCCTAAGGTTAAACCACTCCAGCGGGACAAGAGAGGCACCTTCTGCTGGGATGAGCCCCAAAAGCTGCACTGGACCCAGCCAAAAGGAGCTGCTTTGATTTGGAACCAGGAACACACTGCAGGTGAGATGCTTCTGGCCCCAGCAGCATCTCCCAGCCCAGACAACGAGGGGCACTGTGAAAATGGGATTTTTGGGGGGCACGGAGATGCCACCGACAGCTCTGCCAGCCCACAGGGTCAGGGTGTCCCTGCCAAAGCCCCAGACCACCACAGCCCAGGAAAAGCCTCTCAGCGGGCTGGGCTTGCAGGGAAACCTTGTGACGGTTGTTTGTATTTATTCTGCTCTTTGAAAGGAATAACTGAAATTGCAATTTGTCAATAAAACGAGCAAAAAAAACCCAAAAAACCAAAACAACAAAACAACAACACAATAAAGGAAAAAAAAACCAAGAGGAAGAAAGAATCAAAACACACCAGCGGCAGGCTGGAGAGGCTGAGCACAGATTTAAAGCCCAGGAGGGACGGTGTGGCTGGGCACGGCCAGGCTGGGAGCCCCCGGGCCGAGCGGGGACAGGGATGGCAGCACTCGCCCCTGCTCCCCCGAGCCCGCACTTGGCTCCAGGCCACTCCGCTCAAACTTTTCTTCCCCCCACCCCGAGCACTGAGCTCTGCAATATCACTTCTCCTCCTGGAAGCGAGACGCAGGAGGCATTCGCCCTTACAAGCCAGGACTTGACTCAGTCACCGAAACGATGGCAAACTCCGGTTGGAAATAGGTTTTAAAACGCAGCTAAAAGGAGGAGAGGGTGGGGGGGGGGGGGGGGTAAAAAATAAGAACAAAAAGGCAGGAGGGTCCCAAGCGCGGCGGGTCTGGGAGCCGGCGATGCGAGCGGAGGGGCCGGGCGCTGCCTCCCCCTGCCCGGCTGCGCGCCCCGGATGCCGCGGGGAGAAGGGAGAAAAAATAAAAAAGGAGAAAAAGTCAAAAATTAAAGGAAAAAAATAAAAAGATAAACCGAGGAGAAAGGCAAGAGGGGGAATCACAGGCTGCGCGCTGCCGAGCCCCCAGCAGAGCCGGCCCCGGGCGGGGAGGGGGCTCTGCCCGCTGCCGCTGCCCCGTTCCGAGCGCCGCTGGGGCCGCTGCCCGACCGGCCCGGCCCGGCTCGGCCCGGCTGGGCTCGGCTCCCCGGCCGGGGCCCGCCGTTCCCGGGGCTGCGCCACGAAGGAAAAAAACCCAAAAAAACAACAGCAAACCAAAAGAAAAATCCCAAGTGTACGGCAGGGGCCGGGGGCAGGGGCCGGGCCGGGCCGGCCGCGGCGCTCCCCGGGGAAGGGGCGAGCGCATCCCCCGCCCGGCGGCCCTGAGTGCGCGCCGCTGGAAGGGGCAGCGGAGCCGGGGGAGGGGGGAAGGCGGCAGGACAGGCGCTGATTTTATCGTCCCGAAGCACCCCCCACCCCCCGCGGTAGGAAGGGAGAATCTCTCGGAACAGAACTCACCCAGCGGCAGGAAGTGTTTGGTGTCCATGGCTGGTGCTTAACTCATGCCAAGGGGCTCGGCGAGCGCGGCGGCGAAAACACACAGGCAGGGCGGGCGGAGGGGAGGGAAATCAGCGCGGGGGGAGAGGGGAGGAGGGGAGGGGAAAAAAAAACACCCACGGGGAGGAGGAGGAGGAGGGAGGAAGGGAGGGAGGAGGAGGAGGAGGAGGCAGCAGCAGCAGCAGCAGCAGCGGGGAAGCTGCAGCCCCGCAGCGGCCCCGCAGCGGCGGCCCCGCGCAGCCGAGGCCGCGGAGTTGTGGCAAACTCCAACAATGTAACTCCGGGGCCCGCGCAGGGGGAGCCGAGCCTGGCCGAGCCGAGCCGAGCCTGGCCGAGCCTGGCCGAGCCGAGCCGAGCCGAGCCGAGCCGAGCCGAGCCGAGCCGAGCAGCGCCGCCCCGCGCCCGCCCCGCCGGCCCGCGGAGAGCGCTGCGCTGGTGGTGTTGGATGGTTTTGTTTGGTTTTTTTTCGGTTTTTTTTTTGGGGGGGGGGTTGTGTTGGTTTTTTTTCTTCTTAAAGTGATGGGGAAAAGGAGGGAAATGGAGTGGGGAGGGAAGGAAAAAACACAAGGGAGGAGAAAAAAAAAAAGAAGGGAAAAAGAGGTGGTGAAAAGGGGAAATTAGAGATGTGGAAGAAGCGGGGAGATGAGAGTGGAGAGAGGGGAAAGGAGAGAAGGAAAGGAGAGGGGAAAGAGAAGGAAAGAAGAGCAGAAATAGAAGGGAAATAAGAGAGGGAAAAGAGAAGGAAAAGGAGAGGAAAAAAGATGGGTTTTGTTTGGTTTTTTGAGGTTTTTTTGGGGTTGTGTTGCTTTTTTTTATTCTTAAAGTGATGGGGAAAAGGGAGGAAAATAGAGTGGGGAGAGAGGGGGGAAAGGATAAAATAAAAGGGAGGAGGGAAAAAAGAGGGGAGAAAGAGGTGGTGAGAAGGGGAAATTAGAGATGGGGGAAAGGATAAAATAAAAGGGAGGGGGAAAAAAAAAAGAGGTCGGGAGAAGGGGAAATTAGAGATGGGGGAAAGGATAAAATAAAGGAGGAGGGAAAAAAAAAGAGGGGAAAAAGAGGTGATGAGAAGGGGAAATTAGAGATGGGAGAAAGGATAAAATAAAGGAGAAGGGAAAAAAGAGGGGAAAAAGAGGTGGTGAGAAGGGGAAATTAGAGATGGGGGCATAGGGGGGAGATGAGAGTGGGAAGAAGGGAAAGGAGAGGAAGACGAGAGAAGGAAAGGAGAGCAGAAATAGAAGGGAAATAAGCGAGGGTAAAGAGAAGGAAAAGGAGAGGAAAAAAGATGGGAAAGAGCAGGAAGGGAAAAGAAGTGAGGAAAGAAGAGGGAAAGAGAAAAGAGGGGAAAGAAAAGGGGTGCGTAGCGCTGCAGCAGGAGGGGGAGCAGAGGGGGTTCCCAGGGTGATGCTGAGCAATGCCAGCTGTGCCCAGCCCCGGAGCCCTGCCTGTCCCCGGGCATTGTCACAGCCCGGGCAGCGCTCAGAGCACGATTTATTTCATTTCCCATCCGTGAGGCACAACAAACAACTCTCTGTGCGTGTGTGTGTGTGTGTGTGTGTGTGTGTGTGCGCGGCTCCTCCGCAAACTCTCACCTCCCGAGCTCCGCCGGTACCACCCCTGGCTGCTTCCCAGAGCCCCGGCCCCCCTGCCCAGGCAGGCCTCCAGGTTTAATAAATGATACTCAGCCCTGTAAGAATGTGTATTAGCGGCTTGATGGACCAGAGCGACTCCACTATGCATGAAGCATATTAAACATGGTATCGACCCCTCGCTTTCCACGGCGGTAACATGCATAACAAACAGGCTGGGGCCACGCTGCAGCTGCTCACACACACGCTGGGGAGCCAGGCTGGGCGCTCAGAGAGGCTGCAATGACACCAGGGACAGCTGCTGCTGGCACAGGTAGCTCCCAGAGCAGAGCCAGCCTTCCTGCAGTGAGTGCACCGGGGTAGCTGGGACCATCTGGGGTGTCCCAGACGCTCTCCCTGTGTGGCAGATCCGTGGAATGCTCCCCAGCCTTATCTGCCCTGGTTTATTCTTTAATTGGCCAAGTGTCTCGTGCCAGAAATATCGGCGGGCGAGCTGCTCCTCCTGGAAAAGCGAGGCCTCTTATCTGCCATCGGTGTATCCTCTTATCACTCCATCTCCTGCCTGTCACTGTGGCATCTCAAGCCACACAGGAAAGGCCCCCAACACCTGGATTTCTCCTACAACTCTTCTGTTTGTAGGAGAACACAAGACCCTGGCTTTCCTGCAGGGCAGAACCACATGGGGATGGTTGGATGAGGGGTACACAGCTGGCAACACCCCAGGATCCCAGTTTGGGACCTCTTCACCCGTCCATTTCCTTTAGAATAAAAATTCCAGATCCACTGCAACCCACCTGAAGAACCAAAACAGCAAAAAGGACCAGTCTTGTGTCAGGCATGCGGCTGCAAACTGACACTCAGGTGGAGCTGCAGAAGTTGAAACTAAATAAAGCGTCCTGGATCCTTTTAATCCTCTGCTCCTGTAATTTCAGCGTGTCCAAACAGATTTTGGTGTGTGTTTATAACTGGTAACTTCATTTGCTCCCGGGCTGGGACCTTAAATGCCAAGTTTCATCTCCAAGTCAGTTTTTAAGAGTGAGTTACATCAACTCCTGGGAGAAAAGGGGAAAAAAGGAAATAAGTGAGGAAATAAACGAAAGTTGGGGGTTGTCAGAAAAAGCAGGTTCAAAGTCTCTAAGAGTGCAAAAATCACAGATTTCGTGGATATCTGTGTACAGACTGACAGCTCAAAGGTAGAAATGGGTTTCCTAATAGACAAACTAAAGCTCATGAGTCTGATAATGGCAAACACAGCTCGGGGCAGAGCTGGGCTCTCACCTGCCTGTCCCCACCCCGCTGTGTCCCCAGGCCTTTGGGGCTTTGAGTGTGTGCATCCCCAGCACAGGGGTGGGGATGTGGCCCCAAAGCCCCATCCCAAAGCAGGCTCAGCTCCCAGGGTTACCAGAGCCAGGGCTGCAAATCCACCTTTGCAGACTCCCAAGACATGAAATTACCATAACCAGGACATTTCATGCTCCTCTCCCATCAAGCTGTTTAGAGCAAATTAAATTTCTCCCTAACCAGGCTGTAACAGTTCATGTTAGATGTGGATCTAAATGTTAATTGCAGTGACAATAACAGGTCTGATCCTGCACTCCTTATTTGAGTAAAACCTCCCACAGAAGCCAAAGGAATTTTGCCCCAGAGAAGGCAGCTGGATGCAGTCCCACATTTCCAGTCTCTTGAAGATGCCAGAAGGTAAGCCAGGATATTTCTGTGATGTTACAAACCTTCTCTTTCCCTTTCCCCTCCCTTCCACCTCCCCTGAGTTCTTTAATGCACTATTAATTTAATAAGCTGCCTAATGCTGTGCTCACCTTCAGCCTGGCACTTCCCAGCAAGGACTTCAATCATCATGGGGGGGCACATTCAGGTAGTTTTGGCAGCTCCTTGCCTTGTACATCTGGTTGGTGCAGGGATGCTCGAAGGTCCTGTGCGGGCTGGGAGAGCTGGCTTGGCAAAATGCTGCTCATGCCCTCTGCACCCTTGGGTGATGCCAACACCCTTCAGCTCCTGGGGAAGGCAGGCTGATAAAATGGGATTGTTTAGGGGTGCCTGGCCTCAGCTCTCAGGCCTGGCTGAATTTGGCAGGGAGGGATGGATGCTGTGTTTATCAGATAAATCAATTAGGCAAAGACTTCTCCTTCCATCCACACTCCCACCCCATTGCCAGCCCTTTGGGGCAAAGGGATCCAGGTGCTCGTGGGCCTCAGCAGGAGACAGGCACTGAGATGTTTTGGGAGCTGGGATCACGTTCAGAACTGGGCACTTGGGTCCAGGGAGTGAACTTGGAAATCACAGCCTCTGTGATTTTTTCCTAAGTGGTTCCAGATTTTCTTGTCCATAACCCTGAATTATCTGACAGGGCACACAAAAGCAAAACCTGCTGTGCTTCCCCTACTGTTTTATACCCTCCTGCACAGTTAGAAAAAAAAAATTAAATCTATTTTCCTGCCTGGCTGCATTTTGTTACAAATTAACAAAAGAATAAATGCAAAATCGGAGTGAGAGAGAATAGAAGGAGCTCATGGGCTGTGTCTGGGGTCCATCTCTCGCTGCACATGGAGGCTGTGACAGGTGGCCAGAGGTGCCAGATGTGGGAGCAAGGGTGGCTGTGGCCACTGGCCTGGGGCTTGTGGCCAGAATCCCTCCCTGGGCAGGCAGTGTGGGGCTCCAGTGACCTGAGAACCAAACCCAGCCAAGGAGAGACTCCTTCCACTCGTGCAGAGTTTGTGGGACCTTCCCAGGCTTGTCCTCACCTCCAGGAGGCTGCTCTCACAAAGTCACTGCAGGTTCCAGGACCAGGATCTGTACTCCCTGTGTGTCCTAGCAGAATTACAGGAGAAAAGCCCCTGCACTGTGCAATTTCCTGCCTGGGTCTGTAGCTCTTCAGGACAGCACCTACCCCATGCTCTCAGGGCAAGAGGAGCTCACAACTTGCTTTTCTTCCCACTAGGAAGGAGGAAAAGACACAAGAAGACTTTGGGGGACAGGTCAGAGGCTCAGGAGCCTGAAAGTGGAGTTAATCCCTGAACAGAGCCTTGCCAAGACCCTCAGCATCCCTCAGCCACATCCAAACCCAAACCCACCCAGCTGCTGAGGGGGCTCCTGCTCCTGGGGGAGGCACTGCAGGCACCAAGCAGCAAAGCTCCAGGACGAGCCACTCGTGTCAGTGCTGCAGCCTCCAGCTGCCTGCTTTTGTTTCCCAGCAGCATTTCACAGGCTGCTGCTGTTTGTTTATGAAGTGAGATGCACATGATTTATTTGATCTGCTGGAGGGCCTCATTCCCACGCTGAGGACAGGCAGAGTTGCTGCATTCTCCCCTCTTTTGGGGGCTGCTCAGATCAAATCCCCTCTTGCACAGGCAGAACTGGACATGAAACATTGCCAGAGCCCTCCAAACTCCAAGCCACGAGGCTGCATTTGTTCTTGTCTGTCTCTGCATATAGAACAAGTGCTAATAGAGTGTTCAGGCTCTTAAAACAGGTTTGGGGAAAAGGTCTCAGGGCACCTGGGCTCTGGTCTGGATCCAGCTTGAATAATCCTAAGGGAGGTTTCATCCTCTCCTCGTGCTTTTCTGGTGGATTGGGTTTGGCATGTCTCACCTGGCTTGCAGGGACAGTGGTTTAATGAACTGCTTTGCAAAATGATTTGACAAATGGAGAGTCTACTCCTGCCTTTTTTAACACCTGAAGATCTCTTTATTCCAGCTCATCACCCAGGCTGGAGCCTGGCTGCCAAAGAAGCCAGCAAAGAAAGCATTAAGGGATGGAAGATGAAACTCAGCGCATGAGCCGTGAGATTCACAGAGCATCTCCCATCCTGGCAGTGCCAGGGCAGCCAAACCCTCACTGGTGGGAGCCCAGGAACCCAGGCAGTGCCAGGGCAGCAGCTGGAGCTCAGCCCAGCCTGCTCAGCGTGGCACAGACACCACCTGATTCACACCAGGGCTTTTGAGGATGTGACTCAGTCACTCAGACACAGCTCCTCTGCTGGCCTTCCCCTGGTCCCTGCATACAAAACACTTTGCAAATGAAGTGTGAAGATAATATGCTTTATCATGGGCATTTATTACCTGTGATTGTGGTATAAATCTCCCTCCATTCACATACATATACATAAGGTGTATATAAATATGCAGTATCCAGCAGTACCCAGAGCCTTTTTGATGATGTCAATGTAGCCCCCGTAAAGATAGTGGGAAATGATTCATAATATTTATATGACAGACATGATATGAACTGTAATAGCCTGTTGGGATGGAGAATATCCATAGGTCTCTGTCAGCCACAAATGTGATTTAAATATTATATATGTGGCAACTGTAGCATTAGTAATATGATAGCTGTTATTGATAGTGGTCATAAAATGCAGTAGTTTTGCACTGAAGAATGTGAAAAATAATCTAGTGGTTTTCCTAATGGTCTTCCCAGCAATGCACTGAAAGGAAGTGTACTTTCAATGCCTCCTTTTTTCAATGCCTCCTCCTCTCCTCCCCCCACCCCAAATTACCATCACATTCTCTCAGATTACTGCCAGGGCCATATTTTACTCTGCTGATGTCAGGTTGTAGCATCTCATCCCCCTGGGGCTGGCTGGGGAGGGCAGAGGGTCCCTGCAGAGGCCTGGGAGGGTCCTGTTGGTGCTTCCTCTGAGAGCACAGAGCAGGAAGAAGGCAGAAAGCAGCAAGAGAGGGGCTCAGGGGAGTGGTGCCACTCTGGGTGTGAAGTCTGGATCGTGGCAAAGGGTCCTCATCCAGAATAAATCAGCACAGCCCTGCAAAAACAATGCAGCCACACTGAGTTACGCTCGCTGGGCCTGCCAAGGGGGGTTCTGGCACTCAGAGATGGGAGTGAAGCATCTGAATCCTCTTCCTTTCCCTTCCTGGCCTTCCACACCCAGAGCCTGCCCAGCCAGGGGTCTGCTGGAGGACTGGAGCAGCAGCAGGAGGGTGGATAAAGGCACCCTGAACCTTCCCTGTACCTCAGGGTTTACCTGGGCTGGAGCACAGGAGAGCTGGGGGTGACACCCCTGGCCCAAAGGGGTTTGCTCTTTGGCCACCACACCCCTCCAAAAGCTCCTCAGGGCACAGCACGGGGGCTGGTGGGAGCTGAGGGACCCCTGGCCACAAAACCAGCCCCACATCTGAGTAAAGATGTCTTCCCATCACTTCCAAAGCAGCAAAGGTCGCTTCCCTGCTCGCTGCCAGCCTGCTTTGATCTCCCCATCTCTGCCCCTGGAGCAAAAACAGAGGGAAAAACTCCTTAAATCCATGACAAACCACTGGCTGCCACATCCATAAATTACACCAGCCTCTGGATTTCCCCTGTGAGCAGAACCAAGGGAGGGTGACACTTGCCAGGGTGGGCAGCCCAGCTCAGGGTCCCTTGGATGCCACAGCCTGGTCTCACCCAGCAGGGTCTGGGGGGGATTCAGGGACCCAGATCACCCCCAGAAATGCCTGGGGTCCATCCAGGGAGCTGCTTTGGAAGGGAGCCTCGACCAGGGATGAGGTGCTGCTCAAAGGATGCTGCACCTGTCAGGGGCAGGAGCAGCCTGGGAGGGAGGAATTGGGCTGCTGGCTCCATCCCTCCACATCACAGGGAATAAATCAAGGCAGTGATATGTGCTCCAAACACAGCAGACCTCAGGGCGAAGCATTGATCAGCTCCCTGGTGTGTAGCCTTAAAAAATAAATTAATTAGAGTTCTGTTAGCAGGGCTTTGCAGAGGGCCCCACTGTGCTGGCACTAACGAGGGGTGTGGGGCTGCAGGCTGACCTCTCCCACCCCTCTCCAAAGGGATTGCATTCCCCAGGACTACATTTAAATATTTTAAAGCTAACAGGATGGCCACATTTCAATTTAATCCAAAGCACCGGGCTCTTGGTGGACAGACCAAGGAAGAGCTTGTGCACAAATGAGTGAAATTGGAGTGAGGAAGAGGTGCTGATTTTCCCCAAAAAAGTAGAGAGGAACAGTAACCCACCCTCCATCAACCACATGTCCAGCCCTCCCTTGCAGATGATCTCTTCCCATTTTTAATTTTGGCAACACAGAACATTTTATAAAAGTCTTTTTGAAAGTTGGAGTCCAGGAGTAATTTAATGTCAGTTTTCTCCATCATTTGCATTGCAAGGGACCTGATCTTCCTCTTCCCCACCCCGGTGTGAGCCAGGCATTGCTCCAGGGAAAACCATGGGCCTATTTCTGCTGTCGTTTCCACAAACATAAATCAGGAATTTACTCAGTTGAAATAAGTGGAGCTGCACCAGTGTAAAAGCAGTGTGAGCTCAGAGTTACAGTGCTATAAAAGCAGTGTGAGGCTGGAATCAGCCTCGGTATTTATGGAGATGGTTTGAGGAAAGCCTGGGGAAATTAGTAAAATTGGGAACAAACAAAGAGAGAGGGAAAAAAAAAACAACAAAAAAGGCATGTGATTTCCTGATGATTTGGCAAATCAAATCCTCAAGGCCAGCACTCATATTCCTTCCTCTGCTGTGCTGCCTGTTCTGCTGAGCACTCCTGCCAGAAGAGCCTTTCTGTATTATTCCTCTTCTGAGTGACGCAGCTGCGAGATGCTCGCTATGGAAATGCCGTATAAAAATAAATTGAATCGAATTAGGGAAACAACTAAAGTAATTTCTTCTCTGTCCTCACATTAATCCATTTAGGTTGATTCTCTGGGTGCTCCAAAGGGGATTTGCATTACTATCCTGTCAGCAGCCACAGTCCCTTCCTCTCTGCTCAAACAAGCCTCAGCACCTCCTAATTTGATGTCTTTTTATTATTCTCCCCCTCTGCCTGCCCCTGCATGGAGACTTCAAGAGGATTTTTTCCAGGGTGATTGGCTTCCCCGGCAGGTTGGATTAAGGCACGATTTGCTCTCAATTGTGACGTTTTAATGAGATTCATTTTTTTTTTTGAGCGGGGTGGGGAGACAAATTAAGAGAAGGGAAAACAAAAACCATCTTGTAAATGAAATCATGATGTGTGAGGCCTGAGATCTAATGAGAAGCATATCAGTGGCAATCAGAGTTGCTAATGGAGCCCGTGCATTGATATCTGCTCCGAGGCAGCCACGGCGATTCCGGCAGAGGCTGGGCCCTCATCCCCATCCAGCAGGGATTTCTGCTGCCCTAAAATCACACGTTGTGTGTGTGAGAGGATGAATTCCAGAAGGTCCCAGGGCCCGGGCTGTAAGTAGGTCAGGCGAGATGTTCATCACCACACTCTCAAATGGCCTCGCAGTCTCCGTGCCCTGAGGCCAGGATGCACAGCAAGCAGTAAATAGCACAGGGCTGGGGGAAAAGGGCTCCATCCTCCTGCCAGGCCGGCCATGGGGACCTGGCCATGGCCTTGGGGACACCCCAGGGTCCTCCCCGTGCTGTCCCACACGCTGGTGTGGCACTGGCTCCGCTCAGGGATGTTCTGGTCCATCCCTGCTTCGTTCCCGCTGAGTCTGTCAAGGTGTGCTTGGGTATTCCCATAAGTAAAAAAGGAGCTGGCTCTGCAAAATAGTCCCAGGGAAATCACCAGCACTGCCATGAGGTGTAAGTAAGTCAGCCCTTGATGCTGGTGAGGAGCCCTGCTTGTCTGAGCTCAGGGACAGCACAGCAGCACAGCCACCCCTCACATCAGCTGGGGGAAATGCTGATTTTTTTCCCCTCTTCTCAGTTGGTAAAAGATCCCAGGATTTGCCATGAAAACCCCAGAGTCACCCTCAAACTGGGTCCCAAGGTAGGAGGTCTTGAACTTGGCTCTCTCCCACTGCTCCAAGCCCTGACCCCTGCACTGCACAATCCCCCATTTCCTCCTCCTCCAGAGCCCAGGAGGCTTTCTCTGCTCTGTTATTTCAGCCCTTTGGAATTTCCCTGCAAAAATGAAAGTCCACCAGAAAAATTCCCTCTTGGCTGTGTCACACCCCCAGAGGGGCAGACACAGGGGGCTGTGGTTGCCCAGGATGCTGTGAGTGGATCTGGGGGCACAACCCCTGCTCCATTCTCCTCTCCTCCTGCCCATTTGGGACATCCCAAATCCTGCAACACCCCCAAAAGTGCTTTGGAGAAGCAAGGCCTGGGTCATTCCCCTCTGCAGCTCTCGTGCCTGCTCTCCCAGCACTGTGATTTCCAGGATGCATCCTGGAATCCTGACTGCCAGCTGCTGAGACTGCGTGTTTCTGGGAGAGAGAGGCAGCTCAGGGGTTTCCAGTGTAAATCATGGGACAATCCAACATAAATATTTCAAAAAAGATATGGGAGGGGGGTGGAGAGCAGCTTTGGGGACGGGGGGGGGGGGTGATTCTGCTGCCATTTACACGATGGGAGGTCGGACGTCACTCCCCAGCCTGGAGTGACCTTGGCTGATTCTCCCAGTTTCACTCAGATTTTGTGGCAGCGTCACCAAGAGCTGGGTCTGACCCCTGAGGTCTTGCTTAGCAAGCAAGGTTGGAATTCCAAGAGTCTTTTCCTGAAATTTTTTGAAATCTCCTGGTTTCCTCCCCCAGCACTGACCTCAGCTCTCAGGGGTTTGTGCCCCTGGAACAATTCTGCTCCACAAACACAAGAGATCCCAGAGTTTTTGGCACAGCCTGACAGTGAGATGCCCTGGCCATGGATGGGAAAGGCAGGTAACAGTTCCTGTGGCTCTTTGGGAACATCTGGGTTTGCTGCTGCTCCAAGCAGTTTTTGATCCTGCTGTTGGGTGCATCACTGAAACACAGTTTGTGGCCCACCATGCTGTAGGAAACATTATCATCCCAAAGAAATTCAAAAAATACAGGTGCATGGAGGGCCATGCTGCCTGGCAGAACAGGAATCCTCCACTTCCAGACCCAAACTCAGCATCAGCCAGAGGAGATGTGCTCAAGGCAGGAAAGGTTGGCCTCTCCTCACTTCTGCTGCTGAAGTTTGCCAGCATTGATGGGGAACATGGAAGGCAGGGACCAGGACAGTTTTACTTCCCATGTCTGCTTTTTGTCAAGGATCAATGGTTCCAGGGTTTTTTGCCAGATGAACCCTGGTTAAGTGAGTGTATCTTGGCTCCCTCAAGGCTGGCTCTCGCTCAGCATCTCAGCAGGCTCTGAGTTTGAAGCTGGGTTAGATGTGGCTCTGGCCTTTGTATCCCTCTCCAGTGGGCTGGGCTTAAAAACTTACTTTTGGTCTTCTGAGTGTGTGGTCATTCCCTAATTGAGCCTAAACACCTTCCCTGTGTGGGAAGCAAGGCTCAGGTGGGTGCCAGTCCCAGGGGCACCCATCCCACGGGTGCCATCCCAGAGCGCTGCCCTGGGCAGGATCCATCCCCCAGTGCTGCCAGATGTGCTGCCTTTGGTGCCAGGCAAGCTCAGTCCTGCTGCTCCAGGCTGGAGCAGGCTGTTCCCAAATAATGCCTGGTTCTGCAGCCACAGCTCAGTTTTACCCAGAATTTTGTTAGGGGTCAGGTTTCTCCATCGGCTGCTGCAGCATCAGCAGGGACGTGGCAAAAACCATCAAAAGCTGAGGAGGGGAGAAATTGTCCAGGTCTGTGTGGACAAGGGGCTGTCATGTCCCTGTCCTTGTCC
Source organism: Molothrus aeneus (assembly GCF_037042795.1). Lineage (NCBI taxonomy): Eukaryota > Metazoa > Chordata > Aves > Passeriformes > Icteridae > Molothrus > Molothrus aeneus. The sequence continues at coordinate 8,258,890 of NC_089664.1, read as the reverse complement.
CTGTCCTGCTGCCCACACCAGCAGCCCTTCCAGACCCTGCCCAGGTAATTACAGAGCTCACATCACCTCATCACACCAGTGAGTACCTGCCCCATTATCACCGTGGCTCCACAACATTCAAACCTCATCAGTTTTCAGTCCTGACTGGGCTTTTTAATAACCTGATGAGGGTGCAGCTGGACTTTGACATGTCCAAGGGTAATCAGAGATCCTGGGTCTGCCACAGAAGCAAAATGCAAAAGAAAACATTATCAGAAATAACAATAACAGTGTTTGTGAGCTGCACGATGCAGGAGCTCAGTGTTGGAGTTGTTGCTTCATTCCCAGAGAGCTCTCCTGCTAAATCTTTTCTGATATTAAAGCTGGCTCGATAGGGTCCTGCTCCCTGGTTGAAACATCAATATTACTAATAAATAGAAATAACAAGTGAGGTAAAGGGCCAGACCAGCCTGACCTGCTTTATGAATTAATGTAGTGAAAACTGGCCCTTTTCCTCCAGCCTTTATATACTGCAGGCACATATATGAACGTTGTACACATTTATTGGACATCAGAGCTTTGGAATACAGCTGGAGCCATGCTGTAACCTAATTACTGTGCCAGGGAAAAAATGGGAAAGGCCCAATGCACAGCCCCCTTTGGCTTTCAGGGTTGCTAGGAATGAAATCACCTCTCCCAGGCAGGATTTTTTTGTCCAGGGTGGATCCCCTCCAGCCCCAGAGCTGAGGGGTTTCTGTGGGATCCAGGGCTGGTCGTTTGCAGGGATTTTAGCTGGAGTTTGTGGGTCTTGTGGCAAGGCCATGTTTGGTTTGGAGCTGGGCTGTTTGGGGGATTGCTGCCAACAGGAGCTGGGCAACCTGACCCCTCCACCCTGTGAGTGTGCTGGTGGCTAAATATATCCATATATCCATATATCCCTAGCTATATATATCCATATATCCCTATATCCCTGGCTATATACACCCATATATCCATGTATCCATATATCCATATAACCCTGGCTAAATATATCCATATATACATATATCTATATATCCATATATCTCTGGCTATATACACCCATATATCCATGTATCCATATATCCATATAACCCTGGCTATATATATCCATATATCCCTGGTTATATACACCCATATATCCATTTATCCATATATCCATATAACCCTGGCTAAATATATCCATATATCCCTATATCCCTGGCTATATACACCCATATATCCATGTATCCATATATCCATATAACCCTGGCTAAATATATCCATATATACATATATCTATATATCCATATATCCATATATCTCTGGCTATATACACCCATATATCCATGTATCCATATATCCATATAACCCTGGCTATATATATCCATATATCCCTGGTTATATACACCCATATATCCATTTATCCATATATCCATATAACCCTGGCTAAATATATCCATATATCCATATATCTATATATCCATATATCCATATAACCCTGGCTAAATATATCCATATATCTATATATCCATATATCCATATAACCCTGGCTAAATATATCCTTATATCCATATATCCATATATCTATATATCCATATATCTCTGGCTATACACACACATATATCCATGTATCCATATATCCATATAACCCTGGCTAAATATATCCTTATATCCATATATCCCTGGCTATATATATCCATAGACCCCTGCCTATATATATACCCATATATCCATATATCCTTGGCTATATATATCCATATATCCATATATCTCTGGCTATATACACACATATATCCATGTATCCATATATCCCTGCCTATATATACCCATATATCCATATACCCATATATCCCTGCCTATATATACCCATATATCCATATATCCCTGGCTATGTACACCCATATATCCCTGGCCATATATACCCATATATCCCTGGCCATATACACCTACAAAGGTGGGGACAGAGGTGCTGGGCACTGCTCTGCTGCCCTGGAGCTCTGCCCTGTGGTTCCTGCCTGCTGGAGGATGATTTCTGGGAGGTGTGAGGCAGACGTGGCCGAGCTTTGGGATGTGAGCTGATCCCGGTCATGTTCTATCCCAGATCCACTTCCTGGGGATGCCAGCATAGCTTTACACCATGGAGCAGCAATCTGGGGCCAGCCCTTGCTCCCAGACACACACACACACCGTGTGCTGTCCATAATTTATAAGCTATTCAAAATTTATCGCCGAGAACAAACTTCGGCTGCAGAAGGGTTTTAAAGCCTTGTTAAGTATTAAAGTGGAAATATCCGTGCTGGTGAGGATGGGGATGAGGATGAGGAGCATCCTCCCTGCCTGCCCACCTCAGCCTGCCCCGTGCAGGCCTGGCAGGGCTCAAATTACCTCTCTACCCCTTTATTTTCCTTTTTCCACCCCTTTTTTTCCCTTTGTGCTGCCCCTCCATCGCTGCATTTCTCCAGCCCCAGCAGGCCCTGGGTCAGGGGTTTAAAGCCTTGTTAAGTATTAAAGTGGAGATATCCGTGCTGGTGAGGATGAGGAGCATCCTCCCTGCCTGCCCACCTCAGCCTGCCCTGTGCACCCCAGCAGGGCTCAGATTATCTCTCTACCCCCTTATTTTTCCTTTTCCCCCCCTTTTTCCCCCGTTTTGTGCTGCCCCTCCACGGCTGCGTTTCTCCAGCCCCAGCAGCCCCTGGGTCAGGGCTTTAAAGCCTTTGTAAGTATTAAAGTGGAAATATCCGTGCTGGTGAGGATGGGGATGATTATGAGGAGCATCCTCCCTGCCTGCCCACCTGTGCAGGCCTGGCAGGGCTCAGATTACCTCTCTACCCCCTTATTTTTCCTATTCCCCCCCTTTTTCCCCCTTTGTGCTGCCCCTCCATGGCTGCGTTTCTCCAGCCCCAGCAGCCCCTGGGTCAGGAGTAGGTCGGGGCTGGCCGTGCCCCCCTCCACTGCCCCCAGCCCCTTCCCTGGGGGGACCCTTGGCTTTGCTGCAGGGGGCCCAGGCCAGGCTGCAGAGGGGCTGACAGAGCCATACAAGCACTTGTCACCCCAGCAGTGACAAATCAGCCTCGGCTGACAAGAATGGATGGAGCTGCTTCCAGGGCTGATGAGGGGCTGGGGATGCTCTGGGGGGGGATGCAGGAGAGCTGCTGGAGGTGGGAGGTGAGGTGGGACTCAGGTGGCTGAGCTGGGGCAGCCCCGTGCTGGGGATGGGGTTTGGGGTCTGGGCTGGGGGGAATTTAATAAGTCCTACGTGGCCTCCTGGCAGAGCTTGGCTTAATGGGATGCCAGAGACGACAGGGTTGCCTCGATCTGCTCATTCGCTGGGCCTGGGGAACCATCCATCTTGTTCTAACCCTATTTTAAAAAAATATAAAAGGAAAGAAAAGGAGGGGGTGGGGGAGAAAGAAAAATGATAAATCTGTTCAGGGCTTTTGTTTGCCTGCGATTCCTGTAAAGGACAAAAAAAAAAAATGAAATAAAAGCCAGGCCCATTTTTTCCCTGCTTGGTGTTGCCATGGGATAGAAAACCCCCTGTTCTCAAGAGTGCAGTGCCTTTGGGGAGGGGAAAACCCCTCGTTAACGTTATGAGTTGCATCTGTTCCCTGGGTCTGGGTCACTTCCAGCTCTCCAGCTCTCCCTTGCTGCCTCCCCCACCCCCTCACATTCCTATTGCTAATTTATTTGCCTATCCATGCCCTCAGAAAGCAAAGGGGAGATCCTGGCTCCCAGCTTGGGCTCTGAGACAATGACCACCATGCTGAGAGCATCCCAGATCTGAGAGCATCCCAGCTCTGGGAGCATCCCAGCTCGGGGAGCTCTCAACCAGGTGCAGGAGACAGAGTGTGGAGCAAGATCTCAGAGTGCAGTGCCTCCTCAACCCTCTGGAAAACAGAAATAATAATCCTGGGTCACCACTGCAAGAGGCAGGAGAGGGAATTCCCCCTGGGACAACGCTGTGGGCATGGCAGGATATTGATCCTGCACTCCTCCTTCTGCTGGAACCTCTGACCTGCCAGAGCTCTTGAGGAGCCAGATGAACAAACCTCCCTCTCCTGCTCCTGCTTGGCTCCCCAGCTCTTTCCCTGCTCAGGGAATGCATGTGATCAGGACCCAGCACTATTTACCACATCTAGGAGGGTGAGGAGGCGTAAAAAAAGATCTTTGATGTAGCACACTGCCATAAAAACATGTCTGTACAGTGGAGCAGAGGCTCTCCAGGACTTTGCAGGGTGAGGGAACTGGCTGGATATTTCCAATGGCATGGGGCAGGGAAGGTACCAACCACTGCCCTTATTGGAGCTCCAAGGTGAAGCACTGGAGCTGCTGCAGGGCTGGGAGCCATAAAGCAAAGAGTTTCACAGTGAGAGACAAAACAGACCCAGCACAGGGAGAGGAGGATTTTCTTACCCAGCCGTGGCTCCTATCTGCTCAGATCCCATTTCCAGGCTATTTATAACCCAGGTGGCAGCAGAAGGCTGGTGGCTGTGAGCACTGAGCCCCCAGCACCCCGTGGCTGCCTGCACCACGCTGCCAAATGTGCCTGGTTCTCTGGAGATCTGGCTCCAGGAGCAGAGAGGATCAGCAGGCACAGCCACCTGGCTCTGCTCTGCACCAGGGAACATCCAGGAGGAGTTTGGGTGGGGGCAGGCAGCAGGATGGGGCTGCAGAGAGGGAAGAATGGTGTGGAACAGAGCTTTGGTGCCTGATGTGCCAATGGGGACCAAAACACAGCTGTGCAGGGGGCTCCAGGTGGGAACAAGTCATGAATGGGATGAGCAGCAGGATTGTGCCAAAATATGCCATGAGGAGCCATGCCAAGCCATGCTGTGCCAACTGCACCGTGCCATGCCATGCCACCTGGGCTGAGGACACGCTCCTGGATGCCAGGCTGGCATCAGGGCTTGGCAGAGGCCACAACCAGGCAGAGGAACCTTCCCAGCACTGCTGGCCAAGGCCTGGCATCACTGCCTGGAAGGAAGCATGGCAGCTGTGCCTGGAAGCCAAGGAGAAGCAGAAAATCTCCCTGCACCCTCCCAGGATCCCTGGGTAACTCGCAGGTATGGGTGTGCTGGATTGTGTGCAAAAGGCTTCACAGCCCTTATTATAAACACTATAAATAGGTTTGTGGTTCTTCTTTGAGCTTAAGAACAAAAGGCTGTTTCATTATCATTAAACTTGCGTTTGAGTTGCTCTGTGACTGAGTGTCTGGCCTTTTATTGCAAGCCAGGGCTTTCAAAAGCTCCTTAAATGTTAATGTCACCTTTAAAACAACAGTGGCGAGGCCTTTGATCAGCAGCGCCGGTCACTCGGTGCAGCTGAAGTAAGAACCAGCCACTGACTGATCTTGGGGTTTTAATATTTCCCTCTTCCCCCTGAGGAGGCCTGGCACCAGGAGAGCAGCCAGGCTTTGATCAGACCTGGGTTTTCAGCCATCTCAAAGACCTCCTGCTCAAAGGAGATGTTCAGCACCGGGATTTCATGGCTCCATGCAATGCAGAGGAGCAGGGAATGGCCAGGCTGATCCTGCTGGAGTGATCCAGCCATGCTGCCCCTGCCTGGATTTGGGGACAGGAGAGAGGCCCCTCTCTACTGCTTTGCCATGGAGCTATGGGATTGCCCAGGTTTTGGGGCAACCAGCTGCACCCCCTTGGTGCATCCTCACAATTTGGAGGCTGGCAGGCAACAAGATCATCTCAAAGCCTTCCCCTTCTAATGGCTGCAGCTCTGCCCTTCACCAAAACCTCCCAGCAAGACCACATTCCCACAATTTCTGTCCATGGCCAGCCCCTGTGCATCCCACACACAAGTCCAAGCACATGGTCAGCAGTGCAGGGACAAGGTGACACCTGCCCTCCCTGAGCAGGCAGCAGCCAAACGCCCCAGGAAAGCACATTTCAGGTCCAATTAATGCCATCCACGGCTGTGCTGGTGCTGGGCTGGGTACAAGGATATGTTTGCAGAGATAAGTGTGAGTGTAACCTGATGACACAAGTTGCCTGCTTCAAATGTCAGGCAAAGTTCACCCAACCCATGTGAAACGAGTTAAAATTTAACAGAAATCTGCAAAGTGTTGCGTTGTAATTGAATCCATGATGTGGACGGGAAGCATGTTCAGACACATCCCAAATTTGCCTGAACCATAATATTCCTCTGGAAAAAAAAAAAAAAAAAGAAAAAGAAAGAGAAAGAAAAAGAAAAAGAAAAAAAGGTCGATTTAAAGGAGGCGGTTGCTGCTAAATATGCACGCGCCCCCTCCTTCCCCTGCTGCAAAGGAGAAAGTTCTGTCTGAAAACTTCTGAGTCATCCTGCATCGGTTTTGATGTGTCAAAATTGGTTTAAAAATTCACAGCTGAAGCAGCAGCGGGGAGAGCTGAGCCCAGGCACAGGGAGATGAATGCAAAGTGCTGCAGAGCCAAACTGCGTCGGCTCTGCATCCACAACGAGAGGCGTTAAAGCCGGAGCCAGGCATGGAAAAAGGAGGAAAAGGGAGGAAAAAGGAGAAAAAAGGAGGAAAAGGGAGGAAAAAGGAGGAAAAAGGAGGAAAAAGGAGGAAAAGGGAGGAAAAAGGAGGAAAAGGGAGGGAAAAGGAGAAAAAAGGAGGAAAAAGGAGGAAAAAGGAGGAAAAAGGAGGAAAAGGGAGGAAAAAGGAGGAAAAAGGCTTTTTGGCTTCTTGACACTCTGATGTGGCTTTGTGTTGTTTTTCTCTTTGCTGGCTGCTAATTCTCCCTTTGTCCTGGCATGGCAGGGTGCAAACCCCTTCAAGCTTTAGAAATGGAAAGTTGTTTTGTTGGTTTTGTGCTCCCTTTCTATAGCGAGTTCAGCCCCCAAGGCCTCCCTGCCGTGGTCTTTGGCCAGCAGTGGCCAGATGTGACCAGCACAGCCCATCACAGCCCCACGTGGGCTGGAACAACCTCTCCACTCATGAGGCTGCACAAAGCCATCCCAGTGGCCTTTTTCCTTCCCTTTCTATGCTCTCCTGGCCAGATCCTGCCCAGGTCCCTCATCCCAAGCCTCAGCTGCCAAAAGAGCCATGTCACAGTAAGGAGGAGGAAGCAGGAGAAATGAGCTCTGTGCTCTGGCTCACTCGGAGGTTTTTGTCTCTATCTTTTCCATTTAGGGAATTTATTACACTAAGTGATGGATGGAATGGATTAAAAAAAGAAGAGGATGGCCATGGCAGTTTGGAGTTACTGAAGACAGCCCCCTGCCTGGGCTGGCTCTGCTCACAGCATCCCCACGGATGGATCTGGGGCTTGGCTCTGCTTTATCCCCTGCTCCTTGCCAGCAGATTAAACCTGGGATCCTAAAGGTTGGTGCTGCTGGCTGCTGCACAGCCAGGCTCTCCCCTGGACACAGCAGGAGTGGAGGAAAACTGCGAGGGATGACTGAGACCCTTGTGTGCTTTTACTCGGCAAGGGCTTTTCATAGGGGAGCTAAAAACAAATTTAGCACTTAATGCTCTGAAGAGTAAACACTTAAATACCCTATCATCTGCCCAAGTGCTTTGTTTATTATTCAGAGAAGCCAAACTGAAGCAGTTTTCCATGGAGATGTAGTACCTCCTTCAGATTAGCCAGCTTAATTAGATCCTGGTTGCAGCACACGCTGCTCTGTGCTGATGAGGGAAAGTCAAACAGCCACTTCCAGAAGCCAAGGCTTCAGCCCCACCAGGCACAGGGCAGGATTTTGGGAAGAGAGTGGCAAAGCTGGACATTTTGAGCCCTGGTTCAAGGCTGATCAGTGCAGGTGACAGGGACAAGCCCAGCACTGCTGCTGGATGTGGAGAGGAGCCACCATCTGCTCCCAGTCAAACCAGTCTCCAGTTTCCACCTCCAAATCCCAGCAGGGACACACCTCACCTCTGATAAGGATTGACAACTTTAAACAAGCTATTTTCCCCTTTTTTTTTGAAGGAAAAGTTGGATGAAAATACCAATTTATGTACTAAACACTGGCAAAGGCCACTCCTGAGTAGTAGCTGCCATGGCTGGTACTCCCTGAAGCATAAAATCTCCAGTCTCCCATTTACAAGCTATTAAAGCTGTTACATCCCATAATGGAGTTCCTCAGGTGAAGAAGACAAACAAGGGGAAATGCTGAAACACCAGGCAAGGCCTGACACAATAACAGACACGGCACAAGAAGGATGTGACACGGGGAGACAAACAGGAGCGAAATTTATGTCACTGGAGATTACAGGGGCATCGTAGATCAGCCATGGAGACGGGCTCTGAACAGGGCTGGCCTAACCTTCCAGGGTTAGGGAAAACTCAGAGCAACAGCCCCAGCCAAGAGGAAAAGCAGGGCTGGGGTTCTCTGGCAGCATCCCGTGCTTGGGGAGAGCCAGGGAGTTTGGTGGGAAGGAGAGGGAGAGGACAAAAAATGACACCGTGGCCATGTGGCTGATGTGACAGCTGCAGGTGTTGCTCAGTTATCAGTGATACAAGGCTGGGAAATGTGTGCAGAGATAAGAGATACCTGTGCCATGGTGTGAGGGGTTTTTTCCTGGGCCCGGTGACATCACTTTGGGCATGAGTGGCTATTCCTGCCATCACTTTGGGCGTGAGTGGCTCATCCTGCTGTTTGAGCTGGTGGGGCTGCTCTGATCCCCTCCTGAGCCCTGCCCATCACACCCCACCACCCCCCAGAGCAGCTCTGGTTCATGCTGTGGGGAAAAGGAAGCCAAAAGTTGAGCAGAGCCCAGACTCCAACATCCCACAGCGGATTCCTTGCTGAGGAATTCTGTCCTTGCTGAGGAATTCTGTCCTTGCTGATGCCAGAGATCAGGAGCAACCTTCTGTCATGGGGAACCCCATTGTGAATGGCTTTAATAACATCACTGAACCAGTCTGCAAGGGAAGGTTTTACCCACAGCTTTCGGGATTTGGCCATTCCTAGATCAACTTTCTCATGCTCATCCAAAAACCTGTAAATAGCCATGAAAACTCAGGAACAGGAGAAGGGTGTTGCCCTTCGGTTGGATTTGGTGTAATGTGAGTCCTTTGGACTTTGCTTAGCACTCAGATGAATTATTGGCTCCTTGTCCTTCAGCTCAGAACCTTCTTTTCTTGCCTTAAGTGACTATTTGCAAACATGTGATGTCTGCCCTGTCAGAGCACAGTTCCCACTCTGCACCTTGCAACTGCTCTTGGAAGTGTCACAAATTATTAGGAGAGGCTGGATATGGGCACTGCTGTTTCACAGAGCATCTCAGGTTGGAAAGGATCCAAAAGGATCATCAAGTCCAACTCCAGGACTGATCCATATGACCAAAAGCATCACCTGGGTGCTCACTGAGCTGTGCTGTGAGCACTTCCCTGTTCCAGTGGCACATCATATGCTGGGAAAGGGAGAAATACGAAGCAATTTTTCCCATGGTCACAAAATCAACCTATGACCACAGTATGACCTGAATATTGGGAATATCTGTGTCATTTCCAGCTAGTTTTGGTGTTGGAAATGCCTTTGCCAGCCTGCCCCAGTGCCATGGTGAACAGCAGAGATGCCTCCTGCTGCCCTGTGCCTGCCAGGAAGGACGAGTCCAAGGTGGAAGAGGATTTAAGAATCCACCTAAAGGTGATGCTGCAGAAAGAGAGGGTCCTGCAGGAGCTGGCTGCTCAGCTGTGAGTCTCCTGCAACTCCCAGCCCTCATTATTTCACTCCAAGTCAGTGCAGCAGCAGTCAGACTTCAGAGTGAAGTCTGTCCTACTTTCCAATGGCTGAATGCAGCCGTGCCTCAGACTCCTGTGGCTGTGAGCACGCGCTTCCAGCGGCATGGGCCTCCCAGGTCTGGATGGTTCCCCTCCATCCTTGGGTTACATGAGCTGAAATTGGGGTTGACCTGTCACAATAAACCGCCCTGCTGCCCCAGCTGGCAGCAACATGGGTGCAAGAGTGCAGCAGTGGCAGATGAACTCATCCCAGCAGCGTTGCAGCCCTCGGTTCAGTGTGAGCGTGTCTGTCCTGGGCTCCACGGGGATCAGACACCCTCAGCCCCTGCCTGGCAAATAAAAATGCCTTTTCTTCTCCAGCCTCACAGAGCAGCAGCTCTGCCTGGAGCCCAGAGCCTGCTTCCCTTCTCTTCCTCCTTCCTTCCCCCTGGCAGGCGGAGATATTGCATTCATTCATCTCGGGGGGAGGCTGAGCTCGCAGCCTGACAATGCATTATGGTGATGGAGGTCTTCATTTCTGCTGTCAGGGCACAACAACTGCATCCACAACCCACCAGCACAGTCCAAACTGCCCAGTTCCCCCAGCTCCTCCACCTCTGGGGACGTCCCCTGGCCGTGTGCCACCCACCAGGCTCTGGCAAGGAGGGCAGTGCCACCCACCAGGCTCTGGCAAGGAGGGCAGTGCCCGCTGCTGTGGCTGTGGGGTGGGGAAAGGGGGAGCCAGGAGGAGATGGATGGCCCCAAGTGGCACGAGCACAATGAGGTAATTCCACCCAGCAGAGCCTCATCAATCCCCCGGCTCCAGCGCGGCGTCCCCACGGCCACCACGGATTGCCGGGGCCATAGCCCAGGTGTGGGGCTGTCAGGGAGATAAAAGAGGCTTAATTAAGACCCAATAAGCTGAGTGATTTGTTATCTCGGCACAATATATTACTCCAGCCTATCGATCCCAGGGAAGCACGTGTGTCTGAGAGCCACTGACCAGGCTGGATCCCTCCCTGGGGAATATTCACTGTGCAATTCCCACTGGAGCACCAGTTCCTGCTGCTGGCTGCTGCCAGAGGACAGGAACAGCCCTAAGATCTCCCCACTGCTGGACAGAGCCACAAAAATAGCAGGATTTGCTTCGCCAAGGGAAGAACAGAGTGAAATCTGGGAAAAGGCAGTTTCCATAAACCAGCATGAGCTCAGCTGTGGAATGGGAAGCCCCAAGGCCTGTCCCTCTCCCAGGCAGGGCTGGATGTCCCCGAGCAGGGAGCCAGGCCCTGGACACACATGCCATGACCCTGGTGCTCCAGCCCAGCCAGCACCACATCCCCAGAGCTGCTGAGACATTCCCTTCCCAGCTAAGATCAAACCATTTATTTCTCAAAACTTGAAGGAGGGGTGAAGGGGAGAGGGAGGGGAACCCAATTCCTTTAACATTCGAAATGTTAAACTGTTCATGGAGTTCTTTGATCTTTTGAGGTTTTGCTGCAAAGGGAACACCCTTTCCCCATTGGTTTACTGAGTCACGCTTATTACTTCAATGCAGAAATATCCTTTATGTCAAGTGTATAAATATCCAGCTCTAAGCTTCAGAAGCTTTTTCCTTTTTTTTTTTTTTTTTCTGTCTGCCTTTTTTTTATTATGTTTTTTTACTGGAGGAGCGTGTGGAGCTGCCTTCATTCTCCCTCACAGCCACAGTGGCTTCCCAGCAGGAAAACCGGGTGCTCTGCATGGGTGCCTTGCAGGGACCACCCCTCTCTGCATCCTCCCCACATTTCTTATGGGGAATTCGACAACAAAAAAGCAGGAGGGAGGAAGAGAGTAGCACATCCAGCCTGGAAATGAAGTTCAGATCCCGGGATGCCCCTTTGCGAGGAGGAGCATCTCCCGCGGGATGCGCGACAAAAGCACGGGCTGGGGAGCGGCTGCACGGCTCTCCCACCTTCTCTCCCGCATCTCCGGCATCTCGGGGCCGAGGCCGGGGTTCAAAGTGGCCGCAGGTGCGGAGGAAAAGCCGCGGGCTGGCGGAGCCCGGCTGGCAGGGCCCGGCTGGCGCACGATGCCGGCGGCACCCACGCGTCCGCCCGGACCTCCCGCAGCCCCGGCTGGAGCCGGGCCGGGCCGGGCTGCTCCCCGCCGCCTGCCCCGCGACTTGGCCCCGAGCTACGTCTGCCATCGGGCTTGTTTGAACAGTATTGATGGCAGGCAAGCCGCAGCTTGAGCAGCGGGAGCCCCGGCAGGGTTTGCTTCCACGGGGAAGGAGGCGGTGATGCCCCCGCGCCCCGTCTCGGCTGTGGGATGCGGATGCAGCTCCTCCCTGCTTTGCTTCAGCTTCCCAGCAGGATGTCACCTCCAGGACAGGCCATCCCGCTGCCATGGGTGTGCCAGGTAGCGCAAAGAGTGTTTTAAACCATGGCACAGCTCGGCAGCTCTGGATTTGCTTCTTGTTCAAGGAAAGACCCCGCAAACCGTGAGCCTCGCTCAGACCTTAGCCAGGCTCAGCCAGGGAAATGGAGGCATTCCTGAGAGACCCCCCCAAAATGGGACAGCATTCCCACTCCAGCCAGCCTTGGCTGAGAGGAGGCAAAGCTTTTAGGGGCCACCTTCCCTGTCCAATTCTTGCTGCAAGCTGAGATGGATGCTCAGAGCTACCTCCAGTCACCACCTCCAGGACCACTGAGCAGATTCCTGAGCAGCTGTGTGTCCTGTGTCCCCAAATCAGGAGCTCCATCAGGAATGACAGCCTGGCCAGCTGTGTGTCCTGTGTCCCCAAATCAGGAGCTCCATCAGGAATGACAGCCTGGCCAGCTGTGTGTCCTGTGTCCCCAAATCAGGAGCTCCATCAGCAATGACAGCCTGGCCAGCTGTGTGTCCTGTGTCCCCAGATCAGGAGCTCCATCAGCAATGACAGCCTGGCCAGCTGGGGCAGCATCCAGAGCCCTCACTGGCAGAGAGATCAGGGCTGGTGCTGTGTCAGAGCCCTCTCAGGGATGTGTGTCTGCCCTGTGTCCTCCCTTCCTCCCCAGCACAGCACAGCAGGGGTGACGAGCATCACCCCCTCGTGTCCTCTGGGGTCTCAGGTGCTTTTGCTGGACCTGGCACATCCAGGAATGCTGGCTGGACCCTGATCCATCCCTGGAGCTGAGTGTGGGAGCTGCTCTGGCCCCTCAAGCCCAGCTGTGCCCAGGCTGATGAGGCTCCTGGCTGACACCTATCCCTGTGCTCCCTCTCCATCCCAGCATGGAAATGGGTCCACACTTTCCTTTGTCTTCCCTTTTCCCCCTTGTTGGTGTTCACACCGCCCCATTACATAACCAGGAGCCAGCTCTGGGCAGAGCAAGGCAACCTGACATTCCCATAACCTGCCAGGCTCTCTCCAACAGGGATTATTAAGTCATTAGAGTCTGTTAGCAAATTTTCCCAAATACTTTTTGCTTCTTCCCAGGGGCACCTTGATGGTTAATGATCCCAAACTACGGGCTGGGCTTAAATTCACCCACTCTGGTCAAACTACCTCCAGTGAGGGTGTGGGAGAGCTGCAGAGGGAGGGGTCAGAAAAATCAAAGAAAATTAAGAAAAATTAAGAAAATTCCCTCAAAAGGATGCTCCTGTTGAATGGCAGAGGGTTGGGGAGGGGAAGGAGAGGGTTGCCCACCCCAGGGAGGGTGAGGGGGTGATGATGCCCATCCTCCCTGGGTAACACACACCCGCTTTTCTCCTCGGCTGAGCTGGCAGCCCAGGGCAATATTTCTAACAGGCAACTGTATTGCCTAACTGGAGACAGAATAAAAAATAATCATAAAAAAAACCAGTCAGGCAGGCCAGTTGAGTAGAGAGGAGATAGGTTGCACCCAAGTGCAGCTGACTTGTCCTCACATTCTCAGGCTGAGCAGTGTGTACATCAACACCTGAGGATCTGAGGCTGGGGACAGGGGACATCCCCTGGCCCCAAACCCCCACCCAGGAGCAGCATCTGTTCAAAATCCACCCTCTTATCAGGGTACCCCTCACAATTTTGTGCTTGTTGAGAAGCAAATTCTGGAGGAATGGTTACAACTGCAATCCAAGGTGTAGGTAAAGGGGAAACCCCACATAGACTCCTCTTATTTTAAACCCATGGCTTTTAAAAAGAATATTATACACTTAAAAGGATTTCTGATCCATTTGGCATTTAGAAAAGCCTTCATAATTTTTATGAATATCAGTAAAACTAGCAGTAATAATGAACTGATGGCTACCAAAGTGTGCCTCCAGGTAACTCTGAATAATTTCCACTCGGATAAGCAGTACAGCTCTCTGATCCCCATGACCCCACGGCCTTGAAAACCCTCTGAAAGATCAGAGCAGGCCGTGATTTCCATCCCAAGCCACTTTTGGTTAATATCTGTGAGGAAGTCACCTGGGTATATCCAACATGAGGTTCAGCATTGGCATGGGGCTGCAGAAAACTCTGATTTTCCAGCCAAGTGCAGGCACCTGGAGCCACCCAGGTGCTCACCCATCCCACAGCTCCCAAGACAGGGGATGGAGCCTTGCAATGGATCCCCCATCAAGGAGCAGAGATCCCTCAGTGTCACCAACCCTTTCACCACTGGGCAGAGTGCAGGGAACCAGCGAGTCCAAAATTCACCTTCTCTGCAAAGTTGCTCATGGAAGGAGATTTGTCACATGAGCCTGTTTGCTCCAGAAATAAATCTCCCTTTAAGGCAGGTAAATCTCAGGCAGAATCTGTAAGATACCCTAATGTGGCATTAAGCTGAAGTTAAGGTTATATTCCTCCAGGGATGCCAGATGGGATTTGCTTTCCTTGAAGACAGGACACATATTTTAACTTTAATGGGTTGATGGAGCCCCTTTTATCTTGTAAATATGAATGAGGAAGGGGGAGCTGTTAAATAAATGGAGGGGTTTTACCTGAACCTTTTTCCCTGTCATTGGCTTGGACTGTGCTAAAGACCTTTGTTTTCTCAGCAGAAAACTCGCTCAATCATTCAGAAAGGGAACTAAATGCCTTTTGAGAACATAACCTTTATTTTCCAGATAAATGGTTCACTCAGAGCAATTTGCATGTGGGAAGCTGGTATATGGCACAGGGAAAAAAAAAATTATATTTAAAACCCAATAGCAATGTAGGTCATGATACAAACATCTACTGCTGAGATGACTTCTCTGGGGTTGGAGAGTGAGGGAGCTCAAGGCAATGTAAAAGGATGGGGAGGGTTTGTGCAGCAGCTCTGCTTGGGGCTGACTGGGGAGAGGGAGGAGTGAACTGATCCATAGTGGTCCAGATAAAAGGGGCTGGGCCCTGGGAAGGTGCAGATGAGAAACTCTGCAAATGGTTCCCACCACCCCACGCCTGCTCTGCAGCCTTGTCCCCAAGGCTGGCTCTGCAAACCCATGCCAGCCCCTCTCTCTTTCCAGAACTGACCTCACCAGCTGTGTCCCATTCCCTGGAGCTGCCACACCGACCCCAGTGACACTTGGCCACCTCTGCCCAAGCACAATTCCCACAGCAGAGCCAGCCAAGGGAGCTGCTGCTGCCACACCACCAGGCAGGGACAAACCAGCCCTCAAACCTGATCTCCCTCCAGCAGCAGGTTCCCCTAAAATTCTCCAAATCAGCACACCCCAAAACTCCTCATCCCCCATCTAAGCTGCTACAAACAGACCCGCTGACCCAGGGCACCTAACCCAGCCCAGAAACAGCCCCCAGATCTCCAGACCTCGGGCTGGGAACCAAACCCTGCTCTCTAAAGTGAGAGAGGAGCCTGTGGGGCACTGACCCCGCTGCAGGTTGTGCCCCTGCCATGGTGTGGAGGAGGCAGAGCCTGGGAAAGGCGCCGGGAGCAGCTGCAGCAGAGCCGGGTGCCAAGCCCAGCTGCTCGTTAATTAGGGTAACATGTTGTCTCTTGTACACACCTCCAAAGACGCTGCATTAGCTTGATAAGTATTTAACACTTGGCACAGGGGGAAATTTCCACTTAGCATCCAGCAGAGCTGAGCAGCAGGGAGGGAAAGGTGGCACAGGCAGGGCAGGAGGTGGCACAGCCCTGGGCAGCCAGCCTTGCCCTGCTAGGACCACAGCAGGCAGCAGCTGGGGGGTTTGTGGGCTCTGCCACCACACTGGGGGCTCGCAGCCCTGGGACAAAGCCCTGGGTCTGTTCTGGGCTTAATCCAGCCCTCTCCTGGGGGTTGTGGCTGCTCGTGGCTTGTCGGAACTCAGTGCATCCCTCCGGGTGTCCAGAGTTGCCAGGACCCCACCTGGGGGCTTGGAGACCCTGGCACACAGCCCAGAGCACCTGGGGATTTGATTTTGACCCCTGGAGCAAGTTACCAGCTTTGTATGAGGACATGAAAGTCACAGAAGTTTGAATAGTATAATAATAAAATTATCACAGGGTGAAAACGTAGATTTTAGGATTTTTGGTGTGGGGGTTATGGGGACAAGATGGAGGAACTTGGGCGTGTCCAGCCTTTCTCCTTCTTCTTCTTCTTCTCCATTTTCTGCAGTGCTGTTGGCACTTTAGGATTGGTTTAGAGTAGAAGCTCACTGTCTAACACAGGTAATAGGTATTGGGAATTAAGTGTAAATATGTTCTATGTAGTTTGTAGTATAAAAGGACAACACCACCTCAGGGGCGGTCACAGTGCCTGTGGCTGCCCTGCTGAGCAGACCTCGGCTGGGCAGAAAGAAAATTTTATAGATAAGAATAAATAAACAACCTCAAGAGCGAAAAGTGAAGAGTCCAGAATCGTTCTTCAGCTGCATGGGCTGAAACAGAGACATCCTGCACATCTCAGGGCAGCAATTAACAACCAAAACCCCAGAGTGGCTCTCTGTGAGAGGCTTTAGGAGCGTGCTGGCCGTGACGGGCCCGCTGTGCTGCCTGCATTGTGCTGGGGTGCAGGTACCGTGCAAACACACTGCCAATGTGCTGCTGCCTGCCAGACATCTTCATCCCCACGGCTGCCTCCCTTCCTGCAGGAAAAAGGGCCAGACTCAGCTCCTGGCACTGCAGGATATCCCCAGAGCTGAGGGAAACTGAGCTGGGACACAGAAAAATGGTCCTTGCTGCAAAATTCACCCTTTGCAAGCACAATTCCCTCCAGAGTGGGCAGGGATGAGGGTGATCAGACTCTCTCCAGCTTTGGGGACTCATCCCAGCCACACATAAATTGGGGTGGGGAAGCTGGTCCCAGCCCATTAGGCACTGGCCAAGCCTTACAAAGGGCCAGGCAGCAGCCCAGCCTCCTCTTTCCACTAGGAGGTTACATTAGCATTTTCCATATGTTCCAGTGCAGATAAATCTTTTGTCTGAATCGAAATCAGTAATTATGAGTCAGTGTTAGCACACAGCGGGTGAGTCAGGCACAGAGGCATTTTTGCCTCGTACCCTCAAGGTCTGAGACACATCGCTCTCCTGAGCCTCCCGTGTGTGGTCTTTGTTCAGGGCTTTCACAAACCCCATGGGCAATCCACCAGCAACCCCCAGCCAGAGCTGTCACCTCCTCCTCAAATCCTCAGGGTGGGAAAACACCCTCAGCACCTGGGAAATGCACAGGTGGTCCCTGCTCACTCCATGCCCTGCTCACTTGTCTCCAGCTCTGGCAGGACGTGGTTGTTTGAGGGGATGTTTTATTGATGGGTGTGCCAGGTTGGAGATTGGTCTCCCCACTTCCTTTGATCCCCCTACTCATCTCCTTACCCCATCTCCTCTCCTCACACCCCCGTGGAGCTCAGCCCCATCTTTTCCCTCCTCTGTGGCACTTCATCCTCCCACACACCAGGCCTGGCCTATGGAAAATGATCCAGCCCTGAGAGGTGTCACGGGCTGGAGGTGGTTTGGTCACCCAGGTGCACGGAAGGAGCTCCAAACCCCATAGCCAAACCCTGGAGAGCCCATCCCAAGTGCTGAGCCAAGCTTTAAAGATGTGTGGGCAGAGCAATACATGGCCTAAATCCTTAATCTCTGCAAGGGCCACATTGGTACTGTCACCAGGGTGAGGCTCACTCATGGCTCTTCTGCTCCCTCAGAGTGGAACTCCTTTAGGGGCTTTGTCCTAAAAAAGCAGGAAGCTCATGGCTCTAAAAGTTATTAGGAGAGAGAACACAGTCCAAGATATCCCCACATCCAGCATGATCATTTAAACTCCATTTAATTTAGAGGTGCCACAAGAGAGTAACAACACCTCGATGAGTGCCACGAGCCGGCACCACACGCAGGGGAGGGAGAGCATCCCCACACTCCTTGTTTGAGCCACAGGAGAGATAAAAATCCCACTGGCATGACCCAGGAAGGAGCTGTCAGCCCCCAGCTCTGCACAGAGGAGATTAGCCCAGCCAGCCTGTGTTTGCTTTCTTTGCCTTAAAGCACGCAAACCCCAACAAAACAGACTTTGTTCACTGCCCCTCCTAAACCACTTAGGCATGGGGGAGATGAGCTGAAAGCTTAGACACGCTGCAGAGCTCCAGCCAGATGTGGTTTCCAATGGCTGACTTAGGCACCCCTGAAACCTGAGGTTCATTAATGAAGGTGCCTGCTGAACCATAACGAGCTGGTGTAATTACCTCGGCCGGACAGCACCGCCACGAGTGACCACAGCATCTCAGCGAGGTGAGGAAATAGGTGAAGGTCACTGCCCACGCTGCCAGGCTCTGGTGGGTGGCTGGGGACAGATAACAAACCATCAGAGTCACCCCGATAAGGGATGGGAAAGCTCCAGAGGTGAGGAATGAGTACATGTGAGGGGTGATGTCCCCCTCCAAATGACAAGCTCCTCAGCAGAGCCCTGCAGAGCTGAGGGTGCTCCCCTGAGGGAGCAATCACTGAGCTGTGTCTCTGTGGGGTGAGCACTAGGCAGGAGAATCCTTCCCTGCAGCCCAGATGGTCCCTTCCCAGTTCAAACCAGTGCAAGGAGTAGAACAGAGGGCATTCTCCTTATGGCAATTCCATAGGCTGATCCCAACACCCAACCCCACTGGTCACCTGTGGATGAGCTCCTGGAAATAATGCTGAGCTGGGCTTAAGTAGGAGCAGCTTAAACTGGAGTCAGCCCAGAGCCCCCAGCAGAGGGAATGGAAAAGCCACCGTGGCTGAGGACCAGAGAAGCACCTACACCAAACCATCCAGTTTGAGAACAGGAAGATGAAGGAAGACAAATCCCGGCATCCAGGAGGGGGTGACAAAGCAGGGGGACAAGGTGACCCTCCCCAGTGGGGGCACAGACCTGTTCTCCTCCTCCCCTGTTCCCTGAAGCACAGCCCTGCTGATGGAAGTCAGCACCTCAGCGAGCAAACACTCACTGGGAGCTTTTCACACCTGGCTTAGCCTCTTGGAGTTTCACACCAGTGAAGAGCTGTGACCTCAGGAGGGGAGGGTATCAGCTATATTTCCCAAATATCAGCAAATTGTGTGAGAGAAAGAGATATGCTAAGGGGGCAGACTGCTCAAACCATTACCATCCTTCTTAGTACCACTTAGCTGAACCGTTAAAAAGATCCAGGGCTCCCAAAGACAATTAAGCTCAAGGGAAGCCATAAATCTCAATAAACATCAAGCCAAGTTTTCTTCACTGCTTGAAACAACAGATATAATTTCATTGGTTACTGAGCTCATGCTCCCAAAGGGATTTCAGATAAAAAGCCACTTATTCAAAACACCAAAGCCAGGCTTCTCCTGTCTCTCAGGCTACCGAGGGGTCAGATTTCCCAGCATGGGAACATGTGCCCTGCAGTCTGCAGAGGTGGAGCCTGGCTGCAGCAAACCTCTGCAGATTTATGATGGCTGTGGCACGGCGCTGTGACCTGCCACCAAGGTCAGGCACCTGCCTGGGGAGGTGGCTGAGCCCAACAGGAGGCAGCCACGGGGCAGGAGGGGTCCTGGATGCTGACACAGCCTCCGTGCTCTGCTGAGCTGGGCAGGACACGGAGCTGGTGGGGCTGGGCACCTGCTCTGGGACCCCAGGGACTGAGGGCACGCACGGCCAAGGGTGTGGGGAGCATTTTCTGTATCTCCAAGCTGGCTTCCAGCCCTGCCTCGTTATCTCTGAGGTACTTGAGGAGCCCAAAGGGGCAGCACAGAGCACATCAGTTCTCCCAGCTGCCCCAGGAGCTTCCTGGCACTCTGCCCTCCTGCCACTGATCCAGCTCACAGCCAGCCTCTCTCACCCATGTGCTTTCCACTGCAGAGATCAGAGTGAAAGCCATGCCAAGGCAGCACATGCCAGCCTCAAGTCCTCGCTCCAGGGTTTTTTCCTGGCAGGTTCTGTGCTCAACAGGGCTGGGGCTTTAGTTTTGACAGCTCCCTGCAAGGTCATTCCATCCACCAAGCGCTGCTTCCTTGTGCTTTGATTTAAGTTCTGGCATGCCTCTTGTATTGATTTCTCTCAGATGTATTTTATGGGGAATAAGCACTCAAACCAGGAGGCCAAGACCTCCTGCATTGTGCACAGCATGGTAATGGATGAGCTCCTTCTCACACTCCCTCCCTCCCCTTGTCCCCAATTCTCTCACCTTTTATTTAATCCACTTGCAAATGCAGTGGGGTGAAGGATGGCAAATGCACAAGCACATGAAACGTCCCTGCTTTGGATGCTTCCCTGGGAGAGCCAAGCAGGGGATGGCTTTGGGTTGAAAGTAGAAAGACTTCTCCCAGTTTTTATCAGGAGTTCCAGCTGCAAAGGCATTTCCCTGGTTGAGACTGTCTGTGAGATCCCCTTGACCACTGGGTAGTGGCCAAGAGCCTCAGGAAGCCTAAAGAATTCAGCCTTGTAATTATTTAGCACCTAAAAGCTGCAGGTGGTAGAAGCAACTCAAACCTCAACTTTTCTCTCCCCAAAATAAACCATCTTTACCACCAGAAGGCCCTGGTGGGATGGCAGGGAGCATCCTCATATCTGCTCTGCTGTCTGTGCAGACTGTCCAGGGCCAAACATTCCAAGGAAGGCTTTTTCTGCCAGTGGAAAAATCTCCTGACCTCAGCAGAGGTGGAGACACACCTGATCCTGGGGGACAGCCTGAGCTCTCCAGGTTTCCAGCCCAGTGGTTTATCAGCATCCAAGATGTGCACGCTGGGTTTGCTGCATCCAGCACTGCTGGAGGTGACCTTGGCAGTGCTGGTGTCCTGGTTAAACCCCAGCCTTAGGTGAGACCTAAAAATCACCACCAGAAACAGCAGAATTTTCAAGGGACAAACACTCAGCAGACCCAAGTGAGAGGTTTTCTCTATTTTAGCAAACAAACTACCTGGCATCCCTATTGCCAGCATCAGGTTTCCCAAAATCCCGAATCCGGGCTGCTGAAATGATGACATTGCTGTAAAAATGAGGACTCCAAAACTCCCATTCAGTATCTTTTCCTCTGATGACATAAGCCCAAGGAGTCAGGATTTGGAAGGCAGCCCTCGTTCTGTCCACAGGAGGAATAAAAACATGGTTATTGTTTTTCTCAGTGAACTGCAAAGCCTGTTTTAAAGTGAAACCTGAGCTTCCCATCTCATCACGTGCTTCCAGGAGCTCGAGCTTTAGGAAAACCAAATACTTTCAAACTCTGGATAAGACCATTAGAGTTGCTTAATTTCCTTTATGTCCATCTGTTTCAGTTCAGTTCAGTTGCTTCTGTCCCAGACAAGACATTTGGCTCTTCTAAATAAATCTTATAGCCCATTTGGATTAAAGACTTTCTGATGCAGCCTCTGAATATAATCCCTCTGATTTGCATCTCAAAGAAATAGAGTTAAAACCATGTAAGAACCATACACGAAGTGCTTGGAATTGCTGGAGTACGTGAAGCACTCACGAGGTCCCATATGGATAATGGTGCTTTTGTTTGGAATTTATCATGAGCTCCTGCATTCCCCTGGCTGTGCTCACACCAGGCACACTCCGGGGCTCTCAAGGCAGGCAGGGTGCAAACATAATTGACTGGTTTTGCTGTTGTCCAAGGCTCCAAGTGTTACCTGAGAAGGCTGTGGGGAAAGTGTGAGACGCACTCAGAGAGTGTGGGGTGGCTGATGCCACCACGGGGCCAGCAGAGCACGATTGAATGAATGAACAGGAAATCCAGCTCCAGCAGCTCTGGGATTATTCTCTTCTTCAGCTCCAATAGGTGCTTTTCACATGGAGGGAGAGCTGAGCTCCGTGCTGGAGTGTCACTATAGGACTCGAAACGACACGAGTGCACGCACTGCTGTTTTCAAGGTGAAGAAAAAGGTGAAGTTTATTTCCTAACTCTAACATTTAATATTTAAATTCCATTTTACACATTCATTTTTCTATCTTGACATTTTTTATTTTTTTATCAAATAATTAAACCATATATTCCTACATTATCCAAACCATTTGTCATCAATACACTTTCAATTAACCTTCCTCTATATTTCCTAATATCAAAAACAATAACCAACTGGCATCATCACTCCATAACCACTCCCAAACAAACATAAAATTAATCCCAGAACTAAACCCCACCCCCCAAAAAAAACCAAACAAAAATACAAACCATGATCATAAATCATCAACCAATCACCCACCAAATTTTACGCTCTTGTAGCTTATAAAAAGCATGACACTGAAGACATCAAGATGGCTGCCACACACACCCAAGGACAAAAGACTTACTGTTAGTAACCTTACTGTTAGTTTTTGCTAGGTATATACACGCAAACATTTATAGATTTCCAAAAGTGACAGTGGACTGGAGGGTGACAGTGCCACCTCTCCAATGACACTGGACAAACCAACAGCCCCATCAATTTTTTTTTCTTCTACAAAAGATGCAAAACAGTAAGTTATCTACAGAAAGTGCACGACAAAGTTTGTTATGAGAATGTAAACATAAGAAAGCTTAGAAAATCTTAAAAAAAAAAATCAAAGCAGCACGGGAGCACGTTGCTACCCCAGAGGCAGCGCTCTCTGCACTGCTGGCCCCGGGCTGCTCAGCCGGCGCTGCCAGCGTTATCTCATTTTTGGGTCACGGGATGCCGGGCGCTATTCGTGGCAGTGACGCAGCCGCTTTCCTGCCCAGGCAAATGCTTTTCCCCTTTCCGTGTCCCAGGGTACCTGTCTGTGACACACGCCTTGCGAAACGGCTGCAGCGCTCCGAGATCGCCCGGATAAGAGGCGGCTCCGTTCGAGGCTCGCTGTTTTGGCAGCAGCCCAAGCGTTCCCTCGCTGCTGTCCCACTGATTCCTCTCAGGAGCGTTTGAAGGCTCGAGGTGTTTGTGCTGCTGAGGCGTGGGAACAGCTGCTTCCCTCTTTTTAACCTTCAGAGCGGTAAAATCCTAGGGGGAAAAAAAATAAAAAGGAAAACTTACATAATCCCAAAAAAAAAAAAATTCCTAAGCAAAGACATGCTGCATCACCAATGCTGCCCATGGCAGAGCTGTGCTCTAAATGGATTCAAGGGAGCAATTCAAAAGCCTGTCACAGTGACATAATTATAAGAGGAATGGACATGGTTGTATTGACAAACTCTAAATCTCCTCTCAAAGATCCTAAGATTATCAACTCCTCACACGGTGGGGAGCTGAGTCACAGAGCAGGGAGGTGGTTTGGGTATCAGCCCTGCGGGGTTCCTGCAGAGAATCAGATCCACAGCAGGACACAGGCAGGAATCCCTTTGCTAGGGCAAAGCAGACACCCACGCTGCTAATAATGATAATAATTAATTACAAGGACAGAGCAGAACTGCCCCAGCCTGAACCTTTACCCAGAAAAACCTCATTTTCTCTGGATGAGAAGGGCCTGGCTTATTTACCACTGAGGAACAGGATGGGGAGAAGAGCTGGACCCAGCTCAGACCATCATTCCCTCCCCTCTGCCACAGCCCCAGAGCCATCACAGGGCCATTAAAAGCCAAATTCATTTCCACAGCTGAACCCAATTGCCCGTAATACAGAATCTGCTGCAGCTGTGGTTCAGTGTGGCACCTGAGAGCTGGGAGGTTAATGACACAGGGCTGTCAGCAGCCTTAATTATATTCCCATTTTTCCAGCCCCTGATTAGCTTTAGAGCTCATCTGGTGTCAGAAATTTGGTGCCTAAGCTTTGACAAAAGTGTTTCATTATTACTTAATAAACGGGCAGAGAGGGAGGGCACGTCTTTAAGCTCTGGCTTGTAAAAGCTTCCTCTTTTTTTCAGTTTTTCATTTAACCTCCCAAAGGCTCCCTTACCTCACCTATTTGGGCTGACCCCAATCTCAGTGCCCAGCCAAGAGCCCCCCACATTGCTGGCACCCCCAAACCTGTCTCAAATTCCTCCATAAATGTGCTCTGTTCAGCTGGGAGCCTGCTGCTCTCTGGCTGCTGATGGCCAATTAATAAGAATCATTTATTACTGTTCTAGCACCCCTAAAATGAGCCAGGTGTTTGCAGGGAAAAATAATAAAATGAAAGGAGATTTAAAAACAATAATAATAAAAGCACAAGCTTCGAATCAAAAGATCAAAACGGCTTAAAATCTAAAGCAGAGCTTAAGTTCTTCTTGAGATTCAATTTCCTCCAGCTCTCAGTGAAGTTAATTAGCTTGAATATTAATAGAATTGGTGAGAAGGAGCCTGATATCTTTTAGCTCCTTCTCTAAAAACACCGTGAGCTCTACCACAAACCTCACTGGGTGAAGCCCCCCCAGCAGATCCCTGTCCTTGCTCAGACCCCCAAAGGCAGCTTGGTACCCAATTCCCAATGAATTCCCCCCAAATTTTGTCACCTCTCAATGTTCGTAGTTTTTATCCTTTTGCAGGAAATTCTTGCAGTGGAAATTTGAGCAAATAATTGCAAAACACTGGACTTGTGCTCAGGACTGGGATCGCTGGTGCTGCCTGGGTGCCTGGAGGAGGTTTTTAAAGCCCAGGATGGCTCTTCAGCATCATGAGCTGGATGTTCCCTCCCACCTGGCCTGACAGGCAATCCCCTAAATTCCTCCTGTGTTTGTGAGTGTTTGTGAACATCCCTAACAACATTTTCCCTGTTTCTGTGAGGATGAGAGGAGCCTGCCCAGAGGAGCACTCACGAGGGGTAGGGTTCATGGTGCTGGTGTCTCTCTGGACTTGGCCACGTTCATGGCAGCTCCCTGAGATGAAGGACGCTCTCAATGACTTTAGCCTTGACCTCTGATCAGTCAGAAACTACGGAAGTTTCCAGCACCTCCATCCACTTAATGTTTAACTTCTGCCGTGGCTTCTGGAGACTGATACAATTTTGGCTTTGCAAAGGCAACTGGAGCTGGAAGGAGCTGACTGCAAACCATTAGCAGGACTGTTCTCACCCTGGTTCTTGGCTTTTTAATTGCCAGGCACAGTGACAGGAGACATTTACTGCAAAAAGCTGCAACCACATGAAATTTGCTTCGTTTGAGGTTTGGTTCCAGTGGAGCAGCGAGTGATAGAAACCAGGTTGATATTAACAGAGCCACTTCCAGTGTCTCCAGTGGTGACAGCACTGGAGTTTGGCTCAGAAGATTTCCAGAAGCTGGAGATGGGCAGGGAGCAACAACAGCATTTGGTGAATGGCCTCAGCTCAGCACAAAGCAGGTGTCGGATATTTTTGGCACAATCCCACCACTGTGTCTGATGTTCTCGTCCCTTGAGTGATTAAAACAAGCCCCATCAAAAAGGGACCATGGGGAGCTTGGTGACTTCTGCCCAGGAATACCTGAAACTATTGGAAAGAATTCTCCTCCTTCCATTTCCCCCTCCATGTGAGAAAAAAGAGAATTGTTTGGGAGTGAAAATCGGCTGGAACTGGAACGGTTTTCCATCAGTGAGAAAAGCTGAGGTGGTGTCTCGTGATGGCTGAGGTGGACTCCTTCAGTGGAGGACTTTGGTCCAGCAAGGCACCAGTAACACCAGTAGCACCAGTAACACCAGTAAGACCAGCCCTACAGCCTGTCCCCACACCATTTGCAGGGCTGGTAAGGAAGGGCAAACACCAAACGTTCATTGCGTGGAACCCACCCAGGCTAATAACAGCATTAATTACACACACAGCCCCTTCTTCCCACTGTAAATCTCTATTAGCAATAAACTGGAAGGGTCATAAAAGGGAGTTTACAATGAACCCACAAGGCAATATGTGCCTGAATCCTTGGCTTTGTTGCAGCTGGCAATAAAGCCATCTTTTATTAGAGCACATACCCTGCCCTGGAGATAACATGCAGGGCCCAGGACTCCTTGAAGAAATGATGCGAAGCTGTTTTGTTGCACTTTGATTTGCTGCAGAGCCGTGTGGAGGTGGGAAAAGCTGAGGGATGCGGCTAACAGGCCCTGGTTCCTTCACTCCCAGCCTGACACTGAATCACCAGAGCAGGAACAGCCTCGGTAATTCCACATCGTAAATGTTCCCCTGCCCTGAGGGGGAAAAACTCGAGGAAACAGGAATAAAAATTAAAAAAAAAAAAAAAAAAGAAAAATAAAATAAGGAGAAAAAAAAGTTGGTGGTAAATTAAGAAACACAAGGAAATTTCTGGTGTGAGAAAGGAGTAGTAAATGGTTGTGGTGGTGTCATGGGCAGGGGTTAATGTTTAAGTTCTTGTTTTTGTTTATAAAAGTCAGGAGCAGATAGTGCTGAATATGTCAGAAATAGGCACAGATCCATCCAGGGGCATGAGGGCCAGGCCTGGAAGACATTTGTTGGTTTCAAAGTCCTAGACAGGCTGGTTCCAAAAGAGGAAAAATATTTAAAAAGTAGAAAAAAAAAAAACCCCAAAAAGCAAAAGTTGATATCTGCAACTTGTGGGACATGAGAGAAGCACCCAGACCAGCACACAGGTCCAGAAAAGATGTCCCTCTCTCTGCTTGCCTCCCCAGCAACCACAAAACTGGACTTTGATGCTCCTTGTAGGTCCCTTCCCACTGAGGCTGTTCTGTGATTCTGGGAAAGTTTGCTTTGCTGAAGGACAAACATCATGGACAGGATCACCACCAGAATCCCTGGACAGCCCAGTGTGCCCCTCTTCCCACTCCTGTCCCTAAAATGGGGATCTGGATCCTCTGGGCTTGCAAGAGCCTTTAAGAGGCACCAGCCCTCATTAATTTAAGCTCAGTGGAAGGTGCTGCAGACACTGGTGTGAAATCACCAGTTTTATTTAGCTCGCTGCTCAGGTACAATTGTTCTGAAGTGCAGATCAGCCCTGTTCTCTTATATATCTTACAGCCTTAAAAGTAACAATTCTGTCACCTCTAGAGCCATTTCTCTGCTGTTTGCAGCCTTGCTGGAGTGTCAGTGTTTAGCTGGAGGGCTTCATCTCCTTCAGACAGCCACCCGTCCATTATCCATCCCCTCCATAAATAAAATAAACGGCTGGTGGCTTTTGTTATACCCATAAAAAGTCATTCTCCCTCTGTGTTTGCAGTAAAGCTGGTGGCACTGTGCTAGGAGGAGGCAAACAGATTTTTCCAGGGAGTTCAATACCTGGCTCCAGCACTGTGGTTTGGACTTTCTTTCAAGCTGAAATTCAACCACGGCCCTTCACACTGCTGCCTTTATGCTGCTCTGAGGTTTGTTTCCTTTCTTGTAAACACTCACAGTTATGGGGCTGCTCTTGGACAAGTTATTGCCCAGAAAAGCTGTGGCTGCTCCTGGGAGTGTCCCAGGCCAGGCTGGATAGGGCTCAGAGCAACCTGGGACAGTGGGAGGTGTCCCTGCCCATGGCAGGGGCTGGAATGGGATGAGCTTTAAGGTCTCCTCCAACCCAAACCATTCTGGGATTTGAAGTCTGCTGCCCTGGGTGATGGTGAGACCCCACTGTGGTTGTCAGATGAACAGGACAAGCGGTCTGCTCATTGTGGCCTTCTTAAAATTCTCTTCTCGTTCTTCCACCCTCTCCAGACTGGCATGCTCAGGGAAAACTCCCATCCCACTTCTCCTGCACTCTTCCCTTCCCAGGTTAGAGCTTTTCCCAGCTGGGTTTGCAGGCCAGACACACTCTCAAAGTCAAGGGGAGAAAAATAACATGCTGGAAGCACTGGAGCCCTGGGCCTGGCTTTTTAAAGATGAATATTCCGCAGAGAAATTACTCATTGTTTTTTGTGGCTCTTTTACAGAGACAGAGAAAGAAAAGAAACTGATGTAATAGGAGATATTAGCCAAGACATCTGACTAAGGCACCTCACTCCCCATCCACCACATCCAGCCTGCTTGGAACTTCTGCTGCCAGCCCCAGCCTGGGCTCTGCTCCTGCTGCCTGATGGGGCATGGACAGAGCTGGACCCCAATCTTTGGGTGGGTCTGCAAGAGCCCCCCCAAAATCAGCCACTGAACCCACCCCACAGGTGAAGCAGAGGAAGCTGGGGAGCACCACCAGCCTGCAGCCAGGTTTGGAAGGGACCTTGGCTCTCTGCTGGGCCCTTTGCCACCAGCCTGTCCTTTCCCTGTGCTACTGAGAGTGCTGGGCAGCCAGCAAGGCCAGAGCTCCTGAGTTATCCCCAGCCAGCCCTCCCCAGCTCCAGCTCCCATCCATCCCCATGACTCACGTGTGGGAGGGGACATTTTTAATATATATATGTATTTTTACTGCATGGTGGCCCTGTTCCTGAGGACAGAGGAATGATTACCTGCTGCTTTCATGGTGTAATAAAGAGCATGTGTTGTACCCTGCATAAATTTAGCTCCTGAGCTGATGAGCGAGGAGATTTTTCCCCTTTTCTGCCCCGGACTGTGCAGATGAGTGCTCACATTTATCCAGCACAGCAGTGGGAAGGCATGGCTGGGTGAGAAGTGGGAGCAAGGGACACACATGTGCAGGCACAGGGACACATGGCCAGTGCACATTGAGCCAGAAAAACTCTGCAGCTCTAAATCTACCCAGCAATCCTGCGTTAATCTGCTCAGTCTCAGTCCCAAATATAACTCGGGGACAA
Organism: Molothrus aeneus; assembly: GCF_037042795.1. Taxonomy (NCBI): domain Eukaryota; kingdom Metazoa; phylum Chordata; class Aves; order Passeriformes; family Icteridae; genus Molothrus; species Molothrus aeneus. The sequence continues at coordinate 8,230,390 of NC_089664.1, read as the reverse complement.
TAAATAAACGAACAGGAGTTAAGTAAGTTCAGCTTCTTAACCTTTGCACGGATCAATCCCCGCGTTATTTCATTTTTTTCCCTTGTTTCTCTCTATCCCCATGTCTTGTTCTCTGCTTCTCCTGGCTCCAGGCAGCAGCAGCCAGGTGAGCAGGGAGCTGGAAGCAGAGGAGGAAGACCCAGACCTGTGGAAAAAAATAAATCACCAACCAACCACTTCCTTTCTGAAACCTGGGGTTGTTGCTTCCTGCTCTGCATCCCAGATCTCAGAAGGTTCCATCTGTAGGAGGATTGACACCCTCAGGGTGCAGCAGTTTAAAAATCCTGGGTTAAAAAGCTCAGGCCATGGTTCCTGCTTGTAAATCCTACTCTGCCAGTCAGGAGTGAGATGGTCCATGGGTTTGAGATCTGTGAAATATCTGGTCCCACATGTGCTTGAAGAGAGTTTACCATGTCTTTCAACATGATTCATGTGCTGCTGTGCCACACACTCATGGGGAAAATATGATGCTGGTACCCATCAGATGCCACACTGGAAGGGGACAGTCCCAGCTGCACTGCTCAGCACATCCTCCTGCTTTAGAACCCATCCCAGTAGGAATAAGTCTTTCTTCCCAGCTGGACTTGCTGTTCCCTCAAGAATGATGAGCCTACAGCCTTGCTGCTGCTGCCATCTGCACAGGCCACCATTTTTTAGGTCTTTTTTGAGGTGGTCAGTACAGCCATCATCCTGCTTTGCCAAAATCCTGGGAGGGTTTTTTACTCTGGGAAAAAGAAGATGTTTTCCAGACTCCCGCCCTCAGAGGATGAGTCGGAGGAAATTAGTAATGATGCACCACTGAAAAAAATCAAATTGTTCGAGCAAGTTCAAAGCTGAGCCAGTCTGGAGACATCTGCACACCACATGCCAGGAGCAGTGAAGCACCAATAAATCCTTGCAGGATGGCACCAAGGGAAGGAAGCTTGAGCAGCTCAACCCAACTGGGGAAGCTCCCAGTGCTTCTGTTCTGAGGTGTCTGAAGGGACTCAGCAGAAAGGAGAGAGAGTTGAGGGAAGTGAGGGAAGAATAACAATTTTTGGGGAAAATGTTGAGCTACCCAAGTTCATAGAATCCCAGACTGGTTTGGGTTGGAAGGGACCTGGAAGATCTCATTCCAACCCCCTGCCAGGGGCAGGGACACTTCCCATTATCCGTGGTTGCTCCAAGCCCTATCCAACCTGGCCTTGGACACTTCCAGGGATCCAGGGGCAGCCACAGCTTCTCTGGGCAACCACAAGGGCCAACCCACAGTTACCTTCATTTTGGATGTGGTTATTGCTCCAGTTTCCAGAATGAGGTGACCACTGAAGTCCATTTCTGATTGAAACCCAAAATCATTAGGCCAAATCTAAAGAAAACCTTTCTAAAATTGGAAGGCAACCATGAACTGAAACAGCAGAGAAAAATGGAGGTGAGAGTCCAATTTTATTTCTGGATAAAAGGTTGGTTTTAAAATAAAAATAGAAGAACCTTGCCAGGTGAAAATTGTCCATCCCCTTCACCAGAGATCAATAACTCCACAGGATCAGGAGCTCATGCCAGCTGACCTGTGGCTGTTTGCAAAAGGCTTTCACTCTGCCCATGGAGCTCAGAGCAAAAAACTTTACAGTGTTCAAAGAAAAGTGAGTAAACAGCCCCAAAATCAAAGGTCCAGGAGCTTCTCATCCAAATGGCCTCAAGATCATGTGTGGTGGAGGAGGAGGTGTCAGGCCAAGGGGGAAAATCCCACTGTACCTGAGAAGCACGGGAGCCTTGCCATCAACTCCAACAGAGGCAGGAATTATTCACTGTGTTTTTCTGAACTTCTGTGTCATCCCCAGCTCCATCCCTCTGGAGTTTGTGGTTGAGGTAACGCCAGGCCTGGAGCAAGGCAGTTGTAGGAAAACTTTAGGTCCACATTTAGTAAGCACAAATACTCCCTTGTGAAAATCCATGTCAGTGTAATGGGTGGATTCCTCCACCTTCAGGACTGGGATGGATTCTTCCATCTTCTCCAGGCTGGGATGACAGGAATGCTGTGGATGGGTTATTCCCACCCTGACAGGTGCCACACTCCATCCCCAGTGCCCACAACCCCATCTCCCCATGCAGCTCCAGTCATCCCATGGCCCCACAGCAGACATTGCCTTCTCCCAGGAGAAATTAGGGTTGAGCATAGTTTGAACACCATGGACCTTATATCTGAAAAGGGCTCCTGCTCTTCAGGCACAGAAATTCAAATAAATCAAAATCTACTCTCAGCATCTGAAATATCCATCAGTTGTAGAGAAGGGAGAAGAAGGAAGGAGCAGGGTTAGGGCTGACCCACAGCAGAGGAAGAGACATGAGAATGGAGCCTGGTGCCTGCCCTTCCTCTGAGAGAGGAGTTTCACACAGACCTGAAACCAGATTGTCAGAGAGGGGAGTTTGCAGAAGGGCTCCAGCACAGGGGGGGCTCCCATGGGGATGCTCAAGACCAGACTTTCCTGAAGTGCTCACCTGATCTGCTGAGCTTTTTGGAAAGTCTGACAGGCAGAGCAGATAGCTCTAGACACTGCTGTCTCATATAGGTATGGCTGACTCAGATAAATATATAAATATATGTGTGAGTGGCTTAACACACTTCCCTTTCTTCCTCCTCTCTTCCCCCAAGTTTTGCATGTCTGAAGCTGTTTCAGATAAAAGATACTCAAAAATGAAAATGCATTTGGGATGTCTGGGAACTGAAGAAGTCAGACTTAGAGAAAACCAGACAGGGTTAGAGCCCAAAAATCCGTCTCCTGCCAGCAATCTCAACCCACTGCTGACTGCAGGTTGAGGCTCCTTGTGCTCAGCAGCAGCCAGGATTTTTTCCAAAGTGTATTCCATCAGCAGTAATGGGTCTTTCCTCATAAGCTCTGTTTTCATAGTAAATCTTCAGTCTTACATTGCATTACAGAGTTCAGCTGCTGCTAATCCTTAAAAACAATTCATTTCCAACTGCAAAGTGCAATAAAGAAAGGATAATCACTATTAATATTAGTTATTGTTATTGATTTCAGCTTTAAAGAATTGATTTTCAGTCCTGGCTGCATTTATGACTCTCTTTGCTGAAGATGCATATACGGGGCCCACCACTATTTTTAGATCCTTGCCCCAGCTCCAGGAGGAAGAGGATGGGGAAGGCAAGGGAGAGACCTCATGGGGGAGATCCTGATTGGTGAGGGAGGGCATCTCCGTGTGGCTTCACATGGGAGGAAAACTTGGAGATTAGAAGGAAAATTATCAGTGCTTTCTTCCAGTGAGGCCCTGCAGTACCAGTGAGTCCTCCCAGTCCTTCATGAGCTCTAAATCCAGTTTTACCCCCTGCCAGTGAGTCTTGCTTTGCCTGGAATTCTCCTGCCAGACATTTCTCCCCACGCCACCCACAGTTTGATTGCTAAATATAACATCAAAATATGAATAAAATGGTTTTAATGGAGGTGACCCTTTCCTGTGGGCTGGGCTCAACCCTCTGGGGACCCTCAGCATCCTCTCACTGAGCAAATCTGAGTGAGGGCCCCAAAAGAGGCAATGATCCAGGATGGGATGGGATTCCTGGGAGGATAATCTGGGCAGGAGCTCAGGAATAGGATGAGGATGGGCAGGTGGGAAATATTTTGCCACTTGTGGTCGAAGTAGATGCCCAAGAAGGGATGCTGAGAAGAGAGAGTAAAGTTTCAGTTCCTTGTTTTTAAGGCAAGAAGGGGGTTGGGTTTTTTGAATCAACATCTTGCTTCAAAAAGTCACTAAAGTTCTGTCTCAAGGGCATAAAAATATTGAGAACCTCAAAAGCAGAAGGAAGGAAGGGGGTTGTTTTTTTAGGCCACCAAAATGTTTCAGTGGGCTTGGACTGAAAAAGTTTCCAACATATTGCTTGAAAAGAAATTTTGGAATTTTTTTGCAATTCCAGTCACTCTGCAGCAAATGCTTCTTTTCCCCAGTTGTTTGGAAATGGCAGTATATATAAAAAATTCCATATATAGCTCTATTTTCTGTGAGCTTTAAAAGCTCTCCCTCTAGATAGTTTGAATATAATCTGGTGAGGATGTGGGAATGAAACAGGGGTAAAAACCCTTAGCCAAGCCTGCAAAATAATTAAATGAGCGTTTAACCAAGATCATTATTTTCCACAGTTTTATTTATATGCAAGATTGGATACAATGGTCTGGAATATTGTTCCACACTATTACTGTGCTATAAATTATTCGAGCAAAGCACAGCAAGGCATCATAATGCAATATATTTTTATAGTGCCATAAAGTAATTACGCACCAGACAACAAAATCCTACAGAAGTGACATATTTTATGCTTAAATTATAATTACATTAAAAGCGTCTCTTCCATTTGATGTTTATGGAGCACACACAACGGCTGTCGGGAGGCCTGGGAACAAAGAGGGTCTCTCACAGAAAGCTGGGCTGGGCCAGGGAGATGCAGCTGGGGAATATTCTTTGGATTTTGGTGTTTTCAGAGTATTTCTGACAATTTCTGACAATATTTCTGAGAATTAATCTCTGCCAAGCTCAGATAAACCCGGCTGTTCCTTGGGTTAGGCCTACACATACAGGCCCAGCTAGGAAAAACAATGCAATCTAATGCTGTTCTAAGAATTGGGCTGGGTTTTTCACTTTGCTTCACCTCCCTTGGACATGAGGGGTGAGGAATTACCCAAATTAACATTTGTACCCCCACAGATCTCAGCTACAAGGAAATCCAACAACCTCCCTCAAGAGCGGCCTCAAACCGTCTTCTTCCAACAGCATTTTCATACCAATCTTCTGATCTTCTGGGGATAAATTCAGTCCAGAAGTGGGATTAACACCCCAAAAATTGCACTTAGAGCAATGGGTGGGAAGAGCCCAGAAAAAGAAAGAGTTCTTTGGTGGGAAGAGCCTGGAGCCATGGATTTTTCACCTCAGAGAGGTTTCAGCCTGCAGGAAACCTCTCCAAATGCGGCCTGGAGATTTTTCCTAGCGGATGGTGCCTGGTTTGTGTTAAAACCAACTAAAAAGATCAGATCAGTGATGCAGAGAGGGGTTATTAATCCAGGCAAGCTGCAGGAGGAGTGAGATGAGGCAGAGATGGTCCTGTGGTCGTCCTCCAGCTCCTTCAGGGAGCAGCCCAGAGGGTGGGAAAGGGACAGCTCTGCTGAGGGGACATGAAGGAGCAAATCCCCTCCTCCGGAGGGCCCGGCATATGCAAAGCAGTTGTTTCTGGCAGGGGAAAAATGGCTCGAGCCTGCAAGGAAATGGCTTCTGTGGTTGCAACCCAGCTTTTCCTGGAAAGTGCCCAGCTCCCACCTCGCAGCTCTTCCTGCGTGACTCATGCCCGCCGGCTCGCCAAGGTGGGCGTTTGACGCCCTTTAGAGGCGGTGACATCTTCCTAGAAGTGTGACAGAGACTCTAACTGGCAAGGCAGCAAGGGGCAGCACTCAGGGAGACAATGGAGGGCTGGGCCCCTGGCTCTGCCAGGCCTGGCTGTGCTCCGTGTGTGTTCTGCCACCTTCAGAAGATGCTTTGCTGCTGCGTGCCTCAGTTTCCCCGTCTGTGTGGGAGCTGTGCATGGAGGGAAGGAGGCCAGGAGCAGTTGTGAGCCAATAACACTGTGCAAACACTGCCACACTCAGGAGCGGGGTGAAGATACACAGAGTCCCCTTCCAGAGGCACCCAAACCTACAAAACCTGGGCTGTGAACAAGGGCAGATAAAGGCCCTGGGAAGGCTGCATTGGTCTGTGTCTGTTTCTGTACCCCCCACATTAACTAACTAACTAACTAACTAACTAACTAACTAACTAACTAACTAACTAATTAACCAACTAACCTATCTGTTAATCTAGCAATTCTCTATTTATATATCCACCCCCTGCATATGGAATGGCCCCGCTCTTCCAATGCTGACACCCTTCAGAACAAATCCATCCTGCAAGAGTTGGTGTTTTGCTAGAGAAAGGTCACTCCAGCTGTTTGTGTGAGAGCTGAGGCCAGCTCAATATCCTTCCTGTCCTGACATCCTTTTCCAGGCCAAAGCCCTTTCTGGAAGCACGCAGAGGAAAAGCTCAGAACAATATCTGCCTTTATTTCCCCCTCCTGGTCTATATCCTTCAATGTCCCTCTATCCAGGGGTTCTGCTCCATGCTGCAAGAAGGAATGGCTCTTAAATCATGTCTACACATGACTGCTCCTCTGGTTTACCCAACAAACAGTGAGTTCTGCTGTGTGGGAGCAGCCCTTAAATTCAGTGACCCAGAGAGCTCAGAGCAGAGCAGGGATAGTTTGAAAGCCTTTCCTGGCTCCTGTGGTTTCTCTTCCCTTGGATCTCTGTCGTGACATGCCTGGACAACGTGACAAGACCTGCACAAACTCTGTCAGCCTCACTGTGCTCCCTCCAGCATCAAGCTCTTCTTGCAAGCTTACTCCAAGAGAAAGAACAGCAGAGATGCTGCAGGCTCTGCTGGGAGAGGAGAGGGCAGGGGTTAAATTCATGCCTTGGAGAGCTGAAATATTCCAAACATAAGGCGGATGTGGCACTTCCCAGACTGCATGTAGATCAGAGACACATGCTCCCTCTGCTATGGCAGCACATGTGCAATGTTTATTTGGAGGACCCACATTGCCACTTATTTTTGGTCCCACCCAGTCAGGACTGGAAGAAGTTTGCTCCAGTTCTCCATGGCAAAATAACACAGGGTCTCTCTTCCCCCAGAACCGAGGGCATGAGAGCTATCTTCAATATTTTGATCAAAAGAACTCAGTGTTGCCCTTTTGAGATGAGCTCCAGATCCCCCACCAACCGTGGAGCTTTCTCTCCCTCTAAACCCAGCCAGGAGCAACTCAACATCAGGAAACAATTGCAGGGACTGTTCCACATTAGCCACAATCCAATTCTTTTCCACAGCCTGGTGATGTCTTCCCACACCCCTCCCCTGGCCATGGCGATGCCATCGATGGCGTTGGGCAGGGTGGGGGTGACCAGCCCGGGGACAGCCTGGACAGTGGCAGCACAGGAAGGGACATGGCAAGGTCTGTGCCTCTGGCTGTTTGCACAAGGCCAGGTTTGCCCTGGTACTGGCAGCAGCATCCTGAGGGTGAAGTCCAGTGCTACGCTGTCAGTGTGCAAAGGACACGGGCACTGTGGAGACCTTTAAGCAGCCAGAAGATCAAAGGGGACAAATGTCCACAGAGGACACAATTACAAAGCCAGGGTGAGAAAGGATTTCATGTCCTGGGCATGGGCAGCGCCCTGAGAAACTCTCTGGTGCAGCAGTGCTCAGGGCTGGCTGCAAGGCTGCTCCAACTTCCCTCTTGGGTGTCTCTGCTGGGTATTTTGCAAGCAGAAACTGTGTTCAGGCTCAAACCAGCCCTGGCCTCAAGCCAGGACCTGTGGCTGTGGTCAAGGCAGGGCTGAGGCACCAAGAACAAGCCCAGCTCGCTGTGCATCAGCCCCCACACAGCCCTGACTGCTCAGTGCGACTTTCGAGGCTTCCCACCCACCACAAGCTCTTCATCTCCTCCTCCCTGACACCCTGGCTCCTTTTGTGCCCAATTTCAATTGATTTCTTGCTTGAATGTGCTCCTTTGCTCAGCACCCAGCCCGGGCTGGGCCAGGCTCCCTGCAGGGATCACAACACAGATTACAGCGATCTGCAAACATGATTTGGGGTCCTGGGAAAGGTCTTGGGAAAGGTCCTGCCTGCCATCCCTCCTCTCCTCTGAGCTCTGAGCTCTGCACTGGCGAGGCAGGAGTGCAGCCCTGCAGGCTCTGCCTTTCTGCAGGGTTATTGCTCTGCTCAGCTGCTTGGAGTCACTTACCCTCAGAACCCCTGGTGCCACAGCAGCAATCCCTCAGGAGCTCAGCATCTGCTGGATCCCCCCTGGAAGGAGGGTGCATTTCTGTGCATTTCTGTCTGGCAGCTCCCATATGACTGGAGCAGAGAGCGAGGGCTGGCCCAGCTCTGCTGGAAGTGGCCTTGTGTCACCCAGGAGAGGCTGGGCCCCCGCAGTCCCCATCAGCCAGATGTGACTTGGCCAGTGATGCGTGAGCGCCTGGGCTTGAGCTTTCTTGGTTTTCCTTTCTTCCCAGTGCCCCCAGCTGATGGCAGGAGCTGGAGGAGGCAGCTGAGATGCCAGGGATGAAAGCTGCTGTCCCCTAGCACGCAAATCCCGTGTCCCCAGTGACAGATTCACCCTGACCACCCTGTCCCCTGTGACACTGGGAGCTGCCGGGTTGCCAGAGCTCTCAGTGATTTTGGCACCCAGCCATGCACAACCTTCCTGCTCTGGTGGAAGGAGAAAGGCACAGAAGACAGAAAATAAACCTGGATACAACATCTGATCCCCTCCAGTCCCAAAGGGGCAGAGGAACTGGTGTAATTGGTCATTTAACAGGTGGGAGGCTCACACTAGGCAGGTACAGGCACCAAAAGCCACTCTGGAGAGCAGAAAGGCTCTTTACAGCCATACACCAGCTTGGTTTTCCCTGCTGTATTCAGACTGAGGTGTTGATCCCTGCTGAACCCAGGACTGATAAGAAAGGACCCACCTGGAGCTGCCCCCACTGCATTTTTTGGCTCTGTGATGCCCATACCCACCCCACAGCCAAAGCTCCCAGACAAATCAGGAGTTTGGAGCTGCTGGGGCTTGCCCAGCTGGAGGGGATGTTTGTGAACCCACTTACAGCATCACAGTGTGGGGAAAACAGCCAAGGGGGGCTGGGGGAGTCCAAAAATCCAAAACACAAACAGAGCTGAGAGGGAGGGAGGGAGGGGAGGGGTCCTTGCTTTTCATGCCCAGGTGAGGCAAGGCAGGGAGGAGGAATGTTTTCCTCTGGATCTACCAGACCTTGATCCCCTGGGGGGGCTGGCCTCACCCCTGAGAGCTCACCCTGATCCCCCTCACAAGGCAGCAGCTTTGGGGAGAGGAGAGCAGAGCTCCCCTCTCTGCAGCCTCCTACATCCCATGGAGTTCTGGAAACTTCCCTGCCCAGCCAGGAGCGGTACCACGAAACCTGGCAAGGGCACAGGTGATGCTTCCCTCCCACTCCACACAAATCAGCCCTTATCTCCTGGCTAAGAGGGCAAGAGGTGCCTCTCCTGAGGCTGGTGAGAGCCAGGAGTGTGAGGCATGGGACGGGCAGTGCCCACAATGGCTCTTTGTAACGGGGCTGAGGAAGGCTGGGCAAGCAGAACAGGTTTGCTTCACAAAGACCAAAATCCTCCCAGGAGCAATTAGCAGGGGATCTGAGGGTAAGAAAATGCCCAGCTCCCTGTAATTTGGATGTGAGGACAGGCTGACCTGTGAGGACACAGGTAACGGGGTGAGAAGCGTTCCAGGAGGGCTCCTGCGGATGCTGCTGGAGGTGGAACTGCTGATCAAAAATCCAGCACAGCCAGGCAGCTCCCTATGGAAACAAGATGTGGGGAAGGACTAAATCCTGATTAATTTGGAGCTGGAAAAGATCACACTCCCTTAGATGGCTTGGAAGCATATTGATCTGACTGTCGTGCTCCCAGGCTGCTGTGCCATGTCAAAACAAGACGTTTTGATCAGACTGAAGCAAAGGAAATGTTGAATTTTCCCTTCAGGGAAAGAAGTCCCAGGACTGTGAATTTCATCCTGGCTTGAGATTGCCCTGCCTCAGCATTTCCCATGGGACAGAGAGGTCTCATTCTTTTTTCCAAGCTCTTGTCCTCAAGACCTTCTTCTGAAATTCTGGACTTAGTCTTCCCAGAGGGTCAGGTTTATTCATAACTGAGGAGGCCAGGAGGCCTTTTAAGCAGTACTGTAATTATAACTGAAATGTCCAGAGACTGCAGAAAGAGCAGAGGCTGAAGACAAGCACAAAATGCCTCAGGACCCTTGAGGAAATGAGGAGATCTGGCACATGGATTTGGACAGCCATGGATATGCCATGAAAGCCCTCATTAGTGCTATCCTACATTATGTTTATGGCCAAAATACCAAGGCAGAGCTCCCACAGGGAGACCATACAGGAGCATCACAACAAACGGTGCTGAATGGAGAAACATCTCTCACCTGCTGCTGTCAAAGGCTTTTTCTCCTGTAAATGCAGCAGCACAGACTCAGAGACTGAGCCCAGGCACTGCAGCTTGGCAGCTTTAGCCCACAGACACATCCTGAGTCACGGGATGGTTTCTATTCCTGTTTTCTGTGCCTTTGCAGGTCAGTTTGGTGCAGGATTGTGTCCCCACACTCACACAGAGTTTGTGTTGAGGCCCTTCTTGACCCTGCCACCTCCATCTCCTGCTGTGCCAGAGATTTCCACCTCCACCTGCCTGCACGGAGCAGGAGCACAAGCACAGCCACATCCAGGGCTGGCTCAGCTCAGTGCCAGCCTGCAGGAACAGCTCCAAAGTGTGGCATCTCTTCATGGGAATCCAGAGCAGGCAATTTCCAGAACACGCCCGCCTGTTTCAGCATCAGTTCCCAAATTCTGGTCCTTCAGCCACCCACACCTGTGAAACACATTCCCAAGTCCCCTTCCCACCTGCTGTACCTGAGAATGGCACGACCTCAGGACTAAAGCAGTGGATTGGGATTCTGCTTGCTGTCAATAACCCACTGGCAGCCCAGAAATGGGATCAGCTTTTGCTTGTGGCATCAGATCCACCACTGGTTCCCAAGAGCTTTGTGGCCTCTCCAATTCAATGTTCAGACCTACAACCCAAAATGCAGGGGTCGACCTAAGTGGTCATGAAGGGCTAAGAGATATTTGGACACAAAACCCCACCCCAGCAATGCCAAGAACCATTCTGAAACCTGCTGAATCTTCTTCTCTGCCAAGACCATTCCTGGTGACCTTTTGCAGCTCATTTTTCCCTCCCACAAGAGGTTCACATTAGTCTTTGCAAAGTGCTTGAAATTCTACAAACTGCCCAGTGCTGGTGCAAAGGCAGATGTTGAAAGCAGGGCTTGGGCTCTGTTTGGCCCAAAAACTGCAGCTGAATGTTTGGATTTTGATTTGGCCACACATGCAGCAATCAGTTAAAGTTTAAGCAATGTCCAGAAGTCCCGTTGGCTCCTGTGAGGCCAAAGGACACATCTGAAGTGAGGTGTGGGGTTAAATCAGGTTTTCCAGTGGAGTCTAATTGAGTTTTCCAGTGGAGTCTAATTGATTCAACTCCCAGGATATGCCTGAATCTCTACACCTTTTTCAGAAATAAGACATAAAGATGAGGTTACTTCACCTGGATAAAGACTTGGAGGGTTTTATGCCCAGCTTGTCTTTCCCAAAATATCATGTTTTCCATTAAAGGGAAATGAATGACTCCAAACTTCCACAAAAGTTGAAGCCATGTAAAAAGGGACAGTGCCCACCAGTGCCATCCATTTTGTGTCAGTGGCTCATCCCTGACAACGATGGAACAGCTCCTGGTGCCACTGTGACATCAGAAGCTCCTCGTGATTCTGCAGAGCTTTTGAGAACTCCAGTTCTCTTCTGCTGAAACAATCCTCACCTTAAAAATGAGGCTGTGGAGAATTCACTGCAAATCCCTTTGCATTTCCTGAGCGCGGAGGAAACGAGGGAGATCAACTCCAAACTTGCAGCGAGCTTACCTTGCCAGAAATATTTGTACTTGGACCAGCAAAGCCAACCTTCCCAGGCTGGCTTGGGAGAGCAGACACTTTGTTTTTTGGCTCCAAGGGAAAATGTTGCCAGCTGCCAGCGTTTAAACCAGCAGTGCTGCTGCTGCTGAGCATGAAATCAGCCAGGAAAGACATTGTGATGGGGAGACTGAAGGGAAGAAAGCAGGGCATGGACTTGGTGCAGAAACCACCGTGTTGAGAAACCCTGCTGTGCCACAGACTGGGGTGTGCCCGTGGTGAGGCCAGATTAAATCAGGAAATTGGCATTGTTCGCTTCTTATTGCTGCCATCCTTCACCCATTTGTCCTGGGAAATGGGGCAGGAGCTTCTAAAATCCTGCTGGTTCCATTTCTTGTCACTGCTTGGTCTGACAGCCCCAATCCATGGGGTGACCATGGATATTGCCCTGAGAGGATGACTCAGTCTCACTGAGGATAAACTTGAATTATTTTGAGAGCTGATCATGTTTGTTCATGGGCATCCATGGCTGTGATTGCTCCCACATCACAACCTCATCCTCCCAGCCCTGTCCCCACTCTCCTCAGCCCTTCCAAGATGAAAGCAGATGTTGGCAGCTCTCAAGGTTTCTCTTTCTGAGCCAGGCAAAAGTGACTTTGGTTTTCCATGCTGCTCTAGCAGAATGTTCTGACTGAGTGCACGAGTGGATATGGATTTACAGGGAATTTACCCAACAAGATGGGAGCCGTAGAGTCATTTATATATATATAAAAATTCCGTTTCAAATCAATATCCCAGGATTGTTCTCAATAAAACCGAGAATTTACACAAGCAAAAACGAATTAACATCAGTGTGTTCCCCACAAATAGAAATTTTCACAGAGTTTGGGTTTTGTGGGTGTACATTTCAAAATCTGCCCACAAATGTTTTCTGTCTTAAACACCTCAAAAACTTCCCAGCAAAAAGTGACAGAATGTATCTCTCTGCAGTCAGAAATGGAATTGCATCATATGCACACACAATCAGGCTGGTTTTCAGCTAATTAGCTCTGATCCAAACTGCATCACTGCTTGAACAAAGCTGTAAGAGACCCAGGGTTTCATGATCAGGAGGTCCATGGGGGTTAGAATAAGATGATCTTTTAGGTCCCTTCCAGCCCAGATCATTTTATTATTTATTATGAATCCATGCCTGAGGGGCTGGAGTTCCCTGGAAGGCCATGTTGATGCCACTTTGAACATTTTCATGTACTCTAGGGAAAATTCTTTGAGATCCCCAAATGTTAAAATATGAGTTGGGAAAATATTCCAAATTCCTTTGCAATAGTGGGAAAAAAAATTCCGAGTTAAATCTGGAGTGTTTTCCTACATTTAAAACAAGAGCTTTAAATTGCATTTTACTTTAAGGGACATTTCAATTTTACATTTATTCATGTTCTATGATGACATGAAAGGCAAGAGTGGCTCCTGCAGCTGGAGGATGATGAAGTTTGAAGGAGATGCTCCATGTAGGGAGTTGTGCTGGACCAGGGTTTGGGACCAGTGCTGGACTAAGGTTTGGGACCAGTGCAGCAGCAGCCTCCCAGGGCTTCCATACCCAGCCAATATGAAGGAAAAGCTCCCACTGTCTCCAGTCGATTGTAATTCAATTAAAAAAAAAAAAAAAAATTTGCTCCAGGTGGCAATTTGGCATCTGCTTCCATCTTCCTCTGTGGTGAGGGATTGCAGGCACTGCTAATGAGGGGCTAATTTTGCACACAGTGGGCCAGATCCTGGGCTCCTGCAAAGCACAGGGAACACCATGGAGTGGGCAGCAGCTCCTTCCAGACCAGGGGATAAGCCCCAGGAGTCTGTCCTTCCATCCCTGTTGCAACAGCAGCTCGAAGCTGTGAGTTTTGGGCTGCAGCCTGGGGTTGCTGTTTGCATCCGCAGCCTCTTTAAACATTCCCGTGCCGTGTTATCGCTCTGGAATTCCAGAGCGCTGAGTCCCTGCCCTCAAGCAGCCAGAGGAATTTGCTCCCCAAGCATTAATGCCTTCTCCTTCCCCAGAAGGATCCCCTGGGATGGCTCCTGTTGTGCAATGAGGGTGGGCTGGTGTCCTGCCAAGCCCCAGATCCGGGCTTGGGCTTGGTCTCCTCATCCAGCTCTGGCACGTGAGGTGGGTGATGGGACCATCATGGTCCATGGTGGGACTGGGACAAGCCCAGGGTGAAGGACTGGGCAGTGTGAAGGACAGCAGCCTCCTCCACCCCTTCCACTCCAGGGGTGTCCAGGTTTGCATCAGCCCATCCAGAGGCAGATGGGAGCTGCTCTGGGGGACATGCCCACATCCTGGATCCAGCCAAACTGTTCTGCTGCAGGTACAGGGGTGAACACTCCCTGTGTGCTTTGGGGACAGTGATGGGGACAAGAGTTCACACCCACGCTGGGCGTGCTTCAGAATCATAGAATCCACAAAGGTGGGGAAGGTCTCTAAGATCTTCAAGTCCAGATAGAGACCAAAAGTCTCTATTTCTAGGGGCTTTAACCCTTTCCAAAGTACTGCTAGTACTACCACTGGTTCTGAGGACAAGACAGGAGGCTTCTCCACTCAGCTCTGGGACTCCTCACTGCAGCAGAATTCCTGCCTGAACTGAGCTCACAAAGAATTATTTGAAGCTGTACACACACAAGAGCAAGAGTTCAAAAAACAGGGGGAGAGGTAGAAAAGCTTCTGGATGTAAACCAGGCAAATTTGCATCAACCCATCCAGAGGCAGAGCTGGGAGCTGCTCTGGGGGACATGCCCCACATCCTGGATCCTCACTGCTGGTCCTCCCACCAGTTCTGAGGACAAGTCAGGAGGTTTCTCCACTCAGCTGCAGGACTCCTTACTGCAGCAGAATTCCTGAGCTCACAAGGAAGAATTTGAAGTTGTACACACGCAAGAGCAAGAGTTTAAAAAACAGGGGAAGATATAGAAAAGCTTCTGGATGAAAACCAGGCAAATTCCTTGAGTTTGGAGGAGGCTCATCCACATCTGCTTCCTGCAGGGGCTCCTGTCACTGCTGCTGCTTCTGCAGAAAGGCCGTGGGACAAACGGGGCTGGTGAATCATTGGGGCAAGCTCTGAAGGAGCCAGCAAGCTTTTGCAGAGCCTTTTTGATGACAAGAGCGTTGTGCTGACAAAACAGCCCATTTTTCCTGCTCTAACCCCCTCGTTATCAGCCCTTGGTTGCAGGAGTGTTGGCTGACACTGCAGCGAGGCAGACGAGGATTATTGAGTTGTTGACAGAGAGCTCATCCACTCGGAGCAGTTATCGTGGCAGGGAGCATCCAGCACGCAGGCAGCTCCTGACAGGCTCTCTCATCAGCCAGATGCCGTGTGTGGGGGAGCCTCCTGGAGCCTCACACCCCGTTTTCCCTCCCCTTATTGTATTCAAATCAGTCCCCCAGCAGCGTTATGGCTGATTAGCCCTGCAGAGAAATTAATGGAGACATGGCTGTAAATAATCTTGGAAACGGTTCTGAGCTGTCCCTCCAGGTGAGTCCCTCTCTGTAAGGGATATATTTGGGAGAATGCTGCTGTGATTGCTCCAGGGAGGAACATAGGGCCCTTATGGATGGGGAAAACCAGACCAAGGCCAGAACTCCACCTTGCCAAGACCTCCATTGCTTTACTGATTTTGGTATAAGGCTCCTGATTGCTCCAAGTGGCTAAAAGCCATGCCAAGGGCCAGGATTAGAAAGCCTGTTCAGTGCTTTATTCCTGAGCTCAATAAATGTATCCCCTCCTGGAAATGCTGCTCAATGTTAACAGGATTAGTGGGCCTGTTCATCCATCCAGGCAACCTCTCAGAGCAGGGTAGGAAGGAAGGAAGGAGGTGGGAAGGACAGAAAAAAGGAGGATGGAGGCTGATGAAATGTCTTTAATCCTGCTCCTCTGCCCACTGGGACATGGCACTCCCTCCCTGCTGCTCTGCCATCCAGACAGCTCCATAATCACAAGGAAGCAGCAAGACCAGCCCCAACCCATGGTGCAGCACTGCAAAACTCAAGGTTTCACTTTGATCTCTGCCTGGAAGATGAAAAGTCTTAATCAAGGCTGAGAGCACGTTAAACAGCAGATTCTAAAATAATTGGGCACTGTGACCTCCTTAGGTAAGTGCAAAAAGAGGGGATTATTGTGGCTTGGGTAGTCAAACGTGTGCAGGCTTTATCCTGGCTGGAATAGGGCACAGGCAGAGGGAGCAGGGCACTGCAGGCTGAGCACACCCTGCACAAGGATTGCCAGACAATCCAATGGTCTCTCTGCTCCCAGGATCGTGCTGTTCCCTGCTCTCCCCCCAGGATGGCTCCATTAAAGCTGGCAGGGGCAGGGCTGCCAGGCTTGGCCAGCTCTTGCCTTGCCAGCCCCAGGAGCAGCTGCTTTTGCAGAGGGGATTTGTCTGCCTGGAGAGTTCAAATCTTTTAGTTCGTTTCCCTCAAGTGTTTCAAAAACCTCTGCCTGCAAGGCTGAAGGAGACTTTAAAAAGGTTTTAAACTGGTCATTGCTAGCGGATGGACACCAAGAGAAATGTCTTCCCAATGCTCTTAGGATGATGTGCAGGGAAAAAGGGACAACCAGACATCCAGATGAGCCACACCATTGCAAAAAGCTGCAGAAAGCAGGAGGGATGGAGAGGAGAGGGATGGACTTGCTCCTGTGATTGAAGAGAAAACAGCAGAGCCAACATGGTAGGAGGTATCCTGTACTTCCAGCTCAGATGATGCCATTGGATGCTGGAGCAGGCCCCAGATGTGCCCATTTCTCATTGCAGGTTTGTGTCATGTTGGCTCCCAGCACTTCACAACCAACTCCACGTGCAACAACAACACACGAGAGTGAACGGGGAGGTTTGTGCCACGGAAAAAGTGCTTTGCCCCCATCGGAAAACCTAATTAGCAATTCGAAGAGCAGGGAAGAGCATTCCATCAAGTAGATATGCAGGTTCTTTTCCAGCCCATCGGGTTTGCAGAGGGCCAGGGAGCAGCTTGTGGAGCAGCGCTCACTCCCCTGCGGGGCGATGGACGGACGAGAGGATCGTCTTCAGGAATGGAAAGGACATGAGACAAAATGTTCTTGCTCGATGTTGTAAACAAGCCTAAAGTGTTTTGAAATACTCTGTCAATATAAAGTACTGACAAACAAGACACTGGAATTGCAAAAGAGGAGCCCAGCTGGAGGAAGGCTGCTCGCAGAGTGCCTGCTGCCCACCTCAGACACTCAATGCGGCAGCACCGCTCTGCTGCCCTCCCACATTCCTCTCTATTCTTCCCATCTTGAATGGAAGAAGAGGCATCAAGTGCTCTGTGTGAGATGAGTGCATTAAAGCATCCTCCAGCCCAGCTACTGCAGCCCTGACAGCCGAGGGAATTTGCCAGCAGAGCTGTCTGTGCAGCATTTCATGAAAATTCCCTGTGCAAGCCCTGCCTGAGCTGTGGGGTTGGGAGATTCACTCAGCATTGTGTCCCTGCTCCTCCCTGCTGGCAGCTCATCCCCATCCCCACAGGATGGATCAGGGAGCTCTTGGCATCCTCCATGGGGTAAGTGTGCTCAAGCCAGGGGCAGGGAGCAGCTGGAAATCCACAGCCTTGGTTACCTGGGGTTAACTTTCTCATCTTGTCCTGGAACAGCAGCCAGAGCTCTGCCAGGAGCAGCTGTGGCACTGCCAGTCTCAGGTCGGCTGTGGACAGCCCAGAGAGCAACCTTGGCCAAAAAAAAGCCCAAAATAGAGTCATGCTGATCTCTTACCATGGCCTGGAGAGATTCCAGCTGCAGGTACAGGGGTGAACACTCCCTGTGTGCTTTGGGGACAGTGATGGGGACAAGAGCTCACACCCACACTGGTTGTGCTTCAGAATCATAGAATCCATAAAGGTGGGAAAGATCTCTAAGATCTTCAAGTCCAGATAGAGACCAAAAGTCTCTATTTTTAGGGGTTTTAACCCTTTCCCAAAGAGATAAATTGAAAAAAAGTGCTTGCAGGGTTTGTTGGTGTGGTCAGCTCCCAGCACAGCCCCAGCATCAGCCCAGTAGGCCTCTGGTGGCAAATCTCAGGAGGATTTTTAATTACAACAGTGGGAATTAGATCTTCAAAATCTCTGTGCCTCTGAGCTTATATTGCTAAAACAGCCTGGAGAAGAGAAGGCCCTGGGGAGATTTTAGAGCACCTTCCAGTGCCTGAAGGGGCTCCCGGAGAGCTGAAGGGGGACTTTGGACAAGAGCCTGGAGTGACAGGACAAGGGGGAATGGCTTCAAACTGCCAGAGGGCAGGGTTATATGGGATGTTGGGAAGGAATTCTTCCCTGGGAGGGTGAGGAGGCCCTGCACAGGCTGCCCAGAGCAGCTGTGGCTGCCCCTGGATCCCTGGAAGTGTCTCAGGCCAGCTTGGATGCAGCTTGGAGCACCCTGGGATAGTGGAAATGAGATGAGCTTTGAGGTCCTTTCCCACCCAAACTGTTCTGTGATTCCACAAAAAAAAAACGGCTCCAAAATCCACTGCAGCCCCTCGATGTCTGTGTTTGCATCTCTGGCATTTCAACCTGGTACCTTCTGAGTAAAGCTGATAAAACAGGTGAAAAACAGGGATTTCTGCACCCAAAGACTTCATACCAATTCCCAATGCCACCCTGTGAATGGCATAAATCAGGGTTTTGCACTTTTCCTCCTGCTGTTTAAAGCCCAGATGTGTGAGCAGAGCTCCAGGAAGAGAGCTCTGCCTGGTGCAGGGCCATGCCTTGCACATGGGGATGCTTTAAAGCCATGTGGGATTTCCAGTGGGCCCTACTGTACCTGGGCCTCGAGTTCAGAGCAAGGGGAGTTCTGGAGGGGTGGCTTGAGCAGCTACATAAATAAACTGGAGTGGGTTTGTCCACCACTGAAGCACAAACACGGCTGGGGTGGCAGGAAGCCAAGCAGAGAGATAATATTTTTCTTAGGTATTAGCCCAGTATGAAATCAGAGCAGAAGAATACTCAAAGAAAGCCTTGACAGGGAATAATGAGATTTTCAGGTGGGTTTTTAAAATTTTACTAGAAAGCTGAGAAAAGAATGAATTCTAACCATCCTCCCTATGATTAAAGAGTCTCAGTGCTTCCCCCCAGAGTGGCACGGGTAGGAAGTGCTTTTCAGGAGGATTTTGTGGTTATTTCTGTTTCTTTCTGTATTCTGGGAGGCCCCAGGAGGTCCAGAGCTCATCCATCCTTTAGCAGAGGTGAGCTGGGCTGTGCCCATGGCTCAGTGCCCACCAACCCTGCCCTGGCACGGGGGTCACGTGGGGCTGGGGGAGAGCAGGGCTGCCCTTGGAGCAGGGTTTTGGGGCACATCCCCTTCTCCAAAGAGGAGAAATCAAATCCAGCCCAAGGATCAGACAGAAGGTGTTGTCCACGTGCTCATTGCTGAATTAGCTCTTGGGGCTAAAAATACCTTTTGGGGACACTTGACAGTGGTGCCAGAGCCTGGCTTGGGGACAGGGGAGTGGGGCAGGTGAAGGCAAAACAGGGACAAACATCTCAGTTTTGTTTCCACTTTTCCATTTTTGTTTCCACATTTCCATTTTTGTTTCTGAGCTCACAGAACATTTTGGGCTGGATGGGACCTTGAAGACCACCTCATCCCAACCTTCCCATCATGGGACACCTTCCTCTGGAGCAGGCACTCTGAGGTGGCAGTCGCAGCGATGCCGAGTGGGGTTTGGCTCCTGGAGGAGCCTCCTGTCCGTGTCAGCCAGGATGGGAAAACCTGAGTCCATGGACGGCTCAACAAACATCTCAGTTTTGTTTCCATGTTTCCACTTTTCCATTTTTGTTTCTGAGCTCAACAGAATGCTTTGGGCTGGATGGGACCTTGAAGACCACCTCATCCCAACGTTTCCATCATGGAACACCTTCCTCTAGACCAGGCTGCTCTGAGGTGGCAGCAGCAGCGATGCCAAGCGGGGTTTGGCTCCTGGAGGAGCCTCCTGTCCGTGTCAGCCGGGATGGGGAAACCTGAGCCCATGGACGGCTCGACAAACATCTCATTTTTGTTTCCACATTTCCATTTTTGTTTCCACTGAGCTCACAGAATGCTTTGGGCTGGATGGGACCTTGAAGACCCACCTCATCCCAACCTTCCCATCATGGGACACCTTCCTCTGGAGCAGGCACTCCGAGGTGTCACTGGCAGCGATGCCGAGCGGGGTCTGGCTCCTGGAGGAGCCTCCTGTCCGTGTCAGCCGGGATGGGGAAACCTGAGCCCATGGACGGCTCGCAGGAGCCGAACCAACGAGCCAACAAATCAGGGCGCTGCCATCTCCTCCGCCCCTCTCTGTCTGCTTCAATAACAGCCCGTGGGGGAGGCTCTCAGAACTGCTGAATGGCTCGATAACCAGGAGCCAAAAACATTCAAAACCGCACGTCTGAATTAATTCATCCCAAAGCATCCACAGACAGAGGAGGGGAGGGGGGTGGTGGAGAGGGAGGAGGTGGAGGAAAAGAAACAGGAGAAGGAGAAACGACTTGGCTCCTTTTCAAGCCCTTTCTAAAAATGCTGAAAGAGTTTGGCAATACTAATAAAAACCCAGTGCAGCAGTTGCCCTAATTTTTCTGAGCAACATCGCTGAGAGGCAGGCGACAGGATGGCTGTGGCATGTAAAATAAGGGATGAAAAGGAGGAGGAAAGGGTTTGGATGGCAGTGGCAGTGGCAGGATGGAGCCTGACAGCATGGACGGAGGCACCCGGGATGGCTGAGGTGCTGGAACCCCTCTCAGACCCCTCCCTGCTCCATCCCTGCCCTTCCAAAGCTCAGCCCAGACCCCCTCCCAGGGCTGGGAGTCTCTGTGCTCGTGGCTCAGCTGCTTGCAGAGCAGCAGAGATGGATTTGGACACGGTCTGGAGGCAGCCAGTGTCAGCCTGTCTGCTGGGATGAGACTCAGCAGAGCTCCAGCCAGAGCAGAGGAGCACAAAAGCCGCACATTGGTACTGGAGAGAGGCAGCCCAGCAGCCTGGCAGGAGGGAGCTCCTCTTCAGACAGCAGTTTTTTTTCCTCAAACAGCATGAAATCCATGCAGGAAAAAAGTTTGTGACCAGCTCAGCCTGGGAACCCCCTCCCAGGGAGGTGAGGGCTGAGGCAGCACTGAGGTTCCTGCAGTGTGGACAAGGTTTTCTGCAGCACCCTCAAAGCTCCGTTTTGGGCTTGGTTTCTAATGTTTGTCACTCTGGAGAAACACTGGCAGCATGTGGTGTGGTCATTCCCAGTTCCTCACACACTCAGAGGGATGCTGTGGGCTGCCTTGGAAGTGGATTCATCAATTAATGGCTTTAAATTGGAGCAACCTGGGATAGTGGAAGGTGGAACTGGATAAACTTTTAGGTCTCTCCCAACCTAAACCATTCTGTGACTCTACAATTCCACAATCAATTAAAACATCCCTCAAGAATTTCAATCTCACTCCCTTAGATTTTAGGTTTCCAACACCAAACATCACACCAGGGCTTTGGAGGGCTCCATTCCAGCCTGTGGCTGGTTCTCCCAACCCTTCCACAATGGCATTTTCGGGGCAGGGGCAGATCCAGGTCCATTTTAGGGGTTGCTAAATTGAGAGGCCAACACTGCTGGTAGAAACACAACATTTAAGAGCTGCAGCCCATCAAACCACCAGCACAACCAAGGTCAAAGCCATCTTTGAGTCATCCCATGGAGTAATAGGGATCTGTATAAATTACTGGAGAGGCTAAAGCTAACTGCTGAGTGCAAACACTCCCAGTGCTGCAGGACTTTGTGACATTCAGCCAAAAGGTCACATCTCTCACCATGCTATTTGCATTCTCCATCTTCATACAGCAGGAGCAGAGCAGAGGAGCTGCAGGAGGCCGATGAACGGGCTGGAAATGCTGCCCAGCCTCTGGTTTGGACAGGACCTTGCATTTCCTGTCCTTGATTTAACCATGAAGGTTTCATAACAAAGCACCTGGTGGGGTTTTGGGTCTGCTGCTCCCTCTGATCAACAGTGAGGCCAACACATGTGTGGGGACACCCCAGCAGACCAAGCTGGGACATTGTGGCTGCCACGTGAGACCATTCCCTGCTCCAGATGGGATTTGCTTCCCAGGAAATTCCTCTTGTAGGAGCCACTAAAGAATGGGGCTGCTCTACCAGGGCTGCCTCAACCCAGCAGAGGGGGCTTGGGAAGAAGAAAACAGAGAGCTCAAGCACTATTAGGATATGCAGAATTTTTAGGGTGTCCCTCATCCCATGGGGTGCCCATTTCCCATTAAAATGGCAGAGAGAAACTGTCAGCCTTGGGAAGGGAACCACTGGATCTGCATGTGGCTCCAGGCTGGCCAGCCCCAGCTGGGATGAGTGAGAGCAGTGCTTTTGTGTCTCCCAGAGCTGGTGTTTGCTGTCTGGGGAGTGCAGGCAGGGAAGAGGTGTTAGGAAATCTCTCTGACTCAGCCTCAGAAGTTGCTCAACTGAAATATCCACAGCAAAGCAGGGTGCTACAGCTGAGGGATTTCTTCCCCACTTGCAGAAGAAGGAATGGCTTGAAAAGTTTCAACCTCCAGCTAATTTTAGATGGACTGCCCTGTTATTCTCCAAGCTTACATCAGTTAAACCTTGTTTTTCTGTCACACAGGACATGGGACACATCTGCACCACTGAAGATTGGCTTAGTCAGAGCCTCTCTGAAGCCTGGGGCTTGCTGGATTGAATCACAGAATCATTTAGGTTGGAACAGACCTTTAAGATTATCGAGTCCAACCCTATTTATGTTCCTATGTAATGTTTAACTTCATGGCACTATAATGCAGTTAAAGAGAACTCAAAGGGAAAACTCTGCTGTTCTTAATGCAGTTTCTGCTGATGTCTGAGGCACCTCAGACAGCAAAATGCATCTTTTTAACCAAGAAGAAAAAGGCTGCAGTGTGCACAGACCTGGTGAACCATGTCCTTAAAGTGCCAGGAAGGATCAAAGTGGGAAGACCTCCTCCTGCTCCCCAGAACAGGCTGGGCTGCTGCACCAACTTGTACATGAATTTAAGTCCCAGGTAGGATTTTAACCACAGCAGATGGCTGGGAAGAGAGCAAAGGCTCTCCAGAGGAGCCCCACCTGGAATGTGGGCTGCGCTGTGATGTAGGAGACTGATGATGGGGTCTGGCTTGTTCCTCTCACACGTACCAGAGGCTTTGAAGCATCTCCCCGAGGTTCTTAAGGACAGTGTGGGTGTGGGGAAGCCACCCTGCCTGGCTTGGGGAGGTGACTGCTCAGCCCTCGGCCAGGGAAAACCATCCATAAAGGCTCCAAATAGGAAATGCCTTCAAAAAATTTAGGGGGGAAAAAACAGATCTTATCTCAGGGGAAATGGGAATCGGGCTTTTGGGAGGAGGCATTTCCCACCCCTGAGGGCTGCCAAGCCCCCCCCCACCCCATGCTGCTGCAGATCCCTGGCAGTGGCCTTTGCAGGATGCAGGAGAAGGCCTCTGAGACATTTCTTTCAAAAATAGAGCAGGGGTTACCCTTTCTTTCCAAACTCCTCCCGGGAAGGAGCCGCCCTCTCCCAGCGCCTCTCCGTCCCCTGGCTCTGGTGCACATTAACCCCAAGCCATGATGCTCCAGCCCCGCTCTTCCCTGGCCTCTGTGGTCCCTGTTCATTCCTGGGGAGCAGCTCCCATCTCTCCTGCTGGTGGCTTCCCACAAGGTCCCAAAAAGTCCAAGGGAACACCAGGGAAAGGTGGAAATGTGTTGCAACTCGATGATCTTTAAGGTTTCCTTCCAACCCGAAGCATTCTGTGATTTCTGGGATGCTCTGATTTCATGTCAGGGCCCTCTCCTGCACCCCAGCCCTCAGCAGGGCTCCAGGCCAGCCAGGCAGGAGAGGCTTTCCAGAGCTTATGGCAGAAGAGGAGCTAGAGCAGAAATTTTAGGAGAAACGCCAGATCCCTGCAAATCATCAACGTGAGACAGCCCCAGGTCTCTCAGGACAGATGTTCCCAGATGTGGCCCGGCAGCTGGACTACCTTGCAGGCAAAATGATGACCTGGCCAGAGGCTTAGTGCCCAGAGGGGTGAAGTTGGCAGATTGCAGGTGGCAGAGCCCCACAGGTCCCCTTGGACAGGCTGAGGGTCATCCCATGGATCCAGGCCACCTCTGCTCCTGGGTTTGTGCCTATCTAAAAATCAGTCAAACAACCCTGGGCTTCTGGAAGGTGCTGTGACACTCTGTGGATGAGGCTGGAGAGGTTTTGAGTCCCCTCTCTGGAGAGAGCTCTGCAAGTGCCCCTGGAGCAGACGCTTCACCTTTTCCTGCGTCAGGCAGCTCCAGCATCCAGGGCATTCAGGCCAGAATCAAAGATCTCTTCTGCAAGGTGATAAAACACATTCAAAGACCATGTGCAGATGGATTTGTCACCCAAACAAAAAGGAAGCTGGAGATTGTTCAGCCTGGGGATGATAAGGTTTCATGAAGCACCTTCCAGTACCTAGAGGGGGCTTACAAGAAGCCTGGAGAGAGATTTTGACAAGGAGGGCAGGGTTAGGTGGGATGTTGGGAAGGAATTCTTCCCTTTAAGGGTGCTGAGGCCCTGACAGGGGGCCCAGAGCAGCTGTGGCTGTCCCTGGATCCCTGGAAATGTTCCAGGCCAGCTTGGATGGGGCTTGGAGCACCCTGGGACAGTGGAAGATGTCCCTGCCCATGACAGGGGGTGGGATTGGATGAGCTTTAAACCCTCTCCCACCCAATCCAGCCTGGAATTCTGTGAAATGGAGGGAGAAGAAACCCTGAGCACCCCTATTGGATGGGTGAAGGGATGGGGGGAAGCAAAATGCAGCCAGCCAAGGATCTGAGCTGCTACCTCTGCCCTCCTGAGCATCCATCCCAGTCCTGTGGATGCTCCTGGTGCTGCGGGAGGCATGGCAGCTCCTGCAGCTGCGTTACCTGCAGGGCATGAGGGCTAATTACCAACCACACAGGCAGCAAATGGCTCTGCCACAGCAAAGTGTTATTGACTGGATCAGAGTGCAGGAAAACGGCCCAGTCCCAGCTAAGGTAACCTCCTTTTTCTAAATGGTTAATCTCCAGCATTAGAGCTGGTGTGTTAAAGGAGGTTTAGGGCAATTTAATAGCTCATAAAACTTTATGGTCCCAGTTGAAATTGGAGTGATAACTCTGGAGTGTAAAGCTATACTTTGCTAAATGTCTCCCTTAGATTTTTTATTTTATTTTATTATTGGAAACTTAACATCTGCTACAGCAAAATAAAACTGAACCATTTGCACTGTTGAGAGACGTGAGCATTCTGCTTCTCTTCATTCTGTTTATATGTTTATTGCTTAAAACTTTGGCGTGGATATTATCCTTGATTATTAAGATTTCAATCACTCTGAGGAAGGGAGAGATAAAATAAGCCAAAATAGAGCCGTGATCAGTTTCATTTGTGGGCAGAATGGAAACCAACAGGATGCCAAATCGTCAACATTGATATTGTTTGGAGTCTTCTGAAATTTCCATTAATGATTCCTTGGCCAATTTCTGTCTGTAGCAGTGTTCCATAAAGCAACTCACCAACCACCATGGAAAGGGAAATGGGGAGGGTTTGGAAGGTGCTCGACCTGTGACAGTCCCTGTTTTGATGCTTCAGTTTCCCCAGATGTCAGATGCTGGTGGCTCCTCCTTAATGGAGACCTGAAAACTTCATCCCAAAGGTGAAGGGTCATTACTGCCCTGGGAAGCTCCAGTAAATGCCAAAATCCGTGGCTGTGCTGCTTTTCCTGAGTCCCAGCATTGCAGAATTCTCTACAATGCCCAAAATGTTATTTTTTCCTCCCACAAGTACCTATTTACTATTCTTCCCCAATTCCTTTCAGCATAAATCTCAGCTCACACTTCCAAGCCACATATTTAAGGAGGAAAAGCGTGTTTCTAAAAAGAGCCATGTGAGAAATGAACCGGGGACTTACAGAGCCAGAACAGCCACGACTCACGTGGAAAATGAAATTAAAATATTGGTGAACTCCAGCTGGGAGGGGCTCAGCGAGCCCAGCACAGGCTTCAGTCCCTGGGGAGTGTTAAAGGAAGTTTGAGATTTATTCAAAGATCTTTGTGTAGAGACTAGCTTAGTCTGCTCTGCCAGCAGTCTGGTTTAAGCCTGGCTTTAATCTGGCGTCCCTTGCTCAGCACAGTTCCCAGTGCTGCGTTACCTGGAGCTCCTGAAGCGCAGAGCAGTGCCCCAGAGAATGCCCTCTGCGTGTTTAATTCCACTTGGAGCAGAACAAAGCCCTTCTGGCACAGCCCTGACCAGGGCAGGATGTCGAGTACAGGCTTGAAGGGCCTCGTTCCTCCCTGCCAAGGCCCAGCTCTGGTATGTCCCCAGACTGGCCAGAGAGTCCAAGGCGCGTGGGAGGACATGTGGTGTCACAGAGATCTTTTATGGAAAATCCTTTCCTTAGGATTCTTCCTCCTGAGAAGCTGAGAGGCCTCAGGAACAAAATGCCAGCAATGGTTATCTGCTGCTGTGGAATGCAACAGGTGCAGCTGGGATTGGGCTCATGTGGTTGTTTCTAATTAATGGCCAATCACAGTCCGGCTGTCTCAGACTCTCTGTGAGCCACAAGCCTTTGTTTCATTCTTTCTTTTTCTGTTCTTAGCCAGCCTTCTGATGAAATCCTCTCTTCTAGTCTTTTAATATAGTTTTAATGTAATATATATCATAAAATAATAAATCAGCTTTCTGAAACATGGAGTCAGATCCTCATCTCTTCCCTCATCCTCAGACCCCTGTGAACACGGCCACAATGTGGGAGTGGGCAACACATTCCTCCTGAAAAACCTCTCCCTCAACTCTCCCCTGCCATGCTTTCCACACAGAGATCCCCCCATTCCTTTCAATTCCACCCCAATTTTCCCTTTTCCCTGCCTGCCACGTGCAGGACAGCTTTGCACTGCTGTTTTCCTGTGATTCAGCAAATTCCAGGGCAGCAGCTGAAGGGTTAAAGAGCCTCTCCTCGTTAAGTTGCCCCCAGGGATCCTTTCCCAAGCCTCAGTCTTGGCCTTTGCTGAAAGATTTCCTCCTTCCCCGAGATGTCATTTAGGCCATTAGGGGGATCTTTTGCAGGGAATAATGCCTCCCCCTTACACGTGGTCCCCCTTAATTAGTAATTAGGATAATGCAATATTGAAAAAGCAAGGCACAAATTTAATTAGTTGTGTTTTATTAGAGTAACTAAGGAGAAGGCCCCCGGACTCCACGGAGGGAGAGGGATCAATACTGAACATCTATTTTCACTAGAAAACAATTGCAGCTGACGGGCTGTCTGTGGGGGAAGCCACCCTCAGCCTCCATCCCTGCCTGCCCAAGGGAAGGGGCAGCACAGGGCCTGGAAAATAAATGATCAATACCTCCAGAGAGGGTCTGTGTATTCTCAGTGAATGTTCTGGAGCAGATTTAATAGGAGCTGACACATAGCTATGGGGAGATGGCCTCCATTGCTCAATTAGCTCATTATCTTTTAAGCTCTTCTGGCTCAAATGGTGGCAGAAGAGCTTGGGTTTTGCATTTTTATCTATTTCTGGGGAGTTGGTGAGTCTGTTTTGCCAGGAAGCCTCTTCCCACTGCCACCCTCTGGTCCCTGTCCACCCTCACTGACCCAGCATGGCCATGTGTGCTCACCAAAAAAGCCACCACGTCCCACTCAGGGGGGGCTTGGCATCCTCTGAGATGAAACAACACTTGTGTTTGCTCTGCAAACCCTTCTGCTGGAGACCTCGTGAGATGTTTCCTCCTTGGCAGGGCTGCTGCTCACACAACCCTGCCTTTATTTACACGCTTTCATCTCCGCACGAAACCTCCCAGCTGGGCACACGTACACACCTGCTGCCAGTGCCAGGGACTCAGTGAGTGCCACCTCTTTTTGGCTCAATAAAGCCACCAGGCAGTTCCCAATCTTGCCTTTTCCTACCTCTGCTTCTGCTCCATAATTGTTCTCCAGCCTTCCTGCATCTCATCGAGTAGGGAGAGCGGGGCCCTGCCGGGCCAGGAACTCTGCATGGTGAAATAAAGGGACTCCATGCAGGCACTTATAGCTGAGACAGGAAGATAAAAGCTGGAAGAAGTGAATTATTCTTGTCTGATTATTTGAGAGACGAATAAAAGGGCTGCTGAAGGTTGCAGAGAGCAGGAATGGCCACCACGCCAAGGGTCTCAGGCCAGCACTGTGGCTATGAGGGCAGCAAAATCAGACCCATGTGGCCTTGATTAGAGGTCAGGCTTCAAAATAAAACCCACCACCAATGGTAAAGATAAAATATGAACTCACAGAGATTTCTCAGCCTGGCTGCTTGAGGCAGGAGAGGGATGGTGTGACACAAAGGGAGCCGGGTGTGACCCACCCTCCCCACGGGCTGCTGCAAACGGAGCCTCTCTCGATATTTAATGCTCTCCAGCACGATTTGGTACATGGAGATCAGTCAGGCTTTGATAAGATCATAGCAGGAGGACAGGAGGAAATTGCAGTCTTGCCCAATGCTTGATCTTGTGCTGCTGAACCTGCTGTATGGGAGACGTGATGGTCCAGCCTTAATGGCATCATATTAAGCTGAGACAATGCAGCCCTGTGACCTTGTGGTGCTTGATAGCCATATGTGCTATTTTAATGAAAAATCGGGGCTTAACTGAATGGCTGAGGGCTGTTAGCAGGGTCTCACTCTGCGCTGAGCCTGCTCTGAGCTGGAAAGGGAAGGGAATTGGGATGTAATAGCCATAATCAACCCTCAGTCAATGACCTCTTGCTCCTCTGTTCATGGCCCATGGTGCTGCTGGAGAGGCAAACCCAACAGGACTCTGGCCCACCTGGGGCTGCTGCTGGGTCTGTGTGCTCAGATTTGGGTTTGGGCCTCAGTTTCCCTCAGAGAGAGCCAAAAATCAGCCACTGCCACATCATTCGGGTGAATTGGGGGCAAAGCACAACCGGATCCAGAGCTATTTCCCCTTGCTCCATCCTTCTCCATACCAACACCCACCTCTAGGAGCAGGGGCTGGGGCGGACACTCACTGGTTTCCTCCCCCAACAAATTGAAGCTGTAAATATCGATAGCCTTCTCTTGCCGGGCTTTTTAATGCCCTCTGATACTTAGGAACTATTAAGCGCACCCATCATTACTAACCTGCGAAGTAAATGCGTCCTAATGGGCAGGCGAGCTAGGCTGGCCCCAACAAATCATTCCTAATGAATAGTACCTGGCACATCCATCACCCTTAAACGCCAAAGCAAATCCATCTGCGTTAGCCGCTGAAAAGAGCCAGGCGGATCTCGCCCTCCCTTTCTTCCCAAGGTAGGGGAGGCTTTAGCCGGCAACACGTGAGCGTGGCTGTTTCCAATCTTTTCCCCATTCCTGCAGTCAGCATCTCCAGGGCGCATTTCTCAATCGCCGGGCTGCTCCCGCACACAATGCCCAGAGCGCTCTGGCAGCCGCATGAAAGGCTTTAAATAGAAACCAGCGTTTCTCCCTCGCGCTGCACACAATGCTTCCCTGACCCTTCGCCGACCTCACCCTCAAATCTGGGGTTCACAGCCCCAGCCTTGAACCCGGCTCTGTTTTTTCATGTTTGGCCTCTCTATTTCCTGAGGTCAGGCAGCCCACCGCTCCATTAGCATGAGGCAACTCAGGGCTCATTTGCCAAAACTGACATCCTGGGAAAGTCCTGATGAATTTATGAATTAGAGGCTACAGATGCCAGTAAAAGAATTAAGGACTTATTTATTTATATACGTATTTATTATTATTATTATTTGCAGGAAATCGGCTGGGCTGCTGCTGTTTGCTTTTTCTGAAAAGCACCGCCAGCCTTGAACGCTGTGTCAGCAGCAGTTTTCTTTCAGAGAGGAAAAAACAATTTTTTTTTTCTTTTTTTAAGGTCTGTTAGGGGTTGGGGTTTCTTGGGGGGTTGGGGTTGTTTGTTTTGGGTTTTTTTATTATTATTATTTTTATTTTTGGTTTTTAAAGGAAGGGCCTGAGGAAGAAAGTTGATGGAGCAGGAAGCTGAGGGAGCCACCCCGGCGGGGCGAGGCGCTCTCACCTTGCGGAACGCGGGGATTGCGACACCCGGAGCAGCGAAGAGGTAAAATTTATATCCCATAAATCACGTGTCAAGTGCCTGCGAGGAGAGGTCATTAAACAGATGTATGAGGCAAGAGGCAAAGTCCATCCATTTCAGAAGACGCTCCCAGTGTCAGCAGCTCTCCAGAAGTCTCGAGAGGCAGAGGGATCCAACCGGCACGGCAGCGGCTTCCCTGATGCTCTCTCTTATTTATTTCCTCCTCTATTTACTTGGGAAATTGCAAATTTGATGGCATTTTCTTTACTGGAAGAAGTTCCCGGGCTTTGCTGTCCCCCTGTCACAGCTGCCCGGTGCGGGGGCTGCGGGAGGGGAGGGCAGAGGGTGGCACATCAAACAGCTCGGGAGGGATGGAGTGATGGATGGAGGCTGCCCTGTGATTAATAATCAAACCAAGAGCTTTTACTGGGCGTCATGTGCAAAATGTGGCTTTGGAAACATTTGTCTTCATCCCACAAACAACAAGTGGTGTTTCTTTCCCTTTCTTTGTTTCTCTCCCCCTCCCATTCCCCCCCCCCCTTTCCTCCCTTCCTCTCCCTCTTTTTGCTTTTCTTGCCCAGAATCACTGATTAAAATCTTTTCCATGCTTTACCTGCTCCAAGTGGCTCCTGTTCTGGTTTGATTTATGCTTTGCTTATCTCAGGCTTCAGTGGAAAAATAATGACCAGATAATAAAGAGCACTAAGTAGCTTTTCAAGTGACATGGCATCCGCTGTGGGACTGGGCTCTGCAGGAGCAGGGAGGGAAACGCTGGGATGGCCTCGGGCCAAAGCAGAGGGAGGAAAACAGAGGATAACGGGAGGAAAACCACAACCCCGGGCCAGGACTTCCTTAATGGGTGAAAGCTCGGGACACCCTCCAGTGGATGCCTCATCCCTGACCTGCTGAGGGGCAGGGCACTTCACCCATGGATATCGTGATTTCCCCAGGGCTTTTGGCCAGGATTCCAGGGGCTGTCTGTCCTCCTAGGACAGGGGCTTCCCCCAGGCACGCTCTTCAGGATGTTCCTTCCCACCTCCTCGTTTTCTCCTGGACAGACCCTGCCAGTGAGAGAGGAGGCCCCCAGCTCCAACCTGCAGCTGATCTGGGGTGCCCAAACCCCTGTCCCTCCTGCAGCTCTGGGTCTTGCTGCTCCCAATGGGTCTGAAACAGCTCCAGACTCACCAGGCTTCACCCACAGCAGCAGGGATCAGGCTGGGACCCACAGGCTGTCTGCAGGGTCAC
Source organism: Molothrus aeneus (assembly GCF_037042795.1). Lineage (NCBI taxonomy): Eukaryota > Metazoa > Chordata > Aves > Passeriformes > Icteridae > Molothrus > Molothrus aeneus. The sequence goes on along the minus strand of NC_089664.1, from coordinate 8,199,454 downwards.
AGAGTCTCCCTGCTGCAGCTCTCCCCAGCCCTTTTCCCAGTGTCATCTGCTTAAGGAATTGCCATTAATTTCAGGGTAGGAAGGACCCATTGTTTACTCCAAGCTCGGGGAAAAGGGAATGGCTTTGTTGCCAAGGAACTATTTTTAATTGTGATGTGCATCCAGCATGGCCCAGAGAGGTGGCTGCAGTGTGGGAATGGCAGGAAAAGCGGGATGGGAGGCTGTAGGGATAACAGCGTGGGTCATCACCCCATGCAAAACCTCGAGGTGCCTGCCCAGCAGCCACTGACACACAGGAGTGTTCCCTCAGCCTGGGAAGCAGCAGTAGCCTGTCCCTTCCAGTCCACATCCCCAACAAATCATCCCCAAAATGTGCTGCTCAGCTCAATTGCAAGAGAAGAAAAGACACAAACCAGCTCAGGCCTCGCAGTGTGAAATTATTGCCGAGCAGGGATCGCACGGGTCCCTCCTGGCTTTAAATAATCCCAAAAAATAAATGCTCTGCATTGCCTCCACAGGGCCAGGGCTGCCCGTGGGTGAGGCTGAGGGGGGAAAGGAGGGATGTGCCCATTTTTTGCCCCCTGTTCCTGGCTGGCAGCCAGCCCCTGACACCTCTGGCGGGGCCGGGCTCTATAAATACGTGTGCATGACAGATCTGGCAGCGCGTGTTCCTGTAAGTGATGTCATCTTTGGGGAGTTACTTAGCAACCATGGAAAATGTTTTGGAGGCTCTAATTTTTCAGTATGGCAAAGCCATATATTTATGCAGCTCGGCTAATCAGCTGGCTGGCGAGGCAGCCCCGATGAGCTCATTTTCTTCATCATTATTTTATGTGAATTGGGCTTTTAGCACTAAAGAGGCCACAAAGATTTAATTCAAAAATGTGATTGCTTTATGTTTCCAGGGTATCATTAACATGGCATCTACGCAAATAACCATGGTAACAAACTGGTAATTAGTACATATATGGCACTTATTATTAATACAGAAACAGGACAAGTTCCAAATCAGCACAGATTACAGTACATTATTACCATAGTAATTACCTGCAGTAACACACACAAATTGAACTAAATGGCCAATTGAACTAGAGTGAATGGCTTTTTATTCCAGTCCCTAAATAATGTGCATTCTTGGCTGAGTAGTTCAAGGTAAATAAAACTGTTTTTAATTTATTGCCAAAGGTTTTTTTTTCTCCCCCTTTGGTGGGAAGGGCTGGGAATGGCAGGAGTCAAGAACTTTTTTTTTTTTTTGCTGTGCTTACAGTATAATTATTGTACAGGCTAAGCCATTCCTGATTCCCAGAGAAAGACAAAGAGGGGTAAAAGTTATTAGTTTATTTTATTAGTGGGTTTATTTCTCTAATTTCAGCCATGAAGTAATGTTCAGTGTATCTACAGGAGTCAATGCCAAATAAAGTAGGGTCCAAATCCAGTCTTTCAGTCCCTGGGTTTGGCTTTTTTTATTGAGAGGGAAGGAATATCTGCATTTGGAGTAGGTTAGAAAACTGAACTTTTTGGAGATGATCACATTTATTAAACTAATGAAAAAACAGGGGTTTGGCCTAACCCTTCCCCTATGGGTTTGAGGTATATAAAAGTACTGAACCCACAAACCCCGAGTCAAACCCAAGCAGCCAAATGCACTGGCTGGAGCCAGCAGTGCTGGGATGAAGCCAACCCCCAAAAAGAGAGGAAAAACTCCAAATTTCTTCTTATTCTCTCCATTTTGCTGCATTTTATTAGTCCTAACCCAGACCAGGGAGGGATGGAAACCTTTTCTTTCTGAGATCCTGGAGATGCTGAACACCCTGGGCCCGGAGCAGCAGTGGCAGCAGACTCCCAGCCCTTTAAAGATTAAATCCATCCCTCCATCCTAAGCTTTTTTTCCTCTTTCTAAATGGAAATAACATTCAGGGAGACACTTTCAGCAGGAATCTCTGTCTGGCTTTTGTGTCTGCAGTTTGCAGACCTGGGAGCAGGAGCACACATTGCACTCACTCCTGTTCTGGGGCACCCCATCCTGCAGGTGCATGGTTCAAGACCTCTTTTTTTTTTTTTTTCTTTTTTTCTTTTCTTTTTTTTAACCCAGCTTTACCTCCTGGAATGATTCTCCTGGGCTGTCTGGATGATGATGATTTTACCAGTCACCACTTTCTTGGGAGGGCTTTCTTCCAGCTGATTTTTTCCCCTGTCCAAAGCCACACCGAGCAAGTTCTCAGCATGCAGAAGTTCCTTGTTCCCCCCCAGAGGAGGTGCCTCCCCTCTCCCCAGCACCAGCAAGAGCAGAATGAAAATCCCAGCCATTCACAGGCGTGGTTTTTTTTCACCCTTTCCTTTAGACAAGCATTACTATTTCCACTTGCTGTCGGGAATTCAGGCAGCACCATTCCTGGAGCAGCCCTGGGTTGGTGTCCATGCTTTGGGATGGAGACAGGCAGCCTGTGAGGGCTTCAGCAGCTGGCACAGCCCTGGATCTGCAGCAGGGAAAAGAGAAGGACCTTCCCCACCAGCAAAGCCCCTTTGCTGTGCTCTTCACCCATGTCCTTCTCCTGGAGAATTACAGTTCCTTTATCAGGTCCATCTCTCATTGTATTTTACCTTCCTCAATTCATAAGAAAATTATTATTTTAGCAGGCAGGCATTTAATTAAGTTTCACCGTGTTTGCTTTGGCTCTCGCAGCATGGAAAATCTCCTTTTAACAGCCATCCCTTGAGCGTGGCTTCTGATCAAGCCAAACTGCCTGGATGCAATCCCTTCCTCCTTCCCAACCCTCCCAGCCCTGCCAGGAGCACAAAAACCCCTCTGAGCAGGCAGCAGGAGCTCAGCACTGCTTGGCATCGTGGCTGCTGCCCACTCCTCCCCTGCACCCCTGCCTGACTCACAAACTTCCCACTCCAAATTAACACCCATTAGGGCTTATTTCCATCACGCTCCTCCCACGCAGCCACAGCTCTGCCTGGGTTCAAAACAGCCATGGAGCTGTGTTTGCAGGCTCAGTTTAGCCCGGTTTTCTTTCCTAGAGGGATGTTGCCCTCCTGAGAGCTGAAAGCATCGTTTTTTATTGGGGTGGGAGCAAAGCAGCTGCCCCTGAGGAGCTGCTGACTCCTGGGCTGGGTTGTTTCATCCAGCAAACCTACAGAAGTTCAGCCCTAAGGAGTAAAAGGTTCTTTTTCCCTCTGCAGTGCCACGAGCAGCTCAACTTTGTGAGGTAATTAAGAGCTGCTGTTGATGTTTTGGTTTAATTTAGGAAAATAAAAACCAAAACAAATTGGATTTGGGATCCTCAGGTGCCTGCCCTGCTCTGCTGCCAGCCCTCAGGGTCTGGGACCCAGATCATGCTCTGCCTGCCCCCACCTGTGATGCAACATCTCCCAAAAAAACTCTTTGGGGGTCCTTAAAAATCCCCAAAAAGCCAAAGCAGGGCTTGGTTTTCCCTGTCCCCTCCTGTGCCCTCCTCTCCCCTCCTCTTGTTGCTGTTTTGTTTTGCAGTTGCTGCTGTTGCCATGCCATCTCCTTTTGTTGCTATGGATTAATAGTGGTTTTTTTACTTATTTTTATGTATGTCCTGGGAACATGATTGCTTAATTTGCCCTGCAGGTTTGTGGGCCTGACAGGCATTTCCACATCACCACCTTATCTTAATCCAGTTCTGGGCTGCTTGCAGGATAAATACCTGCAGAAATTCCTGTTCCTGTGGAGGTCTGGGACAGGGATTTGTCCCAGCAAGTGGCCAGGGTGGGAGTGGTGGGGACACACTGTTCCTACAGCCTCTGCTGGGCCCTCTCTGATGTCACAGGGCTGGTTTTCATCTAACCTAGGATAACCCCTCAGGAGCCACCAGGATCCTCCAAGCCTGGGTGGAAGGATGGGCTCCAGCTGCCCCTGATGCACCCCAAGGTGACAGAGCTGAGGGATTGCATAAAATATGTTCATTTATTTCATTATCATGGTTGTTGAATCAGGGTTTGGCCTCCAGCTCTTTTCTGTCCTTGGAAAATCCAGATCATTGGAGAGGGACCAGGAGTCCCCAGGGAGGATCTGAGCTGTGCCTTGGGAGAACCCTTAGTGCCCAGCATGGAATGGGGTGCTGGGAGTGAAGCTGTCACAAAAAAACCCCAAAAAACCCAAAAAAACCAAAAACAAAAACCAAAAAAAACCCCACCAGGATCAAGGTGTTTCCCAGCGGTTTAGGAGGTTGGTTTGTGCTGTGGAGGCAGAAGACTCAGCAGACCCCAGACATTTGTGTCCCACAGACCCCAAGGGCAGCTCCACCACTGCCCTGGCCACCCCTGCAGTGTCCCTTGTCCCCAGTCAGCCCAAGAGAAGGATTTGCATGAGGAAACCCCTGCAGATGTGGGGTGTGGCTGGGGGGAAGCACAGAGGAGGGATCAGGAGGGATCTGCTTTGTCCAGCTCCCCCACACCCCTGCTGGGACCATCCTGTGTAATTTTGTCAAGTCAAACCTTTCATTGCTCTGTGTCTCCATTCTCCCCACGTGAAACAGGGGAAAAAATCCACCCTTATGCCCCATTATTGAAAACTTCATGGAAGTGACTACTTCTTCTTCTTCTCCTTCTTCTTCTTCTCCTCCTTCTTCTCCTTCCTCTTCTTCTTCTCCTCCTCCTTCTTCTTCTCCTCCTTCTTCTTCTTCTCCTCCTTCTTCTTCTTCTTCTCCTTCTTCTTCTTCTTCTCCTTCTTCTTCTCCTCCTTCTTCTTCTCCTTCCTCTTCTTGTTCTTTTTCTTGTTCTTTTTCTTCTTCTTCTCCTTCTTCTTTTCTTTCTTCTCCTTCTTCTTTTTCTTCTTCTCCTACTTCTCATCCTTCTCCTTCTTCTTCTTCTTCTTCTTCTTCTTCTCCTTCTTCTTCTCCTTCTCCTTCTTCTCCTTCTTCTCCTTCTTCTCCTTCTTCTCCTTCTTCTTTTTCTTCTTTTTCTTCTTTTTCTTCTTTTTCTTCTTTTTCTTCTTTTTCTTCTTTTCTCCTTCTCCTTCTCCCTATTATTTTTATTTTATTTTATTTTATTTTATTTTATTTTATTTTATTTTATTTCATTTTATTTTATGCCACTGGCTCACCACAGCCCTAATGAATAGGGACACAGGGATCAGCCTCTCCCCTCCAGCAATTAATTTTGCCTCCATTCTCCTGGGCCATCTCCCAAGCAGTGCTCAGACAAATTTGCCCCCAGAGCCGTGAGCCTTGGAGGTCCCTGCCTTGCACACATCAAAGGGGAGCTGGTGACATCATGGAGATCACAGAAAACATCACCTCTGCCTGTCTGGGGTGGGGAAAAGCCAGCTCCTTGCAGATGCACAGCTGGTGGGGCTCTAAATGACACAAGGGCTGAGGAGCATTCCAACCATAACATCCTGCAGCCTCCAGCCACCAGACAAGGCAGCTTTTATGAGGGTAGGAATGGATCTTTAATAAACTGGAGCTTTTTAACTTGTCAGAGGCTGCTGGGGAGGGGATCCACCGCAGGATGGGTCATTTTTGGCCAGGCTGTTGTGCTGGCTGTCCCTCAGCCACCCAGGTCCCCTGATGGTGCTGCTGCGAGGATCCTCACTCTCCTGGGCACCCTTCCAAGGCAGTGATTCACCTCCATGGGCATCTCACAACATCTTCCCTCTGCTCCCGTGGGGATCCATCCTTGTCCTGTGAGGAGAGGGCTTGGGAGCACCTCTGAGCCCCTGGAAGTGTCCAAGGCCAGCTTGGATGGGGCTTGGAGCAACCTGGTCCAGCAGAAGGAGTCCCTGACCACGACAGAGGGGTGGGAGAGGACCTTTAAGGTCCTTTCCACCCCAAATTCCCTGATTCCATGGTGAGTGAGGCTAAAATCCTCGTGGTACAGGAGCAAATCCATTCTTCCTGCCCTCATCCGTCCCTGTGTTTGCACAAACTGGGCTTTGGAGGAGGGGGAGTTCCATGAAAAGAAATGTTTTCTGCAGTTCCAAAACCATCTTCCTCACTGCTGGGTGTGTTTATACGTGGAATTCTGCAGGGTTTGGGGCTTTACTGGTGGGGTTTTTTTTAAGGTTTTCTCTCTCATCCTGTTTTAAAGCAGCACCTGAGGGAAGGTGGTGCTGAGAGGTTGCTCCACCACAGAGTAACAAACCTCTCCCTTTATTTATCCTTACTCAGAGGCTCCCAGCCCCCTCTGAAGGGCTGTTTGCTGTCATCAGTCCTGGAGGAGCCTTGGGGGCCAGCAGAGGAGTGACACCTGAGATTTGTCCTATTGATTACCCCGGGATGGGAGGAATCCAACACCGGGAGCAGACAAACGCCCGGGAGGGGAACAGGGCAATTGTCAGCTTTGCTTTGCAGCTTATTGGGTTTGGAAGATTTCCTTTTCCTTTCCCTATCTGGCGAGAAAGAGGTAAAACTTTCCTAAATTCCTCCTCGTTCCTCTGTTTGAAGTTCCCCAGTTAACGCCACACGCCAGAGAGAAAAACCCCCTCAACATCCCCCCCTCTGCCTGCCAGCCACAAGTGAGATCTCACATTATTGCCTCTGACAGCTCTCATTCCTCAGGCACTTTCTTTTTCCTTCCTCAAAGGAGGAGGGGGAAAAAATATCAAAGGTTTTCCAAACCTGAGCACCTTCTGAGACTGCAAAATGCAGCCCCATGTCGGGAGGGATGCTCTGAGCTGGGAGGCAGGAGGGAGGATGGATGCAATCCTTGGGAAGAGTTACATGTGTTTGCCATTTCTTTTGCCTTGGGCCCTTGGAAAATGTTTGTAGCTTTCAATTAATCTCATTAGTTTGGAAATAGATGGAGGGGCGGGAAATCAAAATAATTTCATGGGGAATTCTCTTGAATGACTGTTTAAGAACATGTAATTGAGAGAGGTGGTGGTGGAAAACATTTTAATGGTGCTGAAACCAGCGGAGGGGGGAGCAGTAAGGAACGTTCAGGAAAAGTCTCATGTGAGGGGCCTGTCAGGAGCTCTGGGGACAGGTTTAGGACCCTCAGCCGGGTCCCTGGGCTCTGATAAGCCCTGGGAGAGCCCTGCTTGCCATCATCGAGTCAGCTTTTCGTGTCCTCCTGCTGCCCTCCCGAGCGTGCAGGCGGGGAGGGGTCGCTGATTCCTGCAGTTGGCTCTGCCTGGCCCACTGACTGTCCCCAGGGTGCTGTGGTGGCACTGGGTGACACTGGGGTGCCTTGGAGGGTGGCCTGGCATGGGGACAGGGTCTGGAGAAGGGACAGAGCCTGCCCATGCCCTCAGGGCACAGAAACCTCCCTGCCCTACAGAGCCACCCCCAGCATCCCCCCAGAGAGCCCAGCACAGCCTGGGGACAGGGGACAGGCTGAGCATCCACCCCTCTCCTGATTCCCTGCATCCCAAACACCCTGGGGACACGGGACAGGCTGAGCATCCACCCCACTCCTAATCCCTGCATCCCAAACACCCTGGGGACACAGGACAGGCTGAGCATCCACCCCACTCCTGATTCCCTGCATCCCAATTAAGCAGAGAGGGAGGATGGTTCCCTGAAATAATTGGGTTTTTTTTTCCAGGATCATCCTGTGCCAGAGACCCCAGCAGCCAAAGCACCCAAAACAGGTGTCCAAGGGGCAGGTTACCCCGTGCCAGTGTCACTACAGGACATGAAATAACATGAGCACACACTGCTGTCCTCAAGGTAGAAAAAGGGAAGTTTATTTTCTGACTCCAACATTTATAGATTTCCAAAAGTGTCAGTGGGTTGGAGGGTGACAGTGCCACCTCTCCAATGGCACTGGACAAACCAACAGCCCATCAAATTTCTCCTCTTCCACAAAAGAATGCAAAACAATGAGTTATTAGGGAAAGCTCGTTACAAGAATGAAAACATCAGAAGGTTTAGAAAATCTTGACAAATCGGGGTGGCAGTGGCAGGGCTGTTGGGTGTGGAGGATGCTGCGAGGGGCACGTGGGGCCCAGCACGGAGCAGGAGCTTCACCCTGGGGCTGCCAGCTCCTGGGGCTGCCAGGGGAGATCCTGGCTGGATGCAGGGAGGCAGGGAGGCAGATCCTCCCCCACAGGGGCACCTCTGTGCTGCCAGTGGGTGGATTGTGCTCTGGAGGGTCTCAGGACTCTGGCTGCTCACAGTGACCCCAAGATGGGATAGAAATTCTCTTTTCCCAGCCTGGCACTCGAAGAAGGAGTCAGAGCTCTTCTATTCTCATGCTCAAGGTTGTTTATTGTTTCTCATCTATAAAATTCTTTCTCCTGCCCAGCCAAGGTCCACTCAGCAGGACAGTTCCAGGCACTCTGCCTGCCCCAGGGCAGGGTTATCTTTTTATACTAAAAACTCTGTGTACAATATTTACAATTCCTTCCCAGTACCTATCACCTGTGTTAGACACTGAGCTCCTACTCTAAACCAATCCCAAAGTGCCACCACCACAGCACAAGATGCAGGCCAAGAAGAAGAAGAAGAAGGAGAAAGGCTGGACACGCCCAGATTCCTCCATCTTGCCCCCTGAACCCCCATTCCAAAAACCCCCCAAAAATCTATTTTTCTCCCAGCCCTCTCCATGCCCAGCCCTTGGCTCAGGGCAACCTTGGCTCCCATCCTGGAGGAGAAGAGCATTGCCCTGGGGCAGTTTGAGCACAGCCAGTGTGTGTCCAGCTCCTGCCCCCAAATACCCCCCAGAGCATGAGGAGAGCTCAGTGCTGGGAGGGGGAATGGGCAGCCTGACCCAATTTGTGAGTTTCTGTCAATAAAGCTGGCACTGCTCCCTCTCAGCTCTGTGGAATGGATGGGCCTGGAGCAGCTCCCAGAGAAGGGAATTTCTCAGTGCAGCATCCCCTGGCAGGAGGGAGCTGGATCTCCCTCGTGTGGCTGCTGCCCTGCTCATCTCCATGGGGTGGAGTGGAGAGGAGACATCCCAACCCAGCCTTCAGCCTTGGAGCTGCTGGTTTTGGCCACCCAGCCTTGATTCCTTCTAGAAGCCTTTATCAGCCAAGGTGGAAACCCAAATCCTCTGGTACCCTGGGCTGGAAGGAGAGGGAGGCATGGAAAGGGAGGGAGAGCAGAGGAAAAACTTTGTCAAACAAACAAAAAACCAAAAAAACAACCAAACCAAACAAAAAACCAAATAACCAAAAAAAGCAAAAAATCCCTAAAACACAAACAAACAAAAAAAAAAAACCCACTCAGTCTCCATGGGGTGGAATAGAGAGGAGACATCCCAACCTTCAGCCTTGGAGCTGCTGGTTTTGGCCACCCAGCTTTAATTGCTAGAAGCCTTTATCAGCCAAGGAGGAAACACAAATCCTCTGGTACCCTGGGCTGGAAGGAGAGGGAGGCATAGGAATGGAGGGAGAACAGAGGAAAAACTTTGTCAAACAAACAAAAAAAACCAAAACAACAAAAAAACCAAACAAAAAAAACAAAAACAAAACAAAACAAAAAAAAAAACAAACAAAAAACCCCAATAAGAAAAAAGCAAAAAGCAAAAAAAAAAAACTAAAACACAAACAAACAAACAAAAAAAAAAGCAACTCAGTAGTTCAGAGCAAACTTTGTACTAGTTGAAGATTTGACCTTGTGTTCTCTCCTAGGAACAAACAAGAGCACAATGAGGATCATATTATTTTGCCTGAAATTTGGAGTGGATCAGACCCCTGCTGTTCCAAGCCCCTGCAATGAATGGCAATAAACAAGATGCATTTCCAGAGGATGAATTAAACACTGAGCCTGAGTTCTGACTGTCTTTGAGAGATGTTTATTTGTCCTTGCTGCCTCTCCATCAAGAGTTGCACAAGGACTTACTAAATTTTAACCCCACATTGTTCTTGGGTAAACAATGCCCTTTATCCAACCTCAGGAGTGCTCAGAGCTGAGATAAGCTCAGGTTGGCTCTGCTCTCTGGAGCATTCAGCCTCTTGGAACCAGCTTCCCACAGACCCCAGGGCATCCACAGAATTCCCAACAGCCTCCAAACCCCTGGCAGCTTTCCTTCATTTTTGTGCCAAAAAGTTTTTTGAGAGAAGTGGAGCAACTTTTATCTCAACCCATCTCCTTATTTTGGAAAGAGAAACAGGGACAAACCATGAAAAATTAGTGATAAACTGTCCCAGGAGCTGTGACTGCCCAACAAGTCCCTGTCCCAGGTGGAGCAGGGGGCTGGAATGAGGTGATCTTTAAGGTCCTTTCCAGCCTAAAGCATTCCATGGTTCCATTTGCCACTGTCCATCCTCCTCCCGAGTGGAAACAGTGAAGCTTTGAGAGCTTCCTCCACCCCAACCCTCTCTGTCCCTCCCAGCATCACTGGTGAGCACACACACACACACAAAAAAGGCTCAAGGGGGGTGAATTTCACTGCAGACTTTCTGTCTGCTGCCACTTCCAGAGCCTGCACAGCCTCGTGCTTTTGGACCATCTGCTGGCTTCCATGGGATGGGGACTCAGGGCTGCACAGCCATCAGCATCCAAGCAGGCAGAGCAGCCTGGAGTGCAGCATTTCTGGGGGAAAAAATTGCTTTTTTCTGCTCAGGAGGGAAAAGCTGAGTGCAAGAGGTGTGAAAACCAGCCCAGCTCCCCCTGCCTTTTCCCCCTCCCTGCTTCCAGGGGTGTTTTGTGGTGTTTCCCCCACTTTTGGGGGGGATGTAGGCACAGGATGGGAGATGCTGAATGTGACTCTCCCAAAAGAAGGATCTGTGCCTTGTAGAAACATTTCTGAACTCGTGTTTGTTCCCTCTCCTGGGTCTGGGCAGAATGTCAAAGCCTGCTCTGAGCTGGAAATATTTTAAGACTAGCACTCACTGGAGACTGAAACAATGGCAATTCTTCAGCTACTGAGGCTTTTATAAAAGGGCTTTTGACACAGAGGCTGCTTAGGGTTGGGGTTTTTTTTCTTCTTTTTTTTTTTTTTTTTTTTTTGTTGGTTTTTCTCCCAGAAAACACTGTGCTAGTGTCCTGTGTGTGCTCATGCACACACTTTTGAGCGTGCAAAATAATCCCTGTGCTTCCAGGGGGGCCAGAGGTGGGAGTGCCCAGGAGGTGCCTCCAGCCCTGCTCCAGTGAGGAGGAGCAGCTCACACGGGATCCAGGCAGCGATGCAGGAAGAAAAAGACATTTTAGAGTAAATGTCAGCTTTTGCGTTTCTGGGTTTGGGGCTTTTTTTAAACATGTGGGTGGGACTTTTAATGCCCAGATGAAGCCGAGATGGTTTCAGTCTCCAGGGCTTATCCAGAAGATTCACACAAACACTATGGAAAGTGTCTCTTTGCTCAGGGAGGATGAAATTTGACACTGCAGAGATTTTAACCCGGTGTTCCAGCGAGGAGCCTCGGTGGTTAGCGTGTCATATCTGATAAAGGCTAATCAGCCCTCCTTCAGGCACCATTCCACTCTTATTTCCATCTGCTCCCCATGCAGATTGTGTTATGCATGATATGGACTCACATGCAGGGAAACCACTGCAGGTCCTGCTCGGGAATCTGAGGATCAACGGTGGAGAAGGACACGATGGATCCCCCAGGCAGAACCCCTGAAAACAGCCCAGACAGCTCCTGTGCAAACCAGAACCCCTGAAAACAGCCCAGACACCTCCTGTGCAAACCAGAACCCCTGAAAACAGCCCAGACAGCTCCTGTGCAAACCAGAACCCCTGAAAACAGCCCAGACAGCTCCTGTGCAAACCAGAACCCCTGAAAACAGCCCAGGCACTTTCCAAACCAGAACCCCTGAAAACAGCCCAGGCACCTCCCAAAAAAGAACCCCTGAAAACAGCCCAGGCACCTCCCAAACCAGAACCCCTGAAAACAGCCCAGGCACTTCCCAAACCAGAACCCCTGAAAACAGCCCAGGTACCTCCCAAAAAAGAACCCTTGAAAGCAGCTCCCAATCCAGAATCCCTTAAAAACAGCCCAGGCAGCTCCCAAACCAGAATCCTTGAAGGCAGCTCCCAAACCAGAACCCCTGAAAACAGCTCCCAAACCAGAATCCTTGAAAACAGCCCAGACACTTCCCAAAAAAGAACCCTTGAAAGCAGCTCCCAAACCAGAACCCCTGAAAACAGCCCAGGTACCTCCCAAAAAAGAACCCTTGAAAGCAGCTCCCAATCCAGAATTCCTTAAAAACAGCCCAGGCAGCTCCCAAACCAGAACCCCTGAAAACAGCCCACACAGCTCCTGTGCAAACCAGAACCCCTGAAAACAGCTCCCAAACCAGAATCCTTGAAAACAGCCCAGGTACCTCCCAAACCAGAATCCCTTAAAACAGCCCAGGCAGCTCCCAGTCCTTGCTTGGAAACCAGCAGCATCCAGCACCATTTGGCCCGGGCGTGGGGCTGGGATCCCAGTGGGCAGCAGGTTTCCTGCCCAGCCCCAAGCTCTGCATCCCCCGGCCCCAGTGCCATCCCTCCCAGGCTCCTCTCCCTGCCTGAAGCCTCCTCCCCAATTATCCCGGCTGCTGTTTGTTCAGGCCGTGTGGATTTAGCTCTCCAGCCTCATGTGCACTGTGTGTATAGGGAAAGATAGATTGTCGCTGCTTTCCAGTATAAATCACATTCCTTACAACACTCCAAAGTAGCATTTTCAACCTCAGGGTGCTAATAGGATCCAGCAGGAGAAAGAAATGTCAGCTAAGTAGCAGGCGCTGTTTGGAGAGTGCAATGGAGCTGATCCACAGCCCCGGGGCAAAAGGAGCAATCCCAGGGCAAAGGTTAAAGAGTTCAGGAGCACTTCAGCCTACTTAATTGCAACAGGCCTCTTACACGGTGTAAGATGGATGGGTCGGGCCGGGCGAGGGGGGCAGAGCGGGGCCGGCAGCATCGCCCGCCCCGGGAGCGGCGGCAGGGCCGGGAGAGCAGAGGGACGGAGCCATGGAGGCACCGCGGCTGCTGCTCGCATCTCCCCGACACGCTGCGGGGTGGCAGAGCTGCCACGGCTCATCCTCCGGCCATCAGCTCTGCCCCATCCCCATCCTCGGGCTATAAACTGCCCCATCCCCATCCTGAGGCCCTAAACTCTGCCCCATCCCCATCCTGAGGCCCTAAACTCTGCCCCATCCCCATCCTCCGGCCATCAGCTCTGCCCCATCCTCATCCTGAGGCCCTAAACTCTGCCCCATCCTGATTCTCCAGCCATCAGCTCTGCCCCATCCCAATCCTGGGGCCATAAACTCTACCCCATCCCCATCCTTGGGCCATAAACTCTGCCCCATCCCCATCCTGGGGCCCTAAACTCTGCCCCATCCCAATTCTCCAGCCATGAGTCTCCCCATCCTCATCCTGAGGCCATCAGCTCTGCCCCATCCCGATCCTTGGGCCATAAACTCTGCCCCATCCCCATCCTGGGGCCCTAAACTCTGCCCCATCCCCATCCTTGTGCCATAAATTCTGTCCCATCCCCATCCTCCAGGCATCAGCTCTGCCCCATCCCCATCCTGGGGCCCTAAACTCTCCCCCATTCTAATCCTCAGGCCCTAAACTCTGTCCCATCCCCATCCTTGGGCCATGAACTCTTCCCCATTCCCATTCTTGGGCCACAAACTCTGCCCCATCCCGATCCTCCAGCCATCGGCTCTGCCCCATCCCAAATCCATGGGAATTTATCCTGGAGAGGGCTTTTGCAAAGAGCTCAGCACAGGCAGATCAATAACCAGTAGCCAGAATAATTCCAGCTGCCAAGGAAATGTTTTCTGCTCCCCAGAAAATCATAAGGAACGTTTTAAGTGGAAAGAGGGGGGAATTGGGTACTGCTGCTGCTCTTGTCGTTTTTCTTCTAGGATTTGTTTTCTGATTTCCATTTATTTTGAATCTTCAGAATCTGAGCGTGTTTTATATCAGTCCCAAGGTGTTTCTCTTGGGAAGGTGCCTCAGATAATATTTTTAGTAAAGTTTTGGCTTGTTTTTCTGACACACATCTGAGAAATGTCATCAAAAGCTGATGTTTTGCATGGAAAAGGTCTTTTGCATTATTATCTTTTTTTTTTCATCTGAAGAAAAAAATAGAATAAAACAATTTCTTCCCTTTCTCATCGGGAGGTTTATGCTGTTTCCCTGGTGATAAAGACACGGGGCTGGCTCTCGAGACAGATGTGTTTAATAATTCCCAGCTCTGCCACGCGATGACCTTGGAGACGCACGGGGTGGGATTTTGCTCTTAAAGCTCCTGTTTGGCCTCTTCGGCTGGGGAAAAACGCCTGAAAATTCTGCCCCGTTCTTTTCACCCCGTCCCCCATCCCAGCGCCCAGCCCCGGTGCTGGGGATGCTCCATCCATGCATCCCCGAGCCGGGATGCGGAGCGAGGGTGGCGATTGCCCTCTCGTGGGAAGAGCGGGGCTCAGCCGCGCTCCCGATCCCCTCGGGGGCGTGGGGAGACCCCCGGCCCTGCGCTCCCCCTTCCCTGGGATGCTGAGGGTACCCCCAAAGCCCGGGGAGCACCCCCGTCCTCCCCGCGGGGGCATCGCCGAGACCTTCCTGGGGCACAGCATTCAACACCTTTCATTGAGAGAGGTGTGGTGGCTGGGAAAAATTCGTGGTTTATGATTGGCTTTTCGCAAATATTCAAACGAATGTTATATGTGTTGTGTTAGAAAGTAATGCTGTATTATTTCTCTTGAGTAGTGTGTTAAATACAGTTTTAGATGTCAAAAATTCGTGGTTTATGATTGGCTTTTTGCAAATACTCAAACGAATGTTATATGTGTTGTGTTAGAAAGTAATGCTGTATTAATCCTCTTAAGTAGTGTGTTAAATATAGGTTTAGGTTATAAAAAATGTTAAAATAGAAACTGTGCTATGTAGGATATTTTTTTTAAAGAAAGGACTGGCAGTGAGATGGCAGCCACAGGACACCTGAATCTTTCAGAGAATTTATTGCTCCATTATCAGGAGAAATGAACTTCCTCCCGCCTCAAAGGCGATGTCAGGATTCAGAGGAAGAAGCTGACACTGCCCAGACAGAATCCTGTGTTTGAATGGAATTTATGCATCATGGATGAGGTGTATGAATATGCAACAGGCTGTTGTTTTTAAGGGTTAATCCTCTGGTAACGTGGGTCCTTTTTCGGGCTCGTGCTGCCCAGAAAAGGTACCTGGACTGTCCATAACTCTTTGTTTCTATTGTCTCATATTGCCCTAATTCAAATTGTCCAAATTATTATTACTGTAATTGTATCACTATTTTTAAAACCATTTTATTACTATTAAACTTTTAAAATTTTAAAAACAAGTGATTGGCGTTTTTCACAGCGGTGTTCACAGGAATATCAGGACGAGGGAAGAGATGAGAATCTTGACTCCATGTTTCAGAAGGCTGATTTATTATTTTATGATATATATTATATTAAAAGAAAATGATAAATTAAAACTATGCTAAAAAATAGAAGAAAGGATTTCATCAGAAGGCTGGAAAAGGAAGGGAATGGAATGATAATAAAATCTTGTGACTGATCAGAGAGTCCAAGCCAGCTGGACTGTGATTGGCCATTAATTAGAAACAACCACATGAGACCAATCCCAGATGCGCCTGTTGCATCCCACACCAGCAGATAACCTCTGTTTACATTTCGTTCCTGAGGCCTCTCAGGAGAAAAGATCCCAAGGAAAGGATTTCTCATAATCAAACACATCCGTGGCAGAGAGGGGCCGGGAGGGTGGGCGTGCAGGAGCAGCGAGGGGGGCACCCCCGCTGCCAGCCCCCACCCCAGGCTCACCCCCGGGCCTGGAGGGGCGCTCAGGAGAGGAGCAGGGCAGCGAGGATGCAGGGCAGCAGGAGGGGCCCGGGGGGCGGCCGGGGGGCTCCGGGGGCGGCGTTGCACAGGTCGGTGTCGCAGCAGTGGATGCGCACCCCCGGCAGCTCCTGCTGCTGGCAGTGGCGGGAGGTGGCACAGCCGCTGGTCAGGAGGATGCCCAGGACCACTGCAAAGCAAGCACAGGCAGGGGCGTCAGGGGAATGTCACTGCAGGGCACAAAACAGCAGCACGGGGATTCGCTGCTCCTTCCCTGGTAAATAAAAAAGGTGTCACAGAGAATTTATTGCTCCATTTATGAAAAATCCTTTCCTTAGGATTTTTAATCCTGAGAAGCTGAGAGGCCTCAGGAATAAAATGTAACCAATGGTTATCTGCTGCTGTGGAATGCAACAGGTGCATCTGGGATGGGGCTCATGTGGTTGTTTCTAATTAATGGCCAATCACAGTCCAGCTCTCTGATCAGTCACAAGCTTTTATTATCATTCCTTTCTATTCCTTTCAAGCCTTCTGATGAAATCCTTTCTTCTATTCTTTCAGTATAGTTTTAATATATCATTTTCTTTTAATATAATACATATTATAAAACAATAAATCAGCCTTCTGAAACATGGAGTCAAGATTCTCATCTCTTCCCTCCTCCTGCGACCCCTGCGAACACCACCACAAAAAGGGACCTTTATTTCCTGACTCCAACATTTATAGATTTCCCAAAGTGACAGTGCCACCTCTCCAATGACACTGGACAAACCAACAGCCCATCGAGTTTCTCCTCCTCCATAAAAGAATGCAAAACAATGAGTTATTTACAGAAAGTGTGTGAAAAAGTTCATTACAAGAATGTAAACATCAGAAGGTGTGGTGGTGTTTGCAGGGGTCCCAGGATGAGGGAAGAGATGAGAATCTTGACTCCATGTTTCAGAAGGCTGATTTATTATTTTATGATATATATTATATTAAAAGAAAATTATTTACTAAAGCTATACTAAAGAATAGAAGAAGAAAGGATTTCATCAGAAGGCTAGCAAGGAAAGATAAAGGAAGGAATGATAATAAAATCTTGTGACTGACCAGAGTCTGAGACAGCCGGACTGTGATTGGCCATTAATTAAAAACAACCACATGAGACCAATCAAAGATGCACCTGTTGCATTCCACAGCAGCAGATAACCATTGGTTACATTTCGTTCCTGAGGCCTCTCAGCTTCCTAGGAGAAAGGATCCTAGCAAAAGGATTTTTCATAAAATGTGTCCATGACGAGAAGGCTTAGAAAATTTTAAAAAATCAGGGTGCCAGGGGAGGGGATGCTGTGACAGCCATCCTGGCACAGGGGACGTGCCCTGCGGGGTGGCTTTGGGGGTGATCGGCAGCTGCAGCAGCCCCGGGGCAGACTCACCACTCTCTGTTTTAATGCAGAACCGGTGCTTGAAGCCCTGGTGGCTCTGGGAGCAGGTGATCACCTCAGGGTTGGAGCACCCCATGTCCACGTTTTTGGTGCCAACCACGATGTTGCAGCCATAGCACTGGAGTCCAGACACTAAACAAGAACCAGAAGGAACACGGCTGGATTTTTTTGTTGTTGTTGTTGGGGTTTTTTTTTGTTTTTTCCAGGGGGAAAAAGGCTTCATCTCGTTCCGAGCTGCTCTCTACCGACGGCTTCGCAGCGCTCCCTGCCTTGCCAAGTCGCATTAACCTCGAGCCAGGAGCTGCCCGTCACTTGTTTACCCGGTGGGCCCGAAAATAGAGAAATACAGACTCATCTCCCACTAGAGGTCAGTGCGGAATCAGAGATTAGCCGGAGATTTGAGCTGGGATCAAACTCTGGGAGCTTTGAAACAGGGGGGGTAAGGAGTAGGTGAAACCTCACAACCACAGACACCACCGAGTCAGGGCTCAGTCCGGCTCAGAAACAGCTTTTCCCTTTGTCACCAAATGTCTCCAGTTTAGCTGTGCCTGCTAGAAACAGCTTTTCCCTTTGTCACCAAATGTCTCCAGTTTAGCTGTGCCTGCTAGAAACAGCTTTTCCCTTTTGCACCAAATGTCTCCAGTTTAGCTGTGCCTGCTTTGGAGCTATTTGCTCCAGAGGGATGGGTTTATCAGCGTGGTTTGGTTTCCCCCCTGCACACAGCCCTGGTGTTATCACAGGGTCTATCAGGAAGGCAAACCTGCTCGGAAGCAGAGGGGAAATCCTCCCAGAGCACCAGAGCCACCGTGGTGCCTGTGACCCTGGGCCAATGGCCTCAGTGTGTCCCCAGGGCTTTGCACACTCAGCTCAGCCCTGCCCTGCAGCCACTGTGTCTGAAAACTGTCACAATGGGAATTAGGCCATTTCTCAGGTTCCTAAAAAAAAAAAAAAACAACCCACAAACCAAAAAGCCTTTAAAGGATATTAATTTACACCATCCACCTCTGCTGTGGAGGGTAAGGCAACCTCTGTTGATTAATCAGGTTGCTGCTATTACCTTTCCTCACCTCTGAACACCGACCCAGAGCCCTCCTGTGCTCCCACGGGGTTTTTGGGGGCTCAAAATCGGCTCCCACAGGTTTTGAGCATCCTCACACAGCCAGGCACAGCAAGGGGAGTCCCTGCCCTGGCCAAACCAGGGAAGAGGAGCCCAGGGGATCCCAAATCCTGGCACACTGCCCTTTTGTACAAAACACAGTGACACCACGTCCATCCTAAAACCACCAGCACGCAGCTGCACGGCTCGGGAGTGCTCCTAAATTCACCCCGAGGATAAATCCCACCTGGGCAAGTGGGGTTTAGGGAGGATGGAAAAGGACAAATCCCACCTGGGGATATATACTAAAACTATACTAAAAGAATAGAGTATAGGTTGGGTTTCGGGAGGATGGAAAAGGACAAATCCCACCTGGGTAGGTCAGGTTTAGGGAGGATGGAAAAGGACAAATTCCACCTGGGTAGGTCAGGTTTAGGGAGGATGGAAAAGGACAAATTCCACCTGGGCAGGTCAGGTTTAGGGAGGATGGAAAAGGATAAATCCCACCTGGGCAGGTCAGGTTTAGGGAGGATGGAAAAGGATAAATCCCACCTGGGTAGGTCAGGTTTAGGGAGGATGGAAAAGGACAAATCCCACCTGGGCAGGTTGGGTTTAGGGAGGATGGAAAAGGATAAATCCCACCTGAGCAGGTTGGGTTTAGGGAGGATGGAAAAGGATAAATCCCACCTGGGCAGGTGGGGTTTAGGGAGGATGGAAAAGGACAAATCCCACCTGGGCAGGTGGGGTTTAGGGAGGATACAAACCGTGATTCCGGGGCACGGCCACAGCGGGGAGAGCAGCACTCACCCTCTGGCAGGACGAACACCACGGTCAGCAGCGACAGGATCCCATGGGCACCTCGGGCCGTGTGTCTGCAGAGCATGGGGGGCATCTCTGGGGTCCCCCCGAGCTCACAGCCTGAACAGTGCTCTGGGGGAGCGGGCTGACGCCTCCTCTCCTCCCGCTCCTCGCCCCGGCCCTCCTGGTCCTCGGTGCCGCCTCCTCACCTGCGAGCCCTGCCCGCGGTGCAGCAGGGATCTGACCTGGCTGCCCAGCCAGCCCCTGGCACTCAGGCTCCTTCTGTCGATGTTTAATTTCTCCCTGTTCCTCTGGAGAAATTCCCTGACTCTTTCAGTCCACGCACAGACCTGAGTGCGTATGTGCTACCCTCGGTTATTTCTGTCCTATTTCCTCTGTCCACGATCACTTCCCATTAATACCACCGTGCAGCAGCTCTTGGAGAGAAATTCTCCCTAATCAAGATTTAGTTTTAAATCCACTTCGAAATCCTCTAATTCAGTTGGATTAGGCAGAAGGGGTTTGGGGAGATGTATGGTTTTACTTTTTTTTTTTTCTTTTTTTTCTTTTTTTTTGCCTGTCTCTTTCCTCTCTGAGCTGTCTCATCTTCATGAACGGACCCACCGGCTTTCTGTGACATATTGTGCTATTTAAAGAGGAAAGGAATAATTTTATTAAAGAGAAAGCAGTAAACTAATTTTAAATCCGAGACTTGAGATCCTCTAACAAAGCACAGCTCTGGGGGTGGCCCTGGGGTTAAGGGGGAAACCTGACGGAGAGGGAAGAGGGTTTGAATGGAATATTTGTGTTTACACACAAGAAAATAGATGCCTTAAGAAAGCAGGGGGGGGTTAGAGCTGATCTTAGGGCTTGGATCAGTTCTGGAGGGAGCTGGGACTGCCAGGGGCCTGGGGAGGGGACAGGGGACAGCAGAGGGAGGGACTGAGCAGCGGTGGCTCTGCAGAGCCAGGGTCACACCCACATGGGACACCACAGATGTCCCCAGCTGCAGGAGCAGGGCCCCAGCCCCCTGGGGGCTCCTCCAGAGCTGTCCCCACAAGCAAAGCCCAAGCTCTCAGCGGAGCTAATGGGACTTGGGGAGATAATGCTTACTAATAAGAGAGCGCAACCGAATGCGCGGGATTAAAAAATTAAAATGACAAAATAAGCTGCTTATGTAGCTCATCCAGCAACTGCCTGCTAGCAGCACCTGAAATCCCCCACCCTGGGCACCCTGGCCCACCAGGCACCTCCTGTGCCAGCCAGGCAGGCTCAGACCTAATCTCCAGCAGCATCTTTAGCAGGGATGCTGGTTCATATTTCACCAGGAGGCAGCACAAACTGGCCCAAGCAGGGGCATCTACAGCTCAGGAGGGGCAGTGGGCACCTGGGAGAAGTGCCCAAGAATTGCAGCTCATGGATTTAAATCCCTTAAACCACCCAGGGTGTCTCGCTTGCCTCAAAACAATGTGATTGTAACAAATGTCTGACACAGTAAAGCCTGAAAGCCTGGGGGAGAAGGGATAAAAGGCAGGAAATGGGATTGATTTAAACGCGTGCATAAATCAGAGCATTCAATAAGGACGGGAAACTAACTTTTAATCCCCTAATAAACTCATCAGTTATCTGGAAGGGGCAGCCAGGAGCAGACTGGGCTCTGTGGCAGCGATGCAGCATCCCTGGAAGTGTCCAAGGCCAGGCTTGGAGCAACCTGGGAGAGTGGAAGGTGTCCCTGCCCTTGTCAGGGGTGGGAATGGGGTGAGCTGTAAGGTCCCTTCCACCCCAAGCCGTTCCGTGAGTCTGTGATGCAGCAGCTGTGCACAGCTGGCGGGGCTGTGCAAACCCCTGGGCGCTGCACCTGGATCCGCAGCCTCATCCGGAAAAGCGACTCCTCCGCTGGTCCTTCCCGCCGGGAGCACAGCGGGAAGGTCCGCGAGAGTCGCAGGGGTCGGGGGATGGAGCGATGCCTTGAGGCGGCAGCGGTGGCACCTGCAGCGGGATGCGGGGGGAGTCACCCCGCTGGGAACCGCAGCTCCCCGAGGTGTTGCAGTGATTATTTAGAGAATTGTTCGTCTGGTTTGATTGATTCCCTTGGGATACCGAAGAGAAAAGCCTTAAGAAAAGGGAAAAGCCCCGCACAACCTTTTCCACTGCTCTCCTATGTGTAACTTGTAACTCGTCAGGAGCGCTGGCGCAACTCGGAGCGGTTTATGAGCTCCGGGGCAGCGGGAACGCTTCGGGAATGGGCTCCTTCCTGCACGGCTGCTCCGGCTGCGGGAGATGCCAGCAGCACATCCCGCGGTGCCGCTCACACCCGCGGGACACCCGAGATATTCAGAGAAAGCCCAAACCCGCGGGATACTCCTCGAGAAAGCCCAAACCCGCGGGACACCCGAGATATTTAGAGAAAGCCCAAACCCGCGGGATACTCCTCGAGAAAGCCCAAACCCGCGGGACACCCGAGATATTCAGAGAAAGCCCAAAGCCGCGGGATACTCCTCGAGAAAGCCCAAACCCGCGGGACACCCGAGATATTCAGAGAAAGCCCAGACCCGCGGGATACTCTTCGAGAAAGCCCAAACCCGCGGGATACTCGTCGAGAAAGCCCAAACCCGAGGGATACCCGGCGGGAGGGCTCAAACACGAGGGATACCCGTCGAGAAAGCTCAAACCCTGCGCAGGTTACGCGGGAAAGCGCAATCCCGCGGTGAGCTCATCCCCGCGGCATCGCCCGCCGGGGGCGGGACTCGAACCGGCGACCCCCGCGCTCGCCCCCCCTCCATCAGCGAGGCCAAAGCGAAACCACGCCCCGCGTGTCACGGGACAGGCGAAAAAGCTCCGCCTTCTGCACGCTGATTGGCTGGATGTGATGAATATATTAAAAGGTAGCGAAAAGTGCGCGGTTTAGCCATTTTACCGGGAATTTTGTGAGTTTTAGGGCAAATTTGGGCGCAGAGTAAAAGATTTTTTTATGGGAACTAGAAAGAGATGTCAAATTGAGAGAGAAAAGAATGGAAAATTGGCCCACTCTGTTCTGTACAGCTAGAGCCTGTTGGAGGTTTATATAGCATCGGGCGCAGTTCGAGAGCCGTGTTGTATGAAAGGAGAGAAGGTTAGCACTCCCCTTGATAAGGATGGAAGGGGCCCTAGTGGCCTGTACAACACACATACGGTTAAGGCACTGCCACCTACTTCGTGGCATCTAACCATGTTTTTTTGTATTTCCCCCCCGCCTCGTTTTCTTTCCGGGAGACCCTAAGGAAAGCGCGACAGGCTCTGGTTTAGTCCCCAGCTCGCCTTTTGCCTCCAAAGCCGCCGGTGCAGCAGAGATGAGCTCACAGCAGTAACTCAGCCTCTCTCAGGATGCTGTAACACACCCCAGCCAGGCTCAGCCCGTACCTAAAATAAAGTTACACCTCCCCTGCTGCAGCCAGCACACAATCCTCATTTCCAGAGCTGTGCTCGAGCTAATCCTGGCCCTCCAACCACCACAGCCATGCCAGGCTGCACAGAATTAGAGGGAAGTAGAGCTCATGCCAATAGGCCCCAGCATTAATCCCAGGTGGGATATTAAGGATTTGAACACGACCTTTATGAAGAGCAGCTTTACAGCAGATCCTTTACATTAGGGGCTTTTCTATCCCTGTTCATGAGATTTCAGCAGAAAATTTATCTCCCTCCTCCCCAGCTCAGTGTGGCAGCACAGCTGGGCAGGCAGAGCCACTCACACACAGGGACATGAGAAGCACTGTGCCAGGAAATATTTCTGAATCAACATTAAAATGCTTTGCTGGAGTAAAATCCCACCTCCTCCATGCTGTAAAGCAGCACAGCCACATCTTGCATTGAAGAGCTGGACTGGCCTTCAAGAAATAAGGCTGAAAAAAACCCATGAGTTGATCATTTTAGCAGTGACACCAAGTCTAGACACAGTGTCCCTTCCTGGGGGTAATGAAAAACCTCCAAAGGCAGGGATATTATTAATAGCCATTTTAGCAGCTCAACATGAACTCTATTTTTATATTTTAAAAAGAAAACCTATGCCTCATGTCTTGCAGCTCCTTCTCTCCAAGGGTTTCAAAGCAAGGCAGCCTCAGAGCAGCACTCCAGAGGTCTGGGCTGTAATTTGATTTTCTGTTATTACCAAGCACATGAAGTAAATACAAAAAAAAAATGTTTTGCTTCACCAGGAGCAAAACATCCCTTTACAGCAGAACCCTTTGGGTGCAGTAAAACTTGTGGATCCCTGCATTTCTTATCCAGCACAAGGTAAATAAATCCTGGATCCCTGCCCATCCTGCAGGAATCATTTCCTCAGCTCAAGCTCTGTGAGGGGTTGTAGCAATGTTGTCTCTGCTGAGGACACCTGCAGCTCAATCCTTTTCCCTTCATTAAATCAATTTGGACTTGTGGTTGCTCCTCTTTTTCTCTCCACGCTGCTGCTCCTCATCCTCCCTCACTGGAGTTTCTACAGAAAACATCTCCCCTTAAAAACGATTTTTAAGAGAAGCTTCCATGGGCACAGACACATGAGCACACTCTTAACCACAAACATACACATAAAATCCCACCTTTTTATTATGGCACATGGTATTTTGTCTGGATGTGTAAATACCACATGGATATGACAAAAAGGGAAAGAAATACCAATGCTGAGATAGATACAGAGTCATGCCATTTGCAATACAGCTTCATACCATGGATTGCCAAGATACAAAAAGTCTGGGTTTGTTTCTTTTTACATTGAAATAACTTTACAGTGTTCTGTGAGTTGGCTTTAGAACCAGAAGAGGCAAAATAAAATAAAAAAAAGAAAATAAAATATACTGAGAACAACTACAAGCAGGATTCATTTTAATGGTTAACAGAAGAACTGTAACTTTGCTCTAGAACAGCATCTATTAAACACACATAACAAGAGGTAAGCAACTATACAGAAGGGAAGAGATTCCACCACAGGAGTCAAGTCAGGGGCAGGAAGAGGGAAATCTGGAACTGCATGGTTTTATTTGGTCACAAAGTTTGAGCTGAGTGTTTTAAAATGAAGCACCCTTAAAAATGCAGTACTCCTATTTAAAACAATACAGAAATTTCCCAAGAGACTAGAAACTACATTCTGGAAAAAAAAAAATTAAAAAATTAAAAAAAAAAAATAGACATATTTAAAAAAAAAATTCCACACGTCTCTAGGCCTGTGACTTAACTTACTGGTACAAAGTAGATTGGCAGCTCTTCCTTAAGCAGCAACAGTGCCCAGAAGCAATGCCATCAGAAAATACAGTATCTTTGGGGTGTCCAAGACTTCTGACCCGACATCAGAATCATCCATTTGTCTGCCAAAACATCAGGCAAGAAAAGGAGACACTGCATCTTTTTTTTTTTTTCCACCACGTTGCCCAGCTCTAGCAGAGCTAAGATGTTTTCTTTGGGCCAAGACTACCAGAAACCACTTTATCAAATATTCTTCAGGTTTCCTGCCAAACTGGATTTATGGGTGTTTTTATTTTTTAATAATTTTTTTTAAAAACATGTTTTATTGTTTTTTTTTTTTCCTGACAGTCTCTAAAGCAATCCTGGAACGTTTAACAGTCACTCTTCCACAGTTTAATCGTTTTGTCGTTTTCTAGCGCCGCTGATGCGATGATGTTTTCTGTTGGGTGACAAGCTGTGGAGATGACAACATCTGAGCAAAAAGAAAAGACAGAAAAATGCAATTATTTCAATCTGGTTCCTAGCAGGCATTTCTGAACATTAGCAATTGTGTTTTATGAAGCCATGTTATTATTTCCTTGTAGAAGAATTAAATGTGTTATTTGTAAATATCTTACAACTTTTGCTACTCTGTGAAAGGAAATACAAGCAGGAAAGAATTGAGGGCAGTAGGAAAGTGTCTGACAGGTTTCAAAAGGTGAGAACTCTCTAGATTCCAGTTCTATCAGATCATCTCAGACACAGCTGAATCAAAACCCAGCTCAGTTTTTTTGTCATGGAGGGCATTTCCAACATGCCGGGCAGCTCTTAGGTAACATTTCATCTCCAGAGCCTGAAAATGAGAATCTGCTGCCACTGCCTTCCTTACACTGCAAATTACTGGGATCCAGCCCCAAAAATCACTGGGATCCAGCCCTAAAGAATCACTGGGATCCAGCCCCAAAAAATCACTGGGATCCAGCCCTAAAGAATCACTGGGATCCAGCCCTAAAAAATCACTGGGATCCAGCCCTAAAAAATCACTGGGAGCCAGCCCCAAAAATCACTGGGATCCAGCCCCTAAAAAATCACTGGGAGCCAGCCCCAAAAATCACTGGGATCCAGCCCTAAAAAATCACTGGGATCCAGCCCTAAAAAATCACTGGGATCCAGCCCCAAAAAATCACTGGGATCCAGCCCTAAAGAATCACTGGGATCCAGCCCCAAAAAATCACTGGGATCCAGCCCCTAAAAAATCACTGGGATCCAGCCCCTAAAAAATCACTGGGATCCACCCAAATACACTGGGATCCAGCCCTAAAAAATCACTGGGATCCACCCAAATACACTGGGATCCAGCCCTAAAAAATCACTGGGATCCAGCCCTAAAAAATCACTGGGATCCAGCCCAAAGCAAAGGGCTGAGCATGCTGAGATTTCACATAAACTCTGCTCTTTTACAGGACTCAGACTGAGGTACCCAGCAGGTGACAGCTCATGGTTCAAGACCAGGCACATGCACAGACACTTCCAGCCCACATCAATCCTCATCCTTGGGAGCTGCAGCTCTGGAAGGTGTTAAGAGACCTTTCACAGTCAGTAATTTATGAGACATTTAAATATCCTGACCAGTTTTGTGCTCAAGCAAATCTCTTTTGCAAGTTGATGTCAAAGTTCTTCACAGGTGAGGAATAGAACATTTTCAATGCCCATAAAAAGGAGCAAAACTCCCAGGGTTCAATTAAGCTTCAGCCAGTCAAGAATTTATGGGTCTGAGAGTAAAAATTGATATAAGGTAGAAAATGCTCAGGCTAAGCATTGATGATATGAGGGATATTTTATCAATAAAACCAGAACCCCCTCCCTCACCTGTGTGTCCTTGTAGTTTCTGTACAATCTCTTTTGTCTGAAGGTTCCAGATATAAACCAGGTTGTCTTCTGAGCCAGACACAATCCACTGCAGGGGCAGAGAGAAAACAAAGTTACCTGAATCTTTCTGATCCATATCCAAGTGCTATTTCTCAGTAAACATTTCACTGTTCTCATGTGAAAGGGAGAAGGAGGAAAATTCAGAAATCCTGACAGTGAGCCCACCCAGAGACACAGAAAGCAGCACCCACCAAAGGAGGTTTTCAGCCCCAAAATCCTCTTTTATCTCTGGAGAGGAGCAGTAAAACTACACACAGGTAATAATAAATAATCAGAACACCAACCTTTCCACCAGTGACAGAGAAATTGGCAAATATGCAGTACTTCTCATTTTTGTGTCCTGTGTAGGTCTTCAGGCACTGGAAGGGAAGAGCCACAGGACATTAATGCAGCTGGGAGAGTTTTCTCAGTCAAGGACAAACTCTCTAGGAAAAAAAGACTAAACACATCAGCCTGTGGTTCTCACCATGCCAAAAAGGGGGATCTAGAGGATGCAGAGTGCAGCTCTCCTCTAAAACCCAAAACAAGCCCTAAAATTGTCCCATTACAACAGTGAAAGAGATCAAAGGCAATTTATTGTTGATGAAGAGAAAAATTACTGTACTTAATGTCTCAGGGCTATGCAGAAGCAAAGTATTTTCATATTTTTTTTTCTTTTCAAAGACATTTTTAGTCAGAATGACAGAACAGTTTGAGTTTGAAGGGACCTTTAAAGGTCTGACATGAGCAGGGACACCTTCCACTATCCCAGGGTGCTCCAAGCCCCTCCAACCTGGCCTTGGACACTTCCACTTTCCCTAACAGGAAACTTTCTAACCTGAATCCTCTTTTAGTTTAAAACCATTACCCCTTGTCCTGTTGCAACAGGCTCTGCTAAAAGTTGATCCTCTCCACTAAAGAGGTACTGTTTAAAAATCACATGTAAAATCCAATTTTCCAAAAAGCTTAGTAAAGTCTACAGAAATAGAAAGAATTACCTTTCCTTTGCTGTAGTCCCAAAGTTTAAGAGTGCTGGAAAACAAAACCAAAGATTTTAGTTCTTGGTGGTTTTTTTTTTTTAATCTGAAAAGTTCCTAGCAGCTGAAAAATGTTTCTCCATACCAGAGTTCCAAAAGTCTACATGGATCATTTTAACCTGGCTTTGGAATGCAGAGTTAGTTAACCCCAAAACATCAATTTTACTGCCATGCCATTCATATTCTCCTCCACAGAAAACACTATATAAGAATCATGTATTATCATTACTAGAGCAGCCAAAAATCAAATTAAAGCATCATCTGATACTCCAAATTTTATTCTCCTTTTTTTTTTCATACTTACTTGTCCAAAGTTGCAGCTAATATGTATTTGCCATTTGGTGAGAATTTCACAAAAGACACAGGAGGGTTATCATCATCTACAGCAAAATGAAAAGCAGTGTTACAAAGTGCACAGCTGTGTTGTCTCACTGACTGACAGAGGGTTTCTTCTGACATTCATTTGTTTTTAACAATTTCACTAAAACACAGAAAATCTGTGTGAAAAATACAGCCCAGACAAGAAATATTTCTACTTACCAATCAGTGTTTTCAAGCACTGGCCTGATGCTGTATCCCAGATACGACTGTTAAAAATCCACACAAAAAAATTATTATTGGGCTTGAAGTCTTTTATTACAATTTTAACATTACAAATACAAAGTTTTGGGCTTTTAAAGTATTTTTAAAATGCAAAAGGTTCAAAGAGTGATGCAGACAACTTACCAGAGTCCATCATAGCTACTTGACACTATCAGGGATCCATCACGATTAAAATGCACCTGTAATATTATTAATACTAATTATTAGAACTAATAACTAAAAACTAATCATGAATAATTTTATTAATAACTAATAACTTTTTAAAACTAACAACTTTATGTTCAAAAAGATCAAATGTTTAAGTTCCTTATTTTCCATGTCTGACATGGAACATATCAGCAGAATAAAACATGCAGGCAGAACCTGATTATTTTAAGGGCATGGAATAAAACCTCTTTTGTAGCCACTCATATGTTTTAAGGTGAATTTTCTGCTATTTTATAGCAGAAAATATATATTTTTATATATTTTATTCTTTTATAGCTAAAGAATAATTCTTTAGAGTTATTACTATTAAAAGACATTTGTAAGTGTCTGCCATGTGTAAAAGAAATATCTTTTACACATGGCAGACCAACCCTGTTAGAACAGCCACAGTTCAACATATCTGAGGCTCAGATTTTTTTCAGTGATTTTCATTTCAATGACATGAAGAGTTGAACAGCTTCTGGTTTTCCTTAATTCCAATGGATATTGCTGTATTCCAAGCTCATTTCTCCCATGAAATTACTGAGATTTAAAACAGGAGCGTTCTGTGGAACACCTTCAGTAATGACTTGGAACAACACAAAACAAAAGAAATACAGATTATTCTTTGAGCATCAAGTGCCACAAACCAGTGTCCCAGAATGGCACTCAGGCATGCCTGGCACACCTCTGCACTATCCACATTTACAGCCAGGACCAAAATCCACACTGATCTTAGAGAAAACACCACTCATGTCATTCCCACTGAGCAATGGCCCCTGGCAACAACCACAGCCCAGCCTGGCTGCTGTGTAAGGGCTTGGTAACAGCACAAAATCACCCCTGCACAGGGCAGGAGAGGAGCTCTGCTAACAAAACGAGCATTTTTGTGATTTTTACTGATCAGGAGGGACTTACAGCTGAAACTGGGTCAGAGTGAGCAGGCAACGTCTTGAGGCACTTCCCTGTTTTCACATCCCATATCCTCACACTTTCATCAAACTGCAGAGGCAAGAGAAGCACCAGGGGGTTTAGTCAAGCACCTGACTGAGGCACTCAGGCACAGCCTGGCTACAGCATCAACCTCAGCCCAGCTGGGTCAGAAAGGCCAGGACACACCCAACAGGGTGGGAACACCTCCCTGAATTCCTTGTGTCCAGGTCCCCACAGGGGAATGGACCATGGGGGTGTTCACCATAACAGATTCCAGCATTAAATCACATTTACATTCCCATTCCACTCCCACCCATGTGGGACACTGAGGATGGATTAAGGGCTTTTCTCCAAGCAAACACAGCAGGGGCAATGCACAGCTCACCTGACCACAAGCTGTGTTTGTGAGGGAAAACACAATTAAAATGGGCTGTGTGATTTGTATTCTTTTATTTAATATTGTTTTCAAACCATGATCTGACCCAATCTGCAGAGGGAGAGGTGATTAGAAGTCATCCTTTAGGTAAGTCAGAATCCAGGTGATTAGAAACCATAAATTGTACTAGAAATTCTGTATTCACTAATTATAAATTGTACTACATCAATCCTGCCTGCAGAAATCTGTGCCATTCTAATCATAAATTAGTGTGCTACACTAATCATAATAATCTGTTAAGAAAATAAAGCTGTAGTTGTAACTATGATTTAATACCATCATCATTCTGCCAAGGATCCCTAAAGAACCTGTCTGTCCCTTTAGTGACAAGTGACAGAGTGTGCAGTACTTGCTTCCCACAAAGGAAAAAAAAATTAAAAACCACTCACTGAGCCAGAAACGATGAGGTTTGACTGAGGGTTGAAATTGCAGCAGAAAACATAGTTACTGTGCCCTTTCAATGTCTTTAAGCACTTACCCTGAAATAAAATTCAGCAGAGTTAAATACACAGCATCACCCAGCACCATAAAAGCACCCAGAGAGAGCACATTAAGGTTAATGACTGTGCAGCACAGAAAGAAACATCTCTAACCCCAGATTTAGATGGGCAGAGGGCCAGCTACAACAAAACAGGACAGAAAAAAATATAAAACAATCATAATGATTGCAGACGAGGTGCAAACTCTTTATGCAGCTCAGGAGGATCCAAACCTTTTAATATTTCTAATCAAAACTCAACCAAATTATCCAGTTCTCTCTGTCACGAGAGAATGGGGGGGAAAAGCAGAAATAAGAAGTTACAAAAAGGTTTCATCTGAGAGGCTTTTTGCTGTGGTTCTATCTCCATCATCAGGCTTTAGTGCTCTCTCAGAGCATAACAGGCTCCTCGTGGTATCCACAAGCATCCCACTCTTTCCAAGAGCAGACAGCACAAGCCATTCATCCTCACAGCCCATCCACCAGCTTGTGACAAGCAGGAACACAAGTGAAGAAGCCAATGTTGGAGAAAAATGAAGGTAAATAAATAATAACTCCTGCCCTTACCGAGCTTACATCCCATATTTTGAGAGTTTTGTCATCAGAGGCAGAGACAAGGAGGTTGGAATCTGATGACCAAGCAACATCAGAGATCCCCTAAAACAAAGGAAAACAATTCTCTTCTCAGCTCTGTTTGTTTAGCCACACAGAAAAGTGGAAAACACAGACTGCAGATTACATTCCCAGCTGAAGCTTGAATGAAAATTCAGCACTGAGAGTCAGGAATTCAGTGACTTTGCTGGGTTAAGAGGTCCTCTGGCACAAGTTAATTTTAAGATGAGCCACCTACTCTGAGAACATCAGTAGCTCCCTCACACAGTTCTTACTGTGGCCACCAAACCCTTTATTGGAATTCCTAAAGAGAATGCTCATAAATTAATCTGAGTAAATGGCTTTTCTTCATGACAAATGGCTGCTGTTTACAGTCCAAGTCCCCAGAGGCTGGAGAAGATTCCAGTGGTTTTTCTTTTGATAAATCTTCATTTTTGCTCATGAAACTTCAGCATGTAAAAACTTTAAAAAAAAAAAAAAGGAAAACCAAAGAGCTTGGAAGTTTTGTGTTTTCTTAAGAACTTTGCAGAATGAGTAAGTGTTGTGTTTATGTAGGCAAAGCCACAAGAAAAATTCAATCTCCTTAAAAGGAAAGTGTTTTGTTCCTTATACAAAGGAGAGATGGAACAGGACACAGTGTTGGAATTCACAGGGATTTTCACCCAGGAATGCTCTGTTCTGTGTCTGAGGTGGCTTCTCCTGCAATTCAGGGACACAAGAAGCTGGCTGGGCACTGGGAATGCAGCCTGCACTCCCCACCCATATTTCCAACCTGCCCAATATTAATCCAGCAATTCCAGGACTATATAAACAAAAAAACCTACCAAGTAAGACTGAAGAACAAACCTTCTACATAGGCAGAACTAAGCAAGAATGGAAATTCTTGGTTATAGGTAGAACTAACCAAGAATGGAAATTTCTGAATGAGGAAAAGAAAGCAAAATTCTTCCCAGGTAAATTCCCACAGTAATCACCTGATACTTACCAGCTTATGACCAGATATTGTTTTTTCAAACTTGCCATCATAGGCTCCCCAAATTTTAATGAGTTTGTCAGCAGCTGGAAAAGAATGTGCCAGTTCAGAGGTTAATTAACAGCACTAGCAGAGCTGTCCCTTGCAGATGAAAGGAAATAAGTTAACTGTGTCTCTGGGCAGTTCTGCCTCCCCAGGCAGACCTCAGGGAAGAAGGTGATTTTGAGTTGGTGAAGAACAGCTTCCTACTCAGCACTCTGCAGCAGCTGAGGTTACATAAGCTGCCTGGAATGCAGAGAGACTCCAGCAGCTTTAGTTTCTCTCCTGACAACTTGGGTTTCTACTTTTGTTTTAGATTGCCAGTGGTAAAAGTAGTGCTGGTTCACGGGAATGCTTGAAAGGCTTTTGCCCCAAAAAGAACAATAATTACACCACAAGCTGGACTGAATGGATGCCTGCAGAAACCCAAACATATTATCCATGGTAACTTGCAAAGCAAGCCAGAGAAAAAAGTTGCTATTTGCCATATATAGAGTTTGGAAAACATTTTCAGGGGAAAGGGAAGGGGGACTCTGATGGGGACACTGTAAGAATGATTTATATGGCACAGTGCACTGGTTTTATTGAGGTTGTTTGCAGTTAAGTCAAAGCCCCAAGGCATTCCCATGTCTGGAAGATGTTCCAGTGACCCTCACTGTCATATTCAACATTTCCAACTGCCCTTTCCTCACACATGGATTCTCTCTGGATCACTGACAGTCACTTTCAGAAGCACACTTTCAGGGCAAAGCTGTCAAGCAGTGCTGAACACCAAAGAAACCCTCAGGAAATACCAAAGCTGACAGAAAGGAGACTTGTTCTATCACTTAAGAGAGCAAGCAGTGAAACACTATTTATAACAACCTTCTGCACTTCACTGGGGCAATCAGAGCCTCTGACTGCCAAGCACCACAGGCACACAGGACAGAGCTTGTGCATCCAGCTCTGCAGCACCTTCTTTATTTCCCACAGGAAAGCTTTACCTGCAGATACTGTGCACAAAATTTAATTTTAAATGTTCACTTCTAGTGATACAGAAAAGCACAAGGGTTTCCTCTGCACAGTGCTGGTTTTGGCCCATTTGCTCAGTCAGGAAAGCTGAACTGGTGTGGGCTGTCCTGGTAATGCAAGGACCCAGTGCTCAAACTAACAGAACTTCAAACAAATAATCTTAAAGAGTGACAGCTTTGGTATCACTCTTTCAAGAAAAACCATGTCATGACATGGCATCCCTGATGGAGGCTCAGACAAGCCCTTCTTCAAGGGCCACATTTGTGTTTGAAAGGAGACAAAAGCAAGCAATACTTACAGGAGCTGGCAAGCCACTCTCCATTAGGACTAAACTTGACTGATGACACTGCCTTTGTGTGTCCTGCTAACGTGAACTTGAGAGCATAGTTTGGCTTTACTGGGGCAGGCTGTAAGAAAAATATCCATGAATGAGTTAAATTCCAAATTGAGTATCTCAGTGAGCAGCTCTGATCAGCACAGGGGAATGGACCATGTGGATGGATGTTCACCATAACAGATCCCAGCATTAAATCACATCTACATTCCCATTCCCCTCCAAATTCAGAAAAAACCAAACACCCTTTCAGTCAGGGACTCACTGTTCCAAGCACAACACCAAATCACCCCTGAGGTAAATTCCATCCAAGCCAGTAACAAACAAGTGAGAACAATCCAACAGCCCAACCACAAAGTGCCTGGCACTTCCAAGTGACACTCTTGGTATTGAGCTGTGCAGTGCTTTCAAGTATTTGCGTCTTCACCCTGATCCTGAATTAAACCACAGGCAAATTCCTCCATGCGCCTAAAATCCCACTTTTACCTTTTGAAAAGGCTTCATGGTTAGACAATAACATCTCCCTTGAGCATCTCCAGGCTTCAAAGAACCTGAATAACTGTTTCCCCACTGCACAACTAGAGGTTCACCAATTCTCCAGCCACCTCCAGGCATTCCAAGGATACAAACAAACAGCCTTTGTCATGATCAAAATGACAAGAAGTATTTCCCTAGTAAGAACTTCCCCAGAACTTATAAAAGAACACTTAGCACTACAGCAGAGCTGCACTCCATCCACTTTTCCCATAAAATCCTCAGCATGAGACAACAGCAGAAGCAGCCACATGGAAAAGATCTTAATTTACAGGAGAATTCAAATCCCTGATTCTGGTCTGGCTGCTGAGTGTTCAGGTAATTCCAGGTGTTTTTACAGGGATATTTTTTGGGGCCCCACACACACCTTGCTCTGATTGGTCGAGGAGGAAGGAGTAGATTGTGTTTTGGTGGATTCTGCATCTGGCTTCTTTTCTTCTGTTGCCATGGTTCTGGAGCTGGCAAATGAGACTTATGGGTGCTTGAAGGGGAGAATGAATGTGCTGCTTCAAAAGGCAGCTCTTGCCACTGAGAGGAGAACCACGCTGAAAGGAAAACCTGCAAGAAAAAACAAAATACTCTCATTAGCTGTCAAAAAGATTCTCAGCATGCAAAAGAGTGAGATTGGTCAAAGTGCAGGTTGCCAGAAACCAGCATGAAAACCTCTATTTATTATCTGTTGAGCAACACAGCAGTATTTTATGCCTTCAGACCTACTTATGTGCAAGACCAAGAACTCAAGCCACAGCCTTTGATCACTCCTTGGAAAGCTTTTTCCAAACAGAAGTACAGCACAATAGCTTTGAGGTGTGGCAGGGTTTTCATGTTACAGACTCCAAAGCACTTGTAGCAAGTACTTAGCACAGGGTAAATACAGGAGCTTGTATGGAAGATGGAAGGAACAGTCCAAGGCGTTTCTATTTTAAATTATTGAAGTAGAGAATATGAGATGATGATGAACACAAAAAACAACTGGCACTTGCAAGACCTGACTACATTCCTTTCACCTCAGAATGTGAATATTTTGGTGTCACATTTCCCTGCTGAAAGGTCTGAGCACCAAACCACCCCGTTCTCCACCCGAGACTCCCCCCTGACTGGCAGCAGCCTTGGATCAGCCTCTCCAGACTCGCTTTCTGTAACAAGACCTGATGGAGTGCAGTGCCAGGATTCCGTAATCGGGGCTGATGCTGCAGAGCGAACAAATCTCCACTGCAGCTCAGCCCCATTTCAGCTCGGGAACAGAATCACCCCCGGCTCACACTGTCAGCATTTGCCTGCTAAGTGCATTTGCCACCTCGCAGCTCCTTTTGCTGCTGGCAGCACACTGGGGAACGAGAGCGTTTGCTCCCAGGATCCACTGGCATTCCAAGCATCTCCTTCCCGAGATAACCAGTTGCCTGCCGGCTGTGCTGGGTGTGGGGAGATCCCAGAATGAGCCAGGCTGGAAGGGAGCAGCAGCAGGCTCATCCCAGAGCACATGGCACAGCACTGCATCCTGACCAGCTCCGCTCAGGGACACTCCCCGGCCAATCTGAGGGCCACGAGAACAAATTCAACTTTCCCAACGCACATCCCCAGTCCTTTTCATCTGGAACTCATCTCGCAACTCGGCAGCTGCCAAACCCAAACCACCGCAGCATCGCTGCCGGGCCCGCCTGGGCTCCATGCCCGGGGGGCGCATCCCCTCCCCGCGGTACCGATAACACCGAGCCCCCCTGCCCCGAGCGGCTCTTCCCTCGCTCTGGAATGCTCGGGAATGTGGGGGGCTCCCCGAAAATGTGGGGAGGGGGTGAGGGGAAGGTGAGGGTGGGGGGGGGGTGAGGGGGGGGGGGTCGGGCAGGGCGCGCGCGGAGGGGCCCGGGGTGGGAGGTGGGGGGAGCGGGCGGGCTCCGCGCGCGCTGCCTGAGGGGAGGCGGCGGCGGCGGCGCGCGCGGGCAACGGCGGAGCGGGAGGAGAGCCCCGGGCGGTGCGGGAGACGAGGAGGAGCAGACGGGAGAGGAAAGGAGAGGAGCCGCCGCCGCCTCGCCCCTCTGGTTCTTTCGGTGACTTACCGGGGGATGGGGAAAAGGGGAAAAGGGGGGCGGCCGCCGCCTCCTCCGCGGCGAGGGAGGAGCGCGGCCGCGGGAGGGGAGGGGGGGACGCGGCGGCGGCGGCAGCGGCGGGTCCGGGTCCGCCAGGCGGGGAATGGGGCCCGGCGCCTGCGCGGAGCGGGCCGGAGGCCGCACAATGCCGCTCTCTCCCGGGAGCGCTACGGCGCGGCCCGAGAGCCAAAAGAGCGGCGCGAGTGCGCGCACGGGCGGAGCCCATCCCCGTGGCGTCCTGCCCGCCCCTTCCCTCCCCTCCTTTTCCTTCCCCTCCTTCTTTTCCCTCCCTTTGCTCTTTTCTCTCTTTTCCCTCCTCTCGTTGCTTGCTCTCCTTCCCTCCCAGCGCCCGCTGCCGTTGCCCGCTCGCTGAGGGGAGCGCCCTGCCCGTGCGGACCGCATCCTTGCCGCTGTGGCATTCCCGTGTGGGGATGTCCCGGGATGTACACACCGGCATCGGTGGCCACGGCGCTGCTCCCGCCGCCCCGGGGCCGTTGAGCTCGGCTGGAGGGGGTTAGGTGTCGTTGGGGTGCGACCGCAGCTGACCCCGTTGGATGTACAGCGATAAAAGCGGCTGTGAGAAGGGCAGACCCATTCACACGGCAGTAATGGCTATAATAATGGCTGTATAATGGCTGTAATATCCATAATAAAGTCTGTAAAGGGGGGGGTCGGGATCTTCTCCCCGGCAGGGAGTGGGGAGTCATCCTCACTGTGCTACTGGAGGTTCAGGCTGGACAGCAGTGGGAATTTCTTCATGGAAAGTGGAGCTAAACGTTGGATCAGGGGCAAACATTGAACACTGGAGCTGCCCAGGGAGGTGGCAGAGTCCCCATCCCCAGGGGTGTCCAAGGAGTGACTGGACGTGGCACTCAGTGCCATGATTTAATTGACAAAACGATGATCAATCAAAGGTTGGACTCGACCACCCTGGAGGTCTTTCCCAACCCAAGTGATGATGTGACTAAATGCTGATGTTAAATTTACTACTTGAGAAAGTGATTTAATTGACAAAATGATGATCAATCAAAGGTTGGACTCGATCATCCCGGAGGTCTTTCCCAACCCAAGTGATTCTGTGACTCTAAATGCTGATGTTTGAGCCATTTTTAACACCGAGAGGGTATCTGAGGCAAGGTGGTTTTCTCAGTATATCGTCACACAAAAAGCCCTGACTCAGGAAAGTGTTTAATTCATTAAGGCCAAAGAGCCCAGTTACAGTTAAACATGTGTTTAAGCACTTCTCTGGAGAGCAGTGGGTTATTTCTGAACCCACACGTTGCAGTCTGCTTTCACTTAGGAGGGAAGCAAAGGAGACGTGTGTCATTCACTGGCCCTTTAACACAGGAAGAGTTTTGGCTTCCAAAAATTCTAGTGGCAGTTGAGAAAGGAAAAGATGAAAAAAAACCTGTGGTGTAGTGAAGCCAAGGCCCTTCTCCTCCAGCCTGGAATCCTGCAGCAGAAATCTGGAGAATTAGCCCTGCCCTCTAAACTCAGGGAGGTAAAACAACACAGAAGAGCTGCACAGTCCCCTGAACAATATTAGGGAACAAATGCAGTTAAATCCCTGGTGCTGATTCTTCCAGATGGCTTTGGCTTAATGTTTTCAGTCTTTTAAACAATATGAAATAAAATGGGAGAATGCAAATCAGCAGTATAATGCTATTTATAGAACTTCCTTGTGGCAGGGTGTTTTTTGTTTCTTTCATGTTGGAGATAAGTTTGTATTTTGCCTCTCAGTGCCTGCTTTGGGAATTTTTGCCTGATATTTTTCTATTTATGTAGAAAATACATATAATATGTTTATATATGTGTAGAAAACACATATATGTGCATGTATAAAAATTCTTATATGCTCTGAATAGTACCTCTCTGGAACCTGAAAAATGTAGCCTTGACTACAAATTAAGTGTAATTCTAAACAACCCCTTAGCCTCTAAGTGTCCTGGATGGTTTTTTAAACTAGTTTAAAGTATGATAAATTCCATTTGGCCAAGTACCTGATACCATGTCAGGCAGGGTTTTTGATAGCATGGAGCTTTCAGAAACAGCATGAGCAGGGGCATTTCTTTGGGACTGCAGAACATCCGCAGGGCTCTGCACAGACAGAAATTTGGATTCAATTTCACTTGATGGTTACGAATCATCTGTGTGGGTCTTTCTTGCTCCCCTGGCCAGGCTTCCACAGCTGGGATCAGCAGGATGTGACATCTGTCCAAACTCTGGAAAAGCATGGGGCTTGGCAGGCTTCTCCCTCACCAAATCTTTCATTCCCTTTGCTTGCAAACAGCCTGAATCTGGGCATGTGCCAAGTGCACTGGAAAAGACACCTGTCCGAGGTGTTTGTGGGAGAGCAGCTTCCCATGGTGGTGAAAGGGAGAGGAAAATGGCTCAGATTGGAAGGAAGTGGCTGCTCCCAGTGTTACTGGGCTCCCTTTGGGTGATTTCCAGGGTGTCAGGAGCTGAGGCCGTGGCTCCTGCTGTGACCAATGTGGGTGATTTTGTCCCAGGTTGCACTGAGGCCAGAGCTAACCCAGAGCTGATCCAAAGGACGTTATTGTTTGTGGAAAAGCTCCCAGGAACTTCACTACAGCCTGGACCTGTTCTTTAGACCTGCCTGCTGCAAACCAGCTCGTGCTTAGGTTTGTAGTGGTGAGTAATCACACAAGCTGTGTGAGCCCATGTTTATGTTTTGGCACAATTAGCAATCTCAGCTTGCATTTTTATTTGCTTGGGCCCCTCAGCAGACAGAGGAAGTGCAGAACAGACTCACTGTGTGTTACACTCTGCTCCAGAAACAGGGAGGAAGAACTCAGGAGAGACCTGCTGCATCTTTTAGGCTTCTAAAGAGCAGCTGATCCCTGACACAGAGCTGTTTCTGGGTGGTTCCTGACATTCTGCTCTGCTTTTTTCTTTCCCCTAAATCCCAGATACATCACATTCATATGTTTCTTCTGGGATTTAAAAACAAACACTGAACCTTTTGCAGGATGATATTTCTACCTCCCCCACTACACTCTAAGCCTTGCTTGCATCATTGCCAACATTTGTTCATTTAAAGCTAGGAAATCTTAGCCCAGTGGAGAGCAGGTAGGATTGGAATCTTCCTGCCTTGGGAGGGATGTGTACAAACACTTAATCCAGGCATGAGGGGCCTGGAAGAAGTTGAAGAACTCATTTCAGTGTAAGATCATTGAACACTGCATGTATCAAACCCTTGTTAGTAAAGACCTGGTAAGAAACATGATTTTGAAGAGGTTGGGAGTCCTGCAATGTGCTATTCATTCAGCACAAATCCCCCCCAGTGGCAGCCCCAGCCAAGTTCATGCACAGAGGCTGCTGATTTGAGAGCCCAGGCTCTCTGAGTCACACAGGCTCTGGCTGCCAGACGTGATGACAGCCTGCCTCTCCCAGGCACTTCAACTGGAGCAGCAGGTTCTCAGCACTTGTGTCAATCGGGAGCTTTGTTCTTTGGCTGCAGCCACAGCAAGGGGACAGTTCAATGCTATCCACTCACACCCCTGAAATAGTTTTAGTGAAATCTATTTATTACTCATTGTCATTTACAGATCAAGATGTTTGAAGGTGTTACTGTTAGAGGATCTCTCTGCCATTCTCTCCAGTCTTTGTGAGGGGGCAGGAGGAAAAGTAAGGAAACACAGAGGAATCCTTTAGGGCTCTGGCATGTTCCAGTGTCTGTTGGTTTAAACTGCCAGCTCAGTAACACACATCATTCATAGCCTTGCTCACCTGTGCAAACACTGTGTTCACAGCAGGTGCTGGGTCTCCACATCACACTGAACATCCAACAAAACCATTCAGATGCAGGTAATTTCCAAAGGAACATTTTTAACTATGGCCAAAGATATGTAGCTATGTTGGCTGGGCAGTTTCTTTTCCATTCCCAAATTCTGTGCTCATGTCCTTCTCTCTCACAACAGCTTAGGCCTTTGCTCTGCCTCTTTCCTTACATATAAATCTTAGCCCACTGTATCCCAGTGTCCAGCTCCTCCAAATAAAGCTTTTTGCTCCCTCCTGGTAAGACACATCATAGTCAGACAGGAGATTTTGTGGGCTCTTCATGCCCTTCCTGTCCATTGCAGTGGAAGCACTTCATCTCTGCTTCACTGGATTGGGAACTTCCAATCTGGAGGAACTTTATTTAATCTCCTCTGGACCCTCCACTGGATATTGTCTGACTCCAGAGCACCATTCAGATCACAATCAAAACTCCTCTTTGCACGTGAACATATAAAAGATCCTTTAGGTCTTGGATTGCTCAATTCTTTCCTGTCTTCCCTTGAAACAGCACATTCCTGTGCCTTCTGGGGCTTGAGAACATCCTGGATCTTGGCTTCCCAGTCTGGGGGCTCTGCTCACCCCTCTCCAGATGAAGAGGGAACACTGAAGATCCAAAGCCCTGCAGGCACTGACATTCCTGGGAGTGAGGAGCCAGGGTGGCCTCACCAACTGGTGTGTCCAGGCTCTCAGAACTACAAAGAATGAGTCAGAGGAGCTGAGTCCCAATTCTGCCTCTGCCCATGATTCTCTGCATCATCATATTCCCTCTCAGCTTCCTCAGCTGAAAAACAGGAGTCATAATATTTCCTTACTTACAAAAGCTGTTAGGAGGATTATTGCATTGTTGTGAATTCCACAGATGAAAGGTACCACAGAAGAACAAACTGCAATTATTGTTTCAAACCTCTGCCCTAATCCTGTCATCCTGAACTTACTGAATAACACTTACTCAATCGAGGAAATCCTGCCACTACACTGAAGATGATCATTGGAAAAGATGACTCTCTGTTGTAATAAGAGCATTTATCCCCTTGTGTTCAACACCCTTCTGCCTGACACTGGAGTGATCTGAGTCATGTAATCTCCCCTTGCAGTGGGAATCTGTGGTTGTGATAGTGGAACAGGCACAGGTGAAAATCAGAAGCTTGCAGGAAGTACCTATGGCAAAGATCAGAAAAATTGGTGTTCCCAGCAGTCCCTGACTCCTGCTAAATACTCCTGGGTGCAGTCACACAAGGCACTGAGTGTGATCCATCCTCACAAAACTCATCTGTCCCACAAAGTATCTCCTTTTCTGCTTCCATCCCCTCTTGGTTTCAAAACACTCAACACTCCATGAGCAGAGA
Source organism: Molothrus aeneus (assembly GCF_037042795.1). Taxonomy (NCBI): domain Eukaryota; kingdom Metazoa; phylum Chordata; class Aves; order Passeriformes; family Icteridae; genus Molothrus; species Molothrus aeneus. Next base: position 8,158,960 of record NC_089664.1, on the reverse strand, counting down.
GGCAAAAAGTGCCAGTGTTTAACAGCCCTGAAAACCACTCTGGTTTTGCACAAATAATATTTTTCTTGTTGAAGCCTGTGCACAAAGCTTCTGAGAAGGATGTAGGTACCACTGGGCATTACAGGTTAAAAGTACTGTAACAGCCAGGAATAAATACATGGCAGGTGTTCATTAACAAGACACTAATTGGGTAACTGGAGGTGCAGCATAAAAGACCACAGAGGCCAATTGAGAAGCTTTGGGTGAATCTAAGATGCTCCTTTGAGCTTGGGGAGCAGGAGGAAATAAAAAGCTGCTGCTGTAGGTTTCTATTTTATGGAAAAGCTGGTGTTAAGGTGTCTCAGAAGAGGCAGCCTGCTACATCTTGTGCATGAAACTGTGTGACAAAATCAGTTCAGAATTTAATTTAAAGATTACAACCCTTCCTCGGTTGAAGTGCTTTTACTTTGGCTTTAGTAACTTGAGTTTAAATTGTTCTGATTTGATTTCACTGTACCTCCTAAGGGGCTTATTCAAACTGAGTCAGCCTGTGCCTGTTTGGCTAAACCATTATCTAAACTCACTGCCTTGCATAAAGAAGGCTTTAGGGATCCCAAAATATGTTTGCTTTCCTAATCCCTTGGAGGATGCAGCAGGGTTCTTCAAGCACAAGTCTGCAGACCTACAGGTAGGTGTGTGAGTGACTGCTGTGTTCCAGGTTGAAAGCTGATAGTGGTGAAATCTCTGGGGACACTTTCCCACGTGAATTGTTTTGCCTGCTCAGCCTGCTGCATAATGAACGTGACAATTTGGGATGAAACTCTCTTACACCCACCCTGGGTGAGATAAGGCAGATAAGGTGTAATTGGAGACTCCTTTTGGGTTGCAGTTTTGATGCACCCTTCATCATTGTGCTCCTGACAGTGGATTTGCAGTGATGATCAAGCTCCAATACTGAACTTGTGCACATGCACTGTGAGGTGAGTGCCCTGCTAGCTTGGAGAGTTTAATGCTCACACAGAGTTTCTGCTCTCTGGCTTCTCTTGCCTCTGCCTTTCTGCTTGCACTCCCCAATTTCTCTTTGCTCTGCTGTTGTGCTCTGTGTCTGTTGCTGGGGTTGCTGAACACTTTGCATTAGGAGACCCCTGTTCAGTTCCTTGTGGCTCTGCCAAGTCTCACATTGCAGCCAACACTTCTTTTGTTGCAGGAGTTTGTCTTAAACTAAAATATAAATACTTTTAAAACCCAAGCTTTCAGATTATGATTTAGCTGAAAAGGAGTCGTTAGAGTGCATGGAGTCCATTTTTCCAAGTGTTCATAATGAATGCTCAGCCCATTTCTCCCTGCCCCCTCCCTTGGAAAGCTTCAGCTGCCAACTCTTCCCAGCCCCCATGCCTAGAGCTGCAGCAGTTTTCATTTAGGGGCTCTTTGGTCATGCTCATGATTTGGTGTCTGTGTATGTTATGGCATTCAGGAATTCCTACTCTGGTTATCCCCATGGGATCAGGGATATCCTGGAGCAGGACAGTGCAGCCAAAAGAACTGCCCTGGCTCCCTTCAGCTTTCCAATGCTTTGATACACTTGTGGTCTTTCAGATTGCCTTAAAAATGGGCTTAGAGCAGAACAACGGTAAAAAATGCTCAAAGTCCTTCCCCCTACTCCCAGGTATCTGGACTTCAGGACACTTGTGGGCAGGGCAGAGTTCAGGTGGTGTTTCAAAGGAATTTCCTCTCTTTTTGGCAATCAGGCTTGTGAACACTAGCTCGTGAAGTGTGGTGGTTCTCCTTAAAAGTAGAGCCAGAATGTAATTTTTTCTTACTGTTTGCATGCTTTGTGCTCCTGCAGAGACCACGTGCACTGGGTGGGGAGGTGACTTTGAGGTACCTGGTGGTCAAGTCAAAAGGGTCAGCTGGCAGGAAGGAAGCCCAGGTCACACACTGACCCAGAGTGGGGTTTGGCTGTTGATGCAGAGATACCAAATGCTGCCTTAGTAAATCTATCCAAGAGTGGTAGAGTTGTGAGCAAGTTTCTGGTTCCTGAATTTGCACAAGCCTTGAAGTTGAGTGCCAAAAATCCCTTTTTTAGGGAAGTTTGGCTAAGGCATGTGCACAATATTGGTTCCATCCTGAGGCAGCTGCAAGCCTGGCTAAATGGAATTCTCTTAAGCCTGTACAATCTTTCTGATTATATCATACCTCTGGAGAAATTTCAGTCCCATTGGTTGTGTTTTTCTAAAGATAATCTTCTGGAAATAAGGTCTTTTAGTAAAACTGCCTTCACCTTATGGTTACAATAAAGTGACTTATTAATTGGCATCAGCATGTGGCTGTCTGAACCAGCAGCGTGGCAGCCTCTGCTGGCACACGTGTCCACAGAGAAATCCCCTCACTCTGCCTTATTCCATATTGGCACTCAGATGTTCCCCTCATTTATTTTCCAACAGCTCTATTATATTTTTTTTTCTGCAGCAATTCAGTCATATTTTGGCTTATAACATTTTTTTTTGTTTTGTTTTAACTTCTGTTTGCAGTTGTGGATTTGCTTTAGGACATGGGCTGTGTGTGTCTGTTGCTTGGAAGTGTTTTTAACAGCGCTGATGTTTGTTGATGCTTTTATGGTGGTGTGCTGGTGAAATTCACATTGTTTTTATTGTATACGTTAGATTAATTTCTGTTGTTTTCAGCAGTTGACATGTTATGAAATGCACCAACCAGTGCAAACTACATCGGGCTGTGGGTTTCCTTGATGGATTTTTTTTTGGCCGCTCTCTACTCCAGCGTGCATCGGCGGCGGGCTATTTTTATTGCAGCTCGTATTAGTTGTTGCGTAATACCTGCGAGAGCGCATTACCCAATGCAAACCGCGATTAAAAAAAAAAAACAAACAAAACAACACAACAAAAAAAAAAAAAAAAAAAAAAGGGGGGAGAGGGGGGCGAGAGCAGTTGCGATTCCAGCTCGGCCTCCCGCAGCACGCGTGGGTCCCACGCGCGTTTCCAGGCGCACTTTTCAGGCTCTGCTCGTAGCTCGGGAGGCGCGACGCGGGCGGCCGGGGGAAGCCGGGATTTTCCCCGGCCATGTCTGCCCGGGGGACACCCGCCCGCCGCCAGCTCCGCGCGGCTCCGCGCCGCGCTCTCCCCTGGCCCGGCCCCGCCGGGCGCTTCCCCCGCCGGGGCCACGGCGTTGGGCGGCCCCGGCGCCCGCTGACCGGGGCATCACCCCTGCCGTTCCCGTCCCCTGCCCGCCGCTCCGGGGAGGACAAGGGGGGGCCGGGGGGGACCCGCCGGCTTCTGGGACTTGTAGTGCGGGATGCGGCCGCCGCTTCTCACCCGGCCGAGCCCGGGACTACGGTGCCCACATGGCCTTGCGCCCCGGCGCATGAGCGCTCGGGCGCTGTAGCGCATCTATTATACTGCCTTGCCGAGGATAAAAAGAAGAGCAACTGGAGGGACTGTAAGGCAAACGTTGCTGGAGCTGCCGGGGCAAAGTAATCTATTTAATCTTTCCCTTTATTTGTTAGATGCTTGGGTGTGCATTGCTAGCACTGGGCCATGGTTTCTGGAGGGAGGGGGGCCGGGGAAGAAGGGGGAGGAAAGCAAAACCCACTTGGGAAAGGCCAATGCTGAATTTTTTTTTTATTTTTTTTTTCCCCTCCTCTCTTCTGCTCCTTCTTGTTGCGAGAGCCCCGCGTCGCTCCCCGCGGCCCCGCAGCCTTTGTGCGCCGCCACAATTGTAACAAAGCGCGGCGGGGCTGGCTGCAGCCTGGCCATTGATTTCCTCCCGGCCCCGCCGCTCCTGCCCACCCTTTTCTTCTTCTTCTTCTGCCGCTTCTTCTCCATCTTCTGCTCCCCCTCCCCTTCTCGCCGAGCGCCCGAAGACGCCGCAGCCGCGGCCCCGCCGAGCCCCGCGCCCCAACGCAGGACGGGCTTGCTTTGCTTTCTTTCTCTTCTCTTTTTTTTTTTTTTTTTTTGGTTTTTCTTCTTCTTCCCCCTCTCTCGCTCGCTCTTTCCCTCGCTCGCTCTCTCTGCCCGCCATCTTTTGAAGGGGAAAATTAGGGGCGAAGAAAAGGAGGGCTGCAGGCGCTCTTGAAAACAAGGAAAAAAGAAAGAGGGGGGGAAAAAAAAAAGAGGGAGGGAAGAGGAGGAGGAAAAAAAAAAAGAAAAAAAGAACATTTAAAAAATAGCGCGGAGGAAGGGGGGGGACTAGGCAGGCTCCAGCCCCCGGTGCCGCCGGTGCGCGGGTCCCGGGTCCGCGTTTGTGTCGGGCGCGGAGCGGAGCCCGGGGCGGCCCCAGCCCTGGGCCAGCGCCCGCCTGCTCCGGCCATTTCCCCGCTGGCTTGGGAGCTGGAAAAAGGTCTGAGCAGGCAGCGGATGATGGGCTGGAAAGTGCGCCTTTCGCGTGTTGTCCGTGTCCGCATGCATTTATTTGTGTGTGTGTGTGTGTACCCAGCTGCTCCGTTCGTGTAAATATCCGGTGTTTACCAAACTTTCGCAAATAAATGGAAATCCAAGGGTTCGCTGCTTAAACTTGATATGCTTTCTAGGTGTAAAAAGAAACGCAGATCGCAGATTTATATATAGAAGTGTCACGCTATAAATAATGCTACCGATAATAAAATGTAAAACTTCAAAACTCAGCCGTCCTTCTCCTCCGTTTATACTTCTTGTTTGGGTTTGGCACCTCCCTGGGCGCTGGGGATAGAGCATTATTTGTAGCCTGCTTGGTTTCACTTTCAAACAAAGCTGTAGTGTTCAGGTCGCGGGTCTGTGTGCGTCTTTACGTGGTTGGGTCTCGCAGGGTGTTAATTCAGAACGTGTTTTCCTCCACAATTGACTTTTGACAACGTGGAGAATGTGTTCTGTCAGGTTCTGTGACAGTCCCGGAGTGTGGATGTTCCTTTCTGTTAATTTCTTCAGGAGCCAAAAGTTACTAAAATAAACTTGTTTGGATGAGCAAATGTGCTGGCTTCACTAATATTTCAAACTTTTATATGTAGGTTTTGGGGTTGTTTTGTTTGTTTGCCCTTTTTTTTTTTTTTTTTGGTTACATCTTAAGTTCCCTGACACTGGTAAATAATAGCAGGTTAGGAACTGACATAATTAGCAAAGCACACCTGCTGTTCCTTGCTGGGAATAGAGAAGCACGTTTTTAATATGCTTATTAATTTTTTAATGTGTACAGTGTGAGTGTGCTGGGGGCGTGTCTACATGAAACTGGAAGTTTAGTTTTAAAGCTGAAACTGTTTAATTCACACAGTGCTAAGCCAAGGTATTAGAGGGGACTTGGTGACTACCATATGTGCTGCAGGATCTGGGTGACAAGTGCAGAATAAATATGCATCGATCAAAACAAACAAGAAGTCCTTAAAGCAGTTTGGTTGCTTTACAAGCAGAAAAAGCCATGATCTGTATTGCTTACAACTCCCTAACTGCTTGAGTGTTCTGTGAATGCAGGTCCTGCCTCCTGATCTGCAGATCACAGCACTGGCAGACTGCTGGCTGTCTCATTTTTTTTAGCACAGAAGTTTGGGGAGTTTTTAATAATACCCTGGGAGGCTCCTGCTGAAACAGAGTAACTCCAGACCTCAAAGCCTTCCTTTTTGGAAAGAAGAAATGCTAAGATTGTATATTTCTTTAGTCTGCACTGGATAAAAATACTTATGCTTATTTAGTGTTTTGAGACAATGTTTAATAAAAGGGTTGGGCAGGGGGTAACAGTCTTGTACAATCTTCAGCATAAGCTTGATTGCAATATTGTCTCTTCAGTGCTGAGACAGTGGCTGTTGCACTGAAAGGCTTTTTAGTTGTAGTGACCTATGCATGGAGGGTTTAAGTTAAGAAAGAATGCACGTGCAATGTGAAGTGTCTGAGGGGTGTTTTCAAAGCTGCCTCTGGAGTGTTTGTTCTGTTATCTTCAAATAAAAACTAGGCTTCTGGAAATAAAACTGGTGTCATATAAGCACCAAAGTGCTTACAAAAACTTTAGTTCTTGTCATTTAATAAGTATTTAGAAGAGAAGCATGTTGCAGTCTGAGTTCCAGCTCAGTAAGCGTGCTGGGCAGCCTTGCCCTTGCACTGTCTGTCTTTAAAGAAGGCTGATTTTGTTTTTAGTCAGTGTCTGCAAATGCAAATGTTTCTGTGGGCTTCGTAGCTGCTAGTGTCTTTGCACTGCTGTGTGCAGTGACTGAAATCACAGCTCTTCATAGTCTTGCAAGAGGCCTCTTTGCTGAGTTAAGAACTGTGTGTTTAAAACTCACCTCTTAAGGTGGAGTGAGTCTAGCGGGGGTTTTTGGTCTCCTCAAACCTCACTTGCAGGCCAGGGGTGCAGCCTGCCTGAGCTGAGGGTCTCTCCCTGTGAGGCTGAAGGCAGTGCACACGCTGGGCTGGGCCTTCCCAAAGTTTTCCCAGGCACATCTTTTACCTGCTGCATGTTCTGAACGATGCTGTTTAATATTTACCATTTCCCTTGGAGGGGAGGCACTTGTGCAGTGGGGTGTGGGTTTCCAGCCAAGCCCTGCTGCACTCCTAGAATCTCACTCCTCCTCCCGGGAGTAATCTGGGAGCCTGATCTCTCTTGTTGACAGCACAAACAACTTGGGAGTCAAATCCCTCTCCTCGGCAGCAGCTGAGTGATGTACTGAGGCCTCATATTTCAAAGACTTAATTACTTTTACAAAATATATTACTCTGTCTTCTTTGGTAAGCTATCAGGTGCTTTCAGCACAGGCAGAGCTACACTTTGCTAAATAAATGAACAGAGAGTGTTTTGCATCTCAGTGTTGTTGATTGTTTCTCTTTAATCCTGGTTGCTCCTTCTTTGCTAATTTGCAAAATTCATTAATCCTCAGTGGGTTCCCAATCATTACCATGAGCCATATGTTTTGTTTTGTACGTGGTGTTGGGGTTTTTTGTTTTTTTTTTGGGTTTGGCTTTGTCTTATTTCAATTTGCCACATTATTCTTTAGTAGTAGCCCAGAACCCTGTTGCAAGCAGGGGAGTTGTGGGAGTTGGGAGGGAGCCATTGTGTGCTGTGCTGCTCAGTGAGCTGTCAGGACATTTTGGAAGGGTCTGTGCATCTCCAGCTTTTCATTCGACAGGATCTTACTGCAACATCAGGGCTGTTTTGTCAATCATTAGTGCTTGTTGGAGGTGAAAAACTTTCTGTGCACACAAACTCTTTAACCCACTTGTTGCTAAAGCTGGTGTTGGAAGGATGTAAATTCTTCTGGAGAGCAGTGCAGAAATTCTCTGTAATGTGCTGTGTTTTCTAGTAGTCCTTTTCCCTTCTTCTTGATTAGATACTGACTGAAGAAACTACTCGCCTCTATTTTGGGTTCCTTATGCACCTTGGTCTCTTTTCAGCAGGTGTTGTCATATTTGGAAGGGTTTCAGCAGCATGGATGACCTGGTCAGAGGAGTTTGTTTTTCTTCTTTCCTGGGAGCAGGGTTTTCTCCTCTCCACGAAAATTGCAACAGGTGTAGCAAAAACAACCTGAGGTGAAATTTCTGTGCTTGAGGGACAGATCTGGAAGAAATTTCCCTGTCTGCACTGATCCCATTTACTGTCAAACCTTGAGATTTAGACTCGGGTGTGATTGACACTGGTCTGCTTTGGGAATAATCCTGTTTGCTCCTGCCTTTCCTTTAAAGAGAGAGAAGCAGGGGCAGGAAAGGATTGCTGTTCCACTCTTGAAGTGTACACTTGGAGAGCTTTCCTGCCACAGCTGCACTGCCATCCATGCAGAGCATGCACTGGCACAGATGTACAGGCTGAGATGTTCTTCATTGTGACTGTGTCTCCTGCAGTAACCAAACCCTGCTTGGATTGAAGAGAATGCACATTTCTCCTTCTGCTGCTGTCTTTTGAACTGCTCAGCTCATCCTTGTGTAACATCACAGAGGGTGCCTGGTTGGGGATCTCCCTTTCTCAAAACCCATCGATATGGGCATGCTGAGATAAATCTGTTTTCTAAAACTGCCCTGCTCCATTGCTTTGGCTATAAGCAAGTGCAGAGTTTGCAGTCCAGAGCTTTTTGCTGGGAGGGGCTGTAGGATGTAGCTGCCTTTTTGCTTACCAGGGCTGGTTTAGGAGCTGTGCTGTGCTTTGAGCTGTAGTGAAAGTGGTAAATGGAGCACATGTGTAAGAATTGTCTGAGTTTAGTGGAGAATGCTGTTCCTTCCTGGAAAGCATTGCTTTTTGCTGTTCCTTCCTGGAAAGCACTGCTTTTTACAGCTTTTCTGTTGCTGCTACAGTCGTGCTTGAGGTCTGTGAAATAATGTTGAAGTGCAGCACTTCAATGAAGAGAGCAGGAATGTTCCTCCGAGTTTCCCCTGGAGCTTGCCTGAGTGAGTGGGAGTATTATGGATCAGCCAGTGTGCTGCAAGCGTGTTCCTTTCCTGGGCAGGAACAAGCCACATGGGAATCAGTTGGGATACTTGTGTCCACACTGCCGTGGTCATATTTCCTTGGACTTGAGCTTCATCCATATGCAGGAGCTCTGAGCAGCTTAGGGCTTGTGTGCTCTAAGCCGTGGGTGCTCTCAGCAGGAGCTGTGCTGGGCAGGCTGTGTCCTTCTGTCCATCTGCCCTCAGCACTGTTCCCTGCGGCTCTGAGGCAGTAGGGAGCACCTTCCCCCCTTTTCCTGAATCAGCAGCCTCTGCTCCCTGCATAGGGAGGGGGAACTTTAAGATCCAAATTTTCCCTTTTTTTGCAGACCGTTTGGGGATTTAGTTCAAGCTCACAAAGTGCTTTGATGCTCTCTAAGGGAGCGACAGCAGCTTAACTACCACAGTTTGTTCACACCTCAGCTGACCTGGAACTTCCTTGCATAGCTGAGCAAGTTTATGGATCTACCCAACCTTAGCAAAATCACTTTTCATCGGAAGTAGTAGAGCCCATAGAGCCTTTTGTGCTTGTGTGGCTGTGTTTGCTTTAAGTTAACACACGGAGTTATTCTGGGACAATGTGCTTGTTCAAACACAGGGCACTTCAATTGCTTTGGAAACAGATAAAGCCAGGCTGGTGGGAGTGTGCACAGGGGATGAGTGGTGGTCTTAAATGGGAGGGTGGCTGCTGTAACAAGTGCTTGCTCTGCCTGCAGAGCTGCAGTAATTCCCCGGGTGTGTGGGGGCTCTTACCCTGCCCCATTAGCAGCTCTAACGTTACTGTGGCTCAGCTAACGAGCAGTATATTCATGTCATGGTAATTCAATCCCTTTCATTTCATCCTTCATCCCCTTAAACTGACTTGATTGTTGTGTATTGATTTTAGGTGGACTTTGCATGGGAAAGGTGCAGTACTGTAGTTGTAAACCCAGAGCATGATTTAAACCAGTGGCAGCTCATCCATTTTTACTACACTTGTGATGCTTTTTGTCCTGAAATGAGTCTGTTCTATTTCAAAATAGTAACTTTAATCATTTAAATACATAAAAAACAAATTTAAAAGTTAAGTAGGAGAAAGTGTTGGAGCGCAAGAAGTGTACAGGGGAGGTTGTGGATGAAGATATTTTCTCTAATGAATCACTTTGGTTCTGCTCTGTACAGTGAAATGCTTCAAACAAGTTAACAGATGGATCTGGGTCTGTTTATTAGAAGTCTGTCTATGTTTGCATGGAGCTGCCCCTAAGGAGAACATCTGTAGCACTTGTAAATCATATTAATAATGCTGATATATGGCCTTGCAGAACTGGTGGTGTAAGGGAGAACTGCAGTGTAGGTTCTTAGCTGCACAGAGCAGGAAACAACCCTTTAAATAGGTAATACAGGCGAATTAAGTGCTATTTGCAAGGGCTCTGTATTTTATACTTTGCTCAGAGTACTTTCTGTACTTAGTTTTGTAAAGAGGAGGTGATCTTCCTGTTTCTGTAGCCTCTTTAAAACTCAGCTGGAAGTGCAATTTGACTGTATCTAACCCCCCCTCCCTAACAGGTGCCACTAAAGACCTTTTGGGTGTTGTGGTTTATCTTTTAGAAATGTTTTCAAAGAGTGCTGCAATGTGGGCAAAGGGATAAAGCAGATGGCAGTTTTAGCTTTGCACTTTCTTCCAATGACAAGGAGTGTTGTACTTAGTCAAGAAGTTGTTTCCAGAAACTCCAGTGATGGTATTTGAACACCCTGTAAATACAAGTTCCTTTGTGCTCTTGATTCTTTTTTTTTTTTCCCTTTCTTTAAAATCGGTGCAACCATACCACTGAGAAGGGATTAATCTATAAATGTGTGGGAAAAGGCTAATGACTTTAATTGCAGATGGCAGTGGAAATATTGATATCCCCATTTTCCAAGTGGGGGATAACCAGCCTGCAGCCTGGGGTGTCAGACCTGTCAGCAGGCTGGCTTGTAGCAGGAGTTTTTGTAATTCTGTGCAGGTACAGCAGATGCTCAGAGATGCTCTACCCAGCAGGGAAGTAGTTGAGCTCTTGTGGCTTTTTCTTTTCCTTTTTTTAGAATTTTCTTCAAAAAGCTTTCTGTCCAATAATCTCTCTTTTTGGAAATCAAAGTGCAGAGAAAGAAACAATCATGACAAAACCTGTTGTGGAAAGGCTCTGTGTCCTTTATTCACTGTATGCTGAATCAAACAGAGGGAGTTTGAGGCTTTCCTTGTGCTCTAAAAGTACACAGAGCACCATAGGCTGATTAAAAAGAGGAAGGGCTGACTTTTTCAGGACTCAAATGTTTAACTGTGCACATCACATCCTTTAAAAAGCAGAAAATGAGGGTGTAGATGTAAAATAATCCCATTAGGAGTTCTGGATCCTGTATGGGTGTTGCCACGTTCTGCTTTACTGGCTGTACCTAAATGCTGCTGCTGTGCATGCTTTGGCTGAAACTTGGGGCAGGGCCAGAGTGTTGTGGGTTTTTTTGTTCTCATTTCAGTTAGTTTGGTTGTTTTTTTAATAGTTTATCTGAAATACAGTGTGTTGACCTGAAATTGGTTTGCTGGAGTCATGGGATGAATGGTCAGGAGTGTCACTGTTGGAGAAGAGAGGCTGTAAAGGAATAGGGGAGATATGGGGAATCAGATATGGAGGCAGAGCCCTGAAGGAGATGGGCTATGATGCTTTAGCCTGTAGTTCAGAAGAGTAGTCTGAGTGTGATCCAGCATTTAACAGCAGCCTGTGGTCAATCACATTTTTAAACTGCATGAAACAGGGAACTTTCACTTCTGTCTCCTCACTCTGTTCATCCCTCCTTTCCCTTGCCTTTCTCTATGTTTTGTTTTCTCCCAGAGGGAGCAGGTTAGCTGCCTGTTTCCTCTTGCACTTTAGCTGCTTGGCAGTATTTATATCTGTTTCTATCCACCAATTTTGTTTCCTGAAGGAATACAAGCAGAAGCAGCCCCAGGCTGACTTCTGCTGGAGCCACTGAGTATCAGGTTAAGACTATTCAGCATTATCATCCAGTTCTGAAATGATTAACAGCCTCAGCCTGCTGCTTATCACTGGGGTGCTGTGTCCAGGATGGACCTGTTGCTCCTGCACTTTTAGCTGGGTGATTTCTCCTTAACAGCTCTCAGCAAGTGAGATTTTTCTTTTGCTCCATGTGCATTTTCTGATGGCTGGGCAAGCAGGAATTCAGAGATTCCTTGCCACTGAGACCTGTTACAAGCAGGTTCAAGCTGAAGGAACATCAGCTTGTCACACAGTTTGTCTCCCACTTTGAAAGCAGTTGGTGATGCTAATGTGAAGGATGCTTAGAAAGGGTGACTGTGGTTCAAACCCAGGTGAGGAAATGGATTTGTATTTCTGGTTGTCCTTGAAGTGTGGATTTGAATGCAAAACCAGAGGTGAGTAGAAGTGGAAGAGTGGATTCTGTCCCTCTGTGAAGCTTAAAGTGGTAGTAATTCCAGAAACAGAGAGAGGTGGAATAACAAAGAAGGCATCCAGCAGACAGCATTTGTGCCAGTTCTGAATTTGCAGAATTGGCCAGCCTGCAGAAATTGTAACTGAGTCTGTGGAGTCTTCTGCTGTGCCCATCAGCAAGCCTTGAATTTGAGGTCACCAAAAGTTTTCCTCTCCTTGGCCATTTTTCATGTAAACATGGAGATATCTCTTTTTGGTTGGGTTGCAATTTCTTTTTGTGCTGTTTTAGGAAACGTGATGGCAGAGAGCAGGATCTCCATGCTCCTGCACCCCCTGCCCTTGTGCAGTGGGATTTCTCTTGCTGGGATCCTGTTCTGCTGCAGGGCTGGGTGGTGCTGACTCCCTCAGTCACTTCTGATCAGCCTGACAGGAGTCTCCAGCCCCAGATGTGCAGCACTGAACCTCCCTTGTCATTTTACCTCTCTCTAACAACTGGAAAAGGAATTGACTCAGGTAGAGAAACCACAAAGTGTGCAGAGCTTAAGTTTGTTCCTGCCTGTGCTTAAATCTTCCTTAGAAAGAGGTTTATCTTGATTGACCAATTAGTTGTATCTTGCAGGTGATAAGTCTGCAAACCCCTCTGTGGTGAGGTGCTGAGCCACAGAGACTTTGCAGCTGAGTGAGAGGGGAAAGCTGCTGAGCACTTTTCAGGATCAGGCTTGAAGTGGTTCCTGAATCCCAGAGGACTGGGCTGCTGGCTGTGTTGTGGTTTGCACTGCACTTCCAGTTTGCCCTCAGCCACATTCCTGCCTCCCTGAGCCCTCCTGCCCCCTGTCCTGCTCCTGACACGTTGAGAGCATGGATGGTATGTGGCCATGTGCCAGCACCTTCCCAGTGCTTCCTTTTTGCCTGATGTCCCAGGCTGCAGGGCTGCTGCTGCACAGGGGCTTTGGGGGGCTGCAGTCACCCCTACAGGTGTTAGGTGTTGCCAAATAAGTGTGCAGTGCACTGGATAGGAGGGGAAATCTGCTCTAAGCAGGATCTTTCCCTGTAAATTTTGGCTGTCTGGTTTCTCCCTGGCTCTGCCCCCATTAGGTGCTGTGGGTTCAGCCCTGTGGGTCATACAAGGTCATTCCATGGCATCTCCACCTTTCCCTTTGGGGGAGAAATGGCACGAGCAGAGTCTGCCCAGACATGTGGTTATCCCAAACACTTCACTTGCTATGCCAAATCTCTTATGTAAAAGCCCAACAGTTTTTTTTTCCATTGCCATAAAGATGTAATTTGTGTATCTTGTAAGGGGCACAACCACCAGCATTTTCCTGTTAAGCACCTGCCCATTCCCATCCTGTTGATTTGGATGTGCAAGCCACCAGCTACTCCAAGTACTCTGGAACCTGTTCATAGAACTTATTTATTACAGCTGAGCATGAAGTTAACTTTTTCATGATAGGCCACCCAGTTAATTTGCTGAAATACTTTCTGGCTGATTTTTTGCAAGTGCAGTTCAGCTTATCTGAGTCCAGACCTTACTGCAGTCAGGTCTCAAAGCTGGCCGAGCTCCTTCAGTCAGGAATCCAACACAGACTAAGCTGTGTAAGCACTCACTTTTCCTTCCTCCTGCAGCCTTTTTAACAAAACCTTGTAACTCAGGAGCTTGCACAAAACCAACACAGTCTGAGTTGAAATTTGCCTCTGTGTTTTCCACAAAAAGCAGGGCAGGAAGAGATGTCCAGAGGTCATTCTGTCCTCCCCAGTGCAAAGGAAGGTCAACCATGCCTAATTCATTACTGACATTGGTCACTTAAAACTGTTCTCAAAACCAAATTCAAAGCTATGAAAATGAACTTGGTTTAGTGTTAAGCATCACTCTCTGCACTTGAAACTGCAGCCTTTAGAAATGAGTTGAGCCCCATTTGATTTGTGTGTGACATGCAGCTAAATTCCTGCTCAGACTTGATCAGAAGGTGCTTCCTGTGGCATTAGTGCCTTGGGGGAGAGAAATACTCTGGCTTCAAATTATCAGAAAGTCCATCACTTTATTTGAGGTGCCTAACAGTGTTTATAATCTCCAGTGCTTTTATTCAAGTGCCTTTTGGCTACCCCTGAGTTTGAAGGCATCTCATCAGAGATCTTAGAGCAGTGTGATTTGCAGGGAGCACTGAGTAGGCATGAAAACTGAAGACCCTTGAAATTACCAGTTACTCCTGGCTGATTGCTACCTACTGGTTAGGCTCCTTACTGAGGAAACACCTGCTCTTATAATAGCCAAGGAGAGACCAAGGGTAGGAAAGCCATCTGCATAATCTAATGAGCATTAAACCAACCAAGTCAAAAGCCAAGGAACTGACTTAATCTGCTGTGATCTTTTCCCCTCCCTCATGCAGAGGTGAGCTCAGGACACAGTTGCATCTCCCAGTCTCAGGATGTTCTTAGGGCGGTGCTCAAAATAATATGCATGAAAAGCAAATCTGTGATGTGTGGAATTCATGATTTGGGAGACAGCAAGGATGGCTGAATGGACTTTCAGAGTGCTGCAGTGTGCCACAGGGGCCCTGCAAGCCAAATTCCCAGCTCCTGCAGTGAAGCAAAGTGTAAATCCCAGTGTCTTGAGGGGGTGGCACGTTGTGTGTAGTGTGTCTGTCTGCCAGGGCAGGGTTGGCTGATAAAGCAACTCGTCTGTCCTCAGGTCTTGCTCTCAAATTGCACATCCCTTGCGTTTGAAGACACCATCCCTGCTGACGTGTTAGTAGGTACTGAAAGCTGCCTGAAGTTCAGTTCCTGTGTGGGGCTGGGAAGGGAAGGAAAGGAGGCACCCACAAGTCTTGTTTCCTTCTGAGGAGACTGATGTAGCCCTTAATTTCCACAGCCATAGAATGAAATGGGTACAACCCTCATCAATAACCTGACCTGACTTTGTATTGAGGTTCAGTAGTGCTAAACCTCTCCTGCAGAGAAAGTAAGATGACCAAGGCTGGACTGCTTCTCTCACATGGTGGCTAATTGAGCAAACTTCCAAGTGTTGGGAAAAAAGAGACTGAGAATCTGCTTTAGTGGCTGCAAGGAGCCAAAGTGGGGGAGCAATGGCAGCTTGGAGGACACTGCTCTGATTGCTCTGCTGGCAAATTTTGGGTCTGGCTGCTGACTGGGGGGCTCTGGGCAAGTCATCTCACCGTGGTGTAAAGTGTGAGTTGTGAGCAGCAGCCCTTTGAGGAATGAGCAGGGTCTTTGTGTGTGCAGAGTGTGAACTGCTGAGGGACCTTGGTCTCTGCCCAGCCTCTGTGTGCTACTGTAATGTAAATAAAAATGTGCAGATAACAACAAGGTCAAGGAACATCTCTCAAACTCGATAATTTTCCCTGATGGGAAGATTTATGTGGCTGTTTCTTTGCCGAGCTGGAATTGTGCCAGATTTTGATCAATGTCCAAGTAACCACGCAGAAATACTATACCAAGAGGGAGAAAACCAAGGAGCTGTTGGACTGCCAGGCTGCCATAAAGCTTGCTGTAAGTTTGCAATCAAAACAAAGCCCATCGGGGCCTGCGCGGGAGCAAAGCATCCGTTAAATGCTGGGCACTGCCAAAGGAAGTGGCAGAGCCGTTGGCTGGAGCAGCAGGAGAGCTGGCACACTGCACACTTCATGGGCTTCAGGGCTGCTTTTAAAATAGTCCCCACCACTGCAGACAGGAAAATGTTACCCTGCTAGTACAGGGAATTATTTACGTGGTTTCTCCATGCCAACTGTCTCTCTCTGCTGACCGCCCCTGTGTGAGGGATTCAATGGAAGAAAGGTTTTTTTTTAAAGAAAAAAATCCATCCAACCTAGCTGGGTTTTTTGATGCCTGGTTTGCCACACTGAGCAGAAAAAGACTTAAACTCCAGGACTTTTAACCTCCTTTCTTTGAGGTTTTGGGTTTTAATTACTATCTCAAATTGAATAAGAAGGAAGAAGCAGTGTTCACTCCTGGTGTATGACAGCACTTTAGGGTGTATTTTAAACTTGCAATAGCAAAACCACTTGTGCAGACAGAGAAATCAAGAATAGCTCCTGCTACTTGAACATTATAGGCCTGAGGAGCAGGATAAGTAGTGATTTAAAAATTAAAATTTAAGAAGGTATTACTGCAGGGTTAAAAGAAGTCTCACCTTAGCCCCTCACTGGAAGGTGCACGTTGTGTCTGGTTTTGGCAGCCTTCACCCCAGGCTTGTACAGTCCCTTGTACAGTGATGTCCTGAGTCCCTGTCCCTAATAATTTAAATTATTATTGGTACCAGTGCAGTTTCAGAGGGTGTTGGAGTGCTTAGACAAGAGCTGTGTAGTTCAATTCTACCTGTAATTATGGCACAGTTTGGAAAAGCTTGCTTCGTCTTTGTCTGTGGGTCTACTGAAGTGTCCTCTTGGGTGATTTGTGTGGTAATTTGGGATGTCAGATGGTCAGGGCTCTCACTTCCCTCACTTAATAAATGATGTTTCACATGGACTAGGTTTCTCAGGCATTAATTTATCTTTAATTCAAAGTCATTGCCTTTTGGACATTTCCAAAGCTTTTTTACCCTCATCTTCCGGATTCCTCTTGGTCCTGATTTTTATATTCTTAAAAATGATACCATTTTGAGTTTTTAAAGGTAAAGGAATGGCTGTAGAAGCAAATTCTTAGTTTTAAAAATTACAAAGTGATCCAGTATGGAAGCAGCTTCCCCAGCAAATGGTAAGGAAGCTGCTGGACCAAGGGTTAAAGGTACAGTGAGGCACATTAAAGCTTTATTTATGGCAGGACAGTACTCCCAGTGCTGCCAGATAGTCCAGGTAGCTATTTCTGTCTTCTGCAGGATCCAGCAGTTCAATGCCAGTACTGCTGGGAGGTTTGGAGCCCCTTTGGGGTGTAAAATCCAGTGTGTTGGAGCATGGAAGTTAAAGAGGAGCAGGGAACTGACCAAGTTGGCTGCCATGGTTCTGCTCCTCCTTGTTTTGGTAATGTTCTTAATTAAAATCCTTTCTGAGTTGTGTCACTGATGACTGTTCCATCCTTTTATGTGGACTGTACAAGCCTTGTTTGAGCTTGAGGATCAAAATGGCCCTGTGGGGAGGCAGTGCCTGGGCCAGAGAGTTTTCTCTGCTGGGTGGGGACAGAAAGGAGCTGCCACTATCTCCATGGCACAGATGAGGAGCTGTGGGGTGGAGATATTGAAAGCCTTGGCTAAGGTCAGGGAGAAAATGTCTGAGAGAGGTAGGAGCTATGGATCTGTGGTTTGTTGAATTACAGTTCTGGGATTTAATATAAATTAATTAAAAATCCTTATCAAATTGGAGTTTAAGAGGCAGGACATGAGGAAATTGAAATGAAAAGAGACTCATATTTAGCCTCAGGTTATTTAAAGGGAAGACTTAAGTTACACTTCATAGTTTCAAACTTGTGACCCAAATGCTCTCTAAGAGTAGGAATTGCTCTCTGTGGGTGTTTTATTTCCCCTCAATCCTTGCACTGGATTCAGTTTGTTAATCAAGAAGACAGCAAACAGTTTTAGTGGTGGTCACCAGGGACCTGCAGCCAGCCTTGCATTCTCTGGCATGATGGATGTTGCTCAGAAACCTGAATTCATGCAGGGAGCTCCCCAGAAGGAGACTGAGTGAAACTTCCTAATTATCTTTTTTTTTTGTTGCTTTTAATTCTTTCCCTATTTACCCCCCTCGATCTGAAGATTGAATTTTGCAATATTTCTGCTGCTGCTTTGACTTGATGGAACACTGGGAGAAAATCCTTCCCCAAATCTGAAATCCCAAGTAACGTTCTAGTTATGAAATTCCATGTCCAGGGGATGCCAGCACCCCTTTTGGCTGCTTGCTGATCACCCTGCCTGTCACCAGCATGAGCACATGAGAAACCAGCCCTTGTAGAACTAAGCTGGGCTCCTGAGATACCAAAAAACAGGGACCAGAAGCCTGATTCTGGAGCTATACAAGAGAGTCCTACTGGCATTTTTCTCCATCCTTGGAATGCAGTGGGTGTTGAACAAATGGTGGCAGCATCAGAACTGGACTTGGCTGTTTCCTGCACAGATAATCACATGTATTCACACAGGGGTTTGGTTTAGGTTTTTAGCAGTTCCCTCCCTCTCTGCTGCAGATCTGTTTGTTTGTACACAGCTATTTTGGTAAAATTTCCCCAAGTTAGGTATGTGTTTACTTTTTGCTTTCATCTAATCAGCAGCTCACAGGGTAAGTTGATGTTCTATATTTAGTCCAGATATTCAGTAGAGCTGATTAGGGCTGTATTAATGCAGAGGGTTTTGGGTTTTTCCTAGGATGTCTCCCTGCTTTTTCATTCCTTCTGTCCCTGCTCATGTTTCTCTGTTCAACCAAGAAGTGTATGTCAGAGTATTTGTATGGCTTTCTAAACATATTTGAAATAATTTGCCTCTGGAAAGTGACTGTGGTCTGTTTGCCATGAGAAGAGTAGCTGCAGTCCTGATGTGAGCTGAAATATCCAATGTTTATGGAAGATGACATAGCAAAGCTGTTTACCATATGCTACACAAGGCTCAGTGATACTGGGCTATTTTTACCTCTGCAGTTTGCAGAGGGAAAACCAGAATACAATAATGCAATTTATGTATTCTCCTCTATTTCAAATGTGTCTTTGAGAGAGAACATGACAGCACTGTCTGAGCCAGGTCATGGGATTATCAGTGTAACACCAGTTATTATTTGAGCCTGGATCTCTAAACTTTAATATAAAACTGGGGTCAAAACCAGTCAGGTGCATGCAGGAAGAGGCATAATAAGACATTTATGAGATTCAAAGTGCAGATCACTTCAAGTTGGGATGTTTCTGATGACACCTTTCACTCTCAGCAGTTCACAGCATCTCCCTCTGCCCCTTCTTTCATTTCCCTGGACTGAGGTCCTCTGGCAGCTGCTGTCTGCTCTTCATTATGGGATTTCAGACTACCCCTTGCACCAGAGCAGAGTCCTGTGAGCTGACTGGGGGCCAGGCAGCATGGGTCTAGAGACAACGAACTTCAGTTGACGTGGAGCTGGAAGCTATGGATTTAGCAGCTTGCATCAGTGCATTCATGGAGTCTGCATTGCATCCTGTGTTCCCTGAGCAGATTCTTAGGTTGCCCCGAGTGTTTTCTTGACATGAAGATGCTTTCTGAGCCAGCTAAAGCAAGAACAAGTCCCATGAAGCTTGCTGTGTGTCTGCAGGCTTTGAATTTGGGAGTTGCTGTTCCACTGTCTCTTGGGTCTTGAACTGTTCCCATCTCCAAGATAAACTGTGCCACAGGAACAAAGTCAATGGGGTAAAGAGCCTGAGTTTAAATATTGTCCACACAAGAAATGTCTCAACCTGCCTGCTTCACAAATCTCTATTTACACCCTGCTCTCTCTGTCTGTCTAGTTTGCTCTAGGTTGTATGGTTGCACCCTGGAAATGGGATGTCAGTCCCATTCAGGGAGCATAAAGGAAGAAAGAAAATCTCCCCGTTGCCGCCGCAGTGACAGCGAGTGAGAGCCCGAGCAGGAAGATGTCGGCAGTCGCCTCAGCCATCCAGGCTCCTCAGGGCCCCGTCAATCCACCGCCTCCAGAGGTGACAAATCCCAACAAACCTGGCCGGAAAACCAACCAGCTGCAATATATGCAAAATGTTGTGGTGAAGACCTTGTGGAAGCATCAGTTTGCTTGGCCTTTCTACCAGCCTGTTGATGCAATTAAACTGAATTTGCCGGTACGTTTCTGTCGTCTCCTCAGCCTAGAAAGCTTTGTGGTGGTCAGGTCGGTTTTGGGATTGCTTAGAGGGGGAAATATCAGTGCCTGGGATTGCTTAGAGGGGAACTATCAGTGCCTGGGATGGTGTTAGGCTCAGCCAGTGGCTTCATGTGCAGCAAGACTCTAATCCAGAACAAGAAAATGACGCTGCACAGCCCTGCAGCATCCCCTAATCACAGCCTCTGCAGGTGCTCCAGACCAGCCCAGGGAGAAACTGGGTTAACAGGTGGAAATCTTTTAAAAGCCGAAATGCTCTTAAAATTAGAAACTGAAACTTTGAGCATAGTTTTAGGCAGCCCTGATAAACTTCTGTGAGTGCCAGAGGCAGCCTTTTTAAAAGGGAGGCAGAAATGCTGATTCCCAGACTGGAGGTTGTGTGTTTTGGAGTCAGGTTCATAATGGTAAGACTAAAAAGATACAAATTAGAAAATAAATTAATATATATTTACATTTACAATTTCCACAAAATTTAGGGGGGATGCTTTTTAGGAGGGGGGATGAGGAGAAAGCAGGGGTTAGAGGGAGATGTGAGCAAAACTGAATCAGATGTAACATCTTCCCTGGTTTTCCAACAGGATTATCACAAAATAATAAAAAACCCCATGGACATGGGGACAATCAAGAAGCGCCTGGAACACAACTATTACTGGAGTGCCAGTGAATGTATGCAGGATTTCAACACCATGTTTACAAACTGTTACATCTATAACAAGGTAAAAAAACCCAGAAAAGCCTTTAGAAAACACCCAGCTACCCCTGTTACTGTGCAGGTTTTGAGCAGGGCCGGCTCTGGGCCCTCCTTGCAAGGATTTGAAATGCCACTAATTGCAACCACGTTACTTGAAATGCACAAAGCTGTCTTTGTGCTGCCTCTTTCTTCCCCCAGACTAGTTACAATGGCAAATATGCCTTTTAATTATAGGTAGATTTCTCTTTTGGGGTTATGCAGCAAGTTTTTATTCCTTTTATTGTCAGTTAGGAGTTTTCTGGGATGAGCTGCACTTAATGTAGTGCTCTGCAGGTGTTTTGAGGTGCTTTAATGCTGCATGTTATACTGTCTGGCACTAAATAGTATCTGTTAGCAGCAGAAAGGAGTTCAAAAATCTTAACTCTGTTCTTTGACTCTTGTCTCCATAAATATGTTCATACTTACACACATTTAAATTGCTTATTATTACTATTTTGGGTTTGGCTTGTTTGCTGTTTAGTTAGGTTGTTAAAATTCTTTGTGTTCTGTTTTCTCCAGTCATTTGTCATCATAGACCCAGAATGGAGAACAGCTGAAACAAACAAATTAATTAGTTTGAGCCACAGAATGTGTGTTTAGCCTCTTCCCTTGGACCTGCTGGCAAGCAGGGAAGGACAGCTCATCCGTTCCAGTTTGCTGCTTCCACACTGCTGCACTGGATACTGGTTTATCAGGCTCCTTCTCAAAAAGTTCATCAAACTCCTGATAATTCTCTGGATGCAGAACACTTAGGGGCTGTAATTATTGCATGCTAGAGCAGAATAGAAGAGCAGGAGAGTGGCAAGCAAGGAGGGAGAAGAGCTAATCTGTTTATTGTCAGCGTTTGAATACCATAATTTATTTGAAGGGCCTCAGTGTTTTCCAAGCCCGGTCTTCACAGATCTGTGAATGATACAACAAAGGCTCATATTCTTCTTTGTGCAGCCCACAGATGACATTGTCCTCATGGCCCAAGCCCTGGAGAAGATATTTCTGCAGAAGGTTGCCCAGATGCCTCAGGAGGAGGTGGAGTTGCTACCCCCGGTTCCTAAAGGCAAAGGTCGCAAGCCCTCAGCGGGCACACCGAGCACAGGTAGGGATCCATGCAGGGACAGGGAACGTTGGGAGCTGTTCCCAAGGCCTGAGCCACCTCCTGAGCTGCTGGACTCTGCAGATGGTGGAGAGGCTGGGAAGGGAGAGCGTGGTCTCACAGTTAAAGCAGTGGGGAGGAGGAAGGTGGGAGATGTCTGGGAGATGCTCGCTCAGGGTTTCAGGGCTCGTGTGTCTCAAGGCCACCCTGTTTGTCACACCAATCTTGCCATCTGTGATTTGCCCATCCAGGCAGCACTTCAGGGAGGGAGGGCAGTGCTGTTGCTTCTCTATGCAAAAAAAACCCCAAGATGGTCAGAAATGCCAGTCTGCTGCCAGTGCCAGAGCATGGATGGAAAGTCTTCACAGATTTGGGTTTACACAGCTCACCCTGGGTCCTGGCAGAATTCTGGCACAGCAGAGACTTGGTCTCAAATTCTGCTAATTTCCTAAACCCTGTATATTTTCCTTTTGCACACATGGTTGCAACATCATAAAAGGAAAGGATTTATTAAGCCATTGCAAAAAGCTACGTACACCATTGCATATCAGTGGAAATTAAGTTGAGTTCAGCTTACCTAGAATTGATTTTAAATGGATTTAGGACTAAAATGTCCAAGCGTGGTAAAACAGTTCATAAAGGACCTTGTGTGGGCTGAGTTAAATGATGAGAGTAATTTTTTTTTTCCTCTAAACAAGGTCTAATTGTTGCTCTGGGAAAGTCAATTGTTCCTCTGTTTTCCCACATTTCAGGTGCTAAATGGAGCTATAAATCTATCCAAGCTTAGAGAAATTAATGATGATGTATCTTTTCAACATCCTTTGATAAAACATAGAAGGAGGATTGCTGCTTTGGTTATTAGGTAGTAGGTTTGTCCCCCTTTTTGTTCCACCAGTGGGCAGGTTTTTAGCAGTGCGGGTGTAGCATCAGGGCCATCAGGATGCTTAAGCTCTACTGAGAATCATAAAATATGGAGTTGGAAAGGACCCACAGGAATTACTGAGCCCAACTCCTGTCCCTGCACAGCCCCACGAATCCCACCCTGTGGGATTGTGCATTTGTGGCAAATCTGAAGTGCTTTGCACTCCTGGCTGCTCAGGTGGCTCAGGGCAGTGGTTGTTGCCATTTGCATGGTGTGAAAACCTCCCACTGTTCCATCTCCTGCTGTTCTCCTGAGCTCACTGCAGCTCCAAGGGGCGAAAGCTGTCTCAGAACAACACTCCATGTGAAAAGCTGCAATTATTTTGTGCGTGGCTAACCTAAACCCATGGTACCAGGACTTAGATCAGAGATTCCTCACTTCTGTTGTACCCTGGGTGTAACAGCAAATCCCACCGTGTCCTTGGTGCTCTCCCGGGATCCCTCTGCCGAGTCCACTTTGCTCCCAGTACTCTCCCAGCTGTAACCACCAGCGCCTTTCCCCTCTCGTTCGTTCGACAGGAGCGCAGCAAGCCGTGGCCGTGTCTTCCGTGTCCCCGCCGGCCCCGTTCCAGAACGTCCCTCCAGCCGTGTCTCAGACGCCCGTCATCGCTGCCACCCCCGTGCCAACCATCACCGCCAATGTCCCGCCTGTCGCCGCCCCTGCCGCCGCCGCCCCGCCGCCGCCCGCCGCTCCGATCATGCCCGTGGTGCCTCCCACGCCCCCGGTCGTCAAGGTAAATGCGGGCAGTTCCTCTGCAGGAGAGGGGCTGCGCCGCCAGCCCGCGCTGCTGGGTCCCTGCCGTCCTGCTTTCATCGCCGGGTGTTGGGTTGGAGAGGGCTGAGAGCAGTTCTGCCGCTTTTCACACGGTCCAGCCAAGGTGACGGCACCTGTGCGTGCTCCAGCTTGGCTCCAGCCTCTCCTTTCACAGCTTTCCCCTGTGCTGCTGCTCCAGGGCTCTTGGAATTCTCCCCATTTTACATCAGATAGCTCAAAGCATCTCTTCCCTCTGTAACTGAGCTCCTGATTTTACTGGGGCTGCTCCTTTAAGGTTTGTATCTCAAATTATCTATTCCCTCTGTGACTGAGCTCCTGACTTTTCTGGGGCTACTCCTTTAAGGTTTGTATCTCAAACTCACTGAGCTCCTGATTTTACTGGGGCTGCTCCTTTCAGGTTTGCAGCCAAAGCATCTCTTCCCTCTGACTGAGCTCCTGATTTTTCTGGAGCTGCTCATTTAAGGTTTGTATCTCAAAGCATCCCTTCCTACTCTCACTGAGCTCCTGATTTTACTGGGGCTGTCCTTTTAAGGTTTCTATCTCAAAGCATCTCTTCCCTCTCTGACTGAGCTCCTGATTTTACTGGGGCTGTTCCTTTAACATTTGCAGCCCAAAGCATCTCTTCCCTCTCTGACTGAGCTCCTGATTTTTCTGGGGCTGCTCATTTAAGGTTTGTATCTCAAAGCATCCCTTCCTGCTCTCACTGAGCTCCTGATTTTACTGGGGCTGTTCCTTTAAGGTTTGCAGGCTCCAGCATTAGGAATGTTCCTCTCTGCTTTCAGCCAGTTCAAGACAAGCCTGTCACTCCAGTTGGAGGAGACTGATGTTGCCTGCAGGTTTTGGGTGCATTAGTTCTGTCTTCCTTACTGAGTAATCTTCTGGGAATTGTCACTGGTGTTTTGCTATTTATTATGTTAATTTATGGGTAAATGAAGACATTACCTAAATAATTGAAATTTTCTTAGCAAGCTGTGAATTGCTTTAAAAATTATGAAAGCATAGCTCAGAGAAAGCTGGGGATCTTTTTATCTAAACTGTGGAATTAACTGCAACAGTTTTGGTTGTGAGGTTGCTTGGACCAGCAGAGGCACAGAATTCTTTTGGTTTTTAACCCAATAGTTTGGGAATTACTAGAGAAATTGTCAGATCTTGCAGCTAAGCTCTCCTCCTGTCTCACATTTCAGTTTCTGTCCAAATAATTTGCTTCTGACAATCAATTTCATTTTAAAACTCAAGGATGAACCCAGAAGTGAGTTTGCCAAATACACACTGCAAAATTAATTCTGCTTGGGATTTACTTAAGATTTCCCTTAGATTTCTCTAAGGAACTCCTTCCTCCCTATCTTCCTCTCCAGAGAAATAAATCCTTGACAGGAGCACGAGAGAGCTGACTGGACAGTCCCAGCTTGAATTTATGTGAGAGGGTTTATTTGCTTAAGGCAAAATCTACCTTAGCACACCCACTAAATGCAGGGGAGTGAGGGCTCATGGGTCTTTGGTCATTAATATGCTTTGGTTCAGAACTCACAGCCTGATCCTGCCACTGGGGACTCAGACATGTGGTTAAGTTACTGACACTTGCTCAGTCCCTATGCATCAGCTGAGCTGCAGTAATTGACTGGGTGCCCTCCTTTCCCTTGGCAAACACCAGCTAAGAGTCCTGGTTCCCTCTCAGTTAAATAACACATTTTGCAGCATGGTTGGGCTTGGGTTGGAGCCATGCAAATGGTTGGTTACTGTGGCTCAGGTGATGTGCAGTGTTGGAGCCTCTAGTCACAAATCCCATTTAGCCCAGTGAAGTAACTGGGGTTTTTGTATGTCAGAGGATAGGCAAAACTAAGGACGAGTGGAATATGGGTCTCCTTGAGCCAGGTCTCGTAAGCTCTTGGAGATCTATTTCACACCCAAGATAGCTCAGCTATCTGCATAAAAGCAGCAGGATGGCTTCTGTGGTAGTGTTGGAAACAAAAAGGTTTTAATAAAAGGCAAAATAACAGAACTCTTTACAGAGAAAAACTGAGCTGGTGCAAGAGATCCTTGCCCCTGCTAAACACCCCACAAAAGCGATTAGTTTCTTTGGTCTCTTCTTTTTCTAGTAAATTCCTTTGGACAGAAGGCAAAAAGTCCTGCCTATTAGCTATCCTTAATTTTGAGGTGAAGTCCCCCAGGTCCTATGAGATGCCTTTTCACCAAATTGAGGAGAGAAACTTGTGGGCTTATTTCCTTTTTAAGGGGACAAAGAATAGTTTTGTCACTCCGTCAACAGAGCAACACATTCCTCTAGATGAGCTGTGCTAGGGTTTCTGCAGGCCATGTCCTCATGGAGCCTGTTCCTGTGCCGTTTCAGAAAAAGGGAGTGAAGAGGAAAGCAGACACCACCACCCCCACCACGTCTGCCATCACTGCCAGCAGGAGCGAGTCCCCCACGCCGCTGTCGGACCCCAAACAGGCCAAAATCATCGCGCGCAGGGAGAGCGGCGGCCGCCCCATCAAACCACCAAAGAAGGACCTGGAGGATGGAGAGGTCCCTCAGCACGCAGGGAAGAAGGGCAAACTCTCTGAGCACCTCAAGTACTGTGATAGCATCCTCAAGGAGATGCTCTCCAAGAAGCATGCAGCCTATGCATGGCCCTTTTACAAGCCCGTGGATGCAGAGGCCTTGGAATTACATGACTATCACGATATAATCAAACACCCCATGGATCTCAGTACTGTGAAAGTACGTCCTCTTTTACCACCTCTTTTGGCAGGGGGTCCCTCTGCTTGCAGAGGACTGGCTCCTTTGTGGGAGGGGGAAGGGGAAAGGGTGGAAACTGAACCTGTTTGGATACCAGCTGGATATTTTTATATTCTGTTTCTTTCCCCTCTCCCTTTTTTGCCATAACCTGGGACAGCTTTTTTTTTCTTCTGCCCTGCAAAGCAGATGATGTACACAAAGCAAAGTACAATGGCATTCTCTCCTCTTTGTGGATAGTCCAGGTATTTAACTGGTGTTCTTAGGATTGTGTTGCACTCTGAGAAGAGGAGGTGCTTTATTTCATAGGATCCAATTGATGGTATCCCATTTCCAGAAGCTGCTGCCTCCCTACTTGGTGGTGGCAGGTAGGCTTACACTGAGCAATTCCAGCGGGGATGTGATGGTACTCAGGGAGATACGTGCTGGTTTTGTGGTTCATGCTTGGCTCCTCAAGAGTATGGTCCAATATTCTTGTTTTTCCCAGTAGGTTTGGAGGTTTGCTGAATCCCTCCATGAAGCAAAGCCGTGTCTTTGTAGTTCCCATCTTCTTTTGAGCCAGGCACTGCATTCTGTGTTGGTGGAGGGGAGACTTCCATGGTGGCAGGAGGTGAAGATGTTGTTGCTGGCTTTCATTGGCATTGCCAGAAGGGTTTTACTGCCAGCTGAGCCAGTGCCTGGTGACAGAAGGGCAGCTGTGGTTGTGATTCCTGTCATATTCCTTGGTAGATCCTGTGGGGTACCTGGGAACAGCGTGTCACGCTCTGATGTGCCATGCATCCATCCCAGGGATGCTCTGGGTCTCCAGACATACCTGCAGCCTGCTACTTGAAGCCCCAGGTGATTGCAGGAAGATTAGAGGTGGACAGAGTGAAATCCTGACCCTCTCAAATACATTTCCATGTGTGCATAGGTGATTTCTTATTGCAAGAGATTATTGTGCTGTGTTCTGAAAAATCTAGGTGCAAAGTTGTGATTTCTTGGGTTGGTGATTTCTTCATGCTGAAATCTCTTTAAGGTCCTGACTTCATTCTTTTAAAATTGTACACCTCTGCCCCTTTCTGGTAAGTGTGGGTGATATCCTCCCTCTGCACCTGACTAGTGTAGGGTAGAAAATTGGAGACAGGCTGATGGCAAACCCAGTGGAGTCTTTTACACCTAAAGACTCTGGGTTTCTCATTCCACATGGTAGTATTTTTCTTAATTAAGTTGTTTGAAGTGCTGTCTGGTATTGGTTTTTTATGGAGTGTTTTATTGTCATTGCTCTTGGCCTGCCCATCATGGTGTGACTTCTCAGAGATGCAGCTCATAATCTGTTCACTGTGTGGAACACAAACCTGCCATTTGCAGGCAGTGTCATTTTCCAGTGTCAGGGACTTCCACTGTGGCTCTGAAAGGTTTTTAGATTTAATTCTACCCAAGTGACAATGGCTGTGATAAAGCAGCACAACTAAGGGCCTCCAAACTAACCTGGGAGGAATTATATGAGAAAGTAAAACACAAGCATTGCTGCAGCTGTAACACATCTTGTCTCTTATTTCTGTGGCTGTGTTAGGTTTGATTTTCCCCAGAGAATATCCTTGAATGTCCAGGAACATTTTTTCCCCTGGCAGAGCTGTCTCCAGGAGGATTTGGAGGTTGTTTTCTCTGTGTGTGGTGCAGGAGGCAGGTTGGCTGTTGACACTGTGCCAGGGGCAGGTGAGATGCAGGGGCTGTAGCTGAGCTTGCTGCAGCCAGGAGCAGAGGAATGTGCTGGAATTTTGTGCTGGGGCTCAGACTGAGAATGGGAGCAGCTGCAGGGACAGGATCTGTGAGCTCATCTCCAGCTCAGTTCTCTTTATCAGAGAAGGAAAGGGCAGAACTGCTTGGAGTAGGAAAGGGTGGAAGTGTGAGGAGAGAGAGGCAGCAGCTGTAATTCCCTGTGAGGAGGGGGATGCCCTGAGGCTGGAGCTGCTGCTGCCCTGTCCCCAGGCAGGCAGGGACCATTGCAGAACATCCCTGTCCCCCTCTGTGGGGCTGGGGGCCCTGGAGCACCTCTCCTGCTCCATCCTCTGGCTGCCAGGTCCCAGCAGTGCCATGGATGTCTCTGCCTTTGCTTTACTCAGTGGTGAACAAGCAGCAAGCCTTGCTGTGCAGGAGGATTTCCACAAGGTGTGTTTACTTTTGGAATAAAGCACTTCCTCCTGGGATGTAACTCTGCTCACCCCTTAATTTTCCTGCAGTCAACTTCTGCAGTTTCAGAGCAGCTGAGTTCAGGGTCTTAAAAGTGAGGAGACATTCTTTGTGTCCTCTGTGGGCAGGACGAGACTTGGAGCAAGGGACACATCAGACATGAAGAAACAAATTTATGAACAGTAAAGATGATTAAATAATTGAGGGCAAAAATGAGATTGCTGTGGCAGATGCTGCCTGTGGGACAGAGGATGGGTGAGCTGCCCTGCCTGACTCCTCATTTCCAGTTGTAAATGTAATCACTTTTTTTTTTGGTAAGCAGCTGGATATCTCCAGGTGTATTTATACCAAGATATTCCAGCCCACCGATTTAAAGTGCTTTTCTTTCTTTTGTTAAGCTAATTATTCTTTATAAGAGAACAAAACAAAAATCCACAGATTAAAAACTGTAGGGCTAGAAAACTGTTGAGTTTGGATGAAAAGCAAAGCCTCAGACACTGGAATGTATTTCATAGGCAATAATCAGGCCCTGAGTATGCCAAATAAATATAAAAAGGCCTTTCATGCAGTAAGATGTATTTTAAAATAAATGGGCCCTTTGGTTTGAACATATGTTTTGCTTTGGAATTGGTCTGAGAGGCTTTTCAGACAGGAGCACCACAAACCTATTTCCCTTTCTGCTTTTTTTGTGCTGTGCCTTCCAGGCTGTCTCCTGGTTTATTCACCAGGAAAATGAGGTCTCCTGACAAAAGTTTGGCAGATGTCTGGCTGCAGCACGGCAGGGAGCAAGGCTGCAGGGATGTCACCACCCTGCACCAGGTCCCTCAGAAGCTGGATTCCTGGAGGTGAAATTCTGCCCTTTTCACAACAAAAACAGCTCCAGGAGTCATTGCAATGTTTCAAGACAGTTAGAAGGTCTATCACAGCTGTGAAATTTCTGTAGTTCTGTGAAAAATTGGAGTTTTGCTTGAGTTAGGGGTGGGTGACAGACTCTGAGCACCCCTGATTGCTGTTGGGATGGGGGATGTCTGTCCCCATCGTGTCCCCAGCCTGTCTGTCAGTCACCCCTTCCCTTTTCTGGGCACACAGGTGCCCAAAACATACAAAAGGGAAGCCTGTAAGCACTTGGCAAATAGAGAATTTCTTTAAACCCAGGTCTTTTAAATGCAAATGAAACCTAGTGTTAGCTTCTGGTTCCTTTCAGCAGGAGTAATTGGAGCTAAGGTTTTATACATAGTAGTAATATATGCATCAAATCAATTAAGTGCTAGAAATGCTATAAACTGCTCTCTAAACCCGAGTCTTTGAGTCCCAAACAGCAAGAGAAATGGCTGGAAGTGAGAGCTGAAAAATAAGAGAAAGGAACAAGGTACAAATATTTGACATTTATCCTCACTACTCTAGGAAATAACATTATGAGTAGGTTCATAAAGGGTGAAGCCTGTATCCATTTCTATCAGTTGGACTTTAATTTAAGCGTGGGAGTTGTAGTTCAACTGTAAATGCCTGTTTTGCTGTAGGAACTGCAGAGCAAACCTCCTGCCCTCTGCTAGCAGGAAATCAGAGTTAGATTTCTCATGATCTTTTCTGCCCTTTCAGATTTACAAGGCAAATATATCCAAGCATATGTAGAAATACACACTTCAGGTACTCCTGTAATTGTAACTTGCTTGCTGACTTTTGCCCTTCCCATCCATGATCCTTGTTTCTGTTAGTTCCTGATCCATTTTTCTAAACTATTTTTCTAATAATTTCTAAATGGTTTCTGGTAGAATGTGGACCCAGATTTATCTTCTACTACTTAGAAAACAAGGCCAGCTTAGAATCTTAGTGTTTAAACTGCTATGAGATATCAACTTCTTTAGTTGCCTGGTGTTTGCTTGTTTTATAAAGCAGAAACTCTGAATGTTATTTAGGAACCAATAACCCAAATCAAACTTCCATTCTCTTAGATGGGATTTTTGAGGGTCTTCTGAGGTTCATGTGTCCTCCATGCAGTTGATAAAAATGCCTTTTGCTTATGGCTTTTCTTTTTTTTTCTTTCCCCTTTGGCTTGTTTGTTTGCAGAAAAAGATGGACAGTCGGGAGTACCAGGACGCACAAGGTTTTGCAGCAGATATTCGGTTAATGTTCTCTAATTGTTACAAGTACAATCCTCCAGACCACGAGGTGGTGGCCATGGCCAGGAAGCTCCAGGTAAAGGTGTTGGCAAATGCATCTTCCAGAGTGTTTTTAGTTCAGGTGCAAGGTGAGATCCAGGTGTGGATCTGCTGTTGGCACCAACAAGGGAAATTCCTCCAGCCCTTGGAAAGAGCCTTGTGCTCTCTGCAAGACTGTTGTGCTCTTCACATGGCATGGGCCCAATGCTGTGTTCAGCTCCTAAAGTACTACAATCCTTGGTTTTTAAGTAATTGGGGGATTTTCATGGGCTTTCCAGATGGGCAACCATATTCTGTATATTACTATTTTCTTGTAGTGCACAAGAGATGTATTTGAGACCAGAGCGAGCTGTTTGTGGCTGAGGCTCCTTTGGTCACCAATTTTGCTCCTTTTTGCAGGATGTCTTTGAGATGAGGTTTGCAAAAATGCCCGATGAGCCTGCAGAGGCCCCCCCTCCACCTCCCCCAACAGCCCCAGTGGTGAGCAAAAGCACAGAGAGCAGCCACAGCAGTGAGGAGAGCTCCTCAGACTCCGACAGCTCCGACTCCGAGGAGGAGCGGGCGACTCGGCTGGCCGAGCTCCAGGAGCAGGTACTGCACCATCCCAGCTGTGTGTCTGTGCATTAGACAGAGCACAGCAGCAGGAATTGTGTCCTGAAAAATCCCACCTAGGCTGGCATGCAGGGAAACATTCCCAGCCTAAGGGGAAAAGCATTCAGCTGTGCAGTCAGTGCATGTTGGATGTAACGGGAATTTTCTTCAAGATGGTTTTCCTCAGTGCTGATGCTCTCTCCTTCATTCTGGGTTCCCAGAGTATGAGCTGCTTGATTTTTGGCTTTAGGCTATACTTACACCTTGGGATGTAGAGGGAAGGGTTTGTGGAGGCAGCAGTTACCTTGCCTTGATGGTTTTTCCCTTGTCTCCCCCCTAGCTGAAAGCCGTCCATGAGCAGCTGGCTGCACTGTCCCAAGCGCCAGTGAACAAACCAAAGAAAAAAAAAGAGAAGAAGGAGAAAGAGAAGAAAAAGAAAGATAAAGAGAAGGAAAAAGAAAAGCACAAAGTCAAAGCTGAGGAGGAGAAGAAACCCAAGGTGGCTCAACCACCAAAACAGGCCCAGCAGAAGAAAGCCCCAGCTAAGAAAGTGAACAGCACAACCACAGCTAACAGGTGAGAGCCAAGGTGCCTTGAGGGGGAGAGCCAAGAGCTTCCAGCTCTGTCCTTAATTCCTGGGGAAGCTCAGTAGTTATTAATTTGCTGCTGAATACTGTTCCCATTCCCAGACAACTCCAGGGAGTCTTTAACTTGGAGCTGGCAGTGGAACCACTGTGTTTTCACTGTCCAGCTCTTTGAATCCCTGCCTGATTGCTCTCAGATAAGGTTTTGGGGGTTGCCTTTTGTGCAGCCACCAAGAACGTGCCATTTCATGGCTGCCCCCCTGCTGCTACTTGGGCTCATTGTCACACTTCACAGGGCTAAAATATAATAGGAACACAACAGCTGATCTCAGGCTGCTGAACTTTTTCAGTACTTGTGCTGCTGTTCCAGCCTTCTGACAAGAGCTTCAAAGCCAAGAGCATGGGGACGTTTGTTACGAGGGAGTTAGGGGGGAAAAAAAAAAAAAGAATTCATTGCTGTGTCCCCATGAATGTTTTCATGCTTGACAACCTCCCCAGGCAGCCCAAGAAAGGAGGCAAACAGGCATCTGCAACCTACGACTCGGATGAGGAGGAGGAAGGGCTGCCCATGACCTACGACGAGAAGCGCCAGCTCAGCCTGGACATCAACCGCCTGCCCGGGGAGAAGCTGGGCAGGGTGGTTCACATCATCCAGTCCAGAGAACCTTCCCTCAGAGACTCCAATCCCGACGAGATTGAAATAGATTTTGAAACCTTGAAGCCCACAACGTTACGAGAACTGGAGAGATACGTGAAATCTTGTTTACAGAAAAAACAAAGGAAACCATTTTGTAAGTTCACCTCCCGGGGCACGTGTTCCCCCCAGCAGCTCTTGGGCTCAGCTGAGGAGTCAGGGCATGTGTATTGAGATTCTCTTATCCACCTGGTGGGTATGTGGTGGCAGGAATTTTTAGAGATTCTTTTCTCCCAAGGAAATGTACAGAAACTTCCTGTTTTTCTCTGTTCTTTTCTTCCCATGGTGTCCTGCTGCAGAGACCTGGAGAGCCAATGTGTTCCTCTGCAAGACCTGTGGGATGCCTTTATTAATTACCCAGGCTCTGGAAGGCCCTGTAAAGGTTTCAGTCTCATTGTGTCAGGTGTTACATGCATACATCTGGAAGGATCAGTTTCTTATCCTGAATAGTTTAGCATCTAATTAGGAAGGAAACAAAAAACGTGGCTGGGATCCAAACCACCAAGGCAATAAATGATTTGCACAAGGTTACCTGGTTACCTGTGGATTCTGGGTGTGTCTGAGTTGTGTATTCACCCCAAAACTGCTCTTGCTGTGTGTCCTGATCACCACATTGGCCTCACCCTCTGTCAGTTCAGAGGGTGAGTGTCAATCTGCTGCTGAGTGTGTGGTTCAGTGTGGGACAGACTTTGTGTCTCGTCCACAAAGGGAATTCCTACAGCCCCTGGAGAGTTTAGCTCCAGCTGGACAGCAGTAGCATCACTTTCCTGAAGTGCTCCTGGCCCTCTTGGTTAAGGGAGTTTTGCTTCTAAGATAATGACACAAAAGCTACTCCTTGCTCTTGCAGAGCCTCTCCATTCCTTTCTCAGGATTTTCAGGAAGGCCTAAGCAAAGCACAGACTTTGACCTTTCTTTTTCCTTAATTTTTTTCCCCTGAATCCTTCACTGTTGGCCTAGCTCAGGAAAGGATTTTCCAGAACAGGAAAGCATCCTTCAATTTTGGAACTAGAGCACAGAGTAACACAGATATAACCTCAGATATCCACTCTGTGAGCCTGGCATGCCTGAGCCTGGCTGGACTCCTGTGCTGAGTGTTCCCTCTTAGGACTGTGCTTTCCAGTTTTCTTTTTTTTGTTGTTTTTTTTAAAGCATTGCTTTAAAACAGCTCACAGAAATGTAGGTATTTCCTTGCTGGATCAGGCAAAATATCTGGCTCCTGTCTTGTGCTTCCAATCCTGGCCAACACCTGTGTTCAATTACTCCTCCTTTGGAGGAATATTTCCTTTCCTTGGCAGTGTGAGTGTTGCTGGTCCTTCTCACCCTTTCCATCCTGATTCAGTTACATTCCTGTTGTCTGCCAGCCTTTGCCTCAGTTGGTTTTTAATTTGCCTTTGTTTGTTTTGTTTTCTATTTAGAGCAACATAAACCACAGTAGATTATTGCGTGAGGGGATCGGAAGTTTTAATGGCAGATGCTTTACTCCTGACAACCTTTAATGGGACACTTTATTTTACAGGGCAGAAAACCCATGTAACAATTCTGTAATTACAAATCTGTAATTATTGACCATATAACTGGCTGGTAAGTAACCTGTAATGACAAGGTTATTACATGGATATTTCTATCTTCTACAATACTTTCCAGAAGATCTCTCTTAAAAAAAAAAAATTGCATGTTACAGGATGGTGGTGATTTGATGAGCAAGGCAACTTCAGGTGTTGTCTTCTCTCTGGGATGTGTAGTTGCTGTGTGAGCACTGGATGTTGGCAGTGTCACTGCAGAGTGTGCACACAGATGTACATGCCCTGTAAAATAGTGATGTCCACTCTTTCCCCCTGCATCCCTGCACTTTCAGAAACTCTGCCTTCCTCCCCCACAGCTGCCAGTGGCAAAAAGCAAGCAGCAAAGTCAAAAGAAGAGTTAGCTCAGGAAAAGAAGAAAGAACTAGAAAAACGGTTACAGGACGTCAGTGGGCAGCTAAACAACAACAAGAAGCCTGCAAAGAAAGGTAATGGCTTTGGGTTTATGGGAAAAGAGCCCCCCAAAAGTGAACAGATTTTGTCACAGGGTCAAAACCTCTGCCTTGGCTTTGTCCCTGTGACAGGAGCCCTCAGGGAGTTCCCTCTGAGGGAATTGCCAGGTCTGGGAGGCAATTCCTCCTTGAGAGGGAGGAGGATCTTCCCTGTGTTAACCTGGTGTGCAGCCCACACCACAGAGCTTAAACATGGGCTTACAAAAATCCCAAACCCCCACATAGCTCAGGATGCTCCAGAAGGTTCCCCTGGTGCAAACAAAGCTTTCACCAGGGGGTTTCCTGTGCTCAGAGGTGACACTGCCCCACAGCAGAGCTCCTCTGTGCGCATCCCAAACTTCCACAGTTTAGGGTAAATTTGGGAAATTTTTGAAGCAGCTCTTCTAAAAAGTAGATTTAATCAGATTTTTTTTAAACTGGCTCTGGAAAACATTTCTTTGGAGAAAAGTGGAAAAAACCTATTTATTTAATAAGCAAAGCATTTACTAGTACAAAAAATGAACATTATTAAACAATTTTTTTTTTCTTTAAAAGAAATTATGCATTCAGAAAGTCTCTTTTGTGGGCTGTAGCTGGACTTACTCAGTCTCTTATCAATCTTTTTGGTGTTGGAAATGCTGTGGCTCAGGCTTGGCTTGAGTGGGCTACAGGTGTGAGCTGTATGTGCTCTTTTGGGTGCTCAGTTCAGAGCAGGTTTAAACAGGTCGAAAGAAAAAGAAAAACTCCAGTTTAGGGAACTTCTCTGCCTCAGCTAGCTAAAAACTAACTAAAAGCAAAGGAGAGCTCAGTCTTGCTGTCTGTCTGTCTGTGGTGGTGTTCATGGGGGTCCCAGGAGGAGGGAAGAGATGAGGATCTGACTCCATGTTTCAGAAAGCTGATTTATTATTTTTTGATATATATTATATTAAAACTATACTAAAAGAATAGAAGAAAGGATTTCATCAGAAGGCTGGCTAAGAAAGGAAGAGAAATGGAATGATAATAAAATCTGTGTGTCTGACTGAGAGTCCAAGCCAGCTGGACTGTGATTGGCCATTAATTAAAAACAATCAAGAAGGACCAATCCCAGCTGCACCTGTTGCATTCCACAGCAGCAGATAATTATTGTTTACATTTTGTTCCTGAGGCCCCTCAGCTTCTCAGGAGAAAAAATCTTAAGGAAAGGATTTTCCATAAAATGTGTCTGTGACATCTGTCTGTCCAGCAGCAGGAATGTGGAGGAGTGAGAGGAGTTTGTGAAAACAAACTCCACGCTGCTTTTCTCTCCTCCTTCACCCTCAGAACCAGCCTTAAAGGTGCAAAACTTCTTATCCAGCAAAAAGAGAACAATTGGGGATTACCAGCATCATTCAGCCAGCCCAGGGCTGTGGTGGTGTTCATGGGGGTCCCAGGAGGAGGGAAGAGATGAGGATCTGACTCCATGTTTCAGAAAGCTGATTGATTATTTTTTGATATACATTATATTAAAACTATACTAAAAGAATAGAAGAAAGGATTTCATCAGAAGGCTGGCAAAGAAAGGCAGAGAAATGGAATGATAATAAAATCTGGTGTCTGACTCAGAGTCAGAGACAGCCGGGCTGTGATTGGCCATTAATTAGAAACAACCACATGAGCCCAATCCCAGCTGCACCTGTTGCATTCCACAGCAGCAGATAACCATTGGTTACATTTTGCTCCTGAGGCCTCTCAGCTTCTCAGGAGGAAGAATCCTAAGGAAAGGCTTTTCCATAGAAGATCTCTGTGACCCGGGGCAGGAGCGCTGCCCCCCGTGGGTCAAACTGGGCCCTCGCGTGTTGCCGCCCGCTGGGAGTGACCCCATCCCTGCCTTGTCCCCGCAGAGAAATCCGGCTCCGCTCCCTCCGGAGGCCCCTCCCGGCTCAGCAGCAGCTCCTCCTCCGAGTCCGGGAGCAGCAGCTCCAGCGGCTCCAGCTCGGACAGCAGCGACTCGGAATGAGCTGGGACACACGGACACACCCCCCAAACGGACACCCCCTGCTCTGCAGTGCCCCCTCCCCTCCTCACCCCCTGCTCTCGGGCCACGCTGGGCAGGTTTTATCCCCTCTCTCTTTTCTCTGACTTGTTTTTATTTTATTTTTTAACTCAGTGTTACAAAAGGTTGTTTTTGGTTTTTTTTTTTTTGGTGGGGGGAGGGAGGGGGCTCTCTTTTAATAGGTCAAAGATCTTTGAGTGTGTGTGTGTGACTAGACTTTATGACAAATAGTTCCCTTTGCATAAAGTCTCTAAAATTTACATTTATCTGGAGAAAATTGGCTGAAAATGGAAGAACTTTGAGCTCTTAGCAGGAGATAAATAGAAAATTCTGCAAGGTTTGTAGTACATTTCCCTCCCAGCCCTTCCCTCTCCCCAGAATATTCTCTTTTAATAAGCCTGCCTGGCTCACACAAGGTAAAAATCATCTTTTTTTAAAGAAATCTCTGTAAAATGGTACTGTATCTGAAAGATGTTAGCTTTTGAACTAGTTGGTGTATTTGTTATTAGCACTAGTATTCTTAATCTCCAAGTCTACAGTGTGATGAAAATGTCAGATGCTATCATCTTTTTACATAAAAACAACAAAAAAAATCCAAAAAAATTCTCATGTACTGTGGATTGCTAACATGCTTTTTTTTTAAATCTTGGTAGAGGCATAGGCACCTGTTCAGGAAGGTCTTGAAGCATGAATTTAACTTTTAAGCACACAAGCAATAGAAGTTGGTTGCATTTCTTGCTTTTCCACTCAAAAGCTTCACTTTTCCTGGGCATTCATTGGGAAGAAAGGGAGCAAGGGACACACTCAAGTTTCTTGGGAATGTTATTTTTACCTTTAAACAGATCATTTCCAGGAAATGGGATGCTCTCTATGAAAGTTTTCATGGAATTTGACAGGAGGTTGTTTTTTTTGGCTGGAAGTTGTCAGCTGGAGCCTGGAGCGATCCCTGCAGTGTCCAGCACGAGTCATGCGCCCATTACTGGGCACATCTTGGGCATTTTCTCCATGACAAACACCTCAGAGTGGGCTTAAAATAAAGCAGCACTTGAGCCCCAGCTGAGGCTGAGCTGGCAGGGGAAGTGGAGAGGGATTATTTTGTGTGTGTTTGGGCTTTTTGCTTTTGAGTTTGCTTTGGTTTTCTCCCTTCTCCTCATCATTCTGGTAGTGAGCTCCTGGAACAGGGGGTGCTCCTCCTGTGTCAGGCAGGCCTCAAGTTCCAGGCACTGAAATGTTTTACCTCAGTGAAAAGAGCAAAGAGGGGAGGGAGGAGAAAAAAAAAAAAAAAGCTTATTTTTTTAAAGCTTGCTATTTTTTTTTTAGTCCAGCCTAACGTTTTGACCTGCACTGCTGCAATACACCCTGGTTTCAGTGTCCCTAATTTCATGTATATACCATGACTTTATTTATTAAACATCATTGGTCATTTAAAATATAATAAAATCTAACAAAAGCAAAGCTGAGGTTTTGCAGGCCAGCAGACAGGAAGACTTTTAATGAGGTTTGAACCAGATTAAAACAAACAAACAACAACAAAGCAAATAAAAATCCACAACTTTCTTTATATACCTTGGACTTTTTACCTACAGGTGCTACAGTCCAGTCTCTCGTGTGTCTGTTGCTCTGTCATGTTTGGTGTGTTCATTTTTAGATTTTTTTCCTCTTCTTCTCACCCCAGCCCCCTTTTTTCCTGTTTTGTACAGATTTTGGAGACATACACTTCAATACAATTTTATTTTCTCAGTGGTCTTTTTTCCTCCCCTCTTTTTTTTGTTTTGGTAGAACAATGGGGGTTTTATCCTTTTCTAATCCAATTTTAGGCAAACACCAATTCTATAATTACATCCAATTTGTAATCTGAGGGGCAGAAGTTTTATTGTAAATTCTTTTTATTGTAAAGAAAAAAAATATACAGAATTTAACAGAAAGTTCTGCCTTTCCATCTCCAGCACCAGCCCCTAAAACTGCCTCTCCTCTGTGGGGTAGCCCTAAAATTCACCTTTTGTGCTCTCCCAGTGGTGCAAATTGCTCCAGATTTTATTTTCCCTGCAGGTGAGTGGTCCTGGAGGCCCCTCAAGGCCAGCCCAGATTTCCTTTCACAGAAACTGAAAGAAAAATATTCTGATTTTTACTAAAATTCATTATTTTTCTTTTCCATTAACAATGGAGTTCAGTTCTGATTTTAATTTTTTTTTTTTTTTTTAAGTTCTGCCCTTACAAAACCTTCCCCCAGCCAGATCCCTGGTAATACATTTTCAGAATTTACTATGAGGAAATGTAATATTCACCTAATTAAGAGCTTGGGTTTCTTTTTAACGGGGTTGGGTTTCACCTGTGTTTCTCCTATTGCCTGCAACTTGGATGATCAAAACCAAGGAATATTTTAAGGAATAACTGCATCCAATTCACTGCCATGGCTTTTGGATAAACAAACTCCCAGTTTTCTCTTCCTGGGACCTTTTCCTGCCTGCTTGACCCTGAGCTGTGGTGGGGAGGACAAACCGGAGGCGACAGCATCACTGCCACAGAAAATCCTGGGAATTTCAGCTCTGGCACCAGGAACAGCCCCTGGGACACACAGACATCCCTCAAGGGGCTGCCCCAGCAGAATTCCTTGGGAGAGCTGGAGCCAGAGGGGTGAGAACCCAGGTGTGAGGTGATGTGATGAGGGGAGAAGCGTGGCTGAGGCTGGCCCAGCTCCTGGAGGAGGATCCCTGTGGAGCTGGAGAGCCCTCCCAGCCTGGGGGATTCAGGAAAATCTGCCAAGGCCACCACGGAATGGGAACAATCTGCTGCACATCTCTGATCCACCAGCTGCAACTTGGGCTTCCACTTCTTGGGAAACTTTGCACAGAAATGAGGTGTTCTCAACAAAATGGAGCAAGGAGAAATCCATTTTGGCATGACTGAGGGAAGAATCTGGTGACTCCTCCCTTCCAAATGCTGTCCTTACGCTTTTCCATTCCCAGCTTGTTTGTAGTGCTCTTTATCCCCACCATGTCCATGGGGGTGCCTCTTGTACATCCTGAGTTTCTCCAGGAAAGAAAAGATGTTTCCAGTCCAGAGGAAGTAGCAGCAGTCCTGAATGAGTTGGGAACTGAAGCAACAGAGCATTTATTTAACTGGGTTTTATTGCATGACACGTCAGTCCAGATGTCACAAAATAACTTGGAAACGAGCAAACACACAATGTTTGAAGGACATTTTTAAACTTAAGAATAAAAAAGAAAAAAAAAAAGGAAAAAAAAAATTAAAGTTTTTATGGTAGAATTTTTCTTGAATGAACAAAGTTTAACTTTGTTTTCCAGGGGAAACTTCACTGAAATCAGTATGATTTCATATGTATGCATACACACAGAGTTTTATTGAAACTGCTTTTTTCGGACTAATTCCTGTTTTGACAAAATATCTGACCAGACCTTTCTCAATCAACCAGCATTACTGCACCTTTTAAAAAGAACTTTGTGAACCTTTTCTCTGATTGTAAACTCAGCCTGTCTCGTGGCTCAGTGGGACCAGAGGGAGATCCCCATCCCAGCGACCGAAGGATTCTCTCAGCTCTCTGCACACCCAGTGTGTCATCCACACAGCCAAACCAGTGCAGTTTTTGTACTGCTGTGGTTTGAACCTTGCCTACCCCCGGGGTTTGTGAGCGTGGGAGTGATGTTTCAGGGCTGTGTCACTGCTGGCAGGGTGGTGACCCCCGAACACACACAAACATCATTTCTGTGTGTGGAAATCCACAGCTGAGTTCCCCCTGAGCTCTCTTCCCTCTTCTCTGTGTGGTAGAAGCAGACTGCAGTTACCTAATCTAGTTCTTTCTCTGCTTTGGGGACTTTTAGAGCAGTTTTTAATTTTGGTTTTTTTCCTTGTTTTGAAAGGAATGATTTTTTTTTTTTTTTTTTTTTTAAAGCTGGGGTTGGAGCTGAGGGGAAGGCATCGGGGCATGACAAAGACAAACCACAACCTTTTTAGTACTGGATTTGAAATTCTCAGTCTCTTCTCAACCCTGAGCAGGTACCACTAGGGCTAACTGTGGGCAGGCTCTGCATCAGTAAAGAGAAATTTAGGATTCCTTACACAGCAGCGTTATCTTGCTTTGAGCTGCATTTTGTAAAGAAAATGGTATTTGCATATCTTTTTAAAATGTCATTTTTAAAAAATAAATTAAACCACCAGCTAGGATTTGACACAGGCCACTTAGAACACAGCCCTGATACTGGCATAACCAATCCAGAAAGATTTGTTGTTGTATTTTTTGTTTTGTTATTTTGGGGGTTTTTTAATATTTAAAAATAAAAAAGAAATTGTTACTTTTCTGTATGATGTGCATGCAAATTTACTGTAACTCTTTTTCTTAAAACTTTTTAGTGCCATTTCTAGTTATATTCCTGTAAATGTCAGTTATTGAAAAGAAATGAGTCAATGTAAGTAGTTTAGCTTGTTTATTGCAAATTGCTGGCCTCAAACAAAACAGAATTTAAAAAAAAGAGTTAGAAAGTAATCTTTGATGTTACTGGTAATCACGGACCCTGGTCCTGGGGCATTTGTTTTGTTTTCATAATAAAAAGAAAAATTGTTTGGTGTGTGCAGTTTGATCCCATCTTTTCCCCTCTCCTCATCTTTTCCAGGTGTGGCACTCAAACGTGGACTGGGCAGTGCCAGGAGCCAAACCCCAGGGTATTGAATCCTGGTGCCACGAGTCCTGGAGTAATTTGGGAGTTGTTTTGGGGGATGTCAGAGTGGGGCAGCTCTGGGGTGTCTGAATCACAGCTGAGTACCTGCAATAAAACTTTAAATCCCCTTTTCTTGGCGAGGGAAACTCAGCTGTTCCCATGTCCCAGGGCAGCCAGGGAAGGGCTGGAGCTCTTCCCAGCATCCTACAGTCTGCAGGGTCTTCAATTCTGTGAGAATTGCTCCTGATTGAGGTAAGTTGGGCTGAAGGGAAATCAAATTTCACTTCTTGGAAGCCACCAGGAGCTGCAGGAAGCAGAGGGACTTTGTCACCTGCTGTGTGAGCTCAGGGTGACATGGAAGGCACAGCCTGGGAAGGGGGGTCTGGAGCAGCTGTGCCAGTGCCAGCAGAGTCCTGGCATTGCTGTGTGGGGGCCAGGAGCTATTTTGGTCCCCAGAGAGGGTTGGGGTTGGTTTTGCTGGTTGCTTTGTGTGTGAGGTGGGGTTAGCACAGCCAGGCTGCCCCAGGGTTGATCTTTCTCTAACCCCGTTCCTGCTCACTGCCCCTCCAAGGCTTCAGCAAAGCTGTTCCTCTCTGCTCCTGCAGCAGGGACACTCCCAGGGGCTGTTTGTCCAACTGTCCCCTAAACAGCCTCCTGTGAGGCAGGTGAGGGTGTTCCTGTGGCATTTGAAGGTGAGTTATTTCTGGGGGCAGCGAGCAGAGCTGTTTGTTCAGGCTGGGAGGAGGTTGAGGACACACAGGACACAAAGTTCAACTCTCACTGCTCATGCCTTGAGTCCTGGGGCTGCCAGAGGGACATTGAGGGGCTGGGCTGAGTCCAGAGGAGGGAACAGAGCTGGGGAAGGCTCTGGAAAGTCTGTCCTGTGAGGGGCAGCTGAGAGGGCTCAGCCTGGAGGAAAAGGAGGCTCAGGGGAGATTTCCTTGCTCTCCACAGCCGCCTAAAGCAAGGCTGCGAGGTGGGGCTTGGTCACTGCCAGGACAAGAGGGAACAGCTCAAGCTGCATCAGGGGAGGTTCAGGTTGGACAGCAGGAGCAATTCCTTCGAGGAAAGGGGGCTCAGGCCTTGGAACTGCCCAGGGAGGTTTGGGGTCCCCATCTCTGGAGGTGCCCAAGGAAGGCCTGGATGTGGCACTCGGGGCTCTGGGCTGGGGACAAGGTGGGGAATGGTCACAGGCTGGATGTGACAATCTCTGAGGTCTTTTCCATAATAATTGCCTCATTCAGTGTGACATCCAGAGCTCTCCTTATCCTGAAGGTGCTGCTGGCCTTGGGGAGCTGGAGGAGCCTCCCACAGCTCCCAGCCCAGTGTTGTGGCTTGGGAACCTCACCAGTAACTGAGGGGATTCCTCCCTCCCAAAAGGGAAATGCCAAAAGCTGTCACCTGTGCCAGGGGGAAAAACAGCCACTCCCAAAGCTGCATTCAAATCATTTTAATGCACTTTATCAAAGAGGCTACAACAGTGTTTGAAACAAGTGCATCACCACCACACAGCTGGCTCACAGAACAGCCACAGCAGCCACTCCACAACCCTGCTGTGACCAGTGACACACAGAAATGGAGAACTACAGTCACATTCACAGAGATGGAAGGACAACTCATCCTCTTCTTCCTGCACTGTCACATCCAGCCTCCATCCTGGAAGAATTTATGCACATTCTTACGGGTTTAGTCTTGTTGTGTAAAATAACTGAATTTTGGTTTACCAGCCACGTTAACAAAAAGAGACTGATTATACCCAAAATAAGCATCTTACTTACTGAAATTAAAAAGAAAATAAAGTGTTGGATTTCTTTTTCTATAAGAAAAGAAAAATGAACAGCTGGTTTGGGGGATGTGCTGTTCCTTAAAACTCCCAGAGTTCACGTGCTGCCCAGGGCTGGCCAGGAACCCACCTCTCTCTCCTGCTTCTCCAGGTGAATCCACCTGCAGCTCCCAGGGGAGCTCTGGGCCCAGCCCCCTGCCTGCTGGAGTAAATAATCTCCTTGTTCACTCAGCCAGGAGCTGGAGGCCCAGGTGGGTCACACATCCCTGGCACTGCTCCCCCAGCACCCTGCCAAGCCTCGCTGGCTTTGTGAATCTCATTGCACTCGCTTGAAAAAACATTTATTCACTGGGTTGTTTCTCCTCCAGAGCTAGTCCTGCCAAAAGCAAGAGGGTTATTTGTGTGCAGAGCAATGCACAGGTCTGCAAAGCAGCGAGGTTTAAATCTATGAGCACACACACACAAGGTATCAAACACCAACACATGCAGAAATAGTGCTTTTAAAAAAACAACCAGCTGCCTATTGTTTGCAGTGCTATGGAGCAGGGCTGAGTACACCAAACCTCTATGATTTCACTCTAGGACAGGTGTGTTCTGCTCAGTACACTGAGTTCAGCAAGGCTGAGTGTCTGTGTGTTTGTTATAGCATTTCACCCATACGGGAGAGGTGGAAGAGATTCTTCATTGTATTAAAAAAATAAATAAAATAAAGTGCTTGTAAATAACACAAAGGAGGTTTTAGATAAATAGAACAGAATTAATGAGTGTGCCTAATGATAGGCAGGTAAATAATCCATCCTGAAGCTGACATCAAATGCTGATTTGCCTGGAGCTAAGCCTGTGCCCAGGCACTGCTGGGTTGCACACATGGCCTAGGCAGGACAGAAAGGGCAGAACCCTGAAGAATTTCCATGCTGAACCCTGGGTACGTGATTCACACCCCTGGAAGTGGTAGTTCTGTTTTTAACAAAGACTCAGGTGCTTGCTGGGCTGAGTTCCTCAGCATGATCTTGCCTTGAGCAAGTCAGGATTAGGATTCAGCAGAAACTTAAACCTGAAAGCAGCAGCCTCTGTGCCTGAGCAGGGCAGGGCTTCTCCCTCCCAAAACCCTCCAGTTAATCATAACAATCCCAGACACCACTTTTAAAATACATGCACCAAACCTACAATCCAACCTGAACTAGAAGTTAAACCCTTCCAAGCTACTGCATGCACTAAAACTTGAATGCAAAGCAAACTCCAGTGGCCTCTTTCCTTCTGCAGCCCATCTCAGGAGTGGCTCTGGGCTCTGCAGGAGTTTCCTCATGTCCCTTAGGACATGTGTGTATTTACAGGGGTTTCCTGCTGTTGCTTTCCTGGGGCTGTCCGTCCCTTTCAGGTGGGTCTGAAAGGAGTCAGCTCCCCTGATTCCAGAGCTCCTGTTAATTCCATGATCCCACACTGTGGCATCAGGGAGGGCCCTTGGCTTTGCACAAAACTCCAGCACACCTTTCCTACCAGGTGTTTTGAAGGTTTGGATTGAATTCTCAACACATTCCCTCCCTGTTCCAACAGTGAACCACTCCATTCCCTGGCTGGGAGAGACCACTTGAGGGCAGCAATTGGAGACAAACAGAACAAGTAATGGCCAGATGGTTTTGGAGATCAACTTCTTAAAACCCCAGCCTTGATGGGAACAGATCTGTGCTCCTGTGTCCCACCAGCATTCCCAGAGCTCTGGGAATGCACCAGGACTGGCCAGTAAGGGTGGCTGGGGACGGTGCCCAAGTGCCAGCGGGTGTTTCTCAGGGCACACGAGCCACTTAGAGGCAACACATGGTCCAGCACAGCCCCTGCCAAGATGCTGGGCAGCAACAGCCTTGAGAGCTCCCCAGCAAGGCTGGGTTTGCTGTACACACTCAGTGACACGCAGAACGGGAGTCCATAAACAGCAAAACCAAACAGAAACAATCGAACTTCAGCCTTCCTGCAACGCTGCTTCCTGTGCAGGGCCATGAGAGGGTGGTGCACACCCACCACCTCCCCCGGCTCTGCTTCCTCTCCACGTGTGGATTCCTGCGGGGAATTACATAATAGCACAGAACTTGGACTGGCCCGTGTCCCTGGAGACATCCAGCTTGTTTTTGTCCCGCACCAGGATGGCCTCGTTGCCGTACTGCGAGTACCACATGCTCCTGCTGCGGCTCAGGTACGTGTTGGGGGGAGCTGACTCCAGCT
Organism: Molothrus aeneus; assembly: GCF_037042795.1. Lineage (NCBI taxonomy): Eukaryota > Metazoa > Chordata > Aves > Passeriformes > Icteridae > Molothrus > Molothrus aeneus. The sequence goes on along the minus strand of NC_089664.1, from coordinate 8,114,267 downwards.
TCTGCTGCTGCTGCTGCCAGATGAGCAGGGACGTGTCCCTGTACCTGAGGCGGGCGTAGCCCTCGGACAGGGCTTTCTCGGGCAGGGGAACCCTCCCGTTCATCACCGGGTCACTCATCTGCCCCAGCAGAGCTCCACCTGCAGGGGCTCCTTCCCAACAGCTCCGCAATGATCCCCGCTGGGTCTGGCCAGGGCGATGGCTGCTGCTTGGAGCTCAAGGGAGAACATCCCAGGGCACACGGCTCAGGATCCACGAGCTGCTGGCACCGCTCAGGAGAGGGAAAAGAGCCCTAAAATCCCAGCAGGCAGCCTGGCCTTGCTTAAAAAACCCTCCGGGGCTTCTGAGAGCTCACCCAGCAGTTCTACTGCAGCGTGCTCCATGCTGGGAAGGGCCCACACGTGCTGTTTGTTGTCAGTCCATGCAACACCTCCATAGGTGCGAGCAGGCGGGCAGGACAGGCCCGGATGAGCTGAATTCCCTGGAGAACGGCTCCCGGAGCTGCCAGAGGTCAGAGCCCGGAGGTCGGCGATGCCCAGGCCCGTGTTCGGCCTCTCCCCGCGGATGGACGGAGCCCGCACGTCACAGGGACGCGCAGGGATGCAGGAGAAGATGCAGGAGAAGATGCTCGGCCCCGCTTGTGGTACCCAAGCTGGAGAGGAGGTGGGGAGTGCCCGGCACCTCCGGACGGCACCTGCGGGGCACAGAGCGTCACCCCAGGAGCTGACACCGGGGGTCCCCGCCCTGCCAGGCTCCCTTTCCGTGCCCCCCATCTCCCGCCCGCCCCCAGACCCTTCCAGCGGCCCCGCGGGTGTCCCGCACCCCCGGCCCTGCCCGCCCCGAGCCGGGGGTCCCGCCCCGCCCTTCCCGGGCCGCCCCCCGAGGGTTCCCCGCGCCCCCCGGCCCTGCCCCGGTCCCACCGTGCTGCGCTGCCCGGCCCGGCTCGGCTCGGCCCGGCTCGCCCGGCGCAGGCTCCGCCCGCCGTGATGCGCTCGGGAGGAGCCACGGCCGGGGCGGGGGCACCGGGGCGGGGGCACCGGGGCGGGGGCACCGGGGCGGGCCCGGGGGGGGCGGGAGATGGCGGAGGGTACCCAGGGGGTGCGGGAATATGGGGGGGGTGATGTTGGGAGCCCCAGTTTGGATACGGGGGTTCGGGGATGGCAGTGGGGTACCCGAGTGACGTGAGTGGGTCCGGGGATGGCAGTGGGGCTCCCTAAGGTGGATCTGGGGTCCGGGGATGGCAGTGGGGCTCCCCAAGGTGGATCTGGGGTCCGGGGATGGCACTGGGGTACCCAGTGGGGTGCGGGAATAGGGGGTGTGATATTGGGAGCGCCACTTTGAATGTGTGGGTCTGGGGATGGCAGTGGGGTACCCTAAGTGGGGTGAGTAGGTCCGGAAATAACAGTGGGGTACCCGAGATGGGTTTGTGGGTCCAGGGATGGAATGGGGTACCCGAGTGGGGTGAGTGGGTCCGGAAATAACAGTGGGGTACCCCAAGGTGGGTGTGTGGGTCCGGGGATGGCAGTGGGGTACCCGAGTGGGGGATGTAAGTCCAGGGATGGCAGTGGGGCTCCCCAGGGTGGGTGCGGGCATCTGGGATATGACATTGAGCTCCCCACTTTGGATGTGTGCGTCCGGGGATGGCAGTGGGGTAGCCCAAGGTGAGTTTGTGGTCCGGGGATGGCACTGAAGCCCCCCCCCCCAGTGGGTGTGAGAGTCCCAGGGGTGTCACCCAGCTGTGGGTGCACAGGGACACCCAGTCCAGCTGTACTGAGCCCATACTGGGAGCACTGGGGCTGAACTGGGGGAGTCCTCTGTGTCCTGTGTGTCCATGGGAGAGGAGCTCTCTGGGATTTTTAGCCCTCTCTCCTTTCTGGTGGGTGCTGGGAAGGTGCAGGCGCCCTTTGTACCCCTTGGGGCTCCCCAGCGAGGGGCGAGGACAGGCAGGGACACCCCTGTGTGCTGCCAGCCTCACGCCACTGTCACCGAGGGCTGTGTGGGCAGGAGCAGCCCCTCCTCGAGCTCCTCTCTCTGCCCCAGCTCCTCTCCCTGTCCCGCCTGCCCCTGGCCAGCACAGCACTAAATATGTTTTGAAGAGAGCTCCTGGGCTTATTCTTTTCCTGATGATGCTAAATTTAAGCTCTCAATCTTCTTATCTGCTGTGAAGGCAGCGCCATCTAATCTTCTGTGAAGGACCCGAGCAGAGCTACTCCAGAGCTACTCCAGAGCTACTCCAGAGCTACTCCAGAGCTGCTCCTGGTTGTTCCTCTCAGCCTTCAGGGACACAAACAAGAGGCTGTGGTTTGCTGCCGTCACAGGGAAGGCATGCTGCAATTCCCTGTTCCCAGGAGATCCAGGCCAAACACAAAGAGGGAAGCAAAGAAAAAAAAAAAAAAAAGAAGGAATGACCACACTGTTTAAATGTTTATTATCAGAAGTATCCTGACTCTGCTGTTTAATCTGCTTCCTGCTAGTGCAGGGAAGCCAGCCCTCGTGGAAGCTGCAGAAAAAGGTGGGAAATCCTTTAGTGGACAAGATTTAGGGTTTTTTTAAGGCTCTCTTGGTGTTGTCTGTAAAATTCCTGGCTCTGTCATCACCAAACTGACAGGATTTGGTTAGGGGGTGGGTGCACTGTGAGAGGGGCAAGGAGGAGGATTGGAACCTGCCACCAACTGCTCTGACCCCTCCACTGCCCCCCTTGCTGTGAGTCCCTGGAGCCAGGACCCTTCCCAATAAACCACGGAGGCAGCAGCAGGGGAATGGAGGAGGCGAACCCCAGGTGCTGCTCAGTCAGAGGTTTGTCCCTCCCCACCTCCCTCCGAGGAAATTCTGCTTTGCTGTCCCTGAGCTGCCTCTGCCGTGCCATGGCTGCAGGGAGGGGCTGGGATGGGCTCTTCTCCCCTTGCCCAGCTCCCAGGGCTGTGAACACTCCAGGTCCGGCTGATTTTGATGGGAAACCTGTTGGGGTGGAGGATTCTTCATTAGTGAGGGTGTCCCAGCAGTGCTGGGAGCTGTTAACTGGTGCTTACTGGTATTCAGCCCAGCTGGGACATCCCAACATGAGCCTTTTCCACGGAGAAAGGCCCAGGGAAGTGCCAGCTCCACCTGCCCGGGGCCTGGGGCCAGAATCCTTTACCAGTGGAGCTGCACTCAGGCTAAACAAAGAGCACCTGAGCTGAGTGCTCGGGTACAAGAGGAGAATCCAGTTCATCCCTTCTGGGATGGAGCTGTGCCAGGTGAATTTTCCTGCTCCTTTCCAGGGGCAGCTCCAGGAGGTGGCTCCTGCAGGAGGAAAATTGCAGGATTGATTGTGGCAGGGTGCACCTTGTCTGGGCAGGTAGATCAGGTGTGTGATGAGCCAGACAGAGGATTATTGTCTGTGCCCAGCAGCTGAACGCTTTGGTGGCCCTGTGGTTTTCCCCCCTGGCTGATGACAATCCAGCAGTGGTTTTGCCGAGCTGGGGCTTGCACAGCTTTCCTAAAATAGCCGGGGAAAGGAGATGACACAACGGGAGGGCATGCTGCAAACGGCACGTAGGCTGTGTGACAGCTGCCCTGCCAGCAGCCGGGCCGGCCCCGGCTCTGGGGACCCTGGCTCCAGCTGGGGACACGGCCCTGGCAGCCGGCAGGGCCCCGGGACAGGCGCTGCACGCCTGGGCGCATCCAGAAGGTGGCAATGGCAATCCACACACACTGCCTGCCTGGGAGAGCCGGGAAAAGAGGATTTCCTGCCCGTGGGGATTTGGTGTTTATGGGATGTTTTCAGAGGGGCTGCACTGTGGCTGCTGTAGAGAGCTCTGGAGTGACACCAGCATTGCAGAAAATACACCTTTCCTGGAAATGCGGCCACGTCCTGGGTATTTTGGGGCTGATTTGTAAGGTATGGAGTCCTCATACACGTTAGTGCATTTAATTTCCTCCCTTCCTCCCTTCCTCCCTTCCTCCCTTCCTCCCTTCCTCCCTTCCTCCCTTCCCTCCCACTAGTTTTGCCTATTCCATGCAGGACTGGGATGTCCCCAATGAGCTCCGTGACATTCCCAAAGTGCCACCACCACCTCTCCAGCCAGATCCCCCTCCCATTCCCTGTGCGTTGGGACCCAAGCTATGGGGGCTTCCTGCCAGGCTCCTGGTCCGTACACACGGAGACATTTGGGGGTGAAAAAGCACCAAAAAAAAAAAAAAGCACAGAAATGTTCCCTCTGGCAGCATCTTCATCCAGGCACCTCTGGGGCTTCTCTCGTGTGAGGAGCTGAAACAAAAGCTCAAGGAGCAAAGTCTGAGTGGAGAGTTCCCCAGCAGAGGGTGGTGTCAGCCCGGCTGGCGTTCCCTGGCTGTCTGTCGTTCCCTGGCTGTCTGTCGTTCCCTGGCTGTCTGTCATTCCCTGACTGTCTGTCGTTCCCTGGCTGTCATTCCCAGCAGTGCCAAGACGCAGGAGAGGAGAGCACCAGCTCCAGCACAAAATCCAACCTCTATAATTTATTCAAGCTCCCTTTTAGGTCAGGACCCTTCCCAATAAACCACGGAGGCGGCAGCAGGGGAATGGGTGAGGTGAAATCCAGGTGCTACTCGGTCAGAGGTTTGCTCCTCTCCACCTTCCTCCAGTACCTGGGTCTTTTCCACACCCCTCATCCTCTTGCAGGACACTTTGTACAATCTGGAGCTCACAGCTCAGCAGCTTGTGCTGGATTCGAGCTCCTCCTGGGCCTGGCTGCACAGGTTTTGGTTGTTTTTATTTTTCCTGCTCTCAGAAATCTCTGCCATCAGCCCTTTGGGTTGTCAGAGGTGGGCGAGGAGCGTGCTTGCTCCAACACCTCCCACGCAGAGCCTGGCTCTGCAGCTGCAGGGATTGCTCCCAAGTGTCCAGGGGCCAAGAATGCTTTTTATTACTCAGTGAAAAAGCTAAGCTGTGCCTCGCAGCTTTAATTATGCACATACAATCAACTCCTCTGTTGTCATCTACCTACAGACCTGACCTCACATGGCAGGCTGGTTCTGAGTCAACCAAAATTATCCCTGGCACGACTCCACTGCCTTCAGTAGCCTCGTGATCCCTGCCCATGGGTGCTGTTGGAGGGCAGAAACGCTTGGTGAAGAGCTGAAAGATCAAGAAAATCATTCTGAGAAAGCACCTCCTCGGGGTATGGGGAGTGTGGGCTGAGATCTGGGTACTCCCAGGGCAGGGCGCAGCTCTGATGCTGAGACTGGAGTGTGTGGATGCTGCTCCCTCTTGGACGGCACTGAGGGACAGCCAGCACCTCGCCATGAAAGAATTCCTCGTACCAAAAAACCCCCAAACTTTCCTTGGAATATGAAACAATTGTTTTCTGTTGGTCGGAGAGATCCTCCTTCCTAGGTGGAAAAGGAAGGATCATGGCTGTGGAGTTGCTGTTTCTCCTTTATCTCCGCTTGGCTCCATTTGGAAGAGATTAGTGCTGCATTTGTTTGACATGCAGGTTAATAGCTTCCCTTCGTCCCAGTCCCGGCTTCCGGTTCTGCCTAGCTGGAAAGCCGGGCTGGAAATTAATCGGCAAACTCTGGGGAGAGAATCTCGGAAGAAAACTCAGAACAGATTTGAAAAGAGGCTGTTCTAAGCCGCGCTGATTTGGAAGGAAGCCACCGGTGAAAATCGGAGATTTTTCAAGAGTTTACTGCCAAGGAGTTAATGCCTGAGAGTCGAGGTTTTTAATAAATACGCTGGTAATTAATTATAGGAGTTGTCCTCCCGTTTGAGAGTCAAGGAACACGATGCCTTGTTTGGGTTAAACATCTCCCCTGCAGTATTTGCAACCCAAACACGGGATGACGAACGGGAGCGAGCGCTCAGACAAAGCGGGGTCTGTGTGAGCGTGTGCGGCCCCGGGGAGGCGGGGGGGCCCCGGCACCGCTCCTGCCCTGCCCCAGGACTGGGGGGACCGGGGGAGCCCCGGCACCGCTCCTGCCCCGGGACTGGGGGAGCCCCGGCACCGCTCCTGCCCCGGGATTGGGGGAGCCCCGGTACCGCTCCTGCCCCGGGATTGGGGGAGCCCCGGCACCGCTCCTGCCGTGCCCGCAGCCCTGGGGGGAACGGGGGAGCCCCGGCACCGCTCCTGCCCTGCCCCGGGACTGGGGGAGCCCCGGCACCGCTCCTGCCCCGGGACTGGGGGAGCCCCGGCACCGCTCCTGCCCCGGGATTGGGGGAGCCCCGGTACCGCTCCTGCCCCAGCACCGGGGGAGCCCCGGCACCGCTCCTGCCCCGGGATTGGGGGAGCCCCGGTACCGCTCCTGCCCCAGCACCGGGGGAGCCCCGGCACCGCTCCTGCCCCGGGATTGGGGGAGCCCCGGTACCGCTCCTGCCCCAGGACTGGGGGAGCCCCGGTACCGCTCCTGCTCTGCCCCAGGACCGGGGGAACAGGGGGAGCCCTGGGGAGAGGGGACCCCACAAAACACGGTGGTGGCTCTGCCAGCGGGGACAGCAAAGCAGCGCCGGGGCTCTGGGCGGATTTCCCGGAACAGGGAGAGGAGCGGGAGGGAGGGAGGGATACAAGGGAGAGAGGGGGAGAGGAAAAACAAAACAAAAAGCAGGAAAAATAAAAAAGGGGAGGGGGGGGGAAGGGAAAAATATTGGGGAAAAAAAAAAAGTGGGCTGCGAGCCAAAGCGTCGCCAAAGCCCCTCCGCCCCCGGGCTCCCGCAGACAAAGGGGCGGCGGGGCGGGCCGGGGGCTGCTCGGTGCTCGGTGCCGGGGGCGGGCCGGGGGCTGTTCCGCTGCCCGGGGCGGGCCGGGGGCTGCTCGGTGCTCGGTGCTCGGTGCCGGGGGCTGTTCCGCTGCCCGGGGCGGGCCGGGGGCTGCTCGGTGCTCGGTGCCGGGGGCGGGCCGGGGGCTGTTCCGCTGCCCGGGGCGGGCCGGGGGCTGCTCGGTGCCCGGTGCCGGGGGCGGGGAGAGCAGCGCTCGCCCCCACGGCGGTGCCCGGCTCGGCCGCGCAGCTGGGCTCCCTCAGCAGCGCAAGTTTCCACCGGGCACCGCCACGGAGTTGCACTGGGGGGCGGCCCCGCCGTGCCCGCCTGTCCGTCCGTCCGTCCGTCCATCCGCCGCTTTGTTCCCGGAGGATGCGGCGCGCCTAACCCCGGCCCAGGCGGTGGGGCCGCAGCGGGGGCAGGGGCAGCCCTCCTCCGGAAAACTCCGCGCCGCCCTCCTTCCTCCTCCTCCTCCTCTTCCTCCTCCTCCTCCTCCTCCCGCTGCTCCCGCTCGCAGCCCCGGCGCGCAGCGATGCTGGCGGGGCCGGCGGGCGGCGATGGAGCGGGGCGGTAGCGCGGAGCCGCCCAGCACCGCGGCCCCTCGGGCGGCTGCCCGCGGCCCCTGAGGAGGAGGAGGAGGAAGAGGAAGGCCGGGGCAGCCAGCAGAGCGCGGCCATGGAGGAGTGGCGGCAGTGCGGGCGCTGGCTCATCGACTGCAAAGTTTTGCCCCCGAACCACCGGGTGGTCTGGCCCTCGGCCGTGGTGTTCGACCTGGCGCAGGCGCTGCGGGACGGGGTGCTGCTGTGCCAGCTGCTGCACAACCTGTCCCCCGGCTCCATCGACCTCAAGGACATCAACTTCAGGCCGCAGATGTCCCAGGTAGGAGGGGAGAGGTGGATGGATGGAGGGGTGGCCGGGCGGGGAACCCCCGGGAGCACCTGGATCCCGGGATGCGGCTGCTGCTGCTCTGCACAACTTGGTGGGATGCGGGGATGGGATGGGATGGGATAGGATAGGATGGGGACCGTCTGTTTCACCCCCCACGGATGAAATGCGGCCGAGAAATTAGGATAAAAATTTGAGAGACCCTAAGGGAATGCCCCCATAGCCTCTCCCTTTATTCGAATAAAGTAAAAGGACTCCTCTGTCTCCTTTTTGGACATAAACCTCTGATGTTTGCGGATTAATTTTCCCAACACCCGGCAGCCCCTCCCAGGCTTTATCCCCCCGGTTTCTCTCTGGGAAAGGCTCCGGGGCGGGGAGAGAACAGCCCGGGCAGGAGGGAAACGTCCCCCTCGTGTTTACAGCCGTGGCGAAACAAAAGCAAATAACAGGGCTCGGAGGAGATGGGATTATTGGGGGTTTTCATGGAGGCGCTGGCTCGTCTGGGATGTGCGGGAGGAGCGGGCGCCGGGACGAAAGTTTGGCTGGGAAGACTCAAAGCAAAATAAATGAATAAATTTATGAAAACACACACGAAGCTCTGGTGCTCTGCGAGGCCGGAGCAGTGCCCGAGCCCCGGTCCCGCATCCCTGCAGCGGGAGGGGATGGGGGCCTCAGGGCAGGGACCCCAATTCCACCCTTGCCCTGTTCTCATCGTGGTTCTCCCATTTGGCTCCTTTAAAAGGGCTCCATCCTTGGAAGTGTTTCCAGTTCCTGGGTGGTTTGGTGGAAGGAGGCTTAAACAAACTGAAAAAAAAAAAACAGAAAGAAAAAAAAAAAAAAAAGAAGTAAAATCAGCTCAGCTCAGGTTGTTTTGTGTCTGAGAGCTCCGCCGGTGTTTTTGCAAGCTGAGCTGCGGGTATTTGCATGGGAATCGGGAAGTGAAATCGATCAGAACAAACGAAATGGGGCTTTGTGCCCTGCCCGCCGGCAGCCCCTGTGTTGACAAGTTCATTTCAGAGCGCCGGCTTTTATTTTTGAACAACAGGTTCTAGCGGTGAAATTCGAAGGGAAACTTTCTGTCTGTAGCTTCGCCGAAACCTTCAGGGATAAATAAACCTCCAGTGCCCACAGGAGCTCAGCTCCTGTGCTGTGAGAGTGAATCCCTCTCCCTTTTTTCCGCTGGAGTTTCCCTCCAGGACGATGTTTGTTGTTTTTTTTTCCAGTTTGTCCCCTTCACCCAGCAGGACACAACCACGTGTGGCTGCTGTGGCTCAGGACAGCCAGGAGCTCCCAAATTTGGAGCCCCTCTTTGGGTGGCAGAGGGCGATTTGCTGTGAGGATGTCCTTGATCATCCTGCAAAGCACCGGGATGGGAATCCCCAGCCCCGTGCTGAAATCAGTAAATAAAAACACGTTCCTGATGCCTCTTCCCAGGGTGGAACAATGCTGGGAGATTTCCTCTTGGCTTTCCAGGCTCTGAACTGATCAAACTGTTTTCCGCTCAGGCCGATGTTGCCAAATTTAATCTGCAGTGGGGAGGGCTGGAGCTCTCCTAGAGCGTGCTGGGAATGGCACACTGTGTTTTGGGGTTTTTTTAAGGGAATGCTGCAATCCCACAAGGCTCATTTTGGTGTGGTAGTTGCCCTGTGGGGAGTTCAGGATGGGTTTGAAGATGTGGCACTTGGGGACGTGGTTTGGTGGCAGATTTGGCACCAAATCCGGGTTGGCCTGGATCTTAGAGGGCTTTTCCAGCCCAAGCTCTGGTTGTCTGTGATGCTGGGCTGGTTTGGGGTGAGGTTTGGAGAGGAGGCTCCTGCTGTCCCTGCCTGGGTGGAAGGGACAGTTCCCAGCCCTGCTGTCTGTAATAAAATCGCTTTCTGCTTATCCCCCCTGGCTGCTCTCACAGCTCTGGGGGCTGTGTGAGGGGGCTGGTTGGGGTGGGTTTGGTGGCCCTGTCTCTGAAAATGAGATCATTAGAGGGGGCCAGCACAGAGCTGAGCCCACAGGACTGCAGGGCATCACCTGGTGTGGGAGTGGATGCTCTGCTGAGGCTCAGCTGGTGCCTCAGCCAGGATGGGACCCAAACCACTCTGGAATCAGCCTTTATCTTTGATGTGCTTGGTAATTCCTGGGAATTTGGGAATCTGGCTTTTCCCCAGGGTGGTTTAAAGGCACTTGTGCTGCCCTGAGGTGATGGGGAGGAAGGGGCTGAGCCCCCTGGGCTGCCCCAGCCCTGCTGTGGCTCTGGGGGAGCAGTTCAGTGTCTCCAGGCCAAGTTTCAGGGGAATTGTGCAGGAATCCATCCTCGCCACCCAGCTGTGATGTGCTCAGACACAGGGCAGGGATGTGCACTGAGGAACTTCAGAGGCTGTTTCTGATGATAAATGCACATTTTGCCTGGCTGGCTGGACTGGCTAACCAGCTGTCTGCCTCACTAGAGAGCTCATTTTGGTATTAATCAGGTAAAGTGCCAGGGGACAAGACACTTGTGCTAGACTTGAAACAGCCAGTAAAATACTCTGTCATCCACCTTTCCCTCTGAATTAAGTGAGGTGTGCAGGTGTGCAATGAAAAACAGATTTTTGCCCGAGGTGAGCAGCGTTTCAAAGGCCAGAGGTGAAATCACAAAATCACATCTCTGCACAGGAACACTTTAAGATCCAGGCACTTGTGTGTTAGTTTTTTTTTTTAAATCCTTTTCTGTGCTGATTTGTTTTTCCTTACAGCTGTTGGAGGTGTGCTGAGAGGTGAGGTTGGAGTGTTGGCAGCACAGGGAGGCTGCAGGGACTGGTGTCCCTGTCCTCCTAAAATGTCCCCAGCCTCATAAAACCTCCCTGTGCTTGTGCAGCAGAGAGGCCAGGCTGGCCACACAGCAGTAGGGAGTTATTAAGCATAATACATGATGATTAATTCAATAAATGAGGCGAATCACCCCGTTAGTTGCAGTCTGAAGTTTGCTTTATTTTCATGTTCGGCTCCAGAGACCCCAAATCTGCTGTTTGGTGGTGCCTGGGAGGATGGGATGACCCAAAGAACTTCCAGAGTGACCAACAAAATAAACAGGAAAAACAATCTTGAGTCCCAGCTCTCTTCTGAGAGTCACTGGACGCCAGGGCAGTTTGGATGGAGTGCAACTTCATTTCTGCTCTTTGCTTCTCTGTTTCTGGAGAGCTGGGAATGGCCTGGGGGTGATTGCCCTCGGTGCTTATCGATCATTATGTCTGGAACTGTGATTGCATTTCTAGGGGCGGCATTCAGGGAGATTTTCCAGCCAAAGTGTGGTGCAAAGGACATTGGAATTTACAGAGGTGGGAGCCCTCTGCTTTGCATTCCCTGCCCCAGAGCCATCCCAAAACCCCACTCCTCTCCCCATTCCCCTTCCCAATTCCAGTCCTCTGTCCCTGTGTGCTCTTGTGATTGAGGCAGAGATCTTTAAGCTTTACGTTTTCATCAATAATTAGGTTTGAATCTTAATTTTGTTAAATCTCTGGTCAAATACAAATTAAATGACTCTCCACTGCTGTTTCAGCGTGAAAAAATATGTGCACTAAAACACCTGCATGTTTGGGTGAGGTTGATATTTGGTGCTGTGAGTTTTATGAGATTTTCCCTTTTTTTTTTTTTTTTTTTTTCTTTTTTTGGCATTTGTCTTAGATAAAATTAATCCTTCCTGACAGGGCCTTGGATGTGTTTGGAGGTTGGTAGAGCAGCCTGCTGCAGGTTGGAGCAGAAACATTGTGGGGGCTGCATCAGCTGTGCCAGACACTTTGCAGGTGTGGGGTTTGTTCAGGAATTATCCAGCAAAACTTGGGGGATCTGGGAGTTTCCTGCAGAGTTCCAGATCTCTGTCCCTCCTCTGCTTCAGTCTCATCCCTCCTGGGGATGCTCTGAAGGGCATTTTTGCTCCCAATCTCTGCAGCTGAAGGAAAATGGGTTAATTCAAGGGAGAACAACTGAGGAAGAAGCAATAACCCCCCAAATCCTGCCCCACTGCCCTGCCCTGGCTGTCTGAGCACCTGCTGCACTCTCTGTGGGTTAAGAAAGGTGAAAATTGGTGCCTAAACAAAGCTGTGGTGGTTTGATTTAACATCAAGACTCCCATGGATATCGTCCCCCCTCAAAGGCTGGTCTGGGCAAAATATCTCTGCTAAAAATCTTCACGGTCTCTGCTAAAAATCTTCATGGTCTCTGCTAAAAATCTTCACGGTCTCTGCTAGAAATCTTCACGGTCTCTGCTAGAAATCTTCACGGTCTCTGCTAGAAATCTTCATTTTCCTGCTCCAGAACCTCCTGGATCTGGAAGTGAAGCAGCCACAGAGTGAATGTTGATGGGTGCTCAGAGTTGAATTTAGCAGTAATGGCCAGCTCATTAAAGATTCTTGTTTGGGAGCACACTGACATCTCTCCAGAGGGAATCCAGCCCTCCCTGCAGCACCTGGAGGTTTGATTGGGGCCCTGGAGGCTGATGAGAGGCAGAAAATTTAATTGGAGTGATGGCTGGGCTGCCCACTGCTCTGCTTTGGGAGCCAGGCAGAAAACTGCCAGCACTGATGGCTGCACCCCACACTGCCTGAGCTGTCACATTTACCTGTTGTTTTTTCTCCATTTGCCACCAAAATTCTTTATATATTTATGTATTTTATTGGCTTATTGGTGATGGAGGTGCTGCTTTGCTGTGACAGCTTGGGAGCAGGTGGCTCTGAGCCTCCCCCAGGTACAGGGGAGGTTGGGGGGATGCTGGAGGATTTGGGGCAGGTGGTTATTCACAAGGCTTTGGGGTTTTTAATGTGCCACTTGAAGGGTTTATAGCTGCAGTGCTTGTAATTGCTTCCATATGTCATGATAGCAGTTAAATATAATTTAATATTATCAGGGCTGGGCGGGTTCTTTGAGCAAGGTTTGTGTAGCTACTCTTGATTTACCCTGCTCAGCTCCTCTGGCTTTTTATTTACTCTCTGCCTTTTTGAAACTGAGCTCTGTTCCAAAAAAAAAAAAAAAAAACAAAAAAGAAAAGTGAAAAATGGCCTGGTTGCATATCCCTGTTTACTGTGTCTCACTGACTTCCCGTTGGGATGTGCTGAGCCTCACAAAGGGAAAAAAGGGATAAAAAAAGGGAAGAAAAGGTGCTGTGTGTGTCCAGCCAGCCTCGGGAGCTGCTGCCACTCTTCCAGCCCAGCCCCACTCAGAGCCCTGAACCCTTCTGGGAGCCTCTTTGTGACCCTCTGAGCTTGGAGGATCCAAATTGAACCTGCAGCTGAAGGCTCATCAATATTAAATATCCTGGTGGGGCAGGAGAAGGTGGAGGGTGCTGGATGGATGCTGTGAGCTGTGCCAAGCAGCCTGAAAAGCAGTGAAAACTTTTATTTTTTTTTTTCCCCTCTCCACGCTCTTGAATGATGGATGAGAGCTAAATACCTGCATTAAACACCTACCAGCAACAGGCTCTTGAATGAATGGATGCCTTTAAAAACACAAAGCCAAAAAAAAAAAAAAAGAAAATAAAAGGCAATTTGGCAATTTGGTGGTTTTTTTTCAAGCTGGGACTGGAATCTGCCTCCTGTCCAGGAGCAGGGGGTGCCTGGGGGCTGGGTCCCTCCAGAGAGGAGCAGGAGGATTTTTGGCACTGCCCAGCTGCTGGGGCTGGGTGAGGAATTGAGGAAATGAGGGATTTTGGTGTGGATTGTGTGGGAGGGCTGAGCATCCCCACCTCAGCCTGCTGGGATGGGACCCAGCACCCCAAATTCTGTGGGTGTGGGAGCCCCCAGACCCTTTTCCTTCAGCTCATCTGGAGCCAGAAGGGACCTGAATTTTGGCAGGGACAGAAATGTTGCTTCAGACTGACCCTGAGTGGGATGGAGAGACAGGGCAAGGATGGACAGACAGGGCTGGGGTGGACAGGCAGGGCTGGGATGGACAGACAGGGATGGACAGGCAGGGCTGGGATGGACAGGCAGGGCAGGGATGGACAGACAGGGCTGGGGTGGACAGGCGGGGCTGGGATGGACAGACAGGGATGGACAGGCAGGGCTGGGATGGACAGGCAGGGCTGGGATGGACAGACAGGGCTGGGATGGACAGACAGGGATGGACAGGCAGGGTTGACATGGACAGGCAGGGCTGGGATGGACAGGCAGGGCTGGGATGGACAGACAGGGGTGGACAGACAGGGCTGGGATGGACAGACAGGGCTGGGCTCTCCCTCCTGGCTGCAAATAGAGCTCAGAAATTTGTATATTTAACAAATCTGTGCTGCTCTCCTGGTGTCTCATCCCCATCCCTGGCCTTTGTGGCTGTGTGGCTGCTGAGCCCTGTGCCTGGGATTTGCTTTTTTTCCCTGCACATTTTGTGCTTATGGGCGTTTGTCTGAGATCCTGGACTAGCCCAGGCCTGGAGTTTAGTCTGAGTTAACAGCAAGGTTTAGCTCAAAAAGGCTTTTTTGGGGTTTCTGTCTCTGATGGGTGTTTGGGCTGAGTCCCCCCCTCCTGGGTCAGGGGGTGTTTGTGCTCTACCCAAAGCCACAAGGGCTCCACTGCAGAAGGAATGGTGAAAATAACAGGTGTGGATGCAGCTTGCTGCTCTGTGGAGGCTCTGAAAAACCCAGCTCTCCTCAGGAGGGTCACTGCAGATCATGTTTGGCCATCAGATTCCCCAGCCTTGTCTAACCAGTCCTGCAGAATAAATTCCTGGGCACCTCTTTGGATCTCTTTGGACGCTTTCTGGACATTTCCCTGCAGTCCCCAAGCAGTTGTTTGAGAGCTGCCAGCCCTTCCTGCCCCAGGACAGAGGATGTGCCTGCCCCTTGTCCCTGCTCTGCCCAGCACCCTTTGCTCTGAGCAGGCAATGTGGAATCTGTTCCTGTTTTGTAACCCTGGCTGGACAGCCAGGATTCAGCTGCAGGAGCCTCCTCTGCCTCCCTGGACAGCCCCCAGCCTGACTCATATCCTGACTGCTCTGCAGTCCCTGCACTCTTGTGGTACAGACCCACCAGAAAATCAGATTTTTATTCACTGGGCTTTTCAGGATTGGGTTTTCCAGCCTTGCTGGGCCTGGGGAACATCTCCCATCTCACAGTGCCCTCTCCCAGGCTGTGCTGCAGGTGATGGAGCTTGTTTGGCTCCCTGGGATGGGAGCCTGGGAGAGCTTTCTGCCTCTCTGGGCTGTCCCCTGGAGCCCCAGCAGGGACCATGACCCTGTGCCTGCCCCCTCTGGGGCCTTGGTTTGCCCCCAAACCTCCAGGATTAGGTAAATGAGGAGAAGGGGAAGGTTAAAAGGTTCCCATGGAGGAAATTTGCTCTTTCTCTTGCAGCATTTGCCTGAACACTGATGGAGGGGTGTGGGATTTGCTGGATGAAGGAGGAAATGATGAATCTGAATCCATGTTCTTAGAAGGATTATATATATTATATTATATATATTATATTATATTATATTATATTATATATATTATATTATATTATATTATATTATATTATATTTATTATATTTTAGATTATATTTTATATATTATGTTTTATATTATATATTATGTTTTACATTGTATTTTGAATGCTATACTAAACTATACTAAAGAATAGAGAAAGGATACAGACAGAAGGTCACAAAGAATGATAATGAAAACTTGTGACTCCTTCTGGAGTCCTGACACAGCTTGACCATAATTGTTCATTAAGTCAAAACAATTCACATGAAACAATCACCTGTTGGATAAACAATCTCCAAACCACATTCCAAAGCAGTAAAACACAGGAGAAGCAAAGGAGATAATATTGTTTTCATTTTTCTCTGAGGCTTCTCAGCTTCCTAAGAGAAGAAATCCCGGTGAAGGGATTTTTCAGAAAATGTGACAGTGACAGAGGGGGAGTGAATTGGCCCTTTTGGAGCACTGACATCTTTTGGTGTGTTTTATGGTGGTTTTCAGCTCAATGGAACATCTGGTGTGTCTGAAGGGGGAACAGAGGAGGTTTGTGGCTGGGGAAGGGGAGGAGTGATTTGTGTTCAGCACAGCAAACACTGAATTATCTGTGAAATCCATGGAAATTGGGGGCACCCAGTGCCTGGAAAACAAATGTGCAGCCAGCCTGGGAGCAGGGCAGTGCCTGTGCCCCTGCCAGAGCTGTGGCAGCTCCTGGTCCCTGCAGCAGAACCCCAGGGCAGGCTCTGGCACCAGGATTACCCAGCACCTGCGACACTGAGAGCTGTTCCTGCCTTTCCAGGATGTGTTTGGCTCCTTGGCGTTTGTCAGAGCTGGGAATGCTCTCAGAGCACTCAGGTTCATGCACAATACAGGTTTTTCCTAAAGCAGAGCCTTGCTCCTGAGAGGTTGGGCTTGGGGCAGAAGCACTGAGAATGGGAGATAGATCTGTGATGGTGTAAATATGTTTTATATATAAAATATGGGCTAGAGATAGGTGTGTTAAAGACATAAATATTTTGCATAAATACTTTATTTATATAGATATAAATATATATACTTTATATCTATATATCTATATTTTATATATATATTTATATAGATATCTATATACATTTTATATCTATATATCTATATATTTATATATAAATACTTTATTTATATATATTCTATTTTATCATTTTATATAGTATAAAATTATAAATTTTATAATTTATATAGTATATATTTATATATTGATATATTATTTATAGTACTTATATTTATATTTTATTATTTATTATATATTTATATTTTATTTATATATAGATCTATTTATAAATATGTTGTTATATAAATATATACAATTTGTCTATTTACATATAAGTAAATATTTAAAATAAATATATAAAATATATAGTTATATATTTATATATAACTAAATATATAAAAGTTTATATATGTATATATATATAAAATATATTTATATGTAAATAAAATCGTATTTCTTTAAGACCTGGCGTGTGTGAAACCCTGGAAATCCCAGGCTGAGTGGCACGGCCCCAGGACAGGAAATGTGCACAGCACTGGGACAGCCTTGTGTGCACATTTTGTGTTTATGGGAAGCACTTTCTCATGTGAGTGATCTTCCAAGAAAATCACTGGTGAGCCTTGGAGAGGGGAGGAGACAAAAAAAAAAAACAACAAAAAAAAGAGACAAGGCTTTTCCTCCCATAGCTGTGGGAGAATTGTGGCTTTAAACAGAAAATAAACCAGAAAATTTCCTTGTAAACTTTTCTTTTGGTTACAACGCATTATAGACTTTGGGAGTGGGGATTGCCTGAGCACAAAGAATTCTGCAGAAAAGAGGAGTTTTTGAAGGGCTTTCTGAAATAATTAAAAGTGTCACCTGGGATCTTGCCAGATGGGAATGATCCCATTCCAGGTCACAGGGCGGGCTCCTGGGTGGCATCACAGATTTGTCACCTCACTTTAACCCTTCCTCATCTGTTGGGAAGGATGAAAGTTTGACAAGAAAGTCTCACAGATACCTGTGCTTAGCAGAAAGATTTTTGAATGTAGAGTCTGATGAAGGAATAGAGATGGAAGCAAGTTTTGATATAGAAGAAAAGAATTGCTGAGCCAGTCTCACTGGATAACCAAGGAGGCAAAGGCTGTGTTAGTTAGAAGGGGTTTGTATGGCTTAGAGCAAAGGATAAACCCACCCCAAACAAGAAGATGTTTTTACCAAGCAGGAAGACAGCACAGGCAAACAAGGCAGCAAATGTGGCAAGTAGAAAAAAGGTCTCAGAATTTTCCACTGCTGAAAAACAACTTCTAGCTTAAAGTGTAATGTACTAGTAAACTAAAAATGTACTAGCTTAAACTGTAATGTACTAACTGTTAGTGATTGGAGAACAGTAACATGAATATGGCAATTATAGCAGTTATGATAGGCTATAGATAAAAAATAAGGTGTAGATTGGTTATTCTGTATTAAGATTCTTAGCAAAGAAAAGTCTATAATGCATTGTAACCAAAAGAAAAGTCTATAATGCATTGTGACCCAAACTCAGGGTCTCCAGGCCTGCCTGCAGCTGGGGCTGGCAGCTGTAGGCACAGCTCTGTCACCCATGGACTGCTGTAACTCATGGATACAACAGACTGCATTTTGGAGAGCCCCTGGAGCCCCCCATCCCTCATTCAGGCTCTTCCTCACCCATCAGTTTTGGGCTCCCAGGGTTTGGGGTGCTCACACTGGTGCAGGAGGACACTTCCAAGGATTTCCCACCTTCAATTGCTGCCCCTCCCTGCAGCTTTGGCCACCTGGAGCTGATGCAATCAGTGTCTCACTGCTGAGAACTTCACCTGAGATGCAGAAATCATGGTCAGATGCCCTGAGCAGCCAAACCTGTTCCTTTGGGGCAGGCTGAGAGCCCAGACAAACCCTTTGCTGCTCCCCTGCTGCATTTCCCACCCTCTGCGTGTTCAGGTGCACGTCCCCAAGCTCTCCCCACATGGAGAACACCTAATTTTTTTTTTTTTTTCCTTAGAGGTGACAAAGGTTAGAAGTGAATTTTCATGGTATTGACAGCTGGGTTATCTCGGGAAGGGTAATGAGGAGGCTTTAATGAAGCTACAGTATCTGCCTGAGAGTGGGGTTTTAGCCAGGTTGTTGCAAGAAGCATTTTCTAATTAGGAGAGATTTAATTCCAGATTTTTGTCATTCCCCCCCCTTCCCCTTTTAATTATATTTGCTAACGTGTTTAACAGCTTTCCCTTCAGAAAAGAACAATTTATTCAAAGGTCATAAATAGATTCTGGCATTAATTACTCCAGGAGCCACACTGGGCTGCTCTGGAGAAAGCAACTCCATGGGGAATGCTGAACCTTTCCCAATTGGGTTTATCTGGGCTTGAAATTATTTTGTTTGCACACTCCCCCCATCAAAGACACCTCCAAAAAAAACCCCAAATAGCTGCATCCACATTTGTGCCCAGCTGAAAACCCCCTGGGACCTTGTAGCTGATTTCCCTGAGTTTTTGGAGCAAATCACAGAGTCTCCCTTGATCTTTTGAAATTTATAAGAAATTATACACAATATAGTAATATAAAAACAATATAATAAAATAAAATTATATAATATAATGTAATATAACATAGAATGTAGAATACAATTAATATAATATAATATAATATAATATAATATAATATAATATAATATAATATAATATAAATAATATAAAATACAAATCTATATATAAATGATATAAATTATATATTATCTATTTATATATAAGTATATATATATAATATAATTTATTTTATTCTATATAAAAAATTTTATATAGAATTTATATATTAAATATGAACTTTATAATAGAATAAAATATAACTTATATATATTATATTATAATACATTACATTATATTATATATTATAAAATATGTAATTAAAATTATAATATTTGGGGGTGTTTTTGTCGAGTAGTTTGGGATCCCCTTGTTGCTGTGGGTGCTGAGCTGGAGCAGGGAGAGCAAAGCCTGGCTGGGGGCAGTGGCAGAAGGACAGAAGGACAGGGCTGAGCTGTTCCTCCTCCTCAGCCCAGCTTAGGTTAATAGTTTTTGTAACCTCCAGATTTTGGAGTGGCTGCAACATCTGTTCCAAGTGATAATAATGCAGTGCTGAGGGGGAATTAGCATACAGCTGCCAGGGCTGGGGGAGAGCCTCTATAGAAAAATAAATGAATTTATTGATGGAAGATGAAGCCTCATCGAGTTTTCATCGTTCTGGTGATTTTGGCAGCGTGGGCAAAATCTGTTCCTGTGCAGTGGGAAGGGCTGGGGCTGGGCTGTGGGACTCTGATGTGATTTGAGGCTCCAGTCTCCTTTGTTTTGTCATTTCACCCCAAGCCAGGAGTACTTTTTGCTGGCTTTGGGTTCCTTTGGAAGGCTCCATCTGCCAGATGAGCCCAGGCTTGGGCTGGCTGTGTGTGTGGGGAATATTTAATATCTCTGGGAATAACTCTGCTCTCTCAGTGACCTGATCCAGTGGGTGCCATCCCTGCACATTGTGCTCATCAAAACCTCTTTTTCTTGCACTTTGGCCCTTGCTGTGCTCACCAGGTTTGTGCTGGCACTTCCCAAATGCGTTCCCTGTGCTGGTCCCTCTCCATCCTTCATCCCCCTCAGGGGTCAGGATCCAGCACTGAGGTCAAATATTTCCGTGGCTCTTTCTCCCCTGGTGTTTTCCTGGCATCCTGTGATGTGACACTTCATTTTTTCCTTGAGGAAAGGCAGACAAACATTGCTTTTGTTGCTTTGGGGAAATGCAGGGGAAGGTGATTGAAGTGCTCTCTGAAGCCTCACAGACTTGAAAGCGAATTTAAAATGCTCAGGTTTTAAAATTTATAAACCCAAGAGTGATGATTGGTGAGATTCTGGATTCTGGAGGGATTCCCCTCCTTGTAGAATAATACAAAAATTAAACTGAAGCCAAGCCACGTTCAGCTTTGGGCTCCACCAGCAAGAACTGAGTGAGCAGAATTATCTGTTTTATGTGTTTAAACCATCTTAAACACCTGATTTGCCTGAATGTGAATGAAAGGACTCAAACTTCAGTAAATTCAGAGGGGCAGAGAGGAATTGCCAAAGATGTGGCTCTGTGTGTGTGCAGGGATGCTGAACCCCTGGGATGGGGCAGAGGGAAGGAATAACCCCCTGTAGCCACCAAATTTTCCAGGGTCTCTTCACAGGAAAATCCCTTTTTCTCTGAGCAGATGCAGAACTGCTCAAATCTTGTTTGGTTTGTTTGGGTTTTGTTTTATTTTTTTTTTTTTTTGTTTAGTTTGGGGTGTTTTTTCTTGGTTTTTTGGGTTTTTTTAGGGGTTTTTTGTTGTTGTTGTTTTTAAGGTTTTCTGTTGTTGTTGGGTTTTTTTTTCCTCTGATTTAGAGTGTTTTTTTTGGTTAGGTTTTTTTGGTTTTGTTTTTTAGTTTGGATTTTTGTTTGGGTTTTTTTGGTTTGGTTTTTTTTTTTTTGGTTGGGTTTTTTTCTCTCTGATTTAGAGGGGGTTTTTTGTTTGTTTTTTTTTGGTTGTTGTTGTTGGCGTTTTTTCCCCCTCTGATTTAGAGTCTGGTTTTTTTTTATTTTTATTTTTTGGGTGTTTTTGTTTGTTTGGTTGGTTTGGCTTTTTGGTTTTGGGTTGTTTTTTTTTTGTTGTTGTTATTGTTGCTTTTTTTTCCCCCCCCTCTGATTTAGAGCTTTCTTTTTGAGAGGCAGCTCTTCTAACAGCAGTGTGAGGGTGTGAGGATGCTGTGTGACACAGCCAGGGTGTCAGGAGTGCTGTGGCTCTATAGAAACCCGTTATTCAGCTGAGCAGGGCTGTCATTACCTGCCTCTGCTGCTCCCAAAAAGAGATATTTAACTTGTCTGTGCTCCAGGTGCTTTAATAACTGCTTGGGTTTGTCTCTGGCACGTCAGCAGCCAGGCTTGGAGTGCTGAAGGATCAACGTGCAGCTTCTCCTCCCTCCACCCACTGAGGGTTTTATTCAAAAATTGGACAAAAATCCTCCTGGCACTGGCTGCTCATCCCACCCAGGGCTGGCTCAGGTCTCTGGGCTTTAACATTTCCAGTGTCTGCGGATCTGAAATGGATTTTCAGCCTCCCACCCCTGCTCTCCTCATGTTGTGCTCCCTGGAATCCCAGGAGAACCAATAATCCCAGGGGTGATGGGCTCATGCCCGTCCCTGGGTGTTCTGGCATTGTTATTCCTGAAAAAATTCTGCAGAACTTCTCTGGGAAAAAACCAAAACCAGACAACTGCTGGATTTTCACAGTTGTGTGGGTTTAAGGCAGCTGGGGAAAGCTGTGGGCTGCTCCCACACCCTGGTTCTTTAGGAATCTCCCTCAGCAGTGGATGTGAGTGCCCAAAAAAACCACTTACCTGTTACTGTTTGCACTACTTTGGGTTATCTGCATTGCTTCTTGGATTATTTTTGTGTTACTCATGGATTCCCAGGTCCAGGCCCCACTTGGTGCCAGGCCCCACTTGGTACCAGGCCCCACTTGGTGCCAGGCCCCACTTGGTGCCAGGCCCCACTTGGTACCAGGCCCCACTTGGTACCAGGCCCCACTTGGTACCAAGCCCCACTCGGTGCCAGGCCCCACTTGGTGCCAGGCCCCACTTGGTACCAGGCCCCACTTGGTACCAAGCCCCACTTGGTGCCAGGCCCTTTGCAAGCAGAGCTGCTGGTCCTGGGCAGAGGTTATCCCAGAGATAATCTGGGAATGCAGAGCACCCAGATCTCATTGTGCCTGAGCAGAACCCTTGGCCAGGGTGATTTGTTGTCCCTCTGCCCTGCTGGGGCTTGGGGAGGGACAGCTGGGCTGGATTTTGTAATCCAGAATTTGTTTTTGTCAGGAAGGGCTCAGCTGCTGGGTTATTGCTGGGTTATTGCTGGGTTATAGCTGTGCCTGTTGGTGCATGGCTGTGTGAAGGGAAGGGGACAGAAGTGTGAATTCTTCCTCCCCTCCTCATCCTCCTCCTGGGGTGGTGCTGAGTCCCAGGTTTAGGACATGGATCCTTTTGCAGCTCCAGAAGTTTGGAGAGCTGTGGGACAATCTGTGCCCTCCACAGCATTCCCTGGGTGCTGTCCCTTCCCCAGGCTGCCCAGGGGCACCCCCAAACCTCCCAGCCTGCAGAGAGGCTGGAAGGGAGCTGAGCTGCATTTCCCAACCCTCCAGAGGGTTTGGGAGCAGTTTTGGGGTCACACTGACCTGCTGTGAGACCTTGGAGCTCCTTGTGGAGGGATGAAGGGTCCAAGGCACAGGCAGAAGTTTGGAGGTGCTGTGTGACCATCCCTCCTGCCTGGATGCTGTTTCCCTGGGAATTTGGGCTCGTTTTGGGAGTGGTGCTGCTGTCAGGTTCTGGGATGTGCCTGGAGGTGGGGAAGGAGGATTCCATCCTGGTGCTTGTGCAACCCTGGAGTTCCTCCCTGAGCATTCAGAGCTGGGCTTGACACTGGGCTGCCCTGGAGAAAGAACTCTGTGGGGAATGCTGAACCTTTCCCAGCTGGGTTTATCTGGGCTTGAAATGACTTTGTTTGCACACACCCCCCATCAAAGACACCTCCAAAAAAACCCCAAATAGTTGCATCCACATTTGTGCCCAGCTGAAAACCCCCTGGGACCTTGTAGCTGATTTCTGAGTTTTTGGAGCAAGCCTGCAAATCACAGCATCTCCCTTGATCTCTTGAAATTTGTTTTATAAGATTTGGGTTTTTTTTGTTTTTGTTGAGTAGTTTGGGATCCCCTTGTTGCTGGGCACAGAGCAGCTGGGAGCTCATTCCATGTGCTGGAGGAGGGACAAAAGTTCAAAAGTTGAGTGTCTGAGTGAGCCCAGCAGCTCCATACCAGGGGAGAGCTGACATGGCAGGAAACCAAAACTGCAGTTGTGTTTCAGATCGTTGCATCACTTTTACAGGATGTTCCTTGCATTATTCAGTGCAGTGTGAGGAAAGTTTCCTGGGGTGGAAGGAGATATTTGGGAGTGGAGGAGGATTAAAAATTCCATGAAATCCCTTTGGTCCTTCCTGCCAGGCTGGGCAGTGATGGATCAGAAGAGTGAGCACATTCTGGGGTGTGCAGGGCTGGGCTCACAGAGGGCTCAGCTGTCTCTGGGCTCACCGAACTCAGAGATTTGGGATCTGGGAAGAGCCCCCGGGGGCTGCCAGCACCCTTTGGAGCTCTACCTGTGCTGCTCCAAAGCCAGAGGTGGAGCAGCTTTGTTCCCTGGAGGCTCCAATCCCCACCCCAGGGCTGGGAGCAGCGCTTGGCTCCCTCAGCCTCTCCTCCCTGGAGCCCTTGCCAGAGCTGCAGCCGGCAGATGTTGGTCCCTGCCCCAGGCCTGGCCTGGGAAGGCTGTTCCTGGTGGAGAGTGCTCCAGGAAAAGGCTCCATCTGCTCCCTGAGTGTGAGCAGAAGTGACAGGTCACGATGACTTTACATGACATGTTATTTTTGCTCCCCTCCCCGAGGCACTCAGCAGCTGGAGAGCTTTTCCCCCACGGAGCTGGAGGCAGCTCTGCTTTGAATAAGAGCTTTTTGCATTGGAAGCTACACCTTAGGAGAGATGTTTTATTTCCCTGGCTGTTTATAGCCCTGTAAAATACTGTGGAGCCTTCATCTTCCCCTCTTTGCATGGTCTCCATTGCATTATGCAGAGGAACAATTTATTCCTAACAGCTCGGCCTAATGTGTGCCACAGCCATTTCCACAGGAGCCAGACCTGCCTTAATGTTTGCTGGATGGCTTTTTAAATGCATTTTGCTGGCTCCTAAACCAGGCTTTTTAATAGCTCCTGCTCAGAGCTGAATGTACACAAGTCTGACAAAAACCTTGGTGCTTGTTCTCACACCTTAATTCTGGGCTTAAAAAATCCCTCCCTGAGTTCCACTCTCTGTGTGTGTGTGTGTGTGTGTGTGTGTGTGTGTGTGTGTGTGTGTTGGTGGAGGCAGTTGCTAAGAGAAGGGATAATTTAAAGCAGAAGGAAGTCATACATGCAGCTGTACTAAAAATTAACTTCAGTTGGGTGGTACTTAGGAAATTAAAGCAGGGATGCTGCCAGAAACAAAAAAAACAAAAAAAAACAAAAAAAAAAAAAAAAAAAAGGGGAAATGAAGAGTTTGCCTTTGACTGGGTGTTGATAGTGTCTTAACTGTGTCAGTAAAGTCACTTTAATTCGTGGGTCAGTGAGCTTTTTTAGGGCTGCTGCCTGTTTTAGACTTATTGATCCTCTCCCATTAAGCTCCAAATGTTGTCCTTTCCTGTCCAGACAATTCTCAGCCCAGTCCAGCAGAGTGGGTGGCTTTGGAAGGAGATGGAGTGGAGCTGCTGAGAAGGAATCAGATGCTGCTGCCAGTTCCCCTCTTCACCCCTCTGGCTGAAGCTCAGCATTAAATGGTCCAGCCCAACACATCCCTGGGGCCTTATCTGCATCCTCAAATTGTACCAAATTAATTAGCCTGGCACAGCAAAAAGCAACCCAACCTTCCCTAACGCTCTGCAAATGCAATTACCCTGCTACCAGAGTTTATTTGAGATATCCCAATTAACAGCCTGCTTTGCTTGTGCACTGTCTGTTGGAGCTGCTCCTGTCTGGCTGGGAAATTCCTCATTAAATCCATGGAATCCCAGACTGGTTTGGGTTGGAAGGGACCTGGGTGCTCATGCAGTGCCCCAGGGCAGGGACACCTTGCACTGGAGCAGGTTGTTCCAGAGGAAATGATGTCCTGGGGAATGGCTGGGTTTGACAGGACCCAATTCCATGCAGGAATTCCCAGACAGCCAACCTGGATATTCCCACTGTGTCTCCCACAGGGAGATTTTCCAGTGGAGTTTTCCTGCTTAAGAGAGTATAAATCAGTGCAGAATTACACAAATATTTGTGATTAATCCCCAACACGCAACTTCCCATGGAATAATTTCCCAAAGCCTAGTTTGAAAAAGTATAGCCCCCCCCAACACAAAATAATGTTCTTAAAAGGATAAAAATGATAAAAATATTTCTCTGCTTGTGTGTGTTTAACCCCTGTTAGCCTGGCTCAGAAAGGAGAACTTGCCTTACAGAAATACAAAGCCAGATCTGGAAACTGTTCAGTCAAAGCATTTTGGGAGGATTTCCAACCCCCTCTAGCCCCAGGTGCCAGCTTTGGGTGCACCCCTGATGTGTTACTGTAATAAATGAGTGTGTGGAGCTGCCAGGAATGGGATGTGGGTGTTAAATTAGAGGGTCCTGTTATCTTGTTATCCTCCCCAAGCATTAATTTATAGAAATATCCAGAGCCTTGTTTCCCGTAATCGCTGGGATCTGTTCTCAGGGGTGGTTTTTATGAGCTGGGGACCTGACCTTTTTAAGCAGCTTTACAAATTAAGTAGCCAGCAGATTAATTTTCTGTAGCCTGTTTTCATCATGGGGAGCAGGAACTGTTCTGCATTGCTGGGGCAGTAAATTTTACCTCTGGAGCTTGGCAAGGGAGGGGAAAATAAAAAATCTTCCAGATAAGGTAAAATAGTCACATTCTCAAGGAGAGATTGAAATAAATTGGGCAGAAATGAAGCTGCCCTTGTTTTAATCCAGGAGAGGTCAGGGACAGGGTTTTGCCCAAAGCCAGGGAGGTTTGGAGTCTGTGGCCAAAATTTAAGCACTGCTCTATGCGGAAAGATCTTTAATTCATGGTGGTAAAAAATCTCTTGATGCTTTAGGAAACTTCCCAGAACCAGACTCAGTTCTGGCTGGAATCTCTCACTCAATTCCACCCTTGCAAAAAAATGACTCGTAAATGGGGGGTGATTTCCTTTTTGTTGCCTGTTTTGTTGCTGTGATGTGAGTTGGGATAATTGAGCTGTGCTGGGGCTGGTTTAGGACAGCCCTGCCCCTGCTGGGGCTCTGAGCATCCTTCCAAATTGGAGTTTCCTTCCAAACACAGCGCCAGGATTGAGGAGTGATGGCTCTTGTGCTTCTCACCTGGTTTTCACTGATGTCACAGTGATTGCAATGATGCTTGATACTCTCTAGTAAGGAATTAAACCTCTCCCTTTCCTCCACGAGGGCTGAGAATGCTTAATTGAAATCTTACAGATAAAATACAGCCTCTAATCTTAAAATCTTCAAAAAAAAAAAAAAAGAAACCCAACCAACCAACATCACAGTAATGCCAGTGGCCTCTTCATCCTCCCCTTGATCAAAGTTCATTCTGATTTTTATCTGGTGCCTCCATTAGAGATGATGGTTAACCTTCAGATTTCCTGTCTGGGCCTCCCAAGCTCTGTGATACTCACAGTTACTCTTCAGTTAATTAATTTCCTTGCAGTGCTGCAAGGAGAGGAACTGAAACCCTGAATGCAAATTGCCCAGGGCAGCACGAGTGCTTTAGGTGGAAAGAAAAATGGGTGTTTGTGCTTGTGGGTGGGTTTTCCTTCCCTGGGACACAAGATGGGTTTGGGGTTGATGTATTTAGGGCAGATGGGATTTTGGGATGTGCTCTGAAGCTTTCTGGAGCTGGTAGAGACTCATGGGGGGCTTTTCCTGCTGCCAGGGGAGTTCTGAGTACCCAGCTGTGGGTTCAGCATTTCAAACTCTGGTATTTTCCTGTTCCTGGGGGGAAGGTGCAGTGCAGGGGGTTCATCCCATCCTTGGTTTAAATGTGAACGTGACCAAAATCCCTTCCTGTTCCCAGCACTGCTTCTTCCTATACTGAAATGCCACAACACCATTCATTATTTAAAGCTGAGGAGAGCAAGAAGCCCTGAGTGACCCCCAGGATGGCAGGATGTCTGTCCATCCTCTGTCCCCAGGCACAGAGCAGCCACCCCAGGCTGCTCTGCCCAGCTCTGCCAGCCCCTGCCTCAGCTCCTGCTGCTGCCCAGAGCTGGAAATTCAGAAATTCAGTGCTCAGCTCTCCCCATCATCCAGGAGGCTCAGAGGAGCTCTGGGCAGTGGCTGCTCCCTCCCCAGCAGGAGCTGTGCTGCAGGAGAGTTGTTCATGTTGGAGCAGCAGTGCACAGGTTGGTTGGCCCAGGGGCACCCCACAACCCCATTTCTGCTGCTTTTTTTGGGTGAGGAAGGTGCTGAGCTGCTGGAGCCAGCCTCAGCTCTGCCCCGAGGAGCTGCTGGCAGAGCAGAGCCCTGCTGTGCAGCCACCAGCACCCAGGGACCTGTCCAAAAGCACATTTTGGGCTCAGACTTGTGAAAATGCAGCTTGATTTCGTGTGCAGGTCTGCACCAGTTCTCCAGAACGCGTGGAGTGTCGTGGTTTTAATTCCTTCTCTAGGCAGGAGCTGGGGGGTGTCTTTCAGCATCATTACCTGCTGCCATTAAGTGAAATGTTCTGCGAATTTGTTGTCTGCTTCTAAAAATGCCATCCCGGCCCCTGGGGTGACATTTGGGGGCCGTTTCTCTCCAGACCCGCTGGCCTGGTTTTCAGCAGGGCTCTGGGGGTGCCTGGCAGCCCAGGAGGTGTCACCCAGCCCTGGTGTCACTGTGCTCTCTGCTGGCCTGGGGGCTGAACTCTCCCCTCCAGGTCGCGTCTGGTGCACAGAGCTCTGCAAATCTCAGCACTGTGGGATCTGCTGAGGTCCCCAGGATGAAAGAGGAATTGATGACTCTGACTCTTAGGTTCTTAGAAGGCTAATTTATTATGATGTGATATTAATATGTTATTACATTTATATAAAAATATATTATATTTATATTGCATATAAATAAATTCACATATATTTAATATATTATTATACATATCATATATTATTAATATGTTGATTATTATATTATATTATATTATATTATATTATATTATATTATATTATATTATATTATATTATATTATATTATATTATATTATATTATGCTGTGCTAAAACTATACTAAAGAATAGAGAAAGGATACAGACAGAAGGTTACAAAGAATGATAATCAGAACTCGTGACTCTTTCCAGAGTGCTGACACAGCTGATGGTGATTGGTCATTAAGTTAAAACAATTCACATTAAACCAATCAAACCTTGACTGATCCAAACACCTGTTGGATAAACAATCTCCCACCACATTCCAGAGCCTCAAAACACAGGAGAAGCAAGGAGATAAATATTGTGAGGCTCCTCAGTTTCCCAGGAGGAGAAATCCTGGCAAAGGGGTTTTTCAGAGAAAATGACAGACCACAACAGACATTTGCTGTTTTCCCAGGCTTTTATTTCCTCCATCACCCATTTCAAAGGTAAAAGCTGTGAGTTATGAATGTTTTCCTTGGCTGAGAGTTTGCTTTGCAGGGGTGATTTCCCTGTGGGTGATGCTCTGTGGGATGAATGTGGCAGGAGTTTGTTTGTTCTGCCTCCTGGCAGGTACCCTGGCACTTCTTGCACTGAGGGAAATGCCACATTTGGCTGTAATTTTGGAGGCTTTGTCAGAGTGAAGTGAGCCTAATTGGAAAGGAGTCACCCCACAGCGTGACTGTGTGCAGAAAAATTGAATTTTCCCCACCATGGATGAATAATGCCATGGCAGGCATACAAGCTCTTCCCAGAAGAGTCTTTTGGATGTTGGAAGGATTGCATGCTGTTGGTCTGATGGCAGAATTTCTAAAATCAGATTTCTTGAGGTGCTTTAAGAAAGCAGAGTCTGCAGTGAGGCCCCTGAAATGAGGATGTTCCTCTGGCTAATCTTAGCTCAGGGGTGTTTGGGGATCATAAAAATCACAGATTTTATGGAAGGGACCATAATCCTCATTGGAGCTATGGGCAGGGACCTTCCAGATATCAATGAATATTTAAAATCTACTCATATGGGACTCCTCTATAACTGATATATAAAGATTTTTAATTCAGCTTGCATGTTTGATTATTATTTGTCTGTTTTGACAACTTTGCATGAATGACACTGCAGTCCTCTGCTGCAGACACCCTCCAATCCCACCCTGTGGCTCACAAAACTTTCAGAGCTTGGCTCTTCACCACTTTTTCAGGGCAGCTTGGTTTTGAAGAGACAAAAAATGAGTTGTGGGAATGTCTTGCATGAGCCCAGGCTTGCAGGCTGCGCCCAGTGCTTGACGTGACAAGGCTGCATTTGCTGGCTTGGCTGCTCTTGACTCATCTGAGAGCTGCACCAGAGCTTTTCTCATCCCTGTCCTGTCCAGAGTTCATCAGGGTCCCGTTCCCTGGGCCAGCCTGAGGAGCAGGAGGGCAATGCCTGCCTGGAAAGCTCCCTGGAAGAGCAGCCCTGCAGTGTAACCCAAGCTGGGCTTACGCAATTCCTGCCTTTCCTCAAGAGCAGCTGAGTGCTCTGTTGTAATTTGATTGTCATGGTTCAGGTCAAGTCCTCTCTCAGAGCTTTGGGCTGGCCCAAATGCTTGGAGTTTTCTCTGCAGGAGCCTTCCCACGCATGGAGTTATCTCATTTCTTCATCAGCTCCCAGCAGGGTTTGTTTTTCACATGTCCCATCTCTTATCTGTGGTCGTGTTTTCAGGGGTGAAGTGTGATCCTGGGTGAGGCAAACACAAGGTCGGGAATCACAGCAATACTGTGAGCTAAGACATCTCTTTCTTTATTATTTTTTTCCTTTTTCCCCCTCTTTTTAAATTGATTTCTCCTGAAGGAGCTGTGTTTCCTCCAGCAATAAGAGAAAGAGGCTGGGTTTGGGGAGTGTAGAAGGGAACTCTTCATTCAGGATGCCAAATGTGGGCAGGTTGAGCAATGCCTCCAAACCCTCCTGCTCCCAGGCTTTCTGCAGCCCCAGATTTCATTGCTCAGGCAAACCCAGCCTGGATTTATCAGTCTGCAGTGGAGACACCCACATCTGGCATGCAGCACTCTGAGATTCCTGGCTTCTGGGAGAAAGCCCAAAGGAACCACCTTGGATGGATTTGCTGGGGCAAATGATGAACCCTGGAAGTTTCTGGGTTTCTCCTCTGCATGATCCTTGGTGGCCTGCCCACACTCAGGGGTGCAAAGCCTCTCTTCCCTGCCTTGCCATTCATCCCCCAGGAGCTGCTGGACACCAGGGCTCAGAGAGGGGCTGTGCCCACCTGCTTTTGCCAGAAACTCTTTGTTATTCCTGGGATTGGCTCTTCAGATCTTTTAGAAATATCCTAAAAGATCCATTTTGCCCACCTTCTCTTGCCAGAAACTCTTGTTATTTCTGGGATTTGCTCTTCAGGTCTCTTAGAAATATCCTAAAAGATCCATTTCTAGATTGGGGTTTTCCAGAACCCCAGTGGGAAGCGTTTGGGTGACACAAACCTCATTTCTATGCCTGGGGGGGTTGCACCAGTGCTGAACCTGTTGGACCTGCTGGATTTGGGGTGGCTGGGGCAATTTCAGCCCTTGTGAGCACCATGGGTGAAACCCTGCCAGGCATTGCAATTAAAGCCTTAAAACCTTAATTATTCTGCCTTTCCCAGTGTTTGCAGGCCCGGGAGGGCTCCACAAAGGAGGGAAGTACTGTCAGCAGTGGCAGCTCCAGTGTTTTCTCTTCGGGAAGTTGCAGCTTCCTTCCTCTCATTTAGAGCCCCTGAGTGCCGTGGGGTGATCGTGGATGGACAGACGGACGGAGCCCGGTGTTCCCCCAGGAATGTGGGATCTGCTGCCTCCTGGCACCAGGGAGGGGTTTTGGGGCTTTGGGGAGGCCATCAGTGCTGGTGGGAGTTCACCTCTGAGCACACAAACATCTGGGCTTGCCTGGGGCATCCCAATGTCACCAGAGCCTTGTCCCCTCCTCCAGCCCTGAGTTATCTTGAGTTACCATCTCAGCTGCCTGATGGATGGGGGGTTTAGCCACACTTACAGCCTTCTTTTTGCTTTTTCTTTTTTTTTCCCCATGTGTAATGGGGGAAGTGAGCCTGGCAGTCTCCATGGGGAGTTCAGGAGTCAGGAAAACTTCCTTGGATAAAATAGGATGAGCTCTTGGAGCCCTGGGCTTGGCAGGGTGACAGCAGCACCCTCTGAGTGTCCTCTGCCTCTGGGTATTTAACAGGTTACTCCATATTCTCTGTTTGTTATTGTTTTACTTTTATTTTGTAGTTTTTAATTATTTTTTCACAATTCCATGTATACTCTGGTTTCCAGTTCATGGGTTTTATATTGATAACTGAGAGACCTCTTCCCTTCGAGAGCCCATGATGGGAAATTCCTGAGGGGTGACTGGGGGGGATCTTTCTCCCTTTGAGCCATGCCAGGGTGATGATGAGTGAAGGTTTGAGGATGATTCCTGGGGGATCTTTGTCCCTTTGAGCCATCCAGGGCAATGATGGGTGAAGGTTTGAGGATGATTCCTGGGGGATCTTTGTCCCTTTGAGCCATCCAGGGCAATGATGGGTGAAGGTTTGAGGATGATTCCTGGGGGATCTTTGTCCCTTTGAGCCATGCCAGGGCGATGATGAGTGAAGGTTTGAGGATGATTCCTGGGGGATCTTTGTCCCTTTGAGCCATGCCAGGGCAATGATGGGTGAAGGTTTGAGGATGAGCAGGACCAGAGCAGGGCTTGGCAGCCTCTCCTGCCCTGCTGCTGCTGAACCCTTGCTGTGCTTCTCTTGGGCCTGGTGGAAGCTCCTGGTGAGTTTGTGCAGGAATTTTTCATCCCCCCTGAGCTCTGGCTGATTTTCCTCCCTTTTCTTGCTTTCCCTCAGTTCCTCCCCGTGCCCTGCTGTGGGTGGTTGCTGAAATCCATGGTTGCTTTCCCTCAGGTGCTTTCCTAGGGAAAAATGGTGCTTGTGAGAGGATGTGAGAAGGAGAAGCTGTGGAGAGGTCAGCCCTCATCAGTGTTTCAGGCTCATTAATCAGCCTCCCTAAGTGGAATTTGCCCAGCCCTGGAGCGCTCAGCAATGGGAATGGCTTTGAAAGGCAGAGGGGGGGTGGGAAATAATAGTGCTAAACTGTTTGAGAAATAATTTCATTCTCCACTTCTCAATAGATAAATCTGCTGTCCAACAACCTGAAATTTAATCTGTCTATCTGA
Source organism: Molothrus aeneus (assembly GCF_037042795.1). NCBI lineage: Eukaryota > Metazoa > Chordata > Aves > Passeriformes > Icteridae > Molothrus > Molothrus aeneus. The sequence goes on along the minus strand of NC_089664.1, from coordinate 8,082,281 downwards.
AGTAATTGATGAGCTCTGACTTGAATCCAAATGCGTTGGGGAATTCTCTGCAGAGGTTTTGTGCTGCCTCTGCACCAGAGACAATGGGGCAAAGCTGGGGAGGAACAGAGCCAGCAGGAACAAAGCCATGGGAGATTTGGGGGGGAATCCAAGCTCCACTGGTGCTTTTAACTCGTTCCTGGCCCCAAAACTGCCCTGGGGAGGCCTTGGTGTGGAGGGGAGCTGGATGGGGCAGAGCCACTTGGGGAGGTCAGATACAGGTCGTGATTTTCAGTTTTAGAGAATGGTTTGGGCTTGAAGAGACCTTCAAGACCAGCCAGTCCCAACCCCTGCCCTGTGATGGCTGCAGCCCTGCAGGTCCCACTGGATACCCCTGGGCTTTCTGTCCATTCCTGATGCTGGAGGAAGCCAAGGGAGATTTGATGAGTAGCAGAGGACAGCTCACTGTGGCTCAGAGGTGCATCCTTTGGCTCTCTGCAGAGCTTTGGGCCATGGCACACCTGTTTTCCCCTGGTCAATGATGTGTTTTCTCAAGGAACCAGCCTGCCCGTTTGCAGAGCCTGTGGTCAGCAGATGCTCCCAGCTCCCTGTTGAGGACTCGCTTCTCTTCCAGCAGTGAGATAAGAGGAAATCTGACATCAGGGCCAGGAAGTGCTAAAGAAAGTCCCTTGCATCATTCAGCAGAGGGGTTATCTCCCCCAGCAGAGCTCCAGCATTGTCTGCATGCTGCAGGACACATTTCAAGCCCACAGCTTTGGCCACATTGCCCAGACACCCCTTGTGCCATTGTGTGCGCCCCACACAGCCCCAAACCCTCTCCTAAAGGCCCTTCCCAAAGTGCTGTGAGCTGCTGGATGTTCCTGCCCTTCCAGGCAAAACCATCCTCCTCATTTCTTTCCTTTCCTTTGGTTTTTTATGGCATTTTTTAGGAGTCTCTCAGAGATTCCCAAGCTCTGCGTGTCCATCCCCAGTGTGAGGAGCAGGGGCTGCTTTGGTGCTCCTCCAGACCCCACCTGGGATTTCTCTTTGGTTGTTGAGAGACTGCTGCTGCATTCTCCAGCTTTTTGGCTGTCTCTGCCATTCACCAGGCTGAGAAAGTGACGGAGTCCCCATCCCTGGTGGGATTTAATGGGGTATGGACGTGGCATTTAGGGACGTGGCATTTAGGACAAGCCATCCCCTTAGTGGAGGGCTTGGCAGTGCTGAGTTGATGGTTGGACTTGATCTTAGAGGTCTTTTCTAACAAAAATGATTGTTTTTCCATTAACAAAGCAGTTTTGGTGGGTGCATGCGTGGCCTTCAAGCCTTTAGGGCTGGGATGTGTCTCCAGCCCACCCTGAGTAGTTTTCTCTTCTGTGGTGAATTTGCATTGGCAATGGCTCCTGTCCTTGTCAGTGCAGGTGCCACGGGTGCCCAGTCATTTGGGGACTGCAGGGAGGGGCCTGAAGTGTGGGCTGTGAGGAAGAGTCACCCACACCCTCCCCACGAGTCCTCTCCCACCCCCAGGGCTGGAGTTTCCAATTGCAGAAACGTCTGACCTGCCCTGGGCTGGCTGGGCACGTCCCTGCTGAGATCCCAGTGCAAAGTGGACTTACCCAGGTGCCAAATTATCCCTTTTTTTTGACCTCCCCTGGAGATGCCTCCAGCGCATTTCTGAATTCGAGTGGCACAAAAACTTGGCAGCCCAACCCTTTGTATGCCCTGTGATTGCCTGAGGAATCTCTAAACTCACTGAATCCAGTAAAAGAGAGAAAATTGTGAAAACCTTCTTTTAAACAGAGCATCCCAGAAGCTGCTGGGGAGCTCCCAGTGTCTCCCAGGCCTTGGGGGGGACCCACTGTGTGCAGGAGGGTGGCCAAGGGCTCCAGTGGGAGTTCAGAGCGGTTTATTCACTTTATGACTCTGCAGAGTGGTTAAAAATAAGCAGAGCTCTTCTGAAACTGGCTGAGTGCAGGTGATGGGGCCCTTTGCTGCCTCTCTCTGGTGCTGGTTCTTACAACAGAGCTGGCCACACTTTCCTCATCCCTTATCAGGCTTAAGGGTGTTTTGTTTCACCAGGTGACTTTCTTGCTCTGTTTTTCACAATCCCATCCCTGTTCCAGTCCCTCTTCCATATCTGATGGGCTTTCCAGTGCCCAGCATGTTCTCCCCAGCCATGGATTTGTTCTGGGGCTGTCCCAGGGCCTGGAAATGTTGGTGGCCATGGAATTCTGTGTGCTCTCAGCTCTGTGCCCAGGAGCCATGGCTGGTGGCTCCCAAGGCTGTTTGGGATGCATAGGAGGATGGTAGGGTTGGGAATTTGTGATGTTGCTGCTCCCTTGCTCTCAGGACCCTGCTCAGCTCCAGCCTCACTCAAAGCAGATAAATGACAGCACTGAGTTTGGGTCTGACAGCTGCTGAATGAGCCCCATGGAAAACATTGATTTCTTTTCTCTCCTGTGAAATATTTGCTTGTCCAAAGGTGTGATTGACTGGTGAATAAAATGGCCTCAGCACAGCCCGTGTTAAATGGGAGCTAATTTTAACCTGTGGCTGTTGAGTAACAGTCCTGAGCCAAGAATTCATCATCTTCCATCAGCAGCGACCTCGAAACGCCGAGAAAATCAAAAGCACACAAGATGCCACTTTGCAGATTGGCCCCAGAAGAAGGGCCAGGAGTGAACTGTGCCACCCACACCCACGCTGGGTGTCCCCACCTGCACTTCTGGTGCTCCAAGAGTGAGGGTGAGACCCACCTGCAGTTGTCATCCCCACTGGTGGCTGTTCCTGTGGTGGCCTTGCTCTGCTGCCATCTCCTTAATTAACTGGCTAATTGTGTTTGTTGTGGTTTACACCAGGCCTTTTCCAGCAGCTCTCTGAGTAGATGATGGGCTTTTTCCTCCATGTTTGTCCAGGGCCTGGCTGGTGGTGTGGTGGCTCTGTGCTGATGTCACCTGGAGCTGCCACTCTGGCAGGTGCCTCCTCCTCTTTTTTTTTTTTTTATTTTTTATTTATTTACCAGCTGTGGTGAGGGGGTTTCCATGTCTGAATTGGGTGAGGAACATCACTTTTGGCCTTTGGTTCCTTCACTGGCACAGCTTTCCAGAGCAGCTGTGGCTGCCCCATCCCTGGCAGTGCCCAAGGCCTGGCTTGGAGCCACCTGGGATGGTGGAAAGTGTCCCTGTCCATGGCAGGGGGGTGGAAATGGATAATCCTGAACGTCCCAGACCATTCTGTGATTGTGATTTGGTGCTGCCCAGCCTGGGATGAGCAGGGGAGGGAATGCTGCAGAAGGGCTGGGCGGTTCTGCAGAGGAGGTTTGCATCTTGCTGTGTGTAATTGTGGCTGCACCCTGTGCCATTAACTTTCAAAATTGGAGGCTTAAAAGGATTTAAAATAAGCACACGCTGGAACTTTGGTATCAATGGGACTGCAGTGCAGCAGCACACGCAGCCTGGGGTGCAAATTCTTGCAGAGATAAAGTTGTGAAATAACCAGTGTCAGCAAGAGAGCCTGTAAAGCAATTCCAAAAAAAAAGAAAAAAAAAGAAAAAAACAACCAAAAACCTCCCAGTCTAGACACTTATATTTACTGCCGTGTTTATGTGAGATAGAGGAATGCCCCAGAAAACCAGATTTGTTTTCAATTTCTGCCTCTGGTACGTGCTCGTCTGCTGAGGAGGCTCTGATGTGATGGGACTGTCCTGTGCCCCCCGTGCTGGGGGAGCTCTGCTGGCCCCGTGGCGAGGGCCAGAGGGGTAAAATGTTATTTCTTGCTTTGTGTAGGTGAAGCAGCCTGCTGTTAATGAGGTGGTTTTGCTAATCCAGGCTGGAAACCCTCGTGTCTAATCCCCAAAGCAGCGCTAACGAGCTGCACCGCAGCCACATGGCCCCGAAGACTGTGCTTTGATTCTTTTAATTAAAAGAAAATTAAGCTATTTTCTTTTGCTTTTAACCCTGGGTGAAGTTTGCGAGCGGTGTGTGTTTGATGGCAGCTCGGGGATTGCGCCATGTGACAAAAGCAGGGAGGAATCCACCCAAAGGCAGCTTGGCTCCTCTGCCTGTTGATCACATGGGGGTGATTCACCCCCTTGATGGATTGATTTCCTCAGGATTCTAACGTGTTTGTTAGGTATCTGTGAGGAATTTGCTGGAAAAGTGAAGAGTTGCCTAAAGATAGAGCGATAAATTGGAGGTATTTTGCAGTGAGGATGTAAAAAGAAGGGAAGTTAATTGGCTGGCTCAGCAGATGAAAGATGTAGGTGATGCAGCTGGAAAAATGAAGCAGATTTTTATTTTTCTTTTCTTTAGCCCCCGTGTTGCCAGGAGCAAGACCATTTGGAGTCCTCAGGCTTCAGAATCCCTGATAATTTTTGATTTAACGACCTTTTATTGCCATAAAGATGGGATTTTTTTAAAGAGAAACTTGATGTTGCTCTGCCAGTCAACCTGCTGGATAAACAAAAGTTTGGGTTGGAAGGGAAATTGCAGATCATCCCGACTGAGCCCTGGGTAGGGACACCTTCCTCTATCCCAGGTTGTTCCCAGCCCTGTCCAGCCTTCCAGGGATGGAGCAGCCACAGCTTCTCCTCACCCTCACAGTGAAGAATGCCCTCCCAATATCCCATCCAACCCTGCCCTCTGCCAGTTTAGAGCCATTTCCCGCTGTCCTGTTGCTGTAACACGTGTCCCTTCTGTAGGGAGCCAAATGGGATCATGCTGGAAATGGTTAAATGTTCAACCCTGGGCTTCTGTGCAACATCGCCTGTAATTTACATTTGCCTTCGACCTTGAAAGGGAAACGTCCTGGCTTGAGTTCTTGAGTTCTGCAGCGTTACCTTGGGAGAAAGTTGTTTTTCAAAGGGGCCTTGTGTTCCTGGAGTGCAGCTGAGAACACAGGAGCCCTCACAGGGCACCAGAGTCTGACATCCTCAGAAACAACTGGGGATAATCCAAATAAACTCCTGCCTGGCCTTGCAGGGCGAGCTTCTCACTCCCTGCTTGTAGGAGTGACAAAGGTAGGATGGTCAGGATGGACGGAGATGAGAGATCTCTGAAGCCAGGGCTTGGAAATTGGGGTTTATTGCAAAGGGCCTGGGTGCAGAGCCCTGCTTGAGCTGCCAGCCACAGCTCAGAGCAGTAAAGAGAGAGAAGGCAAGAGCCTGGTAAAAAGGATGAGAGAGAGTGAGTGAGCAAAGAATTAAAGGTACCTGCAGCCCTTTACACATTTCAATGCCACCAGCGGGGCTAGAAGAGCGTGTTTGACTCCTGTCAATAGTAGCCCTAAAAAGCTAAAGAAAAGGGTCCAAAAACCAGAAGAGGGAAAGAGAGAGTGAAGTTCCCGTTACAATACAATAAATCTTCCTCTGTGCTGAATATTCTAATTCTCACTAACCAATCTAGTACAAGATACAAATCCTATGGCATTTACATGCAGCCTATAAGAATCACTACATTCCCATACTGTGTTACATTTTAAACCCTAAAATCTCCTCCTTGGACCCCTTCTGCCAAGCCTAAAAGCTCCTCTTTGGAAACCCTACAAACTCCTCTTTGGGCCCTTCTGCCAAGCTGGCAGGGTCTGCTCTGACCCTTGGGCCTGTCTGCAAGCAGAGGGTGTTGTTCCATCAAAAGGGGATCACCTTCAGCCGGCCACACCATTGTTTTCCAGTTGTTCAGTAACTGAGGTATCCCCAAGCTTGCTTTCATTTCAATCTCACTTATAGTTTCCATATTCTCCAAATCTTTTGCCAGGCAATCATATTGATAAGGCTTTCCTGTTTCATCTCCCCCAACACCTGCTCGCTTGTCTTGCATTGAACTCGGGAAATCTCAGTTGTAATTTGTGCCTGTCTCACTCATTTCCCTCTGTTTTCCTCCTTTTTCTCCCCCAGTTTCTGTGTTTGAAGAACATCCGGACCTTCCTGAAGGTGTGCCACGACAAGTTTGGGTTAAGGAACAGCGACCTCTTTGATCCCTTTGACCTCTTTGATGTGCGGGATTTTGGGAAGGTAAGAGTTGACTGCTGAGCTCCTGGGGAGGGATGGCTCTGCCCCTGGGGCTCCCTGGGTTTGTGCTCCAGATTTGGGGTGAAAATACAAAGATTTTGTGGTTTTCTGAGCAGCCTCTGAGGATTGGGTGCCAGTTCCTCTGTGCTTGTGGTGTATTTAGGGTTCTGCTGTGTCCTCAGTGTATTTAGGGGTTCAAACCCTAAATTTAGGGGTTAAAAACCTAAACCAGTTTGATTCTGCTGTGTCTTCAGTAAAGGGTCACCAAGCCATCAAGTTTTCTGCTTTAGATGAAAAACTCTCTGGGATCAGTCTCTAAAGGGTGTGACCTCTGGTAATGTCTTTCACTCATTCTTCACACTAAAGAATAGAAGAAGGATTTCATTAGAAGGCTTGAAAGGAATGATAATAAAATCTTGTGAGTGACCAGAGAGTCTGAGACAGCTGGATTGAGATTGGCCATTAATTTAAAACAACTACATGTGGAATTTGCAGGTAACTCCGACATGGGAAGAGATGAGAATGTTGACTCCATGTTTCAGAAGGTTGATTTATTATTTTATGATATATATTATATTAAAAGAAAATTATATATTAAAACTACGCTAAAGAATAGAAGATTTCATCAGAAGGCTTGAAAGGAATAGAAAGGAATGATAATAAAATCCTGTGCCTGACCAGAGAGTCTGAGCCAGCTGGACTGTGATTGGCCATTAATTAGAAACAACTACTTGAGACTAATCAAAGATGCACCTGTTGCATTCCACAGCAGCAGATAATTGTTGCTTACATTTCGTTTTTGAGGCTTCTCAGATTCTTAGGAGAAAAATCTTAGCAAAAAGATTTTTCATAAAATACATCCATAACAGTGACCCATGTGTTTTTGAGAAGAACTAAACCTTGCCTAGGGTCCTTCCCCATCTGCTGCCACCTGTGCAGAGCAAAATAAACTTTGCTGAAATCACCACTGATTTTTGCCATTGAGTGTCTGTGGGGTTTGATGGCAGGGTGAAATGAGTGCCCTGAGCTCCTCAGAAATGTGTTGGCTGTAAGTGATGGTTGGCACCAAACACCAAAGAAGGAAAAACTCTGCCTGGTTTTGACGAGTGGCTCTTGCTCTGATCCCCTGCCTTTGACACCAGCTGCATCAGGGCTGATGGATACAGGGCTCAGGGAAGCCATTACCCAGGACAATTGCTATATTCTTCAGCAGAAAAGGTGATAAAAGATTTATTAAAGCTCTGTATTGTTTTACCTGTTTCGAGCTGCCCGACATAAGCTGCTGGAAGGCATCTTCCCTTCTGATTATCCAAGGAGTAGATTTTCACTGCTGATGGGGATATATTATTTGATATTTATTGCCTAATTTATTTCTGGACCATTATGTGGAATGTGCAATTGCAGTGCCTTGTTTTAAGAGGTTTTTTTTTGATTTATGGAACACAAGAAGGCAGTTGTTGTTCTGGGAATATGAATGCACAGAAGGAACCTTTTGGGCTGGGGAAGGAACTGCTGCTAATTAAAATGCTGCTTTATCGTCACATTGTCTCTAGCTTTGTGCAGTTTCAAATTGCCTCTGATGCCTGGTGTTAAACACTGCTGGAGCACATCAGCTGATGAGCACAGTTTGCTTTTCCTTGTTCTGCTCTTCCCTCCCCCTGGTCATTTTTTTGGGGGTGCATTCAGCTTTGTGACTCTTGAAGGTGATTTGCCACTCCCTCTTTGCTCAAGGCAATCTGGTTTTTTAGGAGACTTGGGAAAGAAATGTGTCATGAACTTCCAAGAGATCCAAATGTGTGCTTTATTGCCTGCATCGTGCTTGTTTTCACGTTGTTGTCATCCTCAACCAACCACAGAAAATGTGGGAAGCACAGACTCTCTATACAAAAACCCCATTTTTTTTCTTTTTTATCAGCTTGGTGGAGGTATCAGCTGTCCAGCTCTGCACCACCCTAAATCCCTCTGGAAGCCTGTCAAAACATTCCCATTGTCTCCAGCACCTTTCATTCCCACATTATCCTCAGATCTGTGTTCAACAGTGGCAAAGCAAATAAACAGGGAAAAATCTGCTGGTGACCAGAGCTCCCTTTCCGTTTTGAGTCACAGCAAAAGGAGTCTCTAATCCACCTCCCCCCTGGCCAAACACAGACTTCACACACAAAAAATCCTTCCTGGAGCTATTCACTCCTGAGATCAATGGTGTTTTTTTGGTTACAAGACGCTTACACCGTGTAGGAGGCGTTTCTGGTGGGACACAGTAACACAGAGTTTAATTGCAGATGGGTTTTGGTGGAGTGGGGTTGGTTGTTTCCTTTCTGGATGCCACTGGGAGAGAGTTATTCCTCTCCTCCAAACCAAAAAGGCCACTGGGACAGCAATTAGCAGCAGTTTTTGGGATTGCTGGAGTGTAATTACTGAGGAGAAAGGCGGGGACTTGGTGCCAACCTCTGCGTAAAGGGCTTTGAATCTTTGGGGCTTTTTAGTGTTAGAAAACCACTGGTGCTTTCAAAGAGGCTGAAAAATCAGATCCCTCAGTCCTGCCTTGCCCAGCTGTTATTCTGAGAGAGGTTTCCATATTTCCATCATTCCTTTTGGCTCCTGCAAGGAGGAGCTGCCATGGGAGCAGTGGAGCCCCTTCCATTCCAGCTCTGCCTGGGGGCTTCCCAAGTCTGAGTTCGCTCCTGGTTTTGCTTCTTCCTTGACTTTTAAGCTTGGGGAGGTGCTTTTTGCTGTCAGCAGGGTGAAGTGGGACCGTGAACCATGTGGGCTTCTCCAGCCAAAATCCCAGTGGGGCTGGAAACTCCAGGTTGGCTCTGTGGGATGTTGGGGAATGGGGAACTCAGGCTCTGCCAGATGGGTGCATCCCATTCCCTGGGATCTGCAGCGTCCCCCAGCTCCCCAGGGGAGCCCAAAGGCCACTTCCAATTGCTCATGGCCAGTTGGAATTGCTGACAGGCACCTCTTTTCCCCCCATGTCCAGTTTTAAAGCAATCCTGCTGTGGTGTGGATGATAAAGCAATCATCCTGTGTTTCATGGCATGGGTTTGCAGAAGTGACCTGAGATGCTGGTGCCTGTATTTCTACCCATGCCCCTTCAATATTAATTATTTCTGAATATTTGATCCCTTTAAAGTGGTTCAGAGCTCTCCATAAATCACCAGTGGCATCTGCAGAAGTTTTTTTTCCATGGCTGCAGGATGCAGGAGTAAAAGCCCAGTTAATATTGCCTCATTCCTAACTAGGGCCTGATTCTTCAGGCTTGCTGTTAGCACAGCCTGGCTCTTGAAAAAGAAATAAAATAAAAAGCTGGTGCTCATGTAGTGTGTGTTGTTCCACATTTAGTAGCAGTGATGGTATAAAATCAAACTCTTATTGGACTTGCTAATTTATTGGCAGCAACAGTAATGACATAAAATGTACATAAATATGGATTAAACTCTTTATTACTCTATTAGTCAGCGTGATGGTAGCCAGGTTCATTAAAAGGAGTTACTCATTTTAAATAACTTGCAGTAATGTACAATTTTTTTAAAAAGAAATATAGTTCAAATATTCATAAACCTGTGGAGCGTGCCATTTATTAGCCTCCCGCTCCTCTCTGCCCTCCTGACGTGGATTTAATCGCCCTGCATTCTTTTTGAAGTTCTTGCTGTCTTTGAAAAAGGCTTTTTTTTGGCAAGATGAGGGTCCTCCCTGCCCTGCCCCACAGATAGGAAACACTGCTGTTCTGAAAATGAAAAAGGGAAGCAATTCATGACCAGCTAAAGGAGGAGGAGATGCTGGTACTGAAATTAAAGTCGTGTTTTCCACTCTGCTTCTGCTCCAGAGGCTGGGGAGGGAGATCTGCACCCACCTCACATCTGGAGCAGGGTCTGGATCAATTCTTCCTCTCAGCAGAACCCAGGGAGATTTTGGCTGGTGTGTGGCTGGGGCAGAGCTCAAAGGACATTTATTTTGGGTGGCTGAAGTGCCAGGGAGAGGATGTGGCTGCTGGGGAGGTGCCCCGAGCCCGGCACGCTCCAGTGGCTGCCTTGGGGTGGGAGTGAAATCAGAGCTAGAGCAAGAGGTGTCCTTTATAAATGTGGGGTAATTGTTCCAAACTTGCTCCAGATATCCAGGGTGTTTTTTAGTGTTCCCTTCCTCCTGCTGCTGGCGGTGTGGGTCCCTCCTGGAAAGCCCTGGGGGGATCCAGGCTGTCCTCACTTTGTCCCCAGCCCTTCCCAGTGAGGGATTCCCCCTTTGGCATCCATTGGACGGGCTGGGACAGCTCTGGAGGGGCTCAGCTGCCACAAGCCCTTTCTATCACACCCCAAAGGCTGCCAGAAGGTCAGAAAACTCCGATTTCTGTTTGCTTTCAGACAGGAGGGTGGGGAGTGCTGTCAGAATTATTTAAGGGATTCATAACCGAGAGTTGGTGCTTGGTGTTTCTGTTTCTCTGCTGAGAATTCCCCTCCCTGCAGCATCCCCAGCCCCGAATAGCAGCCTCTAGCCCTGCAGCAGCACTTTTCAGGGTGCCTTTTTAACACAGTTTGGGCAGAGAAAAGGGCGGGATTTATATGGATTAATATAGAGAAAGGCAGAAACTGCAGAAATTCCAGATATACAGCTGCTGTCAACCCACTACCAGCTGTGACCTGCTGCTCCTCTCATTTTGACTTTCAGGGGATTTTTTTCTGACCTCCTGCAGCCAAGAGCACATTAAAAGCAGCGTGTTTTCCCCCTGCACCACGGAGTACATGAAGCAATAGTGTCTGGGAGCAGAGCTGGGCTTGCCAGCCAAGCTGGGTGTCCCATCCCAGCCCTGCCCTTTATTTTTACCAATCCCCAGAGGTTCCAGGCAGCCTGGATGGAGCTGCCTGTGCTGTGGTGGCCGTGCCAGCTGCTCAGATGGCTCTGTGGCATTGGCTGTGTGCCCAGGGGGGATCCTGTGGCAGCTGGGAGCATCTCAGATTGCTGTGTCACCAGGGTGGGTGGGGAGGGAAGTGAGGAGAATTCCCTAAAAGAAGGGTGTGAATATTTTATTATTTATATTTAAATTTATATTATTTATATATATAAAAATATAAAAATAAATAATATTTATTATAGTATTTAAATTTATATTATTTTTAGATATAGAAATATAAAAATAAATATTTATTATAGTATTTAAATTTATATTATGCATATATATAAATAAAAAATAAATAATATTTATTATAGTCTTTAAATTTATATTATTTATATATATATAAATATAAAAATAAATAATATTTATTAAAATATTTAAGTTTATAGATAAATGTAAATATAATAAATAATATTTATATTTATATATAAATATTTTGTGTATATTTATGCTATATATTTCTATATTATTTATATTGATGAAATATATTATTATCAATATTTATATATGAGATTTTTGTGTCATTGCATGGAAGAAACACACTTAATTTCCTGGAAGAAACTCACTTAACTCCTTCCTGCCCAGTGGTTGGTGATTTTGTCCCCACTGTAGGAGCCACACGTTCACCCTGTGCCCACACCAGAGCCTTTGGGGCTGCACTTCCTGCCTGAGGGAGAATTCCCAGCTCTGGCAATGTGAAAAACGCCAATCACTTGTTTTTAAAATTTTAAAAGTTTAGTTGTAATAAAATAGTTTAAAAAACAGTAATACAATTAGAGTAATAACAATTTGGACAATTTGAATTAGGACAATATGAGACAATAGAAACAAAGAGTTAAGGACAGTCTGGGTACCTTTTCTGGGCAGCACGAGCCCGAAAAAGGCCCCACGTTAACAGAGGATTAACCCTTAAAAACAACAGCCTGTTGCATATTCATACACCTCATCCATGATGCATAAATTCCATTCAAACACAGGATTCTGTCTGGGCAGTGTCAGCTTCTTCCTCTGAATCCTGACAGCACCTTCAAGGCAGGAAGAAGTTCATTTCTCCTGATAATGGAGCAATAAATTCTCTTTCTCTGAAAGATTCAGATACCAGACTTTTTTTTTTTTTTTTTTTTTTTTTTTTTTTGGATGATCCAACAATTTCTGGCTATTGTGTGGTTTCATTTGAGCCTCCTTTGGTGCTGTCATGGGATTTTTGAGGTTTGGTGCAGTGAGCATCAGTGTGGGTGCGAGATGCCAACGGGCAAAGCCAGGCTTTGTGTGCCTGGCTGCTGAATTTCTCTCTCATCACTTGAGCTTAACTGTTCAGCATCATGTGCTCTGGGAAAGGAAGGAAATCCATCCTGGCTGAAATCACTTCAGGGACTCTTGGAATAAAAGGAATTTTTTATTCTGTAACGAGCTCCTCTGTTTCTTCATTAAAACCCTCAGCATCTGATGATGAGGCCGTGCCAAGGCCAAATAATAGAAATAATAATGAACATTTCTAGAAACAGATTAACACGTGGGTGTAAATGGGGTTTAGGAAAAGTGAAAGTACCAGGCTGAAAGTTCTGGCATTCCATAATCCCCAGTGCTCAGAGCACAGCATTTTACCTACGAAAACACACAAAAACCCCCCCCCAAAACAAACAAACAAACCAACCACCAAAAACAAACAAACAAAAAACCACCCCAAAAAACAAACCAAAACCAAAAAAAAAAAAACCAAAAAAAGCAAAAAAACAAAAAAAAAAAAGAGGGGGAAGAAGCTTCTGTAGGAAACTGAATTTTCTTGGGGCAGAGATGAGTTGGTGCAGGTTAATACATGGAAATATCACACCTGAACACCTTGGGGCTGTGGTGGATGTCGCCCCACACAGGTTCCCCTCTTCAGCCTCTCTTGGTTTTTTTTTTGTGCATCTGATTTAAAATGTGCTCATCTCTGCAGAGAAGGGGATGCAGGAGTGGAGCTTTGTAGAGTTTTCTCAAGGAAATAAAAAAAGGGAAAAAAAGGAGGAAAATTGTTCTCCTTCTAGAGAATTTACACAGAAATTCCAGAGTGCACTGAGAGTAAAAGTGGGAGGGTTTTTTTGCAGGCTTTGGGGGTGATTTTCTGTGGCAAATTCTGCTCAAAGACCAAAAACTGGAGGATAGAAATAAAAGCTTGGAGAGGCAGGGTGTGAGACAGATCCTGCCTGTACCTGAGCCTGATGGAGTGCAGCAGAGAGAAACTCACTCTTCCAAGCCAGTGGGCTGCAAAGATGATTGGGAAGAAAAAAAAAAAAAAAAGGAATTTATTTCTTTCATGCGGAAATAGTGCTGCAGTCCCTGCACAGAGAGATTTATCAAAGGGACCTCTGTGCTCCAGCAGCAGGGCTGAGCTCACAGCTCGCTGCAGATGTGAGCTGAACTGACTGAGTGCCACTTTGAGCAGCTCTGAGTAACCATTGTGCAGTGTCCTGAACCCCCACGCCAGCCCTGCTCCCGGGCTGGCCTCGCACAGGCACAGAAAATGAGTTTTTATTTGAAAAAATGAAATTTCTGGGCCCTGGGAATGCCCCAGGGAAGCTGTGTGGGCTCTGTGTTGGGAGCTCCAGTGTGGGGTGCTGGAGTTCCCTGGAGCATCCTCTCCAGGGCCAGGGAGGTGTTGGAGATGCATCCACCAACACCCGGGTTTGCCTGGTTTTGTTTCCTTTTTCAGCTGGGCTGCTCCATACTGTTATAACAGAGATATTTAATTATTATATAATATATTATATATATATATATATATATATATATATATATATATATATATATATATATATATATCAGAATATATAATATATATTCTGTTATAATAGAAATATTTCAGCAGGTTATAATAGAGATATTTATTTATAACAGATTATAATAGAGATATTTCAGCAGCTCTGAGTAACCATTGTGCAGTGTCCTGAACCCCCCACGCCAGCCCTGCTCCCGGGCTGGCCTCGCACAGGCACAGAAAATGAGTTTTTATTTGAAAAAATGAAATTTCTGGGCCCTGGGAATGCCCCAGGGAAGCTGTGTGGGCTCTGTGTTGGGAGCTCCAGTGTGGGGTGCTGGAGTTCCCTGGAGCATCCTCTCCAGGGCCAGGGAGGTGTTGGAGATGCATCCACCAACACCCGGGTTTGCCTGGTTTTGTTTCCTTTTTCAGCTGGGCTGCTCCATACTGTTATAACAGAGATATTTAATTATTATATAATATATTATATATATATATATATATATATATATATATATATATATATATATATATATATATATATATATCAGAATATATAATATATATTCTGTTATAATAGAAATATTTCAGCAGGTTATAATAGAGATATTTATTTATAACAGATTATAATAGAGATATTTCAGCAGCTCTGAGTAACCATTGTGCAGTGTCCTGAACCCCCCACGCCAGCCCTGCTCCCAGGCTGGCCTCTCACAGGCACAGAAAATGAGTTTTTATTTGAAAAAATGAAATTTCTGGGCCCTGGAAATGCCCCAGGGAAGCTGTGTGGGCTCTGCACTGGGGTGCTGGAGTTCCCTGCAGAGGATGCTCCAGGGCCAGGGAGGTGTTGGAGATGCATCCACCAACATCTGGGTTTGTCTGGTTTTGTTTCCTTTTTCAGCTGGGATGCTCCATCCTGTTATAATAGAGAAGATTTTTCTGTGTATTCAGATGATGCAACAGTTTGGGGTGTTCTCATTTTAGTAGGTGTAGATGACAGCTGTTCTGTGAGAATCTGGTTTTTGGGGACTGAGCGCTCAGTGGGATTAGGCTTCAATGTCTGTTTGTTCATTAAAATAATAGATTTCTTCATGAAAGAATAGAGATTGATTCATAAAAGAACAGAGATTTATTACTCACTGGGAGTGCCTGAAGCAGACCTTGAGTTGAATTTGCTGGCCTGAAAACAGGAAAACCCCACTGACCTTGATGAGGGGCTGAAGGAGGCAGGTCTGGCTCGCCAGCCTCGTGTTTGATCTGGGAATTAGGAATTTAAAAACGCTCCTGCACAGGAGAATGGAGAGCTGGGAAGGGGAGAAGGTTTTGGTTGAATTCCAACCTGCAGGGATCCTGTGAAGGGCTCTTGCCTTGGGGCCTCACTTGACTCTGGGTATTTGCTCAGCCTTTCCCTCCTCCAGCCAAGTCCCCGTGGGAGCTCTGCTGCCTACCCTCCCCCTCACCCTTTTTTCTTTTTTTTTTCTTTTTTTTTTTTTTTTCCCCATGATATTGTTCTAATTACTGGAGTGTGAAGAATTGACTCCTAAAATGCCTCTTGGCAAATTCCATTTGTGCATGGGTGAAATGTCCAGCCCGTCCTGGGACCAAACTTCCCCATCCCAGCCCCAAACTGGGGCTCGTTCCTCTGGCTGGGGATCCTAAAACCCAGCTGGAGATGGAAAAGGGAGAAGAAAAGGAGGGGTTTGGGGAGGGAAAAGGGTTAACACTTGTTTGCTGCCATCCTGCTGGGCTGTGTTTCCACAGGGCTGTTTCTGCTGGGGAGCTGCCAGATGTCATTTGGATTTTTTTGGGGGGGCTAAACAGGGACAGGCTGGGACAGCTGTGGGTGCAGAGCTCTGAAGAGGAGCTCAGGGAAGGGATTGGCAGGAAAGTTGTGGGGCTGAGGGTTTTGGGGATGTCCAGCCCTGAATGAACCCTGCAGGGAGCAGGGGTTTTTGTGGTGGTTTTTTGTGTCCTTTCCCTTCTCACCATGGCTGTCCCTTAAGGAAGGGGTTCCTGGCTCTTCTTCTCCCTCTCTGGAGCATGGACTTGCAGAGAATTCTGTGTTTTGGGTACTTTCAAAGTGAATTATTTTAAAACCAGCACTACTGTAAGGCTGTTTCTGAAGGTTTTGGTTTGTTTGGGTTTTTTTTTTTTTTTCCAAGTGAGAAAGGAGCACTTGTGCAATGCTTCAGGCTTTTTCTGCATTTCCAAGGGCATAAAAACCTGAAAAATGACGCTGAAAACTCAGTTAATGAGTAACTGCAAGTTTTGCAGGACTGAAGCTTCAAGAAAAATGCCAGGGAGGAGGTTTTGTTCAGAATGCTGCAGACTGGGCAGCTTTGGACCAGCTCCTGACTCCAGAGCACTTGTGGTGGATCCAGTGAGCAGAATTATGCTGGAAAATTCCAAATTGCTCCTGCAATCTGGGCTCCCCTCAGCCCTGGGAGCTGCAGCAGGGCTGGGATGGGGAGGGGAAGGGGACAAAGAGGGGAAGGGGACAAAGGGAAGCACAGTGGAATCCCCTCCTTTAGGGTGAACCCCCACGGGAATCCTCCTGGATTGGGGTTGCGCAGGCTTTGGATGGATCCCAGTTGATTTTTCTGGACCAGCAGCCCTGACAGGAGCCCAAACTCATCCCCATGACTCTGCTGTGTGCGGGACAGGGCAGGGGACAGCTGTGTGACACCATCCACGTCCTCTGTGCCCCTCAGTGGGGGCCTGGCAGAGGCGTGCCCCAGCCTCAGTTTCCCTCTGGGGATGTGCTGGGGGCTCCTCTCCCACCTGCCCAGCTGCTCTGGGGACATCAGGGGGTGCCAGTGTCCCCTGCAGGAGCTCCTGGCACACCTCCTGCCTCCTCCTTTTAGCGGTGGGCTGGGGAAATGCTTGGACTGGGTGATCTTGGGGGTCTTTTCCCAGCTCGGGGGTTGCATGGATGTGTGGTTTTAATGCTCCTCTCCTCTCTCAATGGCTCACAGAAGGGCAGTTACCCTTCAGAGGAGCAGCAGAGCCTGAACCTTGCCCAGCTCATCCCTTCTCACCTTGCTGAGGGGGAGAGTTTAAAAAGAGAGGGGAGGTTGAGAGCCCTGGGCAGGGCTGCTCAGCTTTGGGATTTGTGTTTTCACGGTGCCAGGGACCTTCAAAATGCAGGAAAAGGGCAGTGCTGGCAAACCTGGAAGGAGCTGAAGTGGGATGCAGCCCAGGTGATGCTGGAGAAAGCTTTTTGGAGGCAGAGCTCTGTGCTGGGAGCTGTTCACTCTGTGAAGTCTCAGCATGAGCTGCAGCAGACACTTCTAACAGGTCTAAAAAGGTGTAAAATGGCCCCAAATCCGTTTGGCTTCAGGCACTTCACTCTCCCCAGATGCTTTTCCAGCTCTGCCCTGCCACAGAAAGGTTTGTAAAGAGGGAAGAATCAATGAAAATGAAGTTCCTGGTGGTGGGAGCTGTCTGGAGAACAAGCAGATCTTTAGATTCTTGTGTCTCTTTTGTGGTTTTCCTCCCTTCTATTTCTAGGTCCATTAAATTCATTTTTTACCCTGTTCTCCTGTGAAACATAAATGAGTAAATGAGGTAACAAGGGCACACTTAAGGAAAAATGAAGCATGACCATAAATAGCAGTGACCCACCTGAAAGGAAGGTCAGGTAAGAGACATTACCCAGTTGTGCTCATTAAGGATGCCAGGCTGGAACTCAGAATCCTGCTTAGGATTTAGGAAATCAGTTGGAGGACCCATGGAGGGAGATAAGAGCTGCAAGAAATGGAAAGGGAAACATTTCCCTTCCCATTGTCTGCAGAGGGTGAAGTGAAAGAGGGTTTTTGATAGCGATGATTTTCTGTGGTGTGTGATTATATTGGAATTTTGGGGAAAAAAAACCAAAACATCTGAGGGGGAAAGGAAGGCTCTGGGCCTTGGGGTGCTTCTGTCTGGGGGAAGGCAGGGCTGTTTGATTTCCTGCCCCTTGGTGTGTGAAAAGTGCATAGAGGTGCAGTTTGGAGCCTGAAATTTGGATTTGGAAACTGTCACCCATCTCTGGTGGTTTCTGCTTGAGGAATACTGAAGGGAAATGCACGGAGTTGTTCAGAAAACAGAAATAAGCTGGAGACAAGAGACAAACTCCCTGCTCTGTGGGACTGAGAAGGTTTTGCAGGGCTGTTGGATGTGGTGGTTTTTTCCAGGGCTTTGCTGGAGCTCCCCGGGTGATGGCAGGGAGAAAAGGCAGCGCAGAGAAATTCCTCTTTATGGCAGCAACCAAGAGAATGGGGATTTATCTTGGAGATTAACTGGGCTGCTCCTCTCAGTTTGGCTTTTCCTGCCACAGAATTCAGTCCTGTGAGCCCCACAGATCTGCACAAGGTGAAGAGATAAAGCTGTTTCAATCCCCTTTTGGATTTGGGAGGGACAGTGGTAATTCCCCAGGTGATGAGGTTTATTTTTCTCCATTAGTACCTGGTTTTGAAGAGTTTATTTTCTTCCCCTTGCTCAAGGCTGGGCTTTCAGAAAAGCCTCTTCTGGAGGAGACTTTAGTGTGTGCACACAGCATGTGAAGTCAAGAAGGGCTCAACTTCAAAGTGAAGCATGTGGATAAATATTATCCTGACTTGAGGCTACTATTTATTCTTTTTCTTCCAAAACAAAACACATTCACACATGCCTTCTCAAGACTTGGGATGAATTATTTTTATTTCTTTTTTAACCACTGTCTGTTCACTCTGCTTTGCTCAGATGATCCCACCTCATCTGCCTCTCTCGGGTGAGTGGGGTTTACAAAAATTCCGGCAATTTTTGAATATTGAGGGGAAGATAGTGTAGCCAGGGCCAAAATCTTCCACTTTTAGGCTCAAAATCCTCTGCTGCCGTTTGTGTGGTTTCCATGGGTCACCAAGGTGGGATGGGAGAGCCCAGGGGAGATGTAAACCTGAAATTTGGAGGATTGGGAGATACTTGGTTCAGGGTTCAGCTGAACATGAGTAGGATTTACTCTCTAGAAGTGCCTGCAACAGGCAAATCCCTGCCTTCCAGGTGTCAAAAGAAGCCACTTTCACTGAAAATCATCCTGGTTAATTCTACCTCAAAAGCCTCAGGAGGAATTCTTGATATTCCAGACAATCCCTGGCTGTGGGATCACGGTCCCAGCTGTGTCTGCTCCGACCCCCCGTGCAGGGCAGAGCCTTCATGCATAGGAAATAATCAAATAAAACAATTCCATCCCATGTTTTATGTATGAGGAGGCACGGGACTGTCAATAATCTTCCATGTTTTTTAATGCCAGCTCTCTGGGTGCTGCTGCTCGTGGCTGATGACACCAATTAATTTGATTGTTTGGAAATAATCTCGAGCGCCGTGCGATTTGCACGGCCCCAGCCCTTCTGCTTTCTAATGATTTCTCTATTAATTTCACTGCTGCCAAGAAAGCTGGGGATGCCTTTCAAGTGGAAAGGGAAAACATGACCTAATACCATGGATGAAATATTAGTGAGGGTGAATTAAATCCCTGTTAGCAGTGGTGGGACCCCAGCCCCTAAAGACACAGGAGCTGCTGGAGCGTGGCAGAGAGAAAAGAGCTGCACATGCTGCTCACGTGTGGATGCACCAGTGTGGAGCAATAAGTTCTTGAACAGCTTTGAAATTATTGGAGGACCAGTGGTTTTTTTTTGTCCCCTCCTGCTCCAGCTGGCTTTTGCCTGGTTAAAAAAGAGCTGACATGGAGAAATTCAGTGTCTGGACCTCCCTGTGGGATGGGAACACAGGGGATGGGCTTTCCCTCTGGAGCTGGGGTTGTGCTTTGCCTCAATTCCTGTTTTTTGGTTTGATTTGAGTGTGGTGAACTCCTTGGCGGTGCTGCCTTTGTCACCTCGTGTCCACCTGGAGGGATGAAGCTCCATGGAGGCTCTCCCCAGCCTGCAGGGCAGTGCCATCAATTTTCCTGATTTTCAGCATCACAAGCCTCAAGCTGTGCTCAAGCCTTGCCTTGTTTATCCACCCATCTGGCAGAAATCCCCCCAAAAAGGGCTTATACACAAGATACACTCATCCTATCCCATCCAAATCTCCTCATCCCATCCCATCCCAACCTTCTCATCCCAACCCATCCCAACCTCCTCATCCCATCTCATCCACATCTCCTTATCCCATCCCATCCCATCCCATCCCATCCCATCCCATCCCATCCCATCCCATCCCCAAAACCCCTTCAGAGACACAGGACCAGGATTCAATCAGTGACATTTCCACCCCTGTGCTGCTTTCTTTGCCTTTCTCTCCCTGATGGACTCCAATCTTGTGATATTGTAAGAAGTGAGGAGTGATGGAGCTCTTGGCCTTTTTAAATATGTATGAACTTCTCAGGGAGATGCAGAGTGATGGAGACAGATGTGAGCTGTGCCATTACCCAGGCCTGGGTGTCTCTGTTCCCCCTGTCCCAAGTCATTATTCACAGGCAAACCATAATTTTTCTGTTCCTTTGCTTATGGATGGATTATTATTATTATTAGTAGTATTAGTATTATTATCATTATCATTATTTTATTTTTATTATTATTATTACTATATTTTATTTTATTTTATTTATTATTTTATTTTATTTTTCAGGAGCTCACAGAGAGCTGCTGGTCTGTGTTCCCCCTGTCCCAAGTCATTATTCACAGGCAAACCATAATGTTTCTGTTCCTTTGCTTATGGATTATTATTTTTATTATTATTATTATTATTATTAATATCATTATCATTATTATTATTACCATCATTATTATCATTATTATTTTTAATTATTATTACTTTATTACTTTATTTATTTTTTTATTTTATTTTATTTTATTTTATTTTTCAGGAGCTCACAGAGAGCTGCTGGTGCAGTTCCTACCTCTGGTGTGTTTTCTGCTCCTTGGCAGGGTCAGGCTGGGTGGTGACTCAGGAAAATGAGCTTAAATCTTGTGATTTTGGTGATAAACCTGCAGATTTTTATTTGTCCTCCTTGGTTTCTGAGAGTTTGGTTTGGTTGTCCCATGTTCTCACTCAGATTTGTCCCCTCAGGTGAACGTGGTGGGATTTCTCAAGGATAAATGATTTTTTGTGTTGTTACACATTCTTAGTCATTTTCCCTGGGGTAAATGACTTAGTGTGTTATTTATATTATAAATATAACTTAGTTTATTATTTATATTGTAACTTATAACTTAGCATGTTATTTATATTATAAATACTGATATAACCCATGGATAGCCAGGATCTGTTCCTCGTGCTCTCACAGCACAGCAAAGCATCTTCCTCGCTGTCACAGCAATGCAAGGGAATTTCTCATTTTATTTAATTCTCCAGACAAACTCTTCACTAAAAAAAAACCAAAAAACTCCTAATTTTGGCTTAAATGCAGCTGATAGTTTTGTTTAAAAATCAAATTACTTTAGATTTTTCTTTTTTTTAATTTTTACACAGTGTGCTTTGTCCTCATTTAAAATTATATTTAACCTGGTGAGATTTTTATTCTGAGAGCTGGGAAGTGTCCACCTTGCTGGTGTCCCACTCTCCTTGCTGGCATCCCCCAAAATGAATAATTCAGCCCCTGGGCTGCCTGAGAAGGTCACACAAATGAGGGGACACCCACTCTTTATCAGCCCTGAAGGTCACATGGAGGGGGTGACACCCATTTTCTGCAGTCCCAGCTGGAAAGGTCATTCCTGAGGGGAAGACTTCAACCTTGGGATGAGTTTTCTGCGTGGAATTTCTTCTCCGCGCATGGAATTTCTTCTCCACGGAAGCGTTGGCAGGGTCAGGGCTTCTGCAGTTTGGGATGTGCAGCATGGGTTTGTCACCAGAGCATTCATGGCTTGAATTGATTTTTGTTGGTTTTTTTTGCTGGACAAGGGGAGCTGGTGAGAGCAGGAAAAAGAGGAGAACAGGCAGGGATGGGCAGGATTTGCTCTCAGGGCAGGCTCTGCTCACCCCGAGGGTGATGGGGTGAGATGTCCCTGTTTGCACAGGGATTGTGTCTCCTACAGGAGCAGCCTTGGCTCTCAAATAATCGATTTTCTTGGGTTCTTCAGGCTCTGGACCATGGAAAATGTGGTGATCATTGGCTTTCAGCCTCCTCCCCAGGGCAGGGGATCAATACAGCTCAATATGGGCTCCAGCCTGTGGGTTGTGCTTTTTCCAGAAGGACCTGGGGAGAAAAGATGCCGTTTAAAGAAAATTACTGCATTGCCTATCAGCTGAAAACAAAAGTCTTTTGTCCTGTCAATCAGGGGGAGGCTTTATCTTGTCAATCACTGGGAAAATGCTTCCCTTGCACTTCTGCCAGGCTTTGCACAGAGGGGGTTTCTCCTTCAGTCACACAAGCCAGTGTTGGGCACAGTAGCTTTTAATAAAAAGTATATTAAAATTGCATTAAAAATGTAAAAATTACATTTAAAATATATCAAAATTGCATTTTAAACATATAAAAATTACATTTAAAATACAAAAATTGCATTTTAAACATATAAAAATTAAATTTAAAATATATCAAAATTACATTTAAAATATATCAAAATTACATTTAAAATATATCAAAATTTACATTTAAAATATATTAAAATTACATTTAAAATATATCAAAATTACATTCAAAATATATAAAAAATTACATTTAAAATATATAAAAATTACATTTTAAACATATAAAAATTACATTTAAAATATAAAAATTGCATTTTAAACATATCAAAATTACATTTAAAATATATCAAAATTACATTTAAAATATATCAAAATTTACATTTAAAATATATAAAAATTACATTTAAAATATATTTTAAAAATTACATGCTGCTGCCTCTCCTCCTGCCTCAGGAATGTTCCTTCTTTTAAAAAACCTGGCTCATTCCTAGAAATTCTCCAAATTCTTTACACATCAGTGTTTTATAAACCCCAGGGCACCCAGCCCTGGAGGGAGCTGAGGTGTGAGGAATCCCTGGGTGCTGTGGAGGGTCCCAGAGTTTTATAAACCCCAGAGTTTGGAGAGTCCTGTTTTATAAAAACCCCAGAATTTAGACAGTCCTGCTTTATAAACCCCAGAGCACCCAGCCCTGGGGAGATCTGCAGTGTGAGGAATCACTGGTTGCTTTGGAGAGTCCTGTTTTACAAACCCCAGAGTTTTGGGGAGCCCTGTTTTAAGAACCCTGGGGTTCTTAAAGTTTTTAAGAACTTGAGTTTTTTAAAGAACTTGGGGAATCCTGGTTTATAAACCCCAGAACACCCAGCCCTGGAGAGAGCTGAGGTGTGAGGAATCACTGGATGATTTGGACAGTCCTGTTTTATAAACACCAGAACTTTGGAGTGTCCTGTTTTAAAAACCCCAGAGTTTTGGGGAGTCCTTTTTATAAACCCCAGAGCACCCAGGCCTGGAGAGATCTGCAGTGTCAGGAATCATTGGGTGATTTGGAGAGTCCTGTTTAAAAACCCCAGAGTTTTGGAGAATCCTATTTTATAAACCCCAGAGCACCCAGGCCTGGAGTTTATAAACAGGCTGAGGTGAGAGGAATCCCTGAGAGGTTTGAGGAATCCCTGGGTGCTTTGGAGAGTCCTGTTTTATAAACCCCAGAGTTTTGGACAGTCCTGTTTTAAAAACCCCAGAGCACCCAGCCCTGGAGGGAGCTGAGGTGAGAGGAACCCCTGGGTGCTTTGAGGAACCCCTGGGTGCTTTGAGGAACCCCTGGGTGCTCTGAGGAACCCCTGGGTGCTTTGAGGAACCCCTGGTGCTTTGAGGAACCCCTGGGTGCTTTGAGGAACCTCTGGGTGCTCTGAGGAACCCCTGGTGCTCTGAGGAACCCCTGGGTGCTCTGAGGAATCCCTGGGTGCTCTGAGGAACCCCTGGGTGCTTTGAGGAACCCCTGAGTGCTTTGAGGAATCCCTGGATGATTTGAGGACTCCCTGGGTGCTCTGAGGAACCCCTGGTGCTCTGAAGAATCTCTGGGTGCTCTGAGGAGCCCCTGGGTGCTTTGAGGAACCCCTGGGTGCTTTGAGGAACCCTTGGGTGCTCTGAGGACTCCCTGGGTGCTCTGAGGAACCCCTGGGTGCTCTGAGGACTCCCTGGGTGCTCTGAGGAACCCCTGGGTGCTCTGAAGAATCTCTGGGTGCTCTGAGGACTCCCTGGGTGCTCTGAGGAGCCCCTGGGTGTTTTGAGGAATCCCTGGGTGCTTTGGAGAGCCCTGCCCTGGCACCCACCTCCTCCCGGCCAGCATCCCCCCCTCCCTGCACACCAGACAGGGACAGATGGGACCTGGCACTGCCTTTCACTGCCCTGAATGCAGCAGATCTGTCTTAGCCAGGCTTTTCTTCGTGGCAGACAAATACCAGTCACCCTGGTGGTTTTTCACACCAGTCTTTTGTTTCTTTCCCTCCTGAGCTGCAACAAAAGCTTCAGAGCTCTGGGAGCAGTAATTAGTTTTGCTCTTATTTTCTATAAAACTCACCTCTGGAGCCCTGTGTGTGCCAGCAGCCACATCCAGGAGAATGGCCCCAGGGCTGAATTTGCATTTCTGATGCAGAAATTCAAATTAGTTCCATACATCAAGCGATTCCAGTGGTCAGAGCATCACTCCTTATCAGGGGCTGTTGGGATCCTTGGCTGCAGCTGCCAAATTCTTTGGAAACTCGACAGAAACAGCCCCAAATAATCCCCAGGTGGGAGGTGTGTGCCTCTGGAAGTGCCTGTGTCCTCTGCCATGGAGGGCTTTGATGCCCTGAGCATCAAAGTCTCACCTGGGCCCTGCTTTCATCCACGATTGCACCTTCTTGGGAGTTTATTTATTCAATTTTTATCTCAGTGTTGTCTGGTTGATCCTGAGCTGATTGCTGTCAGCCAGACTTTGTGTTTGGATTTGATCTTTGGAAATAGTAAAAGTGGATGATTTTACATCCCTTTCTCTTCTTCCTCGAGCATCCCAAACCTCTTTGTGAGTGGAAATCCCAGTGAGGGAGGCGCGGCCAGCACCAGGAGATGCCTTGAGGAGCACAGGTTTGGTAAACAAAGGGTTTTGTCTCTGCCCCTGGAGCTGAGGCTTCCAAAGAGGAGCAGATGGCACTGGAAGCATCTTCTTGGTGACAGCCAGGCCTTCTGCAGGGATGCTTGCACCCAGGAGGTCACACTTGGAGGATTTTCAGGTCTTTGGGCAAAGTTTGCAAGTTGTGTTTCTCAGCTGGCTGTGCTCTTGTTGATACAGAGCACCTCAAAACTTCTTATCCACTGCTCATCCACCTTTTTCATGTTGAAAAACGAGATTTTTTTTGGTGACATTTCCAGTGCTGCTGTGTGAGGAGGTGGCTGTGGTGCATTTAGTGCCTTGCTGTGGTGTTTCTCCAGCTGGATTTGGCTGTGAAATGACGCTTTCCACCCCCAAAGCCCAAACCTTCAGGGGGATGAGGCACCATTGATGAGGAGAATCTTCAAACTGCAGCAAGACAGGGCAGAAAGAAGCAGAGGGAAGAGATCTCCTGCAGGAAATTTGCTGCCTGACCCCAGGATGTGTTTGTGGGTGCTGGCTGCCTTAGGGGAGGCTCTTTGCTGTTCCTTTCCATGTCCAGCCCTCTCCTGATTTCCAGGAGCTTTCCCTGCCCCAAATCTCTGGGATATTCATTACCCACATCCAAAATTGCTGCTCTTCATCAAATTTCATCAAAACTGCCCCTTCGACAATGAGGAGCTCCTCATTTGCTGGGGAGGAGAGGACTGAGCACCTGCTGTGGCTTTGTTTGGAAGGGGAAGGTAAAACAGACAAAAAAAAAAAAAAGACAGAAAATCAGCTCCTTGTTCAAATTCCCCATCTCCTCTGCCTCATCACTTGGGTTTTGGTAATTGCTTTAATCTGCACTTGGGCTTTCCTGGCAGGGGGAGGATTTTTCAGTGGCTGTCATTTCTTTGTTGCTGGTTGTTTCCAAACTCATTACTCCTGGCATTTATTCACCCAGGCTGGGAGCAGCTTGCACCAGGGGCACAGAATGGAAATTGATTTACAGCGACGGTGTGTGATCTAGAAGATGTCAGGGGTTTTTTGTGGGTTTTTTTTTCCCCTCCTGAGTCTATAAATTAGTTTTGATTCCAATAAGGTTTTCTGCTACAGTTATAAATCAGATCCCAAGGAGCTGTGGGATATTAAAGGAGTGAAGCAGCAGCTCTGTATCCCAATATTGCTGATGCCCAGAGGTTTTGTGGGATAAACTTGGGAAAATGGCTTTCATCTGGGGAGAAGAACCAGCTGCTGAAATACAGGTGTATCCATAATAAATCAATTTAAAAATCGTATAGGTTTAAATTTTTAGGGAGGTAAGGGCCTGGAATTGTTTGTGATTTAAGGAAACAAGCCCCACGCTGAGTTTTTTGGAGAATATTGATGCTCCAGCAGATCTCTAGGAGGGTTTTCCTCAGGCTGTGAAAGCTCTGATGGTTTGGCAGATTTGGGCTCATTTGGATTTGCAGCCTCAGCACTGCAGGGAGGGCTCACAGTGCGTGAGCAGCTGATGCAGGGAGCACTCCTGGGGTGCAGCTGAGGGGTGCAGGGAGCTGTGGAAATTGGGAAATGCACCTTGGAGCTGTGGAAATTGGGAAATGCACCTTGGAGCTCGGGAAATTGGAAAATGCACCTTGGAGCTGTGGAAATTGGGAAATGCACCTTGGAACTGTGGAAATTGGGAAATGCACCTTGGAACCCTGGAAATTGGGAAATGCGCCTTGGAGCTGGGGAAATTGGGAAATGCGCCTTGGAGCTGGGGAAACTGGGAAATGCACCTTGGAGGTGTGGAAATTGGGAAATGCACCTTGGAACCCTGGAAATTGGGAAATGCACCTTGGAGGTGTGGAAATTGGGAAATGCGCCTTGGGGCTGGGGAAATTGGGAAATGCACCTTGGAACCCTGGAAATTGGGAAATGCACCTTGGAACCGTGGAAATTGGGAAATGCGCCTTGGAGCTGGGGAAATTGGGAAATGCACCTTGGAGCTGGGGAAACTGGGAAATGCTCCTTGGAGGTGTGGAAATTGGGAAATGCACCTTGGAGCTGTGGAAATTGGGAAATGCACCTTGGAACCCTGGAAATTGGGAAATGCACCTTGGAGCTGTGGAAATTGGGAAATGCACCTTGGAGCTGGGGAAATTGGGAAATGCACCTTGGGGCTGGGGAAATTGGGAAATGCGCCTTGGAGCTGGGGAAACTGGGAAATGCACCTTGGAGGTGTGGAAATTGGGAAATGCACCTTGGAGCTGTGGAAATTGGGAAATGCGCCTTGGAGGTGTGGAAATTGGGAAATGCACCTTGGAGCTGGGGAAATTGGGAAATGCACCTTAGAGCTGGGGAAATTGGGAAATGCACCTTGGAGCTGGGGAAATTGGGAAATGCACCTTGGAACCGTGGAAATTGGGAAATGCACCTTGGAGCTGTGGAAATTGGGAAATGCACCTTGGAGCTGGGGTTTGCCAGGATTGCTTTGACCTGCTGTGAAATTGGGGCAAACTCTGTGGGCAAACACCGTGGTGGCTCCTCAGCAGGTGCTCCCTGGGTGTTGCTGTGGGGCACAAAACAACACCAATGTGGGTTTGCTGCTCTTTCCAAGGTAAAAACAGGGGTTTTTGGTTTTCTGACTCTTAACATTTATAGATTTCCCAAATTCCCAGTGGATTGGAGGGTGAAAGTGCCACCTCTCCAATGACGCTGAGCAAGCCAACAATCCATTAAATTTCTCTTCCTCCACACGAGAACGCAAAACAATAAATTATTTCCATAAAGTGTGTAGAAAAGTTCGTTACGAGGATGTAAAATAAACATCAGAAAACTCAGAAAACCCTAAAAAAAAAATCAAAACAACACCTGGGCTCTGCCAGGTTCTGCTGGGCTGGTTCTCCTGATTGCAGGGGTGTTCCTGGGGGAATCCCAAGCTGCCCAAAGCTTTTCCTGGATGAGCTGCCAGTGAATCTCCTTCCTGCTCAAGAGTTCGCTGGAAAAGAACATCTCTGACTGTGGGAATCTATAAATTCAGAGGGTTTTGGGAAAGCTGCAAAAGGCAGGCCTCAGAGACAGCACAAGTGTGATGAGAGCTAAGCAGCAGCCACGAGATAGCTCAGCAGAAAAATGATGTAAAATGTGGAGAAGCAAGGACAAGGCTGCCGGTGAATCTCCTCTCTGCTCAAGAGCTCACTGGGAAAAAACATCTCTGAGCTGCCACCAGACCTCACAGGAGGTGACAACGTGATGTGGTGCCAGCCTCATTGGATTTTCCATTTGCACAGGGAGCAGAGAGCATCAGCCCCCAGAGCAGATCCCTGCTCCCTGCTCTGGCACCCAGGGCTGGGTGCTCACCTCCCAGACCAGCAGGGTGTATAAACCAATACTTCCTATCTCTTTATTATTTACTTCTGCCCAGGCAGGCTTCCTTCTTTTGAATAGAATTTTTATTTGGTTGTCTTGGAACAGTCATTAATAGGTTAAATAGAATATAATGGAAATTGCTGTGGCCTTATGAATTCTGTTCTTGCCTTTTTAATTTTTTTTTTACTATTTTTATCAGCTCTACAGCTTATGATACTACTTCACCTGTTTACCTGTGCCATCCCACGCTGCTGTATTTTACAACCTTTAATAACTCCTTTCAGCTTCCCAGTGCCAATGTTTTGAGCATTTTGTGGATGTATGGGGGTGTTTGCTTTGTTTTGGGTTCATTGAGCAAATGCTGGTGGTTTTTTTTGGTTTTTTATCTCTCTCTTTTTTTATTTTTTTGTATTTTAATTAGGGAGATTGAAAGCTCAGAGCAAATTTGAAGCAGATGGAGCTGGTGACATCACTCTTTGTTTTACTCCTGTTAGTGCAGATTCGCTGCTCTGGGGTAAATCCTGGAGAGAGCCTTGGCCTCAGACACCCCCAGCCTTTTCCCACCCCTGTCTCCCTGCTTTGCCCTCTCTTTGTGCCCCCCTCACTCCCCCCAGGCCTGCCTCCATCAGATGCTGTTTCCAGACCAAAATCCCACCATTTTCCAGCTGTTCTTCCCCTGGGATGAGCCCCCAGCCAGGGCTTGGTGCTGGTGCAGAGCCTGAGCTCTGCCAGACCCTCCCCAAACCTCCCCCACCCTCCATGCACAGGGAATTTGGTGATTTCTGTTTCTTGCACGGGCGTTTGGTCGTGGATCTGTGAAAAATGCCTATTTCATGATTGGCTTTTCACACAAATATTAAAATGAATATTATATGTGTTGTGTTAGAAAGGCAGCAGCTCTGCTGGGAGCCAGGCTGGGAATGTCCAGCAGAGCCTGACTCCTTCTGAGCCAGGTAAAATCTGCTTTTCCATCCTTCTGAGCCAGGTAAAATCTGCTTTTCCATCCTTCTCGTTGTTATCTTGTTCCTGTTTAGCTCAGGGGTCCCTTCCTGCAGTGCTGCTTCCATCCTGCCATCCTTTGGCTCAGAAGGAGCTCATTTATTTCCCTGAGTTCCATTTCTGTACAGTATAAACCATTGTGTCCTGAGTGTTTATGGAGCACAGAGGTGCTTCCTCTTCTCATTGCTCATTTTTAATCAATGCTTTTTGCTTACTCACCACCAGCAAAGCCACAGAGGAATCATTGCTTTTCCTTTTCTCCTTTATTAAACTCAAAACCCCTGCTGGAGGTACCAAAACCCAACCAGTTGCTTGGAAAAAAGCCATGATTTTCCTGATTGGGACCAATTAAAATCAAATGACGGCAGCAGAGGTGGGTGCTGGTTGCTGGTGCAGCCTGGGGATTGCAGCTCTGGGTTACTTTGCAGGCAAGCTCAGCCTGGCAGCAGCAGCAGAACTGGAGATTTTAAAATAAAAAGAGCTTTTTCTGCATCCACCCAGGTGCTCTGAAGTGTCCAGGTGCCTTTTGATGGTGGGCTTGGTTTGCCTCGTGGATTGAAGGATTCGGTGAAAGATTTGCTCTCACCAAAAACCAATTCATTTTGAATCATTCACTTGACCAAAAGTGAATTTAAGGCAGCAGAGTCAGGCTGCAGGGAGGTGCTGGTTGGTTGCATCTGGTGGGAATTGGAAGTTTTTCCTCTTTTGGGGCAGGCTGATCCTTGTTGGAGGTGCCGGTTTGTGCTGCAGTTGTTGTTCTGCTTGTGTTTCACCCCCAGAGCTCCCAATCCCACTCCCTTTGGGTCATTTGGGTCATTTCCAACCAGTTGCTTGGAAAAAAAGCCATGATTTTCCTGCTTTGGGGACAATCAGCTGTGCCCTGATTGGGACCAATTAAAATCAAATGACGGCAGCAGAGGTGGGTGCTGGTTGCTGGTGCAGCCTGGGGATTGCAGCTCTGGGTTACTTTGCAGGCAAGCTCAGCCTGGCAGTAGCAGCAGAACTGGAGATTTTAAAATAAAAAGAGCTTTTTCTGCATCCACCCAGGTGCTCTGAAGTGTCCAGGTGCCTTTTGATGGTGGGCTTGGTTTGCCTCGTGGATTGGAGGATTCGGTGAAAGATTTGCTCTCACCAAAAACCAATTCATTTTGAATCATTCACTTGACCAAAAGTGAATTTAAAGGCAGCAGAGTCAGGCTGCAGGGAGGTGCTGGCTGGTGCATCTGGTGGGAGTTGGAAGTTTTTCCTCTTTTGGGGCAGGCTGATCCTTGTTGGAGGTGCCAGTTTGTGCTGCAGTTGTTGTTGCCCTTGTGCTCCCCATTTCCCCTCCCTTTGGGTGCTTTGGGGTCAGGGCTGCCATGGAGAGGATGCCTTTGGAAAGGATGTTTGCTTCTGCTGTGTTTGCTTGCAGAGTTTCCTGTTGGAGCGTGGCTTCTCTTCCTCTGCTGCTTCCAGGGGCTCAGCTCGTTTCCTGCTCCCTGCCCTGGGTGTCCCCAGTGTCACCCGGGGGTCCCCAGTGCCACCAGCAGCACCTGGGCCTTCGGGATGGGTGTGAAAAATCAGCTCCAAGCAGTTAGGCTGGGTATGGGGGTTTAATCTGCTCGTGTTTGGGTTTAATTTATGAACTCTTCAGTGTTGGGTTTTCTGGTGTGGAATAAGAACATTTCCCATCACTTCATTCCTTGTGAGGAAAAAAAAAAAAAAGAGGAGAAAATGTGTCTATGAATAGCTGCATGAGGAAGGCTGTGCACAATAAAGACATTATGACAAATATTACACTCATCCATATTGATTTTTGCTTTGTTTGCTGGCTGGTTCCTTTATTACCCTGGCAGAGCCATGAGCAATGTCATCCCAGCTCAGCTAATGAGAAAACATCAGATGCTGCTGTCAGGCTGCCTTGAAAAGCCACTTCCATGGTCATTTTAAAAAGGACAATTTGGAATGCCCAGCCTGGGCTCTGGGGCTGGTCCAGCACAGGGAAATGCTGGGCTGGGGCTGCTCTGCTTGTGATCAGATGGATGATGTGACATGGAAAATGTGGCACATCCCTTGGGCAGGGCTGGGTTCCACTGCCCTCCAAAACTGGGGCTTTTTTAGGGTGGCTGAGCTCAGTTAAAGGGGATTAAACAATCCTTCCCCAAATTTTGCAGGTGCCCTTTATTCAATGACCTCTCCTGACTTCACCCCCCTGTCCCCCCCAGTAAGGAAATGTTTCCAGTGCCTCATTTATTTTAAACTGAGCCTGTTCCCATCAGCCAGGGCTGGAGTGAGCCCCAGGCTCTCTGATGGGATGAGATTGGGGCTGTCACAGAGAGTGACGTGCTGGGGTTTGAATACCATTCATTAATTAGGATTTTCCAGCCCCTTTTCCAGGCTGGAGCAGCACCTCCTTTCATTAGCAAAGGGATAAATGCTCCCTGCAGCCAGCTCAGTGTGGTCCCAGAAACCTTCCTGGCTCCTTGCTGGAGCTCAGCTGGGACTGGATTTTCAGTGCCATCATGTATTATTCATCCCAAATAATACATATTCCAGGCCTGTCAATGTGCAGGGCAAGGCAGAGTGATTTGAGGGATATCTCCAACCTATAAATCTTAATATTCAAAGCATTGACGGATTTTGTGGGGGTGTTTTTTGGGGGGCACACAAGGGATCCTCCTCCTTAGCAGAGAGCAAGGGATGCACCCAAAATCAAATGTTTACAAGCAGCGTTGCCCTCAGGTGTCCAGAAGTGGTTTGTTACAGAAATTCTGGTCTGGTCTAAATATATCTATTGGGAAAAAAGGGAGAGTTTGCAGTTTGAGAGCATCCTGTTGGACTTGAGGTCGTGATGCTTGCTTTAAATGATGGCTATGGCCAAAGCAGAACCTGTTACTAAATGTAGATTTCCTCATTTGTTAGTGGGATTATTTCTGCTTGGGGAAGAGGAAATAATTTTAGCATTTAATAAAAAAATTATATGTAAGTATGTATTAGGAAATGCAGGCAGTGGAACTTTTTAAAGGTGGTATGCACTGATTTATCTTAATCTTATTATAATAATTGATGTTAAAGTTAAAAACCAGCAGTGAAAAGCCACGTTCCTTGCCATGGTGGAAATCTTTGTGTTTCTCATAATGTCATATTTACCCCAGGACTAAATTACAGCTTGTGCAGCCCTTTTCTTTAACTCAGTAAATAAGATTTAGCTCCTGTGTGCTATCCCCCTGTTTCTATGGAAACCTGGCTGCAGTGCCAGGCAGTGGATCCAGCACTGGCCGTGGCTCTGGAAGCCACCCCAGGGCCAGGGGGGTCCCACTCACACCTGGAGGACCCCAAGGGAAGGGGGGGCTGTGATGCTCAACTCATTCCTGTGATGCCAAACTTGTCTGACCCCCTTAAAAGTGACAATAATTTGATTTTTGTGCCTGAAACGAGGATCTGGCTTTTTTGGAGGAGGAGAGGAGATGCTTGGAGCTGCTGTCTGCACACAGACCTGATGCTATGTTTATTAATGGTGTTATTTATTAATTAATTGGGACATGGAGGGGTGCAGAGCTTGGGGGGCTGGTCCAGGGGATGATCCCAGATGCTCCAGTGAGCCCTGGGTTGGATCCTGGACGAGATGAACAAGGAGGAGTGGAGCTTGGCTCAGGGTTCCCCTTCAAGAGCAAAGCTAGCCAAAAAGACTTGCCTTTTTTAGTGAAAAAACGATTAAAGCATAATTAATTTCTTCGACTTGGATAATGAAACATCTTTCTCTGCAGGCCTCAGGGCCCAAAGAGGAGCATTTTTAATGTTATTTTTAACAGTGCTATTTTTTATATGTCTCAATTCCCATTCTCTTCATGCTCAAAGCAGGAAGAGCCAGGCAGTGGGGTTGGTGTTAAAACCTGCAGCCTGTTTTTGCCATGTTTGAGCTTAGATGATGCAGTGGGGTTGGTGTTAAAAACTCCAGCCTGTTTTTGCCATGTTTGAGCTTAGATGATGCAGTGTTGAGCTTAGATCTGAGGTGTGCCCGGGGACAGGGGTGTGTGGAGCAAAAATCAGCTGGTTAAAGCCAGATGGTCTCCCTGGTCATCTTTCTCTGATCTCCAAGGCAATTTTGCATCATTTTTTAATGTTCTGATGAAAAACTGGGGTGGGTGTTGGTGTTGCCTTACTCAGGGCCTGGACAGTACCGTGGTCTTTCCAAGATTATGCCATAATCCTTTAGGTATTTTTTTTTCTCACTGCTTTCCTGCCTTTTGCCCCCTCTCTTTGCTGTGCTGAGATTTGAGGTTTGAGGGAAGCACAACTGGGTGGAAAACAAACCCAACCTCGCTGCTGCACTCTGAAATCTTGGTGGTAATGAGCACTAATAACGTGCCACAGTGAGAAAGTTGGAGCAGACCCAAGGTTCAGCAGGAAGGAGCAGGGTTGGATTTTTTTACTGGCAGCTCTTGTGTGATGAGGAGCATCAGCCACCACTTGTGAGAGCTCAGGAACCCCCCTGCCCTGCCTGCCCTGCCAGGGAAGATGTTCCTTCCTTGTTTGCTGCAATGGCTTTTGTGGAGCTCACAAAACAGATTTTTTTTTTTTTTTCCCCTGCAAAATGGTGCAGCTGGAGGCTTCTGCCAGACTCTTGCATTCCAGTCTGAGGATTTTTGGGATGAAAGATGTTGTGTTCTTCACCCCATGTGCCAGCCAGCTGTGTCCAGCTGTGCCAGAGGAGTGCGTGGGGCAGGGGAGATGCTGGGCTGGCTGCAGAGCCTCTCTTTTCATCACCCTTTATT
Organism: Molothrus aeneus; assembly: GCF_037042795.1. Lineage (NCBI taxonomy): Eukaryota > Metazoa > Chordata > Aves > Passeriformes > Icteridae > Molothrus > Molothrus aeneus. The sequence goes on along the minus strand of NC_089664.1, from coordinate 8,048,587 downwards.
TCTTTGGCATTCCCTTCTTTATTTCCATCATCCAAGTGCTTATTCCTCAGCTCAAACCACCTGGATAACTGGTGGACCCTCCAAGTCAGGGAACCCCCCCCAGTTCAGATTTTCGTGCATTCGTGAATGAGGCAGAAACAAAATCCTGGATCTGGAGCTTTTCCCTTTCTTCCAGCCCCAAACCCTTCTGTAATCTTAATGAAAAAAAAACCAAACAAAACCTCCATCCCCATCCACCTATCCTTTATTGGAAGTGCTAAACAACCTTCTTCAGCGACTTTTTCTAATAAAAGGATGTCTGTTAAACCGAGCCCCAGAGAGCTGAGCTGCTTTACAGGGAGCTGTTTGAACTGCTCTCCGTGCTGGCTTTTTAATATACTTTAATACAGTGCTGGCCCTTTTTCTGCATAGTTTTTCCCCATCAAAGCTTTTATCATTCCCACTCTGTTGTCTGAGTGTCACGCAGCTTTAGAGGGGCTTTGGGAAGGGGGGTGGCACATGGAGCAGTGCAGAGCTCCACATTTTACATCCCAAATGCAGATTCACCAGTGACTCATCGGTGTCCAGGGTGGGGAGATGCTCTGAAGTTAAAATCCCAGTGACAACAGGCATGGAGCACCCCAGCTGTTCCCTTAACAGGTTGCACTGCGTTGTTTCTTGATTTGTAGTTGTATTTATTTGAAGTTTTTCCTGCAGTGAGGGATCAGTTACAGCCTGATGGCACCGTGCAGTGCAGGAGCAGCTCTGGGGACAGATGTGGCCCCAGGCAAACAAAGGCAGGAACACAGATGTGCTGCTAGGGCCAGCATCCAGAGAGGAGAAATGGGCATTTCCACAGGTCTGAATCCTCCAGCATGGCTGGGAGCAGCACCAGGCTCTCCAGGATCATTTGGGAGATGCTGTTGGAAAGGCACCATTGGATGTCAGCTTGTTTTGTGGGATTTGTGGATGGGCCTGGCTGGGCTTCCGCTCCTAATATTCCATTTAAAATTCTCTCCTGAGCTGTGGGATGTGCGTTTGTGTTCAGCGTGAAGCCCTCACTGACCAGTCCCAGCACTCCAAACCCCATTTCCAGCCAGCAAGGGGGGAGGGAATTTGCTCAGCTGAACGTTCTCTTCACAGATGACAACGCATAAATATCCATACATTGTCAACCCTTTTTTTTTTCTTTTTTTTCCTTTTTTCCCTTTTTCCCCCCCTTTTAGCCCCTCGAACGTGCGATTTTGATTTCTCCAGCTGCAAAGCCGAGCGCGTGGATGTTAAATGGTTCAAGAAGTCAAACATGATCATTCAGGTCCCCGCCAGAGCGCGGGGCCCGAAACCGACACAAACGCTTCTGTGGGGCTTGCGCTCCTCAGGGGGATGTCATTTTGACAAGAGCGGATTTTCCCTCTTTCACAGCCTGTCTCGTACTTGTCTTGATGCTTTGGTGGGAGTCTCATCAGCCGAGCGGAGTTGATTTTGATGGGGAATTGTTCAAACCCTTCAGGTGCCTCCTCCCCGCGGGCTGGTTGGAGATGATGCTGGCGAGGAGCTGAGGGGCTGATGTCAAATAAGAGGTTTTTGCTTTTGCAAAGCCTGGTTATCTCTTGGTAATGCTGTCAAATGCTCTTTTCTGCAGTCCAAGCACATCGTCTACATCTGGCCAAAATATGGCATGGAAAAAAGATGTTTTGTACAAAAAAAACCAGCCTTAATAGCAGATGGGGGGGGAAAAGCCATTAAAACTCAATTTTCAGGGAGTTTTTTTTGGCTTTTTTTAAATCTAAAATTGGAAAATATTTTGTTGGTTTGTGGACATACAGGAAACATTGCCTTTTTTCAGTGGACAAAAGCAAAATGCTCCTTAGTATTGATGAGAACAGAAAACCCTTTCTCTTTTCTCTATCCCACTCCTCATTTTTGAGTTTTACACCAGGCTGAGCTTTTCCTCTGGGAATTCCAGACATTGCTGCCATTTTAAGCATGTGCAGTTATTTGCAGTGGGATTTTCATGCCCCACATGAGGCACCTGAGCAGGGGCTCACCCTGACCTGGGATTTTGGGGATTTTGTGCTCTGTGAAACGCCCTGTGCAGTGGTAAGATTTTAACGTGCTCTTCCTGGCAGTTAGAAAATGCCAATGCTGAGAAAAAAATCCCAGTTTCCTGTTCCCTTCCCACAAGTAAATACCTGCCAGGCATTTCCAGGAGCTCCACGGGACAGAAACCAGTTTTACCTGTTTGGTTACAAAAATCTCTTTGTTCTGGACAGGAGCTCGAGGGAGGAGTTTTCCCTGACCCTCTGACCTGCTCAGACCTGGGCTGACAGCAGTCACTTCTCTGATCTCATCCTCACATTTGCATCAGTGCCTTTGGGATGAAGTTTTGTCATTTATTGATAACTCTGCCCTGCTGGCACCAGCAATTGCTGTTCCTTTTTTCCTGTTTTTTCCCTTTGTGGCTGCTGGGACCCTCGTTCCCTCCTGCACAGGGTGTTTTCAAGGACTCTCATCCATCTTGGTGACCTTTACCAGCATTGTGTGTTCAAACCTGAGCCCTTGGAACCATCAGGGGGCTGTGGTGATGGGAGCCTGTACTCACACAGGGATAAATCCCATTTTGTTCCCTCCCTTACAACCCCAGGCTGACCACAGTGCACAGCCCAGCTGCTCTTTGTCTCTGAACTCTGATTAAAGGGCTGGGAGGAGGTGCATGAAGCCACATTTCCCTTTCTCTGTGTGATGATGTGTGAGTGCATTTTTGGCATTTTCTCTCCTGTACCGAGTCTGGCTCTCCCCAGCCCACTGGGTTTGAACGTCTCCGTGTCGAAATCCCTCAAAGCTTCAGCTCCCTGCGTGTTCCACACTTGCTCAATCTGTTCCTATTAATTTTTAAAGGCGTTTTTAGCAGCTGATAAGCAGCTGGTGACACTTGGGGAGCTGCTGTGAGGCTGCACAGCGAGCTGGGGGATGCTGGGGGATGCTGGGGGCATGGGGATGGTGTTCCCTTGGGATGCCAGCACCCCCCACGTGCTGCTCCATGTGAGGATGGGGCTCCCCAGCTCTGTCTTTGCTCTCCCTGCTGTTTCCAACCATCCTGGCTCGCTGCAGGTCCTGAGCAGAGCTGAGCTCACACTGGAGGATCTGCCTGAGCATCCTTGACAAAGCCATTTGCATTCTTTAAATCACTGCCTGAAAACATCATGCCTGACTCCTTTTTTTTTTTTTTTTCTTCTTGGAGACAGACAAGATCTAATCTATGATATTTTTTCCTTTTTCTTTTTTTTTTTTTTTTTTTTTTTTTTACAGCTGTATGGATTTGTTAGGCCTGAAGGGACTTAGATCATCTTCTCTCACCCTGTGTGCAGTAGTGACTGTGGAAATCCATCCAGCTTCCCCTTCCACCCTGTCATTTGTGAGCCCTGGCACCCTGTCAGAGGAGCCAATTTTGGATTTTTTTTTCAGTGCAGTTCTTTTCTGGGCCCTTTTGCTGGGAGTGATGCACATTTCAGTCACCCCCCAGAGCAGTAAATGTGCTGCGTGCAGAGGCAGAGCAGCAGCTAAATTTAAAATCCTCAGTCAAATCAAAGCACTTTGTGGTGGGTGTATTTATCCTCTGTTACAGGATGAGAGGGAGGGAGGTGGTTTCTGGGCATCTCTGGAAAATGCCTTGTGGGTTTCTGCTCTCTCCTGCCTTCCTGCAGGTGGAAATGCATTAATTGATGTCCTAGGATTAATTAAAGGGAAAAAATGTGGCGGTGTCAGAGGTCCCTGTGCCATGTGCCATTCTCTTTGGGAAGCCCAAGCCAGGAATTTGCCTGCCCAGGGGTGGGAGGCTGCTCCAGACAGAGAGTTTTGTCTGGAAACCTCTTGATGCTTCCAGTGAATCATGGATTTGGGAAATTCAGGGCTTGCTATTTTGAGAACTGAATCACAGAGGAAGTGAGGGTTGTTTCTGTGCTCGGGGGATGATTGATGGAAAACCCTTTTTTTTATTTCTGAAATAACATTTATTTCTGGAAGGTATTTCACCAGCAAAGCAGAATCTGTAATAAAATAAAACCCAATCCTTTTATCTCCTTCAGGGAGGGCAGGGAAGAGGAGGAGCAGCACCCAGAGCACACGGATGTCTTGGCTCTGCTGCTGCACTGCTCAGTCTGGAGAGGCTTCATTTGTGTCAAACACGGAATAATTGCAGAGAGAAAAGCTCCTGGTAGTGTTTGTCGGCCTGGGAGAGCTGTCCTTTCCCTTTCTCTTCCTTTGGAAACAGTTCTTGGAAAAGTGAGCAGGAATTGTGCAGTGAGGAAGAACAAAAGACACAAATCGGGAGCTCTGATATTTAACACTGGTCTCTTCTTACAGAATAAGAATGTAAACATTTGTAGGTTTGTTTTTTTGGTTTTTTGGGTTTTTTTTTTCCCAAAAAATGATGCAAACTCACAGAAAAAGGTGATCTGACCTTGCCTCAGGAGCTGGGAATTTCTCCTCTCTGCTCTGAACTGCTCCTCCCTACCCTGAGACTTCTGAACACCCTGGTTCAGCTCCTGCTGGCTGCCTGTTTTTCTAGGAATTGGGAATTTAACACAATTTTTTCTAGGAATTGGGAATTTAACACAATTTTTTCCAGGAATTGGGAACTGAACACAGTTGTTTTCCAGGAATTGGGAACTGAACACAGTTGTTTTCCAGGAAACCCAGAGGTGACACTTTGGGGACTGACAGGAGGGGACTGAGGTGTCCAGCTGGGTGATGCTGAGGAAGGGAAGGGTCAGACCAGCAGCAGGATCCTGGCACATCCCTCTCTGCTTTAGGTGCTCAGGACTGGGAAAATGAGTGGCTAGAAACAGCCTGGTGAAAATACATGAGGAGTTTCTCCTTACTACAGCTAAAGGTTCGACCAGAACTTCCTGCAGCTTTGAATGTTTGGGTTTTTTTTCTGTGTCAAGAGCAGTGAATCCCTGTGATGGCTCTCAATAACCTGGATAAATTGGGCATTTTTTCCTGATGTGAAACCTTCCCTCTGGACAGGAGGAGGGAGCAGGGGGGATATTCTCATATTCTCCTGCCTGCCTCCATGAGTGGCAGCCTGCATCACTCCTTCTGTCCTTAGAGAAACTTTGGGAGGGACAGTAACAGCAGCTAAATTGGCAATATTGGAGGGCTGAAGTTCATGTCAGTTACTCTCCAGACTTGCTGGATGCTTGCAGACGTTCTCAGAGTGGTGCAGGGGATGGGTAAATGATTCCCTGATTGATTTCATGTCTGAATGTGGCTTTGTGGCGTTTGGGAGCCTCCTCCAGCTCAGGAGGAAGGGCTGAGAGCTGAAGTCATGGTCTGAACTCAGGGTTCCTGGGTTTAGAAAGGAGAAGTTTGCTTCCTTGTGCCCCACACTTGAGCTGCTGTAGGATGCTTGAGGTGATCTTATCAGAGGTTTTTAGTTACTCGTGAAACCAGGACCTGGCATTTGCAAACAATCCAGGGTGAAGCTCTGCAGCACCAGGAGATGTCCCAGTTTGAGGAGCAGCTTTCAGGGTCCTGGAGCAGCCCCTGGTGATCTGATGGGCTTTGGTGCTGTGTCCAAGTGTCCCCAGTGCCTGAAACATGGATATTTAACAGGCATTTAGTGCTGCAGCTCAGGCCTGGCTGCCTTTGGGGGAATTCTGTTTGCAATGATAACAAACCCCACAAGTTTACAAGGTGCCGCTCCTCCCTGGAGCCTGGGAGAGGATTAGGGCTAAGGAAATGAACTTCATCCTGAATTCCTGTGCTTCTCCTCCTACTGGTCTCCTTCCTGAGTGTTTCTGCTCAATGTCACTCTCTTTTGAGGTGCTTGGCAAGGGGGTGCAGGCAGAGGAGAGCTCCAGCCCTCTCCTGGTTGTGTGTTCCCACAGCTCATGGGCACCTCGAGTTCTTTTTGCACCTTCCTTCTCTTCTGGGCCTTTTCCCCCTCCTTTTTTTAAACCTAAACCTTTTACCTCCTTTTTTTTAAACCTGAAGTGAAGGTGTTTCATCCAGGTGGGTCTGTGCTTGTGCAGGAAGCTGGAGCAGCCCCTCCATCTGTAGAACCAAGAGGGATTCCTGCTACAAGCCCTGAGTAGCTGCAGGGAAGGAAAAACTTCACTGGGAAAGGTCTCCCATCCCTGCAAACACAGCAGTGCCAGGTTAGGAGCAAATCAAAGCAGCACATCCCAGGCAAATTCTAAAAGCTGCCTTTTACAGTGCACTCAAAACACTCCTGTTTGCTTCCTGCCTCTTTTGTGTACCTTGGAATTACAGGAATTCCTTTGAGCTTAAACGAGTTTTTCTCCCGATTTGTAAAACACAGCTGGTCTCAAACAGCCTTGGGATGGTTCAGCTGCTGCTGCAGGAGGGTTTTAGGAGGGACTTGGCTTCCCTGAGGCTCCCTGTGGCAGAGCTGATGCTGTGCAGGTAGGGTGGGATGGGGGCAGTGAAGCAGAGCTGCAGGATGAGTCCAGCCTGAGGGATCAGGAAAAGCTTCAGGGCTTGGAGCACAGCAGCCCGTGAAGGGTTAAGCTGCAGGTGCCTCCCTTGAGGTGGGAAATTTCCATCCAGTGGGATGGGGACTCCAAAATCAAACCCCTGGGTGTGGCAGGGAGGGACAAACCTTGGTCTGTCCATCTGCAGGTGGCCTGGGCATCTCCCACCAGCTCTGGGGCTGGAAAGGATTTCACTGCAGGCTGTGACCCTTCCAGAAATTGGGGGCTCTGCAAAATGAAAAAAAAAAAAAAAACAAAAAAAAAAAAGGCTTTTAAACACTTTCCTTTGTGTTGTTTTTACACACAGCTGCATTTTTTCCTTTAGTACCTGGGATAATGATGAAGGAAATCAGGCAAGGAGAATTTTGAGCTCTCTCTCTCTCTCTCTCCAATAGGTAAATTCCTCTTTGTGCAAGTGGATTGGTTTCATATGGATGCTTCCAATATCTCCTGCACATGCAAAACCTTCCTAAACCTCTTTTTTCTTTTTTGGTGCTCCACATGTTTTGCTCTGACCTCCCAGCTCCCTTTTGGAGCCAAGAGGAAATGGGAACCCAGAGGTATGTGAAAATCTGTAATATTTTCTGCTTCCATCCCAGGCCTTGATCGAAAGGGATTAAATTTAATACAGATTAAAGCCAGTTTCTTGGAAGCAGGTTTGGATATCCGTGTTTTGCATCTGACTAGCTGTTTTCTCCATCTGTTTCAACAAATCCAATCAATACTGGGGGAAAGGGGGGGGGTGTTTTTGCAGGAGAGCCTCTCCTTGCAGCGTGCAGGGAACCCTTGGAAGTCCCCTAGTCTGGAATTCACTTGGAATATCTCAGGGTGGAGCTGATGAAAGGGCTGGGATGGGCAGTGCTGGCTGGGCTGGCAGCTTTTTAATTGAGAGTCTGGTCCTGGAGTGATAAAACCGCAGAATTTGGGCATTAAAGCCCCTCTTGTCCCGCCTTCACTAGTCCAGGTTGCCCCAAGCCTCCTTCAGCAATTCCAGGGATGGGGCAGCCACAGCTTTTCTGGGTGACCTGTGCCAGTTGAGTGCAGAATTCCAGGTATGAGGACAGCCCAGGTGACAGCTGTGAGCAGAGCCATGCCCTTGTCTCACCTTCTACCACCAGGAATTAACGTGAGCTGCTCCTTTTCCATGCTCTGCCTGAGCAGTTTTTTACTTTGGGTGCCTCTGACAGGGGCTTTTCCCTGGAAAAGTTTGTTGGGATGGCTCAAGATGAGGGTTTTGCTTGAGTGCCTGACTTTGGGCAGCCTGAGTTACGGGCTGGGGTCAGAGAAGGACCTGGAGCCCTTTGGCACCTGGAGGTTGTGGAGCAGCTGGCCCACAATCTGGGGAGTAAACTGAATTAAATCTGACTGAATTCAAATGTTTAACAGGAGCAGCTGATTTCTGACAAAGTTTAGCCTGTCCTGGTGTTCCCTATGGCATAAGACAAATATTGGGGCCGTTTTTGGGCTTGTCTGTCCATCCTCTCCTTTTGCATCAGTGCTGTGGGGTCAGGAGTTGCCTGCAGGACCCTTTCCCCTGATTATTCCTGGTTGTTACATCCATGGAAAACACAGATACGATACTTACAACCACCCTGCTTAGTATGAGGTGGGCTCTGAGCCTTTTCTAGGCTCCCCACAGCCTGCAGAGATCCATCCAGAGCATCCTGGCCAAGGTTTGGACCACCTGTCCTGCTGCTGCTCCCTTCCCCATGCTCCCACACATGGGCACGAGGTGTCCTTGTGGCAGCTCAGGGTTTGCAGAGTGCCTCTGTAAACCCATTTACCAGCATTTGAAGTTAATTTGTGCTTTTAAGGATTTTTTTTTTATTTTTTTTTTGCCTTTTTCCCCCCTTCCTGCCCCTCTTTCCGGGCCAAGTGCCCAGCACAGCTTGGTGGCTTTCAGCAGGGGCTGTCAGCGCCCACATCCTGCCACGTGTTCCACACCTTCCCACGCTCCAGCCCCCTCCTCTGCTGCTCAGAGCTGGGCATCCTGCCAGGTTCATTAGGGAACAGCTCATTAGGGGCAGGGGAAGGAGCTGGACACAGCAGAGGGGCTGTGGTGGGGTGTGGAGTGGGAGGTTCTGCCTGGTGCTCACCTGAGCCAAGCTCCAAGCCCAAGCCAGTTTTGTTTGTGGTTTTTCCCCCCTGTAATTTGCATGGGAAAAGCCCAGTTCCCCTGCCTCATTACCCTCCTTTCCCAAAGGACAAGCTCTTTTTGTAACCATCACAAAGCCATGCAAACCAGCCCTCCCTAGTTACACGCTTAAGAGCCAATTTTGTAATATCTTTAATCAGGAGGGAGCACATCCAGCACCCATGGGTGCTGCTGAGCTCACTGCTCCCACTATTCCAGGGCCATCAAATCAGTCTCTGTGCCCTGCTCAGCTGGAGGCTCTTTCCCAGCTCATCTGGGTTGATTTTGGTGTTGGCTCACTTGAGAAACTGCTGGGTTTCCCCCCCTGAGGCTTTTAAAGTCCCATCAAAGGCAGCTCCTCGCTGCTATCACATAGAGATAATAAAAGTCCTGAACGAGGCAGTGGCTCAGTGGAGGAGAGAGCCCATTAAGGAGCAGAATAACTCTTTATTGCTGGTGTATTAGAGGAACTCGGCAGCACAAAGCAGGCACTGGAGTTTCAGGGCATTAATTCCTGTGTTTGGAGCTGAGCAGGGCTGTGGCTGGGCTGCTTTGCCTTCTTCTCTTGTTGCCTTTGGATCTTCTCTGTGTCCTGGGAAGGTGAGGGACCTGCCCTGCCCTGCCCCTGGCCAGGTGGGACAGAGGACACAGACACCTGTGACACACAGACACCTCTGACACACGGACATCGGGGTTTAGGGACACCAGAGATGTGTGGCAGTGTTCCCTTCCTTCCTCAGCTGGTCTGTGATGGCAAAAGACAAATTGGTGTCTTAAATATGGAAGATGGGGTGTGTGCATCTGGGTAACTTATGATGGTGTGACAGAGTGCAGAGATTTTCTAGCAGTAGCCATAAATCCACCTGAATTGTTCTTTTCTCCTCCTGGTAAGGGAACGGTGCTGGTTTTGCAGTGACTGCTCACTCTTGAAAGGCTTCATGATTTTAGACACGATACCAGCCCCAAAGAGCCCAGAATGAACCTGTTAAAATCCTACACAAGTCCTGTTCCCACTGGAAATCAGCAGTGGCTTTGCCCAGTGATTTAATATTTGCATCCCCAGCACGTAATGTGGCCAAATCATGGGTTTAATGCAAAATAGTGATGGTTTAATAACTTTGTTTTTAAAAGCCCATTCAAGCAGTTTACAGCTAATGGGGCTGGGGAAGAGGAGGAGCTGCCAGAGCTCTGGGACCAGCAATAAAGCAAATGGAAGTGGCAGGGAAGGATCCCTGGTGTTTGTTGGAGGAGGGAAGAGGCTTTACCATGCCCAGACTTCCCCATCTGTTGCAGTAAATACAGGCACAGAAGCCTGGATGTGCCATCACAGGAAAACCTCCCTGGCTTTGATTTGAAATCCTTATCAAATATGTATCAGCACAAATCAGCTCAGCTGGCACCTCTCCAGAAGCTGGATGCCAGCAAACACCACACCTGGCATGAGAGGGAGTGGGAGGAGAAGCTGTGGCACACCTGGGCAGGTGAAGTGGAGCCACTGGGGAAATCCTTCTGTGAGCCTTCAGCTCATTCCTGCTCCCAGGGTCACTCCTGGAGTGCCCAGAGCTGGAAAGTTCCTCCTATGCAAAGTGTTCTCCAGCCCAGCTGGGTCAGTTTGTTTTTTCAAATGAAAAAACAAAGTTTATTTTAGAGTTTTCTAGATGCTCAGAGATACCATCAGCCATAAACAATGCCTTAGGAAGTAGAAGAGCAGTGAACATAATAATTTATTTTCTGTTTAGCTTTGGTTTATTTCTGTAATTCCTAAAAGAAAGTCTTGGGAGTAAAGAAGAAAAGTGGTGATTTTTTTTATTGAAGTAGTGTGGCTATTGTGGTTTTTATTTAATTCTTTTCAAAAATTCCATTTCTTTACTCACTTCGTTGTTTTCCAAAATGACCAGTGATGACCAATGACCAAAATTTCCCACTTTGAGTCTTGATTATTATTTTATTTTATTTTAATTTATTTTATTTTATTTTAATTTAATTTTATTTATTTATTTTGTTTTCATTTTATTTATTTTATTTTCATTTTTTATTTTATTTTATTTATTGCTTTATTTTAATTGTTTTTATTTTATTTATTTTATTTTATATATTTTTTATTTTTTATTTTGTTTTATTTTATTTATTTTATATTTTATTTTTAAATTATTTTATTTATTTTTTATTTTATTTTATTTTTATTTTTATTTTAATTTTTATTTTGATTTTATATTTTGATTTTATATTTTGATTTTATATTTTATTTTTATTTTCTTTCTTTTTCCCATGAAGTGCAGAACTTGGGGCTTTTTAAAACCCAAAGTCACCTGCAGGGCTCGTGCCTCACTTTGTGGTGCTGTTATTTTGCAGCAATGATTTCTCTGGTCACTAAATGATCAGCTGGGTGGTTGGATTGAACCATAAACACAAGAGCTCACTGGAATTTCAGGAATGTGAAGGGCATCCCTCACTTTTCATGGCAAAACCACCAGAAATTCCCCCATGAAGCCTTTGCAGGTCAGTGGTAGAGAAAAGTGTCTGTGCACCACCTGCATGTGGAACCTTTATATTCCTATTTATATTCCTGCCATCTTATTGTCAGTGGGATGTTATATATAGCTTTTATGGTAATTTTGTGTGCTGAATGCAGTTTCCAGGGAAGAAATTGCATTGAGAAATGGGTGAAGAAGTAATAATAATAGCAATAATCTGCATAAGGCCCTGTTGTTAAAACCCACAGCCCTACATCTCCTGAAGAAAAATGCACAGTTAAGAGAATAGTTTTCCAAACAACATCTCCAAATGACTTGGAGGGTGGCTTTTGCCAAGGGATGGAGTGGCAGGACGAGGGGAAATGGCCTTAAACTGGCAGAGCTTTGGGTTAGATGGATATTGGGAAGGAATTCCTGGTTGTAAGGCTGGTGAGGCCCTGGCAAAGTTGCCCAAAGAAGCTGTGCCCCATCCCCAAAGTGTTCAGGGGCAGGTTGGAATATCTGCTTGAGTTGTTTTGGTGTGTCCTGGCATTCCAGGAGCAGGGAAAAGCCTCAGCTGGGATCAGGGGCCCTCCTGCTGCCCTGTGGGTGTGGGACAGACCCTGAGCTAACCCCAGAGCCAGAATCAGGCCTGGGTTTGCCTGCAAATAAGGAGCTGTTTTACAGGGGAGAAGGAGACACAGTTTAGCAAACACTTAAGGGCTGAGTTAGTTTAAATAATGTTGTTTAATCCTGTAGAAATTGAGAGGATTACTTATCCTGAACACTTCCCTGGCTGGGGGCTGGGATCTGTGAGGAGCTGGCCTTTCACACAGCTTGTCTTGATCTTAGGGGATGTTGGGAAAAATATTCCTGATATTGGGACAGCCCTTCTGGAGATGCTTCAGGGAGGCTTTTTGTGCCTGAGCCCTCACACTGGGTGGCTTGGCTTTGTCACCTGAGTGTGGATTTGGGATCTGTGGGTTTGGGATCCCCCCTCGGCTGTGCTGGCTCCTCACTTCCTCACCTGAGTGTGGATTTGGGATCTGTGGATTTGGGATCCTCACTTGGCTGTGATGGGTCCTGACTTTCTCACCTGAGTGTGGGTTTGGGATCTGTGGGTTTGGGATCTGTGGATTTGGGATCCCCACTCAGCTCTGCTGGCTCCTCACTTTCTCAGCTAAGTGTGGGTTTGGCATCTGTGGGTTTGGGATTCATGGATTTGGGATCCTCACTGGGCTGTGCTGGCTCCTCACTTCCTCACCTGAATGTGGATTTGGGATCTGTGGATTTGAGATCTGTGGATTTGGGATCCCAACTCAGCTGTGCTGGCTCCTCACTTCCTCACCTGAGTGTGGATTTGGGATCTGTGGATTTGAGATCTGTGGATTTGGGATCCCAGCTCAGCTGTGATGGGTCCTGACTTTCTCAGCGGAGTGTGGATTTGGGATCAGTGGGTTTGGGACCCATGGGTTTGGGATCCCCACTGGGCTGTGCAGGCTCCTCACTGGAAGCAGTGCCAGCTTTGATGTGCCAGGCTGAGCAGAGCTTGGGGCTCAGCAGAGAGCAGAGGGAGCCTTGCAGGGGAGGAGAACAGGGAACTTTTCAATTTCCCTGGAAGTCAAACCCCGCGGTGGCACTGTCTGATTCATAAACTGGATTTTTACTTCAGAAGGCTAAAAATAGAGCATGGAGGAGACTCATTCAGTCAGTCTGGGACTTCCCTGGTGCTATTTTAAGCCCTCTGGAGCAGGGCTGGGGGTGCCAGTGGAGCTTCCAGGCTCTGTGCCCTGTCTGGGCTGGGTGTTCCAGGTACCACTCAAGGTGTTCTGTGCCCTGGTGAGCCCTGGAGCCTCTCAGGGATGTTCTGTTCCCTGTTTTCCACATGGAAATCACTCACTTTTTGGGTGATTCCAAAAAATCAGCCTGACAGCCAGGCTGGCATTCATGGCACGTGAAAAATGGGAGGGATGAAGGTTGCAGAAAAGTGTGGAGGAAAAGGATGGTGTGAGATGAGGCTCTCATTGATGTCCTGGGATAAAAATGTGGCTCTGAGTTCATCCCAGGAGAAAATCCAGGGTTGTGGTCCCTGGTGGGTGGTGTGGAGGTGGCTCAGCAAACCAGGGGAGCATCCCAAAGTAAAATTCCTGAATAAAGGGTTGGATGCAGGGCAGCCCCAGGCAGCAGCAGCCCCCAGGGGTTGGGTTTGTACACCTGGAGCCCACTCAAGAAGCCCTTTATCCATGTCCCATCCCAGGAGACTGGAAACCAGTCCAGAAATAACAGGTTTGCTTTTATCACTCCAGCTTTGAAATGGTGAATGTGAACAAGGGTGAAACACACTTTAAATCTACCTCAAACCCATTCTTTGTTCCTCTTCATTGAAAATTCCCCATAGCAATTAAAACTTCCATCAAAAATGAGAGTTCTTCTGAAAATCCTGGTGGTTTTATTGCTTCTGATTGCAGTGCTGATGGGAATATTTTGGTGTTGAATCACTCCTGGCTGTTTTCTGCCAGAAAAGGGCGATGGTCTGCACCCACCTCTGACAAACTGATGATGCATCTTTATTGAATTGCAAGAAGCCAGAGCTGTTCAGCCTTGGCAAGTTTTGCCTCAATAAGATCATTCTGTGTGAGGAGAGCCACGAAAGGAGTTGTAATCCTTTTGTAATAAAACACAAACTAAGAGGGTTTTTCCTCAATGCTTCTTAGTGTTGCATAAAACCTGTCAGGGCAGGTCTGGGCTCATTAAATGAGTGTGGGGATGGAATTTCCTCAGATGAAGCTGTTCAGTAATATCCTGAGGGCTCAGTGTCTTTTGTGCTCAGTGGTGGAAGCTAAAGCAGGGTGCTGCCAGCCCTGGTGGTGACACTGTGACACTCAGGGGGCACTGGAGCATTTCCATTCCAGCTCCAAGCACCAGGCTGGGGGTCCCTGGGCTGCCACCAAACCTTCCTGTGTCCTCAGTAAGCACTCCAGCCTCTTTTTCTCTCATTTCCAGGTGATCTCTGCAGTATCCAGGCTCTCCTTCCACAGTATTGCTCAAACCAAAGGAATTAGGTAAGATCCTTTCAATATGATGCCTTAAAAAATAACATCTCTCTCTCTCCCCCTCTCCATATTCCTTGTATTTAATCACATCAGACTCTTCAGAAGCTGCACATAATGGGGTTGAACAGATGGGGTGCAGGTAGGAATAGTTGCAGATGAAATAAGTGAAAATATTAGGAATTGTGTACACTGTTTGTGCTGGGGAGGGCAGCAGGGAGAGTTTTGCTGTCTCTGGCTGGAGGTTTTGCTCATCTCCACGAGGGATCCCAGGAAAGCCAGCAGTGCCCAGGAGCTGTGGCATCACCCCAGTGTCCCCAGTGTCCCCTGTGCAGGAGAGCCCAGGGACCTTTCTGCCCCAAACAACTGGGAAATGTCCCCTGGCGGTGTCACAGGCACATCCTCGGTGTAGGATTGCAGGGTGTGCTGCCTGCTCCTCCTCTGAGGGAGCAGTGCAGAAGGAATTAAAAGCAGCAGACAGCCCCTATTAAGCAGAGCTGTTATCCTGCTCTTTGTTCAGCTCCCTGCAAAATTGCTTTGCAGTTGCTTTCCCTTGTTAGAGTGCATTTGTATTATTAATCTGGGAACATCTCATTAGGGCCACAGCTATAACAGGGATGAGTTTGCAGCCTAAATTACCTCTGCTCGTTTTTCTGGGGAGGGAGTGTGTGTGTTTTCACTCCCCCAGCTACAGAACACATTGGGTTTTCTCCACAGCACGTGTCCTGCTGCTGTTCTGGTGGGGATCTGTGGTGCCTCCCAAGCCAGGATGAAGGAATGGATGGGCTCCCTGCCCCACTCCCAGCCCTGCCACCCACCCCCAGCACTCTCTGCCACAATTCCCACTGTTGGAACATATTTTCCCTGCCTTGTCTGTGCTGAGATTGCTGGAGGGGAACAGCTTTTCACGTGTAAAACCAGCTCAGAGCCTTCCCATCTGTTAAACACAGATCCCAGCAGGGCTGGGGGAGAGGCAGGGCCGAGGATCTGGGGGACAAAGATGTGCTGTAAGTTAAGGGCTGTTTGTTGTGATGATAGCCCTGAGTCCTGCAGGAGCCTGCAGCGGTTTTTGTTTTAAGGGAAAAGAGCATCCAAGGGGTTTGGAGGCTGGGGGATTCACATGCACAAACTGCAGTGCCTTGGCAAGGGCTGGGTGCAGCCCCACATTTCCCTTCACAGAGAAAAGCAAGGCACAGTTCTTCCCAAGAGTATTTCTGGGATTCACATTCTCTGAACCTCAGAGAGAGATAACACAATTCTTATATCATTTGCTGTGCCTGTGTTTGTGCCACAGTAGAATGCAATATGGAGATTGTTTGCCCACAGTGATGGGGTTTTGTTTCCTTGGCCTGTAGGACCAAGAGAGTGTGTTGGGACTGTTGGGTGACAATCACGAGATTCTGGGCAGTGTGTGCAGGGTTGAGTGCTTGGCAGGTTCAGTTTTAGATAATAATAATAATAATAATAATAATAATAATAATAATAATAATAATAATAATAATAATAATAATAATAATAATAATAATAATATACTATTATAATAGGTAGAATAATATAGTATAATAAAGTAATTAATTAGTCTCCTGAGAGTGATGGTGTTTTGTTTCCTTGGCCTGTCAGGGCCAAGAGTGTGTGTGTGTGTGTGTGTGTGTGTTGGGACTGTTGGGTGACAGTCACGAGATTCTGGGCAGTTTGTGCAGGGTTCAGTGCTTGGCAGGTTCAGTTTTAGATAGAATAATATAGCATAATATACTATTACTACTACTACTAATAATAATAATCATAAATAATTATAATATTATAATAGTATAATATTATACTATGTCACACTATAATATTATAATATTATAATATTATAATATTATGATATAGTGTAATATAGTATAATATTATAATAGATAGAATAATATAGTATAATAAAGTAATTAATTAGCTTTCTGATATCCATGGAGTCCTTCTCATCCTTCTCTCCCCTTGGCAGGGCCATCACAGCATTGCTGTAGCTGGGTTTAAGTCTTGGGGCATCACTGGGAGGTTCCAGGTGTGACCCCTGGCAAAGCCCTTCCCAAGGCAGGGAGGGGGGTCCTGCATCCAGCTCAGAGGATGAAGGAGCTGCATCCCCTGGGAAGGCTTTGCTGAGCCCTCTTGGCTGTGTGAGGGTTGGGCATAGCTGGGATGCAGAGACAGGGGAGGCTTTGCTGTTCTTGTGGGGATGTGGCTTTTTCTCATTCATTTTACAACTGGCATTCACAGTTCCCACTAAAATCCTTTATCTTGGAAGCCTTTGGCACCATAATTACACAAGAATAGCACAGAGCTTGAGAGCCTTTGCTTCTAACCCTGTTCTCCTGTGTGTTAACCCTGTTTCTCCTCCAGCTCTGCAAGAACAGAAAATGCTGTCACTCCTTTAGCTGGAAAATAGAACAGACTGGAAATGAATTCTGCAATTCCAGGAAAATGCCCTCCTGGGAGTGTTGCCTCCCATCTCACTGTTCCCTGCAGCCACAGAGCCCTGGCTTTGTCCATTGCTGCATCTTCTTTCCTTTAAATTAGGTGATTTCTTTCTGCATCATCACAAACCCCTCAATGGCAGAAACTAATCTCAAATGAATGAATCTGAATTAATCTAATCTTGTGGGAACCAGCAGCAGCTCTGGCTCCCTGAAGGGACTGCTCACATCAGCCACCGCTGCTCGTTGGGTCCATCCTCTTCCCTCTCCCAGTGAAGATGCTTCCCTTGGAATTGGGTAAAAATCTTGTTGGCTTAGGCACAGTGCTTAAAACCATGGTAAATACAGTGAAATTTGGATGCTGGGTGGATTGCATGGTCTTCAGCCCCACAGCATGAATGTGGCTCTGCTCCAATCCCTATTTTAGGATCTGAGAGTCAGGATCACACAAATTAACAGTGAAATAAATCCCAAAGCCTGTTCCTTGTCCTTGAACAAGTTCCATGGCGTGGAGAAAAATAAAAATCAATCTTGTGTGCTGTTTAGTGTAAAAAAAGAAATCCACTCTTTCTGTCTTAATAATTTCTGGCTACAGGAACCTTGGCAGAGGAGCTGTGTTTCCCAGAGTCCTGCAGATAGCTATCAGGGTATCTCTGTGGAGATGACAGGGTGTTTCTTCCAAGAAACAAGCAGCAAAACCAGGGCAAAATCTCCATCCTGAGTGCAGTGTTTTATTTGCAATGTGCCTAATGTGCAGCAGCTGTAGCTACAGCCCTGCTGTGGCCATCCTCTGCCTGCCCTGTCCCCATCCCAGGGCTGCTTGCACAAATCCTGCAGGAAGCAGAGTCCTTCAGGCTCTGTGCTGATGGGGTGGGAACTTTCTGCTGGGATTTTGATCCCTCTGTTGTCCCAAAGGGTTTTACACAGGGACAAAGAGCAGATCCCATCCTTCTTGTTCTTCTCTCTTCAGCCCATGTTGTTTGTGCTCTTGGGCCTGAGATTTGGATCATTTGGGAATTTTCTGCTGGGATTTTGATCCCTCTGCTGTCCCAAAGGGTTTTACACAGGGACAAAGAGCAGATCCCATCCTTCTTGTTCTTCTCTCTTCAGCCCACGGTGTTTGTGCTCTTGGGGCTGAGATTTGGATCATTTGTCCTTGGTCCCCAGCTAGAGACGGAATTGTTTTGTCTCCCTGCTCTATGCACAGAGCTCACCATCCCTTAATATGAAGCTCAGAATTACACACTAAAGCAGCACAGAATCTGAAAAATCATTGCTCAGGAGAGGAGATTTATTTGTTATTGGTTCTCATCCTTCTCTCCGTCTCTTTGGAGGACTGTCAGCACTTCCAGGGAGAAGTTCCACTGTGCTCCATCCCTGAACAAGGAGCCTTTATTATCCAGCTAGGATTTTCCACTGCAGCCCTAATTCCATTACCCCATTCCCACGCTGGCTGGCACTTCCCAGCCAGCCTGCAGGATTCTGTAGCAGCTTGCTCTTTGCACAGGGATGTCGTGCAAAGCTTCTCCTGGGCTTTGGAGCCAGAATTCTCATTCCCTTCCCGAGTTTTCATTCCCTTTTCACGTTTTCATTCCAAATTTTCTTGAGCAAACTCAGCTCTCTGGAGGACAACAAGACTTCTTATTGCAGGTCCCAATAAACCAGGATTATAATTATTTTCTTGAAGCTTTTTTTCTTTTCCCTGTTTTCCCTTAAGACTTTCCTGCCACAGCCACGGCTGTTCCTGCTGCCTGTGGCACATCCTGGCGTCCTCTGGGCTCCATCATCCTCCTCGTGCTCTGGGGGCTGAAAGGGAGCTCTGAGCAGAGCAGGGGACATGTGTTTATTCATCTCCCTGAGATCTGTGTTTTTCCTGGAAGCAGAGTTCTGCAAGCAAAGCAGGAGGTTCAGGAATATTGGCTCCTGCTGCCTGCATGCATTTTTCATGTGTGCACAGCAAAGCCCAGCTGAGGAGAGGGAAGGGGTTTGCATGTTCAGAGGCCTTTGTGGAGACCCTAAATCTGAGGAAATCCTTTCTCTGTGAACTGAACCTCTCAGTGACTCTCCTCAGAAGGCACCACAGTTAATGAAAGACAGTTAAAAACATTTGCAGATGGGCAGGAGGATGAATCCTGGTTGTCAGAGGAGGTTTTCTCTCACAGTGGCAGTGCTTTGGCTGGGCCATGGAGACAAGGACACAGGGATGAGTTTTCCCCCTCTTGGGGCCAAGGCAGGACCCCTTGTGTCAGCTGGATGTCAGCTTCCTCAGTGATTGAGCCACCAGTGCAGAATTGAATCTGGAGTTTTGTCCAGGTTTCATGACTTGAATCCATTTCCACATCTGACTGAGGCCCACATTGGTGGGGGGTGACCCCTCTGCTTGCAGTGGGGGTGACCCTGTAAAAAGGGCTTTGTGATCCTGAACCTGAGTAAATCCTGATCCTTGGGAAGGCTGGCCTAGAACAGAGGCTGGATGGACTTAAAGAATAAAGCAGGGATTTATTCAAAGGATCTCCTCAATGGATGCACCTTGGGCAGCACAAGAGCCCAGCCAGGGCTGCACCCAAGATGAACCAAAATGGCCCCAAAATGCACAACCAGGCACGGGGTCTTTCACTTTCATCAGTTCTGCTCCATTTGCATCTTGCAGTTCATTGTCCCATTCCAGCTTTAGCCCCTGCAGTCCCACCCTTGTTTTTCTCTCTCCAGCCCACGCTGTTTGTGCTCTTGGGGCTGAGATTTGGATCATTTGTCCTTGGTCCCCAGCTGGAGCAGGAATTGTTTTGTCTCCCTGCTCTGTGCACAGAGCTCACCATCCCCTCATATGAAGCTCAGACCCACACACTAAAGCAGCACAGAATCTGAAAAGCATAAAAGCAAAAACTTAAGGCAGCAATCCCACCATCAAACCCCACATCTTGCAGAAGGTGTGGTGGCACAAGCTGGAGCTGATCAGGATGTTCCCCTCGCTGTCCTGAAGGAGAGAAGGGAGATAGGGAAGATCTTTTATGGCCTTTACAAGGATTCTCCAGCGTGCTCAGGCTTCCTGCAGATGAGATTTGGTCTCTGCTCCCCCTTCCCCTGGGGATGGGAGGCAGATCCAGCTGGGTGTGAAAATGGCAAGCAATTAAAGACACTAACAATTAAGTCCTCAAGTGTCTCCTGATGAGGAGGTTGTTAGGGCTCCTCTTCTCCTGAAGGTTGGTTTTACAAGGCCTGTTTTATTCCCTGCCAAGGGCTCTCTGGAATTGCACTCTGCCCATTATTCTTTTACTGCCGTTGTGTTTTCCTTGTACACACTTTTAAGTGTTGCTATAAAACGGATGGAGAAGGCTGTGGGAGGATCTGCATCTGGAAATGGGTACAGTTGCTGGTTTTTCAGAGCTCTCCTGGAACTGGGACCAGTTTTGGCACAAACTCAGAGAGGCTCAGCACAAACCCCACAAGCAGGAGGTCAGGTGGGAATTGTTTCTTCTGACACCTCCAAACCTTTAGGAGTCACTATACAAACCTTTAGGAGTCACTATAAAGCTCCTCCATTTGTTGATAAGCAGAATCCTTGGCTGAAAAGCAGCTCATTCCCACTTTAAAAAAAAATCAAAAAACATTAACAGATTTTTTTTTTTTTGGCAAGTTTATATCCTCAGAGAGAGCCTGAAAAAAATATCCCTGACATGTTTTCCTGCATGCCTGCTTTGTAGGCTTGGGGGATGCTGAGGTCACCCCACAAGCATCTGCTCACAAAGCAAAGGCAGCTTCTCTGTCCCCCTCCCCTGCAGCAGCTTTGCTTAATGAGCACAGCTCTGATGAGCTCAGCTCTGATGAGCTGGGCTCAGGTGGGGCTTGCTGGGCTTTGGGGTCACCTCCTGTGTCACTGGTGCTTCCCCCAGCCTCCTCCTGGGTCACTGCCCGCCCTGTGGGACCTTTCCAGCACCTCCCCAAAATGCAGCTCTTGCCCCCAAGGATGCTCCAAGGATGGAGAAGGTTCCAGGCTCTGAAAGAGGGGACCTGGGAGGTTCCCAGCACTGGGGGATGGGGGTCACTGCCATGGGCTGTGCCTGGAGAGGGGCACTTGGATGCTCTGGGACAGCCCAGGTGTCTCTGCACCTCCCTGGGGAAGGGGTTCCTGGTGGCCTTCAGGATGGGCTGTTTGGAGCTCGTTTGTGCTGCAAGAGGGTTTATCCCCTCTTGGCTGGGATGTGCTGGTGCTGGAATCATACAGAAAGATCCATTTTGGTAATGATTTACTGTTATTGGCACACCTTTCACAGGATGGCAGCTGCTCAGGTAGAGCAGGAAAACTCAGAGTGCTGAAAGATCTCCTTGTGCTGCTTTGCTGCAAGTTAAAAAGTGGGGGTTTCAGGATTTGTGTTTTCACCAGCTGTTTTCCAGTGTGAGGCAGTGGATGTTGCTGGTTGAGCTGCATCCCAGGTCTTTACTGGGGCAATCATTCCCTAGTGGTTGGTTGTGCTGTTACCCCACAGAGTCTGGATCTTTTTTATTCCTTTCTTTTCAAGAAAGACATTTCTGGATTCCCCTTTTGATTTTATCCATCTGTTCTCTTCAGTGTGGAGCTGAAGTGAGGAGAAAATCATCCCTTTTGCTTGAGTGAGGCATTGGTACACGAGGGGTTTTTAAAAACGCGATAATGTGTTGAAACATAAAATTCTACGAGCTGTTATTTTCTTGTCTTCTCATCTCCAGAAATGCTCAGTTCAGATTGGAGCTGAGGATAAAGCAGGGCCTGCAGCTCACCCTTGGGTGCTGATACTGCACTGAGTATTCCCCTGCAAAATCATCATCATCCTCATCATCCTCATCTTTGTGTTAGCTGGTGATGTAACTCCCTCTTTCCCTGCTGAATTTCCATCAGAATTCATCTTGCAAGAATTTCTGCAAGTTCCAGACCACAAATAAAAGCAAACTGTAATTTTTCAGAGGACGTGTCTAAAATTTGGCTCCCCGTGAGGTGCTTCTTTCCAGAGATGAGTAATGTAACAGAAAAGTGTGATTTTCATTAAATTCAGCAGCTTTTGGTATGCTCTGATGGGTCCTGTTCTGCACAGGGAGAATTGATTCTATTCTGCTGTATAGAAATGGATTTTGGGGGCATTAATAGGGTGGTTTTACCTCTCAGGACCAGGATCATTGCCTGGTGCTGCTCCTGTTTCACAGGTGGGATCCAAATCCTGGAGAGGCAGCTCCAGGTCACCTCTTTGCTGGTGCCTGGTCAGCTCCCAGCCACCTCTTGGTAAATTAATGCTGCTTTTTATGTAAATTAATCTGCCTAGTTCCATGAAGCCAGTGAGGGGAGCATTTTCAGTGGTGTGTAAAAGTCTTGGAAAAATACCTGATTTTCTTTGGGCAGCACCAGGAGTGCTCAGGGAGGCAGGCCCAGGGTTCCAAAACTGACAGGGGGCACAGGAATGGGGTGATCCCCAGTGCCTTGTCCTCCTGGAGAAAAAGAGGAGGAAAAAAGGAAAGGGGAAGGTGGGAGCTACCAAAAGGATGTCCTGGGAACAGCCAAAGTCTGATATGTTGGGATTGAAGCAGCATTAAACTTCAGCAGTGGGACAGAAGGACTTTTCTGGAAGCATGGGGACTGTGGGGCTGAGAACCCCGCTCCCAAACTGCCATGAAAACACAGCCTGAAGCTGGAAATGTTGGTGAAGTCAGTGTCCTGTGGGATTCCTGTGCCTTGCCACGATGCTCCCCTCAGAACAGGGATGGCAGGGGGTCTGTGCACCCAGCCAGGGCAGCTGGAGCTCCTGCAGGGTGCAATTGCAGGCTGTAGGCTCCACACCACGGGGGTTGATTTCTGCCAGGAGGATCCAGCACAGCCCTGTCCATCCCAGCAGAGCTGCAGGAGCTCCTTTGCACCAGCTTGAGGCTCTGGTCCTTGCCATTAGAGGAGAAATGCCTCGCAGAAGGGACAGCAGATGGGAGCAGCTCAGGTTTCCTGGGTGTCACACACTCCACCTGCTCTTTAAAACACCCAAGTGTTATCCCTGGGCTCAGGAAAACAGGGGCAGATTATCCTGCTGGTGCTGGGAGGGTGGGATCCCCCTCCAGGAAGGGATAAATCACCTCCTTTACACTCCTCAGGGGGTTTGCACAAGTCAGGGAAGCTTCCTTGCAGATCTGCCTGACAAACCATCTCCACTGAGAGCAGCTCCTTGGCATGGAGTGGGACATTTCCTCCCTCTCTGCTTCTCACCAGGCTTGCTGTTCCCAGGGCTGGTGTTTGACCCCAAGAAATCCGAGTGGAGAGTGGAAAAATGGTGAATAAACCACGCTGGGTCCTCCTTGCTCTGTCCCACATGGATTTATTTTATGAGGCCAAGGTGCTGCTGTACAAAATGATCAGACTGAAGCTGCTCATCCCTGCCCCTCTGCTCCCTGCAGAGGTGGAGAGCTGGCTTTACTGCTAGGCCAAGGCAGCCCAGATGCTGAAATATGCTCATGAATAAATAAACCCCCCTGTTTATTGCTGTTAGAATTGCAGCCTACCTGGCTCTTCCCGTTAAATAATTCAGAGCAAAGAGCAGCCAGGCAGTGCTGAGAGGTTCCCTGGGCAGGGGTGGATGGTGAGGATGTGGTGTGGGAGGGATCACAGGGCAACCTGAGAGCAAGGGAGGGTTTTTTTGCATGAGGTGCCTCGTGAAATATTCATTGATTGTCCCTGTGGGTGATGTGCTGTGGCCGTGGCTGGTTCTGCCTCTGTCCCACTTGCAGGGAGCTCTGGGGGATCCAGAAATGGCCAAAAAATGTTTTGTAAGATCAAGGGGGTGCTTTGCATCAACGTGTGCTGTAATCCTGCCCTCCAGAGGAGCGGCTCACTCCAAACTCCAGAACAAATTGCTTGGTCCTTTCTTCCCTTTTCAGCCCTAAACAAACCCTTCGGATCAATCCCACTTCCCTTCCCTCCTTTGATCTCTGCAAGTGATGCTGTGCACTGCTGTGGGGTCTGTCTGTGCAGGAGTCGACTTTGGGAGCTTTATTATCTCTTAAGAGCCTGTTCCAGCTCTGTTTGATGCCACTGGGGGCTTTTGCTTTTCATCTGAGCAGGGTAGGGCTGGCAGCAGCCCCTGCATGGGCTGGGAGGATGAATGGCTCAGCAGGTGCATTTACATGGTGGTGGGGGGAGAAAAGCTGGTGCTTGGCTAAAGATATGAAATAAGAGACGTTTTCAAATGAATTTTAACAAACTGGGGTCTCTGCAGACCTGTTGGGTTTCGGTGGACTCAAAGTACTCATTGCTGTTGGGCATTCCCAGCTCTGCTGTGCTCCTACAGAAGGATTTGCAGTGTGCCTGGAGGTCTTGGACAATTTCCCAGGGAATCCAGAGCTTTTATTTCTTTTGATTGACAACATTTTTACTCATTTTACCAAAAAAAAAAAAAAGGACACAGAGATTGGTCCCAAACCAGGTGTTTGCTGTTGGGGAGCTCGTGGCTGGGGAAGGTGCAGCAGCTTCACCCACCTGGATGGAGATGCTGCTCCCTGCATGGCTGGGGCCAAGGGCAGGATCTGCCTTAAAAGATCTCCCAGCTGGCTTTCCTTTGTGTTGCCTTGATGGGGATCTGGTGGGGTGGGAGTGAGAGCAGAGTTTCTCTCACTCACTCTGTCCCTACCACATCAAATCTGATTTTGCAGGCAGCTCAGGTGTGTTCAGGGACAAAAAAAAAAAGAACTTAAATAGATGTGTAAGGGAGCTTAAGTCAAAAGTAGGGAGATATTTCAAGTAGTGGCTGTTGGTAGAGCTAAATTAAATTGTGTTGTTGCACTTAGAGCTCCTGGGGAAGAGCAAGGGACGAACAAAGGAAAAACCCAAGGCTTTGTCCCAAAAGCTGCCCTTCAGCTCTGGATTTTGGATGGTCCATTTAGTAATCCTCACCCTGGTGTGACTTCTCCCTCTAATTGCATTCTCTGAGTCCTTATTTAGCCATTAGCTGCCACTGCAGGGACACAGGTTATTAATTCCTCCCCTGCCCTGACTTTCACTCTGGGCCCTCACCAGCACTCAAGGTGAAGCTGGGAGGGCCAGGGCAGCTGCATCCCCATGAAACTCTGATTAGAAAACATTTTTCTCCCTTTTCTGTTCCTTGTCTTACATGGGGGGGTTGTATCACAGGAGCCAATTACACCTCATTCCCAGATTTATGGCTGGACATGTGTCCATGTGATTTTAATATTTTTTATGGCTCTTTTACTCCTTTCTCTCTGGTGTGACGAGTGCTGGGGAAGGAAACACTCAGAGAACAAGAGCAGAAAATACATGTAAAAGAAAGGAGGTCGTGCCTTGTGGTGGATTTTTTATTGTTGTTGTGACAAGTGATATTTAACCAGAAGTCACCTCTGAGTTCTGCCTTTTAGCCAGAGCTTTGCATCCCTTGCCTCCCTCCCTCCTGTGTTGCCACTTTGCACATGGACACACCTTGGGATGGCTGGAATTGCTCCATGGCTGGGCTCAGCACAGCTCTTTCCCCTCCTGGTCAGGGTTTTAATTGAGCTGGCTGCAGGTCTCAGCTCTGTTTCAAACTGCTTGGTGTGGAGCTGCTCACCTAAGGAAGGCTGAGGTGTAGCAAGGGAGAGAAAGCAAATTAATGCCAGTGAAAGCATCCAGAAATAGCAAATTCAGGGGCTAACCAGGCCATGTACTAAATCTTTCAGGAGAGGCAATCTGTCATGGGCAGGGAGGGGAGAGGAGGGAATTGCTCCTGAGGGCAGTTAGAGGTTCAGATGTGGGCAGCTTTGCTCCTCCACAGTGTCCCATGGCTGTGGCTCCAGCCTGGGGAGCCCCACCTGCCCTCTCCAGGATGCCCAGGAGGGAAGGGCAGAGCTGCTGCCACCCCTCTGTGTCCCTGTGCTGTCCCTCTGTGTCCCTGTGCTGTCCCTGTGCCCGTGGGGATGCTCCAGCCCCAGCAGCCACAGCCCAGCCTGGCCCTGTGCCAGCAATAATACATGGGGTTTAATTAAAACAGTATTTCTCATCTCCCTCATACATTATTTGGTTATTGCTTCAGAATGAGCCAAGGAATTCTTGTATTCCCCCCACTCCCTCCCTCACTCCTTTAATCTCCTTTCTCCCCTCCTTTCTTTCTGCCCGTTTGGTGTCCTTTCCATCATCTCCAGGGGTTTAACTTTTTTCAGCTGTCACAAAGTTGTTAAGATGAGAAGTCCTGGGGTTCATAGGGACTCGTTATTCCACTGGGATTGCTGGGAGGTGCTTCCAGGGAGGCAGTGCAGAGCCTGGCTGAGCAGGGAAGGAGCTCACAGGTGCAAAGGCTGGAGGAGAAGGTGTTTCTCCATCCCAACAAATCCAACACCAGGCTGGAATTAAGATTCCTGAGTAGGGAAGGAGCTCACAGATGGAAAGGCTGGAGGAGAAGGAGAAGGTGTTTCTCCATCCCAACAAATCCAACACCAGGCTGGAATTAAGATTCCTCAGTTGTCTGTGCAGCACCAGCACAGCAGGAAAGGCTCATCCACGGGGGCTCTGAGGTGCTGTGCTGTCAGACCATGCAGCTGCTCATTTTGGTGCCCAAGTGTGCCCTGTGTGCCCAGCCAGCCTCCCCACCTGCATCCCTGCCCTGCCCTGCCGGCCGTGCCCTGGGGAAGCAGCGGAGCTGGGACGAAACCAGCTTTGCAGTGAATCTTTTGTGCTGCTCAGGGCTGGGCTCAGGGGCTCTGCTGTGAGGGGTGAGGCACCAATATAAAATCTAACCCTGTCATTCCTTCCCTTCCCAGGCCCTTCCCTTCAGAGGAGACCACGGAGAATGACGATGACGTGTACCGGAGCTTGGAGGAGCTGGCAGAGTGAGTGGCCTCACCTTCTCCTGGGAGGGCTGAGGGAAAAGTTCCTGTGGCTTTTCCAGCAGAGGCAGATAAAGTTTGACAGCAGGGCTGGGAGAGCCAGCACGGCTGCTTTGATCCTTTGGCCAGGAGATTTTTGTGCTCTGACAAAAGTCCATCTTTTTCTGCTGGGAAGCCCTGGGAGATGTCGCTTTTAATCAGGTTGAGCTGATGAGTGGCTTGGTGGGGGGTGAAAGGGGCCAAACCCAGAGGATCCCGAACCCCTCCTAAATCCCAAAACCCTTCATCCTCTGAGGTGATCCAAGCCAGCTCTGGGAGTGAGGTATTCATTTCCTCCCATGGCATTTTTTGGATGCTGGCACATGGAGCTGCACCCCCATGTGTGATTTTGACCCTGGGGCAATCAGAGAATAGTTTGGGTTGAAAAGGACCTTGCAGACCATTTCATCCCACCCCTTTGCAATGGGCAGGGACTCTTCTCACTATCCCACATGGCTCCAAGCCCCATCCAGGCTGGCCTTGGACATTTCCAGGGCTGTGGCAGCCACATCCTGCCATGGCACCCGTCCTGCTTGTCCTTGGTGGGCCGTGGGGCGATGCTGCTGCTGTCTCTGTGTGTGTTTATCTGGTTTTTGTGCCTGTGCTGGTGATGTAACAGGCTTTTAAAATCAACCTTGAACTGCAGCACACACGGTGAAGTGCAGGCACTATTGGAATTCAATGGCAGCATTCCCATCGAGCCAGGGCTCTGTCTGCCTCATATGGAGGGATGGAGTGCATGGGTGGATGTGTGGCTTTATGCAGTTAAATATTATTGTTCCACAACATAAATAATAAGACTCCTTAATCCAATGAGTTCCTTATGGCTTCAGTTATTACAAAAGTAAATCATAAATTACCAGCAGAGGGAATGGAGTGCCCTGGAATTCCCTGCTTGCTGTTGGCTCCCAGCAGCTGCAGTTTAATAAAATTTTAACTCAGAAAGGGATCTTTTCAAGAATAGCATTTTTTGTGCCTCCTCTCTAAGAGTTCTCAAAATCTCTTTAATATTGGGGTTTAAAATTCCTGTTTCTCACACACAGATGTGCTTTTAATTGGAGAGAGATTTGTGTGGGGACTCTCACACGAGTGCTGGTGGGGATGGCAGTGCTGGCCTAGAAAGGAGAGTGGGTTTGGGGTGCTGCCCTTGGTTATTAGGTGCTGGAAGTGGGTTCCCAGCTTTATTGGTTATTTGGTGCTGGAAGTGGGTTCCCAGTTCCAGTCTGCTGGGGACAAGGTGTCCAGGTGGAAACTTCCCAAATTGTCCCTTGGTCAGAGGGGCTGTGATGCCCATCAGATAACTTGGGGGTTTATTTCCATTGATTTTCCTGTTCCGTCCCAGATCTCCAAATTTAACTTCCCCTGTTTTCCCATTCTCTGTAAAATCCTCTTTTTAACACTTATTTAGGACAATGAGCAGGGATTGCACAAGTTCCTTCATGCAGGCCTGCCCTCCCAGTGCATGGAAACACGGCCTACGAAACAGTGTCAGAATCCACCCACAGCTGCAAAAACCCCAAAAACTCCCTGAAGAACCCCTCAGCCTTTTCTCTTTGGAGAAAAAGCTCAGGAGAAACTCTGAGTTGGTTCTAATAAGGTATTTTGAGGGCTGGTAAATGAGGTTTTTTTTGAGGAATGTCACAGTGCTTCATTTCAACTTGAGTGGAGTAGTTTGGTGTCCCCAGGTTGAGGTTTTGAGTTCCTGTGCTGCAGAGCCTTTAAAATATGAACATATTTGTGATGGAGGTGCTGATTTGGGGAGGAGAAGGAGCCAGGCTTTGTCCCTGCTGTCCCCATGATGCTCTGAAGAGTGAGCACCTTTATCCTGAGAGCTCTCCCAGCAGGGAGGAGCTGTGGGACAAAAACCAGGCCTGGACAGGGGCTGCAGGAACAAGCTGTGTGTGAAATCATGGGGCAGCCACGGGGTTCTGTGCGTTTAAAGGATGTTTAAGCCTTGGTGACCCCATTGTGCTTTCACCTTTGGGGTGGTGCAGGGATTAATCCCAGCTCCAGACAGATCCCCAGCCAGCAGATCAAGGCACATAATTGCCTGGAAACAGCTATTTAGTTAAAAAAACCCCGAACAATTGGTGATGGAAAGGGGAAGGGAAGCTAAAAGGCTATCAGGGGAGCTGGGAAGTTCTCAAATTCCCTATTTCCAGCCCTCTGGCCCCTCGGTTTGCTGTGCCCTGGGCCAGATGGCAGCTTGCAGCCAGCCTGGGCAGATGGCAGGGGCTGCTTGCATTGCAAGTGCTGCTGATCAATGCTGTGAGGAGCTGGAAAGGGACAATTGGCCTCTGCTGCCTGATTTATTCCAGCCTGCCCCATGCCAGGCCCTGGAGCAGCCATCTGGGGGGAGTTTGTCCATGAAATGAGCTGGGTTTTGCAGCAGCAGCAGCAGCGTGTGGGTTCATCCTCTGTGCCCCCAGATCAGGGATTGTCAGTGACCATTGTCCTGAGGATGCTCCTGCAGCCATTTGGGGAGTGTTTGTCCATGAAATGAGCTGGGTTTTGCAGCAGCAGCAGCAGCAGCAGTGTGTGGGTTCATCCTCTGTGCCCCCAGATCAGGGATTGTCCTGAGTGTGACCATTGTGTGGGTTGTGTGACCATTGTGTGGGTTCATCCTCTGTGCCCCCAGATCAGGGATTGTCAGTGACCCCTGTCCCAAGGATGCTCCTGCAGCCGTTTGGGGAGTGTTTGTCCATGAAATGAGCTGGGTTTTGCAGCAGCAGCAGCAGCAGCAGCGTGTGGGTTCATCCTCTGTGTCCCCAGATCAGGGATTGTCAGTGACCCTTGTCCTGAGGATGCTCCTGCAGATCCCTGGGGAGGGGAGCTGCTGCTTCCCACATGGCTGTGGCTGCTGGGAGATGGTGTCAGGAGGCAATTATCCACCTTACTGCCCTGCCAACTGCTTTTCCACCCCCCTTTATGGCTCTTTCAGCTGCTCCAAACCATCCTGGTGCCTCAGAGTTATATTTAACATTTCACCTAAATTTTCTTCGCTGCCACTTGAGCTCTCTCCAGTTATTTTGTCTCATTAAATTTATGGCAGTGATTAATCCTGGCCCTCTTTACAGCCCCAGAGCCTTCTTCATGATGAACTTCCTCCTCTGCAGTGGCACAATTAGGTAGATGACACAGGGCAGATTTTGGGTTCTTTGTTGGCTGCTTGAAGAATTCAGAGTCAGGCAGAAGTTCTGTGAATGGTTTAGTGTGAAACATTTAATTTTGCATGACTTTCACCTTTGTTTTCTCTTCTGAAAATAATTTATTTTGAGGGGAGGAGTTGTAGCGTTGCATAAAGGACCAAAAAAGTGTTTTAGGCAGAGCAGGTCCCCTCCAAACCCTATCCCTGGAGAGCTTTGTCCCACAGGTTGATGTTGATGTCCCCTGTTCTTGTTTTGAGCTGCAGCTCACTGGGAATTTATCCCCAACAAATTTATTGGGATAATTGTGTATTCCCAACCTTTCCATCCTGGAGAAGAGGGGAAGGAGATCTGCTAGGCCACAGTTTCTCAAGTGATGCCTCTTCCGAGCTCAGCTTCTTGCTGAAGTTTCTCCTTCTTCTTTCACTACTGCCGCCAGCATTGCCCCCCTCACATTTTCCAAAATAGTGCTGTGATCAGCAGAATTTCTCCAATGCATTAAAAGAAGTAACGAGCACGGGAGCCAAGGTGAGATGATAAGTGAGCTGCCACTTTTCCCATTATTTTTATGTTGGACAAAGCAGGCACGACAGCCCCTCCAATAAATGGCTCTGTGGTGCAGGGCACTTGAGCCAGAGTGCCTGTAAATGTGTCTGTCCCTTGTGTGTCACTCCTGTTGATTTTTACATGTCCTGCTTGTGCCATTTCTAGGATCATATTGGTCACTTTTCTTAGGATCAGAGCCTAAAAAATTCCACTTGGAATGGGGAATGTAAGACCCAAGCAGAATAGATGGGAAAAAGCTTCTGCTATTTCCAGATGAGTGTCTCCATCCAAGTCCAATCTGAGTAATTAAAACCCTGCGAGATCTTGAGTCCTCCAGCTGCATATCTTGCACTCCCTCACCCTGAAACCCAAACCTGCCAGATGTGCTGCAAATTTAGGGTTCCCTTTGTCCTCTCTGACAGAATGAGGGGTTTGGTTGGAGGAACTGTGTATTTATAGTGCAGAGTGAGGATGAGAAAGTGGGGATTGGGGTGGGCTGGAGCCTCACAGCTGCCTCAGAGACCCTGCAAATCTCCCAGCCTGGACCTGTGGTGGCTCTGAGATCTTCTGGCTCTTTACCCTGGTCATGGGACTGGAAATTGGGGGTTGTCCCTTGGTTGTCTTATTTTAGCTCCTTCTGTCCCCTGCTGCTCTTTCTTTTGCTGTTCCTGGTGGTTCTGGCTCTTTCCTCAGTGTGGTTTGGACGGAGTTTTGCTGTGCTGGGTTTGTCATGAGGGTTTGTCCTTGAATTCTTGAGGCTGGTACAAACTCATCAACTTCCCACAGCAGCTTTGATGGCTGGAGAGGCTCTTCAGTGGCCCTGAAATCCCTCAGGGCTTCCCCAGTGTCACTGCAGAGATGAGTGCAGGGTTCCTTCAGCGTGGTGGACCTGCTGCATGTCATTTCTTGGGGCACATTTATTGATCACAGACTGTTTGTGCCCATAGTCCCTTCCAGCCCCAAACACGCTGTAATTTTATGGATTTGTCCTTCCCTTTCCCCCACTCCAAGGCAGCATCCTGGCACCAGTCCCTCAGTTCTGGGAGCTGCTCCTTGGCACGGCTGCTGCCTGGCTGGGTGGGTGTCAGTGCACAGCAGGCACTGCCAGTGAGGCAGAGCTCAGCCAAAAGCATTGTTTTAGCCTGAAATTGCCTTAGATATGAAAAGCTTTATTCATTATCAGCTTTTCTGGCTCGGCAAGACGCTGCCAGCCCAAAGCTGGTTGCATGCATCCTAATAACAGTAATTGCAAGTGCTGGTGTTCCCTCTGAAGGGCGGCTGAAATCCCTTTCCTAACCCCAGAGCTGTCAATGAATCTCCTAATCCAGGCAGTAGATCACAGGCTCTGATACCCACGGGTAACTCTCAGACTCTGCTGCTTTTATTGAAGGAGTAAATTGCTTTTCTTTGTGAGGAATGAGGTGATCTGGCTTTCCTTGCTCAAGTTGTTCCATCTGCCCGTGACACGCCTGGGATGCTGAATTTATTGCCTGAATTCAGTGTGTCCTGAGGTTTCCACTGGCTAAAATAATCCCAATCCCTGTTTTAAGGACAGGGAGGGTGTGTATTTTCGACTCTGACAGGCGCAGGGTGGGGACAGGTGAGGATCAATATGTGCCAAGCAGAGATGTCAACATCCATACGGCCCTGCAGGAGCTTGGCTGCTCCAGGAGAGGCTGATCCTCGTGCTTTACTGCTCTCCATAAAAGCTGCCAGCCTCTGGTGTTTCTCAGAGATGCACTGAGAATGTGTTTTAATAAATAACAGACTGCTGGACCGTGGTGATGTTGTAATACTGCCACGGTTGTTGGGTTTGAGGAACTCTGCTGCATCCCCTCCAGAGCTCTGGAGTGGAGGTGCCTTTCTGGGTGTCCCCAGGATGTGGGAATAGTTCCTATTTTTTTCCCAAACCAGAAATTGGAGTAGAGAAGGGCTTGTTCTGCTGTGGAGCACCAGGAGAGGGCTGGAGCAGCGAGGCTCAGCCCCTTCATTAGGGGAATGGAGCTGTGAGGGGTGGGGGCAGCATTTGTGTCCAAGGGCTGCTGGCACTTCTGAGGTCAAATCTGCTGGATTGTCCCTTGGGAGGTGTTTCTTTCCTGGTGGGAAGGGCCTTGGGGCACCCACCCTTCTCCAGTCTCAGCCCATGATTGAGCAAAACCCATCTGGCACCTGGGGACATGGCTGAGGGGTGCTGGTGCTGGTGCTGGTTCTGGATTCAGGCTGAACCAGATGTTCTTGAAGGGTTCTCCCGACCCTGATGATTCTGTGAAAGCCCCCTCAGCGACACACCCCTGGTTGTGTTGATGCCTTAGGAGGAAACTATGCCTCAGGTTTAGCTTTTCTAATTTTCAGATTCTGTGCTGCTTTAGTGTGTGGGTCTGAGCTTCACATGATGGGATGGTGAGCTCTGTGCACAGAGCAGGGAGACAAAACAATTCCTGCTCCAGCTGGGCACCAAGGACAAATGATCCAAATCTCAGCCCCAAGAGCACAAACACCGTGGGCTGGAGAGAGAAAAACAAGCAGGGTGGGACTGCAGGGGCTAAAGCTGGGATGTGACAATGAACTCCAATATGCAGATGGAGCAGAACTGATGAAAGTGACAGACCCCGTGCCTGGTTGTGCATTTTGGGACCATTTTGGTTCATCTTGGGTGCATTTTGTGCCCATTTTGGTTCATCTTGGGTGCATTTTGGGACCATTTTGGTTCATCTTGGGTGCGTTTTGGGACCATTTTGGTTCATCTTGGGTGCATTTTGGGACCATTTTGGTTCATCTTGGGTGCATTTTGGGACCATTTTGGTTCATCTTGGGTGCAGCCCTGGCTGGGCTCTTGTGCTGCCCAAGGTGGATCCCTTGAGGAGATCCTTTGAATAAATCCCTGCTTTATTCTTTAACTCCATCCAGCCTCTGTTCTAGCTCAGCCTTCCCAAGGCATCATTCCCACACCCAGCTGGGCTCCTGCCCGTGCCATTAACCCAACCACACATTCCCAAAACCCCTCCAGCCATGGAAATGATGTATGGAGAGGCAGCCAGCAACCCGAGAGGTGTGGGCAGGGAGATTCATCAGGAGCTGGGAGTGACTGGCTCTGGAAGAGGAGCAGAGCTGAGAATATAAATATTGGTGCAGATAATAACAGTGATGCCTGGGAGGGGGGAAGATGGATCACCAGCTATTAGTGGGCATTATTGCAGCAGCTGCAATGCATCACCCGGGAAGAATGGGATGGATACATCATGCCAGTGTATTTATTTAAAATCCCCAAACTTTTATTGAATAAATCTGCTTGTATAAATAGAAAGGGCCGTATTTAAGCAGCCTGGTTTTGCAGGCAGCTGTGCTCTGCTGCTCCCTGATATGTAATAGAGAGATGCTGAGTGTCACACTTGGAGCACAGCTTTACACCTAAATTTATTTGTGTGTAATTAATGCCCCTGTTGAAAGGCACAGCTCGTAAAATATGCGAATGCTGTTTGATATTCCAGCATTTCACACTGTCCTGATCCTGTGGGATTGACTTCAGTGGGAGCTGTTAGCAGCCAGCACCTGTAGATCTAAGCACTGGAATTATTATTGTTAATTGGTATTTAATATGGGCTGAATTTTCAAAAGTATTCCAAGGCTGAGGAGCCCCTGGGAGGGGTGTGGAGGCTCAGATGATAATTAATTACTGAACAGTATCACCTTTAGCACAAACTGGGCTCTACAGCTCCGGGATGCCTTTGAAGCCTGGGACTGCAGGGGCAGCTCCAAAGTGGTGGGGCTGGTCCTCAAAATGTGATGTTTTGCTGCTTAATTTCTCCCTGCTGTAAATGTTGTTACTGGCCCATGCCCAGAGCAGAGTGCCTGATGAGATTGTTTTATGGTGGTCAGGAGTGCCTCCTACTCCTCTGGGGAATGCTGGATTAAAAATCACCCAGTTCCCCATCAGGACAGGGTTTGGGCTTTGTGGGAGTTGGTCATCACTCAGATAAAGGGGTGCAGAGTGTTTAAACCTGCATGGGATGCTCAGGGCTGGTCCTGGCGTTGCTGTGGGCCCTGCACGGCCCAGGGTTGGTTCATTAGAGCTGGGATGCTTCTCCTACTGCTCAGAGACATTGGTTGAGTGTTTAATATAATATCTGCTCCTGCTTGGAATGGATCTGGACTCCTACAGCACTTTGCACCCCTGTCTGGGAGACAGGGATGTTTTTTTGGCACAAAGAAACATTTCAATGAGGAAAAGCAAAATCAGATGAAGAACAAACACAGAGCCTTAAGCAAAATCCAAAAGACCAAAATCCAACCTTAGAGTGAATTCTCTGAGCATGATCTGATGTCACTGAGGCAAGAGCTGGTCCTGGTCCTGAAGAGGAGGAGGTTGTGGGCACCTTTGGGGCAGGTGGAGCTGGAGCTGGTGGCTCTGGTGGCTCAGATGGTCCCTCTGGGCTCTTGGCTGGCAGATCCATCTCAGCTGGGCCCATTAGTGCTGAGCAAAAGGCTCTGCCGGGGCAGAGCTGGCAGCCCGTGGTGCTGTGGGCATCGTGGGCATGCCTGGCACAGGGCACAGAGCCTGGCACAGGGCACAGAGCCATTCTTGGCTGTGATCCCTGCTCGTGTCGAGCAGCGTTCTGCCTTTTCCAGCCTCCAGCCAGCGGAAAGAAACGCGCAGCAGGCGCTGATCCGGGAAAAACAGAGAGCAGGGCCTGAATTCCCACGGGATTTTCTTGCTGGGATTCTCCTCCCTCCTTGGTGCTGATGAAGTGCCAGTGGACATCCCCTGGGTGTCATCCCTGACTCCTTTTCCTTTCTCCTTGCAGCGAACACGACCTGGGGGAGGACATCTACGACTGCGTCCCCTGCGAGGATGAGGGCGATGATATCTACGAGGATATCATCAGAGTGGAGGTTCAGCAGCCCATGGTAACCACCCAGCTGTGTTCTCACAGCTCCACCTCGCTGGGAAGGGGAGGGAGAGGGGTTCCAGGAAGGAAAGAACTCCCTGCCACTGGCAGGGGATGCTGCAGGGAAGGGAATTGCTGAGTCGCTCCTCCAGACGGGGATGGCACCAGCCCACAGGGGTTCTACGAGGAGTTTCCCAGCCCAGCCTGTCATCTGCAGGAGCTGGGGAGGAGGGAGGGAAAGGGAGACCTCTAATAAGCCCTAAAAGAGAAGCTAAAAATAGGATTTTGCTGCTGCTGAGGCTGTGTCGCCCCAGCCTT
The DNA here is from genome assembly GCF_037042795.1 of Molothrus aeneus. Taxonomy (NCBI): domain Eukaryota; kingdom Metazoa; phylum Chordata; class Aves; order Passeriformes; family Icteridae; genus Molothrus; species Molothrus aeneus. The sequence continues at coordinate 8,013,273 of NC_089664.1, read as the reverse complement.
TGCGGGGAGGCTCCGCCTGCTCCGTCAGCCAGAGGTGCCACTGGTATTTTTAGTGCAGGGTGACAGATCTGTGTGTCAGGGATCCAGCAGCTGTCTGGGCCTGCAGCTCCTCCCTGGAGCAGGAAGATGTTTACAGTGGAGCTTTCTGGGGCAGCAGGGACCAGTGTGGCATTGGGGACACCCCATTTGTCACCTCTAACAGGCCTGAGTGTGAGGCAAGGGCAGCATCACGGATATTTCCAAGGGCTCTGGAGCAAATACCACGCTCCATGGATGAGCCAAGGAGGTGTTGGTGGCCCTTGCACCTCCCCAAGGTGCCCACAGCCACCTCCCTACCTATGTCCCAGAGTGTGACCTTCCAAATTTCCTCCCCTCCCTCCAATATCTGCCTCCCCCAGGCTTTGTTCAGCCACTAATTATTCTCCCCTTGTTCACCCCTCCCTGGAACAAAGCAGGATCAATGGACAAGTTCAGTGATCAATTCAATCCCTGGAGGGGCTGGAGCCTGGGAATGCAGGGCTGCATCCATGGATGTGCTCTGGCTCCACAGATAATCATAAACCCCTCATTCCATCCCTTCACACCTTGGCTGCAGCTGGAGGAGCTCCCTGCACACCAAAACCCCCTCTGGATCAGGGAGTTGGGCCCAAAATATTCCCCCTGATCCTGCCAAAGTGCTTGGATATGAAGGCAGCACAGCTCCAGTGGTTTTTGCCACCGGTTGCAAAAGTTACTTGGCCCAAGAACTGCCCCAGGGAAAGGTTTTGGTAGGAATTTCCTGCATAAATGGGAAAAAAATGGGGGAAAGCTCCAGCAGCCAGGTAATATAGGATTAAGGTCAGTGGAATTGGCAATTTTTCACTGTCCCCTCCACATTATTTAATATTTTCTGCTGAGCAGCTGAGAGCTGTGACTCCCTCTCACTCCCCTGAGCAAAAGAGTCTATTTTTAATATATCTGCCCCAAAAATTGAACGTTTTTGGGTAACATTTGTTGCCAACAGCGAGTGTGTGATGCTAATGGCTTCTTGTATTTCTGCATGCTTCAGATTAGATACATGCAGGTAAGATGAACTGATTAAAATCTGGGGTTTCGTGCAGCTGTGAGTTCTGAGGGGGTGGACAGAGGGGCTCTGTTCCTGTGCATGATCCACAAAACCCCAGCACTGAACTCCCTCCCAAATTCAGATTCTGCCCTGCCAAGTGCAGCAGCTCCCAACACGTGGGCCCAGCTTTACAGAGCAGAAGTGACTCCAGGAGTTGGGGCTTTGGGAGAAGCACATTTTATCACATTTGACCTAAAATCAGGAGAATTGGCAACCCTGGCCAGGGATTTGTGTGAGTCTGATGTATTATTTGTGACCCACTTAGTATCTGTTGAGAGTTTCATCTTAAGCAATTAAAAAAAATTAAAACAGAAAAAAATATCAGCCTTTATCTCTTATTATTCTTCTTTAGCTGATAGCCTTTGGTGGTGTGGCTGTAATAAATGCAAAAAATGCAGTGTTTTCCATCTTTAAACATATTTAATAACACAGGCAGCGTTCCTCCTTTTATTTTTTTGGATAAAAATAGTTCCCTTTAGCATAAACCAGTAGTGGTTCTCTCCTGATTTTCCAAACTTGTGCTTGGGTGCTGTAAGTGGAGCCCCACCAGGTTGCTGGGCCACCCTTAGGACCATCTGACCATGAATTATTTTTCCTTTCCCTAGAAAATGGGAATGACAGAAGATGACAAAAGAAATTGCTGTTTGCTAGAAATCCAAGAAACTGAGGCCAAATACTACAAAACCCTTGAAGATATAGAAAAGGTGAGAGCTGAGCCCTGCTTTCCCCAGCAGCCCTGGATCCCACATCAATTGTACTGGGTTGGTTCTTGCTTCCAAAACTGGGAGATGTGAGGGGCAGGATGGAGGAAGATGGGAGAGGAGGGGGATCCACAAAACCCTGAGATGCAGGAGGCAAAACCAGCACCTTTTTTTGTGATTGCTGCCGATTAGAACCAGGCTGAAAACCCTCCTGCTGTGTCCCCCCATCCTGGGGTGAGAATCTCCCACTCCTGGCTCAGCCAGGCCGGGTTTGCTGATAAGAGCTGTGTTTGCAGATATCTCTTATCACTCTGATTGCCACGGAATAATTCCTTTATTCTGAGTGCTGAAGCTGTGCTGGCTTGCCATTGAAGCTAATTGGATTAAAGGGAACGTTCTGCTGCCTAAATTCGTGGGGGTTTAATTGGTTTTGATGAATTATTGTGGCTCTTTTCTTTTAAAAACAAATGAAAGGGAACACCTCAGCAATGGATGGAGCCTGGAGGTGGTTCCTGCTCCCAGGAAAGCAGCAAGAAGGAAGAACAATAATGAAAATCAAGCTGCCATTTCTAATCACCCTGATGCTTTTGTTTCCTCCCCTTTTGCCATTCTTTCCCTCTGTCTGTCTGCTGAAAGTTCCCCCGAAGAAGCAGTGAGCAAAACTGGAAAAGAATGGAAGAACATTTCCCATTTTCCAGGAAAATGTCCCAATATATTTGTCATTTATGTTTCCAAGGAACCCTTGCTCCTTGGAAACAGCCACAGCCCTCTGGTTCAGGAGAAAGGAAGAGTTAAATGATTGCTTTCATATCAATTAAAGCTTGCAAAGGCTTTGCAGGTCCTGGTGGTGTCATGGGTGGAATTTCCCCTCCTGGGTTGTTGTATTTGGGGGTTTTTTCGCAGTCCCAGGTCACAACAGAACAGTGGATGTTGCTATTAATATGTATTTGTTCAGAAAGGCATTGCCCATGTAATCACATCACTGCTGCCTTCTCAAGGGCAGAATTCCAGGGAGATAAAGGGCTGGGGAGCTGCTTCAGTGCAGCCAAGGACTGCAGAGTGCATTTCACCCCCCCTGCTGCAGCTTTAGCAGGGGAAGGGGCTGTGGGCACCCATGGGTCAGGGTCTGGCACCTTCCCAGCCCTGGAGATGCTGTGGGAGCTCAGGGATGGTGCACTCATGGAATTCCTGCTCCCACTTGCATCCCTGCTCATCCTCTGCCTTTGCAAGTGCTTAAACTCATCAAAACCTGCCCAGGTGAACGCAGCTGGTGAAGCAGAAATTACAAATCCCTTGCACAGCCTCGTTCCCTGCTCTCCAGTACCTCAATCCCTTTTCCATTTCCCTCTTGCAGAACTACATGAACCCCCTGAGGCTGGTACTGACTCCCCAAGACATGGAAGCTATTTTTATCAATTTGGAGGTAACACCGTGGGCATTGTGCCTTAAATCTTTGTTCTTTTCACAGCAGCTCAGCCCTCTCCCTGCTTAGGAGGAGGTTTTCTGATTTCCTGTTAGATTTGTGCATTCACTTGGAGAGCTCCAGCCTTTCGTGTGCTGTGGAGCTTAAAGTGCTTTAGGAGACAATCTTTAACACTCAATTTTAGAGGTGGGGAATATATGAACTCTAGGAAGGAAAACAATTCTATCTAGTGGATGTTTCAGGGCTGGGACTCTGGATTTTAGCTGGTTTGGGCACAGGGTGATGAAGGGATTTATTTCTACTGTGGTTTGCACAGGGTCTGGGTCAAAACCTCATCTCCTCCACTCCTTCCATCCCAAATCCTCCTCCCTCCCCACCCTGGGGCATTTCTCCCTGCTGGAATTACCCCCCTGTCCTCCAGGCCAGGCAGGGCTGCCTCCCACCAGAACAACTTCCTTTACAAACACCTAAAAGAGGGAAAACCCTGCCTGGTGGAGGAGGGAATGTGCATTTCTCTGGGCTCTGTTTGCCCACCTGCTTCGAATGTGTGTAAAGTGTTGGCTGTCGCTTGGTTTTAGGACCTCATTAAAGTGCACTTCAGTTTCCTGAGAGCCATCGATGTCTCGATGATGTCTGGAGGAAGCAGCCTGGCAAAAGTGTTCCTGGAGTTCAAAGAGAGGTAAAGGAATCCCAGGCTTCAGGCAGCTCCAGTTTGAACAGATTTGGGTTATTTCTGGAGATTTAAGCAGAGTTCTTGTTACTCTCTGCCTTCTCACTCTCTACTGCAGCCTGAAAGGAGGTTGGAGCCAGGTGGGGATCTGTCTTTTTTCTCAAGGAACAACAGGACAGGAGGAAATGGCCTCAAGTTCCACCAGGGGAGGTTTTGAATGGATATTAGTGAAAATTTCTTCACTGGGAGGGTTGTCAAGCACTGGAACAGGCTGCCCAGGGAGGTGGTGGGGTCTCAATCCCTGGGAGTGTCCAAAAATTGTGTGGCTGTGGTGCTTAGGGCCGTGGTTTAGTGGCAGTGCTGGGTTAGTGGTTGGACTCAGAGGTCTTTTTCCACCTTAATAATTCTGTGATTACAGAGCTGCCTTTCACAGCAGCCCAGGTTTGCATCCTGCACAGCAAACTGCTCTCAGGCAGCTGAACCATCACTGAGAGCTGACCATAAGCAGCAAAACCCAACCACAGCTTCAGGTCACCCAGGGCAGAGGCTGGGACATCTCCCCTGTAACCACCAGCATCCCTTGGATCCCTGCTCCTGCAAATCCCTGGATTTTCCTTGAGCTCAGCATCCCCTGGGAGACTGAATACCCAATGTGATTGTGGGGACAAAGATGATCTGGAATGGAGCAGAACCTCAGTGGCCTCGGGGGGTTTTGCGTGGTCTCTGCAAGGGCTGTGATGTGGTGGGGTGACTCCTGTGCAGGGGAGATCAGCCCTGCTCTGATCAAAGTGATTCCTCACCCTCAAAGAATCTCATCTTTGGCCCAGAGCTCATCCTGCACCTTCTGCACGATGAATAAATGTAAAAGTTTCTTTCACAAACAGAATCAATCCTGGCTTTTGGCAGCCGCAAGCAGGAGCACCCCAGCACGCAGAGATAAGGTTGATAAAAGCCTTTAATATCCTTAATACTAATCAAAGGGTGATTCATTGTGGAATGGTGCCAGGCTGTTATTTCACTGTGATTAAACCAGTGTCTAGACACAGAAATGCCATTCAGAAGTCAATAACTCCAGAAATACCATCTGCATTAATAACACACCGTGAGGTCACATCTTCCATCATTCTGGGGGCCTCTTGTTATAAAGGGCATTTTTTTTTCTGGCTTAAATTACAAAAATATTCCAAAGAGGAATGCAAATAATTTCAAAATACTCATAAAACTCACTCAGGTGATTTTGATCTCCTGATTCCTGGCTCAGCCCCATGCATGCCAGTGCCATCCCTGGGGCTGAGCTGGGCACAGGGAGCAGGGAGGGGACACAGGAGGGGTTGTGCAGGTGACACTGCTGCCCAGAGAGGAGCACAAGGCTGGGTTTTGAGCCATTAAATCAATGTTTTCTTCTGTTAACATGCTGGTGGGAGCTGGCAGAATGCTTGGAGCTGGTGAGTTCATTGCAGATGGGTGAAGCAGCTGACCCTCTTCCTAAGGGAGCTTGCAGACAACTTCCTGCAGGACCTGAAAGCCTTGGAGAGATGTGAGGGAAGGAGAAAAAGCAGCTGTGAGGTGGTGATTGTGGATCTGAAGCTCTCTTCAGTCCATGGGGATGTTGGGGACATCAGTGCTGTGGGAAACTGCTGCTGAGGCGGGGGGTTTGCCTTGGAGAAGTCCCTAAAATCAGATTTTTGGGGATGAAGAGTTTGGAGCAAGCTGATGTAAACAGGCAGAGTCCTTTCCTCCATCAGGAAAGTCAGGAGGAACACATTTTACAGCAAGGGAACTTCAGTGCAGGAGGAGGAGAAGGTGAACTCACTGGGGAGACAGCGTTGCCCCACCAAGAAGGGAACATGGACCTCCAGAGTCCCCACTGAATATGAGACCTTCCTCCACCAAATCTGTCCATGACAGACAACTCCTGCTGCCCTCCACATCCTTGGAGACATTCTGGCAAGATGATGCATTGCTCCTTGGCTTTGCAGGGGCCTTTTTTAAGGAAATAGTTTGTAAATCTCTTCCTCTGGAAGCCAGAGGTTTGAATTTATGCTCCTGAAGCCTTTTTGAAGCTCTCCCAGTGCTGGCAAGGTAGATATTATTGTTCCTGTGCAGAAGTTGTCAGGGGGAAAAGGTGGAAGAATAATCTTTAGTGGCTGTGGCTCTGCTGGGGCTGTGGCTCCATAAATCTCTTTATTCACTTCCCTGCAGGGTGTGAATGTCCCATGTTTATGGAGCAACTGGGTCAGTGGTTCCCAGGTCATCTCCATCGAGAGATGAGGCCCCCAGATAATGGATGAGGTGCAGTTTGTGATGGAAGATGTGTCTTAGCAGCAGCAGCACAGTTAACAGCCAGAAAGGGGGAGAAAACCCAAACCTGTCAGGCAGGATTAATGAGGGAAAGGGGGGAATCCATGGCAAAACTGCTCTTTTTTGTCAGTGTTCAAATTTATAGCCCAGGGTGTCCATGCAGAGCTCCACTGTGTTTCCAAAGGCTGTGACAACATTCTTTTCCCAATTACCCAGGCTCTTGATCTCTAGGTCCCCGTGGCTCTTTCAAGAAGATGTGATTCTAAAATGAACCATCATAGAATCACTGAAAGGTTTGGGTTGGAAGGGACCTTAAAATTCATCCCATTTCACCCCCTGCCATGGGCAGGGACACCTCCCACCATCCCAGGCTGCTCCAAGCCCCATCCAGCCTGGCCTTGGATAATTCCAGGGTCAGCCACAAACTCTCTGGGCAACTTCTGACAGTCCCTCACCACCCTCACAAGGAAGAATTTCATCCCACTATCTCATCTACCCCTCCAAAACCAGCCTCCTCTGCTCTGGCCACCCAGCCCCTTCTGTTCATCATGAGCTGCATCACCTCCCTGGGCTCTGGAAACTTCCAAATGTTCAGACATTGAAAATCTAAACGTCAAAAAGCCACACAAAAAAAGAGTGTTTATCCTTTGCTAAGCAGTGAAAAGGGGGAATGGCTGTTTGCCTCGGCCTTTTGCTGTACACACATTTCTATATCTTTTATAGCAGCTTATAACTGCCAGCATTTCCAGTTAAACCTGTGATTTTCCTCCCTCCAGGCTGCTGATTTATGGCAAGTACTGCAGCCACATGGAATATGCCCAGAACACCCTGAACCACCTCCTTGCCAACCGGGAGGACGTGAGGCAGAAGGTGGAGGTGAGCAGGGGGCTGAGGGCTGTCCCCAGCCCCTGTCACAGCTTTGGGAAGGAGCTGCTGGAGCTGAGCATGGTGCTTGGGGAATGTCTGATTGACCAGGAGAGAAGAAGGGTGTCAGAGTGTGTTTGTGCTGCCACAGAGGCAGCAAAGCTGGGGGTTGTGCTGTCCTGACCCCTTCGTTTTTCCCTTATCTCCTCCCCAGACCCTCACTCTGTCCTTCCTCCCCAAGCTTATCCAAGTTAAAACAAACCAGTGATTTTATTTGAGTGAGACTGGCTGGGATAAGTTCTTAGAGTTGTGCAAAGAACAACTGAGCATCCCCAAAGCAGGAGCCACGTGGTTTTCCAAAGCCACCAGCAGCACTGGGGACCCTCAGAGGCAAACCCAAATCCCCAGGCAAACACCAGAATTCCTGCCCTAGCCCCTTTAGTGCAAACAGGGGCTGACCAGACATGAAGGGAATCAAAGGAGCCCCAGAAGGGCTGCACTGTTTGAGCTGCTCTTTTTACCCAGCTCTGATTCCTGCTTTGCTCTTGATGCTAATCAGAATTTGCCAGGCTGTCTGTCCACGTTACCTCACCTTCTGCAAATGTGCTTTGATTCCCTGTGTGAACCCAATCCAGGGGTAAAACTGCAGTTAGGAATTGTGTAAACTGTGCTCTCTGTGTCTCACACCAAGGCTGGAGCATCCAGTTGCTCCCTGCTTTTGCTGTGTCTCCCTCCCTCGTGGCAGCTCTGTCTCTGTCAGGTCACAGGGAGGGGCTGAAAATGGTTCCGGGCAAAGGCAATGGTGGCAAAACTTCCTGCAACCACAATTAGCTCATCTTAATGAGTTAATGCTCATCAGTGACTCCAGAGGCACAGGCTGCATGCTCAGTGCCAGCCCCTCACAGATCAGCTTGGCCCAGTGAGGAGGTGGCTGAGGCAGATGGGTTTCATTTGACATTTCCCCAGGTCTGGGAGCATTCATGCAGTGCCCTAATGAGCAGCATCTCATTAGGCTGGAGTGGCTCATTTGCATGGCAGTGGCTGGAATTGAGGGTCCAGCCCCTGGGATTAATCCCTGCATGACCTCTGTGGTGGGAGCCCAGCCCTGGCTGGGTGGCTGCAAGGACCACAGGTCTGTGAGCATCAGAACTGAGTTTACAGGAGCCAAACAAACATTCTCAAGAATTCAGAGACTTATTTTAGTCCCTGAAAACATTATTTTAGGTGGGAAGCTGTTGTTTTCTCACTGCTCATTTACTGATCTCCTTCCTAGGAATGCACACTAAAGGTCCAGGATGGGAAATTCAAATTGCAAGATCTGCTGGTGGTTCCAATGCAAAGAGTTTTGAAGTATCACCTCCTGTTAAAAGTAAGTTTTTCAGCACTGGCACTTCTCAGTCTGCAACATCTGTAGCATCTTTCACCTCTGTCAATGGAGGGTGAATCATTGCCAAATGCAGAGCAAGGGTTGGGATCTTTATACCCCTTCAAATCAAATAATTACTAGAGCTACTTAACAAGACATAATATTTGTGCTGTCTCCTAAAGTACAGTGTCCCAGGGTAATTCTGCACTTGCTAGCCACGAGAGGCACTTAATGAATATAAAATAAGCTTGCATATAATCTGATTATGTGTGAAATTCCTCCAGTCAGCTCCATGTAACAGATCTCTCAAGCACCAGCCCTTGGTGTGTTCCCTGTCCTGCAGCCACAGCTGCCTGCTTGGGCATCCCTGCATCCCTGGCACCTCCCTGGCATTCCTGCTGTCACCCAGGCATCCCTGGCACCTCCCTGGCATCCCTCCAGTCACCCTTGGAATGCCTGCAGCCACCCAGGCATCCCTGTCACCACCCTGACAACACTCAGGCAAACCCTCTCTGGTGCAAGCAGGGTCTGGGCACCTTTCCTAGCACATCCAAACTCTTTCTTTTTATTAATTTATATTTACTTTTATTATTTAATTGTTATTAATTTATATTTATCTTTTACTATTTAATTTTTTATTATTTTTATTATTATTTATTATTTATTTCATTTTTATTATTTTCATATATTTATATATTATTATTATATCTTTAATATATTTTTATTTTTATTTTTATTTTTATTTTTATATTATTTATATTATTTTATATTTTATTTTATATATTATTATATATTATTATATATTTTTATATATTTAATACTATTTTATTATTTTTATTTTATTATTTTTATTATTTTTTATTATTTATTTTTATTATTTTATTTTTATTTCAGGAGCTGCTCAGCCATTCCTCAGACAGGCCAGAGAAGCAGCAGCTGAAGGAGGCTCTGGAGGCAATGCAGGTACAGGGGGGTGAGAGTGGGGAGGGGGCTGTGCTGGCTTTGGGCTGCAGCAGAGCTCAGCATCCCTCTGCTCTGTGGAACAAAAATTTGGATGGAAAATCCATCCAGGAACAGCTCAAGGGAAGGCAAGGTCTGCTCCTTCTGGCCACACCTGTGTGCCTTGGTTGTCACTTGGTGTGGTGGCCGAATCAGCAAGTCAGGGAGCGTGGCAGCCATGGGAGCCTTCCCTGGGTGCTGTTAGCCAGGTGCTGGGTGGGAATCCTTTAATCCACCTTTTTTTAAATTTAATTTTATTTTATTTTATTTTATTTTATTTTATTTTATTTTATTTTATTTTATTTTATTTTATTTTATTTTGTTAAACACCTGTTGTGTTTTCAACATTTGATGACTTTTGGCATCAGCACTTTGCTTCAAGTTGGGTTTTTTTTTTTTCAGCTTTTAGCTGGAGCCCCCAAAATCTTAGAAAAACCATCAGCAACAAAAAAAAATCAGATTGTAGAATGATCCAAACATTTTCTGGCTGGGTTATGTCTCCCCACACACACATTCACAGCAGATCCACTGTCAGCAGGAGCTGTGTGCAGGATGCTCTGGGGAGCACCTCAGGGTTCATCCCTGTGCTCGTGGTCACTTTGTTTTCCACCTCTGGGCTGCAGGTTTTGTAACAGGGCTGCATTTCCCGGCCCTTACATAAGCTGGGTGACCTTTCCAGCCATTCTGCTGCCAGCCCAGGGATGCAGAGCTGCTCTGGGGCTCTCTGTGGAGCTGTGGTGCTTTCAAGGACGTGGCATTCCCAGCCTGCTGCTGTGGCCTCAGATGAACGCTGGGCCTGCTGACAGCAGCTCAGCCCCACTCCTGGCCTCATCACCCAGCACCACTGCTGAAAAATAAATGTGTGTTTGCTCTGGCTCTGCTGCACGCTCAGCATTTGCTGCAGGAGGATGTTGATAACCATCAGGGAGGTTTCTCTCTCCTCCTCCCCATCACCAGGAGAGTGTGGGAGCAGTTCCGACCGCGCGGGGCTCGGGGGGTTTGGGAGCCATTCAGTTTGGTTTTAATTGATCTGTAAACCAAGGCTTAACTTCCAAATGATGTCTTTCATCACAAGTCCAGCCTTTCTGTCTGCTGTGCTGGCAGGCAGCAGACGTTGCTGCTGTCTGGGGTGGATGCAGTGACATTCCCAAAGGGATTCAGCTCCCTTTTATTTTGCTGGAATAGTTGGTTCTGCAAGGCGAGGGCAGGATTTGCACCAAAAAAAATCATTTGTAGTGGGGTTTTTTGGTGCAGGTACGAACCCTCTGCCTTGAGAATGCTGGACTGAGTTCCCAGTGGTGGTGAGGGAGAGGCAGCTCCCAGTGAAATTCCAGAACCAACGTTTGCAGGTTGTTATTTCAAGTCCTGGTTGATGCTGGGGTTGTGTTTCCCTGGGATTGTGTTTCCCTGCTTCAGAATCCTTTTGGTTGTGTCATTTCTCATCACCATCCCTGCCAGCCCTTGGCCTGGTGATGTTACAAGTATTGTCACGTAGATCTGTGATTATGGGATGTGATTAACCCTCCTTGTGTTGGGGAGCTGAGCCAGGTCTGACCCGGGGGGGATGTCTTAAAAAATCCCCTGCTCAGATTTAATCCAAGTTGACAAGAGCTGTTGTTGAGGTCAAGGAGGGAGCAGATAAGAAGCAAACAGGCACAGCAAATCCACTCTGAAAGGTGCAAGAAGTTGTTCCAGTGGAAGGGATGGTTCCTTCTCTTTGATGGATGAAAATTTGGGGTTTGGGGCCGCTGTGCTGCCATGGGGATTCGTGCATTGCCATGGATTCGTGCATTGCCATCTTCTGGGAAATGGAAAACATTGCAGCACCTGCCTGGCTCTGTCCCAGGCTGCAGTGGGGTCCTGCTCAGACTCCTGAGAGATTCAGGGAGCCAGGCTCATGTTTGTTCTCCTGGGTAAAGTAAAAATCACTATTCACCCTTTTTTTCTTTTAAGGACTTGGCCATGTACATCAATGAAGTCAAGAGGGACAAGGAGACTTTGAAGAAAATAAGTGAATTTCAGAGCTCTATAGAAAACCTGGTAAAGTTGGAAAACCTCTTGAACCCAGTTTAATTTTATTATTATTAATTAATTAATTGATTATTTTTAATTAATTGATTATTATTATTATGTAATTGGGTTTTTTGGGCAATTACTACTTATTCTGATATGCTGAAAGATCCTCATGTGTTCAGACTCTCTCATGATTTGCTGATGGCCAAGAGGTGGATGCTCCATCACAAAACTGCTTTGGCTGGGATGGAGAGTGGTTTCTCTTGCTGGTGTTACACTAAAAATGTTTCTTCAGCTTTTTCTCACATTATCAGTGTAGGGAGGACACAGAAGTTCCTCAAAATGCCTATCTGGCTTTATTTAAAAAGAGGTTTTCTTTTGGTTTTAAGAGGACAGAGGTTAACTGAAAGGGGAGGGGAAGGGCTCATGTAAAGAGGCACCGAATCCCCAAAAATTTCAATCAGGTATTTTAATGAGAACTCATCCTCCAAACTGCAGAGGTGTCAAACACTCAGCCCTGTTGCTGTGCCTCAGCAGACCTGGAGGGGTGCTGGGTTTGGGGGCTTTAAGCCTTGACTTCATTTGGAAACTATGAACTTTTAATTGATGGCTGTTTAACAGAGGCAAAATCCTTAATTATTGTGGAAACCCCTGAAAAATAGCTTATTGCAGGTGGGGAAGGGTTTGCAAAAAATGCTTTGGCTGCTGAGCCTTGCCCTGGGTGCCAGTGCTGGAGCTCTGGGGGTTCCTGGGGTCCTGTCCCCGTGCTCATGGCCAGGCTCCCCTTGGAGCATCCTCGCTCCCCTGGCTGGGGGTGCTGCTGCTCCCAGGGGCTTTGGCAGGGCTGGGGGGTGAATCCAGCCAGCCCTGGGTTCCCACCTGCCCAGGGCAGCGTTCCAGGCTCTGAGCCCTGCTTTGCTCCTGCAGCAAGTGAAGCTGGAGGAGTTTGGGAGGCCGAAGATCGACGGGGAGCTCAAGGTGCGCTCCATAGTGAACCACACCAAGCAGGACAGGTGAGTGAGTGGCCCCCTGTCCCCAGTGTCCCCAAATTCAATGTGTCCTCATCTAATGATTCCCCCTGAGCTCATTTCTTTAATTACTGCCTGGAATTTCGCTGCCATAAGCCAGCATCCATGTGAAATCACAGCAGGACACAAACACTGAACACTGAGCCGGGGAGCTCCTCAGAACTTTACAAATCTTTCCCCCTGGATTTTCTAATGATGTGTTTGACTGGCTTGCTTGTTTATTTGCTTGTTTTGGGCAGGTATTTATTTTTATTTGATAAAGTGGTGATCGTCTGCAAGAGGAAAGGATACAATTATGAGCTGAAAGAAATTATTGAGCTGCTCTTCCACAAGATGACTGATGACCCCATGAATAACAAGGACATTAAGAAGGTAGGTGGACTAAGGATTAGCTCTGGAGACCATTTTGGAGCTGTTTCAGGGTAGTATGTTCCCATTAGCCTTTTAAAATAGGAAAAAAAGCTGGAAAATAAATGCTCAACTTTCAAGGCAGCCTTAAATAGCATTGGGAAATGTTTATTAATGTGGGGCTGGGCTGGATCCTTGACCTGTGTCCTGGCAGAACAGCCCTGAGGAGGCTGGGGTGGTTGGAGTTAGGAGGGAGGAAGCTGCTCTCTGCTTTCTGGCCCAGTGTCAGAGAGCAAACATCAGATGGGCAGGAGAGGAGGGCAGGGAGGAGGGAGGGAAGGTCCAGGATGTTCTTTCTCCCACAAGCTGCAGGGTGGAGGAGCCTGGAAAGGCAGCTTTGCACACCAGGCTGCCAGAATTGGCACTCAGAGTGCTGAAGGAACATCATTTCCCTGTGCTTTGATGCTCACTCTGCAGCCATGGAGGAAAAACCTCCCAGCTCTTGCTTTAAGTGAGCCCCTTTAGCTGAATCCACTCCCATGGCATGGGGAGAGCAGATGGGGTAAGGGACACTGGGGGTGAGAACAGCCAAGAGCTGCTGAGGGAATGCTGCTGGCTTTGTGTTTTAACGAAATCTCTCTCCACTTTGCTCTCCTATGCTTCCTAGTCCCATGGAAAAATGGTAAGCAGAGCACCCCTGTGGCTGTGGTGTGTTTGCGTGCAGCGTGCTGACGAGACAGGCTGAGCATATGTGCACTGGGCAGCTCACATGCTCCTCCTGGGCTGTCACTTGCTGTCAGCCCCAGACAGAATGGCTGGGGAGGATGCAGTGGAGCAGAAGAATCTGTGTTCTCTCATCTGCCACCATGAAATCCTGCCTGCTCCAAGTGCACAGCGCCCAGGCGCTGCAGGCATCATTAACTGGGGATGTGTTAGAGAAACAGGGAGCTCTGCATCCTCCTCCCGCTGTCCCTGGCCATGGCTCAGCTCAGGGGGCAGGGACAGGCACTCAGAGCAGTCCCTGAGCTGTGTGAGTGGAGGTGTGGTGTGTTCTGCTGGGAGATCAGCTCTTTTTCCCCTTGCAGTGGTCCTACGGCTTCTACCTGATCCACCTGCAGGGCAAACAGGGCTTCCAGTTCTTCTGCAAGACTGAGGAGATGAAGAGGAAGTGGATGGAGCAGTTTGAAATGGCCATGTGAGCATGAGTGGCTGCTCTAGCCCTGGGTGCAGTTGCCAGGCATGGGGGGAAAGTGGTTTGGGCCATCAGGGCACTGCAGAGCAGCTCTGGCTGGGGAAGCCCATGGGGGCTGGATGGAGCTTGGAACTGTTCTCTGAGCATCCCCACCGAGGCATCTCTGACACTGAGATGGGATAGTGGCAAGGAATCCTTCCCAATTCCTTCTTTCCCTCCCCCAGAGGGTGGGCAGGCCCTGGCACAGGTGCCCAGAGGAGCTGTGGGTGCCCCTGGATCCCTGGAAGTGCCCAAGGCCAGGCTGGATGGGGTTGGAGCACCCTGGGAGGTGTGGAATGGGATGGGATGATTTTAAATGTCCAACCCTAAGCTTTCTGTGGTTCTCTGGAAGGGCAGCTCACCCTGGTCCTGGCCATGGGGAAGCACCAGGGTGCAGCAGGAACAGGGTGGGGAGGGAGGGAGGTGCTGCAGGACCTGGTCCTGAGCACAGCAGGGCTTGGGCTGATGCTTAACTCAGGCCAAACCCACGGCTCCTGTCCCAGGGGAAGGTAATGGGCAAAATCCTCTCTCCACAACCGAGCCCTGATCTCCTCCCACGCTGGATTTGGTGTCTGTGTGGTGTCCAGGCTGTCACTGAAATGCCACAGCCCCCTGGGGACAGGCTGATAACCCCCAGCTCCTTTCCCTCAGGTCCAACATCAAGCCAGAGAAAGCCAATGCAAACCACCACAACTTCCAGATGTACACATTTGAAAAGACAACCAACTGCAAAGCCTGCAGGATGTTCCTGAGGTGAGCAGCAGCCTTCCTGCTGTTCTGCAGTAAAACACAGAAAGAAAAATCTCAAAGCTGAGGCTGGATTAGGATTTTCTGACTTTTTTTTTTTTTTTTTTTTGTGGCACAGAGGAACCTTCTACCAGGGCTATCTTTGCCCCAAATGTGGAGCAGGTGCTCACAAGGAGTGCTTGGAGATTATTCCTCCCTGCAAGATGGGTGAGTAATTTGATGAGCAGCTCATTGCTGCCCGTGAATGATCTGAGAAATTCACTTTATCAAACAATGATGTTTGTTAATGCATAAAAAAATACAAGTATGCTCCCACCCCACCTGCCAGGGCTGTAATTCACATTGGTTGATGGTTTAAAATACAAACAAAGCAGCCAAAATTCTCCAAAACAAAGAGTTCGTCCCATGGATGGCAGGGAATCACAGCAGCTCTGTGGGTGGGCATTGAAGAGAGATTATCAATTCTTCATCATTTTACAGTGAAAGCAGGAGAGTCTGCAGCAGGGAGAGCATTTCTGCTGAACAGAGAGCTCCTCTCCGGGCCCCAAATGCCCCAAAGTACAGCAGAAATTTGTGTCCTTGGTCTAAACTGGGCCAAGCTGGGGCTCCCCTGTGCCCACCTAGGGCAGAACCCTGGTGATGCTCCAGGGAGGGTCACAGGGGGGCTTTGGGAAGATTTTGGGTGAGGAGTGGAAGGAGGGAGGGAGGAACAAAACTGCAGAACTTGGTGGCTGTGAGGGAATGGCCCTGTGTGGCTCAGTCCCCCCCAGAGCAGAGCAGTGTCCCCACCTCTGCTTTGGCCTTCCTGCTTCAGCTTCACACCCTGGTGCTGCCCTGTGACACTCAGAGCATCAGGAGAACCAGAAAATGGGGTTTGATGCCTGTTAAATTAACCCCTTCCCCACCATTTCTCTTGCAGGTTCTTCAGCAGACCAGGTACGTGCTTTGGCCTCTTCCTCACCCCCTGTGCCCTGTCCAGCTCCTGGGAAGAGCCAGCCCTGGCCTCAGAGGGGTCTCACCCGTGGGACAGGACTGGGGACAACTGGGACAGGACTGGGGACAACTGGGACAGGACTGGGAGCAGTGGGACAGGAGTGGGGACAACTGGGACAGGACTGGGACCACTGGGACAGGACTGGGGACAACTGGGACAGGAGTGGGAGCACTGGGACAGGACTAGGACCAGTGGGACAGGACTGGGGACCACTGGGACTGGACTGGGGACAACTAGGACTGGACTGGGACAGGACTGGGAGCAGTGGGACAGGACTGGGACAGGACTGGGACAGGACTGGGAGCAGTGGGACAGGACTGGGACAACTGGGACAGGACTGGGGACCACTGGGACAGGACTGGGACCACTGGGACAGGACTGGGGACTACTGGGACAGGACTGGGACCACTGGGACAGGAGTGGGGACAACTGGGACAGGACTGGGACCACTGGGACAGGACTGGGAGCAGTGGGACAGGACTGGGGACCAGTGGCCTCCTCTCCAGCCTAGAACTGGCCCAGTTTAAGCAGCCCCAGAGCCCTCAGGAGGTGCCAGCACCCAGCAGGGGTGAGCACCATGGGCTGGGGGGTGCCAGGGAGTTTGGGTGAGGGTTTTTCTCATGCCAGAGGCATCAGGTGGGTGCAGGTGGGGAGAGCTGAGGCTGATGTGTCCTCACTGAGTTTTTTTCCTCTTTCTTTGCAGGATTCACTGGGTGCAGGACCTGGTAAGGGCATTGCTGTGGGACAGAGGGCAGGGATGGGTTGTGGCTGTAGGAACCCCCAAGATTGGGTGTTTGGGAGGGGGAGGCTCCTTCCAAACCCAGCAAAGAGCTTTAGTGCCTGCAGAAGGGTCCTGTGCTCCCTCATGGCCAGCCATGGGGCACTGGGGACTCTCCTGTCCCTGCTGCCCCTGAATTTCTTTGGTGCCTTCGTGCCCCAGGGCCAGCAAAGCTGCTGCCCATCACACCCAGGAGAGCCTGGCACGACATCCTGGTGCCAAATCAACCTCCAGGGCAGAGCAGGCAGGTTCTGGCAGGGAGATTTATTGCTGATGGGCAGCATCTTCCTGCTGGCATGTCCAGTGTGCTCAGGGCTCTGATGGGCCATCAGTCACAAAGGTTACTGCAAGAACTTTTTATCTTCCTGTGTTTAAAACTTGCCTGGACAGAGCTCTGGGCCTGCCCTGCCCCTGCTGTGGCTCAAAGGAGAAGAACAATTTGTTTTTGTGCTTTTTCTGATGGAAGGAAAGCCAAGCCTGGCAAAAAGAAACCTGAATCAAATTTGTGGTTAGAAAAAAAACAACAAAACCCAACAAAACAAGCACAGAGTGCTCTTGCTGGGAGGGGAGAGGCAGAGGTGGGGAGGCACTTTGAGGATAAACACTGTGGGTTTGGTGCGCTGGGGGAAGTTTATTTAATGTGCAGTTGTTGGCGAGACAAGTGGACTTTGCCTGGGAGCTTCAGGGGCGTTCTGAGTCCCAGGTCCAGCTGATTTTCAGTGGTAGCTGAGTGTTCACTGCTCCCTTTTGCAGTTGTGGGGTCACTGCTGAGCCTGGCAGGGCTTGCTGCTGGCCAGGCACTGCCTGGCAAGAGCTCCTCTCCTTGATTGCCCTCTCCTCTGCTGGGTTTGAGCTCCTTGGTGAGGCTCAGATCCAGGTGCAGGGCTGGGAGCTGGAGCTGCAGCTTGGCTGGGTCCCTCCTCTGGGTTTATTTTTGCTCAGGGAACTCAATCATGCATGTAACTGCAGGAGCCAAGAACATTCACTGTGGACACCATTCCTCTCTGCTTTCATGTTTCCTGCCCCTAAATCCTGCCTGCTGTGCCCTGTCAGGGGATGGGGAGAGCAGCCTTCAGGAGGGGGGGGTTCTCTTTGGGGTTTTTTCAGCTGGGACAAGGTTGTGAAACTGTTTTGCTTCTCTGCCAGGTCCTAAAATGGTGGCTGTTCAGAATTACCATGGAAACCCAGCCCCTCCTGGGAAGCCAGTGCTGACCTTTCAGATTGGGGACGTGATGGAGCTGCTGAGGGGGGACCCTGACTCACCGTGGTGGGAGGTGAGGGTGATTCCTCCTGGGAAGCTCCTAAACCAGTGACTTCTGCGTTATCCCCTTGATTTTGGGGCTTTCCTGGTGCAGGGGTGTGCTGGGGGTTGGGAGGCAGTTTGGGGCCTGTCCCCACCCCTGCCCAGTGCCACCAGTGCTGCCACCAGTGCTCGCCCCAGTCTGATGCCCAGCTTGGCTTTGCAGGGGAGGCTGCTGCAGACGAAGAAGTCGGGTTATTTCCCCAGCTCCTCAGTGAAACCCTGCCCCGTGGATGCCAGGGTAAGTGCCAGACAGGGGATGGAGCTGGCGCTGCCAGCTGGGTGGGATTGTCCCTGTCACCCTTCTCAGCCCTTCCCTGGACCTTCAGCAAGGCCTCTGTCTCACAGGGGAGGTGGATCCCTCCTGCCATGGTGTCAGGGCAGGGTGATGCCAGCCCTGTTCCCAAGGCTGGGGTTGGCACCATTAGATCCAGCTCTGTTCCTTCTCTGACCCAGAGGCAGAGTGCTGGAGATCAGGCCCAGTGCAGGAAAACTGCATTTAGTTTGTTTTAATTGCTTTTAGCTGCTTGCTGTAATGTTGTCAGCTGCTTCCCAATTAAAAACCACTCAGGTAAATGAACAAACACAGCTGGGAGCGGGGAGGGAAATGCTCAGCTACAACACTGCCCTCCTCTGCCCAAGCCCAGAATCCAGGGAATGGCTTGGCAGAGGGAAGCCTCCCGTGGAGAGGAGCATCCCACACGTGCTGCACAGCCCGAGGAGCTGCTGGCTCTGGACTAATGAGCAATTCTCCATTTGCAGCCCCCCAACAGCCGGCCGGCCTCGCGGGAGATCGACTACACGGCCTACCCCTGGTGAGTGGGCACAGACACAGACCAGCCTGGCCTTCTGGGTGCTGATTGCTCAGCAATCCTCTCCAGGAAGGAATTCCTCATGCAGACCAGCAGAGCTCTGCATCCAGCTTTGTCCGTGGCCATGGAGCTGCCACGGTGGTGGTTGGGGGGTGTTGAAAGCCCTGGCAGCAGCTCTGGGGGTTTCTTCACTGGTGGAGAGGGTCAGAGGCAAAAAGGGAGATGCTGGGTTCTCTTCCCATTTTCTGTGCCCAGAAAGTGATTGTGGAAGGGAGGTGGCAACGGCTGCCTTGGCAGGAGAGGCTGTGCTTGGCTTGTCTGCTGCTCCTTCTCTCCAGCTCCAGCCAGGTTTATGAATTCATGGATATAAATTAGCCCTGCTCTTCCAGCTCTTGCTGAGGCCTCATTAACCTGGAGGCTGATTCCCAATTAGTGGGTTTTTCCAGGTGTCAGGTACTTCAAAGGGAAGGGGCCACTCTGTGTGTGTGTTTCAGAGGCTCAGCAGCTTCTTGTATATCTCAGGGCACTTCCCTTCCGGCTCAGCATACTTCAGATGCTTCTCCACCTGCCTTCCATCCTTCATGCCTTTAAAAAAGATGTCTCTTTTTATCCAAAACGTGCCTGTTCAAAGATACAAGTTCATTTTAATGAATTAAATGGACTAATTAACCTGTGGGCTCAGGTTTGCAGGGAACATGGAGAGGCACCAGACAGACAACCTGCTCAAGTCCCACGTCAGTGGCACCTACCTGATCCGGGAGCGGCCGGCTGAGGCCGAGCGCTTTGCCATCAGTATTAAGTGAGTAATTCCCCCTTTAGGAACTTAATAATTCAACATTTCTTACCCACAGAGGACGAGCCAGGGCTGGAGCACATGTCTGTGGGTGTTTTTGAGTGCCTTTGCTGTCGTTGGCAGGTTCAACGAGGAGGTGAAGCACATCAAGGTGGTAGAGAAGGACAACTGGATCCACATCACGGAGGCCAAGAAGTTTGAGAGCTTGCTGGTGGGTTTCTGTTCCCCCTTGTAGCACTGCCTCTGCTAGAGGGGGGTGGCAGAGACAGCCAGGTGCCTCTCCTTCCTCCCCAGGAGCTGGTTGAGTACTACCAGAGCCACTCTCTGAAGGAGAGCTTCAAGCAGCTGGACACAACTCTGAAATACCCCTACAAATCCCGGGAGCGCTCTACCTCCAGGACCTTCACCCGCTCCCCAGGTAAACCCAGCTGGGCTCACATGGAAAACCTTCCTGCCCCCTCCTGCCAGCTCTAGGAGCAGTGGATGAAGGAATTGGCAGCTTCTCTCTAGGGTTTGAGCTGCTCACTTTGCAGATTAGTCCTTCAGGGCTGGTGGCATTTTCAGGATGGGTCTCGCCAGAGGTGGTGGGGTCTGGCCAAGCTGGGGGCTCTCTGAAGGGACAGTTTTTGCTGGGACAGGCTGGTTCCTCTCCTGTGGTTTTCCACCCTGTGGTTTGCCCACCCTCTGGTTGGGAGCAGGGATGTGATGTTCACTTGGTGGGATTTATCCTGTCTCTCCCACCCACGTGAGATTTTTGTGTTTTAATGGATCTGGTTCCAGTGTCACTTGTGGTGGTTTGAATCCCAGTGGGACTCCTTTAATGGAGGTGATGGGTGAAGGGGTAAGTCTGTATCTAAAAGAAAGGAAAAATCAAAATAAACGGGAGGAAAAAAGTACAATAATGCAAGATGTTGTTTTGTCCAAAAACCTGAGTGCAGAACTAACTGCTTTATGGGGAAAAATAACTTTTAAATATTTTTCTCCATGGTGTATTTAGAAAAGAATACCAAAGGAAGATAGGTTTTAGAAGCTGGTTAAATATCTTTTTGCATTAAATACAATCCTAGGATGAATTTTGAGTCCCCAGTGGCTGTGGGGCTGTGGCCAGACCTTTTCTCAGCTGTCCCAGCTTGGAGTCCTTGCAAAGACCCTCTGCATGCTTTGCCCTGAATCCCTCCATCAGCTTTTAAAGCATTGTGCCTTATAATATTTTATTTTAATTTCCTTTTTAATGCGTGTTCTGCCTCTTTCTGTTTCTCTCTAACCTCTTTGCAGCCTCCTGCGCTTCCTACAACTTTTCTTTTCTCAGTCCTCAGGGCCTCAACTTTTCTTCTCAGAGCTCCTCCAGTCCCTTCTGGTCAGGTACCAGTGCCTCTCCCTGCTGGAGAGACCTGCCACCATCCCCAGCTTGAAAGCCATCACCAGTGGGACCTGTGGGGTCCCCCCTGTCCCTCCATCCCCACAGGCAGTTCAGGGGGTCCCCAGTGCTGCCCTGGGAAATCACTTAATTAGCTGAATTAACCGTGGCTTCGTTGGCAGCAAAATGCACTCCCCAAAATCGAGGCAGGGAGGAGATGGACTTGTTGCTGTTTGAGAAAAGGGGCTAAAATTAACCCAAAAAAGGGGGATGTAGCACTTTGGGATCTCATGATGTACTTCAAGCTCGACCTGCTTATCCCATGTGTCTCACCCTGAGCATCAGCATCTCACCCTGTGCCAGCCTGCCCCTCCTTGTCCTCCAGGAGAACATCCCAGGGTTTGAGCTCTGCTCTCTGGGGCTGCTCAGGAGCCCCTTGCTGAGGGGACAGGGACACACCTGTGCTCTCAGGTGTGTTTTGGGGCTCAGTGTCCCTGCAGAGAGTGCAGTGCCATCCTTTCCAGGCTGGTGTCATCCTCCCTCCTGATGGGATCAGAGCAAAATCCTGCCAGAGTTTCTTCCCACTGAAGTTTTTATCTTTCAGTCTCGACAGAGAAAATCAACCAGCAAAGCCACGTGTGCCTTCCTTGGTGCTGTGGTTGGGAAGAGCACTGAACTTTTCAAGTACAAATCTGGGATTTTGAGATTCTCTAACTGCATAGAAAGTATTGCAGGAAGTTTTCTGTGTAGCAAGGGGCTCTGAGCAAGCTCCTGATGACAGAGCTCAAAGCTGCCATGATTTCTGTCCATCCTCCAGCCTGGCTGCCTGGCCAGGATGGACAAACCCTCCAGTGGTTGCACATTGTGTGTCCAACACCATCATCATCCTCATCTCCTTCCATGCCAAGAGCTGAAAACCTGGGCAAAGCTTTCCCTCAAACTGTGTTCAACCTTGGTTTGCACACTTTTAGAGTTGAAATTAACCCTTGGAAATCCTGGGAGGAAGAGGGGAGTGAAGCACAGCATCCCCTCAGGGTGTTTATTTCTTTTTCTGTGAACTTCAGAGGATGTGCATTTTTCTCCTCCTCTGCCCATCCCATCCCTCCACTGTGGTTCTCCAGCCTTTTTTCCCTGTGCCCAGACCTTGGGGCAGGAATGCTGAGTGCTGCCCCTGCCTTCCCCCTCCTTGTGCTTCCCCTGAGCATCCCCTGCCTGAAGTGATGGAGATCCCTGGGGCTGTGCTGGTGCAGCTCAGCTCCTGGGACGGCTCCTGGGGTCATCTCCTCATCCCAAGGTGCTGCTCAGTCTCAGGGTTTGGCACCTTTTGGTCTCTAATGGGACCAAGGGACAGGAGCAGGGAGGTTCCGGGTTAGGAGCTGGTTCCTCCTCATGGCAAAGCACACAGGATTCACTCAACACCTCTAGGAGAACCCATTCCCAGTAACTCTGGTTTTGAGGTAGCTTAAATCCAAGTGGATTCACAAAGTGGTTCCATCAGGTGCTGGGAGCTGGGTGGCAGCTCCACAAGGCAATCTCCCAGAGCTCACACTGAGAGCCGGACAGCATTTCCCCATCATTTCTTTGTTAATAGTTGTGTGTTCCTATGAAATCCTCCCTTTTACCACCTCCCAAAAGTGCCCTTCACCCCAGTGACCCCCACCAAACCCCTGACCAGCAGAGAGGAGCTTCCCAAGCCCACAGAACCCTTCAAACCCATCAGGAACCCATCAGTTTAACCCTGACCACCCCACCCGTGCCGGGCTCGGCTGACGCCGCCCCTCCCTCCGAGCAGCTCCAGCTCTCAGTGCCACGGTGGGAAACCCAGGTTGAACCTCTGCAAGCTTTCCCCAGGCTTCAGCCAGCGTGGGGCTGCTGCTGAGGCTGTGCTTTGTCCCCTGGCAGTGTTCACCCCCCGGGTCATAGGCACGGCTGTGGCACGGTACAACTTCGCGGCGCGGGACATGCGGGAGCTGTCGCTGCGCGAGGGGGACGTGGTGAAGATCTACAGCAGGATTGGAGGGGACCAGGGATGGTGGAAGGGGGAGACCAACGGAAGGGTGAGTGCCTCCAGGGGAATTCCTGCCCTGTTCCTGCCAGCAGGGTGTGCTCCCTGCTGTCGGGATGGTGGAGGGAAGGGTCTTGTGTTCGTGGGGTTCCCCAGACAAAGGGGGGAATGATGAATCTGACTCCAGCAGTTCTCAGAGAAGGCTAATTTAGCCTTCTAAAATATTACTATTATAGCATCTTAAAATAAGATTTTATATTATTTATATTATATTTTTTATTATTATAGTATCTTATTTTAAGATTATAGTATCGTATTTTAAGATACTATATTACATAAAAGAATACTAAGCTAAACTATGCTAAAGAATACAGAAAGGATACTTACAGAAAGCTAAAAAGATAACAATGAAAACTCATGACTCTTTCCAGAGTCTTGACACAGCCTGGCACTGATTGGCCAAAGAGTGAAAACAACTCACACCAGAAACCAATGAAACAACCACCTGTTGGTAAACAATCTCCAAATATATTCCAAAGCAGCAAAACACAGGAGAGGCAAATGGGATAATATTGTTTGCATTTTTCTCTGAGGCTTCTCAGCTTCCCAGGAGAAGAATCCTGGGCAAGGGGATTTTTCCAGAAAATGTGACAGTGACAGAAGGGGGTGTGTCTCGTGTCCTCTCACTCTTTGCTGGATTCTGGGTGGGTTGTCCCCTCATGAGAGCCACCTCTGTGTGGCCATTTGGTGCTTTGTGACAGAGTCCGTGATATCCAGGGCACACAGGTGGGTGGGAGCGTGTGGTGGGAGGGTCTGACCTTCCCTGAACCCATGGAGGATGTCTGCAGGCCCTGCAGGGGGAAGGCTCAGCAGCCTGCTGGCTTGGTCTGCTATCCCACAGATTCTGCAGCTCTGGAGACAGATTCTTCCTGCCTGGTGCCTCGCAGGCAGCGTGTCCAAGGTGATTAGTCCATCCCAAATTAGGGTGATTAGGGCTCACACCATCAGGAACTGGCACATCCAGGACTGGCAGCAGCACTTAATGGCAGGGCAATCATCCCAGTGACAGGACAGGAGCTCCCTTATAAAACCAGAGTTGGAAGGGCCCCACAAGGATCACCGTGTCCAGCTATAGTTGATGTTTTTGCCCCTGATGAAGGAGAGGAAGGACGAGGAAGACTCCATCTTATCAGAAGGCTAATTAATTAGTTAATTATGCTATATTATTCTATATTATATTACATTACATCTAAACTGAATCTGCCAAGCACCCAACTGCCCAGAATCTCGTGACTGTCACCCAACAGTCCCCATGCACACACACCTGGCCCTGATGGGCCAAGGAAACAAAACACCTTCACTCTGGGTAAACAGTCTCCATATTGCATTCTACTTTGGCACAGCAAATCAGATAAGAATTGTTTTTCCTTTCTCTGAGGTTCAGAGAATGTGAATCTCAGAAATACTCTTGGGAAGAATTGTGCCTTGCTTTTCTCTGTGAAGAGAAATGTGGGGCTACGTCCAACTCTTGGCCCTGCGCAGGACACCCCAGCAACCCCACCCTGAGTTCTCCAAATCCTTGAACTCCAGCAGGCTTTGTGCTGTGTCCCTGGAGCTTCCCAGCCCCCATCTCACCTGTCCTGTCCCCCCACAGGTGGGCTGGTTTCCCTCGACCTACGTGGAGGAGGAGGGCGTGCAGTGACCGCGGCCGTGGCCGCTGGAAGTCGTCGAGTGCCCGGAGCCAGCAGCTGCAGCCTGAGCACACTGTCCCCGTGCTGGACACCTCCCAGGACTGTCCCTGCAGCCCCTCAGGACCCCCCCTGTGTGCAGGCTGCCCCAGCCTGGCCCCCTGTTCCGTGTACAGAAGATTGCTGGGCTGGGGGATGGCGCCGCTGGAGAGCCCCGGGAGAGCCGCGCTCTCCCCGATGGACAGAGCTCAGAGACTCTGGGTGCCCAGCAGGGCGTGGGCACTGCACCCCTCCTGTGGCAGGGGCTTCTAAAAGCCACCCTGGGGATGCTGGAGGGAGGCTGAGGCTGGAGGTTTTGTGCCTGGGTGAGAATCTGGGGGGTTCCAGGGCAGGGAGCCCCAAGGACGCAATGCAGACCCTCTGCCACACGCTCAGGGGGGTGCCCAGGTCAGGATTTTGGCGGTGGCCCCGGCAGCCATGGGCAGCACCGTGCTGTGGCCAGGGTGGGGACACCTGGCCCGGGAGGAGGAGAGGGCTGTGAGCATTGGAAGTGACCTCCAGGTCAGCCAGGAGGGGAAAGAGCCATTTTGGCACCCCCAAGCCCATTTTCTTCACAGTCACCTCAGTCCCACCAGCCTTGCTGCAGGCAGGAGGTGCCCAGGGAGCAGACTGGTCCCACTGGTGAGCAGGAGGTCCCAGTGCATTGCAGGACTGGAGATGTGCTCCACACAAGGGTTTCAGAGGCCACCAAGGCACCAGGTACATGCGGAGGATGTGTCCGTGGGTCTGTCCTCCCCAAGCCAGGCTGATTTTCCTTGCAGCTGTGACAATTCCCACCTCATGAGCTCAGGGTGAACCCACCTGAACAAGGGCTATGGTATCCAGTCCTGAATCCTGTCCCTGAGCTGTGAAAGCATCTCCTCTTCCCAGCTGTGTGCACTTTTGGGGGCTGGCAGCGTTGCCCCCCACTCTTCCTCTTCCTCCCACAGGCTGTTCCTGCTGCTGCTGTCAAGTAAAGGTCCGCGTGTTGTGACATTCCCTCTGTGTCCTGAGCACCCTCTGTCCTTCCCAAAGTGCAAATACAAACAAAACACCTGTGTGGGAGCGTGGCAGGGAACAGATTCCCTGTATCTGAGCCCCAGGAGCTGCCTCTCTGAATACCTGGGATTTTGAGCTGGTGCTTCCATGCTCTGCTGTTGTTCCCCTGAGATTTGGGGTGGTTCCTGCTGTGGGATCCCTGCTGCAAATTTGGGAGATGCCAGCGCTGGTGGGGTGAGCAGTGCTGCTGCCCTCAGCCCCAGAACCATGTTTGGGCTAAGAAATGGAAGAGTTTGGATCTCTCAGTGATGCTAACTTGGGAATCACATGCTGCTGCTCAGTGACAAGCCCAGAGCCCCCCTGCTTTGCTCCCTGTTCCTGCTGGAGCTCTGGGAGTGCCCCAACTCGTGGGGTGTGAGGTGGGAGCAGCAGGGTAGGCCAGGGCGGAGGGGAGGTGACAGGGACACGGGGGGCTCAGGGCATTCCCAAGGTACTGTTTGGTGCTAACCCCTCCCAGCCAGCCCCTCCATGCTCAGTTTGAGGGCAGCAGCCAGCAGGGAGCTGGCGATTCCCTGCCCCTGCACAGGGCAGAGGGTCCCATTGCCATTGCAGAGGCTGTGCTGGAGCTGAGGGGGCATTTTGGGTGGGTGGGACACACAAACTCCTGGCGGCTCCTGTTCTTCCTCACATCCTAAAGCCTTACAGCCCTTCCTTTTTAACGTGGCCAATTGTGTAAGGTGGCAAGGGCATCAACCTTGGGAGAGCACAGCCCTGTCCCAGGGACCCCAAAGGGACCCCCACCCTCTGCCTGCCCTGCCAAACCCCCTCCCCCAGAGAGCTCTCCCTCTTGTGTTTACTGGTGTAAGAAACTTGTTAAAAAAAGAGATTGTTCTGTTTGTAAGTAATTATTCAGCCATTTGCCACAAATATATCTGTGAATAAGAAAGGGAAATGTTTTTTTTTTATGATGGCGAGAAAATTGGATGTATTATTTTAGGTCGTCGCAAGAACATTCGGAATTGCAATGGGATGAGTTGGAAAATAATATGTAAATTCCTTGGGTTTTTCCTTTGCACTGCACTAACTGGGGTAGGGTGGAGGGGGTTTAAAGATAAAACTGTTTGTTTAATGGAATAGTTTATAGCTGGGAATTTGGAAATCATTTGGAATAGCTTGTAATGCTGGAATAGAAACTTTAGCTGCTACTTAGAAACCCTTTTGCATGTGGTTTTTCCAGGCCTTTTTAAGTTACAATTCAGCAAAGTAAATTCCCCAATGAAAAAAAAAACCCAAAATAAAGTGTAATTTTGCTGATAGGTTTTTTTTCCAGGCATGGTTTTTAATGTACCAGGGGTGTCAGGGTCGTGGTCACTGAACCCCCTTGGCTACACTGGGGCTCAGGGGTGGCCTGGCCCATCCAGGGGAGATGGGAGCTCCCAGGGATGATGGATCCTTCCTGATTCCTGGCATGAACAGTAAGTGCTTTTACCCTCCAAAATTTGGAGTAGATCCCTCCTGTTCCTGTCAGGCTCCTTCTCATTCCTGGAGCAGCTGCCACTCCTGCAGTTGTCCCATCCAGGAGTTTCCCTGTGACTCCTCTCCTTTTCTGAGCTGAACCCCTGCAGGGTGAAGGAAAGAGGCTGATTTTCCATGGCTTTTAGTCACTTCTGGATATCATATTCCACAATCCCACCTGGCCCTGCAGGCAGCAGCATGTTCCAGAGCAATAAAAAAGCTGCACAGTTGCTCATAAAAACCTGAGGTGGTTGTTCAGGAGGCCTCACCTTGAGCAGGGATGTGATGTCCCTGTGAGCTGCCATGTCATTTCATTAACAACATGAATTTTTCCCACCCTTGGAGGCCCCAGTGCCTCACTTTTCCCAGGTTCAGCTGGAAGGGGATGTACAGGGAGCAGAGGGGTTTTACTCGCAGAATCAGGACATGAGCTGGGCACTGAATTTTGGATGCTGGTTTGGGGAGGTGCTGCCCAGCCAGGTGTTAAGCCTTGGTCCAGGTGCTGACCCTGCCTGGGATGAGCCCTTTCCTTGTGGCTGTTTGGTCTCAGGGCATCTCTCCAACATTCACCACAGATTAAACACCAGGTTTAGGGGCCTGCTCCCTCCCCTGCTGCTGCTGAGCCCCAGCCTGGCCCTGGGAGGGTGGGATGGCACAAATGCAGCACTGGAGTCTGCAGCCAAGAGCTGGGCAGTGCAAAAATCTGTTCCCATTCTGTCCTGCCTCTGGGGACATCCCTGCCAGCCCAGGGCTGGGGTCACTGAGCCCTTGGGGAGTGGCTGGAGCTGGCAGGTGGGTGCCCCCACAGTGGCTTTGCTCAGCTTTGTGCCAAAATCTGCTCCTGGGGGTTGTTCAGTGCAGGGTCTGACAGCTCAGGAATGAATGGGGCATTGATCCAGCGGGCCCAGCCAGGGCCAGGTGCAGTAACCAGAGTTCCAGGGCCATTAACAGCAGAATAAATTCCAGCCAGCACAGCTGGTTCCATCCTGCACAGCCCCTGGCCTGTCCCAGGACTGGGGGATACACCAGGCACAGGGTTTTATTTATTATTCTGATTTTTTTTTCCTGCACAGCCCCTGGCCTGTCCCAGGATTGGGGGGACACACACCAGGCACAGGGTTTTATTTATTATTCTGATTTTTTTTCCTGCACAGCCCCTTGCCTGTCCCAGGATTGGGGGGACACACACCAGGCACAGGGTTTTATTTATTATTCTGATTTTTTTTTTCCCCCAGCAAGAGCAGCTGCTGATGAAATCCCCTCCATGAGCAGAGCTCTGAGCAAACACAGCGTGGGGGTGGCTGTGTTTGCTGGCTGCCCCTGTCACAGTGTGACAGCCACCTGCCCTGGCCCTGGCACTGCCCTGGCCACCAGACTGCTGTGCCCACCAGCGTGGGGAAACTGAGGCAGGGGGTGGCCAGGAGGAGGGCTGAGCACGGCTCTGCCCTGCAGGACTCTGTGGGATTGGGGTGCTTTTGGTTCAGGGCCCGGTGCTGGTGGTGCTTCCCAAGCCCAAAGTGAGGTTATGGGGCAGAGCTGAGCCCACAGCTGTGATGAGGATGAGGATGAGGATGGGGATGAGGATTGGGGTGGCAGAGGTGATGCTGACAGTCTGCAGCACGCCTGGCTGCCTCAGCCCTGCATTAGCCACGTTTGCTGTGACCTAGAAAACTCCAGCTGGCGCCTGAGCCACTGCGCTGCTTCGTTTTAGAATTAACCTAAAAATTACAGGGGGAGGTTGAACTGTGTGGGCTCCCTGTACACTGCACTGATCACCCCAAAATTAACCCCCCTCATTCCTGCTCTGGAGTCCCACCAGGGCTCAGAGGGGCTGTGGGAGCTGCCACTGTCCCCACTGTCCATCCTGAGCTGGGTGAAGGGCTCAGGCTGCTGAAGTGGACTTGGGCTTGTATTGTTCTAGGTCTGCTCTAACCCAAAGGTCATATTTATAATTTGGACAGGCTGATGAAATGGTTCTGGCCTGCCAAACAGAAACACCCCACTGCAAACAGGAGTTTAGACTTGTTTGCAGCTCTGTGGTTGTTCTGAGCAATTTAGTCCGTGGAGGAGCCTGCAGGAACTTCTGGGGCTCTCTCTGTAAAACTGAGAAACTGGTTTTGTCTCTGGGAAAAGGAGGGGAAATGCTGCTGGAGACAGGGGATAAAGCTGGACTAAGGGAACCCTCGGCTCCTGCTCAAACCCTTCCCAAACTGGGGCAGTTTGGGCACCACTGGCTGTCCAGCAGGCAAGAGCACAGGAATTGGAGCTGAGGAGCAGAAAAGGGGCACTTCCACTTGATCTGGATGCTTGAAACCCCCCCAAAAACCATCCCATGGCTGCTCAGAGCTCTACAGGGGTGGGGGATGCTGCCTGGGGGACCATGACGCTGCTGGGACCCCAATCCCTCCCAACCAGCAGCCAAACCCTGACTCCACCCCGACTTCTGCTTCTCTGAGATACCAGCATGAGGCCCTTCAGCAGAACCTCTGTGTCCTGCCCAAACAGGCCCTAATTCCAGGGCTGAGCCCTGAACTGAAGGAACAACAAACCTTCAGGTTTACAGATCAAAATCAAACCCTTCTTTTTCTACCCAACTCCAATTTAATTTTGGTTTTGTTTTTTTTTTTTTTTTTTTTTTGGTGTTGCCACCTTCACTTTGAGCTCTTGGGTCTGGCTTAAGAGGGGTGTAAATTAATTTTATCTCTGTTCTTTGACTGGAGCCACTGGGAACTGCAGCAGGGGGGTCAGATGGTGCCTTTCCTCGCCGTGTTTGCTCTCTGGCATCCAGCTGACAGCTCCAGCCAGCCCGGGAGGCTGCGAGTCCCTCTGGCCCCAGCTGGGCTGTTTGTTCTCTGCTGGGCACCCAGCCGGGGAAAAAAAAAAAGCAGAATTTTCCTCCTTGCTTTGAATTTCTCTGCTCTGCCAGACTTTTTGTCTTGCCTGGGAAGCAGTAGAGCCACGAGGAGGGGGACAAGGAGGGGGACAAGGAGGGGGACAAGGAGGTAAATGCCTCTTTTCTGTTGGCTCGGGCTGGCTCTGCTCGCCTCCAAGTGCTGGTTAATATTTTTTGCAGCAGGGGCCAAGGGGACGGAAGAGGAGGAGGAGGAGGAGGAGGAGAGCATCAGAGGAAGGCAGGGGCCCCACCACATCCTAGCAGGGAAAGGCAGCCCGGAGTGAGCTTTGCTGGTGAGTGGTGCCTGGTGGGAATGTGCCGTGGGCTGTCGCCAAGGGGGAGCCTGAAGCTGGGGGGACACTGGGGGGACACTGGGGGGACACTGGGTGCTCTGGTGGCCACGTGGCAGCAACAGGGGGTGTCAGAGGGGTGATCCCCAGGGCACACCCTGCTCATGGCCTGTGGTTTGGGTAGGGGGGGTCTGTGTTGGCCCCGCTGCACCCTCAATCTTGTTCCAGGAGCGAATCCTGAGCCGTGTCCTCAGCCAGGACCCAAACAGGGACAGGCAGGACCTGTCCCCGTGTGTCCCCCAGCAGCCATTGCCCCACCCTCTGATCCAGGGCAAACCTGGCACCTTCTCTGTGCCCAAACAGCTCCTGAATTCCAGTGGGGGGGCAAAAAAAAGGTGGTTTTTGAGGCATAAGTGAGCACAGGGTGCCATGCACTGGGAATTCCCAAGCCCCTTTTTACCGGGAGGGTTTTTGGGAGCTGCACACAGGTACAGCTGGGATCCCATATCCTGCTGGAAAGGAACCCCCAGCTGCTGGAAAAGGATCCCAGGATGTGCCCAGGGCTCATTCAGCCCTTGCACAGCACCCAGAGATGGGCAGAAGGAAACCTGGCACCTTCTCTGTGCCCAAACAGCTCCTGAATTCTAGTGGGGCAAAAAAAAGGTGTTTTTTGAGGCATAAGTGAGCACAGGGTGCCATGCACTGGGAATTCCCAAGCCCCTTTTTACCGGGAGGGTTTCTGGGAGCTGCACACAGGTACAGCTGGGATCCCATATCCTGCGGGAAAGGCATCCCAGGGTGTGCCCAGGGCCCGCTCAGCCTGTGCACAGCACCCAGGGATGGGCAGGGAGCGCAGCAGAGGCGCAGCCCGGGATGCAGCGAGGCGCTTTCGGGATGTGCAGGTGGAGATGTCCTCCCTGAGCCGAGCCTGGCGCCTGCCCCGCTGGAGGAGCCCCCGGCCCTTCAGCAGCGGCTCGGGCCCCACGGCCAAGAAGAGCGTCCCGTACCAGAAGACGCTGCAGGAGGAGGGTCCCGGGAGCGGCCAGCCCAGCCGGGCCCCGCCGGGCTCGGCACAGGTGGTGGTGGTGGGAGGGGGCAGCCTGGGCTGCCAGACCGCCTATCACCTGGCCAAAATGGGGCTCCGCGGCGTGCTGCTGCTCGAGAGGGACCGCCTGACCTCGGGCACCACCTGGCACACGGCGGGTGAGTGGCGGGGATGCTCGGCGTTTGGGGTGCAAATGCTGAGAATTTCTGGTTTTCCTTCTGCCATAATATTTTTAAATATAGTATAAATGTAATATAATATAATGTAATATAATGTAATGTAATATAATATAACATAATATAACATAACATAATATAATATAATATAATATAATATAATATAATATAATATAATATAATATAATATAATATAATATAATATAATATAATATAATATAATATTTAAATATATTTATATTAATATAAATATAATATAGAAATTATAACTAATATAATAATATAATAACAGCTAATATAAATGTAATAACATTATAATATATAATATAATAATATGATGAAATAAAATAATAAAATATGTTAATAAATAATGTAATGTAATGTTATAATATAATATAATACTTAAATATATAAGTATATGTATATTAATATAAATAGAAATAGAAATTATAACTAATATAATAATATAATGATAACAACTAATATAAATATGATAATATTATAATATATAATATAATAATATAATAAAAGAAAATAATAAGATATAATAATAAAGATAGTAATGTAATGTAATGTAATGTAATGTAATGTTATAATATAATATAATATAATATAATATAATATAATATAATATAATATAATATAATATAATATAATATAATATAATATAATATAATATAATATAATATAATATAATATAATATAATATAATATAAATTTTTTTAAGTCCCCTAAATTTGCTTTCCCCCCAAGATTTATGTGGCTGCACCAAAAGGAAACACTTTCCTTCCACAGTTTCCACCCCCTTTTTAAAGCCACTTTTCTATGGCAGAGAGGCACAGCTATATAAGCTTTTTTTTAATTTTTTCCCACACTTTTGTGGCCCATCCACTCCATAACCCCTTTCCCTCCATTGACCTAACGCCCAAAGAGAACAAAAATCGATGGTTTGTAGCATTCCCACAAATCCCCTTTTTACAGCCATTTTTCTATGGCAAGGAGGCAGAGCTATATAAGCTTTTTAAAATTTTTTAAATTTTTTTATTTTTTCCCCCACTTTTATGGCCCACCAACTCCATACCCCCTTTCCCCCCATCCATCAAACGCCCGGAGAGAACAGAACCCGGTGGTCTGTAGCATTCCCACAAATCCACGAGATGGAGCACGAGCCCCGCGGGGCGGCACGGGACACACGGGGGACCCTCCCCGCATCCCTCTCCGGGCGATGGGGAGGGAGGTGGCGGAGCCTCCGTGTCACCCTGCGTCCCCCGCAGGGCTCCTGTGGCAGCTGCGTCCCAGCGATGTGGAAGTGGAGCTGCTGGCGCACACGAGGGACGTGGTCAGCCGGGATCTGCCGGCCGAGACCGGGCTGCACACGGGCTGGGTGGAGAACGGGGGGCTCTTCATCGCCTCCAACAAGCAGCGCCTGGATGAGTACAAAAGGCTCATGTCGGTAGGGAGGAGCCCCGGGATGCAGGAGGGGAGGGGTTTTTGTGGTCCCTGAATGTTCCGTCCTTCCCACCTGGACAGCAGGTCCTTTCCAAGGCAGGCTCCTGACTCGCATAAGGCAGGCAAAATCTGTCAAATTCCTCCAAAGTTGGCAAAATTAAATGCAGCCTCGGATTTTTTTTGGTTGTTTAAATAGTGGTAGCATTGTTTTCCCCCCATTGTGCAGCAGCATTTTTCCAGCTGCACAGGCAGCTTGAATTCAAAGAATGTCCCATCCCTCACTGCCTTCCCACCTGGTGGTCCTTTCCAGGGCAGCCTCCTGACTTGAATAATGCAGGCAAAATCTGTCAAACTCCTCCAAAGTTGGCAAAATTAAATGCAGCCTCGGATTTTTGATTGTTTAAATAGTGGTAGCATCGTTTCCCCCATTTTTCCAGCTGCACAGGCAATTTGAATTCAAAAACAGGGTTATATTCCCTGAAATCTGAGCATCACCCCTTGCTGGATTTAGGGTTTGGGAGATAAACTTGTCCTGGATTCTCCTCCGATGTTGGAGTTCAGGACATCCCTCTGGCTGTCCTGGACTGCCCAAACCCCTGCCAGGGGGCTCAGAGACCCTGGCACAGAGCCCAAGACCCCCTGTGGGTTTGATTATGACCCATGGAGCAAATCACCAACCCTACATGAAGATCTGCAAGCCACGAAAGTACAAGCAGAATAACAATAATCAGTTTAAGCAGAATAACAATAATCACTTTGTCACTCCTTCAGCAGCAAGTGGTGAACACATCTTTTGTTCCCTGCCTGAGCTCCTGGTTTTCCTGTCCCCTGGCAGCTGGGCAAGGTGTATGGAGTGGAGTCCCATGTGCTGACCCCGGCACAGACCAAGGACCTGTACCCCCTGATGAACGTGGACGACCTGTATGGCACCCTCTATGTCCCCAAGGATGGCACTATGGACCCTGCTGGCACCTGCTCAACCCTGGCCAGAGCAGCGACTGCCAGGGGCGCTACGGTAGTTCTTAATTAGTAATTTAAACTAATTTTGGTGTAGTAAAACTTCAGTATAGTAAAAAATTACTTAGTAATTTGTACTAAGCAGAAGGTGAGGTGCCTTCCTCACCTTCTGCTTTCCCACCTCGGCAGAGCTGCTCCTGCAGATTTGGGGCTTTCCCAAATTATTACTAATTAGTAGAATTAGTAATTTATACTAATTATAACTTTAATAAAGAAAATATATATACTTTAGTAAAGTAAAACTTCAGTATAGCAAAAAATTACTTAGTAATTTATACTAAGGTGCCTTCCTCACCTTCTCCTTTCCCACTAGGGCAGAGCTGCTCCTGCAGATTTGGGGCTTTCCCAAATTATTACTAATTAGTAGAATTAGTAATTTATATTAATTTTAGTACAGTAAAGCTTTAGTATAGTAAAAAATTACTTAATAATTTATACTAAGGTGCCTTCCTCACCTTCTCCTTTCCCACTAGGGCAGAGCTGCTCCTGCAGATTTGGGGCTTTCCCAAGGAAGGTGTTGCCCTCTTGGTTGGGTGACAATGACAAAGCTGGCAGGAGCCACGAGATCCAGGGAAAATAGAGGGTGGAAAAAAGGCCTTTAGGAGCAAGACAAGGCACTCAGAATGCTGCTTAAGGTTCCCTTTTCCCAGCTTTGGGGGCTGCACGTCAGCTGAGGCAGGCTGTCCCCCTGCCCTGGTGACCCTGCTCTGACTCTGCCCCCCTTCCTGTGCCACCAGATCATTGAGAACTGCCCGGTCACAGGCATCCAGGTGAGAACTGATGATTTTGGGGTGAAGAGGGTGCATGCAGTGGAGACAGCCCACGGCACCATCCAGACTCCCTGCGTGGTGAACTGTGCAGGTACAGGGGACAGGGCACATGGGAAGGGGTGGGACAGGGGCAGCGGCCACAACTCGGGGGTGCCTTTGCTCCCGTGAGGAGGAAAGTCTGCATCAGCCCGTGGCTGTCCCCTGCAGCTGTCTGGGGGATGCAGAGGAGCTCAGCACGGCGTTGTTGTCTCTGCAGGAGTGTGGGCACGGGCCCTGGGCCGGCTGGCAGGCGTGCACGTGCCGCTGGTGGCCATGCACCACGCTTACGTGGTGACCGAGCGCATCGAGGGCATCCAGGTCAGTGCTGCCCGCCTGCAGCCTGTCTCCTCTGCTCTGGGCGATGGGGCTGGACAGGCAGAAACACCCCTGCCCCTTCCAGGGACCCCCAGACCTGTGGGAGCTCCTGGTTGCTGCCAGGTCAGGCTCTGCTCTGCTCTCAGGGGAGTGCACACCCTCAGCAGGGCTGTCAGATCACCTTGAACAGAGGGAGGTTTAATATTTAACGAGGTTACAACTGGCAGGATGGTTTTTTTTTCCCCTCAAGATCTCTGTGTTTGGTGTCTGATAGCAGCATTCATAAAGATCCCAGACCTTTGTGAGCCAGCCCCAGGCCTGGCAGGCAGAGGTGTAGCTCTCCAAGCATTTCTAGACTGCCCATATAAATCTGTTCCTGCCATCTGGCTGCGGAGAATTGCTTGGGAGTTGAAGGAGCCTTCATCCTCTCAGGCCCCAGTGCACTCAGGGTGACACATTAATTAGTTTCCATCCTGCTGACACAGTCTGTGCCTGCCCTTTCAGCACGAGGTGCCTGGTTGTAAAAAGTGCTGTGGTCCATGATTACATTTCAGTCCCAGTGACTCCACCGTGCCCTAAGCAGCAAGAAGGGCTCCAGAGGAGAGGCTGCAGCTCACAGACCTCAGTGCCTCCTGCTCAATCCACTTAATTCCTCTTGTCAACACGGGTTGCAGTAGGCCCTACACTGATTCTTCAGTGTTATCTAAATGTTTCCCCATCCATTATTCACAAGAACAAATCCCTCATTCTTCGTGCACCGCTGCCTGCGCCTCCAGCTGCTGCATCCTCCTGCAGAGGCGGGTGGCAGAGGAGTGATGATTGTGAGCTAGGATCAACCCCAGGGGCTGCTCCCCGTCCCCAGGGCACCCCTGGGTGCTGCTCAGGTCTCTGTGTAAGCTGCTCTGCCCATGGTTTGCCCAGGTTAGCTGGGTGCTTTCCTCTTGGGATGCCCAAATTTCAGTGCTGAGGGAGCACCCACAGAGCCGTCGTGTCCCATCCTTGACAGATCACTGCTGCAGGTGCCCACCTTGTGCCCTGGACCTTGCTGGGTGCCACAGGGGTGTCCCCGTGGCTCTTGGCCTGCTCTGACCCCTGCACTCCCCCGCCCACGTTTCAGAACATGCCAAACGTTCGTGATCACGACGCCTCGGTCTATCTGCGTCTCCAAGGCGATGCCCTCTCCGTGGGTGGATATGAGTCAAACCCCATCTTCTGGGAGGAGGTGAGTGCAGCCTGGAGGTTTGCTGGGGGAACCAGGCAGGTTTCCAGGGAAGCCATCTCGGAGGCGTGGGCATCAGGCACAGCCCCCAAATTCTGCAGGCACCAACCTCTGGTGGCTGGCGGGGAGAGCAGGGGGAGCATCTCCCCTTTGGGGCTGTCTGTGGCACAGATATGCAGTGCAGAAGCAACAGGAGAGACAGAACTGTGCAATCCTCCTCCCTGTTTTATGGTGCTCATCCCTCTATCCTTAATTCAGACTACAGGCTGTCTGGGTTGCTCAAGAAAACCCCAAAATCCCAGAGATTCAATGCAGCCTCAATTTATCTTCTCCGAGGCTGCCAGAGATGAGGTGGTCTCACACAGTCAGCCATCCTCTCTTCTGTGCCCTGATTCTTGTTTCTCCTCTTTAGGTATCTGAAAAATTTGCTTTTGGCCTCTTTGACCTGGACTGGGATGTTTTCATGCAACACATTGAAGGTGCTGTCAACAGAGTGCCAGTTCTGGAGAAAACAGGAATTAAATCCACTGTCTGTGGGCCAGGTAACGTGGCTGTGGTGACCACTGTGGTGGCATTGTGGTAGCTGGGTTTCTCTGAAGATTTTGCTGGAGGAAAAGGGAAACTTTATAACCTGGGGAGAAGAAAAACTCCTTGAATGCAGAGAAAGTGCTGCTGGTCTGGCTGCAGTGGTGGCATCTTCCAAGGGGTGGCATTCCAGGCCTAGCCTGGGTGGAGAAATAGAATCACACATCCAGAGACTCACAGAATGGTTTGGCTTGGAAGGGATCTTCAAAGATTGTCCAATTCCATGGGCAGGGACACCTTTCACTATCCCAGGGTGCTCCAAGCCCCATCCAACCTTGCCTTGAACATCTCCAGGGATGGGGCAGCCACAGCTTCTCTGGGCACCCCGTGCCAGGGCCTGCCCACCCTTGTTGTAAATAACTTCTATCTTGTAATTCCTTATAATCTTATTGATTTCTTATCTTCTCAATTGTCCCTCTTTCAGTTTAAAGCCATTTCCTTGGGGAGATGACTGCCTTGGTTTAGTCTGGTAGTGAATGGATCTCCAGCTGATGTTGTGGCTGCTGGACTGGAAAATTAAGAGGCAGATGTTTTTAAGCAGTGGCTGTTATTTTACCAAGTGTTATCTTCTGTAATTATTTTTATTACTTGCTCCTGGTCTAGTGAGGTTAGATTTACCCAGATTTACATCCCTGGTGTGGAGTTAAAGCCATCCCTGCAGTGGCAGCTGGAGGTGGTGCCAGACATTGAGCCCGAGCCTCGCACACTTGGTTTGCCCTTAAAATCCACTATACACTAAGAAATCAACAATAATAAAAGCCCTTTTTGCTGAGGCACCTAAAGTGAAACTCTTTGGGTTGTATGAGGGGAAAGTAGGGCACATCTTGTGCCCTGCAGCAGATCAAACATGACTTGTAAAAGGTGGAGACCTTGGCCCTAGGTCCAGTGGTTTGATTGCACTGTGAGCAGAGCAGAACTGGCTGCTGGTAGATTAATGTCTCCATTTTGTCACACAATAATGTCATTTTCCAAGGCTCAGCTCTCCTGCTTTTCTCCTTCTTGATTGAAACCAGCAGCCTGTGGCAGCTGAGTCATGCTGAGCTGATCAAATGGCAAAGGCTTTGTCCCCTCTGCTGTGGTCACTGTGCCAAGGTCCCTGTAGCCCTCACCACCCATCCCAGGGCAAAGTCAGCTGTGCTGGCAGGGGAGGTGCTTTGGCTCCATTAACTCCCTGAGTTTGTAGCCTGGAATATCTGTACAGGGACAGTGGCACGTGAGGAGCTGCTCTGGTGACAGTGGAAATATTCTGGCTCTGCTCCTGCCTTCTCTGGAGCAGTGGGATCAGGGCACACCAACTGGGCATGGCTAAGTGGGGAAAAGCCATACTGAACTCAGCTTTCCCTCTCTCCTTTTACATGGATGGATGGAGCACCAGCAAACAGGGAGGAGGATTGCACACCTCTGTCAGGGGCTTGCTGTCCCCCCTGGTGATGATTTATAGAGGGATTTCCATGGCTGATGGCCCAGTGGAATAGCACTGGCAGCAGGAGACATTATGAGCACAGGAGAGACATCCCCAGCCCTCCCTCAGCAGAACCAAGGGACTCAAAGTTACGGAATTTCCCAGCAGGAATTGACAAAGGTGGAATGTGCCATCAGGAAATAGGGCCCAGATTTAAAATGGCAACAAACAGATCAGTGCAGCCCCCTTGGCTGGGGGATTGGGAAGGAAAAAGGAGCCCTCACGGTGCCTCATTCACCTTCTCTTGGGGAATTCATTTTGCTTCCCAAATTCTCAGTCTAACTCCAAAACCCTGTGCTGGGCAGTGCTGGGTGTTGGTGCAGTTCTGGCCCCACTGAGCTCTCTGGGAGCAGGATGAGGTCAGCACGGGAGGAAAGCTGTCTGTAAAGTGTGTGACATGTCCCCAGAGTGTGTGATCCCCCCCTGTCCTGGCCTTGCTGGCACATCCCCTCTCTGCTTTCCAGAGTCATTCACAGCTGACCACAAACCACTCATGGGAGAAGCTCCTGAAGTCCGAGGGTTCTTCCTCGGCTGCGGCTTCAACAGCGCCGGTAAGAGAGACCTGAAAGGGTCATCCCTGGGGGATCCTGGCATTCCCCAGCCCTGCTTGGCCTCCTGGCCCTGTCTGCACCCTGCCCTGTTCCCCAGGGATGATGCTGGGAGGTGGCTGTGGCAGGGAATTGGCTCACTGGATCATCCACGGCCGGCCGGAGAAGGACATGTACGGCTACGACATCAGGCGAGTCACCCTGCTGCCTCCACGGGCATCCCTCATCCCTGCTGCTCCTTGGGGGTGCTCCCAAGGCAGGGCTGGCATCAGGAATGGCTGTGCAGGCAGCGTGTGTGTCCCTCCAAGGAGCTGGAATCAATTACAGGCAGTGGCTTTAATGAATGCACACCGGGTGGGGTTTATCTCGTTCGCCTCATCCCACTCCCACACAAACAGTTTCCATCAGGCACAGGGAGGTGGTGGTGGTGGTGGTGGGGAAGGACAGGGTAATTATGTTTGGGTTTTGTTGTTCAATTAGAGCCGTGCCTAATCCTCTAAGTTAATAATCAGGGGGATGATTTCAACAGCACCAAGATTAGCTCGGCCCCCCTCTGCAGCACCACCAGGGCTGGGAGATGTGACCGTGCAGATGTTGGCTCAGTAATTGCTTTTGACTTGCTCGATTGTCTTTGATTGGGTTTGGGCTTTCTTGCAGGGCTGTAGTGACAGCAACCACCTTGTGAGGGACAAAGCTTTGAAAATCTCACCTTGCTTTAGTGGCCCAGCTGGTAAATGCCACATTGGCCTGGGCTGTGGGAGTCAGGGGCCTGCAGAGATGGGGGAGATGTCTCCAGCTGCCCCCTTCCACCAGGGATGGGGATGGAGAGATGGAGAAATCCCAGGCTGGGCACTGGGTTGGCACCAGCACAACCCCCTGACCCCAAGGGACCCCAGCCCTGCTCAGAGCCGCCAGGGGCTTTCCACCCAAACATCTCCCATGTCCCATGTGCCCTGTCATCGAGCTGTCAGTCCCATTCCTTCCTTTGGGTGACAATTACCAAGCTCCTCTTTAAATAACTCCCTTTTCCACACATTTCAATATTTATCCTCTCAGAACATTTGCTTGTAAATATTTCATCTGGCAGCTGTTGCCCACTTGCTGCTGTCAAAAATTCAGCTCGTTGGTGAAGGGGCTGAGGCTGATGGGGCAACCAGGGGTGCTGGTGACATGCCTTGTGTCACCTTCTGCCAGCTCCTGGGGAGCATCACTTGTATTCCTTGCAGGGCTCAGCCCCATGCCCTGCCTCTCCTCTGCCCCCACTCAGCAAGGAGGGAAGCTGAAAGTATCATTTTAAAAGTCCCTAGAAATGGCATTTTGTCCTTCATGCCCCAGTCTGGCTCCCTCTCTGCAGCCCTGGGAAAGGTGCTCCCCGTGAGTTACAGGTCTCTGGGGTTAACAGCCTGACAGTGGGCTGAGCTGGCACATTCCTTCAAGGAGAATTTCTGTTTGAAAGATGGAAATACTTCAAATGAATTGAAGATATTTTGGGTTTTATTTATATTTCAGCCTGGGGAGAATTGGGTGAAAAATATAAGGAATGTATAAGGGCTCGTTCCCTCATCAGGGCTGTGCTTAAACCCAGGTGTGCCCTGAGGCTGCTCCCATGTTGAAGTGGGGCAGAATTAACCTCAAATTTCATTTTTTCCCTATTTCCCCTCCTCAGCAGGGCTGTTTTCTGCTCCCAGTTGCTCTGGGGTGGGGCAGCTCCACTGGTCAGCACCATGGCATGGCCAGCACCGAGCCCTGCTTGGCTCCTCTGCTCCTACCCACAAAACTGGAGCAGCAATAACAACTTTACACCAGCAGCTTCATCCACACCTGGGTCTGGTCCAGAAGGCTGTGAGCTGGTGGGCTCACCCAGATGTTGCCACCTCCTTGCCTTGCAGGAGGTTCCACCACTCCCTGACTGACAACAACCGCTGGATGCGGGAGCGCAGCCACGAGTCCTACGCCAAGAACTATTCCGTGGTGTTCCCCCATGATGAGCCCCTGGCAGGACGCAACATGAGGAAGGACCCCCTGCACGAGGTGAGGACAGGGCCTGGGCTGGCCCTCACAGCAGCAAAAAGGAGCTCACAAAGAGTGGCTGCAGCTGGGTCCCTCCCCAAAGCCTGTGTGATGCCATCCGTCCATCCTGGGGAGATCCCTGCCAGACCTCAAAGCTCACTGTGCCCATTAAATGGGCAGTTTAATGACAGAGAGCCTGAGAATTCCCATATTTAGCTCAGCAGATGTGGATTAAGAACCTGGTGATGATCACTGCGCAAGGGAAAAGGGGAGAGGAGAGCTCCAAGGCTGAGTCCATCCCAGGGCAGCTGAGAGGGCTGAGGGTGCTGAATGCTCACAGGAATCTCCTGCTCACCGTGTCCTGCTCACAATTTAGCAGCAGTTTCTCCCCAAAACATCGTCTCTCATTGTGGAGTGAGGCTGGGGCACAAGGGAACAGGGATGTGCCCTGTGGAGGTGGTTTTGCCAGCACCCCCTATGTGGTTTTGCTCCCTGGAGGCACCAGCCACGGGTCCCTCCTGCTCCAGCCCCTTCTTCACACAAATATCCACAGGTGAACACTCTCAAGATGCAGCACTTGAGACAAAAACCCAATTCCCAGCATTTTGCTGCACCAGCAGCTCAGAACCCCCCAGATCCCTCGAGACACTGAGTTTGGCTCAGCACCAGAGCCTCATCCCACTGCCAGCCCCAGCCCCAGCCCTGGCAAAGCCACATTTCCCAAGCCCATTCCTGCTTCTCTCTGATTGACATCACACCATTCCTCTTCCAACTGGAGGGCAGAGGCTGGAGCAGTAAAACAGACACCCCTGCCCGCCAGCCCCCGGTGTTTGCTTGACAGCTCAGTTGTTTTCTGTCACTGAGGATGCAATTTATTTTTTAATAGCACGTCTAATAAGTGATGCCCACTTGACTGACAGGCTGGTATTTATCCATGCAGCTCCAGAACATGTGCTGTGTTTTATAAATAGGCACTGAATGATTTCTGAGATGTTCAACAAAATCTATTCTTTTCCAAACTGAGGCTCCAAACAAGAATGTCTTAATGGATCCCTAATTAATTGCGTGCAGAGAGGTTTTCCTGAGAGCTCAGAGGAGGAATGAGAAGGTTGCTGTATAAATATTAAATGCTGTTATATAATTACTCTGTAAACATGGTGGGGAATCTTGCTCTCTGCATGTAGCATCTCTTGGTCAGCAATTTGGGCACCCCAGGGCAGGTTTTGGTGGGGTGCACAGCCGGGCTGTGGCTCTCTCTGCCTCTTGAGGAAAATATCCTGCCTGAAGGGGACAAAAATCAGGCAATTTTTTAGTTTTGACACTGTTTTAAATGACATTTTGGCTGATTTTGGCTGTTGATAGCCAAACCAAGGGGTCACAAGTCTGGTCTTGAGCCCACATCTGCACCTGAGGAGGGCAGCCTGAGTGCTGCTCAAAGAGCTGTGAAAGGAATTTTTTAAGAAGAAGCTGTTTGCTCTCATTTCTCCTGTGCAGGAGCTGCTGCAGCAGGGCTGTGTTTTCCAGGAGAGGCACGGCTGGGAGAGACCTGGCTGGTTCAGCCCTGGGGGAGCAGCCCCGGTAAGAACACCTGGGGTTTTGGGGGTTCCTCAGCCAGGAGAGACCAGCTGGGGTAGGACCCTTCACCATGGGTGGGGACCCATCACCATGAGCAGGGATTTTGGGGTGGGGACCCCTCACCAGGACAGGATGGGTGGGGATCCATCACTGTGGGCAAGGATGTTGGGATGGGGATCCATCACTGAGGATAGGGATGTTGGGATGGGGATCCATCCCTGTGGGCAGGGATGTTGGGATGGGGATCCATCACTGTGGGCAGGGATGTTGGGATGGGGATCCATCACTGTGGGCAGGGATGTTGGGATGGGCATCCATCACTGAGGATAGGGATGTTGGGATGGGGATCCATCACTGTGGGCAGGGATGTTGGGATAGGGGTCCATCACTAAAGGCAGGGATGTTGGGATGGGGATCCATCACCGTGGGCAGGGATGTTGGGATGGGGATCCATCACTGTGGGCAGGGATGTTGGGATGGGGATCCATCACCGTGGGCAGGGATATTGGGGTGGGAACCCATCCCCGTGGTGATCAGGGATGCCAGGGTGGGGACCCACCACCACAGCCATCTCTCCAGCACTGGGGTGAATATGACAGGAGTCCTTTGGCTTCAGCCTCACCTCCTCTTCCTCCCTGTCCCCCAGGTCCTGGACTATGATTACTACGGTGCCTACGGCCACGAGCGCCACAGGGACTACACCTACAACCGCCTGCTGGGGGACGAGTACACCTTCGACTTCCCCCCTCACCACCACATCGTGAGTGGGGCTGACAGCCCCTCCTGCCCTGCCAAACTCCCAGCCAGCTGGGGGACTTGGAGGCAGCAGAATTTGTGCCCCATCGCTGCTCTGGGTGATGCTCAGAGGGAGGGGAAGCTCCAAAACAGTGAAAAATGTCCCAAAAATATGAAGAGAAATGTGTGGCCTGTGCTCAGAAACCTCAGGGGAGAGGCCATGGGAATTATGCTGTTGCTTTCCTAAAGTGTTGAGAGCAGCTTGGGGGGAAAAAATCCAATTTGATAAAATTTGGGTGTTATTGATGATAACTGTCACTGAGTTAGCGAGGTGAGGAATGGGATCAGGCAATCAGGATGGCTGTCAGGCTGGCTCCAGCAAATTCCTGATTCTTTCAGGAGCATTTTGAAGCCTTTAAAGGCACCAGGAGAGTGTCCTGGTATCGTTTCCCGTTATGTAAATGGTTTGTGTTTCCCTTTGTGGGTGAGAGCATGGCTCAGCCTCAGCGCTGCCGTGTTTGCCTTAATTGCAGATCAAGAAGGAATGTTTAACGTGCAGGAACGCCCTGGCTCTCTTTGACATGTCTTATTTTGGGAAATTCTACCTGGTTGGACCTGAA
This sequence comes from Molothrus aeneus, assembly GCF_037042795.1. Classification (NCBI taxonomy): domain Eukaryota; kingdom Metazoa; phylum Chordata; class Aves; order Passeriformes; family Icteridae; genus Molothrus; species Molothrus aeneus. The sequence goes on along the minus strand of NC_089664.1, from coordinate 7,969,449 downwards.
GCTACCAAAGCAGCAGACTGGCTGTTCAGTGCTGATGTGAGCAAAGCTCCAGGTACAGCCTCAGCTCCTCCTTTTGCTGGGGAGATCTCACCCCAAAACAACCCAGAAAAACCCAGACTGGCTTTTCCTCTCTGCTGCTTTTGTGCAGAGGGTTTGGGAAGAGGCTGCTCTCCCTGTCCTCACCACAGTCTGAATCCTGCCTTGTTCACACAGGGGCTTGAGACTCTTAATATTGGGGTCGTGGGTTCGTGCCCCACGTTGGGCACCAGTATATTGGAATTAAATACCAATATAGCTGGATGGGACATGCCTGGGCTCATCTGGCCCTTGCTGCTTGACCAAAGGTGGCAGCTGTGGTGGTTTCACCTGAGAGACACCTTTGGCTGGCTGGATGCTGCTCAGTGCTCTGAGCTCAGGGATGAAGGAGGGAGGTTTCCCTCTGGCTCCAGATGTGGCTCACATCTGGAGGTGCAATGGGTGCTGGAGCAAGCACAACCCTCAGACAAGACAGCTGTGATTTGTTGTCCCCTTTTCTGAGAGCTTTGGCCATTTCCAAGCATGCAACTTCATCTCCTCAAACAGGACAGGAAAAAACCATCATTCCTTCCACCCTGCCTGTGCTGGGACACCCATGGTCGGTCAGGGCAAAGCCAGGATGGGTGATTTAATGCCAGTGACCCCTTTTCCTGCTGCCCAGCTGCCTGTGCCGGGCTGGCTGATGGGCTGATGATGGTGCCCGTGTGCCCTGCAGGCTCCACCGTGTACACCTGCATGCTGAACCGCCAGGGCGGCGTGGAGAGCGACCTGACCGTCAGCAGGATCAGCCCCGGGAGCCCGGGCTCCCCCCTGGCCCCCGCTTTTGAAGGTAAAACCCTGACCAGCTGCATGGAGCAGCTCTGGCTATGTTCACCCTCCCTGAATTCCCGGGTTTTCTCGCTGCCTTTTCAATGCACACAGAGACTTTTCCAGTCCTGGGCAGGTTTGTGCCAGCACTCCCTGTCACGCTGGAGGGGCTGCAGGCACAGGGCTGATTCTGATTGCATTTTCCTAATGGCAGCCACCTGGCTTTTTCCACCTCCATCCCCCGGTGCCTGTAACCCAATTATGGCCCCTGTCCCCGGGGCCCTGCACTGCTCATCACTGTTATTGGGTTTGTCCAGCCCTGCCTGGCAGCTCTGACCTCTGTCCCAGCCCTTATCAGCTGCAATTAAGGGGGACTGGAAGGCAGCAGAGCAGCCCTGGGGGCAGGAATGGCATTAGGCAGCTGCGGAGGAGGAGGAGGATGCTGACCTCGGTCTGGCCAGGCACAGGGTGGCCACAGAGCCCTGTTCCCATGCTGTGTCACCTTCAGGTGTGCCATGGGGCAATCTCACCCCCTGTGTCACCTTCAGGTGTGCCATGGGGCAATCTCACCCCCTGTGTCACCTTCAGGTGTGCCATGGGGCAAGCTCACCATGCTGTGTCACCTTCAGGTGTGCCATGGGGCAATCTCACCCCCCTGTTTGTCCCAGCAGCGTGGGGTGCCTGTGATTTCTCCCTCCCTTGTGGGAGAATCCTTCCTCCCTCCTGTCTGGGACACTGGCAGGGGAACCAGGGTGGGAAGTGGCTGGCAGAGCTGCAGCTTTGTCGGGCACTGGAGGTGTTTAATCACAGCAAAGTCTATTTTTCCAATTACAGTAGGTGGCTGCACTCATTATCATTATGACAGAATACCAGAGAGCAATTTCGTAGTGGCAGGAAAGACAGAGGGAAGATTGATTACATATGAATCAGCTCTCACACACCATCCCTGGGGATTGTTCCACCCAGGATTACTGAGGAAATGAAATTCCTCCTTGCATACAGTGGGAATTGTTCTGTAGTGGTTATGGGCTGGTCACTGTGGCATTCCCTGCTCCCACCTGTACCCACAGCTCCCTCCACCCTTGAGGGGCTGTTCTGTGCTGGGACAAAAGTGCAGATGCTTTTGCTGTTGCTCTCCAGGAGTTTTTTCCTGTGATGCTCACACACGCTTTCAGTGTGGCCATTTGGTTTTCACTGTGCTGAGCCCCCCAAAAAGCCTTCCCTAATCCCCCAGCTCTTTAACCCTTTTATTGGCAGTCCCAGCCAGGGCTGTGCGAGCTGGAGACGCTCAGGGCTGCACTTCAGGCTGTGCAGAGCAGAACCAGCCCAGCCCAGCCCTCCCAGCCCTGACAGGCTGCCCGGGGCTGTGTTCCAGGGGATGGATACTACCTGGCAATCGGCGGGGCTGTGGCTCAGCACAACTGGTCCCACATCACCACCGTGCTGCAGGACATGAAATTCCAGTGCCAGCTCCTCGACTGCTCCGAGGAGCTGGGCATGATGAGCATCCAGGGCCCGCTGAGGTGAGAGGTGTGAGCCCCTCCCTGCAACCTGACCGGGGAGGGATTGAGGGAGGGATGGAGGGAAGGGGTGGAGGGAGGGATGGAGGGGCAGAGGGATGGAGAGAGGGATGGAGGGAGGGATGCAGGGATGGAGGGGCAGAGGGATGGAGGGAGGGATGGAGGGGTGGAGGGGCAGAGGGATGGAGGGAGGGATGCAGGGATGGAGGGGCAGAGGGATGGAGAGAGGGATGGAGGGAGGGATGTAGGGATGGAGGGAGGGATGCAGGGATGGAGGGAGGGATGCAGGGGTGGAGGGAAGGATGCAGGGATGGAGGGAGGGATGCAGGGATGGAGGGAGGGATGCAGGGGTGGAAGGAGGGATGCAGGGATGGAGGGAGGGATGCAGGGCAGAAGGAGGGATGCAGGGATGCAGGGAGGGATGCAGGGATGCAGGGAGGGATGCAGGGATGGAGGGGAGGGATGCAGGGATGCAGGGAGGGATGCAGGGATGCAGGGATGGAGGGGAGGGATGCAGGGATGCAGGGAGGGATGCAGGGATGCAGGGAGGGATGCAGGGATGCAGGGAGGTTTGCCTCAGGTGCAGATCTCCCTGTTGGGCAGGGGTAGGTGTGAGCCCCATGGCAGCGATGCTGATGTGGCTGGGGTACCGCTCCATTTTCCATGGAACTGAAATTTCTTTCGAGGCTCCCACAGCACTGCACATCAGCCACCTCAGCTCAAGTCTGTCTTGCCAGCAAGATGAGGAGCAAGATTTGGGGATAACCCTCCCTGCTCCCGTTTGCTGTTTCCCCACAGCCGCACTGTCCTGCAGGAAGTGCTCGACACCGACCTCAGCAACGAGGCCTTCCCCTTCTCCACCCACAAAATCACCACAGCTGCAGGATGCCAGGTAGGAAGGGGCCCCTCCTTGAGCTGCCCAGGGAGCTCTGAGCTCTGTGCACCCACCAGCCAAGCACAGAATCCCAGACTGGCTTGGCTTGGAAGTGACCTGAAAGGTTGTTGGATTGTACTAAGTGGTTTCTTTAGTTATTGTTTTGCACTGGGTTTTGTATTTTGGAATAGTATGCAATAAGATCATCTTGTTCCACCCCCTGCAATGGGTAGGGACATTTTCCACTGTCTCAGGGTGCTCCAGGCCCCATCCAACCTGGCCTGGAGCACTCCCAGGGATACAGGGACAGCCACAGCTCCTCTGGGCAAACTGTTCCATCTCCCTCTGTTGGGAATGTGCCTGCCTCCTGTTTATTGCAGAGAGATTTTGCTGTGGATTTTGTAGGAAAAGGCCAAAACCCAGAAGAGGGTGTTTCCCTCCCTGACTGCCTGGCAGGTGCCATCCTGCTCTCCCAGCCCTCACGGCGCTGAGCCTGGGGAAGGGACAGGGTGACTCATGGCTTTGCAGTGATGCCACAGGAATGGGAAATGCCTCCATGGATTAGGGCCAGCCCTGGTGATGAGATCTACCTGACACTTCAGACACTTTCCATTTCCCCCTCCTCACAAAAAACCAGGGACAATTTAATGCAAAGCCTGTCAGGTGCTGGCAGGAGGGACTGGGCAGCCTGGGAGCTGCTGTTTGATCACAGGAGAAGCCTGACAGCCCTAAGCTTCCTGTACAGGCACACATCATCCTGCTTCTGCCCAGCCTTCAGGGCTCACACATGCCCTGAAGCTGTTGATTGAGCTTGAACACCCCAAATAGAAGAGTTGGTGACCATGAGGTGTCATTTTTCTCAAAGGAGAAATGTCCTAGGAAAACCTGCTGCTGACAACTTTGGGTATCAGGGAAAAGCTTTAGCAAGGTTTCATGGAGAAACTCTGGTTTCTCAGCGAGGTTTATCCCACGTGGAATATTCCTGTGGTTGCAAAAACACTTTGAAGAGAGGGTGGGATTTGTACCTGCTCCTTTCCATGGGAAGCCTGGGCAGGCCATGATCCCAGAGCATCCCTCTCCTGCTGGATGAGCTGGATGGGAGGAGGGACCATGCCCAGAACTCTCTCTGCTCTCAGCCTGGAGCCTGGTGGGGCATGACGGAGGTGAAGGTGAAGCAGTAAATCTCATAAAAGGCAGCAGGAGAGCCAGGAGCTGCAGCAGGCTGGATGTTAAGGAAATTGGGTTAAGCCACGTGCGGCCACTTTTCATTCAGAATTAAAATGGCTTTAATTCTCCTGCAGCTGCCTGCTGAAGAGATTGCTGCTAAATCAAATTAGAGCCTCTTGATTTGTGAGCAACAGCCTGGCCAGGCCTTAAGGTGGTTTAAGTAAGGCACAGATCTTGCCCAAGTCAGAAGAATCTCCAAACCATTGCCATCAATGTGCCCTGGGTGCCCAGCAACTCCACCCACAGCGAGTTCAGTGTCCCTTGGAAGGCCTGGGGGGCTTCAAAGCCAATCCACTGGTGCAGGTTGTCCAAAGTGCTGGATTTTAGTCTGCATTAATCCTCCCCACACCCTCCCCTGTCAGCCTGCAGCAGGCTGATATCATCTTGTAATAATCTGCTTTTGCCCTAAGAAAGGTGTGGAAATGTTCCTGTCTCCAGGAGTGTGATGAGTTTATTTGCATTTCACTTTTAGGTTTGTTATAAATAATCCAGTCCTTCAAGGAAGATAGAGCTGGCAGAAGTTTTGTGGATTCTTTGGAGTGTAAATTCCCTGATGGACAGAGAAAAGCTCTCCTGTCTCAGGGGTGTGAGCTGGGATGGGACTGGACCACCCTTCAGGAGGTCTCCTTTGTCCCACTGGACAATGAACACCAGGGACCCCATCCCACGCTGGAATTAGAGTGGGAGGATTTCTCAGGGCAGCAGGCTGAAGCCTTTGCTGATATTATCACCTTCCAGGGGAATTAAACTGAACCCAGCATCTTTAAAAAGTTATCACTGAGATTTTCCTGCATTAACTCAGTAGTTGAACAAAATCAGCTGGAGTCAAAGGAGAGTTCCAGCAGAGTTAATGACTCTGGAAATTATGGATTGGTTTGTGAGTTTATATATAGAGTCTCTTATTGTATAGAACAGCAGAGAAAGGTCACCCTTTGAATCTCACTGCTGGAGACAGGGAAAAAATCAGGTTTTCATTTCCTATGGTACCTAGAATGCTTTTGAATTGCTGCACAAAGACCCAGGAATGGATGCTATTGCACAGCTCCAGCTGGAAGGCCTATTCCTCTGGGAATCCTGCAGAGCTGCTGAGTGCAGCCCTCAGCATTCCCCTCCGTGGTGGGATGTGAGTCCTGCCTGGGGCTCGCACACACCCCAGTCCCTCCCTGTGCTGAGCTGGCCACTGCCCGATCACCCCCGTTTTCCAGGGTTTCCTGTTTTCTGCGGGCACTGCTCTTGCTGGGATGCTCATTCCCCTGGAGCGCTGGTGCTTTGAGAGGAAGTTTCTCCCAGGAGTAAGTTGCTCCTGCTTGTTCAGAGCACTTCAGCTGCAGTCCCATTCGGGGTTAACGAGCCGGGAAGTTGCCTGTCAATCCCCGGAGCATCTCCTGCCGCAGTGAAGATGGAAGCTGGCTCGCAGCAGCCTCTTCTCAGGCTGTTCCCTAATTAGATGACACCTTTGTGAAGACAAAAAAGCTTCTCTGAGCCCCCTGTGCCCGTGCTCCTGGGGAAGGGAGTGCCAGCCTTTGTGCCTGGCTGTGGGGCTGTGCCAGGGGCCAGGGCAGAGCTGGCCCTGGCACCTCAAAATAAATTCCCCATCCTGTGTTCCTTCCTTCTCCCTACTCCTATTGCAGAGGTTAAGGTTTCTTACAACTTAAAAATTGTAAATTCAGCTTGAGGATGTGATTTTGGTGCTAGGGGAAGCAGGAGTGGATTTGGGCTCCCAGCTGTGCCCCCTGGCCATGCTGGCAGCACAGAGCCCAGGCAAACCTTGGGCACATCTGCCTGCTTGGGGCAGCAGCTGCTGGTGTCTGTTTGCATTTGGGATTAGAGAGCACCAGCTCTGCTTGGGGCAAGAGCTCAGCAAATGGCAAAATACAGTTTCTGCCCCAGCCCCAGCCAGAGCCAGCCTGGAAGAGTGTCCTGAGCTGGGGACAGCTTTGTTACCAGCACAGATTGCAGCCCAGAGAGGAACTCTGGAGTTAATCTCTCTCCCAAAGGCAGGTCTGTGTCTGCAGTGGATGTACCCAGAGGGATGAACCAAAGGGGTTTTGTGGGAGAGGAATGGAGAAACACAATGGGATGAATCAGAGGAAAAGGCAGCTCAGGCTCCAGGGCTGTCTGCAGGGAAGGTGCCCGAGTTGGGTAGGTCCCAGCTGGCCTGGAAGGCTTTGGGAATGGAGAGTGTTCCAGAGGGACAGCAGGAGGGTGCCTGGGTGAGAAGCTGGTGGAACACAGGCAGGCCAGGCTGTTCCCTGGGACTGCAGCCAGGCTCCATCCCTGGCAATGAGGCTTCTCTGGAGAAGCACCGAGTCCCCTGTGCTCATCCCTCCTTGGGGCTCCTGGCATTTGGTGTGGAGATCATGTGACAGCTCAGCTTTGGGACACAGCCCTGAGCATTCCCTGCTGGGACTGGGACATGCCCAGGAGCCTTGGGTGCTCTGCTGTGGCAGCACTGTCCAGGAAGGAACATCCCTGTGGCAGGGACAGCAGTGATGAGGTGCCCCAAAAGCAGGACAGTCCTGCTGGGGACAGCTTCCCTGTCTCAGTGGATCAGCAGAGGGAGACAAAAGCTTGGCTGGAGCTGGAACATCACATCTCACCCCAGCCCTGGAGTCTGTAGGCAGAGGATGCTGCAGCAGCCACCTCTGCCCCCTGGCACTGATGGTAGCTGGGTTTGAGGTGCCAGACTTAGGAAGTCCAGAGATGAGAAATTCACTCTGAGCCTACAGCAATGGTGAGAGGGCCCCAACGAAGGAAGAATGATGAGGAGGACTCCATTGATATCAGAAGGCTCATTAATTACTTTATTATACTATATTATTCTATACATGTAAAACTGAACCTGCCAAGCACTCAGCCCTGCACACACTGCCCAGAATCTCGTGACTGTCACCCAACAGTCTCAACACTCTTGGCCCTGACAGGCCAAGGAAACAAAACCCCATCACTGTGGGTAAACAATCCCCACATTGCATTCTACTTTGGCAGAAACACAGGCACAGCAAATGAGATAAGAATTGTTTTTCCTTTCTCTGAGGTTCAGAGAATGGGAATCCCAGAAATATTCTTGGGAAGAATTGTGCCTTGCTTTTCTCTGTGAAGGGAAATGTGGGGCTACATGAGCCTGTCTTTGTGCAAGAAAGGAGAGCCCAGAACTGCCTTCCACCACAGTTCCCAGGTGCAGGAGCCTCGGGGGGTAGGACAGTCAGGATAGATGGAGATGAGAGGTGAGAGATCTCTGCAGCCAGGGCTGGGAACTTGGGGTTCATTGCAAAGGGCCTGGGTGCAGGGCCCTGCTGGGAGCTGCCAGGCACAGCTCAGAGCAGGACTGAGAGAGGGAGAGGTAAAGAGGATGAGAGAGAGGGAGAGGATGAGAGGGTAAGGGCATAAGAGGGTAAAAGGGTAAGAGAGTGATGTTCCCGTTACAATACAATAAATCTTCTTCTGTGCTGAATATTCTGATTCTCACTGACCAATCTAGTACAATGTACAAATCCTGTAGCATTTCCCTACAGCCCATAGGAATCATTACATTGCCGTCCTGTGTTACATTTTAAACCCTACAAACTCCTCTTTGGGCCCCTTCTGCCAAGCTGGCAGGGTCTGCTCTGACCCTTGGGCCTGTCTGCAAGCAGAGGGTGTTGTTCCATCAAAAGGGGATCACCTCCAGCTGGCCACACCATTGTTTTCCAGTTGTTCAGTAACTGAGGTATCTCAAAGCTTGCTTTCATTTCAATCTCGCTCATAGTTTCCATATTCTCAAAGTCTTTTGCCAGGCAATCATATTTACAAGGCTTTCCTGTTCCATCTTCCCCAGCACCCAGGCAAGGTTGGCTTTTCCCCTGACACGGGAGCCTCTGCCAGGCTGCCCAGCCCAGCTCCACCCTGGGGACGTTTCCCTCTTGCCCTTGCAGGTCCGTGCCATGAGGTTGTCGTTCGTGGGGGAGATGGGCTGGGAGCTGCACGTGCCCAGGGCTGACTGTGTGAAGGTTTATCGGGCGGTGATGCAGGCAGGAGCCCGGCACGGCATCGCCAACGCCGGCTACAGAGCCATCGACAGCCTCAGCATCGAGAAAGGTCCTTGTTCTCCTCTCAGCAGCTCTCTCTGCTTCTCCTCCAGCCGGGGGAGCAGGGCAGGCAGCTTTTCCTCAGCTTCGGGGTGGGTCAGTGGGACTGGAGGTGGGGCAGGGTCTCAGAACGCTGAGAATTCCCCTGTGGGCTCCTCTCCAGGGTGTTTTATCCACATGGATGAAGGGCAGGGGGTGTCCAGGGGGCAGGGCTGTGGTGGTGTTTGCAGGGGTCTCAGGAGGAAGGAAGAGATGAGAATCTTGACTCCGTGTTTCAGAAGGCAGATTTATTATTTTATGATATATATAATATAATATATAAAAGCACCCTGTTTAAAAAAATTAAAATCAGAGTTTGAAAATATTATATTATATTATATTATATTATATTATATTATATTATATTATATTATATTATATTATATTATATTATATTATATTATATTATATTATATTATATTATATTATATTATATTATATTATATTATATTATATTATATTATGAAGATAATATATTAAAACTATACTAAAAGAATAGAAGAAAGATTTCATCAGAAAGCTAGCAAAGAAAAGAATAGAATGATAACAGAACTCTCAGAGAGTCCGAGCCAGCTGACTGTGATTGGCCATTAATTAGAAACAACCAACATGGGCCAATCAAAGATGCACCTGTTGCACTCCACAGCAGCAGGTAATTACTGTTTTTCTTTTCTTCTGAAGCTTCTCAGCTTCTCAAGAGAAAAATCCTGGCAAAGGGATTTTTCAGAAAATATCATAGCAACACAGGGGTGCTATGCCAGGCTCAGTGGGTGACCCGTGCTGGCTCCTGCAGGGTACAGGCACTGGCACGCAGACCTGCGCCCCGATGACACCCCGCTGGAAGCAGGGCTGGCCTTCACCTGCAAGCTCAAGTCCAGCATCCCCTTCCTGGGCCGGGAGGCTGTGGAGGCACAGAAAGCCAAGGGCATCTTCCGCCGGCTGGTGTGCTTTACCACCGAGGAGTGAGTACACAGGGGAGGGAGGGAGTAACACAGTGAATACCATAGTGAGTACCACAGGGGAGGGAGGGAGTAACACAGTGAGTACCACAGTGAGTACCACAGGGGAGGGAGGAAGTACCACAGAGTACCACAGGGGAGGGAGGGAGTAACACAGTGAGTACCGCAGGGGAGGGAGGGAGTACCACTGAGGAGGGAGGGAGTACTACAGAGGAGTGAATGAGTACCACAGGGGAGGTCCTGCTACCATGCATCTTTCACAGTTCTAATTCTCTAAAATATCTGGTTGTCTTTTTGCAAGGCCATATTTTGGAACTTATTTCTAGTTCAAGGTCTCTCTCGACAATGTTGTCTTTACAATTCTTCTCTCCATTTCTTACACACTCACACACACACACACACACACACACACAGAGGGGCCACACCTGGACAGCTGTTTTCCATGCTCGAATTCCATCTCTAATTTAAATCCCACTGAAAATTCCCTGTTGGAGGAATCTCCCTGTTCAGTGGGAGCTGCAGGCGGTGTGAGAGGGTTGATCTTGTTTCACCCGGAGGTTTTGCAGATTGGCCAGAGGTTTTGCTGTAGGAGGTGTGAGAGGGTTGATCTTGTTTCACCAGAGGTTTTGCAGATTGGGCTGGAGGGACTCTGGGTTCAGCATGGAGAGGTGAATGAGCAAATTCCCTGCTGGATGTTCAGTGGGAGCTGCAGGAGGTGTGAGGGTTGATCCTGTTTCACCCAGGGCTTTGCAGATTGGGCTGGTGGCACTCTGGGTTCATCACGGAGAGGTGACTGAGCCCACGGGCAGTGGGAGCCCTGGCACATGGGCTGCCCTGGGGCAGAGCCAGAGCCCTGTGCCCTGTGGAGGGGCTGTGCTGTGGCAGCTCTGCCCTTGCCTTGCAGGAAGGTGCCCATGTTCGGCCTGGAGGCGGTCTGGAGGGACGGGCAGGTGGTCGGCCACATCCGCCGGGCAGATTTTGGGTTTGCCATCGACAAAACCATCGCCTACGGCTACATCCGAGACCCTGCAGGGGGCCCGGTGAGTGCAGAGCCCCGGGCTGTCACCTGGGCTGGGCGATGGGACCACAGCTCCCTCTGTTCCCTGGGCAGGCTGGGGGCTGAGGGGTTGGTGCCAAAATTGGTGTCACTGTCACCGTGTGAGGTCCATGCACGGCTCAAGTGCTGCCTCGGGTGTTAATTGCGAGCAAATATTTAATTGCAGTAGCAAATTCACTTATGTTGTAGGGAGCAATGGCCAATGGGAGCAGGGCAAGGTTTTAATTAACCCTGGGAGGCTCCTGGGTAATCAGTCAGGTGCCCTCATTTAGCAGCGTGCTGTGGGGACAGAGGTTGGGGTGACATCTCCAGGGACCTTTTCTGTGCCAGCCAAGAGCTGTGTGTGGGCTGTGGTTCCTGCTCTTGCTTGCCTTGGCTTTTCATCCTGCATCCCTGCAAGAGACCCAAGGCAAGTGGCTTGTGGGCCAGTTGCTCCTGGGAATGCCCTTTTCTCCCAGTGATGAATATTCCTCCTTTTCCTTTTCCTTTTCCTTTTCCTTTTCCTTTTCCTTTTCCTTTTCCTTTTCCTTTTCCTTTTCCTTTTCCTTTTCCTTTTCCTTTTCCTTTTCCTTCTCCTTCTCCTTCTCCTTCTCCTTCTCCTTCTCCTTCTCCTTTTCCTCCTTCTCTTCTCCCTTTTTCCCTTCCCCCTCTCCTTTCCTTTCCCCTTTCCTTTCCCCTTTCCTTTCCCCTTTCCCCTTTCCTTTCTCCTTTTTTCTTTCCATCATCTACCTCCACAGGGGAAAAAAAGAAACCTAAAATTTTCAAACCCTGATTTTTAATTTTTTTTTTTAAACAGGGTGCTTTTAACAGTTCTCATCCCCCTTTCCACACATCCTCTCGGGATGGCAGTGCTGGGTTTTCTGCAGAGAGCAGATGTGTGGGGCGGGTGGGGGCTTGCCCAGGGGTGGAGCTGGGATGCTGCCACCCTACAGGGGTTTTTCCATGGCTCTGCCTCGCAGGTTTCCCTGGATTTTGTGAAGAGTGGCAGCTACGAGCTGGAGCGGATGGGAGTGACCTTCCCGGCCCGAGCTCACACCAAATCCCCGTTCGACCCTGACAACAAACGCGTGAAAGGCTTTTACTGAGGGCTGCTGGGCTGCCCAGAGGAGCTGCGGGCTGAGCTCCCGGCCCCACCTGCCCCTGCTGGCTCCGGGGTCAGCTGCAAGAGCCGGGCAAGCTCCTGGAACCCCCCCGAGTCACTGTGGGCCAAATTAAAGGGAGAAGAGGAGGAAGAGATTCCAAAAAGTGCAAAGACTCTGCTGCTCTGTTTCCCCAGTGAAGCGAGGCCACTGCAGCAATAATTCCTTTCCACGGGTTAATTGGCCTGCAAACAGCGTTTGGTCTCACTGCATGTGAAGTGGCTTCAATTTTTGACTTTGCTGGAAACTCTTTTCCCCGAAATGTAGCCTGGAAGTGAATTTTTTTTAAAAGTAGCTCTGCTGTTAATACAGCTGGAGCCTCCAAAGCTGCCATCCCTCTGGTCCCTTGCTGTGTCTGTCCCCTCTCCCATGGGTGTCACCTCATCCTGGGGGCTCTGCTGGGGTGGGGGCCGTGGAGGGAAGGGGCAGAGTGCAGGGTCATTGCCCAGGGTCACACTGTGGGTTCCTCTCTGCAGTGCTGTTTGTGTTTGTGTGTCATAATCGTGGAACCATGGAGCAGCTTGGCTAGGAAGGGACCTCAAAGCCCATCTCATGCCATGGGTTCCATGGGCAGGGACACCTTCCACTGTCCCAGCTGCTCCAATCCCATCCAGTCTGGCCTTGGACACTTCCAGGGATGGGGCAGCCATGATTTTTCTGGGCTGCTCCTGGCACAGGCTGTGGTGTAAGGTGGCCAGGGGGGCACTGGCCCCACAGCTGCCCTTGGCCTCATCCCCAGGTCCCTTGTGGCTTCTTCCCAAATGTCACCTTGGAGGTGGCTCCTTTTAGCTCCCAACAGCCAGGGGCATGCTGGCAGAGGCTGAGCCATGAGCTCAAAGCTCTCTGGCAGCTCAGAGCCAGCCCTGGGGGCAGCAGGGAGGGTTTGCCCTCACACGCACACAGCCTGTGCTGAAGGGAAGGATCAGCACTCCCCATCACCATCCCTTGCTCTGCTCCCCTCTCTGGGCTCTCTGCTGGAGCTTTCACCCGCCTGAAGAAATAATCTCACTCCCTGCTCTCCCCTTTTCCTCCCTTGACTAGGTTTGTTTGGGTCACAGCCTCTTTAGAGCTGATTTCAATTCCTTGCCCTCGTGCCACGAGCGCCACGGGCAAGAGCGTGAACTCTGAAATGCTTTGGTTTTACTGAAAACATTAAAAAACCAAGATTGAGATGAATTTTTCACTTGAATAGGAGGTGACTGCCCTGCCTCTGGCAGGGTGGAGGGCAGGGGAGGGGGTGGCTGTGGTCCTGTTCTGAGGGAAGGAGCATTCTGCCTTCCTGCCAAGCCAGGCATCACTCTGTGCCTGGAAGATCAGGTTTTGCTTTAAAATGCCTTTTCTGGTGTGCAGTGCTCTGACCTGGGGTTTCTCTTACACCCAAGGTGGCTGGGAAGGAAATTTGGGGGCCAGCTGGCCTAGATCCCACCTGTCCCAGAGCTGGGATGGACATGGACTCCCCTCCACCTCCACACCTCCAGCCTCTCCTCTGCTCCTCCTGAATGCTCTCCAGTCAGAGCTCAACAGCAAAAAGCAATTTATTTTACATTTAGATATTTAATGGAGCAATTTTTTCCTGACAAAAGATTTGTCATTCCCCCTCCTCCCCTCCCCTTTTCCAAACCCCATCCCAGAGGTGTCCTTTGTTCCCAGCCATTGGCATCTGGTGGCATCGAGAGGAACAATCCAGAGCGTGGAGGAGTGGGGAGGGGAGGGGAGGGCTGGGTGGGTGTTGTGGCCCCCCTCCATCCCTCCCTCCTTCCATCCATCCATCCATCCCTCCATCCCCGCCACAGCTGCCAGCATGAGGGAGCACCTGTGGAGCCATCCTGAGCTAGGCAGGACCGTGGGACACCAGCAAGGCTTTTGTGCTGCCCCCACACATCCCTTTGCTCCGTGCCTCAGTTTCCCCGCAGGCAAACAAGCTCCTTCCCCCTTTCCCTGGGGCTGCACAATAGCAAACCTCGCCGTTATTATCCCGGGGGTGGGAAGCAGCATTACTCAGAGCCAGCATTGCTAATGACACACTAAATATAACTCTTCCCATCCCCGGAGGGCTTTGCTGAACTCTGCCTGATGAGCTCGAAGCCCCTCCGGAGGCAGGGCCGGGGCAGCGGCTGGCATTGCTGTGTGGGCAGGGATGTTCCCCTCGATGGATGCTCCTGCCTGGAGGTGCTTGGTGGCAGGCAGGGTGTCAGACCCTCCGGAGCTGTCCCAGGTGCAGGGGGATGGGAGCGGCGGGCTGAGCCCCCGGGGAGGGCGGGCAGCGAGGGCTGGGCTCCCGCAGCCTCTCGGTGATGCTGGGGAGCGGCTGCTTCTCCCACTGGCCCTGCAAGAGAGGTCAGCAGCACCCTGAGAGCACAGCAGTGTCGCAGACATCTTTTATGGAAAATCCTTTCCTGAGGATTTTTCCTCCTGAGAAGCTGAGAGGCCTCAGGAACAAAATGTAACCAATGGTTATCTGCTGCTGTGGGATGCAACAGGTGCATCTGGGATTGGGCTCATGGGGTTGTTTCTAATTAATGGCCAATCACAGTCAGCTGGCTTATACTCTCTGTCTGAGACACAAGTCTTTGTTATTCATTCTTTCTTTTTCTATTCTTAGCCAGCCTTCTGATGAAATCCTTTCTCCTATTCTTTTAGTATAATTTTAATATAATATATATAATAAAATAATAAATCAAGCCTTCTAAAACATAGAGTCAGATCCTCGTCTCTTCCCTCATCCTAAGACCCCTGTGAACATGGTCACACAGCAGGTGGAAACATTCCCCCAGAAAATGAAGACGATGGAGTTTCGGTGTTTCTGTCTGCTTGGAGAAATGGCACAAGTTTTAACGTCTGAAGTGGGTTTTAGTCCAAATCAGGGTGTTTTCTCATGAGACATCACTAATTATTCCTAGTGCAGAAGCACCTACACATCCCCTGAGCGGTGCAGACGTCTGAGGTGTTCCACAAATCCACCCCAGCTGGGGAGTTTCCACCCCAAAAAGTGTTACCTGCCAAGTCAGGTGGAGACAGCTCAAACCAGGGAGTGCCACAGGCCCACCATGCTCTGGAAAACCAGGAATTTCCAGCGGGGATGTGCCTGTGGAGCAGGAGGGATGCAGCAACCTGGCTGAGGTGCCATGGAAGGGCGGTCACAGCCATCAGGGCTCACGGTGACCACGGCCAGGACAAATCCCCCCACTCTGTACATCCGTGGTGACAACTTGTCTTGGGGATGCTCCCTGCAAAGAACAACCTGCCAGGTGCAGGCAGTGCCCAGGGCTGAGCCTGCCCAGCAGGATCCAGCTCAGATTTGATGCTGGCATGGCCTGGTGGCCATGGAGAGGTGGGCAGGGGCTGGGGGGGCACGGGGGGCTCAGCTCTGGGGTGGTGATGCTCTGGCTGGGCTGCCAGCTGCGTGTTCGTGCGGAAATGTCAGCGAAAGGCTGAGCCACAGCGAGAGCAGGAGGAGGGAGGTCTGGAGAGGAGAGGTAGAGCCGTGAGTCATCAGCGAGATGAAAGTGGAATTTATGTTTTCAGCTGAAATTTCTGCTGGTTTGTCAAGTGAAATGGGCCAGAGCTGGCACTGGCACCAGGAAAACCCTGGGGAAAGATGGAGTGGGATGGAGGGACCTTTCCAAAGCTCATGGGGAGTGACCAGAGAGGGGACAGCTTTGCAGGGGAGCACCAGCTGGAGGAACAACTCTTTTCCTGTGCCCTTATGGCTTAGGGGAGCAGTTAAGCATCCTTAGGATGCTCCTGCTCCAGGGCTCAGCTCCAACCCTGAGCCCATCTGCTTCAGCGTCTGCCCTGCTGATACATCCCTGAGCCTGCTTTTTGGAGAGATCAAAGGCAAGTAGAGTGTCTTGATAGTTGTTGTTTTCAGTGCTTTTGAGTTGAAACCTGAACAGAGTTTACTGCCAGCCCTTGTGGGTGGAGGGGAACTTGGGGATGGCACTGTCCCCGGTGCTGCTCACAAGTGTTACCTTGAGATTTGGCTCAGTAATTAACAACACTCAGTTCCTTCCAGAAATCATCAGATTTGGGATCACTGAACTGCAAAAACATGAGCTTAATTAGAAGCTGGTGCTTTTCTCTTGGCAGAAACAGCATGGAATAAATGAGATGTCTCCAAGTCGGGCTCGCTCTGAAACACCAGCAGAGCAGAGGCTCCTTCACCCTCACTGCGATGCTCTGACCCACTTTGTGCCAGCATTGGCTCTGGTCTGCTCAAGGCCCTTCCTGGCAGCCCCCAAGACCTCTCTGAAATCAAGAGAGTTGTCTGAGTCATAAATTAAGAGGTTTAATTCATAACTCTGCTGCTGCACAAAACTTCTGCGCCACTTCTGTCCCTGCGGCAAAGCTCTGCGTGGCTGAGAGGTGCCTGGTGTCCAGTTCCAGGGAACTGGAAAGGTTTCTGCCCACTCCAGAGTGAAACTTTGCTAAATGGAATTTACAGTGGCAGAAAGTTGATGGTCATCCCTGCAATCAGCTCAGCATGCCCCTGTGCTGCAGTAGATAGCACTGGATCCAGGCACAAAGTATCTTCCAAATTTATTACACTGATAAATGGTGTTGGAAGCTGATGCCAGCAGTGGTTTTAAATCTTCACCACCATCATCATCATGTTCCTCATCTCTGGGCCTGGTTTTATTTCAAAGACCTCCCAGTCCTTTATCCTTCTCGTTTTGCTGGATCACCACCTTTGGAAGCTGCACAGATGCTGTGTGTAATGAGCTCGCTCTGCTGGGACCTGGGGTGATTTGCCAAAATCCTAAAAACCACCTCACGTTTCTCCTTGGATCTGGCCCTACTTTAACAGTCAGCAAAAGCAGCCTCCAAATCACTTTATGCAAATGCATCTCCTAATTGGATCTGGCTGGGAGCATCCATGGTGGGCTCCTGATGTATTGGCTAAGCCCAGGGTTAGGCTGGGCTCTGTGTCCTGCTGATACCAGGGATTTCCAGGCAGCTCCAGCCCTCTGCCCTGAGCCTGCTGGGTTTGGATGTGTCCTGAGCACCACAGACCCAACCTTACATGTGGGAATTGTGCAGGGAAGCTTTGGGAGTGAGGCTGCACCTACCGGGAACCGGACAGCAGAGGATTTGTTGCAGTGCACGGAGATGGGAGCAAAGCCATAGAGGGATCTCAGCACATCCCTGTTGAAGGTGTTCCAGGGGATGGAGTAAAACTGCTGTGGGACAGAGACCTGTGGGCACATGCAGACCTCCTCATCGTTGAACCTGGGCAGGAGAAAGGCCAGGCTGAAGCACAGCAGTGCTGTGCCCTTCCAGAGCTGGATGTGACCAATTCCTCCCTGCCTGAACCTGGGATGGCTCTGAGGGCAGCGCTGGGCACAGGGACAGCCTGCAGCAGCCAGCAGGGCAGCATTTGGGAGCAGCCCGTGGGTAGGACACCCTGTGCAAGATCAGCATTTCCCCCCTCCTCATGGGTGGATGGGCTGCAGCCTCCTCCCCTGGCATGGATCCTTGGAGTCTGCCTCAGGTTATAAGGAATATTTTGCATTTATGCACTCAACCACACGCTGACTCTTGCTGAAAAGTCCCTCCCTCCCTTCCTGGTGGGAAGCCACCCTCCAAACCCTGGGTTTGGCTGTTGTACCAGTGCTTTACCTGTTGACGAGGTTGAAGTACCGGTGCAGGTAGCCTGGATCCACAGCACTTTTGCACAGCTCCAGCTGGGTCTGGGGGTAGTAGTGCACGTAGTTCACACACATCTCCTCCAGGATGCCAAAGCCTCCCTGTGGCACAGGCAGGAAGGTGATGGAAGTGGGGCATGGCTGTGCCCTGCTGGGGCTGCACAGGGGCAGGGAGGGCAAGGGGGCACAGAGCTCACTCACACCTCTGGGTGCATCTATATCTAAAACACTCACATGCATCTATATCTAAAATCTCTCTCTAGATCTAGATCTGGATATCTAGATAGATAGAGATGAGATAGAGATAGAGATAGAGATGATAGGTATTCACACCCCTTCAGGTGCGTGGCATGGCCAGCTCTCTGCTTGTCTGCCCTCTGTGCAAGGACAGACTTCCAGGCTAGACCGTGTGGTTTACATTAAAATGCAGATTTCCTATAATCCCTCTGCTATATTTAGCCTTGTCCCTGTTGATGGTACCTCTGACAGGCTCTTTTATTTTTTTTTCCCACTGCCTATGTAAGGAAATAACATGCACTGTCAAAAAATGCCACTTCTCTTTAATTACAATTAATCCCTGGTGGAACAGTTTGTGATGGGAATTAGAGTGACACATGCTACTTCACAATTAGCACCTTCACATCCCTGCTGCAGGCAGCAGAGCCTTGTGAGTTCCCTTCTTCCCACCCTCCCTTTGCTCCTGGCTGGGATTCAGCCTGGCTTCATGCAAGTGCCCACTCTGGGGGTGCCCCCAGCCCACCCTGGTTGCCCCCAAAGCTGCCCCTGCACTCACCACGGTGGCTCTGCTCCGATCCTCAGTGTTGTATGTGCAGGTGGTGATGAGTTCATCGCCCTGGGAGGTTCAAACACAGGAAAATTTAGGGACTGGGGAGTGCTCCACATGGAAATCTCTGCTCCCCGTACCAGGAGCCAGCAACCCCTCAGGAGTCCTTGCTAAAACTGCATCCCCTGCGGAGATTCCCCAGGGCTGCATCTCAGGGATGGTGTTTCCTGCTTTCCTCGCTTTTTAAGGATTTCTGCGGGGTTGAAAACACCTTAAAATTGCACTTAGGCAAGAGCTTGAAGTGCCAAAACAGGAGCTGACTTGATGGCACAACAGCCTCCCTGCCACAGTCAGTGCTGAGGACCACGGGGACACCCCAGGGCACAGCCCTGGGCATGGCTCCAGCGGGTGCTGAGTCCCTTGAGCAGCTCCAGGAGCTGCCCCCAGCTTTGCAGTCAGGTCCTTCCCCATCTGAGGAGCCCTGGGGCAGGTTCCACCCCTGTTTTCCCACCCACTCCCACTCTGATGCTGAATCTCTTCCTCTCCTCCCATCAAGCAAGGCCAGAGGGCAGCACCATGGCTCATCCTCACCCCCCGAGGAGCCTCCCTCTGCCAGACAAAGCCCAGCTAAATCAGGAGCCTCATTTAGCTCCTGGCTGCCCACACACCAATTCTGGGCTGGTTGTCCCCAAAGTATCTGCGTGGAGATGGCACAGATGACCCAGGAACCCTCCCTCCAGCCCCCCTGGGAGTCCCCAGATGGGATGGGGGGGTGGAAGGAGGCAGGGGACTCAGGATGTGCTGTTTGGAACATTTTTTGGAGCAACTCACCGGAAAAACAGCGACCACCTCCTTGAGCATGCGGATCTCCTGGGAGGGGAGGGAAGGGCACACATCAGAGCAGTGGCACAGTGGCACTGTGCCCAGGGGGGACACCCACCGTGTCCCCTGCAGCCCCTGTACCTGGAAGTGAGGGCTGTAGTGGCTGTCAGCGTTCACAACCTGCCTCTCCCTCCCGTGCCGGGACAGCACCGTCACCACTTTCCTCCCTGCCAGGTGCGTGTGCAGCTGCGAGGCGAAGATGCGGATGCCAGCAGAGGGCAGAGCCTGGGGAAGGAAAGAAGGAAGGAAGGAGGGACAGCTCAGGCCCCCGTGGGAGCCCTGTCCCTGTCAGAACCCAGGACATTCCTCTGGCTGCCCTGGAGGAGTTGAGACCCTGGCAAGGGGCTCAGAGACCTTGGCACGGAGTCAAAAACACCTGTGCCTTCCATTTTAGCCCATGGAGAAAATTGCCAGCTTTGTGTGAGGATTTACAAGGTACAAGAGTTTGAGTAGAATGTTAGTTAATTTGTCACAGGGTGAAAAAGTAGAGTTTTGGGGTTTTAGAATGGAGGTTCAAGAGGCAAGATGGAGGAAGCTGGGCGTGTCCTGTCCTTCTTCTTCTTGTTCTTGTCCTCCATCTTCTGCTGTGATGGTGGCACTTCTGGATTGGTTTAGGGTAGAGACAGACTGTCTAACATAGGTGACAGGTATTGGAAAATTATTGTAAATAAAGTACAGGTAGTTCTTAGTATAAAAACTTAACACCACCCCAAGGGCAGTGGCTGTGCCACAACCCGACCTGCTGGACAGACCTCAGCAGGTTAGAGAAAGAATGGAATAGATAAGAGAAAATAAACAACCTTAAAAACCAGAGCCAAGGAATCTCAACTTCTTCTTCGGTCATGGGGCTGGGAAAAAAGACTTTTAATACCTCAGGAGCCATTTCAGCAACACAAAACCCGAGATGTCCCCGCTCACATGCCCTCCCTCACATCCCCTGGCTGTGTGCACTGTCCCTGTTCTGGCTCTCATACGGTGTTTAGAGGATTGCTGTACCCCTGGAGAAGCAGCTCAGTGAGCTCCTTGCAGAGGGACAAACCCTCACTGCTGCCAAAGCAATGTTCCAGGGCAGCAGGAGCAGCTGAGGCAGGTCCTGCTTCCCTCCCTGCCCTCGTTGATGGTGGTACAAATGATTCCTTGTGGGTAAGCCCTACAAAAACACAACCAAAACTTCCCTGAGAGAACAAGGTGGGCCCTTTGGAACCATCTTTGAGGGAGCTCTTGGCAAGCTCCCCCAGAGCAGGAGCCAATTTTCCCAGCCCTGTGAGGGAAAGCACCACTGGGACACGGCCAGCTCGGCAGTGAGTTTTATGGGAATGGTACTCTGGGGAGCTGGAGCAGATGGCTCCCCAGGAGAGCTGCTTCCAGGGGGATCCAGCACATCCCAACCAGCTGCTCTCTGTTTATTGTACACAGCAGATTTTTCTTTCTTCACGGTGGGTTTAAAACTTCAAATTGGCAGCCTGCAGATTGGTGCTGCCTGGAGCCAGGGAAAAGCCACGGGGAACCTTTCTCCTCTGAGGTGCAGCCAGGCTGGAGGGGACAGGCACTCACCAGCTGGGTGCATTTATCAGTGCAGTATCCTGTGAGGATGAAGCTGTCCTCTCCAGGGGGAATGGCCATCACTGGGGTGTACACCAAGCCCAGCTCCATGATTCCAGCATCATAGGGACGAAGGGTGGCTGTGTAGTACAGCCTGATCCCCGAGGAGTCACGGCGACCTGGGGGACCAGGGGACAAGGACAAGTCACTGCAGGGACAAGGCCAAAAGGTGAAAGACAAGGACATGTGAAAAACAATGCTGGGCTGATGTGGGGAGCCTCTCGCTCCCAGCTTCCTTCCTCTGTTTGAAATTGTTTTAAATCCTACAGATTTTTGTGCAAATCTTCACTGAGTGGCCCCAGATGCACCTGGTTCCCTGCTGAGGGCACTGACCTGAGGCTGGATTGTCCCAGGACAGCAAGGTAAGGGTGCCTTTGGAGAGCCCAAAGCAGGAGGACAGAGCATGGAGGTGCTTTGGAGGACTCCCTCAGGAATGTGGCTCACTGCAGCTTCTTTAATCCCAAAATCCCAAAGGGAAAGAGCAGGGTCAATAGGTCAGGAGGGGTTCAGGGCAGCTCTGAGCTCCCTGTCTCCAGGCTGGAGCCCACCCAGGGATAAGAATAACGGGGGAGACACTATTGGTTAACAGGCAAAAGCAGATGAATGATGGAAGATGTGAACTCTGTATTTATAGCCATGTTTCTTCTCAAGTTGCCGAATGTGCTATGATTGATCCACAGTACATATGCTCTGGCCTCCTAAAAATATCCTTGGGTAGTCAAGAAGCTGCTTGTTTTTATGTTAATGAAGAAACTGGGTTGTTTGGAATCCTTCTTTTTTTTCCAATGTGTCTCCTGACAATGTTATCGAAGCAGGAGAACAGGAATCAACATCCACATCCCCCCCTCCCCAGGCAGCCTGGTCTCTCTGGTGCCTTGGCACTGCTGTCACTCTTGCTCTGGGCTCAGACCCAGCCCCACCACCACCACCTTGTGTGGAAATTGGGGTTACTCCTAAGACAGCCCAGCTGAATCCTGGTGTTGCCCTGGATCACATCCTTGCAGGAACTCTGTGGGGGCAATTTTCTGCCTGCAGGCTCCTTTCCCAAGCATCCTTCCCCACCTCTGGGCATGCATTTCAGTGAGGATGGCTTTGCTGAGACCAGAAAAGCAGCAGCAAGGTGGGGATGTAATGTATTTTTCCTGCAGGGACAGATCTGGACCATCAGCTCTCCACAAAGGTGAGAATAGGGCCATGGTTTGGGCCAGAGGCCTCTCCAGAAGGTGGCAATGCTTCCCTGGAATTTCCCCAGCTCTCCTGCCATGGTCACACAGGTAAAACAACGTCCAGGGCAGCCCCTCACCTTTGAGCACCAGGGGATTGTGGTAATGGATCTCCAGACGCAAATATCTGGAGGAGCCTGGGCCACCAAAGGCAAGACCTGCTTCTTCAGGGTAATAGAAAGCCTGGAAGCAGAAGGGAGGGTGTTAGGGGAGCAGCAGGGTGGCTTTCCTGGGAACAAGGCTGCAAGGCCTAAGGGAATGTGTGGGTGTAATCCTGACCCACACCACGGGCTGAGGGATGTGACTTGTGCCCTTGGTTGTGCTTGGAGAGCTGCCCTTGCTTCCAAAAGCTTCTCTCATTCCACATGCAGTGGCACAACGCCTGAGTGTTGTCACAAAATCATAAAATACCCTGAGCTGGAAGGGACCCACAAAAGGATCATCAAAATCCAACCCCTGGCCCCCTTGTTGTCCAAGGAGGATTTGGACAACGCTTGTGGGATTCGTGGAGCACAGGACAGCCCCAGGAATCCCACAAGTGTTGTCCAAAACCTCCTTGAGCTCCCGCAGGCTTGGGGCCGTGACCATTCCCTGGGGAGCTGTTCCAGTGTCCCACCCCACTGATTTATGGCACCAAAGAGGAGGAGAACTGGGGACCAGTAGGAAATCCAACAGCCCCAGGAGGGGCTGAAGCCAAACCCCAGCAGAGCCCAGGGTGAGGGAAGCCCCAAAAGCGGCACCGGGATGGTCTGGGAGGCAGCAGGGCCTGGTTGTCACCCAGGGGGACGTGTCCCTTGTCACACCCACCTGTGCCCCCATGGCCCAGGCTGCCAGCACGTGCCTGCAGTAGTTGAGGCGCTCTGGCTTCATCTTGGAGTCGCAGGGCCCGTTGTAGCGGGGGAAGCTGTCGAAGTCGGCCGCGCACTGGAAAACTTCCATGTGGTGCACCAGGGCCTCGTTACCCGCCGTGACCACCGGCTCGTACTGCAAGGCAGGCCCAAGGAGGAGAGGAAACTCTGAGAGCCCCTCCCTGAGCCCTGCAGGCTCCATGAGGTTCCAGGGCAGGAGTATCTGTGACCTGGTACCAGTTTCTGCCACAGGTTGCGCAGGCCATGAGGCACCAATGGCCAAGAGCTTTCCCCTCATATTTTGCTTATGGCAGAGTTAAGCACCTGGGTACTTCAAAAGGGAAACAACATGTTAGTAGTGCCCAAGGAGCATTTAGGTCAGTTGTGGAAATATTTAATTTCTTGGCTGGCTTAGGGACCAACCCAGAGCCCACCAGAACCCACAGAGAACCAGCTCATCCTTTCTCCAGTAAGAGATGAGGATCAGCAGAAGATCTTGGTCAGTTTAGTGATGACTGAGTCCTTTACCAGGGGTAAAGGTGGCCCTGGGGACTCTACAGAGAGTCCTGGCTGTGTTGTTGTTGTAGCTCTGCCTGCAGCCCTTGGGTTTTGTTTCTGTCCAGCAGCTGCCTGGGGCATGGAGAGGGGGATTTGGGGTGGAGAGAGTGACTCAAGCCTGAGGAACAACTCTGGCTAAAAGTGCCAGCTGCAGAAGTGATCTGCAGCAGCGGGAAGGTATCAGGAGTTACACACTTCTTACTTACACACAGATGATTCACTTCACACCATCTGTCAGAGAGAAAATCCTCCTTCTGAGCCTTCCTTTGCATCGCCTCTCCCCTCAAAATCACCAAGCGCTTGCTGCAGCTCGAGTGTCTGCAGGTTCTCCTCATCCCCCTGGTGTGCTTTTGACTCTGGATGTGCCAGGTCGCCTCCTGAGCCACCCCCACACCTGCTGGGTGCTCTTCCATCCTTCCCTCGGGGTTGCCAGCAGGTTTCTGCCTCTCCTCTGCAGGAGATCGCCCAAGCAACACGTCTGGCAGTGCCCACAAGTTGCATTTACGTCTGTAACTCTCTTTTTTTCGGACTATGCCTCATCTTTTAGATGCCAATTCCCATCCTGGCTGGCTCTGCCCTGCTCTCATCAGCCCTGTTCCTTTGTTTCCTGTGGTTTTATGCTCCTCATGTGTGCCAAAATCCTGCTGTGGGTCTGTTCTTTCTGCAGGGAGTCAGCTCTGAGCCTGCCCTGGAACCTGCTGGATGTGCCAGGTGGGAAAACATTACCTGCTCCTCTCCTGCTGAGACACTCTAGGAGACAAGAGGATGCTACTGACTGGTGGGCTGGACCTGGAAGAGGTTTTGGGACCACATTTGGATGCCAGGGCCTGAAAGCCTCCCTGTGATGTGAAATTTTCGGGATGTGAACACAATTACTGACCCACCCTGGGGAAAACAGCCTTCTTCTCCTGCCTCTTACCATGATAATGTGATGCTTGGAGAAGCCCTCGGGGAGCTCTGCCATGTAACACCAGTAGGTCGTCTCCTGGCTGGGAATGACAACATCTGGGGCTGTTATCTCCATGCTCTTCATGTCTCTGGGCAGCTGAGGGATGCTGATGTTGGGTTTTAGCAGCTGCACCCTCTGCAGCCCCCCGTGGAGGGCAGAGACGTTGATGGCTTGCAGGGAATGCACTGGTTTCTCCAGGATGCCGTAGATGAGGTGCACGGTGCCATCCTGAAGCCAGAGCAGAGCATACCTGTGGGTTTTTCATGCTGAACAGGAGCTGCAGGGACCATTAGCACCAGCACTGGTGGCATGAACCCAGAAATGGGTCTTGTGACCCCACCCTGGCTGCACCAGCAGCTCACTGTGCTGTGCTGTCCCAGGAGAGCTCTACATCCCAGGGCGTTTCTCTGGCTGATGTGGTCACTGAGGGCTCCCTAGCAGGTTCCCCATCAATTCCAAAAGGCTGACACATCCTCTTTGCCCCTTCCAAGCCCCTCATGAGCTCCAGGCTGGGACAAACCCATCAGCAGAGGGCTCATCATCCCCTGCAGCCCAGCAATAGCCTGGGAGGTAAGAGCAGAAACAAAACTTCTCCCTGAAGCCCTCCCTTTCTTTCCAGCTTCTTTTCAGGTGGAAGGTACCACAAGAAGCTCTGCTGAAAGTCTGCTGCAAACAAGAATGCTGAGAGCTCTGGACAGGAGATAAGGGAGGAAGGAAAAAGAGAACAATCTTTTCCTAAAGGATCAGAGAATAAAGACCAGCAAGTGTTTTCGTGGCTCACACACACAGATTGTTCCCTCCAGGGCTCTCAGTGTTTTGGCAGACGGTAGACACTTCTCACCACAAGAGAAGCTTTTGAGCACCAGCAGCAAAAACTCGAGGACACTCTGTGCCCACGTTGGCTCTAAAATATCCTGCCCACAAAGGCTTTCATGTGAGATGAGCCTTGCGCTGATTCCAGGGCCTGTAGCTGAGCCCCTGAGCTGTCTGACAGCCCCCACTGGGAGGGTTTATCCCAAATCCCAGCTCAGAGAGGAGTGGTGGGTGCAGAGCCAGGGAGACACCACCGAGCACGGAGCAGCACCTCTATTTGCTGTCCCTTTGTCCCAGCTCCTGTCACCACCCTCCTGTTTGCCTGCTGTTGATACACCAACCCCTCTTCGTGACACTCCCAACAGTTGGCTCCAGACTGTCAAGCAGAGTGATGCGGGAAGGATTTATATAGACCCAATGCATGTTCAACAGGAGCTGATGATGCAAACGAGCTAAAAGCTACACTTGAGAGAGCTTTTGAAGGGGTTGTGAAGAGATGGTGCCAAACATTACTCATGGGCCAGGGCTGACATCTGTAGCTCACTTCCTCTCTGCCTCACACAGCACCAACACCTGATGCTGTGCCCAAACAGGGCTGGGATGGGGCTGGGGGTGCCACAGCAGGGTGAGGGCAATGCCATACCTCTATCAGGTAGTCCTTGGGGTCACAGGTGCTGAAGGCTCTCCTGAAGAGCAGGTAGAGCCCCTCAGGAGCCCTGCGAGCCCCGAGGAGCTGGTAGTCCTGCTGGGAATCCATGTGGAGCTGCCCCTTGGCATCACTCCAGGCATCCTGTGAGAGAGACAGAGCAGCCTGCTCAGCCAGGAGGTGCCTCCAGAGGTGCCACAGGTCCTCCTTCTGTGCACCCTCAGCACCCCAGAGCTGCAGGATGCCTGTGCTTTGCTCCATGCCCACCTCCAGCATCTCCTGGGCAGATCCATGCTGGAATGGCCTCTGCTACAGGATCCCTGGTGCTCAGACAGACCTGGGAAACACCTGAGCCAGCACTAACAGTCTGCAGAAAGACCTTTACAAGCTGAGATGTGAGTGGGGAAAGGTGGAGAAGGGAGGGAGGAAAGCCCCCAGGGACACGTGAAGGTGTTGTGTTGGTCTGTGCTGGATTTTGGGTGTGTTTGTCTTGGGGGGGACCCTGTGGAAGGGGGTGCTGGGCTTTCCAAAACCCTTGGCACAAACCAGCCTCCCTCAATTTAAGATCAGACCCTTGCTGGGCTAAAGTTTTTCTGCAAAATCCTTAATTTTTTTGTGGCCAGATTGTTCTGGCAGCCCAGCACGGCCTCCTAAACATTGCTTATTGTAGAGGATGGTGACAAAGCCACCCCAAGAAGCAAAGCAGCAGGGTATTCCTGTGCCTCAGGGTTTGAAGGCTTGGAGTATAAAATCCTGAGATAATTTGGGTTTGATCAGGGCTGTTTCTTTGATCTTTTGTTTCTCCTGTTGGTCTCCTGTTTACTCAGAAAAGGCACCCAGGAAGTAGCTGGCTGTGTGCACACAAGTGGCACTGGTTCTCTTATCTTGGGAGGAAAAACCAGAAGAAAAGGGATAAAGCAACTTGGCATCATGTCAGAGAGAGCTGTAGAGTCATATTTCCAGAACATATTGTCCTTAGAGGGGGAGAGAGAAATCAGCTCCATGGAGCTCTCATGACATTTGATTTCGTAGGAATATGGAGCGCAAGTTAATCTCATAGTACATGGGGGGCTGAACAAATGTGGATCGCTTTAACAGCCAACACACTTATCCAGAAGAAAAGCTGCTGGGAGAGAGAAAAGCAGGGCTGGAGAGATTTATAGAGATCTCCTTGCAGGATGCTGTGCAACACCAAGTGAAAGAGAAAACCCGAGCGCTGCCGGGTGTTTCTGTTTGTCTTTGGGTGAGCACAGGAGGGCAGATTAGAAATGATCCTTTATGTTTTCTTTACATGATGCTGTGAAATCCTGGAGCATTTGGCCCACCACAGACCCTGAAAGGCTGGTAATTAGCAGGAAAAGAGCTCAGATAATAAAGCCTTCTTTTCATGATTTCATTGCACTGCGGATCACATTGCGGCTGATTGCGAAAGAACGTGTTTTATGGTTAATTTGAAGTAAGCAGAGAGGTAAAATTTAACTTAATGGAAAGCCTCACAAAGGCAAAAATGGGAATTTCTTTCTGCAGCCAAGCACAATCACAATCAGCCTGATGTGGTGGGCTGGGGATAGGGCTGGGAAAACCACCCAGACAGGAACCCAACAAACAGACACTGGCAGGAAGGATGGAGTTTGCAGCAGCAACAGCAAACAACACAACTGGAAATCAGTTTTCCCAAATACATTTGCACCTTAAATTCTGACAACACCCCAGGCTGCCCTGTTATCCCATTCATCCCTCTGGATGCAACTCTCAGCTGGGTTGCTCCTGCTGGCAGGAGCAGCCTCTGCCTGGTGACTTTTGCCCTGTCTCAGAGCCATTAATGGGAGCTGTGGTTAATTTTTAATGTGGCTGGCAGCAGCACACGAGTGAAGCAGGGTGTTGATCTGTGTGTCTTTGCAGCTGAACACAGCAGAGACACCCAGCTCCTGGCTCCCTCAGCCTTGCTGTGTTTATTCTTTGCTCTTTTGGGTAAATCCCCATGCCAAACCCATTGTGTGGATCTGATCTGGGGTAGAAACCCTCAAGACCTTCTGGACCCTGAGCAGTGGGGCTGCCCCAGGGTATGCCTGTACACCACTCTACCAAACCACCAGCTAGATTCAGAGAGCTGCATTTCCAGGAGGGGAGCCCCCAAAGCACCCATGCAAGCACTCACCCCAAAGTAGGAGTTGTGCCCATCGCTCCAGAGCACGGCCAGGTCCGCGTTCTCAAACTCGCCCCTGTCCGACATCCCGAAGAGGAGCCCGAAGTGCAGCTCCCTGATGAGCAGCTGGAAATGCACGGCTTGCTCGGGGTAGCTGACATTCCAGGAGAGCTCCAGCAGCCCCTGAGGATCCAGGGGCACCTTGTAGGGGAAATCACTCTGGCGGGGCGCCGAGCCCTGCAGGGCCACCACCAGGATGACCAGGAACGCTGCCACCAGGGTGAAGTACATGGATGCCACCTCCCTCAGCTTGAGGCTGGGGCAGGAGCAGGGCTTGCTCCTGGAGCTCTGCATCCTGCCAGGACAGCACCCGGCACCTGGTGTGCCCATTTATGTGCTGGCCCTCCTGGGCAAGCTGGGTAAGTGATAGTCCTTAATTGCATTTAGCTGTTGGGAAATTGGACTGGTGTATTGACCCCCGTCAGCTCCTGGCCAAACACTTGTCATCTGCTGTCTCCCCTTAATTGGCTCTAATTGCACATGGACGTTATCAATAGCAATTGGGTTTGACTGGGCTGATGTGATTCGCTCTTAAATCTTCTTTAGTGGCTGGGCAGGGCTGTTTGCTCACAGGCTGCTCTGGCTGAGCCCTCGTGGACATGCTCTGCACTGCTCGTGGTGCCTTTGGCCTGGGTGTCCACATAGCCCAGCCTGGGATCACCCCAAAGGTGGCCAGACATGAGAACGAAGCACCCTGAGCCTTGTCTGAGCTCCCAGGCATTAAATAATACTGACAGGGACTGAAATATTTTCCCTGCAAAGCTCAGTGCCAGAGGAAATGCTGATTTCTCTCAAAGAGCAAGAAAAGAGGTTTCTCCCCTCATTTTTGGCCATTGTGGGATTTAGTTCTGGCCCTTTCAAACCCAGCAAAGCCCAGCTCCTCTCCCACCCAGCTTTGTACCCATTGAAGCCCCCACCTGCCTAGGCTACTGGATATATGCAATATTTGTTATTTCTTTGTAGCAGCTGGGACTTGGGCTCAGTTTAAAGACACCTTTAGCCTCTCCCCATCCCGCTTCCCATTTGTTTAAAATCTGATGGATTCTCTTTCGGTTATTAACTTTCCCACGTTAATTGGAATTATAATGAAGTACCTGGAGCTCTTGTGCCTGCACACACACACATTGCCTGGCTTTATCCTGCGAGCCAATGGCATTGTTTTATTAATTTATTACTAAAACATTGTTTTATTAATTTATTTATTTTATTAATTTATTTCTTGGGTGCTGCCTCCCTCTGCGGGGTTCCCTCGGGGCTCGGCTTTCCTCCTGCTCCTTGCAGCAATGTCACAGGGGCAGATCCGCCTCTCCCAGCCCTGGCTAAGGAGAGGAAATGGATTCAGCTCGGCGTTTTAATGAGTCATCAATGCGAGCATCTCCACGTTAAACCCGAGGAGGTTTCACTGTCCTAAGACACAGCCATTACTCAGGAATGCGTCAATTGATCCCGGCCGTCTCTCTCTCCTTGCCGGGTGACCTGCTGCTCGCAGGGTTTGCTCTCTCAGTCAGCCCCACCAGGCAAAAGGCCAAGCACAGGGAGGGATGGAGAGCTGAGCTGTCCCAGAGGAGCGCCTCTCAGCCCCATCCCTCCTCCAGTGCACAGCCCAGTCCCCACCGGCCCTCCCACTGCTGCTAAAAAACCTTAAAAGCACGCCTGGATAGCAGGAGGAGCTGCCTGGGGATGCTACCAGCATGGCATCCCTGGGGTTCTGCTCACTGGAGCTGCTCCTGGATCTGCACCTCACCCCAACCACAGCTCTCTTAAACCTTCCTGAAGGAGGATGCAGCATTTTCCCCTTTTCCTGAGGCTGCTGGACACACTGAAGGCTGTCCAGTGTGTCATCCATCAGATGGATGTCCCTCATCCTCCAGCCCTGGTGCTCAAGCGTTACACAAGCCTGGCTGCCTTACAAAAGCCCCATAGAACAGATTTCTGTCCTTGCCTATCCCTGATCTCCTCCAAGCAGATTCACCCACTTGTCCTCATCTCTTGGCTCCGTTTCCTCATGGTAAAGAGAAGATGCTGAGCTGCCAAGCACGTCAGGAAGGCAAAGTGATCCTCACCGGGGGCAGGAGGGGGTCCTCAGCTAACAAGTTCTGCCTCCCTCCATCAGAGATGAAACCCCAGGTTGCTGGCGTGTGCAAGTGGAGCTCCTGAGCTCTCCTGTACAGGAGGAATTTGCAGTGGAACAGCAGAACACGGGCAGGTCAGCTTGAAAACAGCTGAACTTTGCAGATAAGCGCTGAGAATTTATTTGAAGAGAGAAAAAAAAATTATGTACATCTCTCTCTCTGCCCCCCTCCTTCAGTTTCTCCTGAGTCGTGGCTCATAAATCCAGGCGAGGAGTGAGGATCCAGCTTTCCACTCATTGCTGGGAGTGTTTATTTTAAGACTTCAAGGAGATGTAGAAACGCCAGAGTTTCCTGACTGGGAAACTCATTTGGGAGCAGCGTCCCACGGGAGGGCTGTGGGGTGGGAGCCGTGGGTCCTGCCCTGTCCTCCGGGACAGAGCAGCCACTTTGTGCCCGCGTGGGAGCTCCTGAGGAAGGGAATGCCGGCAGGACTGTGCTGGAGATGGGACTGGGGTGTCCCCACACCCCTCATGCCCCTCTCCAGGCAGAAAAGCAGAAAAGATGCCCAGGAACACCTGGAGCGGGCTGTGAGCCCCAGGGCAGGGATGGGTGCTGAACCCGCACCGGGAGTCGCCGAGCCCACACCCAAACCCTCCTGGTGACAAAAATCCGCGGTTTTCCCTCCCCACTCAGCAGCCTGGTGGCCAGCGGTGGCTTCCAGAGCCCGGCAGTGCCGAGGAGCAGCGGAGCTGCCCGCCTGGAACAAAGGCTGCTCACAGGTACAGCTTTAAACACAATTGATGCTCTGAATTAGGGGCTGGAGCCGGCAGAGCCCCCCGAGCTATAATCCATTGCCTCGCTAACAGAAATGGAAATTCGATTTGGGCAAGGGCAGGGAGGGGAGGGGAGGGGAGGGGGGGGGAGGGGATGGGAGGGAAGCTCTCTGTCTGCTCCCACTCTCCGTGCCTCGGGGCTCTGCTCTCCACAGCCCTGCCCAGCCCCAGGATGGAATTCTTCTGGGTGCTGATGAGGTTTGGCAGTGCCTGACTCAGGCTGGAGCCGTGTGTGAGCAGGGCAAAGCTGGGCTGGCACACGGGGGAGATGCTCACACCTTGGTGACCCTGCAGGGGCCAATGTGGGCCGTTCCTCTGGCCAAATCCAGCCCTCAGCCAGCAGATCAGAGCTGTGGAGCAGCCCCATGGCCCACAGGATCTGTTCCATCACACCCCAAGGTGAGGAGGATTGTTTATCATCCTTCCCAAAGGATGTCTTTCCCCAGTCCTGTTGCCATAAGGAATCAGAAGGGATCTGCAGGCTGCTCATGGGGTTTTTTTGTGTCCTGCCAGTCTGAGTTTCAATTGCCCAGCAGGGATACAGGTGAGTGTCTGCCCTCTCTAAAGCAGCTTAGTGTCCCTGTGTCACCTGGGCCACAGCGAGCTGTGAGGTTTTGCAGGGAACTCCCACACGTGCCAGCAGCCTGGGCTGGTTTAACTCACAGATGTGCCTTGTGCCAGCCAGGACAGGACCCTTGGAGGTGACTGATCCAGCAGGGATGGGTGGGAATGGCCCTGGACACTTGGAGGTGACTGTGATCCAGGGATGATGGGATGCTGGATCATCCCTGATCCAGTAGGGATGGGTGGGAAGGGCCATTCCTCCCTTCTTGCACTGAGTTTGTGCCTTACAGCCCAAATGCTGTAACATCCCCCTTGCCAAGCCTCTGCTTGTTCCAGTTTCTTGCTTTCTCCTAACCTGGTTTACCTTCCTCAGGACCAGGGGGTTTTTTTGTTGTTGTTTTACGCCATGGAAGAAATTTTTTGCCTCACATTCAAAGGGGAACCAGACCCAGACCTCCCCACTGAGCCACTTGCCCCAAATTAGGGACAGAACTGGACTTGAGCTGCTCTTTACAGCTCAGACTCTGCTCCTGCTCTGGCACTGAAGGTGAGGACAGCACTGCCCTGACTGAGAAGCTCCATCCCTTCTGCCTCTCCCTCTGCTCCAGCCATGCACCCACAGATCTGCAGAGCCAAAGGTGAGTGTCTGGGCTAAGCCACAGCGAGTTGGTAATGGGACAGCAGGAGAAAGGCCAAAATTACCCAAAAATTACCATTATTTGCTCTTTGGGAAGTGGTACTGCCCTGCCAGGTGCTCCAGGCTGGGTGAGCAGCCAGGCCCCTTCCCAGCAGAGCATCCCAGAGAAATTCCCTCCCCAGTGCTGCCGCAGCTGAGGCACCTAATGAGATCTCCTCGCCTGTGCATGCTATATTAGGGTTTCCATGGATATGGTGTCACAAACACTGGGCTGTGGCTTTGTTATATAAACAGGAGAGATTGCCACAAATACCCAAAATATCTGAAAAGGACAGGAAGAGACAAAAGCGTTCTCTGGGTGTGTTTATGAAGCGTTGTGTGATCCAGGGGATCACACCAGTGCCACTGGGAGGTGGGAGAGGTCTGAGAGAGCTTTGGGAAGTGGAGTTTATCTGAGGGGTGGGCTCCAATTCAGCAGCTCTGGACACTCACCCTGATCTTCAGTGGGATGGTTCTAAATGAACAAAAAGGTGCTGCTGGCTGGGCTGTTCCTGCTCTGCTCGTGCCCGAGGGCTGGGCTGGGCTCCTGGTGTGACTGGAATCCTTCTCCAAGAGCAAGTTCATCCTCACTGAGCCTCACACAGATCTTGGTCATCCCCTGTTCCTGCCATATGCAGGGAAATCCTGCTTCCTGCTGGGACCAGGAGTGCTGATGGTGGTGGGGACATACAGCCATCAACTCTCTCAGGACTGCCCACTCCTGACCCTGCTCTGCAGGACCAGCTCATTTTTTACCATTTCAGGTGCAAAAAAGTCCCTTTTGTACAGTCGAAAGGATCGTGTAATGTGAGGGAAAAGCTGCTCTAGAATGGAGGTGGGATGTAAGGGACACAGAGACATCAGGGTGGCTAAAATTGTATTGCACTCCCACTCCCCTGCCAATAACAACACCAGAAATAAAGTGGCTTTGCAATAACCATCTCCACGCATTGGAACACAGATTCACGTGTCCCCGCAAAAGATGCTCCAGGCAGGATCAACTCGGCTCCAGCCTCGCTCTGCAGGAGAGCCATGGGAAGCTTGGCCCAGTCCTCCCAGTGGTGATGACTCTTCCCCCAGCAGGTGCGACCCCAAGCTCTCAGTATCCACCAATGCCTCCCTTTTCCCACCCTCCATGCTCACCTGTGGTGACATTCCCAGCCCGTGGCTGTGTCAGCTCATTCTTGGACTTCCAGATGCCTTCCACCATGGGAAGAGCATCCATCCATCCATCCATCCATCCATCCATCCATCCATCCATCCATCCATCCATCCATCCATCCATTCCTCCATCATCCATCCATCCATCCATCCATTCCTCCATCATCCATCCATCCATCCATCCATCCATCCATCCATCCATCCATCCATCCATTCCTCCATCATCCATCCATCCATCCATCCATTCCTCCATCATCCATCCATCCATCCATCCATCCATCCATCCATCCATCCATCCATCCATTCCTCCATCATCCATCCATCCATCATCCATCCATCCTCCATCCATCATCCATCCATCCATCCATCCATCCATCCATCCATCCATCCATCCATCCATCCACCCATCCATCCATTCCTCCATCCATCCATCCATCCATCCATCCATCCATCCATCCATCCATCCATCCATCCGTCCATCTATCCATCCATCCGTCCATCTATCCATCCATTCATGATCCATCCATCCATGATCCATCCATGATCCATCCATCCATCCATGATCCATCCATCCATCCATCCATGATCCATCCATCCATCCATCCATCCATCCATGATCCATCCATCCATCCATCATCCATCCATCCATCCATCCATCCATCCATCCATCCATCCATCATCCATCCATCCATCCATCCATCCATCCATCCATCCATCCATCCATCCATCATCCATCTATCCATCCATCCATCCATCCATCCATCCATCCATCCATCCATCCATCCATCCATCCATTTGTTTTCTCTCCTCTCTCTCTCCCTGTGAATCCAAGCTGACACCTTTCCAAGCTTCATCACCCAACCTGTGGTGAAGAATCCCAAATTCCACAAGGAAAGATCTGTTTTATCCTTTAAAAACCACACCAAACCCTGTTTTTCCCTCTTCAGACACAGAACACCCTGCACTCCTCCATTACCAGCCATCCCTGATTTTACAGGATCACTCTTAATTTCCCTGAAGAGTTCTCTCCCACCTCTGCAGTGGCAGGGGAGAATTCTTCTCCGCTTTGGTTGGGGACACCAAGCAAGGTCCCAGTTTGGAGCAGTTGTTGGGGCTGTGTTAAAAACCAGGTGGTTCTGACATTGTGGGGGGCTAAAGCAGATGCAGAGAGGTGGCTGTGGAAGAGCACAAAGCTGAGAATCACTGCTGTTCTCAGCAATATAAAATTCTGCAATTAAATCCAGTGAAGGTGACTGAGGTGCTGCAGACAAGAGGAAGAGGCAGTGGGGACTTTTCAGGCTGCTGCCATGAATATTTGGGATCAGCTTGGAGACCATCCAAGAGAGGGAACCTCCATGATCGTGGGGAAGAGACAGAGAAATGCAGAATTGGATTAGAGAGCCCTAACTCTGTGTTTCCCCTGTGGAACAAAGCCCTGCACAAGCAGTGGGATCCTTTAGCAATATCAAGAGCCCTTTTGCTGCTGTATCTCAGGTGAGTGTGTATTTTACTGCATCTCTGCAAGGCCACATGCTTGGTGTGTGTCACATCCACCCAAGTGCAGTTGCCAAAGGAGTTTTGAGGATAAAAACATCACCAGCATCCCCCAGGCCGGTGTGTTCCCCTGGGAATACACACAGGGAGCTGGGCAGCACTCCAGCAGTGCTCCCAGCAGTGCCCAGGTTTGGCTGTGGGTTGTGCTCACAGATCAGCCTCAGGTGGAAGATTCCTCCAGAGTCAGGAAAACCAAAGGGAAACCTGCCCTGGGGATGGAGCAAGCTGGAGGTAGGGGGAAAAAAAAACCAAAAAACCAAACCTAGAGAGCAGCCTTGGATGCTGAATGATGGGAAGATCATAAAATATTCCTGGGTAGTTTGATGCCAAGTTGTGAGTCAAAGGAGAAAACCAAGAATTTGGGGTTGGAGGAGTGGGAGGGCACAAAATCACTGAAGGATTGATACTGGGAGTAACCAGGGGTGGAGGTGGAGGGAAGAGGTGAGCACAACCTGAGCACTGCACTTCAAACCCACAGATGATTTGGCTCCTGGCTGCTGCTGGGTCTGTTTATCCCACAGACTTGGCAGGCACAGGACACTTCCCAAATGTTGGGGTTGACGAAAGTTGTGGCTGGCCAGCTGCCAGGTCTCGAGGCTATCAACTGGCTCCCAAACTGTGGATGCTAATTAGCACTTCCCTTCTGTAAAAATTTCTGTTGCAAAGTCTGGGGAATCTGTGTTTGTACAGCCCAGACCGTGCTCACCATGGAGGTTTTGTACATCAGTGCAAGAAATACATTATAAAAACCATTTTTCTCTTTCACAGAATTCTGATTTCCCAGAATTGCTCTTAGGGTAAGCAAACCTCATGTTAAAGTCCAAAAAACGAGCTCTGTGCTCTCTCAAGGCAGCCCAAGCATTTGCTAAGTCCTTGTTATAACATTGCTTTTCCTTGCTTCTTATCCTGGGCTCAGCTCCGTGAGAATTGCTTTGACATCTCCCTGGGAAGCAAGGAGGATGTTTACTGCAGTACCTGAGGCCAGGCATTGAAACCAAAATGAATGGGCCAAGCAGAGAAGCTCCATAGTTCATATTTCTGAGCAAGGATACAGTGACAAATTGCCAGACGATGACGTTTGACCTGCACAAGTAATAAAAAGCTAAAATTGGTTGGTTTTTTTTTAAAGCTCAGCCCTTCAACATCTTCTGCACGTGGTTCAAGCAACCTTGAAGAAAAACTCAACAGCAACCACAACACAGTTCAGTATTAAGTGATTTGATAGAATAATTAATTAATAATTGTCTTAAGTAGACTCTTAAAAGACAAATTGTGGTTTTTTTCCCTCACCTTCATTTCTTGTCATCACAATGGGTGCTTTTCCTTTCAGATCTCTGCACAGGCTTTTGAACTGCGTGTAAAGTGTGCTGGAATTGCTGGAGGTGATCAGTTTATTTGGGGAGCAATTAATTAAAT
The DNA here is from genome assembly GCF_037042795.1 of Molothrus aeneus. Lineage (NCBI taxonomy): Eukaryota > Metazoa > Chordata > Aves > Passeriformes > Icteridae > Molothrus > Molothrus aeneus. The sequence continues at coordinate 7,933,292 of NC_089664.1, read as the reverse complement.
ACAACTGTTTCCCTCTGTATAGATTAAAGGAGTGCTACGAGCGATACCATCTCAAAAAGAGCAGATGTGCTATAAAACCACTGATTATTCTCATCAGCTGAGAGGGACAGAAAAGTATCGATGGGCTGGAACTGCTGATGAGAAAAATTGAGTTAGTTCTTGGGAATGAGTTTCACTGCCAGGGAAATGAATGCTGCAGGACAGAAGTCACACATCCCGATGGACAGAGACCATCCAGGGGCCTGCAGAAGGGTCCCTGCTGCACCAGGAGTTTGAGACAGCTTGGGTGGCAAGAGCCAAGGGTGGTGGCAGAGCCTCCTGAGACACACTGAGCATCATCCCCTGTGCCCAGGGGAGCTCTGCAGGGAGCTCAGGGACCAGGGACTGCAGAGCTCAGGGAGAGCTGGGGCAGTCTGTGCTCCCCTGTCACACCAGCTTGGGGCTGGGAACAACCTCCACACCTCCTGTGGTGGTGCTTCTGCAGGTTGCGCACCTGCTAGAGGGGTAATGCACCTCTAGGATTCCGGTTTTGTCCTAAATTTTGCTTTTTCCAGCTCTGAAGAGTCATCACAACCCCAAGCATTAAGGAAACCTTGTGAATCACCGCTGCTGAAAATCACCACTTTGGGAAAAAGCTGTGGATGAGGGCTCTAAGCTGAGGTTGTGCCGGAATGGGCATGGATCTGGGGAGAGGAGAAACATTCCCTATTCTGTTCATGAAGCCAAAACCAGCTGAAACCCCAGCCCAGCCCCTGAAAAACAGAGCAGGGAACAAACTCACACCACCTATAAAGTGCCCTGGGGGCCGTGTGGGATCAAACAGGGGGTGCTGCAGGGTTTGCCTTGGCTTTGTCCCTGCCCTGGGGATGGGGAGGGGGATTCTTTTCCTGTGCCAGCACTGGGGGTGAAGCTCTCTGGTCCAAACCAGCATCCCCTGGCTCCATGGTGAGTGACACAGCTCTGTAAGGGGGTGATCCAGATACAGACAGGGTGACCCCATTCTGTTGAGGGGTGATCCAGGTGTAAAGGGAGTGACCCCACTCTGCTGGGGGGTGGTTGGGTTATACAGGGGCTGACCCGGCTCTGTAGGGGGGTGGTCCGGGTCCATAGCAGGATGCCCCGTGTCTCTTTGGGGCTAACCCAGCTCTGGGGTGAGTCCCCCATCTCCCAGCGCTGCTCTGCCCTTCCTGCATACCCAGCACATCCCCGCATGCCGGGGCTGGGACCCTGCGGCCGCAGCCCGGGCTGGGAATGGGGAGAACATCCCCGCATCCTGGGATGGGAATGGGGAGAACATCCCCGCATCCTGGGATGGGAATGGGGAGAACATCCCCGCATCCTGGGATGGGAATGGGGAGAACATCCCCGCATCCTGGGATGGGAATGGGGAGAACATCCCGGCACCCCGGGCTGGGAATGGGGAGCATCCCCGCACCCCGGGCTGGGAATGGGGAGAACATCCCCGCACCCCGGGCTGGGAATGGGGAGAACATCCCCGCACCCCGGGCTGGGAATGGGGAGAACAGCCCCGCACCCCGGGCTGGGAATGGGGAGAACATCCCCGCACCCCGGGCTGGGAATGGGGAGAACATCCCCGCACCCCGGGCTGGGAATGGGGAGAACATCCCCGCACCCCGGGCTGGGAATGGGGAGAACAGCCCCGCATCCTGGGATGGGAATGGGGAGAACAGCCCCGCACCCCGGGCTGGGAATGGGGAGAACAGCCCCGCATCCTGGGATGGGAATGGGGAGCAGCCCCGCTGCCCGGGCTGGGAATGGGGAGCATCCCCACAGCCCGGGATGGGAATGGGGAGCATCCCCGCATCCTGGGATGGGAATGGGGAGAACAGCCCCGCACCCCGGGCTGGGAATGGGGAGAACAGCCCCGCACCCCGGGCTGGGAATGGGGAGCAGCCCGCAGCCCGGGTTGGGAATGGGGAGCATCCCCGCATCCTGGGATGGGAATGGGGAGCAGCCCCGCAGCCCGCGTTGGGAATGGGGAGCAGCCCCGCAGCCCGGGATGGGAATGGGGAGAACAGCCCCGCATCCTGGGCTGGGAATGGGGAGAACAGCCCCGCATCCTGGGCTGGGAATGGGGAGCAGCCCCGCAGCCCGGGTTGGGGCGGGGGGCGGCGGGCGCGGCGCTGCCCGTGCGGGGCCGCTGCGGGGCTCGGCGGGCGCCGCTCGGTTCGGCGCCGCTCCCGGGCCGTCATTGGCGGCCCCGCGGCGCTGGGAGCGGGGCGGGGAGGCGGGAGCGGCCCCCGCAGAGCCGCCGGCCCGGCCATGTGCCGACAGGGGTGGCTGCTGCCGGCTGCCTGCTCCGCTGCCGCCCGCCTCCTCCTCAGCCTCCTTCCTGACGCTTATTTTTAATATATATATATATTAATCGTTATTTCATTTTTAAGATTTTTTTTAATTTTTTTTTTTTTTTAGAAACGTTTATTTTGGTATTGATGCTCTCCGAGCGGGAGACTTCGGGAGACGCGGTCCTCACCTGAGCGAGCCGGCCCCATTCATTCCCCCGTGTGAAGGTAAGCGGAGCGGGAGAAGGCACCGGCGCGGGGGCTCCGCGGGACCCCCCCGGCTCTGCCGGGCTCTGCCGGGCCCCTTCTCCCCGCATCTCCCGGCGCTGGGGTCTCTCGCGGTGTTTTTTCCCTGTTCGCTTCGCTCCCGCCCCCGCCGCCCGCTTGCCGGTGCATCCGAAACTGCCTGGGATGGCTGCTCCGGGGAAGCGGCAGCGAACCCCGCAGCCCGGGCACGCCTGCGAGGAGGGCAGCGGGCACAGGATAGCCCCGCTGCCGGGAGCGGGCTGGGAAGGGATCTGGAGGGGGAGACGGTGAGGAGGGACACGGAGAACAGCGTGGCATCCGCTCCCCCACAGCCTGGGAATGGGGCAGGTCCCGCCGCCTCAGACCTGCCTGGGAAACCCTGCGGTGCTCCAGGCTCGGCTTTCCCTCATCCTGCAGCAGCCCCAGCTCCAAAGCCTCTGAGGGATGTCATAAAAGCACCTTTCAGGGATGAAGTGGGAAAGCTGCCCCCATGCCATGGCTGTCCTGGGTGTGCAGGTCGTGTCCTCCTCTGCCCCAGGGACACCTCGGTCCCCTTTGCACGCTCAGGGTGGGACTGGAACTGGCCTCTCTTCATTGGCTGGACATCCCACCTGGAGCCATGTGATTCACTTTGTTTCCATCTCATGTGCTGGCCCCAAAGGACATCAGAACCCCCCTCTCCACCCCAATGAGTTTTGTAGGACACCCCAGTGCTGGGTTGGGTAGGAGATCATCCCATCAGCTCACACTCAGCGATGGAGAGGGATCCAGGGCAGAATGAGAGGAAGGTGATGGCACTGTCACCTGTGGGTTGTTTTTTGTCACTCTGCATCCAGCAGCCATCAAGGTCTGTGCTCTCAGAGCCACATGGATGCTGCTCAGCACATTAAAGGTAGCCTGAGGGCTCAGGGGGGCTGTGGGAGGGAGAGAGAAATCCCCCAAGGGAAGATGGCTTTTCATTTCCCCATATCGACCGCTTTCAGACAGGATTATTTATATTTGACATAACAGATCACCAAACTTGGGAGGTAGTGGGGGTGTGCTCATACTCATTAAGGTAGACAGTTCCCTGGCAGAATAAATTCAAGGTAAGAGAAGACAGCACTTTGAGGTTCAACAGATTGTATTCCAGCCTGAAACGAGCAGCGGAATCAGCATAAAACCTAGAAGGGAAAACTCTGCACTTGAGTCTGTCGTGATGTATGGCTGTCATTTTTGGGAACCTGGCGGGTTATCCCGATTTTTAGAGTGCAGATGGTGCTCCTGGGTGACTTCATTTGAGCAAAAGTACCCAGTAGGATGGGATTTTTAGTCATCACATCTTGTCTTCGCTGAGGAAGCATCTAAATTACAGCGCTGTGAGGGAAAGCAGTTGACATGAATTGTGCATGAAGTGAGTGCCTCAGCTATCCCACACCTGTGCCGAGGCTCCTGTCCCACTGCAATGGCTTGTGAATAACCGGAGTTGTTTGCAGTCTCTGTGGTTGATTTTCTTCTTGCCTGAAATGAGCAGAAAGGTGCATTAGGGGCTGTCAGTTGGTGAAAAGAGATTTTAAACACCTTAAAGACTGTGCAGCTGTAATTAGAAGTGTAACCTCCTTCCCTCTGCATGTCAGGATTTCTGTGCAGAGTGATGACAGGACCTCTTAAGGAATGGTGCTGGTGCTCAGGAGAGATAAAGAACTTCAACCAAATCCCCTGCAAAGCTACTGATGTTGATTTATCACCTCGCAGTACATTGGTTCTCGTTCAGAAAGGATGTGGGGATTTGAGGGGAAGGAAGGAAACAGCATTTGTTCCTTTCTGGTTTATTGCCAGTGGGCACAGGTTTCAAACACTGAAATACCTGTGCCTACCTGTGCACAAGGAGTGGCAGAACATCAGCAGTGGCTCCTGGTTGTGTCCAAGCTGTGTTCCAGCAGAGCCTGGCAGAGGGTCTGGCTCTCACATCTCCTCACCCTTTTCCACTGAATCTCTGGCAGTCCCTAAACCCTCGTGGAGGTGACACGAGAGTCAAGCCTGAACCCTTTTCTCTCTGAGTTCAGCTTTGGGTAAGGGACAGACCCACTGCCCATGGTTTATTGACCCAAACCTTTCTAATGTCTGACCCTACAGCCATTCCTCAGCACCCCTTTAGGATCTTTAAAAGTTTTGCTGGGTGCCAGATTCAAAGAGATGAAGGTGCTCAGTTCCCTCAGGCATTTATGTGCAGCCCAGAGAGCTTTGCTGCACGCTCACAGCCTGGCACAGTCTGTGCCACTGACCTCTGGGAAGGCAGGATGTGTCCTCAGCGCCCAGCACGTGGGGCAAGGAGGGGTTTTGCAGCTGGCCAAGCTCCAAGGGATTTGCCTGACTCAGACTTTTCCCTCTGGCTGTGCAGTGCTGGTGGAAGCAGCAGGGATGGCTGGTCCCTTGTCACTCGGGCTGTTCCTGTACCTGGCTGTGGTGTTGTCATGGATATGGAGAAGGACATGGCCAGGAAAGAGGTGCTGCATGCTGGCAGGGCTCCTGCAGCCACGGCTGGTGGTGCAGCTTGTGACATTGAAGAGGTGCAGGGAAGGATGGAGCAGAGGTGGCAGCTGTTGGGGTTGAACTTGCAGCTCATTCCCTGTCTAAATGCGTTTTCTCCCAGGTCATTGTGTGTTGTCTCCTTCTCTCCTTGTGATCTCTTCTGGTAGGATTGGTTCCCCCTTGGCTTGAGCAAACAGCCTTTATCCCAGCAGTGCAGATGGGCAGAGGGTGACAGATAGGTGGGTGGTGGACTCTGACCCTCTCCAGACCTTTCAGCCACATTCAGCTCACAGCCAGCACCAGCCCAGACAGGGCTGGGACCTCAGGAACCTGCTGGAGCAGCCCTGGGCAGAGGGCAGCTGGAAAGGTTGGGGAACAAAATCAAAGGTCAGAATCATATTTGGAAATATCCCTGGACCTCTTTGTTCTGGAAAGGTTAATAACAGCCCTGACCCTCTAACAGCAGTTCAGGGCAGCAGCAGGAGGAGCAGGCTCCATTGGAGATGTGATTCTCAGAGGCATCACTGAGGGGGGGACAGGACTGGATTTAGGCCAGAACCACCACAATGATGATTTTACCCCATCCTATGTGTCCAAGAGTGCAGATTTCTCTCTGGAGAAATCTCAGCAGGGACAATGTTGGGTGCAGCACCTCCCTCAGCGTGAGCTCCCCTTGGCAGGATGAGGAGTGGAGACAGGACAGGAGCCAGGGGCTGCCCAGCTCTGCCACCCTCTCACTTCACACAGAGTTTTCTCCTGCTCATTGAACAGCTCAGAGCTGGCATTTAACTCATTTAACTCCACTGCCAACAATGGCACAAGAGGAGCTGAGGCATCACCAGGGCAGCTCAGCCCCTGCTCACCATCCAGTGCTTCACCCCATCTCCCTCTTGCAGGACAAAAGCCACCTGCAGCCCCAGACATGGATGTTGTGAGTGTGCTGAGCTTCTCTGGACAGCAACACTGATGTTTTCCTGAGCTGGAAGCTGAAAAACACGTGCCAGGTTCCACCTGCCCATGAGCTGAAGGAGGAGGGGATGCAGCTCCTCCACGGGGCTGAGTGGAAGGTACACACAGCTCTGCTGCCCTGGGAAATAACTCTCTGCTCCACAGCTTTTATCAAGGAGATGGAAACTTGTCATATTCTTTTTGCAACCATATCTGACATTATCCAAGCAATTTGCCTTTGGTGTGTTTCCAGAAATAGTTAGGCCTACGGTAGGCAGGGGTGACATCTGGATGCATTACTGTTGAGTTCAGGAACATTCAGTAAACAAGACAGGATCTATTGTTTAAAGGTTATTTCAAAAAGCTCCCAGCGACTTATCAGGCTGTGCAGTGGGGAAAGCTTTAATGGCACTGTGGTAATTGCCTTTTCTGAAGGATGCTTTAGAGGGAACTTCCCAAAAACCCAAAAGTAAGGCTCAGTCTGTCCCAGCCAGGTGGGGGACCTGGTCCAGGCTGAAAATGTAAGGGGGTTTGCTCTTTGCTTCAGTGCTGGTGGGATCAAAGCTGGGAAATGAAGGAAGAGCAGGCTGGGGGGTACAGATGGGGGATGCAGGGGAGCTCACCAGCACTTCAACAGCAAAAAAAGGTCTCAGATCAGCATAATAGGGCAGCAGGATTCACATCAGCAGGGAGGGCGAGAGAAAGAGCTCTCCCCGAGGCACTGAGGAGAAAATAAATGTCATTATCCAGGGATAAAGCAGCTGCTCTGAGCACCTGAGCCGAGAGTAGGAGGCTCTGCAGGGAGAGGGGGCTGGGGGGCCACAGCAGGAGCCACTTGGAGCCCACCCCTCTATTCAGCCCATTCCAGAGCACTGAATTAATCCCTATTAAAAAAAGGAAAAGTGAATTCCTGGCAGGAGCCAGGGGCCAGCTGCCCTCCCTCCCCTGGCCCAGGTGTCAGGGGTGCTGCTCACAGGGAGGGAGGGATGAGCCTCACTGCACCCACACTGCAGGAGCCACTGCTGCCTGCTCTGCTCGACCCCAGGGCAGGCAGAATTCCTGCTCACTGATGATTTCCTGCCCCTCAGGGAGGAAACCATGTCGTGGGCTCACATATCTTCCTGTTTCACCAGTGTTTTGTTCTGAGGGGCAGTGGGGTTGAGTGAGTTCCACTCAGTGGAGCCCTGGGGCTGGGCAGAGGGCTCTGCCTGCAGCAGGGCCGTGCTGTCCCACTGCCTCCAGCTCTCCTCTGCCTCACCTGCTGCTGCTCTGAGGCTCTCAGTGCTGGGGGAGCCCTTGGGAGCTGTTCAGATCCCACACACCCAGCCCATCCCTCCCTTTTCCCTTCTCTTCACCCACTGCTGCTCCAGCCCTGCCCTCCTGCTCCACAGCCCCATCCTCTTCTTCTTCCTCCCTTTCCGAGATAACAACCACAAAATCCTTGGGTGGTAAGACAACCATGGAAAACTGGCTTTGGTAGAAAAAACCCATTTTTTTCCCCTTTGAATTGCTGCTGAAGTCCAGCTTAGGCTCTGTCAAGGCTGAGCTGGCTGGCCTCTCCTGGGGAGGGGATAAAGGAGATGATCTTGCTCAGCAGGGGACAGAGCCCTGGGCACCACCAGCTTTAGGTCTGGCTCTGAGGCTTTGCTCTAGGAACGAGTTCATCTGAGCTGCAGAAGCTCATAAGCTCATTACACTGGGGGAGTTGCAAGTGCTGAGCAGGCCACACAGCTGGGATTTCCTCCCCTTCCTTCCCATCTCAGCAAACCAGCAGGAAGAGTCCTGTGTGGTTGTATTTTTTCCCAGTGCAGAGCTGGTCCCTGGACCACAATGGACCAGGGTGGCCTCTGGTAGCAGCACTGCCTGGTCCCCACAGAGCTGGCACCAGGCAAAGCCTGCTCCTCTCTTTACTCACAGAGTATTTGAGATTAAAGGGGGAAATCCATCTCTATAAATGCCAGAAAAGTGGCTGTCAGGGCAAGAGAGAAACCCCCAGATTGCTGGGTGATGTGGCTGCTTTGAAATCCCCCGGGGATCTCCTCATCCCTGTGATGGATTCCTCCTCTCCCATCCTCTCCCCAGCTGGGTTCACTTCAGATGAACGGGATCAAAATGCCTGGAGGTTCAAAGATTCACCGACTGGCACTGATCCCAGCAGAGAGATGTGGACTTTGATGTAAAAGATGCCACAGAGGCTGCGTTGGGGCTGGAATTTGCTGCGATGCTGCGGGAGCGTGCCGGGAGCGGGGGGGGATTTCACAGGGAAGCGTCAGACGCGTCCCCGGAGCGGCTGCAAAAATCACAGTTCAGCTGAAGCATCACTGCCAGGCACGGCTCCCTGCGAGAAAAATCACTCACCTACAGAGAGCTTTGCTCGCTTCTCTTCCAAATATTCCACCTTCGCTTCTCTCTGGGGTGTTTGGGTGTTTCTGCCGGGGAGATGCTGTGGTATTTCCGAGGGGACCGGCAGGGACAGCGCGATCCCGGCACAGAGCTCCTGTTTGGAAACCCGTGTCTGCTGCTGGTGCAGGCAGAGGGTGCTGCTCGGGCTCTGCCACGCCACTTACAGCTGCATTCCCCGCTCTCCCTGCCTGCATTTGAGGTTTCCATCTGGATTCCCTGCTCTCCCTGCCTGGTCTTGGGGTTTGCATCTGCATTCCCTGCTCTCCCTGCCCGCATTTGGGATTTGCATCTGCTCTCTCTGCCTGCATTTGTGGTTTCCATCTGCATTCCCTGACTGCATCTGGGGTTTGCATCTGGATTCCCTGCTCTCCCAGAATTTGGGTTTAGATCCATCATGGATCTTCCTGCCTGAGCTTTGGCAAACCATCAACTCTCTCCTTTACCTGCTTTTGGGGTGTGCATCTGGACTCCCTGCTCTCTCTGCTTGCATCTGGGGTTTGCATCTGGATTCCCTGCTCTCCCTCCCTGAATTTGGGGTTTCCATCTGAATTCCCTGTGCTCCCTCCCTGAATTTGGGTTTAGATCCATCCTAGATCTTCCTGCCTGAGCTTTGGCCAACCATTAACGCTCCTCTTTACCTTAACCTGCATTTGTGGTTTCCATCTGGATTCCCTGTGCTCCCTGCCTGAATTTGGGTTTCGATCCATCCTGGATCTTCCTGCCTGAGCTTTAGCAAGCCATTAACTCTCTCCTTTACCTGCTGCCTGCCTTCCCGGCGAGGTGCCAGCGTGTGCAGGGAGGCTCTCCCTGCCGGACAGTTCCTGCATCACCCCTGCGGGCAGGGATGCTCCCCCTGCCACCACTCTCCACTTAACACAACGTGGAGTGACAGAGGAAAACTGAGTTTTCCTCTAAACAGGAGGCATTTTGTGGCAAAAGGAATTCGAGCTCGGTTTGGAGGTGTCCCAGCTGTGGGAGGGTGGCTGAGGAGATGCTGGTGGGGATCTGTGCCCATCTTCTCCAGGAGTGCAAGCAGGGATTTGCAGGGATGCAGGCTCTCCTGTGGAGGGGAAGGAGGTGTCTTGGTCTGATTGGTGTTGCCTGCTGGGGAGCTAAGCCCTGGGAAGATTAGCAGTGGCATCTGGGGGAAAATAGCTCTGCTGAGAGAGTGGGAGTGGAGCTGGGAGGGGAAGGATAATGAGCGCTGATTTGCGTTTGTTGTTAGGAAAATTTAGTGGGTTTATTGTTATGTTACACAAAGGAGCAACTGGGGTAATAATTCCAACTTATGGCTGTCCCATGGGCTTCTTGTGTGGCTTTTTCCTTGTGCAAACAGCGACAGGCACCAAGCTGCCACTGCCTGTGCCGGCAGAGCAGAGCCAGCCCCGCTTCCACATCCAAATGCATAAAAATGCTTGAACGGTGTTTCTCAAAGCCCCCCAGGTGATGTCTCCCACCCAGCTGTCACCAAAGCCATTTTCTGAGTGACTGTGCCAGAGTTAAGGCCCACCCAGAGCAGGGAATGTGCTCCTGGCTGGGGCCTGGGCTTGGTGACCTTTGAAGGTCCCAAACCCGTCTGTGATGCCCAGGGCAGCTCCGGTCTCCAGCACTGGCATCCCTGAGCTTTCAGGTCTCTCCTCTTTGCAGGGCAGACCTGGTGGGCACCAGAGAGCTCCTGCATCCCTGGAAGGGCCCAAGGCCAGGCTGGACAGGGCTTGGAGCACCCTGGGATGGTGGAAGGTGTCCCTGCCCATGGCAGGGGGTGGACTGACAGGGGCTTTAGAATCCCTCCCAACCCAGACCAGTCTGAGATCCTGGGATTCTGTGATCCCCTGTGACCAGCACTGGATGTGAAATCCCATGGGCAGGCCCAGCCCCCTGAGATAAAGACAAGCACAATGAACATTAGACAGTTCCAGATGATTTTTTTTCTGATTTGCAACACTTCAGCTTTGCTGTTTTCTCGAGAGTTATTCCTGATTCTCACAGAAGCTCGTGGGAGCAGATTCAGCCCACAGAAAGTGGAGTTTTCTTAGTTGCACCTATTTTCCCTTGTGTTTCTGGCACCACATTTTTGTTTATGTTGTATTTTCAAAGAAAACAATGCAGGTTACAGAAAACACAAAACAGTGGCACCAGTTTCTGAGAAAACAAGCACTGATCTTACCTAGTTTCTAGGTACCATTATAAATACAATATACAGTTGAATGTTCAGATTGGCAGGCAAAGGGTTAGTCTGTAAAACACTGTCTGACTTGATGGGTAGTAAATATAAAGTGTGAAGATTGCTGGGCTGTGGCAGAACTGTCGACTGCAGAGGATTAGAGCTACTCAGCCCCAGGGATGCATAAAACTGACACATGCTGCTGCTGGAGTTTTGCTCAAAAAGAGAAGGGTCCCAAAAATTCATTTCAGGTTTTCAGGACCTGAAATGGAAAGGGTTTTGTTTGATTGGGCTGTTAGCATCACCCTGTAACCCAAATATCAGGCTTGTGTGATTCCATGATGATCCAAATTAAACCATCCAGAAGCAGCAGTGAAGCATCCTGGGCTCCCAGCAGAAATTCCTGGGCTCCCAGCAGAAATTCCTGGGCTCCCAGCAGAAATTCCTGGGCTCCCACACTCCCCATTCTCTGCTCTGTCAAGCCCAGGAGCAGTGGCAGCCAGGTTGGAAGGTGTTTTTTACCCAGGCCATCAGCAGTGAATGTATTCCTGATTCCCAGAGGAGATTTCTGTTCTGTTGGACTTTCCTGAGGGGCATCTCAGGGGCTCTTCTGTGCCAAGGGGCACTGCCAGGCACTGGGCACTGGGAGGATGCTCACATTTTCATATCGCTGGGCTTTTTCAAACTCAGACTTCAGCTCTCTGTCTGGTTCACACTGAGGCAGAATGGTAATGAAGGGCTCCACCAGGGAGGTGGTGTCTGCAGAGCTCAGAGAATCAGTGAAGGTTTTGCTGATTTGGTTCTGGGCTCCCAGTCCGTCCCAGTCCATCCCAGCTCAGCTCAGAAAATCAGCAGCTTTGCTAATTTGGTTCTGGGCTCCTAAAACTGATGCATGCTGCTGCTGGAGTCTTGCTCAAAAAGAGAAGGATCCCAAAAATTAATACAGGTTTTCCAGGAGCTGAAATGACAAAGGTTTTGTTTGATTGGGCTGCTAACACCACCTTGTAACCCACTTCCCAAGAAGTCCCAGCAACTGTGCTCACACAAAGAGAGCTCCCAGTGCAAGGGAGGACAGCTGGAATCCAGCTGGGATTTGGGGGTGCTGGCTGAGCCCCCTCTGCTTCCCAGGATGGGTTAAACCATTTCTGTGAGCTCATCCTTGAGGGTTCAGGGCTCTGACCCCTGCCAGGGCTGCTGTGGGTGCCTCAAGGTGGGATTCAGAGCCCTGCTCTGAGGCTTGGCTGGCTCAGAGAAGACCCCTGGCACTTTCTGCTCCTCTGAGGTGCTGCCAGTCAGCCAAGCAGGGCAGGGAGGAGCTGCAGCCTGCTCAGGATGTGCCAGCATCCCCAGGAGCAGGAGGCAGCTCCAGCTCCCAGCCAGGGCTGTCACCAGCTGGGAGCTCACCTGGGGGCTCTGTGTGAGTGTTTGCCATCCCCATGGGCCAGCAGCCCTGTCTGAGCCATGAAACCTCATCCTTGAGGCATTTCCTGGGAGATGGGGCAGCAGGAATGCTGGAGTGAGCCACTGGTGTCAGACAGCAGCTCCCACAGAGCTCTTGGAGCTCCTGGTGTTCTGGGGAGGAGTTTCCAAAACCCAGGTGGAAAAAAAATCCTTTCAAAGTCCAGATGGATGGAGCAATTCTGGAAAGAGTCACTCCTTCAGAAGAACAAATTCTGAGCAGAACCTTCTGATCCCATCCATCCTTCTCCCTCAGCTGCCTCAGTTTCCCACCTTTGGGTGCCTGTGGCAGCATTTCTGTGGCTGGGCACAGCAAGGGGGTGGCAGATGAGGATCAGGAGCCACTGCCTCACTCTCAGGGCCTCTCCAGCACCAAGGAGTCATTTCAAAGGCAGGGCTGGTGTCATCCCCGTGCTGACAAGAGGCAAGAAGATCCCTCACACGTGTTCTGCTTTTGGAAAGATGCTGTCCCTGGGAACTGTCAATATCTCAAACATTTGATCCTGGCAGTTCCCAGCCCACGTGGGCTTGAGCAGAGCAATTTTTGTGAAGGTTTTTCTCTGTTTCTTTATTCTTCTAATGAGGGTTTTCAGCTGAGCTGTGAGAGCTCCTTTATGTTTTTCACTCTTTCACTTATGGTTTTGTTGTTGTGGGGTTGTCATTTTGGGTTTTTTTTCCCTCTGAGTTAAATCTTTCCCTCTCTCATCTCCCAGGAAAAGCTGTAACAAAATTAAGGTGAGGAAAAAAGGGAAAATTTACTGGAACTGGTTCATGGTAAGTTGCCAAGAATCTGAAAATTACCCTCTCAGACGGTCTGTATTAATTCCCTAATGCAGCAATGATAAATCCTTATTAAAGAGGATAACATAAGGAGATTTTACTGCCTATAGGAAAACTCCAGGGTGCAAACAATGAGGAAACCCATCTCCCTCTTCTCCATGATCCCTGGAAGTGTCCAAGGGGAGGTTGGACAGGGCTTGGAGCAACCTGGGATAGTGAAAGGTGCTCCCCCCATGGGAGGGGCTGGAATGAGATGAAATTTTAGGTCCCTCCAACCCAAACCAGTCTGGAATTCTGTGATTCTGTGATCACTTTGTGATGCACGTGTGACAGTGCTGACACCAGCCCTGAGGGGGTGACATTATATTGATGAAAGGACACGGAGGGGAAGCCAGGCAAGGCCCAGAGTCTCTGCCCTAAACCTCTGCACTCCCCTGCTTGCAGCAGCTCCCGGGGGCAGCAGGCACACAGGAGCTGAAATGCAGCAGGTTTTGCCCTGTGGAGCAGCCTGAAGGTTCCTCTCCCTCACTCAGTGAGGGGCTCCTTCCCTCCCACCCCAGGTGCAGCACCAGGGCAGGGAACATGTGCCAAACTCCAGTCCTTAGCATTTCTGTGTTATTTCCAAGATCCCTGAGCTCCCCCTCTCTTCTGCTCTCCTTTATTCATGCACCACGCTGCCTTGCTGGGCTGGAGTGGGGAAAAAACCACTCTGCTTGTGCCTCATTACAGGGCTTGAGCCAGAGCCATGGAAAGCTGTAGCTATGGAAACTCCCAACCCTTTTTCCTGGTGGTTTTTGTTTTGTTGGTTTTTTTTGTGTGTGTCTCTTTGGAGATCCCAGGCAGGGCTGGCTGCAGCACCCAGGGAGTCCCCTGGTGTCACACAGGAGCTGCAAGCACAGAGCCAGCTCTGTGTCCCCAGGGCAGAGGAGGGGGACTGAGCAGGAAAAAGTGGGTTCCATGGAAAGCCAGCGCCCAGGAGAGCTCAGGAGATGTCACCAGCTGCCACAGAGCCACCCACAGCTGGCAGGGTGGGCAGGGACAGAGGGTGCTGTCTGAGCAGAGGTGGGCTGAGCACAGCCCTGGGGGACACAAGTGGGAATTTGGGATCTCTGAGCCATCTCCAGCACCCAGGAGGACCCATCTGCTGTGGATGAGCCTGAGAATTTGTGAGTAGCACTCTCCCAAAAGGGAACAGCAGAGAGCCAAGTGCCCTCTGCTCATAAAATATGACAGGGTTGGTGGAGGGTGTCCCTGCACCCCCCAGGCTGCATTTTATTTTAAAAGAGCTCCCTGGTTGCCAGCCTGGATCTGTGACTCCTGAGCAAAGGGAAGCAGGATGTGCAGCTCACAAAGACTTTAATCTGCTCAGGATCTTCCCATCCCACAGAGATGTGCTCACAGCCCCTGGAAGTGCAGAGCTGTTGGATTTAGTGCTGACTAAATGGAAATGGGCTGGAATTTGGTGGATTTCAGGCAATTTGGCTTCAAAAGCAGAGCTGTGATTTATCAGACAACTTCCCTGTCTGAAAAATGGGTCTTGGAGTAGCAGCACTTTCCCTGCCAGGCATGGCACTGCCAGAGCCAGAGAGGGAGAGCTGCTGGGCTGAACCAGAACTGCTGGGATGAACCAGAACTGCTGGGATGAACCAGAACTGCTGGGATGAACCAGAGGTGCTGGGATGAACCAGAGCTCCTGGGATGAGCCAGAACTGCTGGGCTGAACCAGAGGTGCAGGGATGAACCAGAGGTGCTGGGATGAGCCAGAGGTGCTGGGATGAACCAGAGGTGCTGGGATGAGCCAGAGGTGCTGGGATGAGCCAGAGGTGCTGGGATGAACCAGAGGTGCTGGGATGAGCCAGAGGTGCTGGGATGAGCCAGGGCTGTGTCCCAGCTGTGCAGGGAGGCTGAAGCTGCAGCTGGGGCAGTGTGGCCAGGCCGGGTTTTGTGTGACTGGGCCTGCCTGAAGCAGAAGCTAAAAAGTGCAAGCAGGAGCTCTGAAGCACTCAGGGCTTCCATTAGCACAGCTGGATGGCAGCAGAGGTGCCTCAGTCCATGATTTCCCATAGGGATGATTCTCCATGCAGAGGCTGTGGCATGTGCAGAGCCACAAATCCCAGGGGCTAAAGCAGCCACAGGAAGAGTTTCTGCTTCTGCTGCTCTGTGTGGCCATCAGAGGGTACCAGGACCTTGCTGTCCCTCTGTGCAGTGTCCCTGGCCTGTAAATGCTTGTTCCCAGGGTCATTTTGGATGGCAGTGCTGCTCCCATCCCATCCCAGAGCTGGTGCCCCCTGGAGCAGGAGGCAGCTCCAGCTCCCAGCCAGGGCTGTCACCAGCTGGGAGCTCACCTGGGGGCTCTGTGTGAGTGTGTTTGCCATCCCCATGGCCCAGCAGCCCTGTCTGAAACCTCGTTCTTGAGGCATTTCCTGGGAGATGGAGCAGCAGGAATGCTGGAGCGAGCCATTGGTGTCAGACAGCCTGGAGATGGGGTTTCATCCCCCAGCTGGAGAGATCCCAGGGGAATGCCCCATGGCCTCTCCCTTTATTTGAATAAAGCCAGAAAGGACTCCTCTGCCTCCTTTTTGGTCATAAATTTGTAGATTAATTTTCCCAACACTCTCGATGTCACCAACGCCCCTGTGGATGCTTTCAGGAGATGTGGCCGTTCATTTTCACAGAGGGACAGAGCAGGGTGGGCACTTCACCGGTGCAGAAATGTCCACAGTCACCTTCCCCAGTCCCTGTGGAGTGGGGACAGCAGCACCTCCAGAAGGGGACATTCCCAAGGGCAGCATGCAGGTGATTCAGCGATTCCCCCGGCCCTGCCAGCAGCGCAGCCTCTCCCCACGGAGCATCTGCAGTCATTGAAATTCCTGCCTGCCGTGGTGCTTAGTAAGCCTTCACGGCACTTTGATGAGCTGTGCAAATATTGTTTCTGTGAGGCTGATTTGCTTCTGCTCAGAGCCATTAGTGCCTCATTAGTGCCGAGCACACATTGCCGGGATGGGCAACCCCTGCATCCAAGGAAACCTTCTGAAGAGCGCTGGAAACAGCCTGAGAGCGAATCTCTGCTGTAAAACCCGTGTGAGAGGATCCCTGACTCTGCCGCCAACTTCTGCTTTTTTTAAAAGCAGGAAACCCCACGGTTGGAGTGGCTCTTGCTGTAGGATGGATCTCTGCATCAGCCCAAGCCTCCTCTGTTGGGTTTTGTTGTCAGTGCTGTCAAACAGGTTGTGGGGGTCACACCTGATGACCTTTAAAGGTCACTTTAACCCAAAAATTCAGTTCTCTGACAGGGACACCTGCAGGTGCATGCACAGAATGTCCCTGGTATTTGGAAAAAGCTTATACAACAAGGAGTTGTTGGACTGACACGTGATATTTAACAAAACACTTTTCATTATAAAATCCGGGGGGTTAATTATCTGTAATGTGGTTTTTATAAGCGGTTATATTGAATTATAACAGGAGCAGGCAGAAGGAGCAGCTCAGTGTGACCCATTCCCCACCTCAGCACTGCTCTGGGAGCACTGGGGGAGATTTGCTGGCTGCAAAGGGCTGAGCTGAGAATGGGCAGAGAGGAGAGGAACAGTCCCTGCTCCTTCCAGCCCTCTGGAGGAGTTTATTGTGTGTTCTGCTAGATGCAGACATGGGGGATACATCCCTAAATCACCCAGTGCTCACCTGTGTGATCCTGCTGTACCTCCAGCCTTGGTTTGCAGTGCCAGGGTAGTAAAACCTTTCCTGAGCAGGGTTTGTCCTGCCCTCAGCCATCCCCAGGTGTCCCCTGAGCCCTGCCCGAGCCTGGGGGTGGCTGGGATCCTGTTCTGCAGAGCTGAGCACTATTCCAGCAAGGTCCTGGCTGATAAATAGTTGATCAGGGGAGAATTTCCCTTTCCAATGTGTGGTTTGTGCTCTGGACATCAACGGGAGCTGAGACATCCCAGCTGCAGGAGGGCTGGGGGACTCTCCCAGGGGTTTGGGCTGTGGGCTACCCCTGTGACAGTGACAGTGACCTCTGTAGCTGGTTTTAAGTCTCCAAGGCCACCAGGAGGGGACAGGTGGATGTGGAATGTTCTGTTCTCTGTTGTGTTTGCAGTTAAAGGCCCAGGACAGTGTTACAGGCATCTCCCAGCTGGTGGAGCCCTCTCTGATGTGCCACAGGCTCACAGAATTCCTCTCATTCCAGGGATCATCAATGGTGGGACCCTTCAGGGTGGGGAAAGCCCCTCCTGAGTGCAGGAGCTGCTCTGCCAAGGGTGGTGTCTGAGCAGAGGTGGGCTGAGCACAGTCCTGGGGGATGCAGGTGGGAAATTTGGGATCTCTGCTGGGATCTCTGAGCCATCTCCAGCACCCAGGAGGACCCATCTGCTGTGGATGAGCCTGGGAATTTGTGAGTAGCACTCTCCCAAAAGGGAACAGCAGAGAGCCAAGTGCCCTCTGCTCATAAAATATTCACAAACCCCTTGGAGTGCCTGGAGATGGGGCTTCCCATGGGGACAGCACTGCTGGGCAAGCAGAGAACGGTGAGAGGTGACTCCTTGTGTTGGGGAGTGCCCAGGTGGCCTTGTCAAAGCCAGGGGTCTGCAGTGACCCAGCCTGGCTGTGTGAATCCCTGCAGGAACATCAGCCCCAGGCCAGGAATGCTCTCCCCAGGCCAGGAATGGTGTCCCCAGGTAAGGAATACTGTCTCCAGAACAGGAATTCTGTCCCCAGACCAGGAATGCTGTCTCCAGACCAGGAATGGTGTCCCCAGGCCAGGAATAATGTCCCCAGAACAGGAATGCTGTCCCCAGGCCAGGAATGCTGTCCCCAGGCCAGGAATGGTGCCCTCAGGAGGGGACAAGGAGCACACAGGACTGGTGCAGGGCCTCTGGTTGAAGTGGTTTTCATCTGGAAAGCCACGTTCCTGCCTTTCTGTGTTTCTGGCAGCTGCCCTGCCCTCTGGCTCTGGTGATGCAAAGGCTCCTGCTGGCACCTTGCCTGGCTGTTCCCAGAGCCCAGCTCTCATTCATTGACTGGGTAGGATTACAGGAACTGGGGGAAATGCACGAGGAAGGCTGGATTTGCCACCAAACTGGTGCTGGCTCGTGCTTTATTTGCTGCTTTCCCCCCTCCCAGGCTGGTGGCAGCTCCTTCACACCAATGCTCTCTGGTGTTTGCCTTTGTGGCGCTTACAGAGCTCCAGGGTGAACACAGAGGAGTGTAAACCAGGCTTATCCTGAATTTACAGCACCAAGGGCTCGGATCCAGCCTGCTCTGCCCTGGACACTTTTTTACAGTGGGATTTCTTGTTCTGATTAAAGATCCTGAATGCTGTCTGCACCCAGCTCTGGGACAGAAAGCAGCAATGTCCAGTGGCATCTGGGGCAGCCAGCATTGCTCACATTTTTCCCTGGCATCATACTGAGCTCTTTTTCTTCCTTCTGAGGCAGGGCCTGACCAGCAGTGTCAGTGTCAGCATTGCTGGCAGGTGGATGAGCTGGGAAGTGGCTGCATTGCCCACGCAGGGCAGGACCTGCAGTGCTGCTCTCCCTGCAGCGCACAGGCTCAGGCCCATCTGCCCTCACACAGCTGCTCAACACCCACCTTCCACACAGAATTAAATCTCCCCAGCCCCATCACCCCCCCACTGAGGTCCTTCCCCTGGATCTTTGCCACTGAGCTGCCTGGATGAGGGTCAGCCTGGGGGCTGTGCTGGGCTCAGTCCCCCCTCAGAGGCCCTTCCCTGGTGCTGGAGGACACCCAGGCAGGCCCTCGGTGCTCAAGCAGCTTGTCCAAACCCAGAGCAGAGCCAGGGATGTGCTCGTGCACAGCACAGCCAGGACAGGCAGGGTGGTGTCACTCCAGGACACAGGCTGGCCTCCCCTGCTCCCTGCTGAGGGTGGGATGGCTGTTTTCCTTTTTTTTTTTTCTCTCCTGTCCTTTCTCCATCTTGGCTGTTAGGAAGCACAGGGCAGAGCTGAACCCTGTTCCCCTGCACAAACCATGAGCCAGGGGCAGGGTCTTACACTGAGTGTCCCTGGAGCAGGGGGGTTTCTGTGTCTGTTTGTCCCTGTGTGTTCACCACGGGGAGCAGGAGGTGTTTCTGTTCCCTGTTCCCTGGAGCAGGAGGGGTTTCTGCCTCTGTTTGTCCCTGTGTGTTCATCAAGGTGGGCTCTCAGCTCCCTGCTGTTCCCTGGAGCAGGGGTTGTTTCTGTGTTTGTGCTCACCAGGGTGGGCTCTCAGCTCCTGCCTGCTCCAGCACCAGGCAGGATCAGTCCTGCCAGCACTCCTGTCTGTGCTGCCAGCTGCAATTTTGTACCCAGTCTGGCTGTTTTGTCTGAATGTCAAGCTCCTGGAGACAGGTGGATGGGGGCAATTCCCACATTTTGTGGTGAATAGAGGGCTGTGCTGCCTCTGGCTCCCAGGGCTGCTGGGGGATGCAGTGGCAATACAGAGGGACACTTTTTTTTTAACAACTTGCCATGGCAGCACTTCCAGCTGGTGCAAAACTCTTTGGAATGACTTTATGACCCTGCAGATGGGAGCTGGGTTGGGATGGGACAGCTGAAAGCCTCATTTATTTAATTGCCCAGAAGATTATCCTTAATCCCTGCAAGTTGGCTTAACTAGGTGCTCAGAGGAATCTGGGAGCAGTTTCCTTTTCCATGCCCAGGTCTCCTTCCCCCTCCAGCTTCAGCAGCAGGATCAGACCAGTCCACACGAGCCTCTGGACCTGCAGCTCAGCTTTCCAGAGCCAGGTATTTGTTGGAGCCTTGGTTTGGGCTGAGCTCAGCCCCCCCAGCTGCTCGGAAGCCTTCCTCCCACGCAGCCCTCCCCAGAGGCTGCACAGAGCCAGGCACAGCTGTGAGCAGCCTCTCCCCACACTGGGCACCCCTGGTGGTCCAGGGGCCGTGTTCAAGGTGCTGGGGAGGTGGAAAGAGGATGGTTTCTCACCCCAACCCTTCCTCTCCCATTCAGTGTTGCTCAGGAGGAGCTTCCCCCAGCCCCTGGGTTGGGCAGTTCCTCGTGGCAGTGCCCAAGGGAAGGCAGGAATCCCAGAATCCCAGAATCCCAGAATCACAGAGTCACAGAATCACTGAGTCACAGATCACAGAATCACACAGAATCACAGAGTCACAGAATCACAGAATCACAGAATCACTGAGTCACAGATCACAGAATCACAGAATCACAGAGTCACAGAATCACACAGTCACAGAATCACAGAATCACAGATTCACAGAATCACAGAGTCACAGAATCACTGAGTCACAGAATCACACAGTCACAGAATCACAGACTCACAGAATCACAAAATCCCAGAATCACAGAATCACAAAATCACAGAATCACAGAATCACACAGTCACAGAATCACAGAATCACAGATTCACAGAATCACAGAATAATGAGGTTGGAAGAGACCTCTAAGATCATCGTGTCCAACCTGTGCCCTAACACCTCCACCAGACTGTAGCACCAAGTGCCATGTCCACTCTTTTTTTTTAAAACACATCAGAGGGTGAGGCAGATCCAGCCCTTAGTGAACAGCTCAACCTCAAAATCCACATCCTCAGCCATGGCAGGGATGTGCAAAGCAGGCAGGTGGCACAGGGCTGTGTCTAAAACCAAACAGCTTCTGCAGGACCTGCACTTCCACAATCTGGGAATTGTGAAATGGTTTTGGTTTGTAGCAGCACAGCCTGTCCTTTTCACTCTGAGGAAGGAGAAGTCTTGCATCAAGCCCTGTGTGCTCCCAGTACCCCCAGGGCCACCATCACCCCATGGCCCTGGGGACCCCCTTCCTGCAGCAAAGGGCTGCTGGGCTGGGGGCAAAGAGCCTGTGTGGGGTTACAGCCCCCCTGCAGCCCCTTCCTGCTCTCTGCCAGGGATGGATGATGTGCTGGGGGCTGAGTCTGGATGGGTTCAGGCAACCTTGGGAGCTGGAGGGCTCCTAAAGCTGGAGGAAGGAGCTGAGCTCTCCTGGGATTGAGTCTCTGCCTGTGCTCCTCAGAGCAGGGCTCCTGCATACCTTCTCAAAGACCACAGCAGAGCTGCAAAGCACTTCCTTTTACCAGGATATTTATTGCTAAATATATGAATCTGGGAGCCTGTGGAGCATGAAATTAGGAACAAATGTAAAAAGGAGGTCTAGACAGGAATTGTTCAGCTTATGGGCCTCCACATGCTCTGCTTTCCTCCCCCTTTGCACGCTGGAGGGTTTAAAGCTTCCAGGTATGCAGCTTTAATCAGAGAAGTATGTTTGGGGAGGGGAAAAGGCAGAAATGCAAATGGTCCAGCTCCGGAGGGAGCAGTGGCTTCGATGCCACGTCTGGCTGGGCTCGGCTGGACAGGAACCAGGGAAATCGGCTCCTGCAGCCCTGGCTTGTGCCCCGGGGCTTTAATTAATGGGTGGAAGAGCCAGAGAGCCCTCCCTGGCAGAGCTCTGCCTGCCACCTCCCATCTCAGGCCAGCAGGGAGATGCTGATGCTCTCTGATGGATGCAGCTCCCATCCTCCAGGTCCTGCAGGGTTGAGTGGCCACCCCAGAGCCAGGTTCCTGTCCCAGCCCTGCTCCCCCTGCCCTTGACTCCAGGAGATTGCAAATGGGAGCAGCAAAGGGCCCAGGGATGGGCATTTCCAGCTGGCACCTGGCCCAGCCAGGCGCCTCCATCCCTCTTTAAACAGCAGCCAGAGTTTCTAAATCACTGGTGCATCGTTTGCAAACCCTTCTCCTGACTGTGCTGCTCCCCCTGAGCCTCCTCAGAGCGTTTTCCCGAGGAATGAGGGCAGGATTTGGCCCTGCTCTTGCCCCATGGCCGTGGGGTGTGAGAGGGGTGTGAATTCCCTTCCCTCCTCCCGAGCTGCTCAGCAGCACCATAAAACGTGATGCTGCTTTATCCATTCAGCACTCACCCAACTTTAGCAGGACATGAAGTGCCTGAAAATATGGCCCAGGTTTGTTTGCTTTGGAAGCAGGTTAAATCCCTGACAGATACAGTTGCTTTTCCTCGGGTGCTGAAGTAATTTGGGGCTGGGGTGGCTGGTTTTTGGTTTAACCTGATAGCACGAGCTGGGAGCCAGCTTTGTTAAAGCACTTGGAGAGTAGGTGGTCAGGGTAGCATTTCTCCCTTAATTTATGTCTCTCCTGCTGTTCCCAGCCTGAACTAAAATGTTGCTGGAGCTTTATTTGTGCCAGTTTTAGTGCCACTGTCTCGTGGCTGCTGGCAGGTGTGAGCAGGCTGGTACCCTGTCACCCCAGCATCCTTCCTGGGGCAAAACCTGTGTCTGATCCTGGGGTGGAGAGGAACTCGAGGCCTTTCCTGAGCATTCAAGGCAGGGATGCTGAGAGCAAACCCCTGCTGGTGTCGCAGGGCTCGTGCTGTGCATGATACACAACATCTGGAGAGGGACAAGGACCTTCTGCTGCTCCCTGTGCTGTCCCAGCTCCCAAGGGGTGTTCCAGGGGGAGAAGAGTGCTGGTGGTACCCCAAAACACAAGCTGAGCCACAGCACCTCTGTGATGTCCACTGACAGCTCACCTAGGGCTGTCAAACATCATCCTGGGGTGCCCCCAGAGCCCCCCAACACTGTGGCATGGCCGTGGTGAAGTGGAGGATCCTGGTGCCTCAGACAGGTCCTGCTCTCAGGGAGGGCAGCACCCCACTCCCTGCAGTCCTTAAAGGCTCACTTAGCAGCTGAGGTTATTCCAAATTAAAATACCACATTGTTTTCATGGGGAAAATGGATTAGAGGCTCAGAGAAAAATGAGTGCAGATCAGAAATCCTTATGGCAAAGCTCCTTCTCCCATCACTGGAGCTTTCTGCCACCAGGTAGGAGCTGGGAGAGTGCCCTTGGTGCCTGGTGTTATTTTCCTTGGCTCTCCCTCCTGATGTGACCCCAGAGCTGCTTCTCACTCAGCATGAAGTTTTTTAACCTTTACACCTGCAAGGTGGCATTTTTGGGGACTCCTTGGTGACTTCCCACGGGTACCCCTGGATCCTGATTCTGCCCTTCAGAGCCCTCCTGCTTTTTAACCCGCTTCAAAGTGGGGTAAGCAGAGAGTTTGGGGCTCTGCAGCTCATCCCCTCACCCCTTGCACTCCATTTTGCAGGCTGTTAATGGAGAAGAGGGCGGATGACAGCCGGGACCGTGGTCATCACAGGTGGAATTTTAGCGACTGTCATTTTACTCTGTATCATCGCCGTCCTCTGCTACTGTAGGCTCCAGGTAAGGCTCGGGGGTGCCTCAGCGGGGAGGGCTGATGGTGTGGGAGCTTTGGGGGTGCCAGCTGAGCCCCTCCCGTTTCAGTACTACTGCTGCAAGAAGGATGAATCCGAGGAGGACGAGGAGGAGCCCGACTTCGCCGTGCACTCGCACATCCCTCCGCTGCACTGCAACCGCAACGTAGTGCTGACCAACGGCCCCTCGCTCTACTCCTCATCCCCCTTCGCCAAAAAACCAGCCCAGAGCCGGCCCAGCTGCCCCAGCTGCACTCCCTACGAGCCCCCCACCTCCTTCCTCCAAGAACCCCCCACCTCCTTCCTCCAGGAGCCCCCCACATCCTTCCTCCAAGAGCCCCCAACCTCCTTCCTCCAGGAGTCCCCAACCTCCTTCCTCCAGGAGCCCCCAACCTCCTTCCTCCAGGAGCCCACCACATCTTTCCTCCAGGAGCCCCCCACCTCCTTCCTGCAGGAGCCCCCCACCTTCTTCCTGCAGGAGCCCCCCGAGGATCTGCACAACGGGGGGGACAGGGTGAGCTACAAGACGGTGAGCCAGGAGGATCTGGCGCTGCCCGTGTCCAACCTGCAGGCGCTCAACCCCAACCGGCTCTCGGCCATGCGGGAGGCGTTCTCCCGCAGCCGCAGCATCAGCACCGATGTCTGAGGTGCCGCCCGCCCACCCAGCCCTGGGGCATTTGGACAGCAGCGGGGAGGACTGGTTGGAGTTCGTGGAGGAGTTTTGAATAGGGAAAAAACAAAAAACAAAAAAATGAAGTGAATGTATTTTGATAGGCTGGCCGTATAAAGGGGGAGCAGAGCAAACTCAAGTGAGGAGTGTGGGGGTGTAGCTGGAATGAGAGGTTTCCCAGCTCTGCAGAGTTTGCTTTTTTCTTTTATAAAGAGGATTTTGATATTGAGCATCCTTTTCTATGGAGGAGTTGCCCCTCCTCACCGTTTGGCCAGGGGTGATGAGCAAATGATGGGGCTCATGGGTGGCTGAAAACGGCTGAAAACGTGCTGCAGGTCAGCAGCAGCTGCTGGCGTGACCTGAGGGCCCCAGGATACACTCAGCCACCCCAAAATGTCACTGCCCACCCTTCTGCCAGCCTGTGCTGTGCTGCTCCCTGCTGCAGCCATGGGGGTGGCTGTGGGTGTGAGCCCTGCGCCATCCCCAGCCCATCCCACTGCCCCAGCCAGGCACTAATCCCAGGTGCCAGGCACTAATCCCAGGTACCAGGCACAATCCCCTCAGGGTTAGGATGGTGACTGGGCCTGTCCCTGGAGCCCCCCAGAGTGGCCTCATGGACTCCATGAAGGAGCTGGGCTGGGGATGTAAAACGTCTGCATTACTCAGTGATGGAAATCACACACAGCACACCTTGGGATGGAGGAAAATCCCTGTGGATAATCAGCATCCCTGCTCCAAGTGATGCCACACACAACTCCTGGCTGAGGGTTCCTGGCACAGGGGTCACCGTGTGTGTGCCCACCCCTTGCATGCACATTTTTACATTTATTTGTTTGGGAGAGGTTTTTTAAACAAAAATTTTAAAAAAAGACACCTTTCCCCCATCCAGGACAGTGTCAAAACACTTTTAAATTTAATCAAAACCTGCAATTTGCATTTTCCATTGAGCCATTTGCCATGGCTGGGCAGCCTGGCTGTGGCACCAGCTCTGTCCCATCTGGATGCAGCAGGGACAGCCCTGGGGGAGCAGCAGGCTCAGAGCAGGTCCCTCTGCACCAGATGTGCTGCAAGGGAGCCCTTGGGCTTACTCAGAGATTCAGGAGAGGAATTGAAGCACTTAGGGGCCTCCTGCTCTGGTTTCTCCTGGCTGTCTCCATTCCTCCCCTCCATGTGACAGAGCTCCCTGTTTCTCCCGGACTGGGCATTATTCAGGTTAAAAGCATCACCTGGGGATGGCTGGTGAGGATGGACTGGCTGCACAGAGACTCAGATGGCCTCAGGGCTGTGCTCCAGAGAGATTTTCCTTTTTAAAGATGTTCTGGGAAGAAGCAGCCATGGCTGCAGCCCCCAGGGCTCATGGACACTGTTTGCAGCCTGGCTGGGTTATTTTACTTCAAACCACTGAGGGCTTTTAATTCCACAGGAAATCTTTTGAAGTACAAGTCAGTCTTTGCAAATGAGTATCTTTGACTTTCTGGGGGGGTTCTGTTTGGGGAGGGCTGGGGTTGGTTTCCTACGTGTTTAATATTCCGGGCTTGGTCCCTGTGGCCCAGCACATCCCAGAGGGATGCAGCCACTCAGGCCATGCCCTCATGTACAGTTCTCACTGGGGTTTGTTCCCATGCCTTGAGCCCTTCTCTTCCTGTTTTTTGTGATTTCTCCTACCAGCCTTCCTTTCCTCCTTTTTTTCCTCGTTTCTTTCCCTTGTAGCTTGGAAATTCAGCAAATGGTTGGCTTTCACTAACCCTCACCTGGTGATCTGTTGTACAGGACTTTGGGAATCTCAGATTTGGGGAGGGAAAAAGTCAAAAAATGAAAAAAAATTAAAAAGAAATAAATTACTTTGACATGGGTTTTATGGGTTTTGTTGTTTGTTTGGGGTGTTTTTTGCCCCTGCATCTGCAAATTTGGGGTGGTGTTTGCAAAGGGCTCAGGAGCTCCCTGCTGCTGAGGGAGGGTTGCAGCAGACTTGGGGTGCACAGAGAAGTTTGGGGGATGCTAAAGAGCCTTTGCCTCACTGTCTGGGGGTCACACAGTAAAAACACAGAGCAATAACCCCTTGGGAGCTCAGAAAGGCCCTTTTCTTACTGGCACCATGTGAAGTCTCTCTGTTCCCAAACCCCTGAGGAGCTTCAGGGCTGCAGCTTCTAAAGCCACAGAACCCCAAAGGGCCCCCAAAAGTCCCAAAATCCCCCCACTGTTGGGACTTTTCCTCCCATCACTGTCCAAGTAGCTGTGATTCTCCTGATTTAAAGCTTCTCTGCCTCCCCTGGGCACCAGCAAATCCCCAGCCCCAATTCCAGTGTTCCCAGCACTCCACTACAAACTGAAGAATAAAACAAAATACCACCATAAATATGACAACTTTATTAAAATATACATATGAGTACAAATTAATGATTATATGGATAAAGTTCACTGTCTGTAAACAAATATATTAAAAAAGAGCACGTCTTTTTTGTGATATAAAGTGCAGTTATGTTTCCATATTATATACAATATGTCAGCATCAGGGAGGGGTTGTAAGGACTATGAAACTAACATTTGATTATAAGATAAAATTCTCTGAAAAAGTATACACCTACATATTACAAAAAAGGGCTTGAGTTTATTTAACAAACAGCTTCCCACCATGTTAATTCAGCTAAGGAGAGCCTGCAGGCCCTGGGATAAATCAGGAGAGAGGCACCAAGACCATTTTGGGAAGGGAAACTTGCACTTCCCAGAGTTCACACCTTCCCCTCGCCAACCCCAACCTTGCACCGAGGGAAGAAACAGGACAGGACCTTGGGTGTAGCTGGATTTTGGGGGGGGGAATCAAATATACAAGATTTCTGTACAGCTCTGACCCCGGGGGGCTCCCAACGTCCAGCGGCCAGGAGAGGAGTTCTGCCTCGGTGGGGACACACAAAGCAGGCCAAGAGCATCCTTGTCAGCAGTGTTTGGGGTGTGAGGGCAGGGGGAAGGGGGAGCCCTGGCTCAGGCAGCCCTGCCCTAGGAGTGGGGGGCACGGCAGGAGCGGCAGCAGGCTTTGCTGTAGTACCAGTGGCTGCACAGGTTCACCTTGATGGCCAAGGCACAGTTGGTTCCTGCCTGGTCCTGGCAGCTGTCATCTGCAGGGAGAGAAAACACACTTTAGCAGGACATGAAGTGCCTGGAAATATGGCCCAGGTTTGTTTTCTCTGGAAGCAGGTTAAATCCCTGACAGATAAAGTTGATTTCCCTCGGGTGCTGAAGTAATTTGGGGTTGGGGTGGCAGGTTTTTGGTTTAACCTTTGTTAAAGCACTTGGAGAGTAGGTGGTCAGGATAGGATTTCTCCCTTAATTTATGTCTCTCCTGCTGTTCCCAGCCCGAGCTAAAATGCTGCTGGAGCTTTATTTGTGCCAGTTTTAGTGCCACTGTCTCATAGCTGCTGGCAGGTGTGAGCAGGCTGGTACCTTGTCTCCCAGGGTTCTATGTCTCAAAGCATGCCATGGAAAAGAAGAAGAAAATAAACAATTGTGAGCTCATGAGGTCATTTCCCACCTTACCCAGCTCTAAACACCATGGGATGAGCAACAGCATCAGCCCAGCTGTGGCTGCCACCTCCCTGACATCCCCTGGAAAGCACCATGGAGCTTTTCCAGAAATGTCATTGTCAGCCTGGGCAAAGGCATGAGCAGGTTGATCTGTTCCTTCACACCTGGCAAGGCTTTGGAGTCTCACTTGGTCCCAGCCCTGAAGCTCAATGTCTCTGCTGTAAAACAGAGCTGCCCAGGGACTGCTGGAGCCACCAAGGCACTGAGTTGTCCCCAAGTCAAGGGCTTCCCCTGGTAGGGATTCACAATTTCTATCCCAAGGAGGCTTTCTGAGAAAGAGAATGGGAATCCAGCAGTGCTACATCCAGAGTTAGGGGCAAGTGAGATGCTGGAGAAAGGGATGAGACTGCTTCAGCACTCTCCCAGCTCCTTTCAGTGCAATATTTTGCTTCAAACACATAGGATTTATACTTTTTTATACATATTTTTTGCTTCAAATCCATAGGATGCATGAAACCAGGCTGCTCCTAGGGCAAGGTGGTCGCGAGGCAACTCCCAAGCTCCATGGATCCCAAGGGAATGGGCAGCTGAGAGCACCCAGAGCTGAGCCAGGAGCTGGCCCCAAATCTGTCACCCATTTTCATGCTTTTCTCCCACACTGTCCTTATTCCCAAATCCTATTAAAGGATTAGAACTGTGTGTTTGCTAAAGATCACAGGGACTCTGAGCCAGCAGACGAGCCAGATAACGAGATAGTTACAAATCCCACAGGACACCTGAAGACCAAAAATCATTAAAATAATGGCACAGACAGAACTTCCTCAGCTCTAGCTGGAATCTTACAGAAGCAGCACCCAAATCAGCTCTCCAAAGGCCCCTTTTATCTTCAGGTCAGAGCATGATTCTTCTGAGCTCTCCTCTTAATTTATCTCCAGAAGGAGCCTGTGCATTACTTGGGCACAGAGGGAGAGCTGTCCCTGGTGTCCTCCCTGGGATCATTATCCAAATGGGGCAGTGCTGCCGGAGGGATCCATGGAAAACCAAGGCTGTGGGGCTCACCTGGGGGCTCTGTGGGGCAGGGCTGCAGGTCACAGGTCTGTTTGCCCACCGGCTTCACCAGCGGGTCGCAGCCCCGCACGATGTCCTTGCCCTGGTAGCACTTCACATCCCGCATCCTCACGCCAATCCCGCAGGTTTTTGTGCACTGGAGGACAGAGAGAAAGGGTGAGGCAAGACCCTGCCATGCCAGGGGACTCTTCTGAGCCAGAACCTGCTCACTGGAGATGTTGGGGCAGGAGGAGAATGTCACATCCCAGTGCCACACCGCTGTGCCCTCGCTCTGTCTTTGCTGCCAGCACCATCAGCTTCTGCCCAGGGTAGGTGGATGTGGTCCCACCCCCTGGCTCTAACACCCTCCCTCCTTCTGCTGCCCTTCACAATGGACCACAAACCAGCTGGCCCTGTCCAGGTGATGCTCTGTAGGACATGGGTGGCCATGGAATCCCCAGAGCACCAAGAGCGGGGTTGTGGGGTCTCTGTGCATCCCTGGGGGGTGTGGAGCCACTGCTGGGCCCAGCACTCACTGCCTGCTGCCCTTTGGATGCCTCGTGGAGCTGGGAAGGCAGCAGGGTTGCTTTGGTTAATTATAGGGTTTGCAAGACTAAAAATGAGGCTCCTGGAGCTCAGATCAGGGAGGCTGCATCCAGGAGGGCTTGCAGGAAGCAAGGCTTGGACCCTTGGCCACTGAACCCTGGCTGCCTTTTGGGTTGTGCAGGGTGATGGAGCATCCCCAAATTCTGCATCCCTGGGGCAGCCACCCTGTGGGCTCCATGCACACCCCCAGCCACACTCCCAGGCAAAAAATAAAGAAAAAAAAAAATAAAGCTACAGCTGGTCCCAAACAGCCCCTCTCAGTCCTGTTCTCCCTGAGCACAGACAGCCCCAGCTACACCATGTAGCAAAAATACCCTCAGGGACCACGTCCTGCAGGGACTCACCCATCTCCTGGGGGTTCTGCAGGCAGAGGGACCCTTGGTGCAAAGGGATGGGGCAGCACAGCCCTGGGGCCCCCTCTCTGCTCACCTCAGACCAGGGGGTTGTGTACCACTTGAAGCAGGGCCTCTCGAAGCACGTGCTCTCCTCCACGGGCTTCTTGGCCACGTCACAGTCAGAGGGGCTGCGAGTCTTGATCTTGCCATTGACAATCTCCAGGCAGAGCACGATCCTCTTCTTCACACCCCGGCCACACGTCGTGTTGCACTGTGGGGTCATGAGCAGGGCCCTCTGAGAGCTGTAACCCCATCTTGAGACCTCTGAGGGCACCCCAAAGCACAGGAGCCACCTGAGAGCTGTTACCCCATCCTAACCCCTCCAAGGGCATCCCAAAGCACAGCTGAGAGCTGCACACCTCATCCTGAGCCCTCTGAAGGCACCCCAAAGCACAACTGAGAGCTGTAATTGCATCCTGACCCCTCTAGGGCACCCCAAATCACAGGAGCCACCTGAGAGCTGCACACCCCATCCTGAGCCCTCTGAAGGCACCCCAAATCACACCTGAGACCTGCAAACCCCATCCCACCCCCTCCAGGGCACAGGATCTGCACTTACCCGCTCCCAGTCCTGTGCCAGCCAGTGTGAGGGGCAGTTCTTGTCCCCACAGGGGTGGATGGCCAGGGGCTTGGTGTCCAGGTTGCACTGGGACTCGGGCACCACGCGCCCGTCGCTGGTTTTGCAGTACACGTGCCGGATCATCCTGCCCTGCCCGCAGCCGCCACTGCACTGCAACCACAGTGGGCACTCAGTGCCAAGGATCCCCCCTGACCCAGCCCAGAGCAGGGACAGGGCCCTCACAGCAGGGACAGAACCCCCAGAGCAGGGACAGAGCCCTCATGGCAGGGACAGGGCCCTCACAGCAGGGACAGAACCCCCAGAGCAGGGACAGAACCCCCAGAGCAGGGACAGGGCCCTCACAGCAGGGACAGAACCCCCAGAGCAGGGACAGAGCCCTCATGGCAGGGACAGGGCCCCCAGAGCAGGGACAGGGCCCTCACAGCAGGGACAGGGCCCCCATGGCAGGGACAGGGCCCTCAGAGCAGGGACAGGGCCCCCACAGCAGGGACAGGGCCCTCATGGCAGGGACAGGGCCCCCAGAGCAGGGACAGGGCCCTCAGAGCAGGGACAGGGCCCCCATGGCAGGGACACAGCTCCCATGGCAAGGACACAGCTCCCATGGCAGGGACAGGGCCCTCACATCAGGGACAGAACCCCCAGAGCAGGGACAGGGCCCCCAGAGCAGGGACAGGGCCCCCACAGGGCTCAGCTGACTCCCCACACCTGCCTCCCCCAAATTTCACAGGGGTTTTGGGACTTTAAACAGCCACAGGGATGCTCAGCGGATCGTCCAACAGAGATTCCATCATCACGGAATCCCAGACTGGTTTGGGTTGGGAGAGACCTTAAAAATCATCTTGTTCCATCCTTGTCACGGGCAGGGACATCTGCTGTCCCAGGTTTTTCCAAACTCTGTGCAGGGGTTTGGAAAAGGAGAGGTTTATCCTTGGACACTTCCAGGGATGGATGGGACAGCTACAATTTTTCTGGACAACCTGTGCCACAGCCCCAGCACCCAGCATGTCTCAGGGCAGGCAAAAGGGGAAGCACCATGAGCAGGGAACCCCAAAGTGGCTCCCAAAGTGGCAAAGGGGACCAAGAAAGTGGCTGCAAAAATCCAGCCCTCAGTGCCCAGAGCAGCCGGTGCTCCCCGTGCTTCCGTGGTTGCTCTTGCAGAGGCTCTCGGTGTTTGCTAGCACTGCTGCTGCCATGGAAACTACTTATTTTTAGCTGATGTGAATGTATCAAAACCTGGGTAAAAATAGCTTGGGATGGAGGGGGTCTCTGGAGCAGAATTGTGCAGGAAGGGAAAAAGCCAGGGGGGGAGGAAAAAAGAAAGAGAGTGAAAGAGAATAGAAAATAAGGAGGAAAGAAAAATAGGGAAAGGGAGGAAAGGAGGAAAGAGGAAAGGTAAAGGGGAGAAAGGGAAAAGAGAAAGGGGGAAACAGAAAATTAAAAAAAGGAAAAGAAGTTAAAAGGTTCAATTTCTGGGCATGGAGCATCAGCATTGCCAAGGAATGTTGTACAGCAGACAGACAAGAGGATTTTGACACCCACTAAGGCCCTCAGCCAGGTCTCTCAGGGTTTAACCCCTGCTGTACCACATCCCCCACAAGGCAGGAGCCCAGGGGAAAGGAAAAGGATCCACTGGGATGCTGGATCACCCCCAGTGCCTGAGCCAGGGTGGCACAAGGCAGGAGACCAGGGGATGGAACAGGATCCACTGGGATGCTGGATCACCCCCAGTGCCCAAGCCAGGGTGGGACAAGGCAGGAGACCAGGGGGAGATGGAACAGGATCTACTGGGATGCTGGATCACCCCCAGTGCCAGGGCCAGGGTGGCACAAGGCAGGAGCCCAGGGGAAGGAGCAGGATCCACTGGGATGCTGGATCACCCCCAGTGCCCAAGGCAGGAGCCCAGGGGATGGAACAGGATCCACTGGGATGCTGGATCACCCCCAGTGCCTGAGACAGCGTGGCTCAGGGTGACAGTGCTGGCAGAGGTGACCCGAGAGACCGAAAACAGTGGAATTATTTGAGGCCAGCTCCCAGCACAGGCTGCCTGCAGGTTTGTTGGGACCCACGTGCAGGTTTTTTTGATGAACCCAACCCCAAATCCCCGAGGAGCAGCAGGGACAAGCCAGCCTGGGGTGGGACACGACGGCCACTCAGGCGGCCACGGCGGGGTCTCACCGGTCCCCAGTCGGACACTGTCCACTGCCGGTCACACGGTGGCCCCGTGCAGTTCTTCTCGGCCAGGGGCCGGGCGCTGGCATCGCAGAGCTTCTCCTCCTCCGAGCAGCGGATGTCCCTTGTCACCACGCTCCGCTCCCCGCAGCGCGCCGGGCACTGCCGGAGGGGACAGCGACATCACCGGGGCTGCCGGCACCACGGCAGCTGCCGGGCTCGGGGTTGGGTTTTCCCCCATATTTGAACACAAAAGTTTAAAAGCACACGATGGAAATGCGCAAATGACTCGCCCAAGCCCCCTCCACAGCCCCAGCTGCGTCCTGCCCATGCTCTCCAACAGGTGATGCCAGAGGGGGGAAAAGGCTCCAGGAGGGTCTGCTCAGAGCTGAGCAGCTTTAGCTGTCACTTGGAGACACGGTGAGATCTCCCTCGCCTCCTTCCCAGGAACAGCCAGCTCCTTTCCACCTCTTTGGAGAATGTTTTCTCCTCCTGACTACACAACTGAGATTTTTATGCTGTGGATAAATTTGGCACCGTGCAGCCCAGTGACATTATTTAGAACTGAATTTGAGTTACTACAGTCTCACATACACATTACATTTGCTCCATGCATAACGTAAAGCAGGGAAAAGTGTCAACAGCACAGGGCCCAGACGCACCGTGCCGAGATGTTAATCCTCAGAGCCCTGAAATGTGCTTTTTTTAATGCCTATTTCCCCAGCCAACTTGGCACCCCACCTCTGATGGGATCCAAAGGAGATTAGCTTTGCTGCTGGCTAAGAACAATCTACTCCAGCACTGTCTCAAGCAATCTGTCCCTGACAAATGCTGGAGGAGAATACACATTTCTGTAAAATAAACCACTCATTTGCTATGCTGGACAAAATAACGCTCCAGCACGTGCTCAGGGAGCTCCTCTCTACCAGCTGGGAAAGTCAAAACATCCTGCACCACCAGGGAATGCACCAGCCCCTCTGTCAGCTCCAGGGAAATGATGCACACCAGCTTGCAGGGGAATGGAGACGTTTAAATTATGACTAAGATGAGTTTTTGGGAGCTTCCCAGGAGGAAGAGTCATATTCCTCGTGATGCAACCCATGGGGCAGGTTGGCACCCACGGACAGCTTGGCTCAGAGCTCATCTGCTCCTGCTTAGATCAGGTCTGTGCTTGATTTGGGAAGAGGCACCCCGAGGAAGCAGCACTGGTTTGGTTGTTTCCATGGGTTTGTGTTTGTAAGGGATGTGGTGGAGCATTGTCTGTGCCTGGGAAGGGATTCAGGGGCACAAACCCTCTCCAGAGGTTTTCCCAAGGAAACCAGTGAGCTGGAACCCTCCCCAAACTGTCTCCCAGAGGCTCTGGGGACTGGCTTTAGGCATAGCTAGAGAAAGGTTTCATTCTGCATGTGGTGCAGAGGAGGTGAGGAAGGGACATTTATAGGGATGTAATTCATGTGGGATTCAGGATCACCTTCCTGGCATGTTGGGTTTGAAGAGGCTGCCAAGGAAATCCTGATGGGGAGATCTGAGCCCTGGGCTCCTGCCCTACCTGTGAGTGACCAATGGCAGTGGCCTCCCATCCTAAAGTGGAGCCAGGCCTTCATTTTAGGGGGAAAAATATTGATGCACATTGATCCACATCATTACTGCAGGCAGTGTATCCTAAGAGGCCAATGGCTGTGGATGGTTATTGATGAGCATTGATGCCTCAGGTTTAACTTTTCTATTTTTCAGATTCTGTGCTGCTTTGGTGTGTAGTTCTGAGCTTCATATTAGGGGATGGTGAGCTCTCTGCATAGAGTGGGGAGACAAAACAATTCCTTCTCTAGCTGGGCACCAAGGACAAATGATCCAAATCTCAGGCCCAAGAGCACAAACAATGTGGGCTGGAGAGAGAAAAACAAGAAGGATGGGACTGCACAACCTAGAGCTGTAATTGGACAATGAACTCCAAGATGCAAATGGAGCAGAACTGATGAAAGTGACAGACCCCGGGAGTGGTTGTGCATTTTGGGACCATTTTGGTTCATGTTGGGTTCATTTTGTGACCATTTTGGTTCATCTTGGATGTAGCCCTGGCTGGGCTCTTGAGCTGCCCAAGGTGAATCCATTGAGAAGATCCTTTTAATAAAACCCTACTTTATTTTTTAACTCCATCTAGCCTCTTTTTTAGGTCACGTGGTGACCTAAAAAGCATCAGGAATCACAAGGCATCACAATTAACTCCAAGATGCAAATGGAGCAGAACTTATCAAAGTGAGAGGCCCCATGAGCGATCGTGCATTTTGTGACCATTTTGGTTCATCTTGGGTTCATTTTGTGACCATTTGGGTTCATCTTGGGTGCAGCCCTGACTGGACTCTTGTGCTGTCCAAGGTAGATCCAATGAGGATATCCTTTTAATAAATCCCTACTTTAACTCCATCTAGCCTCTGCTCTAGGTCATGTGATGACCTAAAAAAGCATCAGGAACCACAAAGCATCAGGATAAATTGGAAAAGGGAGCAAAGGCCAGGCTCAGGCGCTGCCCTGGCCAGCAGGACTCACCTCTGACCACTCGGACATCTCCCACTGGGGCCCGCAGGCCGGGTTCTTGCAGACCTTGCGCTCATCGGGCCGGGCGATGTCGGCCGCCTCGCACAGGTCGCTGTAGACAGAGCTGTCGAAGCCTGGTGAGATCATCTTCCAGCAGCGCACGATGCGGAACTGGTACCCCTCGCCGCACGTCCGCGAGCACTCGCTCCAGCTGCTCGTCTCCCACCTGCAGGGGAAAGCATGGGAAAGCATGGAGAAGCATGGAGAAGCATGGAGAAGCATGGAGAAGCATGGAGAAGCATGGAGAAGCATGGGAGAGCACAGGAAGGCATGGGAGAGCAAGGCAACCCCCGTGGCAGGAAGGAATGACGAGGAGGACTCCATGGATATCAGAATTACTAATTAATTACTTTTTTTATATTGTGGAAGTTATATTTTCTGGAAAAAATCCCTTTGCCCATTATTTTGCACCTGGGAAGCTGGGAAGTCTCAGAGAAAAAAGAAAGAAATAATTATCTCATTGCTTCGCCTGTGTTTTGCTGCTTTGGAATGTGTTTGGACATTGTTTACCCACGGGTGGTTGTTTCATTGGTTTCATGTGAATTGTTTTGACTTAATGACCAGTCAGGATTCTGGAAGGAGTAATGACTTTTCATTATTATCTTTTTAGCCTTCTGTAAGTATCTTTTCTGTATTCTTTAGTATAGTTTAGTATAGTATTCTTTAATATAATATAGTATCATAAAATAGTAAGTTAGCCTTCAAGAACATGGGGTCAGATTCATCATTCCTTCCTTCCTTTGTCTGGGAACCCCACAAATACAATATTGTGCTATATCATTCTATACTGTATTACACCATATTACATTACATCTAAACTGAATCTGCACAAAGCACTCAACTCAACTCAACTGCCCAGAATTTCCTGTCTCCTGACTGACAGTCTGCACACATGCTTGGCCCTGATAGGCCAAGGAAACAAAGCACCATCACTCTGAGTAAACAGTCTCCATATTGCATCCTACTTTGGCACAACACAGGAGCAGTGAATGAGATAAGAATTGTTTTGAGCATTCCTTTCTCTGCTTCTCTCACCACTTCTCTCTGGTTCAGAAAATGTGAATCCCACACACTTGGGCAGGGAACAGAGCCCATCACCCCATGGAGCAGCCCACAGGAAAGCCCTGGCTGCAGGGAGTGTGTAATCACATATCCTCTGAGCAGAGAGAAACATAGTCCCAGGAAAATCCTGGGAAGCTGTGAGAAGCTGTGGGAAAATTAGAGAAAAGAATTAAAACATTCTTTTCTCTCTTTCTGTAACCGTTGTTTATAGATGTGGTTCTCCAGTGTGCTGTTTATAGCTCACCAATAGTGTGAGAGGTTTTCACTTTGAGACCAATCAAGTCTCACCTTAGCAAGTCATATTATAAAAGTTGCACTACTTTTCATTAATCAGCCTTCTGATTCACCTTCTAAAGACTGGAGTCTTTCATTCCATCCCTGACTCAACAGCATCAAGGGGGGAGTGAGCTGCAGCCAGGCTGCCAGCTCCTGAGAGCTGTTCCCAAGGGATGGGAAGCATCAACATATGTTGGGCTCGCCCCACAGCCCCCAGCTCATGCCTGAAGCTGAAACCAGCTTGTCAGGAGGCAGGGTGGCACAGCAGGGCCTGGCCTAGTGTCCTCAGTGACAAGTGAGTGTTTGTCACCAGGGGCTCTGCCAGCACATTTCTCTGTCAGGCTTTTTGCCCGTGTTTGACCTCTCCTTTTTGCCTGCTCAGCTGAAGTACGGGGAGGACACGGCATCCATCACCCTGCAGATGCCAGCAGTAATGTCACACAGAGCTGCCTGAGCCCCAGCGGGACACAATTCATGTCCCACCATCAGTCTGACTCTGCTGAGCACAAGTGACAGGCTGGAGGAGCTGGGAGCTGCTCCAAGCACTGCCTGTCCTTTACTGTCCCCTGCCACCTCTGTCCTGACAAGACAGGAGCAGCTTGCAATCCAAGGAAAAAACATAAAAGGTCAAGTTTGTAGAGTACAGGGATATTACAGCAATTAAAGAATGAGCTCAATCAGAATGGATCAGAATTCCCAGCTCCTCTGGAGGTGGGCAGCCCCCAGGTCCCCATTGCTGCTGTTCTCTGTGCAGGAGAGCCCCAGCTGCCCCCAGGCCTCACACCTCATCTGGGGCTCCAGGCACAACAAACAGCCCTAGGGAGATGTCACAAATTTGGAGATGTCATTTAGAGGTGGCACCTAACTTCAGAAGGGAAATGAAACACAGGTCTTCCCCATCCAGATCACACAAAATTAACGTTTTTTTCTTTGAAAAGTACTGCCAGCCCAAGCATCTTTCTGTCTGCCCAAGTGCTGGTGGCTGCCCCATGAGCTCCCAGTGCTCCCCAGCTGAAGTCACTGGTAAATCACAGAGCAGCTCTTCTCCCTCATAGTGCAAGCCCCTGCAGCTGGAACAGCACAGCCATAAGGAGGGACAACTTTAGGAAAGAGCAGCGGGAGAATCTAAGCACAAAAGGTACCTTAATGCTTGTTTTAAAAAATGAAACAAACAGAGACTCCAGTCCCTGTGGTGCCCTCAGGGTGGGTGCATTCTGCAGCAGCACCATTCACCTCCCCACATTTTTCTTGCCTCAGCTGCAGACTGCCCTGGCTCTCAGCCCTAGCATGAGAGTTTCCAGGAGATCTTCTGCTCCATGTCCTACCTGTCCTCCTTTGCAGTCACCTGAGGGCTCTCCAGGAGCCATCCCTGGTCCCTGGCATCACTGGGCTCTTGCTTTGCCCTGTTCTCACCTCCACTCAGGAGGAAACTCTTGAGTGGAATTAAGGGAGGAGGGATGGGCGTGCTGTGGGCCATCCCTGCTGCCCCCCAGATCCACACCAACCCTCCCCCAAAATGACATCCGGGTCAGAGGAAGCCCAGAGAGTGCAGGAGTGCCCTGTGCAGGCAGTACCTTGGCTGGCACTCTCTCCCAGCACAGAACTCATGGATGGGCTCGGGCCGGGTCATGGCATCACAGTAGGCATCGTCCACCTCGATCCCATCATAGCGAACACACATGGCATAAGTGGACATCACTCCTGGGCTCAGAGAGAACACACACACACAGCAGGGTGCTTGGTGAGCTGTACATCCAAACTATTTTTTTTGTTGTTGTTGTTTTTGTGGTTTTAGCTGCATTTCTCAAAACTTCCTCCCTGTGAAAAGCAGGAAGCTTCCAGTCCCGTGGGATGGGCGCTGCTGGGAGGGAATGTCACAGTGGCCACCCCACCAATTTGAGCAGTGTGGTTGAGTTTGGCCAGCTCAGAGGAGGGCATGACCACCCCTCCCAGGGTTTTCCACCAAAACCAATGTATGACTAACACATTTTTATAGGAAATACTCAGGACCACGAGTCTGCTCAGCAGACTGGGTGGTGGGTGGAGGTGACAGCAAACAGTCCCCAACCCACTCCATCCCTCATTATCCCTGTGCACTACACCCCTCCCTTTGCACCAGGTGCTCCCCAGGTGCATCCAGAGCTCCAGGCCAAGGCAGGGATCCTGGGGATTTGGCAAGGAAGGTCCTGCCCCTCCTGCTCCCCCTCCAAGGCAGCGGCAGCCGGTGCTGTCAGAGCGAGACCTTTTCCCCCACAGCCCTCCCGTGCCAGAGTAAATGTTGGGAAGTCCATTCTGGGACCTGGCTGGGGACCAGGAGGCTGCTCTGGCTACAGGTAACAAGAATTGCAGCTCTGGGAAACATATGGTTTACATGAAACTAAAAAAAGATCTACAGCTCTTGACATGGCCTTGCCTCTCTGTGATATGTCAGTGAGAAAAGGCAGCAAGGAAAGAGAAATTTGAGTTAAACCTCTCTCGGCTTGCTGCAAACTAGGGCAGAACAGGCTGGCTCAGCCAAGGGAGAAATTTGTTCAGAGGGGATCAAAGAAGTCAAAAATGTCCCAGAACATGTGGATGACAGGATCCTGAGGAAAGGGAAGGCTTGCAAAGCTCCTGCTGCAGGCACGAGGCTGCTGGACCAGAGCAAATGCTTAAAATGTAAAATCCTTGCATTTGATCTTTTAAGAAATGTCCCTGAGATTGTAAACTCCTCTCTCCCACTCCTTTCCCTCTTTTTAATTCCAGAAGCACTGCAGGCTCTGGATAATTTCAGGGGCAGCACAGACAAGTGCCCAACCCACGCGCCTGATTCATCCCAAGGGATCAACAGGACCCCCTAACCAAGGGGTGAGGGAGGAGATCAGGTGCCTTGAAGCTTTTCAGGGGGCAAAAAGGGAGGAATTAATGCAAAAAGAGAGAATTTCTGCCTGAAGAATAGAGGCTCAGTTTCAATATCCCTGGCATCTCTGTCACTGTTCCAGATTTACACCCTCGCAGCCGAGCTCAGGCTCCGGGGTAGAAGGAGTGGGAGAAACAAAACATAATCAAAAAGCCAAATGCTATTGTGTTTCCTGCCAGAGCTGAACAATCTTTAAAATTTCTCTCTGCAGGGAAGCAGCTGAGCTTTTCAAACCCCTTGAAGCTGTCAAAAAGGTGAGGAAGGGGGGGAAAAAAGGAGGCTCAGGACAGGTTTGGGGATCCTGCTGAGCCCCAGGGGGGACACAAAGTGATGGGAAGTGAAGGCAGTGCTCAGAGCTTCCCAGAGGGAGAGTTTGGAGGGGTGATGGACATATTGGGCACTACCTCCTGGTCCCCAACACACCTGAGAGCTCAGTGGGCTTTGCATGCCCCCAGCTCCTCTCCCCACCTTTGCACCCAGGCACAGCAGAGCTGGGGTTGTGCTAAAGCAGAGCTCATGAGATCCCCTCAACACCACCAGCTCCTTCCCATCCCTAACAGACATAAAATGGACTCACACACCAGGTGATTTCAGCAGGCTGTGCAGAATTTGGCTGCTTCTTATAACTACCTGTGGTGCATGTAGAGCTGCAGGGTTCGTGGGAGGAAAGCTTCCACCTGTACATGTCAGCAGCACTCACACCTTGGCCCTTTCTTAACTTCAATCTGTTTCTAGCAATAAGCAAACAAAACAAAACAAACAAAACAAACAAAAAAAAAAAAAGAAAAGAAAAGAAAGAAAAAAAAACAAAACAAAAAAAAGGCATTTACAAGGCAAGCAGTGACAGCCCACGACAGACACACACATCTGGCTGCAGTTCGGTTGGGTTTGGGTTTGGGAGGGGATGTGCTTGGTTTGGCTTTGGTTGGGTTTGGTTGTTCTGATTTTTTGGGAGGTTCGTTTGTTTGAATCAATTTTTAATTTTTTTTAGTTTCACAACATACCTGTCCTGAGCCCCAAGTAGAATCCCCAGCCCGGTTAGAGGCAGAGCTTCCACTGTCTAGAAATAGAGAGAATGGGATAAAAATACCCACAAGTAGAAACAGTTCAGAATTTAACAAAAGTTTGCATTTTCTGCTCAAATACACCTGGCCCTCGGCACACAGTGACTAAAGGTGCAGTATCTCCTCCCCTGTGTCTCCAGGGCTGGGCAAACCCACTCGTGCTGCTCAGTGCAGCAGAGATTTTGGCTGCTCCAATCTCCAAAAGCCAGCACAGGAGTTTCTGAGCTCTCCCCTCAAAGCCCACTGATTTTGCCACTCTGGTTTTTGGTCTGATTTATTTTGCTGGATGTCAAGTGGGGAATTTGCATCTCTCAGCTCCAAGCTGTGCTCAAACACAAAATGCCACGGGGAGAGGAGTAACAGAGTCAGCCTGGTGTGAGAAAAAACATTTATCCAAGCAAGAATTGCAGCTGCTCCCCGTGCTGGGAGGGGGGAACACCTCAGGGATACTGCACCTTTACAACAAAAGGCTTCGGTTCTGTTCTCATACCTTTGTCCAAACCCTTGGAACAGCTACACTGGAATAGTGTACAAGGTTGTATCCTCACATCCAGTTGTCTCTGGCCTGGCAGGATATGCAGCTTGTATGATTTCTAGGCAGCAGAAGCTCTGAAATTGCCTTATTTAGTTGTTTGTAAGAAAAAGTTGAGGTCCAGCCTATCAAATCAACCTTTCAAAGGACACTGTTGAGAATCCAGCCGTTTCCTTTCCGACCCACCCTCCTTCCACCGCCAGCACTGAGCCTCCAGAAGGATTAAAAACAACAACAATCTCATTTTCCCTGTTGATTTTGCCTCTGTCAGTTTGGCAAATGGTTGCTTCCTGCACTTGAAATGGAACTGAAATGAATGTGACTATTTTTTAATTTATTTTTTTTTAGTGGAAAAATAACAACCTCAGCTCACTATAAATAGTGTTTTATCTGCCACAGCAGCTCTGCCTGGGGACCCACACCAGCTCCTGATCCCTGCCCTGTGCCACCAACTGCCACCCAGCCAGGAGAGGGCTCACAAATGTCATTAAAACATAGTCCAACATCTGCTTTTTGTACTTTAATTTGCCTGGAAATATTACCCAGATCCTCCAGTCTATCCCCTGATCTCTGAGGCACCAAAGTAAACACCAAGTTATCCTGTGACCAGGACTCCTCTGTCTTTAAAAGGATAAAATCTTCAAAATAAGCTTTATCCCACGTCAGGACAGTAAATCTTTCAACAGTGTCCCTTTAGTGTATGTGATCCTAAATAAAGAGCTTCTATGCATGACAAGGTCCCAGGGACAAGATCTTTCCAG
Source organism: Molothrus aeneus (assembly GCF_037042795.1). Classification (NCBI taxonomy): domain Eukaryota; kingdom Metazoa; phylum Chordata; class Aves; order Passeriformes; family Icteridae; genus Molothrus; species Molothrus aeneus. Next base: position 7,892,082 of record NC_089664.1, on the reverse strand, counting down.
AGGAATCAGACATTTGGGCACAGGGCAGCTCATTTCCAGCAAAGACAAAACTGTCACTTTGTTCTCCTCTCAATGCAGACAGCAGCCCATTGTTTAACAAAACTGGGGGCATTTTCTCTTTTCTTTCAATTTTCCTCTTGATTATGAGCTAAATAATAAAGTCACAGATTTGCTTCTCAAGCTTTTAATCAGCTTTTCAAGCAAGATACAGCACCAAAAATGAGCACTATTCCCTCACCCTTAACTGAGTTCTGGGCTGCCCCTTTTCCCAAAACAGTTCCCACAGCAGAGGAATAACCCTGACAAATGCACACAAAACCACCACAGATCAATATCCACAGCCCCTGGCTCCCATTTCTGTGTTTTATTTTGGTTTTTGTTTCTAAGCAAAGGGGCAAACTCGTGGCTGCTGTTGCAGGCCCAGCCTGAAAGGACCTGAGCATCCCTCAGCCTTTTGGCTGGTGCAAAACTAGTCTAGATATCAATGTTTTGATCTGAAAAGTTTGTATTTTGTTCCAGAGAGAGAAGAGGGGGCACTGTGGAACAAAACCAAGGGGAAGAACAGGTGGAAAACGTTGTCAGTGCTGGGTGACATTCCTGAAGGGGTTTAAATCACCGTTATCAATAGGTGGGCAGCCAGGGACAGTGCAAGGAGCTTTTTAGCACCCAAAAAGCTGCACTGGAGCCCCAATGTTCTGTGATTGTCCTAGAAAAGCCAAGCTCCCTGTACTCCCAGGAGGTAGGGGAGCACTGCCCCCATTTCACAGGTGCTGGGGCAGAGTTTTGGGGTGCAGGGTGGCAGCTGAGGGGACACAGGGAGTGTGATGGGGAGCCCCAAGGGGCAGGGCAGTCCCCAGGGCAGGGTAAGGGGAGTTGAGGGCTCTGCCCTCTCTGTCAGAGAGGATGAAATTCTTGCTTTGGCAGCTGAAGGCAGCACTCCCAAGCCAAGGCACGAGGAGAGATGAAAGATTCAGGCCCTTGGCAAGGTTTTCATGTTCCTATCATTAAGAAGTTTGCTGATCCATTTGGCTGCATGGCCATTTTCTTTAGCACGAGTGTCTTTAGCATAACGTAGTGGAAGCTGTGGGTAAATCCAGCTAACTCTAACCAGAGGGAGCATCTGCTCAGGGCTTTGCATCTCCTCCAGCTCAGCATCTTATCCTGTGCTTTACAGGTCCAGGAGGAGGCTGGGGTGCCATGGGGATGCACAATGGGGCCCAAATCCACACCTGGCTCTGGGACCTGGATACTCCCAAAGCCCCAGTGCCAGCTCAAGCTGCCCAGGGAGTGCTCCTGTGGGTGGCTGGCCATGAAGGAGGGCTAATGGGAGGGCTAATTGCTGCTGTGAGCACTGGGCCCATCTCAGTCCCCGTGTGGCCACACCGGGAATGAGTTCTGGGCTGGGAATCGAGGCTACTCCCCAGAGAGCCCTGGGACATCTCGAAAGCTGCCAGATACAGGCTTGGGGATCAGCACCTACCCCGACACTTCCTTCCACCCTTCCCCAGAGCAAAACCTGCTGCTAAAGTTAAATCAGGCCTTTCTTTACCTCCCCACTTCCACTCAAACCAGCCATCTAAAGGATTCTGAGGTGATGGTCCCAGTATCAACCAATGAGCTGCTACTGCAGAGCTTTGGATATTCCTGTCCAAGCTGTGACTTCCTGAGCTGAGGCAACAAATCCAGGCCTGGTTCCTGGACCTACAGTGGAGGTTCCAGTGGCAGGGCCATGCCTGGGAGCTGCTGGAAGCATATTCCTGCCATCCCAAGTGAGGAGGATTGTGGGTGACACTCAACAGGGTGGGTGAAAAGGGGCCAGGACCAACTTCTGCTGCATCAGAACTTGGAGGAAGGGGCTGGGGAATGGGAGCAGGATGTCAAGAGAAGGCAAAAGGAAGAGGCTTCTTCATGGCTGTGGCTCTGACAAGAAGCTGTGACAGCAGAGAGCAAGGGAGCTGACAAACATCAGCATGGACTTCAACATGGCCACTGAGGGGGACATCAAGATTTCCTCTTGCTTAAACGCTCTCGTGCCTTCCTGCTCCCAAACCTCTGGCCCTTCCTTGCAGATGAACTCCCAACAGAACATTTCCACCATCCCACCCCCACTTACCTCCTGCTTCCAAAGGGATGGAAACCATGCATTGAGCACAGGGCTTTTACGAGTCAAGAACAGCAATAAATTTGATTTATTAACTAAAGACACGTCTCCTACCTTGCTTTGTGGGTTCTGTTCCCCTGAGGGCTGCTCATGGTGACGGTGGCATTGGAGAAGGTCGTCTCTGCAGAGGTGTTGGTGGCTTTGCCATTGCTCAGCTCCATGAAGGTGCTGTTCACTGAGTAGGTGACGAGGCCATCGCTGTCCTCGTAGTCCACATAGAGGCTGTCAAGGGGTGACCCCACTGAGTTGGTTGGGTCTCCCTGAGCGAAGATGCTGTTCATGGTGACGTTGAGCAGCAGCTCCTTGGAGTCCGAGGTCTTGCCCAGCAGCTTGTCCGTGATGGCGTTCTCCAGAAGGAACTCCCTGGAGCTGAGCCTGGCCTCGGGCTCTCTGTCGTCATGGTCTGTCTGGTAAGTAGACCTGGTTACGTTTGAATCTAGATTGGAGCCAACAGGGGGGAAACCACAGTGACAACCACAAAATGCATCGAGGCTGGGAGGGAGAAGCAGCCCGGAGCAGCGGGGACGCGCCGGAGCCTGAGCAGCCACACGGGGGGCCAGAGGCAGGGCAGGGGGGGTCTCATGGGGTTCTCAAGGGTGTGAAGCTTTGGGAGGGCTTATCCTGCTATGGTGTGGCCAGAGGGGAGCTCAGCACCCGCCAGCACTGCCCAAAGCAATAGCAGAGGTGAAAGGAAGGTGCTCGCCTGGCCCCACAGCCCATGCAGCCATGCTGGGAAGGCACTCCAGGCAATTTGGGGGTGGGATGCCCAAGGGACTCAAATGGATCTTTGGAGGGGTGGGAGGTGATGGGAGATGTTGTGATGGGGAGTTTTGTGCACCCAGGGCTCCCTCCTGTCCTTGGCATGAGGCAAAGCACAGCAGGGCACCAGCAGGGAGGTCTCACCCGGTGTCCACCCCCCGCACGCCCCCACCAGAAACCAGAATCTGAAGGGCAAAGAGGATTTGTGAGCAGAGATGTTTTAAAGAACTTTCCGAGGTTTCCAAAACACAAACCAGCAGAACCACCAGAGGTAGAAACAGAGCATTTCTCAACAAGAGCTCTGAGAAGCAGAACAGTGAGGCCCAAGTCTCCTCCTTACCTTGGGGTTGTTTGCCCTTCAGTTTTGGCTCACAGTCAATTGTTTCTGCTCTTTCATAGACCTCATTGGTTTCCTGACCTTTGCTCAAGTTTAAATCTTCCTCCGTGTCCTGCCTTCCAAACACCTGGTTCTCCAAGTCTATCCTTTCCCTGGACATTCTCCCAAAATAGGTTGCATTGTGCTGGATAAAGCCCAGTGGCACGTCCCCGTCGAACTCGCGGCTCTCCTCGCTCTCCGACTCGGAGAAGGTGTAGTAGATGGGCTGCAGATTCTTGGAGTGTGGCTTCCTCAGCAGAGTGTATTCAAACGTGATGGATGGGTTCTTGCCATTTTGATTCCAGACCTAGCAAAGAAATCGAGTTATTAGAGGGTGCAAGGAATTTGTGGCAGGCAAAGCATGGGATTCATCTTGGACCTGACACTTGGGGAGCATCAGTTTTGCTGTTTCCAGTCTGTTTTCCTTCACAGTGCCAGCTTCTTCCTGCTGGAGTCCTGCACCATTTTCCAAAGGTTATTTGGCTGTGTGCCATGGGGATTAATCCCAGGAGCCACAGGTTACACTTCCTCCTTGGCCACTGCGTGACCAGAGGCTTGGAGCAGGCACTTCACAAGACCATCACTTGCAAAGCCACTTTTGTGACTTTTTATAAAGAGCACACCCCCTCCTACAGCTACTACACCCCACTGGGGCTGGGGTCTCCCAGCTGAGACAGCCTCATAGTGGTCTGATGCTTTTTAAGCACCCAAGCAATCATCCCTTCCCCTTCCAGAGGAGCCTGGGGCTACATGGAAGATGTCAGGAGTTGGGCTCTGGCTGCCTGCCCAGAAGAAAATTAAGGGACTTTTCTCCAAATACCTGGTTTTACATGGTTTGCTTTCAAGAGAGAATTGGGGTTTAAGGTTTAGGCACTTGTCTAAGCTCTCTGGCCCAGTTTCTTATTTTTGCTTTTCCTGCCAGGTAACTTGGATAAAAATGCCAAGGAGCAGAGGAGAAATCCCCTCACAGTGCCTGAGACATCTTCTCCCTGCAGAGAAAAGTTACCAAGCCCACATTCACCCCTGACAGCCCTGCCTGAATCCAAGAGCACTGACACAAAAAAAAAATAGGGTTGGTTAAGGAACTGGCCAGAATCACTGCTCCCATCCCCTCCTCATGTAAAACCATGCCAGGACTCTGCTCCCAAGCTCACCCCTTCCTCAATCCAAGGTGGATTTTCTCTTCCCCACCATGAGAAGAGGAGAAATCAAAGCTCACCATTATGTTCAGCCCTTGATTTGTGGGTCCCTGGGCAACAATGTACTCGATGCCAGTCTCGTACACGTCCATGGGCCGGCGGTACTTGAACACCGTGCCTGCAATGTTGAAGTTCTTTGGGCTGTCCACTTTATAGTTCCCATTGAAGAAATAGTACCCAGCTTCATCAGCCACAGCTTCAAAGGAGAGAGAACAGTCAGTGCTGTCACGTGCAAAGCTCTGGATGCAGCCCCTGGTGTGTTCAGGGGGTAAAATCAGTGCCACAGCAATAAAAAAAAGGAGATTCTCCTACATGGCAATGCATTGGTCACCTGTTTGCAGCACTCACTATGTGAGGGCGTGCTCAGAGTTCTCGGCCATGTGTCCCTCCACATTGCAAACCCCTGGGAATGTGGTTCACACTCGCCCTGGCTCCTGTCACCCCTTTGGCACCAGCCCAGCAGGAACATTGAACAGCCCCAGCTCTGCACAGAGCACTGGCAGGTGGCCAAGGGCAGGAGCTGATGTCCCCTGAGCCAGCAGTGGCCCAAGATGCCATTGATGCCCCCTGAGCTAGCCCAGGAACTGGTAACCACATCAAGCCTTTTTCATCCATAGCATCATCCCAGAATGGTTTGCATTGGAAGGGAGCTTGGAGCTCATCTCATCCTGCCATGGGCTAGGACACCTTCCACTGGACCAAGCTGCTCAAAATCCCATCCAGCCTGGCCTTGAACACTTCCAGGGAAGTGACAGCCACCTTCCAGAGGCCACAAGCCTCTGAGGCAGCAAATGTGCTTCTCTTTGGCAAGTCTGGATTTTTCCACACTGCTCCTGAGCAGCTCTGTCACCTCCCCTGTGAGATGGGTGTGTGGTCCCCAACACTTCAGCAAGGCCACATGTAGGTCACATCCCCTTGGTGCTGTTGTCATTGCACTTTCCCCAGGCAGGGGAAGGCTGGGGGGATCACCAGAGAGGTGAAGTCACTTGGCCATCTGTGATCCAGCACCAGGGCATCTGTCACACCCTCCTGAAATAATATTCACCAACATTTTCTGCTTTAAAGCAATCAGAGTGTTGACAAACACAGCCCAGGTGCTCGGACTGCAGAGAGGAGCAACACCCTGGCTTGGACAACACAGATGGATTTACATTGCCTACGGATTTAACTCATGTCTGCAGCAAACAGACTCTCTGATCCCTGTGGGTCCCTTCCAACTCAGGATATTCTGTGATTCTATGACAAAACTGCATCCAGCTCTGCATTGGAAAAAGCATTAACCAGCATAGGCATGCATCCTAGGGAAGTACCAAGAGGTTATACACACCCAGAACATCTGCAGACTTTTTCCGTTCCACTATCTGGATATCCCTCGCTCCGGCGGGAATGTGCGTGACCAGGGAATAGCCTACGGATTAACCAGAGGATCTTTGTGACCAGTGATCTGAACCAAACCCTCCTCAGGCAGAGCTGCAAGCTAGCCAACACCCTAGCCTGGACCCACATTTCTAATGGACTTAAAAGTCCTAACCCTTCATGTTTTAGGCTGCAAACAGGAGTTTATCGGTGATAGAAAAATGTGCAAATTGTGTCCTGGTTTATGGAGGAAAAATACATCCAAAGGGGGAAAGGATTCAGTTCTTATGTGCACAAATATCATGTTTATCTAAACTAGTGTAAGAAAATACATCTGCAGATGGGTTTACTAGCTAGAGAAGCTGTTGTGTGGTTCAGTATTGCTCCCTGTGTTAGCCAGCATTCCCAAAACTCCAGCAGGAGGTGGGAGCTGGTTTCTCCTCTGCCTCCCCTTTGCCTAGCACCAGACAAAAGATGGGACAGGACAAGTCTTTGCAAAGCACTGAAGTTCCTGCAGTTTGCTCCATCTCAGAGAGCATTAATCATAATTCCTGAATTAGATTGTTATATTTAGGACATGTAGGTTCGGCTGCTTTACATCACACTGATTTTTGAAATCCTGGTCTTTCAAGATATTGTTGCTTCCTGTTATTACAAGTCGTTTATTTCTAGTCTTACTGGGTCATGAGTGTCCTGGTTTTGGCTAAATGACTAAAAAAGACTAAAATAGATACCAGACTCTTGCATAACCCTTTTGCACCACTCATCAGAGATCTCTGGTTTCTGACAAACACCATGCAAATTTCCTGTTTTGTTTTGGTTTTTTTTAAAGAAGGTTTTCTTTGCCCAAACAAGCGGCATTAACACACATAGAACATGTGGGAAAAACTTGAACTGGGCAGTTGGTAAGACCCAAAAGCAATTTACCAAAAAAAAATATTCCATTTTAAACCCAGCCCTCTCAACTCAAGCCCTCAATCCCCAAAGCCTTACCAAGATGAGAATTTCCTTTCCGGTAACTGCCGGTTACGTGGGTGCAGCTGCTCCCATCTCCTTGGCAAACTCCACATTTATCCAAGGTGTGGGTGGAAAAGAGAATGCCATCACAGCCAATGGGCTAAAAAATGCACAGACAGAGCACTGAGGGTCAGGCAAACGTCGCACCCACTGCGATTCTCTGAATGCTACTAACAAGATTTTTGCTATAATGTTTAACAACCTCACATTTTCCAGACACGCAAACCCCTCGGAAATCCGTGTATTTGCAGGATGTTCCATCCCTGGCCTGAACCATTAACTGTCTCTGACCATCCACAGTGGTGCAATGAAGGTCACAGGGCTTGCTAGAAATGTGAACATAGTCATCTAAGGGGAAAGGATATAAAGAGAGATTCAAAAACAGCAGAAACACCACAACTTTCATCCTACCCAAGCCAGCAAATCTCTGCCAAGCTAAACAACAGCAGCACAACTGCAGAGCAGTGAGAGTTCTCAAGTGGCCATCTCTTGTGTTTGAGGACAGGCATCTCTTGTGTTTGAGATGGCACTTGGACAGTGTGGCAGCCTTTGCTGGAAGAGATGCCCCAGGGATGCCAGGGGCATCACCAGCACCAGCCCAGGGCAGGCACTGAGGCAGCAGCACTGCTTTGTGCAAGTACATTTCACAAAAACGTGCATGTGCACTTGGCAACACTTGATATATGAGTTAAATTTACACATATATTGTTGGAAATTCACCTGTAAGACTATATTCAAACCACAGCAACTCAGAGCATTTTATGATCTATAACTTTTCCATAAACATTCGCCCAAGATGGACTTAATTCACCCTTTGCTTTCTGCAGAAAACAACTGGCTGGCAGCACCCACCAGCACAATAATCCCATATTTTATAATATCCACAGGAGGCAGATGAAAAAATCATATTTGCATCAGAACCCCAAGTGTTTGTCTCCACCAACTCCTGAGCAATCAGAGACCCACTGGCCTGCACACCCAAGCAAGGCAGCCTCAGTGTCAAAATATTCTCTGCAAATCCCCCAGGAGCCACATGAATGCCTGCTCAAGCACAAAACAACTCCTGAATCATCTCTGGTGAGTCAGCTTGAGCAGCAAACGTGTTTAAGGAAATTGTCACCTTCAAGGGACAAAAGCCACCAAGAAGAAATAGCTCATAGACCAAGTTCTACCTTGCTGATCCTGCAAAGGCTGGAGAGCCAGGGGCCTGGTACACAGGGAAATTGATTTGATGAAGATAATTGTTCTTGGGTATGTACAGACCCCCAAAACAAAGTTTGCAGGAGATCCTATCTTTATTTTTAGGCACTCAAATGAATCTGATGTGAAGATGGATCTGATCCCATCTCTATTTTTAGGTATCCAAGTGAATCTGAAGAACCTGAGCTCAGGAGCTTCCTCAGGAGAAGGGTCCTGGCTTCCCAGCAGCTCTAAAGCTCATCCATGGCTTGTGTTTAATGATTGATTTTGATGGGAGTTCAGTGTTCAATAAAAGTTCAATAAAAGCTCTGTTTCTGAGTCCCAAGTAGTTTCTGCAGTTCTTGCTCACCCCGGATGACCAGAGTGACCAGCTGCACCTCGGTGACATTTCACAGAGCACACAGAGGGCGTGGGAGAGACCAAATATCACTGAAACAGCACAGCCAGCAATGGCCCTGGCTCAAAGGACACTTGTCAGGGTGAGCCTGACTGTCCCTGCCAGCACAGCCCTCACATCTCCTGCTCCCACATCCTCCTGCAGCCTCTGGTCCCTGGGAGCTGTGACCAACACAGGCTACAGACATGAATTCATGTTGTTATTTAATTTTCAGGCTACCCTGCAGCTGCCAAACAAGCCTTTGAACTCGGGAGACAGCTGATTGTGCCTCTGAAAAACCACTTTAAAACAGCAGAGGAGGAGCCTTCCTGCGGGCTGTAGCATCATAACTATCAAAATATTTGGCTGAGCATTATGAAACACACAAAGAATGTCTTGTTACCAGGATATAAAGGTTTCCATTGATAGGTTCTGCCATTGTACACATGGGAGTTAAACGATGAACACTGCTCCTCTCGGAAGCTCCTTCCGTTCACAGGGCACTCCTAGAATGGGATACATTAACATCCTGACGGAAACAAAGTGCAGGAAAGGTTTCTGGCACATCACCACCAGCTGCAAGGAGTGTTTCCATCACCTTCCCCAGCCAGGCCACATCCTCCTCCTCCTCCTCCTCTTCCTCCCCCCACTGCAGGAACCCCCTGGGAATTGTTGCCAGAACCAGTCTCTGGTTTTTATGGCAAAATGCCCAAAGCCCAGACACTGGAGGTTGGCACCAAAGAAGGGAACCCCCAGCTGCTTGGAGGGGCAAGAGAGTGACAGGTACAGGACAAATGGTGTCCCCTCTCCAAGGGACCCAGAAATGCCATACATGACTTTCCCAACAAGACAAAGGATATCCTTACTTGGACTTTGCAGAGCTGGTATCTTTTGGATGTTCCAGTGCAAGTTTTATTAGCCAGCCCACTCACTGACTTCCTTCTGAATAAGGAAATGGTGGTTAGATGGGGGGCAGAAATCATTTTCCCTTGTTTAAATATATTTGCTCTCTGTAAGGTCAGTGTGCACACAGCAGAGCCACACAGAGATCTGTTCCTGGAGCAGGTTGCAAAGGTCTCTGTGGCTTTGTCACCTGCATCACCAACTATTCCAGGAGCTATCATGGGGTGAGGGCCTGGGGACAAGATTTACAAAGTGTGTTTTGGGAACCACACTGCCCAGAGAGGGCAGAGCCAGGCACAAAGCAGATGGAACCAGTGGGTCCCCAGCCAGCCCTGCACCAGGGGCTGCTGTGCCCCAGAGCCTGGAGAACAGGCTCAGTCTGTGCCTGCTGCCCCTCTGCACCAGGCCCTGCTGCAGAAACTGCAGGGCCAGCCCAGGAATCACTCAGCTGCTGGCAGGGATGCCCAAAGCTCAGGAAATCCCCTCCTGCCCCAGCAGGGTTTGCCCAGACACATTTCCATCGGTGCTTCTGTCTGAGTGGTGACCTTTGGGGTCAGGCAGCTGCTGCAGAGCCCCTCCCCAGCCCGTGGGGCTGTACCTCTGCCTCAGGCAGTGCCTCTCCTGGGATTTCACACCTCCCCCACAGGTCCTGGTGCACGCTGTCCACTTGGTCCACTCTCCCCACCAGTAGGCAGTGACATCTGACCCCTCCTCCAGGCTGTTGGACGTCTGTGTCAGGTCCTGCTCGGAGCGCAGGGGAAGGAGGAGAAGCAGGAGTCACATCCAAACCTCAGAGCCTGTGTGGGGACACTGAGGGCAGCCCTCCCCTCCCAGCCTGCCCCACTCGACCCAGGCATTGCCTTCTCCAGCTGAGGTCAAGCCTGAGGTTTCCATCCCTGCATTCTTGCAATTGTGTTTTCATTACAAAATTGGAATGAAGTGGCAATATTTGGGATTCCTCAGGAAAGGAAATTCTCATTGTTTCGCTCAGTTGGCAAAACCGAGCTCCCAAACAGCCCTAAACTCTGTGAGACTCTTGGTGCTCTCTGACTCTTGCTCCACAGAGAATTCAGGGAGCTGCAGAGCCAGCTGCTGCTGGAAGCTCCACTGGAAGCTTCAACAAACCCTTGCAAAACCCTTCTGCAGCAGCAGAGCAGGTCAGTGGGTGCCAGGGGGTGCCAGCAGGGTGCAGGAGCCTGTGTGCTCTCTCTGCAAGCTCAGGTTTGTCACTTCAGGAGGGTCCCTGACACCCCCAGCTCCCACCCCCTGTCATAACCACACATCAGAGGGCAGAGGAACTGCAAATATTGCATGGAAAGTAAATGAAAGCTCAGCCAGTGCAGGGAGCAAGGAGTGATGCTCACCCAAGAGCAGGGCATGGCCCTTCAGAGTCCTTGAAATGCTCGGTGAATGCTCCTGGCCATGGTAGGCACAACTTAGGTTAAGCCCAGACTAAAGAGTGAAGGCAAGCCAGAAGTCCTCACAAATTTTGGAGACCTGGTGCATGCACAGAGCAGCTCTGCCAGCCCAGGGGGTTCCCATCCCAGACACCAGAGCATTTTAAAGCCCAGAGAGCCCCCAAAAACCTGACAGCCTTACCTGAGCTATGACAAAGACAACATTGCCCACAAGAAGAAGGGCCAGGGTGCCCTTCAGCTGCAACTGAGCACTGGTGGAGATGCTGCTCCACTTCCACTTGGATATCTTCATCCTAGAAAGCAACCAAACACTGCGCTAAGCACAGCTCCCACCCGGCCCCATGCCCAGCAGCAGGACCTGCTTTGCCTGGTTCCAGAGCTCTGCTCCAGCATTCCTGCTCAGCTTGATGGCACCGACCAGCAGGGACTGCAGGGACCTGAGCCTGAAGTTTTATTTCATTAATAGCAGCATGAACATGGTACAGGTTCGCTTCCCAGCTCGGTTTTTATCTGTCAAACCACAACTTTGCACTGGTTTCCAGTGGCTGCACCTGACACTGCTCCAAGGCTGCCTTGGAATAGAGCCTGGCTTACACCGAAGCACAGTGAGTAGCCAGAAGTGTTCCTGGATCTATAAAAGCAGTGCATTTAAATATCCCCATTTACAGGACTGCTCCTGGAAGAATGAGATGAAGAGCCTCAAAACAAAAAAAATGCAATTAACAGGCATCATTCCTCCTTTTTCATTTATTCCACTCCAATTCCCCTCAGTTCCCAGGGAAGATGCCTTTTCTTATAGAAAAGACACAACCCACAATTAAAGAGCAGAAATGAACTATCCCAAGTGTCAGCCTTTCATCTCTTTCTCCATCTGCCTCATGAAAGAGAGTAACCCAGAACGGCATTTTCTTAAATAAAACCCAGCTCAAAACCACAATACGTTTTATTGTGAACCTCCCTGCAAGAGCCAGAAAGGAGCAGGTTTCAGGAAATCATGCTTCCAGGCAATCAAAGCAGCTCATGTCTGTGAGGAAAAAGAAAAAAATATATCCTCCCCTAAGCTAATTTCCCTTGAAAAGCAGTTAGGCAGTATCTTTGGGAAGCAGGGGGGTGGGAGAGGTGCTGCTCCTGGGGAGAAAGGGCAGAACTGCAGACCTGCAATATAAAGAGCTTCTTTCCTACTCATTTTTGTTTGTTGTTTTTCTTTTTCCTTCTTGCAAAGGTTTTTGTAGCGGTTTTGAAATCACTGAATTGCCGGCAACACCAGCCCCGCTTTGCTGTCTGGCTTAGAAAAAAATTACCAGAGGGCTTCCAGGTCCCCAAATCCGCTCTGCAATCGCCCTGGGGGAGAGGCGCAGCATGCTAAAGAGACTTTCCAAGAGGCAGATCCATTGATTAATGGGAGCCCAGAGCGCTTGGCCGGGGATCCCGCGGACAGGTGGCTGAGCCTTGCCTTACACTTGGTTCTCATTAAGGCTCCCAGACACTCCTGACTCCAAGCCAATACCAGAGCGCGCTCGGAGTTTATCCTACAGGCTGCGGGGCTGCGTGCTTCAATGAAGGCAAAATTAAGAAAGGGGGGAGGGATGCCGCCGAGATGAGCAGCACCGCGGAGCCGGGAGCGGGGCAGCCCCGCTCGGGCGGCGGGAGGGCGATGCGGGGCGGGGATGCGGAGCCGGGATGCGGAGCCGCATCTGCGCCGGCAAGGGATGGGACGGACGGGACAGGACGGGACGGGATGGGACAGGACGGGACAAGACAGGATGGGACAGGACGGGACGGGCCGTACCTGGCGGCGGAGGGGCCGGGCAGGACGATGCTCCGGGGCCGGGCGGGAGCGGCGGCGGCGGCGGCGCGGAGCGGAGCGGAGCAGCGGCGGCCCCAGACGCTCCCTCCCTCCTTCTCCCTCTCCGACTTCAAAGGGCAGCCAAAAGCGCCGGGGCTTCCAGCGAGGAGGAGCCGCCGCAGTGGCTCCCCCCAGCCCGCGCCGGCCGCTCTTATAGCGGCGGCGGGGGGGAGGCAGGGGGGAGAGCGGGCGGAATTCACACCTCTCGGCCCGGGATGCCCCCACCCCGGTTAACCCCTCGCCTCCCCCGGCGCCGGCCCGCGGCCGCCAGCCGGTTTCCTGAGGCGAGACCGGGGGGGCACAGGCGGGGAGAGCCCGCACCGCACGCATGCGTTCCCGCTGGTCACGCAGAGCCGGGGAGCCCCGGGAGGATGCTGCGCTTTCCCCCCTCCCCGGGGACCCTCCAGAGGATGCTCCGCTTCCCCCCCAACCCTGGAGGATGCTCTGCTTTCCCCCCTCCCCGGGCACTCCCTGGGAGGATGCGCCGCTCCTCGCCCCGGCACCCCCGGAGGATGCTGCACTCCCCTACCCCCGGCACCCCCCGGAGGATGCTGCACTCCCCTACCCCCGGCACCCCCCCCGGAGGATGCTGCATTCCCCTCCTCGGGCGGCAGAACGGGACCTGCTGCCCCCACCCCATCATCAGATCACCAAAGATCTCCCAGTACCTCCACGGGCATTGTGCAGCCACGTGCTGCCTCTGGGATGGCCGGGGGAATGGTTGGATTCGGTCTGCCAGGCTTTTCATTTCACTTGCTGCTGGAAAATGAACCAAATCTTCAAGGTCCCGTGCTTATGGTGCTGTTTGGCCAAGCTCAGTGCCAGTCTTGCTGCTTGAAATAGTTTTGTGCCACGCAGAAAATGGGGTCAGAAAATTGGTTTGGGGCACATCAAGAGCCATTTTTGATGGGGACAAATCCCCTGGCTCAGCAACAGCCATGCACAGGTCATGTCTGATCTGTGTTTGTGTGTCTGGGAGAAAAGCCTGTGGGGAAGAAGGCCACAGCTACAGTGTGTGCCACCTATATTTGATATATGATCCATCTGTCTGTGTTCTGAGGTGTGTATGTGTCGAATGTGGTGACACTCATTCCTGTGCATTCCTCAGCACATCCCAGCAGCTCTGAGCAGCCCACCTGAACAATTCCTACATCCCTCCAGACATGCTTCAGCTCCAGCCTTTCCTCCTCCCTCCCTGCACAGGGCAAAGCCAGTGCTCCCAGCAGAGCACTGCACTGCAGGTCGTCCCTCTGGCTGCTCCTGGACTTTGAGGGCAGCATTCAGCCCTGTCACCGTTTGCCACTGGCCAGGAGCACCCATCTGCAGGGCCCTGAGGTGACTGTCCCCCCACCATGGGCACACTTTCCCTCCCAGCTCCCAGTACCCTGCAGAATCACAGCGTTGTTAATTTGGACCCAGTCCTCCCAGGGATGTCTGTGTGACAGAGAATCCGTCCCAAAAAAATTACATGGGAAATGAAGTCTCCTTTTCTGTTTGGCTAAATGTCTGCCAGCCTGTTCTAATTTACCCAGCCAGGTTGATTTGCAACTTTCAATTTTCCATCGGTTGGCTGTGACCAGGACACTGGGAAAATTTAGCACTTGAGTTCACCCAACTCCTGCATTTCAAAATATCCCAGCCCGAGACATGCAGGAGAAAACCCTTTCCGTTTTGGAACAACCAGGAGGGAAAAGTCTGAACACGAGAGGTTTTAAAAGCATCGAATTATTTCACATTGAAAACTCCAGAGCAGCCTGGGTCCCTGAGAGCCCCAGCATCCCCCAGCCCTGGGGATGGGCAGGAGGTGGCACCCCAGGAGATGCCATCCCTGGGTGACCTCACACCCTGTCCTAGGCTGGAGGAGGAATGCCAGAGGGTGGGAATGCTGATCTGGGGGAGCCAGCAGCAGGCGAGACACATTCAGTCTGTGCTTCACCAAAAGTTCATCAAAGCCAAAAGATTTTTTTTTTTAATATAGTATTTTTTTTTTTTTTTTTATGAAACAGTTGAGATGACTCAGCGGTTTCTGACGCAATCCCCGTTTCATCGGAAAATTCCTAACCAGCTCCTAGTGGCAACTGATTGCTCCCATAAATCACAGTGTTATCCCTGGCCGCGGCAGCGCGGCTCACACTGCCCCGCCCCGGCCCCGTGAAATCAGCAGGAGCGATGCCATCGCCTCGATGGGAGCCCAACCAGCCCCGAGAACAAACTGCAGCACAGAGCAGATCCAAAACACGAGTTTCACATCAGCCAAACCCCGCAGCTTCAACTGCTGCCACCCCAAAACCCCCGGGGACAGCAGTGTCCCCAAAGCCCCGGGGCTGCTGCTGCAGGTACCGCATTAATCACGGCTGGCCAGGCTCAGACAACAGCGGGTTTTATCTCCCGGTTTTTGGCAGGAGCGTTAGAAATGATTTGCAGATGTTATTTACTGCTTTTGGGCTCGCAGTAAATTGAGACAAGATGCACCTGCATGGACAGCGAGAGCATTTCCCACCCGGGACGGTCACTAAGGGCTCGTGTTGGACTTTCCCAGGGAAATTTAGGATTTGGATGAGAGTCCCTTATCCAGCTCTGCTCTCTGCATCCTGCACTTGGGCGAGCAGCAATCCTGTGCTGGGAATTCACCTCCTGCCACTGGCCCAGGACATGGTGGGTGCCTGCCCTGACAGCCACCCTGAGGGACACAAAGCAGCCACCCTGGGGAACACAGAGCAGGTACCCTGAGGGACACAGAGCAGCCACTCTGGGAGACAGAGAGCAGCCACCACAGGGGACACAGAGCAGCCACCACAGGGGACACAGAGCAGCCACCCTGAGGGACACAGAGCAGCCACCTTGGGGGACACAGAGCAGCCACCCCAAGGGACACAGAGCAGCCACCCCAGGGGACAGAGAGCAGCCACCCTGGGGGACACAGAGCAGGTACCCTGAGGGACACAGAGCAGCCACTCTGGGAGACAGAGAGCAGCCACCACAGGGGACACAGAGCAGCCACCACAGGGGACAGAGAGCAGCCACCACAGGGGACACAGAGCAGCCACCACAGGGGACACAGAACAGCCACTCTGGGGACACAGAGCAACCACCCCGAGGGACACAGGACAGCCCTGCCCCAGGAGGCTGCCAGGCTTTTCCCCCCAGAATTCAGAGTGCAAATAAAACCCAAAGCAGCTCCAAGATCACCTTCTCCAGCCGGGGGAGCGCTGCCGGCGGCCGGCTGCTGGTTTGGCCAGAGAAGTGCCTGTGGAGGAAAGGAGTTTCCTTGGCTGAAGGGAGTTCAACAGAGAGCTGGGCTGGGCACGGGGCTGCTGGCAGGAGCCAGGGACGCTCAGCTGAGAGGACAAACTCAGGGTTCTGCAGGATCAGGAGCGAGGGAGGGCTGGGGGATCCCTTTGCTGGGGCAGAGGGACCTCACTCCTCAGCCTGGAGCAGAGAGTGACAGCCAGCTCTGATCCAGGCAGGACACACTGACCTCCTCCCTGTGCTTCCCATGGCAGGACACTTTTCCATCCTGACCCAAGCACCAGCCTTGGACCTGCTGGAGCTGACACCCAGCACCTCTGAGTCCCAAGCACATCCCTGGAACGAGCCCTCCATGAACTCTGTATCACAGGATCTCTT
The DNA here is from genome assembly GCF_037042795.1 of Molothrus aeneus. NCBI lineage: Eukaryota > Metazoa > Chordata > Aves > Passeriformes > Icteridae > Molothrus > Molothrus aeneus. Next base: position 7,875,844 of record NC_089664.1, on the reverse strand, counting down.
CTTGGTGAGCCCGAGCCATGGATATGGAGCTCCAGCATCAGTTTCCCAGCCAGATCAGCCCTTTCCTGGCTCAGCCCTTTCCTGGCACAGCAGATGTGAGGACTCTGCTGTAGCCAGGCCCCCCAAAAATGCCTGCCCAGGTCCAGGAATGTGCGCATGGTCAGGAATCTGTTGGCCCAGGGCCCTCCAACAGCTCCATCTTCCCTCAGGGATGAGACAACTGATTGGTTTTCTTCCTTTTTCATCCTGACTGCAGAACTGATGCATTTGTTTGGCATTTCTGCAGTTGTTTCCAGGCCAGACTGGTGTGGCATGGGCAGATTAAAGCTGTACCCTGAGTGTGTGAGGTCCCAGAACTTCACCAAGGGGATCAAAGCCCCCCAAAAAGCCCCTGGCAGTCAAGAGCTGCAGCTGTGGCCCACCACTGGGTAAGTAAAAGAAGCAAGAGGAGACCAAAAGAAGAGTTCTTTAGAGGCAGAAGTGTTCTTCAGCCCCTTGCAGAGTGACCTGCGGCGCAGTGTTGGGCAAGGCAGCTCATCCCTGCGTGTCCCCGCACACTGGGCATGGGGCTGATTTATGGCGTGAGGGTTTGCAAAATGTTGAGTCAAACTGAACCAGCCAAAGCCACTGAGCTGCTCTCACCATCAGATTCCTGTGAAAAATATCTCTGGGCAGTTTGAAAGTCACAAGTGACCGCAGTGACCCCAGGTATGGTCGTGGCTGTGGAGTTTCAATCGTTTCATGAGCTTCTTTTTTCTGTGCAGACTTCAATCTTACCTGTCCCCAAAGGCTGCACATTCCTGCAAGAACCTGGAGGAGCTTCCAGGCAAGTCAAGCTCGGTTCAAAATTTTAGCTATTCAAAGATTGGAGAAAAAAAAGTACAAAGGCTTTTCTTTGAATGGAATGAGTCTGCCATGGAAGTTGAGCAGTATTGTGCTGAGGGCCATCAGCTATGCAGCCCTGCCAACCACAGGCATTCAAAATCCATGAGTCAGACTCCCCAAAAACCCTAAGACTGGTTTCATTCCCTTTTTGGATTTTGAGCCTTGAAGCATCACAGCTTCAAGCGTTTCTCTGCAGAAAATGACATTTTTGTGACCAACAGGGCGAGAGCTGAGACCCTCAACGTCGTTACTGGGCTCCAGGAGTTATGACTGTAAAAAAAAACCCATTAAACACCATGAAATGAGCAATAAACCCCTGCACTGCCTCCATGAATTTGGCAGTGGGGGGCCACCCCAGGACATCCCAAAGATAGGAGCAATGGAAAACTGGTGACAAGAAATCAGCTGTCCTTATCATTAATGATGACATGCTTGTCATGGGCCATGACAGGGCTGAGAGAAAAGGGAAGAGTGAAAAATCCCTAAGGAAAACAGCAGCAGGAATACCTGAGAGCAATATGCATAATAGGTTTATTCAACAGGGAGACAGGAAGGGGGATTTTTTTTTTTTAAGGGTAAGTATTCAGCTAAAGCTGCCTCAAATGGGGCCAGGCCTTAGGGAGAATGGATATTTTAAGTGGCAATTTATTCCACTAATAAAATGAGGAGGATGCAGGTGCTTTGGCAGGGCTGGGCCTGGGTGATCAGAGCTGGGGCTGCAGCAGTGGCTGAGCAGGGCTCCAGCCCAGCTGGTGGCTCTGCCTTTATGGGGCTCCTTTCCCTGGTGCCAGGGCTGTGTCTGGGCTCCAGCTGGCCAGAAAGTGTTCCCCACATCAGGATCTCACCTCCAGCCCTGAGCAGAGGCAGAGGTGTTTTATCCAGGTGCTGCTGCCATCTCTTCTCCAGCTAGGCAGGAAAGGGCTCGTGCCCATGGGCTGCTCCACTCCTGCACCAGGTGCTTCCACACCAGGAGGATGCTTGATCAGAAAAAGGCAGGAAATCTTCACAAACTGGATGGTGCCCTGCTGGTCAGATTGCTCAAGGCTCTGCCACATCAACCTGCTGAGACCAGGCCACCATCCAGCCTCTCACCATCAGAGTGCACCAGCTGAAGGGTTGTGGGGATGAAAGATTAAACTCTGAAGTAATGGGAGTGGTAAAAAACCACTTTGTAGCACCACAGTCGTTCAAAGTGCAACCCCAGGTAGAACTGCAGCTTCACTCTTTGTTTTTGGGTCATTATCACCAGTATTTCCAGCCTGGCACTGACTGGTGACACTCAACTGAGCAGGTTTCAATTCTGACCCAGTCTACACCATAGGCAGATGAAAGATCATCCCATACTTACCCCAAGGAGAAAATACTCTCAATACTCTCAGCTGGCACAGCCCCCTCAGCCCCTGTTCCAACATACACTGCTTTCAAACCATCACCCTCGCATTAAAAATAAAACAAAACTCTCTGTGTCTCTTTCCTCCACTGCAACGTCTGAGTTGAAAGGGTAGAAGTGCTTGCAGCAAGCCATGGTTAATGTTACCCTGGAAGGATCCAGGACAGCATACCAGAACCTGGGTTTGGCATCTGGGAGCCACTTTTCAGCCATATATATCACCGTTCCTGCGTGCACGCCGATCCACACGAAATTAGCCCTGTGGAATGCAGATTTTAAAATTCCCTTTCCAGCAGCACTTAAACTCAGGAGCTAAAATTTGCTCTTTCTCCATTTCCTACCTGTTTAGGAAAGAAGGAACAAAGTCCTGGCCCTTTGTTTTTTGGGTTCCTTCCCGGGAAGGTTTGCCCAACCCACGTCTGCACCGCGGTGTTTGCCGTGAACAAAGAGCTTTTAAAGCAGCAGCAGCTCCTGCCAGGAGCTCACCACCTGCCTGCCCCTCTCCTCCCCATTCATTTTGGGGGCTCTTTTTCAATAATAGCTGAAACATGTGTGCAACCTGATGGGATATTTTTTTTCCCCCCATGCCTACAGTGCTGGCAGCAACCCAACCACCAGCCCAGGGTGTGCAGCTGGGAGAGAAAAAAAAAATAGAATAAAACCCCAACAACCTGTGGAATGTTTTCTTGCTCCTGAGAGCTCCAACACTTCCCTACTTGGGGAGTGCCTGCCATGGCTGGCACTTGCTGCATCCAGCAGCCAACGGGGTTTCCTTTCCAGTGGGAGCCAGCTGGATTTTGGGCAGAGGCTGGGGGTGAGGGGATGTGTTTAACAACTGCCTGATGGTTTTTTCCACCTGATGTGTTTGCCTTGTGCACAACCACCACCCTTGCATGTCCTTGTTGCACAACTGCCGTGTCCCCACAGGGGCTGTGGGGGCTGCTTTGCACCCAGACATGGAGGTTTGCCCTCAGCAGCAGGTTTGGAGCTGTGCTTTCACCTCTCTCACATCCATCTCATGGCCACAAAAGCAGGGCAGATGATGTTTTCATAGCCAAGGATCCAGAGTGGTTTGTGCAACCTTGTAACCCCAAATCTGCTCAAAACCCCCATGAGGACAAGCCCTGCTGGGCCCCACGGCTGGTCCAAGCAGATAATGGACACAGAATAATGGATTTATCTGAGGATATGGCCCAAAAAAGGAGCAGGGTACTCTGGGCTGTGCTGGAGCTCTGCTTTCAGCTCAGGGCTGGACACCTGGGGAGCACCAGGGTATTTATGTGCTGGCTTGGAGGGATTCATTTTCACAGTAAATAGGGACACCAGGGTTTTTCAATATTTATTGGTCAAGATTCAGTTTTGCAGAGTTCTGTGGTAAGTTTATAGCCTGCCCAGGCAGGAGGGCGGCTGGAGATGTGGTGTGGGCAGCATCCCGCCGAGGGATGATGCCTGCAGCCAGCCAGGGAATGTGGATGGTTCCTGCAGTATCAGCTAAAAACGGGAGCCCTACCCAGCACATCTGAGCCCTGGGGAAGGCTCTCGGCACAGAGTCAATGCTTTAATGCTCTGTGCCCTTCCCTGCACACACATACACACACACACACACATCCCCAACTCCCCCTCCAACGTCCTGCAGTGGTTTAAAGAGGATTTCTTTTTATCCTTGCGTGCCTGTCTTTGCTCCAGACCCCCTCCCGGGGGAGAGGCGAGCCCGTCCTATCAGCCCTGGAGCTGGTGGCTGCTATCAGAGCTCCCACCCTCCTCCCCAAAGCCGCAGCCACAAAGGCGCTTGCTCAAGCGGAGCATTCCTGCTCCCCGTGTCCCGGGAACAGCTGTGCCGAAAGGATGCCGAGAATCCCTGCGAGGCTCCAAGGAAAAGATATTAACGCAGGGGGGGAGCAGCAGCGATATAATAAAAAGTCATAATAAAAGAGAGAACCACTGAGTGGATTAGCAGCCCGAACGCCGCTTGGCTTTTGGTTTCCTTTCCTCCAGCTTTTCCTGCGCCGCACGACAATCCGCTCGAATTCCTCCAGCCCGGAGACGCTCGGCTCCTGAATTTCAGACAGAGCTCCTGGAGGTGGCCAGGCTGCAGAGGCTGAGGGCATGGCTGGGAAATGTGACTGCACTGAACTCCACGGAGGGCACGTAGGCACTGGCAGCAGGCGTTGGGTGCTGTGCCGCACCAGCTGCCCCATGTCTGCACCCACCCCAGGTGGGGAAATAAAAGGCAGATTTGGAGCTTGGTGTGTGCTTCTCAAGTGTATAAAGGTCGTAGGATACATCCCACTGTTTAAAAAACCCTAGGGCCTGCCACATACCAGCTCTTCCTTTGTGGAAATGCAGAGCAGAGAATAGTAAAATAATGCAAGGGATCTACAGGGATCACCAAGTTTAGCTCCTGACCTCGCACAGGACAGTCCCAGGTCCTATTCCTGACCACCAGAGAGAACAGATCAGTGCCCATCCCCTTTGTGAGGAAAGAAGATGGATTTTCCCTGCTGGACTACTCCAGCAGCACTGACCAGGATGTAGGGTTGGGATGTCCCCATGAGGAGCGAGCAAACCCAGAGTCTGAGCTCACCCACCATGCACCCAAATCCAACACCCAGCACAAGGCGTGCAAGGACAACATTCCCTTTTCCTCCTTTAGAAACACCCAGGCCAGTTCTGGGGGCACAGAGCATCTGCTGCCCGGAGCCACCGGCTGTGTCAGGAATTTGGGATGAGACAGCAGCGAGGGCTGTGGCGGTGGCAGCTGTTCCCTGCCCGCAGCCCTCCTGACACGAGGGCATTTAAATTTTAAAGCACACTCCCCACTGCTTTCTCCACCATTCCTGCCCTGCTCCCAGGAGCTGCTGGCCCACGAGGCACCCATGGGTTCGTTGGTGGCCAAGCTCCTTCTGCCCACCCTCAGCTCCTTGGTCTTCCTCCCCACCATCAGCATCGCGGCCAAGCGGCGTTTCCACATGGAAGCCATGGTTTACTTCTTCACCATGTTCTTCGTGGCGGTAAGAAGTTCTCAATTCCCCCTCTCCCTGCATGTTTTATCCTCCCAGATGCCCCCCGTATCACTGAGAAGCTGATTCACCCAAGAGCAGCCAGCACAACCCCTAAAATATCCTTTTTCAGTTATTTCCCACCATGTGTGGTGCTGAGCAGCTGATTCTCCAGTTTAGGGTGTCCTACAGTGTGGCCTTACAGAGATTTAGTGGTGTTTTATGACAGAGATTAGGGAGAAGGTCTGGGTGCAAAGAGCCTTGACTGATTTGCACTGCTTTGGAGCTGGCTTTTCTCTTTGTTTTACAGCTGCTAAGTGGCCATGCTGAATTTAGGCTTTAAATTGCCTCCAGAATCTCTTGCTCTGCCTCTGTCATTTTAGCCAAAAGCACATAGTAGTCAAATTATTGATTTTGCAATTGCCAGCTGGGGATGGGAGCAATGCTGGAGTCAGGGGAGTTTCTGCACTGGGAAAGGAGAGAATAAAACAGGCTGAAATATAATAATTATTAACCCTTTGTGTGTTGAAATGTGTCTTTTACCAGGCTCTGATTCCCTGGCCTTCCTTTGTGTGGAAATAACAGTGAAGAAATGTCTGTACATATATAAAACATTCCTATTCCTGCTCCCAGCCATGTGATGCCCTAGGCTTTGTATCCCTGCTCAGTGACTCCATACAAACACCAGCTGAGCACCTAAAGCAGCATTCCCACTGGAAAAAACATCTCCTGTTTGACTACATTTCAATGATCTGCTAAAGAATATGACGGAAACAGCTCAGCAGCCCAGCTGATGTTGCATTTCCCACTAATCCCCATCCATCTCAAGGCATCTCATGAGGGTTGGCATGTTTCTTGTACAGAAAAACTGAGGCAGGGAATAGATAAAGGATCTTCCCAGTATGAAAAGCTCTTCCACATGGCTCAGAATCAGCTTGGTCTCCTATTAAGGATCCACATAACTTCCTTGACCATTTGAGCTGATTAAACCACAAGGCAGGGGGAGAAATTCTGCCAGTTCTATAAAAATTACAGGAGCAGTTAATATGAAAACATCCCTGAGCCCCCCACCCCAGCTCCCCAGGGAAGCCAGACATCTACAATTTCATTTTGCACTGGGTCTGTGTCTGCTCTACCTCCTCAAGAAGCCAGTAGGAAAATTGGCACAGATTTTGATGGGAGGTGGAACAGGTCCTCTCCGAAGAGACTGAAGAAGCAAAATCTCCCTGAGTGGGGAAGGGAAAGAAGGGAAAGGAGGAGAGGCAGCTGCCAGCATGGTGGGGAGGGGGTTGGAAGGGCAGCAGCTGCTGCTGTTGCATTTTTTGTAGCATCCCACTCCTCCTCCAGCAGGAGAGCTGAACAGAGCAGTGAAAGCACATGGCTGTGGCAGACGAGTGCCAGGAACACGCTCGGCCTTCCACCTTTCCTTCCCCCCGGGCTCCAGACTCCCTGAGCCCAATCTCAAGCAGGGAGAAGAGTTACAGCCGTGGTGCAATCTTTTCTAGAAGCTGCAGGCAGCCAGAGGGCTCGCAGCAATTCCCATTATAAATGATATCAGCATCCCCACTGGGCCGTGACAGCGAGCAGCGTTCCAAGGGCGCCCGGCCAAGCGGAGCAGGGACTTCTTCAGAAACAGCAGAGCTCCCTGGTGCTGCCACTGCAAAACCTGCAGGGCTGAGGGCTGGCAGGAAAGGGAGAGAGCCAGGCAAACACTGGGAGCATTCCTCTGATTGCACTGGAGAAGGTCTCTTGGAGTGGTCTGCATTTATGTTGCATGAAAATGGGGTTTTTTGCAAATAACCTAATCAATGAGTTAATGGGCAGGAACTGGTGGTTTTTAAGGGAATGCACTAATGAGTGAATTCCCCAGCATTCAGAATCTGGCCATATAAACCCTGTTTAGCCTGGACAGTGACCTGGCATCCACACACATTTCATCAGGACACTCATTCTGAATTGTTTTACAAGAATCTTTCGCAATTAAAACCACAACCCCAGAGTTCTCCTTCTGCTGGAGAGGCCGTCCCCCAGCGCCCAGCTCAAAGCAGCTTGGTCATCAGATTGCAAATTCTGGCCAAGAGGCAAATTAAAGCCTGTCTTAGTTTGTACTAAAAGAGAAGAATGCTGATTCTTGGGCAATTTGCAACCGGGAACGATGACATTATCGCTCAAATATATTCATTACTGCATATCAGTGATCCTGCTGTAGCTGACACTGTTCTGGCCTGGCTGGCCATCCCCTCAGCAGCTACACTATTTCAAACCAGTTGATAAAAGCCTTTACCTTACTGGTAAGTGGGTAATAAACTGGTTTTCTAATAATTTTTTTTCTTTTTGAATAGTTTTACCACGTTTGTGATGGCCCTGGGTTATCAGTGCTGTGCTTTATGCGCTACGACATCCTGGAGTACTTCAGCATCTACGGAACAGCCCTGTCCATCTGGGTGTCCCTGATGGGTAAGAACTGGTCTGTTGTGGCTCCTGAAAGCTGCACCCCTGGCAGGAAGGGCTGGATTTGTCAGGATGGCTGCTGGGACAGTCAGTGGGGACAATCCCCAGAAATGCCGCTCGCTCTGAGCTCCACCTCAGCTGCTACTGAAATTGTCCTTTGTGGAAGTCAGTCTGTGCTCTGGATGAATCCAGTTTTGTATCATTAACACCTTGGAAAGTCTTTGTGATTGGTGGGGTCCAGACATGGAACTGTCCTGAGTGGTGGCTGGGGACATTTTCCCCCAGGAGATGAAGAGCTGTGGCACCTGCTGGTGCTGTTGGTCAGGTGTTCCCCTGCCTGCACCAGCTCTCACACGTCCTCTGCTTGAAATGACAGTAACACATGGGCAGCCTTGTGCTGCAGTTCAAGGCAGGACAAGACTATGAGATGACCAAGTCTGAAACCTCATATACCAGGGAATTTCCCATTTCTTCTCATTTTCCCCATACCAGGCCCATCAGCTTGTCTTGCCTCAGTTAGGGACATTAAGAAATGCAAAATCTACCACTTCCCTTGGTAGCATGAGAATCAAAGTGGTTTAGTCAAAACAAATATAACTTCCTGGTTTATCAAAAGCTTGGGCTGGGCTGATGGGAATATTAGATCTGCTTAGAAAAAGCAGAAATTTATTTCACTTCCTTTTTACTATAAATCTCACCCCTTACCCTGTTATTCAGTTTTCCTTTTCCCCACATTTGCTTCACTCTCTTTTTCCTCATTTTGTTCTTTATTTGCCACCAAAACAAAATATAATAGAAACAGAAAAAAATTTGAGGAAGACAAAAAGTTCAAACCTATCATTTTCCCATTTTGTCACCATGAGTTTTGGAAGGATGTGATTATTCATGGCAGGAGAAGACAGCAGGGTCAGGGGAGAGAGATGTTCCAAAAAACAAAGGTTTTGCTCTAAAATTTGGGCCATTTCTAACCAGTCCCCACTCCAGACAGAGTTTCCATTGCTCCCCATGATAAGCTGAAGTCAACCCCAAAATGGCCACAGCATTTTCCCCTCTGCCCCCCAGGGATGGTGCAGGATCTCCTGCAGGGATGGGGTTCCTGCAGCCTCAGAGCCCAGCACAAGCAGGGGTAACACCCCTAAGCTGGGCAGATTCATCCTGTGGGGATGCAGGAGCACCTCCCTTCCAGGGCATGCAATAGGATGAATTTACCATGCAGGGAAAAATATGTGGGGAAAATATTACCCTTAGAAATGGCTCTGTCCCATCAAAATGTGAGTTCCAAGGGGGCTCCCCCACTGCCCAGGGCACCTCAGTGCTCTCTCTGCTCAGCTAGAAAAGGCAACGAGGCAAATGATTTCCAAAGGGCATTTTCAGTGGATAGCAGCAGTGTCAGGGTAGGTCAGAGCTGATCCAGACACTTTGGCTCCTTGCAGCAAAATTCAACTTGATTGCTTCATTACTGCGTTCAGAAACCTCACAAAAAAATACAAATCCTGGACTAGGAGGTTTAAAATATTGACCCTCTGGGAAACAACAGAGATTAACATGCGGACATTATCCCTTAGCCAAACTCCCTATAAAAGCACGATCCAAGGACATGGAAGGTGTGGTGACTGAAGCCCAGGGAAGCCTCTCACTGTGGCTTGTAAAGCCCCAGTGCACATGTGCGGACGCAGACCCTCGGGCAAACTTCCCGGAATGCAAATCCAGGACAGCCATAACACAGCTGTGCAAGCTGGAAAAGCATGGAGCCCACTGGGATCCATAACTTTTATCAGTTATTACCCCATTCTGTGCTAAACAAAAGCCTCTAATAATTTACTCACACTGGCGACTTCCAGCTTGCAAACCCTGGGCAGGTGCTGGGCAGCTGGGACCCCATGGCATCAGTGGGGGAGTCCCACTGCTCTGGGGTGGTGGAGCCCATGCCAGAGCGAGCTGGCAGGTTTGGGAAGGCTGGAGATGCAGGATGGAGCCAAGAGCTGATTGTGGGCTCGCAGGGCACAAGGGTTTTTGCAATCGCCTCTGAATTCTGAGGTAAGGAAAGGGGAAATCATAGAGTGGTTTAAAGTGGAAGGGATTTTAAAGATCATCTTGTTCCATGCCCTGCCATGGACAGGGACACCTTCCACTATCCCAGGTTGCTCCAAGCCCCATCCAACCTGGCCTGGAACACTTCCAGGGATGGGGCAGCCACAGCTCCTCTAGGTAGGCAATCTCCTTTAAGCTTCCCCATACAACACTGAAATAAAACCACAACAATCATCTCCTGGACCCACCACTCAGATGCCCAGAATGATTTGCTTTGCCCCATGTGCCTCAGTTTCCCCAGCAGTGTGACATGAGAAGAGCAAACCAGACACAGATGCAACCCTGGGGCAGGGGGGAGAGACCCCAGGAAGGCTTTAGGGGAGAAGCTGAAAAAGGAGGGCTGTGACCTGGTGCTCCCTGTTTCCTGTCCCTCAGCCCTGGCAGAGTTTGACGAGCCCAAGAGATCGACCTTCATCATGTTTGGAGTCCTCACCATCGCCGTGAGGATCTACCACGACCGCTGGGGCTACGGCGTCTACTCGGGCCCCATTGGGACGGCCGTGCTGGTGATCACGGTCAGATGGGTACGTGGGGCAGGATGGGCTCTGTGGGATGCTCCTGCTGGGGAAAGGGCTGAACCCATGCCAGGGATTTCCTCCTCAAGATGCAGCTCTCAGTCTCACAGTGATTTCTCCTTCAACCTGAGCAGGAGGCAGACAGCAGCCTCTGTGATAAATGCCAGATTCGATCGGTCTGAGCAATCTACCACATCTGCTGTCCCTGCATTTCTAATCAGGAGGAACGTATTTATGGAGTTTTTACAGCTACTCAGAGGCAGAGGGATCTGGTAAACTGCCCCAGATCCGGGGAAGATGCGGATAAAACCACGGTGATAAAGTGGGGAGGAATCTGTCTGCAGTCTGCCTGAATCCAGCTGGGACAGCTGGGCACAGTGCTGCAGTCTGTGCCCCACTGTGCTGTGGACCCAGCTGGGACTGAGGTGGGGAAGCCACTGCAGGAGTGATGGGATAAAAATTGCAGAAAGATGATGCCAAACATCGTGGAAATACAGTGGTGCAAGCCCCAGTTATAAACTGTCACTAAGCCAGCAGCTAAAAGCAAGTGGCCACCATGGGGAGGGGATGGGCAAGGAGGAGACCAAGGCACGGGAGCCCCCTGCATCCTCCAGTCTGCAGATGCTGTGCTGGGATCTGCTCTCCCACAGCTGGGTCTGTGAGGGCACACACTCCCTGAGCTGGCTTTGGGGCTGAATATTAAAAAAACAGTGTTATTACAAGGAATGAGGGTGGAGCAGCCAGCTAAATCCAGGTGTGCTCTCTCCTTCCTCCCAGCTGCAGAAGATGAAGGAGAAGAAAGGGCTCTATCCTGACAAGAGTGTCTACACCCAACAGATTGGTCCTGGCTTCTGTTTTGGGGCGCTGGCACTGATGCTGAGGTTCTTCTTTGAGGTACCTGTGTGACATTCACCCTCCCTGACTCCACAAGGTGTGAGGGACATCACCAAGAGAGGGACAGCTCCACTCACACCACTGGGCTGCATCCAGCCTTGCACAAAACCCAGCTCAGGCATGGGGCTCCAGGGGTGGCATGCTGGGGACAAGGGTCCCTCCATGCTTGTCCCCATCCCCTCATCCATTCAGAGCAGGTGTGACAGCAAGTGGCACACAGGGTGATGCTCTGTCTCTTTTCCCCCCTTCAGTGAGTGACAAGGACAGGGGATGTGCTTTCCTCAGTCACACGTGGTCCTCAGAATGGCTTTGTCAAGTGCAAGCAGGGTTTTTTGGAAACTGGGCACGGGTGACTTAAGGACACCTCACGGCGACGCGGCAGGGACTGGATCCAACCCAGGCATGGCCGGATCCAGAGCTGGCTCAGGCCAAAGAAAAGACTCTCAGTGACTCCCAGGGGCACTTGATGCTGTGTTTATATCCTTCTCCTCCTGCTGCTGGCCAGTCCCCCCGTCCTGCTGGGAAGGGTCCCGCCGGGCAGGCGATAACCCCCCGACACAGCTGCCGGCCGTGCCTGCGCTCAGCCCCGCCGTTACGGCTGCTCTGTGCTTTGGGAGCTGCGAGATACAACCTCACAGGCATCCCCAAGGATTATTTTTCAAAGCATTTAGTAATTGCAAATTCTAGCAGAACATAAAAATGTCACTTAGCAGAAGCCGCCTCCCCGCGCGGCCCGGCCTCGCCGCCGCGTCCTTTGCGGGGTAATGAAACACTTCATTCAAGAATCGGGAAATGTGCAAATTAGAACGTGTTAAATCCCCTTTGCTTTAGGGTTCTATTTTTCACTGGAAATCCTTTCTTCTCTGACAGCAAAGGGAGGCAGAAGGTTCAGGAATCTTTTTTTATCCCCTTCCTTTTGGCTACTTGTAGAAATTTAATGTCCCCAGCCCTGCTGCTCCCGCTTCTCACGTCGCTCTCCCTGCCCACAGGAGTGGGATTACACCTACGTGCACAGCTTCTACCACTGTGCCCTGGCCATGGCCCTCGTGCTGCTGCTGCCCAAGGAGAACAAGAAGGCTGGGAGTGCTGGGACCCCCGCCAGGCTGGACTGCTCCACGCTCTGCTGCTGCGTCTGAGCCCCTGGGCAGGTTGGGCACGCGTGTTCCTGCCCCTGGGTGATGGAGGGCTGCAGCCAAAAGGAAAATGCCTGTCTGCTGGGTTTTCCTCTTTTCCCACCAGCTCTGTGCCCACTCATGGATTTTCTCCCCTGGGAAGTTTCCTGGGTAATCTGGTCTAGTGGAAGGTGTCCCTGCCCATGGCAGGGGCATTGAAACAAGATGGGCTTTAAGGTCCCTCCGAAACCATCCTGTGATTCACCTTTCCACCCTCAGCCCTAGCAAAGCTTGCACTTCCAATTTGGTACATATCCATATTCTCCCTGGAGGAGCACTCAGCTGGGCTGTGACCTGTCCCCAGGAGACCCCTGCCCTCCCAGGCCATGTCACCTTCTCCTGGGCTGTCCCATGCTCTGACCTGGCAGGACCCAAGTTGTCCCCTCCGTGCAGGTTTGCTGTGCACACAAAGCTTGGTTTGCAACACCCAGTTAACAGAACCTGTATTTTTGGTGAGATATTAACTATTTTATTTATGCATTCTCTTGATGTAAATAATACATACCAACAAAGACCTTGCCAGTGTGCAATGCCAGCATTTCTTCAGTGGGGTGGGAAACTTTCCAGCTCCACTCAGCTCAGTCGAGGGCAGATGCCAATTCCAGAGCAGAGCTCTGGGCACAGCCACCCCAGCCCCTCAAACCTGGAGGGACCTGCAACACTGGGCACTTTCTCCTTGCAGACCTGCAGGCACAGGCAGCAGGTGCCTCATTGGTATGGAAAGTACATGGAAAACGAGAGGCAGAGAAAAGAAGCTCCTGGAGGGAGGGGGGAGGGCTGTAAGCCTATAACATCTCCTCTAACAGACTATTTACTATAGCAGAAGTGTATGATTTATTTAGACTGTCTGGGAAAAAGGCCAAGACTATATGTCATGGACAATTAGAGCAGTATTGATATACAGAGATGTCCACAGAAAGCCCACATTAAGCCTGGGTTCCTCTGGAAGAGAAATCCACCCCAGTCATTCATCAGAGCAACTTCCTGCAACGGGGCAACAACCAAAACTGAATGAGCTTCCAACAAAAATAGAAATGAATTATGAACCCCCAAGCATCCAAGAGTCACTGGCAAGCGGTGGCACAGCTGATGCAGCTGCATGCAGAGGCTGAGCTGGCAGAGAGCTTTCAAAGGGTTCCCCAGAATCTAAACCAACCTAAACCACACAGTCCGTTCCCTCCCAGCATCCAGCCCCCAGGATGTTTACAAGATGCTCTCAGGGTTTGCATGCAAGGCTTTCCTTGTTGCTTGCATGCTACTGGAGCTCTCTGCCATGTGAGGGCTGCTCAAGGTGGCCCCAAAAATCAGGCCCAAGTGCTCTGATTTGGAGTGAAAGAAGTACCTCAGCACTGCCTGCAAGAGATGCTTCTGAGGGTGCACAGCAGCTTCCTGAGGGGTCACCCCCATGGGCATCCCACAGCCCTGCTGGTTCTTCCTGGGTGTTTGTCACCAAAATGCAAATATTCAACGCTGACCCTGCCCAGGATCCTGCCCAGCAGTGCCAGCAGCCTTCCTCGCTTGCTGCAGCCACTGGTCAGAGCCTCCTTCACCCCAGCAGCTCATTTTGGGGCTGTTTGGTCCCTCCTTAGCTGCAGTGACAGGCACAGCCCTACAAGCCCTGGGGATATGGGCACTGTGGGCATGGTGAGAGCCTTGTGGGGATCCAGTGCTGGGAGGGCACAGGGTGATAATGGCACCCAACTGGAGCTGAGCATGAGGGACCAAAGGTTGGCAAACCCCATGCAAACAAGGAGGGCACGTTACCTGAGGAGCAGCTGAGTGGATAAAACTCCTGCTCCCACCTGCCACATATTCAGCTGCAAAAACAAAAAACCCAAACTGTCTTGCACACAGCAAAAGGTTTGCTTTGTCCCCTCCTCTCCCAGGGTGATGCTCCAGCTCTGCCAACCATCCATTCCTTTGGCCAGCACCCACCTGGTACTGACACACACCTGGGCACACCCACAGGGTCCCTGCCCTGGCATCAGCCCTGAGCTGATGGCAGCACCTGGCACCCCAACACCAGAGGAAGGTGCAGGGCTGGATCTACTACCCCAGGCAGGATATCCCCTGCAGCACCAATGCAGGGAAATATTATAAACATCTACAGCAACGTAGACAAAACAGTCTCTTGTAACCTTTTAGCGCTGCCGAGAGCTTTGCCTGTAAGAGCTCTTGAGCCCCTGCCAAAAATTCTGGCTGTTTTCATAAGAGTAGGTGTTTTCGTCTAAGGTGCAGTCTGAGTGCTGTGACCTTTGTCATGTCTGCTACTGAAATTTCCTGCTTCTCTGTTATTCTCTTCTTTGGTAAGACGATATGAAACCCAAAACTTTTATTGCCCCTTTTAAAGTGTCTTTATAGCTCCCCGTCTACTTCATATACTGTCTTACTCTTCAATGCTGGGATATTACTTATGGGATCCGGGCTTGATGCTGCAAAAGGCATTTGGGTTTCACAAAGCCCAAACCGCCAGGGCTTTTTTAAGATCAGCCAGAGGGGGGGAAGAAAAAAAAAAAGGCAGAAAAAAGGAAAAAAAGGAATGAGAGGGGAGGGACTGGGCTTTCCACTCCGGAGGCATCGGCATCTGCTACCAGCGCAGTCTCCCCTGCCTCTGCCAGGCCTCCCCGGGCACAAAACCCAAAATTTGCTTTGTGTCTGGGTCAGCATGGGGTACCCATGGGCCCTGTGGGGATGGCATTGCACAGCATCTCTTCCCCTGCCAGCTGTGCCCCAGAGCTGGCAGCTCATGTGTGGCCGGACAGCACAGCTGGTGCTGAACCCAGTGTGCAGCAGCTGGGGCACATCTGCCCTGGAGCTGGCACTGGGGGAGGCCAGCCCTGCTGGGGGGGCTCCCATGCACCCCCTTTCCCAGCCCAGTTCTGGTATCAGGGCAGGGACATGAAGGATGTGTCCCTAGGGAAGGGTCGTGGGTGCCAAGGCTCCGTGCTCCCAATCCCATCCCTCAGGCTGTGGAGTGTCACCTCCCTGCCATCCTGGTGACAGGAATCCCTTGGGAGCTCATCTGCAGTCTCCCCAGCATCCCCAGTGCGGTGGGAGCAGGGATCTGGTGTGCCAGAGAGGAGAGGGCTGGTGGAACTGTCCCCTCCAGGGGACATTCCCCACACTTGCCTAGGGCAGGGCTGGTGGAGGAGGGAATCAGAACCTACTCCTGCTGGAGGGGAGGCTTCCAGAGATGTCTAGTCAGGCTCAGTGCCAGCTAATCTTCCAGGCAAACTCTATCCAGATCCTTTTGGCTGCAGAAAGTGAAAAACCAGCCAGACCCAAACATAAAAGCCTGGTTTCTGCTGCCAGCTGCATGGGGCACTCCAGAAAAGGCCTTATCACCATGGGATTTTCAGAGACGGCTTCAGATTTTCTTCCTCACACTGCTCTTCCCTCCTCAGCCTCCCATTGTCATTCCCCCATGCATGTTCAAGTGCTGAAACCAGCCAGGTTAATGTAGATGGTGGGGCCAAGGTGTTCCTTGTGCCCACTTAGAAGCTGTCAGGCCACAGTGACACCACCCACTTCAGAGAGTGGTGTTGCTCCATCCTGAGGCACCAGGAGCTCATTGGGAGCAGCCTTCTCCCTGGAATTGCCAAAGGAACCAAATTTTTTCCTGGAAATCCAAGAGTGGTGGTAGGGGCAGGAGCTCTGTGGGGAGTCCAAGGGAGAACTCTTGCCCGGGGGTCCTGCATCACTCCAGCTCTGATGTGCCTGTGCCCTGTGAGAGGGAGAAATCAGGTCTGCAGGGGCAAAAGGAAGTCACCAGCCATGTCCTCCACAGCCCCAGGAGATGGTGCAGATGCTCTGTGAGAATCCAGCCTTGTCCATCAGCCTGGAAAAAAGGGAGATGGAGCAACTGAAGCACCTATTTGGGACCACTTGGTATCTCTCAGCTTTGCTCCAGCTATCCCAGCCCCAATGAACAACCTTTTTGGGTGTAAAACAAAGGTCTCCTGCTCTGCTGAGCAGTCAGAAGGCACACAGGAACAGCAGCATGGAGTTAGGGCAGAGGCAACCACAGGAATCAGTAAAGTGGTACCTCCTGTGAGGGTGCAAACCTGCCTAATCCAGCATTTATGGGAGAAAAAAACACATTAATGCATCAGGATTCTGCTTAGAATGCCACACAATGGTCCGGCACATTTCTCTTCTCTCGTCTTTCCTCTCAGCAAGATTCCCAACCAAACCTCCCATCCCAGGGAGGGCAGGGCAGCCCCATCCAGTGCCACCAGCAGCACTGGGGCATTTTTGGAGCACTGCAGACAGACTGAGCCACTCAGCTCTGGGGTGTTTTGGGGCACAGAGGAGCATCACCACAGGCTGCAGGGAGCCCCTAACACCCTCCCAGGTGCCTTTTTCCCCCAGCAGCACCAGACATGGATGTGGCTGTGGACTCAACCCAAGCCACCAAACCCCAGGACAGGGCAGATGTGGCACAGCCAGACCCTCTGGGCCCTTCCAGGGATGCTTCCCCAGCTGCAAAACCCCTCTCCAAGCCCAGGTTTGGTGTCTCCAGCCTCCCCACTCCTCCAGCAGAGCAGTGCCAGGTCCAAGGTTTTTGGTTTAGGCCAATCTCCCAGAAATTCTGTCATCATGCAGTGCATCACGCACACTGCCGGATCCGCATTACACAGAGCGTGGCTCTGCTCCAGCCCCTCTTAAAGCAGTGGAAAAACCCTCCCTCCTACAATGGGAGCTGGCTCGGGCCCTGATCTGACAGATAGGAGAGTTGTTCTAAGCTGGGAATATCTCAAAGTTTCTCCTGGAAAGGGACAGGGCAGGGGGTCTGCAGAGCGAGTGCTCCCGACCCTGCAGCCTTTAATGAGCCATCGTTATCTGATCCACGTGCTCCAAATGCAAGGGAAACGCTCAGGTTTCCAACTGCACACATCACCTGATGCTCATAAAACGAGCTGATGTGTCTGGGAAGCCCCAGACCCAAAGAAACATTATTTAAATGGAGGGGAAAAAAAGCCAATTATGCTTTAAAAACACCCGTGTGAGCAGACAGGGATGGTGGCTGCTCTCCCCTGCTTTCCTCTGGTTTTCCAGCAAAGCAAATGTTCACTGATAAAACTCACAATCTCCTTATAAAGGCAGGATCGTTTTGCCTGTAAAAGGGAAGGTTTGGGGGAAGTTTTACACACGTCTCTACTCTCTTTATGTCTTTATTTGCATTTTCATTTCCACAGTAGTGGAGCTAATCTGAATGGAGCAGGAGCGAGGGTCCAGGTTATAACCAAAGTATCAGGTAGCACCTTCACATCTGGAAGGGATTTTGACACAACTTCTCCCAGACTGTTACAGACAGTTTAAAAGCAAAATCTGATAAATAGCAAATGTTTAACAAGTCAATAGGAAGCTGCATTTGCAAGAACATGTGGCTCTAGCCGGCCTAGCACCGCCACACTGCCAAGGCCCTTCAAACGCATCCGCACACATCCCTGCAGCACACAGTGAGGGGCTGCCGGGCTCTGCCCCGGCCAGGCTCAGTTACAGGGGGGAGGATTAAACACAGATGTGTCTTTGTATGGCCAGACATCTCCAGCTTCAAAGCCTGAGAGGGTCCCAAGCCTCCCTGCTCTGGTGGCAGGGACTGGATTCTCCCTCCCGGCCTAAACCGAGCCCTGCTCGTTTCTGTGAGCCCCCAGCCTGGTGTTTATGGTGGGAAGGGGACAAAGGGAGCTGCAGAGGCCAGGAAAGCAGCACAGAACCCGTTGTCACAAACCTCCTGTGTGCTGGGCACTGCTGCCCCTGTCACAGGAGGTTTTGGGGCTGATGAGGCCCCGCTCAGGTCACTGCACTGATGGTCACAAGCACACAAGGTCTCAACCCCATTTTGCACAGCCTGGGATTCCAATCCACAAGGCAGAGGTGGATTACACCCATTTATACCGATTTACACCTTTAAAACTCCTTTTCCAACCCTTGGGAGTCACAGCCTCCCCAGGACAGAGGTCACTGGCCACACAGGCAATGCTCTCCTGAGAAAAAGTGCCACAGGACACAAAATCTTTTTCAGTGTTGCAACCCTGCCTGGTTTGGGGAGATATCATTCCCAAAATGTGGGAAGAGGCATTAAAAGGGAGAGAATTATGCAAGAGGGTGGAGCAGAGGGGGAGACAGAGGAATAAGAAGTGACCAGGAAAAGCACCAGAAACCCTCCAGGATGCCTGCCTATATTTAATGTGTCCAGCCCTCTTGCCAAGTCCCACTCATTTGGAGCCGAGCTCATGTTTTGGATTAATTTTAAGGCAGTTCCTAAAGCATCTCGCTCGCACAAGGAAGAATTTTTGCCTCCTTGGCCAAGGTGACCTTTTAAAAAAATCTCACTCACTATTTTTCAACCTCTCACTCATTTAAAATTGTCATTGCTCGGGTGCTGCAGAGCACTCAGTGCAGACAGTTTGTGTTCTGGCATCCTCCTTCCTCACAGAGCATCCTGGGTGTGAGGATGGGGAGCCAGGGAAGGATTTCTCTGCAAATCAGAGAACCCTTCCCTCATCTGTGAGCATCACTCAACCAAGCACTGAGAGCTGAAATAGCCCCTCCTGCACACCCACATCTCCCCAGGCACCCACCATGGGCTGCTTGACAGGTTTCCCTTTAAACTCCTCCAGATATTGGGGTTTTTGAACTAAAATATTGTGTGGACACGTGAATGTGCTTTTTGTCTGAGCAATTAAATTACAGATGTCCCCAAATGGTGGCTGTCCTGTTGCACAGGGGTTTTCTGCTCTGAGCCTCCCCAGAAGGAGCCACCTCAAGCTGTGCCCCAGCTGCTCAGTCTCTGCTGGGAGGATTCATCCCAGAGGTGCCATTCCCATCTCCCAGCCACAACACGGAGACAGTTTTGGAGCAGAAACATGAGAAGAGCCACTCCCCAAACCTCCACCCAGCCCACCTTCTCACCCAGGCATCTGCAGCATCCTAATCACCCCGGAATCCAAAGCACGGCCACGGCCACGAAGGGATTTCAGATGCTTCCCATTCAGCTCCAACATTTGCAAAATGCTCAGCCACTGACTCACAGAGGGCCAGGACAGCCACAGCCTTCACTGCACCATGGCAGGACTCAGTGCACCACCCCAGAGGGGTTTTTGACCAAAAAAAAAAAAGGGATTTTTGGGAACCAAGCATCCCTAGGTACCACACAGCTTTCCCAGCACACCCAGAGTGTGGGGCATGGGAGTTGCTCATTTTTGCTGGTGATCCCAGATGTCATAGTGGGGTTTTGAGAGAGTGATTGGAGCAGTGGAGGGGAAAAGCATCATCTGTGAGGGATTGGGAAGGGGGAGCTGCATGGGGAGCTCAGTGTGGGCTGCAGAAGGTGCAGGAAGGGAATCCAGAGGCTGTAGGATGTCACTCAACTGCTGCTTGGGCTTTTGGGAGCAAAACAGGTAAGGGCAGACACTTTACCTCACACCTTGAGCCCTAAAGATGAAGTGACAACAGCAGTGACCAGAAATTGTCCCTTTGGCTGGAAAAAAACCCATAAATCACAAGATCTCGCTGTTCCCTGAGTCCAAAGGCAGCATGAGGAAATCCTTCCCACAGCAGCTCTGCTGCATGAGCATCCCTTAGGCCCTGGGGGAGCCCAGACACACAGAGGCAGCCACAAAAATGAGACAGATATTTGGGGTTTCAGCTTAGCACGACCAGCAAGAAAAGCTGAGCTTGGGTTTAACTGGATTTGGGAGATGAAGTTTTAGGGCAGCTCCTGGTTTTATTTAAAACAGTTCAACCATAACCTCATCCCATGAGGGAAATGCAGAAATTCAAGGTGCTTCTTGTGCAATAGATGCTGCTCCCTACTCAGGCAGGTCTGGGATAGTGCTCAGAGTTTTGCTACATCCCTGTCCAGGCTAAAGGAGAGACCACACACAAAACGTTTTCAGGATGCCAGCAGCTGTGCACAAAGCATTTGGTTTACATTAATTATGTCTGGACAAAAAAAATAAAAGGGGGAGAGAAGGAGAGCGAGCGAGTGGAGGACAGGAGGGATGCAGGGAGGCTTCTGCATGGCGCTGATAAGATCTGCTCTGATCCACCTGGAGGTCACAGCACATGCTGGGTGTCTTAACACCTCCTGCCACCCAGAGCAGCCCTGTGAACACCTCAGGGAATGCCAAACACAAACAGAGCCCTTGACACTCTCAAAGACTTCATGGAACACCCCTGAGCTTTGCTCCTCTTTCTGTTTCCTTCTTTCTCCTTCTCTGAGCAGAAATGTTCCCAAGAAAGCCCAAGGAAGGCAAAGAAAATTCTGCTGCTGGCAGCTACCAGGGTGGGAAGCAGCACATGAGAGGGGAAGAGGTGGATGGGAGGAGGAGTCATTAAAACCAGGAAAATCCCCTTTGTTCCACAGCTGGGCAGGAACCCCAGCAGAGGCTGAACAAAGCCCTTCCCCATCTTCTCTCCAGGGAGCAGTGGGGACTCTGCAGGGTCAGGAACTGGTGGACACCCTGTCCCAGACCTGTGGGCCCCCTGTCCCCTCCCCAAGGGCAAAGGAGCCTGGTGAGGGGCAGGATGAGCCTGCCTTGCCCTGGGCAAAAACACTGGATTGATCAGATCCCCACAAAGTAAAACCCACCAGGAAAGGTCCATGGTGCTGCTCACTGGGGCAGAGGGGAAGTGCTGTTCTCACCTCAGGCTGCACCAGCATCACCCCACTGGCCCAGCAGCACACAGAGGGACATCCAGACCCAGCTCCCAGCAGAGGACACCTGCCTGCAGGCGCTGGGCTGAGGGGCCACGAGGAGCTGCCCATGACCTCCAGCAGCTGCACCCCTGCCCCACATCCCCATCCCACAGAGCCCCCCTGGGCTCTGTGTGCTCAGAGCAGTCCCTGAGCAGGGAGCTCACTGTGACAGGAGCTGCACAAATCCTAAATCCATTCCCATCCCCCAGCAGCCACCCAGCCAGGTCCTGCTCCAAAACAAGTGATGTCAGGTGGCAGCACTGCCAGGCACAGGCAGCTGGAAGAGTTGTGCTGCCATCCCAGAGGGCTGCAGCGGTCAAACCCCTCCCTGGCAGCAGCTGCCCCCTCCCAAAACCCGCTGCTCTCGCTGCTTGATGAATTTTGGCATTGCAGCAACAGCAGCAGCGTCTCAGGGGGCCCAGGCTGCGCACGCCAGAGCTGGACTGACCCATGTCAGAGGTGATTAATTTATCAGGCTTTTGGCACCCACTGCTCCCCGCCAGACAAACAATATCCCAAATTCCAGGCCCTCCCGCCCAGCAGATGTGTCTGTGGCCAGGGCCAGCCCCGCTCCAGGAGCTGCTGCGGGGATGCAGCACCCAGGGCTCCCGTGGTGCTTCCTGTGAGAAACAACTGCTCACTTCGAAAATTTAAAGAGGTTTATTAAACCTTAACAAAAATACAACAAAGGGCTATGGAAGGAAGAAGCTGCAGCGCTGGGAGCTGCCCCTCGTGCATACCATGAGGCTGGTTTGTGTTCAAGATGGATGCTCAGTGTTTTATACCCCTGGGGGTTGCATCAGCCAGCCCTGGCCCCTCCCAGAGTCTGTCAGTCAGCTCTTCTTTGCCATTTATCGGTGGAAATTGCTTTCTTGTAACTGGATTGGAGCTCAGGTGTTGCCATGCCTCACCCCCTTAGCACCCCCAAGCTTTTCCATTCCCACCTGCCCCATGCAAGGGACACATGTGCAGCTTCTTTGTACCTGTCCTGGACAGCCCAGGCTGTCTGATGGCAACAATACAGGGGGGAAAGGGAATTCTGGGGAGAACAGAGGGCATCTAAACTACAACAACATAGCTATACATCACTAAAGCTTTTCTTCATATTCACACAATAGTTACTTTTAGTTGCGAGAGCCAATCATCTCATTATCCATCTATAACACTTCCCATCCCTGCAGAGGGCAGAGCCTCCTGCAGGAGCAAAACCCAGGGCTTTGTGCTGGGCTGCCACTCCCTGGGCCCAGCCTCTCCCCCTGAGGAGGAGGAGGATGATGGGATCATCCTCACCCAGCCCTCCAGCCCAGGATGAGCAGCAGCATCGTTCCACAGCACTCAGCAGCCCTTGGAGCATGTCTGGGTTTGGAGCAAGCAAGCATTGGTTCAGGCCTAATTAAATTAGCATTAATCTGTTATCATCAGGAAAACATGCCAGGCCTTGAAGGGACAGATTAACGAAGTTGTTGTCGTTAGTGGAGAGGGTCAGAAGATGGGGATGGGGCACAGCATCACTGGGGGTGCTGCTTGAGCCCTGAACTCCCCATCCCTGCCTCTCCCAGGATTTAAAGCAGGAAATCAAGAGGGCAGTGACATCACAAGATGCTGCAGAGCACTTGGATGGTGGGCAACCAAGAAATGTGAGATTTTTCATCCTCTCCCCCCACTGTGCTGCCTCCCCCTGGGATTCCAAGGAGGGATGAGAGCCCCTTTGGAGCACAGGAGCAGCCAGCCCCTCCACCTCCCAGCACTGGCCATGGGGAGATCTGCTCCTGGCCCAGCTCTGAGCTCTCCCTGACGTCAGGGCGAGGGGTAGAGAGCGAGGACATGGGGAAACAACCCATTATTTATCCCCTAAAGGTCACCCAGCACCTTGGAAGGGGCTGGAGCTGGATCCCCACAGCCCAGAGGGGGCCAGCGTCTCCTCGAAGGAGAGGTTTCACAATTCATCTCATTTGCTCGCTGTGGCATTTTCATCACGGTAGTCCTGACTTATGCAATTACATAAAAAACATCTAATGAAATCTCGGTGACACAAAACATGAACGTTTATATTGGCCTCCCCGTGCCGCGGAGTTGATTTTGGCCGGGCCGTCCAGACAGACATTCTGCATTCTTCAGAGATTAAGCACTGAAACGCTCCGGAGAAACCCAGCTGCCCGCTCCCCCTGCAGCCGCGCCGCTAATTCCAACCACATGCTCGGGAAAAGGGAACGATTCCCTTCCAAACACACGGGCACCGCCGGGACCCGGCACCCCGGGCACCCCCCGAGGGCATCCCGGCCGCGAGCACCCGAGGATGCTCCCAAATAAACAGCACAGAGAGGCTGAGAGCTTGGAGGGAGCCGGGATAAAGAAGGTCCTGCAGTGGGATTGCTGTGGAAATAAGAGGAGGAATGGGTAAGCCTGGCCATGCCCCATCTCGCTGGGTTATCAACCACTCTGGGGTTTTGGTTGTCAATTGCTGCCCTGAGATGTGCAGGATGTCTCTGCTTCAGCCCATGCGGCTGAAGAACGATTCTGGACTCTTCACTTTTCGCTCTTGAGGTTGTTTATTTATTCTTATCTATAAAATTTTCTTTCTGCCCAGCCGAGGTCTGCTCAGCAGGGCAGCCACAGGCACTCTGACCGCCCCTGAGGTGGTGTTGTCCTTTTATACTACAAACTACATAGAACATATTTACACTTAATTCCCAATACCCATCACCTGTGTTAGACAGTGCACTTCTACTCTAAACCAATCCCAAAGTGCCAACAGCACTGCAGAAAATGGAGAAGAAGAAGAAGAAGGACAAAGGCTGGACACGCCCAAGCTCCTCCATCTTGTCCCCATAACCCCCATACCAAAAATCCTAAAATCTACATTTTCACCCTGTGATAATTTTATTATTACACCATTCAAACCTGTGTGACTGTCAGGTCCTCATACAAAGCTGGTAACTTGCTCCAAGGCTCAAAATCAAATCCCCAGGTGCTCTGGGCTGTGTGCCAGGGTCTCCAAGCCCCCAGGTGGGGTCCTGGCAACTCTGGACACCCGGAGGGATGCACTGAGTTCTGACAAACCAGCCTCCAGAAAGAAATCGATGAGCGCCAGAGGCCCTGGGCAATGGGACCTTCATCCTGCTTTGGTTGCCACCTCCCCACTTTAAAAGTTATTCTGCCTCCCATTAAAAGTGAGCTGATCTTTAAAATTAAGGGAAAAGAAGCAGAGGATGAGGCATGGAGGGCAGGGAGTTTGTCCACACAGAAAGCTGGGCAAGGAGTGATGTCCCTGGGATGGGGACAAGGGGAGCAGACACCCCATCCTGATATTGCCCCATCACCCCTGGGGTGTGAGTGAGCCCTGAGTGCCCCAGAGCACAATCAGGTGCCACTGGGTGATGCTGCTTGTGGATGGCCTCAGCACTGAGGAGCAGTCACCTGCTGTCCCCAGCCACCACAAATCCCTGCTGCCCCCATGGCCATTCCTGTGTTTTAAGGCTCGGAGCAGTGATTCCACTGCACATCCCCATTCTGTGCCTGTTGCACCCTGAGGAATGCTGCTCGTCCGTGGATGGGCTGTCCTGAAAGGCACCTGTCACACCAGGTGACGCCACCAGAGCAAAAGCCACTGCAGCAGTGTTTGCAGAGCTCCAAACCCTGCACAAGCCCTCAGTGGTGTCCCTGGACAAAGCAGGGCAGATCCCAGCCCACACCACCAGCAATTCCTCCAAGTATTGGTCAGCTCAGGGACAGGGACCAGCACTGCCTCACTCAGATGTGGCCACCAGGCTCCTGCCCCACTCCACTGACCACAGCTGGAGCTCTTGGAAAGCCCCAAACTGTCCCTCTTGTGACAGCAGAGGGGCTGAAGCACAAACCCACCAGCCCCAGTCCCTCCACCAGTGCCTTTATCTTAAGGGCAGAAAATTTTGACATGGGCAAAACAAGATGTGAGGGCTGAAACTGCTGCTGGCACTAACCCTGCAACAACAAGGGGGGCTCAGTGAGCAGCAGCCCCCTCCCTTGGGCTGTAGCCCCCTCCCCTCTGG
This sequence comes from Molothrus aeneus, assembly GCF_037042795.1. Classification (NCBI taxonomy): domain Eukaryota; kingdom Metazoa; phylum Chordata; class Aves; order Passeriformes; family Icteridae; genus Molothrus; species Molothrus aeneus. The sequence continues at coordinate 7,850,712 of NC_089664.1, read as the reverse complement.
CCCCACAGGGCCTGCCCACACGGGATATCTGCAAAGGCTCTGGCTTTATCACCCTGCATGGGAGGAGGAGGAGGAAAGGCTGGAGAGGGGGAAGAGGCAGAGGAAAAATAGCCCCTTATTCCACTTTCATCAAGGAAGCATCCAGCCGTCCAAAAAAATTAATGTCATATTTTAGCAAGAAAAACAGCTGTTGTGGTACTTTAAGGCCCAGCATATTTTGGCCAGAGCTGCATGTTGTGGATATTGGCTGAGTCAAGGTTAGCTGTTAAAAGGCAGAAATTCTAGACCCATATGAAGAAACATCGCGTTCCTCTATATTCAGATAATATTTACTTCCAAGCCTGTTTTGTTTTGTTTTCTTCTCCCTCCTGGAGCGAGGCCTGGCCCTGGGGCTGTGGCTGCCCTTGGCATTGCTGCTCCCTGGGCAGGGCAGAGCAGTTTGGGGGCAATGGGAAAAGCAAGGGAGGCTCAGCCTGGCGCCTCATACTTGAGCTTCACCCTGTGATTTTCAGCCCTGCCAGGCTTTGTTTGAGCCATGCCTGGTGCAGAGGGACAGAGAGAGGGACAGGAGCTGGGATGGAGGTGTTGGGTCCATCCCAGCAGCACAGGCACTGATAGGGGTCAGTCACAACCCCACGGTGCCACAGCGAGGATGGGGACACAGGAGATGCCACTGGTCCTATGGCACAGCAGCCACAGGCCCTTTCACCACTCAGTTTGAGTCAAATTTCATTCCTCCCAAAAGGGAAAGATGCCAACAAATCCATGGCAGGAAAAGGGGGAGCAAGGTCCCAGGCCATCAATCCCCCACTCCCCAGGAGGGGCAGCTCTATCCTGGGTAAGGTGCCAGTATTAACCCTACCAAAAATTTGTGTAACTTTAACAAAGTGTTTTGCAGCTTTGTCTTTTTATACCTTTATTCTGTCAGAGCAAATCTATTTCCAAGTTGTCACCCATTTAAACACCAGCATCCAGTGCTGTCCCCAAACTGGCCATGCCCAGGCTGTACAGGCAGGGTACAAAGGTCTTTGTGAGGCAGCTCCTTCCAGCTCCCACCTGTGCTGTGAGAGCAAACAGAGCTGGATTTCTACTGGAATTTCTACTGGAAATGAAACCCCAAAACCCCAAAAAGAGGCCATGGAGTCCCCAGGTCCCCAGACCCGTGTGAGCACTGTGCCACCCAGGCTGGAAGTGACTCATCTTCTTGTAAAGCTGGTTTGCTAAGGAAGAAAGAAAAGCTTTTGCCACGAAACAATTCCTCAGTGCCTGCCAAGCTCAGCAGGAGCAATCCACACTGTCTCTGCTTCCCTGGAGCACCCCACTGTGCTGCCACCTTTGGAGCTGGAGCCTCATCTCCCTGCAGCACCAGGGTTGTCCCCTCCGCTCCCCGCCCCATGCCACGCCAAACCCTCACCACAGAGCCACTAAACACAGCCCCACATGGATCACCAAACCCAGACCCAGGGAGAGGAAAGGCTGTGGGTAAAAAAAAAGGAAAAAAAAAGGAAAAAAAAAAAGTCCAAGGTGGAACCGCAATGTTTATAAAATGGGTCACTGAATTATACATAAAAATATTTTCCTTGTGGATGCAATTACTTCCTGGACTTGTTATTCCACAGATGCTTAAGTTCGCCTCAAGCAGCTCCAATAAATGCTTTACAGTCTGCAAGATCAACAGTAGCAGCGCTGGAGCGGATTGAGCAGCGCTGGTTCAAATTTGTCAGAAAACCACACAGTGTTTTCATGTGCACGTTTCAGAAACCCAAACAAAACCATTCCCAACCGTCGTGCTCCCTTTCCTTACGCTCCTTAATGGCTTTCACATGAGCTCCTCCAGACATGGGCACAGCCCCAGGGGCTGCAAGCACCCAAAAACTCCAGGGAGCTCCCGGGAGGGGACAGGGACAGAGGAGGGGTGACACCTGCCATCCCTGCTGCTGGACTTTCACATCCCATCCTCCTGCAAGGTCTGGCTCACCCGTTAGGGACCCGGGGGGCAGTGGGATGTGCAAGGGGCTTAGGAGGCTTTCCCAAGGGAAATGAATTTTGGGGTCAGCCCTACCTGCTGGGTGACTGAGAGTTCAGGGGCTGCAGGGGGCAGGAGGCCTGTGGGGTTTAAAAGTGCAGGGACAACATCCCAGAAGAGCTGCAGCAAAGCAGGTGGGAAGGGAAAGGGGCTCTGTGGCATGGGCACATGGCTCTGAGCTAACACCAATGGCAAGGACACGGTTTTGGGGTTTTTTTCTCCTCTATCCAGTCACAAAATTGAGAGAAACTCACAGTCATGAAGGCACCTGAGGATTTTTCTATTGCACATAGGGCTTGCCCTAAAGGCCCCTGAATAAAATCCTGGTGCACTATGAGCTTCCAAAACCTCCAATCCACTTTGGTTTAATTGAAGATATTTAGTGTCACTTTCAATGATATCAAATGGGAAAGCAATTGAGGGCTGGGGTGTTGGGGACAAGCCAGGATCACAGGACAGGACACTGTTATGCCATTGAAATAATGTAATATCTGCCCAGAAATCCTCAGGAGTCACTGCAGGACTAACAGGTGGCTGTAACAAGATTATCCTATTTACAGATCTGCAGCCGGGCAGAAATGTGATTTCAAGTCTCTGCTTTCACTCCAAATTCCATCCACGAGATTTTCTGACAGCAGGATAAACAGGTTAAAAGGTGCCTATAAAAATGGGCTTATCAGAATCTCCTGATTCCTCTGCTTTGAGGATGCAGCTGCCTCCCACTGGGCATTGTATGGGAATCCCAGCTCATCTTGGCCTTTTTATAGGATGCTGCAGCAGAGGGAGCATCAGGCAGCATTTTGGGCAGAGCATCAGGTCTGCCCAAAATCCCAAATTAGCCACAAAATAAATAAAAATAAATTAACATTCCCACCCTGGATCCCAGCCAGGTGCTGGAGCAATTCAGGAGATGGGGATGCAGTCACCAGCAAAGGGGTGAGGGTCTGTGGGTCCCAGAGCAAAACTCCATGGAAGTGCCTGTGGCCAAAGGTGGGAAAAGCAGGAACCCTGCCCCTTGCTCCTGGGGATGGTCCTGACAGGCTTGGAAATGCCAAGAGCATTTTTCTTCCCAAGGCAAAGCAGCTGGGAGCACCACACAAAATGTGCCCCACAGCATGTGGGATTCCACAGGGGCTGGGCCCCACCCAGCTCCAGCTCCCTGAGCCAGCAGGGCCCAAGGTGGAGGGGTCACACCTGCCCCAGGGTGTGCCTGGGGATGGTGGCAGGACAGGGCAGGGACAGGAGGGCCCTGGGAACAGCACAGACAGCATCCCCGGGGACAGCACAGAGAGCATCCCTAGGGACAGCACAGAGAGCATCCCTAGGGACAGCACAGAGAAAGAATCCCTGGGGACGAGAGAGAGAGAGAGAGAGAGAGAGAGAGAGAGAGAGAGAGAGAGAGAGAGAGAGAGAGAGAGAATCCCTGGGGACAGCACACAGAGCATCCCTGGGGACAGCACAGAGACCATCCATGGGGACAGCAGAGAGATAGAATCCCTGGGGACAGCACAGAGAGCATCCTTGGAGACAGCACACAGAACATTCATGGGGACAGCACAGACAGCATCCCTGGGGACAGCACAGACAGCATCCCTGGGGACAGCACAGACATCATCCTTGGTACCCCGGGCCAGCCCCTCAGCACCTCAGGTGTCCCCAGCTGCTGGTTTCCCCTGGGCTCACACCCCACACAGCCCCTGTGGGCTCTCCCTGGCTGCTGGCACCCTCCAGTCCCTCTGTCCCACACCCTGGCACCCTCCACCCTCCCAAGCCCTCCTGATTTTGCCATTTGGAGCGGCGGGCAGGCTCCAATGTGTTCCTCATTAGGAGGGGCAGACAGCCCAGCCAGTCTGAGCCCTAATCTCCTTTCCAGTTGGTGTCCCTCAGCAGATGTACAACAAGTGCTGGGATATTTTAGTGGGCATGTGTGGGACAGAGCCACTGGGGTTTTTTTTCCAGCCAAGGGGGATGGATAAAATGCTGTGGCTGGAGGCTGTGATGGACAGCAGGTCCAGGGAAGGCAGCTCTGCTGTGGTTTATTTTACCAAGGGCTTTGCTGGAAGAAGTGGTGATGAAGTTAACAGCCTGCAAGCCATAATTGGCTCACATTAAAGTAAGGAAATGATATGTTTTGTTTTCCTCTTTTTTTTTTTTTTTTCAATCATATTAAACAGGCAAAACCCACACAGAGCCAAAGAAGGAGCAGGCAGCAGCTCTCAGGAATTTAGGGGGGAGATTTTTTGTCCCAAGTGTAAAGAAATCCAGTCCTTGCCATGAAAGAAAAAGTAATTTGAACTTCAAAATACCCAGCAGAAGCGGGCAAGGGAAGGGGGATCCAAAAAATTCAGGTTGTGGCATCACCACAGGCACTGCTCCAAAGCCTGGCCCAGCAGCTCCAAAGGGACTCAGTTAAAAAAAAAAAAAAAAAAAAAAAAAGGTGCACTTAAAATTCTTCTTCAAATAATTTTATTTATTTATCCTGCCACCTGCCAGCAAACACAGAGTGTCATAAACCTTGCTGGTGCCTCTGGATGTGCAGGATATTTCCTGCATTTGTTCCTAAAATTCAATTTTTAGCCCCTGTGGCTGCATCCTGATGTGGGCTGAGCCTGGCAGTGGCAGAATCCTCATCCCAAGGTCACCATCAGCCTCTCAGGCCTGCCCTGGAGACATCCCTGCAGGGATCCCCATGGATGTGCAGCCCTGTGCCCACCAAGATCTCACCCAGCACCCAAACCCTGTCCTGGCTCAGCACCAGGGCACTGAGAGCCACCAGGGCCCATCCCAGCTGGGAGCAGCCACATCCCAGCACTGGATTTGGGGGAAAATCCAAAAGCTCAGCATCCCTGGGGACCCCCAGCCCTGCATTTGTCACTGCACAGGTGACCCCACCACAGCAGCCAGGCAAGGCAGGACAGATGCAAGGGGTGCAAGGACATCCCGGGATCCCTCCCTCTCTCAGGAGCCACCACAGCCCTGGGGACATCCAGCATCCAGAAGCGTCCTGCCCTGACACTGCTCACACCCAGAGCTGCCACAGAAGTCACAGTGAGTGACAAAGTCACCACATGGCACAGGAAGGGCTGGAAACCCAGAACCTTTCCCCACATCCCCTTTTTATGCACTGTCCCAGTTTCACTTGTACCCACAGCCAGTGGAATTTGTGGGTCATGGGATTTCATGTGACATCAAAAAAAGCCCCCCAAGCAAAAATATCCCACTTTTGGTGCATTCCCCACCCACTGAAGGGCACACACACATCTTCCAGCTCATCCCAGTTCCTCGGGTAGCCAGCTTGGAAGTGGGACACTAAAACCCCTCTCTCCAAGCATGAGGACATGAACAACTCTTCCATTTGCATGGCAACAAGGAAATCCCTCAAATTCAACCATTTTCCAACTTGTAAACAACAAAAAAACCCCAGATAACCTCAATGGGAAATTCTAGTTTTGTTTGGAAATGTCATTTCCAAATGGCACATGAGAAATCACACTCGGACCCAGCCCTGCTGACAGGCAAATATTTATCCCCACAAAATTTCCACATAAACCCATCACTTTTGTCAGTAGGTCTGGACACTGGGAGCAGAGTGGGAAGGCAGGGAAAGGGAAGCCAGGAGGCACAGGGAGCACCAGCCCTGCCCAGCAGGTCAGAACCACAGCGAGTCCCTCTCAGATCACTGCAAGCTCCTCCAGCCTCATTCCGAGGCACGATGCAGCTTTTTCCAATGCATTCACAGCAAAGATTTAATAGGATTTCCAAGCTATTTGCACCTTTTTTCCAATACATGCAGCCCATGCCAGCCTCCCTTCCCAAAACCTGCAGCACTCCATCATTCAGCTCTGTGTTGGAGCAGGGAGGATCCTGTCTCACACACATTTCTCAGTCCATCAGGCAGAGTTATTCCTCTGCTCTGTGTTTGGATACTCACAAAGCCATTACCATCCCTCTCATGCACATCCATCATCAGGCCTTCAAACTCCAGAAAGCCCCAAAAAAACTATTTTCCACTCACCATGCAGCCTGCCAGGCTCTGCTCTTCTACTCTGCGTTCCTTCATCCATCGAGAGACATTTCAGCAAGTTCAGAGTCCGACCAAATAAACAGATGGCAGCCTGAAAGGTGGTGATTTTCTGCTCTGAGGAGGGAGAGGGGTGAGGGATTCAGCCAGGGAAGAGCTGAGCTCTGTCTGCCTGGTTGGAAAAGCCACCCTGGGTTCCAGGTGCTGGTGCCCACGGGGAGCTGGGGGTGCAGGAATTGTTTTCCAAAGCTGTGGGGTTTTGGAAAGCTGTGGGAGGACGAGGTGGAGCTGCTTCCTGAGCTGGGAGTCCCCCAGTTGCACCTCCCAGGGGTGTATCCAACAGCAGGCCAGACCCCAGCCAGCACCCACCTTCACCCCACGTGTCCCCAGCAGCCACCAGCCGCCTCCTGCATGGCTCTGCCAACCCAGCACACGCTGATGTGCAAGGAAATATTCCATCATTTCACCTCTGCACCACCCTGATGGCTCCTCAGCAGGAACCACGCTCCCCAAAATCACCCCCTAAGCAGCACCACGCTGCAAAACTCCAGCTCTGCCCCAGCCTCAGGATGTGGGGGATGCAGAGGGAACCATCCCTGCCCCAACCCAGGGCAAACCAGCCCTGGGGCTGCCCCAACCCAGCACAGCCACCAGGCGTTCTTCCATCCTGATCCAGCACTCACCAGCTCAGACTCACAGCAAGATTTATGAAAGGATGTGGCCAGATGAGCGATAGAGATGGATAGCCCTGAGGAGTGACTGACTTCTCCCTTACAAGAGGGATAGAAATTAATTTATGAATTGGGTTACTTGAGTTGCCAAGTGGCTTTGATGCTGGTTATTTTTTTGCATATGTTCGTGATCTATCTCCCAGCTGTTGGGGGGGAGGAAGGTCCTGGGGAGCTGGAGCAATGCATCACTGAGCCGAGGCAGCCAACAGCTCTCAACAAAACCAGATTGCCCTTTAATCAGCCAGGGGTTGCTCTGCTTTCCCAAAGTGGGCACCTCAGCCCTCCCCAGTTCACCCTGGAGCTGTTATTGGCTGCAGACGAGCAGGAGCCACTGCCATGTGAGACTGGCCAAGCACAGCCCACCAGAGACAGCCCTGCCTCTGAGTCTGCTCTCACCTCACCTCACCTCACCCACCCCTTGTCTGGCTTGGAAGGACCCACAGCAGGTCAGGGAGATCTGGGGCAAGGTGGTGGATCCTTTATTCCTTACCAAAAATGCACTTTTAGAAAAAAAAAAAACACTGAGCAGAGGGAGGATGTGGTGCAAGGAGTTGTTCCACCACACCCGAAGGACTCCCTTCCCTCAGGGGACACTCAGGGACAGAGCAGCCCAGGGGCTGAGCCCCGAGCCAAGAGCAGCACAGACAGCAGCTCCCCCCGAGCTGCTCCCTGCCCAGAGTTACAGGTGCTTGGAGGGTTTTCAAGACACAAAGTAATTTCCTGCTTGAAGCAGTTGACAAATCTGCACAGAAACTGGAGAACCCTCTGTGTTTCAGGGATGGATGCTGCAAAATCATGCAGTGGAAGCCAGCCCAAATTCATGGAGCAAAGTGCAAGCAAGGGAGGAAACTGCTGGTGCCTGCTGATGGAAGGGCACAGGCACCAGCTCCAGGTCTGTTGTGACCTCCCTGCTCAGACCAACACAGAGCTGAAAATTTTTTGGATGAGCTGTCCTGCCCACCCCTCTGTCCCACCAATCCATGACCTTTCTTCCTATGGGGAAATCAGAGCCCTGAGTGCCTGAGTCAGCTGTAAATCCCCTGCAGGATCAGACAGACAAGGCAGCTCTTGGTGGCTGCAGAAGCAGAACCACAGAGGGAAGACACAGCAGCTCCTGAGGTGTCACTGCAGCCCCCACACGGGCTTGGGGGTGCAGAAACCATCCATGTGTTCAAAAAGTACCAGGGGCCAAGGGGAATGATGGAAACAAGAGGAGCACTGTGGTAGTTTGGGGAAATAGAGCTTTTGCTAATTAAATCCAAGTGGCTTTGGGTTCAGAGGTAGCAAGACACAGACTAAGCCCTTTCCTACAGCATGAGTTTGGACGTGCAGATGTCCCAGCACAGAGAGACAAGGGGTTGGGGGAGCAGGGTGAAAGGACAAATCCACCCATGGGCAGCCTGGGGCCCACCCATTGTGGCAGAGATGCTGCTCTCCCCCCTTTTCCATCCTCATCACTGCCCTTCATCCCCATCCCCTGCTCCTTGTGCCCACCCCACGTTCACCTCCCTCTGCTTTCCTCTCCTGCCTCTTCCCCACCTCTGTTCTACACTGGAAACCCTTTCCCAGGGTGGCTCTGGAGGCTCCCACAGATGGAACTTTCCCCTGTAAACAGAGGCAGCACTGGGCTGGTCTGACTGGTACCAGTTCCTCAATGGGACAAATGTGACCTTAGCAAGGGGACATTTCTGCTGGTGAACCCAGCTCTGTGAGGACCATCCCTGCAGTGGGAGGGGTTGGTGTCTGTGGGGCTGGGCAGGGTGAACACTGCAGGGCATCTCTGTCACTGTCACTGTCACCCCGTGGCTCTCCTCCTGCTGGTTTTCTGGCCCCCCCAGTTTCCTGCTGTGGGGCAGCTGGGTGTAAGCCCACGAGGCACAGATTTCTGTGATTAGGCAACGCCAGGCAGCCTCTCCCCTTTCGCTTTCAGCTGCTTCTTCTTCCCCTTCCCCTGGGCAGCCCCAGCATCCGCCCCGAGAGCAGCAGCAGCAGCAGCAGAGCCCTGCACGGCCATGGAGAGCAGGGACCGCGAGCCCCTGGTGAGGAAAACGAGCTCCTCGTACCACACCTTCCCCGAGGCCACTGCCAGGAGGCTCGACAAGGAGTACCTGAGGTGAGGAGCAGGCTGGGCAGAGGTTGGGCTGTGCCCCCCCTCCCGAGGGCAGTGGGCTGGGGGGAGCTGGGGGAAGAGCTGGTCCAAATTCCTGCCCCTGCTGAGCTGCTTTGAGACAGGATCTCATCCTGCCCAGGGTGGCTGGATGAGCCCACTTGGCAGCCTGATGGGTTTGTGTGGCTCTTATGGGGGTAAGGGGTCCTGCTGGGGGCACAGGGGCTTTGAAAGAACCTTTTCTTTGCTCTGCTGGGATGAACAGGCTGCCACTGGGTCCGTGGTGCCACCCAGCTCCAGCCTCTGCTCTTCTTGCTTTGTTGAACCCCCTGAAAACTGCCTGGCACAGAGAGAAGCACTAACACAGAGAAACCCCACCAGCCTGGGCCTGTGCAGAGCCATTCCCCAGGAAAATCCCTCCCTGGGTGTCACCAGAGCCTCGGCAGAGGCTGGGGGAAGCAGGGTTTGTGTTTCTGCTGGCACCCAACACGTCCCTGTCTCTCCGTGCCTCCCCCAGGAGCCTCCACAACAAGCGGCTCTACCTGGCTGTGTTTGCCGCCGTCCTGGGCAACTTCAGCTTCGGCTTCGCCCTGGTTTATCCCTCCCCCGTCATCCCTGCCCTGGAGGCTCATCCCAGCCCTGCGCTGAGGCTGGACCAGCACACAGCGCCCTGGTTCGGGGTGAGGAGCAGGGGAGCGGGATAGGGCAGAGCCGGGGGATGCCTGGAGGGGATGCCAGGCTCACACAGCACCCTGGTTCGGGAAAAGGAGCGGGGTTATCCCTGCCAGGATGGGGCAGAGCCGGGGGGTGCCAGGCTCACACAGTGCCCTGGTTATAAGGAGATGGGGGTCAGGATGGAGCAGAGCCAGGTGGTGCCTGGGGGATGCCAGGCTCACTCAGCACCCTGGTTCAGGGTAAGGAGCGGGTTTAGTTCTGCCAGGATGGGGATGCCGGGGGAGATGCCAGGCTCACCCAGCCCCTCTCTCCGCATGCCCCGCAGTCGGTGTTCACGCTGGGAGCGGCGGCGGGCGGGCTCAGCACGATGCTGCTCAACGACTGCCTGGGCCGCAAGCTGAGCATCATGTTCTCGGCTCTGCCCTCGGCGCTGGGATATGCGCTGCTGGCAGGAGCCCAGGGCCTCTGGATGCTGCTGCTGGGCCGGGTGCTGACGGGCTACGCCGGCGGAGTGACCTCCGCCTCCATCCCGGTAATGTGCCAGGGGAATGCGGGGCAGGAGGGGCTGTGGATGGGCAGGAGGTGCTGTAGATGGGCAGGAGGTGCTGTAGATGGGCAGGGGGTGTTGTGGGTGGGCAGGGGAATGCAGGGCAGGAGATGCTGTGGATGGGCAGGGGGTGCTGTGGATTGGCAGGGGGTTGCAGGGCAGGAGATGCTGTGGATGGGCAGCGGGTGCTGTGGATGGGCAGGGGTGCTGTGGGTGGGCAGGGGGTTGCAGGGCAGCAGGTGCTGTGGTGCCCTGGATGAGCTGGGGGATGATGCTGCGGCACCCCGCTGCTTTTCGGAGGCACCAGCAGAGCCCCGGGGCTGTGTCTGGGCGAGCGGGGATGGGGAGGATGCAGCACCAGGGCTGGGGAGGGTGTACCCGCTGTTGGTGCTGGATTTCCTCGCCCGCAGGAAAGACAAGGCAGGTCCTCAGCCCCTGCTCCTCCCAGCAGTTATTTCCTCCCGAAGAGCGGGCTCGTGTTTCACACAGAGGGGAAGGCAGGGGTTGAGTAACAGCAGGGCACCTCTTTCCAGTAACGGAGCCACTGGAGCACTTCTCCCACACCGGGGGGAGGAGGGAAGTGGTGCTGCTGGCCAGGCTGTCCCCTCCTCTGGCCAGAAGCAGCGGGACCCATCAGGTCCCCACCCCAAGAGGGCAATTCCCCAGCAATTTGGGTTTCCTCTGGTCACAGGGTGTGACTGCGAGGTGACAGAGGGCAGGAGCAGCGGGTGACAGGGGGATGTTGCAGCTCTGTGAAGCGTGTGCTGTCCCTGTGCAGGTTTACATCTCGGAGATCTCCCACCCGGGGGTCAGGGGGATGCTGGGTGCCTGTCCCCAGATCATGGCAGTGCTGGGCTCCCTCGTCCTGTACGCTCTGGGTAAGTATCTCTGTGTTGTCCCAGTGCAACACTGTGGGGAGGGGGGCCTTAAAATAAACAATCTTCTCAGCAGGTGAGGGCTTGTTCCCCTCGTACCCACCACCACAGTTGTGCTGAGGGGGCTGGACAGGTCATTCATGCCCCTTGCCCTGGTGTGTGTGCTCTGAGGGATGAATCCATTGCCCACACGGACCTGTGGCCACCGCTGTGCCCACAGATCCAGGTCCTGATGAGGTTTTGCCAGGCCTCATGGACAGCACACAATGATATCCCTGTGCATCACCTGCCAGCACATGCCCTGGTTGCAGCAGGATCTTGCTGGATACTCTCAGATTTGCTGGAATTTCCCCATATCCTACAGCTGGAAATGCTGCTGTAATAGGAGAGAATACATTTGAAATACTTTTTTTTTATTATTACTATTTTTCCTGCTGGGTTTATTAAGTGAAATCATTGGGGTGCCCAGGTGCAGGCAAGGCCAGGACACCCATTCCTGAGTGGTTTTCCCCTAACTGTGCTGCTCTGGCAGGGCTGGTCCTGGACTGGCGCTGGCTGGCCGTGGCCGGGGAGGTGCCGGTGCTTGCCATGGTCCTCCTGCTCTGCTTCATGCCCAACTCGCCCCGGTTCCTGCTCTCCCAGGGCAGGGAGGAGGAGGCCCTGGGCTCCCTGTGCTGGCTGAGAGGTCAGGACACAGATTATGCCCGGGAGTACGAGCAGATCAAGGACAGCGTGAGGAAGCAGGTGAGGAAGATCAACACAGGGAAATGTAACATGAAAACTGCAAAATCCATCCCCTGGGCAACTCCTGAGCCACCCTCTGGATGCCACATGGCTCCCAAGGTGTTCTCATTTTGTGTTTCTGCCTTTGTGCCCCCCAGAGCCGTCGGGTTTCCTGTGCTGAGCTCAAGGACCCCTTCCTTTACAAGCCCATCCTGATTTCGGGGCTGATGAGGTTCCTGCAGCAGCTCTCGGGGGTCACCTGCATCCTCGTGTACCTGCAGCCAATATTCAAGAAAACATCTGTCATCCTGGTGAGCCCTGGGCTTCAGCTCCTGCTCAGGCTGCCTGGGCCTTCACTGAGGGTTGCTCAATGCTCCCACTTCCCTACAGACACAAAACCCTTTTTTAAAGGACCTGCCCTGCAAAAGGCTGAGGGAGGACAGGGAGCAGGACTGGCCCCACTGTGTCCCTGCTCCTCCTCCGAGTTCAGGCTCATCATCTCCAGTCTCCTACTGGCAGAACAGCCTTGGCCAAGCCATCAGCAGCTGTAGGCACCAGTCCCTTCCCCCAGCTCAGCTTCCCCATGGGTTTTTTTGCAGAAAGCAGAGTATGATGCAGCTCTGGTGGGCCTGGTGCGTCTGTCCGCGGTGGCCATCGCTGCTGTGTCCATGGACAAAGCTGGCAGGAAGATTCTCCTGTTTGTATCAGGTGTGGCTCTCTCCACTTCTCCCACTGTCTTCCCAAGGGACGCTCCTATTGAAGGATTTTCAGGAGCTCTGCAAGTGTGCAGGAGTGAGAACTTCAGCCCTACAGGGCTCAGGAAGAGAGGCAGGGAGGTCTCTTTCCTTTGCTGGTGCTTCAGCTCCTCAGCAGGGGCATTCCCAGGAGCTTGGCATGGACAGGATCACTCACCCCTCATTCTCACTGTGCTGCTGCCTCTCTCCACAGCTGGTGTCATGTTGGTCTCCAACCTGACCATGGGGCTCTACATCCACTTTGAGCCAGCTTCTCACAATGGCACTGTGGCCAACACCACCCTGGCGAGCTCTGCCAACCTCCCTGCTGAGCCAACAAACTACATCACCCTCATCCCCCTCCTGGCAACCATGTTCTTCATCATGGGTAGGTGCAGAGAGCACGGGACTGGCCACCAGCCAGGGGAGGGTGTTTCTCATCCAAGGCAGGGTGATGTGGAGCAAGGAGATTGGGGTTGGAGGGGGAAGGAAGGCAGATGTCCCAGGAAGAGCAAGAAAGGTGGCATGAGAAATGACATGAATGGGAGGGACAATGGTTGCTCAGGGTTCTTCTGCACTCCTCAGTGACCTTCAAGGCCTGATCCCCCTCCCCTCCTGCCCTGCAGGTTATGCCATGGGCTGGGGCCCCATCACTTGGCTGCTGATGTCGGAGATCCTCCCTCTCAAAGCCCGTGGGGTCGCCTCAGGCCTCTGTGTGCTCGTGAGCTGGCTGACAGCCTTCACCCTGACCCAGTTCTTCCTCCCAGTCGTGGTGGGTACTGCCTGGGGGTGTCCACAGCCCCTCCCCAGCCCCTCTCTGCACCAGCTCACAGCTGCTTTCTGCTCCACTTTCCAGAATGCCTTCGGCCTCGAGGTGCCCTTCCTGTTCTTCGCTGTCATCAGTGCTGGGAACATCTTATTCACTGGCTGCTGTGTCCCTGAAACGAAAGGCAGGTCTCTGGAGCAGATTGAGGCTTTTTTCAGGACTGGCAGGAGGTCCTTCCTGAGGTAGCAGCTGCCCTTGCTCAGGCTGAGGGCAAAGCAAACTTGTGCTGCTGGAAGTGGAGGCTGGAGCTCCCTGTGGGAGAGGAAGGGGCAGCAATGATCACCTTGCTCTGGCTGTAGAAGTTGCCAGCTGGAACTTTGCCTTCTCCTCCTGTCAACCCTTGGGATGGGAGCAGGTCACCAGCAGGGCCAGGCTGGAGGTAAAGGTGTCCTGGAAGAGTAACAGTGTGGACAGGAGACTGTGGTTGCCCTTTGCTCAGCAGCCTGAGGGTCTGAGGGCTTGTCTGGAGCTGAGTTTACAGCTTGAGCTGCTCTGGCAAAAGCTCATCATGTAGCTGCAAGAATAAAACAGTTTTGCCTCCAACTGCAAGACATTGCCTTGATTTGCAGAGAAGGGAGGGATGGGAGAGGCAGAGCAGGACTGGGGCAAAGGGACCACAGCAGCCTGCAGCTCCCCAGAGCAGTCTCAGGCACTCAAGGACTGTGAAAGAGGCAGAGCCAGATCTTTTGTATAAAAAGCTGCCACGTTTTATTGCTCTAAAAACACACATTACACTAGAAGCCTAATGAATAAGACCAAATACAGTTCACAAAGAAAACCCAGGACAAAAGAATGGGAACAGACAAACATCCAGCTGTAGTGCAAGTGATTCCCTGTGGGAAAGACACAGTGAGTACTGACAACACTTTGTGCTGGGGTGGGTCCTTCCCACCACACAAAGAGGGAGGTGGATGTGCCTCCACCTCCATCACTTTGAGATTTCAACTGCATAGTTAGTGGCAAATCAGTCTTACCCCATTCCTGTGTGTCCGGCAAGATTAAGAACCTTTTAAAATTATTTTTTAGAACTAACCCGAGGTAAAACACAGCTGCAGGAGGTGGTTATGGCTGTAAGGACAAATGGCCTTGCTCAGTCCAGCCTGACTCCTCCCAAAAGGGCAGAGGCACAAAGGCTGAGCTGGGACAGGATGTGCCCAAGCATTTGTCCAAGCTCCTGAAATGCACTTGGCACCCTGAGGGCTGTTCCTGGGACATTCAGCCTGCTGTCCTGAGGAAGCAGGGGGTAAAACAGCGTGTTTGAGCCAGCCCTCCAGATGTGCCAGCTGCCATTAGGATCTCCTGCAGCAGGAGATGAGAAATCACCTAGGAGGAGATGTGCTTTATCACAGCATTAATTTAAAACAGCCTAGGACAGAGGGAGAGTAGTGGGCCAAAAAAAAAAAAAAACACAGAAAACACTCAGTATTAAACCTACCCTTTGCTGCTGAGACCCTTTTCCAGAAAGATGTTCAGCCCTGGCTGGAACACAACTTTTTCTAAGCATGGCCTGACTACAAGAGGTCTCAAGAGCCTCTGGTTTCCACTGACTTTCTGAAGATCAGGATTTCTGGCAGCCCTGTGCTCAAGCATTCTCTTTCTCACATGGCTATGGACCAGCTCTTGATATCTTCACTTCAGTGAAACCCTTCCCTGAAGACAGTGGATGTTTTTTCCTGAGGAAAAAAATGACAGAGATGAATTGAGCTTCCCAGGGCCCAGCCTGAGGAGGAAATGCCCCACTAGGAAACGAGGCTGGACTCCAGCTCCTGAGAGAACCTCACTGAAGGAGCAATTTCTGAGTGACCTCCTTCCTCCAGCACAGCAAGTCCCAGGGCTCTTGCTACAACATTTGGAGTGTGAGAAATCACAGTGGCTCTTTCCAGAGGTAGAATGGTGTTTTTATTCACTGCACACACAGAGAACTGATGGGTGTTACAGAAGCAGCTCCTGCCCGGAGCAGCGAGCTCTGCCCTGCTCTTCACACACCATGGGCAGCCCCAGGGGACACAGAGCCACCATGCACGAGTGACAGAGGCATGGAAGAGTGGCACAGTGCATAAACCTGCCCTGGTGACTGGTGTGTGACCGGCCACTGCTCCCCAGGGGTCCTTCCAGCTCGCTGTCCTCAGCGTGTCACCCCCCTGAGCCCTCACATCATCTCCTTTCCAAGGCCTGGAGAGCAGACCCTGCTCCACAGAGCCCCTCTGGATCAGCCAACCCACCTGCAAGGGTTGGGTTGAGCCTGTGAAACCTCCAGAGCAGGGTTTGAACTTCATTTGTCCTCACACAGCTCCAAGCACCCCGAGGGTGCCTCTAAACACAACTAACACCCACCATGCACTGGCATTAACTACTGGGATCTACTCTACTCTAAAGCTCCTTCCTATCTCCACCAAACAGGCCCACATGGGGGTGAGACCATCCACTGATGTCACTACAGCTCTTACAAGCCAGGGTGCTGTCACCAAGCCTGTCTGCAGTGCTGGCAGCACCTGGCTTGGTTCCTGCTGCAGCAGACAGCCAAAATTCCCAAGGGTTCCCACCCAGACAGGCCCCTGCAGGAGTCACCACCCTTGGAGCACAGATCTGAGACACCTCCAGTGGTGGCAGCACAGACACTTCAAGCACTGTGGCCAAAGGCTCCAGCCCAGCTCTGTTAGGGGAGTCCCTGAGACCCATTTTCATTTTGGGGCTGAGCTTTGCCACCCTCTCATGGTGGCAGATTGATGCAGATTCCTCCCTTGCCTCAGCCCCAGGGTCAGACCCTGCTGCCACCAAACACTGTGACAGCACTGCTGGGGCTTCTGCCTCGGTGACAAGGAACAGAGTGGGCCCTGCAGGTGCCCTGGAGCAGCACCCACCTGCCCCAGCCCCAGGGACCATGGCAGGAGGAGTGGCAGATGAGGGTCCCACCAGCTCTGTGCTCCCTCAGAGCGCCGTGGAAGTCTCAGCCCTTGAGCTCTGCTTTGCCTTTGGCCTCCTGACACTAAAGCTACTGCAGAACTACTCACAGAGCAAAGCTGTCACTACCATTGACATGCATCAGTCTGCAACATTCCTCTACTAAACACTACAGAACTCCCCACACCCCCCTGAAATCAAAGCCTGTGCCCACTCCTGAGGCAGGACTCTGCCCTTGCAGCACCCAGAGGTTTTTCCCTCTGGAGTAGCCCCCATTCCTCCTGCATGGCCCCTGCATTGCATCCAGCACCAGGGATCAGCCAGGGGCTGGGAGCTCCAAACCACCACAGCATTGAGGGAAAAAAACTTCCTTTAGGGAAAAAACCCAGGCTGGTCATGCCTGCTCTGCATCCCAGACAAGGGGTGTGGGAGCAATCCCAGTTCAAAGGTGGGGGGGAAAGGGGCTTTGCACAAAAAGGGTTTCCACATCCAGGAAATCCTGGCTGGTGGGAATTCTCACAGCTCCTGAGCTCCAGGGAAGAAGCAGCAGCTCACAGGAGCCAGCAGCTTGAGGAAGGGCAGGGTTTAAGGAGAGTTTTCAGCATGGACAGACCCCTCTGACAGACAGACAGCACTCAGGCTCCAGCAGCATTTCTCAGAGCACAGCACAAGCCCTCTGTAGCCAAGGATTCAAACAGGGACACACAGTGCTGGTGGCTGTCCCAATCCAGCAGTTACAGCCCAGTTTTCCTCCCTTCTCTCTCCCAGAAGAAGGGGAAAACACAGTTTGTCAAGCTTGCGGCCCAGAACAAGACAAAGGGGTCAAAGGACAACACACCTTTTTTGAAGAGTCTGAGAAACCCTCTGAAGGCTGAAATTGGATTTTGCAGCAGCCAGGGCTGTCCCTGGGTTCAGAGACCCCTGGTGAAATGAGGCAGCCCTGTGAAGGACAGGAAACAGAGCACTCCTTTCTCTTATATCCAGAGAAAAGGAGTCCCATCAAAGTACTTAAATAACTAGAAATAAATTATTCCCCTTTTTCCTAATCAAAACAAAAAGCAACCATATAAAAATCAAATAAATTAAAATCCCCAGGACAAACTGGGGTCAGAAGAGGGGGATCTGGAGTTAGTGAGCAGTTTTGTACTGCATGGTACAAAGCAAACAGAAAATACAATGTGAAAACCACAGAAACAGCCTGGAATAGCAAAGTAAAACATCCCAGCTGTCCACACTGAAATGGTGCAGCCTCCTCTCTGTTTGCACAGGGAAGTTGTGCCACCTTCCCACACAAAACCAGCTCAGGATTGATGCAAAAAACCACAATGCCAAAGACCAGGCAAGCAGAGCGGGTCCCTTCACAGAGGGATGCAGAGTCCCAGGCTCACGAGGCAGGAATGCTCCTGCTCCTGACCCTCAAACCAGCAAAAAATCCCACTTGGCTCAAGAAACAACATCCTTTTCAGCTGAGGTACAGCAAATATTGTTTCCCTTCTGCCCCAATAAAAGAGTGAAGCTTAAGGAAAGTGCCCTTATTAAGACAAAGTAATTCATTTTCATAATTCAAGTAAATGGCAGTCACTGACTGTAGCTGTATCCAGAGGAAGCAGGGACTGTGCTTTGGAGGTCCCAGGATCTGCCCAGCAACTCTGGCAGCTCCCTTGAAGAGATGGATTTTATCTTTAGATGGATTTTTCCTGGAAATCCTTTCCCATGCACCAATGCCTCCAGCGCTTGGTCCCATAATTAAAACAGTGGAAGAAGACTAAGGTTAAGCACCAGGGGGTTTTAGGTGTTGTACCTGGGAAGGGCCACCCCAGGGAGTGTTCCTAACACATGGAACCTGCACTGGCAGGTCCTCTGTCCCTCCTCACCCATCCAGAGGGCAGTCAAAAAAAAAACAATAAAAGGTTGTGAAAGCAGCACTCAGAGAGCCAGCACCTCTGCAGTGAAAAGGAAAGAAAATATTAAAAAACAGGGGCAATGCTTGTGTTGAGGGTTGAGGAGAGAAGGAGCGACGTGCTGAGGTCTGACTGCTGGTGTGAGGAGAGGACACAGCCTGCCCCAGCCCCTGAGATTTCCACTTGCTGCAGTGTCCAGGGAAATCGTGGTGTAGCAGGAGTGGAGAGGAAGAGGGAAGGGCTGAGGAGACTTCCAGATTTTCACCATGTCCAGGAGATGCCACCCAGAGCTCGTGTCCTTCAGAGAGCCTGTCCCTCCAGGCTCCCCGTGAGCTTCTCTTCATCCATCTGCTTCTGCTGCTGGTGGATGCGGGCGTAGGAGATGGCATCTCCCCTGTGGGGACAAGGGACAGCGTGGGCATGGCAGGGACTGTCCCAGCTGGGCCTGCCTCTCCGTGCCAAGGGGCTCCAGGGGTCAAACCACACTTGCTGGCCCTCCCCAACCCCCAAAGCTGGGCCCATCCACCCAACAACTGCAGACAGAAGAGTGGGACCCTCAGAACTCCCAAAACTCAGAGCTTCAGCAGCCCCCAGCACCTTCCCTCACAGGCAGAAGGGTGCGACCCTCAGAACTCCCAAAACTCAGAGCTTCAGCCCCCGGGACCTCCCCTCGCAGGGCCCTGAGGTGAGGGAGATTTTCTCTGCGATGAGGGAGAGTGTGGAATGATCCACACTCACACCTCAGCACGGTTTGTGCACGAGCAAAGCAGAGCCCTAGGGAGGCAGATGGGGCAGCTCTGGAGCTCCATCTCCCCCTTTCCCTGCCCTCCACACGAGCACCTGAACCTCTCTTACTTCTTTCCCAGGGCCGACATTCCGTAGAGCACGCCGGTGGCGAAGGCGATGGCGTTGCCCAGGAGCGTGGTCAGCGTCAGGCTGAGCATGACGGGGAACACGGCCATGCTGCAAGACAGGGGCAGCCCTCAGAGCAGGGCCCTGCTCCCCACGGGCTGCAGGGGTGTTCTTTCCCCGGGGTGTGCCCACCATGAACCCCCAGGAGCATCCTCACCCGCAGTAGAAAGCTGCTTTCTGCCAGGCCCGCAGCCGGTCGGCCCTGGCGGCCACAGCGTTGGCGAACTCGATGAACTGGCAGCAGAAAGGGGCCTCACACAGGAACAGCACGAAGGCGTTGAGCCTCCAGAGAGAGCAAACCAGAGTTAATCCTGCTTTTAGGCACCAGAGTTTGGGTCAGCAATGCCCCCCAGGCCCACAGAGACCAGATATTCCATGCTCCGTGCAGGTGGAGGGGATGGTGAGGCCAGGCCCTGCTCTGCTCCCGCCTCAGTTCTTGATAATTTCCAAATTTCCCAGCCCTGCTGCCCCAGATTGATTTTGGACAAGGGTATCTCCGTATTTGCTCTCCTGAGAGAGCAAACCAGAGTTAATCCTGCTTTTAGGCACCAGAGTTTGGGTCAGCAATGCCCCCCAGGCCCACAGAGAGCAGATATTCCATGCTCTGTGCAGGTGGAGGGGATGGTGAGGTTGGGCCCTGCTCTGCTCCCCCCTCAGTTCTTGATAATTTCCAAATTTCCCAGCCCTGCTGCCCCAGATTGATTTTGGACAAGGGTATCTCCGTATTTACCTAAAAATGCATCAAGAAATAATATAAACAGAATAAACCTAACATCTCAACCTGCCTGGCAATTCCCAGAGCCTGGTGGATGTTTCACCCCCATCCACTGCCCAAGCTGGGCAGCTTTGCCCCCTCAGTGGGGTCTGGTTAATGATGCCTCCCTCCCAGCAGGAAAAGAAAAATAAACCCTGCTCACATCATCCACACGCCAGCTGCAATGTTCAGGGGGTTGATGGTGACACAGTTCCAGAGACCAGCAAAGGCACAGGCTGGAAAGAAAGAGGTTTTCAGTGACCACCATGACCCTGAATGCCCTTGGCCAGCACCTGTGGGCACTGGCTGGTGGGGGAAAAGGTCTGGTGGCCCAAAAAGAGCCTGGAATGCAGGGAAGAGCCCCCCTCTGGTATCCTTTTGCTTTGAGTGCTGTTCCAACAATTATTTCCCTTGTGTAGAACAGCATTTTCTTCCACATGGAGTCCAGGATGTGCACCTGGATTTTATGTGCCAAGGTAGACAAGCAGTGCCAGCAGGTTCCAGCTCTGAGCAGCACAGGGCAAGTTCAGCAGAAACATGGCTTGCACACAAAAAAATAATAAATACAGCAGAGGTGAACCCAGCTCTGCCACTCACTGCTGGTTCTGTGGAGCTCCACCAGAAAAGAGCCAAGGTCTCTGCTAATACAAAAGGAAGAGAATAAAGCCCAAAATAACCCCAGTGCTCTCCTGGCTCTGCAACTCAGGGAGAGGAACCAGGCAGCAGTGACTGAGCTGAGCTGCACCCACCTCTCTGCTGCCTCATTAAACTTGCAGAGTGTTCCTGGCACCTGATATGGGCCCTTCCCTCTGCCAGGGCCAGAGCTGGCACCAGGAACTCGAGCCCAGCTGGGAGGGCAGGAGACACACCTCAGCAAACATCATCACACTGCAAAATGGATTCTATAGCCTTTAAAGGGGATGATGGAGAGCAGCACAGCCCCTCTCTGAGGATGAGACCAGCCTGGATTGAGAAATTTGGGTGTCTGCTGAGGGGATCCCTGAGCAGAGCTGCTGTGAGCAGCCCTGACCTTCAAAAGCCTGGCACATGCTTGCAAGGTTTCTTTTAAGCAGTCGCTGCTGAATCCTCAAAGTTCCTTTAAAAATAGTTATCCTTGTTTACCAGGCTGGGAAGCAGAATTGCAGGCAGTGACAGGACAGATTGAAGGTCATCCCATGAGCAAATGACCTCCTGGTATTAGGAAATACCAAAAACCATTATTTTTTAACACTTCCTAGAACTAACTGCAAAGGACCCAAAATCTTTTGGAGAGTCCTGCAAGAACAAGATCAGCTAGCAGAGGGGATATTCCAGAGGATGTGCTAATATCTGTGCTCCAAGGGCACTTCTCACCCTCCCATCCCACAGGTTCCACTGTCACTGTCCCCACACTGCAGGGGAAACTGAGGCACGGGGCTGAGATGATTTGTTCATGGTCACAGGTGCAAACAGCTGGAGGGGAGGAATGGCAAACAGGGTTCCTGGGAGCTGCGGGCAGCATGGAGAGCAGGGCCCAAATCTGGGGGTCCCAATTCCCTGTGATCACCAAACCCTTGGATGCTGATGGAAGAGGAGCTCAGGGGAAGCATCCCAGGCTTGTGGCACTCGTTGTCCCCCAGGAAAGGACATTCCTGACAATAATGCTGAGTGATTTTCTGGCATTTTATAATTAGCAGAGGAGCAAAACCTCTCAGTTATCCCAAAACACAGCAAGAACTGGGGCAGGACCCCATAGCAGAGCACAGAAGTGCTGGGCAGTTCCCAGCAGGTCTCCACCACACAACAAACCAAGGGAAGCAGAATGTTCTTTTCCAAGCAAGTTTTTTTCCCTAATCAAACCAACCAGGGGTTGTTTGGCCAGGGTTCTGGTTCGGTTTTGTCCCCAAACACTCCAAAACAACCCTGCAGCACTGTGTCCCTGCAGCACTCCTGGCTCAGCAACCAGCCTGGTTGCCAGAGGACTAATGACCCAGGAAGCAGAGCTGAGCAAGCCCCACGTCAGCAGGAGCAGCAGGAAAGGAGTCAAAGGTTTGGGATCACAGGAGCACTGCCCCCAGAGCTGCTGCCAACAGCCACAGAACAACTCAGTGACCTTGGGTCTCCTTTGCAGAGCTGCTGGTCCCACACAGCCTGGTACATCCTTGTCCCACCAGGGCAGGAGCTGATCCCACCCATGCCAAGCCAAAATTTTCTTTTTAAAATATTTTCTTTTCAATCAGAGGCCTCACAATAGGGTTAAAACACAGATAATGCTCCGTGGCACGTAAGCTATGGGAGACACACAGTTCTGCCATTTGTTTAACTGCTGTCCCATCTTGAATCCCTGAGGAAGCACAAATAACTGGGAGCTAAAATGAGGGGGGAAGGACACCCTTCCCTACAATGGCTCTATTCATTTCCAGCAGCTGGTCACCGTCCTCAACACAAGCCTATTTTTGCTCCTAGAGTGTTTTACAAAAGCCACAGACTCTCCTTGTCCCATTACAAACAGGAACACAAGGAGAGAAGGGACTTGGCCAAGGTCACCAAGCCAGCATGTGCAGGAGCCAGAAAGGGATCCTGAACCTTGTCTGTCTGGTTCTTGCTCCAGCCCTTGGATTTTTCTGGCTGAAGCAAGCTGTGGCTGCAGGTGTTTGCATGTGGCAGATGTTGTCTGCTGGTCTCACCTCCACTTACAAAGTTTCTCTTCCTTTCTGAGGGAATTTTTCCTTCTGTAAGAAATAATCCAGCCCTGCAGCAGCATTACAATCCAGTTGCTCACAAAATTTATAAATTAGTTCTGTTCTTTCACAGCAAGCTCTGAGAACAACAGCAAACTCCAGCCTTGCTGGTTTATTCATCACCTCTTTTCCAAACCATCCACCTTCAACAAGGTGATGCTGAACAAGCAGCATTTTGAAGAGAAATGTTGGTAGCACGGGGCACTGGTTGTTTTTTCCACAATTCCCCTTTTCCCTGTTCATAAGGAGAGTTTGTGCCTCATTCTCTGCCTGATAAAGAGACAGGGCTCCAGAGCCAGCTGTCACTCCCCAAATCTTTGGCAAACCCTGTTAAGAACCTGGCTCTTCTTCCAAAAGCTTCTCCCAGACTCACCCAAAGACATAAAACTCTCATCTTTCCTGTAAAAACAAGCCATGAGGTCGCAGAGCTGTGAACAAAAGGTTGGGAAAATAATCCAAGTATAATTCAGCTGCTTTGAAACACAAAGACAGAGAGGGAAAAAGAAGAAATTTGCACTTTCAAGCCACTCATAAGCTGTCATAGCACGAGGCTGGCAGTGCCACCAGCATCACCTACCAGCTCTTCACCCTCCATCCACATCACCCTGAGCTCTGCATGGGATAAAACTGCAGGGAAAGTGCTGAGGCTCCTGCTACAGCCACAGCCCGTGGGAAAGAAGCTGCTCCTCTGAACCCCCACCTGGGACCTGCTCCACAGACACTTCCCAGCTGGGTCTCCTGGCTGCTGGCCGGGCCAGGAGCGCGGGGGCCTCCGGCAGGGCACGGGGTGTTCAGAGCAGTCCCACCAAATCCTGTCACACCTCCAGCATTTCAGCACCTAGCACATGGAATGGTGAGAGCAGCACATGTTTTACCAGCCTGGCCAAAAAGAGCTTTCAGGAGACTGCCCAGTGATACCACAGGGTGCAAATGTCAGCTCCAAAACCATCATGGGGTTGTGCAGCCCAGCCCCGAAGCAAAAGGCAGGCACGGGAAGGGGCAGGCAGGGGGAGAGGGTGATCAGACACAAAGCTCCAACTGACGGAATAAATCAGGGCTAATTGCACTGGCTGAGAAACCTTCTTGTTTAACTTGAAGTCGTGGACCTGAAGCAGGAGAAATTCTCCATCCTGTGCTCTGCAGGAGATCAGACTAAGCGGTCATAACAGTCCCTCCTGCTTTTAAGAGCTATTAATCTCTCCACAGAATGTAGCAAAACAGCACTCCAGGACAGGCTGATTTCTGGCAAAGTTGCTGAGACTCTTTCCCTGGGAAAATTTTTTTCAGCAGCAGGTAATTCTGAGCTCAGCCAACTCACTCTGCGTCTGCAGCTCCGTTCTCTCTGTCCTACCAAAGCCCTTAAAAGCACACAGCACAAACCAAAACCATTCTTCACCTTCAGTAAAACCTACGGGCAAGCCTTCTGCAATCAGCAACAGGAGCAATGGGAAACATGCTCTGACAGTCAGGATGGGGGGAAAAAAAACAAGTTGTAGGAACATATAAACACCCAAAAGTCAAAAAGGATAAACCAAACCCTGTGGCCATTCTTCCAGCCCTGACCTGACCCCCATGAGCCTGGTGCTCATAGTAAAACCATCTAAATTGCCTGCCAGGCACTAGGGCTCAGCTGCTGTTCCCATCACTGCCAGGGAGTGCCACAGCCAAGAAGAACCTCAGGGATTTGCAGATTGCCCTGTGACGTCCCCACTGTGGGTGCCAAAGTTCAGCAGGCTCAGTGAGCACAGAGCACATCCCTGGTGGGCTCAGTGAGCACAGAGCGCATCCCTGGTGGGCAGCTGAACCCATCCTCCTGCAGGCACAGCCACCACTCTCCCTTCTGCCCCAAACACAGCAACACAGCTCCCAGAGCTGGCACCAAACCATCAACCCAAAAACCCTTCATGGCACAGCCAACATGACCCCTGAAATGGGGTCAGGACCCCAGAATGGGGTCAGGGCCCCAACAGGAGCCCTGTCATGCAGGAGGGGGCACACAGAGGGGAGGGGATACTCACACATGCCCCCGATGACCCCGGCAATCCTGCAGAGCCACCTGTACCACCAGGTCATGCCCTCATCGGCCGCTGCTGCCTCGGGGGCTGCTGCTGCTGCTGCTGGGAGCTGCTCATCCTGCGAGCTCATCTCCCCCCACTGCCGGGGGCTCAGCGCCCTGCTGCCCACCTGAGCCCCCAGGTGTCACCCCCTCCTGCAGCCAGCCCCGGGGACAGCCCCTAAAGGCAGGCCTGGGCCTGTGCCCGTGTCCCCATGCAGGGCTGGCCCCCCAGGGCTGACAATGGAGGGTGGCTGGCTGCAGAGCGGTGATGCCAGCGGGCCTGGAGCTGCTCCACGGCCGGCTCGAGCTGCATTGTGGGTCCCCCCCGGCAGCAGGCAGGGCTTTGCCTTTGATGTCACTCGCATTAAAAGGCTGTGGGCAGAGCTCTGCTGCTCACATTCATCAGCACAGGCACAGCCAGCACCTCACACCAGCTCTGGGTGCCCCTGGGAACAACTGGGTGTTGTTATCCAGGCAAGCCAGTGTTTGCTTTTCCAGAAAGGGAAACAGGAATCCTCTGTTTTCCAGAAAGGGAAACAGGAATCCTTCCCACTGATGGGAACTGAACGCTGTTGCAAAATTCTGCTCTCCAGATAAGAGGGTTGCACTCCCCTTATCTGACTGGAATTAGGTTTTCTCCCCAAAAATGCGAGCAGAAGTAGCACTTTGCAAGTAGGTGCCCCAGCTGGCAACCTGGTGGTGTCCAAATGGGACAGGGGAACACCCTGAACTCTCCTGAGGGAGGAAGGCAACAGCTGCATTTTGTGCAGATGAACATGGAACACAAGCAGAGCCCAGCTCTGCACAGTCGATCTGGAACAACAAATAGCAGTGAGACTTGGGATCCAGAGCAGAGTGGGAAGACAGATCCCATCTGCTAAAAGGTTACAAAAAAGGGATTAAGGAAAGGATGTCTTTTCATTACCATCTCCTGTCAGACAGGAAATGAAGGCCCAGGGCCTGCATCACCCACGCACTGCAGAGGGATAGCTGATGTATCCAGCTCCTCGAGGATCTCACTTCAGGAATCTATTTTCTGGCTCCTCCAGGAATGGAATGTAAATCTGGAGGCTGGCAAGCAAAAAACTCCAGGTTTAACCAGCAAAAAAAACCAGCTATTAATTAAGAAGAGTATTTGTGGTTGTAGAAGGATGTCAGAGAATCCGAGAGAAAGCAGGAGCAGGGTTAAAACTGCCCAGGCAGAACCATTTATTGCATCCAGCATGAAGAGCAAGTGCAGATGTGTCCAGCCGGGCTCCAGGTGCAGAAAAGACCCTTTAAGCAGTATATTGTGATTTTGAGGAGGATGACAGATTTGGACAAAAGCACAGCCCAATGTTCAAGATACTAAAAAAAAAAAGAAATAACCTAAAAATTCATTTAAATGAAACTTGTGTATTTGCCACTGCTCTAAAATCTCTCTTCCTGCTACAGCTTGTCCATGCAGCCTCAACCACAGTTCTTGTCAAATGAAGATACAGACTGATAGCACAGCTACTGTTCTTATCTGAATAAGTCAGACCTGGCATCAAACATGGCATTAATTCTTTTATTTTCTCACAGAAAATAAAAGGTGGTATCACTGTCAGATACCCAACAGCAGAACCACAGAAAGGCTGGCTGGGGAGGGACCTCAGGATGTCATTTAGTCCTCCCACATAAAGCCAGCTGTCACCAGGGCTTGCCCAGCAGTGCCTCAGTTCAGCTAATTTCTGAAATCATTCAAGTTTTGAGTGACCTGTCCTAGGGTGGCACTGCCCACCCCACACATCTCCTTGTGCTGGCAGTTTATCCTCACACTCATACTTCTGTGCCTTTTTTATTCCATTCCAGAACTTCACTGTGCCTCAGTTTTGAGGGGCATTTACACTGCAAGAGAGTGAATTTAATGGCTAAAATATTACTTGTGCTGTACAGAGGTTTATACTGGAAGACCAAGAAATCAAATGACTCTCCTAAAAGGTCCCACCACATTACAGAGGCAGGACCCTGACACACTCCAGTGCCCAAGTCACCTCCTGCAGACATGTAAAGTGCATTAATGCCAACCAAATCAGATAGGAAACCCATATGAGGAAGATTTGCTAAATATTTGGGGGTTACATGGGTTTTGTATGATCTCTATCAAGACTGAGATCCCAAAGGAGTCAGCAGACATTGCTCTTACTCAACAGATGAGGAAGCAAGAAGATTAAATGTGTGCTGTGAGCAGGCAGCAGTGACCAACTGGGCTTTTCTCAGGGCAGTGCTTTTATTTAGGCTCAATAGCATGATATTCAGCCCAGAAATGGGTTCTGTGATCCTTAACATTCTCGTGGAATTCAATTTCAGCTTGGCTTCCTGTTGACTGCCAGAGGAACTGCTGCTTCCCATGGAACACCACTGTCTTCATGGTGCTGACATCTCGGACCTGCAGCAAGAAAAACCAAACCATTTTATCTCAGCAGGCCAGACATGGAACAAGTGCTTAAAAATACTGGAGACTTGCAGATTGGTCACTCAGGGAAAAGCTGTGCTACAAAGGTTAGAAGAAATACAGTAGATATCAGAAATTATCATTGCCATCAGAGATAGGAACACAACAGAGATCCCAGTCCCTGGTTTGTGACTGAACTGTGTATCTGGGTGGAAATTTCTAATGGAGATGGGTTTGTTCCCATCCCAACCATCCCCCTGGGGTTCCTGCCTCCTCACCAGGATGTAGTTGAAGTGAGTCTGGTTGCCCTCAGGGCCCAGGTCAGCGTTGAGGGCACGGATGGAGATGCGCTGCCGCGGAGCCACCGTGATGAACGTCCGGCACACCACCCCCTGCCTCTCAGCAGGAAACTGCACAGGATTCACTATCTCACCCTGGGGGCCAAACAGCTGCTGGTCACAGTCTGACAGGGCAAAGGGGCAAGAGAAAATGGCTTAGAGAAGTATCCAGCACCTCCAAGGAAGAAATCATTTAAATTAAACACAGGCAGAACAGTTTCTTTAGGGATTTTCAGCTGGGCACCTTCAAGTATCAGCAAATACCTGGGGGGGTTTGCTTTAAAACAAAAGAGGAGTCCACAATTAATAGTGAATCCAACACTCCTCAAGAAGGGCATTGTTAGCTGCTAAAAATGAAGCAAGGTTCCCATAGATTTCCATAGGCAACCACTATTCATGGAACTCTGTGGGCCTTAATCTAAAGCAAGAGCAAAACTTTCAGTACAGTACCTTGGTAATATTTTTTGGTTGCAGTTCTGCTGTTGTACTGCAGAATGACCCCATTTCCTGGCAGCACAACTCGTTGTTTCACAATCAGTGTGTTGGTTCTGGAATTTATCAGTGACAGAGGGAGCTTCCTGCAGCCTGTCCGCCACATCATTCGCCCAGAAAACAGCAGGATCTCACCTGGAACGGATGAGCACAGGGCCTAGAAACACTTTTCTTTCAAGTAAAAGCCAAAGTCTCTCTTAGACAGGTCTGGAATCAAGTAATTTCTGCATCTTGTTTCTATCTTATCAAAATCTGTCATGAGAACAGGCCAGTTAACTAATCTAACTGCTGATTCCAGCTAGAGGGTACATTAGTTTTATAACAGGCCAAAATAAGCAGCTTCTTTAACCCCATAAGCTCCTTTCATCTCATATCTACCAACAAACCAGGTAGGAAACCACTGTGTGAGGGGAGAACAAGCAGCATCTTCATTTTGTTCCATCTGGCACCAACTTGGTGGAACAGAAAAACTCAGTAAAATGGTTTCAGAGATTACAGAGGCTCTGAGGCAGCCAGAGCTTCTCAAGGCACCAGAAAAGGTGCAGCTTGAGATGCAGCTTTGCCAAAGGGCCAGGCTGGAGCCCAGAGCTGCAGGCAGTACCTGCAGTGCAGTTGAGGGAGCTCTCCAGGATGGTCACTGAGATCTCCTCCCTCAGGGGACGCCCGATGGCCACTGTGCAGTCCCTGCTCTCCACGCCTGTCATGTTGATGATGCCAGTGGCATTGAGAAACAGGTTTCCACAGACACCTGGACAGCAGAGACAGGTGAGAAACACACCCAGAAGGAACTACAGGAGAAACAATTCCCTTTGTGGCACAATGAACAGGTAAGGTCACATATTCTAGGTAAAGCACAGGAAGAGTCACAGAACCCCAGAACATCCTGAATTGGAAGGGACCCACAAAAGGATCATCAAAATCCAACTCCTGGCCCTGCACAGGACTACCCCAGGAATCACACCATGTGCCTGAGAGTGTTGTCTAAACACTCCCTGAAGCCTTGAGCTGCTGTCCCACAGGCTCCCAAGCCAGAAGAGTTTTGGGAAGCACAGGGAAGCGAGTCACTGTTCCTAGCTCAGGTAACATGGACGTGCTGGAACAGCAGGTTTTCCCTCCCAGCCAGATGTCTTCCCTCCCATGCTCCTGTCCCTGTCTGGCAGCAGGATCCCCACAGCCCAGCTGCACACAAGAAGCTCCTTTTGGCCGTGTCCTCCTCACCTCCACTGGGCTTTGTCTGCTCCTGGGGCCCAGCAGACAGAAGCACACCCAGGTCCTTGTGTCTGTGCTCTGGGGCAGCTGCAGCTGTTGGCAGGTGTGTGGCTGGTGTCACTGGCTGCAGCTGTGCCCCAGGGGACTGGGTCCCCCCCTGCTCAGGACAGGGCCCTGCAGAGCAGCCACGCACCACGATGGCCTTGGGGAAGTGCCGGCAGAAAAGGGGGTTCACAGGCTTGTGGGTCAGAGAGCTGAGACAGAAATCCTGCCTGGTCTGAATGCCGTTCCCACAGGATGTTGAACACTGCAGAAGAAGAAACCCACAGGCTTTTATCCCTGCATTCCAGGTGGTCTTTGGAAATAAATGCATTGATAAGCTCGTGCCTGATCTGGGGGGGTTCACTGATGCTCTTCTAGCATTTGCCCTGTCAGTGCTCTTGTTCCATCAGCTATAAGATGCCCCCCTTTCCAGGGGACCTTCCAAACTATATATTTAAATTGCAGAACCACTTCCTAAAAAATCCCAAAATATCTGCATTCCAGGAGAAAACATGCCAAAACCATTTCTAGGCTGCAGCCAAAAATTGAGCTGAGGAAGGTGGGAAGCAAACCTACGGCTGCTAAACACAGGGCAGTGGAAAGGATGGAAAACACCTCTGGAAACACTTTAGCATTTCTGTGGGAAGCCAACAGACAAGGCAAAAGTTGTTATTTCTCCCCTACAGCCTTCAGGGAAGGGAAGAGGTGGAAAACTTCTGCATCTGAAGGGGAGCAGGTACCTCTGACCACTCGCTGAAGCTCCACTCGTAAGAGCACGTGCGGATGACACAGGGGACACTGGTGAGGGGCTTCTCTGCCACAGGGCACAAATGTTCCTCCTGCAAGACCTCCTGGCCATGGAGGGTCTGCACACAGGTGACCAGCTGCACTGCCAAGCCCAGCCCACAGCTGGAGGAGCAGGGCCCAGCTGGGGTTACCTTCCACCTGACAGGGCAGGGAGGACAAAAAGTGAGTTAGGGATGAATCCCCACCCTGTCTCTCACTGCAGAAAAGGCACTGAAGCTCCCTCACCCTTCCTCCTTCTTCATCCTCTGCCTCACACAGTCTGTGTGTGGTGCTTGGAATGCAGCTTGGGGCAGGTTTGGAGTTGGATACAGAGGGCATTCCCATTTTGCCAGGAGCCCACAGATTTCAAATGCACACTGAATCTTACTCTGTGTCCATCACCGCCCTCCCCAGAGTGACACACACAGGCTTAACTGCAGAAAGAATCTTATCTCCCTCCAAAACACACACACCACTGCACTCTCAGATCAAGATCAGACCCAGAGGCCCTGGGAGTGGCATCCTGTAAAAAAAGTTCCAGTAGCTTTCCAGTCCCACAGCAAACAGGGCAGGGCAAGCTCACCACAAATCCTAAGGAAAGTGCAATGCATTTCCTTCAGTTTTCAGAGCAGCTGTTCCAGATTCTGAGAATATTTAATTCTTGCTACTTTCCTTCATGTTCAGTGGAAATTGCACAGCTGGCAAATGTGTCACCACCTTTTGCAGCTGTAGATTTGCTCCTGCTTTCTCAGAGTAATAAGGGATTGAGAGGTTTTCAGTTTTTCTCTGAGGACTTCACTGATTTCTGTCTGAGATGTACCAGCCCAAGAAAGACTCTGAGTTTTCTGAGTATGGAGCAGTGCTACAGTTTTTGCAGTTGGCTGTGCTTCCAAAGAAGGGAAGAGTAGCCTGACCCTTCATTTATCATGTCCCTGCAGACAGAGAGAGAAAGGAAGGACCCCTCACTGTCTCATTGTCTCCTGGTAACTGCTTTACCTTGGCGGGCAGGGGTTGAGATCACAGATTTCCACCCTGCTCTCTGGCTTTGGCACTGGCTGACAGTTTTCCTCCTGGGTTTCTTCTTTGGTGTCAAAAGCCACACAAACATAGTGCAGCTGAGTCTTACCTAGGAAGGGAAGCAATCTGACTGTGTGGTTTGGATGCAAGGGTTGCAAATAGGTCAGAAGTGTCACATCTGCGTGTACAAAACAAGCAAACTCTGCCCAAGCCATGGCACTCTTACTGCACTCATCCCCCCAGCTCTGAAGCACAGCCAGACCACCCTCCAACTGTTCTGTTCCAAAAAAACTGTGATCACAGCTACTCTTGGAACTGTAGAGAGGGAAAGACCAGCTGGGCCCCGAGGTTCCCAGGCACTGAACTCACACCTACAGCCAAGGAACATTTCCCTGCAGCACAGAAAGGCCTCACCTCTGCCACAGGAGACAGAACACTCCCCAGCTACAGGGCTCCAGACATACACAGTCTGATTTTCCAGCTGGACATGCCCAAGTGGCTCCAGAGGCTGAAGTAAGTGTGCATCTTCCTCCTCAGAACAGAGCAAAAAACAGCTGCCCTAAACAAACCACCGCGAGGAACTGAGGGATCCAGCAGCACAATTAAAGAGGGATGGAGCTGTCTAAAGTGACAGGATGAGCTTTTAACTGGGCAGAGCAGTGGTGCAAACCACTCTCTAGGAGTAAGCTGGTGGTTCTTAACTGGTAGATAAAAGTGCAAAGCTCCCAGTGAGGTTCCTGAAAAGCCAAGCCAGCAAACTCACTTTGTCCCAGCCCAAAGGGCAGACATTGACCACACATGGCACAAGGGAGAGGGGTTTTTCTTCTGCTGGGCACAGGCTGTCATCCACCACAGTCTCCAGGCCATCATGGAACTGCACACAGGTCAGGTTCTGCTGGGCAACTCCAGTCCCACAGACAGCAGAGCATTGATCTCTCTGAGACATCTTCCACCTAAATGGGAGGCAGCTGCATCACCCCATCTCCCATCTGCATCAGGGAGGTTTATTACTCAGGCCACTGCTTACAGAAATGGGTCATGCAGGGTATTCAGCTTCTCTGTTTCAAAAGCCTTGTCTGGATGTGACTGAGAGAACACTTTAAGTCCTTCCAAGGACTAAAAGCACCTAAGCTAAGGGGCTATAGTTCACAGTGCAATCATTTTTTATTGAGCACTAAAAGGTCTCTGAGGGCAACGTCTGGGCAGCCTTGGCCCTTGGTCCTCCTCCCAAAAATAATCAACACAAGGGTCAACCCTCTTTGTTGGCACCATCTTGGAAAGGATGTGAGAGGCATTTCTTCTGGATATATCCTTAAATATCTTAATTTATCAGATTACTGTAAAACATTGAAGAACTATTTCCCATTCCTTCAGCTGACATCTCAATTACCTCACAGGACCAGGACCAGGAAAGGCAGAACATGGTTTGGGATCTGCTACAAAAAAACAACTTCCTACTTCTCTTTTTTTTTTTTTTTTTTTTTTTTTTTTTTTTTTTTTTTAGCCTTGACAACACAAATACAGAGCCTGGGTTAAGTAGCAGAGCAAGGCAGGAATTGAGCTGAGTTCCCAGGAACACCAACCTGTAGAGGCACGGCTCCATGGCACAGGGCTTGTGCTCTGGGAGGGGCTGTGGCAGCTCCAGACACTTCAGATCCTCTGTCACTTCATTCTTGGTCTGATCAAAGCACACATGAGCCACTGGCTGCACCCCTGGGACACAAAAGGAAAAGGAATTAAAGTTATAAGTGAACAGCTCCTTGTTATGGAAGGAAGATGCAGAGATTTTGCTTTACTTGATCACCAGGGTAAGAAAATGGGCTGTGTGGGAATTCAGACTTCCTTTAAATACACAAACTGTTTCTTTGATATATAACCTCCCTCAAGAGTTTTAAAGTGATTTTCCAAGGTGAGCACCACAGCAGAGGAGAAGTTTGATTGATAACCCACTGCCAAAATGGAAGAGGTTGCTCTAAACTGGCTGGTTGAAAGAACGAAGATATCAATCCTAATTTGGAACAAATTACTTCTAATGATCTGACTGATGAGGGACAGCAAAAAAGCTCTAGGAGGGAGCTGGTTTTAAATGCCATTGTGTAGAAGTGACCAGGTAATATCATCACAGAGCCCTCGTGCTCAAACAGCACCAACCTCCCCAAAAAAAGGCATCAGCAACAGCCAAAACCAGAGGCACTGGGAGAGAAACTGGAGACTTCCAGTGCCTGCAGCAGGCAAGGAATGAAATATTCATAAGCTACAGCTATAGAGAAGATTTTTAACAATAATGAACATAAAAAGCAAAGCAGATGAAAAGTCAAACTCAAAGAAATTACAAGCAAAGCTAAAAGGAGTCTCCTTTCAGTGAACGAGCTACAAGGAGAGCCAGGCATTCCTGAATCTCAAGCACCATGACCCTGAGCACTAAATGTCCAGAATCCATCAGCAGCCTTATCTTTGCTCTACCCTCCTGGTTTTCAAATAATGATTATTGCTGAGGAGGGCCTGTGCATCACTTTCAGCTCTCAAGGTGCAATTTCAGCCCAGATTCCCAACTTTCTGTTATTTTAAGTCCCAAGTTTCTCATTCTTTTTTCTGTTTGTGGCTGCATTAGCTGGAGGCTCTGGAACATTTTGAGCTCTTTACTTCAGGGTTTCAGCAATCACTTCACCTAGGGGATTTGCTGGAGAAAAGCTCTCCAGGCATAACTAGTTGTGTAGATTGACTTCTATAAATATTCATTAATGCATTTTCTTAATCCTTGTCACAGAAGTCTTGAGAGGCCTGCCAGTGTCATCTGAATTATCTGGTAAACAAGATGTCAGGCCATCTATCAGAGTGAGCTGTTACAATCTGCATTATGATTCCTTCAGGGAGACAGAAAGGATTAGCCATGGCACAGGAATAGAATTCAAAGAAGGAAGTTTCATAATTAGCTCTGAGGCTTTAGTTAGACACCAGATACCCCTTTGGTCTCAGACTTCTGATGTTTAGCCAACTTCAAATTACAGTCTTCAGTAACTTTGAAAAATCTGAGAAAATTATTTAGTCTTAAAACCAAGAGTTCAGTTCAGACCTATTTAAAAATCCTCTTTGTGATCAAACATTTTCAGTATCATTTTGATGATTCAGCTCATTTGCTGATTAGTTAATTTAACTCAAAAGCTTCAGCACTTTTTTCTTTGGTTCAGTTGAACACTAACAATCATTTCCAGCAATCTGCTTTGAAATTCAGTTCAGACCAAAGGAGAAGTCTCCATAAAAAGTCAAGACTGAGTCCTGCTGCCTCACCTTCCCCACAGGTCACTGAACATGGGCCCTGCTGAGGAATCCACAGATAGCTCAGGCTCTCCCTGGGGACAAAGTAGCTGAAGGTGATGTCTGGGTTGGTGGCATTGCCATATTCTTTTGTGTACCTCCTGTAGACCTGGGGAAGGAAAAACTGTGGTCAGTGCAGAAGAAAACTTGGATTTATTTCTTAGGATGGAGGAAGGAGAAGCCAGTGTCCCTTCTTTCCATCCAGTCCTGAGCCTCACTGCAGTGCCTCAGTCCCAGCCAGATGCAGTCAGAGCACCCACCCTGTGAATTCTGGGCACTGAAAGTGAATAAGCCAAGCAGAAGGTTTAACTCAGTGTGGTTTTCCACACACAATCACCCCCAGTGCCAACCCCCAGCCATTCCCAAGAACAGCAATCCCATCACTCTTCAGTGAACACCATCTCCCCCAGCCTTGGACACCCTGAATTCACCACAGCTGGATTCTGCAGCAAAGCCACCCACACCAGGCCACTTCTGACTGGCCACCTTCCAACTCTGCTGCTTTCATTCACCTGTATTTCAATTTCTTCCTGTGTTGGCCCATCCACATGGATTTCCTCCAGGCTTGGCAGGTTGTCCTTGGTGAGAAACACTTGGTATTTGATCTGGTTGTCCTCCAGAACTGATGGGTAGGTGACATTCACTGAGATTTTTCCTTTTCCAGCCACCACATACTCTCCTTTAACCTTCACAGCTGGAGAAGCCAGAGGAGCAGTGAGGTTAGGAGACATGATGTGGTCACCAGGATCCCCTGGTGCTGGCTGCCCACCTGCTAGGAACCAGTTTGACCCAAGTTTGGCAGATCCCATGGAGCGTGGCTCCTATGGCTTCCCACTGAAGAGCATCCCACAAGCAAAATGCAGCACCAAAAATTCCATTTCTTTGTTTGCACAAGCTCCTTTCAGCCCTGCCTGTATCCACTCCTCTCCTTTTCATTCCACTCACCCAGGTGTGTGAAGAGAGGCCTCCTGTTGGTGACATGGACCGAGGTGGTGTTGTAGGGCAGGGACAGAAATGTCACATACTCTGGAAGGGTGGAAAGGAGAAAGATGTGGTCACCTTCCATCACTGGAACTCTCTGGGAAAGGATGGGGGTTGCAGCTCAGCTCCTAAATTCACCCTGACCCTGCTCCTTGAACACAGTGATGGTGACACAGCAAACACAGCTGAGCTGCATCCTGTGTCCTCTTCTCAAATTTCTTTGGTTCTTTTTAGGTTCTCTGCTAAGATCTCTACATGAGACTGCAAGAGCCAGACCAGTTCCCAAATTTAACAAATCAGGAAGCATGGACAACAGTCTCAAGGACATGGTGGGATTGGTGGGCAGGGCCAGGAGCTGGACCCAATGATCCTTGTGGATCCCCTGGGATATTTGATTCTGTGATCTGATATCACCCCCAGCTCCCAACAATTTATGGGACTTCCCAAACAGTTACATTTCTGACCCACATCCAGAGAATTATGACAAAAAAAGGCATTCTGCCCACCTCCCAAAATCCATCTCCATACCCTCCATAAAATAAAACCAAGCAGAAGGGAGAAGATTTGGAACACTGACTGCACACAAACAGAGCCTGAGGGGGAGGACCACACACCTTCAGCTTTCCCTTCTGTGTAGGATCCACTCATTTTGGTGCAGGTGGAGTTGTCACCTCCACAGACCTTGCAGGGATCCATGGCCTTCCTGGAGCCCATCTGGCCATCACACCCAAATGCCTGAGCAGAGGGGAGAGTCTGTCAGCCTGGCCTGTTCTGAGAAAACAAGTGAGCAAAAGCAACATTCCTGAGCTCCTGAAACTGCCCTTTCCATTTGGAACCTGGATTTAGGAAGACAACAATGGAAAAGATGTGTTTGTACCTAGAGCTGCCACTGGGCAGCACATGCAAAGCCAGGGGCTGGGAGGTCTTAGCTGAGAGCACAACTCTCAGTAACTGTGACATTTTCTTTCCCATAAGAAGCAGCCCAAAAAATCTCTCCTGTGACCTAAACCCAAAGCTCTGTGCTCTCTTCTATGAACTCTTTCTGGAGGGAGGGAGGAAGGAAGGAAAAAAACAAAAGCCCAAGAGGACAGTAAACATGAATGGCAGGTTCTAAAGGAATCTTTAGCTCCCCAGACTCCAAAGCCAAACTTAGCTCACATCACTTCAGTCCCATGGAACTCAGATGAGAGATTCTATCCCCATTCCCACGAACAAGACTAATTTACACAAAGCTACAGGAGGATCTCAGCAGGCTTAACAGCAAAACATGTGCAACTGCTGAATTTATGCTGCAGCCACTGATCCCAGGCTTTGGAAGCTGCCATAACATCCATATTTATCACTGCTGCCAATGAAAGAGCCAAAATCAGAACAGGTTGTGCCTACACCCTCTGCTGTTCATGGGGGGAAACACCTCACAAAACATGGTGAGCACGAGGATAATGAGAAAAACATAAAATTTACAAGGAGTATTCTGGGAATGTAAAGAAACAACAGAAAACATCCAGCCGGGTCAGCACTGAGCAGTTCCTAAAATGCAGACAGCGCGGGGGAGTTGGATCCAAGGTCATCAGGAAAGAATGCTTTCCTCAGGTCCAACCCAGGAAAAAACTCCAGAAATTAGACTTCAGTTTTGATCAGCAACACTCCAAAAATCAATTTGTTGACTTGTGATGCCCAGGTTTTGCTCCTTATCTTGCCACTGACTCAGTGATTCAAGTCATGGAACTTCCCTCCAAGACACTCAGCATTTTATGGGGCTAATTACAGCAGGCAAGCTGAGCAGCTAATGATGTCTCCTCCACCAACACATAAACCAATTGCTTCTTGGATTAGGGATGAATAGCCCTGTGTGTTTACTGCATAATTAGCAGAATGTCTTATCTAGAGGGCATTGGATGCACAGACAGAACAGTAGATTTTTGGACTCCATCCAACACACCAAGAACAAAACTCTCTTCTGAGAAGAGCTCACTCTGTTGTTTGGGACA
This sequence comes from Molothrus aeneus, assembly GCF_037042795.1. Lineage (NCBI taxonomy): Eukaryota > Metazoa > Chordata > Aves > Passeriformes > Icteridae > Molothrus > Molothrus aeneus. The sequence continues at coordinate 7,813,616 of NC_089664.1, read as the reverse complement.
CTGTTTTTTCCTAGCACAATTTCCCCTGGTTCCTGTGGTGCAGATCACTTGTCAAGGGCTCACCTGGAGTCCCCAGTCACTTACTCTGCATCTCCCCATGACACACAGATGGAGATCCCCATGGTGCTCTGTGTCATCCTGCTCACACCTGGTTCCATCCAGGAAATTGTCCCCACGGCTCACCATGAACTCCTTGCCCACAGCCCTGCACATGTGCTTGCAGAGCAGGTCCCCTGGAGCAGGCAGGCACAAGGAAGGAGTTATTCTTTCAGGAAGGCACAGGGCTGCTCATCAAGCAATGGGAAAAAACCCAGAGAGGTTGTGGACTCCCATCCCTGGAAGTGTCCAAGGCCAGATTGGACAGGGCTTGGAGTAACCTGGGGTAGTGGAAGGTGTCCCTGCCATGGTGGGATGAATTTTAAGGCCCCTTCCAAGCCATACCATTCTGGGATTCTATGATCTCTCAGAAAGCACTCAGGTTTCATGTGAAAACTAAACCACTCAGTGAAATAGCCTTTTCATTCCATAGCACAGAGGTCCATGAGCACAAACTGAGGTTCCAGACATTCCTTACCTTTGGCAAAGCCAACAGCAGAGGTCCAGGTATAAAAGGATGGTGTTTCTACATCAAGGTACAGTGGCTTTAAATTTGTTGCTGCACATTGTTCAGCCATGAAGTCCTGCTGGGTGATCTGACAGGCCTGGATCCCAGAGAGATAATTGTGTAAGGAAAGGAAGTGACTGAGCACTGACATTTAACCCTCTAGCTAAAGGCAAAATGCAGTGCCTGGTGATTAAAACATCCAAACAACTGCAAAGAAAGAAAACCACTTTAAAGGAAGGCTGCAGGATATGCAGAGAATTGTGCTTGGAAGCTGATATCTTTGCAATTTATACAAAACAAATAGATAAGGAAAATAGGAACAATACAAGAAAGCCCATCTGAAGAAAACCATCATTGTGAGTCACTATTTTCCCAGCATCTGTCCTGCTATGGGGCATAGAGAAAATGCTTCATTACATGTGAACAATGCTATTAAATAATCCTGCTGCCTTCCATGGCACAAATACCTCTCCTGCTGTCAGACAGATGGAGCCTGTACACCAGATCTTTACCAGAGCAGTCAGCAGTGGGAAGGACAGTCACAACACACCCATCCCTCAAAGGGCTCAACAGTGAGACAGAAGTGCAGATGCTGCTGAGCTCCATTACCTGTGTATTGCACATCTCTGCTTGCATGCTGGCACCGTGGCACTCGTGGCCCCCAAAAGCAGGCCTGGAAATGACACAATTCCTCAACAGAGGCAGCAAGCAAGAGGAAAGCCAAGAGGAAGACTCAGCCCTGAGGCCCTGAGCACAGGCAGGTGCCCACATCTCACCTGGGGTTGTTACAGAAGCGCTGCCTCAGCACCACCCCCCCACCACAGCTGCGGGAGCAGGGGGAGAGGGGGCTCCAGGCAGACCAGCGCCCATGGACCACAGCCATGGGGTTCAGTTCCTCCAGAGAGCTGCACTGACCCTTGGAGCACCACTAGGAGCAAGAACACACAGCAAGAACAACTGGCAGCAGTGAACACGGCAGGGCTGGGATCTAAAAGGTTGGCACGAGTCCCTGTCTTTGGCAGGCCAGTAACACAGAGTCCCAAGGTGAATGAGGCACCTTCTGACAAGAGGCTGAAGAGTCCCCTTCCTAATTAGGGTCTAACATCAGGCTGGGGTCAAAGCAAAGAGCACACAGGTCATTTCCAGTAGAAGGAGGGCTCAGATATCAGGCTACAGAACTGCAAAGCAGCTCCAGAGATAAAGACAGGGTGGAAAGACCAAAATCAGGACATGATGGTACCAGTTTAGGACTGGTTTCAGCTCCCTGTCCAAGGGGCAGTGAGTGCCAGGTACCTTCCAGACACTGACAGAGCTTTGCTGTCTGAGCCCCACAGCCCCCACACCCAGTCCTGGTGGGAGCCTCCTTACCTTGTTGATGCCACACTCAGTTCCATCCAGGAGGGGCACCAGAAGCCGAGTACAGCTGGATTTGTCTGCTGGCTGTACATGGCATGAGAGAACTTTACAGATGTCCTGATGTGACAAGAAAATCAGGGAGTTCAGGGAGTCAGGCTCAACAACACAGTCCCAAAAGCCCAAAGAGGGCATGTCCCAGGTTTTCCCCCAGACACCCAATAATGCAAGTTCCTTCATTTTTCCTGCTATTGGGCAAAAGCTGTGGGCAAGTCAAAAGATCCTCACTGTAGTGATCATCAGCTCTCATGCTGGAAGATGATCAACTGAAGCAATTAAAGTTTCACCCACCTTAGTGTTCCCTCATTAACAAAACATGTCCAGATGGCAGCTATTAAACACGCTGTGCTTCCCAGACAAAGGGATTTGGGCCGTGGCAGGGAAGCTGGAGGAATCCAGTGAACAAGAATTCCCCAAGGCAGGACCCTGAGTGGGTGCACCCAGCTGTGCACAACAGCACCCAACTGTGCAAACCTTACAGGAGATTTATGTGGAGGAAGGAGATGATGAAGAGAAGGGAAACATTTTGAAAGTTTTGCCAAGAAATCTGTGGCAGAAAAGCACCTTCGATCCCTTCAGAATAAAAATGCTGCCAGCCAGTTCTCCCGAATTTTGGCTCCTGAACATTTCCCAGCTGCCCTTAGCAGGACAAAGAAACTTTCTACCTACAACATTGGTGTCAGCAAAGGTGCAAGCTGTGGCCACACTCCCAAAGGCAATTTTACACTGCTCATCTGCTCCATAGTACAAGCCAGGCTTCCACCCCGGGATGCTGCCGTCCATGGCCGGCAGGTCATTCAAGCAGCTTGTTTGGCCTGTACTGATAGAAACATGAGGAATAACACTTTCCCAGCTGTGGGTAGTGAGGACAAGGACATGTTTGCAGACTTGTGCTGAGTTTCATCTGGGAGTTGGCTGCTGTTTTCCCAGACAACACATGCTCGCTGTGGGCTGGGATGGATTTAGTTGCAGCAGCTGCCTGGAGATGCTCACAGTTCCCTGCTGCTGGAGTTTTATCCCATTCTTGTCCTGCACCCAGCCAGCACAGCCTGCAGTGCCTGGATGCTCTGATGTTGTAAATAAAATGTGCAGGCTGAGCCAGTGTCTGAGAAATCCAACCCAGCCCAGGCACGTCAGGCACCAACCAAAGCCACTTCCAGCAAAATGAAGCAAAAACTGGGTTTAACCTCAGCAACAAGTGCTAAGAAATAAACAAACCCCAAGCTTTTCACTGTTCCTTATTTTTCAATAAACTTTTTTATTCTTTAAGTTTTTCTCTCCTAAGCTCCCAGCATAGGGAGCTGAAGAACTCAACCATTCCCTTACCTGACAAGGGCCAGGAACTGCTCCCGGCTGCACGGAGACCAGGTGAGGTCGATGCTGTTGTGGTTTCCTGCTGAGCCCATGATGTAACCACTGCTGCTGCACAGATTCCCCTCTCCATCATGGGCAATGCCAAGGCTGTAACAGAAGCAGCACAGAGCCCTGAGAAGAGGAAACCCAGAGGCTGGAGCTCCCTTCTCTAAGTAAGGACTGAGCTCCCTCTGCAGCCCTTCCTTCTACTGTTGTCACAAAGGGTTTCTCTCCTCTTTGCAGCTTCTAATTGTCACAGGGCATGCAGGAATGCAAGAAATGGAAGGAACTCTCTCCAAAATAATCCATGAAGATGACCAAAAGAGTTAGAATAATCCATGGGGAATTCCCTTTTATGTCAAGAGGTGCTTTGGCTTCTTTCCTAAACTGGAGGATGTTTTTACCTGAATAAAACCTGCTGGGCTGCTCTGGCAGTTTCCTACTGACCTGTGCCCAATCTCATGGGCTATGGTGACTCCAAGGTCAAAGCCAGTGTCCTGGGTAATGACACAGCTCCAGAAGGAGGAGCAGACTCCCCCTAACTGAGTCACTCCACGAAGCTCCTTGTTCCCATCAGGCAACTCCAGGTCAAACCTAAAATAAGGGAGACATAAAGAGGAAAGAGCAAAGAACCCCCCAGAGCTAAAAAAGCCAGGTCTAGACATTCAGCTGAATTTATCTGAGCCTTCCTGGCCTAGCTTTGCCAGCCATCTAACATTTCTTTTGACACCAGTGCCCACTGCTCAAATGTTATGATAGAAACATAAAAAATCCAAATGTCCTCAGACAAGCAGAATTGACTAAAATGACCTAATCTTATTTCCCAGCTCCTCCCAGGGCAGGGAGCTCAGCACCTGGTGATGTAGAGGACAATGTCAGCATGCTGGGGGTCAGAGTCGTTCTGGGGGTTCACCTTCTTGCTCCACTCACAGACACTGATGAGGGAGGAGGTGATGTTGGTGGTGATGTTCACCTCTGCCTGGAGGGAAGGCACACATTGCACATTCCAAAGAGCCTGGGGCTTGGGCAGGCCTCAAACACAGCCCTCCCCTTACCTCTGGCTCTCTCAAAACCAGCATTTGCATGAGGTGAACTCTGAAATGAGCCCCCAGTGAGGCATCTCTGAGCAGCTCTGCTCCCTGAGAAGAGACAGAAAGGATTCAAGAAACAAGGGGCCTTGGGGACTCCCACTCCCTGTTCCCAAAAACTGGGCTGCACTCACTGCAACACTAACATATGCACTACAAATGTTAAAAAATCTGTCAAGAAATGAGAAGTGGTTGGATGTGTCAGATACTCTGAAGCAGAGAGAAGAATCTGCATGAAAAGTTTCACAGGGTAGAGTGAATGCCAAAGACTCTTCTGCAGTACACACAGAGAAAATTTCTTAATAATAGCAAAAAGAGACATGAAAATTCTGCAACAGAAATAAAACAGTGAAATGTAAAATATTAAATGGATTCAATGGATTTAGCTCAATCCCAGGGTGAGAAAACTCTTTACCTGTGTTGCAACGTTAGTAATGAAATTAAGAGTTACATTTTCTATGTGGATTTTAAATCCTCTAAGATCTCCTTCTACTCCTTGTACAAGGGAATTTGGGGGATTTCATGCCAAGGGAAGCACAGAGGAATGCCCTGCACATGAGCTCTGTACCAGGGACAGGTGACCCCAACCACCCTGGGGCACAGGATCCCAAGCACAGAGGCACTCACAATGTTCAGGTTGGCCAGGATGTAACGTTCTGTGTCCTCTTTGTGGTACAAGTAAACATCTGGCCCTGCCACCACCATCAGCTCCAGATGTTTGACAGCTGCCTCAGCCCTCTTGTGCAGGCGAGGAGGAGCCCACCCTGCTGGACAGCACAGAGGAACACCAGGAGGTTCAAACGCACCATAAAAGGTCCTGCAGATCCACTCCCTCTCCCAAAAGACTGCAATAACTCAGCTGCAAGTCCAGGTCTCCAGGGGCTTGCTCAGCTTTCCCACTTCTGGTGGTGTCTTTTACCTGCTAGCAGCTTTAGCAACACACCTGTGCTATCAAAATAACAACCAGCCACATCAGACACACTGGGTGAGGTGAGGAACCTTTTCAGGTCTACTCCTGTATTTGTAAACACCAATTTTCCCTCTGAGCTCATGGAAGCAATGCTCCAGGAGACAGCTTTTCCAGCAGGGCTGTTACCTCTGGCTGGCTTTGCCTCTCTTGCAGCACTTTTGAAGAGGATGTGGGGGCTGGAGAAGCCGAGGTCCTTCAGCAGAGCCACATCTTTGCTCCTGACTGGCCTGATGTGAATCTTCTCCTCGCCCACGGTGACCACTCCTTGCTGAAGCAGATAAAAATCCACCTCTGAGTTATTCCTAAGATATTTGCTATCCATGGGGATGGCAAGGATTTATTCAGTGGATGGCTCACACATATTTGGTGCAGGAAGCTGCCAGCCCCAGAGGCTGTTCCTGCTCATACTCACCAGCTGCCCTTCACAGAAAGTGACTCTGCTGCTGGCCCCAGGAGGCTGCAGGGCTTTTCCACCTGCAAAGCAGCTCCCTGGGAATCTCCTCAGTAAAACAAAGGAAGAGTTCACCACCTGGCTGCTCACAAAGGAGGAGGAAAGGAGGGCATGGTCCTCTAGGAATTCAAAGACATAGAGCTGCCCCCAGGCCTGGATGGAGCAGTGCTGGACCCGACAGGGCCTCAGCCCAAAATGTTCTTCTTGACAAGGGCAAGCTGGCTCAGCCACAACAAACTCAGGTACTGAAAGAAATGAAACAAGACCAGAAGAAGGGGAGCAGTTATGAGGAAGGTTGATACACAAAAACCCAATGTAAGGTCTATTTCCCCAGGAAAAATACCCTAAAAATGACAACTGTGACCTCTTGGGTTCATGGTGCCAAGAGCCAGAGAATTTCTGTGCTTTTGTGTATTCCAAAGTGAGGAAAATCTGACTGGGAACACACAACAGAAACTGGCACCGAATTTATTGGAGCATTTGCTCTCTCAATAAGGAGAACAGTTCGTCTAAAAAAAGCTGAGACAGCTTTGTTCCTACAGATTTTTACTGTTACTGAGTGGGAATTATCATAATGCAAAGACACTGGGATGAGCACTAGGTGAACTCACAAGGAGACAACACCACAACACCCTTCCTTTAGAGATTTGAAACTTCAAAACATCTTTATTCTGAGCTATCATCAATCCAGACCCAGAATTCAAATCTCTTTGTGCATTTATTAAAGATAATCATAATAATTAACAAGTATTTAGAGCTACCCTTAGTCTAAAGCTTTTGTCAGAAGAAAAACACTGATACAGAGAATGGAGACTGAGCAGAAATGTGCAAAGAGGTCGAGCACATCTCCTTGAGCAGATCTGAAGCTCTGACACATCTCTCCATCCACTCACACTGAAACCCCAATTGTCTCACTTGCACTGGGACTCAGAAACACCAAACGCTGGTAATTTCAGGGGTTGTTAATCAGTGTTCTCTGCACTTCCAGCCACACCCAAGGGCCAGACGTGCTCTAAACCGAGGGACACTGAGCCCTGCATACCATCAGCCACTGAGCTGGTTCCAAAGTAAGACAGAACATCTCCCGCATCCAGAGCGCCCAGGAATTTCTGCAAGAGGAAGAAGAAGAGCAAAAACAAATGGACATGAGGCTCTCCCTTCGCTGGAGCCGAGCTGGAAGGAACGCCAGCGAACAGCTCAGCAGCCCCAGTGCCAAACCCTCATGGCTGAGCAGGGGCTGCACAAAGGAGGAAACAGCTTTATCTTCGTGATTAGCGAGCTCGGACGGAGCTTGGCTTAGAACCGCGTCGTCTCCTCTTCTTTTTCTTTTTTTTTTTTCTTTTTTTTTTTTTTTTAGCTTTTCTTAGAAGGCCGGCAGCGTTCCTGGAAGGGCCGTTGCGAGGTCAGACTCACCTCAGGGAGCCAGCACAGCCCCAGCGGGAGCACGGCGAGCGCCCGCAGCGCCAAGCTGACGGTCATGCCGGACGAGCCGAGCTCTCCCAGCCGAACACCGAGAGATTTCGGCCCAAGGCCTCACGTGGAGCGGAAGGGAAGAGCAGAAGCAGCGTCTGAGCAAACAGCCCCTGAGCAAACACGCTGCGAGCGGGCCCGCGGGGGACGCGGCCGCGCCGGCCGCTGGAGCGCGGCCGCCCTTGCGCAATGACCGCGGCTTCTCCGGATTGTGCGCCAGCCCCGGCGGGCCAAGGGGCGGCTCGGGGGCCGAGTGGCCCTGCGGACACACCCGTGTGGGGTGGGGGTCACCCCGCGACCCCCAGCCCCGGAACCACGGAACCGCCCCCCCTCCGCCCCGGAACCCAAGCGCGGGCCGGCGTTTCCCGGCGGGGCGGTGCGGCGCTGTGCCGGTCCCCCTGCGGTAGCGCCGGCCCGGGTGGGACTCGCTGTCCCCTGATCCCGCTCCCGGTCTCGGTCTCGGTCTCGGTCCCGGTCCCGGTCCCGGTCCCACCCCGCTGAGGCCCCCATGGCCAAGCAGAGCCCAGCGGAGCCGCAGGCGGCGGGGCCGAGCGGCGTGGCCCGCGGGAAGAGCAAGAAGAAGAGGAAGAAGAGGAAGGCCCTCGGGGAAGCGGCGGCCGCCTCCAAAGGCCCCGGCATGGCGGCTGTGGGTCCCCCCCGCAACCCGCAGGAGTTCTCCTCCAACTGGAAGGCGCTGCAGGAGGTGAGGGGGACCGGGGGATGCGGTGGGGACAGCCCCGGGGAGCTGGGACAGGGAAGCGGGGGGGCCGTGCTGGCAGTGCCTGAATGCAGCTCCGCGGGGCAGGGACACCTCCCACTGTCCCAGCAAACCCCAATGTCCAGCCCGGCCCCCTTGGGCACTGCAGGGATCCAGGGACAGCCTCAGCTGCTCTGGGCACCCTGTGCCAGCGCCTCCCCACTCTCACTGAGAAGAATTTCTTCCCAAAATCCATCTAACAGTGCTTGAAGTCATTCTCTTTGTCCTGTCACTCCAGGGTCTTGTCAATAGTCCCTCTCCCCCTTTCCTGAAGGCTTCTTTTAGGTACTGGAAGGACACAATTAGGTTGCTCTAAAGCCTTCTCTTTTCCAGGCTCTTTATCTTTTTATTTTTGTTTTGTTTTGTTTTTTGTTTAATGTCATTTTAGCTGCTGAAACAAAAGGCAAATAACTCCAAGAAGCCCATCTCCACGGGTCAAACAGACACCAAAAAGAAGCAGCCACTCAAAGCAGCCAAAAGCCCAGAAGTCCCAGCAGTCAATGGGAATGGGAATGTGGTAAAGGCCAAATCCACAAATAAAATGGACAATGGTGCTGCTAAAGCCTGTCCTCCTTTGGCCAAGCCAGAATCCAAGGGGGTTACAGCAAATAAGAACTTAAATGGCACCAAAAGCAATGGGAAAGGCAGCAAAGAAAAAAAGGAAAATGGCATTGTTGTGAAGGAGAAGGATGAGCTGAAACACAAGAGGAGGAAAGCTGAGGAACACGTGGAGCAGCAGCCCAAAGAGTGAGTATTTCAGGCAGCAGCCCTGGATGTGAATATTTATTTGGGGAGGAGCACAGAGAGGTACATTCCAAACAGCTGCACTTTTCCAGACTAAATTCTGAAAGAAGTAAGGAACATTTTGCCCCAACTCCTCAGACACAGCAAGAAAACTGCAGAGGTGCCAGTCATAGACTTAATTTTCACAGGGTTTATCTCTTGGTTTTAAAAGTAAACATACTTTTTGTACAACAGATACCAGATTGCTTTGAGAGTGTTAAATGTAATTAAATCTGTTCTTCCTAGGGCTGACATCTGGTTTGATGATGTTGATCCCAAAGATATTGAAGCAGCACTAGGACCTGAAGCAGCAAAAATTGCCAGAAGGAACCTGGGGCTTGAAACAGAGCAATGCCAGTCTGTGGAGCAGGTGCTGGTTAAGGAAAAGGCTTTTGATGGGTGAGTGACATTGCAGGGGGAAGGATGGAATGAGAGTGTGAGGAATGGGAAGATAGAAACTTCCAGAGACAGTGAAAGGTTTGATCTGCAACCTTAGAAGCAGCTTAGATTGATGTAAAAATAAAGTACACAGACATTAAGCAGAAAAATCATAAACTCATGTTTCTACAGTTGTAAGTAAGAGTATACCTTAAGTAAGTAAAAAACTGTATTAATAAAATAGTGAAGGGTTTATAATGTCAGGGTGTAATTGTACAGAGTAAGCTAAGAGTTTAGAAGTTATAACAGAAACATCTGTGTACATGTACATAATAGCCCATTAGATAAAAGTGTACACAGTGCAGTAGAAATAAGCAATAGAAAAGTAAAATAAACTTTGTAGCAACTGTCTGTTAGATTAGAAAGTTATATATTGTCTTGTAACAAAGAATTTATAACTACTCTTTAGCCATAACTGATTACTTACTCTCCTAAATCTCACAGCCTCTGAGACTAATGTTTATTTGTATTTATCTGTAGTTCCATCCCTTCAATTAAACAATAACAATAATATCAGAGCTATCAGACTGGCTTCTGATAACTGACCTGCACAGGGAGCTGACATCTCCCTGCCTCTGCTGCCAGGCTTTGCCCTGCTCACATCAAGGTGTGACCCTTGTCAGCTCCTGCAGAGGTGTCCCCAAGGTGTCCCTTTGCCTTCCAGGCTGACCAGGGCCGTGGCCATGGACTGTGAGATGGTGGGGGTGGGCCCCAAGGGCGAGGACAGCATCCTGGCTCGGGTGTCCATCGTCAACCAGTTTGGCAAGTGTGTTTATGACAAGTATGTCAAGCCCACGGAGAAGGTGACAGACTACAGGACAGCTGTCAGTGGCATCCGGCCTCAGAACATAAACTCAGGTACCAGGGGTCCCCCCAAAGAGGGAGAGTTCAGTGGGTTGTCACAGAAGCCTCATTGGCTGAGCTTGGAACAGTTTGAGACCTAATTTGGGAAAACAAAGTGCTGAGATTTGATTTAACTTAATGCTAAGAAAAACTGTGGGAAGAAGTGTTTTTATACAGTGATCACTAACACCTTTGAAAGAATTAACTGGTGGAATATGGTGTAAAAAAAAATCATGTTCTTTTCATGCTGTGCTCTTTATAGAGTTCTCTATACCCTTGAAGGAATTAATTGGTGGAACATAGTATAAAAAAAATAAATTTCTTTTCTCATTATGGAATTCTCTATGCTCTAGCAAGCAGAGATTCAGTGTACTGTACAATAATAACAGTCCCAGGAATCAGTTACTTCCCAGAAAAGATGCAATGGTTGCTCATGGAAAGTGTTTCCTTGTGTGGCATTTTTAGGTGAAGACTTTAAAACGGTTCAGAAGGAGGTGGCTGAGATCCTGCAGGGAAGGATTTTAGTTGGACACGCCCTACGGAATGACCTAAAGGTACACTGAACATGAACTTTCTGATACATCATTCTGGATCAAGGGACACTGAAAATGGAGTTTCTGATCCATCATTCTGGATCAAAGGAACACATCGGAGCTCCTGGAGACCTCCTGAATGCAGCCCTGCCCAGCCCTGGGTCTTGTCCTTTCGTGGCTTTTAAGTGTCTCTTACAATGGATGGGAAGAAACAATGAGCAGCTGCACATTCAGCTCTGTAAAGTTTCATGCAATAACACATTATAGACTGAAAATGTCATTTTTTCTAGGTCCTACTTCTTGATCACCCTCACAAGAAGATCAGGGACACACAGAGATACAAACCTTTCAAACAGAGAGTTGAGGTAAGAGACTGCTGGGAAGGTGCTCAATTAACAGACTCCAGAGCTGCTGACTCACTCCTGTGCTTGCTTTTACCTCACCCTGTTCCTTCTTTCCTACCTATGCACACTCAAATCTCCTAATTCATTAATTATTCCTGGTATTTCACCAGCAGAGACTAAGATATGCTATTCTTTGAGGACCATATTTTTATATAACACCCATCTCTGTTATTTCGAGTCCTGTGAGACAGCATGGTTTATGATCTGTTCTGTCCCCAGAGTTCCAGGCCATCCCTGAAGCTGCTCTGTGAGAAGCTGCTCAATGTCCAGGTGCAGACAGCAGAGCACTGCTCGGTAGGTACCTGCTCAGAACAGGCAGCTCTGGCTCCTGGTTCAGTCCCCAGTGCTGTGCCTTCATCCCAGTGGAACTCAGCAAGTTCTGCTTGGACTGCAGCAGCAGTGAGATTGTCATCTCAGCTTGCTCACTGTTCATTCATTTCATAAACAACTTCTGCACAAGTCACTTCTTAACTCTGAATTCTTGTTAAAATTCCCAGGGGGAAAGGCAGTGATCAAGATCTGCTTAACCTAAAGCAGCATTGTGCACTGTGGCAGGATTGGTAAACGGTGGGAGAGGCTACACCTGAACCTCAGCAGATCCTTTATTTCAGTGGGCAGGAGGATGGAAAAGAGGAATGAACTGGGGAAGCAAAACTGGGAGGGGAGCTCACAGATACTGTATCAATGACAAAATTCTCTTTAAGACTTTCCAAGTAACAATCAGAAATACACAGCCTTGTGGTGGGCCCTGGACTCTAAATACACCATTTATCCCTTTCCCTTGGCACTGAGCCTACATGTAAAAAGAGATCATGAAATGTTAATTGGAAGGATGTATGAAAATGATGGAAGATTTAGCTGTTTATTATCTCACATCCTTGTCTGGTCTGTTCTCTCTCAGATCCAGGATGCACAAGCAGCTATGAGACTTTACACCCTGGAGAAAAAGAAGTGGGAAGCTGCTGTTAAGAACAAAGCTAACAAGAAAAATTATAAAACTTAAAAAACACAGGGCAGAATCTTTCATCTGCAGCATTTGCTGGTTTGATGTCACATTCCAAATTTGGAGATAAGTCAGAACTGACAGCAGCTACTTGATAAAATCAATCCAAAGACAATGCTACAATAACCTGGAAGTACAGGAATGCTGCTGGTTTCCCTGTGCCTGATGCCTGCTACTGTGCTCAAACAACCTTTGTAACAAATGCCTAAATGCCTGCAGTTGGGAAGAACTTCATCAGTTAAATTTCTTCAACAGAAATAGACACTGAATAAGCTAAAACAATTAAATTATGATAGAAGAAGGAAGAAACTGTCATTGCTTTGTCAAAACTCCAGGGATTCAAATCTTTATTTCAAGTATGTTGAGGCCCACAAAGTGAGGTCTACTGCAAGGTGAATTCTTAATTATTGCTGTTAGTTACACAGTTGTGGTACCCAAACCATCAATAAATACCTGTTTGTATATTATTAATAGCCCAGTATTCTTTTTTTCTGGTGAGAAGAATCCTCTTCTGGAGGATCCAGGCTTTTGTATCCAGCAGTAGCCAAGTCTTGTTCTCAGACAAAGCATTTTTCCTTCCTCAGTTTCGAAAGTGTTGCATCCACCAGGGTCTGAATGTCCTGAAGGGAACCATGAGAATTGTCAGACAGAAGATTACCTTGTTGCTCTACTTATTTTTGTATTCATTTATTAATAAAAACAATGTGTCTAACACAGGTCTTTGAAGTGGCTGCTGTTACAACAGGAGAGGGAGCTTCTCCCCATCTGTGATTATTTTTTTCTGTGCTACCTTGTGGCTGCAGTGTTCATTTTAGGGGTGCAGGCAATGAACAGTTTGTGACTGTCTTTGAAAACAATTCTGTAAATACATAACTAAAATCAGCAGAATTAAGACTAGCCAGTTTTATTGGCTTGATGAACAAACCTAATTATTGGTTTCTTGCCAGCAAGCCCTTGCAGAAGAAATATTAGTGTAACACATTAAATAGCTCTGATAACTTTGCTGGTTTCTTTTTTTTTTTTTCAGTGACTACTTGGTGAAATTCAATGTAAGTTAAATTTTTCCACAAACTGTCAGAAATATTTTGTTGGAGTTTTTTTTTTTTTTTTTTTTTTTTTATTTGTTAACAATGCCATTTCCAAACCAAAAATAAATTGGATGTAATATACTTATGGCTTTATTCCTGTAAACTTCAGCCTGGTTTAACATGAGGACTGTAATAAATTAATGTAATGTTGCAAGAGACCCGAACATTTTTTTTAATTTTGGTATTAACGACAACAAGAAAAACAAATTTCAACCATTTGTTCTCAGTAATTAGAACTATGCTTCCAAACTCACTCTTCACTCCACATGCAGCTAATTCTCTAAATTTCTGCACTATGATCAAATCCCTCACCAGAAATAATATACTGATTTATTTTATTATCACAGAGACTTCTCCATACCGTGCTAAATGGAAACTGGAGTTTTATTTCAGACAGCAGCTTTTCCATTTTCTGGGACCTCATATTCAGCATAACGTCATCTGCAGTGCCAATGAACAAGAAAATTTATGATTACAGCACAACTGCCAGTGGAGCAAGAGCTGAAGGAGCACAGGGAAAGGACAGAGCTACACAAGGAGGAGGCAAGAGAAAATGAAGTTAAAATGTTTTACCATCAGAGTGGTATTTGTTTGGAACAAGTGGAGTGAATTCTCAGGAGGATGAATGCAATTTTCTCAGACATAAAGTCTTTCCTGAGAGCAGCTAACATGTCCCTGAGAGCTGCTGTTGTGGTTTTACTGATTTTGGGGCTGGGAGAGAGGAGGACACTCAACAAGTGGCAGCAGCAGCCATCTCACCATACTGAACCATCTTGTTCATCAGCAGGCACAGAGCCTCTGCCACCCCTGGCTGGTGGGAATGAAGGTGATATTCCTCTTTGATCAGCTCTGTTCCACTGCCCTTTGAGTCCAGCAGAATTGCCAAAGCTGCAGTTTCTGCAAGGAAGACAAACACTGCTGGAGCTGCAGACTGCAGCATCTGCTTCCCATCCCCTCAGCAGCTGGCTCATGGCACGTTTGCAGCAAGTTGTGCCCATTATTTTCAGTCCTCCTAACAACTATTCTGAAACATAATTCTGTACAAGTAGAAGATATCTTCAGGGTCAGATATGCAGCTGACACTGTCATGCAGGGCAGAAATGATTTTAATGATTGTTTTCATGTTGATGGAGCTGATTGGTAATGGATTAAAGCAGAACTGCTGAATGTTACCTGAGAGCCTCACAAGGCTGGCTAAAGCCAGGCAGCCATTCTGCACCAGCCTTGCTCTTTCTGGGTTCATCCTGAGTGCATCCAGCAGAAGTGCTGCTGTGGGCTCATAGTCACTGTCAGCTAAGCAACCTTTAAAGAAAAAAACAAAACACACAAAAAACCCCAAAATTTCAGTATCCTTCAGGCCAGAAGAATAAAGAGTCCTGAATACTCAACTTATTCTGCTAATGGGGAATAGAAATGAGATTGCTGAGAGTGTTTTGCTCAGCTTTTCCCAGTGGAATGATGGCACAAGGGCAGGCAATAGGTAAATGTGACAATATTGTTGCATGAGGAAGAAATAAGACAAAGTAGTACTGCAAGGATGGGTTCCCCAGTGCAAATGATAGTGAAAGATTATTTCTTTTTTAACATGAAATACTGTTCCAAATCAACCAAGCAAATTAGCTGTCCACCAGTGGACTCCCTATTAGCAGTATCTGGTGATTTAATTGCTACAGCTCATCAAAAATGGCTTCATTAGGGAGCCACAGAGCGAGTGCAGGGAAGAGCAACCCAGAGAGGATGCAAGTTCCTCACTCTGCTGCCATCTGCAGAGCCTCTCCAGCCCAGCAGCCTGGATTGCAGTGTCACCACTGACACATGGACATCCCAGCCTTTTCCATGCCCAAGGGACAACAGGGAAACTGGGATCACACACCTTGGAGTGCCAGTGCCCACAGAGCTGAGCAGGCAGACTCTGCAACGACTCCATTGTGGAGGTGCTCCTGAAGCACTGCTGAGGTGACAGGGAGAGCACTTGCCAGCACTGCTTGGTCTGCATTATCCTCTGAATTACCTTAGCAGAAAGGAAATGCACCAGGCAGAGTTATTTAATGAAGTAATGTTATCATTGTATGTCAAATTATATGAGTAAAACCTTAATGGGTGCTGGCATTGGAATAATGCAACATTGTTTTAGTCTGGAGGGCAGCAGAGGGAAGGAATCAAAAATGTACAGAACCAAACCAAGTGCTACAGAACTAATAAATAATTCTGTTTATTGGAGAAAGCTGAACTTCTGCAGGAAGTAGTGTTCTTTGTCATTTAAATTATGCATAGGGATCACAGCAAGAAGCCTCCAGAAATAACCACAGTTTTGACAGTATCCAGGCTGCAGGATGGAAATTCAGCTGTCCCATAAATCCAATGGGTAATTTGCTGCACAGAGGGAATAAAACACACCAGGTGAAACTGTGCACAAGCTGTGCTTCCAGCCTTGCATGATGATCAGAACACCACACACCTCCACAAGAACACATCACAAACAAATCAGTAAATATGAAAACAGGTCACATCTTGGCCTGAACGGCTCAAGTTTGACACTTTATCACATAAAGGGCTGCTAAAAAACTCCACATTAATTTTTGTTTTTATCTAACTCTGGATCATGAAGTGATGGTAGCAGTGCTGTGGAAACAACTCTCCAGAATCACAAAATCAGATTGGTTTGGGTTGGAAGGAATCTTAAAGATCATCTCATCCTATTTCCCCGGAACAAGAATGGGAGAAAATCCAATCCCAGCGACAGGAATGTCTGAACCCAATTAGGCTCAATACCTGCTGCCCTTCAATCACATGAGTGCAGGCACAATACTCCTGTGTTTTACTCACCACTCACAGCCAAACTCCAGAGAACAGCACAGCAAGAGAAGCAGATCTTGTCATTATGAAGAAAACGTCTCAAAATTGACAGAAGGTCTGGAATGATTCCAACTTTCCTTAAGTTCTCTGCAGCTACTTCTGAAAACCACAGAAATTCTATAGAATCTGGTATTTCTGACCCACTCACTGGCCTGGAAACAGGCAGCACTAACGTGTTTAAACTGAGATAACAGAGACGTAACATGAGCCCATCAGCTGGACAAAAGGAAGCAAGAGAACAGACCGAATTCTTTAACAAGATCCACTTAACACATCTGATCCTTTCAAATGCATGCCTGGCCATCCTTCTTCCTCACAGACTGGGAGTTCACAGAGCACGAAAGGAACTGAGAGGGTGTAAATTACAATTTTTTACCTGTTTCCATTTTAATGATTCAAACTAAGCTTCAGAATTAGGAAACGCTGGGTAGAAATAGTTTGGCCTTAGACATGATTCTTTGTAATCATTATTTTGAAGATTTCTCCCTTGCTGCTAAATCCTACTGTAACCATTTCTAAAAACATCTTTGATGACTGTTGAACTGACACTGAAAACAACTAAAAATATTATAAATATTTAGCAATTACAAGTTCAGAAGAAAAGAGAACAAAGCAGAGAAGTTAGGGAGAATGGTTTCAATTCATCACAGCAGAGTCCAAAATAGAATTCAGGTTCTGTGCCCTCATTTTCTCAAGCACTACTATTTGCAGAGTTTTTACTTGTTTCCAAACCAAGAGGAAATACAGAATTGTATCTTTTAGAGTAAATCTCTGAAGCCTCAGCATTGTATCTTAAACTTTCAGGGTTGTTATCATTATCTGCTCAATCTTACCAATATTACCACTATGAAATTAATAATTACCCACAGACATCCACACCTCTCAGTGAAATCACAAGTTCTGCATTATATCTTGGATTTGTTTCAAAAAGTAAAAAAATATTAAGATTCCCCAAAGAATGAGCAAGGTGACCCACCACTGGCTGAAACCATCATCAATAATGTGCAGAGCATTGAAAGGAATTCTTCATTTTCAGAATGTTTCCTCACTGTGTGTAACAGGCAGCTGGCCACACTCTCATCCAGGGCCATCATCACCCCCTGTTTCAGAGCTGTCACCACCAACATTGGAATAGAACAAAGATTTCAGTGGTTTTGAATGAAATCTGAACCCCCTGACCTGCAATCAGCATAGCAAAATACTCAATTAGCAGCATTTCTTCACATAAAATAAGCTAAACTTTAAACATTAATTTTCTGAAACTCAATTCTTAGCATTTTTAAGCTCCTATCATCAGGCGGTTTTGGGGTAAATTGCCATGAAAGCAACAGCAGGGACCACACAAGAGACCCAAAACCACTTTTATGGTTTAAAATGTAAACACCAAAACAACAAGAGTCTTATTTATGCCCTCTAGCAACACTCCACATGACATGAAAACTTGGTTGGACAAGATTAGAACCTATATTTAAAATTAACTCTTAGCACAGAATTGCTGTGTGCCAGTCCTGAAGGAAGGCCATGAGAATTCAGAAAGCTGCTTCAATTCCTTTAGTTCTTTAAATTCATCCCCTAAGATTGTTAATTGAGCAGGTAATGGGTTCAGTAATCTTTACAAGACCCAGCAGAAGGAGGAAATCTTAATTGTACCTTGACTAAGAATTTCAAGCAATAAAGTGCAGCCTTCTACTTGTAAATCCAGAGAATCTGTGTGAACCTTCATGGCAAGAGTGATCACTTCTGTGCATGTTAGCAGATAGGGGAATGCTGTAGGGAAAAAAATTCTTTGAGAAAAGCTCTTGAATCAAAGAGAACAAAACAGAGTGAATTGTTTTAATCTGTGTGGGAAATGTCTCCTATCAATTAAAGCTAAGAAAAACCCTGAGTTTTAACATCATAAGCCAGTGCCAGCATTCAAGTGCTGTCAAAGGGCAGAGCATTTTATAACTGATTTAACACAGTGCTTTGAATTATGAACCTTGATCTGAAAGCTTCTTTTGAAAAATGTGCAGCTTCTGGGAGAAAATACACAGCTGTCACCCTCAGAGCTTCACAGACACAGGAATTAGCCACGTGGAGCTTCCTTTTGCTCTGCCAGCCTTGCAGCCTCAGGAATTACCCCCAGATCATTCCAGGGCTTGTGGAAATTACCTTCCTCAAATGTCAGTTTGTTGCCAATTCAAATATCACAGGGGTTTTTTCCCCCAGTGCCCATTTTTATTATCCAGTAAAACCCCTCTGCTGGTTAACAAAAGCATGTACAGAACAAGTACTACCACAATCCCATCACTACTGGCCTGCAGAAATAGGAAGAGAGCAATTTCATTCTCATTTATGGGCATTAGAAATGTTTTCCTCTTCCTATTATCTCAAAATGTAAGGAAGGAGCAGAATAAATAAATAAATAGATCAAATAGTGCCTTACCAGTTTTATCCTCTACAAAGCTGGCAAGGTATTGAATGCCTTCAGCCTGGACTTCTTCAACATCCCAGGAAGCCTGCATGAATGCTGAGAAACCAAGGAAATTCTTCCAACCATTCCACACAAACACTTGCACAAAGCACTCAGATTGTCTCTGTTTTGTGCAAGATGTGAATTCATATGAATGAAAATAATGAAATTTGGGATTGATGAAAAGAGAGTTTTCCCCCCAACTCATTAAACATTTCAATATTACCAAGTGTTGTGATTCACTATATATATATATATATATATATATATTTTTGGGAACCTGTTGGAATATTAAATCAGCAGGGATAGGAGCTTTAAATGCATTATTCCAAAAGACTTTTCAGATTAAAATAACAGCTTCCTTACTTCCTTACAGAAGGAAAATAATGGAGCAGATCCCTTGTGGCATGAATCAGCAAACATGTTACAATGCAAACAAAATAAGTGGAGCTCCCAAATTTTCTGTGGAATGACCTCTGACCCTGTTTAACTTTTGTAGTAGGAATGGCTGAGAACCTTAGGAATTTAGAGGAAAAGTTGCATAGTGATCCTTGCTCCACCAAAGAATATCCCATTCTATTGCAGGTAAAATGAGTGGCCAAGAATTTATTCCCAATCAGAAGACATCCTGACTAAAAGGGTCTATTTCCTGTGAAAATCACCTTTACATTAATCTTATTCTCCTTATTACCTAGAACACTTTCAACTCCTCCCTGCAAGAGCTCATCTCTTATTGTGGGAGGCAGAGACTTCTTCAGTTTTATTGAGATGTCCCCAGCAAAAGTCAGGCATTTCCCAACAAATGGATCAGTGACCAGATCCCTGGAATTTTGAGAGACAAAAGCAGCACCAGTGAGTTAGGACTGGTAAGTTGGAAAAGAAAGAAATCTACAGACATTGTTTCATTTTGATATAAAAAACCCCTAATATTACTTCTAGACTAGATTATTTTTGACAGAACTTAAACAATTTACTTCCAAACAGCTCAAGAAAGAGCTCACATTGCACAAGCCATGCTTAGGTGTCAAGTTCAGACTCATAAAATTGTGTATAACATGAATTTATGACATAACTGCAAAAAGGGACACCTGTGCATCTCAGTGTCCACTCTGAAGGAACATCAAGTCTTCAATAATTCAATTTGTTGAGGCAGGAGGATAAGCAATGTTAACCCTTTCCAACAGCAGTGAACATTCCTAATTTGTGGAAGTAGGAGGGGTTTAGGACAAAATAAATCAAGGGAAGGCAGCCAGAACTCACCTTGCTGTGGGCCTCATGCTGGGCTCAATCTGCAGCATCATCAATAAAAGTGGAAAGAAAGGCAAATAGTTTCTTTCTCCATCCTGCATCAGGGTCAGGACTCTCTCAAGGCAGCTGCTGTCCCCTCTGATTCCCTGCAGTAAGGATTTTATCTCTTCTGCCTGGGAAGAGCACAGTGCCAGAGAGCCCCACACACTCAGATCTCCTGATGAGCCCAGGACCCTTTAAATCCCTAATAAATCATTCTTACACACATTCAGAACAAAGCAGCTCATCATATCAAGGAGGACACAGCCCAGGGACCAGATGTCAGATTTCTCAGTGAAAGAAAACCCAAATGTTTCTGGAGCCATCCAAGACTTGCTTTCTGTAGAAACAGGAATCATATGGTGACATTGCTGACATTGTGCTTCCAAAAACTACAAAACACTGTAACTAATGAATATTTCTCTAAGATATTCCTGAGGACAAAGCTAAAAAGGATTCCAAGTGTATTGATTGCAGAAACTCACACACATATCTACATTTTTCACTTGTGAACACAATTAATGCTGCAGACAAGTGCCTATGAAAATCCTATTTAGAAGGCAAATAGCTTAATGCAGAGAAAGGAGAGGGAAGATAACTTCCTCCTCTTTCCTAATTTTTCTCTGAGGACTAAAAATATCCACCACAACTGAAATCTTATAAAAATACAGTAGGAAAGGAAAAAATACCAAAACAAATGTCTACCTTCTTCCACTCTGATTTTCCATTTCAGCTCATCACTCATCAGTGTTTCAGTGCTGAAGTCACTCAGCATAAAGGATGGTTCACCAGTCACCAGGATGTTTGATGGCTTCAGATTTCTGCAACACAAATATTTCTGTCAGCCTGTGAAATTAGAGTCTAATCACATATAATTACAAATTCCCTGCATCTTTAGCCCTCAGAAGGTTTGGTTTGGGGTTTTATGGGGGTGGGGAATTGGTTTGGACATTTTTTGTTTGTGTTTTGTTGTGTTTTGTTTTTGTTTTTTTTTTTTTTTAATATACAAGTGATAATCAACCAAAAAACAATTATTTTCCTCTCTAAATACTTTAAAATTGTGCTTGGGACACAAAATGATCTGAGCATGGAATGCAAGGGTTCTCTCTTGTTCAGATACACAAACTTTGTCCATCATGGCCACCAAAATGTGACCATTTAAAGAGATGGACAATTTTTTAAATAGCCAAAAAAACCCCAAAAACCCCAGGAGATAATACTTCAATCAAATGAGTACTCCAGACAAAACTCAGGAAATAGGTAACTTCAGAAGTGAAAAAAAAAAACCAATCTAAAGTCTGGAACTTCTACCCCCTACTTCTCCTTTTGGAAGAGTAAAATTCCCTGGCTCTGAGCACTGCTGAACCAACATTGCAAAGAACAGGAGCCTGTCAAAGAAAATGAGATTTCTGCTCACCTGTGCCAAATATTTTGTTTGTGTATGTAAAACAAAGCATCCACCATCTGTCCCAGGAACTTCTGAACCACCTGTGGAGGGAAACAGACATGAAAGTGTAACACAAACAGAGGAACTTTCAAATATCTTTCAGAAGTGAGTTTTGAAAACCACCCTCCTGTGCTTTGAAGGCTTTAGGGAGGATTTTCAGAAAGAAGGAATACCATAAAAGCAACAAGTCTCTCAGTTCAAACAGGTGCCTCTTCTGTACTTTTTACCATGTTTGATATCTTTTCTGACTTCTGCCTCTTTTCCCTGATTAGAGCTGAGAGATCTCCTTGGCCTGAGTGCTGCATTACCAGGCAGAGGAACAGAGATGAGACCTGCAATAAAACATTGCACCAAAATTCCTGAATTGTTTGCAGGTAACAGAGACAAACCAAACTGGTGGGTGTGATGTTCATAGTACAAAAGGGTTCTGAGATGATTTTTCTCTCACAGAAGAGACAACATTTAATTTCTTTCATGTAAAATACAGCATGCTTATTGTTTTGGCAAATAAAACAAACCACCACTATCAAGCATCTTATCTGAAGCTGTATGGGATGATTCAAATCAAATAATACATCCATAAAATCATCAAAGGTTCTGTCCAAGCACTGAAGAAAATCTGCCAATAAGTAAATCAGGGCTTTCAGCTTCTTGTGGTCCCCTATAGAATGGTTTTCATGCAGGCATGAAAATCAGAATTGCACACTAATTCCCATCAGAATCTGGAGTCTGCCATGTGATGGACTCCAATCCATACATATTCACAGCTTTTTAGTGTGTGTATTCAGGAGCCAAAAAAAAAAAAAAAATCAGGATTGTTTCAAATAAAAAAACCTTATTTTTTAGCATCTCACCCCAATGATCCCAAATTTAAATCTGTGAACAGGCTCGTGTGCCTAGAACATCAGCCACACATTCCACTTGAACTGATCCTGTTCCATTCTCACCTCATTATTCCAAGTCAGGAACAATTCTTTGTAAGTACAGATGTTAACATGGCAGAGTTTTAGCAAATCCATTGCCTGCACAGAAAAAGATAAAATAGAGACAGCTTTCTATAGCTACACAGTCCTTCCCTTTAACAGGACCTTAAATAACACCCAAAGCCAGTTCCTCCCTTGTTCATGCCACATTTCTGATCAAACTCTTCCAAAGTGCCAGCTCTGTTAAATACTTGCATACACAAATGTGGAAAGAAGGAAAATATTTCACCCAGCACTGCAACAGCCTTGTGAGATATAAACAGAGATATAAACTGATCCACAGGGAGATGATGTGTGAACCACCCCCTTCTTCAGTTCCTAACATCCTAACCTGAAAACATTTCTTAGAATCTAAGTCAGGGTGATTTTTCAAGTGCAGCTATTATTTCCTGTAACCTCCATGCAAGCTTGAACCTCAGCAAATACAATGGCAGGAGATATTTTTATCTCCTTGAAGGTGGTTTCTGTGCAGGGCTCTAACAAATCCTCACCGCTTCAGCAAATTTGCTGATTATGTGGAAGATAAAAAGAATTCAGGTCACTCTCCTGTAGTTGTGTTTGCGGCTGTGCAGGCACAAAAGAAAAAAGCTAAAAAGAGCCAGGCTCCCAAATGGCACAACTGCATTTATTTTAATAGATGTAATTCAATATTTATTTCAACAGAAAAAGTTGAACAAGTTTTACTGGCAATGCAATATTTGGTACAGAAAGAGGTCAGAAAGGTCTGACCAGGATAAAATATCTGCACAGGCATTTATTCTCCTTCTTTTCCAACTCCAGATGCCATGCATACTGGGCACTGGGAGACTCATCCATCATGTGCTATTCCACATTTTATTTATTTTATTGAAACCATTCTTGGTCTTTTAAGAAAATTTCTGATGCTACTTACTCAAGGCATTATGACAAAGTTTGCATCAAATAAAAAGGGTACCACAAAGGGAGAAAATAATTCACAATAAAAACGTTCAACTCTGAGAAATGAGCATATAATGAAATATGTTACCTAGACATCGAGTTATTAATAATAAACTACAAAGAGACCAAGGTTCTCCTTCAGCTTAAAGGCCAAAAGGATGAGTTTTGTCCTTTGGCTTCACAAAACAAAAAAAAAAAGTCTGAGAAGGAACTATCCTCTGAGAAGAGCTATCTATTTGAATTTACATATCCATAAATAACAACAATTACTACAAAACCCTGGCCTGAGCCCGAGCAGAGGGCAGAGAGCACACCCCACAAATAGTCCTACCTGATTTACTTATTTACTCAGCTAATCCTTGCAGATAAAAGACTTGGTTCTACCAAGACTTTGGTCTTTGTAAGTGAAGTAGTAAAGAAAAGACTGCACCAATACCTCCTTCAAGGCCACATTTGCTTGGTGTTGGTCAATGCATTCAACCTGCACCAAACAAAAGACAGGGCTGATATTGTAACAGAAACATCAGGGAACTTCAAGCCAGAGCACTTTTAGCAAGGTGCAAATGACATCAATTTTCAATGACAGGTCAAATCCCTCATGTTTGGGGCAGTTTTGGTGTCAGGAGATGGGTAAAACAGAGCTGAAAATACGTGTGTGACAGACAGTGTTTCTACACTGAGCTGAGACCACTGAGGGGACCTCACTAGGCTGCTGCCCTTTCCCCACTTTGAGCCTCAACATTCCACAAAACTGATCTGAATCTCCCATTTTCCCAAAAAGCAGCACTGTAACAGGCAAGCCTGCTCTTATCCAGCAGTTCAGCTGCCCAGCATGGGTCTCTCTTGCTACTATCACCGTGCCCCTGGAGACAACAAACATGCCACACTCTTGTTTTCGTAGCAACCACCTGCTCACCTGCTTTATTGCATATTTCTTCTGGGCACCCTGCTCTGTTCTCAGCTGAGCCACCAGCACCATGCCCAGTGCCCCAGGCTGGAGCTGCTCCAGCACCTGCACAGGGCACACCCAGAGCACCTGCTCAGCTAGGGCAGAACAACCGAGGCAAAAAAAAAAAAAACCCTTCCACACAGAAAACTCCTGCAGCTCCCCAGGGCAGGACTGGGGACACCTTCACCCAGCCCCTGAGAGGAGCACAGGCTTTGGGACACCCCTACCTTGGACACCCCCACCTTCACCCAGCTCCTGAGAAGAGCACAGGCCTTCCCTCACCTCCCCTTCAGGGCATTCCCTGTGCTGAAAACATCCCCAGGACCATGGAACACCTCAGGGCCGCTCAATCCCCACCTCCTTTGGTTGTGTGCTGCTCCCAGGGGTGCCCACACCATCCCCAGGGCCATGGACCCCTCATAAACCCCTCCAGCATCACTTTACCCACTCAGAGCCACTCACACCATGTCCCCAAGGGTATCCTGGTCACAGACCCCTCATAAACCCCTTCAGTGCCACTTGATCCACTCTGACCCACCCACACCATGTCCCAAATGTCCCCTGGTCACAGACCTCCCCCCTCAGGGCTATGTAACCCACACAGACCCCTCCAGCACCACTGACACCCCCACAATGCTGCTTATTGCCAGGCAGAGCTTGAGTTGAGGGCAGCACCTCATATTTTTCCATGGCAGGGACACAGCCCGGCCTCCCACCCGGGACCGTGGGGCAGCGGCCCTGGGGGCGTGAGACCCCCTCTCACACAAGAGTGCGGCGGGGGCGCGGCTCCTTTAAGAGCGTCGAGGGGCGTGTCCGGGGGCGTGTCCCGGCGGGGAGGCCCCGCCCCCCGCGCGCCGGCGCGGCGGCGCCTGCAAGGCCCGGCCCGTCCGACGTGGCAGCGCCTGCACCGAGCGCGGCCCGGCCCCGCCACCGCCCCGCCCGCCCCGAGCCAGCCCGGGCCCCGCCATGGGCCACAACGACATTATGAACACCGCCGAGGACTTCGCCGACCAGGTGCGTGCCCGCCTGCCTTCCCCGCGCCCGCCCGGCGGCCTTTGTGCGGCGGGGCCACGCTGAGGGGCCCGGCTGAGGCAGGCCGGGATGGCGGCGGGGTCGCTGCCGCCTCGGGGCCGCGCTGCGGCGGGGCGGTGGGTTTATGGAATTATAGAGCCATGGAGAGGTTTGGGCTGGAAGGGATCCTAAAGGTCGTCTCGTTCAAGCCCTGCCATAGCAGGGACACGTTCCACTGGCCCAGGCTGCTCCAAGCACGGTCCAGCCTGGCCTTGGGCACTGCCAGGGATCCAGGGGCAGCCACGGCTTCTCTGTGCCAGGGC
Source organism: Molothrus aeneus (assembly GCF_037042795.1). NCBI lineage: Eukaryota > Metazoa > Chordata > Aves > Passeriformes > Icteridae > Molothrus > Molothrus aeneus. The sequence goes on along the minus strand of NC_089664.1, from coordinate 7,788,192 downwards.
CTCGTAGAGGAGAATTCCTTCCCAATAGCCAGCCTGAGTTTCTTCTCTTTCGACTTGTAGCCGGTCTACTTTGCCTTCTCACTACTTGTTTCTGTTTTCCATTTTTCCTGTAAGTTGTCTCCGAGGGCACCCCGGGCCCGGCTCCCACCGCCGCAGGCCCAGCGGCCGCCCCTGCCCTCGGGGGAGCGCCCGAGCCTCTCGGACAGCGAGTTCTCCTTGGGGACAGCGCTTCTCTCGGGAGGGATTAAATGGAAGGGCAGCAGGAGCCGTCCCGGCCGGTGGAGAGGGCGCAGAGGGGTGTGGGGGACCGGTGTGAGCTGGCAGGGATGGGAGAGTGCCCGGGTTATCCAAGCAGGCAGGGTTAGATGGGATGTTAGGGAGAAATTCGTCCCTGTGAGGGTAGGGAGGCCCTGCACAGGCTGCCCAGAGAAGCTGTGGCTGCCCCTGGATCCCTGGCAGAGTTCAAGGCCACGCTGGACAGGGCTTGGATCAACCTGGGCTAGTGGAAGGTGTCACTGCTCATGGCTGGAGTTTGGAACAAAATGAGCTTTAGGGTCTTTCCAAGCCAAACCATTCTGTGATTTTGTGAAACCCTGATGTATTTCTGGAAGCCCAAACTGGAAAAGGTTGGTCAGCACCGTGGTGCTGTGCTCAGGATTGGGGCAAAAGGAAAGCAAACAAGCTGATGTTGTCTTGTAAACCTTCTTACGTTTATTTCAGTGGAGGCCCGAGTGATTTCTCTGTTAAATAGAAGTTTGTGATCTCTTACAATGTCTGACAACAGGATTATTTTGAGTGTAAGTAGTTGCTCTGCTGGGGATGGTGTTGCAAAGATCTTCACAGTCATGGTGATTCATCTAATCGACAATGAGAAGCAGCAAGTAATCATATTCAGCAAATTGGCTGGAAAATCTGATTCTGCCTGGTTCTACAACCACTGTGATTTAGTGTGAGTTGTGTGGTGCACAATAACACGTCACAGCTCTGAGGGGGCTGTGCTGCCTCTGTCTTTCACTGATTTCACTGGGAAAACCTGTTCTGCACTTCCTCCCCACCCCCAGATGGAAGAAGGAAAACTCGATTTAGAGTTTTAGATTAAAGCTTTTTGTAGTGTGTGCAATATTCAGTTTAAGGGATATCTAGATTATCTTGGTCATTCTCTGTTTATCTTGTCCTCTTGCTCCTTTTAGAGAAGAAAGTAAACCATCACTGCAGTGTTCACATTTCTTGCCAAAATTTGCAATGCTTGTCCTGACCTTTTTATAACACCTCTCTATTTATTCCTCTGGGGTTATTTCTAGATGTCCTTAACACCCCTTTTTTCACTCTGCTGAAAGCTCTTCTGTCCAGCTTAAATGTAGTTTGCCTCCTCCTGAAGTGAGTTTTAAATAGCACAAATTCACTTGTGCTTGGCCACATCCTGTTTAAAGATGAGTCTTGCCTTAAGCTGCAGAATTTAGAGTTTTGCTCCTCTTACTAGCAGATTGCAAAAGCATTTTTATGGTGTTCTGAATAATAACTCCTCTGATAATTCTGCCTGGTAGCTCAATCAGAACCTTTCAGTGCTGTCTGTGCTGCTAAAGCTCAGTGTCACACCAGTGTAGGAGTGACTTGCTAAACACTAACCTTTGGTATATATTGTGAAGTTAGCACTTGGCATTACAGGAGCTGTTAGTTCATCTTGGATTAAAAAAAAGTACTTGGAATGTTTGGACTGAAGTTGTGTTGAAACTCCCCTGGTGGAGGCTGGACAATGGCTGTTCTGGGAGCTGAATGCATTCTCACTGATGTTCTTGTTTTTTCCACTCTCTGTACTAGTGCTCAACACATAATGAGTCTTAATTTCTGTAGCATAAAACCCCTGTGGGAGAATTGTTAGAGTTAATTCCATGGCTTATCAGCAAATCCTGAATGTCTCTTACAAAAGCAAGAATAATCTGTTCCTTAAATTCAAACAGTAAAGCTTAGCTTTTCTGAGATACTGGAATTTCCCTTTGAATTAACAAATTATGCCCTAGATGCCAAGATGCTCAGCAGTGGTAAGTGGCTGTTAATCCAGAGGTGAACTGTGCACTGGCTCCCAGGCAGCTAAGCTTGCCAGACAGCCAGTTGTCAGTGAAAGGGCTTGTCCTACTTCTCCCAAGGCTACATTCCCCTTTTCTCTCTCACCAGCACTTGTGTCATTGAACTGGGAAGCTGAACTGGCAGGAGAAAAATTTGAGGATTTTTTTTTTTCCGCTTGGTTCAGTTATCTCCATGTTCAGGTCGAGTGAGGCAGTACTGGGGGTGAGATTGCTGGTAAAAGGCTGCTCTGAGCTGTAAGGAATTGCAGTGAGGGGACACTAACACCAGCCCAGTGCTACTAACTCAGTAATTTACATACTCAGAAATTAAGCTGATTTTTAGTGATTTTGTTAAAATATTACTTGGCAACCCTTTCAGTGGAGCCACCAAGTACTGAAAATAGCTGTGTCTGGGGCCTGCAGAGAGTGTTTAGGATTGTCTCTCCTTTGTAATCCCTTCCTAAGAGGGAGCAGATCTCAGGCAACTTTCCTAGTGTCTGTAATAATCTGTAGGAATAAATCCTTAGGAATGTGGGTGCTTGGTATTTCTGCTGTTCAAAAAAAAAAAAAGTTTCCTGAACAAAAATGCAAGGAGACTATTGAGTCATTGCACAGCAGTGAGAGGGCTGCAGGGAGAGCCAGACTGGGGGAGTTCATTTCATTTTCCAAGATAAATGCTGATCTATCTTGTCCAGATAATTCTGATATAGAATCGCAGAACCATTTGGGTTGGAAGGGACCTTAAAGCCCTTCTTGTTCTGCCCCTTGCCATGGAGCTTCCACTCTCCCAGGTTGCTCCAAGCCCTGTCCAGGGATCCAGGGGCAGCCACAGCTGCTCTGGGCACCCTGTGCCAGGGCCTGCCCACCCTCACTGGGAGGAATTTCTCCCTAATTTCCAGTTTACATTTCAATTTGAGCCCATTATTTCTTGTCCTCAATATCCTATTTTGCAGAAAATGGAAGGGAGAAGAGAACATTTCATTGTTAGTCTGAACTTTGTCAGTTAGATTAAAAAAACTGAATTTGGAAATATTCTCTAGAACTTTGTCATGGCAATGCACTGATTGTTTATCATTATAAGCCAAGTAGCCTGTTCTGGTTAGGCTGAGGAAAAATTTTCCCATTAAGAATGATAGTAGAATGCAATAAATTACTAAAAGTACCATTTTAAAGGTCTCATTAATAAATAGCCTTTTGGAAAAGGGAATTGGTACAAAGCACACTTCAGAAGGGAAGAGCATTGAGAAATCTTCCTGCAATTAAAAACCTAATTAATATTGCTGGCAATAGTGGGTCAGAGCCCTCTTCCTGCCTTTGGAAATAAATGGGAAAGCCTGTTCCCAGTTTTTTACAGTATTTGTAGGCTCTGGGCTAATGAATGTGATGGGTTTGCTGTCCCTATGATTTTGGGGTGGGATCTCTTGGAGTGAATGTATCAAAGCTGGTAAAAGAAAGTGATTTTGTTTTTCTCTGTGAATTGAGCATCCTTTTCCAGGAATGGTCAGTGGTGTCCCAGGCTGCTGGAGGAATTTGTTCTCCCAGAAAAAAGCAATCCCTTAAAAGTGTTCAAGATATTTGGGATATGCCTTATCAGAAGCTGTAGACCAATAATGCTGTGCAGCTCAGGAGGGTTTCTGTCTAGATGAGCAATGTGCTGTTCCTCACCATAATCAGAACTTCACTGATCCAAGAATACACAGGAAAAACCTTTGTGCCTGGACAGAATATACCTGCAAAAATTCCCAACTCATGTCCATTTATTGGACTTGAAATACCTGTAATTGTACCATGGTTTATACACTTTTATCAAAACAGAGTGGACTTTCAGCAAATTTGAAACTGTTGGAGGTTGGGACCAAATGAATCACTTTATTGCCTCTCTTTTGGTCAGGCCTTTATGGGTTTGAAAATTTCAGTCCCCCTTTAGAAAAAGGGGGGGTTGAGCAGAGCTTTGATTAAGGGATCCCTGGATCTTCTTGTACATCTTTGGTTGTTAAACTTAAAGGAGCATTTAAATCTATCTTTGCCTTCCTAATCCCATTAGAGGGGGAAGTGGCAACACAAAGCCCCTCTGGCATATGTCAGTGCCTTGGCTGCCAGCACAGAACCAGCTGTTCTTCTTTAAAATAGTTTTATTTAGCGTTTTCTTGTCTTTCCTCATGATGTTTCACTTCTTCCAAGGAGACAGGACATGTGGAGAGCAGTTGATGCAAAGCCCAGAGCAGAAAAAGCCCTGCAGTTTTTTAATGTTGTGAGTTTATTGCTGCCACCTCCATCAGTGGATTTGGATTTGGGTGTGTTGTGCTCAGTGCAGGGTGTGTTTCAGGTCCCATTTCTTAGCTGTACATATCAAACTGCAATTTTCCCATGTGTGCCGCTTTATCTGTGTGAATCTTAAAGGAAGTGGACTCAGGGTGCAGCTTGGGAGCCACACAGTGCTGCTGCTGTGCAGGGCCAAACCCAGGGTGCTATTCATTGAGTCCCAGTGCTGGAGCTCTCCTGTTTCTTGTCATTTATTCCACCTTTAGTTAAAAATTACTCGAGTGATTTACACCCAGATCCTCTAATTGTGAGATCATTTGATGCCTGTTAAGATTCTCTTCCTATAGTTGTGGTGTAGTTGTTCTCTTCCTTTCCCTCTGGATCTCCTGGCTCTTTTGGCTTGGCTTTCTTTCCCCACAGGCTGTTTCTGAAGCTTATTTGAGTTTGCTGTGTGCAGGGGTTTTCAATTTGAGTGCAGCTCCAGGAGCTGTGGGTGCCCAGGGCTGATGTGTGTGCTCTGAGGTTGCTTAGCACTGGAGCAGCCATGGGCTGCAGCTTTTCTGACTTGTCTGGAGCCCATTGGATATGTGCACTCGTGTTTAATGGCCAGTGTTAAATTCCCTCTGTGTGTGCCAAGAGAACAGGTAAATGTTAAATGTCTTCTTGGATCCTTCACCTGTGCTCCTCATGGTTCTGTGGAAGGGGGAAATGAGTTCAACTCCACTTCAAAACAGCAAAGATGAGGCCTGGAGGAAGATGTTCTCTATTTGCTGCTTTTTTCAGCCTTTCCACATCACTGTTTTTATCCTTTCCTTACAAATCCCCAGCACTTGTCTTCTTTCATTTCTTTCTAGACCAAAGTTTTTTGTTCTGTATCTTACAAACGACTTCTGGTTTGTAAGAACTTTATTCTTAGTATTCCTCAGCAAGTTTCCTCGACCTCACAGTGAAACCCAGGAGGGAGGAAAGCTGTAAACCAAGATGTGTGTCTCATTCAGTGAGTGACAAAGATCAGAAATTCTCTTCTGACTCATTCATCCAACTGTTGACATGGCTTAAAAAAGCCTGAAGTGGCAGCCTTCAGGAGGCAGAGTACAGCTGCACTTAAATGCACTTGATTAAGGTGAATTTCGACCCTTAGACTCTGGATACAGGTAGTACAACAGTGCAGTTTGTTCCAATATTAACTATTTAATTGACCATTAAGGATGTTTGCTGATTTTTTTTTTCTTGTGATAATCTGTAATTGCACAGTGAGCTAGGCTTGTCATTTGCATAGCTTTTAGTATTGACTGATTGCTGCTGGCAGGAATAAACTGTCAGAAGTGGCTTTTGTCTCCTTCCTGCTGGAAGTCTCAATTAAGTAATAACCAGTGCTGCCTAGAAAATGGGTTGACAATTAGACACTTGTTCCACCCCAGAGGCAATAAGCTTTCCTGTGCACCCCACAGCCCTATAGAACATGACCCTCTAGACTCTGGCAGTTTTGTATTTGTTCCTTTAATTGTTGTAATTGCAGAGCAAACTCATCCAGGAGCCTGCAAGATGAAGGGTGCCATCTTCCATTCCCAAAAACTATAGCTCAGCATCTGTTGCATGATGATATAATTTCCTTTTAACCACTGCACTGAACTGTCACTATAAACCTATTTCCTTTCTGCAGAAGATGCTCCTTTGAAGAGAAGTAAAAACCTGCTTAAAGGACAGAGGGTGCAGTTCCATGCAGTGGTTATGTGGAGCTGCTTCTCAAGTACCTGTGCTTTGTTTGCACTGAGCTGTTGGAGGGAATGAGTTTAGCAAACAATTTAGGTGTTTTTGTTTTTTTTTAATTTGTACAGAACTTGTCTTCTCTCAGCCTGGCTCCCTGAATCTGGGTTGTTCAGGGTGCTGAGTGCCTGAGCACAGGGGTGGGAGCAGGATTGCCCTTTCAGCTCTGGGCTATCTGATAGCTGTGCTGTAACATGAAACCCTGAGATAGAGAAACTAAAACCAAGGTCAGCCTTCATTAGCCAGAACTCCATCAAAGCACAGTTCCTTTTGACACAGAAATGTGCTGCTGGATTGTGCTTTTTTCCAACTCCTAGTCCAGTGGAGAATGCCAACAGGTTTCCCCTGCTGCTCCCAATGTGTGAAGAAGCATTTCATTAAATCCAAGTCCCAGTTTCTCTCTGGATGTTGGTGACCCTGAGTGCATGAGAACTGCTGATCTCAGTGTGCAGAGAGCAGGGCTGTGTTATCCCTGCAGTGTCCCTTTCCCTGCTAATGGCCTGTGTGCCCCTGCAGTTCCTGAGGGTGACCAAGCAGTACCTGCCCCACGTGGCCCGGCTGTGCCTGATCAGCACCTTCCTGGAGGATGGCATCCGCATGTGGTTCCAGTGGAGCGAGCAGAGGGACTACATCGATGGCACGTGGAACTGTGGCTACTTCCTGGCCTCCATCTTTGTCATCATAAACCTCTTTGGGCAGCTGAGTAAGTGGCTCTGGGGCTGTTCAGGTGCAGGCTGCAGCCCTGTTAATCATGGCAATGTGGGATGGCTTGCTGATTTCCTGATAGCTCCTGACAGCTCAGAAATGATAGTACTACATGGGCTGAATGAAAAGAGCTCTGAACTGACTTGCTTCAGCCTTTCCTGGAAGCAGTCATAGAGAGTTTCTTGTGACACACTGCCTCTGAGTCAGAGATGCCAAGAATCCATCAGGTCAATCTGGTTTCAGTTTTGTACATGCATCCATGTAAGCCACACCCAGAGTGCTCTAAATTAAATACTCCTGTTCTTTTAAACAAGGCAATATTGAGGCTTTCTCAGCCTCCTTTTTTATGGCATTCATATCCAAGGCAAAATCTTACCTTGGAGAGGGTGCATTTAAGCCCGAGTGAGGTGCTTGTGTCAGAAATTTTTCCAAAACCCAGCAATCAAAATAATCCCAGAAGGAATGCACTGCTGGGTGGGTTCAGGCTGCCAGAACAGCCTTTCCTTCAGGAGAGAGGAAAAATCCTGTTCTGTTTATATTGTGTCCCTGATTTACTGTTCTTGATTGCCAATTTCCTATTTTGTGTCTTGATTTAGATTTTTTGCCCTCACTATTTTGTGTAGAGAGTCACCTTAATTTAATGCAGTTGCCAGTCCTCATGTTCAAGTGACAAAGGTTGTTGGTGCTTTCTGATGGAAGTTTTGAGAAAGGTTTTGGGTTTTAATCCTTTTAAGGAAAAGGAATACAGCTTGATGGTCCTAACAGTTATTTCACAAAAGAGAAAGGAAAATCCAAGTTGGCATTCCTGCAGGAGCTTTTCCAAGTGTAACTGTGTTCAATTTCCCCACCTCAGGTGGCTGTATCCTGGTGCTGAGTAGGAACTTTGTGCAATATGCCTGCTTTGGACTGTTTGGAATTATAGCATTACAGGTAGGAGGCTTAAATCTTCATCCCTTCTAAACTGTACTTTTCAAATCTCTCTTAGCCCCAGTACTCCCAACATGTTTAAATATAACTTTCAAGCCTGGAATTTTTCTCCACCCTGGCTTAGTGCCAGTCCTTGATGGCATTGAACTATTTTGCTGCTTCTGTTCTCCTGATGTGCCCAATAGATGTAATTGCAATTAGTCAGCTTGGAGACATTCATTCAATACTTGACCTTGACCAATTTAGCAGAAGTAACTGGCAATTTACCTGGATGTCAGTTAATGAGCCAAATGTGGAACTTGCAGTTGCTTTGGCCTGCAGCTGTGTTCCCATCACAAAGGACCCTATCTAGTAGCATCCTTCCCCTACAAAATGAGGGAATTTTGGGGGGTCCTAAAGCACAAATCCAATTCTGCCTTCCCTTCCCTGTGTTACATGGACTCATTACCACACTGATGTAATTACCTTGTTTCCCTCACTATATTGTATTTATAATCAAATTCTGCTGTGGCTGATACAGACTTGAGGTTGTAACAGAAATTCAGAATTTCAGTGTCATTTATATGGTGCTTTAACCTGTTTTATTCTTTGCCTAGACTATTGCATACAGCATTCTATGGGACCTGAAGTTCTTGATGAGGTATGCCTGCTTCTGGAAGTTTTTATGGAAACAGAATGAAAACTGACACTTGGGGGCAGAGGAAGTGACATTTGTACATAATATTTACTAGAAAGATTTTACAAGTGATGCATTTACATTGAAGAAGAAATGATAGCTCCTGAAAAACTCAGGGTGTTAAACAGTAGGCAGCAGGCTCAGGAAGGGAAAGACTAATCCTAACCCTCTAGGATCCAAGTGCTTCTGCTGCTAACCTGGCTGAGAGCTCAACCAACTGTCTACACTTGATCAGAGTTGCTTTTATTTCCTAAATGGCCAAAATAGCAACTCTGTTTCTGCATGATTGAAGCCATTTTCTGTGAAAACTACAGCATGTGGTCACTGGAGCGGTTTCTGGGATTTTAAACCTCTTAACACCTTCCCTAAGGAGAAGACAAGATTATAAACCTGAGCTTTCCTGTCAGGCCCTGAGTGATGGCTGGCTGTTGCCTTTGCACCCCTCTGAGGGGAGGCCAGCACAAGAGCTGCACTCTGGGCTTACTACAGCCCTGTCAATGTGTAACTTTTCAGCAGTGCTGCTGCTCTGTTTTCTCAAAGCAACCTCTGAACTATTTTGGCATATATGGCTAAACCTGAGGTACAGAATAACTTGAACACAACGAAATTCGTGTTGTAACAGCCCCTGAAGCAACTGTGCCTGAGTGGTGGGTGCTGGACTTCCCTGGCAGGCTGTGTTCCCACAAATCCTGGCTGTGCTCAGTGCTGCTGGGGCTGGGAAGTCTGACACAGACCCAACACATCCCACAGTGCACAGCAAGTCACTCCTCACTCTCACATAGATCCTCACTGAAATTGTCAGATAAGACTTTACAGATATAGATCAGTGCAAGCTGTACTAAACTGCTTTTTTTTTTTTTCTTTTTCCCCATTTGTGTAGGAATCTTGCCCTTGGGGGAGGCTTGCTGCTGCTTCTGGCCGAGTCCCGCTCGGAGGGGAAGAGCATGTTTGCTGGTGTCCCCACCATGAGGGAGAGCTCCCCAAAGCAGTACATGCAGCTGGGGGGACGTGTGCTGCTCGTCCTCATGTTCATGACACTGCTACACTTTGACATGAACTTCTTTTCTGTAAGTATCTCAGCATTAAAGTATGAATTGAGCAACTGGAATGTAGCACCAGCGCCCAGGTGGGCTGCAGGATCTGCTCAATGCTTATTGAAATCTCTAATTAAAATTTGTGCGGTGTTTGCAGGGGTCCCAGGATGAGGGAAGAGATGAGAATCTTGACTCCATGTTTCAGAAGGCTGATTTATTATTTTATGATATATATTATATTAAAAGAAAATTATATATTATAACTATACTAAAAGAATAGAAAAAAGGATTTCATCAGCAGGCTTGAAAAGAATAGAAAGGAATGATAATAAAATCTTGTGACTGATCTGAGAGTCCAAGACAGCTGGACTGTTATTGGCCATTAATTAAAAACAACCACATGAGACCAATCACAGATCTACCTGTTGCATTCCACAGCAGCAGATAACCATTGTTTACATTTCATTTCTGAGGCCTCTCAGCTTCTCAGGAGAAAAATCCTTTTGCTAGGATCCTTTCATAAAATAGGTCTGTGACAAAAATTAATACTTTAGAAAATATTATTAGGTTACCTGTGCCATGACAACTGAACTTATCCAAGCTCTGCTTTGGTGTATTTATTTAAAAACTCTGCTCTGGTGTATAAAAATAAAAATATTTTTATTTTATTTTGATGTTAGTGTGTCTACTTAAGAACTGTGTAAGTAAATGGCTTTTTTAATGGCTTTTTTTCCTTGCAGATTCTGCAGAACATTGTGGGCACAGCCCTGATTATCTTGGTGGCAATTGGCTTCAAGACTAAGCTGGCTGCCTTGACTCTGGTCATCTGGCTCTTTGGCATCAACATCTACTTCAATGCCTTCTGGACCGTCCCAGCCTACAAGCCCATGCACGACTTCCTCAAATACGATTTCTTCCAGACCATGTCTGTCATTGGAGGGCTCCTCCTTGTGGTTGCACTGGGTCCTGGTGGAGTCTCCATGGATGAGAAGAAAAAAGAGTGGTAACAGGAATAGCAACACTTCTTGGGACATACTGTACTAAGTCCAGAACTGATTCTCTATGGATTCAACAAAAACTGCCAGCATTTTACACGTACATGCCCCCTTCCTATAAAAGGCACAGATGTTTTGAATTTGATTTACTGTGGCACCAGTAATACAATAGATAAAATCCTGTTTCTTCAAGGAATGTTGCCTAGGCTTATTCTAACTTCCTAGATTTGGAACTAACCCAAGGAACCTGCATTTTGCTGATGCTTCAGTGAATTGCAGTAGAACAGTTGCTGTCTGGAATGTCAGCAATGTCTTAAAATTTGCAGAAAGGTGAGCAGACACAGCTGGATCATTCAGTGTGGTGTTGGGTTGTAGCTATAACTAAAAAAAGTGGATCCCCTTTCTTGCCCTTATCAAAACTGTCCTGTGCTTAAGGAGTTCCATGGCTGGTTATAGCATTGCTTATCAAGGTGGAAAGCAGCATCGAAGAAAACCTAGAAAATCACTGTTATTTTGCTGCTCAGAGGCCTGTAATTCCCTTTTGTTCAGCAGGGAAGGGTCTTTCCTGCTCCTGAACAGAAGGCAAAAAAGAAAACCCTGGAAGTAGTTGTATTCCTTTCTGGGTAAGAAAAGGGTGAGGATTTTCTAACATGTCCCAGTTCTGCCCTTGAGGGGAACAAGGGGAAATCCTGTATTGTTAATCATGAATCCTGTATTGCTAATCAGATTTAAAGGAAGTGGGGGAGATAATCCTGAAGAGACAGAACATAAGATTCTGTGAAATTTCTGTGCCAAAAGAATTCTTTATTCTACATTCTTTCCCCAAAAGTTGCCCCTCCTGAATTCCCAAGAAGGGAGCCAAATTGTGCTGCAGGTTCCATAATAAAAGCTCCTTTCTGCTATTAACCAGCTTCTATCCATATATACCCCAAATTCATATTTGAATTGCAGGTTAATGGTGAAAATGTCTTGAGAATTACAGAAACTCCCCTCTTCTGTGCACTCAGTACTTGCCAGATGAGAGCAGTCAATCTCCTAATCTGTAGTCTTTGCTTCTTAGATTCACTTCTGGCAGTCTCTTGGCTGTGAGAGTCCCAGCTGAATGAAGAGCTGGGCTGCTGAGCTCTCCAGGACAGCCCCTCCTCCTCTGCCACCTCAGAGCACCCTGAGCTGTGCAGGGTGGAAAGGTGGAAGTGGCCCCTGTTCCCAACTCTGCAAACGGTTATAGCTGAGGAATGTGAGTGCAAAGCCTGGGCAGTGAAGAAACAGCCAGGGGTGAACCTTCCCTGGGAGGAGCTTGGGAGGGTGAGGAGAGGAAGGCCCTGTTTGGCTTCTCAGTGCCACAACCTCTGTGCCATGACCATGCTTAGTGCTGCTCAGGGGAGGCTTTTTGTCCTCTCTTAGTCAACTAGGTGTGAACCTGTTTCACTAGATTGTGGAGGAATTCTAGACAGCATGAGCCCTACCAACTTCCTGCCATTACACTGATTCCTTGCTCTGTTGCCTCCCCTGAGGAAGATGCTCAGCTCTTTGTTCAAGGAGGAATTCAGCTGAACATCTCCAGTGGGAGCTGTTCCCCAGGGTCTCCTGATAAGGACACTCACCTGGACAGTTCAGTTAAACAGTTGTTTTTTAAGAGAGAAAACTGGGCTGAAAGAACTAATGAAAAATAGAAGAGCGCTGTTGAAAGTTAAACCAGTGATTTCATCATCCTAAGGGGATAATAGCCTCTGTAAGGGCAAGATGTGCTGCTGCTGGAGGAAACCAGTTGCTATCCCAGAATAGTTAGGGTTGGAAGGGACCTCTGGAGATCATTAGTCCAACCCCCATCTCCAGATTGATGGGAGGGGAATTCAGCATTAAGGTCAGGTCACTGATGGCTTTTTTTTCAAGGAAGTTTTGCAAGAGAAGTCTTCAGCTCAAAGTGTTTTGTCTTCCTGACTCTTCCTGGCTAAACAAACTGGTCCTTTCAGTCCCAGATCTGCAGCACAGGAGATTTTCACTGTTCCACTGCAGGTCTTACAACGGTTCTAGACTGATCAAGGCAGCCACTCTCAGATACCTGAACTGCTGTTGATGTTCATAGTATTTATAAATGACACAAACTACTCCTGCCATAGCCCCTTGTCTTTCTCAACTTCCTTGTGTCCTGTCTAACTAAGGAGCTGGATGACAGACTAGTCTGAAATATTGACCAGTTTCCTCTGCAAAAATCAAGTCCCCTTTCCAACAAAAGACCCTAGAAAGGGAACTGTTGCTGTCCCCTTCAGTATTCCAGGGGCACAGTTAGGTGGAGGGCATTATCAGATACTTCTAGGCAGCACAATGTGCAGACTTATTAACTGTGAGTCCTGATGCAGAAGATTCTGGTTTTCCTACATACACTGCTGTACTTGTGCATCTCCCAGAAATTCAGTGACCTCTCCCTGTGGCTGAGAAGCTCTCACAAGCAGGATGTCAGCTACCAATTGGCTCTGCAAAGTGTTCTGGAATTCATTCTGAATATATTTTTGCTTTCTATGTGGAAAAAAAAAAGAAATAAGTATAAATTCTCATTTTATGCTGTATTTTGTACCTTAGTTGTGTTTGAAAATGTTTTGATTTTTGAAAACAATCAAAATAAAACAATGGCATCTTTGTATCCACTTGGCGTGTGTGGCTGGTGATGCTCCACCGCTGAGCTGCTGTGCTTTCCTGCCTAAGAAAAAGCAGCTTTCTGTAAAAAACTGAGCTGAGCTGCTGTGCTCTCCTGCCTAAGAAAAACCAGTTTTCTGTAAAAAACTGAGCTGAGCTGCTGTGCTCTCCTGCCTAAGAAAAAGCAGCTTTCTGTAAAAAACTGAGCTGAGCTGCTGTGCTCTCCTGCCTAAGAAAAACCAGTTTTCTGTAAAAAACTGAGCTGAGCTGCTGTGCTCTCCTGCCTAAGAAAAACCAGCTTTCTGTAAAAAACTGAGCTGAGCTGCTGTGCTCTCCTGCCTAAGAAAAAGCAGCTTTCTGTAAAAAACTGAGCTGAGCTGCTGTGCTTTCCTGCCTAAGAAAAACCAGTTTTCTGTAAAAAACTGAGCTGAGCTGCTGTGCTCTCCTGCCTAAGAAAAACCAGCTTTCTGTAAAAAACTGAGCTGAGCTGCTGTGCTTTCCTGCCTAAGAAAAACCAGCTTTCTATAAAAAAACTCTGCTACCTGGACTTGACTGCAGCAGACATCTTTCCCTCAGTGTGGGACTGGCTTGAAGCTCTTGGAATTCCACTTAATTCCAGCCCATTATTCCCGTCCACACCTTTAACAGTTAACTGGAATGAGCAGACACTTCATCCTGTACTCCCAATGGAATTGTTACACAACAGACTTCAGTCCAGGTATTTATCATAAAATTTATTTCCCATTGGTTGCTTTCTTGAAGTTTTTGGGTTTTCGATGATGGCTCTTGAATTTCTTCTTTAAAGGGCCTGTCTGTTTCTGTAGGGAAAAAAAAAAAAGTTAATCAGCTTATTTCCAACATGCAGATCAAGCCTTGCCTGAGACAGCTTAAACAGAAACTGAGTGGGATCTCCTTCAACAGCCAGAATGAGCCCAAGTCTGCTCATGGAGCCAGGATCCTGCAGCTCAGCAGCCCTTTCTGATGGTTTCATTAGGTACAAACTGACAGGCTCCCTGCAGCAATGAATCCTAACTTTATCCAGCCCTAACTTTCTGACACATTTATATAGTAAGGCAGTGCCTCAGAAGTGGCAGGAAAATGGTCTAGAGGGACTCTGTGACTGCAAAACAGTTACATTTTTTTGTGTATTTGAAGAACAGTTACAGAACCCACAGGACACACATCAGCTTTCCTTTTACAATGGTGTGGGGCAGGATCCCACCCTAGATGAGCTCTGTGAACAGGCAAGAACATCCCTCACTACCCCAGCCAGGATAAATATTGCCATAAATATGGCAGGAATTCACACCTCAGAATGCAAGTCACTGTCTGGCACACAGGGAAAAATCTATTCTGAACAGCTTTGCACCTTCTGCTGGCTCCCAGACAGGAATAGCTGGCACACCTACAGGCTGGGATCCCAGCTCCACACCCCCTGCTGCTGCAGGCACTGCATGACTCCCACCTTTCCTCTCTTGCCAGCTGCTCTGCTGCTGTCCCTCCTTGCCCCGTGCTCTCCGTTCTGCTTGGTGCCATCGTCCTCGCTGTCTGTCACAAAGTCATCGCTGCCCTTTGTGCTCTCTGCAGCTGGTGGGTTTTTTTCTGGGAAGAGCGCAGCTAAAAAAGATTCAGCTCAAAATCAGTTCCCTGTGCACACAGGCTCTGCCTCCCTTCACTTTGCTTTAAAGCTGCTTCCAGTCACCACGTGTCACTACTGAAATACTTAGGAAATAAACATGCTGGTGTTTTTGGAAATGTGCCTTGGTGCTCTTTCTGTTCCCATTCTGGGAATGTCAGCACAGGTGGTGCCATGTGTTACAAGATGGATTTGCACCTCCACATCTATGTCAGGAGAACAGCCTGACCACCTTCTGTCAAGGATTTGCTGAGAAACATGGAAAGTGGAGACTCCTAAAACAGCAAATCTCAGAAGATCTTGTATCCCTTCCCTCAGACCTTGCATGATCCAACTCATTATTAGCATTAATTATTTCTTATTTGGTGGAGGTAAGCTTTTCCAAAACCCAAGGACTCCCAGCTGGATGAAGTCAGGTGCCTCTGGCACACCAGCATCAGGCAGCAGTGTAAAGAAACCAGGAGACAATTAAACAAGCAACTCCCTTGAGGACATGGATGACACCAAGGTTCTCACTCACGTGGGTACAGGTCACTCATGCTGTCGTCTGTGTCCTCTCCATCCTCCTCGCTGGACTTTGGCTCCCAGAACTCCTCTTTCCTGTGACCCTGCTTGCTCCCATTTGTTTGGTCATCAGGGTGCTGTGCCCGCTGCTTCTTCTGTCTCAGGCAGGCAGGGACATACTCCACTCCTTCCCTTTGGCATTCCTCATCTAAGAGAGAGGGTCAGGCAGCACTGATCAGCTGTCCAGCCCCTGAGTCCTCTCATTCCCAGCTCAAGCTTGTAGGAAATGCAACTCCAAAGTCCAGCATGCTCGAAATATACATCTACAGTGACACTATGGACCAGGGAAGATGTTAACACAGGTTGTGCTGGACACATGTATCACTCCTTGGGGAAGTTTCAGAGCTGATCCTCTTAAGGAAGGATGTTCCAAGGTATTTGCTAGAAGCCAATTGCCCCCTACATCTTGAGACCTTCCTTCCTAGCTGAGGACACATAGTAACACACTGCTGTCAATTTAAACAAAGCCATCCCACCCACTTCAGAGAGAGGCTGGAATCTCAACAGCTCAGGAAAGAAATGCTGCCTGGTACAGCTTCAGAAAAGCTACTTACACATTTTCAGGGCCTTCTGGTAGCGTTTCCCTTGGACGTGACGCAGGACGTGCTCTGGAAGCTTGTTGATGTGTCTGAGGGTGAGTTTGCAGAACAGCTGGTGTCTGAGAGACACAGAAAGGACAAGCAACAGAGTTAAAGCGTGCTGTGACTTCAGAAATTTTCACTTACAAGCACTGCAAGTTGCTCAAAGTTGATAAATACTTTATAAAGCCTTTCCCAGTCTCCTCAAATCCATAAAGACCTAAGAACTTTGTAAAGCCCAACCACTTTATGTCTGAGATTGAGCAAAGTGTAAAGCACAACACACAGGAGGGAGAATACGTACAAATTCTTCGTGCTGGGCACTATGTGGGGCTCAAACGTGCCATAGTCGAACTCTCTGGCTGCCTTTATGAGCCGCTGGTACTTCCTGCCGCTGGTGTAAGCCTGCAGCTCCGACAGGCGACAGGGCAGCTCATGTCCTGTCAGCCTGCACCTCACCTGAAAAACACGTTAATGGTCAAGAAACCCAGGGGTTTATCCCACTGAATCTCAGAATCCATTCGGTTGGAAAGAACTTCTGAGATCATCGAGTCCAACCTATGACCGATCCCCACCTTGTCAACCACACCATGGCACTCAGTGCCACGTCCAGTACTTCTCCAGGCATGGGGGCTCCACCACCTCCCTGAGGAGCCCCTTCCAGTGTCTGATCACCCTTCCCGTATCCATTCCCGGGCTGGGGAGGGCAGGACAGACCAGACCAGCGCTCTGCAGGACAGACCAGCGCTGGACAAACCCCTCGGGCAGGAGCTGGCTGGGGCTGAGCCCATCGGGAACCACGCGGTGCCGTGCCCATCATGGACCCATCCCCTCAGGACCCTCACGGTGCCCCCCAGCCCTCACAGCCCTCACACGGCCGCACCTTGCCCGGCCCCGCGGGGCTGAGCAGCGGGTGCTGCCTCAGGAAGAGCCGCTCCGCCTCGGGCACCTCCGGCACGGCCGCGCCGCCGCCCGGGCCCAGCGCCGCCATCGCGAGGGGCCGGGCCCGGGCGCGTTTCCCGTTCCGGGCCGCGGGCAGGGCGGGGGCAGCGGGGCCGGGCCGGGCCGGTGCTGCCATGGCCGCGCTGGTGCTGCGAGCGGGGCCCAGGCTGCTGAGGGAGCGGCGGGGCCCGGGGAGCCTCGGGGCAGCGGGGCCGGGACGGGTAAGCCGCTGATCCTGTCCTTCGATCCTGTCCCCTCATCCTGTCCCCTGATCCAGTCCCCTGATCATGTCCCATTATCCTGTCCCCTGATCCAGTCTCTTCATCCTGTCCCTTGATCCAGTCTCCTGATCCAGTTCCCTCATCCTGATCCAGTCCCTTGATCCCATTCCCTCCTCCTGTCCCATTTTCCTGTCCCCTGTTTCAGCTCCCTGATCCTGTCCCCTGTAGGCCCTTGTTTCTGTCAAGAATAGATTAAGCTGTTGTGTGTTTGCTGATAGCATAGATAGAACTTCATTGCTCTGCTATAGGCAGCTCTGTAACGGAAATTTTACCTTATTTCATTTCAATTATAGCCTAACCCATAGTGTTTCACAGGCAGTTGTTTATTTGAGACTTAAATCAATGGATAAAAAAATATTTCACACAATCATCAATCACTGATATCACCTAAATACAAGGTTTATAAAGCAGCAACATTACAAAAGATCTTTCTTATTCTGTGTAGGCATCACAGTGCTTGATCAGAAGAACATTTTTTGGATGTCCTCTAACTAAGGGAGCTTCTGGTCTGGTTCAAAAGACTAAAGGTAAGAAAATATGTGTCTGGGCTTCTGCCCTGTTTCACCCTAGTACCAAGATGTAGTATTTCATTCAGGAATTTAGCATCTCTTCTCTGAATCCTGTTCCTCATTCTGGTTTTCTGTAGATGTTTGTTTGAGGTTCTGCAGACCACAAAGTTCTACAGCAGCTGCTGGCAAATCTGGAGAGGATGCCTTGCTGAAATGGGGCCTTCTGCTCGTCCCTCTCACCACGTTTGGTCTCGGCACATGGCAGGTACAAATAAATATTTCATTTTTTCAAAAAATGAGCACTTAAGGACTGTCAAGTTTTTCCATCTGTTTGATCTTGTTCAGACTACAGGCAGGTTAAAGAGTTGCTGTTATTTTACATTTCTTGTTTTCCAAGTGTCCACTTGTAAGTCTTTAAAGGAAGTCTTTTTTTTTTTTACACTTTTATTTTAGTATAAATATTTTCTCAAATTAAATTCAGTAGGCCCTATTTTCATATCTCCAATTACCCTGATTTAGACCAGATCTGAGGAGAAAATTATGACCAAGGTTTTAAGACTTGCTGGGGTTGTCACATTGCTCTGTTCTACCCTAAGGAGTTACTTTTATGTTTGTTTATTTCCAGGTTCAGCGGCGCAAGTGGAAATTAGATTTGATTGCACAGCTGGCATCAAGAATCAGAGCAGACCCCATCCCTCTGACATTAGAGTATGGAAACAGGGATGGTTTGTTGTCTACAGAGCACTGGGAATATTAGATATGGACTGTGCACTAATGAGCTTGTGCTGAATTGACCTGCATGAAAATGAAGGGATGCAATGGCAGTTGGGATGTGCCAGCAAATTAGAAAGAGATCCTGATAATTTATTTATTTTTAGTAAAAGGATATGTCAGTTCTTTCTTGTGGGATACTCTAAATGCATGGGGAAGGATGAATCTCTGTTCAGGAGAGAATGTGGGATGTAATTCATGGCATTTTTAATCCCACTGGGGAAAGAGGACTTGGGTGTCTGTGGTGTCCCAAAGGAATTTTTACTGCAACAGGGAGTCTTGGAACAACAGCAGGACATGTGGAGCAGTTGTGTCAGATGTGAGAGAGATTTTTAGGGTCACTTGGTCACCTGGCACAACTCTCAGAAGGGCTCAGTTGTTGGATTCCATGGTGTGGGATGGGAAAGAAACGCTTCCCTTGGCTGGATGCAGGGGCAGTGAGTCCACCTGCTCTGTGATACCTGGGTTGCAGATATTGTGGAAAACAGCTTCTCCCTGGATGCTCCTGATCATCTCTATTTGATTCTCTGGGACAGTTGAAATACATTAAGCCATATTCCATGAGCTGTTTGTCTTCTGCCTCTGTTTGCCAACAGACTCCATGCAGAGTGAACCATTAGGGAAAAGGAGAACCCCGCAATAAAATCTCCTGATTGAACTCACCTAGCACAGCTGTGATTTTGTTTTCCTCCTGTTCCTTGCAGCCCCATGGAACTGAAGGAGTTGGAGTACAGACCCGTGCGGGTCCGGGGCCGTTTTGACCACTCCAAGGAGCTGTACCTCCTGCCCCGCTCCCTGCTGGACCCCGAGCGCGAGGCACGCGAGGCCGGCAGGATCTCGTCCCACCCGGAGAACGGAGCCAATGTCATCACCCCCTTCTACTGCACAGAGCTGGGGTGAGTCCAGGAGGGCCCTGCTCCACGGGAGCACTCACTGCTCCTTGGAAAATCTGAATCCTGGTGGTTGGGTTGGTATCTCTCACTCACAGAATTCACAGAATCACTCAAGATCATCGCATCCAGCCCAGCCCCTACACCTCAACTAAACCCTGGCACCCAGCTCCACATCCAGTCTTTTCTTAAACACATCCAGGGGTGGTGACTCCACCACCTCCCCAGGCAGACCATTCCAGAACTTTATCACCCTTTCTGTAAAAAACTTCTTCCTAATATCCAACCTGTATTTCCCTGCCTTAAAAGGTATAGTCTTATGTCATTAGTCTATGACATCATCGAGGCTCCATTTGAAATTGTATTTAAATTCCTTTATAATGTGCGTTCAGGTGACAGCAAAAGTAGCAGCAAACACGTGGGTTGCTTCTTTCTTTGGTCTTTAGTTCTAGGCAGCAGCAGGATTAAATTCCCTTTCACTCCTGAGCAGTGCTTCTTTATGTAACTCTAGGGTCACGATTTTAGTCAACCGAGGATTTGTGCCCAAGAATAAATTGAAACCAGAGACCAGGCAGAAGGGACAGGTAAGGGGGATCCAGGGAATGGGGGGTGTTACTTTGTGCCCTTTGGTTACCCAGAGGCACCACTCACTAATCCAGAAAGGCAGGAGCTATGTTCAGCATCATGGGAGATGATTTAATTAGTCATTGCAATTTTCAAAGACAACAAACCTTTAATTCCCACCTTTTTGTTAAGTAAATAATGTAAATACAAACAAGGAGCTGTTGTTCTGCTTTTTTCCCTGCTGTGTTACAGCACTGCCCCACTGCAGGGAAAAACCACTTCATTTATGCTCAGACCCCTCAAGTGCCACATTTTCCTGACAGGAAATGTGTCAGAATATGAAATCAATCTTGAAACATTCTTTTTTTCTTCCTGCACTTCTCCTCAGATTGAAGATGAGATTGATCTCACAGGGGTGGTGAGGTTAACAGAAAAAAGGAAACCCTTTGTTCCTGAAAACAACATCGAACAAAACCGCTGGCACTACCGGGACCTGGAGGCCATGGCCAAGGTGACCGGTGCTGAGCCCATCTTCATCGATGCAGATTTCAGTAAGTCACGTCCAATTTACATCACCCTCCCTCCCTTTCCCCCTCAGTTCTCTTCCTGTGCTCTGCCAGCCCTCTACTGAAGGTGACAGGGAGCCTACAAGAGAGCTGGGAAAGGACTTTGTCAGGAGCATCAGAGATAGGACAAGGGGTGCGGCTTCAACTGGTTATATGGGATATTGGGAAGGAATTCTTCCCTGTGAGGGTGGGGGGGGGGGGGGGCCTGCACAGGGTGCCCAGAGCAGCTGTGGCTGCCCCTGGATCCCTGGAAGCGTCCCAGGCCAGGTTGGACAGGGCTTGGAGCAACCTGGGATAGAGGAACGTGTCCCTGCCCATGACAGGGGGTAGAATGAGGTAAATTTTAAGGTCCCTTCCCTTCCAACCCAAACTATTCTGTGATTCTATGAACTTGGGAACCCCACTGGCCAAGTGAGAACAGCATATGCACCAGATTGATCACTTTCTACCCCTCTTACACACAGTGCAGCTCCACGCTGTGCAGGGAAGGATTTAATTTGGCTGTGTTGTCCCCACAGGAAGCACAGTCCCAGGGGGGCCCATTGGGGGCCAGACCAGGGTGAGCCTGAGGAACGAGCACATGCAGTACATTGTCACCTGGTAAGGGAGCAGCACATCAGTGCATTGTCACCTGGTAAGGGAGCAGCACATCAGTGCATTGTCACCTGGTAAGGGAGCAGCCTGAGCACATCAGTACATTGTCACCTGGTAAGGGAGCAGCACATCAGTGCATTGTCACCTGGTAAGGGAGCAGCACATGCAGTACATTGTCACCTGGTAAGGGAGCAGCCTGAGCACATCAGTACATTGTCACCTGGTAAGGGAGCAGCACATCAGTGCATTGTCACCTGGTAAGGGAGCAGCCTGAGCACATCAGTGCATTGTCACCTGGTAAGGGAGCAGCACATGCAGTACATTGTCACCTGGTAAGGGAGCAGCCTGAGCACATCAGTACATTGTCACCTGGTAAGGGAGCAGCACATCAGTGCATTGTTACCTGGTAAGGGACCAGCCTGAGCACATCAGTACATTGTCACCTGGTAAGGGGCCTGCCTGAGGGACCTTCCTGGGCTCCTCTTGAGCTACAGAAGGCCAGTTTTAACCTAAATAGTTTGTGCCAAGTTATTGCAGCTGTCTTAGGGAGGCCCAGTCCACCCTGGAAAGTTGCCAGTGTATGATTCTCTTCACAGGTACGGCTTGTGTGCTGCAACTTCCTTCTTGTGGTACAAGAAATTTATACAGAAGGTACCTCTGTGAGGGGAAGGAAAAAACATCTCTGTGCTACAGTCAAGAGCAGACTTTTATGGATGACAGGAGCCTGATGAGTCCTAAATAACTGAAGAACCTGGAATTCCAGAGCAATTTGAGCAAACAAATTATCAAGCTGCAAACAGACTTGAAGCAATCCCTGCAAACTGAGCTCCCACCAGTGTGGGAGAACTGAACTTCAGTAGTAACCACAAAAATACATTTTTCTATCCTGGTTGGTTGTAAGCTACATTCTAACTCCATTTTTTTTTTTCCTTAAGACAAATCCAGAGGATTTTGTCAATCAGCCTATTTGCAGCAAGTCCTTCCTAAAGTCAGGAATGGCTCACAGCAGATTCAGCAGATAAATAAAGGCCTTCAGGTCTTTGCCTTGTGACTTGCATCATGCATCATACATGGAACAGCAGCAAAGATGAATTAGAGGTTACTGTGGACGCTCAGGTCTAGCTGGGGAAGGCAGCCTGTGGCTTTGCAAGATGAGGGCTGGCAAAAACAAGCAACTAGACCAGCTGGAGCCTTGGTAGCCTCCATCCACAGTGCCATCAGACTAAGTCAGCACTCAGGAAACTCCTGATTCTTCCCCCCTCAGCCTGTCCTCACTGCAAGGGGCACTGCAGGTGTGGAAGGATGTACCACTGTGTGTAACCCATACTGTAACCCAGTCCTAAGTAAGGAGAAATCAAAAGATATTTCCAATGTAGATTTGCAAAACCAAGCCAGCCTTAAAGCCAGAACTAGCCCAGCCCAGTCAACTTCAAAATCCCATGTGCAGCTGAGCTGCTGGGCTGTGTGTTCAAGAGAGAGTAAAGTTACTCCAAGGTAAGTAATAACCAGCTCTAACCAGCAATAACCCTGCAGCTGGTTCTGCCCAGCACTATTCTGCCACTGGATGCAAAGCACAGAAATACAGCAATGCCACTGTGCCTAGAACACTCCCACGAACAGAGACCACTGAAACAGCTGGGGTTTATTATGTACAGAGAACACGGTGCAATGCAGTTCATCTTCAGCCCAGCTTTGTAGCCAGCTCTTTAGCCTTTGCCTTTTCCAGCTTGGCAATGCGAGCCACTGACTTTGGACCCAGGACATTCCCGCCCCAGTGACGACGGATCTGCAAGGAAGGGACAACAGGTTAGAGACCTCACTGTGGCACTCAATTCTGCACAAGGGGAAGAGCTCCCTCAACTAAAAGTCTTTCCCAATGAGGGATGTTGGATTCGGCTATCCCATAAATCCTGGATTTGGGATATGGAGTTTAGGTAGCAAAAGCTGCTGCCCTCTCTACAATCCTTGCCCTAGGGTTGCTGTTTACTTCTAACCTGGTGACAGCTTTCATTTTACCCCATCCTCAGGTAGAGAATCTGAGTACATTGTAAGCAAACCCAGGTGTAACACACCCAAGTATAAACTGATGTCACTATGACCCATTTCTCCCTTCTGGGAATGTTAACCGTGTACAAAGACAAGGCCAGCAGCACACAGAATCTTACCTCATCATATCTGTCATTGTAGTTGGTCTTCACAGCCTCCACCAGCTTTGCAAGGGCTCCCTTATCCTCCCTGTTGAGGAGAGTTTTAGTTCCTTTAGAGCCTTGATTTAACATTTTCCATAAGTATTTTGCCATAGAATTTGAGAGCCTCTACTGACAACCCAATTTTTCAGGTTAAGCAAAAGCATCACTTACAAAGGGTTAACACTCAATCTGCACTGCTTGGATTTTAGAGTAACCACCTTTTTTAGTAAACCAAAATAATCTGCACCTTCAGGATTCGATAGAGACATTTTTATCAGACACTACAGAGGTGGCATTTATATTTTACCATTTCAGACAAACCCAAGTTTGCTACCCACCTGCCTAGAGCCTGTTTAGGGCAGTTTGCTTTCTCCACAAGACAAATCAAGCGAGCTCCCAGAACACTTACGGGTTAACCTGGGTGAAGGCCACAGAGGTGCAGGTCTTCCTGTGGACCAGCCTGCCCAGCCTGGCTTTGCCCTTGATGATGCAGTAGGGGACCCCCATCTTGCGGCACAGGGCTGGCAGGAAAACCACCAGCTGGAAGGGAAAGGAAAGCTGAGCAGCTGAAGGAGAACATCCCTTTGTGCTGCCTGTCAGCCTGGGCTGTGCCAATTGCTCAGTGTTAAAAAGCTCGTTTTGCTCTTCACTGCTGCTTCAGGTGAAGAAATTCAAAACATCATTGCAAGGGCCCAGCCTCACTGTCCAACCAGGACAACTACAAACATGCACAAGCATCCAGTTCTGGCAAAAGTGTATTTGTTTTTGGTGCATTCTCTTTCATGCAATTTCTCCTAAAACCCATTTCTAACCCCAGTTACACAGGCAGCTGGTAACATGCTCACCTCAATGGGGTCTACATCATGGGCAATAACGACAAGCTGAGCTTTCTTGTTCTCCACCAGAGTTGTGACAGTATTGATACCTGAAAAACAAATTCTAGATAAGCTTTGATTCCTCTCAGTCCATTTTCAGAGCTTTCTTACAAGCCAACTCTGATTCCATAGCACAGCATCACTATGGAAGTTACAAAACCTTTACAAAAACATCAGTGGCACAAAGATATTTCATGGACAATTTGCTAAAGCTCAGGGTTAAAAAGCTCGTCTATTTTGCTCTTCACTTTGAGCTCAGGTGAAGAAATTCATAACATCATTGCCATAGCTTGTCCAAGGCTGGCTGAAGAACCAACTCTCCATCAGTTTTCTCTCTGCCAAAGTGCCACACTCCCATGTTCCAGCAGCTCAGGTACAAAGTTACCTGCTCGGAGGACCGGCGGCCGCTTGGTTGGAGCATCTCCCTTTCCTGCAGCTTTCTGCTCAGCACGAGCCAGCAGCCTCTGCTTCTTCTCTTGCTTATTTTCAGGCCTGTATTTGTGTGCCAGCTTCAGAAGCTGCGTGGCTGGAAGAGAACACCTACTAATTAGTTGCATGACCTGAAAATCTAAGCACTCTTTTTTAAAAACACTGCAGTGCATCAGCGATCTTGGTGGTTGGCATCACATTTTTTTTCACAGCAAAAAATGATCATCATCTGCACAGTCCAAGAGAAGAGCACCCTGAGAGCCCCTGTTTGCATGCAGATCTGATGGCCCTGACAGCTCCTTGACTGTCTGGATGAGGAAATGCCTGTGAACCCCCACAGCAATTACAGTTAGAGGTGGTGCATGGCTCTTTTAAAGTAAGGAGCATCTATGAGGAAGAATTATTCTACACAGGTCCCAAGTTTTTTGCATTCACAGAAGATGCCTAAATCCCTTCTTCCTACAGTGCCAGTTTTCCCCCAAAACCTGCACTCCCACAGATGTCTCAAGCAATCTGTTCATACCACCCTGGGTAGGTCTACATCAAGCTGGAAGAATGGAATCACAGTTAAGAGTTAATGCAGGGTTTGGGTCAGTAAATAGAGCTTTAGTATTTTCTAAATCCCTTTTCAGGGTACACAGCAGCAATCCAAGATTTAAACCAGCAAATTTATTTTGACACCACTCTGGTTGCTATTAAAGCCTCCCTAAAACACTTCCACAGTCACAGCCCAGTTTAGCTTTGTTAAGGCTCTTTTTGGTTTCTTTGCACATCCCATTTACAACCCAAGCCAAGAGAACCTCGTGGGGCACATCCTCACCTGTCTGGCGGTCCAAGGCCTGGGTGAACTGGTTGATGGCAGGAGGCACCTTGAGGCGTTTGTAGAGGATGGACCTCTGGCGCTGCAGCCGAATGTAGCGTGGCCATTTCACAAACCGGGTGAGGTCACGCTTGGGCTGGATATCCTGTCCTAAAAAAACACAGCCTTTAGCTCAGGGCTGCCCCAAATCCAGAGCAGCAGCACGGGAAAGGCACAGGAGCATCAGTGATCTTGGTGGTGATGTGTCAGCACAACCACTCAGATAGCAAATATTCTTTCACATCATCTGCGCCTTGGATGATAGCAGCACTGCACAAAGTCTGCAATGGTTTTTAATGTTTATAACTTAGGCATCTGTTCACTGAACAGGAAAAAAGCCATGGGAGCAACTATCCCAAATGTCCACTTACTCACCGATGCCAAAATTCTTGGGCCTCTTCTCAAAGAGAGGATTGACAACCTTCTTGGCCTCCTGCTTCTTGACTACAGCAGGGGCCGGTGCCACCTTCTTGCCCTTGGCCTTCTTTCCTTTCGGCTGCAAGAAAGAAACATACTCTGCCTTCTTTTGCCTCCGAAACTTGCATGCTTGGAAACTACCAGCTCACCCTAGAAATGCATTTGTTTTCCCAGGCATTTCAGCAGCATGGCGGCCTCCCATGCTCTCCCAGAAAGAGGAAATCCTTTGCTTTACGTTTACAAGGTTTATAAACCACGCCGAGAGGGAAAAGGATTAAAATGAGCGTGATGATCTCTTCCCCGAGAGCAGCCGAGATACCCCCACGGCGCGTTTCTGACCACGGGGACGGCCCCACGCCCCAGCCGGGCTGCCCGAGCCCGCAGCAGCCGCAGGCTCCCGGCCTGGGCTGCCAGGCCCATCCACGGCCTTCCCCCATCACAGCAAATCGGGCACGAAACGCCGCTCCACCGCCTCCACCGCCAGCCGAGCACCCTCGCAACGCTACCATAGCCCATCGGCGGCGGCGGATGACGGCGGGCGGCCGCAGATGGCGGCGGATGGCCCCGGTCCCCCCGCGCCGCCGCCATCACTCACCATCTTGGGCGGCGGGAGAGAAAGGGGGAGCGAGGCATGCCGGGAGATATCTACGGCGAGCGAGATCTCGCGAGAGCGCGGGAGGGCGGGGCCGGGGCCGGGACCGGGGCCGTGAGGGGAGGGCGCGGCCATGGCGCAGCCTCGGGTGCTGCCGCAGAGCAAGGAGACCCTGCTACAGTCCTACAACAAACGCCTCAAGGACGATGTCAAATCCATCATGGACAATTTCACCGAGATCATCAAGACGGCCAAGGTGGGCCTGAGCGGGCTGGCCGCCCCCCCGGGTGCTAAGCGGAGAAGGGCGGGGGTACGCGAGGAAGAAGGGGCTGTGAAGGGAGAACCTTCCGTAGAATCCCCGAATGTTAGAGGCTTTAAAGGGGCCTTAAAGATTGTCTCGTTCCATTCCCTACAATGCGCAGAGACGCCTTCAGGCGTCTCCAGGTTGCTGCAAGCCCTGTTCAACCTGGCCTTGGTCACTGTGTGAATTGAACTGTAATTCACATACAGATGTAAATTTCATATACATAATGTGTGATCTCATTTCACATCTGTAGGAAATTCACACACATTTCCGCATCTATAGGAAATTGACACATTTCCACATATGCAGGAAATCAACACACATATCCGTGTATATATACCCATATATTGTACCTTATAACATAGTAATTGTCTGTTTGAATTTTAAGCACGTAGAGGTGGATTTGTGTACTTTTCTCTTTAGATTGAGGATGAAACTCAAGTTGCTCGAGCAACCCAGGGTGAACAAGATAACTACGAGATGCACGTCAGAGCTGCAAATATTGTGAGTAGCACTGTACTGTTCAGACCTGTGGGCAGCACATCCTGCAGGAGCTGCTGGGTTCCTTTTTGGATCTTTATAACACTCCCAAAGACTGCTGCCAGGAGAGTAACTTCATGTTTGGGAAGACTGGGTCAGAATTCTGTCAGAATTCTCACATTGTGGGAGTTTTTATCCAAAGTTTGGGCTGAAGGAGCAGCTTGGGAGATGATGGAACTGGAGCAGAGAGCCCTGTTCTGATGTGTGATTTTTCTCGCTGCTGCAAGGTCCGAGCTGGTGAGTCCCTGATGAAACTTGTGTCTGACCTGAAGCAGTTCTTGATCCTCAATGATTTCCCCTCTGTGAACGAGGCCATCAACCAGCGCAACCAGCAGCTGAGGAGCCTGCAGGAGGAGTGTGACAAGAAGCTGATTGCCCTGAGGGATGAGATCTCCGTTGACCTGTACGAGCTAGAAGAAGAATATTACTCTTCCAGGTACAAATAGGGCAGTGGACTCTGCCTTACAACTCCAGCCCTTTTTGGGGTAGTTAGTCCAGACTGTCAAATAGCCCTTAGAGTATAGGTGTTGAGAATGTTCCCCAAAAATTTTCAGTCCTACTTTTAATTAGGTCAGACTTTATTTCTTCAACTAAAGCAACTGCCTTTTCCTTGTAGATACCCTACAGGGTTTAAATATACTGGTGAAGGAGATGTTCACAGCATCCCAGGTTTGATAGGTAATTTCCTTAGGTTTCTGTTGTAATCATTAGAAAAGAAGATGAATTTCCTTGGGGGAAATCCCTCTGAAGGAGCCTCTGGCTCTCTCCCTGCAGAGACCAGCCTGCTGAGCTGGGTCCTGATGCCAGCTGGTGTCACCTCACCTTGGTGGTGAGTCCTTTCACAAGTGACCTGGTCACACATTGTGCCTTTTCCTTCACAGTCCACTGCCCCCAGCTGCCTCCAGTCCTCCTGGGGTCAACATTTGCAAGGAGCAAAAAGACTTGCTCAGTTTCATTGAATTATGAAGTATTGTGATAGGATTTTCTAAGGAATGACTTATTACTGATTTGTTTGTGGGATTTGTAATATTTTTAAAAGCCTCTTATTTAGGAAACAGACTTTAGAGAATTCAGACACTTTATTTTTTATTTTTTTTGTCATGCACTCCAGCACTTCTAGTTAATGATGCAGTAAATGAAAGCAGAAGAAAACAAATGTAAACCTGGTTATTTTGACTGCACTTTCCAAGCTAAGTGAAGTCAGTGCAATAATTCTAGGACTTTTAAACAAACACTTAACTTTAAAAAATCTTACTTAAAATTTTACTGGCCAGATTTTCTATGTTTGCCTTTTCCATTTTTCTAAGAATGCTGAATGCCTATAACCCTAGCTAAGTCAACTAAATTGCTCAATATCTTTCAAAGTAAGGCCATTGCTTGTGAGTAATATATGTATTTTAAGAGTAAAAAGATAATAATATTACGCAGCTTAGAGGTAAAAACTTAGAGTTATTTTTCAAACTTTATTCAGTTTTTTGAGGAGGTTGTGACGATCACAAACCCAAGCACCTGTGCAGGTGCTGATAGGTCCATGACATAGCAGTGAGCTTATCCAGAGGGATGTGGTGTGGGATGAGAGTGCCCCACATGTGCCAGGTGTGCTTCCCTCACCCTGTCCCCAAACTGCCACCACTGTGTGCTGGTCACTCTCACTTTTGCACTGAGGGGTTCTGGCCATGCTGGCGTGGTCTGTTCACCTGCCTGGCCCCAGGTGCCACATAGAGCAACCCTTGCTGGCAGAACTAACATGGAAACACAAATGTTGGTGTACATCAGATGGATTTGCCTTCCTGCTCTTTCTTATGAGTCATGAGGTGAGGAAACCTGGCAGCTCTGCAGAGCTGTGATCTGACACTTTATTGTGTAGCACTTGGTCATTTGCTTTTAGCACTTCCTCCCTTCCTGTGCTCTTTCCTGTCTTTTTTCTGCACCAAAGAAATTGTGTCTGTGTAAATACAGAAACAGTGATTTACTCAAAGTCCTTTTATAATTAGAATATTACAATTTTTTTAATGAAATCTTATTGTCTAATGTTGGGGGAGGGTTTCTGTTATGTCACAGCCATGTTTCAGTGGCTCTCAACACAACAGCCTGTTTGCCCCCAAGGGGAGTTCCTTGCTGTCCTGGGAATGCCTGGTCAGTTGTAGGGACAGGTGTTTGCCAGGCTTTTTATGTGCTTTTGATGGGGCTTTTGATGAGACCCAAAAGCAGGTCCTTGACACTAAACCCAAGAAGATTGTCCTGAAGGAATCTTTGTTTTCCTGCCCTGTGATCATGTAATTTTCTAGAGCTGTCCCTCTGCCCTCAGACTGGCTGGGTGCCTCAGGGGAGTAGTGAAGCCCCTTCCACACCCTGAGGAGCCCTCCCAGGACAGAGCAGCAGGCTGGCCAGTGCTCCTGGGCTGTGCAGAGCTGCTCACTGAGCCTGACTTCTGAGGAGTGTTAGCTGAGGGTGGAGCTTAGGCTCTGGAACTGTTCTGAGTGGGGCAGCAGGAGAAGCAGTCGTGCTTCTGACACAGCTGAAACATGGGGAGCAGCTCCCTGCCATGAGCTGTGGATGCTGTGGTCAGGTTCTCCTGGGAAATCGTGGCCTGAGGTCTATGACAGAACAGGAATTGTAGTTCTGGTTCAGTCCTGATGGTCTTTGTTAACTGAACCCAGCTTCACTGTGTTGGGGACTGATCTTCCAAGGGATTTTACAGAAGCCCCAGATATAAAACCTGTACCTACTGCCTTCTCACTTCTGCAAAGCCAGCTGGGTGATGCTGCCAGAAAAGAGCTCAGCTTGCACCTGGTGCTTTGTGTGCTTGTTCCCCAAAGTGGTAACTGCAAGTCCAGCTTGCCCTCTCTCATCCTAACCCCCAGACCTGCATTTGTGTTCCATTGCTCTCTCCTCTGAGATCACAGGAGCTGTCTTGAGTGTGGGGTTAAATCTCACATGTTTCATGTTTGTGCAATATGAACTGTCTCATATTTCTATACTTAAAATATTTCCCTAAGCATCAGTCCATACATTACAAATGTAAATAAAGCTGCAACAACAAAAACACTTGACCCCCTGGGTTTGTTTTTCTCTGAATGCAAGCTGCTTTCTGCTCCAGCACTCACTTTGTCTTGGGTGTCTCTTGTGTGTGCAGCTCCTTCTTCTCTTTGGGATTTGTGTTGGTTTTGTTCCAGTTCCTTCCATGTTTCTTTTTAGTTTTGGCCCTTCCACATTATGTTTTCCTCAGAGTATGGGCAAGAATTAGCCAGTTGTTTAAAAACCTTATTTTCCCACACTGCAGGTTCATCCAGTGTTGGAGTCCAGCCAGCTGCTTTTAGAAGCACTGTTAGCTCAGGCTCTTTGGGAAAAGGCAGGAGCTGTCAGTATTTTATAATCAAACTGGGAAGCTTCAATGGAAGATCCAAACCTGTGGAGCACTTTCTTGAAAGGGCAGGGGTGCAAATAGGGTTCTTCTTTATTGTGACAGGGACACGCCCCAAAACAATTGTGGCAGGTTTTTTTGCTGAAGTAAAATTTAAAGCAGGATTTCTATTTTTTCCTCACATAGGTTACAGTCTAATTCCAAGTAAAATAATTGTGGGAAAAGTCCATGTCTCACTCATCAGAAGCAAAAGTTGCATATTTGGGGGTGCCAGGACTTCAGCTCAGATCTTTTCAGAGACTTGGAGTGTCTGGACTAGAATTGAGCCTCTGTTTTACTTTGTAGTCACAGTTCTTCTCTAAAATTGCCCCGATCCTCACCAGGCCCAAGAGATTTTAGGACCAGCCCTTGGCAGGGTATCTTAGGGAAAGCCAATGTCACACAACTTTGGATGATTTCATGAACACAGACCTTACATCCAGCATTTTTTTTGCCATTTTCTTAATGCTTTGCTTCTGTCTTGCTCCCTCCACCCTTTCCATCCCTCCCCTCCTCTGTCACCACACCTGCTCTCTCCTCACTGGGGTTGTTTGTTCTGGAAAGCTACAGTCTGTGTGACAGCAATGATCTCCCACTGTGCGAAGCCTACTGGAGACAAGACTTTGCCACGCTGTCCCCCGAGAGCCTCTCGATGCCCCTGGCAGCCGCCACAGCCGAGCAGAGCGTTGCCACCTCGCAGAGTTCCACCCCTTCGCACCCGCACGTCAACGGGCACGGGGCGGGCCCCGCCGAGCATTCCTGAAGAGGATCCGCTGCTGCCGGGCGCGGTTCAGCCGGGGATGGCCCCGCCGAGCGTTCCTGCCCAGGATCCGCGGCTCAGCCGGGCATGGCCCCGCGCTGCTGGAAGGCTTCCTCCTGCTGTGCTGAGCAAGCGGCTCCTGCTGCCGGGAGGAGGCACTGGAGCTGTGCTGGCAGGGCTCTGCTCCCTGCATGGCTGCAGTGCTTCCTCCACGCCAGGACCTTGCCAGGAGTGCTCCTGTCCATAAGAGATATAGAGATGTGTAGACACAAAGTGAATCTCATTATAACAAATTAGAGTCGGGTTTGCTTTAACGTGATAGTTGTGTGTAGAGTTCATTAGAAGTCTTAGAAGTTTGTTTCCATGTGAGTGTTAGGAGTTGAATTTCTTTGGGATAAACTTGAGCCAAATATGGGGGCAGTGATTGTGCTGGGGTTTTTACTCTGCTTCCCAAGGTTATTGACATTCTGGCTGCTTTAAAGCTCTCTCAGGGTGGCATCTGACAACCTCTGGTCTACTGTAAAGAGTCTTATAGTATTTTTACACAACAGTCTTCACTGTCAAAATGCTTTACAAACTTGAACTCTTGATTTGGAAGGAAGATCCCAGGAGACCCCTATGGAAGAGCAGTGTTCCTCCCCTGGAAGAAGAACAGGCAGGCAGGGATCAGACTGAGGGATCAATGACACCACTTGCTCAAAGCCACAAAGAGAAGCAGTGTCATGCTTTAGTCAGTCGATTCCTTCCTCAGTGTTTACACAGAAATTCCTGATAATGTAGTCTGAGCTAACATGGAGCCACTGTTTATGCTGGCTTTTAGTTTTGTCTAATGAAAACATCTTGAGAGCAGTGAGGAATACTCGGTTACTCTCAGTTTCCTTCCAAAGAAACACATTTGGTGCTTGGTCTGCAGCTGTTCAGCAGCTCAGCACATCTCCTGTCCTTTCCTTTTGTGGTGGCTCTGCCTTGGCTCGAGCTGTGCAGCTGAAAGGGAGATGCCACTGACCTGAACAGTGTCACCACAGCTCGGTGTCAGGGGCACCACAGAGCCACCAGGGCATTCCAACAACTGAGCTGAGCTTCCCCAGCTTTCTGCTGTAATGTCTCATTTCTTAGGATGTGAATTTTTGCTATTATTTTTTCGTTCTTTTTCTTCCATTCCATTTATTTTTGTAACTAGGTGATTAAATAAAACTCACTGTTTTGTATAATTTTTAAGGCGTGTGTTTTCAGCCACGAGGCTTTGTGAAAATGTCACAATTATGAGCGTGCACATGCGAGGAGGGGATGCGCTCCCTGCAGGGGCTGTAGAAACCACCACGAACCTCGCCCGTGCTCTGGAGACCTCACCCCGGTGCAGGGTTTTGTCCTGCAGTAAAGGGAGGTTTGGCAAACAAAGGTTTGGGACCTGCGGCGGAGGCGAACCGGGGGCTGCCCGCGGGGCTCCGGGGAGGCGTCTGGAAGGAGCGGGCATCGCTCTAAGATCCGTTTTAGTGCAATACAATAGGTCGCAGCCCCTCAGGACAGCCCGGAGCCCCCCTGGCGGGACCGACGGACGCCGTCGGTCCGTGCCGAGCCTGGGCAGCCCCGGCGGGGGCGGCTCCGGCGCGGCCGCTCCGTGCGCCCGGCGCTGCCGTCACTTCCCGGCCGGCGCGCTCCATCCATCACTTCCTGCCTGCCGGGGCTCCGCGAGGGCGGCATCGCTGTCCCCACGCTGTCCCCACGCTGTCCCCGGGCAGCTCGGGGACCCGGGGTGGCAATGGCCAGCCTGGCCGCCCAGGACTCCTACCTGCAGGGCTTGGCCAGGAGGGCCGGCGTGCAGCACGCCCCGGAGTCGCGGAAGAGGAAATTTGGTACTGGAACTGTAACGCTTCGGTTCTGTCCTCTCCGGCCGGTTTGTGGGAGGCTGGGCGCGATAGCCGTGCCCCCACGGGGGGCTTGGCCCGGGATTGTGCCGGTTTCTAACAAAAAAAACCAATCTGCTCAAGCACGGAGCTCCCGAACACGTTGCGCACGTTGTACTGGGAGCCCTGGAAGTCAGTGGTCTCCATTCACTGTGGCGATGGATGTGGAGAGCTGGGGTTTTAGAGGATGTTTGATCTAATTAAATAAATCCTAGAACGTATAATTTTTGAACATTTAGCTATGCCGTTGCAATGTTGGAACACTAATGTTCAGTAATAACTGAATGTTATGAGTGGAAATGTGACATTGTCCTATTTTGTGTAATTTGTTTTTATTTTCTAGTCTCTAAGCCAGGCCAGCCCGAGGATGCTGGCAGACAGGTCAAAAAACAGAAGAAAAAGAAGCCCAGGAAGCAAACTGAGAAGAAGAATGCTCCTTCAGCCAAACAGGATGTTTCTAACACCAGTAAACCCACTCCAGGACAGAAAACAGCTCCTCAAGCCAGCAAATCATCTCCACAAGGTGGCACACAGAACAGAAAGGAGAATTTGGCTACAGGTAAGAATTTCAGCTTTGCCATGGCCTGGGCTGAACTGGCTGCTTTTCTTGCTTCACACAAGTCTTGTTTGGAAAGCCTAAATTGGGAACATCTTTGCTTATTTCATGTGTCCCAGAAGCTTCTGCCTATGGACAGGAATTTGTGCCATCACCACTGGGTGGCTCTCTGGAAACAGTGTTTAACTGAACTGCAGAGGGTTTGTGCATGTGAGTAACTTTGGAAATTACACGTGGATGCAATCCCTGTCCTGCCAGCTCAGCTTTCCTTTATGACAATGAAAAGCCAGATCACAGAGAAAAGATGTCCTGAGCCTCTCTGTTCCACAAGCTTGGTACTTGTCTTTGGCTTGCCAGGCAGCCCCAGGGCATGCCAGGCCACTGCTGGCAGTGTTGAATGATGAAAGGGGAAATTCTAAAGAAACCAATGAAATAGAAACTCTGGGTTTGTTTGGATTTTCCGTTCCATTCACAGCATCTAAAGAGTTCCCAGAGTTTTTCCCATAGCCAGAGAAAGTGCTACTGTTTAGCTGGTGCTGCTTTTTAAGTATTTTTATTTTCTCCCTCTCATTTTCAGGAAGTAAAAGTGAACTGAGTTCCCCTTCTGTTTCTGCAATCAGTCTGTTGCGTCAGAGACTCCACGAGAAGATTAAAAAGGCTTCTGGACAGGTATGGGGACTCTGGATGTGTATCCATATGTGTGTTTGTGCACCTGAAATCCTCCCCAGCCTCCCAGGGTGTGTGGGGACAGGATCTCAGGGTTTGAGCTGATTCCAGCTCATAAGGAATTGCCTGTAGGGATTGCCAGGGGACCTCTGTGTGTTCTGTGAGAAAAGATGTGGCCAGCTTCAAAGAGAACGTGCCTTTGGTGATTTTTAGGAAAAAGCAAAGTAGTGAGAGCCTGCAAGGGAACAGCTACAGGCTGTTGAGGGAAAGCAAAGGGTTTGAAATATTGTTAACTGTGTTTAGTGTCTCTAACAGCTGAGTCACAGCTTCACATCACAGGTGGTGCTTCTGAGGAGGAGTTTGAAATCAGGAACTGGGGCACAGCCCACTTTTGCTCTAACCCTTTAAAGCTTCTCATTCATGTCCATCCTCCTCCTTAGGATAATGCCAAGGAGTTAACCCCTGCAGTGCTGGAGAAGAGGCAGCGAAGGAAGTATGAGAGAGAGAGAAAGAAACGCCGGCGAAAGGAGTTGAAGATGAAGGCAAAAATGGAGAAGAAAGAGACTGAGGAGGTACCAGCAGAGCCAGAAAACAAAAAGGAGGAGAGCAAAGCTGACATTGTCTTCAACAGGGTTAAAGTTCATGAAGAGAATGAGTTAAACAAGATCCAGAAGAAGAAAGAGAAGAGGAAAGCAGTGAAAGGCAATATCACTCCTCTGACAGGCAAGAACTACAAGCAGCTGCTGAGCAGGCTGGAGGCCAGGAAGAATAAACTGGAGGAGCTCAAGGAGAAGGACGAGAAGAAAGCTCAGGAGCTGGAGACCAAGATAAAGTGGACAAATGCCCTGTATAAGGCAGAAGGGGTGAAGATCCGTGATGATGAGGAGCGTCTGAAGGAGGCCCTGAAGCGCAAGGAGAAGCGCAGAGCCCAGCGCAAGAAGCAGTGGGAGGAACGGACTGTGAGGGTGGTGGAGAAGATGCAGCAGCGGCAGGACAAGCGCAAGAAGAACATCCAGAAGAAGAAGAAGGAGAGGATTGAGAAGAAAAAAGCCAGGGCTCGGAAGAAGGGCCGAGTTCTGCCAGAGGACTTGAAAAAAGCTGGGTTAAACTGAGAGCGAGGCAGCTCTCCTGGCACTGGGGTCCCAGGGTCTGTCACATGGGGCTGTCACTGTCCCAGGCCACAGCTTCCCAGCCTCATTGTACTAAAAAAAACAGTTGTATGTTTGTTAATAAAGTTTTTTATCCTAAAGAAACACCTTCTGGCTGATTTCTAATAGGAATTACTCTTTTTCTAAAGGGGAAATGTCAGTTGCTGTCACTTCCTCTGATGGGCAGCGCAGTGTCTTTGCATCCCCTAGGAATGGGAAGGAGGAAACAAAAAGGCAAAAAGCCCAAACATGGGATTCATCTCAACACAAAGATACTGCAGGTGTTGTAAAACCTTTGCTTATGTGAACTTGGACAATACCTTTGAAAAGAAGAGTGCATCTTGGATATATTTATCCTCCTCACCACAAGAAAACTGGAAATAATTTTCAATTTTAGGCAGTGCTGTTCTTTTATAAGTTATGTTTTATCAGCATTAGGTCAATATAGCTATAAACACACATGTACACCTGCATGGATTTATTATTGTGGAGCTAACTGATCTTTTTGGATCATCCATAGGACACACTGACTGATCCTGATGGTAGAAGGATTGGCTCCAAGTCTGTCTTTGGCAATAATAAAAAATTAGGTTAAAAAAAATTTCTGGCAACCACAGGTGCCTGCAAGGGTTTCTTCTCTGTGCAGTTCACCAGTGCAAAATTGTATTTGGTCATTACCAATGTTGTCTTTTATTGTTGTTTATACAGAAATACAAATGTGAACTTGAGCAGCTGTTTGCCCAGCTCAGGAGGGAAAGTACGGCTTGGCTGCTGGCAATTCAGCCTGGGGAAGATTGGTGGGAACAATCCATCCACAAAATAAAGCAACTCTGCCCCTGAGATCAGTCAAACCTTGCTGATGCCCTCCTGATCTTGCTTGGTGTGAACTGATAATTTGTACTGAGCCCAGGGATGTTATTAATTGAGTCCAATTGAATTCTCTTGATCTGGCTCTTTGGAAGAAGCTCTTTTTTGCCTTATGACTAAAGCTGATGAATGTGCTGTGAGGGAAATGCAGGCTGTGCTGTGCAGTGCTCCCCAGCTGGATCCCTGCCAGAGCCCAGGTAACTCCCTGGTGCAGCTGCAATCTGAGACTCTGCAGTGGTTTTGTGCTAAATTCCTGTTCAAGCCTCAGGTGTGACTGAACACATTTGTGTTCCTGCAGCCTGTTCCACACTGGAGTCCAGCAAGGAAACCTCTCCCCATGGATATCTTCTCTTTCTTCACTTTCTGAACAGCCTTGCACTCACAGTTTGCCACTTCAGTTCTAGAAATCTGAAATCCACGTTTGGAAATCTGAAATAGTTGCTCTGTAAAGAATATTTTCCACGGAACTCTCTACAAGTGAGGTATTTATCAGCTGTCCAGAATGCCTTCCAAGCAGGGCTTGAAGATAAAGTAATGCTTTGTTCTGGGAGGTCAAGCAAGTTCATTGGGGAGTAACAGAGCTACTTTCAGCCATATCCCTTTTAAAAAACTGAACAAATTCGAGGAACCTGAATAACTATTAAAAATGCTTTAGCTGTGATTTCTATTTGGTTGGAGATTTTTTCATCAGCTGCAACCACATCTATTTAATTTCTGTTTGTATTCATATTAAACTGTAAATCAGTTGAGGTAAACCTCAGTGAGATGGCTTTAGATGCAAAGGATGTTTCAATCTCAGCTGGCTCTAGTGCTCTGGCAGGTTTGTACCACAGAAACTGAAAATAAGAGGGGAATGCATCAGCTGTGCTCCTAATGATGTAATATTTCAAAATATGTGTACTTATCCTCCTGAGGGATTAGATGTTTACTCTGTAAAAAGACACATGGAAGTGCTCTATGCCTGTTACAACAGCTGAAACTGCACTAAAATAACCAAACACCCACTTTTTTTTTTATTCTGTGTTAATTTTACTGTCCAATTTGAGGACAATTATCAGTCCCCTTTCTTCTCTCTGTTCTTGATCCTCTGTCCTTCCCCATCACCCAGATTCTGTGCTCTCAGCCTCTCTATGCCATGGAGATAAGAGCATGGGTCAGGTGCAGAAAATGGGAATCCCCAGGAGATTCTGCAAAGGGATTGTTTGTGTATTCCTTTATGCTTTGGGTGGAAATGTTGAGAGGATATTTATGCAATGGAAAGTGGCATCAAGCTGGGAGGGGCTGCAAACCCCAAGGAAAACAGGATTCAGTCAGGGCTTGATGTTTTAGAAAAACAAATAGCCTGGAAATTGAGTTTGTTTCCATGAAGTCAAGTTCCAGGTTTTATGTGCCTCAGACCTGGCTGGGAGAGGTTCCACAGAAAACACATGGATTGCATTTGGGCACATCCTGAATGTCACCCCAGTGCTGAGGTCCTGCAAAGCAGGCAGATGTCCTGTGGGATGTGTGAGCTGTGACAGCTTCTCAGTTTTGGGGGGCAATCCAGCTTTACTTCACTACTGAGGGCTCAGCAGGGGAATTTGGGGTGCTTTGAAACCAATTTCATCAGAATGGGTTGAATAAAGAGAGCCCAGTCAGAACTGACAGAAATAATCCCAGATCTTGTAGTTAGACAATTACAAAGAAGGATTGAAGGAGGTCACAGGAGAGAAGAGGGGAGGAAACATCAGAGCCCTCAGGTATGGAAAGGGAGATCCCAGACCTGGACTGCAGCAAGTGAGATCCTGGCTGGAAATTTGGAAGCCTGCTGATGAGAAGGGCTTTCCTACCTGCTCTGTGTGCAGCCATCTCTCAAAGAATGCCTGAAAAACAACTGCTTGATCCCCCCCCTCTGCACATTTATCTGCTTTCCATGTGCTGCAAGCATCAAGCACAAGGTAAGAAACGTGGCACTGACAAATCCTGGTGTCAGCACAGCAGCTCTCATGACACAACTAGCACAGGAGTGAGATAAAGCTGGTCAAAACACAGAACAGCTGCCTGAGGGGGAAGGCTGTACTTCTTTCTGTGTTTGTGGATCTGCAGCATTTTTAGGCAGGAATCCAGAGCTGCTCAGCATGAATCCATGAAGGCTTTAAGCGGTGGAAGGCCTTAAGATATATTTTTATATAGATGCACACACATACATACATATTTATGTGTATATATATATAGTCAGTCATTATTTTTAAGTAGGATTTTGTGATACTTCCTGGTGAAAGCAAATTAGACTCTCTCAAAGGAAAGTGAGGGAGAAGCACCAGAGAGGATTTCTGTGTGACACAGTAAAGCAAATTAAAGAACTTTTTGCCACTTGTCTATTTCCAGCCAAAGAAATTAAAGCAGGAAAATCACTCCTGCCTGTTCAGATCCATGGGCACTGTCCCATGCCTTACCAAGGGCCAGGAATCATCTCTGGGATTACTTCAACACCCTCCAAGAAGCATCATGTACCAGTCCCTCCCCTCAGTATAAATGCTACCATCCCTATAAATGGTTGATAAACAGCCTTCTTCTCTTTTTTTTTTTTTTTTTTCCTTCTCTTCAGGCTCCAATCACATTCTGGAAAGTAGACAGCTCTAACTGGAAATACATCTGGTCCCTGCACCCAGCCTGGAAGAGCAGTTGGTGTGGAGGATTGGGGCTTGAGGAGAGAGGAGAACATGGGCTGGGTCCTGAGGGAGGAGGAGAACATGGGCTGGTTCCTGAGGAAGGAGGAGAACATGGGCTGGGCCCTGAGACAGCAGGAGAGCACAGGTTGGGGCCTCAGACAGCAGCAGTGAGATGAAAACCCATGAGCCTGATCCCCAGCTCCCTGCTGCTGTCCTCACTGAAGGTAATAATGAAAGGAATAACAATTAATGTGCTTGTAACCCCTTTGGAGACACCACACAAATGCATTTTGTGTTCATCACAGGGACCAACAAAAGTTCTCACTATGCTTCCCAGTGAGCAGAAAAAGAGATTGATTTGAGCTTTTAAGGTAAGACTGCTGGGCTTGGGAAAGTTGATTTTCATGGTTGTTGTGGAGGAAATAATTTCCTTGGCTTAACCTTTACCCAAGGTGCATTAGGATTGTGCAATGCTCCTTTGCTGGTCTCAGACCTCAGTTTACCTTTCCTTCAGGCACCTTTGCAGGATGTGCCCCCTTTGCAGGTGGTTCCTGGACTGTGAAAGGTGAGTTAATCAGCCCAGGTGATAACTGTGTTAGCTCCCTGATAGCACAGGAGGGGGTGATTTGATTCAATTGCAAAGGGTGTGTGCTTGAGGTGATAAAATGGAATCTACAGAAAGTGGGGTGAAATCAGAAAGGCTCCCCATGCACCAGAGCTGGGGTTAAAGCTCCCTGGAATGAAGAACTTGCTCAGACATTTTACAGATGCTGCCTCAGTGCCCTGGCTCTTACAGTCTGATGCCTTCTGTGTTTATCACTTCTGAAAGACTGAAAGAGAAGCTACCAAGAAACTTCATCCTCTGAGGAAATTATCCATTTCTCTCAGAGTGAGGTACTTACAGTGAGATTTTCCCTTTATGTCTGTTCTTTGAAGAATGAAAGCTGCTGGAATTCAGAAGTTGCCCTTCCTTCTCCTCCAGAAGATGATGATTTCCAGGAAGGTGCTGGTGGGGTCTCTTGTCTGCCTGGGTGCTGTTGCTGCAGTTATCTGGTAAGGATTTGCTGGCCAGCTCGGTCATACCTAAAGCATCCTGTGTAAATCCTGTGCTAAAACTCCTGGAACACAAAAATAAAGGCTGTAAAATACAAATTTTATGGGAAGCCTCTCTTTGAGCTGTAAGGAAGAACAGCAATTTGTGTAATAGATAAAGGAGCACTGGTAGAGGGAGAAGGTCCTCAGGGAAAGAGGAAAAAAGAGCATTTGG
This sequence comes from Molothrus aeneus, assembly GCF_037042795.1. Classification (NCBI taxonomy): domain Eukaryota; kingdom Metazoa; phylum Chordata; class Aves; order Passeriformes; family Icteridae; genus Molothrus; species Molothrus aeneus. The sequence continues at coordinate 7,747,807 of NC_089664.1, read as the reverse complement.
GTGCAAATCAGGCTGCTAAGACCATAGTGACTCACAAACAAATGCTTGAGTGTAGAATGTTCCAGTTACATTTCAGCTCAGGCCTTAGCAGAGGTGATTCTCTGTCTCTTCACACAGTCCAAACTCACACCAGGGGCAGCTCTGTAACTATCAGACATCACAGCTTTCAAACACAGAATTTTGTAACTGAATATTCTGACAACTGATTATGGCTTATGGAGCAAGCTCAGTCATGGAAGGGAATTTGAGATAAGGCATTTCCATTAAGTATTCAAATATTAATTATTAAATTATCAGGAATTATTGCATTTTTATGATGCTGCAATTTGCTGTACTTTCACCTGGTGGGTAGTGGCATTCTGCCTCAGCAGTGTTAAAATGTGAACACAGCAGATCCTACACTAATTAATAAAGTAGATATGGAGTTTGCCAGAGTCACCTCTCAAAATCTTTGCCAGGTCCTTAGGTGATGTTGGAAAATCCTAGGAAGGTTTCCTTCAACATTTCCTATCTTAAAACATTTCTTTACTCTCACAGGGCTGCAGCTGGGAGTGGAAAGGTGCATTACCTGCCCTACTATCTTCCCTGCCCTGAAATCTTGTAAGTATTTTGTTCTGTGCCTAGTGAGTAACACAGATCATTGTTCCAGCCCTGCTCCTCCCTAACAACACAAACAGTGGTTAACAAGGGGCTTATTCTTTATTTATGAACCTGTAATTAGTCACTCTCTCAAGACAAAAAGCTACCCCAAAATGCCATTGGGGCCTGTTGGGACAGCTCTGGGCCTCTCAGGTGAGGGAGGCTTTGTTTGTTGTGGGTCCCAGAGCCCAGGACTGGAAGGTTAATGCAGCTTCTTTATCAGGGTGTAATCCCACACCTGCTCATGCACAACTGCTCCAAGTGTCCACTCACTAGACAGAGAGACCTGAACAACAGAGGGAGATGAGCAGGCACAGGAGGAGCTCTGGCACAGGCAGGAATAACCCCCAGTTGTTCTCATCAGGCTCCTGTTCCTCCCTCTGGGATTTGCCCCTGGATGTGTTTGTGCTGTGGCTGCACCTGAGAGGTGAAGGGGAGCTGCTGCTGGGAAATGCCTTCTGAGCTGGCACCTGACCCAGCCTGGGTGCCCAGAGCTGCACAGGAGGGAATTTACTCTGTGCAGGGGCCAGGGCCATGGCCCCAGGACCTCCCCACTGCCACATTGCCCCAGGGCTGGGACATGACAAGCTGTGGCTTTTCCCATGACCTGCTGTTCTTGTGAAAACAAAACCAAACCATGCAAATAGAAAAAAAAAATTATGTTTAGTGGAGGTATTTCTGATTATTCCAGCCCGTTCCAAACCACTGTGTCTGGTCAGGTGCTTATTTCTCTGAATGCTGTTGGAAATGTGATTATCTCAGGTAGTTCAGCCCTCCAGGTGACCAGGAACAGTTTTGCAGGGCATGGAGCACATACATGATTATTGCTGACAGTCCCACAAGGATTTTCACCCCTAAACCCCAGTCTGATTTCCTCAGAGACTGGGATTGCTGCCAGCACCTCTCTGTCCCTGTTGTGTTGTGTGTTCTGTCCCAAAGCTGTCCCTTGGGGAGCCCTGGAGGTGTGTGCAGGTGATGCCAAACCCTGGGCCAGTGTCCACAGCAGCTGGGGCTGGATTCAGCAGGTCCTGAAGCCAAACTTGGTTGATATTTTAAGAAAAGCATGACAATCCCTTTCATTTCCCACCCCATCCTGCAGCTCCACAAAACTCCAATATACACAAGAGAAGCCAATCCAGCTTTTCCCCCAGTAAGTACTGGCTTTTTTATCTCCTGACCTTTAAACTGCTGCTCCTCTCCTCCAGGCATATTCATGTATTATTCAATGGATGTTTCTTCCTTTTTACAGATTATTTTATCTGCAGCCAAGAGTGCTGGCGCCAAAGTGAGTTTCTTTGTTTGAACTTTGTTTCTGCTGAGTTTGGTTTGGGCACTTTGCAGCACTCACAGTTCCAGAGTCCTGGGGCACGCTGAGCAGGACCTTGTTCCATGAGAATCCAACCACAGGGGTGTGTCAGCAGCTGCCTGTGCTGCTCTGAGGCTGCCTTTGGTGACTGTACACTCATTAACACGCTCCCTGTTAATTCCCAATTATTACATTAGCACGCACACATTCTGTCGAGGCCAGGAACTCTTTTTGAGGTGGCAGATCTGTAACTAAGAAATTACTTCTCTTATCTGTATGTAAGATATTACAGATCTGTAATATCTGTAAGTGGGAAATACCTTCTGGAGCTGTGCTGAGGCTGGAATCAGCTGTGGGAGAGCTTTGAACCCATTTCAGGGCAAAATAAAGCAGCTGCTCTGTGTGACCTGCAGCAAACACAGCCAAATCTCTGAGATGAAGCCAAAGCAGGGAGTTTAAGGGAAGATTTGGGACAGCAGCACTAAGAAGTGGCTTGGACAAACTCTGTGTGCAGCTCAGGTTGTTACAGCTTCCTTTGGCCTGACTTTTATCTGGAGCAGTTCACCTTCAACAGCCACATTCCTTTGCAAGCTGATAAACACACCCTGTTGGTACACACACACATATATATTTTATTTCCCCCACATATTCAGGATGTGCTCAGCCTGAATATTTCTTCCATATTGGAATGAATTTCTGTGCTAAATCAGCTGGTAAATACTGGGTTAAATGAGGGGAGAATCTTGAAGCTTTTCATGCTTCTGGAAGGAGTTCACTGGCACTGAGAGGATGACCATGACTCACTGGGAAACCCAGGACAGCCCTTTAAAATCAAATTTACAGAGCTTAGAGAAGTGAACATGCCTGTTTCCTTCCCTCTCCAATAAAGAGGATAATCAACCCAGAAACAGGACAGATCAGTCAGTACATTTTCCCCAACCCAAATTCTTCTTCCTGTATAATTTAATCTTTCAATCACAGGCATTGCTGCAGGGAGGAGTGAAAGTGTTATTCTTGTATCCTCTCAGACTGAAAGCATTAGATCTGGCTTGGAGGATCTGGCTGGATTTGCTGCCTGAGGCTGCTCCCCACAGCTCCCCCAGTTTGCTCCTGGTGCTGTTTTATCTTGGAGCTGTGTCAGGTGGGAGCCTGGCAGCCCCCAGGTGTGGCCACGTGCTGGGTGCTCTCGGGTTTTGGTTGTTAATTGCTGCCCTGAGATGTGCAGGGTGTCTCTGCTTCGGCCCATGCGGCTGAAGAACGAGTCTGGACTCTTCACTTTTCGCTCTTGAGGTTGTTTATTTATTCTTATCTATAAAATTTTCTTTCTGCCCAGCCGAGGTCTGCTCAGCAGGGCAGCCACAGGCACTGTGACCGCCCCTGAGGTGGTGTTGTCCTTTTATACTACAAACTACATAGAACATATTTACACTTAATTCCCAATACCCATCACCTGTGTTGGACAGTGCACTTCTACTCTAAACCAATCCCAAAGTGCCAACAGCACTGCAGAAAATGGAGAACAAGAAGAAGGAGAAAGGCTGGACATGCCCAGATTCTTCTATCTTGTCCCATAACCCCCACGCCAAAAAGCTTAAAATCTACATCTTCACCTTGTGATCATTTTATTATTACACCACTCAAACCTGTGTGACTTTCATGTCCTCATACAAAGCTGGCAACTTGCTCCAGGGGTCACAATCAAATCCCCAGGTGCTCTGGGCTGTGTGCCAGGGTCTCTGAGCCCCTGGTGGGGTCCTCAGCAACTCTGGACACCCGGAGGGATGCTCTGAGTTCTGACAGGTGTGACAAATTCCATTAGCAGAGGGCTCCAGCTCCTGGTCTGGAGGGAATGTGAGCAGGCTGGGGTGAATTCCACCATAAATGACATCTCCTTTTAAAATCAAAAAGGTAAGAATGAAACACTGAAAACAAAGCAGCAAATTGAAACAGCACTGCAGAGCTGCAATAGGGGCAGAATCAGGCTCTGCTGCATTTATAGTCAGTATTTCCACTTCCCTCACAGGAGATTAAGGAGTTTTTTTTCTAACTTTGTTACACATTTGAATGCTGGCTCACATACAGCATTTTAAATTCTATCTGAATGTGTTGGAGCTATATATAAATACTGGAAAAATAAGCTGTCATGCTGCAAGCTGTGTTTTAATAACACAGCAATGGGCTATATTTAATAGTAATTTTCATATTATTATTATTACTTGTGTTTTAATCTGCATCAGGCTGATAGGAAATAGGCACAGCTTCCCATTCTGAGAGTTCAGTGGTAATTAAACTCTCCTAAGCAGAAAAGTCCTTAAATGAGATTTTAGCAGATCCTCAGGTTTTTGCTGATGTGTTAAGTGCTTAATTTCAGCACAGGAATTGAAATATCCATGCTCTGTAACCTCAAATAAGAGTGTAGGGAGAAAATATCTGAGGTTAATACCCTCCATGGTGAGTTAATGCTGATTCACACACTCCTCTAGCTGCCTTTTTTTTGTGCTTCTTTCCCATTAACTGGCCTCAAACCCAACAGGAACAGTTACATTTCATGACCATTTGTGTTTTTTTCCCCCTCCAGGCGCCGGGATGTGCTGACAGTCACCCCATGGCTGGCCCCCATCGTCTGGGAAGGGACCTTTGATCCTGAGGTCCTGGACAGCGCCTACAGACCCCTGAACCTCACCATAGGGGTGACAGCCTTTGCTGTGGGAAAGTAAGGGAAGCACTCAGTGGGCACAGTCCTTGGGGTGATGCCCTTCCTCTGTGGGAAGATGATTTTGGCTTTCCTTTCCCTGAAATTTGCCCCAGTTTATAGGGGGGGTTTGTGCCCATGTAGTCTGTCTGGAATCACAGACAACTTGAGGTACCTGAGGTGTGGGGACAGTGTTTCTTAAGAATTAGCAGGTGCCTTGGGAATTAGAGCTGGTCAAAATTGGGATAATCCACTTATCCTCACCCTCCACTCCACCTGTTGCAAGTGTAGTGTGTGGATTCTTGCAGTGGTAATCAGTGAACTCTTCCCCACTCCTTGTCTTGCATTCTCTAATGTGCTCTTCGTAATCCACCACACATCCCCTTGGAATCCCAGAATGGTTTGGGTTGGAAGGGACCTTAAAATTCATCTCCTTAAAATTCATTTTCCCTTAAAATTCATCTCCTTCCACCCCCTGCCATGGACAGGAACACCTTCCACTACACCAGGTTGCACCAACCTGTCCTTGGACACTTCCGGGCATGGGGCAGCCACAGCTTCCCTGGGCACCCTGTGCCAGGGCTTCCCCACCCTCACAGGGAACAATTCCTTCCTAAAATCTGATCTAACCCTGCCCTCCTTCAGCTGAAGGCCATTCCCCTGATGCCTTGTGAAGGCTGCCCTAGAACAGAGACCAGATGGAGCTAAAGAATAAAGTAGGGATTTATTAAGGGGCCTCAACAGGTCCACCTTGGGCAGCACAACCCAAAATGGGCGCCAAAAATTGAGGTCTCACACTTTTATGAGTTCTGCTCCATTTGCATATTGGAGTTAATTGTCCAGTTATAGCTTTAGGTTATGGAGTCCCATCCTTCTTGTTTTTCTCTCTTCAGCCCACGTTGTTTGTGCTCTTGGGCTTGAGATTTGAATCATTTGTCCTTGGTCCCCTAGACCAAGCTAGGGCAGCTAGACCAGCTGGAGAATTGAATAGAATTCAATTTTTTGAATTGAATAGAATTCAATTTTTTGAATTGATTTTTTTTTTCATGAAAAGAATAGAATTCCTTGTTTTGTCTCCCTGCTCTGTGCAGAGAGCTCACCATCCCCTAATAGGAAGCCCAGACCCTAACACTAGAGCAGCACCGAATCTGAAGAATACAAAATCCAAACCTGAGGCATCACCCCTTTCCTCTATCCCCCCCTGCCCTTGCAGAAGGCCCAGAGCAAGGCCCTCCCTGTCCCTGCTGTGCCCCACGGGCTGTGTCTGCTCAGGTACACCAGGTTCGTGCGTCGCTTCCTGGACTCGGCGGAGCAGCACTTCCTGAGGGGCTACAGGGTGAACTATTACATCTTCACTGACAGCCCCCAGAGCATCCCCCGGCCCCAGCTGCAGCCAGGGCGCAGCCTGGTCACCGTCCCCGTGCAGGGATACCCCAGCTGGCAGGAGATCTCCATGCGCAGGATGGAGGCCATCAACCGGCACGTGGCCAAGGAGAGCCAGGTGCGCTACCTGTTCTGCCTGGACATTGACATGGTGTTCCACAACCCCTGGGGCCCCGAGACCCTGGGGGACATGGTGGCAGCCATCCACCCTGGATACTTCGATGTGCCACGAGAGCAGTTCCCTTACGAGAGGAGGAGCTCCTCAGCAGCCTTCATCCCCGAGGGAGAAGGGGATTTCTACTATGGAGGAGCCGTGTTTGGAGGCTTGGTGGAGAAAGTCTACGAGTTCACCAAGATGTGCCACATGACCATCCTGGCAGACAAAGCCAACGGGATCATGGCAGTCTGGCAGGAGGAGAGTCACCTCAACAGGCACTTCCTGTCCCACAAACCCTCCAAGCTGCTTTCTCCAGAGTACATATGGGATGACAGGAAGCCCAAGCCCCCCCAAATCCACCTCGTACGTTTCTCCACGGTGAATAAGAACTACAAAGAGGTCAGAAACTGATCCTCCCTGCAGAGAGATCCTCCACGCAGCCAAACCCACCAAAATTAGTTCCTGCAGAATGCGCCCCACCTTGAATTTTTGTTCCTGGAAGGAGCAAACTGGGAAGGGGCCATGTGCATAGTTCCTCTGGAGAGCAGGGTCTAAATGCATTTCAGAAGCAGCACTCAAAGTCCTGGTGAGACTGAAAAGGTTTATGGATTCCCACTCTTCCTAAATACATCCTGCTTGAGGCTGTAGCACACAAAAAAGCATCCACAAGGCCAGTTATCCAATGCATGGCTGCAGTTGCCTTTGATGAGTGTTTTCCTGAGGTCTGGTGGAAATTTAACAAAATCAAAATGGTATTTGACGTTCGTGTGGAGGAGAAGACTTTGGGTTTTGGTAAAGACCTTTTCACTTTAAAAAAAAAGAACGTTGCAGGGCAATAAATTTTCCTGAATTGTGATTTATACTAACGCCTTTTGTCAGAATCAGGAGGAAACTTGCGCTCAGAGCTCGTTATCCCTGACTGGTGTGCAGCAGGACTTCTTGGACATTCTCAGCAGAGAGCTGGTGCCAGGCATTGCCAGTAAGAGCCCTGGTCTGACAAACAGTGTGAACTCATCTAGCAGTTATCTCCCAAATTCCAGCCTGTGCTTTGGAGACCCAAGTTTAGACAGAACTGGCACAGCTCAGAGCAGACTGAACTTCTTCAGGTTTATTTCAATCACAGATGTGCTCTGAACCTTTTCCCTGGGTCACATGTCTCTGTGGATCATGTAATCTTTTCCAACACAGAAAATCTGGTTTTGAGATGTTCATGTTCCTCTCCATTGCTCCAGCCCTTTCCAATTTTTCTGAGCTCTGTGAAATAAATTGGCGAGGAGCTGCTGGAGCTGACAGCACGAGCTGATGCCTTTCCAGCAAACAGGATGATTTCATCCCACAATGAAATGCTCTGGAGGAGCTGGGAGTTCAGCCTGGAGCTGGGGTTAACATTCCCTCTCCCTGGATGTGCTGAGGAGCTGAAGCAGGCGCTCAGAGCCTGGCAGCTCCCTCGGGTGGGCACGGCGTGGCTGCCAGCTGAGGTCACACACAGGGGGTGCCTGTGCCACCTCCCTTGTCACAGCAGGGCTGCCACAAACGTCATCTCCCTGTGCTACAGAGGGGCTGAGCACCTCAGTCCCTGTTTTCTGGGAGGGAGCAGCAGAGAGGCCACGGGGAGAGGAGGAGCAGGGTGAAAGGGTGAGCTGGCTGTTTCTAAGGGAACAGCTTGGGGCGGGGGGAAAGGAAAAAAGAAAAAAAAAAGAGGAGAAAAAAAAAGCTAATTTGGCAGAGAGAGGAAAAATAGGGAAGAGGTGCCTGACTGTTCCTGCTTCTCTTCACATGAGAAAATTGCTGTATGGCAGGGAATCAAGTATGCAAAGCTTTAGGGCCCCACCACTGATTGCAGATGACTTAACGAGCCATTTCAGTCCCGTGAGCAGGCTGGAAATGGCACTTGCCACTGTCATTGCAGGCATTTCATCTTCCAGAAGACTAATTAGAAAAGCTTTCACGGACCCATAATATAGATAAGGTACCTGAAATACCTCCAGCCCCAAAGCCCCATGGCAGCTGGGTTAGCTGATTTGTGCTTAATCCAGCAAAGGGTCTTTATTACATTTTCTCCAGTCTGTTCTTGGTGATGTGGTGCAGGAGGAAGATGTTCCTTTACATAACTAAACCAGAACTGAACCCCCTGCCATGTATGTTGGGTAACCAAGCACCTCATCTAAGCCAAAATGGTGAGGAAAAACACTTATCCAAATATTGCCAGAAAGATACATTTCCAACCAGCCCAGGATTAATACTGTCTGTTTCTTATTTGTTAAAAATGAGTTAGTGCCTCAAGGCCATGCTGAAACTGGGTTCTCATTATGCTAATTATACATATATGCATATGGATTCTTTACCAGCCAGAAGAAACTGTCCAGTCAAGGCAGATAATTTTATCTCCTGGTGTCAGTATGTGGCTGGGCTGGGCTAGACCTTGTAGAAGTGTACTCAGATTCCAAGAAAAATGTGAAGTTCTATAGCAGCCACAAATGCACAGATCAGGTGTGGCAATGGCCAGTTCCCCTGATGGTTAATTCTGCTGGAAATTGCTCTGGGTTTGCAGCCATAGGGCTTCATTCTGCCACATTAATTATTGGATTCCTGTGCAGATACTCACAAACCCTCTGTGAGAGGAATTTCTGCAGCACAGATGATGGGTGATAGAGGGTAGTCTGTGTTTCTGGGGTACCTGTTTTGAACAAATTGTGAAGGGCTCGGTCTGAGCTCTGCATTTGTGCTGCCTTTTGGCTGAATCCTCAGCCCTCTGATTGACACCATAATGGCCTGGTTTGTGCTGTGCCAAACATGTTTATTTTCCTGGCAGGCCTGCAGCTCCTCCCCAGGGGAATGGCTTGTGTTGTGTGACACAGTTCTGCTCCACAGGGCTGTGGTTTGAAAGCAGCACCTACAAACTCCCGGTGCCTCCAGAGAGAGGAGAAAATGTCTGCAGAAAAAATCCCCCACAGCGCTGTGTGGGAGCTGCTCCCTGCATCAGCTCGTGCCCTCCTGTAATTAATGAAAGGCTGGACTTCTGCTGTCATCTCCTGCTGATTAATCCCCTTCCCCCAGCAGCAGCAGGCAGCTTTCCTTCTCCCAGTTTGGATCGTGCAGCCTGAGGCTTGTGTGCACTGTGGGAGCTTCACCAGGACCTGCTTTCTGGTGTGCATTCCCCACCCACAGCCAGTGCTCAGTGGGGAAACTGAGGCACGTGGCAGGAAGGCAGCACAGTGCCACTCTCACCGCGGGGGACAATCTTGTCTTAGGTGTTCTTGTGCCAAAGGAATTGGGACTTAGAAACACAGGGAACTGCATGAAAACTGAATCACCACATGTAAATAAACCCCGCTGCCCGGGGATGTGATTGTGCTCTCCAGGTATTTCCCACTCAAGCCCTCAGCCCAGCCTCAGAGCAGCAGCTTGTTGCCTTCCCAAGGGCCCCTTTTCCCTTCCATCCCTCTCTGCTCAGCTGGAACAGACTCATCATTCATAGTCCCTCTAATTTAAGCACCCATCTGACAGGCTGTTTCTCTCCTTCTCCCTGCTGCTGTCTTGCCCAGTGCATCCACCCCCAAAGGGCAAATTTCTCTGTGTGATGTAAAACAGAAACTTCCAGCACTGAATATGATTTGAGGTGGGGCCAGACTCTGATCCCCTCGTTCTCCCCACTGATAGGACAAGAATCATTTCCACTTAGCCAGATTAGGATTCTTTTCCTCTCTGGTTTGGATTCACCATAACCCTCCCACAGGTGACATTCCCTGTCAGTTTTAACCAGAAATGTCATTTTGTGCCACACAGAGGCAGTCATGAAAGGACTGGCTTAGTCAAACCCTCTGTGGGTGAGATCTGTGCCTGTGGGGCCCGGAAATGCGATGATCTTTGAGCAGAGGGGGTAAGAACATCAGTCACACATTCCCTGCACAAAACCAGCCTGTGCAAAGGCCACGTGCATCCGGCTGCCTTCATGCAGCTGTGGTGGATGGGAGCTGGGTTCACTCCCCTGCCCTTTGTCTCACCTGCTCAGCTTTTTGAGGGAGGGAAGGAGGGAGGGACTGTCTCTGTCTCTTGTTCTGTGTTTGCACTCAGTGGGGATTTGCTCCAATCTCAAAGGGCAGCTCTTAGCACCGAGGTTATTCTTATTTTCTCACTTGAATCCCACCTGCTCTGCTTCACCTCCTGCCCCAGCAAGTCCCTGTGGGACCCCAGGGGTGACACACAGAGCAACAGCTGCTCTCCAGTGACAGTGACAGGCTGTTCTGGGGACAGCAGGAACTGGAGCAGGAGTTACAGGAGTGGGTTGGGTTGTACTTTACTCACGGTAAATCCCCAACACTGGAGTTCTGCTCCACACAATCAAATGATTTAGGGAAGCATCACTAGAAAAACCCATCTGAAGAGTGACATTTGAATGTCTGCCTGCCCACCAGACTCCCTCCTTTCCCCACGAGTGTTGCTGTACTGACGTGACTTTTCCTGTGCTATATTTAGCTTGAACACAGATCCGCCAAATGTCGCTGTTTTGTGTAAAACTAGTGTAAAGCCTTAGGAGTAAAAAGGCAGTTTTAACCACAAATCTCCACTGCTTCTATGCCCACATCATCCCCCTGCTCCCCTGCTGAACCTCCAGCCAATTTAAAGCGAGCCAGATGAGTACAAATTACATTTAAAAAGTGCTTCATTCCGGTGTGGCTTTTAGTAAGTTTTGCCAGCAGCAAATCACACCGCTCTCGACCTTTTGACGCGCGTGTTTTTCTCACTGTGTTTCTCACTGACACCGTTACTATAATTAGAATGATGTTGCTCTGTAGCAGCATCTAGTGCCAGAGGCAGAGCCCTGGCAGCACCTTTTCCTTTCCTGGCTGCTCTCCCCGGCCGGAGCTGCTGGTTCAGCTGGCCCGGAGCCACGGAGGAGCGGCACGGGCAGGTGCTCTGGGCTGTCCCTTGTCGCTCACTGTGGCTGTGAACCTGCAGAGAGCGGGGTGGCTGCAGGGGCCAGCCCGGGCTGTTGGTGCCCAGGACCAGCCCTGCGGCGGCTGGAGCGCTCGGCCACGGACTGGCGCAGCCTTCTCCCGGCTCCTTCTCCTCCTGCCATCGCTGTCACGGCTCGTGTCATCGGCCTCATCATGACAAACCACGGGCACCGGAGCTGTTTCCAGGGCAACCCCGCTGGCTCCCAGCTCCCGCACACACCGAGCTCCCGCCGCTCCGGCAGCGCTGCCCCCCGTGCCCCGTTTCGGTGCCGGGCTCAGTGGGGAGGAGCAGCCGGGGCTCCGTGCGATGCCCTGGCTCCCTGTTTGTCCTCTCCTCCTGAGCGGGACAGCCCGGGGGGCGTCTGTCCCGAGCTCTTCTCCTGTTTGTGGCGCACGCAGCGGGGTCTGCACGCTGCCTTCCCACGGCTGCCGGGGGAAAACAAACACCCCGAAAAACCCGAGGGGTGGCACCGAAGAGGTGCCCACGGCTGTCCCCGCTGCAGACGCGCCCCCCTCCCGGTACCGGGGCTGGGCGGAGCCGGGGGCCGCCCCTTCCCTGCCGGTGGCGGAGCCGAGCCTGCCCCGCTCCGTTCCCGCCCCGCTCCGTTCCCGTTCCCGCCCCGTTCCCGCCCCCGCCCCAGCTCGGCTCTCCCGGCCGCGCTCGGCGCTCGGCGCTGGCGGCTCGGCGGGGCCGGCGGGGCCCCATGGCCGGCTCGGAGCATCGCCCCCGGCCGCCGGGCAGCGCGGCGGGGCGCTGAGCGCGGCCCCGGGGCTATGAGCGGGGCACGATGATGATCGACAGCCAGGTGAGTGCAAGGGGCACGGCCGCCTCCGTCCCCCCGCATTGCCCCGGGCCGGTGCGGCGCTGCCGGGCTCCGTTCCCTGCGGAGCCCTCGGCCCACGCGTGTCCGCGGCCGTGACCGATGGGGGCGCGGAGCCGGGGGGCTCTGCCGGGGCTCGCCGGGCTCTGTAGCTGCAGGTGGCCGTCCCTTGCTGTCTCTTGGGGCCGGGGTCGCTGTCCGTGTCAGCAGCCCCGGCCCCCGGTCTGCGGAGAAGCAGCAGCTTTGCCGAGGGAGCGGAGGGAAGTCTGTTTGTCAATGTTTTTTGGTTGATTTTTTCGCTTTCTGTTTGTGCAATGGTTAATGCGGCTGGGAGAAGAGGAGCTGAAGGATGGGGAACGCGAGGGACGTGGTTTGGGACAGGCTCTGAGGGCGCTGCGATGCTGCAGCAGCCGCTGCGCTGCGATGCTGCCGGCGCTGCCGCCTGCTGTGCCCAGCCAGGGCCGGCTCCCCTGGCACCCCTCAGGCCAGGGGGCATCCGCAGCTCCCTTGTCTCTGCCTGGTGTGTTTATGAGGCCAAAGAAGCTAAGGTGGGCTAAAGCTTTGCAATCGAGCCGAGGTTGGGCTAAAGCTTTGCGCTCCCAAACCCCCTGGTGCTTTTGGGGTAGGGGAGGATGAAGCAAAGGGATGAAATTTGGGGGTGGCAGCAGAGCATGACTCTGGCTTTGGTCCTGATGCTCCTCCGACTTTTTGCTTCCTCTTCTTCTGATGTTTGGTCCCATCCCTGGGAAGGGGGGGCTGTGCTGCTGCCCTTGGGGGGGTGCTGGGAATGTAAGTGGGCAGCAATGGCTCCTTGGAGACCAGGGATGAATCGAGGGAAGGGCTGATGCTGTGCTGGAGAAGTGGGCTGGGATCCATTTTTGGACTGGAAAACGTGCATTCCAGAGCTGCCTCCTGCACCCTCTGGGTCTCTTTGGTCTGGGCCTCACTCACCTTGGTCCAGCCCAAAAAACAAAAGCTGAATAAGCTCTCCTGGGGGCCCCTGTGTGAGGCAGGCCCTGGTGCCACACCAGTGTGTGCTGGATGGTGAAATGTCCCTATGGAAAAGGGGATTGGCAACCAAAATACCAGAGTCTGGGTCCTGACCCTGCCTAGGGTCATGAACGTGAGTTTTCTGCCATTATGGAGTGGGAAGATTGATCTTGCTGGGAGATGCAAAAAATTAAATGTGTAAGGTTGTCTGGAAAAAGATGTTCAAAGCCTCCCAGGCTGGGGAGTGCATGTGGCATCCTACAGAATGTTTTGCATTAAGCTCTCAGCTTTAGTCTTCCTGTCACGTTTTTATGCTCACCCCATTTTATATATTAATTTATAGTTATATTTTATATATTAATTTATAGTTATATTTTATATATTAATTTATAGTTATATTTTATATATTTATTTATAGTTATATTTTATATATTTATTTATATGTATATTTTATATATTTATTTATAGGTATATTTTATATGGGTAAACTGAGGCACGTAGAGATATTTGTTCCAAGCCCGGGATCCTGTGTGGGTGGAGAGCAGAGGTTTAAAGTCCTGGTTCCTCCTGCTGAAGGGGATGAACCTCTCTGCCTTTTAAGGGGTGCAATTCATTGAGGTCCCGTTGTTTGTGGCTACCAGTTAAGAGGAATTTCCAGCTGCAGCCGCACCCTGCCAGTTCTGAGGGCTGCACAGCTACATTTTTCATGCCTTATAAATGTTCCTCTCCCTGGTTGCTAAGGGAAAGACCCACACAAACAACTGCTAAAACTGAGTGTTGCAAAGTAAATAAGCTGAGCAAACAGGGAGGTTTTTTTCATCTCTGAGTGCTGCAGGTGTGTCGTTCCAGGTGTCCCGACATGTGAAAGCCAAGGCTCACGTGCAAGGCTGAATTTCAGCCTTTAAAACAGAAACCTGCTCTTGAGCTGGGTCAGGAGGTGGCTTCCATCCCGATCCAAGCTCCCAGGGCTGCAGGCTCATCCCCTCTGTCCCTCTCTGGCCGTTCGGGAGGGAGAAGGGAGCAGATGGTGGATGAGCAGCCTTGGGCTGGCTGGGGGCAGGAGGGAGCTCAGCTCGGCGGGAGCTGCATTCGCCGCCGTCTCTTCCCTTTCATCTGCCCCCAGTGTCTGAAGTGGCTCCAGGGCTCGGAGTTAACCCTTGGTGCTGCTCTGCAGGGGCAGGGGGGGCGAGCTGGCAACAAGTGATAGCGAGGGAGGGTGCAGCTGGCAGCAGGGGCCGGGAGGAGCAGGTGGAGGGATGCAGAGTCCCTCCTCGGCATGGCTCAGCCGCTCCATCTGGAGCTCCCACTCACACAGCCCGAGTCTGTGTGCCTGGGCTGATCAGACATGAGCAGAGGATGCAGCGACTGCTGCAGGCTCCAGAATAAATCTCTGGGATGTTGTAATGATGGATCTGACATCCCCTAGCTCGGTGCAGTGGGTTATCTCTTAGCCAGTTTGCTCAGTGGAGAAATGAGGGGCTTTTCAGGACTTTGGGGCTGTGTTTTCCATCTCCTCGTAGTGTTTTCACTCTGTCATTCCCTAAATGGGGCCTGACTCTGCTGGACCTGATCAGGGCAATCAGGGCTTCAGATCTCAGGTGGTGATCTCCAGAGCAATCTGTACTATCCATCAAAATGGATTTTGCTTCTGATACCTTTCCCATTGCTATAGCAACCCATCTGACGGGGATGCCAGCACACTTCCCAGGCAGTGTGTGCAGGGAAACTGCTTCACCTGCCACCAAGCTGCCACCACTCATGGGGCAGGGCTGCTCAGCTGGAAACTGCACTCAGGTGCTGAGCCCGGAGGGGCAGAGGAGCTGCTGCCAGCTCCCTCAGGCTGACCCTGCTCTCCCAGGTGTCCCCACCACCTGGAGTTTCCCTGGGATATCGGGGTGATGCAGCACAGCTGGGGGAGTGCACGGCGCCTAGTGCCAGGATCTGGGATTTCTCTCCAAAGGAGATGCTCAGGGTGGTGAGAAGGAGCTCATCAAGTCTTGGTGAGTGTTAGGGGCTGCTTCCCTCTTCCCCCTCCCCTTGCCTGTGGAGAGGATGGAAGATGGGTCTCAGCTTCAGGGGCTGATAGAGAAGGAGGGATTTTGCCTGCTTTGAGTGAGCCCGTTCCCTCCTCCATGTCCTTCAGACTCTGCAGTCACCAGATGGACTCCAGCATGTTCTGCTCTGCCTCTCATCCTGCTGTCCAGTGCTTTCTGTGCACACCAGGGGCCATCCAGCTGTGGCATCCGCCAGGACAGCTGTGGGGCCGCCTTCCCTCTGCAGTGATGGTGCTGCCCGGGGCTGTGCTGTGCCCGGTGGGACTGCCAGGCTCTGTGACCCTGCGTGGGCCGGCCAGGGCTGCCCGGAGCCCGGCGGGGCCGTGCAGCAGATGGCACTGTTGTTTTCCCGATGAGTTATTGCCGTGGGTTCGCTTTCCCAGCGCTGGGAAGGGTCGGCGGTGATGGCAGCGGGGACAGAGCCAGAGTCCGGCTCCCTGGGAAAGCCCAGCTCGCCAAACTGGGCCGTGCTGGGACAGCAGAGCTCGGTGTGCGGGCACTGCTCGGCCAGGAGGAGCCGTGTGTGTGTTGAGTGACACAGATCTGAGCTCCATCTTTGGAGATCCCGGCTCCATCCTGAGGAATCCCAGCTCCGTCCTGGGGGGATCTCAGCTCCATCCTGGGGGATCCCGGCTCCATCCTGGGGGGGATCTCGGCTCCATCCTGGGGGATCTCGGCTCCATCCTGGGGGGGATCTCGGCTCCATCCTGGGGGGGATCTCGGCTCCATCCTGGGGGGATCTCGGCTCCATCCTGGGGGGGATCTCGGCTCCATCCTGGGGGATCTCGGCTCCATCCTGGGGGGGATCTCGGCTCCATCCTGGGGGGGATCTCGGCTCCATCCTGGGGGGGATCTCGGCTCCATCCTGGGGGGGATCTCAGCTCCATCCTGGGGGGATTCCGGCTCCATCCTGGGGGGGATCTCAGCTCCATCCTGGGGGGGATCTCGGCTCCATCCTGGGGGGGATCTCAGCTCCATCCTGGGGGATCTCGGCTCCAGCCCCGCAGCCGCCGTGGGAGACCCCAGCAAGCCCGCGTCAATCACTGCGTCCTTCCTATAAAAAGCAATCCCTGATCCCGCGTTCCCTTTGATGCCTGTGGCCGCTGTCACCAGCCCAGCCGTGTCCCAGCTGTCCCCAGCAGTCTGTGACCAGCAGGGACCGTCCGTGACCTTTCCTGGGGCCGCCAGGCAGAGCCGCTGCCGCATCCAGGAGCTCCTTCCAGTGCCCGGGGCTGGCTCAGCCCTGGCATCCAGCTGTGCCAGCAGTTTGGGTGCTCCCAAACCAAATCCATCCCGCCCCTCCCGGCGCCGGCTGCGCTGGCAGAGCCTGCAGATGTTGACAGCTTTTCCCGATGGGATCGCCCGAGTCCAGCCTGTGTGACTGCCCTGGGGCTCACCCGCCCGATTTCCTCGAGGATTTGCGGTTTTAAGGGGCCGGGTTTCCTGGGGACCTCTCGGCTCCCAAGGCCCCGCGGGTGTCCCGGCAGATTCCCGCTGTCTGTGCCGACATCCCCACCTTGGCTGCAGGTCAAGAGCAGCGTTTGGGGATTTGGAGACATCAGCCAACGCCAAAGGCAGCTCGGTGCTGCGGGATCACCGAGTTTCTGCTCCCTCGAGGCCCTGCAGTGCAGCAGGAGTTCATCCTCTGCACGGATTTACAGCCCCCGCAGGGTTTGCTGTGCCCCTCAGGGCTCCTGTGCTTGGGGCTGCCGAGCCTCACATGGAATCGGTGCAGCTGGAATTCAGTGTCCTTCACCACCCTGCCCCCATCCAAAGATGGGAGGAAAGGGAAGCAGGGTGAAGGGGCTGGGGAGAAGGAAGGGCTGCAGGGATGGCCTGATGGGTCAGAGAGGGTGGAGAAGCCCTTCATTGGTCTGTCCTGCCCTGGAGAAAATCAGAAGCTTGAGGTATGGTGGCAGAGCTGTGGAATGTCAGAACATGTGGGATGGCACCCCAGATCAGGCCCCACACTCCCCTGTAGGGTCCAGAAGAGAAAAGGAGAGGAGAGAAGCTGGGTGAGGTGTGGTGCACACATTGCTGTGGGCTGGGCAGTGGCTGCTCAGATCACTGGAGGAGCACTCCAGGCAGCCTGCAGAGTTCCCTGTAGGGTCTGGAAGAGAAAGGGAGAAGCTGGGTGAGGTGTGCTGCAGACATTGCCGTGGGCTGGGCAGTGCTGTTGGGGGGATCACTGGAGGAGCACTCCAGGCAGCCTGGAGGGGATGTGCAGGTGGCTGGCACAGCCTGGGGGTGATGCTGTGCTGGGATTCAGGATGTGGCCGTGTGAGCCTGCTCTCCCTGGGCTGCTGACACCCGAGTCTGCCTCACGGGCTGCTCAGGACTTCCGCTGTCCCTTTTTATCTTTCCTTTTCCGTGCAGTCCCACTCCGTTCCCACTCCCCTGCCATAAACAAACACCCGGGGCTGGCGGCAGGAAGCAAACCCTGCAAAGCCCTGGAGGAGCCCGGCCGGCTCCGGGGAGGTCGAGGCCATCCCTGAGCACAGCCAGGAGGTCCCTTTGAAGTGCCCGGCAGCCGCCCTGCCCTGCTCCTTTAGCCCCGCTGGCTCCATCCCACGGCGCATTTCCCACCCGGTGTTTCCTGCCTGTCCCTCTGGCGGTGTCCCACAGCTCCTCACCTCCCCGGGGCTGTGACACCCCTGGTGTGAATCACAACGGGCAGCCAGGGGGGTTGGAAAAGGCCAGGGCAGGCAGGAACAGGGTGGGCACACCTGGGGGCTGCTGCATGTCCTGAATTGCAGGGAACAGGAGCACAGCCATGGTCCTGAATGACAGAGAACAGGGACACAGCCATGGTCCTGAATTGAAGGAACAGGGACACAGCCATGGCCCTGAATTGCAGGGACAGGGACACAGATATGTCCCTGAATTGCAGGGGACAGGGACACAGTCATGGCCCTGAACTGAAGGAACAGGAGCACAGCCACGGTCCTGAATGACAGAGAACAGGGACACAGCCATGGTCCTGAATTGAAGGAACAGGGACACAGCCATGGCCCTGAATTGCAGGGACAGGGACACAGCCATGGCCCTGAATTGAAAGGAACAGGAGCACAGCCACAGTCCTGAATGGTGGGATCCACGAAATTTTCCAAATTTTTCCAGATTTTCCCTGTGCCGGCCACCACTGACCCCTCCCTGGCCACTCTGGGTGTCACAGCCCAGCTTTTTGGGGCATTTGGGGCATTTCCTGGGGCTGGCTGCTGCACAGGGTGGTTCTGACTGGTTACACAAGCTCCCTTTGCACTCCTCCCAGTGCTGCCTGGAAGGGTGTTTAGTTAATAGGATTATAAAGCTTTCCTGTCGTCAGGCAATGGAAATCAATGAAGGGCCCCTGGGAATGAGCCTCATCCCATTTACAGCCCAGCCCAGCAGGGCTGTGTGGCCAGGGCTGCTGAAGGGGGGACGAGCTGCCCCCTCCCTGGTGTCCCCCACGCTGCTGGGGCCTCCTGGAAATAAGGAAAAGCAAAGCTATTGTAAAGTGTTTGGACCAAATTCCTTCTTGAACGCCAAGAATTGAAAATCCTTGCTTCTGTAAAAATGGATTTTTGCATCAAATTTGGTGGGATTTGCTTGAACAAAACAAAGACAAAACTTCAGACATCACTCCCTATCACCCTGTGGATAAAGATGCAGATTCTTGGTGTAATTATAGCTCAGTGCTGTTTTCAGCAGCCAGTCATACCCATTCCCAATTACTATGGGGGATGCTTTTCATGGGTGCAGAGAGAGCCTGTGGAGATATCTGTGGAGATAGATATCTGTGGAGATATCTATGGAGATAAAGCATTTTCCAAAGAAAATGGTGAAGGGTCCAGTGGGGCCATCTGAGGAGTGGCTGAGGGCACTTGGCTCTTTGGCTGGACAAAAGGACACACTGATGTCTGCACTTCCCTCACGAGGGGCAGCTCTGATCTCTCTGCTCTGGGGACCACTGACAGCACCTGAGGCAATGGCTGGAGCTGGCTTGAGAAGATTTAGGTTGGACATCAGGGAAAGGTTCTTCCCCAAAGGGTGCTGGGCACTGCCCAGACTCCCCAGGGAATGGGCACAGCCCCAGAGCTCCAGGAGTGCTTGGACAATGCTCTCAAGCACAGGGTGGGCTCGTTGGGGTGTCCTGGGCAGGACCAGGAGTTTGATTTGATGATCCTTGTGGGTCCAGTTTGGGATTCTCTGAAATGCAGAGGCTGCTCCCAATCCACTCGTGCCAGCTGTGTGTCCCACCAGCTGCAGGGATGCAGCTGGGGCAGTGCCTGGGATCCCACAGGCAGGCAGGATATTGATGCAGCCCCTGTCTATCCGAAAGTGCTGGATGTTCCCCAGCTCCTGTGTGTGCTGCTGGGCTGGTGCACAGGAATCCCTGGAACCCAGGAATTTTCCCTTTCTGCAGTCAAAAACGATGGCTTGAGCTGAGAGCAGGTGCTGCTCTGCAGTGCCTGGGGGGCTCTGCCCTCCCCTCTGCTCTCAGTAACATCAGCAGCTCGGCAGGATGGGCTCATTCACGAATTTCTGTGATGCAAAGGGAGCTCCCAGCTGCTGTCCCCAGCATGCAGCAGGCTCCCAGCCCCTCCCTGCACGTTTCTCTGCACAGGGGCAGCTCTGGAAAAGCCCAGGGCGGGTCTGGCCACAGCCCCCAGGGAGGTCAGGAAGGCTCTTGGTGCTCTCTGGGCTGTCTCCAGCAGCGCTGACAGCCCCGGGCTGTGCTCAGCCCCTCCCTGCCGTGTCCCTGCCCTGCCGCAGGGGATTCCAGGCGGGAATGCCTCTCTGTCTGTGTCTGACCCAGCACGGAGAGCTCTGCCCAAGGCTCCCCTTGCAGCCAGGGAAGCCACGGAACCTTCACTGTCGCAGTGCGAGGGTGGGGAGCTGCAGGGAAACTTCCCGAGAAATCAACCTGCTGCGGGAATCTGGCCGTGCAAAAAGTGTTTCCCATCCCCTTGGCTGCCGGAGAGGCGACTGCACGTGGTGGAGGCTTCTTTAACCCCTGGAGGCTGCAGAACAGGGTGAAGAGGGAGGATTGGGAGAGCCCTTGGCTCAGGGCGCGGGGCTGGGGACCTGCAGGCTGCCAGAGCTGTGTCTGTTATCTCTGGAGCCCGGGGCTCGCTGTGTGCCAGGAGCAGAGGTGTGGATGTGCAGATAACCCCTGGGCCATGGGAGATGTGGGGTACAGCACGGGAGGAGCTGGGCTGTGTTAGCACCCCGAGAGCAAGCTGCAGGGCTGGGGAGGCTGCAGCTCCTCCTTTGGGTTTGTTTCAGCTCCAGCTGGGCCCTGGAAGTTGTGCTGAAGGGAACAGCCCTGCCTGGTGCTGGGGGCCCAGCCAAGTGGGGGAATCAGTGGGTGCCCCATGTCTGGCAAGCACTGCAGGGTGTGCTGGGCACCAGCTCCGGTTGCCTGCAGGCTTGTGCCCCCACAGAGGTGCCCTGGCCTTGCTGCCAGCCTGCTCCTGCCACACACAGCTGCTGCTCTGGCCTGCTGGCACTTGGGAGGAGTCCCTGTGGAAAAATCACCCTGGGTGACAGTGGGGATGGTCCTGGCTCACTGATACCCTCAGCTCTGTGTCCCCCTGGCATCTTTGTCTTCTCCAGCAATGGCATTTGCAGTGGAAGCAGCTGGACTGGAGTGGCACAGCTGAGCCTTGCTGTCACCTGTGCTGTGCCCACCTGGTCCTTGCAAGGCCCAGAGCTGGCCCTAGAGGGACAGGATGTGCTGGCATTTGGGAGCTCATTCCTGTCCCCACTCTGCCTGTGCTGCAGGCTGCCCTGGCAGGCTGGTCTTTGGGGAAATGATGAGGCTTTTCCTTAGGTCTGGAGCTGCAGGACACACGTGGACAAACATGACAGTTTGTGCCATCTTCCTGCAGTGCCAGCTCCAAAGGCTGAGGTGTGTGCCCAGCCTGGCAAGAGGGGCAGGGCGCAGCCAGCCCAGCAATCCGGGCACTGAGCAGGTGTGAGCCCTGTGCCAGGGATTTCCCGGCAGCAGAGCCACGCCCGGGTCTCCCCGTGTGCTGCACCTGGGGTGGGGAAACCACGGAGCTGTCACTGAAAGGGCTCATTCTGGTGGGAAACCATCCTGGGGTGAGCCTGGGAGGGTGATGGGAGCAGCCATGCACTGCAAGGAGCTCTGTGGTCCTGTCCACACGGCTCCTTGGAACGGGGGCAGGAGGGAGAGGGGATCTGCCCACGGACACCGGCTCCTTGCCCACCCTGTGTGAGCGCTCCTGGCACGGCTGTGCCAGGGTGGAAGGGCAGGAACCCCCTCCTGGAGCAGCTCTGCGCACCCGGGGGCTGCTGCAGGGCTGTTCCCAGCCTGATCCCTGTCCGCAGCTCCCTGGAATCCCCGGGAAGTGTTGCCATGGCAGCCCCGAGCGCGGCTCCCTCCGGTGCCCACCGGGAGAGCTCTCGGCATCCCCGGCACCGAGCTCCGCCGGGCACCGCGGGCAGCAGATCCCTTCCCCCGTTCAGGAAGCAGAAATGTGTCCAGGGAAGCAGAAATGTGTCCAGGGAAGCAGAAATGTGTCGTGTGGGTTCCCTCTGCTCCCTTCCCCAGCCGGGAGCCGCGGTCCCGGTGCCCTTGTGTTGGGGAAGATGAGACAGGGAAGCCTTATAAAAATGATTGTCTGGGAAAAGATTTTGAGAATATGGAAACTATAAGTGAGATTGAAATGAAAGCAAGCTTTGAGATACCTCAGTTACTGAACAACTGGAAAACAATGGTGTGGCCAACTGAAGGTAATCCCCTTTTGATGGAACAACACCCTCTGCTTGCAGACAGGCCCAAGGGTCAGAGCAGACCCTGCCAGCTTGGCAGAAGGGGCCCAAAGAGGACTTTGTAGGGTTTAAAATGTAACACAGAACAGTAATGTAATGATTCTTATAGGCTGCATGTAAATGCTATAGGATTTGTATATTATACTAGATTGGTTAGTGAGAATCAGAATATTCAACACAGAAGAAGATTTATTGTATTGTAATGAGAACCTCGCTCTCTTACCCCTTTTACTCTCTCACCCTCTCATCCTCTCTCCCCCTCTCTTCTCTCAGTCCTGCTCTGAGCTGTGCCTGGCAGCTCCCAGCAGGGCCCTGCCCCCAGGCCCTTTGCAATAAACCCCAAGTTCCACGACCTGGCTGCAGAGATCTCTCATCTCCATCCGTCCCGACCGTGCAACCCCTGACGCTCCCACACCCCTGCATCCTCTCAGCCCCGTTGCTGCGGTGACCGTCTCCATGGAGACCGAGCAGCATCCCGAGCACCGCGGCAGGGGATGTGCCCCCCTCCCCACGGGGACACACTCAGCCCCCAGGGGAGCGTGGAAAATGGAGAATCCCTCAAGTGTGTGGCAAATGTGTGGAGGAATCCCAAGGAAACTTAATTGGTTTTCCCCCACCCCTGCTTTAATGCTTGTTGGCTTTCACTCCACGCTGGTAATTGCTGCTCTGCACCTATTAAAAGGCTGTCTCATGCTTTGCACGGGCTTGATTGGGAATTAATTTTGCATATGTATCTATTCTGGGGAGCATGGGGAAGTTATTCAGCATGCTGAATGCCAGACAGGCTTTCCAGAGGTGTGAGGTGCAGCACGGGCTGTGCCTGCTCCCTCCTGAGAGGAAAATGACAGTGGCTTCTCCAAATAAAACCCTGAAAACGATGATGCAGATTCAAATCAATGGGATTTATTCCCACAATTAGTTTGGGAGAAGATAGGTTGTGGGTGCTTGTGTGTATCCCATTAGAAATCCCTCTTGGATGTCAAGGTGATTTTGATTTTCACTGGGAATTAGGTATCCTACCTGCACGTGGTCTCCTGGAAATCCCACCATGTCTGCCTCTCTAAACCTACCCACATGCTTTCTGTAAACACCACATTTCTCCAGAGAAATGCTGTTTGGTTGGGATTTCTGTGGTTTTGAAACCAGATTTCCTCTTTCTATTACTGAGAAGTGTCAAAAGGGAAGAGCTGTTGGGATTTTCCATTTGCCATTTACTTGTCACGGCCCTTTCTTTCCCCCTTTGCCTTTCTATCAGCCTCACACAGTGACAATAAACCTGCAGGTTTTGTGTCATTTCTCTCAAGTACCTCACTCTGGTGCAGGATGCTGTGATGTTTGGGCATGGAGTTGCAATTTCCTTTGAAAAACAAACTCACCATTGTAATTCCTGGGGAATTTCTTTCATTTTGTGGGTGTCTTTGATGCTTGACATCAAGCATTGGAGTCAGCCTTCCTTTGTGAGTCACTGGGTGTCAGGAATGCCCAGGGCAGAGGTTGGTCACCGGTTTTTGGGGCATCCCAAATGTTCAGCAGTGCTGGGTGCTAAGATCCTCCTGTGCATGAATTTATCCCTAGAAGCTGCACTTACCTGTGCAGGGGTTCATGGGGTGCTCAAAATGATGTTTTTGCAGGGTGACAGAGGCTGTTTGCACCTTAAGGAATGGCTGCATGTCCCAGTGCAGGAGCCATTCTGTCCCTGGGGCAGCAGCAGAGCAGTTGGGAGCAGGATGCACCCAGCATAGGAATTGCAGTGAATTTCCCCTGCAGTTGCTCTGTTCCTGCCAAGACTCTTACTGGAAAACAGTATTTTCCCAGTAATGGTTGCTAAGCACTGAGCTCCTGTGATGGGCTTTATCTGCTCAGCTGGAGCTGCCACAATAAAGCTCCAGAGTGAAATGAAACAGGGAAACATCAGAGCCTGAGCTGGGGCTTCCCTGTCCTCCAGAGGCAGCACCAAGAGATTTCCCCTCACCCTGGAGCCTGTGGGGCTGCAGCAGCACCTCAGTCCTGTGCCAGAGGGGAGGGCTCCCCTGTTTTCCTGCTCAGGGATGGTTCCTGCTGGCAGATCTGGGATCCCAGCAGGGTTTGTGCTCACATCAGCCAGGCTGGGGGAGCAGGAGGGTGAAGCTGTCGCTCAAACCCCTGCGTGGGATCATCCTGTCTGGGCTGGTTTGTTTTGTGTCTCTGCTGCAGATCTCCCAGTGGGAAGGGTTCAGAGCCACTCTCCTGTCTCACTGAGGGTTCCCCAGTGTCTGGGGCAGGTGCATGGGGACTCTGGTGGGTGGGCATGCATGAGCTGGCCCCAGCAGAGGAGGGGAAGGCTCCCCACCATCTCTGGGGCTGTGGGAATGCCCACAACATCTGGCTGCTTGCCTTTGACTGAAGCATTCCCTGCACAGCAGCTCCCATGTCCCATCAATCCACCATGTCCCGTTCCTGCTGTTTTGGGATGGATCTCTGGAGCATCTCTTCCCCAGCCTCTGCTGCTGCTCCTTTGCCTGGTGTCCCTCCTGGGACTCCGCACTCAGAATTTTACTTTCCTTTGCAGCCTGCCTGTGTGGTTTGTGACTTTTCCAGAAGGCTTGTCCCTTTTGGCATCTTCATGGCTGCCAGCTGGGAGGTCACTGGGCTGTAGGGGCCAGCAGAGCACACTGAGCCCTGGCAGAGGTGTGTGACAACCTCTGAGTCTGTCCCTAGCCCTGGAAGTCCAGGGAAGCCCTAGAAACCAGGGAACCAGCAGGTTCCAGCAGGACTCCTACACCTCCACACCACCTCTGCAGAGATTCCTGTTCTCATAGTACACATCAGCTGCTGAACAGGATGATGAGCTCCTGGGAATGGTAGCCCTTGGAGACTCTGGCGTTTGAATGTGAAATCTGTGTCCTTCCCAGGATGTTTGGAAGCTGCAATCTCAGCTGACCAAGCCCTGCTTGTTACTGGAGAGTTGTTGTTGGAAAGCCAAGCTCTGCTGACCGATTGTTGCAGGCAGGTGAGTAACCCGAGCTGGGCTGAAGCTCAGGTTTGAATCACCTTTCCTGGAAGCAGAGCTGAGGGCACTGCCTGTGCTGAGGGCAGGGTTTGGTGCTGGTGAAATGTGGGACAGTCCTCCATGGGAATGCACTTTGCACTGAGTCACCAAGGAATCATCAAGGAGCAGGACAGAGACTGCCAGGGAGTTTCCAGGGCTGGGGCACTGCCTCTCTGCCCTGAAAAGAGTTGCCAAAATTCTCTCAGTCAGCAGCTGGGGCATGGCCCTGGACATTTGCCTTGTGCACATGTTCCAGCTGTGATCCCCCCTCTCTCCTCCCCTGCAAATCTATTCCCGGGGCTGCTGCAGTGCTGCCTTCTCATCCTCGCTGCTGCTCATCTCAGCCATATGGTGGATGAAAAATCTGCCCAATTTCCACTTAAAACTTAATTTATGGTGAGTTTATCCCTACTTGGTCTTGTTCCAGGCTTGCCCATTAGCTCCCATTCCTGCAGCATGTAAGGGCTGGTTTTCTCATCCTGCATTTCCCCCAGGAATGATGGGCAAGACCCACACTCAGCTGGGAAGGGCCCCAGCTCCCACTGCGATGGCAGGGAGGGTCCGTGAGCGTGTGAGACCCCTCTAACCCCGGCTCTTGGCTCTGGCTCCTGCGAGGATGAGTCAGCCCGGGGCGCTGGCTTAGCGCTGAGCGGGGCTCTGCCAAGCCGGGCTTACCTAACGCCGCAGGAATGCCTGGCTCAGCGGGGCTCCTCGGCTCTGCTCCGGCACCCGGGCGTGCTGGAGCTGTGATTGTGGCCTCGGGCAGGGCTGCGTTTGGGAAAGCTGGGAAAAGCTGCACAATCCCAGACCTTTGCCCTGCAAGAGGCTCCTCAAAGTGGGACCCACAAAACCACCCCAAAGCGCCCAGGAAGTGCAGGGTCTGTCCATCCTATTTATGTCACCCCTGCAAGAAGGGCAGTGTAAGGACATCAGCTCCTGTTTGTCTGGGATTTTCAGTGGCATTTCACCCTGGTCCCTCTGTTGGGTGCGGATTTTCATTGGCATTTCACCCTCCTCACCCTGTTGGGTGTGTGGCTGGCCCCAATGTCTCCCCGGTCGGTTGTGAATCAATGAACCCACCAAACTGCTCCTGTCCTGCCGTCCTCACTGGGAGGGGACACCCCGAGTGTCCCCCCTGCCACTGGGCCCGGCCTCTGCAGCTGTTGAGGGTGAGGTGGTGGCTCATGGGCTTGGCCCAGGCTCCCTCCTGTTTGTGAGAGCAATAACGCCCGTGTGATCTGTGTCTGCAGGTGATAACATGGATTGCTCCATGTTGAGACACCCATTCCACTGCTGCTCTTGGTGATTTTCACGCCCGATTTCATGCCGTGCTTCCTTTAGCAGAGCTCCAGTTTGGGTTCGCAGGTTCTGTGGTGGGAAAGGCACCTGGGAATGCTCACCTGGGCAAAACCTTCCACCCACAATTGTGCTCCAGATGAAGTGATCACCAGCACTGATGGTCTCTCAGTGCCATGCTGCATTCTCAGTGCCACAAGGTTCCCGAGCACTCTGGATGTGAATTATTTAAGCCTCACTGTGGTCCTTGGAGCACAGGAAGGCGCTGAGCTGAACCTGCCCCTGACAATGGAAAACAGAGATGGGAGAAGAAAGGGGGAGGCTCCAGCTCCGACCATTCATTCTCCCTCCGTTTCACACCCTCTCATCCTTCCAGCCCTGCCTGTTTGCCTGTCACAACAGCCAGAGGGGAATGCTGTAAGCGCCGCGGTTTGATCACAGTCGCAGCCCAGCAGCAGCAGGCAGGACCTGTTGTGCGTCTCCGAGACAATGCGCGGGCTCGGCGAGTGCCACGCATGCCGATGAGGCTGGGGAGCTCCCGGCGGGGCCGAGCCGAGCCGAGCTCACCCCGAGAGGAAGGAGAAGCTGGGGGAAGGCAGGGAGGGAGCCGGGGCAGGCAGAGAAGCGGGGCCGCTTCCCCAGCCCCGCAGACGGGCGCGCACACGGGCGCGCTGCTGACGGGCGCGCACGCCCAGCTCCCGGTGCGGCTCCTCGGCGCTCTTTGATTCGCGAGGGAGGAAATAAGAGCTCGTAGGAGCGGCAAGAAGCAGCAGCTGTTGGAAAGATGTGCTGACAAAATTGGGAGAGAGAAAGAGAGAGAGAGAGAGATATCTCCGATCGGTTTCGCCGCCTGGGCTGGACCTGCTCCCGGCGGAGGAGAGAGAGGAGGAGGAGGAGGAGGATGAGCAGCCCCTCCATCCCCGGGAAGATGGAGGCGAAACCTTTGTTCAACGTGCAGAAGGCTCTGGTGCAGCCCGTGCAGATGTGCATGTTGGATATCCCCCTGAGCGTGCAGGATGACGATGTGAGTAGGAGGCTCGGGGACACGGTGGGAGTGCGGGGGCAGCCGGGGGCCGTGACCCCACCCCGGCACCAGCCGGGGGTGCTGAACTTGTGGTGGCAAAGTTGACGATGCCAAGAGCTGGCACCGCCTCCAGATGTGACCGTTTCCTCTCTCAAGTGCCGTATCCCGAGGCAGGCGGTGGCGCTTGCCAAATCCAGGGCACCAAAACCAAAGGAGGGGTTTGGGAGGCAGGGGAAGCCTTCCTGCTGTTGTGGCTCGATGCAAAAAGGAGGGTTTGCTGTGCGTGTCCTGGCTCTGCTGCCCGTGAGACCCTGGATTCTTGGTGGCTGCCCTGCCTGCTGTCCCTGTCACTGTCACCACCCCTGGGCTTCGGTCCTGCCCTGCTGCAGCTGCAGGGTTTGGTTCACCACGCAAAAATTGGTGTGGATTGCAGCATTGAGGGAGGCAGAGCTTTCCCAATGTGGGTCAGGGGATTCCTGCTGAGGGCTCCTCTTGCCACCTTCACTCTGCCCCTCTCAGAAACACACCCCGAGTCTGACTGTGCATGAGGGACCCTGGGATAAACCTGCTGGGGAACCCAAAATCAGGGGTGATGCTTTTTAGGGCTGGTGGGTGGTGAGTGATCGATGTCCCACCTGTGTAAGGGTTCAGGGTGTGATCCAGGTGCTGTGAAAATTTGAGGCCAAACTTGCTTTGATTTTTGGAGCAGGGAAAGTCCATCTCCTGCTGTATGTGCTCAGGGCGTGTAGTGTCACTGCAGGAGCCTTAAATCTGGATTTTCTCCATGGCCACCAACTGTTCTGTCACAATCACTGCTACCTTCTCTCCAGCATTGTCTGTGTGTCTAAAGAGGTGAAATGAGAGCACAAAAACGAGCCCAGTTCTCTGGGAGGAGGGAGCACTTTCCTGCAGGGAGGTGTGTTGGATCCTGGCAGGGCTGGGGAGCCCCAGCCCAGCATCCTGAGTGTCCCTGTAGGCACAGGGGACTTGCAGGGAGCCTCCTATTTTTAGAAACAGCCCGGGGGGCTTTGCCAGCCTCGACAGTGTTGCTGCACTAATGAGGATAATGAGGATACCTGTGGCGGCCACTGCGGAGCTGCTGGGGTGTGCCGGGGTGGGCAGGTGCCTCCTGCAGCATTCCTGGCAAGGAGGGAGGCTGGGAGGTGGCTGGAGCAGGGGATGGAGCGGGTAAAGCAGTGCCTGGGTGCTTTATTCTCCTTCAGCTCCATCCCTAAGCAGCAGATTTCTCCAGGATTCTCCAGGCCATCTCCATTCCTGCTCAGCAGTGCAGTCTGGTGCTGGACTTCCCTGCAGCTCCTGCTGCAGCAAGGGGGATCCTCAGGGTTTGCCTGACACAGGTGGAGGCTTCCCCGCTTTCCTCCCTGCTCTGGGCATCGTCTGGGACCAGGCACGGGGAATGCCCTGGCCTGGGTCACCCAGGGACCTCTGCTTGCTCATCCTGTTCCTGGTTTTTAGCAGAAAAGAGAAGTAATTGTTAAGGGGGCTGTGCAATATGTTAGTACCGGGTTATTTTCTCATTTGGTTGGTTGGGTTTTTAGCAATTCCTACGAGCCCTCTGCAGGCTGCTGGGTGACAGCCAGTCCTGGCAGTGAGGTTGGTAACTGGCACATCAGGGTGTCCCCAGATCTCAGGTCATGGCTGGGGCATTAGTGCAGCATGGGAGAGGTTGTTAGGGCTTCCCTGGGGAGACTCCAGCTGCCAGGGGGGGTCACACTGGGTCTCCAGCATCCCCATTTTTACATTTCCCAGCCTTGCTCACTGGTGCTTTCACCCCCTGCTCTCTCCTGCACTGGGCAGAGAGGGATGAAACCCCCAGGGGTGAGCACTGTCTGGCAGCCCCCATGAGCAGGAGGTGGGTCAGGGACTGCTCTGCCTCTCCATGCTCACGTCCCCCTGCTCTGAGGCTCAATTCCCATTCCTGGAAAGCAGGACCACAGTGGAATCACTGGAATCTCTGTCTGCTGCAGAACACAGACGGGGAATTTCCCCAGCAGGGAAATCCTGGGTGGTGTTTTTGTCTGTGGGGTGATGGAGAACCTCCTGTTTCAGAGCTGAAGCGTTCCCCCAGCCAGGCAGGGTTTGGAGTCTCACACCCACCCTCAGGTCCCTGCTCATCTCCTGCCGTCGCTTCCCCGTCTGCGTGGGCAGCAGGGAGGGAGCAGTGTTGGCATTTCCCCCTCTATTTCAGGGCTTTAATTTCTATTTCAGGCTCCTTAATTTCCTTTCTTCTTGGAGATGACACAGGCAGGTTGGGAAAAGTTATGGGGCTGCATTACCTGGGATTTTCGGCAGGATTCTGTCTGTGTCAGTCACATCTGGGCCATCCCTGTGGGAGGGCCTGGCTTGAAAAATGGGCTTTCCTCCTGCTGCAAACCCATTCACTGAGCACACCACTGACCTTTTTCAGGCTGGATTCCCAGGGAGAAAAGCTTTGATTTCAAAAAGGAGCAAGGCAAAGCCCAGGCTGGAGACACCTCACAAAAACTGGAACCTCTGGGTCAAGTCTCTTCTGCCAGGGCAGCAGCTCAGTTGGGTTCTCATCTCATATTCCTGTTTTTCAGGGAAGCTGCTCTGCCCCAGCAATGGACTGGGTCTCCTTTGGGGGCCATGAGCAGGCAGGTGCTCATGCCCACGTTCAGTGGGTGGGTGGGGGTGAGCATCCCCCCCAGGGTACCCTCAGTGTGGTGCTGTGTATCAGGCAGAGGAGGCTCTCATTTCTGCCTCCCTTCATCACTTTCAGCGGGGCTGTCAATCCCCCCTTTCATAATTCAGCCACAGCAGTTGCAAAATTGCCCAGACTGCCTCTTTTGCTACGATGGGGAAGAATTTCCAAAGCTTTGCTAATAAAAGAGCAACAGCTTCTACGCGTGGAAGGTGGGGAAATCAATGAGCAGGCTGTTGCAAGTGATACAACGGCTTTTTGTGGCATCTCAGGCAGTTCCCTGACATGATGGAGCTTTATGGCTCGCTGTTTGTCAGCTCAGTTGGCGACATCCCCTCCCTGCTAGGGCTGGCAGGGAGCAGGGAGGGATGTCTCCGGCGGTGGGATGCTGCTGCCCGCTCCCAGTGCATCCCTGCTGCCTGCTGGGCATCCCAGGGCACGCCAGGTTGATGCCATGCTGCTGTCACAGGCCTTGTGCCATGATGGAAAGCGCTGGGAAAGCCCCCCTTGCTGCAGGACAGGGAAGAGCAGCACAGCCCGGGGCTCTCCCAGCACTGCAGAGTGAGAAGAGACCAGGGGAAGATCTCATTGTCCTGCTTGCAGCCTCCTCAGCCTGTCCTGGAGGTCCCCCCATCTTTGCCTTCTTCCTTTCTCCTCTCTGATGTCCTAATAAGTGCAGTCGGCCTGACTTCAAAGTGGTTAGCAAATATTTTCCACTCCAGTGAGCTAATTAGTTAAATTACATTTCACATGCTAATTTATTCCTCTAATATTATTTTTTTTTCCCTCAGCATAGTGAAATATAGGAGAAGATAAAAGCTTGGTTTGACCTTAGAGCCAGGCTCAGAGGAGCTGGAGATGGGAACTAATGATTATTTCCCGGGTTTGCTGTAGCACAGGCTTATTCCCTGCCGCATTTGAGACCTCATTCGGTGGAGTTTTAAGAGTTTTAGCTGCCTGCAACCCGGGCATCGTGGGTGAAACGTTGTCCTGTGGCACAGAGAAAGAAAACTTTCAGACCAGCAGTAATGAGCTGCTAATTTCCGTCTTCATTGTTCCTGTCCGCAGCCCCGGTATCACCTCGGAGCACTCAATAAAACAGCCAATTAATCCTTGCAGGACTGGGTGGGAATGGTGTTACTTCCCCCATCGGGGCTGGAAAGGCTTTAGCTGGGAGTCAAACAGGGCCAGGGAGCTGATGCTGGTGTCAATCCCGGGCTGAAGTGACAGCTGCCAAGGGCCCCGTGGTGAATCAAAGTCTGCCGTGTCTGTATCAAAGGCTGTTTCTTTTCCACTGCGTGCATATGGTAGATGTTATCGAGAGGGAGGAGCCGAAAATGAGCTCTAGGACCATTTCCTGACCACGGCTGCAGTCAAAAACAACAAATCCCTCGATCCCTGCTCTTGGCCAAACTCTCCTTTTCCCTCAGGCAAATCATCACTTGGTTTCTTTGGAGATAACGAGAAACTATGGAAAAAGACTCCCAGGTTCAAATCTCATCTGTAAGGGCAGAGACTTAGGAGCACTCGGTAAAGTCTTGGGATTTCTGGGAATTGCCCTGGCAAGGCTGAGGGCTGAGCCCATCCCAGACCATTTGTGCACGTCCAGCTCTGAATCCATGAGGCCATGAACACACTGCTTTGTGCCTCTGGCTGGTGCTGTCCAAGGAGCTTTTGGGGTGGTGGCAATCCCTGTTCCCAGCCCTGGGTGAGGCCTCAGAGAGGGAAAAGTTGGTGTGATGGCTGAGCCCTTACACTGGTTTGAAAGGGATGGGGAAAAGGGTGCCCAGTTGCTGCTGTTTGGGTCACTGGTGCTAAAACATCCAGAGTCTTCGTGTTCCCACACTGAATAAACATGAGAAACACAGCCCTGGGAGTGCCAGGCCAGTAATACCAGGGTTACTACAAATAAGCAGGTAGCAGGGTGGTGTAGATGCAGACAAGAGCTGCTGAAGGAGAATGAGAGCACAGACCTCTGGAGCCTGAGCCAGCATCTGACACTGCCTGGGGTACAGCCTGTCTTGGGGCTCATGCTGACCAAGGGCTTGTCATTATTGCCTGGGCTCTGTCACCTCTGGGACAGGCTGGCTGCAGGTTTTGAGGTGCCTGGTGCTCACCAAATGTCTGTGCCTTGCCCATGTGTGGCCACACCAGAGGTCACCCCACGTGTGCTCACTGCAGGGGCTGGAGTTGCCTGCCCAGCTCTCACTGCTGCCCTCAGAGATTAAATTAAAGCTGGGTGCAATTAAAGCTGGGCTAATTCTCTGTACTGTGAGGCAGAAGGAGCTGATGTTTCCAGGAATTGTTCAGTCTATCTATTTTCAATGTATTTTTTTAAGTGGCCTGGCTGGGTCTGTGCTTGTGAGAAAATGAGGTAAAACACCCTGTGCCACATCCTCAGCTGGTGCACATCCAGGTCAACCCTCTGATTTTGGTGGCATTACAACCTGTCCCTAGCTAAGAATGTGATGTTCAAGGTGACCTCCTGGAGTGTTTCTCTGCCTCTTTGCTCTTCCTCCCCATCCTTCAGCACCAGCTTCTCTGTCTGAAGCTTGAGGGCAATGTGAGAATTTGCTCCTCGTGCAGCTTTTACTCTGCAGCCGTGGTTCTCCCGGCGGTACAGGCTCTGCCTCTTGCACTTTCCCTCTCTCCAGTGAAATGGGATCTCTTCCCTGCACTTTCAGCCTTCTCTTTCTCTCTGCTCTCAATTTCCATCCTGACCATCCCGTGGGATCAGCAGAGCCTTTCAGGCGCTGCCGAGGTGGCTGCAAACCCAGATCCCTGCTCAGCCAGATCCCTGCAAACCCAGATCCCTGCATAGCCAGGTCCCTGCACAGCCAGGTCCCTGCAAACCCAGATTCCTGCTCAGCCAGATCCCTGCAAACCCAGATCCCTGCAAACCCAGAACCCTGCATAGCCAGGTCCCTGAAAACCCAGATCCCTGCAAACCCAGATCCCTGCACAGCCAGGTCCCTGCAAACCCAGATCCCTGCAAACCCAGATCCCTGCACAGCCAGGTCCCTGCACAGCCAGATCCCTGCACAGCCAGGTCCCTGCACAGCCAGGTTCCTGCAAACCCAGATCCCTGCAAACCCAGATCCCTGCACAGCCAGGTCCCTGCACAGCCAGATCCCTGCACAGCCAGGTCCCTGCACAGCCAGGTTCCGGTGCTGGCTCCATCCCTGCCCCAGGGCTGGGCACCCTGACTCAGGGCAGATCAGGCAGGGAACAGCTGCCTCTGACAGTTTGGTTCAGTTAAGGGCCTGTCAGTGCAATTTGTCTGTCCCTGTGCAGAGGGCTCGGGGCAGCTGCTGCAGGAGTGTGCCCTGAGCGCTGCCAGTGCTGCCCAAATGTGCTTGGGCAAATCCAGGCAAATCCAAATAAGGCAAATCCACTTTGCTGACTGGTTTGGCCCAGCACAGGCTGTTTGCTGCCTGCTTTGGGTCTTTGCCAGAGCATGGGGACTGTTTGCCCCTGGCCATCCTGCCCTCCCTGGGCAGAGGTGCTGAGTTGGAGGTGTGGGTGTTGCCTGCCCGTGGCTCCGTCCCCTCCTCTGCACAGCCTCCCATTCCAGGTCCTGCAGCTGGGGCAGGGACAAGGCTGCCATCAGCACAGCCATTAATTCAGAGTGTGCCAGCTGCAAACAGAGGGGAAATGCAGGGTTTGCCCCACTCACAGCCCTTAACACAGCAGCAAAGCACAGGTATAACCACGGGCATCTCCCACCCAGGGACTCCATCCGAGGTGACCCCAGGTAATTACCCCGTGTTTCAAGGAGCCCTGGGGCTGTGCAGCAGCAGAGACAGCTGAGAGTGGCGATCCTGAGTGTGCCTGACACGCCGTGAGCTGGACCCTGCCTGTGCCACCACAGAGCTGACACCAGCTGTGCTCTGGTGGCCCCGTGGCGTTGCTGAAACCTCCTCCTGTCACACACAGCCCCTGCAGGGCCGCTCTTCGGGCAGCACGGATGAGCCCCGGGGCTCTGGGCTCGGCTCCAAAGCCATCACACGGCAGAGAGCAGCTTGCTTTTGTCAGGCATTGCCCAGCACAGAGAGGCACCACTGCTGCATCCAGGTAGGGCTGGATTTAGCCGTGGGAGCTTCAAATACTGCTGAGAAAAGCCCTGGTCTGTATCAGCTCGATTTGGCCAATGCTGCTGAGGTGCAAAGAGCATCTTTGGTTTCAGGGCAATTGCTCCTGAGGTGGCAAAACCCTACAGGGAGAGGGGACAGTCAGGTGCAGCTTCTTTTATGAACCTGGAGAGCTTTGTGGTGTCAACACTGCTGGAAGGATTGGCTCTGCTGCCCCAGGAGCTGGTTCTCCCCAGAGCCTCCTGCCTGCCCCATCATATGACAATGACAGGACAGGCAGGGCTGCTGGTTCAGTTGGGGCAGAACTTGTGATATTTGGTGTTTTTAACTCTGGGCTCCTGGAGTCATGCGCGTGGCATCACTCGTGGTGTCTGGGGAGGGCAGCACGTGGTGCACCCCAGTGTTGTGGTCCAGAGCTCAGGCTTTGGGGCACCACCTCCAGAAAGATGCTGCTGAAGGCCTGATTTAGGAACCTCAAAGGCTGTTTGTATCCAAAATCTGATTTGTTGATTTTCTTGTGTCACTTCTGTGCAGGCATCTCCTCAGCCCTGTGTCCTCACTCCTCTCCTGGTTTCTCTGGGCTTGTGCTGGGGCTGCAGCAGCTTTTGGCAGCAGGATTTTGGGTTCCACTTGACAGCTCGGGAGGGGAAAACACCCAATCCCATCCTGCTGACAGCTGCCTTTGTAATTTGGGTGCTGTGAGCTCCCAGAGAGCAGCTGTGAGCATCAGGCCCTTCATCTGGAGGCACTGAGGAGCAGTTTGGGAGGACAAGGCTGATTTGGGTGTATTGAGGAGCTGTTTGGGAGGGCAAGGCTGATTTGGGTGTATTGAGGAGCAGTTTGGGAGGACAGGGATGATTTGGGTGTATTGAGGAGCTGTTTGGGAGAACAAGGCTGGTTTGGGTGTGACAGTCTTGGTAGTGTCTGGCTGTGATGTTGGTGACAGGGAAATGCAGTGCTGACCTGACACGAGGGGGCTTCCTCTTCTGCCTGCCAGGACAGCAGCACCCAAAAATCTCCCTGAATAACCCCTTTCTGCTCATCCTTCTCCCTTTAGGCTCCCGTGTGCATTCTCTGAGAGTCAGGGGTTTTTCTTTCATCACAGGGCTCTCCCAGCACTTCTCCTTCCCATACTGGAAACTGAGTGTGAATTAGAAACGGCAGCTGAGGGAGGAAGGAGGGGCAATGTGGTTTGTGGTGCCAGAGCCTGGGCTGGCTGAGCAGAGCAGCTGGGAGGCGCTTCTGGGGGCTCTGGGGAGAGGAGCTGAGGGCAGGGGAAGCAGGGTGGAGGAGCTGTTCCTGCCCTGTGGGGTCTGGCAGTATCGGGGAGCCCCTGCCCAGGGGGATCCCGCATGGGCAGCCCCGGAGCTGTCTGGAGTCAGGAAATGCAGAATAATCCCTCCCCACCCAGCTGTGTGCAGAGCGAGAGGGAATCAAAAGCAGCTGAAAATCCCGGATTTCCCTTTCTGTCTGGCGGGGAGGGATGCGGGAAGCACAGGGGAGGAGACAGATGAGTTAAGTGGGCACAGCTCCACCTTTTCCCCACAGCCCCTGGGGGGAACTGGCCCTCCCAGCCCTCCCCAGCTGTTTATTTGTCTATAATCGAAGACCTGGCTGCTGCTGACAGTCCAGCTGGCCTCAGAATGGCACCAGACCCCGTCTGAGAGCTGTGACACAATTCCACTGCCAGGGGCTCTCGAGTGCCAGCTGTGCCCTGGGAAGGAGCTTTGTCACAGGTGACTCTCAGCCAGGGCTGGGGCAAGGAGGGGCAAAGGGAAGCTCCCCAGGGGTTTGGCTGTTGTGAGAGATGACTCAGTGCATGCCCTGGCTGGGTGGCACCCTCTGTGCCACCGTGTTACGTGCCCACATGTCATGGAAACCCTGACACTGCTCCGTGACCGCGTGGCACGGGTGGCATTGGGAAATGATCCTTGGTGTGGGTCTGATCCTCGCTGCTGGGGTTAAAGGAGTCACCCTGCAATGGTGCTGGCAGCTCAGGAAGGGATGGATCAGGCCATGCACTCACAGGCAAAGAGGGGAGAAGCTCCTCAGGGCCCCACTGCTGTGAGAGGCTGGGTGAGCCCCTTGGGGAGCAGCTTGTCCCACTGTCTGCTCCCTGACCCTCCTGCAGGAGCTTGGCTCGTGTTTCCTCACTGTTTTCCCTGCAGTTGGGGGAGCCAGAAAGAGCTTAAAATCTAATTTCCTACCCGAATCAGGCTGATGCTGTCACGGTGTCCCTCTGGCTGTGCCCTCTCTCCCCAGATGACTTCTGAACCCGCCGACCTGCGTCGCGCAGATCTGGCTCAGGGCTCACAGATAATTAAGTCTGTGCTTAGAGATGATGAAATGAGACGGTTGAGAGGAGGAAAAGAATCTTGTAAATGCCCCAAAACAGCTGTAGCATGCGTTCATGTATTATTAGACACCAGCAAATCCACGTGGGAGATGCTTCTTACAAACACTTAACCGCAAAAACATTTTCGTTCTCGGTTCATGCATTTTTAGGCACCAAAAACAGTCTCGGGACACAAAACCATAGGAAGCAACACAAGTAGTTTCAGTGCTCATGGGATAACCTTTCATTTTAATAAAACCTGAAATTCTTTTGGCACTCAATGTGATTCCCAGAGCCAAGGCTTGAAGGAAAAACAACATAAATCATGGACTTGACAGTAAAAAGTTGGGAGGGTCAGCAGCACTGTGGTCAGACTCAGCCATGGTGTGACTTGGTGGCACTTGATGAGTTTGTTGATATTTCTGAGGGACAAACCTGGCCCTCAGCTGCTGGCACACAGTATTGTTTGGGAGAGCACTGCTCCTCCATGCCAAAACCCCC
This sequence comes from Molothrus aeneus, assembly GCF_037042795.1. Lineage (NCBI taxonomy): Eukaryota > Metazoa > Chordata > Aves > Passeriformes > Icteridae > Molothrus > Molothrus aeneus. Next base: position 7,711,069 of record NC_089664.1, on the reverse strand, counting down.
ACCACAAAAAGAGTTCTGCTGACCATGGAGAGAGGCCCTGGAGTAACTTCCCCCTCTAAAACAATGTGGAGCGGAAACATTTCAAAGTGGTAATTACCAAAGGGAAAATAATTTTTTTTAAACATCCTTTGTCTGAGCGCCTAACAATACCTGGGAATACTGAAAGACTTTTCCAATCCTTAATTGACTTTTCAGCCATGTCACTGTTTGTTTCATCTCTGCAATAGCCAGCTCGGGGCTGGGCAGTGAAACTTTCCCTTTCCAGCTCTTGCCATCCCCTTTTCCCGACTCTCACGTGGCCAACACCAGTAAGTGTGTGCTCAGGCTGTCACAGCACAATGTTTTCATGTCCACTCACTGCATCCCTGCCCAGCCCATGGTGAATTTGGCCCAGATGTCTTGGCAGGGGCTGTGCAGTGTCAGCACTGGGGCTGCTGGTCCAGCTGCCTGATGTCTCTGCTGCTGCTGCTCCTCCTGCAGCTCCTCTCCCTCATCCCTGAGGCTGCTCCAGCCCTCTGGCTCCTCTCTTGGCTGCTGGCTTTCAATCACATCAGCTCTTCACTCTGCTGGAGCCTGGCTCCAAGGTTTCACTCCTCACTTCAGATCAGGCTTTCCTGCAGCCTCCCGACGTGTCTGGGGTTTGATTTATGCTTTCCCTGACGTTTGTGCGGTCAGAGGAGATACAGGACCATTGTTGGAACATCCTTTTCATATCCCCTCTTAAGGGGCTCTGTTCCTGTTTAACTGGGTTTCTTATTTTCAGTAATCTCAGTTATTTATTGGTGTTATTAATGTTGTGTGTGTGGAACTTTGCTGTTGCTTTGTTTCTCTCCATGATCTGGCATTTAAATCTGTTCCACCTTATTCCTATACTGGGATAACTTTCTGCAAATCTGTTTTATTTCCCTACCTGTATCTCTTCAGATCAACTCAGCACCTTACAACCTGTTTGGTTCCATTTTCAAGCTGGCCTTTGAAAATAAAATAATTTTTTGCAAGGTATCACCCCCATGTGCTTCTTCCCTGTGCCTGTGCTGTGGCATCACTTTTCTCTTGGACCTCTCAGCAGCTCTGTGGCATCATTCCCTCCCCTGTGTGTGTCCAGGCATGTCCTCACAGCAGCAGGGCAATGAGTGGTGCTGTGCAGGCTCAGGGAGCTGAGTCTGGGCGTGCTGGGGTGGTGACACAGCCACCAGCCTGCATCCCTGTCCCCAGGGGGAACAGCAGTGTGGGGTCACAGCACGTCCCCAAGGGTGCCCTGCGTGTGCTCTCACCTGGGCAGGGGACACAGGGAGCCTCTCCTGGCCTTCCCGAGCCCAGGAGAGCCAGTGGGAATAAAGCTGGAATAAAAGCTGGAAAAAAGCTGGGATAAAGCTGGTATAAGGCTGGAATAAAGCTGGAATAAGGCTGGAATAAAAGCTGGAATAAAGCTGGGATAAAGCTGGAATAAAGCTGGAATAAGGCTGGAATAAAGCTGGAAAATAGCTGGAATAAAACTGGAATAAAGCTGCCCTCCTGCTCTCCTGCCTGGATGCACAGCCAGTCTCAGTTCCCCATCTGTAGGCACAGGTGAGGTGGGTGTACCTGTCCCTGCAGCAGCACAGCCCACCAGGGCTGGAGCTAGGAGCTGAGGAGGAGGAGGAAGAGGAAGAGCTGCTCTGCCAAGCAAAGTTTCCCTGATATCCACTGGGATTTCTCCATGGATCAGTTTCCAGAGCCTCTTGTTTCTGGGATTCTCCTTTTACACGACTCAGCTGAACGTGTCATTCTGGCTAGTTGCTGTGGGTGGAAAACTGTGCTGCCTGCCCTTGGATGTGTTTTTGAAAGGTGAGCAGAGCCAGAGCTTTGCTCTGCTCTGTATCCACCCAGGTGGTGGATGTGTGTTTTCAATGTGAAATGAAATCTCACTGTTTCATCTAATTTTTCTGGCAGATGAGAAGGAACAGCTTGATTTCAGGACTGAGTTTCCCTTATCCTGAAGGGCTACACCTATTCCCACCTTTCCCTGGAATTTTTTTTGTGGCTCCATAACCCTTCCCCTCTTTTCCACCAGTGGTTTTCCTTTCCCTGGCTGTTCTGCAGAGAAGCCAAGCAAGCAAGGATGGAAATTGCAATAAGGGAGCACCTGGGAGCCTTGAACCCGCCACACTCTGATTGCTAAGCAACAGGGAGAAATGTTTTTCCTGTTTTCCTTTCGGTTGCAGGCACCTTAGGTGGTATTTATTAAAAGAGCTGACTGAAACATTCTGGCAGAAAGGTGATAGGGAGATAAAAGCTGCTTTTAAAGTCAAACAGCTCGAGAAATAATGGTCCTTAGCAGAGGGGCTTAAAGCCTGCTGAACTCTGCACTCTAGGGAGAGCCAGGTGGGAGAAGGGACAACGCTGCCCCCAGGAGCTGCAGCTTCCTCCCGGGGTGGGGATGTCCCTAACAAAATTCAGTGTGGGGATGTCCCTAACAAAACTCCCTGAGTGCCTTGTGATCCTGAGCTTTGGTCCCTGCATCCCCCTGCCAGCAGTGCCCTGCAAAAGGCTCTGAGGTCTCTTGGTGCTTTTCACACCTTGGGCCCCGCTGCCTTCAGCTTTTGGGGCACATTTTGATATTAATGGTTGTATCTTTTCTCTTATTTTTCTGAGTATTTTCTCCTTTGCTGTGGAGGAGTCCAGGTGCCTGCTTGAAGTGTGCTGTGGTTGCTTCTTTCTGAGAAAGTGGCTTGATCTCCCCCCACCTCACACGCTGGCCTTGTTCTGATGAGCTTTTAGAGGTCAGAAAGTTTGGAAAACAGATGTTTGTGGTGTTGCTTGCTGCCCTAACGGAAGCTCCTCAAATACTTGATAAATTGCCTGGAGAAGAGAAGGTTCTGGGGCAATCATAGCATCCCAGAGCATGAAGTGGCTTCAAGAGAGCTGGAGAGGGACTTTGTACAAGGGTCTGGAGTGACAGGACAAGGGGCAATGGGTTTAAAATGAGAGTGGATTTAGATTAGATATTAGGAAGAAATGTGCCCTGTCAGGGTGGTGAGGCCCTGGCACAGGTTTTCCAGGGAATCTGTGGCTGCCCCTGGATCCCTGGAAGTGTTGCAGGCCAGGCTTGGAGCATGCTGGGCTAGAGGAAGGTGTCCCTGCCCATGGCAGGGTTGAACAAGACAATCTTTAAGGTCCCTTTCAACCCAAACCCGTTGGAATCCAAAAAACCCAACCCCTCAAAAAATCTGTGCTTCTGCCACAGCCAAGGGAGTGATGTAAGGAGTAGGATGGAGGAGAAATATTCCTGCAAGCTCTTGAGTCTCCAAGGCTTGTGGAATGATTGCTGAGCTTCAGGAGCCTCGGCAGGAGCTGCCATGGGCCAGCTGTGCACAGGGGCTGCAGGAAATGCACCACAGAATGGCTGGATGGAGACTTTTAGATCCTGATTGCCCAGGGATTTGCTGTGCTTCCTCTGCTAGGAACTGACAGTAATTAGGGGCTTGCCTGGCTGTGTTAATGCTCGGTGAGGAGGAGAGCTGTGCTCCTGAATTAACCCGGCTGGCCGAGGGGAGCAGGGGGTGCTGCAGCTGGGGAAGGGCACAAGCGGCAGCAGAGCCTGAGCCAGCCTTCCTCCCTGCCAGCACAGGGTTCACAGTGCCTGACCTGTCGAAAACAGCTCCAAAAAGCACCCAAAGCCTGGAGGCAGAGGGATCCAACTGCCCTGGATCTGAAATACTCAGCAGAGAACCTCCTGAAATCCATGCCTGCTGTAAGCTGTGGCAAGTGGTGGGTGGCTCTCATCTAAAATCTGGTTAAATCAGGGTATTGATCATGCTGGGAGTGAGAATTGGGTCTGTGAGGGTCTGAGGTCTGTTGGTCCCCAAATTTGGGGGGACCCAATCTCACATCTTAGTACAGATTGTATGGACAGAGCAGTGACATTGTTTTCCCTTCTTTCTCAAGCTTTCCCCCTCATCCTGAAGTGGAAGAGATAGTAGTGGTTGTTTACTGTTGGATTATTATCATTATTATTTCTTATAAAATAACTTCCAGCTGAGCCTGGGCAGTGAAAACAAAAGTATTTTCCAATTAAAATTGGAATGCCCAAAACGTTTTGATCTAGCACATAATGCCTAACCTCCAGTTAGTAATTCTTGTAACTAGGTAGCACTTTTCCTCTAAAATGCCTTAAAAACAGCAAGAAAAAGGGCTTCCCCAGCTGCACAATAGAAGGAAGTGCTGAGGGCTCCATGTCAGAGCCTGACACAGACTCGCCTTGTGAGCTGGTGCCAGAGCTGGGACAGAGGCCGGATAATGTTGCAACTCCCACATAAAGCAGCCCAGTTCCCCTCAGAGGCTGCTGCTTTGGGTCCTGGGTCCCTCTCTGGTCCAACAGTGAGAGCTGGAGATGTGTGATGCTCCAGAGGGGCTCAGTTTGAGGTGATGAGGGTGATTCCTGCCTCCTCTGCTCGGGGCTGAGATCAGCTCTTTGCAGCTCTTGGCATCGGTGCTGCTGTGCTTTCACTGAGGCTCAAAGGGAATGTGGGTTTGTTGGGGGGCTGGCAGTGCCTTGGGGGTGCTGGCAGTGCCCTGAGGATGCTGGCAGGAGCCCTGGGTTGTTTGCAGGCAGCTGATGGCAGGCAGGAGCTGCTCCTGTGGGAGTGTTTGTGAGCCACGCTTTGGGGTGGGCAGCCTCACTTGATGGCAAAAAACCCCCACAGGAACACTGAGCACAGGAACTGGGTCACTGTGGGGTTTGCTCTGTAGGAAATGTGCTGGGAAGCCCCACTCAGCAGCAGAGCAGGGAGAGGAAAGCAAAGGAGGGCTGGAGGATGTGGCTGAGGGAATGCTCAGACACCACGGGCTGGGGAGAGACAACTCGGGGTCCAGGCTGAGCCCAGTTGTTAACTGAGGTCTGAATCTGCAGGTCCTGACTAGGACAGATTGACCCAAATTGATTCCCAAACCAGAAAACTGGCTTAAAGTTTCCAAAAGTTTCCCTGTGTTACCCTCTCCATGTTACTGACCCTGCTGGAAAGGTTGGAGGCTGAAGCAGAGGAGCAGAGCTGCTCCAGTGTTGGGCGTGTGGGTTTGTATTTATCCAGCCAAAAGCTGATTTCAGAGGGCTGGAAAGGCAAAAATTGGTGGATTTCTCACAGCACCCAATTCCTGGCCTGCCACAGTGGATGGGACATTTACAGATGACATGGAAAAGCTCAGTGTGTTGTGAAAAGTTTCTGGCTGAGTTTGCCAAGTGCAAGTTGACAGTATATTTTTTTTAATGAGTCACCCAAGCACTGATCCTTTTCTTAAATCCCTGAAGTCACATGCATGTCAATTAATCCCATTTTGCAACAATTTCTCGACCTTCAAGGGTGCCAGAGGGAAACCTGAGGGTGTGATGCTGCCTGCTCCCTTTCACCTGTGTGCTTAGAGGCAAATGAGAAGCCTTGAAAAGTTATTTGTTTTGAATCTCATGATTTTCAAGAGCCTTGCCCCTGAGTGTTTGGGGTTAGCTAGGCAGAGCAAACATCCTGAACTTGGGCTCCTGACCCTGCTTTGAGTGTTTTGCTTTTCAGACCCAGAAGGCTCCCAGGAGAGGAGAGAGGAAACTGACTGGCTATTTTTAAACCCTTGCAGTTGCTTTCCTGCCTTATATTATTTATTATCCATTATCAGAAGTGTTTTTCCCCTGAAGCCATCTTTAGTGGTCAACCGAGGGACGGTGAAAATGGCCCATCAGACAGAGCTGTGTCTTTCTGCAGAGGTCAGACGGAGCTGGAGGCTCTGGGAGGGTTTTGCCAGCTGAAAATGAGTGCTGCTGTTGTTTGTTGTGTGCACTCGAGCCCTGCCAAGCAGTTCCAGGGGTGGGTTGTGATTTCTCTGCCCTAGGACTCAAACATGAAGCAAAGCAGAGTTTCCCTCTGAAATATTTCACAGCCCAGAGAGGCAACACTGATTTCTGCTGGAAAGCAGGTCCCTGCCTCTGATTTCAGCAGGTCCCTGCCTCTGATTTCAGCATGTCCTGAGCAAAGGGATGCACAACACTGAGTTTCACAGCACATCTTGCAGTGCCAGGTGGCTCCTGCATGACGTGGCAGTGGGGCTGGGGACACCTCTGCAGGGAGCAGCATCACATCCTCCTGTGGTGGAGCGAGCTCCACTGACCCACCTGGCACTGCAGGGTGCCCTGGGCAGGATTCAGGGCTGGATCTCCGTGCCTGGGCAGGCTTAAAGTGTGTCTATTGCCCCCAAAGATGTGGGGCTGCCAGGGCAGTGCAAGGCCCTGCTGCTGGGCTGAGTCCCCTTTCCCAGGATGTCCAGGAAGTCCCCTCTGACCTCTTTGGCTCCAGATAGAGCAGGACAATAGCCCACGTTGTCCTGGCTCATCCTTCTGCCTGGTAAACTTTCCAGTTGGAAGCCTATCACAGCCTGGCAGCTTTGTTAATCCCTTCCTGCCCGGGCAGGAGCTGCTGGTGCCCTGGGCAGAGCTGGACATGTGAGCCTTGGCTCCATCCTCGCTGGAAATAAAGCTGCAGGGCTGGAGGGCCCTGGGAGGCCGGTGTTATTTCAGCTGCAGAGGGAGCTGAGGCATGAAAGTCCCGGGTTTTGGTGGTGTCAGCAGCACTGCCCAGACCCTGGGATGCAGTTTCTGAGTTTGTGAGGAGGGAAGGGGAAGAGCAGGGGAGGGCTGGAGCACGCAGTGCTCAGCACAGGGGGCTGATGAATGACAAACAGTTTTGCTCATTTCTCTCTGCTTCTGAAAACAAAATTATGTTGCAGGGGTTCTCTAAAGTGGGATCTGCAGCCCTGCTGTGCCCCAGGCTCGTTTTGCTTTCCTGGAGTCCCTGCTGGGCCGAGAGCACTGCCCTGGCCCCTAATCCCCCCTTTGCCTGTGCTGGGGGGCAGGCACTGACTCACCGCGGGTCACATCACCGCAGTCCCGCAGGGGACACTGCCTGCTGTCCCCGCAGCGCTGTCACCGTGTCACCAAGCCCAGCGAGGGGCTGGGGGCTGAGCTCATGGGCCGGGATAACGCTGGGATGAAAGCACGTGCTGATGATATTCACGGGCTGGCAGTTCTCACTTTTCCTTTGGCTGGCGGTGTGTGACCCCCAGGTGCTTCACGAGCACCCTTGTGGCACAAAGCTCCACTCCCAGAGCCGTTGTCACCTCTGTGACTTTGCTCCCACCCGGTTACACAAAGCTCCTCTCCCAGAGCCGTTGTCACCTCTGTGACTTTGCTCTCTCCCATCAACGGTAAAAAAAAAAAAAAAAACAAAAAAAAAACAAAAAACAAACCAACAAAAAACCAACAAACCCGGTGTTTTTCCCCCCCACCCAGCTGAGGCTGGAGCCCCGGCCACCCCATCCCGCAGCCCCCCGGGAGAGATCATGATACGAGCAGTGCAATGGGGAAGAAGGTGAGGGAGTAGAAGTCTATTTTTGGGCTGATGGGGATTTTGAAGTTTATAATGAATTTTCATTCTCAGAAGGAGGTGGGGCTTTCTGTTCCGGAGTGGATGTAGATTGCTACTGGGATTAGGCTGATTAAGAAGGAGGTTTTGACTGTGTTTGTAATTGTGTTGGGGGTGTTCTGGAGGTTGTTGGATAGGAGTGGAAATAGGATGGGGGTGGAGAGGGTTACTAGGGTTAAGATTATGAATGTGTTTAGGACTAGAGAGGGGTTCCATTACTTTCACTTGGACTTGCACCAAGATGAGTGACTCCTAAAACCATTGGATTACTATTGTCCTTTGAAAGTAAGGAGACTGAGGTTTTATACTCAGATACAAGAGTTAGCAGTTCTCGCTGGTTTTACCTCTCCTTTCCTCCATCATCATCCTCCTCATCATCCTCCTCATCATCCTCCTCATCTTCCTCCTCCCTCCCTCCTCCCCTTTGTGCAGCCTCGCCGCCTTTCACACCCGCCGCGTCCCCATCCCCGTTCCCCCTCCCCGAGGGGGCCGAGCCGAGCCGGGCCGGCCCCTGAGGGCGGGCGGAGGCTGCGGGAGGGAGGAAATCCAGCCGCGCTTTACAGCCCAGCCGGCTCCGTGCCTGCCCCGCCGTGACATCAGCCCGCTCCCGTGCGGTGCCTGCCCCGCTCCTCTGCGCTCCTCTCCCCCCGAGCATCGCCCCCACGTCCCCGCTGCGGCTCCCCGGGCAGCCGTGGGGGCTGGCGGGGCCGGCGGCGGGGTTCGGGGCAGCCGGGGATGCGGCGGCCCCGCCGATGGTGAGCCGCCGCCGGGCCCCGCCGCACCATGGCCCCGCCGGCCCCGAGAGGATGTTCGAGGGCTGCCGGCGGGCCAGGAGCCTCTGGGGCGGCGTCAGGCTGGAGGTGGCCGGAGAGAGCAGCCCCGTGGTGCTGCACAGCTTCACGCAGCTCGACCCCGACCTGCCGCCGCTGGAGGTGAGTGCGGGGTCTGGGGGGTTTGGGGGGTCTGGGGGGGCTCCGCCTCGCTGGCAGCGTGGGTAGGGCTGGCCCGGAGTTTGTGGGCATCCGCAGGGTGATTCGCAGAATTCTGTTACACAGAATCGCTGAGCGGTTTGGGTTCGGAGGGACCGTAAAATCGTCTTTCTCTCCAGCCTTGCCATGGGCTGGGATGCCTTTCACTAGCCCAGGTTGCTCCAAGCTGCGTCCAGCCTGGCCTGGAACGCTTCCAGGGGCAGCCACAGCTTCTCTGGGCAGCCCAGTGCCTCACCACCCTCTCAGAGAATAATTTCTTCCTAACATCTAAATCTGCCCTTCTTCGGCTTAAATCCTAACACTCCATGCCCTTGCAAAAGTCTCACCAGCCTTCTTGTAGAGGCCTCTAGGTGCTTTAGGGGTTTGGTGTTTCATTTTATTGAACAAATGGGTGCCCCTGCTTGTTTTTTTTTTTCTTTTGCTGTGAGTCCCTGTGCCCCTGGGGACTGTAGGGAGAAACCAGATGCTCTCCCTCCAGGCACCCAGGGAAAGGGGCAGATTGTTAAAACTTCGGGCTTTTCATATTTTATTTGAGACTTTGGCTGCGGGAGGCAGGAGTCTGCTCAGATCTGAGCCGTTTGTAAAGGCTTCAGGCTTGTCCAAACCACAGAAGTGTCCTCTGGGAAGGTTACGGGCATTGGGAGGACTTTCCTGGAGGATGCAAAAATATTTGTGCTTGTTTGGATTCGACCCCGGGTGGTTCAAAGTCAGGCTGGTCCCAGCGAGGCCCCGAGCGCTTTGTTGATGGCAGCTGCATGTGGAGGCACCCGAAATAATCTGAGTCAGAGCTGGGCCTTTTATCTTTTATCCTGGTAATGGATGATCGTCATCGGTGTGATGGGAGTGTCCCTGGTTGGGAGCAAACGGTGTGTCAGGAGGAGCTCGGCGGGAGGAAGATTTTGCTCTTCAGAAGCCGCAGCCCTGGCGGCGCAGGGGTTAACAGCAGCGAGGGTCAGCCAGTCTGGCTTTGCTGGGATTTGGAGCCAGCTGCAGATGTGCTGCTCTGGATGCTTCCCGCTGGAAAAGGGGCGGTGCAGGGGGGGAATCACCGCTAAAGCCTCTCTGGCTGCTGTGCAGATACCCGCCGAGGGCAGCCCGTGTTTCGGGGAGGGCAGCGGCTCCTTCTCCCAAACAACCAACCCCACAACCTGCCATGGAAAAGTCCTGCTCAGGAAGGGATGGTGAGCTCAGGCTGTTCCGCTTCACCTCTGGCCTGGTGGCGGCAGAGCTCATCAGCTCCGGGAGAGTTCATGGAAGCTCCATCCAGCTTGTTTTCCCTGCTCTCCCCTCCCCGCTGCTCTCTCCTGGGGGTGGGCGTGCTGACATGCTTTGGAGTGCATCATCTGGTTCGTGTTATGCCTGGCAGGAAGTCCAGCCTCGGGAGGCTCAGGGGCCGCGCTTTTGGCAGGGAGAGCAGGAGCAGGGAGGGGGGAAAAAGAGGGGAAAAAGAGGGGGTGATGCAGCGTGCTGGCCCTCTCATGCCAGGGGACAGCCTGCCTGGCACAATGTGCCCTAGCTGGAGGAGGCTCTGGAGCTCAGGGGGGGATTTGGAGCATCTTGGGTGATGTGGCTGTGAGGGAAAAGGGATGGGGCTGAGGGAGGCTTTGCATGGCCCTGAGCAAAGCCCTGCTCACCTGAGCCTGGCACGGGCACAGCCGCCAGCCAGGGCTCCCCTCGAGCTGCCTGTGCCCACATCTCTGCCCTGGGCTGTGCTGGGGAATGGTCAGAGCACAGCCCCAGCATCTGCTCCCTCGAGTTTCCCTCCCAGTCCTGAACAGAGAAATTCCTCCTTTTATTTTTGTTTTTTTTTCCTATTTCCAAGTGATGGTGAGAAAAGGGGCAGCCCAGAGGGGTGCACAGTGACCTCCTGAGCAGCTTTGGGATGCACAGGGTGTTCACTGCATGACTGGGGAAAGGAAAAAATGTGTCACTGTTGTGACAACTGTGGTGGCCTGGTGGGGCTGCAGTCCTCAGGCAGAGCTGTAGCTGCACACTGAGAGGAGAAGGCAGATTATTTGAATAAGATCCCCCAGGGACCATCAGTGTTTTGCTGAGCCCCAGTGACAGTCCCCAGGACACGTTGGGACCTTTGTCACCTCATAAGAGGGAGCTGTGCTGGTTTTGGCAGAGCTCCTGGGTGGAGAGTCTGGTCCCACAGGGAATGGAGGCTCCCTGGAAAGCTGCTGGGCAGGCTGCAGGGATTGTGGCTCTCTCTGGTCCTTGCTGAGCCCCCAGGGGATGGCAGCAGGGCAGACTTTGCCTGTATCCCGCAGCAACGGTATCGATCAGCATCTGTGAGCATCACTGAGTGAGGCCTCCTGGCCCTGGGAGCCAAGGGCTCTCACCAGGATTCGAACCACGGGGGATGGAAAATTTAAACTGACTGTCTCAAGTGGGGGATTGACAGGGCAGCTTTGCAGACCTTTTGTTTTGACCTTTTCAGTTCCAGTCCATTCCATATCCAGCAGTGAGTGTCAATCCTTCCAGTCCAGCAGGAGCCACAGAGTGAATCTGGTGGCCCTCCTGGTTCTGCTGGCCAGGAGTGGCCTAAAACACCACTGCAGATGACACAGACTGAAACTTTCATGCAGTTGATGTTGCTGAACCTCTGAGGAGGCTGGGCTGACTCTTATTAAAAAAAGCCCTTATAAAAAAGTCCTTGTAATTCTGGCTGTGTTTGTTTTCTGAACAATTAGGAGATTTTCAGTTGCTAAATGAATCCTTGAAAACTTGAATTGCTCAGCCCAGATGCCTCATAGGTCAGTGCTTGTTCTTTACAGCTGGGAGGGAGAGGCAAAGATGTCTCTTAAAAGCCATTTTCTTTTCACTTCCTATGGTGCCTTTGGAATAAGATCCTTTTCTCCCAGCCTGTTCTCCCCCCCAGGCACAACCTGATATGTCCCCTGCAATTTGCCAGATGAACATCATCTGTTGGTATTTCTTGGATGGGGAGCTACCTTCTGGCTCCCTTCCAGAGGGGTTTGGTGAGGCCTGGAGCAGGCTGGGATGCTGATTGTTGGTGGCTGATGCAGGGTGGGAATAACAGAGGTGGGAGGGGTTTTTTATTATTATTGTTTGATATGGTTAGAGGGAAGCTGGAGAGAAGCTTCCAAATGCGTTTGTGTAATAATTGTTTTACTCAGAGGCTTAATAAGGGTTTCCATAAGGGTGGGCATCCCCATACTGGGGTCTCACTGAGGTTTTAGTGGATTTAGTACCACACTGGCAGCCCTGGAAACTGAAATCTGTGTTTGTCCACAGGATGAAGGGGCAAACAGCCCCCTAGGCCACCCTGAGCTTCAGCATCACTCAGCTTCAGCCCCCTGGCCCAGATCACACTATTGCTCCACTGCAGCCTCTCTTTGTGTGGCTCTCAGGGTGGCATCACCAGGCAGGGGCCAATAAATGCTGTCCTGGAGTATTTCCCCGCTTCCCTGGGCCTGGCTTTGGGGTGTGATGAGCAAAAGGAGCATCAGGCCAGCTGTGCCTGCAGGGATGGGCCTCATTTAGCACCCACCACTGTTTGGGATTTGGGGTCTGGCTGTGATCACCCCACTCTCAGGGCCAGAGCTCTGCCTGGTTGGTCTGGCCAGCAGCTCCTCCATCTCCCCTCCCAGCTCTCTAGCCAGCCTCTGTGTCCCCCGAGGGGAGTGTAATTGAAGGAGCAAAGAGCTTATTTAGGTCACTCCAGACCCCATTTAAAGGCTGGGCATGCCCTGCTCACACTTTCTCTAACACCCTTATCTCCAGAGCTGCCTAATGCCTGGCTTTCAAACGTCCATGCTCCTTTTATTTAAATATATCCTTGCAGCAGGGCTGTCTCAGTTCTCAAATATTTCTTCATCTCCCACGGACTCAGCAAGAGGGGGGAAAAAAATGTGGTTGCTAAGGAGCAGGATTTGGATACAAAGCTGGCTGAGCTGCTGGCAGGGGGCCCCGGGGGGCTCCAGCACAGCTCGTGGCCAGCCAGGGTTTGTGCATTGCTTTGGTGGGGTCTGGGGGGGGAGGATTGGGGTTTGAAACATTCCTTTGGCCTTGGGGAGAAGGAGTTGAGTTGTGGGATCGAGTCCTTTTACAGGTTAGTGTGATGTTTGTGTGAGTTAGCTCCCACAGCAGCAGCCGTGGCTGCTCCCAAGTGTGTGTTGTATTCCAGGGGTCTGTGGGATCTTTGTTTTGCAGAGGGAAGCATCTGTGGGCTGAAAGGTGATGCTGGCAGTGGGGTTTGGTGCCCAGGAAGAAGCATCATGCTGGAATTGTGAGGCAGCCCCCGGCTGGAGCATTCCTGGGAACACCAGCAGGAGGGCAAGGACTGGGGTGTTTGGATATTCCAGTTATCAGGTGTCTCAGTGCCCAGGTGGGGACTCACCTGCCCCTCACAGCAGCCCCAGTAATGATGCATTTGGACTTTGCTCCTGAGTCATTAGGGAAAGGGAGTGCTGAGCACGCAGCACTAATCCCAGTAATCCCAGTGATCCCAGTGATCCCAGCCGGGCTGCTTGAAGGGAGTCACAGGGAGGGGGTCGGAGCAGGGGCAGAGCTGCAAGGGCTGCTCTGGGCACTGGGCTGGCACAGGGGGTTTGTGGAGGGGCCTTTTGTTCTGCTCACACCTGGGAACAGCCCTGCCAGAGGTGCCAGGAAAGTCCTTTCCCAATTCTGAGCACGGGCAGCGTGGGCTGTGCTGTGCTGCTCTCCTCCTGCGCACCGGAGTGACTCTGCAGCTCCCCAGACCTCATCCCTCACCTGGTTTGGGTTTGTTTTTGTGATGTTATGAAAATCACCTCTCTGGTTTTCAGTCACATTCAGCTGTGCTGGCCCGGGTTCTTGCAGGGCCGCACTTTCACATTAGATAACGCCGAGTTCCCTCCACCTGAGGGTCAGGAGTTATGTGACAGCTGAATGTCACTGGAGATTAAGCACAGCAGAGGCTCCTGGCGTGGCCCTTTTGCCTCGGCTGGCTCCACAGCAGTTTGTTTTCATTACACTGTTGGTATTTGGATGAGCTCTGCTGTCAGAAACGTGCTGGGACGAGAAAGGGCGTCTTCCCTCCACACGTGGGGTGCTGGGAGCAGCTGCTTGGGGAGCCCCGGGCTCAGCAGAGGCAGGATGGGGATGGCTCTGCCTGCCAGGGACCAGCCGAGCCCTCAGAGCCACTGGGAGGGGAAGGAAAGTTGGTCTAACTTGCAAACAGAGCAGATTGGAGAGGAAACTCATCGGAGGCAGCTTCATCTGGAATGCTGAGGCATTATTTTTTGCTTTCTGCTAACCACGGTCCAGCAGCTGAACTGAGGGCTGGTGTGGAAACCTGCTTTGCCAAGGGCTCGCTACCTCTCTTACCAGAACTTCTTTTCATGTGATGGAGCAAAACCACACAGCCTTCCCCTGCTTCTTGCAGTGGTTGGGTCTCCATGGTGACCCTGAAGCTGAGAGCCTGCCCCAGGCTCCTGCTCCAGCCAGAGTGTGTTTGTGAAATGATGTGTTTGCTTTGGGTTCACCTCTAGGAGTCGGAACTGACTTCAGGAAACCAAGGCTTAGCCAAGCTGGGCGAAGCAAAGCACCTTGCCTGGGACTGGCAGGGGCAAAGCTCAGCTGTGGGAAGTCAATAAGGATGCTGAAGCTCCACCTTCATGTGGGTGGCGGGTTCAGGACCTCACCTTCCAGTTTAGGCTGAAACCCTGGGGATTTTGGTCAGAGAGCTGTCTAAGAGGCTCAATTGGTGGCCTGCTGCTGGCAAGGTCTGGCTCTGTGCACTGCAGCAGCAGAGCCCGGGAGCTGGGGCTGATGGTGTCACCCCAACAATCACTGCAGACCCTCCAGGAGAAGGCCAACCTCAGGTTGGTTTATCACCCTAAAGTAGCCCAGCTTTCCTCCAAAAGCTGCTATTTTTTTCTCCAAGAGCTTCTATTTGTTTGCTTTTGGTTGTATTTTTCATGGCTATCTGGTCCCAGCTGCAGTTCTGCTGCTCAGCAGCCCCGTGCTGAGCAGTGTGTTGGTGGTGCCCGTTGCTGGTGACACTCACTGGCATTTCTGGGTTTCCAGACAATGTGCTTTACTCCATTCTGTCCCTGTTGCAACAGTGAGAGCTGGCACAGACACAGGACAGGCCTGGCTGGTTCTTCCCTGGCAGAGCTGGGGTGACTCAGAGCATAGCTATGGATCACACCAGTGTCATAACAAGCACTTCTTCCCTGAGGTGCTTCTTAGGGGGGTATTCCACAAACTCCATCTCTCCCCGTGCTCATTCCCATGGGTTTTGGTGTGTTCCTCAGCAAAAGTCAGCTCTGGGAGGATGGGGATGTTTGAGGCTTGGCTGGTCTTAATCCAGGGAACATCAAAGGAAAGGAGTCAGGGGATGAAGGTTGGCACCTCTGCCCTCTTCACATTGTTGCTGCCCCACAGCCATTGTGCACTCCAGCTTTTTGGATATCCCAAAATAATGTTTTTAAATGTGAGGGCGGGCTGTAGGAGTGCTCACCTGTAATGCCAGAGGATGGAGGGGGCAGGGTGGCAGGAGCAGGAGAGTGGGGTTGGGAACGTGTGTGCACCGGCTCACTGAGGTGTGTAGCCGGGAGGAACAGGCTCCTGTGGATGTTTGAGCTGCTCTGCAGTGCTCCATGGCCAAAACCCCGCACCTACAGAGCAGGGCTGAGGGTCTGGGGCAGGAATTCATCCTCCCAGCCCGGGCACCTGCATCCCTTGTGCCGCAGATCTGGCACACAGGGCAGGACCCGGGGCCAAACCTCACTTTGGTGTGTGTTCAGACACTTGACAACAGCGCGATTTTTATCCTTTCCCAGTGGTTTTCTCCCCAAAGGTGCCAGTTAATCGTAAAATCTCATTTGCCTCAGCTGGAAATCACCGGGATCTGGCGGAGCATCCCGTTCCCCCCCTCCAGGTGTCGGCATGTTGCCACCTGCTCACGTCGCGCCTCCTGCCTCGTTGACACCTATTTAAGTAATGCTCCCAAGGTGAGATTTAGTTGTTTACAAAGCGGGAGCGCTTGCTCTTGCCTCTTCCACCTTCCCACGGGAGTAGCGGGATGCTCTGCAAGGGGAAAATCTCCTCGGAGCGAAGGGAATGGCCTGGAACCCGCAGCTGGGCTGTGCCGGGACACGCTGGGGCTGCGGGCGTCAGGAGGAGGCTGGGACGAGCCCGGCTGATCCCGGGAATCACAAACCAGCAGCAAACGGAGGAGCCTCGCGTCATCCCGGCCGGGCTGGGAGCTGGGCACGGCCGGAGAACAAAGCCCCGCATTTATTCCTGCCGTCCTTTCGCCGCCAGCCCCTCCGCGCTGGATTGTTCCTGCATTTTCTCTGCTTCAGCTGTTTACTGGGTCACCCTGGTGCAGACACGCACGCACAGAGCCGAGGCTGTCGCTGTGCCACCGGCGCTGCCATCGAGCCGGCTGGCACAGCGCGCCCGGGGCCAGCCTGGGCTGGGGGCATGCACAGCCCCCCAGGCACCCTCTCTGCACGGGATTTTGAGGAGGGGGTCCCTAAAGGTCCAGGATTGTCAGCTTTGCCCGGTTTGGTCATGCCGGGTTTGGTGGAGGGAATGCTGCTTGACGTAAGGCAGAGTAAACACATGGGTGGACGCGTTTCTTTCACTGGGGTTTATTGCACTGGGGTTTATTTTCGGTTCAGTTTATCTAAGCTAAGGATGTGTCTGAGCTAGATTGAAATTAACCTTGTTCAAATGGAAACGGAGGGGAAAGGTGCTGTTTTAGTGTGGCCAGGCAAGGCTGTGGCTTTTGGACAGCCCCTGGTACGTGCACCTTCAGAATTCCAGGGAGATTTTGGCTTTGGCTGATTCCAGTGGCTTTGCTGTCTTTTCCCCTCCTCAAGCTGCAGCAGGAGAGTTACTGCCCAGACATTCACATTTACAATTTAATCAGGCTGCTGGGGAATACTGTGGGGTGAAACTCTCTGGGAATGTCAGTGTGGGGTCAGTGGGATCTGGCAGTTGGGATCTTTGCTTTGCCCTCTTTGCTTTGCCCCTCCTGCACATCCCACCTTGTGTGTGCCCAGGTGAGCTCTCCATTCGTGCAGGACATGGCTGTGCCAGGGCAAGGGGCAGGTTTGACAAAAGGAGCTGATTTTATTGCAGATGATGCTTCTTAAGACAAATTTTTTGGCTGTCTGGGCTGGTGCATGGGCTGAGAGCTGAGAGTATTCAAGGTTTTGCATCTCAGGGAACGTAAAGGCTTTTGTGAAGATGGAGTCACTTGCAGGTGCTGATGCATGCAAAGGACAAGCATTGCCCTGGAGCTGCCACAAGGAACAAGCCTGTGTGTCCTGGTGAACATGTGTGACGCCAGAATTGACATTTTAGCTGTGACTGTTCCAATCAGTTTCAAGGAACATCATCTCTGAGTGCTAAGCTCATCTCCATCCCTTCCCCAGTACACCTGCCAGCTGTTGCTGCCCCAGAAATAACACGTTTGGTGCACCAGGGGCCTGCTCCAGAGGTGGAATTGATAGAGTAGATTAGGTCAGGTAGGCTGGAACTCTTCAGGGCACCCCTTGTGTTTAAATTCACATTTGAACAAGGTTGAGGAACTGTCATGTTGCATGTGACTTCCAGGTGCTACTGTACACCCAGAAAAACATCAATCAGTTTTTGAACTTGTTTCAGTTATGTTTTTATTGCAGATTTTTCTGTTCCATCTCAGTAAAACGCAAACCTTTTGTTCTGAGCCGAAATGACTTGGAATGAGACGCTCAATCTTTATTTAACCTCGCGGAGCAGTACCCACATTAATTTTTCATGCACCGTTTTTCACCAGCCGCGTCGTTCTGGTTTCACTTCCAGTAATGCCCCGGGGGTGTGGGCGAGTCGGTGGCGCAGCAGTGGCTCTGTGAGCAGGGCTGTGTCCCTCTGCTCCGAGCCTGCCCCTGTGCTGGCTCCGGGCAGGGATGCTCCAGGGCCGTCACGAGCACGGGGCTCAGGGCCGTGGAGCAAGAGCCAGATCTGCTGTGTCGGCGGGATCTTTTTTTCCATCGACTTAGAGAGGAAGCAAAACCTGCTGCACTCAGTTTTCTTCGAATAGCCTGCAAGGGGAGCCCATCCCAGCACGTCCCCTGGGAGGGGACACGGGGTGGTGTTTCCATATGGGGTGCAGATGGGTGGTGGCTTCCTGGGTGTAGGAAACTCAGGGTTTGCAGTTCATCAGTCATCCCTTTGTGGCTGGAGTTTGTTTTTCCCTGGGGAGTCCCCCTGTCAGCCTGATCCCCCAGCCACCTGCATTTCCCCACCTCAGGGGTCCGATCCTGCCCCTTGGAGGCTGGGGATGGAGTGGTCATGCAGAGCCTTTGATTTCCAATCCAGAAAAAGAATGGAACAAGTCTCTCCACGTGGGAAGGCTTTTGGTTTTCTCTAAAAGCAAACCAGGAGCAAGTGGGGGAGGAATCCTGCTTATCTGCTTTGTCTCGTTCCTGGACTGAGGCTGAGCTCCTAATCCTTGCTCCAGCCACTGACTCACTGCGTGTGAGTCACAAGATGCCTCTGTAACCCAGCTGCCAGCTTCCCTTCCCTTCTCCCTGGCCTGCCAGGGTGGAGAAGGCTGCCTTTGGATACCCTCTGGGTCACAGACACAGGGTCAGAGCTGCTGTTGGTCTCAGAGCCCGAGAGAGGAGGTGTAAGATCCCTACAAGAGGCAGATATGGGGTGATGTGGCCTCTCTTTCTCTCTGCCCCATCGTGGTGCTGGGTGATGCTCTGGCTCCAGGGCTGTTCCCCTGAGGCACAGCTTTCTGTGCTGAAACACCTGGAGCAGAGTGTCAGGAAAACCCAGCTGTGGAGCCCAGCATCTGCTGGGGAGAGAACAGGCCCTCAGCTGTTGCCACTGGCCTGGTGTCCTGGCAAAATCACCCCTTTTTCATGGTGGGTTTGAGTTCAGCTTCTGGCCCTTTTTCTGTTCTTTTCCTGTTTCCCCTTTTGTTGCTGTGTTTTTATGGGCTGCTGGAATCAGTCCTGGTTTGAGGCAGCTCGGAGCAGGCAGGAAGGAAGGCAGAGAGTGTTGAAAACCCAAAGGAATTGTGTCTTTCTGCTGGACATCTCTGCATGGGGAGCAGGGGCTGGGTGCACCCAGCTGTGGCAGGGGACTGAGCTCCATCAGCAGGGGGAAAGGAGACAGTGGGAGATGAACTTGCCCAGCTGGAGAGAACCACCCCAGTGCCACCATGGCCATGGCTGGGAATTAACAGTTTAACACCCATGGCTGGGATGATGTTTTGGAGCAAAAGTGCTCCTGCCCTCAGTGGGGCTGCTGCTCCACGGGACATGCTGTGAGTCACCAGCGTGGGCACCTTTCCTTCCCCTAAAACAGGGGATGTTTGTCAGCTTCCTCAGCACTTGGGGTAGTCCTTGGAGCCTTCCTGAGCACAGCCAGGGGAAGGAAACAGTGAGTGCCAGGAGTGGATGATCCCTCCAGGCAGAGCTGTGGGGGAAGAGCCACCACAGGGCTTTTTGCCTGGAAGTCCCCATGGGGGGAAGAGTGTTGTGCTGTGTGTGCTTATTTTGGACGTGTAGGACAGAGGGTGCTTCTGCTTTTGTGGTCTTTATCTTCGGTTCACAGAACTGAGCTTGTTTTCCTTTCACTACCCGGGGCTGACTTTTTTCCTATTTCCTTTTACATAATGTCATACACTCAGCTTTGCATAAGAGGTCCCAGAGTCGCTGCTGTTGCTTGCAGGGGTTCAGGGTTTGCTCCTGGGGGTGAAATGAAAGTGAGCTGGGGGTTGGTGTTGGACATGGGCCGAGCTGGAGCTGGTTTCCTCTGTTTCTGGAAAGGCCCATTTCCCGTTGCTAGTGGGAAGGGATTATTCTGAGAAAGGGCTGGGGATTGTAAAGACCAAACCCCCAGCTGCTGTTCCTGGCTTTACCACCTTTCATCGGGTGCTTTTGAGCTTGTGCAAGCACGGAGCTTCAATGGGAAACCCCTGGTGACGTCTCTGAGGCTCAGCTCTGCCTTTTCTTGTCTCTGTTAATTCCCAACAGGCACACGTTCCTGGCTTCCCAGGGGCAGGGTTAGTGCCTGCTCCTCTCTTGTGGCTGGTAGCAGCAGCCCCTTTGAATTCAGCAGAGATACTCTCAGTGCTGCTCTGTACCTGTCTGTAGAACAGGCATTTTGTGTAACTCAACAGAAAAGGGAGCAGAGTAACACAAATATCTTGATTGTTAAACCAGCTGTGGTCCAGAGAGCATCAGCAAAAGCACTTTAAGCAGTTGTGCCTCCTCCACATGTGCTGAAATTAATACCTTTTTCCACTAACAGTTCATTATTTTTGTGCCTTTGGAGGCCAGTGCACTAACCTGGGGCACGTGGGACCAGAGCTCTTAAGACCTGGTAATTGTTGGGTAATTGTCTGTGTGTAAGTGTGGGGATGCAGCCGTGCTCACACTTAATCCTGCACTTTGCTCCTGTCTAACTAAAACCACCTCTGTGACCGAGCTCAAACACTTTCCAAAATGCAGAGCCTGAGCCAATGTTTTGCTTTGCTGTTTGGTTTTTGCATTTTCCCCTCCTTTCATCTGTCGGGAAGAGCCAAAGGCAGAATCCCTGCTGCTGCTGCTGCTCTCTGCCCGGCTCTCAGGGTCCCTCACACCCTTCCTCCAGGCTCACAAACCTTGGCTGCATCTTAGAGCTCCTTATTAATCCTCTGTGTGAAGACGTGGGGTTTGACACCACGCCGAGTACAAGAACATTCAGCAGAGAGCAGAAGAGTTTATTGCACGGAGCAGGAATTCCTCCCTGGTGTAGTCACAAAAGCTTTGAACCATCAGTGGGAGCTCCAGGGCTGGCTGCAATTGGAAGAGGCAGTCCCCAGGCCCAGGGCAGCCATCTGGTGCAGGCTCCCGTTTCATATTTCAGGGGATGAACTCCTGCAGAGTTCACTCACTGCTTCTGCAAAAGCCTCTGCTCTGCACAACTGGGGAGAGTTAAACATGTGGCTTTTCCTTGTGCCCCTTGTGCTCCAGCCTTTCTCCTGGTGTGTGGAGAGGACCAGGATTGCACACTGAACTCTGGAGAAATCAAAGAAAACTTCATTTTTTCTGTGTATTCCCTTTTCTTGATGCCCATCTTGAAATGTGTTGGACCTCACTTTCTGGGCTGCCGAGTCCCACCTGTATGAATTTGGTGGAAGGTGCAGATGCCATAACCATCAAATCTTGTTGCAGATGTTTAAAGCACTGCCTGGGCTTGTTGGATTCATCCCTTGTGCCAACAGAAGGGGCTGTTCACCTGTGTCTCACCCTCAGGCTGAGGTGGAGGAGGGTTTGTGTGCTGGCTGACTCATGTTCCCTTCTGAGGGGCAGAAAATCCCAGCAGATGTGCAGGGCAGGCAGCGGGGAGCAGTGACTGTTGCAATATTCCGTGATTGCTACCTCCAAGGCCCTGTCTGCTCCGCATCTTTTGAAACAGCGTTATTTCCAATAATCTAAGTAAAGGAAAGCACTCATCTGTCTCTTTAGAGACCATTTTGAAGGCATTCAGCTTTGGCTGACTCGCTGGTGTGAGTGCAGGATTCTGCCTGGCCAGCACAAACATAAGGCACAGGTCAAGGTTTTGAGTCTGTCCCTGCCCTGCTCCCAGCTCACCTGCAAGGGGAGAAACGTGTGCTTGGTGCAGGTGTTGGAATGAGACACCTCTGGCTCCATCCTGCTGCTGCTTTTTTGCTTTGGGTTGGTTTTTAACCGATGTGCGCGGAATGCACAATCAGCATCTCACAGGAGCAGCCGTAGCAAAGAGGAAGCTCACACGGAATATAAATAGCCAAATTATAGAATGTCCCAGTGTAGCAGCTCTCCTGGCTCTTGGCAGGAGCCTGCAGACCGCTGGGAAGCCGTGGCCTCCGTGTGTGGTTTGCAAAGGGGGAACTTTGGGGGATATCACGCAAGTCAGCAAGGCAAAAAATGAATGAATCTGACAGTCTTGGATATGGGAAGGAAATGAAATTTGCTTTTCTGCACATCAGAGTGGGGTGTATCCCCTGCACGTGACATGAAATGCAGAGTGAAAACCCTGCACAGTTGTGGCAATAATTTCCACTGTAGTTGCACAGCGGTTGCCAATGATTCATGGGTTGATCCTGAGATGGTTTTTTCCTCCCATATGATTTAATTTATGAATTTAATTGCATGTCAGCAAGCATCTAATTTTTCTTGATATTTTCATCTGGGGTATACAACTGCCTGGGCAAATCTCTTTTCTGAGTTAGATTGTACAGGACTCTGGTCCTGCTGGACCCAGAGCTTAAGTGGGAGGTACACAGGGGTAGGGCTGACATGCAGGTTGGGTGATGAAGGCTGGGAAAGAGCTCAGGACAAATTGGGAAGCATTTCCATGGCTTTATTTTTTTTGTTGTTGTTGTTGTTGTTTGTTTGGGGTTTTGTTGGTTTTTTGTTTTTGTGGGAAACAGCATCTAAAGGTGGAAGAAAGACAACTTGGCCAACTTGGTTAGGTGCTGTCAGTGTAGATGTTTGATCCAGAGTGGACACAAAGCTTTAGCTGTGCCAAGGTTGTGCCAGTCTCCAGGGCAGTGTACTTGAACACAAATTTGTGCCATAATTTATCCCAGAGCACAGAATAAGAGAGGGACAGACACAGGTGCCAGGAAGGATGTTTGGTGTCTGCTGCCTCATGTGGGTGCTCTCAGGGTTGCTCTGGAAGCCATTGAACCCTGGGAAAGGTTCCTGATGTTCACAGCAGAACCTCAAAGTTCCTTGAACTTCAGCAAACCAAACCTCTCCATAGCCTGGCATGAAGTGAGAAAAGCAGGTTCAGCAGAAAGTGAAAAAGTCAGCAACCCTGCCCAGGGGGATTCTCTGCCCTCATTCATTACAGCCATGAATGAGAGGCTTTTTCAAGCTTCCCCTCAGTCTCTGGGCTGGCTGTGCTTCCCTGCCTTGATTCCTTGTGAGGAACAGCCCTGGATTGAGCAGGGTGTGAGAGCAGAGCAGTGGGCACTGCTGTGGTGGGGCTGATAAAGGAGGAGTGTTTGGGTGCACGTGGGATCCATCAGCTCAGGGTCCTGTGGTCCCTGAGGTGTGCAGCCTCTTCTGAGCCTGGGTGTGGCTGTCCCCATGTTCCCAGGGCAGTTTGGAGAGCATTTTTTGCAGGGAGCAGCATCACTTCTGGGGCTCCATCCTAAATCCTTTCATGGCAGTTCTTCCTGAGTGTGTTGTTGTCAATGCTTAGGGCTCTTTGAGGGGCACTTGCAGGGCAAGCTGAGGGCTGGCTCTGGCAGGAGAGCTTTGTCCCCACAGCCCTGTGTCCCAGTGATGGTCACCTCCCCCTCTAACAGCTTACTGCTTTCAGGCATTTTCTCCTTCTGCTGAGCTGTGGGTTTTGGTGTGTGTTCGTCCATGTCCTGCCATTTGGTGAGGGGGTTGGAGGGCGGGGGAGATCCCTGCAGTGTTTAAAAGGATCTGGATAAATCTTCTTAAGGGAGGCACTGACTCAGCAGAGCGTGGTTAGGGAGGAGGAGGAGGAGGAGGGAACCAAATTGTCCTTGTGGGGCTGGAGCTGCTGCTGAGCCCGTGCTGGTATGTGGTGCTGGGAACCTGCCCTGAGAAGCATCACCCCTTTCCTCACCAAATTGTTGGTGCTCTCCATCCTGCAGAGCAGAAATGAGAGCCTCATAGCTGGGTGCCTGTCACCCAGAAGTGCCTGAACCCTGTGTCCAAACTGGTCCTGGCTGTGCCTGATCTCACCCTGGTGCAGGTCTCTGGGATTTTCCCCAGCTTTGAGCTTTGGATTTCTGACTTGTGCCATGGGCAGCTTGGTTTGACAGTGATTATTTTTATTATTTTTGTTATTTTTATTATTATTTATTAGGGAAGTGCACCAGGGTGGCTGGTTCAGATCACTGAGACTCTGCTCAGATCAGCAGCCAGTGTCACCTCACAGGAGAGGCAGAGGCTTGGGGAGGGGAGCAGCCAGGGCTGGGCACTGAGCTGTGCTGTCACTGTCCCCTTCCCTGCCTTGTGAGGGGTCCCACCTTGCACTGGAACAGCCTGGATCTGCTGAAGGGCTGAGACATGGAGCCAGGGGATGTGGGACAGACCAAGAGCAGCTTCCCAAAGTCCTGGCTCCACTGTGGGCAGGCTCAGCCAGCCAGACACACTGGTGTCACCTGGTTTGCATTTCTGAGCAGGTGAGGGAGAGTCCCTGCCAGCCAGCTGCTGCCTTTGGCTTGCTGGGATCCCTCATAGGAGCCACAAAAGCGTCTCTGCCACGCTTTGCTGTCCTTATCTCATGGTGTATCTTGTTTTTCCATGCAGAGCTCCACACAGGAGATCGGAGAAGAGCTGGAGGATGGTGTGATCTACAGCATATCCCTCCGGAAAGTGCAGCTCCACCACACGGCCAACAAAGGGCAGCGCTGGCTGGGGGTAAGCTGGGGGCTCCTCCTGCCTCAGGGGAGGATTCAGATGTTTCCCTGCCGTGGGAATCATGTGTTGGTTTGGGAGCAGGGAGTGGGAGTACCTGTTGCCCTCTGATGCATGGGAAGGGGTACAGGTGAAACAATCTGCAGCCTCATTTTGAAAAACTAGGGCAACTCTGATTTGTATCTGGAATTTGGCAACTCTGAGGCCTTTCCTGGGGTTTCCCAAGTGCTCAGGTCCTCTCAGCTGGGTTGCTGGCGTTTGCAGTCTGAGGAGACTCAGCCTTCCTTTCCCAGGAGAGGAAGATCCCTGTGGGGATCCCAGCCTAGACCTGACCTTGTGAAGCTGCTGGGAACACTTTGCACTTGATGGTGCCTGTCCTCACCCAGCCCACTGACCTCTGCTCCTGTCCTGGCAGTTTGAGAATGAGTCAGCCTTAAACCTCTACGAGACGTGCAAGGTGCGGACGATAAAAGCCGGGACCTTGGAGAAGCTGGTGGAGTACCTGGTCTCAGCCTTCAAGGGCAATGACTCCACCTATGTCACCATCTTCCTGTGCACCTACCGGGCCTTTGCCACCACCAAGCAAGTGCTGGACCTGCTGTTGAACAGGTGAGGCTGCCTTGAGCCCCAAAAACACAGCTGGGGGTGGCCAGAAAAGCCCCAGCATCTTCTGCTGCGATGCTTTGGGGGTTTGGTGGCTTCTCCCAGCTCTGTCAGCGTGAGGGTTTTGGGACAGGGCAGGGAGGACACAACTTTCCGGAAAGCTGGAGCTCTTCCAGTGAGGTGGCCAGTGCTGGCTGCTTCCCTTCCTGTAATGGGGAGGTTGTGGCAGAGGGAGGAGAGCAGGACACTGCCTAGCAGGTTCATCCTGAGCCCGTGGCAGAGCTGGGGGTGATGTGGAGGGAGAAGAGGCTGCTCTGAGAGGCAGCAGAGTGCAGGGTGCTCACTGCCTCCCCTCTGCCCCCCCAGGTATGGCAAACTCCACGTGCAGGCGAATGGGGACCATGCCAGGCACACTGTGGACGAGAGGATGGAGCTGAAGAAGTAAGTCTGCCTGTGCTCTGGTGGCTCTGCTGGCAGCTCTTTGGGAGGGATCTGTCATCCCAGCGCTGCTCCCAGGCTGTGGGTGTGCACACAGGTTTCTCCTGCCACCTGATTCCCTTTGCCTGTGTTTTCCCCCTTCCTGCAGCACCATCTCCTCCATCCTGGGGGCCTGGCTGGACCAGTACTCGGAGGATTTCCGCAAGCCCCCCGACTTTGCCTGCCTGAAGCAGCTCATCTCCTACGTGCGCCACAACATCCCCGGCTCCGACCTGGAGCGCCGAGCCCGCATCCTGCTGGCCCAGTTCCAGCAGCAGGAGCAGAGCGAGGCCGAGGCAGAAGGTGGGGTCCTCCCCTGGCTTGCAGGGCTCATTTGGGGCTGCAGGTGGAGGGAATGCTGCTGGTTGGCATTAAGGGCCTCCAAAACTTGAGCCACATGGATGAACACCTGTGAACTCTACATGGGGGTTCACTGGGAAGCCAATCCAACTGCAGCAGGAGTGGGATTTCTAAGTGGATTAGCTAATCTGCCTTTAATCCTCTGTAGACACTTGCACTCAGGTTTAAAATGACTATCCTTTTATCTGAGCCTTGTTGCTGGAGGTGCAAAGCTGGATGGGATGAGTGTGTCTGCAGGGGGTTGGTGTGGGCACTGCAGGGCTCAGCCTCACCCTTGTCTCCTGTAGCTGTGGACCACAGCAGCTGCACCTTCCAGCTGGTGGAAGAGAACGGGGTCAGTGATGGGAAGCCAGATTTCCTCTCCTTCTCCCCAGAGATGGTGGCAGAACAGTTCACACTGATGGATGCTGTGAGTAGTCACCCACCAGCTGGCTCAGTGGTGCTCTGGGCACGGGCCTGGCTCTTCCCATCCCTTTTTCCTTCTTGCCTGTTCTCTCCTCAGAGAACACCAAGGAGCCCTTCTCCATCCCTTTAACTTCCAGGAGCTGTTCAAGAAAGTGGTGCCTTACCACTGCCTGGGCTGCATCTGGTCCCAGAGGGACAAGAAGGGCAAAGAGCACCTGGCCCCCACCATCCGTGCCACAGTCTCCCAGTTCAACAGTGTGGCCAACTGTGTCATTGCCACTTGTCTTGGGGACAGGTCCCTGAAGCCACAGCAGAGGGCCAAGGTGGTGGAGCGGTGGATCGAAGTGGCTCGGGTAGGACAGCTCCCCTCCCACCTCCACCCAGAAGGGATGAGCTTTTGTCCTGCTGGAATACCAGCAGATCCTCCAGCTTTTTTTAACCCCAATCCTGTTATGTCCTTGTCTGCCCTCAGGAGTGCCGGATCCTGAAGAACTTCTCCTCCCTCAGAGCCATCCTCTCAGCCCTGCAGTGCAACGCTGTGCACCGGCTCAAGAAAACCTGGGATGAGGTCCTGAGGTAAGGAGCTCCTGCAGGGCTGCTTCCAAGGGGAATAATATGCTGTGGCACTTGGATGTGTCCATGGGATCACCAGAGCTCCAGCATTGCCTCCTGGAGTGTGCCCAAAACCCAGGGGCCAGTGTAAGGTGTCAGGGACCTAAGGAAGGTGAGGAAATAAAAGCACCTCACCCTTCCATGTGAAACACCTTGGAATGCCTCCCAAACAGCAAGGCCCAGCTGGAGCTGAGCATGACTGGGGTCATTGGGGTGAGCAGAAGAGAGCCCAAGGAGGAAACCCCACCATGGCAGAATTGCTGACTTTTCCCCTTGTCCCCCCTGTGCAGGGAGAGCTTCCGCACATTCCATGAGCTCTCTGAGATCTTCTCCGACGAGAACAACCACTCGCTGAGCCGGGAGCTTCTCATCAAGGTAGGGGGAAGGAGGACCCTCATTGCCCTGTTCCTGACAGGCAGCTCAGCTTTCCATGGTGTTCCAGCCACAGGGATAAGGCCCTGGCAGAGCTGCTGGAGTCCCAGGCATGGGTGCAGGCAGGGTGTGCTGAGTCTGGGGAGCAGGCAGGGGTTTCAGACCAAGGCTAGAATTTCTGTTTCTCTGCCCAAAACTTACTAGTTGGAGCTGGCAAATCAATTCAGGGAACAGATAAGCACTGGGATGGGATCCAGAACACCAGGTGACAGCTTGTCCCCAGAGGCAGCTGCATGTTAACAGTCCAGTGCAAAGTCCTCTTGATTCCAGGTGGGGTGGTGGAGTTGGTGAAAGGGTGCAGCAAAAATGCCTTTATTCCATGGAGCTTCTCCACAGATCCCAGCCTAGCTCTGGTTTAGGGACTGAGAGGAAACAAAATGCAAAAGGGAACAAAATGTCCCGTTAGGGAGGCATTTATACAGAAATGAGAGCAGCAGTTCCTATCCACCAAGGCTTTCCTCTCTGTGAGCCATGAAAAAGCTTTGATTCCCTCCTCTTTCCTACAATGAAAGTTACATAAATGAAAATGGGTGTGAATTTTAGCTAATAGGTATTAGTGCCATTTCCCACCTGTGCTGATCCCTCCTCTCTCCACCATCCAGGAGGGCACATCCAAATTTGCCACCTTGGAGATCAACCCAAAGAGGGCTCAGAAGCGGCAGCAGCAGCAGCGAGAGATGGTGAGTGCGGCAGGGCTGTCCCTGTGCCCCTCCCCAGCAGCTGCCCAGGCTGCTCCCAGCTGACCCCTCTGTCCCCACAGGGTGTGATGCAGGGCACCATTCCCTACCTTGGCACCTTCCTGACGGACCTGGTGATGCTGGACACAGCCATGAAGGATTTCCTGGATGTATGTACCTCCTCCCTGTCCTCCCTTTCCTCCCAGAGCCTGGGCTGATAAAAGGAAGGCTGTGTCCTGTATCCCACACTACATCCTGTATCCCACACTGCACATCCTGTATCTCACACCCCATATCCAACTCTGCCCATCCACCTCTCTCCCAAGGAAATGGGCTACTTTTTCTCAGCAGGGTTACTCACACTGCAGTGGCAGCAAGACAGAGATAGATGGGGGAGGGAGCAATATTCTTCTGCCTGCTCCATCCTGACCTTCATCTCTTTCTTTTCCAGGGTGGGCTGATCAACTTTGAGAAGAGAAGGAAGGTGAGAGCTTTGCCCTGGCAGCTGCACAGCAGGGCTGGCCTGCTGCAATCCCAGGCTGTGCCAGTCACTTTGGGCTTGATCCCTCTCCTTTTTTCCTTTGTGTCCTTCACTTTTGGGGGAGGGCATTCTGGTCTCATGGCTTCCATTTGCTGCAGGAGTTTGAAGTCATTGCACAGATCAAGCTGCTCCAGTCAGCCTGCAACAACTACAGCTTCACACAGGAGGATCAGTTTGTGGAGTGGTTCCACAGCCTGGAGCGACTCAGCGAGGCTGAGAGGTGAGTGAGAGGGAGGTCCCACCACTCATTTCCTCTGACAGCAGCAGCTGCCCCCTGCTCCCTTCTCTGCTCTGCCTCCCTCACACTTGGTGGCAGCACAGGGATCTCAAACCCTCCTCTCTCCCTTCTCAGCTATGGCCTGTCGTGTGAGATTGAGCCACTGTCAGAGTCAGCCAGCAACACGTTGAAGGCCAAGAAAAACACGGGCATCATCAAGAGATGGAGCGAGTGAGTCCCCGGTGGGAGGTGGGGGCCAGCGTGGGGCATCTCTGGCTGGACATTGCAGGGGACCAGGCAGGCATGGCTGCTGTCCTGCCAGCCAAATGCACCCTCACCCTGCCCCCTTCTCACCTGCCCCACCTCTCTCCTGGCAGCCGGCAGCCACCAAGCACAGAGCCCTGTGCCAGCGGCAGCTCCCACTCGAAATCCTTCGACCAGCTCAAGTGTGGGCAGTACCTGTGCAGTGGGGACGCCACTGACTCAGTGAGTGTCACCTCTGCTGGCTCCAGCAGCTCTGACGTGGAGGAGATCAACATTAGCTTCATCCCTGAGTCCCCTGACTGCCAGGAGAAGAAGGTACGTGGCAGCTCGCAGGCTCCAGGGGTCCCAGGGCCGCTGCGGCCATGGTGTGGGGACTGTCCCACCTCTGCCCTGGTGTTGGGGCTGGGGGGAGCAGGCGGGGGGCCCGGGGGCTGCTCTGGCAGCATGGCAAGGCTCTGGTGCCTCCAGTGGCTGTAGCTGTGTCGGTCCCCCGTTGTCACAGGTCAGTGAGATCCCTCTGGCCTCCCTCCCCCAGCGCTGGTACGCCCCGTCTGTGGCCGATGGAGAAGCTAAACCCACTGTGTCCTCCGCATCCCCTCTCCTCCCTGCCCTCCAGTTCTGGGAATCCACCTCCCTCTCTTCCCTGGACACGTCAGGCATCGGCTCAGGCTCCAGCAGTGCCTCCTCCTCTTCCGTCTCCTCCACGCCGGTGACGGCCTCCCGCACTCACAAGCGCTCGGTCTCCGGCATCTCCAGCTACTCCTCACTCTCGCTGCCCCTCTACAACCAGCAGGTCGACGACTGTTGCATCATCCGAGTCAGCCTGGCTGTGGACAACGGCAACATGTACAAGAGCATCCTGGTTAGTAACATCCCCAGGGAGGGGTGGGTGGCTTGTGCTGGTTGGATATGGGCATGGCGCATTTTGGGAGGCTTTAGCAGTGTTCTGAGCTCACAGCACTCTGTGCTCACAGGTGACAAGCCAGGACAAGACCCCCGTGGTTATTCGCAAGGCCATGGCCAAACACAACCTGGATGGGGACCGGCCTGAAGACTATGAGCTTGTCCAGATCATCTCGGAGGAGAGAGGTGTGTGTGTGTGCTGGGGTGCAGGGGCTTTCCTGGGCAGCACCAGGCTGGAGCTGGGATGAGAGGTGACAGCAAGAGGCATCCTAGCACCTGGGGACAAACCTTAGCCCCACTCTGGTCCCTTTTCAAGGAAAGGGCACCTGACTGATGCTCATCCTTGTTCACTTCCAGAGCTGAAGATCCCCGACAATGCCAACGTCTTCTATGCCATGAACTCCGCTGCCAACTATGACTTTGTGCTCAAGAAGCGGGGTTTCTCCAAGGGGGTGAAGATCAAGCACGGCTCCAGCTCCACCCTGCCCAGGATGAAGCAGAAAGGCCTGAAGATCGCCAAGGGCATCTTCTAGCCTCAGCCCCACTGCCACCCATCACCGACGGGGCCTTGGGGGCAGCTGCTCCGGGCTTGGCTGTGGCCACTCCTTGTGCCACCCTGCAGGGCAGAGGAGTGACCCTCACCCACGGGCGACAGCCGTGCACCTCCTTCCGCACCCAGAGCTGAGAGTTGGGCAACTGGTGTCGGCCTCTGCCTCTCTCTGCACAAGCCCCCGTTCCAATCAGGTCTTTTTTTCTACACAGGAAGGCAGCAGTGGGGGGGATTTGTCTATTTTTTTGTTTTGTTTTGTTTTTTTAAACTTCCACGGTGCGACACTCGGCCAGCCCGGCCAGCCCAGAGCTGGAGCCCGCCTCTGCCGTAGGTGCCTTGTGTCTGAGCGAGCCGAGGAGCAGTGACTTGCAGAGGGGCTGTGTGACAAAGCAGAGCAGGAGCCACCATCACCCC
Organism: Molothrus aeneus; assembly: GCF_037042795.1. Classification (NCBI taxonomy): domain Eukaryota; kingdom Metazoa; phylum Chordata; class Aves; order Passeriformes; family Icteridae; genus Molothrus; species Molothrus aeneus. Next base: position 7,680,794 of record NC_089664.1, on the reverse strand, counting down.
GGAAGGGGCTGCCAAGCCTCCTTCCCAGCTTTCCCAGTGTTACCTCCACGTCTGTCCTCCCTGGGATCACTGGCGTTTCCACCACCGCTCAGCTCTGCCTGTCCTTGTCCTTCCCTTGGGAGAAGCCACGGATGCCCTGGGCTGGGAGATGAGCTGGAAGGATGCAGCCCTGCACCAGCGCTGAGCCCCGTGGAGGAGCCTGTGGCTGTGCCATGATGGAGTGGGTGCCTCATGCTCTCCCCAGCTGGAAGCCTGAGTGGTCTCGCTCCTCTCCCGATCCAGCACATCCTCCAGCTGGACTGGGCCAGTTCAAACTTGCACCAAAGATCAAATGCCAGTGTCTCTTCTGCCAAGGGGGAGCTTTGGGCCATGCCCCCAGCGCTGCCAGCCTGAGGAGGAGGAGAGCAAAGTTCTGTCTGAAGCTGTGTAAATAGAGACTTCGGATCTGTGTGGGCACAGAGGGGCCAGAGAGCTCAGGTGCTCCAGGTGCCCCAGCTGCCACTGCCTGACCCACAGAAAGTGCCACTCACCTTGGGCTTTAACCGGACTTTTTCAAACACTGACCATGGGAGAAGCAGCAATGAGACTTTTTTTTTTGTATAAAACAAAAAAGTTTACTGATTTTTTTTTCAGTATTTATTGGTTGTAAATAGAAGAGGTAAACTTGTACATTTTACTAATCCAGCCTCCCCCTGCCCTGCAGCCCAGTCCCTGTCCTGTGCCCCCCTGGTATTTAAGGCTGCTGGGAGGGATGCTGGCAGCAGCAGCAGCAGCATTGCTCTGCTGTGCTCATGGGGTGCAGACCCTGCCAGCCCCCCCCCTCCCAAATTCTCTACCACTAATTGCTCGAGCAGGGGCAGAGATGCTTATTTTAATCATTGTAGGAAACACTAACCAAAGGGGGACCTTTTGTTGCTCCTGCCTCCATCTCTGTTTTTTAAGCGCGTCATTCCAGCAGATCTTTTCCGTTTCCCATCCGCCAGTATTCCCAGGTGGTTGTGGTGACTTTCCCTGCTCCAGGACAGGGACCACACTCCAGGGGCTGGGGCTGGTGAGGAAGAGGCTGCTTGGGTGTGAGAGTGGCTGGCACAGAGCTCCTCCAGCCCCGCGGCCCCTCAGGCAGCGCTGCCCATGATGCAGATGATGGGAGCTCCTGGTTCCCTGACGCAGGGGCAGCCTCCTGCCTCCCCCCTGCCCAAAGCCCCTGCCCCTGGGCACCAGCACCCCTGGGAGGGTGTTCCCTCTGCTCCGTGCCTGCCCACCCTGGGACTGTCCCCTCCCCTCCCGCTGGTGCCACCGGGGGGACGGGCTGTACCCTGTGTATTTTGTACCACTTCAATGAAGGAGCACACTGCCCAGTGTGACTTGTACACAGCAATGTAATTAGTCTTTGCAATAAAATAATGATGCTCAAATGTCTCTGCCCCAAGGCAGGGCTTGTCCTGTCCTCCTTCCTCAAAATGCCAGCACCTTCCTGGAGAAAGGAGGGATGGGCCTGACTGTGGGGGAGTTCATACTTTCTGTTCACTCTGGGGGTTGAACTTTACTTTGACAAATTGGGGTTTTGGCTGAGGGGCCAGGGCTCAATTTTGAAAAAACCTCATTCCTTTGAACCTGTGATTTGAAACTGTTGCACTTGCAATTGTAATTTGTTGGGTTTACCACTGTTGTTACAAGTAACAGCTTTAAAAGCAACTGTAACAGCCCAGAGGGCCTCCTCAGTGGAGGAGAGGAGGTCTTAACTCCTTTTAAAAAAGAAAGCTTGGTGTTCAGGTGTGCTCAGAACACACTGGGGAATGCACAAGATCCAGAAAACGCCAGTAGCTCTTGAATTTTTTGGGGCTTTCTTTTGGTGGGAGCAATGTAGCTGGCAGTGGCCAACTTCTGTGCACCTGAAGCTCTGCCCCTCTGCCAGCTGCCTTCAGTCCTTGTTACCTGCTAGCTGGGGAAGTCAAAACAGACCTGAGAAGTGCATCAGGTAATGAGGACTACAAGCACTACACCCCAGGAAGGGAATTATTCACTGCCAGAAAGTGTATTTTCCTGCTGGCTTTATTTCCAAGATGACCAGCACGGCTCAGTGCTGAAGGCATGGCTCAGTATTTTCACTCCCTCTGGACAAGCAGAAGGGCAGAACCTGCCTTGGGGACTCCAGGAGCACTGGACTGCTTCTTCTCCCAGCATCTCCTCAGGCACTTCTTTTATTTCCCACATGGCCACCAACCTGGAAAGAGTGCACTCCCACACACGGAGAGATTTGGGAATGCAGCTTCTCCCATGTTCTGGTGTGTTTCCAGGTGGTTTGGATTCTGGGCTCGCTCTTGGGAGTTTGTTGAGCCAGTTGCTTTGAGGCAAGGACTTGGTCTGCCGTGGGCGCCTGCGCTGCGGCGGGGGCCGTGGGCAGCTCAGGGTGCGCTGCATGCGCTTGAACATCAGGGTGGGGGGGCGGCAACGCGCACAGGGGGCGCTGGGGACGCAGCGCGGCCGCGCCAGGCGCGCTCGGCACCGCAGATCCAGGAGCCGCAGGGAACTGCAAAGACGCAGCAGCAGCGACGGGACTGGGGCTGCCACCGGCGCTGTGTCGGCAAAGGGGGTGAGGGCAACGGGGGGGGGGGCGGGAGGAGCGGCCGCACTTGCGGGGAGCAGGGAGAAAGCGGCCGCTCGGCAGGGGCGGCAGGGGGCGGGGCCGCGGTGACGCCGGTCGGCGGCTCGAAGGGGCGGGATTAAGGGGCGGGGCCGCGAGCTTGGCGAAACCGGGGGCGGGAACCACGGCAGCCGGGACAGCAGGGACCAACAGGATGGGTGGGGCAACTGCTGCGGGCATCCCCCTTGCGGCAAAGAGCTCAAGCAGCACCCTGAGAGCTGGGACCGGCTCCACGGCAGCCAAATCCCGGCGGGAGATACTAATAAAGAGTCTAATTCTCACTGTGTCCCAAATATCTCTTCACAACAATGCTGCTATATGGCACCTTTTAAGACAGTCGCGCTTTACGACACCTTTTACGTCACTTTTGCTTTACGGCACCTTTTACGACAGTCGCGCTTTACGGCAGGTTTTACGACAGTCGCGCTTTACGGCAGTTTTACGACAGTCGCGCTTTACGGCACCTTTTACGACAGTCGCGCTTTACGGCAGTTTTACGACAGTCGCGCTTTACGGCACCTTTTACGACAGTGTTGCTTTACGGCACCTTTTACGACAGTCGCGCTTTACGACACCTTTTACGACAGTGTTGCTTTACGGCACCTTTTGCGACAGTCGCGCTTTACGGCAGTTTTACGACAGTCGCGCTTTACGGCACCTTTTGCGACAGTCGCGCTTTACGGCAGTTTTACGACAGTCGCGCTTTACGGCACCTTTTACGACAGTGTTGCTTTACGGCACCTTTTACGACAGTCGCGCTTTACGGCAGTTTTACGACAGTCGCGCTTTACGGCACCTTTTACGACAGTGTTGCTTTACGGCACCTTTTACGACAGTCGCGCTTTACGGCAGTTTTACGACAGTCGCGCTTTACGGCACCTTTTGCGACAGTCGCGCTTTACGGCACCTTTTGCGACAGTCGCGCTTTACGGCAGTTTTACGACAGTCGCGCTTTACGGCACCTTTTACGACAGTGTTGCTTTACGGCACCTTTTGCGACAGTGTTGCTTTACGACACCTTTTGCGACAGTCGCGCTTTACGGCAGGTTTTACGACAGTCGCGCTTTACGGCACCTTTTGCGACAGTGTTGCTTTACGGCAGTTTTACGACAGTGTTGCTTTACGGCACCTTTTGCGACAGTGTTGCTTTACGGCACCTTTTACGACAGTCGCGCTTTACGGCAGGTTTTACGACAGTCGCGCTTTACGGCAGTTTTACGACAGTCGCGCTTTACGGCACCTTTTGCGACAGTGTTGCTTTACGGCAGTTTTACGACAGTTGCGCTTTACGGCACCTTTTGCGACAGTGTTGCTTTACGGCACCTTTTGCGACAGTGTTGCTTTACGGCAGTTTTACGACAGTTGCGCTTTACGGCACCTTTTGCGACAGTGTTGCTTTACGGCACCTTTTGCGACAGTGTTGCTTTACGGCACCTTTTGCGACAGTGTTGCTTTACGGCAGTTTTACGACAGTCGCGCTTTACGGCACCTTTTACGACAGTGTTGCTTTACGGCACCTTTTACGACAGTCGCGCTTTACGACACCTTTTACGACAGTGTTGCTTTACGGCACCTTTTGCGACAGTCGCGCTTTACGGCAGTTTTACGACAGTCGCGCTTTACGGCAGTTTTACGACAGTCGCGCTTTACGGCACCTTTTACGACAGTGTTGCTTTACGGCACCTTTTACGACAGTCGCGCTTTACGGCAGGTTTTACGACAGTCGCGCTTTACGGCAGTTTTACGACAGTCGCGCTTTACGGCACCTTTTGCGACAGTGTTGCTTTACGGCAGTTTTACGACAGTCGCGCTTTACGGCACCTTTTGCGACAGTGTTGCTTTACGGCACCTTTTACGACATTGTTGCTTTACGGCACCTTTTACGACAGTCGCGCTTTACGGCACCTTTTGCGACAGTCGCGCTTTACGGCAGTTTTACGACAGTCGCGCTTTACGGCACCTTTTACGACAGTGTTGCTTTACGGCACCTTTTACGACAGTCGCGCTTTACGGCAGTTTTACGACAGTCGCGCTTTACGGCACCTTTTACGACAGTCGCGCTTTACGGCAGTTTTACGACAGTCGCGCTTTACGGCACCTTTTACGACAGTGTTGCTTTACGGCACCTTTTACGACAGTGTTGCTTTACGGCAGTTTTACGACAGTCGCGCTTTACGGCAGGTTTTACGACTCTTGGGACACAGTGAGAATTAGACTCTTTATTAGTATCTCCTGCCGGGATATGGCTGCCGTGGAGCCGGTCCCAGCTCTCAGGGTGCTGCTTGAGCTCTTTGCCGCAAGGGGGATGCCCGCAGCAGTTGCCCCACCCATCCTGTTGGTCCCTGCTGTCCCGGCTGCCGTGGTTCCCGCCCCCGGTTTCGCCAAGCTCGCGGCCCCGCCCCTTAATCCCGCCCCTTCGAGCCGCCGACCGGCGTCACCGCGGCCCCGCCCCCTGCCGCCCCTGCCGAGCGGCCGCTTTCTCCCTGCTACCCGCGAGTGCGGCCGCTCCTCCCGCCCCCCCCCCCGTTGCCCTCGCCCCCTTTGCCGACACGGCGCCGGTGGCGGCCCCAGTCCCGTCGCTGCTGCTGCGTCTTTGCAGTTCCCTGCGGCTCCCGGATCTGCGGTGCCGAGCGCGCCTGGCGCGGCCGCGCTGCGTCCCCAGCGCCCCCTGTGCGCATTGCCGCCCCCCCACCCTGATGTTCAAGCGCCTGCAGCGCACCCTGAGCTGCCCACGGCCCCCGCCGCAGCGCAGGCGCCCACGGCAGACCAAGTCCCTGCCGGCGTTTCGGCGCAATCCCCCGGTCCCGGCACGGCACCGCTTGCGCTGGGACCGGGGCGCCCCAGCCCGCCGAGCCACCCCGTGCCGGCGCCGCGGCGTCTGCACCGGTGGCTGCTGCCTCTGCCGTGCCTGCCGCCGCCCCTGCCCGCCGGGCCAGCCGCCACCCCAGCTCCCAGCGGCTGCACGCCGCGCTGCAGCCGCCGACTGGCCCACCGCCCGCCGTGCCCCCTCCGCGGCAGCCTCCCGCCGCCTCCCCGCCGCTCCTCCCGCCACCCCGGGATCATCTCCCGCTGACGAGGCCGCCCCGCCGCCGCCCGTGGCCGCTTTGCTGCTCCTGCCGCTGCCGCTGCGTGGCGGGCCGAGCCGCGCCTTCCCCAGCGCAGCCTCCCGCTTCAGAGCCGCTGGATGGCGCGGCTCCGCCGCCTCCTGCAACCGCGGCCGTCCCGTCGTTCCCGGCCGCGGCCGCAGCCCCATCTCCCGTTGCCGCAGCCCCGTCTCCCGTTGCCGCAGCTCCGCCGCCTCCCGCACCCCCCCCCCGGCCCCCCCCGCCGCCATCACGGCTTCCCTAGTGACACCACCCACGCATGCACAGTTGCTACAACCGCCCCCCCCCCCCCCCCCCCCCCGTACCAGCGATATCACTCCGCGCCGGCTCATCCAACCACAGCGCCGCTTCCGCGATCAGCCGCACGCATGCGCAGTTCTATTTGCACGGCGCGCCGCCGCCGCCGCCGCCGCCGCCGCCGCCGCCGCCACCGCCGCCGCCGCCGCCGCCGCCGCCGCCGCCGCCGCCGCCGCCGCCGCCGCCGCCGCCGCCGCCGCCGCCGCCGCCGCCGCCGCCGCCCCTGCCGCCCCCACCGCCGCTTTGTTGCAGCCCGGTCCCGGTTCCGAGCCGCTGCGCGGCCACGGCCGCCATCCCTCTGCCCTGGCACGCCGCTTCCGCTGCCACCGGGTCCATTCACGGCACCACAGCGGACGAAAACTGCAGCGCCTCGCATGTATCCTTCCGCGGTATTGTTTTTAACGGTTATTGTTTTTAAGGGTTAACCCTCTGTTAACGTGGGTCCTTTTTCGGGCTCCTGCTGGCCACAAAAAGGTACCCGGACGTCCGTAACTCTTTGTGTTTGTTGTCTCATATTGTCCTAATTCAAATTGTCCAAATTATTATTACTCTAATTGTATGACTATTTTTATAACCCTTTTATTACTATTAAACTATTAAAATTTTAAAAACAAGTGATTGGCGTTTTTCACGGGGAGGGTGGAATATGACAGCTGCTTTAATAAATACAGGACAGACAAAGAATTATTTTGCCCCTGCAAATGCCAACCCTTTGATCCCAACACAAAAGAATTTCGAAAAAGAGCTGTTCCCAAACAGCTACAGAGTCCCCCCAGTGTTTGGGACAGATTTCTCGACCCAAAATGAGACATTAAACCCTGAAAATTCTCCAGCATTAATCCCAAAATTAGAAAACTCACAAAAATCTCTTGATAATTTTCAGCTAACAGACTGCGATGAAGTCAGAGGCCAGATTTGCAAAGAAGAAAGTCTAAATCCTCCGGTGAACCTTCCCCACCCCTCCTCTCCCCTTTCCTGTCAGCCACAAGCAGCACCCACTCCTCCTGCCAGCCCCCTGTCCCCCCTGCAGCAGCCCCATGCCTCGTGCAGCCCAATCCATGAGTGGTTGGAGGTGTTTCCATCCAGGCCAGGTGTCTGGAGCAGGGCAGAGCTCTGCCTGTTGGAGCCCTGGTGCTGCAGCTCCGGCAGCCTCGGCTTCCCTGGTGCTGTCACTTCCCGGGCCCAGCAGTCGCTCAGATTCCCGTGGGTTACCATGGGCTGTATTTATAGTTTGCTGGGCTAAAAATAAAAGCCCCAAGTGTTGGGTTCCCTGATTCCAGCCTCATGGAATCAGGGATGCCCAGGAGCCCCCAGGAGGGGTCTGGTGGGGGATGTTGCCCGGGGCTGTGATGCCTTGGGGGCTGCTCCCATGGAGGGTTGATAAAAGTTTATTTTTTGGAGATGATGGAGCTGCTGCATCACTGCCTGCTCTTGCTCAGCACAGAGCCTCATGCAGGACTCTCATCCCACTAAAACTACTTCCTCTGTCTCATCAGGCTCAGTCTAGCAGAGCCTGTGAGTGGAGGGGATGGAGGCATCCGTGCTCCTGGCTGTGGCTACCAGATGGCACGTGAGGAAACCCCGCACGGCCCAGCTCTGAGAAAATGTGCTGCCAGATCCCTCTGAAAAACCTCTCTATGTGCAGCATTGGTTTGTGCTGGTGCTGAGCCCCCTGTGTGTGTGCCCAGCAAACATTCCTGCCTGCTCCTCACTGGTTTCCAAGCCAGGTCCCTCTGCAGCTCCCACCATGCCAGACACAAGTGCTGGGCACTGCAGGGCAGTGTTCCAGAGGGAGGATGTGCAGGAGAAACGGGCCTGAACGTGAGGGGTCCAATGCATCCCCTCTGAGGAGAGACCTTCACCCATTCCTGGTGCCAGGGGAAGCCAAAGTCAGTAATTTCTCAACTGTTTCCTTAACCTGGGGCTTTGTGAACAGAACTGAGCTCCAAGGGCAGTATGGGGGAGCGGGATCTCGTCTGTCCCTCTGGCTCTGTCCCAGTCCCACCACGCCACCAGCACGGAGCAGCTTTCAGAGCCGATGGGCTCCACCATTTCTCCCCTCCTGTCTCCGTGGCTCACCTGCAACAAAAAAACAAAACAACCAAGATCCCGGCGTGGCACTGCCTTGCAGGGCTGCATCTGAGCGCTTTCCCTGCACAAAACCTTGCAGATTTAACCAAAACCAAAGCAGGAGTATCTGCTGCCAGACTGGCTGTACCCTGTGTATTTTGTACCACTTCAATGAAGGAGCACACTGCCCGGTGTGACTTGTACACAGCAATGTAATTAGTCTTTGCAATAAAATACTGATGCTCAAACGTCTCTGCCCCAAGGCAGGGCTTGTCCTGTCCTCCTTCCTCAAAATGCCAGCACCTTCCTGGAGAAAGAGGGATGGGCTTGACTGTGGGGGAGTTCATACTTTCTGTTCACTCTGGGGGTTGAACTTTACTTTGACAATTGGCGTTTTGGCTGAGGGGCCAGGGCTCAATTTTGAAAAAACCTCATTCCTTTGAACCTGTGATTTGAAACTGTTGCACTTGCAATTGTAATTTGTTGGGTTTACCACTGTTGTTACAAGTAACAGCTTTAAAAGCAACTGTAACAGCCCAAAGGGCCTCCTCAGTGGAGGAGAAGAGGTCTTAACTCCTTTTAAAAAAGAAAGCTTGGTGTTCAGGTGTGCTCAGAACACACTGGGGAATGCACAAGATCTAGAAAACGCCAGTAGCTCTTGAATTTTTTGGGGCTTTCTTTTGGTGGGAGCAATGCAGCTGGCAGTGGCCAACTTCTGTGCACCTGAAGCTCTGCCCCTCTGCCAGCTGCCTTCAGTCCTTGTTACCTGCTAGCTGGGGAAGTCAAAACAGACCTGAGAAGTGCATCAGGTAATGAAGACAACAAACACTACACCCCAGGAAGGGAATTATTCACTGCCAGAAAGTGTATTTTCCTGCTGGCTTTATTTCCAAGATGACCGGCACGGCTCAGTGCTGAAGGCATGGCTCAGTATTTTCACTCCCTCTGGACAAGCAGAAGGGCAGAACCTGCCTTAGGGACTCCAGGAGCACTGGACTGCTTCTTCTCCCAGCATCTCCTCAGGCACTTCTTTTATTTCCCACATGGCCACCAACCTGGAAAGAGTGCACTCCCACACACGGAGAGATTTGGGAATGCAGCTTCTCCCATGTTCTGGTGTGTTTCCAGGTGGTTTGGATTCTGGGCTCGCTCTTGGGAGTTTGTTGAGCTTGCTGGAAGGTTTCTCAGCCAGCAATTCTGAAAATGCAGCAGTGGCTCCCAAACACCCAGAATGCTGCCTTCCAGCAGTCAGTGCAGAGAACATCATCAGCTTAGTACAAGCTCTGCCTTCCCAGATCCTGATGCTGAACCCTTGACTCTCAAGGAGCAAGAGCAGAGACAGTTCTGTCCACAGCAGCCACACTGCTTACTGAGTTCACACATAGTCCAGAATTTCTGTCTCCATTTCATTTTCACTCCCATCAGAAGGCTTGAAGTCCTCTTCCTCCTCCTCTTCATCATCCTCATCCTCTCCAGATTCATATGCCAGCTGCTCTTTGCCATCTTCACTACTTGTTGTATTTGAGAAAAGAGCTTAAATTGGAAAGAAAGAAAGACACTGTGATGCCTCTCTCAGTGCAACCCGGGGGCATTTGCAATTGAGTTCACAGAACCTGTGAAGGCAGCAGCCTCAGGGGCATAGCTAATATTGCTCATCTTAACAGAATTTGATCAAGGCCAGAGCAATCCAACTCCACACTCCAGGAAGGAGAGCAGAACAGCAACAGAGCTACAGTGCTGTACCTCCTCTCCTGTGTCATTCTGACCCAATTCACTGGGATATTATTGCTTTGGCCCAGCATCATCAAGAAATAATTTTCTCACTTTTTGGTCAATCAATAATATCAATAAAAAGTAAAATGCCACCAACAGATACATCAGTCAGAATTAAGATCTTGTTTATCACTGTGCAAAAGAATTTAAAAGCTGAAGGGCTTTTGATACTGGGAAGATGAAATAGAAAACCTTAACTCCCAGCCATCCCTAATGCCAGCCCACATTCCCACTGCAGGCCAGCAGCCTCAGCTCCCACACTGGAATGAGCCACATCCCAAAGAACACAAAGGATGCAGAACACTTCTGCCTCAGTGCCAAGCACAACATCCTCATGTTCAGAGCATCCTTACCAGGTCTGGTGGATCTGATGATCTGCTTTATCATCAGGGACATGCTGTCCCTGAGGTCATCACTTGTCTTGGCAAGGCACCACCCGTCCCGCTCTGTGCATTCCGACTCAGTGCCGTCATTCCGATGGATGATCTTCTGCAGGCTAAAGAGAGCAAAAGGGAAGGAAACCTTAATCTTCTGCACTCAGGTGTGAGTTTCAAATGAGACACACTGCTTTACTTCCATTTCCTTTCACTGAGCTGGAATAGCACAGTTGGTTATCCAGGGTAATTGTCAGATGGGAAAGGAAGTTCATGTGTGAAAAAACTTTTCTGTTTTTATTGAGCAACTGAACACCTCTGATGTTCCTGCTCAGGGGGAGAGGGGTGAATGGACAGGGTATAAACAACAGGTTTTGAAATCTGTCTGTAAGACTCAGCTGTCAAGAGTGCAGTACCTTTCCACATTTAAGTCACACAGCTGGTAGAACATCTGGCGGTAAGGGGGCAAGGCTCCTTCTCGGAAAATGTAGACAGATTCCTAAGAGGAGGAAAGAAGGAAAGGATTCATGTGCATTTTATGCTGTAATAAAAGTACTTCCAATGGGCTGATTCAACAACATGGTTCTTCCATGAGAAACAAGTTATAAGGCATAGATCTGTATGTGGCAGAAGATAAAAGCTGAATGAGGAAAGCCCCAAAATGTCCCTACAGTCACATTAGCACTGCTGTGCAGAGAACACACTTCACCTCTCCAGTCTGCAGCCCTTCTGCAGCCTGTCACTGCCTAGCAGTGCATCATGGGCTTCACTCTAGCAAAAAGAAGGAATAGTAAGACTCATTTATTTATTTATTCCACCCTGTTGGATTTTGCAGCATGACCTCATAAAGACATGGTGATTTTTTTTGCACTTCGCTGCCCATGAAGTTCCAATTTTATCAAATGAAGCAAAATACTCCTCACATCTATGATGAGGGTGGAAAGCAGCAATCCCACCATGCAGCATGTAACAAAATACACTCAGGTGGTGTTCCATAGTGCCATATCCAACTGGGAGCTTCCCAGGCAAACCTGAGCACATCAAATCACTCACAGCTGATCCCCTGATGACTGATAAGCCAGGAATCATCCCTATTTCACTGAGATATTTCAGTGAAATAGGGATATTTCTATACCAAGATTTTGGTATAGAAAGTCATGCTTACCTTCAGCTTATACCTGCTGGAGGGGGGCTTTTTTGCCCCAGATGTACCAGCTGAACCCAGCCCCTGTTTCAGGTCATGGACACTGACTGTGTGACTTCCTGAAAGGAAAACAAAGAGTCCTAATGAGGGACATCTTTCATAATGGACTGTCACTTCTCTCTGTTGATTCAACAAAACCAGACCAACCAGAGCATGTGCTTTGTTCATTCTTTAGAGATGTTACCGGACAGTCCCAGGAAAAGTGCTGACTTGGGCAGCTTTTTCCAGAGCCCATTTGTTCATAATTTTAACCTTTTGTACTCTCCTTTGAATTCACTGCACCTCAGTGAATTCTGAATTCCCAGTGTGGCTTGCAGAACCCCCTCCTGCCTGCTAACAGATATTGTGGCTCAGCCAGACTCTCACAACACTTCCCAGCAGATTTTTCTCTGGCTTAACAGCAGCAATATTATAACCAGAACACAAGCTCTAGTTCTGGCCCAGCTAGAACACAGGAAGACCCTTCACCACCTGTGACTGGGATGGAGCAAACAAAGAAGCAGAAGAGCCAGGCAGCCCTTCTGGGCCATACCTTGTTTCTTGACAGTGATGGGCAGGCTGTAGTTGTACGTGCTGCGTTTTGCTTTCACAGGCATGTCAGTAGCAGCATAACCTAGAGGTGAAAACCAAAATCCAATCATGAACTGAGGGCAAGCACTCTGCAGAATATCCCCAGCTCAGGAACACAAGGGCTGGACTGGTGTGGGAAGGGCAGGCTGGTCTTTGGGATATGCTGGTTTTAGCAGGGTGGGGAGAAGAGATCAACAAAACCCTTTAACTTGGAAATGTGATCTGATGTCAGTGAGTGGATGCCAGCTCTGTCATGGACTTAGTAGATGGCACCAGAAACTTCTTTTCCTCAACTTGTCCTCTGCAAAATCAAAACAGGGAATGCCATATCCAAGGTCTGAGACCAGCATCCTGCAGGAAATGCTGAGGTCCTTGAGGAAAAGCTGCTATGTGAGCACCAGAATTCCTGCTTGGTGCCTCCCCTGAGTGAGGAGGAGGATGCTCTGCTACACCCACTTGGGTGTGGAACACATGGAATTGTTTAGAATGTGCCAAATGAGAAAAGTGCCATTGCCTATGAAAGAAAGTATTACAGGAGTTTTAAAAAGAACTACAGTAAGCAAGGAGTGCAAAAGGTGACATGTTCATCAGAGCAGAAATATGGCAAAAGAGTTTGAAAAACACATAAAAAGAAAAATACTACCAGGATTAACCAGAAAGCAGAGAGAGCAGCTCTGTGGGTTGGGCTCTTTTACCATATTTCATTCCACAGCGAATTCGGAAGTCCAGCACTTGATAAATCTTTGCTTCGGGGTGTTTCCTGGGGTCATACCCAAACCTAACCCACAAGCTTCTCCAAGGACCTGTTAACTGCACAAACACATGAGGGAACATGGTTACAAAAAAGCACCACAGTGTTGCAACTTCATTCAGTAGCAAGGTCCTTGGAAAGTTCTAATATTTTCCCTTCATTGCCCAAAGATATTGGTTTTACCAGCTCTTTGCTCACTTGCCATGCTAATATTTATACACTGAAATATATTTGTACACTTGGCAATCAAAGCACAAATATTTGTATGCTTCTACAAACCAACCTGCAAGGTCACAGCCAAGTGCTTGTGTGGAAAAGCTCTGCTACCACTGCCAGGTGAACAGTCACTTGGAGTGACCAAAGTTTTTCTGATTTTCTAAAGTTCCCAGTAATGACTGTTTTGTTGTTTTGAGCTCCTGAGAATCTCTTGTTGGTATTTCTTCAGTGAGTCCAACTCAGAGTACACAAACAATTGTAATTGCTCACAAAAGTACCACTCACCATGTAATAGGCCAAATAAGGCAGCAGCACCTTCAGCTTGTCTGGATGGACACTGATGTTGGCTTTGACTGCATTGCGAGACCACACGGGACGCACCTCAAAGAGCTGCAAGGACACACAGACAGCCACACATCAGTGGGAAGGGGGTCCCAAAGAGCTGCAAGGACACACAGACAGCCACACATCAGTGGGAAGGGGGTCCCAAAGAGCTGCAAGGACACACAGACAGCCACACATCAGTGGGAAGGGGGTCCCAAAGAGCTGCAAGGACACACAGACAGCCACACATCAGTGGGAAGGGGGTCCCAAAGAGCTGCAAGGACACACAGACAGCCACACATCAGTGGGAAGGGGGTCCCAAAGAGCTGCAAGGACAGACAGACAGCCACACATCAGTGGCAAGGGGGTCCCAAAGGCAGAGCAGCTTTCCAAGTGCACTCAGGTCCATATCAGAGCCTTTGGCCCTCAATAGGAGTTGTTGGATGGTGATGTCAGAACTCGTAGGGCTTAATGAGAGTTAAGCCACAGATTCAAAGCTTGTCTTGCAGAACTGAAATGAACAGAGCAGTGTCAGCAGCATCTACTCACACTTGGGTCAGTCACTCACAATCACCAAGAATTTCTAGGGGAAAAAAAATCTACTTTTTCCTCCCCAGGACAGTGCTGAGACCAGGATAAGGCACACACCTTTCTCAGCTCTTCCTCCACCTTTTTATCCACAGGATTGGTGCACACTTTCTTCCAGTTCTGTACAGCAGCATCCAGGGGCTTAGTTGGGATTTCCTCATCATCAAAGTTGACAAAGATGGCATTGTGTGGGCGCCGGGCCCTGCTGAGGCCAATCAGGTTCTCACCAGACACCTGGGGATTGTTGTATCCCTCCCTAAGGAATAGGGAAAGACAAAAGGGACTCAGCTGGGTGAGCAATGGGTTGGTTTAACTTTGGCTCAACCTCCCTTGATCACACACACTGGTACCCTAAAAGACTCTCGTGGCACCACTGAAGAAAGAAAATTTAAATTTAAATAAATCCCAAAACTTCTAAACTACATCTGTTTGCACACTGACAGAGGAGCTCTGCCCTGGCTGGCAGAAAACCCCCCAGCACTTGGGAATGATCTGTATGAAATGTGTTTTGGAAAGGCTTCACCCTCTGCATTTGTTCTCCTGGAGCTACTGCAGCTACTCACTGGGACAGGGGCAAAGCAAGAGGGAACTGCAGGTACCCACTCCATCTGGAAATTCCTTTTCCTTTAAAAAGAACCAGTGGAGGCCAACAGTGAGAAAATGAAAGCTGTTTCTTGTGGGAGATCTCCCAGATTGTTCTTCTGGCAAAGCCATTCGAGGTCAGGAGAGCACAGGAACACATGGCATCGATCCTTGGAAACTCTGCCCTTGGTTCCAGCCCTCTGGAAGCAGGCAGGAGCTGTGTTCTGCATCCCATAATGTGTGAGGTCAGCTGGGAGAGGCATCATCTTCACCTCAAGCCCAGCTCCCCTCACCTGGCAAATCCTCAAGTGGAATTTTGCTGAGGTTGCCACTGCCATGCAGCTTCTCGTGGTTTTTTGCCTCTGTTGTGCCAAATCAAGAGGGATGAAACAGCACAAGGCAGCAAATTAAAAGGGTGAAACACATGAAAAATGTATCATGAGAAAAGGCACTGACCTGTGCTGTATATCTGGGCGATAAAAATAGTCCACAGGAGTGTCCAGACGTGAGAAAATAGGTGGTGGGATGTAAAGAGGTAAATCTTTATTGAAAAACTCTTCCTTCTCTGGTTTGAGCATCAGGACTTTGTCATACATGGAGGTTTGTTTGCCATCAGGGCCAGAGTGCATTGCCAGGTACTGGAAGTCAGACATTCCTGTGAGAAACAAAAGTTAAAAAAATGTGAAGTTTGTGTGAATCCAACAATATCTCTCACACTCAACTTTCAGGAGCAGGAGTCTGACAAGTTTATGCAAAGGTTTATCCAGCAAGGAGGCTGTAACAACACTTGATTTTCCTTCCAGTCCTCAGCTGCTTAGGAGGAAACATTTCCCTTTCCCATCAAACACACCCATCCCTAAGCCACCTGCACACAATCCCAAGGGTTACCTTGAAATTTGTAAACAGTGGTGACAATCCCAAGAATCTCCATCTCAAACTGCACTTCTGGCTGGATTTGTTCCTCGGGGTCCAACTGCTGCTTCTTCTTGCTCCTCCTGGTGACCCTGAGCAGCATGGTGGAGGTGGGGAAGCGGTTGGCACACACGGGGTGGCAGTAGGGGTCCTTGGGACGGAAATACAGCTCCAGCCTTTTGGCAGGGTCAGCGTAGATCTGTCAGCAAGGGGGCACAGCCCCTGTCAGCATGTCACCCACACAGCCCTGTGCTCCTGTGCCAGCCCCCAGCCCCACACGCTGCTGTGGGTACTGGCTGTGCCCCTCACACAGCCCCAGGGGGATCATCCCTGCCCCACATCGCACTCACATCCTGGGTATCAGGAAAAATAAATTAAAAATATTATATCCTGGATATGAGGAAGGAATTCTTCTCTGTGAGGGTGGGGAGTCTCTGGCACAGGCTGCTCAGAGAAGCTGTGGCTGCTCCATCCCTAGAAGGACAGGTAGGAGCAAGCTGGTCTAAAGGATGGTGTCCCTGCCCACAGCAAGAGGGTGGAATTGAATTAACTTTATGGAACCTTTCAACCCAAACCATTCTACGATTCCATTATTTTACTGCACACCGCCTGAATCCCTGCTCGGGGACAGCAGGGAAGGGGCATCACCCCCACACCACCCACGGGCCCCGCGTGGGGACACGCTGGGCTAGAACGACTCACACAGAGGGTCCCACGCGGAGGCTCTCCCCAGCCCCAGCCCCCGCCTCCTCCCGCCCCATTCCCTTGCCCAGGGCCGGTCTCACCGCCCCTCACCCTCAGCCCAGCGAGCCCGCACACCCCCCGGCCCCCCTCACCCGCGACACCCCCTGCTCTCCTCCCAGCGTCCGCAGCATGGCCCCGACGTCCCGGACGAGCCCCGGGTACTCCACGCAGACCAAGCGCGGCTTGCGGGGCAGCTCCAGCACGGCCGAGCCCCGCGGGCCCCGCTGCCGCGCCGCCGCCATCGCTGCGCGCCGCTCCCTCCCGGCGCCGCCCCGCGCACCGCGGCACGAAGGTTCCGCCGCACCACGGTTCCGAGGGCGGCCGGGCCGGGCCTGAGGGGAGGGCGAGGCCTGAGGGCGGCCTGAGCTCGTCCTGTCCTGCTGGGGCTCCTCAGCCCGACTTGTGACCGTAAACAAATACAGAATCACCTCCCCCGTGGGTTGTTTTGTCCCGATGCTGCTTGGACAATCCTGAGCTGAGCAAATGCTCGCACTTACCCCTACATTTCTCTGATCGTGCAAGGAGTGTGGTGTTAATTCTCATTGAAATGAGGTTTTGCTCCCTAAGAACGTCAGCTTTCATCTCAGCAATGTTTAATGCCACAAAAGGTGGCAGATGAAGGATATGAAGGTGAGGGTGAGAATGTGATTTGCTGCAAGGACAGCTTGGTCAGGACTGACTGTCACAGCCAGAGGAACACACACTGCCCTCAGGATGTTCCATCCTGCCTGACCTTGATATTACCAAGAAAACTCTGTCACAGCCAACACAGAGACACAGCAAACAGAGAAACAGAGACTCTCAGCTACAAGCAATCCTTTATTGATCTCTAAAAGGTGTTTTTTTCTTAGCTTCAGAACATTAACTCCGACTGGGAGATGTTGGCAACCTGCGGCAGCTTCAGATAGACCGAGTTCCAGAAAGTCACAAAGCGGGACCTCAGGTCCTGCTTCACAGAGTTCTTGGTCATCTTGTGGTTGATATCCAGGTAATACTTGCTCTTGTCGGTGTAGGCTGGCCAGGAAACAGGCACGTCCGAATGGCCATTGTTGGGATCACTGGGGAAAAAAGAAAACAGAGAAGCTCAGTTTTGAAGTTTTTGGCAGGAATCCTGTCTGCTCAAGTCAGGCTTTAAGTAAGAGGAAAAGAGAGAATCTGACAGTGAGACAAGCCATAGGAATTCTCCCTGCCGGGAATGAGTGCATGACCTGCAGTCTCCTCCCTCCATCCCCACTGGTATCATCCCAGCTTCACAAAGGGACTTAACTTGTATCAACATCAGGATTCAGGAATACAAAATACAGACATGGAACACTCTGATTTTGGGAATGATCCTGAAAACTTCCTGGACAAAACCAGCAGCCTGAAGGGCTGCATCAAGCCCCAAACATGGAATGGGAATCACTCACCCACTCCTGGCAAAGTTGGTCCAGTAAGCAATAATGGCCTTTGAGAGAGTCCTGTGCTTGGGCCGGTAGCCCAGAGGGGTGGCAAAGGGCTTCCCAAACACGTACTGCAGGTCATCCATATGATCTGCCCCAACCCAGCGAGGGTAGATGGGCATGCGGGATGGCTCGGAGAACACATAGCTGTAGGTCTTGCCACTCCTGGGAAATCAAAGAGACTGGCTGAGCAGAAAAAGGGAGAAAAGCAGAAAAAGGGCTGCAAATCCCAACCAACACGCCAAATACTGTCAAGGCCACAGATTCAGCCTTGGAAGATGCTCACATGCATCACCTCACATGGGGTGGTTTCAGGAGAAAACATCCTGAGGCCATTTTTAACTTCCATTTCCAATTCTCACCCTAACCCTCCTCCATGTGCAACACCCCCAGGGCTGAGCTGCTCACTTGGCATTCTGCAGGTGCAGGTCCAGTGCCACCTGTGTGGGAATCAGGAAGATGTAGTCAGTGATCAGATCCACCACTGTCTTCTTCACGACCTCCTGCTCGGGTTTGTCACCCCAGCTCTGCGTGTAGATGTTGTAGGTGGCGTTGGCTCCAGCCTCGCCCCTGTCCACGGTGAGGCCTTTGATCAAGTTGTACACCTGGTCACTGAAAAGACAAATGATATTAATTAATTACTGACCAGCAGCTTGAGGCAGGGCAGTAGGGCAGGGCTCTTGCCTGGTCCCTTCTCTTGAAGGCTCTGGACTTGGCAACAAAAGGCCTGGGCACCCAGGCTTGGAGTGACATCCTGTGTGGAATGTCCACTCAAGTCTGACTCCTTGGGGTTTGGGAGCTACTCTGAAGAGCAGATGTCTCCTGCTGAGGGTTCTAAGGGCTCTGTCACTCACGCAGTGACCTTCACCAGCGGGCGGTTGATGGCGGGTACATCCACGCCGGCAAAGATGTGCCCATCCATGTTGTTGACCCCAGCCAGGTAATCGATGTCAGCAGCGTTGGCAAAGAGCTTCTCTGGCATCTCTGGGAGGAAATCCCCATCTACAACTGGAGCGAGGGCAATGGTGTGCACCATGGGCACTGCAGGAGACAAGAGCAGAGTCTGTAAGGTGGTGAGGAAACACAGATGTGTGGTCTGGCATATGCCATGACTCAAAGAGCTCAGGAAAGAACAGGCTCAGGTAAATGACAGCTTGAGCAGTGACTTCAGCATGGGCAGGAGGTCACCCACATGCAGGGTAAGCCTCATGACTATGGCTGAAGGAGAAGAGCAAGAGATGTGCCAGCCAAATACCATCTGGTAACATCCACAAATCCTCTCCTCCTACAAATTCCTTCCCAAAAAGCACAGCCAAAGATAGGAAAGAGCTGAACTTCTCATCCCACCTGGCCATGCTGTCTGATTGCCAGGACAGCCAGCCCCAGAGTGTGCAGTTGCACAGCAGTGTTTTGGCCACTCTCTGTTCTGACCAAGGCTAAACGCTGTGGTTTGTGACCAGCAGCACCAGGAGAATCTTCTTGGGAAAGGAATCCCCCTAGCACAAAAGCAGCAGCATTCCTGCACTCCACCCAGCGACTCAAATAGAAATAGCAGGGTATGATTTTTTTTGTTTGCTTGTTTGTTTACTCACTGTTTTCTGGGATTGCTCTTGCTGCTTTCACAGAACAGCAAGCCCAAACAGTTGCTTTGAGGCCAAGGCAGTGCCATTGGATAATCCCTCAGCCACTGCTGCCATTGCATGGTGGGCAGTGTTCATCTGGTGCAATGTGCATCTGCCCACAGAAAGGGGACTGCAAGAGCTCTCATTAATGTCCCTTTTCTGAAGGGCACAAGCAACACCTCAACACTCCTGGCAGTTGCTCCAGAGTCCTGCCAAGAGCCTGGGGAGCCCAGGATGGCTGATGGCCCACATCATGGGCTGGGAGACTTACTGGGCAGGTGGGTGAGCTGCAGGTGGTAGGCCAGGGTCAAGTCCTTGGGATCAGAGTGGCGCAGGCAGTTGGCCAAGACAGTGGTGTTGTCTGTGGAGCAGCCCACCTTTTCTCCAAGCTGTGGCAGAAGAGAGAGAGAAACATCCAGTGTTAGCTCCCAAAGCCAGGGGTTGTTGTTAAGACTCAGAGCTGTGGGTTGGTTTTAATCTCAAAGCAGCAATTTTCCACAGCTCTGTTGGGTACAGGTCTGGTCCAATGCCTTCCTAGCCCTGCTCTCCTCTAGGGAAAAATTTTTAAGTTTCTACAATGCTTCAGGCATGATTTGCATGTTACCTTTTTGGCCCAGGGGAGTGGATCCCTCTGGATGGCCCAGCTGCACAGCCCAACACCGCTCTGGCTGATGGCTCTCTTGAAAAGGCCCTTGTTCTTTGGGGACAGCGTCTGGGGAGCAAAACGGAAACAAGAGGGGTTTGGGTACAAACTCCTGAGGAGACCACGGCCTGCCAAACCATGGCTTTGCAGGATGTGCACCTGTCCCGGGGAATCTTCAAGGTCTTGTGGTGTTCAACAGTCTCAGGAGCTAAAGTTAAAAAGTGAGATATTGAGAAGAGGAGCAGAGGAGGGGGACATGGAAAGTAAAGGCTGTTTCCCCACATGTCCCAAAAGCAAGAACACCTGGCTGCACTGGTGGGGCTGATGAAGCTGAAGAAGGAGGAGCAGCTACAAAGCACTGAGGCTGAGCATTGCTGTGCTGGCCAGGGCAGGACATTAATGAGGCAGCAGTGGGGAGGAAAGCAGATGAGTGCCAAGGGGCCCCTCTCTCCCACTGGCAGAGCAGGGGCTCTGATCAGAAACAATGAGGATAATCCACCTGCAGGGAGACACTGACGGCACCGGCCGATTCCCCAAAGATGGTGATGTTGTCTGGGTCACCCCCAAAGGCCTTGATGTTCCTCTTCACCCAGGCAATGGCCATGTGCTGGTCCTTCAGCCCGTAGTTCCCTGAGGGACAGAGATCACCCGGCAGTGAGCAGGGGCACAGCCAAGCTGTCAAAGTGGGCACCCGGGACAGGGTCCCAGGGAGGGATCGGCCCGGGTACCTGGCAGGTTTTCGTCCCCGGTGCTCAGGAAGCCCAGCGGCCCCACGCGGTAGTTGATGGTCACCACAATGACGTTGCCCCTCACGGCAATCTCCTCCCCATCGTACAGGTAGTTGTCCAGGAAATTGGCTCCCTGGCCGCCTCCAACCAGGAAGGCACCGCCGTAGATATAAACCATCACAGGCAGCTTGGTAGAGACTGGGAGGAGAGGAACAGGGGCAGAGTGAGCCCCCACTGAGCTGGGAGGTGCTGCCCCTCCATCCCCTCATCCCCTCCCTGGGCACTGCTCCACCTGCCCTGGGCAGGAGCTGACTTGATGCTCTGCAAGAAAATCCTTGCTCTCCTCAGGAGGCTGCCCCTCCCACCAGGGTGAAGGTGAGGTAGGACATTGTCTGACACAGTTCCCACCTTTCCCCCTGAAAATCACTGCTCAGCACCTGCCCACTATGGAACAGAGCTGCTGAGAGAGGCTGCAGCACAATCTGTGCACACAAGGCAGCTGGGAAAGTCCATCCCACATCCCTGCCAGGCTCGTACCCTGTTTTCTCCCTTGAGGGACCCAGATGTTCAGGTAGAGACAGTCCTCACTCCCACGGACATCAGTCTGTGTCAGCTTCACCTGCATGCAGCGTTTTTTGAATTCCTTTGCCTTCAGAGTTCCTGAAAGGAAATAGGGCTGACCAGTTAAGTGTATCAGCTCCATTCACTGGTTGGAAGTTGTCTGCTCACCCATCCTTTCCTCTCTGAGTACAGTGCAATGGCAGCAAAGCCTCCCCAGCCACTGTGCCTGGTATGAGGGAGTGACAAACTGGGAGACCTTCCCTTTTGAACCAGCTCTGGACAGCCAAAGCATGGGGAAGGCAGGTGCAGGTACCATGCCTGAGTTTTGTTACTTCCTGGTGTTACTTGAGTTTCTTGGGAACATTTAGACACAGACTCTCAGACCCTTCAGGAGACAAAGAGATTTTTCTTGGCCGTGCTTAGTCGATGAAAGCAGGCAAGAACATCTTTAGCTTGAGGAAAACCAACTAAAAGAAAGAGAAGCAAGAATAAAGCCCCAAACCAAAGGCATTCAGAAGTTGGACCTTACCATCCCAGCCAGGATGAGGTTGGGGGTCTTCCAGAGTCTTTGGAGGAGCAGCAAAGGGGATCCCTCTGAAGATGTCAACATAGTTCCCAAGGAGTCCCAGTTTCTTGCTCTCTCCTTCCACAAATCCTCCCTCAGTGAGTACCACACCCAGCTACAGGAGGCACCGTGGAGAAGAGAAAATCCATTGCTCTGTCCTTCATAACTCTGGCTTCCCACATTGCCACACATTCCCATCCCAGCCTCCCCATCCGTGCCCTTGGTCCCTCATGGAAAGCCCCCTGGTGCCACTGGAGCTGTGCCTGTGCAGGTGTCCTGCAGGTGCCCTTGGGAGCAGAGAGGCAGCAGCAATTCCCCCACAGCCCCAAGGACAAATGGCAGGAGCAGAAAACCTTCAGCTTTAGGGTGCAAAGCCAGCCTTTGTACTTACTGTGGCAGCCCAGGCTACCCCAAGGTAGGAGCACAGGGCCAAGGCCAGGATGTGCCAGTGAGCCATGGTGAGAGCAGCCCTGAGGAGAAAGTCCCAGCTGGAGGGCTGTGTTTATAAAGGCACCCGTGCAGGTGTGTGTGCCAATGCCATGGGCCAGGATTGGCTCTGGGCTGAAGCAGGGCAGCCTCCACAGCCTTGTGCTTCAGTAGTCTGAGGCCAGTCCATGGCTGATGGGCATGGCTGTGTGAGAGCCCTGCAGCTGCTGCTTGTTTGGGCTGGAGGCCAAACCAAAGTCCAAGAAAATTCTTCAGTCCAAGAAAATTCCAGAGAAATTAAATCACATGGAGTCTTGACAAGCCACATCCAAGCACAGGGGGCTGATATAGTATTGAGCTGTACAGTAGAACATAATATCAGCAACCTTCGTAACACACTGGGGAATGTAAAAGATTCAAATGACAGCAAGTGTTAAAGCTGATTCCATCCAACAGCAGCCAGATTGCTCATCGAGTTCACAGAGTCCAGAATTTCTGTCTCCATTTCATTGCCACATCTATCAGAAAGCTTGAAGTTTCCTTCTTCCTCATATCTCTGCAGGCTCATGGCAGCAGCTCTTTGTCATCTTCACTCCTTGTTGTGTTTGTCAGAGAGAGAGGGGAATGGACAGATACAAAAAATAGTTTTGAAATTTGTCTCTAACAGAAAAGTCATCTGTCAGTGTGCAATATCTTTCCACATTTAATCCCAGAGCTGGTAGAACATCTGCTGATAAGAGAAGCAAAGAAGGAAAGGATTCTTGTGCATTTTATGGTGAAATGAGAGTCTTCTCTCAGAACATGCAAAAATGGAGTTTGTGTTCCAGATTTCTAAAAAGGGACTCAGCCAGGTGAGCAATGGGTTGGTTTAACTTTGGCCCAACCTCTCTTGATCACACACTGGTACTATAAAAGACTCTCATGGCACCACTGAAGAAAGAAAATTTTAAAAAATCCATTCAAAGCTACATGCACTTGCACACTGACAGAGGAGCTCTGCCCTGGCTGGCAGGAAACCCTCCAGCACTTGGAATGATCTGTATGAAATGTGTTTTGGAAAGGCTTCTCCCTCTTCATTTGTTCTCCTGGAGCTACTGCAGCTACTCACTGGGACAGGGGCAAAGCAAGAAGGAACTGCAGGTACCCACTCCATCTGGAAATTCCTTTTCCTTTAAAAAGAACCAGTGGAGGCCAACAGTGAGAAAATGAAAGCTGTTTCTTGTGGGAGATCTCCCAGATTGTTCTTCTGGCAAAGCCATTCGAGGTCAGGAGAGCACAGGAACACATGGCATCGATCCTTGGAAACTCTGCCCTTGGCTCCAGCCCTCTGGAAGCAGGCAGGAGGATGGTTCTAGTGCAGGGGCTCCCTGACTCTGGCTCTCCCCAGGGATGGGCTCCCCATCCTCCAGCCTCTCTGCATGGAGAACCTCAACACACACACCAGGGTCCCATCTCCTGTGACACCCCCTGCTCTCCTCCCAGCATCCACAGCCCCGATGTCCCACACCAGCCAGGCCTGTGGGGCAGCTCCAGCACAGCTGGGTCCCCCTGCTCTCCCCACAGGGTAGCAGGGCCTGGACAGACCAGGCCCAGTGTATGGTGTGTGGATGGGGACACGTGGTGGATAAGGTTTGTGGAAAGTTGTGCTCCTTGTCCTGCCCTGCTCATAGCTGCAGCTCCTCAACCCAATCCAGCCCAACCTCTGCCCCAAAACCAGTGGGGAATCACCACCCCCCATGGATTTATTCTGCCCCATCAGTTCCTGAGCAATGTCAGTGCATGATGAACAACAGTCAGGACTGGTTTGCATTCGCCTGTTGCAGCTGTAGCTCTCTATGATGTGGTTGGAAGTAGCAGGA
Organism: Molothrus aeneus; assembly: GCF_037042795.1. Lineage (NCBI taxonomy): Eukaryota > Metazoa > Chordata > Aves > Passeriformes > Icteridae > Molothrus > Molothrus aeneus. Next base: position 7,656,795 of record NC_089664.1, on the reverse strand, counting down.
ACTTTGATGGTAACACAGGGAAATCCAGAGGACAGGTCAGGATTGGGGCTGTCCTGCCTGGGCTCACAGGGGCAATGAGGAAAAAACAACCCCAGGACCAAGAGCTGGCTGAGCAGGTAGAGACTGGACCCCAGCTGCCAGCAGCTTCCCTGGGACATCAGGGTGTCACAGCCAGGGGAACACACACTGCCCACACAATGGATGTCCTTTCCTGCCTGACCTTAATACTGGCAAGAAAATCCTGTCATGGCAAACAAAATGAGAACCAGAGTCACTCAGTTACAAGCCTTTAATGAACTATCTTTAAAGGGTTCAGAACATTAACTCCGACTGGGAGATGTTGGCAACCTGCGGCAGCTTCAGATAGATCGAGTTCCAGAAGGTCACAAAGCGGGACCTCAGGTCCTGCTTCACAGAGTTCTTGGTCATCTTGTGGTTGATATCCAGGTAGTACTTGCTCTTGTCGGTGTAGGCTGGCCAGGAAACAGGCACGTCCGAATGGCCATTGTTGGGATCACTGGGCATAAAGGAGACACAGAAGCTCAATTTTATCAGGGCATCTTGAGGATGCAGCTTAATGTGTGACCATGCAGAGTGTTTGACACTGGCACAAGCAATAGGAATTCTGACTGCCAGGAGTGAGTTGATGACCTGCAGCCTCCTCCCTCCATCCCCACTGGCATCAGCCCAGCTTCACATGGGGACTTATGTCCTGCCTGAACACAAGGATTCAGGAGTAAACCTCATCAAGTGGAAGCAGAGATCGTAAGTAATGAAAATGCCTCTGTCTTTCCCAAGTGTGCTATGGATGAGGAGAATGCACAGTAAACTCCAGCCCTGTGAGACACAGAGCCTTGCTCACAACACAAAGAAAGAGAACTTCTGGGAATGATCCTGAAAAGTTACTGGGCAAAGGCAGAAGCCTGAAGTGCTGCATCAAACCACAGATCACTCACCCAGTTCTAGCAAAGTTGGTCCAGTAAGCAATAATGGCCTTTGAGAGAGTCCTGTGCTTGGGCCGGTAGCCCAGAGGGGTGGCAAAGGGCTTCCCAAACACGTACTGCAGGTCATCAGCATGGTCTGCCCCAACCCAGCGAGGGTAGAGGGGCATGCGGGATGGCTCGGAGAACACATAGCTGTAGGTCTTGCCACTCCTGGGAAATCAAAGAGACTGGCTGAGCAGAAAAAGGGAGAAAAGCAGAAAAAGGGCTGCAAATCCCAACCAACACGCCAAATACTGTCAAGGCCACAGATTCAGCCTTGGAAGATGCTCACATGCATCACCTCACATGGGGTGGTTTCAGGAGAAAACATCCTGAGGCCATTTTTAACTTCCATTTCCAATTCTCACCCTAACCCTCCTCCATGTGCAACACCCCCAGGGCTGAGCTGCTCACTTGGCATTCTGCAGGTGCAGGTTCAGTGCCACCTGTGTGGGAATCAGGAAGATGTAGTCAGTGATCAGATCCACCACTGTCTTCTTCACGACCTCCTGCTCGGGTTTGTCACCCCAGCTCTGCGTGTAGATGTTGTAGGTGGCGTTGGCTCCAGCCTCGCCCCTGTCCACGGTGAGGCCTTTGATCAAGTTGTACACCTGGTCACTGAAAAGACAAATGATATTAATTAATTACTGACCAGCAGCTTGAGGTAGGGCAGGGCTCTTGCCTGGTCCTTTCTCTTGAAGGCTCTGGACTTGGCAACAAAAGGCCTGGGCACCCAGGCTTGGAGTGACATCCTGTGTGGAATGTCCACTCAAGTCTGACTCCTTGGGGTTTGGGAGCTACTCTGAAGAGCAGATGTCTCCTGCTGAGGGTTCTAAGGGCTCTGTCACTCACGCAGTGACCTTCACCAGCGGGCGGTTGATGGCGGGTACATCCACGCCGGCAAAGATGTGCCCATCCATGTTGTTGACCCCAGCCAGGTAATCGATGTCAGCAGCGTTGGCAAAGAGCTTCTCTGGCATCTCTGGGAGGAAATCCCCATCCACAACTGGAGAAAAGGCAAGGGTGTGCACCAGGGGCACTGCAGGAGACAAGAGCAGAGTCTGTAAGGTGGTGAGGAAACACAGATGTGTGGTCTGGCATATCCCAAGAAAAGGCTGAGGTAGGCGGTGTGCATCAGGTGCAATGTGCATCTGCCCACAGAAAGGTGACTGCAAGAGCTCTCATTAATGTCCCTTTCTGAAGGGCACAAGCAACACCTCAACACTGCTGGCAGTTGACCCCGTGTCCTGCAGGAGGTTTGGAGAGCCCAGGGTGGCTGATGGACCAGAGCACAGGGCGGGGCACTTACTGGGCAGGTGGGTGAGCTGCAGGTGGTAGGCCAGGGTCAAGGCTTTGGGATCAGAGATACGGAGGCAGTTGGCCAAGACAGTGGTGTTATCTGTGGAGCAGCCCACCTTTTCTCCAAGCTGTGACAGAAGAGAGAGAGAGAAACATCCTAGCATTACTTCCAACGCCAGGAGTCATTTTTAGGCAGTCAGATATGTGGGTTAGTTTTAATCTCATTTTAATCTCAAAGCAGCAACTTTCCACAGCGCTATTGGGCACAACTCCTGCCCAATTGCTTCCTAGCCCTGCTCTGTTCTAGGGAATTGATTTCTTTCTTTTAAAAGTCCTTCAGGAATGATTTGCATATTACCTTTTTGGCCCAGACAAGTGGATCCCTCTGGATGGCCCAGCTGCACAGCCCAACACCGCTCTGGCTGATGGCTCTCTTGAACAGGCCCTTGTTCTTTGGGGACAGCGTCTGGGGAGCAAAACGGAAACAAGAGGGGTTTGGGTACAAACTCCTGAGGAGACCACGGCCTGCCAGACCCCACTGATAATGCCTGGTGGTGTGGTGTTCAAGAGTCTCAGGAGTTAACATTTGAAGGTGAGATGCTGAGAAGGGGGGACATGGAAAGTAAAGGCTGTTTCCCCACATGTCCCAAAAGCAAGAACACCTGGCTGCACTGGTGGGGCTGATGAAGCTGAAGAAGGAGGAGCAGCTACAAAGCACTGAGGCTGAGCATTGCTGTGCTGGCCAGGGCAGGACATTAATGAGGCAGCAGTGGGGAGGAAAGCAGATGAGTGCCAAGGGGCCCCTCTCTCCCACTGGCAGAGCAGGGGCTCTGATCAGAAACAATGAGGATAATCCACCTGCAGGGAGACACTGGCGGCACCGGCCGATTCCCCAAAGATGGTGATGTTGTCTGGGTCACCCCCAAAGGCCTTGATGTTCCTCTTCACCCAGGCAATGGCCATGTGCTGGTCCTTCAGCCCGTAGTTCCCTGAGGGACAGAGATCACCCGGCAGTGAGCAGGGGCACAGCCAAGCTGTCAAAGTGGGCACCCGGGACAGGGTCCCAGGGAGGGATCGGCCCGGGTACCTGGCAGGTTTTCGTCCCCGGTGCTCAGGAAGCCCAGCGGCCCCACGCGGTAGTTGATGGTCACCACAATGACGTTGCCCCTCACGGCAATCTCCTCCCCATCGTACAGGTAGTTGTCCAGGAAATTGGCTCCCTGGCCGCCTCCGAGAAGAAAGGCACCGCCGTAGATATAAACCATCACAGGCAGCTTGGTAGAGACTGGGAGGAGAGGAACAGGGGCAGAGTGAGCCCCCACTGAGCTGGGAGGTGCTGCCCCTCCATCCCCTCATCCCCTCCCTGGGCACTGCTCCACCTGCCCTGGGCAGGAGCTGACTTGATGCTCTGCAAGAAAATCCTTGCTCTCCTCAGGAGGCTGCCCCTCCCACCAGGGTGAAGGTGAGGTAGGACATTGTCTGACACAGTTCCCACCTTTCCCCCTGAAAATCACTGCTCAGCACCTGCCCACTATGGAACAGAGCTGCTGAGAGAGGCTGCAGCACAATCTGTGCACACAAGGCAGCTGGGAAAGTCCATCCCACATCCCTGCCAAGCTCGTACCCTGTTTTCTCCCTTGAGGGACCCAGATGTTCAGGTAGAGACAGTCCTCACTCCCACGGACATCAGTCTGTGTCAGCTTCACCTGCATGCAGCGTTTTTTGAATTCCTTTGCCTTCAGAGTTCCTAAGGGGGGAAGGGGAAGACAGCAAGTCCTGGTTAAGTGCATCAGCTCCATTCTCTGGTTGGAAGTTGTCTGCTCACCCATCCTTTCCTCTCTGAGTACAGTGCAATGGCAGCAAAGCCTCCCCAGCCATTGTGACCAGTTGAGTAATATGTTGTACCATTTCCCATATGTGCCAGATTGAGGAGAGAGAAGTGAAAATAAAGCCCCAAACCAAAGGCATTCAGAAGTTGGACCTTACCATCCCAGCCAGGATGAGGTTGGGGGTCTTCCAGAGTCTTTGGAGGAGCAGCAAAGGGGATCCCTCTGAAGATGTCAACATAGTTCCCAAAGAGTCCCAGTTTCTTGCTCTCTCCTTCCACAAATCCTCCCTCAGTGAGCACCACACCCAGCTACAGGAGGCACCGTGGAGAAGAGAAAATCCATTGCTCTGTCCTTCATAACTCTGGCTTCCCACATTGCCACACATTCCCATCCCAGCCTCCCCATCCGTGCCCTTGGTCCCTCATGGAAAGCCCCCTGGTGCCACTGGAGCTGTGCCTGTGCAGGTGTCCTGCAGGTGCCCTTGGGAGCAGAGAGGCAGCAGCAATTCCCCCACAGCCCCAAGGACAAATGGCAGGAGCAGAAAACCTTCAGCTTTAGGGTGCAAAGCCAGCCTTTGTACTTACTGTGGCAGCCCAGGCTACCCCAAGGTAGGAGCACAGGGCCAAGGCCAGGATGTGCCAGTGAGCCATGGTGAGAGCAGCCCTGAGGAGAAAGTCCCAGCTGGAGGGCTGTGTTTATAAAGGCACCCGTGCAGGTGTGTGTGCCAATGCCATGGGCCAGGATTGGCTCTGGGCTGAAGCAGGGCAGCCTCCACAGCCTTGTGCTTCAGTAGTCTGAGGCCAGTCCATGGCTGATGGGCATGGCTGTGTGAGAGCCCTGCAGCTGCTGCTTGTTTAGGCTGGAGCCCAATCTCCTCAGGTATCTTTTTGATTTTCCACATGGCCACCATCCCAGTCAGACTATACTTCCCCCATTCAGAGAGATTTGGGAATGCAACTTCTCTGTTATTTTTCCTCTCTGGTGTTTTACTAGCTCATTTGGATGCTTTCCTCTCTCTTGGGAGCTTTTTGACCTTCCTTGAGGACTCATTAGCCAGTTATTATGAAAATGTAGACACCCATTTATCCATAGCAATGGTGAACACTTTTTTCCAGGTCTGGACATCAGCATCCAGTGGTTTAGTTGAGATTTCTTCATGACAAAGATGGCATTGTGTGGGTGACAGGTCCTGCTGAGGCTAATCAGGCTCTCACCCCAAAACAGGGAATTGTTATATCCCTCTCTAAGAAACAGGGAAGGGACCAGGTTTGCACTCTGCCTGTGGCTCACAGAGACATGGGGCTGTCACTGGAACATGTGAAAATGAAGTTTGTGCTCCAGATTCCAGAAGAGAAGGGACTCAGCTGAGTGACCAGTGGTTTCATTTAGTTTTGGCCCAACTTCTGCATCAAGGGGCAATGCAAGAGGAGAAAGCCATTAAGATTTCTTTTTTTCTTTAAAGAGTGCAGACGAAGGCCACCAGTGAGAAAATGAAAGATGTTTCTTGTGGGAGATCTCCCAGATTGTCCTTCTGGCAAAGAAAATCAGGGTCAGGTGTGCACAGGAACACAGGGCATTGATTCCTGGTAGAAAGCCAGGTTTGCTCCATCCCAGGATGTGTGGGGTGTGCTGGGAGGGGCAGTGCTCTTCACCACATCCCCAGGTCCCCTTACCTCAAGTGGACTTTTGCTGGAGTGGCACTGCCAGGCAGTTTCTCCCTGTGCCTCCTCTGTTGTTCCCTAAAGGGATAAAGCAGAACAAGGCAGCAGCTTCAGCAGCTGGAGGTCTCCAGCCCATCTCCCCCCTGTTCCTGAGCTCTCCCTTTCCCATAGGGATCCAGCATGTGGGACATCTCTGGCACAGCTGAGCCCTCTGTCCCCCACCACTGTGGGGTCTTTGAGTCAGGGGTGGTGGCACGTCTGTGTGTCTGTGTTACAGCTGCTGCTCTTCCTCCTGCTCATCCCAGCAAGGTGGGAACTGTTGGGTTCCTTCTGTGAGAGCTCTGGCATGGTGTAGAAACAGAACCAGCCCCAAATACCTAGGAGACAGCCTCCACCATAAAGGAGGAGACAAAACCATAAGCCTGGCTTAGAAGATGTGATTAATGATAAAAGAACTGTTTTCAGCCTGTAGGGTGCAGCAGTAGCCCATTTTAACGGAAACAGAGAATAGCAGCTTGGAAGGGATCTCAAGGATCACCTGATCCAAACCTCCCTTGGCAAAGCCCGGTCTAGTTAAGACAGCCCAGCACTCTGTCCAGCTGATCTGAGAAGTGTCCAGTGTTGGGGAATCCACCACTTCCCTGGGGAGGTTATTCCAATGACTAATTGCTCTCACTATGAAAATTTGTCCTCTAGTACCCAATTGTATCTGCCCAGCAGTCACTCGTACACGTTACCCCTCATTTTTTCCATGTGACACCTCCTAAAGGGAGTCTCCATCTTCTCTGTAGCCACACTTTAAACATTTGAACTTGGTGATTTCTCCCCTTTTCAGGTGGGCTGACACTGCAGTTCTAGAGCTCACCTGAGTATCGTCAGAGCTGAGGGGGGGCTCCCAGAGCTGTGAAAGCAGGTGGCAGCACAGCACAGGGAAATGCTTTAAAAGGAGCCACCCCTGGCACTCTTTACGTGACTTAGACGGCAACAGCAGCCCGGGTGAGTTCGAGGGGAAAGCCTCTGGGTTGTGCCATGGTTTCTTCTGTTTTATTTCCTAGGGAAGAGCGGCAGTGCAAGTATGTACCCCAAAACCCTCTGGGAACAGTTTATCCATCCCATATGTGTCCACGGTTCCTGAGCTCCCCTTCCTTCTGTGCTTGCTTTTTGTGTTGCATTAATTCCAGAGGAAGGCTGCATCTCTCTCACAGAGCCTGGAGGACTCACTGGCCTGAGGGATTCCTCAGATGTGGCATGAGCTCTCTATAAATTCCAAACACTTATTTTCCCTAAGATTTCATGGCATTCTTGGAAGTCTGGGCTTTGAGTAGAGTGGAATGCCTTTAGAGGAAATATTACATCTCCTAGCTGAGGTCTGGCTGGAGTTTCTTTTTTACTTTTTTTACTTTTTATTCTATAGGGCTGTTACACTGATCCTGTGTTTCACCTCAAGCAGGAAACAAAACATTTATGGAAAAGGGGCTATGATTTAAAAATATGATGCAGTGGCCAAAGCTGTCAGAAGTTAAAGCATTACTTCCAACTACCCTCTGCTAATGACTTCCATCCTTTTTTTCCAGGAACAGTGACATTCAAAGTGCCTGGCAAGGGGCTTCCAGATTATTGGAAGTCTTGGTTACAGAGAGAGAAACCCCTCCTGAAAATAGCTTTCTTAGGGGAGCTCTGTTCCAGTGTAAACCAGAATGGACTGTTCAGTTCTCATCTATACCAGTTAAAATCCCTATCAGCCCTGTGCAATGCCCAGATAGTAGAGGGTAGAATATGCTTCATTTCCTTCCACATTGTGTTCTCTTACTCTTAGCAATGTTCCACAGCTTTAAGTATCCAAACTACAACACTTTTTTTTCATGTTATTATTGCTTCCCTCCAAAAAAACCCCTTGTCTTTATTGGGCATTTTCATCCTTGGCTCTTGTAACTTCAACTTTTATCTCCCTCCTTCGAGCCACAGCTTTTCCCCGCTCATCTTTGTAATCTGACATTGTGATTTGTTCACTTGTGTGCTTGTTTTTCTCCTCAAAGAAGATTTGCTGAATCATTGGGGAGGAGGCAAGAGCTGTAGAAGCAGCTGGTGGGCAGTGATAAAACCAGGGCCACATCCAGCCTTGAGGGTTTGCAAGTGACAGCCCTTCAGTTGAAGGCCTGAGTCACATTCCCTTCTGAGCTAAGATTGCTGGGCACTTGGGGATTGAGGAAGAGAGGATGAGGAGGTGGCACCCCCAAAGCAGAAATTATTGTTCCTGCTGACTACAAAGTTTGTGTTGTATCTTCTGCAAAATTAATAATGATGCTGTGAGAAAACTTGCAGGCTGGGGGCTAAATGGATGTTGTGCCCCTTTGAAATCCTTAGGCACCATGAGCTATTGAAATGCAAAGTATTATCAATCCTGCTGAATTCTCCACCACCACAGCTGTGGCACTGTGCAGCAGGCACAGGAACATGGCTCTCTGACTTTCCAGCTGTTTCCTTGCACTCCAAGGTAACCTGAGAAACCTCAGCTGTCTCATGCACACTCAGTCTGAAACCCAAGGTCTTCTGCCCTGTCAGCTCTGCCTTTAAGACACCAGAAAATGAGTTTTGTGCATCTGAGTTACTTATGCATCTCATAAGTATCATTCAGAAATAAAGTCTTACCAATAGTACATGATACTTTTCCTAAGAAAAGAGTTTTAACTTGGGATGTTCTACTTAGTTTTAATACTTCAAGGAGGTAAGATAAAATTGGTTTACAAACAAGACTGCAAGTCTGGCTCACCTGAGTTCCATTTCTTGTCCTACTCAAATTTGGGCAAATATTTTAAGGTGAGAAATGCAGGTTGGCAGATTCCAATGCAGAGCTTTGATGCTTTATGGGGTTTTTCATGATGCCACTCCAGTTCATTGCTGTGCATGTGCAGGTTCTACCTTGCTCTTATCTGCAGATTTTGAAGCTGCTACAGGCTGGATCTAAATAAGGAGCTGGGGTAGGGATGTCTGACTGACACACTGCTACACCATGTCCATACTCTCAGGATGGGGCCCTCTCAGGAACAGGAAAGCTCTGTCATCTCCAACTTCCCCTTCCTCAACTGAGACAAGAGATAACTTCTACTTTATAAAGAGAAAAAAACAGTGAACTTGACCACTGCTAAAAATCCCACTAAAGCTCCTAATATAGATGAGCCTGGGATGTAAGATAAAGTCCCATGGCTTTAAAATTATTCAAGAGGAAGGCAGAATCAATGGAGATGGGTTTTCAAACCCCTTGTTCTTCATCAGGAAGCCTTGAACATCAGAGTTGTGTTGGCTGGTGCTGAATGTGGCTGTTGGAGCTTGCTGAGGAGCCCTTGATGCACAGAGGAATTAAATGGCTTAGAGGCTGTTCATGACCTGGAGAACTGCAGATTATGGGCTGGAGAAGAATCAGCTGTGAGAAACTCAGCCTGAGAGTGGTGCAGAAACCACAGGGCTGTGACTCAGCTGGTGCAACTTCAGATGCCTACAGATACTGGGCTCCCTCTCTTCAGGGAGAGAAGTAGGTGCATACAAGGCAGGGCTTCAGCCCTGGTTTAGATGTGTGCTTAAAGAGAGAAAAATAATTTCCTAGGTATGTTTCTTATCAAAAAAGGGAGCCTTTGAGTCACCAGGTCACAGCAGAGATCTCCTGACCTCCTGCTGAAGGTTTCCTGCCTCATTTCCCATGGAGAGCAGGGGACAGCCAGGCAGCCAGGGATGAGCACATCCTTCCAACACAGGGGCAGGGCTTGCATCTCAGCAAAATCCCCAGATGCAGGCAGGACCCAAGACACCAGCCTGAACCAAAGGTGGTGGGATACAGGATGAGGGCTGTCCATATGGTCTGGATGAGCACTCACCTGATAACAGCATGGTCTGGCAGGCTAAAGAACCTTGTTAAAGCTGCAGGTGTGACACTGGTTCATCCTGCACGACCCAGCTCCATCAGGGAAACCAAGCAGAGGATCTCTCATCCCCCTCCCTGTCAGAGCTGAGGTGTTTGCACAGGGGGCTTGCACAGGTCCAGGGGAGCTCATCCAAACACAGGAGGGTGTCCCTGGTATGATCTTCAGTGGATTGATTTGGTTATTGCTGCCCTAGGAGAAGATGTGAAGGGGTATTTGCTGGATCTTGCTTTTTCAGCTCAAATGGGAATGGTCAGGATTTTCCCCCTTCTATTCACTCAGGGGTTTTTACTGTTTTTCAGAGACAGAGCAATTATCTGGACACCAAACCATAGTGACTGCTGGAACTGTGAAGTGGGTGATCCCCCTCCCAAACCTCAGGGGAGGCAGCACAGAGAGAAGCTGCTCTGGGCACTGAACAGGAGCAGCTCACTCAGTAAGCATCAGAACTGTTTGTTGTAAATCTGACTCTCACACTCAGCAATGCCCTAAGAAAACCTTCCCCATGCACTCCCTCAGGTCCCAAATTTCACATTTGCAGCTCCCAGGCTGCACTTACCCAGGTTATTTGCATGGATGAGGGGCTGCCTGGTGCCTGGGTGGCAAAAGGCTGACAGGCCTTTCCTGCCAATCTGTCTGTTGTTCAGATGAAGTGGTTGGAAAGTGCTCACTCTCCAGTTCCCTCTTTGGCTCAGGCACTCTGATAAGGCCTGGGCTGTCCTATCTTGCCCTGGGAGCTGTTCCTCCTCCCTAACAGGCTCCTTTCCCTGGCTGACAGTTAGCAGCCGGCAGTGCTTGATAAACTTATCAGACCAAAGCTGAGCTCAGTGCACGCTCAGCTCCTCCCCAGCCCCAGATTTCCCCATTCCTGAGGACTCTCTGCTCTCTGCCTGCCTTGCTGGCTGGTGCAGTGAACACAGATCCCCCCTTGGGCCCACAGGTCAAAATCAGCCCAAGGACCAGATTGAGGAGTGCTCAGATTGAAGCAGCACATTCAAAGTGAGGGCACTGAGTGGGATGTTCACAGCTCATATCCAGCTTTGCCTCTCTCCCTGCAATATTATTCACAGGTCAAAATGCTCCTGTCTGGTTTATCCTCCCTGTGTTGCTGCTCACCCTGTTCCTCTGCTGGTTTTGAGTTTAGTGGGTTCAATGCAGGGTCTCTGTGCCTGCCTGCAGGATTGCTGAGCCAGCCTTGGAGCAAGGGTGCTCTGCTGGATTCAGTTCCTATCACTGGTTATTGCTGCCACAGTTGGGCGTTCCAGCCCAGATCAAGGCTCCATTGTGTGAGGTGCTGGATGTGGCAGATAAGGAGGAGCAGTCTCATTCCTGACTATCTTTCTGTTGAAATAAACAAGTGGAATGAAGGGGAGAGGGAAAATTATTATCCTTCTCTCACAGATGGGGTGAAGATCTTCTGAGAGCTTCACAGTGTGCTGAGCAACTTCAGAAATCCAGCACTCAAGTCTTGCCTAAGGTCATGCAGGAAATGTGTGGCAGATCTTAAGTCTCAGTTTAAAGTTGCAGCCTTAAGATGAGTGTGTGTCCATGGTGACTGTTAGTTTTAAGATGGTGGGCCAGGAATTCTGCAGAGATCTGTGTTCTCTTACCTCTCATCCAGCACAGAGATTCACTATCCCTGAATAATTTCTGTGTGGCTGTTCTGGGTTGCCTCCTCTGAGTGGATCTGCTATTCCAGGTGAAAAGGGGCAGGGGGGAAATCTCTGCTTTGTGATCAGATTAAATGTTTAAAAACTGGTTTGTGATGTACTTTCTTTTTATTATTCTGTAGCAGCACTGCAGGATGAGCTCCATATCCAGTCCCATGTTAGGCCCTTAACTGCAAGCAGGAATCTTTTCCCTGTGCAAGGAAATGTGTATGCAGCTATTTCTGGGAGATTGCCCCACACCTTCAAGTTTCCTTTTGTGTTCTGTGCTGATGGGCTGGAGTTAAACTGCTGCTGTGTCTCCATCACCTGAGACTGGGGAGCAACCTGCTGTGAGGACAGGGGACTCTGCTCTTATCTTTTTTTTCACTGAAAATCCTTTCTTGTGATGTCTAAGGTGGGAAGTGGATGCAGCAAATAACTTTAACCAGCAGAACCTGCACCCAACTTGAGTCTAATTCTTCCTGTCCTTCCTCTCAGTTCTGTTTAGGGCTTCCTTAACAATTGCCAACACAAGAAAGCTTCAGGATCTTGCCTCCTCCAGGACTGCACTCTGTGAAGTTATTACAACCTGAAGATAAGTTCCAGCCTAATGCTGTGCTGGCTGGGAACACCCCTCTGCTTCCTGCAGGTGTCCCCTGGCTCTGTCCTCATTAGGGAGACAGATTCATCCTGTGTCCAAACTGAAATCCACCCTTAATCACAGCTCTCCGGGGCTGCTGCTCTCAGTGCCTCAAGGCTGTCTGGAAGACACAGAGGCACCTCTCTCCTCCTGACAATGCCCGGGGTTAGTGCTTTGCATGTCCCTCATTTGTTAAACAAAACAGCCCAGAGACCAGGATTTATTTTTCCCTGGCAATAAAGGGAAGAAGTTGTGAAGGGGACTGGGGAAGTACAGGATACAGAGCAGGCTCAAAGAGAGACAAAAACAATCAGCTCTTTCTTCAGCCACAGAGATGAGTTGAGATTTTGCTTTTTGCTATCTGTTTCCTTGACTGACTGACCAGAATGTTTGTGATGCAAGGGGAGGTGGTGAGAAAGGGGCTGGACCAGAGTGATCAGAACTGAGGAGGATTTGCATGTTTGGAGAGCAAGACCAGGTGTGTTTGGAGTTGGTGACAGCCATGGCCTGGTCCTGAGGGGTGCTGAGCATCCTTGGATGCCTGTGGTGCAGATTCAGCAGCTCCAAGGACCAGGGCAGCCCATGGCTGGTGCTGTGCTGGGAGAGAAGAGGGGGCACTGGGGCTCTGCTTTGTTTTTCCTTTGGGCTGCTGGCATCCACAGGCCTCAAGCCATGCCAGGGGTTGGGCATTAGGTGATTTTTAAAGTGGCAACTCATTACTCAAGGGGAAGAAACTGTAGTATCTTAGTGAAAAACATGGCAAGTTAATTCCCTGTCCTCTCCTCCCTTTTGTCACCTCCTGTCTGTGGCTCACTGGTGCCTTTGCCAGTGCCCCCCCTGCACTGCCTGAGCCTGTGGGGATGGGTCAGGCTGGACCCCCTGCCCTGCTCTGGCCACAGCTGTGCTCTCCAGAGCTCTGCAGCACTGCCTGCAGCCACCCCAGTGTGCTCCTCCCCTCACTGCCCATCCAGCCAAAGCCAGCCCTGGATCTCCTGGGAGATTGTTAAGATTGCTAAGTGTTAACAACTCCAGTTCTCTCCTGGCACTGCCTCCTCCAGGGTAGCTGCTCTTCAGCAATGTCTGGGCTCAGTAACCCACCCTGGAGTGCTGAGAAAACAGCAGACAGGACTGGGGTGATATGTGCTGTGTTTGGGAGGGAGAAGCTGTAGGAGCACACAGGAGAGAAGATCCCAGCTGTCCATTGAAGGTTTTAGCTCCTCTGTACCTTGGAAATCAAGGACAGGAATGAAAATCTAATGGACACAGCAGCTCTTCTTCACGAGGCTCAGAAGAACCAGCTGTTGGGTTTGGTTTTGTGAGGGGTCACAGGCACTCTTCAAATTGATGTGTGCCAGCACTTGACTCCAAATGGCCAAAATTGGGAAGCTTTACATGAATCGGTCACCTCTGCTGTTCCCAAGGAAGTCTGTGCTGGTGTGCCTCTGTGGTTTGGGGCTGGAGGCTTTTGCTCCTGAGCAGTCCAGATGCTAACACCCTGTTTGAATATTTCTGTTTGCAGATTAGTGGAGGACAAGGGGAATAACAAACACAGTTTGCATTTTGGGCAGTAATTTTAATAAGCTGAAGTGACTTTACCTTGAGCAAGGCTTGTGCATGTGTGGGTGTTCACAGGTGTGTGTGGGGCTGGGGAGCAGTTCCATCACAGGTTATGCACCTTCCCCAGAATGGCTCAGGGAAGGACAGCAGGGATTTTTGGGGGCTTTGGCACTGTCTGTTGGACAGACATTCCATGTACCTGGTGTGCCCTCCTGCTCTGCAGAGCTGGCTCTGCACCAATCTGTCTCCAGGTTGAAATCTCTCTAATGGGTGCCCTTTCCTGCATGTGAATTTCCATCTTTATTCCCATTCAAACCATAAAGAGCAATTCTAGACTCCTTTTGCACCCCATCCCCACTGCCTGTGTCCCCAGAGTCAGGTGTGAGCCATTCTTTAAATGAGTGTTTTGAACATGAAATACACTGTGTTAACCCAGTTACTAAGAAGGAACAGATTTATCAGATAAATCCCAACAGGCCTGTACATGTCACTGTCTGGTATAGTGCAATAAAAATATCCATTAGAATAAGTATAAATACATATTTACAGTGTACAAGTAAAGCCAGGAGTACAGACTCTGGGTTTGAGCTTCCATGTACATATTAATGACTTACAGCTTAGGCACAGCATAAAAGGGACAAGAACATTTTAGGTCTTAATAGAATAAGTTGGGATTTACAGCAGCAGAACTGAGGACAGTTTTCTCCTGGTAATACATGAATTTTCCACTTGGATCATTTTTTCTTTGCCCACGATGGGCACTCCTTCATAGGCCTCTGGAGTGAAATGGCCCCAGCCTGTTCCCAGGGTAATTCCCACTGGTGTCATTGTCCAAGGCTGTGTGTTCAGGGATGCAGTTATGGAGTGAGCCGCGTGCTGCTACAATGCCCCAATTAACTGAAAACAATTGTCTGTGTTATAATTATGTTATAATAATACTTTGGCCTTCCTGTTAAGAACTCAGGGGACTCCACAAACCTGAGTGAATGGCCCCGCTCCACCAGGAGGGGTGGAAAAACAAAAGCCCAGTGCAGTGCCTTGCCAAAGGTTATAGAGAGAGAATTTGGCAGAGCTTGGAGGGAAACTGGTTCTTTACTTGCTCCAGTGCTTTGCTTCAACCCCTAGACCTGGCAAAAGGAGGAAATACCACTGCTGTCTTTGTATAATACTTGTGAGGTACTTGCATGCTCTGCCAATATGTAAAGGCTCAGTCACTTCCTCATTGAGGAGAGTGCCTGGCAAGCAGAACTCTGACCCTTGACATCGATATCCAGGGTCACTCCTGCCCAGGCAGTGACTCAGGATTGCTCAGGACAGCTCTAAGCTGGCATGTGCAGCATGCAGGGAACTATTGTGGGACATACCAGCCCTGATTCCAAGACTCTCCCATTGTACCAAGACATGGGGATCATTAGCTCCTGCCTGGTGCTGTGGTCTGGCTCTTCCTGGAGCCTGCTTGGGATCTCTGCAGCATGGTGTGTCTGAGGAATGTATTTAGAGACCCCTGTTATCTGCTAGGGATAGGAGCTGTTTCTTCAGTATTTTCCTCCCACTCCAAGCTAAAAATACAGCACAGTTAACTTGTCATTTGATCACAGTAAATGCTCTGCTGAAAGAAATTACTTTAAGGTGTCTGTTGGCAGAATTTATGGCCTGGGCAAGTCTCTGCAGAAGGCCTGTCCAGGTTGAACACAGCTGACTGAATGCAATCTATTTGCATGCCCTGGGTTTATCTTCCCAACCATCAGAGCAGAACATGGTTACAGCACCAGCTTTGTAAAGATTGTTGCTGCCACCAGCCCAGGAGTCCCCTCCTCCCAGCTGGGCAGCCTGACAAACTGGATCCTGCTCCTGGTGTAAAGCCAGAGTAACAGTGACCTTGGAGGAATTCCTCTGGATTTACACTTGAGCAGATCTGGGTTGGTACCTGTTGCAATCCAAAGTGAAAGCTCCCACAGGTTTCTTCGGGATGTGCAAGGCCCTGTGGTGCATCAAAGCCAATGCACGATTTGGCCATTCCCCAGGGGAACACAGGACACCATGGGAGCTTTATGAGCTGGATGGAGGTGCTGGGGACAGTCTTGAAGGTGGAGCTCCAGGAGAGACCCCTCACTTGAGGCTGTGCTGGGTCTCGCGGTGCCTGCGCAGATCCACCTTGCGCTGGAAGCCCTTGGCACAGAGCTCACAGCTGAAGGGTTTGAAGCCCGTGTGCTTGCGGCTGTGGGTGATCAGGTTGGAGCTCTGGCTGAAGGCTTTGCCACACACCTGGCATTTGTGGGGCTTCTCCCCTGCAGGGCACAGAAAATGGTAAAAAAAAACCCACTTTGTTTAACAGGTGAACCAAGAGAGATAGAAATGCATTTTAGCAAAGTCAGACCTGCTTGGGCATCAGAGTGCTGCCAGCCCAGCTCTCCTGGTGATGTGTCTGGATTGAGATCCAGAAGAACCAGGGACAGTCCTCACAGGCTGGCCAATAACCACCTCCTTGTCAGGCAGATGTGCTCCAGCCTCCTGCTGTCTCACCCCACGTGGAATAATGACTTTGCAGTGCCTCTGCACACTTATCCCCAGTCTAATACCTCTGTGTCTGGGGTCTGGGTGTGTACATCAGCTCTAATTTTGGTTTTCTCATGGAATATTTGGTTTCTCACCTGTGTGGATGTAGGTGTGCTTCTTCATGTCTGACTTCTGGTGGAAGCGCTTCCCGCAGTACTGGCAGGGGTAGGGCCGCGTGTCCGAGTGGATCAGCAGGTGAGTGGAGAGGGTGGAGGAACGTTTGAATGTCTTCCCACACATCTTGCACTCAAAGCTTCTTTCCTGTTGGGGAAGGAAAATCATGGGATGTCTGAGGCTGCAAGACATGTGACAGAGCTTGAAGAGTGATGAGAATTGTAGATTTGATAAGCAAATCTCCTTGGCTCGTGGACTGATAATGCTGGGTGCAGCACAAAGGGAACGCAGGGAGGGTTAATTATGGAAATGGATCACATCTTGTGATCCCAGCTCCTGCACCCTTTAGCAGGAGGTGAGGCACAGAAGAGCGAGTAGCAACGATCCTCCCTTGCCTTCCAAGGAATTCTGAAGGGCAGGCTGAGATTTGTGACACCAAGAGCTATGGCCTGTGGTTTTCAGAGCTCCTGTCCTTGTCACTGCGAGCCACAGGAAAAGCATCGCGTTTGTAACCTAGGAAGTGTCACTTCCTCTGTAATGGGTTAGGCAAGAGGTGAGGTCCGGAGCTGGTTCTCTGGAACCATGCCACCCACCTGGGAGTGGATGTTGGTGTGCTGCTCCAGGCTCACAGCGTGCCCAAAGGTTTTGCCACACACTTCACAAGCAAAGGGACGGGTCCCGCTGTGAGACCTTCGGACATGGACCTCCAGTCCATGGGGAGTGGAGAACACCTGCAAAACAAAATCCCTGTGATTTTCTGACATGAGGTGGCTGCATCTCCATCTCTGTTTTCAATTCCTTCTCTTTATTTAATTCTCCCCTCTGTGAGAGCTCATGTGAACTGCAGCATTCCCACTGCCTTGTTCTCCTGACTGCAGGCCCTGTTCTGAGGCACACTTTGGTGTGCCCAAATGAAGAATGGGTTTCATACTTCATGTGTGCCATGAAAAGGCCCTCCCCATACCAGAGGCTCTCATCCAACACACACCTTGTTGCACTTCACACAGTGGAAGGTCTCCATGTCTGAGGAATAATGCAGGCTGTAATCCAGGGGGGGCTCGGTGCTGGGCAGGAGGTGGCTCCCATAGAGGCTCACAGGGTGCTCCAGCAGGGCTGACTGCATGCTGGAAGACATCTGCTGGTAGCTGTATGGCATGTGGAAAGCATCCCACGAAAAACCAGCTTTGTAGAAGGTTGGGGTGCTCTCTGTGTTAGTGCAGTCCTTGATCTGCAGCCCTGGCATGGCCATCTCTGAGTTTGCAAAGGAGAGGGAGAGGGGGGTGTCACACCATTGCCTGAAGTTGGGCACCTGTTAAAAAGTTCCCCATCTTGCCTGACCTCGGGAGTTGCAGTTGGTAAATTCTCCTTGATTCAAATCCTCATTCCCCAGGTAAAGTTCCCATCATGACTTTGATTTCAGTCTGAGGAAATTTTATGGCACAGAATGCCATGGAAATTTTCTGGCTAAGGGAATACTGAGCCCCCTGCTCACCCTCCTTGATGAGGTGTTTGAACAAATATCCTGTGGGCACCTGCCTTAACCCACATAGCACAGAGCTGCATTAATGTGGGGAGGTTCATTCACTGGGAATAACAGCACAATCCTTCATTCTTCCTGGTACAGACCAGAATTGTAAAGGGAAATACAGAATGCTCCTGATGAGCTCTGCCTGTGGCAAGTTTGACCATAGATGTCAAAATAAAAGCTCTCATTTACTGAAAATCTGGGTCCAGTTTTAGGGGCTCCATAACCAGCTCAGCCCTGACCTCTTCTGCAATTGGGGTTTTGGGTAGCCAACCTTGAGCTGAAGGGCCTGGCAGCATCCTGCTCAGGTACTGCACAGGGACACTCTCTTCTTTCAGTTCAGGTGGGTCCTTTTCTTGTTTTGGAACCACACATCCCAGGCCCTGTTTCTTGATGTCCTCTGGTGTCCTGTCTCCTGTGGCTGTAAAGAGCAGTGTCACACTTATGTCACAGTTATGTCACTCTTGCTGCTACCAGAAGAGTCTGTTTAGGTGAGTTTTGCACTCATGTGTGAACTCCTGCCTGGACTCAGCAGCCCATGCTCAATTCCCTAAGGAAGTGCGGAGTGATGCAATCAGCATTCAAGGTCTGCCCATTGCTGAGGAAGGGAAATTCCAAGCAGGATGAGATAGGCAAGGCAGAGGGGGGCAGGATGAGATGATAGAATCCTTGATACCTGATACAGTTAGAGAAAATCAACCCTAGAATTGTGTCTGTAAGAATAATTTCCCTATTTAAAACCATTTCCATTTGTGTGGGTAACTGACAATCACTAACTTATTAACCTCCCCACCCTCTCCTGAGAGAGCTGGGTATTGTTAACTTGGATTTATGGACAGCCAAGTGGGGAAGCAGAGGGGGGAGGCAAGTCCTTATGCACTGAGCCTCGTCTCCTCCCATACTCCCATTTATTTTTCCGCGCTTGTCCCAGCCTTTAAAGACACCGACCAACCCTTGCTAAACTTTGTACTAAGAATCTAAAATCTTAAAATGCTGGACAGAGGTCCAACATGTGTATCCTTTCTGCTGGAGATGGGATAGACCTGATGAAGGACAGTATTTATCTCTTGTCAAAACCTGCCACTGCAACAGAGACACAACAAATGGCTGAAGGATGATGGCAGGAATGGAAATTAAAATGTTACCTCCTTTCTTTTTTATCAAACTTATCTCAGGGCTAGACTCTAATTTGATAGCCAGGGCTAGAACAAAGGGTAAACTGATCCTAAATTTGAATAAAGAAAATTTGAATGGTGCCTGAAGGAAGGAGATAATTACCCTGGCCTTGCCACTGCTTGATGGCTGTGGGAGAGCAGGAGCAGGAGCAGAGGGAGCACAGCAGGGATGGCAGAGCTGTGTTGAGTGGTGTTAACACCAGGCAGAGATGGTAACACACAAGGTAGAGAAGATGCAGTCCAGAGGGAATGTGGGCAGTGAACACAGGAAACCAGAGGTGGAGGTGGCAGGGTTGTGAATTTGTAGAACACTAACAACCCATTGCAAGCTCTTTTCCCAGCTATAAGTGGCCTGAAGTTGGTCATTTTTCCCAAATGTGACCAACTCCACACAGCATCTTACAGCTCAAATCTCCCCAGCAACCCAGCAGGAAGCAAAGGGAGGATCAGAATGGATTTGGTGCAGAGAAAGGACACACAGTAAGGGATCAGCTTGCCCTTACACTGACATCCCTGTGTGGAAGCCCTTGGATGCTCCTTAGCTCACTCATCCTGCTCCCTTAGCTGCCTCCTGAATGATTGATTTGCCTTGGTGTGTTCCTACAAGCCCAGGGGATGGACAGACTCACCAGTGAAGGCAGAGGGGACTGGACCCCAGGGGAGTACTGGCAGGTCATCTTCCACACAGCGGGGCTGGTGATAGGTGTGAGCCTTTTTGCTCTTCACCAAAAAGGAACGTGGCATCTTCCATTCACCTTCTGGGATGAAACACAGAAAAACACCAGCTAAACCTCTGTGGCTTGGGGAGTAAATTCCCACT
Organism: Molothrus aeneus; assembly: GCF_037042795.1. Lineage (NCBI taxonomy): Eukaryota > Metazoa > Chordata > Aves > Passeriformes > Icteridae > Molothrus > Molothrus aeneus. The sequence continues at coordinate 7,637,073 of NC_089664.1, read as the reverse complement.
TCTTTCAGATTAAGTGCACTCTGTAAAAATCCCACTTCACAACCTACCCCAGGCTGAGGCAAAGGATTACAGAAAAAGAAACAGGGACAGGCTTAACCTGAGATCTGAGTTACAGACCAAAACTGTCTGTGGCAGGCATGTTGGAAGCCAGGACCTGTCTCTTGCAGTCCTGCTCTGACTTGTCATTTTTTCATTTCTGATCTTCTCCTCCCTGGCAGGACAGAGGGAACCACAGGTTAGAGATCCCCACTGGAGAAAGTCTGAGCATTTGTGCTGCATCTGCAAGGGCCCTGTCCCAAGCCATGGCCTGGGCTCTACTGTGAAATTATTATATAAACAATAATGATAGAAACTATACCAATAATAGGATAAAGACAGGGAGATCCCTGCAGAATGGTGTGTGGAGGGTTTCCCTCTAGCTTGAGCAGTTGGAGTTCTGGGTGACAAACAAGAGAGCAGAGGCAGAGCAGGAGGGCTGGCTGAGAAGTCACCTTTTGGACCCAACTCAAATACTGCAGACCGTTGAAAAGGCGGGTTAGGGACAAACATAAAATGCTGAAATTTAATCATACCAAATTCTCTTGCAATGAATGTGTTATCTCTGCTACCCAGAACCCAGCCCACCCTGTGCCCACTCCCTGGGGCTGGTAACTGCTCTGATGGAGGCAGGGTGGCAACAGGACTCAATGTTGTGAGCACTAATATCAGCTGGTGCTTTATTTGCATGTGTATTTGCATTTTCCCTTGTAATTGCTTGGGATAGAGGCACTAAAAACAAATCTTGCTATATTTCATTTGAAAAGTCAGCATTTAAGTCCTGACTCTCTGTTGACTGGAAACTGTTATTAAATTTTGTTCCTTCCTGAGAGCAGTACAGTGGAACTTATTTATTTACTAAAGAAAAATCCCCCCAAATCCATAAAGTTTGCACCTGTTAAGCAGGAATGATGTGAAATGTCTGCCTAAGGACAGAGCAGTCCTGAAATCCCAAACAGGCAGGGATGGAAAGGTCTGTTTCCCAGAGATCAGAAGTGCCTGTGCTGCCCCTTCATGCTAAATATAATTACAGAGCCCAGTGGTGTTTTGTTTAAAGGTCTGAGGGTGACATTTACAGAGGTGCCTGCAGCTGTGGGGTTGTCACAGCCAGGTCTGCTGGGGACAGGGGGATTGCCAGGGTGCCCCCAGCCCAGGTGCCTTTGGATATGCTGCTGTCTTTTTAAATCTGGTCCAGGATTCCCACTGTTCCATCTATGAATTCAGGGATAACTCTTGTTGGCTCTAACAATCTTTTTCTTCTGAAATGACTCACCTGTTTTTCTTCATCTTTTTCCAAGAAATTTACGTCTAGCTTGAGATGAATAATAGAAAACTGAGGACAAGAGCAGACTTGTAATTTAATTTTAGAAAAAGGATGGAAGAGCACTGAGGAGGGACCATAAGCAGGCCCTTGAGGGAAGGGTCACTGAAGCACACATTACTGCTTTTTGCTCTCCTGGAACTCTCTAATGAGGTTTATTCAAAGATCTGTAAAGAGTCCCTGCCCAGTGAAAAGCTGCAGGCACAGAAATAGCTCCAGCTCAAAGACAAGGCTGTTCTGCAGTGGGTTATGACCCTTCAGCAGCTCTGCTCAGCTCCTGTCCCTCCCATTCCAGCAGCACTGCTGAGCTCCTGGTCAGTCCCAGCTGAGCCACCTGTGCACTGACCCAACCCTGCACTATACACCCGCCCCAAGTTAAAGTGCTGCCTCAAACTATTTAAACCTGGAATTTCCACTCTTGTCACAGGGGTTTTCCCATGTGGTGGGGCAGCACTGTGTCCACAATGAGGGAATTCACACCAGGAAACTTCAGACATCAGATTCCTCTGCCCGAATTAACCAGCTCCTGGTTTCCCTGGGCTTCCTCCACGGTGGAGGAGCTGCGGCAGTGGGGAGAGCCTGCATCCAGCTGTGCCTGCTGGAACAGCCACTCTCCCTGCCCTCAGGCTGGAGAACCCTGCAGAATCCTGTGGCAGCAGCTGGGCAGCTCAGCCAGGTGAATCAGATGGGAGATGCGTGGTTTAAGCGATCCAGCAAAGTTTTATGCCAAGTAGAGACAGCACTAAATACAGCCCCTCTTTTCCAGTGGTGCCTGAAAGCAGATGTCCATGAAGAAAAAGAATCTTTCTGGATGTGCTTGCCCCAGGCTGTGTAAAAGTCAAATTTGGTGCAGTATCCTGAGTGCTGATAACGACTGAGCACAACCATCCTCAATGGACTGAACGTTGCAAAAGGAAGTCACCTTCCCCCACCCCATTTTACAGAAAAAAAAGGAACTGGGAGCCCAAAGCAGAGTTAATTAACAACTGCACTGGACTGGCTTTGTGATTCACACAACCAGGCTAGAGGAAAGCTACAAGCAGAGATTGTGGGAGGAAAAAGGACTGTTCTTCCTCGAAACTCCAGATTATCTGTAGCAAGAGATCTGCAGCTCCTAATGGCTTACTGTATTTCCCAGGAAAAGCAGAGCTGTGGACCCTGCCACCAGCTACATTTTAGAGTTATTGAAGCTTCTGACAGAATTTAGCTTCAACCTTTTGCTGAAAATTAAACTTTCTTTTTTTTGCTCATTTCAGCCCCTGTGGCAGCTGTTTCTACCTGGACTGGTGGTAAGTGCACAAGGGAATTTATTGCTTGGGCAGGAGTGCCCATTCAAAATTGAAGTGTTCTGGCATTTTTATTAATTCAATATAGGATATAAAACCAGCAGGTGGCTAAAATTGGCATTCTTATTAGCCTGCCATTCATGCAGCTGTATAATAATGTTCTAATGTGCCTCGAGAAAAAGACAGCAGCAGCCAAGGGAAAAAAAGCAGCTTCACTATTTTGGGTACCTCACCTGAAGCACCTTAGAAGGGGTTTCTTTCACCAGTTATAAATTCGCCAGTCAGATCTGAAAGCAGATCCAGCATTTGCATGTTCAAACTCAAAGTTCCTCCACCCTCAGCAACACTTTTGGATGATTTTGCAGAGTATCCCAGGTAAAACTCTAATGGGACATTGAAACATTGCAAGTGGGCTTGTTTTTTAGTTTGGGGGTGGCTTCTGACTCCAGGATCCTCATTTTTCTGGATCCCGTGTTCCTCATGAAGCCCTCACTCACTTCACTGCACAACAGCTCTCAGTTCCCAAACCCACAGCACTGGTCCTTGATGTAATTTAGAGGAAATTCAAACTCTCAGTGAATTAGGTTATGGAGCCCTTGGTGGGGACAGTGTTTGCAGGATTGTGCCACGCTGAACCCAATTTGCAGTGAAAGCTCCATTCTAAAGCTGACTTGCATTTTCCTCTAAATTCAAGTAATTCTGTTTTCAGATTTCCAAGGTTAATTGTAGAGATTAAATGCTTTTTCTTGCTACATTCAGTGAAACATTAAATTTTAACAGGCATTAGAAGACTAGAACTCACTAGTAGTACATTACACCACATCTTCACATAAGTTGATGAGCATACAAAGTTTTAGGCTAAAAAGCACTTTTTCCTTTCCATTGTTTAATTGATATTATTTATATTTATATCCTAATATTGCCCTTTTTGTGCTTTTTTTCCTTCTTTTTCTTTTTTTCTGGAAAAAGTGAAGCTTCCAAAAATAAAGAATAGTTTCTCTTTCAAAAGATGACATTTTAGAAGAAAAAAAGTGCAAAGTAGAACACAATGTGTCTGTGGTTTAAGAACCCAAACAAAATAAAATAAGAGGTTTTATGGACTCTTGACTCTTTAAATATAAAATCAAATTTGAAAGAATTTCAGCTCTTTACAACAAAATTAATAATTTCTTCACTAGTCCACCATTGCAAAATCAAATGTACTTGGGGCAAGTAATTTAAACACCACCTTTTATTGGAAAAATTAACAGGACATTTTTAATTCTTGTGGTAAGACTGGATAAATGGACATTGTGGCAGGGGCAGCAAATTATGGTGGAAATTTTGTCAAATAAGTGGAACCGAAATGCTGGTATAGCTGCAACATCCAGAACAAAACATATTTAGACATAAATTGCAGCACTTGTTCTCTGGAAAGCTCACATAGCTCCCTGAGATGTTGGGAATGCCACTGGCTTAAGGAAACTTTGCCTTAGGGTTCCATGGATGGAATTATACAATGCAATCTCCCAAATTCCAGATCTCCTTAAAGTACAGATGCAATTTCAATGTGAACTTGCAAACCATTAATGTTTTGGATCAATCTTGTGATATGAGAAGTGCCTATAAATAGCTAATTCCATATGCTAAAAAATTGTTAGATTAATCAGCCTATATTCAAAAAGGGTGGAAAAATAATCAAAGATGAACTCAAAGCAAAAATCCTGAATGGGAGAGGAATTGTCATCTACAAAAAGTGGCACAGGTGATGGCAGCAGAGGTGTGCTGCTCTCTGAATGTAAAGGTCTGGCCCTATAAAAGAGCAAATAAAAGGAAAAACAGTCTTCCCTCTCCTCAATGGCAAAGTAAAAAACTCCACAGCTCCTGGACACAGGTACATGAGACCATTGTCACATCTCTTATATTTTGTTCTATTACTATTTTCACCTTTAAAAGTGAAGCACATGGCATATAATTCCAAAAGGTTCAATTCAAATGAGTCAGGTGAACTATTACCACAAAGGAGCCCTCAGGACAAGTGGCTTAGGCAATGGAATATATTACATATTTGCAGATATGAGCAAAGAAGAAGGAGGAGGAAAAAAGCTTAGAAAAACATATCAGAAAAAGGAGAAAACCAATGCAGTTAAAAGTGTTTAAAAGAATAAATCAATCACCTGTTTGAGGGACTTTGCTTTACTGGATTTACCTTGAAATCTCCCCAGACAAGCGAGACGTCGTCCTCTCTCGGGACTCCTCTTCCACTTTTTCACTTGGTCGCAGTCAGTTGAAATAGATACTTCTCCTTTTTTCTCTCTGTTTTTTTTTCCCCTGTTCCCCTCCCTGATTTTTCAATCAGATTATTTGTGTCAAAATCTGGCGGTGAAGAAACAGCCAATAAGAGGCAGAGCCCAGAAAGTATTTGCTTATCAAAACTTCCCAGGACTTTGACAACTTGAAGAGAATTCACGATGCCCAGCTTGAAGCCCTGGGGGCAGCACCCTTCACTTTTGGGGGCAGCTTTGCCTTCTGCAGGAATACTCCTCTGTCATATTGACAAAAAGCATGACACAGGAAATAATGTACTGAGCAGGCATTTGTTATTTTGTCTTTCAGTTAAAAAAAAAAATTAAAAAAGCCCTTAAGAAACCTGTATTTTTACAGACATTCATCCCCGCATCATATCTCTCACAAACAGACACACCATCTGTCTCACACACACACACACTCACATACTTGGGGCTCATAAACAAAACCATCAAGCACATGTGCACAGAATTATTTTATTCCAGAATGGATCTTTTATCTCTCCTATTTCCAAGGAAAAACGAATAAATACTTGCATGGTACAACTGAAGAAGATGCGTGTTAATCACCCTTCATTTTCCCAGGCATATGTGTGTGCAATCCACACATATTTTAGGCATTGCTCTATCTATATACAGCTGTATACAGGATATAAATATAGATTTAAGAAAGCTCATTAAGCAAGCTCATTAACAACAGCTTTGCAAAAAGCTCTTCAAGAGCAATAATAAGAATTTGCACTTCTATCGCTTGCTTTCAAAAAAGGTTTGAGAACGGGTTTGCAAATGTGGAATAATTGAGTGTCAAAGTAATGGCCCAGTGGAAGGAGGGAGGATGGAGCAGGGGCAGAGTGACTGTCCCCAGGTTGTTCTCTAGCATGGCTGGGAACAGGAGCTGGAGTTTTTTCTTTTAAAATCCTTGGGCATCACTCTTATTTGGAAACAAACAAGGAGAGCCGAAATCCCCAAATATTGGGAGAGAGAGAATGGGAATAATTCCTTGATTCCACCTATGCTCTAGTTATTCTCTATTCTCACAACCCTCCTGGCTGTGCAGGTGCACAGTGGCATGAGCTGTGTGTGCCCTCAGATGTCCCCTCTCTGTGCATGGGGGAACTGAGAGTGCAGAGATGCCTTCCAAGGAATTCATCAGAGGTAAAGTGTAAAGCAGCCGTTGTGTGCTGAGTACTGGACTGCCACCAGCAGGAAAACTTCTCTGGAGATGGAGTTTCCTGCTCCCTGTGAGCTTCCAAATGCATTTCACTGCTTCCTACAGCTCTGCTGGGTCCCTTTTCCTGCTGCAGCCCGGGGTGGGGAACACCAGGAAGGAACAACCTTTGTTCTGCGCCGGGCTCAGCGGGAGGCTGGGGCTTCCCTGGCGGAGCAGATCCAGGGACACTCGGGGCTGAGAGCAGAGGGATTCTGCACCAGCCACAGCAGGACCTGCTGTCCCCAGTGCTGTGCCTGTGCCAGCCATGGTGGCATTGCCCCATGGCACCGGCCGGGCTGTGCAATGGGACTGATGCAACTCGAGATAGGAGCGTGGATTTCACCCGCATTGAGAAAGATTCAGATTTTGATCTTAACCCATCTGTCATAATACTGAGCATAATTAATTCTCGTTGTTTAGAGAAGTGAACAATCCCTTTTCCCCGCTCCCTCCTCCCCTCCATATTTATCTAGGCGAGTTTTGCATGAAAGAAACGTTCCCAAGGCATTGTGCTGGGGAGCTGATTTGCATCCTCTTAAACACAGGCATTTGAGGGATTACATTTCCCGCTACCAAAACAAGCATTGTAACAGAAACCCAAAATGTACATTGCAGATTCAGGGTTTCGTATGAAGACAGTTACAGGAATTAAACAAAACAGGAAAATGACAAGCTGCTGAAAAGGACTGAGATGTAATTTTACCAAACATTGGAGCTGGCTTCTGGCAGCACCCCTGAGCACAGACTTCCCATTGACACAAAGTGCAGATGGGTGCAGAATGTGCCTCTTAAACTCGAGACAGTCCAAGTAAGTCAACCACACAAAAAAGAAACCCTAGAAAAGTAGTTGTGTCAAAATATTTAAGGTCCCTTCCAGGCCACTCTAAGATTCTCTGTTCAGTAAAACCTCCCAGCCAGCAGATTTCAGAGGGCTGTGGAAAAGGAGGCTGCCTCCATCTCCAGTGTCAGTAACAGCTGGAGCAGCTCTTCTGCCTCCCCATCTCCCTCACACGGCCAGATGTAAGTGCAGACAGACTGATCCCTGAGCTAACAGCACAGAAACTCTCATTCAGCACCAAGGTCACCACACTGCGAAGCCTGAAGGGACATGGGGACACTGCTGGGCTTTCTCCAGCTCTCACCCACTCCTTCTCCCTTTATTTGATTTCAGGGATTCCTGTGGAGCAAAAAGCTGCAGGATGGGAGTGCAGTCAGCTTGGCTTGTTGTGTTCACTGGATTTCTGTCTATGGCTTCTCTTCATCTCTCCACTGAAAAGCATCATCAAAAGGTGACTTACACAAGCTGAATTATAAACCCAGAGAGCTGGAGGTGCAGTTGGAGCTGGGAGAACCTTTGAGCTGACCCCGTGTGGTCATTCTTATTTTATGTTCTTCCTGTTGATATCATTTTCCCCGTTCTCTCTTATTCAGGCTCAGCAGAGAGGGGAGAGCCACAGAGAGCTTATCTGGGCTCCCAGAGGCTTGTCCTGGCCCTGACCCACACAGGCCACAGAGGATGTAGAGAGCCCTGCTCGCACACAAGGACAGTTTAATTCTGTGTGGAATTAAATTCTGTGTGCTGCTGTGAGTGTATGCTATGTGGCACATGCTCCAGTGCACCCTAAGTAAATAGATTTTTAAGTGTACATCTCAGTAATAATAAACAGGTTAATTACAACATAACACGTCCTTTTTAGTGCAGTTGTTTCTCCTTTCAAATCCAGCAGCAAACCCCTGCTATAGCATCCATGTTTTCTTTGTCAATTTGACTGTTACAGCAATTAAGTCCCAGTAAAATAACATGACTAATTGCTTCCAGCTCTTTTCTGAAGTTCATCTTAATTTCCACTCTTTTCTGTGGCAGATTAAACAAACATGTCTTCTGCACATCAAGAAAAAAAAAAAAAAAAACTACCATCACTCTGTCCAGACCATAATAAATATTAATTGCCAGGCACAAGGCAGGACTAGATTAAAAATATGCTGGCTCCAAGCAACTCTTATCTCATCATGAAGCAGGACGACCCATTGCAGGTGCAGCAGGAAGGAACTATCTCAGTCCTGCAGGGATCAGAGCTGGGAAACACAAAAACTGCTGCAGAAGTTAAAAACCAACCGATCCCTCTCAGATGGGGCTCTAATCTGGTGGGTTTTTTTCTTTCACCTCGTTTCCACCTTGCAAATGTAATGCCTGTGGTTCCTGCTGGGCTCTGGGGACAATTCACGGAGACTCCAGAGTCAGACCGAGCACCCTCGGTGTGTCCCTGGCAGAGCTGCTCCTCCTTGGAGAGGGAAAAACATTGAGATCCCACCAGCCTGGGGAATAAAATACCGAGTGTTAAACCTGTTGCACTGGCACACCAAACCGAAGGCTGGAGATCCCTCCCCGGGATGATTTCCTTTCTTCCACAGGGAAAAATTAACCTTTATCTGCAAGGATGGGATGTTTGTGTCCTATGTTGCTGCATTCTAGGGGGGAAAAAACAGAAAACAAAAACAAAGACAGAATCCTTGTGCACGGTTTGGATGACTAAGTCCTGAGGGATCCAAAACCAGAAGAACGGAACGAGCTTTGCACGCTCATCAATTAAAATCAATGAGATTTGGGGCGCGTGCCCGGGGGTGCTGTCCGGGAGCCACCAGAGCCGTGTCCCGCCAGCATCGCCGCACACAGCGGCACTTCCGAGACGCTTTTTTATTTCATTTCAGCACATCCCCGCACTTTGTGCAGGATCTCCAGGTGAAACCCAGGAGAACCGAAAGAACCGGGACCGACCCCCACCCGCCGCGTCCCCTCAGGGCCGGGCCTTGTTTACCGCCCGCGCGCGGCCCCGCCCCCCGCATCACGCGACCTCCGCCGCCGCAGCGCTGACCCCGCCGAGATCCCTCCGCCGCGGGACTCCGCGGGGGCGCGGCGGCCGCAGGCCCGCCCCCCGTTCATCCCCCGCGGCGGGAACGTCCCGTGAGGCGGAAGGGGTGAACGGAACGGGGAGGGACCCGGAGAGAAGCCGAGCAGGCAGCGGAAAGCGAGGCGGTGAGGCGGGACTAGGTTGTGCGGCGGAGGGAGCCGAGGGCCGAAGCGCTGTGGTGGGAGGGGGAGGCAGGGCCAAGATGGCGGCGCCCTGTGGGCCGGAGGAGCCCGGAGTGGTAAACAGCTGAGGGGAGGAGAGGGCGAGGTGAGTGCGCCGGGCCGCCCCCCGCTGCCACCGCCGCGGCGACACCGGGGACGGCCGCGGGGACGGAGAGGAGGAGGCAGAGCAGAGAGATGAGCGGTGAAGCAGGGAGAAAGGGCTGGGGGAGGAGGCGGCAGGAGAAAGGGAAGGGGTCGGGGGGATGGGGAAGGCGGGGGGTTGATGTTCCCCCTGTGTCCCCTTTCCTGCCTCCCTCTGTCCCCTTTCCTTCCTTCCAGACAAAGTTGCTCAGGGGTGCTGCCCCTACCCCCCCCCCGCAGGGTCCCCCCGCCAGCCAAAGCCCCCTTTTAATTCTGTGCTTTTCATTGAAAAAGGCTCAGCACCCCCATTGCAAAGGCGGAGTAGCGATTTCCAGGTTTCCCCTGCCTTGGTTATTTGCTAAGGAGGTTCCCTTGTCCGGGGTTGGGCTCTAAATAAATCAGTTGTTAGAGTCTGTCCCCTCGGTGAGGAAGGCTTTTCTCATTTCCTTGCTCCTGGGTAGGTAATGTGAAGTCAGGATGTTGTTTACTTCTACAATAAAACATTTTGCTTCCTGTTATCACAAAGAACTTAGGAGGCTGCAGTTCTGAAGTTTTCACCCTTTGTTTGCTATGGATGCAGCCTCTGTCATTGTTTTATCAGTTTAGGCAGAGCTTCTCTCCTTGCTCTTCGGCGTTGGGGTTTTTTTAATGAATCTCTTACACGGCAATGAGTGAAAGGAAGAAGGTGCCTTAAAGGAATGTATGATTCAAAACCCCTGGAAATGACCCAGAAACCAGGATCAGGTTTTGTGTGCAGAACTCTTTCCAGAGCTGCTGTTTCCAGAGAACCTTCCAGTGGGTGCTAATACAGGTTTTCATTCTTTGTGTGGTCTGATCCTGCAGTTTCCTGACATTAATTTCTGGGGATAGTTGTTGGAAACCTGTCAGAATCAAAGCACTGCTGGAGTGATCCCATTAGGTGAAAAAAACCCCTCTTCAATTTACATGTATGAACAACTAGAAAGTAAATCTTTGAAAACTCTGGGAGTTCTAATAATCAGTGCAAACCTTGGGAATCCATCTGCCTGCTGTTGTCTTTGCTGAGCAGCAATCAGGTGCTCTGCTTATCAGAAACAGCTGTGCCACACTGAAGTTTAAAATGAAATCAAGAGCTTAAAAGCCTTTACTCAGTAAAAAACTGAGAAAAGGATTTTGCTTTGGTTTGTTCATTTGTTCTGGTTTTGTAGCAGCCCAGTTCACCCAGGACTACATTTGTGGGGAATTGCAGGGACTTACACCATGAAAATATAGTCAGAATATCTAATAAGTCATGAGATAAGCTTTAATTAAAATGATTTTATCTCTGGCTGTGTTTAATCCTGACACCTTAACTCTTTGTTACCTTTATGTTGACTAAAAAGTGGCATTATTAATGGATTCCCATGTGAGATACACTGGCCAACTGCAGATGTTTTGGTGTTTGGACAAATATTTGTCTTCAGTAACTATTTGTAGTTTAAAATGAATGCTGGCTCTATTTGCAGCTGGACTGCTGGGATGTTGACTTGTCCTGATTCCTGAAATTCTTCCAACTGCCAGGCACCTTCTTGTCAGCCCTGACAGGAGCTGGGGATGTGATTCAGCCTCTGTGCAAACTGAGTGGCCTGGAACACATGCAGGGTGCAAACACACACAAACATATCTTTGGAAAAGATGCCTTTTTATTTATTAGGAAGAAATTCTTCCCTTTGAGGGAGGGCAGGCCCTGGCACAGGGTGCCCAGAGAAGCTGTGGCTGCCCCTGATACTTGGAAGTGCCCAAGGCCAGTTTGGATGGGGCTTGGGGCAGCCTGGGATAATGGAAATTATCCCTGCCCATGGCAGCATGGATGAGCTTTAAGGTCCTTTCCAGCCCAAACCATTCTGGGATTCATCCATAATAAGCAAATAAAATAATCAAAGCACTTTGCAGTGATGGAAGCAGCGGGGGGCACCAGATTTTGTGGCAGTTGCAGACAGGTGCGTGTTTTAAGAATGTTACAGCTTAGTGTCTGGTATTATGTGTTCATGTCGTTTAATAAACATAATGAGCACAAGTAATGATGTTTCCTTTCTCAGCAGAAGCGTTTCTTTGAGTAGCACATTAAGACCCAGAGTAAAGTTCTTGCAGTGGTGAATTGCTGTCACTTTCCTGGGCATTATTCATGTTTTGTTTTTACTTTACAGTTTCACATCATTTGCTATTGTTCTGTGTAATGCTGGGTTTAATTCTTGGAGCAGTTTTAAAATGCCTTGATGAATACATTAGATAGGTTGCAGTGGTTTCAAGGTTTACTGAATTGCTGTCTAACTCTGTGAATATTTTAAAAGGTTCCTCTTGGGGGCAAAAAAAGAAATGCTGCAGAGATTTAGGAGTCTCAGTCCTTGTGTTAGTGCCAAGTTTAGAGCTCTCTGATCACCTGTTTGTAGTTAAAAAGATTTCATAGCTGGGCTGACTTTCTGTGTGTAGTGTTAATTAAATTATTCTAGAAAGCCAGGGCTTGTTCTTATTTATTTATTTGCTATTAATACATGCAGTTGTGTGTGAGGAATTGCAATAATCCCTGACTCCCTTTTGTGGCTGGCTGGTTAGCCTGGCTCCTGCCAGAGGGTGAAGTGACAGCCCTTCCATGTTTGGGCTTTTTGTGACATGGATTGTTTTTAAACAATTTTCCTCTGACAGAAATGTGATGAGTAGCAATTAGCAGTAGTGTATTAGCACAGCATAGAGCCCAAAGAATCTTAAATATTGCTGAATATGATTTTCTCTCTTTGTTTGGGCTTGCTGGGTTGTTTTTTTTTTTGTGATATTCCTGTTCCCACGTCAGTTAAGCACCTGTAACAAAGTCCAGGAGAATGTGTATAATATCAAGTTATAACTATAAATAATGATCTAATTTAGTTATGGAATCTAATATCAGATCTTAATATAACCAGGAAAATATTTACTATTAGAAGAAGCCAGACACCTTCTTTCTTTAAAGATGAATAAATAAATTAAATTGATTATATTGCCAGTTGTAGTGATCAGTTTGAAATGAGGTTTAGAGTGTTTAGAGTTATTATTTCTGGATGGTGAAAAAGGGAATTATCAGCTGCTTGCTTTCCTATGCCACCAGTGGTTTTTCTCCCTGCTGGAACTTTTCATTCATTGCTTATGTCACTTGTATAATGGCAATGTTCAATTTAACTGTGAGGGAAATGTAAGATTGGGCATGGTTAGGAAGCATAAAATGGGCTTCAGTTTTTTGTGTGGTGAAAGGGAGGGGGTTAGGCTTAATCCTTTCATGACCAACATTTCAAAGATGTGAGTGAAAAGGGCTGCTGTGTTGTCAATCTGAATTTTTCTTTGAGCACAATTGCTGTAAAGTCCTTCTGTCCTCATTCGTGGCTTTTGCAGAGCAATACCTGGGGGTGTGACCTGACCCTACCTGCCACAGAAATCAGATGGAAAAGTGTAAATCTGGAGCTTCTGGTCCTGTGGTGTTGAGATCCCCTTTCCTCTTGGGGCAGAGGGGGCAATAACCATTTACTGGCACACCCTAAATTTAACTGCTGCTTGATGAGGAGAGAGAAAATGCTGCTGCTGATCCCCCTGGCCCTGAATAGGTGCTCCTGGTGCCTGAATTTGGGTGTTGTTGCAGCAAAGGCTGAGGGTGTGTTTGTGGTGTGTCCCCCTCCTCCCCACCCCTGCGAGCAGCATAACTGGCACTACCAGCTGCTTTTTCATTTGGCTTGGGATAAAAATACACTGAACAGAAGAACATCTTCTCTTGACAGAAATACTTACAGAAGTCATAATCTTTGGGAATACTCTGCTTTTTCTTTCTCTGTTTAGCCTTTTCCAATTAATATTTCTACAGTCTCTCCCTTTGTCTCGAGTTTGTAGCTTAAACTGTTTTGTGTTGTTAAATTAACCACTGAAAAAAAATAAATTTAGACTTGGTTCTTGGCTTGTTGGTTTCTCCTTTTCCTTCTGTAAGATGGCTCCAAAGCTGTGTTAGTACTTTAATACTTTTTACTAAGTATATCTTAAAGAAGGCTCTTGAATATAAGAAATGCTGTGGGTGTGATATTTTTCAGTGAGATTAAAATGCTGCATTTTTAAAAGGTATTTAAACAGACTTTTTTCTACACTTCACTAACCAAGTACTTTTGATCTTTTGTATAAAACTAGTTTTAAAAGTTAGTGAAGAGTCAGTGACTCCAATCACATGGAAAACCTACTTGTTTTAATCCTGTTAGTTGCAAGAATGGCTGCAGGGATGTGGAAATTCTTGTGATTGCAGTACCTGGGGATGGAAGCATTAGAGAGGCTCATCTTGTAACTGTGTATTTGAGCAGAAAGCTGTGCTGGTGCTGTGATACTGTAAAGGTGTCAGGGATGTCCTTTTCACAGCACAAGTATCAATTCCAGATACAAAATACCCTGACAGTCAGTGGCTGTTTCACAGGGTGATGGGAGCCCCTTAACCTGGCCTGTGCTTATCTACAAGATTTGAAAATCACATCCCAAATTCCTGGTGGGACTGTGATAAATCACACTGACACCACAGAGCTGAACTCATCTGCCAGCACAGGGCCTTTTCTGACTAAAAGCCTGTTGCCTGTAAACTACTTACTCAGCTGCCTTTGCCTGAAAAAAGTGTGGCATGATTTAAGACTGTTGCTGGAATTTCCTGGCTTGTTCATTTGTGTTGGGCACAGATTTAGAGCATCTCAGTCTTACTTAGAGTTTAAAATGACTTTACCTTGAGAAAGCTGTGATTTGCTTTTTTCAAGTTGTGGCCATTTGTGTGCAGTGGGGTGACAGCATTGACTGGTTTGGTGTAACTTCAGATGAACTTCACCTCGTGAGGCACCTGTGTGTAACATTGCCCCATCTTCAGATGTGCTTTGAAATACTTTGATTCATATTTTGAATACTTTTGGAGTGGAGACTGCTCTACTTTAAAGAACTCCAATGCATTGAAATAATGGATTGAAAAGTTGAAATAATGGATTATTGGATTTATTGGCACAAGGTCACTCCAGCCATCTGTTTTAGTCAGGGAGCTTGGGAAATGATCCGTTACCTACGTGTGTGTGGTGTTATCAGTGCTGAGCTCCCTTATCAGCCTCGCCCTTATCTGATGGCAGGCACAATGGCACAAAGTTTGAAATCCTCTTACCTACATTTAACAGGGGTTTTCCCCATCTATCTGCAGAGGTATTGTTGAGCCTGACTTCCAGAACCCATCCAAAGTGTGGTTTATGATCTCACCAGGCTGCAGGTTTTCCTCTGGCAGTATCAGAATCTGTGAAACTGCTGTTGAGGTTTTTACTGGTGTGACAAAGATCTGGTTCAAAAGAATGGTATTGCTCAAGGACAATGAGAAAAAAAAATCACTCTTTTCACTGGTATGGGATGGGGGAATCAAAGAGAAGAGAACTGACAAGGTTTTTATGGGGTAAAAAAGCAGACACTTGTGTTTCTGCTGCTTTAATTCTTAAAACAGGTTTTCCTTGCAGTTGCTCTGGGGGTGTGGCCGTGCATCTCTTTTGTTAACAATACTTAAAAGAACTAATTCCTGTTGTTTAGGAAGCTGGTGAATCTGTTGCTTGACCATAGCTGAGGCTGTCTTGACAGAAATTGAGGGACAGCCAGGCCGGTTTGAAAATGTGCTCTCAGAAATGAAGGAATGGTTTCCCTGGAGCGAGCTGCTTCCCCGTACAATGTTGCAAATGCAGTCATTGAGTCAATTCGATATTATAATGATTACTAGAAGTGGAAAAAGCTGTTGATTCCTCAAAATGATTAACAGAGTGGAAGGCTGACTTCTTAGGTTGCATAGATGTGTGGCTTTAAACCTTTGAAAGGATGGTGTCACTCTCTGAGCATTGTTTGTCTCCTAAACAGCAAGTGCTTTGAGGAAGGAGTGGAAGCTTTAGAGTCTGCACAATGTAGGGGGAAAAAACAACAAAAAAACCCAGACCAAAATCCTAAACCACAACAAATGGCAGCTCTGATTTTGTGGAAAGCATAGATCCATTCTGCTTTCAGTAAAAGGCAACTTCCCTCACTCCAAGTCTCCATTCTGTTATCATCCAAATCTTGCTCACACTACCAGCCAGTTTTAATGCAGGTTTAGCATTTTGCCAGCATTAGACTAGAAAGGAAATAGCATTTACATCTAAACACTTCAGTGATCAGACTCTGCTGGCTGCTTGTACATGACCTGGAGTTTCATTTGGACTATTCAGTTATGATCATTGAAAACTGAGGCTGAGGGGTTTTTTGTTCTGCAGTGGTGATTCCTGCAATGCTCCAGCCAGTTTGTTGCTACTGAAATGCCAGTTGGGAGAGTGGTGCCATATTTTCACCTTTGAATTTGCAATCAGTGCCAGGTTAAGTAAGCTGATGTCTGGTGGCACTAAGAAAAGTGACCTTGGGCAGTTCTGCAACTGCAGAGTGATATGTTGCAAATGACAAAGTTTACTGGTGGACATGTTAACTCCTGCTGTCCAGTGACTTTGTTAAACATAAATATTCAAGAAAGTAATATGTATATAGGTAATTACAGCATTATCATTTGAAACAGAGCACTGTTCTGTGGTCCTTGGCTAATGCCTAAAAATGTTTGGAATAGAATTTAAAGGCTTAAATTAATTACTGTATGTTCAGAATAGGGAAGAATCCTTTCTGTGTAAGATTCTACCTACCATAAATAAAACTCTAGCAGCTTTTGAAGGGTCACAGTACAAAACCATGGTCTTGTGAAAACCATGTAGTTTGAGGTAATTGCACAGCTTAACCTGTGGACAGCTCTGGAAAGAGCAACTGCAGCACCATTTAGTGTTTTTCAGACTGACTTCTCATGCAGGGGGTGCACAACTCTTCTGTTCTGTGTCAAAAACTTAGTGATGTTCTGGACATATACCTGGTGTGATAAGGAAGAAATAAATTGTGCCTTTTCTTAACCTCTTTCTGTTTTTTCTTTATTAGTGATCATGAAAGGTGTGTGGCTGACAGCACTGCAGACAGAAGCTCGGCTCATCCACAGAACAGGTGTTGTAAACAGAACTGCAGTAAAAAACCAATTTTGTGTGTAAATGTAGTATGTGTCAGTCTTGCCTTCCATGGGGGAAGTGAAAAATGTATTCTAGCTTGGAGTAGGAGGGAAAAAGAAACCCTTGCTGATAATATGAGGTGTGATCTAAAGCCAGATTTGTTCTTCCACTGGGAAAGGTTTGGTATAGGATTCTTCTGGATGAAATAAAACCTGATTCATTTGGTGGTAGGTAGGTCAGTGTGACACCTGAACCCCTCTGGTGCTGGTAGATGGGAAGAAGCCATTTTAAAAGCCTGACATGGCTTAGATTTGCTCCAGCTGACCAGTTGTTACCTGCACACTGTTGCATTTAATACTTTCTGCAGTTTTTGCACTGCAGAGTTTGGGATCACAAATCACACCAGTGAAGTCAAAGTGTGTTGTGCTGCTCAGGCTGCCCAGGAGCAGCAGCAGCTGCAGCAGCCCTGCTTGAGTTTCCCAACAGCTGCAGCCTGGCCACAGCTGCAAAGTCTTAAAGCCCAAATCTCTCAGAGTGCAACAATGCAGAGCCCAGGGCAGTGAATTCCTGACCTGGTCACAGGAGTGGAGAAGGATCTGGAGGTGTGTATTTTCTCCAGATTTTAGTCTTATGCAAAGAACTGGAAAGGTGGTTTGAGGAGGAGCTGCTGTAAGAACTCAGGAATGGAGGGATTCCAGGCAGCTTTTTGCATTTTATTCCAAACTTTAGCTTCAGTTTACTGACCTGGAGAGTAAATTAAAAAAATATAGTAAGAGAATGCTCGGACTGTATAGATACTGAGATTTTCTGCAAAACAGATTAATATCTTTGTGAAAAACATGAAGAAAACCCTACTCATGACTCATTGGCTTTTTGGAAACTCTTACAGCTTTTATTGCAGGTGTGGAAACCCTCACAATCCTCTCAGTGTTAAATGGGCACTTGTGTGGAAAGGGAATAGGAGAGATGAGAGATTTTATATGGAAAGGGAAAAGTTCACTCATCTGCTGTCTCTTCTCTCCTAGTCTGGTAGAAAGACACCAATGAAGAACTTCCTGAAGTTTTAACCTCCACATTCATGTCAGTACGTGCATCATGGCACAGCAAGGAAATGTTGGTGAGCTCCTCTCAATGCTGGATTCTCCAATTCTGGGTGTCCTGGAAGATATAACAGCTGCATTCAAAGATAATCTCATTTGTGGTATGTATCCTTTTGTGTAGTTTTGGGAAGGGTTTTGTTTTCACATCAATAAAAAGGTAGAATGATGTAGGATTTTTTTTTCCTATCAAACACTGTCTTTGCAAATGCAGCTTGAAAGAAACTCTTGATATTTGGGTTTGAAATTGCTTTAAGGATTGAGGCTTCTCTTCAGTCCATTTTGCTTAATGGCATGGCTCCTGGAAGGTCTGTTACATAATTGTTAAAACACTATTACAAAATGACTGGCTTTTCCTGAGGCAGAGCCTCAAGTGTGAGCTGATGAAACTTTCTTTGTCAAGTGTATCTAGAAGGAATTAAATGTCACCCACATTATGGGAACCAGTGGGATTTTATTAATAAAAAAAACCCTCAAAAAATCCTACTCCCAAACAAAACAACAGACTGAGACTTTGTGAAAAGTGATTGCTGCTGTTGAGGCATCACTTGTGCTGACAGAGCCTTTTCAGAGCATGAGAGCACTGCCAGTGTCCTTGTCTCTGAACTTGCTCTCTTTATCTGCTGAAGGGAGAGAACATCAAGTCACTCCTGAGCACTTTACTGGGTAAGGCACCCTTGCAGCTCAGCTACCTGTGGGGTTTTATGGTTAGAAAGGAATTGTTGGTTGTTAAAAAACCCTGTTCCTTTGCCTGAGCTGAATGCATTCACTTGAATGGTTTGGAACCAGGAAATGTACTTGAGAGGTCTCATTTTCCCAAAGGTCTCCTAAACACCAAGCATTATGGTAGAAATTGTGTAATAATTGCCTAAAAGTTCTGCAATGTCCTTGTAGCAAATACTTCATTTTTAGTGTATTGAGAATGTTTTTGGCTTTTTTTCCTTGCTGTCCCCAAACTGACAGACCGTGGGCCTATGCTTGTCAACAACCTGGTGGACTATTACTTGGAAACCAATTCTCAGCAGGCACTGCATATTCTGTCCACTCTGCAAGAGCCTCATGACAAGGTAAAAAAAAAATCTTGTTATGGCAGATTTTAGCAGCCTTTAAATAGCATCCATTAAAACTCAAGGGGTTCCACTCTGGTGTAGAATTACCTTGCTGTGGAGATGTAGTATCTCTGTAGTAAGAGTAGTTTAAGCTTTAAAAAAAAACTTCAGAGGTCTCTGTTTCTTACAGAGTTGCTTAAACTGACCCAATTAAGCAAAGAACCTCTGTAAAGGAAAGGGTTTGGAGGATTAATGTTGTCTTTTTGCAGTGCTCCTTGTGCAGGATGTGTTAGCCTAAAACAAATTGGGTATTTTGAGAGCAAGTACGGATTTAAAATAGATTGGAAGTGGCACTACAAATTGGCTGCTGCCCATATTTTTTTTTTTATTATTTACTTATAAACATTTCAAAGTGCAGTGGCCTGTATAGTTTGTCTACCAGTAGCCTCAAAGTTATTGCAGGGTTCTATTTCCTCTGGGACCTTGTATATTTGTAAAATGCCCATAGTTTCCATATTGACAAACTTCTGAATGTGGACTGGTGAAATAGGGTATAGAGCAGTTAAATATAAATACCTTTCTTTTTCTACCACTCTCTGCAAAATCCTTTGTCAGCATCTACTGGACAAAATTAATGATTATATGGGCAAAGCTGCTACTCGTTTACCCACCCTCTCTCTGCTGGGACATGTGATAAGACGACAACCATCTTGGAAACACAAACTTTCTCAAGCACCTCTCCTGCTTTCATTACTTAAATGTCTCAAGGTAAGAACTGTCAGGGCTGTCTGTAAAACACCTGATGTAAACTTGCATGCAGATGCAAGGCATTTGATTCTTGTTTTGATGTCATTTAGCTAAGCCACAGTGCTATTAATATCAGCTGAATGCTCTGTGCTGA
Organism: Molothrus aeneus; assembly: GCF_037042795.1. Taxonomy (NCBI): domain Eukaryota; kingdom Metazoa; phylum Chordata; class Aves; order Passeriformes; family Icteridae; genus Molothrus; species Molothrus aeneus. The sequence goes on along the minus strand of NC_089664.1, from coordinate 7,617,649 downwards.
TGCTGTTACTGCTGGCAATCTTGTTTCTAAAAGCCGCTGTCAGCGTGAGTTAGGAATGTTTATTAAAACTTTCCCAAAATTGGTTAAAGACAAGAGGGCCCTTGGTAAAGTTGGTGGATATCTTGAATGTGAACCTAATAGAAATACAGTAACTTCCCACTGGTGCAATTTGAATTTGTGTGTCCTCTACTTGCAGTGTAGATGGGCCATGCAATGGACTATTCCCAGGTGAAATTACCTTGGAATTAGCAGATTTTCCCTTCTTAGCTGTTGACATGCTGGATTACAAGGAGGTAGCTGTTCCCCCAAGCTTTGTGGGTTTTTTCCCTCCTCTACAGATTGATCAGGTATAATACTGTACAGCACTGTACCAGTGAATAAGGAATGAAAAGTGCTTTGAGACCTAGAATGCATTGGCAGTAATGGAATTTATTATGATAGTGAAGAATCCACATTAGTCATGAAGTCACATTTAAATGCACGATGCAGTCAAGTGCCAGCACTCCTCAAAACAAAACCACCACAAATTTGTAACTGCCAAAGGAGCAGCTCCAGCTGCTGTTACTGGAACTCCTGTCGTGCCTGACAAGATCTGTTGTCCTTTGCAGTGTGACTGAGGGAGGAATGGAGTGTGTCAGAAAGCTGCTGGCAGTAGGACAGAGATGTGGAAGTTCTGGGGATGTGGACAGAGGGTGGGGATGGACAGGAAATGTGCTCTGATAGGTTTTGTGTGACTGAGGGAGAGTAGACACACAGAGGAGGATAAATCCCTAAAACCTCTGTCCCATCTCCTGGGAGATACCCAGAGAGCTCAGCAGCACCTGCCCCCAGCCTGACCAGTGCTCTGTGCACCCTGTGCTGACAAAGCAGAGGAGCTACCAAGAAAAATGTGCATTAAACTGAGGAAGCAAGGAAAGAGTTTGAACATTTTACATGTCCTTCCCTAAAGTCTGATTCTCTCTTCCTGTTTCATCCAGCCAAAGGTTTGTACTGCCACGTCCCTTTCTTGTGGGACAAACCAAGGTGTTTGGTCATTGTTTGAATCACTGCTGGGGGAAATTTCCAGCAGCCAGGTTTAGCAGAAAAGCTTTTGACTCCTGTGTTGGTAACTGGCCAACACCCTTGAACACCCTGATCAGATCTGCAGTTTCTGAGCCTCTGAGTGCTGTGTGTGTTTAGCTGTGGGAAGGAAGGAAGGTGGCACATAAGATGCTTCACATACCAGTAATTGTTTTTACTCAGCTGTGGAACTGTGGTGATGTTCCCTTTTTAACTAAGCCAAGTATTTCTACAAAAAAGCAGCAGAGTAGGAGCAAGAATCCCAAATCTATTTTTTCTTCAAGTTGTTCTTTATGAAAAACTCAATAATCTTGGATCATTAAATACTGGTAGGTTTCAAAGGGACTGTTTCAATAGAAAACTTTTTCCATGCTGATGATTCAATGGTCACTTCATCCTTGGAAAAAAATTAAGTTCAACACATTTGACTAATGCAGGTTTTTTCCCTTCTTGCAGACTGACACAGATGTAGTAGTACTCACCACAGGTGTCCTAGTGCTAATAACCATGTTGCCAATGATTCCTCAGTCTGGCAAACAGTACCTTCATGATTTCTTTGGTATCTTTGGGCGTCTCTCAGCCTGGTGCTTGCAGAATCCAGGTGAGATTTCAACTTTGTTGCATGCAGTTGTGGTCTGCAGTATCCTTGTGACTCGTGTGCAGTTGGTGAGCACATTCTTTTGTGAGACTCTTAGTGGTCTGAGATTATTTAAACACGTGTTAAGCCCACAAGATGTTCTGTTCTTTGAGAGCATGGGGGAGTTCTTTGCTCAGAATTTAGAAGTCTCTTGGAATCTTCCATGTGGTGCTGCTACTGTGTGAAATTTCACTGAACCAAAGTACTGCCCTGATGACAGTGAAAAGCAGAGATTGATCTTAATGGAGAGAGAAGGGAAAATGCTAATGTTTCAGGCAGATTTTGGGGAATTTGATATTCCCAGATATAAACGGCAGGGGTGGGGGGGGGAGGAGAGAAGCAACATATATAACAGTTTGATTTAATGTGCAACTATCAATAGTCATGAAGGTTGATAAAACTGGTTTTCTCAGAGCCCTGGCTTTGCTGAATTTGTTGTAAGGGGTCTGATGTCTAACACCAGCAGTATCTGTGAGTGTGGCTCATGGCTGAATGAACAAATGCTGTGTTAAGCACATAGAAGTGCTATTTAGAGAGCCATTCTGCATTGCAAGTAGGATTGGAACTTCTGAGGTGAATACTAAGATTTGTCTGCTGTGATTGCTTTTAGTGGCTACAAGCTTTTAGTTTTTACCTTTTAAAGTGAAGCAAACCTTAGTTTCCTTTTTTAATCATTCAGTCAGTCTTACTCTGGCTCACTATCTCGAGGAGTTTCAGGTTTTAACTTGAATAAAAATAAAGCTGTGCTTTGAGAATGACAGCACACTGGTTGGAATTAATGGTCCTTATTTCCTGGGATTGCTATGAGCTGATGACTAAGTGTTGCTTGTTTTCTGAGAAGACTTCACAGTTTCAATAGGGACTATTTGTACCTCAGAAGACTTGTTCCAGTTAACATTTCAAATTTAAAAGTACTTTGTTTGCATTCTTAGAACTTTTATTCTTTTCTCCAGTGTAATGAAAAAAGATTCTAACTACTTTTTCCAGGTCATGTGGCAGAGATTTATCTTGTCCATCTTCATGCCAGCGTTTATTCTCTCTTTCATCGTCTTTATGGAATGTATCCTTGCAATTTTGTCTCCTTTCTGCGCTCTCACTACAGTATGAAGGAAAACCTGGAGACCTTTGAAGAAGTAGTCAAGGTAAAATGCTGCTCATCTCGGTGTTATCTGAGGCAAGAAATGTATAGCTATATATTCCAATTTAATACAATTAATTTGTCAATCAGTTGAAGGCTGTTCGACAAAACAGTATAAAAATGAGTGATTTGACTGAAAGCTCATTGGGATCAACTCTTGAAGCTGTGGTGATGTGTATTAACCTTACTTGTTAAATGTAACTTTCTGAACTGTTGGGATCAGTAGTTTGCTCATCAGCTTTGTGTGGTTTAGTGCAATCCAAAGTGCTGCACTGATAACAAATCCTTCTTCTTCCTCTCAGCCAATGATGGAACATGTGCGTATTCATCCAGAGTTAGTGACTGGATCCAAGGACCATGAACTGGACCCACGAAGGTATTATATGTTCTCTCTGCTATTAGGAAAGGCTCAAATTGAGCAGCTTTCTCTGGGGTTATTTCAGAAGGTTGCAGCAAAACCTTTTCTGTCAGCATTGGTTTGTGTGGGGGTGTTTTGCCACCCAGATTTGTAGGTGCACCAGGTAAACATGTAGACTTTCCTCATCCCAGCTTTCAGCTGGATGAATAAGCAGAAACTGTTGTGAAAGGTCATTAACAACAATGTTGGGGTTCTAAATTCATTTTGTGTCTGGGATGGCATCTGTCTTCTGCTTTACTTTATCTTATTTTTATGACTTAATGATCAAACGTCCTCATAAAGATTTAAAACAGTTTGCCTATAATGAATAAAGTGAAATTGCCAGAGATGCTTCATTGGCTGAAGGTTTGGGTCATATCCCTTGGGGTTCTTGAAGTATTTGATGGGATTTAAGTGTTTAAAATGGCTTCAGTGTGTCTTGTTTTGGTACCTAGATATTGGTTCATTTAACAGATCAGTTCTTTTAACAGGTATGTGTTAACATTATCAGCTGTATTAGTTTTCTTTAGCAATAGGCTCATTTGCCTGCAGCAGCACCACTTGCTGCTTTTCTCTTGTCTCCACAGGCCCAGCCACTGAAGAGGAGAATTTGACTCTTGTTGCTGCACAGTAGTGCTCTTGCCCTGCTTTTCAGAGCCACTAGGAAATCACTCCTAACTGGGAACCCATTGAATGTCACAATGCTCAATTTTGCAGGGGGGAGGGTGGCACCACTCAGGAGCACAATTGGCACAAACCTTCCAGTGGAAGCCTTCTCTTTTGGTATTTTGGACAGAGAGTATTTTATTTTCCAAAGCAACCCAGCCTTTCATAGACAGCCTTCTGGGCTTTCTCTTCTTTACAGTGACTTTCCATCCCCTGAAATATTGGGCAGATCTAATCTGGCTGTTTAATTTAGCAAGAAGTAGTTCTCAGGATGAAGGAGTTAGTAAAAGTAAAAAACACTCCCCAAACTTGGGAGGAAAAACACAGATCTGAAACTGGCATTGCAGACAGTGTTTGCTTAAGTAATACAGATTCCCTCACTGCTGGCATGTCTAAATTTTGCCTACCAACATCTGAGTGTAGTTGAGCTGATCTCTACAGCTGCTGAAGCTCAGGATCAACCAAGTCTTCGTATGCTGTTCCTCCTTTCCAGAGTGCTCCATGGCAGACCTTTATGGATCTCTGTGTCAAAGCTGTTTGTCTCCTCTTTGAGACCCCCTCTCACAAGTCATCTGGTTGCAATTTCTGTCTGGTGCCTTGTTCCAGTTTGGCTGGGAGCATGCAAAGCTGCCTGGAACAAATGAGCCATCCTACAAGCCAATTCCTCCTATCTCCAGGAACTCTTGTTTTTAACAATAATTGACTAACTTACTCTTTTGGATCCAAAAACTGTCTGCAGGTGGAAAAGGCTAGAAACTCATGATGTTGTGATAGAATGTGCCAAAATCTCCCTGGACCCTGCAGAAGCCTCCTATGAAGATGGTTATTACTCTGTGTCTCGGAAACTCTGCACAAGCTCAAAACATCATCAAACTGACCCCAGTGCCAGCTCTTACATTGACATACAGAGCAGCTATGGTAAGACCTGCCTGATGGCTAATCAATACCCAATTGCTGGAGAAGAACTGACCCTAGAGCAAAAAAACCCATCTCACTAATTTATCCCACTTAAAAGTCTGATTCTTAGGCACCAGAAAATAAACTATCATTAAAAAATAAATACATAGATATATTTTCTATATGCAGACATACAGCATATTCTCAGCATTGTCTCTTCATCTCCTGTCCTCCCTACCCCAAAACAACAATAAAAAAAGAAAGCTGTAGTACAATGTATTCAACAGATATTTTTTTGGGCTGTAAGAAAAATCTCTAGCTACAAATGTGTATGTGGAATTGAATTTGAAGTGCTTTGATTAAAAGCCTTTAAGTCCTAGCCAGAAGAATCATGGGTTTGTATTTGATGTGTTGGATGCTTTGGAATTTTGATTTTCTCTTTTAATTGACTTTCAGGGACTTCTACCCCATATTCCACTCCTCGGCTAACACTATCACAAATGCCAGGGCAGCTACCTCAGATTCTGAGCCCACAGTCCACGAGGCTGTCAACTGAGCCACAGCAGGTAAAGCAGAAGATGAAGCCCAGCAAGTTTGCATTCTTTGCACTTTCATAATTTCTTGTGCCAGTCTTAAAAATCCATGCGCTTTTGAGGTGTGCTGTGAATTCTTCAGAAGTTGGTGTTCGTTTCACATTTAATTAAATTTCATGAGTTTAACTGATCTCCTGTGTGAAGACCTGGATGCAGGTGCTTCACATGTTCCTTTTCTGAGCTCTGCTGTGTTTTATTCTGTGCACAGGTCACCATCTGGAGCCCCTCTGCAGTGTGTGGTATGACCACGCCACCCACGTCCCCCGGCATTGTCCCATCAGAGTCATCCCAGTCTGCATCACAACCCTACAGCAAAGCTTTTGGCACATCTGGTACGTGCTGCAGTTTGGAATTAGGCCTTCAAGGTTTGTTTTACTGGAAATTCTGGCTGTAAATTTTACTGGCAGTTCTTAAGTGGGAATACCACATCATGCCAGTTGATAGGCTGGACTGATTACTCCTACAAACTGAGTACCTCACCTAGAGCAGTGCTGATGCAAACTGAGAGGGAATTTGTGAATTCAGTGCCAAAATCAGGAACAACTTTTGGGAAACTGCACTTTTGTGTTGATGGAAGTTGAAAGAGATTTAAGAAGTAAATGCTATGAGGTGTTTAAATGTACAATTCTTCACATACAATGTTCAGCTGAAAGGAGGAAGGGGGAGCCTGCTGAGAGAACTTGTGTTCCTTTTCAGCAGGGGGGAAAGGAACACCTTTGGGAACACCAGCCACATCTCCTCCTCCACCCTGCACTTCAGATGACTTTGTCCATGTTTCACTCCCTTCAGCTGCTGCCACACCTCCTAAAAAGGTATTACAAAATTCTTCTGCTGAACTAATCTGTTTTTTTTTCATTGACTTGCCTTAATGCAGTGACCTTAACTGAGAAAGAAAAATCAGAGTAGGTGGTTTATAAAACAATTTTGCATTTCATTGCAAAAACTCTTCTAAATGTAGACAACTATTGCCACTTCCAGTCCAGCTGCACAGTTGCCAATGAAATCTAAGGCAATTAATGAGTTCTGGGTTTCTTTTGTTTTCCAGGAGGACAAACCAGATTCTGGGAGGCCTTTACTGCACCGACAGCAAAATGTCATAAACAGCGATAAATCATTGGGTAAACTCCATTTTCCTCTCCCCATTATTACAACCTATTGTAAACAACTCCAGTTTTTATTGACACTTGTTCCAATTCCCAAACACTTTTCCACACGTTCTTTTTTCCCCTGAGTTCTTTGTAGTTCTAGGATCCCACTTGAACCTCTGATTCAACTTAAAACCTTCTTGTGATGCTTCTGATTTCAGTTTAACCATTCATGTTCAGAAATAGCTTGAGGGTTTTTTTTACCTTACTCTCCTGCATATTTAAAAATGCAAATATAAACTGAAGGCTGAAAAGGGATATTTATTTTTATAAAAGCTGATTTTTTGAGGATTATTATTAGAAGCAGCAAGTTCTATATTGAATTTTGCTTCAGCAAGTTATCTGTCACGTGTCTGGATCAAACTGTAAGGCTGCACATAAGGATAGATATGATGCTCCCTCTTAAAGGCATCTGGTAAAACTTTGTTTTCTATCTACAATTATATTGCTGTACTTGAACCTATTTTAAAGTCCTGTGGAATACTGAAATCAGTATGTTGAGGAATTCAACTTCTAATAGATAAATGTAGATTCCATTTTCCATTCTCTGTCATCTACCTCTGTGACAGCTGTAGAAAGGGATTTTGGAACTGTATTTGAGACTTCTGTGCTGTGAATCTTAATCATCTTCAAAGTGGAGATGATAGTGAAATCTAAAGCTGGTTTTCTGTGGTGTAGTTGTGTAATACCACTGGAATCTGAATATTCTGAATTCCAAGTTACGAACAAGCCAAGTTTTTCACTGAGTTCCTGATCTGTGACTGAGCTGAGCATGAGATTTCTATCTTGCAGTGTGTATCCCACAGCTGCTGTCTCAGTTTTGATCAGTAGCCACATATTGGCAAGTTTGTATTACATCAGATTGCTAAACTTCCTTTTTTCAGGCAGGTGCTGTGTGCTTGTGGAGCCAGCTCAGAAGCTAAAGGGGAGGTTAATGCTCATGTGGAAGTGCAGCAGTCACAGTGCACAGCAGCCACCTTATTTTATTTATTTAATGGGTTGAATTGCAAACAGCACATCCTTCCTCAAAGAGGTTGTGCAATAGCAAATTTCAAGTTTACAAAGTTATGTTTTGGGATCAGGACTGGCCTGTGACTGATCTCTGAACTGGTTCCATGTGGAATGGAACAGGAGTCAGATACCTTCCTCCTCTGAGGAAGCATCTGAAAGAGGGAAAGCTTTTATTCTGAGGATCTTGCAGCAGTAAGACTTGTGTTTTGTGCTGTGCTAAGGCTGGAGAAAACAGCATCTGTACAACTAACTTTTTGTTTTCTTTTTTTTTTTTTCAGACATACCCAGTAGTAAAAGTTCAGTAACCTTAAGTGATCTTCCAGAGTTTTTAGGTGGGTTGTCGTTTGAAGATAGCGCTGAGAAGGACAGAGAGGAAGGTAATGTCTGCCCTCCTTACCTACATCTTAGCTAAGGAAATGCTTGTCCTGTTGAAATACCAGATGCATCATGGTGCTCCCCCTCTCCTCAGATGCAATATCTAAAGAGATCTCCGAGATCACCACCGATGCTGAACACATGGTGCCTAGAGGAGGATTTGACTCCCCGTTTTACCGCACAAACGAAAGTCTGTCAGGCTCTCAGAAGAAGACCCACTCAGCAGCCTCCAGTGTTCAGGGACACAGTCAGACCTCTGAGCCTTTAACATCTCTGGACAAGCCTGGGCCTGAGGGTGCACGGGAAACACCCAAACAAACGTTTACTCCCATAGACAAGCCCTGTGGAGGCCCTGGGGAAAGCCCTGCTGGGAACAGGGAAGGAACCTCTGGGGAGCCGAGTATTCTCACTCCCAGCCCTTGTAAAGTACCAGCACAAAGGAGAGTGGTGTTTGGGAGTGGGCAGCCTCCCCTCTATGAGCACCTCTTTGAGGTTGCATTACCAAAGACTGCCTACCTCTTTGTTGGCAAGAAGACTGAGGAGCTGCTAAAGAAAGCCAAGGGAAGCCAGGATGAAGACTGCATGTCCTCGACTTCTCCCGTGGAAGTGCTGGACAGGCTGATTCAGCAAGGAGCAGATGCACACACTAAGGAGCTGAACAAGTAGGTGACTGAAAATCTTACTTTGCAGACTTTATTGTTACTCTTTTTTGTGCTGGCTTAATTTTAAGTTGTGCCAAAAAAAGCAGCTGCACAGTTCCTCCCTAATCTTTTTATACCAACTGACCTTAATTGTACTTTTACCAGGCTATAAGCTCTTTTGAGGTGAGCATTCCATTTTTTTACTTAAACTTACCTGTTAATGCTGCATTTTCTTTTTTCAGATTGTCTCTGCCAAGCAAATCTGCTGACTGGACTCACTTTGGAGGTGAGGAAATTTCTCATGTTTTGGCAATCTGTTCCTCTATTATTAGACTTGCTTAAACAATGACCTGCATACTTTTTGCTTGTGGGTTTTTAACTAATGCTGCAGAAAGATTATGCCCTCCACTAAGTCATGGTTTATCTGCTTAGCAAATAGCTGTGTTCCAGAGAGATGAGCTGCTTTTTTTCATCTTTGAAAAGTGCAAAATTCTAGACACTTCTTGCTTTTGACCATTTCAGCCTTGCTAAGCTTCAGAGTGCTGCTGGTCATCTGGCAGATCCTTGCACCTTCTCACTGCTCATTCAATCTACAACTGATGGTTTTTCTTGCTTATTTATGTGTCTGTGTCTTAGTTTTGTGCTCTGAGGCTTTTGTGGTGATGGTGGCTTGGCTTTTTTTCCTTAATCAAAGGAGCAATCCATTTGAGGCATATATCCATTGCTTTGGGAAAAATGTTTACGATTTTTGTGTTGGAGACCAAATAAAGCAGAGAGTGCAGCTCAGTAACCTCTTCTGTGTCCCACTGCAGGTTCTCCCCCCTCAGATGAGATTCACACCCTGAGGAACCAGCTGCTTCTGCTGCACAACCAGCTGCTGTACGAGCGCTTCAAGAGGCAGCAGCACGCGCTGCGCAACCGCCGCCTCCTGCGCAAAGTCATCAAAGCCACGGCCCTGGAGGAGCACAACGCTGCCATGGTGAGCAGGGACGCAGCCCCACCAGTGCCTGAGACACACTGGTGCTGCTAAAAGTGTTAATTGGCCTGGCTGGTACCACTCAATTAACAAAGAAGCCTCATTTGTCGCTTTATTGAAGCGTTTGTGGAGTGACTGGTGCATGAGTTCTGTGTGCTGTCATTATTAATGTCAGCAGTTTGTAGTTGACTGCAGGCACCTGAATCCTTCCTGCCTGACCCCTGCCAGCACTGCCAGCTTCCCTGTTAGTGGGGTGGTTGTTCAATGCCTAAACACCTTACTGCATATTTGATACAGTATTGTCCTTTTGCTCCTCAGATGAGGACTAATAGAAAAAGCTTTGGAAACTCAAGTGTTGTCTTCCAGAGTTGTTCACTGTGATAGAATTTGAAGATGTAAGTGCACTGAAGGGTGTCTCAGTACAGATTTAGGTGTGTTTCATAATTTATTTTCATGTTATAACTAATTCCATCAACAGTTTCACCTTCTGATAATTAACTACAAGAGCCAAAAATAAACTTCCAAGTAGGTTTTGGAAGATGGAGTGTTGCTTCAGCAGTGAGGCCCAAGTTCCTGTTGAAAGCGTGAGAGGCAGTGGAAAAATAGACTATTGCTCATTCATGCTTTGAATGTGGCTGTGAGTTTTCAGTCTGTCCACCCTCATCACCATTTCATCTCCTTTTCAGCCAAAACCAAGCCAAGCCCCAAAAGCCTTGAGAACATGCTCTGTAGAAAATGTTGTGTGTGTGGAAAAGTGTTTTCCTGCATGCTGGTAATGACAGCTTTGCTTGGCTGAGCATAGATGTCCTAGCTGCTGAGCAGGTGTCTTGTCTGATGCCTCATGTGGGATTCTTAACAGAAAGATCAGCTGAAACTGCAGGAAAAGGAGATCCAGGCCTTGAAACTGAGTCTGCAGAAAGAACAGGCAAGGTACCACCAGTTTCAGGAGGAACATGATAATATTGTGGCTCAGCTTCACAGCCAGATCCGACAGCTGCAGCACGACCGGGAGGAATTCTATAACCAGAGCCAGGAATTGCAGGTATGAAGCAACAACAAATTTGTTGTCTACTAAATGGTTTTAAAAATAACCTTCTTTGTATCAAGGCATGAAATACCTGAGAGAAAGCTGCACATTTTTATTAGAGATACTGTCTACTGATTCAGAATAAGACAGTGCATAACTAAAAGTGCTTCACTTAATATTGTCCTTTTATAGTTGTTTTGTCCTGTCTTCAGCTTGGAAATAGGAAAAGGCAGGTTCTTAGCTGGTTTGGAGGGGTCAGTATAACTTGATTTCCAATGCTGGGGGTTTACAGCCTCACAGTTCTGTGCCCTTGCTGTCCTTAGTGAAGTTTCAGAACCCTGAGTAATTTTTTTTGTCACTTGAACAGACCAAGCTGGAAGACTGCAGGAACATGATAGCAGATCTGAGGTTAGAGTTAAAGAAGGCAAACAACAAGGTGTGTCACACTGAATTGCTGCTTAGCCAAGTTTCTCAAAAGGTAAGAAAAGTCAGTGTTCCCAGGGTCCCTTTGTGTCTCTCTGATTATTTTTTATCTGATAGTTTTCATCAGGTGCTTTTTCTTGATCTGAAAGAAGCCTGTGCTGAGCTCCATAGAATCTGATATTAATTGCACAAAAACAACACAGAAAAATGTATTTTGGTGAAGAAACTCTAAACTCAGTTAAGGAGCTTCTGAAACTTCTTATTTTGGCTTTTTCCACAGCAGGGATTTGCAGATTGAGCATTATGAATTTGTATTAAAGCTCTGCTAAATCTTGACAACTGAGAGATACTGTTTATATCATAAGTTAAATGGAGATGAAAAGTTCTTTATGAAAACAATTTATTCAACACTTAACTACCTATGAAGCATTGGATTTTAGCCTTTGTTTCCCTTCTTCATAAAAATACCCTGTGAACACAGTGCCTGTCAGCTGTGACTCTCCTGACCTGTTCATCCCAATGTTGGATTCTGTTCCATTTCCCTTCCCAGCTTTCCAACAGTGAATCGGTGCAACAGCAGATGGAGTTCTTGAACAGGCAGCTGCTGGTTCTTGGGGAGGTCAATGAGCTGTACCTGGAGCAGCTGCAGCACAAGCACACAGACACTACAAAGGTACCAGTGCAGAGGACTTTTGGGGAAACTTCCCTTGAGGTCATCATCCAACAATTCCCAGCCCTGAGTTCAGAAGGAAAGGCTTTGTAACTTAACAGGCTCTTTGTTCTGAAATTGATTTTCAGGGATTTGATTGTATGTTTGATCTTCTATTCAGATGTTTTGTGCCCTGTGGGTTTGAGGAATATCTTCAGTGCCCCTTTTGAAGGCTAAGGAGGAGTTGTTAGGGTACACCTGGGGTCTGTTTTAGCCAACTGATGTAAATTTTAGCCAACTGAGCAATTTCTTTTCCAAAAGCCAAGACTTTACTGTGCTCAGATGTAACTGACAGCAGATTGTTGGTACAATAATGCAGGGTAGTAGTGCCAGAATTCGTGGAAAGATCTTAACAAGGATTTTACGGGTTTTTTGAGGTGTTACTTCAAAATGAGCATCTCAGCCTTCCCACTCAGTCATTTTCCTATTAAAAGTTAACAGTAACTTCAGTGAAACTTCTGTGGTTCATATGGTTTTACTTCCTGACTTCAAAGAAACCTTTTTTTAATTAGAAGCAAGTAAATTGCACAACAATATAACTGTTCCTGCGTGAGAGCACATAATTAAAGAAGGTGAATAGTACACTGAAAAAAAGTCTTCTACTGGTATTTAATGAAGGTCCTGTTGGAAAATGGATTTAAAATAGAGTTTGTCTACTCTAATCCAGTGCAGAACTGGCAAGAGTTGCTTTGATGAAAAGAGGTTTTCATAAGGAGCATTAATGTGCTAATAAATTCCAGTGATGTGTAGTTATTTTAATAGTGTACATCTTCAGCAGGGCTGGTTTTCTATATCTGTTTTTAGAAATGCTGCTTTTATTCTGGCTTGCTTTAAAATGTGCCTATTTATAACATCAGAAACATGTCTAAACACCAATAAAAATAACACAGGATCAAATTAGACTTTACCATTGTGTTGTTTGCTTCAAGGAGGTTGAAATGTTGCACGCTGCTTTTCGGAAAGAACTGGAGAAAGCAAAGTTGTGTGTTCAGCAGCAAAGCCAAAGGCTCGATGCTTCCCAGAAAAGGATAGCTGAACTGGAATCTCAGCTTGCAAAAAAGGACCACCTCTTCCTGGAGCAAAAGAAATACCTGGAAGATGTTAAAATCCAAGCAAGGTAGGGGCTTTCCTATGTAACATTTTAGCTGTGCTTTGACTGATGCACTGTCACAGCTGAGGCAGAATCTGGAGATTTTGGACATTCTGGTTTCTCTCTTTGCTCAGGGGTCAGCTGCAGGCAGTAGAAAGCAGGTACAAGGCTCAGAAAAAAATCACCCAGGCATTTGAGCTGGAGATCTTGGATCTGTTTGGGCGGCTGGAGAAGAGCAGTCTACTGAAAAAACTTGAAGATGATAAAACAGAAGCAGCTGAAGCAGCAGAAGAAAGGTGAGGGTGGTGTGAAATCTGCATGACCCATGTGGGATTATGTTAGTTTTGGACTTAAAAACAGTGGATGTTGCAAAGCTGAGTGTATGACACATCTGGTTACCCCCTGTCTCTCCTGCTTCGCCCCAGAAGTGTGAAAGGAAACCTGTTGAAGTACATACCCAGAGGCAGAAAGGGAAAGTAATCAAAGTAATCTGCCCTGGCCAGCATTTCCCTCTCCACTGTTTAATTACTGAGATTTCCTTGACACTGTGTCCTCTCTCTTCCCCAAGCAGGCTGGATTGTGGTAATGAAGACACAGCAGGACACAGTGAAGAAACACTGGGTAGAAATGGAGAGACCAAACCTCCCAGCACCCGAGGCAGCAGTAGCAGTAAGGGGGGCAGCAGCAGCGAGCTCTCCACCCCAGAAAAACCCCAGAACCAGAGGCTGAGCAGTCGCTGGGAGACATCCATGTTGCTGGAGCCCTCCACTACTGTCCCACTGACTGTAGGTTCACTCCCCAGCTCCAAGAGCTTCCTTGGAATGAAGGCACGAGAATTATTTCGAAACAAGAGTGAGAGCCAGTGTGATGAGGAGGGGGTCAGCATCAACAGGCTGTCTGATGCCCTAAAGACTGAACTATGTAAAGATCCAAGCATGGAGTCAAAGGCCCCTCCAAGCCCCGAAAACCTCTCGCCTAAGCTCCAGGAAAGCAGTGTTGGACAGCTTCATATCATGGACTACAATGAAACTCATCATGACCACAGTTAAAGAGGAAGATAGTCAATCAGTGTTATTTTCATATTCTTGGCATAGAACAGGAGGCGTGAGTGCAAGTTTAACTAAAAGCTTTTATGTTTCTTTGGTCTGAGCAGTGGCTCATGCAGCGGAGCAGGATCGATGGCCAGGAACGGAAGGAGGCTGCTGAATGAATGCAAAGTGGATTTTTGGGTCTGGAATTGAAAATGCCCAGCCTAACTCTTGCTTCTTTCTCAAATTCAATCCTTAGCAGCGTGTACTAATTTGAAGGGACAACTGTTAGCATTTGCAAGTATTTTTTTCCCTTTCTCCCTGTCCCCAGTTGAGTGGCTGCGTTTATGAACTTGAGTGCAATATGAGGCCAAATTAATATTTGTGAGTTTACTCTGAATGCTTTGTATTTCTTTGCAAGCTTCCCATTTAGAGCAGTTGGTTGTGCTGCCTGTCCAGGTGACTTTGGTTCCTTTCATCCTGGAAAGAAGCAGCACTAGAATTTCCAGTGCATTCTCTATTTTTGCCTGTCCACTGTCCCACATGCTTCAGAGCCCAACCTTCTTTAAGTTGGAGTCTGATTGAATACCCAAATGTTTAAAGAACATTGTACCTCTGCAAAATGATTCATTCACCCTAATTCATGATCATTGTTTATGTTGTCCTTAACATTTCCTGGGAAGTTACATTTGAACAGACAAAAAGGAACTGGAGCTCGTAATGCAGAAGAGACCGTAAATGCTGAAGACTTGTTAAAACACCAGCTTGAGATCTTCTTGGTGTTTGAAGTGTTTGCCTGATTGACCTCACCCTGGTTTGTATGTGAAAGCAGTTGGGGTAGGAGAAGAGGGAAGAGGAAGCTTTACTCAAGTAGGGAGAGGATGCAGAACATGGAGGTAGAATTCCAAGCTTATGAAGATCTGCAGAGGAGGATTTGCTTCTCTAATCAGGGAAATGTGCTGCTTCACACTTCTTCATTTGTTCTTGATCTGAACAAGACCACCATGTTTCGAGAGCAAGAAATTGGCTTCATTCTTCCTGGCAATACCTTTTCAGGCTTGCCTTGGAGAGCATGGTTTCCTTTCAGTGCCCTCCTACTCAGATTGCAGCACATTTTTGAGTTCAGCAGTGTCAACTTGGCTCTAGGTCTCTCCCCTTCACCCTCATCCTACTTCCTTAGGTGACAAGGCTGAGGAGGAATCCTGCTCACACTGAAATCAGAATCCTGGCATGAAGCCTTTCGGTGTTAATCATGTTTTAAGTCAATGATGAGCCTTCTGTGAAGGAGGATTGTGGGATCAGAGCTTGTCAGTGATCAGACTCAATCTCCTTCGTGACAGAACAGGGCCTGCTGTTAGGAAGACAGTGCTTGTTTTAAATGTCCCACGTGGCTGGGTCCAGGTGTACTCAGACGGTTCCGGCTTCACAATTCCCCTGCATCACTCATGGCCTCTTCTCCTAAACATTCTGTGGGTGGCAGCTGCTGTTTAAGAACCACCTCACATAGAAATCAAGTCCAAGCACACTTGCATTTGTAGTTCAAATCCCTTCTTAGCCCAGCTGGGAACGAGGCTGTCAGAGCAGCTCAGCTCATTGCTGACAGGACTCGTCCTCCCATTCCCGCCTCCTCCGTAACTCCGAGGTCTGAATACATTTCTGCCTGTCTTAAATTATTCTCCGTGTCCTTTCAGTTGGTCAGTCCAAACTCTGAGAGTAGAGGTGAACTTCAGTGGTTGTGTCAAAGCTGACTCTGCATGGAGTAGAGAGTAGAGAGTTGGTTGTAAGTGGCAGCCTGGTTTTGTCTTTAGGCTTTCTCAGACGTAGTGGTAGCAAACGTGGTAGCGCGTGTTTCGGTGAGATTCGGAGCTTTCCTGCCCCTCTCCCACTGGATCCCAGCCTGGGGAGTGAATGGTTTGCACACAAAGGGCCTGATGGGCCAGCTCAGCTGGGAATGTTGGAGGAGCTCCTGCCCATCCTGCTCTGCCAAGCCCAGGTCTGGCGTTCCCAGGAGAGGCAGGTTTTGTGTCAGTCACAAAAATGCCCTGGCAGCAACGCAAGCTCTTTGGTAAGGTGGCTTTTTTTCTTCTTTTAAACAGGATTTTAGCACCAGGATAGTAATGGAAACCACTTTAGGTTTGTTTATGGACCACAAAGATTATGGAGGAACAAATTTTGCAATTTTCTTTCCTAAGTCTAAAAATCATGGATCTGCTGTATGTAGTTAACTTGCAGTTTGTTTGAAGGGGTCCCATCAGTGAAGTGGAAACAGATTTTTTTAACTGACTGCTTTTAGTTAAATCTAAAATTGCTGTCTTTGTCAAGTTAATCTGTTCCCTGCCTCGCTCTTTGTAAGCATGTTAAACAATCCACATTAAATGCCATAAATATGAAATACGAGGAAATGGTACAATCGTAAGCTAAAGAGAACTTAAACCAAAAGGAGGTTTTGCTGTCCTTATTAGAATGTTCTAAAATGTCAAGGCAGTTGCTTGTGTTTAACTGTGAACAAATAAAATGTATTGTTTTGCACTACTCTGTGTTAAATTCCCTGCCAGACTTTTTTGGGACCAAACACATGGAAGGGAGTTCAGTGTCCAAACATCTTCCCAGATGGGACAGTCCAGAGCAGGTCAGTGCTGCTGCCCCTTTGCACAGGATTCACCATTGGAAGCTCATTTTTCTGCATGGAGCCAAAGCCTTTTTTTTTTTCTTCTGTGACAAACAAACTCACCAACAACGTGCCAGCATAATCCATAAATGAACTGCAAACAGTTCAGTGCTGCAAATCTGCTAGTGAGCTTCTGCATGGCCTTGCTCCTCCAGGCCAGGACTGCACAGTGATTAGAGAAATTAATAGCTGGAAATGTCAGAGCCTTGTTTGCAAAGCTGGGGCTGCTGTCAGGAGTTGGCTCTGTCTGTGCTTTTCCCTTCCATACAGTGCATACACGAGGACACTTCCTCAGACCGCGAGGAATTTTGAGGCCACTTTATTCTAGTGAGGTAAGGTTGTTCTCTTGTTCTGCTTTTTTCCCAGACTGGCATTTTGTCACTGGTTCTGGTCTTTCATTGGTTTTTATTTGTTTGGTTCTTGTTTTGTTGTTTTTTTTCTTTCTTCTCTTCTTGAAATAAATTAATATTTAAAAGATTGCTCAAAACAGTTTAGTAATCCATACACAAGCCTCAGCATTCCAATTAAGGATTAAGTATAATTCTTAAATATGAGCAACACAGGCAAAGGTCTAAGTTGTGCAAGTGGCACATTGTGAACGTGTTTTGGCCAAGTAATGTTTATGGAGAATTTTATATAGAAAATACCATAAACACCAGTGACACAGAGAGTTGTTTGGACCCCTGCACTGGGATTAGTTCTACAGCATGGGGTAGTAAGATGAAAACAAAGCACAAAGTGAATTTAACTTGCCCTTACACACAGAATGGGTTCAAAATAAGGCATCCCTTAAACTTGGCATGGCAAAGATGAACTTGCCAGTGTAAAAAAATCATTAGATAAAAATTGCCCATGGAAGTGTATTACTGGGTACAAAAAGAGGAAAAATTAAGTGCCTTCCTTACTCACTAGTGCCAAGCAGTACATTTGGTAGTTCATAACAGCTGATAATCACGCAGGAGACATTAGGGAAGGAAATACTTCAAATTCAGGAAATGCAAATATCTGTGCTGATTGATCCTGGTTTGTTGGAACTACTTAGCTGCTGGCACAATGGTGGATTTTAAAAGTGGTTACAAAATAGGAAATCACAGGAGTTGAGTTTCTTTATCCGTTCACACTCAGGAGCTCTGCAAAGAAAGCCTGGTTTGCACTCCCCTGGGCTTTGCTTTCCAGACAAGACTGTTCAAATACTTGACTTATGGTCCTCATGATTTTGGTGTCTGTGGGCTTTACTTGGCTGAACCTTTTTTTCCTGAAGGTCTTTTCACTCCAGTTTTTGGGCTGGCTGATCTTTCCTGCCTGCCAGATGCTATTCCTGGTTTCTGTGAAGCTGCCTCTGCTCCTTGTGCTCGATGCTCAGCTGACTGAAAGCTCAAACTGCTGCTGCACCACCACCAGGGGAATTGAGGACTCCCAGGAAAACCTCTCCTGCCTCGGGGTGTTGATGATGTGGGGAACAGGCTGGTGGTGACAGGGAACAGCCGCTGACTCTTCTGAAATTACAGCTCTGGGGATGGGAGCAGGCGGCCCCACAGCTGCCCGGGGCTGTGTCCCAGGGGTTGGATACCTGCGAGCAGTGTTTAAAAAGCCCTGTGGATTCAGGACTGGGGGACAGCAGGGTTCCCGGAGCTGTTTAAAAGTTGCTGGTGACTGGTTTGGACACTGCTCCGAGGCGGCCGCTAGAGGCCCTGCCAAGCCCATCCCTTCGCTCGGCATCTCTGGGATGCTGAGTTTGCTCTCCCTGGAATCGACCCTTCTCCTTCCACCACCATTCCTGACCCTTCATCCTCACTTCTCGGGGTCTGAGCTCTGGCCTGTCCTCTCGCTGTGGGAGAGGCTGGAACCACATATTGAACATACAGAATAAATGGATTATCACAGAACTGCTTGGGCTGGAAGGGACCTCTAAAGCTCATCCAGTCCAACCCCCTGCAGTGAGTGGGGCACCTTCCACTATATCAGGTTCCTCAGTTTGACAAAAGCCTGATTTGACCCTTAGCTGAATCAAGGGGAGCACAGAGATAATTCATACAGATGCCAGGATTCTGTTGATATCATCTATTACCAGCCCATGTGTCTATTTCAGCCTTTGAACAAAAAAAGCAGCATTTATTTTCTGGACTAACTGACAGATCTGTAGGAAAGTCAGGCTAGTGCCTTGCCTGGTTTCTCAGTGTGTATCTTGCAATTTTATGCTCACTGAGGCTAAAGTAAAACTTTATTGCACTTTTGTGTTTGGCATTTACATCCTGTTTATGTAAATTCTTCAAACAGCTTGATTTGTAGTAGAGGAAAACAATTCTTGCTGTATCTTTTTGTCTTTTGAAGTGTCCATCCACTCTGGAAGAGGAGAACTTGTATGGAAATTAAGTAATTTGTCTGGATGTTTTTCTGAGACTTAACTTTGCAGTCTTCCAACAGATTCTGGTCTTGTCATTATCAAACCTCAGACTGCAAGTTTTATGCACTCATTTTTCTGCTTGGGTCTTAAAATTTTGGCTGCATGACACTGACTGAAAGGATAGGGCTAGGCTAGAAATGATTACTAAGATTTGGGAAACGTTTCTTGCATGTATAAATCTTATCATTGAAATTTGATTACTTTTTTGTGTGTATCACCTTGGCCAAGTGCAAAATGTCAACTGCACTGGAGTTTTGAGCAGCAGGGGTGGACTGGCTTTGGTAGCACTGTTCTGACAAACCATTTGTGCTGTGCTCATCCCTGGAAGCTGAAAGTGAGCTACAAACTGGAGAATAATTTTGGTCTCCTCACAGCTTGTGTGTTCAAATTTAAACCATAGGGCAGAGCCAAGAAGGTTGGAAACAAGATCTGGGAATAGCATCTCTTGTGTCCCCAACACTTGTCATCATTCAGTCTTAGAAGCTTGTCCTGAAAACCTTTCCAAGACAGCAACTGTGTCACTGGACACTTGTCTGCACCATGGAACACAACAGGGCAGCTGCCACAACTTGGATTTTTCAGCCTGAAGCTGCCTCTGCACCAGGGATCTCAAGTGAAGCCAGAGAGGGTGACAGTGACATTCCACTGGCTGTGGCCCCAGTAGTGCCCAGGAGTTGCTCTGTGACCATTTTGAGTTCACCAAGGTTCAGTTCAGTTGGATCAAATCTCCCTAAAAATAGGGCTTTACTCCAGACTGGGTGGGTGCACTGCAGTGCAAGTGGATAGGGGAAAGGAAAAGAGTGCAAAACAAGGTGGGGTTATGTGAGGAATAAAAATGCTTCTGGAAATACTTTCCATTTCATCTGAGCTGTCCAGTCTTTCCTATGCCCTCTCCTCTGTATTAATTCTTCCTTCTGTTTTTAGCTGCTTGTTGCCAAAACTGGTGATTTTCAGGCAAAAGCTTTCTCACAGCAAACCAAGCCTGGTATGCAAGGGGAAATTGTTTATTCAGGAGTGTCTTCCAGCAGGAGGTAATTTGGAGGGGACAAGAGCAGTCAGACACAGGGAGGACACTTATTTAGAAAAGGCTGTAGGGTCTGAGATGTCCTGACCTCACATTCTATATTTTGAGCCCCAGGGCCATCGTGGGCCTGTCCCTCAGGTGGGACATCTGGCCTGATGTAATGCTGACCTTGCCTTGAAGCAGGAAAAGCACAGGCAGCTCAGTCTGCAGTTTGAACAGGAACCATCTGAGCATGATGCTCCCACCACGTTGCAATGGATCACATGGACTGGAAATGGCTTTTATTTTGTAGAGATCTGAGGAGCACAGAGGTATTTTGTTTAGCTGTAGTCAGTACACACAAACTAAGGGCAAAATGAACCCTGCTCTCTTTTACATGTCCAGCTCTGACAGCACAGGAGTCAAGTGGTGTAAGGGGAGGTGTTCTGTGGTGTGAGGAGCTGCAGCAGAGCACAGCTGAAGAACACTGGCCTCTGTAGCCAGTGGCAGGTATGGGAAACCTCCTTAGTGTCCTGTAAACAGAGATTCTGTGGTCCAGATAACCAAATTATTTCTGTGGGGCTGAGGGAGCTTTAGAGACAAGTCTAAATGTCAAAGACATGTCTGAATCTGTAATGCCAGGCCTTTGCTGCTCTGCATCCCATCCTTCACACAGGCAGCTTCTTCACCCCATGGCTATGGCAGGGAGGGGATGTTCCTCAGGAAGAAGGCTGAGAAAATGTAAAATCCTGTTTCAAATGTCTGTCCAAGATTCATGTCTGAGAGATTAGAGCCTGATGAGTTCCCTGCTTCCAGTGCTGGCCCCAGGGAGCAGCTGGAGCTGCAGCTGCTTCTGTGGGGATGTGAGGAGCAGAGTGCCAATATCAGCAAGGGAGAGGCAATGCTTGTGTCCCGGGCTGGCTGCAGGGCAGCTCTTCAGAAAGAGGACTCGGGATGGATCTCTAGTGTTCATTGCAGTGTATTAGATCAGCCAGGTGCTTAAAGGTGCTGAGCAGATGATGCAGGAGCTCTGATCCTTTAATAGGGATGTTTGCCTGGTGGCCTCCAGGGAGCTTTCTTTTTTTTTGGACGTTGATTTGCAGCCAGGAATTTCTTGAAATCTTTTTCCTGCAATTTTACAGTATTTTCATTACTATTGGAGGTCTTGGAGGTCAGAGCTGCAGGTGCTGTTTGGGAAGTGGGTGTCTCCTTCTTGCACCTGGCACATCCAGGACTCACAATATAGAGGACTTTCAGCTTGGAGTGTGTGACCCAGTCCCTCATGCTGTCCAGGACGATGGGCAGCAGGCTCACCACCCCTCCATAGCGATGCTGTGCTTCCTCCAGGCTCAGGTGATTCACAACACCATGGGGGTACCTGTGGGACAGAGGGAAACAACTGGCACAGGAGTCCCAGCCCTGGGAGCCCCAGGGAGAACAGCAGTGCACAGGCAGCCATTCCCCAAAAGCACGGAGACAGCTGTACATGGATTGAGGAGTCCTGCCAAAGAACACCCTGGCATAGACCTGGAGTCTTGGACAGGACACACAGACACTGCCCTGCAGAAATTAGCTCAGTGCAGGGCAGCAGCAGCAGCAGGAAGGAGCAGGAACCTGCCTGAGCACTGCAGGGGCCTCAGGGCACCCACCCCTGCCCAGAGAGAGGATGGACAGACAGAGCAGCACTCTTTTAGTGCAGGACACTGGCAGTGGTTGCCAGGAGCTGGCACAGGCAGCTGGGCAGCACCTTGGATCCTCCCTAACAGCCAGGAAGGGGTTGGGACAGAAGCCAGGGGCGAATGTGCAGTGCCAGCCCCCAGGAGATGAGCTGGGCTGGGCTGGGCTGGGGAGGCACCTACGTGGCTCGAAGGGCAGTGAGGTCGTTGCTGTCGTTCAGGAGCAATTTGCACTTCTCCAAAAGGCCGTTGGTGACGCTGTCCCCAGCGTGCACCGTCTCCATCCTCTGGCACAGGCAGCGCAGCTCGTTGCACAGGGACACGAACATGTTGAGGATGCGCCTGTCTGTGGAGTTGTAGCAGTGGTGGTCCTTGTAGCACTGCACCTGCACGGGGGGAAATGGCAGCGCTGCTGACAACGGCAGAATGGGAACACCTCACTGGGATGGAATGGCTCAGTGCAATGTCTGCCACAATCCTCTTCAAGGCAATGGGCAAAGCCCTTCTGCTCTCAGGGAGAGGCAGCCTTGGAAAAGACAACCAGCTCATTGTGTGCCCTAATCCTGATAGCAGCCTGGCTTTCACTCTGCCTTTGGCATCCATCTGGGTTTTGGGCTTGAGTTCTGCTGTCTCAAATCCACAATTCTGATTTGATTTAGATTTTCTTCCCCTCTCTGTCTCCAGGTGGTCTAAGTTCTACTTTTCAGTACAGCATGCTATAAAAATTCCCAGACAATTCACTTAGCAGCCCAGCAAAGCCCTTGCCCACGTGGGACTCTCAGCCCTCAATCCATCATCCTCCCTGTGTAACACAGCCATTATTTTTAATAAGCACTATAGAAAGATACAGCAGCACCAATACCAGGGGGAAGAGCCAGGCATGCTGCTTCCTACAGGCTGAGGATTACAGATTCCATGTGTGCCTGGGGAAGGAGCCTTGCTCTCATTGTTTTCCTGTAGCCTGTGTTTCTGGCTGGGCCCCAGCAGTGCTCAGCTAAAGCAGAAAGTGCTGCTCAGCCTTGAGATTCCTTCTGAGATCACGGGAGGCCCCACCCAGGTGATCTCTCCCCACCCCTTCAGTTACACACAAACCTTCCTGGGCACTTTTTGTCCATCTTCCCTTCAGGAAAAACATTTCTCCAGCCCCACGTGCTCTCCCTGTGGCCATGGCAGGGAGCTCTTGGTGCTGAGGGGTTTGTACCTGGACAATGGATGACACAGGTCTGATCATGTCATGGGCTTCCTCCCGGGTGCGCTCCAGGGCTCTGATGAAGGTGAACTGCTGCTGCTGGAAGAGCTTGTACTTCTCCTCGATCTTCCTCAGGGTCTCCACCACCTCATTCATGTTTACTTACTGCTGGATCTGGATGGAAAAGGAGAGACAGGAAGCTGCATTTTAGAAATGATGCAATTCTACGTCTCACCTGAGCTGGAATTGTGCAGGTGTGGTGGTGTTCACAGGGGTCCCAGGACGAGGGAAGAGATGAGAATCTTGACTCCTTGTTTCAGAAGGCTGATTTATTATTTTATGATATATATTATATTAAAAGAAAATGATATATTAAAACTAAAGTATAGAAGAAAAAGATTTCATCAGAAGGCTTGAAATGAATGGAATGATAATAAAATCTTGTGACTGACCAGAGAATGCGAGACACCCAGACTGTGATTGGCCATTAATAAAAACAACCACATGAGACCAATCCCAGATGCACCTGTTGCATTCCACAGCAGCAGATAACCATTGGTTACATTTAGTTTCTGAGGTCTCTCATCTTCTTAGGAGAAAAGATCCTAGCAAAAGGATTTTTTATAAAATGTGTCCATGACAGTGTAGTTTAATGGAAAACTTATAAATAACTGTGTAATCATTGGCTTTTGCAAATTATTTTTATACAACATAGTTTGTAATCACTGCTTTTATTGTTGTATAATTTGTCAGCCTTTTATGGTTAATACCCCAATCCCTGAGTAGATTATATATTTTAGTGTGATAAATATATTCTAGTTTAGGCTCTCGCCAAATATTAAAACAGAGATTTTGTGCTGTGCATTATAACATTAACTGTTGCAGAAGTAGTTAATGTTTTTATTTTTGTAACTGTCTGACAATGGTGAGAATGAGTCAGATAATTTTGTGAAATTGCTAATGTTGATTTCATGTACGAGGGGAGTATCTTATCTGTATGATAACATTGAAAAGAACCAGGTAAATAAACACTGAAAGAAAGAATGCAAGGAGGATTTTACCACTGACCCTTCAGCTGGCACTAACTGCCAAATCACAGAACAGGGACCCTTGTGAAGAAATAAAATACATCAATCTCATCTGCAGTATGGCACACACCTTAAGTGTTAAGGGTTGAAGCAAGCAAAAAGAATTCCCAGAATATGAAAACTCAAAGGAATCTTTGAATATGTATAATCTCATGAAAATGTATTTGACCAATGTAATGAAAAACTATATAAGAAAAATTGGTTTAAGTTAACTGGCATGCCTCTGGCAGTTGCCAAGCACCCAGTGCTGTTATTAGTTTGTCCCTCTTTCCACTTATAAAACTTTTAAGATTTTAAAGATTGAGGCACGTTTCTCACAATTACAAAAAAAAAAAAAAAGCAAAAAGGAGGAAAAACCAGAGATCTGTTGTGCCGAAGCCCTGCAGTCCCGGAGCCCCAAGGAATAAATCAATAATGCCTTAGTGATGGTGCTGCAAAAAGAGGCAGAGCCCCGAGGGCAGCCAATGTGATGTCACAGACGCTGCCGGGCTGTGGGAAGGCAGTGCGGCCATGCCTCAGCTACAGCGGAGCCGGGGCAGCCCCAGGCCCTTCTCTCCCGGCTGTGAATCCTCGCCCCAGCGCCTCCCCAGCTCTCCCGCTCCCTGGGGCCGGCCGGGCCCGCCGGACCCCCCGGGCCGTTCGTGCGGCTGTGGCCGCCCCGCTCCCGCCCCGGCGGGCCCTGCGGCTCCTACCGGCCGGTGTTGGGGCGGTGTTGGTGCGGCAGCTGCCGGGAGGGGCCGGGCTGGCGGCGCGGCCGGGCCGGGCGGGACGAGCGGGCGGACAGCGCGGGCCGCGGGTCCTCGGCCCCACCGCGCCGCCGTCTCCATGGCAACCGTCGCCGTTCGATGACGTCTCCTCGTTCCCTTTACTGTAAACGAGGCGCTGACCACGCCCCCGGATGGCGATAGGCCGCTTTCTGTCGCGCGGTGATGACGTCACCGTTAGCAACGCGTCGCGTTGCCAGGGCGGCCATGGCGGAGGCGGACACGGAGGACGCGGCCCGGCCGTGGCCGCCGCCCGCGGGCGCCTACGCGGAGGAGCGGGGGCTCTTCCAGCTCCTGCAGGTGAACGGGGAGCCCGGGCCGGCCCGGGGGAGGCGGGGAGGGGCAGCGGGGCGGGATCCTGTGGGAGGTGATGGGCGGGTGGGAAGTTTGTCCTGTAAACAGAGATTCTGTGGTCCAGCGAACCTAACTGTTTCTGTGGAGGTGGGGGAGGGCTGTAAACAAGTTTAAATGTCAGGGACGTGTCTGAATCTGTAATGCCAGGCCTTTGCTGCTCTGCATCCCATCCTTCACCCGCTGGCTGTGGCAGGGAAGGGATGCTCCTCAGGAAGAAGGCTGAGAAAATGTAAAATCCTGTTTCAAGGAACTTATCCAAGACTCATGTCTGAGATATTAGAGTCTGATGAGTCCTGACTGATCCCTGCTCCCACTACAGTGCTAGCCCCAGGGAGCAGCTGCAGCTGCTTCTGTGGGGATGTGAGGAGCAGAGTGCAAATATCAGCAAGGGAGAGGCAATGCTTGTGTCCCAGACTGGCTGCAGAAAATGGGCTCAGGATGGTTCTCTAGTGTTGATTGCACTGTATTAGATCAGCCAGGTGCTTAAAGGTGCTGAGCAGACAATGCAGGAGCTTTGATCCTTTAACAGGAGGTGTTCCCTGGTGGGATCCAGGGAGCTTTCTTTCCCATGCGTGGGTCTTCATACTTGCACGTCTCGCACTGTTTCTCCTGCAATAGCACAGTATTTTTATTACTATTGGAGATCTGAGCTGCAAAGTGCCCAGCAGGAGCTGTTTGGGAAGGGGATTTGTGCTTCTAGGCCATGGCAGGTGCATGACTCACATTGGGGATCAGGTACTTCTTGGAGTGTGTGACCCAGTCCCTCATGCTGTCCAGGACAATGGGCAGCAGGCTCACCACCCCTCCATAGCGATGCCTCGCTTCCTCCATGCTCAGGAAGTTCACAACCCTGTGGGGGTACCTATGGGACAAAGGGAAACAAATGGCACAGGACAGAGGGAAACAACTGGCACAGGACACAGGGAAACAAACAGCCCTGTGTCCCTGGGAGCCACCCTGAGAGCCCCAGGGAGAACAGCCGTGCACAGGCAGCCATTCCCCAAAAGCACAGAGACAGCTGTACATGGATTGAGGAGTCCTGCCAAAAAACACCCTGGCACAGACCTGGAGTCTTGGACAGGACACACAGACACTGCCCTGCAGAAATTAGCTCAGTGCAGGGCAGCAGCAGCAGCAGGAAGGAGCAGGAACCTGCCTGAGCACTGCAGGGGCCTCAGGGCACCCACCTGCCCAGAGAGAGGATGGACAGACAGAGCAGCACTCTTTTAGTGCAGGACACTGGCAGTGGTTGCCAGGAGCTGGCACAGGCAGCTGGGCAGCACCTTGGACCCTCCCTACAGCCAGGAAGGGGTTGGGACAGAAGCCAGGGGCGAATGTGCAGTGCCAGCCCCCAGGAGATGAGCTGGGCTGGGCTGGGCTGTGGAGGCACCTACGTGGCTCGAAGGGCAGTGAGGTCGTTGCTGTCGTTCAGGAGCAATTTGCACTTCTCCAAAAGGCCGTTGGTGACGCTGTCCCCAGCGTGCACCGTCTCCATCCTCTGGCACAGGCAGCGCAGCTCGTTGCACAGGGACACGAACATGTTGAGGATGCGCCTGTCTGTGGAGTTGTAGCAGTGGTGGTCCTTGTAGCACTGCACCTGCACGGGGGGAAATGGCAGCGCTGCTGAAAACGGCAGAATGGGAACACCTCACTGGGATGGAATGGCTCAGTGCAATGCCTGCCACAATCCTCTTCAAGGCAATGGGCAAAGCCCTTCTGCTCTCAGGGAGAGGCAGCCTTGGAAAAGACAACCAGCTCATTGTGTGCCCTAATCCTGACAGCAGCCTGGCTTTCACTCTGCCTTTGGCATCCATCTGGGTTTTGGGCTTGAGTTCTGCTGTCTCAAATCCACAATTCTGATTTGATTTAGATTTTTCTGAGATCACGGGAGGCCCCACCCAGGTGATCTCTCCCCACCCCTTCAGTTACACACAAACCTTCCTGGGCACTTTTTGTCCATCTTCCCTTCAGGAAAAACATTTCTCCAGCCCCACGTGCTCTCCCTGTGGCCATGGCAGGGAGCTCTTGGTGCTGAGGGGTTTGTACCTGGACAATGGATGACACAGGTCTGATCATGTCATGGGCTTCCTCCCGGGTGCGCTCCAGGGCTCTGATGAAGGTGAACTGCTGCTGCTGGAAGAGCTTGTACTTCTCCTCGATCTTCCTCAGGGTCTCCACCACCTCATTCATGTTTACTTACTGCTGGATCTGGATGGAAAAGGAGAGACAAGAAGCTGCATTTTAAAGATGATGCAATTCTACGTCTCACCTGAGCTGGAATTGTGTAGATTGGTGGAAAACTTACCAAAAAAAAAAAAAAAAGGCAGGAAAAAGAGGCGTTCTGTTGTTCCGAAGCCCTGCAGTCCCCGACCCCCAGCAGTCCGTCAGTGCCTGTGCGGCAGAGCCCCGAGGGCAGCCAATGTGATGTCACAGACGCTGCCGGGCTGTGGGAAGGCAGTGCGGCCATGCCTCAGCCACAGCGGGGCCGAGGCAGCCCCAGGCCCTTCTCTCCCGGCTGTGAATCCTCGCCCCAGCGCCTCCCCAGCTCTCCCGCTCCCTGGGGCCGGCCGGGCCCGCCGGACCCCCCGGGCCGTTCGTGCGGCTGTGGCCGTCCCGCCCCGGCGGGCCCTGCGGCTCCTACCGGCCGGTGTTGGGGCGGTGTTGGTGCGGCAGCTGCCGGGAGGGGCCGGGCTGGCGGCGCGGCCGGGCCGGGCGGGACGAGCGGGCGGACAGCGCGGGCCGCGGGCCCTCGGCCCCACCGCGCCGCCGTCTCCATGGCAACCGTCGCCGGTCGATGACGTCTCCTCGTTCCCTTTACTGTAAACGAGGCGCTGACCACGCCCCCGGATGGCGATAGGCCGCTTTCTGTCGCGCGGTGATGACGTCACCGTTAGCAACGCGTCGCGTTGCCAGGGCGGCCATGGCAGAGGCGGACACGGAGGACGCGGCCCGGCCGTGGCCGCCGCCCGCGGGCGCCTACGCGGAGGAGCGGGGGCTCTTCCAGCTCCTGCAGGTGAACGGGGAGCCTGGGCAGGGAGGGGCAGCGGGGCGGGATCCTGTGCAGGGTGATGGGCGGGTGTCCGCCTGCGGGACGCGGCCGTGGGCTCTCCCGATTAATTATTTTAATTGGCAGTTTCTGAGACTCATAGGTATGATTTGATTTGCGGGAGAAAGTGGCAGCCCACGGAAGAAGGAGTCGGTGGAAGGCTCGGTGGAAGGCGGGGCAGGACGGGAGGGGAGGAGAAAGGGGGGACAATGATAAATTGGGTGCGGGAGAACGCGGTGAGGCTTCTGTGGGGCTGAGCTGGGGCTGTCACTCTCTGCTGTTCATTCCCCCTGGTAAAACCCTTCCCCTTTTGTTCCTGTTGTGCCTGTTCGCCGAGGTGTCAGGAATAAAGCGAGCAAAGTGCCCTTGTGGCGTGGCTGTGATTTCGGTACCTGGCAGGGCTGGTTCCCCTGCTTTAGAGTAGGGTGGGTTTGGTTCTGGAGTTCGGGAAAAGCCCTTGTGTCGTGCATGGGGAGGTTTGTGGGAAGGACTAAAAATCCTGGTGCTGTTCTGGTAGGAGAACTTGCTGGAGAACATTCCCCTGTGTGCTGCTCTGAACTCTGCTAAAAAATCATTTCCGCTCATTCAAATGCACACACATGTTTATTTCCTTTCCCGTTTTTTTGTTTTGGTTTTTTATTTTGGTTGGGTTTTTTTTTTTTGGTTTTTTTTTGTGCTATCTTTTTCTCTGTCTATTATGACTATTGCAGTATAATATTTGTGTTTTGATTTGGGTTTTTTTTAAAAGAAGTACTGTGTTTTGCAAGCCACGAGACATTGAACTCAGCTGCAGGGACTCTTATTACATAAAATGTTTGTGGGATTTACTCAGGGTCGTGCTTTAGTTGTGTTGGAGCAAAATAATGACAGAAACGCAACTTGAAATTGTTGTGCTAAACACTTACAAAACTTAAAATGTAAAAACTACATGAGACCCTAACTATGAACTTCCCTCAGAGATTAACAGAACAACTCATGTGAAATTAAACTGAGTTTAGCAGAATTGGATAAATAAAAGGGTTTGGGCAAGAAACAGTGCCAGTGTCAATCACTGTCACCCTGAACATTTTTTAATTATAATAAATCCAGGTTTTGTTAGGTTTGTTATTTATACAGGTGCTGGTAAGTGTAGTGCAGAATCCAGATTGTTTAGTTTAAATAAATGTTGCTGGAAAGTAATAATTTTTAAATGAATTTTCAATAAAAATACAAATTTCATCTTTTATGCTCTGTGCTACCCAGACCTTGATGCATGAGAACTTGCACGATCACCAGTTAATAAACAAAATTGAGTGTTTTAATTATTCTAATGAAGTGGATGAAGTAGAAAATGAAAATAGGCCACTCTAATAAGAGACAATCAGTTGGTGAGGATATAAAATTTTATGGACTAGATGGACTTTATGGAATTTAGTTGCAGATATAAAAGTGTTATGGCTGCTGTTCAGAAACATCTCTTGCAGCACGAGCATTTCTGCAGCTTGTCTAAATTAGAGCATTAGTTCTGTTTGATGTTTAATTTTAATTAGAGGACTCGTGACTGGGCTGAAATGTCTTGCTAGGAAATGTGTGGATTTCTCAGGGTTTTTCTTTTTTCCTGCCTGTAAAGCCCAAATTCTCCCTGAAACCACTGCAAAATCTCTGCTGTTATGGGTGGCAGCTGAAACAAGGCTCCATATAACCTCAAGGGTTCAAGATGAAAATGGGCTCCAAAACAGACATTCAAGGCAAGGCTTTAAGCCTTTTTTTGCCTTTTTTCCCCCCCTTCTCCCCACCCCTTTTCCTGCAGGAGCCAAGGCTGGTACAGGTGTGAAACGTGCCATTTCTGTGGGTTATGTTTTCAACTGCTCTTGTCTCTTCTGCACTCCTCTGGGCTAGTCAGAAACTTGTAGGAATGTGCTAGAGAAGGCTCATCCTGCCCTGCAGAGACACAAATTCAAGTTAACTCTGGTTTTCAAACTCTTTGTGTGGTTTTTATGTCAGTGCTGCCTCAACCATTTTTAACCCCAAGCTGCTTGAGCCAAACCTTTCTGGTGTCCATAAGTACCATAGATAAACTGAGTTAAATAGGTTGGGTTTTTTTACTGGCGATTTTCTGACCCTCATCAGTTTTTCAGCATCTAAAATAGGTTCTGAAGTCTCAATTTTGTCTGTGAAAGAAAATAAATAAGCATTTATAAGCTGTTTAGGATCCTCATTGTAACATTGCTGTAAAAATGCAAGATATCACGACTGCAGAGCCGTGTTCAATTTTCCTCTGACTTTGTCCTATTTATTTCCAGAACATGCTTGAAGAGCTATTAATTCATAAGCCAGATGATCCCATTGAGTTCATGATAAACCACTTAAAGCAAAACAATGATGATGGTAAGTGGAAATGGAGACACCAGAAATAGTTCAGCTCCTGATTTGTAAACAGCTGTTGGGAGCTGTGCTGCTCTTGGCAGGTGATGGATCAAACTTTTCAGCCTGAGTCTTGGGGAGGGGGGAAAGAAAAAAAAAAATGGTGAGCATTTTGGAATACTTATAGGCAAGATGCTTTTAATTTCTTTTTTTTTAGTGGGTAATCTAATAAGAAATGCACTTTAACAGTTCTAACAATGAAACCCTCTAAGGGAATAACAAAGAGTTCTGGTGTATCAATTATTAATGCCTTCCGTGCCCCATCTGATATTTCCTGTTGTCTTTAAGCTTGCTAATTACTCCTTTTGTCAGGTGTAAATTTGGGTTCCTATTCTACCTGGGCTGGCAGATTCTCTGCTTTTTGATTAGTTTGTTACTCTCTGCTGTTAATGAGTTCCACAGCTCAGTGGCATCTCAGCTGAAGGAACAGTGAGTGTGTCTGCTCCTCTGTGGAACAAAACCTGGTAAATTGAATGGGAAGTCTGTATTCTGCACAATAAAAGCATGTACCCTCAATCAAATTATTTGATTTACAAACTGTTCACCCTTAGGCAGATTATATTTGGATATGCACAAGTGAACTGTAATTTTTGTTCTGCGTGAGCTGTCAGGGAGAGCTGGTGTCATGGAGCTTTGATGTTTCTTTAAAACCAGAGTAAACCATTATGAAAGTTCTGCTGCAGCATCAATGAAATCATTATCACTGGAGGTGCTGTGAGCTCTTAGTGGTGCTGATCAGCTGGATGGTGATTGAAATGCTGCTAAATACGTTAAAGAAAAAAAAAATCAAATCCTGCAAATTGTGCCCAGCCTTTTCTAGTGCAGGCAGCCTGAATAATCAATCTGGTTTGTAGACCCATGGAAAATATGTGTAAGAATTTCCTGCAGTTTGATAGAATGCTGATAAAATTTCTTCACATTGGACTAATATTTGTCCTGAAGCCCCACAGTATTATTTTAACAGAATCAGGCAAGTTTCCATCTCATGACTTCAGTACTTAGAGGCTAAAGACAGAATTACAGCAGTTGTTTGTCAAGGGGAAAATGCTGTCTGCTTTTGGTCTGGAAAACCCTGTTAAGGAAGGAAAGGAACTCCAATTAAAATTAAAGCCTAAATGTTGTTTTAAAAATAAATTATATGGAAAATAATGTAACAGAAATGTGTAGCAGAGTTGATTTTACTTTTTGATCATGGCGGAAGGTGCTGACTATTTAGAAGAAAAAAAAACCCTTATTAGAGCCATCAGTAAAGTGATGAATTTTCATGATCTTGCCTTGCCTAGACAGTTTTAGCCCTAGAGAAAATTTCAAACAGAGATGTGTGGAAAAGAAGCATTGCATCTATCCCAGGTGTGAAGTTAGAAACCCTTTTTAATTAATATTAGGATCTAAAGTACTTTTAAAAATATAAACAAGTCTAATGGTGATTATAGCTTACAACTGCCTCGAAAATATTGTAGGTCAAATGTGTGGCAGAGTGTTTGTGCTTAGGGCTGTGTGCTATTGTTCTTTCATGTCTTCCTTCTAAAAACCTTCAAGGGCCACATAAAGACTGATAATTCTTTGATATTCAAAAAATGCAAGTTTTCTACATGGTGTCTTGGTTTGTGCTAATGAAAAAGGCTTTCAGGGTCTGGGTGGCATTTCTGTGAGCTCAAACCTCTGAAGGGAAAAGTTCTGCCTGAATGTTCAGTATGTACCCTGTGCTTCTCTTCTTTGACAAAGGATTTCTCTTACAACTTAAGCGGATTTTGTTGTATTAATATTAATAATAAAATCTCTTGGATTTATATCAAACTCTGTGAGTCCAGCTGTTGTTTTGTGTTATTCCAGGATTCAAATAGGAATAGGAGTAGGAACCCAAATTTACACCTGACAAAAGGAGTAATTTGTTGTTGCTAAAATTGTTGTTGAATGTTAAAACTTGCTTTACTTGGACGAGTAAATCCCGTAACATCTCATCAGACTAAATACAGAATTAAATCTGATTTTTTACCAAAAATTTTACCAGAATTTTCTGCCTTCATGTAGCTGCTGCTTTGGAGCTGCAGTATTAAATAGTGACTATTTGTTGCTTGGAGGGGTTAAACATTACACCCGTGGTGTCCTGGTGGTGCCCCTGTGTCACATGTTTGGGGAGAAGGCTTGAGAGGAGTCCTACAAGTGTGCAAATGAGAAAATCAGTGAATTACACTGCCCCATCTGCTGCCAGCCACTAAGCAGAGAGCAAACCAGATTTAGTACAAAGTGAGCATTTACAGTAGCCCTGGGCAATATTAAAGCATGAGATGGTGTATATAATGGTATGTTTCGTTTTTTATCAAACGTTTGTCCAAGAAAGCTGTGTATTAAAGCTTCAATACCTAAGGGCTTTCTTGTGAATTTTAAATCATGCTCCTAGTTAAACCTCAAAAGGATCTGTGGATGGAAAGGTTTTTTGATTTTCTTTGAAGTGGTTTGAAGAAGTTGATTAGTGTTGGCACCCAAGCACTCTTTTATGACGCTGTTTATAAATAATTCCTAAGTACCGGGCTGGAGTTTCAAGGTGTTAGATTTTAAAAAAACCCTAGGATTTAATCACATTACATTTGAAAGAAATTAGGTGATAAAAACAGCTGATGTATCCTTTTAAAGTATTTTTCTACATTGTGTACTAGTTCTGTTGCACTTGCAAGAACCAATAAGGGGGGAGTTGTTCTTAAAGCTTCCAAGTCAGATAACTTTGTAAAGATGAATCTGTAATTTGGGTTTCATGTACGTTTAAAAATTGCACCTGCCCAATAACTGTTAAGTGCATGGAAGGCCTCATGAAAATCCATTTCACATCCTTGCTTGTCTGCTCCCATCAGACACGATCTTCCTTGGTTACTGAGAGCTGAGGAGGTTTTTGGGTGAGTGGATCCCCTCTCTGCTCTGACCTGTGTTACTCCTAATAAATACTAACCAGTCCCTCCTGCACAGACTCTGATTTGGGGCTTTTTTTTTTCCCCCTGTGGTAGAGGGGGGAGAAACATCAAAGCTGTTAATATAAAATGACAGTTCAAGGGATTGCAGCCCAAGGTGTATTTATGGAAAAAGTTCCAAATACTTTCCTATGAGTGACTCCATTTCCTCCTGTTTGCCTTGCCTCTAATTCATTCCCAACAAAGCTCAGGGCAGTCATGCCCATTGTGTTGTGTGTGTGCACTGGATTAAGAATTCCTCAGAACTGGGATGCATTTTTTGCACCTTGCCCCCTCAGGGAAAGGAGAAGAACGTGCAGCAGAGAAACACAAGAAACAGAAATGAGGAAAATTACTTTAAATGGTGACTAGGAAAAATTGAAGGCTGCTGTCAAAAAGCATAGTGAGGGAGCTCTTCATTCTGCAGTATCTAAATCTTCTCTGAGCCCTGACACAACCTATTTAGGTGAAACTAAAAACTGAAATATCTTTTCATCACGAAGTGTGTTAGTTCCGAATCAATGTTTCAGGAATAAAAGTCAAACTCAGGTAAGGAAATGTTTATACCTTATGGTTCATCCACTAAACTCTCCATGTTTCAATGGATTGAGATACACATATCTCTCCAAGTGGCATGGTTAGAGTGTTAATCTCATTGACCATGGAGATTAAATGAGGACCCAGGTGGCACTGATTTTCTGTTCCCCCTTTTTTTCCCAGTGGAGCCCAATCCTGAAATCTCCACTGAGGCAGCTTTCCAGCTGAAATAATTGTTTCACGCTGGCTACATTGATATTATGCAATACAAGAGTGGGAAACTGGTGGGGATATTTTGCTGTTCTGCACCTTGACATTTGCATATCCTTGTTCCACAGCTCCAAGAATTTGTGTCCTTGGTCCTCCTGCTTCTGGGAAAACTACAGTTGTGAGTACCTTACCCTCAGTGTGGTAGCACGCCCCACTCACTCTCTTACTTTCTACTGAACTCAGCATTTTGGAGAATTTTATTCTGGGAAAAGAATTTTGAGATTTATCCAAGTGATAGATGAGCACAAGACAAATTAAAGGGCATCATTCCTGAGGGGTACACACCTGGGTGTTACAGGTTAAATGGATATTTTCAAGTGAGGTCTGTTAAGAACTCAGGTAATGAAACAATTGGAATGCAACAGAATTCTGCCTGCCTTGTTTTCCCAGCCTTTTAACAGGACTAATTAACCTGGGGGAAGTAAGTTAATTGCACATTTGTGGTGTTCCCTTGCTGTGAATTGCTCCATTTGCATGGTCAGTTGTCTCATGTCCACTGGCACCGTTAAATGCAAAGGTCAAAGTTGCATTTGAACCTCAGAAACGGCAGGTGATGCTGGTGAGGGCATGGTAGGAAGAATATTTCCTTCTTTAAATTCTGTGTTAAGGTACAGGAGATGAAAAAGTCGTTATTCAAAGCTGGATATTCTTGAATACCTTTATAAGAAACTACTTAAAGTTGCTTATATATGTCTGTGTACTTAAATGTATGGCTAAGGAAAACTCTGTCTTTCTGCAGCCTTCTGAAAAAAATTGCTTTATTTTCTTTCCAAATATTTCAACCTGTATTTTTTTTTTCTCCCCTCAGGCAATGTGGCTTTGTAAACATTTCAATGCCATACGTGTCTCTCAGGAGACTTTGTTATTCAAGGAAGTATTAAGGCAGACAGAGGAAGCAAAGGCATATAAAGAAAGAAACCAGGTGTGTAAGAGAATATAATAACAGTTGTTCTCGTGTCACAGGACAGGAATTATGTGGCATTCCCATGATTTCCACTGCTGGGTTGAGCAGATGAGAGTAAAGACTCTCTTCTCTCTGTGCTGTACATTGGTGTGTCAGGACACAGAGAAGGGGCAGGAGAGGGAGGCAATGCAAAGTAAAGGAAGTCTTGAAAATACCAACCTTGGAACAAGCAGCAGAACTGGGGGAAATCCAGGAATGCACAATCCAGTCTAGAAAAGCTTCATTCTATTATTAAACACAGTGTCTTCTATCTGGGCATGTTTGATAATCTCAATAAAATAAGCATTAATCTCTGAGGTCTCCTTTGGTACAAAATGCTCTGGAAAATATGTACACAAAGAACCTTTTTTTGATCTGACAGTGCTACTTAGTTGTGCATGCTTGATTTCTCTGTAGCATGACACAAATAACTTACTTGGTGCATTAACTCAAAAAGAGGATGACAATCCAGTCAGCTCCTGACAGCCCTGGAAGCTCTCAAGCTGAGGCAGGAGCAGCTGACTCAGATTGTTGAATTTTCCCCAATTCTGTGCACCTGAATTGCTCCAGTCAGATTTTTAAATCCATTCATTGTGGGCATCCTAACTGATGTTCACAAAACATTTTTTCCAGGTTCTATGACTCCCAGGATTAGTTGATCAGTAATGTAATTAATTGTCTTCTTATTAAAAATTAGTGACAGATTGGGAAAACATGTTGAAAGGTTATCTTGAATACAGAGAAGCATCTGATTCGTGCCTTTTTGGCTGATTCCTTTCTCCAGTGTCAAGGAATTCCATGAGAAATAGACTGGAAGAAGTCTGGTTTTTTGTGACTTTCTCTAACAAGTCCACTAGTTTGAGTTTATATTTTGTCCTTTATCACCCATTTTCATAAAAATTTAAGCAATTTCTTATCTGTAGGAATTCTACACCTCTGCTAAATCCAATTTAGAATTGGAATTGGCCAACAGATTTGTAATTTACTGAGGTGGCAGACAGTGTGATACGCAGATTAGGGTTTTTTCCTTAGAAAATTAGGCTAAAATAGGGTGGTGTTTATAAAATTGAATAAAATACTGGATAAGTAAATGAAGTTTGGAGATGCTTCAAGTAGCACACTTCAAGATCTGAGAGCAAAGAGTTCACTGAACTCCCTGAACTCACTGGCAAAAATGTTTGCATTTGGCTGGGATGATATGGAATTATTCTTACTGAGAATATGTACTTTGAAATCTTAGTTCTAATTATTAAAGATTGTTTTGATAGGTTCATAAATTTATACTTGGAGGGGGAGAGTTTAAAACAAAAATTCCCTTTGGTTTAATTACTGTAATTATTAACATATTTCAGACTATACAGATGCACTTTCAAGGGTGTCCTTTTGGGCTTATTTGATTTAAGAAGATGGATGGTGTGGAAGATGAAAGTCAAAAATGTCAAGGCTAATCAGGTAGTGAGGAGGGCCTGCAGAGCAGAGGCTGCTGGTGGTTCAGCACTGTGCAGTTTGCCTTTGGATTTGATCTTTACACCCTACGATGAGGTTTTCACTAAATAATTTCGTTCTTTTGTGTGGGTTTGTTTCTTTGAATATAGCTCCTAGAATTAGGAGGGAGCTCCTGGGTTCCTCTAGGAAACAATGAATGTTCAGGAACAGAACAAGAGCTTTTTCATGAGTTTGGATATAACCAGGGCATTAAAAGGTTGTAGTCCTGGCCAAAGCAATTTAATAAATGAAGAGGAAAAGCGGGAGCTAAGGCTGTGGTTTTTGGAGAGTCTGATGTGAAGATCATAAACACAATTTAATGTTGTTTCTCACTCCAAAGGCTGCTGTGGCTGCATTAACCCCAGAGGCAGAGGTCAGGCAGTTTGAGGTCACTTGGCCAATGTCACTGGATCTGGGCAAATGCTGCAAAAAGCTCTGCAAATGTTTGTTCACGTATTTTACCTACTCATTTTACCTAACTTCAGCCAAGCTTTCATCTCTTTTGTGTTCACCCATTAAAGCATTTGTCTTTTCCTGGCACAGGAAGCCATGGAAGGCACTTTAAAAATCCATTATTGCTCTCTGAAGCTCCATTTTTCAAGTTGGACAAGCGATCATTCACCCACACTACCTGGCCACTTACTAATGAGAACAGCTCAGGTAGTGAATTTTAAATACTGAGTGTTCAAAGCAAAATGTGATCATTCTGCATGTAAAAATACTCCAAAAAGAAGTCAGATATTTTTGAATATTCAGTAAATTGAAGAACCACAAGCTACCAATAAATATTCCATGAACAGAAAAAGAGGCTACATTTTTGGATAAATCATTGCAAATTATTCCCTCATCTCTAGTTATTATAATGTTAATAGGAAGCATCTTCAGGTTTTCCTATAGTGAAGTCTAATGATGAGCTATTGCATGTTTCACTTTTCCTGTTAACTGGTTAAAATAAGAAGTTGAAACAACTGTGGTAATTGTGGGTTTTGTGGGATGGGTGTGCTCTTCATGCTGCACTAAATTGCAGTTAAGGTGTTTGCATAGCACCTAATAACTTCAAACTGCTCCAGAGTTGTGTCACGTCCCTGTGCTTTTTAAAAAGAAATAAAATAGAAGAGAAAAATAAATCCAAGGCATCCTTAACTATGCATGGTCAGCATTTCAGTCTGTTCCAGGGTAAGCCACTCTGAAGGAACAAAAAGAAACCGTTCCAGGTTTGTGTATCCAAAAAAGACCAGCCTTTCATGTGTATTTATCTGAACAAACCAAGTCTAAACATTCATGATACTCAGGATTCTAAAGTAAATTTCTTCAAACTTGATTGCTGTTCTCTCCAAGGTGCCAATTTGGAGAAGCCGGAAATTTTTAGCTGAGGCTGTTTTCAGAGCAAATATATCCAAAACTTCCAAGAAAAATGCCTACTGAAAAAGCTGCCCTACAAAAAAAGTGTGGGAATTTTATGAAAGGGGAATGAAATACAACTCTGATTAGACCAGGCATGGAAATTGATGTTCCTGAAATAACATGGAATATTTAAAATGAATCATGAGTGGTACAGTTTTTCAGCAAATATGGAAATAGTGATTAAACCAGCGTGGGTAGAAAAGTGTTCTGAACCTGACCAAAATCCCACAGCATTTTTTCCTTTACCTGCTCTGAGTGTTGGGACAGCTCTGTGGGCAAGGTGTGGTTTGGCTGTTACCAAATGTGTGTCACTGTCCATTATTGCAGATTCCTGGGAAGTGCAATCCCATCTCCCAGGCTCACCATATATATTTATGTGTTTATGAGAGATAAATTATAAATTAGCTGCCTGATATGTACCAGATATCCTGATTTCTAGTGGAATAATTAGGCATTCTGCAAGCAGCCTATTGAAAATGATTTTGTAGGCCACTGCTCAGTGGGGGGAAAAACTGCCCAGGAAATGAGACTGGAATGGAGCCACAGAGAGCAGAAGGAGCTAAAACACTGAAATACCTGAATGTGTGTCCTTGGCTGGGTTTGTGCAGCAAACCCCACTCCAAAGGCAGCAGTGAGAACAGCACTGCACGGAGAGAAGGGAGGATAAATTTGGTGTAAATTGGTTTGGCAGGGCAGAGCAGAGCAGCCCCCAGCAGCGAGCAGCCTGCTTTGACATGACACATGAAAGGAGCAGGCAGGTCCTGGCTGTCCCTGGCAGCAGCATGGTGCCCCTTTGCAAGGTGACAGGGGCTGCAGGAGGCTCTGACAAAGCACCCTGGGGACCTGCTGGCTCTCAGCAAAACCAGCAATTTCCTTCCCTCCTGCTCTGCTACCTGCCCCAGTGCTGGCTGATGTGAGGAGAGGCACTGAGAGCCGGGGACAAAAGAGATAAACAAAAGCAAACCCTGCCTGCCCGGGCCACCTGGGCTCTGCTGTGTGTGCTGGAGCACTTTCTCCACCCTCCTTCCAAGTACCATTTCCACCACCCCTTGTGAAATTGTTTCATCGTCTAGTGAAGATGATTTTATGAAATCTTCCCACATCATCAGCCAGATTTTTCTCATTGTATGAATTGAAGTTCAAAGGAGTTGCTCCAAGGAATGTTTTTTCCAGATGCCATGAGTCCCAGGATTAGTTGATCATGTAATTATCAACTATGTATTATAGTTGATCAATGTAATTAATTGTCTCATTAAAAGACAATTGTCTAATTATTAACAATTAGTGGCAATTAGATTGGAAAAAAAAATGTAGATTGGAAAAAATATGTAGATTGGAAAAATATGTTGAAATATTATCTTGAATACAAACAAGCATCTGATTCCTGCCCTATCTACCTCTCCCAGCCTATAGAAATACTCATTTTTAGGTTTATACCCTTCAAAGTGATTAGCAAAAAGACATGAGAAGCCACAGGCTATGGAACTAAAGGGAACAGAGAGTCAAGCTCACATTGTTAAGTGAAAGATAATTTATTTTAACTGGGAGGTAGAGAATCTGATTGCAGGCTTGTTTTGTTTTTTCTGAGTATTCATTTACCAATAATGAGAGAAGAAATAAGGCATCTGTTGAAATTATTATTGGCTGTCATGAGCTGCATGGACAGAAGTTTAGACTTTGAGTTAAACTGGCTGACTCAGAGTTTAACCAAGTTCAGCATAAAATGAAAGCCTAAATTAACAGGATAGTGGAACAAATTCTTTCTAGAAGGAAAGGAGAGTATTGCTGATTTCTTGTTAGGAAATCAAATATAATGGAAGAAATGTTGAGGGGTGCTGACCATAGGAACTTTGTTCTTCTGTCACATAGCCATTACCTTCTTACAAAACATCTCTAGAGATGGGCAAAGCAGCAGTCACAGAACTAGTCACAGATGCAGTTTCCATCCCATTCCACAGTCCTGAGTTTAAAACGAAACCAAGTTCAACTGCAAAATACATTTTAAAAAAAGCTTTTGGATGTTGAGAGTTACTTGAAGCTATGAAACAAACCTCCTGAAAATCAGACTCTGTGTTGTTTGCTCAGTGTCTGAGGTTCTGTTTGTGTCACTGAGAGCTGGCAGGTCCCTGATGCTGAGCCCTCTGTCACTGGGGCAGTCAGGGGTCAGATCCTCGTGGTTAAAAGGATGATTTGTGGATGTGATGTTCTTCTGGATCCCTTTGCAGGTCTGATGTCCAATGTGTGTGTCAGTGTGCAGAACTTGGCACTGCTTTCTTGCCAGTGTGCAAAACCCCCATGGATATTCATGCTCTGTGCTCAGCTTCCCTTTAACACTGATTTTTGTGCCCTTATTAACTCTTGGTCATTAACTCATGTTAATGACCCGCGACTCGCGCAGAATTATTTATTTCTTTATTTCCAAGAAGACATCTCACTTCACCTTTAACCACAACAGTGCCTGCATGGTAAAATTCCTTTTGAACTCGATTGTGAATATTCAGCCCTTTTTTTTTCTGTTTTTTTTTTTTTGTTCTTTCTTTAGAAAATTCCCAACGCGCTTTGGGCCAATCTGATCCAGGAACGTCTGTCAAACGTGGACTGCATCAAACAAGTAAGAATTGCTCCTCAGAGGGCTGCTGGATAAGCACTTACACAACTCGTGCCTGGTATTTAGCATTCCAAGTCCTGAGCAGAGCAGGGAATGGGGGCAAATCATCGGGGCTCCCGAGCCAGTTGCTTTCTTGAACATCAGCGGAGGGAGTTTGGAGCTTTATTAACAGGATAAAGGGGAGGATGAGAGTATGCATATGCTAATCTTCCAGCACGGAGATGATCAAAGGCTGAACAAGCAGAGCTTTGTTGATTGCCTGGGGCAACTGGCAGAGATGGAGTGGACAAAAAAGATAAACAGAAAATAGATAGAAATCAATATTGTTAAGGTTTTTGGCTCTTCTTGAGGAAAAGAGTCTTAACGTTACTAATTTCAGTTTTATTTCCGGTTCTGTCTCTTTTTTCTCCCTGTGTTAGGAAACACTGCATTTGAATGTATTGTCTTCTGGGTAATAATTAATATTTTCACTCTTAGCTTGAATGGGTTTAGTTGTGTTCAGATCTGTGGCATACTGTGTTTCTTGCTCCATGTTTCATCATCTGGGAGACTGAAACAATGATTTTTTGATCCTTAAAAAGAAAAAGTAAAGGGATTTGCAGAAATCCTAAATAGTATCAACTTTTCTTCATAAAACACTGCAGACCTTACTCTATAATTGACCTATTAATGTTGACTTTGCAAAGTAGAATTAAACTTTGTGTTGCTGTTCACTGTGCTTGAATGATATGGGTCTGTCTGGTTTTCCTTGAAGGTCTTTTTAGCTGAGCTATTTTACTTCATTTTATCTCATTATAGTTACTTAGCACTCCAGATTATATATCTGGTAGAACTCAATATATTTTTTTTTTTATTTGTAATATATCCACATAGGACTTAGGCCCTTCAGCTGGCAGGAGAACCTGTTTAAAACCACACATGGTATACTGTCCTGTTCATTTGTGTGGTATTTTTAGTTCTTTTATAACAAGAGCTCTAAAACCTCTCAAAAATGCTAGTTTTTTCACATAGGTCTCTTTCCCTGATTAGAAGAACATATGCTTTCAGGAGGTACTTTTCCCAGTGTTTGTTAACGTGAGTTTTACTGTCAGTGTACAAGCAAAATCCATCACTCTCCACAGGCTGCATCCACCTTATTTTCCTTTTTTTTTTTTTCCCTGTGCTTTCTATAATTGTAGGCATGGCTTTAGTTCTCCTGTCAATAATGAGGGATGGGTCTCTCAGTGAGTTATTTTAAGTATTAGGTCATGTATGAGTAAGGTGACAAGGTGGTTAAAATGCTAACAGCTGCAAAGAGTCCTGCCTGCATTTTATGTTCCTGTTGTTGTCACCAGCAGCACTGAATCAGTGCTGGTTGTCTTACAGAACCAGAGGGGAAAAAATCCTTTATGAAGCTTCCCTGACATTCAGCAGGAATGGAGTGGATGTAATCAACCCAGCTGAGGTTTCATCTGGTTTTAGGAAAAACACATTATTTGTTTTTCAAAGGTTGTTAAAAAGGTTTACATTATTTTTACATTAATAGATACCATTTACAAATGTTTACATTAGTAGATAGATACCACAAATTATAATAGATAGATAGTGACCACAAATTATTTTCTCCTTTGAAAGGGGATCTGTGCATTTTATGTGTAATATTTTGTGTGTGTAACTCAAAGTAGAATTAATGCTGTAGGGTTTTTACATCACTGACCAGATTTATGCCATTTCTTTCAAAATATGAGTCAGCATGTTTTCACTGAAAATGTTCACAGATTAGGAGCAGCATGTTGGACCACAGTACCACCAGCTGTTTGTTTTATTTCTCCTTGTGGTGTCATTGCCTTGGCATTAATTGTGCAGCTTTCATCCCACTGACAGTAGGAATAGAGGATTTTTTGTGCTGTTGTTTTGACACTCACAGGTTTATAGATGTCACTGGCATTCTCTAAGGAGAACATTTTTATTGATCAACAGCTCTGCTGAGGCCCTGTGTTATGTGTTCTTGTAACACAAACCTAGTCAGGACTGTGAGGGATCAGGTGGGGAGGTCTTGCAGCACACACAGGAAACTTATTGCAGGCATTATGTTAGAGCCTGGCACTTGTGAGGCTGATACAGAGAATTTTCATCTTGCAGGGTTAGCACATCTTGGCTGCAGCCCCTCTGACTGCTGGGAATTCATGGAGTGGAGAGAGATTGCTCAGGATGTGTTTGAGAGAGAGCTGAGCCACCTTCCTGGATGGTTAGAATCTTTAAAAACAAGCTTAGGCCAGTGAGTCACACACAGAGTGGCAGAATGAGTTGAGACTGGTATTTTTTGTGGCTGCTTTTGAAAGGGAGGGCAAAGAGAACAATGGCTCTGTTTGGTATTACCTTGATTGGCTCTGTTTGGTATTACCTTGATTGGTTCTGTTGGGTTTTACCTTGATTGGTTCTGTTGGGTTTTACCTCGATTGGCTCTGTTGGTTTTTACCTCGATTGGCTCTGTTGGGTTTTACCTCGATTGGCTCTGTTGGGTTTTACCTCAATTGGTCCTGTTTGGTTTTTACCTCGATTGGTCCTGTTTGGTTTTACCTTGATTGGCTCTGTTTAGTTTTACCTCAATTGGTCCTGTTTGGTTTTTACCTCGATTGGTCCTGTTTAGTTTTACCTCAATTGGTCCTGTTTGGTTTTACCTCGATTGGTCCTGTTTGGTATTACCTTGATTGGCTCTGTTGGGTTTTACCTCAATTGGTCCTGTTTGGTTTTACCTCAGTTGGTTCTGTTGTGTTTTACCGTGGTAGCTAAAGGTAATAATGTTTTCTCTTTGAAAATCCCTGCAAAGAAAGTGATTTACAAAGATTTATCCAGGGAGAGAATCTGCCTGTTCACCACATTTTCTGTTTTCTGAGAAGAATGGAACTT
Organism: Molothrus aeneus; assembly: GCF_037042795.1. NCBI lineage: Eukaryota > Metazoa > Chordata > Aves > Passeriformes > Icteridae > Molothrus > Molothrus aeneus. The sequence goes on along the minus strand of NC_089664.1, from coordinate 7,574,164 downwards.
GTTTTAAAACATCTTTACACCTTACTCCACTGACAGAACTAGGGCGCAATCCATGCCTGGATAGAAGGTTACTACTGTCAAGAACCAAAAAAAGATGGCTTCTTAAAGAAACAAATTCATCATGTGAAGTTCTTAATTACACTTTAATGACAGTCAGGAGGGCAAAAAAAGACCAATGTTTGCATAAAGCATGATAGGCATATTTTAAGTCAGGTCTTGCTCTGCTGTGCCTTCTTCCTCTTGCTCCGTTCCCAAGCCACACTCCCTTTCCACTCTTTTTTTTTTTTTTCCTTTTTTTTTTATTTTTTTTTATTTTATCTGTGACATCTGCTTGGAGCTTGTCCCTCCTGTGATAGCACACTACTTGCAGCTGTTCAGACCTCCAGCTCTGAGCTGTGCATGGGGTGCCCTGAGCATACGGCCTTTTTGATGTGTGATAAAACAGAACCGAGCCACTGGGGGTATGGAGAGGCAGTGCAGCAGAATATCAATAAACCTGTTCTGAACAAAGCTGCAGCTCTGTGCTGGAATAGACATTTCACTGAAGTGTCAAGTAGATGGATAATATATTCTAATTAGGGACTGACTGATACCCTGCAACTCAGAGACCTTTGGAAATCAGCTCCAAAATGCTCACTGTTTTTGTAATGTGTGTTGGTTTTGCATTTGTTTAATGCCTTCAAAATATATTTTCTGCAGGGAGCTATTTATTGAGCTTTGTTTTCCTGAATAGCCCAAAATTTTCACTATAAAATTGCTTATTGCCTGTTTTAAGGACCTTTGAAATTTGTGTGTAAACCTCATGAAGTTTGCTGTGGACTGTTAAAAGTATGGATTGGTTATTGTTATAGTATTGTGTTTACTGCCTGTTGCACATTATGTGATTTGAGCCACAAGCAGTAGTGACCTCAGGTTTTGTAGGGCAATTTTTGTTGTTTTTTTTTTTAATTTGTTTTGTTATAGTTTCCAAAAATGTTGCACTCAGAGTGGAGAAAACAAGCCAGATTTGTAGTCTTTGTAAATTGGCGTTGATTTATTTGCCATCAGGCCTCAGATGCCATTTCTCCCTAGAAGATCTGGCCCTATATATATATATATATTTTGCACACAGTATATTCCAAACTAGTGCTGAAGTTCCTGGCATAGCACTACAAACATTGTTCAGCTTTGCCTTCTGCAAGTCTCAAGGGATAAATTGATTTCTCAGCACCTGTGTGACCTTAGCCAGTGGTTCATTCTAATTTGGCAGAGCAAACACTGGGAGTGGCAAAAATGGCTTGCAGTTACTTGAGTCTTGTATTTTCTACATCTGTCAGCAGGATGACATCTTCCTGAAACCAGGCTAATTAAGGAATTTTAAATAATCTGCTCTATTTTCTTGTGTAATTGGAATGGCCCATTCCCTCCCACAGAAGTCCTGGAGATAGATTTCCCTGAAATACTTGGAGAACCTTTGGACCCCACCCTGACAGAGCACCAGATTTATATGGGAGCTGAGAATGATTGCCAGCTAATGCAATATTAAAAATATCTCCTTTATTTCAGCACAAAGATGGCTCCCAGATTTCCTGAGGAATCACAAAGTTATTTGGAGGGGTGGGATAGAACAGCAAGGACTTGTGTGGTCAGGCAGCTGCCAGGTAAATTAGGGAGAGTTCAGAAAATTCAGATGTGAGCCTGGGAAGTGGATTAGATTTCAAATACTGCATCAGACAAGAACTGAGTGAGGCTGCAGCTCTCCGTCGGTATTTCACAGATCCGTAAATGTTTTTTTAAAGATGCTCAATCCAACACTTAGCTGGCTATAACAAGGACTTAAGGGAGCAAAAAGCTCTTTTTTCTTTTTTCTTTCTTTTGCTCTGTTGCTTCATTAGCTCTGGGAACGCTGGTTCCATTACTGTGAGTTTTCCTGTATAATTTAAGAAAATAATGAAAGCATGCATATTTTCCTCAGTATTCTTGGCATTAAATCTGTCTTTAGATTTGTTTAGCTCCTTTTTTTTATATATATACACACAGTGTGCGCTGGTATCCTTTTGAATATTTCAAAACTGTAGAAATTGTTTTGGGTTGTTTTTATTTGAGATGGAAGTTGGTTTGTTTTTATTTTTAAGATTGAAATATGAAAAAAAATCATTGCTACAATGTGTAAGTTCCCATTGCTGTGTGGCAGTGGAATCAGTGCATGCATTTCACAAAAATATCAGTGCTCCATGTTTGCTTTCTTCTCTCACAAGCATCCATGAGAAATAATGTGCTGTGGGAAGATCAGAATGAGGTAATTTCTGTGTAAACAGCACTGAGATTTAGTATGAATTTTGGGGGTTTTTTTTCTCTTCCAGGATCAATAACTGTTTCATGTTTTTGTTCAATAGGGATGGATTTTGGAAGGCTTCCCTGAAAACCAGGAGCAGGCATGGATGCTGCAATCATCTGGCATTTTTCCTAGGCATGTTGGTAAGCAGCACAAGGTTTGTGTGTGATTGCATCCAGCAGGAAAGACTGGAAGGGTTTGTCTCAACAAATCCTCAATAAATTCAATACCAATGCTGGAGACAGTCACCAGAGAGCACGATATTTCAGTAGGGTTGAAAGTCTGAGGTAACCTGGGAGATTTTAAGCCCTGTCTTTCACAGCCTTTTCTCCTTCCATGTCAGAGCTCTGTGAATTCCAGACCCTACACCAAGAGGGTTTGAGCAGCTAAAAGTGGCTTTGCTCCTGACTTCCATCTCTAAAAATCAGCTTTTATCCTCAGACTAAACCAGTTCCTCATGTGCTAAACACAAATTTATGCTTCTGTTGAATTAGGGAATGTAAACTTCACCAAGTGAAGTGGAAACATGATGATTTTAAGCTTGACTTTTCAGAGTGGGGCTGGATTCTGGCTGGTTTGGGGTGGAATGTTTTACAGACCTTGACAGCTGCCCTTGCCATACAGGAGAAGCCACTTGTCCTAAATTATAGTTAAAGCACCTACTTAGAATATAAAAAATTACTACAATTGTGTGGAATGCAGTGTGAAATGATAAATTCAGAGCTTGCCAGTGAACAGAATTTATCCAACTTGATGAATTGTCACTTTGGATTTGATTTGGATGATATTCAACTGTAAATGAAGAACTCAGAATCACTGCAGTAGAGTTAGGCAAAAATGTTTAATGTCTAGTACTTGCATGTATTTTTAATATACCTAATAACATCTGAAGTTGAGTTTTGCTCACAATTATATCTGTGCCACCAAGACCTGAATGAGAATCTTACAACTCAGTCTGTCTAGTTAATCAAAAAGAAGATTGAGAGGAGATGAGATTTACTCTGTGTGAGTACCTTAATAGGGAGAAAAGTGCCTGAAAAAGCCATTTAATACAAAGAAGAAAGTCATAAAAAGAACTTGTTTGAAACCTGTAATCAAATGCACTGAAAATAGTAATTAAATTACAGTGTTTAACTGCAAGGATGATTAGCCAAAAACAACCCAGGGAGCTGACAGGTTCTTCCTCTTTTGATGCTTTCTAATCAAGTTGGAACACTTTTTTATATATTAAAATAATCAGTTTCACTGGTCTCACCACCAAAGAACCTGGGTGAAAAGTTATGTTTGTGTATAGAAGAGAATCAGTCTCGAGTGTTCAGTGGGAACTTCTGTCTGAGGCTCCAGAGACAATGCTTTATTGCTGCTGGTGATGTTTTTTGGATAATGGGGACAGTTAGTGCCCATGGGTACTGGATTCATGGATATTTTATCCCACTGTATTGTTTAGTAGGTGAAGCAAAATTCTGATTAAAAGTGGAGTAAAATATTTGCAGGGAGAATGCTGGGAAAGGAAATATGCTCAAGATAAATTCAGCCACCTTTAATATTAGGACACATCTGAACACTTACAGGGAATAAAGCAAATTATTAACAAGAGCTACACTTTTAAATTTTTTCTCCTTTTTCCCTTTGTGTTGCCTAGTTATGCTCTATGCCCCAGACACTGTGCTGATTGAGAGGAGTGGTGGGAAAAGGCTTGATCCCCTCACACAAGGTGCAGTATTGTTTGTTCCTCACCTCCCCTGCACACTGCAGTGTTTCTTGGTCTCAGAAACGTTGTAGTACTACTGATGGGGTTAAAATTTAAATGGGATCCCTTTAAGAACTAGTAGGAATTTGTAATTATAAATTTCAGCTGTTTGGAAATGGTATTTGTTGACATTGCTTTATTTTCAGTGCCAATAAAATACAGGGAAATAAAAAGCTCAGGATTGAGCCTGCAAACAGTGGACTATGGCAATACAGAATATTTAAAGGTTAGATCTGTCCATATGAGTTTATAATTTTCCTGTGCATATCTGCTAGGTCCTGCTTTGTTTCTGAGGAGCAGGGATGCTTTTAGGGTAAATAAAATCATTTCCATTAGGTTAAATAAAACCATTTCTATTAAATAAAATAAACTGTCAAATCAACTCAGCTCTGTATTGTCTGTTGAGTTTTATCATCAATCATCCATCACGAGATAAAATCCTGCAATTGCTCAATAAAAAAATCAGGTTGGATGTTCTGAGGAGTGGAATTAAGAGGGACATTCTTAATTACAGATCTGTTAATTCATGCTCTTAGCTCCTAACCATGTTTCCTGCAGAGGTTTTCCACACAACCTTTGACTGGCCAAGTGACCCCCTGGTGCAGGAGAGGTTGGTGAAACCAGAAGATCTCTCTGAGCAGGAGGTGTCCAAGAAGCTGCTGGAATATCACAGAAACTTCCCTGAGATTTTCCACATCTACCAGAAAGTTCTGAAATCCATCAATGCAGACCAGCCCTCGGTGGATGTTCTCTCACAGGGTAAATTTGTGTTCTGTGGCAGGTGGAGCGGGTCCTGTTTGAGGGCTGGTTCCTGGCTCTTGGAGTCACTTTTGTAGGATTAGGCAACACAGATGGCTCCCAGCTGAGTTGTGCTCTCTCCAGAGCAGCGTTTTGGCTGTTTCTGGTAATGATTTTACTGGAGTAAGTGCAGATAACTGGAAATGCTCAGCTCACAGCCCTACCAAGGAAGAGCTGAGTCAGTGGAGCAAATGTCACCATCATTTCTGTGAGTGTCTCTTCTAAAAGGGAGCCCTGTGGCTCAATTGTTCATCTCCCAGAGGGCCAGTACCTTCCAAAGTCTGAGAACAACAAGGAGGAGTAGTTCAAAGCTGGGAACATTTCACTGTTTAAAAGCTGTTTGTGCTGGGAGCTTTCCTGTTCTTGTTTGCCTTTGCTTGACTGTAATGCAATCTGACTTTTAATGTTGATCCTTCTAGAAGAGAATAAGGAAACTGCCAGAAAGACCAATTGATGTACTTTGTAGCTGTCAGTCTGCAGATGATCTCTTATATCCCAGTAATTTTGCATCTCAAAAAGGTCTTTTTTTTTAATAACAAGTGCTGCACTTTTAAGATAAACAAGTAGGAAGTTTATATTCTGAATTTCCACATTAATTACCTCTAAATTACTTAATTAAATTTAAAAGTTCATATCATCATTCATAAAGAATTCATGCCTTGAATTGTAAATAAAAATGTGAGTGCCTGAATATTAATTATTATTAATTAATAATGTAGTGAGATAAATTGAAAACTGGAATGAAAAAATCCTCTCTAGATCTTTTTTCTGCAGTGCATCAAGCAGCCAGATTTTTTTTAAAGAATAATTAGATGTGGAGACTGTCTAGGGGATCATTACTCCTAATTAACTTGGTTATTTACTGCAAATTAAGCATCATTTGTAAGCAGGGTGCTTTGCCTGTAATGTTTGTGCTTTTCAATACACTGGGTTGTGGAAAATGTTCAGAATAAATGGAGCACTGCTTGGGTAGCTGATACTCAGGGTTTAGGAAGCCATGCAGCAAACACTATTTTCTAGTAGGATTTTCCAGGTTTTTTGTTTAGATTTTTATTGCCCCAGCTAAAATTAAAAAAAAAAAAAAAAAGAGCGCTCTCATAAAAATGAGCAGTATTGTGGTTGTTTCACACAATTATAAAATGCTGTGAACTGAATGCAGCTGGTGCTGCCCTGATGTGGGAATGAGACCCAGTGCAGGACCCCAGCACTGCAGGAAGGGATGGGTACAATCCCATGGGGCTGCAGTTTTAATTTCTCCATATTTTAGGGCTGCTATGTAGAAATTGGAGTTTGCTGGAGGTGTTTCTTTATCAGAAAATATTTTCTAATCATACCAAAGCATCTAAGGAAGGGTTCCCTGAAAAATTGTTGGTACAGAGCAATGCATTGGCAATGGCTCCTAAAATCCTGATCCTCAAGATGTTCCCCACCAATCCTTTTGTGCTTTTTAATTTAGCTTATGACTCATACAAACAGTCATGTTTAAGCTTGTCCTATTCCTCAGACTAAAATTCTTTTTTTATTGCAAGGACTCTTTAGAGAGTCTCTTATTGGAACTGAAGATCTCACAAAAACTGAGAGGCTGCAGCTGATCTGGGCTCACCTTTAGGTGCACCCACTGCAATCCCAGGGGAATCAGAGCTGTGCAGATGTGTCCTTGCTGCTTTGGTCATGGCCAACCAGAAAGTTTAACTTTGGCATTTGACTGATCCCTGGAAAAGCCAAAAGATGTCACAAGTATGGCTTGGGCTGCTCCCTTCTCTGGCATTCTCAACCATCAAATGGCCATGGCTATGTCCAAATACAATCCCAATTTTGTCCTCACTGCCAGTGCTGTGACATCTTTTGGCTTCTTGGTCATCTCTCAGGTTCTCTTTTGGGAATGTAACCAAGTCCAGGCCTCTATAATGTGGCAGTGCTGATGATGCTTCACATGTCCCCTGGTCTTTGCAAACCTGCAGGTTGACCTGAAGGTGCTATTTCCTGCTTGAAGCAAAATTTAGGAGGATTGTGTCCAGCAAATGGGTGGAATCAGGCAGAGAAGCTCAAATATTCTTTACAAGTTACACAAAAAGGATGGGTAAAAGAATAAAACATCCACCCTCAGTTCTGTGTTGTCAAGGCTGAGCAGTGTCATGACACACTGTGCTACAAGTCTATAATATTGTAATTAGGAGTCTTAATCACACACAGCTGGATAAATGTCATTAATTTAACATCCCGAGTTTTTACACTTAAATATTTGTTCAGAAACTGCAGAAAGTATTAAATGTAATTACAGCCCTCTATAATTTGCATGGTAAAATTGTAGCTATCAAGCAAAAATTACTTCTGCTAAAAACAACATGGTAAGAGAGCAATTATTAATTGAATCTGCTCTTTAAAATGGTTTGACAGGCACTGATGAAAGACAGAGGAGTGTAATGATAGTGAGATTTCTAAAATGCCTCTCAAAGTAAATTGCTGACAGGACACTTTTATATCAGTGTCCTGATTTTGGGTGCAGAGTCTGGATGTTCCAGTGACAAAATAAACCATGATCAACATTCTATTAAGAGAAGAGAGCAGTTAATGAATGATTACATTTTTTAAAGAAATGGGTTAATCTTTTGCCTTTAAGAGAGTAGTTAATCAATGATCATATTTCTTTTTTTAATAGAAATGAGTTAATTGTTTGCCTTTCTCCCCTGCTGCAGTTCTTGCCTTTGTCCAAACCCGGCACCGATCTGCTGCCCCCTTCACGCCCCGGATTCTCTTCCTTGGCCCCCCAGGCAGTGGGAAGAGCCTGCAGGCAGCACTAATAGCTCAGAAATACGATGTTGTCAACAGTAAGTTCTCAGTAAACGTGCACTTTGCTCAATTCCCCCTTTCTCTCTTTTTGATCTTTCATCTTTTGCTGTCTGTCTGTCTTACCTGCTTATAAAATGTCTCTCTTTGTCCGTTGCTGTGGATGTCATTTCTTTTGAGAGAACTGAAAAGTATCTGAATGAAGAAGTGTAAACCAAGTATATATTCTGTGACAAACCAGCTCTAAGGCTTTTTTAGTCATCATTTCATCATTTTTATACCTTTTACATCTGTATTTTTCTATTGTTAGACTCCTGCAGTGCTCTGAATTCTTCTGTGGATCAGTGGATCATGAGTAATGATTTCAGTTTCAGCTCTCTGACCAAAATTGGGGCACTTTTAAAATAGAATTCACTCTGAACTTTAGTGAGGTCTCAGGCTCTGCACAGCTCCAGTAATGTGTGAGAAAATGAAGGAATTAGTTAAAAGTGCATCATCTTTCTTCTGTCAAGGAAGACCAAAAAATTCTGCATGAGACTTGTTCATGATTAACATTTAAATGTTAAAAAGTTCTGTGTATATAAAAGTGCAGCTTGGTGAGGATCAGTGCAGTATTTTCCATGTTCTGTAGTGTCTTCTAACAGTGGAGTGGCCATAAATTATTTTAAACAAATGTCTGGTAACTGTAAAATTTGCTGATTAGTCACATCATGTTAGTTAAGCAAAAGGCAGTTTTAATAGAATATTTCTGCTGTCAATTATTCTGCCATTGCTGTATTTTAAAATATCATGTGAAAAATGAAATATTTGTAGATTTTTTCAAAGCTGTATTTTTATTAATTGTGTAATTGTCTTAAAGAAAACAAAACATGCTTTAATATATTAAAATAATTTTGTTCTTGTCCTTTTGAATTTTTTCAACTTTTTTTCTAAAACTGCAGGTTTCATAGTGTTCCATCTAGGTCAAAATTTGCATTTTTTTTCTAAAGTAACTACAATATGAGAGAGTTGCAGCTCTTTTTATTAAAAATCATTACCAGTGCTTTACCCATATGTTGAATTTTGTTTTAAGTGTTCTATAACCCAAATATTAGAAGAATTAAGTATTTAATACAGAGTTGGAATACCATAATTTTTCAGAATAATATTCAGCATACACTTAATTTCTATTAGGCCATTGGGCTTGAAGCTCAGACTCAAAAATTTAAATCTATATTTCAATAGTCTCATGAATTGGATTGAATTTAGGTGTGTACTCATTAGGTGTCTTAGACTGGGGTCTGTGCACTGAGTTTCTGTTGTGTTTTTTACCCTATTTATTTTTAATATGAATTTGCTTCTCCAGGACAACTGGTGACTGTTCAAATTGTCACTTAAACATTGAATTTTATCAGCTTTGTCCCAGGAGCAGTAATGGGGGGGTTCTCACTCCTGTTGGCCTGGCAGTGTCATTAACAGCAATAAACTGATTAAAGGGCTCCATCTTCTCCCATCAAAGGCAGGGCCTGTCAGTGCTATTGATTCCAGGAAAAAAGGAATCAATTTAGGATTATTAATTGAATAATCTCCAGGGGGACCTATAGCTAATATTTTTTACCAAATTGGAGTTGTAACCAGGATTTCTGCTGTGGTGTGACCTCTCCATGTCTTGGTTCCCTCCCTCACCTGGGCAGCCAATGCCCTCCAAAGCCAAACCAGGAATATTTAATGTACAACTGTCCTGGCTCAAACCTGAAATCTGCATCTCCTGGTGTTCTGTGTGTGTTTGAAGTCAATGATAATACTGCAATAGCACAGGTTTTTTTAAATGTAATCCTTACATGATCATTAAATGATCCAGGGAGGCCCTTCCTGAACTGAGCATTATGCTGCACCTCCAGCAGAGTGGTTCAGATGCTGTTCAGCAGCTGGAACTTTATTCAGTAATTACAAGTTTATAAAAAGTGCAAGCCACTAGCAATCCCTTGAGTTGTTATTTCAGAAATATATTTGATTAATATCATTCTCTCCATTTTTAATATGTTCTTTGCCAAATACATTCTTTTTTTTTTTTTTCATTCCATATCCTCACTCTCCTTGCTTTTCACTCTACTTGGCCAAAAAAACCCCAACAAAACCCTAACAACAAACTCAGAAAACATACAACTTTTATTTTATTCAGTGACCTTATTCCAGTATGCAGCTTCTGGGTTCTTTTCTTTGCTTTGCTTTGTTGCCTCCTTTTTAAAATTTAACCTTGTGTCTTTTTTGTTCTTCCTTCCTGTTAGTTTGCTGTGGGCAACTGCTAAAGGAAGCTGTTGCAGACAACACAAAACTTGGAGAACTCGTTAAGCCTTACATTGACAGTGGATGCCCAGGTAGGGCACATTGTTGTCTCATTACACTGTAGCTACAAATTTGTAGCCAAAACCAAATCGTGAGTGAATTTTTGTTGGTCAGATTCTAATCAGAGTAGCCTGGAAGTCAATTAATTCCATTTATTCCATGGGCTTTGTAGGACTCTGTTACAGAAGTTTGATTTCTAAGGGGATTTTTATATCCTCAGAGCAAATATTCACTGTTCGTGCAAAATTCAGATTTCTTGTGCACATTCTGAAATCTGAATTCCATGTTTTAATCTCTAATTAAATCTAAATCAGTTCAAACTGTTTTTAAAGCACACTATTGTGTCAAACTGCTTTCAAAGCACAATAATACGTTTTATTTTATATTTGGATGTTGACTTTTAGAATACTACCATAGTTTCCTCTGCTTTCATGGAAATATTTTAAACATAAAGCTTCTTTGTACTTCATTTCTATCAGCATTTTTGGTTGTGGGAGGGGACTGCCATGACAAATGTTGGGTATACTTTGCTTTTGGAAGGTTCTGCAGGGATTTCATATAAATCAAAAACACTGTGAGCTCCTGAGGGCAGCAGCTTAAACCTGCTACAGTTGATGTGCTTGTCTGTGTGTGGTGGGTGCTGGAAATCAGAGAATATCTGGAATTAAAGAGGAGCAGTCATGTTGCAGGAGGGTGGGAGAATGTTTATTTTGCCAAATTGCAATGGCCTGGGAGAGGAACTTTCAGTGCTGTTTCTGGCAACAGCCCAGATGGTTTCCAGTGGTACAAACACCAGGAGACAATTGTGCTGAAATGGGGAAATCTCAGTTAAACTTCAGTATTAATGGAATTTTGAGCAAAGTCCCCCAGAGCAAAGAGAAATCTTTGTTGTCCTTTATTTTTAGCGAAGAAATGTATTTGGTAAGGTGAAAAGCTTGAAAATCTCCTTTGTTTTTTGCACAATAGCTTAATTCTGAGGCTGAATTAGACAGCTCTGAAACACCAGCCTTTAAAATTAACTGAGCTTAAATCAAGGTTCCCTTGCTAGCAAACCCAGAGATTCAGGACTTTTCCAGAAGATCTTTGGCAGCCTGCAGCTTTGGGGGTGCCATCCCTCTGTCAGGCACTTTATCAAGCTACAGGATAAAGGATTTTAACTCTGACCTCCATCTGCAGTGCATGGATTGCATTTATCCCTAATTCAGTCACCAGCTCAGAGCACTCACAGCAGCCCCACACTGCTGGGAGCTGCTCTGGGGCCATGGGCAGGGACAGCAGGAATCTCTGCAGCCTCACAGGGGAAATCTGGGTCCTCTGGAATGGGCACAGAGATCTAGGAGAGGATTTTCTGGGTTTGAGATACCCAGAATGGGCATTGAACTCAAAGGCAGGAGATCTCAGAGTGTGGTGTGCAGGGGTTCTGGGGTCTCCAGGTGTGCCAATAATTCCTTCCTGTGTGATCTGGTTTGACCTGAATGTGGTCAAACACATTTGAGTTTTGAGTTCAGTTTAACTCCCACATAGAAATCCTTTTAAGCTCTAGCCCTGACTTGCATGGTATCCATTAATTTCAGAATCTGGTGTGCATGCTGTAATTTCACTGTCTGCTCATCTCTGTGGAGAGGAGGATTGTAAATACCTCACTCTCTAAATTTCAATTATGGCTGAGATGGGAGTTTGGATGATCTGTTTATTCCAAGATTGTTCCTTTAAGAGCTTCCTTTACTAAAATGTTCTTTGTGTGTTTTATAAACTTCATCTTAACCATTAAAGTTCCTTAAAGGAGATGCATTCCCAGTGGAGTAAAATAATTGCACAGACCATAATTTTTAGCCAGTCCTAAAAATATGCACATCCTTAGTCCAAGGGAGCTGCTTTCATTTCAGGAAAATGAAATTGAAGTTGTAATTCCTTTCTTCCTCCAAATTAGAAATTATTTCAGATTTAGATTAATTTTTTTAATACAGCATGCACAGATAAAGCTGTACAATACTTCTGAATATTAATAGGGATCATAACAATATTTCTGTGCATTATGTTAAAAATTCTCCCTTAGATTTGCTGATATGCACATATATATTTTATTTGGTGGGACACAGCACAAAATTAAGGGCTGAATAAAGATAAATATCATCCAGCAAAACCAGAAATAATAAGTTCTGTCATTTTGCTAATCCTCCTCTCCCAGGGATAACAAAGAATGAATTTACATTAGTAAACACTAACAAGAATTCATTACTGCCCTCACAAGAGGCTTGGAGAAAATGGAATAACACAGGGTACTGAAGAGGAAAGGTGGGCAAAGAATCTTTGCATCTTTGCTCTCTTGCTGCAGCCCAGGTTAAAACAGGGGGGAAATTCTCCTGCTATGATTGACTATTGATAGTTTCCAGAAAAATCTCACTTGCAAAAACTCAGTGTAGCCAATAGTGGTGGTGGAAGTGGTGGAAGTGAAAAAGCAAATAGAACTTCAGCCTTTCCATTGCATTTCTGGTTGTTGAGAGGCTTAGCTGTTCCTGTGGGTGGGGAGCCCTGCAAGTGACATTCCACAGAGCAGGGGAACAAAAGGCAGACCAGGAAAAATGCTGTTCTCAAATCATTGCTTGTCAAAACGAGAGCCAGTGCCATAAAATCTTGAGGACATGCCTCATATATTCTTAAAATGCTGCCCCAGGGGACTGATCTCAGCGTGTTTCCCTTCTTGTGGACAGCACTGATTGCATACAATTAGTGATTTAAAATGTGCCAGCAGGGCGTGGTGTGGTGCTGCAAGGAGGCTCAAAGCCCTGCCTGCTCAGAGCTGACTCATTTTTGAGTTTTTGAGGCTGCCCACTGCCTGTTCTGCCCCAGTTCTGCTTGGCTAACCCAGATTCTTCATGACTTTAGGATCCATCCACATTCTTTGTGTTCTTTTTCCTGTACTGCTGCTTCATGTTGACGCCATGCATTTCCAGGAACTGCCCAGATAATTCTGTTATTCACCCCAAAAGGCAACCCAGTATTCCCATTGTCAGTATTTTCTGATGTTTGCTGACCTGCTTTTTGTCAAAATCCTCAGTTTTGTATATGGTGATTTATTTTACCTAATGAAGGCAGCATAGGTATTTTTGAGCCCATTAATTTTTTAATTCCCAGGACATCCTAGTCTACAATAGGTGCACACTAGATATTGAAAAATGCATTTTTGGTGATAAGTTCAGTAACCTGACAGCTTTCTGCCTGTCATAAACACAGAGCTGTGCTTTGGACAGCCAGTCTGAAATGCAGAGATTGCTCCTTTAGGAAGTTGTGGTCTCACTGAGTACTGGGTAGCTATTATTCACTATACTCTGGGCAGAAAATCACCAACATTGGAGTCTAAGACCAATCTTCTGGCCCCTAACTCAAGTTAGATTAACTCTTGATCAATAATCCTAAATTCAGCACTCACCATTTGCTTGGGCAGCCTGGGAAGAAGTGGAGTAAGAGGTGAGTGCAGTGGCCAGAACCCTCCCACAGGCAGCAAGACAAGTGCCATAAATTAATTTATTTGGTTTGATTCCTTCTGAAATGTTCTGAGGAAGCAGTTCCATAGACTTGGCCCTCCCCTGGACAGATGAGACCTGGAGGAAACCTTCAAACAGAATTCCTGTCCTCAGGTTGCTCCAGTTCTGAGGAGGCCTGGACACGTCTCACTGAAAACATGGACAAAAATTAATTAAAAGTTCCATCTGCATGATCTTTGATCACCATCTTAAAGATGTCTGTCAGAATTTGATACCCAGGGAGAACAACAAAAAAAATGCAGAAAGTATTTTTGATTTCCCCACCTAAATGTCCCTGGTGTTTGCATGGTATTAATGGAGGGACAAGCAGAAGCATTTTGGGGGTATCACAAAGATAGGGGAGGTCATCAGTCAGTTGGAATCTGCATGTCACTCTGTCCAGTTTTTGTGGTGAAATAGCATGGAGTGATCACTGCTAATTAATATATCTGTTTGTGAGGCTGGAATAAATAGAGCCAAGAAAAGTGAGATGACAGGAAAGCAGAATGAAGGGAAAAAACCACTCCCAAACCAGTAAGATTCTGCTTTTCAGCTGGGAGAACTGCTATTAGTTTGGGTGATTGGGTTTTCTCCCACCAAAATGAAGATTCAGGAGGTAAGAGAACTGATTCAGGGAACACACATAACATTGCACTGTTTGCAGCCTGTTAGAGTTGAACACACACAATCTGTGTTGGTTTTTTCCTCTCCCTTTTTCTATTTTTTTTTTAAGTTGTAATATATGAAGCTGTCCCCAGTGGCAGTCTGCACGTAGGGGGTAAAATCTGGAATTCCCTAATTTCTCCTGTTTTTTAATAAAAACTATTACTTGTACAAATACAGATCTCCCCTTATTTTAAATTGCAGTGGTTTTAAAGGGGTGCTTTTTGGTGCAGCCTCTGAAAGTTGGGGGTCCCCTGGTGATTGTGATCACAGTCTCACTGAAAACACTTTGCTCTGTTGAGGGTGGGTTTGTTTTTTGGTTGTTTGGTTTTTTGTTGTTTTTTTTTTTTTATATTTTCACATCAAATTAATATTCTCATCACTGAGCCTGAAACACAGATTTGACAATAGAGCAGCTCCTCTTTGTTAAAAACTCGCCGAGACTTCCCGAGTTAAAAGGACCAGTAAATCTTGATATCTGAGGGGGTAAGCTCAGTTTTTATTCCTTGTTTTTAAGAGTGCTGTACTGGAGAGCTGCAAGCTGTCTGAACATTGCACAGACCCTTTGGGAGCTCCATTGGTTTTCAGCAAGCCTTTGCATGCAGTGTGTTTGTACTGGCTGAAGACAGCGCATGGCTCTCTAAATAATTTACAAGTTGATTAATAGACTCACATGGGTATAATTAGAAGAGGGAGAGACAGCAGCTACAGTAACGGGTACAGTGCTTGGGGGAACTGGAGACTTTATTTTTTTTAAAGAAACTTTCTAGGGTGCTGGGCGTTTGAAGATAAGTTGGGAAGAGCTCAGTGCCTCTTCTCTTTTGAAGTGGAAATAGGACAGTTTGAATCCGTCGAGTTTAATTTTTCACAAGCTTTAGGGGCCCTGCAGTGCAACTCCCTTTTTATTATTGAAAAAAACTCTCCATTTTTCTTTCATTTTTTCACGCACATGCACATACACACACACAGAGTCCAAACAGGAGCTAATAAACAAATCGATTTTCTGCTTTATTTAAGTTAGTTTTACAGCAATTCTGTAGCTCCCCTAAATGTGCAACTTGCTCACAAATAAACTGTGTAAAGTTACAGAGATATTTATGAATACACCACTCTTTAATTTATGCATTTTTAAGAAACCTTCACCTCTGTTTGACAATGCTTTTGAAGTAGCTCCATTTTTCAAGTCAAACTTTTGACTTTTCCTCTGGGACTGCTACAAAGGTTTTTTTATGGAAAATAGGTAGCAGTCTTTTTTCCTGCTAGAAGAAAATTGGTGGTCAAGAGAACGTAATAAAATTTATTTTTTTTATTTTCTCTTTTAGGTGGCCACATTTTTATATGAGATGCAAGGTTGTAGAACAGAAAGTTTTAAATGCAGACATATAGGCAGTAGGTTGTAATTTTCTTCCCTGAATTTTACTTTTTCATGCGTTGAATCACTACAAGATGATAAATCAGAATTCCCTTTTCCTTTATTTGAAAATCTAGAATGTATTTTTCTTTATTCCACAATCCAGTCTGGCAGATGCTCAGGGCTGGAGTGAGCCTTGATCTACAAAGATATTTTTAAAGGCCACCCCACTTAGGAGTAAAAACAAAGCAACCAAAAAATCCACGCCAAAAAGCCAACCCTGGAAGCCAGACCAGGCAAAACAAATGTGATTTGATTAAAGAAAGGAGTGCAGTTGTTTTCTGGAGCAACTGTGATCATCAGTCAGTTCATGGATATGGTCCTGCCCATATAAAATGGTTTTGCAGTGGTATTCACCATTCCTGCTGTTGCTGGAGGATCAATATTCCAATATTTGTGCCAGAAACCCTCATGGATTTGAGTGAAGATGTGGCCCTTGGCCATTTGGGGCCTCGTGGCTGTCAGGGGCATTTAAACAGCAAAGTACAATATAAATGTGAAGTATTAATCTTTTATATTTATATTGATCTTCACTGCTGACAGTTATTCTTTAAAATTTAGGGAAGTGTCCTTTCCTTGAAGCACTGTCTCCTCACCAAAGGGCTGCTAACCTGAATTCTGGGTGGTTTTTGAGTTTGGGGTGGAGATATCATGGGAATCTTTATACAAAAGCCAGAAGGAAAAGCACATTGCATGTTGTCAGCATCCCCCTTTTTTTTGGAGTTTAACATAAAATTCTGGATTTGGCTCTGTTTCACAGGGTGTGATACAAACAGAGCCAGGCTGCTGCATGAAACAGCCTGACAAGGAAAACATGGAGCAGCTTTTGTGCATCCTTTTATATTTTTAAATGTCCCTTTAGTGCGGCTGGGAGGTGTCAGGAGAAGGGGACACACAGCACAGGGCAGGATCCATCCCACCTGGAGCAGGAGCTGGCAGGGGTGAGGAGCCCCTCCAGGAGCACCCTCCCTTCTCATCCCACGGGAAGCAGGACTTGGTGTAAAAAGCCACAATGTTTTCGACCAATTTATTCCTTTTTTTTTTTAATATTATCATTGTTAAGAAGGGTTTGTAGGTCAAATTCTGCACCGTGTTCTTCAGCAGAGCTGAGCTTTTAGAAATAAGGAGGAAATAGGAACTTGGTTGATAATGGAAATGTGGAGTCCAGTGGGTTTGAAATGTAGCTGTTCTCTGTCCAACTGTTGTCTCTCTGTAAAAACAAAAGGAGTAAAAAGAAATAAAAATGTCCATTTATGATTATATATGATCGATAATTTGGGATTGTAGCTGCTTTAGAAATAATATCATTTCTACTTGAATACAGCTAATTCCTATTTTAAATTACCAAAAACCTAAAAAACTAAAAACAAAATCAAGGAAAGACTGGTTCTAATATAAGCTAACAAGCAAAAATATGTTAGAGGTGGAAATTAAATATTTTATCACATTATTTGTTCTACTGTATTAAAAGAATGACTCCGATTCTTGCAGAAGCCCTTCTCAGCAGTGTCAAAGGAGCGAGTGAGAGGGGATTTCTGTAGGAACGGTCCCTGTGATGGATCGATCACCGCCCGCAGCGGTGCCAGTGTTTGCTGTCCCTTCTTCGAACCCGACAGAACCGGAGATGCTTTCAGTGCTTTCGTGCCAGCCCGGCGCTGCCGGGGTTCCAGGAGGCCTCGGCAGCGTCCGGAGCGGGCGCGTTTTCCCCGAATTCCCAATTTTTCCCGACATTTCGGCGGCGCCGCGGCCGCTGCTGCCCGCGGGGCGGGACCGGCTGCGCTGCCCGCCGTGACCGCGGGGTGGCGACAGAGAACGGCCAAAGGGCCGGGCCGTGCGGGGCTGAGAGCGGGACCGGCCCGGGACAGCACCGGGACCATACCGGGACAGCACCGGGACCATCCCGGGCCGTGCGGGGCTGAGAGCGGGGACAGCCCGGGACAGCATCGGGACCATCCCGGGCCGTGCGGGGCTGAGAGCGGGACCGGCCCGGGACAGCACCGGGAGCATCCGGGACCACCGGGACCATCCCTCGCCGTGCGGGGCTGAGAGCGGGGACAGCCCGGGACAGCATCGGGACCATACCGGGACAGCACCGGGACCATCCCGGGCCGTGCGGGGCTGAGAGACCGGGACTGCACCGGGATCGCACCGGGAGCATCCCGGGACAGCACCAGGAGCGTCCCGGGACAGCACCGGGAGCGTCCCGGGCCGTGCGGGGCTGAGACCGGGACCATCCCAGGACCATACCGGGACAGCACCGGGACCATCCCGGGACCATCCCGGGACCGCACCGGGATCCTCTGGGGCTGAGAGCCTCGGGACAGCTGGGACCATCCCGGGAGCGCCGGGATCCTGCGGGGCTGAGACCCCCGGGATCATCGCGGGATCAGTCCCGGGATCCTGCAGGACCGCGGGACTGGAGACCGTCGGGACCACCTCGGGATCATCCCGGCACCGTGGGGCTGAGACCCCCGGGATCCTCCGGGACCCCGCTGGGTGTGGGGGCCGGAACCCCCCCTGTTCTCCCGAGGACCCTCGGGGTGTTGGGGTCGGAGCCTCCCGGCTCTTTCCCCCCGGAGGAGCCGATCCCCGATCCCGACCCCAGCCAGGCGAGCCCGGTGTTCTCCTGCCGGTGCTCGTGGTTATTCACGGTACCGGGGCCGGCTGCGCGCAGCCCTGCCCGTCCTCACCCGCCGAGGATCAGCCGAAATTATCGATCAGCCCACGCCGTGGTAAATCACCGCAAAATCATTCTCAAACACATTAAAAACCAATTTATACTGTCTCGATCGATACCGTCTCTCAGCGCCTTTACGTGGGCAAGAAAACAGAGTAGAAAAAGGCAATTACTAATTGTGAATCATCCAGAGTTTCTAGAGCAATAAAATAAGGAAATCTCACGCTTTGCTAAATTTGGGATTTTGTGGACAATTCAGGAAAGTAGCATTTGGCAGTAGCTCGTACTCAGGACAAGATGTTACTTGTCAGCTACTGGGATCAAGCCTCAGGCATCTGAATTAGCTGTGAAAGTCTTTAGACCTTGCTAAAAAAAAATCTCTATAAGCAGGATAAAGCATGGATGGACAGTATTGTCAAAAGGACCTTTCAGAGTGCAAAGCTGACAGAATTTGGATCTGTAAATGCATTTATGCTGTACTTAGAATCGAGGGTTTATAGGTTTGGAGAAGTGAGCTGATACTCTTCAAAAGTCTGTTTTAAAGGGAAATACATGGAGGAGGTATCAATTTAAATATGATAATTGTATAGCTCGGAGCACTGACAGCACTGAAGTTATTGGAGAATAGTGCCCTGTAATCTCTCAAGTGGTGTTTTCACCTTTTCAGGCGGTGCCTTTAATGTTCTATTACTTTTGTCTGGAGCAGATGGTGTGATTTTGTAACTGATTGCCTGATTTTGTAACTGATTGCCTGATCCTGGTTTCTGTTAGTCCTGCAGATCCACGGATTGGGGAAGAGCTAATAGGCCACACTCTTGTGAGCTTCAGGAGGACGTACTTCTCATGAGAAGCACCTGAAAAAATGGTGCTTTTTACCTCTGAAAACCTTTGAAGCTCTGAGAAGTAAATTTATTTTTTAAATGTTCTGCTGGAAGGTGCTGATTTACAGCCCCGGAGATGGAAAATCTCTGGGTGTCCACACAGCAGCTCCAGCACGAGCAGCAGCACTTTAAACCTTGTCCCCTTGCCTGATCAAACCCCTGGAATGATTAAATCACTTCTCAGATCCACAGCTGCCAATTCAGGGGCATAGTCCTGATCACTTACATGGTGAAACGGGCTGGGAGATAAAGGAGACACAGAGTGTGGGTTGGTGTAGGCATGGACAAATTACATTTCCATCTGGGGCTGGCTTCCATCATTCTGCTGCTCTTCCATGCCTGGGGTTTGCTGTGCTCCTGGTCCTCAGCTGTGCCTGATGCTCTCAGGAGTCACTGCAGCTCAGTATCTCTGCAGCTTTACTTCTGAGGGGTGAATTTTACTCCCGTGCCTCGATTTCTCTCCCTAATAGAGATGTGCTCCCACCTCACCTCGTCTGGATATCTCCTTGCAGCAACACATTGTAATTTTTACAAGTAACTTACCTTTGGATTTCTCTAATGATAAAGTAAAATCTCTCTTGAGTCTCATTCCCCCAACTTTCAGAGTTGGAAACTCACACAAGCTTATGTTGAAAAGGAATTGATTATTCAAAGCTCTTGTGCTTCATAATCTCCTTAAAACATGTAGATTGACTGTCTCATCAGGAAATCTCTATATTTTACTTTGCTATATGCCCATTGGGTTATGTGCTTAAGACCAGGAGACCTCTGGCTAGTTCCTCACAGGCTGTGTGCCACTCCAATTACAGGTTATTAATTTGCCTTGCATTCCAGAGACAGTTCCACATGAGTGAAAAGGAATTCTGTACTGCAGAGTTCTTCATTACCTACTCTGTCTGTACTACAAAATAAGAATAATACTGATTGTTTTTTTCCTCTCTCTCTTTTTTTTTTTTTCCCTTCCCTCTGGTCTGTGGAAGATGTTTTACAGTTTTAATGCAGCTGTTTTAAGTGTGACTGTTCCTGTTCAAGGGCAGCTGATGTACTTTGTAATGCCACCAAGCAGCCAACAAGCTCTGTTCCCCCATTGTGTTGAAGTGATAGGTATGTTTGCTAATCAAGAGGAGAGCAGAGCTTGCTGTCTGACTTGTTTATGTTTTATTTCTCACCATCAAGCTTTAGAGGGAGGCACAGAAAATATGTAAGCATCTATATTATTCAGTGATGTATATGTGTACATGGTGCTGCTGATGTCTTGCAGTCACTCCTGGCTGAAGGGAGAGATGTGGCAGGTGTCCCCAGCATCCCTCAGAGCACCCCAAACCTGGCATGCCATTAAATAAACTATTAATTCATTGCCTCTGAATCTCAGGTTTTATCCCCCCTTGTGTGATTGGTTCAGTTTTTTTCCAAAGTAGTGACCACAGTGGAGGATTTTGGTCATCAGAGTTCACAGGAGCTCTGTGGGAAGTGCTCAGGCCCAGGAGATGCCCCAGGTTCCCACCACAATTTCTGTTCAATTTCCTCCTAGGCTGCAGTGTTTCTCCTTCCCATATGAAGGATGGAAGCAATGTGGAACTGGGGAATCTCCCAGGATGTGCAGGAAGCTCAGCAGCACAGGAGATCCATTTTCTGTGCCATTCCTGGGCCTTCCAGCCCTGACCCCTGCTCAGCTGACAGGGATGACAGCTCTGCCAGAATCCTACTGCAGTTTTACTCATTGTTTGGAGGTTTTATTCCAATTCCTTGCAAAACTGTTTTCAGCATTCTGAAATGACAAAATAAAATCATGTCAGCTGGCATCTCTGTAAATCCCTGTCAATGATTCCAGCAGGAATTGTCATAAAATAACACATATGAAGAAAGTTTAGTGCTGCAGCCAGAAATTCTGGACTATGGGAAAATTCAACTGCTCTTTGTATGGAATGCATTTTTGGGAAAGAGAAATCTTGGGTTTGTTTTTTGTTCTTTATTCCTGCTAGGATGTGTTGGGTTGGTATTAATTCTTGTAAGCTGGGGGGTGGAGAGACAACTGCCCTGGAAAGAGCACTGAAATTCTCCTGCTCTCCCTGCCATGCCTGCCTGCAGCTCAGTCTTGGATGAGGAAGAAGCTTCCATCTGATAAAATTCCTTCCTGCTGCTGTGCTATTGTTGCAGTTAATTTTATGAATCCCATTTTTAACAGAATACTCAGGTTTTGCATTGTCATTTTGCTCTTTGTCAAGTGTGTGGGTTTATTCCACTCCTTTTTTTTTTCCTCCTTTCAGCAGATGGAGAATATTACTCTCTTTAACTTGTTCTTTTATAATGTGAAGTGGATATCCTCAATTAATACACTAATCTGTTTCCTAATTAATTCCCTGCGGTTTTCCTCTCTTTTTGCTGGTACACTGAATTCTGAGTGCAGTTGTGTAAACTCAGTAATTTGATTATTTAAAGGAGAAGCCATGAATTTCATGATAGAGGCACAATGTTAAATTCCAGGAGCAAATGGATTCTATTATTGCAGTTTAAAACCTGCTTGTTCCCGGGGTGGAACTGTGCACTGCTAATAATTCACTCTGCTAAAATCCAGGCAGATTGCTGTCAGCTTGTCCTGAAGAGAAGTGCAGTGCTAGAAATCTGACACATACACTCTCCTACAAGCACTTGTTGTTGTATTTTTGTATGCAGATGTGATGGCAGGGTGAGCATCAAAACATCAACCTGCCATGAAGGGGATTTATGTAGCAATTTCTCTCTTGTTTTCAGTGGAGGCACTGGTGTATCAGACAGATAAAGGGAAGGGGCTCTCCTGCTGCTTGGGAATTGGTTTGGCTGCTGCTTTGGGAAGCAGCTCCAGGTGATTCTGCTGTCCTTTCTTTGGGGTGATTTGACACTGAGCCCAAGACATGACAGCAGTCATTGGAAAATCTGTAGTCACTCTTGTTGAACTTAATAATTTAATTCTGAACACACCCCTTCCCCCCAAAGAGAGAGAAAATCCAAATTTTCCAAATTTTAAGTATCTTAATTGAAGTATTTTACTTTATAAAGGCTCTAGTGAAAATGTGCAGGATACTTCCTTACCACTGTGTCCCAAAAAATAGAATTTTAAAAGCTCCACAGTAGTTGCAATCCCCGTCAGTATCTTGCTGATGTTCTCTCTTGCCCTAAAGAAAAATAATAATAGAGGAAAAAAGAGCTTTTTAGCTCTAAAATTAGGGGTTCATCAATGCAGTAGTTAAGGTTGTTGAAATTAATTCTGAAAATTATTTTCAGTTGTAAGATCTTCAAGCCTTTGGGTAGATTGGAGCAGTAGCACACATAGACTGTTGTGGCAGAACCAATATCACCTGCAGAGTTCAATCCAGAATGCTCAGAAATCCCTTTCCTGTCTCAGGATTTCTTTTCTATGGTTCAGGTCATTGTTTTTGCATTTTGATGAGATTGTGTCACACACGTCACTGTGCCATCAGTCCAGTGTGGCTGAGAGGAAAAAGGACATTACAAAATTATGTGAGCACCAGGTTTTACCAAATCCTTTGTGAGTTTGGGGCTTCCATGACAACAGAGATGCAGAAGCCACCAATGCCCAGTGCCAGCCAGTCCTAAATGGGATTAACTGTTTGGTTTGGCTCCAGAAGGGCTTGTGAGCATCTCCCTTCAGTGCAGACTCAGCACACAGAATAAATGTCACCTTTTTCCTCCTCTGCAGTGCCAGACAACCTTGTCCTGAGGCTGCTGACAGAACGCCTGGGCGCCCTGGACTGCCTGAGCCATGGCTGGGTGCTCTCTGGCTTCCCCAGGGATGTGGAGCAGGGGCAGCAGCTGCAGAAAGCACAGATTAACCCCAACAGGTGAGGCAGAAATCCAACCATCACACCACTGTGGGTAGGAAGGGTTTGTCTGTGGACAGATACAGATCTTTGTTGGTGTGGTTTGTGCTGCTGCATCTCAGTTTTGGTTTCCTTAGTGAGGAAAGGGGTCCTGCTCCTGGAGAGGAGGAAATAAAGCCCTGGCCTGACAAATGCTCCAGATGGCCAAACTGTGGGAGAGAGAAGAGGTTTGTTGTTCTGGTTATTTGTTTGAGTTGCCTCTAAAGCCAAACCATAAGAAATGGATTAAAGTTTGGATTATATGAGAAGATGTATTTTATTTGCAGCAGGAGGCGGGGGGATCTACATCTTCTTTCTTCAGCATTGACATAATACCATGGAAATATATTGGTATTGCAAGGAGCTCATTATGAGACTTTTGGGTTTTGTGAAATAATTAAAAACAACATGAGAATTACATTTTATTTGAGCTATAATGAATTGTTCAGAAATGTAATATGAGAGACATCAGCATCCAAAGAGAATTGTTACAGTGCCAAGCAAATAAAATAGAGTTACTTTTCACAGCTGGTCCAAAGGTGAGGATTTAAAGTGCTGGTGCACTCATCAAAGCTGAGAGGCTTTTCCATTCCCTTCCCAGCCCTTCCTGGCTCTGTCCATCCCACTGCCTGGCACAGTGGCCATTCCAAAGGCAAACATTGGAAATTTGTGATTTTTCTGCTTCCAAGGAAGATGCTCTTACCTGAAAAGTAGCGGCAGGAGAGGTGCATTACCCACATCAGTGGTTGATTTGGCAAAGTTGCTCTTCCTGGGTGATTGCCCTGGATTCCCTCCTGTACAGGGGAAGGAGAAAGGTGGAAAAGGTTGGGGGTGAGAATAGAGGGGAGTGCAGAGGGAGGGAGCTCTTCATCCATCAAGGTTTGATAAGGAAAGTGTGTGAAAACAGCAGTAACTTTATTTATCCAAAGTAAGACTTTGTGCATCTTAAACAGGAACCCATTGCATGGGAAAAAAAAGGAGAAAGAGCCTCCAAACCTGTGTTGGACTCAGTGAAACATAATTTCCCAGAGATTATTCTCCTTGTGCATTTAGAAGGAAGGTGCAGAATCCCTGAGCACTCAGAGTCCCCGAGATCAGTGTGAATTCTGGAGTGTGCCCCTTGTGCTCCTTCACAGGACTGGGACCTCATCAAGGCAGGAGGAGCCACTCATTAGAGAGGTGGATGAGTGGGAATTCAGCACTGATCCATTTGCTCAGCCTCCCTTCACTTTAAAGAGCTCTGCACGTCCACATCCGGGTTTGGAATTTGGTCCCTGTTTTATACAGGGCTGGAAGTGAGGGACAGAAATAGACATGGAGCTCCCTGATTGATCTCAGAGCTGATATTTTCCATGAAGCTGAAGGGGTAGGGATGTGAAGGAGAGAGGGTGATTATAAACAAAAGGACACATTGCAGCACAGGATAGCAGGGCAGTAATTCAGTTTCAGTTGTGATGCTAGTTATAAAACACTATCTGCAGAGGTGGTGTTTCTGACATCAGGAGAAAAACCTGATAGAATTATAGCCTTGAAATCAATCTGGGAATAGGATGCAGAAATCTATAAATCAGACACAGAACAATCTACAAAGTCTCATTTTTAGGAGGGCTCAGTTGATGAAATTAGATTAAAATAAATTTACATATATATCAAGTTTATTATTAAAATCTAGTCACATCAGTAAACAAAATTATTTGTGAAAGAGAATGTTACTCTGCTTTTTGAACTCAGAGTAGACCTCTTTGGCTGATCAGAACACAGAGTTATTGTCTGCTTGTCAAGTCACAAATCTATTCCTTAGAGCTAATAAATGGTTAGTGTTCAAATACTATGTTTTATCTGACTCCCACCTCATAAAGCTACCACACATAATACTAAATTATACAGCATTGAGCAGGATCAGTCTCCTGACTCCTCCATCTTACAGAAAGAAAAACAAACCTAGTAATTGATGGTAGAAAAGAAGGAAAATAAAGTTATTTGAAAACAAACAAAATGGGCTATAAAGTTTGTTAAAATGTAATAATAAGGAAAAAAAAAAAACCCTGATACAGCATCAGCTACCACATCCAAAGAACTGCTCTGGAACAAAAAGGAAAATAATTCAGTTTTCACTGAAAAAGCAGGGGTTTTCTTTAAATTAGAATTTGCAGCAGAATGAGGGTTTGCTGGTGGACTGGCACAGGAAAAGCTGCAAACTCTGTCTCCCAAGGAGCCCAGAGAGGAGGGAGCTGCTCTGAGCTCCCCCTGTGAAGCAGCTCCTGCCTAAGTGGACAGGATCCTGCTGGCATTGAACCGGGGCAGCCTTCAGGGCAAATAAGGAGCTGGATCTGTTAATGGCCTCTCAACTGGGACCAAAAGATTAACCATTTATTGCCATTAACCTCTTAGTGCCCACCTGAGCGGGATCCACGGCCACAGGGTGGCTGCTGAAGCTCTGAGCCACTCACACAAAGCACTGACTTCAGTTCCTCACCCAAATGAGGGGTTCAGCTGTTTTAATTAGTGCTTAAGCAACAAAAATAAATGTATGATATAGCCATGGGTGGTTCTTCTGAAAACTCAGTGCAATATCCACCAAGGTATTTTTTTTTATCCTTTTTGCTCTCTCTCAAACTTGGAGTTAGAATAAGATTCAGCAGCAGCAGGGTCGTGTTGTGAACCTCTGGTTGTCACCTTCAGCTGGTCCCTGAGCCTTCCTCTGCTGGGCCAGCTTGAGGCAATCAGAAATGTAAGGATTCCCTGAGCTAGAGGATCCTCTAGAACACTTCTAATCACCCCTTTTCCTTGAGTTTATCATCTCTTTTTAAACCTTTGGGTCACCAAATCACGTGGAAAGGAGTTTCTCATTTCACTGGGTGTCATATCAAAATACTTCATAATTATTTTTTTCCAGGTGCATTTCTTCTCTTGAGAAGCAGTTACAGACATTCCCTGGTCCTGTCTTCCAATATTTCTGATTTTCTAAGCCTCTTGTATTTGCCCTTCAGTCACCTCTTTCCCAGACAAAGAACCTTGATCTGTTTATCTTTTTTTTTTTTCCTAGAAATCATTTCACTCTTTTGATCATCCTGTTCTCTCCCTCACTGGGCATTCCAGCTGGTTTTTTTTTGTTTTT
This sequence comes from Molothrus aeneus, assembly GCF_037042795.1. Lineage (NCBI taxonomy): Eukaryota > Metazoa > Chordata > Aves > Passeriformes > Icteridae > Molothrus > Molothrus aeneus. The sequence continues at coordinate 7,548,059 of NC_089664.1, read as the reverse complement.
TTTTTCTGAGTTGGAACACCCAGAACTGCATTTGAGGGCAGCACCGTGCACTGGAGGTGGATATAATAAACATTTTTATTTTGATCTTAACTCCATCACTCATAATTGCTGATATTCTATCAAGTGTTACTGGGATAGATTTTGGAATAACATCTTCTGTGTGCAGACTGTGATAACTAAACATTGTGAAAACGCACAACAAATTCACAAAGTGTGAAAAATCTCAGTTGAGTGGGTTTAAACTCAGAGAGATCTAAGGAGAGCCTTTAACTCAAGATTTCTGTATTGAAGCTGGAGGCAGGTTGGTGTTGGAGCTCTCCTCAAGCCCTCCCATCAGTGCCAAAGGCTCTGCTGCTGCCTCTCCTGGGATTGTCACTTCCCCCCTCCATTATTTCCTTGATTTTGTCCTTCTGATCTGAATCCAGGGCCAGTTATTTTACTTTCAGTGTTGATTAATTACATTACAAATAATGCAAGTGAAGACAAAACTGGGCAGGGGAGAGCTGAGTCAAAGGATTGGCCTAAGAATTCATCCAGAATATATTTCTAATACCCATTTTTCCAAAATTAAAGTGGTTTCTTTCCCAGTAGAGAAAATAAACAGCAACAGCTTCTCCAGTGCAAGCTTTCCAGCAGGGTTTTATTTGGTCTTCAAAATGATGTGGCTGTGTTCCCAATTATGTCATCTTTTTACATAATATATTTAAAGCTTCTTTTTCACCACGCTGCTGAGAACATGTATTCAAACAGTTTAGGATAATGAAGTCCTAATTTCTAAGGAAGAATCTTTGAATATGTTGAAAAGGGAGAAATCAGAATGGGGAAAGAAAAGAGATTTTTTTGAACTACTTGGTCTTTACATGGGGCTTTCATATTTCTGCAGCTGATCCCAATGTGGATTAGGGATAATAAACAGCCTATTAATGGAGGCCTGAACTAGGAAATGGAGTTGGAATCAGCAGTAAAATTCAATGGCTGGTGAAGGTTAATAACTCCATTACTATCAGCTCTATTTTTGAGCCGTTTGAAGAGCTGGGTGTTAGCCTTACCTTACTCCTCATTAATTGAGCTAATAGAACCCCAGTGACCCCACCATGCTGCCATTATCTGAGAGTTTACCAGACATGGACTGGAATACTTATCACTGAATATGTATTCCTCAGATTCATTTTTATATCAGAAATATTTTTGTTAAAGATCTCCTGCCTTCAGGTTCCTTTTTTGCCTTTTCATTTCTTTGCTGCCTTTTGCAATAGCTATTTATTTGGAAATTACATGTAAATGACTTAATTAAATCCCTATCAAGGAACAAGCTAAATCCCAAAATAGTTGCATCAAGGAAACATGATAGTGATTGAATTATTCTGATGTGGAAAAATCTTACAGAGCATTTTAAAAACTTTGACCTAATTTAAATCATGGATATTGTGTATTTATAATAGGTGTGGTTTTAGTTGATGGCATACAAAAATCTGATAAGTAGCAAAGAAGAAATATTATATCTTATTTTCTCCTCATTTTAAGGCAAAAAAAACCAAACAAAACAAAACCACAAGAAAAATGATGTGCTAATCAAGGGACTAAATCAGTATCATAAAATTTGCCTGCACCAGAGAGACAGAGAAACTGTAGGAAAAGTCCAAGTGAACTATGTAGGATTTGGATTAATTTGTAAAATAGTAAAAATAATAGGCAGCACAATTCTCTGTTTCAATCATTCTCATTTTTTTCTCAGCTCACTCTTCCAACCATTCTGTGGCTGCTGCTTTAGTGACTCTTTTCTTCACTCTCACTAATTGGTTTGGGTTCGTTTTCCCTTTGCATTTCAGTGCTCCCATCTCATCTGGGCTCTTCTCCTCCATCCCCAAACCAAACAGGCTTTTGTAAAAACCAGGGGACAGCTCCTGCAGAGCTCTGGGATGTGCTTATGGAACAGAAACTCCCTGGGAAGTGTGGTTTAGGTGAGGAATCCTGATCTGCGCTGCCCACCCAGCAGAGACCCTGCCCTGCTCTGAGGGACCACAGCACCTCACCCAGCCAAAATCCCAGTGTTCACTGGGCAGAATCAGCAAATCTTCCTCTCACCTGGGACTCTGCTTCACTCAGGAGTGGCATCAGTTTAATCCAGTTTCTACTGCTGCGGCCTTTTCTAACTCAGCGATTGTCTTCTCTCTTGATGTTTGGACATTTATCCTGCTGGTTAACAAGATTGTAATTAAGTCTTTTACCTTTGTCTCCAGTGCAAGGGGCACCACTGGGCATGGAGAGATGGGCACAATATTTTCAGGACTCTCCCATTCCCTCCTGTGTCCCTCTGGCAGGAGGGCTCTGCTCAGCACTCCCAGTGCAAATCCTCACCCTCATTCTTTTGTCCACACAAACCCAATGGAAGCAGCTCCTTGTTCAGATTCCTGAGGTTTAGCCAATCCTTACTCTCCGTTCTCCTCCTCCTCAGACTGTGCTCTCTCTTCCCTCCTAACACTCCTCTGAATAGAAGCTCTTGCTCTTAAATAATCCAATAGATAGAAAATTGGATGATTACAATAAAAAGATTATGTCACTTCTGCTGCACATCCTGCCTGACCTATATTGGTCCCATAAGAGCCTTTCTCTCCTGGGGAGAAGCATTAATATGCATCTTGAGCCAGCAATAACAAAACATCAAATGCAGTTTTCAAATCTTTCTGTGGGCTTTCTGTAGGATGCTGCATTTGCTGTCACAAGCTGATTTTGCTCCAACAAGAATAGGAGGTATATTTGGCTTCAGTTGTGGGAGGCAGGGATTATTTTTAGAAGTTACCTCATCTCATACAAGCTCCTTTTGATGGCTGGAGTTTGTGTGGTGAAATCCTGGATGCAGCAATTAAGGAGTGCTCTGATCTCAGCAAGCTTCCAAAGTCTCCAGGAAGAGAAAGAAGAAAAGCTTCTACTTCTAAGTCAGTATTTTTTATTTTTACTGTTATTTTTAAGGACCCAACAACACATGCACAACCCTTTCATTCCTTTTACTGCAGAAAGGAGGGAGATTTTCCTGCAGTAACCATCTCTCACAAATAAGGAAACATTGGGAAACCTGAAGACTTTCCATCCTGGTTGCCCTTACTTTGGAACTGTTTCTCTTGGAAGTTGCCACCAACATCAAGGTTGCATTTCTGAACTCAGCACCAAACTGGAGAGGGAAAATTCTGTAAAAGCAGCAGAGTCTGGGCTAATTTTGATGGGTTTTTGGCACTGGTATAGCAAATTTTAGACAAGACAAAGCAAGGCAGTCATGTCTCAGTCCAATGACAACTCTGTGATACCAATCTCTACAAATCAGCAAAGGTTGTTCAGGGAATTCACCCTAAACACAACTTTGGTTTAAGGAATGGAGCGAAACAGCCAAGGAAATCCAAATGTTATTTTGAAGCATTTTTGTAATGAAGATACTGGTTTTGAGAGCTGCCTAGAACCAAAGAAACTTTTGAAAAATGAGTGAGGAAAACTTTAAATATAAAGATATAGCAGCATTTTAATTCAATTAACCAGGGCATTTTCTTTGCATTGGTAAGAGGACATGTGTAGGTAAAACTGAGGAGAGTTTTTCATGTGTGGGAGCTGTAAATGAAAACATTTAGTGGCTGAGGAAGCACGAGGGGAAAGGAGGATTGGCCAGTGCTGTCCAGCATCTCCCATCACGATTCCTTCAGTAATATGGTGGCTGAATTTGGCTGAATATTCTTCTGAGTAAATGCAGTAAGGCCACCCTTACATCTTGTACAGGTTAAAACTGAGTTTATGAACTCTTGGAATTCAGAATCTCTGAACAATTGGACAGAATTTCAGAATTTCTGTAAATTACATCATTTCTAAAACATGGACAGGATTTTTGTGCCAGCTGTGCTCTGATTTAGTGCTCTGATTGGATCTGGGACTAATCCCAGAGTAAGGCTTTACTCAGAGCTCATGTGCCAAAATTGAGCCATGCAGAAAACCCTCAGCAGAACAGGAATTGTGCTGCTTTTGCTTGGATTCTCCAGGCTGAAGGAAGACAAGTGCATCAGTCTGTAGCAAATATAATACAGTTTTGGTGATTAAAACTGACAAGGAATATTGCATATTGAATGGAGACTGGTTTGTCATTACCACGAGGATTAGAAAGTGTAATCTTCATTAAAACATCAGTGGATTTACTGCTGTTTGCCTTGGAACAAGATATTTGCTCAGAATTTTCTAGTGAGTAAATTTAGCGAGTGCAGGGCAATTTAAGAGAGGGGAACTGAATCCTGCCATGGTTTATTCTGCAGGAAAGATGTGGGAATGATCCCTGATGTCTGACAGAGGCACTGGATCCAATTCTATGGGCCTGGATCACCTGCAGTCACATAAATGTATTAATCACTATCACTTAAATTGGCCTCCTTTGGCTCAGGTGTAAGAGGTGACCCAGGGCTTTTATGCTTTGCAAGGTTCATATTTCCTGTCCCTAAACCCATTATGTTTGCAAAATTCCATATTACAGAGTGCTGCCCTTTGAAATCCACTTTGTGAAAGATTTTTATCTATTCCACAGAGGCTTTCAAACATTACCCTTTCCTTACAGGTTCTGTATCTCTCAGCTCAGTGGGACACTGCCATGCTTTGATAAAAATAATCCTTAAAAAATTGTGCTCTGTCATTCTTTTGACATAATGCTGATTAATATCCCACTGATATTCACTGAGTGAACAAGCCTGTTCTGTTGAGAGACTGACCAAAGGTCAAGGTGCAGAAGGTTAAAAGAGTAATAGTTTCATTTAACCTTCTAGTAAAAGCTGCTGCTTCTGTGAACATAATTTAAGCTGATTTTCAAGACAAGTCTGTAGAAAAGGTTCCTCCTCACATACTTGCAGTGAAATCAAAGGATTCATATTGGCCATGAATGTGCCCCAAAGTTAAACAGATACAAAATGAAGGAATAATGTGTTTTCTCAACTCCTTGAGTACTGTGCACTCTTCAGTTTGACTTCTTTTTTAAACACTTTGCAGCAGGACACTGAACTGTCAAAGCTAAGTGGTGGTGGGTGTGGAGAACCTGCCATATCTCTGTAAAGTTTTCTTTGTCCTTTTCAAAGTCCAGTTTTCTCTCAGAACTCAGTCTCCAGCTGCACATTTCTAACCTCCATGGATGCACAGGTTTAACTGGCACAGGAACAAATCCTGAGCTTTCATTCCACCAGCCAAAACAGAATTTACATTTGGAAACTTGCTGCCTTTTTTTTTTTTTTTGTTAGAAATATTACTGCCAGTCCCATACACTGAATCCAGGTTTTTATTAACTTTCTGTGAATAAATTGCTGGCATACATTTTACTTTCTGATTATTAAAGAATTCAGTAAACTCCAGTTTTGTAATTAGAATCACAGAATCCTGAAGGTTGGAAAAAAGATCTTTAAAATCATCAAATCCAGCCTTCCACCCAGCACCACCATGGTGTTCACCACTAAACCACATCCTCAAGTGCCACATTCACACATTTTTGAGCATTTTGAGCACTTTGAGCACTTCCCTGGGCAGCTGTTCCAATGCCTGACCACCTTTTCCATGAAGAATTTTTTTCCTACTATGTAAACTTCCTTTGGCTCAACTTGAGACCATTTCCTCTGGTTCTTACAGCAAGTGGGTGTTGCTCAGAAAAATCTTGTGACCCAACACAGCCAACCCAGTGGTGGCAGAAGAAATAATTGGACATAATGACCTGGGAAGTGGGGGAATTAATTCAGTTCTTAAGGTCTTCTCTGTGGCTGCACATTTACATCTCAGACCTGGGGATTTTGATCAGCACAGCTTCCCAACTGCCCTGTCTGCCAAAGCTTGAGAGGAGCTTCCTTGGATTTATTGAGCATCACCTTATTTCACTGCTAAGGGCAGGAGAGCTCCAGCATCAGGCTGGATATTTGGGTTTAGTTCTTGTCTTGTAGGATTTCTTCTCTCCTGTGGTTCCTAAGTTTCTCCTGGTGGTGTCTTCCTTCACCCCATCCCTACCTGACCCTGCTCTGGATCTCAACTGTTGTTTTACCTTGTTGATGGTTTGTCTATATTTGCTTTAACCAGATGCCCCTCTTTGCATGCAGCACTGGGACTCATCCCCTCTCTCCTATCAACAATAATTAGCCTTGTAAGACTAATGGAAGAAATCGTGTCTAATTACCCTGTTGAAGGCCCAATTATGTTATTAACATTTGTGGGCTATAAGCTAATGATGAGGAGAGCCTCTCATTTGCATAGCATTAAGTTAATTGAGCTGGAAGCTATGGGGTGGATGGCAGTGATGAGAGCAGGATTCTGTTACAGAATGGATAATGATGACCAGAGCAGGATGATTCACCTGACAGGTTTATTAATTAACAGCTATCTGATTACCTCAAAGAAATGGCAAGTGGCAGTGCTTCTGAAGGAAGCTGCAGTATTTTTTTTAATGAAAGGTGCTCTATCACTGTGGATGTTCTGGGGTGATTTATGGTAATGGCAGTGAAAGCTCTTTCCTGGAAGCCAGCACAAAAAGCTGTTCTGGTTTCCTCTCTGCCCTTAAAAACATTCTGCAAAGGGCTGATATTTGTGGGTATTCCTCATTCTTACAAGGTGCACAGAGGCTGTGTGCTGCTGAGTTTGTGTGGTTGTCTGAACTGTGCATTTGGAAAGTTCTTAATTGTTGGGTAACCTGGAAGCTTTGCCCTCGGAAGAACCAGAGGATTTGATTTTGTAAAAGTTGTTTTTCATTATGGTCTATCTAAGGTAGGATTCTGTGTATATTAGTGGGGAAATAATATAAACATTCAGCTTTTCACATTTTCCTGGTGTGTGCAAGGTGCAAGTGGAGATGAGTGCCCTTTCCTTCTGTTTATTTCAGGGTACAAACAGTTATGCATAGTGGGTGGGCCTTTTAAGGAACAGGAGTTTTCATTTAAAACAGTTCTAAGAAGAAAAATCCATCTTTTTCTTTTTTGTTAAACATCAGATTCTGCCTGATTAATTCCAAACACATTGTAATTCACTACAGGTTCAGACAGAGTCTTGTTTGAACTAGAGAATCTTTGAGGGGAGAAATCACTCTGTTTAAAAGTTGCCTGTGCAATCAATCCAAGAGTGAATAACTTCCCATGCAGTTACTCATTATTAGACTCCCACACCTCAGTCATGAATGGATCTGAATGTCAAATACAGTTTCCACTCAGCAGATCTCTTATATTTTCTTCATCTACTCTGAAGAGCCCATTATTAAATCCCATGAGCTCCAGACCTTACCTGGTGACTGAAACCCTCAGTTCATCCTCAAAATACCTTTGACCAGGCATATCTCAGGAAAAAAGAGAACACTACAGATTTTAACCTTCCAGATAATGACTTTTGATCCATTTAAGTGGCCTGGTGATTGGTGTGTCAATAGTAATAGACTTGAGAGGAGCAGAGACCTACAGATAAATTGTATTCACTGTTATTTTCATAGAATCATAAAATATCCTGAGGTTGAAGGGATCCACAAGGATCAGGAGCCCAACTCCTGACCCTGCACAGATACCCCAAAAATCCCACCATGTCCTTGCTGTCCAAATTCTCCTGGATCTCTAGGGTGCCCATTCCCTGGGCCACCCTCTGGGGACAGAACCTTTTCCTAATTCCCACCTAAACCTCCCCTGGCACAGCTCCAGCCGTTCCCAAGGATTTATATGCAAAAAGTTTCCCTGTATTCTGCATCTGGCATTTGTTGGGCACCAAGGAGCTGAGAACATTGATCTGATGTTGGTAGAGAGGCCAGAATTTCAGTTTAGTTACTGCATAGAGACATTGACAAATCACCACAGGCACTGCTGGTCAACAGGAGAAGAGAAGAAAAATGAAAAATCAGAGATGAAGGAAGTAATCAGGGGGAACAGCTCCTGATCTGAGCTGTTCAGTGGTCCTGGCCCAGAGCTGGCAGGAAGAGCAGATTCCAGGGGATTGCGGGTTGATTATTCCATGTAGCAATAATCTACATCAATAATCTATGGTCACCTGTGTGATGTGGAGCAAGTCAAAAGCATTTATGTGACATTTCCTCCATCTCCTTCCAGCCTGTGGTGGCTCAGAGCCAGTGGTTGTGTGGAAATCACTGGGAGAAGTGGTTCAGGACAACCAGCACAATGAATAAAAGCCTTTAATGGAATTTAAACCCTCCATCCTCCTCGTCCTCATTAGCTTCCTGTAATCACCAGCCCACACAGTCAGTGTGCATAGAAATATCTTTACCATATAAATTAGATTTTCTTCAAGGTGTTCTGTGGTTCACCACAGTGCCTGGCTGTGTGGAATAGACAAACACAGATCTGAGGGAGCAGGAATTATGTATTTAATTCAGAGTTCTGTATAGAGTGCTCATAAAAGCTTGATCATGATAGAGGGGCAAATAAACATTTGGGAACATAAATATTTCTGTAGGAAATAGCTTTGTGAAGCATTTAGTTGTTGAGTAATAAGAACAACAGAGAAAATCAGAGTAACAGAAGCCTCTAGGTACTGATCTGATGGGTTATATATGTTGCAATGATGATCATGGTGAGGGAGAATTTTTATGGGACCAGTAGCAACAAATACATCGAGTCCTGCCAATTTACTAATGAATTCATTTTTCTTGTGCTTGCCTCACTTGCTATCCCTGCTGTTCAGAATTCAGCTTTAAACCTGAAAAGCAGTGGATGGCACTTCAGAGCTGCTCCTCTGAGTTTGTGTGAGCTGAGTGTTTGAGTCTTGGGCCATTTCTGGAACATCCATTACTTGTGTATTTAGGCAGCAGTCCAGCCAGACAACACAGGGACATATATTTTAGGAAAGCACACATCAAAAAGTGTTTTAAATGGCCAAATTGTAGGACAAAACATTCCGGCAACACAGCTGGTGCTCTGTCAGTCTGTGGGCTAGAAAATAAGAAGAGAACCTGTAAGAAAAATAAAAGCAACCTAGGAATAGCTAATCAGGTTAGAAGGGATGTTTTGGCTGCAAGGATTTTTAGGGCTGCAGTGAAAAATTGAATAAGATTAAAAAATGTTTGTCCATCCTGTCTGACAGATGTGGGGGAAGATGGAATCATTCGTTACTTCTCTGTTTTTCCTCTGAAAACAGCAGCAGCAATGAGCTGGCAGGCACAGTGAAATGCAGTTAGCAAAAGTAATGGGAGTTGAAAGTTTGACCTTTTGTGATGGAAATTTGATATGAAAAAAGGGTCTTTTGATAATTTCTCTATCCAATCAGATATGGGAGATGTCTTGATCCTGTTTCCTTATTTGCATGCTGACTGATCTCATTTGAAAACCCAATCATTCAGAAATATTGGGACGTCAACAGAAATGTTACAAACAAGAAGTTGTTTTATCTGAAAGGTCTGCAGGATGTCATCTCTTGTTTTTCACTCCAGTGGCCTGATCTCTTCTTCATGATTCCATGTTTTTATTGGCAGGATAAGTTGAACATACTGAAATGCAAATAGCCCTTTCCACATTGAACTGAAATATAGGAGTTTTTTTCTGTATGATTGATTGTATCCAGGGCACTTCAAAAGACACAAAGAAAATACTTTCTGCAGTGCCTCTGATTCCTTGACATTGCCAAGTTCTGACGTTTCCTGTTAGCAATCATTGGCACAGAGTGATTCCTGAGCCTGCTCTCACCTCTGCTTTTCTCCCATGTGATGCCCACAGTGCTGCTCATTGTTCCCCGGACTGAGTCTGAGCTCAGTTTTCTACGCAAACACTTCTGTTATAACCAACACTCTCTGTTGCTGTCCCAGGTGCTGAATGTCAGAAACGTAATTGAATGGATTTTACCAAATTGCAGATGTATTCAATCCTGGAATGGGTACTTCAAAGCCCCCCAGGATCACATCTAGTGTGTAGAACTGTCCCCATGATTATCTGGAAAGTCAGATTTCACAGCCAAGGCACTGCCCACTTAGGTGAGTTTAGGATCAACTTTATCTCCCAGACGATTTAACCTTTCCATTTTCTAGAGCAGGCAATCCAATTTCCATTTTACTCAGCCCCCCAGTGGGTTGATGACAAGTTTTCCTGCTGTATGACTGGTGTCATTATCCCTTATTTTGGAGCCTACCCATTATACTAAGCCAAAGTTTTGCATCACTTAACCCAGAAACTGGGGACAAATCAATATATGGCAGTGCTGAATAAAGGGAATTATTTTAAATATTATTTTTATTTGCGTGCTTTTCAACATCAGTGTCAAGCTATATGAGAAATCTTTTTTTCTTTAGCACCCCAATTTTTTTTTTCACCCAGACTGCCCTGAGCTGATCTGAGTGCTGCCCTGGGAAATGGGATGTGCAGCTCCTTCTTCCTGGGGCCACTTAGGTTTGCTCTGCTTTTTAGGAAGAAGTAACTATTCACTGAATGTAGGTCTCTTGCTGAACACCTGCTTGCAAAGACATCCTGATTTCTGGTGGAGGGCTCTCCATAGGGATTGCTTTCCAAACCCAAATCCTGGAGGGAACAGGTGCAGGGAAAGGGATGGAGCAGATTATAAACTTTACATAATAACTTACCTTGGAAGTTGCTGAGCTGGTTTTTGTACAACACTTTTTAATGGAAAGCTCCAAATTAGACAAGTCAGGATTTACCACAGAGTCCCTCAGGTGGGTGACAAAACACCTTGCCAGGAGCACATGGAGGTCTGCAGTCTTCACTACTGAGTTAAAGAAATCCAGTATTCACCCAGCTTGTTGTTTACTTAACAGAGTCCAGGGTCTAACCACAAAGTAGTGCCTGTGTGAGATGTTTATCTGATGGTGCCTAATTTCTTCAGCAATACCTCTGGACATGGGCTGGGGATTTCACTGCTGGAGGAACGTGCCTGTTTTGACTGAGGAGTAACTTGACTGATAGGCCCCTTCAAATCCAGAGAATCTGTTTCATCAAACCCTGTGGCCTGTCAGCTGTGGGGAAGTGCTTTGTGAAACAGCAGGAATGGCAAATTCCCCCATTCCTTGTGCAGCAAACTGGAGCTGTTGGGATGAGCAGCTCTCGGAATTAGACACCAAGCGTTCTCCCGGATGGGAAATCAACCCCCTTCATCTCTGGTGTGTTTTAGAATATCAAACCAGCTAAGTTTAAACATGATGTGTTATTCTTGATAACCACAGCAATCTAGCTCTTCCTTGCTGGGTTTTTTTAATGCACTTCCCTCTCAACCTTCCTCGTTTGCTCCTCAGCATTAGAAAAACAAAAAGCAGCTCAGCGCACCAATATTTTCTCCACGGTGAAGTCAGCATAGAATATTAGTGTCCAAAAAGTTGTAAAACAAAAGACTATCATATGTTGCACCTTTTAATCATGTAATTGCTGAGTGACATTTAACTCTGAGGCTTTAAGTTACTCCTTTTCAGCCAGCCTTCTCCTCGTGCCCCTCTGGTCCCTCCCTCCTCCCAGAGCAACCTGCTTTTTGCAGAGTAGTGCTTTAACTACACTGAAGTTTGGCTGGGCTTCTACATATTACAGCAGCAACACGAAAGCAAACAATTGAAGTATTTGAGAACAATGAAATATGTATGGCTATCTGTGACAGCCCTATAAAGCAGAGCAATTAGCCGCGTAATCCGAGAAAGCCAGAGCGCCCGGCAGCCCACGGTTCCCTATTAGTTAAATGCTTTTTGTACGTCCTCATCCCATCAAATCAACTAACACTTCCTTTAATTGGTTCATGAATTATACAGCTCGGGCTGCATTATAATTTAATCACCAGTAAACATTCCTGGGGCCTGCTGTAAAGTGTATAGCGCTCATTAATTCCTTAATTTCAGCAGATGGAAGGGGAGATCGGATGAACGGTGGCAGTACAGAGCGCCTTGGGCAATGGAAGAAGGAAAAAAAGGTGGGGGGCCGTTTAGATTTTTTAAGGGCTGTCAGAAACTCAATCTGTGAGCTGTCAGCAGCCTGGACCCGCTCCCCCTCCCTGCCTCCCCCTGCCTTCACCCCACCTACCGCTGCAAGTGACTGACGGATTCATATGGAGCCTTGTCAAGCCGTCTTTAAACATCAAGCCAGCGGGTAAACCAAGCCCAATGTAAATTAATTCTTGTCTTACGGGCCCCCCTTTCTCTGTCCCCATGAATATTTCATGGCGGGCAGCATAAATATTAATTCTAATAGCTCTGCACAGTGGTTATTATTTCTGTTTTATGACAAATATTCATAAAATATTCAGGAGCCTTTTTTAGAACATTTACACACTTGATTGTGAAATTTTCCAGCTTCCTGGGGACACAGTAAACATATTGGGGTTCTCTTGATGGACTTTTTTCTCTCTTAATTAATACTACGCCACATTAATATTTAATCAGATTTAGTTTTCCTTTCCCCACAAGTGAACCCTATTACATTTGAGGATTTATTTGACAGTATTTAAACAGGGAATTTTTATTCCCTATTATGAAATTGGTTTCCTTTGACACATATATAAAATGACACATTATAATCCATTCTTTTATTCCCTCCCCTTGCCCCCAAATCACACACTTTTTTGGTGTCAGTTCTTTTATTTATTTTTACATACCAAATATCTTACTAAAGACAAGAGTTAGTGTTTAAATGTTGGGAGTGGGGGTTAAACATCATTTACTCTAAATTTGATTCAGTTTATTTAACGAGGAAGAAGAGTATAGGTTTTACCCTTGTTAGGAGCAGGAGGTGCTGGTGCCAAGCTGCAGACAGGTAGCAAAGGCATCAGTCCTGAGATGAGTTTGCTGGTGCTTAACCCTGGAGTTGTTGCTCTGCTCCAGATTTGCTTTGCAGTATCTAATTATTGCAGGCTTGCAGGGATCTGAGGAAACAGGCCTGCATTTGGGGGAGAGGGTTCAGGTTCCTGACCTCGGGCCTCTGGGGCTGCAGAGGCTGTGGATTATCTGAGGAGGGGTTTGATTAACCTTGTGCAGGGCAGAAATGGTGCCAGCCACACTCCTCTGAAGCACTGCTGGCTGCCATCTTATTCTGTGATTCATAAAGCACCGCTGGAATGAACTCCAGGGGGAATGCAAAGATGCTGGAATAACAGCTGAGACTAAGGAGGAGGCAAAGAATAGAAATGAGGAGAGAAATGTAAAGCAGTTCTGAATGCAGGTATTAATGCATCCAAGCCACTGATTGCACACAGAAAGAGTTAATGTTGCCTCCTCCAAAGAAGCTTTAAAAATGCATTGAAGCCACTCCTACAAGCACATTTGCTCTCTCTCAGAGTGCTCTGTGATGTTTGCACAGCCCCAAGTCCTGCAGACCATGGAAGGGCTCTGGGGTTCCTTGCTGCTGTGAATCCATGGAGCTGCTTTGCTTTATCCCAGCTCCAGACCCAGTCTATTGCCCTGTCAGACAGGCACCAGTGCCTGTTCCCCCTGTGTGAGCTGCTGTGGCACCTGCTGAGCCACCAGGCTGCTGGGGTGGGACACAGGAGGGACCCTGTCACCTCAGCTCATCCAGCTGGGGGGTGGAAAACATCCACCAGAGTCATAACTGGTGAGGGGAAGGAATATCTGCAGCCTCAAAGGGTGATGTTCATCCCACTCCCCTGGCCAGCAGCCATGTCCTGGGAATAGTGCCCCACTGAGCTGCCTTTTGTAGTTATTGGACAGAAATGCATCCATTTGAAAAGATCCAGGGTCTGGAAATAGCTTGTCATGCCATGAATCATTGTAAGAGCTCAATGAGCAAAACATTTGGCTGATTAACCTGGGTTTTAGTGTTTATGCAGTGTATTTTCCCTTATGGTTGAAACCTAGAGGGTGAAATTACTTCCCGAAATAGAATCAAGCATCTTTCATCAGAAGATATCCCAGAGTTTGAAAGAAATCAGTGAATAAAACCTCCCAACAGCTCCTTCTATAAATAAGAGATAAGGATCATTTTATCCATTGCAGAGACATGCAGGAGGAGTATTTAGGGTAGGGAATAAACTGTGATTCATGTTGAGTCAGGGGTGCAGCCTTTGTAGTCTGATTACCTATGGGCAAAACACCTGGTGAGAGCTGCACTGAAGCCTGAGCAAGCCTTGGGAGAAGGTAGATGGGATCTGTGTAACCAGTTTTCATTTTTAAGAGGGGGATTGGGGGTGCAGAATGTGATTGTGGAAATGTAACATGCTTGGCATCCTGTGTCTGGGCCATGGTGCTTGAGAAGAGGCCTGGCCAAGGTTTCAGGTTCAAAGTGTATTTTTGCCATAGGGCAGGGGATGTTCTTTAGGGGAATTAATTGATCCAGGTCAGTATCTCTGGCTGGAAAGTCAACCAAGATAAAATGATCAGGGTTTTATCTGGAATTACTTGGATTCAAATCTGAACCTCCTTGGACCTGTCAAGTTGGACCACTAACTTGATTTGTGATATTGTTGTGATCACCCAGTGGTGCTACCCAAGGAAAAGACCTTTTTGCAATGCTGATAATTTTTGTGCCCTGACCAGAGCTGTCATCCAGCTCCTTTCTGCTTGTAAAATCCATAAGTTTATACAGTTTTGTGCATGTTTGAAACTTTTAAAAGTTAACAATATGGTCAGTGTCAACAATGAGAGTCTTAAGAGTTTACCCAGATTCAGGACAGTTTTTGGAGATGGTTTTGTCCCTCTGCCATCAGTCCATGATGCCCCCAAAGCTTTTCCATGCATTTGTGAGACCTCTGTGATTTCCTTCCCCACCTGCTTTGGCTGCTTTGTGAACCAAAGGGAGGAGCTTGAGTTTGTGCCAGGGATCCCACAAGGATTGTACCTGTGGTGGTCTTTTAGGACCTTCTGCATCCTCACACTTCACCCTCAGCTCTTTCTCATCTTTATACTTCAATTACAGAACTTGTAGCCATTGCATTGCCAGAACAGCATCCTCCAGAGATGTTTTCCATGGGGAATTGTGCCACAGCATCAGGAGCACTGTTGATATCTCCATATGGAGTAAGATGTTCTGTGCCTCATGAAAGGCACAATTATTTATAGCCTTGAAGTTGATGTTTTCTATTTGTCTGCCTGGAAAAGGAGATAACTTTTTGTCTCTTCCTCTCTCTTTCAGTCTCTCCTTCCTGTTCTTTTTGCTCTGATTTAGCTGAGGGTCTGTCAAAGTTCTGCCAGCAAAGTTTGCTGTAACTTTGACATCACACAGGCCTCTGATCTTCGCTTTTTTTTTTTCTTTTTTTCTTTTTTTTTAAAGCAGACTGATGTGGTATGTTGTAAACTGCCAGGAGCACTTGCTAATTTAGTACTTAATGACAGTCACAGAGAGTGTTTTTCTTGCCCCTGGAGAGGTTTTAGACACAGCTGGGGTAGATTTGCCACTATCAATTATGCACAATTTTAAACAAGAATTGGCCAGCAGGGGCCTCTTTTTTTTTGCAGAGTGCAGAGCATGAAGAATGGGAATATGGCAGCTGGTACCTGCCTGAGACAGAGAAGATATATAGGAGTCAAGAAAATAAGGGAAAGATTAATAACTTACTATTTTTAAAGTTGCAGCTTCAACTCAAAAGTTTAAAAGCTGCATTAAAAGTGGCCCAATATTGGCTGGTGGTGTATTTTTGTTTTAATTCAAGCATCCTAACTTTGTTGCAGAGCTTGACCTGGCCCTGGTATAGACACAAGCAAGTCAGTAGTCTCTGTTTTTAAAAGCCAGGTAAGGATCAGGATCCTGTCTCAGATATCCTGTGTTGCCTTTACATCCTTCAATGAAAACAAGGTATGGATTTGATTTCATGGTGTGATCTGATTTCACAGGCAACAGCTCTATAAAAAGGGCTTGGCTTTGGGCTCCACTCCCCCAGTGTCACAATGGGAAAGGCCAAGGATGAGAATCTGATCTAAGGAAATAGCTCAGGTCTACAACAGCCGACATGTGGCTCCATCTAGGTCAGCCTCAGGAAGCAGCTGTGCTTAAATGGCAGGACCTGGCTGCCAGGCAGAGCTGCAGCTCTCTGGAGATGTGAAGGCAGCTGGCAGGGCAGTGGTGCCACCCTGGCAAGGGACTGTCCTTAGCAGGAGCATTCCTCATTCCCTAGCACAGGATTCCTGGATTTAGGCTCACCTGCTTCTCTTACAGCAACATTCAAAATGTTTCCCTTGCAGGTGTTGGAAGCCAGGGTGGTTATATCCAGAAAATAGGAAAACCACCACCAAATAAATTCTTGTGAGGACAGCACTGAGCACTGCCAGTTGTTAATAACTTGGATTAAGTGGGTTGGTTGCCATCTGGAACAAAAGCAGCTCAGGATTAGCTGAATGCTGCTGTGTAGGTCACAAATCCTTCACTTATGGTGTGGTTGGGACACATTTTTCCAAAAATCCTGTCTCACAATCCAGGGTGAAATAACACCCCTGCCACCCCTGCTCTTCCATCTCCCCCCCCCATTTGCCAGGGGAAGCATCAGGATGCCCTGGTGACCTCCAGGCTCTGAGATGACTCTGTCTGAATAGCCAGAAGTGGCTGGAATACTCTTCTGGAATGCCAGATGGCTGCTAGGAAAACAGAGTTACATTCCAGCTGCTAGGGCTGGAATACATTTCATCACCATCCAAAGGCAGCAAGTTCTCATTTGACTGGGTACACAGTGAAGGTGTCATCATCATTATTAATTTGTTGGAATTTAATCTCTCTAATGTATCTGGAAGCTGCACTAGATTAGATAAATGATGTCAAGTACAGTGAGGAAGAGGCAGGATTCTGACACACGGATTTTTTTGTGCCTTTTAACATTTGTGTTCACAGTTTTATCATCTATAAAAGCTGACAGGACTGGACCTTTTCCCACATATCCCTCTCCTGGGAGATGGAACAAAGGAGAGAGGACAGAGCTGTGTTTAGGAATCTCTGGTTTCACTCAGTGGGAGTCAGGGGGGACATTTATCCTCAGAGGCCTCAGAGGCTGCACCAAGTTTCCCCCACAGCCTCCAGCTAGATGCCAGCGATTTTTGGTTGCCCACAGGTGGATTCTGACCCTGTGGCAGAGCAGTGAGGATCCCTGGTGGCCCTGTGGCCAGCCCTGCCCTCCCCTTGGTGCTGAGTGACACCACTCCCCTGCTGCAGCTCTGCTGGATGCTAATCCAGCAGGGGAATGGCGTGTCCTTTGATATCAGGCTGTGTTTCCTCTCCTCCCTGTCTACCAATTCTGATGACATCTGTTTCATATTTCCCCTTGATAGGAGCTGTGACATTACAACATACAAAGCCTGGCTGATTCCTAAAGTGAGCTTTACAGGGGATGCATTTATGTGAGGAAGCCACGCCTGCTGTGTGGAAGGGGCCAAGCTCTGCTTGGAGAGGAACCCAGTACTTGCAGGGATTTGCTCCAGTTGCTGCTGGATCAAGGTCACAGGTGCAGCCCTCTGTGTTATGAGGATTTCCAAAAGAAATCCATCAAATGTGTTACCTGGGCAGTTGGAGGGTCAGCTTTGTTATGTGAGCAGAGTCACAGGAGCCTGAGCAAGGGACAGAGGCCAAATGCTGCTCACAAGCACCTTGAGGAGCTGCAGGAGATGGATCAGATAGCCAAGGCTAACACTTCCCAGCCTGCATCCATGGAAATAGGCTTTACTCCTGTGAGTAAACCTCCTGGGGCTGCCCAATAGACTGTGTGGGGTATGTGTCTCCTTCCAAATGGTAATAAAGCTTTCTAATTGGAAGTATTTTAAATCTAGACTGCAGTTCTGTCAGTGCTTTTCCCCTTCATCTTTTTTTTTTTTTTCTTTTCCCCTGCTTCTGAAGGATTTTAACCTGACAGCCCTGGGGAGTGCTGTTTTCTCTCATCCGTGGGAGATGTGTGGAGTGGCAGGGTAAGGCATCCCACCTTGCACTGGAAGGACCCTTGGATTGTACATTTTTCCCTTGGGTTGGGAGTTTGTGCTGCTGCACAGTGAATCCTGTGTGTGCTGTTACACGATGCACGTGGGGGAAAGGAAACCCATGTTAGCAGGGATGTCTGCACCCTCCCACATCTCCCCCACACTCCTCTTTAATGGTGACACCAGACTGGATAATAAGCAGCATCTTGTTTGGAAAAGAAGGGAGTCTCAGACAAGGCTTTCAGAGTTCATTTTGTTGGCAGCTTTTTAAGTGGAGTTTTTTAGGCTCTTCTGTTTCAAATCCCATAATACTTTTTGTGTTCCTAACTATGAATCACGACAAGCTTTCTTGATATGCCAGGCTATAATCCTTCAGTGGGTTTGTTTAGCTCAGGATATAATAGGAAGCTCTATCAATTATCATGACTGTATAAATGTTGTTCCTCTCTACTAGAATATTCATCTTGAGACACATCATCAGATGTTACCTGTTGTGACAATCACGTTTTTGTGCCATTGTTGGGCAACAGAAACAAAGAAAAACAAAATGTTAAGAGTGTAAGGGATAAAAGAGTGTTGAAACTGTTGTTCTTTTCCTGTCTTTGGAATCTCCAAGATCTTGAATGTTTTATTCCTGGCTGTTATTTTGTTACCACAGTGTGAATAGAAGTCATTATCTGTAAACATTTGAAAAGAGAGATGATTTTCATAACTTTAAATCCTACAAAGGATTCTAGTAATCTGCTATGTGCATGCCAAGGTAAAGCTCAGCCTTTCATCTGGTCTGATCCCACCCAGTCAGTGTAAAATGTTCCTTTGGTGAATGTCTAAACCACGCAGTATCTCCTGTGAGAAGCAGACAAAAATGAAAACAGGAAGCCTGGCCTTGAAGGCAGCAGCAGGAGAAGGTGTGTTGTAAAGAAAGATGTATTTACAGCCTTCAGCTTGTGCTTCACTGGGAAAAATTCTATTCATAGGTTCAAAGGAGCTTTATTTTTTATTTTGTTCTGAGCTAATTGTTAAATGTGATCTTTGTGCAGATCTGTTCCAGTCTCCAGTGGCTGGGGGACAGGGGATTCATGTCTGCTCATGTTCAGCTGTTTGTCAAGAATCTTCTGCTGAGGAGCTTTGGAACACAAATATAAAATTAGCAGGAGCACTATAACGAACCAAAAAGACAAGGGATCAATGTGGGATGGGCACAGCAGTTTATATCAACAGTGGGATGTGTCTGGGTGTATGTGGGGCTTGTTGTTTTCTGGTTCTGCATCCTTCATCCATGTAGGGCATTTGTGTCACCTCTGTGAAATGGGTTGGCAAGTCCTGCTCCATCCCCCAGTGATGAAAAGCTGTTCCTGGTGTGGGACCCAGCCCAGTGGCACCGTGGGGCTGCCCCTCTGAGATGCTGGGCAGCTCTCCCTCACTCGGGCTCAATGGGAACTGCAGATTCTGATCTTCAAATGAAGCATTCAGCATTAATCTTTCCTTTTAGCAGTGTCACCAGCGAGGCCCAGCCATGCTGAGCTGCTCCCCATGCCCTGGCAGGGCTGATGGAGGGAACAGGAACTGTCAGCAGCATCAGGGGGCCTGAGTTGTGTCCTAGCACTGATCCTGCTCTGAAGGATGCAGGGCAGCAGTGGCAGAGCAGAGGATTCACTCTGTGGGGAGACAAGGGCAAAAGGAGCGGAACTGGACTGAAACAGCGAGAGGAAAATCCCTCTCATGGGCACTGGAGAAATGCGTAATTCTGGCAGACAAGTTCTTTCTCTGTCCTTGACAAGAACAGCAGAGGTTTTTATTTGCCTTTGGGGTCATGCCGCTGTGATTCTGTTTGCTGGGTGGGTTGGGAAGTGCATCTGGAGAAGTTCAGAGGGAAGGGCTGGGGTGGTGAGGCTGGGACAGAGTGGGAGAGGCCCCAGCTGCAATTCCCCAGCCTGAGCTGTCAGAGCCCCCAGTGCACACTGCCCTGTGCCAGAGAGCTCCTGCCCTGCTGAGCCTGCAGACCAAACAACACCTGAGGGGAGGCTCTGCAGAAATCCTGTGCTCACATTTGTGACCCTGCAGCTTTGGGGGAACTGTCACTGCCACTCTTCCTTTCGTGAGGATTAACTCCCACTCTGGAGGGCACAAGTGTCACTATGATATTTTCTGAAAAAAAAATTTGCCAGGATTTTTCTCCTGAGGAGCTGAGAGGCCTCAGAAACGAAATGTAAACAATAATGATCTGCTGCTGTGGAATGCAACAGGTGGATCTGTGATTGGTCCATGTGGTTGTTTCTAATTAATGGCCAATCACCCTCTGAGAGTCACAAGCTTTTGTTTTTTCATTCCTTTCTATTCCTTGCAAGCCTTCTGACAAAATCCTTTCTTCTATTCTTTTAGTAAGTTTTAATATATAATTTTCTTTTAATTTAATATATATCATAAAATAATAAATCAGCTTTCTGAAACACAGGGTCAAGATTCTCATCTCTTCCCTCATCCTGTGAACACCACCACCCACAAGTGCCGTTCTCAGGATGTTAATTGATTTAATTGTGTTCTCCACAGGGTGTTCTTCTTTAATCTGCCCTACGAGTCCATCATGGAGCGCCTGTCCCAGAGGAGGACTGATCCTGTCACTGGGGAGAGGTGAGCACTCCTGCCTCGTGTCTAACACTTTTCTCACTGCCAGGGAGATGAAAGCACCAAATAGGCTTCTTAGCAATCTAAGGAGCTCAGGAATGCTCTACTCCTGCTTAGGGATTCCTTAAAAGAAGAGTTAAAACTTTCATAGCTCCTGAAGCCCCAGCCCACCTTCCTGCTGCAGCAGCAGCTCCTCAGAGCAGGGGAGGGGGGGGGGGGTTTAAATCCTGGTGCCTGAAATCCACAGCAGCAAATTGCTCAGGTCTAACATTTTAATGTAACTCAATTGGTTGGGAAAATAATGCTGAGGGAAGATGTCTGAAACCTAGCCTAAATGCAGATGGTTTTCAGACATTCCCATGGGAATTCTGAAGGCTTCCCAGCTGGGGAAAATGGAAAATTTGCTGTATTTTACTTCCCCAGGCTCCTGTGATGGCCCTGTCTGCTGGGAGGTATTGATGTGTTTCCTGCTCAGTAGAACAAACTTGTTTGAGTCACTGTAAGGTCGGCTCCTCTCACTGGTGTCACATCCCCTTGTGTCACCAGTGACCTTCAGCTTTCCTGCCTTCTCCACCCTTCATTTCCAGGGAACAAATCACAAATAAATTTACCTTCCCAAATACCTGCTGGGTTTGGCATGTGTTCACAGCTTCACTTGTGGCCTGGTTTTATGATTCCCCACACATACATTTTAAACCCATATTTTGCTTTTCCAAAGGCTGAGGGCATCCTATTGCATCAAAGACAAATCCTGAACCCTCCAAGATTAAGGCCATAAGGAGTGGATTTGTCCCAAAGTGATGGATGATTATTCAGACATCTCACTCAAGGTGCAGCATTAACTTGTGACAGCAGCAGTGATTTGCTGTAACTGCTCTCTTTGCTTTAGTAATGAGCAATGTGGTTGTTCAGCAGAAAGGAGCAGGCTGAGGCAAATCATTCCCACATCTTTGCATCTCTTATCATTAGGATTAGGCTATTCAGTATCTGCTCCGCTTCACACGCTTCCCTCTCCCACACTCTGGGGTTTATCCCTCACAAATTATGCGTGAATTGAATTCTTTTAGGTGCTGGGTCTAATCCTCGGCATGTGCAAATCCTGCCCCTCTGGCTGCAGGGCAGGGGGTGGCCTTCAGCTGTGCCCTGAATGATTCCCATGTGGAAGAACTCCGTGTCCACATCCTTGGGGGCAGCTCTGCAGAGACACAGACTCTGCTCTCTTCTTGGTTTTGCAAAAATTATCACGAAAATTATCCCAAAATTATCAGGAATAAATCCCAAAATATCCCAAATTTCAGGAAATTCATCTGTACAGGAAGAGGGAAAAGCTGGTTTTGTGTTAGGGCAGAGGAGATATTTAATCAGAGTTAGGATTACCAATTCTAACAGGGAATTTAAACACCTGATTGCAAAGGAACTTTCAGAGATTGTTGGGAGCCTTTGGCAATGCAGGAACATCATCAGAATTCCTTTGGTGTCAGCTGAGCTGGTCTGTGGCACTGCTGCAGGACTCTGAGGATGAAAATCCTTTTTTTCTGCTGAAGTAACTGAGGGAAGCCACAACTGTGATTGAGGCAAGCCAAATTCTGGCATTTGGAAAATCAAAAATAACCAAAACCTGTCTCAGGTGAATTAACCTCTTTTTACCTTCTGCTACTACATGAAGATGTTAGCAATTAACACAAAGATGTTAGCAATTAAATGCCTGAGAGCCTTAAACACAGTTCAAGTGACAGTTACCAGCAATGCTGCATACAGAGCTGTGTTTATGTTTAAGGTTAGCTTTTTTAGATCCTTTTTTAAAGACAGGAATCAAAGATTACAAGTAAAAGATCTGGAAATACTTCTGAACCTGGATAATGTAATAGAAATTTCTCCTTGTGTGGAGCAGATGAACACTACCAGTGTCCCCTCCAGAGAAACCCTTGGCCTTTGAGCATCCAGGGTTCTTGAGGGGGCAGCAAGGACAGATTATCTGCCCTGAAATTTCCAATCTTTGTTTTAAAACCCCAGCCTGGAGCAGACAGAGGCCAAGGGACTGTGATAGGTGAGAGCAGGGAGTACCTGCAGAGGTGGCTGCTGTGTCCTCAGGCTGGGCTGAAACTGTGGCATTTCCTCTCCTCTGCAGATACCACACCACATTCAGACCAGCTCCCACTCCAGAGATCCAGGCCAGGCTCAGGCAGAACCCCAAGGATGAGGAAGAAAATATTGAGAAGCGCCTGAACATCTACTACAGCAATGTCAAGGCCCTGGAGGATTTTTACCAAGATGCCTTTTATGTCAATGCTGACCAAGACCCTTATGTTATCTTTGAGTTCATAGAAAGTTGTATCATTAAGCCCCTTCCATGTAAAAAACATTAGAAGTTTATAACTTAAAGGGATGGTTTGGGGAAGAGTTATATTTTAAATTTCTCCCTGTAATATTTGCAGTCTGAAGTGGCAGGTTATGAGCAGGGAGGGGGAATTCAGCCAAGCTGTGCTAAATCTGAAGCTCACCAAGGCTGAATGAAGTACAGAGAGTAAGGAATTGGGCTTTAGAGGAAAGTTTTTTGGCTTTTGTTTCATGATGCAAGATATGAAACACTGTGGCTGAGCAAGTCCTGGGGTTTTTTTTTCTGTTTCTGAATGGTAGTTTTGTCTGCACTGTGTAAGACCCATCAAGCCAATTTGGAGTATTAAAGCTGTGTTTGTGTCTTAATTCTCCACCAAAGCCACCCAGGCACTCCCTGCCTCCCTCTGTCCCTGCAAGCAAACCCTAAAGCAAAGAGAAAAACAAAACTCCCAGCTCTGCAGTGGACTTTCTCCACAGTGTTTGCCGTTGGGGGCAGAGGTTTTAACTCCCCTGGTAACTCAGATTGTTTAAAAAGTTCTGACAAACCCTCTGCAGATCCCCATTGTGCTGGGCAGAAAGAACAGCAGGACAGGATACCCAGAGCCATGGAAAACTGATTGCAGCTGCATCACTTGCAGAACCCAATCAAGGACATAACGAGCTGCAGGAGCAGGTGGGTCCCTCAATTCTCTTTTCCTGGGGTAAGAGCTCCCAGCCTGTGGCTGCTCTGCCTGAGCTGTGCCTGGGTGGAAATCCTGCACATTGGTGAGTAGGATTTCTTCTTTTTTTCCTTCTCTGGCTGGGTATGGCAGCAATGAAAACTTTTTACCTGGAAAATCTCTGCTGAAAGCCTGCTGGCTGTCTCAGATTCTGGAAATGCACATCCTTAATGCCTGTAAGAAAGGGAAATGATCTGTGTGCTGTGGTAGAGAACTGGGCTGGATGCCTCTGTTGTTTCTCCCCTGTGTGTGTATGAATTCCCCCTGCCAGGGCATGGGGGAGCTTCAGGTTCCTCCTGGAATCCTCAGGGAAGGTGCAGGCAGAGAGAACAGGCTTTTGGGTTTAGGTGACTCCTCTGGTCCTGTTGCTGTCAATAGAGTTGGATCTTTGTAGTTGTCTTTGGCTGTGTGTGTCTAAATCTATATGGGGACATGAAAAATGTACAGGCCAAATTTCCTTCTTGCTCCTATAGGGTAACTTCAGGTGGAAAGACCCCATTGTCCAGGTGGCAATGGGGATACTGTGTTGTGAGAATTTAAAATCAGAATTTTCGATACTTTTGGGATGGGAGAGGTGTTGATGGATGGGAATTGGACTTTCTAGCCTTGAGGGCAGCTCTGAAAGTCTCAGAATAAATATCTTTGAAACCTAAGAAAGCCAAATCCAAGCAATCTGAGTCCCTGGTGCCTCTTGAGCTGAGAAATTCCAGCCTCTAGCACCAGGCTGAGGCAGAGGCTGCTCCCAAGCACAGAGGCCAGCCAAAACCCTCGTGTTCAGCTGGGCAAGGACATCTTTTACAGCCCTACCTGTTACAAATGTGCTGGCTGGTGACTGCTTGGGCAGCTGGGTTTTCTGCCATTGCTATGAAGATGTGCTGCAGCATTCATGCATAATTGGGAGCCCTTCTATTAATAATACATGGGAAGCTCATCTTGCTAATATCACCTTCATCTGAGCGTTCCTACTAAATATTTTGATAGATGAAATGGGTAGAGAGTGTATTTAAATACTGTTTGTACTGCAGCTAGGGTACAAAAGGGACAGTGCATCTTTAATTAGACAGGTACATCTGCTTAATTAATTTAGCTGTAAAGCCCTTTTTCCTCTTCATTCTTTCATCTATATGCGGATGCTATATTAGTTCCGCTCCGCTGGTTCCATAGAAACTGAGAAAAAGAGCTCAGACTCATTGAGATGCACTTGGCATGTCTGGGTAGGAGTCTCAGGTCAGTGGTCAACCCCCAAGGGTTTGCAGCAGGCCTGAAGTGCAGAACGTCAGGGTTAGCAGAACATGCTAATACTCATGTAGAACTCTCCCTCAGAAACAACTAAAACAATTGACATTCATTTAATTACTGTAAACGAAACAGCCCCTGCATGACTTTGCATAGTAAAGCCTGTTAATACCAAAAAGGTTCAGTGGGTGGAAGGAGGAATTAGGCTTTTATAATTGGAATGCAACACTTGAAAACCAATTTGGTAACTAGGCGTGATTTTATTAGCATCTTATACTGGCAAAACAAATGTTGAGCAATGAGAAAAACAAGGTGAAGAGGAGGTGGTAGGAGCACAGCAGGGATCAGACTTTACTGATTGCACAGCTTTGCCCAGGTCTGGAATGGACATCTTCCATCACCCTGCTTCCCAGAGACACTTTGTGGAGAGGGAGCCTGGAGCTTGTGCTCTAAGTTTTAATAAGTTATGCTGTTAATTATGTAGTTTAGCAATAAGGTTGGTTTGTCCAGCTGTTCCACAGAGTTTGGTGTCCACCAGCTCTGGACAGCAGATCCTTCAGTGGTGGAAGGGCACTTGAACACCCCCAGGCAGGAGATCCCTCCTCCAGCAGCACCTCTGCAGGGACACCCTGTAGCTCTCCAAGGATTTCTCTGCTCTCACCTTTCCCTGTGAGGCTTGGATGCTGCTCAGGGAATGGAGTGAACCCCAACCTGCTCTGAGGGGCAGGGATGGCTCATCCTCCTCCTCTCTCCCAAGGAATATTTATTGTCTTTATGTATGCACTGACAACCACAGTATTTCCTCTCTAGAAATAATAGGATTAAGAGGATGAGGAAACACCAAAGGAAAGGGTGATGAATGATGAAGTCCCAGAGCCATAAGTGAACTGAGGTAAAAGGCAGCAATGAGGTCCCTCACCACCAATCCCAGAACAGAGGGTGTAATTTGGAGCCACAGGACGGAGTCCTTGTGACCCCAAACTTCCTCCTTAGTTCCAAGAATAGCACCTAGCACCCAGGCACTCTGCAGTCCAGAGCTGTTCCACTTATCCACCCAACTTGGATTAGCCAAGGGGGACGATTTCTTCATCCCAGTGGAGGAGGGATTAACTCCCAGTGTGATACCAGCGTGAGCAGCAAATCTTAAATGCTGTCAGAAGCTCCTCACCAAGGAAAATGACACCTTAGCTCTGACCAGGATCTCTGCCTGTTAACTCTCAGCTGCAAGTATCATAATCCTTTAAAAAAAAAAAAAGAGCATCAGGAACCCTCAATCTCTGTTGGAATGTTGCTCTCCCTCTACAGATGAGGGTCCTTGAGCAGCCAGAGTGTTCACCACCGAATGATGAAGCAGTTGACATCTTCCAAGTATTCACTTGTTTTAAGTATCCTGCAAAACTTGGGCCAAAACTTATGGAGATAAACTCCAATTCTGTGGGATTTGTTCTTTGAACAGTTCAGTTGGTGTCTCAAAACAGACTGGGCCTTGATAGGAAATGTGTTATTTTGAGGAGGCAAATCTGATAATGGCCAAATAACACAAGGGTCTGGCAGCAGGTGCTCATTCCTTGCTCCCCTTCCCTGTGAGGTGAAGCAAGATTTGATCAGGACAAGAGCAGGACCAACCCCTGCGTGCCCACAACTGCCCCTCACAAGTCTGAGGCATAAAAAGATTCCTGGAGCAGCCTCAGTGCTTGCTGGGCAGCCAAACCCACTCAAGTCAGCATCAGGGGTTAAATGTTACTGAGTGAGGTGGGCTCTGCTATTCTGGCTAAAAATGCACTTAGGGACAAGTGCTGGTTTACACAGAAATGAAATCCCAATTCCTCTGTACCTGTTGTGAACAGGTCAGGGTGAAGAGTGAAAGCTTTTTGCTAAAGGATCTCCACTGACAGGCAAAGATAACATTGTTGGCTTTAAAATTCCATTTTCCCAGAAGTCTGAAACCAGGTTAAATAAACTGGCAATGGCAGACTGAGTATCCAGTGCCTTGAAAGACAGGGAAAATGAACATTAATGCTGCAATGTTAATGTGAGGTGTGCTAGAGCTTCTCCGTGGCAAAGCATTAAAACTCAGTCCAGGGAAATTCAAGAGAACTGCCAGAAATGATCAGCAGGAACCAGTCTAATCTGTTATCATGTGAACCTTTGGGTCAGCCAGACAAACATTTCAGTAGCTCAGGATATTTTTATGGTGTCTAAGCCATGGCCAAAGAAATGTTCGACTTTTTCTGGAAGCACTGGGAGAGGGTTCTGCAGGACTCCCTCCCCTTCTCCACAGGCAGGAGAATTTCTAAACTGGAACATTTACTGATGAGCTGTCACAGCTGCCAGGGCAAGGACCTGCAGCTTCCATTTAAAAAACCTTCTCAACCACCACCAATAAACCCCTACCCAGCTCATATGAAAAGGGATGTTCTGTTCCCCCAGGCCCCACCAGCATTGGGAAGTTTTGTCCCAGGAACCAGAGCTGGCCCCAAACTCACACACATTGGGTATCAAGGTTACTCCTTGTTTTACTGGATACCAACACGAGCTACATTTGCCTTCTCTGCAGACACACTGAAGTAATTTCAATTTTCAATGCGCACAGCAATAAAAAACTAAATGTTTCTTTAATACAATTATGGTATCACTTCCAAGGATATTTACAAACAAGGCTAATTATTTTACAGATGAATGTGCTTCTGCTGTTTCTAGACTACTACAGTAATGTTCTTCTCAGTCAATGCATGATCATGCTTAATGCATGAGACACTGAGCAGAAGGACAGCTGACTTTAATGTTTGCTGAAAAAAAAATTTGCTCCTATTAAACTTGAAGGAACATGAACAAAATATGCATAGTCATTGAATGGAGGAAACAAGCACCAATCACACATGCACTGGTGGGACACTGAGAGTGTCAGCACAATTCCATGATTTCTCAAGAGCTGTAGAGCACTTCCCACACAGTGGAAGTGTCAGGAATCACAGACAGGGCGACACCTCTGCCATTGGTACTCTGCAGAATGGAAATACACAAACTCAGGATTATTTGACAGCATGGATTGAAGTTAACAAGACAAACTGTACCAAGTAACCACACACATTTGGGAGGTATTATTCCTCTAACACTGCATAGGAGGTTGAAAAGGATTCTGCTCTCTGTAGGAACAGATGGCAAAAAAATATGTTTTTTCTGATAGGACAATTAGAAGGCAAAATAAATTTCTGGACTCAGCCACTTGAGATGGAGATTCTACAAGAGCCTGGAGTGACAGGATAAGGGGGAATGGCTTCAGTAGGGTTAGATGGGATATTAGAAACAAATCTTTCCTTGTGAGTATGGGCAGGCCCTGGCACAGGGTGCCCAGAGCAGCTGTGGCTGCCCCTGGATCCCTGGGAGTGTCCAAGGCCAGGCTGGACAGGGCTGGGAGCAGCCTGGAAGGTGTCCCTGCCCATGGGAGGGGTGGAATGAGATGAGCTTTATGGTCCCGTCCAACCCAAACCATTCTGGGATACACAAAGAGCTTCACCAGCCTCCTTGGCCCTACCCAGAGCAGGTCAGCCATGGTGGGGTTGGGTTTGGGGTGTTCTGTTTGTTTGGGGTTTTTTACTGAGCTACTATGAAAAGAAAAACTGTCAGCTGGGAGTGATTATTTGTGTGTCAGATTTGTATAAAACTCAACTGCTGTATGAGGGAGACTCTCAATTTAATTGACAGTAGTGTTAATTGGTTTGGTAATTAGTGTTAATGCTTTTGGTAACTGACATTCTCTGGAAAAGAGGAGTCCTCTTAGTAGAGGGTTAAGTGAAACCAAAGGCAAATACTTTGGCAAGAGCTGGGAAGGAGTTAGAACTTAGTTCAGAAAAAGAAAGTGGGGCAAGAGACTTAAGAGCATTGGAAATTTTATATATATGTGTATATATTAGTGTTTAAGCTAATTGCTATTAGTTTAATTATTATTATTATTATATTTTAAAATTATCCTGGCTGATGCCAGGCAGCCAATATCACCCTTCTGCCTGAAACACTGTTACATTTCTGAGGCAGTTACTCTTCTAGACTTTCAGTGGAATTCATGGCATGGCCAAATTCTCTCACATGGCTGTAACTGGCATCTGCTTCTCTGGGCAAGACACTGGAACCATGGATTATCTGGAGAGTTCCACGTTCTACAGCAAAGGTTAAAAAGCAGAGGAGAGCACTGCAAGCTGGAGCCTTCTCTACCCACCAAGACCATTCCAGAGGCAGCTCTGCTGTTCCCATCCCAGCTCTGGGAATTGACAGGCACAAAGGGCAATTCCCACTCTGCTCAACCCTCCAGTTCCTTGTCAGTGTCCAGCTGCTGAGGCTTCCTTGGGTGCATTTCCAAACAGCTTTAAACTGGCTCTTCCAGGTGCATTCCTGTTTCTGGAGCATGGAATGGGCTCTGGATTTCAGGAGTTTGTAGAACCTGTGATGTTCTATGTACAGGGCTGTGGACAAGGTGTTCCCCCTCCAGCAGAGTCTGTGTTCCTGTCCCTGTATCCTCCCAGGCTGAAGGGAGCTTATGCAGTAGAGAAAATACTTTCAGTCTTGACACAGCTTTTCTCTAGAACACAGGAGAATCGCAGAAGGTACAAGGTCCCTGCAATAACCTCTTGATCCATTCAGGATCTGCAAATAAGAAAACAAATTGTTTAAAGCTGGAGGTAGAGATGAAGAGAGGAATGACACCTGAGATACACAAACTCAACAGGAATCCTGGACAGTTTGTATATATTCACGTGCAGGAGTGACTGAGAATTCAGTGAAATTCAACTCTGTTTCTGCCCTGAAATTTCAAGTAATGCCAGTTTAAATTCCACCTCAGCAGGGGACAAAATTAAGGTGAAACACTCCATGCTTTATCCTTACATGCTCATAGCTATATAGGAAAATATTTAAAGGATCACCATGGCCCAACTGCAGTGTTCTCATTTTCTAAACTGAAATTAGATCCCTCATATAACACAGTCCTTGGTTTCTCTTTCTTTATCCCTCTTCCAGAACTGGATGCTGATATATTCAACTTGAATATCAAACTAACTGCTGGAGCATTCCAGCACAGATGATGTGTTTACCAAGATTTCATTCAAATGTGGGATTTACACCTCAATTTCTGCAGTTATTAATTTGCAGTTAACATGTCACTAATGCCAGAACACTGAGAAATGCAGAGCTTCACATGGGAACTGCCTAAAAGAGTAAAGTCAGTGAAACTAATTCAAGCCATTTTGTAGATCAAAGTTAAAAAGCCCCAATCCTGCCTCTTTTGGCCCCAGGAACATTTTACCTTCTGGGGTTGGGTGCCGTGCAATGCTGTCATGAAGCAAACACCTCCTGTACACCAAACTCTGGCAGGACTGGTAGGTTAGGAAGCACCTGTGAAAGGACAAGCAGTTTTATCAAGAGGTTTGGGGTTTATTGCTTTATCATCTGCTCCTGTGCTCTGATTGGAGGCTGGGTTCTCTTCACAATTTGCTTTATGAGAGAAAAGGCAGTAATGAACCACATTAAATATGAAAATTAATAATTTATTAATTCAAGTAAACTTCCCAAGTTTGCCTGAATTGCAAATATGGATATTTGCAAAATACCAAATTGCATATGGACACAATAATGAAAGGTCAAAACTCAATATATCATTGACAAAAAAATTCTGGCATACAGTAGAGGAGTTGAAAAGCTTGAGGCCCTACTGCACAGGGAAGAACCAGGGTGTCCTTAGGGCCATGACTATTTACCCAAACTAGCACACAAAACCTGTTAGGCACAGCTTTTCTCTGTGACAAACTAGTGACTTGCCACAGCTCCAGGGACAATCTCCATGTACCTCCCACACTGGTACAGGAGGATTTCATTTTCTACAATTTCAAATTCTAATATTTCATTTTCTAAAATTTCATTTCATTTGTCTGACTTCTCAATGTGCCTGTTCTCAATCATTTCTTGTTAAACTGCTTTTGTTTTCAAATACTGAAGGAGCTTGAACAAACCCTTCTTCAAGTGATGTTCCAAAGAATGACTTGTCCTCGATTTTCCCTTGCCTGCTTTCTCCTTGACTCCATATTTCCCAAAAAAAAAGATGCTCAAAATGTTTTTATTATAAAAACACTGTCCTGCTAAGAGAACCAAATCCAACCTCCAGTGCCCTGGCTTTTATGCAAGAGGACAGAAAAAAACTGCAGCATGGTTAAGATGCTTCATGCCTTTTCACTCCAGTGCTAACAAGTGGTTCAGTGAGCTGCTGAAGGATGTTTGGATTATCCAGACAAGCTCTGGATGCTCAGCCCATTCATTACCTGAGCCAAATGTGGCCGTTGGAGCACACGGCCTGCTTGCGGTCGGTGAAGGGCAGGATCTCCTTGCACAAACTGCAGTGCTCAGGGAAGGTCTGCTTGTTCATCTTCTTCAGGATGTGCCCAATCAGCACCTGCAACACACAGGAGGCACTCGGTGACACAGCCCTCACTGTGGTTTCAGAGAGACACACAATAAGCTGAATCTCAACAAATCAAAGTGTAAGAAATTAAATGTATCAGTAAGTATTCATTTATGCTCCTTTTGTTCTCCTAAAGATTTCTGCCCCACACTAAAGGGATACAGACTTTAAAAATAGTGATTCC
Organism: Molothrus aeneus; assembly: GCF_037042795.1. Taxonomy (NCBI): domain Eukaryota; kingdom Metazoa; phylum Chordata; class Aves; order Passeriformes; family Icteridae; genus Molothrus; species Molothrus aeneus. The sequence continues at coordinate 7,516,710 of NC_089664.1, read as the reverse complement.
TTGCAAATTTTAAAAGTACTGAAAGAACTGGTATCACACCACTGACCATAACAGCAATGCTTTCCCTCATGCCCATCACAGTGGATGTGCTAAAAAAAATTCCTGTTCAGAAGTTACCTGGATGTCTTCAGCAGTCATCTGGGAGTACAACGTTCATAGCAGAACATTTATGTGATCAAATTTGTCTGTGACATTTCAATAGATAGAAACACATCCCAGGGACCTTTAAAGTGTGACAGCAAACTGAATAGATAAAATACAATTTAGAAGTCGCTTTTCATCGCTATAAAAAAGAAACAAGATTCTTCTAAGGTAAGAAAAACAACCTCTCAAACTTTTAATTCACAGTAATTGGATGCCAGAACAACCCAGCAGTTGTGCCAGAGCACTTTCCTAGTGAGTTACTGATGGCCATACTTGGCTGTGATACCAGCAGGGAGAACATCACACTAACATCAGAACCACAGTGTGATTGACTAGAGGAAATACACCTGAAGTTGACTTGTGTAAAGATGATGGAATAAACAAACTTAATATTGAAAACAAACATCCCTCAATCAGTTCATGTTCTAAACCCACAGACAGCAGCACAATAACCCCAGTCCTCTCCCCTGTTCTCCAAAAACTCAGGCATCTTTATTCTTTGTTGTACCTCATCCAAATTTCAACACCTGTATTTACATTCCCTCCTATTTCCCAATATCAAGGAAGGACAACTTAACCTGAATGCTCTACAGAATCTCACTGGCAAGGATGACATGACCACAGCTCTCTTTGGCAGCCCAGCTGTATTTTCAGGAGGGGGGACAAGGAAGTGACAGTGACACAGAATCCCCCGAGCAGAGGTGCCACTTACTCGTGCTGTTCTGTCATCGTAGCCATCATCAGACATTAGGAAGTCACAGACTCCCCTGGTGGGAATGCTGGTGTTCTCTGTAATCCACGTGTGCAGGTAAACTTCTCCCAACACCCGTTTCATGTGTTCTCGTGTCAAGTGCATTTCTACGGCCTCAATCTGTGCCTGTATTTCAAGAAGCTTTTCTACCATTGGCTCACGGCCTCCAGAGTCACTTGACTGATGGAGAGAATCCTCTGCAGTGTCATCAATGTCCACACCTTTGCCTGTGTCCCCCAGGCTCTGCTTGCTGGCTTGTTTTGAAGTTCCTTCCTCTTGATCATCTTCAGTGCTGCCCATCCCAGGGGAATCTGATATCAAGATTTTGGCATCCTCATGTGAAGGTCTCCACGTGACCTCTGAGGGGGCTTTCTGCATTGACTGGTACAAAATCCTCAAGAGAAACAACTTAAACCTCCAGAAGTAAGTGGAACCACAGCTCTCTATCTTTTTATCCAGTGCCTCCTGTAAGAACTGAGGAATGTGCTTATCCTTCAAGATTTTCCAGCGTACAAGATCCGTCAAGTCCACTTGCCTGAAAAGATTCTGAACAGAAGATTCCAAGAGCTGTGCAGCTGCCTCCTCAAAGGTCTTGAGGGTGACAAACTGAACCTGGTAGTTTTTGTTGACGGGGTGCAGCCCGTTGGCCATGCCCTCGGTGGTGATGACTGCCAGGTACGCCCCGCAGGGGCTGACAGCAATCCCGTGAGTCCTGACACAGCCAAACACCTCCGAGAGCTTGATCAGCTGGTGCTCAAACTTCAAAGCAACGTCTGTGAATATGGGGATGAGCTGCCTGACCTTGCCATCACTGGAGCAGGTGTACACCGTGCCGTTCTGCTTGTCCGCAGTCATGGAGACAATGGGCAAGGAGTGGAGCCCCGTCACGTGGGAATTGTGCACGTTCAGCCCCGCTTTGGATATCAGCAGGAGGCACCAGAACACGTAAGGGCCTCTTGCAGCCACCACCAGGCTGCAGCTGCATTTCTGGTAGGGGTGGTAGAGAGGGATGCACTTGATGCTGTGCACGGGCAGCTGGTCCATCTCCTGCCACAGGACCACGGGCTGTCTCAGCGTGAAGTAGCCTTTGACCGCCTTGAGGTTGACGGGGATGATCTTCACCGGGCCGTAGGCGCTGCCCACGATCAGCCCGCTCATCTTGCGGTTGTTGTGCTCGTACTCCCACCAGGACAACACGCTGGGGGAGCTTATTCCCGACTCGATGGTGTTGCAGGAAGTGATGGATTCCTTCCCCAGGAAGGGCAGCTGGAACTGCCACACGGCGATGTTGCCGTTCTCAAAGAGCACTGCCAGCAGCACGCTGCCCACATCCCGGCACTCATTGTTGTGCTTCACCTGCTGGGTGGTGCAGATGCCCGACCACTCCATGCGCACCGGGGCCTGCATGCTGTGCCGCCGCTGGAACTCAGGGAAATCTCCCAGCTCCCCGCAGGGAGTGTCAGCCTTGCACAGTCTGTAACCAGCCTCCAACAGGCGCTCGCCGTACAGCTCGGTCAGGTCCACCAGCTGCACCCACTGCAGCCGGTTGAGGTTGGCGTGGATGCTCAGGCGGTTGTCCATCGTCAGGGCTGCCAGCAGGCACCTCCCGTTGGCGTCACAGCCCAGAGGGGACCAGCTGGAATATTTGAAACCCCGCATGGGTGGCAGGGACTTCCCCTCGGGGTTGAACACTCGGTCCAGCATAAACGTCTGGCTGACGGTGGGATCCACTGAACTGGCGAATTTCTCCTTGCACTCAGCCACCTCCTTCTTTGGGCCGACCTAAAACACAATAAAAAGAATGTCTAAAACAATTGTACAGCTGGTTTGTTTAGGAAGACTTTCCTGGAATTAACTCCCTCTTCAGATAGAGCATCCCCAATCACAACCAACACTACACTGGTGTTGCTTTGATTTTTTAAAGATTTTTAAAAGTTTTTTTAATGTTAATATTTTTGTAATGAATTTTTTTATACTTTATGTAAATGATTTATTGTTTTCCATTCTTTTATAAAAGAAAATAAATTTGATACAAGTTTGTTTTCAAGTTTGAAAGAAATTTGATATTAGTTTGTTTAGTGTTATTGGAGAGGTGGTACTTTCACCCTCCAATCCACTGTCACTTTTAAAAATCTATAAATGTTGAAGTTAAAAATATAAAAGTCCCCTTTTTTACCTTGAAAAAAGCAGCAAGTCCGTGTCGTGTTGTTTCATATCCTATAGTAACACACTGGTTAATTGATGTCACTCCTAAAGACTTTAGCTTCATTAATGCCCTGAATTTGCATAGTTTTGACTCTCAGCTACTGAATTTTTGTCTGCTGAATCAAAGAGCCTGTTTTCATACTTTTGTTCTTTTAAAGATACCTGGCATAATATGTAAATACTCCGTATCTCAACTCCATTCCATATTTTCAGCATTGTTTTGGAAAATAAAATCAGATTCACAACAACAAAAGTATTATTTAATAAGATATTCACCCACATCTGCCATCTTCGTGAAAAGTCGGATATTCCCCTGAAGGTCAGAGAAATCCCTGTTCCAAAACCCTTCAGCTTAGGTAGAAAAACAAAGGATGACTCCTACTTAAAATTGTATTGAAATAACTGTACTGGAGCTCAAGTGATTCTCAGAAAAACTGCCTGGACATCACTGGGATATGGTTTTCTCTCCTGTGCTTTTAAAATGAGAGTTCTGGGCAGGACAGGGGCAGTCCCCCAAGAGGAGGATCAGAATCCCAGGAGGGATCAGGCTGGAAGGGACCACAATGATTTTCCAGACCCTCTCTGGATTCTGCACAGGAAAGCAGTTCTTCTCGTGTTCAGGAGCAACTTTGTCTATCAGTTTATGCTCGTTTCTCTTGTCTTATTGCTTGGCACCATCGTGAACAGCCACAGAGCCATTAAAGTTGGAAAAGCCTCTGAGATCACCGAGTCCAGCCTGTGCCCGATCCCCACCTTGTCACCCAGCCCAAGCCCCGAGTACCACATTCAGTGGTTCCTTGAACACCTCCGAGGCCGGTGGCTCCACCAGCTCCATCCCGCAGTCCGATCACCCCTCCTGTGAGGAAACTCCTCCTGATGTTCACCCTGAACCTCCCTGGCTCCCTCTTCTCGCCACCTCCCCCTTTAGACATGGACACACATTGCCGAGGCCGTGCCAGCGCTCACCTTGAGCATGCAGGCGGCGGCGGGCGCGGGCACGGCGGTGCGGTGGATGACCATGTCCTGCCCGCCGCTGTGCACGTCGCTGAGCTGCTCCAGCACGGCGATGCTGCGGGCCGTGCTCACCGACACCCGGTGATCCTCGGACCAGGCCAGCGGTTCCAGCCCGCTGGCGCCGTGCTGCAGCCGCACCGCCGGCTCTCGCCGCACCGCCGTGAGCCGGAACCCGGCGCTCGCTGCCGCCGCCGCCGCCGCTTCCTCCACGACCGCCTCGAGCCCCAGCGGCGACTCCTCCCGCCCGGCCGCCGCCGCCGCCGCCATGTTACCGCCGCCTCACGGGCCGCGCGCACGCGCCGCCGCCGAAGCCCCCGGCGGGCCCGGCCGGGGCTGCCCCGCCGCCGCCTGCGCGCCCTGCCGCTCCGGGAGCGCGGGTTGCGGGGTGCGGAGAGCCCTCACGGAGCCCCCGCAGCGCCGCGGGGTGACGGGGAGCCGGGAGGGCTCCGGTCTGGGGGGAGGCTCCGCACCGGCCGCCGCGCCACTCTCACGGGCCGGGCGGGCGGGCGGGAGATGGCCCCGGGGCTTTGCGGAGGTGCGGGCGGGACATGGCGGCGGGCGTGGGGATGCGCGGCCTCGGCAGGGTACGAGCAGAGGGGAAGGGAGTGTGGGGTCTGCGGGACACGGGACCCTGCGGGACATGGGACACGGGATACAGGAACTTGCGGGACAGGGTACACGGGATATGGATATGGCACAGGGGACCCTGTGGGACGTGCGACCCTGCGGGACCCTGAGCGAGCGAGGAGGCAGCATCCGACAAGTTGTTAAATGGAGCTTTTGGCTTCTCCCCCCGCCCGAGCCGGGGCTGATCCGGCACCGGGGCTCCCCGGGCAGGGGTCGGGCAGATCCGGCTCCTCCGAGCCCCCGGAGCTGCTGGCAGACGGCGCTGCCCCGGCTCACCGCGTTCCCTTTGACAAGCTGCGGGCGATGCTCTCCCTGCCCTCTGCTTCGTCTGCAGAGACTTTAAAATGATTTTGAGAGAGGTTTTTAAAGCATGTTCTGCCCAGTCACTGGAGAGGTTGAATGCAATCCTTTTGGGCTTAGCACTAGATTTGGCCTCCTGTTGCTCATGGCATTTCAGCAGCATCAGAAGTCTCAGGCGCGGTGGTGGATCTGTTGGAGTAGGAGTTGTGTAGCTGCAGAAAGCAGCTTTGATTTCTTTAGTCGTGGAGTGAGAGATTCCAAAAATAAGGCTCTGGTGTTTGTGTGTTAACTCCCAGTCAGTGCTGACCGGTTTGTTTCACTTTCAAGCAATCTGGTGCTCTGAAAAGGAAGCTCCAGTCACCACATGGAAACCCACCCGTGAAACGAAAACGTAAATTATCCATAAACACCTTCAGGAAGGGTGCCACGGAGGCTGACAGGAGGGAGGAGGGAAGCTCATCACAAAAGATTGTTCCTAAGAAGCAGCTGACTGACAAACAAAATGAAAGCCAGAAGAACAAACCTTTCATCAAGACATCCAGCCTGTTTAAAAACAACCCAGACATCCCAGAAATTCACAGGTATTTTAGACAAATGGGAGAGAAAAAAAAAAAAAAAAAAGCTTGCAATGCCTTGAAATTCAGGGTCTTAAATTCTTGCCCTTGCTTGGCAGATGAAGTTTCATTGCTGATTATGTAGAATGGTGTTTTATTTTTAACCCTACAAAGTGTTTTGGTTTTGTTTCTCCTAACTCAGAAAAGAAGTGCAGCAGGTGCAAGAAAATGTTTTCACTACAGATTCCTTCAGCCAGCTGGACCTCCACCCACATCTGGTGAGTGGCAGGAGGGCTACCATGCCTCAAAAACATGGGGTTTTGGGTGGGGGGCAGCTCAGGGAGCCTTTACTCATGGTGACCTGGATACTTCACCTGATTTTGTCACTCAGGGTGTTGGTCCATGTCCTGACCTGTCCCCAGACACAGTCCCAGCCCTCTTCACTGTTTGCTGCTGTAGTATCAAAAAAGTCACAAAAAGCCAGCAATGGTGTAATTCTGATTAACTAAGAAGTATTTTGAGGAGATGGGAACTTTATGGACCATTTATGCAGAGAATAAATGTCAGTTTTCTGGGTTTCATTCTGTCTTAGCAGTACAAGAAGTAACAAAAGGAGCAGTTTGTCAATAAAACCTTTATTTCTCTTTATTATCTCTTTAGATCTCCACAATAAACACTGTCCTAAACATATGCAGCATGACCAGGTAAGCAAATCAATATCAAAACTTTGCAATTTACCCCTAAAAGCCAATCACCTGTGATTATTTCATTATATTTGTGAAGACCACAGTACCACTGTTCTATTTGCTATTGGGTTTGTAGGGACTCCTGCTTTCTAGTTTAGTACTTGAATCATAAACCCATCTGGTTTGAATTTATCACATCTGATGCCTACCCTGCTTTTAATTTATCACATCTGATGCCTACCCAGTGGCTTTGCTTAGAAATCACCTCAGCTGATGTAGCTGCAGAGCAGAGATGAGCATGGGGAATTTGGGGTGAAGAATTTTGAGTCAGTCACTGTGTGTTAAAATCTTGGAATTCCATCCTGTGTTGTATCTGCATTTCCTGCCCTGCTTTGTTTGTCACCCAGTGTTCAGAAGCAAACAATTCCTGTGCTCCTGCAAGGCAGAGATGCCCTGGTGAGATCTCAGACTGGTTCAGGTCAGTGTTGAACTGTCTCTGTCCTTCCTTAGGGTGTGTTAACTGCATTTATTTAGGTAGATCTTAGTGGGTTACCACCACCCCTCTTTTCTAATTGACCCTTTATTGAATTGCCTGTTAATCATCCATTCTGCAAACTTCCTATTTAATAGAAACTTTTCCAGAGTCTGACTGCAGTTTAAGAGTGGTCACAAATGGTACTTTGGTTTGCTGGAGTGTTGTAATTGCCACATGTATTTTTTTAATGGAAATTTTTCTTATTTTCTCCCTTTCAAAAAGGTAAAACTCTTGCCTATGGGATTCCACTTGTGCAGTCTTTGCAAGGAATGGAATCCAAAATACAGGTAGGTCCAACAGCACTAAATAAATTTGCTTTTGAAACTAAGATTAATAAAAATAAAATTCAGCTCCTGTAGTCATTGCTGTCTCTTTTTCATACAAGCAATCCACATTCCCCTTTATTTGTACATGTGACAGATGGGATTTTCCAGTTCTGTTGAGGTGTGGATGGTACAAGATCAATGTTAGCCATTCCCCATTGCTCCATGCTGCAGGACAAATTGGAAATGGGCTAAATTATCAGGGGTGGAGAAGGTAGAGAGCAGAAGAAATGGCCTGGAAGAACTGAAAACAAAGGTTCCTGTTAAGTAATCTTTGGCATGGGGTGGGATTGGGTAATTGCTCCCAGTTTGGATCATACACCAAAAAATGCTGCTGCAGATCTTGTGCATTTTATGGAAAGAGATCATCCTGACTGAAGGGTTGAAGCATTTCCAGCCCATCCTGGATTGTCACTGCTACCTGCAGATTGTTGCTGTGCATCAAGCAGGAGAGCATCCCTGCAGCTCAGGAGCACAGGAGTGAAACAACATTGTGTGTGTGTGTGTGTGCAAGGAAATGTTGCCTTTGACTGGGAGCAGCTTTCCCTGCAGGGACAAGAACGCAGTGTAGGACTGATATGGGAAAAACTGGGTTTTATAAAAGCTGTGGGGCAGAAATACCCTAAAATATCATGTACAGACTTGCAGTGAAGGCCTTCAGTGCTGGCTGAGAGCAGGGAGGTGTGGAAGGGCTGTGCTCAGTGCTGCCTTCTCTCAGAGCCCTGCTCTTGTGTGTTTGCAGCGCAGCGATGGCCCCTACGCGCTCGTGCTCGTCCCAACCAGGGAGGTAGGTGGCTTTTCCTTCCTCAGTCTGTCTGAACACTGATTTTTGGGGAGGTAGGTGGCTTTTCTTTCCTCAGTCTCTCTGAACACTGATTTTTGGGGAGGTAGGTGGCTTTTCCTTCTTCAGTCTGTCTGAACACTGATTTTTGGGGAGGTAGGTGGCTTTTCCTTCTTCAGTCTGTCTGAACACTGATTTTTGGGGAGGTAGGTGGCTTTTCCTTCCTCAGTCTGTCTGAACACTGATTTTTGGGGAGGTGGGTGGCTTTTCCTTCCTCAGTCTGTCTGAACATTGATTTTTGGGGAGGTAGGTGGCTTTTCCTTCCTCAGTCTGTCTGAACACTGATTTTTGGGGAGGTGGGTGTGAGTCCACCAGAGCTCCTCACATCAGAAAACACTCTCAGATCACTCTCCTTTTGCTCAGACCTTGCCCTCACAAAACGTGTTGTCATTTTTGTTCAGTGCCAACCAGAGTAAGAAAGGAGTTTCTCAGTTCTCCTCCTGCTGTTGGAAATCTTTGTGGAGGCTGCAGAACCTCTCTGGCTCGGTGCAGGGGGAATGAGTAAAACCAATGAATTCAGCTTTGCAAATGTGTAGCTTTATACAAGTATTTCATTTTCAAAGTATATTTATTCAAATCCATAAGTGAATGCTGAAGCTGAGGCCTCCATGAGTTGGTTTCTCCACTGAACTCTTCAATTTAATTTATATTATTTGCAATTGCAAAGGCAGTGTCAGAAAAGATTATCAACCTTTTTTATTTTTGTTTGGTATGTCAAATGATAATAACTTCCATGTGGAGAATTGATTGCAGGTTTCTCATTTGGGTCCAATATTTTATGCAGCCTGCAATACAATATCTGCTCTGTTACCTGAAAGGAGAAGGCTCTGAAGCTATTTAAATTTTTACAGCAACAACTTACAGCCTCTTTAGGATGCCATGTGAATACTAAGCATGGAGGAAACTGTGTGTAAACTCATCTAAAGGGCTGCCATTGAGAGTACTTAGGAAGATAATTTGTGATTACAATTGATATTACTTTGTAATGGAACAATAACCTTCCTTGAGAAAAGAAATGCAGAAATATCCAGTGGCACAATCACTCCATGGGTCAGGTGAGGAAGTGTGAGGGCTGCCAGAAGAGAATTGACTTATGTGTTTCCTTTTCATGGTGATTTTTTCCCAGAATTTTTATAATTTTTTATTCTTCCTCTGGAGCAAAATCTTCTGTGCCTGTAGTTTGTTTTCTCCCCAGGGCATTCACATAAGCCAGCAGAAGTCTCTCTTGTCCTGAGAGCTGGCTCGTGGAGCTGAGCCAATGGAGAGGTTTTTGAGCAGGTCGAAATACAATAAAAGAGAGATTGTTCAAGAGAAAAAAATTAATAAGCAGCTTCTAAAAGAAAAACTAAGGATGCATTTAGAATTCTGATATACATAACTAGATTAATTTACAGAATTTTGAGCCATAGGGATTTGTAATCCAGCTTTTTAGTCCAGAGAGCCTTTGTCAGAGCTCATTGTCTTTTGTTGATTTCCATAGCTTGCACTCCAAAGTTTTGATACAATCCAGAAACTACTTAAGGTAAGAACTCAATGCTCTGTGTTCTTATTCTTATAAGGAGCCAAACAACTTCAGTTCCTGTGAATTCAGCTGGAGGTTTAAGGAAATCCAGCACCTGGCAAGATGCATGGTCCTTAAAGATAAATGTGTTTAAGTGTGTGATTTCCCTATGGCATGTTTTAAATTATTACATGAGCAATTAAGTGATTAATTATGGCACCCTAGTTGCACATGTGCTGATAAACAAGCTCAGTTGATTTTCACAGCCATTTGTTTGTAGAAATACCTTTCATTGTCTCAGGCTGAGTTATGAATGGAAACTCTGGTGGTGACAAGGACCGTTTTACTGAAACTAATACTGGCCAGATGGGTTTCAGATGGGGAGCAGGACTTGGGGAACTGCTTTGCCAGCTGAATGACTGGAGAAATGAGAAGGCTTTTAAAATCATTAAATGATAGTGCTTTCCTTGTAATTGAGGCAGAGTATCTTACCATTGGGCTGGAAGGTATTTAAATCATTTATTTATCTGATCCATATTTCCACCCCCTCTTCATTTTTCTTTGGAATAATAGGGTACTTCCTCATTATTTATAAGTCTTATAAATTTATAAGTCTTGAAAAGGGACTTATAAGTCTTTTTTTTAGTGCTGGAGCTGTGATCACATCACGTGCATGCTGCTGTCAGCCCCATCCTCTCTCTTTTTGCCAAGAAACATAATTTTTGTTTAGGCTTTGTCTTGTTATTAAGAAGAATCATTGCTGGTCTTGGTTTTCTTTTCTGTAGCCATTTACCTGGATTGTGCCTGGAGTGCTAATGGGGGGAGAAAAGAGAAAATCAGAAAAAGCCAGGTAGGAAACCAACTTTTTAAATTGTATTTTGGGTCCTTCTGCTCTACAGACTCTTTATCTACTACTCTTCTTTGGAGTGTTTTTCTTACTGGGAGGGAGGATGGTGAGCTTGGATCAAGCTGTGATCCCCTGGATCTTACACAGGCACAGTGGCTGGGGCAGCAGGAAACATTCACTTCCCCCAGCTGAATCTATTTCTAAAATGTTGATGAGCCTTCTGAGAAGATGAGCTCTTGTGTCAGTATTTTTTTTCCCTCTTCTGACAAACACCTGTATTTGCTTACCACCAACTGTATTTGTTATGGGGGAAATTGCTTTCTGGAAAAGAGATTTCCTGGTGTTAAAAAATCCTTTCTTTCCCCTTTTCAAGAATTGAATTGTAAGCTGGTAATCCAAAATGGAATTTTCATTTCTCTCTATATAATCATACACAAAAAGAAGTTTACTCTTGACAGTAAAACAAGTACTCAATTAGAAAAGAAAACCTAGCTGGGGTGTTAGATTTTTTTTTTTAATATTATTAATATTTCTTTCCACTCTGTCCTTAGCACGGAGTGTGCCTCTGAGTACCAGAGATGATCAAAGATAAATTTTAGCTGGGCAAAACAAATCAGTTTTTATCAGTGAGAAAGTGCTGTTCCTGATTTTACTGTGGCATTTTTCCCCTCTGTAGGTTCCACTTCCTTACTCTGGGTCCTAGTCCAGCTAACCTTCATGGGGTTGTTTTTTCTTTCGTTTCTTTCTCTTACCTGGGTTTTATTTTTTGTTTTTAAATCTGCACAGGTTAAGGAAAGGGATAAATATCCTCATCTCCACCCCTGGCCGCCTGGTTGATCACATCAGGTCCACGCAGTGTATTCATTTCCGTCGCACTCAGTGGCTGATCATTGATGAAGCAGACAGGTAAACTCCCAAGTGTTCAGATATGGAGAATTTTTACAATACCCTCTGCATTATAATTCACTAAATATCTTTTTAAATTATGAGAGGGTGTGATTTTAATCCATTCATGCTCAGTGGCCACGGCCAAGCACCAGATGTCTGGGATTAGGACAAAGTACCCACTTTGGACAGATTGGTGGACAATTGTTCATTGCAAAGATGTCATGCAGTATTAAGACTTTCTCCTTCTACAGCACCTTTAACCATCTCTGCTGTTTCTGTAGGATCCTGGACCTGGGCTTTGAGAAGGATGTGGCTGTGATACTCAATGCTTTAAATGCTGAGAGAGAGACACGTCAGAATGTGCTGCTCTCAGCCACCCTCACCGAAGGTGGGTTATGGACAGATGGGGGCTCTTGTAGCTGAATAATGCTGCAGAATACTTGGTTGAGTCTGCCTCTATTACAGCCCAGTCTGAAGCCCTTTGCAGGAGTGGAATTAATTTCCTGTTAATTTCTGTTAATTTCTTTGCCTTACAGCACTTCCTTTGTTACTGGAATTTCTGTCAGCGTGTGTACTTCCATGGTCTCCATGTATGTCTCCCCAAATTCCATAGCAAAGTCACTATGAACCTGAAATTTCATTTGTTTGCTTTACAAATGCAGAATTAAGGCAAAAAGCTAATTGCAAGGGAGCTGTTGTATGCTTTGCTCTGTACCACACAAGCAGTCATCTGCTGAGGCAGGAACTGAGCCAGGGCTCCTGACTCCTGCACTCTTGACAGAGTGAAGATCTGCTGGGATTTTCCCACACACACATTTAAAAGTAGGCCTGCCAAATGCTGTCTGTCCATAAACACACTCATGTACTGTAAAATAGCACAGTCAGCTGCAGTAGTGCCTTGTCAAGGTTCTGGGGGAGTCCATAGAGCTAAGCCTGGTAAGCCTTAGAAAGGCTGAGGTTTGTGAGGGGGTGCTGTCAGTGTCTGAGGGTGACTCACTGGGTTCTTGCCCTCCACTCCTTTTCACTGGAATTGTGTTAATTGTTTTTTTTCTGAGAGTGCATCATCCCAGGCCAGACTGGGCCTCACACGTCTCTCATTTCTGTGGTTTAGGAGTGACACGCCTGGCTGATATCAGCTTGAATGACCCTGTCAGCATTTCCATAGCAGATGAAATCCAGAATGTGCCTAAACCAGCATCACAAACAGATAGGAAGGCCAGCAGTTCATCAAACTGCATGGACCAGGAAAACTTTGCTGTTCCAGAGACACTCCAGCAGTATGTCATGATGGTCCCCAGCAAACTGAGGCTTGTCACCTTAGCAGCTTTTATCCTGCAGAAATGCAAGGTGAGACTCTGTTTGCATTTATATTACTAAGTAGCCTTTTGCCCTTTCCAACTCCTTTATCTGTTCCTCTGTTGAGGATAGCATGGATTAGATCCAGGGCTTTGAAGTGCATCTTGAACCACAAGAGAGCTGAGGTGCTGTTGTGTCTTTCATGCTGGCAGAGAGATCCCTGTGCAGCGTGTACTCATTCTTCTGTTGCGAGCTCTCTGTTTGGTGTCAGACTCTGTAATCCTTTCCCACATAATTATATCTCCAGATATAATTATGAAAGATCCACCTGGATCTTTTCATGATCTGGGAATTGGGAGAGGCCTTTGCAAGTGGTCATGTGCAATTCTCTTGTTGTTGCAGTTTGAAAAGCGTCACAAGATGATCATCTTTTTCTCCAGCTGTGAACAAGTGGAGTTCTACCACGAGCTCCTTGCAAAGGTCCTTTCAGGAGGGCCAGAGTCAGAACAACCTGGACGTTCACCCCTCTCCTCTGTGAGCTTACATTTTCTACGTCTGCACGGCGACATGGAACAGGAAGTAAGCACTCTCAAAATGTCAGGATCTGCAGTTTTATTCCTTTTTCCCCATTATTTATTATGTGGCTATTTTTGGGGAGGAGGGCAGAAGAGAAGACAGAGGGTCATTTCACCTCTAGGGGCCTCAGTCTTCCATCTGCTGATGAGAATAAGGATATTGTCCCATTTCTGGAAAGTACTTTGATAGCTGTATCTGAAAAACACACCTGAAGAAGCAAATGTGTTATTTCAGCAGGCAGAGCAGTCATTCTCTATTCCCAGTGGATGCACTAAACCATTTATGTCTCTGTGTTTCTCTCTCATGCAGTCAAGACAGACTTAATGCCAAAGGAAAACCTTATCCAAGCCCCAAAACATTATTACTGTTGTAATAATAAGTTGTCCCCATTAAATGAGGCTGGAGCAGTTTGGCTTTGGTTTTGAAGAGCAGTGTCTTGACAGACTGCTGTTTTCCCTGGGATGGAATAATAGCATTGTAACAGTGATTACCCCAAAATAGTGTTGGACCTTGCTACAGAGGGCTGAGAGGCCAGGAGGGGAGTGTCAGATGAACTGTCACTGCAGAGTTTCTCTCAATAGCTGAGAGACCTCCCTTGGAAGTTCAGGCCCAGATCCTGCCCTTGGTCTGTGATGGAGAGAGCTGCTGCTCTACTCTGAGCTGCACAGCAGAGATGGTAAATGAATAGAGCTCTTCTGATGAAGCAAGAGGTGAAGAGCCATTGTTTTTCTCACTCATTCTCATCCTGTGGAGACCAGAAACATGTGCTTTGCTGTCCCTGCAGTCTGGCCTTTCCTCAACCTGCCTGCCTGAGCAAGTGAGCAGGCCTGGTCTGGCCCAACTCTACCCTGACCAGCTGTTAAGCCAACAGAACACCACTAAGTAGCTGGCACCAGGGGAAGGGTTTTGCCTTTTTAGTACCCAGTGTGTAATTAGTGCTTGATGTCTTCAAATTAAGAGCATTAATGGAGCTAAATTGTGGATCCCATATGGTACTGCTGAGCACGGCTGCTGTCATTGTCAACAAGATACAGCGTGCTCTCTTCTTTAATTTTTGTCAGCAGAGGGTTCAGTGTGTCAGCAAGGCCCAAGTTTCCCTTCTTTTCTAGAACAGCACCTCTAGCTGGGAGTCAGGTGTGTAAGGTTTCTTCTCTATCATCAATGTAACACTTAGTTCCTAGCCAGAACTCCAGGGAAAGGCTTGAAATGTGGAAATAAGGATATTTTGGAAGGCAAGCAGGAAAGGGAGTGTAGGTGCAGAGGTGGTATTGGCAAGTGAAGACCAAGTTCTGCTGAGAACTTTGGTTATTGGTGCTCAGAGATAGCAAATATCATTGTGATGTAATGTGAGTTGTAGAGTCAGTTTTTGTGGCTTTTATCAAGAAAAAAACACACCCCAAAGCTGTTAGTTAAAATAACTGGAATGTGCTTGGGAAGGTTAGGGGACCGACCAGGCAGGAGGTTTTTGAGGGGAGCTGAGGGGCTGTACTGGGTTCCTGCAGTTCCCTTCAATGGCTCAGAGACTGCTGGGGGGTAATTTGGGATCTGGGTGCTGTGGATGGCCCTGTCTGTGGGGCTGAGCTCATGTAAGGAGTGGGGGCTGCAGGAGTTGTGATGGTACAGAGCAGAGATGGGGACACGGCTGGGGAGCACCTGCCTCTGACCTTGGTGGAAGGAGCAGCCTCAGTCCCAGTGTCACCAGTCCCATTGGTGTCTCCTTTCCCCTTGGGCAGGGATTTCTGGCCGTCTCTCCTGCCCTGTTACTTTGAAGCCTTGTCCCACAGCAGTTCACTGTGCAGCTGAGCATCCCTGACACTCAGTAATTCCAGAGTCAGAGCAGTGGCTGTGTGCATGCCCCATTGGGCACATGATGAGGCTGATCTCTTGTGATGTGATTATATCACTGTGTCAACAAAATGGGCTTATCCTGCCCATCGTGTGACTGGACAGACAGCAGTGAACATGTCCAGCTTTGCTTGTTTCCACAAAAGCCTGTCTTGCCCATAAAGTGTGCCAGTGCTTCTGTTGGTGCTGCCTAATCCTTTGTGGATCCCCTCTCCATGTCAAACAGTTTCTGTTTGCTGGCACACACAGGCTCTGTTTCTGTGCAAACCATGGAGGTGTTGGCTGCTCTGATTTGCCCAAATGCATCCAGGCTTCCCCAGACACTGCCCTCCTACCTGGGACCACACCTGTGTGCCACAGATTTTTCCATTTGCAGGAAGAGTCTGACTGGCACTTGTGAGGCCAATTCCTTTGCTTTTGGATCTTTACACGATCCTAGTGAACGAGACACAGTTAAATTGTTACCTTAGCTAATTTGCTTTGTGTTTGATTGTAATGTGCATAAGCAGTCTTTTAATTCTTCCTTTTCAATCTTCTAGGAAAGGACAGAGGTCTTCCAGGAGTTCCTAAAATCCAAGACTGGCATCTTGCTTTGCACTGTGAGTAACTTGGAGTCCCTTTGCAGCTCCACACTAAAGGGCCTGTCTGATCCCTAAGGGTAACCAGAGGAATTGGCACTGAGCTCTAATTCCAGCTCACCATCTGACCTTGAGGAAAGTCATCTCCTTTTTCTGCATCTCACATGTTCAGTAAGAACTGGGGCCTTCTTTGCAAGCTATTAACATGATCTTCTGCTGAGTTACCATATACAGGAAGAATGGATGTCTCATATTAGAGGCCACCAAGTATTTTGCTTGGTCTTATGTCTGGAAAAATCTGTTCCTTTGAAGCTGGAACCTTGCCCCCTACATGCAGCCAGTAGAATGCAATCCTGATTTGTAGTGTGTCCTGGCACTGCCAGGGAAACTGGATGGAATGTGGTTATTTCCCATCTTAATAACTACCCCAAGGTTAAAAACAACCACCTGCAGAGGTGGGAAGGGGAGCCCAACCAGAGAAGGAAAAGCACATGCTCTGCTGCTTGCCTTGTGCCCTTCAAGCTCCTTCCAAGGGTGCTGAGGGTGAAATTCTTGTCCTCTGCTGAAGTTTGCTGGCACCCTTGGGTTGTGGTGGCACCTTTGCCTCTCGCTCCTGACCTGCCAGGGCCACAGGCTGCTGCAGTGGTGCAGAAGGCTGCACGATTTGCTCTCTAATAGTGGCAGCTGTTGATCTGAAAACGTGTGAATCTTGGCGATTTCTACCCACTGCAAACTTGTAAATTACAGCGATCGGGAGTAATTAGAGCTGAGAAACCCTCTCCAGCTCTGAAATGACTCCTGTTCTTGCTGCACGTTATTCTTAAAGGAAACCAGTTGCAATTTTTTCAGAGTGTGGGGAGCTGAATTCTTTTCTTTTTCTGCCCACAGCTCAAGCTACGAGTGCCATGTGTATAGGAGTGCTTGATTTAGCATTGCCATATTATTTATTATGTCACCTGTAAAATTCTACTTGTTATCTTCTGGTCCTGCTTTGTGTGTACAGCCTTTCAGTGATTTGATCAAGGTCAAAATGCATCTTTGCAGTGCATAAGTGGAACTGTAACTTGGTTCCCTTGTATACTTGAGTGTCAGAACTAGGGAGGAGAGTAGAGCTTAAACCGTTCAGTGGCGTAGATTGATTTGAAGATAAAAAGTGTTTGGTAAATTCTGAAAAATAAATAGCTAAACTTTGTTATCCTTGATGCACATAACTGAGAAATGTCAGGTCATATCTTGTTTTTGAAATTCCAATGTAATGGGTTTGGAAGGAAGGTAAATGCTCAAATTTAGACAAAGAAAGAGGAAGCAAAACAATTGCAATCACTAGGCTAGCAATTCCTGGGTGAGAAGGTTTGAAGGGAAAATGCAGCCTGTGACAGGAAAAATCTGTCAGGAAATGAGCAACTGTTGACAAGGTAGGAAGAATTTGGATGAAGAAATCTCAGTGGATGGGATTCCCCTCTTGAGACACTGGAGATGTGTTTTGATTTCCTGCTGTACCACAGACAGGTGAACGTGGAATTGGGGTGACAAGGCAAATAGCCACATGTCAGTTGAGCAGCAATAGCTGTGGGTTTGCTCCTGATCTGTCACAAACGGGAGGTAATGGTCATAAATGTGAGATAATATGGAGTAACCTGGATTGCCATGATGAGGGTGGTGTGAGGTAACACATTTATTGTAACCCTCCTCCTCTTCAATCTAAGCTGCTTTGCATTTCCTGCAAGGCAGGGATGCAGCTCCTGCCAGTGCCGGTGACTCTGCCTCAGCTGGCACACGGTCAGCACGTTAAGCACAGTGAGCTGTGTGTCTTGAGTCCAAAATCTCCCCGTGCTTCAGCTCCCCATCTGTAAAATGGGGAAAGTAGCACAGTTCCATCTTACAGAGATGTTGGGAGGACAAATGCATTGAAAGCAGGAGGTGGCCTGTTACCACAGTAATGGGGACCATATGGACACCTTAATATAGAGATACACTTTGCACCAGTCCCACATTACAGGTGCCTCCCCAACGCAGATGTCCAAAGGGCAGCCAGGCTCTGTGACCACCTCCTGCCTCTAAGGGCATTGCTTTTTCTGACACTCTTCTCCATATCAGCAAAAAAAAAAAAAAAATTCTGCAGAAAGGTGCTTCTGTTCTTTTCACTGTGAAATCGTGTTTTGTGCCCACAAAATTTTGAAACCTGGCTCACAAAAGAGCAACACAAATAATGTTGCTGTCCTTCCCTTGTCCCTTATGCCATGTTCTCCACCCATCTTTCCGCTCTAGTAAGCAATGGGACCTGCTGTTCCTTTTATTAATTTGCTCTATGTCATATGTATATTAATATAGCCCATAAAATATTTTTGCCAGACAATATAAGCTGGCAGACAAGAAAATAAAAGAAGGGCCATGTATCTCAGAGGGTCTCGTCCAGATTTATTTCTCTCTCCTTCACTGAAAGTTCTTTGCGGCTTCCTTTGGGATGTGCCTTTTAAACAAGTTCATCTCTTCCAGGGAGGGAGGAAAGATCATTTGGAGATTGTTTGCTGTTTACTCAGTCACGCTAACTCATCTTGCCAGTTTTCTGGCGGCCCCAGCCAAGAGCTTTCGCCTCTGACAGCTTCTGTGCTCTCCCCTTCCTCCTCTGATTACGCAGCCCAATCTGTCACCCTGCCGACGGGGGTCTCTACCCTGCTGATGGCTTTCCACACTCGGCTGTAATGACTTTTGGCAGGCCGGGAAGGCGCGAGAGCTTCTTCCCCAGCTTGGAGAGCCGTTAGGCCCTCTCTGCCTGTTAGCTAAAGCACTTTGTGAGGTTCTTTGGTAAATAAATGAGTCATTTTAATCCAACTGACAGCCTGGCACCTGAGCAAGCTGCCTTCCATCTGTACTTCTAGGCCTCATGTAGGCAGCCAATTGTCAAGCTCAGGGCCTTCAAGACCTCACCATTGAGTGTCTTTCAAAACCAACTTTAGCAATTTCCTTTGCCCTAATTAGATTGTGTGAGAGGGACTGAGCAAACCAAGGCCCCTGCAAAACTTCAGTGGCCCTGTTGGTTCTGATCTTCTGCAGTGACAGGACTCGCTTTCAGTGTGACCTTTTTGTCCTCCATTCCCTGGCAGCCACCCCTTGTACCCCATTCTCTGGATCCACCCCTGTACCCCCTAACCACAAGCCCAGGCTGGTAACATGAATTGTTCAAAGCAGAAATTTCAGCTTTTATAGCATCCCTCAGGTGGATTGTTCCTTGATCCTGTGCCCTTGTGTGCCTTGCAGTTGGGATCAGGGCAGGAATGTGGTTAAGGCTTCAGGTTATCATTTAAAATGGCACTGGTGTAGGTTTGCTTTTGGTTTTTTGCTCCATGAGATGGTCACTGAAGAATTGGCCCTTCCATTGCCCATGGAAAGGAGGCAGCAGCCACCTGCCAAGGTGTCATATCCTTGATTTCCCTGTAATTAAGGAATGGTAGTGTGAGGTCACAAATAGAAGGGGCAGTGCCATCTGAGGCAGTGGAAAAGAGGGAGAGTGGTACATTGGAAATCTCTTGGGCTTCTTGAAAGAGTATTGGCAGCAGGTTAGTGCTTCTGTGTGTGGAATAAATGTAAAACTGGATTGGTGTTGTTTGAGCTGTGTTCTCTCTCCTGGAAAGGTGACCCACAAATATTTTTCTAAAATTCTGAGAAGTTGAAACTCATGGGCCCTGCCAGCAGAGGAAAGCAAATCAACTCAAACTTTTTACCCTAGTCCTACCTTGCTGCTCTCTACCAGGGTCTTTGAGGAAAAGGAGCTTGAGGAGACACAGGTGGACTGATACTGAGGAATCTTTGAGAGTTTGCAAAACACTCCAATTACCAGTAAATCCCAAAAGACTTGTGAAAGAGAGCCAAGGGAAACCCCAGGAGAGTAGCTGCTGCTGTGTGTCAGTAACAACTGAGTGGAGTTGGTGGCACTGTGAAAGCAATCATGAATGCAAGGCTGGTGATGGGAGAAAGCCTTCTCTAAAATGTCCTCCCTGGCTGTTGATGAGGCTTTTAGTGAACCTTTTCAGCTTGGGCAAATGCACATGAAAATTCTGACTGTGGCACTGATTTTTCCAAGCTGAGATGTTGAGAAAATTATCTTGGAAAAGTAGGGAAAGAATCTGGGTGGATGAGAGGGATGGTTCCTGCCCGTGCTGTCCACTCCTCATATTAGAGGTGCTCCAGACCACAGGGCTGTCTTGGTTGTTGGTTTATTTTGGGGAAACTGCCCTATGCCAAGGTCAGAGCCTCTGCTCAGACAGCCTTTCCTCAGCTGCTGAGTGTGAGGAAGAGCACAGGAAGGGAAAAGACCAAAGCCTTGTCAGCTTTGGTGGAAGAACAGAGCCAGCCAGCTCGGAATCAGCCGTCAGCGCTCCCGTCTGATCGTGCTGCAGAGTTTATAGTCTTGTTATCCTGGTAACTGCTGTACACGCTTCCCAGCTCCCCTTGATTTATTTTCTCCAACCTCCTTTAAATGGCTTTTTGTACATCTGTTCATTCTGACTCTGGGAACAAGTCACTCCTTAATGAGCGTGTTGGAGCGCGAGCGTGCGTTATTTCGGAGTGGGCGCTGTGGAAAGTGGCTCCTCTTTTACTGCACTTGGAGCCACAAAACAGCCTGGTTAGTGCTTATGGGAAGGCCTTTGCTGCCAAAACATCAGCTTCCCATTCTTTTAACGTGTGTGGGAGTTGCATGAAAACACTTCAGTGGGTGGCTGACACATTTTTAGTACATTAAGCTCCTGCTTACGTCCTTAATATATTCTATTTTGCAACTAGCTAAAAGATACATGTGTTGCAAAACATTTCCTAACAGAGTTAAATCTGCACACCTGCTCTGCTATTGCGCCTGGTGAATGTAAAATCCAAGGAGTATGTGAGGACATTACTAATGAACAGAAAATCAAGAAGGGAGATTGAAATGTGTTTGCGCTCTCTGGTTTGGATGGCATTTGAACTCTCTTTTCTCTCAGAAGGGGGTATGTTTTTGGAGATATCTGGCTGTGGATAACTAAAGGGTCTCATTCAAGTCCTTCTCCAAGTTGATGGTGTTTTTCACCAGCTGGCACATCAGATAACACCTTGACAGCAGCTTCAGACTCTTTTCTTCGTAGCTGCATTTTGTTTCTCCAAATCAAAGCCAGACTGGTGCAAATCTAAGGCATAGCTGAAGTCCCCTCTCCTCAAGCTGTGCTCCAGCTTCCTGCAGATTCTGCTAAATTGTTTATTTGCCTTTTATTTTAGGGCCAGATGACCTGCAAGTCATCTGCTCCTCAACTTCAGACCATCGCCTAGGAAACAACTAATTATTTGTAGGTAGAGATCAGTATATCTTTGGACATTCCACCCAAGGCCAGGGATTCTTGACCATTGGCCTTTTATTTTTTTTTTCCTTTTTCATCATAAGCAGCCTGATTTTAGTACTTAGATTTGCTGTGGATAAAGGTGTGCTCAGAACTAGTGCTGCCTTTCAGAGATTTAATTCTCCCTCTCTGTGTTTGGGTAGTAGGTGCTCATGAGCAGATCTCTTTTCATCAGTGAAAGAAACTGAAGAACCAAAGGTATCACTAGCATTTACACAGTGGATTCTCTCAGATATAATGCCAAGGGGCTGTAGCAAAATGCTGTAATTCAACACCACCATCCTGAAATAGGTGTTTGTATCCTCCAGGCTTTGGGCCATAAAGGGTTTTTACTAAAGTGATTTCCTTATTCATTTTAAAGGATGTAGCAGCACGGGGGCTGGACCTGCCTCAAGTGACCTGGATTGTACAGGTGGGTTTGCTCTGTGTGTCTGTGTGTGTCAAGTGCAGCCTTGCTCAGATTAAATCCCTTCCCAGTCCATAACCTTCCTGCAGTTTGCTGGTCTTGGTGCTGATGCCTGCAGGTGGGGGAGACCCACAAGTTCCTGACTGCAGGACTGGGACTCTGGGTTTTGCCAGGATAAAGCATTGCTAGGGTAGCCTTGGTCTGTTTTTTCTCTTTAATAACTGATGTTACCAGAGTTTCTCCTGGCTGGAGATGAAGCACCCTCCATTTCCCCACCCAGGAAGCCAAATTTTGTGAAATCCTGACCATCTCTTGCACTTCTGTTCCTGTTTTCCTGAGCTTGCTGGGGAGGCAGTTCCATGAGGAGTTTAAGTTAATTCCTCATGTTAAACATTGAGTATCCCAGTAGTGTCAGTGCAGTGACCTGAGTGTTTTGAGTGAGGCTTGGCTGGGTTGGGGCTGAGTAGCTGCAGGCATCCAGCTTCCAGCAGAACTGCATGGTTCAGATTTTCCCTGAAGAAAACAAGCCCAACAAAACCCCACACTGCTGCATTGCTGTTGACAGAAATACAGTCCTAGGGAAGAAAAAAAATAGAAACAAAGGAAGATGGATTGAACCTTAAAAATAGCAGCCTGTCGTTTCAAAGAGGAGGCTGAGAGCATGAGACAGATTTCATTTCTATAAAAGATTTATAATTAAAAAAAGGTTAGTTGAATAGAGGAAAAACTGATCCAGAGATTCACATGTATCAAGCAACACCTGGGTAAAAGGAACAGGGCACAGAGCCTCAACAAAGCTTTTTAATTTCTACCTCATCCCTTCAGGTAACAAATTTGATTTGATTTTTGTGTTTTTTAAAAAAGGAATGATATTGTAGCAGCCAGCTAGTCGATGAAGGCTGTGGAAGTGAAGTCTTTAATTCCCAGATCTGTATATTAATATAATTTAACCAAAGATATAGTTGCCAGTGTTAGAACGCAGTGCAAATTACCTAAAGCCCTGGGAGACTTCTGTGTGTCCAGAAGGCGAAATCTCAGCTGTCCTGAGAGCTGTGTCCAAGAGCAAGGACCTGCAGGGAGCAATTAGATTGCTCACAGCATCTTACTCACACCTCTAGCCAGTAGAAACTTTGCCAGAGGGCACAGGTATAAACACTAGAGTGGGCTTTGGTTGTTGGGTTTTTTCCAGTTAAACTGCTGAGGGCTCATTTCTGAGCAGTATCTCTGTGCTTGTTCATTTTTTCCAGGAAAGAGAGGAAGGGGGGGAAAGAATAGGGGGAGGTTAAAGGGAGGGAAATGTGTCACCCTTTATCAGATCTTGCAAATGGCTGGGCAGTTTTGATTCCCAGTGAGGTAAATGAGAGGCAGTGCTAAATTTGGGGGGTCTTTAAGGAACATTTTCATGGTGTCTGGTAGTTGGACAGGGGAAGAGAGTTGTTACCTGTATCATAGACTGCTGAAAGCACTCCCTCCTCTCTCTCTTAGATTTATTCTACCCTGTAACCAGCTATGATTTGCTTTAATCCAAACAAAGCAATTTAGCCCAATTTCAAATTGGCATCAGCTGTTTTTTGGTTTGTGATTTTTCTCCCAAATGCAGAACAGGCAGCTCCCTGCTCCATGTGGGCAGTCCTGGGCGCTCTTTGGTGTGAGATTTGATTAGATTGGATTTTTTGGTTTTTTTTTAAATTAGGGGAAGCGAACAGGTTTCTGTATAGAAATAAAATGTAAAAGGCAGAGAGAGACACTGAGATGGGGAAAACTGTCCTATTATCTGAAAGTTGGCCAACATGTCACATCCACATGTCAAAAAACCGCCGCAGCTGAGGGGCTGAGTGATGGTTCGGGGGATGAGGCGTGCTACAAACAGCCCAATTCCTCGGGAGGTGCAGCCTGTGGGGTGTGCCTTTTGTTCCAGGTGAGCGGGCTGGGTGTGTGCTTTCTAATTAACATCCTGTTAATTGCTCTTTTTCCCCCTTTCTGAAGTACAACGCTCCGGCATCACCTGCGGAATACATCCACCGGATCGGGAGGACGGCGCGCATCGGCTGCCGCGGGAGCAGCCTGCTCGTGCTGGCTCCTTCAGAGGCAGAATATGTCAGCTTGCTGGCTTCTCACAAGATTAAGTGAGTCAGAAACGCCAACAAAAGTTTCAGCTCATCCTTGCTAATTAACCTTCCGTGGCACTTTCAGCGGGACTGTGTCTCGTGCAGGTTTTAATAAGAATTTATTAATTCTCGTGATCCAGGCCTGGCCCCAGACTAGCAAAAGGAGAAGAGGGAAGTGTGTGCAAATCATCAGCCTGGCAGGTTGTGCATGAGTGAGTGTGTGTGGTGAGGGGCAGGGATAGTCAGAGGTCCTTTGCACTCCATTGTTTTCTCTCTGGCCCTGGGTTCAAATCTATGACAAATCTTGTGACTGTGTGGAGATCACAAGTCAAACAAGCCTGTCAGATGGTCCCTGGCCCTCTGCCTGCATGGCACCATATTGTCAGAGACTGTGCTGGCCCTTTGGGAGAGATCTGGGGGAGAAATTGCTGGGGAGCTGTGGGTGATATCTGCAGTTAGTTGACCGAGATGTGTTGTTTAAGTGGCTTGTGACAGGAACAGGAGAAGCTTTGGCAAGTGGTGAGAGCCCAGTGTGGTCCTGGAAGGCAAAAAGGGAGGGTGGACTCTTGCAGACCCAAAGTGGGGTATGCTTCCAAGCCTGCCTGGCTCTGACTTGGATTTGGGAGTAGCAGCAAGGAGAGCAAGCCAGGCTCAGTAAGAACCAGCCCAGTGTGCAGTCAGGTACCTGATGGCTGACACATGATGAGATTTTAGTCCAGCCCTGCTTTCACAATGATCTTTTTGTAGAGAAAACCCACAACTGGCTGCTCAGCATCTCTAGGCAGGATCTCCAGCCTCCTCAGCAGCCAGCTGGGTGTTTGTGCCTCCCCTTGCTCCCTGCTCTGCTGTCTCTCAGCGTTTGAGAACATCAGCAGAGTCCCTTCAGTGTTGTGGCAGTGTTGATGGAGCCCTGTAAACTCATGCACAAATTAGTTCCCTTTTATTTCTTGTGTTTCTGTCGGGTGGAGCTGCTTGGAATCGAATTTGGTTTTGCATCCTTGAAACAAACAAATGTTGGCAGTAAATACAGGCTTATTCTAGGCTGTGAGCCATTTAGTGGTCTAACAAAGAGCCATCCATCATCCCAGGTAACTATCTATTAAGCAGACACCAGCAAGACATGGAAGGCTAAGCTGACAGGGTTTTTTTTCATGTAACAAACAGCACTGACATTTAAAGGTGAAATCCCACATAATTGCGAATTTTTAACTCCAAGTAGAAAGTTCTATTTTTCTATTTTATAATATTTTGGTAGTGTTAGAGGAAGGAGAGAGAAATTTCCTTCCTTTTTATTTTAAATGTTAATGCTTTTATCCAATGTTGTTGTTTTTTAACAAGTTTGGGGAAGTGTCACTCAGGCTGGTAATTATGTCTGCTAAGCAGACCTGTTGTTGAGCTGGCCGTGGTCTTCAGGAATCTTGAAGACTCTGAATAAGCAGGGGGAGATTTATGTGAATTTATTTTTCCTTTGCTTTTCAGAGCCAGATGACACTGGGGATTGCCTTTTCTTGTTTTGCTTGTTTGTTTTACATTCTGCAGATGAAGGACTTGCCAGAAATGAGTGTAATTTGCCTTCCTTGACCCCCATCCTCAGAGGAAAGGCAGCGAGTGCCTGCCGGGCACGGGGCAATCCAAGCTCTCTGCTCTTCCCACACAGAGGATGAGGAGAAGGGGCACTGGGACAGAGCAGGGAGCTGATGAATTACTGAGAAGATGCAGGAAGGCAGCTTGAAGCTCAAGGCAGCAAGTGCCATCAGCACAAATTGCCGTTACCCTTCATAAACAGAGCATTATGGTGATAATCCTGACAATTTAATTCAGTGTGAGGGCGAAAGACAGCGTGTGTTGGACTGTCACCGAGCCTCTTAAGCACTGCTCATTTCTGTTCCTTTACCCTAAATCTTTTTGCCCTCTGACTTGGTCTGCACAAGTTACTGGAGTTTGCTTTTTTTTCTTTTTTTCCCCATTCTTAGCTTAATTTTTAAATCTCTCAGGTTTTTGTCGAGGATGAGTGTGTGTTGTGAATCTTTCTTTTTTTTTTAATTTGTTGGTTTTTTTTTTTTTCCTTTTTTAAATGAAGTTCCCGCTGGGTTTATTGAAATGTAAATACTTCATAAAATATGTATTTTGAAGAAGACAAAGCATGAGATGTGTCCCTGCAGCCTTCAGCTGGTGTAAATGAGCAATGCTCTGCTGGTTTACAGGGGATGAGGATCTGACCCAGAGTTTTTTCCTAAACCCCTCCACCCACCCCAGCATGCATGGGAGTAAGTCCAGGAATGTTGAGAGTCGGAAGTAATGAGAGCAGACATGGCTTTGTTCCTGGATGAAAATCCACTTCGGAATTAGAGATGACTGCCTTTGAAATTGGAAATCGCTTGCAATTAATTTTCACCGGTACCTGAAGCCTCTCCTTGGCTTCCAGTGTGGAAAAGCAGCGTTAGCCTTTGCCAAAACGATCTCACTTTGGCTCTGCTGAGATCAGTAATTCCTGTTGGGGCTCAGCAAAGCTGCCTCCTCTCTCTGCAACTTTCAGGTTGGGCTTTGCGTAGCTGGAAGTTGTGGCTGCTCTGCCCAGCTGTAAATGTGGATGTGCAGGCACGTGCACACTCATGTTTTCTCTCCATTCCCTCTTTAAAAAAAAAAAAAAAAGATAGACTCCAAAATGTTCTGTCTCAGCTCCAAGCAAAACTAACAGATTTCCCTTCAAAGGGAGGAGGCAACAAGCAGAAGAAATGCGAGGTTTTGGTTTTGTTTTTTTTCCTTTATGTCTCTTCTAGCCCCTTCAGCTGCAATCTCGCAGCGCCTGCCTCGACAGCTATCAGATAATTTCTTTATCTGCTAACAGCAGCCTAACTAATTTATAAAGGAGGAGGCATCACCGTGAAGGCACGAGTCGTTTCCCTCCCTGCTCCAGTCGTTTCCCTCCCTGCTCGGGGGTTGTGCTGTTCCCCTCCCTGCTCCCTGCTGTGAACCCAGTTCTGGTATCTGTTGCTGGCGACACGCCAGGGGAGGGGAGGACCCAACTCCGACAAATCAATGTCAAAGGTTTGACATTTTCATTCATAGCCGTGTCAAAGCAACCTTTGCAGGGGGAAGGGGGAGGTCTGCTTTCCTCTTGCTTAAGTGGTTACCATTTATGTTTTAATTTGCTGTTATACTTTTCAAAACCAGACAGAGGAACCCTCGGTTGTCATTTTATGCTCCATTTCCCTTTCTCCCCCATCACTGCCCAGCCTGTCTCTGCATCCTCTGTGAAGGAATCTGTGCATGGGGTGGCCCAGCTGCACATGGCGGGGCTGCTCTCCCTTGTAGGGTGTCCTGTGGCCACTCTGGCCCATCCCTTCCAGGCTGGATGGCTGTTCCTCTGCACCTTCTCCTTGCCTTCTGCTGTGATGCTGAGTTGGCTGAGGCTGAAAAGGCAGGTTGCAAAAGTAAAGGTTTTGTTGCTTTAGCTGGGAAGGATGGGGAGCAGGTGAGGATCACAATATCCTGTCAAACACTGTGGCAGAAATTCATCCATTCCTGCTAGCCAGATGGTAGAGAGCTTGGAGTGAAAAGAAGAAGATATCCTTGTTGTTTTAATTTCTTTCTGTACTTTACAAATTGAAGAATAGCAGCAATACTTCCTTTCAGAAACCACAGGCAGCTTTCTGACCAGCTGAGATTCAGGAATCTGAGAACTGTTGGACCCCAAAGATTTCTCTCTTCCTTAGATTGGTTTAATCCCAAGTGAACTCCTTGGCTTCTTTTCTAGACATAACCTTTGCCCATTACTGAAAATCTGGGCCCACAGACCTCAGCTTTTATGCTCTGAGTAATTCCCTTGGAAATGGGACCCAGTTTGGATGCAGCTGTAATATTAATGGCCTGGAGCTGCACAGCTGTTCCTGTGCTGTCACCTGGGGTGTGTGTGCCCCTTAGGACAGTGTTAAAGAGGACAAAGAATTTCTAGTGTCCTGTAAATGCACCTTTAAGCAGGACTGCTCACTTGGAAATGAAGCAGGTTTCTAAGCATTTCCATATCTGGGCCATAGCAGGACCCAGCAGTGTCATGCAAGCAGGACTGGAGAATAAATCATCTGGTTGAGCCTACAGGAGGAATGTGAGTCGACAGAATGAAAATAAATGCCCAGTGTGAAGCCTGGCTAGGACAGCTGAATGAGTCTCCTGTATTTAAAAAAAAAAATGCTGTGGAGTCCCTAATGGGCTGGGCTTTGGCTTTGCACTTCAGATGAGAGGGGAGGTGAGTTCTCAGAGCAGGAAAGGAAATCAAACTGTGTGTCTGGTGTCAGAGGTGGCTTTTGAGGCTATAAATGAATTGGAGGGTGAGTTTGTCCATTGGGAAGTGCCTGTGAGCTCTACCTGAGTGAGGTAGCCAGGAGCTGGAATCACACAGGATCCTGTGGGGAAGAAATGTGACCAGAGGGATGGAAGTTGAAGTTGCAGGGGAATTGGCTGATGGGGAAAGTTCCTCAGGGTTTTGTTGTTACCCTCTGGGCTTGAGTGACTATGAGAAGGAGGAGCTGTGTCTTTGCACAGCTTTAGTTTCAGCTCTTTGGTGTTGTGAGTGTGGTCATTATTCATGTGTAAACATGAAAATACCATCCTTTGAGTGAGGGTTGAGCACTGTGTCTCATTCCAGAGACTCTGGGAGCTAAACTGGAGGAGACAAGATGTGGCTGGAGTAGCAAAGTGGATCAGGTGTTTCCAGCCTGTGGGTGTCCCACTCAGTCTCTTTCTCACAGTTACACAAGCAACCTGCTCCTGCCCATGGCATTCAGTGAAAAAAGAAATGTTGGACAATCCCTGGGTTCAAGGTGGAGGTTGCAGATCTTATTCTTTATAGTTACAAAACAAATTTACAGGAAGCATTAATGTTATGAGCTGCTTCAGCTCTGTCTTGAGTTTCTTTTGGTGAAAAGAATAACCAGGTGCTTCCCAATTGTCTTGGTGCTTCTCAGTGCAAGGAAAGAAAAATTATGAAAATCATGGAAGTGAATCCAATTTATTTCTTTAATCAGTTCCTCTTGGTCGAGAGCCAAGGAGGCTTTCAGTGGATGGAAAGTCCGCCCTCAGTTATTTTGATTCTCTGCTACAATTGGAGTGTGTGTGTTGTTGGCTTAAAACAGTGACAAAATGGTGGGTGAAACTGTGTCTCTGTGCCATGGAAGCAGGGGTTGGGATTTTACAGTAGTTCCACTTCCAGGGGTGATGAGGGAGTGTCTGGACTAAGACCTTGTGTATATCAGGAATAAATTCCCAAGCTGAACTGTGAATCTCAATTGTTTTGCTCTCCATTACCAGTCTGTGGCTCGTTCCAGGCTGTGTTTCAAAGCAGGAGAAACAGTAATTTTTTGTCTCTGTTGCCCCAGTGTTTCAGAGCTGAAGATGGAGAAGGTGTTAGCCACCCTGATGAAAGATGATCGCTTCAAGGTGCACAGACCAGGAAACAAGGTGAGTTCCTCTGCTGCTCTGGAATTGCTCCAGTTTTCACTTGCCAGTCCAACATCACAAGTGTGCCTGCCTCAGTGTCTGTCTTTATATCCATGATGTCAGACAGTGTTAATAATTATAGAACTACCTTATATCACAATTTTTCAGTCTTTTGTTGTTCCCAGAAAGCAGTTGTTTGCTAACTGTTCAGCAAATATCTTTGTAACAGGCAGGGAAGGTTTCTGGATGCAAAAGCTCTGTGTTTCTTCATGAGCAATGTTTTTCCTGTGTTTCTGCACTAAAATCCTGTTGGAGATGACAAATGGCTCTCAACTTCTCTGAAGAAACGAGGAAAATGCATTTGGTGATGTGTTACATCAGGGTTTTTATCATCTGTAATTTACTTGGAGCCTAAAACAAAGCTGCCTGGGTTGACAGGCACCTTTTTATTGACTTGGGCAAGCCTTGGGTCTGCCTTCAAGTTGCTAATTCACAGAATTCACTCATTTGCAATTGATGTCTTGGGTGTTGCTGCGCTCTGGCAAATTAAATCCTGCAAGAACCTGCATTTTGAATGGAAGTCAAGAATGTGTCAAGCATGATGCAGCACACACTCTTTTCTTCCCTCTTGTTGCTGTTTTGCCTGCCTGTGCCTTTGTTACCCCGTGTCTGAGGCTCCTCGTTCCCGGTGCTGGCTGGTGGGGCTGTGGTGTTCCTGGGAAAGATGTTCAGTGTTCTGCCCCTCACACACAGCCAGGTCTGAGCTCTGCTGAGATGCAGCTCTGTTTAAAGCTCTCTCCCATCACTGGTTTTGGCTGAAATCAGCCTGTAATGCCTGTGTTTTAAATGGCTGGGTCATTCCTACGATATCACCTCCTAACAAAGTTGTGCTTTGTTAGTGCAGAAATTATTTTAAGTAATTCCATGTATAAATACTTTCTTTTTGTCCCAAATATGCTTATAGGGAGAGTGACTTCAGATTTCCTTTGAAGACTTTTTCAACAATTCCATTTGTGCAGCAATTGTACTTTAAATTTGTTACTGACTTGGGACAGATTATTCACTGTTCCAGATGTGGAGATGAATGTTATTTCATGGGACATGGGCAAAAAAGAGAACATGTTTTGTTCCAGGAAACTTCAATTTAAGTTTTGAAAAGCAGCAGGAGAAAATCCCTTTTTAGCAACAAAAACCTAACCAAACCTGTTTGGTATTTCTACCATGCTTCCAAATTGTCAAATGCCCTGCACATTTAAGCACAGAATTTTTTAAATACACATCTTTTGGCTTTCTTCCTTTCCTTCCAAAAAGCTCTAAACCCAGCCCCTCTTTGAAAGGAGCAGTTGCTGGTTTGGGCAGTGCCAGGTGCTGCACAGAAGGACTTGGTTCCTTTTGCTTTCAAAGGTGGGATTAAATTCCTCTTTTCCCTCTGACATCAAAGCAAGTGGGGTTTTGCTGTTGACTTCACTGGAGCTGAGATCCATCCACTGTGGTTGTAGGATGGTTTTAATCTCTCTCAGGAACTTAGAAATACAGAATAACCAGTTTTTATGTGACTCAGTCTGAAAGAACTGGGATTTAAGAAAAGAGTTTCTCTTCCTGGGAAAAACCCTGTATCATTTAATGGGGATGGAATTACAGCAGTTCTGTCAATATGAAACAGATTCCTTCAGGAATGACTTGAAAAATATATTAATGCAATCAAGGACTTGTTGTGTTTGTTAGCTCCATGTTTATATTGCCATGGAGACTCTGAGTGGTCAGCTCAGAAGCTGCAGGGGCATTTCCCAATTTTCAGGAGAGTTAATCTCTATTAAATTCCCTAAATTAGCCACAGGGACAGTACAATGAGCTGAGAGTGCAGTGGGACAGGGGGATTGAGGAGGTGGCAGGAGGAGCTGAACCTGATCCTGTTGGGATGTTGCCATTGGAGGGAGGTTCAGCTCTGCTCTCACTCTCTCTGTGCTCTGAGTCATGTATATATTATAGTCCTGCACACAGGAACCTCATTATGATGCTCTTCAGTTCTCATTGCCTCAACTCAAGTCCATTATAAGTACCACGTTGGAACATGTATTTTTTGGGCTTCTGTGTGCAGCCAGGGAGCAAGCTGAAGTGCCTGTAAAATGTATATTTTATATTTAGGTATATGAAATATATATGTGGCTATGTCTGGGCGTGTGAATGTTCACCTGCCTACAAAGAGAATAAATTTGATCTTTCAACTTTTATGGAGGGGGGCAAGGGGGACTTGGTGAGTTCTAGAGAAGGTGTGTGGAGGTTAGTAAAAAGTTGTTATTAAAACAAAATCCTTCATTTTGTTTTGAAGTATAATGGAAGCAGGAGATGTTACAGCCAGCCTTTTTGGTGGGTTTCCCCATCTTTCTTTTTTTTTTACCTGTTTTAAGAATGAACTTTTCTACCTCAGTCTCGTCTTACCGTGTTTCAATTTTTTTTTGCATTATCATGTTCTCTTAATGAAATCAGAAGTTTTCAGTACTTATCCCAACCTCTCAAACCTAAAACCTGCCATCTTCATCACGGGAAGTTTCCTTTTTCTGACAGAAATCCATGAATCTTTTCCTGGTGGAGTTGGCATTTTTGGGACTTACCCTGATGTCTCAAACTGGTGAAATAGCATTGCACTTTGACTTTTTTCTCTTGCATTTCTTCTTTTAGCTTATAAATAATGTTGTTGTCCACACTCATTATGCCTGTGGTTTGGGATCTGCCAGAACAGGATTTTAAGGAATCACAAAGCAGAAAAAGTTCTCCTATCCCACTGTTTCTCTGTGATGGCAGCAGTGCTGCTTGTTTAACAGAGGGATGGGGATGCAGATCAAGCAAACCTCTGGGGTAGGCTTTTATCTTTGGGGTCTTGGAAAAATGTGTAAGGTCTCAAATTAATTGTCCTGCTCATCCAAACCAGGATTAAAGCTTGCCTGTGTGAGTAAAGCACATGGAATGGCTTCCATGCCCTTCCAGTAGCAGTGATTTATTTGATCTGTCCAGACACTCAGTCATGGGCAGGTTTTATTTTCACAGCTTGCCTCTGAGTCAGTTTTAAATTTAGATTTTTTATTATTGGGGTGGGGTTTTTTTGTTTTTTAGCTGAACCTCCCTGGAAGACAGGAATCAAACACAGGTTTTTTTCATGCCCATTAGGGTGCAATTTTAAAATGAGTTCTGTCTCAAGGGTCTGAAGGGGATAAAAGACAAAGTGGAGATGGGAGGAGGGGAGAAGCTGTTTTTCAGGGACATTATGTTTCCTGTCATTTGCTTTTTTTTTATTTATATCTCTTGCACTGACCTCACACTTTGGAAATTATGCACCTAGCTTTTTATCCCTCA
This sequence comes from Molothrus aeneus, assembly GCF_037042795.1. Classification (NCBI taxonomy): domain Eukaryota; kingdom Metazoa; phylum Chordata; class Aves; order Passeriformes; family Icteridae; genus Molothrus; species Molothrus aeneus. Next base: position 7,484,532 of record NC_089664.1, on the reverse strand, counting down.
TTTTTGTCTTACTTTTTTTTTTTTTATTTTCCCCCAGCACCAGGAAGAAGAGATGCCTCATTTTGAAACCTAAAGGGGGGAATAAGAAAAGTCCTTTGTAATATATTGCCATATTATCACTAAATCCCCTGACAGTTGTGACACAGAAGCAAGTCACCTGTCACTTAAGCTTGAGGTCTCTTTAATTTTCTCCTGGAATTCGCACCAGGCTGTCTTTAATTTGAGGCCTTTATTGGAATTCTGAAACCTTTCTGCCTCCCTGGTGCTCAGATCTATTCTGAGTGCTGTTACAGAATGTATACAATAACCAACACAGGGATTCAGAGGGGGCTGAAGCACTGTTTATTTAACACTCTGGAGGGATTTTCGTGCTTATTCGGTCCTGGCTACCCAGCTTTCAATATCGCTTTGACAACCGTTATGCCCTTCTCATTAATTTTAAACAGTTAAAACACAGGAAAAAGAGAAAAAGTTTTCATTATTAAAGTGCTTTACTTTTTAATAACAGAGGATTCTGTCCGCCAGGGGAAAGGGCAAACCTCACTAATTTCACATTCATATTAAAAAGCGCTGGGAAGGTGACACTTGGTGCTGCCAGGAAGCTGAACAAAAGGAAACTGCCGGGGGCTGGGAGGAGCAGGCGGGGCCAGAAAGTTTTGTGTTTCACGGAGGTGGAAAGTCGGTGGTGACAACAAGGAGTGGCCACTCGGGGGTCGCTGAACCTCTGCAGAGCTCTTGGATGGGGATGGAGTCAGCTTCAGGGCACACCTGAAGTCAGAGGAACCTGTGAAAGGAATGTCCAGAGAAGGTGAGGAAGGTTCCAGAGAGTGAATTATGTGAGGAGCAGCTGAGAGAACTGGCTGAGCCTGGAGGAAAAGAGGTTCAGGGAAGAGAACTCACAGACAGGTGGGGGTCAGGACCTGCTTCCAAGGAACAAGGACAGGAGGAGAGGACACAGCCTCAAGCTGTGCCAGGAGAGGTTCAGGTGCAGCATCAGGAAGAATTTCTTCACTGCAAGGGTGGTCAAGCACTGGAATGGGCTGCCCAGGAAGGTGGTGGAGTCTCCATCACTGGAGGTGTTCAGGAAAAACTGGATGTGGCACTCAGTGCCATGGCTTGGTTGACAAGGTGATGATCAGTCCAAGTTTGGACTCGATGATCCTGGAGGTGTTTTCTGACCTGAAGGATGCTGTGATTCTGTGAGATGGGTCATGAGCCTTTCTTGAGGGGATTGGGAGACAGCAGAGAACAGAAATCTGGGAGAGTTGATGAGTTCAAACAGCCAGGCTGTCCTTGGAGGTGCAGTCCAGGCAGTGAGTGAGCAGGAGCTGCAGCCCCAGGTGTGTTTGCTTTGCTGAGGAATTACCTGGAATTCTGGAAGCTGCAGGATCCTGAGTTTCAGAGAAGGCACAGTGCAAATTTAAACTACATCTGAGGTCTGTCTCTGGGCACATTTGCAGTTGGGTACAGAGTGGCACACGTGGGACAGGAGAGCATTTTGTGTCAGGTGCTGGCAGCCCCCAGGGTCCCTGGGGTTTGTTTGTGGTGTCAGTGGGATGTGGCTGCTCTGGCCTGGCAGCAGTGCAGAGGAAAGAGGGGTTTGCAGCATTAGCATGCAGATCTGGCAGAGAGGAGCAGCAGGATTGCTGCCTTGGCACAGGGCTCCTCCAGAATCCCAGGAGCTGGGTGTTTGTATTCAGTCAGCCCTGCTGGGGTGAGGGGTCTGACCACTACCAAGTTGCTGCCTTGGATCTGGCACTCTCCCACTTGGATGCTGGTTCCTGCCTTGAGTCACACTGGAGAGCTGTGGCCCTTTTCTGGGAGAGGTGCACATCCGTGGATGCTTGGCTTTGCACTTTGCTGTCAGCTTTCCATCAAAAATTCCACTTGTTTTTTGCTCCACATTTCCTTTCTCTGCCTGGATCCCTCAGAGAGGGAGAGAGCCTCTCTTCTCCTCCCAGTAACAGCTTGCTCCCAGGAATGTTTGTTTTCCATTTCCTGAAGTGCATCCCACAGTCTGATCCCAGGAAAGCTGGAACACGTGCAAAATTGCCCTTTTGGCCTGAGGAAGTTTATTCTGTCATGCCTTTGGTGCAAGGGGCTTGTCCTGCTCTAGAGGAGCCAAGTGATGGCACTTCCAGTCAAATATGATGTGTTGGCAGTCAGGAAACTTCATGTAGAAATCCATGCTGGAATTGATGAGAAGTTCATTTGGTTGCCTTTGTTCACAGCTGCTGAATTTGTCTCTTCTCTGGAGCTTGGGGGTGGTTGTGGATCTCATGGTCTCCTGCCCTGGGTGTTTTGGGGAAGGGCACAGGGGAGCTTGCAGCATCACTCTGAAACTGTTAGTGTAGGGTCTGGGGGGAGTTATTCCAAATAATTCTAATGGAAATTGGCAGTGGGATCTGGCCTGTTGTACCTGGAAGCAAAACAAAAAGAAAAAAAACCAAAAAGGGAAGGGAAAAGAAAAACAAGGGAAAAAGGTAGGTGATAGATGTTAGAAAACACAAAATTAAAACTGATTTGTTCTCCCCACCACACGGCGCTCACTGGCTGCTCTGACTTTAACATCTTTATCTGGATTTTTTTTTTTTTCCTCTAGTAATATTGAGAGGATTACCTTTGTTGGCCCCTGGGTAGTTGCTGTGTGATTTTACTGTTATTAAATCTATTGTAAACTGCTTCATTATTCCTGACTCAAATTCTCTCTTTCCTCTAATCCTCCTGCCTCCCTGGTAGAAATCCTGTGGCAAGAACCCTCAGGAAGTCCGGGAGAGGGCCACAGTTCTTCAGACAAAATTTGAAAATCTCGTCCACTCCAGTGAGGGGACTGTCCAGTGGGCCAAGAAAGGTCAGTGATTTCCTCCCACTTATCCCACAAGGGCTCAGAGGAGCTGCCAAGGTTTTCTTCTGGGGCACAGCATCAGGGAAAAGACCTGGAAGAAACATTTTGGGGCTGCTGGGCTCTGCAGGGGGCTGAGGCAGGCCCAGAAGGCTTTGTGGTGATATTAAATGTTAATTTCTGGTGTTCCCATATTATGTGCAAATGAGATTTAGTCTTGGCTTTCAGTGGGATTCACATCCAAGGGTTTTGACCCAATCACAGGAGTGAGTGGGTTGTGCTGGGAAGGGGATGGGTGACTTCCCCACATCCTGCTGCAATTCCCATCAGATGCCTCCAGTTCACCCCAGGGGTGAATTTGAAGCCAGAAAAGCAACATGCAACCCTGACCAGTAAAAGATCTTGGATTGGAGATGGTTGTGTGGGATGGGAGATAAAAGAGAGAGGGGCAACAACTCAAAAAGACAGGGAGAATAAAAACTGGGATGGACTTGGTAATTGTAGCTGTGTGCAAGTCTGGGGTTTGATGTGCCATCTTTTCCAAACAGTTGTCACTGAGCAGTGTAAGAGACTCTGCCCTTCTTCCTCTCAGTTTGGAAAATCAAGAGGAAAACAGATTTGGGAGAAGGATTAAAATCTTGCTGGGGATGTGGTAGGAAAAGAAACACCAAACTGACAGGAGCCATAAAGGTGGTGCAGGGTAGGCACTGTGGAGGTCAGGCCCCAGAGCTCCTGGGCAATTACTGGGAATTTGACTGAGAGTTACTGAGACAAGTCCACAGAATGCAAACACTTTATGAAAGAGACTAAGCCATTCTAACTCACAGTATTTAGGACTGGAGCCTTTCCCCTTGTTTTGAGTCTCCTCTTCCCACATCTCCCTTCCTGATTGTTTTCTTTTGTGCCTCATTTCTCTGAGTCAAGCCCTGCTCTCTAAGCTTGTATAGAAGTTATTTCAGTTCTGCAGCATTTCCAGTTTAAGATGAATTTTAATTTCATTTAAAAATAATTTTAATTTCATAATTAATTTAATTTCCAGTTTAAGATGAATTTTAATTCAACCAGTGAGATGAATTTGAATGGTCTGCATCATTCCTGTCTACCATTCTGTGTACCTGCTGTGTGCACCTGCATACAGATGTGGGACAGGTGAAATCACCTGAAATCACCTTCCAAGGGGTCCAAAACCATATGGGGAAATTGCTCTTGGAGTTGTACAATGTTTGGAGAAACTGGAGAAGGAGAGGCTTTTCTCTAGATAAAAGTTCAGCATGAAAATTGTTCAGGAGGTCAAAGGTGCTGTTTTTTTCTGAAAGCTGTACTCCCTTCTCAGGTGATGACACAATCCAGTGTACCTGCTGTGACTGTCTGCTTACCCCAATTGTTCTGCATGCTTTTGGTTATGTGTGGCTGTATTGAGGGGCAAAGAATTTGAAATTCTGCTGTTTCACTCTTTGCTCTCCCCCCTCCACTGCACATCCCTGGGCTGGAATCTCACCCCACCTCCAGCAGTTGCAGTGCTGATTTCAGTTCCTTGGGGTTTTCAAACACCTTCCTCCTGCAGTGAAAGTGTTGGACTTGCTACACAAGCAGCTTGCACCCATTTTCAGGTGTGTGGTGCAGTTTTGTAGCTGCTCTTTTAAATCCACAATCTCAAAACATCTGACTGAAACAATCATAATCCTTCATTCTGCATGGATGAGCTTCTTGCTGCTTCCCCCCTGGGATTTCTTGTACCCCATGCAAACTTCTAACCTGAAATGCCTGTGACAGGAACAACCAGAGAATAGCTCTGGTCACACCTAAAAAAACCTTTGTGGTTCCTCTCTACCCAGGGTCACTGTGCACACACCCACCCACCCACACTTGTTGCTGACCTCAGCATGAATAACTTCTTTAGCCACAGAAAATACATCAGGAAATGCTGAAATGTTGTGCATCCCATTTATCTTGTAGAGGAGCACTCCACCTCTTTTTCCAACTCTGCTATCTACATATGCAAATTTTCCACTGCTGAGTGGCTTCCATAAGCCCCTCTTCCTCCCCTCTGAGCCAGGCATCATGAATAATTAACATGGCAGCTGGCTTTTGCTTTCATGGCAGACAATCAATTGGAAACTGTGCCAGAGATGCATTTGTTTCTCTCTCTTTTTCTGTTTTTCCCCATTTTCTGACCTAGTCAATGTTAATAAGCAGTGTTTGCACTGCAGCCTGCTTTCAAAAGGAGAGTGGCTCCCTGCCCGCTCTCCCCTTCTGCCTCTGGCTCCTGTGCTTTTCACACTCAAATCAAATGGTTCAGGGAAGGTGCTGCCCTTCAAACTTGATTGACTGATCAGCAGTGAGATGGGTGGGAGGAGGGGTCTGCCTGGGCCCTGCTACCTGGAGGATGAACCTCAGCAAGAGTGGAGTCCCTTTTGGGGAGCGGAGGATGCTCATCCCAAGGCTTTGCATGGAGGTAGGTGCTTCACTTTGGTGCTTCACTTTGGAGCTGTGGGGCCAGAAGGGGCTCAGGAGAGTAATCCTGTGTGCCCCTGAGTTACAGAGAGGGTGAGGAAGCAAACCCTGCCTTCCTCCTCCTCACTTCCCAGTTTTACAGCCAGCAGTTGAGCATTTTGCCTCCTCCTTTCTGTCCTCAGCACCTGTGTGTGGAGAGGCCCAGCAGAGTCACAGGAGCCAGGGCTGTGGCACAGTGCTCAAATCAGTGATGGTTTTGGTGCATCCTTCCCTCCTGCTCCCAGCTGCTCTGGCAAAGTGCCTCCCAGTTTATCCAGCCCTGCTGGGGCCATGCCCTGGGGCCAGTGCTGAGGGCCTGGTGAACAGGTTATGTCACCTGTCTCCCTTTCATATCCCATTACCCTCTCATCCCCTGTTTAAAATAACAATAAACCAGCCCATCTAACCCCCATCATTTTTTTTTCTTTTTCTGGCTTTTTTCTTTTCTTCCTTTGATTTTCCACACTTACTTTTCCTGGAGAAAAAAAAATGGGGATGCAGGGGTGCAAAAGACCAATCTAAATCCTCTGTCTTAGTGAGCACAAGTCCAAATCCCACTCCAAGCCAGTACTTGTTACCTTAGACTTGTGTTGGTGTGGCAAAAACTCTCAACAGCTCCCACAGTTTGTTCTTGGGGCATCAAGGTAAGGAACCCTGTAGATGAATTATGGCCTGGTCACCACTGTTACCAGTCTTTGTGAGTTGTTTTCCTAAAGCTCTGTCTCTTTGATCACAAAATCATAAAAGAATTTCAACTTTAAAAAAAATCCAATAAAGCATTCAGTATCTGGCCACTCTAATTGCACATAAAGGCCAGAAAACATGGCTCTGGCAACCCTGAGAGGTCTAAAGACCTGATAGTAAAGATTTTTAAAAGAATCTCATCCACAAAGGTCTTCATTTCCATCTCTTGGGTGCTGTAATGAACGTCTCAGCTCTGAGCTGCTTGGAGGTGAGGCACTTTCCTGGGCTGGCTCTGTGACCTGCAGCTCTCAGCTCAGCTCTGGGTTAGTGCCTTGCAGCTCTCCCTGGTTTAGTGTGCTCTGGCTCACAGCTGGATCTGGAGGATGTCTGTCAGGACTTTGGGAAGAGGGGAGCCTTTGACACTTTTGATTCTCTAACTCTGATTTGGGGAGTTGGTGCCAGCAGCTTTTCCTCTCTGCACAGCTGTGGGAGGTGAGCTCAGCCTTCATAATAACAGGATCTTTAGTATCAGCCATTTCAAATGCTGTGAGGCAGACAGCTGTATTAGCTCCAATGGGACTGAATTCAAAGCAGGAGCAAGTTCCTATTGTTCCCTTTGAAGAGTTACACCTTCTCATAGGTGAATTTGACCAATAACTTCGTGAAAAAAAAATAACAGCAGAACAGGAGTTTTGAGAGCATTTGAGCTGGTTTATAAGCCCTCAGAAGGATGGCCTTCAGACAGGAGACTGAGACAGTATTTGGAATTTAGGATTCTCTTTTTTGGGAAAACACAGGTCTCCTGGTGCTCAGAAGCCTCTAAAAAAGCAGCACTGTGAAATTGGGAAGAAGGTGCAAAAAACTCAATCTTTTCTTCTCATCGATTGGGAAAAGGAGTTCGCTTTGCTCAGTAAACAGAGCTTTGATGGATTCCCTGGGTCCTTCCAGGAGCTGATCTGCTAAAATGACATTTTTATTACTGTTCATAAACTCCAATCTCCGGCTGCTGCCAAGAGATTAGACATAAGCTGTGGGCAAACTTGCTGGTCCGGTGGCTCAACAGGCAAGGGCAGGAGAGGTGAGAGTTTAGAGCTCACTGCTGGAGGGAGTGAGAGGGAGAGGAAGATGCAGGAGGTGCTTTGGACTGAGGGCTGGGGGGACACACGAGGTTTAGCAAGCAGGGGATTGAGGAGAGGCATTTTCTGAGCTGCAGAGTTTCCTTCCTGGAAGTTCCTTTATTCCCAGAGCAGGGGCCAGCCCGGGTGTAGTGAACGTTCTGGGGATGGGGAGGAGCAGAGGTAGTGCTCATATTAGTGGATGATTGTCTTTAGAGCAATGAGCCCTGAGGGAAGGGCATTACAGGAATATAAAGATGGGAAGGGAAATTTGCACACAGTTCTATTATTTTTCCCTTTTGAGAAGGTGAGCTCTGTTCTCAGTGTGCTGATGAGTCAGGAAATCCATCCGGCTCTCAGATATTTATAAGGGACTAGCTGGTAACTGGTGAAAAATGCATGGACTACTGGGACTCTAATATCAGAGGAGTCTTCCTGTGCCATCTCCATGCTTCTCTTTCTTCATCCCTGCATCTCTGTTCCCACTCTCCTCTTATCTTCTGCCATTCAGTATCAATGGCTCTTGAGAGAAATGCCACAAATTCACCTTTTGGGGCCAAAGGAGCAGTCTTGCAGAAGCCAAACCCAGCAATTCAATGGAGCTTTGTTTCAGTCCCTAACACCTCTCCAGCACCTACCTTCCCATTTTGGGATTGTACCAGTGCTGTGCAGCCTTCACAGGTTTTTAACATGCCAACCTTTCCTGCCAGCTGCTGACCAGAAGGTGTCCCAAAGGACCAGCCCCACGTCCTTTCAGCTGGAACAGTTGAATCTTTAAGTGTATATATCTATATATATATATAAATGCAGCAGCAAACAGAATTCACTGGTGTTTTTCCTTCCCCTCAGCACTGCAGTCCTTCCTTTGTGCCTATACCACCTATCCCAAGGACCTCAAGCACATCTTCCACATCAAATCTCTCCACCTGGGTCATGTGGCCAAGAGCTTTGGGCTGAGAGATGCCCCCCAGAACCTGACTGCTCTTCCAACTGCAGGCTCAAAGAGGAAAACCAAACCAAAACCAAAAAGGTAGGTCAGCCTCATGCTCCTGAGCTGTGCTGTGCTTTGCTCTTCAAGGTGGTTGGGCTTGCTCCAGGAGTCCAGTGTAAAAAAATCTGATCTGTTGGTAGAAATGATCCTTCTGCAAACCTGGAGGTGTGAGTAGCTCTGGAAAAAGAATTTCTCCAAAATCCTGTGGGATCTCTCCTGAGAATAGTCTGCAGCAAGCCCAGAGTTGCAGCTCTATTTCCTCTGGTGTGTGCCCAGGGCTGTTCTGGGTAAGGAGCTGGAGACTCCCTGGTGCTGCTGGAGGAGCCCTGAACCCTCTTCTGTGCCTGCAGGGGAGCTGAAGGTGCTCAGTGCATCTGATCCTGGCTGCTCTGAGTTGGTTCAGGACAGATAATCCTCTCCTTTGGGATCACAGAGCTGAGGACATGCTCTCTCCCCCAGAGCAATGGCAGGATCCAGAAAAATCATTGCAATAATTCAAAGGAGGAAAATCTTTTTTCTTTATCAGCATCAATTGTGACTTTTTCCGTGTAATTGTTGCTACAAACCCTGTTAGCAAACCTTAGCCATGCAATTAAAGCACTAATCCACGTAATTGTTCCAGGGTTGGGCACTTCTCTTGCACATGCACCTATCCTGTGAAAAGAAAAAAAAAATTGCAAGGGGAAGGGATTTGAAAATAAAAAGTTGGAGCCTGCATTGTCCTGCTTTCAGCAGCCACCAGGGACAGGCCAGTGCTCTGCCTCCTGCTCCAGCTGACCCTCCTCAGCAGATGGGCAACAGGATGGGAATGCCCCTGTGAGCAGGGGATTTAAGGGAGCTTTATTTCGGGAAGAATAGCCTGATTAGCTGATAAAGAGCATGTAAGATGGTATGGGGTGGGCTTTGATGTCTTGCTGGCCCAGCAGGGTGTCAAGCTATGAGTGACAGTAGCGTGTCACAGGATTACTCGGCCTGTAACAATGCCTCTCTCTGTTCCTGTGATGTTGCTACTCTGTTAGAGCTACTTTTTCCCTTGTTACAAACCTCTTTTAGATGGGGGTTCCTCCTCCCCAAGTCTTCATCCCATTAGAGCACAGACAAGCTCAAGATACAGTAGGTATTTACACACAGGAGCTGTGGGGTTGGGGGATGTGGAGGTGTTGGAACAAATGGTCTGAGAGTGATTTGAGAGCTCATTTGCACGTGGATCACAGAATTGCAGCTCAAGGAGAGTGGGCAGACTTTGCACAGCTCTCTCACGGCTCAAGCTCCAGATTTCAAATCCGGGAGCATCTGCAAAGTTAAGACCCTGCAAAAAAAAATAGCCAAAGTTGTGATGTGCAACAATTGTTCCTGCCTGTGAAACTTGGCTTTAATCAGCTTTATCTGTGTGTGCTTAAAAAAATAAATAAATAAAGGGAGAGAATATATTAGTATTTATAGGATAGTTTAGAGAAAGTGAATATTGATTCAAATTCAGTCTGCACTTGCATAAATCCAAGATTATGCTATTAACTTAGAGAATTGCTCTTGATTTCACTCTGGCAGAAAGCAAAAAGCAAAACTTAGCCTGCCATTTAGAAGACAAATGGTTTCTAATTGTAAAACGCAAGGCTTGAAATTATAACAGCACAGTCACAGAGCAATCTTTGTAATTATATTTCTCACATGATGCTGTGAGTGTTGGTTGTCGTATTACACATTGTCTCCCAACATCTGATACTGGTTTTTAATCAGGCTGCTCACTAAAGGCCTCATCTCTCAGCACCTGTCTAGAGAATAAAGAGCAGGCACTCCAGGTTGAAAGTGGGGTAAAGGCAATCATTAAATGTTTCCTTAAGAGGACAAAGAAAACTTTTCATTTCTTTTGAAGTCTCCTTTTGTGCCTGGCGCCTCCTTGGAGAGCCTGCTGGGGGAAGGTGAGGCAGCGAGAGGGAGCAGCCAGGTGTGTGATGTTTCAGTGCTGAAATGTGGGAGCAGCCCTCTCCTCAGTGCCCATGTCAACTTCCATGCATTTTTCAGAGGTCTTTGTGCAAACCAGCTGTCCCCTTAGCTGGGGTGGATCTTGCAAAACCCGATCTGAAGGCGGAAAAATAATTGCCGGCGCTGTTTTCAGAAAGTTGCAGTGCTGTGCTGAGGTGAGAGATGAGCACCAGAACCAGATACTGCATATTGAATTACAGTACATCAGCTTAGTCAGTGTCTGGGCTCATGCTTTGACTGCAGGCTGGAGGCAAGGAAGCTGATCCCACCTCCACTTAGGGATTAGCTGTCCTTGCTTCGCCTGGAGTCGCAGCACGCCGAGGAAGTGGCTGACAGGCCAGATAGATTTGTCTTTTGACTCCTTCACAATGCACATGCCACAGACCCACTGCCATTCCACCATGCATCCCTGTGCTGCTCAGGCTTTTGCATTCTGGATCAACTGAGGGCCTGCTTTCCCTTTGAAATCAGTGTGTGCCCCCAAAGGCTTTCACTGCAGTGAGCAGTTGCAACTTAATTTGGTTTTTTGGTGAGTTCAAGCCATCACAAAGAAAGGTGACTCTTTAGTTCAGCTCAGTCTGTGGAACTCCCTGCTACAGGAATTTCTGATGCAAGAAATGCTCAGAAGGATTGAATTTACTTATGAGTATCAAGAATTGCTACAGCATATGCAAAAAGTGATATAAAAACAAAGGTGAAAACCCCCTCGTGCTTCAGAGTTTAAGCCCAACCCTCAAGTGAGATGGGATCAGGGAGAGGAGCTTGAGAGCACTGCTGTACATCATTATCACAGTGCCATTGCTCTGATGTGGAGATGGGCATGGCCTGGAGGCTTTGGCTGCAGGATCATTGTGTTAATTCATTCTTCAGCATGGTCAGATAGAATCAGACAGCTCCTGGGAAACAGACCCTGTAGCCCTGTGTCTGTGGCCAGGGCAGCAGTTTCCTTTGGGTGCAAACTCGTGTCCTTTTACCTTCTCTCCCCCCTCACATCCGTGGTTCCACTTTTAAACATCTTGGTATTAACAATTTTTGAAAAAGTACGGGGCTTGTGACTCAAGGCTGCAGCTGGGCCTCCCTGCACAGCAATTGTCTCATCATTAGAAGCATTTTGCTTGCCAGTTTTTATGTGCACATTTAGAGCTTTCCTGATATCACTTAATTAGTCAAAATGCAGCTTTGGAATTCTGCCCACTGGGAATTTCACTTTGGGCAGTCTGCTCTAGAAAGCCAAACTGGAGCTCAGGTAAGAGCATGGGCAAATGGAGCCAAAAATGAGAGTAAGAGACATGGCTGCTGTGAAAGGAAACATCACCATCACTCTTCATTAAGGCAGTTCAGGGACACAGGTGAGTCCTGGCTACCACATCATGATGTTATAAAAGAAATCCTCTTATGAAATTAAAGTTTTATAGTTGTAAAATCCTTCTGATTGTGTCCTGCAGACAGCAGTGCCCTTTATTACTGTCCTGTTCCACTGTGGCTGCAGCACAGAGCCTTTGCTCCATCTCCAATCAAGTTAACAGTGCTTGCCCACAGAGCTGGAAAACCTCTGTGCTGGGGGCTGTAGACCAGAAATTGTCATCTCTCTCTAATTGAAATATATTCTGTTCTCTAGGCTGAAAAAGGGCCTGACAGAAGCAAGAATCCTGGGAGGATCCCAGCCTCCCAGTGCTGCTTTTGTCCTTTTTCCATAGGGTGAAGACCAAGGGATGGCAGTGAAAGGGAGACTGGGGTTTCTGTGTGGCTGAAATGCATTTGCCTTCAGTAGGGCAAGGTGGGCTTTGCTGCTCAGCACACCCCAGTGTGGAGACCACCCTGCCCTGAGTGTTCTGGAACAGGCTTGGTGCTCATTCTGGCTGGGTAATAATTTTCCTTGGTCTTCTCAAGCATCTGCATCAGCTGGAGCAGAGGACCTGGGCCATCTGTTGACCTGTCGAGAGCAGTGGAGGATTGCTGATGGATTTCTTGCCCCCACTCTGCAAAAACAACAGCAGCAAAACCAACCCAAACAGGGTTGCATTGGCTGCAGATGGTTCATCCAATGCTCTAAGTAGGAAAAGCAGGTGTTGCAGCAGCCTTGGCCCAGAGGTAACCCAGCTCTGCTGCTGGCACAGTGTCAAGGAGCTGTTGGAGATGCTGTCAGGCAGATTGATGGTGCAATCCACGTTGAAATGTTTTCTGATAAATGGAACGGCCTCCTCGGCTCTCTCCAAAGACACACCATGAGTTCTGGGACTGTGTGTCAGAACTTCATCCTCCTCCTGCCTCAGCTGGAGCAATTTGGGAGCCTCTGGATGCTGCAGATGCTGGGAGTTGGTTAAAGGTCACCACACCTGTGCACTGCATTGCAGCAGCATCTCACACAGCAAGACAAAGGAACAGGCAGTGATGCCAGCCAGGTTGAGAGGCACCTCCAAGAACAAGATCACTCACACTGAGGTGAAAGATGAGCAGAGGCATCTTCTGAGCCAGCACCAGGAGATCAGTCCAAAGCATTCAGATTTCCTCAGAGATGGAGGGTTGGGCAGCACCAGCATCCCTGGGATCCCTGTGGCTGCCAGGTGGGGAAGGGGAGCAGCAGGCTGGGAGCAGCTCTGTGAGTGGGTGTAGAAGGGAACTGAAACAGAGAGGAGGATTTTACTCTTCCTTCAATGGACACTTTTCCTTCCAGATGTTCCTCTCCTGCCTTTTCATCATACAGTGATGTATTTAGCAAGATTCACAAGTTTCTCATGTTTAAACAGTGTTTAAATCCCAGTTTTCTGAAGGAGAACAGATTTTTTTTTGTCTTTAAAACTTCGGCCTGGTCTTTTCCAGCCTTTGAGGAGATACCAAAGTCATCTGGGGACAGTTCCTCTTTTTCCTTATTGTCTCTCTGCTGAGGGTCTTGGTACCAGCTTTTGTGAGGTTGCAGCTTAATTACAGATGTGCACAGGCAGCTCTGAACCTGACTCTTTTATTCCTTCCTCTGTCTCAGTACACCATGATACCTAGACATGAGATCACAGCAAGAGATGCTCATCATCCATGTGCTTTTCCAGTGATGGGAACATGGGTTCTGTCTGTGTTGCAAATGCATCTTTACATTTACAGCTTTTCTGTGAAGCTTTTTGCCACAGTATCACCACACAGCTCCCTTAAATTAACATCCCACCAGCCCTCAGCACCAGGGAAAGCCCAGGGAGGTGGGAGAATGGACATGGAGGGCAAAGAGATTAAAAAACCTTGCCCAAGGATGCTCAGGGGTGAGTGTTAAGGTCTTGCTCAGTTCTCCTGGGCTTTGTCTCGTGACCTTGGTGAGGGAAGGTGCCCTGTGGTTATCTTGCTGCTCCCAGAGACTGTCAGCAGTTGGGCATAGAGGGGAATTCACAGCTCTACAGCAGGAATCAGGGCTCCTGAGCTGGTGCAGTTTCCTGGTGTGCTGTCACTGCAGGCTGGTTCCCTGTAGCTCCTCCATCTCATGGTTACACAGGGCCTTGACAGCTGCTTTTCTTCTGTGATGAGCACAGGTTCCACAGCACAACTCCATTGATTTTTGTGGCCCTGCGTTAGAGGGAGAGAGCTCCCTTTTCCCTGCATCCCTGCTTTTCTGTGTACAGCTGATCACCTCAGCAGGGAGTATTGATTTACTAATTGGGCAGCAATTTCACCTGATTGATAATAAAGTGTTGGACAACCTCCCTGCTGAGCTGCAGCTCAGCCCTGCAGCTACTGGTGGATTCCTTGTCCTTCTGCAGCAGAGTTCCCTCTTGTTAAGTAAACTGGTGTGTTGCTTGGAAACCCAGGAATTACTGTAGGAAACGCTTGGAGACAACAATCAAAGTGTCAAATAGGAACTTCACCCACTGGTGGAGGGGGCTGAGCAGAGGATACCCCTGCACAGGCTCTGGGAAGGGAGTAAAAACACCCCAGGCAGCCAGGGTTCACTTCCCTTGTCCTCCCTGCGTGTTTGAATGCCTTGGTCCATTGCTGCAGCCAGAATTTCTTCCTTCTCTTCAACACCCAGCATGGATTTGGACACCTGAAGGGACTTGGAGGCAGTGCTAGAAGGTGTCACCTTTAGGGCTGCTGAGTCCCTGTCTTGTCACCAAAGCTCTCTGGGGCTGCTGTTCAGTTCAGTTCCCTCCTGTGCAGAGGGACAGACGGATTTCTGTTCTGTCTTTCTGGAAACTCTTGAGATCTGTTACAGGTCCTTACTAGAACTTGCTCAGAGAGGTGCACCCTGGAGGTGTCCAAGGCCAGGCTGGAAGGGGCTCAGGTTGGACCTGGTCTAGTGCAAGGAATGAGGTGATGTTTAGGGTCCCCTTCCAGCCCAAACCAGGCTGTGACTCTGTGGTGATGAAGAGGAGGGTGGGACATGCCAACACCAGTAGCTGTGGATGCCCTGTTGTGCCCAGGACCATGGGAATGAGCTAGGGAATGACTGATCCTGCACCCAAGAAATTGTATTTTAAATAACTGAGGGTGAGCTTTGCCCAAAGTTATGGAGCAGGACAGTGGCAGAACTCATGGTGGGAAAATGCTGAGTGGGTTTTTAATTTTACAGCTGGCAGTTTAGGGCTGCAGGGACATCCATGTTGGAGTTTGGTGGCCATGCAAAATGCAGCTACTCTTGCAAAAGCCAGTCTCTGGAGGGGGAGGCTGTGAGGTGCATGGGATGGCTGCAGGACACTGCAAGAAAAGAAAATCTGTTGGATCTGTTGGGTTTAGACTCATGACATTCTAATTATTCCCCTGGTTTATTTGGGAGTAGGGTGTGTTTTCAAGCTCTGGATTTAAGTTCTATTTATAAAATGTTTCCATTGTTCAATGTCATTGGGCTGTTAGGATTGTTATTATTATTATTATTATTATTATTATTATTATTATTATTATTATTATTATTATTATTATTATTATTATTATTATTATTATTATTATTATTTCCAAACTGCTGTGTCACCTCATTCATCAGCCTTCAGGCACACAAGCTTCCCTCCTTCTCCCCACCACCCCTGCAAGAGCATTTGTACAGAACAAAGGCTTGCTTTGAAAAACGCCGTGATATTTTGCCACTTTTGTGGAAACCTGTCACAACAAAACCTAATTTTGCACGAGGCAGAATTTCAAACCAAGCCTCAAGGAAAGGGAGCTGCTCCTTCTCTAATGTGCAGCTGTCAGTGGCATTGCAGGAACCCACCCAGCAGGAGAAGGGGTTCTGAATTCCTGAATTCCTGAATTGCTCTGCTCTTCCCCCTGCCCAGGTCTGAGCTGCTCAAGAAGACCCACAGCAAACGTCGCCTTGCTGAGCTCCTGTGCTCTGAGTATTCCAGTGGGATGGACACTGCTGGAGCCAAGGTCAAGAAGAGGAAGAAAAAGCCGAGGAAAGCTGGCAACCAGCAGATTCCAACATAAGCCAGGCCCTTCCAGTCACTGGCTGTAAAAGCTGCTCGAGTGCCTCAGCCGGGGGTCAGGGTGACCTGCCAAAGCAGCTGAGCAGTGTTTCAATTTATCAGGCAAGTGTGGGAGGGATCCTGGGGATCTTGGCCTCCTCCCCTTCATTCCATAGGTCCGAGTGGAATGGAATCTGGGCGTGTCCTGTTGTACTGCTGCAGTTCAATGTGGCCTCCTGAAGATGCACCATGTTCCTAAGATGGCTTTTTAGCAAGAAAAATAAAAAAAGGTTAAATATGATTTTCAGAGAAAGGTGATGTGTGTGCAACATAAAAGTGAGACAAGTTTGGGCAGGCAGGAGGTGCTTTTCTGTTTTAGGAACACTCCACCATCCCTTCACTTGCTGTTTCCAGCCAGGTAAACATGGCAGGGGAGGAGCACCATGGAGAGGGGAATCTGCCCTGTCCCCTGTCACTGTACAGGGAGCACTTCTGCTCCTGTCTCAGGTAATGAAGCCATGCTGCTGCCACCTCCTCTCCTGTCCTCTGTGCACTGGGCAAGGTCTGTCCCTGGTCACTGTTAGTCAGAATTGCCACCTGCAGGGGTGCCAGGGGCAGGACTGTGGAGAACTCTTCAGTGCAGTGACACACAGTCCCTTTGGGGCAGAGCCCATGTGCACAGAACTCTCCCTGTCAGAGCTCCTGGGGACAAACATTGTCACTGTGGGAAGGAGCCAGAGTGCAATCCAGCACTCTCCAAACTTCTCCTTGCCTGCAGCATGTTGTCATTCCTGGTTATGTAACACACAGGGAGTCGGAGATGTCTCACCTCTCTGAACATTAAAGCCTTTGCAGGTTCTTGCAAACCCTTGCCAGTCATGACCCAGCCTTTTGGGGTTCTCTGCCTTGCCTGGGCCTGCTTTGAGCTGATGGATTTCACTTCTTGCTTTTCCCATTTGCCATCCATCTTGTTCCCATCAGAGAGCTGGGACACTGGGAAAAGGGAAGCAGGATGGCCCCAGTGTGCTGAGATGTTCCCCACAGTGTGTGAAATGAAACCCAAACTGCCTTGTGAGTGGGAAAGTGCCCCCAAAACCTGCAGGAGATTTCCCTACAGGTGAGCCCCCACCTGTCCCTCCCTCTGCTTCTTCCAGCCCCTCCTAGAGCACAAGCACCAAGCAGGGCAGGGGTGAAACAGCACAAACCCAGCCAAAACACAACTTTCTGCTCCCTGCACGTGTCTTCCTCGAGGAAAGGGATGAGGAAGAGCAGCCCACCATGACCTGAGCCAGGCATGTTTAATGCAGGAGCAGAAAGTGCTCAAATAGTGGCAATTTCAGACGTCAGAAGGAAGAAAAGTACTGAAAAAGGAGTATAAACAGATGAAAACGATGCCTTGTAAATGCAGAATTGAGGGCACCTACTTTGGGCTGTAGTGAGTCATACAAAGGATTGTAGGAGAGCAGCAATCAGCCCCAAAGTATTTAATTTCTGAAGTGAAGGTAACTTTTGAAACCAGAATTTTTCTTTCCTCCCAGGCAATTATTAAGCACTCTGATTTCACTGCAATACTTTTTTCAACACTTCTGAAAGATGATAAAAAGGCTCCAGTATCAAATTAACCATGATTTTTCAGAGAGAATGAAGTCACAAACATTTATTAGATTAAAATAAAATAACAAAACCCACCTGATTTAGTTATGAGAACTATTTGGAAGAGCAATCAGGTTTAAGGCAAATGTCAACTTAAACAGAAAAGAAACCCCTGAGGATGAAAATGACTCAGAATGATGCAGAGAGTGCAAGTTTGGGAATGATCTTGTGCATGAAGGGAAAGTACATGACCTTCTCCTGGCTGACTGTCACATAGGAATTAATAGGGACTAGTGGCAAATTCATAATAGTAGGAAAAAAGGCCAACAGCATGTAGGTGAGAGACATCAGGAGATCTCATTGCTGCCTGTATTAACTGGGCATGAAAAAATACAAATGGTTATGATGAATAAAGTGATTTTTAAAAAATATTAGAGTGCCTTTTTCTTTCAGCTTCACCATCTTTAGCAGAGAGGCTGGATAGCTTGAGTGATTAGGGAAATAGAGGAGGAGATTGTTGAATAAGAAAGTGTTAAAAGAAATGCACCTGAAGTTAAATGCACATGCACCTGAGTTTTCTCTTAATAAACTTGAAGGCTGATGAGAAAAAGGTGTTTGAATTGTGGCTGGGTGGGCAGGAGTCAAATTCTACCCTCATTTACACTTGGGCAACTCCAGTTTGGCTCTGAGCTGGCTTTACCCTTGTGCACCACTCAATTCAATAAGAGCCTGGTAGGTTTGGGGTTGATTTCACTCAAATCACCCTTTCATTCAGGCAGGGCAGGGTGTGGTGCTTGGAGCTGCTCTAGAGTTCCATCATTTCCACCACCTGCAGCAGCACCAGGGTGCTGTGTGTGCAGAGGTTCCCAAATCCTCTGAGCACCCAAATGCCAGAGGAGCAGCCAGGGGTGACAGTGCATTCCTGTGGCATGGAGCAGGTGGATGCTGCCCTGAACTTCTCCTGGATTTGTCCCCTCTTGCTCTGAGGTACGTGGTGTGTGCTGAGGGGTCTTGGCTGGGTGGGAGCTGGGTTTGGCAGTGTTGGTGGAGCTGCAGCTTTGGTTTTGGCTTTGGTCCTGTTTGCTTGTCTGGATTGTGGTGGAGGGCAAGGGCCTCACTGCCCTGCAGCCCAAAGCCCCTGGGTTTGGTCTGGAAATTGTGGCACTGTGTAACTTCTCTACACAGCTGCTTGTGAGTCAGACCAGGGCTTAGCTGGGTTTGCCTTCCCTGCTCTCACACCCTGAGATTGCAGGAGATGCTCTTGTGTTTTCTCAGCTCTCTTCTGGCTCCATGTCCTTTAGCTGTGGTGGGAGCTCACATCCTCCTCTCCTCTGCAGCCGGAGAGTTCACACTGCAAGGCTTTGGATTAGGAAAAAGCAAAGTGGTCACCAGGAGCTGGGTCAGACACAGGACACAGCCCTGGTCCCTGACTGCTGAGAGCACCACAACTGGGCAGGGTAGAAAGCAGCAGAGCCTCCCTGTGTACAACACCTTGTTTTCTCCATAAACCTGGGAGAGGGCAGGAAAAGCAGCAGTGCTCTGGGCTTTCCTTTCTGACATAGTTTTGTTTGGTGCTCGGATGAATCCATGGAATATCTTGGCTAGAAACAATTCTGCTGATTGCAATGACTTTGTGTGTGCTGGCATGTCCAGCAGGGCAGCTCCTGCTGAGGCTGTGCTGAGGGTGCTGGTCCTGGTTAAAGCTGTGCCAGGAGGGGAGGAAGGTGGCCCTCGAGCCGGGTAAAAGCCTGGAAGGGACCTGAGAGCCAGGGCTGTGTTTGGCCCTGGCAAACCCACTGCACCCTCTGGATCCAGAGCCTGGAGCTGACAGAGCCCAACCAGCAGCAGCAGCAGCAGCTTGTTGGGCTCTGTACCCTGGAGAAATCCCTGCTGCAATACTCCAGAGGTTTCCCTGCTGGGACTGGTGCTTCTCAACTGTTCTGGTTTCTTTTTTGCTTCATAGAATTTCAACCCAGCACAGCCTGTCCTACCCCTGGGGCCTTGCCAGGACTGTGCCCACCTGACACCATCCTCTGGAAATATTTCCAGCCTGCTCAGGGGCTGCTGTAGGTGCAGGGCCAGTGCTGGTGGGACACCAGCTCCCATCTCAGTCCCTGCACACAGGCTGGAGGTGAGCTTGGTCCTCCAGCAGGTTTTGAGACCCTCCCACACACGATGCTGTTCATGTGGCAGGTGTGGTGCTCTCTGCTTACAGCCTGTGGTGTCTTCCCGAAACTGTTTTATCTTGAAGCTTGACTCTGCTGTGAGATCTCCCTGGCAGCAACAGCTCCAGCCCTCCTGTCCCCTCTGCTCTCTTTCCTCCCCACCACCCTGGCACAGCCATTCCCCCTTTCCAGAGCAGAGGATTCCTGAGGACTCTGTCCTGCTCTCTCCTCCCACCCTCCTGGCACAAACTGGACCCTGGCTCTGTGTTGTGGTGCTGGCTCCACTGGTACAGGGGAGTTTCCAGCTCCTTCCAGATGTGAAATGGCAAATTTAAATATTGCAATTACAAACGTGTAACGAAGCCTTGTACTTCATTAATGTAAGAGGAGGAATCTGCTACGGCTACAAGGACAATTAAATATTAGAGAATGTCTTTGATTCACATTCCTGCTGTGTAAATGGGAGGAAGGTTGCTGTATGCTCCTTGCCTTTGCGCTCACAAAATGAAAAGCACACCCACTGCAAGTTGTCCTTTGATAGATTTTTAATATGATTTTAAAGAGTTTTGTTTGGCCTCATTCTTATTCAATGAGATTAATTTAAAGCACTTATCCCCTGGGTTTAAGTCAATCCATGTAGGATTTGGGACGGGGGTTGTTGCCCGGGGAGGGGGTTGTTTGCAGGCCTCTCTGAAAGACTCCTTTCCCACTTCATTAACCCCGAGCTGGGAGCGACCCCCCCTTCCTCCTCCTCCTCCTCCTCCTCGCCCAGCCGAGGCCCGGGGATTTACCAAACTCCGCCATTCACATGCAAAGAGCCGGCCCCATCCACAAAGGCCGGGGGCTCTCGCCCCCAGGCGTGGCTGCGCATTTGGCCGAGCCGACAATCGCGGGGCTCGGGGCGAACGGGGCAAAGCTCCCGGGACGGGGGCACCGGGCTGGGACCCGGCCCGGGGATCTGGAGGGGGATCTGGAGGGCCGGTGGGTGCCGGGGGGGCTCGCAGACAGCCGGGGGGAGCGGCCGGGGCCGGGGGGACCCGCAGCCCATCTGTCGGCTCCCCGAGCCGGCGAGCGCTGCCCGGCTGTCCCGGGCACCAGCTGCCGGGCCCGCTGGCCGCGGCCAGATGAGCGACACTTTTAAAGGGTGGAAACAATCCATTTTCCAAAGCGATCATTTAAAGCACTTAGGCAATTATACACTTAAGATGAGCGTTATTAATTCACCGGAGTCGCGGCTATCACCGCGCCGGGCTGCCCCGCTTCCCCGGCCGGTCCCGCATGCCGGCACTGGAGCCGGGCCCCGGGGGGACACCGAGCCCCGGGG
This sequence comes from Molothrus aeneus, assembly GCF_037042795.1. NCBI lineage: Eukaryota > Metazoa > Chordata > Aves > Passeriformes > Icteridae > Molothrus > Molothrus aeneus. The sequence goes on along the minus strand of NC_089664.1, from coordinate 7,463,967 downwards.
GGACACCGAGCCCCACGGGGACACCGAGCCCCGGGGGGACACCGAGCCCCGGGGAGCGAGCGGGGGGTCCGTGCGATGGGAGGTGGGAAAACTCCTCTTTGCTGTTCCCTTCCCCTCGGCGGCGGCCGTTCCGCCAGAGCAAACAAGCGGGAGGGGAAGAAGAAGGGGTCGGCGGAGGCGAGACCCGTTTGTTTGTAAAGAAGTTTTATTTCCACATTTAAAAAAGGGGGGAGCGGGAGCGGCCGCGGCGCCCCGAGCCCCCCCCGCGCCCCCAGCCCGGCCGGGCCGGCCCCGGGATACAGACTGACAAGAATCACTTACACAAATACGCCCTCAGGGTTCACAAATAAATAATTCATATACATTTTGCACCGTATTTACATTCCACCGCTTTTTTTTTTTTCCTTTCTTTTTTTTTAATTTTTTTTTGTCTTTTTAAGTTTAAGTTACGGACGTCCCAAAGTGTCGCTGGGGCCACCCCGCGCTCCTTCCCGGCGGCGGGGCCGCTGCCCCAGGCTCGGGGAGCCGGGGAAAGCGGGGAGGGCTCTCCCCGGAGCCGCCCGTGGCAGCTGTGGCTCGGCTCCCCTGACTGTTCCTGGGGAGGGGCCGGAGAGGCGAAGCCCCCCCGGAGCATCCGACCCCCGCCCGTGCTCCCGGCGCCGTCCAGGCCGGGGTGGGGGACACGCAGCGGCCCCGCTGCCCCTCGGGGGCACAAGGGGGTAAAAGGTGGCGAGTGCCCCGCGGGGTGAGGGGCGGCTCCGTCCTGCCAAGCCTGTCCTTGATCCTTGCATTCTTTATATAATATTTTAAAAAAGGAGGGGGTGGTCTCATTTATAATTTTATATATATATATATATAAATATATATATATTTGGGGATGAGCGGGAGTCTGTCACTTGCTCGCTGCCCCAGAGCTGTGGGGTGGCCCCCTCCAGCCTCCCCCGGCCCGGTGGGTGCCGGCGGAGTTTCCCGGGCTCACCGGAGCTCACCGGGGCTGCGCAGCCCGGGGCAGGACGCCGGGCAGCGGGGGCAGGGGCGGCGGGGGCTCGCTGCCGCCCTGCAGTCCGTGGATGAGGATGCGGGGCACCAAGGGTCTCTGTAGGGCGGGGGGCGGCGCGCTGGGTCCGCGGTACAGGTAGAGGGCGGCGCCGGGGTCCAGGTTGGAGACCAAGCTCTGCGGGTAGAAGTAGGGCGAGGGGAACATCCTCTGGAGGGCTGAGTAGTTGCCAGCCTCAGCCAGCAGCTCCAGGCCCACCGCCGTCTGCCTTTTCCACTTGGTCCTGGGGGGACAAGTCGAGAGAAGGGGTCAAGGAGGGGAGGAAGTTCCCAAAGCCGCTCCCGGGCTCTTTTTACCCCTTGCACACCCCCTTTCCCCGGGCTCTGCTCTCGCTGAGCATCCCAGCTCCCACCGCTGGCTCCCAGGGCCGGCCTCTCCTGTAGGGCAGGGATGGGATGGGACGGGATGGGATGCAGACCCCATTAATGGGGAGAGGGAGCTCATCTCCCTGGCGGTCCCGCCGCGCAGCCCGGTGTGAGCTCCCACGGAGCTTTCACGGAGCCAGAGCCCGGCTGGGACCCAATATCGGGATGTGAATCCCGGCGATAAAAAATCGCGACAGAAATTCAGTCCCTTCCTGAGGGTGTAAGTCCCGGATTGTCACACGGCCCGAGATTGACACGGGGGATCCGTGAGCTGAGCGCGGATGCTGCGATCACCCGAGGCCGCGGCGGCCCCGCTCCGCCGCCCGGGGCTCCGGGAGCCTCTCCCCGGGCCGGGGCTGCCGGTGCCGGGCCCGGCTGCTCGGGAGGCTGCGGGAGTCCCGCGGGGGGACAGGAGTGAGGCAGGGTCCCGGGGAATTCGTTTGCGGCAAATATATCTACATAGCTGTGTCTAAATACACATATGCATACATACATACATACATATATATATATATGTGTGTGTGTGTGTGTGTGTATATATATATATATTTATATATATAAGTGTATTTATTTTATATGCATATATATATTCATGTGTGTGTGCCGGATCTCGTGGAGGAGCCCCGGCCCCAGGATCTCGCCGCCGGCGGGCCGGGCGGGCTGGGGAAGGGCTGGGAGCTCAGTTTCGGCTCCGGCGTGTCCTTGCAGGAGGGATTTGGGCAGATGAGGGGTGATCACAGCTTCCCCGCCGCCCCTAAACTTCCCCAAAGCCCCGACGTGGCGGGATCTTTGCAGATGGAGAAGTGGGACTGGAAACGATGGGGAGGGAGGGTAAAACCCTGGAACGAGCGAGGGGACAGGGCGGGGGCTGCAGACGGGGATCCCTCGTTTGGTGGCGGTGGCAATGGTCGGGGCTGGCGATGTCGGGACAAACCCACCGAAGCCACCACGTCGCCAGCCCTTTTACAGATTTGTCGCTGAAGCGCTAAACCTATTTCCACCAGTAAATTATTCATCATAATAATAATTGTGTAATTACTGTAAAGGGTGTTAATTATTGATGCCCAAAGCAGTAATTGGTATCTATTATTAATGGGCCGATGTGTTATGCTGTTGTGTTTAGCTGGAAGCCCGGTCCTGCCTCCCCGCCTTGCCGGGGCTGGGGGCAAGGATTGCCCCTCCTGCCCCACACCCGGCATCGCTTTTCTCCCCTCGGCTTTGGGGTAAAAGGCTCCGGGAGAGGCGGGCACGGGCCGGGCATCGCCCCTGTCCCGGTGCCGGGAGGGACGGGGCGGTTTTGGGGTGCAAATCCCTGCGTGGTTTGGGGGTGCGCGGCCGGGGAGGGGAGCAGGGCGGGATCCCGGCGCTGTGGGCAGGAGGGAACGGTGCATTTTTACCTTCTGTTCTGGTACCACGTTTTCACCTGCGTGTCGGTGAGGTTGAGGGAGGCGGCCAGCTCCATCCTGTCCTGCACGCTCAGGTATTTTTGCCTCTCGAAGCTGCGCTCCAGCTGGGCCAGCTGATGGTCGGTGAAGGCGGTGCGGGCTTTGCGCGGCTTTTTCAGCCGCACCGGGGGACTGTCCCGGGAACTGGAGATCTCTCGGTCCCCTTCTTCTTTCACTGAGCCGACAGGGAGGAAAAGAGGCCAGGTCAGAGCAGGAAGGGAATTACCCTCAGCGGAGGGGGTGACCCAGGGCAGGGCTCGGCTCCGAGTGGGGCTCACGGCACATTTGCTCTGCACCCCCGTAAATTTTAACCCCGGCTGCCAGAGGGCTCCCCGAGCCGGGCCCGGCTTTTCCTCGTCCCGAGGGTCTGGGATCGGAGCAGGAACCTTGGACTGTGCCGAGGGGATCCCCGGCCCGGCCCCGCCGCCCTCCTGCCCAGACCCCCCTGATCCCACTCACCCCTCATTTCTCTCGGGGCAGGACCTTCCTCTGGGCGTATTCCCCCAAACTCAAAAAGCTTTCTTGGTGCTTGGATATTTTTTATTTCCTCCTTTTTCTATCTACCTTTCTCTCTCTCTTTTATTTTCTTTTCTTTTTTTAAAAACCAAAACAAGCTAACCAAAACCGAAAATTGCGAGCCCACATTTTATTTTGGGAGCGGAATGTTGCGGCGCTGGTCCTGCCTCTCCCCTCCGCGGAGAATCCTCCGTCCTCCCGGGGATGCTGCCGGGGCACGCAGCAAACCTCCCTTCTCCAGGGCGCACAACGAAATACTGGGGGAAGCACTTGGCAAACCCCTGTTTAACCCTGGTTTTTATCTTTAAAAAAGGCCGAACGAGAGGGGTTGGCGGCGGTTCGTTAGCGCGGCCGGTACACACGCGCCGGCGGAGCGATGCGGGAATTTACGCCTCAAAATGTTGGAAGGTGATGGGAAAATTATGGAGCAGCAACAAAAATAAAAGGGGAAAAATAAATTCCTGCTTGTGTTCGCCTTCTCCTATCTCCTGGAGGAGATTACGGAGCAAATAGGTTCGATTTATACAAATCGGCGGCGTTTGGGTTTGTTGTTGTTTTTTTTTTTTGTTTTTTTTTTTTACAGGGGTTTATGTTAAATTTGCTGGTGGCGGGGCTGAGTAGGGACAAGGCTGGAGCCGAACGCGAGCTGATTTCTCTCTGTAGGAAGACAATAATCCGGTTAATTGAGCCACCGGGGAGTGAAACCCTTCAACCAGAAATCCTGGCTCTGGCCGAGCAGGCGGAACGAGCCGGGGCCGATCCTTGGGCGGGGAGATCCGGCCCCGGTTCCCGGGGACGCGGCAGCCCCGACCCGCCGGAACCGGCCAGGGGGGGTCGGCCCCGATCTCTCCCGGGAGCGGCCCCAAAGTTTGTGGGACTTTTTCGAGGAGTAAAGCGGGTCTGGCCTCTGGCATCCCGAGGAGGAAAATCCCCCCCACCCGGCCCCTGGGCTGATCCTCGGCTCCTAAAAAGTTCCTGCTCGCCAAAGGGCCGCAGGAACGGCGGCGACGGCTTCGCTGCTCGGTCCGGACCGAACCCTGGCTAGTCCTAGCTTAAAAAATTAAATATATATATATATCTACACGTATTTAAAAAAATATTTTAGGTTTTTCCTGCACTTTGGCCGCTGGGGGTTAGGCCGAGCTTCGCAGCCCCTTTTTGTGGAATAAATCTGGGGCGTTTTGCCCCAGGAAAGGCTGTTTCCAAAGCGGCACAAAAAGGATCGCTCTGGGAGCGGGGATCTTCACTCCTTCATTGATGCGGGGCTTTTACTCTCATTTAAACTGTGGTTTCCTCCCCATTTAAATTGATTTTTAGTTTTTTTCCTCCGCTTAGACAGTCTTTTCCCCCTTTCATTTAAGCGGTGGGGTTTTTTTGCGCCCCGTTTAAGCGGTGTTCCCCTCGCGATTTAAATGTTTAAATGATTTTTTTTCCCCCCATTTAAACGGCATTTGCAGCGTGGCCGTCCCGCCGCAGGGACGGGAGAGGAGCCGAGGGGCTCCGGGAAACGGCCCCCACCCAAAGCCGAACCCCCGGCCCGGGCTCGGCCGGCTCAGGGGAGGCAGAGAACCCCCTCTTCTTCTCTTCCCTCGCTTCTTTCGCGTCTCGGCGATTTGGGGCAGGGGGAGAAGAGGTGCAGGCATTGGGGCCGGGTGTAGGAGGCGAGAACAAACAGCCAAGGTGGGATCGCGGCACCGCCGGCCCTGCAAAGTGGTGGGGCCGATGTTTCCTCCCGGGGCACTTCCAGCCCCGGCACCGAGCCCGGGCTCCATCCTTCGTTTGGAGTAAAAATCGCCCCGTGATGTCCAGAGCCTGCCGCCGCCTTTGGAGGCTTTATTGGGTGATTATTTTTTCCTCCATGAACCAGACTTCAGCCCAGCGGCTCCGGGCGAACCCAGGCTGCATTTGTAGCCCGGACGGGGCTCAGCCTGTCCCCCTTTTTTTCCCTGCCAATCCCCACAAATTCAGCGGCCCCGCGAGGTGCCATCACCTCCCTGTTCTCCGGCCAGCTGGATGGATTCCCTCTCCCTTCCCTCGCAAACAGCCGACGAACAATTTTCCCGGAGAAAAGTTTCTGCAGAGGAGACGAGGGTGGGATGGGAGAAGGCACCTGGGATAAACTGCTCCGAGGGCGAGGTCTGACCTCAACCCCGCCGTGCTGTTCCTGTGCCTCTCCCTGCCCCGACTGGCGCAGGGGGAGGCCGGCCAGGGGCTGGGGGGGCCCGGGAGGCCGAAGCCCCCGGCCCGGAGCGAGCAGCCCCCGCATCCCACGGCCCCACGGCCGCCGGCGCTGCGGATGCGGCCCGGGGCTCCCTGTCTGCACTGCTCGGTTTTGAACGATTTCCAAAATAATAACCCAAATAACAGCAATCGAAGCAAAGCCCGCCGAATGGCTTGTTCGTTTCTCGCCGGAGCAGGGCAAATACCTGGCAAATGCGTGATTATTTTATTACGGTTCTGTTTTGGTTTGTTTGTTTTGGTTTTTCTTTTTTTTTTTTTTAATTTTTTTTTTTTCCCCGCAGGCAGAAATCCGTCTCCGCTCCTCCTTTCCCGGCGGGTGGAGCGGCACAGCCGGATCTCTGCGGCGGAAGGCGGCCCCGGAGCATTCCCCGGGCTCGTTCCATGAAGCACTGCTTGCCCCAACCCCTTCCACCGGGCCGAGCCCCACCGAACCCACAAGTTTCCCCAAGCTGGTGCCGACCCCTCGGTCATTTCGGGGGCGACCGACACCGTGACCTGCCCTGAGCGGGGCTCGGGTCCGCAGCGGGATCCCGGAGCTCCGGGAGGCTGCGGGGCCGCACAGCCCAGCGGGCTGAGCCGCTCTTACCTTTGTACTCCGAGTCCGAGGAGGAGCTGCTGGTGTTTTTTTCCATTTTCTCCCTAAAATCCTCGCCGGGCTTGGTGGGGATCCTGCCCGCCGGCTCCTGCCCGCCGTGAGGTCCATTGGTGCTGGAGTAAGGCGCGCAGGCTGCCAGGGGCTTGCAGTCGGCCAGGATGTCTCTGATGAGGAAGGAGGAGGTGACGGTCCGGGACTGCGAGGGAGCCGAGACCTGCCCCGGCTGGAGATGCGCATCCAGGCCCGGCCGCGGCGCCGCCGCCTCCAGGCACTCGCGGCCCGGCGAGCGGGGCGAGGGGCACCCGCTGCTGCCCTCCGAGCGGGGGCTCAGCTCCAGCGGAGACCGGCCGTCCACCACCAGCGGGTCCCCCTTGGGCACGGCCGGGCTGCCGGCTCGGTGGGAGAGGATGGAGTCGATCCCAAAGCCGGTGGAGCCCTCCATGGCCCCCGCGAGGTGCCGGCGCTCACACGGGCATTGGCGGGGAGGGCGCGGCGGAAGCGGGTTGGTAATGATAATTAACGATAACAGGAGGGAAAAACAAAAAAATTTAAAAAAAAATTTAAAAAAAGGAAGGAAAAAAAAAAAAAAAACAAGGTAAGAAGGAAAAAAAAAAAGAGCAAAGTTCAGTCTGGGATCCGGGCAACAATTGCTGCAAGGCTCTCCGAGGCGCCGCGCGTTAGATCCAGGGCTGCTCCGTCTTCAGCATCGCGCCCAGCTGCACTCACAGACAGACAGGAGAGGGGGGGAGAGGGAGGCAGAGTCAAACTTTGGCCGCGAAGGGGGTGGGGTGAGGGGGGACGGACCCCAACCTCACCCGGGGTCCCGGCCACCCCACCCGTGCCCGGAGCCGCGGCGGCGCGGGGCTGGGGGGCAGCCCGGGGGCTCCCAGCCGGAGGTGGGGAGGCAGCGATCGATAGTGAAGGCTTCGCAGCGCCTTAACCACTTAATGATCCAGAAATCAATGGGGAAGGGCGAGGGGAGGGCGGAGGGGGTGGCCAGTCGCCGGGCCGCCGCCGTGCCCCCCTTTCCCCAACAGCACCTCGGACAGCGCCGGGGGGAACCGGAGTCACTCCGGAGCCCGCAGCACCTCGGACAGCGCCGGAGTCGCTCCGGTGCCTTCAGCACCGCGGACAGCGGCGGGAGCGCCGCGCCCTCCCCGGGGGGGAACGGGGGAAATGGGGAGAAAAAGCTGAATTTGGGGCGCTCCGGCTGGGGGACCCCGGCACCCCCCACCCAGCCCGTGTGAAAGCGCCCATTGGCCGCCAGGCGATTTGGGGGATGTCACTCCCCACCAGGCGACACCTCGGAGCTTGATTAACGGGAATTAATTGTGGCCCGGATCCCCGCGCTTTCCGGGCGGTTTCCGCCCTCTTTTGCTGTCATTATCCCGCTGATGGGGCTCTTAATGGGATGATTAGCCGCGGAGGGAGGGGGGGTGTGGGTTGGGTGGGTTATCGAGGGGTTACTGCTCTCTGCGAGCTTCCCCCCGCAATTAGCTGATCTGATCGGTCCCTCCCGAGCAGGGAAAGTTTTGCTGGGCGTTAAAATTAAAAACAAAAAAATTAGGAAAAAAAAAAAAAGGAAGAAAAAAAAAGCGGGAAAGGAAAAGCACCGAAACCTCCCCAAACCCCCAGCACTGAGACGGCTGCTCTGAGCCCGAGATGAGCCTCGGAGCTGCGAATTTCGTTGCGTGCCCCGGCAATCGGTTGTGGCCGAGCAGAGAGGTCCAGGCGGCCGCCGGCAGCCGCGTCCCCCGCCCAGCGCCGCCGGAGCGAGGAGCGGGCATCGCTGTGCCCGCGCCCAGGGCGGTACCGACTGCTGCAACTGGGCACGGACCGCACTCAGAGCGGATTTTTTTTCTGCCGTCAATCGCATTTTAAATAAAACACCGATGGCCTCAGGCAGGGCTGCCCCGTCCTGCCCGGCTCTGCCGGAGACACCAACTTTCCTCCCTCCCGCCCCGTCGGGGTTTGCTGTTGTTGGTCTCCCAGGCTGGAGAGGGACAGGCTCACGCACGATTCCCACCTTCCTCGCGGTCAGACTGGCTGCTGTCTCCTCCAGGGTTTATTTAGGGTTTTTTCCCGTGGATGGAGCCTTCGCCGCGGAGATGGGAAAATGTCCACACCCGGGCGCGTGGAGCTGCGTCACTTTAAAGCGATGTCGCTGGTTATTTCTCAAACACTCGATTTCTTCTGTTCCCCACCTTCCCGGCCAGTCAGCTGCATCTTGTCCCTCTTCCAAAGCCGCCCTTGGCCGGCAGCTTGGAGGCGACCAAGGAGGGGAGAGCCCCCTGGGGCAGCCCGGCTGCCAGCTGTCGGGCAGCGGCGCACGCAGGGCCCCCGCACCTCCTGCCCTCGGCCCCGCAGCTCGGGGCCGCCTGCGATCGGGGCACAGGAACAAAAGAACTTTAGAGGAGGACAAGCCCAGGAACAAAATCGGCATCAGCAGCCCCGGTGCCAGCCTGCCCTCAGCTCGTGCTGAGGGCTGCTCAGCCTCCCTGCCCCTGCTGAGGGGTTCCTGCTGCTGCTGTGCCCTGTGTCCCTCCCAGCACAGAGAGCCAGGTCAGTTTTGCAGTGTCCATCATCCACGAGGCTGGGCCAGGTCTCACTTCGGACTGGAACAGAGCAATGGGTGTGCAGGAAGAGGTCCTGGTGAGAAATGGTGCTGATACTCTGATGGGGTTTGGCAGCTCCTCACAGTGTTTGTGTTGGTCCCTGGGCTCTGGCAGCCTCCCTGTTCAACCAGGAGATCACATTTGGGGTGGAAATTTGCACTGGGATAGAACCAGCACCGAGGTTTTGTTTGGAACCAGGAATGGGACTGGAAAAGGCAGAAGGGCTGGGAGTGGGATTAGGATCGGGATTTGGATCAGCCATGCAGGGACAGGTTTGGGCAGGTGAGGCTTGCTCTTGAATAAAGCACCTGCTTTCAAATAACCACAAGGAAGTCCCCAGGTGAGACCAAATTCCTGATGATGTGCAAGATTTTGGGGGGTATTTGATTGAACCTCTTAGAGCAGGTTCTGTATAGTGCCATGCCCAGCCAAGGCCCTGGGGACAGATATGTCACTCCTAGGCCACACTCAGGGCTCCCAGCAGCTACAGATGCGCTGCTACTCATGTTCTAACGACACTAAAATTATTTTTGCTATTATTACTATTCATGCTATTGTTGTATTAAGTTGTTTCAGAGCTAGATTCCCAAGGCAGAAATGTGCCCCATTCTGCCCATATGTGGTGTCCCTCCCACATCACCAGACCCTGGACAGGTGGGGTTCCAAGGATTTTTCTGTGGCTCCCAGCACAGACCATGGAGCAGTGCACACTCTTTCCCTGTGTGTGCCTGCCCTTAAACCCCGATTTCCAGACTGTTCCTGTTCACAATCAATCAGCCAAGAGCAGACCCCTGATGCCAACTGCACTCACAGCCAGCTCCTCACAAGCTTCAGTCACAATCCAGGGGTGGATTTAGGACTGTGGCAGCTTTGGGAGCTGCTGTTCATCCCACCCTGCTGGGTGATTCTGGGCTCTCCTGGTTCCTGTCACCGGTGCAGGTTTGGCCCTGGGGCCAAGGGGCAGGGCTGGCCCAGGCTGACCCAGGTGTTCCCTTCCCTGCTGAGCTCTGATGGTGACTGAGCAAGGGTTAATGCAGAAATATCTGCACAGCCCGGTGTCCTGGAAGGCTCTGGCTGAGGGAGGAACCCCTTCTGAAGGTTGGCTGGGTGCTGGGTGAGGCCGTGCCCAGCTGGCACCGCGGGGATGCTCGGGCTCCGCCGGGATGCTCCGGTGACCAAAGGAGAGCATGGGCAGGAGGGAGAGCAGGGCTCGGGTGGGGGCAAGGGGGGCACAGGCAGCGGGAGGAGCCGCTGCGGCGGCGGTAGGAGCTCGTTACCGGTGGGTGTCACTGCAGGACAAGGAGCGGGGCCGGCACTCGCTGGCTCACGGCTCGGACGGGGCAGGGGAGCCAGGGCAGGGGTGCCCCGCGCTGCCCATCCCAGCTGTGATACCGGGGACATTCGGGGCACGACCTAGCCCAGCATTTCATTGTCAGATCTGTCGGTTCTGAGCTGCACCGAGAGTTGTTTGCTGAACGCACTTTGTTGATTTGTGGGATGATTTTCGGGTTTCTGGTCTCTTTGCTGGTTTCCTGTCCCGATCAGCAGCTCTGCAGGGGTTTGCTTTGGTTCACACCGTTCTGTGCCAGCCCTTCCCAGCCTGGCAGGACTCTCTGGAGGTGCTTCCTTCCCTGAGCACACCCCAGGGAGCTGCTGCAGGAGGACAGGGATGCTGGGGCTGGTCTGAGAGCTGGATGTGGCTCCCAGCAGGCAGAAGGACAAACCTCGTGCCTGGGTTTCTCATAAACAGTGTCATTTTTAGCAAGACAAGTCATTTAAGGCCCAGCTTCCTCCCTCCCTGGGGAGGTGGGAAAGGCCTTTGATTATAATCCACCTCTGCCAGCTTGGCAAGCCCTGCTGTTATCCCCCTCATTATTTTAGATGGGTTTTATTTAGAGGCCTGTACTAAAAAGAGACAACCATGTACCAGGGGTTTCCCGGTGTGGAGCAGGTGATTTTGTTCCTCCCTCAGCTCAGGTGTGGGCAGGGTGGAGTTTGTTACAGCTCCTTCCTTATAAAAGGGCAGGTTGAGATACAAACTGGAAATGCTGGAGCAGCTCCTGGGGAGCCTTCCTTGTCCTGAGAGGTAAAAAAAACCAAACAAACTGCCCTTGCAATTTACTTTGTTGTTTCATCTTGAGCAATGCAGTGTAATGTTATCAAGAACTCTTCTCTTTGAGGTTTGGGGTTAAGGGTTTGGCTGGAACTCTGAGGAGCAATGAGCCCTGAGCTCAGCATGGGTTTTTCATGTCCTTTGGCTGCTGGTGGCTTTATGTAGGACTGGGATAACCCCAGTGCCAAGGTGTGGGGGGCAAAACCATGCTGGCACATCCACCTGAGCTCAGGATGCAGCTGGGGCTGCCCAGCACAGCAGATGTCACTTCCCAGAGCTCTGGGGTGAACACACCTGAGCTCTCCAAGTGCCAGTGGGAGAGAGAATATAAAAATTGGGGGATAATTTGGCTTTAAAAGCTGGTAAACTCTGGTCTGTAATGGTAGATGTGAGAAGCAGACTGTGTATGAGACATCAGTTATTCCTTTAGTAGTAATGGACATCCACAGTTTAAATAATGGCACTTTTAACCAAGTGTTACATGAAGTGAAATGCTCTGTTGGCTCTGCTGGGAGAAGATGGATTCCAAATGCGTTGGCTCCTGGCTCAGCCTGTGGGTTTGGGTGCTGGGATGCTGAGTTGGTGTTGGTAGAGTTGGAGTTTGTTCAGTGAGTGCTTGGAGAGTCTCGGCCCTGGGGGACTCCAGGCAGCAGCAGCTGCTGCAGGGTGAGTGTGGAGATGCCTGGAGCCACCTTAAAGCAGAGGCACTCCCTGTGCTGAGGCCCAGTTTGGCAGAGCACTCAAAGCAGGTGTTTGAATTCCTTCACACAGGCAATGGCTTTGCTGAATCAGGCACTGATGGGGAGCTTTTTTTGGCCAAGAAATGAGGCCTGATGAGATATTACAGATTTGATATCAGCTAGGATATGGCTGCATCCAATCTATTTGTCCAGAACCAGCAGGGAAGGAGCCTGTCCTGCCTCCCTGTGGGGCTGTGCTGGTCTGAGCACTGAGTATCCTCAGTACCACCAGGATTGTGCTGTGCACCTGGCACAAAGCAATGAACAGGCTGAGACTGAATTGTTCCTTTTATATTTATGATTTATTTGGCTATATCTGCATTAGCATAACTCTGTAAAACCTGAGAGAAAGTCTATTGCTTGTGGAATCCCGGGGTCCAAGGGCTGTGCCCAGCACCATCCTTGCAGTGGGGGCTCTCTGGGGAAGGGGCAGCTCACAGGAGCTCCTCAGTGGGAGGCACTGAGAGCCTTTTGACGGGATTTAGGGTCTGGAAAAGTCCTGAGATGAGGCTTAGCCTATGAGGGAAGGAGCAGAGAGAGGATTGGTTACAGCCAATGCACAGAAAATGGGTTGAAGCACAGACAGGGAGGAGACTGCAGATTGCACAAGGGCTTCTGCTGACTGGGAGATGTCTCCAGCTGGAGTTAAACACTTAACCTGCTTAAAATGAGGAGTAGCTTTCTGATTGACTTCAGGAGGTTCTTATCCTGCTCTAGCATCAAGCCCCTGTAGTTTTATTATGCTGTGTGTTTGTTGTCTGACATTTTCAAAGGCTGCATTGCCCTAAGGTGGGCCCTGATGTAAATATGAGTTGTTTTCTACAACACTGGACTTGGGTGCTTCACTGAGGGGCCAGGGTGGGTTCAGAGCTGCAAGAGAAGCCCCTGGTGAGGTCAGGGGACCTAAAAACACAGAAGCAGCAGCTGCCCAGGAATCACCTTTGAGTGAGGGTGAAAAAATGCCCATGCCAATAAACAAAAGGGAAGTAATCTGGGGGTAGAGAGGTGCCAGGGCCCTTTGGGGTGAGCAGTGGGACTCACACACAGCTCTGTGCAGCAAACCAGCACGGGAGATGCAGTGACTGGGGTGTTTTCCATGGGGGGCCACGGGCTCTGCCTGCCCCAGCACAATTCCCTGTGCCACACATCTGCCTGTGTGCCTGTGCTGAGCTGCCTCCCTCTTCCCCCATCCACCCTGCTCAGGCTGGCTGGATGTCAGGGTTTGCATATGTAAAAATACAGAGCAGTCTTTGCCCTGAAAAGCTTGCTAGTGATCTCATTAATCAAGACAAACAAAGCATATTTAGCTATTCCCCCTCTCTGGAGGAAGGCGTTCAGGTACTTAAATATGCATTTGAGTGCCTAACTTCAGACAGCTGTTTCTGGATGTTTTTGCTTCCTCACAAATAGCAGCAGTGACATAACCCCTCTCAGGGAGGGAGAGTGGGGAAGGCAGAAGCAGGGGCTGCTGCAGGAGGTGGGTAACCCCAGAGAGCTGGCAGGGACAATCCCTGCTTGTTCCAACTCCAGCCTGCCATTGAAGGTGCAGCAGTTTTTCCTTTGCAGCTGGGATTTTTTAGAAAAAATCCAGTGCTTGCAGGTAAGGACAGCTGAGCTGCTTCTCTTGAATGTTCCTCTGCCTTCCTGTCAGTGCTGGGAACTGGCACAGGGACATTTCTGCCTGGGATGGGGTGATGCCATAGGAGAGGAAACAGCAGCTAATTCACTCCAATCTCCTACAAAGCTCCTGGCTGAGAAATGTCCCACTGAGCCACAACTGGCAGTAATTAAAGTGAGCAGAGCCTTGTGGAAGTTGTGAGGGATGCCAGCTCCTGCCCTCAGCATGAGTGAGTGGGGAGCACCAGGTGTAGGACAGGGGCAAGCGATGCTTTAAAAAATGAGAAACCCTCCCAGTCATTAGAGCCCAGATAAGGGTGTCCTTGGGTCAAAGGTCTTTTTATGACAGAGACTGGTGTTGAGCAGTCAATGCCAGTGATGAATCCTCGTCTCTGATTCTTCTAATTCATATTTTTAAATGATGAACCCAAAGGTACCTCCTCTAGAGACAGCTGATGATCTTTGCCATTACTCTGCTGCAGTTATGGGTTGGTAATGCCAGGATTTTTTTTGGAGCAGTGGCAGGAATATGGCTTGAAGGAGAAAGCTGAAAGGTTTTCCTTGCAGGATGATGGAGCTGCCATGGGCTCCAGCTGCTGCTCAGGAGCAATGTTTGCTGCTGTTCATTTCATTTATTATTGACAAATGAAAACCTGCAGGACCCTTGCAGCTGGGATGTTGTAATGTCAGTGTTTGCTTCACAGAATTAGAGGGGCAAGAAAAATAATTACCACTCCTAAAACTTCAATATGTATTTGGGGGGTAGTATCTTTAGAGCTTCACAGCTATAACAATGTGTTAAATTGAGGGGTACATTAAGGCAGGTGTGTTAATTGAGGGCTGATAAATTGCATGTGAGATGCAGAAAGGCCAAGCTGGTGCAGGGAAGAATGTTTTCCCTACAGAGCTCTCCTGATGGCAGCAAACCCCAGAGACTGAGCAGGGTTTTGTTGGTGCTGTAGCTGCTGGGCTCCGTGAGCACCCTTGGGTGCAAAATAAGCTCAGCTTCAGGGGGGAGTTTTAGTTCCTAGAGCTGCACTTAATGGTTTGTGGTGACTTGAGAAAGAACCCGTGGAAAGGCCTGAAGCAGGTAATGAACAGCACCAGGCTCTCCCCGTGGCCTGGAAGGATCCATGGAGACCTGGCTGTCCCTGTTCCTCTCCCAGCACCTGCCTGGCTCTGCCCACCTGCTCCCAGCAGCTCCCCAGCCTTGCACCATTTTTCACTTTAACAACAAAGCTGCACCCGGGACTCAGCCTGGTTCCTCCATCATCCATTTGATCGAATCCTTTTAGCGGGTGACAAAACACTTTCCTGTGTTCACTTTACAGGAAACCAATCTCTATTATTTCCTTTTTTTTTTTTTTTTTTTTTTCCTTTCCCAAACCCTCCTTCATTTACAGGAATCTAACAAATCCTGGGGCTTTTTTTTTTTTTTTTTCCCTCCAAAACAACACAAAACAGTGGGTTTTTTTTTCAGGAAAGGCAGGGAGGAGGGAGTAAAACAAACAATACAGAGAAGGGTAGGGTGCACACGCTGACGCTCAGAGCGCCGAGCATCCCCGTACAGACAAAATAGAAAATAAAATAAATAAAAAATAAAAAACCCACCCCGCGCGAGCATCGAGATGCAAATGATTTTTCCGCCAAGCCACCGCTTGTAAAGCTTGACAGAAAATAATGAGAAACACTAAATCTTTTATAAGGTCAACACTCAAGCAGCTGTCAAACAAGAAAAGAATTTAGCGAAAGATCCGCAAAAACTTCCATCGCCTCATTAAATCCAACAGGGCCGGGGCCCGGCGTGGTGAGGAGGCACCGGGGCGCCTCCGTTTTGTGTCAGTAATTTGCGGAGGAGGAAGAGCCAAGACGAAACAGCCAACGCCGAAGGGGCCTTGGGGGAGGCTGGGGAATCGTTAGTGCGCCAGCAGCGGCCCCGGCTCCTAATTGGAAGCATTGGGCATTATCAACGGAGGATTTGCCTCGGCTCCCTGACAGCTCTCTAGGCCTGGAATGATAGCCCACTTGTCAGTGTAAAAGACCATTAAAAACAAACCATTTTGATTTAATTGGAGGCGGTGTGCTGGGGGCCCAGGTGAGGCGCTTCATCAGCCGATGTTGGCTGCTGATGCCTTTTTCCCCCTGTATTGATGGCTTTTTTCTTTTTCTCCCCTCCCTTTCAAAAACTGTCTAGGAAAGAGAAAGAGGTGCTGAAAGATCCTTCACAGCCGCATCCAGAGCGGCTTTCAATAGGGTTGTCAACAAATGCCATGACAAGTTAGAGAGAGGCAGGTACTTTTAAAACAGACGTTATTCTGTCCAAGATGAGCTGTGCTCAGAGGTGAGTGTTGGATTATTAGGGTTACAAATAATGTGGCTTTTCCTGCCAGGAGCGTGCTTAACTGGCTTAACGAATGGGGTTGATTTTTCTCTCCCCACGTTTCCAAGAACAGAGGGAAATGTGGGACAAGGGAGCCTGGGCTAAATGATCTTTATTTGCTTCAAGCCCAGGAAGGCTTCAAATAGTGCTTGGTGATTTTGGGCTGCTGTATTTAATGTCCTATAGAGATTTGGGGTTTTTTTTTGCCCTTCCTGAAAATAATGGCCACAGATATTTGCTGGGGTTCACTGGTCATTTGGTCTGGACAACAGCATGAAGAAAGAAGAATTAATGCACTGGAGCTGTAACCTGGAGTGTGCCCCCCACCTCCCTGGCAGATGTTTCAGGGTCAGACCAGAGCTGGCAGCTTTCACACTGACCTCATGTGCTTGACGTCTGAATCCTGACCCTTTTCATGCCAGGCAAGAGTTTTACTTAAAGTTATCTTGATAAATAGCATCTCTGCAGAAGTCAGAACAGGGCCATGAATGAAATCCCAAACCCATTTAAAAAGCATTTCCATGGAGTTGTGTACTGGCAGCAATGGCAGGTGCTCACCCATAACCCAATACAGTGTCTGTGGTTTCACCCTGCCACAAGCTGTGAACACCCAAAATCTCTTCCTTCATGGGTGAGAATCTCCAGAAGAGCAATGGGAATTGGCTGCCAACTGTCCCTTGTGCTGCCTTTGGCTCCTGGGGATTGGTTGTAGGTGGAGCCTGCCCTGGAGATGATCTAGGCTGTACAGCTGCACAGGAGGGTGCTGTTTTCCTGTGTTAATCGGGAGATGTCCAGAGCAATGGAAATGGCACAGGAGTGATGGTCACACTCTCCCTGAGGGAAGTGCTGGAATGGCAGGTAATGGTTTTTACAAAGAGAGGGTTAATTGAGATAAGATATAAGAAGTTTTTTACAATGAGGGTGTTGAAATACTTGGACATGTTGCCCAGAGAGGTGGTGGATGCTCCATCTGTGGAAATATTCAAGGTCAGGTTGGATGGGGCTCTGAGAAACACAATCTGCTTAAGAATGACCTTGTTCACTGCAGGGGAACTGGACTAGATGGCCCTTAAATATTCCTTCCAAGCCAAAATATTCTGTGGGAGAGGGCAGCAATGTGTGGGATGAGAGGTTAAGTGTCCAGGGCACAAGGGATAGTGGGAAAACCTGGATCATGAAAATGCTTTGCTCTGATTTGAGCAATTGTATTGCCGGAATCTTTGACTGTGGAAGGAAAATAAGAAAACCTCCAGAATCTGCAAGGAAATGTAGTGGTGCTGACAGGGGCCCAGAGCCTGCAGTTAGCCATGGAGTGCCTCTGGGCCCAGAGGAGACGTGCAGGAATCATGCCCAGGGCAGCTGGGTCTGTGCTGCCTGTTTGGAGCCCTGCAGGGTGTTGTGCTCTCTGTTTGCATTGTGCCACAGGCCACAGACCAGTCATGCTGCTTTGGATTGTCACTGCAGGGCTGGGAGCCACCAGCTCATGTCACTTGGGCCATTGAACAACCATCAGCTGACACTGATTTTAATTCTTTTTGGTCAGCCCGAGTCCCAGAAGAAGGGAGGATTGATCTGGCAGTGTGGTGACAGGAAGCTCTTGAACTCATTGCTTTATTATTTAAGCACTATTTAGGCCCCAGGAGAGGAGTTTTATAGCACTCCAAGTCCCAGAAGTTTTTCTGCCCTCAAACCCAGGAGGACCAATGCTGTACCTGAACAGCCAGCCCTGTGTGCTGTGTGTATCAAGCCCAGGTTATTTAAGCAGAATCTTGGGCTTTTCTGACAAGACAACAGCTGCAAGATTACATGAGCTGTGCTTGTCAGTTCAGCTCTATAGACAAAAATAGAGGTAAGGCATTAAAAAAAAATGCAGAACATTTTTGTGTGTACGTGTTAAACCTCAGCTGTTAATTCTGACGAAGGATCAGGCTGCGAGCAGGTATCGGATCCCTGGTGAGAATCAAATTCCGGGAGCCCAGAATTTTTTGCTGCAAACTTTATACAGTGGGGATTCCTCTAATTACTTTCAGTGGAAATTTACCTGACAGAGCTTTCCCAGGTAATGCAAGGCGTACGCAGGAGAGCCGCTCAGCCGTTGACAGAGCCTTTGATTTTGTGCCAGGTTGCAAATTAAGTCTTTTGCCAAGGTACCCGAACACTTGCTCGTCAATTGCTTATCGCTTATTCATATCGCGCACCCGCGCCGCGCGTTTCATCTGCTCGGGGAGGCAGCGAGCGGTGACAAAAGTCTTGTCCAAAGTTGCTGCATTTCCTTTCCTTCCCCTTGCTTGGTCAAGTAAACAAGCCACCTGAGTGTCTCTGTGAGCTGGGATTCTCTAATGAGCAAAGGAAGAACCCTGGTGTGTGTCAGTGACAGGAGGTGCACGGAGCTGTTTTGACACGTTGGTGAATTCTGTCCTGTGTTGCTGCTTTGTTGCTGCCTGAATCCTTCTTGGCTTGATAGAGCCTTGGAAATATATTGGGGGTGGCTAATATTGACTTAGGGGTTTGGATAGTGACCATCAAATGTTCAGGTGGACGTGGCTGGAGCCTCAGCCTGGCCTGACACAGGGGGAGATGCTGCATTTGGGCAGCAATGTCCTTTGCGGAGTTTGGCTGACACAATTCTGCCTGGGCCAGCAGGTGAGGAGTGACACAGGGACAGGACAAACATGGGGGACAGGAGGCTGAGAGAATTGGGATTGTGCAGTCTGGAACAGAGAAGGTTTTGGGGTGACCTGAAGGGAACTTACAGGAAAGATGGGGCAAGACTATAAAAAGAACCCGGAGTGACAGGACAAGGGAGAATGGGTTCAAATTGAAAGAGAGTAGGTTTAGATTGGATACTAGAAAACATTTTTTTTCCCTGTGAGGGTAAGGCATTGAAACAGGATGCCCAGAGAAGCTGTGGCTGCCCCATCTGTAGAAGTGTTCCAGGCCAGGCTGGATGGAGCAACCTGGTCCAGTGGAAGACGTCCCTGCTCATGGCAGGGGGTTGGAACAAGATGATTTTCAAGGCCCATTTCCAACCCAAACCATTGCATGATTTATGTCCATGGTGGGTGCCTGAGAGTACAGTCCCCAGGGAATGCAGTCCCACATCTACAAATAAATTAAGTTTTGGGGCACAGTCCCAGCCATGCTGGCAAAACTTGAGCTCTGGAATTGTGTCACTGCAGGCAAAGCAAGGCAGAGCTGTTTGCTTTGGGGGATGGCTGAGGAAGAGGAGGGCAGTAGAAGCATCTTGCTGAGGTGAGTAAGGAGTTAACATCTGCTTGGTTTAGTTAAAAAAAAAAAAACAACAAAACATTTCAGTGCAGCAACTTTCCCTAATGAACTGGCCATCAGGACAGGACTGGCTCCCTGTGACCTGCTTGCCTTGGTGAGCTGGGGGGCCCAGGAGACCACAGGCCAGATCAAACAGGAGCACCCGGTGTGGGAGAGCCTGTAAATCACCCAGTTAGCTTAACAGTGTGGGCAGTGGGGCTGAAACCTAAATCCAAATGAAAATATAGTCAATTTGTCCATATTTTACTGACTGAATGACTATGTAATGTCATGCAGCTCTGGCAATGCAGAGAGCCAGTGGATGCAATTAGTGGGGAGGGAAAAGCTCCTTTGTTTTCTTCTCTTCCACTTCTTGGGCAAGCTTTCATGGTGCCAGGGACTGAATGGAAAACCCAGTTTAAGAGCCAGCAGAGATACCCATGCCCAGTTTCTGCAGCTCTCTGTAGGGGGTCACAGTGGGAATAAAAAAAATTATTCTTGATGATTTTTATGGGCCTAAAGGAACAAAATCTCACCTTCCTGCTGCCCCTGTTTTGGATTATAACAATTTCAGTGGCTGGGTGTTGCTCCTCTCAGACCCAGAGCAGGCCAGACTGAAAGGTGTTATTCCAGATGATGAAGTGACTGAGTGACCAGAAGGATGAGTGGCTTGAGAATATCACACTCCTGCACCTCACACCTGCCTTAGATCACATGGAAATACAGTTTAAATTGAGGCTGTGATCAGGCAATGGAGTCTCTGAATATTCTTGCCCAGGGTCTGGAGTATTTCTCAAGTCATGAGCATCTTCTGTACTGGTCAGAGCAGGACAAAGCCACCAGAGGCTGGTAGAAATATGGAGATTGAGTCTGCTAACAAGCTTTCTGTGAGATGATATTTTTGTGGTTGCTTTTCACATTCTTCTTGCACAGTAGGATGAGGTTTCTACATGGATTAGAGGCAGTGTTTCGGTCATTTGTCACCTCAGTAAAGGAGGGACTGACATTGACTCCTGGAGTCCCTGGGTTAGGTCAGTCTGGCTTTCAAAACCATTCCATTATCTCTGTAGAACCCTCCTTTGGAAGAGTACTTAAAGAACAGTTTGGAGACCACCAAATATCTCTGGGAACCCTTAACTTCCTCCAGGTTGTTACTGCTTTTAACTGGGTAAACATTTATGGATGTTCAAGTGGAGTTATTTTCCCATGGTGGAAACCATGCACTGAAGGTGAAGTGAGCAACAAATTCCTTGATCCAAGTTCTAATGTGGGCTGTGCCTGTTAAATCTGTGATTGGGGAAAGGCAAACCTTCCAGGGCAGTTCAAAGAGAAAGGAGAAGTGGAAAATCTGCAGAGGCTGTGCAAAATGAGCTGGATGCTGCTTCTGAGAAGGAAGGGAAGGGGAGAAGAAAAAGGAGAACGAGAAGAAGGAAAGATTTGAAGGTTTGAGACCCATGGCTGGGGCAGGAACCCAACCACAGCCACGGATGAAACAAAAGGGAAAGCACAAAGCAAAACCCAGGCTGAAAAATGAACAGTGATGGAAAGGTCTGGGGTGAGAGGAGCTCTAAAGAGGAGGCTTGCCCCAGGATCTCGTGTGACTCTCACAATCTGTTTAACAGCGATCGGTCATGTTCCCGCGCAGCAGCAGCTCCGAGCTGACAGGCAGTGGGGATAAATGATTACTGACATATGCTAATGGGGCACTCTTAGACAGGACAGGAGAGGAATACATCAAGGTGGTGCAAAGCACATTTCTTGGGTAAAACTCTCCAACTTGTACAAGTAAATTGCCTTCAGGAAATCACAGGGCTTCTTTGCTGCTTAAAGTGTGGTTAGAAATCAACAGCGTGGCAAAAAAATTAACCCCACCAGAAGAAGGGCCAGGACAGAGAGCAGAGAGCTTTTTGCAGTGGTATCTATCACTGCCAAATATGATTTTGGCCATGTAAACTCCCTGCAAGGCTTCAGCTTTCACTTTCTGGTGTCTCCTTTCCATTCCACTGGTCCAGCTCCTTCCCATTCTCTCCTAAAACCTCCCCTAGCTCTTCACTGGAAGTTTCCATATAATTTACACCACAAACAAAGCTAATGGAATTCTAACAAGTACCCCAGAGCACAGCAGGTTGCACAGATGAATTCAGGGAGATGTTTAGATACCATCACTAGAACAAAAAATCTTCACCTTGGCTCTTATTTGGATCAATTAAAGGAAGTGTCAAGGACATCTCTAACCTGGCCAGACCCTTTGCTTTGTCTCAGGGTGAATATTGTCAATCAGGTAGTTTAGAGAGGTACCAAGAGTGTAAGCTTTCTGGAAAGCTCTAATCCTGGGGAGGAAAAACTTGAAACATCTGGTGTGGTTTGAATTAGTTATGGTGAGAGGTGATGAAATGGGCAGGGCCCCAAAATGCCGGTGTGACTGTCCTGCTTGTGTAGGGCTCTTGTAGAGCAATGGCCACCCTGTACTAACAACAAGATATAAAAAGGCGTTTCTCATCTCAGGAAGCTTTTGAAAGTGCACAAAAGTTACAAAATATGTTATTATCTGGACAACTGCTGCCTCTCTTCCAGGGCTTATGGCTGGCAAAAAATATCCCACCCTGATGCTCAAACATTGAGGGGTTGAACATATTTGGAACCATTTTAAGGTCTGGCTCATGGGGAGCTCTGAGTTGAGAACATCATTCATTGAGGCATGTGGGCAAGGCTAGAGAGTGTCCCTGATTTCAATCAGGTGCTTGTAGAGGCCCAGAAAAGTTGTCTTTGGTCAGGGGATGGGATCTGGGGGGCCTGTACCTTCTCAAAGCGCTGGAGGTGCCAGAAGGATTCCTCCTTCACGGGCAGCGGGTGCGTGCGCAGGAATGTGGTGCGGTTCTCGCGCACCTCGCCCATCTGCAAGCAAACACAGACACGGGGCTCAGACTGCTGCTCTGCACTTGTCTGCAAGCAAACACAGACACGGGGCTCAGACTGCTGCTCTGCACTTGTCTGCAAGCAAACACAGACACGGGGGCTCAGACTGCTGCTCTGCATGTGTCTGCAAGCAAAGAGAAACTCCAGGGGCTCAAACTGCTGCACTTCACATGTCTGCAACCAAAAGTGACCAAGATGGGCTCAAACTGCTGCTCTGCATGTGTCTGCAACCAAAGAGAAACACCAGTGGCCCAAACAGCTGCACAGCCATGCACATCAGCTCTGTCATGCAATGCAGTGACACTGGGATGGATGAGGCCAACAGTTACTTTGGGTTGATGATCACAATTCCATGATCTGGGGAGTTTTCCATGTCCATGCAGCCAATACTGATAGTTAAAACATATGAGCAGCTGTCAGCTCTCAGTTTCTCTTTATAGAGGGAGGTGACTGCTGCCCACTAACCCTAAGCCTGTGCCCTGAGCTACAGCAATGAGCTAAAAGCTCATCCCTAACTGGGGAAGTCCCTTCCAGCACCCTCACAATGGTGGGGTTTCCTGGCTCTCCTGATTAATTTCAGGTCACAGTGCTCAATAATCCCAGCACAAGCCAGTGCAGGTACCTAGATACCCTGAGAATTTGTCTGCTCTGTGGTCTAGGATACAGGTTTGTGTTGCTTAACTCAGTAATTGGTGGCTGCAGGCTTGGGAGCTTGATGGAGGCAACTTTAGTGATTAAAAATATCAGTCATTAATAGATAAAGTAGGGATGCACTTTCCAATGTCCCAGGCTGGTGTATTCATAAAATAGCTGCTAATTAAGGACACTGTATTCCTGCACTTCAACTATAAAGCACAGTTTGTGATGGCAGTAAGCCCATTGAAATTGGTCATTACCATATTAGCCCGACTCTTCTTTGAGCCATTAACTAATAAAACAGTCATTGGCTGCTTTTAAATGATATTACAATGTTGGTTTGTTTAACAGCACAGCCTTACACTCCAACAGCTGCTGTGGGTGCTGCACCAACCTCACCAGGCCAGGCTCAGGGCTGGGGCTGTCCTTGCAGCATTTGCTGCTTGTTCCTTGGTTGTGGCCACTGTCACAGGTAACCTGGGCAGAGCTGATGTCCAAATACAGCCTGTGGGGCTCCTGGCAGGGGGATGCTCATCTTTGTTAGGCTTCATCAGCCTTGTAGTAGTCAGGGGGATGTTTTCCCAGCTGAGAGCCTTTCCCAGGGCTGGGAGCTGCCCATTTGTCCCTTATGGGGTAGGACAGTGGGGGTTGTGCCCAGTAGTGCTGTGCACATCAGGGGAAAGCTTTGCTGGACTGTTCCCACCTTTTTCTTCACCACGTGCTGGACTCTGGTCCGGGCTCTCTGCTCCTCCATCCACAGCTCCTTGTATCTGTGTTGCATGAGGTCAAAAAAGGGAGTGGGAGGCCTGGAAAACATTGAAAAGACACCAATTTAATCTTTGCCTCCTTGTGCTGGTTCACATCTCTGCTCCTGGAAAGTGACTGGTGAGAACATCAATAAAGACTTGCACTGGGAAAGGATTTCTCCTCCTCAGGAAACCTCAAAATCATTTGCAGTGAAAACATCTCTGGTAACCTGTGCCAGAACTGGAACAATTGCAGAACCTTTTACAGGGCAGGTTTCAGCAGCTCTGTCTGAGCCCTGGAAGGACCACAGGGCACCACAGGCTGCAGCTCAGCTTTGGGCCCTGCTGGAGCTTCAGGAGAGCCTCTCCCAGCTGGTACCCAATGGAGCAGCTCTGGTTGGTTTCCCTCCAGGGGAAGAACCCCTGGGTGCAAAGTTTTGCTAAAATAACACTGCTTTTGCTATTGAAATCTCTCTGGTGTGGTGCACCAAAGGCTGCAAATGTGCAGTGATGGATGGGGTGAGAGGAGCAAGTGCAGTCCTAAGCAGTCTGAGTAGGGCTAAAAATGGACCCAATGCAGATGGTCAGGGGTCTGCAGCAGAAAGGGGAGCTGAAATGCTGAGCCCTGGTTTGGCGCCCCAGCTGCACAGAGCAGGTGCATTTGCCCCTTGAAAGGGGATTTCAGAGAACAAGGAGGAGACAGCAGAGGGGAGGAGCTGCACATGACCCAGGTTCTAGAAAAAGGCAGTTGCTTGTTGGCCAGTGTCCCATTCAGCTGCTCTGAGCTGGCATTAGCCTGACCAGCTTGTGGCAAAGCTGCAGCCTGAAATTGTTGAGCCTTGCTCCTTGCAAGTGAGGATACTTCATCAGCCACCATGGGAGGCAGAGCTGGCAGTGGCAGGGACAGCAAATCAGTAATTCCCATGGTCCTGCTGCTATTCCTTTACCCCAGAAGCAAACACCTGAGGGTTATGGAGGACCTCAAGCTCAAGTTTCATTGGTCTTGTCCTTGCACACCTTGCTAAGGAGGGACTTTTCCCATCATGGCAGCAGCTGATGACTGTGGGGCTCTCATCTCTAGCTCTGCTCCCACCTGTAGCCTGCAGAGCCGGGGCTGTTCCTGCCTGTGCAGACCAACTGCAGGACACTGGGGACTTGGGGGAGCTGCTGGGCTGTTTCTGGGCCACCAGCTCCACCTGTTTCTGCAAAGAGCCCACATGCCATAGAGTGAGCTGGTGCTTTGTGGTTTATGGCAGGAGTGGGTCCAGAATTGACAGCTGCCAGCTTTTAGCAGCCTGGAGAATCCTTGATGATCACCGAGGGCGCCAGCAGCCTGTATGCAAATAGTAACTCTTCTGTTTCTTGTTCCTTCACCCCTGTGGTGACTTTTATTACTTAATTATTGCACACCACATGCTTCAAAACAGCCTAATCTATGGTTGTGTTTTCTAATGATGCTGGATGTGCAATCCAGCAATATCCATCCCAAGGGGACATTCATATCAGAGGAGACATCCTTCTGCAGGCCTCCTGTTTCATAGATCACATGCTGCAGGGCTTTTCAAGCCTTTGCTTGCAAATCAGCTCTGCTGCTCCAGACCATTATCTGGAGACACCCAGTGCCAAAGGCAATGCTGACATTTACCCTTTGTCCCCTCTTCTTTCCCCTCCTTCCCTTCCAGTTTGGCATGTCATGCTGATCACAGCTGGGCAAAATATTTAAAAGGTTAAAAGGTGTGGCAATCCAGTGGTAAAGAGTGTTATTATCTGTTTGGGTCTCCAGTCTTGTGGTGTGGTGTAAATGTTGGTATTCCTGACACCAGCACATGGTGAGCATTGCTTGTTTGCTGCTGTCCCTTAGCTCTCCAAGGCAGGAGCTTTCCTGGTGTGCAGGAAGAGCAGGGAGGGATGCAGGAAAGCACTAAGCCTTTGTGTGCAGTCTTTGATTATTGATTTTTGGAGGTTTTTTTTTAAAGTTGAATGTATTTTCACATCTCTATGGAGGTGACTTTTACCATCTCCAGTGGACCAGCCAGTTGGTGACTGATGGTCCACAGCTGGCTTGTAAGTAAATGCTTGAAAGGACACATTTGGGTTGGTGCTCTTCAGAGATCCTTCCCTGCCGTGTGATTAATCACATTTAAGTCCTGATCCAGCAAAGTATAGAATCATGCCTGGAATGATGCACACATGAACTGCCTCTCTGAAATCTCTGGGAATGACTCCTGTGCTCGGTAATCCACACAAGCCCTGCTGGGGCTGAGGCTTCCTCTGGCTTTTCCTCCTTTGAGAGAAGCTCTGAGACAGTGGGGAAGAGCAGGGGACATCAGGGAGCACCTCTTTAAGGTGACTGCAGAGATCTCAGCGAGGTGGCTTTTCCTTGGTAGGTCAAAGCCTGGTCTCAGCAGAGGGATGGGGAATTTGGCCCCGATATCGGCGCTGCCTGGCAGTGTGACAGCTCGGACTCGCAGCTGGCCTTTGGGAAAATGTCCTTTAGCCTTGGTGTTACTTAAGGACAGGGATCAATGGCTGGTGTGCTCCCTTTCCTTTTGTCACCCTGCCCAGATGTGGCTCCTGAACAGGGAGGGTTTTGCTGTTGATGTCTGCGGATGCTGCGGGGAAAGCGGAGGAAGGAAGCATCCTCTGGAAATGCTTATTGCACATTAAAACCCATCTCATTCACAGTAACTCAGATCTCCTTGTTTTGGCACAAGCACCCTGCCACAGAAAGGAAAGGCAAAGAAGTTCTGATAGGATGTAACAAATTATTTATAATTGTTGGGGAAAAAAATACTCATCTGCTTCCTTTTATAGTCAAATAGTTGGAGCCACTTCTAATGCTGACATTTCCTAAATATTTTAAAATTTATCTGTGCACATTTTCAAAACTATTATCCCTGAAACAGTTCCTGTCTCTTTAATAGAATCTCTCTAATTTACTTTCAAGAGTCAGGGTACAGACCTATTTTCAACTGAAATGACAAGCACCTGCTAACTTGGTTATACAATGTGGAATTCTAGTCTGCCAGACATCCCCTGGAAAAGAAGCTGCAGCCTCCTAATAGGCTACTTTACTGTGAAAACAGTGTTAAAAAGTATAATAAAGTATTAACAATATTAAAATAAAACAGTGTAGGCCTTAAATGAGCTACAAACTAGTTAAATTTTTCCATTCAATATGAGCCATCAGTGCTTTGCAGCTGATACCTCGGAGCTGGGATTTATCTAAAATGAAGGCACCAGGGAGATGCAAGAGAAATGGTAATTATAATTTGCAAACATTAGGCTGACACTTTTTTTGTGTATGTGTGTATAAATCCTGACAGCTGTGATTTGTGCCAATGCCAAATAGTGCTCCAGCGTGCAGGCAAGGGCTCACTTTGTGGCAGGCTCTCCTCAGAGCAGCAGCTCATTAAAACTTTGGAGAAGGAGAAGTTGCCGAAAACAGGAAGGCATCAGAACCATCTGAGAGGTTTTTGGTACACGCTTGTTGAAAGGCGTTTGAGAAGAGAGCCTTGGGTCTGACAAACTGGAATTTTAGTACGCCTCCCCGTTCACAGTGGGGCAAAATAATTGGTCATCAGTGACTACTAATTTGGTTTAGTAGCCAGAGGCACTTTTTTTCTTCCCAGAAAATCAATGACAGTGCCGAGGTCTGTTCAACGTGATTCAGCTCAAGACGGGTCCTCATTTAGCTCTTGATGCTTCTTCCACTGGAGACAGCTATTTTGTTAAAATAAAATTAAAATCTATCCATAATACTGAGCTCAGGGAGCCTCGCCCGTCAATGCCATGCTGCTCTTGAGGTTTCAAGGTTGTCAGTCTCCCCTCAAACTTATTTTCAAAGGTTTATACATCAGCTGCAAAAAAAGGTGCTTGGCTAAAGTGGGTGCAAAGGACTTTGCTCAGGAAGGGGCTTTACATCAACTTGAAAGGTGCAATCAATTTGATTGCTAAGTTCTGTTGCAAAAGGGTAAAAACTTGACTTGTGAGTGCTTTTTTTTTTCCTGTATAATTCGAAAGCACGTAAATATTTCAGTGCAGAGCTCTGCCCATGGGGTTTGTGTGTGGCTCTGCAGCCAGGGCAGTGCTTTTCCTGCTGCTGGAGCAGGGAGCAGAGGATGGGTGCCACTGCTCCAATCCCAGTGGCAGCTTCCAGGCTGCAGGATCTGGCCCTGCACAGCTGCTCATGCAACAGATCCATCACAGAATGGAATTTGTCCATGCCTGTGACATTAAAATTGTGTTGCTGCACCACTGTCTATGCTGAAACTTTAACCCTTCCTAGAAAGGTTAATGAGGTTACAGGGGGATTTAGTTCTTGTTGCTGTCCTTCCACCTAAGATGTGCTTTTGCTGCACAGTCAGGATCTGGTTTTGGGGCCTTCAGTCCCCAGGAGACACAGCTACAGGGGCACCACTTTTATATTCTATATGCTGGGAAGGATTTGTCCTGTGACAGAAGTGTCCATATAGAATCTCCCAGCAGAACCAGCTCCCACCAGCTCAGGTTGGTTTCTTATAGAACCAGTTTCTTATAGAATGGTTCTTAAAGGACCATTCTTTTCTATAGAATTAGGGTTGGAAAAGATCGTCAAGGTCGAGTCCAGCCTGTTTCTTACTGGGGAAGAGTTTGGTCTCCAGCACCCCTGGACTGTGAGGCTCCTTGGGGCAGCTACCATTGGGATTAACTCCAGCAGATAAAGCTCAAGCTGGGGTCTGTGATTCTGTTTGGGGCCGTGGGGTATCCCCAGTGTAGGCAGCAGTGAGGTATTAGTGCTCAGGTCCCTCTGCCCTAAAAGGGGGCTGAGAGCAGAGGGAAATGCAGGTTATGGCTCCCTTGCAGTGCTGTATTGGCTCCTGCCTCCCTGGTTACTGATGGGCTGCAGGTAGCAATCTATCTCCCATTAATTTGTCTCTGTGTAGCCCAGCAGGAAGCTGGGGTATGATTACAGCTCTGGCTCCTGTGTGAGAGCCGGCACGGCCCCGGCATCCCCCTGCAAACTGCGGGCTCTGCCTCGCCTTAATTGTTCCCCTTTGGCCCCTGGACCTGTCTCTTCTAACAAGGGCTGCGAGGAGGGCCGAGGTAATTGAAGCACTTAACCACACTCCCCAGCACTGCCTCCTGCAGCTAATTAGGAAAGAGGGCCGCTGGGCTCTTCATTATTTCTTTTAATTGTTTGTGGGTTTTGCATAACAGTGAATGGCAGAAGAGGGATGTGCAGTTAGTGGGCGAATCCTTGACTTTGAAATTTGTATAAAAGGTCACTTACAATTTGTTAAGGCTTTCATAAGGGGGAATTCAATTAGCAGCTGGAAGTCCCTGCACACACGTGTGTGGGTGTGTTTGTGAGGAGAGGGAGACATGGCAAAATGAGCTGGGTGTGAGTCCAAAGGCTCCTGGTTTTCCTAAACAGCTTGTGGAATATACAGTAAAGTTATAGCCCCCCTACAGCTTTATGCTTCTCTAAATAGATCCTGGCAATAAACCCATGGAGAGGCCCAAAAGATTATTTTTAAATGCTCTCCACTTGTCCTCACTTTCCATTAAGTATTGAAGAAAATAACAAGAGAAAAATTGGTAGAAAACACTCAGGGACCAATTTTTTTTGCAGTCTTTGGGCTGGCAAAACTCTCAGTTGCAATAGTGGGTCTTCCACTCGTGTGGCAGCAGCAGGATCTGAGCCTCCAAAGCACTGATTACTCTGAATTTCTGAAGCTTCTTTACAATCCTTGTAATTTGGGTGAGGAAATAACAATATAAATTATTTCACCGTGGGCAGCCAATGAGGCAGTGGCTTCTCCTAAGTGTCAGAGGATCTGTTATTTTGCTCAGAGGGCTCATATGTATAGAACAGTAAAAAGAATAAAATCCATTGTAAACATGCACTTTAAAAGATTTATCAGATGCTCATAGCTGTACTTAGGAGTACACATGGTTACAAGAGCACCAATTTGCTTTACTATTCCCTCCCAGGCCCAGTGAGATGTTTGCTTGCACTGGTCCTAAAAGCACATATGGAAACCTGTGTCTGGCTGTGAAGACACCGAGCCAGCTCTCACCCATTAAATAACTGGCTTGACAAGCTGGAATTTGTGTGCTAGCATTGATTTTAGGGTTGAAGATGCCCTTTGGCTGACTTAATTGAAGATAATTTAGGTTTGCCTTCAACACATTTGTCTACTGTTATCTGCTGTTATACTCTGAGAAACTCAGGTGGGATGTGATTGTGGGACAGAGCTCTTCTGCCTGGAGGTCCAGATCTATGGCTGAGAGTGAACAATGCTCAGTCTGCAGCCATCAACAAATGCAAAATATCCAGAGAAAAACCAAGAAAAAACCACTCCAATGCTGAGCAAAAGAAATCAAAGCACGAGGTCTTCCCCTTGACCTCCATCCCATGCTTGAATCTCTCTGGCTGGGTGGGAACATGACTTTGTTTGAAAGGAAAAGATGTTGATGAGGGCTGAAAAGCTTTGTTTTCACAGAAAGGATTCTGTGATTATTCCCCCCTGACCCAGGTTTTCATTGAACAGGCTGAAAAAGCGAAAGTTGGCAAAGAAAAAGGTCCACTTGTGGCCAGAAGTAGCTCTAGATGGTAAAACATTGGAAGAAATTCTTCAGCTGGCTGTAATCAATGGAGATAAACCCACAGACAACAGCCAGTCTGTGTGAGAGTAAATTACTTTCCTATTCAGTGTAAACCAATTGATAATAAGGGATCTTAATCTGTCCTTCAGATCTTTTTTTCCCCATTTCTATGGCTGATGTGCAGGACCTGAACCTTATGCCAAACCATGACTTGGCTGTTTATTTTCTCTTAAACCGTCAGCCTGAGGCAGTCAGAAACTCGTTCAGCAAGCAAATCACTGCTCTGGAGGGGAATCAGTATCTTCATGGTGCACTCAGGGTTTTTTGGAGGGTGTAACAGCTCCTCCTGCCCCAGCAGATGCTGCAGGCACCACCAGCACCATGGATGGGGCTGGGAGCTCTATGACCACACACCCAGCCTGGAATGTTTCCAGGAGAAGAAAACTACTCTTGAAATAGAAATTCTTATCTTAGCAGTGTGAGAATGGTGGCAGAGGCACCAAGTGCCTTTCAGGTGGGATTGGACAGGATGTGTAATTAATTATCTGAGCTGCTGGGAGCCGTGTTTTTACCTTGGTTGCGTTTCTCTGTCGCCATGAGCCTGACAGTGATTCCACTCACTGGGTTATATTTTTATAATCTCTTTTGTCAGTCCTCAGGGTTTGTTTTTTTCCCTGTAAAACTTTTTTCCCCTAAACTTTAGGATTTTGGTGGCTTTACACTCCCTTTGTCTTCCAGTGATCATGGGTCAGATGCACACTTGCTGTAATATTAAATTTTATTGCCTGTCCAGCTTTTCCTTGTGGATTCTTCCCAGTAACACATTATTTCCTTGACATCTTTGCAGCTGGTCGACATCTAGATTAGCTTTCTTTCAACAGCCATATATTAGCAACTTGAAATGTTCTTTAAGTCTCTCAAAAATAAACCTATCAGTGGAAATACCTCAGCACCTCTTGAGCAGCTTTCTAAACTTTGTTCTGGCTGTGTGCAAACAGCACAGCCACTTTGGGTAGAGAGGCCACTTGCTGAGCAGAACATGAGCAAAGAAATCTCTCTTCTCAGGGAAGGTGAAAGATTGGGATGGCTGCAAATGATACCAATTAAAGAGGAGGTACTGGGTAACTGATGCCCTTGGCCAAGTGTAACAATTTGAAGAAGAGAGATTGCAGTGACCAAACACTTTGGAGAGGTGAGTTTGCTGCAGGGACATGATGAAAACAGCTGCCAAAGGATTAGGAGCAGTTTTAGAGAATGGGAGGTGGATTCGAGGCAGGAGATGAAGACAGAAGGAAAATGGGCTGTAAAATTCAGGAAAGGGACAATTGAAGAGAAGGCAGACAGTGGCGGGGGGGCCTGGCAGGAGCCCTGGGGATGACAGAGTGCCAGGGAAATCCTGCCAGCACACCCAAGGTCAGCCCAACCTCCAGGCCAACTGCCAAGTGCATGGCAGCCCGTGGGAGGCAGGGTTATGGCCACGCAGGCTTTGGAGCAGGTACAGGATGGCAGAGCATGGCTGTGCACTCCTCCTGCCCAGGAACAGGTTCTGGGGCACAGCAGGCAGATTTGGGATGATCCCCAAGAGGTGGCTGGAAGCTTTTCTCTCCTGGCAGGGCTGGGCAGTGTGTCCATGCTGAGGGTGCACTCTGCCCTGCTCACTCCTGGGGACAGAGCTGGTACTCGGGGTACCAGCTGTGTGCTGGAGTGTGCTGGCTTCAGACTCCTTGTGTGACCTTGCACAGATCAATAGCATCCAAAATCCAGCTGTAGACAGCAGCCACGTCTTTGTGTTTACTTCTTGTTCCAAAAATGATCCTTTAATATTGGCTGATTTCAGTGCACAGGGAAGCTCAGCCAGAAAAGGTGGTCAGGAGGATGAATGTAGGTCTGGACACCTCCTGAGGTTTCCAGATGCACCTTGAATAGCAGGCTGGAGTGACACCAGTGAAGATCCTGGAGTCTTCACAGACCCTCTATGCCTTTAGGTCTCCAATATCATCAAACACCAGCCCTGCAGCCTCCTCCTTGTAAAACAAGGTCATTATTGCAGAGTATGGGGCTGGACACACCTGTGGGGTTATTTTGAATGAAAAGACCTGGG
The DNA here is from genome assembly GCF_037042795.1 of Molothrus aeneus. Lineage (NCBI taxonomy): Eukaryota > Metazoa > Chordata > Aves > Passeriformes > Icteridae > Molothrus > Molothrus aeneus. Next base: position 7,432,026 of record NC_089664.1, on the reverse strand, counting down.
AGGACAGCAGCCCTCAGCACCTCTTTAATGATCCACAGAGCATGTGGATGGGATAATCCACAGAGCATGTGGATGGAGTTTAGCTCCTGGAGGGGACTGTCAAAGATGGGAATTCTCCTTGGAAGATGAGCCTGTGGAGCTGTGTGTGGTGGGGAGGAGGGCTGGGAGAGCTGAAGCTGAGCCTGTGAGCCCAGTGCCCGCACTCAGGGTCCTCTCTGCAAAGTGCTTGCACAAGGCAGCTCCTGTGGAGCTCAGAGCATGAACTGGGGGAGCCTGGCTGGAGGATGCCCCACGGGGGAGGCTGGGAGCCCACCCCATCCTCGTTACTGCTGACCTTGGCACGAGCACTGCCTGCTGATGGATCGGCTCTGGAGCTGGACAAGCCCCTGGGGAACCACTGCATTATCTGTTATGTTCCATCAGTGCCTCCCCTGACCCCTCCCAGCTCCAAATGCCACAGGCATCAGGGAAGGAATAAATCTCTGTCTGCTACTGAGAGAGAGAAGGGAGCGAGAGCAGGAAAAAGGAGAGATGAAAAATGTCCTTTTTATGACTCTCACAACAAAGCTGGCCACGTGATTGGTAGCAAACATTACTCTAGGAAAAGGGAGGGAGAGAAAAGGGGGGGAAATCAGCAAAAAGCAGCACTGCTTCTCTCCCCTGGAAGGTGCCCAGGGGGAATATAGAGGGGTATGGGTGACCTTTGAAGGTAAATATCCCAGGAAAAGAAAGGAAAGAGGCCTCAAAGCTTCAGAGAGCTCGCTGCAGTGTGTGAGGCTGCCTGGTAAAACGCTGCACACGCTGTGAGCAGAAAGCAGAGGCACAAGAGATCTGAGTTAGAGCAGCAGCAGGGCCAGGCACTGATTAACAAGGCACTAATAGCAACCACAGCTTTGTTTCTATTTGGGATGATGCAGGAGAGCTCCAACCGGTGAGCCTAGGGAGAACTCCTGACCCTGGTGTCTCCAGGAGACAGAAGCCTTTAGCAGCACAACCCAGGGCCTGAGGAGGGGCTGGAGATGAGTTGCCAGGGCTCAAGAAGCCCCTTGTCCATTACCCAGTGACCCCAGCCACGTTCCTGTGACAGTTATTTGGGTTATTTGAGTTATTTGGGTTCCCAGGGAAGCAGCCCAGCCCTGAGGCTGTGGGATGGCACCAGCTGCAGTTCCCACTGTGCAGAGAGCTGCAGACTGGGCAGGGTCTGCACTGGGGTTCTGGGCTGTCCCAGAGCACCCCATCATCAGGCTGGGTGTCCCAGCTGCTTCCAGGGCCATGGGAAAGCACCTTTGCTCTCTGGCCTCCTCAGCCCCACCGCCAGTGCTGGGGGATGACAGGCAGGTGCTGTTCTTGCTGAAAAATTCACTGCACCCGAGATGTTAATAGACCTCTAGATCAGATCTGTTACTTCTTGAAGACATGAAGTGCTTGGAGTTGTGAAAAAAGACCTTTTGGCAGTTTTCTTCTGCCCCCAGACAAGCACGTGCCTCACTTGGGAGCACCTTCCCAGGCAGCAGCACTGAGATCTCAGTGAAACAGGGCTTAGAGTCCAAACCCAACTGAAATCCATGGACAGCCAGGTCATTTTTAGGAAGATGGGTCTTGCTGTCACCAAGGATCAGCTTTTCCTGGGAATGCTCACCAAAGCTGGTCTCTCTAACTTGCCAGTCATGGAAAAGTGTGTTAAACTCCCACTTTTACTGAAATGCCTGTAACAACTCCTTGATAATCCCAGTAATTTGGTTTTATCTATAATGTGCTTTTAAAGTAAAGGGATAAATACAATCAGTCTGCATAAAAGGTAGCTATTAAGCAGCAGGCAAGTTGTACAATAATAACTTTCAATTAAAGCCCTTTCTCACGACTTCTGCCATTGTGGGGTCTGCAGATTTTCCTTAAAACTTTTGAAGGATGCCTGGGCTTCTTACAGGCAGCCATTTAACCTCCGTTTATGAAGAAATAAAGCAAAATTGATGTTGATTTTGGCCTACATTGGGGGATACTTTTGCAACATAAAAGCCCTTTTGCCTGCAATTTGCCGAGCAGCCCTGTCACAGGGATGAGGGCTGATACTGATAAAGATAAAGCTTTATAGCTGGGGCATTTGCAGCTAACAGCAAGCTAATGCTACATTTTCATTTTGATGCAATTAATGTTAATGTCTGCTACGAAAATTGTCATTAAATACCATTTTAAAATCCATTCAATTTGCATATGCAAAGCCCATTTACTATCATGTAAAATACACGGTGCCGTTCATCATGTCTTTTCTCTAGAATTTGTAGCTGTTATTTTTCTGGTAGTGATTATTATCAAGCTCTTAAAATAAAAACCTAATGTCTGGTCCAGACCTGCACAGAGCAAGAAACCCCCCTGGGCTCCAGCAGTAGCAGGACTTTGAGAGGCTTTGAGCACTGGTTTGTGCTGGAGTTGCACTGGCAGGGAGAAGATTTTTTACCTCTGTCCTGCTCCATTCCCAATTTCTGCCCAATGCAGAGCAATGAACTAAGTGGGAAAGAGGATAAAGAACTTTGAACTGATCTTTAACTCCACCAGAGTATTTCTACCAGTGCAGACAGGTAGAAATGCTGTTGCTCTGATTTTCTCACCCTGGGATGCCAATTTTCTGGCTGACAGCTCTTCATATTCCTTTAGATTAAAGGGTTGGTATTGAAGATATTTTTAAGAGGCTTCAAGCCCATAATACTTCAGGTGAAATGAAGTTGTGTTGTGGCAGGTATGTTATATTCAGGTAGTTGATTATCTGACAGGAGTGTTGTAGGAATGTGCCCCCTGTTGACGGAGTGACACAACTATCATTTGTCTCCTTAAAAAAGAAAGAAAGCCTAGAAGTTTCTCTCCTCAATTAGGTAAAAAGACACCTCATAGGATCTGGGGGACTTCACCTCAAACTTAAGGATAGCCAATTGGACAGGAGCCAAAAAGTCCTGGCTGAGCAATTTACTAGAAAAAGAAAAGAACAAAGGAACTAATTGCATTTGTGGGGTGTTTTACCAGGAGCAAGAACCTCTTGCACCTGGCTTGGGTTTTCTCTGTAAAGAGTTCTGTTATTTTGCCTTTTATTAAAACTTTTCTGTTTCCAATACTACTAGAGAAGTCATCCTGCTGATTTTATGCCTTCTAAGGTAGCTGAGCTCTCTTGGTGTGATATAAACGTCCAAGAGCTTATGAGACCTGGCTGGAGGAGACCATATATCAGAGTGTCATCACACATGGATGTGATGCTGTGACTCAGCACATCCAGGTTCAGGACATTTCTCTTTTGGGTCTGTGGTAGCTGAGACTGGGGAGGGATGTGAGGGTAGGTGTGGAAACCCAGGGCACCAGGAATATTTCTCTGTTTGCTCTGGGCTGCCCTGACCCCTAAAGGAGCACTAACTTTAACCCTCATTCATAGAAAAAGTTTCCTAGATGTCGATATAGTGTGAATTAAACTCCTAGATGTCAAAAGTGTGAAATAAATTATAAAGAGTAGTGTAAGTGTACCACTTAGTGAAAAAATTAAGTTTTGAAATTTTTAGTATGCTGTAGATAGAAGCAAAATAGAAAGCAAAAGTGTCATCCTAAGTTTCTTTTTCATGCTTCTTCTTCTTCCTTCTTCTTTGTAAGTTTAAGTAGCATTTTGTAATTAAGCAAAAAAGTCCACATTGCAAACTTTTGAAATCAGTTATTGAGTTAAAAAAAAAAATCCGTGTCAGTTCTTAATTAGATAGTTTAGTCTTAAAAAAAGCTTGTAACAAAAAATTGTTAGCCATTTTGTGCCTTCTAATAAAAAGCTGCCAAACTCACAATAATAAAACCATTTTACTAATAAAAAATAATAAACAATTAAAATTAAATATTAAAATTAAATGTAAAATATAAAACAAACAATTAAAAACATTTAAAACAATTATAAAATATAAAATAACCAATTTACAAAATATGAAATAAACAATAAATATAAAATTAAAATAAACAATTAAAATCAAATCCAAACACAAATTACTGTCTCAAATACCTTCAATCCAAACCCAAAAAAAATGATACCCCCACAGGTAGGAATGGATAATTTCATCCCGAGGAGGGCCCTTACCGTGGTGGCTTGCCAAAGGTCATGCCTGGGGGTGCCTTGCCCCCATATCTGAGGATGCCCTTGTCCTTGCAGCGGATGTCCATGTAGCCATAGTACAGAGCAAACTCCCTGGCTGTGGTGCAGCCTTCATCCACAGCTGCACGGCCCATGGCCACGAAATCCCGGGGCATCACCCTCTTACGGGGGTGGGCCTTGGCCTTCACTGCGTCCCAGTGGCCTATGGCTGGAAGGAAATCGAGACAAAGAGGAGGCAACTTGGTTAAAACCTTGATTGATGTGTGTGTGCTGTGCATGGGGGTCTTGTGGGGCTCAGGTTCATGGCCATGAAGTCCTGGGGCATGAGCCTCTTATGGGGGTGAGCCTTGGCCTTCACTGAGTCCCAGGGGCCTATGGCTGGAGAGGGAAGGAAATAGAGACAAAGAGGAGACATCTCAGCTTCTGTTTAGGAAAACTGACTGATACTTGTGCACCATGCATGTGGGGCTAAGGTTCATGGCCACAAAGTCCTGGGGCATGACCCTTTTACAGGGATGAGCTTTGGCCTTCACTGAGGCCCAGTGCCCTATGGCTGGAAGGAAATAGAGGCAAAGAGGTGGCATCTAGGATAGCTTCTGTTTGGGAAAGCAGATTGAGGTGTGTGCACCTTCATGGGGGTCTTGTGGGGCTCAGGTTCATAGCCATGAAGTCCCAGGGCATGACCCTCTTATGGGAGTGGGCCTTGGCCTTCACTGAGTCCCAGTGCCCTATGGCTGGAAGGAAATAGAGACAAAGAGGGGACATCTCAGTTAGCTCCTTTTGGGAAAGCTGATTGATGTGTGCACTGTGCATGGGGGTCTTGTGGGGCTCAGGTTCTTTTTGTGAGCTTCATACCCCATCCCACTGCATCCCATACCCCATCTGAATTGAATCCTTCTCACCCTCCACCCTGGCTTGCTCAGCATGTCTGATTTTACAGGGAAATTGTCCCTGAGAGCACAAAGCAGGAGCCCTGACAAAGTTATGACAGTGCCCAGGTGCATCACATTTTGCAGGTGCATCCTCCCTGACTGGGCTCTGTGTGAGCCTCTGAAAGTTTCTAATGTGACAGAGAAACTTCACTGGTCACCAAGCAATTGGGGTAATATTAATGAAAGTGGGTAAATGTTGGAGTTCTGCACTTCCAGCTTGATGAGAAGTATTGAAGAGCCATGGGAAGGAGAGAAGACTTCCTTCTAGCATTAGGATTTTGTTGCAGGCCTGTGTTTTAGGGGCAGTGTCCTACCTTCAGGGACTCCTCCATCTCTCTTGTGCATGTACATCCCATAGGTAAAATCAGGGCCTGGCAGGGAGTAGCAGTTTCTCATGGGCTTTCCAAGTTCTGGCTGCAGAAAAAGGAATAGAGAAGCATATGGAACATTAATAGAGAAACATAAAGACATTTTCTGATAAGATAAAGCCCCTGAAAACAGAAGTTTGTAGTAGAACACAGCCACAAGTACCAGCAGTGTCCATTTGGCAAGGGCTTGAATCCCACTGCACGAGTGAGTGCCACAGTGCAAAAAGGAGCTGAAGCCTAAAGAATGCTAAATTCCACACAAGTTAGGTTTTGAGTTATAAAGAGACCTAGCTTTGCTGGAAATAGGGATCCTGACTCAATAGATATGGACTTGAAGTCTTCTTGTTTGGTTAATCTCTCCTTTGGTGGGGATGCCAAGCTGTGGTGTCTGCAGCTAGTCTTAACTTTACTTTGAGTTATTTCATTTCCAAATTGTGCATCCTCCCAAAAAACTGACATAAACTTCCCCAGGCACAATCACATGGATGCTCCTGCCTGGGAATAACCAAGACACAAGGCATACTGGAGGAGGAGGAGGATAAGGCGGATGAAGAAGGAAGAGTAGAGCCTGGGCTTTATAGCACAGAAAAAAAAACTTCAGCTCAATAATATAATTTCAATTTAGTTTTCAAATGAACTCTTCCCCAGCTCATGTGTGTCCCAGCCTGGTGGTGTCTGTGGGATTAACTGACCTCCCCTCACCCTTTTGTCTCCACCCTCCCATCTCCATGGTGAAGTCACTGCAGGATGTGTCTTGAAACCTCATTGCTGCTTGAAAGGGAGGGCAGGGGAGAGAGCCTGGTACAGGGAAAGCTGGAGCAGAGTCCCAGGAGCCCTGAGGGCAGGATGTGGGTGCTTTGGGACTGGTTATTTTCCATGGGAAGGGTGTCAGGAGAGCTGGGGTGTTGTAGGTGTTGGCAGGTCTTGTTTGGAGAATGAAAGTGCTGAAATACCACACTGGTGCTTCTCATGGGTGAACACTGACATTGAGATGGCCATTATCACACTCTGGATCAGGAGCTGCTGAATCAAATGCAGCCCTTTCTGCAGAGACACAGTGAAAAAGAAGCAGCAAATGAACCACTTCCATCTTGCCACCATGGCAGGCTCAGGCTGTGCAGGTTGATAAGGGACCCAGCTCACTGGAGCTGCTCGTGTAGGAGCATTGTCCACACCAAAATTTTCCTTTTATTCCCAGTCAGCGGAGTGCAAACCCTGGCCGGGGCCTCAGAGCAGCCATGGCTCCCCTGTGCACTGCCAGCATGGTGGCTGCTTTCCAATGTGCTCTTCTGCATCACCCTCAGCTCAGGCAAACTCTCACTGAGCCAGTTTTACCTGGAGAGTGAGAGTTTATAACCCCTGTCCAGAACAGGCACCCTCCCAGAGGGCTCTGCAGTGAGGTCTCTAAAATGTGCTTGTAATTCCTCCAACTTTTACACTCCACACTCTAAAGGAGGTGTGCCATTTCTGCTGCTTTCAGAAGCACAGTTTCCCCAGAAAATGAGTTTTAGGGACCTGTCCTGTGTGAAACTGCAGCTCCTTTGTTGCAAGCAGCCCTTTCTAAAAGCCATCGAGCCAGGGATGTGATGCAAGCACGGCTGCATTTCCCCACATCCCTCCTGTGAGCCCTGAGCACAGGGAGGGACTGTCCCCTGTCCAGCACAAGGGGACTGAGTGGGGTTTTAGTGCCACCAGGGCTGCAGTGGCAGTGACAAACCCTGTGTGCACTCTGTGTGTGCCAGCAGCTTGTGCAAAGCACTGCCAGCTGGGATAAAGGAGCTTTCATTGCTGCTCTGCTCTTCCTGTATTTACAGCTATTTTTAGGGTGGTTGTGCAAAGGAAATGGTGGAATGTTCCTCAGATGCAGGAGAAAAGGCGTTTTCCTGGGATCACCTTCTGATAATGGATCAGGGAAGTGAGGTCAAAAATCTGCTGTGATAGCAAAGGTGTGTCAGATGGGAGAAAAATCACAGAGAAACTGCAGGGCAGGAGAGAGGTTTGTAACCTGTGGCAAAGCTGCTTCCAGACCCTCGAGTGCAGAACTCTGAAACTACATTTTAATTTATTTATTTAAAGGGTCCCTTCTGCAGAGCACCTGAAGTTAACACAGTTGGGTGTTTACTCCATCACAAAATGAGTGCATGCTGTTTCCTTTTATGATCAGGTGGCATTTTACAGTCACTTTGCACTGAATAAATAAAGCTGAAGGTGCTGGATAATTAATTAAAAAAAAAAATGGTCCAATATGTTGAACATGGAGAGAATCTGTGCCTGAAGAAAAATCAGCGAGCTCACAAGACTCTAGTTGCCTGCCAACATTTTTTACCTACAAAAGCAAAGAAGGGGAAGGATGTAGCAGGAATGAATCCTGCTCAGTGTAATCCACAATTACAGCCTTTCTCATTCATAAATTAGCAAAATGCTGTTTCCAGCTCATGGGCTGGTTTCATTTGTTTGTCCTGAGGCATTATAGGTGTGCTCTGTCATGAAGCAGTGGGGAAACTGAGCCAAAGTTGATACAGAATGTCTCTTTTTTTTTTTTTTTCTTTCTCCCCCAGTTCCAGCACGGTTCCCTGTGTTCAGGTTTAGCCTGTCACAAAGCTGCTTGGCTGGAATACAGATCTGTCTGACAGCTGTGCCCATCAGCAGACAACTTCATTAAACCTCATTAAGATGTCATTTCTCTGCCTTATTTCCCACCTCTTGGCTCTAATTAAAACCGTCTCTCTCTGCATCCCAGGTGGTCCTAATTTTCTCTGGGTACCTTCTGCAAGTTTTCTCCCTTTACGACCTCAGTGAGGAAAATCCAGCATCCTAAATGCTGTTTATCCAGCCAGTTTGGAAAACATAGCTCTAGACCTTATCCTGAAGCATTCCCAGAGCACCCAGCAGAGATCAACACCTCTCAGGGCTATGAGAGATGAGTGCTGAGGCTTTGTTTGCTCTCTCAAACTGCCTTTAAGGGCTTGGCTGATCCATCCTTTCCCCTTGGACATGATAATTTCCCTGGTCTGTCTGGGCTGGGTTTGGAGGGTGCCGTGCTCCCACTGGTCATGGTGCAGTGCTGGGGGTGTTTGATCAGTGGGGATCCCTTGGTTGGCTGAAAAGTGAGTGCTGTTGGGTGTACTGAGTGATCCTGAGCCTTTGCCAGGTAGTTTCTGATCTCTGCAGCCCTGGGCTTGAGCCCTGGATTTGTATTTAAGTGTTGGAGAATGTTTGCTGTGGAGGAGGAGGAAAGATCTGAGAGGGGTCTGTTTATTGAGGTGGAGGCATTGCAAAGGTTTAAGGAAGTGCAAAATCTTTAAGGATTCCAGGTTTTGTTGCAAGACTTATTTGTGTTCTGTCCCCTGGTGTTCATGGCCCAGCAAAACACATTGCATCAATTTTCTGAAGATGACTGAGAGAGCTGGGAGACACGTCCATACAGAGAGGTACAGAAAGAGACTGAGATGTGGATTTTTAATCCCTGCCTCCCCAGCCTTTCCCTGGGAGGGGATGCTGGGCAAATCCCTGAATCCTCTGTGCTCCGACTCAGCCCCATCCCCTCCTCTCTGGCTCTGCCCTCTGGACACCTGCAAACTCTGTGCTGGTGCATTTTCAGCCTGCCAGGCCCTGCCTCCTTCCTACCTTCTGTTCCCCTTTTCATTACACCCCCTTGTACAGTAAAGCCTCCCGTCACGCTGCCATTACTATTATTATTGCAGATTTACTGCACTTGCAGAGTGAAGTGATTGCAGTGACAAGGCCCAGCATTTTTCCCTCCTTCCCCCCACGACAGCTTGAAATCAAGCCCTTCATTTGCATTTACATGATCTTGCTGTGCAGCTTATGAGATCGGGAGATTTATTTGCTACTTAGCTTGATGTTTGATTACACTCTAAGAAGGCAGTGAGCTACAAAGTGCAGGGATACATCAGAACTGAGCTACTGAAAGCCTCTGGGGGACAGTAACTCAACATCAGGTTTAGGTAGATGAGAAAGGGAATGTTCAGTGTTTTGAGAAAGGCAAATTTGATGAGATTTTTTTTTTAAAGGTGGAAGGAAAAACTTAGCTTTTTTTTTTGTGAGAAAGTAAAACAAGAATGTTGTTATAAAAACACACCTGAAAAATCTGGGTTTGTTAGTGCAGAAGAAATTCTAGCAGGGGCTGGTGGCTGCTGGGCTGCTTGGTGCCAACTGCTTGTAACTTCCACTCCCAAGAAGATTATTAATAATAAGTTGGCAGTTGTCTTCAAAGCTTTTCATAAGCATTAAAGGTCAAAGCCAAAGGAAGTTTTGCTTGATGGACGACCACAAGATCTGTCCCTGATTTATTAGGCTTCCAAGCATGCCACTGAGCATTAATACTCTGTAATAAAGGGGAAACTGAGGCAGGGAATCAGTGTGCCCATGCAGGACAGCAAAGGGAATGGAGTTTGGACTGGGGAGAGAAGAGAGTGAGACCAAATCATTCTAGTCTTCTATAAGAGTGTAAGAATCTTTCCCTTTCCAGAGAAAAGGGTGATGGTTGGGCAAACTGCTGCCCTTGGAGTCAGAAATGGCAAAGCTCAAGGATCTTGCTGTGAGTTTAACTCCTTTCATTACAAATACTCCAGACAGATCAGCCAGAGTACATCCACAAGTGCAATCTCCACTAACCTGTGCTCCTCACTGACCTGCCCTGGGAGCTCCAGCCTTATTACACACCAGCCTTTGAGTGTCAGGTGTGGATTTGAACCATTTTCCCCTCTAGAAGCTGTATTTTGTGTAAGGTCAGCAGCAGAGCTGTCGCCCTTGCTGATTAGAGAGGACAACGAGAGAAGGCAGGCAGCTCTTCCAGCCCAGATTCTCCTTACACAACCCCTGGCACCGGCCCCTTGCCATTTCCTTGCTCCCAAAAAGGCAGGAACACCAACAAGCAAGGGCCACACACAGAGTCAGACACAGAAACCCCAGTCCAGGCAGCACCCACTGTCTGATACACTCACTGCACATTCCAACTGTTTGCACTTAGCTTTTAGTCTTGAAAATTGCCATGAGATATGCTATTACAATTAATCATTAAAGACTTAAGAAAGAGTATACCCCATTACATAAAAGACTCCAGCGATGATCTTTATCCAACTTGTAAAATGGGCAGACTTGATGCCACTGAATAATTTCCCTCTCATCTGCACAAAATCATGAATGCAAGTCAGACTTTGAACCTGAAGTGAACATTGTGAGACCAGCTTATAATTACCAAAACTGAAAAAAAGAACAGCGTTTTCTAATGAATGACAAGGCACTAGGTGGAAATCTAATTTGGTCTAATTAAGCAGCCTTTGTGAGGATTTGTCTTTAGATGAAAAGAAGGAGCCAAAGAGATCTAAATGCAAATGAACTCTATCACTTTGGTTTTAAAGGGCCAGGCAGATATGAAAGTATTTGTGTACACAATCTTCATGGGTGTATTCACCTTCTAGTTTTCCATTGAAAAATCCTGTTTGCCCCAAAATTCTGAGACTCTGAATATTAGTCACTGCTTGGGGAGTTAGCAGATAATGTGCTGTTGTAGGGACAATTTTAGCAGTATGGCATTGCAACAGTTAAAACTGCCTTTCTCTGTAACAAGAGTGCTTCTTTCTGCTGTTTGAAAATGCTTTAGAAAAAAAATAAAAATAAAAAAGGGATGTTTTTTGCTAAGGAGTCAGCTCCCAGCTCTGCCACTGTGGATGTGTGGCACTGTATAACTCTCAGGTCTTCGGGGGCACCTGCTGGACCCTGAGCTCCTGCTCAGCTCCTCGGTGTCAGGATGAATTACTTCAGCATTGATAAATCACCAACACCTTGCCCAGTTGTGCTATTTCTGCTGATTCTGCCGGCAGTCTCCACGCTGGGAGCAGCCAGGCCAGGTACAGCCCCAAAGGCTGAGGCTCACCGAGGTGTTTGACTGTAATTGAGATGGAAATATTGAAAACGATCTTCTCCTGCTCTATTAAATCTGCTCCTGACTTTCAGACAAATTTGTGTCTGTGTAAGGTTTTTGTGCCAGCGCTGAAGGTCAAAGAAGCACATGTGTTTCTGTAGAGGGTGTCACAGCTTGTGAAGTTCACATCAGCCCTTGCCTGCTCTCAGTTCTGAGGAAGAAACGTGGGCTGTAGTCAGAAGACAAAGCCCTTTGGCAGGAGGGATGGGTTATTCAGGCTAAATGAGTGTGCAGGTTGCAGCTGCTGCTGAGCTGCTGAGTGAGGTCTTACCTGTGTCTGATTTTTCTTGAGTTACAACCATCATTCACCTCTAAGAGACAGAATGGGCCTGGGATAGATTTGAGGATATGTAGGGACAATGGCAGGGAGGTTTGGGACAGCATGGGGTGGTCCTGGAGCAGCTGGATGGAGAAGGACCTTTCTGAGTCCTTGTTCTCCCTACAAGCAACATCAGTGGGAAAATGGAGGCATGGATGGACAAATCAGTGTGGGAAAAACAGGAGAATAATTCTGTCTTTGATGTGGCAGCAGATTTGGAAGCTCAGGGTATAATGTGGGCAGAATAACACACAGCAGCTTGGCAAAAAAAAAAGCAACTTTGCCATGTTTGCTGTTGACTTCCCAGAGAAAAGTGGGAAAGGGTGTAGTGGGGTTGTCATTTCCCAGAGAATCACAGCCCTGGAGATACCTGCTGTGCTGCAAACCCTGAAGTTAAATTTTGCCAGGGAATGCTGTTGCTCAATGCCTGGCTTCAGTGAGGACGCTGAGGTTAAGCTGAGAGAGGGGTATGGGCCACTTGAGAATGAGAGAACATTCTCTAATTGTTAAAGAGAATGGACGATTTTGGTTTGGTTGTTTGTTTTTTGGGGTTTTTTTTAAGGTTTGGTCCCCTTTCAGCACTTATGACCTTTTCTTTGTGTTTCATCCTTAATAATATCTGTTCTTTCAACCTCCCCATCTGCTACTTCAAGAAAAATCCCTTTATGCTCTCAAGACCAGATGTTGGCCCAGATTATGTCCAGAGCAACTCAGCTCAGTGAAGCTGCTGCTTACACCATGTAACTCCCTGCTGCTGCTCCAACTTCGTACAGGGAGTTTTTATTTGACTCCCCTGCTTTTATATGGGTGCAATAGAACATACTAAGCTAAGTGCTGCCAGTATAACCTTCATATAAGTCACACTGACATTAAAGGAGTTGAATTCAAGTGAGAATTTGACTGTGGGCCTTTCAGAGCAGACTGGATATAACATTTCCTATATAGTAAAATAGTTCCCCAGCAGCACAGACCTCTGATTCTTAGGCCAAATTAAATCCCTGGCTGCAAATGAGATACTGGCTGCCTTGAGAGCTACCTGTTATTTCACAGCAGAATTTGTCTGAAGTCAATACACTTGTGGTACCTCCTAGAAGGAAATTCAAATATTTTAGATGAGGAGACAACTTGTTAAATTCAGGCGAACCTCTGGTTCAGGAATCTCTCGGCTTTCACTCAAGGAGAAACTCTAATCTCTGATCAAAGATGCAGGAACTTACCAACTTCAGTCACCTCATGTACAGAATAATCTCCATTTTCATTAGAGAATAGATAAAGTTTTTGCTGTTAAAAAAGGATGCTGTTTCTTTAATGTAATAAAACCTCAGCAGGACAGAACGTCTTTACTAGACTATCCCTCACTATTCCCACAAGAAATCAAATATAATCCTATTTAAGAAGCTTTAAATAATTTTGAGCTTTCATATTGACTTATTAAAATGCAGCTTAAAAAATGCCTTCCTTGCAATCCCTTTACAAGGGTCAGGGATATAAAATTTGAAGAAATATGATTAGTAGATCAGTTGGAAAGATATGCGGCAGCTTCCAATTTTATTCTTTAAAACTCCCTTTAGGAAGAAAAGGTGATTCTGTAAAAAAAGTGGCACCATCTCCCTGAAGGAATCCAGTCCTGGGGCTTCCAGTCCTGTCTCCTGCATTCAGAATTCAAGGCTTGTGCCAGGTTTTTCTTAGACCTGAAGAGCCCTTGCAGCTGGGGTAGAAGAGCTGCATTCTGTGTGCTCCTAGTCCAGAGAAATTGAGGCTTATCAGGCTCAGGCACAGAATAATCCAGGAGCACCTGTGGCCATTCCTGCCTGGTTCAGAAGACAAAGTGATAACAGAGATGTGAATATGCCCCAGAGGACAGAGCCACTTCAGGGCTGAGCACAGGTACAGTTTGGCCCCCAGAGCCTTTCTTTTAGCACCTGCAGACCTGGAGAGATGAAGAGCTGTAAACTTTCAGATGTTGGTTGGAGTGGGATCAGCCCCTTTTTCGCTTTCTAAACACTATGTGATGGAATAGAAAATCATGGGATGAAACAAGGCTCCTGCTGTGCTGACCTGAACTCTCTGCAGGGTGAGCTGTGTCTCCAAGCAGCAGCTGCAGACTCCACCTGAATCCTGAGGGGTCCAGGCAGAAATCTTCCTCCAGCACATTTCAGTCCAGTTGCCCATGTTCATTCCTGTTGAGTTCAGAGGAAGTGCAGTTCCCCTGGGACCAGCAGGGTTGTAGGGATGTAAATGATGAGACAATTTGACCCTGCTCTTGAAGAATATTAAATACAGCAGACACTCAAATCATGCTGTCAGTTGGGCACAACTCCCATTAAGCACTGAGGGCCTTGTGCTGATGCAAGAACCTGCCCAAATCATTTGCTCTGTCCTACAGCAAAATGTATTCAAGCTGCTGAAATGTAACTGCAAAACTCAGGGAGCAAAATCACACCCTGCCCATTACACTTACAGCCAGCTGCTGTGAAATCCTAATGTGTCAGGCTTTCTCCAGGAAATAAGGGAACTAATAACTTTACTCCTGCCTAAGGCTGGACTTTGGTCAAGGCTGTCAAAGCTTCTATGATTTTCCAGTGTTTTTGAAAAAAAAAAAAAAATCCATGATTTTTGACATTTTTTGTGTGTGAGGGAGCTGTGAGAGCAGAACTTGCCAGAGCTGCAGCGTTCAACCTTGGGTGCTCTGCAAGGCAAACACCAAAGGGTCCTGAGCCCACTGGTGCCTGATTTCAGCTCCTGAGGATCAGTGGCAGTCAAACAGGGTTGACTCCTGCCCAGAGTTTTCTCCTGTGGCAGAAAAAGCAGCAGTGACACCAAAGGCAAGACCAGCAAGCACTGGAGAGAGCCTTAATCCTCCAAGGAGCTGTCATGAGGTTTTTCCCTGCCCTGTCTTTGTAATTTTCTACATTTAGGACAATAATTGTGAAACTGGGCTGAAATAGCAATGGGGAGTTGCTACCAATGCTTTAAAACTCATTGCCTATAGGTTGATCTTATTAATGGTGCTAAAAACATGGCAGAAGTTACGTGGCTCACAAAATAATGCTTGCTTTCTTCACTCTTTCTATATTTCTAAAATTCCCTATAATTCTACATCTGACTCCCTCATTGCTTTCCCCACCAAATTTTCTCAATACAATTCCAGCTCTGCTTTGTTCTGCTGTTTTTCTCTCCAGTCCCATTTTTTGTATTTTGAAAAGATAGAACATAAGAGGTTGGGTACTGCTCAGGTATGACACACATGAGCAGCCCAATTGCTTTCAAAGGGGCAACCTTCTGAGGCAACCAAGAGTTGGCTCGAAAAAGTCACTCACTTCCTAATTGCATCATATTTGCTAAATCAGACATTTTACAAGCTGAAAAATTCTCCATGTTCCCTTCGTGTTCAGCCATTACAAAAGGCTCCTGCTCTGCTGGAGTTCTGACCCATATTTTCCCTGCTGTAGTCCAAATTTGGTTGCTAAAAGGTAAAAAGAGGGGGAAAAAAAAAAACCCCTCTGCCTCATCACATCTCTCCCAACCCCTGTTCAGCTGCTGTGGTATTTTCCTTCATTATGCTGCTGCCTCAGACTGTAAACCTCTCTAATTTCCTACATCGCAGCTATTTATTTAAATGCTAACTCGCATTATGAAGTGATAATCCACAAGCGCAGGAGATAATTTATGAAGCATTTAAATTAAGAGGAGCAGCTAATTGGGAGCATGTGTCTTATAAGCCTTGCTAACACCAGAAAACTACAAATTAGGGAGAAAATGGAAGATATTTTTATCTTGCTTTTTTCTTTTGTAATGCACTGAGGAAAAATATTACCATACATCACACAAACAGTGCTGCTCACAGAAGTCTTCTGTTGTTGGCTTCGTAGTTACTGGAACACACAATGCTCTCATTATTACAAATTCCTCATTATAACACACAAAATCATCTTTGCTCTCAGAGAAGGTGGAACGAGGTGGGGTTTTCTCCAAATAAAGCGGAATAAATTTTCCAGGAAAGGTCCCCTTCTCAGCTGCATGCATTAATTTAAAAGAGCTAAGACTCCCTTGTTATATAGCAATGTTAAAGTGCATTTAATTTAGGACTGCATCACGCTGTAAGAGTTTTATAGGTTTTTGTTGAAGTGGGAATGAGCATAAATGGCTGTGAATCAGGGAAAAGCAAATGTGCTGCAGCCACAAGGCTGAGGGAAGGTGTTTTGGATGTTCTGTTCAGATTTTTGACACCAAAGTCACAAACTTTGCTTTCACTGCAGCTTTGTGGTGGTTTATTCATTAAAAAACTAATATTGACCTGAATCTGAATAGCAATGTGCCCCATGCTGTGCAATTCCAGCTGTAGAATGGAGATGGCTTCACTAAATGCTGCTGGGATGGGCTGAAGGGAAAGGAGGACACCCAGGCCCAGACAACAGCACTGGGGAAAGTGATAATTATCCCAATTTGAGGGTCACAATCCTGCACCAGATTCCCTGGGAGGAGCAGGGAGGTGCAAGGCTGGGTGTCCTCAGGGGGCAGCTGCCTTTCTCTCTAAGTGCAGTGCCCCTTTGGTGGGGATTTTTTTTTGGGGTGTTGGTGCTTTGATCAGAGCAAACATCTGGGATGTTCTCCCATAGGAGCCAGAGGGTTTCTCTGCACTCCCCAAAGAGCATCCCAGGCATCCAGAGGATTGCATGAACAGCTCTGAGGGAACTCATGGCATGTGGAGCCTGAGGCTGACAGTAAAGAGATGCCCAAAGAGCATCCCAGGCATCCAGAGGATTGCATGAACAGAGCTCTGGGGTAACTCATGGCATGTGGAGCCTGGGGCTGACAGCAAGGACCACCTTAACATGGAGCCCTCTGCCAGCCTTCAGCAACCACTTCAGTTTTTGCACAGCCGAGCGAGATCTTTAGTTAGGATCCTCCTTTACCCAGCAACCAATTCTTGTGGCTCCCTTGTGTGGCTGCTGGAGACAGATTTGCTGTTAGAGTGAAATATTGTGTACACACCCTGCCTGGCAGGGTGCTTGGGAAGCACAGTGAGATTCTTGGGCAGAGGATGCTCTGGCAGAGTGTGTGTGTGAGTCCAACCCCTCTACACGAGTGCACTGCATGTCTAGAAAATACCTGCCTCTAATCTCTGCATTCTTGTTTTTGCTCTTACAAATCTCCCTTTCTGTGTATCCTGTCAGAAAACAGGCAGCAAACAGGCTCTGGCATTATTGGAGCTGCTCCTCGATTCGAAGGGAACCATAAATCTGAAACTTCAATCATATCTTTATGATCATTCAGCAAACAGAGATGGAGGATTTATTCAACATGGGATAGCAAAGGGGAAACTGCAGGGGGTTATTGCAGGAGATATTGGTTTAGCTAAGGCAGAAGTGCTCCCTCGGGCCTCTCTAGGGCCGAGCCAATGAACAATGGCACCAATGACAATAACAAGGCAATTATGGGGAAGAGGGTGAGGAGGGGGTAATGCTTTGTTAAAGATAGAGGTAAGATTCCAGCATGGTGTCTCTTTTGTGTGCTTTAGCAACTAAAGGATGGTGTGTCTGCCTGGGGTGGGCTTATTAGGAGCTGGTGATCCTAAAAACACAGCGAGTGCTTCAAAGCGCCTGTAGCTTGCATGCGACTGTGCTGCTCTAAGGAATTTATGATTATTTCCTCACTAATTAAGTAGGGCTGGCAATGGGTTCCCCCTAATCCATGCTGCACTCCAGGGCAGGAGATAAGCATATAAACCTCTGCTGAGGAAGGTTTGTCTCTCATGTGTGATGATGTTGGGTTTTCTGCATTTAGAACTAACTCTTACTCCCAGGAGGAGACTCGGGGGATGTCTGTTGGCCCAGGCTGGCCACTGTGTTGTGCCACAAACACTAAAGCAGCCCTTCCACCAATCTGGCCTGGAAAGGCTGTTTTGAGATCACCCTGTGACCTGGTGCCCAGCCTTGCACTGCTCCCAGCCTCATATTCTAGATGATATTTTTAATAACAACAGCCAACTTTCAAAATCCTGACTGGGGAGAGAAGCTCAGCCCTTAGGTTTCAAATACAAAAAGACTTCTGAAGAACAAAAACAGCATCTGCATTTGCTCTCATCAAATCAAAGTGGGGAAGCACTGGAGGGGTGGCTCCCGTGGGCTCAGCCTTGTCCTGGGAAGTTCCCTGAGTACAAAATGGGAACACAAAAGCCTTGGCACAAAGGGGTGGAAATGTTCCTGCCATCACTGCCAATGGACAGTACCTGCATGAGATTAGCATCTTTTCACGGTGCAAGGGACACAAACCCTTTTTTTTTTTTTTTTAACAAAAAGATGCCATGGTGCAAAAGCAGGAACCCACCGATCCATCCCCACCTGTCCTGCCTCCCCTCCCCTTCCTTCCAGCAATTTTTTCCTTTCTCCCTTTCCCTCGTGAGCCCCTGGGCGGTTTGGTTTCTTTGCCTGCAGAAGGAAGCTTGAAATATAGCGGAGGGGTGCAGGCAGCGCTCCCTGTGGCCCTGCCCCTGCTGGCAGGAATGCAGCCATAAAATAACCCAGAGCCATCCGTAACCTGTCGCCAAAGCCCCTCTCCGAGGTGAGAGTTTTCCTCCCTGCCGTGGCTGTTAGCTGCAATGTATTTCTCCCTGCACTAAGCACCGTCTTTCCCAGGGCTGCATTACAATGATTTATAAACCCCATTTCTGGGGAAAACTAATAGATCAAAGTGAGGAGAAGGGGAAAAAAAAGGAGACATGAGCAGCTGGAAGAAGATATTGAAGCATGAAACAAAAAACAGGAATGAAAAAGTAGTTTGTGGCACTAGTGAGTTGTTCTGTGCTGCACTTCTGTTATTGAAAAATAATAGGGGGAATCTGTATTTTAATCCAGTTTTTTAAAGACATGTTCAAGCAATCTGAAAAGCTCTACCTAGAGCCAGCTTGCTTTTGTGTGCTTGTGCATCTCTTACAGAACCAAACACTTATTTTGCTGTTTAGCCTTTCCCTGTCTATTCTCATGTCTTATTTAGACTTTCCATGGTTTTAAGCAGCATCTAGATTTTGTAACAGGATAACAGAAAACATTGCATGGAGGACTGAAGCTCCTCTGGACCTGAGCCTAGGATGTGCTCGTTCCTGAGCTAAGACTTGGTCAGTTTTTACAAAGGAAGCATGGCCTGAGGTCAGGGTGGCCAGTGAGGTGCTCTGCCTTTGTCTCTCTGCTTCCTCTCCTGCACAGTGGAGATGAATGGAGGAGATTCATCACAGAACTCTCAGCGTCAGTCAAGTTAAAACCCGACTGAACTGAGGCAGGAGCACAGCCCAGTGCTCATCTCTTAGTTCTACAATGATGAATGCATTAGTGTTTGTAAGAGCTTTAGTGATACAGAGCTAATTGGGCTTTTGTGTGTGTTCTGCTTGTCTGGTTCAGCACCAGACATCCCTGACTTCAAACGTAGGCAGGGCTGGAGAATTATTATGAAAATAACCATAATCCTTGTGGAGTGCTTCATATATTCACAGGGCTGCACAAACCTTCTGCCTCCCATCTCCCCACGTGGAGTGGAAGTGAGAGCAAACCTTACACACCTCTGATGAAATGCACTGAGTAGGACAAGCAGCAGATTTGACAGAAAACAGACGTGTGTGGCAGGACCACAGGGGCTTTTCTGAGAGATTGTACAGAGCCATGAGAGGGAAGCTGGATAATTATCCCCAGGCACATCCCAAACTTCTCTGAGGTTTGTAGGTTTCCATTCAAAGCATTTCTCTGTGTTCCTGTTGTTTAAATTTTCACTCTGCCTGGCAATTTTCTGTTGCCAGTTAATGCTGCAGTTCACTTTAGGCTGCCTGGTTTGCCTTGGTTCCTGATTTCTGCTCCATCCTTTGGTGTTGGTAAAAGGTTCCTGGGGGAATGCAGGTGCAGGGGATGTTCATGGATGTGCATAATTGATCCTCCTCACAGCTGACACAGGAAACAAGCATGTGGTGAGCTGCTCTGCACAAGGAAGGGCTGTGCTTGTTCTCACAGAGGGGCTGTGGGGGCAATCAAGGGCTGTATTTTCATTTTGGTGACTTGGTAAAAACCTGGGCTGGAGAAGACACATCCAGGATGGCATCCATGATAAGATCTGCTTTCAGCACGTCTCACTCTTGATAAGAGAGCCAAAAATTGCCACTGGCAAGATCAACACCTGTCCATTCAAACCATCTGATGGGTCTCTTCCACTCTGAGATATTCTATAATTCTGTGACCCTCATGGCTAACTTTTAGCTCAGGGCTTTGATCAGGAAGAGCTGGGAGATTTAAAATGAAACTACATTTTCTAAAAACATGTTTAAAAATGCTTCAAACAAGAGAGGTCATCTTGTTAAAACATTCAACCCCTTCCTTCCTTTGGCTGTGCAGCCCCACAGCTCCAGAGAGCCATGGTGGTCACATCAGGCAGCTGCAGAGGCCCTGTTTGGGATCCTGCATGGATCCATTGCTCTGCTGACCAGAGCCTGATGCAGCTGCCTCTCCCATGGACCTTGCTCTGGTAGCTGCATCCCCTATTACCACAGGTAGAAAAATCATCCATGCTCTAATAGCTATTGTAACCCTCCTAAAACTATGACAAAAATCTCTCTTCTGGCTCCCCATGGCCCAGCCAGTCTTTGCTCTTGTGTTTCCTGTCTGCAGAGTGAGCTGGCAGGATGAAAGACAGCTGGGAGGGTAGGGAGAGCTGAATGTGGACTAAGAGCTGCCAGAGGAATATGAGAAGAGAATTTTGCCCTATAAGCTTTAATAAGGTGGTGGGTTAAGAGAAATGCAGCTAGGGAGAAAGATGGGGAATGTTCTCTCTCCAAATGGGCACTGCTTCAGTTTGTAAAAGCACCAGGGATTCCCCATGTGGCTTAATTTATTATTTTCCCACTCGTTAAATGCCAAAACAATAAAGCAAATCTATTGTTAGCTTTAAAATGCAGGTGATTTGCATATGGCTGTGATAGTCCTACTGCTGCCTTCATTTAAACTCAGTAAGCCGAGGTACCTTTAAAAATTATGACTTGTTTTACATTTAATATACTGAACTATGTTAACATAATATTAAGAGGCTGACTTCACAGCTTAATTGCTGCTCACGTAGAAGGCAGCTTTAGCCTGGCAGAGCTGTGCAGCCTGAGAGGAGCAGCTGGAGGAGCAGCCTGCACAAAGGGGCTCAGAGCTGCTCCTTCCCTGCCATGATGCCCCCACCTAAGAGCACCCTGGAAACCCAAAGTCATTTTTACTCCCTTGTGTTAGGAGGTATTTGGCTCCCTAATGCAGAGCAGAGGCTGTGCAGGGTATAATTGCACCTGGACAAAGCAGTGTTAGAAAATCAGGTGGGTTTTTGCCCCATCCAGTGAGGTTTTGCAGAGGGGGAAGGAATTGCACCCTTCCCTGGCAGAGCTGGACACACACTGCTCTTCCAGCCCTGGGTCTCTGAGGTTGCTGCAGGGATTGTGCAGTTCTGGTGTTGGTGTTGTATATTCTCATTTTCTTCCTTCCTTCTTTGACCCTTGGTTGTGTCAGGCTGAATGCAAAGAGGGCAGGAATGGGAATGGGAACCAGGCCCAGCAGACTCTTAACCTCTCCTTGAATGCAGAGACCCTCTGACAATATTTTGGTCGATGCAGTTGGCTGAGGCTGACTGGGCAAGGGTGAATTGCTGCAGTTTCCTTTAGTCCCTCTGTATTTTCAGCATCCTGAACCCTGGGCCAGCACTCAACAGCAGGGCATCACCTCTAAGGAGGCAGCTCCTGCAAGTGGCTGACTCGTCCTTGATCCCCAAACCTCCAGCAGGAAAGTGGCACATGGGGCTACCCTTCTTGTACTTGTCAGAAATGTAATTAGGATCCAAATATTGCCCCAGGATGTGCCCAAAATAAGAGGGATCCTAGGCTTGTCAGGAGCTGAAAAGGTATCCAAGCATTATCAGCTTCTCACATCCATGTGTCTCTGACTTCCACACATGGCTCAGATTTTGAGGTCTGGACTCCTTGAAAAATTTGCCTTTTTCTCCTTGAAAAAAAATCATCCAGATTGACAGAGATGTACACCAAGTTCTAGCCCTCTATGATTTAAAAGAGCAAAGTTATAGGCCCCTGAAAATTGAGGTTTATAATAGAAGCACTGGCAAACCCTTAACTACAGAGAAGCTACCAGGCGTTGCAACAATAATTGGGAAGGGAGGGAAAAAAAATCACACTGTGTTTTTCAGTGCTTAGCTAAGAAATACAACAAGAGAGTTTATTGCTTGCAAAACACAGCTGCACTGCCTCAAATTGGATGGAAAAACGAACCCTGATAATTTATTACACCCCTAAAGTCACAAGAATGTACCCATAAATTACTTTTTTGGAGGGGGAGGGAAGTGGTACCACTGTAGTCCATTCTGCACAACCTACTTATTAGTATCATAATTTATTATTATTATGCCCTGCTGCAAATAGAGAGGCAGATAAAACTCAAATCTATTAAAACAACCGCTCCACTTTCTCTGAGCCACTGAGGGACACCATTCCAAAGGAAATGAGATAAATTACTAAGACAAATGGATGGGTCTTGCATTAGAGCACATAGCTTGTATATATGCAAGAGCCGGAGGATAATTCAAGCAAAAAAAAAAGAGTCATGTTAAGTTTTACCATTCAGGATTCAACACAGAGGGACTGGGATAACATCAAGTGGTCAATTAAATGTTTCTAATGTATAGATTTTTTTCTTCTCCCCCAAGATCCTATGTGTTCACTTGGAATGAATTTGCAAAGCTGAAATAACTGCCCTGCTTCTATTGCAAATGCACCTGGATCAGCATGTATTTAAAAATATGCTTTATCCAGCTATTGTGAGGAAGCAGGCACTGTAGTGGTAAGCCTGAAAATCACATTGATAGTGTGTATATATATATATATGTAAAAATAGATATATCCAAGTGGTGCTGATCAATTACAAAGCTGATTTGAATTTAAGATTGGTGATAGATTGTTTTAGATTCCCAGAAGGGCAAAATGGCAGAACCAAAGGTGCCTTTATCAAGTTCACTCTGTGCCTCTGCTAATGGGTCAAGAGGAATTTTTTGTTCCATTTTTCCTTCTCTTCATTTCTTTCTGGAGCAGCAGTTTTTAATGCTGCCCTCCCCTTTCATGCCACATGGATGGATTAGCAGAAATTATAATTGTTTTGGGAGGTTATTGCTCAATTGCCTTCTTCAGACATCCTGACTTTGCAATAACATTTGGTTATTGCAAAGTCAGGATGGGTTTGGTGCTCTTGGCCATAGTGGCTGGGGTATAATAGAGCCCTGGTTTTGGAAGCTGCTACTCCAGAATGGATTTGGGTACAAAACTGCCAGGTTTGAGAAAAAAAAAAAAACCTGGCAGCAACCACAGCCAATTTGTGGTTTTCACTTTAATTCTTTTAAAAAATATAGCCACTATGTATGTGATACAAATTCATCTGGACTTTCCTAAGTAGTGTTTACTCTTCTTCTTGATGGTGATACTTGGAGTGAAAAATGGAAGTATATAAAATTATTTCCTTTCTGAGCTAAAAGGTATGTGAAATACACTCATAAAGCTACATTTGACACTGCTCCAGATTTGTGTTTGGACATTTTTGCTCCAACTTTATCTAATTGTTTATGTAAGATCACGAGGGCAGATCTGCCTTCATTTGAATGTCAGTTGGCAAATCCAACAATTGTGGCTTTTGCTTTCTGGCCCTTTGTTCAGATCCAAGGTATCAAACTTCCCAGGGAAAGCTGAATTTCCACTCTTCAAATAGCATGCTGTTGGTATTTCCTTCTGCTGTGGCATCTGCCTCTAGCAAAGTGCAGGGCCACTACTTGAGCTCTTTTGTCAGTTTTTCCTCCCACTTTTGCCCTGGCAGTTTCTAATATTTAGTTTGGTAGCTGGTCACCTTCCTCCTGAGGTTCTGGCACTGCCCATTTACAAGCATGTTTCTGTTAAAGCCAGGTTTCCAAGCCACTATTCCCTCTCCAAAAGGGAAGAGGGTGAAAGGAGCTAAGCAGAGCAGGGGTAGTGAAATTTTAAAGTATTATGACACACATACATTTAATATTACATCACATGTAAGGGAACAAGCACATATGATTGCAATATTATATGACAAATACAGGTCCTACAACGTTAAATTTAGTGCCTTGTGATTGATGATCCTTTGTTTCCAGGTTTTCTGTATATATTATTTCTGTAGGATAAGCATCTTACCAGCTGGAAGAAACATACAACTTCTTTATTTTCTAGCATGTAATTTCTGTTTGATTCACAGCTAATAAATAGGTCATCTTGTACTTTTGAAATGCCAACATGCAGTAATTCAGTGAAATAGAGACTCTACATTAAAAAGCTGTCAACCCCAGTGCAATTTTCCTGCACCCTATGCTCTGGAAAGATACCTTGTCACTCATGGTTCAGCTCTGTTTTCCTGAAATATCTCTTCTTCTGCATAAATAATGAATATAGTTGCATGAAAATATCTGGCACAATGTCTGTTCTTCCTCTCACTCTAAGGAGCTGCAGTACAGGCTCTGTATTTATTGGTTGATCTTCCCAACAAATCTTGCTGAAATCACAGGGGTGGTAATAGCGTGGCCCCCTCCCAGGTGTTCTGTGCTAAACCCATCCTGCCCTCCTGCCTCAAGGCAGGCAGCTCCTGCCTTCAAAAACACTTTGCTGTTTAATTCTTCTCAAAATTTAAAAGCTACAACGACACAGAGTAATTTAAAACACTTATTTTCTTTTAAGCTCTTTCCATTTCTAATGTGTCACGCAGGTCTCACACAGGAAAATATCAGCCAGAAGCAGATCCCAATTAGGAGTTTTTAAAATTAATTCTATGCTTTGAAAAAGCTTGCTATAAATCCCACCAGATTACTAAGCCTGTCTTCTAATTCATATGATCTGAAACACACAATTTACTGTTTTCTTATGGCTTTCTGCTGGTAGCTCATTAGAGGTGACACAAGGATGGCAAAACCTGGTTCTGAGGCTCTGATTTCCACCACAAACATTGAAACTAGGCTGCCCTGTTTGCTCATTGAAGGAGCCCTCCAGTTTTCCATTCTGATCCGTAAAATCATGGTGCAACCAAGGGATCTCACTTCCTGAGACAGGGAAATCTCTGCAGTGCTGATCTCCCAATCCCAGAGTATTTACAACCCACCCCACAGCACACAGACAAAATCTGAAGCCAGAGATTGAACCCTGCAGGTGTTGCTCACATGAATGCTTTCCCCTGATCCCCAGCTCGATAATGTGATGTGAGGCAGGGGCAATGCTGTTTGAAACTGGATCAGCTCAAGCCATGAAAAATTTGGCAGTGCCTTTTGTGGGTTTGAATCGACACAAAGTTGGAACTTGCAGAACGTCAACCCTTGAAAATGGGGAAAGCAGGGTGTGCTAAACCCCTGGGAGCCAGGTTTTACAGAGGATAAAGCTGCTGAATCCTCACAGTGAGGTCCAAAAGTAATTTAAATCTCTTCCCCTCTCCCCCTGCTCCCAATTTCCCCATCCCAGTTGTTGTGAGATGCATCAGCTGAGAAGGAAAGTTGGAAAGTGACACTAATAAGGAGGGCTCAGACGCACTAAGAGTATTAAAAGGTTAGGTCATGGTGTGTTCTATTAAATAGAATATTAATTGAATTCTTGACATCTGAGGTGAACTGTGACATGCTCATGGGATAAATATTGCATTTAACAGAGCATCATGACCTAAAGCTGTAAATACTATTGAGCATCAGTGCCAATCCTTCACAATAGATCTTAGTCCCAGTCCTCAGGGCGCAAATGCTCCCTTGGAGCTTTGGAAGCTTGAGCTTAAAACCAGCTTTCAAATTTCTTCTTTCTGGTCTCAGTTAAGTCTGAAATTGCTTCTTCCATCTCAAGGCTACACTCTGCCTCAGAGCTGTGGTAACAGACTCCTGATACAAAGCTAGAACTGGATGTTTCAAATGCCATGTGCTACACGGTGCAAGAAAGGTTGAAAGAAAATTTCTCCATTTCCACCCCCACACCATAAAGAAGATTAAAACATTACAAAGACCAATTAAAAATAGGGAATCTCACGGCAACATTTTCATTAACCCTCCCTAGTTTTTCTTTCTGTCTCATTAGTCATCACAGGGAGAGGAAGGATCATTTTAATTAGCAGCATTGTAAAGCTTTATTTAAGGCAACTGCCCCTCCTGCTGCTCTCTGGATTACCCTGACGGCTTATAAATACAATACCAAATCATTACCAGCCAAAAACAACGCTGCTGAAGGGCTTGGAAGAAAGAAGATCCACTATGGTCAATGTTTAGGGCTCTTTAACAATGTCCTTTCTCCTTATTCAGGCATAATTCAAGCGTAATATTGGGCTTTACAAAACAATATCCTCTTACAGCAAAGTCCTTTCTAGTTGAGGATACCATGTGTTCAACTCTCTTCCCCTTTGTTTTCAGGGCAGGGAAGGCACAGAACCACATCTGATAGGATAGACATGGTAGATACGATCACAGCTTTTCCAGCATCCCAATTTCGAATTACTTGTTAAATTCCTAAATTAAAGGGACTGTGGGATGCTGACAGCCTTGCAGGAAGGGCATGAGCAGGGAGACCTCAGCTGGAGGAGGCTGGGGGAGTGTTTTAGAAAAGAGGATTTTGAGAGTTTAGGAGGAAAACAAAGCAAGAGCCCACATTTAATGGAAAGGAAATTGCTTTTTCCAATTACAGCTTGCTGAATTTCACATTTTTGTAGAAATTAGCCCAATGGGTCTGCTCTTTAAGAAACCCTCAGCCAGCATTTCCAGCCAGCAGTTTCCACAGCTGGGAGTGCAGGGTGCCTGTCCAGAAGAGCTCATTTGCTCTTCCCCACATCCACGAAGGTGAGAGTGACCCCACTGCAGTGCCCGGGTTTATTTTCAAACAAGTTGGAGTCACCACATTGCAGTCAGGGATTTGATGCAGCCCAAGATCTCTCAGACAGGAAAACATCACATTTCTTAAGATGTGAGCTGCACAAAATGTCCTCCTCCACGACTCTGTTAGGGTTATTAGGATTCCATGAGGATTATTAGGATTCACCATTTAGATCCTGGCCTACTTTCCCTGACCTGAATATTTAACTGTGGATTCTTCATTACACCTGGGTCCTGCAACCTCTAATTGTTCATCACTGTCCAGCCAAGGCAGCTCAGTCTTTCCCTTGGAACACCCCATTAGCTACACGTGGGAGTTTCAGTGCTGTGAGTTCTCTGTGGTGGAGTATCTATGGTGGGGTCACAGTCAGGATTTGATTTTTCAAAGTCAGGGCATAACACAGCTGAATTTAGTTGAAATTTGAGGTACTTTTGAGGTGCCTTCTTTGCTGTGGGTACCAGCAGATTAAGGTTAATACATCTTTGCATTAAGGTGTATCAACCACCAAATTCTTCCACTTTATTGCTTGACATGACAAAAAGAAAATCAGGCCAGATGACAAAAACTCTTTAACACTGAAGTGTGAAAGCACAAAGTGCAATTCATCTGCCCTGAAAACAAACTCACCCTGACTTCAGCTGAGCACAGTGTGGAGATAATACTGGCTTCTTCAAAAGCCATGTCTATTCCTTCACAAAGGTTTAAAAATTATTCTGAGTGCTTGATGTTACCTATGTGAGCTATTTTAAGTAATAACCAAAAGGGAGACAGTAATGATGTATCCCTGAATGATTAATGCCTTGCTGTATAGAGTTTATTTCATTTTAAGGTCTGTATGTGTGGAGGCTTGCAGGGACAGGTGATATCTTTTATGGAAGTAACTGCTGCATTTCAGACTGTCACAAATACACATTAAAATATTTAAAAAAAGAGAAGGGAGGGAACATCAAAGTTCCAGTTTGGGACTGACCAGAGCCTCAGCCAGGCTGAGCAGTCACTCCTGAGCTCCTGTCACCAAAACTCATCACCCAGCCTGGGGGAGCCCTGCAGAGGCCACAGCACTGCCAGGAGAGCTGCAGCTTCCAGGGACCTCAGTCTCCAGAGATCACAGATGCTAAACTCACAACCAGACAGTGAAAAATAGTCAGAGTAGCAGCAATTGTAAAAGTTTATATAGGCGTTTGCTTTGTTTTCTATTTATAGCTGCACTGTATTTTTCTTGTAATACATTTTTAATGGCTTATAAGGCCTAGTTATTTATTCTCCTGAAGCCAAATACTTTCTCTACCCTGCTGATGCCAGGGACTGAGCTCTGCACAGAGGAGCTCTGTGGGAATGGCTGGATCTGCTCCCTGCACTGGCCCCAGGCTGGGGGGACCCTGCCTGGCCCTGGGGACCCCCAGAGCACCCAAGGCAGCCCCAGCATGCAGCTCCCCATTGCCTCCCTGCACAGGGACTGCCTGTGGAGAGCCCTCCCTGGGCCAGAATATTTTCAAATTGCTGATTATTCTATCTGCACACAAGGGAGTCTGTTTTTTATGGTTGTTTTGCTTTACATTTCTTAATCCGAAATTAACTTTTCTTTAAAAACAAAACAACCCCCAAAACTGCAGTGCCTCACAGGCAGTGCTCCTTTCCATCTGGGTGTTGAAAAGTCAAGTATGAACAACAGACCAAAACAAGCAGAAGATGGGACACTTTGAAATGGCAGCTTTTAGCACAAAATATAATTAATCTGCAAAACCAGCATCCATTCCTAAGCACAAATGCTTATTGCCTCATGATGAGTCTAACCAGAATGGAATTAACTCTACTGTTCTTTCTAAATTGTTATAGACCCAATATTTTCTTCTGACTCTTCTTCATATTAGATTAATAACTATGTAATCACTTCATTAGTTTATTTAGATTATGTTATTTTAGGAAATTATTGTTTAGATCAGCCTTGTCCTTCCCATCTCTCTGTGCCATCCCAGAATTAAGTGATATCTGAGGAAACCAATTAATTGCAGCTCAACCACTGTAATGGGGTCTGTTCTGCAGTGTGGCAATGTCTAATGGAGTTTTAATTTCCCCTTGGTGAGTCAACATTTGCTTAAAGAGAGAAAACTCTTAGGGCAAAACACTGCCTGAAACACACTCAGCTCCTTCCATGCCTGTGGGGCTGAACATTTTGGGGCTGCTGCTGCTTTTGTTGGGGGTAAAATTCACAGAGAGAAAACTCTTACAGCAAAACACTGCCTGAAACACACTCAGCTCCTTCCACGTCTGTGGGGCTGAACATTTTGGGGCTGCTGCTGCTTTTTTGGGGGGGTAAAATTCCCAGAGGGGCAAAGCTGGAGCACCAGAGAGCATCAATTCCCAGCAGGGGCCGAGGACATGGAAGACATTCAGCCCAATCCCACACAGCTCTCAGGCTGCACCTCCCAACCCTGCAGGGTCCTGGGGGCTAAAATGAATTTGTCACCCAGTGAAGCTTTGACAGCCCTTTTTAATGCACGGTGTTCCTCAGGCAATATCCATTTAAGAGTCCTGGGCCCTCACTCTGCAGTGGCACAGCCAGTGCTGGCCATGGAGCAGAAGCCCTTTGTGCTGGGGGGGCTGTCAGACACAAACCCTCATCCCCAAGGAACCTGCTGTGACACACATGGGACAGCACCATTGAAAATGAGATTTTTCCATTAATTGTTCAGAGTATTTAGCACTGCCAGAAGTTACATTTGGGATTCTGGGTGGAGGCTAAGCACCTTAAAATGCCCCTGGACCCTCCCTCTCTCAGGCCATGAGCCCCTTCCCAAACCTCCAGTGCTGTTTTGCTTGGCAAAAGCTGACAAAGTTCTAAAAGTCAGTCTGGTCTGCCTTCCCCAGGTATCTGAGAGCTTAAAAGGTTTGAAACAAAGCTACATTATGATGCAACCAAATTCAGCAGCATCTGATTAACAAAAAGGAGGCCACAGCTACCTGACAGCAGCTGGTGGTTATTTTTTATTTCTAAAACAAACTGATGGCCTCAAACATTCATACATATTTGGGATGGGTTTTTTTTGTTTGTTTGTTTAAATGTCTCATTTCCTGGTTTGTTTTTCTCCTGCATCCTGCAGGGAAATAAAGTTTTGCAATTCTTCTTCTCATAATAAGTCTGTCCAAAAATGATGTCGCTCGTTGTGTTGAAAGATGGTTTCATTTTCTACTCAAAATTGGTATGAAAAATTTGCCTTGCCAAATGAACATTGTATACTGAACTTGTCAAATCCTCTCTCCTGACACAAATAAAAGATAACATTGGGTGGCAGCATGTAAAACAGCACTGACAAGACAGCTGGGATGGAAGCAAAGAAATGCATATTTTTCTCTTTCTCTCTTCCAGAGCAGGGAATGGGAACGATCCAGGTGAGCGAATGCTGGCGTGTTACAACCAAAAATACATCATCTAAAGACTTAACAAGCCATTTCCAGGCAGCTTCTGAGATGAACATAAGCGATTCCATTTCTGATTAGCAAAATCATGACAAAAGCATCAACTTTTTTCCAAGCAGCCAAGAAAGCTGCTAAGTAGGAAGAGTGGCTGAGTAGAAGGAGTATTCAGTTAAAAGTTCACAACTCTGCTGTGCAGGCTGGAAGGACTATTCCTAGCACTGCAGAAAATTATTCTAAGTATATTTAAAAATAAATAAGGTAATGATAACACTTTCATTAGTTCTGCAGTGTCTCCATGTAAGTGAATTGTTTTTTTCCTATTAAAATCATTGATTGAAGGCTGTTAGCTATTTATCAGCCCCGAAATTACATTTCTCCTCGCCTCTTAAAAATCACAACAACTGCATAGTTAATAACAAGAAAAGACTCCTAAAACTGCAGTTTTGGGGTGGGGGGGCAGGAATACAAGCATGAAACACAGATTGCACCTTCAAATCCCCCATGGCATCACGCTTCTTTGTTCTGCTAAGAAAAATTAACCTCAATCTCGGCTCAAGGTCCCCCGATTGATTATCATAGTCATTTAAATACTGTAATCTCATTTTCAGCATCAGGGAAAGGGAGCGAAAAGAAGAAAAAGAGAAAGAGGTGGGGAAGCGAGGGGGAGAGAAAGAGAAAACAGAATAAATTATCTGACAAAAGGAAAAAGGCCCTTTCTGCTTACGGAGCCTATTTCAGATCCTTCCACTTGATTGGAAAAGTTGATGAAGTTTAAATGAAGCAGAATTAGAGGCTCAGGCCACTGAGTATTGACAGGGGCCCATGGAAGAATGTGCAATTCAATAGGGCTGATTTCTGTGGAAAGCAGGGGAAAGGCCTAAATGGTATAATCTTCAATCAAATCTAACATCGACACTGACAAGGCAGGGTAATGAGATAGGCCAGATCAGGCATGTTGGTTAAAGAAATTAATCCCTCTCGCTGCACCAAGAGTTCAGCTTTGATGCCTATTGTACAGAGCCCCGTCCCAGCCTATCTAAATGCTAACTAACTGTCAGTGTGAGCTGGGACTGTGCTTTTCAG
Source organism: Molothrus aeneus (assembly GCF_037042795.1). Lineage (NCBI taxonomy): Eukaryota > Metazoa > Chordata > Aves > Passeriformes > Icteridae > Molothrus > Molothrus aeneus. The sequence continues at coordinate 7,400,941 of NC_089664.1, read as the reverse complement.
GGCCGGGGCTAAGCTGGGAACAATTTTAGCTGCCTGATTTTGGAGGCAGAGGTGGGACGGCAGCGGGAGCAGAGCAGGGATGACAAATGCAGCCGCCCCCCCCCCCCAGCCCCGTGCAGGGAAAGTTGCATTTCTGGTTGTCTGAAGGCTTTAACACACTGTAATACGTGGTAATTAATGGAGTTACAGTCCTGACCAGCCCACTGGAATCCCCTGGGAGCCACCAGGAGGGTGATGGAGACAGCAAATGTAAGTCGGGAAGTTGAAAAGCTGCAAACAAAGGGGCTCTTCTACCTGGGCGAGCAAGCCAAAGCTCTTGATTAAAACCAGTGTTATTTTTCAGGCTGGTTTGCTCTTTATGGAGCAATGCAAGGTTCACTGTGTTTGCTTTGAGGGTTTTTATCCCCCCAGCCTGGGAGTTACGCTATTATTTTTAATCAGGTTTCACTTGTAAGATTTTTAGGCACAAACCTCGTGTTGGTTTGCTTAAACAAATCAAACTAGAGATATTTCCCTTGATATTGAAGTTTTCTTAAAGGCTGTTGCTGGAAATCTAGTAGTAGATCCCACTTTCATTTATATTTGCTACTTCAAATAAATGTGAGTGGGAAAGTCAGTGTAATTTATTTTATCAAGTACAAATGGTTAAAAAAGAAAATATTCTCCGAAATGCAGGTTCTGTCTAATCTGTACAATGCGAGCAGCCAAGCAAGAACAAAACAATCCCTGAAAGATGACAAAAGCTTCTGAAATCCAATAATTAGGCATAAGAGCATCTCTAAGAATTTGCATGGAAAGCAATCTGCCCTTGGGGAAAGTGTGGCTAAAAACTCCCAAAAATCAGGAGCTGAAAACGCCGGTCTCTGTGACTGCTGACAACTGCTCTCTTTGCTCTACATTCTGCACTCAAAAAGAGGAGAATGATTGTGAGAAAGGTTTAAAAATAAAGAGTTTTTAACCTTTTCCTTGGGCAGCCACCAACTGTTTGCCTGCCCAACGCTCTCCTGTCCAGCACTGTCCTCACTGAGCCCCCTCCAGCTTTTCCCTTGTGCTCAAGGCACTTTGTGGTGCCTCTTCCAGAGAAGGAGAATTTTTGTTGGTGTTGGAGTGGGAAGCTGAGGTTGGAGAGGAAAGAGGGCAGAGCTGTTCCTGTGCTGTTACAAGTTTCAGCTGCTCTCAGCCTGCTGGGTTTGGTGTCCCTGGAGCAGGGTTGGTGGGTTAAGGACGCTGCAGTGAGATTTGGGGTGTCCCTGGCTTTTTCTGTGGTGTCTTCAATTTGAATTAGTCTGAAAATCATCTCTTGGCTTAGTGTGGTTTGGGGGCAGCACTAAAACAGGCAGTGGCTCTCCCCCAAAGTTTCTTAAATCTTTCTGAGGATAAAGCCTGAGTTTTAGGTTCATCATAAAAATTCATAGCCTGCAGCAGCTCTGGGTGCACTGTGAATGTATGGATCCATTTGTGACCCATTTCATTTTAGTTTTTTCCCTATCCTGCTTACATCCTCTCATCCTTTGGCTTAATTTTTGTTTTTACATCCCCACCAACTAGGGCAAGAGGCTGTACAGATGTTCTCTGCTCTGACAGCACTGCTATTAGGGTCACAATGCAACAATTTGGTCTAACCATTATTATTGTGCTGGCTGACTTCAATAATGCACTTTTAAATCAAAGAGCCTTTGAAGCTTTATTTCCATTGTATTAGACAAATAAACATAGAAGATTTTCACAAACATAAAAGGCATTCACCTTGTAATGTTTCTGGGCTTATTAGTCTCACCAATTTGCATTGTTTTGTTCACATAAAGGATCAAAATGCCCTTTTGCTTGATTTTACATCCTGCCTGTGGATCTTGGGAGTGAGCAGCTCCCCAGGCCCGTGCTGCTGGGGCTGTCCCTCTGCCTGCTGAGTCACAGCTGGCACTTTGGAGCCTCTGCTCAAACAACCAGGAGGAAAAACCCACTACTTTTATTCATGCAGAATGTTTACTTGCCTCTTGGAAATACCTTCTTTATTTCAGCAGTGCCTGTGCAAAATATGGGACGGCACTAAAGCTCATAAGGAGTTTAATTTTTAGTGTACCAAATAATTCATTTAAAATCTTAAATGAGTTCATGCTGAGAAGAAAACCCTTAGAAGTGAGAGCATTGGAAGGAAAGCTCAGAACCAAACCTAATGATTATTTGACTAACCAGCCCTTCATTAGTTTATTTCTCTAATGAATTATTGAGGCACTGCATAGCCATCTCAGAATGCATTTTTAAAAGCACAACACTAGTCTTAGATTGCAAAAATATAATAGTACTTGTGATATAATAATAATAGCAATAAGCACACAAAATGCTGCATAAACACTAATTAAACCTCAGTGTCCCCAAGCAGCAAGCACAGAAGGCAGGATGTTCAGCACATGCAGTGATTTGAGGTAAAGAGAATAATTAACACCAAATAAAACAACTTTATTCCAAATACAGCTCATGGTACTTGTGGCTGCTCTGTCTGTGAGAGACAGAGAAACTGAACTCTGCTCTCTGCCCAAGTTTCCAATAAATGCATTGATCCCAAATAGCTGTGAGCAGGTTCGGGTCAGGGGAGGGAACTGAGTCATTGAAATCATCAAAGCCAACACCTGAGGGAAGCTACCCAAACCCTGACAGGGCTGTGATCAGCAGTTTGGCACTGGGGGGATCTTGGTTCAGATCCTGGCTGTGGCTGAAGCCCCAGGTGCCTTCAGGGAGCAGAGGGACCTCCCTGGGCTGTGTGGGTGCTCTGTGCAAAGGAAATGATTTTGCTCCTGTCAGTGCCATGGCTCATCCCTGCCGAGTTCACCTTGGCTCCTCGTCAGGCTGGTGCCAGAAGAGATAAAGAAGATGAGTGGATTTGGAGAGAATGTTAAAAAAAGAAAAACCCAAATCACCCAGGAAGCTGAGGGTTAAAGGCTGAAAGATGAAGCACAGCATTCAGATGTAAAAGCCCTGTTGCAGCCATAGTCCAGGTCAATAATAAAAGCTTCAGAGTGATGGAAAACCTGCCCTGTCAGGAATTTCTATTCCAAGAGAAGTTTGTGATGATGCAGTTTATCACAGCAGCTCCAAGTTGTAATATTCTTTTTCACACCATGCACTTGTCCAGCTTTGTCTCTTGCTTAATTACAGCTTTTTCTTTTCTTTTTTCACTGCGACAAGACTTTAGTTTGACAAAATGGCCCCACTTGCTTTTGTAGTGTCCATCCTAGGGATCTTTCCAGAAATCAAAATGATTTTGCAACAATTGTCAGCAGTGCCTTGCTCTGTGACAGTCAGCTCAGAAATACTTCATTGGGAGCTTCAATAGGCACAAAAGGAAAAAGAAAAACGGGCCGGGTGATTTCTGCCTTTACTTGGTGCCCACACAGGGAGTGGAGTCCCTTGGGTAACAGGGAGCAGGCTCCAGGGTGAGCCCAGGGAAAGCTCTTCTGTTCATCCCCTTCACCCACCAAAAAGGGCATTTCCCTCTCCTGGCCTGGCTAATCTTTCCTTTGCTGGGAATTCCAAAGCCAAGGCTATCAGTGTGCCAGGTCCTGTGGTTTTTTGGTGCTTTTTTGATCATATATTCTTCTTCTGGAGATCATAGCAGCTGAAATTTTATTGCCTGAATCCTGTAGCTTCTGTTCAATCTCATTTGGAAAAAAAAAGAAAAACTTTCAGCCCTCGGGGCTGTAGAGGAAAGCTTAGGAAAATGAACCCTAAATGCCCTGGCATTCAGACCAATAAAGACAGCCTGGCATCAGTTGTCATGTAAATAACAAGCTTGTAAAATAAACACTGCACATTCCAGCGGTTGCTTGTTAAATCTGCTTCTCCTGAAGTCTGCACTGGGACCTGGTGCCAGCCTTTCCTGGCCAGCAGAGCAGCAGCACCATCCTCCTCCTCCTCTTCCTCCTCAGAAATGCCAGTTTGGAAACAACTTTTCCATGTTGGGAGCAGCAGCAGGGCCTCTGAAGATGAGCCAGATGCTTCTCAGGGCTTTTCCTGGAGAACAGTTCCTGCTCCCTGCCTGGCCCCTGGCTCCACCTGGACAGGTAAGGGGATGCTTTGGCACCTGGGGCTGGATTTCCCATTTACCTTCATACAAAAATCCAACTCCTTGCTGGTGACAATGACTTTGTCAGTGATACCTTGAACTTAATTATACCATATTATACAGAAGATGTTAATCTAAATGTAATCAAACTGCTGTGGGTCTCTATTTCTGAAGTCTGTGTTGAGCTTTCCAGGGTTAAGTGTTGTAAACTCTTATTTCCTGCCCAGAGCTGGTTTATTTTTGTAACACAGGAGTTTTCAGTAAGTTTGTACTGGAAAAGTGCTTGGCTAAGGCTTTTACTGGTGAAAACAGACCAAAAATGCTTTGCTCAGATTTTTACTGGCATCAGTAGATGAAATGCTTTCCTCAGTTTTATGCTGCAAGCAAATATGTACTGATAACTAAATTAACTCCTTGATTAATTAAAACACAACATACATTCTAGCATTCATCCCTAGAAATGTTTATGTGAGAAGGTGATGGTTTTATAGCCAGAGTGTGTGGGTGAACACATCCTGTGGGGAGGCTGGGGCTGGGCAGAGTGAGGCAGGAGGCTCAGCCTGGGCAGGGATCTTGTTTGGATATGTGATGCCATATTCAGAACACACATGAAATAACTCAGAGAGAAAGAAGGATGTCCTTCGGCTGCTGCAGAGTAGATTTGTTACACTCACACTATGTTTTGGAGTCCAAGTGCTGTCTGGAGGAGGATCAGGGACTAAGTGTCCCATCCATCTCCACTGCCCTCAGGTTCTTGTGTATTTGCTGCCCAGAGACCCTCCCTGGCAGCTGTTGGAGCTGTGTGTTCCTCATGCCCTCCCTCGGCTGCCAGCAGCACTCCTCCGAGCTGCGCTTGGCTCCAAACCTTTTGTCCTTTTCTCCTAAACCATCTTTGTGTCCTTCAGGGCTGGGACCTGCTGGCCATCCTCTCCAGAGTGCTGGGTCCCCAGGGCTGCCCTGGGGAGGGGGGGATTCCAGGCTGCAGCTGGAAGCAGCAGCAGGAGGAGGAGGAGGAGGAGGAAGGGCAGAGGGCTGATGCTGTCAGTGAGTCGCGTTTGTGCAGCAAGCTGCCACCCCACCCCTGTCACCTCCGGGCAGAGGGAGACCCTGGTGAATGCAGCACTCCCCGGGGCAGTGAGGGAGGCAGCTGCCTGGGGGGCTGCAGTTTGCTGCACAAACTCCGGCAGAACCCACCATGGAGTGCAATTACTGCCGGTTCCAAGAGTGATAGCGTCCCTGTTATCACCCTGCTCACTCCATGCTCAAGGATTGCACCGGGTGGATGCAAATCTCACATCCCTCCTGCAAAGAAGCCTTGAGAAAACAGAAATCGTCCGGAATACTGAAATTGAACACGACCTTTTCCTTCTAAAACTTGCTCCAAGTTTAGTTTCACCAGATCGCAGGAATCCAGATTGTCTCTTAATTTTTTAAAACATTAATTTAAAATTGCTCAGAATTCCCAATGCCAGGATGCTCTGCAAGAGTTCTCCTTCCCATCAAACTTCAGGGATCCAGAGGAAAGAAAGAAAGAAAGTAGAAGGTGTAGATTTGAACAAGTACATCAGAACCACCTGATGTACAGCCTGCTTTTTTTCTCTGCCTAACAAAATCCCCCAATAAATTTTTAGATTTACGAAAGGATTCAACACTGCAAAGCCTCACATTTCCAGTGACACTCCAGATTCCCGAATTTTACCGACTTCCAAGCCTGCCGGTGCCAGGTGCGCTTACGGGGGGGAAGCCAAGAGCCGAGCTCCGGCTGGAAAGGCGCGGTTTAAGGAGGACAAACGAGGCTTGGGAGCCGGGGTTGCTGCGGCAGGGGAAGGGCGAGGAGAGCGCTCGGTGCCCGTGCGGGAGCGCGGGGCGGGCTCGGGGCTCGCCCGCTGCCGTTCTGCGAGTGCCATCCAGGGGACGAGAGCGGCACTTCAGCTGCTGCTCGGGGACAGCCTGGCTGGGCTGGGCGGCGAGGAGGAGGAGGAGGAGGAACCCACCCCAGTGAGATGATTGAAAACTTGACGAGCCGCACGCCCAGCTCAGCCAGGGCAGGGGCAGGGATGGGAGTGGGAATAACGAACTGAGAGGAGCCGGGAGTTCGGGGAGGGAGCAGTGTTGGGGAAGATGGAACAGGAAAGCCTTCTAAATATGATTGCCTGGCAAAAGGTTTTGAGAATATGGGAACTATAAGTGAGACTTAAATGAAAGCAAGCTTTGAGATCCCTCAGTTACTGAACAACTGGAAAACAATGGTGTGGCCACTGAAGGTGATCCCCTTTTGATGGAACAACACCCTCTGCTTGCAGACAGGCCCAAGGGTGAGAGCAGACCCTGCCAGCTTGGCAGAAGAGGTCCAAAGAGGAGGTTTTAGGGTTTAAAATGTAACACAGGATGGCAATGTAATGATTCTTACAGGCTGCATGTAAATGCTATAGGATTTGTATATTATACTAGATTGGTTAGTGAGAATCAGAATATTCAACACAGAAGAAGATTTATTGTATTGTAATGAGAACCTCGCTCTCTTACCCTTTTACGCTCTTACCTTTTTTACTCCCTTACTCTCTTACCCTCTCATCCTCTCTCCCCCTCTCTTCTCTCAGTCCTGCTCTGAGCTGTGCCTGGCAGCTCAAGCAGGGCCCTGCACCCAGGCCCTTTGCAATAAACCCCAAGTTCCCAGCCCTGGCTGCAGAGATCTCTCGTCTCTGTCCGTCCTGACCGTGCAACCCCCGAGGCTCCTACAGAGCAGAACCTCCAGAGCAGGTCTAAAAATGCGAATTACAGAACCACAGATTCACTTAGGGTGGAAAAGACCGCCAAAATCATCGATCCCAGCCTGTGACCCATCAGCACCTCGTTGCCCAGAGCAGGGTGCTGAGTGCCAGCTGTTCCTTGGACTCCTCCAGAGCGGTGACCCCAAACGGCCCTGGGCAGCCCCTTCCAAGGTCGGTGTGATTTAGGTGGGTACAGTTTGTGTGACACAAACTCAGGGACCCCTCTGCTGTGTCTGGGGATGAAGAGCAGCCCCAGTGACATCTCAGTCCCCGTCCACGAGTTCTTCCCAGACCTCGGGACTTGAGGAAACCCTGGCAGGGAGAGCCCATCCTGCTCTGTGCCCATCACCGGCTGGGGGCCGCTCATTAAGGAGCGGCGGGGAAACACAATTTCCTTGTCATATAAACCAGTGTGGGGAGGAAAAAAACTGATTTTAACGGCTTTAAGGGGAAACTTTTCTGCTGCGGAGCTGCCTTCGGTGACTGTGACCCTCACCCTCCCCGCTACCTGTGGGATGGGAGGCGGCCCTGGCGATGGGATGGGGGCTCGGGGGCGGAGGGAACGGGGATCGCGGGGGTCGCGGGGCTCACCTTGATGATGAGCGGGTTGCGCAGCATGCTGAGCCGGACCAGCCCCAGCCGCTCGTTCTCCGTGCCCGGGCCCGCCTCGGCCAAGGTCATGGGCCGCCGCCGGGGCCCCGCTCTGCCGCCCGCCATGGCGCTACCGGGCCGGGCGGCTCTGTGCGGTGCCGGTCCTGGTCCGGGCGCCGGCGGGGAGTCTCGGCTGTCCCGGTGCCGGTGCCGGGGCTGTCTCGGCGGTGCCGGTGCCGATCCCAGTCCCGGCGGTCTCTGCACGGCCCCGGTGCCGGTGGCGGTGCCAATGCCGATCCCGGGGCTTTCTGCACGGCCCGGTGCCGGTGCCGGGGCTGTCTCGGCGGTGCTGAGGCCGATGCCGATCCCGGGGCTCTCTGCACGGCCCGGTGCCGGGGCTGTCTCGGCGGTGCCGCGGGTCTCTGCACGGCCTGGTGTCGGTGCCGATCCCGGGCTCTCTGCACGGCCCGGTGTCGGTGTCGGTGTCGGTGCCGGTGCCGGGGGGGTTCTCCCACCGAACTCGCGGCTCGCGCGGCGGCGTCCGTCTCCAGGCAACAAGCGGTGCGCCGCTCTGATGGCTCCGGCTGGGGCCGCTTCCGCCGGCGGAACGGATGGGCCGGGCGCGGTGCGCGGGGGGCCGGCGGCGCGGGCGCACACCGCGTGGAGGTAGTGGAGGCCCGGTGGGGCCGGGAGCTCTGAGGGGTGGCGGGGTCGTGGTGGGGGATCGCGGGCTCTTCACAGCCCGGAGCTGCCGAGAGCGCTGTGGGAGCGCGGGGAGACTCCCTCGGTAGCCCCGGAGCGGCGGGGTCCAGCCCGGCCGCGCTCAGCCGGGGTTTCTCGGTGTCTGGGCCTAGGGGCGAGCTGTGGTTTGAGCTCCGCGGAGCTTTCGGGGCCACTCGGGGAGGGGATGCCCGGGACCGGCCGGCGGTGCGAGCTGCCCTGGGGATGCGAAATTCAAGGGCGCGTGTTCAAACGTGCCCCGGGGTGTTGCGCGGTGAGCGTTTTGTATGTGCTGGATGTAGAAAATGTGCTAAAAATGCTTCTTGCCCTCTCTGTATGCCTGAATCCTCCCGCTAGGGCTGAGCTCGGCCCCTCAGAAACTTCTAATCAGATAATTCGGGGTTTAGTGCTGAGGAGTCTCATGTTTCTTTGTTGCTTTTAGCTTGGTGCTGTTTCAGTGCTGAAAGCTGAGTTGAACGTAATAGTCAGACCTTGCTCAGCTATTCAAAATCAAAACTAATAGTTATTAAATTAATTAAAGTGTTTTTTGTGTTGTAGGAAAGCACTTTGAAGGCTGGGGACAGCTGTAATGCACATTTGTTTGACAAAGAAGGCATCAGCTTTTCCTAGGCACTTTACAAAACTAACTGGATTGAAAAGTAAGAGTCTAAGATAAAATTGAGGTTTTAATTGTTAAGGTTTTGGGTGGGTTTTGTGCTTCTTGTTGGGTTTTTTTTTTGGGGGGGTGTTTTGTTTTAAACAAAACCAGTGTATAAATGACAATACTTGAATAAAACTCCTCTCTTTTACTTAAGAGAAAAAAAATGAAAGACAAAGCACATGCAGGTGATTTTCAAGTCCAGGATTTCGTCAAGAAGAACAAAAAGAAGAAGAGGAAATCAAGTGAGTCCAATAACAACCACGAAAATGCTGAAAGCGTGGAAGATGCAGAGCCTGGCCACGCTTCCCCAGTGCTCTTTGAAGATGCAGCAGCACAGGCTGGGGAGGGCAGGGAAAAGAAGAAAAAACGGAAAAAAAAGGGTGAGAAGGAGACTGTGCTGGATAAATACTTTGTGAAGGTGGAACACGAGATCAGCAATGGGACTGGAGCAGCTGCTTCCCTGAGGAAGAAGAGGAAGAGGAAGGACAGCAGCCACGAGCTCAGCGATGTCAGCTGTGTCTCTGTGAATGAGGACTGCCAGGAGGGGGCTGCTGCTGATGTTTACTTTAAAAAACACAAGAAGAAAAGGAAAGAGAAGCATCCTGAAGAGGATGAGGTGTGTGAGCTGCCTCCCTCTGAGGAACAAAGCAAGGGCCACAAAGAGAAATCCAAAAAGAAGAGGAAGAAGAGGAGAGAGGGCAGTGGCCAGGAGGACACAGATGGAGCAGCTGAGGCACCGCTGTCACCCTCAGGGCAGGACAGGGGGTGGCCTTGCCCTGCAGGTGAGGATGGAGGCTCTGATGCTGCCTCTGCCATCGCTGAGGTCTCCATGGAGCTCCCTGCAGGTTTCTCCACCCCCAGTAAAGCAGCTGGACGAGCTGAGAGGACTCCAGCACTTGCTAGAAAGCCCTGTAAGAGCAGCCCTTATGTCATGGAAGAAAGCTCTTCAGACTCTGATGTGATGTAAGTTCAGGTTCTGTTTGTGGGGTTTTTTCCTTCCTCCACTCCCCAAATACATTTTTTTTGTTATTTGGCCTCCAGGTTTATCTTCATTGTGTTTTGAGTGTGTTTTGGAGAAAAACTTCGAATTTACACAGCATTTGTGATGTTAGAGACCAGCTTTAAAACCTCAGTTTGCTTGTGGAGATCCAGCAATTTTTAAGAACACAGTGTAGGCTCTTTTCTCCTCTTCTAAAACTGTAGGTATAGAAATAACTTACCTGCAAACAATGCACATTTAAAAAAAGAAAAGTGGGGGGAAAAGAGAAGGATTTAATTTGTTTCAGTTGATATTATAGTGACCATGTGCATTTTAAGCAAGCAACTAGTAAGGTCAGCTAAACAATTGAATGTTCTGTGCAAATAAATGCTCATGTAAGTAGTTCTCGATGCCTTTGCAGTGTCTAGAAAACAAAACAGTAGCACTAGTAAGAAAGAGATAGATGGAAAAAATCTGTGGGCCAGTGCTAGCAAGAGAAATTATTTCTTCGGTGTGCCCATGTGTGAGAGTTTTGTGGATTTTCAGAACTTCAGAAAGCTCCTTGATTATTGTAAGTACAGAAATTTGGAAATAAATTACAATTATTATGTTAAAAGGTTAGAAATGCAAGGTAGTGGATGTGTGAAGTATTTTTTATTCAGTAATTAACAAATATGTTAATTCTTGTAAATGTAGAGATGTTAACAACATCTTTGGTTTGGAGCTCTAGTGGTGTATTTTATTTTATACCTTATTTTTGTTTGTTTTATATCAGGACACCAAAAGCCTTGGCATCACAGCAGAACAATTCCTTTGCTGAACTGGCAGCCTCTGATGAGGTCAGTGTGGATGATGAGGAAGGCCTGGACTCTGCCATTCTGACTTCATTTGTGGATTTGGATACTGCAAGACAAGAACTGGAGGAGTTTATTCCTCATGTGAAGAATATATCAGACAGTTCAATCAAGAAAATGGCTGGAAGAGACCTAATGAGGTTTAAGGAGTTTAAAAAACAGGGTGAGCTCTCTGAAATCCTCTTGCAGTGAGGAAGGACTGTGCAGCTGTGCTGATGTTTGCACAGAGGCAAAAGTCTCTTGTGTCGTGTCTTTTGCACCCCCAGTCTGGTTCACTTTATTCCATTGATGCATTTTCTGTTTCTCTGTTTTGTAGCATCTGCTTCCACATTGGCAAATTTCAGTCCAAACTTGTCTGTTAATTGCTGATTCCCAGCTGGTTTGGTCTCTTTCAGTTTTCTCTTTCCCCCTCTGAGTTTGTTGACACCTGAGATATGCAAGAGATGGTACTTGAAGTTTGACTTGTTTCTTTTTTAAACCTTTTCTATATTTTAGGTATGGCTGTCAGGTTTGGCAGATTTACCCAGAAGGAAAATAAACAAATCAAGAAAAACGTTGAAGAGTTCTTAGCACTTACTGGAATAGACAGTGCTGAAAAACTTTTGTTTACCTCGAGGTATCCAGAAGATAAAGACACCATCCATCGCCTGAAAGCAGAACATCATTTTTGTGAAAAAATCTGTGAGTATTCAAGTTCATCCTCAGACAGCTGAATGTTGCATTCTACAACCTGGTGATATCATGGCATATTCTGTAAAAAAAATTTTATTGAGAAAATTTTTATTGAATTTTTATTTTATTTACCAACTGATGTTGGTAAATTTGGTGAGAAAAAATGGTGTAATTGATAATCTGCACAGTCAGTCCACTGTTCTTATTATCTGGTCTCAAATAGGAAGAGTTTAGAGATAAAATATGGTCAAGACCAGTAAAGACTTCCAGACATGCATTTGGGCTTTATGGCTTTAAGTGTATTATTTGCTGAACTATAATTAAGGATACCAATGGCAGCTGTGAGTGATTAAGTCCTGTCTGAAACTGTCACCAATAAATAGGTGGCAGGTGCAGGACTGAGGAGGGTGGAGGAAACTGAGCCATGCCAGTCTCCCAAGACATGGGGATCTCCTCAGTGCACCAGGAGCTTTATTCTGTGTGTTTGGTGACATCTCAGGCAAGGCAGAGTAAAGGACAGCCTGTCATGGATCAGGATGCAGAGATCAAACTACAGATTTGTTCCTCTGTGGTTATTTCAGACACACAATCCTTCCCTCTGCGTTGGCACATTTCCCTGATGTTGACTTTCATTCCAGTCTGGGAGTTTGCTCCTGGCCTGGGAAGATTTGGCAGAAAGTCTCATTATTTCTGTGCCTTGCAGTCCCCTCTGCTGGGCACTGCTGCACAGGGTGATTGTGTGTTCCCAGGGGTTGGTCTCTGGGGATTTTCCTGCAGCAGAGATCTTCACTTGGTTTTTGCTGATGTCCCCAGTGCCTGCTTTTCCCAGCTGGGACAGTCTGTGACACCCAGGGTGTGCTCAGCTCAATGACACTCTATGACATTTTTGACTCCACCTGCCTGGTGGCTGTCTCATGTCTCTCTTTAATGGGAGTGTTCAGCATCATGCCAGTTAAATTTTAATCACACCTGGATCAAATGCACAGCCAGCCCATGCAGTTTGTAGCTGCTGAGTGGAAAGAATCTGTTGCTGACAGCATGGCCATGAAAATGTGTGGTGTTGGGTTTTGGGGTTTGTTTCATTTTGGCTTCACCACTGTTAGAAATGTTTGTTAAAAATGATCCTTTACCTTCCAGCTGAGGGCATTCCCCGGCCCTGGAGGCTGATATATTATCGAGCAAGGAAAATATTTGACCCAAATAATTATAAAGGAAGGTAAGAGAATACTTTAAAAGTGTTTCTGAATGCTAATATCAGTCTGTGTTGATTATTTGTAAATTAAAAATGGATTCAAATGAAGATCCTCTCTCCCATTTGTGCCAGTTAGTGTCACTTGATTGATAGCTCATTTTCCCTTTTTGATTCCTCTGTTCTAAAATGTGACTTGAAGTGATAGTGGTGATTAACACTGATCATCTGCAGATGTTACAGCTTGAAATGGTTTGAAATTACAGCTGAAGCTGTGCCCATTTCCTCAACCAGGTATACTAAAGAAGAAAAAGAACAATTAAAGAAGTATCAAGCTCTGCATGGCAATGATTGGAAGAAGATTTCTGAGTTGATGTCCCGTTCTAACCTCTCAGTTGCTAGGAAATTCTCTGAAATCAAGTCAGGTATGGAATTTTAAGAAAAACAATTAATTTTGTGTAATGTTATTTGAACTATACAATGTAGGTACCTTAAACATAAGGAAAAAGTCTTTCAAGTATGGGGTCTTTAATTAATTAATTGATTTGTAGTGGTGGTCCTCCTCTTCTCCCCACTGATTGCATTTTCATGTGGAAAGGTAAGAAAGATCTCTGAAAGAAAATAGAAAAAAGTGGAACAAATATGACTCCTTATTAACAGAACTAGCATCTAAAAAAGATGGTTTCATGGGGAGGGCAGAAGGAATTTGGCAGCCAGGTTTAAAAAGAACATCTGGAGATCAGACTGTTCTTTAGTATTTGGGCTGAACTCTCAAGCTTGGTATGCAGAAAAGTTTCTAGGATGTGTTAAGAAATTGGTCCTATAAATAAAAATCATGCAAAGTGAAACATTTGCTCTTCTGCCTTTTTTCACTAATCATTCATGATAAATTATGCCTTAACCTGGTGGGTTTTCAATTTTAGCTATTAACTATGGTCCTTGGACAGAGGAAGAGACCCAGAAGTTAATGAGTGCAGTGAAGGATGTGATGAGGAGAAAACTGACAGCAGAAAATCCAAGTTCTGTTTCCTCCCTGGAACAGTCAGACACAGATCTCTGGATTGACCGTGAGCAGCTGGACCAGCCCCTGCCATGGACTGAGATTGAAACCCAAGTGGGAAGTCGATACGGGAGACAATGCAAACAGAAATGGTGAGGGCCTGGACTAAACTGGGATGGTAAAATGTGTACTGGGGTGTGTTTATTCTGCAAAACCTGTGTTTTGTACCATGATGATCCTTTGGTAGGACAGGTAAGAGATTGCAGAGCAGAGAAGAGGCATTGCAGATGAATCTGAGAGAAATAACTCCTTGCTAGCTGCAGCAAGTTTTGTGTCTGCTGTGATGGCAAAGCCTGATTTCTGTCTGCTGTGCTGAGGCCTGAGCAGCAGAGTTGACTTACATGCTGAACCTGGGCACTGTGACTAGCACCAGCAGTATTACTGAGCTAAAAATAGATGATTGAGACTCTTATGCCAGCTGTTTAACACCAAACCAGCTGCTTCAGAAACTTTCACATAACCTTGTGTAGTTATCTGCAAGAAATGTATCATTTTGAGAAACTTTCCCAACTGGCAGGAATAGCAGCTTCTTTGTTGGGTATTTTAGGGGAAACCCTCCCAGCCAAGGCCTGGGCCCCTGCTGCTTGGGAAGTGTGCCATCAGATCCAGGTGTTCCATGCTAAAAATACAATCAAGTCACTTTGACTTGCTGATTAGGGGGCCTGTAAAAGCTGGACCCACTTTTGGGGCAAATTTGGAGACCTCACCTAGGGGTGAACACACTGTGGAGGATTTTCCAGTTGCTGGGAAGGGTTCTCCAGGTCCTGCCTGTGAAATGGGGCTCCCCAGTGACTGGATCTGGATGATGGTAAAATATTGAAGCAATTGGTGATGTATCTTTCTCAATCACTATCCCATGATTAGTGCACTCTTATTTTTGCTTGTTGCTAAGGTTAAGTGTATAGTTTTATTGAATGTATCATTTTATTTTTTTGTTGCCTTAATATTCATAGTAAAATAAGACCATTCTTTCCATTGAGACTGTGTCCCTTCAATCCCCCCTGTCACTTGGCAGAACACTGCCCCTCTGTGACAGCAGCAGCATCTTGATACTTAGAATTTCTTGAAATGACAGAAACCTGGTTTTGTGTGTTTTCAAAGGAATTCAATTTTAACAAGCAAATTGACCAGAGGGCAGAAGTTGTCCAGAGGGAGCAATGGATTACGGACCAAGATCACTCTTATTAAGAGGTACAGTCCTGAGCACTGGGGTGTTTTTTACCTCCCACTCTTTGAGCTGTGCTTATAAAAGTTGGCAGGGTGAGAACAGCCTGCTTGCAGCTTGATACATGTTTTGTAATCATTCTTTCTGTGGACAAAATGTTCTGTAATTTCTGACTGGGGGAGCTGGGAGCACTGAATGATGTCTTGAGTTCTGCTTGCAAACTGCTTCTGTCTCACATTCACAGGTTGTATGAAACAAAAGCAGAGGATGCCAATGAAGTGAACTGGGATGAACTCAGTAATGCTATTGGGTAAACCTCCCTTCTTTCTTTTATGGATACAAAGGGTAGTGAAAGCAGAGCAATCAAAGTTCTGATACCTTTACCACCGTAGGAAATGTTCAATTTGGAAACATTACAGTTGCATATGCTGGCACAGCACTGAGCAGGAGGCCCTGAAACCCTTAATGTTCCAAATACTGGGGTGTGGTGTATCTGTGCTTCCAGATGTTCATCAACTAATGGGAAAAATATTATTTGATATTATGGGTTAATTATTATTTGAATTCCATCATTTCTACCTAAATCTAAGCTGGGGTTTGACTGGCATCACTCTCAGGAATGGATAACTCAGTAACAATTAAAGTTTATGATAGTTCCTTGCACCACTAATTCTTTGAACTCTTCTCTTTGCAGAGATGTTCCTAGAACCTATGTTCAATCAAAGTTTTATAGGCTAAAAGTGTCCTTTGTCCCTCTCTGGAAAAGAAGGACTTTTTCTGGTTAGTATGTCAGCTGTTTGTATGTGCTCCTTAAGCTTTGGCTTGAATCTCAGAGGATACATATTGTGGTTCAATTTTTTCCTAATTGGCTAAAATCTTAAGACTTTATACTTATTTTACTAAATGCTTTTTTTATAACTTTCAATGTTTACTTCATGCAATTGCTTATGAACCTGTTCTTTTTAATAACTTGGCTTAAAAAGTTTTAAGATTGTGCATTTTAATTTCTCTTTGCATGTTCGTGTTATGCCTGATCTCCCTGCAGCCCCTGTGATCAGAACAATGCAGAGATTTTGTGCATTTAAAACTGACAACAAAATTTCTGTCTGTGAGATGCTGTTCCTCCACAGATCCAATTAAAACCACCTATTTTTTTTTTTCTCATAGAAATTATTGATTATCTGTATGAAAAGACACTCCCAGACCTTGAAGAAAAGTTAAGGGAGGAAGAGAGGAAGCGCAGCAGCTTTGACAGTTCAGCAGGCAGGCAGCAGCAGCAGCAGACTTTCAGACTCAGTGACATTTTTGACTCCAGTGATGAGAGTGATTAATTAATTTGTCCTAAAAGCAATGCCTAATTTGCAGATTTAACTGCAAATGGGTCTGGTTGAAAGTGGGTGCAGCTCATCACCTGCAAGTACCAGGCTGTTGACAATGGGAAGAGTCAGGATTGGCACCTCTGATTGTCTTGTTTCAGCTTGAAGATTGAGTTCAAGAGAGCTTTTGTGCCACATTTTATTCTATTTATTTTATTTTATTATCAGCTCTGCTTTTAGAAGATTTCATGTAAGCATACAAGTTGCTTATACTTTTTTTATTTTTTGGTGGAGGTGACAATTACTGTTTTCCCTTCATGAATGAACTTGGTTTTCAGAACTTTATTTTTTTTTTTAATTTATGGGATTGAAAAAAGGTTTCAATTTGCTTTTAAAACTGTAACAATCAAGTCTTAAGACATCTGTGCTGAAAACAGCACAACTTTTGAGTAGTTTTTTTTAAACAGGTATCTTATTCTTAAAGGCAACTGATTTTATTTTTGATGCAGACTTAGACTTTTCTCACTCCTTCTAGAGAAAAAAAGGCTTTTGTCCATTACTATTCATTGTTTCATGCTAACCAAAACAAGTAATATAAAAGGTTGTATTTAATATTTGGAATACAGAGAAAAAGCAGTGTATATATATACATATGCATACATATATATTTTTATTTTGCCATGGAGAATTTCTACATTTTAATAAGATGAAGTTTTACTTGTGTTTTGTATGATACTTTTAATTCTCTGCCTGAAGTTATTTGTAAATTGACTGAATTAATGTAAAAAGCCCCAAAATATATGTGTAAATTCTTTGTAAAGCTTGCTTATATTTCCCATATGTTGTACTAGACAGTGAAGCAAGAAGATTTAGTCTCTGCTTTTTCAGGGTCATTTTGATAAGTGACAATTTCCCTCTTCAAGTCTAGTAACCATCATTGAAAATCCAGAACTTTCAATGGCTTGAAATAAAAGTCAATGGCTTGAAATAAAAGTCACCTTGGAAGGTGACTTACAGCAAGGGATTTTACAGGAAAACTTCCCACATTTAACTGTGTCTGCCTTTTGTCTCTCTGAAGACAGAAAGCACCACTGGGATTTTGTGAGACAGGCACAACCTCCCCTGCAGCAGCCACTGCTTTGAGGGTAAAGTTTTCCAGCCAAGAGATGAAATGAGATGGGGGAAGCAAACACACACCACTTCCACCTTGGTCTTTGTGTTGCTTCATGGGTTTTAAAGTTAAAAGCTGAAAAACTTGAATTTCTGAATCTAAAAAGTTTGTCTTTTTCAAGGGTTTTTTTCCCTTGAAAGTGGAGATGCTCTGAATTGTGTGCAGGCAAGAGCACAAACAATGCCTGGTTGTAGAGTCTGTAAAGTAGATCTTGCAAAAATAAACTTCTGTCTCTATGGTGAGATTTTTTTTTTTATTCTTTGCTTTAAAAGAAAACTCTTGTGGCTGAGTGGACTGCACACCTCACTCCAAAGAAAGAAGCAGCAATGTTGTATTGAGTGAAAAGAATCATTTGACAAGAGTTCAATGAATTTGATGGAATTCAATAAAGTTTTAACAGTGGGTTACCAAGGTTCAAAGCTCACCTTATTAATGACTTATTCATTAGTACTAATTCAGCTGCTCTCAGTCACTTACCAAGGATCTGGTGTGAGTAAGGGATCTCTTGCTCAGGTAAGGGATCCCAAACCTTGGGAGGTTTCCCTGCTCCAGGGCATTCCCCTGGCCTTCAATCTATCTGCAATTCAGAGTTATTAGGGTGAAATTGGTGCTTGTTAATCAGCACTGCAGACAGGGCAGATGCCTTTGTTTTAGCTCTGCTATCTCTTTCTCCACTCATTATCTTGCATGTTTGGGCTTCATAACCACCTTTCAAAATACTTTTCTGTGGAACTTTCACTCCCTTGTCAGTGAGCCAGGAGCATTCCAGCTCAAAGGGTCATCTCAGGGCATGAGCTCCTGTTCCTCCCTCCCAGAAACGACCCAGGAAAAATCTTGCTGATACTCCTTAAAAGCAGTTTCTCTGCTAAATAGGAATTGTAAACTTGGAGCCATCACTGCACTGGCTGCTTTGGGCAAACAGACCTGAGGAAAGAGAGGCTTCCATCTCCTTGCAACCCTGGGAATGGAGCAAGGAGACTCCTTCCTCTCCCTGGCTGAGGTGTGTGCAATCTGTTTGCACAGGGGCAAATAATTGCATGTTGATTATTTCCCAGGTGCTGAAAGGCACAAGGAAGGAGCTTTTCCCTTTGCCATCCTCTTCCCTGGGCCCATGGGATTACAGGCATGGGGAGGCAGTTCTTTCATGGGGATATTTCAGTATTAACTGCAAACAGAGCAAATTCTGCAGAGGTTTAAAAAAAACCCAAAGAGGCTCCACAGAATGATGAAGAAAATAACATTGACAAAGCTTTGTGTATCAGACTGCATTATAAATAAGAGCATGACAGATCCTTCAAGTGTAAAAGCACTCTAAAAACTTGGGTGTTTCAAGCAGATATGTTGTTTCAAGCATTTCCCTGCTGTCTTTGTGACCTGAGTGGTGTTACAGCACAAAACTCTTCAGCTGTGTGGCATTATCAAAGACAGAGACAGATGAGTTCCAAGGCTGTGTTTGCAGTACTTCAAAGCTGAAGAAGCAGCTGAAGATCAAACAGGGACTTGCTTTTTTCAACCCTCTCTCCTGTAAGGTCTTAACCAAGGCGGTGGAGAAGGGTGACGCTGATATAACTTGGGTCAAAGTTACAAGATGCTTATGTAGCTTGATATATATAACCTGATATAACCTGAATCATAACTCTGTATATTTATACAACCTGAATCATAACTTTCTATATCTATATAACCTGAATCATAACTTTCTATACAATGCAATAGCCAGTCTATGGTTAGCTAGTTACTTAAAGCTTAAATAAACAGAAACTTGCCAGGTGAACAATCTCAAAAACAGACAAGCGTAGCTATACTGGGAAGCAGGAGGATGTACAAACAAGAAATTGGCAAATGTAAAGCCAATTAGCCACAAAATGAAGAATTTAATCAGTTAGATCCAGAAAGACCAAGGAACACCATAACTGCACATGGTCTGAAGACAAAGTTAAGAAGTTCAGATGAGAGGAAGAGCTTGAGCCTTCATCGAAGAAAACCCCCAAGAACACCTACACTGGGGAGGTGCAAGGCACTACAGAAAAACTATAACCATGAGATAACATGTATAACATCATCATATATGTGCTGGAGCTAATTAAATGACATAACAACATCAAGGAATACTTACTGTATAAATAAACCACAGCACTCGACAAGGGCGAGTGAGTGAGGTGGAGAAATCCCCCTCGCCTCCAGCACTGCAATAAACAAATGCCTGCTCTGTAGACACCAGTTTAGGGTGTTTTGTTTCCAACCAGTCTTTTCGGCCATCACCTGAGGCGGTGCCCGAGCCGTAACCCCGCTCAGGCCCAGCACCGTCCGTCCCTGAGGCTGTAACCCCGCTCAGGCCCAGCACCGTCCGTCCCTGAGGCTGTAACCCCGCTCAGGCCCAGCACCGTCCGTCCCTGAGGCTGTAACCCCGCTCAGGCCCATTCGCCTCCGTTCCTGAGGCGATGCCCGGGCTATAACCCAGCCCACTCCCGCGCCTCAGTTCCCCCGCCCGCCGTCTCTGGGGCCGCGCTGTCCCTTTAAGGCTCCTCCCGCGGGAGGCAGCGAGCGCCCACATCCGGCCGCGTCCGGAAGCGCGGGCAGCGCCGCGGCCTCAGGGCGGCAGCGGCAGCGGCAGCGCCGGGTGGGCCGGGCGGACCGAGGGGAGCGGCGTGAGGTGAGCGGAGCGAGCCATGAGCACAGCAGGGACCGTCCTCTCGGCCCATACCGCCGCGGAGCTGGTGCCGCGCCGGCGCGGAGCCCGCACTCCTGCCCGGACGCCCTTTTGTGTCGGTCCCTCACGCCGCCTCAGGGCGGGCCGGGTCCCGCTTGGCGGGAAGGGACGGAGGGCACCGGGCAGGGCGGCCGAGGCGAGGGAGGCGCTCGGGTGGTGCTGCTGGGGCGCTCCCGGGATTGGGGTTTGGGTTTGGATTGGGGTTGTGACGGGACCAGCACCGACTCCGAGGCGGTTGCGGCGGCTCCAAAGGCGAAACTGAAAGAGATTTCGGTGCTCGGGCGCTCCGTGCGCGGGTACCGAGGCTCCGCAGCGGTGCGGGCTGTCGGAGCAGCGTTCAGGGCACGGCGCTGCTCGCAGCTCGGTGCCCGCCCACGCTCCGTGCAGCGATTCCCTCGCTTAACGGGCACAGGTAAATATTTACGCCTTTTACGAGTGAAAAGCCAGGCAAACATCCGCATTTGAATGACAGAATGGATTCTCTTGCAAAGCGTACTTACTGCTTCGTGAAATGCATTAATGCAGCTGTTAACCTAAATACCGAAGCAGTTCTTGAGTGTGAGCTGAACTGATTTCTGCTGATCTACTGAAACAAGGGATTTAAGGGTTGATGGGGAATTTAGGATAGTTTAGGCAATGTATTTGTGAACATATGGTATTCATTATTGTACTCATATGGGACTGAGATAGGGGACCCTCCGAAGGATACCTGTTACCCATAAAATTCTGCTGAGCGGAAAAATAAGAGGGGCAAATAAGAAGCCCCTCATAAAAGCTGCTGAGCTTGCCAGAAAATTCGATGCAAAAACACTCGAGTTCGAAAGTTTAACAACTATGAAGGTTTTGAGCCTTCATCTTGTCAGGCCCCCGGACTCATTTAAAGACCACTGACTCAATAAAAAGGATAAACTGCGCAGCTACAGCTAATTTCCATACCATGGTGGAAAATGGGCGGGGCTAGATACTGAATATGTATAGGCGTTATAGAATATGCATGTTTTTTTGTGAATAAATAGAGGATCTGTGAATATTGGGGCACGCAGGATTTGGGAAGATACTCTCCCCCCTGTGTCCAGCGCTGAATAAAATATGTGCCTACTTTACAACCTTTGGTTGTGGAGTCATTCCCACCTGGAAAAAGGTTCTATCAGGTGAGGGTTAGCCTCTTCTCTCAGCTGGTGAGTGGAAGGAGTGGAGAGAGCCTCAAGCAGTGCCAGGGGAGCTTCAGGCTGGGCATCAGGAGGAATTCCTTCACTGAAAGAGTTCTTAAATATTTGAGCATTGGAATGGGCTGCCCAGGGCGGTGGTGGGATCACCATCCCTGCAGGTTCAGCTGGATGTGGCACTCAGTGCTGTGCTCTGGGTGATGCAAGGTGGTGTTTGGTCCCGGGTAGGATTCGGTGATCTCAGAGGCCTTTTCCAGGCGGGCTGATTCTGTGATTCAGTGGTTTGATTTCTGTTTTGCTCTAGATCTTTGAAACACCACCGGGACTTGGTCACCAGGGGGTGGATTGCTGAGGATACTGCTCTGCCCTCTGCACTCAGGACGTGTATGGCTGAAGGGCTCAGCCCCTTCCCTGGCTGCAGGGCAGCGCTGTTCTCCTTCCCACCATGTGATCTGGCACACCTGCACGGCTAATAGCTGCTTTTTTCAAAGGTAAATGCCACAATTGTTGGGTTTTCCTAGTATATGTGTATGTATGAGGAAACTTATGGGTTGGCTTTATCTGCTTTTTTATGCTGAATAAAAGAAGTAGTAACCACCTTTCTTTTAGTATGGTTAGTTCAAGAGTTCATGCTTTTGCAGCCTTCCATTATCTGAAGGGGCTTAAAAGGAAGCTGGAAAGGAGCTGTAGTGGTAGGACAAGGGGGAGTGGATTCAAACTGACAGAGAGCAGGGTTAGATTGAGTATTAGGAGAAAGTTTTTCCCTGTGAGGGTGCTGAGACCTTGGCACAGAGTGCCCAGAGAAGCTGTGGCTGCCCCTGGATCCCTGGAAGTGTCCAAAGTTTGGATGGGGCTTGGAGCAGCCTGGGACAGTGGAAGGTGTCCCTGCCCATGGCAGGGGGTGGAATGAAATGGTCCTTTCCAACCCAAACCATTCTGTGATTCCGGTGTTCTGTGGAATTCTTCAGGCTAGCAGGATCTGAGGTGACTCCATTGCTGCTTAGTGAAGGATTTTTGTTTTTAGAGGAAAGCAATCTGTGGTGAGAATTTTAGCACTCTGTCTATAAAAATAACAAAGACAGGAAAGTTCTGCTTAAATATCCTCTGCTTGTGACAACAGGGATTTGTTGACCTATAAATTTTAGTAGGAGATTAAGGAAAGAAGCTAATTAAACTCTAGACCTAGATTCCAGAGACACCAGTAAACTAATATAAAGAGCTTTGCATTGTAGTTCTGCAAATCATGCAATGTGCAGGTAAGGAGATTTTTTTTTTTTTAATATAAAACGAATTTTCACCCTTTTCTTTCCTAGTTTGCACATTTGACTACAGTGCTTAACTTTTACTGTGTGCTGGTCCTTCCACAGGCATTTGTTGTGCGATGTCCCTTTAATTGCTTTAATCGGTTTAATTGCATGCACCTGGATGTTGTAAGAACACCTGCACGGAAGCTGCTAAGGAGTAACTGAAATCCTGACTCTCCCCACACTTGAAAATTCTTGTGGCTGAAAGGGAATATTTTGCCACTTGAAGGCTTTGGGCTTTAATTGCTGCTTTTTTTTTGCCCCCCCAGAATGAGCACATGCCGATGGTGCACACAGAGTGGTGCTGACACCACCGAGTTCCTGAAGCACTATGCTGCTCAAAGGCTGTCCCAGGAAGATTTTGAAGGCTCCAATGATGACCTCTGTTACTGCCTGGAGTGTGTGGTTGAGTATCACAAAGCAAGGGAAGAATGTCCAAGATTGCATGAGGTAATTAATTAAGAGATTAATTAAGAAGCCTCAGTGTAAGGGGAGGGGTTGTGTATTTTTGGGTTTTGGGAGTAGATTGTGTTGCTTTTTAACTGTCTGCTTTTTTCATATGGAGTTGCAAACTGGTGATTGTAAAACAGAGATCCTCTTGTTTTCCATATATTCAAATTAGCAAGAACTAAACCAGTAGTTTTAAGTTGCTGACTAGACACCATAGCTTGGACATGCTGTTGATGGTTTGTCATCTGAAACAAAGAACATCTGCCAGACTCACAGCTCATTTATTCAATGCGTTTTCTCTTTTCCGCTGGTTTCTCTTCAGTTGTTGGTTTGTTCCTGTTTTTGTTTGCTTTCACTTCTCTTTCACTTCACTTCACTTCGTAGTTTTCTCTTATGTTTGAATTTCAGAGATCAGACCTTGCAAGACTGTGCAATTAACCAAAAAAAATTTAAACCTTTTTTGTAGTCCTCTCTTAGTAGTATACAACTTTATATTTTAGGAAAGCTTTTTATACTATTTATTATATTATTAGCTTATTTCCCTTCTGTGTATGTAAAATATGTGTTTTTAGCTAATGGGTCATAGTCTAAAAGGTTGCTCTTTAGATTGGTCAGCTAGATTGCTCTGGAGTGCAATTGCATGTGATTGGAAATAAGAGAAGTGTCTGGACCTACTGCAAGTTCCTTTTTGTGTCCTTTTACTGCAGTGAATAAACTTGGTGTCTAATTGAGGTTTGGAGCAGTTACTTAAGATGAGTAAGTTAAGTGGGTGAATTCCTACAAATATCCAGCAAATCAGTCAGTCTCTTTGCATTATTTATATTCTTTTCCTTCCACAAATCGCAAAATCTGTAAGAAGGCAAGATTTTATAATGGCTTTTCCTATCCTCCTAAAGATGATCTTTTCCTGTATTGTGTCTTTCTGTGTATTGGCCAGTGGAACAACGTTTTGTGACTAAAATAAGTATTGAAATGAATATGAATATTTAACAGAATTATGAAATTGCATCTGATTTGAAGGCTGTTCTTTTAAAAATGACTACAGTCTCAACTTTAAAGTGAGATATTTGTGCTTTGTGTAGTTGAATTCTGTTTCAAAGCTTTATTATTTTGGACCATGCATAGAAAGAAACTTCTCAAAATGAGATTTCAATTTTTGAACATGTAATTAATTATCTGGATGTGGTAATAAATGTCCTTAATCACTTTCTTCACAACTACACTTTGATTGTTGTTTTGCCCCACTGAACAGGACCTGTGGGACTTGGAAACCTCCCGCCTGGTTGCCCACATAGAGAAATCCATGAATGAGGAAACAGGAGAAGATGAGCTGTTTCTGGTTGATGAGCATGGGGAGACACCTCTGTCTGGTTATGTGGGCCCAAATTTCGAGAACAACCTGCGAGTGCCCCTGCTGGAGATACTGAAATACCCTTACCTGCTGCTGCATGAGAAAGTCAGTAAGTATCTGATCATTACCCTGTGGAAGGGAGTGGTGGTGTTCCACTGCAGGAGGTGAAAATGAACAGTACTTAAACCAGAGGAATAATGTATGATTTATTTTGATACTAAATACACTTTTTTTTTTGTGAGCCTGTAAATGAGTGCTTACTGTACTATCTTACCCTTCTAGGTGAGCTGTGTGTAGAAGTGCTCTGCAGAATGGAACTAAGTCAAGACTCCTTTCAGGTCTTTGAGAAATACCCAGGAATTTATCTCTTTTTGGTACACCCAAATGAGGTGGTAAGTTCCTTTTTCTGTTCTGCTAAATCCTGGTTATGTGCACATGTTAATACTGAAGGGATTTAATACTGTCTTGCATGATTTTAGAAAGTGTGTGGTGCATTTATCTGTAAATAAAACTTGACCTCTGTTACAGTATTGCAGTTCTCTCAGTAGAATATCTTGGTCAGTTACATGTAAATTGTTTTAGGTAAGGGACAGGCGTTCGGAAGATTTCGGGCTGTGACGGAAAATTACAGGACTCCTTGTGCCCCTCTCCCCAGAGATAAGGATCACCCTTGGAATGTAGCCAAACGTGTAGGCCCCCTAACCTATAGATGCCAGTAACTTTCCACTCCATACTAACCCTAGAAAGTATAGCCAAACCCCTGTCTGACGTAGAGAAACCCCTTAGTCCATAAATGCCCCTGAGACCCCTCAATAAACGCCTTTAACCGTCCACCACATTGGTGTCAGCGTCCGTTACTGGCCCCGAGAGGTCCCGGGAGGGGATCGCCGTGCTGGACTCCGAAACCAGGTCGCCGCTGCCTTCCTAAGAAGGCAACAGTAAATAACGTAAAATTAGTACAAACCAACTGTTACACTTAAACCCCAAAGAATTTTCTTTATAGGTATTACCCTGAATTTTAGCTTCCTTGTCACCAACATCATCTTGTAGATATAGCAAGCCTGTTTCTAAAGTTATTTTGAAGACTTATTTTTAATTATTTTATTAGTAAAAATATGCCTTTGTCCCATTTGTAATAGCAGTGCTTCCTCTTACAGAAGTTATTTGTTCTTTTTATTACCATGTAACTATTTGTTTCAATCCTTAGATTCGTCGATGGGCCATCCTAACAGCAAGGAATTTAGGAAAAGTTGACAGGGATGATTACTACGACTTAGAGGAAGTGCTGACTTGTTTGTTCAGAGTTATTGAATTGGGGCTTTTTGAGAACCCAGATATTTACAGCTCTTCAATGTTTGAAAAGGGTAAACTCATCCTTCTGCCAGCTCATTTGTATGATACAGCCAACTACAAGAACTATTGGCTGGGTGAGTATTTATGATCAGAAGTGAGTTTGTGTAGTTTCCCATTTGTAAGCAGTTCTCTCAAGTCAGAGCTGTACAAATTCATAGGTGCTGTGTATTTTTTCAAATATATAGACAGGTTGCTTCTGTTTTTTCTTCTGCAGGAATTTGCATGTTGCTGTCAGTGCTGGAAGAACAAGCTATGGACTCTCTGTTACTGGGCCCAGACAAACAAAATGATTTCATGCAGTCTATACTTCACACTATGGAGAAAGAAGCAGCTGGTAACTAGTTTTGATACTGAGATTAAGACAGTTCATAGCTCATTTTTCATCTTTAGGAAATTCCTTGTTAGGTTTTTAGTAGTGTAATGAGAGGTAATTTTACCTGAGGCCTGTTTATCTTTTGAAGGGTGCAATATTTGGGCAATACTGACAAATACTGAAACATGACATCCAAAGTCTGGAGTGGAGAAGGGATGGTGGTGCTTTTGCTAAATCTGGCTTAGTCTGAGTATGGCCTTGTGACCTCAAGACCAGGATTGCCTCTTAAATGAGCAAATTTTTATAAAATTCGTGTTTACTGAGGAGATGATATTTTCTTACATATTTTCTTACAAGGGAGTAAGAACACCCTTGAAAGAACCAATTGCTTCTAGTATAAATGTGAAGTATAAATTAGCTGTGTAAGTGAAGGTATAAATAACTGTGTAAGTATGCACTTCTTAGCACACCCCTGCAAAAACCAGTGTGAAAGAATCAGTTTCACAGAGTGGGGGAAATCAGTATTATTTAATATTAATAATGGGCATCCAGGCTCCTGTTGATTTCAGACTGATAAGGAGCAGTGTCTCTGTACAAATGAGGGAGCTTGACTTTTTAAATTCTTTTTCCAGTAAAAAGTACAATTGCAACTTACTAGAATACTTTTCTATTGATATTTTAGAAAAATCAATGAGAACCAGCTCTTTCAATTTCTGCTTATCCTAAGGATGTCCAGGACTTGCATTTCAACCCTCTCCATGTTCCTGTTGTGTTTCAGATGATTCCACTGACCCCTTCTGGCCTGCCCTACACTGTTTCATGGTTATTTTGGATCAGCTTGGGTCTAAAGTTTGGGGTCAGCTGATTGATCCTGTCCAAGCCTTTCAAACCATCATCAACAGCGTCAGCTACAACAACGAAATCAAAAATATTCGCAGTAGTTTTATGAGGTCAGTTCTTGTCAGTGCTGCTGTAATTTGTGTTGGGGGAGGGAGATGGCAATTTAAAAAATATCATCTTTCCAACTTCAAGCAAAGAAAAGTTGAAGTAGGTCCCCTAGAATTGTGACATTCCTTCAAAAAAAGATATGCTCACTTCTCTTTGGTAGCTCTGGTGTGTCTGTTAAACTCATCAGTATTTTTTTCCTGAGTTGGGAAGACTGTGAACTGTTCTGTGCTTATTTAGTGCTACAACCAACTTGCACTGAAGGTTAATGAAAATTGCCATGTTCAAGGTTTGGTAAATTTATGGTTATTCCTGAATTTTCAGTAGATGGCATTCTGAGCATTTGTTCTAGATAGGCAAATCCATGACTCAGTAGAAAGCTTTTTCCTGAGACAGTCCCTTCCCCCACCTCTTACAAGCTGGATAAAACAAGCTCTACACTTTTAAATATGGTGCCTTTTCACTGGTGTATTTTATCACTGACAAGTTCTAATGCTCACTTGGTATCTGAAAATCAACATCTGTCCTGAGTTTCTCAGGGTTTTAATTGTGTGAGGCTGTAGTAATCTGTGTTTCTTTTCAGGACAAAAGCTGAACCAGAATCAGACTATGGTGATGATATGATGTCTTGCAGTCAGATTGTGTATAATTATAACACAGAAAAGCCTCAAAAGGTATTAAACCAGTAGTTTATATTCCTTTTCTTTGAACTGGGGTCACTCAATTACATTTCCAACAAAAACATTTCCAAGCGTGGTCATCTCTTGATGTCAATGTATTGTATTTATGAAGTGCCTTTTAAAGGCTTTCCATGTGTTTTTGATTATCTGAGGTTAAATTATGTCAGCATGATGTCTTTGAATAGTTCACAATGATTTTTAAAGGAACTACTACTTCACACCAATTTCACAGGTAATGTTTTAGGAAATTAGATCTGTGTGCTCTTTATTTTTTGCATTTTTTAATGACTTACATTGGGATGTAAGAGCTGTTACTGTTCAATGAATAAATATATGAAAGGAAGTAACAAAAAAGCTTGGCTACAAGAAAGCTGCCACATTAAACTGTGCATATCACTGAGGCTGTTGTGTGGTGAATGTATTTTTCAGGACACTGGCTGGAAGGCTGCCATTTGCCCAGAGTACTGCCCCAACATGTATGAAGATATGCAGACCCTGGCTAACATGCTACAGTCTGACATTGGCAGAGACATGCGTGTCCACCACAGCACATTCCTCTGGTTCATCCCTTTTGTTCAGTCCCTCATGGATCTCAAGGACTTGGGTGTAGCCTATATAGTAGAGGTCATCCACTACCTCTGCTCAGAAATCAAAGATATCCTGATCGAAAGATTCCAGGAGTGCGACAAAATCTCCGAGTTCTTCCTCCTCATCCTGGTGTCCATTGTTGAGCTGCACAGAAGCAAGAAGTGCCTGCATTTGCTGTGGATCAGCTCCCAGGAGTGGGTGGAGGCGGTGGTGAGGTGTGCCACGCTCCCAAGCAGGGCCTTCACTCGGTGCAGTGAGAAGGCTCCGGGGCTGTTTGCCAAGGGCTCGGCCGCCGGCTCCTTGCAGGCCCCCAGCTCGGTGCAGCACGCCTGCGTGCAGCTCATCCGCAGCCTGCTCAAGGAGGGCTACCAGATCGGCCAGCACGCCCTTTGCAAGCAGTACCTGGACAAACTCAACCTCCTCCTGCGGGGAAATCGAGCTGTGGGCTGGCAGCTGAGCAGCCAGGAAACCCAGGAGCTGCAAATGTGTTTAAAGCAAGTTATAAGAAGTATAAAGGGCAAAGCACTGAGCACCTCTTTGGCTGGAGGGAGCAGTTCAAGCTCAACAGCTTTGCCGAGTGTCTCTACAAAGCACGAGAGGAATGTGTGTGATGATGGATACAAGATGAGTGGACATGAGAGGAGGGACCTTTGTTCACCATTTGTCATGTCAAAAGAAGGCAGAGATTGTCAAGAGAACCCTTTCCATAGGAGAAAGAATGCCTGGGAAGAGGAATGTAGAGATGCATGTAGAAGTTCAACATCTTGCACATCCACAGAAGGCCTCTTGATGAGTATTAAAAAAGAGCCTAATGACTTGACAGATCAGGAGTTTGTCTTCCCACAGAACTCTTTGGCAACAAAAGTAAGTGGGAAAGTTCAGGAAAATAGGAGCTCTGATCTTGTGGCAGGGAAGTGCAATACGGACGATCAGTGCTTCAATTCAAATACCGAGCATTCGGATTTCAGGAGAGGCAGAGACTCGGATTCTGCTTTGTGCTTCACTTCTAAAACACCACCGTATCTGTCTGCTCACACTCATCTTGATTCTCCATCTTCAAGGAGTTGCAAAAGTATGCAAGAGACAAGTGCAAACAGTGTGTTCCAGTCCAAACTGGTCCCCACTAAACGGGTGTCCAAGGAAGCATCACTGGATTCCTCTAACTCCTCTAGAAATGAAGCTGCCATGCAAGGGAAGGAAGATAACAGTAGTTTGCTTTTAGGGCATAATGACAGCTCGCTGAAAAAAGTATCAACAGAAGAAAAATCAGGTCCATCACTGCTGTCTTTCTTTAAGAGGAGCACTAACGTGCAAACTTCAAACCAGGAGCAGCCTAATTTAAATGATTCAGATAAATATGACTGCAAAAATCAATTTTCGGAGACCTCTTGTAGGGATAAAATTTCAGCATGTGGTTATTTTCCATTTAGCTCTGAAAACAAGAGGGATGTGATCAGGCCACTGTCAGTGAAGCATGAATCAAGTGACAGGTTGTTTGAGTTTTCAGAATATTTCAGGAGGGAAAACAGTTCAGCGGGGAAGAAAGAGGAGAATTTTGTGGAGACAGTTTCTAAAGATGATGATTTATCAGACTCCCAGGTTGATAGAGAACTCAGTAAATTATCTTTAGCTGCTTATGCCAAAAGTCTTAATTTTCCCATTGCATCCAACCAGGAAAGCTCAGTGTACCACAATGTGTCTGATATTAAAAGGAAAGTGAAAGGTTCTGTAAGATCTTCCAACGAGGGCCAAAGTACCAAGTGTCCCAGTGGTGATGATCGCCCTAGCAATCAAGTCATTGTAATTTCAGACTCTTCTGATGAAGAAAAAGGTGTGGCTGAGAAGGAGGAAGCAAAAACCAAGAATGAAAATGTGTGTGCGGAGCCATCTTCAACTTCCAGCAGCACTTCTGATAGTGACACTAAAAGAGAATCAAAGTCTCCAGGCTCTCCCCTGTTACTGGATGACTGTGAGTCTCAGTACTTTGAATTTGAAACAGAAGATGAGGTTTTTTCGGCTTGGCAAGACACTCAAGCGTATGCTGTGGAAGCAGCTCAGGAGTATAAACAAGATCGTGTTTCACCAGCACCTGAGACAAGTAATGCAGATGACTGCCAGAATGATAACTTAAATGACTGGGGCTATGATGTGCCTTACTTTAGTGATGATGCCATGGAAGAGGCAGCAAGCTCAATAGAAAAGCAGACAGAAGATTCTTCTTATCAGAAAGAAGCTGGTGATACCAAAGAAGTGACTGATTCAACCTTGGAAGAATCAGTTGGCAAGGAAGAGGCAAAAGGTCAACTGGAGAAATGTGCAGACAAAGATACTGCTAAAGGCTTCACCCTGGACTCAAAAGTGCCTGAACCCACAGCATCTACATCTCCCATCTCATTAGCTTCAAAGTTGGCCCAGAAGAAAAAGAGCACAAGCCCACTGAAGACCACAGCAAAATGTAAATCAGCACTGGCTGTTCAGAGAAGTCCTAAAAAACCTCCCGTAGTTAAAACAGCCAAAAATAAAACAGCGCTCCCCAGCACAACAGAACGTTCCCAGCATGGCAGGTTGATGCCTGCTGTGGTTCCTCCAAGGAAGGTCCGGCAGAGCCCTGCTCCAGCATCAACTGCAGAAAAGCTTGGCCTTAAGAAGGGTCCCCGCAAGGCGTTCGACTTGTCCCAGCCCTCCCTGGAGAGCCTGGCTCTGCTGCGCAGCCACGGCAAAGCCGCAGGCAGGATTGGAGTCACACAGAAAAAGAGAACCAAACAGATCGAGGCTCAGCGTTTGTCTGTGAAAGGTAATAAAAAACTGCTGGCCTGCCAAGACCGGCAGTATTTAAGGCCCAAAAGAAGTGTGAAAAAATCTGCAGGAAGTTTGGAGAGTAGAAACAAAGTTACCAAAGTGTGTGCAAAACCTGTGGAACAAAAGCCTCAAAGTCTTGAACTGGCAGCTATTAAAGAATCTGTTGAAAACCAAAGGGAGAAAAAAAGAGAAGAGGCTGCTTGTCCTTCTGCCAGTGAGAGAAAATTTGAGAGCCTCTCTGTGGAGGAGGTGGCAAATGCCTCTAAAATGCCTTGTTCTTCAGACTGGAACAGCAAATGGGAGGGTAACAGTGTTGTGGTTCCTCCTGTCCCTATGGATTCAAGTCTCTCTTCCACTGCACTTGAAGGTGATAAAGATGAGTCTTCAGGAAAAGGTTGCACTGTCCTGCCTGAGTGTGAGATGAAAACTTTAAAGCAAAATGGGTGTAAATCAGATGAAAGCAGTGATGAAGGCGATGATAATCTGTTTTTAACTCAGTTAGATCCTGTGGATATGGAGTTATGTTCTCAGGAGGAAAGCGTTCCAGATGCTGCTATAGGTGGTAAGACCCCAGAGGAGATGGATGTTGATGAAAGCCTTCAGCAGAATGGAGTCTCAGCTGTTGTGAAATGTAAGGACAAAGACTGTATGGAACAGGTGGAGAAACCTGGAGAGTACTGCAGTAAACACCCAACCACCAGCCCAGGGGCAGATCACGTGTTTGCCAAACCTGCTCTCCCACCACCTAAAATACCAAAGCCTTCCACTACCAAAATTTTCAGCTCAGCAAGTTCTTCACGGAACGCAGCTTTCAGCAAAGATCTGGAAGATGTCAGAAAGTTTCCCCCACCTTCAAAAAGCAAAGTGAACGCGGCCAAACCGGCGGTGGTCAGGCCACCGCTGTATCCCAAACCTGCACCAGCAGGAAATCCAACCTGCAAATCTCCAAGTTTCCAACCCCTTAGTTCCAGTAATGTTCTCCAGTCACAAAATAAACACTATGACAATGCTTCAAATATTTCCAGAGGGCCTGGCCGAGAAACCTCCTCCTCTTTCCTTGGTCAGCAGCGTGATTACAGCATTTTTGTTAACCAAGTCCTAAAGTGGACTTGTGAAATGTTTGAAAACTTCAGCTACTTTGGAACTCCAAATCATCTTCTGCAGACCATAGTAGCTGCTGTTCCTCCTCATTTTCAGGGCTACAATGAGTATTTTGACACATTTTTTCCCTTGATGATGCTCAACGCCTTTGAAACAGTAAGTAGCTTTTTGGTTTGGTTTCATCAGCACTGATAAATTTTACCAAGAGATTAAAACCTGGTTTATGTCCTCTATTTACCTTTGAAAAACATTCAGATAGAGATCAGAATAGAGGAACAATTTGGGGTAGATAATCCAAACAGCTGTGTTTAAGATTGGAGATGACCAGAGTTACTCAAATCAGTGAAGTGTTTCTTTTTTCCTGGTGCACATCCACAATAAAAGGAGCGGCAAAGAACGTGGTTCCTCTCTCTATTATAGAGTATAAAGCTCAAAACAGAAGTCTTTAAGAAACAGATCTTTCAATGACAGAGGATGAAAACCTGGTTTTGGTCTCTGTTGAGAACTTACATGAGAGGGAAGGTTAATCCAGGAAGTATTTTTCCCAGTCTTTGTTGGTTTATAGCTTAATAGTGACAAAAAACAGTGTTCCTTCAATTAATGTCTGAATGCTTTCAAGTTCAGTCATTGCATCACTTCTTCTATAGAAATAAGGTAGAAAATAAAGCCAATGCCAGGTTAATACTGGTATTTTAAGGTGAAAATGCAGTGAGGGAAGACTGAGTAATTGTGAAGAAGTTTAAGTACATGAAATGGGTGAGTTGCAAGGAAGAACTTTTGTTTGCCCTGTGTGTAACGAGTATGCTTATGTGAAAGAAAAGAAATTAGTAAGACTCTTGATATATCTACTTGACAGTCTTAGAGTTTTATTTCATTTATTTGCCCTTTGAGTCATGGTAAGCTTTTCTTCTGATACACTAAACCCTTCAAAGTATTATTGTTTCCTTTTCAACATGTAGCTGGCACAAGAATGGGTAGAAAACCAGAAAGTAAGAGAGAAAGGTTATTACTTCTACTTAGAGAACTTTTCTGCTGACATGAATACAGCACATTTTACAGGTGAGGGTTGTTTTTTTCCTAAATCTGATTTTCAAGTAGATGATGCATTATAATGAGCTGGTAGTTAGAGGCAGAGTTTTTTGTGTTTGCTTTAAATATAGAAAGGATTTCAACTTTGCTATTCTATAGAATGAATGTAAGAGAACCATGTATTTTACAGGGAGTTTGTGCCTTCCATCTCTCTCCTCTAGGATTTTTTTTTTATAAAGTTGTCCTTGACTTGCTCTGTTTTTATACAGTGCTGTTCTCAGTCTTAAGAGTGTAGGATGGAGTTAAAATTTTCACAATAATCTTTTGCTATAGCCTTTAACAGCTTTAAAAAGTTAACAGTAATTCTGCAGTCATGTAGAAAATGTAACCATTTTCTTTTCAACCTTGTGATTTTAATTTGTCTTTTGGACAGCTCATCTACGAGAGAGTGATTTGGCAAGGCAGCTTCACCCAAAGGAGGATGACTTAATCCTTTTGAAGGTCCACAAGGAGAAGGACACTTTTGGGGAAGAAAGTGGGATGGAGTACCACACAGTGAATCATGTTGGCCTTGTGACACGTTTTGCTCGTTCATCTGGCTGTGCAAATAGTGAGTAGCAGGGCTGGAAATAAAAATGGGGTCCTTTTTGGTGCCATAAAATGCTTCTTCATAGCTGGCTGTTGCTAATTGTAATGTAGCACTGGCCTCAGAGGAGATGGGATTGTTTTTCCTCTTTAGCAAGTCTGTTCCATGCTAGAAGCTTTGTGAAAATCAGGAACTGAAGCTGCAGCCCTGCTGTCCATCATTTTTCTAGAACTTGAAAATGATGAGTAAATGCTCTGCACTCATTTTTAGGATGGTATTGCCAGGAGATAGGAAATGCCATGAACTTCTGTGATCTCTCAGTGTAAAATTGTCAGCGTCTTTGGGAATTGAAACTTTGGGTTACCAGGATTTCCAAGTACCCAAAACCTGCCTTATTAAAGCAGGGATCTGAGTAGTTGTACAGAGCACTGGCTTTTTGTTTGATCTTTTTTTTTGGTGGAGTGGGGAAGTGTTGGGATTTTGCAAGAATTCATTGAGTAAGTTACTGGAGTATCCCAGTTAATGATTTGGATAGTTTTTGAATTAACAACTTGTTTTTTTGTTCTTCATTAACAGGACAAAAAGAGCAGCAGACTGCCTGTCATCTTACTGTGCAAACCCAAGGCAATTTGTCATTCTTCATCCATAAGCAAGTGAAGTGTGTGGTGGTTGGCTCCCTGGTGACCACACACAGAAAGTTCAAAGGTCTCCTGCTGCTGAGCAGGAGCCCCCTGCTTAGACCCATCATAAATCCAAGTTACAATGACTTCTGTCCCAGAGATCTGCCTGTTGCCTCAGGGAGTGCTGTAAGTCGTGCAGCTGGGAGTGCCAGGGTGAACAGAAAAAGCTTTTGGGCCTCATGAGTGTTGCAGGTTTGGTTTTTGAGATGACCAAGAGAAAATAGCCATGTTTCAAAAGCACTGAGACACTGCCCTCTTCAGAGTTGGCTGCTGGGGTGGAGGAGACGAGTCTGAACAAAGTCTGAACTTGCTCAGGTGTTTGTGCTCTATTGTTATAGTGAGCTTCAAACTGCTTTCAGTGTTCTTTCCCCTTACTGGGGAGTTTTCAGGAATAAAACAGAATGGAAAAGGTATTGTAAAATAAAAGTGTGGGGAGTGAACAAATCTTTGTTACAACTCAGGTGAGGATTGGGTGTGTGTCTAGAGCAAACCTAGAATCAAAAGCTTCCCTGCCCTTCCAGCTTTTGAGTTCTAGCTAGAGAGGTGAGGACATTCTGAAAGTATAGAAAATTAATGTGGAAGGTGAGATCAACATGAATTCATCATTTTTTGCTCTGTCTGTTCCTTCAGGTTTCATGTATGAATGAATACAATGAAGATCAGAAGAGAGCCATTGAGACAGCTTATGCCATGGTAAAGCAGCACCCAGGACTTCCCAAGATCTGCCTTATCCATGGACCACCTGGCACAGGGAAATCAAAAACTATTGTAGGACTCCTGTCCCGTGTGTTGAGAGAAGTAAGTCATGGTCATGTGCTGGGGTTTGGTTCAGATGAATGAACAGTCTGGCTTCTCAATCTCAGGTGAAAACAATCTAAGGAACTTGTTTGTTGTTAATTAACCTACAGAACACTAGGAATGAGAAAACAGCTCGGAAAAAAAATTCCAAGATTAAGCCAAACCGTTTTCTAGTGTGTGCACCATCAAATGCTGCTGTTGATGAACTCATGAAAAAGATCATCATTGCATTTAAGGAAAAATGCCAAAACAAACAGGAGCCTTTGGGTATGGTTTGTTTTTAAATTGTTTTAATGTTAAATGAGCACAACCAGGAGGAGGAACTGAAGCAGTTGATCATGTACTGTGCTTGCTCCTCTGAGCAGCTTCTTCCTCTTGCAGAGCATGGCTGCTACATCCTCTTACATTGTTAACTTTAATGTGCTTTTCTGAAAGGTGTATTGTGAGGTTTTTTTAAATAAGTCACACTTTGTTTTGTATAGACATGGACCCTCTCCTCTTGCTGTTAGTTTAAGTTCATACTCTTTGGGGATTTGAACACAAGTCCCTTGCCTTTATTTTGAATAAAATTGGGCTTTGTGGGTCATGGGAAACAGACTGGTGAAAATTTTGACATGTCTAAGCTTCCCATTTTTGCTCCTCCCAGTTTGTGACTAACACAAAGTAGATGAATTCTGTTAAAGATATCTAGTTTGTGGCAAGGGGAAAAATATCTGCCTTGTAACCAAATGTTATTTTGGTATTGACTTACCAATTGCATTACTTGATGGGACTCAGCATGGTCCAAGTTAGGAATTCTGGAAGTTTTAGATAAACCTGAGAATAAGAGGAAGTTTCATTAATTCAAAATAACATTCTTAATGTTAACCACCACTAAAATGTGGGCAACATCTCTAGTTTTTAGAGTTTGAAATTACAGAATTTTTTGTAGCTGCATTTAAGTACAAGTCAAGTGTTGAAAACTCCAGATAATTAGAAAAGCCTTGTTTGATATCCATGATGTTTTATATTTTTTTTTACTTGTCATAACAAAGCATAGAGACAGTTGGAGTAATTTAAGAGTATTTTGACTCTGATTTTGTAAACAGGAAATTGTGGTGATATCAAATTAGTGCGACTTGGTCCTGAAAAATCAATCAACAATGAAGTGCGGGGATTCAGCCTGGATAAGCAAGTTGAACACAGAATGAGTAAGTAACATGGAAATCAGACTTTTTTCATTCTCCTCTAAGAGCTTGGTGATGTTTTCCACATGGCATTGTGTCCTGTAAGAAGGAAGATTTTTCTAAAATAGTATTTCATAAAACATTGTTTTTTCTCAGTCCTAGTGGGGAAGTGGCAGTTTATGTATGAACCAGGATCTAAGGAAAAGGAAAAAAATCAGCAGTGACCTTTTTCTTTAATAAATTACATTGCAGACATGTTAAAGTCATCATTTTTGAAGCAATGCAGCATTTGAGAGCCACAGTTGGAAGCAATTCTCATTGTCATCATTGTACAAGATAAAACTTGAATAGAAAATGGGAAAATGCAGCAAAAAAATGCATTTGTCCAACTTGCAGTTACTGTAACAGCTTTTCTGTTCCTCCTTTGGTTTATTACAGAACGAAAGCCAGGTGACTGTGACCAGGACATTCAGAAGAAGAAAGAAGCTCTGGATCAGAAGCTGGACATGCTCTCTCGAGAGCGTGCCATGCACAGATGTGAGAAGAGAGAGGTAGCAAGACAAGTTTTAATCCTCTTTGTGGTTTTGTGTTCATAACACAAAAACAACTCTGGTTTTTGATGTCACTCTTTCTTCACCTACTTTTTCAAGCAATGGAAAAGTTGGTAGCACCATGAGAGGGGAGGGAGAACTTTACAGCAGGAATTTTTTTGTTTATTTATGCCAGTATTTTCCATTGGTTGATCATGCCACTTGTTGCTCTATCATTCAGTAGCCTTCACTTGATTCTGTCACTAGTTAGATTTTAATGTAACCATATTTATAAATCTTAATGGTTTAAATTGATTATATATTCAAAGCTTTTGTTTTTGTTTCACTGAAAATACAGGAAGACACCTCATGATCTGAGATTTTGGAGTATGTATTGCACTTGAAGTTTTTCATTTTTTTTATCTTAAGAATTTGGCATTTATGCCAAACGAGAGATTTCTGGTGGTAAACAATTTCTCAGTTGCACAAATATGTAAGATCTGGTACTGTGTGTTGCAATGCCTAAATATGGTGACAGCTTTCCAAGAAACTGATTGGCTTCTTCAGACCCATTTGATACTAAAAGTCTGTCTGAGCAAGTCTACTGTTTAGGAAATTAATTAGGGCATGAGAGGGGAGAAGGTATATGAGGGAAATGGGTGGATATGAGATGGAAATGGGTGGTGTTAAAGGTGGTTCCTTTTTAATTTTTCCCCCCATCTAGAGCCAAATGTTAAATGATGAAATTGGTAGACTTGCAAAGGAGAGACAACAACTTGCTTCTCAGCTAAAGGAGGTAGGAGAATTTATCTCTAATAAACTGCAGCTGATGTATTTTTGTACCTTGTGTCCTTTAATTGTGGTGAAATTTGGTTTTGATGTAGCTGGGAGCATTTATAAAGTAGTGGGTAAATGGATCAATGCCATAAGCTGAGTAAGTTGTGAACAGGCAGCTGTGAAATCTGGGTGTGCTCTGGCTGCATACTGGGAAAAAACCCAAACAGGAACATTCACTGCTGCAGTTAAGGCTGAATTTTAACCAGGGTGTCCTGTTGTGCTTGAAGGTTCGGGTGCACTCCCAGAAAGTGCAGGCAGACATCATCCTGGAGTCTGACATCATCTGCTGCACGCTGAGCACCAGCGGGGGGAGCCTGCTGGAATCGGCCTTCTCCCGGCAGGGCCTCGATCCCTTCAGCTGTGTCATCGTGGATGAGGTCAGTGCAGGGTGGGAGCTGCAGCCCCTGCCACCTCCACGCCTGCCCTGGGCTCTGCTTGGCCACCTTGGGGCTCTTTGGCTGCTGCTGCAATATTTGTTTGTTGCCTGCCCTGTCAGCAGTAGGACCACGAGGAGAAAGAATAGCTTTTAATTGATTCTTTTCCTGACTTGTTTGGTGCTGTAATGGCAGACAGCTTTTATTTAGAACCACACTTCAGCCATGGTTTTTTGCTTTTAGAGATTTCCAGATGGTTTGGTTGTTTTTATATCTGTTTGGAGAACTTTACATATATAATAATAAAAGAAATCTGTTTGTATTTTTTGTACTAGAGAAAAATCCTTCTTTTTCCTCTTTTTAATTTTTTTTTTTTTTTTAGAAGACTCAAAGCATTTGAGTTATTCTGGCTGTGTTACAAGAAATTTACTGCTTCCCTGATTTGCTTACAACTTCTACTTTTGTCCTGTTTGCATATCCAAAAGGCAGGGCAGTCCTGTGAGGTGGAAACACTGATTCCACTGATCCATCGCTGTAATAAACTTGTCCTGGTTGGAGATCCCAAACAGCTCCCTCCTACTGTCAAATCAGTAGTAAGTGTTCAAGCTCTTTGCTTTTTTCTTGCCATAGAGTGGATATGGATCAAGAACAGTATCTATAAGAAATATTCAAAGAGTGGGAAAAAGA
Organism: Molothrus aeneus; assembly: GCF_037042795.1. Taxonomy (NCBI): domain Eukaryota; kingdom Metazoa; phylum Chordata; class Aves; order Passeriformes; family Icteridae; genus Molothrus; species Molothrus aeneus. Next base: position 7,362,285 of record NC_089664.1, on the reverse strand, counting down.
TACATTTCAATGGGGCAATCCAAACTTTAAGCTGGACACTTGGTTTGTGAGGGATATTGTGTTGTGGCAGGATCTGATTTCTCATTTTGGGAGCTAGGGTGAAGACTTCTTGTTTGCATGGGGACTTCCTGACCCTACAGGTGTTTAAGGATAAATATATAGGAGCACATCCTTGTCTCCAACAGTGAGGGCTTTATTAAACACCTGGGAAAGAAAGGAGGAAAACCAGGGTGGCTTTAGAGGGATAAATTGTCTAGAGGTTGTGTGTTTATTTAGCAAGATCCCACCTGGAAAGTCTTGCTTTTCATTATGGTTAAAGAATGTTGTGAGTCACAAGGAGAAGTTGTCTTGTTAAAGACTAGACACAAAAATTCAGATTTGTGTAGGTGGCCTTTACTGAAATAAGACAACACATGTAGAAAACTGAAGCACGAGCAGTTGTCATTTTGTCAGCGATTTAGAAGTTTAAAACATCAAATTGACTTTCAAATTCACCAGAACACTTTAACTGGTGGGGAATGAGATCCCAAATGAAGTGTCCTGTTCTCCCTTGGCAGAAAGCTCAGCAGTATGGCTATGACCAGTCTCTGATGGCCCGTCTGCAGAAGCACCTGGAGGAGCAAGTGCAGAGGAACATGCTGCACAGCCTGCCTGTGGTGCAGCTGACAGTGCAGTACAGGATGCACCCAGACATCTGCCTCTTCCCATCCAACTATGTGTATGGCAGGACTCTAAAAACTGCCAAGTGAGTAGCTCTCTATTCTCCTTTCTGAGCAGAGGGTATTTCAAAGCAATTTTTGTTCTGTCAGGGTGTTCTTGTGAGTCTAAAAATGCTTGAGGTTGTGGGAGGGGGAAAGATGGTTAATGGGAGAAAATGTGCAGTCCATCTCTGTTAGTGCTGGCTGTGATAGGTGAGATAAGATCCCTTAAAATTATGCATACAGAGTGCTGAGAGTTCATTTTAGGCCTCAATCTATTTGGGTGGCTGGAAAAGTTAAGGATTCTGGGGAGGAAAAGAAAGTTACAATCATAAAATGGTTGAAGTTGGAAAAGACTTTTAGTGCCCTCAGGCTCACGTGTCACCCATTTCTACCATTAAATCATGTCCTCACTGCCAAATCCACATGATTTTTGAACACTTCCAGGAATAGTGATTCTCACTTCCTGGAGAGTCTGCTCCAATGCTTTACAGTCCTTTTCTGTGAAGAAAATTTCCTTATATCTAATCTAAACTTCCTTTGGGGATACTTTAGGCCAGCTCCTCTCTTCCTGGAGAGCTGCTTGTGTTTGATAACCATGATGTAAATAAATGGAGTGTAAGTTCTTAGAATTTCTTAGTTATATGGTTGCCTCATGATAAAAATATTATTTCCAGGGCAATAGAGGAGAACAGATGTTCTTCAGAATGGCCATTCCAGCCCTACCTGATTTTTGATGTAGCTGATGGTCGTGAGGAGCGAGACAATGAGTAAGTCCTGCATTCTAATTCAGCCAGTTTAGATTTTCTGATAATTAATTGCCTACAGAAGAGCTGTGTTCTTTCCTTTGTTGTTCCAATATGCATCAAGTAGCTAGAACTGCATTTTCCAGCTGATAAGCTTTAATTTCACGAAAACCAGATTTTCTTAAATCTGAAACTGGTTTTAATCCTGGTTTGACTCACTGTTAGATGCCAGGAAATGCCTACAGTCTCTGTTAACTTCAGTAAGAGTTTGAATTCCTGATTTTATCAGTGACTTCCCTTTCCCAGGTGCACACTGAGGAGATGCCAGGAGGTGGCAGGCTTAGCCCTCCCCTCACCAGCTCTGTAAGGAGAGCACAGCTGGAGGTGCTGAGGGAATGTGGAAGTGCAACTTTTCACTGCCTGCACTTCCCAGGTTTAGTAGCCCCTCCTCAGGGTCTGCTTGCCAAGTTCTTTGATCTCTGTGTGAAAAAAGCTGCAAAAATTCAAAACTCAAAATTCCCCAACAAACTGGGCCAAAGCATTCAATTGGAAACACATCATCAGGTGTTCCTGTAATGTTTCCTTTTTGTCCTGTGCAGCTCTTACAGCAATCCTCGGGAAGTGAAGCTGGTGATGGAGTTAATTAGAACAATTAAAGAAAAGAGGAAGGATCTGGGCCTTCGTCGCATTGGAATAATTACCCCTTACAGTGCACAGAAAAAGAAAATCCAGGAACAACTGGACAGTGCATTTAAGAATAACAGGTAAAGAAACCACGAGCTTTCAAACAGGCCCTTGGGTCTTGCATATTAATCCTTTGTTTATCCTCTTAATAATGGTAAGAAGTCTCCAACTTCTTTCTGTACTGCTAAGATTTGCACTTGGTTGTGCCTTTCAAGGGGATGTGTAACCCTTTTGCTTCAAACAGGCATGGTCTTGGTCTCTGTGCCATTCTTAGTTATTACCCACATGCTTTGATTATAGTGCTGTTCTGAATAAAGCTGATTTAAAAGAACTTAAAATTCTATGCTGTGTGGACCCAAACAGATTTTCAGAATGATGCTGGTCTCAGAAAAGTAAATTCAGCTGTAGGCTCATGTACTGAGTGAGAAACTTACCCTGGTGGTTTCACATATGATTATTAAGGATAGTGTTTAGGCCGTTTGAATCACTGTGTTGCTTAAAAACCCAAGTGGGAATGAGCGAGGTGTGCTCAGTTGTGTTTGCCCCCCAGCCCAGGAGAAGTGGACACGGTGGACGCGTTCCAGGGCCGGGAGAAGGATTGCATCATCGTGTCCTGCGTGCGGGCAAACAGCTCCGAGGGCTCCGCTCCGCCACGGCTGCAGGCAAGCAGCACCAAGGGATCCATTGGGTATGTGGCTGCAGGGATTTCCAGCCCCAGTCCCAGGGACGCTGCAGAGAAAATGATATTTTTAATAGGACTGGTTAGAAAGTCACAGAGAACAAGTCACTTCTACTAGGCAGTGAGTAAAGGGTGTCTCAGGGGAGGAATTAGTGCTCGTGGTCTGAGCAAGAGGGACAGGGAAACGCTGGTTGTGTGCTCTGTATTATGTGCTGATCGTTTTGCACAGCTCCCTTATCCTGCCACTGCCTGGATTTGGCAGGGTTGGCCTTGGGATCTTGGCTCTTTGCATTATTACTGCAGCAGTTCTTGTTCTTGTGGCTTTTGGTACACCTTGTAACTTTCTGCATGCTGTTCTCAAAATGAAACCAATTTTCCAGCTAATGTCTGTAAAAGTCTTGTTAATTAGTTGTGCATGTCACTTGGAATGTGATGTAGCAGACGTGGATCTGGGATTTGTAGATGAGTGTGCTTGTCTTCTAATAATAGGGGCAGATTAGCAGTGAGTCTTAACTCAGGATTGCAGATTTCTTAATTTTATGGGTTTTTCTGTCTGAAACAGAAGGAACTAAACTGAATGTGCTGTTTACCCCCAGGGCACTTAGAGCAGTTGCTGATTTCTGTAACTCGTGGGTCATTTTAGTTTAAAAAATGGTAGTGAAAATATGAAATATGCCTTCTCAGAGAGAGTTCACTGCCTTCTGAGTTAAACTAGGAAAAATCTGGTCACATAAACAAAAATCTTTTCTAGACACAAGTTTCGCTAAGCTGCTTATATTTCTCTGATACTCATTCTCTGCAAGAAAAATGGCTTTTAATTGTGCTGATCCACTTTGGGAAGAGAAGGGATCCAAATCCTGTGGTAAACAATAATAATGCCTTTTGAAGACTTCTTAATCTGATTGATTGAGTTTGGGAATGGAAGGCAGCTGGAACCTGCCAGTTCTTTTTGCTGACATGAGATTTAACCTCTGTCTGCTCTTTCAGCAGGAACTTCCCAGCTTACTGTGTTCATACATTAATATATAAAGGTTTATATATTTCAAGCTGTGGCAGTGCAGTGCCTTAGCAGCTGTACCTGCTGTTGGCTTGGACATCTCTGTTTCAGGGTCAGGTGCCCTTGGCAAGGTGTGGTGGGATATTTGCCACACCCTTACCTATGATCTTGTAGCCTGAGTGAAGGATTTTGCTCTCCAGGGTTGCTAGTCCAGCATTAAATTTACTCTGAAAGTAACTGGGAGAAGAAAACTCCAAGGATTAACAATGGATTTTTTCCCCCTCCTTCCTGGGAAAATAACCTTCTTGTCTTTCAGTTGTAAAAGCTGTCAGGAATATTTAGTAGACTTTCAAGGTCTCCCCTTTGTCATTTCTCAAGACCTAGAGAACTCCATCTGTGCTGCTGGATCCACTCAGCTGTCTGCTTCTGCTTCTCTTATTTCCTGCACTGTCCAAATTTTTTGAGGTGACTCTGTGGTTTTTGCAGTCTTCACTGCAGGGTTGTGAATTTGCTGCAGATGAGATCTCAGTGACCACAGAGTCAGGCATTGACAGTGAACCTGCTCAAATTAGGTTGGACTTTTGAATTGTGGATTTTGTTAGTAAAGAATAAGCTGTGTATTTTGGAAGCTCTTACATTAGAGAAGGAATAGTTGATATTAGTGTCACAAACCTTTTTTTGAGCTCTGGTAAATGAGAGCTAACAGAAATCAACTTTTAAGAATGCACTCAGCATTTGTTTAGGTTTCAGTACCCTGGATTGTGATCCCTTCAAACCACACTAGGCAATTTTCCTAGTGCAAAACCAGACTTCTGAAAGGATATACTCTCCCCTCTTGAAGCATGACAAAGCAAAAGTCTGCCTTGATGTTCTTCCAGTGCAGGTCACCTTTAAAATAAAATATTCATGTGCAGTGTTCAGTATTTTCAGTAGGGTGTTTTCCCATTAATACTGCCAAATATTATTAATCTGTTTCAGTTCGAGTCAAAAAGAAGCTTAAAGTCTTGATAGGTGAAGTGAGGTTGATGTCCTCGGTACTTTGAGGAACGTTTAAGGAGCAGTGGTTGGCATTAAGAGGGGATTTGCTCTAAGAAAGGAAACAGCAACGACAAGAGCTGGAAAGAACTGGAATTCCCTGCAAGGAATCAGTGGTGAAGGAAAGAAAACACAATTTATGCTCAGCCTTTCACGTAAGGCAGGGCTGCTGCCGCGGGGTCTGGGCAGGAACTGCTGCTGTTAATTTCAGTGACATTTCATTTTATGTCTTTTTTTCTCCTAACCCTTTAAACCTTCTTGTGGAAGAAGTAGTTGAGGAGCTTAGTTTTTGTCTTGTCACTCAGGTTTCTGGCGAGCCTCCAGCGCCTGAATGTCACCATCACCCGAGCCCGGTTCAGCCTCTTCATCCTGGGCCGGCTGCAGACGCTCATGGTAGGTGCAGTGGGGATGGAGAGGGCTCTGTGAGCCACCCCTGGGCTGGGGCACCGAGCAGCACCCTCAGACTGCTCCAGTCTGTGCAAGAAAATGAATTTTGTGTCCTGCAGGGTCTCTGGTTTTTGTGCTTTCCCGAGGGCGGGAGGGGGTTGTGTTAGTTCGCCACTAGGGGGCGCGAAAGCCCCGCGCCTCCGAGGGGAACCCCTGGAAATTGAGAAATTGAGAAATTTGTCATTTTTGGAAGTTCTGATGGCTCAAAGTGCCTTCCCTGTGTTACAGCAGCCAGAGTGTCTGTTGCTGTTTTGCACCTGAAACATAAGATTCTTCCATTCCAGAAGGAACATAGCATTGGTTTCCATGACAGTTGTGTCAGGTACCTTGATTAAAGAGGTTATACATCCTCTGACACCTCTGTCCATTTGTGTTGATTTCTTGCTGGTAACAGGGTTTTTTTCTTTTTTTTTTTTTAAGGGAGATGAAAACTGGAATCACTTGATTCAGGATGCTCAGAAAAGAGGTGCCATTATTAGGACAACAGAAAAAAATTACAAGAAAGAAGCTCTCAGGATTTTGAAGCTCAGGCCACCAGGACAGCCCCCACCCAAAGGAGGGACTATGACATCTCCTGTGGTGCAGGCTGCTTCTTCCAGTGGCAAGAGGAGTGAGCCTGGAAATTCTGGGAACAGCCCACGGGAAGTTGCTGCTGGCCCTGGCCATGCCATGCCCCAAGGAAGCCGAGGACCCACACAGCCTGCAGGGACTGCAGCTGCAGATTCCAACAGGGGCAGTGCCCCTGCATCTGTTGGGGCTGCAGCAGCAGATTCCAGGAGGGGCAGTGCCCCTGCAGCCATGGGGGCTCCAGCTGCAGATTCCAGGAGGGTCAATGCCCCTGCAGCCATGGGGGCTGCAGCAGCAGATTCCAGGAGGGTCAATGCCCCTGCATCTGTTGGGGCTGGAGCTGCAGATTCCAGGAGGGGCAGTGCCCCTGCAGCCATGGGGGCTGCAGCAGCAGATTCCAGGAGGAACAGTGCCCCAGCACCCTCAGGGACTCCACCTGCAGATTCCAGGAGGGTCAATGCCCCTACATCTGTTGGGGCTGGAGCTGCAGATTCCAGGAGCAGCAGTGCCCCTGCACCCTCAGGGACTCCATCTGCAGATCCCAGGAGGGGCAGCAGTGCCCCTGCACCCTCAGGGACTCCATCTGCAGATCCCAGGAGGGGCAGCAGTGCCCCCAGCCCCTCGGGGGCTGCAGCCCTTGGTGCCATTGCAGAGAAGCCCCGGGACCCCAGGCTGGCCAGCCTGGCCAGTCGAGCTGAAGCCAAAGGCAAGGAGCAGCCCTTGAACAGCCACCGGGCAGCCCAGAGCACGCCAGGATCAGCAGCACAGCAAGGCCTGCACGTGTCCTCAGCTGCCAGGGGTCAGGTTTGCAGAACAGAAAGTGCCAGGAAGGCCCAGCAGACAGCAGGACAGGGCAGTGTGCTGCCCCCAGCCCCTCCCTCAGCCCAGCACGAGGGTGACCGCAGAGCAGCCGTGTCCAAAAGCGGTTCCAGAGCCCCCAGGGAAGGAGGTCAGAGCAGTGGCACTGAGTGGAGCAAAGACTCTCGTGGTTTGTCAAGGAGACCATCCCAGGAATCACCAGAGAACACAGAATCAAGCTCTGCCAAGAGGAGAAAGTTCTTTCACTGACTTCACTATCGGCTCATTACTGAAAATCTATTCCCAGATTTCTGTCTAGCAAGGACTGTATTTTAAATTATTTAGCACAGCTGGAACTCCCATCTATTGATACCACTACTATCAGAGGATCTCTTTCCCATCCTGTCCCTAATTGTGAAGGGAGTTAATACCTGACAGATGGTACCTTTGAGGTTTTGAAAAGAGAAGTTGAGTAGCTGCATTGCTTGGAAGAGCAGTGGGTTTAGTCATCTAGGAAGCTAAGGTTGTAAATGTTTAACAGTGTATATTTGTACAGTATACAGAATTATTTTAAGATATTTGGCAAATACATAGCTTCTTGTTTTCTTGTGTAAATGCTAATTTCTTAGAGATGTAATTTTTTTATGAAGAACCAGAGTAAAGCAAAAACAAAACCCAAGAACCCAACCCCAAAATCCAAAAGACAGACTTCTTTTCCCTTTTCACTAATTAATTTATTTCATAGCAAAACTGAATGTTGAAAATGTGGTACCAGTGGTTCTTGGTAGTGCTCCACTACTGCCTCAGGGAAGAGTGAGGCAGATGTACATTGGTTGAATGGAGAGAATTCTACTTATTTTGTATATTTTATTGCCTGTTTTTATAGGAAGAAAAGAGTTTTTGTTTATACAAATGTGCCTTGAGTTTTGCTCTTGCTGCTGCTCTATCAGTTGGAATCCCTGTCTTGTTGCAGTGGCAACACAATCTGCAGATTAAAACCTGTGAGGTCTGTTTGGTCCCACTGTGTCCCTGTGAGGAGAAATCAACAGCACTGTGCAATCTTGGTCCAAAATCTAGTTAACACTTATTGGTGATATCACTTGAGTTTCTATGTATGGAGATTTTGGAGATGACAGGGATGAAAAGGACAGGTAGATCTTTCTAGGTGCTACTGCTGGATTCTTTCCACTGTGCTGATGAAGAACATGCAGCCAGTAAAAGAGGATGGCAAAAAAACCAAATTATTTTTAAGAAAACCTTCCTCACATCATAACATTTCACACTAAAACTGGAATTATTTCTACTAAGAATTCCTTTGGGTTGCTGTGAAGTACCAGTGTCTGTTTTCTGGAGCCTGTGTGTGTCTCAGGAGGTGAAGAGCAGCTTTTCACGTGCACTGAGTTTTGTGTGGAGGTAACCTGAGGGTGCAGGGCTCAGGGATGGAGGAGCTGCAGGCTTGGTGCCAGGTTGTGCCATCTCCAGGTGTGTTCAGGGACAGCCTGAGCAGGGAGTGTCCTGCTGTCCCTTGTCACAGCATTGTGGCAGTGGCTTTGATGGAGCAAGTCAGCCACAGTTTTTAGGCATCATCTTCAGTTCCATTTTTGTTCTTGCAGGGATAATTCCAGCTTTGTCCTTTGACCCTCTGCCAGGCAGGGCCCAGCTCAGGGAGACACCAGTGCCTTACTCTGCCCAGCACCAGGTGCTGCTTCAGGCTTTAATTGCCAGGAAAACTCATCCCTAATGCATCCACACCCAGAGCAAATCTCCTTTACTGGTAGGAGCTGCCTTGGAGGTGTGTGGGGAGGCTTTTATTGCTGCCTGGGCCTGTCCAGCTCCTTGTGCTGTGCAGGACTGAGTGTTTCAGTGTGATGGGGAGAATCTGGGAGATCCCTGTGAGGTGAGATCAGCATCTGTGCATTGTTCAGCTTTAGTTATTTGTTATGTTGCATTCTGAATCCTTCAGTGACCCCTGACTCCTCCTGGCAGCCCTGTGTGCTCTTCTCCAGCTGCTGTGACCCTTGTGACTCTGCTGAGTGACTCTGACCTTAACAAACTGGACATTTCACTCACTCCCCATCACACCTGTGTGTTATTCCCCTTTATGTTAATAGGAATATTTAAAAACTGTCATCTTCCAAGCCCCTTGGCTCTTGTTGGCAGGGCTGTGCTGCCCTGCCTGCTGTTTGTACTTAGCACATTAAGAGGCTGCTGCTCTGCAAACCCCATGGCTGTGGAAGCCATTTGGACTGTCTTGATGTAAATAAAGTGAAGCTGGCAACAAAATTAATGAGGAAATGCTTTTCTGGTTATCAAAAGCAATTTGGTCACAAGAATGTTGCTGTGAAACTTTTCTTCCAGTTTTCTTCCTTCCTTAGCCTGCATTTCAGAACATGTTCTGAGAGCAGTACTTGCCACGTGCTGGAAGGAATTTTGTTTTGACATTTCATTTTTGTTGTACTCTATAATGCCTGTGTTTTTCCATAAATCATCTTTGAGGTGTGTTCAGTGGCCCAGACCTTTTTGCTGGTTTCATACTAGATTTATCTGACTTAAGTTGTCAGTCTTCAGCAGTAGATTATTGCTGCCATGTCAGTCTGTATCATTAGTCCTGTATTTGTCAATAAAAACATGCTTGGGTTATTGCACTTCAAACACTTGTCCCTCTTCACAAACCTCTCAGAGCAGGTTTGTAGCTGTAGCTTCTTCTCCTGTTTATACCTGGAAAACTGAGCAAAATCCAATCCAAAGCACACTTCTCACTGACTCAAATCTGCAGTAAGGAACAAACAGATCAGGTACAATTTTCATTAATTCTCTGTGTGGTACAAAGCAGTGAGTAGTGATGGGCACTTAGTGTGTAAGCTGTGAGTAAAGACTTGCTGTAGTCATTTATAACTGCTCAGAGCTGGTGGCCCTTGGAGGAAGCATTGCAGTGGTTACTGAGTGTTAAAGTTGGAAAAGTCAGTAAAGAAATGTACTCAACACAACTTTATGTAAAACACTTTATTGGAGGCTGTGCCAAAACCCTTTGGATGAAGCAGTATCCAGGTTTTTGTAGAGGCTTCCATGCTGCTTCCAAGGCTGGAGCTGAATTCTCAGTGCAAAGCCAGTCCCCTGTGTTCTTGGGAAGGAGGGAAAGTCTCCTGTAAGAGCTGGACCATGTTTTGTTCAGGGTTTTTCAGAGTGTGGAAGTTTTTTTTAATTTATTCTTTGTACACAAAACAGGCTTTGCAGCAAAGGTGGGGTATAACTGGTTATTCCTTTTCCCTTTAAGGTTTGCTGTAGTTGTTTTCCATGTTGTTGTTCCCAATCATGGTGATGTGAGAGCGTGGCAGGTGCTTGTCTAGTCTGTGTTCCTTAGCTCTGGTCACTGTGCCCTGTGCTGGGCTCTCTGTGGGACAGTTCTGATTGTTTATCAGTTTATCACCTGCTCTGGGAAGTGCAGGAGGGAGGTGTTGGCTCCTCGCTGGGTGGGACCAAGGGGTGCTGAGAGCTGGAGGTGCCACTGGATTGTGCCAGGCTCTGTGGGGACACGAGGGACAGCAGCCTCTCCCTCCTGCCAGTCTCTCACTCCCAGTGCTGGTGGGACCATGAGTCCTTACAGTGCTGTCTCCTAATTAGCAGCTGGGTCTAATGAGTGGTGCCACAGGAGCTGGGAGCCAGGGGTGCAGGCTGGCAAGGCACTTCTGCTAATCCATGGACTGGGAATAGTCCCCACCCCTGCTGCACTCACGGGGGCAAGCACAGAGCAGCCTGGGCTTCCAGAGCAACACAGGACTTGTGCCTGCATCAGCTGGGGCTAAACAACATTCCCAAACAACACCTGAAAAATAACAATGGAAATCCAGTAATTCCAGAGCTGGCTTTTGCTTTTTGGCAGGCTCTGAAGTGTGGTGAGAAGGCAGAGAGCAGAGCAGCCTAAACTGGAGCTGGGCTGTTCATTCACAGCAGCCCCATAGATGAGCAGAACCATGGTCCTAAAAGTGCAAGATGCTCTCTCCATTGTGCATGAATAAATGATGGATGAAATGACTGCTGGATTGTAAATGGAATTTATAATGTTAATGATCTAATACAGTCTCTTGCCACAACGGGTCTCCTTTCTTGTCTTTTTAAGCTGCTTGGAAAGGAGCCCAGTGCCTTATTCTTTAGTGCAAATAAATGTAAGCTAAGCAGCCTTGTACATTGAATATCACTGGCATGAGACCTCCTGGCCATATGTACCTGTCTGCTGCTCAGCCCTTGGCTCATTTGCCACCAACTCCCAGGAAAAGCATGATAGAAAAGAAGGTGGTCTGAGAGCACATTACATCTGGTATTGGGAAAACACAGAAAACCTGATTTTATAGCCTGGTGCAGCTGTGCAACATTGCCACTGATTTCACTGTGGCATTAAGGAAGAGCTCCCTTTGCTACAGAGGAACCCCATCAGTTTCCCCTCTATTTTAACCCCTAGGGTGACCCAGAGTGGGCTCAGGATGGGGCTTTTGGAGCCTGCTATTGTTGCTGGCAGTTATGTGGTGAAAATGGGTGGGTTAAGGCTTTCCTCACACGTTTCACCCTGCAGTGAAAGTTGTTAGAGCACCTTGAGAATCAAAAAGCCAAAGGAGCCTTCAGGAGGGTCTGAAGCTTTTCTCTGCATCTCAAATCAGGCTGTGATTTTTTTAGCCATTTTCTGTGTGATCGTGGCCAAACTCTCCAGCTCCCAGCCAGAAGGGATGTGGATATAAAGTTCTCCAAAACCCAGCTCTGCTCTTATTTGTGAGCAAGAACATTCAGCTCTTCCTTTACACTTTGTTTTATTTACATTTGAGGCTTCTCATGAAAGCAAATTACAGAGCAGAACAGGGCAGTGAGACCATTTTATTCCCATTAAAAAGTGTTGGTTCTCTCGCTCTCCAGCCTCTGCAGGGCTCCTCACGAATCACTTGCAGATGAGATGTCTGCTGCTTCATCTTTAAAAAAACAAATAACATACCTGGGAACTGGCAATGGAATTCTTTCCCCACGCCTGTCTCCAGCTCCCAGGAACTGTAGCTTTAACATTTTACCTGGCAAGTGAGCAAATGGGCATCAGGAAGGTTTTTCTTGCCTTGGGGCTTTTGGTTGTTTAGATTTTTCAGAACTCTGAATAGTTAAAATCAGAGTAGAATTTGAAGTAAACAAGAAAAATCAAATGCTCTACTTGTGCTGTTTGGAGAGGTCACTCTTTGCAGACAGAAGTGTAATTTAAAAACTTTTCCAAACCAATCAAATGCTGGTGACAGGACGCACATGGAACCTCTTGAAAGAGCATAAGTGGCTTTTCTCAGAAGGAGAAGTACCTTTTGGGTAACCTTTCCACAAGTAAAGTATCCAGCTCATTGGACAACTTCTCCCATTTGGAAGCAATAACTGATGTACAAAACTTCTGCCTTAGAGATGAACTTTGGGAGCTGTGGGTACTTGCAGTGATGGTTTCTCTGTGTTGTTTCAATGATGCTCTGTTCTCTTTGTGCAGACACCCTGCTAACAGATGTTTGCACTTAATGGGTCTTCAGTGCTGCAGATCTCAGGAGCTTTAAATTGTTTTCTTGAACACTAAGTGTAAGTTTTGTGTGAGAGGTTTTCTCTTCTGCCTTGCATTTTGTGATTCCAAGTTCTACAGCACATGTGACTCTAAAACCCCAAAGCCAAACTGCCAATACCCAACCAACCAAGAAAAAAGCCCCAAACCTAGAAAGGTCAAGTGTAGTTTTCAGCAGCCTTCATTCCTGGTCTGCTCTGAGCTTTGCTGTGCCCTTCTGAGGTTATTTTTCTACAGGAATTTGGTGCTGCTGCTGCTTGGCACGTTCCTGCAATAAAAGTCTGTGTTTGCAGGGAATCTGCTGGGTGCAGAGTTTGGCTGGCTTTATGAAGTAGTAAATTTTCTGTTGCTTAATCTAATATTCTAGAGAAAAACAGTCGTGCAGGCAAAGGAGAATGTTGCTTCACCCTGCAGAAGTGCCATTAGAGATCTTGATCTTGTTACAGTATTTGCTATTACTTGTAAGAACTGTAACATATTTAAGGTCTGCTGCAGTCAGAAAGCACAAAGAAATGAGTGAGTGTCCAACAGAGAGCAACCAACTGTGCTGAAGCCAGCGAGGCAAGGCTGGGGCCAGCCCTCTGCCTCAAGGAGCAAATCAGGGTGAGCTGAACCCTCTCTTACTTTATAGTGGATTAACTAAGCCCTGTGCTCTGCCTCTGTGATGTTAAACCCTGCTCAGAATGTGTGTTGCTCTTTGAAGTGACAATACCCATCCTGCACCTTCACTCAGGGTTTTCTCTCCTTTTCCAAAGCTCACCTGTCAAAGAAACCAGCCTAGAACTGAACCAGCTGGAGTTGGGGGCGTCCCCCATCCTCTAAACCTGCACTCAGTCATCTCCTGGCTTGGCAAGTATTTGGATATGACCACACCAGGGCTCCTGTGTTTATGACATTCCCATTGAGCTGAGTTACTTCTTGTCTCTGGTTTCTCCTGCCTTCATTTATGTGCTTGGCTGTAAATGCCTCGTCAGACAGGAGCATGTTGATGAGCCTTAATGAGTTAATATAATCCCTGTGAGCTCTATATTGCTGCTTAAAAATCCTGGCTGTGGTTGCTTTAAAATACAGCATTTTCTGCAAAGCTACATCATGGCACCATCTGGAGGGGGCTGCAGTGGGGCTGGGACAGCTGAGGTCCCCATGGAGAAGCATCCCTGCCCTAGCCAGCCATTTCCTGCTGCAGGCTCGTTTGGAAATGGCCTTTTCACACAAGACCAGAGCTTATTATATCACTCAGACTTTGCTCATTGTCTACAGTTAGTAGTCTAACCTAGGCTCAGCAAAGTAATTAGGAGAAATAATTAACAGCTCTCAGTGATGAAGCAACCTCTCTCTCCCTCCCCTCTCCCTCGCCGTGTGGTGCACCTTGGTAGTGACTCAGAAAACACAGGAGGACATTATGAATCCAAAAATAAGTCTTTACCTGTAATTAACTGTGCACACAAAAAGGAAAACGTGGTGATCAAGCAGCCATTAATAGTTGCTTTACTGGAGAAGGATACACCAGAATCAAATGCTCATGGTAAAATGTCCCTTTAGATCGTGGTTCTGTTATAACATTTAATCCAAACAAAAATAAGTCTCTACCAAAAGAAGAATTTGACCCGTACACCATACGGACATGTGTGGATAAGACACTGCGCTCCTCACGTTCCAAACGCCTCACGGCCCCTGTGTTCTCCATAAGTGCAAGAAAACAAAACCCAGCCATGAAAATACAAAATCAATGCAGCAACTACAGTCGTAGGCAACAGTATGTGCGTGGCCAGGCCGGGCCCGTGGTGGGATGTGGGATTTGCAGCAGGGATGGACCGGAGTCCCCTCTCCCCTCCCTCCCCTCCCCTGCGTGCTGGGGCTCTGCTCTTGTCACCACAGGCTCTCCCAAACCAGGACGCTAAGAGGAGGGAAAATAAAAACACCCCAGCCTATACCAAAGTAAATAAAGTAATAATAAAAAAACCATCCCTCGGATCGCGGCACTGTTCTGGAGCCCCGGGCCGCCCTGTGCGGGGCAGGACAGGTCCCGTGCGGGGCAGGACAGGTCTCTGTGCGGGGCAGGACAGGTCCCTGTGCCAGGAGGGCGGGCGGGCCGTGTCCCGCACAGAATGTCGCTGCTGCGGTCCCCGTGTCCCTCACAGAATGTCGCTGCTGCTGTCCCCGTGTCCCCAGCGGGCACGGAGCCCGGGCTGGCCCCGCGGGCAGCACCCAGCGCCGGGCTCCCTGCGTACCTCTCTGCTTGGAAAGTGGCCCCAAAGACGTTGTGCAAGTCCTAGCGTGAAGGAAGGCGGAGGAGGAGGCGCTGGGGACGGCCACCCGTCACCTCGGTGTCGCCAGGTCCCCGGGCTGGGCTCGCTGTGCAGCCTCAGAGATCCACCCAGCCTGGCAGCTGCAGGGCGAGCATCCCCAGCGCCAGGGCGGCCGGGCTGCCGCGGGCACCGGGAGCACCGTCACAGTCCTTCTTGTCCACCTCGCACCGCGACTGCTGGCACAGGACGCCCTTGAAGCCCACGGGGCAGATGCAGCGCTGGTTCTGGTAGCAGGTGCCGCCGTTCTGGCAGAGCAGGAGCTCGTCATCGCACACATTGGCTGCAGGGGGAGAGGGAGAGGTGTTACCCTGCAGGGTTAAACCCCTTGGCTGCTGCAGGAGCTAGATTTGAACTCGTAGGGGTTAAATTAGGGGGTGAGAGGGAGAGGAGCAGGTGTTACCCTGCAGGGTTAAACCCCTTGGCTACTGCAGGAATTAGATTTTAGCTCCTAGGGTTAAATTATCCCACTGCAGGATGAGAGGTGCAGGCAGGGTTAAACCTGCAGGGTTAAACCCCTTGGCTGCTGCAGGAATTAGATTTTAGCTCCTAGGGTTAAATTATCCAGCCCTCCCAGCACTAGAGTACCACCATCATAATTTCTGGAAAATCCCCTTGCCCAGGATTTCTCTCCTGGGAAGTTGAAAAGCCTCAAAGAAAAATGAAAACAGTAATTATCTGATTTGCTTTTCCTGTGTTTTGCTGCTTTGGAATGTGTTTGGACATTGTTTACCAACAGGTGATTGTTTCATTGGTTTCATGTGAATTGTTTTTACTTATTGGCCAATCACAGCTAGCTGTGTTGAGGCTCTGGAGAGAGTCATGAGTTTTTCAGTAGTATCATTTAGCCTTCTGTCTGTATCCTTTCTGTATTCTTTAGTATAGTTTTAGTACAGTATCCCTTAATATTATATAGATCATAAAATAATAAATGATCATTCTAAGAACATGGAGTCAGATTCATCCTTTCTTCCTTTGTCTGGGTTCATCTGGGAACCCCACAAATACAAGACTAGAGCACTTCCAAGGCCAGCAGAATGCAGTGGAGGGGTGCAAAGCTATAAAGCTACATATCTATATAACTTTATATAGCTAAAAAGCTATAACTTTTCCATGGCCAAAGCTATAAAATAATTTTGGATTTGGGAGGAATGGCCGGAACCTGCTCCCCCTGCACCCCGAGCATCGTGGGGCACCCGAGCCAGCGGTGCTGGAGGTGCTGCTCCTGTTTGGAGGCCCCTCTCAGCTGCCTGGCCCTGCAGGTGGGTACTCACGGAAGCAGCCCTGTCTCCAGTAGTAGTTGGGCAGGCAGTCGTCACACTTGGGCCCCGTGGCGCCTTCCCTGCACTCACAGTAGCCGGTCTCGTTGCAGCGGTCGTGCATGGAGCCGATCTGGTTGCAGTTACATTCTGGCCAAAGACAGGGAGGTCAGAGCCTGTCCTGCCCGGGGTTCAGCTCCCTGAGGGAGGGGCTGGGGGCTTTGGAGAGGTCTGGAGATGTGCTGTGGAGGAGAGCTTAGGGACCAAGGGGCTGGGAGGACACGTTGGCCTGAGAGGTCCCAACAGCGCAAACAGCCACGGGGGCAAAGGCCAGCCCTCTTTGGAGCTGAGCAAGGCATCTGAATTCAGTCAGAAAGGCTTTTCACTGTGAGGCACAGGGTGCCCAGAGAAGCTGTGGCTGCCCCTGGGTTCCTGGAAGAGTCCAAGGCCAGGTTGGATGGGGCTTGGAGCAATCTGGGATAGTGGAAAGTGTCCCTGCCCATGGCAGGGGGTGGAACTAAACATTTTTCAACCCAAAGTGTGATTCTAATTTTTAGGCTTTGTTTTGAGGGAAGAGATGCCTTGGCAGGCTGCAGAGACTGTACCAGCTGCCATCCTTGCTGAGCATGCAGGTGGGCCCCACACCCTCCAGAGAGGGGCTGAATGAGGCCCACTCAGAATGAAGACAGGGCTGGGGCCGTGCTTACCTACACTGACATTTCCTGTGCTCACCTGTGCAGACACTCACAGACACTCTCTGTGCTTACCTATGCAGACATTGCCCGTGCTCACCTACACAGACACTCTATGCTCACCTGTGCAGACACTCACAGACACTCTCCCTGCTCACCTACACAGACTCTCTGTGCTCACCTACACAGGCACTATTATCCCTGCTCTCTGTTCTCACCTATGCAGACACTCTCCCTGCTCACCTGTGTAGACACTTACACACTCTCTGCTCTCACCTATGCAGACATTTCCTATGCTCACCTACACAGACACTCCCAGACACTCTCCCTGCTCTCCCCTATGCAGATACCCCCTGCTCTCACCTATGCAGACATTCCCTATGCTCACCTGTGCAGATACACACACTCCCAGCTCTCACCTATGCAGACACTCTCTGCTCTCACCTATGCAGACATTCCCTGTGCAGACACTCCCTGCTCTCCCCTATGCAGACACTCTCCCTGCTCTCCCTGCTCTCACCTGTGCAGACACTCTCCCTGCTCTCTCTGCTCTCACCTATGCAGACATTCCCTGTGCAGACACTCCCTGCTCTCACCTGTGCAGACACTCTCCCTGCTCTCTCTGCTCTCACCTATGCAGACATTCTCGTCGTCCAGCTCGGCGGAGCTGTTGCGGTAGAAGCCCAGGCGGCAGTGCTGGCAGTGCTGGCCCCGCGTGTTGTGCTTGCAGCTCACGCAGGTCACCACGTTCAGGAAGTCGATGTAGCTGCAGCGGTTGGAGTGGCCGTAGCACTCGCAGTCTGTGGAGGAGAGGAGGGGACAGCTGGGGACATGGGCATGGAGTGGCTTTCCCTGGTGCTGTGGAGGAGGGTCCTGCCCGAGGGAGTGCAATGGCCACTGCCAGAGCAGGGCTGGGGTGTGCTGGCAGGAGGAGTGCACACAGCTCTCCACCACCATGGGGGGATCAGGCTGGAAATCATCACTCAGAGAGCAGAGCAGAGTCTGGGTCCTGGAACCTTGGGGTGTGGGCAGGCAGGAGCCAGCCCCCTGCAATCCCAGGACTTGGTTTCTTTCAGAAACTGCATGTGGAGGGGAGTCAGGTGTTAATTACAGAGCTGCCTTGTTAGTGACCAGAGCCTGGGTTGGCTCTGGGGAGGCTGCAGGACCTGTGAGGAGCCCTGGCAAAGGCTCTGCCTCGCTGGGAACAGTGGGATGGGGCTGGCAGAGGTGCTCTGGTGGAGATGGAGCTGCTGTGTGTCCAGGTAAAACCTCACAGCCTCTCCTTTTCCCTCTGTGTCCCTTCTCAGCCCCTTCCTGTTGTACCTGTCTGTTCTGAAGGGTGCTGGCTCTCGGGTTAAATGTTTAAAATAAGCCTATGCAAGGCAGTGTGGCTTGTGTGGGATCCTTCAACAGCTGTGGACAGGTGTGTGGAGGTTTGAACCAGGGCTTGCCTAGCACAGCACAGCCTGCAAAGGCTGCTGGTGGGGTGGGAGATGCCACCATCACTTGGCCAAGTGCCCTCATCCCCAGGGCTGGCCTCTCTCAGCTGTGGACACGTGTTAGAAAACAATCTGCGGGTGAATTTGTACTCAGGGGGATTGGATTTTGTGCTTCTTGTGTTTGCTTTTTGTTACCATGGCTTGGGTTGGTGAAACCCAGGTGCTGGATCTTACTGAGAGTGTGTAGATATTTGAGTTTATATAGTGAGATGTGCAACTCAGGAGAAAAGGAGTTGTGGCCCAGCTGGCCTGGTCAGGAGGTTCCCAGCCAGCAAGGACAGGGAATAACATGAGCAGAAACAGCCTCAGCCAGGTCTGAGCTTTCAGAGCCTTTGGAGCTGGGGCTGTGCTCCAAGCAGGACATTAAACACTGAAGGATGGCAGGGAAGGGTGTGGGCTGGCATGCACATGCAGCTGGAGGAGGAGATGTGATCAATGACATGATGACCAGGGAAGAAGGGGCAGGGCAGAGGTTTCCCCATGGTTCACAGCTGCCTGAGGAGGAGCTGAGAGTCTCTTGTGATCTCTGTGAAGTAACTTCTGCTTCATCAACTGATAATCAAAGAATTTCAGCTCAAATGCTGCCTGCTGCAATTCCCAGGTGTTGTTTCAGACTAGGGAAGCACTGCTACACACAGCCTACAGCTAACCACGGCTCAGATAGACCCTCCCCACCTTCTCCATGTCTGATTCTGCAGGACCACATCACCTGAGTGAGGTCAGGGAGCCCTGGAGCTCCTCCCTCCCTCTGCTTACCTTTGTATGTTTCAATGGGAGCCACTGGGCCAGAGTTTGGTTTGAGCCGGATGAGTTTTGAGCTCTTTGAGGATGCTTGAGAAAAATCAGAGAAAGGCTTTTTCTCCCAGCTTGGCAGCACCCCGTGCCCTCCCCTGCCACGAGAACAATGCCGAGCCAAGAGCACCGTGCTGGCAGCACTGGCATCCATTTCTGCAGCTGCTACATTTTCCTCTTCCCCCTCCCTTCCTCAAAGTCCTATCCATGCATTGAGTGTTCCATGCATCACTCGATGCACAGCACTGCTGCAGAGCTGGGAGCAGCTACTCACACCTGCCCCCTTTATGGGTGCCTGCTGGTGTGGCTGGGGATAAGGATCTACAATTCACAAACCATTTTTTACTGGCCACGGAGGCCAGGCCAGCTGGCACCCAAAAATCTGCCGGGAGGACGAGCGCTACGGAGGTGGCATCTGGCAGGGGTTGCTAGAGGGTCCTGCAGGGCAGGTGCTGCTCCACGCTGGCCCTTCCCCAGCAGCACATACCTGTCTTTTTCTTGTGCTTCTTGCCTGCAGAGTGTGCTGTGCGCCCTGGTTTGCTCTTCGGAGCCGCTGCGCCGGAGATGGAACAGGTCAGAGAGCTGTGCTGGGAGGGGGCTCCAGGGCCACGTTACCCCGTTCCCTCAGGGGGAAAGGGCTGTCCCAGCTGGAATGGGCTCCCTGGGGGTTGTGCTGCCCGCACAGAATGACCCAGCCCTGGGGGTAAAGGCCGCCAAGCCTTGGGAGGGTTTGTGCTTTCTCGAGGCCAGGCTGAGCAGCACTGGGGTCCCACGGGGTGTTTGGAAGTGGGGTCTGGATCCATTGGATTTTTTGTGGAGTTTATGCCCTTGCAAGTGCTGGGTGGCCAGCTCCAGCCACCTGTCTTGGTCACATCCTCACAGTGACAGTGGTGGCAGGAGGTGGCCCTGCTCCCCATGGGCTCGGCCGTGGTCAGGGTGCACCCGCTCCTGTCCCCAACACCAACCCTGAAGCTGCTGGTCTCCAGGGCCCTGCTGGTCTCCATGGCTTTCCTTGGCCCCAGACTGCCCAAAAAGGCCTCCCTGGGGCTGGATGAGCTGATCTGGATGCTCTGAGTAGGAGATTGTACAATGGGGGCTTGTGCTGAGGACAGCTGGGTGTCCTGGCCTGTGGCACTGAGGGAGAAACCTGCCCTGTCCCACTTGGGGACAGGCCTGGCCTTACCTCTCATGCTCTCAGGAGGCTCTGGTGGCTTCAGCTTCTCTCCAAGTGCTGCTGTGTTTGGTAGATCATCACAGGTGGCATCAGAGAGAATATCAGATTTAAAACAGATCCCCCCTGGTTTGCTTGGCAGGGTGGCAAAGGGACACTGGAAGCTCTAGGCAGGTGTCTAGGCTGGGTCACTGGAGCTCTATCTGGTTGAGGATGTGCTGAAGCAGGAAGGAGAGACAAAGTCTCCTCAAATTTAGCATCTCTAAGTGTGAAGAGAGGCAGGAAAAATATTCCTAAGGGGAAGGTGTGGGAGCTGCTGGACAGCTGAGTGTTGGCATGTGGTCCTGGCACTGCCCAGGCACAGAGAGAAGCCAGATCTGCAGAGCACTGCCAAGGCAAAGCTGTCAGCCCTCCTGGCCCCTTGGTGTAGCTCCATCCTTGTCACTGCAGCAGAAGCAGCTCTGCCTCTCTGTGAGCCCACACAGGCCCGGGATGCCGGGATCTGCACAGGAGGGATGCTAAAGCCTATGGCTGGAGTGAGCTACAGCAATCTCAGGTGGGAAAGGGGAGCTGAGCACCAAGGGCAGCTACCAGAGCGTGTGTGTGGTGGGAACCCTGAGGAGGAGCAGCCTCAGCCTCAACTTTCTCTCTTCAGCCAGAGAAAAACCTCCCAAGGCTCCCACCCAGAGCACCTCAGGCAGCCACAGAGGAGCCTGAGCCAGGAAATGCCTCAGAAGGATCTGAACAACACAGGCCCATCCACTCACAGGGAGATTCTGCTCTACAAACAGGCTCCAGCCTCGGGAGATGACAGGATTTCCATGATCCCCTCTGTTCACACCAGCAGCAAGCTGTGAACAATCCCTTCCACCGCTCACCCTGCTCATCTTTCATGTACAGACTCAACCCCGAGGCTCAGCCCAGCTGCGTGCAGGGCACAGACCAGCCCCGAGCTCCTTGCTGGGCAGGAGGAGGAGAGAGCCATGGAAAACACAGATGCAGAGCTAGGAACTACAGCACTCTCTGAGCTGGTTCTCGCTGGCAGGACCCAGCTCAGCCCTGTGGCTCCTACCTTGTGCTCCTGGGCCAGCCTTGGCTGGGGGAGAGCCCACCTGCAGCGGGGCAGCTGCGGACAAGCCGGGGTAGTCTTGCAGTGATCAAAGGGAAAATGGTGTTACTGGGGGAGCTGGAGTCCCACAAAAGCCCTGCAGCATTCCCACAGGGAGGCAGAGCCCCAAATCCAGCGCCCAGCCCTGTGCCATGGGGGATGAACTGTGAGGGGCAGTGGGTGCCGAGCTGCCCTGTGCTCACACCTGAGCCTGCGCCCCTCTGCTCTGAAACAACAGCACACACACCTGGGATGGAGCCACCAAGCCCTGGTTTCCAATGCCAGCCTCCACACCCTCCTTCAGGCTCTGCTGCTCCCTCAGAAACACAAATCAAAGAATTTCCAGCCACCGCAGAGAAGTTGAAGCAGCAAGAAATTGTGTAGCTCACTTGTTTGGTTTCCCTGCAAACCCTCACCCCCACTGGCTCCATCCCCCTCCCCTGCTTCTCAATATTGGTAACAATCTTCAGGTTTGCTAGAAAACAAACCAGGGACTAAAAATTTTAAAAGCCATATTATTAATTTCAAGCTCCAGTTGGGTAACATAAGGAGGAGGAGGAAAAAAAAAAAATCTCTTGATTCTTGCCAAGTTTCAAAGGACAAACCCGCGTAGGAGAGAAATGTGATTTCCCAGCTTCATCAAGGGGATGATAAACAATACAGAATAAAAAAGAAAAAAAAAGATTATTTTTTTAATGACAAGCTCTAAGAGAAGGTGATAGACATTGTCCTTTTCAGCTGGAAAGTGGAAACCAATTGATATTAACACGGTGTTAAAGAGAATATGAAAAAATCCCTGTGCAAATTGGCAAGGGTTTAATTAGAGTCACAATAAAAAACAGCCCTGGAGGCATTTTGCTTTTTAGTCATTCACATACACCTCCACTCAATCGCATTTACAGAGCCAAGAAAATTATTAATGCTCATTATCCTGAGAACCTTTCCCTTTGTAGCTCTGGGCCATAATGGATAGTTTTACATTTTGAGAGGGGGAGAGAGACACATTTTGCCCCAGACCCACTTCATAAAAATGGGAAACGATGGGCAGCTCTGATGGAAATTGCTGTTCTTGGTGGCCTTCTGAGGAAGTGGAATAAATTGAACCAAGAAGTCAGTCACATTCCATAGCAAAAACCACTGGGGCAAACAGTGCTGGAGGAGTGGGGGAGCAGCCTGGAAAAGTCCTTCTCAGGAATCCCTTTCCTGCAGGACCTCCCCAAAGCCAGGCTCTCCTTGCTCAATTTCTGCTGGAGCTTGTGACCACCTAGCAGGGCCCTGTTTTTCCCAGAGGTGAACTGGCACTGCTGAGACTGCCATGAACCAGAGGGAGGAAAATTGAAACAAAAAAAAAAAATTAAAAAGGAAAAGTTTGGGGTTTTTGGTGTTTTGGGTTTTTTTTTTTTTTTTTTGCTTATTTTGAACATGGGAAAAAATGTAACAAATGGCAAGGAAGAAGTTGACAGGTTTCAAGGAAGGCTTTGAAATAACAGAACTGCAGAAGGCAAAGGAGAATAGCACCTAATTCATCCTCCTAAGGGTAACTCTGTGATTTCTCTTCCTTCTACCCACTTTGGCAGCTTCCCCTGCCTGCAGACCCCATGCCTTGCCCATGAACTCCTCCCTCTCTCCCCTCTCACCAGGCACAGAAAGCATCCTACAGCCTACAGCACGACCACAGCTCCACCTTGACCACGAAAACACCACGAGCAGCCAAAGGAAGCAGATGTCTAGCAGCTCCATGCAACCCAGAGACAACCCAAATCTAATCTACTCCTCTAAGCCTACGTGCCACGCTGCTCCTGCCGAGCTGCACCCACTGCTGTGCGGAGGAGAAGGGAAAAACACGCCGGGCTGCCTTCAGATACCTGGGTTTTTCTGTGCTTCTGTCACGGGCACTGAGGCAGCAAACTCAGAGGCTGGTCTGATGATGCTTGCTTATGGGGGGAAGCAGAAATTCAGAAATTCAGAGGGCAGAAGGCAGTGTGTCAGTTAGGGGGTGGAAGAGCGCAGGGATGGGATGGCAGGACTGGTTTAAATGTCTGGCTTTAGAGCAAGGAGGGATTTTAAAGCTCCTAAAATTCAGAAGGGGGGTTACAACAGAGTATCTCTGTTTGGGATTCTGACCCTGTTTGGGCGTCACCTTCTGCAAACGTGCCCTACCAGGAGTTCAAGGGGTCACCTTTTTCACAAAGGGTTTCCCTTGGGGCCCAGGTGAATTAGATCTGCAGGCCCTTGGGAATGCCATGGTTTTAAAGAAATACTTTCTGTTTTTCATGGAGGAGGAACATCTCTGGCCAAAAACAGATCAGAATTCAGCTGTGCCTTGATTCCCTGTTGCTGGTCTGGGGCACAGAGTGGACTTTGGCATCAAGCCCCTCATGCTGCCCAGGTAAGAGCAGGTCCTTGAGATGCTGGTGGCCCTGGCTGCCTCTTCTGTGGAGCAGCCCCTCTGGGACACCATCCTGGGGTAGGACCTGGCTCTGCAGGAGCACAGATGGGGATCTGGATGGGGTGAGGAGTGAGGAACTCAGGCCTGTCTGTATCAAGCCAACAACCTGGCAGCTGGGCTGCAATTTATTAATTTTGTCCCTTGCCATCAGTTAATGAAAGCAGTAGGAAAACATTTTCTCTGCCCAGGGAGCAGGTTTTGGGGAAGGGATAAACCCTGAGATGTCTCTCAGGTGCCTCAGAGCAGCCTGGCAGGAGAGGTTACCCCCAGCACCCCAACTCCCCAGAGACACTGTCCTGCCTGTGCCAGAGGTGCCACAAAGGCAGAGCACTGCAAATCATACAAGAGACACACCAAGCAGCTACCCACACGAACACAGCAGAAAACAGCCCTAAAATGTCACTACAGGTGAGCATGGATAAAAATCAGATCAGCCCAAGTGCATTGTGTGGATGTGGATGTGATCACCTGGCCCTGCTGGGGATGGGTGAGCTCCATGCTCACCTCCTCCTGCACAGGTGGATTTGGGAAAGGAGCTCTTCCTAACAGAGCTGAGCTTTGCAATCTTTTTCCAGGGTCACTCCAACTCCATGGAAGTTGGACCTAAACCCTGATTAACTCCTCAAGCAGGGTACTTCCATGAATATATCTATATTTGCATAAACATGCAATCAAGCTTCCTCATCCCTTTGACTGGCTTCTGGCAGCTCCCCCAGACAGACTGTTACTAACATGCTGTGGGTGTAAAACGTCCTCCTGGGAAATATCAGGCCCTGAAAGCATGGCAAAGGGAGGAATGCGTGTCTAATTCCCCCATGAACAGCTTAAAAAAATGTCCTGCTGTTAAGTTTTATCTGCTCATTTCCAAAAGACAAGGAGAAACTGCTGTCTCCTTGTTCAGGGGAGGAGGGAAGGAGGAACCCCCAGAAAAAGGACAAAAGTTTTCCTCCACTGGGAGATTTCAGAAATTAGGAAAGGATGTTTCTGGCACGTGTGTGAGCTCCAGCCCTGCACGCTCCTGGGCTGCTTGGACAGCAGCCACCTGGGGAATGCTGGAATTCTGCAACAGGAAAACTGCACCTGCAGTACATCCATGGGTTTGGTGCAGGACTGGGACAACCAGCAAGGACAGGGCAAAACCTGTGGGCTACTCTGGGTCTGGTGGCAAGAGGCAGGAGGTCAAGGGTAGAGCAGGATGGGGTACAATTCCCCTCTCCTTACAGAGAAATACGTGGTTTAAATTTATCATGGATCAAAAAACTCTTCATTGCCTTCCTGCCCTGCTTGTCACGGAGCTGTCAGAGCAGCTGTGCCAGAGACAGCAGCAAACCAGGGCTGCCTGGTGGAAGGTGAACCAAGCCAGGGTGATTTTTATCCATGTCCCTTTATCATCCTACAGAGCAGAGACCCACAGCCACCAACACAGCAGCTGAACGAGGAGCGGAGTCCTGGCTCCTGAGCGGGGCAGGGAGCGTGGCACCCACCTGGCTGGGTGGTGGTGGCTGGTAGGGGGGTGCTGCTGCTGCTGGTGGTGGTGGTTGAGGTGGTGGTTGAGGTGGTGGTTGAGGTGGTGGTTGAGGTGGTGGTGGTGGTTTTTGCAGTGGTGGTTTTTGCAGTGGTGGTTTTTGCAGTGGTGGTTTTTGCGGTGTTTACTCGCTGCGGCCGCTCGTACGCTGACAAGCAAAGAGAAGAGTTGGGAGGCACTTACTGGGGGGGTGGTGGGTTTCCATGCCAGCCTGCACACAGTGAGGCTGCTGCTGCTGCTGCTGGCCTGGACTGGTGACAGATTTCTCAGCGTGGTCACAACTGGGGCACCGGCAGGATTAAGGCGGCGCGGCTCGATGAGGCTCCCGCAGCCAGGGCGTGTGTGAGTGTGTGTGTGTGAGCAGGGGCTGCAGCCTGGGGCTGTATCAGCTTACTCTCTTGGTGCAGATATTGGCTTAAATACTTACAGCTCCATCATAAACTAATTGCCAATTAAGCTGAAAGGGGGAGATGAAGGCACATCTGGGCAGGGATGGGGTGAGGAGCGGGCGGGAGGTGCCAGGGAGCCCCCAGGCCAGGCCGTGCTCCCACTGCCTGGTGCCCACGTGCCCAGCTGTGCTCCATCCCCTGCTGCCACCCCTTCCCAAATTACCTGGCACCCTCAAAGCCAACCAGGACCATTGGCACCCTTGTTTCTAGCGGCACCCTTCAGATTTTGGGATGGCTGGGGGTCAGCAGAGCCCCCGAGGAGCCAGGAGTGATCCCACTCCAAAGCTCCCCACAACAACCTGACTAAAATAACACTGGGACACAAATTCCTGCTTAACTTACACCTGCTGCCCTCCTGTCCTTGTTTGTCCCACTGCTTCATGCAGATTATCGTGCTTAATTTCATAATAGCCCTGAGCTAGTTTAAATACTTAATTTAGGTCACTTCTAGTCTCCTATGTGGGCTAAATAATCTCTCCTTAACTGGCCTTGGACATAAATCCCTCCTGTCCTCCTCCTGCACATCACTCCCAGCACCCTCCCGGCTTCCAGGGAAACAAAAGTGGCGCTGAGGATGCCAAGCTTTGTAAATGGGAGGGAAAAAAGTTATCACAATGGTTTTGAAGACAAAGGTGAAGAATATTTTGAGCTGTTGAAACATTTATTTCTTAAAAATCCTGAATTACTTAAGGGAGACCTTTAATTTTTAATTGAAAATTTCAAGCAATTCACTGCTAAAAATCTAAATATGGTTCATTTACCCAGAAAACCTGTCCTCCACTATTCTATTAGGCGCATTTTTCTTAATTGCATTTGCATTTCCCTGAAACGATTTCTCCTCCAATTCTTCCCACTTGCCTGCAAACCAAAGAACTCATTATTCATTCAGCTCCCTGATTTGTTTCTTCTGGAGGGGCACTCTGCACCACAACACTCAAACCCAGGCTTCTGCTTACCCAAAACTCCAGGCTCTTTGATATCAAACTACCTCCAGCTTTGTTAAATAAGGAGCACTCTCCTGCCATCAATCTTGCAGCAGAAATCCCTGCTGAGCTCTGCCTTTGCTGCTGACACCTCACAGACATTTGTTCATATGCATACACGTGTACATACAGATGTACACTCACTCTAGATGCTTTTTTATTGATAGCCCAAGGTGACCCAGACTGGGTTCTACACCAAATAATTCACACCCAGCTCCTTCTCAGAGCAGAATTCTGCAGTACTGGGGGGCTAAGGGGAGGGGGACTTCACAGCCAGCACTGGTGATTTTGAAGAGTCTTTTTTTATTTCCTTTCCAGCTGCCATACTAACGAACCTCATGGGGGGAAACCATGCCAGAGGAAGAGGCAAAATGAGGCTGCTGAAGTCAGAGGAAGAAAATATAAGACTCTTTGACAGGACAGAAAATGAGGCACAATTAGGGAAGACTTATTGCCTGGAAAATGATAATGGATAGAAAAATAACCATATTTTTTTCCTAGTGACATCCACAAGGATCATGCACCGAGGTGTTAAATGCCAGCATTTCAGTCAGGGTTTTACTTACTGCCAAAGGCTGAGCCTGCAGCTGCACCTGCAAAAAACAAGAGGAAGCCCAGTCACTGGAAGCAGGACACCATCAGAAGATCACACAGACACACAACGTGGGACTGAGCAGCAGCTAATTAGTGGGGGCTTGCTCACAGGCACATCAGTTTGCTGCTACAGCTTAAAAGCTGCTTTTGTCAAAGCACAGGAACAGCCAGACAACGCTGTCTGGGCTCCTGGCATCTCAAGCCTTTCACCTGGGGAAGGAAAACCAGCCTGGTCCTTGCTGATGGGTTTTGCTGTTAACCATTTCCTTGGGCTGCTGCGACAAAGGACAAGCACACAGGAGCACTGGGCTAAGGACAGGCTTTATGGTCTGAACAATCACAGAATCACAGGATGAACTAGGCTGGAAAATACCTTTAAGATCATCTAGTCCAACCTATGAGCTAACACCTAAACCATGGCAGTGACTGCCACATCCAGTCTGGTTTTAAACACATCCAAGGGCCTCCCTGCTGTAACACGTGGGTGAATCATGGAAATTCTCAGCTCTGAGTGAATATAAAGCACAGTGATGGAAGAGGCAGGGCCAGCAGGAGCAGAGGGCTTCAGAGAGCTGCCTCTGGAGCAGAGGAAGAGGATGTTGATGTGGGGAGGAGGAAGCAGCAGAGAGAGTTGGGTGGGGAGGAGGAAGACAATGACAGATGGGAAGAGAGATGAATGGGAGAAGGAAGAGCGGAGGAAAAAGGGAAATAGGAAGAGACACAAGGAATGGAGGGGAGGGAAAGAGAGAGAACAGCATGTCTGTGCCTGTCAGCACCAGAAACTCTCCCAGGCTCCTTTGAAGCAATGCAGCTGCTTGGTGGGAGCTGACAAGCTTGTTCCCTTTCAAAGAACCTGCTCGTCTACCAGCCCTGGCACACACAAAACATTCCTGTCACGGCCTTCGGAGCCTGAATTTCAGCTTTGATCATCTTAAAGCACATAAATCTTTCAAAAAATTTGGGGGGAGGGAGAGAAAAGATTCTCTTTGGTAATGCTCAAAGCTGCTGCTTGAAAGGCTGGAGTGGCTACTGTGGCTTGGTGACATTTAAACAAGTTTGCTAATGTGGAGTGGACAGGAGCCCAGGAGGAACCAGCCCATCTGTGGCGCCTCCTGCCCCAATTCCCGGTGGGAATGCATCCTGCATCTCGTCTGTGTGCTGCCACCGCTGTCAGAGCCGTGTTCCTGCAGCAGCTGGAGGAGGCTGGGGCTGTGCAGGGGCCACCAGCAAGCACAGACAGCATCCAGAGAGCAGCCAGCACTCCTGCAGCTGAGCAGAGCCAGCCCACAGTGCTCAACAACACCTTTGTCAAAGGACAATAACTGGCATTGCCCCGAAGCCATGGTTATATCTCAGCCTAAGGTCATCATCCTTGTTGTTGACCATCATTAGATTCACCACTCCTCTGCCAGCAGCCAGCACATCACCCCTGCATCCACCAGATCCCTTCAGTTCTCTGCGTACCCAGACAGGGCAAGAACCCATTTCCCTTTGGAAAGCTGAGCATCCTGCCCTGATTCGAGCTGGAGAAGGACAAAATGAGCTCCTGCTCCCCTCTGTGGGTGTGGTGCAGCCCAGGGCAGGGCTGCAGGTTACTCACATGCATTGGGGGACCCGTTGGGGAGAGGCAGGTAGGAGCCTGCTCGCCAGGACCGGGAGCGAAAGTTCTTCTTGCACTTGCCACAGTCCTGGCCCGTGGTGTTGTGCTCACACTCACACTGCAGGCTGCCCTCTTTGAAGGTGCACAGGTTGGCGTGGAGGTTGCACTTACACCTGGAGGAAGAAGACAGGGGAGAGCTGTCAGGTGTTGCTGCTGCTCCTGCTCGCCTCCAGCACAGTGCTGAAAATGTGCTGAGGCCAGGCTGGGCACCCCTTCCCTGCTGCTCCTGCAGGATTTTCTCACTGAACTCAGCAGTTTTCCCCAGGTGTCTGGTGCTGGGGTTCAACGTCCACCTCCTCACCCAGGGCAGATTTGCAGCCTCTCATCCAAGATGAGACACCTCACTCCCACTACCTAGCTGAGAAGCACAGCCTGTTTGATGGCAGGTCAACATCTGCAGCTAAAACAGCAGGAAGATGTCCCCCACATGTCAGGCTGTTACAGGAATCTGGGTAATGACCTCAGATGGAGGTTTTGACTTGGAGACAGTGTCTGGCTTTGGATGGAGGAGCTGGCCTAACCCTGGTGGCACTCAGCCCTTGCCCCCTGTGCACTGTGCACATTTTCTCCCGTGATGTGAGGCTGCCCAGCACAAACCCTCCTCTCTCCACGCAGCACAGCCCCAGCCTGCTGGGACCAAAATAACACAGACAACAAGCCACCACCAGCATCCACCAGCTAGTCCCCCCCTCATCAGAGAAGGCAACAACTAAAAACGCTATTCAGCAATTTGCAAACATTAAGAAACTTTTAATGAGCTGTAGTGCAGTATGCAGGGAATAATTATCTCTGTGCACAATAATTCCTGTTGCTCAGGCTCCGGAGGTGACTTGTGCAGAGCGCAGAGCCTGAGCCCATAACTCACACGTGGCTCTGGTGACTCCTGGGCCTGAGCTGAGGCCATCAGACAGAGACTTTGGGGACCAAAACATCTCATTTCATTCCAGACAGCCGATCCCTAACCCAGCCTGACGGTTTTCCCTGCTTTGTGCAATAATTTACACTCTCAGAAGGAGAAGCATTAGAAAACAGTAATGCTGTGCCTTCTGTGCAGGGGTGGAGAAGTCTGATGGGGCAGCACTTCCTTTTACAGGGCTCAGGAGATGCAGAGCTGAGGGAATGAAACAGGAAACATGGCCTGCTGCTCCTTGTGCTCTGTCTGCACTGGGATAAACAGCCTGGATTAGGCTGGAACTGGGAGTCTGGTGCTGATGCTGTGCATGCCCCCCACTCCTGGTGCCTCTCCCCTCTCCCTTGGAGCCCCCCAGAAGCTCCCCAGGCACCTGCCTGACTCCCTGAGGCCGCCTTTGCCGTGCTCTCCTCACGCATGGCTGGATAAGCTGACCTCATGTATGATTTCTTCCTTTCCTCTCCCTCCCCTCCCTGTCCTTAATTCTAGCAAACCCCTCTCAGAAGCTCAGCATAAGCTGGATGAACAATCTCTCCCCGTCTTACAACCCTGCCCTGTGTCTGACCAAGCAGAGGAGGGAATTTTGCAGCCTGTAAAAGGGAGGGAAGAAGAAAACGTGGCTCAGGGAGCAGAGGCAGGCTCAGCGTGCTCCACTTTGTGGAGATGCAGCGTCACGGCTGGCAGCACCAACAGCCCTGCTGCTCTGGGGCTGAGCCACCAGCCCACAGCCAGGGCAAGGAGGTGGCTTTGGCTGGTGCCTGCAGCCAGGGGGGATGCTGCATTTCACATGCTGCTGGTCCCCTCTGGCTCTGGTGAGGAAGGGCTTGGGCTGAGCTGTGGCACAGGCGCTGCCCAGCCCCGGGGTGCTGCGGAGCCTGGCTCTGAATTATTCAGTGTCCACACAGCCTGGCCTCCTTCTCTCGCTTCAAAAGCAGCAGACAGAGCAAAGCAGGCAGGGATAGTGTGGTAAAGCAGGTTAAAGCAGGTCAGAGCCTCACCACTGCTGCTCTGGGCCCTGCCTGAACGGGGTAACAGCTCCGGGAGCTGCAGCTCTCCTCCCTCCTGCTCTGATGGGGTGAGGGGATGGGGCAGCTCCAGGGCACAGCCTCAGCATCCCAGGGGGGGTTTAGGAGCCCCAGGGGAGTGGGTGCAAGGGTGGAAGGGATTATCACAGCCCTTGTTTTCCCTGAAGTTTGGGATGAGCTGGAGGGCGGTGCTTGGCTCCAGCGTTTGACCCTGTGAGTCACAGACCAGTCACAGCGGGTACATCAGCCCTGGGTGGCCACAACCTGGTCCCCAGGGTGGCCTGAGGCAGCTTCAATCATGTGTGGCACATCCTTGCTCCTGGCAGGAGCCAAGCAGACATGTTGGGCTGCTTCTGCCTCCGGGAGGGGCAGGAGGGTGAGACCCGTTCAGCATTAATCTGGCTCCAGCTACAAATCCTCCTCCCTGCAGCAGGACCTGGCCTTGCTGAGGCATGGCTGGGTGCAGGAGGGTCCCAAGGCTCTGCTCCTGCACACACAGGAGGGTGCAGGAGGGTCCCAAGGCTCTGCTCCTGCACACACATGGCTCCCTTGCTGCTGGGGAGGGCTGGGGGCCCAGCACCAGCTCCTGGGACAGCCCAGCTGCCTCCTGCCCAGTGGGATGGGGACAGGGAGGAGATCATGGGTGTCCCCCAGCCAGGTGTGACAGAGCACTGCTCTTCTCAGGGGAGACCCTCGCTTCCTAATTGGTGTAAACAAGGCAAATTGAGTCAATAGGAAGCAGAGGCAGCATTCACCTCACCTGCCTGTGCCTGGGTCACTGATTTTTATCACTGCTGGGCCCTTTGCCACTGTGCAAAAGTTTTGTTTTCTGAAGAATCAATTTTACCAGGGAATTGCTTTCTGAATTTGACCTTTGAGGATCATCAATCTAAGCAGGGAGCTGTAACCCCAGCAGGCTGACCCCACAGCACAGCACTTTTCAGCCCAATCAATCAGGCTGCATTATTTAATGGTGAACAGCTGAGCACCCTCAGCCAGCCCCATTTTGGGCAGAGGTTTCTGCATCCTGCCCTTCCTGCAGCTCAGGCTCAGTGGATCAGCTTCAACCCCTTCCTCAGGCTCCTGTGCCTCCTCCTCTGGGCCCACAGCCCAAGGACAATGGTCTGTGCCTGCCTTTCCCCAGCCAAGACTCAGCTGGTGGAGGCTGGAGTAAATGGCATCAGCCCAGTCCCCTGGGTGGGAGCTGCTCATCCTCCTCGGCGCCCAGCCATGGCAGGAAGGAGAGGATGAAGGGAAAGGTTAGGAGCTGCTTAGCAATGAGGCTTAAAAATCAGCAGCGGGGCACACACCTGCTCTGTGTCCTGCAGAAGGGAGCCATGGCCCTGCTCCAGCCCCAGGGCTGCTCCAGCAAAGTGCTGGTTGCAATATGGTCTCTCTGGCTCTGGAGGAGATCTGGGGAGCTGGGAGTGTTTCTGCTCCATGGCTCGTGGGTCAGGGCTGTGCTGACAGTCAGCATGGGGGGGAGCAGCCCCAGCAGGATCCGCAGCACCCTCGGGCACCAGGGACACTCACCCTGGCCCAGGCTGGCAGGAGGTCACACCCTGCACTTGGCATGCAACAGAAACTGGCTCACGCTGCTCCCAGCAGGAGTGGTGGGAGCAATGTGTGCCCCAAGATGTTACAGATTGCACAAAGGGGTATTTATGAGTTTATTTTAGTGCAGGTCATCCAGCTCTCCTCAGAGTGGTGCAGTGTGGTTCTGATGCTGCCAATGCCTCCACCAGGGAACATCATGGAGCTTGGAGCACCGAGGAAAGTTTACAGGAAAGTGTCCTTTTTTTCCCTTTCTTTTCTTCTTTGCTTTTTTTTTTTTTTTTCTTTTGGTTGTTGTTGTTGGGTTTTTTTTTCAGCCATAAAGAACACTTTTCTGCAATTCTCCGTGTCAGCATCCTGGAGGTCACAGCAGTGAGCTGCTGGAGAGGTGTCTGGTGCCAAGCCCACGTGTGAGGGAAGGAGATGCCCACACACAGGAAGGGGGTGACTGCAGCAAACCTGCAGCAAACCTCCCTCTGTGCTGGGAGTGGGAAAACAGCCCCCTTTCCCTGAGCTTTCATTAATAATGACTTTTGAAGTAATTTTAAAAAGCCATCCCAGCCCTTTGTTTTCCTTCCAAGGACTCTTACTTGTTTCAAAACCCCTTTTCTGTCCTCAACCCCACTTGCAGAGCAGAGAAAGGCAAAGAGCATCTCCTCATCCCTCTGCCTTCCTGCAGGGATGGGGCAGCCTTGGGGTGTGGTTGTGTTTACAGGGGTCCGAGGATGAGGGAAGAGACAAGGATCTGACTTTGTGTTTCAGAAGGCTTGATTTATTATTTTAAGATATATATTATCTTAAAACTATACTAAAAGAATAGAAGAAAGGATTTCATCAGAAGGCTGGCTAAGAATAGAAAAAGAAAGAATGATAACAAAGGCTTGTGGTTTGGACAGAGAGTCCGAGCCAGCTGACTGTGATTGGCCATTAATTAGAAACAACTAACATGGGTTAATCAAAGATTGTTGCATTTTATAGCAGCAGGTAACTATTGTTTACAGTTTGGTTTTGAGGCTTTTTAGCTTCCTAGGAGAAAAAGCCCTAAGGAAAGGATTTTTCAGAAGACATGTCTGTGACACTGGGGTGCTGGCACCCCCTCAGACCCGATGCAGTGACACTGCTGGGGGAACTGATGGCTGAGGACCTTGAGAGCTGCTCCATCTCCTTGTGCCTCTTGCCCAGCTCCCATGAGACAGCCCTGACTGCCCTGAGCTCCTCAAAAACCCCAGACTTGGAGCAGCAGAAGGTCACCACCTCCCCTGCAAGCCCCTCCAGCCCATCCTGCACCCTCCTCTCCAGCAGGATGCTCTGCATGGCCACAGGGATGCTCTGGAGACTGCTGGCCCCATCCTGCTGGGTTCCAAACCATCGCACCCCTGTCTTTCCTCCCCCTGGGCTTGGCTTTGCCCCCTGCTCCCTTTCTGCTGGGGAGAGGCAGCTCGGAGAGCCGCTAATGACTGCGGGCCGGAGGAAGGCTCCTCAGAGCTGCTTTCCCCTGAATTGTTTGCTCACGCTGTAATTGATGAGCCTTTAATGAGTCTCACGGGACGATGTGTTTGAAGGGAGCTCTTTCCTCGCTGTCCCCAAGGAAAAGGATGTTTCAACTGATCTGGGCTCTCGGGGAAACATGAATAACTCTTCTCCATCTCCCTATTGTCATCCTCAGCGCTGCTCACAGCACGCCCAGCCATCACTTACCCACCTCTGCCGGCTCTTTTGCAACTCTTTTGGCAGCTCAGCAAAAGCAGGGAGCAAATCTTTTGGGCAAAGCATAACGGGTGCTGAGCTTGGATTGTTTCTGGCCCATCTGTGCGTGTGGAAGCAGGTAAAAATAGCTTCTAATGGCTGGGCCATGGAAGAAGCACAGTCCCTTTGTGGAGAGCATTTATATCAGGATTTGCCTTGCGGGGAGATCGCTCTGGCAGGGGTTTGCTGTGGCCAGTCCTGGAGCAGGGCTCAAGGGATGAGGATGGCAATGGTGGCTCATCCCAGGAGCAAGGCTGGGAGCTTCCCTGAGCCCGTGATCCAGGGGCTGAAGAAGAGAAAAAGCTATTTTAACATGTTGGTTTTTTCAGCTTGAACCAGGGTGAGAAGCTTCTGGCTTTCACTACATTGTGCAGAGCCAAAGAACTGAAAAAACGCCTGAGTTAGGTCAGAGGGTTGTGAGCAGGTTGTTTTCCTTGTGGGTTTTTACTTTTGGTTGTGTGGTAGGGACGGGTGAGTCCTCCCAGCAGGAAGGAACCCTCCTCGCTGCCCTCTGAAATGATTTGAGGTTTGGGTTACAAAGATGAGACAATTTAAAAGATGCCAAAGTGGAGAGCACGCTGGCTGGCTGTTCCCATCCGAGAGGCTATTTATTTTAAATAAGTTGACACTCACCAGCTGTCAAGATCCTGCTGACTGGTGGAACATTATTTATATTCAAAGCTGCCTTAAAAAGCAAACACAAAACCAAACTTCCCCATTAGGGGGTAGGCCAGCAGAAGGGAGGAAGGGTGAAGAGGACATAACATGAATATGTGAACATAAATATTTGCAGAGTAATGTGTATAAATGCTCTTGGTTTTTCTCCTGGAATGCAATAATGCTTGCAATTGAGTTCATTGGCCAAATTGAATTTGGGCTCCTGTAGAAGTCTCTTTATATTAAGTGCTTTAACATACATCACCTTCTCAGTCTATCGATGAAATTCTATTATCCGCTCAGGGCCGGACACAGCTCGGCAACAAAATCGGAGGAGGAATAAAACCCTTCACAAACCAAAGCCAGGAGCAGGTAATAGGACCTTGGGCATCTGTCTCTGGCTATCGACAAAGTGTCAGCAGTGTCTGGGGGAGGGAGGAGCTCTCTGGGCTTCTCCCTCCCTCCCTCCCACTCAGAGTTTCCTCCCCACCTTGCTGCAGTGGGAGTCAAAACCTTTGCAGGACTCCAGCAAACAGTTGCTGCACATTAACTTAATTTAACTATATGACCAAGAGCAAGGTTTTGCTGGAACTCAAGCTAATTCCAGCCTGGAGGAATGCCAGGGAAGCTCAGCCATCCAGCTCCAGCATGGAGGCGAGGACAGGTCCAGGAACACTGCTGGCACAGGCCTGGCTGTCCTTGACACGAGGATGCTGCTGCTGCCTCCTGGGACCCGAGTTCTGTCTGCCAGGAGCTGCAGGAAGGAGCAGGGATGGGCACAGGCAGTGCTTGCCCTGGTTTTCGTGGTCATCCCAAAGCTGCCAAGTGTGGGCAGCAGCTGGCTGAGGGCTGCAGGGGTGTTTGGATTGTTCTGGGGGGATGTTTGGGCGAGCCTGGGGCTGTTCTGGGAGTGATGCCCCTGCACTGGGATGGAGCAAGCTCAGCTGGGGAAGCCTCTGCTCTCACAGATCATTCACCCCAGGTTCTGCCTGTTCCTCTTTGGCGCAGATCCCACCCTGCTCCTCAGGGAGAGATGTTCACAAGCTACCACACAAAATCTGGAACCCTCAGCAAGAGACTCTTCCACAGACCAAACCTTTTCTCCATTTTAAAGACAGCTTTGCTGGAGAAGTCAAGATCAGCTAGAAGGTCTCCCACAGTAGAGCCAGAAGAAGGAATGTCCAGCCAGGGCAAAGCAGCTCAGGGGCAGCTGGGATGTGCTTTGTGCTGGCACCCCTGGTTGAGCTGAGCTACAGCCACAGGGGAAGTGCACTGAGCTGCCTTCATTGAGAGAGGGAGGCAGTGACCAGGAATTCATTCATCTTTAGCAGCAATGCAGCATCAATCACATCTCAAAACTCACCACAAATGCAGAAAAATACATCCCCTGCATGTGGGTACCACTGACCATTTCCAGCTCCTTTTATTGCAGGAGGTGCTTTTGGGGTGGCCTTGGTCCTGCGGGTCTGGAGTGCCTGATCCTGGCTGTGGCACCAGGATAACAGCCTGGCCAAAGCTGTTCTGCTCCACCAGCACCAACTCTCCAAGTCATGTGGAGAGAAAATCCTCCTGGAGAGCATCCATGCAGGAGACTGCACTGAGAACACACCAGGGGAAGAAGCAGGGGAGCACAAAGGGCCTTTCCCTTCAATTTTTTGGTGTAAGGAAAGCCTAAGAAGAGCAATTGGAGGAAAGGAAATGTCACTTCAAAACCAGAAACCTCATCTTGCTGGTGCCTCTTTGGCCTGAGCACAGCCTGAGAGGAGGTTCTGTTCCTTGGAGCTGCTCAGTGATGAGGGATGCTCCCTCCTCCTGCCTTCCTCCAGGGACTGCTCATCACCAGCAGGATGGACAGACAGACAGTGCACGCACTGGGGCAGGGCAGGACAGAGGGGAGAAATCCTAATAACCAGCCTAAAATTGATTCACTTCTGCTCAATCTGATTTCTCCTAACTGGATCCACATGTCCTGGCCATGGCACATTAACTTCAATTACAGCTTATTAATGTCTCCGTGATGGAGCGTGCCCTGCTGAGCACGGCGCTGACTGACGTTCTGAAGGGGAGGAAATTACTCCAGAGAGACCCCAGAGTGCCATGGAAGCACAGCCAGTGGCTCTCACCACAGCCCTGGCAGCCAGGGAAAGCTCATTCACCCGTGCCTGAGCTCGCTGCTGCACCGAGGAGAAAATTAAGCAGTGAATAGAGAGATCTGTGGGGAAAAGTCCTTCCACTTCCCTTCCCCAGCCTGCCTGGCACACACACAGCACACAGACCAAGGGCTTGCTTGTGTCTATTCCTGTCCTGACTCTCCTGCATCTCCAGTTACTCTGCAGATCAATAGGGACAGGATGGGAGAAGAAAGGGGGGGGGGGATAAAAAGAGAGTAGAAATAAACTGTCAGCCATGAGCAGAGAGATGGACCTGGCTGAGGCTGTGGGAGGAGGAGACGCAGGGGAGACCCTGAGGGAGCAGCCCACTGTCCCAACACCCAAGAATGAAGCAGTGACCCTCAGGATTCAGCAGGTCCTCTGGCCTACAGGACAAGGGAAGGCAGAAAACTCTTTCCCCTTGTCCCCATGTCCTTTGCTCTCTTTCTGCTTTTCCCAAAAGCTCTGGGAGATAGTGGTGAGGGGTTTTCCTCGGTGTGAAGCTGAGGTGTGAAGGATGGGGGCCAGGAATACATGGACTGAGGGTTTCTCAGAAAGCTCTGAACCCACCAGGTAAGGCTGCAGCACAAAAAAACACCTGGGCTCGTGGTCTGCTCTGAGGGCAAAGTGTTTTCTCTTCCCTTGACCATGAACTCCAGCTGGAAATGAGCTGCCAAGTGCCTCATCACCCTGAGGGCACTGCCAAAATCCCGGTGTGGTACAGGGACACAGGCAATGTCACACAACTGAGGGCACCCCCTGCCCCACACTGTGGCCAGGCACAGCTCCTTCAGCCCCTGGGGCTGCTCACTCTGCTCTCCAGGTGAAATTTTCTGGCTGTGTTTTGCCCTTGACCCCTCATTTCCTCACAATCATCTTCCCTCTTGTTTCCATGCCCCCTATAGTGGATCCCTAACACCACCCCACTTTTACCCAGGCACTTTCCTGCTGTTCCTCCACCATGTCCTGGAAGATGCAGCGTGTGTCCATCCCCATCCCTGCCCACCCTGCCTCCCCCCTTCCCTGCACAGTGCTCCTGTCAGGCTCACATTGATTTCTCCTCTCTTCCCCTCAATAACCCATCCCTTGTTGAGCCATACACTAGATTTAATTTGGTTTTAGTCCCTGCACTGTAACTGGCTTTGCTTACAGCTGGAATTAGATTGCTTTTCAGTGCAAAAACCTGCTTGCTGGGACTGGAATAATCACAGGAGCAGAGTTAATTCACAGGGAGCTTCTCCATCTTATACACCACTTATCCACAGCTCCTCAGCTGCTCACCTTCCCTGCCCTGCACCCACGGGGGCTGGAAAAGTCAGCAGAGGACAGGACTGACCTCTTCTCTGTCCAGGATGAGTGTCCTTCTCTCCTGGGAACCAACCCAGCAGGCTGAAGCAGCGCAAGCAGCATCATCCTGTAGCTCAGAACTCGGGAGTTCGGGCTGACAAAAGCAGATTTCAG
Organism: Molothrus aeneus; assembly: GCF_037042795.1. Taxonomy (NCBI): domain Eukaryota; kingdom Metazoa; phylum Chordata; class Aves; order Passeriformes; family Icteridae; genus Molothrus; species Molothrus aeneus. The sequence continues at coordinate 7,324,078 of NC_089664.1, read as the reverse complement.
CGCTTTCCCTGCTCCCAGCCAAGGAAACCCCCTCTCCTCGCGGCGGCCCTGCAGGATGTGCTCGGGGTGTGCCCAGGAGGCTGCGGCCGGGCAGTTTTTGGGGAGCGGAGCCAGGAGCGGAGCCGGAGCCGCTGCGCTGCAGCAGCCGCGGGCAGGCGGCCACGGAGGCACCGCGCCAGCGCCGGGAGAGCCCGGCGGGCATCGGCCAACAAACCCCGAGCTGTCTCGGCTTGGCCCCGGCTAAAAAGCAGCATTGCAGCTTGCACGAGGCGCTGGCAGCCCGGCCGTGCCCGCCCCCAGCTGCCCTCGCGGTGGATGTGGAATTTTGGACGCCTCGTAGAGGTTGCGACTGCTCCAGCCCTGGGTGTGTTTGAGAGGGTTTTTTCTTCCCCTTCCCTAGCTGCCTCTTTGCACAGAATTTTTAGGGACTTTCTGTCTTGAACCAACCTCTGTTTCTATTAAGTGGTATTAAATTTGGCCATTAAAAAGCTGATGGGGGGGCTGGGGACGGGGGAGGAGGACAACTGAGAGCAAGGTGCTGGTCTGGGGAGAATCCCACCAGCACGGCCTCAAGGCCAAAGTACTGAAGCAACAAATCCTGCCAAGGCAGGCAGGAAAGGTAAACGGCTCAGAGGAGGAAGGAGTTCACGGGACACCAAGGGTATTTTAACTCTTTGAAGCATCAAGCATCCCCAGGCTGCTGTGGGAGCAGTAGCAAGTCCTTGGTTATCTGTGCTGATCCTGGAAGCCAAAGCTCATTGCACAAACACTGACATCAAGCACTGAGTCCTAATTTATCAGACACATGTGGAGGTGCTCTCCCACTCCTCTGCCCACATGCCTGAGCCCCCCAGGGCTCTCCCTGAGCAGTCCCCACAGTGGGCACCCCAAAATGCCCCCAGCCCAGCTGAGAGCCACAGCTGCTCATCCCAGACAGGCACCACGCCGTGAGAAAGACCCTCACTGCTGCCTCCTGCCTGCCCTGGCGGGTGGAAAGGGCTCTCCCATCCCTCACTGCAGCTTCCTTCCCCTTGGAGCCTGTTCAAAGCCAGCCTCGGTGGCACCTGCAAACATTTCTGCTTGCAAGTCTCAGAAGCAAACCGTTTGGAACCGATACAAACGGCTCCTCTGTCGCTGTGGTGATGCTTGTTAGCATGGGGTGGGTGATGGGGAGATTTTTCCCCTCTCTCCTGTAAGTCTCTCACAAGCTGGATGGGAAATCAGCCATCTCGGCACTTTTCCACCTTACTTTGCTTTTTTGGTTGATGTCATAATGTAACATATGGCATCGTATAGAGAAATGAGAAACAAAGCCCAGGAGAAACAAACCCCCTCCTGCTTCCTCTGCCCCAGATGTGTCAGGGGGTTTACCCTTACCCCAAACTTCATCTGACAGGGCTGGGGCTGCTCAGGGTGTGCAGGACTGAGTGGGGATGACCCACCCTGCTTGTACTGGCAGGGAGCTGGAGTTTTGTGGGGTGAGCCTCATTCCATGCCCCATATCCACCAGCATCACCCCTGAGACATCTGGGCAAAGGCTGGCTGTGTTTGTACAGCTGGGACAGGGGATTGGAGGGACCTCAGACCCTGAGTGTCCATCCAAGCCACATCTCAGCTCCCCCAGCACCAGCTGCAGGAGGACACAGCCCTGGAGGTGCCCCTGCCATTCCCTGCAAGGACACATCTGCTGCTCTGCCTGGGGGGAAGGGGTGTTAGAGGGACAAATGGATATTTCTGGGTCGATAGAAACGCTGATGGCTCAGTTTTCCAGCAAGGATCCCTCCAAGAAGCAACGCCCAGAGAAACCCAGCAGCCGTTACCTGCCGGTGACTTCGATGTTGGAGACGGCGTAGAAATACTTGTACAGGTTCTCCCTCTGCACGTAGGTGCCGCCCAGGGCGGGCCTCAGCAACCTCATGCGCAGGTCGGTGACGGTGAAGAAGTCCTTGAGCCCTTTGGCGCTCTCCAGCCGCGTGTACAGGTTGTCCATGTTCTTGAGGTCGGGGCCGGCGAAGATGGCGAAGCGATCCCGCACCTCAAACCGGACGGTCTTCTCCTTCTTGGAGCCCGCCCAGCGGGAATACTCCTCGGTGCAGAGGACCCTGTTGGCACTGGTGGTGGAGAGGTCCCGGACCCTCCTTGCTGGCATGCTGAAGGCCTCCATGCAGTCGTCTGCATAATACTGGTACGGGTGCCAAGTCCTCCCGTTGTCCAGAGACTTCTCCAGCATCATGATGGTGGGGCGCCCGTACTCGAAGGTGATGACGATGTCGTCGGTGAGCTCGATGCTCTTGTTCCAGGACAGGGTGATGTTGGCCAGCAGCGGCTCCGGGTACCGGCGCCAGGTCACGCTCTGCCAGTAGGTGGCCAGGCCCTCGTCCTCGCTGTCGAACATCAGCTTGGGCGGGTGCGCCAGGTCGGGGTTGGAGGCGTCGCACTCGTCACTGCACAGGTACGGGTTCTCCTGGAACGACAGCAACGGTCACTTTGGAACAGTTACCAACATCGTGTATGAGATCTGCCTGAGCTTGTCTGGCCCTTGCTGCTTGACCAGATAGCGGCAGCTGTGGTGTTTTCACCCCAGAGACACTTTTGGCTGGCTGGGTGTGTGATGTTTCACCCCACAGACACTTTTGGCTGACTGAGTGTGTGGTGTTTCACCCCTTGGCTAGCTGTGTGCTTCAGCTGGGCGCGTGGAGACAAGTTCAGGCATTCAGGAGCTCTGGTGGCTGTGGATGGAGCTTTCCCTGTAACAGGGGCTGCTCCTCAGGGTTACCTCTGGCAGAGAAGTTTTAGGGTGATGGTGAAGGAAAGGAGTCAGTTCTGATGGAGGGTTTGGATCCAGAGCTTTATTCTGGCCCACAGGCCTCTGAATGCAGCAACAGCTCCAACAGAACTCCCCAACCCCATGGTTGCTGTTCCTTTTAACCCTGGGGAGAGGGGCAGGGAAGGAACATGGGGGCCACCAACCAGGTAGGGGGGGAGGTCTCAAGGGACAAAGGACACCTGGATGGCCCAATGTCCCTCCAGGAGTGGAGGGCATCTTTTGAATTCTGCCAATCACCTTTCTGGAATGCCAGGATTGACAGACAGCGCTCAGCAGGGGTCAGGGTGTGGAAAGGAGGGATGATCGACCCACCTGGGCAAGGAATCTTCAGGGAGAAACCCGGGGTATCTGAGGCAAACCATGACATCACACCACAACAGGTCCCCTGAGAGGAAAGCAAAGCCTGGGCACGGCGTGGGCAGTATGGGCACACGGGCCCTGGGTTGGGCTGCTTGGGTCAAGCCTTAACTGCTGGGCTGGGCTGGAGGGTGCCAGGGCCCTGGAGGATGCTGGTTCTGAGTGAATTTAAGGCAGAAAGATGTGGCTTTGCCTCAGCTCTAAGAATGGCTGAGCTGCTTCCTTTGAAAGGCCCTTTGGGAAAGGGCTTTTCAATTTGGCACGGGGCAATTTTCATAGAAAGCTCCTTCCCTGAGATGGTCTCTGAGAAACCTGGATTAAGCTTGGCTGATTTACAAGCCTACAGAAAGCTGTGCTCATCCCTGCAGCCTTGGAGGGACTGAATGGCTGCAATCCCCCAAGCACAGCCCTGCCTCTCATGGCTCCTGATGCTGAAAAGGTTGGGACAGCCCAGTGCCAGCTGTCCCAGTGCCTCTGAGCACAGCTAGAGGAGGGAAACCCAATTTCTCCAGCTCCAAGCTGGGACAGAATTGAGCAGTAGCAGAGAGAGCAGAGATTTGTGCTCCTGGTGCCTTGATCCTCACCTACCCACAGGGAACAGGGTGGGAAGGATGGCTCATCCCATCCAGGTGACAATGTCCACTGCCCCCAGGCCTGAGCAGTGGGAGAGAGCATCCAGCCGTCCCAATTTGCCCACACAGCCAGGCTGCTGTGTTTTGCAGGGACGAAAGATCTCTTTAACCTCCACATGCCCACAGGCTGAGCTGCACTAGGACACAGTGTCAAGGTCATTTTGAAGTTTTTGGGGTGGGCAACTGTGCCAATGCCTTTATTGCTCACCCATATGTTTGTCAAAGCCCAGCACCACTGCCCTGCAGCCTCTGCCTCCAGGAGTGAGCACATGGCTCACCCCTGCCTTGGGGATTGTGCATGGCTGTGTTCTCCTGGGTACAGACCACAAAAAACTCTGCAGCACACTGAAAATCTGCCTTTTTTTTGCATATGAAGCATCTCTTTGCTGTCACTTTGCCTCCCTCTCAGAATCAAAATCCAAAGGATTGGGGAGGGAGAGGGATTGGTATGACAGCGGGCTCTGCTGCTGTGGGACCCTGCTCAGGAAGGCAGAGGCACCTGGCAGAGGAGGAGGAGGAGGTGATAAAGCAGCTGGAGCTGCTCAGAGCTGCTGGCTGGAGGTGAGGATCCTGCTGGAGGCGAGGTCTGGCTCTCCTGAGCACAGCAGCTTTCAAGGTAAGGCCGAGCTGGGTGCTGTGCTCCGGTTTGTGGGTGCTCTGTGCATGGTTGGGAGCCATGGGGAGGTGCTGTGTGTGGGATCAGCGTGTTCCTGCCTGCCCTGGGGGCTTCCTGCAGTGCCAGGGCTGTGCCAGGGTGTGGGGAGCAGACACTGGTACCTGGAGGCTCCAAAAAATGACTGCAGGCTGGATCTGAGCAGGCTGGGTGTGTCTGGCTGCTGCAGGTGTGGGCAGAGGCTGCTCCTGTGTCCATGGCTGGCTTGGACCCAGGGAACTGCTGGAGTCTGAGTGCTGTGAGCAGCTTTTAGGGTGCCCTGGGCACAGCCAGGCACAGCAGAGGAGGGGATCTGGCTGGTACAAGAGGATGCTCTCAGGTGCAAAGTGGGGCTGTGCTTTGAACGTGGAAACCTCTGAGTAACACAAGGTGCTTTGGAAAATCCTAGCTTTGCCATCTCCTGCCAGGCAGCCAAAAGTCTTGGAAATGACTTAGAGCTTCTCCACTCCATGTGTGTAAAATGGGCCTTTGGTGCCTCCTCAGAGCTCAGAGATGTGCACTGTTTGCAAAGTCACTGGAGGCCACAGCACCCAGGAGCCCTGAGAAACTCCTGAGGACACAAATAATTCTGTGTCTGGAGCAGCATGTGAGCAGCACAGTGTAAATAAGGCAGGAGGCTGCTCTGTCAGCACAGGGGGAAAACAGAGCAGTGAGTGGCTGGTCTGTAGGTGAGAGCCAGGCTCCTGTGCAGGGGAGGCAGCCCTGGGGACACAGGGGACTCCTGTAAACACAGCACACGTTGTGTCTGTGTTATGTGCACGAGGCAAAGCAGCACATGCAAAAAACAGGTCAAAACTCAAAGTGTTTTCAACCCAGTCTTGCTCTGACACACCCCTGCCTGGCAGTGAGGCTGCAAAAGCTGTGCTGGGGTTTGTTTCTCCTGTCACAGCCTCAGCTTGGGCCATGCGTGGCTTTTGTCACCTCTGTGTGTGCTGGAAGGAAGGGCTGGGACTGGAGCTGCTGAGTGCCCACCCTGCAGCAGGAAGGTTACTCACAAACAAATGCTTGGGTTGATGTTTTAAAATCAAATAGCCGAATTATTTATTTATTAAGTTAGTTAGTTTGCAGCTGTGATAACGGAACAAGGGAAATCAGTGGAGTGCTCAGGCTTGCTTTGGTGGGTGAGGTTAAGAAGTGAGGGCACCCCACGACCCCCTCAAAGAAGGGGAGATGCCAGCTGGGCTGTGCTGGGGCCCTGAGCCACGCTGGGGGGCCCTCTCCTGCCACAACAAGCTGTTCTGGAGTAGGGATTAAAAAACCCTGAGATATTGACATATTTAATATGCTCTCCTGACTCGTCACGTTCAGAGGAATTGTTTACCTCTGCTAATGAGACACAGCTTCCTGCTGGGGGATGGAGCTGCCTCTCAGCTCAGCTTTACAGTGGTGGCTGAGGGAAAAGGCACAAAAATCCCCCTCAGCTGAAGTGCTGGGGGCTCTGAGTGTGTTTCCTGTGCTGAGGCAACATATTGTGTTGCAGTATGGCCCTCCTGTCAATGTGGCCATACAGATGGCTTAATATGACAGCCCTGAAAAGACCATCCCAGAGGTCCATTTCTGCCACTTGTGTGAAGGAGAGTGCAGCAGGTGGAGGATTGGCTTGGGATGGCAGCAGAAAACTCCCTGATAAACCTGCCCTGCTGCTCAGTGGCTCTGTCTGAGCAGAGTTTGTGTCTCAGAGCTGTCCTGGCAAGAGAGCTCTTGCCATGAGCCTTCCTGTCCTTGTGTGCAGCAGGCACAGCCCTTGAGCTGGTGTGAGATGAATCTCACTGATTATTTGCCCCTTGAGCTGGTGTGAGATGAATCTCACTGATTATTTGCCCCTTGAGCTGGTGTGAGATGAATCTCACTGATTATTTGCCCCTTGAGCTGGCGTGAGATGAATCTCACTGAGGATTTGCCCCTTGAGCTGGCGTGAGATGAATCTCACTGAGGATTTGCCCCTTGAGCTGGCGTGAGATGAATCTCACTGATTATTTGCCCCTTGAGCTGGTGTGAGATGAATCTCACTGATTATTTGCCCCTTGAGCTGGTGTGAGATGAATCTCACTGAGGATTTGCCCCTTGAGCTGGTGTGAGATGAATCTCACTGGGTATTTGCCCCTTGAGCTGTGCCCAGCATGGCCACAGTGGCCACCTCCAGGGCTGGAAATGATGCTCCTATCTCCCAAAGCTTTCTTTGGAGTGGCCAAACTAAACAAACAAAGGGTTCTGTGATGAAGCCACACTAAGGAAATATTACCCTGACAGAAGGCTGGCCAGGATAGGAGGTGGGACAGATTTCCCAGGAGCAGTGAGGGGAGCAGCTGAGTCTGATCAAGCATGATCCCCCTCCCCATGTCCTGTCTGGAGGAACAGGGCTGGCCCTGGGAGGGTCCTGGCAGGTCAGGAGCAGGGAGCAGAGGAGTGCAAACCCTGCCATATGCTCATCCCAGAGAATGAAGGTGCACAATCCCTGCTGGCTCCCGTGTATCCCAGCTTGGGAATGTGCTCAGCTCAGCAGGCAGCACCCCCAAAGATCTCCTGAACCATCCTGGTGCTCTGGGGAGGCAAATGGCTCGAGAGGTGCATGGTTGTAACAGGGCAAACACAAAAATAACCTGCAAGTGACAAGGTGGGGGAGAGCCTCAAAAGCCACCGAGTGAGTCACACCACTACAGCTTCCTCTGCTAAAATGAAGTGTTCCTTTTTGGGGTTAGGTTTATTGAGTTGTCCTTCCTCTGTGGGATGCTTGATGCCTTTTCTGCTGGGGGGGGTGGTTTGGAGTCAGCCAGGAGGGCAGGGGGGAGCGGAAACAGATGGCCACATTTTGGCTGCTCCCCTGGTCCTGGTAAGATCAGATATAGCACTATTGAAACAATTCCAGGTATTATTTTTGAATCTGGTTTCCTCCTCCAAGCTCTGTGCCCTCCAAAGAATCTGTCCAAAGTCTTGAGATATTTAAGTCTTCAATCTAAAAGTCAGGATGCATTAGCCAGGCAAACTTGGTCTCAGTGAGCTTAAAATAAACCAGTTCACTTTGAGTCTCACGCTATTAAATCAGTCGTGAGTGTCCTCACAGCAACTAAACATTGCAGATTTCAGCCTCTCCAGCTCTTCTGGTTGGGCACCTTTTGGGGTTTTTGCAGCCTTGCTTAGCCTCAGCTCAGACCAAAAGGGCAAATCTCCAGGGGACAAACTGTGAGAGCCTCGTTGAGGACACGGTGTCCTAAAAAATGGCATCATGGTGAGGTTGTGCTCTGTGAGCCAAATCATAGAATGGTTTGAGTTGGAAGGGACCTTTAAAGGTCATCTAGTCCAACCCCCTGCCATGGGCAAGGACATCTGCTCGGTCAGGCTGCTCAAAGCCCCCTCCAGCCTGACCTTGGGTGTTTCCAGAGAAGAGACATCCATCACCTTTGTGGTTTTACCATGCCACTATTTTATCACACTCTTTACAAAAGTTTTCTTCCCTACAGCTAATCTGAATCTGCTCTCTTTTAGTTTAAAGCCATTCTCCCTTGTCCTAACGCTACAATTCATAATAAAGAGCCCTCCCCACCTTTCCTGTAGACCCTCTTCAGACCCTGGGGCTCTGAATCCTCCTTGTAGGGCTGCTCCCAGTGCTTCATCCCCAGCCTGGGGTGACACTGGGGGTTGCCCTGCTCCAGGTACACTCAGGAGGGTCCCATGAGCCCAGTCCTGGAGCTGGAACTGTGTCCCAGCCCTGGTGCCTGCTGACCCAGCCCTTGGGTTTTGCCCCCTCTTGGTGCCTGGAGTCAGTTCTGGGCAGAAATGCTGCAAAAGGGATTTTCTGAAGGTGACAGCAGAGACTTGCTCCTTGAGGAGGATTTCTTAAGAAACAAGATATTGGTCTGACAAAGCAGGATGACAGGAATCCAGGATGCTGCAGAGAAGCTGCTCCCCACCTTGCAGGGAAGGAGGGGAATGGGGGAAACCAGCCACAACAAAAGGCCTCAGTTTACAAAGCCCAGATGGTTTTTAGGGTTCTTAATGAGAGCAAAAGTTCCTTTTTTTTTCTTTTTTTTTTTCTAGCAGATAATAGAATTTTTAAGCCTCACAGCAGAAAATTATATATTTTTGTAGGTGCAATTGCTTGATTAATCATTAGGCTGTTGAATATTTTAAACAAACTAGACATCTGTTGTGAATGGGGGAAGCTGCACAGAATAGGACTGCAGTTTTTAGATCTCCACTCCAAAGGGAAGCTGGAAAGCAATTGCAACCGCTAGCTGCACAGTGAAGGAAAAAAAAATTAAAAAAAATATTAAAGGGGAAAACCCAACAAAATTTGAGCAAGGAAAAATGAGTAGATGATGTGAGAGTTTGTACTGCTCAGCCAAGGACGCTCAATCACAGCTCATACCTGGTGTAATTTGTTTAATGGTGTCTTGAGAACTGTCCTGGACTTCCTCTGCTTTTGGGGATCTCTTCTTCTTGATGGAATTGTGTTTAAGCCAAGGCCTCTGCCAAAACCTAGAGCATCCTGGGACTACTTGTTTTTAATTACAGTCTCCTAATAAGAGTAATGACAAGGTCTCATCAACTTGGATGAGTTTTGGAAAACAAAATTTTATATTTTTTTAATTGGGGTAGGGGGATTGGAAATCCTTGGTGCATTATAGGAAGATTTTTTTAAAGGGGAAAAAGTTAAAAGTATTTCTTCAGCACAAAGTGCTGCTGTGTGGGTTTCTCTTGGGTATTTTCTTCTGGAGTGGTTTTTTTTTCCCTCTAAGAACTGGCTCTCAAACCCAACCAGAGACCTCTCAGACCTTGGGTGTCTCTAGGCTCTCCTGCAACATCTGGCACTAATTGGAACTGGGGGCTGTTTGATAGAGCCCCAAAGAGTCTGCAGGGCCAGGAAAAGCAGGTGACAGCACAGGGACCTCCTTCCCTCCTTCCTGGGACTGCTTGTGACCAAGGAAACCTTGGTCTGAACCTCCAGCCAGGAGGGGACAATTCCCTCTGTAGCCCCCACCACATCCAGCTGTGATGCTTAAGGAGCCCTCAGGAGCATCCCAAGGCCCTTCTGCTTCCTTGGGGACACCCAAGGCCCTTCTGCTTCCTTGGGGACACCCAAGCCCCTTCTGCTCCCCTTGGGACACCCAAGGCCCTTCTGCTTCCTTGGGGACACCCAAGCCCCTTCTGCTTCCCTTGGGACACCCAAGGCCCTTCTGCTTCCTTGGGGACACCCAAGGCCTTTCTCTTTCCCTGGGGACACCCAAGGCCTTTCTGCTTCCCTCAGGATCTCCAAGGCCTTTCTGCTTCCCTCAGGACACCCAAGGCCCTTCTGCTTCCCTCAGGAGCATCCCAAGGCCCTTCTGCTTCCCTCAGGATGCCCAAGGCCCTTCTGCTTCCCTCAGGACCCCCAAGGCCATTCTGCTTAACTTGGGACACCCAAGGCCCTTCTGCTTCCCTCAGGACACCCAAGGCCATTCTGCTTCCCTCAGGACCCCCAAGGCCCTTCTGCTTAACTTGGGACAATCAAGGCCCTTCTGCTTCCCTCAGGCCACCCACAACTCTGCCTTTGAATTTCTGCTCAAAGGGCAGCAGATGAGGTTCACAAAGTCCCCGCGTTTCCTCGTGCTGCAACTGAGTCCTGAAATTGGTATCAAATTTCCTCCAAATCCTGCAAAAAACAAAGGGATCAGCAAAATCTCCATGTGCACCTGATCCCTCCTGCCCTGCTGATGTTCTCACTGTGGAGCGGTGTCACTGCAGGTGTCCTGCAGCCTCCCCTCCCCTGTCTGTCACAGGCAGGGCTGGTGGCCACGGGACATGGGGGTCCCCAGGCTGCAGAGGGGACCATGGCCAGCCCATTCCATCCCTGCCTGTCCTGTGGATGTTCTGGAGCACATTCCACCCAAAGGTTTCATTCCCCCTCTCCCTTCCCCTGCCCAGCACCATGCTGGATGCACTGGCTCCACAGGCTGTGGGGTGGAGCTGAGATGACCTTCCCAACATTTCCTTTCCTGATTTGCACTCAGCTGAGTGCCCCCAGCTCATGCTGAGATTGAGCTGCAGGGCTTCAGTTCCCTTCCTTCCCCTGCCCTGGCTTTCCTCACTGCCAGGGCTCCACAGGGATCTCCATTCCCCTGCTGGGTTTGCTCTGGTGTGGGTCAGCACAGGGAAATCACTCCCTGAGCAGGCAAGGTTACTGACCCAGCTCCAGTGCCAACCACCCCTAACCTCCCCAGTGACACAGAGTTCAACCTATTTTCTGCAACACAAATTTCTGACAAGGGCCACCCTGAGTGATGTGTGTTTTGGGAGACTTCCTTGGCTTTTCTTCCAATAATCACTCCAGGACGTGAGGCTGCTTCCCAAACAGAATTGCATTTACCCGGGAGAAAACACAGGCTCATCCTAATGACATCTCAGGGTGTTTTCACTCTTGCTGCTCCTGATCTGAGGGTTCAAGTGCTCTATCTGGATTTATGACAAGACAAGGTGATTTTATGATCAAAAATAACATTTGTGAGTAATTAAATCTCATGCTTTAGGGCATAAACCGTAACCTGCCAGTGGCCAGGGTGGGACTCTGAGAGAGCTGGAAATACTCTCTGACAATTAATTTTCACTCTATTCATGGGCTGGGAAGGATCAGAGGGGTGAAACAACCGTAATTAATTTACAGCGATTATTTCCAACAGCTGGAGAGCGGCATAACTCACTGCAGAGAGGGCTGGGAGCACGGAGAGGGATCAGGAGAAACACAAGATCCCTTTTATGCCAAAGAGCCCCACAAATCCCCTTCCCTGTGAGCCCAGGTGACAAGGTCTGTGCCCTCCTCTGAGGGACATGGGGAGACACTGGGATCTGCCTGGCCAGGTCCATTTTTTTTGCACTGATTCCCCTGTCCCCCAAGTGGGCTGTGGGCTTTTCCCAGTGCACAGCTATGACAGGAACCTGGAGAACATCTCAGGAACAGCTTTGGGATGCCTGGCAGTGTTCAGGGAGAGGTCCCTAATGGGGCCACAGCATTGGACTGTGGAGACTCTGGGGAGTCTTTCTTCAAGATGCTAGGTTTTCTGCTTTTTTTGATGTTTTTAAAATACCTCTTTGGTCAAGCTTCCTATTTTAGATAAGACAGGAGCTGTCTCATAAGGTGGAAGAAGCAGTTTTCCCATGGGCTGCCTGAGCAGCTGCAGCCCAAGAACCACCTGGGAATGCTCCAGCAAAGCACATCCTCCAGGCATCACTCTCCTCTTCCCAGTGCCCCTCCAAAGGGGCATTTTGAGGTGGCCCACGTGGGTTGGAAGGTTCTGGGAAGGCACCTGGACATTGGTGAGGGGTTATTTTGCATCTTCACCTCAGCAGGGGAAGGGATGGGATGGGATAGGATTTGAAGCTCAGGGAGAGCTGGTGGGGTGTTTTGCTCACCCATGTGTCCTTCCCCTGCACCCTCCCTCCCCCAGCCATCTGCAAGGGGCTCTTATTAAGGCAGAGACAGCAAAAGGGGAGAAAACCATCCTCGCTAACAAGCTGTTTGCTGTTTATGAGCAGGTAAAGGCAGAGCTGGGATGAATTATTAATAGGGTGGAAATGGGGTCCCTCCACAGATCTGCTGCTAATTCTGGCTCAGCCGAATGTCACACCCTCCATCTCCTCCCCGAACGTGGTTTGGGGGATTGATTGCTGCTCCGCTTCCTTCCCCTTCCTGCCGGATCCGAGGCTGTCCGAGCACAAGGTCACCCCTGGCCGGGGCGTTAGGACAGGCTTTGCCTGGTGGGGCTTTGGGAGAGCGTGAGTCAGCAGAACCAGCCCTGCTGGCTCTGGGTGAGACACCAGGACGCACTCAGCGAGACATTTTGCTGTTCTGCCTCTTCCCTTTGGCCTGAAGCAGATACTCATTCACCGAGCAGCGCCGCTCGCTCAAGGCTCTCGGGCTCCCTTGGGCCCGTCTCTCTGCCAGAGAAGAGATTCAAGCCCTACTCGTGGCTGCTCTTCCCCTTCCCCCTCCAGCCTGCTCTGAATTCCAGAAGCATCTCGTTCGTATTTCATACAGGCTCAGCACTGTGCCCTTCTCTCCACCAGCCCTGGGGAGACATTGCCGTGCCAGACAGGATGGGCTGGTGGCAGGCAATGTCCTGTCTCCAGATGGGAAAATTGAGGCAGGGAGGGATTTCAGGAGCAGGGCTGGGCTTCACAAGGCTTTGTGGGCTTCACCTTTCTGATGACCGAACGCCCCCAGGCACCTGCAGCAGGGCAAAGTAGTGGCTCCCTTACCCAACCTTGATGTGCGGCTCAAGGAAATCTCTGCTTGCATCCCACGCTGTGTCTGAAACTTTCCCTGTGCTCTGGCAGCACCTCGTTAAAAGGGTCTGAACTGGTCTTTGCACTGTAAATGACACAACCTCGGCAAAAGGGTGACATCCAGGCAGGAAGCACCCTCTCCACAAAGGGAGGATCCAGAGGGAGATGCAGCTTGTCCCACGCAAGGGCTGACCCAAGTCACCTGTGCCCCCTGGCACCGCAGCTCCTGCACCGGCACAAATCCCCTCACGCCCACTCTGGCTGAGCCAGAAACAGAAAATCTGGTTACAGGAGGAATTTCAGCCCCCACCCTGAACGCAGCCCAGCCCAGGGCTCTCCAAGAAGGGCCCCAAGTGTGCTGTTTGCAGAGTGATCTGGAAGCAGCACCTCCATTTCCAAAGCCCAGGGATGGCCTGGGAGCAGCTCTGCTGCTGCTGCTGGATGCCCTGCCCAGCACCCTGTCCTGAGAGGCGTCTGCAGCTGGTTTGGGGGCGGCACAAGGGTTAACCCTGCCCGGAAAATTCCACTCCTAAGCAGATAATCTCATCTGTGCTGGGTGTACACACACATCACCCGCAGCAGCCTGGCCTCCCGTGGAATCATTTTTGAGCAGCTCTTTCTTTGTGAAGTGCTAATCCCTCGGTGAGCTGCTCTAACCCCTTCCCTCCTGCCGCCCTGGGCTCACCTCCACCCCCACCTCCCTGCCAGGCATGCCACCCCTCAACCTCCCCCTTGGGCACTGGGGGCTGTAGGGTGACCTAGAGCCTGGGATCAGATGAACCAGACACCCCTCAGCTGGCAGCCATGGGCACGCATTCAAAAAGCAGCAGATTAATCCCATTGACTGCTTTTTAGCTTGTCTCCAAACTCAGACTTTCTGTACCGGGGACTTGCAAGCTTTGCTCTTCGCAGGGCACTTCCCTGAAGCTTGTTTACAAATTAAGCTGCTTGGATTCCACCCCATCCCTTCCCTGCCAGATTATTAAGCCCTCGCATCTTGCCACAGAGATGTATTTGTGTCCGCAGCCCCTAGCAGCAGGAGCACAGCAGCAGCGACCTGTGTGCAGGGCTGCGAGTGCATTATTGATTCAGGACTAAGAAATTGCTTAGGAAGTAGGAAAAGTGTCCTGCTCTCTAAAAGCTTGTGCGCCTTGTAAGCTCAATACATGCAGCCTTTGCAGAGAGGCTCGCTACGCCGCTATTAATAATTTATTCTGTAAGAGAGGCCCTGATAGTTTGAATGGGGGAGGGCAGGATGCAGAGCCCGGGGGTGGGAAAGGGGAGGGAGTGGAGGCTCTGCTGTGCTTCTCAAATGGAGGTGCAGGTGTTGCCCAGAGCGTGTGTGGAGGGGGCACAGCTGGGTGATGGGTACCCCTGCACCCACGCCAGCCTCTGAGCAGGGCTCCTGTGTCTGTCTGCTGCATCAAGAGCTCTGCCTTGGCTGCTGTGGGAAAAGCATTTGGCTGCTTTGTGCTCTGTGTCAGGGGAACAATTCAGCAGGTGACTGTCAGGGGTTTGGATTGAGTTGTGTCAGCCCAAAACATGTCCTGGCTGTCCCTGAGACCCCGAGAGTGATCCTCTCCTCAGGCAGGGCTCCCCAAACCTCCTGACTGGCAGCACTACAGAGCTGGAGCAGCTGACTCAGCCAGCAGATGGGGAGTTACAAACGCTTTGGCTGGAGTAGAAACCAGTTGAATCTGTGCTAATTCTGCCTTTGGGATGTGGCAGTGCCAAGGCAGGACTGGACACGGTGGTGGCAGCATCCCAGTGGAGCCCAGCACAGGGCAGCAGTGACCCCACTGCTCTGGGGTGTGCAGCGCCTTGGCTGGAGTGGTGGCACTGTGCTGGAGCTGCTCCACGGAGGGGAACAGAGGGAAAGCTGCTCCAAGGAGGCTCCTGCATGGCTGGGGATGAAACCCAGCCTGGTGTCTCTGCAGAACTGAGCTCCCGGGCCAGCAGCCCCCCTGTGGCTGTCCCTGCCCAGGGACAGCTGAGCAATGCAGAAATCCACCCCAGAGCCAAGAGACAGGGGTTCCCTAAGCCTGGCTGCAGGTGGCACTGAGCAGATGTGCAGAGGCACCAGTGCCAAACGGGGCAGAGCAGTGGAGCAGGGCAGGAACAGGGTCAGGGCTGCAATTGTCCCCTCTGGCCCGGCCTGGAAGAGGGGGCATGAGTGGGAACTTCATGGGACACGTCTGAGGCTGCAGGGAATGGCTCATCTACCTGGGGTGAAGGCTGGAGGTCCAAATTGCTGTTTGCCAGGGCTTTGCAGGCAGCAGCTTCTCCCCAGAGACATCTCCAGAATGGTCACCCAGCAGTGCTGTGTGTTTTGGGGAGGAAAAAGCCTCTTTGGGGTTTTTCGACACAGAAACCTGTGCTCTGTGTGGAACTGCCTGAGTAACTGGGTCAGCCAAAGCTCCCCACCTCAAAAGGCTGATGGTAAAAGGGTGGTTTGGGATCTGAAACTAAGATCTGAAACTTAGAACTGGACTTTCACTTGGGGAAACCACAGCATGGTAGGATAGCATTTCTTCCCACTCAGGCAGGATTTTCTGTAGGGAGAAATCCTTTTAAAGTTTATTGGAAAATCATATCTATGCTATAGAATACAATGCAGATTTTAAAATAAATAAATAGGAAGGATTTCCCTGAATACCTTTGGCTTCAAAAGTTGCCAGTGGAAAGCTGTGGTAGCTGAAACTGCTGTATAAGGGCTGCTGTAAGAACTGCTCTCCCAGCTCTGGGAGCAGTTCTCTGCCAGCAAGTCTTCAGTCCATTCTCTTCTGGTTTTCCCATCTGGACACTGTTCCCTTTAAAAAGCAAAGCTTTTCTTAAAAGTAGTTTACTCTTCCTGAATACTTCAAGGTAGGGGAAAACTTTCTTGCTCACTGTACCAATTAAATCTACTTGACAGCTTCATTTTTATCACTGTGTCTTTTCCATCAGTAGTTGGAAATGATCCTTGTTAGGGGAGTAGCATCCCACTTTACAACAAGATGAATCCCGAACTGGGCATTTAAGGAAGTTGTTACAGGCTGTTGAGGGAAAATCCAGTTTGCTCAGCACTCTCTAATTTGAAGCTGAATTGTATTCTTTCATTTTTCTGTGAAGCCTTTCCTTTTAAGACACCCAGATCCTGCTGCACTCTGAAGTAGCCTCAGTGGCAGGAGAAGAGCAGTGTGTAATTTGCTGAGCAGCTAATAATGTACAACCCAAGGGTCTGGCCCCAGGGGCAAGGAGCCACTGATCCTGACTTCAAACAGTGCCCTCTGCGGCAGCCCTGATGCTGAGGAGTGATTAAGGGTGGGAACAGAACCAGAAGGCTCCAGCTCTTTCTCCCACACTCAAGAGCAGTGCCACAATGGGTGCAAGGGGTGGATTGGGAGACCTTCCTCGGGGTGGAAATGGCAGCAAGTTGTCTTTTCCAGGCTTTCCTTAAAGGAAAGGGGAGCATTTTCCAGGTGTTAATTTAAGGGACTGGAGGGGCTGTTAGCACTTTGCAGCTGGCAAAAGAAAGTCACTTCTTTCCCTCCCTACAGCCCTGCCAGGGGTGTACAGGTGATCTGACAGCACAGAGTGAATTTCTTGTGCTGATGAATTCTGGCACAAAGGCAAAGTGATCGACCCCAGGGCCATATGGGCTCCACAGTGAAGGGCAAAGGGGAGTTCCAACTCCTCTGCTACAACCAAGGATGGGTTTGCCACCAGCAGTGGGTAGTGCTGATTTATTCAAGGAGGAGGGAGAATATCTGCTTTTCTTGGAAAGGATTTTCCATTGGACTTGGATACAGGCTCTGCTTAGCCCAAAGGATGTCCTTGAACCCTAGGACAGTGAATATCTCATGCTTTGCCCTCTGGTTCTACTAAAAACAAGGCAGAACTCTGGTGGGCTGGGAAAGGGCTGTGGGTCTCTGCTCAGGGTACCAGAAGGGATGAATCCATCTTTTAACCACCAGAACATGCTGCATCTTTAAAAATGCTTTTGGAATAGCATTGCTGAAGCAATTATTTTTCCCTTCTTGCTTTAAAATCTTTGGCTTTTCCCTTCTTATTTTAAAAACTTTTGGCTTTTAATCATCCCTAAACCCACAATGCCTTGTTTGCACCTAAACAGGTGTACAAAGATACAGATGGGTAGAGTTGTATGAGATGGGCTAAAAATGCAGGGAAAAGGGTTTCTTAGCCCAAAGGTTTTTTTGCTTTTTCCAATTTTAGCACCCAGTCCACAGGAGAAAGAGTCCTTTAGTACAAGCCTTATAACCACATGTCATTCAGAAAAGTTTAGCTAAGAATTAAACTAAACATCCAATTTGGCTGCATGTGTAATGAATAAATAAAGCCTTTTCCTTTCATGTGCCCGTGCCAAAGTCAACAAGCTCTATTAGCTGATGAAACAATGCTGACGCCAAATAAAAATACCCCTGACCCATCAATATGGGCTGAGAGCTCGGCCCTGCATCAAAGACTGTTGTCAGAACAAGAAATACTGTCTTGACACTTCTGGGGGGAGGAAAAGCTCCCATTCCTGCAGCAAGGTGGGTTCCCTGTGCTCTCACTGGGATGTCAAGGAGCAGCAAAACCATCCCATAATGACTGTCTGTTATGGACACCTCTCTTTGTTTCTGCTGGAATGATTTGGAAACCCCTTGAGCTGCAAGGAGCTGGGCTTTGGTGTTTGCTTGCTCCCCACTGTGTGTGAGCTCCCCACAAAACCTGAGGAATTTTTTATCCTGTGTGCAAAACGCTGACGCTTGAAAGTCAAACTCCCAAGGGTCCCTGCTCAAAGAAGTGTTTCAGCATCTCAGAGCATCTCAGCACCTGGGAGCAGCCTGCCAGCTGTGCCACCCTCCTCCTCCTCCTGCCCACGAGGGCGGGAAGGTGAAGGAACACGAGATCTCCCCTCTGCCCCATGGGGATCTGCAGCTTGGCTGTTTCCCAGCTGGGCCTGCCCTGCAAACCCCTCTCCTTTGAAATCCACGTTCAGCTGCTCTGTGCCGTGCCCTGCCTGTGATCTTTGAAGTCTCAGCTCTCCCTCGACACCTTTGGTTTAAAAGATCTGTTCCCTATTAGTTTTCAGTCACACTTTCAGTTTCATTCGGGCTTTTATTTACTTATCCATCTTTCTTCCTGCTCCCACCATTCCCCCTGCCCTGCCAGGAGGCAAAGTACAATTAATTTTTCAGGTGACCCTGCCAGGAAGGCATTGCCATGAATAGGAACAGGTTCAGAAACTGTGGAAAAAGCAAAACCCTTGACTTTAATAAGCAGCAAAACACTTCCCAATCAGAAGGAAGCAGCCAGATGTGACCAGAATTATTATAAAACACAAAGGATGGTCCTCCAAATAATTCCTGCCATCTCCTGAAGCCTCCTCGTGCAGAAGTCTCGTGAGCACTGCTGGAGCTGTGGCAGGGCAGTGTGTGATCCTGTGGGCTGTGCAGCCTGGCAGGGCACACTCGCTGTCTGACAAGGTCCTGACTGTCACCAGGACTCTGCCCCTGGCCTGCCTTGCACGGGGACATGGTGCAGCTCATCCCTGCCTGGCTGCCTTGGTCCTGACTGTCACCAGGACTCTGCCCCTGGCCTGCCTTGCACGGGGACATGGTGCAGCTCATCCCTGCCTGGCTGCCTTGAGCACGGAGGGGTGTTTGTGTGTCTTTAGTTTTGATTGCAGCTGTCTGAGCAGGGCAGGAGCCCCGCTGGGCTGCACTTAATTCTGAGTAACGCGAGTTTAACCGCACGGACAGTCCCCTGCTGTTTTGAAAGACACCTAAGAAAGCAATACAGTCACCGTAAGAACTTCTCTGCTGGAAAGCCAGGCTCCTATGAGAACCCACCTGTTACAAGGAAATAATTAAAAACCTGAAGAGAAAGGATAGCAGGACACCAAAAGGCACCTGAGCAGGTTGGCAGCCAGGAGCTGCCCTGGGTTTGTGAGAGCTGCTGCCCTCCCCTCTCCGGGGCTGTAACGATCCGTGGGCAGAGCCATCGATTTCTGCCCAGCACATCCTTAGTGCAGGGGGAGCAGAACTCGGCTCACATCCTCTGCGGGCTCTGCTCCCTCCCCCTGCACGTCGATAGGTGTCAAGTCACCACCCAGCACCGGCGATGGAAGGGCCATTTCTTGCTGAGTCCACTTTCCACTGACCAGAAGGGGATGCTCAGCAGTAAGTGGCCACGTGGCATTTTCGGTGACAGAGGCAGTGAAAATTTACCTTGATGGCCTCCCAGCCCACACCACTCCAGTCCAAAGGATGGGCTGGAGCCTGGATCTCTCCTGCAGCCACCCTCTGCTCTGTGCACTGGCTGCTGGGTGGGCTCCTTGCCCACCTCAGCCTGGCTGCTCCTCCTCTGCTTCGTTTTTATAACTCTTTAGTCCTCTGGAGAGAACAGCACTGGTGTGAGATGGGGGAGAAAAGGCCATGAATACAGTGGTATGTCACAAACCCGTCCCCAAAAAAATCTAAAAAATACCTTGCAGTTTATTTTTCCTGTTCTTAGCTTGATTCTTCACCAGGGAATTGCTCAGGGACAGTGCTGTGAGTGCTGGTTTCTGTTTTGGGAGGCGAGAGCCGGGCCAGGCTGGGGTGAGGCAGGGACAGGGAGGCAAATCCATGTTTTGCATTTGTGTAGCTCTCATTCACGGCTGTACACGGTGTTTGCAAGTGTTACAGCACATGGCAGGCGTACGCTACAAGGAAATACTGCCGGTGCCCAGAATAGAAAGATTTCAGCTCAGTAGTATTGACTGAATCAAGAGATGCAGGGAGCTGATTGCAGTTTGTGTCTTTTGCTTCCTTGGAGGTCAGTGGAGCTGAAGTCTGGAGCATCCTTAAGCAGAGAGGGTTTGCAAAGAGCTGCAGTGAGTGCAGTGGGAAGCAATCTGGTGTTGTCCTTTTAATCCTCCTGCAGTCAGTCAGATAAATGGAAATACAGACTGACCCATCAATAGTTAACAGTTTTATTTGCAACCTTGGACTTAATCTTTCTTTTCAAACGATCTTTTAAAAGGAAAAGCTGCTACTTATCTGGAATTAGTGGAAATGTCTTCCCTGGTACTAATGAGAGCCCTTAGGCTGGAGGGAACTGGGTAACTACTGGCAGCATGTTCTGATGATCATAAATGTTTGGCACCCCTTGGTGTCACAGGAACATTTTTCTCTTGGATTTTCAAGAGGTGCCCTCACTGGCTGGGCCCAGGGTGGCAAACTGAGGCATGGGGTAGCACTGGCAATAGAAAATGGGACTCCCTGCACTGATTTAGAGGGAGAACTCCCCTCCTCATTATAATAAAAGCATAATATACTCTTTTAGAAGACACTCCTTGTGCAGTGGAAACCCTGCCAGCATGGGCTGGCTTGGTGTCTGTCCCTTAAATGTGTGCCTGGACCACTCCTGGGGGACCTTTGGGAGGGGGCATTACTGTTTTGCTCTTTGCTTTGACCCCTGAACTCTTTAACAATGTAAAGCCTTGTGAATTATAAATCAAATGTTCCTGCTGAGCTTTGTGGTGCACGGAATGAAATGCAATGATTAATATTTAAGAGAAAATAAGTTAAAGATATTAACTACAAGGGCAAATGTCTATCCACAGAGCCTTTTCAGAAGAGAGGGAGAACCACATTTTCAGGAGCTTTAGTGAAGTTTGTGGCTGTCAGACCAACCCCCAAGGCTGAGGGTGTGCAGGGGCCAAACTGCCCTGCCCTTCATGCTGCCTCAAACTGAGACCATCTGCCCACATCCTATAAAATCCCAGCAGTGCTGGAGCAGCCCTTTGGGATGGGGCTGGCGAGCACACCCCACACTTTAGCAAGTAGAGGAGCAGCTCAGGCCGTGTGCTTTTCCAAAATCCAGACCTCACCTAGGACTTGCTCAGCCCTCCCTGGCTCCTCCTCACCCTCCCTCCAGCATGCCAGCCCCATCCCTGCTGGGCAGGGTGCCCTGTCTCTGCTCTGCACACTGACAGCTCCAGGCAGCGCCCACCGTGGCCACCCTGACCCAGGACATCCTCCCAATGGCACCTGGGCTGGACACTGCCTCCAGCCACCAGCAGAGCCTGTTCTAAGCCAGTAAATAAGGCAGCAAACACTTACATGGGTGCAGAACCTCTCCGGAGGGTCCCCACAAGTGATTCCTGCCGGGTCCACCCGCACGGTCACGTAATCCTTCATCCGCATGGCCTTGGGCTGGCACGCATAAAACTCCCATGAAGGGCCATCGTCCGTGGTCACCCAGGACTTGCAAATGTCATACTGTCCCATGGCCAGGGGCACGCAGTGCACGAGGAGAGCGGCCAGGTAGAGCATGGCAGCTGCGGCCGGGCGCGGGGGCCCTGGGCGAGGGCAGTGCCGGGAGTCCCGAGGAAGGCGGCGGCTGGGCTAGGGGTGGCTCTCGGGATCAGCATGGAAACTCCTCATCTAAAAATGCTCCACTGGAAGGAGATCCAGACAGGAACAGGGATGATCCCACTCTGCACGCTGGATCTGGACGTGGAAAGTTCCTCTTGGCACAGAAGCCAACTTTGCAATTCACTTGATTGGGAAAGTTTTGGCCAGAGTTGCTGATCAGTGGTCAAAAGTCTTCCTTAACCTCATTTTTTCCCCCTTTTATTGTACGAAAGGTCTTCCAAATCAGCATGAAAATATCTAGAGGTGACTCCAGTCAATCAATACAAAGATCAAGTTCTGAGTTGCTGATGAAATTTGATAGGAGTAAATTGGAGAGGCCGTGAGATGGTGCTGGATCAGGTTTTCCTCAACCTTCTGGTCTGCTCCAACTGCGTCGCTGTGGAAAGTGCCTTAAACTGTGTCTGCCTTAATTATTGGGGTGTTAGAACATTTAGCACATAAAATAAATAGAGCATCTGGCCATCAGTACAACTCTGACAAGAGAGAATGCTTGGAGCTTGGAGCTGAAATTCCTGTTTCCCAAAGGATGGTCGTGTCAGCGTGATCAGGTCGGTGCCCAGACCCGTGGTGGTCCCAGCAGCTGCTGGGTGGTCACTGCGGTGACTGGGGCAGGGCTGGCTTTGGCTTCTCCTGCTGTGTCCTGTGGTGGTGGTGAGGATTCCTGTCCAATTCTGCCTTTTGGCAATGGAGCACCAAGTTCCCAAAGCCTTCAGCTGCAGTCCATGGGGCTACCTGGGATCTCCTCTCTCTTTCATGGTCAGGGCAAAGGCAGAGCTCATCAGCAGGAGGGACCTGCGAGAAATTGGAAGACAGATTAGGTGGGAGCAAGGAGGGACAGTTGGAGCACGAAGAACAGGGGTCCCTCAGGAGGCAGAGCTCTCAGCTGGGCTTGCCAAGCCACCAGACAGGTTTTTGTAACAGGGAGATATACAACTTTAATAAAAAGCAATCCATAGTAAGATGCTTATGGCTTTTCTGCTGTCTGGGAGAAGGGAAGGAGCGCTGCCCAATTTAAGGTATCTGCTTTGCAACAGCAGCTGGACAACAGGAGCTCTAATGGGTCTTCAAATAACATCAAGAAGCAGCTATGGGTCATTAGGAGATGGGGAATATGCAGACAGAGAAGGGACAGACAGACAAATTGATAGTCCTAAAAAGATAAGCAAATAAATAAGACAGCTGGGGAGACAGATACATTGTCCAGCATCCCCACATATGATTTATCTGAACAATAACATTTAATAAAAAACAATTTAAAGTCCTAATAACATTTAGGTTCACCTAATACAAAGAGCAATGACCTTCCCAGTATTCATTTCAGGTTAGAACAACATTTCTGCAATTTTGTTGTCTTTCCAGTAGAGCTATAAAAATTGAAAGTAATTACAAAACAAAATGACAAAGAACCGAAGCGGGGAGGGGGAAAAAGTCAAACCCTCTCTCAATATTAGATTCAGGAGGGAGATCTCGTCCAAGAAGGTGGGAGGCACATATCCAGAACAGAAATTTACCTTTGGATAATTCCCTTTCTATTTCTTTCCCCTACTTTTCTTTCACAATTGAGGCATATGTGCTTCAACAGCATGCTTAGCATTTCCTTTCTCATGAAGCTCAGTTACTAAAGCTCAGAAACTCCAGGTTAACAGATGCATTGATCCGTGTTCAGGGGCTTCACACCGCTCTGCTACCATCTCCCTTTCCCCCCTTTTTGCTTGAAAGATTGCTGATTGAGATGAATGAGTTCAGAAAAGAGAAGCTGTCTCTCATGCTTCATTGCCAGCTCTCTACGAAGAGCCTGTTATAGCTGCGTTGGACCTGAATAAACTCCCAGAAAAAGAATAGACTGGCTGCTATTTTTATATTATGAGTAAATGTAGTAAAAATAATAAGCCAGTGTGACACAGTGTTTATAAGTCCTACTTACATCAGAGCTGTCTTTTCAGTTATAACAAGTCAGTTCCTAATTATTACATCAAACTGGTCACTGCCAAGTGCCTGATAAGAGTGAGAGTGAGAGACTCTGGTATTGTATAGAAAACAAGCAGGGTAGTTTTAATGAGGACTCTGGTGCTGTTAAGTTTATGGATCTATTTTCACAGCCTCAACAATTATATCTTGCACTTGAATGGCTGTCAGGGAAAAACCCAGGTAGAAAGGATCTATAATATCTATTAGTGTCTTGTTATGCTGGCTAAATGTCACAGATTCCCAGGGAAGTGAAAATTTACTGGAAAAAATGTATTTACTGTCAGTTCATCAGCCAGGCAAGCGGGTTTGGGGTGAAGTCTGTGGCTCAACACCCACTTAGCCAGTCCAGTCTTTTTGCAGAAATAGTTGGAGTGTTGCTCTGGAATGAGCCAACATACTGCAAACGGGGCAGAGAGGCTCCCCAAATTAAAGGTTTCACCCTGCTTGATTTGGTTTAGTTCTTAGAAAATAAATCTTCACCTGATATTATTAAGAAACTGCAGTTCATGGGAACAAATAGAATCAATGCTCTTTGTTCTCTTTGAAGAGTACTCAGCGCTCACTGGGGACTGATAGCCGGAGTATTAAAAACACAAAATTAGATTGTGTCTTGACTTAGCTGGCTCCGGGTTTTTTTCTTATTATTGGATTAACACCCTATTGAAATAAAGGGACAACGCTGAGCAACAACTGAGCTGCTCTCGGATTAAGAGCAGAAAGTAAACTCAATGAAGGAGTTTTTAATTTTCTCTCAGAAGTGTTGCTCTCCCCATGAACTCTCCGCTCTCCCCCCGCGCTCAGGGAGCGGGAGTTGTTCTCCTCTTTCCCTGGCTGCCCATCCCTTCCCCGCACCCTGGACAGCGGAACTGGGGACCCGGCGGGGGGACGGGAGCCCGAACCCCGCGACAGCGCTGCGCGACTCCCAGCAGAAAACCTGGAAACCCCACTCGCATCCCGCCGCTCTCCCTGATGGATTCGCGGTTCCCGGCAAAACCCGATGCCGCTCCCGCTCCGCCCCATCCTCCCCGGTTTCTTTTACCCTAAAGGACTTTGGGGGGGCTGCACGGAGCGGGGAGGGGATCGGCGGGGCAGGGGGAGCCGGCGCCCTGGGCTGGGGGAGCCCCCCGGCTTCCCAAACTCCGGAGTGGGAAAATCAACCCCATCCCGCGGCGGGGAGACGGGGATGCTCCGGGGAGGGGGACAGAGAGCGGGACACCCCAGCGCAGCGTGGGAACACCTCGTGGGGACGCGCAGCGTTCGGGGCCGGGGCAGATGCCGGCGCTGCCCGCCCCCCCCTCCGCCCCCGCTTTCCCCCCATGCCCGGCGCTGCGGGTCCTTACCGGGAGGGAGCTCTGCGGCGCGGGGCTCCCGGCGGAGCAGCCAACTTCGGGGCCGGGGGAACCCCCAAAACACACCCCCAGCCCAGCCCTGCCCTGCCCTGCCCTGCCCAGCCCTGCCCTGCCCAGCGCGGCGGGCAGCGCTGCGCCGCCGGCCCCCAAGGGCAGATGGCCGGGGGAGCTTTGTGCAATCCCGGCTCCCCTCGCAAGTTAATGCCGAGGCTGAAATCCCTTTTGCTCTCACTTTCAATCACAATCGGAGCTTTTATCTCCGTGCCTGATCCCGGCTGCGTAACTTCCTCTGTGCAGCTTTAGCACACACCATCCCACCGGCGGCAATGGGCTTCTTAAAGGTGCAGGAGGAAATGCAGGGGGGGGGAGGAGGAGGAGGGAGGGAAAACCACCCGAGGAAGAGGAGGCTGCGAGCGGGAGCCTTCAGCCCCGGCGGCCCCGCGGCTCCCGGTGCAGCATCCGCGCCGTCCCGCTGCCCCCGGCTGGATAACGGCAGCCGGGAATGCCGCTCCTCGGGGCTTCTCTTTTTATTTTTTTTTTCCTTTAAGAGCTTAAAAAAAAAAAATTAAAATCATGAGCTCATGTTTGCTCGAGAGAGAGGAAAAAAAATCCCCAGTCACGAGGGTTTCCCCACACGTGTAAGTCCTCGCTTGGTGTGCCCTGAATATTTTGGGGAGGCTTCTGCTGGTGAGGATGCTGTAAATGAGGCTGCGTGCGTGTGTGTTGGGGGAAGAGGGGGTGGTTGGAATTAATAGGATAAACAAAGCAGGAACTCGGAGATGGGGAAATCAGATGGCTGGGAAATGCTTGATACTGGTGGGAATGTGCTGTGAGATTTAACCGAACCAGGTTTTGCTTTGGGAAGGTGGGAGACTGTAAGGTGTGACAGCACCTTCCAGCACGGGGCTGGAGAAGCAGCTGGGGTTGCTTAGGTCAACTCTGTTGTGTCCATGCTGAGGGGCAGAGGAGGCTCCAGCTGTGGATAAGGTGGATAAAACTGTGGCAGGTAAAGGTCCAAGTTTTCCCTGCACCAGGCAGCTGCTGAAGACAGAACTCCTGAGCAGCGACAGGTTTTTGACATGTGGATAAATGACAGTTCATGGAAAAACGACAGTTCGTTTATGGGGAGGAAATCCAAAGAATCACCACTGCCTCCTATGTATACAACCACCCAAAAATGACTGCTCCTTCCTAACCAAGAATTCAGTGATTTCTAAGCCAGAAAATGCATTGTCCATCTCACACGTGGTTTGAACCTCATGCACTCAGTATTTTGCTGTATGGGTTCCTTTGACCCATTGCCCTGAGGTCTCTGGGTGGCCTCTCCCATTTAAGAGTCCCTGGAAAACCCACGATTCAGCCTGCGACCAGACAGAGGTGATTTAGAGCTGTTCTGGGAAACGTTTCCCATATTCTGGAGTGTAAGTGAGATTTATGAAATGCTGGCATTGTGTCTTGACTGTGGCCCAGCCTAAACGCAACACTGATGCACAGGGTGGTCTTTACCTGCAAGGATGTCTTTAATTCTGGCTCAATTTCCACTCCAGGACACGGTCTGATACTTTCCACATGGTAACTTCTTCTGTAAACACTTATTTTACAGCAGCAGTATAGCTCAAGTGAGAAGCACTGGCTGGGAATCCAGGGCTGGCTAATATTCCTGGATTTCACTTTATGCCTTTAGGTCTGCTCTGTGGTAATGACTCCCCTGGAAATTCCCCACGTCTCACTTATTACTTCTTTATTAGTTATTATGGTAAAGTAACAGGATAAAACGGAGTTGGTATTTCATTTTCATTCCCTCTAATAGCCACGGCAAAGACCAAGTGGTGTGCTGATTATTGACATCAGAGTTAAGTGATATGCACGCATCATTAGGTTTCAATTGGAAAGAATAACAGCACAGTGTGAGCCGTCACACTTCTAAACTCCGTGGCATTTAAGGAAAAACCAAAGTCGTTTTTCACAGCCCTGCTAGCTCAAAAGATCACAAGCTGGCAATAATGCTTGTATACACACAGGTAAAAGGCTCTAGCTCCAGGCAAAGCACCGGAATTAACCAGCGAGCGCAACCCCCGGAGAGGCTGGCAACAGCTGTGGGGCTTGTCCAAGGTTACACCGCGGTTCAGGAGATCCTTGGAGGATGGGAAATCACCCAGCTCCTCGCAGGTCCTGATGTGGGAAGGAGAAGGATTCTGTGTGGCGCTCACAGCCCCCGGAGCCTGAAGGAAGCGGCAAAGCAGCGGCAGTGCTGCTGTCACAGCCTGGAGGCAATGGGGAAGAGTTGGAATCATTGCTTCATTTTAGACCATTTGCAATCTTTTACCCGAGCACGCATTGCAAACACCTAATGTTTGGTACAGTTTTCTTCTGGATGGAATTTCTGTGGGGAGGAGAAATGGATGTGTTTTTCCTCGAGGGAGCATCTCTGCTCCCTCCCTCGTGCCGAGCGCTGCCTCTTCCCACAAGGAGAGCGCAGTTGAAAATCAATGGGTCTGCATGGAGATTTAATTACTCCAGCACAGGCAGGGGTGGAGAATAAGGCCCTTAATATTTAATACAGCCTCTGCTCTCAGAGGGATCCCCAGGGCTCAAGGGCCAAATGTAAGCCCATTAAAATCAGGTGTAATTCTATTGACATATGTGGGTTCGCACCTGTTTATACCAGGGCTATATCTGGCTCCCTAAATGGTGCTTTTGACATGCATGGAAGAGGAGGGAAGTGTTTTCCCCACTTGGGATGACAGAGGATGCACTGGAACAGCAGAAGGTAAATGTGACACCTGGCAGTCCCCACTGGCCGTGGCGATGTGCTCGCTAACACCTCAGCTGAGCTGAGCCTGCTGAGAGCAACCCGAGATCTCTGCCAGAATAATAACCAGGCTTATAAAGGATATTTCATTTGAGGATACATATTGCTGTATCCCCTATAACAGCAATACATTCTTTTTATGCTCCTTATCTAGCAGTGTGCGGCCAAGGATGTCAAAGTGCCTCCTGCAAGTGAGTAAGCATTTTATTAAGCGGGAACACACGGCTTGGAAATGTGCTGTGAGCCCAGGAGCAGGTGAGAGACCCCTTTGTGAGGGGTGATATCTGCCAAGCACAGCTCTACCCAGACCTTGTTCCAGTGGTAGCTTTCTCCAGCCCAGCAGGACCTCTGGGGAGAAGTTTGGAAAAGGGAGGAAGTGACTTAAAGGTGTTTTTTTGGGGATGTTACAGAGGATGGAGGCAAAGGCTGCTTGAACCTCGCACTTCCAGGGGGGATTTGTCTCATCTCACCACCCTTGTACTGCCCTTTTGTTCTCAGCAAGCTGAATGTGAAGACAGCTCTCAGCTTGATCAGGATGGGAAGGTTTGTGCTTCCCAGCTCCTCGTGCTTGGTGCAAAGACAAAATCACAGAGTTTTAGAAGGCAAAGAGGCAGAATATTTTGTAGTTAGGAGAAATGCTGGGAAACCCACACAAACCCTGAGAAACTGAGCTCTGGCAGGCCGGGAGGGTGGGTGGGGGACATTTATTTCCCTCCTGCCCAGGCTGTCCTGGCCTCGGGGCAGACCCTGCCCTGCTCTGAGGCACACACAGAGCCGGGGAGCAGGAGAGGGAAGAGCCGAATGCTTCAGTCCCTGGAGTACTCTCCACATTTTTCTTCCTTTGTGAAAGCTTCTGGGGAAATGGCAGAGAGCATCTGCTCTGGGAGGGGAGGCTTCCCCGGCTGCCTCCTCCCACCCTCCCGCACAAGACCTCGGGATGCATTTTCTGCAGCTCAGGCGCTTTCACAGGGCCCTGAGTGAATTTTGCCCTCCCTGATTAGATAACCAAAGGAGCAGTGACTGTACTCTCCAGAGAGAAGATGCTGTCTCTTTCCTGCCAGAAGGACAGCTGGAGGGAGGGTGGGATTTTCAGCATGCAAGCACTTAGCCAGATCAAGGAAATGGGATGCAAAGCATTTTAGGCTAAGAAAGGTTGTTGTGCAGGGAAACATGAGGCTGCTGTTCTGTTCGGGAGATAACGCTTCTCAAAACGCTCCTGCGTGCCAAACTGCAAGCCTTGACTACAGCAGGTCATTGCCTCTTTAAGGAAAACAAGCATGACAAGTCAGAAAAAAAACCCCATCACTGTCTCTGCTGAAAAACTTTGATCATTTAAATATTATTGATGTGCATTAACCCCAGCAGAGATGGGCTGGGTGATGGGAAGTGCTTCACCTTGACACAGGGAAAATATGTTGTTTTCTGCTGCCTTGTCTTTTGTTTCATATAGCAAATAGGAGCCCAGCCAAGTGAATCAGCTCAGGAAGCATTTCGGATGTATTTGATTTTTTGGGGAAGGTAGAGCTTTCCTCCTCTTTACCAGCTGTGGGGGTGTAAGCATGGATAAAAACAGGAGGACTGTTTAAAGGAGGGATCTATAATTAACAACCCCTCAGAAGGGGAACTTTCCTTTTAACTTACTATTAAAGTGGAAGTGTTTGGAGAATATACAGTTTTGGCTCTGGGGATCTCCTCTGTATCCTTGGCTGAGCCCTGTGAATTCCTCTAATTCCTGCCTGAGAGAGCATCTGGCTTTAAAAACAACTCCTGCTACCCCTTGGAGGACTCACCTCAGTCCCTGGGTGGATTCCTGTGCCCAAGGAGGGCAGCAGAGGGAGAGGAGCTCCCTTCCCAGGGCAGGGCTGTGTCCCCCCAGCAGCCCTGAGCCCTGTCCTGGGAGGAGATGCCTTCCACAAAACCTTTTTCACCTGAGGAAGGAATGTGTCACTTCTAATGGAGCTGACAGCAGCAGGGAGGGGTTTTAGATTAGTGGCTGAAGAGCACACTTGTAATGAGTGAAGTAATTGAATAAATGCTGACAATTTGATGTGGAAAATGCATAATCAGCTGGCTGTGGAAGGTTGACTTGTTCTTTTTTCCTTCTTTCCTTAGCACTGGGACAAACACATTCATTCTCTCCCAAGCAGGTGACGTGTTGAGCAGCACAGAACCAGCAGACCCATGCACATGTCCCCCTCCCAGGCACACATGTGCTGATTCCCAGATAACTGACCCAGTTATGCTAAGGTGCTATTAAGAAATGCACATGTAATAAATCTCAACACTTAACTTTTTTCTTGGGTCACCTGCTGGTCGAACATTCCCTTCAGTAATTTCGCTGGCTCCCAGATCACAGTCCCTGTGCCTCTACTAGAGAAAAAGGTGCCAGTCCTGGGTAGTGACAGATGAGGCCCAGCCCAGGTGACATCAAGAGCTGATCCTGCAGGAATAACTGTGATTTCAACTGGCTTTCAGATCCCAAGCACAGCTAATAAACTGTGGAAGCAGACAGTAGAGCTGACATAATCCAGTGCAGTGACTTTCCCTACCCAACCACCATCTCAGCTCTATGCAGATGGAAGCTCAGTGAGTTTCTTGTCATCAAGCCCCCAGTTTTAGCGTGACAATGGGAACAGCATCATCTGTGTCATGTATGTTGGAAGCAATGAATAGAGAGCTGAGCTCACTCATCTATTTGCATATTGAAGATATGGAAAAAACTCCTCTTGCTTACTCTGCTGCCTACTCAAATATCTGTGAATCAAGGAGGAGAATGGGGCCTTTTGTACATCAGATCCCAATGTCCTTGAATAAGATGATTGCTCAATCCAGCCTTCTGGGGTGAGTGTGAGGCTCAGAACCAACTGTGGTGCCAGGAGCTCTCCATTTCTGCAGGCTGGTGGATGAAGGGTTGTTCCTGGATTAAGAATGCTCAGCAAGGTGGATACTTTGACTTTGTGTCATCAGGGCACCTTCTCCTCTCCACGTGCGAGTCAGAACTTGCATATCTGGGGCACGGAGGTTTGACCTGCCTGCTGTTGAATAAATCACAGCACTGCCCCCAAACCATTAGCATGGAACAGCACACACCCGAGGGAGACAAGCTAAGATCATGGCAGTGCACAGGAACAATGAGCCATAGAAGCTTTTTCCTTTTGGATGGAGTTGAGGGAGTTGTTTATTACAGGGAAAGTGGGATAGCAGAAAACAGCAGCTCATCCACATCCTGTGGAGGCACTGGGCTATGACTCCACAGCCAAGGCTGAGCTCATGTTTGGGCTTGGCTCACCCAAACCAGCTCAGGATTACCTTCTTTTCCACTCCAACAACTAGTTTTCCTCGATGTTATATATGTCTTAAGCAGTGGAAGTGAGATCCAGATCAGGCTTTAAGGGATGGCATTTACATGTTTTTTCTTGTGCTTCTGGTATTAATTTCATATGCAGTGGAAAAGTAATATCCTGTCTGTCACTAGAGAGGAAGAGATGTGCGTGCATGTATACGCACAGTCATTCCTAACTGGTGAGCTTTTTCACTCAAATTTCGTTTTGGGGAAAATTTCTAAATTAAAATAAAAACCAGATACAGAAACGACAAATGTGAAATACCAATAAGGCCAAAGCACGAGATGTTTTCTCTTGTTTTTGTAACTCGTGGTCTTTGTGTGTAAGAGTGTATTGCATGGCAACTGCATTCACACTTCCCTTTAATAAAAGATCCAAGCAGATGGACCCACTATTAACGTGTATCCCCCAGATTTGCATATTTCATATTCATGCCAAGATGGCACTGAGCTCACATGGGATGAAGGAGGCTGATATAAACACAATTGCACCAGATTAATGCAGTGATCAAAGAGTATTGTCCCAGCATCCCCGTCAGGAATCCAGTTTAATATTAGTTATTAATATTGTTAAACTCCTACCGGAGTCAAATTAAGGTCTTCCAAATACAGTCGGACAGGGCTCTTAGGTACTACAAGTTGATGAATATGTTATGAATTCCTGAGAGAGAGAGGGCTAAGAAACAACATTTGCATCTGAGCTGTGAAGACTCCAACGCTGGAAATGTGCAGACCTCGAGCTTTGGTCCAGTGTGCTCTGTTATTAGGACTCGCTTGAAATTCAGATCTTATCCAAGATCTCTATCTGGGTTTCTCAGAATTCAAGTGCAATCGCTTCTAGTCGGAAGACAAGCCTATCGGTAATATTTCCTCAAATATTAGGCATTACAAAGTGGTATTCTGGAGCCCAAAATATATTTGATCGCATTGTTCCAGTTCATTAATCAAACACTGCACTGTACATACTAATAGAATCAAACATTAGGAAATATTTATGAATGAGCATTGTTGTGACTGCAAAAATTAAACACAGCAGGTTTTAAATACACAAGATCTCAAAAAGGAAAACTTGATTATCTTCTGCATTTCTGGTGCCAAATTCAGAGTGAATTTTAAGTGAATCTTAGGTAGCTTGTGCTTGAGTAATTTATACCTCCTTGCAGCTCCCTTCAGAGTGTAAATTACACCTGCTCCCGCCTCTATTGAACTGTCCCAAGGAAATTAATTTTGGGTAGGGGCTGTGTGTCCACAGCCTGATGGTACTTGGGGGATTCAAAGCTCAAACCCAGCTGTGATATTCCTGATTATGTTCTGCCTCTGCAGCTCTCAGTGGAAATAAACCCTTGCTTACCCAAATGAGCAGTAATGTGATGGTATCTCCACTGCTTCCGGGGGCTGGGTGGAGTCTGGACATGATAAAGTTCCTGGATTGTGGGAGTTTTGTCCCTTATGTCAAAGGGGACAGAATTTTGCTCACTGGATCCAAAGGCAAGGCGTGGCACTGGCATGAGGGATGCAGTAGCCCCACAAGCTGTGGTTTTGTCAAGGATAAATCATGTCAAAGCAATCTAATTTTCCTGTGGCAGGGCAGCAGGTCTCTGAGAGGGGAGGAGCTGCAGCTTGACTGCAGTCAGGCTTTTGACTCTCACTCATGGGGTGTTCCAGGAGCGAGGTGGGGGAATAGGGATGGGGAGAAATGCTGTAAGGTACCAAACCAGCTGGGAAACACGCTGAAAACTGTTTGCTGTTTGCTGTCCAAGTGGAAGGATGGCTTGAATACAATGCTGGAGGGGTCTGTGCAGCTCTGGCATCACTCAATATTTTCATTAGTGACTTGGGTAGTGGAATATGGAGGAGACATATTGCAGCTGTTAACAACACCAAGCTGAGAGGGGCTGTAAGTCCTCTCAGAGAACAAGAGAAAGATTTAAAAAATCCTAACAAACTGAAGAAACAGGCTGGAAAGAAGAGATTGATGTTCTACAGGGACAGGAGCAAAGATAAATATATGAAAACTATTGAAATGTGTGTCCAGAAATGGCTGCATAGGCAGCATTCCTAAGAGAAAGGACAATACCATGGGCTAGAAATGAACCCTGAGCCAACAGTGGTGCCCTGGTGTGAGCAAAGCAAAGCTGACACTGCTTTACATCAACAGAGTGTGGTGTGGTACATTGCTCCCATCTCTGCTGAGTGTTGGGGAGGAGCAGTTTCGTCATCAGACTTCCAGGGAAATACAGAAATTGAAAAGAACAGTCTAGAAAACAAACCTCCCAAGAGGGGAAGAACTATGGCCCATTGCCTAAGGCTGATGAAGGTACAGTAATAATCTCCCCAAATACAAAAGATGCTACAAAAGTAATGAACTGTTGCTCACAGACAGAATTAGTGGGATTAGACTGCAGTAAAAGTAATTTGGGTTAGACTTTGGGGAAAATGTTCCATCTGTAAGAATAGCTGACACCCAGAACAGACCATCTGAGGAGCCTGTGGAGTTCCCTTTGAAACCTCCAGGGATGAACAGGTTAGAGAAACTCTCTTGTCAAGACCAATTTAGGCAGGGTTGATCCTGCCCTGGGGGAAGGAGATGGGCTAGGTGACCTCTCAAGATGCCTTTTCCTCTTATCCCCTGTGGCTCTGTGTTTATTTTGTGTGGTGGTGATATTGTGAGGGCGGAGAGCTTGATTCTGCACACTGGGTAAACATTTCACATTTAAATTGGGAAATCTTGTTTACTTATCAGTCTGTTGTTGTTTCAGTTTAAGTTTTACTAATTTAAGTTGAACACTGAATTATAAATTACGGTGATGGGTGTATGAGGACTGTCTGAGGAGACAGGTACTGAAACCTATTAATCTATCGATCACATTGATTGGAGTGTTTAATTTAGAGTAGCACGTTCCTATTTTTAAATATGTTTTAAAAGACTCTTTAAAAAACAATTTTGTTTTATCTCACTGCAGGAACTCTCCTTTTCTCTGGTAGGTGTGTATCCTTAATCAGGCACAGGGAAAAAAATGATGTTGGCATATAGGGAAGGTGCAGGATGAAACCTTTGCTACCACAGTGAAAGGAAACCATCAGGTTTTAACTGAAGCCAGGCAGTGGTCTGGCTGCCAATTAATGAGCACATTACTGCTAAGTGATAGCTTTTAAAATAAAAAAGTTGCTGAGTTCTCATTATGGTTCTTGCTCCCCTTTCCTCCAAGCCTGCCCATTTACTGGGAGAGGAGCCCCTCCAGCAGTGGATGCAACAATTCAGGGTCTGGCAATGAATAAAGATCCCGGACTGTAAGGGAGCAATTCCAGTGTAATTCCACAAATTAATTCGCTCAGGACCCTGGGGTTAGCACTAATTTTGCACTAAATACCAGGAGAGCTTTAACGACCGCAAATAGCAAACACTTCAATTTTTTTACTTCGTCCCATTCGGAAGCCAAAACTGCCAGGTTTACAGTGCCCTCTAGTATCGCTCCGGAGCATTAGCTTCGCCTGGCACCTCGGGAGCTGCCACATCGCACAGCATCGCTCGCTTCCCTCGGTTTTCCTCCGGCGCTTTCGCAGCGGAGCCGGGGGAGCGGAGCGGGGCTGGCCGGGCTGTGCTCGGCTCCGCTGCTGCCAGCCAAGGTCCTGCTTCTCGCCTCCTCCAGGAGGAAAAAACGTGTGGGGTTAAAAATGCACGCTCTGCTTGGATGGCTGCAGTGGGCACGCCGCTTGGAAGAAGATGTTCTTGCCCATGGCAGGGGGTTTGGAACTAGATGATCATTAAGGTCCTTCCCAACCCAAACCACTCCGTGGCTCCTTGTTCAATAGTTTGTGCCAATTTGGCAAAGAGATGTTAATAATAATTTGCCTTGAAAGGGTACTTTGCAGCTGTTGCTGCATAACCACTAACTAGCAAAATGCTGGGCAAGGAGAAGGAAGGACAAAGGAGAAAAACCTGAGTCATGTGAAACCCATCAGACATTAGCCAGGACCACATCCCGGCCAGCTGAGGTCACTTAACACAAGGACTCCTCAGAGCTGTGACCTTCAGCCTCGCAGGGATCTCTCTGTGGAACAGATGCAGGAAAATTCCTTGGTGGACCAGGATGTGGCACCTGCTGTAAGAATGGGCATATTTATAAAGCACCTCTAAAGACTTCCAGCTGCTGGAGCAGCCTTTGGAGCCTCCCTGGGTAAGGCTGACCTGATGCCATGCAGGATTTCTGCTGCTCTGAGAGCTGCCTTGGGAAAGGCACCGTTCCCATGGAGGCAGAGGGGAATCTTCAACTCCTGCTTGCCTCCAAACATGCTGTGCCTGCAGGTTCTTCCTCAGAAAACCCTTTTCACAGGAGCTGAACTTGCAGTGATTTGTAAAAAACCTGCCCAGATCGTTATTCTAAGAAATCATCCAAGTTCCTGGCAGTGAAAGAGCTGGTCCAGATGATGCCCCTGGTACATTTTCCTTACAGGGAGAACTATTTAAGCAGTGAACTCCAGCAGGCACAATCAAGCCGGTAGGATGTGGAAGTTATTAAGTTTACATTAAGTATGGAAATTTAAGAAATGAATTGTTAACATCCATCTTCAGATTTTTTCATATCATCTTCTATGGCTGCTGATGAGATTGTCACGGACAAAAACTGGCATAAAAATGGATCTCCTTTAATACCCAGCATGACTGCGCCTGCACTTCCCTTGGAAACACACAGCCAGAGGAGAAAGCTCCCTGTCAACTCAGGCATTGACTTCTGGTTGCTTCAGTTCCTGGGTTACAACTGGAGTCACTCGAGCCACCTTTTTCCCGTGGCACTGCAGAGACCAAAATCTGGTTAATAGCAACCACTGTTACTTTTTGAGAAAAGAAGTAATTCTTCCTGATTTTGAATTGTGTGTGAGGGTATCACACAAATTAAAAATTGAAATGTTATATGAAATAGTAACCAGTGTGTCTAAAGGACAGGGAGAAGGTATAAAAGTGTTATTAAAATAAAATCATAGTGAAAGTAAGAGGGTTAAAAGGTACAGAGGAATCATAAGATAAGGCTATTGGTGTGTATTTAAGGGCTGAACTGAATCTCATTTTTTTTTCTGACTTTCAGAAACCTGCCATTTGAGATAGTTTTCCCTCTCTTTTGCATTGTAGGTCTATATGGTACATGCAGGTGGGTTTGTTTTCCATAGTGTCATTCCTAACTGCAGGACAAAACAAAGGATGTACGGGGATAACCTGCATCCCAAACAGGCTCTGGCCCTCCATACCCCTCAGATTTGTAGCACACTGACAATTTCTGAAGCACAGGTTCTTTTTCATCAAAATATTTCCATGCCCTCTCACAAAATGTGCATTCAGATACTGACCTTTCATTATTGCCAATGTGATTTCCACACTTGGTGCCACAAGAATCTGAAATAAGAGTTCTGGAGTCCTTCTGCTTTAAATTCTACCTCCTGCAACTGGTGTGCTAGAAATGAAGGGCTATCTCATTGTATATGCAATATGTAAGTGGTTTGACAAGGATGTCTCTTTACAGCTCAAGTGTCAGCTCTGGATGGATGGATCAGGGGTCTTGAAAGACACACTACACATCCCTGCATCACTGTTCATAAAAACTTTACCAAAGTCTCTCAAATTCCTTGCACAGCAATACAAGCAACTGTCTCAGCTTCTCAAGGGCACTATACCTTTGATAATGAATTTATTTAAACAAAAGGGAACAAAAAACCCCTACCTTTGCTGAATATGATAGAAATGCAGCTTTATACTTTCATATTTCATGGGACATGAAGGTTCATCATTTATTGAAAATAAGATGTGGACCTTCAGTAACATCCTGTCTGGATTTCATTTTCAGAGTGAAATGCCTTTCTGGTAAAATACAAGAAAGTGCTTTTCTCAGACAAAGCCTTGTGTTCCAGCTGTGTTGCATTATTCTCCTGACTACTTTCTCCCTTTTGCTGTACTCTCTGTTATAGCTTATTTTGCCAGCTAAGAAACTTCCTTTGCAAATCCCTTTTCTCCTTCATATTTAAAAATTATATGGTTCATGTGGGCCAATTTCCACACGCCTTCAGGGACTTCAGATTTACTGTTATTCCTCACTGGCCAAGAGACGAATTAATTTGATTAGAGCTCAACCCTCAAGAGAGAATTTTGAGGGAAGCAGAGTCCAATTAAGGAATACCTGGGGTCAGCTAATGAGTGAACACCCCCCTAAGGAGTATTTTCTCCCTTTTCCATGAGCTGAGCTCGCTGTGCATGAGCAACATCCCAGATCCAGATGTCACAGGACTTCTCCATGCAGCAGGAGGATGAGGTGTGTGCTGCTGGAGAGCTCATGGTCTGCAGTGAGCATCTGGGAGATGATGGCTGGAAGATAAGATATGGAACTGAAGTGGACTTGCAACACCTACTAGTAATGTTTTAACAACTCAGCAACAACTTTGTAAGGCAGGTTATTAGCTGGACAGGACAAAGCAATTTCAGCCTGAGTAGCTGAGTTCTCTCACTATGAATGTTGCCCCTGCATTTTTATATCTGTGTAGTATTCCTGACTTGATTTCTTGCATGGTGTTTCTATGCATTATTAAACTCCCATTATTTTCCACTCCAGAAATTGCTGCAATTAGATTTAGGTGAAATTTTGGTGGAGAGGTTAATCTGCAAAAATGCTATGTAAGTGCAAACTATTAATTACTACTCCTGTATTTTTAAGCTCAGAACCCGTGGCTGCAGGAATGAAGTTGGTGCATTGGCTCTCTAAGTAACTGGATGCTCATTCTCTCCCTTTGGAAGAGCAACTTGCTCTCCCTCTTTTCTCTTCTTCTTCTTTTTTTTTTTTTTTTCTTTTTTGCCTAGCTGCAATGACCAGATTGTTTGTCCTCTTTCTCATTGTGAATTGTCTCCTGAACACTGAAAGATGGCCTGGGGGGTTTGTTCAGAAGATTAGCATCTCTTCCCAGAGCTGTCCCCAGCTGTATTCACACTTATAAATCCATGGGAAGGACCCTAAAGAGCAATATAGAACCTGATGATGCAACAAGCCAGGAGAGACACACACACACACAAAAAGAATAGCCTGCTAAGAGGACAAAGCTAATCAATACTAATAGCAAAGCTGAAGATTTTAAAAGGCTCTCAATGAAGTCAGGCACAATGCTCCAAGGCAGTCAATGAAAAATGAAGTGTGCCTGCAGAGAGGCTGGGGGCAGGTCAGAGAGAGAGCAGATGCTGTTTTGGGGGGGTCTTGGCTGGGTCAGTTCCCCTGGATGCCCTCACCCCCAGTAACCCAGCCAGGCTGGTAGAGAAAGGGGAGAGCAGGGATGGGCATCCAAACACAGCCACCACGTCAGCCAGTCCAGCTGCATCCAGGGGAGGGTATGGAAGCCATGGAATCATAGTCACAGAGTGATTTGGGTTGGAAGGGGCCTTAAAGATCATCTCATGCCAAAGCCCTGCCACGGACAAGGACACCTTCCACTCAACCAGGCTGGTCCAACTTGGCCTTGAACACTTCCAGGGCTGGGGCAGCCACAGCTCCTCTGGGCAACCTATGCCAGGGCCTAACTCCTCTCACAGGGAAGAATTTCCTCCTAATATCTAATCTAAACCTACTCTCTTCCAGTTTAAAGCCATTCCCCCTTGTCCTACCACCAAATGCCCTTGTCAAAGCAGCCTGAGAGGACAGAGCATCTCTTTGCCCTGTGCGTCAGCACTGGTGCCTGGCTGTGAGCTGCCTGTGAAGAGGAGGAAGGTTGCTCAGCTGCTGTAGTTCTGCCAGTCCTTGGCCCCTCTACTGAAACTGCTACAAAAGCAGAAAATCACTTCAGCCAGAACTAAAGGCAGCAGCAGTGCTGTGGAGCTGCGCTGGGATCGTTAGGGTGGTTAATATTCAGCAGGCATATTGCTAAAAAGGCAGTGCATGCTAAGGAAAGAAGCAACAAACCCCAGTGCTGCACACGGGTCCTTCTGGCAGAGATATCAGCAGTGACAATGTTGTTTGTACAACAGACAACTTGTATCCCCTAAGAGCAGCCCCACTGCCACGCCACATCTCGCTGAGGTCATGGTTGTGAAACCAGTCCTGAATAACATGGGCCATCTGTAAGCCCATGAAATAGTGATTAAATGCTTGTTACTGCTTTACTGGTCCTCAGATGACTTCTCTACTTTGGCACAAAATATTCTGGTCAAGCTGGTGATGTGGCTTTGGTCAGGGGTCCAATATAAATGGCACTAACCAGTACCCAAGCCTGCACATCCACATACAGATATACATTTTACAAGAAGTCTCATTTAATTCATAAATAAAAAAAGACCTTAAGGAACTCTTTCAGAAGGCCCCCAGCTGAAGAGAAAGGCTGTCTGTCATCATGAATGCAAGGTGGCTGTAACAGGAAATTTTCAATGTATATAGAGACTCTGTAGTCCAAAATGTGTTATCAGGCAGAAAACCCAAATCCCTGTAAAGGGCCACCTCTTGCTATAATGCAGGTCTTTTCTATAATAGAGTCAGCTCTGATGTAGGACTATTGCTGCACTGCAAGCTGCAGTAAATATTAATGTGTGAAGCTGGATGCCACCTCTATTTCAGGATGGAGGCAAAAGCCAGCCTGATGGAGGAGGAGTCGCAGTCCTGCCAGGGAGCTGGTGCATTTCCAGGGCTTTTGGTAAGGAATTTTTTTCTTTGGCCTGATTGGATCCTGCATTTCTCTAAAGAATCACCAACCCCTCCATTTTACTCTCTAAGAAAGGCATAAAGTCTGTCTGTGCTTGGGGCTGTGCCTTGGGGGAGTGATATCTGCACTTCATGCTGTGTTCATTGGAAAACTGCCCTCGTGCCAGTCCAGCATTTTGCAAGGCAGCCCCCCAAGGTCATTCCCTGCCAGGTGATGAGTCTGATGCTAAAAACCCAACATCTACCACCTTGCAAAGAGATTCTGATGTGTACATTGCATTTGTTTCTCACAGTGCAATTACTCCACAAAGAAAACTAAACATGTATATAGCTTGTGTGGCTGTGTTTATATCTTAAAAACTAATCCTTTCCTTTTCTTGTCTGCATCATGACAGTGTTTAAATAACTTACCTAAGCAGGTGTCTATGAGTAGTATTACCAGACCAAACATCTGAATGTATATTTGTCCTTAAACATAATATTATTCTAAACATGGGATATAAATGTAAGTAAATATTATACTAAATATTAATGTTTACTATCCCATGCAACAATAGTTGATTAAATATTTACTAGCCCACTTACCTGTGCTCTTGTGGGCATAGCTGCCTAACTACTTATGCTACAGAGTGTTTTTGTGGTTGATTAAAATGCAGTTGTGTGCACATCTGCAACGTTTGGCAGGCCTGGTTAAACAGCCACTTACAGAAACAAGCAGTGAATGCTACTCCTTTAAAAAAAAAAATTAAGTTTCTTATTATAGATTCTGCAACATTCATGAAGCTGTTATTAGTGGCATGCTAGGTACCTGAGGAGCAGCAGGTTGGTTTTGAAGTGTTGGGATGCCCACACAGTGTTACTCTGCAAACAAAAAACCCCCAGGCATGAGAAGCAGCCTCTGTTTGTAATGAGTCCTGATTATCAGCTTCAGCTCACAACACAGGGATGAAATAGAACTATTTTCCTTTCACAGAAATGTAGGTTTCTGTCCAGGAATAATCCTGTTAGGTCAGGAGACAGGAAAGGATTGGAGGAGTATCCCAATATTTTCTTCAGCAGAAAATGGAACAGCTGGGCAAATGGGAGGGGATCCCACACTCCCATATCACAGATTGAAGAGGGAAGGGGTTATATCTCCCCACTGCAGGAGGATTCAGGCAGCATTTAGTGTTTATTCCATCCTTGTTAAACTTTCTGCTTTCCAGGCAAGCACTGCTGCTGCTCTTCACTCAATATATTCCAGCAGAAGCAATTTGCCTGCAATTAGTCAGCACTGCAACTCAGTTCCTGGGCAATCTCCAGTGGCAGCAAGCACAGCTCCTACTCCCCCTGTTCTCTCTCTAAGCAATTTCCACACCCTGGTGATGCACAACAGAAGATGACCAACCCCACTTTTTGAAAAGTCACTGTAAAAAACTCCTAACAGAAATAACTGCTTTGGTTCAAGTTTAATGGTAAAAAGTTACTTAAAAACCTGGTTTGTGAAACTCATTGAGAATTAAATTATCTACAGAATTTAAACAGGGATGAGGAAGAAAAGCAAGCTCTTTGATTTTATGGCAGATTTTAAGCAAATAACCTTAAAGGCTAGAGGTTGATGTGGTTGCAATGTCTTTTATTTGAAAGAAATTACCTCTACTGGGTCAAAGCTTAACCTCATGGCAGGTTGTTATGCTGGAAAACATCTGGTCAACCACTCCACAACCATGTAGCACCAACCAGAAGGGCTGAGCAAGGTGAACTTTGTAAGGGAGAAAAGACTGCAATGAACATGGGGAAAAAAAATCTCCAAAGAAAGCCATTAAGTGCTTTTTCATCCTAACCAAGTTCATTGTGAAGGGTGGTTGGGAAAAGGGGTAATATGAGACCTTCTTATTGAAAAAAAATATTGATTGTTAGGAATCAATAGCATTAAAAAGCTGTGTCTTAAGCACCAAGCTTTGAAGGCCTCCACAAGCTTTTCCGTTCCCTGTCTATTCTCCTGCCAAAACTTTGATAGATTCAGCCTGCAAACCAGCAAATGCAGTGATTTGATGGTGGCCAATATATATTAAAAAAATTAAGGTGTCAAGCATGAATTTTATTACATCTGCAATCAGATGTACTTCCTTCAGTCAGCTCATCTGCAATTAAGTCCAGCTGTTCTCAGTGGAAAGGACTCTTCCAAGGAAATTGCTGTAAAATTTAATGGGAGAATTTTCCTTGGTGCTTTGTTGTAAATATTGTTTTCTTAATAGGTTTGTAAAGGGCTTTGCTTTTTCATTCAATAGGCACAAGATCTGTAATTTTTGAGGCATTAGAAAATGAATAGATCAGTGATAGAGCTCATAAAACTTATACAAAGATTCTCATTGTATAGCAACAGAAAGAGCTTTAATAACTTGAAGAAGAGGAGGGTTTTGAATTTATTTCTTTTTGGCTCTGCATAGTTTTTTGTTTACATATGAAGGGCTATTTTTTAACTGACACATCAGACAGTTTGATCAATATCCTTTATTGGGTTTCTTGTGCCTAGAATTGGGTATGACAGCCAGAGAGGGGCACCAGATTGCAGACTTCAGAGGATGATCCTTCATTTCAATATTGCAGTGTAACATCCCACAAGGACCAAAATATTGCACCACGAACCCACGACACTGCAGTGCTTCCGTTTGCTGTCCCAAAATCCTCTTCAGCCTTTAAGCAAATGACGAATGTTACCAACTTTTTTATCTCCTTCTACTGTGTCCAAAGAGCATCTCTTCCCTCTTTACCACTTAGGCAAAGCTTGGATGTGTTTTTCCTCTCTACCAGCAATCTTTCAGCAACATTTCCAATCTGTGTGCTTCTGTCACTTCAGGAGAACAGTGCCTAAAATAAAACAGTGAGATTTGTAATTATTGGCATTATTTTAAGATGTAATGCTGAAGCATTAAATATAACAAAATGAAACTATTTTGAGGGGAAATGTTGAGACATGAATGATAGCAAATGGTGTTATCGTGGATTTATTTTCACCCAACCAAAATCAGACTCATTCTCTAATGATGAAATATGACCTGGCTCTTGCAGAGAGAGTAATTTGTTAATTTGTTTAACATTGTTCTCTGTGCAGGAAAGCCTTGCAAGAGAAAGAATTCAGAATGGATTTAAAGTGCAGATTATTTTGGGGGACAAAATGAAGCCACTTGTTATTCTTTAAGACACTGATCATATTCCTTCTCTGGCAGCTGTGAATACTGAGGAGAAAAACAACTCACTCTGGTCAAAAGCTGCATTATCACTGTTACATTGGTTTGCAATGAAAGAGGTGAAATTATCTATCAACAAAACCCTGATGCTGAGGCAGTGGAAGTCTTTTTACTAGTACAGTTTATTTGAAGAGCAGGAATGAGCTATACAGTAGGAGAAATATCC
This sequence comes from Molothrus aeneus, assembly GCF_037042795.1. Taxonomy (NCBI): domain Eukaryota; kingdom Metazoa; phylum Chordata; class Aves; order Passeriformes; family Icteridae; genus Molothrus; species Molothrus aeneus. Next base: position 7,281,397 of record NC_089664.1, on the reverse strand, counting down.
TTTTGCTAGTATACCCATATAGCTACCTTGGCAAATGCTCATGGCTTAGAGTCCCATCCCCATGTCTGCAAATAGCAAGAGTTAGCTGGCACAGTTTGGAACAGCTCTCCAAAATAGTGTAGCAGAGAAAGTTACAGAGGAAATATCTGCTGAACATGTATGTTCCTGTGTGCAGGCTCCAGAACAGACTGATAAACCTGTTCAGAGATGGTTAATCAAAAGGGTTTGGATCAGGAAATGACAAGGCAGCCAGAGCTGCAGAGGAGTGCAGAGATCTCTGTAGAAGAATGTTTTTCACAGAAGTGGTTAGAAAAGGAACCTCAGAAGATCATGATGAACAAGGAAGGAGAGAAGGGCTAGAAGGGCATATACAGGTGCATGAGGTGCACCTGTATATGTGTTTTATTTGTACAGTTTGCTTGGCTTTGGTTGAGTCCAGAATACAGTCTGTGATTTTCATCCTGATGTAGCTCCTACAGTTGCAATGTTTGGGGGTTTTGCTGCTGTCTGAATTAATTTGCTGGGTGTCCCCAGACACAAGCACTAGAATAATTCTCCTTGTTCATGCCAGTGCTTGTGTTTCCATCTCCTAACCCATGTGGGAAATATCTAAGAAACAGACCCAAAGTCACGGTGGGAACTGTGGATAAATGGCATCAGCAGGATGAGAAAGCTGCAAACAGCACAGAAGCACCACTGTCTGTTCACTCACTCCAGTTCTCCAGCTTACATTTAAAACTTACACGTGATGTACAGGAACTTTAAAGGTGTCTGGGCCACATTTCAGCCAGTGCCTGAAGGAAAGCAAGCCCAAAAGCACCTTTAAGCTCCATAAGAGAGCAGCTGCTGTAGGAAGCTGGAGATCTGGTTCTGCCTGCTCCCAACAGTAATTGCCTTTATGGTTTGTGAGCAGTGATCCATCAGGAGGTGCATGACAGCTTCTGGAGAAAGCTTTCTTGGTCTCTGAAGGATTCAAAAATTATTCAGCCATCAAATTCACAGCCTCTGTATCAGCATTTACCGATGTATTTGGCTTAAGTGAAGAAGAGCATATATAGAAGTCTGGCTCAGTTTAAAATAGTAGATAGTCTGGGATCCAGTATTGAACTGTTTGAGAAGATGCAGGTTCTACCTTGCATCTAAATGTTTTGTTGGTTTTTTCCCCCTTCAGCTTCACTACATACTCAGAAGATGACCAGAATTAATCTCTGTGTTTTAAGTATAAAAATTGGCCATGGAACTTTGGAGGCTGGAGTGCTCCAAAGTCTCAGGATAATACTTTCCCTTCTCTTTGGGCTTCAAAAAGCAGAAAGACTCTTTCCATGATGTGATGGGCATCCTCATGAGAGCACAAGAGAGCATCTTCACCACAGGAGGTCACGGGAGGTTTTCTTTAGGGACCTGACTGGCAGTTCCTACTTTTCACAAAACATCTTTCCCTCTAGTACCTGAAGTTTTGATTTACATCCAATGTCTTGAACCCAGCTCTGGAACACCTTGTAGACTGAGCTACATGGGGAAATAGCACTTGTGAGCTGTTCCCTTTGTCCATCAGGAAGTGCCATGTGTCTACACACAAGTTATTTTCTAGCAGCCTGCCTCACCACTTAGAGGGAAATAATTAGACAGCCTGAGAATGAAAACAAGACTGCTTGGCACCTCTCTTGTCCACTCCTTTTGCATTTCTTGCTGCAGTTCTGAAGCGCCACAGCCAAGTCCCAGTGCACAGCTCAGCCCCACACAGGATCAATAGCAGAAAAGATAAATCTGTTGGAATTGACTACAGGCTGTTCTGTCACTAAGTGACGATGAAAAATGATCACTACTTGAATACACTGCATTTTTATCTTTAAATCTTTCAATAGAAGCAGTGTCAATAACAGAGCACTAAATAATCTCCAGATAGGAGGAAAATCTTTCTTTTTTTCTTCTTCTTTTTTTTTTTTATAAGAGGGAAGATGGATGTGACTTTTTTTGGAGGCCTTAAATACTGAAGTACGGCATTAGATCTGCAAATTCCAGGAAGTGATTGTCTGTTTAGACAAACTATGTCTCATTTTAGGAAAGACTGGCTGGATTCTGCTTGAAAACATTGCTCAATTCCATATCATCAATGCACCAGGGTAAGTCTAAGTGGAATATGCAGAAATAAAATAAATAAGGATTTTTTTTTCATGTTCCTTTGGGGATAATATATCTCTCTGAATTGGATACACCTGCCAGAGATGGCCTTTCTTAGCTTTAAAATATGTCTGACCTTTCCCTGAGCTAACTGGATGCAGTTTACCATATTGGCCCAAGCATAAAGCAAAGTCTTTTTCAGATAATGGCCCTTGGAAACAATCCAATCTGTTCTGTACCTGCTGCCCATGCCACACATCCCAACCCTGTGGGCACTGTCAGCTGGCACAGAGGTGTGGCAGCAGGCAGGAAATGACAGTGCACAGTCCTGCAAGTGGCTTTTGGGTTTGCTGCTCTCAGTGGGGCAAGACCCAAAAGGGCTGACCCTGCCTGAGTGTCGCAGACATCTTTTCATTAAAAATCCTTTCTTAGGATTTTTCTCCTTGAGAAGCTGAGAGGCTTCAAGAACAAAATGTAACCAATGGTTATCTGCTGCTGTGGAATGCAACAGGTGCATCTGGGATTGGCCCATCTTGGATGTTTATAATTAATGCCAATCCCAGCCCAGTCAGCTTGGACTCTCTGTCTGAGACACAAACCTTTATTATTCATTCCTTTCTATTCTTAGTTTAGCTAGCCTTCTGAGATGAAACTTTTTTTAGTATAGTTATAATGTAATATATATATCATAAAATAATAAATCAAGCCTTCTGAACGTGGAGTCAACATTCTCGTCTCTTCCCTCACCTGAAAACCCCTGTGAACACCGTCACACCTGGGGGTGCTGGAAATTCTGTGGCCCCACTGTGAGGGCATCTGCTCTGGTTCTGTCCTGGCAAAAGGAAGATGGGTTTTTGTTTGAAGTCAGTTTGGTTCCACATCATCTGGAGCCTCCACTATCTCCAAGTGCTGATGTCCCTTTCTTTATGAGACAGCAAGGAGCACTCTGCTGCCTTTGACATCAAACTGGTTAACTTTTATTTCCCATATCAGTGCCTCAGGGGTTAGAAGCTTCTGGGTAAATCCAGTCCAGTGGCAATTTGAGCAGTGTCAGTTGGGTTCTGGTAACGTGTTGAGTGCTGCAATGACTTGGGGATGCTCTGAGCACTCTTTGGATATGTGTGTTCCACCCCAAACCCCCTCCAGAGGCAATGCTCTCTTGGTTGTAGACTCTGTGAACTGAGCTCTGTTTAGATTCCCTGCAAATTCCGGGCTAGGGCTGTGAAGCAGGCAGCAGTGCTGTAGAAGGACTTATTGATTGAAAACTCCCTTTGTATGTTCTCCAAGTTTAGCTCAAGCTGCTTTACTGAGTAAAGGTCAAGATGAAGTACTGAATTTCTGAAATGCTAAAGTTCTGAATACTCCAGAACTTTGCTTTATTCTGCCTGTTTTGTCTGGATGTCTGTTAAAAAGTTTGGCTGTCTGTCCTCTTTGATGGGTTGATGAACGATAGTGAGTGTGGAATAGCTTGAAGTAAATACTGGTCTGTACAGTTGTTAGAACTGCTTGACTCATCTGGAAAACAGCAGGTTTCCATGCCCTCATTCAGCTGCAAGCATACTTGACTATATTTGTTTTTGTTGTCGGCCACCTCTTTTGACAGGTAGAGAAGAAAAAGGGCCTGCAAAAAAAGGCAGTAAAAAGTAAAAAAACCAGACCTTATTGTTTCAGGATGGTTGGTGCTTTAAGGGGAAATCAGCCAAGTTTCATCTGTTAAAAATCCTGCTGAGATTGATTGGTGTATGGAGAGGTGATTATAAAAGCCAGCAAGTAGCTTAATTAGGATGGAGAGTTATGAGAAGTAGCTTGGCTTTTGTGAGAAGTACTGGAGCAAATGACTCTTGGCAAGTGGCTGGTGGAACAGGGAAAGCTAAGCTCAGGAGTTAGAGGATCGCTGCTTGGCATGCTGCATTTGTATTGAGAAGGAATAAAGCTGAGGACTGCCAAACACGTGCTCGAATCTGGTTCATGTCAGGCCTTATTGTCCTGAGATTACATTTTGCACAAATAATATTTCCTAATCAGGGACTTGAGAACTCTCTGAACTTGTCTCAGGGATTTTTACTGTGTCAGGCTTTTTAACGAGCCAGGGGAAAAGCAGCCTCGGCTATTCCAGGCTGCAGGTGAGAGTTTGCTCCTGGCAAGAAGAAATGCCATGTACTGTACCATGAACTTCATCATATTTACTCTCTTAACAGTGGGTGCAGTGCCATCTAAAACTTCCCTGTGCCTGTGCAATGAGGAGCAAGAGCTCCTGGATGTCTCAAGCAGGTACTGAACGACCATCACGCTCCGAGCTTCCCCTCGCCTGCTGCAAAATCCCTCCGCAAGAACCTGGTAAGGAGGAGAATGGAGCATTATGTATTCAACAAATTCTGCTGATGCTGCTAGGCTGTGAAGCTGGAATGATTGTGCCAAATCCTGATCTTTCATGATAATGGAAGCGGAATTTTCCCCTAAGCAAGCCAGTATCAGAGAGAAAACCCAGGGGACAAGAGAGAGCATTTGAAAATATGGCCTAGGCATTAAAAAACCCCGAAAACAAATAGGCTTTAACTAGTTAAATTACAGAATACACAAATATCCCAGAATTATGTAAAAGCCTGATCCTGCAGTCTTTGAGTGGGGAAAACAATGTTTAACTGACTCTAATACTGCAGAATCATCAGTATAGACAAGAAGAAACAACTGGGTCATTCTGTCTCAGGCACTTGCATATTGCAGAACTACTTGTCTGTTCTTGCTATTATTTCATCCCTGCTAATGTCTTATTTAACCTGCTGAGGATAGTTGTGATTTTGCAAACATGCAGAATAGATTAAATTTTAACAGCATCATTTAAAAATACCTAGATTTGTGCAGATTTTTGTAAATGACTGGGATCTGAATGTGTAGGGCAACAGAACACGACTCAAAGCCCAATTTAAAGAAAGTACCTTTTGAGCAGGCATCAACAGATAGACTGAAAAGCAAGGCAAAAGCATAGGGGTTTTTTTTAGATGTTGAGTGGACTAAATGCAATGTGAATTTATCTGCAAACCATCTGTGATTTCTGGTATTTTTTGGTGCCTTCACAGCTCTAATTTTAAGCAGTTCTGTAGCCTTTAAATAATGGTACTTTCTTCCCATTTGGTTTTACAGCAGATTCCCCATTTGATCACTGAATGTTTAAAGAAAAGAAGTAACTGAGTTCTCTGCAGATTGCACACATACAGAATAAAACAGCAGCCTTTTTTTTTGCAAGTAAAATTTGACATATTTTGGGACAGAATTCCTCATGCATAAAATAACACCATGGGTTTTGCTGGGTATGGTTTACTTTTTCTATTTTGCTTTACACTTCTCATGTAAATTGGGTGCTGGGATAAGGTGTTAAGTTGACATCTCCAAGGAACCAAGTTCCAGAAGCAGCACAACACAACAGCAGATCTCTTTCAATTTTCTTAAAAGTGATGTCAAGAATACCAGTTTCATCAGGCAAGAGGGAATGGAAGAGTCATAATCCAGCCAGCCCTTGTTGGTTCTGCAGACAAATCTGGATTCTCTGTGTGTCATGGGGACACTTTATAACCATAAACTGAAAGAAAACACTCTGGATTACCGAATAGCCACCCGAAAATCATAGTTCCTACAGTTACAGAGATTCCCTAAGGGCACAGGGAGGCCTCCAGGTCTGTTTTCCATCCAGCATGATGTGGGAGAAGATCCTTTTGAATGTGAGCCCGGTCCCTGAGAGCATGAAACAATAGGAAGCTAACTCTATTCATCCCACAGGAAATCTGATGATAGCTACATCATTGTCAGCTCGGTTCATTATTTCACTGTTTCTTCTGGCAGGAGTCTTCAGATAAGGTTTTTGCTCACTATTGTTGGATATAGTGGGGGATTCTGATTCAGGGAACAATAGGAAAGAAATAGCACTGAAGAGCAAGTCTCCTCCACATCTGAAAATGTCTTGCCATTCCAGCCTTCTCTAAAGGGAGGCAGGACTCATTTCCTTCTCTTGGCAGAAGCCTCAAACGTGAGTCGATAACCCCTCAGCTTCTCTTCTGTTTCAATAATGCATCGTGTAGTAAACTCTGTGGCTAACTGAAGACTGAAAACCTGAAAGAAATTAATAGGAATGTAAAAATAGCAAGAACATCTTGCCAATCGCATTATTGAGCATCACAATTATTTGAACAACAACAACAAAATCAGTTTATTATATTTATCTGAAGTGCTGTCAAAAATGTAGCAATGAAGTATAAAGAAATGAAGAGGTTCTGGTGATGAATATCAGTCCAGCTTGCCATAGAATAAATATCAGCATTTATCTCTGTCAGAGGAAGATAAAGATAATTTCTTATGTTATAAGTTATTTCAAATATTGAGCCCTATTCGGACGTTTTGTGAGAGATTATCTGCACTTGCTTTGAAACCCAATAGTGGTCATTAATTGTCTCTCCTGACAACAAAATTAATTTCTCTTAAATGAGAATGCATTTCTAATTGGACACTTTCTTCCCTGACAAATTGTTTACAGTACCTCTGCAAGGATTCTGAAGTCATCTCTTTGCTTTGATGTTGCTGATTAATTACAGCCCACGTGGTTCTTAGAAGCTGCAATTTGAGTAACATTGCTGTGAAATGTTCATCTTAATTACACACTCCCCCAGCCAAGCTTCTTCTTGAGAAGGGAGCTGAACTTCTCTTGCTGCATGTGATGCCAGGTTGGATTGTTACTTTTTACCCCTCCCTTCCCTCCAAGTGAGTTCAGAGCTTATGTATGATCCGAGACTGACAGCACCCAAAATGAAATTCTCTCTTTAGCCACAGAACAGATCCAGAACTGGCAGCTCAGAGCAGCTTTCCCTCTCCCATCTCGTAGAGTCTCTGCTCAGTGTGGAGCAGCACTGATGGGGAGAACTGAGCTGGCTGGAGCATCACTGCGTTAGCACAGGGGTCTGCCACAGCTAATTAGCCAGGCTGAGACACAGGGTTAATTAGTGTGGGCAGGATGCTGCACTAAGGGAGCACCTCTCCACATGACACTGAGTTGTGCCATGTGGATTTACCCCCTATGCTTTAAATGTGACTTTTTTTGGTGGGAGATCACCAGGTCCTTGAACTGCTGGTGGAGAGGAGAAAAGATACCAGTTCTGCTACTTGCTCAGGTGAAACCTGCCTGTATTGAGCCACCCAGATAATTTTGCAGGAGCCCACTCAACAGCTGTCAGATAATAAGATTTTTGGATGTTCCGAACATCAGCTGGATTCTTGCTTTTATGTTTTATTAATGATTTTAAGGCAAGAAGATTTTTATCAGTACCTTGGAGATATCCTGGTTCCACATATTTTTTCTCTATAATGCCCCCTTACAATGCACCTATAATGAAGATGAAATGAACATACTGCCTTGGCTTGGGCAAGCTGCCAGTTAAGGAATTTTGCTTAAAAGAAACGAGCAACATCGGCACGGCAATGCCCTACAAATGAGCACACAAAATGATGCAGCCTTTTCTTTCTAGATGTGGCAAAACAGGAGGAGGAATAACAAGAGGAAAAGGAGCTCCTGCTCTCTCCTTCAGCCATTATCTGTAGGTGTTGAAGCAGTGCCTGCCTTAACTCCCCACGGAGCCAGTGGAGCTCTGAGTGCTCTGAATTGCCTGTTGTCTGTTCAGGAGGACTTGGCTCCTCATTTATGCAAGAAAAAGCAGATCCCTGGAGCAAAAAATTGTGAATGCCCTCCTTTGAGTTTCTAAGGCAAAGCTATGTGGTGCACTTTGTTCTATAGGGGCAAGTTCCAAATGGTTCCTTATATATTTATGGGTTTGTTTTTAGGCCACTGTTTTGTCGTTTGTTTAAAAATAGTAAAACAACTGTCAAATCTTTTTTGCTGCAGGTAGCATGTGAAATCAGAACTCCTTGCATTTGGGCACCACAATGACAGGGCTCTTGGAGATAATTAAAATAATGGCAGTATTGACATACAAAAATAGATGCTTTAAAGTAGGAACTATTAAATAGAAAAGAATCATCCATTTCCAAGTAATAACACATAAAAAAAGTTACAGACATCTGCAATGTGCATCAAGAGTCTGAACTTTGTATTGGGAAGAAAAAAGCCAATGTCATGCAGGAATGATCTCTCAGCCTGCAAGTATTCCATAATAATACTTTCTTGATCAATCTATTTTCATCCAAAGAAAGGTATTATATGTTAAAAATAAACTACAGACCCATAAACAGTTTAGGTTGCTGGTCTGGCTGAGGTAGTCCTGTCCTTTCTGCCTTTGGCTGCTTTTCTTTGATTCAGTATTTTTTAACACAAAGAACTATTCCTACCTTGTTCCTATTTACCTTACTAAGTGTGCTCAGTCTGTTGCTGATTCTTTGAAGCACACTGCTATGTATTTCACTGGCTGTGTAGGCTGAGCTCCATTGGTTCAGCCTATATTGCTTCCAGGTTTGCTTTACCCCGGTGCTCGGATAGAACAGCATCCCTCAGCTCAAGAGGAACCGCAGCCCTTTCATTTTCTCATCCTTCATGCTAAGTAATAGGGCTTCACTTTCCAATACCTCACATGGTGTTCTGAGAACATTTAATTGATTGGATACAATTTTCAGAATCCATCACTTGACAGACAGAAAAGTGTCACTGAGTGGAGGGTGAAGCTTCGCTTCACTTGGCCACTGACACCTCGGCTGTTCCTTGTTGTATTCATTTCCATTTTACATGCAGAAAAAGAAAGATCACCCATGGCCAAAGAATCTGTGTGGATTTTGCTTACTGAATTTAATTAATACCCTTATGAAAGATGTTGTTATTTACTTTAGAAGCTGAGAAAACAAAGGACCCATCCCTGTGCTGCAGTTTACTCTGTGTGGAGTGACTATCGGCCTGTGCAGTGCTTCATTTACTTTAGCTCTATTTATTTTAGCTGCGTTCTGAGGGTGAAAAGAGCTGGCAGTGGCATGGAAAACACAAGCAGCTCCTACAAAATCAAACCAGTTCAGTGCTGCGAAAGCATTCCTGAACTTTGCAGTGATTTGCAAAGGTCGGGTGACGAGGAACTTGTTTCAGCAGTAATCACAACTGAAATATAGAAATGCAGAATCACAGGCTGGTTTGGGTTAGAAGGGGCCTTATAGGTCATCTCATTTCACCACCTTTCACTGCACCAGGTGGCTCCATCACTAAGACAGGAACAATAACATGGGACCTGCGCATCTCCCCTCTCCCCAGGAGCATCAGGAGGATGGAAGTGCTCCTGCCTGCATCATGCTCAGTGCAGTTATTGCAGCAGGACTGGGGCCAATGCTTCCCATTCCAAACAGTTTTATTTCTGGTTCTGTGCCTGGGAAGCACCCTACAGATCCACAGAACATCCAAGGGAGGGAATAAACCCTACAACTACCTCATTATGGTCTGCTGCTTCCACAACAGGGGAAATGGAGGTGCAGGCACTGGTTGCTTCTCTCTAGTGACCACTGGCAGGACCTGAGGGATATAGAGCTGTGTCAGGGGAGGTTTAGATTTGATTTAGGAAAAGGTTCTTCCCCAGAGGGTGCTGGGCACTGCGCAAGCTCCCCAGGGAATGGGCACGGCCCCAGGGCTGCAAGAGCTCCAGGATGTCTGGATAGCATGGTGGGGTTGTTGGAGTGTCCATGCAGGGCCAAGGGCTGGACTGGACGATCCTTGGGTCCCTTCCAGCTCAGGATATTCTGTGATTCAATGATTCTGTAATTTTCTGATTCCAGGCATGTGGACATGGCACAGGGCAATGTGGTTTAGGGGTTATGGTAGTAGTACTGGGTGGATGGTTAGAATTGATGATTTACAGATTCACAGAATATTCCGAACTGAAAGGAACACACAAGGATCATCAAGTCCGACTCTGAACTAAATGACCTACACACGAACCCACAACCTTGGCGTTATTAGCACCATGTTCTATCCAACTGAGCCAATCCCATGATTTCACAGGGCTCTTCCAGCCTTGCCGACTCTGTGATTGTTGACCTAAGTGTGAAAAATGCCAATCACCGGGTTTTAAAATTTTAAAAGTTTAATAGTAATAAAATGGTTATAAAAATAGTAATACAAGTAGAGTAATAATAATTTGGACAATTTGAATTAGGACAATATGAGTCAATAGAAACAAAGAGTTATGAACGTCCGGGTACCTTTTTGTGGGCAGCATAAGCCCAAAAAAGGACCCACGTTAACAGAGGATTGACCCTTAAAAACAACAGCCTGTTGCATATTCATACATCTCATGCATGATGCATAAATTCCATTCAAACACAGGATTCTGTCTGGTCATCGTCAACTTCTTCTTCATAATCCTAACAGCATCATCCTGCCCCAGCGAGGCAGGAAGTTCAATTCTCGTGATAATGAAGCAATAAATTCTCTTTCTCTGAAAGATTTAGGTGTCCTGTGACTGCTATCTCTGTGTGAGTCCTTTCTTTAGAAAAGAAAGTATCCTACATAGCATAATTTCTATTTTAACGTTTTGTTATAGCCTAAAACTATATTTACCACACTACTTAAGAGAATTAATACAGCATTACTTTCTAACACAACACATATAATATTCATTTGAATATTTGCGAAAAGACAATCATAAAATACACATTTTTCACATAAGCGACCCAGGAAAACATAAAAGTTTCTAAAAAATCGCTTCGTGGCGATCAACACCCGGCCGCCCCCACAGACGCCGGGACTACATTTCCCAGCATGCACCGCGCCGGCGCGGCGGGGCCGGCGGGGCCGGCCAAGATGGCGGACGGGGCGCTGAGCCCCGGCGTGAACCTGGAGGCGTTTTCGCAGGCCATCGCCGCCATCCAGGCGCTGCGCTCCAGCGTCACCAGGGTCTTCGACTGCCTCAAGGATGGGATGCGCAACAAGGAGACCCTGGAGGGCCGCGAGAAGGGCTTCGTGGCCGCCTTCCAGGAGAGCCTGCACTCCGTCAGCCGCGACCTGGGGTGAGCAGCGGCCCCGGCGGGGCAGCCCCCGGTGGGCAGGGAGGGCGTCCCGGGCTGTCCTGGCTCCTCTCAGCGCCCGGCGGGGCCGTTTTCACTCCAAGGCAAAGTTTTAGGCAAATAAATGTGAAAATGCTTCGTTTTGTTTCCCCCCAGCACCGTGCGCGTTAACCCATTCGTGGTGTTCTGCTCCAGAGTCTCCAAAGGGTTCAATATGCTCGTAATATTTACCAATTTTTTGTTCTCGTTTTGTTTTCACAAAGGACCTGTCGGTGGGGTTGCATTGACAAGGTGAAGGTGTTCGGCTGCAGGGAGATTTATCTCTATATTTGAAGTTTTTTGTTAAAAATTAAGACACTTTCTAGGTGCAGACTACTCAGTAGCATCTAAGGGGTTCAAGAATGGTCGTTTTATTACCAAAACTTGTCAGGCTGGAAAGTTATCCCAGGTAAGTGTAGTTACTTAGTACCAGCAGGTGTGTTTTGTGTAAGTAGAGACAAAGTGCTGAGGCTGAAGACGTGGGGGAAACTTATGAGCAGAAGAGAGAGGCAGGCACACAGTTTCATTCAGCAATTTTGTGTATTTAAATTGAAAACCCCTACACAGACACAGGAACTGAGTACTTCGTGTACACTTAGGGACAGGGTTTAGTGGTGGACTCAGCAATGTGAGGTTTATGGTTGGGCTTAACGATCGTAAAGTGTTTTCCAACCTCACTGACTCAGTGGTTGTCCGTGTTGGTCCCACCACTGAGTTGCTGGGTTTGGCTGATTCTCCTGGGAGCCATCAGCACTGTCCAGGGAGGTGTCCCCAGATGTTTAACCACCCCTTCCCAGGACATCTTCTGCTCCAGGGTCTTGTGTGCGAGAATTTCTTTCTTGGCAGTTAAAAGGCCTTGCTGATTTTTAGCTGTGATCATGGTAATGTAATTTGTTACCTGCTTCTCTTCTGTTGGGAAAGGTGGTGGGTAACCCTTCTCATGAATGATGCTGTACCCAGCTATAGAAGCAGGTGTTTTATTCCTTTGGTTTTTAGTTTTCAAGCTGAGGAGGCCTCACAGTTTGCTGAGCTGTTCCTTTGGTTCTCCTTCTTGCCTGGCTCTGTGGCCTCCTAAAGAGTAATCAGTATAACCCCAAAATCTCATTCCCAGACAATAATAAATAACAATTCAGGAGCTGGACTTGCATCCTTGTGGGTCCCTTCCAACCCAGGGTATTCTATGAATTGGCCTATTCAAGGAGCAAGGGAATTCTCCCAGGTGTGCTGAAGTTAATATTACCAGTGCACTTTTATGTAGTGAAAATATTGACTGGTATCTCTGTTCAGCAAATCCTCAGTTATTATGCCTAGTCACACTTGTTTTATTGTATTCTTCTGTCAAGGAGTATTAAGCAGATTTGCAAGTGTTCACAGCACCAGAGGACTGGAAAGAATGTAGGCCATGAAAACTTCAAGGAATGATGATTAACAAAGGAGAGTTTTGTGTTAGTGAAGTCTGGAAGTCTTTTAACTGTCAGTTCCCTGATTGTTGGGAGTTTATTTTTGTAACCTTTCTTAAATGTAAATGGAGATATTTTGGATTTCTCTTTGCAGATGTTTTCATAAGCTGCCTTTTGAGTGCTGCATTTAATTTAGTGTAGCTTCTGAAGTTCAGACTTGGGTGTAGCACTGGGCAGTCAAAAGGAAAAGCACTTTAGTCATGTCACTTGAAAAACTGCTTTTTATATCTGTGCAAAGTGGCCAGTCTTTCTTCTACAGTTGATTAATGCAAGTTTGAAAAATTGCTTAACTTTTGTTATGATTAAATGTTGTGTTTGACAAATGAGATATGAAGCAATGATAGATCATTTCACAGTGAGGGATTTTTTTCATGGGAAAATGGTGCTTATTATGCTTCATTTGAGTATTTTACACTACAGATATACAAATTGCTCATGCAAATCAGAAGATCCTGAGAACTTGAAAGGCAGATACTTGATTAGAGTAATCACAGCCTTTGCAGGATGGTCTCCAGGCTTAGGACTAATACCAGTTCTTGTGTATATTTATATGAGGACAATGTTATTTTGGAGTTCTCTAATGAAATGAGAGGCATCTACTTGCTTGGTGGTTAAAAAAGTTACTTCTGGTATTGCAGGCAGTGCTGAAATCAGAATTCTGAGGTTTCTGAGGGGCTGCTTTGCTCAGGAGGTGCCCTGGGCTGTGAACAGGGCCTGCCATAGTCTGACCCTTTCCAGGTTGTTTTCAAAGACTCGTGACTTGTACTTTCTCTCCAAAGAAGATACGAGCTCAACAACCAACAGACTGCTTCAAATTGTTTGGGTAATAACAGGGATTATGTTTTAAATCAAATTTGGGACATGTTTAAAACTCATTTAGCTCCTAAAATAGAATTGGTGCATGCTGCTGTGCCTGGAGGATTGCACATCTCTGATTCCAGCTCTGCACATCTCTGATTCACATCTCTGATTCCCAGCTCTGACTCCAAAAATTGCCCTTCTGCTTCCTCCCAGGGAACTGGAACGTCTGAGCAACCTCGTTGGGAAGCCCTCAGAGAACCACCCCCTGCACAACAGTGGGCTCCTGAGCCTTGACCCTGTGCAGGACAAAACCCCCCTCTACAGCCAACTCCTGCAGGCCTACAAATGGTCAAACAAGGTAACCAAGCACATCTGGGTGGTTTAGTTGTGTATTCCCATTGCATTGGCCATACAGCTGACTTCTGAGTGTTTGGGGCTGCCAAAAGAGCTGAATTTTTTTGGAATTGAGGAGCATAATGCATACCTAAATGTACTTTCAAGGATAAAATGTTGTTTTAATTAAGAGGAGACTTTTCTGTGATACCAAGGTGTGCCCTTGATCTCAAAGGGGTTATTAACTCCCAAGCATTTCCACATTTAGCATCTTATGTAGGTAGAAATTAAAAGTATGTTGTGTCCTTGCATCTGGCAGCAAACACTGCAGTGGGATATTAAAAGAGAGAATCAACAGCTTATGTCACCTCCAAACTGTATCTAGGAAAGAGTCCTCTAGGGAAGTTCTCATCATCAGAAATCTTGAAGCTTTTTCCCCACCATTTTCTGCCCATGGTCTCAAAAGCAGCTTTGTATTCAGCAGCTTTGGCATCCCTCCTGTTTTCATATCATATATATGGCATTGAATTTTAAGTAGTGTAAAAGAAAAAGGCAGATAATATTAATGTAGTCTTTTACATTTAAAAATTTAATTGTTTTTGCTGAAAGAAACTTCTTTCTCAACAGCATATTTCAGTTTCATAAACCTGTATGTTTAATATGTGTAGGATTTGGATAGGTATGTTTCCTTTTGTACTCTGAACAATCTACTTGTGGGTCAGAAATACTCCTTTCCTCATCTAATTTTCTTAAGTAAGTAAACATGGCATTGCAATTATTGCTGGCCTCTGAGCAGTGTTGTATTTCAGGTTGCCTGTTCCCATCCTGATTTTTTTGAGCATGCCTATTACTTTTAATAGAAGTATGAAGATGAGTAAGTATTTAAAAGCTTTCTTCAAGTTATGTTTGAAATACTGTAACCTGTTAAGAAATACAAAAAAGATGGATTAATTTCTGTTACAATAATTATTAGTAGTAAGTGTAGTCAGAGTTGTAGCTTTTAATACCCTTATGCAAGACAGCAGGAGTAAGCAGGAATAATAAATCTGAAAATATTTAAAGCATTAAAAGAAACAGTTCCACTTTAAATTATTTATTATGATACGTGAGCCAGGAAGACTTTGAGAGTGCACAAATACTTTGTAGGCAAATTCTTGTTATACATTGAGCCAATCATTCTAATATTATTCAGATTTAAGATAGGATTCTGCAATAATGTTTGTATGAATACCACAGTAATATTTGTACAGTAATGGGTCAGAATACAAATATCTGTTTTTTAAAATCAGCAGAATTTGGCATTGAGAGAAATTTGGTATGATTGGAAAATGGGGGCACAGGAAAAATTTTTAAGTGGGGATTCAGTAATTGAGAAAATATTTCATGTTTGCTTGTATCCCTTGCTGTTAGCAGCAGATTATTGGCACTGAAGAAAGAATAATTAATTTGCTACTTTCAGCAAAAGTAAAAGTAGGAAAACTTATAAACTTGTAAGGCAGGTAAGTCTTCAGGGATTTAATTACTACTTTAGGTCATTATCAGGGTAAACTCAGGCAGTAATGAAATAGCTTTACAGAGCTGTTTCTAATGTAGTTTTTTATTAACTTAGAGTGTTATGGAGCTTCAAAGAGCAATTTTTTGTAATCTTGGATTCTGATTCCAGAAAGCTGGAAGTTTTAGTCTCCTGTGCACTCATATTCACAACAAAATGTTGCAGGAGAAGAACAGTACCTTTTATTGTAGCTGTGAAACCGAAGTCAGAGACAACAGAGAAAAAAGAAAACCACTGGCTAGGTTGCAGATGTGTGAGGGTGTGAGCTGCTGGCTCTACCACCACAGATCCTTCTGTTCCTGCTTAATTCTTCATTGCTAAATACACTTCTGGAATAAGAGTTATTTCATTACTTCTTCTGGCTGCCTTCAATTCTTATTATGTGTCTCCTGTTGCCAGCTGCTTCTCAGGGATGGTTTCGAAGTGATGGTCTGTCAATACACTTTAGATCTGCCTGCATTTAATTTTTAATTTGTGACCCCTTTGTGGCTTGCCTGCTTGTATTTTTGATGAGCTGAGATAAGGGCATTTTCCTCTGCCTTTGATTGTTCATGCATTACTGATGGCATGAACAGCCCCATGGCTGCCAGGGGAGGAGACTTCTGGGGCTGTGGTGCCATTCCAAAAGAACATTCATGAAATACAAGGAAAATGAGTGCACAGACTGTGCTGCATGTCTCAGTGCATTCTGCTTATTTTTAAGACATGAGGAGACTGTTAAAAGTCACTTTGAGGACAGTAATCAGTAAAGTTGGTAATAACTGGGCTACCTATGAGAAGCAAATAAGTATTCAGTATATCAAAGCACTGCCCTGTGGTTCATGAGGTACTGGATGTTAGAATAGCTGATTCTTTCTATTTGCAGCTTTGTTTTGATGCTGGCTCCAGCAAATGCCTGAGTTTGTTCTGGTCTTGGATGCATGGACAAGTTTTTGGTTTAAATAGCAGTGCTGGATGTGAAGTGGAGTGAAGATCACAGTCACAGACATAAATGGAAAATGCTGTGTTTAAGATGTGAGCGTTGACACAGGAGGTGAGACTAAGCTGACCCTGGCTTGGTTTGTTTACCATGATGAATACTTGTAGCTGTGCTTGGTTATGTATTTGGAGAAGAAGAGCCTCTTCCAGGTGCAAATTTACCAACCCCTTTGGCTGAGGGCAGTAGAGATGAGTTGCATTTAATTGTGATTTCACAGCTACTTGCCTTGAACCTTTTTTTAGTGCTCCTGTGAGTCACAGCACTGGTTCCTCCATTTCTAATTGTGAGTTTACCTGCTTCAGGAGTAAGAAGAAGTCCAGTGGGAAGAATGAAAACTTCCCTTACAGAAGTGTGTTATCTTGGCAGCGTTTGTTATTTATGAGCACCTGCTCTCCTGATATTTACTTACTGTAGTTTATCCAATAGTTTTGCAGATGGTAAAGTTGTCTGTGTAATGGAAGCAGCTGTTTGGGAACACAACAGCTTGTCAAATGCATTAATTGCATACACACACAGCTGTAAAGGAACTTTCCTTTTTCAGGTGTTTAACAGCTCTCACCAAGCCATAACTGAAAAACACAGGAAGTTTATTTTATTGCAAGTAACAGCTAAGTGGTTTTTCTTCTTTGCTTTAACCTGTTTTATGTATCAGTAGAAATCATGGAAGTGAATTACTTTGCTGCCTGTGGGGTGCATGGAGACATGGAGTAGCCATGGAACAGTATTTAGGTCTAGTTGATAAATTTCTTTTCCCCTCCTCTTCAATTTTATTTAAGAAAAGAAGTTATCTTTATTACAATTGAAGTGCTCTTTCCCAGAAGGATCCATATGTACCCTCTAATGTAATACTGAAGATATAATATTAGATAAGGTAAAAATGAGCTATCATTCTGCAAGGTTAATGCAGAGAGATTATTATGGGTAAGATAGGATGTGTGTAGATAGCAGTAGTTGTTTTTCTCATGGACTGTCTCTGTTGAGTCATTGCACTTGAATTCTGGATTTAGTAGTTGTGTACATCTTGGCAGTTGATTTTTTTTTTATTTTGTAATATGCTGCTGTGTCTGAGCAGGTGCAATCTGAGATGACAGCAGCAGCCAGGAGGGCTCCTGGTCAGGGTGTGTGTGGCCTGATGCTGCCTGGAGCAGTCACACTGGGTCTGCAGAGGCTCCTCCTTACCCCTCATTACCAGCTGCCTGCTCCTTGCATTATCTTGGAATTTATCACCACAGAGAGAAGGCATCAGCTAAGCTTAGATTAAAGGAAATTTTGAAAGTCACTTTCTAGACTGAAATACTGATTAAGTTTTGTCAGTTTTTGGTTTTTTTTAAAGAGATGTGATTTTTGGTAGATACTGCAAGAACTCTCTCCTCTTGCTCCAGAGCACTTTATGCCAGGGCCTTTGTGCCACCCTTCCCTGCTCCCAGTGCTGCTTGTTTCCTGCAGGAGATGAGACCACAAACTCATGAATATCAGCTTCCTTACTAAGCAACTGTCTGTTTCTCAATATTTGTTCTCAATAATGGGCAACAAAGAGCTTTTGTAGGAGGAGAAGATGCTTGTTGGTGCTGTGATTAATCCAACATCATACTTCCCCACACGCGAAATGTTCAGTGAAGCTTTTGGTGGTGTGGTCACTTGATCCAGCTGCAGTTGTGCTGGTGGTCAGAGCAGGTTTTTGGAACCCAGGAGTGTCAGCTCATTCTTTTTGTGGTATAAACTTTGGGTTTATCCATCTGCAGCTTCACTGAGGTTATTTATGGCCTGCAGTGTGCACTTGCTCATCCTTTGTCCTTGGTGAGGTGTTCCATGCCTCGCCCTGTGGGTGCCCGAGGCAGTGCCTGGTAAGGGGTTTCCACTGGAACAGAAAATAGGGTATTTTGTGTCCACTGAGCAAGGAAAATGCTTTTTTGGGCAGGTTTCTCCTTTCTTGCTGGGATGCTGTTAAGTAGTTCATGCCCCACACTTGAGCTTTAACCACTGTAGAGGTTTTTGCTTGTTTGTTGTTTGTTTAGGTGAAGGCTGTTTGCAGAATTGATCAACCCCCAAACCAGAATTACTTTCAGCCAGTGAAGGAAAGCTGTGTTTGCTGGAGAGCAGCAAACTCAGTCTCCCCTGCGTTGCTGAGTGACAGCAGCATCAGCTGAGTTCACTTGCTCAAGTAAAAATAGTCTTCTGCAAGTCATCTTTCCTTCTCCCCCTTCCTTTGCACTGTAGGGTTTGTGTTCAGACCTTCAAATTATTTTATTAATACCAGTAGAGGTGGGGAAATTGAGTGCAATTGTAGTCTTGAGTAGGTGATGTTATTTTCAATTTTTTTCCTTGATTTTTAACATCACTGAAGTGCAGTGTTGTGTCCCCTGCTGTTTACAGAGTTGCATTTATCCATGTGCTTTATTCCAGTTCCAACTCTTGGGCCCACGTGTGGGGGTGTGTGAGGGGTGGTGGTATTGTTTTATCTTCATGAGATGCTGCTTACAGAACGTGATAACCACGTGTTTGGGAAGGCTGTTTTATACTGCTTCAAGCAGGAAGCAAAAAATCAACTTTTCTGACTTTGTAACTCTTTGGGAAAGTAGGATTTATATCAAATTATTTCATTTACTCATCTGTGAAAAGCTTATTCTGGCAACTTGGATAAACTTTACAATATCTGCATTATAAGTTTTCTAAGTGAACAAAGCTGGACAGGAGTTGTCATAAATTTATTTGAAAGTAATATGCTGGGAATTACAAAATGAAAAAAAATTACTGTTGATCTGCATGTGGAAATAGGCTAAAAATATTTGGATTTAAATTTGTTGCTTCATAGCTTCCTCTTGTTTTTACATAAATTTAAAATCGAACTGTTAAGATTACCATTAATGAGTTAAAATGATTTTCTGTCACATGACTAAAGAGAAAAGGTATAGATAGGTTTTGTTTATTAAATTATTTTGATATGTTCCCTGATAAATTATTTGTATAAATTGTGTTTATTGTAGGGCTCAAAAAAAGGCAATCAATAGAGCATGTAGAGAAAGACCAGACTTGTTACAGCTGCACTTGGTAGCTTAGTATTGATTAGACACAAATACTGAGTTTAATGACAATAAATGACATTAAATGTTAACCATGATATTAGGGAGATATTAAAGCACTGCAG
Source organism: Molothrus aeneus (assembly GCF_037042795.1). Classification (NCBI taxonomy): domain Eukaryota; kingdom Metazoa; phylum Chordata; class Aves; order Passeriformes; family Icteridae; genus Molothrus; species Molothrus aeneus. The sequence goes on along the minus strand of NC_089664.1, from coordinate 7,261,994 downwards.
AACAGGAAAAAAAAATCACTTTATCTTGATTGCAAAAGGATGTGTTCATTGCAAGGAACATTAATTTTGAATTTGGGGTGTGCTCAAACATTGTGACTTGGTTGTAGTTTTACAGTAGCATGGACAATGTAACTGGATTTCTGTGTTGGTACTTTTTGGGAATTTCAGGCAGGTGGCCAAAATGTCCTTTCAGGACTTCTTTTCCTACCAAAATGCACCATTGTAATACTGTGACATCCTGTTATATGTTGATCCTCAGACTCTGGTGGAATCTGATTTGTAAGAGCAGAATCAGAGCACCCTGGAGGGAGCTGCATTGGGAGCTCCAGCTGTGGGCTCCTTTCCTGTGCAGATCAACCACAGGAATTGATATTCCTGTCACTGGAGAAATGAGTGGCACAGACTCGCGGGTTTTGTACACTGGACACAAAATAGGAGCTGGGCCACTTGGATTCTATTCCTGCTTTTCTCACTAATTGTTCTAACCTTGAACAGGACACACTAATTTTTACTGTGCCTCATTTTTGGTGCCGATAAAAGAGGATAATATCACTTAACCTACTTCTTGGGAGAGTTTCTAATCTAAATGTGTCCCAAGTGCATTGGATTCTTTGGGCAGAAATGTTTTTCATGTGCCAAGTATTATATAGCCAGTGACTAATGTTGTTTGCCTGGCAGTCTGGAAAAATGTCCTTTATGGGCTTTTAATTCTGTGTGGTTTTGGGCAAATATCTGGTGAAATGCCCTTGCTGTTCACAATTACATTAATGCATTAATGTCCTGGTTTTTCCTTTTTTTTTTTTTTAGTATGACTGGGAAACAGGTGGTTACCTCTGTGCTTCCAACTGCTGCAGTTATTAATTACTGCTCAATTGTCTGCCTGGAGAACACTCACTTTGCTTATTGCAGGGTTGATTCTAGTGACCAGGGATGGCAAATTCAGGTAGTGTGGAAATTATCCTTGATATGATAGTGATGGGAGGGAAAGCACTGGAAAAGCTGTGATGAGGATGAAAGTGCTTGTACCAAAATTTAATTTCAGTAGTCCACATGTGCTATATTGGAGAAGGAAAAAGGTGAGACACGAAATTTTTCTGAGGGTCTTTGAGCTCTGCATTGATAGTTAAAAAAAATAAAGTGAATATAGTGAGAGGAGAAAATGGTCAAAACCATAAGGAAAACAGGGAAGCTTACAATAATAGGAACAGTAAAGGCAGAATCACCAGCTCCTGCTTGTTAGACAGGGCTTGTTCTCCCTGGAGACCCTGCCTCCAGCGGTGTCTGGGGCATTAGAGATGGATAACATCAGTTCTGTCTTCTCTTTGGAAATGTATCTTCCCTCCTCAGCTGTGAGTTCCCGGAATCTTCAGCTCTTGGGCTCTCTGTTTCTTTGTCTCTCATTTTTATGTTGCTTTCTGACAAAAGTTCAAGCCAGGGCTATTGTAACTATTTTATTGTTAGCTATAAAAGTGGTTTTGACACCTGATAATGTGACTGAAAGGAAATGAAAATTGCCAGTGTGTTTTTTTCCTTGCACTATGGAAAGTTATCATGGCAGGTGAGAATTTCCTGCATATGCTGACTTGTGCTAGTAGGGAAGTTAGTTGAATTTATTTGACATTTTAGTAGACTGAGGTTACTCTGTTTCTTCAGGAAGAAAAGAGTTATGAGGAGTAACTTGTTGCTTAAAAAATGAGAAATAATTAGCCTTTGTTTCTGACTTCTTTTTGCTGCATAGTTTGAATGTTTTATATCTGTGATCCTCCCAGAGTTATCATAGTAATAATTCACACCAGGATGCTGTTGTGAGATAAGGTTATGTGTCCAAACAGAATTGCCTTTCTTACTGAATTTTTTTTAGAATATTTTGTTTCAAATCTGAAGCAGCCTGAGAGCAATGTTATGGTGTTTTTCTATTGTTATGCCTAGTGTTTGTTATTATTCAACAGTATTTTTCAAGGCTCTGATCAAAATAATGCTGTAAGCAGTACCAGTCTCACTTTTCCTAATTATGGGAAGTGATCTATCAATAACACACTATTATAAATCACAGCCCCCTTGTCAGCTGGTGGGAATTATTTAATGCTTTGCAACACCTTTATTTGCTAATGAGTGGGTTTTTTCCCCTGTTTCTTTGATAAGTATTAATGTCCTAGCTGTTAGCCTATTTCAGGATGGAAATGATTGATGTGGCTCTGTTTTAACCAAAACACTTCTGCCCACTCCTAGTTCTTCTTTCCCTCTGCAAGAACTCCTCATACATTTCATGCTGGATGGCTCAAATATGTAATTTATAGGGCAGTGATCACTTTTTCTTTCTAAGTTGTATAATGTGGTCATCAAATCAAATCAAATCACAAACTGCCTTGCTCTGTGTTGAGTTTGAATGCAGCTAAGCCAGGCACAGACACAGAAATGTGGCCTGAGTAACTCAGTACAGCCAGCAGAGCAGGCAGCAAAGGCTTTACTTGCAGAATCTGAGGAATACAACAAAGTATAACTGGAAATCCATGTTGTCTGGGGATTAATTGATGAATATTCAGGACTGGAGAACAAGAACAGCTCAGTCCCAGCACTGCTTTGAATTTCCAGTTCTCTTCTGCCTCAGCTCTCCATGGCTCGCTGCTGGTGACCAAACCCGACCATCTCGTGGATGGTGGCACCATGAAAACACAAAGAATGTTTTCAGAGACTCAGTGTCCTTTCTTGCTTTCTTTGAGGCAAATAAAAGTTGTTTGTAAAGCATTCTCTGACCTTCATATGAAGGGCATTCAAGGAATATGAACACTAATATAAAATAACTGATGCAGGTGATAAAAATCCCACAGGTATTCTTCATATGGAAAAGATTTTTTTGTAGCTTCTAGAGGAAATCAAATAAAATGGAAAATTTAATGATGTCACCCTGTTGCTCTCTACTTTTGTTGTTGTCAGGTCTTTTATTGTGCCTGTTATTTGGGTTTTTTAATGCAGAAGTCTACTCATCTGTGTTTTTCTTTGAGTTCTCTTTTGAAGTTACTGAAGTTGCCCCCCCAGACAGTTCACAGTGGATTTGTTTGAATTGCACATAAACAATGCTCAGTTCTTCCCCATTGTATCTTAATTTCATGCAGTTGATAATTGGGTAACAAAACATGGAGATGGTTTAACAGCTAATAAAATTGGGACTAGTGTGTGTAAGGAGCAGTGTAAGCATATAATCAAAACTGCATTTCTGACCACTGGTTGCTGCTTTTTGAAAATGTGCATTTGGCAAAAAGGTGCCAGCAGTTTTTTGTTCAGCAGGAGCTAATACTGAGCTGCTGCTGTTGGAGGTGTGCAAAGCAGAGGGTCTGTGGTGACCCTTGAATTCTCTTGGGATCAATGAAAACTGATTTTTATTTTCCTGGGAGGGGAGAGTAATCCTGGCCTGGACAAAGGGTGGTGTTTTGTGGCTGTGTGACAGCTGAAAAATGTGAATAAAACCAGGACAGACATCAGGACCATTACTGGATAATAAGAGCTGCAGGCTGTGTAACTCTGTCCCTGCTCTCAGGCTTCTTGAGTAGTGCCAGAACCATGTCTTGGCTCTCCTGGAATCTCAGTGGTGCCATGGCTGGGCTGCTCTGGGGGTTGATAGGAAAATAGAGACCAGAATATGATCATTACACGCAGAGCTGCTTCACTCCCAAGCCCATTTGCTGCTGGTGTATTTTCTTGGTATGAGCTAGCATTTAAATCTACTAGAGCTGTCAAATCCTGAAGTTCTGGAAATAAAGACACTTACCAGTACATGTTATCATGTCCTTTGCTGATACAAGATTAGCCCAAGCATTTTTAGCAGTTCATTTAATCTAATTTTAAAGTGCCTGAATGCAATGATTCTTGCAGAAGAAACAAAAAACATTAATAAATCTTTTAACCACTGACACTTGTTCAGTTACAGTGTATATGGAAGAAGATGTCCTCTGAATTAATAAAAGAAGACTTAATGAAAGCTGATTGATTCTACCAGGTGCTAGTCTTTCACATTTTTGATCTTTTCAAAGAAAGATCAAAAGTTTCTGTATCCTGAGCAGCAGTTACCTTGTTGTGCTCTTTTGTGAAGTTCTTGGCTTAGTGTGGAACGTTCAGCCATGCTTTGGAGCTGCACTGTGTGTGCTGAAAATTTCAGCCCTCGAGTTAAAATGCCTAAATCTGGACTGGGTGAGCAATCTGAGGGGAGAAATAGCACATGGCTGCTATTGCATGGTCTTCTAGAGAGTTAAAAATGCATTTCTTAGGGTGTACATTTTTTTTATATGCACATGAATTTGCTTGTTCTCAGATACCTCTTCTTCAAAAGCCCATCTGCTGACGAGCTGACAGTAATAACTAATACCCTTATTAGATGGAATTAGCATGAATCATCATTATGAGAAGTAATGACCATGTTGAAATGCTGAGGGTATTTTCAAGATTGCCTCAGGCTTGGTTGGCAAGCAGGGTGTAATGGCTCCATCTTAGAGCACATAATAAAATCACAGAGGTCTTTGATGTTCAGAGTTGTGCTTTGCAACAAATAGTTCTAGTCAAAACCAGCAGAGTCTTGGTTAATTTGGGTGTTGTATCTGGATTCTCTAAGCTCCTGTAATTGGTAGTGGCAGAGTACTAAAGGTGCTCTGTGTACTGCATGGGCCATTAGACACAAAGGAATTGTATCTTGATGTGACATTTTACAGTATATTCTAAAATAGATGTATTTACTTCTCATTACATGAAACTGCAATTCCTAGGGAAATCAATATTGAAAATACCCACTAAAAGCCTCCCAGGATCTGCAAGTATGCACAAAAAGGAGCTGGATGCATGTGCTATTACCCACAAGTGGTGGGTTAAAGTGAATTATTTTAATCTCTTCATGTCAACATCAATTCAGTGTATTTCCCTTATTGCACCAGCCTGTTACTGCTACGGAAGGTGCAGAGAATGTGGACTGGAGCAGCAAGAGTCCTCAGGTGTCTTTAAACTGTTTTAAGCTGCCCATGGTTTGAAAATATTCAGGAATCTGTGATATGAGCTGTTTGACATTTTTCGTATTCCAAATGCTCAAAGGAATAAATCTACATAGAGAGTGTTAAAATGAGAGAGTCTTTGCAGCAACGTCTGGATCTCAGAATGTTACTTTATTTCTCTTTTGGCTGACCACCCCGCTAAAACAGCTGAATCAAATACATTCTTTTATGTATAAAATATATTTTTTGGGTTTTGACAGCTTGTTTCCAGTTTTAGTCTAATTCAGTTTGAAACAGCTGTTCCTGATCTCTGCAAAACAGTTTTCTGATGGAAATCATGACATTCTCAACTACTGCAGCGTTACTGGGCTCTGTCTCATTTCAGATGGTGGCTTTTCTTTCTGGAAAAAGAATTCCTCATTCAGAGAAAATGTCACTTTTGTATCAAATAAGCTGCAGTTAAAAAGATAATGGCTTCCTCCTCCCTCTGAGCTTATCCCTCACTGAGGGTGGATATATGTTTCTCTTCTGAGAAAAAACATCCCTGTGTGTTTTACCATTAGTTAGATTTTTATTCTAATGTTCCCTGCCCTACCCATCTGCTTTCAGTTGGGTTCTATTTAGAGTCTTCTCTGCAGTTGTCTCTGCACTCAGACTTAACAAGTTCTCTCCTTTGCCGTCTGCTTCAGTTTTACTCTGGAGTCAAATCTTGTATTTTCAGAATTTTCAGTGTAGCATTTTCAGTTTACTCAGTGCCATCTTTTTTTTTTTTTCCTTCTTTTTTTTTTTTTTTTGGCTGCACTATTTGATGCTTCTTCCAAAGCTGTTTGTAGAAATATCATAGATCACAGAGCTGATCAAGTCTGTAAGCCCTCTTGTGCCTGATAAAGCACCAGTTAACCTTTCATTTCCAATTTTCTGGTTCTTTTGTACACTCTGCATGTAATATGGAGTGAAATTAATAACTTTCAGCTTAACAACTTGCTATGTAGTTGACTCTGTGAACACGAGTGTGTGATGTGGATGTCCCAGAACACTTCTGATGGGGAGGATGAAGATTTTGGGAGCAGCAGCATTGCCAAGTTTGTCATGGGACTGCAGAGATCCATCCTCCTCTTTCCTCTGACCTTAGCTTGCTGCATGAGTTTTCATGAGTGTCTTTGTTGTGCATGTCTTTTTCCATCTGGAAAATATCTAACTATAAAATAGGAGTTGTGCTACAGAGTGAGTGCTCAGAGAAATCTGGGGGAGATGCTGCACATGAGCATCTTATTGCACCAAGCCCACTATGGACAAACACCATCCTGAAGTCTCTTTAGGGTTGTTTTTCTTTTTAGAGGACAATTTATCAGCTGAAATAAAGCTCTCATCCAACACAACAGGAAAAAGCTTTAAAGCTTTACTTCCTAAAGAGCTGTTAAATATGTTTTCCGTTCCAAATTCAATGTTTTGCCTGGCAAATACTTTGGAGTGTTTGTAGTTTTCCTTGTATTTATTTTTTTCCCACAGTCTAAAAAAGCAGACTTGGGGCTGCATTAGGATTAAGTGAGATTAGAAACATCTTCTTTCCATCTCTCTTGTGTACCTCATATGGATACATCCTAATTGTATTGATATTGCATTCATCCTGCAAGAATCTAAGACCTTTAGTGTCTGCTGATGCTGCAGTTTTGATGGTGTGTTTTTCTTGCAAGTAAAATCAATTCAGACAAATCTTGGTAACTTTTACAACAAAATGAAATGACTATGCCAGGCAGGCACAGGAAGTTTTTTAAGCATGGGCATGCTCTTAGATCACACCCGGGGTTGTTCCAGCAGAATCGATTGGTTGATCTACTAGATTTAAAGGTCAACTGTAATCACATTTCAGGAAGATTGAAGAAAATATAAAACTGCTACTGTGCTTTTCTGGGTCACATACCTGCTTGTGGTGCTCTTTGCTTTTCCCCTGTACATCTTCATTTACTCAGCCAGGGCATCAATACAGAAAGGGCACAAGTCAATGCGCTCGCTTTCTGCTGTCGATGAGGGAGCTACTTAGTTGTTATTTCCTCCAAGCCAATACTTTCCCTCTGGATGCAGAGAGGAGTTCACTGTACCTGATGGATTTGGAAGGAACAAATCTCTCTTCCAGGGCAAGGCTGTGAGGAGAGAGCTGCAGTCTGGCTGTCTTGTTAGATGATCCATGCAATTGCTTGAGCTGATGCATCCCAGGGGTGATTCTGTCCCTTCAAAGAGCAGCCCAGGTGCAGAGAGTCAGCAAAGCCCCTTTCGTGTGTGGGACCTTCAAAAGAACTTCTCATTGCTCCTGTTTTATGCTGCACTTGGTGTTGTACAGATGTCCATAGAGACCAGGCAGCTGTGGAATGTTCTGTTTTGTAAATATGGTGTTTCAAAGTGCTATTTCCATGTGATAGGTAACAATATCTGCACACACAGGTGAATAAATTTCCTGTTAACTTTTTGCAAGAGCCCAAATGAAGCAACTGTGTTGCCATAGAAGGTTCCATGAATTAAAAGCAGTCAGGACATGGAATATTCACCTGCTCAGATAAAATTAATTTTCCCTGCAAAGTAAAAGAGTCTTGAGATGAAAAATGGGTTGATGGGGGAAAGAGATTTAATTTAGGTTGATAAACCAAAACACGTTGCTGTAAAGTTTGTTCCCTCATGAACCATATTCTTGCTGTATCAATTTGATAGGACTTTATTAATGAAGTTTTGCTCTTTTCCTGTACTGATAAACTTCTGTGGATCTTCCATGGAATAAAAGAGAAGTTTAAAATGGAATAGACTTTATTGGCATGGGAGCTGTTCCTGAATCAGAGAGTACAGCATTGCAGATACTTTCAGCTAATCTTCAAACAAATTTCAAAATAACTTTATTTTTTGGGGGTTTTTTTTTGTGGCTAGTAAATGCATATTTGCTGATAGTCAGGCTATGAAAAGGGTTTTGTTGTGTTAGCAGAACATGGAAAGATGATTCTCTTTAAGAGTCACATTCCTTCAAAAAATCTGTTGTAGGTCATGCTAACTGTTTTGCAAAGGTTATTTGGAGTAGAACTCTGTGAGCCTAAATGAACTAGTGAGTACTGTCCTTAGTGCATTTTCATATGTGCTAACTTGCAAAATGTAGTAATTCCCAGATGGATGGAAATCAGGGTCTGTGGCTTTTCTCTAAGCATCCATGACCTGCTTTTAAAGCAGACATGGACATACAGCAGTGGCTGAAGGCTCTGCTTGAGTGGGCTGAGGAGACATTTATTGTGCATTTATTTAAGGTGCCCTTTTTCAGAGATTCTTGCTCTGCTGGCTGCCTAAATTCAGTCTGTGTTTTGCTTTGTCAGCCACTCTGAAGTCTGAAAAACTAATGTCTCATGTTCACTACTCTTATGGTAAAGATGGAAAGGGTTTTATTCCTGAATAAATAATGGACCAGGGAAAGTTTTCAGAGACTTGGGTGATCAAACTGGAGCAGCAGCACGTCCTTTGTGGTTTTCTCAGTGGCTGATAAAGTCAAACATGCCTTGACTGAGTGATTTGCTTTTTCTTTTCTTGCAAGTTGCTTAAATCTATTTTTTTAACCTTTGTTGATGTTTGTTTGTCTTCATTAAAAGGGTTCTTAGGGAAACAATGAATCTTGTAAAGGGCAGAAGTAGTTCAAGAAGGGTTACTGCAGATGCAGTTATTAATTTCATGTCTGCAGTTGGATGTCATCCTGACCAGTAGGTTAGAAAGATTTTTGCAGGAACTTCAGAGAGGTTGAAAACAAAAATCTGTGACATGTTCATGAGGTTTTCAGGCTACAGGGAATTGTCAGGTTATAAAAGAATTCTTCTGTGTGAAAGGAAGTTTGCAAAGTCAGAAAAACCTGTCAGTGGGATTGTTAGTGTCATGTAAACTTTATGCCTTTTTCTCTTCTTGTTTTTCCTTCAAATCACAGAGCTTTATATTCCTTCTTTCTTCAGTTTGGTAACTGTAGCAGCAGATGCTGCTTGGAACTGAAACAGTTTAATATATGATCCATCAGTTGCCAGAATAAAATACCCGTTAGAAAAGGAGAAGAATAATCCCTTTCTTATCAAGAGTACTTGAACAAAGGTGTTTAATCAATCTTAATATTTGCTTTCTTGAGAAGAACAATGCCAGTGGTCACAGTCCTGGCAGGAGGATGCTGGGACTCTACACTGCAGGTTCTGTTCTAATTCTTGTACAATGTCTCAGGCTTAAGTCTGGAAAAAGAAATATATCTGAAAGCATCTTCCTTAAAAAGAACTTGCTTTGATTTTCTGTTTGATTATTACTTAAAAGAACAATAATATTTGGTTACTCCCTGAGAGTGAGAATAAACTTGAGCTTTTGAGTTTTACAAGGCTACCCCAAGTTCAGGCAGTTGTGTGCTCATGCTGAATTCTAAACCATGTGTAAAACTGTGTGCAGAGGCCTTTTACCAGCATCAGCAACTGTGTCAGTGAGTTTTGATTTAAGAAAGATAGTAGACAATATTCTACAGTAAAACACTTGTTTTAGTGGATTTTTTTTAAATTAAAACAATCCTGTAGGTGAAACAGGAATATGTCAGCATAATCTGTAGCTGAACAGCATCACCTGTCATGGTGTGCAAGGCAAGATGATATTTTCTCTGCTAAATCCAGCTACTGAGCTTGCCCTTTAAACAACCTGATTTATCACAGGAAACTTGCAGAGGAAGAAGGATCTTATGCTTGGCTTTAAATTGAGGCTTTCACCTGTGCTCTGCTTCCATAGTGAGTATATATTTATTTTAAGAGGTTCTTACGGTCAAAGAGTTTATAATGTTTTGGCCTTTCTGAAAAGTTTTGTGCTAGATTTTTAGCTTATTTTAAGTCCTTGCATAACTGGTGTATTGCTTAGTCACGATGGCCTTGAAATGCAATACTTTAAAAAAATTAGTCTGAGGTCCTTACGCATTTGTCAAGAACTCCTTCGCCCTCTCTTCCTGTGTTGATGTGTTTGTTGATGTGTTCCCTGCCATTGCCTCTGGGTTTGTCCTCAAGGCTCTAACAGGGCCATTTCCATTTGGAACCAGCTTCTTGTCTCCTCCAGCATGGAGTTGGAAACTTCCTTTGGCAAATTTTGGTTTTGTTCCGTGTAAATAAGTCTGCCAGCAAGAAAAGCAAACCCTAAAACCCCCTCAGCTTGGTAATGCTGCCCGGTGCAGTCTGTGCCATCTCCATGGTTTTGAGCCTTCATTATGCAGCTTGCACTCCACACACTTTTATTTAAAGCAGAGCTAAAAGTAGAACTAAATAGCTGACGTTCAGAGACGTTGGGTGTGATGCAGAATTCCTGGGAGGGGGCCGGGACAGGAAGAGGAGCTGCTCCTGCCGGGTGGATGGAGCTCATTTATTTGCACAGAACTGTCTGTGCAGGACTCTTGGAAAAACTCTGAAGGAGCCCACGCTTTATCATGGAATATAGGCCAACTGTAATAAGAACTTCTGTTTTCTTTTACTCTCGTTTACTTTTCTTTTGTTTTATCCTGTGAAATGATGGAATTTGCTTTGCTGTGGCTGTTACAGGGAAACTATTGCTGCTGAGCTGTTGCAGCATCCCTGTGCTGACTGCTTTTCATGGAGCCATCTCCATATTGCAGAGCCATCTGTTTTCCTTACTGTCCAGGCATTGGGCTCAGTAGTATAAATTACTGACTGCTCCTCAGCTTTCAATTGTTCCTGTTTGTTCAGCGTGCCGCCAGCAAGGCTTCAAGCTCTCCAGCACCATTTTTAAGTTTTTCTTGCTCTTTTATGTTTTTGTGAATGCCTCAGGCAAAAACTATAGTTGAGTGAACTGTCAGTTGTTCATGTTGCTGAATTACTGGCTTGATAAAATGAACTTTGTGAGGTAGGTAGGTAGTGTCCTCATTAAAAAAGATTTTGTAGCTGGAGAAGTGATGGAAACAAGTTCAAAAATCATAATTTGTGAGAAGCAGTGTCTGGCTCCCCCACCGCCCCAGTTTCCTTAAATGCACACCAGTTTGTCATATTGCTGGTGCTATGAGCTCATACAGAAAGATCCTTTTTGGTTGTGTAAGTACATGCACTGCTGAAGAGTTGAGAATACTTCTAGAAAACTTAATGCTGAATTTATCAGCTCATGTCTACTTCAAAATTGTATTTGTAATGGAAAATTCCAACTGTAATGTACGCTGCATCAGGTTTTTTTAATACAATTTCCTCGTCTGTTTTCAAGACCAAAAGATACAGGTTTGGGTTTTGTTTTCCTTTTTCTTACATGTATGATGCATTTTTACATTCCCAGTTGCAGTGGTTCTCCAGTGTTCTGCACCCACAATACTGCAGTGATAGGCACCGTGCTGTGCTCAGCCCCATAGGGAGTGTGCTCCTGGCCAGCTCAGAACTGTTGGAGAAGGAGTTACCTTAGGTTTTGAGATGAGGAAAAGAAGAATAAGTGAGAATATAAGGTATTCTGTGGCTGCTCAGGACTGGCAAGCTTTGGAAAGTGGCAGACCATATATATGGGATGCATTGAGGTTTTTATGGGAAGCAGTCAATAGGATGAGTTTGAGACCAGTGCAGGGTGATGCTGAAATTTTGGTACCACACAAACTATGTGGAGGGAGGTCAGTGCTGTTTCCCAGAGCCAGCTGGACTTTTTAGAGTTACCCAGCTCAGGGATGGATGTGATAACAGCTGTGAACTGGGTGATGCAGGGAAGGAGAACTGCCTCAGAGCCTCAATGGTTCTTTCAAGAGATTAAGGAATATTGCGATGATTTTTTTTTTAATTTTCCTGCCTTTCATTTTTTCTTGGTACAGGGGAACATTCAGAAAAAAAATGCCAGTAGTGTTCATTTCTTCTGTAGGGGCTTGTAGGCAGCATGGCCTTCAGCAGAGATGGGTGAAGTAATTAAAACAATCACTGATAAACAAGATTTCTCCCTCTTAAGACTGAGGGAGAAAACACAGCCTTGGTTGAATGAAGCATTGTAGAAGCATTTTCTATTCAAGTCCAATGTTATTCCCTTGCTTGTTGTGCTCTGGTCATTAGTGCTTTTAATTTACCTTCCAGTGAATGTGCCAGATGAGCCACTGTGAGCAGCCACATTCCTGTTTATTTTTCTGATGATGGCCATCTGAAGCAATAGATTGAGGTCTGCAATTTTTACTTCATTAGTAATGAAGTCCACAGAGCAGTGAGAGGAATGTGTGTTTACTTGGTGCCTTGAACTGAGGCACTGATAAACTGCTGGGCTTTGATCTGGTAGGATTTTCATAGTGATTATCAAGATACAGAAATAAGGTATGTCCAGGTTTAAATGAGGATCTGAAATGTCTGTGGGCTAGATGGCCAACATTTAAGTAGTAATTGGATTGTTGAAGAGTGCTTGCAAGACAGCCAGTGTATGAAAAATCAAATATATGTCAGTCTCCTTTGAAATCCATGAAAAATAATAATTTCTATTTTCCTGTAGCTTTAACTGTGTCCCACAGCAACATAAAAATGGCTCAGTCTCCAAGTCTTAAAACCCTGTGATAACGCCAGGGCAAATTCCTGGCTAAGTAATGAATCCCCAATGTTTGTAATTTCCAGAAAGTCTTTTCCCAGTTCTGTAGTGGCAGTCAGTGTTAGGAATCCTGTAGGGCTCGTGTGGGTGGGGACATTTTTTGCTCGGTACAGTGACAGCTGCAAGTCTGGTCTTCAGAAACCTGGGTTTGGCCCTGAGTTTGATTCTCCTTCCCCTCTGTTCCTATTTTGAGCCCAGTAAAAAGAAGCATATGTTTTCTTGCATCAGCTACCTCAGTGTTACCTTGTGAGGCATGACAAGGTCATGTGTTAGTATGGCAAAAGAGGAAATCTCAAATTGTCTTTGAGCTGTCTTAGAACTGCTTTTTTCTTGTGATCTATTAATGATTTCCATGATGTACATGGTTAAATTTTGATTCATGTAGGTATGCATGTGTTGATGCTACAGTGCTGCTCCTGAAATTGGTACTGTTATATTATTAATATTGCAGATCATGCCAAGGAGGTGTCTTGCATTTAATACAGAACATAAGAAGGTTTGCCTATCCCATATGAAAATCTCAAATTGGAACTGAAGATGCTATAAAAATTTAAAAGGAACAAGGTCAGCCTGAAAATTGCATATTTTAAAAAGCAGAAAATCATCTATTTTTAACAGCAAATTTCCTTACCTGTTAGTACCTTTACTAATAGCATTTTCAGCTATTAACACTTGAAAATTATTTTAAGCATCCTTTTAATTGTAAAACTATCTAGTTACCATTTGTCTAGTGCTCATTAATATGGGGTTTTCTAGTTGAGAGATGTGAAAACTGAGCCAGAAACATTTGGGTTCCTGTGCTCCTTCTGTATGATCAAACAAGTCAACTTATTCCACTCATGAAAGAAAAGATAATGGATGGGTCACCTGCTTTTTAGCAACATCTACTGGGGGAAAGTGAGTAAGAGGGTTCTTCATTATAGCAAACAAACAAAAAAAAATCAGTAACTAAAAATAAAAGTTTAAGAAATGTGGACTGCTGCTGAGGTGGATGGTTTAAACACTTGTGGTAATTAAGCATGGGAAGAATTGGAGAGGAATAGTCTGGGACCTGCCTGAAAGTTCAGTAACTTAAATTTTTTATAACTTGATTGCAGAGAATATCTGGCAGGATGTGCTTTATTTCCAGTTAGTGGCTGGTCCAGCCAGAAAGTTACAATGGACTGCTCCAGATTAATCCTTTATTTTAAGTGATAGAAGTGGGGATAGAGATTCCAACCTTGCCATGACCTGGCTGAAAGCCTCCTCTGGCTGCTTCAAAGACTTGCTCAGCACCTGACTGCAGTCATTATCTATGGAAACTCTACTACAAACATAGTAAGTATGTAGTAAAAACATTTAGTGTTGTTAAAAATCTGAGATTCCTCAGATCCACACCCAGCATGAGTAGAATAAGAATTGTGAAGGTAAATTTAACAGTATTTGTGAAGAAACAGGATAAAGCAGGAAAATATGGTAGAAGGCATCTGAGAGGAGAAGTGTGGGCATTGTGTGAGATCCTGCAAATAACATTCTGTGCATGAAAACGGTGCTGAGTAACTGCCTCTTCATGCATGAGATCCTGCAGGCTGTGGTTAATTTGAGGTCTGGAAAGAAGCACATAATGAAAGTCTGAATCCTTAGCACAGGCAGACTAATTTAGATTGCACAGGCATTATGAAGCATTTCCTCGTTACGGAATTCTTCATTTGTAACCTTAATTTTAATGTAATTTTTTTTAGCATACCTAAAAATACATGAAAAATACTACTTTTCTCCTCAAATACACAGCGTTTCTTGGGTCAGCACAAAACCTCCCACCTCCCTGTAAAACGGTGTGTTATAAATCCCTAAATAAATACAATAAACAGCTTTTGGAGAGGATATCTTCCTTTTGGTTCCAACGAGAGAGGAGTAAATAAAGTAATTGATGTGCCCTGTTAGCTGTGAGCAAGTTTCATGTCCAAGTTTCGTGTGATGTCTTTCCTTTGGCATGCAGAGAGAAGCAGAGGATTTTAGCACCTCGCCCACAGCATCCACCTCCTGACAGCAAAACTTGTCAATAGAGAAGCATTCAGCACTTCATTATTTCTACAACCTGAGCGCATTTGCAAATTAATTGATGTGTGGGAGGAAAGGCATCTGCTATTGTAGAAGCCCTTAACTGTTGCAGCACAACTAGAAATAAACTGGTTAGCTGTAGTGAGCTGATATGCTGCTGCAGGTGTTGGGGCCTCTAAAGTGGATCTTGCCCTTTTTTCTTTTTGGTATTAAAAAAAAAACCTCAAACAACCCAACCCCAAATTTCTCACTGAATTGTGACCATGGAAACGCTAGCATAGTAAAGGTAATATCTTGTATACTTCTGTATGGTTGCTAGTAAGTAATTTCATATTTCTTGCTGGCTCAGCACCAAAAGAGAGTTTTAATTAGGCCTGTAATGAATGACTGGGAGCGTTTTAAAGGCTATTAATCTTGTGGTGTAATTGAGTTAATTATAATATCATTATAAGCTCCCATGAAAATAGGATGAAGTATATTCCATTTGTTTTACTCTTTAAGTTATTTCTGAGGTCCCCCAGCTTCATCTCAAATGCTCCCACTGCAAGTCTCCAACAGAGAAAACTGTAAAAGCATTTCATGTGTCACTGCACCAAACCTTCTGTTGTGCATCATCCCAGTCCTGGGCTCTCTGAGCTGCCCCTTTTCTGTAGCTGCAAGTATCTCCTTGCAGTGCAGAATGCCTTTAATTTGCATTTCCCAGAGTAGTATTTCCTTGTTTTTCTGGTTTCCTATCAGTAACTCACCCGAGTGTGGCAGATGAGAGTAAGAATATGTGATCTATTTTCAGAAATAAAGATTACAGCAGCTTTCGAACTGTTACTCTTTGTGCTGTGGCAAAAAAATGTGTAGCAAAAGAGGTGTTTTTTTGCAAAGCATATGGCTCTTCACTCGTTCAGACTACTGTAAGTTTGGGATTTGGTTGTAAAACATCTCTGTGCTTTTTGCACTCTCTAGTCAGAGTGTGACATCTCCAACAGATGGACACATAAACTTTCCATAATCCACTTTTTTCCTTTCAGAAGAAGAGATGAGATTCTCATCTGTAAAATTTGTTGAGGAAAACCTAATCTGTTGAAATCTGTTGTGTGCACAGATGTGGGGATGTGAAGATGTGCTGGATACACAG
Source organism: Molothrus aeneus (assembly GCF_037042795.1). Taxonomy (NCBI): domain Eukaryota; kingdom Metazoa; phylum Chordata; class Aves; order Passeriformes; family Icteridae; genus Molothrus; species Molothrus aeneus. Next base: position 7,246,286 of record NC_089664.1, on the reverse strand, counting down.
CTCAGCACCTCCTGCTGTTCCTGGGGCTCTCTGGCTGCAGTGGGGTCAGCCCTGCTTTTGTACTTCAAACCTCCTTAGAGCATTTGCCAGGGAGGTTCAGGTTGGACTTGAGGGAGGATTCTCCACAGAAAGGCTGCTCATGCATTGGAAGGTGAAGCCACCATCCCTGGACATGTCACTCAGAGCTAGTTGTCACCAGATTTGGCTGATAACACCATCCTGTTTGCTTTTTGCAGCCCTGCATTATCAGGATTGTCTTGGTTTAATGGTTTTAAAGTCCACAATCAAGAGTTTCCAACCTTTACTCTGCTGGGATGGTAGAAGTACCTTTTTTCTTTCAGGAACTCTGCTGGTCACACTTTTATGTTTTCCATCCTCTTGACTATAACAGATTTTGTAAATAGTTTAGAAATGCCAACTTGTGATGTATTGGCCTCTTTAACATTTCTTTGATTTATGTGCACTATGCTGGAAAAAAGCAGAGGAAGCATATTATTCTGGAAAAGAATGTTGCCAGTCTTCCATTTTTTCAGTCTTAGTTAAAAGCTACACTTTTATCAATCAAACCTGATAGATTCTTTTTGCATTCCCAAAAACATTCATAACTTAAGTCTTTGATGTCTGAAGAGGTAATTTGCCTAAGACTTTTATAAATGTCTACTTATTTTTTGGATGTCTTACTTGAAATGCCTTTTACTCAGATTTTTCAGAATTTCCAGACACCTGTGGTGATTCCAGCATTTGTCTCTGTAAAAGTCTCTGGTGTTACATGGGAAGGATGAGAGTTACTCTTACTCCAATTAGTGATAACAGTGACCTTAAATTTAAGATTTGCTCTTATTTGTGGAGGAATATTTTCTGTGGGTTACTTCATAGTGTCTAGAAAAGATGGATAAATCAATCTGGTCATGAATATCCTGCAGCTGTTGTAGGAATAGGGGAATAGGCCTCATGTATTCTGTTCCAGGAGTCTGCAGCTTCAAGCTTTAATTGCTTGTCACTGGCAGGCTGGAAATCAGCATCCCCTGCAGCCTTGCTTCAGGATGCCTGCTGGATGTAAAGAAAGATATTAGCAAAAGTAACCATTTAAGGAAGAATTAGCTCCTAATTTGGCAACTTCAGCTCAGTTTAAACAATATTCCTTCAGCTCTTTCTGCTGTGCTGGTACAGTGGGGTGGTCACCTGGAGCAGGAGAGTGTGGTGATGTCTGGTGTAGGTTGGCAGAGCCTTGGGATGGACTGTGGACGTGTGATCTTCCAATTTCCCCTTCAGGAGAGCAACAGGAGACTGAGGAAAGGCAGCTTTCCCTGTGCTGGCAGAAAAACCCTCAGCTGGGCTGTTGTCAGACACTCAATATGGGTATTAATAATGTTATGCCTAAAATCTAAAGATATTTTGCATTTTAATTATTGTGCAGGTCACCAAAGCTAAGGAAAGGCATTTAACAGAAGTTAAAACAATGAAATTTAATGAGTTAGGGAAAGGATCAATCAGCAGCACAAGTACTGGGTGTTGTTATTACTGTTCCACTGCTTACCCACTACTGGATTTCCCTCATCTCTGCTTTGACTGTCTCCCCTTTGCTTGTGCACTGTACTGGTTGGATTTACATAACCTGCACCATGGAGACATTTTATTGAACAGTATTAATTTCTTGATTTGTCTATAAAGCACTTTGTTTGCTGTAGCAAAGGCTCCCCTCAGAGCTGCAAATCATGGCATGGTGCTGGACAGTTTGGGGAGTGTTTCTGTACCTGATTGCAGCCCTTGATTCTGCCATTTGAGCTTTATCTTCCCATTTCTTGTGTAAGCACCTGAGCAGCCCCTGTCACAGAGGCAGCAGGTCATCCTTCATACTGACACAGCTGCCACCTGAGCCCCTGGCACCAAAGCTTTCGTCCAGGGCTTTAGAAAATACTAATTTTAGCAGGAGAGCAGTGTCTCCAGAGTGCTGGTGGCTGTTTAAGGGAGCACAGGGCTCTGGGGGAAGGTACTAATTGTGTCCTTATCTTGGAGTTTAATGATGACTTTCCCCTGCTACAGATTGTTTGTCCTATACGAAGATAATGCTTCTGTCAAAAAGGAATTAGGATTTTCTGTCAGATATTGATCATGTGCACTTCTTGGGTCTTTAGATTTTAATGAAGTCCATTAAAGGAGCACACAATTGTGAATACACCTCACAGAGTGACACTAAGACCATTTACCTGTTCTGGAAAACCTCTGTACCAAGCACCTGCCTTCAGCTCAGGGTTGCTTGAAAATAACCTGCTGCTGCTGTTTGTTACTGCACCTGGGTTTATTTTGTCATTTAGATGCAGAACACAATGCAATAATTCTACTTCGCTTTTTGTAATTCTGTTATGTGTTTATGTTGTAGCTGCATATACAAGGAAATAAATGCCAGTTCATTTAGTTATCTTTCAGCAAATGTGTATGTTCAAACCCTTCAGAATACCTGGAGGTATAAACATTTTAAGCATAAAATACAGTTATTCTTGTAAAGAGTACATAAAGTAGCTTGTAACCCCAGATTATGATTACTCTGCCTCTTTATCCATTTCAAACACTAGATCCCTTTAAAATCCAGCCTGGTGGCTGTGAAGTGTCCCTTTATGTTGACATTATCCAAAAAGCAAGAATATGTCACTTCTGTTGCTATATTAAATGGATTCCAGAACATTTTTTAAAAAGGTGGAGGAGGAGTAGTGGCTTTTGCAGAGACTCTGAACAGTGCAGGTCATTTTATTGGCAGCAAGGATGCAGATGCTGAAGTTTTGACCAATTCCTTGAAGAAAGTGCCATGGGATTTGCTTTCTCTGCATGGTTAAAAGCCAAAGACTTGCAAGCGGTATTGGAGTGAGGGAGCATTCATCAGCAGGCATTCATCAGCAAAACTTCTGTGTCTTCAAAAGAAAAGTAGGAAGAACACACTTTAGGGCTGAAATCTGACACTAATTAAAACAGCACTCTCAGCAAAAATAGGAATTCACAGACAATGGAATAAAACCTGTAGCAAAACCAAGGCATTAAAAGAGACAGGGATGTGTATCAATGTATTTCCTACTACTGTGTCATTATAGATAGAAATAAATAAAAATGTCTCACTTGTTTTTGAGCTCCCTAGTTCATGGAGGGAGGGAGAGAGAGTTCTAAGGGAGAAGCCCTGTGCAGGGCTGATGTTCCCAGCCTGCTCCATATCCCAGTTTATTCACCTGGCATCTCACAGCCCAGGCATGAGAGAGGACCATAAGAGAAGTGTGAGCTCATTATTGTCACATTTTAGTCAGATCAGGATGTTTGGCAAAAGGGGTAATAACTTTTCCATAGGGATTTAAAAAAGAATGGGATGGGAGCAGCCTTTGTTCCTCTCATGGATAGATGTTTCTTGCCTAAATATGTAAATTGTTGTAAACTGGAAAGGGGGCATAAATGCTTTTAAAAAAATAGAATAAAGTGTCCTAATTAAATAGTAAAATAGAGCAAAGACATGCTGTCTAGTTTTTCTGTTAATTGAAAAGCCTGCAACCCAGCTCAACAAGAGGAAAACCAATGAGTGAAGAAATTGGAGATTCTCCTTTTGGCTTATCGATGCTGTTTTGGTCAAGCCAAGAATTCAGCTGTCCTGAAATGATCAAACATTGTTCAGAGAAAAAGAGAATTTCCAAACAGGCCTCATTATCTGAAAAAAGCTTAAAAATTTCAATTAAGGTAGTATAATTTCTCTCTTGCCTACTTTAGTCTGCAGAGATGAAACTGTGGGAGTGTCCTGCTTGCTTGCTGGTTGCTCTTTCAAAAGAGCAAGTAGAGTTCTATCATAATAAACAAATCCCTTTTCATCTGCAAGGGAGAAGTTGTTTAATGATGAGGGGCAGAGCACTGTGCGTCCTAAAGGAGGCAAATGTGCATCACCAGGATTACAGTGAACTCAGAAAATGCCACAGTGGGTGAGGATCTGTCAGCCACCTCTCTGGAAGGCATTCCTTGGAGGAATGGACATAAACTTTACATTTTCTGGACCTGAGAAAACGTTTTTCTGCTTATATATATGATCACTAAGGATTTAGATAAGAATGGAATAATAAATAACAGGGTGATGTGATTACAAAGAAAATTATTCTTCTGACTTCACTTTTTAAAGTGTTGGTGCTTAGAAGGCTTTAATTAATAGCAAAATGTAATGTGCAGCTGTAGCTGATGTGATCAGTTGCTAATGCTCCAATTGATTGCTTTTTTCCCCCTGATTTTTACTTTCTTTCAACCAATTTTTGCAACTTTGGATGGCCTTGTCAGTAAGTGCAGTGTACTCACTTGTTTGGGCAGCAGTCAGCACATGCAAAATCTCCAGCCCATGAATTATGCAAACTAAAGACCTCTAGACCCAGCTTGATTCTAATGATGAAGCTTTAGTTTTCAAAGTTTTAAATGAGCACTGTGCCCATGTTTGTGGTTTCATAACATTCACTGCAAAGCAACCCTACAGGCTAAGATGGAAACCTGTCACAATATGGTCAGTGCTTCTCAGCTGAACAAAGGAGCCTTTTCTGGCTGTAGCAGAAGTTTTCTGTCTGCTCCAAATCTTAAAGATCATCTGAACAAGACAGGATTTGGGGGGATGTAGAGGTTCTTTTTGATTATTTTCATTGTTTTAGGAGATGTGTTACCTTATTTCTGGTAAGAAGGGTCACTAGAGCAGAGTAAGGAAAAGATAATATGTGATTAATTCTTTTAAAATGTTAATGCTTTCAGTGCTAAATCAGATCTGTAATTCTTTAATACACCTTTTTTTGTGTTTAAATAGTTCCTTTGAAAGCCAAAGGCATCTTATGTGGATGAAGAAATTGCCCTCCTTACAATCACAGCTGTGAGAAAAGTGACTCCCAAGTGCTTTCACTGTTGATGCTTTTCACTTAGTGAGGAAGATTAAGAGCTGTTAATACAGAAATATAGTTTTCATATACTCAGGAGCACTGAAAATGTGAAATATTAGTGATAGCATTTTGTTCTACAAAATCTAGCCATGTGGCCATTAACGTAGAAAAATAATTAATCTTTAAAAACTAATTTAAAGTAATCCAAGTTCTGTTTCTATTTAGCTTCATGTAAAGCATTTGTATGTATTGAAGTGTTACTTTCAGTACCTTTCCTACATTCCTAAGTAGAATTCACACATCTACTTGGAACTGCAGTTTTTAGAAAAATATCAGCTATCATGAGATTCATCATAAACCTGTACAAGTTGGCACTGGGGTATTTCCTGGCTGCTAAATGTTGTAAATTGATTTTTGTTGTTGCTGGTTTTGATTTCTTGGTTTTCTGAAATAGATTTTCTGTTTCATCTGCATGTATTGGGGAAAATGGATCAATCTTATTGATATTATACAGAAAAATATTTCATTAGGGAAAGCTTAACCTCACACAAGCCAGGTGGAATTCCCCAAAGCTGGGTGCTTGCAGTAGTGATGGGGAATTCCTTTGCAGCTGATAGGGGAATGTTGTTTGGAATGTTGTTCTCTTTGCCTGGTGCTGCAGCAGTGCTCATTTCAGTGAGTATTCACCACTGTGCTGGTGTAGCTGGGCACAGGGGCCAGGAGCAGAGGGAATGTTGTTGGGAATGTTGTTGGGAATGCTGTTGGGAATGTTGTTGGGAATGTTGTTGGGATGCCCTAGGCAGGGCAGGTTTGACCATCAGCATTTCCGATTTTTGGCCGTGGGGTCTCAGACTCCCCAGAGCTGCTGGAACACAACCCAAGGCTCTGTCACCTCCTGTCTCCATGTGCCCACAACCTTCTCCCCAATGTTCTTACAGCCACCAGCATTCCCTGGATTCAGGACTCCTTGATCTTCTGTGTGTTCATTACCCCAAACAGGATTTGTGTCCCATGAGTTCATCTCAGCCTCCCTGCCTGAGCCTTTTAGCACCCACAGCATCCTCTGACAGTGCATTTCAGCACTTTTCCCTAAAGTGGAGAGAATGTGTTTGGAAATGGCATTCTCTTGTTAGTAAGCAAAAATTTGCTGGGGGGGTTGGTGTGTTTTTAGCTGACATTTCTCTCATGGTGGATGCTGGCAGACAGAGGTGTTGATTTTGTGACAAGAAAAGGGAACTGAATGGCTCCTGTATTATCCATCAGACCATCAATCTCCTGGCCAGAGTTCTGATACCTGTGCTCCTGCTTTGGCACTATTTTCAGTCTTGCTTGTGCTCCTCAGAAAAATCATTAAGAAACAATTTCCTGGTCCCTTCAGTGAACACCCCCTGTCCCCAAAAAGGAGAGCACTGTGCAGTACAGTGCGTGATGCTTTAATAATGTATAAATCAAGCTGGACAGAAGCTGCCTGTCAGTTTTATTAACTTTGACCTTTTCTCCCATTATAAAGATGGTTTGGTAAATATTTAATGGCCCTTACAGGGTTTGACAGTTGGACCTGCATTCCTAAGAGCAAAGATAGATTATGAAGAAATACTTATAATTACTAAAAATAACTTAATCACTTTGGAGACAGCCTTGAAGGACAAAATTTTGGTTTAGAATCTGTTTCTTTTTTATGCCTTTAGTAGCTTTTTGGTTGTTTTTTAAATTCCTGACCACTAAATGTCACTATCTGGGAGGTTATGAAATGTTTTTAAGAGGTTACCTTTAAAATCCATCTCTGATTAGTACCAGTGACTTCCTCCATCTCTGAGCAAGTGTCCAGATAATGTTGTTTACCTGAAATACCTGCACAGGGCACATCAGTGGATGGTGTCACCAGCACAGAAAGATGCAGGAAGGAAAAGGAAAAGCATATTCCTGGAGTCAATGGGCTCTTCTGCCAGAGCTGTCTTCGCCTTTAATTCCCTGCATATTGCACTCCCTGCACATTCAGGTAGTGAAGATTGAAAACTAAGCCCCTGACACTGAAACATGGCCTTTCAAACAGGGACCCTCCATCGCTCTCATTGATTTTTTTTCATTTCAGAAAACTGTCAGAGAAAAACAAATTTGAGCAGAATCCGTTGGTTGGGACAGTAAAATCCCCCCCTTCCCTGGCAGAGCACAGCTCCCTTCCCATTAGGAATGTGATGTGTCTTCATGTTGTGCCAGGCTGAGCTCATGTGGCACAGCAGCCAAGGGAACCAGGAGCCTGTTCAAAATCCTTCTGGATGTGCTGAGCAGTGACATCTGAGTCAGACTGGCTCAGGAGGTTGCTCCCCTCCTGTTCAGGTGGTTTTGAGTACATCATTCCAAGCTTTTCATCCCTCTTTTTCACTCAGTCCCTGTAGAACAGCTTGGTCTAAGACCATTTTGTTTTCTGAACATTTTAAAATCATTCTTTCCTGACCATAACCCATTTTTTATGTGCAGACCATGGGGTTAGAGGGGTTAACTGTGAAACAATTCATCTTTTTCGGAACAAATCTTCAGACAATGTAATGAACACACAGATCCAGGTACTGGAATGATGCTGGAAATCACATTTGTCTGACAATGAATCTTCCTCCCCATTCCAGTTCAAAAACGGGAAACTCAGAATGTAATTGAAAGTGTTCAGAGGAGAACCTGTTGCACTTGGAGGTGGTTGCAGGACAGGCAGAGCCCTGTAGCTGTTCTTAAATCTGAGAGCTGTGGGAGTGCACTCAAAATCCTGCAGATTCATGTTGTGTCCTTCAAAAATTTGTCTTTTATTGGCAAAGGAAAAGAGAAGTTTTGAGGAGAAAGCTGCTGAATGTGAATTGTTCTGCAGTGCTATGGAGATGTGCAAGCAGGTATTTTAAAAACAAGATTTTTCTTTACAGTGATAGAAACTCCTTTGCAAATGTTTTGTGGTTTTATGTTTAAGAAGAAAAAGATGAGTGTTATTTCTAAAAAGCTGGTTTATATTGTGAAAGGGTTGCATCTGTCTTCCTCTTATTTTCTTCCTAAAGTGAGAATGTTTAGTCCCTAGAGAGGAGAAACAGTTTCAATGTTTAAAAGCAAGCCCAAGTTTCAAGAGAGGTAGACTTGAGAGGAAGTCCTTGATTCACCATCTTACTTGCCCTAATGTATAATTGCTCCTCATACCCATTTCACAGCAGACTTTTTCCATGTGCTTTTGTCCCTATTGTCTTCCACCAAGCAATATATCCGAAATACCACACGCCAACTTCCTGACTGGCTGTAATTTGAATCAGGTGCCACAGGTAGCAGAGGTCTGACACAGACAGAGTACTGCAGTGCTGTGTATTTTAATATATATATGTTTTTTTCTTATCCAGTTGCAGTACCATGCTGGGCTGGCATCTGGCCTTTTGAATCAGCAGTCTCTGAAACGTTCGGCCAACCAGATGGGAGTCTCTGCAAAGCGCAGACCAAAAGCCCAGCCAACAACTCTTGTCCTGCCTCCTCAGTAAGTAATGGGAATATTTGGAAGAGTTTCCATGCTGGGGGTGTGGAATATTTCTTATTAACTTCTTGGTTTTTTTGGTTTAATTTTTAATCATCGTAATAAGCGACCTTGCGCTCGCGTTTTTGTTCCGTACGCATTCTCTTTGTAGCAGGTCATTAAAAAACTTTTTGCAGCATGAGCTTGTCATTGAGGAATGATGCTCACCTGATTGTTATGACTTGGAGCTTGAAGCAGGACTTTTCTGAAGGTCCTAAAAGACTGAAGCCAAAAAGTCTTTGGTGTGAGTACTTTCTCGGCAAACGTCTGTTCTGAGTCCATCTGTTCACCATATGCTAATTTTGCATCGGATCTAAACCTCTTTTACAGGTGACAGGCAATTATGAGGACACTTAGAAACTGTTTGAGGACAGAGTATCAACACTTTGAGCAGCCTGTGTGTAGTGATGCCAGAAACACAGAGATGTGCACAACGAAGCTTATAAATTAATAAAACGCCTGAAATATATTTAGTTACCTGTAAGAAACTGATTATTATGTAGAAAATGAAGTGCTAAGCAATTGTTCATTGTGCTGAGCATCCTTGTAGTTTGTGGAAACTGCCTGCTTCTCTTCACAAAACAAGAGTCACCGATGTATAAACACTGTGCTACCAAAACCCTTGTAGCTGTAATAATAAAAATCCCTGTTACCAGATTTCACAGGTCAACGTTTAGAAGGTTTCTTCTTACAGGAAATGTGAAAAAAATCAGAGTCAATAGAGCTTCCCCCTTGTATATTAACTTTAAAGTGCTGGTAATTCAAGAATCCATAAAATGCTCTATTGTTTTACCAATATATCAGCCAAAGGAGAATGGTTTGAAGGAGGCTCCAGCAGTAGTTTGAAAACCAGATGTTGTTTCTCTGATATGTGGGATGGAACAGGGCTATCTTGTGACAAAGTGGCTGGTTAGTTTTCCTTCTTTGTTTGGGTATCTGGAGCTTCAAATGGATTTCCTTCTCCAGGAAGTCTATAAACTGGAGTACTGGTATATCAGTTAACACAGATTTTTCAGGGGTCTTAAAGTAGTTTGGTGTTTTTTTCTTTTATTTCTTAATCATGGCATCTCTAGTTACTAGAAATATGTATAAAGGGCTAACTTGTACTTTTGCATAGAAAAAATCTGTTCCTCAACAGCTGCAGGTATATAAATCTTAATGTGAGATACATAATATACATATTTAAAAGTATTATATGTCTTGTTATCTGTAGATGATTTTCCTTCAGTGGTGCATTTACCTAGGATCTGCAGATAGACTGAAATTTTAGTGTGGTAGCTAAACTTTAAGCAGTAGTTGAATTATGTTTCAGTATCTTATTACCACTTCCAGCATTATTCACAGGGAAAATGTGTTTCTGCTGAGCTGGCCCTTTATCTGTCACTGGTTGCCTCCTCTCTGGCTCCTCTTTGACCTTTCCATATTTGTACTTCTTTGCTATCTCAGTGTCTTAAGAGAATAATAGTGATATTAAGGCAAATCAAATACCTGTTGGGCTCAGCATCTTGTTTCCAGCACAGGACAGAAGGAGATTATGAAAAAACTTATTGAAATAGGCTTATGAAAAGTATTTAGAGGAAAAAAAAAAAAAGGTGTGACAAATGGATTTTAATATCTTGATTTTGCTGTAGTTTCATGCAAATAGTGATGAATCATGCAGTGGGGTTTTTTTTTTCCCCTTCGTTCTTTATAAAATGCAAAAGAAGAAAACATCCAGATGCAAAACTACAGATCTCCTTGAAAGGGCATCCTGCATCCTAATATTCCCATGGCAATTCAAGGATTTTTTTTAAGCTTTATTAATTCATCAAGAAAAGGATAACTATTTCTTGGTCTATTTTTGCTTTGATGTATGCTATTAAAATTAAGTTCAGTGACAAGTCATTGGGCTGAGTAACAATGAGTCAAGTGTTTATTAAATGTTGTTCAGAGCAGCTATATTATCTTGAGCTTTTCTTAAACAGAATAGTTGAAACCAGCTGTATGCCAAAATGTCATTTCAGGAGAGCAGGTTGGAGTGAATATCAACACTGCAGTAAATCCTCTTTGCCAGCAAAGGAATGCAGGAAACACTTGCTCAGGAGGTATCAGAGGTGATGATTTGGGCAAAGAATCTCCTAAAAGTAATTTATTCTTATGCAGATTTTGCACATGGCTAGTTTACTAGTAAACATGTCTGTATTTGAGTTACAGGTGTTATTAGAGGGCAGGTTACTATCTGTTTATTTATGGTCCTGTTCCCTGAAGAAACTGCATGAGTAACTTTTGCTATTGCACTTCACGTTCTCCGTGGCAGTGGTGCAAGCTGAGCAGTTTTCTTGTTCATCCAGGTCTTTGATCTGTGCTGCTGGGGTAAGACTTGGGTTGAATTCCACAAACTAAAACTTCCTAAATGGTGTTTCATCTCATAAAAGCAGAAAAATCAAGTTTTGTTCAATTCACTGTTCACTTGAGCCTTCAGTCTCTATCCCTGCTCTGCTTTTCTTCTTTCCCCTCCAAAATGCCAATCAAGCAAAGCAAACCCAAGCCTGTCTAGGAGGCTCAGCCATTTCTTCCTATTTTATGCTCACTGCAGGAGCTGGAGAAAAGGTTTTGGTGATGGCAAAAGTGATTCTTGGCAGGTCCTCACCTCTTTTTCTCCCCAACCTTAGGCTGTCTTCTGATGTGCTGTGGTTTGGAGGTGAGAGCCTCTCATTCTTCACTAGTAAATATCTGAGACAGAGCAGCAATTCTGAATCCAAAAGGTGGTTTTGAAAATGGAAATTCTCTGCCCTATGCAACTGCTATGAAGAGAATCTGCATTTTCTCCCTGTTTATTTGAGGACTTGCAAGGGTGCTGAGCAGTTTTGAAGAGAGGCCTTTTGGCGTTGGGTTTTGCTTTTCAGTATTGGTTTTCCCTGGCTCTGAAAGCGCAGAAAGGAAGCCTGGATTGATGTGTGTCTCATTCCCAGCCAAATGATCTGTGTGAGAAAATGACTAACTGCTGGCTGCTTTCTCTGCCTGCTTTGTCCCTCCTTCTGTCTTCTATTAACAAGACATCTCCCTGTACGTGCTAATGGATGCGGTCCCTCACATGCCTCTCATCTGGCTGCGGGTTCCTTCCTTCTGTTCAGGAATCTCAAGGCAGTGTTTGCTCAAGTGCTGGGAGCTCTCAGCTCCTCTCAATGCCTGGGGAAGTGTCTGTGTGCAGCCCTGCTGAAAACCAGGGTGGTTGCTCCTGCTTGGGAATCAATGAATAAAGACAATAGGAAATGATGGCGCGGCTTTTCTTTTCCTTTTGAAATGTAGGAATTGGTGCAGTTAATTAATCTGGTATTATTTTGCTTGGCACCACAAATTTGCAGTTAGGAAGTTGTCTCTGAGACCCTGCAGCAGCAGAATTCTCTGGGGAGTGCTGAGAGCAGGGAGTACACAGGGTAATTCCTGCTCCTGGACCACTGTCACTGTAGGACACGAAAGAACACGAGCGCACATCGCTGCTCTCAAGGTGAAGAATAAAAGGGAAGTTTATTTTCTGACTCTAACGTTTATAGTTTTCTAAAAGTGACAGTGGATTGGAGGGTGACAGTTCCACCTCTCCAATGACACTGGACAAACCAACAGTCTATCAAATTTCTCTTCCTCCATAAAAGAATGCAAAACAATGAGTTATTTACAGAAAGTGTGGCAGAAAGTTCGCTACAAAAATGTCAACATCAGAAGGCTTAGAAGATCTTAAAAAATCAGAGCCACAGACCACCCTGCTGGGATCCCAGGGAATCTGGTGTCTGACTGTCCAGCTGGAAAACAACAGCAGTGAGCCACCGTGAGCTGGGGAAGGAGGAAAAGAGGAAGCCCAGGATGCTCTCTGTATTCTTGCAGTGCAGTTCAGTGGCACACACAAGAGTCAGTCAGTTTTAATAGGAATTTTTAGGGGTCTCAGTTGGAAACCTTTTGATTTTGATAGCTGTGTTGTGTGGGGCTTTCTCAGTGCTCCCAGACTGATCATCTTTCTTTTCTGTCTGGAAGAAAATTGCCAGAACAAGAACTTGATCACCACAGAAGGTACTGAGACTCTTGCCCTTTAGGGTGCCTTTTAGGGTCATTTGTTGTCACTTTGTGGTTTTGAAGAAATAAGCACACTATAAACAATAAACAAGTGGAAGTCTTGTTCTTGTTTGACAACTTCAGGCTCAATGAACAGAGAGGTTTGAGTAAAAAGAGAGTCCAGTTTCTTTGTTTTAAGGCTCTTCAACTTGTCTTGTAAACCTCTTGTGGTTTGATGTATGCCCTGACTTGACAGGAAAAATACTGTAATAGATTGAGTAAAAATCTCTGTAAATTTGTACTCTATTGCTAGGAGCACACCAGCAAAATTACTTTTTTTTTTTTTTAATAAAGGAAAAGACAGTGCTGCCCATGATACTGTTCTAGATGAATGAGCAAAAAAAAAAAATCTGTGGAGATAACTTTTCTTTTAGGAGATAACAAGGACTTGAGGATGTAGAGACTCTGGATGGACACTCTGTTTCTACTCATTGTTCTGGGTGAGATGGAGGAGGTCTCTGATCTGCTCTCTACACCTCAGGATTCATCTGGATGATTCTTCTAGAGAAGAAGGATATATTCAAAAGAAGTCCATATTTTCTGCATCCTTTGGAACTGCATTAGCTAAAGATGCTGCACAGTGAGTGGATTCCTTAAAAAGTTAATTTCCTGGCTCAGCAGGTATTTGTTCATCTGAATTTGGAACAGAACTGTACAGATATCCCAAACTCTGTGTTTATTGGAGCTTAATTTAATACCAGCATACTTAAAGTGTTGTTCTGTCACAGCATTAATGTCTTATCTGTTCAATGGTTCTGTCATATAATTAGTACTGTCAGATTCCATTGGCTTTGGTCAGGAGCTTTCTTCAGGATACTCAAATTGAGTTTTAAGGAAGGATTTAGTATTAAATAAAAAGGTTGCTGTTTTTAAGAACTTTATATATATATGTGTGTGTGTGTGTGTATATATATATATATACACACACTATACACCCAGTCATCAGATGTGCCAGAATAAATTCTTTGGAACTTAACTTGTATAATTTATCATTTTTTGCATTAAGGAAAAATCCTGAGCCCTTTGCCAAGAGTTTTTTGGAGGAAAGCATTTTTTCAGCATCTTATTTTATAAACAGCATCTAATTGCTTCCTAAGTTCAGGGATTTTCAGTATGTAAGAAAGAGGCAGGTTTTTATGAAGGTAATGGCAAAACATGCTTAAGCCAATAAATGTTCATAAGTTTTTAATTTTTAAGAGAACTTGTTTAAATTATGCTGTGTTAGTCTTTTCCAACCCAAATTCCATGATGAATCTGATTCAGTTCAGTGTGACACCAGGAGTAGGGGTGAGGTTATTTAACAGCCAGTGTTGTTATTGTAATAATTTTAATAATTTAATAATTTTAATAATAATAATAATATTGCAATAATTCAGTATCAGGACTCCAAGCTTTGGGCCTCCTCCTGGAGTGTTCAAGAGTAGAAGAGCAAAGTGTGTGGCTGTATTTTCTGTTTTGAGAAAAGTCATCAGAAGTTTTGTGCAGTTCTGAAATTCTTCTTTGCCTATACTGGCAAAGCTGCATTAAGTATCAATATTCATTAAATACCACAGAGATGATAATGTAATAAAGCAATAATCCTCAGACCCACATCTGTACTTCTCTCCAGAAGAGCTGAGGTTGAGAATATAATTAAAGATTAAAACTCTGTTTGCATTCTGGAACATGGAGATATCTTTTTGTACATGATGGGGAATTGTATTAATAAGGAAGAGATCAGTTTCCAATAACTTTCAAGACTGGGAGCTCATTTCATATCCCTGTTCATGTTTAAGTTTCTCACAGAATTCTTTAGCTTGATTTTAGCCAGACAGCGCAACAGGAACTGTAAAAGAACATGTTGCTGAAACATGTGACCCTTTTGCTCCACAAATTAATCCCCTTTTATATGAAAGAAAAAAATTTTTAAAATTGTTCTTTATATTGTAAGACAATAATATTTACAAGAATAAGTTTAATTACTTTGCAGCCGTGTACCATGTCAATCGAACATTAATTTTAGTATTTGATGTCTTGTGCACAGTTTGGATCACATCATTGTGCTGTTTTCTTTTTATTTTGAGTCAATTGTTGAACTCCTGTTGCAGAGCTGTCCTGTGAAGCTGTTTCAGTGGGAGTTGCAGTGTAGTGCCATTTACCCCTGACTGCCACTCTGATTTCAGTGTGTTCAGGGGTTGTGGAGCCAGATTTTGGGATCCCAAAGCTGGGGAAGCTTCTCCCTTGACTGAACCCACCTGTGTAACAAAAGATCAGGGACAGTTCCAGGGTGATGACACACCATTAACCTGCCTTGAGCTCAGTTTTCCAGGAACAGCCCTTGGCTGGGTGTTGCATTGTCCTTTCTGGATTTCAGGTGTGACACAAGAGAATTACCTAGTCCTTGTCATTTGGATGAGAGATAATTCTAAGCTTTTAAAGACAGATATTTTTCCTTCCCAGTTGCCCATATCAGCAGCCAGAGACAAATGTTCCAGAGCACTGTGAGTGGATGTTGTTTTGTTAAATGTGATGAGGGGGAAAGGGTCTGCTGTTAAATGTGATGGCAATCTGTCTCAGTTAAGTGGTATTTACTGTTGAGCACTCAGTATAATGTAACTGGAAAGAAAAAACTCCACAGTACAGTTTTAATTCATGGAGGGCTTCATTAGGCAGCTCCAGTGAGATCAAATCCAGTAACATAGCAGGGATATAACAGTGGTCATCTCACAACTGGTAGCCAAAGGTACCTTACCAAACTCTGCTCCAAAAAAGAGAGAAGGGGTAATCCAGATGAAATCTTATTTCAGTGTAACAGGTAAATTTTAAAATAGGTGCTCTTAAATTGTCTGATTTCTCTGGTTTGTTTTCAGTGCTTTTCACTTGGGTTATGTATCATGTTGACTTTGGGACTTTACAGATGCTTTGTAACTTGTGTAGATACCAGAGATACAGAACATGAGCTTTGCTGCTCTGCGCATCTTTAGAAACACAATTCTTTTAAACATTTTAATCTTGATTTAATCTTCTAATATGTTGATATATCTGACAGCAGGGGTTTCTGCAGTAATCTTCTTTGTTTTGTTATGCCAAATCAGTGCTGCTTTTTTTTTTTTTGGCTGCAGTTATATGCTGAATTTAATTTAATTCCTTTAAGTACTATACAGCTGCATATTTTCTTACAAAGTAATTACAAAAAAAAAGCAGGCATTGATCAACATAGATTGTCCAAAGGAAATACTTTGACTGAAACTAAATGTTCCTTATGATATTCATTAACTGGAGAATAATTTCTATCCGTACAATACAAAAGGATCTTGGATGTTGCCTTATCCATAGTAAATTACTGAAATATGCATTAAAGAATCACAGAATGGTTTGGGGGGAAAGGGACCTTAAAGCTGATCCCATCCCAGGGGCAGGGACACCTTGCACTACCCCAGGCTGCTCCCAGCCCTGTCCAGCCTGGCCTTGGGCACTTCCAGGGATCCAGGGGCAGCCACAGCTGCTCTGGGCAGGAAATATTGGTTAGGAGATAAAACTTCACAGTGTATTTTAACATGGAGGAAAAATCTATTCTATTTATTCACTTTTCAACAGCTCTTACAGCCAAGTACTGTGGAGAGAGGGTGCATGCAATTGTGATTTCACAATTTCTTTACTGCGTATGGAGCTTTTTCTACAAGTGTTTTGTGAGCCACTGAGAACTGATGTGATGAGCTCTGTGCACGTGCCTGTCATGGGGACATGAGCCAAAAAGCACCTGGGGCTGGTGACTTTGATATTTTGTTGTCCTGCTCCACAAATAATCCCCCTTACAGGATTGTTGTGTGATGTGGAGCCCTGTGTGACCAAGCCCAGCAATTTGAAATCATTGCCGTCTACTTTGGGGAAGATTAACTGGAACACTGGATTTGGGAAGTGAAAAAGATGAATCTTTTTGGAGACTCTGGGCCATGTAGCAGTTTCCAAAACATGCACAGATCCAGAGTAGAAGACCCTTAGTGAGTTTAGAATTACTGGGGACCTCAGCTCTGTTGTAAAAGAGCAAATTTCTGACTCTTTGATGTATGTTTGCCTTAAAGGTAATGTTTGTGTGAGAACTGTGCCATTAAAAGGTGGCAATTAATTAAAAGTTGTTCCACAGTCCCAACCATTAGAAGATGCCCTTGCAGCATTTAGAGCAGAATATTAATATTGCACTGTAGGGAATCCCTGTACTTTCAGTAAAAAAAGAAAGTCGAGGATGAAGATTTTAATGTGTAATTAAAGACTGCAAATACTAGTTTAACTGCTTGTTTCTGTGTCAAAAAAAAGTGAAAAAGAACACAAACTACGTGTAGTTGAACTAATTAAGACAATGAAGAACAAACTAGATAAGAGAGGAAATTTGTATGAACCTAATAATGATATCAAAGCTTTTGCTAAAGCTGTAATTTTCTAATAAGACTGCTTTAACCCCCTCCAATTTCCTTTTTTTTTAGCTTTGCTATTTGGGGGATGGGGATTCAAGGCTGCTTTACTGCAGCAGACAGTCAGTCTGAAAAGAATAAATTAAAACTGCCTCTTGCCAAATTCAAAAATGTATTACAGCAAGTGTTTCCATCTGCATTGGTTGTATATTCCCTTGTCAGAGAGGAGGAGCAGAGCTGGAATAAGGTGGAATGAAAAGGTCTTTATATTTTGGTGGCTTAGCCAGACCAGCTTGATTGTATAATTGCATTGTGTAGGGTGGTATAAGCCCATGGAGAATGTATTAATTAATAACTTTATTTCTGCATCTCTATAAAATAACCTTTGTCTATTTGAGAGGAAAACTAAGCAGCTACACTGGCAGGGTGATAAAAGTGCTTTCAAAGGGGACCCCTGTACCCTTGAGGAGAAGGAAGCTCTAGGAGTGTATCACAGTAAAAGACTCCAAAAATGCAAATCTTACCTGGAAATAAAGACAATTGAAGTAGTCTCAGCAGTAACTCTACAAAGAGGAAAGTTCTTCTGAGTGATGAACTGCACCATGGAGGTGCCCTGGGAGCTCAGGGGGCTGTTCCCATCCCTAGGACCATGCTCCTGACACGCAGGGTCTGAGAGCATCCCTGGCTGTCCTTTCTAACTACAGAGAACTGCTTTGCTCTGCTTTCTTTACCTGCTGTTAAAAATAACTGTTATTACTTTTTAATTTCACTTTAGGGCATTCTCTGGGTATTCTTGTGTTTACAAGGAATCCTATGGATGAGTTAAATGAAAAAAGCTTGGGGTAGCAAATTCCAGCTGATGACTTCACGGTTTTCTCCTCTAAATATAATCCTCACTTTAAATGATTTGAAGTATTTTGGTACTTATTTTCTAGTCCCATTTTCCCAACACACAGTGGGAAAAAATAAATAAAATGGAACCATTAGAAGTTTCACTGGGTAAAATGACTCAGTTTTCATCTCTTTACAGATGCTGCTTTACTGTTATTTCCATTCTTGATGGGTTAATTTTGGAAGGCACTTGCTCTGTGCTGTGTAGGTTTTACCTGCACAGGAGTAACATCACCCTTTCAATTTCACTGATGTTACTCAGCAGTATGTGTATGTTATTGTGAAAATAAATGTATTAATAGTGTGATACGCATTGCTAATTGACATACATTCACCTCATCATCATTATCTGATTCTTACCTTTGCATGGGTAACACAGGGAGAAAACTGCACAGGGGAGACCTTGTTAACATTGGAGACTTGGGTTGGCTCTTTTCTGTGGCTACACACTGTGTCTTTATTGTCTGTGAGTCATGGCCAGGGAAATCCTGTAGTAAGCCCTCTAATTTTAGCAACCAAAAGCACCTCCATGCAGCAAGTTTTGCATTGAAATTAAATTTATGCTTTAGTGTTCCTTAAGATTGTTCTTTGAAACTCAGTTTTGGGAAAGAAAGTTTGGCACAGAGTTGGTGGTAACGTAGTGAATCACTTATTTAACATTTGCTGAGCTTACCTGGAATGAAATGAAATAAAAATTGTATTCTGTGTATGATCATTATGCTCCACTGTTGCCTGTAATGCTTTGACTCCGTCCCTCACAAAATGTGATTGTGGAATGTGTTCAGCCTTTTCATTCTGTGCCATGTGTGTTTGAAAGCACTTCAAGATACAGACTCCTAAATAACTTCTTGCAGAGCAAATTACTGTTTTGTTGAGTTGTTCTGTGCCTCAGTTTCCCCATGGGAATGGTGAGAATTTTATCATCTGGAAGCTGTGCAGGAATGCTGGGAGTGAATGGAGCAAGAAGGAATTAACCACAAAGCAGCTGCCTTCCTCCAGGGAGAGAGTCTGGACTTCTACCTTTTATTTTTGCTTGTTCAAGACCAGGTAATATTTTTTAAAATCCAGACTCTGGGAATGACACATTGTAAGAATGAAGGAATGACCAGATAATTCCTACTTGCAAGGTCTGATAGGAAGCTCTCAATATCCACTGCCAGCATTTGTTGTGATAAATGAGTGGTGATGTATTATCCTGTATCCTTTGTGTTCTTGCCTTTAGGTGCTCATTTCAGTGATGGAAGGCTAAGTGCCAGCACATGAAATAATTCCACACAAGCCTGGCTGGAGCCTGTCAGTCTGTGTCAAGCTGCTTAAACTCCTGTGGCCTCAAATTGTTGAACTCTTTTGCTGATTGTTGTATTCAGTGTTTGGTATTAAAATCAAATGTGCTCTAGGAGTAGCAAAAAAATACTCTGTGGTTTTGGTGTGTTTTAAGTCAGAATGTAATATCTGTGTCCAAAATAGCCCTGTAAAGCTGAGCTCCCCTGGAGCCAAACCCAGGCTTTTCTACTTCCCTATTTTACATGCAGAACCTTCTTTCATTTTGGCTTTTGCATTTTGACAGTTGCTCAGCAAAGATGATGCCTTTGCTCATGACAGATCTGTGTGTGCCATGTAGACAGGTCTTGAAAAGAGCTGAGCCCACTTCTTGTGAACCCTTGGGAAGGACAGTTTGAGGGCAGTGCTGATGGAAGGAGAAAACATATTTTTGAAGAAATTACATTAAGTAATAATGTAGATTATTGTAGCCTGCTTAAAAATCCCTCAGTGAGAAGCTGAGATAATTGAAGGGAGTGCTACAAGGAGGAGTGCTTGGCATTTAAAGTAATAGTTGCATGATTTTTTTTAAATCTGAAATTTGGCTTAAAAACAGTTTCTATGTTGATGCTTCTGTGATCTTTTCTAGTTTGAAAGTTGCTCTTCATTTAAACAAAAGGTTTCTTCTTCAGCAAGCTGATTTTACAGTGTAACAGATGATAAGCAAATTTAATGCTTTCTAATCTTAGGTATTCCTAGGGAAGTGAAATGGATTTCTTGACATGACAGAGCAATGGTGGCTCCTGTATCCCTCTTGTAAAATGAGCCTGTGGACAGAAAATGCCAGGTAGAACTATTTTAACATGTGATTCTGCTTTTAAAATTAAAATTTATTTTCAGAGCAAAGATAGCAACTTTAACACCACAGACAGAAAATCAATTATAATTTTTGCTAGTACAACTAAAATATTATCTGCTGCTACTAATTTCTTTTTGTTGTTCTACAATTGCTGTCTTCCTTCAGTTTTTTATTAAGTCATCAATAGGGATAAAGATTCTGATACTGAAGCCTGAGTGTTGTAATGTCCTTCTTTCTGTCCTGCTCTTTTGCATCTCTCAGCAGTGCCATGATTGAATCATCTCTTTCTGTGCTGGTATGTATTAAAGCCAGTTAATTTTTGGTGTCTTAGGCATTACCCTCCACCAAAAAACTCTTAATTCCAGTGAACAGTTTGCTTTTGTATTAATTGCTTTGTTAAAGTGTCAGTAAATAAATACTGGATCTTAAAGGTCTGCATTTTGCAAATCTCTCAAATACATTCTGCTGAAATTCTCAAGATATCTTAAAATGCTGGTGGGAGGAAAGTACACAGAGAACCTGGTTATTGGATGGTCCTTAGATTTTCAGGTTGTTTCCAACATTTCTTTATCTCTCAACCTGCTCTAGTTTATTTTGGAGAGTTTCAAGGATGAAGTTGTTTTCTCTCACATGAGGTCTCCACTGTTGACTCCTGGTGTTTTCAGTTCCTAAAAAAATAGTTCCTTCCTTCTCCTGAGCATGAAGGAGAGGATGTACTGAGGAAAGTTCAGCTCTGAGTGAGCAGAGCCTCTCCAGGTGTCAGGGAGCACTAACTGCTGAAATACTGGCTGATGTTTGTACACACGTGTCCTTTGGGGTTTTTTTTAAACCCTTGAAAAGAACAAAATGAGAGATTTGTTTTGTTTCCTGGGTTTGGTTTTTATTTTTGCTGTTGCTGACTCCTCACCACTTGACTGAGCTGGTAGGATGGGGTGCAGGACGCCAGTCAGAGCAGGGAAGTTCTCACTGGTGGATGTAATTTCATTTGTTTTCTTCTCAGTTAAGCATTCTCTTCCAGCTTTCCCATCATCCTTTTCAGAGTTGTTGTGTAGTGTTTGTCTCATTGTTTCTTTTACCAAATTGCCAAAGGAGGCAAATATTTTGTCTTCTTTTTAAAAGAAGCACTATGAAGTGCTCTTAGGAATAGGTGC
This sequence comes from Molothrus aeneus, assembly GCF_037042795.1. NCBI lineage: Eukaryota > Metazoa > Chordata > Aves > Passeriformes > Icteridae > Molothrus > Molothrus aeneus. Next base: position 7,225,245 of record NC_089664.1, on the reverse strand, counting down.
CATTAGAAGAATGCCAGTGTAGTTCATGTTTTGAATCTACAGGAAACTTGATGATGGCAATTAGGCAAAAAGGTGAAAATAATTAAATGCTGAAAGAGAAATCAAATACAGAAATGCATGTTGTGCACTGGGTAGTGAATACAAAGTGAGCATGGCTGGGGAGCTCCCTTAAAACACCTGCAAACTCACTGATGTTTGGGATGTAACTGCAGGAAGGTCTGTGCAGCCAGTAGCTACCATTGGGTGATATTTTATCTCTTTCTGTAGGGCATCAGTTTCAACTGGTTGACTGACAGTAGCTATGTGGGAGCTAATTAATCATATAATTTGCTGTCATGTTACTGGGTGAACCTGGATCCTGGTAGCAGCATGGATTGGAGATAATGGTTTCCTAATGATTGAAACTGCCCTAATAGCTCTGGCCCTCGTGCTTGACTTCAGCGTTCCTCTGGTGGCTTTTAGAAAAATCTTTGATGTGAGGTTACCCTTAATGAACATTCTGTCTCCTCATACAGGTAGTTTGCTGCTGTGTGGATCAGATACAGCTGAGCCTCTTTCTCTTCTTTATCCAGTATATTTTTAATTAAAACAGCATATTAATAACAATAATGCATTGGTATATAATGTGCATGTATTCAATATCGATCTGTTCTGCAGGTTTTACTTCCTGGTGAAGAAATTTGAGTCGTTTTGTTGGGTTTTTCTAATTTTTAATTGGGTATGGGTTTTCAGACCTTTCCCCAGGAAATTTTAGAGCTCTGTGTTGGGTGGAATAGTTCAGGTTTGCCCAGAGAGTTTTAATCAGAAAATTATTGAACTCTTTCACAAAAACCTTTCAGCTTGGACACTATAAATGTGTAATGTAAACAGCTATCTCAAGAAAAGGAAAAATAGGGAATTTGAAACAGAAAGAAAACAAAAGTAACCTTGCTTTAAAAGACACTGTCATTTATCTCCATATTTAAAATTTAGTGTGTGTGCAGGGAATGTCTTTAGTCAGTGTAAAAATCTAATTAAATCTTCTCATGGCAGTGATTCAGAGCTGACCCTCTCTTCATTGGAGCATCTTATTAGAATAATAAACCACTCCCTGCTGAGAGCCACTGGCATTGACAGACAGGCCAGACACTGGGGCTGCTGATCAGAAAGGGTTCAGCAGGCTCATGTTGTCTGCAGGGTCTGCAAGAAATGTTTTATTGGCCCTTCTCTAGCAGCACTTTGGAGATGTTTGGCAGACTACAAACCCTGGCTTTTGGCCAAGTACAGACCCTGGGACAGGTGGATTATTTTGTACCACTCAGTCACATTACAGTGGACAGGATTTAGTTTTTCTTTTTTTTAAATAAGGGACTGTGGATGCATAGACTGTCCTTGTTTTTTTTAATCTGTATTATTTACTATTAGAAATTATCTGACAACTTGGAATTTCTTTACTTTGAATAACCAACTTGATGTGCCTTAAAGGAATTTGCTCTTCACAAGTTTTGAGCTCGATATTCATGAAGAGGATTGGGAAATGTATTTGAAGCTAAGCTAGGCAGTGTTAATGATAATATTTGTGCTTACCTTGGGAGATCTTCATTCCTTGGATTTCACTTGGGCACTTTCCTCTCTTAGTCTGCCTACATAAACAGAATCATATTATTTTTAGTAGGCTGAGCTTTTCTCCTAGATTGCACCAGACATGGTAATTTTGCAGGGCTTATTCTACTTTAGATATATTTGGCATTAATGCTAGCTTAGGTTTTATTTTTTAGTGAAGCTCTGCAGTTGATATCAAGCAATGCAGCTACAGGACTACACTTCTGAATTTCTTATTTCTTACTCTGGTACTTACTTGGCTTTAGTCCAGCTCTCAGCCCCATGAAAGACTTTAAACTCCAGCTCAGAGGCTCCAACATTTCAAAAGCCACAGTGAACTTAAAACCTGTGTGATCTCTGCTGGGGCTGCACGTGATCCTTGTGTGAGTGGAAATAACAAATGAGAGGGAATCTGATTACAGGAGTGGGGAAATGGCCAGAAATGAGCAGTGAATTTCTGCTGTCACTTTGCTGCCATGTCTGAGCACTGTGCTCACCAAGCCCAGCAGTTACAGCCATGAGGAGCCCTTTTCTTTAACCAACTTTCTTGTTCAAGGAGAGTTTTTCTCAGAGAGTTTCCTCCAGGGAGTTCGCCCTCCTCCCCCATGCTGACTTTCAGCGGAAGCCACGCAATTAATTTCCATAAGCCCTATAAAAAATCTCAACCTAAGGAACAGCTTGTCATGCTGGAGGAAGAAGTGATGAAAGCATTTTTTTTTTATAAAATAGTGTTTTGAAGGGCTTCTCTCCCCTAAATGTTTGTACTGGGAGAGTCTTGAGTTTATAAATGCCTAATTGTTCTTGTTATCTCCAGTTTTTCTACTGAAGTGTGAAGATGACCTTGAAGGAGTCTTTTGATAAAACTCTGAGTTGTAAGATAGATTTTTATCTCTGTAGTATCACAGGCAGATCGAAGTACTTGGTCAGATCATCATTCTGAAGAGCTAAAAACCAGGACTAATTATGAAATTCCCTCAAGAAACCTTAAACTAAGTGATCACAAAAGTTGAAATGGGTAGAACCTTGTGTAATAAATTGCAGTAGGCTGTGCAACTTTTATACCTCATCTTTTCTGCTTTTTTCTTCACCTTTGCTTCCCTCTTAATTACGGAACAAATTGATATTAAGGATCCTTAAAGGCTGATATCAAGTATCTGAAGTACCCTTAGAACTAGTGATATTAAGACTTGCCTGTTTCTATCACAATTTATAATTTTAACAAAAGCTCTAGACCTTAAAGTGGATGATTTTTTTGGAGTGGCTGTTTGAACTCTATTGATGAGTCCTAAAATTTGAGTCTTGACATGCTAATTCTGTGTATTTTTAGTCCTGTGTATGAAATGGTCTGTTCTGCTCTCCAGAGAGTTAGATCCCTAATCTTCCCTTCCTCCCAGCCTCTGGAATTTGTGATGCCTTCACTAAGTTCAGGGAGTTGATGTGCCTAAGAGAAGTGATCAGTGAGATCTCTTCCTGCCAGCAGTGCCTGTCATGGTCAAGCCCAGGGTGTGAAAAGGTCTGACTGGGCACAACATCCTGTATTTCCTGTTCATCACTCACTGCACCCAAAGGTAAAATCTCTCTGCTTCCCATAAGTATAGAATAAATAATAGGTATCATGCATCATCTGTTGCTGTTCATAAAAGGAGGTAAGTACTGTAATTTCTGCTCTGTTGAGGGAGAAATAAAGCACAAAGAAAGAGAGTGAGAAGGCTTTGCTGTTGCAGTAAATCTTCAACAGCAGAGCTGAAAATAACATGTTATAAAATAATGAATTCTGGCTTGAGAAGGCTGAACTCAAGTTCAGTGGCAGTGGGGAGTGGTGCATGGTGTCAGGGTCCCATCAGGGGGTCAGTGCACACAGTGGGGCCTTTCCCAGATGGGAAACAGCCCCACTCACTTCCTCTGGGAATCTGGCTGAGCAAGAAACCATCCCAGCCCCTCCTCACATTTCCTCGAGGCAGGACTGAACTCTGTGCCTTCCTTTGAGGCCCTTGTCAAAGCAGGGTCTGGTGTTTACTGGGGTCAGCATCAGCTGAACCCCCTGTCCCTCCCTGCAGGACTGGGAGTGCAGGAGAGGAGATTTCACCTCCCAACACTGACCCTGCAACCCCAGGTGAGCCCTGAGAGGGTGGGGGCATTATCCAGCTTTGGAACACCATGAGACAGGTCTGTGTGTGTGCAAATGTTGTTTTTTCCTTTTTAAAGGACTCTGGGTTGAGTTTCTCCTGAGGAGTTCTATCACAGCTCTGCTGTATGGAAATGTTTGTGTCATGTGCAAATTTAGGCTGATGTGTGGGGCACAAATTGCTTGAAAAGTTAGGAATAATTCAAGAACCATCTAATGTAATAATTCTGATTCTTACCCTGAAAATTCCTCCTTTTAGCATTTCTTGTTAATAATAACAGTATTATTATTGTTGTGGTGCAACATCATGTCTCATGAAGTGGAAATATAAACAGTGCATTTGTGCTGTGGGATTTTGGCTCTGAAACGATTTTACCACTGATGCTGAATGGTTATGGGAGGGCTGGTTTTCCTCTCAAGGTGTGTATAAAGGAGTTAATGCTTTTCTTTTTCATAAAGCACAGACCAGTGCAGGCTCAGGCAGGATCCTGGTGATGACTGTAAAGTAGATGCATGCTTGTTTTGTTAACCAGTTTTCACACATTCTAATATCCATATTCCTCTCATGATTACTGCTGTGAATTAAAGGCATTTTGAAGAGCATTCCACATAAGTACAAAGAAAGCTATTTCAATACTATAATAAAATAGCCCTGGGAATTGGACTGCAAGGTCTCTATTTGTAACTTAAAGTTTTCTTTATTAAAGTTAATGCTTTTTAAGCTGGTGCACTGGAATTCAGCATTGTAAGAGATGTCTTTTTGCTCTGTATTAAAAAACAAAGTATGCACTGATAAAGTGTGTTACAGAGTGTGTTACAGAGCTGTTTGTTCATATTTAATGTAAATGTGCAGATGCCCAGAGACTGATTCAGCAGCAGGTTTGCATTCCAGAGGCTTTCAGCAGGAGAACCTCTGTTCATTTGTGCCATCACTGTCAGCTCAGACCTTTGAGGACATTCCAGGCAGGTCTGCACCACATCTCTTAGCAGTGGGCTCACGGTGGCACTGAGGAATTCTGAATTGTGTTTGCTGTATAAACAATGCCTCTTAAGTAACAACATTTTACCATAAACCAATATTTTATTGTTGTAATAGAACGACCCCAGTGTGCAGCAGCCCTAGCCCATGATGTGCAGTGCCAGGAATTGTGTGTGCAGCCACACAGGGAGTTGGATCATGAAACTGGTTTAGATTTAAACCAATGCTTTTTTTTTCAGTTGTGAGCTCCAGCTCCTCCAGCACAGCACAGCTGAGGGGGCTGAATGCTGTGCAGGAGGGGATGTGTCAGTGCCTTATGTCACTATTGCTGCTGAAGCCTGAAAATTGTTGAATCACAGCCTCAGGTTTCTAAATGTCTTTGTAAATCCAACCCTTAAACACTCTGTCTTGGCTTCTGGAGAGCTGTCCAAACGATTCCACATGTGTCCTTAAGTGCTGTACCAGGTTTGGCCTTTTGTGAGTGAGAAGTGCAGATGGTGAGTGTTTGATACAGCTCTGTGTGCATATGCTTTTGCAGCAGACCACCCTGTGTTTATGTGTAAACACTGCTAGACTATTTAAGCACTTAACTTAATCTTTTGCATCCACTCAGTAATAAAGCATAATTCCTCTATGACCAAAATAACATCCATAGCAAAGTTGAAAACAGGAGGGTTTTTAAGAATCAGCGGAAGTCTGCCTTATCTCAGGTTTGGATCTTTCAGTGCTTCCACCCCTCTGAAGGTGGAGTGGAGTGGGGTTGGGCAAAAATTTTAGCAAATTTGTTCCTTAGGATCTTTGTTCAAGGTATATCAGTAAATCAGTTCCTTACAGCCCACACGTCCTGGCTTCTTCCCACACCTGTGGATTCCTACTCTCCAGTGCTGAAACTCTGCTCATTCTGTGGTTTAGCCCCAAGACTGAAGAAATGTGCACAACTCAGATTTGCTCCTTTTGCTCTCACCTCACCTCCTGGTAGTTAGAAGTCAGTTAGTTATTTGAAAGACCATTTTTCCTTTCTGATGTGTCATGAATAAAGATTTTACAGCAGGAACAGAGGCATTGCAGGAGTAGCAGAGACCAAGTCAATGTGCAGATGAGAAGGGAAGAGTAAGAGGAGCCAAGAGGATCCTGGCTGGAATCTTCCACCACGAGAAACTTGGAAATTGGGTGAGAAGAGAGAGGAAACTGCTGAAGCAGTTTGTTAGAAAGGACAAGAGGACGGTGTTAACAACTGTATGAGAAAACAGCCTGGCAAGGAAACTCATAGCTGGAGAAGTTGCTCAAAACAAGAGAATTTAGTACTGGAGCCAGGAAACCGTGAGCATTTTATAGAGGTTCTGCAGAAATGAAAAGCAAGAGCCTGTGTTAACAATAAAAAAAAAAGCCAACAGAACCTGTAGAATCTGGGAGAGGAGGCAGAGACTTCCAGGATTGTTGTACAGATGTCAGGGATGGTGCCAGCTGTCTAATTTAGTCCTGAGACGTGAAGTCGCTCTCTCAGCGTGAGTGGTGTTGGATTTCTTTTCACGCTCTTCATTGCCTATCCAAGCAGGAAGTGTCATCTCACCAGAGCTGGCAGAGGTCACTGTTTTAATAACTGTTGTTAATTGATGCTTCTGAAAAGCTTTCTATCAACTTGAATTTGCTACCTGCAGAGACTTGCCTAGCAGGTAGCTGAATCAAATTAAAACTTAAATTCCATGATGAATAAATCACACTAGAACTGTGATTACTCTCTATGTGTTAAAATATACTATTTTTTTCCAGACAGCCTGCCTGAAAACTATTAAATTTCTTTGTAAGTTTATAATATTTTAAATTCTGCTGCTGCTAAAATGTTTTAAGTTGTATATTGAGTCTTGGTTCTGCCAAAAATAGCTGTTCCATAGGTCTTGGAATGAGTGCAGGCAAACGCTGTCCCCTGATGCCTCCATCAACCAACCCAACATGTGCAGCAGGGCCAGCTCATGCTTCTGAAATATCACACATGTGAAAAGAAATTATTAACTGGGTTGAAAATATTAACTGAAAGCCAAAAAAAAAAAATCTGTCAGCAAGTAAATACTGTGCTAGTGAGAGGATGTGTGGAGAGTTTCCCCTGTTGCTCTCCAAAATATCATGAATCCAGATTTGACAGAATTGTAGAGTTTATTTTTGTCTTATGTGTGGTGTTTTCTGCTAAGTGTATAGGAAAGATAACTTCTTTCATGTTACAAATGTGTATTTTAACCCCTTTTGTCTTTATCTCCATCTTCCCAAGATCACTTAGCAAAATTTTCTTTATTCCAAAAGAAAATTATTATTATTATTATTAATGCCTATATTTCTAATTTTTAAATTGTATTGGGTGGAAAAAAGAACAGCATGCAAGTGAAACACTGTGTGGGAAAAATGCTATTTAAGTCTTGTCTAAGCTGTTAAACATCACACTAACACTGGATTGCTGGATCTAATCCAGTAAAAATTAAAAAAAAAAATCAAAAAGAGAGGTCACATTAGAGAGCGAAGCCATCTGTCCAGTGTGGAATTGAAAAGCATTTATAATGAATTACATTCCTATATTGCTGTCTTTTGGGGGGCCTTTATGTGAATCAAAGAGATGGTACAAGACCATTTATCTACAAAAATGGTTCCTGAATTATTTCTACATTGTCAACCTGATGTTTTAGCATGAAACTTGTCAGTGAGTGTTTTGCATAGATAATTAGGCCTTTCTAATAAGTATTTTCTAACTGGCTTCAAAGGTGTCTTCTGCATGTCCCAGGCATTGTTTCTCTAATAGGGACTAAAGGATTTATGTGTACATTTACTAGCAAAATAGCAGAGATTTTTCAACTAATATCTCTATTCCTTTATTCTAGTTTCTTTCCTGCATGTTCATAACAAGGCTTCATTTGAAGTGTAATATTTTGAATTAATTTTAGTCATTGCTGATGTTCATGAAGTAGATTTGTTTTGACTTTTGTAGTATTAATCTGGCACGTTTGTGAAAAAAATAACTCTTCTACATTAAAATAAAAATACTGGTTTATAGTGTTGACAGCCTTTGAGAGCATCTGATGGGACTGGCTGGCTCTGCACATTCAGATGCAAACCCCTGAATGACAATATTACCTTTTTTTTTTTAAGTAAAGATTTTGTATCTGAAATACAATTTTAATACATCCTGAAAAATCGTGAACCTGTGTCATGAAGGAAAGAAGAAGAAAAAATGAGATGAGGAAGTTGGTACAAACCTTCTGTTGAAGATGTTTTAAAAATTTTCCCCCAGACCAGTAAAATTACATTGGGGAAATTGTTTTAGTACTTGATAAGGTGTAATGAGGTGAAGACCTATTGGTTGTGCCTGTTGTTCTTTTCTGAGTAGGATGTTCAGGGATCTGGATTAGGAGGCACTTAGGGATCTGGATTAGGCTGCAGGTGTTGAAGTTACTTAAAGTCTTTTTAAATAGCATGGGACTAACTCTGGATGTTGCATTGAGAAGTTGTTAAATGTTTTTGAGACCTAGGATAGTTCATAATATGAAATTCTGTCTATAAAGAGTTTAAATTCTGTGCTGTAAAATGGGGATTATTGGGTACAATCTTTTGCAGTCTGGCTTCAGACCTTTTTGAACAACCTTTGCATCCCAGAGAAGCAACAGGGAATTTGTCTAGACACACTATTCAGCCCTTTGTAGGTGGAACAATGCCTGTTCTAGGACATGAAATTCCAGCTTGTATTTAATTCTGAGAATTCCATTAATTTCTTAAGATTAAAATAAGCCAAATGTCTGAACAAATTTATTGGCATTTGCTTTTCCCCACTTTGTGTTATTTCTTCTGGGTTTGTAAATGCTCCTTCCAACCATCATCTTTTGTATGTAGGAGAAAACTGAGATGTGCAGAGGACGTCAGAAGTGCTTTTTGGCAAAGTAAAATTAGACTTTTCTCCATCCTCAAATGCTTTGCTTCTCTGAGACTGGGCAAGAGGTTCTGTAACATAAATAGGAACTATCATATTTTTGAGCTAAAACTGGACAGAGATGTGTAAATTTTGTAAGTGCTTATTTTGGCAGTAAATGTCTGTATTTCAGTTCTACAAAATAAGTTCCAGACAGTGGCTTTTTCTCTGACCCTCTTTCCAAACAGCCTTGGGAGTGCACTTTATCTCTTCTTTAACATGTGTTCCTCAGTTTTCTCTGAAGTTATCACCAGTTACACTTTTACATTACTTCACTGCATCTGATTTCTCGTGTCCATCCCTTCACAGGATATTTTACCAAATGTCCTCTCAGAAGGGTAAATCTACAGAATTTTGCCTTAGAAAAGGCTGTTTGTCAGTTTGTGTTTGATACACAATCCAGTCAGGCTAATTGAGTAATTATATATGTATGTTTGGAAGAATCTTTGTTCTGATGAATGCTCAGGAAAGCCTGATGACTACTTGGAAAAAAGGCATGGGGGCACAAAGCAATGCTGCACACATCAATGCATTTTCTCCTGTTAGTCTGGGATCTTCTCTGACATCCCATTGATGGAGAAGAGAAGGAAAAGGTTCCCTGTGTGATGGTCCTGACAGAGCTGCCAGAGTAAAACATCACATGTCCTGGAGCACATGGTTTTCATTTTCCTTCTTCTGTCAACTGATCTATGAAAAATGGTACAAAATTAACCGGCATCTAAGCCCAAAAAGTCGCAGTAAGTCACCTTTAAGTGCTTTCAGAAGGAAATTAGGAGATTTCTGCTTTGCTGTATGTGTGATTTCATTTAAAGGGAAGATTCCACAACCCTGTGAATGCCCTGTTCTGCCTTACACTGCTCACGTAGTACAAGTTGGGTTTGAGTCAGATTTTAAGTCTTGTGGTCAAAACAAGTTTTACATTTAAAAATAATCTTATCTAAGAAAGACTTTGAAGAATTGATTACCTCCAGCCAGCCTGGATCCCATTTTCCAAGGATGAGTGTGCATGTCCACTGGGATTTTCAGAAGGACGTAAGCAGATTAAGTGCCCACGTCCAACTGTTGTTCACATGATTTAAAATTACTTGAATTTTCCTTCCTTAATGCATTGACTATGCCAATGTCTTAATTTCTACAACTTTTTATTTTGTTTGTTGTAACTTCTCATTGCCTAAAGCTTGGCAAATTGCAAAACTTAAGCTATGCACAAATCTACATTCAGAACCACAGAATCTCTCCTTGCTTGCACCACAGCCAGTCATCCCTGGTCCCCCACAAGCAAGAGATTAATTTATTTGCAGAGCCTGGAGTAATGGCATTTATCAAGCAGTATAAACTCTCCTGCTGGATGAAATCAGCCTGGGATTCAGCAGTGTCTGAAATGAGCTGGGTTTGTGCCCTCCATGTGTGGTTGAGTCCTCCTGGAGCAGTGGCTGATGTGCCTCCTCTTTCCCAGTGCTGAGGAAGTTCTTGGCTTTTGGATGTTTTTGGCTTTTCTTATCTGCAACAAGTGTTAATGAGTCATTACAGTGAATGGGGGAACTTTCTTCTGCACAATGGCAAGTGTGGATTAAGGTTCTTGTCCAAAATTGTCATAACTCATTTCATTCTTTGGTTACTTTTAAAAGCTGACTTTACCAGCTGAGGAGGTGTAGCTTTCCTGATTTGATTTGTTTTAATCCTTTGCAAAGTAGCAATTGGAGCATAGCACCTCATTGTTGTTCAGGAGGTTTTAGCACTAACATAGAAATTAATTACTTTGAAGAGCAAGAATTCAACATTTTTTGCCTTTGTTTAAGCAGATTAAAGGGAAATAATTTGCTTTTTTTTTTTTTTTTTTGAGTTTTACTGTTAATCTAACTCAGGCAACCAATTTTCCCAAAGTCTCTTTTTTCAGAGCAGGTATGTGGATTAGCATGAAAACAGTTTTATTTACAAATTCATTCATGGATCTGATCAAGTTGCAGAGTTTGTAAATGGGGACAGATCAGTGCACAGATGATACAGACTGTCCTGGGAACTCTGCTAAAGCAAATATTTGGATTTTAATGTGTTCAGAGGGATGGCTGGAGTGGCATGTCCATGGCTTGGGGTGATGTGTCCTGAGAAACAAGTCTCTGTAAGGTTCTTTTCACTGTTAATGGAGGTCAGTTCTTAATTTGATCCCAGGGAATAGGACAACTGTGTGCCAGCTCACCTTGGCCTGCAGAAACAGGGATTACACCCAGCAGAAAGGATGTTGTTTTACCTTTGTGTTTGATTGCTCCAGAGAAACATCTGGAATTTACCAGCCAATTTCAGAGTCACCAGTGCATGAAATAAATTGGAAAGGTTCAGGGAAAAAAAACACCCCTAAGAATCATCCAAAGACTTTGATAAAACCTTTATCTGTTAAGTTTATCAAAGAGAGAGTAAGGACATGACAGCCTGTGAATTCCTGCACTGGAGGAGTAATTGTAATCATGTGTCCTTCAACCCTCCTGAGGAGAAAGTATAGAAATACCATGGCAGGAGTTTGAAGCTGACAGATTTGGACTGAAATTTAAGAGTGCATGTTTTTAAGGGCAGAATAATTGATTTTCAAAACAACTTGCAGAGGGCTTTGGTTTGTTTCCTCTTAACAACTTTTTGAATTATTTCTTGCATGTGATTTTGAAAAATACGCAGGTATCAGAGAGAAATTGGTCCAGGAAAGTCCCATAAACACGGTTTAAAAGGATCATTTTCAAAGGATAATTCCTAAAAAGGACAAATGTTTTTTAAAAGCACAGTTTGGATAATGTGAGTGTGTGAGAGAGCCCCTGTGTTGATGCTGCTGTGTGCTTTGGTTGGTAGGTACGTTGATGATGTGATCAGTCGCATTGACAGGATGTTCCCTGAAATGTCCATCCAGCTCTCCCGGCCAAATGGAACCTCTGCAATGCTTCTGGTAAGCTGAAACATTTAATCCTTGAGTTAATTTTCTTCACAGGTTGAATTGCTGTCCCAAAAATGCAGGGTATTAAAGATTTTTTTTTTTCCCCAGAAACATATCATTCTTCATTTGCCACAGCAATGCAGCATCTTTCTTGCTCTTAGGCAAATAAGTGATAACAATAATTTCCCCTTTAAACAGAAGATCTCTTGCTTTATTGTTAAATGTGACTGTAGAAATATGAGCACAAAACTCAAATATTCACTGTGGTTTTTGGCAGACTTGGCAATGAGTGAATCCTAATCATGATAATTAAGAAGGAAGAGAATGTTGTCAAGAAGAAAAGAAGAAGGAAACCAATATGATTTAAATTTGTTCACATTGCTCTTGGGTCAGTGGATTTCTGTTATATGATGAAGTTAAGAATTTGCCTTTGAAGTAAATGAGCAGTAAAGGCTGGATTTGAGATAAACAAGTCCAATACATTCGACTTATTTCTGCCTGACCAGGCAGGATTTCATTGCAGAGAAACCTATTGTTCACATCCATTTTTACAGGCAGCTGTTGTGCTTACAGCAAAAGAAGTTTTCAAGGCTCTTAAGACTTTAGGTGGAAGAGGGATCCATGGTGTGGCAGCTGGATGCTGATTTCCTTCTAGGGAAAGGCAGAAGTCACATATTTTGCCAAATTTTAAATAAAACTAGAAAATACACCACATGCACAGATGAAGAACTGAGGCCAGTTCAGTCTTTTCCATCTCACATTTCTCATGGAAATTTCCCTATTGCTGTGATTATTTTTAATTTTTAAGTATTTTAATTGTATTTAGTTTTAATTAATCAACTGTCTAACATGTCATTATTAACTTTCTTTGAACAGCCACAAATTCACAAGAGATTAACTGAGTCAGAGGTTAAAATAAACAGCTGGCATTAAAACATTTAATCTGCAATTGTTGGATTCATCAAGTGGAAAAATATATTCCAGAAAAGAATGGAATTCGTCAGTGCAGTCTTAAGAAGTTAAAAGTCTTAGAAGTTTTTGCATTTCCTCTTAAGCTGACTTCGTGTTTTATCTGTTTTGCTGTAAAAAAATGTCTGGTTTTGCTTCCTTACTTTGAAATGCTTTCCATTTTCCTGGAGCCCTTCTTTGGATACTGAAGTACCTTCCACTTTTGGTGGCTCTTTGAGGTGGTCAGGAAATAGATTATGTTTTTCAAGACTCAGACACAATTAGGAAATAAGGTAAATTATCTTGGATGTGAGTGCCAAGGAACAAGGTTGGGTGGTAACTAAAGGAAGTGCCTTTCACCAGCAGCAGTAACAGTGAATTCCATGTGGCAGTTGCTTTCTAAATCAAGGACATTTTTGTTCCTACAAGATCCCAGCCCCATGTTGAACCAGTGGTGTGCATATTTTCCTTGGATCAGAGATCAAAAAGATTGTTTTTAAAGTATTTTTGTGTGTGATTGTGTGATGGGTTTATCATTTTTGCTTTTAGCCAGGTTTTCCCTCTTCCCCATCTGTCTCAGTTGATGTTGCCAATATGGCACTTTCCATCTGGCCCTGACTGCTACAAAAGCTTTTGCTGTTTTCAGCCACAGATCCTTCAGTGGAAAAGGTGCTGAGGGATGGGCAGTGTGAAGAGCACCTCCCCCAGAAGGAGGGAGGTTTCTTCAGCACTTGTGATTTCTCACTCTGAACTTAGCCCAAGCTACATCTGGAGCTGCTCCCCTGCTGCAAGTGTGGTTTACCTCAGTGCCAAAGGCTCCAGATAATGCTCATTTTATCAAAATATTTCACAGCCAAACTGTTTGCCCAGAGTTAATTAACTAACTGTATAATCTCAACCATGCTCATCCTTGGGCTGTTCGTAGCACACCTGGTGTCTTAGGAAGGTCCTTGATGCAAAGGTCTGGTTTTCATGGCATCTTTAAATACAATTACTCTATCTACCAGAGAAAACCCGTGCATTCATCTTCAAATGCACTGGTAAGCACTATGCATATCTTAAAAATGTGTAAATTATTGGAGGGAGATGGGGAAGAAGGGGAAGGGAGGTCTGAGTGACTCTCTGAAACTCAAGAAACATCGGGGCCTTTGCCAAACAAGTTATCTTTAGGAAAAAGACCCAAGAGAGAAAGTTTCAGCCCCAGACTCTACAACTTCATGTGCACATGGAAATGTGTTGATGTCCTTAGCTGTAGAGGTGGGACTTGCACCACCAAGATTCATCTGGTGGTTCAAGGAGATGTCTTTCTCTTCAAGAAGAACAAGTTGCTGCTGGAGAGGGTCCTGTGGGGGCACCCAGAGGATTTGGGGCTGGAGCAGCTCTCTGATGAGGAGACACTGTGGAGCTGGGCAGGGTCAGTCTGGAGAAGGGAAGGATGAGAGGGGATCTCAGCAATCCCTGTCAGTAACTCCAAGAGGTGTAAAGTCAGTGCCAGACTCTCTTGAGTGGTGCCCAGTGACAGGAGAAGGAGTTACAGCCATAAACTAAAAGAAACCACAGAAAGTTTCACTTCAGCACGAGGAAGAACCCTGAGATGAGCTCCCTTGGTTAGGGCATGGTGCCAGGTTTGATCTCCTTATGGGCCATTCCCCTTGATCCTTGGGGGTTCCTTCCAACTCAGAATATTCTGTGAGAAATTCTTTCCATGGAGGGTGGCAGAACCACCCGGGGAGGACGTGGAGTCTCCCTCTCTGGAGACATTCCAAGCCCCTCTGGGTGTGTTCCTGTGCTCCAGCTGGGGCCTCCCTTGGGCAGGGGGTGGCATGAGATGATCTCCAGAAGTCCCTTCCAACCCCAGTAATTCTGGAATAATTAGGAGCTGTGTGAGCCTGTTGGTCAAGCTCTGCTGGCAAATAACCCTCGTGCTCAGCTGGGTTCTCCCTGACCAGAATCTGCAAATTCCTGTGAGAAAAATGAACTGCTGCCTCCAGACAATGAGGAGGGTTTTTATGCTTCAGATTTATACACAGCAATTGTACCTCATTAGTCTGGATTTATGCTACACAGGCCAAACACATAAATAATTGAAACCTTTCAGAGCTGTGTTAGATCCTCAGCTGATTTTAAAAGCAGTTTATTGTGGCATTTCAAGGTGCTGTTTAATCCCAGTCTTCACCAGTGATTTTTCAATTAATCTTTTAATAGCACTATGTAGAAAATAGACTAAACATAGAATTATATCAGCTCTAATAACTCTGTAATGCAAAATTAATTTCCAGCAGCAGCACAGGGAAATGTGGACTCCTTAAGGTTTTTTGTGGGATTTTATTGGTGAAATGCCAGGAATTGTAAATAGATAAACCTTATCTTGTGTATTAAGAAAACATTAACTAATTTTTCATTAATGAAAATACCTAGATTTTTTTTCTTGAATGATTAGTCATATTCCTAGATATATTATTTTTCCTACTGTAATAATCAAATTAGTGATTGTTTCACATACCTTGTTTCCATTATCAAAATTCAGAATATTTTTTGTGTGAAACAAATCCTGTGTACAATTTATTCATTAGTAACAGAAAGATTTTAGAAGGCAGTGAACTCCAGCCCTACTTTTCCAGCTAAGAAATCTGAGTTCCTTAGCACCATGTACCCAGCCAGTCCTACTTGGAGAAGCAGATTATTTTCTTATCTGCATCTGGGAACTACTTTTTCTTTAAATTCTTTTTATCCCAAATATTTGTAAAGAACTACTACAGAAATTGCAAGCACTGGTAAATATTTTTGCAGATAATGGAGCTGTTTTCTGTAATTTGTGTTTCTAAAGCATAATGATATGTACAAGTAACTTCCAACCCAAAAAACTGAATTGTTTCTGCCAAACTCTGGTCAGAAATCATGATTTTTTTCTTTCCAGGTTACCTTACAAATTTTTGCTTTTAAATTTTTTTTTATAAATTTATACTGCTGCCTAGATTTTTAATAGATCTGTCATATAAAAATACAAGCAGGTTTTTACAGAGTTTTTATTCGTTCTCCTTAAAACCAGACACATTTGCATTTGAACTTTCAGATCTTGTTCCCAGCATTTGCAGCAGGCTGATTGTGTGGCAGTGGGTTGTATTAATTGCAAATAGGCCAGACATCTGTTCCTTGAAACTGAATAATTCCTTGTGTCTCATTGTTGTTTATTAGTGTTTTACATAAAACCATTATTATTTTTATAAGGAAAATGGATTCTGAATTTTATTATTTGCCCATTAAGAAAGGCACCAGACTGATTTCTGTGCATGAGACCCTGATGTTGGAGACCTGGGAGGAGTGGGGAGGAATTTGCAAAGTGCTTTGAAATCAGTATTGATGCTGTATTGATTGGAAACAATTCAGTGCTGTTATTTCCAAAACAATTTCATATTTCCAAAGTGCTTTGCAGTGTAAACCTTCCTTCCTTCTTCCCTGTTGGGTGGTTTATCAGGAGAGCAGTGCTCAGGGATAAATGCAGGTGGGTTCATGGGAGGGAATGTAGCTCTGCTGGTCACCTTTGGTGGCTTGGGCACCTGGTTTTTAGGGCTGTAGGATGAATTATTTGGGGATTTACTGCCTTGGAGGCAGTAGCTTGGTTTTGGTGTTGAAGGGAACACCTGGGATGGTGTTTAAGGAATCACTCCTGAGCTCACAGTGACTGCACACTTTGTGCCTTAAGATGGAGAAGCAGCATTTAAAAAGCATTAAAATCAGCATTTAAGGGGCACTAAGTCAGTGTTTGAGGTGACATGGGCAGGGAAGGATGTCTTGAATTACCAAAGTACATGAACAAGAGTTGGCAAGTAAACTGGGAAGTGTTCTCTGCTTGTCTAATGAAGAATGAGGAAGATGAGGAAGATTCCATTGGGAAAAGGGAACAAAAATAGAAAAAAGTAGATAAAAACTTGTGAGAAATGTCCTCAGCTTTGCTCCCTCCACAGGGTTACTGTGCCCAAAGCTCTCAGATGTGTATTGATATTCCCATAGATTTATATTGTGGAAGATCACACATCATTTTCATCCTTGTAAAATTCCTGGTGTGCGTTAATTTAGAAAGGAAAAAAAAGTCAAAATCCATTTCATCTTCTGTAGCAATGCTGGACTGGAGTGAGTGTTCCCTAAGTGTGACTGGCCACTGGCAAAATCTGTCCTTGAACCTTTGAACAATATTCCTGTGCCAGTTTTTTTGCCTTATTAAGAGAAATGGGAACGTTGGTGAGGGAAAAGAGCCAGCTCATCCTTCATATGGTGGGAGCATTTAAAGTCCTTCATTTATGTTGACTTTTTATCAGGCACTATTGCAATTAGGTTAGACTAATGAAAGGTAAATTCCAGCCCTTGCATAAAAAAAGAAATCCTTGTAAAGAACCTAATTAGTATGTTTGTTTATTTAGACTCTAATGGCTTAATTGCATCTTATCTTGCTATTTACAAATAGGCATCATTAAAGAATAATGAGCATGTGAGGGAAAAAGCAGCCATACCAGCAGCAGATGAGACATAAAAAATGAGAGGAAAAAATCTAGTTGAAAGTCTGTGTGTTAGGATTTTTTTTTAAACTTTATTTTTAATGCAAAATCTTTTTTTTTCCAGCATATATAAATACGATTTCCATGCATTGTACTGATTAGTAAGAAGGATCTGTGAGTGGGAGGCTGAGCTTATGGCTGGTTCCATGGCAAGGAGCAGGTGTCTGGCCTTTTGCTGGAAATCTGTAGCTTGGTTACATCTCTGGTTGGATGTTGCCTTATTTCTGAGGTGAATAAAAACCACACACACATTTGTGCTCCTTTTTATAGAAGTGGGGAGGTGCCCATGTTAACTGAAAATAATGTTTTCTTTCTTTTAGCTCTGCATTGCAGAGCATCTGCAGCTCAAATCAGCAGCAAATTCCCTGGAATGCTGAGGGGAAATCTGCAGCTTTGGGAATTTTTCATTTCACAAAGTATGGCAGCTCAGTGTTGTCAGCATACATTTTCCTGATATCAAACTTAAATTTTAAGAAAGAACATTTGCTAATGTGTTGCTTAAATGGTTGATAAAAGGGCTTTTCACTTGATACTAGTTTCAGTGAGGAGGCAAAATTAAAGGGGGGAATTCAAACTGATTCCTCCAGGCAGAGTTCTGGCATGGTAAATTGATTTTGATCCTTTCCATTTTGTAAACTCATGTGGACCCTGATTTTGACTTACTTGGAAAGGTACTTTCTTCTTTTATAATTATAACTGGTGTTAAATGGGACCTTTTTTTAGCAGTCTTACAAGAAATTATCTAAGTCATTCTCCCTGATTATTCTGTTTCCCCCTCTCCCTTTCTTGGCATACTGTGTCTGTCAGATGCTCCTTGAGATTTATCTTGGTGATAGACAAAATATTTTTAAAACTGGGATATTTCAAGAAGATTTTTATTTTATATGTCTTTGTCAGAAAAGCTGCATAATATTGCAGATTTCAATCAGCTGCCTGTCCTACCTTCTTCTTGGGTTTGCCATTTTAGGAAGCAGGGGATTTATGAATAACTTAACTGTCTGAATTTAGTATACTTTAGTTAAAAGGAAGTTAGAAGTATGTTGTTATTACACAGCCCAAAACAGAAGCTACAGAAGTATTTAACTTGCAACTGTTCCATTTTCAGCTCACAGAACTGTGGGGCATATTTTTTCATTCATATTAATTGAATTTTAAAGTGACCTTGTACATGTATTGATTTGAATTAAAATTTTCTACATCAAGGACGAGTTGGCATATATCCTTCAGGCAAAATATTAAAAAGCCAAGTGCTGTCTTAACAGGATATCGACAGGAGAAGTTGAAATTTAATAGGAAAACTTGGCTTAGAAGGGAAATTGTTGCCATTTTGTCACAATTGAAAGGTATTTTTTCTGAACAAGGAAGGAAACTTCTCTCTGTTGGTACCTGTGGAAATGCAGGGACATTTCAGTGCCCATTAAATAGGGACCATCTGGGTGAGTCTGGACCTCCAGGAGAGATCTGCACTTTTGGAGCTTGGAGTAGAACTATCAAATTACTGGTTTACCAAAGGCATTAGTGTTCCTATTACATTCTTTCAGGTGATCTGGAGGGACACAGCTGCATGACTGTAAGTGTAAATTATGTTCCATACATAGATCTGTTCTGAGCACGGCCTCCAAGCAGCCGAGTTGAGCAGGGATTGGAATAAAATGGTCTGCTGAAAAACATGGTTTGTAAAATACAGCAGAGTTGAACAAAAACATTAAGCCCTGGAAATAGTTATGAATCTTGATTACTGGAGGAAAAAAAGAAAGGCTATTGCATTTGCTGTGTGTACAATATGGAATGTGCTTCACCCTGAAAATAGCTGTGCAGCAGAGTTGTGGCTTCCACGTCTCACAGCATCCTCCAGTCTGGTGACAGGCTGTTGTTCATTCTTTGTACTACTACCCTCATTCTTTCAGTGCTCTCAAAACGATGAACTGTAATTTCTCTGAGCTGCTCTTTTACAAAATTCCTGCTTCTGTCAGACTTGACTAATGATACAGTCCTACAGAAATCATCTCCATGTCTCGATCTCTCTCCCAGCCAGAGTAAAATCTGCAGGAATCTCTTGTCAAAACAAGAGTGGTACAAAAGAGGGAAGTTTTTTGTTTCAGAACCAGAGCACTGTAAAAGCTAATTCAGACAACCCAGCACCAACCCAGCCCAAGTCTGGATTTCCAGGATGCCTGGGTGCCCCTCTAAAGGGGGAGTGCAGCTGTAGGATCTTTCTCAGGGAGCTCACTGAGGTACCCAGCTACAGCTGGGTTTCCACAGCTCCTTACACATGTGGGAGACAGGAATTTTGAATTTCTGTGGTCAGGCAAGGGGCTGATCAAGGTCCTGTCCTGGACATTGTGCAGGATGTGACATTTCAGTGCTGTGATGGATTCTGGAAGGGGGGAATGAACCACTGGAAAGGTGTGAAGTCAGATCACCTGGAAAGGGCAGGGAGCTAATGCAGGAGCATCTGTGCAGGTGGGAGGAGGTTTGAGGCCAGCAGTGAGTTCATTCCAGCAAGCTGGAGTGCCACACACAGGATTTTTCACTGTACTATGTTCCACTGTTCACTCTGAGGATTTTCAGGAACATCCCACACAAGCTTCAGATCAACCTCAGATTTATTTCTACCTGGCAGCAATGGGAGGTGCTGTGAATGCACAATGGAAAGAGAAAGAGGAAAGAAGGGAGCATCAACTAAAGTGTGTGAAGGCAATGGGGATAGGAAATATTATACAGAAAGCTGGGTCTGGGTGTTTGTAGGGCAGCCTTATCCTTCTTCCATTAAGATTTCTTTTTCTTTAAAATGTCTCCTTTTCCTCCTTTTCATTTTGTTATGTATGGTTGATGCCTAGTGTGAAGTTATAAATAAGAGTCTGTTCTCTCAGCAGACCAATATCCCACTGAAGTGCCAGTTTTAATAATGCAGAAAAATAAATTGAAAACTGTTAACTCTTAATGTGCTGGCAACTTTTCTCAAAGTTTACTCATTTCCTCCTCTTAGCAATTATGACAAAACTCTGTGATTCCAGTGGATGATCAGCATCATAGCTTAGGCACCTCTGGGTAATGACTTTGCATTTCTAACTTAATTAATAGAGTGCCAGGTGCTGAAATAACTCTGCCAGTTTTTTGTATATGAGGACCAACTAGACCTTGTTTAAGAGTACCCTGGCAAGAATACTGCATTTAAACCAAAATTCACAGCACCTGACAGCACAACGTGGTGTTTCCATACATGTTCATGGTTCCTGGTGTGTGCATGGCTCAGGCCCTGATACAACTTCCTGTCCTTCAGCCTTTCACATTTTTTCCTTCACAAATTACCCATTCTTCTGATCCACTTTTTATGTTCTTGCAGCATTATGCCTGGCAGGCTGCTTGATGGCTCTCATTGTCTTCCCTTCCTGTTCCCTGCCTTTTCTCTTGCTGTGAATTTGTCCTGCCCTGTTGTTCAAACTCTTTCCTGCTGGAGTTCTCCCTGTTCTGTGCCAAAGGTTTGCTATCAGTTCTGTCCAGGGTTTGTGGCTCTGTCCTGCTCTGTACTGATTAAATCAGCTCAGGCTGGGGCTGCTGCTGTTGGAACAAGGTGATGGGCAGCAGTCATTAACAGAAGTTACAAAGGAATAACATCCAACAGATCAATAAAGGTGCATATTGACTGGTTTCTTTAGGTGTGGATTCGTCTGCTGAGGTCAGCAGTAAAAACACATTTGTTTTAGTGGGTGTTAATCTATACAGGATGAAATGTTGGAACACTGGCAGAAAATGAGCTGCTGCTGGTTGGGAAATATTAAAATGAGCTAATTGTTTCTTTTTTATCTCAGTTTTATGCTTTTGTGGGTGAGGAAAAACTCTCTAATAATCTCTGCATAACAAAATACAAAGACAAGATCCTTGTTAGACACACATCTTAACTGTATTGAAGTACAACTTCATCTTTGAAATGTAAATTGATTTTTAGATTAAAATGCCTTCATTATTGTATTTTTGTCAATAATATAATTTAGGCTTGTTTCTGTTGTTATATTCTGACTGACCCTCTGTATTTTCCATTATACTAGTTTTATTCTTTGCACTTTAACACTTTCACAGAAGGAAATGAAACCTTTGAAAATGTAACATTTTTACTTTAAGCTGTAGTTTCCTTTGAAATAATTTTACATTTTTATTGGACAGAAAATGTTTTCCATTAAACTCACGGTATGCTTTTACAAGCTAGCATTAGGAGAGTCCGATTCCTCTTTCAAATTGTTTTTCTCTAAGTGGACTTATATTGGAGAATATCAAATTCATCGAAAATAATCACATTTGCCCATTGTTTTTGACAAGTTATTGAGTTGTGGTGTTAATAAAATGGAGAGAATTGCTTGGCAGTGTCATGTCTGCACAAGGGAATTCTGTGAACTCATACATTTTCAGTTGCAAATGAATGTTTGTTTGTTCTGCACTTTATGCTATCTCTCCTCCTCATAACACTACACTGCTTTTGGAACTTTTATTTTGGTCTCTCTATAAAATATTGAAAACTGAAATTGCATCAACTTAAGCTGTTAACTCGCTGGTCTTACGAATTCAGACACCATCAGCTCACCCTCAGCTCGTTTGTGTCCCTGTCCTGCTCTCCCCAGGTGACCTTGGGGAAGGTGCTGAAGGTGATCGTGGTGATGCGGAGCCTCTTCATCGACCGCACCATCGTCAAGGGCTACAGCGAGAACGTCTACACTGAGGATGGCAAGGTGGGGCACTCACAGGATGGGGCACTCACAGGGTGGGGCACTGGGGCACTCACAGGATGGGGCACTCACAGGATGGGGCACTCACAGGATGGGGCACTCACAGGATGGGGCACTCACAGGATGGGACACTGGGGCACTCACAAGGTGGGGCACTGGGGCACTCACAGGATGGGGCACTCACAAGGTGGGGCATTCACAAGGTGGGGCACTGTGCCATTCACAAGGTGGGGCACTGGGGCACTCACATGCTCTGAAAATTCCCTTCTGTAGAAGTGACGAGGGGTAGGATGGTGGGGATGGACGGAGACAAGAGATCTCTGCAGCCAGGTGGTGGAACTTGGGGTTTATTGCAAGGGGCCTGGGTGCAGGGCCCTGCTGGGAGCTGCCAGGCACAGAGAAGTAAAGAAAGAGAAGGCAAGAATGTGGTAAAAAGGATGAGAGAGTAAAAGAGGTAAAGAGTAGAAGAGGATAAGAGAGCGAGGTTCCCATTACAATACAATAAATCTTCTTCTGTGTTGAATATTCTAATTCTCACTGACCAATCTAGTACAAGATACAAATCCTATTGCATTTACATACAGCCTGTAAGAATCATTACATTACCATCCTGTGCTACATTTTAAACCCTAAAAACTCCTCTTTGGGCCCTTCTGCCAAGCTGGTAGGATCTGCTCTGGCCCTTGGAGCTGTCTGCAAGCAGAGGGTGTTCTTCTATCAAAAGGGGATCACCTTCAGCTGGCCACACCATTGTTTTCCAGTTGTTCAGTAACTGAGGTATCTCAAAGCTTGCTTTCATTTCAATCTTGCTTATAGTTTCCATATTCTCAAAATCTTGCCAGGCAATCATATTTAGAAGGCTTTCCTGTTCCATCTTCCCCAACACCCTTCACCCAGGATTTTTCTCCTGGGAAGCTAAGAAGCCTCAGAGAAAAAGGAAAACAAATTCTTATCTCATTTGCTTCTCCTGTGTTGTGCTCACATGAGGAATGTGAGATTGTTTACTCACAGGTGCTTGTTTTGTTGGTTTCTGCTGTGGGTTGTTTTCACTCTTTGGCCAATCAGTGCCAAGCTGTGTCAGAACTCTGGAGAGAGTCATGAATTTTCATTATTATCTTTTTAGCATTGTGTAAGTATCCTTTCTGTATTCTTTAGTATAGTTTTAGTATAGCATTCTTTAATATAATATAGTATCATAAAATAATAAATTAGCCTTCAAGAACATGGAGTCAGATTCATCATTCCTTCCTGCCACAAGGGGCTCTGCAGGTACAATAGGTCACAGCCTCTCCAGCAGCACTGCACTTCATTACCATCTGTTTTCATGGCAGAAAACTGGGATCCCACTGCAGGCACACTGGAAATGCAAAACTGGAAAAAGACTTAGAATGTTTGCACAATGTTCCAGTTTAAATCTGTCTTGTTTTGCTTAGGTTTTGCATCTCCCTATCTCTGAGTTCTTTCTAAGCTCTGAAGCCTTTGCTTGAATTTCTGATTTATCACCTTAGACCTCAGTTGCTGTGTTCATAGCGTCTGCTGAGAAAACATTTTTGCAGTGTACCAGCACATCAACAGCCCAAGGTTCAGCTTTCACTCTTCTGAGAGCCATTGAGAAATCTTGGGCTGGTTATTTTGGCTTGATAAACACAACAGAGAGGATCATTGGTAGGTGCTCCTCAAGAATTTGCTTGCCTGCAGCAGCACATCTTGAAGAGCAGCTACTACAGCAAGTGTTACCTGTTTCCACAAGTGATTTATTTTGTGAACAGCTCACCCTGCTTGAACCCTGAGATTTCATATGCCTGCACACTCTCCATCTGGCTCTCCTCAGCACATCAGGAGATGTTAACAGGACCTGACGGCCTTAGCTCAGCTCAGGTCTCTTTCCAGGGTGCAAGGGTCTCTGTTCCTGAGACATCCACCAGCACTCTCCGTTCCAGTAACAGCACTAAATACCTCCATGTTTCACATTGTCTCTGGAGCTTTCTCTTCTGATTATGAAGCCTATTAAAATAAGAAGTTCATTATATCAAGATGAATATTTGGCACCCATAGGCCATGTTATAATGAGGTGAGACTTCTTTTCCTTTCAGAAGTGATAACTGTGTTTCAGCACACAGAAGCACGTTGTGTGCTGACCCAGAGTTCAGCAGCTCTGAGTCTGAACCTCTGTTCTCTGGGAAAGGCCAGGAGCTGAGCTGCTGAAGGAAACAGTGCAGCTCCATTTTCCAGGTGAGACATTCTTCCTCAAAGGGTGGAGGATTGGCCTAAGAAGTAGTAAAATAAAAATTGCTTAATTTTAATTTGCCTTTTTCAGATAGGCAGGTTTAAATACCAGTTTGCCACAGAAGCAGCTGCTCTCTAGTCCCTGTATATTTGCATATAAATACAGAGCTCCAGCAGCAGCCCCTCTTCACCCCAAGTTCTGCATGGAAGTGAAATGATGGTCTGCTGAGAGAGCACTGACAGTGTGTGATGGATTCCCATGTCACACTTCATTTGGGTGTGCTCGTTTTCTCTGATGAATCCAGTTTCCTTTGAAGCTCCCTTGAAATACAATAATGCTATATATGCTGAAAAGCTAAGTAAGGAGTTCCTTTCTGAAACTCAGCATCTGGCACTGGGATTCTGTTCAGCTCAAGGTGAACTCTCCTGGGAGCTGCACATTGTTCCTCTGCCATCATTTGCTGCCAGGGGACAGCAGGGCTTGCCAAGGCCAGCTCTGGGCACGGGGCACTAACCTTTGCCTGCTGTCAGTAGGGAGCAGTTCTGCTCCTCCAGAGCATTGCTGTTAACACCTGGCTTATTTCTTGCTTTAAGCCAGTCTGCAGGGGAGTCTGTTCTCTACTCATTTAGCTTTGTGTCCAACCCTGGGCTGTGTCACTGCTCCTGCAAGGATGCACCAACCTGTGACCTTTACGTGGCACTTTGCTATTCCAGTGGGCATCCCAGAGATTTTGCAAACTTGAAGGTCTCTGTTTTAGGTATAAATAGGAACATTTCATTTGACTGAAGTAGAATTGGAGTTGGAGCCACTTAAATCATGAGCAAATTTGGCTTGGAAGATTAAATAAATGCGTAGTTTGCTAGTTTTGCCAACTGGAGCACATATTGACAAACAGTGAGCTCCTTTTTTTTTTGTCACTAATTAACTACTCTGGTAATTGGAGAATAAGAATTAAGATTGTGCTCTCACAATGATTTGCTTTCCTTATTGTGCCTGCTGGGAATGAGCGATTGCAGTCAGTTAGGAACAAGTCCATTGCAATTCCTTCCCTGTCACAACAGATGCTGTTGGGAAGGTACTTCAGTGAGGCTTCTACACCATTCTGGCTTCTCAGTTGCTAGCCTGATAGCATGAAAAATGCACCAGCATTAAGGAAAAGCACACAAAAAAAGTAAGAAAAAGATCAGTGAGTATCATCCTTATTAAATAACAGAAATATGGAGAACCCTCAGGAACACAGTAGGCGGTGATAATTTTTCCAGGGAGCAGTTTACACAGTCATTGTTGATTTGGGACTTAGCTTATGTATTCCTAGGAAACATTTAATATTTGTAAACAACAGGGAGATGGGAAATTAGGTGCTAACATGCAATATGGCAATGCTGAAGTGCCTCTTTTCTGTAAGGGACGCTGAAGAAGGGACATTGGAAAAATCTTCTTTGCACTTAAATAACTGGATGAGGGTCTGTTGAGTCACCCTCCAAACTGCACACATTGGAAAGGCCTTTAAGTACAAAAAGTGAAATTCAGTGGAAGAAGACTTTTCACAAGTAGAGGGGGGTTTGGGGCAACCAGATGTATTCAGTGGTATTTAAAAAAGGAGAACTGGCCATCACTGGGAGACTGGTCTGATCAGAGCAGTCATCCTTTGTTACTGAAAATACACTGGTTTTTAGCAAATTCTACATTGCTGGGAATAGAAAAGGAAGAGACAAGTGCAAACAGCAGAGCTGTTGAGACTCCTCTGTTCCTTCAGTCAGGCAAGTCTGGCAAAAAAACCCCAAATCTGGGTTTTTCTCCTGGTTGTGGAGCTGCACAGTGACACACCAGCAGTTACCCAGGAAAGCTGACATGGCATTTTCCAGGTTGCTTTATCTTGCTGTGTGCTCACACATTGAGCTGTGCAGGTTGACAGGTGCCTACATGACAGCCTCACGTGGTCTCTGCTGAAGTCTCCCTAAATTGGGTTCTCCCTCTCATACATTTAAATACTTTCAAAATTAAGGTGAAAGAGCAGAAGTTTTAAGCTTGCAGTGAGTAAAACAAGACCAGCCATTCTGGGTTTTTTTTTTTTCAAGCTTTGCTTATACAGACAGAATCATTGCATTTCTTAAGTGCCTCGTGTACCTCTCTCGTGAATTATTCACAGACCCTGCAGAATGTCTTTGCCAAGCTGCCAGCTGCATAACTTGGACATTTTTGGTGCCACTTTGCAAAAACAATAAGTGAGATCTGGCAGGCTCTGACATGTCGTGGGTGCTGGACCTGCTCACAGTTGCTGTTGCTCACCATCCTAACCCTTCATGTCCACCACAGACTGATGCATTTTAATTACCCTCATGATTTTAGTGGTGGCACAGTGCCACCCTTAATTTCAGACTGTGACATGCTTGTTGTGCATTGAAATTTAACCATGGATGGTAATTAATTACTAGTGTTTTCCTGATTCCTGACTAAATGAAGCTATGCAGCTCATCTTCACAGGGCAGCTGAGTCATCTTTCTGCCAACAAAAAAATCATATTGGGATTTTTTTTGGCATG
Source organism: Molothrus aeneus (assembly GCF_037042795.1). Lineage (NCBI taxonomy): Eukaryota > Metazoa > Chordata > Aves > Passeriformes > Icteridae > Molothrus > Molothrus aeneus. Next base: position 7,198,706 of record NC_089664.1, on the reverse strand, counting down.
ATAATACCATGCTTTTCTTTGGATGCAGAGACCAAGAACCATCCTGGCAGGGCATGTGGGCACCAGCCAAATTCCTGTTTTGCATCCCTTAGACTTAACTAAAGAAACATAAGTGTCTCTGTTGAATTCTCATGTTCAGGAACTTGGGTTATGTTAATGCTATGGCTTCATTAATTACCCCATATCAATAAGAAAAGGCAGCTTTTAGCCTCCTAGCGTAAGAGGGGAGAAGAAATAGTAGTATCAAAGGAAAGCTTCAAAGACAGGCAGAGCTGTCTCTGGGGTAATTTCTGATCCCTGCATTCTCACCACTTCAAAGCTGGCTCTGTGTGTGTTTGGGTGAAGGGGGGGTTGAATCTGATTTCTCTAATAAGTGTTGGCACCGGACCTGTTTGATATGGGATGCAGGGAACATTCTGGTTTGTTATCGCCTTTGAAATCGCTCCGCGACCTTCAGCAAACGGCCTCTTGTTCCAGCTGCTGGGGCTGGCTGGGGAGAGGGGCACTGGGGAGAGAAAGCCCCTGTTCAATTCACATGCAGAGGATGCCCTGAAATTGTGCTTTCAGCAGTTTTTTAGTTACAAATGTGTGTCTTGATTGAAAGTGAAAAGTTGAAGAATAATAGACCTATAACGATGCATTCTTTAATCTGCCTCTGCCTTAATCCTCAGTTTCAGGAGGGAAAGGTGGGCACTCATTTAAGATGTATGCAAGGAGCAGGGGCTAGTGGCTTTTTCTTTCTTTCTTTTTTCTTTCTTCCTTTTTTAACATGGATAACATCACGTCTGTAAGACAGGCATTCATTACTTTTTCAGCTTTCCCATCTCCATGCCAACTAATGAACATTCAGAACCTGTTGGACTCATCTTAAAGCAGCATCTGAAGTGGACTTTTTTTTGAGCCTAACTAGAGAGGATCACATACTTGGTTTGATCACTGGAGATTAACAAACCATCTATACATTCCAATTACAGCAACTCTGCAGTCAAAGAAAAGCTGTAAATTACATTAAAACAGGATGGTTTTTTTAAAAATATACATTAAATTTTTATTTTCAAATGTAGGCCTTTCTAATCTGGAAGTGCAGTGCTGCCTTCCCAGGTGGGATAATAAATCAAGCCTGGGTCAAGGTCTGAATGCTGATGTTCAGAGGGGTTCTTGATCTCACCCCAAGAGCCAGGAAATGTTACCAGGTTTGCAGGGAGGTGCCTCGGGGTACTTCTGTCCCCATCCAGCCTGGAGAAGGCATTGGGACATCGAGACATCAGCTGGCTTTTGTCTCAGGGCAAGGTCAGCAGTGCTGAGCCGTGAAACATCGATCCTGGAGCAGCTTCTGAAGTTTTAGCATCATCCTGTCCCCTCTGAGCTCTGGGGACTCAGGAGTCACTGCTGGGCAGGATTTGGACATGGGCCACTTCACACTGCTGCTCCTGAAAGAGTGAGAGCTTTTAGCATTCTGACCATTTTTAGCATGGTGAATTAATCACTTGGACTCAGCATCCTTCCCCCTCGCTTCCCTCACCTCCCTCTAATGTGTTTTACTCACTTCACGTGACTTCCTTCATTTCAGACTCTTTTTGTGCCTTGAGAGTCTTGTACTGTCAGTTGGAATGTATGGGCACCTAAGGCAGAGCTGAAATAATCAGTTGTACCAGAAAAAGAGAGAACCCCCCTTGTGAGAACACGTGTGTCCAACCCTGGTATCAGGCACTAGAGGAGCTGCCCCTGCTTCATAAATTCACTCAGAAGTTCTTCTGTCTAGACTAAGATTCCTGAGATTAATGCTTTATCAAACACCTTTCCTGTGACAAGTTCTGTGCATACAGAATTGTTGAGTACACTGGGATCTGTTGGAAAAAAGTGCTTTGCAAGTCTGGGATTGATGGAAGCTCCTGTTGTTTTTCCCTGCTGCTTTTCCTTGGCAGAGTGTGAGATGTTCCACAGGACTAGCTAAGAGAGCATTGATGTGTCAGTAGGAATTGTTAAACACCAGAGCCACTGGGCTAAGAAATCTTAAATTTCAATTTTGTTCTTTTAGTTTGTGTGTAGCTGAGCACACGTTTAAGTCATGGATGTGTGCATTTATCTACAACCTTAAATCTCTCTTAGTGTGATTTTTGTCTGCAAATGTAAATGCAGCTTCCTGAGGGATGTTTTATTTAGCCCCAGTAGACCCAAAGCTTTGGCTTAATTCAGCTAAATGCTCTTTGTGTCGTTTGTAACTGAATCACTTATTCAACACAAGACAAGCATAAACTTGATAAAAATGCCCTCATTTTAGAAACACACTCAAGCTGATGAATATTTGCATAGATCAGCCACAACCCCATACAAATGAAGATTTTGCTTTTTTAAAGAGAACTCATTAATTCAACAGGTCTTGTGTGTATAATTTTTTTATTGAAACTCTGCTGAACTGTGTTCACTCTCCATTGCAATACAAAGGAAATCTTATGTTATTAATTCCCTTTCTTGGATTGCAACAGGTGAGGGCAAGGGGTCAAAAGAATGAACTCAGAGATGCATCTTTGTTGATCCATTTTCTCTCCAAAGCTGCTTCTTTATCTGTAGTAATATATAACTTTTTTCTATTTTTCCTACTGTAGCTTGACATATGGTCTAAATCCAACTATCAAGTTTTTCAGAAGGTAAGTCTCACATCATTTCTCTCTACCTAAGGCACATATGTGGAATTGATTTTAAATATCTGGGCCCTTATGTTAAATAATTCAGAATTTATTCTTTGTCATCACAACTTGCAAATAGCAAACAATAATCTGTAATGATGGAAAACTGTGAGTAGAAAAGAAGATCACTTCTAGTGTTATTAATTTGGATTTATTTCCCATCACAGTTCCAGTCCATGGTTTGGAATAGGAGATCAGAGATTATACTACACTAGTCTTAAAATTTCATGAGAAATCAGTTTAAATCTTTTGGGGGGGGAAAGGACTGTTTCAGGTTCATTTGGATTTTGCTTTGTTATTTTCACTGGGGCTTGTTCCCTCACATTCCTGAGAACTTGAGTTTAATAAATCAGTGGAATCCCCTTTCCAAAATGAGTTTGTAAATATTTTCCATGGCATTATTTTTGCCTGCCCTTCTTCTCACGATGACGTAAGCCAGAGGAGGGACTTACTGGAATGAATGTTGTGCCATAAAGTAAGAGAAGCCTGATGAGAGAATGGCAGCAATAAAAATAAAACTGCTAAGAAGGTTAAAGTGTATTTTAGAAAGATCTATATCTTGCTATTTTCAAGGAAGGAAAGATTTCTCTTTGAAGGCCTCTTGTCAGAATGCTGTAAGTTCACATTGATCCAAGTTTAAATTCCAGTTTCCCTTCCCTCAAGCCCCAGTTCAAGGAGCTGGAGCCTCCAGCTGCTGCTCTGGCTCCTTTCATCCTCCTTTGGAGTTTGTGAAGCAAATGGGGGTCAGGGACTCGAAAGAGCTTAAAAAGAGGGGTCAAAACTCTGGCATCTTGGCTGTGCTTGTGCAGCTCCCTTCCAAGGTTTCAGAGGCAGTCAGGAGGGGAGGATGCTGACCTGGGACATTGCCCTGCTGCAGATCAAAGGACAGCTTTTGGGGAGCTGCCTTGCTCTCCCTTCTCTGCCTGGCATTAAAGCGAATTTTTGCTGCAGTTGATTCTTCACACCCCGGAGATTTAGTGGTTGAAATATTCTTTCTATTTTTGCATCAAGTAGGGTAATAGAGCAGGAAGTAAAACAGCATTTGTTTATCAGCCTGCTTTAAAGTGATTTTTGCAGTGGAATAAATGTAAGGTTCTGGGATGACCTGCATCATCTCCATTTCCCAGTGTGTGTGTGTGTGTGTGTGTGTGTGTTTGGTTGTACACTCATTTGGGCATAAAATTGTCCTCCTGGATGTTTTTGTTTAGAATAACTTGCTTAAATTTGTGTTAAATGATAATAAATAATCAGGTTTTGATGATATAATTGTCTATAGGAAGATAACAGAGTTCAGTAATGTCCAGTTTGCTTAGATGTCCATGTTAAGGACTCAGGGTGCATAAATAAGTGGAATAAATTTCCCTTCATGTCCAGGTGATGCTTTAGAGCAGAAACTAGAAGAGATCAGTGAGAAAACATAAAATACCCCTCTTCCTGCTGCCTCTGTGGCTGCAGTATGGATAAATGAGAATCTTCATTCTCTTCCTAAGTTCCTGTTGTCCATTTTTCTCTTGATAAATACCAAATTATTCATATTTACCAAAAAATAAAAACCAACCCAGAAAGACTTCAGGGAAAAGGTGTTCTGTAACCAGCTGAACAAGTGTCTGTGGGGGGTTTTTATAGTAGTTTTATAGATTTTGTTGCTGGCTCTGTCACTGTGTTACCTTGGACAGCTTCACCTCTCTTCGGCTGCGTTTCTCATCCCTCAGGCTGGGATAATATTTGCTGACTTCACAGGAGCTCTCACTGAATTGGTTGCATAGAGCTCTCAGATTCTTGCCTGAGAAATGTGATAAAAATGGAAGGTGATGGCAGCTTCTAATCAATAGGTGGTGTAGATTGAGCTGATAGTTGAAGAAGTTAAGGCTGAGACCCACGTCAAGTTTTCAAACAGGTGACAGAAAGTGCTGTGGTTCAGCATAGTAAATTCTCTGTGGTGCAGTGCTTGGTTTGATTTCCTCTTTATTCTCTAAAGCTGCACTTGTGTCTATTTGTAATACCCAGGAGTAGTGATTTAGGAGTAGCAAAATGAAGGAAATAGATAAAATAGTGTTACAGAAACTATCACACTCTGTTACCAGGGTAGGATCTGTACTGCAGGATTTTCTGAACAAATGTTTTCATGCCACTAAAAAATCATGAGTAAATGTGTCAGAGCACATCTGAATGTTCTTGAAATGTGTTTCTCATGGCAGTCACCAGTATGGCAATGTGGAAAAAGGAAAAATAGGGATGAGTAACTGCTGCCCCCATGGAGGAGGCTGAGCAGCCCTTTCTGCTGCCTGTAAATGTACAGAAGGACAAGGCTGTTCCTCTTTAAAACCCCAACCAAGTCCCCAAAATCTGTCTTCAATGATAATACAAGTAAAACATCTGGAGTTCCCCAGATCCCTGCCTGGGGGAGCTGCAGTCCTGTCAGATCCTCACAGGGTTGCAGCACAACTTTGTAGGACCAGAGACCTCTGATCTTCAATCCAACCCTGTCAAACCAAGCTAAATTTGTCCTGACTTTTTGTTTGCAAACAGTGGCTGTGTCAGCAAGGCTTTTCTCTCTCCTCCTTAGTAGGCAGGGGACCTGGGTGTGTGTGATTTGATGGGGGCCAGCTCCTGGAGGGCCATTTCTGTTCCAGTGTACACTCATTTTCCCAGTTCCCTGGAGACTTCCTAAATCTGCTCCTGGGGTGAACAAACCTTACAGGCACTGAATGCAGCAGCAGGGTTAGATCCAGAGAATGGAGCTGGGAAATAAGAGAGGGGAATGCTGAAAGGGCAGAAGCACAAGGAGCAAAGAAAAGGTTTTTCAGGCTTCCATGTTGGTGTGACATTTAAACTCCACAGGAAGAGCAAATGTTTTCATCTTAAACCTCCTAATTTTAACACCTTGTGCCTCTTGATCCACTAAAGCAAGAGGAGGAATAAAGCAGGAAATAAGGAAAGATTTTGAGGCTTAAATCCTGGTATACATGAAGGCTGAATAATTCTAGTTATTGTGCAGATAGTTCAAAATTCTAATTGTAAAGAATGGTGCCATGTTCATAACTTTGCATTCAAAAAAAGAAGGAAGAATATAGAATTTTGGAGCTGCTGTGAGGGGATCAAACTGGGAGATGGTGTCAAACAGCTGCTCAGTTAAGAGCAGCATAGCTGGTGTTGCTGGGTACTATGAGGAGGATGGCTGTTTAAATCATATACAAAAGCTTTAAACCCATTTATTTCATTCTGATCTCCGAGTCCCATCCTTATTTTCACCTAAACAGTCTCACCAGTTCTAGCAATGCCACAAACTGCTTGTGTTTTTGCTTGGTCTGCTTCTCCCCAAAGCAGATTTTCACCAGAACTTGGAGAAGCTGTTTGTGAGCCCTGTGATCCCAAAGTGCTGGCATTTTCACCAGCACAAGGGCACATAAGTATTGTAATGTATGAAGATGTATTCTTGTCAATAATCTCAGAGTGAGATCACGTGCAGGATGAATGCATGCATGAGACAGAGCGTGGGCTCTGCTGCTGCTGCTGCTGCTGCTGCTGCTCAAGGAGAGGAGCTGGGCTGCTCCAGGGTCACCTGGGCAGGATCAGCCCCTGCCTCTCCTCAGAGACCTCCTGCAGTGAAATAAAACCTCTGGGACTCAGTCCCAATAAGCAGAACAAGCAAAATAATAACTAAACACTGCAAGCTCTGAAAACAAGGGATAAATGCTGTTTTTCAGAGGAGTCTGGTGGTGCTTTCCTGAACTGGGGAAGGGTGTGTAGAGATTTGTGCGAGTTCCTCAGTGCCTGTTCCACCATCCATCATCCTTCCCAGCACCTCTCAGGCACCACATTCTGTGCTCCACATTCCCTCCAGAGGGACTCAGATCTGTTCCTGGAGAGAAGATTGAGTAATGGGAATCCTTGGAAATGAACAAAGGCATTCGTGCAGTTTTCCATGTTATAAAAGATCTAAACACTAATAAAATAACTTCCTTTTTTTTTTCTTTCCCTCAGTGCTGTGATCAGCCTTCACAGCTCATTGCTACAGGCTACTGTTAAGGCCATGAACTTACAAGGGTTTGGAAAAAAAAAATTAAAAACCTTTCAGGGGATTTAAAGAATCCCTTTATATTAGATGGAGTTGTCAGTGCCATGCTTGAGGGAATAAACCAGTGAGTGGCAAGGAAAGTTGTGGCTCTTAAAGGAAGTTCTGCACTTACTTTTGAGAAGGATATTTCCTGGCAGTGAGTTGGAATACATGGGGAGAGGGAGCTTTTATAATTCAGCCATGTGATGGTTTTTATTGGGCCAGGTATAGCTGCATTCACCTGGTCTGTGGTGGAGCAAGGCTGTGCCTTAGGTCTTTGCTTTTGTGCTGCTTTTCCCACTTACAGGAAGCACTTGCTCAGCCTTCTCCACCTGTAAATTGGATAATTTAATTTTTTTTAATGGATTTTCCAGCTTTGGGAATGCTGTATGACTATCCACTGTCATCAAAGCCCAATAAAGCCATTTTTGGATGTGTCACCTTTGGAAAACTCCATACTAATCCAATGCATTACAACTCTTCCTGGGAAAAATTGAGACTTTTTGCCAAATTTGTTTTTTCCATGTCACTGAAGTCTCTTTTCCTCAGTCTCCAAGTGCTTAGTTCAACAATGGCTATTTTATTCAGCAGAATTTTGCTGCAGGAGATTGCCTTGTTTTTCCTTTTTTTTTAGACAAGAAACACAAGTGCTTTTCAATAGATGAATTGTGAAATATTGAGCTCTTCTGCAAGATCTCTTGAAAATCCATTTCAAGGTCCAGAGCAGAGCTATCCCAATCGATGTGTGCTCCCCTGAATATGTTTCCCTATTAAAAAAAAAAAAGTAGAGAAATTAGAGAGTGACTGATAACTTAGATAGCAGCAGGTAAGGCACAACGATAAAAGTGGAGTTAATAAAATAAAACCCTGAGATGTACAAAATATCATCCTACACCCAGAATAAATTAGTTTCTGATTCCAGCTTGGCTGGAAGAAAAAGTATGTCCCTTAAGTGAGCTGGCACATCCACAGTTTGTTTTGCTTTGCTTTGGTGTGAAATTGTATTGCCATTAGGAGAGCTGGGTATTGATCTTTTGGGATTATTTTTTGCTTTTCCCCCTCCCCTTTTTTTTCCTTTTTCCTCTTCTTTTTTAATCTCGATCAGTTTGTGTTTTCTCTCATTGTCTGTTCTCTTGGGGGGGGTTAAATTCTCCCTCACTCCCATGCCCTGGGCAGTTTATCCACGGCCCAGCTCCTTTCTGTTTGACATCACGGTTTTTGCTGGGTTGGGAAGGGGTGGGGAGTCATTCCTTTACTTTTCTTCCTCAAATTTGACACCCACTTTGATCTTTTTTAGCTATCAGCTCTTGCTTAGGGTAGAAATTGCCTTCTTTTCGTGCAGAAGGCATTATTAGTGTTCCAGCAATGCTGGGATGGCTTTCATCTCCCCAAGGAATCTCATTATCTTTACATTACAATAGCAACAGCATATGGGCAGCTTTACCAAAGTGGCCAGTCAATTTAAATTTGTTAATAGCAGTATTTTTTAAGCGACTTTCTTCAGTGCCAAGAGAAAACAACTTTGTTGTTCAGGAGGAAAAAAAGAGAAAAAAAAAACAAACCACAGTTTGTTAGAAGTAGAAATACAGCAGAAGGAGAACGGCTGCTCATAAATATCTTCAGAACTTCCTATTCTTTGACATGTCTGCTACTATCCTATAAAAGCACCATCTCAAAAAAAGATTCAGATAGCTGGGGGGGCTTCTGAGCACTGCATGAGATGTGTTTAAAAGCAATGGCTGGTTTGAGTTATGCTGTGCTATTAATGCACAGTTCATCACATTATTTCTCATATTTATTTTTACATGGTAACACAGAAATGGCTAAAACAGGCCGAGGTCCTTTTTGTGAATATTTTTGCAAACTCACCAGGATGTGCAAAGTCCTGAAAGTTTTGCCTTCCAAATGTCAGAATCACATGTGAGTGAGGGAGCTGGGTGTGTGAGAATGGTGGGGAGCAGATCCTGGGTCTGAAATTAGCAGGAAATCTCAGCACTGGATTCAGACAGCCTGATGTGATGGAGAGCTCTGTGGAGGAAGTTTGTATGGTGTGAATGAGAGCCTGGCTATACATGGATTTATTCAGGAATATATCTTTGGCAAAACCAGCTCCCTGAATAGCTTCAAGCACGAGCCTCTCTTGTCTCCAGTGAAACTTGGAGTGCTCCAACTCCCATTGCCGGATTGGACTTCACTGCAAATGGGGAGCAACTGGAGCTAGCTGGGAATAGCACTGGGAATGTCAGTTCTCACTTCCTCTTACTCAGAGTTTGCCATAGTCTGTAGACTGGCCCTGAGAAGTGTTCCACTCCCATGCCAGAACTAGAAAATACAATTAAATCACTCTCTGTAAAGTCATGTGTTTTGTTGGAAGCTTTGACATTACTGATGAGGACCATTGAGATTCATGAGTTGAAATCTGTGAAAGAGTTCTTGTGGTTGTGTTGTTGTTCTGAATTCTTTATTGTCCAGCATAAAGAGTTTTTCCAATAATTTCTTGCATTCAACATGGAATTTCTAAGAAGCAGTAAGCTGTTGAGTGTGCTGGTAACAGTTGACAGGCTGAATACTGCTAGAAAAGTGTATCATAACTGTCAGAAACTGCCCCTTCCAGAATAATTTGAAAAATTGTACTTATTTAAAATAAAAAAAAAAGTCTGTCAGCATTGGTTAGTTTTCCTGATTTTTCTTGTAATTATTCTTGTTATTATAAATACACATTTTATATGTATTGTGCCCATGTACAATTCCCAGATGTGTGATCTTGCTATGGCTCTGTCTGGGAAATTAAAAAGCTTTTTATCAGAAATCTTTTAGTAATGCAAGTTATTTATAAACCATAATCATATTAATTGATTCCTGATGTCAGAGGAAATGAAACTGAGTAATCTTTGTACTCCCTGGTTTGCTACCTCCCCATGGAATTCGTAGTTTGCCTGCAGGCTGACACTGCTTTGTGTGAAATGGGGAGTGAACAAAGGTATTTTCTTTCTCCTTTGGTCTGATGCAGGTGACAGATCATGCAACCACTGCCCTGCTGCACTACCAGCTGCCCCAGATGCCAGATGTGGTGGTCAGGTCTTTCATGGTAAGTCTGTTGGAAAACACCTTTTTCCAGCCCAATCTGAGTGTGTTGGCAGTGATGGACACAGGCAGTTCTGATGCAGCTGGAATTCCCCCAGAGACTGGGATTCTCTGTGTCTCCTACCTGGACAGGGGTGAAGAGCCCATTCCCATTTCCCTGGGGGAACTGGTGTTGGAAAACTGAGCTGGGAATGGCTCTTCTGTCCAGGTCTCAATATTGGCCTGATGATTCCTGTCTGCAAAGGTCAGAACAGGAGGAAAAACTCCCTCAACCAAACTCTGTCCTTTGGGCCAGCCCTTGGACAGTTCCTGCTGTGCAAGTTCTGCATGAACAAAATCTGCTCCACTGGCAGTTCCCTGGTAAGAAGAAATTGAAATGCCCCAAATTAGTAATCCAGCTGAGGAGCTTGCCCAGTATGGGAAGGGATGGGCATTATTTACAGAAGGTTCCATTTTGTATCCAAACTTTGTTCCTGTGGGACTGTGTGTACTTAGCCAGCTCAGCAGCAGGTGTTAGGAGAAGCAAGGAAACACTGGAGTATTCAGATCATCTCTTACTGAATAAAATTAATCCAATACAATTCTACCTTGATGTACAGATTTAAGTTTATCCCCTTTAATTCTTTTTGTATGTAGAATCCTATTTGTGAAATAAACTAGCATAAGAAGCACCGTGTTGATCAGAGGGTGAATACAAGGAATTAAGATTCAGGATTCCTTCTACCAAAATGAATTTTGGCAGTCAGAGGAGGATTTGGGGAGATTTTCTTTACAATTCAGGCTTTTTCCTCCACTTCCTTCCTTTATGTTGCCCCTTCACCTGGAGCAATGCAGCTGAGACTTTGGGAAACATAAATCTCATTTTGCCATTCACTGTCTTTAGGAGTATTTAGCACCAGTTCTTTTACATCCTTAATTTCCAGTGTGTATTTTCAGAGCAGTCAGGCTCTCCTCCCTGCTGTGCTGGATTGGTTGTTTAATAAAAAGGCCACTAAGATGAGAGATTTGCAAAGTGCATCTTAAAATAATCAGTTTTGAAAGGTGAAAGCAACCATTACTGGTCAGATCCATGTTCAACATGGTCCTGAACACGAGTGTTGAGTAGAACAAGTGGTTTGTGTGAGCCAAGGCCCTGCTGTATTGATCAGAGAAAACACCAAAGCTTCCAACAAAGCAAAACCAGCACAAGTGTCAATATGTTGGGCCTTTCAGCTGTCACTTGTGCAATCCTCATGACAGGATCTTCTGGAGCCCTAATTTTCTGATGGGAATGAAGAACCCATTCCTTTCTTTTCTGTCAACACATGTCTAAAGTGCACAATTTAACTTCATTTACCTATTTTTGTATTATGGCTCAGAAAATTCGATTTCTCAATAGTGCAAGCAAAGCCCATCCAAGCTGAAGTAAATAACAGCAATTTACTTGTAGAGTTGTGCTGCCCATATTTACTGCTCAAGCCAGACAAGATCTAGTTCTTCTGGAGGAGAGTTATTGACAGCCCAAGGTTTGGTTGCTATAGAGAAGACTCTGATGAAGATGGAAGGATTTGTTTCAATACACGCAGCTGACCTCTTCTTTAGAGAACAATTTTCTCTTATCGATGTAATTCAATAGGACTTTAAATGACAAGATTCATGTGCATCCTTCACAGTATAAATCTGCTGGTCTGGGGTTTTTTTAGTTGTGTATCTCCTTGAGTGGGGAATTGGGTTATGCAATGCTCATTGCTGCGTGTGATGACGGGAACAACCCATTTCAGAGGCAGGAACTTTGTGAAGGAACATCTGAACTTACCCTGTGTTGTTCAGCACTACTTGTTACTGTCATATTTTCTGAAAAATCCCTTTGCCAGGATTTCTTCTCCTGGGAAGATGAGAAGCCTCAGCTTCTCCATGTTTTGCTGCTCTGGAATGTAGTCTGGAGATTGTTTATCCAAACATGTGAATTGTTTTTAATCAATGGCCAATTACAGCCAGCTGTGTTGGACTCTGAGTCAGTCACTAGTTTTTATTATTCATTCTTTGCATCCTTCTCTTTCTTTAATATAGTTTTAGTATAGCATTCTTTTAATATAATATAATACCATAAAATAATAAATCAGCCTTCTGAGAACATGGAATCAGATTCTCATCTCTCACCTCGTCCTGGAGACCTCAAAAACACCACAACTACTGGCCTTTTATTTATTTTATATCTATGTAGTCATCAGTGTAATCAGGTTTAAAATGGCTCAGTATTTTTATGAGCAGTGAGTATTGATCCTGAAATCGCATTAGAGAGGAAGTTCATTAGCTGGATGTGGGAGTCCTTCTGTCTTCAGCTCTGGAGAGCCCAGCCTGCAGTGGGAGTGCAGCAGGGGGTGATAGATGGTCATGGCAAGAGACAAACCAACACTCAGCTGGAGAAGGCACCACCAGGAGGAACAATTACATCCCAGTAAAAATGTGAGGTGTTGCAGCACTCGCCTCCCCTCACAGCTCTGGAGCTGCAAATGCCTCCTGCTCACAGGGCAGGAATTTCTATTAATGAATTTGCTTAACTGACTAGAAAAGAGATGATTAATAAGTGGGAATTCAGCTCTACAGTGACCTTGTCATCCTCAGTGTGTTTATAAAATCACCCTGCACCTCACTGGGGCCTGGCCAAAGCACATCCTCTGTCCTTGCTGCTCCTGTTTGGCAAGAGTAATGACAAAGGGGAACATCCATATCCAGTTTTCTTTAATTTCTCTCCCTTTTCCTTCCAGACCTGGTTAAGGAGTTACATAAAGCTGTTCCAGGCTCCGTGCCAGCGCTGTGGGAAGTTCCTGCAGGATGGCCTCCCACCCACGTGGAGGGACTTCCGAACCCTCGAGGCTTTCCACGACACCTGCAGGCAGTAGGGGCCCAGAGGAGCCAGCACTGGGCCTTGGGACAGCCCTGGTGGCTCCACTCTGAACCTCCCTGTCCTGAGCAGAGAGGTTGCGCTGAAACATTTGACTCTGGAGCAGCCATCTGCGAGGCACATGTGGGACTGATCCATCCTGCAGGAGAAGCTCTGTGTGTGTGTGTGTGATCTGAAATGATCTGCCTGAGAAGATCTGGCAGTAATTATCATGACTCCAAACTTTAATGAAAATATCCATTGTACAGTTTACGTTTTGTGACAGAATTTGCAATGCTGAGGACTTTTATAAGCTTGAAATAAATTTTGTATTCTCAAAATTCGTGCTGTTTGTTTCGCTGTTTGGTCAGCAAAACCTTTGGGTTTGGTGTGGATTTTTCAGTGCTGCTCTTTTCTTCAGGAAAACTGGAAACATTTAAACATGCTGAAATGTTGGGAGGGGGAATTGTTGCAAGGCTGCTTATCTGGATGCTGGGGTATTTTTGTGGAAGAGGAGATTATGGCATTGATTAAACACAGAATTTCAAAGGCATGTGGCAGCTTGGAAGATGCAGTGTAACTTTCTAAGGCGGGGGGGAAACAGATGTTTCCCTTTACTGAAATTGTAATGAGAAATGTTAACAAAATCTGCATGTATTAAGTGGTTAGAAAACGTGTGATGAGCAGTGACAGTCGTGTTCTACAACTGAAATAATTCAGCCCTAAAGCAGAGTTTCTGCAGCACAGATATCCAGCGTGTTTCCTAAATGATTTAAAATGTACATGGAACACGCTGGAGAAGAGCAGGATCCCTCCCAGCAATCCCTGAGCTCGGAAGGGATGGGAGGGTTCCATTCTATGAGCCTTGGCTGCTTTTCCTTTCCCCAGACACAGGGAAAGGTCCCTGCTCCTGTCCCAGCCCGGGGGTGTCGTGGGTGAAGTCTCTCCTCTGGTGTTTTGCTCTCCTGTGTCACCCCCTGACAGCCAATTTGATTAATTCCACTCTCATTCCCACCTTTTGCTGCTGCAAACCACAAAGGCTTCAGTAATCAGCTGAGCTGGGAGCTGGGAAGGGGAGCTCTGGAGGACCCTTGTCACTCCATTAAGTGTCAAATAAATTGACAGTGCTGCAGAGTCATTTTTGAGGTTCCTTCTGCCTTTGGACAAGCTTCTGTTGCAGGACTGGCTCATATGATGGAGAGAGAAATTGAAAGAAAATCCATGGTTATGACTGTGGAGGCACAGCATTGTGTATGAAGGATGAGAATGTGTGTTTGAGCATGTTAATAATGAGATCTAATTTTTTTTTCCATATTATTATTAACATTCCCAGTCACCAAAGAGAAGAATTACCAAAGCAGTGGGATAATGGCCATTTCAAACCCAGCTGCAGTTGGATTACCTAATGAAAACTTTTTGTGCTGTTATTTGACCCAAGCAGCCTTCTCAGTCGAAAGATCAGCCAAGACAGAACAACGTTTGCATCTTGGATGAGCCCAAGCCTTGGAAATAATCAGCCCCACTCTCCATCCTGTTCCTCTGCTAATTAGAAGGCCTGGCTTTCTGATAGCATAAGCATTTTTTTTTTTTTTGTTACTATAAAGGTCATAATATGATATCCAACCTGCTTTAGGCACTGCTGGCTGCTCCCTTCTGTTTATGCTTAAATAATGGTGCAGAAAGCAAATCCTGAGGTTCACAAAAGTACCGTGTGTGGAATCGTGTCTTGGCATTTGGAGATAATTAGTTGCAGAAAACAGCGTTGTCCAGGTCTGTTAATTGAGCCTGAAATTTTAATCCTGTAACTGGGGAGTGTGATGGAGAGTCACAGAATTCACTTTTAAGTACCTCAGTACAAAAATCATTTGTTTTACTGAAGTGCAACACAAACCCCTTTGTCACATCCCTTCTCCCTTAACCACAGCAGAGGGGTCAGGATCTTGGAGTTCTGTCCCTGCAGGCCTTGAAGGGCAGCAGGTTGGAATATTTTCCAATATTTAGGGGAGTGAGACTCAGCTCAGGAGTTCCAGCAGTTTGGATTCAGTCTGTGCAGTCCAGAGCCCGGTGGCAGTGCCTGGTTTTCCCTGGGATATGGATCCCCAAGGAAAGCAGAGGCTGCTCTCAGTGTGAGGGCTGGAAACTGGGAGGTCGTTCCTGAGCACAGAGCCATTCTCACAGTCACAGAATTTCTGTGGTTTTTCTCAGTTTTGGATACTGGACATCATAAATATTTTGTCACCCTTAGAAAGGATGGGTGACCAAAACCAGTTTAACTGAAGAATGAGTGACTTTGCTCTTTACCACTAGAGTTCGTTGCAGGTATTAAAGCAGTCCCAATCTCTAAGGCAAACACCAAGGACTGTGATCCATAAGGAGTGGTTGGCTCTCACCTCTTCCAGAGCATCTTCCAGGCCTGCACTTGTCCTTATCCTCATTTCTGCAAGGCCAGCAGAACCAGGAGTGGCCAAACTGAGCAGAGAAAGAAAAAGAAAGTGATGCTCATGCAGAAACAAGAGCTGCTGTGGTGGCTCTGGCTGTGGCAGAGCTGAATCATCCCAGTGTGGCTGTTCCTGTGCAGGGTCCATCCAGCTCCCTCCTGCTGCAGCCCCTGGCCCTGGGCACTGTCCCTTGGTGTCACCTCCCTGAGCCCAGCCTGCTCCTCTGGCAAGAAATCCCTTCTATTTTCCCTTTGCAAACCCTTCCTGCTGTGCTCGTGGTGCTGGCGAGTGCTAAAGGTTACAAAATCCATCTTTTTGCTAAGAAAGCAACTTAATTAATGTCCACGTTTCTCTGGTGAAGGGAACCCGCAGCAGATCCGCAGCCGCTCCCCTTTCCCTCCCCAAACTGCTTTAATTTCTCTGCCAATATTGGACAAATGTAACAGGCTGACTTTTTAATTTTCTACTCCCAGGTCTCCCTTGTCCCCTCATGCATTTTTCATCACAGCTCATGGCTCCCTCCCCGCCTGCCCTGTGAAAAATATTGATCGACTGATTAAGCCATCAAGCCATGGCAAACAACTTTAATTTTCTAACCAAAGCCTTTTAGTTCTCTTTCCTTTCTTGTATATTTGTTGCCTTTTCCCAAAGTTTTTAACATCTGCCCAGAAACAAATACATTTTTTGCATTAGGCTCTGGGTTAACTGGTGCTGTGCAGCAGCCAGAGGAATCCACAGGGAAGTTTTTTACCCAGGAATGCAGCAAGAGAGTGAGTGCTGTTGGTGTGGTCCCATTTCAAAGCTAAACCTTTTGGAGAAGGGCTTCAAGAACACGTAGGAAAGGTTTCCCTTTCCTCTTTGGCCTCTCCCAAACAGCTTTAAATTTTAAGAGTGAGTGGAATCCCATCACAGCAATGCAGCAGCCCTGGCCACACCAACGGGGCTCTGGGTACCTGACAGGGCTCCTGCAGCTTCTTCTACCCCAAATTTACATCCTTGGCTAAACTCCCTGAAGGCTTCATCCACCCCATGCTCCAAAAGCCACTGGAATTCTGCAAATGTGAGAGCTGGGTTGCCTTGTAGAGCACTTTGAAGGCCTGATGATGATGAATCCCAGCGCTGGGTAAAAGCATCTTTCTTGCAAACTCAGAACGTGGTTTCAGTGAGGCTTGTCAGAATCGCTCTGTGGGTTTGCAAATTGCTTTTCAAGGTAGAAATGCAGCTTAAATATGAGGATATTTGTCTCTCAGTAGCAGCCTCTGTGTTGTGCTGTGGTGCTGCAGCCCTGGTTGGGGTGAGCAGGACTGGGGGTTCTGGTGTGCGGCAGGATCCCCATCCTGAGCGTTCTCTCCACAACTTGTTCTGGTGTCTCCAGAGCTGTGAATTCCAAAGATGTGGAAAAACCTTCCAAAAGTCCCCTGTCACGAAGGGCAGTGCAGGACTGGGCCCCTTCCCACCCCTGTGCCTGGGCTCTCCACCAGCATCTCCCTGGGAATCCATCGGCCCTTGCTCCAGGACATCCAGAGCTGAGGCCCTGGAGGGGGTCAGGCAGGAGGCTCAGGGTCCCCTTCCAGCTGTCACCCAAAATTGCAGGTGTTAAAGCAGTCAAACCCTTTAATTGCAGGTATTAATTAACCCTTTAATTGGAGGTGTTAAAGCAGTCAAAAGTTCCTCCTGCCACCCTCACCTCTGCTGGTGTGACCCCAGCACAGATCCCTGCATGGGTTTAGTTCACATCCATGCGAGAGGGGGGCAGATCAGCCTCAAGCTGACTGAAGTCAGGTGTCATCAGAGAGTTTGGCCCTTCAGGCCATGTCCTGCTCCTCCTCCCCCAGCCCTGAGCAGGAGCTGTCCCAGGGGCTGAATCCCACAGCCTGAGCTGAGTCTCCAATGCCCTGGTTCATCACAAACGCTGCACTGAAAGTCAGAGCTTCTGTTCCAGACTCACCTGGTGTCCTTCAGAACAGGAGATTTGCTGCAGGTGAGCACAGGAAGGGGTGGCTTCAGCTGGGTTTCTTCACATCAGACAGCAGCTGGTTTTCCCATGGGTATTCCCTGGTTGGAAGCAGCGGGTTAAGGAGGGAATTGGTTGTTTTGTGTCTCCTCTCTTCCTCTGAGGGACAGTGACTGCAATATCAGATAATTAGTTCCTATAAAGGCGTGTGTGTGTCATGAACTTGTTGGAATTTGTGAGGTTGTCTTTCTTCTTCCCTTTTAAAGGAAAAGGATCAAAACAAGAGACGTCTCCAGACTTGCTCCTTGTTAACACAAGGAGAGCAGTGACCCTCTGGAAGGGCAGGGGTGTGTCCCTGCAGCAAGCAGGATTTTTTATCGGCTGGCATTTTATCCTCTGTAAAGTTCAACAGCAGCACTAATACCTGATTGCTGGGTTTGTGTCATAAAAATGAAAGGGGGATTTAAAAAAAAAATGAAGTATGGCATAGGAATGTAAATGGGCTTTTATTGTCTTTTGAGTTGGGAGAACCCAGGGACAGCTGAGCATTTCTCATTTTATTTACTTTTCTATGTTAATGAGGAGGCTAATTTAAAATGGGAGTCCTTGTAATAGACAGGATTGTGCTGATTAAAAAGTTGCTCTGAAAACCAGAGGACCAGGATCAAGGACAGAGAAGTTTTGTTATTCAGGTGCTGAGATTGAGCATTTTGGGTTTAAAGGTGCCCCACTCTGGTCTTCAACATCTCCAGCAGTCCTGCAAATCAGCTCAAGAGTATTGCCAGAAAACAACAAATATGTGAAAAATATTAATGGTGAGATCATTTCGAATTCATGAGAACAAATATTTGCGTGGAGAACGTGATTCTAAGGGACAGTAATGCAGGCTGGGATTTATGTACCCAATTACAATTAACCCCTGCTACCAACGTCTCAGCTACTGAGTTTCACAACAAGCTGCTCATTTGGCATCTGCAGGTGAAGAATTATGAGCAGGAAATTTCATTGTAGCCTTGGTATATATAAAAATAAAGCTGATGGAGGGGAGCAGCAGCCTGTGCCCATGCAGCACTGCCGTGCCCTTGTCTCTCACCATCTGCAATTCCTCCCTGCATTTTGGGTTCATTACGGTATTTTTAGCCCTTTTTCTTTCCTTGCTGTTGACAATCCCTCTTTAAAATGCTGAAAAGGAAGCAGGAGTGCTTTTTTACAGTGTCACCAGCTGGGGCTCGGGGGTGCCAGTGGGCTGTGGGCTCCCCTCGGTTGGGAGCAATCCCGAGAGCAGCCGCAGCAGAGGTGACCCGTGGGCACTGCTCATTTTCTGCTGGATGAAAAACTCTGCCAGCCACCAGTTCCTGGAGCTGGCGAGGCTGGAACCTGCTGGGGGACCTGAGGGGAAGGGAAATGTCAGAGGAGAATGGGAGCTGGGAGGGAATAAAGGCTGGGGAGGGGACAGAGCATCCCGCCCAGGCAGGGCAAGCCAAAGCCAGGTGATGTCCTCAGATGCTGAATTTGAGCAAAAATTGCTAAACCACAGCCTTAACAGGAGGCTTAATTAGATTTTGTTTTCTTTCTCTGGGGTTTTACCCAGCTCTCCTATCAATCCTGCTCTCGTGATGAATTCTTCCTGAGCCAGGAGGTGACTCTGATGAAATGCTCGCGCTTCCAAAACCCTTCATCCTGAGCTTCCCAAACCTCGGTTTTCTGACAGAAATGTGCTCCCAGCTAAGGGGAGGGAGAGAAACCATGCTGCTCCTTCACATCAAGGTCTGCTCTGCTCAGGGCCCCTGTGGTTCCCTGAGCTTTTGGGTGTTTTTTCCCCCTGGATCTGTGGATGAAGCAACTGATGCTGCTGCAGGATTGCTCCTGGCCTCAGCTCAGGTGCCACCTGGGTCTGAGGCCCTGGAAGGTTATAGCCAAATTATTCATTGTACTAAGTACTTTTCTCCTACAGAAAAACATGAGGAAATTAATCCCAGAGTATTCAACAAAACAAGCCAAGAAGCAAAGCTGCCAAGCTCTCCTGGTTTGCTTTTTGTTTTCACTGAGCCCCTTGCTGTAATTACAAACATCCGTGAAATTAAAACTGCAAATTGCTGAGGTAGGAGAGTGGAAAGGCCGGGCTGGGAAACATTTAAATTGCTGTGACAGGACATTCTTCCAGCCTTAAAGCAGCAGTGGGGGAAAGGGAAGGGAGTCCTGCCAAACTCACCTGACAGCCGTGTTGATTGTGCTGGGAAAATACAGGTGAGCCCTCCAATATCAGCACAGCTGCTCCCCACAGAGCTTTTGCAGATGTGCAGGGGCTGCTGCTCTCTGCAAGGCAGAAATCCCCAAACTTGTTCAAGAAGCTTTAAAACCGTGCATTTCCTCACAAATCTTTGGGTATCATCCCACATTTGACACCTCACTTTCCTGTTAAATCAGTTAAACTGGTTTATTTGCTTCTGTTAAAAATCTGTTTGATTGTTTTACTGTTAATGGACTGTTACAAAACTCAGCAGAAAGGCTGGTATTTAGTTTTCATCTGTGAATATTTTTAAGGATTTTCTTGGAGGAGCAAGGGTGCTGCTTGAAAAACAGTCAAACATGGGCAGGCTCTGAACTAGAAAAGAGCTGAGTTGTCTCTTTTTTCATACAAGCCACCTTCTAGCACGAGGTGGAGAAATCAATACACCCTCACCCTGGTTATCAGAAGAGCTGCAAATATTCAACATTAAATAGTGGTGATTTAAACAAAACCTAACACCTTCAGCCCTTGAGATTAAAAGTGGATTCACTTTATTTTCCCCAAGTCTGGTGCCACCAGGGCTCTGCACGAGCACGGTGTGAGAATTGCTGGGTAGAGAAAGCAAAGCTTTTGAAGAGCATTCCAAAGGCAAAGTAATTATTTAAAAAAAAAAATGAAACAGAACAGAAACAAAAAACCCACCTTGAAGTCCCTGGTTTTTAAGCTGCACTTTAAATTTGTGGTGCCAAGCAGAACTTTTCTCCTGTAAGGCTCCTAGCACCAAGTAATGTGCTTTTGGTCTCCTTGGATGCCATTTGAGTTCTGTTGTTTTATCACCTTTAGATAAAATCGGTCCTTTTAATGCTCCCATTTCAAAGAAATAACTCTGGGATACCTGGCATTTTGTCCTCTTCCCCTGTTATTTCAAGGAAGCTGCAAAAAACAAGAGTTTCTTGTCTTTGGTTTATTGCACTCCAAGGCCGTTGGGGCTGGAGTCTCCTGGCTTGAAGCATCCTTCAGCCTGAGTTCTGAGGAGCTTTTGGCACATGTGCTCCTCTCTGTCCTCCAGGTCTGCACTCAGATTTCAGCAGCTTTCCCCCTCCTTGTGCTCAGTGTCTCCTGAAATGAGGAGAACAACCTCCCGAGTTTCACCACAACAAGCAGTGCTGGGTTTTTACTGATCGTGGAAAACTGCATTTCTTTAAAATGTAAATTTTGAAAAGGAGTTATATTTATATCTTTCATCCCTCAGGTATCACAGGCTTTACAGCCTCTGTTTAATCATGGATTGATTGATGCCAATGGGAGTTTTCCACTGGCTTCCATGGATCTTGGACAGGTCCCAGGGTGCAGCAATGGAACAGGGGATGCAGCAGCTCCACAAAATGCTGGAAATGATCCAGAGCATCACCCAAGGGTTGCTGAACACCAGGATTTCACACACATGGGGCTGGCAGGTACCTTCTCACACACAGCCCTGCATGAAGAACTGATGGGTTTTCTTTCAGAGATCTAAAATCCAAGGGGTGAGGCCCTGAGAGAGGTTTCAAAGCCACCACCCTCCTGTCACATGTGTTCTCAGTGCAGGAGCAGATGGAATTGCCACAGCTTTCCCCCCTCTCCTCTGCTCCCTCTCATTCCCAGCTCTGCTCCAGGACCCGTGCACAAAGGTAACTCCTCCACGTCCTCTACTCATCCTGCTCTGAACTCTTCAGCTGCAGCTTTTTCTTCTGAGCTCGGTGCTAAAAATACTTTAAAGGTAAACCCTGGGGTGGCTCCTTCCACTCTGCTCCTGCCTCCTCCTTCCCCAGCAATTTCCCCACAGCCGAGCTGGCCCTTTTATCCCAGTGGAAACGTGGTATTGATCTCACCACTTTACAAAGGGAGGGCAAACACGGCCCCTTTCATCCTCTCCTTGCACAGACTGATCTCCTTGTCCGCCCTGCGTCTGATGATGGGAGGGTTTTAATCCGAAAGGATTGGAAATCTTTGCCTTATCAAAGAATCCTCCAGCTCAGCCTCAGATGGGGCTGCAGCTGCAGCAAGCAGGTGGAAAAAGAGGGAAGCAGAGGAGATGCCTGGTTCAGGGAATCAGTGTGGTATTTTCTGAGTCCCGCATTGTTGGGAGGAGTGATTGAATATGACCCCATGTTCATAGAAGGCTATTATATTATATTATATTATATTATATTATATTATATTATATTATATTATATTATATTATATTATATTATATTATATTATATTATATTATATTATATTCACTATACTAAAGAATAGAGAAAGGATATTATTCAATTATTTCAATTACAGAAGGCTTAACAAGATACTAATGAAAAACTCATTACTCTCTCCTCAGAGTCTGACACAGTGATTGGACATTAAGTTAAAACAATTCACATGAAACCAGTCAAACAATGACCTGTTTGTAAACAATGTCCAAACCACATTCCAAAGCAGCAAAACACAGGAGAAGCAACTCAAGTAATTATTGTTTTCATTTTTCTCTGAGGCTTCTCAGCTTCCCAGGAGAAGAAATCCTGGCAAAGGGATTTTTCAGAGAATGTGACGGTGACAAACCAGCCCCAGGTGTTTGTGGGGATGGGGCAGAAACCCTCATGGGGGATGGCACCAGCCAGGGCTCCAGGTGAAACCCAGACTCTGTCTCTGTGCAATTCCTCCCCTCCCTCCCAGTTCTTCATTAACTCAGTTGTTTTTAAGCGTGAACACCGGGGCTGTAAATCTGAGGCCATTTCGCAGGTTAGGTGAACTGTGAAAAGCAGATTTGCACAATTTGCAGATTGCTTGTTGAGGTGAGAGCTAATGCTGCTGACTCACGAGCTGAGCTGATGCTCTTGGCAATGCTTCCCCACTCTCCAGCTATTTCTATGCAGCCCTTCACCCCTCTCGGGCTTTGGCAGCATCCAAAGTTTACTCCAGGAACAGAAGTTTTCTGAATCCAGCAAAACCACCTGTTTTTCCCCGGAATGATGCAAATGCACTGCAGTCTCTTCCAGACCCTGGCCCCAAACATGCTTTTAAGCAGTCTCAGCTCAGACCAGCAATTAGTATTCAGGCAGGAGAGCCTTGGGAGCAGCAGGAATGCCTCTTCTCCATCTTTATTCATCATCCAAAGGCGTGTTTGCTCTCCAGCTGCAGTGCTGGAGCAGCCGGCTCCGCCTGAGCCCCGCAGGACCTCTCAGGTGCTCCAAGGCTCTGTTGGTTTTTAGCATTTCTGGATCATTTCTGAGCTCAGGCTCTCGCCCAGCCCCAGAGGAGCAGAAACCCCTCCTGGCTCAGAGAGCTCACAGGGGGAAATGCTCGGGCTGAGGGGCAGCAGCACCTCCTGCCATGTCTGCCTGGTTTTCTGTGCCCATCACAGCCACCTCCTGTGCTCCTCATCTCCTCTGACACAGAGCTGCCTCCAGGTGCCAGCTGCCTTTCCATGGATCACTTGGAACTCTACAGCAGGGCAGGGGAGAAAGGTTTTCCTGTCCTGAGCATTGCTCCCACTGACCCTGCAGCTCCAGGGCCTCCAAAACTGGGCAAAACCACTCATTCTTCCAGGGCTTTTAGACTGGCATTTGTGCAGAAATGGGGATTTCTTTCATCTTGGCTTCTCGCAGTGGTTTGCATCCT
Source organism: Molothrus aeneus (assembly GCF_037042795.1). NCBI lineage: Eukaryota > Metazoa > Chordata > Aves > Passeriformes > Icteridae > Molothrus > Molothrus aeneus. Next base: position 7,175,754 of record NC_089664.1, on the reverse strand, counting down.
CCTCCCAGCGGATAACGAGCTCTGGAAGTTTAGCAGCATCTCCCAGCACCTGCTGTGCCCCTGGGCTGGGATTTTCTGGGAGGAAAGCGTGAGGAGATGTGATGCCTTTGAGGAGCAAGTTTTGATCTCTCTGGCTGGGCCAGCACAGTGTCCTGAGCTGCCACAAAACACCTCACAAGCTCTGTCCTGCACTGCCCGGGGAGAGGCAGTGATAGATTAATCTGAGCAAAGATTGATCAATAATTTATGCCGGTGTTTTCACTCACCTGGGGCTTAGGCAGACTTTGATATGATTTGATGGGGTCGGACCCACCCTGCTTTAATTAAACATGATGCCGAAAATTAAAAGGAAAACCTATTGGCTACTGGAACTGCAATCAATCTGCGATCAGTAACAAGAGACTGATTAAAGAGGTGATGCCCGGCAAGGAACAGGCAGGTTCAGCAGACGCTTCCTGAAGGCGAGATTAGCGGCACATATTGAATGTAAATACAGCTATTGGCATTTTGTCACGGCGTGGCCTTTAGCAGCCGAGCTGTTTGTGTGCCTTGATGAATGGCTGTGCACCAGGGGCGGTGCTGCGGGAATTCAGGATGCTGGAGGCTCTCCCGGAGCATCTCGGGGGGGTGGGATGGGAACAGGGAGAGCAGCAGAGCTGAGCCCCCTGTGCCCACTCCCTCAGTCCTGCAGTGGGGATCGCAGCTTGGGTTTTTGGCAGGGAGTGCCCACCTTGCCTGGCATGGCAGGGATGGGGATCTGGTGTCCCGGGTGTGTTCCTGCCTTTCCCTCTGCATGGCAGCGATGGGGATCTGGTGTCCCGGGTGTGTTCCTGCCTTTCCCTGTGCATGGCAGTGACGGGGATTTGGTGTCCCGGGTGTGTTCCTGCCTTTCCCTGTGCATGGCAGTGACGGGGATTTGGTGTCCCGGGTGTGTTCCTGCCTTTCCCTGTGCATGGCAGTGACGGGGATTTGGTGTCCCGGGTGTGTTCCTGCCTTTCCCTATGCATGGCAGCGATGGGGATCTGGTGTCCCGGGTGTGTTCCTGCCTTTCCCTCTGCATGGCAGTGACGGGGATCTGGTGTCCCAGGTGTGTTCCTGCCTTTCCCTGTGCATGGCAGGGATGGGGATTTATGTCCCAGGTGTGTTCCTGCCTTGCCCTGTGCATGGCAGGGATGGGGATTTGGTGTCCCGAGTGTGTTCCTGCCTTGCCCTGTGCATGGCAGGGATGGGGATTTGGTGTCCCGGGTGTGTTCCTGCCTTGCCCTGAGCCAGGCTGGGCTGTGCAGGAGCGGAGCTGCAGCTGGAGGGAGCTCCGGACCGGAGTTAATGAGGAGCCGGCGCTAATTAAGCAGCGCTGCCTTCACCCAGGGATACGGAGATGCTCCAGGAGGAGCGGTGGTGATGCAGGAACCGGGGCTGACTGCAGGAAACTCGGGATTGGGGAAAAAGAGAGACTGAACTCAGTGAGAGCCCACGGAGAGATCCTCACCCTGGAAGGGGGCAGCGTTTCAGGTACCCCAGTCCAGGATCATCCCTTCAGATTCCCCAGTCCAGGGTCACCCCTGTTGCTCTCACTGGTGTGATGGGGAAAGATCCTGGGAGCACCCCCAGTCCCAGCCCAGAGCCCGGAGCAGCCCTGGGGACACTGCTGGGACATTGCCACCTCTCTTTACAGGGCGGATTTTTCACCTGAAAAGCAAAGAGGAACAGCAGCTGAAATGTTCCCTCTGTTTCCATCCCACCCTCTCTGCTGTTCCACACCAGACAGGGTGGACAAATAGGAGTTTTTCCAGCCCCTGTGTGTCCCTGTCCTTTGCTCTCCTCTGCATGTGCAGCTCCTGACAGACAGACAGACGCTGGATAGACAGGACAGTGGGGACAGGGACACAGATGGTTCCTTCCCTCAGCTGCTGCAAATCCTCTTCTTTTAACTTCCCTGCCAGTTTTACGAGAGGGAAGAGGCTGTGGGGGACAGACCCAGGATTTTCAGGGTTTGAGAGGGTGCAGGCAGGAGATGGAGTCCCTTGGGGGAGGCAGAGCTGTGGAAAAAGCACCTTTGAGCTGTGCTATGAGAAATGGCTGCATTCGGGGGCGAGGGGGAGAAACTTCCCTGTGTTCCTTGGAATAAACCTTTGCCATCAATTTTATTTCAGTTTATAAATTTAAATTTAATTTTTTTTCAGTTTATAATTTAAATTATTTCAATTTATAATTTGTGTGTGACGGGTACCAGGGCCACAGGGGGACAGGGATGGGGCAGGTGAGGGGCAGCAGGAGAGCTGAGGGGCCTGCTGGTCACTCAGGGAGCTGGGAAGCTGCTTCCTCACCTGCCTGCCTTGTTGGGGCTTTGATTCCTCACTGACAGCCCGCTGAAGGATTGATCTGAGCAGGGATAAATAATTCATGAGCTTTTTTGGGTTTTTTGAGCAGCTGTGAATTCTGAGACGTGAGCTCTGCACAGCAGACGCTGTTGGGACTAAAAGAACAGTTTGAGGAGAAAGCTGTATATTCTTCTTGTTGTTTTGTTGTCCGTTGCCGTTTATAATTTTTAATCTCCTTTCTCTTTTCCTCCTTTATTTTTTTTTCCTTTTTTTGTTCATTATTTTCTTCCCCCACACGCAAGGCTGGCGTGTTCCTGAGGCTCTCGGCAGGGGCAGTGTCCCACAGTGAGGGGATGGCTCCGCCAGCCCAAGGCACCGGGCGGATCTGCAGCCTCTGCCTGCAGGGAGATGCTGCCCCAAGGTGTTCCCTGCTCACAGGTGCACCCCAGATCCCCCTCTGGAGCCTGTGCTGCTGCCAGCCCTGCAGCTCAGGGGGGCTGGATGATGCCTTGGGTCCTGCCTCACCATCAGGGAAAATGGGAGTGGAGCAGAGCCTGGAGGGGAGAGGGGCTGGGGAGCTTTCCCTGGGGCTGTTTGGGCTCAGGGCTTGAAAAGCTGGCTGGCAAAACAGCATCAGCCCAGCCTGGGCTGCCAAAACTGCCCCCAGCCCTGGGGGAGTCCTCTGTGATTAAATGGTATTTAATGTTTCCCAGGTTATCTGGTAGCATTTGTTAGCTGAGAACCCTCCTAAATCTTTGCCATCAGTTTAAAAACAACTGTGCAAAGTTGTGGATGTTGGGAGGAGAATTTCCAGCTTAACCCCCTGATTCCACTGAACACCCACGGGCTGGCTCCAAGAGATCCCAGGAAGGCAGAATGGGGTTCAGAAGATTTCATGAGGCAAAAATTAATGATAAAAATATTCTCTTGCAAGTCAGCCAGAAGTTCTGTAGCTGGGTTCCCAGCAGAGGCAGGCAGTGCAGGGAGGCAGCTGCAGCCACATCTGGGGGGGATCTGCTCATGCAGTACAAGCCAGTGTGGAAAAATCTTGGCTGTGGAGAAGTTTATTTAGGAAAACAAGAACAGGAGGCAGCCCCTGCAGTGCTGAGAGCTCTGGGAGCCCCTGGGAGCAGCAGGCACTGCTGCTGCCATCAGCCTGGCACGGAGGGCAGAAGGGAGGTGAAGCAGGAGCTCTTGGCCTTCCTGCCCCCCAAACCACCCCAAGTGCTGCTGCCTGAGCCCAGAATGCCCTTCCTGGGGGGCTGGGTTGGCAGCTGAGCCCCTGGGGAGAGAAAAACTGAGACTGGACACGCGTCCCTCATGTTCTGCATGGCCAAGATCTTCTCCAGGGGCACAGGGACAGACCCTCACCCTGCCCTGGGAAAGGCCACCTCAGTGGTGGTGTTTGCAGGGGTGCCAGGACGAGGGAAGAGAGGAGAATCTTGACTCCATGTTTCAGAAGGCTGATTTGTTATTTTATTATATATATTATATTAAAAGAAAATGATATCTTATAACTGTATTAAAAGAATAGAAGAAAAGGATTTCATCAGAAGGCTAGCAAAGAAAGGAAGGAATGATAATAAAATCTTGTGACTGATCAGAGAGTCCGAGACAGCTGGACTGTGATTGGCCATCAATTAAAAACAACCACATGAGACCAATCCCAGATGCACCTGTTGCATTCCACAGCAGCAGATAACCATTGCTTACATTTCATTTCTGAGGCTTCTCAGCTTCTCAGGAGAAAAGATCCTAGCAAAAATGACTTTTCATAAAACATCATGATGACACACCTCGGTGGCCCCACAGGCCCAGGTTTATGGCTTTGACTCCAGCATGGGCTTTTCTTTGATGGGTTTTCTTGGATGGGCTTTTCTTTGATGAGGCTTTTCTTGGATGGGCTTTTCTTTTTCCCTCCAAACAGCTCTTGCTGGCCAGAGCAGCAAAAGTGGTGCAGAAGGTTGGTGGGGATGTGGCCATGCCCCAGGGAGGGGAGGAAGGTGGGTTGGAGGGTTCTCACCACATCTCCTGACTCCTCCAGGATTTCATTTGTTTGCTGCAGCAAACATTGGGCCTGGGAGGAAATTTCAGGGACTTTGGGGTCACCATTCCCAGCTGCCAGGAGCTGATGGACATCTCACTGCTGCAGCTCCTGGGAGGGCAGAGGAGCTCACCCTGATGGGCACTTTGGGCTGAGTCTCACCAGCCACGAGCAGTTTCAGGCTGATGAAAATTATTCATGAACTTGTGCTGAATTAGATGAGGTCTTGATGAATGGGGGGGTTGGGTTTTTGTGTCAAAATGTTTCTTCATAATCCTTAAAAGATGGAGTATCTTGACTCTTTGTTTTGAAATGATGTGAAAATAACTAAATTTGGCCAACACTAATTTCATAAAGAAGGAGAACACCTACACAGCGTGAAGCATTAGGTTTGGTGGCAAAACATTCTCCATATTTTTTTTCATTTGCTTATTTTGACAAGGGAATGAAAGAGGAAGCTTGGGGGGGATTTGGTTTGAGGTTTTTTTTATTTTTCCTGAAGGCCACAGCAGCTTTTCCATCCCTGCCTTTTGCTGGGTGGGTGGAGGTGCTCGGGAACAGTAAAGCAATATTGGTGATTTAATTTCTGGCCTGTTACGGAGAGGAGGAGGAAGATACTCCAGCAACAGTAAGTTATCTCCAACATGCCAGGCACACAGGGGCTGCTCTCCTTGTTCTCTGCACCTCAGTGAGCATATCTGTCACCCCAGCAGCTTCCTGCAGACCCAGCTCCCTTAACTGGTGAGAAAAGCAGCAGAGGAGCCCCTTGGGTTGGACGCATAGGTGGTTAATCAGCCAATTAATTAATCAGTCTCTGGGACCCAGCTGCCAACACAGTTTTTACTGGGTTTTGTTTCTCTTTGGTGGCTTAATGATGCTCACAACACCTTTTCCTTTGGACAAGGCTATGGGCCTGCAGCAGCAAAACCTTGACCTGCCCATTCCCACCCAAGGAGGCACAGCTGGGCCAAGCAGAGGAGATAAACCCTTGAAACCTGGGGTGAAGGAGGCTTCAGACATCTCTGCTGCCTGCAAAATTGGTTTGTGCTCCCTGAAAGCCACAGAGATCACAGGGAGACGCTGGGAACAGGTGGAAATCTGCAGTGAGCCATTCCTCATTCATGGAACAATGTGCAATCATCCTGTGAAGAGCTGGGCAGGGGAGGGTCACTGTCATTCGGGTGGGTCCTGCTCACGGGATTTTCTCATTTTCCATGTTGGGTGGTGGAAGAGGGGGAGTGGGACACTCACGTCTCTTGCAGTTGGAAAAACACAGGGAAGGGGCTCAGGAGGGGTTTTTTGTTGGAAAGCACTGCCTGAAAGGTGGTTCCTGTTGAAGAGCAGCTCTGTCCCCGTGCAGAGGGAGGGAGTGAGCACCTTGGAGCTGTGTCCTTGCGGGAGTGCAGCATCACCCCGGTGCTGGCTGGGGCTGGGATGCCTCAGGGAGGCTCAGCAGCCAAACTGCAGGGGGGAGCAGGCTCAGTCCCACATTCCCAGGGCTCCTGCAGGAGCTGAGGGATGCTGCAGGATGCCCACACCCCTGGATGTGCTCCTCTCTCCCGCTACTGCCGCGATCCCCGGGCTCCGGACAAATTGTTCCTCTTCAGAAACGGCACCAAAAAAATGGGAAAGGAGCGTGGGGGGGGAAAGTGGGAAAGGAAGCCTGGTGTGGGAGGGGAAGCCGGCTCCGTCCATCGATAGGAGATGAGATGCTGGCGGCCGGAGCGCGCGGTGCAATTACGGTGATGAGATCCGCGGGTCGTTAGCACAGCGCTGTTAATTAATGCGCTGTGTCACAGGAGCTGGCCAAGGGCTGCCGGCGCCGAGGCCCCGGCAATAATTCACCCAGCAGAGAAAATGAACCATAATGGGAGCTGATGGACAGCTTCAACAGGCAGGAGTGCATCCCGTGTGGGAATAGCACTGGGGCTCTCCACTGTCCCAGACACCCGTGTGGGAGGAAGGAAATCCCTTTTTTTTTTTTTTTAGCCAAATCTGTGCTGATTATCTGGGAAACCAGAATTTATTTGCTGTTAGCACCTTTTACTTTAAAAATGCCTTATAAACCTGAACAACACCCACAGCACAGGGAGACCTCCACCCTGCAGGTGAGGGGGAACGATGCTGGAGGTGGCATCCCCACATCCCAGCACACACCAAGGGCAGGGGCCTGTGGGGCACCCTGTGTCCTCTTGCTGTTGTCCAGGCCGTGCTGGACACCATGTGATGTTTCTGATGTGGTCAGCAGAGATGGGCACGGGGTGTCCATGTTTGAATGTCACCTGAGCTGTGTAAGGTCACCTGTGCTGCGCCCGTGGTCCTCGAGCATCCCGCAGCTGTCACATCAGGTAATTAAAACAAAAAAATTAAAAATAAAAAAAATAAAATAAAAACAAACAAAAAAAAGCCACCAAAAACCAGGAGAGACGGAGATATCTGATCTGATCCTGGATGCTCAAAGGATGTTTGGGAGCAGACAAACTGCCCTTGCATGCCTGGCCATGACCTCTCTGGGGCTCCTGTCCTGGCTGGACCAGGGCTGGCTCTGCCTCCTCCTGGATGGCTCAAGGCCTTGGACAGGAGCCCTGCTCCTGCCTGGAGCCAGGATCTCATTAGCTCACAGTCCAGCCCTGGGCTGCTGCTGCATGTCTGGCTGCATTTGCAGTGCTGCTGCCCCCCCTGGGCCTGGCAATTGCTTCTCCACCCAAAGGCAGAGGATGCTCAGGGGCTCCTGTGTGAATCAGTCCAGAGAAAGGGACCTGGGTGCCTCCAGGGATGGGACAGGAGCTGGGTTTGGGATGAATGCCACCTTGGGGCAGTGGGCAGGAGCTATCCCAGCTGAATGGGAGCAGCTGCTCCCTGCACCCACTCCCAGAGGCTCATCCTTGCTGCTTTGATCATTTGGTAAAACAGGGAAAAGCTGTGTCCCCACATGCTGTGCCAGAGTCCAGGTGTGCAGGACAAACCCAGGCCACTCTGCACAGCTGGGATGGGGCTCTCCATCCCCTGGGACACCAGGCTGTCCCCTGACCTCAGGTAAAGCCACTCACACGGCGAAGTTCAGGCTGGACAGGGCCACTGGAGCAGCCCAGGCTCCTCTCCCCTTCTTTTGTGTGCAAAACTGATAAAGGAAAAAATCAAACCCCAACCATAAAACCAAATCAAACCCCAACCAGTTCTTCAGCTTTATTTGGATGGAGGCCCAAAGCACAGTCTGGCATGGTACAGATGGAAATCCTATCTGGGGCTCCTGACTCACAGCACTAAAAAAAAAAAACCTGTTAGTCAATGTTCAAAAGGGCTGGAGCTCCTGAAGAAACCCTCCATGGTCCCCAGGGGGATGCTCCTCTGGGGCTGCCATGGGCAGGGCAGTGTTCCCTGGAGCTGCATCCCCCTGGGATGCTCCAGGAGTGCTGGGTGCTGAGCACTGGAGGCCTCAGCAGGGCAATGCTGCGCATGTTATCGACCAGGATCTCCACCTCCCCCTCTCCTGCTCACTGATTTCCCATCCCTCCCCAGTGCACTGCGTTTTTTAATCCATCCAGGCCATGGCCTGCTTGAGTGGGGCCAGCCATGGGGTCACTGCTAACGATATGCTAATGAGGCTGGGGCAATCAATTCCCCCTAATCAGGCAATCGATCCCCACTGCAGGTGCATCTGATCTTGGGCTGTGCAGGGGCAGCAGCTGATTTTATTATTGAGGGGTTCTTTCATGCTGTTTGTCACAGCAGAAACAGGCTTGGAGGAGACTTATAATTTAAAAATGATTTAAAAAATTAAAAAGAAGGTGTGGGGATTGGAGCATCCTTTTGAATCCAAGAGCTGTTTTGCTGCAGGATAGTGGGGGTTTAGTGGGGTTTTGGTCTCCTGTCTGCTGTAGTAGCCACAAGCAGATGCACAGGAGTGAGCAGGAACAGGATTTTTGATCCCTGTAATATGTTTGAGCCCTCTAATAAATTTTAGTGTCAACAACTTTTAGCTGAGGGAATTTCCTGAGCCTGGTGTTGTTTGCCCCATCTCATTGAGCTCCTCGTTCACTCTCCTCTTCAGGATTTTTCCCACCCTCGAATAAGAATTTCAGCAGCTCAGATGATGTGGGGAAACCCATTTAACCACCTCTAGTCCTTGCACTAGGAAAGGGGAATTGAAATCCCCTGGTGCACCTGGAAAAGGAGGAGGTGTTGGGGAAGGCAACGCTGCAAAGCCTGCACACACGAGTTTATTTTCTCACTTTAACATTTGTAGTTTTCTAAGAGTGACAGTGGATTGGAGGCCGACAGTGCCACCTCTCCAATGACACTGGACAAACCAACAGTCCATCAAATTTCTCCTCTTCTAGAAAAGAATGCAAGACAATAAAGTTACTTACAGAAAGCGCGTGAGAAAGTTCCTTACAAAAATATAAACATCCGAAGGCTTAGAAAACCTTAAAAAATCAAAGCAACAATGGAGGAGTAACCTGGAGGGTGGCAGAGGTGGGGGCAGCTCTCAGGGTGCCCTGGGAGTCAGAGGAATGCCCACAGTGCCAGCGTGGGGCACCAGGGGCTGGGGCAGAGGGGCAGGGACGGGTTTGTGTTTGAATCTTGTTGGACACATCTGCTGACAGGTCAATTAACTCTGCACCTTTTCTCCCCTGATCAACCTGTCAGTTCCAATATTATCAGTAATTAGAAGACATGTCCAGAGTCAGCTAATGCAGTGTGAGCTGTGAGCTGGGTGAAAAACGCCAGTCACTTGTTTTTAAAATTTTAAAAATTTAGTAGTAATAAAATGGTTACAAAAAAAAGTAATACAATAAGATTAATAATAATTTGGACAGTTTGAATAATAATTTGTAATAATAATTTGGACAGTTTGAATTAGGACAATATGAGTCAATAGAAACAAAGGGTTATGAACGTCCGGGTACCTTTTTGTGGGCAGCACAAGCCCGAAAAAGGACCCACGTTAACAGAGGATTAACCCTTAAAAACAACAGCCTGTTGCATATTCATATATCTCATGCATGATGCATAAATTCCATTCAAACACAGGATTCTGTCTGGTCATCCTCAACTTCTGAATCCTGACAGCGCCTTCCAGGCAGGAAGAAGTTCATTTCTCCTGATAATGGGGCAATAAATTCTCTTTCTCTGAAAGATTCAGGTGTCCTGTGGCTGCTATCTCACTGCCAGTCCTTTCTTTAGAAAAATGTCCTCCATAGCATAGTTTCTATTTTAACATTTCTTATAGCCTAAAACTATATTTAACACACTGCTTAAGAGAATTAATACAGCGTTACTTTCTAACACAACACAGATAATATTCATTTGAATATTTGCGAAAAGCCAATCATAAAAATACGAATTTTTCACATCTAAAACTATATTTAACACACTACTTAAGAGAATGAATACAGCGTTACTTTCTAACACAACACAGATAATATTCATTTGAATATTTGCGAAAATCCAATCATAAAAATACGAATTTTTCACAGCTGTGCCCTGTGCCATCCCTGGCTGGTCCAGCCCCGCATCCCTGATCTCTCTGCAGCTTGTCATTGTCACCAGTTGCAGCCAGAGTTGGCATCGCCCCTCTCAAGGTCAGGAGGAGCTTTGGGGTTTTCTCTGTGCTCTCCCCAGGCTCCACTTTCCCACCACCAGGCTCCCTTCATCAGCAAGAAAACTGTCTTTTCCTAACACTTATTAAGCCCTAATTTTCATCTTATTCATTACTACCAAGTCATTAAGCTGGCAAGGAATTAAATGAGGTGAAATGAAAAGAATTGAAAGAGACCAAAGAGTTTGGGGTGGTTGGGTTATTTTTTAAAAGAGACCAGAAAATAATCTCCCAGGATTAAGCAGGTGAGAGCCCTGTGGAAGGGCACGTAAGACTCAGAGACGAGGTTTCTAATTAAAAAGAGGCACTGGAGAACCCCGGGGGGATCTGTCTGCTCCTCCCTGCTCCACCAGGTGACAATGAGGACACCGGGCCCCAGGACGGTGAAACGACTCCTCCTTAACTTCAGTGAGCCTCAAACAAAAGCTGATGAGATGGGGGATGTCAGGGGACATTGTGAGGCTTCCAAAACCAGCCTCTGCTCAAGCCTGTCAGTGCCAAACTACAGCCCTGAGCTTTTATATGTGTATATACACACACATGTACATGAGGAGGAACATTTAGGGATTTTTTAAAAATATTTTGATATGTTAGGTATAAATAATATACCATATATATATATATACACATATATATATATACACCATATATATACCATATATATATAAAACATATCAATATATTGATATTTTATGTATAAATTCTATTAATATATTAATATGTAAAAATTGATTTAAATATATGTCTGTATGTATAAAGCCATTGCTTCCAGGAAACAATCTTCCACCTCCAGGGCTATGGACTGGCCCTTGCTGGGTGTTTGCTCCAAGGATGGCTCTGGAGGGTGCACGTGGCATTTATGGAATCCTTTGAAATCCAGTGTGGGAAGTGTCCATCTCTCTGTCCTGCCTTCCTCTCCAGGATCTGCCCTCAGCTGCCTGTGTGTCCCCAGGGCTCCTGGCACACCATCCAGGAGGTGCTCACAGCCCAGCTCCGAGGAGAGCTGAGCCCCAGGGCTGACCTGAGCATCCCAGCCCTCGATGGGTCCCTAACACCCCCATTCCCACCCCACCTCCCACCCAGGCTCCCCAGCCACCAGGCAAACCAGCATCAGCTGCTGCCTGGGCAGGCCACACCAGTCTGTGGCTTTTTTTTTTTTTCTTTTTTTTTTTCCATTTTTATTGTTGTTTCCTCAGACTGAATTAAAATAACAGTTCTACAGAGCAATGTCAGAGCTGCCAGAGGAATCCCATCTCTCTGGTGACTTCATTAGCACCAGTGCCTGCAGTCAGCAGAGTCACAGGGCTTTATTAGTGCCTGGTGGCTTTTTTTCTCCTGCCCTCACATGCAGAACCCTCATTAGTGGGAAGATGGAGCACTAAAGAGCCCCGTTAAGTTTCCATCCAGATCTGTTTCATCTCCTCCCTTCCTGACACCGACTCCCTGTCACCCCCAGCCCCACCAGCAGCAGGAGCATGGGCATCTCTCTCACCAGCACACCTCTCTTCCTGCTGTCACTGGTTCTGAACACCCCTGGGCAGGGAGGTGGGAGTTCCTGGAGCCCTGATTCAGCCACCGCCCAGCAGGCTGGGGTTTGTTCCCAGCCCTGCTTCACATTCCACACAGCCCTGGGTGAGTTGTGGCCCCGCTGGTCTCTCGTTCATTTTTGATGCATTCAGGATCGTAAGGAGCTGTTATTTTATGATGGATTAACGAGGCTGTATTTGCTTTTAGCCTGTTTTATGGCGCCCCAAGTGCCTTGGCTGTAACTCTTCTGTTTATTTGTTTTATTATCCCAACAGGCATGGAAACACCCACTGTCCTCAGCATGGGCTCCCAGAGAGGATGGGGGAGATGTCCCAGCCCAGGTAAGGCTCAGCTCACCTGGGCTCAGCTCACCTGGGCTGGGGGAATGTGGATTTGGAGCTGAACTTAGGAGACCAGGTGTGATTGTGAGGTGGGGGCTGCCAGGGAAGGGAAGGGAAGGGAAGGGAAGGGAAGGGAAGGGAAGGGAAGGGAAGGGAAGGGAAGGGAAGGGAAGGGAAGGGAAGGGAAGGGAAGGGAAGGGAAGGGAAGGGAAGGGAAGGGAAGGGAAGGGAAGGGAAGGGAAGGGAAGGATCTGCTTTAATTCAGTGACTCTCTCAGTGCATCCCCTCACCGTGTGCAGTACCCTGGAGCCAGAGGAGCTGCAGCAAGGAGCCAGGGGCTGAGGAGAGGAAGAGAGGAGCTGTCACTGCTGCAGGTCACATCCCCACAGCTGGAACCCTTCTCCATGCTGGCCTGGGTGCAGGTGAGCTGCTCCTGACAGCAGCCAGGTAAGGTTTGAAAGGCAAACACAGGCTTGGGGTTCTCCCCATCTTTGGGGTCATCCTATTAAGAACAGGACCACACTCCCAGTACAGTTTCTAACCAATTTTTAACAATCCCATTGTCTCACTTCCCCTCCTTGGGCACCTCCCCTCTACCTCCCCTCTCCAGGGGCTGGTACATTTGCAGAGAAGAATCCAGTGCTAATAACCCACATTAACACTTCAGGCTGGTGGATGCCAGCACCAAGGGCCAGACTGCATTTCACCTAAAAGCCTGGAAATTTCCAGTAGCAATTCAAGCAAATTTCCTCCCTGATTTCCAGTAGCAAAGATCAGCTGGGAGCTTCAGGGATTAGAGCAGTGGGTTGGAGGGGAAAACGAGAAATGAAAGAGGAAAATAAACATAAAAGTAATACAAAACAAATAGCTGGAAGTAATTCCATTAAATCAGATTTTTGTAAAGGAAATATTAAAATATTAACTATGTAATTAAGTATTTATTAATTAAAAGATAAGCCAAGCCACATTAAGCTGAGCAAAGCCCAAATCATGTGCAAGTTCTTGTTTAGCTCAGCTGCCAACTCAGTGGACCTTGTCTGTGTCTCCCAGGGCTCAGGTCTGTGGAAGGGACAGGGAAACAGATTCCTGAATTAGAGACCAAAATTCCCATTTTCCTGCTCTCCCAAGGTAAGAGCTGCCCATGTTGGCTTTTCCCATGGCTCCTTCCTGCAGATGCCCAGAGCTGCCTGTGGAGCTGGGCTGGCAGAGGCTCCAGGGCTGCTTTCCCTGGCTGGGCACGGCTGCCACCCCTCCTCTGGTGACACCCAAGGGGCTGGGACCCCCCTGTGCTGCTGTGCTTGAGCTCCTGGAGCCAGGTGTGGAGGGAAATTACCAATGATATAAACAGGGCAGGAGAATTTCTCTCCTTTTTAATGCCCTTATTGAGAGAGACCAGCTCAAGCTTGGGAGGCACAATCAATCCACAACCTCCATTCCTCGCTCATGGGGTAACTCAGAGAATTGTGTAGCTCAATCCATTCACAGCAGAAAAACACGTTGCCTTCTCACAAGAGCAAGATATTTATACTCTGTATTTCAACTTTTGAGCCTTCCAGGCTTGAGGTCTTGGTTCCAGCAGAGGTCTCTGCTCAGGGCGAGGAGCAGCAAATGTTTTCAGCATCTCCGCAGGCTCGGTACTTTGTTCCTCACGTCCAGACATCACCCTGATCTCTTAATTCTGTGTTGGCTCCTTGTTTTCGGGGTCCTTTCGGTGAGTTTGGTGGGGTGGGTTTCCATGGCATGCTGGTGCCGAGGTTATTTTGCATTCTGTCTGATGCCCCCCTCCCATGTCCCCTCCTCTCACCAGGGAGAAGGACAACTCAGCCCCAGGCAGGGCCTTACCATGCAAAAGCAGCAATTAACGAAAATGGCCGGTGATTAAAATAACAAACAGGTAGAACTTCACCTTGGCAGCAACTGGTCTGACTGGTTCACCCTGCAACCCTTTTTTCAAAAAAAAAAAAAAAAAAATTGGCCGATTTTTTTACTTATAACAACCAAGGCACAGACTGGGATGTCTCAGCACCTGCTCTGGGAGAGTCCTCGGTGTCCCCCTGGTGTCACCAGGCCTGGAGCTGGTGCCAGGGTCACATTGAGCTCTCCCAGCCCAGTGCTGGGGAGCAGGAGCTGTCTGGTGCCTGTGACAAACTCATCTGTCACCGAGTGAGGGCCACGGGCTGCGAGACACTGCAGAAGAGAGAGAATTAAAGAGGGAGAGAGAAAGAGCAATCAATACATTATTTAGCAGCAGGAATGCAAATGACAAAAAATTAATGAGGCCTCTCCCCCCGCCCCCCAGCACCCTTCCCCCAGCCCTCCTTTGCTGTAAGATTGCTGACAAATTCTCTGGAAAATATCAAAACAGCCGGAGGGTGTAACCTGCCAGAGTGATGCACCATTATCTATTATTGATGGAAACCTTGACAAGTTCCCTTTAAAAAAGGAGAGAGAAAGGCAGGGAGAGAGGGGGGGGGGAAATTGCATCTAATCTTTGTTTTAAAGCTACAGTTGCTCATTTTCTCTTCCCCGAGGGCGGCTGAGGAACAGAAGTGGTGCCACCGTGGTGATGCTCCCTGAGCCCCAGCGTGGCCGGGAGCCTCCGGGCTGGGCTGGGCTGGGCTGGGCTGGCAGGGAATCCACGGGTGCACAGGGAGGAGGGATGTTTGTTTCTTCCCCTGTAAAGAGTCTTTTAAGCCTCGTTTAAAGATGAAATAGGGCTGAGCTGGCAGAGAGCACTGGGGATTGTGTCTGGGGAGAAGTCAGGGGCTTGGGGTAAGAGGGAAGGAGAAGATGATCAAAGCAAACCGTGCGGTAAACCCAGGAGGAGAGAGCGGCTGTGGGACAGGAGGAAGAGACGGTAGAAAAAGTGACTGGGGGGAAAAAATATCCAGCAAGTCCCTGAAGCATAGCAAACCCTGTCCTGAGCAGCAGAGAGGTGAGAAACCATGGTAGCCAGCACAGAGGCACTATCAAACAGGCTGGCGAGTGACACACTGCAGGGATTAATAATAAATGTCACTGGCCTCCTGACAGCTCCTCTGCTTTGGCCTCCTGCAGCAAACCAGCAAAACCCTCCAAACAAACCATGGGGAGCAGGTGATCTCAGCTGCCAGGGGTGCCCTGTCCCTCCTCCTGCTGGTGCCACCATCCCAGGGGACAGCTGGGCTGTGCTGGCTGCAGACCCCCTGTCCCTCCCACCCTGGGGATGCTGCCAGCTGCAGGGCAGGGGGACAGACCAACCCAGCTGATGCCACAGGAGCCCCCAGATCCTTCCCTCCATCCCCCTGAGCCTCCTTGAGCACCCACCCTGAATTTACAACCTGCTTCCCTTTCTCTGCCGTGCCCCTGCTGCCAAGGGGGTGTGCAGCTCTGGGAGGGAGAGCTCTTGTTGCAATGTGGGCAGGAGCTCTGGGCTCTCACCTGTGTCGTTGTGCCTCAGTTTCCCCAGGCACAGCCTCTCACTCTGAGGTCCAAGATGAAGGACACCTTGTGGATGACAGTAATTATTCACTGTTGCTTTTTTTGATAGGTCCTCTAAGGGGTTTCTCTCATCTCACAGCCCAATCCCTCAAAGATGGGGATCTATTCCAGGCAGATGCTGAGATGCAGCTCTTATTTCCCCATCAGTAGCTCTAGGCCTGTCCTCAGGCTATTCAACATGGAAGGTACAGGAATTACCCCCAGGGCTTTATATCCTCACCCCACTGTCCTGTCTGCAGCAGAGTCCATGCCAGAGACCCCAGAGGTACAAAATGCTGGGCAAGATAGTTTGTAGCTGAAATTATTAAATTTAATCCTGGCTAACACCACTGTTGTTCCAGTTTGTGCCCAGTTTGGAGATCCTGCTGAGCTCCACGTTCCTGTGGATCTTCGGGCAGGGCAATCCTGCAGCTCTGCCTTGGAAGGCACCCTCCTCTAACTGCATTGAAAGTCTCCTGGTTTGGTGCTGCAGGGGCCAATTTGTGCTCCCAGCCACCTCCTCTACCTCACTCAGTGCTTTGTATGCCTCTGCCTTCCTTGTCTTCACCTCTATCCCATCCCTTCTTCTTCTAAAACTAAATAGCCTTAAGTCTTTTTAATCTCTTCTCATGGATTATTGATACTATTTGTTGCAATTCTTTGGATCTTTTCCATTTCTGCTCTGTGCTGGCAGGGATGATGGGGTGATGAGCAGACTCTGCTGAAGGTGAAGTTTCATAAAGTCACAGCAGCTCTGCTGCCTCTCCCTGCTCTGTCCAAACTTTGGGAAGGGGCAGCTGCTCCCCATCACACTCCCTGCTCCTGGAGCTCCCTGCAGCAGTGCCAGGCTGCTTCCCTGTGGTTTTCTCTCTCAGGAGGAGCCCCCATCCAGCAGCAGAAGGATCTGTAGTTTTCTCTCTGTGTGTTTTGTTGCAGCAGTTGAGATCCGCAGTCGCGTTTCCCAGCCCTGGCTCCTTTTTTGAGTTCTTGACTGCTCAGCCACTGCTGGGACTCACTGAGCTGTTCTGAGCCCCCCCAGGCCTTGTTGCTGCATGGTCCAGAGCCTCTCTGGACCCCCCAGACACAGAGGTGCTGCTGCTGCTCCCCATTATCCCTTAGCAGCATCCCTGTGTAACGGGGAGCAATCCTGTTCCCCTTCCTCGACTCTCTCCAGCTCTCTTCCATCACATCCACAGCCTCAGCAGCTGCTCGTGTTTGCAACTCCAAACCCACCAGGGGGTGATGCAGGCACTGCACAGGCTCCTCTTTGACTGGGGAGGTGGCCCAATTTATGCAGAATTATTTGTGGCCAAGGGCTCCCCACTGCCTTCTCTTTGTGTCCTGCTCTTGGGGGTGTCAGGGGGAGAAAGCCAAAGGGTTCTCCCCACTCATCCAGCTCACCTGGATACTTATTAGTTAAATATTATTATTATTATTATTATTATTATTATTATTATTATTATTATTATTATTATTATTATTATTATTATTTTGTTGGTTTTTGTTTGGTTGGTTGGTTTTGTATGGTTTTTTGGGGTTTTTTTTTTGTTTGTTTGGAGGTTTTTGGTTTGGGGTTTTTTTTGTTGGTTTTTTTGTTTGGTTGGTTTTTTGTTGTTGTTTTTGGTTTTTTGTTTGGGTTTTTTTTTTTTTATTGGAAGGTAACCAGGCTGAATCCCTGATTTTATCCCCTTGGGTTTCCTTCAAGTTTGGCTTTTACTGCTTTTCCAGCTTGCTGAAGGGTTATCTTACTCCTGTTTCAGCCACAAGGAAATGAGTCTTGCTGTCCATCTGAAATGTGCTGCATGCTGGGTTTTCTGCCATCCTGACCACAGCAGTGTCAACTTTATCAGGAGCTGAGCTAAACCCTGCCCACCTTTAAGCTGGGGAGAAAACAGGATTTGGTCCCACGCTAATTGTACTGAAGGCTGAGTGACTTTTTTACTCTTTTCTTATTCCTTGGTTAACTCCAGCTGCCCCCTAAGCATTCAGGAGTCATCCCCCAAATACCAGAGCCTGCAGGGATGCACTGAAGGCCAAAACAAGGTAACAAAGCTGCTAAGAGCAATTGGAGAGGAGATTGCTGAGATGGGGCTGCCAAAGAATTGAGAAGCTCCAGCTCCTGCAGTGGGACCCCCCCAGCCCAGGTAGGCAGGCTCTCAGCTGACAGGAAAATCAGAATTTCATGGAGCTGAAGGTCACCCTTGGGCCAGCTGTGGTCACCATGGTGCTGGAAATGTCATGTCCAGCCAGAGCATTTGTTTTGCTTTCCTATTGTCTGCTGTGCTAAAGAAAGCTTTGTTGGCAAATAGACTTCATGGGAAGTTTATCTCCCGGCTGCTGACTCTGTGCAAAACAAAACAAAACAAAAAAATAAAAAAGAAAGAAAGAAAGTAATAATAAAAAGAATCCGACATAAATTCCTGGGAGGAATCAGGAGGTCATGTTTAAAAATAAAATAAAATAAAGGAAGGAAGAAAAAAACTGCACCAAACAACCCAGCAGCAGCAGCTTGAGGATGAAGAGAAGTGCTGTGGGCTGAGGAGTAATGGTTTGAAGTTTGCATCGTTATCAAAGGGACGTGCCCCACATTTACAAAGCTCTCTGAAATGTATCAGGGCTTGTGCAGCATAATGGGAGCAACCTGGGGGTCGGTCAGACCCTCCTTCAAGACCAGGAGGGCCAAAATGAAGATTTGCATGAGGCATTGCAGCTCGTCACCCTGCAGGAGAGAGACCTTGCAGGGGCTGGGTGAGAATCTCTGGCTCATGTTCGTAGCTGTGCTCATTAACGAGGTCCAGAGGTGTCTGTACCTCCCCTGTCTAATTGCAAAAGGGGAAACTGAGGCACACAGAGGCTGGCCTTGCCCAAGTTGCCCTTTTGCACTGAAAGCAAACACATTCCCTCTCCCTGGTGCTCGTCCCTGTGCTGGTGCCACTCTGTTCAGAGGCAGGCTGCCTTTCCCAAGGCTGGATCTCCTGCAGCCCTCAGGATTATTCAGCACATCTCCCTCCTGACCTGCCACAGGCTCCTTTATTCCCTGCTGGGCTCCCCAGGTGGATTTGCCAGCACAGCTCATTCCTGCCCTGCAGGACCTCTGCTATTTCAGGCCAGGCTGCCTGCAGCTCCCCCAGGTTCCTCTCCTCCATCCTCCCTGCAGCTGCTGACAGCTGTACAGACCCTGTGCAGCTTCAGCAGCATGGCCAGGTGACACTTTGGCTTGGGCACAAGGTCTCCCCACCTGGGATTGGCAGGGAGGGGAAATCTAGGCTGTCACGTCCAATTACATTTTTCCCTGGGTGACCTTTGTTTCCATAACACAATTTTTATTATTTGACTTTGTAATATTGATTTTGATTTCCTTTTTTGATTCGTTTTCCTTTCACTCTTTTCCTGCAGGGAGTGACTTGGTTCACCTTCAGCATCTGCTTGCTCTGTGGTGTGAGGCAGGAAGGGTCACTTGTCCGTGGAAAATGACCTGGAAGAAAAGCAAGGTTTTAAAGAGGGCTTTGTGTGTGAGCTAGGCTTGCTTCTGGTGCTCTAAATTGGGCCCCTCCATCCTGTCCTTCCTGAACACCCCTTGGCTTTATGGTGAGTTGTCTCCCTCATCCAGGGGTGGATGGGAACTGCATTGCAATGAAGCAGCTCTGGATGTGGAGCTCCTCCAGTCCTTGCTGGCAGCAGGAGCAGCAGGAGCACCTTCTCCTTGGAAGGAAGAGCTTTCCACAGAAATGTGTTCACCTCCCTGTGCTCCATCTTCAGCAGTGACCAGTAATGATGCCTCAGATGAAGGAAGAGCTCAGTTGCAGCAGGCAGAGTCTAAAGTGCATTTCCTACAGTCCTGGTGTGTGCAGCAGCCTGTGCCACGAGATGACAAACTGACAAACTGACAAAGTGACAAACTGACAAAGTGACAAACTTCCCTCTCCCCTGCCTGCTCAGTGCCCAGAGGTCTGTGATGCAGTGTGGCACTGGGTGATGTCCAAGCCATCCAAAGGGCCTGGGACCATCTGTGTCTCTGGGAAGGTGCCCCCATTATCTGCAAGGGGAAAGCACTGCCCCAGATATTCCATTCCCTTCCTCTGAAAGGAGCAGGGCCTTCCTCCAGTTCTGTCCCCCGCAACACAAACTCCAGAGCCAGGAGGGTCAGGGCAGGCTTCAGAGACCCTGCTCAGAGCTGCTTTTACTCTTCAGGGACAGCACAGATGGACCATGATGTGGTCAGCAAAGTCAGCAGCTGAGCTCCAGCCATGCACAGCAAAGATCTTTATTCAATTATCTGCCAGGATGCCAATAAGCCCAGGAGGATGAGGCATCGATGTGAACCCCCACGTGTGGGGGTGAAGGGACAGCCAGACTGTGAGCACTGAGAAGTGCTGACAGAAACACCTGGGAGTGCCAGACACCTCGTTAGCCAGTGAATCCTGTGCTGGTGATTCACACGCTTTTGTTTCCTCTGTGAAATATAGTCCCCACTAGGGGGAAAAGATTAAACCAGAGAAAGAACCTTTACAGCCTTCTCTCCCTCCACCCTCACCTTCCTCATTACTTTAAATGTACAAAGAGTTTGTCATAAACTGTTTAATCTCTCTCTCAGTTTTTAATAATCCCAGGGCTTGGGGTTCTTTTCAGCGTCCTCCTCAGATCCACCTCATCCTCCTGTGGCAGCGTGGGGCCAACAATTTTTTTCCCCTATTTACTTATTTTCACAAAGACTAAGAAAAAGACATCAAAAAGCTTTACTATAAGCTGCCACTTTAACAGAGATATGTGAAAGTGCTATTTATTTATTTTTTGATTAATCCCCCAGTCCCAGTGGCCTGAGTCTCTCCCTCCTGCCCACCTGACTGTTGGTGTTTTACAGATGGGGAGCCCTGAAACATTGAGTGACCCGCCCCAGACATCCAATGGCTGTGTTGGACTGGAGATTTGTCTGGGGAACAAAACAAAACAACAAACCAAAGGTCTGTGACCCAGCAGGGAAGGGACCAAGGTGCTTCAAGGTTGGAATGTTGCAATAGGACAAGGGGTAATGGCTTTAAACTGGAAGAGGGTCAATTAAATTACATATAAGGAAGGAATTCTGTACAATGAGGGTGGGGAGCCCTGGCACAGGTTCCCAAAGAAGCTGTGGCTGCCCCTGGATCCCTGGCAGTGCCCAAACCAGGCTGGACAGGGCTGGAGCACAGTGAGAGGTGTCCCCTACTCCTTTCAGGGGGTTTGGAACCAAATGACCTCTAAGGGTCCCTTCCAGCCCTGCCCATTCCATGATTCCATCGCCCCTTGTCCCACCTGCAGGCAGAGGACAGCGAGCCCCTAAGGGATGACACCTGCCGGGCTTTTCTCCTCTTCCTGGCCCCGAGGCTTCTCCTGGCTGGGGCTGCGCAGGGCGGGGGGAGCCGGCGGTGGCCCCCAGCCCCATGCGCCGGCTGATGCTGCCCTCTAGAGCCTGCACCCAAATCTCGCCTTTTTCAAGGAAAAAGCTGCGAGGAAGCGAGTCCTGACAATCCTGACAGTCAGAATGGGAGAACCGGTGGAAACTCCCCACGAGGTGAGAGCATTCAGGGGGACCAGCCCACGGCCAGGGGGGATGCACAGGGGGAGCCCTGACAATCTGCCCAGACCATCAGGTCTCCAAATAAAAATGAAAATAAAAATAAAAATAAAATTTAAAAATAAAACTAAAAATAACAACAATAATAACAAATTATTATTATTATTATTATTATTATTATTATTATTATTATTATTATTATTATTATTATTATTATTATTACTACTACTACTACTACAACAACAACAACAACAACTTGTCTCTCACCCCAGCACACTGGGCACCAGGGTCTGTCACACAGCTGGGACCACCAGCCAGGTACCATCAGCTGCTGTGCCAAAAAACCTCAACACTGACCCTTCCTCCAGGAGGTGGAAGTGGGGATTTGCCCAAAGTCAGTGTCTCCCATTTGCCTTTTTTTTTTTCCTCTTTTCCTCGTATGAACTTTGATGCAGATTGCATCAGGTGTATTTTCCAGGGGACTGACACAGAGTTCTGTCCCTTTCTGAGTCTCTCACCCAGAGATCTCTCCTGAGGAGAGGAGCACAGTCAGAGCTGATTGCTCCTCTGAGTCTCTCACACTCAGAGTGTGTCCCCCATGATTGTGCTTCTCCTTCCCCAAACAATTCCTCTCCTCCACCTCATACTGGCATCCCACTCCTATTTTTTCCACCCCTGAATACCTCAGAGGAGTTGCAGCCATTAATAGGAGATGATGATCTTGCCCTTCAGCTTTAGTTGCTTCCAATAATTTTTTTTTTCACCATTTCCCAGTGGGAAAACCTCCCACCCCTCAGGCTGAGCAGGGGTAGGGCACATGGGGTCACTGTGGTGTGTTCGTCACTTGGGATGAGTGTTTGTCACACTGGATAAGGTTTTTCAGTGAGTTTTTGGAGTCTTAATCAAACTGCAGCTATCCTGAGCAGCGATTTTATCAAGGCCAGTGCTGGTGCAGAAGGCATTGTGCAAGGGGGTATTTGGCTAAACTGCATTTCCCTAAATAATTTCCCTTAATAATAATAATAAAATTAATTTAATAATAACAAAATTATTATTATTATTATTATTATTATTATTATTATTATTATTATTATTATTACCCTTTAAATAATTTCCCGGTTATTCCATGCTACTAAAGCCCACTCTGACAGGATTTTTTAGGGTGAATGGCCACTTCCCCCTGGGATTTCTGCAGGGACAGACCCAGCAGGACCTGAGCCCTGATCCCACAAACTGGAGGGGAACAGGAGAGCAGGGCTGGGATAGATCAGCCGGGATTTGGGCTGAGCCTCACTAGAGGGCAGGAGAGCTCTGTAACTGCGCAGCTCCAGCCTCCCTGGCATTTCTTGCACAATTCCCCCGTTCAGTGGGTCAGTTGTACAGCTCCGTGACTCAGGAAATGACCCTGTGGGGCTGCACTTGGTGGCTGTGGCTTTCCCGAGGTGCTGCCAGCCCGTCTGGGGCAGCCTCCAGAGAGGGGTTCCACCATCTGCAGGTCTTGCTGCCACGGAGTTTCTCCCAGCGAAGAAGTATTTGGGGAAGGAGGCTCCAGATGTTGCCCCCACATCTGGCACGTCTCTGGCTGCAAGGTGAACTTTAGCACTGCGCTCTCATCTGATAACAAAGCAGGTACCCAACATATTCTTCATTTCTTCTGCCTGATGTAGCATCAGCACCTGAAAATTTGGCTCTTTGTAGGGTGTTCCAGCATTGCTCCCTCTGGAAGGTAATCAGCTCCTGCCATCCCTTTCCCTGTACCCAAATGTGCTGCCAGAGCCATCCCTGTGGGTCTCCCACTGCTCTGTACCAGCCTGGAAAGGGACATCTCTCTTCACAGATCTCCTCCTGCTCTCCAGCCACAGCTCTGCCCTTAACAACACTCTCAGATGGACACAATCAGCTCTGAGCTGGTTTTCCCCAGCTGACTCCAGGGGATATTTAGAAGCATCAGGTTTTCCCAGCGTTGTGAGTTCCACCTTAATGCAGAAACCACGAGAGAAACTCCAGCATCCCCCGGAAGGCAACACATCATGGGCACAACGGGGCTTTTTATATCAGAGACTATGAAAAGACCTTCCAATTTAGTAGCTGTTCTGTTCATAACTCACATTATTGCACACACGCTCCTTCTCCCTTGCCCAAGTCTGAAAACGGGAGGGTGTAAGAATAGCAGCTTGTTACTTCATCTGTCTGCTTCCTGTGTGTACTGCCAGTCGGGTCTGCTCTCATTAGCATCACCCTCTGCAGCTCCCTGTTACTACTGCTCACTAATACCAGTGAGTCAGCACAGCCCAGCGTGGCTGCAACAGCCACCATCTACATCTGTGTGAGCCAGAGGAAAGCCTCCACCTAAATCTTGCTTTTTTTAAATTGGATTTATTAAGCAAAATGCACTCAGGAGCTCTCCACAAGCCTCTCAGTGAAAAAATTAATGAGAGAAAAATGCATACTCTGCCTCGTAGACATTTCTTCCTCTTCCTTCTGCCCAGCCCTGGGTGTGTGTGAGATGTTTAAACAGGCTCATGAAGTCACTTTCAAAGTTGTGTGTAAGGAAAGCTTACAGAAATAGCAGCCTTGTGAATGATTTATTTGATAAAGGAAGTAAACAGCCTCTGACAGCTCACCAGGCTGCAGATTTATTGGCCTGTAGCAGAAGGCTACCTGTAAGTCATTGTTGAGATGTTTGTCCCTAATTAAGTTGTAGAAATGAGTTCATTTTCAAACAAGACCATAATTATTTTATTATTGCCCGGAGCCCTCTCCCCGGGCTCTGCTGTCACCTCCCTGTGGAGTGAAGCCGCTTGTCCCCAGGGCTCGGATTACAGCAGTGTGTGCAGGCTGGGGTGGCAGACCCGGGGCTGGGGGTGCCAGGGAGCAGGAGCAGGGTCACAGAGCTGGCTGGGGCGGCTCTGGGGCTTCCAGCAGCCCTGCTGGGCAACCTGGGCTCATGTTTGCCTGCCCTGAGCGAGGGCTGGGGGTGTCTGTGGATGCTGTGAGGATGCTCTGGGGCAGCAGCACTGGTGGCCTGTTGCAGTCAGCTTTGCACAAATCCCACCTTTGCTCCCTTTTCCTAGGATCACAGAATCATTAAGGTTGAAAAAGACCTCCAGTATCATCAAGTCCAACCTTCTAGTGAGTACCACCACGCCCACTAACCCATTCTATTCATTTTTTGAACACTTCCAGGCACAGTGACACAACCACTGCCCTGGGCAGCCTGTTCCAACGCTTAACCACTCTTTCCATGAAGAAATTTTTCCTAATATCCAACCTGAACCTTTTGGCATAACTTGAAGCTGTTTCCCCTTGTTCTGTTGCTGGCTGCCTGGGAGAAGAGGCTGACCCTCACCTTGCCACAACCTTCTTTCAGACAGTTGTAGAAAGTGAAATGTAATTGATTAATTTTAATTTTGCTGCTGACTGCAACAAAAGAAAGGTTCTGCCATGGCAGTGAATTTGGGAAAAGGCAGAACCTGTGAGGCCTGAGGAGATGCTGAAGGGTCAGGAGCATCAGCAGGACATTCATGGACAGCTCAGGATGGGGGTGCCAGCCGTGCATCCCAAGGATTGCATTTTGGGGGGAAAACCACCTGGGTTTGTAGGAAAAGACTGAGGGAGGTGGGGCTGTTCAGCCTCGAGAAGAGACCACATTAATGTGTGTAAGTGTTTAAAAGGGGGTGCCAAGAAGGTACAGCCAGGCTCTTCCTGGTGGTGCCAACCACTCGGGCACAAGGAAACAGGCAGAAACTGATGCACACCAAGTTCCACCTGGACACAAGGAAGGATTTCCTGCCTGTGCAATGCCCACACACTGGGACAGACAAGAAAGGGCGTGGAGTGTCCCTCACCAGAGATATCCCAGACCCGTCTGGTCACAGCCCTGTGCCTGTGCTGACATGACCCTCCTTGAGCAGGAGGTTGGACCCACTGTGGTCCCTCCCAGCCAGACACATCCCTGGATCCTGATGTCCATCCTGGGATTCTGATCCTCATCCCTGGATCCTGATGCCCAGCCCTGGATTCTAATCCTCATCCCTGGATCCTGATGCCAATTCCGGTATTCTGATCCCATTCTGAGATCCTGATGCTCATCCCAGAATTCTGATCTTCATCCCAGGATCCTGATCTCCATCCCAGAATCCCAAAACCCATCCCAGGATCCCGATGCCCATCCCTCGATCCCTTTGCCCATCCCGGGATTCCATCCCAGGATCCCGATGCCCATCCCTCGATCTCGATGCCCATCCCTCGATCCCTTTGCCCACCCCGGGGTTCCATCCCAGGATCCCGGTGCCCATCCCTCGATCCCTTTGCCCACCCCAGGGTTCCATCCCAGGATCCCGATGCCCATCCCTCGATCCCCTTGCCCACCCCGGGGTTCCATCCCAGGATCCCGGTGCCCATCCCAGGATCCCGGTGCCCATTCCGGGGCTCGGCGGTTCCGTGCCGGTTCCGTGCCGGTTCCGTGCCCGCCCCGCCGCCGGCCCCGCCCCGCGGTTCCCTTTGTGGCCGGGAGGCGGCGCCGGGCGCTGGGCGTGCGCGGCGGGAGCCCCGGGCCGCCCCTTCCCGTCGCGGCCCGCGGAGCGGGGCAGGGGGCGGGCGCAGCTCCACGGCCGCCGCTGGAGCCGCTCCCGCATCGCGCCCGGCAGCAGCGGGAGCCCGGCAGCCCCGAGCGCCGGCTCCGTGCGCCGCCGGGCCTGAGCGCCGAGCGCCGCCTCCGACATGTCCGGCAAGATCGAGAAAGCAGGTGAGCGCCGGGAGCGAGGCCCGGGGCAGCGCGGGAGGGGGGACGCGCCGGGGCGGCCGCGCTCGCCGCCCGCCCCGCGGAGCCGCCGGAGGAGCCGGAGCCGCCGGGGCTGAGGGAGCTGCGGGAGGTGCCGGCGGCGCCGCGGGCCTGGCGGGCCCGGCGGGGCGGGGGGAGCCGGGCAGGGACCCCCGCGCCCGGCCAGGTTCCCCCGGGGGCTCCTGACAGCGCGGGCGGGCAGCGGGGCCGGGGCTGGGCCCGGGGCCGCGGGGGATGCTCTGCGCGTCCCCCCGGGGGCTGCTCCTGCGGTGCCCGGGCGCTGTTTGGCTCGGGCTTTGTGTCTCCTCCGCGTTTTCCTTTTTCCTCGTTGTTTGCCTCTTTTTCCCCCTAGTTCCTTTATTTTATTTTTTGTGTTCTCACACCCGTTCCGTCCTTGCCGTGCAGCCGAGCATCAGCACAGCCGGGCGCTGCAGCGCTTTGGGGCCTACGCGCAATGATTAATTTCAACTTCTCCCAACTTTCCTCTCCTGGTGTTTGTGCAGGATGAGAAAAGACGAGTCCGTGGGCAAATGTCAGAGGGACCTTGCAGGTTTTTTTTCCTCCCTCTTCCCCTCTGCCTGGGGTGCTCACGAGAGCCAGAGCCAGGGGAGGCTGCTGAGGTTCCTCCAGCTCTCACAAGGAAACGCTCAAGCACGGATCATATTGTCTCTCTGTGCTTCTGGAGTCGTGCCTGGTTCTCAGTTGTCACTTTAGATGGTTGAATGACCCTGTTTTTCTCTGTAGCGGGAGTAGTACGCCTAAAGATTCAATTAGTGTTGTGCAAATCAAGCAGCGAAGTTACGTAGTTTAATTATGTTGCATTTAATTAGCAGAGGAGAAATCGATGCTGTTTTGTATATTTCATTGTGGGGAATAGCTCGGCTGTCTCCTCCTGGGGAGCGCGGGGTGGGAGCATCCAGGCTTCCCAGGGCAGCAGCCGGGGATGCAGGAAGGATCCCCGGCTCCAAGGAGTGCGGTCGGTCGGTAGCATCTCCCTGTGGCCGTGCTCATCCCGGCCGGGTGTGCTCCGTGTGCTGTGCGGCGGCCCCGGGGGATGAGCAGCCTGCCGGCCGCCTCTCGGTGCAGCACCTCGGCGTGCTTCCAGCCCTCCGCGCTGAGTTACTGTCTAACAAGTGTGCTCTCGGCATCAGGGGACAAATGTTACTCCAGAAATATCCCAGGTTAATCCCGTGCACCGTCCCTTTCAGAGGATCCCGACGTAGCTTTGCTCCTGCTGAGCTTTTCCGTGCTTGTCCCTTACTCCAGCGAGCAGGGAAGGTGTTAGCAGAGTACACAGACCTCGGGCCAGCTCTGGAATAATTGCCACTTGTTTATGCTGGAGGTGAATTTGGCTTGGGATTTAGTAACTGTAGACAGTAATTACAGACGTATAAATAAGTGATCACGTTTTGTTTATTCGCGTGCAGTAAATAACCCTGGGAGAATAGTAAATAGAGCTCCACACCAGAGAGGCATGGTGAGGAGTTCAGGCACAGGA
The DNA here is from genome assembly GCF_037042795.1 of Molothrus aeneus. Taxonomy (NCBI): domain Eukaryota; kingdom Metazoa; phylum Chordata; class Aves; order Passeriformes; family Icteridae; genus Molothrus; species Molothrus aeneus. The sequence continues at coordinate 7,148,628 of NC_089664.1, read as the reverse complement.
AGATGACTCTGGAGACACACACAAACTCAGCACGGTTCCATAAACAATAGAGCAGTGAGGCCAAGAAATACCATATAAATATAAAATGCCATATAAACTATCATATAATAGCAATAAAATGCCATATAAAAGTCATACGCTGCACAAGCTAGAGACCAGCCACACTGAGCTCCCACTGAAAAATTCAAGGATGGTGCAAGATCCATCCCCAGGTCGGTGCTGTGAGTGTGCAGGTGGAAGATGCAGTGAGAGAAGCCCTGATGCATGGACATTTGTTCTAATGCAAGTCTGTCACAGTGATGATTTGCTGAACAAGAGAAACTATAAATCTGGGAATCTATCATCGTTCAACTGCTTGTACTTTAATTTCTTTAGGAAGGATATTAAAAAAAATAATCCAGTCCAAATATAAATGGGAAGAGAAGAGACAGGAAAGGAGGGCTGGGAGCCAGCTGTTCCAGAGCAGGACTGTCTCCATGTCTGTTCCTGAGTGTTTGAACTTCTGATTGACACAAACAGTTTGGTTAATAGCGTCACCGAATAAACACAGCCTGTAACACCACAGCCACTCAGGGGTAATGTTTGTCAAAACGTGTACAGTAGCAGAACAAAGGATACAGACTCATGAAACAAATGCCGTGAGGTCCAAGGTCTGTGCATTTGTGTACATTCGAATTTATTTTTCTTACAGGGACAGAAATTAATGCATTATGTTATAAATAAAATAGACTATTGCCTGGTCACAAGCCATGGTGACAAACTTTGAAGTGGGCTTTGGTTTAACTGGTGTGTCCATCTAGACAGCCTGCTGGAAAAAATGTGTTACCCCTTGCAGGGTTAGACCCCCCAGAGACGCTCAGACATCTGCTCCCTGGGTCCTTAACTGAAACACCTTGTTGGCACTCAATAAAAAACAATAATAAATGATTAGAGATAACAGCTTCCATCCTGTCCATGAGGGAAGAGCAGACAAGGCTCCCTCTGGAGCCTCTCAGTGCTGCTGTTTAATCAACAGAAGGGTCACTGTAGAGCAATTCAGAGCTCTGCTTTGGAGTGAAGGGCAGCCATCTGGTAGTGTAGAAGATGGTGTATTTGGGGTTTGCTAGTGTTAGAGCCCCTGCTTTGTTAGGCTCCCACCAAGAGACTTCCAGACACTTTTCCAAAGCAGAACCCTCCTTGGCTGGGAGAGAAGGAATGGCCATTGGCTTCTCTTTACTCCAGAACTGTGACTTTTTGTCTTTACTTTCAGAAAATATTTGCTCTCTCCCTTTTTGATGTGAAATCCAAAATAGAGATGCCAAGAAAGAGCAGAGAAGGTCACAGATTCTGCTTTGGTTTCCTGTTACCATGGCGATGCACGAATTCCTGTTTTTATTTACCTGATGGATTACGTGCTGCAGGGAATTCAGCTACTCTGCATCATTCAGGGAGAGTAAGGGAGGAATTAGACTCCAAAAGCTTGTCATGATACAAGTCAAAAATGCCCTTTTATTAAAACCAAAGAACATATGGGTGCCATATTTTGAAGGTTTATTCTACTTGGTGTTTTCACTCTTAGTCTTGTTATTTCTTTCAGGGTTTTCATTTTCCAATAGCTGCCTGCTAAAGGTTGTTTGAGAGAGCTGTTCCAGGTGTTAGCTACCTGGAGTGCAGGCAGTCATCTCTATTTTGCTCAGGACTCAATGGGATGTGTTTATTCCCAGTAGACCAAAAACACTGTTGGCTTTACCTTTTACTCATAAGCACTTGCCTGATAATCAAATTCACCTCAAATTGTCACCCTTTAGTATTGGTGGGTTAAACATCTGGGGGTAATTCCAGGAGAACTCTGTTCTTAAGAAAATTACAAAATTGAGGAAACAATTCAGGAGGTCACATTATTCCCATCTCCGTAGGAATTTAATGTTCTGTCTGGAGTCCTTTGTGCCAATTTATGTGATCCTGAATTGTTCATCTGTGGATGTTTTTGTACAAATGTGAAGTTTCCTGGAGATTTTGTTTTTGCAGAGGGTATATTTTGAACTGTCATCGTGCCTTGGATCATTTTATGGAAATTAGCCTGCCTGTTTTATATACCTGTACAGTTTTATGCAGTTTCTCTTTGTCTGTCATGCTTAGGTGGGTTACTAGGCAGGACTCTCTCAGTTCTGTTGTGCTTTCACAGCTGCACCATATTTCTCAATATTAAGTGAGGGGTTTCAGGTTAGAAAATTTTGCAGTTGACCAGCTTAAGTGCTTCTCTGCTTGTGATTTTCAAGCAGAACAGGAGTTACCTGCAAATCTGAAAATTAGACCCTTCAAAAAACTTCCCTCTCAACCCCAAAGGTAATTCAGTTCCAATTCTTCCTTAGTCAGGCTTTTAGCACCTCCTGTTTCCTCCTGTGTGCTGCTCCCATAGAGACATCATCCCACGTGTGTTTCACTGTAACTTCTTTAAACAGCATCAGCCATTCAGGCTGTGTTGTATTGCACTCAAGAGTTCATTTAGTGGTTGGTTTTGTACTGGGTGCTTGGTAATTTGCACTGATCACATGGTCAGGGACAAGATGATCGCTGGTTTCTACAGAATGGCACAAGGAGCAGAATTTGGCATCTTTTGTAGGCCACTGTAGGTTGACAGGTGGCGTGTTCCAAAATGCAGCCTGTGGGATAACTGCTGCAGGATTGAGGTGGTCTTAGCAGTTGTAAGAAGGAAGTGGGCAAGGAGTGGAGAAAGAAGACAGCTGAAGGCTACTGGAATGTGAAGCAGCTGGGTTGTGCCTTAGTCAGTGAAAATCAGAAACTGGAAACAATTGCTAAATTTATTTTCAGCGTAAGCAATCGTTTTCCTTGAACCACAGTGGCTAAATATATCTCTTGGTTGTGATTTTTATGTGGTGGTAACTCACTGGCTCTTGCTAACCTCCTGGCAGGCAGAGAGAGGAATGGAAGTTCACTGTCAGTCAACATCGTAAAACAAACATCCCTCATTTAGATCTCTTGATTCACTTGTGTGGCTCTGCTTGCTGCAATGTATTGCCTGAGTGGAAGAAACCTGGGTGTTTGTTTCTAGGGAAGGGAGTCAATCTGTAACTCTTCTTTCAGGTTTCCTTGGGGTTTTGTTCATATTTTTGGAAGTTCTGAATTGCAGTTGATGCTCCAGTAACTCTATTGTAGGTGCAGATAGATTCTAATGCAAAGGTGTGGTCTTTCTTTTTAAAGAAATATACATTAAGACCTTATTTATTCCAAAGTGGAAAGCCTGAGGGTAAAATTGGCAAAATGAGCTTTGCTGTTGATTTACAGATCTTTGGAAGGAGAGCATTCCATCCAGAATCTTAACAGCATTTGAACTGCAAGTGAAGGAACACAAAGAGTTAACTTTCTAAACTTCATTTTAAAGAAGCTGGAGAGATGTTGTCCCTTCCTTGGCAGAGGCATTTGATGGCTAATCAGGTTTAATTCAATCACTCAATCATTTATGTGTATTATAGGTAGCTCTCAGTTGAGCTAGTGGGAGCTGGAGTTGTTTGTTACCGTAGCACCCAGTTTGGAAGATCCCTTGTACCCCAGCAAAGGTAAGATGATAAAGAACATTTTCTGTCTTTGTGCCAGATAAAACACCTGAAACTATGTTGTATATTAAAAATAACAAATTACATGTCAGAATTACAGGTAAGGTGATTTAATAGCCTCCTTCCTCTCTCCCCCTCCTCACCACACCCATCATTTTGCATAGTTTGAATACATGTAGTGGATGTAACTTGTTCAGTTTTCCAAAGCACATAGTCACAACATTTTTTTCTGCTGGAATTGGAGATTTGAGATCTTTTGCTACTTTGGGAAGCTCTTTTCCTCTGTGTACTGTTGCTTAGCATGAAATGAATCCTTCCAGCTTATATTCTGCCTGTACAGACATTACATTATCTAGAGAAAAATCCTATACATGGAGAGGGGTCCTTCAGCTTCTCAGATTTGTGACAGAATAGGCTTTTCTCTTTGAAAAGAATTGAAAATTTATTATGCTGTAAGTGCCTGAATACTTGAAAAATTCTGCTTTGGAGTTACATTTTTCCTTTTTGTTTGTTAGCATATGACTATGGGATTCAGCCAGTGTCATGGAAAGAGTATTAAAATCACATAGCTATTGCAAGGATATTAGCTTGGTTATTTGTAATTTTTTTCTAAATAACTAAAATTTGGTTACAGTTGAGAAATACTGTAGAACATGAGGGGATGGTAAGGGTAGAACAGTGTGTCATTCTCAGGGCTTGAAATCAAGAAAAGGGAGAACAAGTGGAAGGAAAATGAGATTTATTGTCTTTGCAAGTTTGAATTTGCAGCCCCAGCGCTGCAAGGTGTATAAAAAGGTGGCCAGAGAAGGAAAAAGAAGCATCACATGTTGATGGAATGGGTTGAAAGATGAGAAAATTGAGAGGATGCCCAACCCAGCAGTGATGGGAGAGGAGGGAGCAGGGGCTGAGTTGCGTGCGAGGAGAGCAGAGGGGAGAGGACAGGAGGATGGCAGAGGGAGAAACCAGGCAAGGAGGACGTTCCCAACGGCTTTCATGGAGTCTGTTCCAAGGCACAGAGACAGAAGATGAATTTCAGCAACCCAGAAAAGCTGCAGGAATCCTGCAGGTTGGGACGTGCTGCCAGAGGAATGTTCTGCACTTGTGCTGTTCACGTTTTATTGCATCCTGACAAATTACAGCTTTATTCCCTGACCCACAGCATCCACTCTTAAAAATACATTTCCAATCTCTTCTTAAGGTGTCTGGCAGTGACAGAGCAAACAATTTCATCTGTGTGAGTGAGAAATGATGTCCTCACATGTTCTGTGGAGCAGCCTGAGAAGGCTGATGGATCACGTTATTGATCTGCTTTCATTTGGGTTGCATATTTCAGTGAAAGCTCTCCAGCTTGGAAACAGTCTCTTCATGTTAAATCCCTTTGCTGTTTGAGCTGCTAGCAGAGCTCACCTTCTCTGGGGTTTGTAAGAAAATGTTTCCTTGTTGAGAGCAAGGGAGAAGTGAATAGAAAGAAGTAGAGGGAAAAGCCTGTATCAGTGTTCACTTGGTGTTGTGGGAGGTACAATATTCACAGTATTTGGGAGGACTGGTTCTCCTACACCTCCTTTCTATTGTATCATATTTAGGAAAGTATCTAAAAGATCTGAGAATTAACAAGAGCTATATTCTAAATAATTTTTTTGTTCTCATTTTATAACCACTCTGAGGGTCGAACAAGCACAGGTGGCACTGAAGAAGAGATTTCTTAATTATAGAAATGAGGCTTTTTGAATTGAAAAAAAAAAGCATGCTTTGCATAATCCTTATCTGGGTGACAGTGTCTGCTCCTTTGGGTAGAGTTTTTCTGGTGCCATGACAATGCTGTGCACTTTGTGATGTAAGTTAACATCTTGGCATGGCCATCAGTTCCTCTGAGGAAATCCTAATCCATTATTCTGCCCAAGGAGAGAGGTTAAAGCTTGCTTGCACTCTCATGCTCTCATTCTTTCTCTCTGAAGGCTTCATGGGGGGATGCCCTTTGTTGAGTACTTAACATATTCACTGAACCAGTCCCATTTATATTCTAAACAAGATCTTTAATTTCATCCCTGACGTGTACAAAATCTTGGGGTTTGAAAGAAAATTTTCCTTTTCAGGCTTCTGGAAAGAAAGGAAAAAAATCAGTGGAGGTTAAAATCAAAGAATAGTTACTCACAGCTGGTAAGGTTGGAGGAAGCAGACACAGCAGCTTGGTTGGTTGATTAAACCTTGATAGAATTTTACTGGGAGACTGAATAAATAGTTCTGTATCCATTCAGCTGTACTTTGCAGGGAGTCTTTAATAATTGAAATGGGAACCAAAACAAGTGTGTTCCAAATGTGCAGCACATATTGTTTTATCCCTTACCTTCTGATGGGTTTTTTTGGGTCCTGTCTGTGCTGCCCAAGAGGTTCTGCAGTAGCCTCAGGAATTAATTCCATATTTAGAAAGTTTCCTTTACGAACCAAACATCACAAAGGGCACCCAGGGAGATCAATATTGCAGTTCTGGTTGTAGAGTACATTCCAATCAATTCTGGAGAGCAGAGCTCAGTGAATCCATCTGACAATGGGTTCAGTTAGCAGGACAATACTGTTTAAACACAGTTTTTCTTGGGTGTTTTATGATCCTTTCAGTTGTGCTCTAACCATATTAACTTTGTCAATTTGAGCATTTTGCCTTTCTTTTTTTTCCTTTTTAATGCTTAATACAGCCTTGCATTTCACAGTTGACAGTGTGCTGCAGCTTTCATATGCAAGAAAATGAAATATCCCTTTTTGGATATATATTTTCCATCTTATTTTTTTAAGTCTACATTTTCTATTTTTCTTAGTAGAATTATATATAAGAATAATACATTTGAGGAACTAGGGAATTCTGCCAAGAGGTTTAGTTAGAACTCATCTATGAATTTACAGGGATTTGCACAAAATGTAGAGCACTGGTTTGTGCAGGAGATGGTTTGTTTGTATAAATACCCTTGAAAGGTCACATGAAATCAGATGTTAAGGTTGATGCCAGATTCTTGACAGAGCATGGTAAGGGCAGTGCAGGGGTTGAGTTTAACTTTTACTGCTTGGAATTGCTTCTCCAGAGCTACTGTGTGGGAAAAAATTGTGGTACCCAAAAACATTGTGCATCTGAAAGTCACATGACTTAAAAAAAAGTCCATAATCTTGTATTGTTACAAGCAATACCTAGAACATAGCTGACAAACTGAGGTGGGGAGTTTCTCAGCTTTCAGCTCAGTTTTTCTGTTCTTTTTATGTGTGTAGCTGTTTGCTCTTTGCCATTGGAATCAGTGGCACTTCTGTCCCCTGCTCTGTCTGGGACGTTGTTTTACAGGAGAAACACTTTGGAACCACCCTGTTAAAATGATGGAGTGAATTTAAGGAATGGTGCTTAAAGTACATGAGCTGGCACTCTCAACTCTGCCCAGTTTTGTGATATTCAGGTGCACAAAAATCCCTTTAAAGAAGAACCAGTGAGTCTCCATGCATAACTTGGCACTTCTCTCAGAGATAAGTTTGCTCCTTGTCTGCACCTCTCTTCCTCAATCTGTAACATCCTTACATAAGGCAGTGTGATAGCTCATCCATCCTCTGTTACAGCTCTTGGACTTACTGGCCAATTTCTGTCAAACTTCGTGGAGGAAGGGATATTAAAATTTGTTTAAATTTCTGCACATTTTCAGTAGAAGGCTGAGGAGATCAGAGAGGCTGCAGATAGGGTCTTCATTGTGGCAAAATTGAAAATGTAGCTGTCCCATGTTTGTAGCCATTTGGCAAACGTGACTTGTGAATGGCCTGGAATGGGGAATGCCAAGGAAAAGCAAAATCTTTGGGGGAAAAAAAGCAAATATGTGTGTTTTGGAGACAGTTCAGAGGAGCCAGTCGAGGGCAGTGAAGGGTGGGCTGCCAATAAAAGGCTGGTAACAATTGCAGGGCAAAGAAACACTTAAAAACCATGCCAGGAGAGAATTTGTTCTTGTTAACTCTCTATGCCTATTTCCAGGTAGCCTTTAAACAAAGATGGTTTTGTTCCTGTGTGTCTTGGGTGAAAGCACTTGTATAAATTCCCTAAATATTCATTGGCAGCACTTATTCTTAGATTTTATCCTGAAATACAACCTGCTTCATTAGACCTCAGAGGTGAGGTGTGTGTTTCACTCAGAGGGCTCCCTGGGGACATCAGGTGCACCACAAATGATACCCAGGAGAATTTCCCTGAGCTTCCATTTGGCTGGCAGCCTGCTGAGTGCCAAGCTCCAAGCTCCAAACCCTCTTTTGCCCAGGGCAGAGGAAATTATCTTTAAATCCTGAGGGTCTTTTGGCAACAAGGTGTGTAAGGGTGTTAATAACACTAAAAAGGATGTTGGAAGGTTGTTGATTGCCCATGTCATTGTTTGGGTACTTCTCAAGTTCTGTAAGGACTTGGGACTGGTATAAATAATTTTACCTAAGGTTAGAACTATTGGTTATCCACTCTGTTGGAGCTCCACTGGTAATGTCACCAAAAAATTCCCCCATCCACTGTGGGCACAGCTGCTTCTGGAATTATTCCCAGCATGCATGAGCTGTTAATATGGCTGTGGATCAGCATCCTGATCCAAGTCTGCAGTGCCTGCAGAACTCCCTTCCCAGCCATGCTGCCAGCCTTGTCCTGTGAGAGGGCTCAGATTCTCCACTGAAGGAGAGGTCAGGCCTTGGAGTAAGTTGCCCAGAGAAGTGGTGGAGTGGCTGTCTCTGGGAGTGTTCAGGAGATGTCTGGATGTGGCTCTTGGGAATGTGGTTTTGGGGAGATTATGGCTGACACTTGGATCAGATCATCTTGAAGGTCTCTTCCAGCCTTGGTGCTCCTGTGGTTCTGGCAGCTAACAGGCTGTTAGTTTTATTATTACTGTTAATTTGTTTTTACCATTTAATTCTTTTCAGATGAGATAATTCATATCTAAAAGCTTTGGCAACATAGTACACTAAGTTTCAAATATTATCATAATGGAAAAGAGTCATACTAGAAATATTAGTACCCAGTTGTATACATTTTAATGAAATTGTTATTCAAAGCTTTTATGTGCAAAACAGTAACACTGGTTTGTGTTGATGCTGCATGCTCTGATCTTAACCTTTGGGATGATAACAAAGCACAAAAACTGGCTCCTCCTGCATCCCCTGCCCTTGAAGGAGTCATTTAGTTAAATTCCTTAATATTTTTGCAGCTGTGGTTGTGGTTTATTAACGGATGCTGCCTTGAAGAACAGTCTGTGTCTGCAGCAAAGTTTTCATTACTCATCTGTCAATACTACCAGAGTAAAACAAATGGGTCTGAGTAGAGGTTTCTCCTCTTCAGTCTAAATAGTTTCTTTCCCTCCATCCCTGCTATTTTACCCAAGAGAGAGTAGAGAATAGTTTTGAGGCAGTGAGTGCAGAGTTGTACTCTATTGGATAGGAAGGTCTGGCCTGCTTTGTCTGTCAGGATTATTTTAAGCCATGATGTTTAGAATTTATTAAATGAACTAGAGGGAATTAAAAACATCTCTTTTTCCCAAAATATTCTCACTTCTACAGCTGTGAAATGCCTTTTATCCTGATTCATACCAGCTGAAGAATCTCCTGAATTTCTCTTTTGCAGTTGGTAAAATAGGATTTGGGGCCAGTTTAACAATTTGCTTGTCAGGAGAAATCTGGGTGAGTTTGGTTTGGTTTTGGTTTGGTTTTGTTTTAACATAGTCCTCAAAATTGAAAATCAGATAACCCAAGACTATTACATCTGTGTTTACTGATGCAAGCTACAAGTTCTGCAGTAATTGCCTTGGCCTTTGGGTGAAATGCAGGAGGCAGTTTATCTGCCTGGGTTTTTATGGGGGTATTTCTGCATGATAACTGCAGATGAAGAGCCCATCTTATTTGGAAGATAACAGGGATGTCACCTCTGGGAGGTGATGGGCATGAATTTCGTGCTGGTGAGTAGAAGAACTGGAGGAGCTGCTGTGATTGAGCAGTGGATAGAAAATGCTCTGGTGTCCCAGGGCAGAGCTGAAGGATGAGCTATAATAAGCAGGGGAGAGGCACTTGCAGAATGCAGGGGTCTGACTCACTTGGCCACGTGCTTCTCTTGAGTTTCACACTTGGCTGTGACAAATATCAAAGGGAGTAGCAGCCAGGCTAGTGAGCAAGGGTGCTGAGAGCAGAGGTCTGTGCTGACCTCTCTCTGTGCATATGCTTTGGGGGGAAATACCAGAGTCCTTGTCTCCTTCTCCTGTTGTGCACGGTGGTTTTCCTTACTTCTTCTGTCCTACTTCAGAAAATCAGGGTGGGGGGAACCTCACATGGCAGTTCCCTGGGCATGAAGGTGTAAAAAGCTAACCCCAGCCCAGTAAAGGCGACTCATAACTGGAGCACTCTGTACCTACATGATGCTGGCTGGTAAATAGGGGCTGGTTTTTTAGCACATGGAGCTGCCATCAACTGCATTTTAAAATCTGTCCAGTGGGAGACTGCTCTGAGAGTGGAAGGAGCCTAAACCTCTGCCAGACCTAGCTGTGAGCATGAGAACCTAGTTTGGAGATAAAAACTGATTAGTGGATAATTCCCCCAGAATGAATAATCTCTGCCTTAAAAGATGAGTTGCAGATGGTTTTGGATGAGAGAGGGAGAGAGATCAGGTTTAAAATGTCATTCTTTCAGTAACCTGAATCTCCTGACCTTACGTGACACTGCAGAGATGATTTCAGCCGAGTAAGACCGGGAGGAGAGGCTGGCTGGGGATGTGCAGCCAGTGCTTCCTGCCTTGGGCTGACCCTGAGCCCCAGTGTTATGTTTACCTGGTAGTTTGAGAGGTCTTTCACTCCACAAGGTCAAGGAAAACTTCCAGAATAGAGAGAGGAGCCATTTGTAACTCCCCAAGTGAGGATTAGTATCTGACATGACTTCTTGAACTATTTGCAGGTTGGTTATGTGTCTACTGATCTTTCACCTTTGCAAAGGTAACAGTACTTGTGTGTTTGCCTGTCCTTGACTGGAAAGGCTGCAGAAAACAAAACTGAAACTTAAAACTAGGTTAAGGACTATTATGAGCAAGCTGTGTCAATAAAGGCCATCATTTTGTGTAGCTGTGCAGCTTTTCAAATTACTCCAGCGAGACTCTCTTTACAAATGCTTTTGTATTTTGTCTGTTGACTCATCCATCTCAACACTCACAGTAACATTTCAGTGCTGTCTTATAAAGCCAGTGATTGAAACAAGGCTGTTCTTGGGCTGGTTCATCAACAGATGCAATTAATACAATGATGTTTGTTTTGACACCCTGGCTCACTGGCAGCATTGTAAGCAGCATTGCTATGTGAGATCGCTGTGGTTGAGGGCTCCGTGTACAGGCAGCTCACTCAATATTTGTATTCAGCTTAAAGTCAACATTGAAAGAGTTTCAGACCTCTCCTGAGCTGGCAAACAGGCTCACTGGTGCTACCAGTGATGTTAACAAAAGGGCAAATCATAATCTGCAGCACTTCTAATTTATTTACAGTCTTATAAAACGCTGGGTTTTCATTCTGTCAGAGAGCACCAGAAGTATAAAAGCAAAGCTCAGAGGGATTTTCTCCTTGTGCGAGTCTGGGAAGGTGGTGAAGGAAATACAGTTTGGACTCAGATATTTATTCTTTCAATAGAACAATGTCAGTCCCAGACCAGTGCTTCTCAGATGTGTTTTACCCTGGGAACTTGTGTGAAATGTCTTCCTTTTCAGCTATTTCATTTTTAGCTGTATACAGGGTGTAACCATTGTTTAAGGGAGTGTCTGTGGCATGGAGCCAGTTGATATCTAAAGCCTATCATGAATTGTTTCAAAGAGAGTATGATTTTCTGTACTGAGCTATATTGATGACTATTTTTCAGGCCAGGAAGTACCTGCTGACTCCAGCAGTTGCCAGAGCAGCTGTTCATTATGAGTAAGCCATGGAAAAAATCTTGTGAAAGCCCTAATATTTCTAGGAAGCAGCTCAAGCTTAAATGATCAGTCTAGTTAAGCTATATGAAGAACTGCTTTCATATTTTCACTTGCCTGAAATTTTATATTGGGGAAAAAAAAATTCTGGTTCTTAGGGTATCAAAGTCTGTAGGACAGTTTATAGAGAGGTGTTTAACTTCAGGCTAGTTAATATTTGTTAAGGCTTGCCTGAACACTCCCCAGACTCTTGCTCCAGGGTACAAAAATTGATTTATTCCATGTTGAGTTAATGCAGCAGTTTCTGTTTCTGCAGGTAGGCATCTCTGCTGGCTGCATGGCTTTGAGCCTTCTCTGGCATTGTAGCACCCTGTGACCCAGCCTGGGTTTTTACCAGCACTTGTGTTAGGCCAGGCACTCACTGGAAATGCAGTCAACTCCCTGTCCTGAGCTTCCCAATGAGCAAGTTGGGAGTTTTTTTGTTTAATTCTCTGTTTTTAATCACAGAGCTGATTTCTGATGAGATTATATATAGATTTCCATAGCTTTCCGCCAAAAGATTTGTTTTGAATTAATGAACGTTTTTGTGAATTTCTGTAGTTGACATTTTCTGGAAAAATCAATTCTGATTTTGGCCCAGACCCCTCTGATCAGTACCAGGTGTGAGCAGCAGGCTCCAGAGGGCTCATCCAGGGTGTTGGAGGTTGTGGCAGCACTGCTGACCTTTGGCTCACGGAAAAAACAATGAGCAAGGAGTGCAGTGCTCCAGATGTGAACCTGTCTGGAAACTGAGTGTGCAGAGATAAGCTGCTGATGGAAACACCCTCTCCCCTACAGCTTCTGCATTATCCAGGTGAACCCAGAGTCGCAGCTCAGCCTCTGAGATACCTCCAGCCCAAGTTCAGTCACTTCCTTCATTCTCCATTTCAGCTTTGGGTTTGAATTGCTTTTCATTTTGTTTTGTTTCTTGTTGTCTTTGATACCAGGATATGATTTCTTCTCTGTCAGCTCTTCCTGCCCTTTGTTTCTCTTAGTTTGCAGGTTTTTTGGATGGTTACACTCACGTTGCTTGTAGTGCATCCTCTGTGTCACAAGGTTTTGACTCAGCAGCGTTGTCCTGGAGATGTACAGGGATGTGCCAGTGGTACATGTGTCACAGCCAAAGAACATCCTTACACATCTTGCCCAAGCAGCAGAGCTCCTCTTGCTGCTGAATGCAATTCTGGGGTCATGGCTCATGAGTGGTAACAATGGGAAGTGTGGGATGTTCCGGCTTATTTTGAGATCAAGATTTCATTTCCCTTGCATTAATTTCATGAATCAAAAAGGAAAATGTGTAATGCTTAGTGTTCACCTAGAACTTCACATTTTTAGAGCATTGTGCAAACATTTCTTCTGTACTTCTGACTTCATGATGGGTGGTGATGGAAAGTTCTGTCAGTAGTGAGGTAAGGACAGTGAGTTCAACTCCTGCCCTCCTTTCATTTTCTGCTGTGGTTCCACTTGGTACTGTGGTCAGATGATCTCTGCTTCTCCAAGAGCTTCTGTGGGCTTTTCAGTCATCACTGGAGCTGTGTAGCCTGTGGGTGGGTTGTTAGTTCATGTTTTAGGGGTGTCATTAGGCAGTGAGAGCGGCAGCCCCAGCGCTGTGTAGTGGTGGCATCTCTGTGCATGGGAGGACCCAGGTGATGCATGCACAGATCATGCCACCTAGAGGAATGGAGCTGGCAAGCCTGCAGCCATTGCCGTGCTGCCAAAATTTTGGTGGTTGTTCCAGTGATGTGCTGAGACCTTCTCCAAGCCATGCCCTTTGTGGCCTCACCTCACAGTCCATCGTGGAGTCAGGTGTGAGAAGGTCCCTTCACCGGCAGCTCTCCATCAACTCAACACACATTTCTCAGCTTGTTCCACTTTTCCTGATTTAGCCTCCTAAATGTTGACCCTCGTCATTCCCAATGGCTCAAGAACCTGAAATTTAGTTGTGGATCTCACTTTGCATTCTCCAGGAATTAGGGTGAGGAATCTAGTACAAGGTGTGATTTGATGGGATAACATTCTCCAAGCTCTGTGCTTTTTTTGGCTTGTATGTTGCAATTTCTTTTGTGGGAGACTGTTAAATTTCCCAGAAGATTATCCTAATTTCCAGAGTCTCAAAGTCTGAATTGTAATTAAGCACTTAATTTGATGAGGGCTTTTAGATGTCTTGCTAGTCTACTGGCAGCTTGGGGAAATACTTCCATCTTCCTCCCAGCTTCCTTTGCATAGGTTCAAGCTCAGAAAGCTGGGATATATTTAGAACTGGCAGAACTACCAGCCAGGCCTCAGAAAATTGCTCCAAATCTCTTCTTTCTGGGTAGGATAAAGCCAAATTCAAAAAAAGACTGGCTTTTCTGAAGAAGTTGGGGTGATGACAATTTATCAGTAACAAATGGGCAGTGGGGAATTTTAATAATACATTTTATTGCTTGCAATTGCATTGAGTTCCCTATTGCCACAAATGACAGTAATCAGGACATCCAACAGGGAAGCAATTACTTTATTTCTTGATCATCCAGGCAGTCAGCGAGTTTTGTTATGAGATAAGCGCATGGTTTGACCAGAGGGTGTCACCCCTTTGGAAATGAATTTTCTTTTTGACCCACTTTAGTCTAATACATGGTACAGTAAGGTCAAGACTGATGACTTGGGTTCACAGGATTTAATATACAGACAATAATGACTGAGTAGAGTCTCTTTCTTTTGTGCTATTTGAGGTTAGGGCTTCTAGATTAAGTTTCTATCTTCTGCTAAAGTTTCTATCTACTGTTTAAGTAAAACATCCTTTTCCCCCCCCTTCTCTCCTGTGCTTCAACTTTTATGCCTAAAACCTCTGAAGCAATCTTGAAGCCTTTATTCTGCTGTGCCTTTGAAATGACCCTCATGTATTTTCATCAAGACATTAGGATGGCCATCCCATTTCCTTCTATTCTCAGCTTAAATTTTCCTGTTACGGGAATACTAAAAAAAAACAAAAAAAACCAAAACAACCAAAAAACCTGAATTACAGTTAGTCATATGTTAAAATAACCAGACTAAAGCCAGCAGGAAGAGCATCCTCTCAGTGTCAGAGGATGAGGCCATGTCCATGGCAGGGGTTTGGAATGAGATGATCTTTAAGGTCCTTTCCAACCCAAAGCATTCCATGTTGGCTGTGCACGGATCTCTTGCCTGCATTGACCACTGGTGATTTAACAGCCCAGTTCTGTGTCTCTCCCCGTTTTTTACTGATAACTTTCTGGCCTCCAGGCTACTGACAGCTGTTGTCCACTTGCTGCTAATTAAGAAAGCAGCATGAGGGATGGGAATGTGGATTGGAGAGACTGAGCCCCCCTCTCCACAGCCAAGCGTTTCAACCTGATTAAAGAGCTCTGACTGACACTGAGCGGCCTCTTTTCTCCTGCTGTCTCTGTGCAATAGCCTGGTTTTTATCACAGCTCCCAGGTCAGGTGCTCTCTGTGCCTCTGGATTTTTCAGACCCCGTAACAATGGGCAGAGTCAGAACAGATTTGCTGTTCAAAAGATGGGAACGTGTGAAATCTGAGCCACTATAAAGCCCCGTCTTTAGCATGCAAAGCGTTGTGTACGTCTGTGATCTTACTCAGAAATTCAAATGTAGGTCGTGTTTTTTAAATAAAGTGACACATACTACGTGGAAAAATTCAAACTAGCTATTGGAATCAAGATCATTATGAATTAACAGCACTTAAGTGGATAGGCCAGTGATTTCAAAGATTTTCTTTCTTTGTTTAAGGATTTTTCCTTGTTTGCTTTGTTTCCTTGTTTTGGTTTTCCTTGTTTTGCATCAAGTCCCAGTGGGAGACCTTTTGTGTGATACAGTAATGCTGGGATTTTTATGATCCAGCAAGAGAATGGGCTTGAACTCTGAAATTCCCTTCCTAGCCTGGGCCTCTGTGGAGGTAAAATGATTGACTGAGGTTAATATAATACAAGATAGTTGTGTTAATACACAATCAGGAGGTGTGAATTCAAGAAAGAGTGGTGGTAATTTGGCAGAGGAAGCCTCCTGCAATGCTGATGCTCTCTGGAGCTGTTTGCCCCCAGGAATAATATGACCCTCTGTATTTCAGATTAGACCTCCAAAATTCAATCTGAATTGTTACATGTGATAAGTGGGCTCTGTATAGCCCTGCATAGCCCCTAGCAAGCTTTCAAATCCATGTCATTTGCTCTTTTTTCAGGAATTTAATTTCTCTTCTTTCTTTGTGATTTTTCTCATATTTGGCTGTTACCTTTTACCCTGGAGTTGAATGGGTTTTGATGTTTTTTGGAGGTTCTCTTTAAAAGCACTACGTAAATATAGGTGTAAAATGTTTATTTAAATAAATAAAGAAATCACTGCCAGACATGGCTCCTTAGGTCTGTGAAAATCCTTTAATAAGCCATGTCTACCACAGTGTAATTGAACAGTAGGAACACATCTAGGGAGAGGAGGATGTACTTTGATTGTACTTACTGGTGTTCACCTCATTATGCCCGTGATCACTTTGTGAAAGGAGCCTTGGAGCATGTGACTTCAGCCTTTGTAATAAAGAAGTGCCTTATATTTGTTTGAAGTTGAACAAGAGCTGCTTTGCCAGTGTTATCCTATATTCACTAAACACTTACAACGTTAAAGTAGTAGGAAATGCAAAGTGTGGTGTGCTCCTAATGAGCTGAACTAGGCAGACTCTTTGGGACCTGGGTGATGCAGGGTGTGAAAGTGCCATAATCTCCTTGGGCAGCTTTTTCTTTTCACATGAAGAGAGCAGATGCTGACACGGTGCAAATAGAAGAGAAATCCTATCAGTAGATTGGCCCTGAGTCCCCAAGCTGGAGTCTGTAAATACAGTGATTTATGGGCATTAGAGATGAAAACAGCGTTTCTTTCTTTCCTCCAAGCAAAATATTATTTCCAAATAGATCATCTCATTATTGGACTCTGGTTTGGCTAGTAATTTTATAAAATAAACCTAGTAGCCTTAATGTTAGAAAATTAATGGGTTGATTTCTCTACTACTGAGAATTTATGGAGGCTCCAAATCCCTGTCTGTCTTGCTGTGGGAGGTAATTAAGAATATGAGGGAGTGGTTTCTTGGTTTGAAATATTGAAAATGACTGTAAGCATTCATGCTGTTGCATCTGGAGAGCTCGTTAGGGGTGCTGAGATGGGTTCTGCTGGGTCATTTGCTGTGAGCATTGGTCATTTCTTTCACAGTAGCCTGCTTATTGCTTGGGCAGCTTGGCCAAACTGTTTACTGTGTGCTGCCTGCGACTGGCAGCGTGTCTCAAGCCCATTATAGGAATATTGTGTGGCCTCAGGATCACAATTATTCCATTTGTCCTTTAAAGCTGCTCCTGGTGACTTCAGGAGTGGAGCTGCCTTCACCCAGGTAGGTCATCTGCCAGTGGTGATGTGGTTTTGCATCTGCTCTGCCTGAGCTTTTCATGTGACTGATGCTGTCACCTGCTCTGAATCCCCACCTCATCAATTTGTGCCATGAATTTCCGGCTTGTACAATGAAAAACCATCCCAAGGTCATTTTGGAGGAGATGGCAGTTTTCTCATTAAAAAGGGGCAAAAGTAACATTCTACAAATTTCCGTGTGCAAACCAGCTGCCTGTTTGGTGCTAGGTCAGGCTTTGTTTAGATTCTTGATCAAATGTAAGCCTGGAGCTTCAACCCTGAGTTCCTGAATGACAAAGTGTTTCAGTGGAGCTGGCACTTCTTTGTTGGGTTGTTTTGCAAATGCAAACCCAGTTCTTAACAGGAGAGCACAAACCATAGATTTCTGCTTTACAGTGGAAAATGTTGAGGTTATGTTGTCCTGATTTCTTATAACACAGGAGTGTCCTTTAAATAAAAAAAAAAAAAAAAAGACAGTTCATAGAAGAAAAATCTCTTCCTTTGAGGTTTGTTATCTACTTCTGTTCAACAAAGCTAGACTTTATCTTTGAGAAACAACTTCCCAGATATATATATGAGAACTATCTCTAAATATTGCCCTTTTGCCTTTTAATTAGCTAAATTCATTCTGCAAGTGGACGGCCAAACTCCAAAATAAAACTATATAAGGAGTTAATTTGGAATAATATGTGTGAGTTTCCAGCTTTCACCTTGATTTAAGATACCTTTCCAGGATGGAGAAGCCCTCTCATTATTAAGTCTGAGCTACAGGGCTCTTGTGGTTTTGAATGTTGCCTGTTTTATCATGATAAATTCTGGTGTGTTGTAGTTTGAAACGATTTCCCTAAAAGTAGATTTGTACAATTGCCAGAAAACCAGCTCAGCTCTTCACCTGCTCTGCCAATAAATAGCAGATTTACTTGACTGTACTTGAAGAAGTATTTTCTATATATTTTTAAATTCTCTATTTTTATAAGTGATTTGAATCTCTATTGAAAGTATCTTCTGTGAGGGCCGTCTTTCAAAGTTCCCATATGTGGGTTCATTTTCATAATTATGATTGTGACTGCTATATATGGTGTTGTTTTTTTTATCAAATAGCAGCAATCAAGCCTTGAGAGGTGTTTTATACCTATGGTGTGTCATATCAGGACAGACGTGGAAAAGGTACTGGTTAAAGTCATACAAAACTGTAGGAGCCTTTTGCAGATGGACTTAGGAGTTTCAATGCATTTTAATGAAGCAGCTTTTCCCAAACCAACTGCCTTTTTCAAGATTTGTTTGAGCCATATTCCAGTTCTGCACTCTTTGCAGTAGATACATAAGTGGCTCTCAGGTTAATGAGGAATGAGGGCACATTGAGTGTATTCAGACTTCTGGCTATAGAGTTGCCAAAAATGAAGCAGGAGAGCTCTCTTCCATCTGTCATTCCTCTACAGAAATCAGCAGTTTAGAAGTGGATGTAGCTGAGAGTTTATTTGCTGAGCTTCAGAGTTCATGAGTACACAGAGGAGAAAAAAGGCAAAATTTATGTGTTTGTTTGGGGAGGGAGGCAAAGTGAGTTTGCTGTGTAAATTTGTAAACAGGGTAGAAAGGAAAGGGAAGTTTCCTGAAAGCATGTGCTAAAATAAATGAAGTCCAAGCACAGATTACAAATCTTGTGAAGTCGTTGTGGGAGAGTGGTCCTTGTGTGGAGCAGATGTTCATGGAGGTCCTGCAGTCACTGACTGCAGTGTCTGATTCCCCTAAGCCCCTTCCCCACAACACAAGCTTGTTTCTGCTAAGCAGGAAAAAAAAAAAAAAAAAGCTTTTTTACTACACTGACACAAAGCTCAGTGCTAGATTCTTATGCTAAAGTGATGTTAATAAACATGGATCATATATACAAAGTCAGTTCTGTGCTTGCAGCATTATAGGTGGTTGTTTTTTAGTTGAAAGATGATTTATAGCGTTTCTTGTTGCTTTACTGCAGTGTAAGTTTCTTGTCCTCATTGGCTGGATCCAGGTGAAGACTCAAAATCCAGTTGGGGTGAAGTTTTTGTGGGCAGGTTGAGCATTACCAGTTGGTAATATTGATCCCAGAAGATCTGGGAGGTGTTCACCCTCTGGTAACAGTACCACAGGTATTTCTGAAAACATCTCCTGGTGTCTCTCTGAACCCAGCAGCGTGACATACTGAATGGTACAGAAACCACTGGGTTTTTGCCTGTTTCTCACAGTGAAGGAGCATGAAGTTAATCACAGTGAGGCTTTGACAAGGCACCAGGCTCAGTCTGACCGAGGGGCCATGGAGCAGAGCCTGGCCTGACCCTGCCCCACATGGCTCGAGGCCTCATGGAGCTGAAGTTTCCTGTTACAAACTGGCTGCTGTTTTCCAAACAGACCTCCTAAAGCTCCAAAGTATTGCTCAACAGACCACAAACTGAAATTGCTATTGATTCACCTTTCAGGGCCGATGGCAGGATCGCCACACAGTCGCACGTTGTGTTGCACAGACTTAAAAGCTTTTGGCAGTTGTGGCTTTGCTGTTTTGTCAAAACCAAATTAAATAGAAATACTGTACAAAATTATTTCTTATTTATAGAATGCCAAGGTCCCTCTACTACAGAATCTGAGCACTGGCTTTTAAAACATGTTTTTTTTCTTGGAGTATGTCATGGTCTTTCAATGCATTCGTGTGTCTTTGTGGCTGGCTCATGGGCAAGATCTCACTTTTGAAACCCGATGCCATGCCCTGAATGGGATGGGATATGATCAGGAAATGGGCTGTTGGTAAAAACATCACTCAAGTAGCTATTAATTCACCAAGATTTATTCTGTGATAAGAGAATAATTTCAGCAAGATTGTAAAGCGATGCTGAGATAAGGTTCTGCTTTGGTTTTGGTGAAATCCAGCCTGAGCTGGGCTCCCTTTGGCTGTTGGGTTGTTGTATATGAGTGTGGAAGGCATTTCTTCTTGAGATTCAGGCCAGCTTCCAGTGTGAGCAAACTGAAAGTTCTTCGAAAAATTGAAACTGATTCTTAGTAGGGCCCCCTATTGGGAATTTCCATTAAAGATGACAGTAACTGTTAAATACAGATAGGGTGATACAAGATATGCCAGCAAAGAGTGATGTGCCAAAGAAACCAGGCTCAGGTATCCCCTTGTTAAGTGGGTTTTCAGACTTGTCACTGCATTAGGCTGAGTAATGTTCTGAAGCAGCTGGGGAATAGCTGCTTTTTCTTCAAAATTAAATTAACAAGTAAAATTCTAGTGGCTGTTTCCTGCTATTGAAACCTCAAGTCTTCAGTAGGCTGAGATGAGTTAGAGATGGGATGGATTCCTTCAGACTCCCTTCATGTTGTTGATGATGTTTGGACAAATCTGCTGGGGTTTGCTGCTGCAGAAGTTGTCTTCTGTATCTTTCAAAGTCAGGATTTGCCAGAAAGAGTGGGGAGAACTGCAGGTGTTGGTGTCAGTGTGCCTTTACCTTGAAACCTGTTGTAGGTAGACCAGTGTAACCAGGAGATTTTTAATTCAGGCATGAGGACACGGGATAAAATAGAAAGCTGCCACAAATAATTGTTTACTCTTAAAGTAACTCTAATGTGCAGCAAAGTGCAAGGCAGACATCCCACTTAGACTCCCTAAGGTGCTTCATGTTTCCTGCCATGGTGGTGTAGGGATGTGCTAATCCTACAGCTAAGGAAGGGAAGAGGGAGCTCCCTCCTGGGCTGCTCAGTTCAATTAACATCTCAGTTTCCCCTTGCTGGAGGCACTGATGTTTCAAATCATGCTTATAGAAGACTAATATTTTCTCCTGCCCGTAGGCAGGCAATAAAGCTGGTGGTTTGGTTGCAGATCCTATCAGGTACAGAACAGAGTATGGAATTGAGGATATGGCCTGCAGCTTCTTAACCCTTTATGGAGCAGCACAACAATAATGTCAAAGCAGCTCCTGACCTGATTACATCAGAAATTTCACACCTGCAGTGCTGCTGTATCGCTTCACACACACACTTGTCTGGTGTGTGGAGATAGAGCTGCTCCTTTGGGGCAACAGGAGAGCACTACTTCAAAGCTGAGGGATTTGCATAGCCCTCCTGTGATGCCTTGTTTTATTGAGTAAGCAATATTAGGGAAGTTTACACTGGTATTGCAGTGCCTGTAGGAGATAGTGCTGGCTTGGTTCCTGAAATTCATTTTTTTCTCTCTTGTGCAGAGATGTGAGCCCCCAGCATGGTGCACTGGAGTTGTGCAGACATGTTTAATCTTACTGAAGTGAATATCTGCTTTTCAGCATCTGAGCCCTGAGGATACAGTGCTAGTCAGAACAGTGAGAAACGAGGCTCCTGTGTGGAGCAGTTAGCTCATCTTGGGACATGCATGGAAAAGAGCTTACATCACACTCTCACCTGGACTGCTGCCCTTGATCTGTGGCACTTGCTAAAGAAGGAAGTAAAACTGAGCATGTTCAAGCAGATGCTTTCCATGTTTTCATCTTATTTCTTGTGCTCAGCTCGGATGAGTGTGGGTGGTGGCTCTTGGGCAGGGTGTAGGGTTCCTCCCAAGCCTACTAGAAAAGAGGGGTTATCTTTGCCATTCAGACTGAATATGCAAAGAGTCTGTAATCAGAGGTCAGAAATAAAGATGACTATAATTAGTAATGTCCAAAGCAACTGGAAATTGTGTCAGGCAGATCTGAGCCAGCTTCTATTTTTTTTTTTCCATTGCCTAATGAATGAGAGTAGAGGTTACTCTCCAAGGATGAAAGAGGGCTGAGTTTTTCCTATTCGGAGCCGGTGCTGTGGGGCAGACAAGAAGCCAAGGCTCCATTTACAACCTTGTTTGTCAGCTGCTGAACCTATGGCCAGGTTGTGAGCAATTAGGCTTTTCCCTAAAGCATCTGAAATAATGCCTTTCTGCTTGGTGTCCTGCCGAGTGCCTGTGACGACACCCTATCACCTTGGAGATGAATAAACAGCTTCAGCAACATTGGGTTATAATCTTTCAGCTCTGAGTTTCAAAGCTGACGGCCGCAGGACTGAAACCCAAGCCCAGCAAAGATTTTTTTGGGAAGAACTTAAAGATGCTTGAGAAAATGAGAGGAGGGCAGAAGGAGTTGAAGCAGAGCTCAGTGATGAGGATTTTAGCTTGGCCATGGTGTCAGTGAAACAGATGAGCTTTGGCTCCTGCAGCCCGGAGTGACTCAGGTGCTGCGCACGCACTTGTGCCTGCGGGGCTTTATTTTTAGATGTCTGAATCACTGTCATGACCATATCCTCCAAAAGCTGCTAGACAAGTGGGGATGCCCACAGACCCCATATTAAGTCATGTTTGGTGAGCAGGGAAATTCAGCAGATTCCCTCCCAACCGTTGCAATTTCTGTGTTAGGAGCTGTTTGCTGAGGTAATGCAGATGCTATGCCTGGTAGCTGGATTATTTTTTTCATTTAAAAATAAATGTTTAGTTAACATCCTTGGTGGCTTTCATGGGTAGAACAGGGTGAGCAAGGACCACATTGTTCATGTTGGTGTTGGAGGCTACTTGAGTCTCTTGTTGTTCTAGTGCTGTTGGCACTGGGGGAGTTACGAGTCACGTTACCAGTGTTGTAATCCCATCAGTTCTCAGGGGCTTGCAGGGCTGTGCAAAATCAGTTTTTAGATGGGAAATTACCGGAGACTCGCCAGATGCTGCACAAAGGTTTGCTGGTGATTGCTGGTGTTTCTGCTTGGGGGTTGATATGGCACCAGTCTGCTGGAGCAGTTTTTGATAAACCACAGCAGAAGTCCTGTCTGCTGCTTATCAATAATTTACACTATCTTGTTCAAAAAGAAATCTCAAAGCCAGCTTTGGTGTGCTGCAGGAAACTGAACTTGGGTAGCAGTTTTAGTTCCTTAAATCTCTCCTTGTTTGATTTATTGTAGCTTTTTGCCTTTTCATTTTTTTTTTCTCCCCCCCTGTAAATCGGTTGAGCAATACTGCTGCAGTTTTCAGCAGGTAAAGAATTCCTGGTTTGTCTGCCTACAGGGAGATTTCTCTATCCTGAAATACCAGGCAAAAAGAGGAGTAAAGGGGGATCTGGTCAGCTGCTCTGAACTTGCTACTTGATGGTGTGCATCTTCCTTGCAACCTGAAGATTTGCTTCCAGATATGATACTGGAAGGAAAAAGAGCTGTAGTGCTAATGCACCATAAAATTAATGTTGTTGACTAACCCAGTCCTTTCGGTGTAGTTGAGAGACGTGGCTGAATTGATGAGTTACCCTCTCTGCCTTCCAATTCCCTTGCAAACACTGCGAGCTCTTTCCACGTGAGGTTGCTGCAGCTGGAGATCCCTCATTCATGGCTGCTTAGGAAGAAAAAAAAAAATCAAAATAAAAATGTGCTCTCTGACAAATAAAAATGTTTTGCTTCCTCTGGAGGCCCCAGAGGGCGGCATAAAAATAATGAAGCCTGTGAGTCAGTGAGCATTGCCTGGCCAGCTGAGAGGGAACTGAGCCTCCCTTTTCCAGAGAAGTTTGTGTGCTGTCATTGCACATCATTAATGCTCACTGGTTTATGCTCATTCACTGTAATGTTGCCAGAAAAGAAAAAGGGCAGTCGGTCTTTCCGCTCCCCAAAGCTGGCTGCTTCCAAGGTGACGTGATGTTAGAGGAAAAGTTTCTTTAGCACTCGAGAACGATTGTTTGATTCTCAGCTGCCCTTCCTCCATGGTTTTCCTCTAAACCCTGGCGGCTCTCCTAGCAATTGGATTCCCTGGAGAAAGACTTGGAGCAGCTTACAAACAACTCCACCTAAGGTACAAAGGTTAGGGTGGGCAAACTTCCTGATTGACACTGGACCCTCCCTTTTTTTTTCCTTTCCAGGTCCCCTACCAGGTCTTTTTTTGTTTCTGCTTTAATTCTCTTGCTTCAGTCCCTAAGGATAATGGCAAAGTTGAGGAAAGTAAACTCACAGAGCTGGGAGTAGTAGGTCTGAGGCTTTTGAGCACCCATGATGCAGCAGTGATATGCTGATACATTTAAAAGGGATATTTTAATTCTGTTCTGTCGCATTCTGTCTTTTCTGTACTCAGGATCCCAGTTCATCCTTTTGGGAACACACAGCATTGCACAAGTGCTGCATATCAGCATTTTTAGGCTTCTAAACATCCTCAGGACTTCTGGAGAAAGAGGGTGTGAAAAGTAGTTGAAGGCTGTGTGCAGTGTAATGGGAGAGCTAGCAACACACTGCAGGTGTGAAAGGGTGGAGAATTTATCTGGGGTCCTCCTCATCTGTTTCTTCAACCCTCCTTGAAGCCTCGTGCTTTCTCTCCACCTTCATAACTACCCTTTGGCAGGCTCAAACATTCTGTCACAAGACAGGATTATTAAAATTTATTTTTACAAGTGCCCCTGCAGTCGTTTTCTGTTGCCCACAGCTCACTGGTGAGCATCACACTGCACCTCCTGTGCCAGCTCTTTGCAGAGGAACTCTGCTGTTTCCTGCAAAGCTCAAAGGCTTGGATTTTCTGTCAGTCACTGATTTTAATATTTACATTACAAGAAAGCCCAGAAGCTTTAGCCAGGGCACAGTCCCCCAGATCTGTGAGCTTACAGACAGGTATGTAACAAATACAGCCCTTGCCCTAAGGGTGGAAGGAAGATGTTGGGAATTGTAGTAATATCCATATACAATCTGGGAAGGCATTTGCTTTGCAGAATGTTTTATGATTATTGTGGTAAGCTCTCATGTGCCTGTCTGCCCATCCTGAATCACCTGTTTTCCTGTGTTTCTGAGGGCAGAATTGCGTCCTGAGAAGCCCCAGAGCCTCTGGCTGGGTGCTGCATCGCAGCGCAGACATCCTCAGCAGAAAGGTCATTTTGAACTCTGCCTCGTTATTTTTGCCTTTTGCTTCAGAACCCTAAAAGTCCCTGTCAGCTAGAGTTTAGCTGAAGCCTTGCAACTTGCCTTTTGTCTTCTCAAATGATGGAGCTGAGCCCAAGGGAACAAATGCCATTTTAATGGGCATCGTTGTGTAACTCATTACATAAGTCACTGCTGCCTTCAAAGGACTCGTGGCAAAAGTGGCAGGAGCAGTTGATTAAAAATGTGCACAATAGCTTCATTATGACATGGGGAGAGATGTCCCCTGTTATTTTTAATCTGATAGCTTTAAAATATGTGCATCCAGCAGAGACCTAAATGGCCTTTGAAAAAGGAACCATTTGTGGAATAAGGTTTTTAGACTCCACTTCGTTCTTTCTAACAAGCTGCAAGAGTCAGGACAAGCTGGAAAATGAACTATAACCCTTTTTTAAGGTTGTGTCTCCTCTAAAGCTGTAGGGTTTTGGTGTCTGAACACACAGAGGGTGAGAGAAGATGGAGGGTTTCGTTTTTCAAGTGAAGGAAAGAAAAGGTACTGTATTCTGAAGTTTGTGGGGTTTTCATTAAAAATAAGTCTATTTTCAATTAGTTTTATATGATCCAAGCACTAGACAGGTTGAGAAGCTTGTCCCAGCTGCTGGAGCCTCCCTGCCATGGAATAATAGTGACAAAAACAGGACCAGGAGGTGCAGAAGCAGGCAGGGCATTATTTCCCATTTCTGAAGCTCCCCTGTGCTGCTTACAGGATGCTGGTGAGTGGGACCCAGCAGATGGAAACTCTGCTGTCTCTGAGCTCTGTAAAAGGCTGAACTTTCACTTTGACTTTAAAGCAAATACTTTGCTTAGCTTGGTGGAATTCACCAGCTTGTGTGTGTTTTGACTTATCCTGGCCTTCATTTGAACCCAAGTGGAGAGTAACCATTTGACTATGCCAGGGGTGAATGTTGGGCTTTGACTTGAAGGCTTTCTCCTAAGCAGCCTTAGTTTCTTCTCCCACAAGCACATAAGCTGATTTATCTGCCTTCCCTTTTAATCCACTGTTGTTTTAAACCTGCAGTTCTTTCCTCACCAGGTTTAGCTTTCTGCTGGCAAACTGGAGCAGCAGCAATTGCTGGAGTTGGGGAGCTGGTGGGGAATCAGGTGGCTCCCGGTAGCCACGGTCTCCTTAGCCATGGTCTGCCTGGCCCAAGGGGCTGGAGGGACACTGAAAACCCCTCTGGGCACACCTGGCAGCAGGGCTGGCTGGAGCAGATGTGCCAGAGCAGCTCTGGGGTGCTGTGTGTGTGTGGTCAGAGCCCAGACACGTGCCGGGGGAGAGAGGCTGGAGCTGAGCAGGGCCGTGACTCAACAGCTGGAGCGCGTTCAGCAGCAGGAGCCTCACTGACAGGGGAGGATGGAATTAGCTGTGAAACCAGTGACGTAGTGAAGCTTCCAGGCAGAAATCAAGAAACTCAAATCTGTAATAAAGTCATTTTGAAGGGCTTTTTTTTTCCAGTCTTGTGCAGCAGCAGAGAGCATCCAGACAGATGAAATATGAGGGGATGGAAAGTCAGTGGTTCCTTTGAGACAGAAATACTTTGATACAACTTTTTTCTTTCCCCCTTCCAGTTGAAATCACTTCATTGAGTTTATTACCCTGACTTTTCCCATTCATCTCACAAATATTTGGACACTTCATAGAAGTGTGGGGTACCCTTCTCCTGCACACCAGAGAGGAGAAAGCCAGTGCTGAGACTCCAGCTAAACACTGCTGGCTATTCATCAACAAGAGGCGAGGGTAATATGATAGAATAATTTCCAGTGGGCAAACTCCCAAGCTAAGAACAATCTCAATGCTGCATTAAGGGGTTTGGTTACTGTAGATAGGCAGGAAGGAGCAGAGGGACAGAAGTAGTTTGAGCCACTGCCATGGCTCTGTTTTCTGCCTCTGTGTATGTTATCAAATTATTTAATCTGTAAAGGCATGCTGTGCTGTTTGAACTTTTTAACTGGACTAACACACAGGACATGTAAGCTATTCAATTAGGATATAGTATTAAAAAAAATTACTTTTTCAAAGCAGACCAGTGCTTTGGTAACCAGTCTAGGAAGTCTTGCTCAGCTGTGCTCTTTGGAGGAGAGTTTCAGGCTTCATCTCTAAAAGCTCAGGTCCCTTACACCTGTGAGCCGGAATCCCTCCCTGCTCAAGTGTCACTTCTCTTTTATACCACTTCATCCAGATTCATTACAAAGCAAATTCTGTTTATAATGCTTGAATGATGTATCAGCTTGCAAACTGTAAAGCCCAGTGTGCCGAGTAATTCTGTTGGCATTCACTGAACATAATCACAGTAGCTCCACAGCTTGATCCATGAACAGGGGGAGAGGCCGAGGGCCTGCAGAGTGATGGAGATGCTGTACCAGAGTCACTGACTCACCCTCTGCTCTGTTTAGACAGGCTGCTTCACCTCTGTGCCTGCTTCCCATCTGCAGAGTGAGGTTAAGGCCTGACTGTTTAAGGATGAGAAGGATGTGTTTGTAATGTGCTTGGATCAAGAAAAGCGCTATTTTAAGTGCTAAGTGTAATTGAGTGTGAGAGAATATTGGTTTGTGACTCATTTGTTTAACTGCAAATGCATCAGAAACTTGTGAGCAGATGAGAGCTGGAAAGTGCTTGGTGTAGACAGAAAGCCATGGCAGTAAAAAGCTGCATTAATTTGTGATCTTCAAAGCAGGACTTAGCAGGGCTGTTCAAACAATAACGTTTATTATTTTTGCAAATGTCAGCTGGTTTACTTCAGTACTATTTTAAGCAGTTCCTATTCTGCTCCAGCCACTTGCTTCTGTCCTTGCTCTGTGTGTCTGTCTCCCCTCAGTGTGGCACACAAATGATTTGGTGTTTGGTGTGACCAAAGGATAAAAAGAGCAGAGGAGCAGCGGTTGGCTGGTGGTGGTGGTGAAGAGGATGTGCTGTCAGCAGAAAAGGAACTTTTCTCTGGTGGCATCTCCTTTTGGAGGTTCCTGACCACCCAGACACGGTGATTCAGCCATTCACGTGCTTGCCCCATGAAAGTGGGTAGAGATGTCTGGTGGCAAGGAGAAAAGGAAATGCTAATCTTTTGAAATCTTTCTCCCTTCCAAATATCTTGTCCCTACAACTCAAAATTATCACTATAGGTGACCAAGGGTTTTGTAGGCATTGAGTGTAGTCTTATTGAGACCAGCAGTTTGGATCTCACTGCAGCCTGTGGAGGAGCCAGACACAATTTGTTGCTGTCACCATTACTGTCCTGTAGGTTAATTATTGTAATTGTTTGCCAGTTCTCAAAAAATTAATTCAGAGCCATGACTTTTCATGGCAAGCGTGCGTATGCGTGCAAATATGGAAATTCTCATATGGTGTATGGAATAAATACAAATGATTTTCTGGGGAGAAGCTCAAGAGTGTTATCACAGCAGCCAGGAACTCTCTTCAGTGGTGACCTTCAGCACCCTGTGGAGACAGAGAGGTTTTAAAGGTTTGGAGATCCTCTTGTGGATGTAAAGCACTGACGTAAATTGCTGCTAAGTTGGGGTGCCAGCTGCTGTAAGTGATTCTTCAGAGGCCAACTGATATGCCTGGATTTATCTGCAGTGGCCAAGGTTTTTAGTGCCTCCCTCCTCAGAGCACTAAACGGGACTTTAGGATACAAAGAAAACCTTGGGAAAACATTTTCTCCTGTAAGTGGAGAACAGCTCTGCAGCCAGACTAGATTAGGATGGGTGCTCACACAGCTTCCATTTGTAGGATGCCTGCAAAATCCTGGTCTGGAGGACATCCCTAACCAGAGTGCTGTGAGTGTGCTCACAGGGGCTCAGAACATGCTACCAAGAAACCAGGTTTAAAGGGAGCCAGGCTCCTTTCCTTGGGCTGTGGTTAGGTGGTTTCTGACTACCAGGAAGAGCACTTGCTCTGTGGTATTTAGCTGCTGGTTGCTAGATTTGACTCAGCAGCCTTTGCTGTTTGCAGTCTGCATGCTAACGAGGTGCTGCAATGCTGCATGCATGGGGCTGTCTTCTGGACTCCTTGCAGCCAGTGCACTTAATGCTCAAAATAATCTAAAAGAAAAATCAAACATACAGCAAAAGTGTGTACTTTTCTTCATAATATAGTTAGAGACCACTTGGGTAACTTCTGCTGAATTTTTTGGGTCACTGGAGAGTAACTCAGACCTTCGTTTATTAAAGTGCTCTTTGCTCAAAATACTTTCTAAATTGCACTCTACAAGGCAGATTCGTTTTTAGTTTTTAGCTTAGTTTTATTTAGCTTCATAGTTAAACAGATAAAAATGTATTTCAACGGTAAGTCTGCATATGGCATGATTGCAAACCTTTGAGGCTTCTTTTAGGTATTCAAAAAACAATGAAAATAGAATTTCTAAAAGGACTGAGCACTTCTGCAGTTCAGTTCCTTGAAGGATGCCCCAGTATTAGGTATCAAAGGGGTTCCTCTGTTTTTTCTGGTACACTGGAAGTGAAATCCATTGCAGATGACAAGGGCTGGCAATTTTGTTCAGATTATCCCCCGGCCCCATTCAAAATTGATGCTGCAGAGTGGGTAGAGATCAGCATCCTGGGAAGGGCATGGCCTGGGATTGAGTTCTCCATGCCTGAAGCAGCCAGGTCCCAGTGCCTGCACTGACCCACAGCCAAGGGCTCTGCTCTGCCAGGGGCTGTGAACAGTCCCTTCACCCCCTGGACTCACTGCTCATCTGCCAAAGAGGCACGATGATTGCCTCCTTTGTAAAGTACTCCAGGACCTTCTGGAGATAAGTGCTTTGAAGAGAGGTGTTTTCCCTCTTCCCTCCGAGGCACAGAGCAGTGGCAGTCCCACTGTCCCTGCCTCCAAGGGAAAGCAGGAAATGATGGTGATATTGTGGTTGAGGAAAGCAGCAAATTATGGTGGTGTTGTGGTTTGAAACATAATATAGAGCAGCAGTTTGTTAATTTTCTTTGTTGTGTTCCACTCAATAAATTTACATGGTGCAAGTGTCTTCCAGATAATGCTGTAACACATCCCTGGTTTAATCATATTTGCCCTAATCCAGAAATGCTTTTCTGTGTCTTTCTAGATTCTGAGCGTTCCCATCTCTCCTCGTTCACCATGAAGTTGAAGGGCAAGTTTCATTCACCAAAAATAAAGAGAACACCCTCAAAGAAAGGAAAGCAAGCTGACCTGACAGTGAAAACACCAGAGAAGTCAGTGAACAAAGTAAGCAAAGGCCATGTTCTGTTATCCTGATGGGTTCTTGCTTTCTGGTACTCATTTTATCATAATCTGGTGTGTGAATTTGTCCTCTGCATAATTCTGCAGCTCAGGGATCCTCAGGGTCATTTTATGGTTACCTGTAAACAGCACTGTGTATTATTAAATCAAGACATGTGCTTCCCTTTGCAGAACATGATGAGACCTCCTTCCACAAGCATCTAAATATCTCATTATGGAACGTGGTGTATGGGCTGACACATCCTCCCCACATACACACCCTGTGGTTTATGCTTCCAAAGAGCTGCCTGGGTTTGGGGTGGGATTCTCTGAAAAACCCCAGACCCAAGCACATCCTTGAAGCTGCTCCAAAGATGTGCTCAATCTCTGGTGACACCAGCAGGGAGAGTCCCACAGAAGTGTTGGAGCAGCTGCTGATCCAGCACAGTGTTCCTCAGACCAAATGTACCCCAGGTCCTCTAAGGAATGAGGTCACAAACTGATCTGTGTTATCTCCTCTCCTGTTGTGACCTGATTATGCAGCTGGAGACTTTCTCTGTGCAGTCAGTTTTCAAGTACAAATCGAAGCCAGAAGTTAAGAACAGTTGAGGTTGTTTAGGATAATTAAACATCATTCTCAGCTGTTAAAAGTCTCATCCAGTGTTCAGTGCCAGACACGCAGAATTTTTCAGATTATCTCTGCTGGGAGTTGGTGTAGAGTTACTGAGAGCAGCCAGCAAGATAAAGTTTTGTTAGGTTGTGTGACTTGCTTAACACCCAGAGAAGTCTCTGCAGCCTTCCTCACCCTATTCTGCCCCATCAGATGAAAGATGATGAGGGATTTTTCCCCAGAAGCCTGTGGAAATGCTTTCTGGGGAGCCATACACCTTGCATTGCTGAGTGCTATTTAAAAATAAAACTAAAAAACCCCAAAACAACCCTGAGAGTGCTCCTTGAAGGCTTTTAATTCCAATGATGTTTCAGGATGGTATCTTGAGCTAATTTAGAGGCCTTCCTTTAAATTGATGTGTGACCACATTAAATACATTAGAAAATGAAGAGCCCTTTAGCCCTTTTCAAAATGTGGTCTATAGCAAATGCATGTTAATAATAGATGAAGTTTTTGCTTTTCTATTTTTCCCCTAAAAACAATGCAAGAGGATTTACTAATAAGCCATGCTGGACATTTAAGATAATTTTTTATGTACAGATTGGGATTTTTTAGTTGGAAAACAAAACACTTGAAATATTTTTTATTACTGTACATGATTATTTAATCTGCATTCATTTTTATACTGCGAAATATTGTTGATTTTTGGCTCATTCCTTACCTATTTTAATAGCTACTGCCCAACTAATCAATTAGTTGGATGTAGTCAGCTCATTAGCTTTAGTGGAGGGAGTGGGGAAGAGGATGTGCCTGGATTGTTGCCAGGTTTTCTCACTGGAACATAGACATCAGTTGACAAATGGGAGATCTTCTGTCGGAAGGCTCACTTGATAAACCAAATATCATCCTTTTCTCCCTCTTAAGTACTTAAGATGCTATTTTTGTGCTCTTGAAGTAGATAATCACTGTAGAGCAGAAATAGCAATACTAAAAATTAATGTAAAATCACGATGTGTAAGCTGAAGGATCTGCTCAGCTCATGCAAACATCATCATCTCCTGTTCCCTTTTATATCTGGATGGGGGCAGCATTGGGGGTGTTCTTTTCAGAACCTCCTTTTGTCCCCTGAACTTTGTGATTCTTGTCCTGTTGTAGGAACAGGAGTGTCCTTCAGTGCTATATACAGACTTATGATAGGTTTTACACTGCCAAAATGTAAGGAAAAAAAGGATGATTCCAGCTTTTGTAATTGGGTGTATTCTGTACAGCTCACTGTGACCCTTTCTGGGTCAGCTGTGTCTCATACATGATGCATTTGCAACTTGATTATTAAGGGAAAATTTCAGAAATCATCCAAAAATATCTATATGTGTCAGGCAGGGAGTGGAGAGGAGATGCTTTTTTGCCTGAGTTGTAACTTTTTCCCATTTAATGCCCAAAAGAGAAATGGGTGGCTGCCCCATCCCTGGGAGTGTTCCTGGGCAGGTTGGACAGGCTTGGGGCAGTCTGGTCTGGTGGAAGCTGTGGCAGGGGCTGGAATGAGATGAGATTTAAGATCCCTTCCAACCCAAACCATTCCGTGGTTCTGTACACTTCCATGTATGATACTTTGGACCTTGGAAGAGGATTCATTACAAAGTGCTCCTGGGAATGTCAACCAAAGGATTAGCAGGGGAAAAAAAACACAAAAAAAACAACAAAAAAACTACAAAACAAAACAAAAAAAACCACCAAAAAATACCACCACAAAAAAACCAAACAAAAAAACAAAAAAGCCACCAAAAAAAGGGCTGTGTCCCAGGCAGCAGTGCCTGGTGGCTGGATTCACATCCCTTGGTGTGCTCAGCGGAAGGATTTGTGTTTCCAGTTGTCATTCTCAGCCCTGAACTCTGTCAGGCCCATCCCTTCTGTGCACCAGGAGAGTGTTTAAGCTATTAAGTCACAAGCCTTTCTACAGGAAACAGTTGTTGAATGAATCCCATAAACAGCCATGGGAGCAGGAACTGCAGTCTGCATTTTTTCACTTCTGTTTGAGAGCTTTGACTGCTGGACCATGGTTGTACTTACCCAGGGAATTTACAGACCCTCTGATCCCTAAAATGTGTGATCATTTCATATGAAGTGCAAAACCTTGGAAGAGGCTGAGGCTCTCCATAGATGAATGGTTGGACTCAGTGGTCGTGGAGGTCATTTCCAACCTAAATGTTTTTAAGATTCTGTATCCCGGAATAAACTCTGCAGCGGTGAGGGCACATCCCTGCAAAATGGGAAATGTCATTTTTGATCCCAGTGAGCTGCCAGGATGCTCCTCAGCAAGGGAGTTCAGGGCACTGTGGGCTGTAGATCAGAACTTGAGGTTCCTGGCAGGAAGCATTGTCCAAAGGGGAAGCAGCAGCAGATTTTGGGCACTGCCCAGACGAGATGGAAAATGACAGGGTGGTTTGCAGTTCTTGGAGTGGGACTTAGACTTCTGAAGTTGGAGCTAAATGGAACTTGGGATTCTAACCCTTTTATACAACTGGCCCCAAATTACTAACCAGTGCTGCCTATAAATTGTTCTTCCTAAAACCTTTTGGGCTGCTGGCCTGATTTTGCAGGAAAGCAGCAGTTTAACAGCTGACAAGAATATGGGGAGCACACAGTGCCCATAGGTCATTAATTCCTGAAGCTGAATTTACTGAGGAGATAATGGATGAAATCTGACTCTGCTAAGCTCTCTGCTCCTTTGCTAGCAGTGTTCAGTAGTTAATTTAAATCTCACTCAGAAACTACTTGTGGCATTAAAAGTCCTCCAGGCATACTGTTGTAAACTTTTAAAAACTATCCCAATCCAGAATGCCATTGAAGTATCATGTATCACTTCTGAATTTCCTCCTCTTGTGTTTGTGGTGGCACAGAAATTAGTGACCACAACTCAGCTTTATTCTAATGAATTGTTCCCTTCTGCAACATTCATTCACCAATGCCAAAACTTAGCTTTTACAGTTGGTCCTCATGGAAATTGTGTGAGTTCTCTTCTTCCAGCAGCATCACAAAATGATTTAGGTTGGAGGCTCATCAGAGTGGAGTTTATTTGGGTGTTTTCATGTGTTTTACAAGGACATGTAGTAATTGGACAAGGGGTGTTGCCTTTCAATTGACAGAGGGCAGGTTTAGGTTAGATATTAAAAGAAATTCTTCCCAATGAGGGTGGTGAGGCCCTGGCACAGGGTGCCCAGAGCAACTTTGGCTGTCCCATCCCTGGAAGTGTCCCAGGCCAGGTTGGATGGGGCTTGGACAGCCTGGGATAGTGAAAGGTCTTCCTGCCCATGGCAGGGGGTGGAGATGGGCTTTAAGGTCCCTTCCAACCCAAACCATTCTGTCCCAGTTTAGGGTGTGGGTTTCAAAGCAATGTCCTTGATGTCATCAGTGGTGCTAATCTTAGCCTAAAGCTGATCAAGATTAGCCTTCAGTTTGGAATGCAGGTAATTCTGAAGGTTAAAGTGGGGGTGTAATCTTGCACTGACTATTCCTTTGAAAGAGTAGTAATTCAATTTAAAAGTGTTTGTGGTAAAGGGAGGTTTTTCCACTCCTCCTGAAACACACCTCAGTGTCACCAAACTTTGGGTTTGTTAAAGGAACCCTGCCCTTAAAAATACTGAAATTTTAACAAATCTCTCCTTTTCTTCCCTCCTCTTCAGAATGTATCATGGCTAGAGGAAAAGGAGAAGGAGGTGGTCAGTGCACTGCGCTACTTTAAGACTATTGTGGACAAAATGGCAATTGATAACAAAGTGTTGGAGATGCTGCCAGGCTCAGCCAGTAAAGTGCTGGAAGCCATCCTGCCTTTGGTGCAAACTGACCCACGAATCCAGCAAAGGTGAGTTTCCTCCTTGGGTTTTGGGGCCATGACACACCAACAGGTTCCTGCTTCATCTGAGGAGCCTCATGGCAGGAGAAGCTGGTGAAGTGACTCCTGTTTTTACTAATTATTTTCAGACATCATTTAAAAGCAGATTCCCTGCTGTGAAGAAGCTCATGCCATGGAAAGATAAAGCAAATCAGGCTGCTTTCAGAGTGGAGGAAGGGATGGTTCTTAGCATAAACTTGGAAATCCATTGTTTTCTAGAGGGAGATTCTCTTCAGATGCTATTCCTGTTTCTGCAGTCTGTGGTGGTATCCTAAAAGCTAACAAATCCAATAGCTTCACCGGAAAAAAGAGTTTATCTTCAGAGTAATCCTTTTTTGTGCTCAATTTATCCACCCTGATATTACAGAAGTCTGAGCCTGCACTCTTAACTGCTTTTTCTGGATTTTGCTGGATCAGATACAGAAGTAAATAGATGTACTTCAGCAGATTAACCAGTCCAAGTTCATTCCTGCCTCACTCAACAGATTATTGTTTTATGTTTTAACAGATTATGTGTATTACGTTTTTACCAGTTAGGCAGTGGGTTTGAAGCCAGGAAAGAAGTAGAAATTTGCCAAAGCCAAGCTCAGCATGGTTTATAAGAATTTGTGGTGTTGCCAAGCCACAGAGATATTGTTGGTGTTCATCCCATGGATGCTGGAGCAATTGATTTACAGAAAACAAACAAACATTGTTGAATAATACTGAAAGAGCAAAGTTAACACAGAGAAAAGAACCAAGCAGAGAAATGCAGGTGTTTCGTTCCTGAAATCCTGCCAGTTTTTGTGCTGTTCCTGTTTGTTTTCCCATTAAATAGCTCCAATTTTTTTTTTCTTTCAAGATGCTTATTTCAGTGCTGGCACAGGGAAGGTTTATAATGTAGCTGGGGTAGCACTGGGTGCCAAATACTTTGCAAACAGAGATGCTCAGTTGTGTTTGGCCCCAGTGCTGAGGCCAGGGCTGCTTCTGGCAAAAGGAAGGAGGAAATGGGTGAGTGTCACACCTGTGGCTGGGACAGGTAAGATCCAGTTGAGGTTGGATCTGTTGAACCACAGTGAGCAAATCTGTTAAAATGGGAATGTCCTCTACACAGTGATAAGTTTCTCTTTCTGGAAACACTGTGCATTAAAGCACAGATCCCATGTCCATGCCCTGCCTTGCTTAGCCTCCCAAAAAACCCAAAAGGGGATCTGGTTTTCTCAAAAAGCCATGTCCTTCTCTCCCTACCTGTGGCAGGACACAAAGAGGTGACTCTGATGGCAAGAAAAGTGAGCAAGACTTGTGTCAGTGACAAAGAAAGCCCTACAATTATTGCTGGACTTCTTTTTGCTTTAGGGGAAGCATTTGCATCAAGGAAAAAAGTAATTAAATCTTGCACAAAATGGGCTTTCAATTACTGCCTCCTTAGAAGGAAGCAGACTGAAGATTAATGGCAAAGAAATCAAAGCCTTAGAAAGAGATGGGGGAGGGCCCTGTTTAGGAAATATCTCCTACCAAGAAAATTTCATTTGAAATGAGAACAAATGGCAAGCAACAAACCTTAAAAAAAAAAACCCAAACAACAACCAAACAATCAAGTTCTTGCCATTGTTTGTATTCCCTGGTTGAAACTTGACAGTAGTTCTTCCCCCAGCCCTGCAAACCTCATTCACCTAAATAAACTCATTGGTGCTCGTGGGCTTGATTCTTTCCTCACAGATAATGAAGTTACTGGAGTTAAGCCAAGGCAGAATGGATACCAGAGAGAAATGGGAAGATTTGGAACAACTTGTATCAGTAATGATTGCAAGATTACACCTTCTCTTATCTGTTTATGGTTTTGATGCAGTTTGAAATTGATTTAACGTGAGGAAGAATTGCTGAAGCATTGCCATCAGCAGTGCTGTTAACACACCTTGTTTAGTAATGAAGTCAGTGTTTTCAGAATGGCCAGGAAAATGCCTGGGAGCACTGTTGTTACAGTTAACTTTTATTTAAAGTTGTCATCCTTCCAAAACTCTTTTTTTTTTCTTCCCCTTCAGAACAATAGCTTCAATTCTGTTTCCCATTAAAAACAAAACAAAGCAACACCCTTCCTCTTTCAAACCTGAAATTCATTCAGTTCAGTTTCTCTAAAGTAATTTTAATTACATGTTTTCAGGCATTATAAACAGTGAGGCAGTGATTTGTAAAGGAATGAATAGAGTCAGCTCTCAGTGGTCCAAGGTGGTTTTTGGGGAGAGCTAATAAGGAAGAAGGATAATACTGAAATAACATAGCTTAAACTTAAATGTAGGGCTTGAATACTTATCTTTAACATTAAGGCATAGGATGGAGCTGTAAATTAAGATGGAAAGAATTTTTTTTTGCATTGCTGTGTTAACCTGCGTCCTAGATAATTCCTTCTGATACTTGGGAATGAGCTGTTGGTGGTTTGTACCTTCACCCTGTCTTCATTTGGTGCTAGAGAACAGGAGAGCAGCTGCACTGGAGGAGCAGCCTGAGCTTTGTCACCCACTCAACACAAACTCTGAGTGTCAGAGAGCAAAGCACTGAAATGCACGGTGTGAAACTCACTCTCCTAACATTTGATAACTTCTCCAAAATTTCTTTTTGTTCTTTTTTTTTT
The DNA here is from genome assembly GCF_037042795.1 of Molothrus aeneus. Taxonomy (NCBI): domain Eukaryota; kingdom Metazoa; phylum Chordata; class Aves; order Passeriformes; family Icteridae; genus Molothrus; species Molothrus aeneus. The sequence continues at coordinate 7,111,534 of NC_089664.1, read as the reverse complement.
TTTTTTTCCTCAACTGCTCCCTCTCCTGCTGTGCAGTTCTGCCATCTCATCCTGCTACAGCCGAGTGTACCAGAGCCTGGCCAACCTCATCCGCTGGTCTGATCAGGTGATGCTGGAGGGGGTGAATTCAGAGGACAAGGAGATGGTCACAACAGTGAAGGATGTCATAAAAGCTGTTCTGGATGGAGTCAAGGTACATGGGACACTGTAAAATTTATAATAAAGAGCATATAATAATGTATTTTACAAGAGATCTGTGTAAACTAGACCTCTTCCAGTGTAAACTAGACCTCTTCCAGTTTAAACTAGACCTCTTCCAGTTTAAACTAGACCTCTTCCAGTTTAAACTAGACCTCTTCCAGTTTAAACTAGACTTCTTCTAGTTAATCTCTTCTAGGTTTTTAAGTGCAGGTAAAATATGAAGGTCCTATTTCTTCCTTCAGTAAACTACCCCTTAAATCAACTGTTCCATAAGTTAAATGTTCCTCTTTGGAGTGCTGGCTAAAGACTAGCACAGTTTGGCTCTGAATGTGAACTTCTGGCATGCTCACCCTGGCATTTGGATGAATTGGAAGAAGCAATGGATCTTTCTTCAGTATTGCATTAAATTTTCACCAAGTCATTCCCAGTCTCCCCTGCAGATTACAAGACGTGGTTTGCACATTTTCTGTCTCAGCAAAATAAAATGAAAATGCTCCCTTGTCAATGCCCACAGAGAATGAAAGACTCCAACTCCATCTTTTAAGAGAAATTTCAAGGGATTTGTCAGTGATACATCACCACTCTAAGCAGCTGGATTAGGGTGTGGAACAGGTGATGAGCTAAACTCAGTTTTCTGGAGATGAGTTTTACATTGCTAATGGAAACGTTTAACAGAAACCTTTGTATCCATTGTCAGACCTGTGTGTAGCATTCCCTCCCTGTTCCATCCTGGAAAAGCTGTGGGCTTTCCTCCTGCCTGGGAAGGTTCTTGTACCCATTATTTCTGTGTCCCTGGGCTGATCACTCACCTCTCCTAGCACTGTTGATAAAGTTTGGTTGATCTGGGCTTAGGGCACCAGTGGATAGACTGTCTTATCTCCTGGGAATCTTATTTTGGAAACTGTAGAGGAAGTTAAATCTTTAAAGGGGAACGTTTAAATCAACTACACAAGAAAAATTGGGATAGTGTTTTAAGAGCTGCAGCAGGTGCTTCACCTGGAGTTACGTATCAGGAACTGGTACCTTTCACTGTACTCAGGCTCAGTTTTATTAAATGGAGCCAGATGTAAAAATGAAGTGAATCTCCCAGGCTTTGACTCTCACATTTTCAGGCCTCTTGGTTTGGTGTCTGCATCATCTGGATATCTCTTTAATGTCACTCAAACACAGATACTAAAATCTGCTATTACTTTATGAGCCTTTTAAATAAATATCTTTGAAACAAATAATTTCTAGCACCTAAAGAAGATGGATTTTCTAGGATTATTTTGCACAATATGCTCTTTAACTTTAAGCTACACATTTTAGAAGTAAAGCTGGTCTTAAATTTGCACAGCAGGAGAGAGGAAAAGAGTTTAAATCTAAAATCTCAGCTGCTGTTAGTCTGGAATTCATCAGCAGTTTGGAGAATGTGAAGATCTGTGCTGTAATTCCCCAGCAAATGGTGAGTTACCACTGACTGAATCTGCACAATCCCAGGTTAGAGATGTGTTATCCCCAGATCTGGATCAGAGCTGTGTGGTCTCATTGCAGGAGACTTGGACACACAACCTGGGAGTTGTTCTTTGACTTCAAGCAGTATTTAAACCCTTGGTACCTGTTGCCTTTCAGCCAGAACTATGTCCTCTGCACACTGGGAGAGGCTCTGGGACTGGGGAAGGTCTTGGGTCTGTTCATGAGGCAGCCCAGACTGGGAGCAGCATGGACGTGTCCTTGCAGTGCTGAGCCTGGGCTCTGCAGCCCTGCTCAGCACCATGGCTAAATCAGTCTCTGCTTTGTTTTTAGACTGAGTTATTTTGGCCTTCCAGTTGGAGCTGGCTCATGTCTGGTCAGCCTTAGAGCAGATGTGTGGCTGTCTGGGGAGATGGGAGAGTATTTGCCCATCAAGAGGTCAGCATTTGGAAGCAGCATGCTTTCACCTCCTGCACAGCAAGGAACAAAGTTTATTTTAGAAAGGCCTAGCCACATTTGATGGAAGCAGAACTGAGAAGATGGACACTTCTCTCCACAGCAGAGCCTGTTTTGTTTTTCTGGCAGATCACACAAGATCCACTTCCACATTTCAATGCTTACTTCTTTATTTTCAGAATTAAACATAAAGGAGACTCTTGTTCACCTCTGTTACTTGATATTTTGATCTCATGTTTTAGGGCTTTGCTAGGCAGGGAAAAAAAATCCTTGGTTTGATTACATAACTTCTCAAAACTCCATCTCATTGTGGAATTTTCAGCTTGCTGAAGTAGCATAGTTTGTAGAGAGGCTTTAATTATCTCTAATTACTGCTGCAGGAATCTCTTTCCTTGCTGATAAGGAATAGCATAATGTGCATCTGGCTCCGTTGTGTGCACATTACCTCTGTGTGTATGCTAAAGATTTTGGCTTGATTTCCAAATGCTAGTTCTCATTTGGAGATAGCAGAGAGGGGAGACATTCAGGGTCTGGTGATATTTGTCCAAGTTGGAAGGGAAAGTGATCCTCTCAGGTAATTGCAGTCAGGCCTTGGTGCCTCCACTGGAAGGTGGTTTAGGTTTCCCCCCCCCCCCCAGTCCCAATGGTTTGAATAATTCTGAAGATACTTTTGAGCCAAATTGGATTGGTCTTCTCCCATTTTAACCTACATTTCCATGTGGTAGACAACTTTGTGTCCATTATGATTGGCAAAATAGGAAAACTGAGCACTTCAGCCCTGAGTGGGGCTCCTCAGTGCTGCTGCAGCACAGCCACCACCACAGTCTGCAGTGTTGGCCTGGCTTTGGTTTCAGGTGAAGGAAAATGAGACGTTACACTTTCCCTTCCATAGCCTTCTCAGAGGGATGTTTAAGGGGTATTTTGGCTTTTGGTTTGAATGCCCATACATTTTATTTCCCTTATTGTGCTCCTGGGTGTTTGCAGTCCTCGCTGGCCACTACCCCACAGGCCCACAGGGTCCAACCCTGAGTCTGTTAAAGTGCATGAGGATCTCCAAAAACATTTGCAGCAGTGGAATTTTGTCCAGAGGGCAGAAAGGTGGCAATCCATTGAGTCATCACTCAGCTCCATGATGCCAAATGCAGCCAAAAGAGTCAAGTGATGTTACTCATCAGGACACTTCTCAGAACACACTGTTCCCACCAGGGCTCTCTGTCCCACATCTTCATAGTTTTAGTCCCCATGGACATCTGTTTGTGCTCCCTCTTCCTCCCCCCTGTGTGGGATGTTCTGGAGAGCTGAGTTTTTGGGTAACACAGTGTACTGTGTTGGAGCACCAGCTCACCCCAGGAGTGTAAGTAGAGCATGGAGACCAAAGTCAGATGTGGTGGGCTTGGATGGTGTTTGCTCCTTACTCTTCTTGTTGTGTGTGTGTTAACCCATGGAATTGCAGCTTTCAGTAGAGCCTGATGTAAAAGGGCCAGAACTGGAGTATTTTCCTTCCTCAGAGGGATGATGGCAATGCCAGTTGTTTCCAAGCTCCACAGACAAGGACATAAATATGATACTGGAATGATGACACTGTACTTCAGGCTGCTTTAAAATAAATAAAATTAAAATTGATCCCTTTCAGTTTCCTTTGTGTAATATGCTGGGGAGCCAATAGAGGCAGGAAGCAGTGCCAGTTTTCCAGGCTGCCTGTAAGAGGGGCATGTGTTTGTGTCAGTGAGCAGGAGATCTATTTGTCAGCCTCAGACATCCATGAAATGTTCTCTCTGTCTTTCTGGCGTGAATGATTGTTGCTTTGACTGCTGGCAGACTTAGAGTTCAGGATTATCATGCCCTTATCTCTTTATCCAGAGCCTTATCTGCCTATAACAGATACACTGCAGTAGCTTCTTGAATGATTAGGTCTTCTATTGCTAATGTGTTAAAAGGTGGCTCCAGGGCAAGCAGGCCTTTTAATGAAGGTGATCTCTGTTTAATTTTTGGTGGGGCATTTTACAGAAAACTTGCTTTTTGAAACAAATACATTCTTATTTATAAAATATAAAGCAATTATTTAATGTTGGTTTTGGCTAGATGAAGTACTCCACTGGGTAAGACTGTTTGGTACTTAGATGTGTATGTAAAGCCAATTTACCGTTATCTAGGGTGTTGTGTGGACTGGAACAGTGAGACAGAGGAAAGAGGAAACATAGCAAAAAGACACACATGTGGGTTTGTGCAGAATCCCCATACAGTCAGGGTAATGAACTTCACTCAAATACTGCCAAAACTTCCTCTGGGTGCAGGCTGCTCCTTAGCAGCTGTTCTGCATCATTTGTGTGGCTCTGTACCAGACTTACACCCAGCTCAGCTCTCTCTGTGTCCACACCATCATTAAACCATAACCAAGAGTTTACTGCAGTAGCTTCCCTCTGTGTTCTGGGATGTTTCAGTGCAGCATTCAGCAATGAATGATTATTCATTCTGATTATTCTCTTTTTCTTCTCTCCCTCCATCAGGAGCTGGTCAGACTCACGATTGAAAAGCAGGAGCATCCCTCTCCCACAAGCCCAGTTAAACCCAGTTTACCAGCATGTAAATCTGACAGGTGGGTCACTGATTTCTTCTGTGGGCAGCACTGATGTAGAAGGGATCATTTCTGACTGCTGACAGTTGAGTTAAATCATTCAGCTGTTCTGCACAGAGGGTGGTGTAGTGTTCTTTATGTAGTCCCCCCCATCCATTTCAGTAAGATCACTAAAAGACAATATGCTGTGATAGGACAGACACCAAAATCTGGCAAGGTGGAACAACCTTTGTGTCACATGCACTCTCAGCTCTGATTATACATGGAATTCCACCTGCAGATGCAAATTCTGCCTTCCGCTCTGGCTGTCTGTCTGAATAGCACATGATTTAAAATAGGTTGGAATCTGTCAGGGCTGTGTTCCAGCTGTGGTTTATGATCTACAATCTGTGTTTTGCATGTTGCAGCCCATCAGAACTTCCCCTTACAGACCGAGAAATGGAGATCCTCAACAAAACAACAAACATGACTCAATCCAACGAGCTGCTGACTGACTCCATGGATGAAGAAGTTGCACCTCCTAAACCCCCTCTGCCCAGCATTCGTGTGGCAGAGAACAGGTAACACTGCCCAGCCAGCTGACCAAAGAGCACCAGTGCCTCTTAGCAGCCTGTTGGTTTTTAAACAATCTTGCAAAATGTGCAACAAGAGAGGAGGGTTAGTGTTGCTCTTGAATTTTCAGTCCTCCAGAGCAATTTTTCCTTATTCCTGCACTCTGCTTTGTGTTCTCTCTTATTATTTCTTTGTGTCTTTTCCTTCTTTTTTTGTGAGGATAATTCCATGCCCTGATACCCACACATGAGAGGCATCACATAAATCCATATAACCTCATAAAACAGTGTGATTTCCACACTGTGCAAGTGTCTTGGGCTGCTGTATCCCATGGGAAATGTTCCTTTAACCTCGGGGGGCAGTTACCAATCTGTCCTGCACAGCCAGGTTCTTCAGCTTTGCCTATCAGCTTAAGAGTGAAAGCCAAGAGTGTGTGAAAAAACCCTTGTGCTTTGTTGTTCCTACTCTGTTCTAAGAGTAACCACATAAGAGTTTCTATGTTCTATTTTGAGGAGGAAGAGAAAACCCCCAATTTGCAGGTTTGTGTGTGTGTGTGTTGTTTTTCTTCTCTAGTACTGGTGCTGATGGCTGGTGTGAAAAATACGTGTTGTGGTAATTTGCACACGTGGCTGTGGCTGACAAAAAGAATCACATTTCTGTGTATTTTATGAATTCTCAAAGGTTATATAAAAATTTCGTGGTATGTTCCAAGAACAGACTACGTGTGCTCTTGGGAACTTCTCAGGCTTGATGACTACCAGAATTATGTGTCATTAGAAGCAAAAGCTAAAAGTCAAAGGGTTAAACTCTCACAAATTACTGTAAATGTGTGGGTCTGACACAGATTCATGCCAAAACAGGGGGCCCTCACAGTGCACAGTGAAAGCAACTCTGACCCTTTTGTTCCCTGAAGTTCACCAAGAAAGCAAAGACCAAAAAAGAGAATTTTCCTGTCCTTTAAATCTGTGAAACTTTGAGCATTTTTCAGATCTGGAAGGTTTGAGGAGGGGGAGGGACTTCTGTGAATGGAAACAATATTTGGGTCAACCAAAACATTTAATTTGGATTTTCACTGCTTTTATTAAAAAATAATTACCATGCTAATTAGCTCCATTAAAAATACTGTTTACAGCGGCATTTGTTTCTGTTTGAGAAATACCAACCTTAAAAAATAAATGACTTAACAGGAGAGTTACCTTACCTGTGAGAGTATTCTTAAATCGATATTTTTAGTGGATACATTTTGCTGAATAGCTCCTGGCTGACAAAAGCTTTCTGGAAAATACCTTGTGAAGCCTCTGAAAATCGTTTTTTTTCTGGAAGAGTGATGGAAACATCAATTCCTGTTGTGTCTTGCAGCCCTCCACCAGCATTGCCCCCTAAAAAACGTCAGTCGGCGCCTTCCCCAACCAGAGTGGCTGTGGTGGCCCCCATGAGCAGAGCTACCAGTGGGTCCAGTTTACCTGTTGGGATCAACAGACAGGTAATGGCATAACCCCTTTGTGAGAGCCAAGGGAAAAGTGCTGTGAGTGAGCTGGAGGAAAAGCTCAGGGAGATGCTGAGAGCTGCAGGTCCCTGCTCGTCCCAGGCAGCCTGCAGTGGGAGTGGCAGTGGCAGGAACAGCAGTGTCATAAATAATGTTGGCAGCTTAATTTTTTTTTTATTTTTTTTTACAGTGTTGTTGTGTATAATTAACAAATTGCTACAAACTTTGTTGCCTTGAGGGGTGGCAGAGTGTGAGGATGGGAGTGGCTGAGTGTTCCATGTCCAATAGATCAGGGGACAGCAGCTGGCTGAGCTCCCTGACATCTCACCAGGGTTTACTCTCAGTGAGATCAGAAGTCTGTCTTCATCCAGTCACAATTTAAAGCATCTTTTAACTCAAGCAGTAGTTTGAGCTACTGCTCTGACCGCTGCTGGTGCTTTGGGGAAATTTGTACATTTTCTGGTAGAAAAATAGGAAAGTTGTGTGTGTGTTAATCACATTCCATTTCTTGTGCTTGTCTGGGGTTTATGAGGTTGTAAATGGCTGGGTTTGCTTTACCCATTCAGGAACTTACTAGCTCAGCAGTGAGGACCTGAATCATATCAAATTGCACAAAAATCAAATCTTGTCCTCATCTCTAAAGCCTCAGCTCTGGCTTAGGGAGCCTCTACAGTCATTTGGCTGACTCAGATAAAGCTGTGGCCACTCTTCAGTTGTTACTACAGTCACACTAAATGTTCTGATGGAGTGGGAATAGTGAGGGGTTCACTCACAGGTTAATAAGCTTGAGGTGATTTCTGAAATGGGACCATAGCCATAGGCACAGAAAGTTGTATCTCATTGTAGTTTATTTTCTCTTTGTGTGAGGTAACCAAGTATTTGCTAAAGGCCCAGGTGTGTCATGAGAGATCTTGCAGTGTCATTCCCTTGTGTCAGTGTTGGGACAGTCATCAGACACAGGTAGCTGTGAAGAACTTGGTCATCTCAGCATCTGTCCAGTGTGGGCCACAGCAACCCCTGCTTGAAATCAAGAGCACCCAGAGCTCCCTGGCATGGGCTGTTTAGTGTATCAGAGGGTTTCTGTGTTCTCCCTGAGCTTAGAGAGAGCCAGCAGCACTGGGAGGTCTTTGCTCCTCAAGCTGCATCTTCCTCACTAGCAAGCTGCCGAGAGTGATGATGATGTGATGTTTTTAATTTTTTAATTTCTGTCCTGAAGGATTTTGACGTTGACTGCTATGCCCAGAGGAGGTTGTCAGGTGGAAGCCACTCCTACGGGGGGGAGTCTCCTCGTCTGTCTCCGTGCAGCAGCATTGGCAAACTGAGCAAGTCTGACGAGCAGCTCTCCTCGCTGGACCGCGACAGCGGGCAGTGCTCCCGCAACACCAGCTGTGAAACCCTGGGTAAGAGGGGCTGCTGGGGCCTGCCCTGCCCTGGGAGCTCAGCTGCAGGAGCTGATGGACCAAATGCACTGCACTACAGCTGCTGTCTTGGAGTTGCTGCAGGCAGTTCAGTGCAGAGCTATTTCAGAGAGGAAAAAGCCCAGGGGAATGTGTTTCCCTTGCTGTAGGTGATGGTTCTCAAACTCAATTCAGCTCTCAAGTGGAATGTTTTCTTCATTTCAGCCCTGTCTGCAGAAATTACAGTCCTGCTAGACTAAAGCAGTGTGGTTTCTACATGCTAGGAAAGAAAATATAAATATGGCAAAAATTAAGTCTGCAGATGTCTGCCTGTTGAATTTTTGTTATTTGTTTGCTAGTGTAAAGAATTAATTATGAGTTGTATGAAGTCTGGATGTTATAGAAGGTGTAAAGAGATGGTCCCAGCTGCAAGGAAGTTCCACTCTGATTAAAATGAACTGATTAATTAACTGATAGAATGGGAGGGACAGAACTGAGAAGGTCTAAACAGTAAAAGAGAAACTAATACATCATCCTCTGTTTACCCAGATCAATCAGATCACTATGATCCAGACTATGAATTCCTGCAGCAGGACCTCTCCAACACTGATCAGATACCTCCTCAGGGGCCCAGTGTCCTCAGCCCCTTGCCAGAGTCCTTGGGCGAGTCTGGCTCCCCTTTCCATGGACACACTTTCCAGCTCCCGCAGGGCACCTCTCCTCCACTGGAGCTCTGCAGCCTCTCAGGAGCAGCACAGCCAACAGAGACTCCCCCAGCTTTACCAGAGAAGAAGAGGAGGAGTGCAGCCTCCCAGACTTCAGAGAGCTCAGGCTGCAGGGTGTCCTATGAGAGGCACCCATCCCAGTATGACAACATCTCTGAGGATGACCTGCAGAGCGCCGTCCTTGTCCCCTCAATGCCCTTCACGCCCTTTGCTGCTGTTCTGCCTTTCCAGCAAGGAAACTCTTCAGCACCAGTGGAATTCATTGCTGATTTTGCTGCTCCAGATTCCAACAGTGACCCAGAAAAGCCGCCACCTCTGCCAGAGAAGAAAAGCAAACACAGTAAGCAAGTTTCTGTTTGGGGTTTATTTTTTACCTTGTAGTTGTTGTGCTTCTGATCATCACTAAGTAGTGGTAATCATGGTGATGCTCTTATTTGAGTCTTGAGTGTCAAAAGCAGTTGGTCAGTGTCAAAGACATGGAGGGGAAGTGTCAGTGCTGTGGTGGGCAGGGGGTGATTCCTAGGGCCAGGATTGATCCAGGCCCAAGGGATCTGGAATCACACAGCATCTTCATTACTGTGGTGAGACCATGTTACTTCTCTGTTCACCTGAATGTGAGTCTTTCAGGCACTCTGTCTTGCAGATCTTTCTGCTCTATTCTCCTTTTTTAAGTCAGTTTCCTCCCCCCTTCCCCAGTTTTGTTTTCCCACTGCAGGGGAGAGTTGGGTCCTCTCCAGGAGCTCAGAGAAAGGACTGATTTTCTGTCCAAAACCCAGCCTTGCCAGAGCAGTTACTTGGCAATAGGAGCACAGGCACCCACATAGCTGTGCAAGACAACACTATTAACTAGACTCCAGCACTGCTGTTTTGCTACAGGATCTCATTTCCTTTGGATGCCTGAGAATTTCCCACATCATTAAAACGAGCAGCCTCGAAAAGCAAAGGCTCCTGTCCCCAGCCAGACTCCTGGCACACCAGGACTGACCACATCTCAAGCTCAGACCTTCTTCTGATTTCCTTAATGTTCATGGCTGAAAAATGTGAAACCTCTTGCCAAACAGGCAGCCACAGTGCTCTGCCAGGGAAGGCTGTGGCCTGCACAGTGAGGTCCAGCAGATATTGCTTTACTGGTCACTGGCTGGCTTTGCAGCCGTGTGTTGCATGAGGAGGTAATGTATACAAGATCTGGAGGAAGAGCATCACATTGCATGGCTGGCAGCCCAAGAGAAGAGCTGGTTTCAAAGAACTGAGTTGGCCTTCTGGCTCCTTTCTGCAGTTTATAGACTTCTCACTGAGAATAATTTTTGTCCAGAGAGGTTGTGGACTCCCTGTCCCTGGAGGTGTTCCAGGACAGGCTGGATGGCACTCTGAGCAGCCTGGCCTAGTGGAAGGTGTCCTTGTGCATGGCAGGGGGGTTGAAACTGGATTCTTTAAGGTCCCTTCCAACCCAAAGCAGTCTAAGAGGCTGCAATTCTATGGATAAGGTGGGAGTAAGAGGGGGATGTGGTGTCAGGGTTATTCTCTCCATTCCTATGCAGTGCACTCTGCCAGTCACTTCTTTAAAAATATGCCTTGTCTAAAAGCATTTCCATTATCCCTGAGTGACCAGTCCACATGAGTAACCCTGAGGGATTTTACTGAGAGCACAAGGCTTGACCCACCTGAAAGTGAGGGTCATCCAAGTGTCCCCATATGCAGGAAATCTCTTTTGTTCCTCCCTGGTAATCAAGCAGCTAAAGACACTAAGATCAGCTAAAAAACAGGCTGAGATGGTTGGTTGTGGACAAGAGAGAGGAAGCAAATGGGCACAGACAAAGGTGTTGCAGCTTGTGCTGTTGAAAATCCTCTCCTGAAGTGTGAGCTGCCAGGGGCTGTGATACAGAGCACGTCAGTGCAGGGTCAGATCCTTGTGGGTCTGCTGTTACTAATGAGGGATGGCTGTTACCCCACTCAGGCTGGAAGGGATGCAGGGAAATGCACCTCTGTGCACGTAGGCAGCTGCAGTGGAGGGGAGATTCCTGGGTGAATCTTGGGTAAGAGGAAATTTGACATTTGCAAGAGAGATCTGAGCTGTTTGCTTGTGTCATTAAGCCCCATATCTTTGTTTTCTGATATCACACAAGATGCCAAAGGGTTGACAACAAGTTTAAAAGCAATCTGCATTATTGCTTGAGCACAACTTTAACCTCAGTACCAAGACCTTGTGTGAATTTTCTTTGATGTTGGATTAGAGTTAATTGTAATCTGGCACTATCAGAAATTTTGTGAGTATTGATCAGATTGCATTGTTAGGAGAGGTAGGAGCTGTTACCTAATGTGTTGTCAACTCTGATGATTTGATAAAGCATCCTTGCTGCAAAACTTGTAGGTAGTCCTGGGGCTGATACCCAACCACTGCAAATTTTTTAGTTGCATTTGTGTGACACTGAGAACTTGTTTAAGGTTGTTTTTATTCCACAGTATTATCACACCATGGATTTGTGGTTGCTAAGTTTTACTTTTTCAGCATTTAAAAGGCCAGTCAAACATTACTCAGGCTCTGTGGTGACACCCAGGATATTTTTTGCCCAGAGGCTGATGCATGTAGATACTCTTGTGTAATCACACAGGGCTGCTTCCAGAACCTCAGCCAGCTCCTGGGAGCTGGAGAAGATGCATGGATTTGTTAAAAAAAAAAAAAAAACAAAAAAACCACAGATAGGACTTGGTTGTAGTGCCTTTGTTGTGGGTCATCTTTTGGTAGCTGGCAGTAAGTGTTGCAGCAGAGACACTGATGGTCTTTATTGGTAATACACAGAAGGTCTGCTTGAGTTAACCTTGTGCATTGCTGTGAGCTGTGCTCAGAGGGACCTCCAAGAGTTGACTTCTGTATAATTTACACAGAGGAATGATAGGGCTTTTAGTCTGGCATGAGTTATGGTTATTTTACTGTGCTGTAAGAGCACATGTTACTGTGCTAAGGGCAAATTACTCCAGACTTCTGCTTGAGCACCAGCACTGTGCTCCTGCTGAACGAGACACAGACCCAGAACAGCTTCTGCCATTAAGAGCCCAGAGTCAGAAATAACAAGATCCTTTCCCCAAACAGCTTGGAAACTACTGGTGAGGCATTTATTCATGTTTCCCTCCCTGTCAGTGGGAACAAAACACAGCCTGGTGCCCAGTGAGCAGCTGGTATTTAACTGCAGGAGCCACGCTGAGGGCAGGCTGGGCTTAGCCAGCGGATAATGCCAGCTCTGTGAGGAGCAGCTCTCCTCCCAGAGGTGACAGCAACCACTGCCTCATTGACCTTGACTTCTGCTGTGTGCTATAGCTTAAGAATGTCCATTATTTTGGCTCTTGCCCATGCACACAAATCTGTTGTGCCTGTGCAGGGCGCAGGGTCGGGCTGGGCTGTCAGGGAGCCCTCCAGGGGGATGCTGGTGTGCCTCACCTTATTGCAGGTGTACCTCACCCTATTGCAGGTGTGCCTTAGTGCTGATCCTCTCCTAATAACCCCTTTGGACTCCAGCAACCACTGGTCCTCTCCTGCAGATGAGTGTTGCTTCCAGGAGAGCTGGCCCTGGGAGAGCAGCACCTGTGACTTCTGCCGTATGGGCAGAGCTGGTGCGTGCTGGAAATCCCTGAGCAGCTTTAGCTCCTTCAGAAATGACAGTCAAGGCACTGCAAGCAGATTGTTGGGAAGGTGTTCTAGCCTCAGTCTGAGATTTCATGGTTTTTTTAAATTTCACATATTTTCTGTCTGGGTTAAGAACTGACATAAACTGGGCATGTGGTGGGAGAGGTTTCTCTCTCACGCCTCCTTTTCTCCTGGGGTGCTGCCTTGAGACTGTCACTCCACCCCAGCTGCTCACTGGGGAGTTGCAGCCCCCATCCCTCCCTCTGCACAGTTGCTGCAGGGCGTGCAGCCTGAGCTGAGCTGCTGATGTAATTTCCCATCTGCTTTTAAATTTCTGCCTTGTTAAAAACCACAGTGGAGAGGGGGAGAGAGGGCCCTTTGCAATCAGGAGCCATGGGAGTGCTCTTGCTCTCTTACTCTCCTGTTCAAGATTGGCAGGATTTTAATGCCTGTTTTGATTTGCACTCTGCAGTGCCAGGTTTGTATTTCACCATCCCAACTGCTTTTCACTTTGCCTAAAAACAAAGATGACAAAGTAGAGGCAGAGACATGCTCACCTGCCCAGGACCAGTTGTAACAAGCCAGGCAGGGGAGCTGCCGTGACAATGGGATGCATTAGCCCCATAAAGAGCTGAGATAAAAGAGCTCTTCATTATTCCCTTGCAGATTGAGTTAAGGCAGATTGAGCATTCAGGCTCACTGCCCTGAGCTGCAGTGATTTAATTTTGCACAAATGTCTGATGTGATGCCCTTTTCACCAACACTTCTGAGCTGTGGTGTCATTGCAGAGTTTGGGGCTGTTCCAGGATCTCACAGCTCTGATCCCCAGTGGTGTCTGCAGTTCTGGGTGTTCACTGAAGCCCTGATTCTGTAGGTGACTCAGCACCAAGGGTTGGTCTGGATTCAGCAGTGGCTGCTGCATTGTGCCAGCACTGCCAGGCCTGCCTTCTTGGCTTTTGTCCTGCTCACTTGATGAGCTCTCAAAATGTGGTCTTTCCCTCGAGCTCCTGTCCTCTGCATTTCTGCAAGGGTTCCTGATCCTCAGTTCAGTTTTGCTGCTAGAGAAATATCTTTCATCAGCCTTCTTTAGATCTTGTCTCCTGAAGTTGTTTTGTGATACCAGGGCATTTTCCAGGGCACAGGAGCACCTTAGCCAACTGAATCACTGATACTTGAAAAGACTATTTTAGCAATTCTGTATTTCTGGCACCACCACCATGATTCCAAATGAGACAGTAATTCCAGAACATGCTTCTATTCACTGTGAGGTGGTGTTGGGAAGGAGCAGGGAGTCTGAGGGAGGAAGAGGAGCAAGGGTCAGGTGGCAGGGAGAGCTGGAGGTCAGAATTGCAGCAGCCCTGGCAGAGCTGTGCAGGACAGGCTGTACTGCAGGACATGACCAGGTTGTGCACTGGCAGGACTGTGGGGTCACAGGGTGGGGACAGCTGGAGCTACTGGTCAGGATTGGAGTCCATCAGCTCCATTTCCTGTGCTCCCATTGCTCCAACCTGTTTTTTTTTTTTTCATTATTTCTTTTTTTTCTTTATTCTATTTTTTGGAAGATGGTTATAATTCTTTTGGGGAAGAGCAGATGTGTTAGCTCCCTTTCTAAATGGACTTTAAAATATTAGAGGAAATCTGAAAAAAAGGGGCCCAAGGCAGGTGCAAAGCAACTCCTTCCTGCTGACACATTTGCAGGGCTGTATCCTGTTTGAAGGCTGGCCCAGGGGTCTGCCTTGGCAGGTGAACAGAGGACTTTGCCTTGCAGCCAGTGTGGGAACCAACTTCATGATGTGCAAATCCTGCATTGTGCTCGCTGTATTTATAGCTTTCACTGAAGTCATCCACTCCTTTCAGCTGTACAACTGAAATGCCAGCAGAAGATGAAAAATTGCCACCAAATGACCAGATTTACAAAAAACAACAACTGCTTGTTTATCAGGAGGAAGGGAGGGATGCTCACAGTGCCTTGTGCGTGACAGCATGTTTACAAGAAGGCCTGGGTTAGTCCTTCCCATGACACTGAAACACATCTGTTTCTCCTGCTCTCAGGTGTACAGAAAGGGGTTTTTTTCTTTGTTTTCTATTATTCAGTACACTTCTAATCCTTAATAATGGGGGTGAGCTTGTAGTAGTCTTTCTATGGCACTGGATGTCATCCTCCCCCTCCAACACTGAAATATTGCAGCAGTAACTAATCCTGTCAGAGCTGCCCAGGCTCACCTGTGTGGGTTTTTTTAATAGATTTTGGAAGGAATATTTTACAGATGGAAAGGTCCTCTAGGCAAGGTTTGATCCTGTTTAACATTTCTATTGAGCCACATCTCACAAAAGCTTGTGAATCAGTTGAATTTGAAAACTGGAGATGGTAAGTTGCTTTAAAAAGGGATGGGAGCAAAGGGTGTTGGATTTGGGCTGAGGAGGTAGGAACACGTGGTCAGTGGCACTTTTAGAAGTGTTTTGTAAGTATTTTGTGCCAGGATTGGCAGTGGCATTTAAAGAGCTGGGGGAGAGGCACAGCCAGGCTCACAGGTAGGTGTTCTCTGATAACAGTTTTATCAGCTTGCTAGAATGGAGAAACACTGTATGCCTGCTGGTTCTAGAAATCTTACTGACTGCAGACATGAGACTTACTGTAGGCACAAGAATTATTACAGATTTATTGTCAGGATTGCATTGTTACACTCCTAAAAAGCAGATTGACACTATTCTGGGTTTTTGGTGACTTTGGGCATTAGCTGTTGAGGAATATTCTCAGAATTGCCATGAATTACGTGAGGATTTGGGCTAAGCCTCAGTGAAAGAGACTTCTCAAGTGGCTGTTTGGAGACCTCACTGGTTCCAGAGCTGTGTTTGTGGTCTGGGATGGTGTTTGCTGTGTGCTGGCTGGCAGGATGGAGATCTGGATTTGCAAGGTGCATGGCAGCAAGGACAAACATCTGCCTGCTGACCCTCAGCTGGGGTTTGCAGAGCAGGACAGTGAGTGCCACCTCTCTTTGCCTTGCAGTGATGGCCTACATGCAGTTTGTGGAAGACTACTCAGAGCCACAGCCCTCCATGTTCTACCAGACCCCTCAGAACGAGCACATCTACCAGAAGAAGAACAAGTACCTCAGGGAAGTCTATGGGATCAATGACTCCTTTACCAGCTCAGACCCCCCTCAAGATCTGGCACCTCCTCCTGCTCTCCCACCCAAGCAGAGGCAGCTGGTGAGTGACACCCCAGGGACACCTGGCAGGGCCGCCAGGCTCAGCTCAGCTCTCCCTGCTCCTGGTTCTGGCAGGCAGAGGTGGTGGGAGGATGTCTCACTGCTGTTACCACATCGTGCTCCTTGGCAGCTTGTGAACGTGGTTTTAGGCATTTTGCATTCTGTGAAGTTTTGCTGCTTTCCAACCCCACGTTCAGACCGTTCCCTATAAGCTTTGAAAGTCCTAAAATGCCCTAAAAATGAACCATTTGTCTTGCACATGGCAGGGCTGAATCTGTGCCAGGCTTGTGTAACAACAACTGCTTGGAAGATTTTGACACACTGAGCAGCACTATTCTCAAGAGATTGCTGCACTGTTGTTCCCACTGCTGTTTTGAAACTGTTGTCAGAGATGCCACCAATAATAACTGAACAGAATAACTGCTGTTCTGTTATTTGCACAGACCTTTGGTACAGCCACCTCTTCACTCTGCGTGTTTCCTTCACCTTAGTCCCCTTGTGTGAGTCAGAATTTTACCTGTTTCTCAGAGCTCTGCTGGCCCCCCAGGCTGTTTCCACATCCACATCCACAGGTGTGTGGGTGCTGGGTTTAACAGCACAGAAAGGGCCATTTTCCACGTGGGGGATGAAATCCTGATCTCACTGATGGCAGCAGCAGTTTTGTTTCCGACCTCAGTGGAGGGTGGGATTTTGTCCCATTTCCTTTTAAGGGTTTTCCTTTCATTTCTTTTCTCTTTCTTTTTTTCCCAACTCCAACTTAAGGTATTTTGATTATATTAATGATCTTATTTCTTCTGTTTAAAAAAAAATTAAATTATTTTGTTCTGATGTAGCTCACTTAAATTGGCCATGGCATTAACAAAATGGGAGGAAATGTGGGAACAGAGCCATGAACTTACCACTGTGAGGGTGACTCTTGCAATATTTCTTCATGTTGTATGTGCTAAAGTTTGACTGTCCCAGAGTGTTACTTTTTGACTCTAATTTTGGGATTTGCATATCTACATTCCTGTGATGCAAGTAGAGTCCTAAAAAGATAAAGTGACATTTTTGGCTAAGCTGAGCTGAATATTATTATTATTATTATTATTATTATTATTATTATTATTATTATTATTATTATTATTATTATTATTATTATTATTATTAGTTTGTGGGGACAAGACTTTAAATGCTGGCATCCCATTTGCTTTGCAGGGACACTAAAGAGTCTACAGGACTCATCTCCTGAGGTTCAGGCAGTTCTCCAGGGTCTGTGGTCCCCATCAGTGTGACCCTTGCACTGTCACTTGTACCTTGCAGTCCCTTGCCTGCCTTCCCCTCCTTGAGGTGGCTGCACTTCAAGGCTGTTTCTAGAGGTGGCTTGGGCTGCACGGTCATGATCAGAGTTTGCAAAGCACAGATTTACTGCAGCCATTGTGCAGAAGGGAAATTCTGCTCCTGTCCTGAATTTGATGGCTGAAGCAAAGCATTTCTTTGCTTCCCTTTAATAATTTTCTGGACAGCCAAGATGTCACTGCTTTGCCTGCTGGCCATTCTTGTCATTTTACAAGCTGATACCATCAAGGTGTTGCTTGCAGTTCCCCTGAAGCAAAGGTTTCTTCAAGTGCAGCCTCCCACCCTTCATCTCTCCTTTGGGAAAGAGGTGCAAGCAGGTGATGGCTTATTCAACAGTCCCTGTAAAAGCCCCCAGACTCTTGTTCCTCTGCTCCTGCTGCCCTGGGAGATGTTGATTTGGCTAATCAAATGGGCATCAGCTGCTCTAGCAGCGGCAAGTTTTGCTGGATGGACTCTTCTGTAATATAATAATGAGGAAGTCCTTTCTTGTCAGCTTCAGATCTTAATCAAAAATAAGATTGTGTGTTTACATTGCATGTTTTATTCAACAAGTCTGAGAAAGCCTGAATATACCTTATCCTCTCTCAGTCTCCTTGCCATAGGGAAATTCAGGAGAAATTCCTTGCAGGCTTTGTCACTTACAGTGTAATAGCTGCCTCCTGTGCAAATGATATTATTTGAACTGGACAGAGAAATGGCAGGATGTCACTGTCACCCAGTCTCACAGCAGTACCAGTGAGGATCCATAGCTCACGCTGGAGAGGCCAAATTCCCAGTGTGCAGGTTGCCAGAAAAAAAAAACCCAGGAATGTGCAAGAACTGTGTGTTTGGAGCCAGTTCCTCCTGTGGTTGTCTGTCCCCACGGCAAGGGGACAAAAGGGCAGCCAGGAGCAGCTGTCCGGGGTGAGCAGGGAGGGGGAGGCAGGAGTTCACATTTAAGGGATTTGTGAAACAAAGAAGATTTAAATTGTGATTTTTGCCGTGCCTCTTGAGCTCAAGAAAGGCATATTGGTGTGTCTGGCTCTGATGAGCTGTATGAATAGCTGTTTGTTTAGCCAGCCATTATATGCATTGTTTTACAGTTAGCATTTCTTGCCCTTTATTCATCGCCTTTTCTGTGCTCTCTTTCTCTGTGTCTTGTGTCTCCTGCTTTCTCCCCCTTCCTCAGCAGGCCTCCTATGCTGCCTCTTCTTTCTCCTCTGTCTCCTACTGTGTCCAGCAACCTAAAGTGCCCTTCAGCCCCGAGGACTGCGGTGCCACTCAGGGCCTCACTATGTCAGTCTCTAACTCCTTTCTCAGCAGGCACAGCTCCTTTCCTGTGCACTCGGTGAGTTCTGAGTTCTGCAACACGTGGGTATTGTCTGACTGCTCTGCCAGTTCTCTGCTTGGCCTCTCAGGTGAACCTGGAGGTTCCTTTGGGGGCTTTGGAACTCCTCCTGTAGTCACCAGCCAGGTGGGAGAAACGGTGTGTAAATCTGCCCAGGTGTAACTCACTCTGCCCAGGTGTAACTCACTCTGCCCAGGTGTAACTCTCACCAGGTGTAACTCTCACCAGGTGTAACTCACTCTCACCAGGTGTAACTCTCACCAGGTGAAAATCTTGCTGAGATTTACACTTTTCACCAAGTGAAGCCAGGGGAGGTGTATCTCTCTCCATTTGTAGCAGGGGACTGAGGAAGGAGAGCTGGCCTGTGTGCCCAGGCACACTCCTGTGACCTCTGTGTGCCCCAGGCTGCACGTTGGAGCTGCAAAGTCTTTTTGTCCCATTGCATGATGCCACTGATGTGGATGAGTCAATTAAAGGCTGCTGTGTGAGCCTGGCCTTGGGAGAAATAACAAGATGCTGTCCTGAAATCCATGGA
This sequence comes from Molothrus aeneus, assembly GCF_037042795.1. Taxonomy (NCBI): domain Eukaryota; kingdom Metazoa; phylum Chordata; class Aves; order Passeriformes; family Icteridae; genus Molothrus; species Molothrus aeneus. The sequence goes on along the minus strand of NC_089664.1, from coordinate 7,092,662 downwards.
TTTAATCAAAGATGTGGAACAGGGGCTGCAGCTGCTTTATTTTATTTTTTTTTTCTAGAAAACAGCCTCTGCTAGATCTTCCATCTCATTTTTGCCTGTCTGCTTCCCTTCACATCTCCCTGGTCCCAAACAAGCTCAGTTTGCTTGTATGATTTGCTGATGGATGAGCAGGGTTTTCTCTCCTACAGCACTTCAGAGCAGCCTGAAGAGAAAATGGCAGGAGGAGCTGGAAATCATTTAAATCAAAATAGTATTAGAGCACTGCTTAAATCTCTGATCAGCTGCTTAAATTAAATTGTAGTAATAACGAAGTGTTAACATAATGAAATTGAATTCAACCATGGGATTCCACCAGCTCATCAGTGTGGGGCTCATTTTCATGTAAAACTATGGTTATGCTCTGATTGCCATGTGATGACAACTGAGAATACACTATTTTTTGACAGTGACCTGGATGTTTAGTAAATTAGGCTTCTTCTGGAGAAGAAATTATCAGACAAGACTTGAGAAGATTCCGAAGTGTTCAATTAGTTTAATATTAAATGTTTGAAAACAGTATCCTCCCACTGTGCCACTGCTATCTTCCCATTTCAGCACTTACTCATTCTTTAAAAATTAGTGATAATCACTGGTCCAAAGAAGAAGAAAGTATTCAAGTGCTTTACAAGTAGAGCTACTTCACAAGCCATGAATGAAAGCTTTTGGCTTCCACTTGTGTGAGAGAGAGCAGTATCACAGCTTTGCTGCACAGATGAAAAGGCTGAGGGGTGGCAAGGTTCCTGTTGGCATAAATTTGTGGTAAACAGTTCTAAAATTTGAAGTAAAAGTCCTGAATTGTCCAGCTCTCTTACCTGGTAGTGGTCCTTGCTAGCAAAACATGGAACTGTAGGACTAGATAAAAGTGCTTGACTATTTTTGATTTAATTGGGAGGCTATAAATATGATTCTATAATGTTCTAAAAATACGTGGGCACTTTGATTTTAAAAAGTGTCCTTGTTGGATTAAATGGTTACTACCTATTAAATTGCTCTGACCCATTCTCATCTTACTTTGGACTACATTACTGTGAATATATTATTTTAAGAAATGTTGAAACTTCATTAAAATATCCTTACTCATTTTTGCAAGGATTTGGTGAGGGATAAAATAAATGGCTGGAGCATGAGGAACAATGAGAACAATGAGACAGGGCACTGTCAAATGAAATAAGCTGAATTAAAAATGGTGATTTTTCCATTAGTACCTTTAAATTAGGATAATTCATAGTTTCTCATTATCTGGTCTATTTTTTCACAGCCAAAAATGAGATTTTCACTACGAAAGTGTCTCTTTGAGCTGCAAAATACCAATGTCCTTACATGCATCATAACTGACCCATGTAATACCATAACCACAGTTTATCCTGTTTCCCCTATCCCTAATAAGACAGAGATGTGAAACAGCTGTGGGGGTTTGGATCCCTCCCCAGGGTGACACCCACTCTCCATCAGCCCTGGGAGGAGCAGAGCCCCTCCTGCAATCTGCCCCAGGAGGTTTCACTCAATGGATGCCACCAGCTGCACCAGGAGCACTTCAGCCTGCTGCTCTGCTCCTCATATCCTCTTGTCTTCATTTCTCCTCTCTCCCTAGAGAAAGGGCACTCAAGTGAGCACTGGTGAAAAATAAAACTGGCAAAAATCAGCATTATCTGCCACCAGCCCCAGTGAGGAGTCAGTGCCAGGGAGAGAACACCTTGCAGACACTGCCAGCTGAGCACTTGGCCTCCTGTGTACCCAGATAGCAGCAGTGGCTATCAGATCTCCCAAAATTATATGTTTCCTACATAAATTGTTATTCATTCTGCACAGGAAGCAAAAACCTCTTTGGATCAATACCGGGAAGTCCGAGCTGCTAAACTCGATGGCTGTCCCCTGACCCAGTGTCAGCAAGGCCCTGCAAGTGTAGCCAGTTTTCAGAAAGTGCCCTGTGCTTTTTTTCCTTCCCTGGAGACTGGCTAGGGAGGGCACAGGAGTCACTCCCAGGGAGGACCTGTCCCTGTCCCCATCTGTTCCCGTGCCAGCAGCAGGGAGGCCGAGCCAGCACCGCGCTCTGCTTGTGATCCCCTTAGCTCCGTGCTCCAGGTGAAGGATCAGTGCCTTACTCCTGATTTACATGGCTTAACAAGACTGTTTTCAAACAGCAGAAAAGAGGTGAAGCTGTTCAGAGCATCTTTTAATTTTTAATGGATGAATTTTTCTACAGCCCTGACTCCTCTCTCTCCAGTCAGCACTGCAGGGGCTGTTGCAGCCCAGCTGCCACCACTGCTCTGTCAGCCCACTCACTAATTGTGCTTCTCCCTCCTTTGCAGGAAATTGTGTCAGAGGTAATAGCTTTTACTGGATAGGGGCAGATCTTGAGCAACTGGATCAGACCTCATAGGTTTGGCAAGTTGAGCTGTTTTTTATCCCAGTCTGACTCGTGTCTGGCCTCTGTGCCAGCAGGGCTTGTGTTGGTGGTGTGGGCTGGTGCTTTAAGGAACTGCATCATGTTCCCCATCCCATGGACAGCTGAGCCATTGAACCCCACACTGGGGGAACAGCTGGATTGTGCTGTCAAAAATCATTCAGGGGATTCCCACCTCTTTTGGAAGTTCTTAGCAGTGGGGAAGGAGGTTTGCAACAAGAAGCATCATCCTTGGTTGTGGTTGGCAGTAGTTTCTCTCTGGCTGATCACCTCTCTCCCTTCTTGTGAGCACAGGGCTGCTCTCCCTTGGTTTAATCAGTCCTTGTGCTGTTTGCCTGGAAATGGGTGGGCAGGTATCCCAGCAGCAGCAATAATCAGATCTTGAAATCTCATTCCTTCCTGGCAGCTGGAGAACTCTGCTCTGGTAGAGGAAATATCCAGTGAAGAGCTCCACTGCTGCCCATCCACCCTTGGTGGCTGCAGAAACTCCTGTGGAAGCTTTTCCTCACTGAAACAAGGAGCAGTTGTATCTCCAAGGCATGTACATGCCAGTAGTGGAAATTTGGCTGCATCCTTCACTGTGGAGAAATAAGTTGCCTTTCTCAAAACGTTGGGTTTTTTCTTATGTTTTCTTTTTAATTAAGGAACATTTCCAGTAATTTACCATTACCCAATTGGCTGTCAGGTTCCAGCAGAAGGCGCAAGTGATTTCCTTATGAAAGCTCCAGTTCAGTGCTTCTGTTCTCACTTGTTCTCACCATTCTTGAGCAAATTGAGCAAGTGCACAGAAAATTCACAGCAACTGTTCTTCTTTCTTGTGTGTGTGCTAACGTATGTTCAGGAAAAGGGGGGTCAGATCAGTGATTAAAGGCGTGCATGACACAGCCATGTGCTTCCCACGTTTTCCCTGCCTGGTTCCCATTCCTGGAGCTCACTCCCAGCCTGCAGCACACACCAGGCTCTGCCCTCAGCAGAATCTGAGCCCTTTTCATTCACATGGTGAGAGCCTCAGTCAGGCCATGGCTGGGAAGTCCTAAAGTGTTTGCTCGTTTCTGTCCTGAGGTTTTCACTCCTTAATTTGGAGCAGAGGGAAGGGGGATTGAAAAGATTTGCATCCCTTTAACCAGCTGCTCTGACTTAGGTATTGTTTTGCCTTTCCTGTTTAGCATTCCTTCTGTGTTTGTGTTCATTTCCACTGCCTGTGGCAGGCTTGGACATTGGTATTAATAGTGCTGTTGCCTGCTGGCATCACTGGATCCTCTGGGGTGGTGAAAACCACTTCCCCTGGGGGTTTATACATTTTCCTTGCAGTTGGAACACTGCAGGTCTCTGTAGGTCTTTCTGACCAGTCCCATGTTGTCTTCATAGGCCACACACCCCCTGTTTTTTGTGTGACTGATCTTTGAGAAGTCTTGTCTTGGTCTCCAGACTCTGTTTTTTCCAGATCTGCCATCTTGATCTGGGGGCTTTGTCCACAAGCTAAAGAGTTGATGTTGGAGGTGCAACTGAATTGAATTCTGATATTTTTCAAAGAGGGGTGCATGACAGCATAGTTAATAAATCTTCAAATGTTTTCTTCCCCTGCTGCCCCTTATTTGTTCTGTTGCAAAGATGTGCAGGAATCTCTCCTCCACAAGGAAAAGTTTGGAATTTGTGTTTTCTTGTGCAGAAGCCAGGAGGCACAAGAAGTCCCATCCATCCCTGTACTGTGCTAAGCATCAATTAAAACCAGGGAGGTCAGCTCTGCAGCCAGGTCAGAGGCCTTGCTGAGAAACATTCCAGCCTGAGGAGTTGCTGCCTTTCCTGTGGCAGTGCTTGAAGCCATTCTGTTGGCAGCTTGTGTTTCCAGCCATTCATTGCAGGAGCATTTCCTTCCTCATTAGCAAAAGTACCTGGAAGCCCAGCATTGTGTTATGAGATAGGAAGTCTTTTCAAATAGTTGTCTGTGCAATTATATTCTTAAGGTCTAATGACTTTGCAACACCCAGTATTTTGTGAACATAATTCTGTACTGTTACAATTTGGGCATCCAGTTCTGGCACGCTGCCCACATAGTTCCCTTAATAACATTAGCAGGGGAGATCTAAAAGATTGATCCTTTCCTCTGATAGCTTCATACTTTGGGAGTCTGATGCTCTACCTGATCTGGGAGTGTCTGGCAGGATGGCAGATTAATTTGGCAGAAGTCCATAGGGTAACTGAGAAGGCTGTGCTTAAAAGGTAAAGGCTGTGTCTGCTGATGCTGCAGATGCTCTGTCAGCCATGTAATTGAATTCAGCTTTGGATTTGGGCTGGAGGCTGCTGTAACTTGGAACCACTGACTCTCTGCATATATACCCCTGTCTGCCTGTTAGCTGTGGTCAGCCATGCCTAGTGAGTGTGAAGAAGCATCTCTCCTGAAATAAGTTTTAATAGAAAAAAGTGCTTATCTCCTTTCATCTAATCCAAATAAACAGCCAGAATGTCACTGACCTTTGGGACATCCTGGAACAAGGCTTCTAATGATGGAAAGCTGTTCTGAAATATTCACAGTTGCAAAAAATCAAAGGCAGCAAATTGAAAAGGTTGAAAGATGCTGTTTCTGGGAGACCTCTGTGTCACAGTGTGTGGTAAATGTTCAGGGTTTGCTTCCTGCTGCTCCCAGGAGATGAGACTGCTCCCAGGCTCAAAGCTGGCTTTGTGCAAGCACTTCCCAAGTGGCAGAGAGGTTTTTTTAAATACCACTGCACTGGTGAGAGGAGAGGGAGCTCCCTCTTCTCCCTGTCTTGGCCATTTGCTGTTACAGGTCAGAGTTATTCATGCTGGGAGCTTCTTCTGCTCCTGTGGTGGGAGCTGGCAGTGTGGCCAGAGTTTGGATACAGGAGAGCATCCTTTCCCTGTTTTGTAGCTTTCCCAGAAATCACTTCAGTTAAACCAGAGCCATGGAGTAGGAGGTTGTGTCCGTGGAGCCATAACTGACTGTGACCCTGCAGGAAACCTCTGAGAAGCTGATGAAAGCAAGCACTGATTTGTTTCCAAGATAAACTGTTGCCTCTTGGGGGGGAGCACTAAAGGATGGCTTGTTTCCTTGTGACAGTTGTGTTGAATGGACCATCCCCTCCCCAAAAAAGTATTTATTTTAGAGGATGACAAGGCTTCCAGAAGATGGACAACACCCAGATCCCATGGAAGCCATGGCTGGAATTCCTGGGGCAGCTGCTGGCTGGGCTGGGTCAGACTGGGGAGCAGCAGGAATGGGTGCCATATGGACATCATTTCCACTGCAGGGTGGGTTTTTTTCCCTTTGAAAAGTATGCTTCACTCTTGGCTCTTGTCCCAGCACGGCTGCATAGCTGGAATTCCAGAGCTGCTTGCAGGCTCCGGAGGAAGGAGGGGGCTCCCTGGCTCCCTTTCTACGAGATGCAACTTTACAACAAGATTGGAAGTTGAGAGCAGGCTGACTAATTAATGCCAGCACACCAAAGGCTTCTCTGCACTGTTCCCTTTGTTAACAGCATGCTGAGAGCCTGTCTGCATCCTTAAATGATTGTTCACGGATCACATAATGAAGATTAATGCATTTTCATGGGTACCTGGGCCTTAAGCTGGCATTCTCAACATACCTCATGCCAAGAAGTTGTTCTGAAGGTGTATTATGAGACCAGGGAGAGAGAAACATACAGTGATTGTCAATACTGACTTATCTGCATTCAAACTTCTAAAATTTCTTCAATGTTATGTTATATTTAGGTCTAAATTGCCTTCAAATTAGGATTAATGTGCGTGAAACTCCTCGAGGCAGGAGCTGTGCAAATGTTCCTGCCCCAGAAGCAGTAACTCATGTCCCTGAGCTGCTGGTCCAGGCTGCAGGCAGGGGAGCAGAGCCTGCCCTGAGCTAACCCTGCCAGCACCTCACGCAGGGCTTGTCCCAGAGTGACTTGGCTCAGCACAGTCATTTCCTTTCACTGCTGCCCTGCGTGAGCTCCACTGCTGCTTTGCAAAGCCTGCCTTTTCCTCTGGGTTCAGCAGGTCAGGGACAAAGCCCCCTGGACCTCCTGGGTGGAAGATGTCCATCAAGTACAGAGTGAAGGACAGCGTGTGCCGCCCGTGTCGTGTGGGTGCAGGAAATCCAGCAATGGGGGAGCTGGCACAGAGCTTCTCCTGGAGCTAATTATTTCCTCTCAAAGCATCTTCTTATCAGCACAGCAGTTTTTTGAGTGCTTTCTCGAGCTGTTGAGCAGTGGTTTGGGGTCTAGGCTGGGACTTGGGGTGATCATTGGAATATTAGTGCCAGTGAGATCATGAAATACCAGGCAGGCAGAATGAATCTGCTGAGCCAAGGTGATGTCATGAGCCCGGCGTCTTACGAGGGATTTAGTGGTTTGTGCCATGCAAGTGAAAATGAATAAATGTAGAGCATTTATCCAGGCAGAAAGTAAATACAGAGATTAGACTTGTCATTGTTACTGAGGCAGCTCCAAAAGCTGACAGTGTCCCTGGAGCCAGCACTGCTCATCCGGAAAGAAATGGGCAGGAAGAGAGAGGAGCCTGTCCTAGAGCCAGTCTCCTTTTAGCCACAGGCACATGGAGGGGATTTGCATTTTAATTATTTTTCAGTCGTCTTTTAAGCTCTCTTTCCAAAGCATCCCCCTCCTCTCCTCTGTATTATGGCCTGCAATTTGTTTTGGGCCCTGAGAATACACCCGGAGCACTGCTGGACTCCACACAAGGCACTGAGGCACAGGCACTCAAGGATTAAGGTGGTGGAAGGTAAAGCCTAATCATTGACCTTTACATTTCCTTTCCTTTGTAGTGGAAAAGCTTTTTTGACCAAGCCTCTGGCCTGAGGCTGTTACCAGTTTAGATTTTTAAGCCCACATCTTTCCTAGGTAGAAACAAAAATACCACTGCTGAGCTGGGTGCTGCTGCTGGGGCTCAGGTGATGGACTAAGCTTTGCTTTTTCTTACCTGCTCAACTCTCCTGAGAAAATGTAGCCTGAATTCTCCAATTCCTGCCTTTGATTCCTTTTCTTTTTACACCACAGTGTTGTCAGTTTTCAGCCTGGTTTGAGCGAGTTGTGTCGGTGCTTCTTGAGAGCTCTGTACTGCACTGTCCTGCAGCAGATCCCTCAACGGAGCAGCACCACAAGTGTGTTCCAGCCTGGGGTTCTTTTGGATGATGTGTTTCTTCTTTCAGTACACTTGACTATGACCAGCTTTGCAAGTTTTAAAATAAACTCCTCTCCAGCAGATTTAGCTTTTTTTTTTTTAATGGTAGTCAGCTTTGTTTTGGACTTACCCTGATGGCAAATCTTACTAGCACCAGATGTTAAAAGACAGAGGGTTGCTCTTGTTTTTCTTGGCACAATATATTCCCACTGCACCCTGTTTAATATTATCTGAACAGTAATCTGATGATTAGGAGAGATAGTGAAATAAAGCTTTACGCAGATGATCTCTTTTCATCTCTTCAGCTGATTCTTCAAGGCACTGCATTAAAGGATTGGTTTGATAAGGAATTCATCACTCCTGAGGGCAATTACCATTTTTGCTCCCTGTTTTTCACGAATGGGAAGCAGTAGCACCATAATCTCCTTTATCCTTCAGTGTAACTTTGAAGGCAGTATCCAGCCACTCCTCCCTGGGAGCTGTGTGTTCTGGAACAGACTTGACACAGTAGCTGTTAAATTATAGGGCTGGAGCAAAAAGCATCTTAAATTTGGATCCTGTGGAAAATCCCAGAAAAGCAATAAGCACTTGAAGTAGTTTTCTCTATGTAGATACTTCCAGCATGCTCAGAGTTGTGCTTTCTGTGTGCCTTCACATCCTTTCCTCCACTCAGATGATTTTCAGGGTCACTGCTTTAGCAGTTCTGAGCTATCCAGGTTTTCCCCTGCCTAGCAAAGGCTGGATACCTGCAGCTCACACCTTGCTGCTCACTTTCCCTCTGTGAGATGAGCAGCCAGGCTGCTGTTGGTGCAAGAACAGCCAGGGAAAGCCTGGCTGATGTATCCCAGGTAGCAATTCCTGCTCTAGTGTGTGGATGGTGAAATAGTGCTGCCTGTGTTAGAAATGCCTTGTGCTGTCACTGCTATGCTGCTGCCAATCTAATTACTTTTTCTTTTGTCTGTCTCTTTCCTTTCCCCCTCTTCCTTGTTTTTTTTGTGTTGTGTCTCTGCATCCTGCAGTACAAATCTGTGTTTAGGTCCTACTCCCAGGACTTTGTGCCTCACAACCAAGTCTCCATACCTCCTTTCCTCTCTTCTACCTCCTCCTCCTGCTCCACTCCACCTTTTCCACCCGTCCATCTGTCCCAGAGCCCCGACCTAGCGGTGCCCGCTGCAGCCAGCCAGTCACCCAGCACTGTGGATGTGCCAAACTCCTCTTCTCAGGAGAGCAGCTTTAATGGGAATGCTCCTGTCTGCCTTCCTTCTGAAACCTCTTTCACTGATTCTCTCCAGACGCCTTCGGTGAGACCATCCAAAGAGACGATAACGCACCTTCACGCAAGGCTGCCTTTGTTTGTTGGGGTTTTTCTTTCAAGGAAAATGTCTCTTGTATTAATACATGCTAAATTGTGGTCTAGTCTGGTTTCCAAATGTGTGTGGACTGAAGAGAGGAAATTTTATATAAAAACGGCTAGAAAAAAAATGGACAGCCTCAGCAGGTTTTAGAAAATGTTACACAGATATAGGAAACACGAAATGTCAAATGCTGGTGAAGGGGAAAGTTGGCTGTAGCTTCCTGCAATTGTAAGATAAAGCTGAGGGAGGTAAAGGAGTGTTTTGTGAGGTTGGTAGTTACTAAATGCAGGCTCCTAACAGCAGTTCACATCCTGCAGTTGCCACCTGCTCCCTCCTGAGTCACCAGGAGCAGTGGGTCCAGTCCAGCTCTCTCCTGTGCATAAAACCTATTGTTCTCTCCAGGTTCCTGCTCTTCCCAGTTCCCATCAGCCCCAGCTGTGTGCTTGGTGGCAGGTTGTCACATGTTGGTGAAGTGAGGCTAACACTGCTCCCACTCTGCTAGTTTGAGGTCCCAGATCCCTTTGCACATCACTGAGCAGGTCTGTCCATTACAGATACTTTTTTGAACACCTCATTTTCAAGACAGTTCCTCTTTCGTCTGCTGCAAAGCCGAGAGTTGATGGGATTAGAGCTGTCAGCACAGGGCATGCTAGTGCTGCCTCTCTGCCAAGTTTGGAAGAGGGTCACTGATTAGAGAGTAAATGTGCAGCTTTTCACGCTTTGGATGTGACCTTGCTTTGCATCTTCCTTGCACCGGGTCTGTTTTATATCCCAGAAGGCCTCGAGTTTGGTTTATTCTAGCCTGATGGGTCTGGTCCATGCTTGTAGCCTAGTTTGGGGGATACCTTTGATGCCTGTGGGGCTGAGGGCTGGTCTGCACTCAGCAGGACTGCCCTGGCTAGGACAGGAGCTCTGTGTCCAGCTCTGAACATTCTGCTTCCAGCACCTTGAAATCTGCCCGCTGCACCTTGGCACTCTCACCTGGAGCCCACAGCTCTTGCAAAGCAGAGCCTGCTGCTGCCCAGGGCCTCCAGGATAGTCCTCCAGAGCCAGAAACAATGATCCCCAGGATGGTGCAGCCTCAGTGGCTGCTGTTGGCCACAGAGACAGAGAACAGCTCCAGGGAGGTGACAGCAGCTGCCAGGGCAGTTCTGCTCCCTGCTTCTGTCTGCCACAAAGCGCTGGTGGGGGGCACCATCACGTATTTCCTTTCATCCTGTCTCCCTCAGAGTGAAAACGCCAGTGAGGAGGCTGGTGAGGGTGAATATGTCAATCTGTATTCCTCTGGCCAGAGCAACGGGGAACTCCCAGGCTCTGAAGGAGTAAGTAACAGCCCGAGAGGCCCGGGAGGGGCTGCCCTGCCCGGTGCATGCCGACTGCACGGGGCTCCTCTGCACACCCTGTCTGTCCCTCTGCTGCCCCAGCTCCCCGGCCATCCCTCTGCTTGCCCACTGCTGGCTGCAGGGCTGGGGGCCCTCTTGGTGCAGGTGCAGAGCAGGAGATGCTGTTGGGGTGACGCTGAGCCCTGGCAGGAGTCAGGGATGGCTCCTCCTGCCGCGCTGTTTGCGCTTCGCTGGCTGTTCGGAGCTGCTTGCGGGAAGGTCCCTTGCAGAGAGCTGCACCCTGAGCCATCCTGGGGCCACATCTTTTCTTGTAACTGCTTTGCCTTCCCTATTTTAATATAGAAAGCCTTCTGCACTAAATACTTATTTTTTCCTTCACTGTTTGGTTGCAGAGTAAATGATTGATATAGCATTGTACTCACACGCTGTTTCTTCCTTTACCCAAGCCTTGTATCTTAGATATTTCCTAGAGCAGCCAGGGCGTTTTCCATTCCAGGGAGGTCCCATCTTCCTGTTGGGTCATAGGAAACTGGCAGCAGTGCATGGTGATCCTTTTGCCTGCCCTCCCCTTGGAAGGCACATCTCCTGCAGGATGTCTCCAGGACCTTTATCCATGGTGGTGTTAAATACGCCGAGAGATAGTGCTCCCATCACTTCCCCTCAGGAGACACATCTGGGCAGGCCCATCCTTTTGGGCAGCTCTGAGCAGATTCTCAACTTTGAAGCAAAGGGCTTTACAGATAGAGTCTGGAAAAATCCTGCAGACCCCAAGAAAGCCAGGCTCAGCAGGGTGTTTCCATGCTAGGTGGATAGCATGGAGGTGCTTTCAGTCCTGTCTCTTCACTAGGTTTGCATTTCCAAGCTTCACTCTGCATGATGTTAAATAATTCTGAACTCTGACACTTTTGGATTAATATTCCCATTTGCTGTTCATGGCTATTTGTCTCCTTAATAAATGGCTAATTTAAAATGCTGTATCTTTGCTCTGAGCTCTCTACCTGCTGTTCCGTGCCGCGGGTTCAGCTGGTTCTGCTTTTTTGCATTAGCCTCATTTCCACAGCCCTGAGTCGTGGAGTGGAAACCTTGCATCATTGCAAAACCTCTTCTGATGGGAGAGGAGGGAGGTAGGGAGCAGTGAGCATCCACCCCCTGAGGCAGGGGGACTATGGTCAGGAGGGGAACTGAAACTGGAGAGCTTAGAGCTGATTGTGTCTGTTTGGATTAAAGCAGGAGGCAAAGTGTATTTCAACAGGAAGGGCTGGAGGAAAAATAAAAGGTCATGAGAGGGTTAAAATCCAAGACAACAGCTGACTTATGTTGTAACTTTCAGCATCATTTCACAACGTTAAAAGCAAACAGTACTAATTACACTAGTCTCCAGAGATGGTCCCAAATTTCCTGTCTGATTAACTTCTGTGTTTTCCTGGCATTTGGCATTAACTTGCATCAATCTTTAACTGCTCTGTAGGAATTTACAGTAAAGGGCCATTTAGAGGCAGGCAGACTGTAAATGCAAGGCTGGCTGGGCTCAAGGACCCCGTGTAATGATGAAAAACTTCTTTCTCTTGGCAGGATTCTCCCCCTGTCAAAGATGGCCACTCCAAAGACTCGGCTGTGAACAGCAGTGCCATGGGGAAGGAGGGCAAAGATGGTGCTGAAAGGTGAGCCTTGACCCCTGGTGTCCTCCCTCCAGGTTCAAAGGGTGCAGAGCCCCAACATCCCCTCTGCCAAACCATCCTCGGGGCTGCCTGGTGTGCCCTAACCCTCCTCCATGTTGTCTAAACTTCTGAGCCCACTTTTTTTGCACAGCCAGTGCCTGGTGGGATCCTGCTGAACGAGGAGAACCCTGGCAGGATATCCTTGCTGAGCTCAAGGAGCCCATGGGGTTAATGCAGCCTGTGTTGGCATCCTCAGTCCATCTCAGTGGCTGTGCTGTCCCTGACACTGGCTGCTCCCTCCTGCTTCCAGGGAAATGTGTGAAAAGAGTCTGTATTGCTGTTTGGAATAGTCTTCCAGAGGGAAATTTCTTCCTAACCCTGCTAGTTAGAGGCTGGCTGAGGCCCTGGAGCAGGAGGCTTTCTATCCCTCCTAATGCTCTTAGCTGTCATTTGCCTATGTAAATGAAGAGGTGCAAGCTGTAACAGATGGGCTTCAGGAGGAGTGGAGTGAGTGCTTCCCTGCTGCTCGAGATTGCTCTGCAATTGCATTTCTAAAGCAAAAACAGAGAACAGCAGTTGATTTGTGTGTGACAGTCAACTTCCCTCCCCCATTTTCCTGCAGTTGGTTTGAGGGTTTTAATCCCTGCAGTGAAGGAGACAACACAAGAGTGCTCTGCAGAGCTCACTATCTGCCCAAAGTACTGACTGGTGGATTTTGGCCTGGGGAAAGCCACGAGCAACATAAGTACTTTGGTTTTGGTTTTTTTAGAAATACAGGCACAGAGAGGACATGTTCTGGCACAAGAGTACCAGCCTTTGGGGGTAGGAATGACCAAAAAAAACATGGTCATGATTTTCTGCTCTATTTTCCTGCAGCACAAGAGGCTGCCATCTCCCCTTGTCTCAGCACAAGGGGTCATGAACTGACTAAGATGTGTATGAGGAGAGCGTGCTCAGTCTCTGTTCACTTGAGGAAGGGCTTAGATTTGTGTGCACTAAAAATTTGGTGGATTAAGGAGACATGGAAGTGTGTACTTATAGTAAAATCCTGTCTGCCAGAAATGCAGACAGACAAGTGTTCAGTCCTAAAGGTTTATCTTTCTCTTTTTCAAGAGATGCACAAAACAGCAGAGTTAGAGAGAGACATTTGGGCTTGTTTGCAAAAGATTTACCTCCAGAGTGTCTGTGTACTCACTGTCACTTGATGAAGGGTATTTCCTTTTTCTTTGTCACAGGCAGCCACAGTCACCAGATGCTTTGGAGTCATCACAGCTGGAGGAAGAGGTAGATGAGCTGTCCCTTATTGACCACAGTGAAATCATGTCTAGATTAACACTGAAGCAAGAGGTAGGTGCATTCAGGGTTTGTTTTCATACTCTTTTGGTTTACTCTGAGTTGAAATCTGATTCTCTGTGTGCACAAACAAGGCATCAGCTTTTATTAGATAGGAAAAACTAGGTTGCAGCAGAAGTGGGGTGTGTGTGTGAAGGCTGCTGTTTAAGTATGAGATGCTGGTACAGGCAGGGAGCACCAGCAATGAGTGAGGCTTTAACAAAAGGTGAGATGTCTCCCTAAAAACCAGCACATCCTGTGCCCTTTTCCCAGTCTGCCCCCTCCTACCTCTTCAACCTCTGACAGTGTGAAATGAATCACCTGAGAGCCTGAGCACAATCCATGCAGGGGTGGGTGATGGTGCTGGCCTTTCTCTCTGAGAGCAGGTGAATGAGCAGGACATGATGTTGGTGATGTGGAAAAGCAGCCACAGGAGTTGTTTCTGTGTTTGAGAAATGGCTTTGTGTCTGGCCCTGGGTGCACTCCCAGCCAGATTTGCTCACTGTGCTCCTGAGCTGCCCGTGCCATGCAGCTGGAGGGAACCTGCAGACTGGCAGGGGGCTTGGCTGGAAAACGGAGAGAATGGATCATTCACTGGCACTTCAGGGGTGTTCTCTGGTCAGCTGAGATGTGCAGCAGAGAGTGAGAAGCTTTTACATGTTCTCTAAGTAGTATTTCATGAGTCTTGCCAGAGGGTCACCTGAAAAATTCACATCTTACACAGAGCTGCTCCATGGCTGTAATCCATGTTTCACTGTTTTGCACATTGAAATGATAAAGACATTCCTAAGGGAAGCCAGACACAACTCCAGCCTCCTCTGACTGATTGTTTCCTTTAAAAAACATACAAAAATCAGTGATTTCTGAACATTTGGGATTAGCAGATCTGTGTCTTAGTGTCCTTTTTCTTTCTTTTCTTTTTGATCTACGTGTTTGAAGCAGTATAGAGCTGTCACTGGGAGCTGCTTCCTGCAGTGTGGGAACTGCTGGCTGAGTGGTGGATCAGTTTTGCATATTTTGAGTTATGAGATGCAGTAGCTAGAAGAAAGATGTGTTTTAGAGAGTGGTAATGCAGGGGTCAAGCAATTAGCAGGGCTGTTTTCTTCTGCCAGTTATTGGATCATTTCAGGTGACCTCTGGCCAAATGGCCCCAGATTAGGGAATTAACTGCTGGGTTTTGATGTTCCAGGAGCATGCAAGTTGAATGCATGACCTCCCACCCCAGAGCCACTGTGCTACGTGATCCTGCACTCTGAGACAGTTCACACAGTGCTGCTGCCCTGCCAATGGTCTTCTGGGAGGATTTGTGGCATTTCTGCTCATTCTCCTCTGGGCAGAAGGTTCAGCCTTCCCTGAGCTCCACAACCTGGCCTTAGGGAGACCCTGAGTAAGGATCAGCCCAGCTCCTCATGTGGGGCTCCAAATGCTCATTGCAGATTCCAGGATTATCCCAGCACTGAAGTCCGTGTCCCAGCTTGTGCTGCCAGCAGTGCCAGGAACATTTTGTGTGCTGCCAGTTGTTGCTGAGCTGGAATCTCAGCAATGTTAAACCAGGCCTAAGGGAGCTTGGGCTGTGCCTAACGTGGTTGTGTTGCCATTGCAGGGGGATGATGGGCCAGATGTCCGTGGTGGATCTGGAGACATTCTCTTGGTGCACGCCACAGAGACCGACAGGAAAGGTAGGTGGGGCAGCAGGGCACGGCCTGGCACGGCCTGGCACAGCTTGGCACGGCCTGCACAGCTTGGCACGGCCTGGCACGGCCTGGCACAGCCTGGCACGGCCTGGCACAGCCTGGCACGGCCTGGCACGGCCTGCACAGCTTGGCACAGCTTGGCACGGCCTGGCACAGCCTGGCACGGCCTGGCACAGCTTGGCACGGCCTGGCACGGCCTGCACAGCTTGGCACAGCTTGGCACGGCCTGGCACGGCCTGGCACAGCCTGCACAGCTTGGCACAGCCTGGCACAGCTTGGCACAGCTTGGCACGGCCTGGCACGGCCTGGCACGGCCTGGCACAGCCTGGCACAGCTTGGCACAGCCTGGCACGGCCTGGCACGGCCTGGCACGGCTTGGCACAGCCTGCACAGCCTGCACAGCTTGGCACGGCCTGGCACAGCCTGCACAGCCTGGCACGGCCTGGCACGGCCTGGCACAGCCTGGCACAGCCTGCACAGCCTGGCACGGCTTGGCACGGCCTGGCACGGCCTGGCACGGTCTGGCACGGCCTGGCACAGCCTGGCACAGCTTGGCACAGCTTGGCACGGCCTGGCACGGCCTGGCACAGCCTGCACAGCTTGGCACAGCCTGGCACAGCCTGGCACGGCTCTGGCTGCCTCTCCTCTGCCCCAGGGCCACTGACAGCTGGGCTGGGGGAGTCTGCAGGGATCCTCTGAGCCTGGGGGTTGTGTTTGTCTCTGGGAGATGGAGGTCAGCTGGATAAGCCCTTGGTGGTTCCATTTAGCAGCAGGGATGGGATTAACTCCCCCCAGCCCTTGCCTGGATCTGGAAGATGAGGCACAGCAGTGACAGTGCTGTGTTGTGCCCCTGCAGGTGTGACCAGCCTGCTGTGCATGGATCTTGTTTCCAGAGGTGCTCCTTGTCCTTTGAATTTCAGGGCAGTGGTGATGTGGGAGTTATGGAATGGTTGTTGCATCAAAGCAGGAAAAAAGGGATATTGGTTTGGGTCTAATGCAGTACCCATGGGCACTGGGAGGCTGCCCAGGTGCTGCTCTGCTGGCACTCTGTGCCACCTCCTGTCCCACTCTGTACCACTTGTGTCCTGGCAGCCACCCAGACCAGTTCAGAGAGGGAATCCACAGTACAAAAGCAGATGTGGGGGAGGAGAAGGGCACATTAGCAACCCTGAGCTCCAGATTTGTTAAAACCCCTCTTCATCTGTGCAAACCCAGGCACCACACACATGAAGCAGCTCCTTTCCAAGACCTGTGGCAAAGACAGCCTTTGCAGTGTTTCCAGAGAGTGATTTGAACCTGCCAAACACATTTGTGCTGATGGCCTTAACCAGGATTGATCTCCTTATCTCCTGGGAGGCAAAGCCCTAACCCTCTGAATCACTCAGTGCTCAGTTTAGAGGTTGATAGTCAAAGGGGAAATATCTTTCATGTACATTTTTAAATGACAGGGGGTTTACTGTGGCATAAGATGTTTGCAATTACTTACCAGCACCGTTCAGCTAGCCAGAAAATCCTTCCCCTGACAGCTGTGTTTCCCAGTCTGCATGGGCATAGAATGCAGGCAGAAAGGACCAAGTTAGGAACACACCAGAGAGGAGGAAGCAGTTGATTGTGCCAAGGCTGGAAATGTATGTTGAAAAAACAGTCTAAATGAGATGGTGGAAATACCCCTTATAAACATACAGAAAGTGGGATAGAGAAACTGCTCTGTTCTCTGGAACAAGCATCACAACCAAAAACTCCCCTGCTGTTCCTGCTGGAAGACAGCTGCTGGCTAAGGGGGTGAGTGCTGGACCTCCAGTTCATGAACAGGGGGCTCTGAGGGCTCTGCAAGCAGTGGGGTGAGAGCTGTGGAGAACCTTTCAGAGCTGGGAGAAGCCAGAGCAGGATTTAATGTGCCCAGTGGTGCAGCTGTGCAGAGCTGGGTGGAGGAGCTGGGCAGGCGACAGTTCCAGTGCCTGAGCTCAGCCTGCCAAGGCAGAGCTGAATGGAGCACAGAGGAATTTGTGCTATGCTAACCCTCTGCTTGGGTGACTGAGAGGGTTAATGAATTAAGCTTACAATGAGAAGAATTCCAGGCTTGTAAATCAATCAGCCAAACGGCACAGAGGGGTAGAGTTAAGAGGCTTTCCTTTAAAGATGAATTTCTTGGCAGCTTCAAGTGCCAGAGCAGACCAGCTGTATTACCTCACGTTGCCTTTTGGGCAGATGGGAACCCAGAATAAATGTAACTCCACGCCCTGCTGCATGATGCTTCTTGTCCATTTGAGTTTCTGAAAAAGCTAAATGGCATAAGGAATAAAGAGAGACTTGTGGTCTTCAGGAATAAAATCCCTGGTCAGTTAAGTGCTCACAGCCACACACACTTGCTGTGAGTGCAGGGTTAGAGCTGGACAAAGCCTGGTGTTGTCTGTAACCCAGAGGCAGCAGCACTCCCTGATTTCAGGGCAGGAGGAAGGTGAGGTTCCTGCCAAGGGAAGCACTGCAGGTAGAGAGGCAGAGCTCTCCCTCTGTGCCCTGCTCCTGCCACCTCCCAGCAGTGGCTGGTACAGCACGTGGCTGTGGGGTGATGCCAGTTCTGGCTGGAACAAGCCCTGCATGTACAGCCCAGCCTGGGCAGGCACAGCAGGAGCTCTTGCTCTGTCTGCCCCTGGTGCTGTGCTCCTGGCAGGGGCAGGGAGCCATCCCCTGCACACCCTGCTGCCCTGCCCCTGCTCTGTTTGGCACTCCTGTCCACAGGGATCAGGCATTGGCACTGCAAGTGCTCTGCAGTCTTCACCTGACATCTGCATTCCAGTTTGCAATTTGTGCTTTCTTCAAATTCCATCCTCTGTGCCCATGATAATGCCCAGAGCCTTTGCAATTCCAGGTGAATCAGCACAGGCTGTGTGCACCACATCTCTGTTGAGGCAGCATCAGTTTTTGCAGTGCAATTTGCTTTTCTTTTGGCTGGAAATAATCTTCTATTTACACTGTCCTGGGATGGATTTCCTGGAACTCAGCAAGGGCAGAGGATCTGCAGCACCACAGCATGTGTTGAAACACGTGTGTTCCTCATTGGGAGGGCAGAGTGACCTGCCTGAGCACCAAAGGCAGAGCAGGCATCACCTCTTGCCATCAGATCTTCTTTTTTAAGCATCCCCAAGGTCTGAACGATGTTTTTCTGTGACACATTATTGATAGCTCCTGTCCCACAAGCAGGGTGTTTTTCACTGACCCTTTTATGAGGCACAAGCCTGAGTGGGAGCCAGGGCCAGGCCGGCGGGGACAGGGCAGTGTCACTGCTGCTCTTGTGCCAAAGGGTCCATCTGCTGGTAAGGACCAACAGCACAGCCTTCCTGGGAAGTTCACTCACACCAAAATGTGTCCCTGTCCTCCTCTGTACGTCTGCATTCAACCTCACAAGAAGCTCCTTTTTCTGAAAGCAGAGTTGACTGAAGCTTTGTTGCTTTTTTGCCTAGATCTGGTGCTGTACTGTGAAGCCTTTCTGACCACATACAGGACATTCATTACCCCTGAAGAGCTCATCAAGAAGCTGCAGTACAGATATCCTTTTATCAGAGGCAGTTCACTCCCATCAGGAATCAGAGCTGGATGGTCAGTGTGGAGGGAGCTGGTGGCAAGGTTTTTGGTCAAAAGCCTGCTGGCAGCATGGTCAGTGATGTGCTGGCCCTGATGGTGTCCCAGGCAGGAATCCCTTCACCTCCACTCTCTCCAGTGGGAATTACTGCGGGGCAGGTCCAGCCACAGTGGATACTGGACCTGAGTTGTCTCCTGAGGGTCCTGGCAGGGTAGAGGAGCAATTCAGGTTTTTTGTGTGTCACTGGGAAACTGGTCTTTTATTTGGGACATCTCATTTGTAGACTGGGGACCAGAGAACCTTCTGCCTTCCAGAGAGGCCATGGGTACTGCCTGTGTGGGAAAGTGTAGTTTAATATTAGAGATGATTAAACCATCAAGGCTTTCTCTCTCTTACTGCAATAAACTCAGCCCTGAAGATGCTCTTGGCCTCCCAGTCCTGAGCTGAGCTTGTACCTGGTGACGAGGCAGGGCCCTGATGTGCAGGGTGAGCATTCCTGGCAGAGGATGGAGAGGCCCTCTCCCTGAGCACCCTGCTGCCTTTCCTTGCCCTTGGCTCTGTTCCCTGCCAGCAGAGCAGGGCAGGGTCTGGCTCTGGTGGCTCTGGTGGCTGTGCAGCCACGTCAGAGGGAGCCTGACGTCACCGTGTCCTGCTGCAGCTCGTCAGTGCCATCTGCAGCAGAGCTGCTGCTCTGGGATCAGCAGCCAGGGACACAGCACAGCTCAGCCAGGTGACAATCCAGCCTGGGGTACCCCTGCAGGCCCTGCCAGTGCTGCCTTACTGATAACCTTGTTCTCTGTCCCTTTGTCCACCTGGCAGAAGGTTTTGCAGCCTGTGCTGTCGCCCCTGTCGCTGTCCTCCTTGCAGCAGATTGGGCAGCCAGGAAGGTGGAGGTGACATCTGAGATCTGTGGAGAGCAGATGTCACAGACCAGTGGGGGAGATCACTGTGGGGAAGTGCTGCTCATTAAATGCCACCTTAGAGAGAACAATTTCAGGGTACACCTGCTCTCAGTTCTGCGAGGTGTCAGTTCCTCCTCACACCCCCTGCTACCAGCAGCTGGTGTCAGTTTAATGCTATCTCAGAGCCATATCAGTGTCCCTTATCTCCTGGAAATCAAACACCAGTTTCCATCAGGACAGAACAGTGTTCCAATGTGGGTGCCTCATCCCTGGCAGTGTCCAAGGCAAGGCTGGATGGAGCTCTGAGCAACCTGGGACAGTGGAAGGTGTCCCTGCCCATGGTAGGGAGTGGAGCTGGATGATTGTTAAGGTCCCTTCCACCCCAATCATTCAATGATTTTATGATTCCTTGAGGCAGTTGGGAATTGCACTGATGCTGGTCTGGCTACACTGAGTTAATTCTTTAATTTACAACCAACATATGAGAAGTTTTGCCACTTCCCGGACACGTTCAAGAAGAGAGTCAGTAAGAACACCTTCTTCGTGCTGGTGAGAGTGGTGGATGAGCTGTGGTGAGTTCTCTTCTTCATTATGGGATGTAGAGTCAGTAACTCACAGAAATCTGGCAGCTGGGAAAATGTGGTTTTTAGGGAAGATGTATTTTTTTTAACCCAATCTGTAATGACAGCTGAAATCCCCCAACTCTGACCAGTGAGACACCTGTAGTGCTGAACTCTGTTGGAAGATTCTTCCTGTGTGTCCTGACTGGGTCAGGGGTTTGAAAATAACAAGTAAAGGGGGAATCTCTTGTAAAGAAAGAGCTGGGAAGAAGAGGAATTTCAGTCACCCAGTTCTGCTGGTAGGAAGGAGCAATGAGACTCAGTACAGATACAAACCCCAGAGCTCAGTGTCTCAGCTCTGATGCCTTCTCTTTGTTTTCCACCTTCCTCCCAGCTTGGTGGAATTGACAGAGGAAATCCTCAAGCTGCTGATGGACCTGGTGTTCAGGCTGGTGTGCAGTGGGGAGCTGAGCCTGGCCAGGGTGCTGCGCAAGAACATCCTGGATAAGGTGGATCAGAAGAAAATGCTGAGCTACGCCAACTCCATCAAACCTCTCGCAGCCAGAGGGGTGGCAGCCAGGTGAGGGGAGGTGTATGTGACCATATCTGTGTCCTCTGAGAGCCAGGGCATCCCTTCCCTGGGAGCACAAGAGTTTCCTCAGTTCAAAATACAAGATAAGAAAACAGGTCGCATTTTCTGAGCCTTGGTACTTCCTGGTTGTTTTCCACAGGCCAGGGACACTGCATGATTTCCACAGTCATGAAATAGCTGAGCAGCTGACCCTGCTGGATGCTGAACTCTTCTATAAAATTGAGGTACAGAGATGTGGATGGGCTGAGGGCAGTGGGAGGGTTTAGACCTTCTGCAGTGTCTGGTGTTCCCTGCCAGCTCTCCCAGACACCTGCTGGATTGTAGGACACAGCTGATCTTGTGCCAGCAAGTGGCTGTGAACAAAGGCTGCAGCTGGGAACCTTGGGGTAGAAATCCCATTTTAATGTGTGGTATTTTCCCACCCCTCTCCTTCCTTGGCAGATTCCAGAAGTTCTGCTTTGGGCAAAGGAACAAAATGAAGAGAAGAGTCCCAACCTGACACAGTTCACAGAGCACTTTAATAACATGTCCTACTGGTAAGGAGCTCAGAACAGCCATGGCACTGAGCTGTGCCTAACCTCCAATGCCTTGCAGATATTCCAAGTATTCCTCATAGACTTGAGTTCCTTTGTTACAAATGGGATAATGTGTATTTTTGGCCAGGAAGTAGATGCAGAGCACTCATCTAAGACTCCAGAGCACAGCAGAAATAAAATAAGGAGGGTCTTGTAATCCAGAGGAATTAATTATCAGTATCACTGAGCTCTTGAAATAAACATTCCCCTTGCAAATAAATGCCCTCTGTGAAAGTATCCTGTCTTTGCTGTGGATTAGAGTGCTTCATTTAAGTGGGAGGTATTGTGAACTTTTTAGCATTGGCCCATCCCTATTAGTGATCAGTTTTCTTAATGAAACAAGAGGAAATCTGATCTCTGCTTAAGTAGGTTTATCTTTTATTCTGTCTGTTCTTCCAGGGTCCGTTCAATAATTATGCTACAAGAAAAAGCCCAGGACCGAGAGAGGCTGCTCCTTAAATTTATAAAGATTATGAAGGTACTGGCTTGTTTTTTCCTGTGAATCACACACACTCCTGTTTAAAGGAGCAGGGGAGTGGGGCCCACTTCTTGGTAGAGCTGTTTGATGCTAGAAGGCTTTTCGGAGCTCTCAAGTAACTGGAATATTCTCCCTCTTCGCAGCACTTACGAAAGCTGAATAATTTTAATTCCTATCTGGCCATTCTTTCTGCACTGGATTCTGCACCCATCCGAAGGCTGGAGTGGCAGAAGCAAACCTCAGAGGTGAGGAGCAGTAGGGCCTGTGATCTTTGGGGGAAGGCTGAGTGTGGTTATGTGTCAAACAGCTGAGTGGTTTTACATCCCAGCAGTGTCCCAGGGTGGAGGGATGGTGGATAACTCCTCTCCAGTGGGTAAAATGCCACAGTGCTGGAAGCCTTCAGTGTGGCTGGGCATTCTGACAGCTGCAGGAGTGCCAACACAGTCACAGGGAACAACAGCCTCCTCCTCCTCCTCCTCCTCCTCCTCCTGCACCCCAAGGCCAGGGGAGGCTGAAGGCAGCAATGTTCCACGCGAACACCCTGAGTAAATCAGCTGGAGGTGTTTGCAGGATGGCATCACCTCCCTGCTCTGTGTGGCTCTCAGGAGGGAGGTGACAAGGAGAGTGGCTTTGCAGCAGGGGTGTCAGCAGGGGATTTGTGTCCTGCAGGGCCTGGCTGAGTACTGCACCCTGATCGACAGCTCCTCGTCCTTCCGCGCCTACCGAGCAGCCCTGGCTGATGTGGAGCCCCCCTGCATCCCCTACCTGTGAGTGCAGCTCCTTCCCCTGACACTGTTCTGCACGTTAAAATGGCTCCTTCAAGGATTTCTCAGCAGCTGCTGCTGAGCTCAGCCCTTGCCTTTTGCCCAGCACCTGGGGTGAGGCAGCACCGTGCCACATCAGCCCCTGGGTGCTCTCTGGAGCAGTTTGGCTGGGGCAGGGTGGCCAGCTGGGGGTGTTTGCATCTAAACACCTTTGGATCTGCTGCTGGGGAATGTTTCCCTCTGGATGAGGTTGCCATTCTGGTGGCAGTGGGAGGCTGTTGGATTTTGTTGGGCTGCCTCTTGGCTGGCCACCCTGCCCTTTGTGACTAACCTCTGTGTCTGTTTGCCTGCTCCCTTGGCCTGCTGCCCCTTTCCCTCTTTCAGAGGCCTGATCCTGCAGGACCTGACCTTTGTCCATCTGGGAAACCCTGATTACATTGACAGCAAAGTGAACTTTTCCAAGCGCTGGCAGCAGTTTAACATCCTGGACAGCATGAGGTGCTTCCAGCAAGTGTAAGTGCAGCAGTGGGGCTCAGAGGTGGCTTTGGGGCACCACTGTGGGGACTGGGGCAGGGGCTTGGACATGGAAACCCCTGTGCAAGGGGAAGGGAGTTGGAAGGAGAGCTGGGAACAACAGGGCTCTAATCAGTCTCCTTCCCTCTCTAGGTTAGATAAACGTTGTAAGGGCATTTTTCTGATATTAGTTTTGAGATCCAGATAACTTTTGCCTTCAGGTTTTGCCGTTGCTGGTTCCTGTGTTCTCTGGGGTATTCGGGGTTTTCTTCAGTGCTGTCTTGCAGCAGAGGCAGCAGATCTAACTGCTGATTTCTGTGTGATAAGTGCCTTTTTCCCCTCAATTCAGCAGCAGGTTTTCCCCTTTGTGGTGTGACACCACTGCCATGAGTGCAGGGCACAGCCCACACACAGTGCTGGGTGTCCTCAGAGCAGGACAGGGACAGGGGTGGCCCAAAGGCAGGAGAGGACCCCAGACAGCCCTTGTGTAACTGCAGCTCCTCTGTGGTTTTCCAGACATTACGACATCAAAAGGAACGACGACATAGTGTCGTTCTTCAACGACTTCAGCGACCACCTGGCTGAGGAGGCCCTGTGGGAACTGTCCCTGAAAATCAAACCGCGGAACATCACGAGGCGGAAAACAGATCGGGAAGAGAAAACCTAGGAGGAGGGGTTGTGCGAGGAGAATCGCTCCGCAGAGGCGCCGAGGGCAGCTATGAGACTGGAGTTGAATGTTTGTACCTGTCACTGGATGACACACCCTCCCTCCCAGCTGGCAGCCAGCCCTGGGGGTGGCGATGCCGGGCGCGGAGGCGCCGGCGCAGCCGCCGAGGGCAGAGATCGGCCGGTGCTCGCTGCACTCGCCCTCCTCCTCCTCCCGCCCCTCTGTGCCATGAACCAGCTTTAACCCGGGGGACAGAGCTGTGTGGAAGGAGTGTCCCACGCCAGCGTGTTGCTGGTTTGCTGGCCTGTTGCATTCAGGTGTACCCTGGCTCTTGTTTCCATTCCGAGCAGGGGCAGCAGGAGCTCAGCACCCACTGACTCATCTCCGGAGCGGCGTCGGGCAGCAGCGGCCGTGGAAGCCAAGGGTTGGAGTCTCCCCTGCAATGCCACCTTCCCAACGTGTTCGTGAGGATGGAAGTGTCTCCTGCTGCCTGCCAGAGGAGCTCTGCTTCCAGAGAGCTGCTTGTGTTTACAGGGGTCTCGGCTCACCCCAGATCTCTGGGCCTTCTTCACGGGAGGAAGGCACCGGTTGTAGATACAGAAGAGGCACTGAAAATGTGGGCAGGGACCTGCCATCTCCAGTCATCACACCCCCCTCCTCCTCTCAGATGTCGTTATTTAAGGAACAGTAAATCCCTCTGAACCTGGAAACACGGACTGCCCACGTCCTGGGGGGTCACCTGCCTGTGCCCCCGTGTCTCTTAGCGATGGTACTTAGCTTTTGCACAGGAAATGCTGTAGCATACAGACTGTACATACCTAGTGTTTAGAACCCCCTGGAGATTTTTGATGCATGTCTGAATACCGATGAGTTTATAGGAAAAAAAAAAAAAAACAAAAGACAAGTTCAAACCAGTCTGTATAAAATCCACAACCAGTGACAATGTTGTTCCGAGTGCTGGATAAAGGAGGCTCGGGGCAGCCAGGTGGGCACTGGCTGCAGAGCAGGGGCAGGAGCCTCCTGAAGGAGCCAGTTCTGGGTTGGAAGTGGGAACCAGGAAGGAGCCCTGTGCCCAGCTGAGCCACCCTGTCCTCCCACCCACTCCTCTCTCCTCTCCTCTCTCTGTTGCCAAATGTTTTTCTCTGGGGGTCTCTGTTGGGACCCTCAGTGCTGTGCTTTGAGAGCTGTGCTTTGGCAGGACCCCCAGCCAGTCCCTGTCGCCAGTCCTGCCATGCTGCTGCCAGCAGGGCAGGGACAGCCCAGCGTGGAAGGGCAAGGCAGGGGTGTCATTTCCCACACACACAGTGTTAACCCCAATCTGTTCAGTGTGCCTTATTCAGCCCTTCTGTCCCCCCTCTGTGTCCCATCCTGCCCATCTCACATCTCTGTCCTGCTCCGGTGGTTTGCAGTTGGATTGTGGGTGTGAGTGTGTCCTGCAGGTTTTGCCAGACCCTCCTCAGCTCCCTGTCACGTGGTCACAGGTTTTTACAGGGTTCTGACAAAATCCTGCAGGTTTAGGGCAGCAGCTCCCAAGGAATACAGACATGGAGTTTCACAGAGCATCCTTAATTTATTTCTCAATAGCAGCTCTGTGCCTGCTAAAGGCTCTGTTTGTTCTGGGTGAATCAGAGCTGCGCTCCTTTTCTTCTCCAGACAGATTGCAAAGCCTTGGCCAGCTCTGCCTGGCTCTCGGGAGGGAGTGACAGCCTGGGGTTTTGCCCTGCTTGGTTATTTTCCTGAACACTCAGGCACGTGGCTCACACAGTGGCCAAGCACAGAGAGACAGACCCCTGCCCATGAGGGCATCTGGGGAAGGGCAGTGTGGGGTCCTACACAGTTCTATGCAGCCCCAGAGCAGGAGGAGCCGGAATTTTTCATGCTGAACCACGGTGTCTGAGCCAGAGCACTTCAAAAGTGGTTTATTTTCATAGCACTGAGGGCATTGGAGCTGTGTGTTCTGTCCAGCCAAGGCTTTGCAATCCCCAAAGGCTTCCCAGGAAGTAATATCCATGTTTCCTTTGTAAATAAGATCTTTTAAAAGCCCAGCATGGTGAAAAGGGTGATGAATACACCCAGGATGTGGTGTGGGCTTCCCCCTGGTGGCTCTGAGGAGCCCTTGGGTGCAGTGGCCAGGCTGTCCTGGGAGGGCTGTGTGTGCTGGTGGCTCTGGAATCACAGCCCTGGGGGTTCAGAGGGACAGGAGGGGGCAGCTTCTCTTCATCCAGCTGAGTGACCGTGTTACCTGAGGAGTGAGCAGGTAGCTTGGGCACACAGGACACCCCAAAACTGGCAGTGACTGGGGTTCCACAGGGCTCCACCCCTGGCCCTGTGCTCTTCAGCATCTTCACTGACAACCTGGACACAGGACTGGAAGGGATACCAAGGAACTTTGCTGACAACACTAAATTTGGGCATCACGATATTAAAAAAAAGATATTAAGCTATTTGAGAGCATCCAAAGGAGGCCACAAGGATGGGGAAGGGTCTGGAGGGGCCACATGAGGAGCAGCTGAGGGTACTTGGTTTGTTCAGCCCGGAGGAGACTGAGGGGGGACGTTGTGGTCTTCAGCAGCCTCACAAGGGGCAGGTGCAGTGACAGGACCCAAGGGAACGGCTGCAGCTGTGGCAGGGAGGTTTCAGATGGAAATCAGGAAAGAGTTCTCCCCCCAGAGGGTGGTGGGGCACAGCACCAAGCCTGTCTGAGATCAAGAAGTGTTTGGATGGGATTTTTGGGTTGTCCTGTGCAGGGCTAGGAGTTGGACTTGGTGATCCTGATGGGTCCCTTTCAAGTCAGCAAATTCTGTGATCCTGTGATCCCCAACCAGCAGGAGCCGTTTCCAGGTTCTTCCCTGCACTTGAGCCCACCAGCCCAGTTAGCACCAAAGGAGGTCTTGGTCTCTGCCCTCTGCCAAGCCCCCAGAGCCAGAGGCTCAGCCCATGGGGATGGGGATGGGGATGGGAGGTCTGAGTGCCCCCCAGCTTTCCTCCCCCTTCACCCCTTTCTCTGCTGTCATCCCCAGCTGAGCAGTGTCCCAGCCACAGCTCCTGGCTCGTGTCCCACCCTCAGGCCAGGCTCTCAGGGCTGGAGGGACCTTAGAGAAGGGTCCCCTTGCCTGGAGCAGCTTCAGGTTTGCTGACCAGAGACCCCCCCACTCTCCAGGAGCAGTCCCTGGGGAGCAGAAACCCAGAACATCCTTGTGCAAGACTGGCCATGAGTGTGTTCCCATCTTGCAGGCAGCGTCCCCAAGGCCATCACCTCTTTTTGGGGAGAGGGAAGAGTCTGAGTGCTCTCTCCACACGGGGCAGGGAGTGGGGAGAAGCCATGTCCCCAGTCACCAGCCCCCTGCCCCGGGCCTCTCCCCCAAGCAGTTCCGTTGTATTATAGATTTACCACTAACCCCCATGGTGGCATCTTCCTGCAAACATTTCAGACCTGTAACTTTTATATTAAAGACAAATAAAACACCAGTAACGAGCCTGCCTGATGATCCTGTTTACAGTGCATGCACAGTCTGTGGATTAAAGTGACAATCGAATCCGCCTCTGGCGCTGGTGTGGCTTTGTGTTTTCTCATGTGCCCCCCGTGGTTTTCCTCTGCCTGTGCCTCTTTCCCCCTTTATTTTTTCACTATAAATTTCTTCCCTCTCTCTGCCAAGATGGCTTCGCCCCAATACAAGCCATACACTTGGGAGGGGACATCTTCTCCTGTCACCTTCTCTGGGCTCTGGTGTCCCCGTGTCAGGGTTTTGGCTGCCCAGCTCCCAGCGTGTGCCCAGCCCGTGCATGGCCGTGTGCCCACAGCCAAGGGCTATAAATAACCCCTCCATGGAGCTATTTCAGTCCTGGACAGGGTTCAAAATTCCTCTGGAAATAATTGTCACAGGCCAGCTCAGGAGGAGAGTGCCCAGACACTGACCGAGCACGCGCCCCCCGCACCAGGGCTGGAATGTGGGGCTGGAATGTGGGGCATCCCAGGGAATCAGCTCAGCATGAGGGGTCTGCCCACAGCTCAGTGTGCCCCCAAACTGCCCAGCCAGTGGCACACCCAGGCCAGGGCCATGGGGAGATTCCCCTTTCCTGGTGCCCACCTGCTCTTGGGAAAACCCTGATTTCAGCTGTTGCAGGAGAACTGACCCTGAATTTTGTGGTGGGCAAAGGCCATGGCAAGGGGAGATGTAGGCCCTTAGTATGCAGAGAAAACAGAAGTTTTGGCTACAGCTGTATTTTATTTCAGTCTGGAAGCAGCAAGAGGTGGCAATACAGGGGGGGTGTTGTATGGTGGGGGGTGTGTGTGCAGAATTACTGTAGAACTGCATACATGAGTTTGTATCTTCTCACACTATTAATGACCAGGCTTCCCACACACCTGTTACTTCTGCTCCACCTCCAGGACCAATCCTACAAGATGCTCCCTCTGCACCTGAGTCCCATTGGCAGCTCCAAGTGAGAGCCCAGGGCAATGGGATTCAGCATCCTGCAGCAGAGCCTGATCCCGCCCATGGATCCGACACAGCTCGCTGCCCAGAGCTGGATCCAGCAGGATGCAGCATCTGCCTGCTCCGGGCTCCTCCTGCCCTGGGCTGAGCAGATGTCTGAAGGCTCCAGGGCAGCTCCTTGCCCTGCTGGGAAGGACGGATGCTGCCCCGCAGCCCCAAAGACACTTCACTGTCACTCATTTCTACACAAGGCTGTGGCAACTTCACCTGCCCGTGCCCCACACCCCCCCAGGGTGGAGCCACCAGGAGCTCTTGGCACCCTGGGGCTCAGGGTCCTTGTCACAGGTACAGGGACACCAGCACGTAGACGATCCAGCTGATGGAGGCGAACAACCCGAAGAGGAGGCTGATGAGGACCAGCGACTGCGCTTTTTTGGATGCCAGGTACGCCTGGGCCATGTCCCCACGGGCGAGCGCAGCCCGGGTCTGGGGCAGGGGGAGAAGAGGAGCGCTTAGAAGAGACCCGCAGCACCAGGAGGGGCTTCGGGGCTGCCAGGTGAGTCCTTGCTTACCTCGTGGGAGTAGACGAGGGCCATGACCCCGGTGATCAGGCAGCAGAAGAGGGTCACCAGCACCGACTCCACCGTGTAGTCCTTGGGCCGCTGGTGCCCGCGGCCGGCGGGTGAGGGCCCCGGCTGCGGGTGGTACTGCGGCACGGGGGAGGTTAGAGCTGAGGGAGCCCGAGGTGCTCCCCGCCCGGGCTCTGCTGCTCAGGGCGCCGCGGGAGCCCCACAAACCCGGCAGGGAGATAAGGGGTGAGGGGCAGCAGCACAGCGGTGTGGGAGATACGTACCGCGCTGTAGGGCAGCGGCCCGGGGGGGAAGCCCGGGGCTGGGAAGGGCCGCGGTCCCGGCCCCGGCGGGTAAATGACAGGGCCTTGCTGGGAATAGCCGGCTGGGAACGGCGGGTACAGGAGGTGGAAGCTCTTGGGGTCCGGGGGCGAGTAGGGTGGAGGGGCACCCTCGAAGGCTGAGTTGGAGACCACCGACACGGCCACGGGCCTGTCCCCGGGGGCCGCGGAGGCGTCGCTGCGCGTGCCGGGGCTGGGCAGCGCCCCGGCCGTCCCGGTGGCAGCCCCGGCCGTCCCGGTGGCAGCCCCGGCGGCTCCGGTGGGAGCCCCGGGGGTAGGCAGCCCCCCGGCCGCTCCGGTGGGAGCCCCGGCTGTCCCAGTGGGAGCTCCGGCCGCCCCGGTGCCGTCCCCCGGCTCCGCTCCCCGCGCGGCGGGGCCGCGGGCCTGGGGCCCGGCTGGCGGCTCGCCGTCCATCCGCGGAGAGGCCTGCGGGGACAGGGAGGCTCTGATGGGACGGGACGCTCCCGGCACGGTCACCCCCGATTCAGGGTGCCATGGGGCTGCCCTCGTGTTCCCCCCAGCGCCCCATCCCCGGCCCCACTCACGCCGGTGCCCGCGGGGTCCCAACCGCCGCCGCTCGGGGCCCGGCCCGGTCCGGCCCCGCCGCGGCCCCCGAGCCCCGCGTGGCCCCGCGCGGGCGGCGGGCGCGCAGCCGGGCCGGTTAATCATTGACCCGCTGTTTGCCCAGGGCCTGTGGGCGGCGCACCGGCCGGCCCGGCCTGCAGCACCTCTGGGGCTCTGGGTGCGCAGGGGGCCGCGACCCGGGCAGGCAAACGGGGCTGGACAGCGGCTCCGGGTCCGTCCGGCCCGTGGAGCCGGTGCTGGGCGCAGGGCAGTCAAGGAGCTTCAATTTGTTCGTGTTTAAACATATGATTTGGTTTTATTTTAGAATATTGTATTTACATGTAGAATGTGGTGTGTGTTCCGGCTCTACTTATATACAAAATGTATATAAAATTCTACATATTGTAGCTATAGCTATTAATCTTTAGCGTGTGTGTGTGGCTATCTCTATCGCACCCACGCACAGGATGTGTGTGCACACACTGTGTGTCGGTGTCTTACCCATATGTGTATTTATGCGTCCTGGTGTCTCTGTGTTGGACCTTCAGGTGTTTCTTCACAGTTCCTGTGTACCGCGCTCTGCACACACCTGCACTCGGGAACAGGTGTCAAACACACATGGGAACAGGTGTAGGACTCAGGGGACTCAGGTACACACGCACGTGGCTACAGGTGTCAAACACAGATGGAACAGTTGTACACATGCACGTGCTTACAGGTATAAAACACACCCGGAACAGGTGTGAAACACACGGTACAGGTGTACACATGCACACGGGTACAGGTGTAAAACACAGGGAACAGGTGTAAAATACACGGAACAGATGTACACATGCACATGGGTACAGGTGTAAAATACACGGAACAGATGTACACATGCACATGGGTACAGGTGTCAAACACA
Source organism: Molothrus aeneus (assembly GCF_037042795.1). Taxonomy (NCBI): domain Eukaryota; kingdom Metazoa; phylum Chordata; class Aves; order Passeriformes; family Icteridae; genus Molothrus; species Molothrus aeneus. The sequence continues at coordinate 7,062,244 of NC_089664.1, read as the reverse complement.
CAGCTGGGGACAGACGCACACTCATACACGCGCTCACACAGGTGTCTGGGTAAGACAGCGTTGTCTGTAACAAGCCAGAGGCGTCCGGCTGTCCATCTGTCCGTCTGTCCGTGCCGGTGCTCCGGCCCCTGTGGCCACGCCCCCTCACGGTCACGCCCTCACCCAGGCCCCGCCCCCCGCCCCGCTCCACCTCCGGCCCCGCCCCCCGCCGTCCATCCCGCCATGGCGTCCGCCGGCGGCCCGGACGCGGAGCGGCCGCACCCCAAGCCCTTCCTCATCGGCGTCAGCGGCGGCACCGCCAGCGGCAAGGTGAGCCCGCCGTGCCGGGGCCCTGCCGGAACCCTGCCGGGGCTCGCCCCCGGCAGCCCGCGCGGCGCGGGACCTGCGCGGCGCCCGCAGGGGCATCGCCGGCGGCGGCCCCAGGCTGCGCCCCGGGCTGAGGGCGGGCTGGGGGCCGGGCCGCGGGAACGGTCGGGGTCCCCCCGCCTCGGCTGAGCCCCCGTCCCGCTCAGTCCACAGTGTGCGAGAAGATCATGGAGCTGCTGGGGCAGAACGAGGTGGAGCAGCGGCAGCGCAAGGTGCTGATCCTCAGCCAGGACAGCTTCTACAAGGTGCTGACGGCCGAGCAGCAGGCCAAAGCCCTCAAGGGACAGTACAACTTCGACCACCCGGGTGAGCCGCCACCGGCCCGGCCCCAGCAGGGTTTGGTCCGTGCTCGGAGCGCAGCTGGGTCTTACGGGAAGTCCCTGTAGGAAATGGGAAGTGTTGGAGAACAGAAATGTGCTTTCCCCCAGCAGAACATCCATTTGTCCTTCCCTTGTGCCCGTTGTTACTGACGGCCCTTCTGGAGCCGTGCAGAGGTGCTGAGCATCCCAGCCTGCTCCCTGCTCCTCTGCCTGCTCTTGAGAGGCTCCCTAATGAACCACATCATTCCCCAAATCCTTTCCTGTTACTTCTTGTCCACACAAACAGCTGCTCCCCTTGCCCGGGGGAGTGCTGTGGATTGTAGGCGGGACAGGGAGCTGCCCTTGGCTGAAGTCTGGTGCCTGTTGGGTAGGTAATGGAAACCATGAAAGATGCCTGGGGTTTTCCAATTGGCTCTTGATTAACAGATGAACAAAGTTGTACAAAATTGCACAATTACTAAGCGGGTTGATAAAATTATAAAATTACCGGCTTCACCTTTGAGCTATTAATTTCCTTGTGTTGTAGTTGCTTGTGAACAGTAAACTGTCTCTTCCTTATCTCTGAAACCAAACACAGCCATTGTCACTTGGGCAGAGAGTTCTGTGGTGCTAGTGGTAGGAAAGAATGGGCTGCAAGTTCCTTTTTTCCTGGTGGAATACTGGGCAGAGGGTTTTTCCTTTGGGTCTGGAAAAATCTGAGCAGATCATTTGCTGCAACAGCATCTGAAAGTCCTTCTCTTTGAACTTTCCTCCCGCAGATGCCTTCGATAACGAATTGATGCATTCAACCCTGAAAAACATTGTTGAAGGCAAAACGGTTGAGGTACCAACGTACGACTTCGTGACACATTCTCGGTAGGCTCTGCCTTTTTCTGGGCTGTGTGGGGGTGTCCCCAGCCTGGGGACAGAGCCTGTTTAACAGCTCTGGGTGTTCCCTCCTGGCAGGTTGGCAGAGACGACAGTGGTGTATCCTGCTGATGTTGTTCTCTTTGAGGGGATCCTGGTGTTCTACAGCCAGGACATTCGGGACATGTTCCACCTGCGGCTCTTTGTGGACACGGACTCTGACGTCCGGCTGTCCCGCAGAGGTAAAGCCCTGCCATGCCCCCGCTCCTTATCCGTCCCCACCATGGGACAACAGTCAGGGCTTTTATCTCTCCTTCCCAGTTCTGCGAGATATGAAGCGTGGGAGGGACCTGGAGCAGATCCTCACCCAGTACACCACATTTGTCAAGCCCGCCTTTGAGGAGTTCTGCTTACCGGTACGAAGCCTCTCACTAATTTCATTTGTGGGATCTTCTTTTTTTGGGGAGGGATAGAGGAGCAGGGTTGTCTGGGAATTAGCTGCTGTAGGAGAAGCAGTGGTGACTTTTGGTATTTGTGTTTCACAAATCCCACGTTCTCCTCTCTGCCTCATGTCTTCAACCATTTCAAGCTGGTTGTTAAGGAACTGAAATGGTCTCTTCTGCTGGCAAAGCACCGTGGAAATGCCTCAAGCAGGTTTTCTCACTGCTAGCTGCTGGGGCTATTTAAGTATGGGTCTCTCTGAATGAAAGACTCCCACTCTCAGTTTATTCTTAAGTCTTGTAGGAAGAAAGAAAAGCTTGGTTTCCAACAGCCTTTCTCAGAGGGAACACTGGTGAAAACCTGGGGCCGAACATTCTAGCTCTGCTTGCTACACCATGTAGTGTGAGGCCAATTTAGGTACTAAAATAATCAAATTAATTTGTAAAAAAGCCCTATGAGAACAAAATCCAGTATGTGGATTAAATAAATTGAAAAAGGCTAACTCAGGCACCTCTTGCCCTAGATCAAAGGAATTCTGGGATTCTAAAACTACTCTTTAGAAATGCTGAATTTGTCGGCTTTTTTGAGCTGTGGGGAGGAAGAAAAAGCAGGAGCGCTAGAGATCAATAAAATGTTATCAGAGGCAGGCAGGAATTTCACATGAACGTTGGCTACCTTGGCTCTCAGCAGAGATTTACAATGCCTTGCGAAATGCTGATTAAAACCAGCTCTTGGCAAACAAACCTTGCCTGACATGGGCAGTGTCTGGAGGCAGCTCAAATGGTAAAAGCAAAGGACTCCACACCTGACCTGCTGTTTCTACCTGATGATTCTCTGCAAAGGGACAGTAAGAAGAGTCCCTGAGCTTAAATCCAGTGCACATTTGCCAGTATGATATTGGAATTTATTTAGGTTGTTAACATGAGAGAGAGAGCTTTAACTTACAACCCTGGAGCACTTCCATCTTTGCCCACTTTTCTGGTTGCTTCTTCCTGGAATGAAGCTGACTTTTCCCATTAACAGCCTCCTCCACCACTGTTTCTGTTTTGCAGACAAAGAAGTATGCAGATGTGATCATCCCCAGAGGCGTTGACAACATGGGTAAAAGGAGTTCCCTCATTTCCCTGGGGAGACACCTTTGGGGCTGGGAAGAGAGCAGGAGGAGTGCCTGCTCCTGAGGAAGGGGTTTTGCTGGAGGGGAGGGAGCTGCTCAGCCTTTGGAGGGCTGCAAAAGTGACCTGTTGAGGTCTGACCTCTTTGCAGACAGCAGGCAGAATTTCATTTAAGGGCTTGTTAAAACTTGAGCAGGGCTGGATGCTCCACATCTTCTAGATAACTCATCCAGGAGAGCCTTCACGTCCTCTATTCCCCATTCCTCTCTGCAGTTGCCATAAACCTGATCGTGCAGCACATTCAGGACATCCTGAACGGGGACATCTGCAAGTGGCAGCGGGGGGCGCTGAACGGGCACGGCCGGACGTACAAGCGGCCGTTCCCAGAGCAGGCGGAGAGCGCCGCTGTGCTGGCGGCCGGCAAGCGCTCCCACCTCGAGTCCAGCAGCCGCCCGCACTAGCCCGGCACGGCCCCAGGCTTTGCCTCTGCTCCACACCAACACCGAAGACAACTTTGGCAAAGGACTTCCACGGAATGGTTGGTGAAGTGTCCCTTAAGTCGTCCTAGCAGCGGAGGGGATCCTGGTGGGAATCTTCTCGCAGAGGGGAGAGGAAGGGGTTGGCCTTCCATCCTGCTTCCCTCAAACCCCTCCCTGTTCTCTCTGAGGTGTCTGGAGTTGTTACTTGATGAACTGGTTAAAGGCAGTGTTACTTGCCTTTTTTTAATTTTCAGAATGAGATCTAATGCTGAAGATGCCCCTGAAAATTAAGCACTATCAGGTGACTAGCAAGATACCCCATTGCCCTGATGATGGTCGTCTGTAGCAGGAAAATCATCTGCCTCTTGGGTGTTTTTCTCTCTATCCAAGACTAGCTCACATGCTGTTAATTTTAACAGGCTCTGACTCTTCTCCACCTTGTTGGCACCTTGAGTTGTGGCCATGCTCTGCTGCTGGCCACCTCCTTCCAGCCTGTAGAGGCACCTCTCCCTTGAGATAGGGCTGAGACAGAGACTGACTGGGACAAATGGGAACTTGCAGTTCACCAGGGGACAGGCCCAAGAAGTTTAGTGGTTCTAGTGATTCCTAATTTATTCCTTTCCAAGCTCCTGAATCTTGCTACACTGTTCGGTTATTTTTTTGTACCCAGTGTGCTTTACCACAGTTACTGAATGTGTGAGCTCCAACTGGATTGAGTTGCTCATGGAAACAGAACCCTGACCTTGTCAGTATTAGTGTCTTTTAGTGCATTTCTGTACTGCTGGTTGCAAATTCTGCTGGGCAGAATCCGTCCACTTCCAGAGATGGCTGGTGAGGTCGGCAAGGGGGGAAACTGGGAATTGCAGGACCCTCCTCCTGCTGGCACTGGCAGCTGCCTGGACACCCTCAGACAGGGCCAGAGCACTTGCCTTGCACTCCAGCAGCTTCAACTCAAGAATGTCTGGCTTTCTAAAAAGAGCAGACAAGAAGTACAAACAGTGATATCCCAGTTTCTGTAGTTTACCCCAGATAAGTGATACTGCAGCAGCATGAAGAGTCTGTTTGGAAAAAACTGCAATGAAGTGCTGGTTGGACCTTTGAAAATGTCCTTGTGATACTGTTCTTGAGTCTGGACTTAAGGTGTAATTTTGAGAATGAGGATGGGAGAGAAATGTTACTAACAGGAACTTTTTCATATTTGGTAATTTTCTAAAAGCGGGGTTTGGTTGTGTTGGTTGTGGGTGTGTTACTTTGGCTAATAAATAAATGAACAGTGATCAGAAATGACCATTTTTATAAAAGGTAATTCTGGTACATTCACTATGCCAGCAAAAAGGCACAGAAAGGAACATTGCTGGAGGAGCTCTTCTATTCAACAGTTCTTCCTCCCCTTAACTCAGAATTGTTACCATTGGTTCTGTTGTGGCTGAAAATTTAGAGAAAAAACCCCAAACTTAAGAAATGAGTCTGCACTTCATCCCTATAGTATTTTCAGCCTTGGAAAAAGGGGTGGAGGGTTGGTGTCTCAGTGACAGTTCAGTGGTACTTGTGCAGTGCCCAGGAGAAGGCAGAGCATTTCCTGACTGCTGCTGGCTGCTGTCTAGCTCAGGATGACAGACTTAGAGCATGAGCTACTGCACTGAAGCATTAGCTCTCAGGGCTGATTCCAGTAGGAGCAAAATAGTCACTAAAACCTGCTTTGAATGTCTGTGGTGTTGGATCATACCTTTCTTGGGGGGTGGGGGAGCCTTGAATAGAATTTTTTAGAGCAGTGAGGAGCTGCACAGCCCCTGGGGTGTGGGAATGCTGCTCTGGCAGCTTTGTGCTGCCCTGCAGGACCTGCTGCTGCAGCCACGAGGAGATGCAGCAGTGGAATGTGGCCCAGGTACTACAGCCCTGCTCAGACACCTCGACAGAGCCATGACAAATTCCCCACTGAGTCCCCAGTGCTTCACCTTTGCCTTCTCTGTGGATTCTCTGCTGCTGCAGGCTAGGCCATGGGCTGGGTTTCAGTGTTTTCACCCTGAACCCACGTGCACAAGCTGGAGCAGGTTTCCTTGTCAGCAGGATCAGTCCTACCCTGCCCAGAGTTCCTTTTCCCATGGGATCTGAGGTGTAATGGCAATACTGGCACTGCTGGTAACAGGCCTCAGGCTTCACATCAGTGCCACATGGCCAAAGGATTATTCTGGCTTTGGCTCAATTCCTGGCTTGCCTGAAGCCTTCTTTAGCTGTAACAGCAATTCTTAATGTCTTTTTATTTTGCTTATCTTCTTAAAAGTGATGCTTATGTCAGATGATTATAAATAGATAATAGTAACAAGTCATTATTCTATGCAGAACAAACTATTTATAAATGTAGCTTAATGCTGTGTTTACATAAATAGAAATGATAGCAGAGCATTGGAAGTTGGGGGCAAATAATGCATTGTTGAGGAATAGAGTCATGGAATGATGCTGTAAGGCTGCAGGGCCAGTTACTGATTGTTAAAGATGAACAAGCCTTAGAGAGGGAAATCTGGGTTTCAGGCATAACAAAGAAAATAGGAAAAAAGTATCTGATGTGTTGTAGAGTCCATTTATAATAAGCATATAATGGGATTGCAGACCACAGTGATAGGAAACCCATGAAATGGCCCTAAGTGCAATGTAGTGCCAGAAGGAAGAAACCACCACAGTATTTCCAGGAAAGAGAAGAAATTGTTGCAGCTCTTCCCAGCAGAGGAGCTGGGATGCTGTTGACTAAAGTCAGCAACCTTCACACCCTGAGGGGCAGTGAGGGGTGAATGTAACAGGGGCAGAAACTGGGAACTGTGCTCATAACAGCTGTATTACTGCTGAGACCTTTTCTGTAACAGCATTCCTTTATTTCCCCTGTAATCATTAGATCTGGACTACTACCAAATACCTGAAGCGACTGTTAAGATTTCCATGATGCTAACAATAAATTCTTGCCTTTGCACAAGTGTTTCCCTTTGCTGTAGCCAGGCTGGAGTGGTCACTGCTTTCTGATCAGGATGTTCCATGTGTCCTTCCAGCGCAGGGCCCTGAGCTCCGCGAGGGCCAGCGCGGGCTGCCCGTAGGTCAGGGGGCTGAAGGTGCAGTACACAAAGTACACCCAGGAGAACCAGGCCACAACCAGGGCACTGAACATGCTCTTGAGCAGCACAGATCTGGGATCAGAGAGGGAAAGAGCACTCAGGTTACATCAAGGCTGGCCAAACACTTCATCCAAAAGACCTAAAGGCAAATGACAGAGTTTGGCCACTGCTGGAAAAATCACTGCTGGAAAAATCACTGCTTTCCCTGCAGCAGCCCTGGAGAAAGAACTGTGCCAGTCCTCCTGTTCAAGAGAACTATTCTGCTGAAGCCAAATACCTGCAGAGGTGATCGCTGAGATGCTGCAGTACCACAGGAATCAGGAGAATCTGGAATGTGACAGCAGGCAGGTAGTGGTACAGGAAAAGTGTTTTCTCCATCAGGAAGAAGGGCAGGTAATTCACAGCCCAGCCTCCAGCACAAATGCCTCCCGCTGCCATCCAGAGCTGCCAGGCATCTGCAGGAGACAGGAGATGGCATCTGAGAGCAGAGCAAGGCACAAGGCTCCAGCTGGACACACACACACAGCAGCCAGACCTTCAGGGATGTCGTAGATCTTCCTCCTCCGCCGCAGCAAGTACCACAGGGACAGACACACGTACACCAGAGCAGCAGCATTAGCTGAAGCCCAGGTGGCAACATTCCCAAGGAGGTGGATCTGGGCCTGCAGGATAGATGATGGTCTAAGCCAGAAGCAGGAACATGCTGTGGTTCTTTTAGGTAAGTTTAAATATTACCTACACAGACTTGCTAAATTAAGCTCCAGATTGAGCCTGCCTAGTAACCTGGAACAAAGCTGGTTGATAAACTTTGTTGCTTTAGGACTCTTGTGTAATGGAAAGCATTAAAGGATGCTATTGGAGATGAACTCATCTTCTAAATGAAATCAATAATGGAAACTATTAAACTGCAATTTACCTTAAAAAAAAAGGCACAAGCAAACATGATTTAATTAAAAGCAACTACTGTCAAAGCTGTATCTCATGCTAAAACAAATACCTCATCCCTCATGGAAAATATATTAATACAGAGAAAGTCCTTGGCTGGAAGCTGCAGCCCTGCTCTGACTCCAGCTCCTGGGGCTCACATCTGAGCTGTTCTGCTTTCTCAAAGGCTTCACAGCTTCTTCTGCCTCTCATGCTTACCCCTGAGGTGGGGTGGAGCCAGTAGGCAATATTGGTGTCCATTGTGATCCAGTCCAGGGCAGAGGAGCTGTACTTATGTTCTGTGTCTTCATTTTTTAATGTGAGTATTTTCCACTAGAAAAAAAAAAGGTAAGCAGAAGGCTTTCAGCATTGGAACAACAGGTGGGACAGCAAGCATGGGTGAACAGCTCCAGATGTAAGATGTTAAGTTCCTAAGCTGGGAGTGGAGAAATATTTTACATATCTCATATGGATACTGATCAATACAATTGTTTTATTTTGTTATTAAATAATGCACTTTCCTTAATGGATTTCTACAGAGATAGTAAGGGGCATCAACACTACTCACTGCATGTACCACACATTACAGTTCAGTTTCAGGCAGCTTCTGGGTGCCCAACCAATTTTCCTCCCCCCTTTTTGTTACACAATCACTTGGGTATTCATTACTGGACAGCCCAGGTCTTTAATGCCCTTATAAGTGCATTCAGAAACATTTTTTTACAGTGAGGAAGCCAAACTATCAGCAAGGATTAAACAATGAATTCTCAAGCTCAGTCTGCAGAAATGCTGAGGTTCCTGCTCTGCAGCAGAAGGAAAAATGAAGGGAATAACAAGACACTCACCTGCAATTCTGTGAACTTTGCCATGAAGCTGAGGTTTTTACTGATGTCCATCTGAGTGGGGGAGTGGAGTTCCACTTCCCTCTCTTTTTGCTCCTGGCCTGGAAGAAAACAGCAAAGCTCAGAAATAACCACAGAACAGGCAGAAAGCTAGAGAGGGGAGAGAGCACACAGGCTCCTCACTCTCCCAGGAGCCCTTCTCCAATATATCACCCAACTGCAACAGCACTTGAAGGGACTTTGTAAGGATTCTGACTCCACGGTAGAGCCAACTGAACACACACACACTACCACCTTCCCACCACCATGAAGTGAAACCTGCTTCAGGAACATGGCTGAGACATACTTTTGCCATATCTGTGCTCTTCCACGTTCCACAGCATGCTCTGGTGGTAGCCTTTGGACAGCTTCTCTCCAACCACCTCCAGCTGCCGGTATCCCCACTCAGGCAGAGATGCTCCACTCAGCTAAAAGAGAAAGACAACTGTGAACTTGTAAACTGAAAGTTCTACCAGTCTGAATTTCAGGATGGAAGAAATTCTGCCTGAGCACGGGATGGCAGCAAGGGACTGCTAGAAAATGTGTGAAGAGTCACCATGCAAAACTCTCAATAAACACTACAGCCATAAAATCAGTGATTCTGGCAAACTTTGTGAAGAAAAAGATCCTTAATTATTCCAGCTGATCTCACAAGCACACAGATTCAGCATCAGTTTGTAAGCCCCAGCTGTGTAGAGTGGTCACAGCCTCTTGAGAAGAGGGACAGCTTTGATACTGAGAGGGATGAAGTACCAGTGTGACAACCCAAAACATGCTCTTCTGTCACACTGAGCAATTGTTTCCTTTAATTTACTTACTTGGTTATTCGTTACAGTGGTGTAGCTATTTTGGAGCAGAGTTTTTGAGTCACAAGAACTGCATGAAGCAAAAGCTACAAGCAAATGAACATAACCCACTTGCCTTTAGCACTGCAGAGGTGTTCACGTGAACAAACCTCACTTCTGACAGAATTGTCTTCCACACGTCCGTGTCAGACTCACGATTTACAATTTCCTACAACAGAAAGATGATTTTGATCCACGTGGTCTCAGCTGTTTCTGCTGGAGCATGATCAGCTCCTCCTGTCCCTCTGACCACTCACCACTCTCCAGAGGTTCTGTGCTGGCATGGAGATGTTATAATCAATATAGCAGGAAACTTCTTGGGAGTGGGGGCTAAGAGGAGCAGCAACATCATGCCTAGGAGACAAATAAAGGAAGATCTTCCACCACCATTTCCCAAATACATATAAAAAGCAAACCCATATGAAATTGGCTTAGACTGGATTCAGTAATAAAGCAAAAAGTAACTCATTTATTGGGTTAGCACTGTTTACTCTGAGAGAGAGCATTCCCCACAACCAAGAGCTGCCAGGAACAGGCTCAGAGGAAGCCAATGCTGATGCCTGCGATGCCAGGCTGAAGAACAAGCACTGATTGTGACAAACAGAGCCGCTGTTCACTGGGGTTTCCAATAATAAACAAATTAGATTTGGAAGGGACATAGCAAAAACCCAAGCTCAGAACAACCCCCTTCCTAATCTGAGTGATATTCAAGTACACACAGATGCCCTTTGGGAAGCAGTCAGGAGACAACTTCATACTGCAGGCTTTCAAAACAGGAAGGAATCCCTGGCAAACAGCCACAGCACACCAGATTGTCCAGCACATCCTCCTAACACATCCTTCAGGTAGGAGCATGCCATCCAAGTCAGTGGAGCTGGATTTGGGTTAAGTCACAGAAAATACTGAATTCCTGCACCTGTCCAGAGTGGGGGCAATGAAAGGGTGAGGATGAAGACTGACAGAGGGGATCCTGTATTTAGGAATCTGAAGAACTACCATGAAATGTGAACAACTGTGAAATCCTCTAAAGGCCACTAGTAGGGAAGAACAGAAGCAGTAAGCAACCATTAAGAAGTTTGTAACTAGGATCAAATCCCACTGCCAAGTCAATTAGAAAAAATAAATAAGCATACAGCATCCTTCCTCTGGGCCACAGGGATGGCATATGGCACTAACCACATGAGGTCCCTCCAAGGCACCCTGGTGTAAAAATCCACAAATAACAGGCATTTTATGGCATATCTGAATGCAAGGTCACTAAGTGGTTATTCTGAGAGCCAACCCAGCAGAATGAGGCAGCAGACTTGGCAGAGCAGAGCAGGAGGAAAGGACTTACGTGTTGAGGTAGCGAGTTGTGATGCCATGGACCAGCTGCACGATGTGCCCGTGCCTGACAGGCCGGGGGGGGTTACTCACCACCAGCTGCTGCCTGGGGAAGGGACACCCAACAGCAAATGGTTAAACTGGAAATGGTTCAATTATAAACACCTTTATATAGACCACAACCTTGTCATGACCAAGATGTTAGGTCAAGAAGCTGCAGGCGGGGACAGACATTTGGGCAAGAAAATGAGAAATTAAAGCAATATATAGGTTGTACCAGAATGGAAGCAAAGCTCATCAAGGCAAAGGTGAGTTAAGGGCAGAATGAGTCAGAGGATCAGTAATGGGATACTGACACTCCAGGCATTAGGTCAGTGGTCTGAATCCAGGTCAGTCAGGAGTGAATTAAGGTTATTACTGTCACACAGCTGTTTGGTGGCTTGTGTGAAACACTGAGTGCTTCAGTGAGTCTGATGGGTGCTGCACGACAGCAGGTGTCACTTTGGCAGAATTATAGGAGAGATCAATGGCTTTTACACCATATAAACTCTCACCTGGCTTCTGGACAGGGCCATGGCAAGGGGGAACTGCAATTCACTGAACTGCTGCCTGTATTTTACTGTTCCATAGAAGAAATTCACATCCTCCAATGCTCATAGGAGTCTTCTGAGTTTGAAAAATTTTAAGAATATATTTGGGTGGTTCTGTTTGAGTCCCTACTTGAAAGATTTGCACTATGGACAAACTTCCCCAACATGGATATGACTTCTAATGGCACAGAGTCCTTCTGACAGGACTCTTTATACAGTTCTCAGAACAACATAAGAAACCTACAAAAGCAACTTTTTGATCAGTATGGAATTATGTCACTCAAAGGCTTTTACTGACAAAACAAGGACAGAGAGTCCTGCTCTGACAGTGACAATGGCAAAACACTTCAGCACAAACCAGGCCCCAGGTACAGGCACCACTTGGAATCCTTCCCTATGTGGCAGATCTTACAGCTCATTCCACACTGCTAATACAAAGAACTACTCATTTTTCAAAAGTGTTTTCTACTCTTTTCTGAGACTCATTCAAGTTTGATAAAACTCATCAAGACACTCCAACACCATGGCTTCAAAAAGCAGAGCTTCCCTTTCATGCAAAACACCTGAAGAATCTCCAGTGGTCCTGTGAGTCTTTCAAGTTCCACTTGTGCACAGCACAGCCCATGTTCTGGCAGGAGCAGTTGAGACAGGATTTTAGAGCCCTCAGTAGTGCTTTTACCACATTGAGAAGGATTGTGCAAAGAGCTGCAATCACTTGCCCAGATCACACCAGGCTTCTGCACCCATAAGCAGAGAAGAGTTATGTCCAATCCAATCCAAGCCCTGGTTGGGTTTTGGAAGCATATAGGCTGAATTTAAATCTCTTGCATACTCACATTCCAGGATCTTTGACAATCCACCAGTTGTTCACATCCTTGAAGGGATAGCAGGTCACCTGCTGCTGATGGGAACTCCCTCGGCCATTCTCATACCTGCACAGGGAGTAACAAAACCCCCCAGAGGTGTAAAGGCACAGCTCTGTGCTCAGCAGTGCCAGCAGCACAAACCAGCAGCACATCACTGATCATCCCCACAGAGCACAGGGACTCTGAAGGATCAATGAAAACACTGCCAGGACCCAAACTGCTACAGTTGGACTGGCAGGTGAAGAAGCAGAGCTGCCCCTCCCCACAGAGACCCAGGCAGATTCCTCACCTGATGGGGTAAGTGTTGGTGTGAGAGTGCAGCCAGCACTGCATGGGCTTGCCCAGCACGTTCCTCAGGGTGATCTGGGAGCCGTAGGCCACCTCTAAGGGCTGACCCTGGGTGATTCGAGCCAGCCCACCCTGAGAAGGGCAAGGACAGGGGAAGTACAGAGGAGAAACCACCCAGAGACTGTTTAAATTCTATTGAGTCACATCCCAGTTCAACACAGCAGTATCTATCTTCACACAGTGCCTTCTCATTTGATTTTATCTACTAAAATCAAGTCTTGCAGCACCATACTCAATAGACAGTAAATACATCAACACCTAAAAAACTAAAATACTACAGGGTGTCAGGAAATATTCCTAAAGCCATGTTCCAAAAGACAGGCTAAGCACTCCTATAGTATACCATGTCACCACATAGTTCAGTACTGTATCTGCTTCTGTGGAGTTTCCTGTAGGAAGAGACAAACCTTCAGCAGGAGTGAATATATTGCTCTTGCTTCATTGGGAAAAGGTTTTCATCTGTTATTAGGATTTCAGTCCTAATATTGCTTCACCTTAAAGCAGTACTACAGCAGCAAAATAGTTAAATGACATAAAAGGGGCAAAATATGCAGGATCAAAGGAACAGGATTAAACACCACCTAATAGTGAACATTTTCCCCTCTTGTCTCTAATAAACCAGCTCCAAGACCACATTTCCTTTACCTCTAAGCTGGCTTGGAAAGCACTTGTCATGATCTGGTCGTGAGGCCCAGAGCGATAGAGCAAAGCCAAGTGAACGCAGAAGAAGGAGAGGTACAGCCCCATGGGGATGATGATGAGGGCCAGACCCCGGGCTAGAAAATGGCACAGCAAGGAAACCTGGAAGAACAGAGAAAGCTCACTTGTTTCATGCTCTAGATATTAAAAATTCCAGAGCACTTAGCTTTATTTGTTTGTCTTTTCTAAGTTTTCCCCACTGCTCTCATTCAGCTGTAACTTTGTGGACAACTGGGTAACTTCCAGCAAGGATTTGAAGTGGAGCTGGCAGGAGTGTGTGAGACAAGTGCATGTTTGAGTCACACATCACCAAGACATGGATAACAGCAGAAAAGACAGTCACACACACATATTTTTCTTAATTCCATCTTCCCCAGCAACTAAGCTGGGAACTGTGCTATGACAGGAGGGTTTCCAGACAAGGAATTTTAGACAAAAGCCAGCTACAGACTGCACTGTTATCTGTGGGCTTCAAAGGCTCCTGCAATGAAAGTGACAAATAATATATTTTGCATGCTGTGCTACATACATTTGACAAGTTCTGGTCTCCTATCATGTGCCAGAAGTGGAGTCCTGCAGTGGCCAAGAGCAGCATATAGGTAAACAGGCCCATATATTTCACTCTGAAAGTGCATAAAAAATGAACATGGTTAAAAACTACACAATTACCTAATACAAGATATAAATATTCTAACATTCTCTTGAACAGTAGGCATTAAAGTCCAGGTAAGACATCATCACTTACCCAACTGCACAAGAACAGGCTACTCCAGTCAGCAGGAGCCAAAACCACCAGCTTCCAGAGAAGGCACTTAAAGGTAAATGTATTAAATCACTTGCTAGGCTCAATTTAAAGATAATTTTACCTTACTAAGGATTACTTCATCCTCTGGAAGGATCAGAGAACAAAAGACACAAATATCTCTAAATTCAGTGCCTGTAAACACTTACAAAGGAGAATTAAGTGACCTGTTATCATCAGTGTTTCTGTGCACAGAAGGAAACCTTCCAGTAAAAAATCTGGGTGGGCAAAGAAATGCTCCCAAGAGATTTTATTTCTATTTTAAAATTTAAAAAGACAACCCTGCTAACAGTAAAAGCAGTCTTTAACAGTGCTCAGGAGAAGGATGCTGGGGCAGCCATATGAGAGGGTGAAGCATTGGATTTTACAGACAGGTGAAGTGAGTTTCAGAATGGTTAAGAGGCATAGAAAAACACAGTCTATGACAAAAAAAAAAAGTCACCATGAGAGTATCCAAAAGGGTGGGAGACAATCCAGCTTTACCTGTGCTTTTGCAAATTGTAGAACTTCAGGTAGGACAAAACTGCAAGCAGGATAAAAAAAATCAGTATTGATTCCAGAAGCATGAACCTTGATTGAGTGATCAGAGAGTTTTCTGTTGGAAAAGAGAGACAGACACAAAATTAGAGAAACTTGTCTATAGGCAAGTGCTACCTCAGACAATCACACTGTTATCCAACAGAAGGACCTTCCCTTTTAGGAAAAGACAGCTCCTACTGGCTGTAATGGGCAAGTGCTGGCTTTAGAGGGACAAAAACCTTCCAGCAGCAGCAAATTACACGGACATAACTGTTTCCAAGACAAAGAGGTGGGCAAGCAGTGAAGTCTATCAGAAGGCAGATAAAGCTGCTGCACTTCCTACAAAGGCAAAGAAAATCAGTCTTGGGAAATCCAGAGAGGTGCTTCTCAAAGCAGAGAGTCCAGGCAGCAAGCACAGCAAGCAATGAGCACCACAACAGATCTGCAGGAAAGGGAGCTGCAATGAGCCAGAATCAGAGAAGCTGGTAGCTAGGAGAAGTTTCCCTTATCAGGCTGCTAAAGAGCTGCTGAGAGGCTCTTTCCCTTTCAGGCAGCTGCCAGCAGCCCCTCAGAGAAAACAAAACCAGCAGAGCTGTACACACCACAACAGTGTCAAATCACAGTGCTAAGGACACAGGCTGGTTTGCTGCAGTTTGCATTTGAAGAAATCTGATGAGCTCTGACTGCAAGTTGAGTTGTCCTGCTGTTAAAAGCCAGTATGTTGTAACTCATCCTCTGAGGAAGGGAGTTCAGGCCTCCTTGAGTACAAGAAATGTGGTTTCCTGTGAGGCTGTTAAGGCTGCCTGCTTTGGTTAATATTGAAAAGAACTTGTATAAAGCCCAGAAGGACAGCCTGCTGCAGGGCTGTGAGGATGGAGGAGACCAGGGAGGCTAAGCACAGACTGACACAGGCCAGGGCTGATCTGTTGTTGATATTTTCTGGGGAGATGCTACTCTACCCTAAACATTCTGAAGGGGAAAAGGGACTTTTCTCCCCATGTTTGAAGAATAGGGCTCAGTTGAACAGTCTCACCCAAGAGAATCAGAAGAGCAGCTCCAAGTGCAGCACAGTGGGAGAAGTGCAGTTCAACCAAAATCTGGTAGGCTAAAGGCACACAGAGAGCACCAGCCAGGGCTGGCAGGAGTCGCAGGGACCACACAGGAACATTCATGCTGTACTCTGAAACAGAACACAGGAAACAGGGATCCACCAGGCTGCAGAGGACAGACCAACAGAGAATTTATTGACTGTTAGAGGAATTAACTCCTACTTGCACTGATTTGTCCATCTTGTATTGCTTAAACTGTTTAGCTGATTTAGAAAGCCTGTGCCATGAATTCATAGTGCTTTTAATTTGTGCTAGAGACCTGCAGAAGACTTGTTTAAAATGAGAAGTGAAGGTGTTGGAAAAGTGTTATTTCCACTAGACAGGCAAAAGGAATCCATCAGTTGCTGAAATTCTGCTTATTTTCTCTAAAGAATGAGACAGTTAAAAACAACTCTTACCAGCTCCAATCCTGTTCCATAAGAAGTTTCCATCAAATCCTCCTAAGTAACCTACAACATAAACAAGAGAATTTCCAGTCTCAAAGCACATATAAAACCTGGTGCTAAACTGGGAACCATTTCCCAAACACACAGCTTTTCCTTGCATGAAGGCCCTCTTTCCCAAAAGGGTCCTCTTTGATACTGTTCTGTCTGCAGCAATACTTGAGAATGTGCAGAGGCACATTGGGAACAAGGGATTCTCAGTGACAAAGTCAGATGTATATTTAATCCCTCCCTCCCATACAGACACTTTGATGTTGTGGCATCTCAGCTACAGAAAGGAACTGAGGCTATTTCTTGCACTAGCAGTTCTCATCTTACTTTTCTCTTTATCCAAAGGATTGGAGAGATGATGGATAAAATCCAAGAGAGAGGATTGGATAAAATGAGGTGATGGATACATGGCTTCATCATCCCCCCTCTATTCGTGTAACAGCTCCCTGACAATCCTAAATAAAACTCAATTCTCTCTGCATCAGAGTCTCTCATGTGCTTTGTGCTTTTCCCCATAAGTGGATTTAATGATTCATTTCTAACCAGCACCTCTTTTTTCCAGAGCAACAAGCAACAGGCACTTCCCAGTTCCAGGAGACCCTACCTCCCAAGGCCAGCAGCATGTGGCCAAAGGGTGGGCCACTGTCATCCACAAAGAAGATCCTCTTCATGTAGAGTGAAACAAACTGGCCATAATAAACTTCATCGAAACTGAAACACCAGAGGCAGAAAAATGTCAAATCTAACAGCAATGATCCTGCAGGGATACTCAGAAAGCAAACACCAATTTGTTGGTAGAGAGCTAAGAATGCAAGGAAGCACTGAGGCTTTGGCCCTTCTCCTCAGGGGCTTTTATGAGGGAAGGATTATTGCTGTATTGGCATCGTTCAGCCTGGAAAAGAGAAGGCCCACAGGGGTGGCCTAATTGTGGCCTCCTGGTGCCTGAAGGGAGCCTACAGGAAAGATGGGCTGAGACTGTAAGAGCCTGGATGGCAGAACAAGGGGGAATGGCTTCACTCTGACAGAGAGTGGGTTGAGATGAATTTTAGGAAAGAATTTTTCCCTGTGAGGGTGGGGAGGCCCTGGCACAGGGTGCCCAGAGAAGCTGTGGCTGCCCCTGCATCCCTGGAAGTGTCCAAGGCCAGGCTGGAGCACCTGGGATAGTGGAAGGTGTCCCTGCCCACGGCAGGGGGCAGAATAAGATGAGCTTTAAGATCCCTTCTAACCCAAACCAGTCTGGGATTTTGTGATTCTATGATTTACAGAGGCTGACATCAGTCAAGCTGTGCTCTTCTGCTCCTGCATTTTTGCTCACAAATGTTTGAAAAACAAGTCTGTGTCATTCAGGCATAAAAGAAACTCATTACTCACACCACAGCCCGTGGATAGCAAAGCCCCCAGAGACGACTTATTAATCCCATCACAGTCAGTGCCACAAGGCTCACATTGATCTTTGCAGTGACCACAAGTGGCTCCTTCAGAAATCCCAACATCCTGTCAGAGGTTTGTCTGAACCTTTGAGAGCAGAAGAGAGCAGCAGTCACCCTTTGGCTCACAGAAAGCATCAAGCCTGATTTCTGCTACAAGCAGCTCATGGTAATTAATTTTCCAAATTTCTTTTGCTTTTCATGTTTTTGTGTTTCTATTCTACCTACAGGACTAGTTGTAAAAATAAAGTTACTGAGCTGACACACTTTTCATCTGCCCTGCTTCTGCCTGCAGTAGTAAGCTAGAAACCTTGTTTATTCTTACACTGGTTCTGCAGAAACACAGCAGCTTAATTCAACAGCCTCTATTCTGCTTTGTGCAAAGCAAACCTCATAGCCCAAATTCTGATGACACTGATGGACAGCCCATGTGCTCAACCAGATTACCTCACTAACGGAGCTATTTAGAGCCCACGTAGCTTAAAAAAAAACTCAAATAAGTTGCTTCCTTACAAACTGAGGTATTTTTCTGAGAGTGGGGATAGGAGGGGCAGATCCCCCAAACGCCCTCTGCATTAGAAAGTTACTGGAGCACAGGTACAGGTGCTGTTTAAGCAGAAGTGATAAAAGCTAGGTCAGAAAATAGCAGAGAATCCGTGCTGTGCTTCCTCACCTCAACACAACGCAAAGTTACCAGAACAAATCCATCTACGTGGCTTTGATCAGGGGAGAACAAAGCGAGATGTGAGCACATCACCACCATGCAGAGCCGTGCCACTGGCCTGGTTTCTCTGTGCCTACAAAACACAAGCGCTGCGTGGAGCCGAAGTTTTCAGGAGCCCCTGGCAGAGCTGCGCTCCCACCCGGGCTCTGTCATCCCCTCGCAGGCCCTGCGCGCCCAGCAGCTCCTGGTGGAGGCCCTGCGGTACAGCTGGGCCCAGGGCAGGTGAGCAGCGCCACCTCGGCTCCTCCTCGGGATACACTCAAACCTCCGCACCCCTTTATGAGGGAGCAGGGCCAGCGCCCCCCACCGCGCCCTGTGCCCCCTTTAAGCTCTCGGGGGACACTTCAGACCCCTCAAGTGGCCCTCAGAGGGTCACCGAGCGCCACCACCCACCCTGGATCCAGCCCTGGAACCTCCTTTGAGGGGGGCAGAGGAGCACCAACCCCAGGCCCCCCGGGGCCTCTCCCACCCCCCTCAGTTCTACGGGGGTGAAGGGGGCGGGTGACCAGCGGGACGAGGAACAAGCCCGGGACCAGCACTAGGACCGGAATTAGGATTGGGACTAGGACTGGGATCGAGCAAGACGGGGATCGTGAGCAGGATCAAGATTAAGACCGGGACCAAGCCTAGAACCGGGATCGAGATGAGGACCGCGACCCCCGGCCCCACACGGCCCCACACGACCCCACACGGCGCCGGGGGGCGGGGCCTTCCCGCGCGCCGCGCTCCACCCGCCCCTACCTGCCGATATCGGATGTGACGTCAGACGCACGCATCCGCACGGGGGCGGAAGCAGGAAGTGTTGCCATGGCAACGCTGCGTGTGAGGAGCTAGTCCGGCCTACCCAGCGTGGCGGCTGTGAGGGACTCGCCAGGAACCTGGGCTCAGAGTCATAACCACCCACCCCGCCGCTGGGGCTTTTGTGTTGTGTGTTTAGTTTGTTTCTTTTGTTTGGGTTTGGTTTTTTTTTGTTTGTTTTGTTTGTTCTTTTTAAAGTTTTTTTTTTGGGGGGGGGGGTTGCTTTGTTTGTGTTTTGTCGGATTCGTTTTTTTAAAATTATTATTAACTAAAATAACCAGACAAGGGACTGGGGAATTTGAGAAAAGCATAATCTGCTTTATTTTTTTAATTTTTTTTTTATTTAAATAAGGAGAATTCTTTCATATGGAAAGAGCTAATACAATCACATATTTGAAAGGAGAAACAATAGGTACTGAAACGAGGAGAAGGGCAATAAAGAGTGTGCCGCAACTGGCCTGGTGATTCCGTGATTCGAATTCCGGTCCGAGTTAAAGTTTCCAAAAAATATAAACAGGTTGCACGTTACACAATTATCCATCGTCTGCCCTTTCAAATATCTGGTCTACATGAAAAGACAAAGAGAGGAAAGGCCAAAAAAAATTTACTATACAGGTCATGAAGTTAAAAGCTTTAAGGAGGACAGTATCCCCTTGAGAAACAACAAATGCAATTTCTACAGAACCAGAGGGAGGATTCCAGCTAAGGACAATGCCTAAGACATGCTAAAGGGTGAGCGCCTCACTGCTGCAGCTGTGATTCCTGGGGACAGTCAAGGACATCTGGAGCAGCCAGAACAAGCCACTAAACCCAAGGGAGTGTCTATGGCCACTGGAAAACCTGGTGGTCTTTGGATTAAAATAAACAACAAAAATAGCTGGACTCTACTGTCTCTTTTTTCAGCAAAATGCACCTTTTCTGTCCATGTGCCATAACTAAGCACACTGGTGGCTGCCATAAATGAAATTTTATTCACAAATGCAACTTTCTTATGAAGAAACTGAGTTGCTGAATAAAAAATAACCAGTGCTACAAGGAATTAACATGTGCTTAACCAGCCTGGAGGAAAAGGGAGGGTTAAGAAAATGCAACAGAAGGAGGTCCTGGCATGCAGGGGTGCTGGCTGCAACGTGACTGGTGTGGCCAAGAGGCGAGAGACAGCAAAAACACTCATCTCACTTGAATACCTAACTCTAAATACACAGGAACCACAGGGCAGCTTGTGCTTTGTAGCATTCCTGCAAGGAAGGTGTGGATGGAGTGAGTGGCTCTGCATGAACACCACACATGGGAGTGCAAGGGGCAGCAAACACATCCAGAGGTGCTGACACAGCCAGGAGCAAGCTATGGGACATCAACAGCAAGACCTGTGTCACTGGTGACTGTGCTGCTTGTCTTTTAGAATATACTGGAGTGCCTTTTTATTCACCATCTTTTTTTTTTTTTTTTTAATTCCCAGACTTCAATGTTGATTTGTTTTTAAATGAAGAGCTAAGAGCAGAAGGGGTGAGGGCAGCAGCACTGACTGGAGCCGCTGGCCGTGGCAGGGAACTGATCACACAGGTGCTTCAGACCCTCTGCTGAACAAGAGCAGCACTCGGCCTCTCAACATTCCTGCTTGCTGCTGCAAAGATGGGCTCCACCTTTCCCTCCCACTGCACCCTGCACCTTTCCCAGCAGAAGGAGACTGCAATTGACTTCCAGTCAAAGCAAAAGCAACTCACAAAGGAATAAATCAGCAATAAATCAACCCTTCAACAGTGCCGACAGCAGGCAGAAGGACCCTCTGTAACTGTAGTGATCTGTTCTGTGCATCTCCATCCTCCTCTCCACGCTGGATTTTTATCACTATTCCAGCTCCCTTGACTTTTCTGCTCCTTTGAGGATCAGAGGCTTTTCCTTTTGACTCCAGAGCACCACAAACTGCACTAACCTTGGACTAGCTTTAAACAAACAAACAAACAAACAAGCAAAAATATATGCCAGAGAAGAATATTGCACTGTAGAAATTTGGGCTCTAAAACTGCTTTCCATCACACAAAACTCCACTAAGTGAGAGAGTCTTGCCAACTGCAGCTGACAGTCACACAAAGTTGAGAAATGGAATGAAGCTCACATGCATTTCTTGGCCTTTCCTGCACAGAATAATTCAGACATAATATATAAATAGAGCAGTGAAACAATTACTTTTTCACCTAGACCTACAACATCAAATACGTATAAATAAATTCTAGTGTTTTATTCTGTTGGGGGAAGGAATGGAGTGATTAAAAGAGAAAGAAGGGTGACCTTTTTCAACAGGAAGTTTTGTAGTTCTGATGGCATGTACACCAGAGGGACTGCAGTAACTTGGATTGCAATAACCCAGTTTCTCCAACACATTTGACCATTTTGAAGTCACACAGGTGGGAGGAAGGAGGTTAGTGTTTTTGTAAAGCTGAAGTAGTGTGTCTAGAGTAGGGAAGAGATGAGAAGGGCTCAGGTAAGTCTCTTTAGCCATTAGTTAGATTCTGGGCTCTTATTAGCTAGGGCCAGCTGGGCAGAAGGATAATAAAAAAAATCCCAAACAGACAATTCTGCTGTTAATGGTATTTCAAGGGAGAAAACAAACAAGGGTGGGATGACTTACTGGAGGTGCAATCTTTGGAAAACACTGGGAGCAGGACTAGCAGATGAGGATGCAGATCTGGGAGATGTCTGAAGGTTGGGGAAATATTTGTCACTAAATCTCAAACCCTGTACTTTAAGGAGGATGCTAGAGAGATGCTGGCACACTCTGCTCTGAAATTAAAATCCATAAAACCTAAGAAAAAAAGAGCTCTTATTTTTTCTTAAAGTACCATCCTATCCCTTTCCCTTCGGGTTCTCTGCCATGTTCCATGGGGACACCTATGGAGAGGGGACATTACTATGCCTAAGTTAGTTTAGGTTTCTAAGCTCTTTAAAGCTACTGTATAAAAATCATATTTATGCCTAGCTTAAAACTTCAAATGCATCCTTACAAAGTTACAAAGGATCTTTTTCCAGAAAGGGGAGAGGGAGGGGGGAAAAAAAAAGCAAACAAAGAAACAAGAACACCTTTCAGATCCCTTCCCCAATACATTCTTTGTTCAAAATAATCTTCTTTGGAACCACCACCAAATGACTTTCTGCCACCCAGCAGAGGCTGATGCACAGCCCGTGAGCAAGCCACCATCTCCAAAAATGGTTCTGTCCCTCACTTCAGAGTGACCAGCCTACTTTACATTTTGAAAGAGCTAAACAACACAAACCAAGTTAGCTGAAAGTAGTTTTTGCTATAGACTACCATCAGGTGAAGGACTCCAAGTCCTTTCAGGAACTTTTAGGTCTGTCCTAAAAAAATCTACGTACACACACACGCACACACACACACACATTCACTCACATAAACCAAAACCAAACAGCCAAAGAAATAAAACCCAACCTCTCCCACTGGGATCTTCCTTGTGTAGATCATCAAATACTGGAGAGGAGTGGTGAGGTGACGATGCTGTACACACACTATATGCAACTGCATCAGAGTAAAGAACCCTTTGCTGTTCACCTGGGGAAGGAGAGGAGAAGGATGATTCCAATCTGCCTCTGTAACCACGTGCTTCCAACCCAAAACAGGAGGTTCCAAGTGTGCCTTGCAGAGGGGCTCCCTTACCAACGTATCTCTATGCAAATTTTACAAAAGGCCATGGAATAGAGGAATAGAAAGCAAGACTCAGGGAAAAGAGTAAAGCTTAGGAGAGCAGCCCCGAGGGATGAACACAATATAGGACAAGTCTCAGGAGACACGAAGAATTCGAGCAGCCAAGGCAGGGAGCATGAGAGAGCATCACAACTACAAAAAGTAGTCCATACAGACCCGTTGGCTCTAGCCAACTCTTCTGACCCATGTGCTGTGAGAACTTTTTTTCTTCCTAACAAATGTTACACTTTGTAAATCTATGATTTACATTTTGGCGCGTGTTTTGCAGTCACTAAAAAAATCCGAAACCCACAAAAAGGAAAAATTGAAACACCTAGATCTGTATGAGCTTGCAACAGAAATCTGGTGGTTTGAGTTTTTTTCCTTAAAATGAAAATGCTAAATTTTGTTGTGCACAAAGCACCCCAAAGCTGTGTTTCAGGATTTATGCACTGATGTACTACATATCTTTAGTACACATCGCCTCCTACTGCAAGCACTGCCTCTAGCTTAAAACAAAAATACTGAAAAATTAACAAATGTCATATCTGTCCTGGTTTTTTTTTTAATCAAATAGTCTGAAAGGCTAAATCATCTGGGAAAATACACCCAAACAAACTCAAACTCTCAACATAGCACAGAACCAGATACAAAACTAAGGAGAGTTTTGTCAGAACACCATTTTAGCTGAAGGGAATTCTTTTCTGAAAGGAATGAGGAAAGCAGAAAGAAGGGGGGGAATGAGAGAACATATAAAAGTTCTGCTATAAACAAAGATACAGCTTTTTTGTAAAAACCTCAGCTGCCTTTAAAATGAAAAACCTCAAACTAAACCCCTCTCCCCCAGTTGCCACTCTGCTGAGACAGAAGTAGGGAAGGAGAAGGACGGGCTTTGCCAAGTGAGCAATCACAGCTACCTGTGGATGGGGCATGGGGAGGGGGAAAAATAAAAAAAAAATGGCTAAAGCCACTTAAAAGTCACATGATTGGTTTGTTTTAAAGCAAGCAGGTCAATGTCATATCCACTGTTTCAAACTGCTTTGTTGGGAGAGGGGCTTGAATGATGTTGCTGTAGTCAGTCAGTGTGGGGTGGGGATAGATCTGGTGAGATTTTCAGGAGATCCAGTGGGGTCCAGTCTAAGCTGTGGTGCCTCTCAGGCAGCAGGACCAGCTGGGCATCAGAGGTGCTCCTAGGCCTTGCTCTCCTCCACTTTGACTGCCTGAGGTTTGATCGCTCCTGTGCGCACTGGCTTCATCTGGTTTGTGGAGGCTGTTTCCTGCAGCTTCACTGCTCCCAGACTGGCTTTGTTATCATCCACCCGCTGCTTTGCCTTTTGACACAAAAACCAAAGCATTAGCTAGGACAGACACCTCTAGGCAGGCAGAACAAGCAAACTGTGACCATCATTCATGCAGGACATTGAATTTGCTCCTGTAACACCTCATATTTAAGGATCTCAGTGTCTCATATATTTGGCAATGCAAGTAACTTATAATAATTCCACAGTAGAACTTAGTGGAACTAATCTCTCCTGACTTTCAAATCACACAGAATTACTCCTGGACTCAGTAAAACACTCACCTACCCAGGGGAAAACACCAACTCCCACATGGAGCTTCAGTTACATAGGCCTTTCTGCCTCTCCTCTGCAGCCCAAGGCACAGGCACAACAGTGTAGGAGAGCAGGTATTTTTGGGCTGTACAAAGAACTCGGGTACACTACCTGCTGTACATAGTGTCCCTGCACAGAGCCCATGCTCACTGCTGGTCCCGACGGCTTCCCACTGGGGCTGGCAGAGCTAGGCCTGGAAATCGAAGAGTCGACAACATTCATGGAGTAAATTCTACAATGGAATGAGAGCCTTATTCATGTGTGAAAGAAAAAAAAGACAGCAAAGCAGCAATAGACAGGGCACGAGCCTGTGCTGTGCAGATCAGTGAGCTCCACAGTTCCAAATGACAACACACGGGTCAGTTAGGAGAAAAAACAATAATTTAGTCTTGCAAAAGCCTCGATGACCTGATGTGTCTAGACACGAGCACTCCCATCTTCAGGACCAAAAACATTTATTCAATGATCCTCAGGTTTCCCACCTTCACAAGGAACAAAAGCACACACCAACTCCAACGTATGTTTGAGATTCAGTGAACAAGTAACTTCATGCACTTTCCCACAAAGCACCAGGTCAGGTACACACACTGGCCCACACCCAGAATGAAAGCCATGACCATGCATTTAGACACAAGTACTTGGACTGAAGTGAGCACATTCTAGACATGAAAAGCCAGGTGATCTCGTGCAGGGATGATGGGTGCACCATGTTTCTCTCCCATCCTAAGGAGCCCGAGCTGTGTGGAGGTCTCACCTGTACGTGTGTGGGGACGGGACTGACCCTCCGGAGGACATGCTCTGTTTACCATCGGAGAAATGAAACCCTTTCATTTCCATCTGGGAGGACTACAGAGGAAAATGAGTGAGAGAGAGTATCATCTTTGCATTCACAAATCGCTCATTACTTCATATCAAAACTTAAGCCAAATGTTTGCCCTTCTCCCCATCAAGCCCATTTAAAAGAAGAAGTATTTTTCAGGTGAAGAAAGTGAGGCTTGTAAGTGAAATAATCTGTTTGTATTAAAGCACCAAGCCAGCAGCACAAGCAAATACAGAACCTGGAAGTTAACTGCTGTGCTCTCTCTCCCCTATAGTAAGACAAACTTATGATATGAATCCATCAAACCAGACATGACATTAATATACCTACTCAAATGGACAAGCTTCACAACAGAGTGAAATATCTGGGCAGTATTCCAACTGTGTCTGGAGCTCACCACCCCTCAAGCACTCTGGGAAAACCTGTGTAAACATGTAATAAAACTGGAGACTCCAAACTGGATCAAGGCAGGATGTGGCTCCCTGGAAACAGAATGATGACCAGCAGCAAAACCTGAAAACTGCTGGCTTGCACTTTGGAGATGAGGGGAAAAGGGTTCCTTCATTTTAACAGCAATCCTTGGCTTGGATATTTAAGGATCCCAAACAAGCCATTCTCCCCTTTAAAAAGCAAGGAGTCAAACTTCAACGCAGGAGGGGTTACTGAATGCCATGAGCAGCACCAGGAGTTAATCCTTACCTCCCTGCTGGCAGCAAGAACAGAAGGCTGGGATCCAGGAGGGAGGATTCTTCGGGGAGCTCCTACAGGCAGGTTTTGCCCCTGGGGAAGCTGGATGGACTGTGGCAGAAGCAGGGGCTGCTGGCCAGAGCCGTAGCGGGGCAGAGGCAGCTGGGAGCCAGGCACAGGCATTGTCAGCTGTGTGACAAGGACATGTAGTTACCTTAAAGGCAGTAACAGTCTCGTGTTTGACATGCTGCCTCCCAATACCCTGAAAGCACAGCCTTGCCAAAAGGAAGCTCCCAAACAGCGCGGTCTGGCACGGAATAAACGCAAATGACTGTAACAGAGGGACTTTCACACTGAAATGGATGTTCTGGCAGTGCTGCCAACACTCTTTATCAGCTGGGTTCTTAACATGCCATCAAGTTAACCTAACTGCCCGTGGATGGGGGCTGTTCTCCATTCCTACAGCCCAGTTCTCCAGTCTTCCTCATGGTCACTTCATGGGTCTGTTTTCCCTTCACACAATGGCAGTGTCAGTGCAGTGTCAGGTGCTTTGTTTTCACCTTTGAAAATCTCCTACACTCTTACACCAAAACATTCTGAGGACTGGACCTTCAGAGAAAGCGATGGGGACCTCAGTTCCATGTTTCACAGTGAGCTTCAAACCAATGATGGACACAATTAAGAGCAATTACAAAAAAATACTGTAGCTCAGGGCTGAGGAACCTCCTGTTCCCTCTGATTTTTCTCACAATTGCTGGATTTGGGAGGGTCTATCAACACTTTAGAATAAATAAATAAAACCAATCTAAGGCTGGCAAAAGAAACCAAGTTACTCGCTCATGATGGATATAGCATTTCTTCAAATATTTCGTTTGCCAGTGTTCTCTGTATTTTCCTCACCTAAGTTACTTTCAGGATTAACTCTTTACGTCAGTCACAACATAAAAATCCCTCTGAAACAAAAAATAAACCTTAACAAGTTGCACAAGATAAACGTAAGATGAGTTTAATAAAATTATCAAATTTCTCCAGAGAATCAGAGCACATGCCCACAAACACAGCTATGGTCACAGTAGAATTCAATGTTTTTATGTGAACCATGCTTTATTAAAACATTTTCACACATTGAAATTCCTGTTAGGATTCTGCCAAACAGATCAGCTGAAGCTGTAAATAAGACTTGGACGACAAATGAACTGAGAAGACGGATGAGCCTTTAATACAAGTTCCTAGTTGCCCTGGAAGCTGAGGTGCTGGGAGAGATGACTGGGATTTGGCTCTCAGAAGAGGTGCTTTTAGGACAACCATTGCATCATGGCCTCCTATGCATGCAGCACTGGAAGGTCTGACTTCCAAGTGACAAAATGACGTCTCAGCAGGGACAGACAAGGTATGAGCAACCATCTCATTAAATAAGGTGCTGCATATGTGAAACCATGGTTCACAGAACAGTGTCTCGGGGAAATCTTCCGCCTCTTTACAAAGAGTTTAGTTCAGACAGACATGTTACAACCCATCCTCAGAAACATGTGGCTGTGAATTAGCCTGGACCAAAGGAGTGGCTCGCCAGTCCTGCTCCTAACCTGTGTGAGCTGAGAGTCCATCATCTGGGAGGCTCCCATACCAGCCTGGTTTATTTGCCCCTCATAAACCAGTGCCTGGCTTCCGTTCATGGGCTGATAGGGGGACCCAGACTGGGTTTTCACCACCTCCAAGGGCTGCATGCCTGGGAAGGCGGAATATGGAGGCTTCAGAGCAGTGCCTCCTGTCAGGACCATGGTGCTGGGCTGGGACAGACTGGGGTGCATGTACACCTGAGACCTGCAGGAAAAAAACATGCTTCAGTCATGATGCACAAAAAACCTTTGGAGACTGTACAAGCACACCCTGCCAAACCATATCTGGCCTGCCATCAGTTGTCAGACAACTAAACTGACAGCTTAGAAATAAGCAGTGATGCCACTTTCCATTTTAGTTACCAGGATTTTTTACTTCCACTCTTAAGCTTTTACAACCACGTCCTTGTGTTGCCAGAATATTCAACAGAATAACATTGCATAGTATCTAATATTAATGTTTCAATATCCCACAAAACAACCTGTGCATTAGCAGTTAAGGCAGGATTCAGGTTACCTAAAGTCTGCAGCAGTTTTGCAAAGCAGGAAAAAATCAGAAGTTAAAGATTCCAACAGCTCTAGCAACTAAGAAGGATTGTTTTTTTTAAACCTCAGTGTTTAGGCTTTTGAAGCACTAACTACTAATTCAGATTTTTCAGTCTCATGCTCCCTACACTGGCACTGTTATTAGGGAAAGGAAACAGCATTTGAACAAAGGAGAAAGGGGAGATGAGTGTGGGGTATCTGACCAATGTACACAGACAACACCAGGAACATAAGAGAGCAAGCCACAAGGAAAGGAAAACAGGCAGCAGTTACCTGAAGGGCTGTATGGAGCTGTACATCTCCTGGGACTGGGAAACAGGCAGACCACCCCTCAGTCCAAGCTGAGCTTGGGCCTGTAAGGATGTGTGTAGGGAAATGGGAATCTGTTGAGCAGCAGCAGCCTGCAGAAGAAAATAATATAACTGAGAGGTACAATAGGAGCCAGAAACTCTCCAGGGCTGTTAGAAACCCATCAGTTTCCTGCATGAGTCCATCTGTAGTGACAATTACCTACACTGGGCCTTTACCCCAGAACAGCAGCACACACTGGGAACACACTGCCCAGGCACCCTGCAAGAGGCATTTGATGGACACGAGGGAACCAACATGCTCCTCACACAGAGCAGGCAGTGACAATCCCAGCTCTCACCTGCCTCTACTCTACCTTGAAAGAGGCTCTCCCCAGCCCTATCAACATTCTATTTACTAGTAAAGTTACCCCTTATTATTGACTGGCTGGGGAATTCACCAAAAGTCACTTCATTTCACTCAGGTCTCAGCATCTACTTCAGTTAAAACCAGTCCAAGGGCACTGGTAGAGAAGGGGAAGAACTCCTCAATTCCCTCCCTTCAGTTTCACTAACCTCTGACACCCACTGGGAAGCAGCATTCAAGGAACCTAAAGGGAGCCACACCTAATCTCCTTTGGACTGTGAAAGTGAAAAATTACTCTTTGTTTCTTAAGTTCCACCATGAAGAATCCCTGAAGAACCACCTGCAAGCTGTACTGCTCCCTTACCTGCTGGTAGCTCTGCTGCTGAGGTATCGTCTGAGGGACCAGGCGGGGCTGACTCGCAAACACGTGGCCATCCAGATACAGGGGTGGAATATGGTTACCTGCACATCACAAAAGGCAGGCTGTAAATTCAAGGTACAGGGGAGATACAGGCACAGCAGACTGCAGAGATTTGCAGGTCAAGACTATTTCCCACCTCTCAGCAAGTTAACACAAACGTAGTACCCATTCAGAAGTGTCTGTAAAGCTCCTAAATCCACAAACCAACATCAGCAGTAGCAGGATTGCTGAGAATTAATCATACCTTCCTGTCAGAGGCTAAATGTAAACCCAGGTTTCCCACCTCCACAAAAGAATGAGACACTAGCAGCTCAGAAGTTGGTAACCTGTACTCTGAACTAAATGCCAGAAATCTGCTCTGCAATCATCTCATCTTTGCAGCTCTGACAGACAGAAAGAGCAAACACAGCATTTAATGCCTTGACACATGAGATCTAAAAGCCATATTCATCCCAAGGGTGGCACCAATTAGTAACTGCTGTGCCACTCCTGTGCTTTTGTGCAGATATGAACCACAGGATTAAGGAGCAAGATTAGGGTGGGTGAGGAAGGAAATCACCTGACTTGGAACAATCTGTTTACCAAGTGGAAGCTAACAACAGAGTCACTACACATTTC
Source organism: Molothrus aeneus (assembly GCF_037042795.1). Taxonomy (NCBI): domain Eukaryota; kingdom Metazoa; phylum Chordata; class Aves; order Passeriformes; family Icteridae; genus Molothrus; species Molothrus aeneus. The sequence continues at coordinate 7,032,618 of NC_089664.1, read as the reverse complement.
ACTCTGTTCCTGAACTGAGACAGGAGAAAAACAGGGCATACATGAGAAGCCCTTTGGGACTCAGGAGTCATCCCATGGAGAGAATCCCAGCACATTTCCTCTTTCCAAGATACTCTCCCTAATTACACACACTAACATGACTGAGTTAAGATTTTCCTTTAACTAAAAGGCAGCAACACCTTGCCCTCTCCCAGAGTTCTGTGAGTTGTAAGCCAGTTGCTGTTTTGCTAAAAGCAAAAGGTGCTCAGAACCTCTGGCTTCAAAGGCAAAACAAGCAGAGGAATGGCTGATAATGATATTGGGAGCGTTGAAGCCTCTCAGCCAGAGGTCTCTTTGCTTCTATTCTACTGGGCACACAGTAAAGGGTAAGCAAAATCTATTGAGACATCAGACACTTGTCACTACACAGGGAAAGCTGTCTTTGTATTAAGCTTTCACCAGTCACATTCTTTAAATGGGGAGACAGTCCCTCTTTCTGCCTTGCCTGGGTTGTTAAGGATCTGTCAAACACCAACCAGCCAGTTACTCTACACAGAAGCTCTTCTCACCATGCTCTCATCTAGGAGAACCAGAGGATGGCTCCCAGATAACAACCAGACAACGCAAAGGTTGCTGCAGTTTGCAGGTACCTGGAATAGATGCAGAAGGTGCTACAGATGCCACAGGCATGGGAGGCATAGAAACTCCACCAAAAGAGCTGTAGCTGACACCGTTGGAAGCTCCAACACTGGAAGGAGGCTGGATGCCTGAGCCTGCACCTCCTGGGGAGTTCTGTTCTGGTAAACTCGGAGAGTTTTCCCAAGCTTTACGAGCAGACTCCATCTATGGAAACAAAGAACAATAACTACAGACAGTTCAAATGGGGAGGACATTACCAAAGCCTACAGTTGCTCATGTGTGTCCTGTGAGCTCAAATTCCCCGCACTCTAGGCATAGTGGAAAGCTGACAGGTCTGAAGTCAGGGGATTCTACAACAATTTCTAATGGACAAGAACCCTTCACAAATACTCAAATCCCTTGGTATTTGCTGAGCTTCTCAAGTTTGGGATGGAGTAGGGTTTTGGTTTGGTTTATTTGGTTTTGTTGTTCTTGTTTGTACATTTGGGTGGGTTTTGTTTGCTTTTTCCCTCTCTTTACACCACCAGGCTTCCCAGGATCCCTGAGCAGCCACCTTGCCCAGTACAGAAATAGGAAAGCTCTGTTGCACTCAGTTCTACAATTGGCAAGGACTTCCTGCATTCAGGACTTCAAACACACACCCCTGCACTCATGTTGAACAGCACATATGCACAACTTTCACAAAAGCTAATTAAAGTTTAGCAATACCTAACAAAATACTCTGGGAAAGATCTCCCCACAGAGACATGGTATCCAGACACCTTCATCTTCCTTACCTTAAGAGTCAGGTCAGCAGTGGGGAAGGACATGGGGTTCAGGCCGATGCAGCGCTGGAGGTGATGATCCCTTCGCAGGATGGGAATGGACTGTGTTAACCCTGCCTGAGGGGAGAGTCATAAAAGGTGAATATTTGTGATTTTTGTGAACTCTTAGGAGAACAGTATGAGCCACCAAGGCTGACAGAGCTTCAGCTGGGCAGCTCCAGTAAGTGCACATCAAAAAATTCAGTCCCCAAGGGTACTGCACGAGCCAAGTACCACGTTCAACTGGGGTCTATTCTGCTCTTGCAATAAAGGAGGCTTTGGTTATGTGCAAAGACACCCCTCTATGCTGAACTTTATCAGCTTCCATTTAACCATCAGTTTGATCCAAAAACTTCCATTTGCAGAAGAGTTCTCCTTGCTGTACCAGTCTTAGAAACTACCTAAGTTTCACACAAAACCTGTTTCTGAAAAGAAACATCCTATAAGACAAGTCTCCAAAATCAAAAGCAGACAGCCTACAAACTTGAAGACATTTCAAAAGCAGCTTTGTGTGTGTCTCACATTGCTGTCTACAGCTGAGCTACCAGCTGGGCTTTCAGTGTGCTCACTCTTTCACAGAAAATAATGAAATCCCCAGAGGGCTGGAATAAGCTGGGAAACCTCCAAAAAGGCCTGACCACCACGTCACAGTTCTCTGCCTTGCTGTGACAGGTGAAACCTTCTGAGGAAGTTGGGCAGTCTGGGTCTAAACATGTCATCATCTGCATCATGGCCATGTCCAACACTTGTGTGTCTTAGGGGAAGAGACTGGCCATCTCAGAGATGGCTTTACATAGGTCACAATTATAATGACCTCTGTGTTTGTGACACTCATTTTACCACAGTATCATGAGATTTCCATTTTACATTTCAGTGATATGTGCTGACTAAGCATGAAATATGATGCAGACATGCTTCCTCTCTTTGGAAGCATCTGACATTTACCTAAGGAGTATCTCCAATGAATCAATGCCAAAAGAAAAAAGCACTTACATTACTGGCCAAGGCATCCTGCAATTTGGTGACAGGGTTAGCTGCAGTGCCAGAGGCAGAACCAGGTGGCAAACTGAAGTCAGAGTCCTGAAAAAGCAAAACACAAAAAATTCAAATCCAGATCCATGGGCCACCCCTCTGTTTTTCATGGTTAATGACTCTAGCCTGAATTATGACACTACAAACTTAAGATTGATCTCCAGTAAGCCTTGCTGCAAACAGAAAACACTTCTCAGCACTCAGCAGCAGGCAACCCCCAGAGGCAGACAAAAGCTTGGCCATGATTTTCTCCCTCACCTCTGTTACCACCCCAGCTGGTCCCTGGGACAGTATTTCCAAGTGGACACTAAATGTTTGCCAGAACATCCTGTGTACCTGGTTTGTGTCAGTAAGGAAATCTAAGGCAAACCTACAGCTAGAAGCTTCCTCTAAATAATCCTTCTGCCTCAAACCACTTTTCATGCCTCAACAAGATCAAACCACCAAGAAGATAAAATTAAATTCAATCCTCACTTTAGGATTTACTCCAAATTCAATGGGTGGCACAGGAAGTACAGAATCCACGTGAATTTCCACCCCATTAACAGGGGGAATATTCCCTTCCAGCCGTTCCGTTCCCTCCGAACCCTTTCTGTTTTTCAGGGAGCGTTCGTTGCCGATTGGTCCGGGCTTGTGTTCCTTGTTCTGTCCTGAGCCTTGATCTGAATCCTTAACAGGAAAGCAGAGAGGCTGAGACACAAAGACCGAATAACCCAACCTCAAGCCTTAAAAATGCTATCAAGAACAACACAACCACTTCACAACGTCTCTCACTCTGTGCTCTGGCTTGGCTGCGAATCCAGATTACCTTTTTATCAGTTTGCTTCTGCACTTGCTCCTTCTGGCAGTCAGGCTTTGAGTCCACCAGGCCAGCCCCATTCATCTCCTCTGGTTTGAGGGTGCCATATGGAGAACTGCGCTGAGAGGAGGTCGCGGAGGATTCCCGAGACTCCGCGCTCAAGTCAATGCCACTATCCCCCTGGCTGCCTTTAAATCCCTGCTATGCAAAGCACGAAATGTGTTAAAGCCCCGGACTCCGACCCAGCATCACCGAGGAAAAACATCCCAGAAAACAGCAAGACCACGTCCCTTTTTCAAATCGCCATCCTGGTTAACTGCAAAGGAGTTGGGCCTGACCTGCAGCACGCCTTGGCTGCTCCTTCAGCTCTACACAGCCCTGAGACAGGTGAACTGATGCACCAACCAGACCATGGCTTCAGAGGAAGGAAATGTGTCCCACAGAACAGCTAGGCTGAGACTGCCAAACTCGCTTCACATGGGACCCAAACCAAATTTGAACTCTTGGTCTCCAGAGATGAAGCCTTCAGGAAATCCTCTGCCCTCCCTGCATTAAGGCTACAGCTATACACTGCTCACAGGCACAAGGCACAAACAGGACCTAAGGGATTCCACCCTCCTCGACCACAGTGTGCACCCAGTGATGAGCATAACCCTGGAATAGCTCTATCACACAGTTACTCCAGATTTATACCCATACACAACACCAAGCAGTGCTGGCTTGGCTCTTTAGGTCAAGATTTGAACAGCGTCAAGCTCAAATTAAAACTGCAAAGAGACGGTTTAAAATGGCACAAGCAGAGCTGGGAGTCACTAAGCACAGATGGAGCAATGAGAAGCATAAAAGCCACCTGCATTAATACTTTATACACACAATACCTTGAAGGGCACCTTAGGAGCCACTTACCTCGGTGCTGGACTCAGTACCATTAAAGGTATTTACAGGCTTGCTCCAGGAATCGCTGCCAGGAGACTGAACAGAAAGTGCTGGAAGAGAATGGAGGGCAGGGTTCAGCTGCTTGAAACACAGCTATGAGCACACCCTGTACACATTACACCATCCACCTTCCATTTCTAGACATGAGAAAGGGTATTTTCACCACCTCAGAACATTAAGTGTTGCCCAGACATCTGAGACATGATGCAGCAGAGAACACAGGGTATGAGGAGCGAGAGTAGAGAACGGGGAGGAGATTTCTTAGGGAACATAACAAGAGAAAGGCCAGAGAGAAACAAGGGAGGCGCTAACCACTCAAGGCTAGAGATGAGAAAATGTAGGAAAGCAAAATAAGAAAAAGTAGATCCAGCCCAAGCAGCTATAAAATGCTGTATTGTAGTAACTTGATGTGAAACAAAGACCCAAGAAGCAGATTAGGAGACTGACATGGCCAGCAACAGGAGTAGGATGGCTGAACAGTGGAGCTTAGCACAGAGGCTGCTCCACATGTCTGCCAGCTCCCCTCCCACTCCCACCATCAGACAGGAGAGGGTTGTCTCCTCTGAACCACGGACCCCATCCTTGCTGCACACCCCAGAGGACTCCAGCTCTGTGAAACCCTTTGGAACAAACAGACCCAAGCCTACCTGGGCTGTTGCTCTCCCAGATCTCTGTGCCCAGGCTGTTTCCAGACACTGTTACATCACCCTGCTCCAAGCACAGGCTGTTCTGCTTCTTAGCGAATCGTGGAGGAATGCGCGACTGAAGGACGCGGGCCTTGGCTGGTGCCTGTGACAGGAAAGGCACAGGTGTCAGGCTGGGAGGTTCCCCCCAGGCTAACAAGGCTGCAAGAGCTGCTTTTTGCAGTGTGAGGTTTTCTTCTGGCAACAACAGAGGCAGAGTGCAAAGTCATCCTGCTTTGCACCGCTCCTGCTGCCCAATATCCCACCAAAGAGCCAGCAGCTGGCTTAGAGAGCCAAACTGCTTTGGATGAAGACCACCCTAGAAACTTAACTCCCAATTACCAATTTTGCTGCAAGCCAAGAATGGTCAGAAATCAAACTCTCCTTTTCATACCAGCGGCCCTAAATACAATTCTGGGGCCCAATACAGGATCTGTACTATTTTGGCACTGTCAACTGTACCTTTTTCTGTTCATACAAACACTTTCTGGGGCCCTGTTTCTCTGACTGCAATCCAAACCATGTAACAGGTCCAACTTTTCTGCCTGCCATTCCTCACCTGAGCAGCCTGTTCCTTCTTCCTTCGCTCCTCTTCCAGCAAACGACGCTGCTTTTTAGTGAGAACCTCAATGAAACCTTCCCCTGCCATGGAACCAACTTCATTCTCTTCTGCTGTGTTCGACACCCGATTATCAATGATGGTACCTGAACAAAGCACACAGAGAGAACACAGTGCACATGTGTGTGCATATAAAGCTTTATAATTGCAGTAATTTAAACAGTGCACTCCAAAGAGGATCCATGCCACAATAAGTTCACCTAGCAACATAGCAGCTACATTTAGAAAATAAAAGAATGTAGTCTGCTGACATCTACCAGCCACTTTTATCTTGCAGGACTTTGCTGTCTCCTCTGTTTCAAGATGAGCACACTTCAGCCAGAGGAGCTGTGTGATAACTCAGGTAATTCTCTTTTCAGAGATACTAATTTCTTGCCTCCTTGCCATTAGCTCAGCCTCCAATTCCCCACTCTGGATCCTCTCTCAACTTCCTTCACACAACATAAATTTCAAGCCTAAATACATTAGCATCTTAGAGAGAAATACAGAAATATTTTCCCTAAATACAAACTTTCTATAGAAGAAACATTAGAGACACTGTCAGATCTCGCTGAAAAGTTTGTGTTTAAAATTTAACGACAACAATTTTAGTTTCCATTTTTCTATTTAGATACACAAAAATTTCCTTGTTTCTATAAATAAATGGAAAAAAGCCCCTAACCTGATATTAAAAATTACACTGGATTGCATCAATCTGGCTTTAATCAGTCAGCCATAATATGTTATCCTCTTAAAGAAACAAATGAATCAAGATACTCACTTCCATAACTCAGTTCAAACTGTGACAAGGCCTCTCCCTTCTCACTTGCTCTTTGTGCAGTGGATTTGTGCTCCTTCTCTGGCTTTTTACCTGGCCCCTCAGCACTCTCTGAGTTCACATGGGAGGCCCTATCCAAGCTATAAATGGAGTGGCTGCTCCCACCACTGGTGTTGCCAAGGCCTCCTCCTTCTTCTGTAGACCTACACAAGAAAGAAGGGAAAGGATTTAGTTTTGTCAGTAGAACGAGAATAGGAATGACAAGAAGAAAATGCATGGGGTGTATGTCCACTCCAACATCTGCATATATCACAGATCAGAAAACAACTTTACCTTTTGCTCTTTATCAGGGTCCCATTCTGCTGGCTCTCATATCTGGAAGCTGCTCCCACACCAGTCCTGACAGACTGCTCTGCAAACCCTGCTGGCTCAGTCTTGCGGCTCTGCCTGTCCACCAGCGGCCTCTGGCTTGAGAAGCTCCTCTTTGCCAGTTCCCTCTTCTCTCCCAAGCTCCCAGTGCTGAGGCCACCTTCCAGCTGGCCCTCACTCTCTGGAGCTCCATCTCTTCTCTCCCGCCGCTCGCTGAAGTCGCTGCTCTCAGACGCTGTCTCCCACTCCTCGTTGGCATGGTCTGAAGAGTTCTGGTAGGACAGCTCAGGAGAGCGTCTGCCCGAGATGCTGCTCTTCTCTGCAGTGCCCAGTTTGGGTCTGCCTGGCCACTGGCTGGGCAGCAGATTAGGGCCCCCCTCCTCGGGGTTCCACTGCCCAAGTGATTCCCTCTCCTGCCTGAGGCGTCTGAACCGTGGGGGTTTGTCCTGGCGGGGAGGACGCCGCCTCCTGAAGGGCCTGTTCTCAATGTTCTCCTGATCTGCTGAGTAATCCTCCTGGAAAAAGTGCCTTTTGTCATCCAGATGACTCTCATCAAAAACCCGGCTGGAGAAGGAATCCGTGTGTTTGTAAGAATCCTGAATGTAGTCCCTGTCAGACTGCTGCCTGCTCCCAAAAGTGTCTGATGGAGACGAGTGGCTGTACTCTTGCCACCCTCCTCCCCCACTCCTGCCCTGCCACTGGGTGGGCTTCTCCATGAACCCTCTTCGCCCATAGCCAGAGTTGCTCAGCCTCGGTGGCAGTGATCTCCCAAAGGCTCTTGGAGCTCTCATCTTAGGATCCAGGCTATTGTGATCATCTGAATAGATTTTGTTGGACCTCCAAGACTCTTTGAAGTCTCCCTTTTTCAAATCACTGTCCTCTCTGTCCAGCACAGAGCCTTCATTGCTGTTCTCCGAGCCCCTCTGCCGGCGACGCTTGGGGAGCTCCTCATACTCTGAGCCCTCACTGTGTGTCTCACTGGCAATCCGGCGCCTTGGCTTGCCCCTGGGGAAGTCCTCTGGCTGGTTGAACTCCCGGAGCCCTCGGCCCCGGCTGCTCCTCTGGTTGTTGTTGTTGTTGTAGACCCCCCTGCTGCTCACAACCGTGCCTCGGCCTCTGAAAGTGAACTCTCTGAAGCCTCTCCCTCGCCCGCGCCCTTGACCTCTCCCACCAAAGGCTTGCTCCTCATCGATGAAGATCCAGTTGTTTCTTTTTGTGGGAGGGAGATCGCTGCTTTCTCTGGATAGTTTGTTCTCCCAGGTTCTTTCTGGCTTCTCTTCTTCCTCCTCCTCCTCTTCTTCCTCTTGGGATTTCTCAGCCTCTCGTGCAAGGCTGGTTTGGGAAGAACCTTTGTCATCCAGCAGGTAACGCGTGGAGTTGAGCAAGGCAGCAGAGTCATCTGACTCATTTTCTACCTTCTGAACAGCTGCCTTCTCCTTCAGCGGGCGTGAGCTGTCCTCTCCCTCCAGTTTAACCTTCTCCATCTCCTTCTCCTTCTCTTCCACCTTGAGGGCTTTCAGGACTGGCTTTTTAATGGGGCCTGACCGCCGTGTCCTCCCCATTTGCTCCTGGGGCTGCCCGCTGGTGCTGCGGCTCTCAGGAGCCCACTCTGGTGTCTCTTCAGTGGCCTGCTTGGGATTGGCTCCTTCTTTCTTCCAGGGGTCAGCACTGAAGGACTGCTCATCCCGGGGTACTTCTTCAGCAACTTCTGCTGCTGTCTCTGCAGGTTTCTGATGGTGGCTGATATCCCAACCATTATATTCAGGCTTCTTCTCTGCTTGGATAAAATCAGGTTCCAGGGGTGAACACCTCAGGTTCGTATGGCGGCTGCCAGCAGGACAGGCTTCCTGCACACTCTCCTGGTGCTGGAACAAGAGATCCTGGCCTATCCTCTGAGAGGACAGGCAGCTGTCAAAGTCTGCTTGGGCCTTCTTGTCAAAAGCATTCAAATACTCCTCCCTTCTCTCCTCAAAGAGATCTCGCTGAGTGCTCAGACTCTCCGGCCTTCCAGAAGCAGAGTAACTTTCACTCCTGAGAACAGAACAAACAACAAAGGAAAGTCAGGTAATGCAGAGCATAGCAGAAAACCAAGGGCCCAGGCTAGACACAAGAGGTGAAAAGAAATAAACTGCAGTTTATGGTAAACCATGAGGCAATTGATAAATTGATAAATACCAAAATGCTGGGCAAAGCTGCTGTGGCCCCAGGCTGTACTGCCTGGTTTGCTAAATCAATACATGATAAAGAAAAACAGTTCCTATGATGGGCAGCAAACTTAAGAAATGAAGGGAGATTTAACCTCCAATGATGTGGAGATCTGAAAACAAAGAATTTGCTGTAGAATGTCCAAACAAAGTAGGAGACAAAGTAGCAATCATCAGATTTTTTGACTCATGGCTTTTTATACCTTCCCATGTAGGTGACAAGTCCTCCTCTCCCTCCAAACAGGCTCCAAGCTGGCCAGATAGCTCAAAAGCTCTGTGCAAACCAGCTAAAACACTCAGGAATGTAAGAGTGCTCCCAGATCAGAACCTGGGCCTGTTCACAGACATCTTTCAGGCCAGCTCTACACCTGCTTTTCAGCAGATGGCTTACAGCAGCACCTCCCATCCCAGCATGCATGAGGACAGGGGAATTCTGCACTCACCTGGCATGCAGCCCCTCCATGCTCATGTTGTCAGCCTGTTTCTGATGTGACAGGGAGTATCCTTTGCTCTGCAGGGGTGTGTAGCTGTCCTGGCCCCACACTGGCACAGGATCCAAGGGAGCAGTCTTCCTCTCTGCCTGCCCTGCCTGACAGTTCTGATCTTCAGACCGACAGCTGCTCCCACTGATGGAGTCCTGCTGAATCATGGGCTTCATAATTCCTGCTCACAACAGAGTTCATGCCATTAGCACCAGGATTTCACAGACAAGAAGAATTTAACAATCTCCTAGCTTGACTCCCCTTCCTTCTCAGGCAGCAGGCGGCTGCAGCCATGGAAACCTCCCTTGTAAAGCCTGTGCTTGGAAAATGCACAGCTGGGAAATACACCTGGAGTGATACAGAAGATGACAGCTCTCACAGCCCAGCCCACACAGACACTACACAGCATCACTGGCTTGGGATCAAGCAATCCACCAACTCCAGGGAATGATTTATACATCCTGATGTTTACACTCACACCGCTGAAGATTAGGACAATATAGGAAGGTGCAAAGTGCACAGTTCAGGAACTACAGGGTTTGTCCATCACACTGCCTAAAAGGGGTCTATTAAGAGTTTACATTATTACAGTAACTGCAAAACTCATCCCTCTCCTCCAACAGGCAAGATCAGTGGATCTGCTACCCTTTCCTCCAAGGGGCAAGATCAGTCACATCCACTAAGGTCAGAAAGCAGTCAGGGAATGTCTCCCACTGCAGTGCAGAGAATGGACAGACACGTCTTCATGTCTTCCCTCCCAGTCTCTCACCACTTCCCACTGCAACCAGCTTTCTCACCCCCAGAGAAGGGATGCCAGCCAGAACGCAAAGTCTGGACAGAGGTTAAGACAACACAGCAAATCTCCAGATATGAACCAACTCAACAGCCAAGATAAACACTGGCAACAGCTCACCTGAAGGGTGAAGGGCTGAAGGGTAGAAATCCACGGGGGTGCGGCTCGGGGCCATGCGAGGGTCCATGTAGGACGGCATCATCATCCAGCGGGGGTCGAAGCCGAGCATCTGCGGGTGCGGCGGGTAGAACGGCCGCTGGGGATGGGAGTGCGACGGGGGAGGATAGACCTGCTGCTGCCAGTGCTGCATCTTGTACAGCTGCTCCTGCAGGGAACACCATGGGCCATTGGACATGGCTGTGAGGCCAGGAATCACACTGGGGTGCTGGTCAGCCAAAGGAAAACACGCGCCACCAAAGGATCAATCTCTGATCAGATGGGAGGGTGGGGCAGACAGGGCTAATTCACTCCCAGCTGGGAATCTGGCAGTTGTTATTCTGTAATACCAGAGCAGCCAGGCTACCACACCACTGTGGGCCAGCCTATGTGGCCAAACACAAGGGATCAGCTTTAAGACCACCATTTGCATCTTCTCAACGCTCCTGAATGAATACAGGACAGCTTCCTGTCAAACACCACTTCCTAACTGGAACCAAATACTTCAGGAGATGTTACATTTTCCAGGAAATGCATCTCTAATTTATTTAGTGTGTAGATATATTAGTTCCACCCCTGTCAGCTTAACAGATTAGATAAAAACAACCTAAATCACATTAAGAGAGCTATTAATATTTTACAGTGTTTCCTGGGCATCCTTCAGAGACAGGCTGGCACTTGCAGGTTGTTTCCCCATCTCCCACACAGCCAGTCCACCTTCCTTTAGCTGAGGACTGCCATGATGCTAATTTGATTTGACATTTAACTTTTGCTGAAGGTCCAAAAATAATATATATTTGAAAGGAGTTTTGTGTACTGAAGAAAGCTTTCAAACACTAAACAGCTCCAATTAACATCAAATGCATCTACTTACTTGTCAAAACGTGCCACCATATTTTTTTGCTAAGCTTAGAACAGTGTCAGATACTGGAACTGTTTATTAAAAAAGCCAATCCCCAACTGCAGAGCAAAAGAGACACCTTTAAATCTGAATCTGACACATCATTACAGCAAGGAAGGCTCTGATAAATGCAGATTATATCTACATTACCTAGTCCTCTGGTACCTCAGAGAAAATATTGCCTTCACAATACCATCACTTTTCCATTTTATTCTCTTCATGGAGCTACCAAAGCAGCAATACAAGCCAGCCAAAACATGCACTGCCTCATACATACTAACATCACAGAGGATAAGAGAAAATAAAATAAAACTTCATGTTCTTCCACTAGTGATGACCTGTGGTATTATTAGCATGACAGCAAAGACATCCAATTTTTTTAGTTTAAGAGCAGCTCTTTTCAAGAGCAACATTAGGCAGCATTTGCTGCTGTACATCTGAATCATGAAAATGTCAACTGCCGAGCAATGAGCACAGGGAACATCCATAAAAGAGCAATTACTGAGCAAAAGCCAATTGTGAGCTCTTCCCTAAGATCTGCAGCAGCATTGATGATATCCCATTTCAAGTGGTTATTTTATGAAGAATGGCAATTAACTTTGCATTATCTGAAGCCTGAATACTCTGTCCCTTGGTTTGGCTCTGCTGCCCTACAGAGACTCACTGCATCTGGCAGCAGAGCTGCACAGCACGTATGGCACATACAGCACTGAAAGGTCAGGCAAGAGCCAAGATGCACAAAGCAGCTCAGCTGAGGTCTCAGTGCCCCAGAAGAGTTTTCAATGCAACAAAAATGAAACATTTAAGACCAAACATTTTTACAGTGCAAAGAAAACAATGATCTCAAAGAACCTCCCAGAAAAAAAAAAATCTAAGTAGGTATTAGATGAGAGCTGAGCAAAGGATCAGCCCCTCTGCAAAGGCAGGAGGTGGAATGAGAAGTGTGCCACTCCCAAACTCCCTCCAAGTCCAGAAGCAGTCCAGGAACTCGCCAAACTAAGCACAGTTTGCCCTGGCAAGCAAATGGCTGCCCATACCTACAATGGTAAGGACACAGCAAGCACTGAGTGAAATGGAAGCAGCTGAACCCCAAGGGTTTCCCCTTCCCCTGTGCTGTGTATTCAGGCACTGCAGCAGTGCTGAAGAACAGCAGCTCATCTTGTGCCAGAGAGTAAAAAGAGATGTTCATCAGGTTCAAGGCTAGCCCAAAGAACAGAACCTCCCCTGGGCCAGGCCTACACAAGCACCAAGACAGCCACTCATGGTTTTGGATGTGGGAACATCCACAGCTTCTCCTGCTCATGAACATTTGCAAACCAGAGCTCTGCCACAAACCACAGTCCTAAGAGCTCCAACTGTCAGGAGATGCCCAGACAACCATGCAAGACAAGTGAACATTTCTGACAGCACTGTATTTTTCTCCCAGGCAAGTGACAAACCTGGCAGAGCTCTACCCACAACAGTTCGAGCATCATAGGGTGCAAGGAAAACCCATGTAGCCCACAGAGAGCACTTCCAGGATATTTCCAAGATGAGAAGTACTGAAAAAGGCCAGGGTAAAACCCCATTTATCTCCTCCCAGCCCAAAGACTGATGGTGTTGAGAACTGAGCAAAGACAATGGTTTACTGGGGGTCCAGAAAATGGGTTGTGAGCCATTTACCTGCTGCTGTTGCTGCTGCTGCTGCCTCTGGAATCGTGGGGGAAGAGACTTCTGGTATTTGTTGAATTCTTGTGCTGGTGAGGGAGCTTCTCTGAGCTCCTCCTCACTGCTGCTTTGGGCTGCTGCTGCTGGAGCAGGACTCTCCTCTTCCAGATAGCCAACAGAAGCATCCTGTGTGTGAAACTCAGGGGTTGCTGCAGAGAAGAAAACAATCCTTCAAGAGCCTGCTCATGACAGAGCTGCGATTGCACCATCACCACACAACATACACAGCTGGTGGCATGTCCTGATTGTAACACATGGCTGAACCTTACTACAATCCTATACAGAACATCCTTTACCTTGACAGCCCTAGAGAGGGTTTTGTCCATCTTATTTTAACGATAAATTCTGAGATCCTCCTTTACTATCAGCCTTCTGCTTAAGCACTGGGGAGAAAGTCCTTTTCCCCATTAGTTCTTAAACCTGGCAGCACTTACTGGTTTTCTGATCTATGGCCACGAGCACTTAATATTATCATCCAATCATGAGAAGCCCATGAGGCCCATTCCAACAAGCCCTCTGCTAGCACAGCTCACTGAGCACAGATAAAGGCAACTGAAGTTTGCATTTGTTTTAATAGCTTTTTTTATTTAATCAACCTTTGTCAACAACCCAAAATACTATGCAGAATACAAGCAGCAGCTGATCTCTCAAGGGCAGCTGAAGGACCCTCTGAACACTCCCTCCCAGGAACTCCCCCACTCCAACTAAAATATCAGCACAACAGCAAAAAAAGCAATTTTTACAGGGTGAGGCAGGCAGTGTTTCTGTACCTTTACGGAAAGCATGGCCATTCTCTTGTGTAGTGTTTTTCTCTGTGCTGGGAGGTTGCACATCTTCATTCTCTGTGTGTTTCTGGGTCTCCCCATTCTTCTGAGCCAGTTTGCATTTCTGATCAAGTTGCTTGAGCTTTGCAGCACAGGCTGCCAGGCGCTCCTCCCTGGCTCGCCGTTCCTCCTCCTCCCGTCGCCTCCTGGCTCTCTCGACAGCCTCAGAGATCTCAGAGTGCACAAACTTCTGTCTCACAGGCACCTTTTCTTCTTTATCCTCGAGGGACTGCTGTCTGAGAACACTTCCCAGTGCGGGCTTCTGCCAGAGAAAAAACATTCCTCCAGAAGTGTGATCCAACCAACGCCTCTATCTTGAGATCTGCATCCCGTGGTGACAATATCTCCTTCTGACTCCCTCCCCTCTATCCTCAAGCACAAATCCCCCTGTTACTGGGAAGAGCTATTGATAATTGGTTCAGTAACTCCATTTTCTCACTGACAACCCCACTGTTCTGGACCAGCTTCAATTTCTTTTCCCTAGTGGAAGTGCTATGCAGATAGATTTCTCTCCAGGTGGATATAAACTAAGAATAGAGAAATTCATCAGCATCCCATTTCCAGTAAAATGTTAAACTGGCCTCTTATGGACAGTGATGGGCTTCCAGCTCATCCTCATGAGTTCAACCTACCTGGTATTCTGAGGCAGAGCTCCAGCCATTCAGCTTCCTTGGAGGCTGCTGTGAATCCTGTGCTTTCCGGACTGGCCGGGACAAAGCAACTGAATCATTCCAATTCTTTCCTTCCTCCAAGGTGTGCTTGACATCTGCACTGTCTGCAGAGCTCAGGGACAACTGTCGCTGCCTTCTGGGATCCCAGCTGTTCCTGTCACATAAACAGCTTTATTATTGCATCTGCTACTTGTTTCAAAAAGCACTTGGAGCCTAATCAAGTGGCAAAGGCAACTGACTAATAAAAAGGAAAGACCACAAAAAAACCACCAGTACAAGTGATGCGCTTCTCTGAAGGTACATAAGGTTCAACTCCACTATTGTGCAGCAGGATAAAGGTGAGAAAAGACGAGGAAAAAAGCCTGGCAAACTCTAAGTCAGCTGCTAGACCTACACAAAGCCTTGAAGACCACTCAAACACTGCCCAGTAAAATCAATGAAGTCACAGTAACAAATCAGAGGGGATCAAGACTCCACATTTAGAAGAAGTTTTTAAAGATCCTGGTATTGCTCACTTTTACTAAAGGTAAATTGCAGGTGCAAACACAATGACTTCTTACCACTTCTGTCGTCCATCTTTAAGAGTTTCTTCTTCTTCTTCATCTTCACTAAACTTTAGTTTCTCAGAATAATCCACTTCATCATGAATGCCTACGAAGGCAGCAAGGGAAAAGAGATTTATGAGAGGAGGGAAACAGGCCCCTTGTTCTGATAAAACTTATGCCCCCCTTTAGCACTAAACTACAGGACACACAGGCTTGGCATGAACTACTCACAAAGCCAAATGACCAGCACTGGTCCTGGAAATCACAGAAGAGCTTGGGTTGGAAGGGACCTTTAATGTCATCTACCAACCTCCCTCAATGAGCAGGGACAACTTCAGCTACATCAGGCAAGAAATATGTGAGCAGTGTGGACACACACTAGTGAACAGCTGGACTGGTCCCAGAGGAGGAGCAGCAAACAGCCTGGGAGTGGGGGCTGCAAATGAGAGGGCAGTCGCCAAGCCAGACTGTGTGCAATTGGATACTGAATGCCATGACTGAACAGGCAGGACTAATTCTCCTTCCCAGCACCCACAGTACTATCCCTCCTGCTGTGCTTGGTGTTTTCAGATTTTAGGAGTCTTCAGATCCACTTCCTTGAGCACAATGTGATGGAAGGATCAGAAGGATCCATTGTGTCATCATTTACACCAATTTCACAACTACGCAAAGCCAGAGCATGAAGGCACTTTACCTGCCCATCCATCATCTGCATCATTGTCCAGCTCATCCAGCCCCTTCAGGTTCTCTGCATTGATGATGGTGGGCCGGGGCACTCGCTCCAGCTGCTGCCGAACTGGGCGCGTTGGGCGAGACAGGCTGAGCCTGTTCTCTTTTCTGTAGGGAAACACAGAATTGGTCAGCAAAAAGAAAATCAAAGAATGCAGAGCTGAGTTTGTAACACCAAAGCAGTCCTTTTCTACTATGCACATCAATACTTATATACACTTATATACAATGCATCCAAGTTTCTCTCCCTGTCCAGCAGTTTCTTCCCCTTGTATACCTGGTACCCACTTCCTAGAACTTACAGATCAGAGCTGCAGCCCCTCCAGTCTAGGATCACACCCCAATTCCCATGTCTGCCTGCTCTTCAGACACACAATGCTCATAGTCTTGCAGCATTTCAGCTGCTGTTATAGCTGGAGAAAAGCTCTGCTGCTTTGGGTAAAGAACAGGGTTCCCCTTTGGTGCCTGCAGCTTCACACATGGAACTGCATCCTTGGCCCAAATTCTTGCCTAGTTTAAGGTTCATGTCACACCCTGAACCTGCCTCTCAAGTGGGAAAGTGATGGCAGCCTTACCCATCCTGGTCATTCATCTGGAATTGTCTGAAAGGTACCCGGGGCTCAAGCCGAAGCTGAGGAACAGGGAAAGACCCTCGCTCCAGCGATGCAGGGGTCTCAGATGGCTGTTGTGGACACATCTGGAATGAGGCAAAGCAGAACAGCCTGGTTTTTCTCCTGGCCACAGGAAGGTTTACCCAGATTGGGTTACAACATGTGCATGGTAGCTGCACCCGCACAAAGGGGAAACAAACATTTCACATCTGGCTGCCCCACAGGCCACGTGCTAATTAATGGCTCCCTCTCCAGCTCCAGAGGGAAAAGGACAACTGGACAACTTCTTCTTGGGCTGAGCAAGGCTGTGCTACACAGACTAAAAACATGTCAAGAGAAGGATCCCTGAGCAAGCTCTGGAAGCCAACCAGAAGTCCAGAAAACACATCCCAGCTGCCTTCAACTCCCCCCCTTATCTTAAAAGTGAAGGGCATCACAAAGGTGTGGAGGAAGGGTCACTCACAAAAGCAGGCAGCATGTCATGGTAGGTGGGAGGCTGGTAGACGTTTCCCATGAACTGCGAGGCCCCTTTGCGGAGGGGCTGAGCTGGGCGGAGAGACGGCTCCTTGGCATCGCTGGCGCTCGCTGAGGAGGGGGCCCCGTCTCCAGAGCTGGGGGTCTTGCTGCCCAGCTCAGCAGGGGAGGCGGTCAGAGATGTGGCAGAGGTGACGTTCCTCCCACCGCCCTCCCTCCAACTGGTGACATCTGCAAAGGAGGTAATAATTATGTTAATATTTGTAAATGCAGGCAGCTACTCTGCCAGAAAGTCTCGAAAGCTCAAGTACTCTGGTCAAGACCTAATTACCCCAAGGTTGTAGAAAAATATCAAGGATCAAGAAGAATTTCCAACTGTGTTTATTTTCTTAAGAGAGGAGCAGCATCAACTGTTACTAAGTAATTGCTGCACCAGTGGTGTCCTTATTTGCCAATAAACCTGAACTCCTATCAGAGTGCTCCCCATCTCCACAGTCCTTACCCTGCAGAATTAAGGCCAATTAGATGCAAAAACAGTGGAAGAGAAGCCTCTTTACACCACACACTGATTTCACTGTGGCTCCCCCAGCACGGGAAGGGGCCTGTTTTGCAAAATCACACAGCAATTTTTATTAAACAGTGTAGTAGATGACAGTCCATACTTGGCTGTCTGGACCACAGAACATCAGCACCACATGCCAATCTGTGATCATGTGCTAAGCAGCCTGACACGTGTAAGCTCATAAAAAGAGAAAAAGAAATGTAAGGATGAAGTTCTTGGTACAAAACAGGGTCAGTGGGGTTACTGGGCTGGGATAAGGCAGACAGACACAATCCTTCACTCACTCTGGGGGCGGAGGCTTGGTCCTGGCCCATACGACGGATCTAAGGCGCCCTTTTCTTTGCCAACCTTGTCCTGCTCGCCAGCTGCTTTCAGCGTCGGAAATTCCTCGGGAGAGAAGGATAACAGTCGGCTTGAGGCCCTTGAACCTGTCAGACAAATAAGTGTGGGACTCAGAGAAGATCTTTCCACTGCTTCAACTCCCTGATGACATCAGCCTGGAAATGTGTTTCCTGGGAACCTGGGCCTCTGGCACATTTAAACCCAAATTACTACAGTACCAGCACCTCGCTTCACATCCCCAACACTCTCAGACACTGTCACCAACACGTGCCCTCACCCAGCACTCCCACACTCAGGTTCTTCATTTAAATACTCATATTCAACAAAGTCAGTGAACTTTCTCAGCTTCCAATTATTTTTGGGAAGTACAGAATTCAGAGAGAGGCAGAGATATGAATTCTGCAAGATCGCTCATAACTGATACCCTGCTATCAAGTATCTGACATCTCTATTCAGACTCTTTTTGCTCAGACCTCACTCTGCCACGGAAATCTATTGTTAAAATTTCTGTTGATCAGTGAAACACCACAGGGTAAGGGCAGATGTTCTATGCTCTCCTCCCTGCTGCAGCATTTTCAAGACACAGATCACGGGCCAGATCAGGTCAGGTTCATTTCTAGTCACTGGCCAATTGTCTTGCTGAGTCATCAGTCACTCCAGAACAACAGCTCTGTCAATTCTAAAGATCTGCCAGGGACTGGAACACGAAACACAGCAATTCTCCTAAATCTGTTGGCAAGATAACACTGAATAAAAGGAAATTACAAGCATTATTGTACTATTACACATTAAAAGATTTGCTTTTTTGAGAACTGTTTCTTAGTGTTACTTGGCTAAAAAGCTCTCTTAAAAAGGGCATTTCAGAATTCTATTAGAAGTATCAGCCATGAGTACTGAAGACTCGACAAAAGTCCCATCTATCTTTCTCCTTCCTTGCCCTGAAGAATCAAGACAGACTGGCTTAAGTAATTTTCATTTTTTCCAGTTTTCTGGAACTTGCACACTGCACAAGACCTCCCATGTGAAATTTCCAGGAAAGACTCTGCAACAGCTGCATGAAACACTTTCAATTTTAGATAGATGAAAATACTTGAAAAGGACATAGCTACTTTGCAATAAATAAAGCAAAGACTTGCTGAAGAGTTCTGATTTTTACTGAACTAGAATGGCAGGTATGTGTCCTTCAGGGGAGACATCTAGCCTCAGGTAAGGCTCCACCATTTGAGGACTATTTACATGCAGCCATTAACAATCTGTACTCTAACACTAAGCAGCATCACACTGAAAAAAAGTTTGGTGCCCCTTTTATTTCTCCAAATGTCCTTTATACAAAGACACAGGCATGGACAAGTCCATCATTAATTTATTAGGCCATTTTTCTTCAGGATACACCCTCCAAAAGAGATTTGATAGCTCTAAGACTTAAAAAGAGCAAAAAGCAAGAGATTCTCTTCTTTGCCTGTAATACCTGAATTAGCTAAGAAGGAAAAGCAATTGTTCAGTGCCACTAGAGAAGAGGTGCAAGCATGGGATGCCCTAAGAAATCCTTTCAGACAGATTTCTGATGCTTCTGTAATTCAATTACCTTCTAATTAAGCTGTTCTTAGCCACATAAGCAACTGTTTTCTTGGGTTGAGAGCTCTACATTGTTAAGTGTGACCTAAAATGAGTTTTCAAAAAATCCTTTAAGAACATTGTTAGATGATCAGATTTCAAAATTACTGTACAGGTCTACACAGAAAGAGTCATAAAAGTACCAATTAACCAAACAAGACAGTCTTTGCACTGGCCACCAGTCTCAGGTAAGTACAAGTCTCTGCTTTAACATTTAGCCTTTGAGAAATACCCTCTCATTAAGGGCCTCATTTAATTTAGGATAAATTTGTCCCCTCTGTTTGTGCAATCAGCAGCTGTCTGTTCTTTCAAATATCTCTGCAATTTCACTTGACAAGTGAATGCTTTCAGGTCTGTTCACATTATAACAGTGGAACTGAGCTGTTATTCTCACTATGGTTTTAATGGCACTACTCAGTGCAGCTGGAAACCACCTCCTGTGTGGAAATGGATGCATCTGAACACAACTAAACTCCCAATTCATGTTAACACTGCCTCAGGATTCTCAGTCAAGCAGAAGCCATTAGCAGCACAGTTACTGAGGGACACTTAACAGCAAGGCCTCAGCCAATGTGTAGGCGAGTGCACCCTGCAGCAGCTCCACTGCCACTTCCACCCACTGCCACTGCAACTCCCTTGGATCACAGATCCTGTACAAGAACATTCCAGCCTCACTTCTGACTACCCAGTTAGTGATGATCCCCTTGCTACAGCCCATGGAGATACCTACATTTCCCCTCTCCAATGTCTCTTTCTTCTTCTCTTCTAAACCAATCCCTCCCCTATTTCACAGTGTTTACTGCACCTTTGTTACACACTGCTCTGGGCTGACTGAAGATGCTCATGATGGGGGCAAATGTTTCCTTTCCTCTTCAGAACCTTCCCCTCCCAGAACTCCCTGCTGCATCCCAGGAGCATGACCTGCTCTGGTTCCATGTGGCCACGAGACACATTCTGTCCAAGCCATGTCTTGCACTGGCAGCCCTGAACTGACTCAGCTGCATCATTCCAACCAACAGAGCACACAGACTGGAAACAGGACTCACAGCTTCACTCCCACTCTGCACCAGGCTGACAGGGAGGCCAGGAAGAAATGGAGCCCTCCCCATCTCACGTCTGTCTGGGAAAAGCAGGCACATACTAGGCTCTGTTTATCATACTCACCACCTTCTTGTCCTGCTGGCTTTCCATTCAGCTGTGCCCATGACTTTGGTCCACCTGGCACTGAATTTGTACTCTGAAAACAAAACAAAGCAAAAAGAAAGCCCAACATGGATCAGTTAAGATTCATGACTGTTTCTCATTTCCTGGCTGGCACCTGCTATGGCTCAGCCCTTCAGATCACCCACATACCACAGGTCTCCACAGCTTCAAGCTGGGACTACAGTCAGCTGTTCCCCACTCCAGTGTACTACAATGCTACAGTAAAAATCCTCTGCTCTGCCCTAGTCTCCTCTGCCCATTTTCACCAACTATTTCCTCAACTTGTACTCTCATTAACCTTTCCTTTTGTTCTGCTGCATTTTCCTAAATGTTCTCAATCTTCCAGATTTGTCCCATGCTACACCTCAGCTTGAAGGCTTCCCTACTTTCTCGTGCATTAACCACTCTTCTCCTCTTCAAAACATAACTTATGTCCTGATTTCCCTGAAGCTCAAGGGCTGGGAATTTTTTTTTAAACCAGAAGTGTGAATCTACAACACACAGGGGGTCAGGTCCTTGCACTCTCTGGGACACCTTCTTAGTTGCCAGTAGCTTTTTCAGGTCCTAACACTGGCTACTTCTCCCACATGATCAGATCTCTTCCCATCAAGTCTCATCAGGCTGGGAGCAAGAGCTGGATCTGTTGTCACCAAGCATTGTTTGAATTACAACCAAAGTAGAACAGTTTAGAAGTGCTAACCAGCCATCCCACATTCCAGCCATTTTTTCCTACACTGCAACTACATTTACACTGCACACATTTGAGAAATACAGTTCTGTGTATTTTACTTCTGTAACTGCAGCACAATGCTGCTGGTGCACAGCAGCTTGGACACAAGAGAGTCACTTGCACAATAACTGATTATACAGGAGCTTTTTCTTAAGAGCAAGGCAACACAGGCAATTAAAGTCCTCAAGCTGCCTGGGGACAGGGGAAGCAGGGTGGCAGTCAGAGACTGCTGGCACCTACCTCCTGACTGATTGACTGTGTCGGTTTCTGTAAATTGGAGACAGATTTCTGCAAACCCTGCTGCGGCAGCGACTCCTGCAGCTGTGCAGCCGTCGCACTGGAACTGAGCACACACAGCAGAGGTGAGACCAGAGGGGAGGAAGGCAGGAAAACAATTCTACATTGGCACAGACAACAGAGAACTGATCCCTGTAAGGTCTGACACCAAGCAGAGCAGTGCACAACCACTGCTGCCTGCCAAAACTCAAAGATTCACTCTACCCACCTCTTTTGGTCTGGCTGATCCTGCTTGTTTGCCCATCCTGTACCGTCCTTGGGTACTATAATGATGTTGGGGTCGTTGCCTTTGTTCTCAGACTTCAAACTAGGCAAATTTGCAGGAGGTGGCATGCGCCGGGCAGCAGCAACTTTCCCAAGACTCTGTAAGCCATGTCTAGGAATAACTGGTGAGAAAGGAACAGCAGCAGGTCAGAGGGCTGTATCCTGCTAGATAAGTAACCTTAATTAGGAAGCTGTGGCTGGGCACAGCCCCAGCAGAAGTGCTGCTGCTATGTCCACACACAGGTTGTTTCCCACAGGACCACAGATGCAGCCGTCTGTTGTAGCAGCTGGTAAACAGCTCCTACAGTGGGAGGGAGAAAAATCATTCTCCCCAACAAAGTGCTCACAAGAGCCTTTCAGGAGGATTTACACAGGTAGCTCCTCCATTTCACCAAGGAGAAGGAGCACCACCTTTTTACAGCTTGGGGTAATGGCCACCCAAGTCCACCTTTTAGGAGACAAACAGGTCACCTAACCCAGGAATCCTGAGGTCTCCATTTTCCAGCTCTATCTACCAAACCACATTTATTAAGAAAGTATTTTATTTTTTGTTTTCTATTCTCACACCAAATCCAGAGCCAGTCCAGGCAAGGTCATTTTTTTGAACCACCCATTTTTTATCTACTTTTGGTCATATTTCCACTGCAAAACCAACTCAGGTTCTTTGCCAGTGGCCCTCAGCCCTTGACTCTCACCCCACACTAGGTCTGACCAGCTTAAGACACTTCAGTCAGCTCAGGTGCCCTGCCCTGGCACAGCCTAAGGCCCTGGTAAGGCCTCCACTCAAGTTTGCTACCTGCCCACTCTGCAGAAGGCTAAATGAAAGGACCAAGAGCCCCCATCTGTCCTGTGTAATTCCTCTATGTCTCCACAATAAAAGAGCCATGGAGATGTTCCTCTAGATCCTAATGAAACACAGGCTTTGACACCTGCACCAACAATGCAACGCAGCCACGTCCGACAGGGTCAACAACCTAAATGAGCTCTGCAACAATACTGCTGGAAGACATCAAAAGGAGCTTTCTGTTTCTTACCTGTAGTTCTGATAGCTTCTATTGACTTTCCTTTATACTTATCAAACAGGCTGAGAGTCGAGTACTTGCTTTTCCCATCCTTTCCCTTGGTTATTTGCCCCAAACGATCGGACATTGCGATGAAATGTCATCTAGTAAGGAAATTTCTCTGCGCCGCTCCCGATCTGCCTTTGAATGGAAGAGAACAGGAAAACCCCATCAGATGGATTGTTCAGCCATGCACAAGCAAAACACAGAACACACAACAGCAAGAACTGAACATACAAGTGAGCACACACACACACCAAGATACAAGTTTTAACTCCCTCCTCTTTAGTCACAAGAAGCTTTTGGGCTTTAAGATTCACAAACTGAATGAAAAGAACTGCAGGAATACACTTCTCATTGCATCTTTTTTCTGCCACTCTAGTGCTGAAAGAAGTGAGATTCTTAAAGTACGAGAACACAATAGAGGGGGGAGGTCAACTAGTCCTTGCTTTAAAAGAGTAATGCTGACAATAAACAGCTAAACACAAATGCCAGAAAAGCACTGTATCTTTGTATCTTACACCACACTGGAATTTATCATTGCATTTCCCCTGAAGCACTGGGTTTGTAATGTTTAGATTATGGTTCCACACTGGCCACAGTTATACCAGCAATTAATGCTTTGACAGCATCACTGGAAGACAACAGAACCATTTCTCCAAATCCCCTTTTCTCATCAGCTGGCCATGAAAGAGAGTTATGGAGTCAGGAAAAACCTGCTCAACTGTATCAGATTCAGATTCTTATTCTTGAGCCAGTGAGTTCAGCTGTTCTACTATGAATTCTCCAAACACATTACCAAAAAATTATATTCCTCTGTTGCTGGCATCTTGAACATAATTTTTAGCTTGAAATGTACTTTCTGTAATGGATGTGGTTTGTTAATTTTTCAGTCTGAGCTTTGCTGGCACAACATGCTGTGAGTAACACCCATCATGCAGGCAGTCTCCTTACTTTGACTTTTTGGCTCTTGGAGTCTGGGATAAAGTTGAAAGATGTAGTGCTCACACTGTACATCAACTTTTATGTCAGAAAAGACACTTTGCTTACTTTCAATGGACCTATCTTACATTTTTTTAAAGCATCATTCTGTTCTAAATTTTCTCAAATCTAGGAGCTTCATCTAACCTTTTCTCACATAATTTAGATTTCCAGATTTTTTTGTTGTAAAGCCTCTACTTCAAGTCCAAAACTGCTGGCAGTTTCATTTCACCATCTGTCAGGGTAAAATGAAACCATTCTAGGGTTTCAACTCGGTGTTGGGAGTAACAAAACACTATATACATGTGTGTGTGTGTGTGTGTGTGTATATATATACACACATGCACATATCTCTGATCTTCCCACACCTCACACTTTCTGAAACTCACCCAGCTGAAAGCCTTTTCCAAAGAGACAGCAATCACTCTTTCTGAAAGAAACTGTATCTGAACAAAGGCTACAACTCCCATCTGCAATGCCTTATCAAATATGATTTTCAGGTAAGAGGATTAGTCCATCACACATTATGTACAAATTAAAGCACAGACTGTGAACATGCTGGACAGAGCCAGACTGGGAATGCAGTGCCAACTGCAACTGGCCCAGTAAAGCCCATCTAAAGGCTGCTGCTGGGGCAGGTGTCTGACCAATAAGCCTGGCACTACACAGCATTTGTTCCTACACTGCAGGATTTAAACCACATCTATCAGGAGGAAGAAGCTATAGACTGTGCTAGGTGGTCAGGGAGAGAGAAATAAAAGTGTTTTCTGTCACTCAACAACAGCATCCACAGGATGCTCAGGAAAAACACCAGGGTCCCCAAGAAGCCCCTCCCAGCATTTCTGCTGGACCATCACCCGGGGCTGCAGCACGAAGGCTTTGTGGGGGCAACAGGGCTGGCAGTCTTGAGGCACCTCTTCCTGCAGAGCAGCAAACAGATCTTTGGCTCCAGTCTGGTTCATCTTTGCTCAGATGGCCACTATGTGCCAAAGAAAACAACAGCTCCTCCCTCACTTAGCCATTTGCACTGTATTTTATTAGTAGGACAGACATAAAAGAGAGGGAGAAAACACACTGATTAGCATACACTTGGCAGGAAAGCACAAGCTGGACTGAGAACAATGAGCTTTTTGAAGGGGTAGAGCTGTGGGGAGCCCCAGAGCAGAACAAAGAGCAGAGGGTGCTGTGCTGGCAAGAGCACAACCACCTGCTTTTACAGGTATTATTGAGCCCTGCAGTGGGAGCCTGGCTCAGGGCCTATCCACACCATGACAACCCTGTACCAACCTCACAATAAAAGCAGTAAAATCTACTCTGAAGTTTAGAAAGCTCAAACCAGACAAAATTAGAAGGTGTTTAAAAATAACCCAACAACAACAAACCACCTACCCAGATCAGATTCAGGAGTTATCTGGTTAATAGAAAAGCCATGAGTTCCTGAAAGTCAGTGTGCAAACAGCACACAGGGCAATGCTGCCAAAGAGAAACCCTGACAACAGTTATGTAACCAGGTCTCAGCTGCCTCTTGATTACATCTTCTATCATTAAAAGGATTAAGAATAAACAACCACTGCACAACAGAGAAGCTGGGGACACGTGAGATAAAGCCCCTTGTCAAACTTCCTGGGACAGACAAACTGCTGTCTGGATAAATGAAATTTACTTCCAACTCCTTCAATGCTCTGAAGACGTGAAACACAACTTTGTTCATGTGTCATGTGTGTGCTCCAAAGGGAAAAAGGAGACCATGGAGAGGTGAAGCAATTTCCACAGTCACTGTGCAGAGGCTGCAGCAGCACTGAGCTGGGTCAGAGCTGTTGGACTGGCAGGACCTTGCTGCCTGTCCCTCCCGCAGATCCCAGCTACTCCAAAGGTGTTATCAGCCAGAGAGATCACCCAGCACCCAGCTCACCCACAGCACTTCAAAGAGGCCACAGAGCCTTCCAAGGCTGGCACAACACTGCACTATCTTCCCATCACACAGTTAAGCAGGGAATCCAGGTAGGGATCATAAAGACCTTCCAGTCTTGAAGAGCAAAGCCATTTCTGATAAAAATCGTGGTTCATTTAGAACTGAACTGCCAGCCTGCATACTCATTATTAGTAGAGCTGGAACTAGAAGGCACATACTGAGGCTGACAAGTGAAAACTGACAGCCTCGGCAGAGCCTCTGACCTGTGCTCAGGGTTCCCGTGCCCAACAGCTGACCCTGAAGAAAGCAATATCCCCTGTTACAGAGAAATCGTAAAAAATCAATCACCAGCATTTCTGCAAGGTTTCTCTCTGGGTTTATAGAGGTCTGTGGGGGAAGGCTTGCTATCAGTTTCAGCATGGAGGGTAGCTCTTCTCATTTTCCTACTATATCCAGGGACAGCACCAAACAGCAAAACAGTGAATGTCTGAGGAATCATAAAATCCTGCAGTATGACCAGTTCCATTAGGGATCCCAGGATACAAACAACTGCACTGAAGCACTTAGGCAGAGAGCTCCAGTGCCCAGGCATAGTCATGTCCACATCATACTACCCTGGATCTAATTTTTGGGTATTGACCTTAACTGCCTTTTAAAGGGGGAAATTCTAATCCAGAAAGCAACAGTGACATTTTAATGTCTCTGAGACATTAGACTCACGAGCATGCAAGTCTTGGAGCTACAGCCTGTCCTGCAAAAAAAACGTGAAAACTTTGAGTTACTGGCACTGGTAAGAACTGGAAACCCCTGAGCTGAAAACACAGCCAAACAGAGGGACTCCTGACAAAGAGGATTGTCTGCAAAGCTCTTTGCAAATCTATGTATGCAGGAGGCTGGGCTGCTGGTGTTTTATTCACAAGACTTCAATGGAGCTTGAGTGTCTGGAAGTCAGCCAGCCTTAGCTGAGCAGGGCAAACAGATTTATGAAAGGTAACACACATACTAGAAGGAATCATTTCAGCTACTCACACACCACTGAGCTCTACACCGAGCACAGTCCTGACTACTGCAGATCTACACTCCTTGCTCACTTCACAGCAGCAGTCACCAACACGAAAAGCAACAGAATGGAGATTAACAGGGAAAAGGTTTTTCTTCACAAGTAGGAAAATTTCTGACGTAATTTTCTACAAATTGTTCAGAAACTCACAGGTTGGAAAAGCTAAACAGTACTTTCAGAAGAGAAAAGTGTCTGGAGTTAGGTTAAACTGAAATACATTGTGGTTCCTAATGTTACCAGCAATGTGAAACCTTTTAAAAAACACAGTATAGTTTTACAGGAGATTAATGATGTTCACTCTTCTTTAAATACACACACAGGTCAATTTTACTTGTACTTCCATAGCTGAACATTTATCTGTCAACACAAAGATACCACTACCTCTGGAACGTGTCCCACTAAGAACCACCTATTTGTGAAACACTCAGCACCTGCCTCAGCAATGAAAGACACCACTGGCTGCCCTTGGGAGGGCTCTGGTGAGACACTGTCATCACCTGCCCAGGACTTGCTGTCAGATGCACTTATATCCTGCAAAAGCCCTGTCAGGGCCATGCAGGGATCAAGAGCCTAGCAAGGAAGGGACCAGATGAGCACTCAGTTCCCAGCAGAAATTGCTTAGTAAGGCAGGGAGCAACAGGAGAATATCAGCATCCAAGTACAAAGTCAATGGGATCAATGCAGAAGAGCTGTGCAGCAGGCAGAGGCTCTAGCAAGAGTCTAGGGCACAAAAAAACCTCTTGCTCTCATTCTACTGCATCACTTCCAGAGGGAGATGCCAAGATTTGCTGGTACACCTGAAAAAGGCCCTGCCAAGATCTGGATGTAACACCAAACATAGTGCCAGAAAACTGCACCAAATCCTGCCAGACAGGGAGAAGCAAGTCAGGAGTCTGCAGTGCAGAGAAGAGATAACAAACCTCCATCACTGAGCTCCTGATTCACAAGAGGGACCCTCCTTGCTTAGGTCAATAGGCATATTTCGTGGTACCAGTTCTTTTAATCCTGCACAATTCCAGCTTCTCTCCATCTCCCACGAACCTTGGCTCAGGGAATGGGAGACCAGGATCATATCTGCCATGATTTTTTGCAGAGGTTATGCTGTTAGCCAAGCAATACTGCTGGAAGCTGTCTGCCAGAGCACTTCCCTGCTGTCCAGCCCCATCCTCAGACACTGAAGTCAAGCCTCCCAGGATTTGAAACATGGAGCAGGACTATGAAGAGGAGAGGCAGAGTCTTCTGGACAGTAGATCTATCCTAACTCCACACTGTGGAGCTCTACAGACAGTGGTAAAACCTGACAAAAGGGAAGGGAGACAAAAAGGGCATGTCTTGTCTGATGACCTGACCTAATTTTCTCAGTTCTGCCTTCACCGAGCTCACCTGCTGCCCCCTCTTCTGAATGTGCCAACAGGCCGGGAATCACAACTACTGTCAGTGACTCACTGCACATTCTAGAGAAAACAGGTCTTTGCAATGTCAGGTTTGGCCTTAAAATACAGAAGCTTCACCTCTCTGCTAAACAGCTTTACTAGTGCTGAGAAGGCAGGCAAGGCAAAGGCAGCCAGAGGCTGGAATTGTAACTTACTGTAAAACAGATAAAGAAGACTGGAGTCTGGAGAATAGCTCAATTGTATTTACACAAAAACATTAATGAGTTCTGTGGTCCTTTCTGGACAGACAATACCACACCCTGGAAAGGAGCCCTGACCTCCAGTAATTGAGGATGCAGACAAAGAAATAGTTCATCCTGAGTATGCAAGACTATGGCACAGAGCAAAAAAAACCCAGTCAGAAGGCTGGTCCACAGCCTACAGAAAGTACTTATGAGATCCTGTGCTCATGAAACTCCCCCACTTTTTCAAGCAACAGAAAACCCAAGGTGTGCAGATAATTCTTTCCTTGAAAGGAGTGTCTGTTTACAGCAGCCCACCAAAGAAACAGCCAGTTTCACCCATCTGCCCCACCATGCTGTAGAGAAGGAACTGACCCCCTGGTGCCAGCTTGTCAGGAAGGTATGACTCTATCTCCAGCCCAAGAGGAAGTGCTGCAGGGAAGCAGGAAGGTGTCTCATGTGGAACAACCTGGAGGCACCAGCTACTAACATTACACTCCTTATCCTCTCAATCCAGGCCCAGAAGATGTTAAAGGAGACAAGGCTCAGCACAAACTGAATAAAAGAGCTTATGTCTTTGTTGTTACATATTTCAGAGGCAAAACCCAGGGAGGACAAACAGCTCAGTTCAACAAGGATCACCTGTGGCCTCAACAGATCCAGATCCCAACCCCTCTGGTACAAGAGGAAAGGGAAGCAACCTCGTGATCTGCACGAGCTGCCTGCCCAACAAGGCTCACATTCAAGTGCAAACCTGTACCCTGAAGAGCTGTACTTTCACTCTGGCTCCCCTACAACCAAGGGTCAGAGTTGAAACACACAATCCCCAGCCTCCAACACAGATTCTGCCTTCCACTCTGCCCTGCTAACATCTGTGTCCAGAAGGAACACACAGACAACATCCTGCTCCCTCAACACCAAACAGGGAGGCTGATCAGGAGCAAGCAATTTAAATTCAAATACAGAAGAAATACTGGCATAATGCTCTGTTGGCAAAACTTGTTCAGAAAGCTCCTGGCAACATTCAGCTGAACTGTAAGGTAAATTGGGCATTTAGGTATCTGAGCAACAATAACAGACTGTGAGTAGCTGGTGGGGATCTCCTGATGGGTAACAGGACTGGCACTATCAGCCCAAGTCAGAGGAACAGTTTATTCAACTAAGACTGTAGACAGGAAGAAGTCCCAGAACTCAGGTGTCTGCTTCAGCCACCCAAAGCCCAGAGAAAATGTCAGACAAGAAGGAAATGCACTGCAGCAGCACCTGCCATGCCCAAAACACTCCCTTCCAGTGGAAAAGGCTGTCCATTGGCACGGAAAGTGCACCCAGTCCTGCCTACTGCTCCTGAGGAGCCCACAAGGGCAGGACGCACCCACACAAGCACAAACTGTTCTCAGGCACTGCACAACACCTTAGGTCTGATAGGTGGAAGCAAAGACTCTTCCCTCACTAAAAATAAACACCACTGCATGTAAGGGTTGTGAAAGTCCCTCAGTCCTGATATTTCTGCCTACACAGACCTTTAAAAGTCATCCCAGCCATGATACCCATATAACCAGGTGAGGCATAGCAAGAGCACCATAGGTGAAACACCTGTGCTGCAAGTAGCTTATCTTGAAGAGCACTACCCATCCAAGGCCACCACTGGCCACTGGAGAATGCTCCTCTGTCAAGAATTTCACAATTCCTTCACCAGGTCCCAAGCTCAGCAACTTACTCCATCTCTTAGCAGTGAACAGAAATTTTATTGCCACCAAGCAGAGAGAAAAGCAGAGATGTCACAGCTCCAAAAGATGAAATCAGAGCAAAGCTGGCAGTCCTTTGGGTTAACAGTCCTTTTTCAGGAACAGAAACAGCTCTTTCCACACAAATGCCATCAGCTGTTGAGTAAGCTGCTCTGTTTTCTCTGCAGTCTCAGGAAGGATCACATTGGAATGGGGATGTGGATGTTTACCCTGTGCCTGATGAGCCTCACAACAAAATCTGGACTTTGGCAACGCCTCTCCACTCTCTCAGGTTGTCTGCTGACTTCAGGGCCTGAGCTCCCACCCAGGTTATGCACAGAAGGTTTTCTTTATGAAGAGAGAAAACCCAACGCTATTGATCAGCAGGCAGCAAACATCAATCCCTGACTGCACAAGCAAGGGAGAGGTTACTTTCCACCCCTGCTGAGCAGATCCCTCTGGCCTTGCTGCTGCCCAAGGCTCTGCTGGGAGCTCCCCTGGCAGGCACATGCTGCAGGGTACAAAGCTGCCCTGGCAAGAGCTGAACAGCTCTTTCTCTATCAGATTTCTCCCAATTCCCACAGCCACCAAGACTGAGGCAGCTGGTTCAAGCCATTAATAAGATGACAAGCAGTCCGGACAAGCCTGCAGTTCATAAACACTGCAGAGGCTGAAGCTTCCAAGGAAGTCTTCCTCCAGGTTCCCCAGTCTGAAGAGCGCTAAGGCAATGCAGCATTGCACAGCAATTCTCCTTACAGGAAGCCTATTCATGGGAGCCATTTGCACCACAAATGAGTGCCAAGGATATTAAGAGAAACGTGATGGGAAAGGGACACAGGTACAAAGTGGTAAGAAAGCACCTTATATGTGCTGTGAACTCTGAAGAAAGAAGCTTTAGACATCTTTAGGTTTTCTGGAGAGCTAAGCAACTCGGACTATGCCCAGGACATCTGGACTACTCCGAGCCAGACAGGAAGTGAAAACATTTCACAGATGCTTTCATTTACATAGATATTTGCAGTGCATAACTGACAAGGTGTGTAAGCGTCATCACTTCTATTTTCCAGATAGGAAAACGACACGGCAGAACTCTGCAGCTCTGCTAAGTGGCAGAGCAAGAAACAGAGCCTTCATCTCCCACTTTGTGGGGCTGAAAAGCACCCTCTGAATCACACTGCCTGCCTGACGCTGTGGGGCCAGCAGCAGCACAGAGCCCTGCTCCAGAGAAGTTCTGGGAGGAGCAGGTCCTTGCATGCTGGGATGGGGAATGCTGCAAACACCTCCTACATGAGCAACCCCATACACTGCTTACACTGCAACAGGATCACAGGCGTCATTAGAGGCAACACCAAGCTCAGATGCAGAACATTAACACCGTAATAACACTCAAGATCACATGAATCTGGTTCTGAATGACGGTTCTTGAAGCTTGGTTATTTCAATAAAAGATAAAACCAGAGTTATTATTGTAACCAAAGAAGGAGCACCTCTTGAACATGTCCCTACTCCTCTGCCTGCTTCACAGCCCACTCCAAACTCTGAACAAGATCACTCGAGGCTTTTGTGCAGCCTCCCAGCCCACATACAGGTAGGAAGAGCTGAAGAACTCACCCCGCAGCAGAACTCTTCCAAAAAAATCACTATATTCCCACACAATAAGTGCCTGGGGGAGGCAAAGTCCCAGTGCAAGCTCTTCAAATCTGTATCTATTCACTCCTTGGAGCACCATCACTACAATTCCCATCTAAAGGTCTCAGTGGCTACCTGGGAAGGATTCCTCCACCGAATCTCTTCAGTAAGAGTGTTAACAGCACAAATACTCGGTAGTTTACTCCTCTTAAGTGCTACCCACCTGAAATCCGAAGGCTGTTGAGGGTGCTCCCAACAGCTGACTGAAGCCTGGCAGACATCCGAGATACTACAGTCCAACAGAGTGGGCCTCTTGACCAGATCCTAGAGGTTGTTATCAAGTCCTCGCTTTACTCCCAGTTATTTTTCCTGTAGTTCTTCACACTTAAGCCTGGCTCAGCTGCCCGTTTCAAACCTGGTCATCGTCTCTTCCCTTTCACCCAAGGTACGACTTTTCATCAGTCCCCCACAAATTAACACCTGCAGTCTCCCAAAGATGCAACAGGGAGCCCACCCCCCACTTCCACCCCTTATCACCTTCTCAGCCTACCAACACTCTCCTGAACATTTAAGTGTTGGAATCAAACCACAGACATCGTATTTTGGCTGCAAGTTAAATGAGCCCCTGCAGAGCTGCATATACACCTTTTAGCACCTTTGGTCCTCACTCACCCCACAGCATGGCAGCACAAGCAGCTTCACAACCGACCAGCGCCACATTACAGAACAACACAGGGCCACTAAAGCAGCCTCCGGTCCACTTCGGTTATTGTCCAAATGCTCCCAGATAAAAAAAACCGATCAGGATTTAACAGCTCTACAGATCAGTATCTGAACAGCTTTGCTCTGAAATAAACAGCTCATAAGCTCCAACTGCTCTGTTACTTTTGCACAAGAAGTACACGTGCAGGCAGGGAACATCCTGAATTCTAGTACAACTTACTAATAGAACATGAGCCCAGTAAATGTTTCAGTGAGGCTGGATATAATGCAATGTCCTGCTTTAGCCCCATTTTATCCTTTTGAGGGAAGGAAAAACTCTTTAACCAACCCAGATGTGTGCAAAACCCACCCTCAGAGGTGGTAACAAAGTCACTTAATTTCAGAAGTTAGAAAAGGCTGTTCTGTGATGGGGAGAGCTGCAGCTCCCCAGCCTTTACCTGTTCTCTGTGCCCTCACCTCATTGTCTGATACTTGACAGAAGCATCCTTCTATTTCTTCTGCTCCAAAGGAGAAATTAGTGATAAGGAGCTGTGAAATTATCCACCAATTAGGAGAATGAGTCAGTGACACACGAAAAACAAAACCCACTTAACAAGGCAGGATCAGCTTAAGAGCAAAGTCTGATACTGAGACAACAGCTCAGTGCCAAGTTGCAGAATAAATGAGGAATGTAGTAAAAAGAAACAGGGAACCAGAGAGGTCCAGCCCTTGGAAGAAACTCTCTCCTAAAGTTACCAACCTGTATCACTAAGTTCCTCCTGCTCATACTGCTTTTATTCCTGAACTTTCATGTTTTCCAATATTAAAATACACAATTTTAAGTGGAAACACCGCAAGAGCAAAATCTCTTTGTAGACTACCATCATAAATGAAAAAAAAAAAAAAAAAAAACAAAAAAAAAAAAAACCCAAAAAACAAAACACAAAACCAAAAGGTTTGCTATTATTTTCAGCATTTAAACCTAGGCTGACTTGCTCTTAAATACTCTCAATTACTCAGGTAAGCACAATGAAGGCCTTGAGCAAGAAGCACTCTTGAACAGGCAGGTAATTCTGACCTGGATCATCTCACACCTGCAGAGCACAGCTCAGGCTCCTTGTTCTCCTCAGCCACACCTCAGGTGTGACTCCAGCTGGAGGAGGCCACACACGGGCACTGAGGGCTGTCTGTCCTGTGCCATCACCCAGGCACTCACACAAACGCAGCCTCTACCTTCAATAAATAAAGAAATTAGCCTTTGAAGTCAGGCTTTACACAAAGCTTTATTAAAAGGTTTTATTAAGATGTCACTATAAAGTGAAATAACTTTAATACAAAATATTTAGGAATATTACTCACTTACTGAAACAAAAATACTTTTAAACCCTCTGTGTCCCTTCCAGCATCTTTATGGACTATTTACTCACTTTTCCAGTTTCAGCCAGCTGGCTGAACTGCCCTTTTAAGCTCTCATGCACACACAGAAAAAAGAAAAAAAGCTCAGAGTGCATCCAAAAAAATGCACTGTAAGAGCAAAGAAAAAATCTCCGAATTTAGAAAAAACAAGGCACCAAGGCACTATATAAAGACAAATTTGGAAACCCATACGAAACACGTGTTTTGATTTCTCTCTTTTTTTAAGGTATCTGTCAAATCATGTAAAAATTTGTTTTCTTAACAGTGAAGACTGCTGAAAGCATCCTCAAATGTGTGATACCTAGTTTACTCAACCATGCAGAAAAGCATAGCAGACTAATGAACAAAAAAAAAAGTAATGAACTTGTACTCAAAATTAAGCACAAAATCAAAAAACAGCTAACAGCAGATGTACTCACACTGGCTTGCAAAGCCAACAAAGCAGCAACTCCAAACAGTATCTGCAATTTTTCTGAGTATTTTTTATCTGAACTTTTAAATTTTAACAAGAAAAACATTATGGATTGTTTACTGTAACCTCAAAATATTCTGCTAACTAGAAAAAGCTTCTTAAGCCAGAGACCCAAAAGAAACAGCATCACCCATGATGAACCCACAAAGATCTCATGGACCACAGATGAGCTCCTGATAAAACCTAGGCTCATTTACAATGCTTCACTGGGAGTGAAAAATGCATGTAAGTATTTCATATTTCCAGTCAGAAATCAGCCTGAAAACATCACTTTCCATCCTCTCTTTAAATTCCACTTTCAGAATATGGCCTTACCTTCCCTACCTCTTCCAGGTGACTTTACTCCCAGTCTCTGGCTCAGAGCACGAGTTTTTGGAACACTGGGGTTTCACTATCTCAGTGACCACTGAACATGGAAAAGGCAAGTACAAAAGTAATGTCCTGGCCAGTTCATACCTGAGAAACCTACTCATCAGGAGTTGATTCTCCAAACTTGGGCTCTCCAAAACAGGGACCAGCCATTTATCCATCATGGAAGAGCCCATTCCAGTGGAGGTGTCAAGTGAATCTGTAAGATAAGGCTTAACAAACCCAAAACTTCCACTATATAAACCTGGATTCGGTGCTAGAAGGGGTGGGATGCCTTCCCCCCAGGAGATGATGCAGACACTGCAGTGTGCTTACACTTTATACCTGTTCCTAGAAAGAAACAAAACTACTAAATCCCTAAACGTTGACGTTTACTGTACCTTATAACCCCAAACACCAGCAACATCAATAAATGAACATTTATCTGATGAGTAGATACTCAATGTGTATCTCACCCTTTGCACATCCAGAAGACAGAAACCAAACAAAACAACTTTCCTAACAAACCCCACAATTTCCAGCTCATTCAAACCCCTTACGGCAGCTTTGACTTTAGAGATCGGGGCGGGGGGGGGGGGGGTTTGTAAAGAAAAAACCCTCTAAATTCACAACCAACACACTAAAACCACCCCCTGGAGAAGATGCTCAGCACGTGTCCCAGGACCCGCATTAGGATTTCCCCAGCTTGCAGCACAGCTGCTCCCACACAAAAATTAGAAACTCCTTGAACAAAAAAAAAAAAAAAAAAAAAAAAAAAAAAAAAGCCCTAAAACATCTTTCCAAACCTACCAAACGAGCTCGCCCAGCGCACAAACTCCATCCTCGCTCCCCCCCGCCCCAGCCGCATTTCGGCCTCAGCGGCCCTTTTGTAGCTCCCGCACAACAACAAACCGGCCGAGCCTTCTGGATGCCACCCCCCCTTGTTTTGCTGAGACACACACACACACACACACACACACACGGCGCGACAAAAATATCTTTGTGTCACACTCCAGACGACGAAAAAAAACAACCTGCCTTTGCGGCGGGGAGCCCCCCGGCCTGGCTGCACCCTCCGGGCAGCGCAGCGGGGCGGGGGCGGCTCGGCCCCGGGGCCGCAGCCCGGACAAGGGGCCCCGAGCCGGGCGGCCCCGCCAGCGCCACCGGGGATGGGCCCGGCCAGGCCCCGCGGCGGCCCGGTCCCCACAGGGAGAAGGGGGGCGGTTCGCACAATAAACACCGGCGGTACAGCAGCGAGAAACCGGGGCGAGACTCCCCCCAACCCGCCCGGGGGACCCGCCCGAGCCGGGAGGCCGCGGGGTGCCGCAGCCGCTGGCTCCGGCTCCATTTTAGCGCTGCCTCGTCCCACCTTCCCTCTCCCTCCCCTTCCTCCTCCCCCCCGGCCCCACTCACCGCCCCGAATATCCGCGGCCGCCGCCGCCGCCGGCCCCCGATACCCACCTGTGGTGGTGGCGGGGAGCCGGGGGTGCCTGCGGAGCCGGGTGCGGAGGGACGATGGGCGCGGGGCGCGGCGGATGGCGGCGGATTGCGCGGGGCGGCGGCGGCGGCTGCGGCCGATCCGGGCACTCGCTGCCTCCTCCTCCTCCCCCTCCTCCCGTGCCGGCCCGGCCCCGCCGCGCAGCGCCACCTGCAGGGCGCCGCCGGCAGCGCGGGGGCGGCGCTGAGGAGGAGCTCCCTCAGGGGGACAGGGAGCGGCTGGAGAGGGTCCTGTGAGTGTGAGGGGCACCCAGAGGATTTGGGGCTGGAGAGCGTCCTTGTGAGGGGCACCCAGAGGATTTGGGGCTGGAGCAGCTCTCTGATGAGGAGACACTGCGGAGCTGGGCCGGGTCAGTCTGGAGAAGGGAAGGCTGAGAGGGGATCTCAGCAATCCATGGCGATATCTCCCCGGCGTGTCCGAGGATGGTGCCAGACTCTCTTCAGTGATGCCCAGTTGACAGGATGAGGAGCAATGGGCATAAACTAGAAGACAAAAAGTTTCCCCCAACTTCTTTAGGTTGAGGGTGCTGGAGCTCTGGAATAGGTGCCCAGAAAGGGTGTGGAGTTTCCCTCCCTGGAAACATTCCAAACCCACCTGGGCATGTTCCTGTGTCACCTGCTCCAGTGCAGTGACCTGCTCCTGCACCAGTGTAGGTGACCCTACACTGATCTCCAGAGGTCCCTTCCAACCTCAGTTAATCTGTGATTCTGTCAGCTCCCCTCAGAGGGACACCGAGCTGCTGGACTGGATCTGGAGGAGGGCAACAAGGAGGATTGGGGGACTGGAGCATCTCTTATGAGGCAAGGGTTGTCACTGCAGGGTTCATTCCTACAACCATCTCATCCCCCTGTGCCAAGGATGATGTCTCTGAGGGGATACCGGAATTTTTTCCCTCACATTTTTATGACCCCAGAGCCACAGGGGACGTGGGGTGATGACAGGCCCATGAGGATTCCTGTCCAGCCTGAGAGGGAGCAGAAAAACACCACTGAGGGCTGCCTGCTGTTCCCCCGTGGTTTCATGGGCAGCAGGTTCAAAGGCATCCTGGAGGAGCTGCCCCTTGGAAGGACTTCCGTTCAGAAATATCTTTTAATTTGTTCTGTCATCAAGGATGATGGAAATGAATGCAGTAGAGCAAGGCGGTCGCTCCTCTCCCAAAACACTCCACAGAGCCATAAAACATCAACAGCCTTACCAGCAAACACAGTGCCTGCTTCAGCTTCAGGTCAACACAACCTGAGCAGCAGCAGCACAGGCAAGAAATTGGCACTAGAGAGAGTGTTGTGAAAGTTACTGCAAATTGCACTTCCTCTGCCCAGTGGATCTTTTATAGCTTTGGAGATGTGGTCTCCTTGCACCCAAGGACAGAGCAGCCTCTCTCTAATTCTCCTTCCCTGTCAGAACACACACAGGTGTCTGTCAGTGTGACATTTATTTGGTGACAGAAGGCCAGACTGCAGGTACACACATGCATTTATTTCTTAGAGACTGTTCAGCAGTTCAGAAAAATTGTGCACACACACACACATATATATATAACATATATGGGACAAGCACCTGGGCAATTGCTGGTCTCATGCAAATGCACTCTTTAGCTCATTCATGGGTCACCAGTCATATGCTGTCACCCCACATGCCCTTGCCCATGAAGGGAAGGTGGCTTTAGAGGAATTTTGCAGCACATTTCCCAGAGCAGGCGATGCCTCAGGAGGAACAGCTCCCACCTCTCTCCATGTTACAGGAACAGTGTAAGGCCGAGCAGCCGGATTGCTGCTCACAAGAGATATGTCTGATCTCAAACAGTCATCAAGAGTAATGCAGAGGGAAGAAATGCATGAACAGCTTTCTGGACCATATGGGATGTTCCTACAGTTGATCTGCACTGCTATTGAAGTTGCCAGGCACTGAGCTACCAAGAGATGCACCAGCGCTGCTGAAAAGCATCACCTGGCTGTCCTTTTCTGCATATCACAGTATTACAGCACTCCTGCCCCTTTGGTGTCCCATCTCATCTCTCCACAAGTGTTTTGTCTGTCCAGAGACAGGAGACTAATACCTTCCACTTCTCTCCCTACAGGAGCCCAACCCTCCTTCCCAACATTCCCAAACTCCTGCTCTCATCAGCTCGCTGGCAGCTGAGGCATTAGTCTGGTCCCCTTAATTCTTTCTTTCCCCATTGGTCAGACAAGTACACACACATACAAAGAGCTCCTCTAACCTGCTTCCTGCCCATGCAAACTTCACTGTCCTCTACAGGAGTAGCTGCAGACTCACAGTGACAGGAGACCACCCAAAGGCATCACCATTTCCCTTCAGGAGATCAGGAATGTGGGATCCCCTCACTTTCAGTGACTCATGCAGACACCTAAAACCCCCACCATCAGCAGGTGACTCACACAGGTTTGTCCAGGTCAGCACTATCCACACCTGCTGCTGTAATAAGCAGTTCTCCCAAGGTCTCCAGTGCATCTCCAAGGCAACGACCAAGGCCAAGGGAATAGATGCAGCAATTAAAGAAAAAATTAATGCAAACTGTTGTGGTGATCAAAAGGCCAAAGTAAACAAATGAAAGACAATTGTACATTCATTACCAGGTGTGTACACCGCAGTGCCCACAAGCTCCTGGCTTTTCCACCTGTGCCCAGCAGTGTGCCAGAGCCAGCTCTGGAATTCTGCAAGTCTGGCTCAGGACTGCATTAGGGCTGGATTTTCCACCCCCTCACTGTTCAAAGCTGGGCACAATCTGGATAGTCAGAGGACACAGCTTGTCTCTGCCACCACAGGGGAGAGTGTGGCTCCTCTACATCCAGGTCAGCTACATGTGGTCTGTGGGGACACACATGGATCAGACCTTGGCATAAGGTGAGGAGTTCCTTCTGGTGCTCTTTGAAAGACCTGCACCACCTCTCACCAGCCTGTGTATGATTCAAAACAACTGGTGTAAAGTGAGAGCTGGTAGGATTAGACCCACAATAGACTGAGAGGGAGGAGTGTCAACAACGAGAAGCAGTTGGGCAGAGACTGAAGAACAGGTTTCATCTGTATGAAATTCAGTGCATAGCTCTGTTGTCCTAGGGTCACCTAAACCTAAACCAGGACATCTGTGCAAGATCCATTCTGGAAAAACAGCTCACCCACTCTGATTTTTCACCTGTTCCAGAGTCCTTACCAAATTATCCCCTGGACAAGAGAGTCAAGCTCAGGAGTGTTCTGCTTCCTCCTTGCAGGACTAATTACAAGTGAGAGCAGAAATCCTGCTGTGTGCTTCATCCTTCCACTCAGGAGAAACCTGCCAAACACAAAACACCCATTACAGAGGACTTAGAGCCCTCGTATAGGATATACATCCACAGAAATGTCTTCTGGTATAAGGCCTCTTAGAAATAATAGAATTTCTATTATATTCTGCACCTTCTACAAAAATTTGCTCTGCATCCATCAATCCCTGCCCCTGCCTTGCACCAAGCAGGGTGATTTACAGGCTCAGTGCTCCTGTGCCATTTTGCTATCACTTTGTTCAGCTGTAAATGGCAGCCTGCACCACAGGACAGGGCCTTACTGCCCTCGCAGTCATTCACAAAACTCCACAACACACTTGGATAAAGCAAAGTGATCCTTCTCTGTTCCCCATCCAGAGGCCATTTGGCACCACAAAGTACACATTTACCTTCGAGGGTCAGGTCACAGTCCTTCAGTTTTCCATCTGTCTCAGCCAGCAGCCAACATCAGCTGCTGCAGGAGAAACACTCAATGGTCAGTTGTGGAATAACCTGTCCAGGGGAAAATACGCTTTATAATTCCGTGAGGTAGGAGCTGTTTATGCCTTGAAGCATGAAAATCATTTCAAATTCAGTTGTGTCTAAATCAAGAGTGCC
Source organism: Molothrus aeneus (assembly GCF_037042795.1). NCBI lineage: Eukaryota > Metazoa > Chordata > Aves > Passeriformes > Icteridae > Molothrus > Molothrus aeneus. The sequence goes on along the minus strand of NC_089664.1, from coordinate 6,992,600 downwards.
TCGTGCCTGCACTGAATTCATTAGCTTATCTGAGACAGCTACAGGGAAATTCAAGCCTGCAACTAAGTGAGCAGGGCCTTAGGACCCAAAACCCAGTCAGCAAGAACATCAATAGAGTTGAGCTGTCATATTTGAGAGGTAGGAGAGAAGACATGAGTAGCTCTGGCAGCTCTCTGTAATCCCACGTATGAGGCTGTGTTATCCAAATATAAGGAAATGTTTTGAAAGCCAGACCTCAAGCAGAACAAAGGGACATTGGGTCTCAAATAGAAAAGATTTTTCCCCCCTCTTATTTAAGACCGAATATCAATGGAGATGCTTTGTAAGAAGAAAGAGGTATTCTGATGAGAGAGGAAGCTGGAGTCTCTCACCTGTCTAAGCTGTAATGGAGTATGAAATACTAGGAATGGAAAAAGAGTATGAAAACCCAGGAATCTTGGCCTGCATTCCAAACTGGGTTACTCGTAATAATTGTGTTACTTACTGCTTCTTCTAGCTGCTGGATCAGGTAGAGACTGTTGATTTTTATTCCTTTGCAGCCCATGGGAGTTGCAGGCTCTGTATGAAAACAAGATGCCATGGAAGCGTTTGTTTGCCAGGCTATTGTTTGTCCTTTTAAAGGCTGCAGACCCACTCCATTCTTCATGAGAAAATGCTGGCTGCCTGAAGGACAAACCAAAATGACTATTTAAGGCACTAAAAATGGAAATCATTTAAAACAGAGCTGATTAAAAGGAAGAAACTATTCTTCCAATGAGAAGTGAATTGCTTTCAGCTGGCCTGAGCACTGAGCTTTGCTTGCAACAAAACCCAAATACCAGTTGCCTGATAATGCAAGTATTTTGGAGGCACTTCATCAGCCATGAGTTCGGTTTTTCCTTGTGCATAACTGCAAAACAAGTCTACTGCTTCTGCTCATCCTGGCTCAGTGATTTTTCCTTTGGCTGGGCTGTTCAGAAGACAGCAAGGCTGTTCTTTAGTCAGATTTTAAAGCCTAGCCTTTCTTGCTGCATCCACTTGGAAGCCCTCACAAAACCTTGGTTGCTTAAATAGCAAGAGATTAAAAAAAAAAACCAAAAAAACAAGAAACATCACACACCTTTCTTACAATGTGACAGCTTGTGTTCTTCAAAAGACTCCAAAGATTGTTGGTGGCATGCTGAGTTTTCAGCACCTTCAGAAAAGAGGGGGAAATAGGGAGATGGAGGTGCAAGTACTAAAGTTTTGTCAGGGAAAGACTTGGGAGTATTTTTCAATACAACACTTCCAAAACACACAGAAAAACACTTGTAGAAGGACCTAGTTTTTTTCAGTTAGCACCTCTGTTTGCTTTATCAAAGCCCCTTCTTCAAAGAGGTTGGAAAAAAATCCAAGACAAATAAGGGGATAGAGTTATTTAACATAGGGTCCTACCAGGTGTATCTCAAAACACAAAGGAATATTTCTGAGGAAGGCAAAACACTCCTGTGTTAGATCAACCTGACTCTTATGACAATTCATAATATAAAAACATCAAACTTCTTTCACTCTAAATCTGACGATCAGTCCAGATTTAAACTACAAAGTAATTTTGTTTCCTACCTTGAAACTCTCATCATGACTATAGTTGCAGTCAGGATGTGAGCTCAAGGACACATTTGGGTTCATGGTTCCAACCTTCCATCACAACAATCTGATTCCTCCCGTCCATGTTTGGTGAGACAGCTACTGTTTCATAGTTCAAAAATATCTTCTTCACCCTGACAAAGGGAAGTATCAGCTGCTTCTGAATGCTCTGGAGCTGATGAGAATGGATGGATTTTGGTAGAGCTTCAGCCCCTGCTGTAAACAAGCCAGCTCTCGCTGTCCCTGCCGAGCGCAGCTCTGATCAGTGATGGGATGATCACAGCCCAGCCAGCATGTGAATCCTGCACACGTGCAGAGACAGAAATGGTAACTGCAATTAACAGGCTGCAGGATGCACTTCCACAGCCCTGAAGCCAAGGCCGTTGTTTGGAGCTGCAGAATTTCCTTTTTCATGGGGAATTCATGAAATAACTCTCTACTGAGTGGTTTTTTTCTCATTACTAGATTTGTCCCTTCCGTCTCAAAAGGGACACGTGGTCCCTTTTGAGTTCAGCTTCTTCTTTAATTATTAACACAATTCCTAAATATTTCAGTGGGTGCTGACTACCTCTGCTCAGGGAATCAGCATCAGCCCCCAAAAGCTCCATCCCTCCTGTGTCTCCATCCCTGCATCCCTGCTCCCTTCAGGAACGGCTCCATGGCTCGGGGTGTAACTTCCCACGGGACTTTGGCTCGTGGTGGAGGCACAAGGGACTCGGGGTGGGGCTCGCAGGGGCCGGGGCACCGCCGTCCCGGGGGCTGCTCGGGGCTGCCCTCCCGGGGCCGCGATCCGGGGCGGCGGCGACATCCCGCCGCGTCCCCACTAGATGGAGCGACAAACCCAGCCTGGAGCCGCCGGCGGGCCAGCCCCGCTCTCCCCCGTGTCCCCAGTCCCGGCTCTGCGTGCCCCGCTGGCAAGGGGACTCGGAGGGTGGCCCCGGCAGCGGCCAAGCGCCGCTCCCGCATCTCCACCCTCTGTGTCGGGGGGACAGCCCAGGGTCCCCGCGGAACGCTGGGCTCACACCCCGCGCTGGTGCTCAAAGAGGCGGCCGAGGTGTCGAGCAGATGCTGTGCCACGTGGGAGTGGGTTTGTCTCGGTGCTATGGGCACCTCCGTTTTGTTATTTGGAACCCAGGCGGCGCTGACGAACGAGCAGCAGCCGTGGGCAGCGCAGCCGGACTCACCCTCACACCGAATCACCCCGCAGCTTTGCTGAGCCCTGGGGCCAGGGCTCTTTGTGTAATGTGGTGGGGATGTGGGTGTGCTACAGCCCACACCGGACACGAGAAACCCGGGCAGCCCTGGTCTGTCTGTGCTCACCAGGGCTGGCAGGGACCCCCAGCAGGCTGCTTGCAGCCCGGGTGCTCCCTTCGGAACTGACCAAAGTCAGATTGCATCATCACCACGGTTTTGTTGAAGGTGCCATTCTTTCCCCTCAGCTCATCTCCAAGGGATCTGTGACTCATCTGCTTCGCCCTCACAAGCCTGGGAAGAGGAGCAAAGGAGGCAAAGGCTGTGACCACAGAAGAGGTTCAGCAGAGACAGATGGAAACTCAGTGGCTGGCAGACCCTGTCCTGTCCAAATAGACACAGGGGCCAAGTGGCACCAGGGTTTGCAGCAGCCTGAGGACACCCAGTGTGTCCCAGCCTGGGGAGGGAGTAGGTGGCACTGCTGATACCACACTCCAGGAGGCCAAGCTCACCTGTCCTGCAGCCTGGAGCAGAACTGATTTTAGACATAAAAAACAGAGGATGTGGGACAAGGATGCAATGGGGCTGACTTCAGCAGGAGCCTCTCCTGTGCTGCAGGAGGTGCAGAGGCCTTGGGTCTCTCCAGATCCCACCATGAACCTCACACCATTCCTGCCCAGCCTTGTGGGCGAGCATGGGGTGTGTGGGCTGGCAGGAAGGAGCTCCTGCCCTTGCCTGGGATGTGCATCTCACTTCAGAGGAGGAGAGCCAGGCAGTGCCAGGGCTGGCAGGCGCTGCGGTGGGAGCACAGCCAGGGGGTTATTAATAACCTGCTGAGTCAGGGGGGGCTCTTGGGTTTCAGGATCACAAGACAGGCGCTGAGCAGCTCAGATGGATCTCCCTCATTCCTACTTTTTACATTGACAGGGACAACTGCTAAGATGACCTCGTTCTCTCTGCAGGACAGCTCGGCCCCATCCTGACAGTCACTGCACCCAGCAGGGATGCAGGGTTTGGACTGGAGCTGAAGTGACCCCAAAAATACATGTCCTGTCCTAAAGGAATTAAACAAGGAGGGCAGGGGCAGAGACACACAGGATTGATGAGCTATGTCAGGACATAGCAGCCATAACAACCCTGTTCCTCATCAGTGTGATCAAATCACATCATGGAGAGAAAAATGAGTACCAAAGGCCTACTGTCCTGCTTCCTGTGCAACCCCCAAAAAGGCTGTGACTGAGGCTGGCATCTGCTCCTACCCAACAGGATGGAGCCAAGGACTTCATAAGATTCAAAGATAATTTGGAGGATCTTGCATTTCAGTGTCTAATTTCAAGAGTTTTGCAGGAGATGAAAGGTCTCAGGGGATAGAGCAGCTCTAGCAGATAGGGCAGCTCTAGCAAGGGATGGGATCAGACCTCTCAGAAAGCACATTGTCCCAGCCTGGCTGCCACAGCATCACCTGTGTTTCTGTTGAAGCTCTTGGCTGAGACAGGCTGAGCTCTGCTCTGGGGTGATTCCTTATGCATCACTATGGAAAAGTAGTCGGTGATGTGGAACAGATTAACTTTCAGATGCAGCAGCCCATGGTAGCAGTGTGCATTGCAGCTCAACAGCTTCTCTCTCTCACAAACACAGTCCAAGAGCAGACAGAGTGCAAAGAACCATCCCCAGGCCTGAGCCTGGCCCTCAGGGGTGCTGCCAGGGCAGGGGGTGCAGGGACCCCTCACACACATGAGCTCCCATTATTTGCTGCTCTGTGTGCTGGGATCTGGGCGCTGCCACAGCTCCTCAGCCCCACAACCCACTGGTGTCAGGGTTTGCCTGGCCCTGCTCCCCCTTCCCCATCCTACCCACCCTCGGGTGTGCTGGAACACGTTGCCTATCAGGAAGAAGAGCACTCTGGCTCTTGCTGGCAGGGTGTTTCAGGCTGGCAACATCTCCAACAGCTATTTTTTCACCCAGGTCAGGACCAAAATAAGCCTCTCACCCATCCCCAGCAGCTGTTACAGACATCACCCCGGCCACGTCGGTGTTCCCTGGCCCCTCTCCTGTCACAGTGCTCAAATCCCAGCGCCTGCAATTGCTGTTGCTGTAGCTGCCACTTGCAGTGGCTGAAATAAGTGAAGTGCTGAAGCTCTGCTTGACTCCTGTGTCCCCAGAGAGGTCTCATTTCATTGTATCAGGCTGCCTGAGCCGCTGAGCCCCGTTCGTTTCAATTAGCCTGGTAGCTCTCCAATCCTATTTACCTTTATGAATGTGTGAGCATCTTGCTGCTTCCCACAGCAGTCAGATTAAAGGGTGAGCGAGGAATCACACACTGCATCCCTTGCAGGGCAGACTCACAGCAGTGTATTTCCTGCAGTGAGTAAACTGAGACACAGATAAAACCATATCCAAGGGACACAGCAAACCTCATTGAGCTGGGAGCAGCCTGCAGTGGTAACCCCAGATTAGCCAGAAACTCAGTCTATATCTTTTAGCTTTAAATAAATATTTTACATTTTAGGTGATGCATCTTTTGCCAGATAAAAGATAGAAGAGCCTGGAAAGGCTGTAGTCCCTCAAGTCTCCTTTTTGACTAAGTGGTCCCTCCCTGCAGGACCTGTCCTGAGGTCCACGTTCCCCACTTGGATTTTAACAATCATTAACCATCTCAACACATTCCAGCACTTAAATAGGCTCCTTGAGAGGGAGAGATAAGGTATCAGCTTTCCGGTTCATCTTGCCAGCCTGTCTGCAGCAGATAAGCATGTTGGGCAGCAGGAAAGAGGTTATCTAGAAAGGAAGCTGAGCAACAGTTGCTGTTATTGCAGGAGGCTTTGAAAAAAAGTCACCCCACCAGGAATCCCACGAGCCATACAAGCCCTTCCCGCTGGAACGTGATTGATGGTTGGAGTCCAGCTGTGCCTTCCTCCCGGCCTGGGAGGCATCTTCCCGTGGGGAGGGCAGAGCTGCCGGGGTCGGGCTGTCCCAGGGAAGGTCACATCAGAGGCAGGTGCCCAGAAACCTGTTGCTTTCCCTCTCTCCTGCCCTGCCCCTGCTCTGAGGAATAGCAGCAGGAGGGGGTTGGACCGGCGTCCCTGCTGCCCTTTCAGCACATCTTGAGTTGTTCAGGGCTGAGGAGTCTGCAAGAGGGAGCTTTTCTGCCCCAAACTGAGGAACTGCTGTTGTGGGTTGTGCATGGGGTACCTGGAAACCAGCACTGATCTCCCAAGGATCACTGCAAGAGGGGAAAGGAGCTCCTGAGAATTCTCAGCCTTTCTTAACCCAAGCATCACCTTGCTTTTTGTGATGGGAGAGGAGAAACAAGCCATGTTGGGAATGGAGGCTCATTTACCCCTAGTGAAAGATGTGCTTTTCCTTTGGACCGAGTGCTTGTTCATTCATCTTCCTGCCTGTACCATGCTTGCTTTTTTGCAGTTGCAGAAATGATGCATATCAGCTAGGAAAAAAAAGGCAAAAAAAAAAAAGGCAAAAAGCAGCCATTTCCACTCAAATTCCCAGGCCCCCTTTCTGCTTTCTGGTTATCACCCAGGGACAAAAGACCCCTGATCACAGACAAGCTGGTTCAGGAAATGGCCTGAATTGGGGGCTGCAGAACAATTACTGGAGCAAATCCTGCCAGGAAGTGCTCTGAACCCACTCAGCCACCTTCTCCACCCTCTGGACCTGCCACCTCCCTCCTGCCTCCCCTTCCAAGGCATCCTCATGGCATCCCTCCACATGCCCCTGCATTTTGCTGATTCCCATTAATCTGTGTTTTATATAACCCCTGGCTTGTGCTGGACACAAAGGCGACGCATTACTGTGCTATTAATACACAACTCAAGGGTTAGGATTTAAAGCAAATAAAGCCCCCCACAGCCAGGAGAAGCAATCCATGACAAACCAGTGCTGGCAGCTCCAAGGTGCAAATTGCAATGGAGAGAGGGCACCCACACCCAGATACCAGAGGCTGATTCTTTAATCACACTGCATTGAGTGTGTTTAACTATTGCACAGCTCCTTGGCTGGAAGCAAACATCACTGAATGCCCAGAGCACTTTGGGCTCTGGGCAAGTGTTTCATGAACATCCATCATTTTAGTTCTCAGTCTCTGTTCCCATTGCTTTTCATTTAATTAATTTCTGCAGGTCTGGCTTACCAGCACTGATGGTCTTGCACAAAACTGCTGGTCCTGGGAGAAGAGAGGAAATCAGAGAGAGTCCCAAGGGCATGGGGATATTGGAGGGATGGGACTCAGGGCAAGGGCAATTTCTGAGGAATGGAAACCAGCTGCACCTGTTTGCAATTTGTTAGAAAAACTGTGATAGATCCCTCTGCAAAGCCCAAGTCCCATCCTCCAGAGAAGCTCAGAGGAATCACAGTGAAAAGGGAAGAGCACTGGCATTTCCAATGGCCCTGAGCCCACAGGCTGGCCAGCAGCATCTGCTGCAGGGTTCCCACACGTGATCCCAGAGCTCTGGAGCCCCCTGGGAGCTTCAGCCAGTTTGTTCCAACACTGCAATTAGCACTTCATCATGGCCAGACTGTGAACAAAGGCTGTAATACCACCCAGCCTGCTAAGAACCAGGTATTTTTCAGGGAAAGTTCTTTTTTGGAGGGATTGCGGCCCCCCCAGGCCATTGAGCATCTCCTCTCTGCAGCAGGGTTCAAGCACGGATCAGCCCCGCTCAGGCTGTGTGAGGTTAATGGATTTCAAGCGACTCCTGTGATTAACTTTTCCTAAATCTCCAATTCTTTCGTGCCTTCTATTTTTATAAAAAGAAAAGGGGAGGGAGGCGGTATTTACAAGGGATTTCACTCAAATAATGAAATAAATGTGATCAGCCGAGGGACCTTTAATCCGCTTTGACTCCTGTGTCTTGGGGAACCAACGAGCACCGAGATCTTTGCTGCTCCCAGCGAGGCACAGAATGAAAAACCCCATCCCTGCCTGTCTGGGGGGCAGAGCCCCAGCATCATCCCTAAATCGAGCACTGTCTGCAGACACGGGCACAGCAGCCAGGCACTTGGGACAACAGCAGAGAAAAACACCTCTCTGGTCACCTGTTCCCACCTTGCAGCCTGCCTGTCCATGTCTCTGCCTGAAGTCCAGTGTGCTCAGGCAAGAACTGGCTGCATCTCTGGTTCATTTGACCAAAATCACATAAAAGGCATCATCTGTGTTCATGTATCTTTTGTGTTGCAGCACCCTCTGGAATATATATGTGTGAAGGGGAGACACTGTCCCATTTCCTTAGGCTTTGCCCAATATATTAAACTGGAAATTACATGGTTAATTAGTACTCTAATTTAAAATCCTAACCGAAAACCATGCAGGTGATTTCCCCTAATTGGAATGAAACCCTTAGATCTTCAAAAGTGAGTTTGTGGCTGCCAGGGATGTCCTGTAGGGTTTGGTGCTGCAGAGAGCAGTGCCAGGGCTGTGACAAGAGCTGGGGCTCCTGCACTGAGCTCCTGGAAGCCAGATAAACCCATGGGTCCTTTCACCCCCCTCAGAGACATCCTGACTGAACAAAAAGAGTGTGTTTGCCCAAGAAAACCCAGCCTGGGGTGAACTAGAGCTTTTCTAATTCTCCCCTCAATCCTCAAATCTGCCAACCCACCCTCCACCATGTCCCACAGGTCCCTCCCCTTCAGCTGCCTCATCCTGGGAAGGACACAGACAATGAGTGAGTCCTGGGGGACAGAGAGGATCCTGCCACGGCAGGGAGGGCAGCACAGCCCTGACGTGGGAGAGGATTTGTCCTGCCTTCATTTCAGCACAGTCCCAGCCACAAATGGACAAAACAGCTTGTCAGGGAAAAAACACCAGCTTAGGTTGAGGAGAGGAGAACTAAACACCCCAGGCGTGATTGCCACATATGCCCGAAGATATAATCCAGATTTGCTACTTGCCCTGGCCCTGGAACCCTTTTTTTTTTTTTTTTTTGAATTTAATAAATTAAAATCTCTTTTTGCTGCTGAGCATAATCAGCATTAGGGTAAGAGGAGGAGGGGCCTTTCACTGTCCCCTGCAGGATCACACACGAACTCATCATTACAGCAGCCTGGGACTCTCCCAGTGGCACCATGGAGTGCTGATGGCAGCAGTCCCCAGCCCACACACTGCACTTGTCTCCTCCTGGCCATTTTCTTAATTAATCTCTTAGATGAACTGAAAGGCTGAAGATGCCATGGTCAGGACTTCTTCATTCCTTCTGGTTGGACAGGTCTTGGCTTGGAAGGACCTCCCACACCTCACAGGCCTGAATTTGGGGATCTGAAGGTTCAGGCCAAACACTCACATTCCTGGACAATCCTGAAGGAGCTCAAACCATTTGGCTTTTTGTCTCCCCACATTGCCATGTGCACAGAGCAGCCCCAGTGTCCTGCTCCAGCTCACAGGGACAGGGGACAGGCACCCACCATCCCTTGCTGTTGCTATAGAGACAGAAGCTGTTTTTCTCCACAGCAATGCTGGTTGTTTCTAAGCAGTACCTTCAGTGTGGCAGGCAGGGAGAGAGGGATCAGGAATGTCCTGGCTTGCTGGAAGGGCAGCCATGGCTAAGGCAAGGCTCTGCCAGGCCTCTCCTGGTGCCTCTGTGCCCAAATCCACATTCATCTTGTGCAAGGTCTCCCAAAATCTTCCCTTCAGTTGCTGAGGGTATTGAAGTACTCTGAGGGATAAAGGGCACAGGCTGCAGGTGAGCTAAGGAGGAAGATTCCCTGGAGAAACTCTCTGTGGGAGAAAGCCCTAGCCTGTGAATCCCAACTACCCCTGGGAATTGCCCCAGCTCACCTCCCCCTGCTCTCCTGCCTTGCTTTGCTGGGATGAGACCAGCTCAGCTGATCTAACCCACAGTGGCAGCTTCTCCAGGCCATGCTCTCCTGATTACACCAGCAAAGATCAGGAGCAACTCCTACAAAGCCATTCTGCCACCCTGGATATTCCAAGAGAAGACAGCACAAGTGCAAGGAAACCTGGACCTGCTGACACGGCTGAAGAATCATCCAATCTATTTGCAAAGGTTCAGTAAATTCTGGAGCTACAAAGTGAGAGTTTCCCACAAAGGCATGGGAGAAAAGGCAACCCCTGCTCCCTGCCCCTTCAGGAACCTGTCACCTCCAGCCACACATTGGTGCATCCCCCACAGTCGGAGCTCAGAACGTGCTGCCATCCTTGCTAGGGATGAGGATAAACTCTGCACGTGTAATAATGCCTGGAGGGAAGAAAAAGCACCACAGCTCACTTCTTCACAGAAATCTTCGCAGGAGAAGGAGGCTGGCAAAGGAAAACCCTGACGGGAGGGTAGCACATCCCTGCTCCCACACACAGCAGCAGGAGGGAAGCAGGACAGCACCTGCCGCCCCCGCTGCTCTGCCTGCTGCTGCTCCAGCCTCCTGGGACAACCCTGAGCTCTCCCCCTTCCCAACACGCTCGGTGACAGCCCTTCCCAGGGGACAGCTCATCTGTGAGCTCCGTGGGAGGCTTGTGTTGGAAGGACATGGATGCCCCCCTCACTACGCTCCTGCTCCTGCCTCGGAGCCGGCAGCGCGGGAAGCCAGCGGCTCCCAGGGCTCTGTGCTGACATCCCAGCTGGAGACACATGCCAGGGATAGATTTTCTGTTTAGCTTCTTTTCATATTAATCATCAAAGAGCAACAAATGTCAGCAGCTTGCAACAGTCATTAGCTGAATGTCTTCTTCTCACCAGCCCCTGGAGGAAGAGGCCTCCCAGCGTGCAGGGCCAGGTGACAGCACAGGACCCAGCTGACTCCTCCCTGGCCTTGCAAGCCTGGTGAATTTTCCTTGGGATCCACAGGAGGACAGGGATGACAGGACCCCTCCATTCTGCAGGATTCTTCCAGTTAGGAAAGATGTCTGATAGTATCCATCACCTGCCAAGCATCAAACTGTCTTCTGGAGACAGCTAGACCACGGAGAACTGGAACATTCTGTTCAAAAGATGGGATTTTTCTTATGGCAGTTCTGAGGGGGGGGATCCATTTAGGAGACAGCATATTGAGCATGGCCATCACCTGGATAAGGATCCACCAGGCTTCAAGGAGGCCACTTGTCAATAATGGGAAGAAACAGCACCATGTCAGGGCATTATGTCTCCCTTACCAGACCAAAAACTCCTCATGCACCCTCACAGAAGAGGTTTTCCTTCAGTGTTCTGAGCACCCACCTAGGCCCATCCCACCCAAAGCAAAAGTTTGCATCCCCTTGGGCAGCAAGACTGCAGGACCTGCTCCATGCTGAATGTATATCTCAAAGCCAGACTGGACTCGTCTTCTCCCCTCCCTCATGATAAGAACCAAACAGGGCAGGATTTTTATGATTATTTATTATCTGTAAAGCACCAGCAGTGTCCTGACTCTGTACAAGACACAACTGCTGGTTTTACAAAAAGAAAAAAAGCACTGTGGCCAAAATAATTTATCCTCTAAAAAGTTCACAAATGTGTTCTCAGGAAGCTCTCAGGCACTGCCCATCCTGAGGACATACCAAGGTGCCAATGTGAACCACCTAAAGAAGGCAGACATGGAGCTCATTTCTCTCACCTGTAAAGCTTAATTAGGCTGCTGTCCAAACACAGCTTGAGAATATGGCCAAAACACAGGTATGGCCCTTGATTTCTAAAACCCAATCCATTACAAGAATTTTTTTTTTTTTAAAAGGTGGGGAAGCGACATTAGAAAACACCACTACTCATGGAAGTTACAACTGCTTCCAACAAACAACACGTAGAAAATACTGGGAGCGGGGGGGGACTCTCAAAGTATCTTCTAGCTTCCAAGTCCTCCATGTTCACCAGATGGATATCAACATCTGACACGTGTTGGAAGACATCCATATCAACTCCACCAGCCTGAACTGCAAGTAGCCGAACACAAAGCCGGAGAGGACGTCGGTGATGTGGTGCCGCCCGATCATCACGCGGGACAGGCCCACACAGAGGGCCCAGAGCACCAGCAGGATGCGGAGAGGGATGGCCAGGACCAGGTGGTTGAGGAAGAACTTGGAGAGCATGGCCACCCTGCTGGCGTGCCCGGCGGGAAAGGCGTAGGTGTCCATGGTCAGGTAGTCCAACAGGCCAGGGTTGATGTCGTAGGGGCCTTTCCTCTTGGCCAGCTTCTGCAGACCTGCCACAATCATGATGTCCAGGAGCAGGGCTACAAAACAGGAGACACAGAGGGAACAGTGAGAGGCAGAAGAGTTGAGGGCAATTTTCGAGGCATAACATTAAAGGGTTGTTGTGGTCTTTAAATAAAAATTTGTGTTTGGTTCTGGTCAGATGTCCATGGTGCAGCTGTACACAGCTTCCCCATCCTCAGGTCACCACCCAAATGTTGATCAACCCTTCCAGTTTGCCCGCAGAGGAGGCAAATACCACTGTCACCATCTGACAGAGGAGGCAAATATCACTGTCACCATCTGACAGAGGAGGCAAATACCACTGTCACCATCTGACAGAGGAGAGCCCCAAACCACAGCGGTGAGCGACCCACCTGGGCAGGAAGAGAGCAACTGGCACAGCTAAAATTGAAACTGTTTTGGCCCTCAAACCACCACTCTGGTGTTCCTGTTGCTGCCTCCACCTCGTGCTTTAGAAACCTCGTGCAGCAAGGTCCCTGCCAGGCTGACCAGGCTGCAGTGAGAAGCCTGCTGGAGGAGAGGTGCCCCACAGCACTTTCTAGGGTTATGCCTTGTCCTCTCCCAAGCCCATCACCTCCTCCTGCCCAGAGCAGCCAGGGGATCACACCATGCTGACAGATTTCTCACCATGCTGACAGATTTCACTAAGAAAAGAGCATTAGGAGCCAGTGAGCCAAGGGGAACAATAAAGAAAAATGGGCTCCTGTGTTAGAAACAGCACCATGGTGTGTTGGAGGGTGGGTGACATCCTCCTAGACACCCCCCACCCATCCTTCTTCCTCTGCCAAAGCCCCAAACACCCAGAAGCCATTTCTTGTTTCTGCTCATCTCTTCCTCCCTGTGACTTTCTGCCTGAAGTCACCCCACACAGCCCCTTCCCTGTGCAAATGCACTGGGGGTACCACACCTCCCACCCCAGCAAACCCAGGCTGGTGATGGCACAGGCACCTGCAGCTGCAGCTCTCTACACCAAACCAACATTCTTCCTTAACAGCTTCAGGAGTGAAACCCATCAGCACTTGTCTACATCCCCCTCCTCTTCAGCCCACCCGCTTCGTCCCAGCCGACAGGTACTGTCATTTCTATTTCCTAGCATCAATTTTATTTCTCTTTAATCCCCTCATCTGCTGTTCCCCAACCCTCCTAATTAGTCAGAGAGCTGATCTCAGCTCCCTGCAGCAATGACAAGGACGTATCTGCCATCACCAGCACAGCCTGCTCCCTCAGCAGGAATGCCAGGGGCACTTGTTTGGTTCCCAGGCCCTGGTAAAGACCATTCCTTGAGAGCTGACAAGGACTCAGGAGCATGGATGGGAGTGTGGTGGTGGTGGGGATGGGAAATGAGATGGCACATGGGAGGCAGCTCCACCTGCCTGCTCAGCACCTGGCAGGAGCTGGAAGTGAGGAGCTGTCACAGCAGCTCTGCTCACCCACCTTCCCTGTGTGCCACCCCCAGCTACAGCATTGCTTTGGGAAGGGGCTGGTATTTATCCTGGCAGAACCCTCTCCTTATGGCAGACTGCTTTTCTCCCTCATCTGCAGGGATCTTGCATGGGACAGCAGGTGGGTCATGCACGCCCTGGGGTGGAGGGCAGATAGAGCAGAGGAAAAGATCTGGGCACCAGCTCCTCCCTGGCATGGACAGCAGCAGGAACCCAGGACAGACACAAAAAGCAGGAGATTGACACAGAGCAAAGATTCGTGGGTGGCACCTGAACAAAAGTGTTGAGGCTGCAGCTGGCAAGGGGCTGCAAGGAGACCAGTCACACCAGAGGGTTTAGTAGCACAAGGACAAGCAGGGACTGCCCAGCTCCTGCTGGATGTGACCAGCAGGCAGGGAGAGAGCAGGGGGAGCTCTGCAGCCCACCAGGACCCCCACATTCAGCAGAGTGGTTGTCTGCAATTTGCTGATTTTTTTTTTTTTTTTTTTTTTTTTTTTTTTTTTGACAGGCTGGCTGTGGGGAGGAAGGGAGGGAGGGATTTCAGACAGGCTGTGGAGCCCTGGAGCAGCCTCTCACCCTGGCTCCCTGTTAAGGTCAAATGCTGTGAGCCCAGGCCTGGCTGACCATTGCAGGGCTGCCCTGCTACACAGGGCTCTGCTCATGCTGGGCTTCCTAAATCACCCCAGCCCAGCTCCTCACCCCATTAAGTGACCCCAGACAGCCCTGATCCAGCAAAGTGCTTCAGGAGAGGATTTTCAGAGCTCATCAGCCGCATTTCCCACCAGCCCCATCTCACCCTGGATGAGAACTGTGTGAAACTGAAGCTCCACGATGCTCCCTCGGGAACCCAGACTCATCAAATTCTCGGGAACCCAGAAGCATCAGAGAGATGATGCACCAGTGCTGCCAAGATAAGGCTCTGGCCCAAGCTGCTCTGCTGAAGTCAGCACCAATTGCACTGCTGAGAAGCCAAGCCAGGGCTCCAGAATGAGTCTGGGCACCCCAACAGATCCCAGTGTCTCCTCCACGGTGTTCAATAAATTCCCTAGAGACCATTCCCCACCAAACCTGCCCGTGGATCAGCAGCACAAGTGCCATGTGCTTTAGCAATGTGTGGTGTTCACCATTGCCTGTCAGTGTTTTGCACTGGCAATATTTTTTTACGGTCAAAGGTGATGTCAGGGCAACTCAAGGGATGCAGGCATGTGTGCATGGAGGTGTTCAGGGCATGGAGAACAAGCCAAAGAGCAGCTCTAATAATCCTTTCATTCAGAAGATGAATAAAATGGGCCTTCAGTACTGCTAGCTTTGATTTTTGTCAAATGATGCACAGAAAGCAAAAAGCCTCGTTTGCCCACATTTCAGGATGGGAAGGCATGACAGCATTAAAACCAGGGGTTAATTTGCCGTTAAAAGAAAAAAAAAACCACAGAAAATCCCTCGTCTGGTGCTTTTTCTGTCACTTCCCCTTGCACTTTCCATTCCTTTCATGGAGATTTCTTTATGAAACAGCCCCAGCAGCCAGCCCTGGCCCCTGAGGCGTGGGGGGTCCCACTGCCCTGGGGTCTCTGCTGTTCCCCTTCCCAGTGCTGGATCTCTGCTGTTCCCCTTCCCAGTGCCTCCTGTTCTCCTTCCCAGTGCTGGGTCTCTGCTGTTCCCCTTCCCAGTGCTGGGTCTCTGCTGTTCCCCTTCCCAGTGTCTCTCCTGTTCCCCTTCCCAGTGCTGGGTCTCTGCTGTTCCCCTTGCCTCTCCTGCTGCTGGCAGGGTGAATTCAGCAGGCAGTGCTGCTGCCAAGGGCCCATCCTTCAGGAACAGCCACAGACAGTGCCATTGCCCAGCAGCCCCATCCTTCAGGAACAGCCACAGACAGTGCCATTGCCCAGCAGCCCCATCCTTCAGGAACAGCCACAGACAGTGCCATTGCCCAGCAGCCCCATCCTTCAGGAACAGCCACAGACAGTGCCATTGCCCAGCAGCCCCATGCCCAGCCCTATTCCCTCCCCATCCCATGACCTACATTCCCACTCAGACCTTGGCTCACTTCCTTCCTCCCCTCAATGCACATCAAATCCTCCCTCCTCAGGCGGGCACTGAGGGGTTAACTCTATCGGGTGCTCCAGCTGCAGGTGGGTGTCTCTGCACTGGGGACTGCTCCTGCTGTTGGACCCCAAGCCCCTGAGCCTTGCACCTGCCACCTGCGAATCAGCAGCGCCACCTTCGCTCTGTCCTTGCCTGGTGCCTCACAGAGCCCTGCAAATCCTCCAGGCTGCCCTGGCTGGAGGCTGGAGCAAACACAGCCCCAGGAGAGCCCGTGGAAAGGAGCCTGCAGCCTGCACTGGCTGCTCTCTGGGGACCCTGGGGCTGTCAAAAGCACAGCAGGGATGGCAGAGTGCCACCTGACTGAGGCTGAGATGAGAGGAGCAAGAAATTTTAATGTGAAGCATTTTTTTCATCATGCCTTTTACCCCAGAGCCAGGTAGCACTGGATTTAAACCAGAGGCATCACTGGATGTAAAATCCAGGTAGTGCTGTATTTGAGACTAAAGGAAGGATTAGCTCTCGCCCATTCTTGCTCCTTTCACATTTTTCTGAAAAAAATCAGGAATTTCCCTGTTGACCTGGTGTTAAGGGAAACAATCCTTCAGATTTCCAACACAAAACCACCATGTCCCCAAATCCTACATTAACATCTACAATTTCCTTAAAACACAAAACCAAAGAGCAAGTCTTGTCCTGCCTGTGACAATTTTAGCATCAGAGATCACCTTGGTATTGTAAAAAGCCAACATCTGGCATCAGATGCACAGTAAATGAGCTGAAAGTGAGCCCCCTGGGCAGGCATTTTATATCTATTAATAAGGAAAGGAAAACAATTATCTGCCTTGGTCCTACCACCAAATGTTAGGAGCCCATTAGGAGCAGAGAGGTGAGCAGAGAGGAGCCCTGTGCAGGCTGGGCACAAGGACAAACCTGAACCATCAGCAGCACAACCAAAGCAAACCCCAAAGCTTGTATTTAAAAGGAATTGAAGCAGTTGGGTGTCCCCTGTCACCATAAGGTCCTTTCTGTCCCCAGGGTGGCATCTCTGCTGCTGTCCCTTAAGGCTGGAAGAGGCTGAGGATGGTGTGAGCACCCTTGGGGACACGGTCTGCTCCAGGTTGGAGCCAGGCAGTGTCTCCAGGGAGGGAGGCAGATTCCAGCTGGGGTGTTTATATAAACATGTTATCAAAACCACGGCTGAAAAACAACCTGGGTGCAGTTCTAGGGGCAGGGGGGGAGGAAAAGAGGAGAAAGCCAAAAAAGCCCTTGGCCTCATCTGCTCCTGCAGCCCAGATCCACGTGACTCCACACACATGGGGCTGCCTGCATGAGCCAGGGCTGCTCTCCAGAGCCCAGCCTGTGAGCTCGGGATCAGAAACACTCACAAGCTGGACTCAGCCTCCCAGAGCCACGGCTGAGCACATGGGGAGGGGAAAACAGGGAGGTAAATGCTCAGGAATGAAGAGTGAGCTCATTACACGAGCTCAGGAGGCTCCCAGTGTGGGAGCAGATGTGCCTCAGACAAGATGTGCACAGAGCAGAGCCAAGCTGGGGACAGCTCATTGCCTGGGCTTCAAAGCCAGCGTGCTGGAGGTGGCCTGTGCTCCCCACTGCAGCTGCTGGGGCCAGGTGCAGGGCCAAGCCTGGCTTGGAAGGTGCTGTATTGCCCAGATTACCCACCCTCACTCAGTGCTGAGCTCTGGACAAATGCCACCAGTCCCAGGAAACAGTTTCTTTAGCTCCATAATTAGAATTCATAAATTTCCCCCCCCCATTTTTCTTTTTACTTACGTGCCCCCTCCTACTCCTTCTGAACTTCCCAAATCTCCTGCAGGAATTAGGCTCCCTGAGCTGGAAAATGAGCTGTTTGCAGCCTTATCTTGTTGGCATTAATGAAAGATGCAGGTTTCAAAAGAGTCTTCACCCTCCCTCCAGTGGAGTCAGCAGCACCTGGAAGGGGTGCACTCTGGAAATGAACCCCTCCATTCCATTTTGTTCCCCAAATGTGGCACTATTGGGTGTAAGAGCTGACAAAAAACGCAGATGGCATGACACACTGAAGAGCCAATGACTCAATGAATCAGGCATTTTGCTGTTTGGGGAGGGGGTTATTTTTTGGCTGAAGAAGCATCAGTGTGGGGTAAGTGGTCATGGGGAGGTGATAAAATGGTGGAAAGCAGAATTGTGCAATTAATTAAAATAAAACCCCACAACAACTAAAAATAGATTTGCTATATTCTGGATGATTAGAAGCAGCCCTGAGTGCAAACACAGGCTGCCTGGAGTTCTCCCCTTGGAAGCACTGTGCCCTGGGAGCTGGGAAATTTGTACTCAGCATCAAATACTGAGTGAGGGCTTCACTGGGGGGCTGCACAGGCTGGGGAGAGGTGCAGGCAAGAGGGGGAGCACAGTGAAAAGGGCTTGTGCTGTTGGGGAAAAGGAGCTGAGCAGCCCTGAGGATGGCTCATCTCCCTCCAGAAGGGCTCTGACAGCTTGAAATGCTCCTGTACCCCATGGCAGCAGCACAGGAGCCATCAGCACACCCCAGAGCCACACCTACAGCACTGCACGGGATGAGCTGGAGGAAGAAAAGTGCCTTGGGCTGAGGAGCAGCAGCATGGCCCAGCCCACAAAGGCAGGCTGGGATCCTTGCTCAGCCTCGGCGCTGTTTGGGCTTGGAATTCCACCCCATCGCTTTCAAAGAAGCACACTGGCAAAAAAAAAAAAAAAAAATTATAAAAAGGGTCTGATGCTGTGATGCTCAGAGGGTCTCCAACCATCACACCTCCCAGTGTGGACCCAGATCAGGTACCTCTGCCAGCATCCCTGTACAGATGGAAATGGTTCTCTGTTCCAGGTTAAAGCACGGAGGTTTCCTCAAAGCGGAGGAAAAAAGGAGAGTCCATCTGATTCCTCTCTTTCCCACCCCATCCTGCACCAATCCTGACCCGGAGCAGGATTTCCTGTGGGCTCTCCCTGCCTGCTGCTCCTCCCAGCTCACCTCGCTCCCCCACCTCGCTCTCCCCAGCCACTGCTCCTGTCAAGGCGTGTTAGAGGCAAACACTCTCACCCATTCCTGGCAGCTCCCCTGGCTCTGCTCCTGCAGCTCTGCCCGAGTGGAACAGCCCCTGTCCCCTCCGAGCTGCAGGCAGGGGCAATGGGAAGTTGTTCCCGGAGTGACAGACAGAAGGATGACTCATTTCCCATGTTTATTCCCCCTCTTCCCATTCAACAACCCTCGCACTTCTTTTCTCTTTTGCTCTGCATTCAGGCTCGGTTTCGCTGCCGGCTCTGCTGGGTTGGAGTCCAGCTCCAGGGTTGGATTCCAGCTCTCTGCACATTCCCCAAGGGCTGCACTCTGCAGGGCTCTCAGCATCCCCAGCAGCCAGCCAGGACCTGGGCAAATCGGTGCCGCCTGGTCCCGAGGGGCTGATCCGAGCACGGCTCTGATGGAGGCCCCTGGAAACACCCCCGTGCCTGCTCCAGCCACAGTCAGATGAGTCCCAGGCTGTCCCTGCCTGTCCTTTATCCAAGGGGACACTGCAGGCAGCGGGACACATTCCTGCAGGCGGCAAGGGGGGCAGGGGAGCCGGGAGAGCTGGGCATTGCTGGCTGCTCAGAGATGCCTGAGCTCATCAGCTGTGAAGGGATGAAGGCTGAGCACAGAACCCACCAAAGACCACGGACTTCAGCTGCTGTATCTGGGCAGAACAGAGGCAGATTAGCAGCCTGGAGTGATGAAGAGGAATGTTTAATGCCATTAACAGGCTGGACCCGTGTCGAAATGCTGGATGCAGGGGCATCTGTGCTGTTCCCTCTGCCTGGCACCTTCCATGGGTCACTCATGGTGGGTTATTTGGCATTGAAATGTTTCCACCTCACTGGGCAGACGTGCTGCTGGCTCAGTGAGACCTTGGTGGGCACTGGCAGGGCTGGGAGGGGAGTGGGACAGCAGCTGAGCCCCCTCCCTGTGCCAGGCTGCCCAAGGAGGGATGGCTCTGCAGGGCACCAGCTCCTGAGCTGCTCTACCCATCCCTGATGGAATGTGCTCTGCCCTGCCTGGCTCAGGAAATCCCTCCTCTCACAGTGCAAGAACGAAAGGGGAAAAAATAGACACATCTGGCCCCAAACCATCCCTGGGGCTCTGGGCTGAGCAAGCTCTGCTGGATTCTGACTGATCCATCAGCTGTGCAGCTCCCCGGCCTCTCTGCTGGGTCTGGGCTGCCCTGAGGCTCAGCTGACAGGATCAGCTCCTCTGCACTGCCTGGGCATCTCATCTACCCCTGACCTTTACCAGCACCAGGCTGCACTGTCTGGATTTTTCATCCTCCAAAGAGAAGCACGACAATACCTAAAGCACATCTGTATTGTTAGAACAGGATCACTGGGGTCTCGAGGGGCTTGGGGAAGGCATTTTTCTCTCTCTCTTTCCTAATCCACCAATTTCTTGCAAATCTGGTCTTGCTTGGAAGCTGCCAGGATGGGACCACAGAGTTCTGACCATATATATGGATTTATAATTTTCTTTCTTAGAGGGTCTGTAGGGAATGCTTCAGAACATCATGGCTTGGCTCCTGGTCAGAGTAAAGCTATGCCAGTATTCAGGAAGAAGGCTGGACAGAGCAAGAACTTCCTCCCTGCTGACCTCCAGGAATGGAGAAGCTGCCCTGGGCTCCCTCCTTTCCTCCTCCTGTGGCATTCACCCATGCCCAGCCTGACACTGCTCGATGATACATCCATGGCCTCAGGCAGTGCTGTACTTAATGGGATAAATGCTTAGTGACAGCTCCAAAGAGCCATCCTGCCCTCCAAGGGGATGCAGAGCCAGCTGGAGATGGCTGAGCACTGGGACCAGTGTCACTGAGACAGCAAGCAAAGAGAAGATTCTGTTCTCCTAGTCTGGATGCCTGATCCAGAGAGCAGAACCAGTTCCTGGTACTTCAAACCAAGCACAAACACAATTTTATGAGCAAGGATGACCCAAGCAGGTACCTCCCAACAGCAAAGGCACCCAGCTGGATGGCAAATAACTAAACAGCAGGGGTTTGGCTGTAAACACAAAAGTGGGGCCTCGCTGGAGTGACCACCTTGGGTGGGCAACCATAGTCCATCCCCAGTGACCACATTCCATCCCCTCTGCAGTGAGAAGGTGCCTGGAACTGCAATGACCATCAGTTTAACGAGATCAATCTGTTTAGTTTAATAAATAGGAGGTGAAGAAATTACTTGAGCACCATCCAAAATACTGAAAGGCAGAAGAGATGCTGGCTGGGAGAGCTGCTCAGCTGGGGAGAGAAGGGTATGGAGACGCAATGAAGGGAAGAGTCCAACTAAAAGCACTTGTGAGAATCCCAACCACTGCAGTAATACAGAAATGGCTCTGACAAGTTCACCCTCACTTGTAACTGCACATCAGATTGAGTGTTTGGGTTTTTTCCCTTAACAAATTGAACAGGAATAAATTAAGGGATGTGCTACAGCCTGTATTTTGCCGTGGGTTAGATCGATGATCCAAATGTTCTTTGCTGGCTTTGCAGTCAATGAATCACTAAATTTGGATCCACATCCTCACCAGATGGATCAGAACCAGAAACTGAGGTACTGCTGCCCCCAGGGTTTAATAGAATTTCTGTCTGGTTCTGAAGCAGATCTGGGCATTTTACTGAAAGTTTTATAACTACTTTCCCCCTGCAAGCCCAACTGCAAAGTTCAAATTACTTTCTAAGCACCTTTGTTTTCAGGAAACCTTTGTGATTGCAGAGAAAAGCTTGAATAGTCCTAAAAGTTCCAACACTGGCAGACAAATAAAATGAACTTTATAACTGGGGGATTTCCTGGGTTATGATTTTATCAATTTAGCCAAGGGGTTGTGGAGCTTCTCCCTGACTTTTGCTCAGCCAGGGCTGGTGATGCTGAGACAATCTTCCTGAAATATGTCCTGGCAGAGGGATTTTTACAGTGGGCACAGATATCTGCTTTCTTCCATCTTTTCAGTAACAGGCTGTGTGTGCTTCTCTGGCTGTTTGGCATTTGCTGGAAAGGATTACTGTGAGAAGGGGAATCAATAAATTCCATCACAGATGACAAACATGGAGGGAAAACATTGCTTGGGGTTGTCAATCAGCATCTGCAGAGGGGATGGATGGGGCATCCCAGGGTCAGACCCCCTCACCTGAAATGCCCCCACAAGTGTTGGCAAAGCCCCTGGTGGGAACTCCTCCTCCATCTGCAGTGGTGCTCCTGCCAGGCTCCCAGTCCCCTCTCAGCAGTCTCCTGTCTCCTTGCCTTGGAAGCCTGATTGCAAATCCTAAACAAGTGCTCTATGATGGGCTGGCTGCCTGCCCAGAGACTGCATCAGAAATTCTGCTTGATGTATCAAACCCTCAGCCAGCCGGGGGAAGGGAGGAGAGCCCGGGGAGGCACGGAAGGGGTGCCACAGACAGCCCCAGCTTCCCTCTTCCAGCAGGGAAACACCAGGAGGTTCCCTTTCCTTTGACCTGTGCCTGAACAGGAGGGCTTTTCACCACATCCTGGTGGATTTGAACCATAGGAAAGCAGCAGCAAGAGAGACCAAGGATGCCAGATGCAGCAGAGGTGCCATGACCCTCCTGTCTACACAAGACCCCACTTTTCATGGGACCTGTCGAGGTCCAGCAGCCCCAGGCTCCCGGCCAGGCTCCTTCTCCACCAGCAGTGCAGATTTCATGGCAGCAGCCACTCAGATACTCAGAGTTTCTGACTGCAATCTTAAATATGAGCCCAAGGCCGCTGTCACAGCAGAGACCTGCTCTGTGGGGTGACACAAGTCCTCCTGCAGAAGCTCTGACAAGAGAGGCTGAGGACACCTTGGCCAGTCCCACCAGGCAGTGCTGTCTTTTCAGAGGGAGCAGTGGAGCTCTTTGGGAATTGCCAGACCTATGGAACTGGTCCTTCACACCATTTAACTATTTCCTGTCTTGGCAGTGGGAGTAGTGTGTCTAGGCAAGGATGCAACACTTCAGAACCCCCAGCCGGTCCCTGGGCACCACGTTGGAGCTCAGGAGACCTGGAGGTGTGGGTAGTGATGCAGGGATGAGCTCTCCCAGCCACCACTCCACAAAGTTAGAACATGATCCTGAAGTGGCTTTGCATTTGCCCTCCTCATATAGCAACAGAAGGGTGAGAAAGCCTTCCTTTCTTTTAAGCCAAAAGGGGCACTAGCTCTTTGTAAGGATCTCAAATATTTTGGAGTCAAAGCAGTCAGAGTTTTCAGGCCCCAACCCCGTCTGAGGCTCTTGGGTCAAGAGACATCTGGAAGCTGTGCTGGTTGCTGTTAGTCACCTGCTATTTCATCCTCGTGCCCTTTTGGATGGAGCCTCTGTTCCCAGGAGGGGCTGACCCCAGCCCTGAGGAGCCCCTGCAGGAGCTGCTGATGTCAGTGGGCTCTGCATCACGCTGGAGCTATTCTGGCCTCTTCCCACCACAGCCTCCCCCCAGGAGATGTCCCAGCACCAGGACAGTCTCCTCCAAAGGAACAGGGGAGAAGAGGCAGCTACCACTGTGCTTTTCAAGCCAGTCCAGGTCAGTCTCCACCCTCTCTGAAGGATGAACTTGTGAAAAAAAACCCCAAAACCTGGGGTTGCTGAGCTGTGTCATGTCAGAGTCAGCCCCTGCAGACAGGACGTCCCTTTCCTGTGGTGCCTGTGAAATAAAGTGTCCCTACAGCCTCTCAAAATGCTCCCTGAGAAGAAAGGGTCTAAATCCAGTGTTTTCAATTTCTCCTACCAACCAAAAGTGGGATTGCTGAGTTTTTAGGGCGGGTGAAACACAGAGTGTGGGTCACAGCCAGAGGAGAGGGTAATTAGTCACAAGGAAAAATAGGATAACTGGACCCTGTGCCAAAGGCAGAAGAGCAAGAAGAGCAAGGTCCTCGGGTATACGTGGCCTGGGCAGGCTGGGGCCAGGATCTAAGGCAAGTCACAGCTAGAGCTCATCCTGGTCACTGGTGGGACATCAGGGTGGGATGGGCCTGCACAAACCCTTCAACACATCCAGAAACAGGGACACTGACCACCACCATGCAAGGAAGGACTAGCAGGAGAGCCAGAGGCATCCCAGCCTGCCTACACAGCCTCTGGGTCAAATTAGCACATGGAAACGGGGACAGCAGCAAGAAAGGTACCCAAGGGAAGGAGGATGTAAGAACAAACTGCAGCAAGGAAGGTGACAGGACTCCATCACGTGGAGTCTGGTCAAGAAGGTGGCAAGGGGATGGAAATAACATCCTCAGGAATCAATCCAGATATTAGAGACTAATATCTTTATGATATCCTATCAAACACCAGGGCAGCTGACCACAGATTAAATAAAAGACACCACTGCTGGTGTCCACCCTCCCACCACGGACACTCCCTCAATCTGACAGGACAACCCTGCCCCATGCAGGACCAGGGGCCTGTCCCTGCTCCATGGCTGTTCCCAGCTTCCATGGCTACTCCACCCCTCTCAGACACCCTCTTGTGCCATCCATCTCCCCCAGCACCTGGGACCAGGAGGGCCAACAAGTGCAGCATTTACCCTAAAGGTCACTCCCTGCTTCCCGGCCACTTCTGATGCTGGGAGCAGCCCGAGGAGGAGTCCCACTGCTGCTGTCCCTTGTGAGGAGGGCTGGGCTTCCCCAGCAGGGAGGGAGGTTGGCCACTCACCTAGCAGCAGGTTCATGAGGACCTCCTGGCCTGCCAGCGTGCTGCTCTTCACCAGGCAGATGAGCGTGCCCGCAATCCAGGGGATGCCGTGCCCCGTTATCCCCAGCAGGTTGATCATGGAGCGGGCGCCTCCCCAGGAGGAGGCTCTGTTGGCACACACCCCCAGCCTCTTGGACATGCAGATGTCGATGGCCAGCAGCGAGTTGAAGGCGATTCCCTTGAAGGAGGGGTTGAGCTGCATGCAATCCTCCTCGGGCAGCTGCTGCGACTGCCGCCGCTCCTTGGGGCCGCTGCTCTGGGCACCGGCTGCCCCGGCCTGGCCGCTCTGCTTCCTGCTGGAGCTCCTGCCCTCCTGGTTCCCCTTCAAGGGCTGGTTCAGGGAGAGGAACTCAGCCCTGTTGAGGACATTGTTCCTGTCTCTGGCCCTGGACCGTGGCTGGGATGCTGGCATTGCAGTCTCTCTTTAACGCAACCTGCTTTGCAAATACCGGCAAGGAGAGAAATCCCTCTTCTCCCTGCAGAAAGCTTCCCCCACTCCCACCCTCACAAGCTGTGAATTTGGGAAGCTACAAACGTTCCCCTCTGTTGCAGTTGCCCCCAGCACAGACTGCAGCTGTTAAATATAGAGTAAGGAATGCACATGGCTGTTTACTTCATGGGCCTAGCAAGCTTGGAAGGAAAATTAATGCCAGGCTTGGCAGCCACTCCAGTGCCAGGGAAAAAGGTTGGACAGCCAATAGATATGAAGAAGAGGAGGGAAAAACATTGTGCCAAAGGTTGGTTGCTTCTGGCCTGGTCTATTTAAATCTTCCAATTGCTTATTCCCCTGGGCTGCAAGGGAAACTGGGAAACGTAGTTCTTTTTGTGCTGCAATTCACATTTCAGTGCCCGAGTCAGAGCTGGAGATGATGGCATCCCCCTCCCTCCTCAGGGCACCCGTGGGCGGCTGTGCTGCCTGGCTTTGCAGCACCACGACCAGGTGTCACCCAGGCACTTCCCCTCAAGGGGCTCTCCCCCAAATCTTCCTGATTCATCTGTTCTTCAACTCCTCCCCCCCATAGCTGGGCACCCAGAGTACCCCCCTGGCACAGATACCTTTCAAAGCACCCCCAAGCCCACCCTCCCTGCGTTTTCCATCACTCACCCCAGAGAAGCATCACCTGCCTCCTGATCACCCGGGCAGGAGCTGCTGATGAATTCCCATCCTCCTTCAATTCCCATCCTCCTTGAATCCCCACCCTCCTGCCCCGGCGCTGCGTGGCCTCGATAGCGCACATGTCCCTGCCGTGTCCCCAGCGCGGCACAGCCCGAGCTGACAGCAGGTGACAGCCACTGCTCTGTCCCCCGACAGCAGCACAGCCCCTGGCCCCAGCAGCACGGAGGGGAGGGAGGCTCTGCCAGGCCCCAGGGAGGACAGGGAACACCTGCTGTCCCTCCTGTCCCTCCTGCCACACACGCTGTGCTCCATCACTGTCACCTCCCACCTCCCCGCCAACCCCCCTGAGACATCCATGGCCCTGGGAGCATCCCTGCAGCTCCAGTTCATGGGGCTGAAGGATCATCCTGCATCCCTGGGAGCATCCCTGCAGCTCCAGTTCATGGGCTGAAGGATCATCCTGCATCCCTGGGAGCATCCCTGCAGCTCCAGTTCATGGGCTGAAGGATCATCCTGCATCCCTGGGAGCATCCCTGCAGCTCCAGTTCATGGGCTGAAGGATCATCCTGCATCCCTGAACAGCAGCTGTGTGGCTCTGAGCCTCCAGCACCCCTGGGACACACCACCCATGTCATTCCTCCTGCCTGCAGGGTGACAGCCCAGCTGCAGCACCCCCTGAGCCGGGTCACCTCCACTGCCAGCACCTCCCCTGCACAATGGGCTCTCCACAGCACCCCCAGGCTCCTGGAACAGGATTATTCCTATGCAAATAGGCTGGAAATCCCCCGTGGGTGGAGAATTGAAGATGGATATTACATTGAGGAGCAGAACATCCACAGCTCTTGGTGCCAGTGACATTTGTCTACACAACATTTGTCCAGTTAGAGAGGTCAGTGGATGCACAGGTAACCCTGGGAACTGGGCACCCAGGTGTCTTTAAAGGTCTTGTCCAAACTGCACTGGGGAGTTTAAGTACTAAATGAAAGGTGGTTCTCAGGCTTCCAAAGATAATAACAACAATTTTACCTTTTCTTTGCACTGTTATACATAGCTCTCCAAATTCCCTCAGTGAACTGCGCATCCAGGTTGTGCCCATGTGAGGGACAGACCATCCAGGTGGCAGCAGTGCTTGGACAAGCAAGTGTCTGAGGTCCTGGGCTTTGTTCATATTTTCCTCCTTCAAGGGAAAATAATGTACATCGAGTTATTTCTGATTCATACCCTCCTGGAACTTATCCCTGGTCAAGGGAGGTGATTCTGCCCCGCTGCTCTGCTCTGGTGAGACCCCACCCTGGAACACTGCATCCAGCTCTGGGGTCCCCAGCACAGGAGGGACCTGGACCTGTTGGAATGAGTCCACAGGAGGCCATGGAGATGCTCCAGAGGCTGAAGCAACTCTGCCCTGGAGCCAGGCTGGGAGAGCTGGGGGTGTTCAGCCTGGAGAGGAGAAGGCTCCAGGGAGACCTTGGAGCTCCTTCCAGTGCCTACAGGGGCTCCAGAGAGCTGGAAATGGAGTGACAGGGCTGGCTTCACCCTGACAGAGAGCAGGGTTAGATGGGACATTGGGAAGGCATTTTGTACAATGAGGGTGCTGGGGCCCTGGCACAGGTTCCCAAAGAAGCTGTGGCTGCCCCATCCCTGGAAGTGTTCAAGGACAAGGTTGGACAGGGCTTGGAGCAGCCTGGGATAGTGGAAGGTGACCCTGCCAATGGCTGGGAGTTGGACTAAATGACCTTTAAAGATCCCTTCCAACCCAAACCATGTGATTCTGTGATGCCAGTGGGAGGAAGAGCTTGTTCCCTTCTCAGGCACCCTCACCCAGCCCATAAAACACAGCCTCTCCTGGCCCAGGTACCACGTGGGGCTGTGGCAGCCCTTAGGTCGCTCAGGAACTGCCACATCACCAACACCCAGCATCTCCTGCCTGATCCCTGGCTGTGCTGCCACTACCAGGGCAGTCAGCAGCCCATGCCCACCTGCCTGCCCTCACCCCACTGCCCAGCATGTGGAAAATCTCAGCCCACCTGGCATGGGCCAGGCAGAGAACCATCAGCACTGCTTCCGCCTGGCTGCAGCCATCACCTCCCAGCGCATGGCCTCCTGGATTTTCCCACTCTGTGCAAATGTGGGGCTCTGCAAACAGCAGTGGGCACAGGGATAAAGGCACTGGTGGCCAGGACCCTGCAGAAACAGGGAGACTCCTGCCCAGTCTGTGCTGGGGATGCTCAGCTACAAATGAACAGGTTCCTCGGGAGCTGTCAGGGGTTAAAAAATACCTTGAAAGCCCTGGGAGTGAATTTAATCTGGTGCCTGTCTCTTCTGCTGACACTGATAGGAGGGAATTTCTGTGCCCCAGCCTCCCCATGAGACTCCAGCCTTGCACTCCAGCCCCAGTCCTGAGCAGGAAGGGCAGCATGGGATGGGTGCAGTGCCAGCAAAGCCCTGTCAGTGGTGGAGTGGGCAAGGAAAACTGCCTGGTCTCTCCTGCAGCAGGGTGGGCTGTCACTGACAGTCCCAGCTGGGGAAACTGAGCTTGGGAGGAAAAATCCCTGATCCCACTGAGGCCATGACAAGCCCCATCCCATAAAACTAACCCGGGTTTATAAATATCCCTGCAGACAGGCTCCCTGCTCGGCGAGGCTATTCCAGTCCTGACACATGATCCACAGGGGTCATCCAGCACCTGGGAGAACGCCCAGACAGACAGACAGACAGACAGATCCGGCAGGCTCCGTGTGCCCCCTGCTCAGCCCGGCTGCGCTCAGCCCTGCCCACCCTGCCTGCAGGGCTGCCGGCCACGATCCCCGGCACAATTCCACAACCCCAGTGGCCAGCATGGCCAGGAAAACCGCGCTGGAATGTGGGTGGGACAGCAGTGACAGCCCCATCCCCTCTCTCTGCCCTTCACTGGCAGCGTTGGCGCATCCCAACCTCTGGCCAAAGCGGCAGCACTTGCACCCAAAGTGCATCCAGCAAACCCTGCACGGGATTCTTCCAGGGACAAAAAAAAGCTGGGTGGGATGTGCTAATGCCTTAATCACTCACAGCAGCCCGATGGAGACAGGCACGACCAAAACCTAACAAAAATTCCAGCTGAAGAGCTGATTTAATTAGAGTGAGATAATGCAATTTCCTAGTTGACCAGAGACAGCCAAGTTGAAGTAAGACCTGGCTGAAGCTTCAGTGGAACTAGAGTCGCAGAATATGCAGTTTCACCAGGCTCAGGATGCTCTGGGAAACTGTGACAAGCTTGTTTGAAAAGTGTGAAAGAGTCTTGGAAATGTCAAAGGATTTCAGCACCTTCTGGAGGCTGCTGGATATTTCATTCGGAAGATGCTAATTTCATTCTTCCTGGTACTACATGATAGTAAGTGCCTTGTAACGTGAGCAGGTTCTTAGTGATTCTCTCTGTCACAGGATTAGTGACTAAATTGTGCCTTTCACAGCAACTGGGAAGTTTAAAATAAATATTTCTCAATGCTTCGAGAAACACGTGAAGAGGAAAAACATCACAATAAGCTGTGTTTTTTCCACTTGCTGTGGGTGGAAAGGAGCAAACCTGCCTCCCCTCATCCTGTGGCATTTTGCTTGTTAGGATCACCTGGTAGCTCAGGTCTCTCCTACCTGCTAAGGGCTAATCCAGCCTGCTGAGAGCGCAGGGTGGGAAGGACTAAGAGACATTTACAGCAGCTCTGCACTGCTGTGCCACACCACAAGCAGCACCGGCAAAGAGATTTTTACCTCTCATTTCCCCAGGTTTCCTATTTAGAAACAAGTGGCAGAGGACACACTCATCCAATGCCTGATGTCCATCAGCTATTGCTGAAATGCCAAAAATTTCACCTCCCCTGGTGCTCAGATCCTCAGCCAGCTGATGGCCAGCAGGACCAGCTGGCAACATTACCCTTAAAACTGCCTGTAATAGAAGTTTACAACTTTCTCACAGGCCACTGCTGCCTCAGATGCTTCTCACTCCCCATTCCAGCTGCTCCCGTGTCCCACTGCTGCTAGGGACAGCTTTACATTATTCCTTGCTGGAATCACAGCGCATCCAGCCCTGGGCTACAGGTTCTGCAAATAAGAGACCATCCCCTCTGGTGCCCTTTGGCTGGCACCAAATCTACCCAGCAGCAGGCTCCAACCGGGAGAGGAAAATCTTAATCCGAAAACCCAAGAAAAAGGACATTGCAGTGAAATTGAAAGATAACAACAACAACAACAACAACAACAACAACAACAACAACAATAATAATAATAATAATAATAATAATAATAATAATAATAATGGGGGGAAGGCGTTTCTAAAATTAAAAAAAAACTACATTACCCACAATTCACGGACATGTGGGAGGAAATGCTGTTTTTTTGCAAAGGAGGTTTAGCTTCAACAGCTGCAGTTTAAAAGCGAAATACAGGGGGAGGGATGGGACTGGGCGAAGGAGGGAGGACAGGGCGGCGGGGGGGGCCCGGAGCCGCAGCCGGTGCCGCCGCCGGGGCCGCGGGAGCCTCGGGCATGCGGCGCTCCCTGCCCGGGCAGCCGGCGGGGCACGCCCGGGGACGCCGCGGGGCTGCGAGCGAGTTCCCGCAAAGTTTGACCCCGTTGCCTTTCTGATGCTGCGGCGAGCGGAGCGGGAGCCCCCCCCTGCCCCCCCGCGCCCCCGGCGAGGCTGAGCCCCGGGTGCACGAATGTATTGCGGGAGAGGAAGCCTGCGACAGCCGGGAGGCGGAGGCACCGATCCTGCTCCGCTCACCTCCCCGGGCAGCCAGCGAAGAGGCGAAGGGAAAAAAAAACCCAGCGAGAGAAGAAGAAGAAGAAGAAGGAGCCTCCCCCCCGCCGCCCCGCGCCGCTGCTCGCCCCCGCAGCGCAGGAGCCGGGGCTCGGCGGCGCGGCCGGGGCTCGCCGCGGCTCCCCGGGATGCTGTGACGCCCTGCGGGGCCCACGCGTGTGCGGGGCAGCCCCGCCGCCCGCCCATGAGCCCCGCCGGCTGAGCCGGCGAGCCCCGGAGCGGCGGCAGCAGCAGCAGCAGCAGCAGCAGGAGGAGGAGGAGGAGGAGGAGGAGGAGGAGGAAGGTCGGACACCCCTGCGGAGAGCCGCTCGCCGAGGAGGAGGAGGAGGAGGAGGAGGAGGAAGGGGAGCGGCGCCCCCCGGGCCGGTGCGTGGCGGGGGATGTCACGGGCGGCGGTGCCGCGGCGCTGAGCGGGCGCGGAGCGGCGCGGCCCCGGCGGGCGCGGGGGAGGCTCCATCGCCGCCTGCCCCGCTGCGCTCCCGGAGCCGCCGGCCCCACCGGCACCGCGCTCGCTTCCCTCTGCGTCCGGCTATTTCTAAGGGGAATAGGGAAAAAAAAAAATTAATCCCCAAAGCCCAGACATCGCTGGCGGAGGAGCCTCCAGAATCGGAGATTTGGCGACTTTTTGCATTTTCCAGCCGTCGTTTCTTTCTGTTATTATTGTAATTTTGTGTGAAAGGAAGTTATGAACAACTGCAAGTCAGGAAGTGGAAATCCACACCGGTTGTGACAAGCTGGGGCTAAAAACTATTTCATTATTTATATAGATGTGTCTATCAACATTCTGCTTTTCATCCAAAGAATAAAGGGAAATACCGGCTAGTCCTATGTTTGATGGTGAATGACAGACTGCATCTGAGCAAAGGAAGGACTAAATATATCAGCTAAGAACACCACCTTTATTTATTGAACTCAAGAGACTTTTTTTTTAACCCAAAGACTGTTTGAGGAAGAGATTTAATGGGTCATTAAAAGGGGAAAAAAATTTTAAAGGCCCTTTTGCTTCTGAAGCGCAGCTAACCTCAAAAATAGAAGCAGTACTTGTAAGACAGATATTCGAATTAAGGCTTTACGTGATGAATTTTCTATCCTATGGATATCAGTTTTGAAATTACAAACCAAGAAGATCTGTAATTGATCTAGCACCAGACAATTTCAATGCCTAATATTCCCCAGGATTGCTGGAGTACCCTAGGAGCTGCGTCAGACTGTACTCGGGGTATGCCATGGGCTGTATTCAGAGTATTAGCTGCAAATCCAAAGTTTTCCGGGAGAGCATTTCAGTGGTTGAAGTGAAAGCCTCCATTGATCCCATTCCCACCAGCATTGACGAGTCCTCCAGCGTGGTGCTGCGCTACCGCACCCCTCACTTCCGAGCCTCTGCCCAGGTGTTGGTGCCCCCTCTCCCCAAGAAGGAGACCTGGATCGTGGGCTGGATCCAGGCTTGCAGCCACATGGAATTCTACAATCACTACGGGGACCAGGGGATGTGAGTATTCCCGAGGGGAGGGCGCGTGCGGGTGCGTTCGCCCGGCGGGGAGAGGGAGAGGCAGGGCCATGGCCTGCTTGGGAAATAGTGGATTAAGCCAAAAATTATAACCCATATTTAAAAACCCAGCCCCTCCGAAACTTAACAGGACTTTGCCATGTGTTTAAAATACAGGAGAGCTTGTCCCTGCCCTTTCAAAGCAGTGGGTGTTCTTCTCCTCGAGTGGGAATTCGCCCAAGCCCCAACCAAACCCCACTTGTTCTGGTAGGAACCCATAAAGCAAAGCTCGTCCACAACAGCTTTTGGGCTGCACAGGAGATCCTGGAACCCCGGGAGCAGCCCTGCCACGACAGGCTCCCCTGCTTTGATGGGTGTTTGACACGAGTGGTTCTCCTGACCTCCAGCTCCTCTTGCCTGCATCCCTCCCCACCCCAAAGGTGCCCGTTGAGGAGCCCCAGGCAGAGCCCAGGGCTGACACTTGTGGCACGGAGCCGTCCCTGGAGTGCTCTGCTGCTGCTGCTGCTGCTGCTGCTGCAGTGAGCTGTGGCTGGGAGCTCATAGCCCACCAGCTCTGGGAGCACATTGAACGTCACAGGAGGAATCCTGCTTGCTTTGCCCACAGTAGCAGGCAGCCCACGGGAAAGCACAAGCTGGATTTAACCCCTTGCTAGTGAAACCATCCGCATCACCTTGGAGCAGGGTGCGGATTCCGCGTTCCCCTCCCTCATGGGTAACGTGAAAGGGAATACCTGGGGTGTAGATGTGAGGTGGGAGGAATCCAGGGGCTGTTTGCACACCAGGAATCCCCGTGTTACTGGTCAGACAGTCATAGTGAGGCAGGAATGAGTCAAATCAGAATGTCACCTCCCTGCCAAGAAAAGTCATCTCTCCCCAGTCCCCCACCAGCTTGTTCTCCAAACGTTGCAGGCTTTGGCCCACAGCTAAATCAGCCCCAGCACCTGATCCCCAAATGCCTGCACAGAGCAGCAATTCTGCAGCTCACAGTGCTGGGCAGCACAGGTGCAGCCTCCTGGTGCAGCAGAAATGTGTCTGTCCAGCCACGGGGACAGAACCTGACCGTGCTGGCAGATGGGTCAGTGGCTGGAGCTGCTGATGCTGCCCAGGCTCTGGGGCTGAGGGAGGAAGGACGGGAAGGTCAGGTCTGAGAATCCTTTCCCTGCTCATCCCAAGTGCCTCGAGCCAGGGAGATGCTGGCTCAGCCCCTGAGGGTCAGTCTGGGCAGCTTAAAAAATCCCTGAATGAGGAGTGCTGGGGGAGGCGGGCTGGAGAGCAGGAATGAGTGAATGCAGCGCCTTCCTGACAGCCTGAACATCTGCACGCATAGCCCCCCTTCCCTTCCCTTCCCTTCCCTTCCCTTCCCTTCCCTTCCCTTCCCTTCCCTTCCCTTCCCTTCCCTTCCCTTCCCTTCCCTTCCCTTCCCTTCCCTTCCCTTCCCTTCCCTTCCCTCTCACAGACCCGAGGGAAGGAGGAGCAGTCCCAGGTGACAGGCTGCCCCCCTCCTGTCCCCATGTCCCCTCTCTGCCCAAGCAGAAAGTTTCCTGAGAGGCAAACCGGTACCTGGCAAACAGCAGCAGTGCAGACAGGCTGATCGTGATTTTAAAAGTATTTACAGCAGGCCCGAAATCTGTAGGCTTTCTTGGCTCCAACAGCATCTTTAGCAAGGACAATTTGTTGCTCAGATGTTCCCAATTGCAGGCCTTTGGGATTTGCATGTGTAATTCTCAGGCTCATTTAGGAATCCTGTCTTTAGCCACCAGCTGCAAAGGAAGAATAGAAAAGTCCACTTTATATAAATACAGCTCAGATGCACTGAAATAGAGGGGACTGGGCACAGAGTGATGCTGCCAGTGCTGCTCTGGGCTGCAAACCTCAGTGTGGCCTTTCATTTCTCTGCACCTGAGTTTCCCTGTGTTTAAAAGAAGGATTTGGTACAGCCTGCCCTTGCTGGAATGTTTTGGGACAAAAAAGAAAAGAAAAAAAAAAAAGGAGTAGTAGCTGCTGCTGTAAACTGGTAGAATTAAACACTGCAGCTATGTGTGAGAGCTTTTAGCTAGAAAATCATGGAAACAAAGATGTTTCCCTAGGAGGTTCACTGACATTTAACTGATTAAAAAAAAAAAAAAGTTACTCGAACACAAGCAGGAATTGCTCTGTTCCTGCACTCTCTTTCTATAGACTCATTGCCATCTGAAGGCTATAAATAAAGGCATTTAGGAGGAAAGGCCTCTTCAATGCTATGGGAGCATGGGTTGGAAGACCATTACAGAGAGAGAGAGAGAGAGAGAGAGAGAGGACACAAACCTGAGAGAAAGGATGGGCCAAGGCTTTGGCTGGTGTAACTCGATGTAATCCCACTGACCTCCACAGAGCTGCATCGATTGATGCCAGCAGTCCCAACTTTCCATGGCAGGGAGAGGCCACTGCCACATCCATGTTTTTAACCCCTGTGGTGACTGACAAACAAAAACCCCCAAATAATCAAAAATCACTCATCCGACCGAAGCACCAATACTTACAGCAGGCTTTGGATTAATTTTTCACTTCTCTGCTGGGAAGTTGTTAGCTGTGCATAAGCTGGCCATTACATTGAGGATGGAAACAGCTGAGAAATACTGGAGCAGATGGAGCTGTGCATAATGCTGCTATAGGGATGGGAGTACAGAGGGGATAATTTAGACACGCACGTTTAAAGTGGCACTGACAATTTGGGGGCTAAATGCAGCATTTTTAAATTTAAAGGGAGAGAATTAGAGCTCAGCTAACACATAAGTGCTGGCATTACTTTACATGTGAGTCAGGAGATGCTGCAGGGAGCATGAAAAGCCCCAGCACGAGGGTGTGGATGTGCTCTCTGACCCCTCTCTGTGCAGGCCTGGGGCAAACTCCTGTGCACCCCATGGCTGCTACTGCTGCTCCTCCCATGCAGGATTTTACCCTTGTCCTGAGGGAAGGATCTGCTGCGCAGAGGGAGGCAGCAGGATCAGGCCAGAGCTGTGACCTGAGCAGGAGCAGCTGGACCAGGTCCCTGCTGGCATCTGCTGGGGTGGGTGCTGGTTTCTGCACCTGGTGGAAGCTGTGTCAGCTCTGGGCCATGCTGGAATGGCATTATCCAGCCTCCTTCATCTCCATGGAGATGTGCAAGAAGCTGTGCAGATGGAGATATGCAAAAGAGAGAGATAAATAAATTAGAGTTGGAATATGATCAGCCAAGAATCTGGAGAAGTTTTCCTGTGGATGTTTCTCCTCCTGGAAGACTCCATGGGGCACTTGCATCCTTACATCATCACTTCATCTTCCCAGGCATCTCTCCCTGGTGAGATTAAATCTTCCATGCCCTGCAGCAGGGACATAATGAACTCAAATTGTCAAGAGAATAAACCCCCAGTCCCCAGGAGGGAGGACAAAATCAAAAAAAACCACAAGGGCATCTTTTCCAAAGAAAGTGAAGGGAGGTCAGTTCACTGTGGGAATTGACTCCTCCAGGGATTCAGAGGACAAGGCTTTGCTGCCCTGCAGTGGCCCCTGGATCTCACCCACCTTAGCCCAGTTCCAGGGCTTGTCCAGTTGCACTTGAGTCTGCCCCCCTAAACCAGGAGAAATTGTTCCCTTTTTCCTAATGCCAGTTTTGTGCTAGTTTCACTCCCTGGCCCAGCCCCAAACACGGCTGCTGGTTCAAGAGATGAGGCAGGAACACACAGCTGGAGGGTGGGAGGAAGAGGGACCACAGCAGCACAGCTCTGTCAGCTGGGGAGCAACAACTTAAATTTCCTTCCTGTTCTTCACTCTAACCCTGCCTTGACTTGCCTGACATGCTGGAAAAGGTGAGCGAGGCACTGCAAAGGAGAATTTAAAATTGAGCAGCTCTGGCTATCAGGTTTTCTTTCTCTCAGCGAGTCCCCAGTGCAGGTCAGTGGTGGAGGGAGTCAGGAGCAGGGATGTGAAATGCCTGGGACAGTTTCACTACACCCACACATGGCCCTGCTCCATGCACCAGGCAGGGGCTGTGTCCCAGAGGGGCTGCTCTTATTTAGGGAGCTTGGAGAGGAAGGTGTTGGAAAGCAGAAGGTTGTGCAAGTCCAGCTGGCCTGTGACTAATTAGGAGCTGGCTTTAGGCAATTAGAGCTGAGGTTGCAATAGTGCCTGGTGCCTGTCTGGAAAGGTTGCCTGGATGTTCCCCACTGCTGGATGCCCAGGGCTGGGTTTGCTGTCACTGCCCTGCTGGCTGCTGTGGGACAGACATCTGGCAGCTCAGGAGGATTCGTTCTGTGTGACAGAAGAGGAAAAAAGTGTCTGAATGAGAACTGGGAAGCTAAAACCTACATAAACCTACATAAAGCTGCTTGGCTGTCAGCAGCAGGGCTCTGCTCGTACCACAGGAAATAGCTTGAAGTTCCTTCTGGTAGCAAGAAGACATTTGTTAGGAGAGGTTTCTTGGCAGCTCCAGGCTCTGGTGGTGCCCACACTGGCTCTGAAGGTTTCAGAAGAGGCAGAAAGAGGCTTGTCAGTGTTGTAAGGCAGAACCTACTGATCTTGGAGCTGATCAGTGAACCCGCGAAACCAGATAGCTTGGTTTCTTTTCATGCCTCCTTCCTGCTATTGTCAGCAAAGTGTTTATTGGGCACTTTCTGGTCTCTCCTTGGCTCGACACTACCAGAGAAAGATGCTGATGCAGCCAAAGATCATTCCACAGCATTCTTTCCAAAATCATCCAGTTGTTGGCATATTATTTAGCATGGACACGCTCTGCAAGCAGAGGCTGCCAGCCTGGCTGGCACAGGGGCTTTGCTGGAGCATCAGGAGAGGGACAATCACCAGCAGCAGCCACCGTGCAGCCTCTGCTCTGCTCCAGTCATGGGATCATCATGAGGCCTCGTTTTTCTGCTTGTTCCAAGCAGAGCAGATGAAGCATGATGGTTTTGAAACCCTGGGGTTAACCACACGGGCTAGAATTAGGCACAGTGTGCTCTCTGAAGAAACACAGGCTGGTGTCTCCTTCCCCATTCCTGCCCATGCCTTTCCTCAAGCTGGGTGTCCTCCTGGGCCACCCTGAGCCCAGCCACACTCTGCTTTGTCCTGGGATGCTGCAGGCTCTGCAGGTACCATCCTGCTCAGGCCCTGACACAGCTCCACCCTTGTCCTCTTCTTTAA
Organism: Molothrus aeneus; assembly: GCF_037042795.1. NCBI lineage: Eukaryota > Metazoa > Chordata > Aves > Passeriformes > Icteridae > Molothrus > Molothrus aeneus. The sequence goes on along the minus strand of NC_089664.1, from coordinate 6,955,886 downwards.
ATCCTGGGCAAATCCCCAGAAGCTCCTGCAATTCTGTCCTGACCTGGGAATGAGGACAGGGACAAGCAGATCTTAGAGGATCTGCATTTACTGAGCATACTCTGCCAGGTTCTCCTGCCATCCAGCCAGCAGCTCTGATCTGAGCAGGCTGGAGCAGCCCAGGAGGGTTCTCACCCTCTGGGGCATCTCAGCTCCTGGTTTGGCACCTTGGTACCTGCAGAGATGCTGTGGCTGCACCACGCCTGTCACCTCAGTCACATCTCAGCCCTGGGTGACAGCCAAGCTGAGTGCCAGCCCCTGTCTGAATGGAAAGTAATCCTAAACCAGCAGCTGAAAGGGAGAGAAGAGCCCCCAGATGGGGTTTTGGAGCTGGGCTGTGCAGCAGGGAGGGGTGAGGGCTGCAGAGCAGGACCTCCACTCATCCACCAGCAAGGGCTGGGTCACCCAGCATCCCCTGAGCCTTCCCTGGGCCATCCCTGAGCCTTGCCCTGCTCAGCTCTGCCTGAAGGGCACAAGGGGTGGTGAGCCAGGATGACTCCGGTTTGCAGAGCAGAGCAGAGCATATAAACATCTCTGCAGTGCACAAGGGTCCTGGCAGGACTGCTCAGGGATCTCCTTTTGGCTGCCTTCACTAAAAATTTTCTTCCAGGGAAAGGACTCCCTCTGCCTGCTGGCGATGAGCTCGGGAGGAAGGGATTGCTGCAGCTGCGGTGCTGTAGCTGACAGCAGCCTGTAAATCTGAGCAGGGAGATGTTGTGCTTGCATAACCCCTGCTCCTGCGGCTCAGAGCATCCCTGCAGCCCCTGCTCCTGCGGCTCAGAGCATCCCTGCAGCCCCCGGGGCACCCCACCTCCTGTCTCACACTTCACCTCCCGTGGGGAGGTGTTTGCCAGGACCCCCTGCTCGCATGAAAAAAAAATGTAATGAGACCTTAAAATCCCCCGTGGTATCCTCTAGCCAGAGCCAGACACAGCTAAGTGCTGAACGACCCAGCGGGTACAAACATGGAGGCACTTCACGGTCATTAACTAATTAACAGTCAAAACAGCCTTATGAGACAGTCACATCAGCCCTGGCCAGAGCAGCTCATCCCAGAGCTGTGTAAGAGCCAGCCAGGCCGACCAGTACCCCCAGCCACAGCCTCCTCTGCAATCAAGGGGCTATTTTAAGCTGCAGCACCAGACTTATGAAAGGCTTGGACAGTCACCCTGACCCTGACGAGCCTCAGGGCGTCCCCTCTGTGTCTCTCCAAGATAAATCATTTCCCATGTCCCAGCCTGCAGCAGGGAGCCACAAGGCTTGGGGGACTGGAGCACAGCCAGTGCTATGGCAGGGTCAGGTGCAAACACCACTGCTGCTGCCACCAGTCCCTTCTGCTGCCACCTTCATTGCTGGGACATCATCCCTGGGTGGTGAGGAGTGCTGATTCATGAGCAGGAGGGAGAAGGTACATGAGAGGCACCTCTGCCAGCCTGGTTTTTAAAAGACTGTCCTTAAAACAGCTGCTGTGCACTGAGCAAGTGATCTGTGGTTGTGCCGTCTCAGAGCAAACATCCAACCCTTCTTCTGAGACATTTACAGCAGTTTGCCTCGATTGGCAAATCTAATCTTTAAAATTATATTGGAAGCTAATGGAAAAACCAACTCCAAGTTGTGCATCAAGCAGTACAAGGTGACAAGGGAGTGTTTTCACTTATATTCCTGCTAGCAGCACTGACCTTTCTGTCCCTCTCACAGGTGAGCGGCGCGGGCAGTTTTACAAGCAGCTCCACCTGGGGCTCTCTGATTACTGTAACACCATCCCCAGCCCAGAGCCTGGAGTGCAGCCCTCGAGCTGGGTCCTTCCAAGGGCTGCAGGAGGATGGGTTACACTTCCAGAGCCAGGCAGACAGCGGGGAGGGACAGCAGCTCATCCAGAGAGAAATGTAGGGGATGAACGGATTGAGAGCGGGCCTGACAAGAAGGATGCTTTTAATGGCAGGGATGAGCTCTTTGAGCAGGATGGCACAAAGGGCACAAATTCCAGTAAAAGCTGGAGAGGGAAGGCATCCACAGCTCTTCCCTCTCCTTTCTAAAGTCTAGCATGTTTCTAAACTAATTAATTAATTCATTATCGATAATTTGCTATTGATTATGGCAGGTCAAGTTGGGAGCTTCCAGATCTACTGGACGGTAAAATCCAGGCCATCAGTGACTCAGACGGAGTGAACTATCCCTGGTATGGGAACACCACAGAAACCTGCACCATCGTGGGTCCCACCAAGAAGGAGTCCAAGTTCAACATCAGCATGAACGACAACTTCTACCCCAGCGTGACGTGGGCCGTGCCCGTCAGCGACAGCAACGTGGCCAAGCTCACCAGCATCCACCGGGATCAGAGCTTCACCACCTGGCTGGTGGCAACCAACACGGCCACCAACGAGATGGTGACCCTGCAGACTATCAAATGGCGCATGAGGCTGGGCATCGAGGTGAACCCCAGCAGGCCCCTGGGGCAGCGTGCCAAGCTGCAGGAGCCCTCTGCTCAAGAGCAGCCCCAGGTCCTCAGCAAGAATGAGCCAATACCACCCAGTGCCCTTGTCAAACCCAATGCCAATGATGCTCAGGTACTCATGTGGAGGCCAAAGGATGGACCACCACTCGTGGTGATACCCCCAAAACATCGATAATGCACGCCTGGCGTCCCGGCACCGAGAGGGAGAAAATAAACCCGAAGCAAAACAATCACTTAGGTATTAGGATACACACCTATAATCTGAGCAAAATCTAAATGCACTTTTTATTCATTCAACAAATGCAACCATTCTACCTTCTCCCATTGGGACGGATTTCACTGTGCTAAAGCTAAAGAGGAGACCTTGGACTGGGTCTGTCTCATCACTGGATTCCTAAGGGAAGAAACTAACACTGATGTCTACCCTATAGCTTTTTTTTTTCTTCCCTACTTTAGTTCCTGTTTGAACTTCAGTCTCATTAGCTTGTCCAGAACTGCCCAGAACTATAAGAACATTTTATTTGGGATTTTAAGAATTTTTTTTTTTTTTGGTTGAGAATGAAACAAGTTTCTGGAGCAAAAAGTTGACTATTTAAGATAAGGTTTTTTTTTTTAAGCTGTAAGGTTCTGAGTTGCAAATCCAAGTCATGCGGCCTTATGTAGACTTTGCTTTGCATTGCCAAACTTTTGCCTTAAAGCTATGTTTGAAAAAAAACAAACAAAAAACCAACAAAAACACCACCAGGCAGAATGTCCTTTCTACAGAATTCTGGAGAAAAAGTTTTGGAACAAGGAATAGATTGTCAGTGTGGCATGGGCTGATGGATAAAAAGGGCATGAAACTGGAAGAAGCAAGAAAATCTTCCTCTTTTTAAAACCTGGAACAAGGAAGCATGGAAATAATCTCAGTTTCAAAGCAATGCAAATAACAACCCTGCTGTCGGATGGCTCTCGAGGGGGAGCTCCCAGGCCACCTCTCCCTGCTTTGCAGGAGGCCTTGGAAGCTCCTCGTGCTGCTCACCCATGCTGGTCTCAGCCTCCCGTTAGCAGTTCAACAGGGAACAACCTCACAGCTGGAATTGTGGCCCTGGGAGTCAACACCAGTCAAGGGGGGGATGTCCCAGTGGGTTTGTCTTTAGGACACACAGATGTTTTCCCAGCTAGCCCACAGCCTCACCTTTTCGTGGATGAGAGCCAAGGGCTGGTGTGCCTGCTGCTGTCGGGTGAAGCTCTGTGGCCCCATTTGCTGTGAAATCCCAAAGGGGGGGCTGTACAAAGAACGGGGTGTCCAAAGGATCTTCTGAAGTCACTGGAAGCACACAGGTGTCAGAGGGGGCAGATCTTACCCACCCAGCCTACCCAGCAAGATCAGGAGCAGCCACGTCTGTAAAATAACAGGGACCCATTCCTGGCAAACACAGCAACAGCTGAGGGAAAACTCTTCCTTCTGTGGTAACCAGTCACATTGGGATTCACAGATCATTTTCTTCCCAATGACCTCATGATCTACCTGACTGTCAGGCACGAGGTACAGGCAGGGCCATGACACTGTCCCTGTCATGGCACAAACATCCACTGTAGCAAAGGGTAACACATGAGAAGGTGCAGGCAGGACAACACCTGAGCCATGGGTGTGGATCCTCAGTGAGGAAGGAGCATTTGGAGGAGGTGAAACCTGTAGCTTTTAAGAAGGACCAGATGGCTGCTGAGATAACCAGATGCTCCTCTGCAGAGGAGGATGAGGCAGAAGAGCCTTTTGCATGGGAGGGAGGTTTGAAGGCAGAGGAAGTTCTGTGGTAGAGGTGGCATCTGGAGGCCAGGGCACAGGATGGGGAGTGGAGGATCTGCCCTGCTCCAGCACACGGCCTCAGGCAGATCACTTCCCTCTGCAGCTCCTTCCCCCAGTAAATATTTCTTCCTCCTATTAACAACTTGCCTCAAGAGCTGGGACTAAGGAGAGTTCTGCATGCCAGGTACAAGCCTGGCCCTGCTGAGCTGGTCTGAACAGGTCTCACAACCCCACACACGCTGCTCAAAAGGCTCTCCCCATGGAGAGGCACCAATTAGCTGCTATTCCTACCCCCATCTTCCACACAGGACGTTACCAGCAAGAAATTCTCCTTCCTCACTTCTCCACAGCCACACCACCTCCTTTGGCAAAAGGTTCAACACCAACCCCTGCCTGGGGAATGCACACCCAGAAGTTGTGTCCCCCACCAAGCCAGCCTCAAACCAGCAAACAAGGATCCTGGGGCTCTGCAGCCATTCCCCTGCCTGCAGGGGAGCCCACCCTCCTCATCCACTGGCTTTCAGAGATGCTCAGCCATGGAGCTGCTCCTTTCCACGGGCAGAGCTCTGAGGTGGGAAGTCCGGCTTGCAAACGACTGGACTGGATCAACCCCAAATCCACGAGCCAAAGGGTGCCTCAGTCTTGGCTTTGGGACTATAAAGGATGAAGCTAGGGAGACTTGGACTTGCACAGTCACTCTCTGTATTAAACTCTGTTTTCTTACCTGGATTCAGATCCAACTATAGCTCCACTGGCACAGCCCTTTGGGACTTGTCTGTATTTTCTCCGAGGCAATACATGCAGAAGAGGACAAACTGTGAGCTGTGGGTGAATAGCTGATCATGCTCTCAATGCATCTTGGCTGCTGCTGAGTCCCATGGGTGGGAGCAGAAGGGGGATTTGTGTCTGGTATTCACTTTGTCTCCAGGTGCTGAGTACTTACAGTTCTCACTGATGTCAGCCTGGGTCGAAAGAATCGGACCCAGTTGTCTTAATTAGCTGCACAAAGAAATTCCAAGGAAAGATTTCTTCTCAGTCACCAAAAACCACATTCAGGGAACACCTACGTCCTTTCCCACTTAGCTTTGTGTTGCACTTAGTCTCCCAGTGCATTAAGCAAATCTGGTTCCTCCTATTCCCTCTACCTGGTGGACTGGATACATCCATGCAATTTGATAGTAACCTCCTGGCTAATTTGTCCTGTTGCACTGAATGGACCCAGCTGAGCAGTAAATACAAAATTCAAATTTCACTCTGGGGTCGGCTTTGCATGGACTTCTCCCTTCCAAAGAATGCCTTTATCCCGTGCCTCGGTCGAAACGTGCCCCCTCACCTCCATCTGCATCCCCAGACATGGCAGAGAGAGTGATGCTGCCTCTTTGGAGATCTCATGCATCGTGATTAAAAGTGATGTTTTTCCAATGCTGCTTCATTACAAAACTGATGGGGACAGATTGTCTATGACAGGAAGGATGGCTGGAAGTAACAGGGGCTCTAAGACACCGCTGTTGCTAAGGCTGGTGGTTAGAACAGGGATTGACTGACAGGGCTCCAGTGGGGACTTAAACGTCTGGGGACCCAGGGCAGAGTGGCAAATGAGCAGAGGTGAATCAAGCTCCTTCTCTGGCAGCTTTTGGCAGAACCAGGAATACACAAAGGGTACACTGGGAAGGTGTTGGGGCACTGACACGGCATACACAGGTGAACGTGAGTGTGTCTGTGCCTCACCCTTCCCATCAGTGATGCTCTCAGCTCTTTATAGACCCAAACCCCCACAGGGGCTCAGAGTGCAGCCTGGCCATCCTGTCACAGCCCTGTCGTGGTCCAGGGTGGGCAGCAGCCCTGGCCCAGACCCTCACCTGACCCCAGGGGCTGCTGAGCGCGGCCAAGGCACCGAGTGGGTCGCGGACCTCATGGTTTTCCTTCCCTACCCTTGACACCGAGATGGGCGTGGGAGGAGAGGGGCAGCCCCTCGGGGAGTCAGCACAGACCCTCAGCAGCCTTGGGGAGGGGTAGAGACCTGTCGAGCCGGCGCCAGGCCGGGTCCAGCCCGGGGGGAAGGCCAGGCACCGCTGTCCCTCCTGCCCTGGCTCCCGGCGCAGCAATAAGAATCGTCCTTGGTCTTGCAGAGATACTGTGAAAACAAAACCAAGATGTACCGAGTCTGGACACTTACAGAGATGTAAAATACAAAACCCTGCTTTTATAACAGACAGAGAAATAAAGTGAGATTTTCAAACGCGTCTGCCTGGAGTCGTTTGGGCGGTGGCTGTTTTTAAACAAATAGCTCTGCGCTCACGTTTGGAGGCAGCGATAAATACCCTATTCACCACCAGTTCTCTCTCCTTGTCAGCTCTTGGGCTGCAGCAGGCAGAGCCAGGAGGTTTCTGGTGAAAAACACCAGCCAACATCCTGCATTTTTCATCACCAGCCTGCTGCGCATTCGGGGCAGCCGGAGCCGGGCTGGTCGGTGCAGGATCAACTCCCGCACGCTTCGGTCTCCTGACACCGCTGGCTTATTTAGCAAAACCCCAGGCAGATGTTCACTGAAAATACCACATCTGGAGAGAGGCAGCAGTGCAGAGCCCTGGATAGAGGAGAGGTTTTCAAACACCACCTGTACTCATTCCGTTATTCCCTGCCCACCCCCGAAAATTTTCACGTTCGGGTTTTGTTTGCTTTCCAGTAAAGGAAAGTGCTGAGTTCTGGAGAGCAAGGGGTGCCTGGCCAAGCAGCCAGCACAGCTCCACTGCTGATCTCTTAAACCCACTGGCATCTTCCAGCTTCGTGCTCCAGCTCCTCCTGCCATAGCCCGACCCCACTGCGGGCTCCCATCCCACCACTTCTGCCCAAGCAAGACACAGGTTTCTCCTTTGCACATTTGTTTGGTCTTTGAGAAGTTTTGCTGGTCCCTGATCCAGCTGGCAAAGCAGCATCCAAACTTCTCCAAAAAAGCACCAGAGCAAAGACCTGCTGTGGTATCAGTGCTGTGGCAGTGACACAAACAAGTGCACGGGGGGAGGAGGAGGAGGAAGGAAACTCCCAGCTCGAAGGAAGGAATGTGCAGGGATGGAGCTTGAGCAGGGGAGAGGACAGATTCTGAGTGGGATTCCTTGCCACAGTGGAAACACTCCAGCCTCATCTGTTGATAGCAGGTTAAATTTAGATGTCCCAGTTTTGGAGGGAGGGAGGGGTGGGGAGGGGACACAGCCAACTCACAGCTGCTTTGGTGAGATCCTGGAAAAGCCAAAAGCTCCTGGACACTTCTCCCTGCACAGGGAGACTGGAAAAGCCCCTGTGGAGGATGAGGAGGGCACAGGGAAGGTCATGAGCTGCTGAGCCCAGCACAGCCCAGGTGATGCTGGAGCTCTGCTCTGGTGCTCCAGCTAACACCAATCCTTGACTGCAGCACATCTCAAACTTTGCCTTTCTACAAGTTCTGTCCCTTGGTTTTGTGATTTTCAAACCTCAGTTTTAAGCAGACTGAGGGAACAGTTCCTTCATTTGAAGAAACCCTCTGACCTCCACAGTTCCTTCTTGAAACTCTGCAGGGACTTTCCTCTGCTGATGCAAATCAGGTTTTGTTCCCTATCTCTTCTCTCACATCTTCTTAAACTGTTAATGTGCAGCAGCTGCAAATACTCCTTTCATTTGTTCATGTTTTCAAGTTTTAAAGCAAAACATTTTTAGCAATGCCCTGAAGAACCTTGAAGCACCTATGAAAAATAAAATAAAAGTACCGTGCCATGAATTGACAGATAATTGTAACAGCTCCTGAAACAACCTGCACTGAGATTCTCAGGGCTACCTTTAGTAGCTTTTGTAAATTGGTCCCCACAAAGCTTTTGGTTGTAGAATCCTGGAAAAATTTACTTCCCTGTGAGGGTGGTGAGGCCCTGGCACAGGGTGCCCCATCCCTGGAAATGTCCAAAGCCAGGTTGGACAGGGCTTGGAGCAATCTGGGATAGTGGGAGGTGTGGAAGGGGGTGGAATGAGATGGGCTTTAAGGTCCCTTTCCCCCCCAAACCATTCCATGATTCTGTGAAGAACCCAAACATGGGAGAGCAGCACTGGAGAGCCAGGTCTGACTCAACCACGATTCATAACTTTGGGGTTACCCCAAATCCAGGAGAGCAACACTGGAGAGCCAGCTCTGACTCAACCATGATTCATGATTTTGGCATTGTCCCACATTTCCCTTTCACCTCTGCACCTGCAGGGGGGTCCTGTGAGGAGCCCTGAGTGCAGTGACTGCAGCACTGGTGCTGCAGGGGGCTCAGTGCCTCTGTCCCTGCTGGGCTGGGGCTGTGAGGAGGCAGAACTGCAGCCCAAGCCGGAGCAGAGCAGTGGAGCCTCAGCACTTGAGCTTATCTCCTGTCAGGGAACACAGGAGTCCCAAACAGGCCCTGGCAGCACAGAGCCTGCATGAGATAAGGGCAGGCAGGAGAAATCCTGGCTCTGCAGCAGGGGACAGACACACACGGGCAGAGGAGGAGCTCTGTGACCTACTGAGAGCTGCAGGAAAGGGAGGTGGGGATGGGGTGAGGTGAGGAATATGCTGAGTGACCACAGAGCCCCAGGGAGCTGAGCCCATGGACATGTGTGGGTGTGCAGAGCTGGAAGATGTGTTGGCACTTCCAAGCTCATCCCTGGGAGAGGAAGAGTCATGGAGGCACAAAGGTTGGGAAAGACCTCCAAGGTCACAGAGTCCAACCTTTGACCAAACACCCCCGTGCCAATTAAACCAAAGCACTGAGTGCCAGTTCTCCATGGCTGTGAGAGGGGGACAGGGATGGACTCTCTGCTGACCCAGGGCTGCTCATCCCTGTGAGCCACAGCTGCCTCTTCCCAGCCCCTGGGGCTCCACACGACATTTATCTAGGAACAAAACTTTCCCTGGCACTCCCAGGCTCACTCATGCCAAAGCCTCATGCAGGATTATTTTTCCTTGTAAGCAATGCTGGAAGCAATGCACGAGGGACACATGAAAACTAAGAAGGGATAAATAAAATGTCATTTCAGCCTCCCAGCCTGGACATGTACACAGCTGAGGGGAGAAGGGAGCTCTGCTCCAGAATGCTGGCAGAGACCAGTGCCCTGATTGCTGGGCAAAGGGCTGGCAGGAGAGGTGGTGCCACCACCTGCCTGCACCTTGCCCAGCCTCACTCCCTGCTCCCAGCATCTGCAGCAAGGGAATGTTCTGCAGCAAGGGAATGTTCTGCAGCACCTTCCCAACCTCCCTCACCTCCCTGTGAGATCACCCCAGGCCTGAACCCACCACAGCAGCTCGCTGCAGAGGCTGAGCAGCCCTTCCTGCCCATGGCCAGGTTCCTCCCAGTGCCAGGATTTTGGTCAGCTCTGTCCCTGGCAGGAGGGTGGCTGTGAGGGACAAGCCAAGGGATGTGACCCAGCAGCACAGGGTGAACTCCAGCCCTGCCATCCCCTCCCAACAGCAGGATGCCACTGGCATTTGTCCTCTGGTCACCTCCCCATTGTGGCACAGAAGGGCCAAGGGAATGATGTCCTTCCTTTCCCAGGAGGTAGAACCAGACAGAGAGATATGGCCAAGACCACATTTTGAAATACCAAGCATTAAACAGCAAAAGCCTTTTAAACATGAGATTTAAGTAATTAATTTTTCTACCTCTGTGACAAAGCTATGGTTTGGCCTTATTTTTCCAGAAAAAAAAGCTCTTTTCTTTTTTGCTCTTTTAGCCTTCAAGGAAGCAGAAATCCCTGTTTTGGTCTCCCCATGGGTTTAGGGAGATCTTTTTTGTTCCTGAGGCTCCCCTCTGCCCACCACAGTGACACCAGCCCTGTGCTCTGTCACAGCAGAGCCCTTCCAGCACTTGGCTTCCCACTGCCCTGAGGTCTCAGGGGAAGGGAAAATAAGTGTGTGCTTTCATTAGACATAATTAAGATTTAGCCTTTGATAAAAGCCTTGGAAGATTTCTGCTCATACTGAAAGAGCAGGAAAAAAAGAGGCACAGAAGGCAAAGCTCCTCCAGAGCAGTGGAGTGAGAGCTGCTGGCTATCCAAGGATTAACCAGCATGGACAAGCTACTGAGTGAGCCCCCAAACCTGGCTAGCCCTTGAATTCTTCCCCCAGGACTACCAAGCCTGGGGTTTTCTGCATTAGCAGCTTTACCCTTTGGTGGATGTCCAGCCACAGAGCACTGGGCACAGGCCTCATGACCAGAGGCCCCTCAGCACAGGTGACACAGCTGTGACAGCCTCTGGCAGCCACCAAGCCACTGCCACACACACTTACCAACTCCTTGAGTCATCTAATGAAAATGCAGATTTTCCAGAGCAGACTCTGCTGGGTTTTGTGCATATTCCTGTGGGCTCTTGGTCACGATCAGCCTGAGCTGCTCAGCTCCTCCAGCAGCTGCTATGGAAACAGGGAGCAGCACCTGCTTCTCAAGGGCAGAGAGTTCAGGGGGCTGCTGTTTCAGCCAGGATTTGGGAATAATTGCAAGAAAATGTATGTTCAGTCAGGGTCTGGGGTAGTTCTAAAGGCACAGGAGTTAAACAGGTACCAAGCAGCAGAGCAGGGACACCCCCCAACTGCTCCCATCATTCCAAAAGAGAAACTTCAAAAGGCTCAGCCTGCCAACACCACATTCTTACCAAGCCAATCTTCTCCACAGCAAGAGGCTGCTGAGCTATCTGGGGGAGCACAGCTGATATGGCCTCTGAGGAGGTGTCACATGCCACAGTGAGGGGAGATTCATGCAAAGAATTTAAGGTCAATGGTTTGGGCCAGCTGCTATTTATAAAGAGGAAAGAAAGCACAACAGCAGTGTCACCTCTAGGCCTTAAGAAACGTTGTCTTGTCAAGGAGAACACACTGGGAAGGGCATGCTTCAATCCATCTTCAGCTTTTCTTCACCTCCAGACCAGCCAGTCTGGGAATATTCTCTCTGTCCCAGTGCTGTGGTCCCTGGATCACCAGAACTCTCCCTCTTGCCCCAAAGGGACAGGGAGGTTCCACCCAAATCCCAAAAGTGCTGCCTCTAGCATGACCCATGGCACACCAGGGTGTAAAATCCAGGGCATATGGAACAGCCTTGGACCCATGGCCTTGCAAAGCCCCTCCACAGCTAAAAACAAGCCCTCCTTGCACACTGAATTGCCCACATCTCTTCATTTTTAAAGGAAACCTGCCTAACATCATTCCTGGGTGCAGAGACAGTAAGGACACCTGGCTCAGCAAGAACAAGAGTTAGGAAAATATTTTTAGGCTGATTTGAAAAAAAAAAACCAATTTCTTCAGGAACTGTTGAAAAATAGAAGTAGTTTATAATAGATATGAAAACAAGAAGTTACCAATTATTTACAAGTCCCAGAAATGATCACATGTCCACCAAACCAGAAAATGTCACCTGTCATCATATCATATGAAAAGAAAAAGAGAAAAAGAAACAATAGAATGTTTCTGCTGAAAACAGAAAATGCAGAACTCCCCAAAACATCCTAATAGGATCAAGGAGAAAAGCCCATCCAATCTGCTAACACAGGAGCTGCTATTTCAAACATGTTATCCACAGAGCAACAACACCTGATTGCATCATTTGGAGGTTTCATGGAGGTCAGATGCATCAAATAGAAAAAGTGTTTGGCCAGAAGTCTTTGGGGCATTCTTTAAAAAATTTGTTTAGTATGTTCAAGTACAAACACATGAGAATTTCACAAATGAAATTGTGTTTTTTTCCTGTAGCTTTTGGCTTTAGTCAATCTCATCTCTGTTAGAAAAAAAAAAAAAATGTATCCAACAGTAGAATCCAACAACCAAAGCCAAAAAAAGCAAAATTACTAATGGCTCTAGATGGAGGTCATGTGTCTGCTTCCAGGGCCAGAAGTTTTCCCCAGAACCTGAGTTCCAATTTTTGAGTTCTGTAAGATTTACAGAAAGGTAAAAATAGGAGAGCTTTTACTTCCCACCTCTTTGCTGAATGTTACTGCCATGGGAACGTGCTCTGCACGCTGCCAGCTTCTTCCCAGATAATTTCCTATTTCTCCACTAAGCCTCTGGCTCACACATGACTCAGTTTCAGCACTTCACTGAGATAAGCATGTGCCCCATCCTAGACTTAAAATTAGCAGGGCAAACCTCAGCCCCTTCTTCAGAGTCTGGGATAATCAGGGACTCTATTAATGAAAAATGTGCTGGTTTATGTCAGGAACCAACTGGAGCTACTCCCTTGGGTAGGCAAGGGATGGACAAGAAAAAGCTGAGCTCAGCACACATCCAGCTCCCCTTGATGCAGGGAGATAATAAACCCTTCCACCACAGAAAACATCAAGCCAGATAAAATAGTTTAATATAGAGCGAGAGCAAGTATTGCATAAAAATAAGCAAAATCTTTTTCTTAAAAAAAAAAAAGTCTGAGAACTCGTATTTAGAAGAAAAGCTGGTAGGGTATCAATCATGTGGGTGACTCATGAATGCAGGAGCTACAGGAAGAGTTCAGGATGTCCCTAGCTTCTCCATCCACTAAATCCAGAGGAAGATCTGTGGAGCAAGATAAAAAGAAAACCACAGCAGTGAGTGCTAGAGCCTCCCTCAGGCAGCATTAATTCAGCAAATCTCTCAATCAAACCTCCAGTCTCCCTAGTACCAGGAGCTTTTTCTGAGAACACACAAGTATTTCCAGCCTCTTTTACCTGAGCCTGCAGCAACACACACTGACTAGATATAATTGTGCTTATTCTAGAGCCTGCCATCTGCAGAGATCCATGCTCTCTCTATCTGACAGGGAAACAAAGTTTAAGAAACTTGCTGGAAGGGATCCAGCCAGGCAGAGGCAGAGCAGATGACAGAGTTAACCTTTAACTGTAAATCATCCTCTCACTTCAGCCACAAAAGGACCAATTTATCTCATTCCTTGTTTCAACCTGATAAATGGAGCAGACTCCTGATTCACACACACAGCTTGAGCACACACACCATGTCCCTGAGAGATGGAGAGGAAGCATGATCCAAGTGGAAATTTTCTCTTAAGAGACAGGTAAACCTCACTGGAAAGCTCACATCCAGAGCCTGGACTTAGGCCTCTGAAGCATCACCAAAATGGAAATCAGAGCTAGTATTTAAGTGCTATTTTCAGAGGTTGCTCCTGCAAATCATTCCACTCTATTCTGATTCCATTCCTATTTTTAAGGAAGAGTTAAGACACAAAATGGTACTTACGTGTTAGGTGATCCAAAACCAAAGCCTGAAAGAAAAGCAAGATAGAAAAATAGTTGGTAAAAGGGAAAATGAATGCTTAGGATTTGTAGTAAATGTCCCCTCCCACATACAGATTGAAAAATATTTTTTTCCTGCCTTAGGCCAGGAAAAAAGCGATGGGCAAACAATGAAAGTCAAATCTCCATCTACAAGAGAAGTGACTTGCCTGCCTCCTGACAGAGCTTGGCTTTCACTGCTCATCAGCCAGGTCATTCATTAGCAGCCCTGCAGACAATGTGCCTGGTTTGCTCCTCTCTCCCTGAGCTGCTTTTTTGAGGTTTGTGCTTAATGCAGGCCCCTGGTGTCAGGCAGCCACCAGGGAACGTGGCCCTGCACGGGCTCTGCTCTGAGCCCTGCCTAAATCACTGTGGCTTCACTGAACTGCAGCACTAAAACATTTGGCTGTTGGTGTTGCAGCTCAATTTTTCAGTGCATATTTCTCTAACACTGAACACTTACAGCACAGATACCCAAGCATGTGGTACTGAAGAAATATTCCTTATTTCTCAGTATTTTCCTTTGAGGAGAAAAAGCAACTCCAGAAAAAGAGGTGAAAAGCAATAGTCAGATGAGGTGTGCAGAGCAGTAGTGATGTGCTGCCATTGCACCCAGCAGATCAGTGATGGAATTAGGAGCTGAAGGCTGAGAAGGTGCTGTACCCCACCCTGCCCCTCAATCCTCCTGGACATGGTGCCTTCCCTACAGCACCAGGCAGATTTTTGGCAGCGAGCTGAGGATTCCCACCCAATTTCCAAGGAAAACCAGAGACATGGGGGCTGTTAGGGTGATTTTAGCCTCTCCTACCTCCTCCACCTGTCCCAAAAGCTGAGAATCCACTGCTTTGTGTGCCAAAGCCTGTGCCCTGCTGGGACAGGGAGCCAAAGGTGGGCGTGTTCTGGTTTGCCAAGGTGCCAAACGACGCCGTGTTGTTACTGGTACCACCAAACCTGCAGGTTTAAAGAGAAAATCTGAGTTTGCAAACATCTCACTTACACTAGAAGTTTGTCCCCATGCCCATGATAACAGTGCACCCCCTTAAATGAGGATATATCAAGAGGTGGGATCAGTTGATATGAATAATTGTTCATTTTAGAAAGAGATTTCCTGCTTTGGGAGAGTATTGTACATAGCAAGGTCTGTTCAGCTCCCATTCTAAACACACACCAAGGCAAATATGTTCATGCTTACACACAAGGTATCTTTTCAAGTGCTTGGAAATACCAACTCCAGCCATCAAATGGAATATTTTAATTCACCCCTGTGTGTGGCTCTCACCAAAAGCACAGCATTGCTTCACAAACAGGGCAGCAAACACAGAATTGGTGTGAGCTGCTCAAAGCCAGAGCACAAAGCAGAGCCCAGATACAGAACCCAGATTCTCAAATTTCAGAGGGTATCTTCCCTATTGCCCAGAGAAATGTGCAGATTTCTCAATTCCTTTCTCTCCCCAGCCCATTTTGAACCACACAAGGTTCCAGTGCTTCCCTGAAGATCTGCACCAACCAGGCACTTCTCCCCACCAGCTCTAACTAATCCCTTCCCTAATTGCCTTTGGGGACTGAAATGAGAAACACTTTTATATAAGGAAATGTGTCTTTCTCCACCCACTCTGTCCAACCAGGCAGCACAAAGCTCTTGGTGTGTCACACTAATGAGACCATGACATGCAGTGTTTCTCTGCCCTTCCTTCCATTCTGAATATAAGAAATGTTCTCAAAGAACGACCTTCAAATTTAACTTAAACTGGGCAAAATGCAGATTTCCAAATGACAAGCTCTGCTAAAGCTCTGCAAGTGCACAACAATCCTAAAACCCAGCAGCAGCCTGAGCAGAGCTGGACATGTCACAGTGTGCCAGCTCTGCAAGGCTGTGCCTCACAAACTCCTGTCATTTCTCACTTAAAACACAACCTGACAGCACGTTAACCCATCTCTCCATCCATCCACATCTAGGAGACTTAAAAAAACCCAAAACACAGACCTACATCAAAAGCTATCTCTCCAGACAAAAGACAGCCCTTGTAGCAATGTGACAAGCAATTCACCTGGCAAAGGACATCACCTCTCCTGTCCCAGACACTGCCAAGTGTGCACACTGCCTCCACAGGCAGCAGCAGATACCAGGGGCACTTCAGTGACTCTGCAGCTCTGCTCCTGCTCTGGCTTCTCACCTCTGTACTTGCAGGCAGCACTCAGAACCACAAATGTGCTTTTCTCAGGAAAAGCAGAATAGATTTTTTTTTTTTTTTTTTTTTTTTAAAAAAAGAAGCAAGATTGGGTGATGTGTTTAGAACAAGAGGTTTTAGGGTGCTCCATCTTCTCAGGACCATGCTACAACACAAATCCTGTCTACCTTGTGTAAGGAAGAGGTGAAAATAGTGACAAGGAAACTTGTGGTTCAAACTGCTCCTTTCAGCTACAACAAGAAGAGGCCTGCTGGAAAGGCTGCACACAGTTTAAGTAAGAAACAGCTTAATATGGACAGTTTTTTTTCCAGACACACAAAAGACATGAAATGCAGTCATTGCCTGGTAACAATTTGATCCAACCTATCTTGCCCAGATTTTCAGGTCTTTTGTAAAGCTGCTGTGCAAAACACAACTGAGATGCACTTGAGGTTAGTTTATAAAAGCAAAACATCATTTGCCCACCAACAGTTGGAACTGAAGGCTCTGAAGAAGTGTAGTGGTTTCTATTTCTGACACCCCCATAATTTATTGAGTGATGCAGATTTTTCAGAATTGAAGCAGTATGAATCACATGTATTTAAGTCAGCAGAGTATTCTCAGGAACTGGGAGATAATACAACACCATGTACTTGCAAGTAACTTCTTTGGAATTGGGATTTTTAAAGTTTCACTTCAAGAGAAAGGCAAAAAGGAAGTCCTGCACAGATGCTACATTATACTGCAGAATTAAACTATTGCTCAACATTTTGTGGTGAGATTTGGATTTTTGTAAAGATGCCTGGGAATTTTGCACACTCTTTAAAAGTTTTAAAAATCAACATCCTCAGGGAACTCTGAAAATATCAGACTGAGTCTGTACCTTTCTAGTAGAGAAAAAATTGCCAAAGCTTCCCACAAGTGAAGTCACTGCATTATCTTTCTTGAGTCTGCAGACTGCTTATGCAAGACCTCTTTTCCATCAACATGCTGCTTGTTCTGAATCCCATTTTATCTTTAAGCTCTCCATGTTGTCACTAAGCAGATCCAGTCTCAGTACAAAATCCTGCAGCACAATGGCTGGATGCTGGAACTGAACAAACTAGCAGTTGATTTCAGCTAAGTCATCCCTACAAACACATCCTTCTATTAAGATTGAATTAAGCTGCCTGTATTTTCACTTTCCAAAGGGACTCCTCAAGCTGCTACACATTCTGGGCAGCAGGAGCACCTGGCTGAAGCCTGCCCCAGCTCAGGGGTACCTGCCCACACCTCACAGGAATTAACAAGTCACACTTCTGGATGCACCCCTGTGCCTTAGGTAAGGGCAGTTCCTCCTGAAACCAGACAGAGAGAGAAACACTTGTGAAATTTATAAACAACAAGATTGGGGAGACATCTGGTTTCCTCTCCTCACTGGAAGTTTTTCTCTTTTTAATTGGCTGTGTTCAGTCTGACTGTAACTGCAGCACAATGTTGGTAGCACAAGGCTGAAGAACTGCATTTGCTGCCTCCTGCAGAAGGTGCTTGGCAAGGTTTGGAATTTTGTATTTGCTGAACAAAGCAAGGAATGATGTGCTGTCTGCTCTGGTGCCAAGCACAGGCTTAGGGGATACAGGAACAGGTAAAAACAATCAGGGAGGGATAAATATGAAGAGCTCTGGGAGCACAGACTGTTGTTACAAGTGCCTCATCCCACAGGTGAGAGAACAGCCTGAATTCTCATTAGCATCTCTAGTCCAAATCTAACCAGAGGATAAAGTGTTTGGACAGAGTAACAGATAACAATAATTGTTATTTTCTTTGCTAGGCATAGTTTGTAGTCCTAGATTTGCACTCATTAAATGCACACAGAGAAAATACCCCTGCATTTCCTCACAAAGTTACAAGCTGACATCTCAAAAGCTAAAGATTCAACACAAGAGTTACCGGCATTAAAATGATCACACTCATTCTTCGGGGTGTGAATTTTAGTTTTATACCTTAACATTTTTGTCCTTAAACAAAAAAAGGACAGTTTGAGCTTACCAGTCAATGCCAGAACATATTCCTCATGTCAAAGCAGAGGTAACCAAGCAGAACCTTGTCATGCAAGCAGGCTGCTTTCCCTGGCTTACCCAAATCCTCCAGCGCTGGCTGCTGCCGTCCCCTCGCCGAACACTTTGCCTCCCGTTGAGCCCAGAGGGCTTGAAAAGGTTGGGGCTGAACCGAATGCTGGCACCCCTCCAAACCCAGGGGATCCCCCAAAAGTGGGAGGGCTGCCAAACACTGGAGCAGCACCGAAGCCACCTGAGCAAAACAGAGGCAAAAAAGGGGACAGGAATATCACATAAACAATAAGGCAGAGAGAGAAAACAAAGAGCAGCTTTCCAGGGAGATAATGGGGTGTTCATCCTATCATATGGACACCAATTTATAGAATTAATTGCAATCTGCAGGGTGTTTTGTTGCAAGAGATATGGGTAAGAGAAGTGCCTGAATGCATGAAAGAAAACTGCAACTGGCAAGTCTCCCCCATCTCTGAAGATCAGAAAGTAGGTGCAAAGTTGGGTTTTAAGTGCTTCAGGGATGCAAAGATTCAGGAGGTAGGGTATGATTTAATTCTGGTTTAAGTGGTGGAAACTAAAATGGAAGGATGTCAGTGGAACTGCCTGCAGGGAATTGAGAACTTATCTCTGCTCTTGGCAATTTCTGTTCAGGGGCTAGCTGCCTCCTGCAGCTCTGAGTGGGTTTCTACCCAGATTATTTCTTTCTATGTTCATCTGCTGGTATTATTGGCCTGTTTCACTGTGGAACATGAAGGACACCTGCTCTTTTACTTGACCAGGGATGAGGATGGGATACCACTGCACCTTTTAATACCCAGGGTGAAATTCCAGTCCATGCCAAGGTAATGGATACTGTTTGGCTGTAAACACAAAAGGTCTGGAAAAAAAATAAATGCTAGGCCTGAATTATTTAAATGCAGATCAGATATTTTGTTACCTCCATCTCTAGGAAGTTAAGAGCATTCATCCCAGGGGCTGAAGCTTTGGTCAGCAAACACTCTCTTTAGCAACGTACATTAACATGCTTCATTTTCCTTTTTCCACAATTTTAAGTAGTGAAATGGGGATAAAAGAGGTTACAAAACCCAGAGCAAAGTTTGTAAGATAATATTCCAAGGAAGTATCTAAAATAGGAAAAATGTATTCAGTTCCATGTTCTGTACTCTTGACTTCACAGAACATAAGACCAGAACTGAATTACACAGCTCTCAGCTCTTAAATTGCAATGGGAATTTTTGGAATGAACACCTGAGGATGCTGCATAAGAGAGAGTAAAATCTAGCCTAGGATCCACCAGTTAAAACTCCATTCACTCAGCCATTAGTTATTTTTCATTTATTGTTCAGAGACAATTCTTGTCCATGCACCAAGTCCAGGCTGTGGACAGCTAAGTGGAAGAACAGCAAATAACTGCCAGACAGTGAGGGCTGTCCTAGTGGGTGCTTTCCCAAAGTACCTGCTTTGTTTGGACTGGAGAACCCAAAGCCTTGGGAGGCCACACTTCCACCACCAGAGCTGAAAGTGCCCGTAGGCTTCTGCTCTCCAAAGGAGGAGCTGCCAAAGCCAAAAGTCTTTGCTCCGCTGTTTCCAAATAAGCTCGAAGAATCTGGGGAGATGAAGAATATTTATAAACAGCCAATACTCAGAGAAGACAATATTCTACACTGCACTTCATTAGCTGAAGCAGGAGAAAGGAAAATGACTTTTCTTTCCACAAGCCCCAAGCACACAATGAACATCACACTGAAAACAACACAGGGAGAAGCCAAGTTTTCCCTAATTCCTACAGGACTTTGAGGTTGCACCAAGATCCATTCTGGATCTGATAGACCACTAACAACCCTTTATTGCTGCAATCTAGTAAATCACCAGGAAGGATGATTTGTTTAGATGCATCCTGTGCCCCAGTCAGTAAAAGACAATTCCTCAAGTGAGGAATCCCAGCAGCTACAATCATTCTCTCCAGACAACACAAATATCAGCAAACCACAAATTAAAGGTTCTCAGCTGTTTTGGCAATGCTCAGTATTTCTACACAAGATTATCTAACAGGACCTTAAAGTAGGAGCCAAACTTCTCCAGCCTTACTAAAAAATAACTCATTTTTTTCATCCTTCATAAGCCTACAGGGAGTTTTTGCATCTAGAGGCAGGACACAGAGCAACCAAAGCTTTTCTCTGGTGAACCATCTGTTTTGTTTCATCACAAACCCCAGAACTGCATTAAATGATTAAATTAGCAAGGTTAGAAAACTGACCTCAACCATTAATCCCAATGGATCATTAAAGATGTAATAAAATAAATGGATTTTCTCTCTTAAGGCTTGAAGTGCTACTTCTAACCACTTGCAGCACCAATTTTACAGCTTTCCTTTGTTTCCCTACTTTCATGTTCAGCCACTGGCTCCCCTTCTTTGTGCTTTCTACCTGCCTATCAATATGTCACAGCAAATTCTGGTAAAGTACCTTGCATGTGCTGCAAAAGACATGAATTTTTAGGCAGAGGTTCACAAAAATTCTCTCCCTCTCATATTGATTCGTTGCAATTTTTACAGTCTTAGGGTGATGAGAGATGATCAAAGCTTTCCAACTTCCAACCAAGTTGGAGGCAGAAATTCAGTGACAAGAATTTTGAGCATTTCATTTTAAGGAAGGATTTGGACAAGAATTCTCTACAGAATATAGATATTATTCACACTTCTTGCATCTGCTTGTTTGTTTCAATGGCTTCCCTACTTGTTTTCCATAAACCTAGAAGAAAAATTCTGCATTACACATCACACATGCTCTGGTTACTCCCTCAAAGCCTTTCATATTAACACAGAATTGACTCAAAAACAATCAGCAGAAAAGCAGATGGGCTCACAAAAGCAGATGGAAATCACAGCACATTTTATATTCTTCTTTTGTTCACTTACTCTGGGAAGCTGCAGATCCAAATCCTCCACTGGAGGAACTGAAGGGATTCTTATTGGCTGCATCCTGGCTTGGCTTTCCTCCCAAACCACTGAAGAAGCCTCCACCTCTCCCACCACTTCCAGCTCCAAACAAGCTTCCACTGGAAGAAGATGGCTGCTAGAACACAAAAAGGACAAAAAAGGGATTTAAGCAAAGTCAAAGCAGCATGTGTTCCCCCCAAGGCTGTTCTGCCTGGGCCTTTTCTCAGGATGCCTGAAAGGGCTGGCAAACCAGCCAGCAATCACCTTCCAAAATGGAATGCCATGAAATTTTATTTAAGTCTGTCTTAAATCTTGTCCACAGCACAGAATAATGCCTTTGAGACTTGCCCTACACTTGCTCTACTTTCCACATAGCATGGAATAAAGGCAGGAGACTTACTGCATCTGTCTTATCTTGCATGTGATAAAATGTTTGTGTCCCCATGCCCCCTGGAGTATTCATGCAGATGCTGCTTTGGTGCTCACCACAACAGCAAATATCCCCAGTACAGACTGGGGCACATTTTATTTAATACATCCAACTATATTAAAAAAAATATATCAGAAATAGGGAACCCTGACCAAGTCCCCCACGTGTAACAGCCCTACAAAGCCATAAATACTTGCCTGGCCAAAGACAGTGCCTCCAGTATTTGCTGCTTGCCCAAACACAGAACCTGTGTTACTAGAACCAAAACCTAAGAGAAAAAAATAAAAATTAACCACCAAAACTATTACCAGAGTCTAAGACCAGGACAGGATAAGGACAGGTCTTCCATGCCAAAACACAGGGATACAAATTATGTTACCAAACACATCTAGGCTGGACAGACACAAAGCATGTGCCAACACCCAAATAATAATTTACACTGAAAGTTTATATCAAAGTCATTCTCATTCTCTCTTTGGCCAACTTAAAAACAGACAATAGAAGGCCTTTTCACTTGTGGGATTGTTGCTAACACCAAGAGAATTGGATTTCTGTTAACATGGCTACAATAATACAATGCAAGTTGTGCACAAGCACTGGAGCATTCTGATTGCCCTTGTGTAAAGAGGATCTGAGCTTTGTTACCTGAAGACTCCTGTTAAAGATAATGAAATGTTTTGATTAAAAAGAGAACTCCCCTTTCCATTTCCCAGTTCACTTAAATGTGCCTTTTGTAATAAAACTTGCATCTCTATAATTAGGAACACCTTTCTCGAGCAGAGTTCACTTCCCACCATTTAACTATTCTCTGCTACTGTACTTAAAATGAGCAAGCAGTTGCCTGCAGTGCCATCATTTTTAATTAAATGAACCTAATTAGTTTTTCTTCCTTGGAAATACATGCTCTCCATTATTACTATGCACTTGTCACTTTTCCCTGGGAGCTCTCTGAAGATTGTAGAGAAAAACCTTTGGAAAAGCCCCAACAAGATACTGAGCATGTGGAGAACAAAAAGGGACTGACCAAGGAGGTTTGGTCTGTGCAAGAATCCCATTTAACTGTGTGGACAGGTAGCTGGTGCTCATGTTACTGCTATATTTAATTTTGAGATGTATCCAAATGCAGAAGTGGATTTAACAGATTTTTCCTGCAAACACATCACTTTGAGGGCTTATGACACAGTATTACACCTGGCTGTACATGCACTGTTGCATGTGTTCAGTGCAGGCCACTGAAGGAAGTGCTGCATCTGTGTTTATTCATTGCCTTGGTTATGGTCTCAGAGCTGCTCTGCCCCTTTCACTCAACAATTTACAACACTTCCAGTTATTGTGCAACAGGCAGGATAATATGTAATGCAAAATTAAATTAAGGTAGACTAGTAAGTATAAAATGAAGGCAGGACTGGCTGACAAGGCTACATTCAGAGCCTGCTGATGAATAGTGAAGCAGAGCAAAAGCTTCTTTTGCCTCCAACATTAGTCTGCTTCTCACATCCACTGCAGCTCTTGTTCTTACTAATTGAAAACAGAACAAAACCAAACCAAAAAAATGAGACCCATCAGGTGCCATAGGGAGGAAAAAAGGCATTAATGCCATCCTGCTTTCCCCAGTGATACCCTCCAAGCCAGACAGTGCCACTGGGACAAGACTCTGCTCTTACCTGAGGCCTGGCAGAAGCTGAAGCCAGCAGAGGACGTGGTGGTGGTGACAGCAGCAGTGCTCCCAAACACAGATCCCCCCTGCCCAAAGCCAGTGCTCTGCCCAAACACAGGAGGGCTGCTCTGCCCAAAGAGCACCCCCCCTGTGCTGGCTGGCTGGCCAAAGGAGAAGGAGCTGGCACTGTTGGTGCTGGCTGGGGCTCCAAAAACATTCCCACTGCTCGAGGCTGCTGTGGAAGCTGCTGGCTGGCCAAAGGCTGGCATTGTCCCAAAGCCAGACTGGCTGAAGGTAAAGCCACTTGAAGAACTGCTTGCAGGTTGTCCAAAGACTGGTGCTTGCCCAAAGGCTGGCTGGCCAAAGCCTCCCGTGGTGGTGGTGCCAAAAGCAGAAGTACCAAAGGCTGAGGTGGCAGCCTGGGTGGTGGCAGTGGCTGTGGACAGAGTGCTGGTGGTGAGCTGCCCAAAGGGAGAGGATGCTGTGGTACCTGCTGGGAGCTGTCCAAAAACAGGTGGTGTGGAAGGAGTGGCAGCAGCTTCCCCAGCAGGCTGGGTAAACGCTGAGCCAGAAGAGCTGGAACTCGGTGGCTGAGAGAACACTGAGGAGCCTGCAGAAGTGGGGGCAAACACAGAGGCACCAACAGCTGGACTCTGCACACCTGTAGTAACATCAGAGGTAGCAGCCAGAGCACCTGTGGCTTCTGCAGGAGAGGCAGGAGAGGCAACACTTGCTGTGGAGGTTGCTGCTGACACATTCTGATCTGCTGGGGTGGCTGTGGAGACAGCAGGAGGCACCGGGGCCTTCAGATCGCTGGTGGAGGTGGGAGCAGCCACAGGGTCAGGGGCAGGAGGTGCCACTGTGGTCCCAGAGCCCTCTGGGATGGTGTCCCCAGCTGTGGCCTGGGGTAAGGCTGGTTCTTTAAGTGGCTCTGTGAGCTGTGCCTGGGGCTGTGGCACTGCAGGTGAAGACCCAGCTGCTCCAGCTTCGTTTTCAGACGTTTTTTCTGAGCCAGGTTGTAATTTGGCATCCCCTGCAGACTTACTGGAAGTTGCAGCAGGGACAGCAGTTTGTGATGAACTCGAGAAACCTCCAAACGAGAGGGATGTTGCAGCAGGGAGAGTAGAAGGGGCAGAGGTGGAAGTGCTCATACTGTTTGTTTGCTGAATACCAAATGAAAATGTGGGTTTGCTGCCACCAGAGCTTCCAAGATTAAACACCCCAGAAGACCCCGTGCTGGTTAACTGGACATTGCCAAAGAGACTGCCCGTGGCACTAGTGCTGATGGATGCTGTGCCAGCTGACGTGCCTGAGGTTGAAGCAGCTTCTCCAGCTTTTCCTAAAGTCAGGGGAGCAGTAAAATTAAATGCAGAAGGCATTGGAGACACTTTAGTTGACTGTGTTCCTGCAACACTGGTAGATGGTGCTTTACTGGTGGTCTTGGCATTATCATCTACTTGACCAACCCGTAGTCCTGAGAAGCTCCCAAGAGTTTCCCCAGCTAGGTTGCCCTGAAACAAGTGATCTCCTGGTTTGGATGGAGCAATATCCAGCTTGCCAGAGGTTGTGGGGGGAGCAGAAGATGATGTTGCAGCAGCTTTGGTTGATTGGGTGCCATCTGCTGAGGTGCTACCTCCTACTACACCTCCTGGAGCACCTGCTGATTTGTGGGACCCAAACACAAAGGAGGAGGCCTCGGGAATTGCTCCAAGTTTGGAACTCCCAGCAAACAAAAATGAGTCTGGCTGGGCTGATTCTTTTGCAGGAGCTGTCAGTGAGAGAGACAGAGGTAACAAATCGAGTTAGGGTATGCAAAGCTCATTTATCATTCTTGCAATAATGGCCCATTTGAGTGCTTCACAGACTGTCAGTGCTCTTGCCTCAAAGCTATAAAACCTCTGTCCATCAGGTAACTGCAACCTTCACATCCATTCAGGACATAACAGTGACACCCAAAGCCTTTATGGCCAGGGTGGCAGTGACAAACACTGTTACTGTCACAGCACAGCCTCCACTTAACCATCCTTCTCTTTGAGTACAGACAACTCCAGCCTTTGGCTCCTATTTCTTTTTCAGCAGTTTGATAAAAACATGAAAGACCTGGTTATTACAGATAATTTTCTACTGACACCACTTTCACCTCTTCTTACTTGGTTCAGGTAAAAAATTCCTGACATTTACTTCAGCACTTTCTTTTTAAACCAATGGCTCAGAACAGTTAAGGTCATAAAAATACTTTGACACTTGAAGAGTTTTCTACAGAATCAAATCTTTCTTTACCAATTCAATTATTTATAGACTACCCTCCAGTTTTGATACAGCTTGCTTTCAGCTTTGAAAAACTAGAGAAAAACTCTCAAATGTAATTGCCAAAGCAGCTCCATTTCTAACCTACACTGCTGTCCAACAGTGTGAAACTGCTGAAGTTTTAAGGGAGCCTGGGCTAGTTTTATTTAATGTACTGTCATTTCATTTCTGTGCACCAAACAAATTTTGACTTGAAAACACTTCACTGGTGTTTGGACAAAGTACAGGAAATCTGCATGGAGCTCAAACAACAAAGAGCAAAAGCTTCTTACCAGATCTGGTATTATCCTTGTGTTTTCCTCTATATTAAGTATATTTAAATAACTGACACTCAATAATGTAGCTTTATTTTCCTTCTGAAGCCCTGAAATTACATTCTGTAGTTCTTCCATTACCAATTAGAGACAGAGGTGCTCCTACCAGTTCACAGAACAGAGTGGAGTACCTGCCCTCACACAATGCTGTGGTTTACAAGTCTGCCTCCTGTACCTCCCACTCCTGCTTTATCTGTGTTATTTACCTAAGCTTTTATGTTCATCTCCAAATTTTAAGCCCACTTCATTCTCTCTACTTAACATCAAGAGTATCAGTAGCATTACTGTAGCTGTGATGGTCTAAGGATAGAAACAAGCCAAGATTTGTAAGAAGAGGTGATATCTTTTATCAGAGGAACCAACAACATTGGGAGCAAATTTTCTGACTGTATGATCTCATCTGCAAGACTGAAATTAAAGGCAGAAAGCTTCAAAAATACTACAAAGCAGATTTTATCAGTTCCCTTTGATGAGACTCAACAAGGATCTACCTATGGCATGGAAAGGCAGCCTCTGTATTGTCACTTCAATTTTGGAAGCAACACAAAGCCATTCCAAGCACTTCCCTCTGATTACTAAATGCTCACTGGATAACAGTTCTATGTCAGTCCACCTCAGCAACTTTAAATCTACAGATTAAAAACAGCAGAGGAAATGACTACAGGTGTTACCCTTTGCATAAACTAGCACCTCCTAAATGTTCTTGGCAACAAATATTTTGCTTAATTGACAGGTGGGTGGCCCAGATTTCTGTGTATTACAGGGGAGAACCCAGCATGGGTATGAAATGTTACTGCAATTTTAGTAATAGAAGTGCAACACAGAACAAGAACCACATGGATTAGGAAGAGTAAACACTCTGTTAAGAGGGAAGAGAGGCTGTTTGCACAACTCTCCCAGACTCACCTTGTGAGGGAGCGAGGCTGGGAGGAGTCTGTGATGAAGCAGCTGATGTGACACCACCAAAATTAAATACAGACCTAGGAGGAGAGGAGAGGAGAGAAAGGGAAAGAATGACTTAGCTCAAAGTGCTGAAATTTCCAACCATATGATGAGCACAACTCTGAGGCTCAGATTTCCAGTACAGACTTGCACAAAGCCAGGCACACAGGAGCAGTTTCTCCAAGGACTAAACAGGAAGAGAGAAACACACACTGTGCTCCATTTGTTCCCTCTCTGAAAAGGCTTGTAGAGGGTTAAAGAGAGTCAGGGCTCAAAGTTCTTTTGACCATCCTCATCCTTCCATGTTCTTTCCTTTCTGCTGTGTATTTCTTCCTCATGCACCAAAATCTGATGGATTTGGGGAGACTGGTGAGAGGAAAAACCACAGGAGCAGCTACAGTTTGAAAGAGCTAAAAGGGAAGAATCAGTGCATGTGCAGAAGGGAATGACTGGATACAACCATCCATCAAAAAGGAGATCACTCATAGCAAGACAAAAATGAAAAGTTATCATGACTATTTTACACTGAAAATATTTTGTCTTGCAAAAATACTGTGATCTTTCATAATGAGTCTTGCAAAGATCTTCATTCCCTGAGGCTTTTTAAGCTTTCTCTGCTTCTCAAAAATCAGCTGCTGATACAGAAGTCAGGCCATGGGACTAAGACATCACTGACAACAGCACTGTATTTAGCATATGGTTTACACACTGAGGCACTGCACATGGGACAAAGGCAGGGTTGTTTGCTTTTTGAATCTGAATTTCCATCTCTCAAAAGGACTCTTTTAGCCCTCTGAAGAGCCCAGCAAGGCATTTGGGTAGTATCCACTTTAAAAAAGTGCAGAGAAATGGGTAAGACTGGAAGAAACCACCCATTTGAATGTGTGTGTATTCTGAAATAATGTTGCCAACTTCACAGAGAAATTCACTTGAGTGTTAGACCAGTAAACATGCAGAATTTCAAACAATCATTCCTAAGGAATCATCCCTCTCCCCTAAACACAAGATGTAACCAAATAAACATTTTTGCCATCCCTGAAATACCATTCCATAAGAGAGATTTCAGGGTAACTGTATGTTCATAACATGTGCCTTGCTTTGTGTTATTGTTATGTAACAGATATCACCAGATGGCTTGGGGCCCCTCTTGTCACCTTCATGAACTGATTACTTTTCCAAGCCAAAACACAAAATTTGTTCTGCTGTATTAAAATGAAGAAGTAATTCAGTGAATGTGACCATCAGTACATATTTCAAGTCCTAACAGGGAATTTGTTTACCAGTCCACTGTAGATAAAACCCAAAAGCAAGCCAGTCACCCTTTACTCTTGATTAGTTACACACTGAAAATTCTCAGAGCAACATGATATTGTGTCAAAGCCTCAAACACCTTCACTCAGGCTTCCACAAACAAGGTCTTCAAAGGACTCTGGTACAACCCCTGCCCTCCCAATCTAACATCTGCAGGTGCCATTTTACAGTACTGCACAGCTTGTAGGCAACACCTGCTGTAACAGCCAATACCCATATTTAATGTCAACTACAAAGAAATCTTAATGTTCATACAGACCCTGCAGAAGAAAACAAGGATGTTTTGTTAAGCTGTGAAGTTGTTGCTTGTACTGAAGTCACAGTAGAAGAAACAGCTGTAACTGTTTTTACTGTCCCTTGTCCTGTAAGTTACAAGAACAACAAATAAATATACTTTTAAAATAAATTTACAAATCAAAAAAATAAACAACGCATCCTGACATCTATCTATTAGAAAAGCAGGGATTAGCTTGCACACACAGTCTATAATTTAATAAATTTCTAATAAAAAGGAAGTGCTATCAAATTCAGGAGCTGACATTTTCAATAAACCAAAATTTAAGAAGCATTTGCCAAGTCAAATATAATTCCTAGCTATTTTTACTGCTTCTTTCCCCTGGCTAAGAGGCAACCTACATCCACGGATTAAAGGCAAAAGACCAACAGAGATGGATTGCAGACATTTATGCAAGAGGCTTATAAAACCATGTCCAATGCAAGCATTATTATCTAATACACATTAAAAATCAATTGCTTCCTTCCCCTCTTGTTCCTCTTTTCCTGTTCAGTTGTAAACTGAGCATTCCTTTCTTTAGAAGCTTCCCAACTCTATGAGACTGATCCCTGTGTCTGAAGTGGCTCTGAAGTTGGTCCTACAGCTCAATAGATCCTGCACAGGAATAAGATCATGTTTGTTCAGGTACTCCTAGAATGCTGTGTGGCTAAAAATCAAATCAGCACATTTAAAATCAGCAGGATTTCAATGTTTTAGAAACAAAAGAGCTGCTTTTAATTTGCTGTCAAACCACAGTAGCCTTGTGCTCTCAGCATTTCCTGATAAGAGTTACAAGCCCTGAGTGCACTCTGAACAAGGAACTGTGTCACTAAATTCTAGATGCAGGAACAGACAAAACACAGGGAGTATAG
Source organism: Molothrus aeneus (assembly GCF_037042795.1). Classification (NCBI taxonomy): domain Eukaryota; kingdom Metazoa; phylum Chordata; class Aves; order Passeriformes; family Icteridae; genus Molothrus; species Molothrus aeneus. Next base: position 6,927,111 of record NC_089664.1, on the reverse strand, counting down.
AAAACCACTCTCCTGTACTTCTGTACCTTCTTTTTTACAAATTCTCCCCCTCAAGACTGGCATAGCAACCTCTCAGTGGAGGCAAATCTCTTCTCCTCAGTATCCTCATTCTCTGGACTGTGCACTCTGACATCTTGCAAGAGACAGCCAGGCCTTATTTCCATCTCCACAAAAGAAAGACAACTTACCTGAGATCTTGTTGCCAGATGATGTTGGAGCAGCTGTGGATGCCACAGGAGAGGGTGCACACACAGAGGAAGGTGGAGTCTGGCTCTTCATTGAGCTTGTCAGAGGTGTCTAAAAACACAGCACCACTTCAGGTCAGTCTGTCCATTAACAAAGGACCTTCTGACTTTGGTTTGCTATTATCAGTGTCATGCAGTGACTTAAGAATAAAATAGAGGTGGGTGGTTGCAGCACTTAGGAGAGCCCTGCACTCTTGGGCCCATTATGTCTTGACACTTAAATAGAGGGTCAGTCCTCAGCCTTTTCAACAAGTCAGCAAGCCTCTGTGGGCAGCAGCTCAATGATTTCAGAGGACAAAGACTTCTGCATTGGGGTTTTTTGATGCATAGATATAAAACCCAGCAGCTTGTCAACTATTAAGCAATATTTTCAGTAGAATAACAGGGTAATAAAGAACTCTCTTCCCTGATTTCCTGTAACTTTCTTTTTGTTTTCTTGTGAAATTTAGTTGTAGCTACCTAACACAGCTTCCTTTGCTGTTAGCTGCAAGCATCACTGCAGCAAGGCTGTGGCCATTAGAAAGCTGCATGTCTTCAGAAGTTAGAAAAGACAAGACATAACACAGATAGGCCTGGCATCACACTGTCAAGGTCACAGATACAGAAATGGTTTGTCAAGAATGCAGGGCAAGCTATGAAAATTAAACCCCCAAACTCTGCTGAGCATGCCCAGGTAAGTATTCCACAGGGAAAGGGCTCCATATCACAATACCTGTTTAGCTTGATTTGTAGCAACAGTTGCCAAAACTTGATGGACTGCCTGGGCTGCAGAGTGAGGTACAGATGATCTTAAAAAGAAAAATTAAACAATTATATGAATAACTAGTCTGAAAGAGGATTTCCTCTCCTCTCAGAAAGCCCAGCTCCCAGAAGCCCTGAACAACAGCCACTATTAAAGATTCCACACACAACTCCAAAAGAACAAATCTGATTAGAGAATAAACCTCTTAAATGAATCAGCCACATTTAACAAAGGAAGTCTGTAAATGTGTTTAAACCTCTAGACTGAAACGATCAAGTCTTCTCCAGACACTCTTGTCTCTGAAGAGAGTCAGGGCTTTCTATTTTACAGGGAGTTGATGAAAAATCAGCAGGTAAGGGGATTACAATTTTATGCCTAGTGGATAACAAATTTAAGCAGCTTCCTTCACAATGTGGAGTCCAGACACGTACATGCAATGCTTAGAAATGCTGAGTAAGTTGGGAGGGGGTGGAGGGAGCATTTCCTGTCTTTGAAGTGTACTGTAAACACTGACAAAGTCATGGAAAGAACTGTGATAAAATTAATCTATATTCTACATTGTAAATATGGTATTTTTGACCATGAAATAAAATCCCCCAGACAATTGCTGCAGAATGACAGCATCTCATGGGCTGCAGGATCTGACCTTGGCACTGTGGGGCACCAACAAATCACATCAGGGCAACTTGGGAACAGCCAACCAGTTTTAGCATCTCAAGTCTGTGGTCCACCAGGTTCAAAAGCTTCACTGGCCAATACCAGAAGATTTCAGAAGCTTTGATTCAACCATGATTGCATTCCCTTGGTGGCAAAGCCCAGCTTTCTTACCCAGGCAGGTTCTCTCCATCTTGACTCGGACCAGAAGTTCCCTAAGGCAATAACCAATCTCTGGCTGAGGCTGCAAATCCCAGACAGTGAGCAAATTTGGGCATCCAAAATTGTCTGTCTGCTAAAGCATGAGGATTCCCAAACTGCATTTACTGTTTGGTCAGCTGCAGGCCAATTCATAGGGATCTTCTACCATATTTTAAAGGAAGAGGACACAAATATGACACATTTTGCATGGACATTTGGTCTTGGATATGGTTTTGTGCCTTGAACAGCTTTGCTTTACTAGAGAGTCCTTCTTTCCTTCCAGCCATGAGTACTTTCTCTAGATTGCCTGGCCTGGATTTGCCCTCTGCCCAAAGCAGAAGTACAGCAAACAATGAAAACTTCAAGATTAACACTGGCAAAAGTTGGTGGTGGGATGGTACAGCTGTAGATTTCAAGCTTATGCTGAACAAAAAAGAAAACAACAGAAAGTCTGTGAAATTCATGAGATGGTGGGACTTGATCTCAACATTCATCACTTGACAATGCTGTGAAAATGCTGGGTTTGACTTCAGTTATGGAGAAAGGATTATTTTTTCACTGAAAATTGGACTGGGACCACCAACACACCCAGTCATAGGCCACTGAACAACTGATAACAACTGAAAAATCATTCCTGCTTACCAACCAAAGAGTGTGCTGTGGCAGCAAAAGACAGCCAGGATGTCTGAAGTAGCAAAAAGTGGTGAATTAACTTTGCTGGGTGAATGCTCTTCATTTTAGTGCTGAATCTGACTGGCAAGCATGGCTCATTTGGGTAGAGTTTTTAGAAAGTACATTTTTATGAGATCAGCTATAAAGTAAAACTGTAGAAAGCCTCCAAGATATCAAGCTAGCTGGTGCTCTATAAATTAGAGGTATCAATCAATACTGACAATCTAAAACTACTTGAAAGTAAGACAGGTCTTTAACTGCAGTTCAACTGAAAACAAATCTCATTACATATTGCTCACTCACAATCTTCTCTGTGCAGAGCCAGTACTTTCTACTTTTTTTCATCATAGTTCTGATGAAACAGACAGTGGAAAACTCTTCCTGGTCACAACACTGCTTTTAGCCAAAAAATTCCCAAGTAGAGCTGTCTATAAATTTGACTTTCAAAAGATGTAGCAATTCCCCTCCCCACTCCAGTTTATCACTTTTAGGAAGAAATAAAATAGCAAAAAGCACCCAAGCTGTTTCTCAATTAAAATGCAAAAGAAACCATGAAGTAAATGTCAAGGTCTCCAGTTGAGTACCACCACTGTGAGACTGTTCTCCTTTTAAAAAGCTGAATCAAAGGAATTCCACCTTTTTTTCTTTGACAGTGAAGAGTACACACAAATGTATGAAAGCCAGTAGTGATGCAACAACAGCAATTGCTCCAGGAGCTGCACAAACAGCTCACTGTTATATGGATAAAGCATTTGCAACTCCATATATAATCAGAGATATGTGGTGAATTTATCCCTCTTCATGCACTAAGCCCAACTTTGCACAGACTTCTCAGTACTGCCCAGAACTGGCCATGCACTGCCCTGGTCTTAAGCAACAGCATGAACTTTAAGTAAAGACAGTTCCAAGGTCATTACAATGACAGGGAAAAAGCCTAGTCCTAGGCTGGTGACAGAGCCTGGTGATAAGGAAGAAATCTCTGGAATGAGCTGAGCTGGCTGTTGCCTGCAGGAAGCAGAGTAGGGAAGCCAAGTGTTACAGCTAAATCACAAGAAATGGTAACAAATTCAAGGCTAAATACCAGAAGTCAAGGTTCCTAGTTTACTCCTGAGGAAGAGCCCTGCAGCTCTGTAAGGTTCCAAAGTGACTGACCCCTAGTGACACCAAGCCCTTCAGTCAAAATTCTGGTGTCAAAACATTTGAGACAAGTGTCCAGAAAAGCCAGAGCACAGTTCTCCCTCCCTTTAGGGGGTGAATCTGGCAACAGACAGAAGAGGCATAACTCCAGAGAAGGTTCTCTCAGCAAAGGATGACAAAGTAGAAGGAAAACATCTGGACAGCCTGAAGTCACAGACCACACTCAGTGACAGAGGGCTGCAATTCCCTCACTGAAAGAGGTAGAACAGAGGTAGTGATTTGAGAGATACCAGGCCCAAATTTCTTATTAGCAGTAAAACCACTGAATCCCAAAAGGAGAGGATGCACATAAATGCATTTCACAGACAAATGGAGAAGGAGGTTAATACTAGTCTCATCATTTGTTCAGGACAAGCCAGCAGCAATTCCTTGAATGACCTGGTAAGATCTTTCTTTCAATCCACAAACTCAATACTCTTGTCTAAATACACCCACTTCAGGCCTTACACAGCCAGGCTCAGTAAAACACTGCTACTGCTCCCCACTGGCAGATGTGCTTCAGTGCAAATGCTACCAAAGGGCAGCACTCACTCACCCTATGACTGCAGAGACTGCTGGGGTCAGTGTACCAGACTTGAGTTCTCGAACGTTCACCACCTGAGGAACGTTCTTCAGAGTTGATTCAGTCAAGGAGGTGCTCACAGCTTGAAGAAACAGAAAAAAACAGAACAAAAAAAAAAAAAAAACCAGATGTAAAGAAAAATTCCATATTAAGCATTTCATTTCATTCAGTATGGCCTGAATAATTCCAAAAAGATCCATCCAAGATTCTAGAACATATATAGTGTACCTAGCCTGAAACATTTGGAACCTCAGATTTCATTAAGGACAAAAGAAGTGGGCAGCAATCTATAGAGTTGGTACATTTTTTTTTTTGCTGAGAAAATCTAATTATTATGAACTCTCTCTTACCAACATTGTAACATCATCTGTTAATGGAAATGGGAGTTTCTCAGGTATTTTGTATCAGCAGCTTACATGAAAAAGGAAGACAAAGGAACACGGGATAGCTCAGAGGTGCAACAACTACAGATGTGTGCCACATTTTGTTTGATGATCTCCTCCTTTGAGAGCACTAAATCCCTGTGAAAGCCCCATTCAGCTGCTCAGAGGTCACTTGGGCAATTAGCCATCCTTTTACCTGGGGACTGGTTAGCAGCCATCTGCCTCTGCAGAGCTGCAGCAGCAGCTGCTTGTGGTGCTGGAACAGTGACAGTGGGAGCAGGGGCTCCATGTTTCACAGTCTTTGTTGCAAGCATTGTACTGTCTGCCCCTTGTGGGATGATTCTGTTTGAAGATGCAGGCACTAAAAAAAAAACAAATTAACAAAAGTATTAGTTAAATGTTTCTCTATAAATCAGGGAGTCTTTGAAAGCCTTTGCTGAACTGCAGTTCCTCTAAGTACAGAGCTTCCTTCTGACAGTACTCATGTGCAGGCCATTCAAATAATCAACACAATCTGTCCCTGGCAGATTTTGGTATATCCCAAGGAATTTAGTAAGTCTCAATAGATTTAACTTCAATGCATTAGAGGACTTCCAATTTGCTGTAACAGACACTTCTGCTGACACCTTATTTTTCTCTCTGGCTGCAGAGATTAAAGAAACCTCTCTTGCACAAGGAAAACTGAGTATATGCAAATGCAGTTCTTACTGAGACTTGCTGGGCTCAGAACTCCTAACCCTGGCCACAGATGCAGTAAGTACTCCAGTTTCTCAGTCTTTGGGCAATATTTTAGGTCACTGAAATTTGAAAGAAGCAGGCTATCACAAAAACACAATCAGTGAGTCAAGGTGTTTTAGTGCCTTTAGCTCAAGTTCATGAGGTTACAAAGGACTCTATTACTGCTCCTGGGAACCTGGCAAAGTAAATCTGTGTCCTGCAATCTCATTTCTCCAGGGCCTGAAGCACTGGCAATGGATAGTACAGTAGTCAAAGCTACCCACAAGACCACATTGAGAGGAGACACTGCAAACACAACTCACACAAAGTACCCAGGGAGAGGTGTTGTTTCCCAAAGGATGGAGACTGAGCCATCAAGCCAGGCTGGATTGAGGGAGTTCGGACCACAGGAGCATGACGAGGGACTTGGACTGGGGCAGCCTCCTCTTCCTGGTCCACTGCTTGGGAATCATCATTCTCCAGTGACTGGGAAACTGAGGATGTTGAGCTGACTTCATCCAAATCTTCATAATATCTTGTGGACAAGAAGGCAGATCGAGACAAACTTGCTGCAACATCAAAACCAAAGTTCAGTATTAAGCTGAGGGAACCATCCAGTGTATCAGCCATGACAAATGCACCCTATTTTAGGGCAGTCTCCTATTGCCTTGTTTAACTCATGCATCGATAAGATTTGACTTCTTAACTGCCTGGAAAGGCAGCCTTAAACCATGCAGCAACTGAAGGCAAGTCCTTCTGAGAGCAGATGGGAGAACAGGAAAAGAGAAGTAGGGGTTGAGTAGTGAAAAGCTAATTTCTGGTCTCGGTCCCACAGCAAGTGAGTCACCCTCTCAAAAAGCATATCAGACTTCTATAGTCACTAAAGGTTTACCTGGAGCTGTAGACCTAATTGGTGGAGTTTTCCTCTTGGCTAGAAAATTCCTCAACTGTGCCTGCTTCACTGGGGATAACTTAGCTAGAAAATGGAAAGTAGTTATTAGTCTACAGTCAAACCACAAGTAAAAAAAAAAGGTAATTCACATTTATGGCAGGAAGAAAGAATAAATTACCAGGTGCTTTGGGCAGAGGTTTTGCATGTGATTTCAAAGTAGTTTTCATCAAATCGTTGCGTAGGCTTTCAAGGTCACTGTCAAAACTGGGACAAGGCAGAGCAGTGAAAAAACAGCAGCAGAAAAAGAAGCCTACCAAAGCAGGAACAAAACTGGGCCAAAGTAGGCACTAGAACCACTGGCATATTTAGAAAAACAATTGGCTCCTCTAGATACTGTCTGATGCACCTTTAACTATTTTGGAAACTTCAATAGTCATTCACTTCTTCCCCTGAAGTCAGACAGACAACCAGCAGTACCTCAGCCTGGAGGCTCTATTATACCATCTACTAAAAAAACTCTTTAAACTTTTAGGGGAAATTTCTGCTAAGCATCAAACAGCATCCAAGAATCCAACCAATGAACTTCTGTATTACCTGGGCATGGTTTAGTATAATCTTTAGAACATCCTGTCCTCCCATACCATGCCCACAAAACATCATTCTCTGGAGGATGCACATTGCTGGGGGCAAGAGAGAGGGAGGAATTCATGTTTCACACACCTCTGAGCACTGTTGAGAGGTGAATCACTGGGAACACTCCACTGAGATGTCTGGTTGTAGAGGCGCAGCTGCTGCAGGCTGTTCACCAGGTGGTTCAGTCTCTTCCTCTGCTGGTTGATGATTTCCCGGTTATTGGCCAGGGTGTTGAACAAAGTCTCTCGCTCAGGGACTATCAGACGCCTGCAGAGACCAGATCAAGAGACAGGGATAAGGACCATTCTGTGCATCTGGGCCACAGGCAGGCAAGCAAACACCAATGGTTTAGTGGTTCTGGCTACTGAAACTCCAGGTCAATCTCCAAAGCAGTTCAGCTCATTTCAAATAAGATTTCTCCTTTGAACGTGCTGCCAGTTTATTTATTTAGCTCATTTGCTTTAAGATGCTTTATCTATTAGAAAGGCTTAATTAGCTGCCATCAATGAATTTCTGCAAAGCTTAGTTTGTTTCTATAAGCACTATTAGCACTGTACACAGAGACACAGGCTTGTAACGTGTATTAAGCTAGAGAGTCTGAACCTATGGCTCCCATTAGGTGTCTGAGACAAGCTTTACTCCCAGATCCGTCAAAAAAATAATCATACTTTTAAACAGAAAAAGGTCTTTGTCTGTTGATTATTAGATTAATTCCCAATTCACAGATGTAGTTCTGTACTCCAGTTTCAATTACTTACTTCTGCTTTCTCTTCTGTTCCAGGTGCCGGTCCCACTCCAAATCCAGGACGTCGTTCACATCCTGAACAGCAAACTTCACATACTGGTGCAAGCGCCGGATTTCCTGCCATGAAAAAGAAAGTGAGCTTTAAATTCATTTCAGAAATCTCAGTTTCAGTTGAAGAAGATGAAGACTCTTTGGGCTCATTCAGTCCAAGCCATAGAACACTTGCCTGTATTTCTGCCTGGAAAGTTTTGCCAGCACAACAGAACCCAACATGGTGAAAATTTATGTAACAATCAATAGGGTACACATTGTCCAGGGCTCGTCCTGGACATTTTACCTCAGCTCTCAACTAAGAGAAATACTGTCCATAATATTTGCAAAACACTGCCAGGTCTTTACAAAAAGGATTTTACAAACCCCAGGCATTATACAAAACAATCCTTATTTCAAATGCCACTTCCAGAGCATGAGTCATTTGGTCCCATCTTACAACACTGAAACTTCTAACAATTGTAAGTGATCAAAGCTTTGCAGGCTGCTCACACGGCTCTAGAATATCAGCATTCACAGACTATGATTCATGAAAGCACTCACAAATGCTCACACCTCCCACAGTAAGGCAAGGAATTAATTTGACTTTTATAGGTAGGAAAATAAAAATAAGTAAAAAGCAAGGACAGAGAGTAAAGTGACTTATCCATGACCACACAGCTGCACAACTGCAGCAGCTATGCCAGAGACCTCTGGCCCCAAGCTCTGCTCCCTAAACAAACCCAGAGCTGAGTCTCATTCCTGTGATCCCACCTGCCTGGCATGACACGGCCCTGGCTTGAACTCCAACCTTGTAAAATGGAAATGGGAACTGCAGCTGGTTTCAGCTCATCTCAACAGAATGTTCACCTAAATACAATGAAGCAGCCAAGGAACACAGCTTGAGAAGAACTCCACTGTAAGTGCTTTCAACATACAGCATGAAATTCTAGTGGGACCTCTCCAACCTGAAAGCAAACCCAGTCCTGCTGTGGGCTTAGTGTTAAACACTGCAAAGCCCAGGTTTCCTTTCCCCAACACCCACATGGCAGCAACTCTCTAGATACCAAACTGGTAGAGCTGGACATCAGGAAAGTCTCAGGGTATTGAAAACTTCACTGAAAACTAAGACACAAAGCTGCCTATGGGAGCTTTTCTCACCCAGAAGAATGGGGATGATGTAGACTGAGCAAAATTTCAGAGTCAGCACACAGCTTTCTCAAAGCAAACTTCCACAAAGTTCACCCAAAAGCTCTCTCATTCCATTCAAATCCACTTCCACTTCTCTCCCACTGTGTTCTACTTTCCTTATGGTCCTACTTTCCTTATGGTCCTTTCTCTACACAGTGAAACACATACTTCAAGATTATCATCTCTCTGAAGTCACAAGCATAAGCTTCAAATGTCACAGCGACATGCTGGACATCAAAGCAGGCATGCAATTAAGACTGTGAATCACTCAACAGAATCCAGGTGAAGATTAGAGATCAGACCTAAAAGAAATTACTTTGTGTCAGCTGATTTCTAATAACTGCATGCATGGTCTTGATACCTAATGCCACAAAGATGACATTCAATTATGCCTTCAACCTGCCAGTCAAACCTCTTGAGGGGAACTTATCAGAGTATAAAAGACCAAGTATCATTTGTAGGGCACATTCACTCTATTTTGCTTAGGGTTAAATAGCCTTCATCACCAGAGCTGTAACAAAGTGCTTCACCCCGACTTTCTTTCCTGTCTTTGAAAGCTTTTTTATGTACTGCTGGTTATTTTCCTTTGTGCCCCAGCTTTCAGAATATCGTTAAGCTTTATGCTCCACCATCCGTGAAATTAACCACACAATTCTGTAAGTCATAATAAATCATCAAATTGTTCCATAAGGCACTTGCTGAAGATAAAAATAATTCTAAGAACTCTTCTATAAAGTGTAGGAAAAAACCCAACATTCTTTTAACTAAATCCCTGCACAAACACTACAGGCTGAGAAGGAACAGGATGTCAAGAGTCACTTTCTAAGATTAGAAGACTTAGATCTCAGGTGAACTAAATCCCTTTCAGGAGGAGTTTTGAATCATCACTGCAAATGGCAACAACAGAGAAGAGTTTCAGGAGAGGATTTCCAGCAGCTCTTGCAAACTCATGGAAACCAAAGCTCACCACACATTTACCAGACTATTTACTGAAATGGCAAATACTTAGGGCAGAACAAGAATGCTAGGAACTTGCACACACAAGCCTAAGTTTTATTTGATTTAAAGCTCTCTGTCAGAAGTTGGCTGACATGATTCATACCTGAAGCTGTGCTTCACTCTTGGGATCCAAAGGTTTCTTATAGAGCAAATGTAAATACCCCGAGCTGCGATTCTGTTCGTTCTGTTCTTTAGCCTCTTCTACCCCTGCAAATCCCTCCAGCAGGGTTGTCTTCAGAATACTGATATCTCCATGAAGTGACTGCAAAGTGAAATGGAACAGATGGGACAAGGTTGAAGGTAACATTTTCTACCACCATTTCTAGCACAAAGGCTTCTGCAAGCATCTGCCTGAAAGCACAAAGGCAAATGGCAGCCCCTCATTAACACAGCAGAGTCAGGTGTTCCCTCTACAGTTCAGCTGTAGCAGGTTTAGGAGGAACATCAGGTGAGGAAGAGTCACTGCTGGTTCATGGTTAGCCTGCTCACCTCTGTTGTCTCTTTAATTTCCAAGAGGAAGGTGTGAAGATCCTCTGATTCAGTTCGCAGCATCTTCATTTCCTCTGGAGTCCCAACTTGGAAACAGGCTTTGGAAGTCCTGGCTTTCAGCTCCTCCATCTCCTTTTGGAAATGAGCAATCTGCAAGGCCAAGTGGAAGAAAGGGCAGCCACTGAAAACACAGCAGGGACTGGAACAAATGTCTCAGCTCTTGGATCATGCCTCAACTACACCATAAACATTGGTCACTTTGCAGCCAAAGCAGGAAATTCTTCTTGAACATTAACAGGAAAGAATACTCCATCTTCTCAGCACAGTGGCTGAAGATGACTGAACAGGACACACAAATAACTACAAATCAGGCTGATCATCTTAGGAAAAATTTCCATTCTCATTCCTAAACTACTTACAGACACCATCAGAACACAGCTGAACTGAAGTGCTTGTGTGGCATTATGAAGAAAACTGCTTGAAAATCTCACCTCCTCCCTGATTCCTGCTATGACTGGGTCTGACTCCTTCCACTGGTGGGTCTGTTTCTCTAAAGCTGTGCTGGGGAGTGCTGATTTGCCCTGGGGGAAAAAAAACCCACAAAACCAAAACCAATATTAAGGATATATCCATTGCAACAGGGAGCTTAGAATATCAAAAAAGGCCTGGTGTTACAAACTCCATCCAGACACTCTCATTATAACATAGGTCAAAATATAGTTCTCCAAAGACATGCAGAGAACATTGTTTAGAACCACAGATTTGCTACTGTTTCAAAATCAGAACTTAGCTAATTCTTTGACCTAAGAACATTAGCTCAGTCCAAGGAATTCTAAGCAATTAATGGGCCATGAAAAACATTCACCCTCCAAAGAAGCCAGTCAAGTTCCTGTTACCTGAGCAGAGCTTGGCTTTGCTGCTGATGGGGTGACTTTGGCTGTCTTCTGTACCAAGGAAGCTGAAGGAGGATTTTGAGCAGGACGTGCCACTGGAATTTAATGAGAACAGCAATTGATGAAGTTATACAAAGCTGGAGGAAACAGGCTGTGATGAGAAACAATCAGTACTATCAAATCCAAAAGCAGTAGTGCTGTGGGCCCCAATGCAAGAACACACCTTCCTCAGGTGCCTTTTCACTTCCATTCAACTTCTCTCGTGACTACTTTGAACTCTGGTCAATGCAGATGGAAGGTAAGGCACTGATTTGTGTGGCTGCCCAGAAACCCTCAGAGCACTGAAAATGCCAGAACTTCTGGGTGAACTTAAGCAGCTGAATACAATTATTTCACATATGGCTCTCTGAGAAATAGAGCACAAATGGAAAAAATGCTCAGTTTCAAGACAAAGTGATTCACATCATGATGGTGTGCCAATCAGAAGGGCCTCTGGAACCGGAAAGGCAGCAGGAAAAACAAGTAAAAAGCCAAATGAAGCTCCCTGTGTCCTAAAACTTTTAGAATGTTTTTCATAATGCATTATTCCCAACAATAGGGATCAGATTCCTACCTGTGGCAGGCACAGGGGATGAAGTCTTCAGTGGTGTGGTAGGAGGGGCTGCAGCAGGCGTGGACTGGCTCAGAGAACCTCCAGGAGCAGTTTTGGAACTGGTTAAGAAGGAAAACATTGTGGAGGTGCTTTGCCCACTGCTGCTCGTGGGAGAAGAGGTGTCTACAGCACTGAACCTGCAAGAGAATGAGTAAATGAATGAGTGAATGAATGAGTAAATGAATGACCATCCCCTGGGATCAGCAGCTACTCAAGCTCCAGGTACAAAATCACGAGTGTAGCTTCTGGAGATAGTGAGAAAGAGCCATTCAGGATAATTTCTGAATACATGGAACCACAAAGACTTCCATCTTAGATCCTCCCATGAGCAAAAGCTAAATGCCAGCAAAAAATACTACCCTGTTTCAAATGCACCTCATAATTTTGTTCCAGCTATAGCAAATCTGAGCTGCCCTTCAGTGCTCATCTCAGAGTAAGGCTCAAACAGAAATTCTGCAAGAAAATATGAATTTCTATTCATTTGCAAACTCAGCTCCTCAAGGCAGCCAATTTAAATATTCAGCCAATTCACTGGTGTATCATTTGCTTTATACACAAAATATAAAAAGCCCTAAGAGCTCCCATCAGATTCTGGTGTAGTAAAGATTTTTCTAATTCAAAAATAATCATTTAAAACATCAGAAATTTCTTATGAAGCTTTTACATGAAAGTTCTTCTCCTTAAAAAGCAGCTCCAATTAACATAGCTCTGTGTTTTAAACCACTTTTTCTAAAAATAAAGAGCAAGTCTCAGGAGTTGGAGGGAAGAGTGAGTATATGACATCTGAGAACACTCAAACCCATTTTACATAGTTTCTAATCAATATTAGTTTTTTTCAGTCAGTGTGAACAAGCTTTGAAGATTCCAGATCTGTGCTCAGTGAGCAAGTGTCCATTTAAGAACAGAACCAAAAGGTCTGGCACCTTCTCTGCTGAACACAGAGTGGCAAAGCAATCCATCAGCTGTGGCTCCAGCTTCCTCTCAGGCTGGGGTAAGGAACCTTCAACAAACTGTCAGAGAAACTTGTGCTATCACCACCCCACTAAAACAATTCCAGACAGAAGAGATTTCCCAGCAGTCCTCAGCCATGATTTGCATCAAAACAAAGCATGGAATCACTGTTGGTTGCCTATGAAACAAAGATATAAAACCCCCCTAAGTCCCTGGCAATTTATCAGTCTAAATTTTTGTCACTGTCCCTTGACTAGTACCCATGAACAAAACCTCTGGCATGGGAAGCACTGAGGGTTTCCACAGCCACAACACTCTTGGATAAAGAGGGGCTTCCTCAGTGCTTTCCTGGGAATGTGGGGAACTGCTGTCAGGGCAAAAAGCCAGACACCATCTTCAGAACTACCACACATTATCCATGCCTGCAGCAATTTCACAAGCATCCAGCCCCTGCATTCACTGCTGAATCTATTTACTTCTCATTGAGGTTCACTTTGACTGAAGAAGCTGAAGGTGCAAAGGATGATTTCTGTGCAGCAGGAGCTGTGGAGAGCAATGGCCCAGACGAGCTGTCTGCAGCTGGTTTAAAGTTCATGGAGCCAAAAGGAAAAGAGGTGGCAGGAGCTGTTGTAGTGCTGCCTACAGAAGCAGGAGTCATGGATGCCTTGGAAGAAGCAGAGGAGAAGGAGAATGTTGCTAGTCCAGTCAGAGCAGGAGTCTGGGCTTGCTTGGAGGCATCAGTGGCAAAGGGATATGGTGGAGGATCACTGCCCGTGGAGCCAGGAGTCTTCACAGCTGAGGGCATGAAGGAAAAAACAGCTGCTCCACTCCCTGCTGGAGACTGACTTGAGGTGGGCACAGTGGGAGCAGCAGCTGGTGCTGTGTCAGGCTTTAGAGAAGTTGGAGGAGTGGTTGGACTTGTGGCAGCACTCCCTGCAGGAAGACAAATGGGAAAGGAGGAGGCTCATGGGGCTGCACTGAGTAATGGCAGAAGGTATTGCAAGGCTGAATCTGTTTGATATGGACAGCTCAGCACTGCTTCTCTCACTGGACAGTGAGGAAGAGAGATGGGAGAGCTGGGATTGCAGTCCCCAATCCCAGCAAGTGATACAGAAACTGTACAAAGTCATGATCAATACAACAATCTGTTCAGATTAATGTTGTCTGCAGTTTCCTGTGAAAAAGCTTCACCTTCCTCCATTGATTTTGATGAGGTTCCTGCCATCTCAAATAAAATCAGCAGTAAGCATACAAGTTAGGCAGCACTGCAGGAAGGCAGGCTGCCAAAAAACAGCTTTCTGGCTGGGAAAGGAGAAGCAAATTTGGGCACAGGGGAGAAAACGGTGCATTTGCAATAATTTCTCCATGAATGCAGACAAGCAAAAAAATCATCTTGCCTGCCTACATCATACTACACAGGGAAACACATCTATAACTCAAACAAAACTACTCCTATTCACCTGCTGACACAATTTTCACAGTGTTGAGGAAAGCTTTAAATAGGGTTTTAAAAGAATTTTGTTTAAATATGATTCTTCTGCAGTCAAACACCTTAGTTCATATCATGACCTCCTATGGCAAAGCTATGGAGGAAACCATCACCTCTCTGAAGTGTGCAGGCCATGCTCAGAACGGGGCAAAGAGCCTCCTGAAACTGGTTTGGCCCTATTCTGCAAAGGCTGATTGCATAGGAAAGTCTAAATGCACAGCCTGCAAAGTGCTTGAGATCCCACAAACAAACTCAATGATCTTGGAGGTCTTTTCCAAACCAAATGATTCTGTGATTTGGTGAACAGGACTAGGCAATTTCACACTCATGCACAAAAGACAGAGAACAGGCCTGGGAGTTCAAAACACCCAAGAACTGCTCCCCATTATCATTATAAAGAAAATATGTTTTCTGTGACCACATGTGTCTGAGTACTGAACTGACAAATCAGTATGACAAAGATCCACAAATGCCAGTGCTCCCCTGAGCTCCTGGAGCACTCACCTGCTGCCTTTGGAACTCTCTCCCCTGCCAGCTGCAGTGGCTCTGGGGTCACAATAAGTGACCTGACTCCTGGGTTTTGGTTGATCATGTGAAATGGGCAAAGCACACCATCCGTAGAGAGCAGGATCAGAACTGGAGCTGGAGCAAGGATTTTCTCATCACCTGCCAGAGACCACACATAAGTCCTACAGTCAAATCTTCCTATTCTGTTCCTACTGGAATTGCCTCCTTCAATATTTCTTACATTTCTACCTTCCTGCTTTCATTTGCATCTTTTTTCCCTTGCTTCTCTGTCAGTGCTCAGATCTCTTCCTTTTGTATTCCTTTATGTTCCTGACTTCATGTTTCATAAAAGGGTTGTTTGACAATTGAATGTCATCTCCTGAATGACAAAGCCCAACTTTCACCCATCAATTCCTGTGCCAAGCTTTTTCAGATTTTGAAGCAGTCATTTTTCCTCACTGATACTCTTGCTCCCTCCTTCAATTCCTTTCAGCAATCCCCACATTCCATTGGGCCCTGTCTCCTTATTAACATTCATATGCATAAACTACAAAACAGAATTGCTACAGAGGAAGCTTTTTAACTTTAAAGAAAGCAAACATCAAACAAATATCCTTGCGATCTGAACCACTGACATAAAATACTTGTGTTTTATGCAGTTGCTTTGTGAGTCTGCTTCAGTACAAAAATTTTCAGAACAGTTAAAGGCTCCAGAACACTCTCTGTATTTCTAAAATTCTGTAATAGTTTAACTGTGCTTAATTACATGCAAAAACCCAAACCCAACACATGCAGAGTGCAGGAAAAATCTGCTATAATCATGGTGCTTTGTTTGTCAGGCAGCAGAGTGAACAGCCATTTTTCTTTACTATTGGTTCTTCAGGAAAACCATGCTAGGGAAGGGCTGTTTCCACTTGGGAACAGCTCCAGGACAAATCAGGTTTCTCTGCAACCTAAACTTGCTGTGAACTGCAAATCCAATTAATGTGTAGCCAAACTCTTGTGTCCGAACACAGAGAATGTGTTAGCAAAATGCTTCTCCGAAAACCTTTTTAAAAACTCTGAGGCAGCATAACACAGGCTTTAAAAAATCTGTCCTGACAGATTTCTTAATCCAGTAACTGTATAGATTAACAGAGAAAAGGCTTCAAATTCAATTTGGCATTCAAATACAAATGTTTGACCTCAATTCCCTACTGCAAGGTTTTTTTCAGGTAAAGGTCTCAGTTAACTGGCACCCTCCTGTGCTCTTCAGGAACTCCTGACTCCAGTACCTTCCACTCTGCCTGAAGGCATCACTATTTCTATCTGTCTCTGGCCTTCAAGGTAGAATTCTCAGAATTCACTGAGATGCAACACAATAGCTCAGATGTAGCTTCAGACTTTGACAAAGTGCTTTGAAGGGCCTTCAGGCAGCACAGAAGGTACAGCAATAATGCAGCTGAAATGTAGAGCACAGCAGGGTTTAGGCAGTACAGACCTGAGCTTTAATGCAGAATTAAAACCTACACATTCACCTCAGTGATCTTTGCTGTTTCTGGCTTTGAAGCCAACCCACTTTTCCTTTAGATCCATGCAAATGTACTTTATACAAAACAGTTCTGCAAAAGGACATAAATGACAAGAATAAAGAACACCTTGTGGGCAGCCTGAAATCCCCAGGGCTGGAACACAACTCCTTTAAACTCAGTAAAATCTCAGTTCTAGGGACAGATGTAACTCAGGAGCTTTGTTTGTCATGTCTGTTGGTGTCATATCCCAGGATGCTGAAAGCTCCAGGAAAAAAATCTATTTAACACTTTGCCCCCGAATCCTTACACAGAAGTAAAGCCACGTGCTGTGGGTTTTGTATTAAAACAGCAGATGTGTTGGGCTGCCTTTCAGAATGATCTCCAGAGCTCTGAGTACAAGGCTGCCCCTCAAAAATATCAAATATACTGAGATTTTTGGACTACTCCACAAGAAAGACTAACAAGACTTACTGATCACGATGGGCATGTTACTGGTGTAGTCCACAGCAACACCAACAGGCAGAGTGTCATCGCTTTTATCGGTCAGAGGAAGTTCTGCTCTGCTTGAGTCCTCCAAAACCCATGATTCCCAGTTCTGCAAAAAGTAAAATTATTGTTACATCAACTACTGCTTTCCTGTGACCAGCCTTCTTCAGCACTCCAGCCTACAACAGCTGAAACATCAGCTAAAGAGTATCTACTTAAATTTGTCAGATTAACAAATGCTAGAAAGATCAGAGTCCTTCACAGATTTGTGTGTGACTTCTCATGTATCACTGCATATCAGGGGTCAGACATTTTTAATGCTTAACTTCAACTGATGACCTCACATCAATCCTTTAATAAAGTGAGTTTGACCAAATTTTGAGATTGCCAAGTGAATAACAAAAACCAGACTTCTTGGTTCACAACGCACATCTTTTGTTAATCTAAGAATTATCTTCAGATTATGTACAATTTAGAAGCTTGTTTAGTTTTGGGATGTTTTAAAAAAAATTATCATCTCATGGTATTCTAGGTCTTATATAGGTTATACTTGGGGAAAGACAATGTACATTTGCACAGATGCAACACAAAATACATTCCAAAATGGAGTAAAAATATTACCTGATCCCCCTGCCTGGCAAGAATGCTGACTTCTGTGGAAGCTGCTGAAGCTGCCAGAACTAAATCCCTGTAAGCATGGACACAAACAGGTTAAAACTAACATGACAGTCCACTGCAAAGTCAACAAAAAGGAGGAACACAATCTATGCAGAAGCACCAACCCCTCAGACATGCATACCAAGGAAAGGACTTTGCCATGATTCCTGCCACTCACCAGTCCTCCACAAAATTGAGGAAGTAATGATGCTGTCTCTCAGTGCAGCTGGTGTAGCACGGCTCCATGAAATTCACAAACTTCTCTGGTCGCTTCTCTTCCTTTTTCTGTAGGATCAACATTGATAATGTATCTTTCAATGCACCAACCAAGTAATCTCCCTTAAATTTGACAGTATCAGGGCACACCAATAATGTCATAATTGGGTCTCAGCAGAGAACAATTTACTCATTGATTTTCAGGTGGATCCTACTTCTTCCACTTAATCCCCCAACCTCAATCCCATGATTTACAACTATACTAAACTCAAATTCTATGTGGTGCCAATATCAACAATAAAAGCAACTCTCCATTGTCATGAACAAGTCAGGAACAAGCAACAGACACTTGTGTCATTGTGACTGCTGGCACTCACAGGCAATATGGCAATGACCACTTGAGGAGACATCTCCAGTGTCCCATCAGCCTCTGCATACACGATGGCAAAGACATACGTGCCAATCCAAAGTACATCCAAAACTGAAAGAGAAAGCAAATACCTCAGCCAGAAACACTTCATAGTTAATGTCTCCTTGTTGATTTTAACTGTGCACAGCACAAAAAAGGAAATAACAAGCAAATGGCAACTAACTCCTAAACTACCAAGCTTAAGAATCACAGAAAATCACACTGTAATTTCATAACCATGGCTATACAGCTGCTATAACTCAAGACAACAGGGGGAACAATGAGTAAAATACTTTTGAAGAGAAAACAAGTTAAAAAGTAATAAAAATATGCACCTTTAACAGGATTGTCCAAGTCATAAAAGGGAGGACAAGGGATTACTTTCTTCTCCTGCAGATTCTGCAAATAAAACAACTCTTAAATATACAGAAAAGGCAATGAACAAATCCAATTGCAAGTTTTGCAGAAAGCCCAGAGAACTGGTTTAGAGCAACTCCCACATTCTTTAACACTCATCATGGGCCACTCTGAAATCATGACTTCAGTGACCACTACAAACCTTAAACTAAACCAAATATTGGCCTAAGACACTTGAATATTACTGAAGCACGTGGGTAGCACCATGTAGCTCACACCATGTGCGACCTAACCAAATTCTGTAGTTTGTGATGCAAAAACCAGTCAACCAGGAAAAAAAAACAAAAAACCCCAACAACCCAAACCAAGAAAATACCATATTTCAAACTCCTGAAATCATAAGGCCTTAACACTACCAATACTTACAGGCAGATATTGCACCACAGTGCCATTTTGCCTCCCTGCAGCCAGTTGTTTTCCCTTTGGGCTCCAACACACTAGGCAAAAAAAAAAAAAGATAATTTCATTAGCCCTGAGGAACTGGAGAGTTACAAAGCCACACAAAAACAGGACCAATAAATTAAAACTGATATTTTTTTCACTGAAAAAAATAATGTATCTGAATCAAACAAGGCATCATCCAGTCACAGAAAATGCAGGACTATACAGGTCAAAACACAACAGGTGATGATGCTAATTTGCATGCTTTCCTGGAAATGAGTCAAGCCTGAGACAGCACAAACCACAGGTGGGCACGTTTGGTAACTCACAAGACTCAGCTGCTGCAACCAACTGGGAAAGAGTAATTCCAGTGCAAACACATTTTCTGAGTCTCACTGAGTTTAAACCCTTCCTTTTTGTTAAGAATTTTAAGAAACCTCCTCCTGAGACAAGCAACCTCTTAATCAATATCTGCTCTTTAGTGTTCAACATTCTGCGTGCCCTCCAAGGCTGCCACTCACCAGATGTGACAGCAGCAGAGGATGGGAGTGTGGCATGGACCTTCACAGAGTCTGTGACCTGCAGGACAGAGATGCTGCCATCGGACAGGCAGATGGCCACCATGGTGGGACTGGCAGGGTTCCACTTCAGGTCGTTGATCATGGCTGCACCTCCTGAGTCCTTGGCCAGTTTGTGACAAGCAAATGCATGTTTCTGCTGTTTTGCCTTTTAGGAAAGACAAATACATGAGACAGTCAAAGTGGAGCACAAAATCCAACTCTCCTGAAGCCACAGTTCAAAGCAATTTTGACCTGCCTATAAATTAACAACTGATCCTCATAGAGACAAAAAATCCCACCCCAGCTACACCTCTCCTCTGCTGTATTCTGAAAAAAAACGCAAACCCCAAACCAAAGGCAAACCCACTTGGCATAGGCTGTACCTGATTTAGGAATGTGCGGACATCAAAAAAGCTGATGAAGGACCCGACCTCACTGGACATCATACAGACAGACAGGGTGAGATTGTCACAGCTCAGAGCCAGGTGCTGCATAGGAAACTTCATGGGAACCAGAGTACTCTGAATATTCTCCACTTGAAACACAAAAGGAAAAGAAGATGGAATGAAGGGGACAAATTTAAATAGCAGGAATTGTTCTTGTAAAATGAGACAACAAATTTATGTAATAATCCTCAGTCCTATGAACAGCAGTTATCAAAGGTAACACACAGAAAAATTGAATGAAAGCAAATCCCTTCATCTCTATCAATACAATCTTGAGAGTTGCCAAATTTCTAAAAAAAGAAAATGCCACCTTCCTTCCTCAGTAACCTGACTAATACTAAGTAGAAAGATTTTTGGCTTTTTTTTATGTATGTAGAGAGTGGAACAGTTACTAAGGAGAATGAAAACCATTCTGCACTCAGGTGGTGGAACAGTGGTTGCTTCTCCTCTCCTGGACAGTAATTTAGTCAGAGTGGGTAACTCAATGTGAAAGCTGCCTCAGTGTGTCCCTCCACTCTCACACATCCCTGACACATGCACAGGCTCAAAGAATGGCTACCAACCACTGTTCCTGCCTTCCCACACAAGAAAATGTGACAATTCTAATGCCTGACAGAGAATGGCAAGGACTGTAACATGTATCAGAAGCCAAGAGCTCCATGTCATAAATCCCCTACAAACCTGTCTCTGCCAAACCCATGAGATTTAAGTGTGCCTTACCGATTTTATTGGGATCTTCTCCCAGCTGTTTCTGCATGAGAAGATCTCTGGTGTGGAAGATCTGCAGGCTGGTCCCTCCACCAGCAAAGACCAGCCCATATTTGTTGGACACTGCGAGGAGGCTGGAGCGCTCTTTGGGGAGGTCATCAGGAGAATCAAAGATGCGAACCTTCTTCAGTGCTCTGAACTGAAAATCCTGTTTGAGAGAGTTGGGAAGAGGCTGTTCACATGCTGCCCAAGAGGAACAGTTTACTTTGGCTCCTCTAAGACAGTAAGTGTAGGAGCCTCTCCATGAGGCTCCTGCACACACAGGCAGCCTCTGGCCACTCCATCACATTTTCTGTCTCATCCATAAAAGACTGAGATCACATCACTTTTTTTTTTTTCCGTTGGTTAAATCTCTCTTGTACCCAGTGCTTGTGCTCATAAAATCTGCCTGGAACATCTGACCTTCTCAGGAGCACACCAAAACCAGCCAAGGGATACAAAGAGAAAGGAATAAAGAAAAGATGGGACAGGACTGAACAAAACTTGCTGCTACAGGGCACACATTTGCTAACCAACATGCCAGTAACTCCAGTCAAGCACCTGAGTTATTCCTAAATAACTGCCACTAAATAAGTACATTCCTGCAATCTGAGGAGGCTGTAGGAACTCAGAAACTTCAGCAAAACAAACAGCCCAACCACCCTGTTTGTGAGGGCAGAAGGCAGCTGCACAAAGACCCATAATCACCCCAGGAATCTGTTCCCCCATGTGCCTTCTTACGCAGCCTCACAGTAACACTGGGAGACACAGGACACAGGGCTAGGCTGGCTCCACACAGCAAGACTCCAGCTCACACTGCCCCACAGCCACACATGCCCAAACCAGGAGATCCCAGCACTAGGCATGGTGACAGGAGGACTTAGAAACATATCACTCTTCTTCCAAAACAAGGTTTCTTCAACTCTCCTTCATCCCTGAAACTGCTCAAGGATGAGGCCTGGAGCATCCAGGTCTGCTGGAAGGTGTCCCTGCCCATGGCAAGGGTTAGAACGAGATGAGCTTAGAGTTCCTTCCAACCCAAACCATTCTGTGATTCACTCCCCAAGCATTAAACACCCCTCTACACCAAGGCCAGCCTTCCCTTTTCCACCTCACAGGCTTGCACCACACTATACCAGAAACTCCTCAAAATTGCCCAGAAAGGGTATGGAGTGTCCCTCACTGGAGATATCCCCGACCTGTCTGGACACAAACCCGTGCCGTGTGCTCTGGGACGTACCAGTCTGAGCAGGGAGGTTCGCCCAGATGACCACTGTGGTCCCTTCCAGCCTGACCCATCCTGCAGTTGTTTCACAAACACTGCAAGGATGTCTCAAACAGCCCCGCCATATCCCGAGCCAACCCTCCCGGTTTGTCAGCCCCACGGTCCCAACCAAGCCTCCTCCCGAACCCACCACCTCTCCAGCCCAGGCCGAGCCTTCTCCAAGCCCCGCTCCCTTCCGGCTCCTCCGGCTCCAAGCCAAGGCCCCCCGTCCCGAGTGAAACAGCCTGTCCACCCTTCTCCCCCGTCGGGCTGCCCCCACAGCCCCGCTCTCCCCGTGCCTCACCTTCATCTCCCGCTCGGGGATCACGTCCATGTCGTCCCCCATGGCGGCCCCGCAGCCGCGGTCCCGCCGCCCGCGCTCCGCCGGGAGAGCCCCGCGCCGCTTCCGCTTCCGCCGGGGCCGCTCTGGCCGCGGCTCTCGCTGCTCCGTGTCCTCCCAGCAGCTCCTCCCCTACCAATGCTGTGCTTAATAAACCCTCTTTGCACAGAGTCAGATTGGAAAATATCTCTGAACCATCGAGTCCAACGTGTGACCGAACACCACCTGTCACCCACATCACTGAGTGTGGTTGCTTAAACACCTCCAGGGACCGTGACTCCACCACCCTCTGGGCGTTCCGATATCTAATCACCCTTTCTGTGAAGAAATTCCGCCCAGGGTCCAACCTAACCCCCCCCCGGCGCCGCTTAAAGCTGTGTGCTCTGGCTCTGATTTTTCTACAGGTTCTGAGGCGCTGCGAGCCGCATGACGCCCATGGCCCGCTCCGTCCGGAGAGGACAGCGACCCCGCTGACAGGGGATGGGCTCCGGCCGAACCGGGAACGGGCTCCGGCCGAACCGGGAACGGGCTCCGGCCGAACCGGGCGTGGGATCCGGCCGTCCCTGCCGAGCCACGGTGGAGCCTGGCATGCGGCTGCTCCCCCGGCCACCAGCCCTTGGTGAGCGGCTTTGATGCTTTTCCCGTATCACTATCTGCTGAATAACAGACTCCCGAGTTTGAAGGAACGCTCAAGGATAAATTGAGCATCCTGGCCCTGCGCAGGCCAACCCCAGAATCCCACCATGTCCCTGAGAGCCATGTCCAAACATCCTGGAGCTCTGGCAGCCTCGGGGCTGTGCCCGTTCCCTGGGGAGCCTGGGCAGTGCCCAGCACCCTCTGGGGAAGAACCTTTTCCTAATTCCAACCTAACCCTACCCTGACACAGTTTCATGCCTTTCCCTCAGCTAAAATCCTGCTCCCTTGGCATGGGCTGCAGTGGGAGCACAGGGATGCTCTGGGTCAGCTCCAGCGCAGGGTGGCTGAGCTGCAAACACAGCAGCTCTGTGAGCTGGAGGAGCCTTATTGTGCTCCAGGACCACACAAAAGCAAAATGTGGGGGCTTGATCACACCAGGTCCCCAATTTTGTTACTTGTACAAGTTTTGAGGGGTTCAGCTCCCACTTAGACAGAACATCGGCACTCAGCCCTATGGGGACATTTTGAGAAGGGCTGTTTCCAGCTCTAGCAGGTCATTCTCTTTTCCAGGACCAAAAAGGACAAGGATTTACACAGAGACAAGCAATGATGGCTTTGGGCAGTGACCTGAACTGCAGCAAACCACATCCAAGTTTCCCTCGTGTAATATGCTTCCTTTATTTCCTAAGTGAACAACAGCTTCAACACACAGCCAAGAAAAGCAGGTGCATTCCCAGAGGCTACCAGGCAGCAGAAAGAAGGCATGGGGCTCAGGATCTCAGGGAAATTCGGTCCTTTTGAGAAACATGTGAAAAAAGTGCACACAGTAATTCCCTGGGAAACGTGGTCTCCCCTTTAGATAATTCACATCAGACAAGAACCTTGGGCAATTGCTTCAAGAGCAGAGAGAATAATAAAAACCCCCTTCCTTCAAGAGAAGCATTGCAAGTGTCTGCTCTCAATAAACAAGTTATTCCTTAAAACAAGCACTGGCACCTGTTTCTTTTTCAGTAAGTCAGAAAAAAGAGCCAGCTTTCAGGAGGTGGCCTCTGTATTTCATCCCACAAACTCCATGGCTTTCAGTCAGTTATTACAGATAAAGATCAGATCAAGACAGTCCAAACCTATCTCCTGGATCTGTTTAAGGGTTTATATTAACAGACTTGGAAACCAGCTCTCTTAATCTTCAACCAGTCATATGGACCAAACTTCAGAGGAGATAACAGTAAACACTGACACACTGTGTAGCTTCAAAAGATTTATTTTCAGTCCTTGAAGTAGACTGGTGCTGCTTTTGCTCATAATTTTTCTCTCTGTTACAGTTTTGGTTTTCACACAAACAGTAGTGAGAATGTTTTTGTTGGTTTTTTAAATTATTTAAAAGTGCAGCCTTTGGCAGGAACAATCAGCCTAGTAGAGTTAATCATCTGTATTTCCTTTAAAAAATGTACTTACTAAACCATGATTTAAAAAAGTTAAAAGCTGTCAAGAACATTTAAGAAAAGAAGAGGGCAAGGCCAAAGAGCAAACACCTGAATTCCAGAAATTGTGTATGGAACAAGAATCACCACAGTACCCAGAGCATGGCTAGCACAGTCCCAGCTCATATTCCATACTTACAGCCCTTCTTATTTTGCAGATTTGAGAGCTTATCCATCAGGGAAATGGATAGTCCCAAGGGACTAGGCTGAAACACATACAGGGAGGTTTGCAAAAATCAGAGGGACAGAGCAGCTGCCCAAGGACAGATCCTCATCTGCAACTGCTCTGGCCAGGCTCAGTTTTCCTTTCACCTGGAGGTTTCACTTGCCCCAGGAATCCTGTGGGGCTGCAAAGGCATCACAGCTTGTTTCTGGACTCCATGGATGAGACAGACAACCACCTGCCCAGAGGTTACACTCCTCGTCGGGCCCAAGTGGTGATTTATCAGGAAGGGGGTCCCCAAGGTGGCATTAACCATCCTCACTTGCAGTGGCTGGTGTTGGACCCTGAGATCTGCCCGCAGGATGAGCCCCCGGAGCAGACAGAAACTGTCCCCACCCCAACAGGCTGTGCAGGCAGATCTCTGTGTCCAAGCACATTCCCCATAGGATCAGACAGATGTGGGAGGCCGATTTGAATTTTGGGGAGGTCAGGAGGGGAAGAACTAAGTCCAAAGTAGGAACAGGAGGATGGAGCAGAGAAGGCACTTATTTCTTTACACCCATGAAGCCGCTCTCAGGGGCTTTGTCCGTGTCTGGCAGCAAGGACCATTAGGAACCTGTCATGACAAGCACAGCTCTGAATCCATAGGCTGGGAACAAAGTAGCTCCTCGTCTGAGAAATGCAGGAAGGGCAGAGGAAAGAGTAAAATCACAGGATATTTTTTGTTCTTTTTGGTCTCACATAACACTTGGTGCTACGGCTTCTGTCTAACAGATCAAGTTGGCTAAGGGATGCAGCAGAAAGACACGAGCTGGGGGTCTCCAGCTTCCCTTGCTGTTCCTCTAAGGCAGGTTAGTTGAAAACTAGGACTGTCCACAGCAAAGAGTAACAAAGCACAGGTAACCTCTGTTACAGACCAGCAAAGCAAACAGTGCCCATTTTACAGCCTGTCCTCTTCAAGGGAGGCTGGCTATGTCTCTCTCTGGAGGTGGACCAGAAGGTTTTCGGTTGCTTTCATTGGCTTTTCCTTCAAACATCATGACCCTGCAAAACACAACAGATATTGCCAATTAAAAAAAAAGCAAATGTATATTTATCCATCATTGGGGGTGGCATTCTCTGCTGAAAAAGAGCATCTGGCTCCCCTACAAAGAGCACTTAGGTAATTAACAATGCAGGGAAAGCCAACAGAGGGCAGTGCTACCAGGCTGGCTTTTCCAGCAGCTACCAGGAGTGGGTTCCCAAAGTCTCTGCCGGTTTTCCTCTCAGAGCCCAGAGGATTAGCACATTTTATTTAGACAGCCACTTCCGAAATCCCCTGGGCACACACTGCATGCCAAGTGCTCCTGCTGTGTAAAAGCAAATACCACTCCTGGCCCACCTTGCACATAACCGCACAACAGAACATTCAGAAGCCAACACCGAGCAAGGAACAGCAATTACAGCCAGGGGAGAGAGCAAAAACAAGGAGCAAGGCACTGGCTGTAGGAATCTCAAGCATTTTGTAACCACTAGCACTGTCTTCCTCCCTGAGGACTGCAGCTACGCTGGGAATGCCAGCTGCCTCGATGGATCAAAGGGCTGTACTGCTCTTAGGACGAGTTTTACATTTCTGCTCCTGCTCTACAGGGTCCAACAGACAATGGGGTGTCTGTTAGCAAGAGAAGGGACCTGTTTGTGAAAGCTGCTGCAGTTGGGAGGAGGGATGGGAGATACAGGACACGCTGCAGGCTCTGTCTATTTCTGTGGAGAAAAAGGAGGAGCAGGGATGTCAGAAGTCTGTGTCTGCTTGGAAGAGGAGCATCACGACAGAGACACAGCACACAGTGGGGAGAATCTGCCAGCAAACATGTCCCAGCTTAGAGAAACCACGTAAGAGGTGGGTGCAAGATTCTTCCTCCCAACCTGCCCGGAAAGCTGGCTGTGTTTCTAAAGCTGCCTTCAAAAAGGGGTAAGGAGGATGGAGAGGATCAGCTCCTATTCATGGCAGTTTCAGATACAAAAGCAGGGCCAGCCTTTGAGCTGTGAAAGGAAATGCCAGGCTTCAATGGGATGGAGATGGAGCCAAGCAAGTGTTTGGAAGCCATTTGTTAGAGCAGCACTTTCAGAGCCCTGTTGAGAGGGCAGAGGGGGCCATGGGAGGCTAGTGCTGGCAGCCTGTATCACAGAAAACCTCTCCCAGCACGAGCCAGCTGTTTTAACCATGTGCCCCATCTCCATCTACTCCCCATCCCTCCAAGATCAGACAGGGATGGAGCATCCTGCGGGATACAGGAGCCAGCACTACTGGTGCTGGCAGGACCATCATTCACTGAAGTCCTGCCACCATCCAGGGGAAGTCTGCGTCCCCAAAGCCAGCAGGATCCTCAGAGAAGAGATGGGAAGAAGTCCTGCAGTGCTGAATGCCTGCACACCCTCGGGAAGGGAGGGGAATGGCTCCCATGGAGCACGTGGGAGGAAGCCTGGTGCTAACACACAGCAGGCAGCTCTGCTGGGAGCACTCGCCACTGCTCAGCCTCACCACGGGCTTGTACACCCTCCATGGCACCCTGCAGACTCCCCTGCACAAGGATCCTCATCTCCCTCCATGAACACTGAGTGTGCACAGCTCCAGCTCCACCAGACAGAACAGCCTGTGCTTCCCAGCTTCCCCCCAGAGCAGCTCAGGTGCTGCTGCTCTCCCTGGCTCCAGCCCAGGACACTCACAGTTTGAGCACAGCAGAGCGTTTCCCAAGCATCAAGTTGACAAAGTCCTGGTAGGAGATGGTGTCGCTGACCCCTCCAGTCACCTCAGAGATCATCCTCTTCAGCTCTAGGTGGGTCTTCGGAGCCCCCAGCTTCTCCATCATCCTTTTGACAGACATCAAATCTGCAAGAGCAATCACTGCTGTCAAGGGGTGATCCCACTGAGCACAGAGCAACCCTAGGGACAGAGCCAGGAGTTCCCACCTGGGACCGCCTCACCCTGTGACTGACAGCATTAAGCTGTTGCCAAAAGCCACAAGAAGCCTTCCAGCACAGCTCACTGCCACTCTGCCCAGTACAGAGCATCACTTCCCAGTTGTGCAGCTCAAGATAAAAGTACCACACACTCAGAGAAGAGGGACAACTCCAAGTGCTCCAGAGACACGTGGGGACAGTGCTCTCTAGCTCGGATTGTGGTGCCAAGAATCACAAGGATGGGGAGGAGGGAAGCAACACTGGGGTTAAAGCTGGAGACAAACAAGCTGTGGGGAGCAGACGCCCCTGGCCATCGCCACAGGCCATTTCCTCCCATTGCACTGCTGCCTGCTGAGACCTGCGGGCCCCTTCCCTCCCGGAAGCCCTGAGTCAGGCCTCTCCAGCTCCACACGGGCTTCACTTCAGCTGGAAGACTTGTGGAGGAGGGGAACGAGGCAGCTGCCTCCTGGAAGGGCACAGTGCACAAGTGATTACACTTCAGTGTCAGCTCCAGGCCTGCAGGAGGCTGGAACTTTATGTAACTGGTGCTTTCTGAGCCCAAAGCAGGGCTGCTCAGCTGAGCCAGACTCACACCCAAGTCCTTTGCTTCCCTCTGCTCCCTTCCTTGCAAAGCAAAGAGTTTCTCTGCACCAGAAGTGCTCATGGATTTATACAGCTCCTGCCTCAAGCCAGGCAAGCCCTAGGATTGTCCAAGTCCTGCAGCTTCCCAGCTCTGAATTCCCAGCTTTGCAGCAGAGGATTGAGAAGAAGGCCTCAGTGGAGAAAAAGGGAGAAGAAAAAAAAGGATTTAGAGCAGAAAGAAGTGGAGGAGATCAACAGAACTTCAGGAGAAAAGCACTGAGAAGAGCTTAGATCTTGAAATAGGCAAAGAGAGACTGAGGAAGCTGAGGGGCAGAGGCTGGAGAGCCAAGGAAGCCCCGGGCTGGCAATCAAGATCCAAGCAAGGCTGGACACAGGAAAAGCCCACAAGTTTTCCTCCTCAACACCATGATGCAGAAGGAAGCAGCAGATTCAGCAGCAGACAGGCTGTGGCTCTTCCAGCCCAGCATCCCTCAGAATCACTCACCAATTTCTCCTTGGTTGTTCAGGTCAAACTCCATGTATTTCTCTGGAAGAGACACAGAATTAAGTTAGCAGGACTCTAGAGCAGGGGGGTGTGCAGGGCTTTGGAGCACTGCCTGCTTACAGCCCTGAATTAAAGCATTTGGTGATAAGATTGAAATACTGCTGAATGCAAAGTTCAGAGGGGGAGACCATCTCAAGGCCTGGTTTTAGCACCCTTATCTCAACTCTAGGGCTCTAGAGTTAAGTTCTCTGTAATTGTGGCTGCTTTTCATTTAAGCTGAAGGAAAACACCGGCATGAGAACAAGGTATCAGCTGGCTATGAACAGCGTTAAAAGGTTTCCAGCCAGAAAAACAAAGCTCTGGAACAGGCTCCCAGAAGGAGTAGCAAGGAAAACAAACCCCTGAGCACTCCCGAGATGAAGCTTGATCAGATTAGAAGGGGGATTAAATGACGCAGTTGCCTGCAGTAATGAGGGGCAGACTCCACAGTGCTCCCGTCACTGTGCTCCCTCCCAGAGCAGCACCTGCCAGCAGAGATGCTCAAGGACCACATCAAGAGGCTGAAGCCAAGAACATGCCTGGGCACAGTGATGCTGGAGCAGGTTGTTTGCCCTTCCAGCCTGCTGTCAAACACTGCTGACTTGAGCAACTCCGGCATTGCCAGAGAGAGGCAGAGCCTGCTCCAGAAGGTCTGGTTAGCTTTGCAGGACAAAAACTTGCATGCTGTAACAGGCAGAGCACTGATTTGAGTTAGAAAATTCAGGAATTCAGTCCTGTGCAGCTTCTGCCCTTTGAAGTGGCACACCTGAGCTTCCTACACACCCCCCACCCGTTGATAGCTGTTCCCCATTTAGACTTTAAGCTCTTCAGGCAAGGATTTGTCTGTCTTGCAGACCATACAGCTCCCAGCACCACAGGGCGCCCCCATCACCTCAGCTCTACTAAATGGAAAGAGCAAGATGCCTGCTGGCACCATCCATCCATGCTGAGCTGGAGAAATCACCCTGCAGTGAGCACTCACTCCCCACAATGGCCTTGGAGGACTCAAATTAACCAAGCCCTTCCAGGCTGCTCCTTTGCCCCAGGAAGGAAAATGGAAAAGACCTTTTGCCTCTGCCCCAGGGACACCAACAGGCATATGAGCATGAACACAGAAGTGGCAGGCTGATTTAAGGAGCCAAAGGAAAGAGTGGCTATTTCATACAATGGAGTCTTCCCAGGACTTGTGCTTCCAAAGGAAATTTGTTGGGTTAACTGGACTGATGGGCAGGAGGCAAAGGAATGGCAGAGGCTTGGCATGTCTTCACCTGGGTCTCAGCCCATGGATTCCTGCTGCCATGAGCTGACCAGGACAGAATATCATGGACAGGAAGTACCATGTACAAACCAAAGCTATTCATGCTTCAGGCTGGAACAAATGTCTCCCATCAAGCAACCAATCCTAGAAGAAATCAGGGCTGTAACACACATGTTTAGGGGCCAGAGTGATACTTGATGTGGGACTGCCTCACCAGAATGACCTTGTGCATTTTAACTGCCACCTCCCTCACCAGGGTCAGGCACCTCTGCATATGCCTGGGGCACAAACCCTGCTCTGCCATGTCCATGCCCAGCCCATGTTTTCTTTTCTTCTGAGCTGACACTTAGCCAACATTGCAGAGAACAGAGGCAGCTTGGCAGCTTTACATCAGCCTCAGCTCACACATTCACATTTCCCTCCCACCCCAGCAGCAGGGATATAGTGGGGCAAAACCCATGCACGGTCCCTCCCTCACAAATACATTTACACAAACACTGCATGAGGGCTCCATCTTTGCCTCCCCCAGGCTGGGAGGAGGAAGTGGGAAGGACAGCAGAGAAGAAATATTCCCCCCATCACCACACAATGACCTGATTGTTGGGGGAGCTGGAGGAGGCCTTGGAGAGAGGGACAGGCCACGGAGACAAACTCACGAGGCAGCAGGAAGAGATGCCAAAGGCTCTCGTTACAGGGAATTCTGCGCCTGTGACCTACAGTTGCAATGTTTGAAGAGCCCCAATTGTGATGGGAAAAAATAATGCGGGGCTGCAGCCAAAAGCCAAAGCTACACAAAAGGCAACACAAAGAGATCGGGGAGCACAGGAGGCTCCTCTGTGCCCAGCAGTGTAAGGGATCGCAAAACGCCAGCCAGCTTCTTCCTTGCTGGATTGCAAAGCCAAAATTCAAAGGGAAATAGCAGACAATGTCTGAAATGGAAGCAAGGTCAGGTTTTATTTGGTTAGAGCCAGGCTGAGCACAAGCCTCGAGGCAGTGTGACGCAGGCATGTTTTCCCAACTGCCTGCAGCCACTGCTTGGAAAGAAAGTGGGTACACCAGAATAACCCTGCCAGATCTTGTCCTCTAACCAGTCTGGGGACAAGCTCCAGAGGACTCCAGGCTTTTGAGCTGTTTCTCTATCCCCTGTCCCAGCAAAAGGCCCAGACCTAAGCCCTGGATCTGCTGACCCACTGGAGTCAGGCTTTGGCAAGAACTAGACATATCAGTGCTGTGTTCCCTCTGCTGTCAAGGGGCTGGGAAAGAACTGAAACTTTTGGAGAGAGGAAGTCCCCAACTCCTCCAGAAAGCAGCTGACACTTCTGCTTTGCGGAATGAGGGCCTCCTACTTCTTGGAAAAATAAAATAAAATAGAGTCCAGCTATTGCATGGTCCATTACACCAGTTAACTTGCTGGGTAACTAGACAGAAACCATCCTCCTTTGCTGCTCCCCAGGGTTTTGCCCTCACAGCAGGTTTTGTAGTAACAGCAGCTGCCAGGCAGGATGTCTGTAGGGTGACAAGTCCCTGCCCTGCAAGCAGGAGAAGCACAAAGGCTTGTGTGGAAAACACCTCTCCAGAGAGTTTCACTAAGTCCCACAAGCAAGGGGGTAGGCATCCATCCCAGCTCAGTCACTTGTATTTGGCAGAGAATCTCAGGCTGGTGAGATCCAAGTGCTGAGGAAAATAAGCTGGTTCAGAGCAAACAGTAAGGCTCAAAGGACAGGGCGACCCTCCAGTTCTCACCTTTGAACACTGCCAACTTCTCCTCCAGGTCTTTTTCATTACTGAACTTTGGGTCACAGAGAAACTCCTAAAACAGAAAAAAAAATATATCCTCAAGGTTAAAGATGCAAAGGAAAACACCCTAGAGGGCACCTGCAAAGGCAGCATTAGCCAGAAGACTCACACAATTCCCAGAGAATCACAGCTGAGCAACAGCACCAGGAGACTTGAAAATGGCCTGAATCCCTCCACACCTTGTCATTAACATTCCAGTGCAAGGGGAATCCCTCTGATATCTCAGATTTCTCACTGGCAGATTGAGGGAGGACTGGACCCCACCTACCTTTGGAATAACTGCATGAAAGCCCCTGTTCTTGCTCACCCAGGGTTTCCACTCCCCACATCTCATGCTAAGCACACTTAGCATGTGGATTGGGCACTTATTTCCAGCAAGGGCTCCTAGTCCTTGCAAAAAGCACTCTTATCTCAGATTTCAAACTCTTAGATAAACTCAGAGGGGTTGCAAATAGAGCAGGCAAAGTTTGCAGAATGTCATATGCCCAAGACAACAGGTATTTTGGGCTTAGGAACTCTTATACCAAATATCCATTTTCCCCCCTCTACCCTGCTCAGGCTGGAGAGGAAGCCCTGAATCTCTTCTGGTCACTTGTCCCTAGCCCCACCTCAAAAACCTTCAGATACCCAAGAGAACAGACCACAACATGCACATGCCCTGCCAGCAGCACTCCCCACAGCTGTGAGCAGCAGGGCCTCGCTCCTGTCCCTGCCCTCCCACACCGCCCAGCTCCAGCCCAGCACAGCTTCAGGACTCGATCTGTGTTCTGCACAACACCACATTCTTCAGTGCAGAAATCATTAACATCTGCACAGTTTATGCATGGCCTGTCCAGGACAAACCCCTCGAGGGGTTAGTGGATGGAGGGCTGAGGCTGTTCCCTGCTCTGGGAATGTGTTCCTCACCACTGCTCCCCATGCTCATGGGGAAGGCAGGAATGGGTCACCAAGAGCTTTGTGTGCTGATCACTGTTGGCCATCCTAATCATGCTCCTGTGCTCTGGATCCCACACACCTGGAGCTCTCCCTCCTTCCTCACTAGGACAGGGGAGCTTGGACTGCTCAGGGAATCCTCAAACCTACACTGCCATGGCAAGTCTTTTCCCTGCAGCTGAACTAGGGCTTTGTAGGAAGTCCACTAGGACAGAAGTGACTGCCACCCCCTCCTCCCACCCCAGAAACTCCAGATGGGACACCAGAGATCATGGCCACAAAACCAGTGTGACACTGGCTTCCCTCATCACCATGGTCACCAACTCAAATGGAGAGCTGTGTGTGGTGAAAAATATTTCCAGTTCCTTCTTTTGCTCTCCTTTGCAAACTCAGTTTCATTTAGCTCAGTTATTTCTACCCAGGGGTATCATTTACCAGCCCAACACAAAGGGCCCAATTCAGCTTCGAGACCTGGGCCCAGGCAGCAGCAGGAGTCACCAGAGACCAGAGTAGTGTTACCTGCTGCCATCACCACTGAACAGCCTCTGCAGAAGGCAAACATCACTGAAAGCCAAAACAGGGCCAAAACGCCTCCTGGCCACTAGGTCACAGCTTCATTCCTGCCCTGCGGGAGCAGCAAGCAGCTTCCACCTCCCAGCAGGACAGGGGATGTGAGGGCAGAGCACAGCATCTCTCTGGGAGCAAGAAGCAGCACAGAAATGGTGAACACTGAAGGGAATGCATCCATTCCTGATGGCTGAGGGACACATGCCCAGGAGGCCACCAGCCCCTGGCAGTGTGACACAAGAGCAGCACAGGTGACACTGCACACAGGATTAGGACTGTAGGGAGGCTGGAGAGGCCACCAGCACCTCAGCTCTGCTCCAGGTGCAAGGAAGCAACAAGGGGCTGTATTTGAAAGGCATTCCACTCTCCACATTGTGTGTGAGCTGGGCTGTGACTGTGATAAGGAAAACACTCACAATGGCACACAGGAATTCAGTCCCCAGGGCCCGTGACTCAAACTCAAACTAAGAGTGGCTGAAAGTTCCTCCTAGAGCCTGACTGAAGTTACTGAAGTTCCTCCTAGAGCCCTTTGCTAAAGTTCCCATTTTAAGGAGCATGTTCTATTAATAAGAACTGCTTTAAAAGCCTCTCCCCCGCTCCTGCCCTGAACAGCCTTTCTTGAGCTGTTGAGAGACTTTTCTAAGCCAATAAACTCAGTCAGACAAGTCCCAGTTACCTGCAACACAACCTGAGCAAAGCCACATCGATCCTTGCTCCTCAAAAAGGTGACTCCAACTGGCAGGCCAAGCTCTCACAGGGATGTTTAAGTGCTGAATGCCAGCCACCCTGCCTGCAGGGGCTGGGAAGGGCTGAGGGATGCTCATGCCTGCCCTTGATGGGAGAAGCAGGCACCTGCTCTCTAAAAGGCTGAATTCCTTCCCTGCAGCCCAGAGCATTAGAAGGTAAAACAAGGTTGAAACTAATCTGTGCTGGATTAGACCTGCCACCTTGATGCACGAGGCTGGACAATGTGATTGCATTGCCTGAAAAGAGGGGGAAAACCAAGAGGGGAGCCCAGAAGAGTGGTCCAGGCTGGAAGAGAGAAGTCAGCACTAGGACTGGGCTATCCTTCAGCAGCACATGTGCACTCAGCCTACTGCCTGCCAGACCCATGTCCCAGAGAGAGCTCTGGGGTAGAAACCAGCCAGGAAAACAGAGCTGGAGGGAGCTAAGTGTTAGGATGAGACAATGAGATTAAGCCTGATAGGAATTTGGCCTGATAGGTTTTATTAGGAGCACTTGACTGTTTTACAGCCTTAGGGCTCTTCAGTGCTGGGGAAACCCCCTCCCTGGCTCCAGCCACAGTATCAGCCCAAGTTTCTGTATCAGCTGTTTGTCAGGGAGGTGTGAGGCTGTTTGCTGCACTCCCTCGTTGCCACACAGAGCTGGCAGAGCACAGCAGCGTGGGGGTTGCTGCCCAGAGCACAGTGGCTTCTGAGGATCCACGGGCATCTGCCACCCATGCTATCTGCAGCTTGGTTTTGAGCTGCTCAAACCCCATCTCATAGTGCTGAGCCAGCACACAGGGCAGCAAGGATGCAAACAAGCAGCTCTGTCAGAGGGAAGTCACATAGCTTGTTTCATTTTTGTCACCCAAACCTCAGCCAAAGAAAAGGCCAGAAGTGATGTCAGCTTAGGGGAGAGACAGGGAACCTGTCCCCTGCGTGGGAACAGCCCTGAGCCTCGGGACACAGCAGTGGCACACCCCCAGCACCCCAGCAAGCACAGCTTCCCAGACTCAGTCCTACAGCTCCCACCAGCTTAAGGATCATGTATCCACCTTGTGCCTGTGTGATGCTGGAGGCTGTGGAGAAGCTGAAGCTGCAGCAGTAGGTACAGCACAGTTCCTTGAGCCTCAGCCTAAGGGCCATCACCACCTTGGCTAGGGGATGTATGTTAGACCCAGCTACACACCTTGGTGTCTGCCTTCCAGCAGCAGGTTACAAAGGCTCCATTTTAACCAAGTGCTTTTATTATACACCTTATACCTGACATCTCTTTTTCTCCTCTTATTCCACAGCACATCCTAATTTCTAGTTAATTGAGTAATTTCTAATGACTTAATTCCCTCTCCAGTGACCTAAACTTCACCTCTACTGTCTCACTGGAGGAGCATATTGCTACTTTTCATAGCTTAGTCAATGTGAGAACAGGGTGAGCCCACCTCCTCTCTTGTACAGCGATTTGATTTCTGCACTTGAAACACCAAGGTGTCACTAACTAAAGGAGCACCTAAAAAGTGCTAGAAGTCCCAGCACTGTTTGCTTCGAGGTTAAAACCTTCTTTTCACCCTCAGAACTGCTCTTAGCTGGGAGGGATGCCAACAGAACTGCCCCTATAACCATGCCAAGCAAGGGACAGGGTAAGCCTGGAGCGTGGGGGAAAAGGACCTTGCCTGACCCTGGCATGAAGGGCACGAAGCCCAGTGCACTTTGCACTAATCCAGGAGGTTCCATTCCCCCTGCCCGAGGCTTGTGGGACGTCCAGCTATCCTGGGCAGCCCGTTCACCCGCTGTAAAGAAAAGCTAGGAAGGCTGGAGTCAGCTCTGAGCAGCAGAAACTTCTCATTCCGGGAAGAAAAAGTTGAAGCGCTCGATACAGCAGAGAGGAGGCTGAAATCCTCCAGGAGAACAATAGTCCCCATTCTTGCCGGAGCACGTTCCCAAAGGGAATTTCACAGCAGTCAGCCCCCGGGCGCCCACCAGCCCGCTCGGACCTGCCGATGTGCGATGCACGGGTTGCAAAGAGCCGCCTGAGAGGGCAATACCAGCGGATGGAGAGCGATCCCCGCAGAAACCCCGCTTCTCCCTGCGGCCGGATCCCCTCCCCAAAGGGCGTTGGGCAGAGGGGTCTCCAGCTCCTCCTGCACCCACCGCCCCCCTCCTCCTCTTCCTCCTGCCGCGCCGCCCTCGCCGCAGCCCCCTCCCCACTCCCCGCGGGGTCGGGTCGGGTCGGGTCGGGTCGGGAGGCGGCCCCAGCCCCACCTTGTTGATCTCGTCCAGCCGCCCGTCCTGCGGGGCTCTCCGCAGCCCCCCGCCGCTCGGCCGGCGCGGAGCCGCCATCGCACCGAGCCACCCGCGCCCGCCGCCGCCTTAAATAGGGGCGGGCAGGGCCGGGCCGGGCCCTCCGCCCCCCGCCCTTAACCCGTTCCCCGCCCCAGCGGGCGGTGGCGGAGCCCGCATCGCCCCGCACCGGGAGGGCAGCGCAGTACCCGGGCACGGGGGAGGCACCGCCGGCTCTGGGTTTCCCGCAGGAGGGAAGGCACCGGCTCCCTGTGCCCGCACCGCCCGCCGGGCGCGCCTCCGGGACACCGGGGATCGCTCCGGAGCTGCCCTGGGAGCGGCCTCGCCCCGCCGGTACCGGCGGCAGAGCCACAGGGGCGGGATGGTACAGCCGCCCTCCAGGCGATGGATTAACGCTGGAGTGCGAGCAGCGGGAGAAGGGATGGACCGAGGGACAGTCCTGGCCGAGGTGATGTCCCGGCCATGCGTGTCCCAGCCAGGGTCGCACGCCCCCACTGTGTCAGCCTGACACCTTATGTTAAAATCATGTACTAGCATGATTTTATGCTAGAATTTTCAGACATTTGCCCCTCACCAGCCCAAATGCAGCCGCATCTCAAACCCCTGCTCTTTAAAAGCAGCAGACTCAGGTACAGTGTGCTCTCCTGCCGCCACACACCCTGGATGGACAGCTGTGTGTTATATTAAGAATTTTTAACGGATACAGCTCTAGGCAGGTGGCACCAGCGAAAAACACAGAGATCCAGGGAGAGCAGGAGGCAGCGTGAACCACATCTTCAGCAGCAGGCACACAGCAGAGGCTTGACATTTCTGTAAGAGCAGCAAATTTGTGTGTTCGCTGGAGATATATAATTGTCCTCCCAGAGAGACAGTAAGTGGCCACGGCCCCCTGCCTCTGGCCAAGCCGGATCACGCTGTGCTCTCACTGTTCCATGGTTTTGCTTTCCCAGAGCTGTCCTTGGGCAGCAGCAGGGGAGCCCCTGCCATCACACCCCCACAGCACTGCAGCTCTGGCACCCCACTCCTCGGGCAGCTTTTGTGCAGAATTAGAAAGGCGATGGCTTTGTTCTCAGTAGGAGAATCCTGTGTTCCTTCCAGGCCACTGGACCCACCAGAGATGTTGCTGGGGGATTCAACATCGATGGCAGCAATTTTACATAAATTACACAAGACTTTAGCAAACCTGATTTGCAGCACTGTGAGCAGAAAAAACATAGGTAAAATCGGTTAAAAAATGAAGCAAGCTCCAGCCTGGGGACTCGTTTCTGGTCTCATGGGAATGACTTCAGCTACCTGGAGTCACAGCACAGTCAACACAAGGTGGGCTGAGCCAGGACCTGGCTTGTCCTGCAGCCCAGCCCACACGGGAGCACAGAGGAACAGAAATGCCTTTCCTTTAAAGGCAATATAGCCACTGACCTCTGCCACCCCGTGGGAGTGACACAGGCAGGAGCGGGTGTCCAGCTGTTCCCCATCCAGTCCACACTGGCTGCACAGCCTGCTGCCATCAGCCAGCTCCTCTCCAGTGGGGCTCGTGGGGCTGTGGGTGCTGCGGCTCTGACACCTCCCTTGGCTGCATCTCTGCCACACAGCCCCTGGGACTGGTGGCAATTGGCTGTTTTATAGCCATGCCTGGTGACATTCAGTGAGCCAAGCAGAGCTGGCTGTGGCCTTGTCTGACCCTGGAGCAAGGGAACAGCAAGATCTGAGCTCCTCTCATACTGAAGCAGGCTGAGGATGTCCCACCTGCCTTCCAGGAGCTGGGTGAGGATCCATCTTTGCTTTGTTTCTGCTCATTAATTAAGCCCTCCCTGCTGTGAGCTCCCTTCCCTTGGGAAGCAGGCAAGCTGTGTGCCCTCAGGCAAGCAGCTCTCTGCCTGGCTTCACCAGGATTCCTCTCTGCACCTCTGTGACCACAGCAGGGTGCTGTGCAGCAGGACCAGCTTCCAGCACATGTCAGAGCCTCTCTCTTCTCCTGGGGCAAGAGGGAGTGCCAGGCAGTACAGCTTGGGTACATTGCATACTTGGGAAGCTGTCCCTGCCCAGTGCACCATGCTGCGATGGGAAAGGAGGGATGCAGGAGAGCTGTGAGGATTCTTTGTTCACTCTGCAGTGAGAGACCAACCCTGGAATGGCTCCATATCCTGCACAGAAACATCAGTGCCCCTGGTGGGTGGGTGTCCCCCCATCCCAAGGACAGAGGTGGTGGCTGGAGTCATGCTGCAGAGTGCTTGAGATGCAGAGCCTGAACGGGTGTGGAGAAGGACCTGGGGTGTGATACTGTAGGAGGGCAGTGCAGTGGGAGGGATTGGTGCTGGTGAATGCAGAGTGTCCTTCCCTCTGCCATTCCCTGTGCAGGGTGGGCACAGGGGACATGTGGCAGCAGCCAGCGACCTGTCACTTGGAGCAGCTCTCAGGGAGGCTCCGCAAAATGTCCTCCAAGTTCTGCTTGTCGGCCCGGATCTCAGCCAAGTCGCTCTCAAACGCCTGGATCTGCTCCTGCTGCCGCGCTGCCTCCTGCTGCAGCCGGCTGAGCTGGCTGGCCAGGGCACCCGGCGTGGCCAGGCGCAGCCACAGCTGCTCCAGCTGCAGCCTCCCAGCGCTCAGCACTGCCTCCACCTCCGTGTCCTGCTCCAGGTTACCTGGGCAGGGAGGGAGAGGACATGGATGAGAGCAGAGAAGGGGACAGGAGATGTTCTGGATGTACTCCATGGCACCAGGCAGACTGTAAGGAGTGGGTGCAGTAGGGCATGGAGGCTTTGTAGCTTCTCACTGATCACAGACAAGCAAACAGAGCTGTGGCTCCAGGCAGGGCCTGGGCACTTCTCATTCTTACAAATGGGTCATGGTTTCCAGCCTTTTGCAAAGTTTCTTGGATGCAAGAATCCTGGAATGCTCAGAAATAAACCCACGTGATAAAAACAGGACGAGCTGGAGCAAGACCAACCAGCAACAAGGAGCAAATCCAGTCTAGCACAGCCCTCAGTTCCAAAGGGACTTTGCCAGCCTTGCTCCCCCTGAGGATCCCAAGGGAGATCAGTGTACCCAGAGCAGACATGAGCACACACATTCAGCAAGCCCCAATTCATTCTTCATGAAGGTTTTCCTCAAGACATGAGCCTTAAAGAAGCCTTGCTGAGACCATGGATGATTTCAGCCAGAGAGCACCCAGCTCAGCCTGGATGGCCATCAAGCAGGAGAGCCCTGGCCCCAAGAGCCCAGCCCTGTCCCTGGAACCTGCACCCCATTTCCCCCCAGGTCTCACCTAGGCTGTTCAGCAGGGTGTTCAGGGTCTTGATGTCTGACATGAGTGAGCCCCGGGCTTCCTGGAGACTTCTTGCCATCTCACTCACCTCTGATCCCACCTTCCAACAGAGACAGACACCCAGATCAGGGACACCACTGACCCTTGGCTGGATGGTAGAGGACATCCCAGGAACATCCCCAAGGTGTTGTCCCTACAGTGGAGCTCCCAAGCCGGGTTGTTCCCTATGCTTTGGGCTGTGGGCAAAGCTGCCTCCATGCTCTGGAGGACACAACCTGCCCAAGGGCACCCAGCTGACCTGCTGTGCTTCCTCCAGGTCTCCCCTGAGCTTCTCAGCCATGTGCTCCTGCCGGGAGAGCTCCCACTGGGTCTCATTGGCATGCGTGGCGAGCTGGCTGGCGTGTTTGAGGGCCTGTTTGCTCTCCTGCAGCACAGCCCGTGCCCTCTGCAAAAGACAGAGATGGGGACAGTCACCTGGGGACACACAGCCCTGCCTGCAGCAGCCTGGGCTCTCTAGGTGACGGCTGAGCCTGGCCATGCCCAGCAGCTCCACCCCAATCCCTCAGCTCAGACCTTGGCACTCTCCTCAGAGAGTTGCTCAGCCTCCCCAGCTGTCCTCTGGGCTGTGGTGGAGATGGACAGGGAGTTTCCCAGTGTCTTCTCTGCCTGTTTAATCTTCCTCTGAGCATCCACCACCACTCTGCCCCGCACAGTGGCCATCCTCCTCCTCAGGGCAGCCTGACTCTTCCGATGCCCCAGCACCTTCTTCATGCCTATGGGAGCAACCTGGCCATCACCAAACTGTCCACTTCTCCCCTTGTCACCTGGTGAGAGCCAGGTTGTGGCTGGAGATGCTCTGACTGGTGCCTTTTACCTTCCAAACTGGCCAGGAGGGACTCGGCATCAGAGAGCGCAGCTTTTCCTCGAGAGACAGCCATGGTGGCCATGTCATGGGCAGAGCCAGCCTGGTCCTGCAGCTGGAGAGGAGAAGAGAGGAAGAATGAGGCTGGGCAGCAGGGAAATACGGGATTCAGCCTGCTCCCTTTTGGCAGGCAAGCTCCTAGGGACATCTGGGAGCCCAAGGGAAGATGTCTCCCATACATCCTCTCCCAGCTCCCTAGCTGCAATGTGGTCCCTCCAGTTGCTGGAGCAGCAGGGATGGGGCTCCATTCCTGTGAGCAGCAATTACCTGCTTGAAGCCACGAGTCCTTTGCAGCTCCAGGTGCAGTCCAGCTGCCAGTGCATGGGATGCCTCCACAGCCTGCTGAGCCAACGGCTCCTGGGCTGCTGCTGCCTGCTCCAGCACTGCCAGCTCCTGTGCCAGGTCTCCAGCCTGCATTGGCAGCACCTGCTGCAGGATCAGGAGTGCCAAAGGCTCCATGAGATCCTGTCCCAGCTTGGGGGGCAGCACTGGTAAAGCAGGAGGTAGGGATGCCAGCAGGAGCTGTAGCTTGGGTGCTGCTCACCTGCCCCAGAGCAGCCACCTGCAAAAGTCTCTCAGCCAGGTCAGCCTGTGCCTGTTCCACAGCTGCCAGAGCTCTCCTGGCCTCCACTGCCACCTCTGCCATGCCAGCACCCAGCTCCTCCTGTGCCCGCTGGATTTCCTCATACCTACACAGGACATTGCTGTCAACCAGGGCCCTCCGGTCCCTTGAAGGATGAAGAGGACAATGTGGCCCTGGACATGGATGTAGCAGAAAATTCTGGGGGCTTTTCCTGACCCCCCCAGCACACAGCACCCTGTCCCTCTGCTTTACAGCACTGCAGTGCAATGAGTTTGAAGGTGCTCAGCACGTGCCTGTTGGGCAGGTGGCAAATCCCTGTGACTGAGCCCTGTGACAGCGGCCTGGCCAGAGGAAAGGGGCTCTGGTGCCCTGCCAGCCCCTCACCCAGCCTCCAGCTCGTGCTGCACATGCTGTGTGGTGTTCCTCTCCAGCAGGTTCCTCAGGAGCTCAGAGCTGGCGTTGGAGGCACGCAGTGCTCTCCTGACCATGGCCTCCACCCGTGCCATGGAGTCCTTGTGGCTGCAGGGTCAAGGACACCCAGACAGAGGGAATCAGGGTTGGCCTCCTGGCAAAG
The DNA here is from genome assembly GCF_037042795.1 of Molothrus aeneus. Taxonomy (NCBI): domain Eukaryota; kingdom Metazoa; phylum Chordata; class Aves; order Passeriformes; family Icteridae; genus Molothrus; species Molothrus aeneus. The sequence continues at coordinate 6,885,565 of NC_089664.1, read as the reverse complement.
GAGTGCCCCCTGCACCCCCAGCTGGGCTGACAGCTTCCTTCCTCTGCCTGTTCAAATCTTACCTCTTGGACAGAGCCTGAGCCTCCAGTGCCCAGTGGCTCCAGTTTGTGGGCTGCCATGGGATTTCCTGGGGAATTTCCTTGGAATGCAAACAGCAGTATTAAGACCCTGGCAGGGAGCAGGCACCCCTGGATCCTGCCAGCCCAGCATCACCAAGAATCTCCCAAAGGGCTAGAGCAAGGAAAATATCTCCTCTTGACTCAGCTGCAAGGAGGGCTATACCCACATGGACCCCAGGCTTTCCCACTCACTCACTCTGCTGGTCACATCCCACCCCAACAGTCCTGGGAGGCACATCCCAGTGCCCCCAGGATTGTCACCACCCCTCTCAGGAGCCCAGGGCCACTGAGAGCCCCCACCGTGGTAGCCAGGGTGTCTGCAGCATGCAGGATCTCCTGCTGAGCCGACCGCAGCACGGCCCCGATCTCCGAGAGCAGGGTGCAGGTCTTGTGGGGTCCATGATGGGAGCAGCTGGTGGCCTGGCTGGCATTGCTGAGACGGCCTTGTGCAGTGTCCAGTGCCCCTGCCAGCTGCCCCACCTGCACCAAGAGGGTGGCCCTGGCACCTGTGGACAGCACAAGCATCTCGTTGCCCATTGGGGTTGCTCAGGGCTCCCTGCTGCCCTGTGGAGCTGCCCCATGCCCCAGCCCCTAACACCTACTGATGAAAGGGGAATACAGTCCCTCTGGGTGCTCAGGAGGGACCCAGGAATTCAGCATCCAAAGGGTACCCATGTGTTGGTGCTCAGCCCCCAGTAATGCCCACCACTGCCTGCTCCAAGACCTCAGTGGTGTGAGCATCCCTGCAGTGCTCTGTCCTCCCAAAAAGGCGTGTCCCCTCCACTGTCCCCACCCAGGTCACACCACACTGAGGCCAGCACTCACCTGGGACCTCCTTGCACCCCCCAGCATGTCACAGCACCCTGAGGGAGCAGAGGGTGAAATAGGTGGGAGGAAGGAGAGTCCCCTGTACCTCTCAGGAGGTGTGGGCCTGGCAGCCCATCTCCACGGGGTGCATCTCCCAGCATGGCAGACTGGCCCAGGTGGGTGTCACAGCCTGGCTTCTGCAGCCACTCCTCCATCTCCTGCAGCCTGGCCCTCAGGAGGTCAGCCTGTGGGCAGGACAGGGGGACACGGGGGGACAGTAAGGCACTGCAGGGCTGTCACAGACATCTTTTATGAAAAATCCTTTCCTTAGGGTTTTTCCTCCTGAGAAGCTGAGAGGCCTCAGGAACAAAATGTAACCAATGGTTATCTGCTGCTGTGGAATGCAACAGGTGCATCTGGGATTGGTCTCATGTGGTTGTTTCTAATTAATGGCCAATCACAGTCAGCTGGCTCAGACTCTCGGCCCGAGACACAAGCCTTTGTTATCATTCCTTCTTTTTCTATTCTTAGCTAGCCTTCTGATGAAATCCTTTCTTCTATTCTTTTAGTATAGTTTTAATATAATATATATAATAAAATAATAAATCAAGCCTTCTGAAACATGGAATCACATCCTCATCTCTTCCCTCATCCTAAGACCCCTGTAAACACTGTCACAACAGGGGTGCTGTGCCTGTTGTCTCAGCAGTGCACAGGCTGTACCTCATCCTTCACCAGCCCATAGCAGGCAGGGCACTGCTGGCAGCGGGAGCTCAGTGGCTCCAGGAAGAAGTTGGCCTGGCAGCGGTCACACTTGTAGCCCACGAAGCCAGGGTGGCACAGGCAGGTGCTGTTCTCGTGGCACTGCGGGGTGATGGAGCCCAGCGGGGAGCAGTTGCAGGCTGCAGTGGGGGCAGAAAGGCATCACAGTGTGGCTGCCAGCCCTGCTTTGGGGACAAAATGCAGCGCCCATTCCCCTTACCTCGGCAGCCCCTGGCAGAGAAGCCGAAGAAGCCGTGCTGGCACCGATCACATCTCCTCCCTGTGACGCCGGGCTGGCAGGAGCACTGCCCCGTCAGCATGTGGCACCCGCTCTCCCGGGACCCTGTTGGGTGGCACTCACAGCTGGCATGAGAAGTGGAGGGTCATGAGCAGGCAATCAATGCAGAGAGCAGAGCTGGGAGCATGGAGCCGCTCCCTGGCAGCCCCATGGCATGCCCCACATACCTCCTGCACCCCACGGTGGGCTCCAGGCCGTAGTAGCTGGGCTGGCACTGCCCACAGGCTCTGCCTGTCACGTGTGGGAGGCAGTGGCACTGGCCTGTGACAGGATCACAGCCCTCCAGCCTCGGGTCTGAGCCACTGGGGTTGCAATCACAAGCTATGGGAGACAAAATAACCCTTAAATCCCAGCATAAATAACCAGACAAAATAACCCTTAAATCCCAGCACGGGGCTGGTGGATGGGACTGCAGGAATGGTGTGCACTGGGGCTGAGCTCCTGACAATGTGGAGAGCCATATTCCCCCATCAGCCAGGGCTCCAAAGAGCCCCTGCAAGCCAGAGTATCTCTGGGGAAGGATGGCAGTGGAGCAAGAGGGCAAAGGGGAACACGTGGGGGTGACCTGGACCATCCATCAGCCCCTAAACCTGCTAGGCATCCCCCTTCCACCCTCTGCCTTCGCTGCTGGGAGGATTTTGGCTGCAAGTGAGCTGTGCCCGGGGGCTGTACTTACGAGCACACTTCCCAGCAGGGCTGGGAGCCAGCGCATCCCCGTAGAAGCCCGGCCGGCACCTCTCGCAGTGCTCGCCCATGGTGTTGTAGAGGCAGCGCAGGCATCGGCCGGACACGGGGTCGCAGTTCCCCACGGCATTGGGATCCACGTTCCCGTGGCACTGGCACGGCTCACAGGGATGCACGGGGCCTCTCTGCCCCAGGGGATCCCCGAAAAACCCATCATCACAGAGCTCACAGCGCTTTCCTGGGGAAGGCGGAACGGTGGGGAGGATCCAGCCGTGCCCACGCTGCCCACAGCCCCTGTGCCCACCCAGCCGCAGCCTCACCTCTCTGCCCCGGGGGGCAGTGGGTGCAGACCATCTCCCCAGTGCTGGGCACCTGGGTGCAGGGCGAGCGGCCGGGGCAGGGGCAGGGCTTGCAGTCATCGGAGCGCCCCAAGAAGGGGTTGCCGTAAAAGCCGGGGCTGCAGCGCTCGCAGGAGGGACCCTCCGTATTGTGTGAGCACTGGCAGTGCCCTGCGGGGAGGAAAACCGAGCTGAGGGTCCGCGAAAATCCAACCCCGAATAACAACGGGGACTGCGGGAGGGATAGAGACCCCAGCACGGAGCGTGGCAAGAGGGATGTGCAGCTCCAAGCGAGGGGTTGCACAACTCCAACCAGCGCTCGGGACATTTTCCCTCCTTGCCCTGTCTTTGGTCGAGGGAGAAGGTTTTGGAGAGGGCACGGCGGCCACAGCGATGCAGGGACGAGGCAGCGCTGGCACACGCAGCACCATCAATGTGTGCGGGGGCTGCCGGCGCCTGCCGTAATCCGCAACACATTTCTGAGTGTCGAGGCGCGTCCTTTCCAGCCCGGCTTGGGAAACACAAACAGCCGGCCCGGCACCCACCAGGGAGCATCTCCAGAGCGAGCCGAGCCTCTGAGTCAGCCTTCCGAAATCGGCTGTGAGGAGGAGAGGGAGGAAGAGGAGGGAGAGTGCTCAAGGAACCCCCCAGCTCCAGGCAGATCCTCTGCTTCACTGGAGACAGAGGAGTCAGGGGGAGGATTTTCCCCGTGTTTTGTGGGGTCGGTCATACCAGGAAGGCTGCGCAGGAGGGGGTGTTATTCCATTTTCCCCACATCCAGGCAGAGTCAGACGATGGAAAAGAAAGAAAAAGCGGGTGGCAGGAAGAAGTGGAAAAATAAACTAAAGGAAGTGCGCAGGCTGGCAGCGCCCAGGCCGGAACATCAAAAGTCTGGCCCCATCCCTGGGGATTGTGCAGTCGGCGGCGCCAGCCCCTCTCTGCGGGATGAGGGCGGGTTTGCAGAGCTGCCGCCCGTGGTTTCGTGGGCAGGGCAGGGGCATTCGCCGAGCTCTCTGCCTCCTCCAGCCCTCTCCATCCCTGCCGTGCATCATTATTACTCCTCACTGAGGAGAGCCAGCCACCAGGGGTTGGGCTGGCAGCACAAGAGCTGGCTCCTCTGGTGTCTTCCCTCTGTGTTTTCCTGCTTTTTTCCTTGTTTCTCTGCTCAGGTTAACCCTCAGTTTGCAGATTCCAGAGCTGCACCCCAGTCCTGCTCCTCTCATCAGGCAGTGAAGCTGCCTGTGAGATCCAGCCTAGCAAAACCCTCTCTGCTGTCCTGGCCCTGCTCCCTTACTCCTCTGAGCACCAGCACCCTTCCCTCCTCCTCCTCAGAGGTCATAAAATATCATGAAAAATGCTCCTCTAATTATAGATTACCACCATTATTGCACTTCATTAATAATCTCTATCTTTGCAGTTATGAACGCTGTCCCTAGAACCACCCAAGCAATTCAACTTGCAAATTTTGGGAACCACAACCTCACCAGTTGTTCCCAGCTTCCCTCAGAACAAGCAAAGGCAGGGATTTGTCACCCACACACGGAGCAGCAGGTGAGTGGAGGGGCCGGGGGGTGCACACCTGTGAGGGGGTGGCAGTCCCCGTGCTGGTTGCAGGTGCAGGGCACGCAGCTGACGAAGGGGCCACCAAATGGGATCTCCCTCTTGAACCCAGGTGCACAGGACTGGCAGAACTGCCCGGTGTATCCCATGGGACACGTGCACTCCTCCACCCAGCCCGCCCGTGGGCCCGGCCCGGGGCGAGCAGATGTGAGCTGGACCTCGCTCAGGGACAGCCTGCCTGTGAGAGGGGACAATGGTGTGGGAATGGGATGCTGCAGCCCCTGCTCTGCTCTGAAATGCTCCAGACAGACCCCAAAACACCTCCTTGAGAGCCCAGGGGTGTTCACAGAGAGGAGGCAGCCCCTGCCCCAAAACAGCCCCTACAATCCCTCTCATCCTTGAGAGCCTGATGCTGCTTCCATGTCCACAGTCCCACCCCAGGTTGGTCCCCCCACGGGGATGTCCTGTGGAGATGTCTCCAGTCCCACCCCAGGTTGGTCCCCCCACAGGGATGTCCTGTGGAGATGTCTCCAGTCCCACCCCAGGCTGGTCCCCACGGGGATGTCCTGTGGAGATGTCTCCAGTCCCACCCCAGCCTGGTCCCCACAGGGATGTCCTGTGGAGATGTCTCCAGTCCCACCCCAGGTTGGTCCCCCCATGGGGATGTCCTGTGGAGATGTCTCCAGTCCCACCCCAGCCTGGTCCCCATAGGGATGTCCTGTGGAGCCACCCACCTCTCCCGGGGCCGTGGCTCACGCGGAGGCGGAGGGAGCTCAGGTTGGAGAGCAGGCGCTGGAAGCTGAAGGCCGACAGCAAAGGCTCTGCACCCTCCTGTGCCTCATGCAGCCTGTTGGAGAAGGAGTGGGGGAGGCAGGACAGGGCCAGCATGAGCTGGGTGCTGCAGGACCCAGGCACAGCACAGTTAAATCCCCAAGGGGGGCAGAGAGCAGTAAAGGGCAGCCCAGACAAATCAGGCACTGAGCCCTAAACCCCACTGTCTCCCCAAAACACCGTGATGGGTACCTGAAGGTGACAACCTGCTTTCCATGCTGGAGCTGGCTCTTACTGCTGGACATGGTGATCTTCATCCCCTCGCCCTCCAGCAGCAGCTGGGCCTGGAGCAGGGGCACGCCACGTTCTGTTCTTGTCCCGTTCTCCACTCCCAGCAGCAGGGACAGGAGCTGCCCATAACTGAGGTGCTGGTTCTGCAGAAACTTCTCTGTGAGGGGAGAGAGGAGCAAAGTCTGTAGGACACAGAGGCACCAGCTCTGCCAGGTCTGCCAGTGCAGTCCTATTCCCGCCACCATCATCAGGAGCCACAGTCACCCTCCTAGGGTGCTGCCAGCTCCAGCCTGCCCTCCTGGGGTCCCAGTCCAATACCCCCCACTGTTCCAAAACCCCCCCCACTGCCTTCTGCTACAGAAACGTGCTCAGCTCTGCAATGGAGCTCAGTGCTTCCTGCACCAGCATGGCAGTGGGACGAGAGCACCTCAGGGACCCAGCGCACACAATACCTGGTGCAAGAAAATCCACTGGCTCCTCTCCATCCCACTCGGTGATGATCTCCTGGCCAGCCCAACGCAGAGGCAGCTCTGTGGGGCCTGGAGCTGTGGCAGCCCAGCCCTCCAGCCCTGTGGGACAGGATACAGTGGCAGGGCACAGCTAAGGGAGCAGTGAGTCCCTGCCAGCACAGCACCAGCAGGGTGCTGCTTTCAGGGGCTCTGTCCCTCCTCCCAACACTCTCTTGAGTCTTGGAAAGGACTTTGTAACACCCTGCCCCACTTGGGCTCTCTGCTCTCATGCACTGGAGCATGGCCTTAACCACCCCTCAACTATTTATTTTCTTAGATTTGGAGGAAATTATTATCTTTAAACTTTTGCCCTCCTGCTTGTGCTGCCATTCTAACATTACTGTGGGCTGCTGAGCACAGGAAGCCTGAGGAGAAATGCTGGAGAAGCCCAGAAGAGATGGGCCATAGTTGCATTAAGTTGGTTTCCTTAAGAAACCAGTTAAACTCCCCCCCCCCCCCCCCCCCCCATTCCACAGGGGTTAGTTATTTCTTCCAGCTCTGCAGGACAAACACTTGGAAATCTCTCAAGTGGGCTGTGCTCTGTTATCAAATCACTCCCAATTTATACTTTTACCCAGTATAAGAAAATTCCATCTGATCCCCCTCCACTGTGGACTGGGGAATGTTTTGGGAAGCCGGGATTTAGGAGGGTGCTGTGGCTGCATCTCAGCTCAGAAACTGCCAAACCCAGTCCCCAAAGGAGCAGCCCCAAACTGGCTGTGTGAAGGATGGAAAAAAAGACTCGGTTTAAAGCCTGGATCGCTTTCAAGGCCGCGAAGACATTCCAGCAGCACAGCAATTGGCAGCGCGGTTTAAAGGCAATTAAGATCCACCCGTGCCTGGCGCATTCGCATCCATCTGGGAAGAGGCGCGGCAGAGCGGGGTGCCCGCCGGGGGTGCCCGTCCCCGCGGTGTCCCCGCGGTGTCCCCGCGCGGGGCTGCACACGCCGGCGTGCGCGGCAGATGGCAGGGCTTCCCCAGCATCCCGCACGCACCCAGCCCTGCCAGCAGCCAGGCAAAAGCACCACCTCCCTCCCGCCCGTCCAACTGCGCTGTCATATCCCAGCCGAGCATGGGGAGAGGAGGGAATCATTGGGAAAGTTGCCAGCAGGCTCCATCCTATTGTTTTTTTTTTAATCTTTCTGAGCTGATCTTTAGGGCTCCTGCAGTCCCTGGTGAGGTGCAATGTCCATGTCTGGCCCCACAGCCCTCCCTGAGCCATGCACAGCCCCAGGAGAAGGTTGGCATGGAGGGGTGCCACAGGGAGTCACGGATACCCTGTCCCCGTGGAGCTGGAGAAGCAGAAATTTAACAGTAAAACAGGGGCAAGCCAGAGAAATCCCTCTCCACCCATCACCACCAGTTAGCTCCAAAGGGAGATGCTCAGCCCCGAAGAGGAACATTCAGCCACATCCTTCCCAAACATTTTTGGCTGAAATTGGCGGAGCGGTGCCCTCCGTTTTACCTGGGGCTGGGGACGGTCGTTACCTTGGCTGAAATCGGAGCGGATGTGCGTCTCCTCGTAGCCATCTGCCGCCCTGCAGGCGCTGGAGTGGCCGTAACAGAAGCAGCTGGTGCAGCCGATGGGGTTGTGGGGCTGCAGGTTAAACCAGCCCGGCTGGCACCTGGGCACGGGGAGGAAACAGGAGTATGTGGCACAGGGCAGGCAGAGCCGCAGGGAACCACGGCAGTGTCTCTGTGTGGGACACTGGTGACACTCCTGTGAGCCCAGCCCCAGTGGTCCAGAGGAATGCAGCCCCACAACCCTGCCACCAATTTCAAGACTGGTAAGGGACAGTGTTCCTGTCCCCATGCCAGGTACTCACCTGTTGCACAAGTGCCCCTCCACCCTCTCCTTGCAGGTGCAGTGCCCCGTGTTGGGGTCGCAGGTGCCCACGCTGCCCGCGGGGTCACAGCTGCAGGGTCTGAATGGAGTGAGATAAAGGCAGGACGAGGTGAGATAAAGGCGGGACGAGGTGAGCTCCGGTCCCATCCCGCTGCCCCTGCCCAGGGCCGGGTTCCTCCTCACCTGCAGCCACCTTCGCTGAGGCTGTGGTAGCCGTCCTTGCAGCGCTCACACTTCCAGCCCGTCACGTTGGCTTTGCAGACGCAGGTGCCCGAGCTGTCGCACTGGGGCTGCAGGGAACCTGCGGGGACCCCGGCCAGCCCTGAGGCTCAACCCCAGCCGGGGAGAGACACAGGATGGGGAAGATGGGGAAACCCCGAGCAAGAGAGAAGCCACCAAAACCATCCCTCCCAGCAAACTCCGCCTGGCTTATCGGTAATTTTGCAGCCGGAGCCCAGCTGGGCACAGCCGCACGCACCTGCGGGGTGGCAGTGGCAGGGCTGGCAGGCTCCCTGCGGCTCCCAGCGGTAGTAGTTCTGCCTGCAGCTCTCGCAGTGGGGCCCGGCCGTGTTGTCGCGGCAGTTGCGGCAGTGTCCCCCGTGCCCGCTCCGCCGGAACAGCTCCCGGTCGTAGAAACACTCCTCGGAGCGGCCGCTGCAGTTGCAAGCTGGGGGAGAGGCGGGAGGACGGGTGGGCACCTGGCGGGCACTGGAGGTTATGGCAACCTCCTGTGGGTCGGATGGGCCAGATGGGACCCCTTGGCCCAGCAGTGAGAGCTTTCAGCAGTGCCTCTGCCCTCGGAAGCAGAGGTGGGTGCAGTACAATGCACGGAGCAGATGGCTGCACTCGTGGGGTAAAGGGAATGGAAAAACTCGGGGTGCTGCAGTGAAGGGGAGCCCGGGGGTACAAATCCTCCCAAAATGGAGCAGGTGCAGGAAGGGCAGGAGGTGCCAGGTGAGCTGCAGCAGCAGCAGGGCACCCATCAGGGCAGGTGCAGGAAGGGCAGGAGGTGCCAGGTGAGCTGCAGCAGCAGCAGGGCACCCATCAGGGCAGGTGCAGGAAGGGCAGGAGGTGCCAGGTGAGCTGCAGCAGCAGCAGGGCACCCATCAGGGCAGGTGCAGGAAGGGCAGGAGGTGCCAGGTGAGCTGCAGCAGCAGCAGGGCACCCATCAGGGCCAGTCATGGCTGTGGCCAGGGAGCCACCCGAGGATACTCACGGAGGCACTCGTTGGCAGCCTCGGCCGTGCCGCGCGCCCAGGGCCGGTCCTGGTAGAAGGGCTGGCAGCGCTCACAGTCGGTGCCAGCCGTGTGGTGCTGGCACACACACACCAGCTGCCCAGCCTCGTCCGGCAAACACTCGCTGGCGTGGCCATTGCATTTGCACCTGCAGTGAGACACCAGCACGGGGCAGCCGCTCTGAGCACAGTGTGGGCAGCAGCCGCAGTGGGACGGTGCCCAGGCTGTGCAGTGTGTGACCCTGCTCCTGGGCTGGCTGTGGGGTGAGAGCAGCTCAGGCTGTGCTGGCATTGAGGCCGCCCATCCTGTCCCTGAGGCTCTCCCAGCCTGGCCAGTTGGGCAGTCACACACTGAGGGTGGCCCGTGCTAACCAGCTCCAGCTGCTGGCCCCAGAGGTGGGACAACAGCTCCAGGTCTGCCTGCTGGGAGCCGTCCCAGCCCTGCTGCCTGGGGCAGACAGCGCTCTCAGGGATGGGGAAATTTTCCACTTCTCCCAGCTAGGGAAGGGCATGTGCAGCACAGCCCACGGGCAGCACCAAGTGGGTGCCACCTGCATCTCTGTCCCACATCTGCTGCCCTTTCCTGCTGGCAGCTGTTGCAGCTTCTCTGCCTGTGGCCATGCTGACTCCAAGCTCCTCCAGTGGCCTCTGCAGCTTCAGGTCATCTTTCCACTAGAACCCCATGGCTCCCCTTTTGCAGTGCCCAGGAACCAGCAGGGTCACAGGAGGAGCAACATGAGCCCCAGTGTCATGAAAAGCCATTGGGCTGGGAGGGAACAAAGCAAATACAGCTGGTGGCACGTGGACTGGGCTAGTGGGGAAAAGATGTTTCTGCACCACTGAGAGGTCTCCAGGTTTCATCACCCATCTCTGCATTTCCAGCTCCAGTTTACACATGGAGGAAGCCACATCTGAGCAGTTTACCCCAAAATCACAATTCAGACAAGACTGAGGTGGGGATCAGCTGCCCCAGTCCCACAGCCCCAAGAAGGTCCCCAGTTCTGCCTGGCTGCTCCTCACCTGCCACCAACAGAGAAGTCAGATATGGCATAGTAGTATGACTGCAACACCTTGGGGTCCTTGAAGATGTCATCCCCAAATGTGTTGAGCCGGTTCAAGGAGATGAGCAGGTCAGTGACTGTCACCCACTCCTGCAGGGGACACGGGGAAGCCACCTTGGTGGAGAGGTCTGTGCCACCAGCTCCCACCCCAACCAGGCCACATCCTGCAGCTTCTCAAGCCGGGCTGCAGCTCATCCCCAGCACTTTTACCCCAGCTGAGTGCAATAATTCCCTTGATCCCAAGGCTCCGTGCCCCACACCCCCTCCCACCCCGGTGGCACCTGCAGCGCGGGGCTCCCATCAAAGTTGTAGGCGCTGGGCCGTCCCTCCAGGGTGGAGAAGGCCACGTTGCCGCCGCTCAGCGGGGAGATGTCGCTGAACTCGTCGCTGCAGAAGGCCACCTGCTCGTCCTCTCCCGGCCGCAGGTACTGCCGCGGCTGCTTCCCGTAGGTTTTCTGGCAGGAGGCGCTGTAGAACTGGAAGGGCACCCAGGGCCCCTCGGCGCGGCTGCGCTTGTAGATGGCGAAGCTCTCGGGGCGGCTGGTGTGGAACTTCAGCCGCACGTAGGTGATCTCGTAGGCTTTGCCTGGGGACAGAGCCGCCACGCTGCGACCCTCTGCTGGCCACCACAGCCTGGGCTATCCCGACAGCACCCTGCAGCACCCAGCACAGCTAAAAATGGACAAATCACCACCCCCACCCAGCTGCCCTCAACCAGCTCCTCCTTGGCGCAGCCCAAACCCTGTCCAGATCCAAGCTGGCTCTTGCCCCCCATCCCTCGTGTGCTGCACTGGGTGGGTTGCACGGGCAAAGAGCAGCTCCAAATCCCGGCTGTGGGGGAGAGTTAGGCCAACAGCACTGAAAGCATCCCCAGGGCAGTGGTGCTTTAGGGATGGAGAGCTGGAAAGGGTCAAGGCCAATCCCTTCCCAGGGAGCTGCATGCCAGGACCTGGCATCGCTTCCATCTTTGCTGGGATGAAGACAAAGAGAGGCCACCAATCCTTGGGGCGTCCGGCGAGCTCTGAAAGAGCTTGAAAGGATTAGCAGAAAGGAAAAGAGAAAACACCAAAGTGAACATCAGACCCACTTAATTGCCAGAGATGAAGGACCAGCTCAAAGCCCGAATTGCTCCATAACAGCACCACTCCTGACAGCACAAAACAATTAGCTGCAAGGTTTTGGCTTTATTTGAAAAGATAATGAGTTGGGAATGTTAGAGGGGTTATTCCGGGACTAGGAAAACAAGCCTTTAATTGGGCCCATATGAATACTGTCGCGTATGTGCTGCGACTTTGCTGCGGGGGAGCCGAGGCAGCCGGCTACCAGCGCTGGGAAAAGCAGCTGCATCCCATCAGGGATGCAGGAAGCGCCCGGCACTGCCGGGAGAGGGGGACAGACCCACTCCCAGCCCACCCGGAGGTGACGAGGGCCGAGAAGGGGCTGCAGCTGGGCTGTCCCACCCTTGCCTTGTGCCTCTCCCCTCCCTCGGGGACCGCTCCGCGCTGGTGGCAGCGGGGGTGGCCCTGTCCTGCACCCTGGCAGGCGCCCGTTCCCAGACAGCGCGGTCCCCAGAGGGTTTCTACCAAAACAGCGAGGTCGGGGCCGTCACCTCGTGGGGCAGTTTCCTCTGGGAGAGGAAGGGAAGGCAGGGCTGTGTCAATAAACCACCCCTGCCCCAAGTGGCCCCGTGCGAGGGGAGGGGATGGCCACGCTGGGGGAGCCCCATTCTGGTGCCTCCAGCTGGGGTGGAGCAGATTCACTTTTCTGAGGAATTTTCGTGAGAGGAGAAATTTGGCTGATTAAAAAGCCTGTCTGCGAATTTTCATGTGCTTTTCCCAGACAGGCTTTTTAATCAGCCAATTTCTCCTAAGGAAAAAAAAAATCCAGAAAATAAACCAGGCTGGTTGTCTCCTCTTTGCTGCTCAGGTGTGACATGTCCCAAAGCCAGATGTGCTGCTGGACAGTGATGCTGGGAAGGGTGCACAGGCAGCACCAGGACCCCTGGGTGCTCTCCCAGCTGTGCACCTGCCTTCCCCTGAGCCCAAAATGCAGCTTGTACTGCTCTGGGGCCCCAAGAAGAGAATTCTGGAGAGAAGGAAAGGAGCATGTGGGACAGTCATGTCACCTACATGTCCTGTCATCTCTAGTCCTACAGGAAAATCAGAGTCACAGACGCAGATAATGCCTGATCTAGACACTCCAAAGTGAGCCATTGGCATTCAGATTGCTTCCTGAGGAGCCCTGGTGTCTGTTGCCTTTGCAAGCCACAGATATTTTGAGTTCCTTCCTTGACATCTGACAGGGCAAATACAAGAGCTGTGGACACTTGGGATGATCGACCAGCTGCAAGCCCACTGCACCATAACAGCATGGCTGGAACCTCACAGAGAGAGAGATTTAAAGGACCATAATCTAATTAACGCCAATCAACAACATGCAGGTAAACACGGGTCTTGTCCGAGTCATCCCATGTCTTATTTAATAAGCTCCCCAGGCAACCACGCTGGAGAACTTACAAGAGGTGTGACTGAGCAAGACAGGCAGGCTGAGGGGACACACTGCATGGGGTGAAACACCCAATTACTTGGTGGAGCTCAGGAGCAAGGACTCAGCCCAGGACTCCCCCTGCATTCCAGGGGACTGCAGTTGGGCTTTTCCTGCTTAACCCAAGTGGAAGCATTAAGGCAGCAATAAAAACATCTGTGGCTGGGACAAGAACGGGCCTGGCAACTGTGGGAAAGGTCAGACAATGATGTGCCAAGCACCAAGATGGTATTTTTTAGCATGGCAAGACAAAGGAGCCATGTAGGAAGAAGGGTAGAATGGCAGAGGATGCTCCAGCTCACAAAGGGGCTATGATAGGGCTGGAAGATGAGCTCGGTGCAATGCTTGAGCCCTGGCTGTGTTAACAGACAGACACAGCAGGGCAGTCACAGGGACTGGACTCCACTGGAAACCCAAGTGTGGGGTCCAAGAAAGACCACAGAGGAGCCGGGGAAGAGCTGCAAGAAGGACAGAGAATGGGAAAGAAGCCCCGGGGCTTGCAGAGCCCGCACATGTCGCTGTGCCGAGCTGGGACTGGTGGCCACAAAGCCGCCCGGAGGGGCAGCAGGCTCGGCCACACAGGCTGCGTTCGGGTGGTCTGTGCCCCGGGTCACCCACACACGGACCGGGGACAACCTGACAGCCTGTGCTGGGTGCTCAAGAGGCCGGCAAATGCCCTCAGGGCTGGCAGGAGCAGGGAGTGAGGATGGCAGACTCCTCCAGCACCGCTCCTGGTGCCCGGCGGGGAGCGCGGCCCGGGGACAGGACCAGATGCCTTTCCCCTCGCAGGGGGCTGGGAAAGCAGCGACCTCCACCCAGCCAGGCAGCTCCGCCTACCCTGCCGGGGCAGGCACGGACCCTCCACGGCCGCCCCGACCACGCTGGGTCCCGCCAACACGGCTCAGTGCCACACCGACCCTCGGCTGCCCCCTCACCAGTGCCACACGGACACTCTGCTGTCCCCTCACCAGTGCCACACCGACCCTCGGCTGTCCCCTCACCAGTGCCACACCGACCCTCGGCTGTCCCCTCACCGGCTCCAGCCGCAGCCCCTCCACTACCCGCCTTCGGCATGCAGATGGCAGGAGACTGCAGAGAATGAAGATTTTACAGCGCTGGCCAACAGCCAGGAGAGTTTAGATGGCAGGAAAATGTTATAAAACCTTTTTAAAATGCCAGGCATGCCCCTTGGGTTTAAGTACCCTCCAGGTGGGCGGCTTGCACGGTATTTAAAACACAGAGGGTCGGATGCCAGCTGGGGAAACCTACCGGGATTGCACGGTGTGTCTGGAGCTCGGCACCCTGAGACAAACCAGGGACCCTGAGCAACGCACGGGGGTGAAACAGGAGGGGCTTGGCACCCATGGCAGCCACCCTCCCCGGGCAAGGCTCTCCCAGGGTAGGAACCATCTGCCTCCTGCTCCGCAGGCTTCCAAAATCGGGAAAAAAGCATCCTGGGGTGAAGGGGGGAGCAGGCACTCCGGGCACGGCTGCCTGGGAAGCAGCACAGACAAGCACAGCTCCTGGCATCCCGGGGCTCGGCTGATGGACAGGGCAGACCCTCCCCGAGTCCTTTCAGTGCTCTGCACAGTGCAGCTCCCTCCATACACCCCCTAAAAAGCCCTGGGGAGGGTCCCGTCCTTAACCCAGCACTGGCAGCAAGCGCTGCAGGGCTCAGGAGCATCCAGCCCCATCTCTGCACCCCCTGCCCTCCACCGGCCCCGCCGGGGCTCCCGCTGGCGCTTACCCAGGTGCAGGGTGATGTTGACGGAGTTGGGGTGCTGGATGCCAAAGGCCATGGACTGGCTCTGCCACCAGGTGCTCTCCTCCTGGCTGTGGAAGTCGGTGAGGAGGGAGGCGTTGTGGTGGCGCCGGGGGTCGCTGGCGTCGCAGCGGTGGCACAGGGCGCTGGCGTGCTGGGCGCCCATGTGCAGGCAATAATCCTCCGGCGGCGACCCGCACGTGTTGCTGGCACGGACGGCCCGGCCGAAGGCGGCGTTCTCGAACACGGGCATGCAGCGGCGGGGCTGCCCCCGAGGGTCCCAGCAGGGGGATGAGCCCCCCAGCCCCAGCCCCAGCAGGGCCAGCAGGCAGAGCCCCGGAGGCCGTGCCATGCCGTGCAAATCCTGGCCGGACTCTGAGCCTCCTCTGGATGGCAGCGGGCGGGACGCGATGGGATGGGACGGGGTGGGATGGGATGGGATGGGACGGGTCCCCCCTACCCGGCACCTCCTCTCGCTCCGAGGTCCATCTTGTGGAAGCTGCTGGGAATGTCGAAATACTCGTGTGTGAGGCAGAGCTGTGGTGTTTGGGATCCCCGCAGGACATCCCAGTCCCTCAGGCCGTGGGGATGGGACCATCCAGTGCTCCATCCCCAAAACATCTCCGTTGCTTTGTGGATTGGGGATTTGCAGCTTCAGCTGCGTGGGCATAGCTGAGCTCCTCCATTTCTCAGCCCTGGGAATGAGCCTGTGGTGGTGCATACCTCACATGAGGCTTTTCCCTTCAATTGGTAGGGGTCCTCACTTTTTTTGCAGCCCCAAAATCAAGAGGGGATTAGGGAAAGGCTTTGAAACAGATTCAGCACCTTCTTCTGCCCACACTGATTTACGGGGGCATTGACTGCTCTCCCACCTACACCAACCTCCCTGGGATGTGGGTCTGTGACACCCCAGCACCCTCGAGAGGGGGGGGTCCCATCCCTGCCTGTTGCCCTGAGCCAGCCCAGTCCCCTGGACCCAAGTGAGGGCACATTCCTGTGGAGGCATCTCCATGGGGTGGCAAAACCAGATCATCACCAGACCTCATTAGCAGCTCTCAGCTAATGCTAATTATAGTCTGTGCCAGGGGAATCCCTCTGGGGACCATGGCACCCTCCAGATCTGACCCATGAGGGCAGGAGGGTGACAGCAAACAGGGAGAGAGGCTGCCTGGCGCGGTGCCATGCCCCTGGGCAAACCCTGACCCACACGCCACGGGGCTGCATTTGCAAAAGTGGGATGCACAGGGGAGCTCTGACCCCCACACCACTTCACTGAGCTGCCCACAGGGGCTCTGGAAACTTAGTACTCATATATAATTTAAGCTCCCTTCATCCCCTTCCCTTCTACTCTTATTTATTTTATTCTCCTTCCCCTACACACTGCGGGAGCAAGCACCAGAGGGGAGCTGTGAATCAGAGTCCTGGGCAGCGGCGCCGTTTCAAAGCCCCATTATCATATATTGACCCAGGCTCTGACAGCCAGAGCCAGCTCCTCTGGGAAGGCTGCATTTCCCAGCATCCAGGAGCTGTGCAGCAGCTGCCTGGGAGCGGGCAGCCAGTGGGAAACCCACTGTCAACCTCTGGGGAGAAAGAGAAGGGTTTGCAGCTCAATAATTGTCCCACGCGTTTCCAGCACCAGTTTTAATGGGATTTGCATCCTGCAGGGATGAGGTTTTCCAGGTGTTTTGCTTTTCCTGTGGTACTGAGGCTGTAAGCTCAGGACAGGAGATAGAATCATAAAATACTCTGAGTTGGAAGAGACCCAAAAGGATCATTGAGCTCAACTCTTAAATGAATGACCCATATGGGGATTGATCCCACAACCTTGGCACTATTAACACCGAGCTGTAACCAAACCTTTTGTGTCAAGAGTTTGCCTCCTCCTCCTTGGGATGCAACAATCATCCCTGAGAGGATTTGCCTGCCCCTGTCACAGAGGGGTCCATGCTAGAGAGTGATGACACCACACAGCCAGGGCTCAGGATGCTGATGAGTGTCCCAATCCCTCCTCCAGCACAGCCCACTGGGTGTGGAGGGATGGCCCACAGGGCCAGAGCTTGATGGGAATTGGTGCTGACGCTGCTGTGCTCAGCAGTGGGGATGCTGCAGCTGGGGTGGGAACTGCACATTCCCAGATGGATTCAGCTGTGCCCCAGACTGGATGAGCCCTCCCCAGGCTCCTGCTGGTGGTGGGCACAAGTTTGCCCCTTGGCCAAGGGGATGCCCTACACTTGCTGTGGTCCAATGGTAGCAAAGCCCAACCTCACCTGAACTCCTCTGTACCTGGAGAGACTTCACCCACTGCTCCAGGACTTTGGTCCAAGCACTTGAGGGGTGTGGTGACCAAGGCTGTGATGACACCAACCCGTCCAGGAGCCTTCTTCTGCCCCAGCACAGACCTGGAACCCCGCAAGGGTTAAAAGCCGTGGAGGCGGAGAGGAGAAAATGTTCTTCTGATTTGCTTAATGAACGTTAATTAAGAAGACAGAAGATAGCAGATTCCTTCAGGGTAGAGATGAAAGGCCCGTTAATTAAATCTGGAGAGGAGGAACAGGGCCAACTGATCCTCCTCCTGATCAGACCTGACAAGGCAGGCATGGGGCAGGAGCGAGGTGTGCCAGATCCCAAGCCCAGCTCCAGGCTGGCAGCACGGCCAGGTTCTGACAGGGTGTGTAGGACTGGGTGCCACTTACCTGCCTCCAGCACCCCTGAGGCTGAGGGTGGCCCCATCCACGCCCTGCAGGTGGGGTGAGAGCTGGGCCACTGCCCCGGGCTCCACTGCACTCCTGGAGTGGTTCGGTTCTTCGTTCCCAGCAGGACCTACTCCCAAAGGGATGAGCTGACCTTGCTGGAGGAAGGGGAACACAGGACAGCCAGCTTCATCCTGATGAGGAGGAGGAGAAGGTTTGGTCAGCCAGCTTGGTGGTTTGCTCCAGGTCCCACCACCCACAGGAGCTGGCCACAGGTTAAATGGGAGAGCGTCAGAAAGGCACTGACCACCACCTTGTGCCGTGGAGGGACAAGCCTCTGGGGTGGACACCTACCTGTGCTTCAGCACACACACTGCCTCACCTTCCTGGAACAGGCAGCTCCTACCACCGGTGATTTGCCAAGAATGGCTTTTGTGCCTGTAGCTGAGACCTGGGGCACAGTAACAGGATTCTGCTGGCAGCCTGCTGCCTCCATGCTCTCCTCCTGCTTTCAGCACAGCCTCATTTTTAAAATCAAAGCCCAAAAACCACAGCAGCCTTACATGGCCCTTCCTAACACTGCGGCCAGTTCCGTCTCCCCCTGCATCCCTCACCCTGGGACTGGAGCAGGGGTTGGAGGCAGGCTGAGCTGCAGGATGCCACGAGCATTCCAATGAGCACAGACACGGCTCTGCCGCTCTCCCAGCCCTGCAAGGGAGCACAGCTGGGGTGACAGGGTGCTCTTTGTCACAAACAGCAGCCCCTAGGGCAGGGAGGAGGAAAGGGCAGCCGCCAGCACACCCCCCAGCTCTGCTGACCACAGAGTGAAGACCCCATCTTCAATGTAGTAGGGAAATGAGCCTGCAAATAATGGCTGGAGCATCTCTCATGCACGCTGGCTTATTTTGTAAACCTGAACTTTGCAAAATGTCACAAAATGGAGAAACGAGAGGCCTGGGATGAGTAAATCTCTATTAGAAATTCCCTGGGATGGCAGCAGTCATGTTCTCACTCGATGATGGCACATTCCAGCCCAGCCCAGCCTGGGGAGCGGGGTCATGCGTGGCGCTGATTGCAGAAAGTATTTAATTAACACTGCTGTAAATGCAGTGCTGGAGATGCCAGCCAGACCACGGAGGGGCCACCACGCTGCTGAGCTGCAGGAAGTTTTGCCAAGGCTGACAGGAGATGAGGGAGGGCAGAGAAAATCCGGCAGATTTTGCTCCCTGCTTTGCCACAGCCCTCAAGGGGTAAGGGGAGGACAGGACAGTGACACTGTCAGGATGTCCCCTGAGCAAGAGGGCTCCACCATCAGTGCCCAGACGAGTGGGGAAACCCCATAACAGGTAAAGGAGCTCTCTCCCAAAGCAATTGTCAGGACACACATCACCATCCTCTTCCCTGATGCACAAATGGTCTAAAGTCACCTTTTCAGAGGTAATCATCCCCAAATTCTCTCAATACCTGGCAGACAGTGAAAATAGGAACATCTCAGCTTCACTCGTGCATGACCACAAGCTCATCATCTCACTGATGAGCTGAACTACTCCAGATCTGACCCAGCTCAAGGACACAGGGTGACAGCCAAGCCACCACTGTCCCCAGGACACACATTTCACCCATTGCCTTGGGCTCAGGAGGTCGGGGAGCACAGCAGGAGGAAGCACCAGGTGAGAGCAGGACCAGCCGGTTCCAGGCACAGCCCAAAAGGACCTTTTGTCTCCTGAGCTCATCAGCAGCCTAACGACACTGGCTGAAAAGCTCCAGAGTCCCTAATCACTCATCGTATTACGGCTGCTCACAAGTGAGGCCAACCAGTACAAACCTCCTCGAAGCCTTTCTAATTAATGAGCAGAGCCTTAGGCTCTCCCAGCCCAAAAGCAGCATCTCAGATAAAACCAGCAGCCTCCTGCCAGCCCCAGTCCCCTTGATAAACCCCTTTAATGGGCTTGTCAGCATCACCTGAGGCCACTCCATTGGCTAACAAGGCACATCTGGCTGTGTGTTCCCCCCTGCCTCTGTGCTGTGGGTGGGGAGATGTCCATCCATCCATCCATCCATCCATCCATCCATCCATCCATCCATCCATCCATCCATCCATCCATCCATCCATCCATCCATCCATCCATCCATCCATCCATCCATCCCCACTAGGGCAGGAGCCATGGGATGTTCCTGCCATGGCTGCCCCTAATCCTCTGCTGGATCCCTGGACATTTCCCCTGGTGCCCGGATTTCCCCTTATCCAGGAGGGTGGGTGACAGCTGAGCAGCAGCAGATGCCACCAGATGGTCACCACACTGAGAGACCCAGCTAAGCTGGTAACTGGGAGGACACTGGAGCCTCTCATTTGCTAAGTGACTCCCTGTACTGGTGACACTGAGCTGCTGCCCACAAGACTTGTGCAGCACTGGAACACCTGCACTGGCCCTGCCACAAAGGTTTGTGGGCACAGCCACAGCCTGGGCTGTCCCCTGAGAGAGGCTGAGCACTCACACCTCATCACAGAGATGGTTTCTCAGGGGGCTTTGGAAAATCAGGCTTGGGAATCACTTAAGGACTTTTTAAGCCTGCTGGAAGCCTGGGGGCTTTCCCACAGCCCCCAGAGCCATCACTGTGACGAGTGGTGGTGCTCAGCCCCTCTGCCAGGGGCTCCTCCCTCCCTCTCCCATCAATCAGAGGTGCCCCAATACGCTCTGTGACAAATAAAAGTTGTTGCAATACCTTTGACTTTAAAGTAGGAGAAATAACTCCTCTGTAACGTGATCTACCGTGTCTCTCTATCCCCAGGCGTGTCGCCCTGCACTGGGGCTGGGGCTCTGATTTCATATTCTCATGGAGACCGGTGCCCTCATCCAATTACCACGGGGATTGCGGTGCAGGCAGCAGCTGAGCCACCGGCAGCCCCCGGCACTGAATGAGCCCCACGGGGGACAGAGCCCACCCCAAAAGTGCTGCAGGGGGTCCCGGGTTAATTTGGCACTCGCAGAGCGGCGGCTGTGCCAAGGACTGGGTTGGACTGGGAGGCACTGGTGGGAACTGGGAGAGCGAAGGAAAAACAAAGCCTCGCTCCAGGCGGCGGCAGAGAGCTCTGCGGGAAACGTCCCTGGAGATTTCCACTCACCACGGGAATAAAATCCTTCTGTTTCAAACTGGAATGCCTGCTGCTCCGCATCCCCCTCCAGCCACGGAGGCTGGATGCTCCCTGGTAATCCTGCATCATCTATTTTCATTGGCTGGCAGAAAAAAGTGCCGTCAGAAAAGCGATGTTAGCTATGCTGGCTGGCATAGAAAATGTTGCTTTAATTGTATTTTATTTGGCAATAAGAAAAGAGAAGCAAGAATAAACCCTCGAGATATCCCCTCTCTCCCCCCATTTAAAATTTCAATTTGGTAATTTTATGACAATGTTTCTGATAAAACTCAACAAAGCACATTAAAGTGAGAGAAGTGATTTATCCTTTTCAGTGGCACGTGATCTTTGGATACATGTCCCAGTCTATATCTATTAAGACAGTTAAAAAAACCAAAAACCCAAACAAACTTGTTTGTTTTTTGGTTTTTTTTCCATGTCAGTTGTTATTTTTCAACCATAAACCCCACTATTTTTTCCAACCCTGGTTTCCTCCTTTCTGATCCCTAAAGACAAACCAGGGAAGTATTGGCCATCTCATCTGAAAAAAACATCACAGAGCAGCCCCACTTCCTTCATCCCAGGCCTGGCCATCACACCACGTTCTGCTGCGATTTTACACTTTCAGGGCCATTTTCCTTGAAAATTTCCCCTCCGTCCTATGCTCAAAGAAACTGTGTCATTGATTTACTGTTGAAATTGGAGGAAGTGGCTGGCTCGTGCTCAGCCTCCCCTGACGCCGATGCCAGCTGGGAGCTGCACAGGCTGGCCATGATCTGGGGCTTCCCTGACCTTTCCCCATCATCTCCACAAGCCAGGAGGATAAAACCTTCAAAACTGACGTGATGTTCAGAAACCAAACCACCAGTACATAAACCTGAGGGGTTTCTCTGTGCCACCTGCAATCAAACACTCTGAGTCTTGGCTAACCAGCCTGGTTCTCCCACCCAGCCGAGCATCCTGAGCTTCCCTCCAGCATCCTGCAGATTTATTTGCTGCATAAATCCCCTGCTCCCACCCAGTGTGGCAGCGACGCCTTCGAAGCACCGGGTGTTCCACACAGCGTGGGGAGGGCTTGGGAAGGGGTTAATGGGTGGGCACAGGCAGAGCTGGGGAGTTGCTAGGAGACTTGGGGCTTTGGGATGCTGGATGTGATGCTCAGCCAATGGAGAAGTCCTCTGAGGAGTAAATCTGCTAATTTGGGCATCGTTGACTGCAGGGGCTAGGGGTGGATGTGGGTGCTGAGCAGAGCTGACCCTGACCCCCTCCTCCCAGCCCCACACTGATGCTTTCCCATCCTGCTCCTGTGGTTTCAATTAAACTGCTGAATTAATCTCTCGCAATAAACTCAGCTGCTATTGTAGTTTGCTTTGGGATTCATCATCACTTTTGCAGCAAATACAGCAATTAAACAGAGAGGTCTTGGGAGCTCAGGAGGGAAAGCTGGGCTCCCCCAGGCTGATGTTTGGGATTGGGGTACCCAGGCCCCCCCAGGTTAGTTTTCACCAGCCCAAAGCCCTTTCTGGAGGCTGCTGAGAGCAAGGGGAGCTGGAGGAGGCACCACTGCCCCCCCTCACCTGCATATGCTCCTCCAGATGGCCCAGGCTGCTGCTCTCCATGTGGGAAAAGGTTTTAAATTAAAATCTTCCCTGTGTTTTTTGGCGATTTTTGGCTGGGTTTCTTTCCCCTGACTTTCCAGCTCTCTGGCCCATTTGCCATCATTAAGTGCAGATGGAGTGGCAGCACGGTGGAGTTGGGGGGGTGGGTGGGCACAGGGGGGCTCCAGCTAGGGCTCAGTCCCACAGAGACAGCCTTGCACCCCACAGTGAGCCCCTCTCAGGCTGGGGTCAGCCCTATCTCCCCACAGCCCTCCTCAGCTGTCAGGGAAATGAATTGTTCCTTTTTGGAGACCCCTGCTGACCCCCCAGCCAGCCCCTCTCATCAGCACCAATGTCCCCCCTGTCACCATCCCCTGCCCTGCCAAAAGGGCAGGCAGCACTCTGGATATCCATCCCAGTAGGATCTGACCTGGATCTGCTCCAAACCAGAGCCTTTTCCCAGCCATCAGCTGCTCATAATGACCCTCTCACCATGTGTAGAGATGGGACGGGACAGGAGAAAGGGATGGGATGGGATGGGATGGGATGGGATGGGATGGGATGGGATGGGATGGGATGGGATGGGATGGGATGGGATGGGATGGGGAGGGATGCAGCTTTCCTGCTATCCACAAGCCTGGCAGAGGAGCAATACCCACACTAGGGCAGGATCTGGCCCCTCCAGGGACTCTGGGATGCCAACTTTTCAGAGAAACAGCGGATTACAGCACATCAGCTCCAATCAATACTCTGCCGTAGCAGAAAGCAAAGGGAAAAGAGGAACAAAAAGAGGTTTCTCATTTGCAAGGGATTTGGGGCTTTTGTTGTGTTTGGAGGGAGGAGTGGAAAAAAAAAAAAGCTTGAGAAAGGGCTGGAAAGGAAGAGCTGGGAGGGACAGAGCAGCACCCACCCCTCTGAGACAGTGCTGTAGGGGGGACCCTCTGAAACACTCGGGGTGCCAGGGAGAGCATGTGGGCATGGGGTGGGATTGGGATGGGAACAGGGTGGGTGTGGGGTGCTCCATCTCCACCTGGCACAGAGGGTTCCATTCTTTCCTTCCCAGACCATGGCATCTGCAGCAAAGAGGGGCAAAAGTGGGGGAGAGTGTTTGGCAGAGGAGAGAGAGGAAAAAAGATGCTCAGCCCTGGTCTGGTCCTGCTGAGACCCTCACAAAGTACAACCAGGCTTGGGGATGCTCTAGACAAAACGGGGGTGTTAAAGGAGGGGTTTTAAAAACCAAAATATCTTGCAGGGAAGAGAGCAGAAGTGATGCCACTGACCCCATGTGGGCTGCAGCCCAAGAGCTCTTTGTGGGTGGTTTGTCTGTTGTCTGAGCCATCGATTCCCCCTGTGGAAGAAAAAGGCCCTGACACAGCCAGAGGTGTCACTCAGGGACGGACAGAGCACTCAACCCTTGGAGAGAGGGCCAAAAAGGAGGACAAAAAGGGGGACAACAAGGCCCCACAACGGGCCAAAAGAGGGGGACAGGGGAGCCTGCACAGCCTCAGCAGGGGGCAGTGCTGGAGCAGGATCTGGGGTCACACAGGGGAGCCTGCACAGCCCCAGCACAGGGCAGTGCTGGAACAGCACACAGAGGAGCCTGCACAGGCTCAGCACAGGGCAGTGCTGGAGCAGGAGCTGGGGGCACACAGAGGAGCCTGCACAGGCTCAGCACAGGGCAGTGCTGGAGCAGGAGCTGGGGGCACACAGGGGAGCCTGCACAGCCCCAGCACAGGGCAGTGCTGGAACAGCACACAGAGGAGCCTGCACAGGCTCAGCACAGGGCAGTGCTGGAGCAGGAGCTGGGGGCACCCTGGGCTGCCCTGCTCCTGTGCAGGGACCCCCGCAGCAGCCGAACTCCCAGCAGGGACAGCACCCAGCGGGGACCCGGGAGGGTTTTGTCGCTCCGGGTCGGTGGCCCGGTGAAGGACCAGCGAAGGACCATCCGGGCACCGCAGCGCTCTCCCTCGGCTGCTTGGGATGAGGCTCACGCAGCTCCTCTGGCTCCTCTGCATTCCGCGCTCTCGCCGGCGCGGGGACGGAGAGCTTTGAAGGAGCTGCCCTTTCATTATTAATATGATGATGATGTCTGACGCCGTGCGTGTGCAGCGACGGCTCTGCCTCCCCTGGCTCCCTGCCCAGGAAAGCACACGCTGTTCCTGGGGGAGGGCTCGGTGTCCCCCACCCCAGCCCCGTGTCTCGGACAGCCCTGATGCCCCTCTCTGGGCTGGACCCGCGGGACATCGGTGCTCTCACCAGCTCTGGCACGCTGGGGATCCACACCGAGTGCGGCTGAACACAAGGAGGGTGAAGTGCCACCCTCTTGTCCCAGTCTCTGTGGTGTCCTGTCCCCAGCCCAGCCTCTCTGCCCGACACCCCCACTGCAACTCTGCTCGCTGTTTAGACCACAGCGTAGGAGAGAGTGTCTGAAATGTTTGAAAAGGCTCTGTTTAGAGCTTGGGTCTGATCCTGTGTTGCTTCAGCCGTTTTCTTCCCCCAGGCCAAGCCGGGACCCCGGGGCAGCGCGGGCAGAGCAGCTTCGGGAGGGGAAACGCTGCCAGGAACCGCAACTCCCAGCAGGAGCCGCAGCCTCCCGGCATCCTCACATCAAACCTCTCCCCGCTTTTGCCCTCGGGCCACAGCCTGAGACATGAATCATCCTCTCCGATGCCTATCGATCCGGGCTGGGCTGCTGGCAGAGCCCCCTCCTCAGCCCCGGGGGAGGGTCTGTGCCCATCGGTGCCCAGCCACCACCGTGTGCCCAAAACAAGGCGCACCCTGAGCGCACCCGATCCCTCCAGAGACAGCCTGTGGAGCTGGCTCCAGGGCTGTGGGGCCGTGGGTCTCAGCTGGCCATGGACGCCCCTTCCCATGTCCCCAATTCCACAGCTACAGCCGGACCCTATGACAGGTAACAGGAGGTGACACGGCTCAGTGTAAGTCAGTGATGAGCCAGGCCAGTGTCCCTGCTGGCCCCTGGCCCGGGCAAGGCTCACCCTGAGCATCACTAAAGCTCCCAAAACCACGGACCCCTCTGCCAGGGTGGCAACCTCCATCCCGCTCACCGCATGGCCTGGAGACCGGCACCTGGGGGCAGCGCTGGCACCGAGCCGGACCCTGCACCCCGGCAGGCAGCCGCTGTCAGGGGACAATGGGGACACCCCAGCCGTGGCAGGGCTGCGAGGGGCCAGCCCTGCCGGCACGGCCCGGCCAGCCGGCTCCCAGGATCCCATCCTGCAGCACCTCCGCCGTGCGGCTGTGGGTTATGTCAAGGTATGTTGGATTGCAAATTAAGCGTCAGCCCCGCTGCACGGTCCCGGCTCCATCTGCAGAAAATGAGTTGCTGGACTTGGATAGTGTCCAGTTGTGCAGCTCGGCGTGCCTAACGCCCAGGGCTGACAAGCCACTGAATCACTCCTCCCCGCGCTGCCAGGCCACATGAAGCCAAGATGCATTTCTTTTTAATGATAAGTTTTTATTGTTTGGAGTTCAGCTTAAACAGCTTCCCGGGGGCCAGCGCCTCCCGCCTCCAGCACGGCTGAGCGGAGCAGGGAGCTGAGCCCGGCTGGTGCGGGCACACCGAGCACCGGCGGCACGAGCTGGCCGGGCTCAGCTGCAAAGGGAAGTCCTTGAAAATCATCCATGGGGAAGGAGCCGGGCTGCCAGCCACGAGCATCGCCCGGTAAATCCACACAAAACACCTCTGCAGCCAAAGGCAGGATTTGCACCTGGCCGGGAGACAATGCACACACCCCACACACTCACACAGACACACAGAGGGAACCGACGGCTTGAGGCAACGCCTGTGCTCCCCTCCCTGCCCCAGAGAGCTCTTTGGGAATATTTGCCAGCCCAGCACGCATCCAGCTCTTCCCACAATAGGGTGTGTGCCCTGGAGACAAGTTGCTTGAACCCCTGGTCCCCCACACATGCAACCTGCTGCCCCTGTGCCACACCTGCCCCACAGACAGGCGGCCCCCACCCCAGTGGAGCCACATGGGAGCTGCTGCAGGTCCCGACAGGGGCTGAGCTCCAGGACAGACCCAGGGGGGATTGCGGGGTGCCCAGGGGACGGCCTCACGCTGCAGGACAAGGGGCTGCAGGGCTGCCCAGGAGGTTTCCCAGGGGATTCTCAGCCTGGAGAGAGAACTCAGCCTCCCCCCAGCCGGATTGAAGCAGCTCTGAGCCATCGCTGCTCTCACGATGCTCCTCTGAACCTCTCAGCAACGCTCCTGCCCGCAGGTCAGACAAGTGGCAAATAAAAGATTTACGGGAGGTGCGGCAGAGCTATGGGAAGGAAAAACCACATCCACACGGGAGTGGCGGCACACGGGGCCGGGAGGGAGCCCTGGCACGCAGGGCCAGCACCTCGGCTTAGGGCTGGGAGCGCGGGCCTTTGGGCATCGCTGTGACCCTGGAGGGGCTGGGGGCGGCTGCTGCCTCGCCCCACCAGCACCAGCTCCGCAGAGTGCGCTGGGATTTGCTCCGAGAGCCCCCCAGCACTTTGGCTACCCTTGGGCACAAAGGTTTGGGGGGGTGGCGATGCCGATGCCGCCCTCTCCGCCCCCCCGCCCGGCACCCTGCCCATCCCTGCCCACCGATGGGACTGAGCCCCACCAGCTCGGGGCGTTCCACCGGAGGATGTGGGGGCGTTTCTCCGGGAAGGGGTGAGCGGGTTCCGGGGCGCCCCCCGCTCTCCCCCCGGGGCCCCTGCAGCACCCCCGATCCCGCTGGCACCCCGCCTTACCTGCTGCCGCTCCTCCAGCTGTGCTGCCACATCTGGGCAGCTGCGGAGCCCGGGGCTGGAGGGGGGGCTGGGGTCCGGGTCCGGAATGATCGGGGGGCAGCGGGCGGTGCCGGGGGGGGCGGGGAGATCCCCCGGGGCATCACCGGGAGGGGTGCCCGGAGCGGGGCCGGGGGAGCCCCGGGGGGGGTCGGGGCGGGCGGGGAGGGAAGATCCACCCCCGTGTCCGTGCCCGTGTCCTCCCTCCCTCCTCTTCCTCCCTCCCTCCTCCTCCTCCTCCTCCTCCTCCGCCGCCGCCGCCGCCGCCGCCGCCGCCGCCGCCGCCGCCGCCCGTCCTCCGCCGCGGCCAGCCGGGCAGCGCGGGCGGGCCGGGGGCTGCGCCGCCGGGGAGGAGGCTTGGGGGGGCTTGTGGGGGTCCGGGCACTTACTTGGGCTGGAAGTTGGCGGCGCGATGGGGAACGAGCGTTGGAAAACCGTGGGAGGAGCCTCGCAACTTGAGGATGGGCAGCAGGAGAAATCACAGGTACGGGGCGGGGGGCAAGGGGGGCAGGGGGGGTCACCCAGCCCCGGGGGTCCCAGCGACCCCCCAGTGTCCCCAGCGAGCTTTTCTCCCGGCGCAGCCCAGCGTGGCGAGCTGCCCCCTGTCCCCACCGTGCGAAGCCCCCCGCGCTGCTCCTCCTCACCCCCCTCCCAATTAATGCGTTAATTAACCTGCGGCCAGGGCGCCCACCCAGCCCCGGGGCTGCCCCGGGCTGGGGCAGCGGCCGATGCTCCGGAGCTGCCACACTGCTGAACCGCTCTAAACTGCTTAAATAACCCTTTCCAAGGGATTTGGCATCTCGGCTCCGCGCTGCAGCCAGGCTCATCCCTCCCGGTTCGGGGGCTCCCGGCCGCTGGAGCGGCTCTCGGCCCCCGCTGGGTTTTGGGGGGAGGCCGGCGCTGCGGCGGCAGAGCCTGCGGTGACACGCGGGGATCCGGCACGTGCCGGAGCCCGTTTGCACATCCCGCTGCACGTGTGGCAGCCCCGAGCACGGCCGAGCGGGCTGAGAGCCCGAGAAGCGCAGGATGGCTCGGCTTGGAAGGGACATTAAAGATTACCCAGTTCCGACCCCGCTGCCACGGGCAGGGACACCTTCCGCTAGAGCAGGTTGCTCAATGCCCCATCCAGCCTGGCCCTGGACAGTTCCAGGGATAGGCACAGGGACAGGCACAGGCGTGGATGCGCGCTGAGCGCGGGCAGGGTGGGAAGAAGGAGTGCGGAGTATGGGCAAGCGTGTCTGCGAGGAGCTGGAGGACAGCAAATCTCCAGCGAGCCTGTGAGTGAAGGGAAAGGACCGAGAGCCGGCAGTGCGGCCCTTCCTCGGCACCCAGGAGCTGGGCAAGGATGGGGGGAGCAGCCGTGAGACCCCAGCTCCGCCACTTTTCTGTCCCCTGACACACGCAGCAAGGCAAGAGAGGGGATTCTGCCCGGCTTCTCCTTCTGCCGGCAGCTCCCGCGCCTCACTGGAGAGGGGCTGCGCTCCCCGGGAGACCCCTGACCCCCCGAGAGGGAAACCAGGGAGAGAAACCAGCCTGCCCTGCCCTGCCCTGCCCTCCCCTCCCTGGCAGAGCTCCCTCCCTGCACGCAGGGATTCGAGCGGTGCCATCCGTCTGGAGCTGCCATCCCCCCGGTCCTGTGCCCCCGAGGGCGAGCCGGGCAGGACGGATCCAGCCCCAGCAGCCGTGGAGAAGGCAGCGCGGAGCCGGGTGGTTCGCGGTGGGGTTCAGGGGATGCACAGAGTTTGCCGCGCAGCCGCTGCTGCGGTCCCGGCTCCAGCCCAGCCCAGGTTCTCACCCACAGAGCGGCTCCATCCCGCCCGTCCTCTGTCCTCTCCTCTTCCCCATCCGCAGAGCGTGGCGTGCCGAGGCAGCGGCGGCAGGCAGGCTCTGGGTGACGGAGGAGAGCAGGAAAACGGGAGCGGGATCAGCTCAGCCGCTCCGTGCCCGCGGGGGTGACACAGCCCCGGCCCAGGGCGAGGGGACGGCGGCTGCAGCCCCGAGCCCGGCAGGGCGGGATGGGCAGCGAGGGTGGGCAGGGACGGAGCGGTGGAGCAGGGCGAGGATGCAAACTGAGCTGCTCAGCAGCTCTGAGTGAGCCATAGGTGCGGGCTGGGGCACGGACCCTCGCTGCCCTGGGGCGCCTGCAGCGCTGGGTGGACCCCGGCAGGGAGGTGCGGGTACCTGGACTAAAGTTTGCACCAGCAGCTGAGCCCGGGCGACGCAAACCTCAGTGTCCACTTACCTGGGAAGCAGAACACAGGTTCTGGTTCGTCTCTGGCTGAGGGCACAGCCCGGGGGCAGAGCAGCCAGGCTGCAGGACCGCTGCCTCAGTCTGCTGAGCCGAGAGGAGCAGGGATTCTGGCAGGAGCAAAGGGGACTCCTCATCTTAGAGCATCTCCCAGGACAGAGCTCAGCCTCTCCTGCCACCACTCCATCCATGCTCTGCAGGGACCAGCCACCTCTGGGTGCCCTGGGGACAAGCCAGCTCCTGTCCTTCCCTTCCCACGGCTGCAAGTGCTGGAGCTGCTTGTCTCCATCCCCAGAAAAGCCAGTCTGGCTGGCTGAGTGGGCTGGGGGATGATTTGAGAGTCCTGATGGGGTCCAGAGCTGCTCAGGAAGTGTGGCTGGGTCACCAAGGACCCATGGGTGACCAAGTGTAGATCCTGTGCCAGTGCAGGGCATGGAGAGCCCAACCAGGGACACAACCATCCCTTAGATCCTGCCTGGGGCTCCCTCCAGGCTCCAGAGCAGGTTTGCAAGTGAAGATCTGCTCATCCCAAGCACCACTCAGTCTCACAGCTTCTGCTCTCCTTAGGAAGGAGTGATTTCAAGACACTGGGACCTCCAGCCCAATGGATGTCCCCAGGGGAACATCAATAACCAGGGCAGGGGGGTGTCTTACAGCTGTCCAAAAGTCTTGGCAAGAATTCCAGGAGCTTGAGGCCATAGAACAGACAGCAGGAAGCCTGTGGATCATGAGAGCTGGGTCATGGTGAGGCAGCAGCGTGTGGCAGGGGGTGTCTGCAGGGTCCCATGCCAGCAGCTGCTGCAGTGCTGCTTTGCTGGAGGGGCTTGGAGGGACCCCCACCCCAGTTTGGAGTGCTGTTGGTGCCACTGGCTGAGTTTGCCTCCTCTCCCCACTGCAGGTTGCCAGGTAACACAACCTGCCAGCAAAATGCTGTGGGACTCCTGAGGCTGCTGCCACTCAGGATCCTGCAGTCACAAGCAGGGGGGATCCCTTTGGAAGAGGATTGGCTCCCAGTTCCTGTTACTGGTGGGAGGGCACTGATTGTGGGGCTTGAAGGCTGGAAAACCGCTGGATACAGCTCCTGGTGTGCTACACCCAGGCAGAGCTGTGAGGTTTTGGTGTGTTACAGCTCAGCTGGGATTTGTGTGGCTGTGGGAAGCAGAGCCTCATCCACTCATGGCTCTCTTCTGGGAGCTCTTTCTGCTCAGAGGGCACCCTCAGGCCCTGCATCTCCATGTGCCCCTCCAGCTGGGCATGGCAGCATTGTGGGGAGCAGCATGGGAGGGCACAAAGTCCTGGAGATGAGGGTGCTGCCACAGCCAGGACAACCACAGGGACAGGGTCTCTGCTCACTCTGTAGATCCCAAACCACCTGACACTGGCCTTTGGTCAGCAGCCACCCCTCCTGTCACTTCAGGGTGCTGAGGGGCCCAGCTGAGCCCAGGTCCTGGGTGTCCACATAAGGATGTGAGCAATGGGCATCTGCCACCATCCTGCTGCTCCTGGGTGTCCCCTGTGCCCCCAGGCAGGGCTCTGTGTCTACTACACACACCAGGCAAACTCCTCAACCCCCTGCTTGCCCAGAATTTCCCTTATTGCCTTTGACATCTCCTTTTAACCTGCACCGAGGGGCTGAGCCTGGGGCTGTCTCCTCACAGAGCTCCCTGCAGGTGGCTTCCCAGTCACTCCAGGGCTGTTTGATCTGCAGCCTCACTCCACGGAGAGGGGGAGAAACCCAGAGCACACCCTGGGGCTGGTGGGGCATCCTCAGCCCCCCAGGCAGCCCCGCTGCAGCTGTGGGGTCACCTTAAAGCAAACGGTTGCGTGAGAGGGAATGGAGTGAAGGGTGCTTGAAGGAAGGTGTCACTCCAGATAGATGTGCACGGGAGGGGACAGGGCCTGGGAAATCTTTGCAGATGCAGCAATTTTCCCCTCGTTTCTGGGGAAAGTAGTCTTTGTCTCTCTGAATCTGCAGTTTGCTGCCAGCCCTGCAATTCCTTGTGACAGCTGTGGCCAGGGTCAGGGGGAAATCACAGCCTCTGTCCTGCAGGTGTAACGAGGAGGGGAGGGGGACTGGGAGCCGATGGGATCGGGTGGCAGCTCACCCGCCCTGCACCGACTGTGCTGGCACTCGAGGCTTTGCAGGGAGAAAAGGCTCCTGGTGGGCTTGGAGCAGGGGCCACGGGCTGAGCCCATGGGTCTGAGCAGCAGCAGAGCTGCCAGAGGGGCTGGGGGGGTCAGAGACCTTTCCCAGCGATTCTCCCTCGCCAGGAGGCTCTGGGACTGATCCAAAGGCTTTGGGAGCAGCTCTGTCCCCCTCCAGCAGGAAATGAGGTGACAAGGGGGATGAAGATGAGTTGCCTGCCATAGCTGGGAGCTGCCCTATGCAGAGCAGGTCCCCGTGGTACTCAGGGCAACGTGATCCCAGCACTGCCCCAGAGCCACCAGTGCTGCTCTCCCTGTGATGCCTGCTGTGAGGGACACAAGGTGTTTTCCCATTTTCTCCCCACATTTGTGCCCAGGGCAGCAGGGAGCCCCACACACATCTCCTGGGGAGCCAGGGCTGGAGCAGCCGAGGATCAGAGCTGTAAATAAAACATGCCACGGGAGCAGGCGGGGCCGTGCCTTCGCTGTCGTTATTATTTCATGGCCCGCTCCTCGGCGGGCTCGGCTGCTCTGCTCACTCACTGTGGCCTCCGTGTCCCTGCAGGGCTCCCTGGGGTCCTCCCCACCCTCAGAGCCATTGCCAGACCCCAAACGCCGTTGCTCTGGGCTGAGGGGACGGGGCAGTGCTGACGGTGTGTCTGTGTGCCCGCAGAGGATGAGCTGTGGCTACATCCTGTGCACCGTGCTGCTCTCGGTGGCCGTGCTCCTGGCAGTGACAGTCACGGGGGCCATCCTCTTCATGAACCACTACCACACGCCCGTCACCGAGCCGCCCCCCGTCATCAGCACCAACCCCGAGGAGGCCAACGCGCTGGTGACCATCGAGAAGGCCGACAGCTCCCGCATCAACATCTTCATCGACCCCAACTGCCCCAGCGCCGCCGGCGCCCTGGGCCGCCTGGAGGGGCTGCAGGGCTCCCTGCTGCACGCCCTCACCGAGCACGACGCCGACGCCAAGGCCACCAAGAGCCAGCAGAAGGCCCTGCTGGTGACGGTGGCGGACGAGGTGGCCAAGCTGCTGAGCCACGCCGTGCAGCTCCGTGCCGACTGTGACGGGCTCAAGAAGGGGCACAGCGCCATGGGCCAGGAGCTCAGCGCCCTGCAGGGAGAGCAGGGCAGGCTCATCCAGGTGAGCTGGGGCTGGCAGTGCCAGGCAGGGCAGGCCCTACTCCTCCCGCTACCATGAGCCACCCAACTACAATCCCCTACACCACCCTAACCTGAACCTCCTCACTTATCCTCCTCCTTACCCTAGCACTAGTCTGCGAATGAATTCAAGGCGGATTAGAATGAGCAGAATAACAGAAAGTTAGTCTAAGATGGTTGATTTCCACTCAACAGATCATAGCTCCCACCCTATAACTTTCTTTATGTCCTACCTCCACCTAAGCTTCTACTCAGCCTTCACCCTAAGCAGCCTAGGCCTAGCCTTCCACCAAACCCACCTATCCTGACCCACCAAACCCCACGAATCCCTGGGGGTGGCATTCCCTGTGCCAATGTCCCCGTGCCATGGCTGCTCCTGCTCTCAGCATCCAGGGCAGAGCTCCTAGAGGGCTCCCTGGGGGTGGAATTCTCTATCCCAGTGTCCCTGGGGTTCGGCTGCTCACAACCCCTGCCCTCAGCATCCAGGGGAGAGCTGCAGGAGAAGGAGCTGAGGTTGAAGTGCTTGGGAATTGGAGGCTGGGAAGTGTCTCCCTGCCAAACCACCCCAGTGCCAGTGAGCCTGGTGTGCAGCCTCCCACCTTGTGGGTGTCCCAGCTCCAGGTCCAGTTTGGGAGCTCCAGTCAGAGCCAAGCACACCACAGAACCTTCTCAAGGGCAGTCCATGCAGAAATCAATCCCCCCTCCATACAGTCCCCAAAATTTCCCAGCCAATGAGCTGTGTTGAAATGCTTACCTGAGCATGCCAGGGGTCTGCCAGGTGTCGCAGCAAGATCCAGGGCATGGCTGGGGGCTCCATGCCTGACCCTCCTGGTACTCAGCTCCCTCTGCCCAGAGCTGCTTGTTTCTCGCTGCTTCTCTTCTCTGCCCATCCTGGTGCTCTGCCACAGCCACCCCGTGTCACTGTCCCAGCCTGGGTCACCTCAGGGGATGACAGGAGCTGGCGGCTGCCTCAGGACACGGCTATTCCTGCCGCCTCCGTCATCCTGTCCTTGCCCAGAAATGCTCTTTATCCCATGGGATTGCAGCACCACTGCACCCAGGTTTGGGCATTTCTCCTCCCTGGGGGCAATAGGTGCTTATCTGGACCTTGACCCCTGCCAAAAACCAACGAAGATCAGAGATAAAGCAGCAGAGATGTTTTATGGGATCTGTGGATTCACACCCTGGCATTGCTGAGCACAGCGGTCAAGGGGCTGGGATGTGGAAGGGATTTAACCATTTCACCACAATTTCTGTGTCCCCCCCCGTGTGCCCTGCCCGCAGCTGCTGTCGGAGAGCCAGAGCAGCATGGCCCGGCTGGTGAGCTCTGTCAGCGACGCCCTGGACTCGCTGCAGAGGGAGCGCGGCGGGGCCCGGCCCCGGCTCAAGGCTGACCTGCAGCGAGCCCCGGCCAGGGGACCCCGGCCCCGGGGCTGCTCCAACGGTGAGAAGCGTCCCTGGGGAGAGGGATGTGCCTGGGGCTGCCCGGGGCAGGGAGGAACCGCCCAGCATGGGGCAGAGCATCCTGGAGAAGGGATTTAGTGCAGCGCGGGAGGTGGAGGGAGAGGGAAAGGTGTGTCCTGGGAGGGGGAGTTCTCACCGTGCCGCTCCCAGCTGTCCATGAAGCAGCCCAAAAGCCCCTTCACACCCCTGCACACCCATCTGCTCCTCACAGAGGGTAGCAGGGACCAGGCAGGGCATTCACCTCCATCGGGTGTGGAGGGTGGCCCTGCACAGGCACATCCCTCAGCCTTGGGCTGGGATGCAGCTGAGGGAGCCTGTCCTGGAGCTGGGAGCATGTGCCCACAGCCTCCCTGGGCACTGGCTGTCCCTTGTCCCCATCTGGGTGCCAGCTTGCCCTTGCCATCTCACAGGGCCATGAGGTCAGGCCCTGCCAGCTGCTGGGGAGCCCCATCCCCCTTGGCACTGCTCACCCCGAGCATCAGAGGAGAAGGGAGGGAAAGAGCAAAGCAGCACCAAGCTGGAAGCAAGGTTGGGAGCCTGGAAGAAATGGCAAGACATTAAATTAGCCCATTAATTAACCAGCTTTCCCCTCATCCCACCCCACCCCAATGGCTGCAGGCTCCCGGCCCCGAGACTGCTTTGACATCTACGTGAGTGGACAGCAGGAGGATGGGATTTACTCCATCTTCCCCACCCACTACCCTGATGGCTTCCAGGTCTACTGTGACATGAGCACGGACGGGGGCGGCTGGACGGTGAGTGAGCTGCCAGCAGCCTGCTGGGGACACGGGGAGATGGCACTGCTGGCACTGCTGGGGACACGGGGAGATGGCACTGCTGGCACTGCTGGAGACACGGGGAGATGGCACTGCTGGCACTGCTGGCACTGCTGGCCCTGCTGGGCAGGGGAGATGGCACTGCTGGCACTGCTGGGCAGGGGAGATGGTGCTTTGGACACCTGGAGGTGCCACCAGGAGGGACAGTCGGTGTCAGGGGGGCCTGGCTGTGCACCCAGAGGTGCCCAGTGGTGGAGCTGGAGCCCAGTGCCTGCCCTGCCCTGGGAGCTGGGCTGGAGCTGGAGGGGGTTCAGGCAGGGAGTTGGTGCCACCTCTGGAATTTGTCCTTCTCAGCAGGGCTGGGTTGTGGCTGTGCTTTGCCCCGGTGAGGGGATGCTGGGGCTCAGGGCAGACCCCAAACCCGGACATTTGGCCTCATTTAAGGCCAGGGTGCCTGGGGCACCACGGGAGCTCTGCTGATTCACTCCCTGTCCGATTGGCTCTGCCACAGCAGCTGCAATGGGCTGTGATCACAGCAATGGGGACACGGCTCTGCCACTGCCCCAGGGAGCAGCTGGGGGTCAGCAGCTCCCCCTGCCCTGGAGGGCATCACTTGGGGTCCCAGCAGGAGGGGTGGGCAGGCAGCCTGTGCCCTGAGAACGCTCTGGATGAGCAGAGCTGGCCAGCACCCTCCAGCTGGGCGCTCTAGGAAACAAATCCCCACCATCTGATCCCCCTAAGCAGCTTTGAGCAGGGCCAGGAGGGAGCTTAGCCCCCCTGCCCTCAGGGGCTGGTGAGAGCCTCTGAGAGCCCACCCAGGGCAGGAGGAACCTGTGGTGTGTACCAGGGTGGTACCAGCAGCTCCAGTGGGGAAACTGAGGCACAGCACAGCCAGGGACCTCAGCTCCAGGGGGATTACAGAGGGGAGAGGGGACCCTTCTGGCTCCCCAAGGTGCAGAGGGTCCTTGCAAACCCCGTGCACAGCCTGCACAGCCTCTGCCAGCCCCAGCCAAGCCTGAAGAGCAGCCCAAGGTGATTAGTGAGACACTCAGAGGCTTATTTAAAGCTGCTGCAGGCTGGGGAGGGGGCTCAGCGAGGGATTCTGAGCCTGGGAGTGCAGTGGCACAGACACCACAGAGTCACCCCTGCCTTGATGGGGGCAGGAGCCAAAGCAGGACCCCACAGACAGCCAGGGCTGGCCTGAGGGTGCCCACCCCAGGCTCCTGTTTCTGGGGGTGCTCTGCAGCAGAGGGTCCCAAACGTGCCCCAATCCCTTGGGTGCAGGGATTGTCTCAGCACTGCCTGACCCAGGCTCCAGGTGAGCCATGGCATGGATGGGTGCTGTGGGGCAGAGCCTGGGAAATTCCCTTCCCCTTCCCCTTCCCCTTCCCCTTCCCCTTCCCCTTCCCCTTCCCCTTCCCCTTCCCCTTCCCCCTCCTCTCTGGAGTGATTTCTCCTGACATTTGTGCTTATTTGCATGTGGGTGGGTGGGTGGAAGCGATGGCAGCAGCTGAATCAATTTTGACTCGGGAGCTTGGGAGCTGCTGAGCTCAGCTTTAGGCTGCCTGGGCAGCTCAGAGGCCAAGGGCAGAGCTCAGGACCTCACTGTCCCCAAGCCTGCTCTGCAGGGTCCTGCTTGCTCCCTGTCCCCTTCCTGGGCTGTTTTGTCCCCCCTCAGTCCTGCCCGGCAGCAGCAGGGCCACGTTTGTGCTGCTGGGGATGTGGATCTGGGTCAGTGCCATCCATGCCCTGTGCCCAGCACTGCCTGGGGCTGCAGTGGCTGCCCTGGGGCTGCCCAGCCCAGCTCTGCCCCTGACGCTCACCTCTGGCTCTTTCTTGAAGTGATGATGGCATGGCAGAGGTCAAGGGAGCTCAGCATCCCAGCAGGGCTCCAAAAGTGTCCTCTTCACATGATGTTGGCTTCAGAATGTCTTTGAGAATGCCCCACACTCCTCTCAGTGCCTCTGAGCCTCCATTGCTCCTCATTTGGGGCAAAATCCCCTGGGATCAGCACCTCAGCCCCTCAGCATCACCTCCATGTGCAGCATGCACTGGGAAATGGTGGGAGAGCCAAAGAAAGCAGGAGAAAAGGCTGTGCCAGCAGCACAAGGGCTGTGGTGACATCAAGTGACAGCTTCCAGCTGCAGGGGCACCTGCTGTGCTGGGACACTGGTGGGGACAGCCTCACCAGCCTGGGCAGCCCCTGCTGCAGGGATGGGGCTGGGCATTGACACTGGGCTGGGGCAAACCACAGGCAGGGGCTGAGAGGAGCCACAAACACGTCGTCTTTCCAGAGGACGTGGTTTCTGTGTCACCACAAACAGGACAAGACAATTCTGCTGGCAGGGCCAGGCAGGAGCAGCTCCTGGGACGGGCAGAGCTGCCAGCCCTGGTATTCACAGGCTGCCCCAAGGCACTGGCACATCCTGGGGCCTGGCTCTGCACTGCCCAGAGCTTTCTCCCTGCCTTTCTTTGAGTCTCCCTGCTGTGACAGAGTTCAGAGGACAGGGGACAGGGCTGTGGGCTCTGTGCCATGGCTGCCAAAATGGGACCAGGAGCCTGAGCTCTGTGGTGGTGAAGTGATGTCCCCACACTGGGAGCCTCAAGCCCACCAGGAGTTTGGTGGAGCTGAGGGAGAGGAGCTGCCAGTGCCATGGCAGGCACAGGCTGGTGCTCCCACTTCTCCCTGCTTTTAACCCATTTTTCTGGGTTTGTGGCTTTGCAGGAGCCTGTCCCTGCCCCACAGGGGCAGCTGGGGGAGGCAGAGAATGAGGGAGATAAATATTTCAGCCTTGCCTTTAAAGAAGGGAGGGAAATCCTTTTTGCTTAAGAGGGGGGTGATGCATATTTGATGAGGAGGAAGAGAGCAGCGAGGCAGGGCTGGAGCACATGAGCCTGCAGGTCACTAGTGCACCCAGCATCCCCAGCATCCCCAGCATCCCCAGCACCCCAGAGGGTGACCAGGAGGCTCCCACAGCCCTGCCTGCACCTGGAGGGGGCACAGAAGAGGCACAGAAGGGACTGTGCATGAGAGATGGTGAGGATGGAGCAGGAGACTTGGGAGGACACAGCACGTCCAGCACTCACCAGCAGCAAACCTGGTTTTGAGCCCCCGTGGGGCTGAGCCTGGGGGGCAGAGGGGCACTGAAGGCTTCTCCTGGGGTGATTCCTGAGCTGTGCCAAGGCTCAGGCAGTGGAGCCCTGTCCCACACGCTTCCCTGGGCACCACTCAGGCAATTGGCCTATTTAGAGCTGTGGCTCAAAGCCGATTAGGAGGGAGCACTGGTGCTGCAGCCACCGCCTTCCCCATGCCAGCCACGGAGCTGGTGGTGGCTGGGGAAAAGCAGCTTCAGGCCCCTGTCCAGCCGTGCTGTCCCCCTTTCCCAGCAAGGCTGAAGAAAGCCCCTTTAAATGGGCTTAACCACAGCTTCTCAAGTGCTCAACACAGGGATAAAAATTAAGGCTCTAATTCTAGAAGGTAAGTACAGCAGGATCAGAGCTGTGCCAGAGCCTCAGCCAGCACAGCCAGCCCCAAAAACGCCCATCTGGGGAAGGGCAAACAGTGAGAGGGTCACAGGGTGGTTCTGCTTCACCTGCCAGGGTGAAACCTGGTGTGGGAGGGCAGGGGCAGCCACGGGGAGCAGAGCAGGGTGGCTCAGGGCTCATCCACATTCCCCAGTC
This sequence comes from Molothrus aeneus, assembly GCF_037042795.1. Taxonomy (NCBI): domain Eukaryota; kingdom Metazoa; phylum Chordata; class Aves; order Passeriformes; family Icteridae; genus Molothrus; species Molothrus aeneus. The sequence goes on along the minus strand of NC_089664.1, from coordinate 6,847,294 downwards.
CTGGGGTGCTGGAAGCTCAGCTGGGCAGCCCTGAAGATGAGGTTCTCTGGCCCCTGGCAGGGCTCTGCCCAAGCCACCAAGTGTCCCAGCTGTCCCCACCATGGCCTTGGGACCGCAGAGCTTGGTGGGAGTGGGGCAGGCTTGCTCAGCCAACTTTAATGCAATTAATCCAGGGCTGGAGGCTTAATTAAGTTCAAATGGTCGGGCATGAAGCAGCATTTTCTGGATCGCTGTCAATAAATCAAACCCAAAACTGTGGATAAAAGGGGATGGAACACACAGGGCACATGGGCTGGTGAGCAGATGGGAGAGGAAAAGGGAAAGGCTCGGAGCAGAAAAGCTGCATTGAGCCCTGGGATCTGGCTGGGATCTGGGGGCTCTGCAGGGCTCAGGACACTCCATGCCTCACAGTTAATTTCTCTGGGAGATTAATGAGGCTGTCACAGAGATGATGTTTTATAATGGGGTGCCTGCCCAGGAGAGCAAGGAGATCCAGGAGGAAGAAATCAGCCCCGCTGGGTTTTCACACAGCTCTGGGCACCCACTGTTGGCAAGGAGGGCTCACAGCAACCTGGGCACCCCTTGCTGCTGCACAGGGCTCGGGTCGTGCCCCCTGTGTCCCTGCTCACCTGTGCAGGAGCAGCCTGCAGGGTGTCCACCCCTCCAGGGACACCCCACGACTTCCCAAGGAGCTTCAGGTTTCCCGAGCTCTGCTCACATTTCCAGACAGAGGATCCTGTGAAGGGTTTTGCCTGCACGGACTCACGCTCCCCTGGGATGGAGCATTTCCCCGGGGAGCTCATCCCTGTGCAATCACGGAGCCGACAGGGTTTAATTTGTGCCGCTAATTAGGCAGCGGCAGGGAGGGGTGGGCAGCGCGGTGGGGAGCACGGGGGTCACATAGGCTGGGAGCAGCCCCACAGCTGATGCCCTTTGTGTGTCCCCAGGTGTTCCAGCGGCGGGAGGACGGCTCCGTGAACTTTTTCCGTGGCTGGGAAGCCTACCGGGACGGCTTTGGGAAGCTGACAGGAGAGCACTGGCTGGGTGTGTGGGGCTGGCACTGCTGGGTCCTGGCAAAGCCTGGGGAGCTCTGGGGTCCCTTTGTGATGGAGGGGACCCCGAAACCCCCACCCATGGGCTGGGAGGGATGGGCTGGGCAGGCAGGGAGGGCTGCAGCCCTGGGCACCCCATGCCCACACTCACCCCTCTCCCTCTGCCAGGGCTGAAGAGGATCCACCTGCTGACGGTGCAGGGCAGCTACGAGCTCCGCATCGACCTGGAGGACTTCGACAACGGCACCGCCTTCGCCCACTACGGCAGCTTCGGGGTGGGGCTCTTCTCCGTGGACCCCGAGGAGGACGGGTACCCCATCACCATCGCCGACTACTCAGGGACAGCAGGTGGGGCAGCGGGATGGGGGGCACATCCCCCATGGGCGGGGGGGGGACACAGCTGTGGTGCTGTTCACAGGGGTCTTAGGAAGAGGGAAGAGATGAGGATCTGACTCCATGTTTCAGAAGGCTAATTTATTATTTTATAAAAAGAAATATTATTTTGTATTTATATATAAATATAAAATATTATATTTTATATAAAATTATATATAAAAATAATATATAAATAAATATTTTATATAAAATATTTCTATGTCAATAATTTTATATAAGCAATATTCTATATAAATATATTTTATATAAATATTATATGTTTATATAAATATAAAAATATATTATATTTATATAATATAAATATATATTTATATATGTATAACTTATATTTATATAATATAGATGTATATTTATATTATATAAATAATATACTGTGAATATTATATTATCTATAATTATTATTATATTTTATATCTATAATTATTATAATATTATATTATTATTATATTATCTATAATATAATATATAGATATAAAACTATACTAAATATATATAGATATATATAGATACTAAATATATATAGATATAAAACTATACTAAAAGAATAGAAGAAAGGATTTCATTAGAAGGCTTGAACAGAATAGAAAAGGAATGAAAATGGAATGATGATACAATCTTGTGACTGACCAGACAGTCCAATACAGCTGGACTGTGATTGGCTATTAGTTAGAAACAACCTCATGAGACCAATCACAGATGCACCTGTTGCATTCCACAGCAGCAGATAATAATTGTTTATATTTTGTTCCTGAGGCTTCTCAGGAGAAAAAAATTCTTAAGGAAAAGATTTTTCATAAGACATGTCTGTGACACACGGGCACCAACCCCCTCGCTGGGGCGTCCCAGTGTCCCATGGCAGCAGCACCAGCTGCATCCCTGCGGCCTCGGGGAGCTGCAGGTGGGTGAGGTTGGGCATCTGCTGGAGGAGCAGGAGGTGCCCATCAGGATCTCCTTTCCCCTGGCACAGGTGACTCCTTCCTGAAGCACAACGGGATGAAGTTCACCACCAAGGACCTGGACAACGACCACTCGGAGAACAACTGCGCCTCCTTCTACCACGGCGCCTGGTGGTACCGCAACTGCCACACGTCCAACCTGAACGGGCAGTACCTGCGGGGCCACCACAGCTCCTACGCCGACGGCATCGAGTGGTCCTCCTGGACCGGCTGGCAGTACTCGCTCAAGTTCACCGAGATGAAGATCCGGCCCATCCGCGAGGAGAATTAGCTGATGGCATCAGCCCCCCCCACTCCGTGCCCGGTCTCCTGCCCCTCCCCAGCACCCTGCAGACCCAATCCCTCAGCTGCCATCCTCCTCATCCTCTCCGAGGGCTTGCCCACCTCTGAGGGGCTCGTGGGGAGCATCTGCTGCCAGTGAGGGTGACTTTGGCTCCTGGGCACCCAGAGATGTTGTCAGACCTGTGCTTCCCACTGCCATGACCAGGTGTCCTGGCCAGAGTGTGACCCACGGCCTGTGCTCCTGGCTGGGGCACAGAGGATGCAGGTATTTGGGCAGAGAGGTGCCCGGCAGGAAGGAAAGGAGCTGCCTGGAGGGAAGGAAGGAGGGAGGGAGGGATATGCAGCAGCCCAGGCAGGCTCAGCACCTCTGGTCACCTCTGCCCTGGGCACTGACACCTGGCGGTGGGCTCACCAAGCTGGCAAGGGGCTGGGGGCACTGTCATGGGCCCCCCTAACCCCCAGGACTGGGATGAGGCTGCTGCTCCACAGCTCCAGCTCCCCCCATGGTGCTACTGGTGATGGGGAGGCTCAGCTGGGCCAGCCTGACCGTGCCAGCAACTCCTCCCCTGGACTGCAGAGCGCTCTCCCCTGCCCCTGCAGGAGCAGCGCAGCTGGGGAGGGACAACCACCAGCTCCTTACTCCCCATTGTCCCTGTCCTGAGTCCTGGAGCCTCCCAGCAAGTCACGACACCCCAAAGGGAGCCAGACCAGCGCTGCAAGGACGCACACCCAGAACTGAGCACGCCACGGAGCTGCTTTGGCAGTGCTGGGCAAACAGGGAGCACAGCAAGGAAGAGGAGGAGGTGAGGAAGGCTCACTTCCCAACGCAGCTCTGCCTGCAGTTCACAGCCCCTCCCTCCCAACCAGACCCACTGGGATTCACATCAAACTTTCACCATCTAGAGGCTGTGACCTTTCCCCAGACCCTTTGGGCAGCTCAGCCACATCTCCCTGTGAGCCCCCTCTGCTCACTGCTGGCCTGGACACTGCATTCTGAGCTGTGGCACTGGCTGGGCACCTGCAGATATCCAAAGCCTTTCATTTCCTCAAATCCTGTTAAGGTTTTGCAAAAGAGGAGCCCCGAGTGGGGCTTAGCATCTGCAGGGCCCTGATAACTGGGCAGCAGCACCAGCCAGCCCAGGCAGGAGCTGCCATGGGCTGTGGGACTGATGTCTCCTGCTGGCTCCCTGCAAGGACTCAAACGGGGGATTTTGTCCAAAAAAACCGAGAACTAAATGTGAGCAGACTCTGGACTGAGAGGGGAGGGGACAGACAGAGCCCTGCCACCCTTTACAGCATTCTCTGCCCGTGCTACAGCAGAGCCCTGCCCCAAGAAACGCCATCAGACAGACAGATGGACTGAGGAGGGGAGGAAAACTCCCCCTGTCTCCATTTCCAGGGGAGCTTAAAGCACGGGGAGATCAAAGGCTCAGCTTCCCAACTGTGCCAGGTTTGTACTTCCCTCTGTGAATCTTCTTTTTTTTTTTTTAAGCCTTCCCCACCTCGGATCTTGTGCTTGGACAAGATCTCTCACCTACTGGGTGAGTGTCTGTCTGTCTGTCTGTCCGCCCTGACAGAGAAATGGACAAACGATGCACTGGGATCACCACAGCTTTTTACTCTGCCAGAGAGACCCTTCAGAGCCCTCGGGCGAGGGAGAGCTCTGAGTGGAGGGCACTCAACTCTAAGCACTCCATCCATGCCCACAACGATGGGGACTGGGGGAACTCTGAAGTGGCATTTCTCAGCACAACAGCAGGAGCCCTGACAGCTTCCAAGGAGCTTCCTGCATTCCACTGGACCTTTCTGGAAAGGTTCCTGCCTGCACCCATCTGTACTTTTCGATCAGTTTTTTTGGTAGATTAGCTGTAGCTGGGTTTTCTGACGCTTTGGGCAGGAATGCACATGGAACCATGGAATGCACATGGAACCCAGCTTCCCATGTGCTGGGTGGGAAGGCTCATCCCCCCCCAGACCCCTCCACTGGCATTCTGCCATGCCAGGGAGGGAATGTTGTAGGTTGGTTTGTTGGTAGCACATCCTTGTGTAACTGCCTGTGCCACCCAGGACCCCCCAGAGATTTGTTTTGACTTGCACGAGAGGTTTTTAATCCATGCCAAGACGCAGGATTTCCCAGGATTATTCCCAAGAGCTCAAGCATTGCTCCATGGCCCTGGATTAGGTTAAACCCATCTGTGGTGACACCTCCCTGGAAAGGGGTGGGCAGGGGTGACCGTGGGGCTGGGATGTGGCCATGGACCTTCCCAGAGAAGCCCTGGGCCAGGCCCTGGTGTGTAGCAGTGCTGTGAAGTCTAGGTCGTGTGTGAGTGTGTCCAAAGCTGTACATGTGGACTTTCTAAACTCCTTAATAAAAGGATCTCATCGTTACTCACTGTGTGACAGCTGTGACAGCACGGGGACACGGCCAGAGGGACAGCAAAGGGAGTGACACTGAATCTCTGCAGCTCCTCGCTGTGCTGGGGATGGCTCCTTCCCCATGCCAGGCTCATGGCACAGCACCCTTGGGGACCTGCACCATCACCACACCAAAACCACCCTGCAAAACAAGAGCTGGGGACACCCAGGGGCTGAGGAGGCTTCCCAGGGCTCCAGCCCAAACCAAGGCCCTACAGGACCTTGGGGTGGCCCCAGGACTGGGGAGGTGGCAGTGTCTGTGCCATGGGGACCTGCTCCAAGGGACAGAGCACCAGCGATGCCCCAGTCCCTCCCTGCTGCCCACTCCACATTCCACTGCCACAGCCAGGACAGACCTGGAGGGGACAGCCGGGTGCCTTGGGGACCGTGTTCCAGCACTGGGGCTCTGTGTGCTGACCGGGGAGGGTGGCAGCACTCGGGCATGTGCATGTGGGGCCAGGCCCCGGGCGGGTTTGGGGTCTCCAGTGGTGCCTGTGCACACAAACAGATGGGTGGGACCCCCAAGAGCTGCACGCAGGACACACCAGCCCGATGAGGGGGACACACGTGGGCCCCCAGATGAGCCCCTCCATCCCTGCAGCACCCCTGACAGCTGCCAGGGACACAAGGCCAGCTCCCGGCTGCTCCTCCAAACGAGGCAGCAGCCGAAAGCAGCGCGTTAATGAGCGGCGTTGCTGCGTTCCCATTGTGGCAGCTCCACCAACCCCTGTCCCCTCCGTCCCCTGTTCAGCTCCCTCCCCGAGGGTCCCCCCCTCCTCTCCCTGCGGCCACACGCCCAGGGGTGACACGGCAATCGGCGCCCGTGGCTATTTAATGGCCCAAGGCGGGTCCTGCTCATCGGACTCGGGGCGGGCAGAGAGGTGCCAGGGGAGGCAGCACTGGGCAGCACCGAGGTGCAGAGGTAAGTGACTGGTGCCCGTGTGTCTGTCTGTCCGTCTGTCCCTGCTTTACACCCCTGCCTCGATGGGCAGCACAGCCGGGGAGCAGTGAAAGGCTGGTGGGAAGCAGCTGGGGACCCACAGCACCCCCAGACCCCAGGATGGGACTCAGAAATTTGGATCCGTGACGGGAAACGGGGTGGAAAAGGGAGAGAGCAGAACAGAGGCAAGGTGTGAAAAAGGTAGGGGTGAAGCCCGAAGTGAAGCCTCTGTGCTAAGGGGTGTTGGGAAGGGCAGGCAGGGGCTTGAGTGCACCTGGGTCTGGCACAGGAGGGAGAAACAAACCTTTGGGTGGAGCAGACAGCCTGGCCCCCAGCACCTGCAGCAGCTTTAAAGGCAATATCTCCAGATATAATAATAATAATAATAATAATAATAATAATAATAATAATAATAATAATAATAATAATAATAATAATAATACCACCCGTTTCCTCTTTCTGGGAAGAGGAAGGGAAGGCAGGGGGGAGCTCGGATCCTCTCTGGGGCTGGGTGCTGGTGTGGAGGCTGCTGCAGGAGGAGCAGTGGATGCTCGGGGGCTTCTAGCAGGGCTGGTTTGGGGGTGCTGCTGCGGGCATGGGGAACAGCCCAGGGCAGCCCCTGCTCCCCTGACATTCCCTCCCCTCCCTGTGCTTCCCCCAGATGAGAACACCCTACTCGCTGTCCTGCCTGCTCCTCCTGAGCCTGGGAGCCTGCTTCCCTCCCGGCGAGCGCTGGGAGCCGGCACAGCCCGGGGAAGGGGCTCTGCTCGGTCCTGGCTGGCAAACGGCGGCGGAGGGCCGGGGTCCCGGCTGGAGGGCAGGCCCGAAGCGGAGGAGGAGCGAGGAGGAGCGGGATGCGCTGCTGAGCATCGCCCGGGAGCTGCGGGCGCTCGGGGCCGGGCGGCGGCCGGGCAGGAGCGGCGGCCCCGAGGCGCTGCCCAGCGGAGGGGAGAAGCGCAGCGGAGCCCTGGGCAACCTGGCGGAGGAACTCAACGGCTACAACAGGAAAAAAGGGGGCTTCACCTTCCGCTTCGGGAGATGAGAGCTTGGACTGCATTCCCCACCTGCTGCGGGTCACCCCGTCCCGTCCTTCCCTTCTGTCTCACCTGGGTTTGCTCGGAAAAAAAAGGATATTTGGGGGTTTTGCTGCTGGGGGTGCCTTGGGGAGGGGGGACGCTGTGTTTGCCCCACTCCCAGCTCTGCTCTAGATCTCCCATCCCTGTTCCTGACCGATGCAATGGAAGAAGAGGAGGACGCCTTGAGGAGAAATCACCAAATCCCTTCCCTGATCACACAGAGCTTTTGCTGGGGCACAGGGAAAGGGCCTGGTGCTGGGTCTCCAGCGCTGGCAGAGAGCAGGGGTGGCACAATGGGATGGGCAGTGCCAGCAGGGCCAGGCAGCAGGGCTGCAGGGTTACAGCAGGGTGGCTGTGGTTCTGATAGTCCCCAGGGACTGTCTGTAGTCCAGGGCCAGCCATCAGGGAGGAGAGGGTCCCTCAGAGCTGCTGCTCTCCTGCCTATTAAGGGAAAGTCCCTCGGGCAGCAAATTCTGCTTAGTGTCAAGATGCCTCTTAGACGAGGCAGCTCCTGCCTGCAAAACCAGGGCAGAGCAGCAGGGTTCAAGAAAATCTTGTCCTTAGCAGCCCCTGGTGTGAGCACAGAACCCTGCCCTGGCTCCACCAGCCCTGCCACAGCCCCACAGCCCTGCCCATGCCCCACACTCCTCACCAGGGTGAGATTGTGATGCCTGACCTTCGATGTCCTTGTCACCACCCAGCTCCTCAGACAGCCTGGCCCTTCCCAAAGCCTTCCTGGCTTCCTCACCACCTAATCCAGCTGCAGCTACTGCAGAACTTGGGTGCAGAAGGACTGAAACGAGAACTTCTGACACTGAGAGGTGCTCAGTGTCACTGGTGCTCCAGCCACCAGTGGGGCAGCTTTGGGAACCATTAGCCCCAAAAGCCAGCACAGGAAGAGCCCCAGCCACTGCCTTCCCCTCTTTTGGGCAGATTTAGCTGTGCCAATCCCAGTGTTTTCTCTGTGCCTGCCAGAGGTAGCAGCAATCAGAGCTCTAACTACCTGCTGCAGGCACTAACAGCAACTCACACACTGAGCAATGGCTGATATTTCATTGCAGGCACAAAAACGAGCCTGGAGATGATTTGCAAGCACTGAATTGCACCCTCAAAAATCAGAGACCGTGGCAGGACTTGGTTGGGGGAGTAAAAAGATTTGAAAAAAAAAAAACCTAAATCAGGCTGCAAGAGGTGCATTGTAATATCCATCAAGCAGACAGAGCACTTAATGCAGTGCTGCGTGAGTCCTGGCAGCAGGAGCAGTGAGTGTGGCTGAATGGAGGGGGAACAATCGCGGGGCAGCAGATCCAGGGAGCAGTGGAGGCACAGGACCAGGCTCATCCAGGTCTGCAGGGACACAGACAGTGCCAGGTTTGCCCCTCAGGTGAGGATGGTGATGGCTGTGAAGGTGAGGACGGGCACTTCCTTCCCTGCAGCCCCGAGCATCTCACGCTGGGGAGCACAGCAGGGCCACCCACGGCACTCAGGGCGGCTGAACCCACAGAGACCCGCAGCCCAGGCACCCCCAAATCCATCCCCATCCCTCCATCCCTCCATCCCTGCCCAGTCCTGCCCCTGTTTGGATCGGGACGGCGGCACCGCCTCATGCAGCGGAGCCGGAGCTTTATCGATGTTTCCATGGCAACCACTTCCCCCTACCCCTCTCTTTTGAATGTTCAGACCATCAATAAACACGCACTGATCAATTTTACCCTGCGCTGGAGCCGGGGGGAGGGATGCAAGGGAGGAAGGGGAAGAGTTTGGTGTAACTCAGGGTTAGTGAGGGCTGGTAAATCCCTGGCTTGGCTGTGATGGATCATTGCAGGGGAAAGTGGCACTGAGTGCTGCGGGAAGGGAAAGGGAACCTGCTGGGCAATGCTGTGGCTGTGGGGATGCCTGGGCTCCTGTGCTCCAGTCCTGGAGAGGAACAGGCTCAGAACAGCCTCATAAAAGCTCTCACATAACGAGGCTTTGATTGATGTGCAGTAACCTCGGTAGAACTCACTGAAAATTGGAGCACTTACCTGGCAGGTGGGACGGAGCTGGGCTCACCCTCACGCCTCAGGGCTCCTGCATGGGCAGCTTGGTGCCAGCAGGGCAATGCCATCACTGTCCTCACCCTCTGCCAGGAAAGGGGCTCCTGCCAGGCTGTGACATGGGGCAGTGAGGGGCCATGGCATCCCTGAACTCCCCTGAGCAGCTCAGGGTGCCTGGGGAGAGGCAGCATTCCAGGCTCATGGTTACTGCTCCTTGTGATTAATGCTGGGGAGGGGAGGTAAAAGTGAATGGAAAATCACTGCCTGGAGCCTGGGGGTGTAGCTGGGAGGAAGGAGGGGGGAACATGCCAAGAAGGAGCCCTGAGGGGCTGGAAAGCCCCCCCTGCTCACTGGACACATCATCTCCACCCAGCTCCCACAGGGAGCTGCACCCCTGCCCAGCTCCTCTCCTCCTCCTCGTGGGGGGAGCAGCTCCCAAAGGGACACCCAGACCCTGAACATCTCTGAGGGTGGAGAGCTCAGAACTCACCCACCCTCAAGGAGCTGGATCAAACAGGCCCTGGATTCCTCTACAGGTGGCCAGAGACAGCAGTGCAGGCATTGCCACCACAGCTGGGACTGGCCATGAAGTGCCCCATTAACCCTCCCTGCCCCTGGCCCTCCTCTGGCCTCTGCTCCACTCCCATGGGCTGCCCCTCACTGTTCCTCCAGCCCTGGCAGAGCTACAAACACACACACAACAGGAACAGCAAATCTCAGAAACCCAAAGGATCCTCTGCAGAGGAGAGCCTGGATTAATTGCATCCCAGGGACTCATGAAGAGGCTCTGTGTATCACAACTGGGTCATGCAGGCTGCAGGAGCACAGGTGGGACCTTTACAGCAGAACAGATGCCAGGACAAACACAGAACCCTCAACAAGGGGGTGATTGCTGGGCAAACGTTCAGCACAGCCTGGTTTGCAGGTCAGCTTTCTGCTGAGCTGGATCTGCCATCGAGCACTGGGCAGCACTGCCAGGGAGGACAGCCCTGAGCCCAGAGATGACTGAGGGCTGTCCCTCACCCACAGCTTTAGGGGCATTGGCACTGCCAGGGCATCAGGACTGACCAGGAATTGACCTGGGAGTGTCATTCCCAGCAGCCCAGCCAGGCCAGGTCTCACCCTCAGACAAGGAGTGTGTCCCCTCTGCTGCCAGCCTGCTTTTAGGTGCACAGGTGATGACAGGAACCCTCTCCTCAGAGCTGACACTGTGCTTAGGTCTGTTTTCCTCTATTTCCAGTTGTGGAGGGATGAATCTCAGCCAAGGGAGAGGCTGTGGCTGTCCCTGACCAGCCTGGCACACCTGGAAACACCACTGGTGTTTGGCCATGCCAGCCTGACCATACAAACATGGGATTTGCAAGAAAAAGAGTGAGCATAAAACACTGACCACGTTTTACATCTCGTGACAAGCAACTTCCCAACAAAAAGCAAGCTGACATTAAATGAAAACTTAAAAGAGTGAACATTGTAATTTCAAAGACATGAAAACCAAAACAAAACCACAAACACAGCTATTTTTCCCCCAGAGCACTCTCACTTTCAAGCTCAATAGCCTTGAAAATTGGAGCAATCAAACTGTTAAATGCATCGATCTGTTAAATCAACTCCTACTGTACTCAGCTAAATTTAGCCTTTAATCCCCTCTCTTTTACTCCCAACACCAAAGATCCAGGGGCTTTCCCCAGCCAGGTCAACCAGCCTCTGCCTTCCCACGACACCACAGAGCAGTCCCTAAGGCAGCAGGGATGGGAATCACCAGCAGTGACAGCATTTAGGGGCAGGTGAAGCTTCTCCATCTTCCCTCAGCCCACAGCTACTCACCTGATTCAAGTTTAGACCTTGGCCAGGGTGTTGGTCACAATCCAACCCAGAACTCCCTGAGTGCTGCAGACCCCTTGGCTGTGCCTGTGCCTTCCAAGGGCAGGCCATTAATTTTGTTTATATTCACCAGTGCATCCTCCTGCTTCTCCTTCACCTTCTTCAGCCTCATCAGCAGCAGCCCAAGGTTTCCCATCAGCCTTGTTCCCCTTCAGCCAGGACCCACAGATTTCACCAGGGACTTGCTGAGAGGATTAGAAATGCAGAGAACTGGGTTACGACCCTGACACATCCCTGTGGAACTGTGGGACACTGCACACTGTCACCTGCCCTTGTTTTCTTCTCATCCTTTTTTAGTCTTCAGCATCTTCATTAATCAAAGCAGTGGCTGATTTTAGAGGCTGCTCAGTGCCTGGAAATGTCCCTCCCCCGAGGTTTGCTAGAAAGGCTGAAGGGAAACAGAAAATAAGAATGGGCAAGCAGAAATGAGGGAGGGAACTGTATGAGGAGAGAAACTCATGGGTCATTTCAGAGCAGAGGAGGAGGAGGAGGAAAACACATCAGCAGCTGAATTACAGAATACAAACCATTAACAGAGGAAAAGTTTAGTCAAATCTCTGATATAAATCTCCTTGAAGACAACAGCAAAGTGTTTGATTTAGAAGAGGTGATGACACAGTCTTAATCTGGGCAGCTCTTTTCTCTCCTGGCTTTTCAGAGCCAGATCAAAGGAACATGGGAAGGGGCTGCTGGCCTGGCTCTGACCATCCCACTGTGCTGAAGGGTCACAGTGAACCACCCAAACAAGAAACTCCTGGTTTTGGATGAGGACCCTAAGGGGAGTGAGCTGGGTTGGAAAAGCCTCACTGACAGACACCAGTTTTCCTCAACATTGATTTATTTTTAAATATACTACGCAAGAGAGACTGGAATAAAAAAACAAATCAAAAAAAATGGAAATAGAGAAAGAGAGAAGAATTCAAAGTCACGTACAGAAACAATCTGTACTGGACTAAATTAAAGGGGAAATGACCCCCTTAAGTATCACAGAGATGAAGGACAGAGCTATTTACACACTGTAAAAAAGACAAGTCTACAAAAGTGTGTAATAACGAGATACAAATGTATAATATAGTGGCACAATATGTTATCAAAGTAAAAACAGTACCTCCAGGAAAGAGACAATTCAAAGGTTGGGGTTTTTCTTACATTTTTAAAGGCAGCCTGTGGCAGAAGTGTGTATTTTCTTTTGAACATTTGTCACATGTTAAGTCATGGCTGTTTGTGAGGGCGAGAAGTGGCATGAACACACACGAGTGAACTACTAGAAATCATATACAAAACAAACAGTTCCAAAGAGAACAGCATAAAATACAATTGAAGGCAATTAGTGTTTAAGATACACAAGAGGGGTCACGAGTTACAGGGGAACAGAAAACGGGAAATGTGTTTTTTCTCATGTTTGGAACTGTTAAGAGGAGTTAAATTGCACTGTTAATAGCCCTAAACCTTGTTCTTTCACTATTGTCACCAGTCACAAGTAGTTCCCAGCATTAATTGGGAAGGTCACAGGACCTTGGCAAGGAAGGCCTGGAGTCTTGCTGTCAGCATGTTGTGGCAGTTTTCTGGGGAGATGCACCCCAGGGAAGTGTCTGCAGTCTCCACAGATCCTTGTCTGATGCTGGATGGAACCACACTGGCATGAGGGTGGGAATGCTTTCAACCCCAGAGCACTGGAGCTCCCGCCAGAGGATTCCATGGCACAGAAAGGCAGGCACCACAGCCCCCCAAAGCTCTGCAGGAGGGCAGGGGCCAGGCTCCATCTCCCTTCACTACACAAACAGCTGGAGAGTCAATGGAGGCACAGCACAGCAGCTCTCACCCACTGAGAGGTGCAGACTCAGCCAGAACAGCAGCTGGATGTGGGGGGCTCACCCTGAGCCATCTCCTCCCAGTGCCACCCTCCCAGCTGCCCAAGCTCTGGGACCCCCACCCCAAAGACCAGCCTGATTAGTGCCAGCCATCACCAGAGTGCCACATCCTCCTCCTGACCTTCCCCAGGCCTGTTCTGCAGCCAAGGGAGATCCACAAACAGGCTCCAGGGCTGTGACACCAGCGGGTGCTGCCTCCAACACTGTGAGCCCAAGAAATTCACTGGAGCTCAACAACACTGAGAAACTACTGAAAACACAGAAACCAAGGGTAGCAGGTGCAATCAGAGGAAGAATTTGGGCAATCATCACTTGTAGCATCCTGTCGTTAAAAAAACCTTACATTAATAATCTTCCCCCCTTCCCTCCCAAGCACCAAATCTGTTGCATTAGTGTCAGGTAAATGTCAGACTTGGGCCAGGACCATGTGCTGGGCAAACTCTCCCAAGAAATGCAGTGGGTATGTTGCTATCCAAACACTCATCCTCATGTACAGGGGGGCAGAAGGAGGGGATATAATGCAGTACGAAGTCCTCCTGAGGAGGATGTCATCTCAGTGTCCATCAGTCTGGCTTCAGTCTCAACGGTCTGTCCAGAACAATAAAATATTAATAAAAAGGCATGGTGTGACATCAGCATTTAGACTCGTAGTCCACAAGGCAAGAACTCCACAGATAAGACGATTACAAGTATATGAAACACAGGGAATGTGGGTTCAGAGGGTGGGAAGTGCCTCCTGAACACAGCCCTGCCCTTTGGAGCTGGGGTGTCCATGCACAGTCCGTGTCCTTGGCACAGCCCTAACCTCAACGCCCCTCTCCTTTGTCAGTCCACACGTTACTCTCTCCACAGCTGGCTTTGGCCCATTGTGACTGATTGATTCATGGTTTGTTTTCCAGCCCGATTTCTTGCTACCTCTGGACGATGTCGCTGATTTCTTTCACGGAGCTGAGCAGTTTGCTAAAGTCCTGGGTGGCGGCGGGGCCGCTGCCAGCGCTCGCGGGGCAGATCTGGAGCTCCCTCAGGTTGTTCTCCAGCTTATTGATGGCCTCCCGAAAGGCAAATTTGTTCCTCATCTGCTGAATGGAGTCCACGTAGCTCACACAGAAGGTGTAGAGGTTCTTGCCAGCCTCCAGGACGGCGCTGTGGCTGGCCATCTGCTCAGAGTTCTTGCTGATGGCGAGCCGCAGCGCCTCGGTGCTTTCCAACACCACCCCTTTGGTGATGGTGCCGCTGGCAATCCTCTCCGGGGGCTGCCGGGTCTTCCTCAGCGAGACCCTGGTGGATATGAGGGGGATGAAGGCTGTGGGTGATGTCTGGTCCCCGCCTGGGGCAGAGGGTATGGATGAGGAAGAGGCAGCTGGGGTTGCTGTGCTCAGCAGCAGCTTTGTAGAGGATTGTGGCTTTGGTACAGAGGGGATCCCCAGCTTTTTCACACCTTCCCCTGACTGGTTTGGCTTGACAGCATCACTGCCTGCAGCCTCTCCAACCTGAGTCAACTGTTTGGATTTTGGCCCAGACACCACATCTGCTGCTGCTTCATGGCTGGGACTGTGAGAAACCTTCCCAGGCTTGGCAATGGAGGATGAAGACAGTGGGAGTGGAGGGGCTGGTTTCAGCTTCGATAACTTCCCTTTGTCCTTCCCTGCCGACTCCGAGGTCTGCTTGAGCCTCCTCAGGCGTGGCTCCTCAGAGGAAGCTTTGCTGGCCCCCACGAACCCAGCAGGGTTGGGTTTGGCAGCAGAACCTTGGTCCATCATCACAGTGGTACCTAAGGCACTGGATTTGACTCCATCATCCTTGTGGAGCCCGCTGGAGGAAGGAGGGGCAGCAGGCTGCCTACGGCCAAGTTTTGGTGTCAGGGTGGGAGGGCTGGAGCCAGGGCTGGACTCTGCATCTTTGAACACATCATCAGCAGTCTCTTCATTCTTCTTAAGGAGCCGTGGAGGAGGGGTGACTGTTCCCCTGACAGCAATTTCAGCCTTGGGCTCATTCGCCCGCTTCCGAGGCAGCGCCGGCTTCTCACTCTTGTGCCCCCCGAAAGTGGAGGAATCAAACTGGCGTCCTGTGGACTGCAAATCCCGAGGCAGGGTCACAGATTTCCACTCTGTGTCCTTGGCTCCATGGGGCACACAGGAGGCTGAGCAGGACCTCAGGAATCGCTTGCTGGAGTTGGAACTGCTCTCCTCCTCACCAGCCACCCCTCGACTGCTGCTCATCGTGCTGGACTTCTTCCGTAGGTGGGGAGATAAGAACCCAGAGTTGCCAGCCACAACCCCATTGGTGACACCAGCCCCATTGCTTGGGCTCTGGAACTTGGAGGGCTCGGCTGTGTCTGCAGGGGGGGCAATGAAAGCTCCATTCCCAGCATCCCTGCACTCCTCCTCCCCGCCCGCCCTGCGCTCCGAGTGTCCGTCCATCTCCCTGAAGGAGCTGCTCCGTTTTGGAGGGGTGGGGGCAGTTTTCTTCTTCTTCTTGATCAGGGCACTGAAGAGGTTGTGCTTTTTGTCTTTTGGAAGCAGCCGCTCATCTTCATTCAAACTGCTCTCCAGGGCCACCCTCTCCTTCCGTGGGAGCAAGGGAGAAACAGCAGGTTCATGATCCAGGAGGTCTGCAAGGGAAAAGGGAAGTTTTCTCAGCACTGCTCCAAGAGCCAGAATAACCAGTTTTCCTACAGGATCCAACCAGTGCAGCACCTCCAAAAGGTGCAGGTTCTGTAAACAGACACAACTTCAGAGCAGAAATAGAGGAAGTGCAGCCACACTCGTGGCCCATGATCCTGCATCCATTCATTCCTGAGGTGACTGCCAAACTACTTTCCCTGCGGGTTTCTGACTGGAAGAGTGACATACAAACACTACATGTTTGTGTTCAGATTCCCCTCCTCACATCTGGAGATTTGTCTAAACTTCACGCTGTGAAGAAGATAAATAGGAAGAAGCCTTTGCTTTAGTCCCTGTGCTATTGCTGTCTTTTGAATCACTGACCCTCTGAATTAATAAGGCACCTCTGTAACCCACCTCCATCCCCAGGCTCCTCGTTCATTTTCCTGATGTCATCCTTTGTGGGGAATGGAAAGGACTGTTTCATGAGCAGAAATGGAGATCAAGCCATGACACTTCAGGTCGTAGCACAGTGAAGATGCTCAGCTTTGTACAGCAACAGAGAAAAGGGGCAGTGCCAGCCTCCTTCAGCAGCACTGCTGCAGAGGGAAGCGAGGGGGTGACCCTCTCTCCACTTACAAGCAGTACTTAAAAATGAATAATGGTTTATAATAAATTCATAGAGAGTCCTGAAGGTCTCTGTGCTTGACTGACAGAGGGGCTCGTTCCCAGGCCAGGCACTCCAATGGCATTCTAATCCAAAGGAGGAATGCCTGCAGGGCAGCATATACATTTACAGCTTGACTAGGCAGCAAGAAGGGAGATGAAGCAGAGTCATAAGGAAGGATGCTTCTTAGTCACAAACTGGTGATCATCATGCTATGGGTAGGATTTTGGCTGAGGAATGGATTTTGGCTGAGGGGAGAGAATTTGAAAAGAAAATATTTGTGTAGTTTGAGAGGACAACATGTTTGCACAGGAACACTGCAGTTGCACCATTCCCATGGGATTCAGGGGGATCTGAACAGCCAGAAGAGCCAAACCATGGCCCTGCTGAGTACAGACACAGTAGAGCTGCAGAAATCCAGAGAAAACTAGCAGCTAGCACTAAGGATCAGCTTCCAGCTGCTGGACTTGCTATAGAAACACTGACAATTGGAAGGGAAACTGCAATAAAACTTTATTGTGAAAAAATTTCTTCCACAGTAAAGAATGAAATGATTCCCAGCATAATGTTAAAATCATATTATGCCTCCTGTACTTTAATTTCTCAAAGCTCTCAAGTATTTAAATGAAATTATTTTACTTCAAAAGCTTGTAATAATAGGCAATTATATTTCCTATATATGGTAAATAACCTTCCTGCCTGAGTCACTGATACTTACTTTTTCCATCATTTAAAATCCCCTTTTTCCCTCCCCTCTGCCCAGATGTACTTTGGCTACTGACACATGTACCACTGGGTGAATCTGACATTACACAAAAGAGGTCAGTCTCATGAATGGTCAGAAGAGGCAGCCTCAACAGGAGCTGCAAAAAACCCCACTGCATTTCATTTTACGTTCTTGTTTTTCAAGCATAGAGCTAGACACAAATCTCCTGTACTCATTCAGCCTTTTACCACTGCTTTTATTACCTCGGAATGGAAGGTAAGTGCCTGAAAAAACTGATTGGAAGTTTAATTTTATGGAAGAGTCTGTAAATACCTCTTTGTCCCTCACTGAAATTATATTTGGTGCCTGCCAAGAGTAATACTCTTCTGTGCTGCAAGCACAAATCTGGTAGGATGGAACAGTGAAGAAACCTCCCTTATGGGGCTTGCTAAACCCAAGCTATCACCCTGCTTTAAATTATGCAGTGTGGTAGTGTAAAGTGGCTTGAACACAGCAGATTACCCAGCACTCAGATGCAGTGGGAGATCCCACTGATAGCTCCTGCCAGGGAATGGGAAGAGGATATGATCAGAGAGCTCTGTGCTTAGGCTCTGGTCTTTGGGGAGCTGCAGGCAACAGCCATTAAGTTAAAAGAACTCCAAGGGCTTCTCTAAGCAACAGCAGGGAGATCACCAGTCCCTCAGCCAGTTAAGGATTCACACTCCCAGCTGCTGTGTGTATCTGGCTTCAGAATTAACAACCCACCTTTGCAAAAACTAATAAAAGGAGTTCTGGACCCAGGACAGCAAACTCAGCAGCCTGTCACCCAGAAACACAGAGAGATGGCACCTGTGATTAGGCACAGCTTTGCCTACGTGAGGGCCTGGAGCTAGATGTGCATTTTGTTTCCCTCTGTACCTCCTGAAGGAATAATGACTTTAATTAAAACCTACCACATTCCCCCTGGCCTCGAGTATGTGCAGTCTCCAAGCCCTCGTTGGCATCTTTGCTTTCTGCAGCTCTCCTCGATGTTCGCGTTTTGGTTGGCAGCTCTGGGGCTTGCAGGAAATTGCTCACTACACTCCTCATGCCCTTCTTTCCCAACTCCTTCTCCACCTCTGCAAGGCACAGAAGAAAAACAAGCACTGCAATCAACTGAAGATAAAAAACTATTGCTCTGTTTGGTATTAACAGCACAAAAGAAAAGAGAACAACACAAAACAGGGGGTCCTTGGGGTAGTTCAGCCATTTGGCCCTTTACAACGAGATGGTTGCCCAGAAAAAAATACCCATGTAAATAACTGCTTTCTACATCATTTACACCAGGTAGTAAACACAGGATTGAGTTTCACTGCAAAGCAGTCTATGAATAACAGCAGAGTTAAGGATGCAGTCAGCCCTGACCTCACCCCTGGAATTGCTGGTCCAACAGGGACCCAGACCTACCATCAGATATGCTGGACTCCTGAAACATGGTTTCAAAGGCCTGATGAATCTCAGCAAAGGATGGTCTATCAGAAGGACTCCACTGCCAGCCTGAAAAACAGCACACCACCACTCAAATCTTCCCTCCAGCAGCAGACACTCACTCAGTACTCTGCACCAAGAGGAGCCAGAAATCACAGTTCCCTTCCAATACACTGAGATAAAATACTGACATGAAAATGTGATTTACAGGATGCTGAGTGTCTGCAACCACTTTGGCTCAGTGACAGCTGCAGGCACCCAGCACTCCCTAAATCAGGTTTTGGTGTCAGTGTGTGACAGTAGGTGCTAAGCACTGCTGGGGGAAAGTGCAGGGCACTGAGTCACGTACCAAAAGGCCACAGTGAAGAGTCCCAGTCTGTCCTGCAGGAAGCCAAATGAAGCTCCTGCTTCATCCTTGGAGCACAAGCTTTTCTTTAAGTTGTCAGGAAAAAGGAGACAAAGGAAGCATTGAGATCCACAACAAATCTCCTCTCTGGGCCTGTGGGCTCCCAGCAGAGATGAACAGCTGGTTTCATAGCATGTTCATCCTCTAGAGAAAGCAGTTTTAACCAAACACTTCCACACAGCACTGCACCTTCCCTGACACTGGCAGGGGATTCTCATGCCTGGTGGTACATAGCCAGACCCTTGCACTTTTATTGCACCCTGCAGAGCTACAAAGCAGCATCTGCAGGGCTAACAAACACTTACATGCTCTCATGAGCTCATAAACTTTCTCAGGACAGCCTTCAGGACGCTCCATACGATAGTCCTTCTCCAACAGCTCATAGACTTGAGACAGGTCAATCCCAGGGTAAGGGGACATACCATAGGTTGCAATTTCCCACAGCAGAACACCAAAGGCTGCAGTAGAGAACAAGAGGAAAGAAAGAAAAAAAAAAAAGAGAGGGAAAAAAAATCAATAAGCTTTGTTTTCATCTTGAATTTGAGAGAATGTTTAGTGGGAGTAGTCACTAAACAGTGCTGCACACTTAGAGCAGCCCTGGGTGGCTCAGATCCCATGCTCAGCAGCAGCTTAAATGTTAAAGAAGCGGAACAAGGCTCTCCGTCAGCACAGACAAGTCTCCTGCGATATGACAGGGTAGAATTAGACTAATTTTCAATGTATCAGTTGTCTCCAACCTGAACGCCTTGAGATCCTTCAAGTCCTATTAGAGGCACAATTAAGAGACTTCACAGTGGATTAGCTGAAACTGCTTCACTGCTGCACTGCAGTCGCTCCCTCAGTGTGACAGCTCCTCTCATTTGCAACCTCTCCCTGGAGGATTCACACATTTTAATAGCTCAGTGTTTTTGGGGTGCCCTTGTTTAGCTGCAGTGTGGTCTGGAAGGGGAATTTGGGAGGCAGCAGCGAGTGGAAAGTTTGAGCAGTTGCTACCAACGGGACACTGTGAGGGTGAGACATTTTGGGCCCAGGGAAAGCTGAATAGGAGAAGGGAGAGCACAAAAAGAGTCTTGGAAAGGGCATTCAAGTGGCAGCAGTCAGTGGGGATGCAGGTCAGCAGTGGGGTCAGGCAGCTAACCCAGGAGTCAGGCACACAGAATAAACCCAACACCAGTTCAACAACCTGCATGTAATTAGTTCAGTCACCCTATTCTGTTCTTAACCTGAAGAGAAAGCGATTACAATTCTGCATAAGTAAGGAAATCACATCACATTACATGGCAACGCCACCAAGGGCAATTTACATTAGACATTTCTGTGCACAATTTTCTTTGATTGCTGTCTTGAGGCAGTGAGGTGAAAACATCTAAACCCTGGCATGCCCAGCAGCAGCCCTGGCCTCTGGGGACAGCTGATCTCTGATGAGATCCCAAAGTCCACTGCCCCAACTCTGCTTCCTGAGGTTACATTAACCCTCAATAAAGATACCCCATATTCCTTTGGGATCTTTCCTCACCCAAATATTCTGTTATTGAAAGGCACCACAGCAGTACAACAATATCCTAAGACTGTGGCAGACACTCAGCAGCCAACACCACACGGAAACCCAAGGCAGCAGAAACACCTTGGTCAGCAATCACGTACTCTTTGGGAGGCTGCTTTGGCTTTTCCTCCTCCATCTATGAAACATTTTACATCAGCCATCTACCTAAAACTTTCTTCAACATAAAACCTTTCTCTGCACATTTTCCCCCAAACTGCAGAAAACTTCATCTCTGCTTCACTACTGTCTGTTGGTTTATACATGGAAGATGCTCAGGATATCATTTTCCAAGTGCCTTTGGGACCACATTCCACAAACCTCTATCTCATGTCACTGGGCACTTTTGAGAATTTGACCAACAGCTATTGCAGAGATATAAAACCCAAAGAAATGTACTGATAAAAGTACAATGAGATTTTCTGTGGTCAGATTTGATACAATATAGCTCAATTTAGCTAAGTCTACTCTTATCACCAGCACTTCAGGGCTCTTCAATAACCATTTGTCATCAAATTTTCCCTCTGCTTCTCCTCATCTCATTCCAAAGATTATTCCTTTAAAATGCAGAAAGACAAGCTTGGAGCTATCACTAGACAGATACACACATAATTATTTTTTTAAACATAAAATGAACCAGATTCTTTAGTCCTTGAAGTAGTTAGAAAGTTTTTGGCTATATAATAATGTATCACTTCATAGTCCTGTGCCAGAACCCCATCGAGGCAGTAGCACTGCTGCACTTCAGCCCCATTTCTACATTTCTATAAACACTACAGTACCCTTTACTTTTCATATTTGCCAACAACTCAAATATATAAAATCAGGTGGGCATTCTCTGCTGAGACTGCCTAAGCAGAGATCAGCTCCTGCACTCTGACAAGCTCACAGAACAACGTGGCTCAAACCAGGGAACTTGCTGCTCCCTCCTGAAATGTTCCAAAACATCCTCACTTCCCAGCCCTGGAAAAGAAGACTATCATCTGCATTCATTTCCCATGCAAATTCTTACCCCAGACATCGGATTTGATGGAGAACTTGTTGTAGGCCAGGCTTTCTGGTGCAGTCCACTTGATGGGGAATTTCGCTCCAGCGTGGGCAGTGTAGGTGTCACCTGTCATTAACCTGCTCAGGCCAAAGTCTGCCACCTTCACCAAGTGGTTCTCCCCTACAAGGCAGTTCCTGGCAGCAAGGTCCCTAAAAAGAAGAGGCAAAAATAGGCAATGAGAATTCTTTACCATCTCACTTTTAGCGATAGCAAGGCAGCCTGCTGTTCCCGAAGAAACCTGGGCCTGTGTGATTATTTTGATCCAAATATTACACAGAAATTCTGGAGTTACATGCACACACACAAGAGGGAAAGTTATTTTCCATTCCCTTTTGGTAAGACTGTCATCCCAATTTTTATTTTTTTTCCTTCTAATTTGAAGTGAGAGCTTCAAGAAGCCCCCTCACTTTCAATAAAAGCTGCCACCCTCAGGATAAAAATATTTCAAAGAAATGTCAGTGCTCAAGTTATCAATAGCTGGGGATGAGCACTGAATAAACTGAGTTTCAATTCCTCACTTCTTGCCCACCTCTGTAGCACTTCAGGCACCCCAGCCTTTCTCCAGAACTCCTTTTCCAGTCCTTGGTTAAGGACCAGGATGAGCTCCCAGCCCTGCTCCTCCTCCTCCCAGGTGTACCACTTTTCACAACACAACTTGTTCACAATCAGCATTTGGCCTTTGCAAACCTGCTGGGGCCTCTGCTCTCACTGCTAGCATTTTCAAAGGACTGGGCAAAAAGCAGATTTAACTTTTTCTCCACATTTTTTCCACCACTGGCCCCACCCTGGCAGGTGAGAGATGTGCACGTTGCATTTGCCACTTCCCCGGCTTGGGCATGCTGTTTGCATCCTTGGAAATGCTTCAGGAGGATAAAAATGTAAAGCACAGAACTACATTTCTCCTAATATTAGGTTTTGTTAAAAACACTTTTCCAGATTATGTCACATTGAACTAAAAATTGATTGTACCAGGAAGCTCCTGTGAGATCTTTAGATATGAGGCAGACACTGCTGTTTCTGTTGCTTGTTCTTCTCAACTGGAATAAATTAAAAACCAGAAAAAAGTACATCTTACTGGATGCCCATTTAAATTTCGCAGTGTTTTTGAATGTACCTTCTTATCAATGCTGATTACTACAATGTGTATCCAAATAAAAGCTCCTCTCCATAATCAAATTCCTCCTCCTTCCTGATTCATTAAATGAGGTCAGAGCACAGCATTTGAATCCATGGATGTGAATTGTGACAACACTCTTCAAATAATTGGGTAGGTGGTTATGGGGGTGGCTGATAAGGGAAAAAAGCTACTATTTATTTTAGATAAATGGGTCATCAGAAGTAAGAGGAAATGAAATGAATGGCAGAGAAGACAAATGAGATTCACACAAAGGAGTTTTTAAAGTTTACTTCCTGCAGGCTGAAGGGACAAAATCCTTTCAACAGAGCAAATCAAAGGCTGGAAATTTTAATTGGCAACATCACTGTTCAATTTATTGACTGATAGCAGCATTTAACCAGGCCTTTCAAGCAGCAAAGGCAACTCATGGCTTAGAAGAGCACCTAGAACTTTACACACCAGCTTCATATTTGTCTGTATTAAAAAACCACGTGCTAATTCCATATTCCAGTTAATTGGGCAGGAAAGGTCACGCTACAACACTGAGAGCATCTTGTACAAAGCTCAGGCACTCCGAGCCCTGGTGCAGGATGTGTCATTACATTGCCAGGAGCCCATTTCTGCAGACAAGGAACGCAAAGCTCCAGCCATAATTGCAGCACACTTTAAAGGTCAGAGTCCCTGAGACTTTTAAGACAGTAGAAATGCTTATTAAATGAATACACAATCTGGACAATAGCATGGAACAATCCCTGCAGCGGAAAACAAAGTGAACCAAACAAGAAAGAACAGGGGCTGGGGCAGTGCTGGGAGGGTGATTCTGCTGCAGGGACCTGCACACATCCAGCATCACCAACTGCAGCTGGTTTGAAAAGCTGTTAGAAACAAGGAACTGGCTTATCTGGTCCATTAAAAGTCCATTACTTTGGCTTAAATTCGCATTTCAGACCTTGCCCAAAACACGTAAGTACTGATGTGTCTTTCACCTGCATCAACTTCAAAGGCAAGAGAAAAACCCAGAGAGAAAACCCATCCTTTGGGCAGGTTAATAGACTGTGCCAGATTTGCACTAGTGTGTTAAACATATGACACCAATCAATGCTGTGACAGACTGAAAGGGAGGAAAATACATCAAGGATTGTTCTGTGCTCAAGATTCAAGGGTGCTCACTGTCCTTCCTACCTGTGGATGAAGTTTTTCTTCTCCAGGTACTCCATGGCTGAGGAGATCTGAGTTGCCATGTACAGCAGCACCACAGCATTCACCTCCTGCCTGTTACACTCCCTCAGGTAATCCAGCAGGTTCCCATATGTCATGAACTCTGTGATGATGTAAAAAGGAGGTTCCCTTGTGCACACCCCTGGGGAACAACATAAAGTTGACAGTGAATGTTGGAGAATATCAGTGAATCTTCAGGTTTCATTCTAAAAGGCAATTTGTACCTCCAGAAGGCAGAAAAATGGGGCTGGTGGAAAGAATGGATTCTGCTTGGAAGTGGTTAATAGAGGGGCTTAATTTTCTGCTTCAGCCTCTGGCAAATTAAACATTAGGGAGACGAGATCATTAAAAATCATGTATTAGTGGTACAAATTGTGAATTTTGCCAGACAATAAGTGTCTGTATTTAAAGCCTTGCTATGGTAAGCAGCTTATCTGCTCCTTAACATCCATATCACTGCACAAGGGTTTAGTTCAAATCCCTCTGCTTGGTATTTATCACTTACCTAATAATTGCACCAAGTTCGGATGCTTGATCTCCTTCATTACTGCAGCTTCTTTCAAGAACTCTTCCACCTCCATGGTATCCTCCTGCAGAACAATGGCAAAGCTTTGGCAAAGGCAGTGTACACAAAGGAGAAACAGATTTTTATATGAGGACACAAAAAAACTGCAAACTGACAACATACGCCACAGTTCTCACACAGTAATTTTTCCCTGTAGCCACAACACAAAGCCAGGGAGTTACAAACATTAATTTTTTGTATGATTTTAAAAATACATATTTTTGTCATTTTCATACTAGCTGAGCTTGCTGGGGCAAGAAAATCCATATCCCTTTTGTGAAGAGTTTCTCACAGAACGCTCGGGAGCAGAAAAGGAAAAAATAAGCCTGTTCCTAACAGGAAAAAAAAATAACATGAAATAAAAAGTACAGAAAAGGAACAAGAACAAACATAAAAGAAAGGATACACCACAATCAAATGCTTGAGAGGCTGCTGAAAGGCAGGCCCTTGTGTTCACTGGGCAGGAACAAGAAATTCCCTCTCTCAGTCAGGGAGGCACGACCGATGGCAGCCGTGGTGTGACTGAAAACCTCAAGTTTCACAGATTCATTTGTGGCATTCAGAGCCTGACCCATGACGTATCCATTCTGGGTAGAGGTGTCCCTACCAATTTGTTGGGCACCATAAAGTCACTTGGCACAGCACAAAAGCAAGCAAGATACAATCTTGCTCAAAAGACATATTTTTCTGAAGCAGAAACGCCCCAAATGGCCGGAAGGTCATTTCAAAGTGGTGCAAAAATACAGATCTATTCCTAAAGCAATGTTTCTTTCTATATCCATATTTTTTTCAATGATGGATTAATGTTGACAGGCTACATGGACAAAGTGTTTTAGGGAAGGATTGGAAAGGATTTACTGCTGCTGGTGAGAACGATAACAGTGGGCTGCCACTGTGAGATCCAGCCAGCTCCCTGCTCTGCACTTAGCACTGAGAACATTTTTCCAACACTTCCATTCAATCATTTACTATTCATTGCCAATTAGCTTGATTGACAGCTGCGATTTGCTCAACACACTGTCAAAACTAATAGTCCAAAGGTCCTTGTGAGCAGAACCTTAAACTGTTCTCTTTGGCAAAGGAAACTGGGTTAATAATCCAGGTTGCAAAATGATCCTAAATATGCCTTTGTCTTATTCGTGCTACACAAACCTTGGAAGGTTTGTCCTTTGCATAGCTGCTCCACAGTTTGAAATTTCTTACCTCTCAGTGACCATATTAATAGGAAGGACACATACAGAGAACCACTGTAGCAATGACCTCTCTGAAAACCTGATCTTGTGGAAAGGACCAAGCTTTAACTGGCTTCCAGCTCCCACCGTACTAAACCATGGCAGAAATAAAACAGTTCTGGCTGTCCAGCATTTTCCCAGCACAGCACAGGGCCATGCCATGGCATTAAGGGACACCAGGGTTACATGTTGCCTAATTTAAAACACAGGCTTCTGTGCTAGGGAAAAAATAAAGGAAAAAAAAAAGAAGAAAAGAAAAAGCAGCAGCAGTCCTAGGGGCAGCAGAGCCAAGGTGAGCAGTAAGAAATGTGCTGAGCTGACCAGCTCACAGCAGCTCAGCCATTAAATGGCCCTCAGGAGAAGCAGTTATGGCCAGAGTCACACCTGGCTGCAGTTGGCCCAGTGCAGGTCACAGAGCCCCCTGTCCCCACAGCCACTGCCTTGTGCTCCCGTCCAATCTGGGGGTAAAACCACAAATTCAGAGTGCGTCCTGTTGTAACAGCCCCTGATAAATACTGTGTCCTGTGCAACTCACAGAGCTGCCAGGGATGGGTTTTAACAGGCAACATCTCATTACCAAAACACGGTCCTGCCCTCTCCAGTTAAACACTGAGGAACAGCGTGTGCTGCTTCCATCGCTTCTCCTCCAGTTCTGTGCCAGCCATGAGCTATCTTTAGACACTTGACAGAAAACTGAACAACAAATGGGTGTTCATAAAGCATCATTATTCAAAAAGATGCTGGGAGGACTTTTTTCCTCCTCTCTCTTTTAGTCTTCGCTCTCCTTTATCTTTCTTATAGAGATATCTGAGGTAGAGGGGGAAGGAGCAAGAAGAATCATACAAAGTTTTGAAAAACATTCTCTCAAAGGAAAATAAAATGAGTCATCTGAAGATTTGGGCAGAAGCTGCAAAAGGCTTGTTTTTCCCAGTAGAGCTGGGATATAAATGTGATTTTAAAATGTTTCCCAAAACTTTGAAGAAAGCTATAATCCCACCTGTCAGGCAGCAGACTAATGGATTTAAAGAAGGTGGATTATAAATTTGCTTTTAAGGATGGTTTTAGCGTACATAATTGCAGGTTGAAGTGTTTCTCAACTCTCTTCCTGGTTGTTCTTACACTCCCCAGTGGAACACGCTGCTCCATACTACATTATGAACCACTTTTAGTCGTGTTTCATTAAATATTTATTTATTTGAAACAGCCATGGTCTGTATTAAGGTTTCTCCTTCGCACAAACAGATTTGATGGGATAACATGCAGCTTGTCTTTGTTGATGGGTTTTAGGGAGAAGAGAATGAAAGCAACAACTACGGCTTGGAGCAAGATGGGAAGTCTGAAAGCACCAGGAATCCTCAGGCTGCAGCCAGCAGCAGGAAGATGTTACTGCAAGCTGTGCTCCAGGGTAGAGCTGAGCCCTGCTCAGTGCGAGCAGGTGTTGTGCCGAACCTGGCCACATCCCAGCCCACCTGCACCGCGGCGCTCCCCGCATCCCGAGCAGGGACAACACTAGATGTCACTCGCTCCCTGTGCAAGCTGCACTTGGACTCCCCCGCCGGGAGCAGCAGCAGGAACCTCCAGAGGACAGAAAAGGCCAAAATGAAAATACTTTCTGCAGCCATGGCAACCAAGAAGTACTGAGGCTGCCGCTGCTCGGAGATCAAGGAAGAAATATTTTCCCCAAATCAAGGAAAAGTTCTTCCCCTGACACTGAAGCATCTACATAGTTCCCGCCACTTCAAAATTTCCATTGCAAAAAACCCAAAAAGAAACAAACGAAACCCTCGGTTCTGTTTGTTTCTGCAAGACCAAATCATGTCCCCATTCAAGGAAAGAGAACATGGTGTCAAGTTTGCATAAACTCCTATTAAGCAATCAAATGCAATGCATGCAGATGGTGCCAGAAGATCTCAAGACAGTTTTATAAACATAGATGAATTAAGAAATGACCTTATGAACTCACAGAGCACTATTTGCATTTCAAGAGACAAGGAAACCAAGATGCAGAAATCAGGGAGCAGAGCCAGAAACAGAACTGATTATCCAGTTCTTCATTAAAGCCACTTATGAATTTTAATATACCTTAGCTTGCATATAATTTTTCCTCCTCTTGTGTCTTTTGATAAGAAGCAGCTGTGAACAGTTGCTTAAGACTTTCAGGTACACAGGGAGCTTGTCTTTTGGGAAAGACACCACATAAGACAGAAAATCAAAACATGTAAAGCCTCCCTGAAGCACAGCCTTTGAATTTTATGTTGACTGACTCACAATCCACCGTTTTCTTTAATAGACCAGCTTGTGCTGGTGTGTTCATCCGTGAACAGCTCACCTCTACCACACCCTGAGCACGAGACACCGCGGCACTATTTACTTTTCTAAGGTTTCATCCATTCTCCAGTAAAAATTGTGCTGTTAACATCCTCCTTTGTTTAGATACGACTGTTATAGGTATCACATAATCCAAAAGAGGATCAAGCTCTTTTAAAAATATTCCAATTCCAGCCTAGAGCACTCAAAGGGAGGGCCACCATTAACGTAACCTAACTAGAAGTGAGGGCAGCCGCCAGCCTGAACGGGGACTGCTCCGAGATTGAGTCCTACCTTGAGAGTTTTCACAGCCACTGTCAGGTTGTACTTCTTCCAGACTCCTTCATAGACCTCTCCATACTGGCCTCCCCCCAGTTTGTGCTTCATGGTGATGTCGGTGCGCTCGATCTCCCACTTGTCGTAGTTGGGCGACACGCCGTAGATGGTGGGCTTGTTGCGCTTGGGCGCCGGGTAGTGCAGCGTGGTGATGAGCCCATCTGCCACGGTGGAGTGGTGATGGACCAGCTCTGCCAGGGTGTTGAAGCGGCTCTCTGAAGACACATAGAGCTGGGAACCAAAGGGGAAGGGAAAAGCTCGTTCAGGTAATGCTCCTCGGAGAGCTCGTGCATAGGAGCTGCGTTACAAAGTTGTGAAAGCAAAATGTGGTGTTGCTTCTGCTTGAGCCATGGAACTGTGAGCTCCAGAAGCTCTGTAACCAGCTCCAGAGCCCAGAACAACCAATGCTTACATGGGAAAGGCATGGATTCAGGAGAAAATACATGCACTTTGCCAAAACAACAGGGCAGAAATAGCTGCAAATAGCACTAGACTGGCATGCTGTTGCTTGAGATGTCTTTTTTCAAAAGGCTGGACACTGGGACATATCCTGGAGAGTATGGGGGGGTTGTCACCTTCAGTGTCTTGTCTTCACTATTACTGCCTGGGTTATGAAAGCTGCACCTGCCTAAATTCTCCCTCAAGTGTCATTGGCAAACCAGAGCTTTCCCTGCTTTAGGCCTGAATTTCTGCAGAGCTTTAGCATGAAGTCAGGAGCTGGTCTGTTCCATCCCTGTGATGGGCACTAATCAATAGCACAGAAGGAAAATCATTACCACTGAATGAAAACCTGCTGCGAGGCATGATAACCTGTATTTGTTACCTTCTTAACATTTATACACAAGATCCATTTTAAGCCTAAAATCCTGCTAAAGATAATGGACAACTGATTCCCTCCCACCAGAGATGTGTGTTTCCAGTTTTCATCCTCAAGCCCAGTCTTCTTCCAGACAAGGTGAAAAAAAGCTAGAAATTGAATTATTTGAAAAGTGCTGGTAACACCTGAAGGAGATGGGGAGAAGTCTTTGTATCAATATGCATTTTCCATCACAGTCTAGCCTACAACACGGAAGATGGAAGAGCTCCATTTCTCAAAAAGGACCAAGGTTTGGCAAAGGGTAAGGTTGCAGGAAGAGCAGCACCCAAATTCCTGTCTACTCCACACACTAGTCCTACTGCTCACATCACATGCCAACAGCTATGATCAAACTTTCCAAACGTTTCTGACATGCTGGATGTACACTCAACAATTTCTGCATGTGCACTGGCCATCTGTTTGGGATTTCAGGAGGCTGGGAAGTTGATAGGGCTGCCAGGCATCCAAAAATCCTAGACTTAGGGTAAAATTCTGCTTCTTCCACCTAGACAGAATATTTGGATGGAAAAATAAAATGCATCTGTGAAGCTCCAGCAATAAGAGAGTATCACCAACAAAAAAGAGAACTGTGTTTACAAGGGAAAAAAGTGTTTGCAAGAAAGGACTAAACCACCCTCAAACTTGATTAGTCTTTTTGATGAAGACTGGAAAATAATGGTACCCTCCAGGGGAGCATGTTCACAGCTCTCCACCAGAATTAAATCAGATATTCTTTTGATATCTCATTTCAACACTGGCTAAAAAAATCTCCCTCAAATGAAAAAAAAACCCTACAAAAACCTACAACGCTTTTCATGATCAAACAGGTACAATCACCTTAAAACCAGATGTTTTTAGAACAGAAAAGTGGCAACATAAGAGGCTGTTACACCTGCTTGGTGTGAGTGACCAAGCATTAGCCACTACAACCACAATTTAGAACAAGCTATGCCCCTTTGGGAACAACTTGAAGTACTTGCAGTGGTATAAGCAGTTCCCCTGTTACACTGAGCATTAAAATCTAAAAATATGGATGCAGAAAAAGCTGAACTCCAGGATTACTTGGAAGTATTAGAGGCGCATGGAGAAGGAAGCTCCCCCATGGTTTTATGACAAGTTATATCTCATGAAAATTAGAGATATCTGCATTTAGTGTGACAGATTGTATGATCCTGTTACAGAAGGAGAAATAAACTAAATAAATGGCCAAAGATTTTAGAGAAAAGCTGCAGCAGGATGAGGACAGAACAGGACTGCCCTGTCCAGGCCACAAAAACAACACTTCATGCCTTAACACTCATGAAGTTTTCCATTTACATTAAGATAAACTTCCACCATTACACATGTTTATTCTGTAGGCAGGTTTTTTCCTCTCACTGATGACACTCAACAAAAAACCATGTGGTGCTGCTGACTTGTACTCTCACAGAGTGTGACAGACCCAGCATCTGAGCTTTGCAGGGACTCAAGTTTGCTTGCTGGCTATGTTGTGGACACGTTATTTGGTCAATTTTTGTGTATCAAACAAACCATAAACACCAGTCCTCTTTTAAGGGGCTCTGCTTGCACAAATGGGCTGCTCATCTGCACTCCTGCCACCAGACCACATCTCTTTTTCCTGGCTGGGGTATTTTGTACAGCTGGTTAAACTGGCCCATGCTAACCTCAGCACATCCTGAATCCAGTGGCAGTCCCGCTCCCCACTCAGCAGGCAAAATTGAACATCCACACCAAAAAATCCATGGAGGTTCAAGTCTGCATCCAATTCAGCCACTGGAAGATCCAAGAGACTCAAGCAGGACCCCAGTCCTGTCTCCTTCCTGCTGAGGACAGCAGGATTTGAAGAACTGGCTGGACAAGGCTATTTATTCAGTTGGGTTACTCAATAGAAGGTTCTCCCTCAAGTACTATCAAACCCAGGAAAACCAAGGCCTCTGTACCACGGAAGTGGTTTACCAGATGACAGGCTGCACTGTGCCAGCCAAATCAAGAAAGGTCACTTTTAATACCTTCCTTAAAAAAATCCCAACCAACAAAACAAAACATTAGAGGGTGGTCCAAAATAAGATGATCCATTAAAGTGGGAAATAAAGAAAAAATTCCCAGAGGTTTTTTTTGAAGCGGGCCAATGCATTCAACATCATCTGTACTAAAATTAAGATGTACAAACCTCTGATCTCTCTAGTCTCTTCAATTTTCTCCCAGAAAGAAGTCTGGGTAAGGCTTTGCAATGCAGGACACACCACTGAGCTGAGCAGCAGCTGCTCCACATGTTCCTCTAATACCTCTTTCTCCCGAAGCGTGTTCTGTCAGGCACAGGATATGATCCCACCAAAGCCATTCATCCTTACTGCAGCACTGGGAGATATTAAATTCCCTGGACAGGCTGACTAATGATACAGCAGGCTGGGAGGGCCCCAGGTGCTCAGGGCAGTGAAGGTAAGAGCTTTCCTCCAGCATGGCCATGATCTGCTGCAAAGCTGGTAATAAATAGAGTGTGACACGAGCAGCTCAGAGCAGGACCTACTCCAGCAGCCTCCATTCTGCAGAGGGATAAACAGGGATATTGGCTGTTTCTCCTCCCAGCTCCTCAGCTTTGACAGCCAGGGACAGGGTGCTGGAAGAGCACAGTGTCCCCAGCCCAGCAGCACATCTGCCGCTGAGATGTCGCAATTCACTGCCCGGCTCGTTAACGCAAATTGAAACCAATGAGCTTTAACAGGCCAGGCTGCAAACTGCAGCTCATGATGCATGGACGTGGCAAACTGCCCCTTCTGCAGGGATGCTGGCACTTGGCACAGCAGCAGGAGCACTGTGGCTACCTCTGTGCTTGATCCTGCAACGCCCAAAAGCCACAGGTCTCGGTCACTGCTGCTGTTCAATTCTGTATTTCCAATTACCATGAGCTGCAGATCTGCTTTAATGAGTTGTTCCAACCTGCACTTTGCTTTTTCTCAAAAACACCGATGCAAGCAACTTTGTGGAAAACGAACAGTTAACCTGGCTAACACAGACCTGAATGGATTACTGGAGCTCTGCAAAACTGTTTTTCTGGGATAAAAACAGCTCTGCTGGGATGAAAGCCTTCATATGCCAAACTCTATTACAGCTCAAATGGAGAACATGTGCTATCTCCTCACGGACACACACTTATTTACACCAACCCAAGGAGCCTTCGGTTCAAAACGTTCACATGTGAGCACTGCTCATCTGCCAGCATTTATGGGAATAGAAGGAATATCCACTACAGAGACAGGAGGAGGAATAATATTCCAGATTGCCATGTAGTCCTTCAAGTATGCTGCATGTCAGCACTTCACAGAGCTGATGCTGACCACAGAGAGTGTCTACATGGGAGGGAGAAGGAAGAATCAAAATGCCATAAGTTGGAAATTTGTTGCCTTAAATAACATGGTCAGAATTGTCTCAATTACAACCCATTTGTTAAAGCAGACAAAAAGTAAAATCTGGTTATCTTATCTGAGGTTTTAGGGTGCTGAATCTGATAAACAGGAAACACAGGGTACTGGTTCCCTGTATTTTCATAACAAAGATTTTGCTGTCAGCTTTGCTCTAAGAAGAGTAAAGGTCTCATAGGACAAAGGAAAATTTGGCACAGTGGACTGCTACTATACTTGATTACTTTTTTTTCTTTTGAAGAAATTTAATGGCAGAGAATCTGTCATCTATTAGATGCTGGCAAGAAGAGCCTCAGCAGCCATGCTCTAGACCCACACTTCAACTTCTGCACAGGATCTAAAGAGACACTGCTTAAAATAGATTTGTTAAAAAACAACATTTTCCAAATTCCAATGCCAGTGGAAATGTTTCCATGAAATCAAAACAAAAACCTGTGGAAAACTACACTTTTATGCTAACATTTCTCTGCAGCATCCACAAAGCACAGCATTGCACCACTGCTACAGCACACAACAATCTAGGGAAAAAATGAAGGAACTGGGGACAAAGCCCATATAAAAGTGAAAGTGCCTACCCGTCTCCAATGATCACGCTGAAATACTGTAGAGAAATCAAAACAGTAGTTAAAAATACTGCAGAATACCTCAGAAAGCATTCTGTCCCTAATATTTACAGGATTATTAGCAACAGGCGCTGACTTTTCTGATTTGACAGTCAGAGATTATCTTTTGAACATAAGGGACAAGATTTCTCAGGATCTCTTATTAACGATTTATTAGATTCTGCTCTGATCTACCTCTAATATTTTCTCCCTTAAAGAAAGGGATAAAATGTTTCTGCATTACATAGTTTTCTACAGGAACAGCACTGTTTTGTCCCAGCCACGTCAGAATCTCACAGTTTACCCTAACTACACACCATGAGCCCTGCTTCCAGAGCTCAGAACCGCTCAGTTCCATTGCTACTGCTCCACACCAAGTATCCCAGCGACGTTTGCAGAGCCTGGAGCCTACCTTGCCATCGGAGGCAGTGTTGATCCTGTAGTGGTAGACCCTGCCCTCGTAGCGCAGGGAGATGGATCTCTGCCCGGGGCTGCTCTCACTCTCCCGCACCAGGAAGCTGCCGTTGATGCCGCTGCTCAGCAGGTACTCGGCGGCGTTCCGTGACACCGGCCCGTGGTACCACGAGTGCTTCTCCAAGCTGTTCACCGGGGTGATGTAATTGCTGGGGACCCAGCCCTGCCCGTTCTTGGTCTGAGCCTCACACCACTCCCCATTGTGATTGTAGCCCAGCACACGGAGCTTTTCACCTTGGGGAAGAGAAAATGGATTTATGGAGCAGGCTCCAAGCTCGCTAGGGCCCCATGGAGGGCTGAGGCTTAAAGACAGGAATTGCTAAGTCGTGATGAAATAGCAAAAGAAGCTCTCGTCTTCCGCCTCTCGGACCCCAGCTTATCTCTCTGTAACCCCATAGGTCACTTTCCCTTAACCCCTACTATTGGACAAGTTTGGATCCCCTTATACCCTATAAAAAGGGGCTGGTTTAGCCCATTCTGGTTAGAAGAGCCATCGCTGGAACCCTTCACAGGCCCCTCAATAAAACCATCGCTGTGGAACCCCAGGACGTTTTCTTCTCCTCTCCCGCATCTGTTTCCCTACTAGCCTGAGTGCCTTAACAAGCAAAGAGCTGGAATCCTAAGAGAGCTGAATCACTAAAGAGCTGATATCCACTAAGCTTGCTAAGGTAGCCAGGGGTTGAGAGTGGCCTGGGTACTCAGACACTCCGTCCCCATGAAGGACTGAGCTCTCCAGCCTGTGCTGCCTGCTCAGGGGCAAATTAGCCCAGCAGAGAGTTGGGATCAGCTTTAGACATGACGAGCCCGGGAGTTGAGGACAAAGATAAATTCTTTCTGCCTAGCAGATCATTAAATAATCTTCTATAAGAATAGGTATCTGACTCAGCAGGGAGCATGTGTTTCTCTTCAAGCTTGAGTGGATCTCTCCAAGCCAAATAAAGTCACATGCTTCAGATTTTTAGGCTCTCCTGCAGTTCTGCACCAGCTCCAATAGAGCTCGAGTTTAAAAAATGAATCCAGCAAATTTTATTTGAACTGAGTTGGCTTGTTGGAGCTAGGAAAGAACTGGAGTGGATAAACAATTAAAAATAATTTCAATTAGGAAGGTAAGTAGATGTGACTTGGAGTACATACAGTGTTTTCTTTCTCAATCCTTCTGGTCCTTATATCTGTACAGTCATTTTTCATACAGGGACTGTGTTTTGGAGAACTGTGAAAATAAGAGGCTAGCCTCCAAAATCAGCTTAGTTTAATTTCTCAGTTCAAATTCTTGATCCTAATGGAGAATTTAGTTTTGACAGTTTCTTGCCCAATGCAATAAAAAAGACAGTTATAACCTTTAAAAAGGTCATGACTCTGTGAAATATTTGTATTTGTTTAAGATGATTTCCCACAGTAAAAAAAAAATTCCACAGGGTTTGGTGTAAAACTTAATTATTTCACAGAGACCTTCCTTCCTACACCTTCTCCCACACTCCCAGTGGAATTCTGGCCAGTGACCTTACCTTTAGTTATGCTGAGAGTGTTGTCCCCACTCGCCACAAAATCATACAGTGCAACAAAGAGATGGGGGTCATTTTCACTGGGGCAGGAGAGGAGGTTTTCCTTGGAGTTCCAGCGAGCTGCTTCGCTCAGACCCTGCGGCTCAAAGTCTGACACTACTGGTCTCTGAAGGGCTTCTGCAGGACAAAGAGGGAGAGAAAGGAAAAAGCAGGTTCATTTTGGCTGATAAATCCATCTGGCCAACCCACACACTCCGACTTTCTAAGTTGCATTGTTTCATGACACGTGTGCTCCTTGTGCGTCAGAGGACAGATATGGACAGTGCCTTAATGCAGACCTCCTGCCACATAGGCAGGACACTCTTGCTCCAGAGCTGTCCCCAACCCTCCCAGAGAGCCCAGCTCCTGCCTCTCAGGAAATGCAGGAAAGGGAAAGCCCTTCTCCATCTCTCCAGTAAATGCAGCTCACGTAGGCTGTTTGCTGCCTGTAAATCCTTTGGCTCACACCTAACTGCTGGAATGGTTAGATTTGAAAACAAACCCAAGACCTTTAAAAGGTAAATCCCTTAATTATCCTATAAATGAAATGGCTAGAACGTGCAGCAAATGGAGCCAAGCAAGGTGAGATTTATAAGACATGGTATTTAAGAAGGAGTTAGGTCTTTCTGGTCTTCACAGTTTTTTTAATCATTTCTCTTCTTATTTGAGAACAAGGCAGTATTTTTTGTTGCCCTCTCTCCTGCCCATCACTCTCAATCGACAGCAGTGTTGAGCATACTTCTACATTTTTAGGAACCCTGAGACAACTCCAAAGACAGAGATTCCTGAAAACTGAGCTTTACAGGTGAATAAAAACCAACCTCCAAAGTTTTTCATAGCCTGCAGCATATTAGGCATGTAATATTCAGTAAGTATCAGGCAAGTCCCAATACATCAGGGAATTTTACTGCAGTTGCTCCTGCAAGTCCTTCACTTTGGGGCATGACTGTAGAGTTTGGAGCAGAAATGTTCCAGATAATTGTGCCCCCTCACTCTTTAACACGCTACCCCCAGATGTGCTGGCAGCACCATGCCTGACTGTAGTGACACAGAGCCAGGACAATAAGTTGTGAAACTCCTGTGTTTTGAGGGGTCATTCTCCATCTGGATGAGTCTGTTGAGCGAGGTCACAGAGCTGCACACAAACCATTGCGTCAGTGCAGCCCTGGGGACAGGAAACGCGGCACTGTCACTGCAGCCCCGTGCCCCATGAACTGCCCTTCGTTACAGCAGGAGCCCCTCTTCTGCACACACAGGGCTCGGGACACAGAAATTCCATGCCAAGTGTTTCTTAGACTGTCAGGTCACCTGGGAGCACAGAACTCTGTTTATACCTGCAATACTCAGTAGCATTGTGCTACTACACAGATGCAAT
Organism: Molothrus aeneus; assembly: GCF_037042795.1. Taxonomy (NCBI): domain Eukaryota; kingdom Metazoa; phylum Chordata; class Aves; order Passeriformes; family Icteridae; genus Molothrus; species Molothrus aeneus. Next base: position 6,810,910 of record NC_089664.1, on the reverse strand, counting down.
CCTGTCAAAACATGGTTTTAACACTACTGCTTGTTTGGCCTGGAAATTGAGTATAAGCTGTGCCAGCAAACCAGTGAAGAACTGATGCAAATGACATCAGAAAAGGCATGGAAGTTTAGTGTGGACTGGGACATGTCCAAAATATGTTCCCAATGGGGAAATGCTAAAAAAAAATATCCCACCAACCCCCCAAAATTCAACCCTACAAATCATAACAATACACATTATTTTCTAATATCATTTTTGATAGTGGAAGTGCAAATAGTAGTGCTGGCCACAATTTACCCAAAGACAATCTGGCATCCTTGATGTGTTGGTCAGGTGATCACTAGTAAAGGCTCTCTGGATGGTTATTTATGTACATAAGTACTACTGTATTCCTTGGAAAAAGTATATGATGTATGTGAGCAAAATAGCAAATACAGACACTGCTGTGCCTATTTTCCTAGCCAAATAGTAACTGCAGGGAGATATATTTCCATAGTGAATCAGAGCAGTTAAATAATTCCACTTTCTAAATGATTCCACAGTCAGAAAAAGTGATAGCGTGTTGGGGGGTTATTTTAAAGCACCCTGACATCCTGGCTTCCTCTTCCTGTGTCCTGCAGGAGAATATGTTTTAATAGCCTGGGTTTCCCTCAAGAGTGAAAATGAGACAAGAAACAGAAAATCCACTTTCAGAAATTAAGCTATAATCATTTTACCATGAAAATGCTTTGAAGCCCACTAAGCTCCCTTATCAAACACAGGGCACTAGAGTGATGGGAGATACTCCAAGGAATCAAACCATCAGTGAACACCTGGAACAGACAGACAGCAGAGCTGCAAGAGACAGACACACAACCTCAGCAAGCAGCAATGCTGTGATGCTCTCCCCCAAATAAGGGACAAACCAGCACTCACTGCTCCGTGGGATGGACCATAAACTCCGTTAGGAAGGAAAATGCCTCCCACACGGGGCACTAATTCGACAGGAAGGCAGGAAATCCAAGGCAGGCTCCCCTCCAACTCCAGCACATCACAGCCCAGTGAGGATGGCTCAGGCACAAACAGGGACGGGGATGTGGGAGCAAAGCCAAGCGCTCCACAAGAATCCCTCCCTCATGCCCAGGCCGCGGTGAGGCTGGGACTGACTCACTACACAGGGATGCCAAGGTATGTGCTTCAATTCAGCTGTGAGACTACACCATGCCAGTGCCAGCAACACCCACGAGCGCGGTACGGAGTCAGGGAAGGCTGGCTGTGCTCAACAACATTCCTACAGACACTGACTCAGGAATAACACCTGCAACAGCAAGGACCTGCAGGAGCAAGGGCTGTTAAACACACCCACACGAGAATTTGCTAAGCTGGAAAACCACAGCGGTCTCCCAGTGAAATCAGGGGATGCTCACACCCTCTGTCTCTCCCAGTCTGACCCTCCTGTGCAGCCACGGGCACCCCAACAGAGGTGTGGGCTGTGTGTGGACGTGCGGAGCAGGAGAGCAAGATAGGGACATGCCAGACAACTCCTGGGCTGAGTGGGGCTGGTTTTTCCAGAAGGTAGGAACCCCAGGTTAAGAACTGGGGTGGGGAAGGTGGTGAATGAAGCCTGAAGAGTGTCCAGAGAGGGAGGACGAGGCCCTGAGTCAACACAGAGAAGAGCGTAAAGGAAAGAGCAGAATTGTGGTGACCCGAGTGTAGCAGAAGCTTGATAGACCGTGACAAAACACACTTTTAAAGGTCTGGGCCCCAAGAGGAGACTGTCAGCAGACTGAGGACACAAAACCATGAAGCGAGAGAAGCAGACAGGACACGTCCATCTGGGAGCCACGTACAGCCGGCTGTCAGCAGCGTTTATCCCTCTGAGCAATTCTCCAGCAAATCTGCCCAGACATTCCAGTCCTTCAGAGCAGGAATTAGACATTGCTGCTCCTACATATTGAGAGTCTTTTTCAACACACAGCTCCTTCACCTCCTACTGCTGGTTTTAACTACAATTTTACAGCACTGCTGAGATCTTCAGTGGGCCAGGTTCCTCCTAATAAATCAGCCTGGCTGCTGTACCTACAGGAGGCCATCCTGGCACGGTGATGGGGCAGGAAGCGAGCGTAATTCAATCTGTTATCGTTGGGCTGTCCTTCCTTCCACACATCCACTTTGTCTTGTGCTGCATCCCAGCAAGGCTGCAATTTATTACTCTGCTCTGGATAACACCTGGGTTCCTGATAGGAGTCCTAAAGCAGCACTGTAATTCAGTTCTCCACTAACATCAACTAAATGATGACTCTTAATTAAAGCGGTGCAGACTTTGAAATAAGACAGCAGCAGCTTGCATTTTGAGGCATTAGCCATAAGAATGTCATCATTTCCTCCCTAATTTTTTTTCCCAGAAGGTATTTATGCTTGCACACTAAAAGGTTTCGTAAGTGTAACTATCTCCTACTCATTACTGTTCATACAAAGCCATGAATCATTGTTAGGGGCTGTATGAGAACTTCTCATACATGAACAATTCTGGTCTAGATGAACGCAAGCAAATTTCCTTCACAATGCAAGAGAAGGGCTGGAAAACAGGCAGGAGCACAGAATTACACTTGGCTCCTGCAGAGCTGACTGCGAGGCAGTCCCGAGGGAAGGAGGAGACCTCCTGTCTCCCTAAAAAACAAACATCCTGTGGGCTTACAAACTGTGCTGGCATTTCTTCCACAAGGTTTGTAGAGCAAGGGAGTGCAGAACACATCTACTAATCTCTTTGGAAACACAGCACATGCCACCTAAGCCTTCTCTTTTCCCTACATTCCCTCTACTCCCCTTTTCCCCTGGAATAAATTATGATAAACAGCAATGCAGATTTAATACTTCCAAATGTTTCCCACCATGAGCACATATGATGGAGCAGCTGCCTCTCTGTCTCAGTATTGTTCCTTAGTGGCCCTCACAGATTCCCTATGCCTGATGGAATATGGATTTAAATATAAAATTAAAGAACCTGTAAAGCAGATCTTTCCAAAAAGAAGGAGGGATTCATGTTTTATTTCAGACTCATCCCTCCAGTGAGATCAGGCTCAGCCTCTGCTGTTACCCTCTGCACAGCCCAGGCCACAGACCCTTCTGCAACAATGGCAATTGCTGGTTTTCCTGCTCTTGGCTGATATTTGGAAAGTTCACCTTCTTAGAGCCAGCATGAGGATAAATACCACTTTTTAAACATTGTGTATTTATACACAGAGATGAAGCAGTGCAGAAACTGATCCAGCCCCACTCCCCTGAGCTGAGCCACTCCTCCAAGAGATGATTCCATCATTTCAGGGCTTTTAATGTCATTTTTTGTTTTGTTGGTTTGTTTGTGGGTTGCTCTGTTGGGTTTTTCATCAAGTTCATTCTTACACAGACTTGTAGGCTCTACCTGAACTCATTCACTGAGTTTATTCCATTTATAACCCCTCAGTGACATGGCAAACATCATCTTTCTCCAGCCAGGTAATCACAGCTGTAAATGGATGGAGTAGAACAGTGGGTATGGCAGAAATCTGAACTTTACTCCCAAATCTGCCACTGAGTTCTGCCTGACCTTAGACAATAATGTCTGGGAGAGGAAGAATAAAGAGTAACTAGATTCAAGTGAACTTCAATGACACTTCAGTACTTCTGACTACTTCACTTTTATAGCTTTTGGTTTTGTTTCCTTCCTGGAGGAGCAGAAGTAGGAAAGTCTGTCTGATTCTGAGCCCTGGGGCAGGGAAAGCACCAAGCAAGAATCATCAAGATTTACTGTTATATTCCCTTGTTTTACTAAGCAGCCCCACAGACTGCTCAGGGAAGGGCTGACGTGTCCGTGGATGATCAGTGTCAGGTCTCAAACCAGTTACAACTTTTCCTGTGAAATGATAATCCTTTCCCTCACCACATCCCACGGAAAACTGTAGCAAGCACCATCAACCAGATTTTTGAACAAATAAGAACCACTGGAACAAGCACACAACAAAGAAGCCACTGCAAAGCCAGAAATGTGGATAACAGCAAGAACTCTAGTGAGTGGTGGTAGATGAGAGGCCATGAGGTGAGGAGCAGAAAATAGCCAAGGAAGAGATGAAATACAGAAAGGAGGCAGCAATTCCAGGTTAATGCATTCGCTCTCCCAAGCAGGGGCAGATGATTCTGCTCTCCCAGTGACATTGGGGCAGATGAGTCACTGTGCTGCCAATTTAGGCCTGGCTTAATGTGTGCCCAAATGCATTACAGAAATCCCTCTCCAGGAACAGGGCAATGGGTACAGGCTGCTGCTCCTCCCCAGGCTTGCCTACTCTAGCTGTAACAAGACATGCTAAAAGAAATAAATTAGGAAGAGGGGAAAAAAACCAACCAAACAAACAAAAAAACGCAAAAAAAAAACCAACCAAAAAGAAGAGTCAGTCTGACAACTGGCAGGACAGGAGTCTCTTCAGTTAAAAAACAAAAGGACTTTACTAGTGTCCCCCAAATGTTTTTTTTCTAAACTTCACAGAGAACACTGACAGGTTTTAAACAAGGCTTTTGCCTTTCAGTCGCAGAGCCAAGCCCAAAAAGGCAGCAAGACTATTCCAGCCCCTATTTGGGACATGGACACATTCTGTTTTCCTGATCAGATTGGCAGCAGTACTCGCTGTGCCTCTTCCCTTCTACTCTTTACCCTTTCTTGGTGTGAAGTGGGTGAGGAATTATTCACTTTGGCAAAGGCAGACAGGAGAAAGCAGATGAGAGAAATTCAAATCTGTCACATTTTAAAATAATATTTACTAGTGGGAATAGAAATGAAGGCAAAGAAATGCCCAGCTCAAACATCAATATGAAAACTCAGTCATTGTTAGAACCAGTTTGAACTTATTTTTGATCAAGTTAAGAGAAGATTTCAGCTTTTCCAGGGAGCAGGACAGTCTGCCCTTGCACAGCAGCACATGGGCCACAGCACCTGCCAGCCTCCACACCACACACAGAGCATCTCCAAACAACCCTCGTTCCTGCAAACTAACAGAGCATAAAAGCCTTTCAGAAGGGACCACCATGAAAAGAAAACCACATTTCTGATTACTTGGTCAAAGGACATGTACACCTACACACGTGCCTGACAACAAATCAGCCTTACAGCAAATCCAGACTCAGCACAATATTCTCCAGAAGTGTGTTTGAAAATATAACAAATAGACTTGATTTTGTTACATCCCACGCTATTCATCAACCAAGAACTGAATTATTTCTGTTAACATATGAATACAAAAATAAGGAATTAAGTAAAATTTCAGCTATCCTCCTGGCTGCAACTGGTTTTCCAAGCACCTAATGGACCTTCCAGCCTTTAAGCAGTTAGAGTTAAATCCTCCAATGATATCACCATCATCTCATTAATTCTCTCTTTCAGAGGCTGAGGGATGTGCATGGAAATGGACTGGCCATCACAGGCTGTTCACAGGGATCCAGGAGCAATGATCCAGAGTTTCTGACCCTTGACACAACCCTGCCCCCTCCTCATGATCTGCCAAGCTTAAAATAACAAATCCATATGTAAAAACTTGTTACATTCTTAAGGGCAACACAAGCAAATGGATTTCACTTGTGCTCTTGGAATTCAGGAGTCTGGGACAAGCCACCACCGTTCCTTTGGAGGACTCCTCAACAATGATTTCAACCTCACAGTGATGTTTATAAGAAAGCTGTCCAGGAAAACATTCAGCTTTAGAAAGGAGTAACAGAAAATCCTGATATTTTAAACTTCTTTTTCCTCAGCAGAGTATCTTACCCTGCTCTCCAGGAGTTCCCCAATCAATTATGGGGGTTCTGGGCTGTCTATGTCCTGACTGCCACATTAAGGTTGCAGTTGCCACATTTGTATGCCTTTAACATCAACTCTGAGACTGGCTTTGGGTTTGCCCCATGCTGAGGTGAGAAATGAGACTGAGCTACCTTGAGATCGAGTAAAAGTCGTTTCAACATGCATTTCCCATTCCATCATAAAAAACAAATATACAACCACAGTCTCAGGGAAGCAGGAGGTGGAAATACTACAATATTAATTGTGTTCAACATTCTTAACTCATACTGCCTATACAGCCAAGTCCAACTATGCTCTAATCCTATTATGAAACTGCATTGCAAATTGGGGAGGGGGGGAGTGGCTGTAAGGAACACAAAAGAGAAAACTTGCAGAAAGAGTCAGGGCAACACCCTTGTAACATCATCCTTCAGCATTCATTTCTGCAGAGGGAAATGAGGCCCCAGATGCTCTGCCTGCTCTCCCAGGGCTGTGTTGAAAGATCCAGCAGCACAAACAGGAGGCCCAGCACAGCTTGGGGCTCCTTCTCCACACACACCCTGAGCAATACCAGAGGGGAGGGAACACAGACAGAGGCTTTGTATACTTAAAAGATCGCAGAAGAATTCAGTCACATAAAAACATCAAAATTATTCATGCATCTGCCCACCATTTGGTTTCTGAAACTTTAAATAAGCAGAAAAAGTCCTCTGGACAATGTTCTTTGATTTTAGAGAGCAGAAAAAATTCCTCAGAGTCACTGAATGTATCCAATAAATACAGACTCTCGATCCAAAACTTCTTCAAGTGAGTTTGCCACGAGCAGCCATTTGTAGATTTTGAGATTCCTAACCTATGAATTTCCGAGGGCCGTTTCTGCAGTGAATATTTGAGAGTTGAGCAACAGCGACTTGCGATAGGCCCCTGGAAATCAGCTGCTGCCTTCCGTGCCTCTGATTTGATGAGTTAGCACGGTCCTCCTGGCAGGAGGATTATTTTTACTGAAACAAGATCCAGGAACACAAAAGAAGTTGAAGGAGCCTGGACGTGTGGGATGGACACAGCCCTGGGAGTGCAGGGAAGAGGCTGAAAGGAGGCACCACAAGGCTGCTGTTCCAGGCAGGGTGTGAAGCCACAGCAGGGTGAAAATCTTGCTTGAGGTCACACCAAGCAAGACCTCAGCCCAAAGTCCCCCCTGCCCAGCGCGGTGCCTCTCTAGCCCAAGCTTTCCATCCAAACCAGTTGACTCCATAAGTTTAACATCTCGCTGTCTGAAAGTAACCACGGGTATGACTCAAAAATCACTTTTTAAAAGCAAACATGCAAGAAAAGTCAGTTAAACGAATGCCTGTGGGAAGCACGCTAAGAAGGGGGATAACCAAAATTGACTAATGTGTTACGTATTAACACATGCTGAAAATATTTTACCGATGGACTCATCTAAATTTTCTTGAGTATGGCGCTGGGTTTTTTCACGTCCAAAATAAGGAAGATTCCCCCCCAAGGAAAAAAAAAAATAATAAAGCTGAGGCCTGAAGATAGGGATTTGTTTATGGGCTCGGCAATAAGATCACTTGACATTTTGCAACCATAAATGGTAGAGCCGCGCTCCCTCTGTAACTGCATTAATGAAAGGCACCTGGGTCCGCACGCCGCCGGCACCGCTGGGTTCTTCACCCTGGCTCGGGAAAGCCCAGCCCGAACGTGGCCAGCTCCAAACATCCCCCAAACCTGGCCCCAGCTTAAAATCGAGGGATGAAACTCTGTCCGGGATGGTGGGACCGGGATGTGCCCCCCCAGGGGTACTCACCTTCCAGGTAGCAGCTGGAGGAGGAGGAAAGCCCCTTCTTCGATTTGCAACCCACCAATTTCAAGCAAATCTCCAACATTTTCATTTGTTAGAGTTTGGCTTCGGCTGTTCTGTTTTCCCTTCCCCCCCACCTCCTTCAGCTTCTTTTCTATGTGGAATTATCCGTTAGAAGTCTTTAAAAAAAAAAAAAAAGTCTTTAAAGATCCCGGTAAAAGTCTAAAAAAAAAAGTCTAAAACAACATATCCAGGAAAAGCCTAAAACAAAATATCCAGGAAAACTCGACGAAATCCAGCGCTCCGAAAAGCATTACAAGGGCGAGCCCGAGAGGCGGAAAATGCAGGGGCCCCGCACCTCCTCTCCCGGGGAGTTAACTCCAGCCATCTTCCCTCCTTCCCAACTCTTTTGGCGGGAGAGAGAGGAAAGGAGGCGGGGAATGAGGTGGGGGAAGAATAAAAGAAAAAAAAAAAAAAAGAATAAAAGCAGTAAGAAGAAGAAAAAAAAAAAAGCGCAGCCAACTAAGTTGGGCAGAGTCAGCGGTGCCGGCCGTGCGCGGCAGCCGGCGGGCGCTGCTGGGGCTCCGCTGCCAACAAAGGGCCCCTCACTCCGCCGCCGCCGGCCTCCATGACATCAGGCATGCAGCAACGCCCTCGCTCCTTAACCTCCTCCTGCCTGCGCCTCTCCCAGCGCCCGGGAGGCCGAGGGGGAAACCGACAGGTTTGGGGAAGAGGAGGAAAGGCGGGTGCTGGAGCTCGGTGCCGCCCGGGGAACCTTCGGAGCGCGTCACTTGACGGCCCATCCCGGGGCTGCTCGAACAGCGCCCGTGGTAACCCGGCACAGAGACAGCGGGGGAGCTGCAGCTCCTGCCCGGGACCTGTCCCACCGTCTCTGCGCTCATTACGGGCACAGCGATTCAGGTTAATGCGGTTACTGCTGCTCCTCCGGCACAAGGGCCCAAAAGTTTTCACTCTCACGCTACCTACTGTTCTTTTCCCCGGCATGTTTCTCAAGGCTACACACCAATTGATGCTCTCTGCTTATGCATTTTTTATAGATTGTTTTCTGGCATTATTCTGTGTGTCCCATTTAAACAAACATAATTTATTTTTATATTTAATCTATTTCTATTTGTATAAATTTGTATATATTTATATTTATAGATATAGTAGATATAGTCTATCTACCTACCTATCTCTCTCTCTAAAGGAGATAGCATGTTGGGTACGTATACAACTGCATTATTTCCACTCAAAAATCCCTTTTCATCTCCCAAAGCTTGGGGTGCTTTTGCTGCTTGGAGCAAGAGCTGCTCAAGGGTGCAGAGTTCATAAGGGATGCAAAACACAGAGTTTGGGGTAAACGGCCTAGGAAGCTGATCCCAGCACAAATCACCCCACAACGTGTGGAGCCCTTGGTGTGTCACACACAGAGTCAACAGAGCAGCAAATCTTCATTTTTGTCCCTGAAAACTTGCCTTCACATCTGACAGTTTATTTTGGCAAGGTTTCTGACTAGTGCTTGTGCTCTTTTGCCCTCCATGGTTTTCAAACATTGAATACTTTAGGGGAAACTCTGCATGCTTCCAGCATCTGAGGTCTGTGCCTCCGAAACAGCAAACATTGCTCAGACTCTTTAAACATTATTTTACAGCATCACTTTGCCTCAGTCTTCTGAACCATGGGGTAAAAACATGAAAGACAGCTGGGAAAAAAATCCTTGATCTCTCAACCCATACTGAACGGCAATAAGAGCATTTGTTTTTGTTTTTTTAAATACCACAAGTCCCATTTCTAGCAAAGAAATAACAGTAAGGACAGTGTGATGTTCACAGTGCTTTCACCTTTTTCTCAGAAAACACGCACATGGATATGCACATTTAATACACCAGAAAGCAGGTAGAGAACTTCAACATTTCCTCAATTCAGACAAAGAGCTGAGGCTCTCATCCCCACTGCTGGCAGCCTGCATGGACATTGGGAAAACAACAATACAGTTCTTCCTACTCTATCCCATACTCTCTCCACTTCTGGAGAATTTCTGTTTTATGGAAGCGCCAGAGTTTAAGAGAAACCAACACCTATCTACTTGTTCCTTGCCTGCCTAACAGGGAACTTGTGTGCAACTGCACTGGGGGAGTGGAAAAAAAAACCAACCAGGAAACAAAAGAGAAGTTAAACAGAGATTTGGAGGAGAAAGGTTACATAAATCACAGGAGGAGCTCAGTCCTCACATGTTTCAGCCCAGTGTCATGTTTTAGGATGAAATGAGGTTTTAAGAGCAGACCAAGCATCCTGCACTCAACTTCTTTTCCATGAGACGTGGAGCATCCCCATTCCCTACCCACCTCTCCTGCAGCTGTAGGAACTCAGAATCCCCAAAGCATTCCCTGCAGTACAAAGGCTGCCCCCCACGAGCACCACCCAGCCATCACAATTAAGGTTAATACAATGAGTGCCAGCAGAATTAATGCGGATTACATTTCTGATGAACTCCTGGGGTTCCTATTCCCGAGGAAGAATGCCTCATCTCAAATTAAATTAACCCGCCTGCAGAAGAACCTCACTGTAGGAGAAACACATCCACTTGGGGAGTTAAACACAAAGAGCTATCTGGGATAACTTCCTCTGTAGATAAACAAATTAATTCCCTTTGTGCTTCCAGGCAGACACGCTTGTGTGGTCCCTGTGCTACAAACATCATCCTTCAACATTTCCTCTTTTGTGTCATGGCAAACTGGGCTGTAAATACTTTGAGCAAATACCCTCTGCCATTCCTGAATGCCATGAAATTAACTGGTGATACAGAAATAAAAGCCATACTGGTAGTGTCACACAACCTCTGCCACTCTTACTGCTGTCAGCTATAAATCCCTCTCACATTTGTTTGTCATACACATCTTAAACAAGATCAGTCATGAAACGTGTGCAGATTTCTGGACTACAGTGACTGATGCAGCCTTCAGCTGAGGCTCTCTGCTGCAGAATGGCAAAACAATTTGGTTGGGAGCAGGCACAGAAGGGCTCCAGTTCCAGCTCCTGCTCAGAGGGAGGCTATCTCCCTACATCAGGACTTTCCAGGCTTAGAGTCTGCTGGGCAGTTAAACACTTTCTATCCTCTCACACCTACCCAGCTCTGCCTGGTTGCAAGTTTTAAGTGTTGCTTCTCCTCCTTTTGCTGTGCACCTCTGAGAAGAGCCCTTCCAGCCACCAGTGGGGTGGTTATGAAAGCTCTGGGACCCCTTCCACCCCCTCTCTCCCTCGGTCCTGGGGGGCAGTGCTGGCTCCAGCCCCCTCCAGCTCCCTCCAGGGTCTCAGCATCTGTTACAGGGGAAGGAGCTCCAGATGTGGCTTCACAAGAGCCAAAAAGAGGGAAATAATCACTTCCCTCGACCTGCTGGCTCTGCTCTCATTAATGCAATCCAGTATCCATTAGCCTTTATTGTTCATGCTCCTACAAGAGCACAAACCTATTTAGCCACAGCCTTTGTGTTTGAGCTGCTTCTATCACACAGATATTTATTCTTTACATTCTTAACTCTGCCCAGAATTTGAGGACAAGATTTTTATCCAAAAGAGAATGATCTCACACACACAGCATGACAACATGACAGCAGCAGCAAAAGGACTGGACTCCATGAACAGAAAGTGAGTTTTGGCATGATCTCATGTGTTAGCAGCTGGAGTGAATTTTGTTGCGATACTGTTAAAAACAGCTTGAGTGTTTGTCACCCATTTAAAATCTGAGCTTAATTTTGTTTTAAAATCCTCTTCTGAAACATGGAAAGTTAACAGAGTTTCAAGTCCTAAAGTCTGGGCATTTTTTGATATGCACATTCAGCTGATTTAGGATGGGAAAAGTCACTTAAAATAGAAGTATCTCAAACTAGTGGTTAAAGCAAAGGAGTAAACAAGTGTGCCAGAAAAAGAGCAAATTCTTGCTTAAAGTTACCTGTGCCTTATCTTTCTCTTCTATAAATGCAGTTGAGAATTTCCCCACAATAAAGACTAACTCAGTGCCAGCTGTAAAACAGTTTTTTTGTCTCTGGAGCAACAAAATGTAGAATAATTTATGAGATGCATTTTTCTTAGTAAGTGGTAAGATTACATGTGATTTGGCACATTCATAGGTCACTGTCTTTAGGATTAAAAATATGCCCATGCCACAGAACACTCCCATGCTACACAGCTCTCTTCTGATGGCATTTTTCACATAGTGGAATAACACATCCTAACACCATTACCTGATAAAAAATGTGTGTGTGTGTGTGCGTATGTGTATATGCAAATAATTAAAGAAGCTGATGTTGAAATCCATGAATGACCACAGCATGTGCTACAGATGGAGCTGTAACAAAGCTGGGCTTTGATCCGACAGCAAATGCAGCACTGCCTGTTTTCCTGGGGGTTACTGCTGCTTTGTCTGACAGGTTCCAGCTTTCCTTTGGATTTTCAGAGCCTCCACTGTTACACAACTTCATCCACTCTTAGACACAAAGTGCCAAACGTTTGGGAAGACAGCGCTATCTGTCAGACAGAGAGGACTAGCAGCTCTCAACCCCTGGCTACTCAAATCCTTCTTGGCATGTGCAGCACAAAAACTCTGATGGAGTCTTGTAGAGCTGTTTGCAGTAAATACAACAATTTCAGTGAGTCAAGCACATTGTGTAATGACAGCTTTATGTTATGGTAGAGAAATTCCCAAGGCTGGCAGGGTTAGAGGTGAGTGCACATCCCACACCCAGCCACCTCAGATTTTAACAACTGTCTCCTGAGTGGATCAGCTCTTAGTCTCAAGTGATTGTTCAGACACCTTGTAGCTACTCCAAAGGACAAGTGAAAACAAGTCTTCCAGGATACTCCAAGGTTCTTCACTTCCTTGGCTATGACAGCACTACACAAGAAGGCAATGACATTTGGGATTTATTTGTAATATCTGCCGTGTAACGAGGAGAGGGTGAGAAAAGTCCTTGTTGGTGTTTTCACACAGAATGTGCTCTACATCAGCCTGGTGAGATCTCCAAGTGAGATTCTCCACAGGAGAAAGCCCAAGCAACCAGGATACTGAGGGATTTACAACTCCCACTTATTTGGTGAGCTCTAGGAATCCCACTGGCATTAGGAAATTAGGAATGCACACCCAGATAAACAGGGCTCAAGTGGTTTTACCACTTTGCCCAGATGAACCTTTTTGCCAGAGGTGTGTTTAAATGCCAGCCTTTCTCCACCACTGCCCTAACTCGAAACCACTCCACCAGTGCTCACCAGTCTCTCTTCCAGCTTTTTATGTAGAAACCTCTGTCTCTCCTTTTCCAATTCACACAAAAAACATTTTTAGGCCACTGTTCTACCTTCCTGTTTAAACTCTTCTCAAGATCCAGCTGACATGTTTACAACAGCTAGTTAAAACAGCATGTTAAAAACAAAAGCCTCTTGCTACTACTCAGACCATTCCACAATAGGTATTATTGTAAATAAAATAAAAAAAACCCACAAACAAAGGCAAGTTAACACCTGAGGGCAAAGAGTGTTTTTCTTCCTTCAGTCACCATCCAGCACAGCTGGAATAGTCCTGCAAGAGCACAGAGAGGCAAATGCACATACAGGGAGATATTAAATACTTCTGGTACTTGGACTTACTAAGTCCCACTCTCGTTGGTAGAAACTTAAAAAAAAAAAAAAAAAGAAAACAAGAAAAGCCAGGTTACAAAAAGTCCACTGTACACATCAACAAAAAACCCAAGGATTTTGCAATAAACCATGTGCATTTGTTGGTTTTTCTCCTTGATTTAACAGATGTTTGTTATTTGCAATTTTCATGAGTGAAGGAGGTGCCTGGGAAGTGGTGGGATTTCAGAGATGGAATGTTCAACTATTTGAAATTCCTTTCAAGCAACAGAGCAGAATCCTTATTTTTTTAAGGTAGTAACAAGGCAGAAGGTACTACTAAATTCCTGCAATGGTGATATGTATTCACTGTACTCATGTAAAAGCATAAGACTGGTCATGAGCTCCACAGGGAATTGCTTGGAGTATTATCATTTGAAGCCTGCAAGGTTAAATTCAAGTCCAAAGGGGCTCATCACCCACCACTGAAAAAATTTTGGGCCCCTTCCACTAAACACTTTATGAACATCTGCAGGCAAAGGGGAATAAAAAAAAGAAACCAAAGAAACGTCTTGCATTTTTCAGATCTGAAAAAAAAAATAGCAGCGTACCTTAAAGACACAAAAATGGCATAAATTCCTCCTGACTATTAATGACTGAACTTCCATTGTCCAGGCAGTTTATTAAAATTGCGAAAGAGAGAGCAGGGACTGGAAGTTCCTGTGCATTAGGTAGAATTCCATCAGTTTAGGGATCCTGCTGAAGTTCAGTATTTTCTGCCAGCCCAGGGAAGGGAGGAATCACAGACAGCCAGGACACAATCAGAAAACATACACGCTTGGAAAGGACCAGCAAACACATTTTAGAGAAATATCTCTGCCAAATACTGACTCAGATCATGAGTGGGAGCATTTCCGTGTTTCTTTCAAATGAAAAGGCAAGGAAATGCAGATGAAAAAGTAGAGGTAAGAGGAGAGGTTAAAAGGGGAGCTCAGAGTTGATGACTTTGCGGGCTTTTCTTGGGTAAATCTGAGCACGTCGGCAGGAAGAGCCAGAGGGAGCGGTGAACAGGGGTTAGTCCTGGCAGTAACTAAGTGGTTAATTTCTTCCATTCAAGAGCTGAAAAAATCTGCCAAAGCAGAAGAGCAGGCCTCGCAGATCAAATTACACATGAGGAGGGGGTGGAAGGGGAGAAGAAGAAAAGAAAACAAGTATTACTGAACCACTGCCGCATGAGACCCAGCGGGGATTAGGAGAACATGGAGGAGGAGAGCTTTATCCAGGGCTGGCTGCAAACACAAACCCAATCCAAGCCTGCACCTCTCCATTCCCTGCGGGAACACCGACCTGTCCTGAGCCCCTGGCAATGTGGAAAACCTTCTGTGCATCAGCTGTGGAATTCCAGTGATGGGACCAGCTGGATCTCCTTTCTCCCTCTGGCTCTCCCCACCCAGGCAAAGTGGTTGTGCTGCTTTTCCTCTCCCAGCTGGAGAGTTGAGGCTGGGGCACAGATCTATGGATGTGTCCTGCTGCTGGCACAGGTGTGGGAATCACCAAAGGACTTGAAAAGCAGAGGGATAAAAGCCACGTGGAGCAAGTAATGATGCACAAATAAACAAATAATCCATCAAACCGAGGAGCAATTCAATTCCTTTGCCTTGAAGTTGATCACACAAAGGAGGTCTCACAGCAGTATTGACATTTTCACAGCCATTTCAGGGCAGGTGAACGTTCCCTTCTCAACCACGCATCATTTCTGTACTCACTCACTTAAGTTTTTTCAGCACTGAATTCAGCAAAGATTATCCTCATTTACTGAAATGTAGAAAATTTCAAGTAACACATGCACACAGCCACAAGAGAATAGGATAAATTTGATTGCAGAGATCATTTTTCTCTAAGGAGCTAATCCTTAACAGTTAGTGCCGTTGAACACTATCAACATCAATGGGCGGAAAGCTTTACAACATACAGATATTTTGACAATGAAATGAGTGTGCTTTTTTTCCTCTTCTTTTAAATTAAATTTTTTTTAAAACCAAGGGAAAAAAAACCCTCAAAACCCCAACCCAAATCCCCAAACTCAAGTGCCTTCTGCTCAAGAATTCCAGATGTCACTAATTCATCCACAGGGGAATATATATTATTTTGAGAAAGTAGTGGAAGCCCTTTGTAACTATAGAAATAAAGAAGCATCCATATAAGCATAAACCCCACTATATAAAGCCATCTACAGTCACTTGATTTGAATTACTCTACTTATCCACCCTCAGGATCTACTCTCAGCCTCCCTTAGATGTGCAGGTAAGTGCCTGGTGCACCTTAGCACTAATTGCTTATTATTCCCAGTGTAAGAAAGTAAATATATGCTCCCAGAAAGGAAAAGCTTCCAGTTAATTAGAACTGCCTGCAGCAACGGTTCCCTCCAAACAGTTCAGCATTTTATTTTGTTGTCAGGACACAATATAAGAAGTTTTAAGAGTCCTGCTGGGACTATGACGTAAAGGCAGGACCGGTATTTTTTCCTGTGAAGGCTGGGGCAGACAGGAAGAAACTTCAGACAGAAATAAGCTACTTCACCATAAGGAAAGGCAAATTCAAAATGTATATCTACACCTCTGTCCTGGTCCAACTGGAGCGGGGATGCAGGAAAAGTGTCTCTAATTTACTCATGCACTGCTGAGCACAAATGGATGCAGTTCAAGTGCTAAACTCTCACAAAGGTTGAACACTCTTTTCCAATTCCTAAACATAAAAACACATTGAAAGGAGCATTTTAATTTGGATTTTTATGAAAAAGCTAGGGAACATTGTCCCTGGGTTGCACCATTAAGACAAAGCAAAAGACTGATGCTGAATTCATAAGGGGCAAAAGTTATTAAGCTAAGCTATTTCAGGATTGGGTTTTTTGTATGCTTAATCATGCTTGTCATATCTGAACATAGATTTAGAAAATGGCACGAAACTGTGCAATACCTCTGCATGTTTTCTGCCTTTCCAAGCACAAGTGGAAAGATAAAGGAAGGTGTAAAAAAGAAATCAGTGCTACTGATCTCCAGTAACCCAAAAGTTCCTTTCTCTTCACTCCCTCTCTACCTGCCCATCATTAATCAAAGCCATTCCCAGAGCAGATATGTTACATGTGGTCTGATTCTGTCTGCCCACATACCAGACAGAAGATAGGGAGAAGTGCCAAGTATCAAGGAGTAACAGCCACTGGCACCCTCCAAGCCATCCCACCCTGCTCCAAGGGTGAGCCAGACACTTCTGTCATGTCAGGCTCAGCTGAGTCACTTCACTACTCAGGGAGAGAAGAGGATCTTGAGGATGTGCACAAACACTTAAACAAACAAACACAAAACTAAAATACCTGTGACTGCCCTGTAAAGTTGCACAATGGAGCAGCAGGAGAGGAAGCAGGAAAGTGCTGCAGTCAAACGCTGAGATGAGCTGGGAAGAAATCCTGCTGCCACAGAGTGAGGGTCTTCAGCCAGTTAACCCCATCTAAACACAGAGTGCCTCAGTCCCACCTTTCCCATCTTCTCCCTCTTGCTGCCACTGGTGCTCACCAACCATGTGGTGACCCAGTTCAGGAATGTCAAGAGTCTTGTCAGTGTATGTTCACACAAATAACAGTGCTGGCTGGCATCATGAGGGGGCCAGCAAAGCTGTTTCTTAATTCAAAATACTAAGTAAACCATCTGTATTGACAAGTTGTATATAAACAGCTTAATCTTACCAACCTTTCCTACTGAGACAGCTACAAACAGATCCCAAAGAAATAAATATATGAATATAGAACTGGACCAGCTCTAGATGGAGTTCATCAATCACTCAGAGACCCTCAAACAGACCACAGTTACTCTGTGCTGGGAGACGTGCTTCCACCTGAAATGGGAGTACTTCATCCAGCCTCCAGTGACTGGCTGCACTCCAGTCTGGATCTAGGGAATGCAATGCCTCAAATTCCTAGAGAGCTGACAGATACCCAGATATGCAGCAGTGCTGCAATACAGAAAGCAGTCCCAGAAAACACAGCTTGGCGAGAAACCTTCTGGAGTAAGAAGTTCCTCTGCAGCTCCACTCTGAGCCTCTCCTGATTCTGGGGCTGTTCCATGAAGTTCCAGACAGAAGATAGCACAACTCTGTAACTTAACTCACAGTTTTTCCTATTTGCCATTGCCAGTCCATAGTGAGGTCTCATGCCAGCCATATACAAGCTCAGCCAAGTTAGGGATCTTATATTCAGTTACTACAAGAATAAAGACTAAAAAATAGTGAGACTGGAACATCAGAGGAGGAAGGCTTGGCTTGAACTGACATCAGGTGGGAATACCCAGAGCAAAAATCAATGAACTGGTTTTTGTTAGGCCACACATCCTGATTTCCTCCCTTCCTTGGTTCAACTCAGACTTTGCACGTCCAGCGTGACCAGAGGATTTTCAGATGGTGAAAGAGCTGCTGTGTTCTCCTAATCCCTCCCTCCCACACATACAGCAGCCAGGGTGCCAGGAGAACCCATTTTAAAATTAATCTCAAAGTAGAGGAGCATTCATAGAAAGAATCAGGACTAGAAATCTTCAGCAGCTCTGGAGTCAAGGGGGATGAAGCAAGGACTGCATGGACAATAGAGAACATTGAGAAGGTGGGACAAAAGGATTTTAAGCCATGTAACACACCGTTTATAAAATGGAAAAACCCCACAGACCATGTGATCTCCAATTTTTTAATTCTACCTGAAATGCTTATAAAGGACATCACAAGGTCACTGGGAGGATTAGCAGGTTATTGTTTTGGAAAGACCTGAAAAATAGCTTGGGTCACTTTTGCTTACACTGTCAACCCCCCAAGCAGGGCCTGGATTTTACGAAAAAAATAATTCTAGGGAAAAATGAATAAGGGAAAATTAAGTATTTATAGGGAATAAAATGAGAGAAAATTAACTATTCTGCTTCATCATATGAACAGACATGCCATAATTTTATTGCCAACTCTTCTTTAGATTTCTCCAATCCCTGTGGATAAATTACCTGACTTGGCATCTCAATTTTTTTCCCCAAATGTAACTACGACAAACCTTCAAACTACAAATCAGGACCCACTGCTAGGAGTTACTACAGGAATATGAAACATTCAGTAACACACCCAACACACCAACTTCCAGCTTAGAAACCACACTTCCCATGTACTTCAAGGGCACTCACATTCTTTCCATCAAGTGGGGCTGCCTCTCGTGGCTGTGGCACAGGGCAGGATTTTGAGACTCCTGAATTCAAATCTGAGGGAGGCTTTTCACAGCTCACTCAGGGTGTGCTCAGTATCACCAACACACCCTGCACCACCTGTGAAATGTCTGCACATGCAGAAATTCTAACAGACATGAAAAGGAGATAGTTCCAAGCACAACAGACATTTTTTTCTCCCCTTGCACAGAAACACTTTGTTTGCAATGAAAAGAAAGGAGGTTTTCATGTGTTGGAGCACCAAGAAGCCTATCCTGGGAGGAAAACCAGGTATCTCTGAAAAGCTGTTCCACAGAAATGTGATGGGACTCCCTGGGGTCTCTTAGCACAGACAGAGGAGTAACAGAAGCTCAGGGAGCTCGACAGCCTAAGGACAAAAGTGCTCCAAACCACTTCAGTCTTGAAAGCTTGAGGAGTCAACATGGTATTAATTGGAAAATACAAAGGCTTCCACAAATGCCTGTGAACACTGATTACTGCCCTTTTCTGAATCCACTCTCTTCAAGCTTCTTATAATATCATAAGAAAAAGCAAACATGAACAGCAATGAGGAACAGCCTATTCTGAAACCACTTCCAGGAACAGGGATTGTTTAAACAAAATACATTAAGTGAAACCATATGTATTAAGGGTCAAACGCCATCTGAGGCTGAATGTGCAGAAATAACCATTTTACAAAATTTGGGCAATTATCCCTTTGTTGTTTTTGTTTTTAACATGAATAATCAGGGTGTTAGAGGCGTTACCGAGGGGGCAAAGCTTGAGGAAGGAATTTAACTCCGCAGCTCCCAAGCTGAAGGTGCCAGGAAAATATTCCTGTTAATCCTGGTGCTGCCCTCTTCCAGCATGCTGGGAGGAAGGTTTGCTCAATCCCATGGACAGAGCATCCTCTCCCCAAGCAGTGAGGGGTCTAGGGTGGGGGTCTGGCCTTGGATTGCTCCCCACAGGAGGGTCCCTGTCCTGCTGCCAGACAGTCATTTGATCTGAATCACAAGGGATGCTGCTTTCACAAGACTTGCTGGCAAAACAGAGGTGACAGGAGAGGCTCAGAGAAGGAAAAATAAGGCAATTTAAAGCTGCAGAGCCATGAAAGATGTGTTTTAAGTCATTTCAGCACAGAGCACTAGTGCTGGAACTCAGGGGGATTCAAAGATGGTTGACCATTGCTAAGGATAAATACTAAGCTGAAATATTCAACATTTATGTGGGGCCTATAAATGGGCATCTTGTATGAGACTGACATATTGTACTGTTCCAAATACATGTTGATCCTTTCCCACCCTAAATCCATCCAACTTATCTGAAACTTAACTTGAATCAGAGCAGCAGGGGAACCTCAGTGCCTCAAAGCAAACAGAACAGAGCAGATCTTGGGCACTAAGCTCCTCCAAAGCAAAGGGAATGGAGCAAATCTTGGACACTAAGCTCCTCAAGTATTCATTTAATATAAAGTGTGAACTGGTATCACTGTACAAAGGGGTAAAGTGCCATGGGGGAAAACCTACCCTCAAAGATCTTGCTCATTGCAACAACTACATCTGAGTATGGTCTTAGTCACCTGCTGTGGATTTGATAACATCCCATTAACTGCAGAAATATTTCCGTATTCATCACTAGTGAAGTCAGACTGCAATCAAATGTTGCAGCTGCAAAGGATAAAGCTC
The DNA here is from genome assembly GCF_037042795.1 of Molothrus aeneus. NCBI lineage: Eukaryota > Metazoa > Chordata > Aves > Passeriformes > Icteridae > Molothrus > Molothrus aeneus. The sequence continues at coordinate 6,790,825 of NC_089664.1, read as the reverse complement.
ATTAATCATTTTTTCTGGAAACCAAGGAGGATGATGATGGAAGGGAAAACTACGATTCATTTGTTTTCAACAAAACTGCCTGCAAGAAGGCCAAAAGAATACCAATTTCTAATATTTTTTTAATTAATATTTACATGCTAACATGTCCATGCCTGCCAGCTCTTTAAGTGGACAAGTATTTAATGGATACAACATAAGTGTATATGCTAGTTATTAGAAGGCAAATTGCACAGCTATGATGTAATGAAATAGCTTTGCTTTATGGGAAGGAGGTGACAGGTTTGAAATATGGCTTAAGGTGTTAAAAAAAAAAATTGATTTTTCACAGAAGCCACAAAACTGTAATGCAATTACTTGCCTAAGTCTAAAATTTTATAGAAATTTAAATTCAACTTTAAAGATATAAATGAGTCATCAATTTGCATTAGGATGGCTGGGGACCATATCACTCTTCAATCAACATGAACTAATGAAGCTTTCCTGGTCTGAATAAAACAGCTAAACTGAAGTGCTGAGGTGCATACACATCACAGTCACAAAATGCTTTTATGTTCTTGATAATAAAGTGTCAGAATGGCTCTGAGGGAGCCCAGGGACCGAGCTACCACTGCTCAAAAAACCCCAAATGAACGGGAAAAGCCATGTTTTCTCATTTTTCTTCATTCTTGGCTCTCCAGAAACTCATTCTTTTATTTACAGAAAAGTCACTGTGGAGGTTCATCTTACCTGTAAAGGGCCAGCTTGCTTTGATGCTCTTACCCTGCCCTGCTCAGATAAACCAACAAAGTTCAGCACCTCAAGTTACTCTGTCCCAGCAGGGAAAGAGCCTGCCTGGAGGGGAAATTTTTCAGGATTTTTTGCTGTGCTGTGCTGGGAGGAACAGCCTCGTTCTGCTGGTCTGGTAAATGAGGAAAACGGGCTCAGTTCTGAAGCAGAACCAATAGGAAATATATAAGCACAAGACATTGCCTTTGACTTCACTGCTAGGCTACTTTCCCTCTTTTCTTTGTACTTTTTCCCTCCAGAAACATCCATAAAGATGAATTCATCTGTGGGTTTGAGGCACCCAAACACTACAGGGGTTCACACCCCTGAAAGCTTTCAAATGAAACAACCAACACACCAACAGTACCATGACAGACCTTGGCTATTTCATCTACGACAGGAATTGAAAGCATTTTAAGGAGAGTACACCTCTGAAATGTCCTGCTGAGGATCACTGCTGGCTTTGGAGCAAGGAGGGATCCCATACCCACTTTTTCTTAGCTGTGGGTGGACCCAAACAGAAAGAGCAGCATGCACTGACAGCAAACCTCCCCATGGTGGTGACATGGCCCAGCAAGGACCCATCCTTACAAGCCACACTGGGTTCTGTGACAGAAGCTGGGGCATCTCCTGGGCCAGATGAGCTGGGCCAAGAGCAATCCCAACACAGCTGCACTGCAGCAACACACAGCTTGTAATGCTGTGGAAACCATCCCAAATCTGAAGGCGGTTGAAAACGTTAAGGAAAAGGAGGAGTGGGGGCCAAACCAAGAGGCTGCCCCCACCTTCCTTCCTGTCCATCCCCATAAGTTATTCATTAACATACCAAAATACACATATCAATGAAGAATTCATGGAGATTCTCTGAATACCAAATTACTGAGCATAGTGACAAGGAGAACTTGCTTAACACCCTCTTCCAGTTCCACACCCTGTCCCGGGTGGATCGCTCATAAAGCTCCACTTGTATTTTACAGCAGCAAAGTCCTCCCTGAACCCCTTCCTCACCAATGCCTCTGATGAGTGCAGACCATCTCAAAACAGAGCAGCAGTGGCCACAAATGCTGTGTCTTTAAATCCATCCCCATTTCATTTTCCAAGTTTCTGTTTGAGCCGTTACAGCTCCCTCAGGACTGCACTGACTCACTGCATTTTCTGGATGACGCAAGCATGCTCCTCTGCACAGCTTCAAAACAGGCTCCAAACATTTCCAGGCAGAAAGTGGCCACCAAAGAACCATGGAAATTAGGTGTTCTTACAGAGCAGGCATCAACCCATGAAGCAGGGGGCAAACTTCAGTTCCTGTCCTTATTGCAAACAGATTCATCACTGGCATCACTTCTTCCTGGGAATACTTCTAGGAAAGCTTACGTTTCCACTCTGAATTCTGTGGAAAATATTTTGGTTCTGACAGAGCACCTACGAGCACTGGTCCACCACTTCCTCTGACCCATCCAGCTCTGCCCCTATTCCCATGGGATTGTAGTTCCAGCTCTATTATTGAGTGCAAACCTCTGCTGTCAGGCTGCACCCTTTTTAAAGCACCCTCAAAATTCAAAATCACACTAAATTTTCCAAGCCGATTCCCAGTTTCTCAGTTTTATCTTCCCAGCAAGGGCAGGCAGGTAAAAAGAAGAGAAAATCTCTTCTAGGAGGGAATGTTTAGGGAACACTCCAACAGGTTAAGCACATGTGCTCGTGGGTGGACTCTGTGAAGAGACCTGAAACCACCACGGGGAGACGTGCATGCAAAAAACACTGGATTGGGAAAAGCATTTTCCATGACTCAAAACTGAACTCTCTTTCTCTTCCTTCTGAATCCCTTCACTCAGCTCTTTGTGTTCTCCCAATTACTGCAAGTCAGCAAACAGCCCTTTTATGTACATTTTTTTTCATACAGGAATGGTAACAAAAGCAAAATAAACACTGGGCTTCTGACTGATGTTTAGAGCTTCATAGCAAAGGCAGCTGAAAAATTCTGGTTTCTGCTTGTTGCCTTCAGCTTTTATCCTCTCTGAAAGATTTCACCATGATAAAGAGTACTGGAAGTGACATAAAAATGTAAAACTACATAATGAAGTGGAGAACAAATTCAGAGAGAAAGACGAGTGTCTTGTTTTATCATCTCCACTAACGTTGGTAACACACATCTCAGGGAAAAGGCCTCCTTGCTGAAGAGCCTGCTCATCCCATTCAAGCCAAGTAAAGGAAGATAAATGTCTAAAACAAACCTGTTCACACTTCACTCTCTGGGGCAGAAAAGCAAAAGCCTTTTGCCAGCAGAGGGTTCCTGATTCCTGCCTCACAGGGAGCAGCAAACATTCATTTCCTCACACTGCAGAGTAACAAGTGTTATCACAAACACTGCAATATCTGAAACCAAGAATATGGAGCACGTGAGAAGCTTGGAGCCACCAGGAGAAGAGCAAGCAGCAGGACTGGAGCATGTAGGTGCTAAGAAGTGCAGGATGGCTTCCCATGGGCCAAGAGTTCAGAAATCAGTGCCCTGGCTCCATTCCTACTCCAAAACAAGGACTTGGAGGGGATGTGCAAAACTTGCTTTAATCGTTATTGTCAGTCATTCATAAAAAGGCTCACGAAGCTTCACATTCTTTGTGCAGAATTGGGAGTTTTATATCAAACCATATGTGGAAAAGATATCTAGTGTTAATATATGCAAACAACTTTATTTAGATATAGGTTTTTTTAATTAGTATTTGCACAGTCTTGGAAAGAGAGGATTGAGGATCCTGCCAGATCTTAACAAAAAGAGCAGATTTTCTAAACAGCCAAACACACTGTTTTACAAACTGTGAACTGAAAACTGCATACAAGGAATGCTTTTGCTCACAATCAAATTACTGGTCATTTATCACATTTCTACAGCTAACTAAATTTCTCCCTCTAATTTTTCTGTGTCTTCTGGTTCATTCTTAAAGTAACAGAGGAAAAGAAATGAGCCAGACGTGGGATTAATGCATTGGTGTAGGAAACTGGCAAACCTTTAAACTGCTTGAAAGCCCTTTTCTTCCAATCAGACTGGACTGGCAGCCCGGGAACCAAGGAGACACTAAGGACAGCGATTAGAAAGCCGTCAGGAATTATGATTCAGAGAGGTGAATCACCAGCAGCTCCCCTGGGGGGTGAATTTGGGATAAGCATACCCAAAGTGCAGCCCTGTGCCAGATTACACAACCCAGGGCAGCGAGCACAGGATCGTTTGCTTGGAGACAGAACTCAGGCCCTGGTTCCCAACCCTCTCCCGGCGGAACAGCGCGTGGCGCCTGCTGCTCTCGCTGGGCTGTTCCCACTTGCAGCCTGAGCTTTCTCCTGCCCAAAGCCCACACACCAGCACAGCCCTGCTGCCAAGCACGCCACGGAGCCCTGGCATGGAAGCTGGACTTGATCTTCTCAAGAGCTGTTTGTTATTCAACAGCCACAGATGAGCCAGCTCCGCTCTGACTTCACACGGGAACAGCAGCAGTGCTTTAAGGCTGGTGTGCTCCGCTCCACTCCTCCCATTCTAGGGCAAGACAGCACAGGCTGTGAGCTTCCCAGTGGTTTTACCTCTAGCAAAAGCACATCCCAAGCTCAGCACTAGGCCTAATACTCCACAACGCTTTCAAGGAAATTCATTTTGCTCCATGGGATGTGTTTTTATGAGGGTGTTTTGAATCATGGGTGTGCAAACAGGGAGAGAAATTCTGCAGCCCAGCTCAAGTAGAAACAGTGGAATTTGGCCTGCAGTGCTTCATCCAAGCAGCCATCTGATCTCATGACTAAGTGCATGCAGAGCAATGGGGGTGGTGGGGAGGAAGAGATGCAAGAAGATGAAGCTCTTCTAGTAAACATCTGAGCTGTCTGGAATCAAGGCTATGCTATTAAAATGAAGCCATTGCTGGTTTTCCAGTATCTTTCCCTCTGTTTATCTCAGTTGCCATGGCTCTCACTTGAATCATCTGCACAAATTGCATACACATGTCCCAGGCCACATTATTTCCACTCTCTCTACAGCTCCAGATCAACTTTCACTCACCTGGCAGCCGCTCGTGCCAAGCGGTGTCATCGTGGCCAGCGATGGAGCACTGCCTCACAGACACCCCTGCTTGGAAAACCATGGCAGTTATTTCAAAAAGGCTGATTAATATTTCAGGAATTGCAGAAAAGGGAAAGAACTCAGAAAAAACCGGCCTCATGCTATCCTTCATGACCTGGGTTCCAAGAGAGTTGAGTCTCCAGTGTTGACACAACCAAGAGCTTTTCTGGGGCAGCTGGAGCAGGCCAGCTCTGAGCTGCTGAAGCTGCTCCCCTGCTCCTCCAGTGTATGAGCAAGATTCAAAGGAATGGACTCAAAATTCATCTCCCTGGCACATCAAGCTATCTAAATAATCCAGTATATTGTCCTCTGGCTATGGTTCTGTGCCATGTGTCCCAAACTAATTACTTACACAATTCAAAACCAGGTACCAGCCTACTGACAGAGGATCAGACCCTTGGTGCTGCTGATCCACAGCTCTCAGAAATACACTGTATTGTGTTTGAAAGTTGGAGCTTAGCAGGTAACCCTAAAGCATCCTATACCTGCAGTAAGATGTATTTTCTGAGTGTTTCTCTTTGCATTAGAGAATTTACAGAAGAGAACCATGCCCTGCCTTAAACACAGAACATAAAAACCAAGCTCCACCACTGCTGCCATGTCAAAATTGCAAATACAGAAAATATCTGCCCCCTCCTCCCACTTCCATCCTCTCCAGACCATAAAGAATCAGAAGGTGAGAGGTGAGGCTGTCTGAAAGCAGCAGCTGAGGCAGCACTGCAGACAGGATCCTCGGCCCAGACAGAGGATCTACTGCTGCTGGAGACAGAAAGACGGCTCAGAGAGGCTGCTGTCCTCCTGTGTCAGACAGACAGCAGACACCCACACCACCCCGACAGGCTGCTGCAGCTCAGGTTGCACAAAAACAAGTATCCCTCACAGTCTGTCTTGGGAATGACTTTTTGTCTGGAGCTGAGCAAGATGGAAACATAAGGGGATTGCTGTTGTGGTTCCAGAAGTCTGATTTCTCCTGCTCACCTGCCCTCTGCTAAGGGAAGTCCTGCTCACCCAGCCAGTGCTGTGCCAGTACCTGCAGTCACACAGCTCAGAAACAGCTCTGAGGTATCATGGTGCTGGAAATGGAAAATCATTTTCTGTAACACCAATGTTTCCACCCCGGGAATTTAAGAAACAAGCAAAATATAACAAGGAAACTTCCACTGCAATATTTAATCGAAACACTGTAATGTTTTAATCGAAGTTTGCATTAGGTGAGGAGCAGGCCCAACATCAAAATCTCTCTGTTGCCTTCAGCAACTCCATTAAGCAGGTTTATTCTAGAGGAAATTTGCCTTCACCAGGTTTTCTTTCTGTCTGTTTTATAATCCTGGGATATAGCTGCAAATTAATAAAAGAACCACTAAAAGGGACATGGTTTAGTTGTGGCCTTGGCAGCGCAGGGTTAATGGTTGCACTTGATCTTGGAGGGCTTTTCCAACCCCAACAATCCCATAATTCTGTGAAAAGCACTAGTGCTTTGACTTTACTGGGCACCTCCACAATCCTGCACTGAACTGAAGACAGCACAAATTATCTCACTTTGCAGCACACCAGCTTTCAGAACCCAAGAAAATTGATCCCAAATTCTTGAGATTACTGATTTGCTTCAGGACTATAGCTACTAGAAAGGTTCTCCTGGCACCAGCAGCATGAAATCCACTAAAATAGCTTAATACTAGATGGGTTCATGAATGTTTCAACAGGCAAAGTGTTGCCGTAGAGCAGCACAAAAAGAGCAAACTTAATTTTTTATTTTATTCTACCGCTCTGACTTTCTGGGAGAACTTTGCCAGATTTGAATGGAAAGAGAAAATAAAGTGGAATGATTCAATGAAGATATTCTGTGGTTAGCCCAGTACAACATAAATGCTCATCTGACCAGCTTCTACTGTGCAGGAACATTGACACATGAGCTTTCCCTGCTTCTCCCTCTATTCCTGGATTAAATTTGGCTGCAAGTTATAAGGTATGGACCAGCTACCACGCAGACACTATGCAGGAAACCTGCCTGAAACATATTTTCCTCACTTGAAAAAAAGTCCAGCTAACAGATTCACTGTCTAGAATAAATTAGCAAAACCCTCACCAGCACCAGGATTGTGCCTTTCTTTCATGGAAAGATGAGCAGCACGGCCTGAACAGCCTTTGAGAGGCTGCTCACAAGGTGTGAACGTGTGGATATGTGTCACCCCTGGTGACAACCTGAGACACACTGCAGTGATGGAGACCTGCCATTTACTGCTCCACAAAAAAGTCCTACCAGGAGTGATATTCCAGGGAATGATATAATTAGAAGTGATAACCTGGTATTTAGAGCAAACTGGCATTGAGGAGCTGAATCCCTGCACTTTATTTCGCATGCAAATAAATCCCTGTAGCCCAGCCTTCTTTACTCTGTGCTTTGCTCAGTGTGTGTGGTGAAACACACACTGGTCAGTTGAGCTCAAGCCTCCCTTTTAGCGGGGATGATTTTATTTTAAAACACTGTCACCAAGTGGCAGAGCTCCGAATGGCTGCACGAGGTCAGCAGAGCTGCAAACACCATCAGCTGGAGCAAGACAACCAAAAATCCACTGTCCCAGGACATCTCAGCACACTGAGGGAAATGTCAGGATAGATCAGTAACTAAATCAAAATAAGCCATGGAAAAAAAAATTATCTCAGAAGGAAACTTCAAATACTGCGAGGTTTGTTCTGTCAGTATGAAAACTGGTAGATTCAGTTTTTGATTCTTTCCTTTGAAGCACAAAAATCACTGACAACAAAGCCTGATGACACTGTTTCATGTGAAACAGCCACCTTGGGGGCTGTAAAACAAAAAGAAGGAAAGACACAGCCTCCCACTTTAATCTGCAGTTTGAGTCAAAATGCAATGTTTTATACCTGACATGAAGTACTACAAGTTATTTTTAACTATTATACTTAGTGTTTTCCCAAAGCACTACAAAAAGGCAATTTTTAAGAGTACATACATCTAGGCAAAGCAGGCATTTGAGGATTCATCTATTAATCAAGCTGGAGCCTGGCTGGTGGAGCTGTTAGCAAACTGCATTACCACTGCACCCACAGGGAGGGAGACTCCTCAGCTCATCAGGCACATTGTGATCCATACAGGAAGTACAGGATGGATTTGTTTCATCCCATACCTGTAAGTAGCCATTTGCACTACAACAGTAGCCAGGCTGTGATTTTGTTACCCCTCCAAGCAAAACGCCACAGTTTCTCTTTTACATTGCCTTTAATCTAAATTCATTTGAAGATGTTGATTTCTCTACGTGTAACTAAAGGTGAGTGAAGACAGGGAAGGGCATTGCCAGGAACCACCGAGATTTACATCAACAGCAACAACCAATCTTTGTGGGTTACTGCTTATAGACAGGCTATATCCAGAGAGCAGAGACCATCAGAGAACAATGGTGCAGCACGTGATACCCAAGTAGTCTCCTGACAACTGCTGTCAGTGCTTCAGAAAGAGCTTTGATGCACCATCATTAAAGCTACATCAGCTCTCTGGGTCTAAACCTGCAGCAAATCACAGAATATTTTGGATTGGAAAGGACCCATAAGGGTCATCAAGCCCTGAAGCTTGGAGATAATTTAGGCTACCTGCGCCTGCTTTCCTGTTAGAAACTTGCCTTCTAGTTTATTTGGGGAGTAAACCAAGTGAGTTCACATGGAATTTTCTTTGCACTCTCTATTCATTACCCAGAAATCCAAAACAGTGTTAAAGACCTGGGAAGATTTTCAGGAGTAAATTGGAGGTAGTGACTTTCTTGCAATCCTCCCAACACCAGCTGATGTTTACTTAGGCTTGCTATAGCGTTTTCCCTCTGCAATCAGCAAAGTTTCCAGCCTCTCAGAAGTTACAGAAGTTTGACAGATTTCCATCTTCTGTTCCAGGCTGGCATGTCCAGCTGCAATGGGCCTGGACTCACCAGCCACCCACAAAGGAACTGCTCTCAACAGTACAAAGAGAAGACAGTGCCACATTTCCTCTGCAACTGACAGTGTAGTTAAAACCAGCATCACCTGAGAGAGGAAAACATCAAATCTGCACACTGGAGTCCCTGTGCTTCTGTTGTGGCTGTGCAATGCAGTGAAAAGCCCAGTCTGCAGGCTGGTGTTTGCTACAGCACAACACACCCCCCTGCCAGGGCTGAGCACCGGCCCAGTCAGCTGCTCCCACTGGCACAGCCTCAGGGAGCCCAGCATCCCCACACTCCAGTGCACTGACACAGACATCTGGGGATCTGGGAGGTTGGGAGCACCGAGGAGCCCAACTCGTCCCACAGAACCCACAAAACAATGATTCCACTTTACTAATTGCTCTACTCTAGATCCCAGAAATGATGCAAAAGAAACAGCTGCCAGCCACTCCCTAAAATAACCCATCATTTCCACCATCCTTCTTGTCTCTCTCAAAAAAAAAAATAAATCTTTCTGCCATAGCAAACTGATCTGGAGGCTTTACAGCTCCTGGAGGAAATCTTGCCTCATGCCTAGAGACCTTTAGAAAAGCACTGGCAGCAGAATAAATTATTTACAGTACTATTTCTGACAATACCATCTCCATAAATGATACAAGATTGAAGGGTTTAAAAATGTGTGCATGTGGCATAGGGCCCAAAGAGGTGTCTAATAGAAATATTGATTAACTCGATTTCTACAGACTCTGTAAACAGTCTGATGAAAACAGAAACTGCAAGTAGATTTTTTTCCCATTTACTGTAAAGTAGGACAAAGCAATCACACCACTCATTCAAACTAAGCCAAATTAAAGTGGTTTTGGACATTTACAAAATTATTTTCTCTTTAAAGCAATCCAATCTACATGTTGTTTACCTGATTCTAATTCACAACTTATTCCATTTCCCCAGAATAACTCAGTCATTTGAGGCTTCTGGCTTGAAGCAAGGTTCCTGCTGTTTACTTAGGTTTTCCAGCTGGGTTGAATGATATGCAAAGAGGTCTGAGGACTTGCTGGAGGTCACACAGAGAGGAAAGTCAGTTGGCTCCACTGGCGTAATAGCCCTGCACTTTTACAGCTCCCAGGACTTTGCTCTAAGCACCAGAGTAACCTTCTCATCAAAAGATACTAAATCTGTTCTCAACATTTCAAACATTCCCCGGTTCTTAGGAAAAGGCACTTCCCTCCATAAAGAGTTTGAAGCAACCCTGCTAAAGGGCATGATGAAAATCTGAAGGCACTGAGTGCACATGCTCACAATTAGAAAATTCACTGGAAACTGCCACTGTGGAGTTTTCCATTTTCAACAGCAGAATTTCAAACTTACTTAGGCAAGCAATATAAAAGAAAGGAAACTGCAGGGGATGTTTAAAAAGAGCCTGCCTAAATATTTTGTTTAAAGGAACTATTTTCATTTTGGCTAGAATTTATAGGGTGAAACATCCCAGGCAATCCATAATGGCCATCACCCTTCAATTCATCCATTCTGGGCTTCCTGAACAGCCAAGGACAATCCTATGCATTCCCTAATATCTCTGATCCTGCAGAGCCACAAGGAAGGCAGGGAGTACAACCTGAGGTTTTCTCACCCCTACAATTCCACCAGGATAAACTGCCCTGCTAAGCAGGGCTCTGGAGCATTGGATTGGCTGCAGAGCTTTTGATTTGTGATGTTTGGTGGTGTTGTCCCAGAGCAGCACCAGGGACACCAACCACTGGAAGAGCAATCCACCTCTCTTGTGCCACTGCCAATGTGCTTGACATAAACAACCCCCTCTGAAACACTGACAAGACAAAAACAAGGGCTGTAAACTCCTATTTGAACACAGCACTGACACTAAGAGAGATTAACAATGACTTTTTGAAGAAAAGGCATTTTACTAGTAATTCAACACCCACTCCCATCCACTGGGGCAGAACCATTACAATCCATTCTCCAAGAACTGCAGGGCCCTCCAGCAAAAACCTTCCACTTCATTGCTTCACCCCAACAGGCCTCCTGCCCTTCAACATTTATACTTCTGCCATCTAAAACCCACTTATTTTCACTTCCAAGCTCTTCAAATTCATGCCCTGATGTTCCTCAGCTCCTCTTCTCTTCCATCCCAGAATAATTCAGGCAACTGCACTTCTGAGATCTGCTCTGCCAGCTCAGCTGTTCTAATGCCCTCTGGCTCCAGTGTGGGCTCCTCAGCCCTTTCTTTTTCTCCTCCAGTGCACCAATATTGCATCAGCTCCCATTTCTCAGTTTAGTATTCTTTAAATTTTCTTCTTCTTTTCAACCTTCACCATTTATTCTCTTTATTTTCTCCCAGTGTTCCTCACTCTATTCTCCTAATGGACATCTCCAATTAAACCTTAATTATATCTCGTCCCAGCAGCTGTTCTCAGGCTGATGAACACACTCTAGAAGAAAACCCAAGGCAAAAGGTCTTGCCTGTTAGACACTTTGCTGTAATCCAAAGGTCACACATACAGACACATAACCCAGTAATTTACACTTACTCCAGCATTACAGATTTCTTTTCTTGCTTAAATTACTTTGGAAGAGGTTATCCTACCCTTAACAAGGTTAAGTATCATTGTATGGTGATGACTGCACATATGGTGATGACTGCAGATGTCTAAAGTTTGGCAGGCTGTGCTGCTGGGACAGCAGTGCTGGCTGGTTTAGTCACAGGATGACTTTTCTAGGTGCCATCCCCTCCTGTCCCAGCATTCCTGCGGTGCCACGGTGGCACAGAGACCCTGAGCTGGTCTCTAGGCTCCAGGCACACAGTTAAGCAGGACTCAGGCCTGGCTCTGGGGTTACCGTGGTTCTCCAGCCCGACCATGAACCAGCCAGGACAGGGGGTGGGGATGGAGAAGCCAAGTTATGCCAGGAATGAGCCTGGGGAATGCAGCAGAGGTCACATTGCAGAGCGGGTACCGACACATGCCGCTCGTTCCAGCTCCTGGATGGAGGCTCTCCCAAAGCCTGGGAAACTGGCAGTGGGCGATGACCTGCACCCACTGGATCCTCATCCTGCTTAGCATATGCCAAATACAATAAAATGCATTAAGTCAAGTCTTTGCTCTACCCAGCGCATGATGTGATTGGCAGAATAACCTTTTTTCCCCCTCTAATTCTGCTGATAGTATGTAATTCTGTTCATCCCTTTAGCCTTAGCCAAATATTTATGTCAAGCTGGGAAAAAAATGCCAGGCACAGAGCAGGAGGCGGAGGGAAAGCAATCTAGAAAAGGCTTATAAACCAATTTCAGTCCATAAAGAACTCACTTCTGCACAGTCACACTCAGATTAACAATCAGGTCCCTATGCTGGCCATTCCTTTTTTTAATTAACCTTCAACAGGTTAAACAGCCCAGGACAACGCTATTAGATGATCAATAAACCTGGGTGCTAATTCCATACACACAACACAAATGTTTTCCTGGGTTAGGCTAAAACCTCAGTTGCTGGTTAGACACAGCAACTGGCTGCTAGTGGGGGGCAGATGGACCCTAAAGCACTAATGATCCCACACATTCATGGATACTCCAGCCTGCCTGAACTGCATTCAATTCTTCAGTCACACTGCTGCTCCCAGGCAGGGATCTAACACATACATCACTTCTAACACTTAGCTGGTTCTGGATGAATGGGAAAATTCATTATTCATTTAATTCTAAGTAACAGCCAAATGGCCCAATCATCAGCAGAGTGCCCCAATGCTGTGCCAACACAGATGAGGAACAGCTTCTCTCTGATGCAAAGGGCTCAGCGCTGTAGCTCTTGGGGTAAGAATATGCCATCATTTTCTTAAGAGATTCAAAAGCAAAGGCAAAGCCATAAATTATTTTCTAATTATTTAGCAGTGAAAAAAGGCAAAATGGGCCTGCTGTGTCGCAACTTTTCCAAAGGCACACGTGAATAAACAGGACTGCTGGAAGCCTAACAAACTGACAGCCCATCCCAGGGAACACAAAGAGGAATGTTTGCCTAAACACTGTCTTTCAGCAAGACTGTAATCAAAGGAAAAAAAAAAAAAACATGTATGATAAGAAAGATTCCGGGTGGTTCTGGCACAGTGAGTATTCTCTACGTAATTGGGAAGTTTGGAAACACTTGAGTATGCTGTTCTGATGGCATGCTTTCAAAAAACACTCAAAACCCAAATGGAGTAGTTCAAACAGCAAACAAGGCCCCAAACCAGTTACTAAACCAAAGCACTACAGACTGACAGGAAAAAAACTCTACACATTTCTTCACATTTTGTGCACTATGAATGAAGAGATAATGGAAGCCTGTACAGATAGCTGGTATTAGCCTGTCCACAGGACACAGGTATAACTTTGCAAGTTATAACAGGTATTATAACAGGTATAACTATTGCAAGTTGAAATAATCAACTTGCTTTTATGGAGGAGTCAAACAAAAGGGCAGAGAGGGGAGCTCCAGCTGCACATCTCAGCAGGGACAGGAGTGGGCAATGTGACACCATCAGGTATTGTGGCCCTGTGAGGAGCCCAGGAGGTTTGCACTTGATGGCTTTGAAACTGATCCATAAGCTCTGCTAGGTTTGCAGGAAATCAAAGAGGCAGAAAGATCATGGAAACAGGAAAAAAATCAGGAAGAGAGATAACACCAGTCAAAACAAGTGAGTAATAGAAAGAGAGAAGGATAAACTGGCCTTCTTCCTAGACAAGTAGGAAGATCCTGGGCAAAAGCTTCTAGGAACTATGGGAGCACCATTTCAAAATCCTACCAAAAAGACAGCATGTCCTGAGAAAATGGTGTTCTCCTCACAAGAAGAGGAGTCCAATCAGAATTGCTCCTGAAAACCCAGAGACCATGGAGCACTCCTGTACAGCCCATCAGCTATCCCTAGGGCCAGGTGCCTGCAGAGAAAGGATTTGCCTTGGTACAAATCACCTGTGCAAGGGATAGGCAGCACAGCCTAAGCACCAGGGTTTGGGGTTAAATACAAGTTAATACTGTTTATCTGAACCAGGCCAGAGGCAGCTGTTGGATATAATGAGATTGTGACGGACTGAAATGCACAGCCTGAACTTCTAAGCCATAAAACTGAGTTAAGCCAACAATTCATTAGTTACTTTTTTTAAAGCTGGCCATATCTGCTGAAATGCGAGCTAGATCATTCAGCAGGTATTCCTCAGCTGCATGGGAGTAAAACATCCTACAAGGTACTATTAATGTTTATTATGTAGGTTGGTACAACATCGTTTATCACTGGCTATCTTCAACAGGCTCAACCCCCCAGGCTGAATTAGCCTGGAGTTTTCCAGAAAACAGAACATGAGGGTGCACAGCCTGAAGGGGATCTCCCCAGGCAGGGCTGTGCCCCTGCTCCTGCAGTGAAGTCTGCAGGCTGGCACTCTGCAGACTGACACCCACAAAGCGCCCAGAATGCCTCCACATGCAGGAGTATATCAGTGAAAGGAAAAGAAATGGATGACCCCTTTCATCAGTCATGCTGACAAATCAGAAATAACTCAAGGTATCTTAATCTTTAATTACAAAGCCCAAAATTCACTTTTGTGGTTCTCTGGGAGTTGTTGAAAGGGAAACAATGCTTCAGGAGAAAGGAATGAGCTGGTTCAGGTTCTTTACCAGAGATGGTAAAGTCACCACAGATGCTGATTTTAAGTTGATAAAAACATTTTAATTAATCATTCATAAGAATAAATTTTTCTTTCTACAATGTTATTTTATTATAAAGATGTTTGCTGTCCTGTAACAACTGAAATAAAGAGATCACCCTGAATATTCCCACTAGCACCCACAAGCCCTCAAGCAGACATTCCAAACCATACACCTGAGTTATTAAACCAGCAGTCACAGCACATTTAAGAGCTCCTTGCACAAAAGCCCTATTGAAGGCAGTTCTGCAGGGGCACCCTGCATGTTGACCCCAGGCAGACGTGGCTTCCCTGGCCTGAAATGGAGAGGTCTGGCATAAAAAGGGGTTTTGTCCAGGAGACAGAGAAACCCCCCTACCCAAAACACACCTCCCACTACAGCCCTACATCAGCCAGCTCTAACAGCAGGGCTTTAAGGCTTTCACAGAGTGAAACAGCCATAGGAAAACCTGCTCAAGCCTCCCCAGAGCAAAGAGGGATTCCACCAGACGCCCAGGAAAGAGCTCATATAAGCTGTAAAACTAATTCCAGCTTCGAACAGAGAGCCGGCCCCTCTCTATCTCTCTAATTGAGCAGGAGAGCAGCCACGGGGACAGGAGAGGAAACCTGCTCTTGTTCTCTCCCAGAGAAAGGTAATGACAGCATGGCAGAGCCTTTCTATGAGCTCCCAGACTGCCAGAGCACCATTCATCAGGAGAATGGGCCGGGAGAACAATCAGAAATCCATTAGCAAGCTGCGGCTCCGCCTGAGCTCCTGATCAAATGTCACAGCGCTGAATGGCTTCTGCTGCTCCAGAGGATGCAAGGAGCAGGGAATTGTTCCAAGGCGATAAAGATATTATTACAATTTTTAGCTTATATTACAATTATTAGCTTACATACGAGGGGCAGCCATTTGCAATCTACGTTGTGCCTTTAGGCAAGTCTCTCAAATGCGGCACAAAAGCTTCCAGAGTAATTAAAATGGAAAGAGATCTCCTCCAGTACCAGCGACCGGCAGCACAAGGAGAGCGGTGGGGGAGAAGGGAAAGCTGGAGCTGGAGGGAGCACTGCTGGAGGGATGTGAGCAGTGCTTTTACTGCCTCCATCCAGCAGGTTTCCAACTAGGAAATACTGCAAACTTGCAAGAAAATAGCAAGAATTACCAACGCTGCTATTAACTAGCAGGGGAGTGACCCCACAGGAATAAATCAGCTCATCAGCAGCATTTCACCCCGCTCTTGTGCAGCTTCAGTCCTGCTCTCAGTGACACTTCACTGTCCACCCATCACAGCAGGAGACAGAGCCAAAAACAATCTGCTCCAAATCTACCCGAGTTGCTTCTTCCCTCAGATGAAGGGTGATCATCAGGCCATTTAAAAAGCAATGCAAATAACCAGGTTCATAAATACGTTTATCCATTAAGGAGTCTGCAGCACGTCTCTGAAATGTTATTTATGTGTCTGAAAGCTGTTATCCGAGCTATTATCCAGCACAGAGACAAGAAAAGGATATTCTGAGTGTATTAGCAACATATTGAAATTATTTGTGCAGATTCCTTCCATTCAGATATGTTGATGCTTGAAATATAATGAAGGGTCTCAAACAGGAAACTTGCATATGTATTATAAGCAGAGAAAAAGCAATAATTAAAAAAATTTAGGAATTCTCCAGTGCAAATATTTCCAACTACAAACTGATTCTCATTATCTTTCATCTGCCAGAAAACCAAATTAAAATATCAATCAAATGTAGTGATCCAGGTAAAAGTCTTAGACTGCATCTCTGGTTCAATAACTGCAATTATTGTGTCACTGTTCTCAACTCGTTGAGCTCCTTAAATGAGATCAGAAATGACTACAGAAAAAAAACCCAACAACACAAAATCTCAAAAAACTCTCTCATCCACAAGACCTGGATTACATTTGAACAATGACATTTTTGTCTCCAAAACAGGTAACAGCAAAATGAAAACAAGGTTGTCAGCACTGCCAATATGAAACGTTAGCCATGAAAACTGCTACTGTAGAGTTTTCATTTGCTTTATTTACTAGAATTCTTCTTTTTTTTCAAGAGAGAATCAGCCTGAAGCTTTGAAGTGTGTGAAAACAAAGTGTCAGTATCAGATCCTGGAGGAGGAAAGGCTGCTGAGACACTTACTGTGACACTGCAAGCCCACGGTGGGTACAGTGTTTGTTTTACACCAGGGTACAGAGCTGTCACGAGTTACACACAGGAGCAGATCTTAAAGCTCTGCTTGTTTTCCACCAAGACAAGAGGAAATGCACATCCAGCAAAAGAGCACTCGGATCTACATGAGTCCCAGCAACTTTCCTTCATCTGCGTGGATCAGATCATACACATGAAAATTAAAATACTGTCAAATAATGGAAAGTACTAGAACTAGTGGCAAAACTCTTTCTGTAATGTGCAGCTCCAGGTCTGTTTGTAGTCACAGTATTTTACAAGTTGAAATTTCCTAAGGAAATTCCCTACAGCAATGCCTCCAATATTATCTTTATTCTGGAAAAGCCACTTAGGGGTACTCAGACTCTGATCTCTCCTATGCCAACTGACAGCTGAGTGTGAATCTCCTTTAAAACAATAGTTAAAAAGCAATGGAGGAGGGGTAATTTCCTTGCTGGTACGAGGTCTGTGTTTTCCCCACAGCCCATCCTGGCAGGGATCAGCCATCACAGGCATCCAAGGGCTGTGGTGCGGCTGCTACCAGATGAGATGAGCCATTAGTGATGGCCCAGTTCCTGCAGGACAGATGTCCTCCCCGCAGTCCACAGGCACAGCCATCAGCCTTGCTGACAGCACCAGCAGCTGGGGAAGTGGGCAGGACACTCTAAAATCCCCTTTCTCTCCCTAAAATACCCAGAACCCTTCCCACTGCCACTGCCTGTAGATCTTCAGGGACTCTTCTGCCAGGGGTTTCAAACCGACAACTTCTGAAGTGCTACGCTCATGTAAATAAGTAGTTTTTCTAAGAATGAATTAGTTGAGCATATTCTATGAAGTTATTTCATTTGTTTTTGCTCCTGTTCATTTATTCCAATCTGCTGCACCTTCCCTTGGAGAGGTTATTAAACTCTCTGCTAATGGGAGCCAGCACTCGTTTAATTCTTCCTAATGAATGTATGAGTGAGTAGCGGAAGCTATTATGTGGGGCTTAATAAAGGGCGGGAAGGAATTTCCTAAAATTTATTGCCACAGGCTGCTGCTTGAAGATAAAATAAATGGTAATTGCTTGGAACAGGAAAGAGGAGGATGATAAAATGTCCCCAGACATGAGGTAAAAAAAAAATACCAAATGCTCCGAATGAAAATCTCAAAGCCCAAAGGATCATGGAGGCAAGATGGCCTCCTCCAGCTTCAGCTTTTTATTAATCCTTAAGACTTCTCCTTTGAATATGGATGCTGAAGGATGAACTGATCGCAGCTGGAATGGTTATTTTATGACACAAAAAAGACATATATATATTAAAAAAAAAGGCATTCATTCTGACTGCATCTTATGAAAATATTTGTAGGAAAGAGAATGTAGAGGAAATGGAAGGACAATGTTTCTGGACTATTGAGTCCAGCAATACAATCTTCCCTAAAATACAGGCTTTGCAGAATGAAGGACACATGTAACATTTTGCTACAATTATGTTCTTTCTTTCCCATTGCTGTGTTGGTCAGGGTTCATGGAAGAAGAGAAATTGCTGAGACGTGAACCTGTGCATTGTTTTTTCAATTTCTGCAACTGTTTGTTAAAAGAGATAAAATTCTGCAGGCTGGATGAGAAAAAGTGTCTGAACTGGAAGTCCCAAGTGTCTCTCCTGCTCCAAAGTGCTGCAATCACACTGCCAACCTCCCAGCAAGCTCCAGGTCAGGCCTCAACAACTGGCAAGAACAAAGTGGAAATCTAAGTCCCATCCCCTGTAATTGCAATGTAGGAGAAAAACACAGGTTTTCAAAACAAAGCTTCTTGTTATAACTCACAACAGCCTCCTGTCCACATAGTCCTTCAGGCTTCATTCAGTGTGATCCTGTCATACAGATGAGTTTGGCTAAAAGCTTTGATCCATGTCATCAAGAAAGCTAAAAAGCAAGTTTCCCAAGAACAAGTCTGATTTTCTGGTTCCACTGAGCTGTTGGAGGTGGCATTTTGCACCTTAGAGACTGCAGAAAAGTGTTCTCTACCATCAGGCTGCTCAGCAGTTACACCAACTTGCACGTTTAATTACAGAAGCAGTGATCAATAGCTCAAGGGTCACAGGCTGTGGTGGGAGAGGAGAGGAGAGCAGGGATGTCTGGATGTCACCTTATCCAAATGCCACCAGCTGTCCCAAAAAAGACACTGCCAATCTCTGAAGACAATCTTCCCAAAATGCAGCAAGAAGGAACAAGTACAGAAAGATGCCAAAACATCAACTTGAGTGGGCAAAGCAGCCATCACCCCTTACTTAAAGGGGCAGAAAGAAAGAAAGAAATATTATTTTCAATAGCAAGCTAATATATCCAAGAACTTAAAAGCTGACCTGAGAAGAAAAACAAGATTAGGTTTGCTCTTTTTTGCTGCTTTGGGCAGACAAAGCCCCTCTCTGAAAACCACTATTTTTCATGCCAGCTTTGACCATCTTAAAACCAGGAAAAAAGAGGATAAAACCCAATTTTTCTTTCCTTGGCAGGTCACCTGCAGGAGCAGGCCAACAGCTTTTCCAGCAGGCAGTAAGAAATTATTACTTCCTTTCTAAACAAGGATTTCAGTTGCTTCAGCTCAACAGCAGGATTTCCACAGTCTTACACAATACAAAGCAATCACTCAACCTGCAAGAGCATCCAATTTGAAAATGGACAGTTGTTTCTCCAAGACAAAAAGCAACAATTTGATAGAAACAAAGCCAACAACAACCAAGCCCAAAATAATCAAAACAAATAAAAATAAACAGCTTTAACACACTGAAAGACAAAAGGTGAGCAGTTACAAATGAGTGTGAAATGTCAGGGATATACAACACAGATTTTCAAAGGATCAAGTTTGGGTGCCAATAGGATAGGCATCTACTAGAGGTGTTATCCAGGAGGAGTTTAATCTTCACCCACTGCAATGAATAGATCAAAGCCAAATAAACATGCACAGCATTCCATGTTGGCATCAATATCTGTACAAAAGGCAGAGCTTCCAATTGAAACCAGCAAACACAAATTATTCCATCTCTGAGGACATTCAAGCACTTCCACACTTTCAACCCTCTTTCTCTCCTATGAAGAAATCTTATTAACCATTTATATGGGTTATAGAACAAGAAGTTGAAGCTTTATGATGACAAAGAACATAAAGGATCTGGTTTTGACTTAGGAACAATCCAAGCAGGCACTTGTTAACTATCTGTGATGCTGTTCCCTGCTACAAGGAATAACACAAGACTTCATCTGCCTCAGCACCAGTGCATCCCTGGAATCACTGCCTACACAAACCTCAACTACCCAGCCTAAAAATACACATTTTACTTATCCAAGGACAAGCCCAGCACAGAGGAGAAATGACTGAAAAAAATCTCAATTATTCTTTGCAATGTAACACTTATGTCAGGTGCAAAGAAAAAGCTGGGTTTTCTTCTGTATTATTTGGTCTGCTTTTAGTAGCACATTGCTACTGTGTGCAAGGGCCAGGTGTGGGAGGAAGAGTGGAGGTGGCACAAGGAAAAGCAGGATCCAAAGTCCCTGTTGTGGTTTATCTGTGGTGTCACAGTAACAGGAGCTCTGTCACCCAGGCTGGCTCGCAGAAGAGCCCTGGAGAAGCTGGAAAAGAGCATGGAAAGAACATTTCCATGGCTCTCCTCCCCCATCCCTACTCTCTGCTTTTACTTGTGCATCTCATAAAACACCCCCAGGCCAACCCCTGGCAAGGCCAGCTCCTCAAGCCAAAGCTTCATAAAACACCCCAGGTAGGATCCCAGGCTAAAAGCAATTCCCTCCCCACAGCCACAAACCTTGGATGCTCAGACTGAGATGGCAGCCCCTGAAATAAAGAGTCAGAGGGGATGATTTGTACTCCAG
Organism: Molothrus aeneus; assembly: GCF_037042795.1. Lineage (NCBI taxonomy): Eukaryota > Metazoa > Chordata > Aves > Passeriformes > Icteridae > Molothrus > Molothrus aeneus. The sequence continues at coordinate 6,770,322 of NC_089664.1, read as the reverse complement.
AGGAGTCAGAAGTGCTGCATGGCACAAGGAGGTGAATTCCAACATCCCTGGCTCCTGTGGGGCTTTGTTTGGGCAGGAGCTGCATTCACACAACTCGGCCCCACCACAACAGGGAGTCAAGGTGGAGGTGCACTGACAGAAGTCAGCAAAAGGTCTCTCACACACCTCCTCCTCCATCCCTTTTTTGCTAAAGTATGGCACTCAGATTGGTTTTTTAAATACCTTTTTTGATGGGGAGAGAGGCACAAGGGGAAGCATCCAACATACTCTAATCCTATTTGTTGTAGTCTAAAAGAAATCCATTTGTTCAGCTTTGCATCAGCATCCTTGTGATAATAATTTTTAATAGCACTGCTTATTTGGATCCATTTTACATAAATCAGAATTGGATTTCAAGTCAGGAATATGCCCTGCAATTACCTTTGGAGTGTGAGTCCTCTCAGGCATGACCTTACTCTGCAGAGCTCCCCTGGACTCATCCCTTATGGACACCCCCACACGTCTGACCATGGATACAAACAGAACACGCTGCAGCAAGACAAAGAGAGCTCAAACCCAAGTGTGATTGTGCAAGACTGTAGTAAAGAGGTCTTGGAGTAGAAGACAGCACCTTTACTTGCACAGGGTTAGTTTTACTCCTAAAAATTTTAGAAGTTACTACATTTTTAAAATTCAGCTTCTAGCAATTCCAATTTGAGAATCATAAAAAGTACTGTATTAATAATTGAGATGTAAAATGCCTGTTTGAGTCACTCCAGCCCTTAGTCCCCCTCCCCAAAGGGCTTGTTTGCCTTAGGGGAGCATTTCACAAGCAGCACACCAACTTTCTAAAATACAACTTCAGCAGATGAAAGCCTCATAACCACAGAAGAGCCACCTTCCTTCTAAATCTGGAATTTAAAAACTGTGACATCCAAGGAGCAATTTAAAGGTAGAATAGCCAGGATATTTCAGCCCAGCCAAGCACTTTGGCTACCACATGGTGTAGCTATTTCAGAAGGGCTGAGTGGTGATCTCCCCATTTCAGCCACAACATCCACCCTTTATCTCTGGGCAGACAAAGCTCTGCCACCACTGCTGTGACTCAGGGCTCTGGGGTGCACCCCCAGCACTGGGTGATTCAAGCCTGTCCATGGCCATGAGATGTGTCTCATTCCAGGGGCTCCACATCATCATTCTCCCTGGCTGCTGAAGCCCACCACTTCCTAATCTGGGAACGCTGCAGATGACAGAGATGTCTGAGCTGCACAGCCACGGCTCTCTTGGTGTCTGGGACTTGCACCTCCATGGTTTTAATGCCTCTCTAGATAGGCAGGACTAAATGATGTGGGCATGGCAAACACAATGCAATATTCACTTTTTTTGGGGAAAAGCAGCCCAAGTTAACAAATCAGAGCAAAAACACCTCACTAGATTTGTGCTACTTATTCCTATGAGTGGAATGCAAAATACTTCAAGTTAACATTTCACGGTTCTTTGAATCCTTACCTGATAATGAATGCAGCACTGATCTATTTTCATTTAATGTTTTTCAAATCCTGTGTTTTTAACCAAGATTACAAAGCCGTGCTGCTGCTCAGTGAAGTTCACAATTCCTCTCAGGAGAGGTCGGCTTATCAACATTGCAGCAGGTCTTCAATGAAATGTCATGCCCTGCCTTTGCTTTGCAGAGGCAAAACTGCAGTCACCAAGATGATTATATTAGCATTTCAAGCTAGCATTTGCCTCCAAAAATCCAACCTTTATAATTCTAATTCCTCCTTTTGCTTGGCTCAAAATATTACCTACTGAAGAGGTAGCTCAGTGGTGTTGCTAACCTGCCACAGCCTTCAGGATTTGACCCGCTCCAGACTAACTGCTGCAGCAAATCCAGAATTAACTCCCAGATTATGTCTCCAAGTGGTATTTCACAAGCACAACAACCTATATCACGTCTGGTGGTGTACCTGTGGTCATGAAAAGCCTTTTTTATCCCACTTTTCAGCAAGAGCAAGGTAAAAACCACCAGGAGTTCTCACAGTGAGGTCTAAATTAGACTGAAGTTTCCCCAACACTTTTTTTCCCCAATGACATGGAATTTGAAAGGTTGAGCAACACTTACACTGTCTTATGTGATCACCTCATAACAATAATTACTACTTAAAACCTGAAACATGATAGCACCTTGACATCCACCCTCAGCGTGGGAGGCACTATTTAGACATAACAGACAATCTGCAGAGCCCAGGGAAATTACAGCTTCTATATGAACATCAACAGTATCAAATGATGGGAAGAGCTTTGTCTTCCCTCCAGTTCATTTCCTGTAAAGGACATCTATTTTCTACTAAATAGCTGCACGTTGAGAAAAAAAAAAAAAAAAGAATGTATATAGCAAACACATTTAGTGCAATCCATCAATAAGTCTTGTAAGAGATAATGGTTTAATTGCAGAGACTTTCAAATGCAGCTTCTTATCCATCCAGCTAAATATATTAAAGAAGAAATAACAGCTTGGCATTTATTCAAAACTTTTCATTTGAGCTTTCCTAAGTTATTTGCAAACATGAGGTGTAGCCAGACAACAATAGCTCTAATAGCTGTTCCAGTTATTCAGGCTAAAATGGGATGTAGTTTTTAAATGAACATTGTGTTGTCAGACTTGTATCAGGAATGAAAAGAACTTAGCGCCAATAAAAATAATAAAAAGAGAACCCCATTCGCACATACATATTTATAGCTTAAACTATTTTGCTAGATGCACTAAATCTTCATTATTATAAAATTCTCCCATCCAAAAGAGATTTAAGTAAAATAAAGTATTACTAGATTACAGCTTTGCTTTTGTGAGCATTGTTATGACTTCATAACAATTTAATTCCACCATTAGCTCTGTGAGAGCAATTCTGACATTCAGACAACACCAACTGTGTAAATAAGTGTCACAGGCTGAACTTGTTTCCAGATATTCCCTGAGCATCCTTGCCATAAAAAGCTCACGTTCACAAATGTTGAACTCAATGCTACAAGAGGATTTACCAAATCAATTTCTATAGTGAGAGGAATCTAATATTGAATATTAATATTAGGAAAGTATTTATATCTTTAAAAAGTCAGTGCAGCATAACAAAAGAAGTAGGGGAATTAGACCAATTGCAGAAGACATCAATAAGTGAAAAGGAATGCAGAACTGAAAACCATTTCTTTTATTTTTTTAAACAAAGATCGGGCTGAAATGGAGCTTGAGGAGATGAGGGAGCAAGATTTTCCCATTAACAGTGAAAGCAAACATCACCTACCAAGCTTTTTTTTCATCAGCAAGCAAGCACACAAAGATTACAGGTTCTAGTAATATCTAAAAAGACCTGACAGCCACTATTTCTGAAATTCACAGTTGTCACTTCTGACCCGGGTTCTCACCATTAAACTTTTGCTCATTTCCAAGACGATTCTCACTGCAGGGATTGTTGTAATCAGAGCAAGTCAGTGAAGAGTCACAGAAGACATCTGGTGGCCACTGCCCCAAATGACAATTTTGCTTTACACCTTGGTAATAAAGCTTAAATTTTAATTAAGTAAATAATTTTAAACACTTCAAATTAATTAAATAATTTCATTCACAAAAACTATTTTCACAAAAGTGAAAACAGTTGTGTTTACTGCATAACAGCCCTGTGACAACCCTCTGTGGTCAGGCCAGGAGCTGAGAACTTGGGAACAGCCCCTCACCAGGTATGTTAAATGAGGCTGAACATAACAAGCAGCCTTTGAATTTGGGCAACTTGAACACGAATGACAGAGCAAACATTTCCTGAAAGCCCAAAGAATTTCCTATTTCAAGTTTCCATGTCCTTATCCCACTACCATTCACACACTGAGCCTCTGGAGAAACAACCTTGTTTATTCTAGGAGTGCACACACACACACACAAAGGCCATGAATCAGCCATCGGTTCCCCCAGCGTGGAGTGGCAGGAGATCAGCTCACTGCGGTCACTACCAAACCTGCCAGAGCCCATGGGGGTGTGTTTTGGATTCTGGATGTGCAGAGCAAGTGAAATTTCCTCCTCTGCAGCTCAGAGTGACAGGAAGCACAGGGAACATGGCCAGGTCACTCTGTGCTTCCAGCAGAGATGGACATTGGACAGGGAACAAACAGCAGGTCAGACAATGGGGGAATCCTGTCCTCCAGCAAGCCTTGCCATCCAAAACCCAGCATTTAACAGGCAGCAGAGTATGTAATTCAATATATTCTTGATCACATATTATTCCCATTTTCTGAGGCCATCACTCCCTCTTTGATGCAAATGTGGAGTGCAAACCACAGCAGAGGAAGGTCCAGCCTTTTACTATTTCATGAGCTCTAAGGAGAGACTGGAGCAAATAACATTTGCTACTGCTCAGACAGCACTTCAAAGCAGGAATCTGCAGAGAGGCAGACGGGACACAGCTCAGGCCCTGGAAGACGTGGCAGGAATAAGGTAGGAACTGAAGTCAGCCAAAATGATAAATGCACCAGAATGCCTTAGAAAAGCAGCACTAATGGATAAGCAGCTTCTCAAGGCAGGCAGCATGTAGCAATATTGATTCTTTAATACACACAATGAAACCAAAGTCTTAATGATTAATAATCTGTTGTGAAACTCTATTCATTAGGTAAAAACAGTGCTCAGAAATGACACAACATAAATCAGGCAGTCTCCTCACTCATGAAAGAATGATGAGCTTGCTCGCATCCATGTAAATTAGCAGCAATCACTCTGCATAAAAGCAAGCTCCTGCTTTTCACAACCCAGCTGGTAACAGCCAGGAAAAAATGCTGGAGAAAAAGAAAATATACATAAAAAAAACCCTGAATCTAATTTCAACACTAATTTCAGAAAGTACTTAAGCAAAACTAAAGCAAGCTGGTATTCAGGAGACACAAGGAAACGTGTGGAAAGGGACTCCTCCCAGAGCACAACACACATTTTAGCAGAATTATATCAAATTTTGCCACAAGCGTGATGAAACTTCCAGCCATCTCACAAAAATTAATGATAATATCTAAGTGTAACACTGGCATTAAACACAGAAGAACTAACTAAGAACTACTTTAGTTAAGAACTAAGGAAAGACACTGCCTTAGGCAGCTTTACTCACTAAAATTGAATGTTCATTACCTTTTTGCCCAAGAATCCTCCTTAAACCAATTAAATGGACACTCTGGCAAGCAGATTAATAACCTCTACAGATTGTTTAGACTGATCTTCAATCAACATAGATCAGAGTAAGAGCTGACTGATAAGAGAGTCACAGAAGCAAAGAAGCAAGAGTCCCCCTCTCTGCTGGAACTACTCTGGATGCTCCTACAGCAAAGGACTTCACAACAGACCTTTTATAAGGAGACTAACTCCTTCTCACAAGAATGGCACAGCATGGCTGAACTGACAGAACACTGCTGGGTGCAGACACTGCAGAGGGAAGGCAGCCCCTTCCCCCTGCCCAAAGAATAAGGAAAGCAAAATCTGTATTTTTCCATCTGCAAAAATACTCCAGAAGGTCATTAGTGTTTCAAACACTTCTTTCAGTCTTTGTAAATGCAAATCAGAGTGTTTTATACAGCTGAAAGAGATGGCTCCTGCAACACACCCAGTGTCCACCCACACAGTAGCACAGCCACCCAGGTTTTAAACTCATCAGGGTGGCTCAAGTGCACTGAGGGAGCTGCAGGAATGTCCTGGTGATGCTGAAATATTCCAAACAGCCCAAAACCCATGGCAGGGTGCTCTGAACTTTTACTGAACACAACACTGGTGTCAGCTGGGTGTTAAGAGCTGGACTAACTCCTGCAGCTCTGCATCCCCACTCTGGTGTCAGCTGAGAGCACTTGGCACCTGCCAAGGCTCTGCTTACAGTCCCATCCACACCAGGGCTATCAAAACACTCTCCCAATTATTTCTTGTCAGCTTTATCACAGTTCCTACAAGCACAGCTGGAAATACATCCTTGTTCTTCCAAGGCACAACCCAACAGCATCCCCACCCTAAAGTGACAGTCAGCAGGACAAGACTTTCCAAGGCCGTTTTCACCTTTCTGCACCTTCATGATTTGCCACAGAGCCTGACACTGACAGCACCAGGGATGAAACTCAGGACTCTCAGCAACAGGACTGTGTCAACTCCTCACTTTCAAGCTTCAGATTTAAACTTTCCTATGTAAAATACTGTGAGTTTGATAGTAAATGTTGAAGTGTGCTGAAAGAGATGATCTCCTACAAGGGAAGATTTCTATGCTAATACCCTGTAGCCTTCTCTTGCCTCCCTGTCCTGATTTCCTACCACAGCCTCCCTACTAAAACTTGTAAATAAGAATGCAGAACTAGCATAATCTGTTAATGAAAGTCTGGCATATGAGCAACCACTACCTATTTGTCATGAAGGAGATCAACTGCTTAAATATGGCAAGTTATCAAAGATTAGCCAGTGCACAGAACAGAACTGCTTTTGCCCAGGAAGGGATTAGCCTTTCCCCATCATCATCATCATCCACCTCAGCCTGTAGAAAAGCAGTTTAGAAAGTCTTAGGTATCTTTCCATACATATTCCAGCCATAGATCAAGTTTTGTGGAAGAGCTTCTTAGCAAAACCTTCTTAGCAAAACCTAGTAGTATTTGATAATTGGAGCAAAAAAAAAAAATACAGAAAGTGATTTTTATGATGAAAAGGGATACAGTCAGAGGCAGTAAACAAATCTGCATTCAGCATGCAGCAGATGTCAGCATTAACCAGGCTAATACTGAGGCACAGTGAAGGTGGATTCATAAGCAATGATCCCAAAAGCTGGAGATAAGTCTCTCCTAATAGAGATGGAAATTGAAATTTGGGAGCTGCCAAATCTCCAGCCTGACAACAAAGAAAGTTTTGTCAGTTCAGAATGAAAACCTGAAATACTGAAGGCAGACTAAAAAATGGCTTCCAATTAGGCCAGTGCTAATGATCCAATTTCAGGTGAATGGTCTAGAGTGGAGTCAGGAGTAGTAAAGCAGTTTCTTTGAAGTCTCAGGTTTTGCAGTTGGTGAAGCAGAGACAAAGTATAAAAATTCCCTGAGGTACAATGGAAAGAGATAAATGCAGAGGTTTTAAGTACATGGGTTTGAAGAAACAGTTCTAGTATGGAAGGAGTCTCATTTAAATCATTTCCTTGTATGGGCAATTGACTATCTAATAAATGTATATTGCATATAAGGAAGACATATTGAGCTCCCCTGTAGGATAAAGGATAATGAGTACAAAAATCAGACCTTGAAGATAATCCTGTTCCAAAACCCTGCCATGGGCAGGGACACCTTCCACTACCCCAAGTTGCTCCAAGCCCTGTCCAACCTGGTCTTGAACACTTCCAGGGATCCAGGGGCAGCCACAGCTTCCTTGGGAACCTGTGCCTCCCTCAGAGGGAAGGATTTATTCTGTATATCTCATCTACCCTCAGTTTGCAGCCATTCCCTGTGCCTGTCACTTCAGACCATTGTCCAAAGTCCCTCTCCAGCTCTCCTGGAGCCCCTTTAGGCTTTGGAAGGAGCTCTGAGCCCTCCCTGGAGCCTCCTCTGAGCTGAACACCCCCAGCTCTCCCAGCTGGCTCCAGAGCACGGAGGCTCCAGCCCTTGGAGCTCTCCATGGCCTTCTCTGGACTCTTTCCAACAGCTCCATGTCCTTCCCAGGCTGGAGACAGCACTGCAGGTGGGGTCTCAGCACAGTGGAGTAGAGGGGAGAGAATCCCCCCCTGCCCTGCTGCCCACACTGTGGGATGAGCCCAGGATATGCCTAGAACTGATTAGAATGTAATTTATTCGTTTTCACAATCGAAGTACTTGAAACATGAAACTTAACAGCATAAAACAAGATAGATTATTAAACACAGAGACCCTTAAAATTTATTTTTAATCAATAATGTAGGAAATGGTACTTTTAATTGTTGGGGTTTTTCCTCACAGTGAACTGTACAGGGCACATCTCCAACTGGCAGCTGTGGCAAGCTGGTGCTATAGATCCATTTTGCACAATTGCTTCCTAATTAAAGCAGTAAAATCTTTCAGCACCCTTGTAAGAAAAAGAATTCAGATCTAATATGACAGAGACTGTAGTTGGCTGACTTCAGCTATATTCAGCACTAAATGTTTAAGAAAAATGGATCCAGTTCTGCAGTTTATCTCTCTATACAGTGAGGTAAACAGCTCATTTAAGCTTCCCTATCACTCACCTGCTGGAAGAGAAACTCTAAGACCACATTTTATCACTATGAAAGACTATGAAAAGGCCATTTTTGTTTGAGTGCTTTATCAATCTCTTCCTCACCTCAGCATCACATCTGTAATAATTAGAGTTCATTTTTAAAGCCTTCAAGTGCTGCTTTTGCTTGGAGATGCTGTTCTACCAACATGCTTCAGGGGATCTGCTCATCACTCAGCACAGCAACTCCTCCACAAGACAGTCAGAGGAGCTGTGGTGTTTGCCAGTCCCTCCAGTCAGCTCCTGCCGACTCTGGGATCACAGCTGAGCCCTCTGAGCACACACCTTCCTTTTCAGAAAGTTTGAGTTTTGCTGAAATTAACATTCTGGAAAGCACAAGATACACTAGTGTGCAAATTTCAAGGAGCACTGACAGAGTCTTTCCCCTTCACTATCTACTGGCCACACTTTTTTCTCAGCTGGATATCACCAAAAAGCAGGGACTATAGACTCAACTCTCACCAAGAAAAGCAAAGAGAAAGAAGTAAACTTTGCCTTTATAATTCCTCTCAAGTTCAAGCTTGCAAGCAAACTGTGAGCTGGAGTAATCTGCATCAGGGTGAAATCTGTAAAATCCCAGCAAGGGCTACCCTGCTGCCCAGGGTAACGACACGAGCATGAACTCCAGCTTGTAAAACACCCTCCGTGGGGAAAGCAACAGCACAAAGAGACCAGCCCAAAACTTGCCCATAGATTACTTTTTTCCCCTTAAGGCACTCCTCAATTGTCAGCTCAGGACAAAATTTAGAGCCTTTCTGCATTATTCTCACAGAACATTTGAGCACCAGCAGAGCTGATTTCTGGCCAGTTGCCTCCTTGGCTTTTCAGAAGCCTCTCCATGTGTTGCTTTGGGTGCTACAGAGAGTGCGATGACCGAAAAATGGAATTACTTTGCTGGAAGTTATTTTGCCTTACATTGTTAGTATCCAATAATATTCACCAACCCTTTCAGCCAAAATCTGGTACCACTGAAGCAATCCAGATCTTTCACTAAGTGCCTGCTGGATGAGCCTCAGCAGAACTCAGCAGGTAATGGTCCCACCAAAACAAGATCATAAATACCTTTATAAAAATAACCCTAAAAGGAGAGCCCTGCTACCAAAAGTTCAACTTCTTGTGTTTATCATGGGCTTTAATATACAAGAACTTCACACAAGTACATTTAAGAATTCACCTGTCTCTAGGGGGTTAAGTGGCCCACCATGGAATTTCTCCTTAAGCATTTCTTAGTTATGAAAAGCCAGAAACACAATTTTCCTGGGACAAACCAGTTCCCACAGTGCAACAGAGAAACCAGATACAGTGTTTGGTATTTAGAAGAAACTGTGTAATAACATACTGGAAGGGAAACATGCAAATATTTAAGCCCTGGAAAAGCACCAATCGTTATTTTTATGAACTACAGCACATGGCACAATAACTGAATAGGACTGAAGGCATGAAATACTGATCTGTTCATTAATTATAAAGTATGTCAGTCTATGTATTTCAAAGGCAAATTACTGAAAGGAAAAGGAAGAACTTTCTAAAACGAACTTTGTTCCCTCTTAATTTGTCCAGATTTTTAATATGCCATTTTTCAGGACAGGAGCAGCCCAAACTCAGAAGAGAGCTGAATAAACAACAGTGGTACTGCCTTCTACTGCCAGGACCTGGAAGAACCTATTCATCCACTCAAAGGAAGAAACTTTTCCTCATGTGTATAAGTGAGGCTGATCTTTTGCAGTTCTTTTAACAGATGTCCTAGCCCTGATGTCCCCTTTCAAGTTTATTCTCTTCTAAACGAAGCCACCGAGGTCTCTCGTGGACATATGGCACATGGACATTAGAGATGCCATTTTTGTGCTGGGATCTGCTGACCTCAGGTCACACTGGCAAGAAGTTACCATCTGCCTATTGCTGTTAGATGATCAAAAAAGAACGTTTCTGGCTTTTCTGCCACAGCAAAACACCAAAGGGACTAAGAACATTGTATTGCTTGCAGCAAGTGCTCTGGCTGTATCTCACCTGACCTTGAAACTCTGTCCAAAGTAGTAAAAGCAGGAACCAAACTAGGGGTGGAGGAGTGGGTATATCACAGGACTGAAAGCAAGGAAAAACCCAGCAGCAGGTTTAACATCAGAGGGCCAAGTTAGCCCTGATATTCTCTAACCTTCTCTTAATTACCTCAACTTTCTTCAGTGCACAAACATTGTATGGGAAAATAAAACACCGAGGTAACTCAAAACAGTATTTCAGCAGGGCAGGGTAAACATGGGATCTCTGTGTGTTTGTTGAACACTGCAGAGAATTCCTTGGGCCCTTCTAGAAACACAGAATGAGAAAAAGTTAGAAAGCAAAGCCCTTTAAAAGTAAGAACAAATCAAAACTTTTCCTCTAACTGGATTGTGTTCTCAGACAGCAAATATTTCAATTTTTAGTTTTATAAAGATTACAGATGCAGTTTTGTTTTGTTCACAGATAAACTTCCTCTAAAGGACAAAACTTGCAGAAGCTTTGTCAAAGTCACAATCTCCAGCCAAAGACAGCAGTCAGCAGCACATCATCTCAAAAAATCTCTTAAAATTCTAATATTGTATTAGAATTTTAAAAGTGTTGTGCAAAAGCAAGGATTACTCCAAAGTTTAAGCAAAAACAATGCATTTCTGCACCTTCTGCAGAGATGCCTTCAGTTTACAGTTTCTTAGGTTTTGGGAGGGGATTGTTTGGTTGGTTTGTGTTGTTTAAGGAAGAATTTGATGCAGTCACCAAATCTACCTCTGCCTCCTACTGAATTTTTCATTTGGCTTCTTTCCTGAGATTCTGAACTCCCTCCATACTTTGCAGAAGGCCAGCAAGTGACAGAGCTGCTCTACCCCAAACTTCTGGCCTCTCGCACTCCAATCCATCACAGCCCAGGATGAAGGTTTAACCAGCTATGAGAAACCACTGAGCAAAGCTGCTCCAAATGCAACAAGAAACTCTTTTCACAACAGCATTAAGTTCACAAACTTTCCAAAATAAAGGTTTTTTCCCCTTCCAAGTAGCAAAGTCCCTTCGGTAAAGACAATTAAAGAACACCTGTGACTGACCACAGCATCACCACTGGCTGAGGCTGGTCTGTACGATGACACACACAACTCAAAAAGGATCAAACACTTCCCCAGACTGCAAACCAGAACATAACCAAGGCAGAAATTAGAAACTTGTACAATATTAAAAAGTTACTTCCTTGCATTCCACCTTTAGCTGTACAATAACCTCTCCCCAGCTTTCAAGCAATCTGACCCAAGTATTTTCTTAAAAAACAAATCACAGAAGATTTGCATTAAGCAGCAAGAGAAAGAAAACAAGACTTCCATAAAGTACATGTCTGTATCTGCTCCATGGTCTTGAATAAATCCATATTGTACCTAGCTCAGCAAACCAAAATTAAACCAAACAGCAATAGAAACTTCTCACCATGTTCCACGAAGACGTTGCAGTGAGGGCCCGCATGCCTCGATGACTCCTTCTTCCCTGCTCCTTTGATGAAGTGCAGGGCAGGCAGACTTGGCCTCCTTTGGTCCCCAAGAACTTTTCCAGGCTGCTGCCCCATAAAGTAACTATGGGCAGCCTTTCCCAGGACGAGAAGTTTCCAAAGAAGTCTGTGATCCCTGATCTTCCAGGCTGGGAAGGAGTTTTGAAGGAGAAGGTATTTAGGTGGGTGCACTGGCTGCACTCACAGTGGGATAAAGTCACTTGAGGTGAAGAATTAAGACAAATTCCTCCAATGCTCCTGAAGACAGCAACAAGGCTCCTTAGGTGACTTTATGCAAAAAAAAAAAAAAAAAAGAAAACAAACAAACAAAAGAAGCGAGTAAAAGTTCCAACCGCTCAGCAATGACCAAGCAGTACCAAAGTTTCAGGTTGCCATATGTAGTGTGTCTTCCACCGGGTAAAGGAGAATCAGTTCATCTCACAGGCAAGAAACCACACATGGGCTCACCCAGGGCAGGAAACAGCCATTCCCACCACAGCTAGTGTCAAGGTTTCTTTTTTTTTCCTCCTTTTCTTTTGCATAGCATTGAGTTAGCAAAGGCCAAAGAGCCACGGAGATTTGGCTTCAAGTATCGCTGAAGTCCAGCAGGGTCAGGTGCGCTGGAACCATGGCAGCTCTCCGGGCGAAGCAGCAGCAGCAGCAGCAGCAGCAGCAGCTCCGGGTGGGCTCCGCACGCTCCCTGGGCTGCAGGGATGGCACCGGGGCTCCTCGGTCACCGGGCTTCGGCTCCTTCCAGCGCCGCTACCTCGGGGCCGGGGGGCCCGGCGGGGCCATAGCGGCGTCGGAGCAGCGCTGGGGCGGCCGGGCCGGCGCCCCGTGCCCGCTGCCTCAGGCGGAGCCGGGCGCGGGGCTGCGAGGCCGGGGAGCTCCGGGAGGCCGGTTCCTGCCCAGCAGCCGGGCCGGGGCAGGCGGGGGGGACCGCGCCGGCCGCATCCCCGGGCGGGCGGGCGGCAGCGGGACCGGGCAGGCGGAGCGGGGCGAGGGGCCGCGGGTAGCCCGGGGCTGCGGGACTGGCGGGGGGCGGCAGAGGCGGCGAGGGAGATCCCGGAACCCCCGGGCCGGCGGGCGGGCGGTCACATCCCCTTCCGGCCCCTCCTCCTCCGCCGCCCCCGCCTCCCGCCCGATCCCGGCCCCGCTCCCGGCTCCGGGGACCGGCCGGGCGGGGAAGGGCAGCGGAGGCTCCCGGGGAAGCCTCTGAGCAGCGTGGCCGGCAGGGCGAGGGAGGGGATCCTCCCTTTAGGCGGCCCTGGTGAGGCATATCTGGGGTGCTGTGCCCAGTGCTGGGCGCCTCAGGGCGAGATGGGCAAGGAGCGGCTGGAGAGGGTCCTGTGAGTGTGAGGGGCACCCAGAGGATTTGGGGCTGGGGCAGCTCTCTGATGAGGAGACACTGCGGAGCTGGGCCGGGTCAGTCTGGAGAAGGGAAGGCTGAGAGGGGATCTCAGCAATCCCTGTCGGTATCTCCCTGGCGTGTCCGAGGATGGTGCCAGACTCTCTTCAGTGGTGCCCGGTGACAGGGTGAGGAGCAATGGGCATAAACTAAAACATAAAAAATTTCCTCTCAACAGGAGGAATAGCTTCTTTATGTTGAGGGTGGCGGAGCTCTGGAATAGGTGCCCAGAAAGGGTGTGGAGTTTCCCTCTCTGGAAACATTCCAAACCCACCTGGGCACATTCCTGTGTCAGCTCTCCAGGTGACCCTGCCCTGGCAGGAGGGTTGGACAGGATGATCTCCAGAGATCCCCTCTGACCCCAACTAATCTATGATTCTGTGAAAAAAAAAAAAAAAAAAGTGAAAAGGCCCCAAAAATCTTGTGTGAAATCCCTTACCTCTTTAGAAGGCCCACCCAAGTAGTTTTCCCACAGATCTGACTCTGCAGGGGTCTCAGAGCCTCTGGCCAGCTCTGAACCCTGGATGTTTGCAGAGATGGACAGGGAACAGATCCTTAGTGGATCAGTTGTGTGCACAGCCAGGAATCTGTCACCCTGCTTGCACAAAGGACTTCACTTCCTTTTAAATGCTCTCAGCATATGCAGAACTAGATACCAAAACCAGCCATAGAGGCCAGTGACAATTGAAAAAATATTTTATTGACCTATTTTTGTGCACCATTTGGTACAAAGATGGAGTTAAACCGCCAAATTCTTCAGCAGGTGCTGAGCGCTCCCTGAGCTAAAGAGCAGACCATGGTGCTGAAGATATTTAGTTTTTCATACATTCTCCAGTTCACCTTGGGGATAAAGAAGGTCAAGGCAGCAGCTTGAGGTCAGGGTGTTTTGGTCAAAGGTCTGTGGTTGCTCCCACTCCACAACAGGAGAACACACAATTGCAATTCTGTGCTGTAGCCTCCTGCTCAGGGCAACCATCTGGACACAGAGCAGCTTATTTATAGTGACTCCTCCCTTGTGACAAATCCAAACACACTCCATGTCTCCTATGCCATATTCAAGGTCTCTGGCAGACCTGCATTTTTCATCTTCTAACAATAGCATCCAAAATGGAGCACTTCATACAGCCCTGCGGGATCCTCCATCTCTGCTGTGCCAGGCTGCTCCTACATCACTAATTCTTAGTCAGGAGACTGAGCTCAAACCATTTCTATTGGATTTCTCCATCAATCACTCAGTTTGCAGGTACTGAGACTGGTTGTGCTGCGCACACACCCACACAGGAGAGAGAAATTCTCGTGCTGAGACAAATCCAGGGTCACATCTGTTGAACTCTGTGGAATTCCTCCAGGTTTATCTCAGTAATGGAGATCAGCTTCTCACCAAGGTGATGTAACCCTCTGGGCTCCCATGGATTGGAGGAAAGGGAGGAAATGAAGCTGTCAGCACAGGCTAAGCAGCCCAAGAGAATTTGTTACAAAACCCAATACCAACCATTCTTCACTGTAAAAGATACTCTCTTCTGGGTCTGACTGCAGCATCCTGGATAATCTCTCCTACCATGGCAGGGCTGAAGCAGAGTAAACTCCTGAAGACAACCATGGGTCCACGATAGTCAGAAAAATCTTCACCAAATTAAGCAAAAGTCATTCCAAATATGCAATAGAATCACAGAACTGTTTGGGTTGGAAGGGACCCTAAAGACCATCATGTTCCACCCCCCCTGCCACAGGCAGGGACATCTTCCAGGCTGCTCCAAGCCCTATCTAACCTGTCCTTGAACACTTCAGGGCTGTGCTGTGGACAGTACAGGCTGTAAATGTGCTCTTCCTGGCTTGCCTGAGATCTGTGCAGAGGAATGCACTTTTTATTTAACAGACCAGGTGAGTTTATCATTGAGGCCGACAGGCAGTTATTCCTTCTGATGCTGTGCAATCATAAGCAGCAAAGAGGGGCAGGTCCTTTGCCAGCATTTCCCAGCCTCTTTCCACTCAGCAGTTTCTCCAAAAGCATTTCCTGTTTCCCAGAGCACTGCTGTAGTTAATCTGGGACAATACAGAGGCAGATGAGTCAGCTGGTCACTCCCAAATGTCATGGTGAGATACCTGCCTTCCCCTTCCTGAAGGACACTACATGTTCTGCCTCCAGCCCTGCTGCCAGTTTTTGTGAACATGACTCTCCTGTTAAACTTGAAAGCTGCCCAATAGATTCAGAAATTGTTAGAGAAGAAAATAAGAAATTCAGAATTGTTAGAGACGGAAAAGTTGTGTGAATACAGAATAAGTTTAAAAAAAAAAGCTTCAGTGGTTTTTTTTAAATCAAGTCCATGTACATACTACCATTTATTTTTTCCTAGCAGATACTTCAGCACTTTTTGTTTACCTCCCATTAAGTGTGGGTTCTCACCCAACAGCTGCAGTGACATTTTCTCCATAACAATATCTTAAAAACTCAACCTCTTCACCAAATAATAAAACTTAGCATGCTAATTAACAGTCCTCAGGAACCTGAGAGAACCATTTCAAGATGTCTCAAATCTCAGTGGGATTTCAGTCTCTTCTCAGGTCTGTGCAAAGCTTTTTATTTGTACCACTCTCAGCTGAACAGCAAAACTGCATGGATGGTACAGAAGTAATGCAATAAGCAGCAGTAATTGGATTAATAACCCATTAGCACAAATTTAAAATCTCAGTGGTTATTCCTAGGAGTAAAGGAATTCTTGCTATTAGAACATGAACACTGGCACCAAGAAACAAGAAAATTCTTTTTGCAGATGAGTGATGTTGTGTTCTTATTCCTACAGACAACACTCACAGCAAGGGAACTAGTTACCAACCCCACTTCTGAGCACAGCTGCACCGTGTATTAACCCTGGAGGAGGCAGCACAGGAGGTGCTACAGCTGCTTTAGTGTCAGACACTGGTGAGCAAAGAAATCAGATTGGTCTGAGCTGTTTTAATGCCTGTTGCTGGCTTGTTGTTACCTGCTGGTTTGCAGAGCTGTGCTGGATGGGAAGCGCCAGCAATGACCTTGCTAAAGCCTTGCTACAGAATTTAGGTCTTGGCACAGCACTGGCTGAATGTGGAAAGATCAAAATTACCCTTCATGGTCACTGGGGAAAATACTGAGAGCTTTGGTTCCCTCCCATCAGGAAAGATCTACAACCAAACCTCACCAGCTGGTGTTCCTGGGTTTAAAAACAAAAGTACCAGGTAATCAGGAGTAAGGGAACTGGATGAGTCACATGCCTCCCCCATTTAATTCATCATTAATGCAAAATATCAGGAATCTTGCAGCAAGCAAGAGGAATCAGAAAGCTCAGAGTTGAAGCAGTCCAGATCTTGAATTGTTTTTTAGCAGAAATCCCTGAATTTCCCCTGTGGTAATAAGATAAACAGCTGCTAAACTACAGCATTGGGTGAGGGGGGGAAAAAAAGTACTTTTCTAAGTGAAAGATGCAGACTGCTAAAGCTTTTTTAGGCTTTTTGAACCAGTTTTGTCCATGGAGGTGTGTGTTATGTGGCTACCAGCAGCCTCATGGAGACCTGAAAGTGTCACCATCAAACCTTGGTTTTCAAATTTCCTTAGTCATCTTGAGGATGTGATAGTTACAACGCTTACTAGGAAATCCTCTTAAAACTCAAACACAACAATTCCCGGGCCTTGTGTGGAGCATTCCAATGATACCCCCAACAAGTTCAGTACTATTTTCAGAGGCAGCACGGGCAGTTGTGCAGCAGCAGCACGGATTAGCCATGTCCTTGCTTGTCCTTAGCCCCATTGTGCTTTAGGATCTGGGCAGCAGCGCTGGTGGCAGCCGCCCAGGCCCTGCTGTTTGGCAGGGCAGCGAGGCGGAGCTGCTGGAGAAGGGAAGCGCCACAAACGCGATCCAAAGGTGCCATCTAGTGCCTGCTCGGGACCACAGGGAAAGCGGCCCGAGCTGCAGGGACAGCAACAAGGGAATTGCTGGCTCCCAGGAAAACACCGAGGAAAGAATTTTCCCGTGTGCCTGAGGCAAGAATGCGAATTTGCAACGTGCATTTGGATTCAGGGACAGTTGGGACAGATGTTTTATCATCCCTTTTAAGAATTTCAGTGCTGTGGTGCAAGGATATATTTGCAATAAAAATAGAATACATATATAATAAACCAGCTCTAATACAGCACCTGGAGCTGAGAGGATTCTCCAGGGAAAGCATCACATTCTTCACAGAGAACGTGACTGACTGCCTGCCAACACTTGGCTCAAGGTGTCCACCTCTAACCACTGGCCTGAAGATCTTTACCAGTGTCATACTGGGCTCCCTGTCATCCCCCAGTCACCTCTGCCTGACTCACCTCTCCCAGGGATCCTGCAGGGAGGCAGTGCTTGGAAAGCCACTGTGAACACCAGGCAATCCTTACAGAGGAACCCTGTAAGGGCTGAAGAGGAAGGTCAAGTCCTGCTGGGATGAAGGGCAGCAGCTGAAGGGGAGATAAGACAGTGGAACCATTCCAAGTGTCCTAGCACAAGGAAACTTGAGCCAGCCACAGCTCTCAAGCTAGGCTAAAAACAAGCCAATGCACACACTGCTGAAGCACTGATTTGTTTCAAAAAATTTATTGAAATGTAAAATACTTAATACAAAACCATACTGGTGACTCCTCAGAAGAGGAGCTCACCTCTCAGGCATTAAAAAAAAAACAAAACAGCAGGATATACACAAACCAGGACACTGCTTGTCCAGAGCTCCTGGCTCACGTGGACAGAGACAGCCACATCCCATCTCATACCCCTGAGACATTCAAGTCATGAACAGCCAGACCCAAACTGTGGTTAGCAAGGCTGTGGATACTCCTGTTCTCTAAACACATGTGCCTAGGTTTACATTCTTAAAAATGAGAGCTCTCAGTCAGGGGACAGACTGGCAGATCTGTATCACAAGTAAATTAAAAGCCAAATCATTTTCTGGGGAGAGAGAAACATCACAAAACAAATGCCTTCCTCTCTGTCATTTTGCACAAAGTTCTGGGGCACTAGACACAGCAACAGGTGCTAGGAGACAGGTCCCAGTTGCATCTGATCTTTATAAAGGTCAGATATCAATTTTTCAGGCCGCTGCACTAAAAGGCTATTGTACTTAAGTACTACTTTATACTAAAAGGACACAGGAGATATCCTAGGAGTGAGGAATTTTGGTGGTTTCTGAAGTGTGGAATGAATGTTGGGAACTAGAACACTGAAAAAAAAACCCCATATAATACTGAGAATCAAAGCTGCCATGCTGGGATTTCAAATGACTGCTTCTGGCCATGTGCCCTATCCTATCCCTCCGAATCCAGCAACCTCTGTCGAGCTTCCAGAACGATCTCCTCTGTCACCTCTGGCTTGAGAATGTCCTTGATCTGCAGTGGAAAGAAGAGCAATATGAGCACCAGGAATCAACAACTACTTCTGCACTCAGTGGGGAGACAAAGGTCCCTGACACACAGTAGCAATCAGCAAGGGAGTTTAGAGGGCTGTGGTGAAAAAAGATCTATGGCAGAGGGGCCAAGGCATAATTAACACCTCATTGAGAATGAAAGCAGAATTCAGATCTCATTTATTTATGGGAAGAGAATTGCCTGCAATAGTGCTGGCAGGAATCACAGTGAAAAGCTGTACAGCAAGAGGGAAAATGGAGGCAGCCTTCCAGCAGTGCAGGATGTGGATACAGACATGAGCCTGCTCTCTGTACAATACATGACATTTTCATTGCTTCATAAAATGCACTGTACCCTCATACAATGCCAAATTTAACACTGTTTTCACAGGAATTAAAGGGTCCATAATCCCAGCGAGGGACACACAACATCTATCAAAAAAGGGACTGATCTCTCTTTAGGAATAGTTAGACTTTGCCAGAGGCAGAACCTTTCAAACTATCTCTGAAATTGGGCAAGGCAACTTATGTTGTGCAGAAGAGGAGAGTTTATGCTGTCACTTACTACAGGATGCTTTGGTAAATTAAAAGGAAACTCTGACTTCAGCAGCAACTGATGCAGCCTTTCTGTTCCCTCCCCTCAGAGTGGAATAAACACTACTGGTTCCTGTACCTGATGAGGAAGGGATGCTTCATAGCAATACAGGATGCTGGTGTCAAAGAGCATAATCTTGTGAGTAACCAGAGCCATGATGCAGTTTCGGAGCCGTGAGATCACCTCCCGGTCAGACAAGGGAACTGGCTGAGGAAGGACAGAGGAAAAGGGATGAATGCACAGGGAAATAATGCAAGGAAGACAAGCCTTGATGTACACCTAACACAGGATCCTGACAGCCTCAGGTTACTCAGGTGCCTCTGACTGTGTCAGACTAAAAACCATCACTGGTAGGAGAGGACTCACGTTGCCTGGACTCACCTCCAAGTTGGCAGTGTAGCCTCCAGCCTCGTCATCCTTCTGCTCCGGGGTTGGGTAGATCCAGATGAAGCCGTTGTTGCCGAGGATCACGGAGGCACCACAGGGCAGGTCATGGAAATGAGTCTTCTGGCGTTTCACAAGGGAGGGAGAGACCTGAACCAGCACACCCTGGGCAAGCTGGAGAGCAGACCACGAGGCTCAGCATGAGAGACACCATGAGCCACCACAGATAACACCAAGCCACTGATACACACTCACTCCATTCCTGGTCTAGGAACAACTCTGTTTTAACACCTTTTCCAGTGAAACAGTGAATATAAAACCTGCAAGCCTCTGGGAGTGCTGGGAGGATTAGCTAATGCTTGTGCAGCCCTTTGAAGATGAAGAATACTCTAAGTGCTTAGCGCAAATGTTAATAATATCTTGATCGTAACTACACATCAACCATCCCTGCAGAAAAATGAGGAGTCAGAGGCCCAATTTAGCAGAACACTTTCCCTCATAATCCAATCACTGTCCTTCACCCTTTGTGCAATAAGCACACTTCCCTTTCATCTTTTAAGTGCTAATACCCTTGGTCTGGTAATCCCAAACTGCAGCCTACGCTCCAACGGCCTCTTGGCTTATTTCAATGCACAAAACTAGAGATAAATGCCAACTGTGTAAAGCCTAAAATAGAGCCCTGGGGAGAAGAACAAGTCACAGGGGCAACAGCCAGCAGAAGAGGAATGAGGAGATCTCTCCACAGGATTTAATTCCAAGTGGCTAGTGGGGGAAGCAGAACTAGCAGGCTGAAACTGTGGACAGGGAGAGCAGTGGATCAAAGGGAAACTCAAGGACACCTCCTTTGCTTTGGGAAACTCTGCTTGGTGGTCCCATGGAGGAGCTGAGGGTCTCCCTGTCCTGCAGGAATGAGTAATAACAACATCCTGCTCTACTCCGTAGCTCTTTTCTTAAAAAAAGCCTCCAAAGGGCTTTATAGAAATCAGCTGGTGCAGAATGAACCCAGGATCGAGGGCTTTGGAATAACTCACCTTCCCATACTTCAGGCTCCGGGTGTGCAGCGATACAGCCCCATCAGAAAATATAGACTGGACCTCTGCCTGTGGGTGCCACTTAAGGAAACAGGGTCCCTAAGGCTGCCCAGTGCCACCCCAGCATAGCTCTCATCCCCAGCCAGGCCAGCCAAGCTCTCCCTGCTCTTCCCATGCCCTTGGCTCTTCTGTCAATGGGAGCAGCAGAAGGATACACTGATGAGATCCCCTTCCTGTAGGTAGTCCCTCATTGCAAGCTCATCTTCTGCTGATTTCCTTCTCTGAAACATCACAACGAAAGTTACATGTAGCCCAGAACGAGAAAACATCCACCAGTAGCTCTTTGTGGGGGACCTCAGGATGCCACGCAAAACACAACCAGCTACACTCACCAGCTCCCCACCAGGTAAATTTATAGACGACAGCAACAGGACTGAATCCAGCCTGGAATTTGTTTCCACTTTCCATCGCTTCTGCTGAACCTAAGGGGAAAAAAAACCACCCAAACTTATAGGTACACACTCAAAAACTGAATGGGAGCTGCAGCTCACCAAACTGCAGGAAAGGACAGCTCTACTGGCTACTTCCAGCCCCATCCCGGTTAAAATCCACACACTTCCAGTACCCTGAGCAGAGACACTGATGTGTGTCAGTGGTTTAGGATCCCGGGAAGCTTTTAGAGTCGGACTGAGCCACAACCACCCTCCTCCTCCTCGGCACCCGGCAAACAGGGGGCTTTACCTCCGTAATCCTGCCGACCACGATGTCGCCGATCTCGCCGTTGTACCTGGGACAGAGAGCGGCGGTCACACACCTCACTCACCCGGCCGAGCCAGGCCCCGCCGCCGGCCCGCACCGCCGCGGCCGCGCTCACCTGGCCTTCAGCGCCCTGACACACACCAGCTTGTTCACCCTCTCCACCACGCCGGCCACCGAGGCGATCAACTTGTCGTCCTCCACATAAGTACCGTGGCCCCTGCGGAGAGACAGCGGCTACCTAAGGACAGCCCGAAGCCGCGCCACCCCGCCGCCACTGGCTCTTCTCCGGCGCTGCCCGCACCTCATGTATCCCGTGTCCGTGGTGATGGTGTC
Organism: Molothrus aeneus; assembly: GCF_037042795.1. Lineage (NCBI taxonomy): Eukaryota > Metazoa > Chordata > Aves > Passeriformes > Icteridae > Molothrus > Molothrus aeneus. The sequence continues at coordinate 6,748,668 of NC_089664.1, read as the reverse complement.
CCCCGGTGCCACCAGGTGCTTCTCGCCGCCCCGGAGCGCGCTAGAATCCAGGGGCGCGCGGGCCGCCGGCAGCCTCATGGTGACCGCCGCCATCTTGGCCCCGCCGCTCGCGCCTTCCGCCCGCCATGTTGGCTGCTGGCGACAGCGCGCCTGAGGGCGCGGGCGGCACCATCTTGAGTGAGGGCAGCAGGGGCGGTGACTGGGCAGCCATGTTTGTTCCTGGCAGCAGAGTGCCCTCGGGCTTCGCTCCGGTGGAGCCCAAGGGGGACCGCGGCCATTTTTAGTGCGGGCAGCGCCCGGCAGTGACCCGCTCCCTCAGAACCTGCTCGGCAAACCGGGAGAAGCCCGGGAACCCTCCCCCGGGGCTCACCGGGCCCCACAGCCCGGGCCGAGGCGGGGAGCAGCACCCCCAGTTCGGGTGCCCCTCACACACGGTGTCCCCCTGAGGGCAATCCTTTCATGCCCTCCCCAGCTGGCCGGTGCTCACGCTCGGCTCAAACATCCCCGGGGGACTCGGCCCTGAGCCCTTGCCCTCGGCCGAGCTGTGCCAGCACGAACTGATACGTCCGCGGAAAAGTTTTATCCATTCAAGCACCGGCTGCGGAGGAAATGCTTCGGGAAAAGCAGCCCGCGATGACCGTCAGCAAATATGTCCCTTCCCTTCAGGAGGGCTTGCACCTATGTCCCATCACAGCCGAAATATAGGCACTAATTCATGGAATGTATCAAAGGATGGCAGTAGCTGTGGCTTTATAGATGACTGTACAAGTTCACAAGAATAGGGATTGGCTGGGTGGAGTCGGTAGATAGCACCCGCTCCAGAGTGAGCCAGCCCTTACCCCAGCTTCCAGACCCAAAAAAGGGCTTCTTTAGCCAAAAATTGGGGGATTTTCCCCTCCCAGTTGCACTTCTTGGTCCAACAGATCCTCACTCACAGATTGTTGTGGTAGTTAAGACCTTCACTCATCGCAATACCCACATCCTGGCACTGGCACATAAAATAAAGCTCTCCATGCAATCCCTCTTCTAAATGATAAATGTTCCAAGTAATTTTTATTTAGAATACAAGAGAGGTACAAATGTATTTACACTGTGTACATATACAATCAAATAATATATAATATCAAAGTCTTGTAAATAATGTTTACATAAATATTTACAAAGTTAAAGTGACAGTTGTTTGGGGTTTTTTTTTTTTCTCTTTTGTTTTGTTTTTTGTTTATTTTCTTCTGGAAGTGAAACACGGTTTGTGAGAACTTTATACATCTTAGACTTATAATTAATATTAGAATACCTTTTTTTTTACGATTTATGTTACACAGCTCTCCTCCGCAATGTGGGGACTCCAGAGGGCGCTTAGAGTTGTCCCTGGGGACAGAGCTGGCCCGGGGACAGGTTTTCTCTGTCCCCAGAGGGCAGTAGCAGTTCCAACCAAAATGTTCCTTCAGAGCTGGGAAAGGGATAGGGAGAAGAGCTGCCATGGCTGGACCAGGCACAGCCCGGCAGAGCTCCGGGTCCCCACAAATCCTGCCTGTGGATGGGCATGCCCAGCTGGCACGGTGTCCCCTCTGCCACAGCACGGCTTGGAGCGGTGACAGACCCCAGTACAGGGCTCTGGCTGGAGCAGGATGGGCAAAGGGGGCTCAGGTGCAGGAAAATGCAAATGTTCATTAACTCCGGGCTCTCAAGCAGGGAAAGGTGTCCCTTGGAAGGAGCCACCGAGGCCAAAGCCACTCCCAGGGCAGACAGGTATGACTGGGGTGGCCACATCAGGGCTGTGCCAACCTTTCAGTGGGGCACACATCTGCTACAGCAGAGGAGGACACAAAAGAGGAACTTTTCTTTCTACCAAATTATCTCTAAAACCCAGGCATGACTCCTCCAAGCCTGGCTTTTCGGCTCTCCCAGTCCTCCCCCAGCGCACTGGTAAACCCACACAAACCCACAGCCCACCCTGTGCCACATCTCCCTGGGGATGATCCCCCACAACTCAGCCGCAGAGCTGGGGCTTCCCCTCCTGCCAACCCCTCACAGTCAGCGATGCCCAAAAACAACCCAACACTCTCTGAGACACAAAGCAGCTCAGCCAAGGGCTACCCCCCCAGTTCATCACATGTCTCAGCATCAGTGTCTGCTTTCCCAAATCCTGCTGCCACGCCGGGGCTTCACAGCACCATGGTGGGGATGTGATGGGCCAGGGAGGCAGGGTGGGGCACGGGCAGGGCGGGCGAGTGGGCCTGCAGGGAGGCGTTGGGGGGCCGGTGGCGGGCGCTTTTCTGGTGCGCCCGCAGCCCCGCGAGCTGGGAATAGGCACTTTGGCAAACCTGGCACTTGTAGGGCCGCTCACCCGTGTGCAAGCGGACGTGGTTGCGGAGCGTGGAGGACTGGCTGAAGCGGCGGTTGCAGAAGCGGCACACGAAGGGCTTGTCCAGGGTGTGGATGCGCATGTGGGAGCGCAGGTTGCTGCGGGAGTTGAAGCCGCGGTGGCAGATGACGCAGCGCATGCGCCCCGTTGTGCTGGCCCCCGTCTCCACCGCGTGGAAATCCTCTGGGGATGACAGGAGATAGTCAGGTGCTGCCCTCCAGCACAGCAGCTCACCCTCCCCACAAGTCCCTGGGGTGCTGGGTGCTCTGGAAAGTCCCCACTGCCCTCTTGCTGGCTCCCTGCTGCTGAGGTCACCTGTCCTGGCTGGCTCTTAGGATTTTGGGATGCAGCCAGTGCTGGGAATGCACTCAGCCAGATTTAGGTAAGGGGATTCATTCAAGCTGAGCTGAATGAATATAAATGGGCACAAAACCAATTTTCCCCTCCCTGGGCTGAAGCAGAGCTGGAGGAGGTGGGTGCAGGAATTCTCAGGAACCCCCAATCAGTCCCAGCTTCTCCCCTCGCTCTGCTGGGCTCAGGCATGGCTCTCTCAGAGTGGGGAGCAGAGTCAGGGAGTACAGAAGTGGCTCCAAACACAGCCTGATCTCTGCCGTGCCACAGAGAAGCAGCTCTGGGAGCCACTGAGACAAGCAGAGAGCAAAAGCCCAAGGAGAGAAAGCCCGCCTGTGTTGGTGGTTAAGATCCTTTAAATGCAGAGTGGGGGCATAGAGGCTACATCCACTTGGTGTTTCATGGGGTGCTGGGGCTGCCTTGCACTCACACCCTGCACTACTCCTCCCTGCCTGGCTGGGTCAGGCAGAGATTGCCAACACCCCACCAGCAACAGCCATGGGCAGATTGGCCTGGAGGCATTGTCCTGAATTATTGAAGACCTACTCGAGCTGTGTGGATCATCTCATAGTCCCTGTGCTTGTCCACAGAGAACTGGGATATCTGACATACCCCTGGGATGTCCCTGCCCAATGGCCTCAGAGCTGGGCACAGGGTGAGCAGTCAGGGATGCTGCAGCCTTGGCTCTTTCTGATGTTACCTACCATGTTTGTTCTTCTTCTGCTCCTCTTCCAGCCCTGGCACGCCTGGGATGCCCAGGAAGGTGTTGTGGGAGTTCCCATACCAGACCAGCAGCTCTTGGTCTGGAGGAATCATCTAGAAAGAGAGATAAAGAAAGGGTTGTTGGGAGGGGCAATGGACATCCATCCCTGCTCTGATCCATTCAGACCTACCCTGGCTGTGCCCTATTTCTGTGAGACCCTGCTGCCATCTGAGACCTGCCAGCAGTCCCCAACACCCACAGGCAGGCACGGAGCAGCCCAGGATGCAGCACTGGAGGTGATGGCAGAGCTCAGCACCAGCACAAACCCACTCCAGACTCTCCCCCAAGCTGGGATACAAACAGGGTTATGGGCAAATACACAGCTACAGAGCACAGGGACAGATCTGGAGTCTCCAGAGTGCAGGACCCAGAGGTCCCAGCAGCTCAAGGAGACCAGGACAGGGTGAAACAGAGACATGGAGAAAAAAAACATTTGTGGAGCCACAATCAGCACAAGTGACAGAGACCAAAGCAGGGAGCTGGGACGGAGCCCCAGCTCAGGGCTCCAGCAGAGCATTCTCTCTTTGGACAGAGCCATCAGTGCCCTTCAGCTGCAGGGCACAGGCAGCATCTCCTACCCACCCACCCCTGCTGGGGCCGATTTTAGAAGGTGGAAATGCAGATCTGCCAGCAAAGGGCTCATCAGCCCCCGGAGCAGAGGAGAGCTCAGAACTGCTGTCAGAGACCGTGGCTCAGGTGTGAAACGCTGCTTATATCCCCCTCCAAAGCTGCCGTGCCTGCAACAGCCCAAGGACAGCTACAGGAGCAGGGGGGCAGGGGTTTTGCATCATCCACGCTCCCATTTCCCTGCAGTGATGGGATTCTCCTGTCCCTGCTGTTCCTGTCGTGTTCCCACATGGCCAGGGCGAGCGGCCAGGAAACGCCGCTCACGGCTCCCCTCGTGCAGCAGCCCCTCCTGGGAAGATGGGTCCTCTCAGACCCGTTCAAACAACACTAATAACAACATCACTTCCTAAAAAAATACATATTTTCCCTAGCAGTCCCCTACTGCTAAGAACCTAATTTAGAAATAGGAACGTCCTGTGTTTTGGAGGATGGCTTTCTGTACACTGAGCATGTTAGATTCCAGTAAAATATTATCCTCAGGAAACACAGATGCTAAGTTCAATCACCTCAACATTGAAAATATGTTGAATTTAAAGCGTTTGAAATAAATAGGAATTTTACTTCATATCTTTGTCCCTCTGCATAAAGACCTCACTGGGCTGCAGAGGAGGAATTTGGGATTCAGGGGAAGCCAATATCCTTTTGCATCCCAAATTGATGACGTTTCTTGTCATTATTTACTCTTGACAGAAAATTAGTAATTTTTAATACAAGCAAATAACATATTGCTGAAAGGAAAAAAACAATCTGCATGGGTGTGTGGTTTTTTCTGCTGAAGCTGCTGCAGCCATACCAGCAGCAGATGAGCACCCACGTGCATACACCCCAAAGAAAATTCAAATTGCCCCGCAGGAATCTTGTGGCCTTCAGATCAAAGGCCAAAACTTTCTGTCTTCACTTTATTTTCCAGCAGCAGCAACTTGGTATTGCTGAGAAAGAGGATGGGAAAAACAAATCAGCAAATAAGGGCAGGAACGGGCAAAATGCATTAAAATATCCAAGGTAAACGGGAAAAAAAAGCACCAAATCAGTCTGGTTTTTGGCATTTAGGTGAGAAAGGCATCCAAAGAGATGGATTCACTGGTTGGGAAGCCACCAGGGCTGGTAGGGGATGTAGGGTGACAATGGCTATGCATGGACACCTCTGGTGCTGAGCAGGGCAGCACCTAAGTTTGGATCTGTGTGTGCGTGCCCTGCCGAGCTTGGGGAGCAGTGTGACAGCAGGGACCCTTCATGCCCACCTCCTCCCACACATCCCTTGGGGTTCTGCACTCTCAGCATCTCAAATTCTCTGCTTGTGCCAAGGGAATTAAACCCATCCTGCTCCACTGCTCACTGCTTCAGCCCTAGGAGCAAGCCCACAGCTGGATCATGGCTATATCCAAACATTTGTTCACCCTCCCATCATCTGTGCCTGCACCAGGTGTAAAAAACCACAGCTATGTTCCTAATTACACCACGGCTACCTGGGATTATTTTACTTATTTGCATAATTTAAGAACAGTAGTAAAAAGTACTTAAGGTACTGTCACAACAGGAACAGCTGCCCACAGAAATATCATCAAGTCTTAAAACTAGAAACACCTAAAGCCTGTTGTCCAGCAGGAGAACAGCAGGGAAGTGCTTGGAGCTCTTGGGAAAGGTGGCAGAGCCCAAAGGGCACACAGGACTCTCCAGCAGGAGAGAATATCTGATCCTCTTCCTACCCACCCATTTTCCTTTGCCACCCTGTGGCAGCAATCCCTCACCCAGCCCTGCTGTGGTCCTGTGCCATGGAGCATTTGGGTTTGTGCTCCTCTGTGGACACTGCAGGAGCCTGGACAGATCCAGAGCACTGCCCGTGCCCACGGAGCCAGCAGGCACCCATGGTCACTCCCAGCTGAGACCCTTTCCCACTGCAAACATCCTCAGGTGAGACTCTGAACCCAACCCTGGAGGGGCACAATCCCACAGTGCTGGTCTGGGATGGACTGGGACGAGTCCCCTCCCGTAACTCTTTAAGCCAGAGCTGTGGCACAGGACCTTGTGCAGCTCTTTTCATGCTTTACACCCCAAGCCACCACCTGCAATAGCGCTGGGTTATGGGGACACTGCACATAAGCAGGGCTGGTCCCCACCATCACCCTGCTCTGGCACTGTGTGATTTGTATGCACGTCACCAATAATGCCAGGGTGCCAGACACCCACCTCCATCCCAGGGTCTGCTGTAGGGAGCTGTGGGCACCCTTCAGCCGTCACCCCACTGCACAGCAGCCTGTGCCACCTCTGGGACCCTGCCCCTGCTCCTGTGCCAGTACAGACCAGCACTTCATGCAGGAGCACAGGGATGGGGGGCAGGAAGAGCCCCCTCCCCACAGTGTAAAGCCCAGGGCAGAACAGAACAGAACAGAACAGAACAGAACCCCCCAAACTTTACTCTGCTATAAAGAAGCAGGTTCTGCACAAAATCTCTTTTTTTTAATAGAGCATCCAAGCTCTGTCCTTGCCCAAAGCCCCATATTGGCCAGAACTGCAGCTCTTTTCATGCTTTGCACCCCAAACAAGGATCTACTCTCACCCTGTTCAACACACATCGCTCCATGAGCCCACAGAAAGGGTGCAGAGAGGAGAAGGGACCTTTACTACCCCCTGAAGCCCATGCAACAACCCTTCCCTATGGTTTCTACCTCTGCAGGTGAATCTGAGTGCCAAGGATGGAAAAGCTGCCGTGTCCTTCCACAGACACCCCGCCAACAACCCAAAGAACAAGGGAGCGAGAGTCTGTAGGATGGGGGATCCCACCACCCGACTTCTTCTATTGCAGATTCCCGGTTGCCCTTCAGCCCCACTTACCTCAATAGCCTTGTAGAAGATGCTGTTCCCGATCTGGACAACCTCGAGGTTCTGCTCCTGCTCGTTCCGTGCACATTTGATGTAGGTCATCCAGCTGCGGTGATCCTCCTGGCTGGCGTCAATGAAGTACCGCACTGTGCCATCCTCATTGAAAACCTGTGAGGGCAGAGAGGGCTCGGTAGCAATGCTGCCCGCAGTGGGCTGAGCCCCTCCACCTCTGGGACAGGCTCAAAGCCAGCAGAGCCTCGGGGCTGAGATCCTGACAACAGCCAGGAGATGCTGAACCCTTCCTGCTCATGGTGCTGGACTGCGGCAGGGCTGAGAAATGTGCCCTGCTCTCACAGGGGCTGGCAGGACCAGCCGTGCCAATCTCCCTGCATAACCCAGCTCCCTTCCTCAATTTCCCTTCTCATCACAGCCCCACCAGCAGCTCAGCCCTAGAGGAAGGGGCTGTTCAGCATCCTGCGGCTGCCATGGGAGCAGGAGAATCCCTGGGTGGAGGGGGAAGGTGCATGCCAGGCCTGGAAAGATGCTTAGCAGCGCGCCAAAAAGGATAAGGCAAGTTTCTGATAGGTACAAAATTACAATAATAATTAACAATAATTAAGAAGTGCTAGTCTGAGTCAAACAAATTGTTAAAAAAAAAAAAGGAAAACCCTCCCTATTCACTGTGCATTAGTGCACAATGTCCTGGCATCTCAGATCCCCCCAAACTCCACGATTTCATTCGGGATTAACCTCACCAGGGCTGGGGCAAAGCAGGGGGCAAGGGACAGGGGGCAAGGGACAGGGCAGAGCTGGTTTTGTCCACTGTGGCCAGTGCAGGCAGCAACCAGTCGGGGGTGTTCCACCAGGACGGGATGGGCAGGGCAGGGCGTGATCCGCCTGCACGGGACGCGAGCAACGGCGTTTCGGGGCTCCTCTGAGGGCTGGCTGCACCCCGAGGACTGGGCAAACCTCATCCCTCTCCTGCAAGGGGCTCCTAAACCCACCTGGCCAGATATTTGCATGAATGGGGAAACTGAGGCACAAGGATGGTTCTCAATGGTGCCCAAGCACGGGACAGAGCCCCAGCCCCCGTCCCTGCTTCTCCCCAGACCAGTCCTGGCTCGGGGGGTCGTTACCTCCCACATGAGGTTGTTGTTCTTGCACAGGTCCACGTGTTCGGGGGAGATGACCCTGCCCGTGAACGGCCCCATCTCGGTGCCAGCCTTGATCCAAGTCTTGGAGAAGATGCCGAGCCCTTCCCCGGGGATGGAGCTCTGGGCGATTATCACTTCCGACGGCAGCACCAGGCTGGAGAGTTTCTGCACCTCTGCGAGGGGGGAGACCGGCTCAGAAAGGGACAGGGGTGGGGGAGAGGAGGGAGATCGGGTCGGCGGGGACCCCGCCCAACCCCGGCCCCAGCGCAGACCCCGGGGCTGAGCCTTTGAAACGCCCAACCGGGCTCCCACAAAGCGGTACAAGGTTCCCCCGGGGCATTGAGGAGGTACCTGGGAAAAGCATCCCGGGCTGGGCGAGGGAGCGGGGCTGGGAAAGGAGGTTAAATGGTGTCTATTTCGGCCCATCCAGCAATTTGTCATGCTGTTAAAGTGATCTGCATTCATTAAACTCAACTAGAAAGAAATTGCTAATTCTAAATTCATTAGTCCTTTAGGAATGCTGTAGCGGTACATTGTGCCTGAATGGCGCGAGGGCTTGTTTAAAAGGGCCCAGGAATTCCTCTTACAAAATGGGGAGATGAGATGGTTGACATATCGTGAATGGAAATGGAATTAGCCTTCATGGTAAATTAAGAGAGGAACAGAAATCCGAGAGGGGGAAAAGGGAGCTGGGACGCCCCGGCGATGCCGGGGCGAGAGAAAAGATATTGTCCCGGGGCGGCTGAATGCGGGACGGCCCCCCCAGCCCGCGGTTTAAGTGGGAACTTTCTCAGGTCAAGCCCAAGTTAACCAAATGAATTTAAAGCCCTTTTTCCCCAGTCCCACGCCTGGGGAGAGCGGGGCGCCGGGACCGCATCCCGCCGCCGGACTCCGGGAGCCGGCCCGGGGCCGATGGGGGAAACCGGGGGGATCGGGGAGGGTCCGGGGGGGTCACTCACCTCCGGAGAAGGACTGAGCCAGGACTTCGGCCGTGAAGGCTGTCTTGGGGCTGCTCTTCTCTTCGAAGAGCTGCTCGCCCAGGACGTTTCTCCAGCGGCCGTAGAGGAAGCTGTGCAGGATGTCGGAGGTGATCACCTCGGCCAGCGAGAGCCCCTGCGGCTTCAGCCCAGGCTTGAGGACCAGGGCCTCGGCGGGCAGCACCGAGCCCATCATGGGGGCGAGGCGGCGGGGCCGAGCGCGACGGGGCCGGGCGCGGCGGGCGGTGGGCGGCGGGCTGGGCTCCGTTCGGCTCGGCGGCTCCCGCCCGGCTATATATGAGCTTCATTGACCCTCCTAATTGGTTATTAATGACCTCCCTGACGTTGGCGGAGAGACTGGGGCTGCCGGAGCGAGGCGAGCCGTCGGAGCCCCCCCCTCCCATCTCCTCCTTCCCTCCCCTCCCGGGGGTGGGGTGGCTGGAGGGAGGGAGGGACACGGCGAGCACACACACACACACACACACACACAAACACACACAAACACACACAAACACAGGATACACACATATATACACACACCGATACACACACACGCACCGGCTCGGGCCCCCGCACCTCCCGGCCCGGGCAAACCCAAACCCGGGCACCTGCCCCGGGCACGGCAGAACAGCAGCGAAACGGGCAGAAATGTCCCCGCCGGTGTCCCACGGACGGGGCGCACCCTCGGGCACGGTCCCGCTCCCCACCTGGCCCCCGCGCTCGTTTTGGGATTAAAACGCTGCGCTTTGGGGCCATTGAGCACCACAACGAAATCGGCGGCCCCGAGCCCGACAGCTCCCGGTGCTCTGCGGCGTTTGGCCCTCGCAGCCCCGGGGGAACGGGCTGAGGCTCCCGGAGCTGGTCCCGACCGTGCTCGGCTCCTCGCTGCCCCCCGCATCCCCGGCTTTCCCGGCCGGGACCGGCAGCACCGGGAGGCTCCGGCGCTGCTCCCCCGAATGCCGGGAGAGGGTCCCCAAGCACGGGGAGGGTGGGACGCGCTCCCGGGGCTGATCCCCGCCGGACCCCAAGTCAGGGCTCACCCGGCTGCCGGCACCAGCCCGGCCGGTCCCCGATCTCACATCCCCGCAGGAATTGTGCCCAGGTGTGGATTGGGAACCGCTGGTGGATCCCCGGTCTCCCGCAATCGCAACCATGCCCTGCCGTGTTCCCCCAGTGCCGGACCCGCACCCGGGGAGGCTGCGGTATCTCCGGGGCTCTGCCGCCGCATCTCCCCCGTCCCCGCACCCGAAGGCGTTCCCCGGCCAGCCACGGCGCCCATCCCCGCCCTGCCGAGCCAGGAGCTCCGCAGCCACCTCTGCTCCCCAGCAAGGTGACATCAGAGCGGTGCCCCCAAACCCAGCGCTCCCCTCGGGGCCCGAGCTTCGCCGGCTCAGCAAAGGGTTAATCTTTCCCGGATTTAAACCTAGTCCTGCTGTGTCGGAGCTTAGAGCCCTCTCCTTAGCCTTGTTCTTTTGATTTTCATGGGGACGAGGGGCTGTAAAGGGCTGCGGGAAGAAGGCTGGGCCCCCAGGATCCTCAGGCGCTCAAAGGCCGGTTCTCGCAGCCCGGAGTCCCGGGAAGCCCCGCCGGGTCTCACCGTGCCCGGAGCAGCAGCCAAGCCCAGCCCAAGCCCCCAGCCTCTCCCCTGCGTGGGGATCTTATAGGGGGAAGCTGTGGAGTGTATTCTGGCCTGGGTGAAATGATGCTACAACCAGTGTGCAATTAATTACTTCTATTAATTCAATCAAGAAGCAACGCAGATGTCAGGAACGCACCCAAACCTGCGCTTACTTTCGGGGCTTCGCCCGGCGAGAGGCAGCGCTGTCCTGTTAACAACCTGCCAGGGATTGGTTTAATAAGCGTAAAAAATAAGTTTATTTTGTTTTTCTGGACTTTGGCTAGAGGAGCCGTCAGGATATTTCAGCCTTGCAAAACATAACGCATCAGGTGGAAAGGTTCCCAACACCGGCTCCCTCCAGTCGCCGAGGCAAGCCAGTCATCGGATTGCTTTTTTTTATTTTTTTTTTTCCTCCGTTTCCCCAGGAAAACCCTTCAACCTTCAAGTTATCCCGGGACAAAATAAATAATAGATGCTCTTGAACCCCCTGCGGCTCCGGTGCGGGCTGCGCTGAACCCCGCTCCCGGCTGCGGGGGCTCGGCTCGGCCGTGCGGGGGGGTAGTGGTAAAAAAAGGTGGGAAAAAAAATTCTTCCATTTTCTACGTGGTTTTAAATATCCCCAGCTGTTTCCCAAAGCTTCTTCCCGGTCCTAGGAAGGTGCTTTGCTGTGTGTTCCCCCCCCCTACCCCCTACTCATTTCTCTTTTTTAATATCGCAGCTATCCCTCCTTTTTAACATTTAAGAGGAAACAAGTTTAATATTCATGGCTGTTAATAGAGAAGGGCCATTATCGCCGCCCCATTGTTCTGAGCCCCGCACAATGCTGCTTGTATTTTCATGTGTATATTCCCAAAGTTCCTTCTGAGCGTTTAGTGAGCACTTTAATATTCATGGGTGTTAATAGAGAAGCCCTCAGTATATTGGCATATTGTTGGGAGGTGTACATATTGGTCTGACTCTGAATAGCCACAGTCCTCTTTTCTTTTGCTCTGTTTTGCAGGGTTGATGGGCCAGGAGTAAATGGGCATTTTTCCCCCCCGTCTCCCCCTTACAGAGAGAACATCTTTATTCCAGTCCCAGACTTTCTGGTTTCCCATTCAGGACCCTCAGAAATAATGTCAGGCAGAAGAAAAGTGGAGCAAATCAATCTTTCATGGTCTTTTTGAGACCAATTTGACATCCATGGACTCTTCTTTTCTTTCACAGCCTACAAGGGGATGGTCAGGATCTGGACAAGGTTGGGGTCTGATGAGGGGAGACATGGGATCATAATGCAGCAAAGAGAGAAAAGAAAAGCAAAACAAGAAAAGATTGCAGGGATGGGGTGATGGAGGAAAAATGAGGGTGAATGACAGTGCAAGAAAGGAGATTAGAGCCCAGCAGCTGCTTTTTGGGGGGCGGGGGGGAGGGGGGAGCTCTCTCCCCTCTTCCAGCCCTTCGCATGAATAGGATTTGAACAGAGCGGAGATTGATTTATAGTTATTGCAGTTGAACATTTATTGCTCTTAAAGAGTGGCGGGGAGAAAAGAGAGAAAAGGGGTTTGAAAAGCTCCTTTCTGTATTAAAGAGGTATCAAATGAAGACTGCTGAGATAATATACAGTGGCCAATGGGAATTTGATTTGCTTTAAAATTTAACTCTTGTGGGGCCGCCGGCGATGGAGCCGGGATGAGGGGATGGAGCCGCCGCTGCCCCGGGCCGGTGCAGCCGCGATTCTTTCCTCAAACCCCGCATTCGCTGCCCGGTTTCACCGCAAAGCTCTGCGGCGGCTCCTGTGCGGCGGGGAAGGGCTGCAGCGCGGAAGGAGGATTAGTGCTTCGTTAGTACAATTTTGTATTATTTTTATTATATTTTTTTTTCCGTAGAGGGTAGAAGGCAGGAGGGATGGAGAGCTACGAAAATAACCGGCGCAGGGAAGAGCCTTTTCGAAGCTGAGTTTTTCGTGCCCTAAACCCGGAGGTTTCTCCTCTCCGGCAGCAGAAACGCGATCGCAGCCGAGTCCCCTCGGGCGCAGAAAGAAGCCCATTGTTCAATGGGGAGAAATACATTTTTAGCGGTGATTGAAAGCTCCCCTCTCGTTTGAACTTTAGAAGAAAGTCCCTGGCAGGGAAGAGCATCCCCCTCCCTCTGCCCCAACATCTGTTTGGAGCAATCCAGGCTCTAGGGCAGAGCCGGGCTCTGCCCCCTCCCAAAGTCATTAAAAAGATATTAGTTGAGCTGAGAAAAGTCCAGCGCAGCCCCCGATCCGGGGGAGGGGGCTGGTATGTGTCATTAAGAACGATTTTGGATTTGCCAGCACTAATACGAGGCGAAGGGACCACGGGGTCTGAGTTCAAAAGCCCCCTGGCCCCGGCCGCCCCGCCGCGCCCTGCCCGCTGCCCGCTGCCCTGGTGCCCGCGGCCGGCGCAGGGCGGCCCGGCCGACCCCATCACCTGCTCCGAGCGCCGGGAAAGGACACGGCCGAGAGCCGGGCTGGGAGCCGAGGCGCTCAGCTGCTCCGGCCGCAACGTCTGCGCCTCCACGGGCTGCAAATGCCCCGGGAGCCGGAGGGAAAGGGGGGCAGGAGGGATCATCGCACCCCTGCAGGAGCCGGGGGAGCCGGGGCAGGAGGGATCATCGCACCCCTGCGGCTGCCGCAGGAGCCAGGCGCCTCCGAAGTTGCTAAATGTGTCATTTATTAAAGCATTCAGGGGGCTTTTCTTTGGCGTTTGCTTGCAAACTCACAAAGGCCGAGCTGCTGTTTGGGGGTCTTTTCTGATGGAAAAAGGGCTCGGAGACCCCCGGCACAAAAGAAATCCCGGCAGTGCTTTCAATGGCCAGGACTCAATGAGGGGGACCCTGCGCGGAGCGGGCGGGGGCGAGGGGCCGCCCGGTGCTGCCTGAAAGGCAGGCCTGAATGTAATGGGGAGATCTGCGTTTATTTGTTGGGATCACATTTAATTAGCTTAGTACAACCCTTGAAAGACAAAGGGACCTCAATCTGGATCCAATCTGAAGCTCGTTTGGAGAGCGAGGGCTCCTGGAAAAGTCAAAAGAGAGAAAGGAGAAAGAAAAGGGAGGCTGGGAGAGAAAGGGGCTGGGGGCCCAGCCAGGTGACTGGCACGCGTGAAACAAGGGGGCCTTTTGGGCACAAGGCAGGGCTCAAAAGGGAGGGAGGAAAATAGCCTCTTCCTCAGGTTTTACCTACTTAAACCCCCTGAAGGGGCTGAAGCTGAAAAGCCTCAATGGGGGCTAAGGAGGCTGCAAAGCAAACAGCAGCGCTGGAGAGGGGCTCCGGCCCTGCCGCCGCAGCAGTTGGTGACCCTCGGTTATGGGAATGTGCCCAAATGTTACCTGCGCCCGGGAACGCTCCCACCAGCGGAGCAGGGAGTGCAGGAGGACAAGGCGAGGACAAGGCGATGCCCAGGGTGAGCCCGGGCTGAGGGGGCCGGCGGATCCTTGGCATGTTCCCTCTATAGGGTGGGACTTCCCACCTGTGCCTTCTTCATCCGCCCCACGCAGCTCCCCTGCATCATCACCTGGGGAGCTTCATCCCGGGCCCGAGGGGACACCGAGGAGGGGTCCCCATGAGTCCCCATCCTGCTTCGGAGCAGCTCCTGGCGTTCCCCATCCCAGTGCCAACACAGGGCACACGCAGGTGCGCGGTGAGGAGGATGCGCTGCCACCTCCCCAGGGGCAAAAAGAGAGCGACCATGCCCAGGGTGCCCCATCCATGGATGGAGCTGAGTGGCCTCTTGTTTCCCTCCAAACCGCGCACTGCCACCCTGTCCCTGCTGCCCTCCGAGGGGCTGGAGCAGTGGGGAGGGCTCGGGTTCTCCTGAGCAGCTCCGGGCACGGAGCGTTTGGTGCGGGGAAAAAGCTCCGGCACAGGGCACGGCAGCCCCTGGAGCCGCGGGTGATTGCGCTGCTCGGGGAAGGAGCTTCAGGCATTATTTGCCTCCATTTCACTCTGCGGGAGGCCGCGGAGCCGAGCGGAGATGCTGAGTGCTCTCCCCTGCGCTCTCGCTCGCTTCCTTGCCTTTCTTTCCCCCCTTCCTTTCTTTTAAGTGTTATTTCCAGGATTGTTTCGGCGAGGATGTCACGGCACGCAAGAGCAAGAGGAAGAAAATCACCTTCCCAGCTGCGTCCGAGCTCAAGCGGCCTCGAAAGGGAGCGCGGCTGTGGCGAATCGCGGTGGCGACTCCTCGGCCAGCACCGCGGCTCGGCAGCAGGGCCGGTGGCCCGGGACGGCCGGAGGGACAGAGCGGGGATGTGGACTCCAAAGACAGGAAAATCTCTGCGCCTTTTTCTCCCTGCTGGCAGTGATCTGGGGACGGGACAGTGACTCCCACCGATGTCTCTCCCGCATCCCACCAGCGTCGGTCCCACATCCCATCCCTCCTGCAGCATCAGCTCCAATCCAGCTGCGGGCTGTGACCCGGACTGGGGACTGCGCTGCGCCATCAGCCGGGAGAGGAGCCCGAGGGGACAGTGTGACAGTGTGGGGCTGTGCGTGAGCCCCTCTGCTCCCCCTGCCCTGCGCTGCTGCCCGCAGCCGGGACCACGCCGGCCGAGCCTCTCCAGCAGCGGCCAAACCCACGGGACGGCTGCACCGGGGAATTGCAGGAGCCGGGCAGCTGAGGCTGGCAGGAGCAGCATCTCAGCACCAGGCACAGCTTCCCTGCTCCAGGGCCGGGGCCGCGGGGCTGGACGAGCTCTGGCACGGGAGGACCGGAGTGGGTGACAGGGACGGGGCTGCCCGGCAGGCGGGACCCCTCCGGCAGCTCCTGCCCTTCACCAGCTCCATTTCCCCCCAAACAAACAGAGCAGCAGCTCCGGCCTCCCCGTGTAAGGACTGCACGGCAGCAAAGTTTAATATTCCCTGGCGAATGGTCCGGACAAGGAGGCCGCGCTGAGTGACGGCTCCCACAAAGGGCAGGGAGCGTCTAATCCCCGGCACCGCGACACCTGCACCCCGGCCCGGCCGGGATTAGAGGGGAGCGAGCCGGGCTCTGCAAAGATCAGAGGCTTCATTAGAGCGGCCTTGAAATAGGATTTCCTCAAGTGATAAGGGGCAGGGTAGGAAGATAATCTGGGGGGCTGTTGGTACCTGCCCCCACATCACCCCCAGAGATGCTCTTTTGGGTCACCTGCCTTGTACGTGGTGCTTCAGACCTGGAGGGAAGTGGCAGGACAGATCTGGCACCCTCTGCCCCAAATCCTTCACCCCAGGGATGGCTGGTTCCCCTCTGCCATCTTCCTCCATCCCCTGCACTCGCTGCCCTCCCACTGCCCTTGGCTCCGGGGGCCACCCTCTCCTCCTGCCAACAGAGCTGTGTCTCTTGCAGCTCATCTTGACGTCACACAACACCGATTTCTGCTCATTTCCACCATTAAAGTTCTGGGAAGTTTCTTTTGCCTCTTTTCCAGCCTTATGAGAGCAGAGAAACGCTGCCTGCCATGGGCACCCTGCACTGCTGCTACCCACAGCAAATCACCCACAGTGAAAAAACCTCCAAACCAGCCAAATGAAGGCTGAACAGCTCCCTGCATGGAGTAAACACCCATGTGCTGTGTGACAGGATACACTGACACTGCAAGATTCCAATTCCTCACCCTGCAAACACCAATAACCTTGAAAATCCCCCTGAGAGTGGGAGGAACCAGGTGGGTTTAGGGGAGAAGCAGCAGTGCAGGTGGGACCTTGTGAACATCCACATCCTGTTGGAAAGCTCCATGTTAAACACCAGGAACTCTCACTCTGACCATGCTGCCCATTACTGTAAATACAGCGTTCCTTTAATGCAATTAAATATTAAATACTTGGAGAAGGGGGAAAAAAAGGTCCCACATCTTGTTTCTTTGAACAGTAATTTCAGTCTAACACACAATGGCCATAATGTAGTTTGTTCTCAAATCATGCAAAATTAAAGTATTTTAGTCTATCTCAAAGTCTCCCACTCCTAAAAGTGCTGTTCCTGTTCAGGCTCACCAAATTCAGAGCACGGGAGAGCATCAGGGTCATCCTGGACTCAGTGAGATGCTTTAGTGACAGAGTTTTTAGGGCTGCTGCTCAGAAAGATCACAGTTAATGTCTACTCAGGGTTCAGGCTCTGTCTGCAGAGTGGGGTGGGTGCTGCCAGCTTGGGGAGTCCAGTGGGACACGGTGCAGACACCCACACACACCCAGCAAAGCTGGGCAGAGGTGAGATGGGTCCATTCTGGGGCAGCAGAGCCATCCTGTGCCTGAGCCAAGGACTCTGGAGAGGGATTGAGGATTTTTGTCAAAGAACAGGGGCTGGGCACCTCCTGCCAGGGCCATTGACTCCAGTCCTGCTCTTCCCAAATGCCACACTCTGGAGGCTGAGCCTTCCCCAAACTGAAGGTCTTCTCATGGGATCACCTCCCTGCCCCTCAGGATTCTGTCCTGGCCCCGTCCTGGGCTCTGGCTCCCTGTGAGGAGGAAAAGGCTGCACCATCCCCATCACCATTCATGGCCCCCAAAGTCCCAAATGTGTCCCACTTGTCCTGCCCAGCCCTCAGGGACTGCTCCTGCTCCAGTTCCTGCCAAAGGGACAGACAAACTGTCCCTGCCCAAAACCCAGTGCAGCCAGGGCTTAATCCACATTACCCAGGGTTAAATTTGCCCAGCGCTGAGCAGGAGATTTGGTTCCTCTCCTGGACACCAAGACTTGGCTTTGAAGGCACCACAGCAGCTTCTGGGCTGCACCACACACCTGAGCCAGGACATGAGGAGCTGCCTGCAGACCCCAGAGTGAAAGGTGAGGGGCCTGTGCAGCCCTGGGCTGGGAGTGACCATCAGACCAGTCCCAGAGCACCCTGCATGGACACAGAGCAGGAAAGCAGCAGGGCTGTAGGGGGGCTTGGAGGAACCCAGAGGCCATCAGCTCCTTGTGAAGAGCTGAGGCATCTCTGCCTTAAACCCTGCCCCTCTCCAGCCCATCACGGACTCAGAACAGTTCAACATCCGTGGCCTCTCTGCCCAGAGCAGGCAGCAATAATGGAAAACAAATCAGTGAACTTGGGAACGTTTCAAGCACTTCATCCTTCCAGGACACCAGACTGCTGATGAAACCCCAGCTTTGCAGGCACCATCTTAATGACAGGCCAAATTTCAAAGGCTTGCAAACTATTTCTTGTGCTGCTGCCCCACCCCCTCAATAAAAGGTTGCATCAGAAAGAGATATTTCCATAATTTATAGTAGGGGCATTTCACTGGGGAGACTCACTCATCTGTACTTACAGATACATTTAAGAAAATGCATCCTCCCACAATCCTGCGCCATTTACGACTATTGGCACAATCTGTAATCCTCAGTCTTCAATTAAGGGACACCTTAGGGTTCATTATCACACAATTGCTCCCTGTGAACCATGCCAAATGCTGTTTTGGCACAGAGCTTGGAAGATGAATTAGAAGGAAGTCTTCTCGGTAATGCCCGCTCCCAATTCCCATCAGCAGCCTTTATGCCCTCCTCTAGCCATTTTTTCCCCCCTCTCCCCTCTTTCCAAGTGGCTTTTACTATCCCATCTTTCAATGTCTCTCTTGATTCTCTGGAGGTATATTTAGAGATGCTACATCTCCTTTTCTTCCAGCTCTCAATGTGCCTCCCGCTCCCGGCTTTGCAGATGGGATCTTCTCTCCTCCCTTCCCCCGTCATAAACCCCCACGGCTGCCTGGGAGCTGCCTTAGGCTGGAGGAGCTCAAAACTCACATTTTGCAAGAAAGGGATCCCTGAAGTAGCTACACTTATTGCCAGACTTGGCCTGGGCACAACTGATGCCCTCAACACATCTGATAATGGCTGGAGACACATCCCTCCCATCCCTCTCCTCAGTGCTGCTCCAGCAACCCCCCCGTGCAGGGACTGATCCTGATGGATTCAGCCACAAAGTTGGGGAAGAGCAACAAGTCCAGAGCCCTAAAACCAGGGGCTGCCAACACCTCAGCAGTAAAACCTTACAGGGCTGCAGAGGAAACCTGCTGGTGTTAACACAGACCCTGCTGGCCCAAATGGCAGCAAAACCAGAAACTTCCACGGGAATCCTCGGTGTCACAGCACCAGGAGGATGTGACAGTGACAGAGTTTCTCCAGAACAGCACCAGGGCGATGTGACAGTGAAAGTTTCTCCAGAATTAAAGCTGATCCTGCCCACAACGACCGCCCCAAACTCCCTGGGACGCGGCGCGAGGAGCCGGGAACAACGGAGTCCAGGAGACAGGAAATACTTGGCCCACAAGACACCTTGTGGAAATTTTATTATATAGAGTGTAAAATGCAACTGTCAGTCAAATAAAAAGAACACTTTTTTTTTTTAACACCATGCTCAACATTATCCAATCGCAGTTCTTTATAGTTAGACATTTCAAGCATAAGGAAAAATAAGGAAAGAACCCAAGAACAGTAAATTCAGTACATTTAAAAACGGAATGTCCCGCAGGGCAATTAAAAATGCAAGAAAAAATAGCTTCAATTCCGTTTTTCCTTTAAAAATACACTGTTATCTGTACAAGAAACACTACAGTAAACATCAGAAATCATATTATCCCTTTTATTAAATCAAAATTATTTATCGCGTACTGTGGTTAATACTAGATTCATTTATTTCTCTAGGTAATTTGACAAATATTAGATAAGAAAATATTTAAAAGAAACGAAAAAGCAGAAAACACCTTGGAATTAAAAAATAGTTACTACCTTTTATACGGTTTTATGTTCCACTGTGTTTGTTAAAGGTACTAATAGCAGATTCATTTTAATATTAAAAATAACAGTATTTATATTTCTGAGAGCATAGAAGAAGTTTTTTTTCTTTTCTTTTTTTTTTGTTTTTCTTTTTTTTAACAAGCTTGGAGGTCTTAGATACATAAATGCAACGAGCAATGGAGACATGAAAACATGTATTGCTAAAAAAATTAACACGTTTTTATATTACCCCTTTAGACTCTAGAAATTATACAAACCCTACAAAATGCCCCCCCAACTTGCAAACAGTAACTGTTTCAAATACAGAAATCATATCATTAATTACAATACATATCATAGTTCAGTTTTTTAAAAATGCAATAAAATCAAAGACAGCCAAGATACAAGAAATTAGAAGTAAAACATTTAATGAATTTACATATTTAAGAATATTTAAATACTGTTTAATTTTTTTTTTCTTTTTAAGATTTGTTACATACCACCTAAGACTTCCAAGCCACTCTTTCTGTTCCAACAGAAAAGATCGAAAATTAAAAGGAAAAAAAAAAACCACACAAAAAACCCACATGTTGAAATGTCACAGCTCTGGGGTGCGTTTTGGTGCCTGCAAATTCTCTGGCTTCTCTCCAAAAAGAATCCCGGAGGTTTTTTTTTTTAATATAAATTTGGAAACAAAATTACCAGCATGTCCATACGTTTAGTACATTACTAATTGTTCCTGATTCTTAGAAAAGTTCAGTATAGATTATCCTACAGCTAGTGTTTCACAAACAGAAAAGTCTTCATCAAAATGTTGCAAATCTAGAAACCTCTGTTACAAAAAGGTTTTCTTCCACAACGATTCCAAGAAAAAAAAATTGCCACGAGGACCTTGTTCTACTGCTCCTAGAAAGAAAGAGAGAGGAGAGAAAAGGAAAAGTTACTGAGCAGCAGGAAATTATCCAAGCTGCTGAGCCCTCCTCCCCCAGCACAGGTCTGTCCCCGCTGCAGCTGAGCGGGAAACAGAGCTCAAAGGATGCTCTGAGCTGCCACCAGAGCCCTCTGCCCTAACGCTGTCCCAGAGCTCTGCTGCCCTCACCAAACAAGATCCCTCTCTCCAGCAGGGCAGGCTCGGGGAGGAATGAAGAGAAGCCCTTTCATCATCACCACGTCCAGGTCAGCCTTGGCCAGCGCCCGCGGCAAGCGCCGGCTCCACCTCGCTGGGGAGAGCAGGGGAGAGCAGGGGAGAGCAGCTGCTGGGGGCTGCCATCCACAGCAGCCTCTGCTCCCGGAGCCACAGCTGAATGTGGAGCCGTGGGGATGAGTGTCAGACCACAGCAAGGTGCCCCTGTGCTTTGCACAGACTTTTTGCCGCTTTGTTTGCTCCATGAAGCAGCAAGTGTGATCAGGGTAAATCTCACCCAACGCTCTCAGTGCACTGAGTGACAGTTGAGGGGTGATTTTACTCAAAGCAGGTTAATAAATTATTTTTCAACAGTTTTGGTTTCTTTTGGGACAGGGAGATGGTGAGCACACAGCTCCTGTCCTAGCACGAGAAAGCACAGTGCCTGCACTCCCGGTTCAGTGCTGTGTTGCCTCACCAGCCTTGCTTCATCATTCCTTTTACTTTAATTCCCCAAAGTCAAACAACTGCCTGGGGACTATAAGGAAAGGCTCCCAGGAGAAACAAATAATCTCCCAGTCCCCTCCCAAAAAAACCCTCACCCACCCTGTACAGGAAAATAAGACTTTGATGTTGAGGCAACGGTTCTGTGATCACTTCCTCAGCCACAAAACATCTCTGCTTCACCGTGTGAGCCTGAAGGAGAGTCCCTACACCAAGGCAAAGCCAATATACCAGACTGCCCAAGAGAAGGAGCAGAGGGGTTTGGGGAAGGTGAATACAGACCTGGCTGTGGGCCTGAGCCTGCCCTAGTGTCTGCCCATAGTAGGCAGCCTGCTGTCGGTAATACTCTGCCCAAGCCATTGTGTAGTCCGGCTGGGAACTTGCCTGAGAAGCAGCACTGGCAGCATGACCTGGAGAGAAAGAAGAAAAAAGGAAGAGATCAGCAATTCCAGAAGTCCAAGCGCAGGCTTAGGATCTCCTTTTGCCAAGCTTAATGAAGAGCCAGCCCCCTTCCAGCTGCTGCAGACACCTGACAGAGCGACACCGGCTCCGCTGCGTGGGATGGCAGGATGGGCTCCAAGCTGACTGTGAGGGACAAGCCAAGAGCAGGCAGAAAGCACCCAGAGCATCCCTGCAGCTGCAGGGACAGCCTGACAGCCTGCACACCCCTCATCCTCAAAGGTGCAAAGCCTCCAGCAGCTCCATGTCAAAGCAACTCCAAAGGTTGGGATCATGCACTCTGTAACATGGTGCAGAGAGCCAGGCCTGGGACCTTCCATGAGCTCTCCTACCCTCTCACAACCCAGCTCCAGCTCCCTGGGTTTTGCCAGCAGCAGTTCCTGCGTGTTCTGTGTTTCCCCAGGCAGGCTGGCTGCAAGCAGGGGCATGAGGAGCTCAGTGGGAGCTGCGCTCCCAAGACGCGACAGCACAACCGAGAGCTTTCCCTGGGAGCACTACATGCACCATCACCAACAGGCCAGGGCCAGGGGGCATCTGCAAAGGACTGGAAGCTAAAAAAGGCAGGGATGGAGATGCAAGTCATTGGATTAGAGCTAACTCCTCGTGACAAGAGCTGATTCATCTCCAGGAAGCCTGTTTCACTCACTCTGTTTTTTGAAATACTCCTCCCATGCTTTGCTGTAATCGGGATGGCTGTTCTGCTGCTGGCTCTGTTGGCCTGTGCAAAGATGACAACAAGGGGCATGTCAGTATGGAACAGGTGACAATTTCCAGCCAGTGACATCTACCTCTCCACTAGACAGGCCCTGGGTCTACCCCAGCTGCCCAGACTTGACGCTTCAGCTTTCACTTTTCTACAGTGTTGGGCATCTTCAGTTCAGGGGAAGCTGAGGAAAAGCTCAAGTTCCTGACCTCAGCTCATCTGCTGAAGGGCATGAAGCCAAATGTCACCCTGCTGGGACCTGCTCAAGCCAGAGCACGTGGCTGGGAGCTGCCCAGTCTGCAATCAGCCACCCTGGGCTCCCAGTCTGCTTGCACTCAGTGCAGGAGAGCTGAGACACCTGACACAGCTGAGACTCGTCACCTCCACAGAGCTGCCAAGGGAACTGCCATGTTTTGAGTCACCTCACTTGTTTCTCAGGTGCTGCATCCTTCACCCCTGCTCTTCTCAGTGGAGCAGAGCTGAGGGACCCCTGTGAGCAATGCCCCTCCATACATCCTGCACACACACAAGCCTCCACAGCACGACCTGCACAACTTTGGGGCAGGCACTCAGCTCCCAACTCCTCAAGGTGCCATGAGCCCTGCACAGGACACAGCCAGCTCCACTGCCAGGGGGCACAGCCAGCTCCACTGGCCATGACCAGCTCCACTGGCCACAGCCCAGGCATCACTAAAGAGGCAGCCACAACATCCCAAACAGCCTCAGCTGGCTCATGGTGTCAGCTCCCGGCTCCTCCACTGCTCCAAGGGAAGCAGTGCCAGTGTCTCCTCACAGATCCCAAACCTTAGGCTCCACCCAGCACAGACTCCCCATCTTTGAAGCACTAAGACACCTACAACCCAGCACATCCAAGTGCCACAGCAGGGAGAGCCTGGCCAGTTGGGAGAGAGCAAGGATTCCCTGGATCCCAGCAGGAGCACAGAGCCCTCAGTGAGACACGGGACACACAGCAGCAAACACAGCAGCTGGGAGCTGCAGAGAGGCACAGCAGGAGTGGGGAGCACGAGCGCTGGGGACAAGGAGAGGCAGGGACAGAGGACACGGGTGGAGCAGAGCTCTGCCCATCCCAGCCCAGCCCTGACGCCGGCCCGAGGGGGGCTTTGAAGTGGGGGGAAGGGGAAAATAAAACACTGCAAGTGTGAAGTGGGTGGAGGGAACAGGGCAGCAGTGTCCTGTCCAGGGGCATAAAAGCGGGTTAAAAGACTTGACCAACGCTACAAGTCAGGACCTTTTCTGGCAGAGGTCAAGGCTGCCTCAACTGTCCACCTGCTAATGCCAACAAAGGACCTCCTTCAATGCCTTTTCTTCTCGGAGAATTACAGTCCACAGCAGGCTGAAAGGACACGCAGCTAAATGCATTTCACAGCAAAATGTTTCCCCAGCCAGTTAATTTATTTAAGATGGGGGAAGTAATTAAAATCTAAATACATGTGTAGGGGGTGGGGGTCTGCCCCTCCTCCCACAAGGAGGGCACTGGAGGCTGTCCCCAGGACGCCGGTGCTGTGACAGGGCTGACAGAGCTGTGACACACAGGCTGCACTCGGGCCATGGACCCTGCACAAGGCTGTTTTCACATTAAAAAGTGCAAAAGCAGGTATTTACCTATTTTTGCAACAATCCTCCTACGCCTTGGTGAGCTCCACCTGGGCACCACTGCAGCAGAGAAGAGTGGTGAGGGTTCTTAAAGCATTGTGTGTGTCCTCCCTCCTCACCCAGCCTGCCTTCCGTGTGCCTGGCTACAAACAGGAACAGGGAGCGTCCTAAGCATCCATGGAGCTAGAGAGCCAACATCTTCCATCAGGTTCAACTGCAGAAATAAAACACCTGCCTCCAAAAGGCAGCAGTGTGGGACTAAACCCACGTGGGGAAGGACAATGGCAAGGCAGGAAGCTCCAGGGCTTTGGGAGCCACCTGAACCTGACAGTGCAAATCTGCCCTGGAGGATGAGCTGCATTATTGGTCATCAGGGGGCTCAAGGGGGCTGTGGTTCCTACAGCAGGCTCCAAAGCCAGGAGGGGTGAGCCTGAGACATGATTATCTGCTGCAGGAAGGGAGATTCTTCTCTCCCCAGAGACTGGTGGGCAGCATGAAGGGATGGTTCAGGGAGGTGAGGAAGAAATTAAGTTACCAAGGTGAGTTTCTAAAGGCATCTTACAAGACAAAGAGCAATGCAACTTTGTAAGCATTTCACCCAAGGCTCTATGGAAGATAAAAGTTAAATATTTTTGTGGAGCTTTCCCTTTCCCCTGCTGCACTGACTGCTCTGCTTCCCAAAGCTCAGGGAAGTTCAGAGCCCTTGGGGATGCAAAGCAAAGGAGCAGAGTAACAATTTTTCCTGTAAAACAAGGTAGTGAGAAAATACTCTTCTTCAGTACCATACTATTCCACTACTGCACAGAAGAAAAGTCCACTGAAGCCCACCACTGCATTTTAATGTGCTGAAACCAGAACAACTGCTGACCTTCTCCAAGACCCTAGAGCTCAAAGGGAAAGTCATCATTTCAGGCTGTAACTGCTAAGAGAGAGGACTCATCCAGAGTTAAACACACACTTCCCATGCAGGGTTCCCATGTGCCACCACAGCACACATTTCAGAAGTGCAGCAAGTTAACAAAGCAGCACTGAGATTTCCAGATTTCACATATTCACAATGTCATAAACACTCAAAGGTGATCAGGGTTACAGGGAATCACAAGTGCAATTGCAGGCATTGTCCCTGCAGTGATTCCTCTACCCTGAGCACTGCAAAGGGCAGGAATTTATACCAAAATTCAAAATCTGCTTCATTGCTAAATCAGCCTTAGCAGTGAAAAGCATCTGCCATTAAACCCCCTTAAAATTAACTCTCCACACACCTTTTGGTGCTTAGGTTTAGTTTAATGAGACCAGACAATTAAAAATTTGTATTTCTTAAAATATTGTGACTACAAAGGTCCTTTGGACATTACCACCATCACCTGAGCTTTGAGATTACCAGGCAGACATGAATCTGCTCTGTTCAGGGCAAACCATTCCTCAGCTGTTGGAGATACAGGATGATGCAACTACAGCATCACCACCAGCATTTACTGCTAGAATTATTCTGAAAAGGCAACTCTCCATTCCAAACTGCTCAATTTTCACTCAACAGACTTTCAGGAAGAAATGACCAGTACAGGAGCCCTCTCTAACCTTCCTTCCATTTCCTGCATCCCTCTCCCCTGTTGCTCCATCAGTCTGGAATTTGAACAGTAAGAAAAGCCTGTAAGGAATAATTAAACAAGAAAATAAGCAAGAAATTATAAGGTCAAGAACAAAGAGATGGGAGGGCTCAGCACCTGTTAGGGAGAAGTGTGGTTAGCAAATCCTTCCCTGGAGAATCCTGGGGGAAGAGAGCCACAGGCAGGAATGTTTTTGTAAAGAGAGGAACAGACAGCAAAGACCAAGTTTCTACCCAAGGAGCAGAAAGAGGCAATAAGCACTTAAGCACACAAAAAGCAAAACTTTTCCACGTCCTTCAGCTCGTTCTGAGCTCAACCACCACCACGTGCCTCCACACACCTCTTCTGCTCTGCTCAGGAAATTGTTCTGCTGTTTTCCCACACGTGGTCTCATGGGTGAACCTGCCTTTTGCAGGCACAAAGCAGAGACTGCAGAGGGAACACCAACCCTTCTCCAGGTCCTGGTACTTACTTGGGACTTGCTGTCCAGGCTGCTGCCACGTCTGGTAGGTACTGCCCCAGCCCTGTGTCATGAACGCCTGAGGACCACTGCAGAGGACAAAAAGCCATGCTCAAGTAGACAATAAAATACTTACCAAGCCACAGACATGAAGCTGCCCAGAGAAGAGAACTTGTCACTTATAGTCAGCAGCTGCTGATCAAACAGGCAACATGGGAGCAAGAGGAAAGCAGTGCAGGTGTGAACTGCAATGTCCTGCCTTGGTATCAGTCTGCTCATGAAGCCAAGGTGAAGATACATCACACTGAACAGCACTCCTTGTGCTCTGTGCAGTTCAGGCTTCTTTCCATGCTCTAACTTCACTAGAGATAGGAATTTTGGAGATGCTAATACCTACCTGTGCATCATTTAATAGATGAAATCTTTCCTGTAGCCAAGCTTAAAGCATTGAGCTCACTTGCTTTTGCTTCTGAATGCTCAATCTTTAGAAGGCTCCACTCATACCCCACCCCTTCAGGGCCCTCCACCCTTCTCCCAGCACTTTCTAGCTCCCAGCCATTCCCCCAGCCCATGGTGAGGAGATGCAGCAGCTTACTTTTGATGAGGTGTAGCAGGTGCTTGGCTGAAGGGACTTTGACCAAATCCTCCAGGTCCACCCATGCTGGTACCCTGTCACAGAATCCACAGATATTTAATGCCAGCTCCAAGTACAGAGTGGAGGCAGCTACTATGAGTAGTAAGAAAGGAGAGAAGACAGCCTGGGACACGTGGATCCTGAGGTTGGTGTCAAGCCTTCTCCTCTCAATTCAGCATGAAGGCAGCTTTTCAGCTTTGCCACACCCCAGTTCAGTATTTTCCATATTTTTTTACCTCATTTAGTAGTACTGCAGCTTTATCAAACTTCAACACCACAGCACTGCATTAAGTGTAAGATAAGTCATCCTGAATCTACTGAGAAAGTTCAGTGTTTTACTTTCAGGATGATGCTGCCAGGACTGTGTCATTCTCACACAGTGATACTACTGTCTCCCTTTCAAAAATCTCCTCTGACAGCCTTTTCATACCTTATTACTGCTGTTCTTCCCTCTCATACAGCTGTATACACTACCCAGGATTATGTCAACAGTCAAATCCTTCTGGGACCACAGCAAAAATTAACCAAATGGATGCTGGAGGGCCATCAAGTTCAAGCCAGCTGCTAAGAGGCAAATGGTTTTGAAGCTGAACAATGCAAGCACGTGCATTCTGTGCCATCCTGTGAGTCCAGGCCTACATGTACCCAAGAGTGACAACAGCAAGTCTGAAAGGGACAGAGCAAGAGAGCAGGGATGGAACTTACACCAACTTTCTCATCTATGAGATGTCTAGCGAGCTCGATTTGCTGGGGGACCCCTCTGATTGTGAATATTCTTACACCAGGGTCTGTGTTTGGGGGTGGGTTTCTCTGCAGCTCCACGTGTGCTCCTGACTGCTGATTTATGCTCTTGATGTTCTCACCACCTGAGGAGAAAAAAAGCCAAGACATTAGGAAGGATATTCAGCATCTTTTTCCATAAAATAATATCAAAGTCAGGTCCTGGGAATGGATTACAGTTTCAGGCACCTTCTGTGTGCCTCAGGAGAGTGAGGCTGAGGATGGCAACAGCAAGAGAAACTGCAGCACCTGAGCTCATGCTGCTCCTTTAGTCTACTTCACAAGCATAACCTGAAACCTTGAGCTTCTGTAACAGTTTTTGGGGTCATGGATGATGCTGCTTAAAGAACACACAAGCCCCACTAAGTGCCCACTGCCAGGCTCCCAACAAGATGCAGCATGACTGGGATACACTTTGACAAAACAGATGCAAAACCTGCACTGACTGAATTCCATTGCTTTTGCACAGCTGCTCAAATCCTCTAGGAAATGAAGGTCACCTGCAATCTAAACATGCTGGTTTTTCTTCTTTTTTCCATCACTAAGGCAAAAAGCCACCAGCCACATAACAAAGCTTAAGCCTTCTCCCAAACATGAGCTGTTTGACAGGTTATTGCCTTAGAGCAGCCCCTGCTTACAAGGTTTGCTATTCACCCTGCAGCCACACATCCCTCCACAGCCATGGCAGCACTCGATTCCAGGCTGTCTCCTGCTATTTCAGAGTTAGCTGTGCATGCAGTGAACATGTCTGGCTCGTTTGCCATCTGGATGCACAAGAGCACAGGAGTGCTTCCAGCAGGATGCAGCAGGGCCAGTCAAAGTGGATCTGATTTCCTCAAGACCTGCTAGGTCCTGGTCTCTTCATGAAATTTGCTTAACAAAAGCCTCAGCCAATGTTACAATGGTTCAATTCTTCTTTTGGAATCTCACACAACTTACAGACCAGCTCCACTCAACTGGAGAAATTAAAGGGTGTGGGGAAGGAAGGGGTTTTACAGCTTTTAAAACCACAAACCAAAAAATCACCAGCTCAAAGGGTAGACAGCAAGCAGCACAGAGAGCAAAGGAAACTAACCAGAGATTTTTGTTTGGTTGTCATTAAAAAGAACCTCCAAAAATAAACGCCTCAATTTTGCTCACATTTCCATCTCTATACATCCAGCACAATTTCAAAACAAACTGTGGATGTTGCAGACACTTGTTCATTTCATTGTAATGGACTCGTGACCTTTTTAACATTTTAAAGCCTTCTTGGGGAAGGGAGGAGGAAAAGTTGCCAAAGGGCAATTAACTCTTTCTAAATGAATTTTTGAAGATGCATTTAACAAAAGATAATCATGTCACATCCCTGGGCAGACAACAGGGATTGTACTGTGCAGCCAAAAGCCAACCCACTTACTTTCAGTCAAGCATGGGAAAGGAGTAAGATGAAGTTTCAAAACCAAGAAGGGTTTTTTTTTTGTGTCATGCTTTTTTTGTCTGATGCAGATTTGTTTGAAGCTCTGTTTTTTACATATCGAGGTGAGATCTGAATCAACAGCCATTTCATCTGCTCAGTGAAAACAGAGGACCCTTTCAGGCAACACAATTTGAAGGAGTGGCACAACTTCTTTACTGGGTGACAGAGGCACAACCAGAGGTTGCTACTTGCACTGCAGACTAGTTTCTCCTTCCAAAAGGGGATTAAAAATCGAAGCATTCTCAAACTGGAAGCAAGGAGAATACAGATTTCAAATCATTGCCCCATTTAGCATTCAGCACCAAGCCTGTGGCTGTTGGGTCTGTTTCTACAGCAGCTCCCTCCTACACCACACAGCAGAATCAAGTCAGCTGCCTCTCCAGGTTTGGTGGGAGACTTCAAGCTTTACCCCCACTCCAGAAGGACTCAGTGCCCTTGTCCTCTTCCCCCTGCAGCCTGGTACAGGTGGAAGTGCTCCCTCCCAGCCAAGCCACCCTCCAGAGGATACAGAGGCCGTGACGCAGCCGCGGTGCCGGAAGGAATCTCCTCCCCACGGCGAGGTGACTGCTGGGCACATGGTGGCTGTCTATAGAGCATTCATCCCCTCCATTCTTCCACCTGATGGGGGGCAGGAGCGAGCCAGGAGCGGCCTCCCTCCCGGCTGGATGTGAAATCCTAAAGCAATTAATCAAACCTGCTCAAAGGCCGGGCTGACAAGAGCCAGGCCGGGCGCGGTATCTGTCAGGATTGCTGTATTTATCATGGAAATCCAGGGGGGCCCAGGGAGTCAGAAGCTGTTTCCAAGCACCACCAAACACAGACAGACTTTGACATGTGTATGGTGCTTGCCTCCACCCTTCCTCAGGGCCTTTGGGAAAGAAAAGCTGCACCTTCCCACCCTGCAGGGAAAAAAGCCATGCGCAGGATCTGCAGGCCACCTCCTAAAAGCTCACGCTCCCAAGCTGAGATGCCCACAAGAAAAAGGCACCAGGTCTTCAGTCACGAATGCTGCAGAAATTGAGCTGATAAACTTCCCAGCCTCCCTGTTTTCCCTGCTTCTCAAGTGCTCACATGGAGCTGGGAGCACAGGAGCAGTTCCCAGGTCACATCACACACACCACACCTGGGTGCCCAGGGCACTTGGCTCAGCACTCTTTGCTTGGTTGCTGATCTCGAGACCAAGCTGAGGGCCCAGAGTCCTCAGCCAGATTTTACAGAGGCCAACAGCCCCATTCTGTATTCACACCCAACAGCTGGAAACTGCTCAGAAACTGTCAGGGAGTGCAAAGGTTTTGTAATTGGTCACTGTTAAGAAAGCCCCCCTAAGATCCCCTCTGCCCTGCACTGCCCCACAGGCAGCAGGGGTGGAAATAACAAGAATTGCCTGTCTTGCATCAATGTGTGGAGAGTGCAGCACATCCACGCTGGTCCAGACCCCAAAAGGCAACGCTACAGCCATCACTCACTTGACAAAAGTGAAGGCTGCAGCAGCCTAAGAGCACAGGCACTGTGAGAACACCGATTACAAGGTGGTATTACAATGCTACCAGCACTCAAATCACCATACAACTAGTAATTAGTCACTCCAGAAAGCTTCTGATCTGGCCAAGTAAGAATCCCTATTTTGCTGTTGTGGAAACAAAGGTAAAAAGCCACCCTTCACCCCCCAGTGAGGCTGTGCCAGGCCTTGCACTTGAATGCTGGGACATTCACTCCACTACCTGCATTTATCTTTTCAGCACACAGTGCTCTCTATAGTCACAAATGCTCCACTTCAGTGCACTGCTGAACAACAAG
This sequence comes from Molothrus aeneus, assembly GCF_037042795.1. Taxonomy (NCBI): domain Eukaryota; kingdom Metazoa; phylum Chordata; class Aves; order Passeriformes; family Icteridae; genus Molothrus; species Molothrus aeneus. Next base: position 6,718,166 of record NC_089664.1, on the reverse strand, counting down.
TGACCTTTTCTGATCCTTTATTAAAGATGACTAATGGATACAGCAATAAAGTTTCATTATAATTTGATTTTTCTGTACATTTAAGTCTCACTCGTGGGCTTAAAATTTACTTTGCTTGATCTTTTGGCCAACTGGACTGTTCAGTGAGGACAAGCATAATCACTGCAATTTCTGCATAATGGGGAAAGCAGGTGGTTTTTCATACTGAAAAAAAAGTTCTCAGGTTTGTGAACAGGCTTGTGGCAAAAAAAAAACAACACCTGAAACAACTGCAGCTACAGGGCTGACCTGCCCATGTCCCTGGTCATCCAACAGGGCAGGAGCTCAGGGTGCTGTGGGGACAGGCCCATGGCAGGGAACAGCAGGGACGTGCAGGAGGGAAAGAAGCCACAACAAGTCTCACCACAAGCTCCCTCCTGCCAGGAACACTCAAAGCCACTGAAACTTGGCCCAATGCCCTCAAGTCCCTGCCTCCTTTTCTGCTGCAGCTTATCTATTCCTATTCTATTCTCTGCTGAGGCTGAAAGCCAGCTGTGATTACTTAAATACTAGTTCAGGCATATGTCATTCTTTCTGAAATAAGCAGATAGAAAAATGAAACACTGCCTTAGATAGGTCAGTGCATTAGCTCAGACACATCCCAGCAGTTCAGAGCTACAGAGCTTGTCTGCTCCTGGCTCTACCCTGAGTCCTGCCACTGCCCCACATGCAGCTCCTGCTCTGTGACAAACTGAGTCTGCTGCTGCTGCTCAGTTTTATAACCATCACAGGGCTGTCCTGATTGAGAGGATGACTCCTCATCCATCTCCTGAGCATGGAGAGATCCACTGGCCAAGCAGCCAAGGGGCCTCCAGGGCAGTGAACACGCTCAGCCAAGTGGCACAAGGTGCACCAGGCTTCTGTGCCAGGTCAGGTGCCAGCAGAGGCAGAGAAATCCTCCTACTTCACTTCATTCATCACACACTTCAGGGGCTGGAAGTAGCTCCTGTTATTAGCACACCCAGAGACCTTCCATTTCCTCACAGAGCACTCACAGAAATCCAGCACCATGAAATGACTGCTCTGCTTGTCCCTGATAAACTGTCCTTCAAACGAATTCTCTGTAAAAAGACTCTACAAATGAACCTGCCTTTTCTCAGCCAGCTGCTTGTTATAAAACAAGCTTATTTGACAGCTCTGCATTAAGAGCCTCTCTTACAGCTTGTGAACAAGGGCCTGGAGAACACAATTATGAGTGAGAACACCACAAAGACAACAACCACAAGCACTTACAGCTTATTCCTACGCTGCATTCACTGGGCACCAAACACTACAATCACAGAAAGCTTCGCTGTCAGGCAGCAAGAACATGATCATCCTGAGAGAGAAGGATTGCAAGCTGTGGTATTTGGAGTCACCAAACCCACCTTTGCCTATAACAAGGCCACACTTGTCAGCTGGAACAGTGTAGGTGATTTCCTGCACGCCCCCAGGTGCTCCAACACTCCAGTCCCCACGGCCACGACCTCTTCCTCGGGCAACAGCCAAGCTTCCAAAGCCATCTCGTTCCTGACAAGGCAAAACATGTGCATCAGTGCTTTTATGCTGGCACCAATGCACATTAAAAACAAAATAAAGCCAGGTCAGTTAAACTGCCTCATAATCAATGGCATTGAATTGAGATATTCCTGGACCTCAGTTTCACAGTCAAGGTTTGAAGCACTCTAGAAAGATGCCAAGTAATGTAGGTTGCCTTCCTGATTCAGGAAGATATTTTTATTTTTAAATGCATGCCTTTACATCTGCTGAAATAAACCTATAAATAAGCATCAACTACTAAAGGACTTTCAGTTTGTGATGGGGGGGGTCTCTTTAGAGCAAACAATGGATCTTGGCACTGACACACACAAAAGCTGCTTTCCAACCCTTTCAAGTGTCACCCTGCTGGAATTACTCAGCAGAAATGTACATTTTCCAAAACTTCCAAAGGAAGCTTTTAAGTTCAAAGGCACTTAAAGGACATACCCATTTTGGGTAAGAGATTTTTCCAAAAAGAAATGCCATGGGCAGTCAGAGGCTATCATGACAGACCACAATATTTAAGTGAGTCATTACAGCAAGTTATGAAATCAAGTATTCAAACCAGGTATTGGGGCTAGAAGAGATATTAAGATGGACAAATTACGGACCTTTTTGGACAAATTATGCTCAGGTTTCTGAAATGGCCTAAAGTTTTAATTCCTCATAATGCAAAGGGAATATACAACCTCCTTCAAAAGCCTGCCCTAGTACTTCACCTTTCTTGCTCTTGTGCAATGCAATGTTGGTGTGTCTTAGAGCACAGTGACACCATGCCTGGGCACTCAGCACCTTCCTGTGCCTCCACCAGACCAAAGGGCTGGAGGCTGAAGATGAGGCACCACTGAGCACTGGCAGTGCTCTGCTGTCTAAACAGAGCCCCCAATCACTGTCTGATGCTGATGGACTCCATTCCATCAGCTCACTGTTTCCAAACTTAACAGCAACTAAACAGGAGATAGATGTGGAGCTATAATGATGCCTCATAGGCCTGGGAATAAAAGACCTTCCCACAGCTCAGTTAGCCCACGTGACATTAAAAGAACTTCCATCATAAAGAAACAAACCTCAAACCCAGCAGCTCTGGGCAGCAGCATGTGTGCCCTACTGGGGAAAACTGAACACTGCTGCTTTTCAGAAGCTGGCCTCCATCCCTCCACGCAGCCCACATTCCCAGAGAGCACTTCCAGAACCCACCTGTGCCGTGAGGATGAGCTCACTGATGATGTGTGCTGCGTGCTGACACCGATCGGGGAGCCCCATGACCTGCGCGACTCTTTCAGCGCTAATCCCATCATCTGTGGAGAGAGGGGGCAAAGACTCAATTAAAAACAGAAAACATCCACTCATCAACAAAAGCTTCCTTCCAGCACCAACACTGCTGGCAGCATTTTCACACCACAGAACTATCCCAGGAGCTACTGCTTCCCTCCACCTTCAGCCCCTCTTCCCTGGACTGCAAGAAGACAAAACCCAGCCCACACTGCAGAGGGAACAACACTCAAAAGAAAACACTTTCAAATGTCCAAAAGCTATGAAAGAGACTGATATAATTTTAAGAGGAAAAAAGGCAGCTTTGATAGGTGATCAGACAGCCAAGGACCCAGAGAAAGTTACTCAGAATTAATCAACTCCTGATCCCCAAAGGCTTTAATGTCCTGAAGGAGAATTCTTTAACAGGAAATAAAAGATTTTTGTTATTTTATTTATCTGTATAATTACCACTCAAGACATGACTGTTGTGACATCTAATGTTTGCAAATGAGCTGTACATAATCTTACTCTCTGAAAACCAGGAAGTGCATGAGGAGGCAGCACATCACATTTAAATGGGTTTCAGAAAGAGACACAATGCACCTGTAAATGAGGAAAGCCTGGCTGCTGGAACCCAAAAGTGGAACACTGGTCAGAAAGCAACGGCTCTCCATCCTCACACAAACCTGGTTTAAATTGAATCCTAACTCCAGCATCATTCTGAATCTTTTTGATCATTTCTCCATTTCTTCCTATCACAATTCCAACAGCATACCTGGGCACAGAGACCTGATGGGAAAGGCAAAGGAGTATGAAAGTGCAGAGAACTAGACTGAATGACTCTGATTTTACAAGGAGACGCTCTTAACTTTGAGGGTGGGCCATGTTAGGCAGCTCCAGGCTACAGAACCGCATCTCTCGAGAAAAACAAACACGTGGCCACAAATTCCTTCCCCACTAAATGAACTCTGCACTACAAGAATGCAGCTTCAATTATAAAGTGCCATCTGGGAGTCCATGAGAACTCCTCCTCTTTGCAGAGCCAGACTCAATTCTTCTGGCAAAAAAAAAAAAAAAAAAAAAGAACACAACACATTTAAAAAAAAGCTTACAGGTTACAAGTGCAGTTGGATGACTCCCCCCAGTACCCATCCCACAGGGAGGTTAGCAGAGCACTGAGAAGCAAACGTACCTCTATGCTGCCTCCTCCCATTCTAGCACTGAAATCACTGCGCACGCCTCGGAAGTCTGCCTGATCTTTCTCTCGGATGATCTCCAGTACCATTTCCCTCGCTTGCTACATGGGGAAAGAAGTTACAGTTAGCTTCAAATTCTTCTGCTTGCCCTCCTGGTGTTAGGGCCTCAACATGGGGAATGGTCAGGCTTCAGGCAGGGGGATCTCCATCTGCTGACAGGAACAGCAGTCTGATTTAGGATTTCTTTTACCACAGCCTGTTCTCGATGGCATCTTCTATGTCTGACAAAACCTGCCAGGTGCACAAGGTGGCAGTTTCTTGGGTGCAATTGCTTCCTGCAGTTTTTCAAAAAAGGTCCTTTAACTTTTAAAATATCTTTGGAAGTGGATGCCCTTTCCTACTGATAGAACTGAAACCAATACAGTAAGGTAGAAGCTGTTGGTAGCATGGCAGAGGTCATGCCCACTAAGAGCTACAGAGCACATAGTAAGGAGGCTGCTGGGCACCACTGAGCTTACTGACTCTGAGAAGTTAAGCCCAAGTCTGCAGCAATCCAGCAGGACATTTTCTGAGACAAAAGGATATTTTTCCTACCTACTGATAGCACTCAAGGCCATTCACAAGCCCAGCTAGTCAAAGTCTACACTGGAAACTAGCCAACAGTATTCACCAATAAAATAAAAAAAGCCCATATGTCAAACCCCAGCATTTGTTTCTCTCTACTACCAGTCAAGCTTTTGACATCTTGGTTCTGTTTCCAAGCTTGAGGACAGTGGTGAAACTCTCTCCTTTCATTTTTACATATTTCCCATGTCCTCAAAGTATTTTCAACAGAAAGAAGCAACTCAAAGACATTTCAGAGATGCCAAGACAGAAATATGAGTGATGGAGAGATTTCAGAAGGATTTGAGGAAGTTAAGAAACACTATGGCAGCATCCACAGAATCCCACCAAACCCAAGGATTCATCGCACATCTTAAACACTTCCTAAGTCTGCTCAGCCTTAAGTGCCTCAAAGATCTTCCAGCCTGTGCAGTCTCCATGTTTCCTTGAATGGAAGATGTGACAACCGCAAATCTTGCACAGCAGAAGCCATCTGGGAAGTGGCAGCATTGAGAGTATGATTTGGTTAAAAGTAGCCAGACTGTCTTTAAACTCCTTTTGCACAGTGATACCTCCACAGTAAGAATTTTAGGGGGAAAAAAATTAACTCTAAAACTTGCAATAAGAGCTTTGAAAAATACTACCCAAACACAATGCCTGGGCAACATGAACAGTTGCAGCAATTTATGATTAGGGAGATCCTATGAAACAGAACTACTTCTATTGGAGACAGGAATGCTAAGCTAGATTTAAGTACTTAGCAAGTTATGAAAGGCACTTTCTGAGAAGTGGAACAGGCTGTGGCTGAACTTTAATGCTCTAATTCAGGTGCTCCCATCACACAGCAATCCCCCAGTCTGCAGCTGATGGGGGGATTTTCTCCAAACCACAGGCACGTCCACATCTGCAGAACCCTGGCACAAGGAGACTGAGGCATCAATATTAAGCAAACCCCTTGGTTTCAGGAGTTGTTGTGGGACTGGTTTTTAATTACCTGTGTCGATTGGCTGTCTGAGGTAGTTTTGTGAAAGGTTTGCTGTCTCAAATGTGTGATTCAGTCACTAAGAACCCATTTGCCTGAGTGACACAGAACTCTCTTTGATTTTTTGTCACACAGACTGGAAAGCATTTCAAAACTACTTTCTCCAAACCCTCCTCCTCATCTCTACTCTTACCCATGTGCAGCATTTATGTGGAGTGACAGCTCCTAAGTTATACTGTAAAACAAACTCTGGTGTTTTAACTTGCTCTACTCAACCTTACAGAACAAACAAAACCAGGAAAGATTATCACATTTACATTTGGATTTGACTCCATTAGGTGCTCACAAATACAGCCAGGTTTGAATTTCTCCTCAGTTCTCTTGGGGAACCAGTTTGCTTTTGTTACATACCTGCACTTTAAATGCATCTCCAGTAATACGGAGAGGTTTATCTGCTCCAGTAGGCAAAGGACCATCTTGGATCATAATCATTTTCACACCTGTTCGCTCCTGAAGAAAAAGCACAGAGCAATTTTTCTAAGCAGAGTCCCTAAAACAAGGGACTAGATTTTGGTTATTAAACATTATGAAGGTCAAACCAGCACCGTTACAGAACGCACAAATTCAGGAACAGTCCTAGAGTGTAAAGGACTGCCAGAAACTGCACTGCTCCTGAGGTTCTCAAATAGCTGAAATCCTTGCAAGAACAACCCCCTCCACCTCAACTACTGACTTTCCAGCCCTTTCCAAAGTGTGTAGCTGTCTGCATGTAACAGTTATTAAGTGACCAGCCTCCAAACTGTAAGACAGAGGTCTAATAAGGGCACTCAAAACCCCTCCATTTTTGACCCTAGGTGTTTTGCTATAACCCACTATTCTTTAAAAACTTGTACCAGATGGAGGAATAAAGAACGTCCAGGAACACAGTTGATACATAACACAACACTTAATTAGAAAGGGGTGGGATGAGAGAAAAAGATGACATATGGCAGCTTTACCACAGACCAGCAACAAAAGAGAAGCAGAGCACTCTACAAGAGCATGGCTGGCATTAAAAATACTGCAGAGCAGAGCAGACATGGCCCTTCCTTGGCTACAGGGATCCCCTCCTAAACAGCACACACCAAGTGTTATCTACAGCACAAGGGTTTCTGTCGCAGTTCTGGCAGAACTCCACTACTTGTGTAGCTGGGGCCACACTGATTTTGTAACAAGAGATTGGATTGGAGTCCAATCTCCGAAGGCAGAAGAGTAGTCCCTGCTGGAGAAGGTTAGAGCATTCAAGGCTCTCCATTTCAGCCTGTTCCAGTGGATCTAGAGAAGCTGCAGTAGGGAAGAGAGCCCTCAAGGAAATGCATCTTGCGCACCTGCAACTGTTTTATTGTTTCACCTCCTTTGCCGATGACTAGACCCACTTTGGATGCCGGGATCAAAATCTCCTGAATGGTACTGTTGCCATCAACATCGTTGTGAAAACCAGGTCCGTTGCGACAGCGATCTACAATCTGCCCCAGAAGCCGTTTTGCTTGTCTTTGGAAAAGAATCGAGGGAAACAACCATTAGACAACATTGCTCCACGAGACCAAGAGACCAGGAACCATCGGAATGGAGAGGAGAAGTGGAAAGATGGAGGAAACCATAGTCAGCACAATGTTTGCCCTTTTTTAAAAATAAACTCTTTGATGTCTATTTTCCCCTATCATGATTACTTATAAGCAGTTTGATTTTTGAAGGGGAAGAGAAAAGGAAGAGCAGCAGCATGCTCTGACCTCTTAGGAAGTTAAGGACAATAGTTGAACTACAGCATTTGGGATGCTTGCTTCAAATGAAGATGCTCTAGGTTTTAACTTTTCTAACACGCATACAATAATAAAACTGAAGCTCTGGTCTCCTTCTCAGTCAAGACAAAAAGACACACACTGCTCTGATACTAACACAGCCCATGGATTAACCATTCTCTGATCAGTCACAGGCAACTGCTTTGCTCTTCTCTACCTGCTCTTACCAGCAGCACCAGAACACTGTCCTAACACAGCCTCTGCTCCAAGCAGTAGGTGCTGAAGCTACACCACGAAGCAAGGCAGGGATACTGCAGCAGCCACCAGTGAAAGACTGGGTTCTTCTACTCCTGGTGAGAAGAGACACACAAAGAAGCATTTGGGAGATTAAAGATCCCTTCTCTAAAATCTTTAGCATGTCAGAGGTAACTGACAGGGTTTCCCTTCATCTTGAAGACTCCTATACCAGCACATCCCATTCCTGCCCTTGTCCCACAACCCTTCTGAAAGCAGAAGAAATTCACTGGTTCCTTGTACAGCCTAATGAAGCACCTTCCCCTCTCTCCACTTCACACCAAGCCGTATCAGGCACCCTAAGGATGACTGAATTCTCTCTGGGGATTTGAAAAACCAGTACAAACTCATCCCTTCAAGCAGACATTCCCCCAAGGCAGCTCAGGACGTGGTGCACTGAGGCTGCACTCAGAGCAGAGCACTGCTTGCCCTTGACTTTCTCACAACAAAAGGGAAAAGGTGGAATTTCTGGAAGCCTGCTTCAAATGTCCTGGAAAAGTCCTGGGACATTTTATTCATCTGCCTTCATATTTAGTGCAAAGTTTTTTTAGTGACAATATAGAGACCACAACAGTTAATACACAACATATTTCAGATGAGAAGGGGTCACTTGGAAATTACCCTAATTAGTTTGTCACTGGATATAACTAATGAAAACATTCCTCACAAAACCCTTCTCAAAGAAGTCTGACACTTAAAATGGTTTCCTTACTTCATTTTCTTTTTCTACAAGTAGCCTGAAAAACCTAGTTCAAACAACCAATTTGTCAAGAATTTTGCCACAAAAGTAAATTAAATTTCACTTAATTCCATGTCCATGTTCTGTTTCACAAATTTAATAGTCTCACTTAAGATTTACTCCTATTTTATTTAAAGACAGCCTTGGACATGAGTACATTTAACTGCTTACTTCAGAACCATGAAGTTTTAACTACACTTCTCCCCCATTTTCCCACAACTGCATCTCATGAAGCATCCCAGCTTTTTACTATTTCGCTCTTGTTCTTAAATATCCTTTGCTAAAGGGGGAAAACCACCTCAATATCAGCAAGAATACACTGCCTGCCCTATAATATGAGATTGCCAATTATATTTGTTGGGGCTCACTGCTTGCAGTATTATGGTAGAATAAGGAGATTTAAGTACCCTTAGATCTCTTTAGGAATGGAAGAATGATGAGTGTCTTCTCTTTAGAGAGACAATCTTTGCACCAATGTATTTTCAAACGCAACTTAAAGATTTCCAGATGGATTTTAAAAAACCCACCTACCCAAAGGCTGGGGAGAGAAAGAGCAGCTCCATATGTTAAGTGTGTTCCTGTAAGCCTGAGGATCCTGGATCCAGTTCCAGCAGGAGGTCCTCAACTGGTTTGTGAGAGTCTCAAACTCAGCTCCTGGGAAGGGGGAGGGAGGAAACACTGTCCCTAAAGTTTCTATAGGTCTAAAGATAGAAATCCCTGCTGGCTGGCCACTTGTCTCTACCATGCAAGGAGCAGAATCAAGACTTGGGTTCAGTCCTTTGCTTCTTGTTGGCAGCAATGCAGAGACAAGCACCCAGTGGGCCTCATGCTGCTCTGCAACAACACCAACACCTCCAGGGTATCCTGGAGTGGCACCCACAGGCTCTGGAGGCCTCATGCAGCCCTTCTTCAGCTGGAAGGATGCTCATCTCAATAGGAGTAGGGAAGCGAAGGGGAGAAGAGAAGTGCCCTTCAAGAGCTTAGCTCAGTATCCTGGAAAGCTGCAGTTACTAAAAAACTGCATCCTAGGTGCCCTAAGAGCAACCTCACCCTGAGGAGGGGAATTCCAAGGAAATTTCTGCAGAGGAGTCAAACTGCAAGTGGAAAAAAAGCCTTTGAGGTGCACAGTTTAAAGCATCAGACCAAGAGGTTCTATGCTCCAGAGACCCTCAAGTTTCTCTAGGCCAACATTTGCTGGTGTGGCTAATAACCAAGTAGCACCACTGACAGAGCACAGCATTAGGGAGAAGAGAAAGAAGGAAAAAGGAGAGAAATGAAATCAGAACTCACTCAATGCTCTCTGGTGTCCCAGTGAGTACACAGGGCCTCTCGGGCATCCCACCACTGTCTGCAAAGGAAACAAGGAGAAAACTTGAGGTATATGGAATTAAAAATGTGGCAGCTATTTCAGTGACCATGAAGCACCAATGGAAGCACCTCCCACCTGCACACATAGCATGCTGAAGAATTCAAAGACATCCAGGATCAACATATTTTAAATGATTTACTGGATGTCTGCATTCTTTTAAAGCCTTCCCCACCAATTAAAGGGAGGGGTAAAAACTCAGATAACATTGATCAACAGTTCCCTGCACAGCACTGCAGCACAGGCTTCCTCAAAGCCAACTGGCACCAAATGACCCCATTTGGAAGAATGGTCTCATTTCTATGATGCAAAGCAAGCCGTATGGAAAGCTGCTGCCAACCCTGCTGAAATGTCCTCTGCCAGGAGCTGGAGCTGACCAGAGCAGTCAGAGGCAAACCACAGAGCTGAGCAAAGTGCCAAAACTCAGCAGCTCCAGGTCTAAGCACAACATGGATTGTTCATTTGCTCTGCAACCATCTGCTGGTGAAAGGCAGTTCCCTCACTGTTCCATCCCCCAAACCACCTGAGCAACCTGTTTTCTACCCTGCCTGGGAGGTGGGTCCCACAACAGCTCTCCCATGGCTGTCTATATCCATGCTAATGGTGATAACACACCCTGAGCATGGAAAGTGCCTGATCTAATGGACACAACACCCTTTGACATTAAAACCTGTTCACCCACCACACAAAGAGGGGCTTACCTGGAGCAATTTGAATTTTGCAGCCAGACTCTATCTGGATCCGTGAGATCTGCTCTCCTCCCCTGCCGATTACTGAAATGAGTGCAACAAGCATCAGAACAAACTGATTTTCCTGGAAACTGCAGAGCACCTTCCCCCTTTTACTCTGCTGCAGCTTTCTATAAAGGAACAGTTTGACTCCAGGACTGCAGAAAAGCATCCACAGCATTACCAAATTTATTTATTTATAGCAGAAAAACATTAAAATACTGCTGAAGGTTATTCTATTTGCTTGGAAAAATAAACCAAAAAAGCCTGTCTTGCACAGGAATGGAAAGAAATAAGCATGAAAGAAATAAAGCACTAGTCTAGGTGATGCCAGGAGAGTAATTTAAGTACATTTTGTTCAGCCTGAACCAATAAGCCAGTTATTTGGAGTACTAAAGAAGGTAAAGACTTGTTTCTTTCTAATTCCTATTTTACTGCCATTTTTGAATGGACATGCTATTTGGCTGTCTGCACTCAGACAGAACCACATCCTGAAATGCTCTATCAACCTCCAGGGAACACAAATATCCCTCTCCCTTAACTCTCAGAGTTAAATTGCTGTTTCACAACAAGACACCCAGAGCACAGACTGTGCCAATCACCATTCCCACCCTTCCCAGACTGCAGAAACAGCAAAGCTGTCAAGTCCACCACGTATTCCTGGCTCAGGATGCTCCCAAAGAAGCATCTCAGGTGCGGGGCTGCATCCCTCCCTGAACCAGGGTGAGACACAGATGATGCCTGCAAGCTCCCCTCTCCCAGGGCCAACATCCTCCACGTGTAGCACCAGGAGTGGCAAAAATGAAGAGGTCTGGCAGGAGAGGAGGGAGCTTTTCCTCTGCAGGAATTTGAGTTCTGGTCTTACAGTGGCTTTAGAGTTGGGACAAAACTTGGCGCGCTATGGGGTAATTAGCAGGGCCTGTTATTTTCCTCTTTACTCTCCATATATCAAATTGGAAGGGATACACAGAGAGCCAGCAGTGGAAGAGTCTCTGCAATCACTGCAGTAACACATCAGCAGGAGGTGCCATTCAAAGCCAGAGTAATGATCATTAAGAGGAAGAGAGAAATTAGGATCAAGCTTGAAAGAGAACAGCATCAGGAATGCAAATCTAGGAATAACTCTGGTCTGGTTGTTTCCCTGCAGCAAATGTGTGAGGAATTTAAAATTCTGTTTAACTTGCCTTCGGTCAACTCATATTTTAACATTTAAATGTTGTTTTCCTTCCTCAGCTCTCACAGTTTTGCATACTCAAAGTAAAATGTTGCAATGAAGGGAAATAAAGTCACTTTTGACTTGTTTATGTACTGTGCTAATGGGAATTCAAAAGAGAAAATCACTAAAATGCCCAGTAACTTGTACCAAACATTCTTGTTCCTATTACTGGGACACCAAGCTTTTCCATGAAGTTTGCATCTGGATTTTAAACACAGATCCTCTGTTCCCCATGAAGACAGCATTAAACAAGGCTTATCCAAGGCTAATAAACACAAAAACTTGTGTCAGCATCAACAGCATTCCTGCACAGGAAACACATCAAGAAGCATCAAAAGCATCCAAGGTACTTACTAAACCCAACCATTTTATCAGGCACTTTGAACTCTTCTGTTATTACAGCCCTAAAAAAAAAAAAAAAAAAAAAAAGAAAGAAAAGAAAGAAAACCCCAAAGTCATTACAAAGAACAATTTGGAAGAAACCACAGCCCTGCCATGGAGCCTGGGCTCAGCACAGGGGCTCTGCACACACAAGTAAAAGCACATCACTGTCACAATTCTTTGTTTTGGAAGGGACCTCTGATGGTCACACAATTCCTCCTATGCTGGATCCATTTCCAGTCTGTCTCTGGTATCTTGAATGGAGCTGACGGAAGAAGCTCCTTCTGTCCTTTTTGCTCCAGACAGATTTAACAAAAAAAGCACAAAGTTTCCTCATCACTGAGCCTGGACCTTCCAAGCAGCAGCGTCTGCCCAGTGCTTCTGGATATTCTCTTCCCAGGGACACCAACCACAACCAGCCCTGACATAAATCCCCCTTCTGATATTCACAGCTTTGGTGGTTTGGGACTCTTTTTCACCTGCTTGTCCTTATCATTCTTTTCCTTGGAATTAATAAAATTGTCTTCAATTATCCTCTGATTTCTTATTATCCCTAGACTTCCATACCTATTGCTCTTTGGACATTTTCAATGCATCTGCTTCAAAACAAATCACTCAAAGCAGTTTCCTAAGACCTGGCCATAGTCAAGTAGAAAGGAGTTAACTTGGATTGTTCTTTTGTTTAGCTTTTTTCTGTCTTGCAGGAAACATAACCCCGTGAGAATGTGGAATTTGTAAATATGCATTATATAGAATTTGCTCAGCAATCTCAAAAGCAGTAAAACATCTGCATAGTTAAGTTCAATGCCGCTTTTGTAGGGAGGTATATTAAAATATTCCTTTTTTTTTTTGCTTTAGATAAGTTAGAAAAGGTGTAAAATACACGCTAGACTTGATTAGCTAAGCTGCAGATAAGTACTAAAACTGCCTATTCCTTTCTAGGATGCTCTAGTAGGACATTAGCTTTAACCTAACCATTAAAAATTTAAGGTTCTACAGCCTTCATGCACACTGTTTGTCCCTTCTGCTGAGGCCCCAACAGCTGGTTAGGATGGAAATGCACTACTATTCACCTTCAGGCTAATCCAGCTTTAGAAATGTTCTTCCCTTCAAAACAACACAGAAAACTCCTCAAGAGCAGCATTTGAGAAAAAGTGAGAATTTTACATTTTTATTGGATGCTGAGACATGCTGGATGACAACTCATACTTGCTTCAGTCCTCCCAAACCATCTTTGACAAAGGAGTCATCCCAGGTCATTTTACAGCAACAAAACTAAATAACAACAACAACAACAACAACAGTAACATGTGTCTGTTTGATCTTCCACCTTTCACCAAAATGCCAGATCTTTTTCCACTTTTTCTGCCTTGCACCTGCCAGGGCAGGGGAAGGGAAAAGAGAGAGAATTTCTTTTTTTCAGTCCTGCAGATTTGCAGAGACCAAATCCAAGTTTCACATCAACTCCTCTTTTTTCTTCAGAACAAACAACCCAGGCTGTAGAAAACCCAAGCTGACAGTTTTTCCACATTCTCAACCTCTGACTTCCTAACACTACTACAGATGGTGGATCAATAAACAATTAGAATTGATCAATAAATAATAAAACATAACCCACTGCTTACCTTTGATGTACCAGGGCCCCTAACTGGTTACCTACTGTGGCAGAGAGAGAAAAAAGGGAAAAAAATCAAAGCATTAGCACGGATAAACTAACTTCATCCCTATAGAAAAAGAGTTCTTACCGTTTCATCAAAAAAGAAAGAAAAGCAAAACAGTAATTTAGGTTCAGTGGCTGAAATGAATGCGTTATGTGCTACAAAACAGGAGGGGATTTCTTGATCAACACACACCACAGCCCAGTGTCCAGCTGAACACAGGATAGGGAATTGATCCGTGTCTCCCCATGCTGAGAGTCATGGGAGAAAATCCTGCCTGCCCAAATCCAAATCCCTGCAACTAACCTCCCCCCTTCCCAAATTAAACCCAAAGTAGTAAAAAAAGGGAAAAGGGGGGGAGGGAGGAGGAGGGAGAGAAATCTGAAGGAAACCAGTGTGCATTAATAAACAAGAATAAAAGCCAAGCAGCCTCAGAGATTCCCTCAGTCCAAGCATTGACAGGGCTGGCACATACTTCTCTCAGTGTCTCTGATCTGTGCTCCATGGAGCCCACTTACACGGAGACCTGTTAAAGGAATAGGGCTGTTAAGTAACCTCGTGGCACCCAAACACTGTTTCAACCTGACAAAACACATGTTCTTGAACACATTCCAGGAATTTCTGCCATGCTAGCTGGTGGTCCATCTCTGATTAGCAATTATCTCCCTACTGACAACCCTGAGACAGACTTCTCCCCCCAGCCCCAACAGATTAGATCTTTCTTCCAAATGTTAATGGGGAAAATATCATTAGACCAACTCATGCAAAGTAGGAACACGAGCCCTGCTGGGCTTCCTACTGGACTTTGCCTGCAGCAAACCAGCTAAAACGCAGACCATTTGGTGCTAACAACCAGTTGAAAGATTATATTGCATGCCTGGAGGGCACAGAACAAAACAAATGAAACTGGCCAACATGTGAGCTGTGAGAATAAAGATGCTGTTTCAAACTACCTTGCAGCAAGCTGCACATTCTTTGACCTGAAATAAACTGGCAATCAGCTGGCAGGGATAGAAAGTGGATGCATCCCACACTCTCTAAATCTGGCAGAAAAATGCATCAAGTTTGTGGCCAAACACTTTACTCAAAGAAAACAGACAAAGAGAGTCAATAGTGTATTTCTGTTGTGTGTCAATACCTTCATGATAGTTCAGGACCAAAATATTGACAATGTTTCTGTTTTATTACTCTCTCCAGCTCAGTCATAAGACAACTGCTGTGTTAATTGACTCATTTAGTTCGTCTTTGCATATTTTCACCCTGAATATGAAAAGCTCTAATTTGATAATTGTGAATATTGCAGTTGAAAAAGGTGGGTGATGTAATGGGGAATATTTGCTCTGGCTGATAAGCTTCTACCACAAAGCTGAGCAAATACAACCAAACTCAGAATATTTCAACTCCACGCAGCAGGTCTGGTGGTACTGGTGTAGTGTGGGGCTGCCACAGCCAAGGCCACTCATTATCAAGATGCCAGAAAGAGTGGTTTTAACTCTGCAAAGGCTGTATTTAAATCTCCACTTCTCATTTCAATTCACCAGAACTGCTCTCTTAGCAATCTGTTCCGCTGCAGCCACTGCCCACAAATTATGAGACAGATACACATCCTATAATCAACTCCCAAAGTTCATGCAAGGAAGGGAAGAGCCTTCATTTTGTAACACAATCCTACACTTGAAAAAGCCAACTTCTGATGGGAAACCTGTACCAGCACAGGAAGTGAAATCAGTAAGGGAATTAATGCTTTAGATGCAGGTAGCAATGTCTCTCCAACCCATTCTGAGTTGCAGAATGCAAACAGAGCAAGCCATTCACCCCTACAGGGAGGTATCAGCCTTAATGCATGTTTGTTGGACAAATCAGTATGGAAAAATTATGCCACAGTAAATTATGTTAGAGACCATTCCTTCCACAGTTCACAGATAACTTCTCAAAAAACTGAGATTGAAGGCAAATGGAGAGAAATGGAAATTATTTACTTCAAGTCATTTATGATTTCTCTCTGTTTTGAGGGAGAAAAAATGATGTGGCTCCCAGTTCCAACAACCTAAAGGTCCATTCCTTCTCCAACATGCCCATTTTTCTCTGAAAAACAGGGACTAACAGAGAGGCAGGGCTGGGGCAGCCACAATACTGAAAGCTGATGCACCATTCCACTGTCTCCCTTCACACCGAGGAGGGGGCTGAACTCTGACAAGCCACATACATATTTCCCCCTTTTACATCTATTCAGTACAATTTAACTGTAACTGCAGTCATTTTATTGCAAATAAGGAAAAATACTGAATAAAATCAGCACAATTTCCTATTAACGGCACCTGCTGGTTGATAACTCTTCCATCTGCTTTACGCTTCACCTTAACTGAATTCTACCTAACAGACACTCAAAACAAATGTGGATTTTTCTTCCACCCCATAAAACAGAGCAGTGCCTCCCACTAAATTAATGTGCATGATGGGAATATACAATCTCTTCAGGAATATCTTCATGGCTAGAATAAAATCAGAGCAACACATCTCCTTGAGAGCAGTGGAACAGGGCTGCTTTGCTTTTCATATTTTAGAGCCAAAATGGGATCATCCTAAATTTTAGAAAGCTACAAAGATTGTTATCCTAATTCTCCATCATTAAATATTGATAGGTTTTTCTTGAATTAAATAGTCAAACCCTAATAATTTTTGTGTGTGATTTCACTGCAAATCTTTGGAGGTTTCTTCCCCCTCCCTTAAACCACCTCATCTAAAAAAGTAGCCATCTGTAAAGTTACAATTTAGGAACAGTGGCATTTTGTGTATTAACCAAAATCTTTTGCCAAAAGATCTGGATTTTTGCCCTGGTTCTACTGCTGCTGCAGATGTGTCAGAGCATCAGTACTGACTTCCATCAGCAGTAAGGGATAGAATTCCCTTCTGCCCAACACTATTTTCATTGAAAACACATTGGAGGGAAAGAATAAAGTACTCTGTACAGCAGGATCAGGATGTCATGTTTGAGCCCTTGGTTCTACTACAATCAAATTTTATTGCACCAGAACAGGTCATCTCCAGATCTGGATGTACCACAGCAGCTTTGGGAGGAGAGAGGAGTGGAGAGAGGGGGCTGTGAGGCTTCTCCAAGGTCTCTCACCTTTGTTTTCCCAGACTCAAAGGGTGCTCCAGCCTTCAGCTGTAATGCTGCTGCTTAATCCTCTGGATCTCACAGGACACTCCTTTAAAGCAGCCCAAACAAAGGCTAATGCTCTGTCCATCAGTCTCTTTGCAGCAGCCTAGACCCCTGCTTCCTTTGAACAAAAGGAGGCTGCTTCTTGAAAGGTTATTTAGCATTAAACAAACTTATTAATCTGTGCTGATAATTAGAGGGACCCTTTAATTAGAATAGAGGCCAGGGGCAGCAGTTGGCCCTTAACAGGTGGGCTGGGGTCTGTCCTAGCAGCAGCCACAGGCAAGATGCCACCAGGTCTGTCTGCAGCTCAGACTCACCTGTCCCCAGTGCTCCCCTTCACTGAGAAACATTAACCCCTGCAAGTGGCCACAGAAATGCCAGCTGTGACTTCCCAGGAGCAGTACAAATAAACCTGATCTCTTCCCTGCACTACAGCTGTTGGCAGACTTACTTTCAAGTTGTTTCCAGAAAGGGGGAACAAAAGAAGCCAGGGAAAAGAGAAACAATCAGTCTCAAGGTCCATCTAACAGCAATGAGCCTGGTTACCAGGGCTGGTCCTTCTGCTCCTCAGTTCAGATGAGGGTTATGTTAAGGGAAGTGCAAAAAGCACTCACACATCCTGGTTTCTGACATAATAAATCTGTTTTTCCTGGAAATGCTTGAAAAGCAGCTGAATTTGTTTTGATGAACACACTGACACCTGTCTCAAGACCACTTCCTCAGCTGGCATCAGGCAGCCACAGCAGCAGCTGTTTACAAAAACAGATGGGAAGAATTAGACTGTCCTGAAAGACAGACAGTTCTCCTGTCACCTTAAACACTTCCTCTGCAGACAATTTTCCAGCAGTATTAGGAGCACAGATAATTTCCCAAGAGCTGCATGGGGATAAGGAAGCAGTGAGACCTGCACCCAGCTGTGAGCATGTAGTATACAGGGAAATTTCCCACCAGATTTGTTCCCAACCCATCCAGAGCAGTAGAATGCATCCAAATCCACTATAAAATGCACTATAACATTTCTGGAGCATGTGTAACAACATAATCACTTCCTGACAACAACATCTCCAAACTGTGCTTCACAGACAAGCAGAAAATGGAGACAAGTAGGGGCATGAAATTCCAACACCCCTTGTTTGCAGCTAACAGAGAACTAAAAAATCATCCAAATAGGAAATGCTTTCCTAATTTAAGTGTCCTATTAAAAGCAACTTCCATCTTCCAGATGTTTAAAGCTAAATCTGCATTACAGACATTTAATTACACAGCAGCAAGAGCAGGTAGCCCAAGACTAAGATATGGATCACACCACAAAGAGATACAGAGCAAGGAGCACACAGAGCTTCAGGAGTTGCTTTGCCAGGCTGCAGGTAAAGAACAGCACAGGAGGATCCCACATGTAGGGGGGAACTCATCACACAGCTGCATCTCAGTACAGGACTTACTAACACCACTAGAAATAAAACCCAACATGACCCAAGCTGAAAGAAGTGCTACAACCCTGACAATTCCTGCTTCTTTGTCAAATTCCAGCCCTTTAAAATATGACTTCTGTCATTTCTCATCTTCTCACAGACCAGATTTTTGGGAAGGGAGCTGGACAAAGCTATATACAGATGTGTATGAACAACCCAAGGGCAAACACAGCATTTAAAAACAATTACAAACAAGGTCCAGTGCCGAGGACAGGGTGAGCAGAACAACTGCTGATGCAGGAGTCAGGAATAGCCACCCTGGGAGGCTCTCCCAGGAACAACATCCACTCCATGGAGTTATGTACAGAGCACAAGAAACCAGCAGCAATGCACTTTTCTAGCCCAGACTGCTACTGTATTGACAGGCTCTGTGTCAACACAAACAAGGCTCACCACGTTCTAGGGCTCCCAGTACAAGTTTAAGTACAAAGTCCAACCTGTCACTGAAACACTACAACCAGCTCACGTGTTACGAGCTCCTAAAACTCATTTTGTCAGGAGGTCAGATCTCTAGTCTGATGAATCAATGAAAAACACAGGCAGGGTAAATGTTGTGAATGACAGGTTCCCAGAGGGCTATTTTTACTCCTTTTCACACACAGCCACATCCCTAAGCTCAGAGCTGTTCAGCATTCCCCAACAGTTCCCAGCACCTTCCCCTGCAGAACCAGCACACACCAGCAATGCCAGACCCCTGGCTTCTCAACAAAGATACAAAATATGGGGGCTCACCCAGATAAATCCATTCTCTCCTGAAACCCCAAACCAAAGGAGCAGCAGCAACCTGTTGCTCAAATGGAGCCAAGAGCAGGGAACAGAAGTGGGTGGTGGCATGTGTTCAGAAAACAGTAAATGTTAGCAAGCCAGAGGCTCCACATGAAAGAATCTTCCCCCCATGCAGCAGGTTGTTTTTTCAGACTGAGGAGCAGACATGCAGCTATTTTCAGCCTTTGTATCAGACAGAAAAAAATTCTTTTCAAAATGAAGTGCTAGGCAGCAGCTTGGCTTATCTCCTCAGTACTCCTGAACATGTTCATGGGGGAGACAATCACCCTGCAGGGCTCTGAGTGTCAGGAAAAACACCAGAGGAAATAGCAAAAAGGAACACATAGCCATGCTTTTTATTTCTTCACAAGAAAAGGCGAGCTCTTTGCATCTGTACAGCAGCAGATAAAACAATTTAAATACTTGTAACCATACATATCATTAGATTAATAAAACCTAAAAAACTCTTATCTAACATTTTTTGTAGAACTCCTTTTCTAATAAAGGTAAGAAACTAGTGGCTTATTTTAAAATTGTAACAATTCATACAATATTGACTTACAACAGTTACCAGTTATGCTCCATGCAATAAACTATCCTTTGGCTATGGCCAATTTTAAATTCTTCAGAGATTTCAGAATTCTCAAATACTAATAGAGAAAGCTAAGCTAATACAGGAGGTTTCCTTCCAACTTGCATCGCCTTACATAAATACCTTTTCTCCTTAAAAGTCAAGTAAAAAGCAACCAGAACTTGACAGCAACTCAGCTCCTGGGCTGTGATTATTGTCACAGGTGGAAAGGAACATGTGTAATGCTGTCCTTACACATGACCTGCTCTCAGAAAAGAAGGGCCACCAGGGAAGAACATGTACTGTGTACACCTGGTGCTCTCTATCTGGGTTCCAGAACAGGCCCAATGAAAAAATCCTCCTCCCTCCCTCAACTACCACAGACCAAAACTGAAATGACACAGTTTGTTTGCTGATTCCCAAAGGTGATGAACTAACAAAGAATTGCTTCACATTAATACCAGTGCCTAAGAACACTGTGCAATCTAGGGAAGGGTAAACAGCACAGGGCATCTTGTTTAAAACTTCTACACACAGAAAGCTGCATTTTCCATCCTTAAAACAAACAACTGCCTCCATAGATGAATTTTAGGAGCTGCATCCACAAGACTGAGTAATCATAGCCAGCTTACCTCCATCATCCAGGGGCCTTTTCTGCACTCCATAACCGTAGACTGACGGGTCCACAAGTGTTGTAGAATTATTCAAGTGAGGAATATCTCCAATTTTAGCAGCAATCTATAAAAAGGAGACAAAAGCATTATCAGCCACCACTACTAAACACTGTTTCTCCCAATAAAGCTTTGACCCCAGGCCAACCTTCTCTCAGGTAGTCACTATATAGCTGGATTTGTAACAAGGTGCTTCATTTGTAAAGCAAACAATTTTCTGCTTGCTTTTAATATTTGCTTAATTAAGATCATATTCACCCAGTTCCTCTTCCTGATCATAAGTAGCCCTGGAACATTACATTCAGGATTATTTGCTCCATGGATAGCTGACAAGAGAAATCTTGCTAAGAAGAGGGTTCAAGCTAACCCCCCAGCTCTGTCCTGGAGAAGCTGGGTGGGAGGACATGTGCTTCCTCCTGCATCCATGCAGGTCCAGGCACACAGAAATGCACACTCACACATCTGTGGGGGAGCAGAGGCAGAGAGTGCAAACACACAACACAAGGACAGGTTTGGGAACTCCCTGTCAAAGGCATTGGATCACTCTTGTTTACTGTGTGAGGAATAAGCCAGTGGGCAAACTATCAGTCCAAAACTAGTTTCCATTTCCTGCAGTGGTCAGTACAGCACAAACACAGCAGCTAATGCTGCCTGTGCCTCTGCTTCCAAGCCTTGCAGAGGGGAAACTGCCATTCCCTGCTGAGCCAGGATACAAGGAGTTTATTCAGAGGAAAGAGGAGACAGGCAGGTATCACAGCAAGGGGACTAAGGTAAGCAAATAAACTGAGACACACACCTAAACATCACTGAATGCAAGTGAAAAGCAAAGCTCATCTCCAGTGACATTTGGGGGACAGCTGACAACACAAGCTCTTCCTTCCAGCTGCTCTCTGAGCTAACTGGTGAAACCCACCCCAGAACCAGCCAGGTGCATTCCCTGGGTGCTGCACCCCATTACACCCTCCCAGGACAGACAAACTGCACGGTCACAGCTCCCTTTGCCTACAGAAAGTATTTGGCTGTAATAAGCAAGCACAGAACAAATATCATGTACAATATATGCTACAGCACTTGCTGCCTTTTACAGCCAAAATAAAATCATTTAATCAAATCTTTACCAAGAGACTGATCACACTCCATTATAACTGGATTTCAGCAGGGAATAAGGAACAGGAGCAGATGAAAGAGCATTTTACACAGAGATGTTTTTAATGACCAGCATATCTAAAGATTTCTAAAATTTGCATTTCACTGCAACAGAAAGACATCTACAGCAGCTCTGGTTGTTGACACTATCTTCTGCTGCAGTGGAACAAACAATTGCCCAAGATGCAGAACCACAGGGTACTGGAAAAAACCTATTTGAAATAATCTTGAAAAATTGAGGGTACTGCTTTTAGAAAGAGAAGAGGAAACATTCTGTTCAATGCCTTCCATGAAAAGGGCCCCAAGTTTGGACCATTTTCTCTTTATAGTCCATTCTGTCTTGTCTCCTTTTGCAAAGTCAGAAACTTTGCTGTGTCAGAAATGTCAGAGCTAGAGAATAAAATCTTCCACTGGTACCAGCTGCAATCCTGTAGTGCAGCTTTCATGACAAGCATTTTGTACACCAACATATCCAGTAAGTCCCCAGACAGCTGGCTCTGAAAGCATTAACACACCTTGTGCTTTCCAGGAGGGAGGGAGGGCCAGGTGATGCTTTACTCTTTTGATAAATGTTGCACTGCACCCATGGATTCAGCCCTTTGCCCTTTCCCCTCATGTTTAGGATGAGAGAATTTCAATGAAATACAAAGAGCAGAAATGTTTTCTGACTATTCAATGCTGAAATGTAAATTTTAAAATACATTTTACAGCAATCTATTAACAGCTTTCATACAGTAACTTACAACATAGACCCAAAAGAACAGTGTTAGGTATAACACACCCTGACATATTTTGGGACATTTAATTTCAACATCCTAATCAAGAACTCTCTTTCTGTCACTGGTTATTTACCATGACTTACAAGTTATGGATGATCCTTTAGAGGTGAAATCACTCAGCACACACTCCAGGAAAAGAAAAAGCCAGTCTGTGGACAGCAGAAGCTGGCTTAGGGAAGGAAGGCAGCCTGAAGTACAAAGGTGTTCAGGACCAGCCTGCTGGCACCAAGGCTGTGTCCTCCCACCTCAGGGGAGCTTTGTGAACCCCTGCTCACACTGAGCACACAATGATCACCCTAGCCCAGAATCCTCCAAGTAAAGGGCAAAGCAAGAGTGTTAAAGCAATTTTTACATTATCAGCTTTTAGGATATTTTCCTTCCCCCCCCCCTCCCTTTATTTACACTTGTACCCTTATCTCCAAAGCCTCCCAGCTGCCACTGGATTAGAGGCAGACAACGGTGCCACCTCACCACAGCAGGAAAATGCACCCTGCAAAATGAAAAGCTGAGCTTTTAAAGTGCATGTAGCAGCTAAAATACATTTTAACATCTCATGTTCAACTTAAAATGGGAAGCTCAGATTTTATGACAAGTGCAGCAGGGAAGTAAGCACAAAAATTAGGACATGGCAAAAGCAAGCAGACCCAGCCCTTATCTGCCTCAGTGACCTTGAGTAATGTACTGCTGTTAGCCACTGCTTTTGTCCTGCTCCATGTCAGCCTTAGGTTTTTTTCCTCCTTTTTTCTTCCCCTTAAACCCAATGCATCCATTTCATCAAGCTCTGAAATACACTGGGGAAAAAGCATCACTGTTTCTGCACCTAAATTCCCCAAAATAATTTTCCCAACAAGGACTTTAAAGGAAAACACAAGCCCCAGCTGCAAATTGCACTGATAAAGCCAAGAAAAACAAATTGATCCATGAAGTTGTGTGAGAGATACAAGTTTTCCTACACCTTGCACTTCTGTTCTCCTATACATTTAACAGTCAGAAAAATGACAATACAAAATACAGAGTAATACAAAACCACTTCTAAACACGGAGCTTCTTTGCTAGGCACACTCAAACACCAATATCTGCAGAATTCAGCTTTCAAGAGAACAGGCCCAGCTTCTAGGAAAAACCTCTCCATGGTGCCCTGCAAAGAACAGCAACAGATAAAATCACCAATTCTAGGTATTAGCAGGATAAAAAAACCCAATAAGGCACTGTCATCTGACCCTTCAGACTGTTCTGGTCCTTGTGCTGCTCCTCCCATTCACTCAGCAGAACACTTGAGCTGGGGTGACAGACATTTCTCCAGAGCTCTGCAGAAAGCAATCAAACCATCCACAACCATTTAAGCTTCTTGTCACAGGTGGTTTTCCTAAATACCAGAGCAATTGGCAAAGCCTGAATCCATTTGAGGATGACCTGAGGAAGGACTCTGCAAGGGGGTAAAGAAAAGTTTGTCCAAGACCCCTCCATCACCACAGAAATGAAAGTTAGAGCCTGATACAAAGAGGGATTTCAAACACAGCCTGTTGACTCCCAGTCAGTCTCAGGATATTCCCCATTTTTGAGGCAGCCAGGATGGCACATCACAGGCCCACCAAGCCTCAGCCTCTCCTCTCCAGAACATTCCCAGAACCCCCAGCAAGACACTGTGTGGTCAATAAGAACAAAACTTAAGGACAGGCTGAGAGAAATTCATTTTAGTCCAAAGTACAAGCAGCTCTGCTTATTTTCTGATCCCACTATTCAAAAGGGGAACAAACACCCTCTCTCTCTCTTTCCCCACCCCAAAATGCCACAGAAAAGCCAGCCTGCCTGGGAGCAGCTGCACAGACCTGTCCCCACCTAAGAGCCACCAATCCACTTGAGACATGGTGCAGAAGATGCAGGACAGAGCAATTCAAAGTCCCAGCACTGCCTTGAAAAAGTAATTATTCATAAATCCCAAATATTTCAGAGTCCACAAAAATCCAGGCAAGTCCAGCACAAATGCTGAAAGCAATGCAAGGTAATTTCTTTCAAATATATTCCAGGTTTCTATTTTATATTCCCATAATCATCTCACATCCCAGTGGCTCTGAGGAATGCACTTTCCTTGACTCAGGGAAGTCTTCCTTGTCCTGAAGTTATGTCCTTGTTTAGATATTCAGAATCAAGCTCTGTATTCCACAGCCTGACTGTAATGTTGTGGCTCTCAGGAGAACTGAATTTAGGAAATTTCATTCCTGGTCTTACATGTGACACAAAACCTTGAAAGATTCAAACATCAAGCCAGGGATGACCAACACAAAGTAAGAACCTCAACTTCTTTCCTCTGCTCCCTCATTCTCTTAGAGCAAAAGGAATATTCCAAAAAGGCCAAAAGCTGTAGCAGATCAGAACAGCTCAGGCAAACACAGCACCAAACCCTTGGTGAAAGCTCTGCCATCACCTCCAGAGAAATATTAGGTGCAGCTGCTTTCCATTTTCCCCTGATTCTCAGCCAGGAAGTTCCATCACAGATTGCTTGGGTGCTGAGGCAAACACCCATCACCTGAGCATTGAAGAGCATTTTCAGTGACATTTGGCAACGAGTCACTAGTGACAATCTGGTTCTGTGCAAGAGAAGACCACCTGCTCTCTCACCCAGCCTCTACAAAACTCAATTAAATCAAGTATTTTCACAGGGGAAGGAAACATTTCAGCCCTCCAACAGCTCCTTTCATCCCACAAACCCTAAGAGAAAAAAAAATCATTTTCAACAGGCAGCAAACAACTCACTGCACAAAAATGTAGGACACTGCTCTCCCACAAACACGTGCAGAGCCCACATTTCCCAACACACTTGTTGCCAGGCTGAGACAGCCAGAAGGCTGCTGCTGGAATCTTCCAGTTTTGGGCTCATGGAAACCCAGCACGTGCAGAATAATTGCAGCAAGTATAATGAACTTAAGAATAACAAAATCAAGTAAGTGACCACAGAATTATTTACTATTCCATCTCCCTCATGCAGGGGCTGGGGTCTCACAGACTCCCCCTACAAACATGATGAGAGCAGTGAGGCAGCTCCAGCTCAGATCCATTTGCAGTTTGTGCTGTTTGAGCCCAGGATGCTCTGAGGCATCACCCTTTATCCTGGGACTGATCACCAGTGGTACACACAGAAGGGTTTGGGGTGGGAGGGACCTCAAAGCTCACCCAGTTCCACCTCAGGGTCACCTTCCACTAAGCCCAGGTAGTTCCAAGCCTTGTCCAACCTGGCCTTGGACACTTGCAGGGATGGGGCAGCCACAGCTGCTCTGGGCACCCTGTGCCAGGGCCTCACCACCCTCACAGGGAAGAACTTATCCTAATATTTTACTAAATGTCCCCTCTTTCAGTCTGAGCCCCTTGTCCTGTCACTACAGCTCCTGATGGAAGAGTCCAGTCCCTCTGCAGCTTCCCTGTAGCCCCTTCAGATCCTGGAGGATGCTGTGGTGTCCCCATTGCACCTTCTCTTCTCCAGGATGAACAGCCCCAGCTCTCTCAGTCTGGCTCCACAGGGCAGGTGCTCCAGACCCCTGACCAACTTCATGGTCTCTTCTGGACTTGAAACACTCACAAAATAATTTCAACCACCTGCACTTCAACAGCAAATAATTATTTTATTTTACATAAATGAGTTATTCAACTGCTAACAGGTGGCAGCATTATCAGATATTTAAATAAGACGTTTTTTGCAATGAGTAAGATAGAATCAGGTCAAGACAAAATCAGCTGCAGCACCTCTCAATTTAACTGCATCAAGCACAAAACCCTGTCTGGCTGCTCAGACACCACATTCCAAGGACAGGGCACTTCCCCAGGGGCTGAAAGAAGCAAGGCCTGGCTCACCCTGCAGCAGCTCACACCCCACCAGCCTGTGCTGAGAGGGAAATCAATGGCCCCAGGGCAGCTCCTGTGTCCTGGGAGGGGCAGGGTGTGGATCTACAGCACCAGGTGCCTCTGTGCAGGTCACTGCAGGCTGCACAGAACAGGCACTGGCTGCCACTGATTCCCAGGTGAGCTGGGAGTGAGGGGACAGCACCCACAGAGAGCACATGAGAGGTCTTAGGGTCCAGCTTAGCTCCCTCAGAAGTTTGTCAGTGAAATGACAAAGTCTGGGCAACAGGAGGGGATTTCTCCCACCTGGAGAGAACAAAGTCAGGATCTTGGAGCAGCTGCTTCTGGCACTCAGCTGTGTCACAGCTCCTTCATGTGCAGCCACTAAGCACAAGTGCAACCTGCTCAGAGATGATAAAACCCCCGAGACAGAGCTGCAACAGGAGATGTGAAGAACAGCCACAGCACCCATGCTATGAGAAGCAGCTTCTGGTTCTGCAGCCCCTTTCCACAAACCAAGGAGCACACCAACACCTGGAATACCCTGTACTGAAGGCAAGGGTGTTGATTCCTGCAGGGCTGGGCACTTTCACTGAAATTTCCCATTTTAGCACCTCAGTGCCCCCTCCTCTCTCCCTGCAGGGAATGCCAAGCTCCTGCTCTGCCCAGGTCTGTATTCACAGAATCCATTAGCTTGGAAAAGATGCATGGAGCCCAACCTGAGGCTGATCACCACCTTGTCCATCAGAGGATGTCACTCAGTGCCACTGATCCAGGGTTCCCTTAAACACCTCCAGGGATGAGGACTGCACCACCTCCCTGGGCAGCCCATTCTGATGTCTAATTACCCTTCTGTG
This sequence comes from Molothrus aeneus, assembly GCF_037042795.1. Taxonomy (NCBI): domain Eukaryota; kingdom Metazoa; phylum Chordata; class Aves; order Passeriformes; family Icteridae; genus Molothrus; species Molothrus aeneus. The sequence goes on along the minus strand of NC_089664.1, from coordinate 6,691,156 downwards.
AAGGAACTCCATGCAATGTCCAACCCAAACCTCCCCTGGCATGGCTTGAGACTGAGTGCTCTTGTCTTGTCGCTGGTTGTCTGGGAGATGAGTCCAACCCCAGCTGGGGACAGCCTCCTTTCAGGGAGTGACACTGTGACAAAGTCCCCCCGAGCCTCCTCTTCTCCAGGCTGGGTGCCCCCAGCTCCCTCAGCCGCTCCTCACAGACACCCACCCCAGCCCCTTCCCCACCCCGCTGCCGCTCTCTGGCCGGTGTGAGACCCGAACCGGCACCTGCTCAGCCCGGCCAGAGCCTGCGGGCCGCCCCCTCCCGCACAGCAGCGCTGCCGCCCTGGCACCAAGCACGGCCGGGCTGTCAGAGCCCCACCGCCCCCTCAGGGCTCCGCTCTCCCGGCACAGGGGCAGCGGGGCCGCGGCCGTGCCCCGCCTCCGCTCCGCGGCCTAGCGGCGCCCCGCGCCTCCTCCCGCCCGCCCCCGGCCCGCCGGCCGGCGCCTCACCTGCCGGGCCCGGTGCAGAGCGTCCACGAACCCCTCGGGCTTGATCCCCACGGGCGCCGCGCTCTGGCTCTGCCCCTGCGCCAGCTCCGCCATGGCCCGCGCCCGTCCCGCCGCTCCGCCCGGGGCCCGCGCCCGGAAAGGGAAGGAGCCCCCCGCTTCCGCCGGAAGTGCCCCAGAGGGGCGGGGCCGGGAGGGGGCTCGCGGTGAGGGGCGGGGCCGCTCGCGCGCCGTGGGGTGGGGATGGGGGAGAGGGGCGGGGTCAGGACAGGCCACGCCCCCCAGGGACCCCCGGGACCACCCCCGGGATGGACCTGGGGACACCGAGGGGACACGGGGGGGACAGGGCTGGGACAAGGATGGAACACCGAGGGGACAGGACTGGGACAGGGATGGGACAGGGATGGGACAGGGCGGGGACAGGGCTAGACACGGGGGGCGACACCGAGGGGACAGGGATGGGACACGAGAGGGACACGGCAGGGACAGGGCTGGGAGCGGCAGCGCCGCTGTCCCGGACCCTGCTCTGCCCCTGACAGCCCCTCCCCGCCTGTGCCAGCCCGTTCCCGCCTGTGACATCCCATTCCTGCCCGTGCCATCCCATCCACACCTGTCACATCCCATTCCTGCCCGTGCCATCCCATCCACACCTGTCACATCCCGTCCCTGCCTGCACTCCGTGCCCTGCCAGTCCCATCCCATCCCTGCCTGTTCCACCCCATCCCTGCCCATTCCCTCCCACCCCTGCCTGTGCCATTCCATCCCTACCTGTGGCCATCCTCTCCCTGCTGATGCAATCCTCTCTGTGCCCCTGCCATCCCATCCCTGCTGTGCCATCCCATGCCAGGCTGTGCCACCAGAGCCCTCACTGAGCCCCTCCCTGGAACACGCCTCCCACAGCACCCATTCCCTGCCTGGTTTGGTCCATGTGTTTGAGGTTCCTGACTCTCGTGGCCATGGCTGGACACTGCCATGGTGTTGGTGACGCTTTCCACAAAGATTCTGGGCATGGGGTGCTCTGGGGAGGTCTGGAGGTGCCCCCAGGTCTGGTCCAGTCCCCACTCCTGCCACAGTGGAGCAGCAGGAGACTCTGGGATGATGCAAGGACCAGTTAGTCAAGGATTCATGCAAAGAACATGCAAAGCTTGTTCCTTGAGCAGGGCCCTACACAGCCCTTCCTGCTGCTTTTTGTGAGGGTCATTTTTGGGTGATACCTCCCAAAATGCAGCCTGCACCCAGCTCCTGGTTGGGTTTGCACACTGGAGCAGTCCAAGGTTCACTGACCCCACAGCCCATTTCCCAAAGCCCTGAGTAGGAAATTCAACACCTGAGGGACGTCCCACAGAGCTCTGTGCTCCTCCTTGGCTGGGTCTTGCCCTTTCCAGTTCTGTGCATCCCATTTGTGCCTACAGGAGCAGGAATTGCTGAGCTGATGGAATGATCTGGGGTGCAGAGTCTGCTCTGGTCACGTCCCCACACCAGTGGGCTGGCTGCTCCCAGCCTTTCTCCTCTCAGAAGCTGGGGTCATTTTAAGCAAAAAGCCCATTTGTTTTAGGAAAATGGACACAGCCCATGGGGGAAGGATTTTAACCGCAGAATGGTTTGGGCTCTGCTGATTCCACCCATTAGACACCTCCCATTAGACCAGGTGGTTCAGAGCTCCATCCAGCCTGGCCTGGAGCACCTCCTCACCTGAGATGATCACCACAGCCACCCCATCATCTTCTGAACGTGATAGAGGCAACATCTCCAGCCATGCCCAGGGCTTTGTTTCCTCCTCTCTTGGGAACACCCAAAGACTTTGGATTCGGGGAATTTTCCCCTCCTAACTCTGGCTGGGAAGACCCAATGTGCTCAGCACCAGCCTCTCCCCAGCTGCCCCTTTTTCCCCAGGCATATCCTGGGTGGGGGATCACCCCAACAGCCCCACTTGGCTCTCAGGGGTGCCCTGTTCTGAGCAGGATCCACCCTGTGAGCCCCCAGCTGATGCCAATCTCAAAGTGGCTACAAAGGTGACCCAACCTGAAGCATAAAGCCACCAGCACTGGGACACAGGCAGGGAGGAGCTGGAACCTTCCCCCCCAGACCCAGAGTGGTGCCCAGGGCTGTGAGAGCTGAATTTTGGGATCCTCAAGCCCTGGTAAGAGATGGAAAATCCCCCTTGGCACTGGGCAGGAGCAGCTGAAGGACCAGGCTGCTGGGAGGGTGACAGCCAGCCTCAGCACTGGAGCTGGCAAGAAGAAGACATCAGGCAGTGATTGAAAAGAGGGAAATTACAGGCCTTAAACACTTCCAGAAACAAATTTCTGATGTAAATCTTCCTTTTGAGGAATAAAAAAATAAAATAAAAAAAAATAAAAAAGCAAGGGAGTGATTCTACGGCTGCATCTCCCAGCTCCCCCCTCTCGAGGCACACACACACCTTTGCACACACACACTGAAATTAGTTGTGACAGCTGAAATTCTCCGCTCATCGGATGCTGTTTGACAGGGTACTTAAAAAAGGAGGAGGGAAGGGGAAAAAAAAAAAAGAAAAAAAAAAGGAGAAGAAAAAGAAAAGGGAAAGTGGTTTGGTGTCGCACGGGGGAGGCAGAAGGGGGGTGATGTGCTGGGGGGTTTCAAGTGATACAAGACGCATAATTCAGGCTTCTTGGATTGCAAGAGCTCCTCTTACCTAAAGGGCCTGCTGCCTTTATTTTTATCCAAATGGCTCAATTACTGCAAAGCCCCACAGAGAAAATTATGGATGTTTGCCTCTATTTTTCTCCCCTTGTCTCGACAACTGTAGATATTTTGTTTTCCTTCTTTCCATCTCTTTTTTTCTCTTTTTTTTTTTTTTTTCCCTCCCTTGTGGTGGTGGTGGTGGTTGTAGGGCGTAGAAGGTGGCTGGGAATGAGGATGGGGGTGAGGGGTGGGGTGCTGGCATGTGGTGGCCCTGCCACCATCACAAACCTTGGTCCTCTCTCCATCTCCCCTGTGTCACCTCACACCTTTGGCTCCTTGCATCCCCTTCTCCCCCAGAGCCCCCACTCTTCTCCCTTCCTCCAGCCCTCTCTCCCTCTCTTCTCCCCCACCTCCCTCCTCTCCTTCCCCCTACTCTCCTCCCCACCACCCCCTCCCTGTGCCTCTCAAAGCCACCATAATAGCAGCTTGTTTGGCACTTCACTTGGTCTCAATGAGAAAATTCCCCTCTCTCCCTCTCTTTGCCTTCGTTATTTCCAAACCCTGCAATAGCTCCTTTGCTCAGGGCTGCGGGAAGTGCCCATTTTTCAACATTTTTCTTTGGCTTATGTTTGTCATCCTCTGAATTACCGCCCCGGGGAGTCCAGTCAGCCCGACACCAGGCCCTGCTATTCACACCTCTCCTGCTCCTTGAGATCATGTAGGGAGAAATTAGTTATTTATTTCGAGCACCACTGCAATGCACTTCCCCACACGAGTGTTTGTTTTGATCCCCTGCTGGAAAAGGAGGCTCCACGGGGAGCGCCGGGTCCGGCTGGAGATGCGGTGAGGGCAGGGCAGGGTGTGGGAAGATCCAGGGATTCCCAGGAAAGCTGTGAGCACAGAGACCCCCAGCACGGTCCCCCACCATGCTGAGCTGCTTTTCTGCAGGTGCTGAGAGTTTCCAGGTGATTTTGTCCCATCAGGAAATCCGTCTGTCCGTGGTTTTATCTCTGGGTCCCCTGGCACCAGGGCATCATCCCACCCTGATGTGGCAGGCAGTGTGACCCAGGAGCCTCTGCCAAACGCTGAAAGATTGGACAGATTTTGTGGCTGGAAGGAGAAACTCTGTTCTGACACAGCCCACGCCACTGGTCATAGTCCCCAGCCCCATTCACCACCTGTTTTTCTGCCCACCCTGTCCCAGTTTGCAGAGCAGGGCTAGGCCTGCATCAGCAGCCAGCCTGCTGTACAAGGGCAGCACAGCCTGGGCAACATCCTCCAGCCCAGAGACAGCCCAAGACGATGGGAGAAGGGAAGGACCATCCTTGGAGATGGTGATCCACCTCCTCTCCTCCCTGTGCCAGTGAGTTTCCATTTCAGACCAGGCTGGCATTGCTGTGGCTCCACAGTGAGGATGCTGCCGATGCTCCTGAGCCCTCGTCCCTGTGCAGATGCCATGGCCAGGCACAGGCAGCACTGGCACTGGCACTGGCACCAGCAGGCTGCAGGGAAGGGGCCCAGGGAGCTGCAGCTTTAAAGAAAGAAGAGGAGCAGCGGGGAGGACGAAAATGCAAAATTGGCCCAGTGGGTAGAGCTGCTATTTAAGTGCAGTTGAGAAAGGAGCAGGAGGAATTACAGGAGAAATGATAGTGTCCTGACAGCTGCCATTTCCCAGCACCAGCCTCCCCTAATGGAGTCCTAATGTAGTGGTGGGCTCCTCGCTGACAGCACAGCCCGACACAGGGCTCGTCTTTGTGCTGCTGACAGATGGGACAGTCCGGACACAAACCTGTAATCCTCGGATTCCTGCCGCCGCTTAACCCCTTCCTCCCCAGCACCCACCCCTGCCAGGTGTGGGGTGGGGTCTGACCAGCCCGCAGGGACCCCCATAGCACAGCAAGGGAATGGGGATAGGAATGGGGATGGGAATGGGGACAGGAATGGGGATGGGGAATGGGGATGGGGAATGGGGAATGGGGACGGGAATGAGGACGGGAATGGGGACGGGAATGAGAATGGCGACAGGGATGGAAATGGGAATGGGGACAGGAATGGGGATGGGGAATGGGAATGGGGATGAGGATGGGGATGAGGATAGGGATGGGAATGGGGATGGGAATGGGGACAGGGGTGGGAATGGGAATGGGGATGGGAGCGAGAATGGGGATGGGAATGGGGACAGAAATGGGAATCGGAGGCAGCTGCCTGCATCTCCCGCCTCATCCCTTGGCTGCCTCTGGGGCAGAGGCTCAGCCTGGCCATGGAGCTGGAGCAGGCGGCAGCACCAGTCCCCGTGGGTCACTCAGACTCTGCCCCGTGCCAATGAACTGCGCAGGTGAATGCGGGCAGGTGAGCGCGGGCAGGTGTGCTCCGTGCCCACAGGGAGGGCTCTGGGCTGCCCGCCCAGCACAGCGCCCACAGGCAGCCTTCCCACTGCCTGGCACTGTCTCTGAACCTCCTTGCCTGCCTCAAGTTAGCCCCAAACCCGGGTGTGATTGGGTGGCTGTGAGATACAAGGTGTGACAGCTCCCCCGCCCCCAGAGCAGGCGGCAGTGAGTGCGTGCTGCTCCTGTCCTGCTCCCCAGGATGCCGGGGGTGGCGGCAGGAGAAGCTGTCCAAGTTTTTCTGCAGGAAAATAAATGCAGATACTGCACATACTTGTGTCTCTCTGAGGCGGGGGAAGGCTGGGTCCCCTGGTTGCAGAGGGGGAGGTTAACCACCCTCTGATCTCTTTCCCATATCCCAAAGGGCCCAAAGGATTCCTTGGGAGGGATTTTTGGAGGCTTCTCTGTTAGGCAAAGGTCGAAGCCTCTCTGCCTCCCTTCCAGCATTGAAGCATCTCTGACTTGCACCCTCTCTGCCCTCCATCAGGCACCTGGATCTCCATTCCCTCCAGTGAAACCCACTGGCATCCCTCTAAGCTGCCACAAAGCTCTCTCCCATCAGCATGGGGCAGCCAGCTCTTCTGGCTTTCAGCCCAGAGTCACAGCCACAGAGCTGAAGTCACCAGTCTGTCAGGGTGGTACCCATCTCATCCCCCCAGAGCTCCCATTCCACTGCAGCTGCCTGCTTTCCTTCCCAGGAAGGAATCAGCAGGTAGGACAGAGTCCAGGGAGCTCTGCTGCACCCATCTGTTCATCCATCCTGCTGCAGAGTGAGGGCTGAGCTGAGCCTCACTCCTGGCTCTGAGGGGGAATGGAAATGGCTCTGACCATCCTCTCCAGGCTGTGGGGAACAGAAACATCCCAATCCCATATTCCTGCCCCACCACACCCTGCAGAGCAGCTGAGACACCCCCAGGGCCAATCCTGGTGGATGCTGAGGGTTCCCATCACCACTGCCCTGGTCCCTGGCAGCATCAGAGCCTCCTTGGCAGGAGAGCGCAATGCGGGCCCTTGGCACAATTAGCCAACAAGTGGCTGTTTTGTGAGGGATTGTTGCTGATGTGTTTTAAGTGGCTTTCTGAGTGGAAAATGTGAGGCGCTGGAGAGGCCGGCAGACAAAGAGGGGGATGCATTAGGTTTTATTGGTCTGCCTCGCACACATCTGACATCACTCCACGGAGCAAGTTCTGCCTGGCTTTAGGGAAAATGAAAAATAAAGCAAGAAAAAGCGGCCGAGGGTGCAGGGGCGGGGGAGCGCCGGTGATTCAAGCAGGCAAGTGGGGGCTTAATAGCAGGAGACACTGGAGCAAACTGTGTCAACCAGATGGGACCCGGGTGCCGCGGGAGGAGAGGGGAATTAGCCAACCCTGCTTTGTTCCCGCAGAAAGCGCAGCCCTCTCCTCCCAGGAGCTGCCTCCATGTGATATAATACAGCCCCTTTCAGCCGCTAAGCTGGCCAAGGACAAAAGTCACCAATAAATAGCGAGAGGGCGAGGCTGAAAGCAAAAGGCAGAGTTGCCAAGAGCTCCCTGCTTTTCTCCTCGGGCTGCCCGAGCTGCTGGGCATCTGCCCCAGCTGCTGGCACAGGGACCCTGGGCACGGCTGTGGAGTGGTTCTGTGGGACAGGAGGGGCGCTGGAGGTGTGGTGCCTTCAGCAGAGGTGGTGTTGGAGTGTTGCCCATGTGTTCTTTGCCTTCATTCCCCAAGACAAGCCATAAAACCAAGAGTCCTCATGCCCTGGGCGTCCCCCAGTGTGCAGCAAGAAGGGCTGGAGGCTGCTGTCCCAGCCAGGGCTCTCACTGCTTGGACTTATTAAGTTGATGATCATCCTTTACTGTCACCTCCAGGCTTCTGTAAAAACAGCCCCAGCACCAAGTAGAACAGCTCCAAAACCCCTCATGCAGGCCCAAACACCACAAGCAAGAATCAGATCCTCCAAAGCAGCCCCACCCATGCTGAAGCCATCCCAGCTCCTCGGGTTTTGAAGGCAAAGATATCCCAACCACTGTGCCCCAGTGCAGAGAGTGAGAACTGGAAGGAGGAGACCTCACTGGTCTCAGCTCCACCCCTGATTTAGGGTCTTCCTCCCTTCCCAATCCCCAGAAATGATCCAGCCCAGCTAAGCATTAAACCAGCTGTGGGGCTGTGCAAACAAGCAGGATCCCCTCATCCCCTCCTTCCCCTGGAGGGATCCTCCTTGCCCTTGCAGAAATATTGATCCAGATAAACCAGGGAGACACATTAGGTGCCCCGGGGAGGGTCAGGAGATCAGCAGCTCAGCTGGGCCCCTGCTGCCCACAGGGTCCAGCCATGCAGGACCAGGATGGGCAAGGGCACAACTGAGGGCCTTGGGAAGCTCCTTATGCCATGGAAGGGGCCAGGGCAAAGTGCTTTAGCCAAGGGGAGGTAAAACAAATCGATGAGGGGCCGCTGTGACACGCTGACCCTGGCGCTGAGCTGGGGTTTAATGTGTGACAGCAAAGCTGGGCAGGGGGCTCAGAGGCAGATGGCTGAGGGGGGAGGTGAGAGAGGGCCCTTACTGGTGGGACAAGGGGAGGGCAGGAGCTCCCAAACTGAGCAGAGGCCAGCAAAGCCCCCAGGGAAGGAAGAGGAGGTGGGAGAGGGGAGCTTGGACACGGGGATGGGTGATGCCTCTGCCATGAGCAGGGTGCTGCTGACAGCCAAGGATCACTCCAGGGCTCCCTTCCTGCTGCTGCACCTGCCCCGTCCAGACCAGAGGGGTGCCTGAGGCTTGCTCCAAACCCATTTCCAGATGAGGAGAAGCATCCCTGCTGAACGGAGGTCTCATTTCCAGCCTTCATCTCCTCACTCCCACCCCCCTGCCAAAGCCAGAGCAGAGGGCAGGAAGGCACCAACGGCTGCAGATCCTGTTACCTGCGGCCAACAAAACCTACCTGTCCCTTCCCAGCCGCTCCCCCTGCCCCCTCTGCGGGGGGACAGAGCACAAGGAGCCCCTGGCCCTCCCTGAGCATCTCCAGGTCGCTCCCTGCCACGATCGAGTGACCAGATGGACACTGGGCTCCGAGTGCAGCCCCCTCTGTGGGTCCCTTGTCCCTCCCCGAGCCGGCTGAGCTGTGAGGCTCTGTCCCCCCGGGGCAGCCTTTGTCAGGGCCGTGCAGAAGGGCCCCTGTGTCCCTCTGATCCGGCCCCACAGCAGCGTGTCCCCAGGCAGAGCATAAAGCTGGCTTTCAGGGACCCGGCATTGGGAAACTCCCGGGGAAGGAGCGAGGGAGCTCCTTGTTAAACGTGAGACAAAGCCACCTTGTTAAGGGCTTTACAAAGGCCACCATCTCCCCCCTGCCTGGGAAGATCAGGACTAGTGACTCCCAACCTCACTGGGGGGATGGCTCTGCCTTGGAAGGACGGGAATGCTGAACAGCCGTGCTGTGCTGCAGCCCTGTGACCTGTGTGCAGAGCCCAGGGCACCCTCTGTGCTCCCATGGACCACTGGAAGCCACATCCCCAAAGGAAAATGGGAGCCAGCCACTCATCCTGGGGAATCCTGTGGTTTTCCCAAGAGTAAACCATTGCTGCCAGTGTCCCTGCTGGGGGGATGTCATCCAGGGCTAGGGAATGCCATTGCACAAAGTGATGGGATACTGGGCAGCACCAGAGGATTTTCTGTCCCTCCTTTGGGAGAGGTGGTCCAGGGTCCCCTCCCACACACCCAGATGGGAGATGGAGCCCCAGGAAGGGATGTGACATGGGCACAGTCCCACAGGGCACAACCACACAAGGCCTCCCTGCTTCCCTCCTGTAAAACATAATGGATTTTTCCTTGTATGGACCCAGTGATACGTTTCTTTGCCCAACAAAATAAAGTTTCAGCAAAAACCCAGCAGCCCCAGAGCAGCTCTATCTCTCCAGGAATTTTCTCTTAAAATCCATCTATCATCACTGTCTTTTGCAGGAAAAATCCCTACCCCAACAAGGTCAGCACAACCTTTGGCATGACTTTTGCGGGCTCTGATGGTCACTCAGCCTCTGAGGGGCCCCCACCAAGCCCTTGGGCTCCCCATTTTCCAGCCCACATCTGGGGGCTCCACACACCTTGGCCGTGCCTGAGCCCCCAGGATGTGCTGCACACACCTGGGCATTGTTCTGAGCTGTTCTTGGCAGTTCATGCTAAAATCCACACATGCATAATAAACCTCACACCTGGCAATTACCTCAGAGAAACGGGAAAATGTATGATGCCACTGGTATCCAGCAGGATGTGGTAGCCAGGGATGGCTGGTCAGCTTCAAAAACCAGAACCCCCTGGGCCCTGACCCCATCTGGGTGTGATGCACAAGGGGAAGGGGAAGGGCAGACCTGGCTCTGCAGCAATCCTGAAGGATGGGCAAAACAGGATGAGTTCCAGGTGGGGAGTCCCACCAAGCAGCAAGTGTGATGCCAAAGAAGCCAAATTAACAGCAAGAAACTGCCACCCTTGCTCTTCCCTGCCTCCCTCCCACATGTGCAGGTGGCACTTTGGGGGTCCACATCTCTTCTGGCATCATCCCCACATCCTTCTCCTCTTCTCCCTGGGGAACTGCCACCTCTGGAGAACACATCACCTTCTCTTCTTTGACCCAGTACATGTGAGCAGCTCTGTGGTGACACTGGGGGTGCCAGTTCTTCTCTGGGGAGCCCCAGCCACAGCCCTGTGCCCCATGGAGCCAGGCTGCAGGCAGCTCTCCCTCCCCAGGACAGCAGCAAATTGCAGTGCTACAGCTTTAAAGAAGTGTGTCTGCTCCTTGGCAGGGCTGGTGGCAGCGGGGAGAGCCAGAGGACACCTGCAGAGATCCCGTACAGCTGGGGAAGATTAGCCTTTTCCACTAGACAAGAGCCATTACCATGTTCCAATATACCATCACTTCCGCTAGGAGAGCCTGCAGATGAGATATCGATTGCAGTGACCCCGGCCAAGCCCTCCACCAGAGCCTGGGAGGGTGGCAGAGCAGCCCCATGGCAGAGCCCGGGGTGCAAAGAGGGGCTGCACTTTCCCAGAGGCATCCCCAGGGGTGGCAAGGGGCAGCCTCAGAGCTGGAGTGATGGGTGACGCTGTGGGGGATGCTCAGGAGAGCCTCAAAGGCCAGCAGTGACCCAGCTCCCTTGCCAGGGTCACTCTGGGCTCTTTCCAGGGCAGCTCTGCCCTGGGAATGGACAGCCCCCAACCCATCTTCACTGCCCTCAACACCCTCAGGGCGCTGCAGAAAGAAGTTTTCACCTTAAAGGCCAAAATATTCTCCCCAAAATTTCTCTGCCGAGGAGTTCCAGGTGGTTCAGGAGGTGCTCAGAGTGCTCCTCACCCACTGCTTTTCCCTCCTGGCAGTCCCAGCACCTGAAATACCTCCCTGAGACACAACAGGGTGGAAGGACACTGAGAAACCACCAAATCTTGTGAACTGGAAGGGCTGATGGCAATTAAGGCAGCAAAGTAATTAAATGTGGTGTCTGTCTCACAGCATCCTATCACTGCAGCCCCAATGGGAAGCTCAGGCACTTTGGTGGGTGTCCTCCATGCTTTGAAACCAAGATTTCTGAGAGTTTTTTCCTTTCTCCAAGACTCACGCTGGGTTTGACTTGGCTTTTTGAATACACTGAGCTCTGCCTTACCAGCACAGTCCACTTGCAGCCCAGCTGGAAGCAGCAGCTGGAAGCTGACACGTGATACTCCTCCAAGGCTGAGGTGTCCTGTCCATCACTGCCTCCGAGAGCAACCCTGTGCTTCCTGAGGAGCTGGAGCTGCCAGGGTGGATCATCCTCTGCCCTGAGCCAAACACCTCCCTGGACACTCCAGTGGGCAGCCAGGATCCCCTTGGATCTGGGCTCTGGTGTGAGTGCTGGAGGATATTCCAGGACTGGGAGTGAAATGGCTTTTTCCAGGTGATGATTTAAGCACCCAGCTGGCCCAATGAGCCCTCACTGAGTTTTCCAGCATTTCTCAAGCTTTGGGGCACAAGAAGCTTCTGCCAAGACACTTGGTTTTGTTGTTCTGCTTTGGGTTTTCCCTCCAAATAAAAGACATCAGCTCCCCATTGCACAAAATTGTTTCAAACTCCACTTTTCCAATGGGCTGCTCTACCACAGCCAAGGATGGGCATGGGAGGGAACTCTCACAGCTGCCAGGGCTGCTCACTGTCCCATGGGCCAGCACAGCATCCATCCCTGGTGTGTGGAAGGGAAGCAGCTCTGTTCCCATGGTTTTGTGAGGTTCCAAACCCTTCCCCCAGCTGAGAATGAGCTGCTGTGGGCTGAAAAGGGCTCCACACTGGGCACCCAGCCAGGCTGGCTCCTCAGCACAACCTGCTGCCCACCAGCCCCACTGGGGCTCATGCAGGACCCCATGTGCAGCTGCACTTGCAGCATGGACTTGCTGCTGGAAGCAGTGGGATTAAAGGAATGGGGTGGCCCTGCAGAGCATCCCTGCCTCCCCACAGCCCACAGTGGTTGGACAGGCTCCACCAGCCCAGAAAACCATTTCTTTCCTTCTTTCCCCTCTCCTGACAGCCCTCTGCTGCTTTCTCCTCCCAAGATGGTCGCTGCCAATAATAGCAGGGAAATTCACATCCAAGCTGGGAAAATAACATGTTATTTTCCCAGCTGTGATGTCAGAGCTTGTCACACTTGCTGGCTTGGCAGCAGAGTGGGCAGGGCACGCCTGGACGTCCCCAAACGGCCACTTGGCCTGACTGTCCATAGGGGCTATTAAAATGTGCCCCTTTTGGGGGGCAGCTCTGCTTTTGCTCCCCAAGCACGTTGGGAAGCCCCACATTGCTGCTGCTGGGCTGGGGCTGCCACAGCAAGCGCCGTGCTTGGTGCCCCCCAGCTCCAGGGAGCATCTCTGCTCCTCTCCTGGGGACATCCAGTGTGGGGACATCCCAAGCCGTGTCCTCTCCCAGCCTCAGCAGTGCTGAGCACCAGCACTGAGTGTTTGCACAGTTAGGAAATCCAGTCCTTTCCTCTTTCTTTTCCCTCTGCTTCCACCACAGCTCCAGGTTTCCCTCTCTGAGCCTCCCAGCCAGGTGTGAGCATGGGGACCACAGGGACCTGCAGCTCTCCAGGCACTCTGGGAGAGGGACACCCTGCCCAGCCTGCACCCAGCACTCCTTCCCTCCTCACCTCCTGCAGCACCACCAGAGGCTATTCCCTGCATTTTTGCCTTTCCCGTGTCTGCTCTTTTAAAACTCACCAAAACCTGCAGAAAAGATCAAGCCCCATTGACCCTTGAGCAGCCAGCTCAGCCCTGCAGCCCCTGAAATGCCTCTCTGAGAGGTGTTTCCTGCTCCCCACCTTCCCCACAAGGTACCACCAACCCCCCTCGTCCTTCGCAGCCACTTAACCCATCACAAATTCACAAAGCCGGCCTGGGGGAAGCGCTGCCCCGGCGGAGCAAACAAACGAGGCAGGAATAAAGCAATAAAGCCCTCAATGCCGGACCCCGCGCGTGGCTGGGGTTTATTTCTTTCCCCACTTCTCCTCCGATGGACAAACCTCTTTTTTTTTCTTTCTTCCCCCCTGATTGCATTTCACTTGCAGCCCCGTAACAAAGCCGTCACGTCCGCTCCAGGGAGACGAGTTACAATTACCAATTGCCACCACAATTAGTGCTACTTCTTCCAGAAATTAGAAAGGGGAGCGGGAGGCTCGCGTGCGATTGATTGCTATTCATCCTGCTTTACGGTGACCTTGCTCTGGAGACGATGATATTCCTTCAGCCTGGAAACCGGGATTCGAAAAAAAAAAAAAATTAATTGTAAATTAACAGTAAGAACACACATTTCCTTTCAATTAATTTAAGCAGAATGAGGGGGCGTGAAGAGCAGGCGTTTGTTAAGGCCCGTACAGTTTAATTATTTTTTTTTTCCCCCACGAGATAATGTAATTAATCTTAGAGAAGTCGGGGGGACACGGAGCATCGGGGAGAACAAAGCAGTTAACAGGCAAAGGAAAAATTAAGAGCCCATTATGTAAATGCGGTGTGTTTTACAGCCCTGGAGTTGGGAGGGGTCTGAGAAATAAGTAAAATAACGAGGCTGGCTGTGCTGGGGAAGGCTGCAATTAAACAGGGCTGGTACTGGCGGGGCTGGTGGCACCCCACTGCTCAGGGGGGGCTTGCAAAGGGGGCTTGGATCACCCCCAGAGCCTGAGTGAGGATGGGGGAGCCCCGAGGTGCTGGGGAGGGTCCCCCTGGACCCCGCAGACCTGAGGGAGTTGATGTTGATGAAGCCGGTGGCATCAGCAGGCTCGTAGTCCCCTTGCACGTTCATGCTGCAGAGAGAAAGGCACTGTCACTGCCACGGGATCCCCAGGGGAACCTGGGCTGCCCTTTGGGAAGGGAGAAGGTGTGGGGGACCCCAGAGCAGGCTGCTCTGCCCTGCTGCTGCCCCCTCATCCGCTGTGGGGGGCTCAGGGCAGGGTCCCTGCCAGCCCCTGGGGAAGGGGCACATGGCTCAGCCATGCCCAGGCTGCACAGACCCTGCCAGAGACACAGCCCCAAAATTCCCTCCTTGGTCCCTCATGAGCATCGTCACCCTCCCACCATCATCATCACCCTTCCACCACCATCATCACCCTTCCACCATCATCATCACCCATCCACCATCATCATCACCCTTCCACCATCATCATCACCCATCCACCATCATCATCACCCTTCCACCACCATCATCACCCATCCACCATCATCATCACCCTTCCACCATCATCACCCTTCCACCACCATCATCACCCATCCACCACCATCATCACCCATCCACCATCATCATCACCCATCCACCATCATCATCACCCTTCCACCATCATCATCACCCATCCACCATCATCATCACCCATCCACCATCATCATCACCCTTCCACCATCATCATCACCCATCCACCATCATCATCACCCTTCCACCATCATCATCACCCATCCACCATCATCATCACCCATCCACCATCATCATCACCCATCCACCATCATCACCCTTCCACCATCATCATCACCCATCCACCATCATCATCACCCTTCCACCATCATCATCACCCATCCACCATCATCATCACCCATCCACCATCATCACCCTTCCACCACCATCATCACCCTTCCACCATCATCATCACCCATCCACCATCATCACCCTTCCTCCCCGTGCTCTGGCACTGCCCAGGGATGCTCACCCTGTTCCAGAGCAATCCTGCAGGGTTGGCTCTAGAAAAGGGATGGGATTCTGGGCAGGAGACACTGCCCCAGGCACGAACAGGGCTCCAGGCAGGCAGGGACAGCCCCAGGCTGGTGTGGGGGTTTATGGACCTGGCAGTGATTCCTCAGTGCAACACTGAGCTCATCCCCTTTCCCAAGGCAGCAGCCACCCACTGAATCCCAGCTCCAACAGTTTCCTACATCCCCAAAACACATGGCTCATTTCCCAGAAACCACAAACCTTAAAGCGGGAAGTGGAGGGAAATAAAGAAGAAAAAAAATAAAAAAAGAGTTTACAACGATTTTACCTCCCCTGACGGGCTACAGAAAAACCTCTGTGCTTTTATTTTTGCTCATTCGAGTGGTTCTGACCTGCTCTATAATTACGTTACTTTCTACCTACTGTGCAGAGGCATTTCCACACAGCTCTGCCTCTCACAGCTTTCTCTCGGGTTCCTGTGACGCCGTCACTCAAAGGCTTTCAAACCAGCGATGTAGAAATCAAAAAGAAAAGGAAAATGGTTGGAGACGCAGGGAGAATAAGTGCCCCTGCTTTTCTCTCCCTCTCTCTTTTTCCTCCGTCACACCCCCCTCCATCCTCCTTTTTTTTCTTCCCTCTTTTTTTTTTTCTTTTTTTTTTTTTTTTTTAATACTTTATTCATTTAATCTCTCCAAGTGAGAGTGCAAAGCATAATGAAGGGTTGGGACGGATTATTAGTAGCTGTTGATTTTGAGGGGGAGGGAAGGGGGGAAAAAAAGCCAGAGAAGAGAAAGAGAGAAGATAATTTGACTCCGACTGATCTAAACTCATTCGGGTGTATTTATGGCTTATAAAGTGTTTAGAGAGATTGAAAGGAGTTGAGGGAGGGCTGAGGGGGGAGCAAGCAAGCGAGAAAACAACACGAAGAGAAAGGGAAAACCAGAAGGGGGGAAAAAAACCAATATTGACTTGAAACATGGCTCATGCTTCAGCTGGATGCTGGGCTGGGCCCATGGTGTCACCTGGGGATGGGATGGGGTGGGATGGGGTGGGATGGGGTGGGATGGGAAGGGAAGGGAAGGCCGCTGTCACCACTCCTGCCCAGCGTGCCCCACTCACCTGACCAGCTCCTCGTTGTAGAGGGACCGTGGGGACTCCCTGCCCAGGATGTAGACGTGGCCCTTGAAGACAGAGAGGCGCACGGTGCCCACCACGGGCTCCTGCGAGCGCCCGATGCACTCCCGCAGGAACTCACACTCAGGGCTGTGCCAGAAGCCTGGGGGACATGAGATGGCATCAGCAAGGGGCCTGGGGAAGGCCAGAGGGGTCTGGGACCCCAGGGCAGCCTAGGGTGGTCCCCAGGCTAAGCCTTACGAGGCAGATCCTGGGAAATTTCCAGGGGAAGGGATGAGATTGCAGGACTGGGTGAGGAAATGAGATGCTGGGACACGCAGGCTGAGCCATGGGGATAGAGATCTCAGGTGTTTCCCTGGGATTCACACACAGGTTGAGCCATGAGGGATGGAGATCTCAGGTGTTTCCCTTCTCCTTGGCGGCCCTCAGGATGGGAGAAGAGGATGGAACAAACTAGAAATAGGCCATGGGGCCATCCCTGTTCCAGCTCTGCTGGGCAGGGGTGGTCATGTAGATGGAAAGGTTTGTTAAGTAGGTATGAAATTGCTACTCAAACATCACCATCTTGGGAAGGCCAGGCGGAGACAGACAGATGGACACAGAAATGATGGGGGGATCAGGTCCCAGCCCCCCAAGAAAGGGATGAGCCTTTCTCCCCTGGGATGGGCAGAGTAGGGGTCTGCCCCAAAAAGTCAACCCCAGCCTGTGGACTGTGCTCAGGGGGATGCAGCCCCACAGGAACACCTCACCCCAGCAGCTCTGGGAAGGGAAACCCCCTCAGCACTGGGGGTGCCAGTGGGGCAGTCACCCCAGGAGTGCCCATTCCCCATCCCAGAGGGATGCAGAGCAGAGTGCTCCCCCAGCTCACACAGCCTGGGCTTGCACTGGGCTGTGCTTTGGGCCACAGGGGTCTCAGCAGCCCCATTGGGCTGTGCTTTGGGGCACTTGGGTCTCAGCGGCCCCATTGGGCTGTGCTTTGGGGCACAGGGGTCTCAGCGGCCCCATTGGGCTGTGCTTTGGGGCACAGGGGTCTCAGCGGCCCCATTGGGCTGTGCTTTGGGGCACAGGGGTCTCAGCAGCCCCATTGGGCTGTGCTTTGGGGCACTTGGGTCTCAGCGGCCCCATTGGGCTGTGCTTTGGGGCACAGGGGTCTCAGCGGCCCCATTGGGCTGTGCTTTGGGGCACTGGGGTCTCAGCAGCCCCAGGTGTGCTCTCCACCTTCCCAGCCCCCCAAGGTCAGCGAGGCTCAGCGTGTCCCTGCTGCCTCTCATGGGGAAGTTTAACTTGTCCCCACTGTGGTCCCAGCACGAGGAGCTGGTGGCACACAGGGAAGCAGTGCTGGCACCCCAGAAAACCCCATCTAACCCTGACCAGCCTCCTCCTGCCCTGGCTCCAGGGGGGACAGCAGCCCCTGGCAGCCCAAATGCCCTGAGCTGAAGCCCAGGTGAAGAGTGAGTGTTGGGGTGATAGGCAGGCACACCCTGGTCCCCCAAACACATCCTGGGGGAGTGGCTGGGGCACTGCAGGTGCATGGAGGGGCCGTGCCCTGCCTGCCACCCCCACGCCCCTCCTGTCCCTAGGCAGGGTTATTAGCCAGGGAGTCCTGGGGGACCCGGAATAAAGCCTGGGAGATGTAGAAAGAGATAGAGGTGGAGAAAGAAAGAGCCCATTCACCGCCCTCCAGGCATGCCCCGGTTTTATCTCTCCCATCTCACACCGGTGCCCTCTCACCTTTCCCTCCCCAGCTGGGCTCTGGGGCCGAAGCCATTAAAGAAACAAATAATTTCTTTTGTTGTTTGGCCTCACCAGCCGCTGAGCAGGGCTGTATCCTGCAGCCTCGTCCCCGGGGTCTGTGTGGCCCTGTTCCAAGGCACAGCACCATGGTCCTGCAGCCCCTGAGCACCAAACCCACCTCTCTGAACTGACCCCCTCCGCCGGGGCACAGTATGGCTGGGGGATTTGGGGACCCCTTCCCTGAAACCAGCACTGCCATACCAGTAGCAACCCCAGCTCCAGGCAAACACGCTCCTTTTTTTGGTCCCCACCCTCCAGGTACAACTCTTCAACTGGCAGGATTGATGTAAAAATCCCCGCAAAAATAAACCCCAGACACACTAAAATAATAACCAGCTGCTTAAATCCTGACTCTGACAGCTCCAGGTGGGAGGAAGCATCCCCCCCCTCCCGACCCCCCACTGCAGACACTGGAAGCGATCCCCCTTAATGACCTCCCCACCATCCTGCCCTAATCACGGCGCAGGCAGGGGGACAATGGCATTTCCGCACCTGGAAAGGAGGGAACCGGCTTCAAAGCCGCCCCTCCACAATGGGATCAATAGGAACAGGGGGGAAGATAAACACTAATTCTCCTAAAAACGGGGCTGGCTGCAATAATGAGGTGTTAAAGGAAGGTGAGTTTGAAAGGCTGGCCTCGGGCACGGGGACCCACGGGTGCTTGTTGCACCCTGCTGGGGTTGTTCCTTGGATTTAGGATTGGCTGGCAGGGGAGTCTAGGACCAAACTGGGAATCCCTGGGGATTCAGCAGGAGGAGCCAGGGAAACAGCAGCCTCTGCCTGGCAGAGGTGGGGAGGGAGAATTCAAACCGTGATTCCCTGAGTGGCTTTTTAACCTGGTGGCTGCACAACAAGCCAGTGGTTAGGAATAAACAGACAAACAGGTTTATGCCTGAACTACCAAAAAAAAAAAAAAAAAAAAAAAGCCAAAAGAAAGGCAGGCCAGGTCAAAGTCTAATAAAAATGGCCAGAGGCAAGAGTGGCACTGGGGAATGAATGAGGGCAGGGGCTGTGATCCAAGAGGAAGGTGACAAAGGCTCCCCCAGCCCCTCTCAGGGCCCTAAAATGTGATTTAAGCAGCAAAGGGGCTCAGGCATTAAATGCCAGTTGCTGAGGAAGATGCAAGAGTGAATGTCCTTGGAGGGGAAGGTGACAAGCACTGGCACAGAAACTGCAGGGGAGAAAAGCCTGACCCAGTCCTGCTGGATCTGCTGCTGCCCAAAGCCTGAGCTCCCAAAATCAGGTAATTTCAGGGTATCTCCCCATTGAAAACCCCACAGGAATCACCCCAGCCCTTGTGGTTAGAGACCCCTGCAGTGATGGGAGGAGGAGCTGGGAGGCTGAGAAATCAGGGCCTGTGACTGACAAATGTTTGGCCATGGGGCAGGAATCTCCTGCTGTGGGGCCTGCAGGGGTGACAGCTCTGAGCACCCAGGTGTGGGCAGAGGGGCTTTGAGCCTGCTCAGGGCATTTTGGGCTAATCCCACTTCCTTCAGCTTAGCACCAGGGCCTGGGTCCGGCTGGATCCATGGAGCAGCCCCCAGGGCAGTGCTGGTTCTCCCCCCAGGTGCCAGGACAGGAGCTGCTCCCATGGCACAGGGCAAACGCTGAGCTGTGACCCCCTAAACTCACCCCACGCTCTGGGGCTGTGGCTGCTGCCCGGGAGGGAGGACACAGGGCTTCCCTGCTGGGTGAGCCACTATCCCCTCGTTCCTCAGGGCTCCCAGCCCTCTCCAGGCAGGGCTGTCCTGTCCCAGAGCAGGAGCCCCAAGCTGCAGTGCCCCTGTGTGGGCTGTGCACCACATAGCACAGCCAGGACCCTCCATCCCTCCAGAGAGAGCCCCCTGTGCCACACTGCCAGGGCACAGGGACACTCCAGAGCCCCCTGTGCCACACTGCCAGGGCACAGGGACAGCTCTCCATCTCCAAATGCCATGGCAGGTCTTGAAGTTTAACGTTTTGGTGCCCCCTATCCCAGATATGGGAGGCAAGGGCAGAGGTGGAAGGGGTTGGAGGTGAGAGCTGGGGAAAGGTGACACAAGAGGGGACAAAAGGATGGTGAATTACATCCAAAAGTGCTGGTTGGGATGAAGTGGTGGCACTGGGCTGGGAGAGATGCCAGGAGAAATCCTCATGGAATATGGCATTGCCTCCCAAAGGCAGGCACAGAGCTCCCTGGGCAGGAAAGCAGGCACAGTGTGGGGTTTTGCTCAGACCAAACCCACGTTTCTCCCCAGGAGCAGCCTCAAAACCCACACCTCAATTTTGCCACCAATGGGACCTGCAAGCTCCAGCAGCAAGGAGGGAGGATGAGGAGGAAGCTGCTGTGGCAGGACTGGACTGCACCTACCGTTGTACACCAGCTCTGAGAATTTCAGGGAGAGCCCCTGCTTGATTTTCCTCACTTCCCGGTCCATGGTGAAGGCCTCGATATCTAAATGTGCATGGTATAGGATCGTTCCTGCTGGGGTCTCATAGATACCTAGCCATTTTTCCAGGCAGGGGGAAAAGCAGAAAAAGAGAGAGAAACGAATGAGACCAAAACTGTCAGCAAATGACAAAAAATAATGACTTGGCTGACAGAAGGAGCCGTGGTCGAGCGCATTCAGTCTCAGCTCGCTGTAAAATGCATCTGTCATTATATTCATGCTGGGGCCGAGACAGTCCACTCCGCACCTTGCGGAGAAAATTTCTAGATTCCCCTCTTTGAAGAGGCACTCTGACGAGGCTAAATGACAGGGTTTGGGAACCGATCCCCCCACCCATCCGTGCCCAACGGTCTGCAGCTGAAAACCTGTAATTAGCAGAACGAGCGGGGCACAGGCATGGGGAGCGCGGGGCCCGCAGTGCCCTCCTCTCCCCGCGGCTGCCGGCAGCCAACGAGGCTGCCTGGGGCTGGCAGGGCAGCTCCTTCGGGCTGGGCAGGGCCCCCCAGTCCCTTCCTGCTGCCCCCCCCATTGCACAAGGCCTGGGGATGGAGGGTGTTTAATTATTTTGGCGTGCTGCTCCTTTGTTCCAGCCGTTCAAAGCTTGTTTTGTGCGTGGTGTTTAAATGAAGTGTGGCCAGGCTGTTCTCCCGTCCGTGGAGGTGGAAATATTGTGGGGAAATGCTGAGCTGGTCTGGCAGTGAGTATGTGATGGGAAAGGCTGCGAGCTGTCCACAGCCAGGGCTGCTCCACCAGCATGTCCCTGTCCCCTGCCTGCCCACAGCAATGGTCCCTTCCCAGTGCTGGGCATCTGCTGTGGTGCAGTCATGGGAACGGCAAAGGGCACAAAGTCCCCACTGAAGGGGATGTGTCCCCAACCAGCCCCAGCCCCAAGAGAGGCTGAGGGGAGCCCACAGGGCTCAGAGCTTCACCAGGCTCTGCTCTCTCAGTGCCACAGACACAACAGGAGCCACGAGGGCAGCAGCCCAAGGCTCTTCCATTACACCTCAGCCCAAGCAGTGCCCATGATTTCAGCATCCTACAGGACCACAGTCTGCCTGTCCCAAAGGAGAGCAACCCCTCCTATCCAGCCACCCCAGTGATGGCGCAGCCCAGTCCCTGGGGCAGCTCAGGTGCTCACCAAACATCCATTCCCTCAGGATGTGGGAGCAGACAGCCAAGTTAACACCAAACCCCAGCTGTCCCCATGGGCACAGCAGTGACACAGGGCCACAGGGAGCTGCTCCAGCCCCTTACTGTGGAGCTGAGCCCACCACTAACACAATTAATACAATTATAATTAACATTCCCTCTCCTTCCCCTTAGGGGCTGTTAAAGCCAGTTTGGGCTGAAGGTTTGGGAACATGCCTTGACCCCCACCTCCTGCCACTCTGGGGGTGCTGGGAGACAGGACCAGAGCGTGTCAGCTGGGGCAGAGGGGAGGGCAGCTGACAGCCACTCTCCAGCCTCTGCCGAGGAGACAAGAGACACCTTCAAAGTGACACTCGCGCAATCTCCAAGTGTCTATTTTCCTCTCCCCATGTTTACAGGAAAAAGACAGAGGTGTCAGCACTGCAGCCCAACGATGCTTCAATCACCCCATAATTACTGCTAAGGAAGGGGGGACGGGAGCAGGGGGGACAGGGAGGGAGGCAGCGCAGGAGACAGCTGCCGCTACTTAAAATTTTCTAATTTGTAACCTCGGCTGTCACTTCACCTCCATCGGAGCAATTCTGCTGTGCTGAGT
Source organism: Molothrus aeneus (assembly GCF_037042795.1). Lineage (NCBI taxonomy): Eukaryota > Metazoa > Chordata > Aves > Passeriformes > Icteridae > Molothrus > Molothrus aeneus. Next base: position 6,669,342 of record NC_089664.1, on the reverse strand, counting down.
GCAGGCTGTCACTCCCGACGTCATCCCTGGGACAGGAAGGGATGTGCTGCCTTCCTGAGGGGAAGGGCAGGGGGATGCTGTGCCCACGGGAAAACGCTGCCCAGATTTCCACCCCTGGTCCGGGGCTGGGGCTGAGCCATCAGGCCCAGTTTGGCCTTTTCGTTGCAGGGAAAGGGTTTTCCACTTTCCTCCTCCATCAGCTCAGCGCATCCAGAGGAGGAAAAAGGAGGGAGCCAAGGGGAGGAAAAGCCCCAGCCGCCGGCAGCGCTCGGCTTTTGGCAGTGGCCGTCCCCCTCCTTCCCTCTTCCTCCCCACTGATTTCATTTACCTCACTTAATTAGCCCCCCTTCGGAGTTAAAAAGATAATTTGATAATGAGGGTGTGAGCGGGAGGCAGAGGCAGGGCCGCGCCCCCCGGCCCAGCCGTGCCCCCGACCCTGGCACCCTGTAATTAGCCACCCTCCTGCCACTAAAACAAATAGGGCAAACCCGAGTTAATTGGGCTTGAAAGGCTGCGAGTGGTTCCGTGCCCCCTCGCCCATTAGGCCTTAACGAAGTCCAATTAGGAGCTTAGTAAAAATCAATGCAAATGAATTTTTCCTCTTCTCTGACTTCCTGGCACTGGGAGATGAGGAAGAGGAGGCACCTTCGCTGCCACCTCCACCACAGGGAAGGGTCTGGCCATGCTGCTGCCTGTGCCTCAGTTTCCCCTGCAGAACCCCGAATCTGCAGGGCAACCTCACACTGCTGGGGTTTAAAGGATTGTCTCCTCCAGGCCCAGCTCCCATCTCCTGCACCACTGATCCTAAATCCATTTGGAGTCCCAAATGCACTCAGGTCACATCCTGAGTTCCAAACCCCTGGAGGAGAGCAGGTGCCCACAGCCCCCTCCTGTTCTGACCCGCTCCCATCCCACTCTCCCTCTCTCTCCTGCAGAGCACTTTTCTGGGAGGTTTCTCTCAACCCCAAAAAGCCAACCAGGGGCAGGATCCCGCTCAAAGCAAGGGGGAGAGCCTTCCCCGAGGTCTCATCCCCACGGGGAGCCACCCCAGGGTCTCCTCCCTGCAGGGCTGGCCCGGACCCCCCGGTCCCCTGGCTCAGGAATGCGGCAGCGATCGCTCGGCGGTGTCACACAGCAGACAGACGTGACAGTTAAATGGGGTTTGGAGGAATTATTAAATGCTGGAAGGGTCACTAGAGCATGTCAGTGGCTCTTAAAAAAAATAAAGCAGTTTTTGACAAATTACTCAGCATCCTGAATGCAAATGCACAGGCTGGCGTGTGTGGGTTGGGGTTGTTTTTTTTTTTTACTTCCTTCCTTTGGTTTCAATTTGATTATTTAAACTCAGATCAAATGATTTGGGGTTTTGTTTCTTGCTCTGCGGTGGGGAGGAACACTGCAGGTTTAGTCTGACCAAAATATTTGCTGTTGTCCTGCACAGAGGGCAAGTTTAAAGAAAGGAAGCATCTAATTAAGTATTAACAAGATTTAAAACAAAATAGTTGGAGCAAGGAGTTGGGAAATGATGCTGAACCACCTCCTTACTTAGTTTTGCACTGGGGAGTTTGCTGCCTCCAGAGGTTTCCAATGAAATTGATCCCAATGGAAGATCAATATTAGGAGACTCAAAAATGCGTGGAAAAATCAAATATTTGCTTTTTTTAAAAAATCAAAACAGTAATTTGCATCAACTTCCTGTGGTTTGTACAGGTATTGGAGAGTCTGGCACCATCCAGGACCTTCCATGAGCATATCCCCACACAAGCCCAGAGCCTGGTGTGTTTGCTGTGGGGACAGGTCTCACCTGAAGGCACTGGAACCGCTGGGCTGGTGCCAGCAGTGGCAGCGAGTGGGAAACTGCTCTCATTAAAGAGCAACAAGGAGTCCCTGTCATGGGAAAATCTCTGCCAAAATCTGATGGGGAGGGAAAGGCTGTGGGCTGCTGGTGTGACCTGAACCAGAGCACCCAGCATTACTGAGCACCCACCATGGTTTTCCCATTTCTTTGTCTTTTCAGGGCAGTGCTCTCACCTCTGGACTTCATCCCAACGAAGCGATTCTCCACGATGTCGATGCGCCCAACCCCGTGCTTGCCCCTGTGAGGAGAAGGGAGGTTGCAGCAGTCCCAGCCCCACAGGTGGGTCAGAGGGGTGGATAATGGGGAAAAACCCCAAGTAACAGCAGGCCAGCCTCTGGGCAGCACTGCTGACCAGCAGCAGGGACCCCAGATAAGGCAGGTGATAAGGAAATGGATTTTTCTCTCCACCACTTGTCACTGTAGCTACCAGTACTGCAGGCAGCTGTGGCACCTAGGCCACTGGGCAAGGAGGCAGGACATGGCACAGCTGTATTCCCAAAGTACTTTTGAAACCACTTATTAACCATTTGAAAAGCGAACAAAGTGGAGAAGTTCATTCCCATTCACCACCAGGAGGATAAAGGCTGAGGCACAGAGGACTGGGTGGCACTTAGGAGGGGTGGGTGCCCTTGTGGGTGGCCTCATGGGTGCTGCTGTATTTTTGGGCAAACTCCTGAGCATGGGTCTGTGCCAGCAGCAGCTGAAAATGGGCATAGGGTGGCACACGGAAAGAAAACCCCCAAGGAGCTGCTGCTGTGGAGATGGGAATAGAAAAGGGCAATGAACCTGGCCAGCAGGTCTCCATTCCTTCAAAAAGTCAACTCTCCGCACAAAAAGGACACTGAGCCCTGTCAGGGAGACAGGGCAAGGCAAGATGTGAGAGCAGGGCATCCAGGACTGAGCTAGTAAAGGATGCCCTGCAGTGGGCAGGGCAGCTGGGCACACAGGGAGCCCAAAGAATGCTCAGAGGGCTTTTTAATCCTCCTCACACCCAGTGAGCAAAACCCTGAGGTGTTTATACCCTTGTGCTCCCGGCCTTGGAGCCCAGCTCTGCCTGCTGGCATTTATGGCACAAGTGGCACCATCCCATCGCTGACCACCGTCCCTGGGCTCACCAGGACGTGAGCATCCTGCTCCCACCCCGCTGGGTGCCCTGGGGACGCTGCCCCTGTCCCCTCTGCTGGCCGGACAGGGTGGCACTCACGCGATGTCGTTCAGGTACACAAAGAGCTCCAGCGCCGAGGAACGAGTGGCTCCGTCCCCAGTGTTGGTGACCTTCACTGGGACACCTGCAGAGGCGGGGAGAGAGGATGGGCAGGATCAGCCGGTGTCAGGATCCCCCCGGAACATCACCCCGTGGGCGTTAAATAGATGTGACAGATATGAACTCTAAATAACTTCTTAAAAAGGCATATCCAAGCTGGTGCGAGGGGGAGGCGAGGGGAGGGGGACCCACCTCGGGAGAGGAGCGAAATAAATAAATAAAAAAGGCCATAAAAACGTCACACCCCCCCCCCCTCCTTTTTCCTCTCTCTCCACCCTCTCTTTTTTTTTTAGGGCCTGTGAAATTGCAACCAGGCCCTTAACTAATTGAATTTCACGCTCCGCAATTGTCTTACGGCGCTGCACCTTCTGTCCCACCAGCCCTTGCTGGGGAGGGGGGACAGAGTGACAAATGTGTGTCCCCCCCTCCTCCCCTCGGCGGCACGGGGGGTGTCTGGGGGGGACCCCCACCCCGGGCTGCTCGCACACGCACGCACACGCACCCCGCCGCGGGGCGCTCCCCGCCAGGAATTCATTATTGCACCTTTTCTTTCTTTTCCCCCCTCCTTAATTTTTTGGGGTTTTTTTTCTTTTTTTTTTTTTTTTATTTTAAGGGCACCGGGCAGGAGCAAAGCAGAGCGGGGTGGTGGTGGTGGTGGTGATGGTGATGGGGGGGGGGGGAGATGCTGAATAGAAAGAGGCATTTTTCTTTAGCGGTGTGAAATGAGCAATAAATGTATTAGGAAGCTGACAAGGGGGCTGCGGAGCCCACAAAGAAAAGCGGTGCGGAGTTGGAGGCTAATCCCCCCTCCATCTGCCTTCCTCATTACCATTTAACGCACTATCAGTTGCCAATCAGCCTCAATGCCTCCCTTTCTAGTCTTTATTATATAGGCGCCCGCAAGAGCCCTGGCTAGTGATGGGGGCTGTCAGCTCCCCCCCAGCGCCCCCCCCCTTAAACCCCCTATTTTCCAGGGGTTTATAAACTCAGTTGTAAATTGCTATTAAATGTAAACTCGCGGCAATAATGAATCTTAAGCTGCTTCTCGGCGTGGGCCCCCCCACCCCGCGCCCTCCCCTCGCCCCGGCTCTTTCTCTCCTCATCCTCCACCGGGATATTGGCCGGGGTCCGCTCGGCGAAGAGCCGACAACGTCGGGGCTGTTGTTGCTGAAAGCTGCTTAGCCTTTGAAATAGTTAATAATTAGATTAAAACTTCAAATAAATTAACTAGGGGCTGAATGGGCTGCCGGGAGGGGGGCTGCTCCTTGCAGGGGGATGGTTATAATGGGGCTGGCTGTGGGGAGGGGGCGTCCCCTCCCAGCAGGGTCTCCCCCCCAGCCTGTGCTGGGCTCACCACTGCTGCCAGGCTGGGTGGTGGCACGGGGATGGCCGTGGCTGGCAGAGGTGGAGATGCTGCTCAGTGTCCCCTGCTCTGGGGCTGGGCCCTGCTGTGTGTCCTCAGGGATGCAGTGGAGCATCCCTGTCTCCTTCATGATGGCATCACCAGCCAGATCTTGCTGAGCAGCTCCCCAGCTGTTACCTGGCCAGCATCACCTGCATGCCCTCAGAGCCACCTGCAGGAGAGGGGATCCTGTGCCCATTGTGCCCTAATGGGAGGTGAGGGAGCTCAGATCCTTTTCCTCTCTCAGGGGGGTTCTCAGAAAGCCCCTGGGATCTGAGCAGACCCTCAAAGAGCCCTGGTGTGCTGCTGCACCATCCTCAGCCCCAGCGTCAGAATCAGGGCCCACCCATCTGCCCCCACTCTGGGGGTGCTCCCAGCTGCCAAGAGCCCCAGTCCCAGCTGGGAAGTGGAGCCTGGGGGCCCAGGGACAAGGGCCTGGCAGCAAGGAGGCTCTTACCCCGCTCAAACTCGATCTCCAGCACGTCTGGGGTGTCGGGAGACTTGGCCGGATCACAGGTCTTGGTGTAGAGCCCGGGAGGAGCCTGGTTCTGCAGGAGAGGGAGAGAACAGGGACAGTCAGTGGCACTGCCATGGGCAAGACTGCTGGCAGCCCCAGCCCAGAGTGCATCCCCCTCCAGGAGTGCATCCCCCATCCCAAAGCACATCTCCCATTCTAGGGGTGCATCCAAAACACATTCCAAAAACACATTCCCCATCCTAGGGGGTCATCCTCCATCCACAAGCACATCTCCCTCCAGGAGTGCATCCTCCATCCCAAAACACTTCCCCATCCTAGGGGGTCATCCTCCATCCCAAAACACATCCTCATCCCAAGGGGGCATCCCCCATCCCAAAGCACATCTCCCATGCCAGGGGTGCATCCCCCATCCCAAAACACATCTCCCATTCCAGGGGTGCATCCAAAACACATTCCAAAAACACATTCCCCATCCTAGGGGGTCATCCTCCATCCAAAAGCACATCCCCCATGCCAGGGCTGCATTCCCATCCAAAAGCACATCTCCCATTCCAGGGGTGCATCCCCCATCCCAAATCACATCCCCCATGCCAGGGCTGCATCCCCATCCAAAAGCACATCTCCCATGCCAGGGCTGCATCCCCATCCCAAAACACATTCCCCATGCCAGGGCTGCATCCCCCATCCCAAATCACATCCCCCATGCCAGGGCTGCATCTCCCATCCCAAAGCACATCTCCCATTCCAGGGATGCATCCCCATCCCAAATCACATTCCCCATGCCAGGGGTGCATCCCCCATACCAAAGCTCAGGACCAGCAGGGCACAGCACCGGCGCTTACCGGGGGCCCCGGGAACAAAGGGGTTGGCAGAATCAGCCAATTTTTCCCCTCAACTTGATCTCATCTTTTCCTCCACCGCCCCCACAGCTGGAGGCGGGCTGGCTGAGGAGAAGCAAGTCAGGCAGGGAAAAGCGGGGCGCCGGAGCGGGCGGGCGGGCCCCGCACGGCCCCGCACCGCGGCCGGGCTCATTCGGCACCGACCGAAAACGCTGATGAGGAAGCCTGACCCCAGCAGGTGCTCCCGGCACACCGGCTCTTTCACGGTGTCCCCGGGGTTAATACACACGGGGGAAAATAGAGCGGCAAAGCAAAAACCCATTTCAGAGCACATCAACCTTTATGTGTATATTTTTTTTTCTCTCTCTGAGATTTATAGGGAAGAGGCATCTTATCTCCATCAGAGCCAGGCCAGCAGAGGCTCGGGTGCCGATGGTGAATTGCTGCAATTGAAGTGCGTGCCAGAAGGGGGGTGGGGGCCGGGAAATGTAATATGAAAAAGCTTTCCGTCCCGGAGAACAAATGCTTTGCAATTTCACATGGCCCCTCAGCACTCACCCATGATGCGACTGCACAGGCTGACCCCAAAATACTTTCAGATCTGTGTTTGTAAACTCCTGCCTCCAGAGGGACTCCCCACGCAGCCACAGCTCCGGGAGGTGGAGGAGGAATGGAGGCGCAGAGCAGCCAGGGCACTGCAGCACCATGGAGAGTTAAGCAGCCTTTTAAAGGTGGCAAACTGGTATTTCCCCACCAAACCCAGCTGGAGCTCTGGGTATCTCTGGGCAGGGAGGCCCTGCCTGCTCTCACCCACCCAATGCCTGGTCCATGCTCTCCCTGTTCCTCTTTCCCTTTTTAAACCATGATTCTGCTCACTTAATCAAATCATGGAACAGTTTGGGATGGAAGGGACCTTTAAATGTCCCTTTACCTCCCTTCTCTTGCATTCTAGCAAGGAAAAAAATGATAAGGTATAAAGCAAGTTAGGAAAAAAGCCCCATAATAATCCATCCAAAAGTGATTGCTTAAAAAAAAAATAAGCTTTTTAAATGGAAAAGTAATTTCTCTACAGAAGAAGTTTTCATCTAAAATTTTTCCAGACTAGCAACAAGAATTCTAGTGAAAACTTCAATTTATTTTCGTCCAAATGTATTTATATTTGCTGGTCCACTGCCATCACCTGAGGGAACCCCACACAGCTGCAAGGGAACCCCACACCACCCTCCACACTGGGGGGGACCCCTTGCCTCACCCCAAACCTCGGGGTGCACATCCCAACACCAATCCTGGCAATACAGACACAGCTACCCAAGCACCCACTGCAGCAAACCCCTCCTCAGTGCCCATTTAATGTCATTTTTGTCCCTTTCCCTCGTTTTAAGGGACAGGCACTGGCAGGCAGGCGCATCTCCCCCGTGCCCCCACGCACAGATTACACGGGCTGTGGATTTCAATTTTACATCGTCTGGCCTTTCCTAGCCCTGATCACACTTATTAACTAGATGAACCTGTGAGAGATGATGAAAAACTTTGAGTTCAAAAGGAAAAGGTTGAAGGGGGTAGGAGAAAAAAGACCGGAAAGTATTAAAAACTCTTTACTAAACATTGGAAGTCAAAGTCAGGTAGTTTCCAATTTTCCGAGCCAACTATGAAAACCTCTATTAAATAAAATAACTAAATAGAAATAAAAGTGACATTTGGCTTGCATTCCATCATTACGGTGTGAGTCTGTCCTCTTTTTATTCTCTCTCCTAAAAGCACAGTTCAAATGACAAATAGTTTGTTGCAGTGTATCAATGCCTTCTATTTATCCCTCCCCGCAGGGGGGCTAGTCCTGCAATGTCATCTTTAAAGGGAAGAGAGGAAAAAAAAGGGGGGCAAGAAGAAGGGGAAAAAAAGGGAAGAGTGTGTGGAAAGTGAGAGAGGGAGGGGGGAAGAAAGAAGCAAGAAAAACGGGGCAAGAAGAGAAGAAATTGGAAGCAAATGGTCCATGAAGTAAACCGTGATGCAGAGCTATCGATGCCGCAAATGGTTTATTCATCCGGCTGATATTGTTGTGCCCGGGACTGAATGAACTCTTTCAGAGTGCCATATGAAGTTAAAGCAAGTAAATTTCTATCTTTCTCCACATTAGCTGCCTCATTGCCCTTCAATCGGGCCTCACAGAGGCAGAAAATAGCTCAACCATCTGCTTTCAAATCCCTGCGTTTGGCAGGCCCCGGGGGTTTGGGGAGGGGAGCCCGCCGTGCCTGGCACCCCGGATCTTGCCAGGGCCACCTTGTGCCCAGCACCGCTTCCCGGGCCGGGCAGGGGACAGCGGTGACAGGGACAGCAGCGACAGCAGTGACAGCGCGCTCCGGGGAGCCACCCCCAGCACTGCCACAGGGTGAGGTGCCCGAGCCGGGGATGCTCCGGATGGGGTCAGGGCACGGCGCAGCCCCGTTTGGGAAGGGAACGGGCTTGGCAGAGCCTGGGGAGAGGCGCTGGGTGCGGCGGCTGGCTCGGGATGGGCGCGGGTCAGGCCCGTGCCACCTTCGGCTGAAGCCGTGAGCGCCCATCCCGCTGCCAACCACCGTCCCCGAGGAGGAGACCCTACAGGAGCCCGGCTCTGACCCACAGACACCCCTCGGGAGGGCACCAGAGGAGGAGCAGGGCCCCCTCTCCACCTTCACCTTCCTCCCTCCCCGCCGCAGGCACGCGTCAGCCCCGCTGCGGGAGCGGCTGCGGGCACGGAGCTCCAGCGGCTCCGCTCCCTCTGCGCCCGCCTTCCCCTCCTCTCCCGGGCTGTCTAATTAGGCCTGATGGATAGTTTAAATAGATAGTTTAAATAGATCGTTTAAATAGCGGCCGGGCCGGGGACCCGCCGGAGCGTGAACGGCGCAGGCAGCGCCAGCAGCACCGCGGGCACGGCTCGCACGGCCGGAGATGTGGCGCTGTCACCGGCAGCGGTCCCTGCTGGTACCCAGAGCTGGTGGCCCCCATGGGTGCCCACAGGGCCTCCAACACCACCACCCACCCAACGGGAGGTTTTAACCTGCGCCTCCATGGAGAGCGGGCTGGCAAAGCGAGGAGGGCTGGGGGGGCTCAGGGGACACCCCGAACCTCTGCCACCCATCACCAGCACCGCGTGTAACTGCGCCTTTAACGCTGCCCCGCGACTCTGTCCCCTCCGGTGTCACCCTGGTCCCTGCCCCTGTTCGAGCTGGCCATGAACGCGCCGGGGGCGGCGGCGGAGCCTCCCCGCACACACGGGCGTGAAATTTCCAATTAGGCTGCAAATACACGAGACGCCCCCGGCCCCGTGGCTGCCGTGATCGATTACCTTGGGGTTCTCCAGGATCCCGGCTTCGTAGCTGCAGCAGGCAGGGAAGGAGAGAGAGAGGTCACTGCAGCACCTGCAACTTTGCAACCCCAAAACCCACCGGGATGAGACCCCCGCTCCCACCCACCCCGTGAGGATGGACATAAGCACACGTTAAGGATTTCCAGAGCATTTTAGCAGCAACCCTGAGAGGAGAGGCAGGCTTAGGAGAGTCCAGGAGATGAATGCTGCCACGTGGAATGTGGGTAACTAGATAGAGAGGGAGGATTGGAGGATTTGGTGTGGTCAACATGTGGTGGGGCAGCCTGGAACAACGGATGTGCAAAGGGCTGCTCTGGACACGTAGGTTGGAGGGGACTGGGGCTCCAGATCTCAGGTCTTCACCTCATGGGAGCTCCCCACCTGCCCAGCTCCTCACCTGATGTGCATTAGGTTCTCATCCATGCTCCAGGGTGTCTGAGGTGTCACAGGCACTGGGATCCCATGTTTCTGCCAAGAAAGGGAGAGTGGGGGTAAGCCAGCCTGCAGGGAAGGCCAGCCCTCATCGATGCTGGCTCCCTGCAGGATCAGCCCCAAAGGCACAACCCATGGCACCAGCAGGGCAGCACAGAGCGAGGTGCACTCCAATGTCCCTGAGCAACATCAGCTGCCACCACAAGGGCCACCTCAACAGGGACATCAGGGACACTGTGTGGCTGGGTGGGGGGAGAATGGCCATCCCAGCCCTGCCACACGCTGAGGAGGGGCCCCAGGGCACCCCGTGAACCCCAGAGATGGGGACACCAGCACAGATGTTGTCTGCTTTTCCCAGCTCCAGGGCCAGGATGGTACCATGATGCTCTCAGGTATCTGGTGGGATTGTTGGGATGTTCTTTGCAGGGCCAGGAGCTGAATTTGATGACCCCGTGGGTCCCTCACAACTCAAAATGTTCCATGGTTCTGTGATTCCCCCAGCCAGGCTTCTCAGCAAGGAGAGGTGACACTGGAGTCCCCAAACCCACAGGAAGCTCTAGAGCCTCCAGAGGACAAATGCTCTGTCACAAGGGGACAGCAGCACATCCTCAGAGCCTTGTGCAAACCCATGGGGCAGCAGACACACCCCAGGCAGGCTCAGTGCCCAGGGACGTGTGGCCCCACAGCAGCTGCCTGGCCAGCAGGACTGCAGCACCAAGCCCAGCTCCCTAACAAGGTCACCAGCCTGCCATTTATCCACTGACACTTCAATGGGGGAAATTGCCTGTGAAAACGAGGTGAATACGTGGGGGAATTAGCAGGAGAGGTGACGGCAGCTCTGAAACTGGAACCAGTGGGGATGTCACCCACCCTGCAGGGACACTGAGTCACAATGTGGGGTGGCCATGGCAAGACAGGGATGGGGACAGCAGCTCCCACTGAGCCTTGATGTGTCTGTACAGCCTGGGCAGCCCTGGCATTGCAGTGTCACCACAGCAGGGACGCAGTGAAGGGCTCAGCTGGGCACAGAGGAGCAGGAGCTGAGGGGACATTCCTTGTTTGCCAGGAACAGGGGAAGGAAATGCTCGTGGTTGTTGCATCACAGCCCTCAAACCATCACCTGAGGAGGGAACAAGGTTCTGAGATCTCCTCATGCTGTAGAGAGACTGACTCAGCCCTGCTCCTGGGGGGACATGGCCTCAGGCTCATGGGTTCTGATTTGCTGGTTCCCCACCATAATTCCAGCATAGGACCTGCTGAGACCCCTCTATTATCCAATCTAGACCTTCTCTGGCACAGCTTAAGTTTTTTTTTTCCTCTTGCCCTATCTTGTATTTGTGAGAAGAGACCCAGCATTGGCACAGCCACCTCACGTGGGGTGTACAAATCCATCTTCCAGACCTGCACACCAGTGATCTTGAGCTGACTTGTGCCCTCTGCCAGCCCTCTCCTGGCAGCCGGGGAAGCCAGAGCTCCCCAACCCATTTCAAGTCCAGACCCAATATCCACAGAGCCTAGGCAGCCTTTGCAGGAGCCAAAGGTGCCAGCACCAAAAAGGGATTTTGTTCTCAGCTTCACTGGCTCTGCCTGTGGCCAGGCTATTCCTGGGGCAGCACCCGGGAGAGTTTGGCTGCTCTCATTAAGGTGTGTGAGAATGAAGCAGCCCCTGCACAGATTTGCTGCCAGAGCAGGGCTGGGTTCAGCCCCTGGGCAGCAAATCCATGGAGAGAGCTGTGCCACAGTGAAACAGAGCCTCACTTTCCCTGGCACCAATGGAGCCCCAAACAGCATCATTTTCCAATTCCCCCAGCACCAAGGTGAGCACGTGCATGTGCTCAAAGGACCTGGCCATGCATCTCCCTCTCCTCAGGATGAAAAAGAAGGGAAACCACCTTTTTTTTTTTTTTTTGTTACAGATAACCAAAGACTGAAAAGTACTTAAACCCTCACCCACAACCTTTTGCTCATGGAATGGGGCCCCAACCCATTTCATTTCCCTTCCTCCCCCTTCCCAAACAAACAAAACAATCCCCACAACCAAACAAAACCCCCAACCCCAAAACACATGTTCCATTTTCCATATAATAAAACCATGGTGCTCTTAATAACTCCCCTATTTGACAATTTGTTTGGCAACATATGGAAAGCTCTCGTAAACTCTCCCCTTCATAATACAGCAGCAGATGGCAAACACAATCCTCAACACACCACGCTCTCCTGGCAGCCCTAATGGGCTCAGAGGGCTCCTCACCCCACGCCACATCCCTCCAGCTCCACACCTCTCCTTTCCTGAGATTACCCAGGCAGCTCCAGTGGCAGCTATTTAAAAACCTGAAGCAATTTTCTGGTTTATGCACAGAGCTGACTTTTCCCTTTTGATTGATTGAGCTGAGTTGTCAAGCATTTCCATGAAGTCGCTAAAAAAGAAAGGTACCCTGGTGGGCACATAAAAACCTGATGCAAAACTTCTAATATGTTTTATTGTAACTTGTACTTCAAAAAGGAAGGGACAACAAAGGTGAATGTATTTGCTTTGTCTGTTACACAAGTCAGGGAGCTGGGACCCGTTTCCTTGGAAAGAGGGTTACAATTAATAGCCAGGTAATTATGGGGCTTTTAGAAAGGAAGGAGAAAAAGAAATAGAGGAAAGGGGGGGTGGGGGGAACTCTGACCAGGAGTCTCCTGAGTGGTGCTGCAGGGATGTAGTGCAGGGTGTGCTGCTGTCACCTGCCAAGCCTGGTAAGCATCCTGTGGTGGCCCTGAGCATCCCATGGTCACTCCAAGAATCCCACGGCTACCCTGAGCTTTCACAGCCACTCTGAGCACCTTTTGCTGCCCTGGGCATCTTGTGGCTACCCCACACCAGCTCCTACCTTGGCATAATCCATCAGCTCACGGCGTCCAGGAAAGCGCTGGTAAAACTCAGGCAGCCTCCACGGTGCAACAACCTGGCAGGAGAGCAGGAGATGAGAATCCCCCTGCCCTCTTGTAGCCCCTGGGAGCCAAGAGCCACAGGGTGTTGCTCCCTCAGCTGAAATTTAATCTCCCAGCACAAGGTGGGAGTAAACCAAACCCCGACCCTAACCAGGCACTGGATGCAGAGGGAAACAGGCAGCATCGATTAGCCAGCAGCTGCCTTGGTACTGTCTCCTTCCTCTGTGGCCTCGTGGTGTTTGGGGTAAAAATAGGTCAATTAAGGATCATTACAGCCCCCTGAAATGCCAAAACGTCGCTGAGTGCAGCTGGTGGCTTGTTAAAGTGAGGCAGGGCCGTTTGCACGGGTGTTAAAACAGAATTCCCAGCAGCTGCAGAGGGCCAGGAGCCCGGCAGTGGGGAGGCAGGGGATGGGTTTGGGTGCCTTACCTTGATCTTGGGACACAGGGCATAGCAGCTGAGCTCAAAGCGAACCTGGTCATTGCCCTGAAACAGGAAAGGAGGTGCTGAAGGGTCACCCCAGCCCAGGGTGTGACACACACACACTCACTCACACTCACACTCAGCCTCTGAGGAGCTGCTTGGCTCCAGCCACAGCTGCCCCTTGGGCACAGAGGGTAAGGATCCTCTGCCCTGATCATTCCTGGTCCATCTCCATGGCCGGTTGGAACCCCAAGCCACCTTTCCTATAGCTTCTGATATGTGTTCAAACCAGATTTGGGTATTTTTCCCCCCAAAGACATCAAAGGACAAAGAAGGAAGAGGGCAAGGTGGGGGTAAGACCACAGTGAGCAGAGGGATGCAGAAACTCATCATTAAACAGCTCCAAACCTCCCTTTACCTTAATTGTCCCTTGCTGATTAGATCCCACTAATGAGTCCAGGTAGCTGGGAAGGGGCAAGGAGCAGCAGGAAGGCTGGGAATTATGAGCACTTCCAAGGGAATAGCACTCACTGAAACCTATTTTCCACCCTCGCCACGGGGTGTATGTAAGGAGCCCCACTTCCCTGCCGTGGGCCTGGAGGATACATTTACACCGGGCTGGGCATTCCCCGAGGACTATTACACACATCCAGCAGAGCACTCATCTCCCTCCCGGGCCCGGGCCTGTCCATCTGCTCGGCAGCGGGATCCGCACCCCAGATGGTCCCATTTAAGGCCCCGCAGCCGGGTCGAGTTACCGGCAGTCAGTTCGTCCGTCCCTGCCCGTGCCCGCGGCTTAATGGCTTGGGGAGTGCAGCCACCGAGGGTGGCCCTGCCAGCAGGGAGGGCTGGTGGCACCTGGGGGCAGAGGGGACACCGTGGCGTTGGGGGTGCGCTGCTCCAGGGCACCTCTGAGCCAGAGCTTTCAAGCAAAACTCACTGGAGATGGATAGGATGGACAGAAAGGGGTGCAGGGACCCGACTGCAGCAGGACAGACAGTAATTCTGGTCATGTGTCCCCCCAGCTGCCCCTCTGCCCCATCTCCTGGCTGCTGGCAAACCCTTCGGCAATCTCCTGGCTGCATTTAACATCCCCTTTCTAGCAGGGTCCCCGCCGCGGGGACCCCCAAACCCATTGCGATCCCCCGGGGACCCCAAAGACGTCACCTTAGCCCCAGGCACGGGCTGTGGGAGGAGGAGAAGGAGGCACCGGCAGGTCCTGGGTTCACCCGCTGAGCCCTCACCTGCGCCAGGTGTCCCCACCCCGGCCGGGGCAGCGGCTGGAGGTGTCGGGGGTGACCCACGGCCACGTCCCGCAGGTCCCACGGCCCCACCACGCTCCCCGAGGGGGATTCCCCCTCTCCAGGAACGGGCTGGCCCCGAGCATCCCTTTGCCACGGTCTCTGGCTGCCTCTAGCGGCAAAGTGTCCTCCCTGCGGCCAGCGGGGACAGCGGGGACGGGGACAGGAACAGCCGGGACAGGAACGAGGACAGGGGCAGGAACAACGGGGATAGGGACAGGAACGGGGATAGGGACGGGCACAGCCGGGATAGGGTCAGAAACGGGGACAGGAACCGGGAGAGCCAGAACTGGGGACAGGAACAGGGACAGAGCCTGGGACAATCGCACCAATTCCAGGATGCCCCTGACCGTGCCGGCTTGTGCTGGCTCAGTCTCAGCCGGCTCCTGGCCCGGGCAGCCTCAGCATTTTGACATTCTTGCCAGACACAGAGTGCTCAGCTGTGACTCCAGCCTTCCCAACAGCGAGACGGAACCGAAATTGGGCACAGAAATCCCAGAAGCGAGGAGGAAGTGTTGAAACACGTTGGAGTTTTGCACAGTCCCCCCCAAAACACCCTGTGCAGCCCTCCGGGCACCCCCTGCTTGCCCCGCAGACTGAGCAGCTCCCCCACCCGAGCACCTGGAGCCATCCCTGCCCCGTGCCCGTGTGCCCCCCGCTCACCTTGCCCGTGGCCCCGTGGGCGATGTAGGGCGCTCGCTCCTGCTGGGCGATGCCCACCAGCCCGCGGGCGATGCAGGGCCGTGCCAGGGCCGTGCCCAGCAGGTACCGATCCTCGTAGAGCGCGTTGGCCTGCACTGCCGGCCAGATGAAGCTCTCCACGAACTCCCTGCTGACGTCCTCGATGTAAACCTGCCAGCAGAGGGACCCAGATGGAAGGGCTGCTGCAGGGGAAACCCGCTCTGCAGTTTTAGGAACAGTGCAGCAAAAATCTCTTTGCCTCTCTTTTCCTAAATGGCACTAAAAGGCTTTGGGGCAAATTCTCTGGAGAAGGATTTCTCATTGGCACAATTCCCTCCCTGGGGTGTGCGAGAGCCCAGGGTTCACCCCCGTGGTGGGGAGCAAGGGCAGGGATGCTGTGTTACCTTCTTGGCCCCCAGTGCCAGTGCTTTCTTTCGTGCTGCCTCAAAATCTTCCTTCTGCCCGATGTTGGCCTGAAAAGCAATAAAAAAAGAGACTTGGACTTTGTGGTCTTGAAACAAGACTATAAAACCCAGAGCAAGCCCAGTTTGGCACAAGGCATCACGTGTGGCATGACAGAGTCTGTGGTGGCTGTGCCTGAGTGAACCCAGGATGGGCAGGAGGGGAGTTCCACCCCCTGAACTGGATATCTCAGGGCCATGCCCCCCTCTGCCAAGCCCCTTGGCTCTGCCCTGCGTCCCTGCCTTCATTAGCAGAGGGTCATTAGCTGGCAGGACAGGCTGTGCCACACAGGGCTGGCAGCTCAGCAGAGCAGCAATGAGCTGGGCCATGGTTAACCAGTGCTAGCAGGGTCACACCCACAGCACACACACACAGCTGGACCCCCATTGCTCACCCAAGCCCCCCCAGCCCAATGGCCCAGCATCCCCTGCCCCCCCAGCCCCTGGGGACAGCCCAGAGCTCACCAGGTAGGCGATGACATCGTAGCCCTGCTCCTTCAGCCACACCAGGATGCAGGAGGTGTCGAGCCCCCCGCTGTAGGCCAGGACCACTGTGCCCTTGGACTGAGCCATGGTGCTGCCAAAGCAAAGAAAAAGGGGGTCATGAAGCCCCTGCCCTTACTGCAGCCATCAGCTGAAGCAAGAGCCCTCCCAGGCTGCAGGGAGCCAGGGCAGGGCTGGGGGCAAGAGAAAAAGCCACAGCACTGTGACCATGACCAGGTTGTGGCTCTCAGCCAGGGAGGACACCCTGCCTGTGCCCCAACCTCTGTACCCTGAGGTGGCTGGAACAACGGAGGAGCCCTCCCAGCCAGGAGGGTGGCTTTGCTCTTCCCTTTTCTCCATGCTGGCAGCCCCAGCACAGCCTGCCCCATGCTCTGCACGTGCCCTGCAGTGCTGGGGAGGAAGGGCTCAGGCACTGTGGCAGAGGCACAGCTCAGTGCCCTGCTCTAGCACAGCCCAGCACGTCCTGCCCGTCTGCAGAGCTGCCTCGGGCTCAGCCCCCGTGCCCATCAGGACAGCAATGGCTGCAGGGCTGGGGGGCTTGGCAGCATCCCCTAGAGCCCAGCCCAGCCCCAAGTCTAATGAATGCTTACAGAGCATTTATTCTAATTGTGCTGCGGTGTTTTCTGCCAGCACCAAACTCCTACGTGGGGATTCAGCACCTTTCACCCCCCAGCCAAGGATACCGAGGACTTCAGCCAACAACGGGAGACAGTGAAGGGTGCAGCAGGCTGGATCTCAGGCGAGGGTTGGGGCTCCTGGGCAGGAAGGGGCTCAGGACTGTCCCTGCAGTCCCCAGGCCAGGCTGTGAATCCCAGGGCCCCACGAGGAGGCGATGCCAGCTGACCCTTGGCCGGGGGAGGCGGACGCGGCGCCGGCCAAGCCCTGTCCCGAGCCACTTTCACAGCGCTGCCGCTGCCAGGTCAGCACAATCCTGCTCCTGCAGGCTGCTCCGGGCCGTGCCTGCCGCTCGGGGCCGGCCCACCCAGCAGCTCTCCCAGGGATGGATGGGGTTACACCCGGGTGTGCTGCAGAGCCAGCATCCCGCGGGGCGAGGCTCGGAGCCAGCCACAGGCAGCTCTGCGCTGCTCCTGCCGGGTTCTCGCCGAGGAACAGAGCTCTGGCAGCCCCGGACCCTTCCCCACGGCTCCCCGAGCCTGCCCGTGCCCGTCGGGCTGTGCCACGCAGGCAGCACCCGGTGCCCAGGCTTGTGCAAGCAGCGTTTCCCCGTGGCTGTGCCAAGCTGGGTCCCTGCCCAGCGAGCTCCAGCCGTCCCCTCCTCACCGGGGCATTTACAGGAAAGCAATCTCAGTTCCCAAAACGGCCCAGCCCAACCCTGACGCTGCTCCTGCGGCTCCTTTAGAGACAACTTCCCTCCTTTAGTGCCAAACTCATCCCCGCTGCGGCCACCAGCATCGCTGTGGTGGTTGCCAGCCTGAGTAAGCAGCTCCGAGAGCAGGCACACTCGCTCCACCAGTGGCCCAGCAGGGCGATAGGGAAATGCCTCCAACTTGTGCCTGCTCAGACCCGTCCCAGTGTCGCAATGCCCGAGGGGCCTGGGGGCACTTTGTCCTGGAGACGCATCCTGCATCCCAGAGACGGGGCGGGACCAGCAGCGCTCCCCGCTCGGGAAACACGGCTGGTGCCAAACCCTCCTGCCCAGGAAGGGAGAGCCCCGAAGTTTCGGCGGCAATAAATCAGAGCAAACAAAGCTCGGTGAAGGGGAACGCGGCGGGACTTTCTCAGCCCTTGTTGTTATTCCGTAGCGATTTCCGTGTGAGTTGGGGCAGGGATTTTGCTGCTGGAGAGAGGCTGGGGCTGCCCTGCGCCAAAGGAACACGGCGCTTTCGGTTTTAAAACCAAGAAAGAAACGGAAGGAGGGAGGAGAATAAAAAGGCTGAAACTTTGGTGAAGAGAGGAGCTGTCTTTGCCAGCCGGGTTGCTGCCTGAGGGCTGGGATGGAGCAGGCAGGAGAGGCTGGAACAGGCAGGAGGGACAGGGACAGCTTTTCCAGCAGCAGAAGCGTGTGCTCAGTGCTGCTGGGGTTTTCTTCAGCATCACTCCTCCACTTCGTGGAGGTCCCATCCTGCCCCCCAAAATCCCCAGAGCACAGAGGGCATGAGGAGGTACCAGCTGAGGTCGCAGTTCCCCTCCCTGAGGTGGCCAAGGGGACCCTCAAGAAAATGGTACTCACTTGGAAGCTCCCCGCCCATCCCAAGCTGAGCTGGGAAGGGTTTGACTGCAGTCTGCACCGTGCTGGGGAGGGGCTGGCACCCCCCTGCCCTGCGCCACAGCCAGGGCTGTGGGACACCCGTGGGTGGGTGGAAATGGGACAGACGGGAGGAGGGGACATCCCCCAAGGCAAAGCCCCCCCTCTCCCCCCGTGCCGTGCCCACACTCACTCACTCCCGGTGTCCGGCTGCCCTCGGTGCTCTGGGCCGGTGCCTGGAGCATCCTCCCCCTCCTGCTGCTCCTTTGTACCGGGCTCAGGCGGGCGGAGCCGCCGCAGGACAGTCCCTCCTTGGGCACCGTCCCGGGAGAGGCCCTGAGCTCTTCCTGTCCCGCAGAACGGGGGGAGAAGCTGCCCCCGGGCAGGGATGGAACCAGCCCCAACCCCTGCGGGGCTGCTCTGGGTCCTGCCACAGCTCTCCCCCCACTCCTGACCTCCTCAGCAACCTCCAGAGAGCACCCACGGGTGTCACCCCCCCCGGGAGGCTCCACGGAGCCACCTGCCCCCAAGGAGTGGGAAAATGGGGGCAGAGATGGTGCCCTGCAGCACCTGACTTTCCTCCCCGGACAGCAGGGAGGGGAAGGTTGGGTTTATTTGAACCTCCATCAGGAGGCAATGCAGGAGGGGAGGGGACAGGGCAGAGGGCTGTCCAGGGGGCCAAACTCACCTTTCCCCCCTGCATACCCCCAGAGCACCCCAGACCCACAGTAGGCCTGGCTTTGGAGGACAGGAAAGCTCCATCTCAAAGGACAGAGAATTTTAGGGGAATCTCTGACAGGTGCAGCAAGAGCCAGTTCCAGTGACAGGATCTGACTATGGAAGGAGCAGAGCCACCATCAGCCTCTACGGCCCAGCCCTGGTGGCTGTGGGCTCACATCTCCTGGGGCCAGCAGCCCACATCCCACACCATCAGCTAGGACTGAAACTGTGTTTTAGGAACAGCCTCCATCTTCACCATGTGCAGAGAGGCCACGTCCTGCTCTTGCTGCTTGAGGGGCTGGACACCAGGGCAGGATTGGACCTTCAGGGCTGGACATTGGCCTTCTGGCATTGCTGCATCCAGACAACCTCCCTTCTGTGGTCCAAGGCCAGGCAGGGAGGTGTCCAAGCCTTGGGAATTCTCCCACACACTGAAGGAAGCTGCTTTCTTCAGGCACAGCTAATATTTAGCTACAAAACACCTTCATAAATCAATAAGAATGCACAGAGACCAAGTGGATTAAAATAACAAACAGACAAACAAAAAGACTATTTCAGTTTAATAATGGTTAATGCTGGGGTGCCCCACACCCTCCCCAGCCCAAGGAATCCCTCCCTGCACCCGGGTGGGACCCTTGCTGGGCACTGTCACCCAGTTCATCCTCCCACCCCCCACATTTGGGGACTAACAGTGGCCAAGGCCATCCAAACACACCCAAAGCTGTGTTTGTTCTGGGATTTGGGACCTGATTGCAGGAGATTGGTGGGACATCTTATCCCCTCAGGATCCTGACCCTCCTGCTGAGTCAGGGCCCGGCCCTGGGTCAAAGGAACGCAGCTGAGAGGGGAAGGGGTGTCTGGGAGGGACAGAAGAGGTACAAGCTCAGCATTCCCTGAGCCACACGCCCCACCGATGGGGTGGGGAGGGACAGGAGGAGAAACGCGTCCCCTCCTGTCCCTGGGCTGTGTCAGTAGGGGTAGGGCGAGACGGAGATGAGGAGGAGGAAGGTGCTGGGTGCTCGCTTCCCGTCTGGGAGCAGCGCCTGCACCTGGAGCCGGTGGGTGCCGGGCTCCCGCAGCGGCCGCAGGGTGGAGATGATGCCCCGGCCCCGCTCGCTGCGGAGGGCGAAGGGGCTATCGGGCTCCGGCTCCAGCAGCCTGAACACGGGGCGGTGGCGCAGGGCGGTGGCCGGGGCGAGGCGCAGCACGTCCCGGCGGGCAGCGACGCCCAGGGGCAGGGGCAGCAGCTGGTACTGCAGCGTGGGGGGACCGGCCGGGCCGCAGAACGGGGGGCAGCGACCCACGCACAGCCTGCGTGAGAGATGGGCAATGCGGGATGTGCGGGGTGCCGGAGAGTGGGCAGGACACTCGGGGGGGCGTGGTGGGATGGGGACAGCGGGATGGGCACTGCCAGACCCACAGCATGACTCACCCTGGGCTGGAGCCTCGCCGGTACCCACCCGGGCACGGCACGTCCGTGCAGAGGGCACCTCCGCGAGTGTTGAAGCACATCTGGCTTGAGCCACACTGGATTGTGCCCTCCGTGCACTCATCCACATCTGCAGGGAGAGAGGGGACAGGTCTGGGGTGGCTGAGACGGGGGTTCAATCCCCAGCTCCCCCAGCCTCCCACATCTGCCTGGACCCTGAGGCAGTGAGACACGAGCACTGAGTGTGGAGAGCTGAGGCTGGGAGCAACCATCCTGAGAAAGGAGAAAGACTTGCAGCCCCAAAAAGATGACACTCAGGGCACCATGGGGACGAGGCACCCCCCTGGCACCCCTGCACTGACCGTGGCAGGTTTTCCCGTTGGACAGCAGCCGATAGCCAGTGGGGCAGAGGCAGCTGTAGCTGCCCGGGCTGTTCCTGCACTCGTGCTGGCATTGGTTCAGTGTCTGACACTCGTCGAGATCTGTGGGATGAGAGGGGTGAAGGCAAGAGGGGAGGATCCGCCCCTCTGGTGCCACTGCCTTGGGCCAGCCTGGCTCTCACCTCCCCTTCCCAGCACAGCAAAGACCACAGGGCACAAAGTGGTGACAGGGCAGCAAGAAGGACACCAGGTACCTTTTAGGGACAAAGCAATCTCTGAACTCCCTTCAACACCTTTTCCCAAGCACGCTCACCAGCGCAGGTGCCATTCCTCCTGATGTAGCCCGTGGGGCAGGGGGGGGCCCGGGCTCCCCTCCCTGCATCCTTGGCCACACGGCGCAGGGCCAGCTGGCTGTACCAGGACCGTCCCCGTGGGCGGCTGCTCGGGCCCTGCCGGCTCAGGGGAGCGTCCCGGGGCTCGCTGCTCGCTGTGTCCCCTCCCTCCATCCCCGCCGTGCCGCACCGCCCGCCCGGCAGCACGGCCTGGCCGCCGGGGCACAGGCACTCGTAGGAGCCCCGCAGGTTGCGGCACTCGAAGGCACACGGTGGGGGGAAATTCAGGCACTCATTGACATCTGGGAAGGAAAGAGGTGGGGAGCTGCGGCTGGATGGGGGAGCTGAGGCTGGAATAGGGCAGAGGGAGGTGACCACGGGCCCTGAGAGCCCAGCTCATACCCAGGCATGGCCAGCCCGTGCCCAGCGTGCGGTAGCCGGGCGGGCAGGAGCAGCTGTAGGAGCCAGCAATGTTCTGGCAGACCTGGTTGTAGCGGCAGCCGTGGGAGCCCTCGGTGCATTCATCAACATCTGAGCAGAGAGCACAGGGTTGGGGGGACAGGGAAGTGCCACCAGGTGCCCCTTGCCATCCTCGTGGCCCCTCAGGAGGGTCCGTACCCACGCAGTACAACTGCCCAGGGTCTGGGATGAATCCCAGCGGGCACTGGTCTCTGTCAGCCCCTGTGAATTGAGCAGAGAGAATGCGACATGTCACTGCAGGAACATGGCCTTTGCACCCTCACAGACACCCAGAACTGATCACAGATCTCCATCCCCACGCTGGGGACTCCCCTGCTCACCTGCGTCAAGCCAGGCACGGAGCTGGAAGCGGAGCTCCTCTTTGGCTGGGTCATAGGAGGCTGTGATGGCTCTGGCCCGCAGCTGCTGCACCCGGGGGGGCTGTGGGCCCACGGGGGGGTCGAACACGATGGTGTGGTTGCAGTGGGCACGGAGGAGGCGCCCATCCCGCAGGAAGCTCTGCACCGAGCCCCCGGAGAGCTGCCCCGCGCCCGTCCGCACGTAGCGCTCGCTGAAATCCTGGGGAGAGGCAGGGGCGGGGGTCAGACCATGGACCCGCCGTGCTCCCGGCATGGCAGTCGTGGTTCCCATGGGGATAACGGGCAGTGGCAGCACCTGCAGCAGCAGCACGGCATCGCCCAAGCCCTCGGGCACGGAGCCGCTGATGACGCTGTCCAGCCGCAGAGCGCCAGCGCCACCCGCGCCCCGCGCCACGTGGGTGACCCGCAGGAGCTCCCCTGCCAGGAGGGGGACAGCGATCAGCACCCCACAGCACCCCACACACAGCTCCACTCTGGATCAGCGTGGTGCACGGGGGAGGTGGAGGCTGAGCTGACCAGGCTGTGCTGTCAGGGACCCCTCACCTGTGGCAAAGTGCAGCAGGGACTCGTGCTGGAAGGTGCCCTGCGTGAGCAGGAGCCCGTTCTGGGCTGCCCCGCGGGCCTGGGCCAAGGACCAGTAAATGGGGGCGATGATGGTCACCAGCACCCGCATCAGTGGGCCTGGGAACGGGGAAGAAAGGGTTTCACCATGGAGGCAGCGCCCTCCTGGGGGGCACCCGGGCTGCCCCATGTCACTGACATCTTTTATGAAAAATCCTTTCCTTAAGATTTTTTCTCCTGAGAAGCCTCAGGAACAAAATGTAACCAATGGTTATCTGCTGCTGTGGAATGCAACAGGTGCATCTGGGATTGGTCTCGTGTGGTTGTTTCTAATTAATGGCCAATCACAGTCCAGCTGGCTCGGACTCTGTCCCAGCCACCAGCCTTTGTTATCATTCTTTCTTTTTCTATTCTTAGCTAGACTTCTGATGAAATCCTTTCTTCTATTCTTTTAGTATAGTTTTAATATAATATATATTATAAAATAATAAATCAAGCCTTCTGAAACATGGAGTCAGATCCTTGTCTCTTCCCTCATCCTAAGACCCCTGTGAACACCGTCACAGTCCCATCCCTCCTTGCTCACAGTGGAAGGTAAAAAGGTTTGCTCTTGGGGGGACAAAAATATAAATAAAAACCTTTCCCCTAGGATTTACATCTGACAGAGGTCAAAACTCTCACAAGGGTGAGGGTAGAAATGTCCACCCACCTATGGCAGGTGGGATGCTCCCAATGCTGCTCTGGAGGGTGGTGGTGCTGGACTGAGAGTCCCCCAGCACGCTGGCATCAAGGCTGGACACACCGAGCTCGTGGCCATTGATGGCACCGACCAGGCTGCCTCGCACCTGGTGCAGCTCCCCTGGGGCAAATGGGATCAGGGTCAGGCAGCAGCACTGGGACTGCACTCCCTTGGCCTGACTCCCCTCTCACTAATTTGCATGTCAAAAAAAAATCTTGTTTTCTGGAGGTGAAAGCAGCCAGAGCAAGGCAGGCAGTGTCCCTGCCTGGCTGCAGCTGTCCCCAGGGACCCCATGGCTCCAGGCACAGTGCCATGTTGACAAGGGATGTTGTGAGTGTGGCCCTGTGCCTCGTCACACCAACAGGCACTGACACCCCCAAACCCTGCTCTGTATCAGCCTCAAGGTCCTGGCAGAGCCCCAAGCTTTTATTTGCTTCTCCAGCGTGCCTGGCAGCAAAATGCCACCAGCCACACAAGGGCACATGGGGCACCTGGCACTTCCTCCAGCCTGGCTCCCTGCTCCCGAGGGCCAGCAGGACAGGATGTGTCTGTGCACTCAGCAGGGCCCCTGGGAGCGGGAAATTTAATCACGGGCAGCTAAGGCAGGAAGGCCAAGGAGAGGCAAGGGAGGGAGAGGCTGCTCGGGACAGGGCCTGCTTGCGCTCAGGGCTCCAGCTGAGCAGTGCAGGAGAGGACAGGACAAAGCAGAGTTTGAGTCACAGGGGCAGAGCAAGCAAGGCAATGTCACTCCACAGCACCAGGCTGGAGGTCTCACCCTGCTGGAGCAGCCCTGCAGGCAGCCCCGGCCCCGGGGCAGGGCGGGCACCCACCTCGGACACCCAGCGAGGCGTGGGCGACAGCAGAGCCCAGGGCATTGCGGGCCAGGCAGGAGTAGCTGCCGGCGTCGCGGTGGGCGACAGAGGGCAGCAGCAGGGTGGCATTGGGCAGGACACGAGCCTGGGGACCCTCGGGCAGGGGCTCCCCATCGCGCTGCCACTCCACGGAGGGCGTGGGCTCCCCTGACACCGCACAGTGCAGCAGCGCCTGCTGCCCGGCATGGACCCTCAGCTCTGCTGGTGTCACTGTCACCACCGGGGCACCTGGGCAGACAAAGGGGTGCAGGTAGTGATGCGGCACTCCCCACAGGGCAGGGGGAGTTAGAGAGGCTTAGAGGTGATGGAGTTTGCAGTCCCTTAAAATAAGGGTGCAGAGGGGGCCAGCACTCACTCTGCAGAACGAGGGTGACAACTTTCGCCGCTGTGCCCGCGTCATTCTCTGCCACACACCGGTACTGCCCCACATCGGTGCTCTACAGGACCAACAGCATCAGCACGGCCTTTTGCTTTGTCAGGAAAGCAGCCTAAAATGTGCCAGCACCCCCCGGGCCCCGCTCACCCTCACAGCACGGATGGCCAGGGAGCCGTTCTGCAGCTGGTGTAGGCGCCCCCGGGCCACCACCGGCCCCCCGTCCTTGCTCCAGCGGATGAGGGGCTCAGGGTGACCCTGGGCGGGGCAGTGGAGGAGGACATCAGCTCCGGAGCGCTCCACCTGGTACGTGTTGGCATCCCCCTGTATGACGGGTGCCTCTGGGAAAGGGAAAGGGGTGGCAGAGGAGCGGGACTGGCCGGGTGTCGGAACTCAGTGCATCCCTCTGGGTGTCCAGAGTTGCTGAGGACCCTGCCGGGGGGCTCAGAGACCCTGGCACACAGCCCAGAGCACCTGGGGATTTGATTTTGACCCCTGGAGCAAGTTGCCAACTTTGCACGAGGACCTGAAAGTCACAGAGGTTTGAATGGTGTAATAACAAAATGATCACAGGGTGAAAATGTTGATTTTGGGATTTTTGGTATGGGGGTTATGGGGACAAGATGGAGGAACTTGGGCGTGTCCAGCCTTTCTTCTTCTTGGTCTCCATTTTCTGCAGTGATGTTGGCACTTGGGGATTGGTTTAGAGTAGAAGTTCACTGTCTAACATAGGTGATAGGTATTGGGAAGTAATTGTAAATATGTTATACATAGTTTGTGATATAATAAGACAACACCACCTCTGGGGCGGTCAGAGCGCCTGTGGCTGCCCTGCTGAGCAGATCTTGGCTGGGCAGAAAGAAAATTTTATAGATAAGAATTAATAAACAACCTCAAGACTGAAAAATGAAGAGTCCAGACTCGTTCTTCAGTTGCGCGGGCTGAAGCAGAGACACCCTGCACATCTTGGGGCAGCAATTAACAACCAAAACCCGAGAGCCGGGCTACCCATTTTCCCTGCCAGCACCTACCTGTGACAGAGACGAGGACAGCGGCCCTGATGGCCCCGGCGCTGTTCTCGGCATGGCAGACGTAGGTGCCGCTGTCCGTGGGCGCGGCCGCCTCCCGCCGCAGGATGCTCTGCCCCCTGTGCCCCGAGGCGACACCTGCGGGGTGCAAACCCCCAAAAAGGGTGGTTGGCGATCAGCTGGCTACAACCCCGCACGGCCAGACGTGCTGGCACCCCGGGGACCCTGAAATGTGGGACAAGGGTGGCACCAGGATGGCATCTCCCCCATGTTCAGCATCGCCTGCCCAGGTACCAGTGAGGAGCTGCCCGTTGGCCATCCAGGAGACGCGGGGCTGGGGGCTGCCCGCTGCGGCACACAGCAGCTCCAGCCTCTCGCCCCGGCTCAGGGTGATGTCTGTGGGCAGCTGGGTGAAGGTGGGCAGGGTGTGGATGGAGAGGGAGAGCCGGCGAACGGCCCTCCCAGCGGAGTTCACCGCCGTGCACGAGTAGCTCCCAGCATCCCCTTCCTGTGTGAGGATGAGAGGGAATCACCCTGAATCTGGGCTGAGCTACAGCTCTGCAGGCTCTTGTGCACCTAAAAAGTCACAGTTTGGGCAGAGCCACTTTTTCCAGCCCGCATCAGCAACCTCACGCTGCCCCAACCCTCCAGTTTGCAGCACAGGGCTGCACGGGGCTCTCCCTCTGCCAGATGTATTCACAATCAACCAAAAGCTCTTCGGCAGCAGAAGCCACTCGTTCCTCATCACTGCAACCTCTCAGCAGCCCTAGGGGATGGTGCTCACCTGGACATCCCGGAGCAGCAGCTCCCCGGAGGGCAGGACCGTGGCCTTCCCGCCGCGCAGCAGCGCTCCCTCCCGGCTCCAGGACACGCGGGGCTCGGGGACACCGCGGGCGGCGCAGGGCAGCAGCACCTCCAGCCCCTGCAGCACCTCCAGCTCCAGGGGCCCGGCAGCAATGGTGGGGGGCACTGGATGGGGCAGAAGGGCAGGAACAGCAATGATGGGGGGCACTGGATGGGGCAGAAGGGCAGGGACAGCAATGGTGGGGGCACTGGATGGGGCAGAAAAGCAGGGACAGCAATGATGAGGGCACTGGATGGGGCAGAAGGGCAGGGACAGCAATGGTGGGGGGCACTGGATGGGGCAGAAAAGCAGGGGCAGCAATGATGGGGGGCACTGGATGGGGCAGAAAAGCAGGGGCAGCAATGATGGGGGGCACTGGATGGGGCAGAAAAGCAGGGGCAGCAATGATGGGGGCACTGGATGGGACAGAAAATCAGGGACTTGCTCACAGCTCAGCAGCCACGTTTTGCTGAGAGGCGCTGGGGAGGGGCTGAGCAGAGCGGGGAGCACCGGGGCTCTGGTCGCTGCTGTACCTTGCACAATGAGCCTGGTCCGCCCCGCAGCGGTGCCCGAGGGGTTGCGGGCCATGCACAGGTAGGTACCAGCGTCCTCTGGGGCTGCTCGGAGGAGCCGGAGCTGCCCCCTGGGGAGCACCTTCAGCCCAGACCCTGACAGAAATGAGGGACAGGATGGGGCAGCACAGCTAAGCCAGGACACGGGTGGACGATGTGCAGGGACTGCTTTCCCTACGGAAGCGCCTCTTCCCAAGGAGTCTCCATGGAACAGCTCCAGCGGCCACCACACCCACCAAGGACAGCAGCCAGCAGGACCCATGCACAGTGACAAACCCCTGGCATCTAAACCTCCCCTTAGGTAGCAGCTGGCAGCACCAGGGGGCCGGCAGCAATGGGGGGGGGGGGGGGCACTGGATGGGGCAGAAGGGCAGGGACAGCAATGATGGAGGGCACTGCATGGGGCAGAAGGGCATGACACCCCCAAACCCTGCTCTGTATCAGCCTCAAGGCCCTGGCAGAGCCCCAAGCTTTTATTTGCTCCTCCAGCGTGCCTGGTAGAGAAATGCCACCAGCCACACAAGGGCACATGGGGCACCTGGCACTTCCACCAAGTGGACAGCAGCCAGCAGGACCCATGCACAGCGACAAACCCCTGGCATCTAAATCTCCCCCTAGGTAAAGGCTGGCAGGTGATGTAGGCTCTGCCAGCCCCCAGCTCACTCCTGCTCACCTCCAGTGATGCCAACACCATCCTTTTGCCAGGTGACCTCTGGCCGGGGGATGCCTGTGGCCTCACAGGACAGCACCACGCTGGAATTGACCATCACCATCACCATGCCAGGCAGGGGCTTCAGGGCAGGGGGCTCTGTGAAGGCAGGGAAGCTCTACCCCGGGCAGAGGGCGCAGGACCCGCAGCAGCAGCAGCCCGGAGCTGTGCTTACCGTGCACTGTGAGCCAGAGGTGCTTGCGGGCCGTGCCCGCGGCGCTCCGAGCCGTGCAGGTGTAGCGGCCGGAGTGGGCGGGCAGCGCCTGCCGGATCTCCAGGGCTCCTGCAAAACAGCAGCAGGCAGAGGGGAGGCGGCGGCGGGGCTGGCAGGGAGCCCTGTCCCCGCGGGGCTGTGCTGGGCCGGGCTGTACCTCGGGGCAGGACGCGGTAGCCGCCGCCTCTGCTGCCCAGCTGAGCCCCCCCCTTGCTCCAGGACACCGTGGGCGGGGGCACGCCCGAGGCGTAGCAGGTGAGGACTGCAGGGGACAGCCGGGTGACAACCACGTCCGTGAGGTCATCAGCGATGGTGGGGGGCACTGCAGGAAGGAGGGAGGGAGGTTGTGAGAAATCCTTTCCTTAAGATTTTTTTTTCCTGAGAAGCTGAGAAGCCTCAAGAACAAAATGTAACCAATGGTTATCTGCTGCTGTGGAATGCAACAGGTGCATCTGGGATTGGGCTCATGTGGTTGTTTCTAATTAATGGCCAATCACAGTCCAGCTGGCTCGGACTTTCTGTCCCAGCCACAAACCTTTGTTATCATTCTTTCTTTTTCTACTCTTAGCTAGACTTCTGATGAAATCCTTTCTTTTATTCTTTATCCTTTCTTCTTTCTTCTATATAGTTTTAATATAATATATATCACAAAATAATAAATCAAGCCTTCTGAAACATGGAGTCAGATCCTCGTCTCTTCCCTCATCCTAAGACCCCTGTGAACACCATCACAGGAGGTGGGCAGGGCTGCATGGCAAATGCTGAAGAGGATTCTGTCCCTGTTGTTATGGGCATGAGTATTTTTCTTCCCCTCTTGTCCACCCCCAAGCCCAGCTCTTGGGTGGGCACCCACCCAGTGTGGGGCTGGAGCACATCCATGTCACAGCCAAGGTGGTGACAGACCCTGGGAAAGCCACTCTCAGAAAGACCCCCAGCCCCAGGAGCTCACCATGGACAGACACCAGGAAGGTCTTTCGAGCCTCTCCAGCAGCGTTGGTGGCGATGCACTCAAACCTGCCCTCATCCCTGGGAGTGGGGCTGGAGATGAGCAGTGACCCTAAGGACTGCAAACTGTGCGGGCAGAGCACACACCAGGATCAGCCCTGTGCCCCAGGGAGCAGCAGGGGGGGCAAACCCCACCCTAGAGGGGAACCCTTTGGTGTACAGGTACCTGTAGGTGCCAGGTGGGAGGTGCAGGCTCAGGGGATGACCATCCTTCTCCCACCTGATGTGGGGCTCAGGGGACCCCCAGGCATCACAGCCCAGCGTGGCTGGCTGCTGAGCCAGCAGGGTGAGGTTGGAGGGCCCAGGTGTGATGGCAGGAGGGACTGTGGGAGGGCATGGCAGCCATGAGCAGTGCAGGGTTGCAGGAGGGTGAGCCCAGGAGGGATCCATCTGACTCTCTTGCTTACCCAGGACGTGGAGGTCCAGGCCTTTCCGGTCAGAGCCAGCAGGGCTGGATGCCATGCAGAGGTAATGACCCAAATCCTGGGCCTGGACAGGGTCAATTTGCAGGGAGCCACCTGGCAGGACCTGCAATCTGAGGAGGGAGAGAAGGTGAACCCTGTGGGAGCTCTGCATGGCCAGGCTGCATCACACAGGGAGCAGGGGTTGGGAAGGTGACAAGTGCCACTGTAGCCACATGCAGCTCTTGCCCTAAGCTGGTGTGAGGACAGAGCACAGCAATTCACAGGGTGACTGGCACACTAATCACCTACTGCTGTGGAGGCTGGCACGACCTGAGTGCCAGCTCTTGGTGCCACCAACCCACAGAGCCTCATACCTGTCACTGCCGGGCAGGGGCAGGAGCTGGCCGTCCTTGCGCCACGTCACCCGGGGCACGGGCCACCCCTGTGCCCGGCAGGGCAGCACGGCCGAGCTGTTCAGCAGCACCTTCACCTCCTGGGGGCCCGCCTGGATCTCGGGGGCCACTGTGGCAGCACCCAGAGACAGCACCGAGAGTGTGGGACAAGGCTGGGGGAGGGAGGGCACCAGCACAGAGCAGCACTGGGGGCTGTCCAGCCCTGCCACCCCTTCACCCGACCATAAGATACCCTATAACATCCCAAATCCTGGATTTAACAGGGAAGGGAAGGGAAGGGAAGGGAAGGGAAGGGAAGGGAAGGGAAGGGAAGGGAAGGGAAGGGAAGGGAAGGGAAGGGAAGGGAAGGGAAGGGAAGGGAAGGGAAGGGAAGGGAAGGGAAGGGAAGGGAAGGGAAGGGCTCACCGTGAACCCGCACCCGGCCATGGGGGCCGCTGTCCCCGGGGGCGGCCCTGCAGCTGTACTCGCCCCCATCTGCCGCAGCCACCGCCAGCACCTGCAGGAAACGCCCCTGGGCCAGGAGCTGCCTGCGGGCATCCTCCTAAAAGCAGCGGGAGCCGTCAGCAGGGACCCAGCATCAGCCCCAGCACAGCCCCGTGCTGCTGGTGACCGTGGCCAGGCTCTGACCATGAGTGTCCCTGTCCCCTCACAGGTACCTGCAGCACGGAGCCCTCCCGGTACCACTCGACGCTGGGGTGGGGCTCAGCAGCCTCTGGGCACTCCAGGAGGAGCTGTCCCCCTGGCACAGCCGTGATGATGGGGATCTCCCCGGCGCTGGCAGTGCTGGGGGGTGCTGTGGGACACGGCCCGGGGTTGTCAGGGTGGGCTGGACAGCCCCATCCCTGTCCCCATAAGTCATGCATAGGCCCCCACTCTGTAGGACGGTCACTGTGCTACAGATGCCTCTTTTGGAGCCCACACCAATCCCAAAAAGGGGGTTCTGGCTCTCTGGTCCCCCAGGGGTTCGAGCATCCTGCAGCCCTCCTGCAAGCCCCCTCCTGGCTGCTCTGCTGGGATCATGCTACCTTGGATGCTGACATGGAAGCTCCTGCTGTCCTCCCCTGCAGGGCTAGTGGCCAGGCAGGTGTACAAGCCAGCATCAGCCACCTGCACAGCCAGGAGAGGGGAAAAAGTGAGGCACAGAAAGAAAACCCAGGCAGGGAGAAAAAAGTGGAACTCCTACCTCAGTGCTGTCAATGTGGAGGGTG
This sequence comes from Molothrus aeneus, assembly GCF_037042795.1. Lineage (NCBI taxonomy): Eukaryota > Metazoa > Chordata > Aves > Passeriformes > Icteridae > Molothrus > Molothrus aeneus. The sequence goes on along the minus strand of NC_089664.1, from coordinate 6,638,574 downwards.
CTCTCATTCCCTGTCACGAGCGAGGGCCCTGCCAGCAGCTGTCCATCCTTCTCCCAGGTGACAGTGGGCATGGGGACACCCATCACCACACACCTGAGCCCTAGAGGGGTGCCCACAGCGATGGATATCTCAGTGGGATGGGACCCAGCCTCGACACGGGGTGGCTCTGCAAGGCACACAGCAAGGCAGGAGGGCTCATCCCCTCATTGCTCCTAAAAAATTGGCTCAGCTGCCCTTCCCAAATCCCAGAGGGATGACACGCACCCATCACCACGAGGTGGAAGGCTTTGCTGACCTCCCCCACTTCATTCACCACCAGGCATGAGTAAATGCCTGCATCAGCTGGTGCCACGGCCACCAGGCTCAGCTGTGGGCCCCCAGGCACCTGGGCCCTCTGCTGCCCCAGGGGCTCTCCGTTCTTCAGCCAGGTCACTGACGGTGCTGGGGACCCGGTGGCTTTGCAGGTGAAAGTGACATCGGAGCCCTCGGCCACCATCTGCTCCTCACTGCTCTCGGGGCTCTCCAGGACGGGGGGCACTGGGGAGAAAAGGCAGGTTCTGGACACCGGGGTGGGTTTGGCCACTCCCTACTGTCCTGAGTGTCACAGACATCTTTTATGAAAATCCTTTCCTGAAGATTTTTTCCTCCTGAGAAGCCTCAGGAGCAAAATGTAACCAATGGTTATCTGCTGCTGTGGAATGCAACAGGTGCATCTGGGATTGGTCTCATGTGGTTGTTTCTAATTAATGGCCAATCACAGTCAGCTGGCTCAGACTCTCTGTCCCAGACACAAGTCTTTCTTATTCATTCTTTATTTTTCTATTCTTAGCCAGCCTTCTGATGAAATCCTTTCTTCTATTATTTTAGTATAGTTTTAATATAATATATATAATAAAATAATAAATCAAGCCTTCTGAAACATGGAGTCAGATCCCCATCTCTTCCCTCATCCTAAGACCCCTGTGAACACGGTCACATCCCGCGAGCAGCCAGAGGTGGCTCAGTCCCCCTGCAGGAGGCTCTGGGGCTGCTCTGGGGCTGCTCCTGCTTTGCTCCCACCCCAGCAGTGGAGGAATGGCTCGGGACTGCTCGGGAATGGGCGCCATGCACAGAGTGTGCTCTGCCAACAAAAGCAGTGCCCAGGTGCCCCTGCCGTGCCCTCCCAGCCCCTGCCCTGTACCCTGGATCTGCAGGACGAAGCTGTGATCGGCCACTCCCGCCCGGCTGGAGACGATGCAGGTGTAGAGTCCAGCATCGGAGAGCTGAGCCTGGGAGATCCTAACGTGGGATGGGACACGGGGATGGGGAGGAGACATCAGCTCCGGGTGCCCGCCTGCTCCCCAGGGCGACACTGGAGGGTGCAGCAGTGTCCCGAGCACCAGCCCCGAAGCCTGACCGCGGCTGCAGGGTCGCTTCTCACCGGAGGACGTGCCCAGCCGAGAGCAGGGTGACACGAGGGGACAGGCGGAGGGGCAGCCCGTCCTTCAGCCAGCTCACATGCAGCGGAGGGGACCCCCGTGCCCAGCACTGCAGCGTCACCGCGGCGGACAGGACTGCGCGGGCCGCCTCCGGCTCACCATGGGCGCCTCCCTCGATACTGGGAGGGACTGGGAGAGGGGACACAGGGGCTGCTGGGGCGGTCGGGGCGGGGTGGCCCCGGCACTCCCCGCAGCTCCCAGCCCTGCTCACCCAGCACGTTCAGCGTGTGCAGCCGCGCGTCCTCGCCCAGGCTGTTCCGGGCCACGCACGTGTAATCCCCGGAGTCGGCGGCTCGCAGCCCCTCCAGGAGCAGGGCGCTGCCATCGGGGGACACCCTGCGTGGGGAGGGCGGGACGGTGACCCGGGTGCCCATCCCGTGGGGCACAAGTGCTCTGTGTGCTCAGTTTACAGCCAAGGATGAGGATTCTGGGCACACTGCAAGGTCAGGGACCCTGCAGGGTGACAGTGGCCATCCCAGACTTCCAGGTTTACCCCAAGATGACATTCTCCCAGCAAAGAGCAGGGATGAGCACATCCCAGACCAAGCAACAGGAAGAAGCAGCACAGCTCACCGTGCCCTGCCCAGCAATTTTGCCCATGAGGACGCTTGGGCATCCCCCCAAGACTCACCGGGCGTGTGAGGGCGGCTGCAGCCCCAGGGGCCGCCCGTCCTTCAGCCAGGAGATGTGAGGGCTGGGCTGCCCCTCTGCCCGGCACTCCAGCCTCACCCTGCTGCCCTCCAGCACGCTGTGCTCGCTGGGGTCCCCTGCACCGCTGATCCGGGGGGCCACTGCACGAGGGGAGAGGGAGGCTGAGGAGGAGGAGCAGGGGGAGGAAGGCTCGCCTCTGAGGCTCCACAGGGAGCTCAGCCTCTGAGGCTCCCCAGGCTGCCTCGGGGAAGCCCTACCTCGCACCAGCACCATGAAGTCCTTGCGTGTCTCGGCCCCCAGGCCCTGTGCCAGGCAGGTGTATCGGCCCTGGTGGAAGGGCTGCAGGGGGCTGAGCAGGAGCTGGGCCCCCCCGGACACCAAACCCTGCTCTGGGCTCACCTCTGCAAAGAGACACCCTGGGTGAGGGGGGCTGAGCAGGGCTCCTCCACTCAGCCCTCCCCAGGCTCATTGCTGAGCTTTCCCCCCAGACCCAGGTTTGGGGACACTGTTAAAGCAAAGCAAAGCAGGGTTTTTGCAGAGTTCACTGCTGGAGCCTTACAGGAGAAAAGAGACACTGGCTTGGGGGCAAACCCCTGTCCCAGCAAGCACCCCAAGGGCTGGTCCCCAGAGAGCTCACCCCCTGCATATCCCTCCATCATGCCCACATCCCGTGGCTTTGAGCCTCAGGAATGAACCTCAGGTCTCTCCTGAAAGCTTGCAGGGAACAGGCCAGACCCTTCATGCTCTGTCCCCTCTCTGGGCAGCCCTGAGAGTCTCTTGCAGCGGGGTTAGAAGTTGGGAAACTGAGGCAGGGCTGCTTGGAGGGGAGCAGCAGGGAGGCTGGCTGGGGGTGGCAGGCTGGCACAGCGATCCCCTGCACACACACCCAGCGGGTGCCCGTCCTTCAGCCAGGTGACAGAGGGCACAGCCACACCGGTGACAGGGCAGCTCAGCACCAGGGGTGTCCCCATGTCAGCTTCCAACGTCTCCTGCTGTGGGTCTCGGGTGCCTGGGGGTTCTGAGGAGGATGAGCAGGGACAGGGGTGTGAGACAGAGCCGGTCTCACTGTCAGCTCGGGGGAGAGCTCCTGACTGAGCCCTCAGCACTCACCATGGATGGTGAGGATGAAGCTCTTCTGGTCCTGGCTGGCCACGTTCAGTGCCATGCACGTGTATGTGCCTGAGCTGGAGAGCTGCAGGCCAGGGAGCTGCAGCACCCGAGAGCCTGGAAGAAGAGGAGAGCAGGGAATCAGGACAGCCTGGAGCAGAACCAGGTGACTGATCCCGCAGCACCCGGCCAAGCTCCATGCAAAAGGAGTCTGGCCATGGAATTCCCATCTTTGAGATCCAAAGCCTTGCTGTGTCCCGCAGGAAGGAGCACTGAGCTCCCAGGGAGCAGCAGCGTGGAACTCTGCAGGATGCAGCCCTTGGTCCTCTCCAGAGAGGATCACTCAGCATTGTGTCATTAGTGTGTCATTAGCATGTCATTAGCGTGTCACACAACACAGAGGCTGAGCTGGGGACCCACCGTGGCATCCAAAAAGGGGGATTAGGGGAGCAATGATCCTGGCTGATCCCAACACACCTCGGGTGACAGTCCCCTCCTCTCCGAGCCGCAGGACGTGGCCGTCCTTGTACCAGGTGATCTCTGCAGCCGGGTGGGGCTGGATGTCACACACGAGTGAGACGCTGCCATTGACAACGCCATCGACCTTCTCGGGGTCTGCAGCCACACTCCAGGGAGATTCTGCTCCAGTGCACCCAAAAGACAGCGCCAGAGGGGAGCCATCACCGTGGGGGCTGATGCCTCCCCAGGAGGAAGCACACAGGGAGCCTTTAGCCTGCTCAGCCTCCTCACACAGGGTGAGCGTGACCAGCACAAAGGGACAGAGGCAGCCACGCAGTTCCAGAGCCAAAGGGAACTCCAGTTGGTGGAGAAAGAGGAGGAGGGCAGTAAATCAGTGACCCAGGGAAGGGGAGATGCCTTACCCTGCACAGAGAGGGCAAAGTGCTTCTCAGCTGAGCCAGCTGGGTTCTCAGCCACGCACGTGTAACTCCCAGTGTCACCCACCTCCACCATTGCCACCTGCAGAGGGGGAGCAGAGCACCACTGAGGGCTGCCCCAAGCTGGGGAGGTGCTGGGGCTCCCATGGGGACCTTGGTGAGACCAGGGCAGCCACCTTTGTGAGGAAAGGATGCCCCATCCCCTCCATCCAATGTCCCCTGGGTCTCTCCCCAGCACAGCCACCTGCTGTGGGGAACACCAACCTGCAGGAGAGTGCCACCCTCCAGGAGCTGGTGCCGTGGGCCAGCCTCTATGGGGACATCATTCCAGAGCCAGGACACCGTGGGCTCTGGGTGCCCAGTAGCTTCACACTCAAACTGGACAGTGCCATTGATGGTGGCCGTCACCTCCTCCTCCAGGTCCTCTGTGCCACCACGGATGGCTGGGGCAGCTGGGAGCAGCTGGTTATGGGGCTGCCACGTGCCTCAGCCCAGTGTCCCCTGTCCCTATACTCACTGAGCACCTCCAGCTCGTAGTGCAGGCGGTCCCGGCCTGCAGTGTTGGCCGCCTCGCAGGTGTACCTGCCCCTGTGCTCCTCCTGCACCGCCTGCAGCTGCAGCACCCGGCCCCCTGTGGCACAGGACAGGGCACAGGGCCTGTGGGATATCCCCCAGCCCTGCCCTGCACAGCCCCAGTGACTCAGAGGTCCCAGGGGTGCTGTGGGTGGTGGCAGCAGGAAGGGGACAGGATCCATCCTCCCCCATGCTATGGATGCTCTCAACCCACAAGGCTGCAGCAGGACCACCCCCAGGCCCCACAGGGGGGTTCACACCCACTGCCCATTACCTTGCAGCATCAGCACCCCCAGGCCAGGGGAGAGGGGCTCCCCATCCTTGTACCAAGTGAGCTGGGGGGGTGGGATGGCACTGGTGTCACAGTAGAGAGCGGTGGGCTGGCCAAGGACAGCCTGTCGGTGCTCTGTCACCTCCCCATCCTGGTCCTCCTCCCGATAAAAGATCTCAAGGGCTTCTTTGGGGCCTGTTTGCTGCTGGAAGATGGGGGGCACTGCGGGGACAGGCTGTGGTCAGCTGTGGGGAACGGGGACATTGATCCCCAGGTGCATCCACAGCACCTGCCCTCACTGCAGCTGAGGAGATGTTTGTTGTTTTCCAGCAGGCTTTAACTTTTTTTCCTGCTCACTTTTAACTTTTCCTTCTCTGCTCCCACAAGTGGCCCTGAGGACCCCCTGCCCTTGCTGAGACACCCCCTGCTCTGGGTGCTGGCTCTCTGCCCAGGGCTCACCTTGGATGTGCACAATGAAGTCCCTGTCATCTTCACCCACAGCATTGGTGGCCACACAGGTGTAGTGCCCTGAATCCGAGACACCAGCAGCTTGGATCTGGAGGACCTGCCCCTCACTGAGGATCTGGATGTGTTCAGAGCTTTCCAGAAGCTGAAGGGAAGAAAGAGAAGGGCAGGAGGAGGATTACACACCCAGGAGTGGGGCAGAGCCCAGCCAGCTGTGTAAAGGGTATCTTCCCACTCCATCCAGCTGGGACAGTCCTGGGACAGTCCTGGGACAGTCCCAGCTCCTCCCTGGTCACAGCTGGACCTCACCTGCTTGTCCTTGTACCAGTGGATGGTTGGCTCGGGCACAGCCCAGGTCTCACACTCCAGCACCACTGTGCTGTTCACCCTGGCTTTCACCTCTTTCACAGCAAATTCCCCCAGAGGATCCTCTCTGGCAATCCAAGGAGGAACTGGTGGGGAAAGACAAAGGGAAGCAAAAGGCAGCCAAAGGAAGCAGCACTGGGCTGGTTACAGTGGTGGGGTCACTGCAGGAATTAGGAAGGATGTGGGGAGCTCCCTCACCCAGGACTTTCACAGCATAGCTCTTCACAGCCTCCCCATCCTCACTGGCCACGATGCAGCTGTAGGTGCCTGTGTCCTCCTCCTGGGCATTCAGGATCTGCAGCCCATGGCCACCTGGACAAAGGGGGTCTCCTGAGAGGGCTGCTGCTCACAGCCACAGCTCTCTCTCCCCATGCAGCACCTGAACGCATCCCTAGGGATCTGCTGAGCACCTGCAAGCCTGGCTGGAGGGAGCCTGATGCTCTTCTAGAGCCCAGTCCCAGGTTTGTAAAAACCAGCACTGAGGAGTCTTGTTATTATCAGAGGATGCAGCACTTGGAGGAGCAGCATCCAGCTGATCCCTGAGCCCTCAGGTCCCGCAGGATGATGATTTCTCACCTTCTCACTGTGCTGCACCCCTGCCAGACCAAGAAAAGGCCCCACTCCCCAGGGCATGCACAGCAAGGGGCCACCACAGTCATGCAGAGCCAGGGAACAGCAGCACAGTACCAGGGAGCAGGAGGACATTTCTGGATGCTTTGAGAGGAACCTGGTCCTTGAGCCAGGTGATGTTGGGAGATGGGTATGGCAGGGCCTCGCAGAGCAGGGAGATGGGGTTGTTGATGATCACTGTCACCTCTTCTGCAGAATCATCTTGAGCAGAGGTGGGACTGGCTGCAGAGACGTGGTTGTGTGTTAGATCAGCACTGGCACACACACTTCAGCTTCCCAGTGCTTCATCCCCCCACCAGAGAGCACGATCCAAGTTCAGGCAGTTGGAATTGACCCAGCCTGTGCCAGCTTCAGACTCTGCCCTGCCCTGCTGCCCTCCAAAACCACAGAGACCCAGAAGACACATCCCCCCTTCCACAAGCCACCATCACAGATGGATCCTGCACTAAGCAGGTGCTTTCTGCTCCTCCAGGAGGTCTCACAAGGGCTTTGGGACAGGTCCCTGACACGCTTTGGCTGCAGGACTAAGGGATCCTCCCCACCTACCTGGGGCAGGCCATTAAAACCCACTAAGTCTGCTCACACCTGAGACCCTGCCTCCATCCAAAGGCATCTCATACCCAAAACATCCAGCAGGTAATTCTTGGTCTGATTTGCCACAGAGTTGGAGGCCACACAGGAATAGAGACCAGCATGGGCCAGGGAGGCTTGGGGGATGTGGAACAAGGACCCATCAGGGGAGATGGAGAAGGTGCCAGGGAGAGGGTGGTTGTCTTTCATCCAGGTGATCTTGGGTTGTGGGTTGCCTGTGAGGGATGGAAAATGGGCTTTGGCCTTTGTGTGAAGTTTTTCCATGTGTGAGCACAGCCTGGCTGGGATCACTGTCAGAGCTTTTCTGAAAAGCAGAGACATCATCCCAAATCAACATTATCATGATCTGGATCAGGATTTTAGAAGCTGCTGGATGAGCCAGCAAGAAGAAAGAACTGTCCTGAGTGGGAGGTGATTAATTATTCCCATCACTAAAGGGAGAAATGAGATTAGAGAAGTTTTAGCTCCATTTGGGAAAGATTGGATCTTCCAGTGTGGAACAGGCTCCCCACATGGGCGTCCCCTCCCCAGCCCTTCCCGGACAGCACAACTGCAGAGCCAGGAACCATCCCAACCGAGCTCTGCAGCCCATTTCAGCTGTTTCCATGTCTCTGCCTGGAGCCATCCCTTTGTTCCACACCCCAAAGTGAGACTCAGGTCTGCCCCTGGGCCCCATCTCCCCCTTGCTCATGCCACCTCCCTTCCCCACTCGATGCTCACCTGAAGCCAGGCAGGACCAGGTGACAGCGTGGCCCTCGGGCACCTTGAAGGTGTCTTCTTCATCTGCATTCTCAATGTGGGGAGGAACTAGGAACACAAGCCCCCAGGGATTTCAGCAGCTGGCCAGCTTGGCCTCTGAGCTCACATCCTAAGGACTCCAGCACACCCAGCATGGCCAGTCTTAACTCATGTCTGTTCCTGCAAGGGTGGAGCTCTGAAACCCCAGCAGGAATCCTGGAGGAGACAGAAGAGCCCTCCTTACCTAGGACCTCCACATAGAAATGCCTCCTGGCCTCCCCAGCTATGTTGCTGGCCAGGCAGGAATAGTGACCACCATGCTGGGCTTGTGCATGGGTGAGCCTGAGCAGCCAGCCCCCTGGAAGGACAGAGCAGAGGGGAATCAGGGCCTGGATCCAGGTACCAGCACATGCCAGCTGGATGGGAGGGGTGTTTGAACTGTGCTCCTGTGGGGCTGTAGCTCCACCATGAGTTTGAACTCATCAGTGTTGGGGCAAAACACGTTCCCAAAGCAGACCTCTGACCTGAAAGCAGCTGTGTGTGCTCGCTGGGGGTGACAGGAGAGCCATCCCAGAACCAGGTGATGCTGGGCTGGGGAATGCCAGTGGCCTCACAGGTCAGAGTCAGGGATCCTTGCAGGGAAACGCTGACATTGGTTGTCAGTCCTGATCCTTGAATGAACTCAGGAGGAACTGGGGATGCAAAAGGAGATGGACACTCATTTGCAAAGCAGCTGGGACATCAAAGGAGCAAAGCAAGGAGGGGAGAACTGGGTGAACCTGGGTTTTCCCACCTTCTTGCTTTGTCCAGTTTTAGGACATGAACCCAGAAGGATCATTAACATCACCTGGAGATGGTGACTTTAAAGGTGTTGTGGGACAGGTGACCCACAGCAAGTATGTGCCACTTACCTGCACACCTGAGCCCAGGCTTACAGGCTCACACTGGGATGGCCTGAGCCACCCCAGAACTTTTATAACTCAAGTGACCTTGACCCATGAGGTAGTAGAGGACTTTATATGAGATGATCTGCTGTGATGGCTCTGGAAAGAAACTCCTACTTGTTGGACACAGCTCTACAGCTATTCCTGAAGCAAAACCCTGGGACCTGCTGGATTGTCCAACACCTGCTGCACATCAAGTTACTCCCCATCACCACCCTCCTCATCCTGCCTGCATCCACCCCACCCCCAGCCCCATCCCACATCCTTACCATGCACCACAACTTCAAACTCCCTCTGCTCCTGCCCCTCTGTGTTGGCAGCCAGGCAAGTGTAGTGTCCTGCATGGGCCACCTCTGCCCTGGGGATGTGCAGCCTCCTCCCCTGCTCTGTGAGCAGGAGCCCATCCCCAGCAGCCACGGGCTGCCCGTCCTTCACCCACGTCACCCACGGGGCTGCTGTGCCCATGGCCTCGCACTCCAGAACTGTCTCACCACCCTCGATGACAGAAACCTTCCTTGGGGTGCTGCTGCTGCTGCTGCCCTGGGGCCTTGGCAGTGCTGTGGGCAGAGGGACAGGGGGTGGAGGGGATGAGCAGCAGCTCCCTCAGCCATGGGGCAAATCTGACCCAGGGAGCAGCATCCCTTCCAAAATATCCAAGGAAATGGCTTTAGGGTCCAGCTGGACCTTGCACTGAGAGAAGTCCCAACAGCTCCAGCTGCCCCCACAGGTCTCTGGTGCCCCATGCTCACCTTGCACCTCCAGGTGATGCTCCTTGCTGCTGCTGCCAGCAGCATTCCTGCACTCACACGTGTACGTCCCCTGGTCCAGCAACTCCACCTTCTCCATGTACACCACGTTCCCCCCTGGGGACACCAGCTTTGGGCTCCCTGGCTGGCTGGAGAGGGGCTCACCTGCCCAGGGAAAGGGACAGCAGCTTCCCCTCAGGCTCCCAGCAGGACAAATTCCCACCCACAAGCTGGATTCTGCTCAACAACAAGCACTCCTTGCTCCAAGGAGAACAACGGCTGGGTCAGCCCATGTGGGGAGAGATGAGGCTGAGGAACAGGGCCCTACCATCCTTCCACCAGCTCAGGGTGGGCAGGGGGGTCCCATGGCACTCGCAGGCCAGCTGCACAGGCTGTCCCTCCTGCACGGACACGGCCTCGGGCTCCGGCCAGGAGAAGGATGGAGGCACTGCAGGGATGAGAGGAGCAGCTCATTGATGGCACTGGGCAAGAGGAGAAGGGCAGCTTGGAGCTCCATCCTGCTGGATACACACCCCCTGCAGCCCTGCTGGGTGCCACAAAAACCCCAGCGACATTCCCCTGCCCTGGCTCCATGTGCAAACAATAATCTTGTCTCTCCAGCCAAGCGAGGGATGCTTTTAATTGCACGTGGCCCACAGCAGAGGATGACCAAGCATCCCACACACAAGCCAAGGTCAGGTTGGCCAGACACAGCCTTATTAGGCAGCCCTGCTCACTGAGAAGGTTACCCAACTCTTTCCATTACTGGGTGATGTTCTCAGCTGCTCATAAATACAGCTGGCTGGAAAATGGTAACTCCTTCCCATGAGGGATATCAGTTTGGAGAAGAAAAGCCTCAACACCCAGAAACCCTTGAAAAACAAAAACAGCAGAACCCAAACAATGCACCCGAGCCAGGACGGCAGACGTGCAAACATTTCCCTGGGAAGAGATTGCAGGAACAAGCCCAGAGCAGGAGAACTGGATCTTCTCCACGCCCTGGCCACCTGCCTGCAGGACTTCCACCAGCTAGAGCATCCCTGGGAAAAGCCAGGGCCTGGCTCAGCCCCCGGAGCTGTGGACATGCTGAATGGTCTGGGAAGCTGCAGGGGTGCTTGGATCAAGGGAGAAAAAGCATCCAGTGCCTGTCTTGGAGCCACCACTGAGTCTGGGGGGACAGAAATGTCACCAGGCACACGGGGTGCAAAAGGGACAGGGTGGGTGGGTGACCCTGTAATGGGGACCTGGAAATACCCATCCATGGGGCCATGGCTTTCCAGGATATCATTTGAGATGAACACAGGGGATTGCATGGCTGGAATTACAGATGAAGCAGAGGACAGGGTTCTGCTAGAGCCATCTCCCAGAGATGTATCCTGAGGGCTGGGACAACCCCACCGGTGCCACACGATATTCCAGGGGAGATGGAGAGATGCCCCCATCTCTCAGGAAGCCGCCCCAGCTGCACTCACCGGTGACCCGCAGGCTGTACCGGAGCTCAGCCAGCCCGGCCGCGTTGGAGGCCACGCAGCGGTAGCTGCCGGCATCGGAGAGCCGGGCACGGGGCAGCTCCAGGCGCTGCCCATCCCCGGACAGCGCCAGCCCCGCTCCGGCCCAGAGCCGCTCCTGCCCCTTGTACCAGGCGATGTCTGCAGGGCAGCAGAGAGCTGAGCTGGGAGGAACGATGCTGCTGTCCCCCTCAGCCAGGGAAAAGCCCACGGATTCGCGAGCAGGAGCTGAGGACAGGATTGACTCACCGGGAGCAGGCAGCCCCGAGGCCAGGCATTCCAGGGATGCCGAGCCGTTCTCGGGGATGGCCAAATCCACCGCGCTGGGTTCGATGGTCGGAGGCACTGCAACCCAGCAGCCCCTGTCAGCGGCTCTGTCTGCCTGCAGCCAGCACAGGGCAGAGCCCTGGGGCACAGCCAGGCTCACCCAGGGCTCCTGGCACAGCAGCAGCCAGGGGCTACAGCTCAGTCCCTGCTCTGGGAGGGGACCACATCCCCCCACGGTGCCACCACTGCTCCCCAAACTAGCCAGAGGTTTGGTCCCTGCCTCGATGAGACATCCATTCTTCCCAGGCAGGGATCTCTGTGCTCAGCTTCAGAGCCACGTCCTGCTGGTGGAGGGGAAATGGGGCTGGGGGAGGACCCTCCAGCAGGAAACACCAGTCAAGGATTTACTGTGCTGCCAATGCCATCACCTCTCAGCTTCATTGACCAAGGACAAGATCCTGAGGGATCAAGCCAGTGACCCTGCTCCTACCAAAAATCTGGGCCAAGAACTCCCACCTCTTTGGGCAGCCACATTCCTCCCAACACACAGGAGATGGACAGCCCCCCTCACCCCAGATGCTGCACTCACCATGCACTGAAACCTGCACCTCTGCCTGGGCCAGCCCTGCCCAGGTGCTGCCCTGGCAGACGTAGAGCCCTTGGTGACCAAGTCCCACTCGTGTGAGCAGCAGAGTGCCACCATCCTCGGACACCACCACTCCATCCTGTCCCTCCAGAGGGTGCCCATCCTTCAGCCACCTGCGGGCAAGGGGACGGGCAGCAAGTCCTGCCACCACCCACACCCTGTCTCTGCACACCAACAGGGCGAGCAGTGGGCTGCTGGCAGCAAGGACTGTCCCCTTGTCCCCTGGAATGGGGTTGGCAGTGCCTGCAGGGGACACCAGGGACAAGGAGAAGGAATGGATGCCTTCACCCTAAGGGTCACCCCTAGCACCCATCCTGGGAGCACAGGGAGCCTCAGCAGTGCAGCACTCACTGGATCTGGGCTGGGGGGATGCCCCTGGCGTGACACTGAATCCTCAGGGAGGTGTTGGCAACAGCTGCCAGGTGCCTTTCCCCATCACCAATCCACAGCTGGGGGGGAGCTGGGGGAGAGGGGACCTCAGGCTGTGACCACCCTCGGTCTCTGGCACAGGGGTGTGAGGCAGCCAAGGGTTTGGAGGGTTAGGGGCACATGGGCAGGGTGTTTGAACCTTGCACGTGCAGGCTGTAGCTGAGCGAGGCGTTCCCTGCAGCGTTGGTGGCCGTGCAGGTGTAGAGGCCATTGTCTGTCACCTGGGGCTCAGCCAGGTGCAGGGATCCTGAAGGGAGGACACTGAACCTTGGGGGAGAAGGAACAGAAAAGCTGGATGGGAGAAACAGCCATGTCATCCATCACCCAACCCTGAGCAGGAGCTGAGGGCTCAGAGCTCACCATCACCCCAGGACAGCCAAGAGAAGGTCACCATGGCCACCTCCCACTCAAAGAGGGTGGCACTGTCACAGACATATTTTCTGAAAAATACTTTTGCTAAGATTTTTCTCTTGAGAAGCTGAGAAACCTCAGAAACAAAATGTAAACAATAATTATTTCCTGCTGTAGAAAGCAACAGGTGCATCTTTGATTGGTCTCATGTGATTGTTTTTAATTAATGGCCAATCACAGTCCAGCTGTCTCAGACTCTCTGGTCAGTCACAACATTTTATTATTCTTTTCCTTTCCTTGCTAACCTTCTGATGAAACCCTTTCTTCTATTCTTTTATTATAGTTTTAATATACCATTTTCTTTTAATATAATATATATCATAAAATAATAAATCAGCCTTCTAAAACATAGAGTCAAGATTCTCATCTCTTCCCTCGTCCTGGGACCCCTGCAAACACCACCACAGTGGCACAGCTGCCCATGGGGGCAAATCCCCTTTGCTCAGCCCCTGCACGAGCTCAGCACGAGGCAGCACATGAGCTCAGGGGGATGGAGGAGGACCAGGGTCCCCCCAGAGCTCAGTCCCTGCAGCTGGAGCTGGCCCTGCTCTCATTGCCAGCCCCATCTGTGCTCCACAGACATAACATCATCTCAGCCCACGGCTGCAGATTCCTCCTGCTGTGCTCCCATAAATCACCCAGCATGGACAGGCCAGCTGAGATGTGGGGAGCAGCACAGGTCAGCCAGGAACAGCCATGGCAAAGCAGGCATGAACAGCAAGGCAATGCATGCCCCAAGAAGAGCAAAACCAAGCTGCCTTCCTGCTTCCCCAGGCCACAGCCATCCTCAGGGACAGGTAAGAAGTGTTTAAGCCCAAGACCAGGGCCCGTGGCTTTAGGGATCCCTTCCAACATGGTGCTAACACATGGGGAAAACATTGGAAGACCAAGACACCAGATAACCTGGAGAATGGTTGGATATGAGTTTATCCTCACCCACCAAATCACATTAACTGACTGTCCCATGGCTGTCATCAGCTTCAACGCCATCTACAAATTGATTTGTCCCTCCAGAAGTCACTCACTGGAACTGAACTGGCCTAAAACCCCACATCCCAGGGCAGACAAAGCCACTGCTGGGCTAAAAACTGTGTTTGTGCCAAACCTTGTCCCAAGAAGCACCAGGCCCTGGTCCAACACTTCCCTCAGGGATTCACCATCCCCAGGCACATCCTTGACCTTGTGACAGCACAAGGCAGGAATGTGCAGGAAGGCAGACAGACAGACAGCAGACTGAGGAGCTGCACTGGAGCTGCCTTTCCTTCCCAACCCCGTGTCCAGGGTAGGCACATGAATGATGGGAAGCAGCTGCTTGGTCCCAGATGTTTGGAAGATGGAAGAAAAGCCTGGTGCTCTCCAAGGAGAGCAGAGCTAATGCAGCCCTGCTCACTGCCTCAGCTCCTGCATTGCCCACAGGATGCCAGGGGTGCCCTTCACGTCCCCCTGCCAAGCAGCTCAGTCCCTTCATGGACCTGGCATCTCTCTGAAGAGACACAAAATCCCTGGAGATGGTGGCCCCAGCACCCAGAACCCTCCTTACCTGGTGCTGGCGAGGGGCAGGGGCTGGGGCTGCCGGCTCCACACCACCAGGGGAGGGGGGAATCCTTGGGCCTCGCAGGGCAGGGTGGTCTCCTGCCCCAGCACAGCCAGGATGGGGACAGGGTCTGATGTCTGTGATCCATTCACGCTGATCCTGGGCTTTGCTGCATGGAGAGGGGGCACAGCTGGTGCAGGGACACTTCAGGTGCCCCACAGCCCTCGCTGCTCCTCTTCCCATCCTCCAAACCCATCTGGCACCTGGATTGGTGCTCCAAGGATGCCAGGAGCATTCCCAGGTCATTCTCTCTCCCTCCAGACCCCTCTGGAGCTGTCCTGAGCACTCACTGCTGATGGAGAGCTGCATCTCCCGGCTGGAGAACCCTGCTGCACTGGTGGCTGTGCAGAAGTAGGTGCCAGCATCCCCAGGGGACGATGAAGGGATCAGGAGAGTCCCATTGGGGTCAAGCTGGTAGTGTGGGCTCGGTGAAATAGGCTCTGTGCCCTACAGAGGAAAGGGAAGGGAGAAAGGCAGAGATTCTCCCATGAGCTGAGCATCCTAAAGGCAAGAAGAGAGCTCTGGACACATCAGGGCAGGCCACACCCTGGTCCCAGCTCCCCAGGGCACTTGGTGCCACCTCCCCAGGCAGCCACAGCCACTCTGGAGAGCTCTACCCCTTCAAACACATTTCCCTGAACCCGAGGATGGCCCCAGCCGGGCTGGCAGGGGCACACAGCCCCCTGTCCCTGTCCCCTACCTTGGCCCAGGTGACAGTGGGGGGTGGCACGCCGGTGGCATTGCACTGCAGGGTGACAGCAGCTCCCTCGGTGGCAGTGACCAGAACAGGGCCAGGCTCAATGCTGGGAGGAGCTGGGAGGGAAGAGGAGCCTCGTCCTGCATGGCCAGGGCCACATCCAGCATGGAGAGCACCTGCCCTGTGTCACTGCTCAGAGGGGACACCCAGCTCCCTGCCACTCACCGTGGATGACCAGGGCCACGTCCTGCCTGTGCGAGCCGAGGGCGTTGGTCACCTCACAGGTGAAGGTTCCTGCGTCCCCCTGGGACACCTGCTCCACGTGCAGGCTCCCATCAGCCCGCATGGAATAGCGGCCACCCGGGGCTACCTGGACACGGGCAGAGAGCAGGGACAGGACAGGTGGCAGGGTCAAACACCAACACATCCCTGCATCTTTGGGGCACATCCAGAAATGAATCCTTGAGCAGCACTCTGATGTGGAGATAAACCCACGGTGCCTTCCCAACACAAATGCTCTGCTGGATTCTTTCACTGGCAGCTTTCGCCCCAAAGGCTGGGGGAGCCATCCTGCAGTGAAGCCCTCCCAGGGGGCAGGTGCCCACCCACCCACCCAGCCAAGATCCCAGCAGGCTTAGAATTCTCACCATCTGCCCATCCTTCAGCCAGCGGCGGGCTGGGAAGGGGCTCCCAGCCAGGATCACACAGGGCAGGGACACGGGCTGGCCCAGCAGCACACGGACCACGGGGGATGCAAGGGCTATTTCTGGGGCTGCTTGAAAGGGGGAAAGAGAATCAGCATTAATCAGTGATAAACTGGCCAGGAGCACTCAGGAGAATGGAGGTAGATCACCTTTGTTCCAAGGTCTGGATCCTGGCTCAGCATAAGCCAGCTCTGATTCCACTCCCCAGGAATTTGGGGATATTCACTGCAGTGTGAGTCCGTGGCAGCACATGAAGCCAAAGAGGGCTTGCAAGGGCATTGCCCAAACCCTGCCCTGGGGTCTCTGAGCATTCACTGTGGCCAGCTCAGGACCAGAGACAGCTGCTCTGGTCTCTGCCCTCACCCCTGCCGGCTCACTGGGATGGATTCACGAGCAAAGCACTGAAAAACAAACCCTGTCCCGTGACTGTGAGCTTGATCTCTGCCTGGATCTTCCCAAACTCGTTCTGGGCTTCACAGATGTAGATGGCTTGGTCATCCAGCGAGGCACCTGCAGCACAGTGGGAAGAAGCCTCAGCCTGGTGGGGCTGGAGAGCCCTGAGCAAGCTCCAAGGCAGGGACCACCCTCCCCTGCCCCACCACCATCTCCAGTGGGGACAGACTGCTCAGAGCTGGATTCTTGCAGGCTGTTACTGCACACCAGAGTTAAAAATACAAATAAATGCATGCACACTCAGCTCTTACTGTCAATGAGGAGCTGGGCAGTCTCCAGCTGGCTGGAAACCTCCCGTGGGCCCTGCCAGCCCACCACAGGCTTCCCGTCCTGCCGGGACCAGGTGACCTGTGGCAGGGGAGATCCCTCCACACGGCATGGCAGGCTCACTCTGTCCCCAACCTTGACCTCCACGTCGCCCAGGGGCTCAGGAAAGTGAGGGGCAGCTGGAGGAGAGAGCAGCAGAGAAAGGGCTCAGGCAGGTCCAGCATCCCCACAGCTGAGCCTGGAGAAGGGATGGGGCTGCAAAACCAATGGGCTGGGTGCCCTGACAAGTTACAAGACCCACATTTGGTGCTTTTCCAAAGCTGACAGAGCCTTTGCAGTTTCTACCTCTTCCAGTTACACTCATCAACCCCTGGCTCAGCAAAATAACTTGCACTTTTCCACCTTTAACTACTTTAAACCCTGCTGCCCTCAATGCAGAGCCTTCCCTCCTCCTCCTCATGCTCTTTCATCCCTTCTGCCTCCAGCAAAAGATTTCCACCTGCATTTTCAGACAGACAAAAGTCAGCCCCCACCTCTGCCTAATCCCACTGCATGCACTTTGCATCCCCAGCTGCACCCCAAGACCTCATGTCCCTGTGCAGAAACAACTGCCTTGTCTTTTCCCACTTGCTGAGCCTCCTGCATCTTCCCAAAGCTTGGAATTCCTGTGCCAAGCACCAACACCTCCCTGCTGGGAAGCCTTGGAAAGCAGCAAAGGGGAGCTGAGGCACCAAGCCGAGCTGTGGAAAAGGCTCGGGTCCCACGGTAGGACGCAGCAGGGCTTACATCCGACGGCAGGACTTACATCCCACGTGCAGCACGGTGCTGTCCGAGGCAGTGCCCGCCTCGCCCAGGGCCCGGCAGCCGTAGAGCCCCGCGTCCTCCTCCCGCACCGCCTGCAGCCGCAGCACCGCCCGCTGGCTGCCGGCCGGGAACGCGGCCAGCGCCTGCTCCCCTGCCAGAGCCCCGTGTCAGCGCCTCGGTGGGCTCCTGCCGTGCCACAGCCACGGGCGGTGTCCCCGCGGGGCGGGGGAGGGGGCCCGGTGAGGGCCCCGGTCTCACCTTTGTGCCACACGATGCGGGGCGGGGGCCACCCTGAAACCCAGCACTCCAGGGTGACATCCTCGCCCACCAGCACCTTCAGGCTGGGCGTCACTGCCAGGATGGCAGGGGGTTCTGTGCCGTGGGGAGAGGTGAATTTGGTCACCCTCTGCTGCTCTGGGGGCAATGCCATGCAGCCCAAGGGGAACCCAGAGCCCTGGGAGCTGTCCCCAACACCTTTATAACACACATCCCCATCCCCAAGGTGCTGTCCCCCAGTGCCTTTTATCACACACATCCCCATCCCCAAGGTGCTGTCCCCCAGTGCCTTTTATCACACACATCCCCATCCCCAAGGTGCTGTCCCCCAGTGCCTTTTATCACACACATCCCCATCCCCAAGGTGCTGTCCCCCAGTGCCTTTTATCACACACAGCCCCATTCCCACTGTGCTGACCCCAACACCCTTTATCACACACAGCCCCATTCCCAGTGTGCTGCCAGGGATCAGGTACCAGTGAACTCCAGGGTGACCACTTGCTCATCCCAGCCCAGAGTGCTGCTGGCATAGCAGCTGTAATTCCCTGCATCCTCTGGGACAGCAGACCTGATGTGCAGGGAACCCTCAGCATCCCTGAAAACCCTGCAGCAAATGGGAGAGAAAGGGAGAAATGAGCCCTGTGGAAACAGGGATGATGGAAAATGTGTTGATATAAATAAGCAGGTTTCAGGCCATGCTGGGCATGTGGTGGATGTGGGTCAGCACTTAGAGCCAGCTGCTGCAGGGAAGGACTTTGCTTTGAAACAGGGAAAAGCACTGAGAATTGGGCTTGTGAGATGAAAAAGCCTTCACCAAAGTGAACCCCTGCACTCACAGCCTGACACGGGCAGGAGTTGAAAGGCAAAAAGCAGAAGAAATTAAGGGGAAGTACAAGGAGTATTTTGAGACCTGAGCTCACACCAGGTGTGCAAAGTGGGGACAGTGACCTGGATAAGGCAGGACAGTTTAAAAATAAATGTAGGAAATTAAGGCCAGCAGCATGCCAAGCATCTCAGGAGCAGGGGCTGGGATACTGCAATGCCTCCCTCTTTCCAGGGCTATGGCAGCCCCAGGCCTCCCTCCCCTCACCTCGTACATCCCTGCAAGGGGACCCCCATCCCTGTGGGACAGGCAGGATGGAGGCTCCGGGCTCCCCAGGGTTACCTCTCATCCTGCTGCAGTGGCCAGCCCCAGTGCCTCCAGGTGGTTTGGGGCTGGGGGTGGCCCCCGGCCGTGCAGTTCAGCCGCAGCTCCTGGCCCCTGCTGAAACGCTGGGGACTGGGGTCCACCTTCACCCACGGCGCTTCTGCACGGGGTTGGAGCAGGGCTCAGCCTCCAGGTGCCATTCAGCACCCTCGCCCAGGCCAGGCTCCCACACAGGGGCACAGCCTACCCTGGATGAAGAGCCACAGCGAGGCAGTGGCAGTGCCACGGGCGCTCTGTGCCACACACTCGTACAGGCCCCCATCCCCCGGCTGCACGTGGCTGATCTCCAGAGAGCTGTTCTGCAGCAGCCGGGTCCTGCCGTCCCCTGGCTGTGCCACCTTCCCATCCCAGCTCCAGGTCAGGTTGTAGGGCACATCCCCCAGCACCACGCAGGACATGACCACGTCTTGGCCCGGTGAAGCTGTGATGTTGCCCGGGGCGATGAGACGTGGTGGTGGCTCTACAAACGTGGGATGGATGCCTGGGTGAAAGGAGCCTGTGCCCAGCCATGGGAAAGGCTCCAAGGCCTGGCACAAGCAGCCCCCACCTGAGACAGAGAGGTAGGCGCGGGCCCGGGACACTCCGACCTTGCTCGTGGCCGTGCACTCGTAAAAGCCTTCATCACTCTCAGACACTGCAGGGATCAACCAGCTGATGTTCCCTGAAATCCTGCAAAAAGGGAGAGATGAAAATATGGATCACTCCCACCGTGGGTCTGCCATGCCACCATCCTAGTCCTACTCCCTGGGGCTTTTTTTTCATCTGAGTCAGGCAGAGGTGCATCTCCATTTGCTGTGGACCTGTCCCCTTGGGATTTTCCTCTTGGGATGCTCAGAACCTGAAGGCACTCACACAGCACACAGCACCCCTCATCTGGCACAGCTCAGGGACTCACATGGGACCCTCCTGGGGCTCACTGGGCCATACCAGACGCTCACCTGAAGAGCTGCTCTTCCCCAAGCTTCCTCCTGCCACGGCTGAGCTGCAGCTGGAAAGGGACCTCACTCTGTGCAGAGCAGGAGATGAGCTGTGGCTCACGGCTGTAAGCCTGGATATTGCTGGAGATGTTCACTTTAGGCAGACCTGGAAGGGGTTGGGGATGTGCAGATGTACAGCACCCTTGGAAGCAGAACGACTAAGGAGAAACCAAAGCAGAGGCGGTGCTGCAGCCTCTGGTCCCTGCTCAGCACCCGCGGGTTGCACTCACCGGGGACCACGCTGGTGTAGGTGACCCCTGAGAGGCGGTGCAGGGGGTGGCCCTGGCCATCCTCACCCTTCACCTTCAGCAGAAAGTCCCCCGGGGGGACCCAGAGCGGCGAGCCCACCCAGAGCTGCGCACTGGGGCCAGCGGAGGAGTTGAGGAGGGGCTGCACGGGCAGCGAGAGCAGAACGTGGCCCGAGGTGTTGAAGAGCTCGATCTCCTGCAGGCGCCCAGGCGGCCTCAGACCCGTGCAGTTCAGCAGCACAGAGATGGGCAGACCTGCAAAGCGGGGAGGGAAAAAACCACCAACCACATTCCCGGCTGCAAAACCCCCAAATGCGGCACCCAGCCCCTCGGGCAGCACCAGCCTCACCCTGCACCGGCCGCTCTCCGGGCTGGCTGGTGTCAAATTCCGGCTGGGTGGAGAAGCTGGCTTGAAAATTAACATTGCTGATGCCCGTGATCCTCAGCGAGTGGCGGCCACTGCTCCGGGTCTGGAAGCAGATCGAGAGTCAAGTGCTGAGGGAGGGAAGGGAGAGGAGATGGGAAGGGAGAGGAGATGGGAAGGGAGAAGTTGCAGCCAGCCCCTTCCAGCCTGCTCACACATCCTCTGCCTGGCCAGAGATGGATGGGGATAGTCCACCCCTGGAAAAGCCTGGCAAGCTAAACATCCATCAGGGAAAGGCAGAGGATGTGCAGCTCTGCCAGCAGCCTACCGTGACCAGCCACGTCCCTGGCTCGTAGGGCTCCAGGGCCACCACCATGGCTGAGTTGGGGATGCTGAGCAGCTCCTTCAGACCTCGGCCCTTCTCCAGGACCTTTCCTGTGACAGGAAGTGAATGCCTCAGGTGGGCAAGCCAGGTCCATCCCCTGGCTCCTACAGCAGCTGGGAATCACCTCCCTCAGGGCTCAGGGTAGTGCAGAGCCCGTCACAGCTCACAGCCAGGGAAAACCCTCAAAGGCAGAGGCAAAGGCAGCTTGGGAGGGGAGCAGGGACATGTGCTGGTGTTTGCTGGGGGCTTTGTAGCTCATCACCTTTTCATTTGAGTTTTAGGGCAGGTTTTGTGAACCCCTTGCTGCTTGTCCTCACCTGAGGTCTTTGTGGGGGCCAAAGCCCCACCTTCTCCTTGTTGTCCCTCTCCCAGCTCCTACCTGCTGGATCCTGGACCCTGATCCCTGGGGCAGGGCCACTCAGGGAGATGGTGACCTCCTTCAGGCTGGGATCAAAGGCGACCTGCCATGTGTTCTCCCCACCATCCTCGTGGTCTGTGGACAGCAGGTGGACCTTGGAAGCCTGGATGGCCTCTTCCACCCACTTCAGCACCTGCAGGCAGTCAGGGGAGGATTAAACCTGGATCTCCCCTCCCCAGCCGGCACAGCCTCACTTCAGCACAAGGGGCCAGGTGTCCCCACTCACCTCTGTCACCTGCTGCTTGTCCAGGTGGAAGATCTGCCCTGAGCTGGTGGCGGCGATGCGCTCGTACACGCGGTACCCGGGGTGGCTCCTGTCCCCGCAGTCCCCCGTCAGCACAAACACCACCTGCCACAGCAACCCGCGGGAGGGGACACAGCTGGCACCCACCAGCATCCCAGGACATCGAATCGGCCCCGGGGGGTGCAAAATTCCCCCAGTGCGAGGGTTTCATCTCTGCGCCTCGCTGATGCGGTGCTGCAGCCGCAGGAGCCGGGGCCGCTCACCTGGCTCTGCTTGTGCTGCAGCAGCCGCAGCAGCTCCTCCTGCTGCTCGTAGTCCTTGGCCCGAGCATCCGAGAAGACGTAAACGAAGGAGCCGGGATGCGAGATCTCCACGGCCACCCTGATGGCGCCCACGCTCATCTCCGGGCAGTCCCCCCCGCCCTGGGGACACAGGCACGGAGCCACCCAGGGCTCAGCTCCCGGCAGGATCCCACCCGGGGGATGCTCACGGGGAGGAACGGCCTCATGTTACTGGAGTCAGCGGGATGGAACTGCAGGGACATTCGGGATCACACGGACCCGGCCCTGTCTCGCTAACGAGGATAATTAAAGCACCCATTTGGGGATCCATGGTCACAGAAAGCTTTAAGTGGGCACATTTGTGCCAGCCCCCCCAGGGAAACCTCCTGGCACAGAGAGGACCAGCTCCCACTTTCCCAGGGCTTGGCACCCCGAAGGGCTGGGAAAGCATTTGCAGCCTGAGCGTGACACCTCCTGCCAAAACAGCTGCATCCGAAGGGAAAAGCCACAGGGATTTAGCAATTCACAGGAGGCAGGGCAAGAGTGGGGATGGATAAAGCAGGATTAAGCTCCCGGGGAACATTTCAGCTGGCAGAAAACAGACAAAGTAATTTAAAATTAAAAAAAAAAAAACAACCCAGAAATTAAAAACTCAATTATCAGGCAGTGGTTGTAGAAAAGGGGATTTTTGGTTCCATGAAGAGTCTGGGCAAACTCTTCCGGGATCAGCATAAGAACTGTGAACTGGGAATTCTCTGCCCTGTTGCAGGACTCTGGGACAGCATCATCACCAATCCTCTCCACTCCCAGCCCTGTGTGCAGCCCCCAGCCAGTCTGGCTCAGCCTGAACCCCCATCACACTTGTGGGGGATGCAGGAATTGCCCCCAGAACCCACCGCCAGGCAGTGCCAAGGATGGGGGCTGAGGATGCCTACCTGGACATGGAGCTCCCGCAGGCGCTGCTGGAAGAGCTGGGGGTCCGTGGTGAGGGTGACAGGTCCCACCTCTGCAAGCACACAGATGCCACCACTCAGTCCTCTGAGCCCGGCACCAGCTCCTTCCAACACCACCCACACTGCTGGTGCTCCCGGCACCCGTGAGACTCAGGGTCCAGCATCTACCCTGGCCTGGCACCAGCAGAGAGGTGGCTTTGGGCAGACCAGCCCCTGTGCCCATACTATGACCACGTTGGCAGACTATTCCTACAGCCAGGAATTTCTCCCGACACGCTGGGTGGTCCCAGCCAGGGTGAGCTGCAAACCCTGTGCCCTTTTCTACTGGGGGAGGCTCCCAGCAAAGCAATGCAGGAATCCATTCACTGCCTCTGCCTCCTTCCCTGTCTGGCGCCAATGATTTCACTCAACTCTGTGTTTCAGCTGAAAATAAAGCTTGTGTGCCTTTCTCCTTGGAGGAGGCCAGGGCTCTTTTGGGGAGCAGCTGCTCTTTTATGGATGTGCACAAAAACAGGACAAAAGTAGGGGCAGAAAGAAATGATTCTGGTATCACAGCAAGTTACCAAAGCCTCTTAGCAAGTGTTGTTTTTATTGAGGTGACCTGGAAGCTCGTTGTGGAGTTGGACAGAAATACCCCCATGGTTAGTCCAAGGAGACAGAGCAGGATGGAAGGGGAAGAGCCACCCACAACAAAGTGCCAGCACCCCTGGGATTAACACAGTGCAAACAACCCAGCCTGTGCCCCCAGGATGGCTTGGGGACAGGAGCCCCAGCCCAGCTGCTGAGGTGTCATCCCCAGCACAGCACTCACCACGGCATCTAAAACAGGGAGAAGGAGCAGTGTGAGCACTTGTGAAGTGCACGCTTCAAGCACAGACCCAGCCAGGGGCACAGCCCAGCTCCTCACAGCCCCTCCATGGCAGGACACACCCTCAGCCTGTCCCGGACCTACCTGGGTCATGGAAGGGCACCAGGGCGTAGTTGCTGATGGGTTTGGTGCTCCTGCTGCGCGTCCGCTCCAGGATGCGCGAGGCGCCGTCCATCACCTGCACCAGGTCGTCGTACATGGAGCCGGTGACATCGAACACAAAGGCCAGAGTGGCCCACCCTGGGGGGCTCTCGGCCGCACCGAGGGCCAGCAGCGTGCAGAGAGCTACGAACACCCCTCCGTGGGGCGGCATGGCGGGGGGACACGCTCAGGTGTCAGGAGCGCCCCTCTTGTCCTCGTCCTTCCCGCAGAGCCGCTGGGAGCGTCCCCGCAGCAGGGAGGGAGGGAGGGACACGGTGTGCGAGGGGCCACACGCGGCGGGGACAGCGAAGGGACCCCGGGCAGGCACCGCCCAGCCCTCCGCAGCTGCGGACCTGCTCCTCCAGCGTTCAACTTCTGGGAGGGAGCAGGGAGGGAGGGAGGAAAAAGCGGAATTTTGGAGCCAGCGACGCGGCAGGGAGGTGGGTGGGAGTTGGAGGGAATCGGGATGGAGATAGAGCGGTTGGGAAGCAGATCCTGCAGCCCACGGGATTGTCAGAAACGCTGCCCAGGCCCCCTCCCCAGCCCTGACCCCCTGGCTCAGAGAGCCCCTGCTCTGCTGGGGGGAGCAGGGGGTTAGGGGAGGACACGGGGGTCACAGCTGAGCACCTGTGAGGAAACCCTGCCAAACCCCAGCGGGGGAGAGACAGCTGTGAAAGGAGCCCCAAGGACTCGAAACTCCCCCTTGCTGGGCAAAGGGCCCTGGAACGGGGGTCTGCAACGGGGCTTGGAGGGGAGGGGGCTCTGTGGGGGGCTCAGCCACGCAGCCACCCCACGAACAGGGAGCAAAGAGCCACGCAGAGCACAGACGGAGCCGGAGCCGGGCCGTGGGCTGGGACAGGCAGCGCTTGGCCGGGGCAGGCAGCGCTTGGCCGGGTGCGGAGCGCTGAGCTCACGCTGCTCCGCTGGGATGCTCTGCTCTTGCTCAACTCCCCCGCAGCGGGAGCCAGCGCGCAGCCACGGCCAAAAGCCGGCTCCAGGTGAAGCTGGGCACCTCCTGCACCCCCAGCGGCACCTCCCAGGCACAGGAGCTGGGGGACCTTGGAGATCACCCATCTCATACCCCACACACAGGACGGTGGGACCGTTCTGTGCATTTCTTCATCCCTGCAAGCCTGGGCTCAGCCCAGCCCAACCTCAGAGCGGGCAAGGACAACCTCACAGCAGAGCAACGACACTTCTGCCCCTGGGGCTGTGCCAGTGGCCTGTTCCCCTCCTGTCCCAGTACCAGGGCTTGCACTCCCAGCCCCACAGAGCTGAGTGGTGTCCCCCACCCCACAGTGCCTCAAAACCTACCTTGGAGCACCCACAGTCACCAGTCTGCATGCCAGCTCCATCCTGCACCCTGGCAGGGAGCACCAGCACTGCTGGCACAACCAACCCCCAACAGCTTCTCCTCATCACCAAATTAATCCCAGCCAGCCCTTCCCACACCCACCAGTGCTCCCAGTCCCAGGGGCACCTGTTAGCTGGGCTTTAACCCCTTCCCTGCTGGGGTTTAAGGCACAGACTCTGGGTAACCACCGTGGTTTGGAGCCTGTGCCTGTCCTTGCCCATTCCATGGCACAGGGGAGGAATCCCTGGGAGCTCCCACCATGTGCTGGCTCAAAGCACCCCTGCACAAAACCCCCTGCACAAACACAGCCTCCTTGTTCAGACCATTAGGGCATCTCCTCTGGCCTCCTGAAAACAATTAGTCAGCCTCGTTAGGGGAGCAGACACAGGGATGTGGCTGCCAGGGAGGCCTCGCAGGGCTCGTTTCCAGGAGAGTTGGCAGAGCAGAATGGCCAACGCTGCACGTGAGAGCCCAGTCCAGGCTGTGAGCCCCCTGTGAGCCCTGCCAGGAGCAGGGGGCTGCCAAGGGGCACATCCAGGCACTGGGACGCAATTGTGGAATATTTGTATCAAGATTCCTCTGCAGCCACTGTGTGCCAAAGTGACCCAATGGCTCCCAGCCCTCTGCATCAATGAGGGGGCTCGGAGGGGACAGGGACAGGGCCCATGGCTGTGTTTTCATTGCAAAAGGAAAAAGGGGTGCAGGCACTGTGTCAGGATGGGACCCAGCAGGGAAAGCCGTGTCTGGGTAAAAGGAGGTGGGAGGAGCAGTGTATGGGGTGCCTGGAGCTGATTCCTGGCAGCTCATCACGGGTGTGGGCACAGTGCCTGCCCACAGAGCCCAGGGCATCCCTATTTGCACCTGTCCTGGTGCCATCACCTGTGCTTGGGGACAGGACAGTGGCACCCCCAGCTCAGCTCCCAGCCCCACCAGGCGCCAGGGCAGCTTTGGGGACCCCCATGATCCCCCCATATCCCACAGCACATCACAGACCACTGCCACTTCGTTACTGTCATTAAGCTTTTATTTCCACTGTCACAAAGTTCCTGGGTTTTGTTTTGTTCTGTTATTAAACTGTTTCATTTGCTTGGTTTGCTCTTGAATTCATCTCAAGACAAGGCAGCGGGGCATGCAAGCCGAGACACACACAGGCTTCATCTCCACAAACAAGGCTCTTTGCTGGAGCTGCTGCTTCCCAGCCCAGGGCTCAGCCACCCCCTGGGCAGGGCTCACCCCTGTGGGCACCCAGCCCAGGGCTGCTGGCCACAGGAGCAGAGAGAGAGAAGGGAAGGATGATTTTGCTGCAGCGCTGCTGAAATAGGCAGGGCTGAAATGTGGAACTGAGACCCCAAAACTGCTGCACCCCAAACTGTGCACTGATGGGGCCATCAGCTCCCTGCTTTGCCCTCAGCCCTCGCTGCTGTCCCAGCCAGACCCTCCTCTCCAATGCCCTTGGGGAGGACAGGTGAAAGATGCTCTCACTAAATGCCCCCAATGTCCTCCTTGGGTGGGGACAGTGAGCTGGCTGCAGGTCACTCACCCATCCCAAATGACCCCCCAACCCTAAATACATGGCAAGGGGGCAGCTCTGCCAGTGATTTCAGCTGCCCCCACACCATGCCTGGCCCTGCTTCAAAGCCAGCCCTGCTCCAAGTGGGGCTCAAATCCACATCCCAAGACTCCAAGACAATTCCACCCTCTGGGCAGCTGCATCCCTGCCCACTGAGGAGCAGTGGCCTGGGCTGGGATTGCCACAGCCTCAGCCTTCCATCCAACAGGAATGTGGTGTCCTGATGGCATGGGAAGGACCAACAGGCATCCTGTGAGGGAGGGTGAGATGCAGGTGGCACCTGGCACAAACAGGGTCTGGGGTCCCCCATAAGCAAACACCCCCCTCCACCAACCCAGTGGAGAGCGCTCCTGGGACCAGCCTGGTCTCGTTATAAATTGCATTAATTAACAGCCTGCTCCAGAGGAAAAACCCTTCCCTTCTCTCTCTCTTGGGTCCTGGTTTGTGCTGTGAGGAGAGGGCAGGGGGGAATTTGTCCCCAGAGTCCCCTCCCACGTTCTTGCTTCTGGGGGAAACAGCTCAGCTCAGCCCAGCCCCAGAGCTCAAGGAAAGACGGACACAAAGCAGCAACAGTCAGCACACAGACAGAAAAGTGAAAAGAAAGGAAAGTACAGACATGGCATTTAATGGGGCAACACTGACAGGGACAAATGAGAGGGGGCACATGCCACAGTCACCAGGGCTGGAGCCTCACCTCTGCCTGGCTGTGCTGTGAGCCCCCTTCCCATGGCCAGGGCTCTATTTTGGACAGGCACCAGGAACCCAAGTACAAACAGAGACAAACCAGGGCTTGCTGCCTGTTCCATCGTGAGCAGGTGTAAAACAAGGCTGGAATTAAAGACTCACTGACAAACCCAGTGTTCCATGCACTGTTCCTGGTGCTCTGCAGTGCCTGGTGCCCGGTGGGTCCTGCCAAGCCCTGTGCCCACAGTCTTGAGCCGTACCCAGCACTGGTGCTTGCCAGGGCACAGACCCCAAACTGCTTTCAGAGGGGGAGGGCTCACCCCAGCCACTCCACTGATGGGGAAACTGAGGCACGAGGAGGTTAAGGCCGACATTTCCAAGCACAAGATGCTCCAAGCCTTATTCTCAGTGATACCAAGAGGCTGCAGATCCTGGGGGTGGTCAGGAGGAATCAGAGGCCCTCAGTGCTCCCCAAAAGTGGGACTGGAAGCTTCCAAGCCAGGGTCCCAAATCCACAGCCAAGGGGGAACACTGGGGCAAAACATTTTGCTCAGGGACGCTCAGTGTGCCAAGAGCCCTGGCAGGGCTGAGCCCCTGGGGACACATCTGTGGGCACTGATGGAGCTCAACCCATGACAGGTCCTCCAAAAACGAAAAGCTTTCCAGGGGAACAGTGTCAGAGTGAATGAGGTTTGCCTTTACCTGGGAATTATGTCAAACGTGGCAGGGGCCATCATTCATCAGCAGAGGTGATTACAGCAGTGTCACATTCATTGGGAACATTGATTGGCACCAGGAGGGGACCAGTCTGGCAGATGAGCATTCAACAAGTTGCAGGCACTGCAAAAACCTACCCCAGAGAGTTCCATTTTGGCCACAGAGCAACAAGGAGAAGGAGGTTTCCATGGGAGTGAGTAGGGGACACCCTCCAGAAGCACCCCCACAGTGAAACATGGGCATCCTCAGGGCAGGAACTGCAGAAGAGGCAGAAATATTGCACGTGGATGTGAGGTCAGTCTCCTTGGGGACGGGGAGAGGTGGTTTTTTATGGGCATCAAGAAGTACCACAAGCACAAAATCCCAAAACTGGGGAGTGGGGCTGCATGGTGAAGAACCAGCATCCCTTGGCTGGGGCATCTGTCCCTGCCATGCCAGGAGGATTCAGAGAATGCTGAGGCACCTCCCTGTCTCCTGCATGGTGAGACAGCTGTCACACTGTCCTCCACAGGCAGATGTCACCTCCCCCTGCCAGGGGACAGTCCTGTGTCTGGGCTTAGCCACAGGAGCTGGGACACAGCTGGGTGGGAAGATGCTGCTGCCATCAGCTGGGCCAGAGATGGAAGGGTGAGGCCCCAGCGTGGCTTTAGGGGTCCCAAAAGCTTCTTGCACTCTGCTCCTGAGGGAAAGCACATCTCTCCTTTTCACATCTCTCCTTTTCACATCTCTCCTTTTCACATCTCTCCTTTTCTCCAGCAGAGATGCCAACTGTGCCCCACGGTGTGGGTGCTGGTGGGGCCGAGCTGGGGGCACATCCCAGAGAGGTGCTGGGTGCTGATGGAGTTTGGAGAGGCCCTGCAGGCCTGAGACTGCAGCTCAGTGTCCCCAGGTGTAAATTCCCAGCCCTTTGCCTCCTCCAAGCCGGGTGCAAGCAGCTCCGTTTGGGGTCACAGCAAAACCTCCCACGTCCTCTGGGAGTGGTGGGGTAAGGAGACACCCTGAGCTGTGCTCAGCCCAGCCTGGCACTCCCTGTCACCCTGTCCCAGCTGGGAGGGGGGCACAGAGCAAGGCAGAGCAAGGCTGCCCCTCCAGCACACCAAAGAGCTTCCCACCGTTTGCAAAGCAGAACACAGCAAAGGAATCTGCCTGAAAGCAAAACCCAACTCTGGGCTCCATTAATACTTTTTCATGCAGTGAGAAAATGAAGGGAATGAAGGAAATAGGGATGTTCTGGTGCCCAGCAGTTTCCTCACCCTGCCCAGCTGAGGGATGGAGCTTGGTCTGCTCAGAGGCTGGGCTGAGTGAGCCCTCACTGAGCCCCCAAAGGGTGAACAGGAAAATGCAGGGAACACGGGAACAGGGAGAGGAAAAGAAGCTACAGCATCCCCTCCAAACAGCAGCCAGCCCACGGAGCTTGGGATATGAGGGGTGGGAGGAGAGGGGAGAAGGCAGATTTTTGGCTTCATTGTTATTGCAGGCTCCCGGGTCCCCGCAATAGTGTACGAGCATGTAAACCTTACAAATCCTCACCTGGGTGGGTGGACACACACACGAGAGACAAAACACAGCAGCAACATTTACAACAAATAAATAAGGATATCGATCGTCGAGATAGGCATATAAAAAAAAGCCTCACTTTTTTCCACCGAAGGGGGGGAAAAAAAACCCAAAAAACCAACAAAACCAAACCAAACCAAAAAAGCACAATACTGTCTCACCAGAAAAAATAAAATAATAATATAATATATATCCCTAGTGAGCCGAGCCGGGCTGTCAGCGGCGTCGTGGGTGACGCCAGGACTCTGTTCCCCATCGCTGTCGGTGCCTCCCCGGCCGTCCCCGGTACCTTCGGGCTCCTCCCCGCCGGCGCATCCGCGGTCCCGTCCGGAAATGTGGGGAAAAGGGAGCAGAGGGGCTCGGAGGCCGGGAGGGGGCTCTGCCCGCGGCGATGCTCCAGCGCTCCCGGCCCCGAGCTCTGCGCTGCCGCTCAGACCCGGGTCTGGCGCGGGGAGCGTTTGGGAAAAGCAGAGTTTGGCGAATGGCAGCGGCTGGTTCAGAGTGCAGAGAGGGGGCTGAGCTCGCGCTTTGAGGGCACTCCTCGCTCGCAGGACAGAAAGGGAGGCCGGGAGGGACAGGCAAGCTTCGCACGGCGGTGGTCGGATGGCACGGAGAGCATCTTCCCCCAGGCATCTGCAGGAGAGGGGGGGAGAAGGGAAACGGGGTGAGAAGCATGGCCAGAAATTCCCTATGGCCGTCTCAGCGCAGCTGGAAGGGCAAAGCCAGGAGCAGAATAGGTATTGAAAATCTCGAAACTCCAGTGGGGTTAAAAACATCCCACCCCCAAGGCACTCCTGGACTGTGATGAGCAAAAACACTCCAAGGGACTCCGCACCGCTCCACAGGGCACAGCAAGGACCACGGGATGCTCAGCCCAGCACCTGTATGATGCTGTGAACCAGTGTCCCTGGCACTGCTGTGCCAAACCAGCTCCAGGGCATAATATAATAAGATATAAGATAAATAAACCATTTAATATAATCTGTCTCTGGAGTGTCCCCATGCCCCCAGCACGCCAGCTGCCTCCCTGCCTCCTGTGCAGCCACATCTGCTGGTGAGGGCACGAGCTGCGCTGCAGGCAAACATTTCCATCTCCATGGGATGAGGTCTGAGGGGGCTCTGTGATACAGAGAGAAACTCACCAGAATGGGAGCAACATTCCCCCTTGCTGGATTTGGGGGGGATTTCCACGTTTTGGTGCCTCAGCAGAGGAGAATCAGCTGCCTGTGCTGGGGCAGGTGGGATGGGGGATTTGGAGCCCCCAGTGCTGCACTCACCGCCGCTCGGCCCCGGGACTATACGAGCCCATCGTAGAGGGAGAGCGCCTGCACGATGGAGGGGTCGGCCTTGGAGCCCTCCTGAAACTCCTGCAGCGTCAGCTTCCCGTCTGCATTCTGCAAAACACTCCTGTTACTGCACTGCTCCACCCAGCTGAGCACCCAGCCTGTCCACACCAGCCCACACACCCTCCCCACTCCGCTGCCTCAGCCTCAGTTTCCCCACTGAGTCACCCATGGAGGGGACAGTGCCACCCTGGAGACCCTGAAATGGATGCAGGGATCCCAGAGGGATGTGGGTATCCCACAGTGACTCTGAAATGGATGCAGGGATCCCAGAGGGATGTGGGTATTCCACAGTGACCTTGGCAGCAGCTGAGATCTTGTGTTGGTGGGACAAGGAGGCACCTGCAGGAGCCAAGATGCAGCAAAGGGACCCACAGCACCTCCTAAATCCCTTGGGCACAGGGAAAAAACCTTCAAGCATCCTCACCTTGTCCATCATGGCAAAAATCCGATCCACCCTCTTCTCTGGCGTGTTCTCCTCCTCAGGAAGCTCCACTGTGTTCCCCTGCAGCAGCAGGACAGGACCAGGTCACACACCCACCTGTGCCCTGCCTGGAGGGTGTCCCCAGGCGAGGATTGTCCCCACACACATCAGGACAGGGTGCAAGGGGACAACACTGGCACCAGAACCACCCTCAGCAGCCAGATCCAGACACTGCCCTGGCCATGACGGCCACGATGGCCACAACCCCCCACCAAAAAAGGCCAAAGAAGGAACTGGGGGTGTTTCAGCATTCCCACAGAGCTGAGCTCCAGCCCAGCAGGCACTGCTTGCCCCGTGCCCCCCCTGCCCCTCTTACCACCATCTGATAAATGGCATCCACAATGTCCAGCATCTCGTTCCTCGTGATGTATCCATCATTGTCCAGGTCATACAGCTTGAATGCCCCTGTGAGACAGAGCAGCCCCGAGGGGCTGGGACTGTGGCCCCACCCTGGACACACATCCCAGCACCCTGGTGGGGCTGAGCCCACCAGCAGCCCCCGGGGAGGACTTACACCTCAGCTTCTCGTCCAGCGTGCCCCGGGAGGTGACTGACAGCGCCTGGATGAACTCTGAGAACTCGATCCTCCCATCCTGGGCGAGGAAAGGAAGGGAGGGGTCAGGCTGCTGCAGCCACTCCTGCCCAGCAAAGCCCTCCCTGCCCATGCATCCCCTCTGGGGGGCACATCCGAAAAGGCAGCAGGGAGGGAGGAGTGATGCACGTTTATCCCCAGCACTGCGATCCAGTGCTCAGAACATCCCAGCAGGAGCAGCTCTGGAATGCAGGGGGCACCACAGGAATGGGCTTTTGTCAGAACACCACTTCTCCTTTCCTGCTTTGCCACTCCATTGCCCTTCCCCACATGATTCTCCCCAGCTAAAATAAGCACAGGGGCTTGCTCCAGCTGTGCCGCTGCAATTTCACGCCCCAGCATGGTGGAAAACACTGGAATGTTCTGCTCTTCCAGTGCCAGGCAGACACATCCCAAACCCATCCCACCATCACCACAAGCTCAGCCCTGACCCTACTGGACCCAGCCTCTGGATCCCAGACTTACTTTGTTCTCATCGAAGACATTGAAAACAAAGGTGGCAAATTTGGTTGGGTCTCCGAAGGGGAAGAACTGCTTGTAGATCTTCTGGAAGCCGGCGGCATCGAGCTGCCCGCTGGGACAGTCCTTGATAAAGCCCTTGTACCTGAGGATGGAGGGCACAGCATGGGCCCAGGAGGGCCTCCCCACTGATTTGGGAGGCTCTCCCCAGTGCTGCAATGGGCAGGAGCTGGGAAGGTCCCCAGGTGATCCCTGTGTCACTCCCATCACGCACCCACAACATCCCAGCCCTGTGGGCACCACAGTGAGGGTGGCAGAGGGAACAAGCAGTGAGTGGCACCAGTGACACCAAGTGATGCCCACTGCACTGCCCCAAGCTGCTGCCAGCCCACAAGGGCCACAACCTGGCTCGTGTTGAACACTGGGACATGGGAGGTGACAGGGACCCAATGCCCAGCCAGGACTGGCACTGATGCCGCACTGCAGCCGTGCCCTGGCAAAAAACAATGGCACAGTGACCACTGAGTTCTGTGAGGGTGCTTGGCCACTGGAACGGGCTCCCCAGGGAAGCCTGCCAGAGGTCAAGAAGTGTTTGGACAACTCTTGCAGGCACATGGGATTCTTGGGATGTGCAGGACCGGGAGTTGGATTTATGCTGATGCTTGTGAGTCCCTTCAGCTCAGGATATTCTGTGATAATTTTTGCACAACCACAAATGAAAGCTGCTCAGAGGAGCTGGAGCACACAGCAAGGTTCCTGTGTCCTCAGATGGCACAGCCCAGGTCACTTCCAAAACCCATCAATGCTTTACCACCCGAAAAAGCCCTCGGTGCCAGCTCCAGGCTGGACCTGGCAGCTGGAAAGTGCAGCTGAGCCAGAGGGAAGGGGCTCGGTGGCTCTGTGGGTGTGGGCACCACGCAGAGAGCACGAAGGGAGCATGTGGGACCACATGGGCAGCACGTGGGGTACGTGGATATTATGCAACACCTCGCCCAGATCTGTCAGGCGCCCGCTGCAGCGGGACAAGGGCTGGAGGAGGAGGGGAAGGGGGTGGCGAGGTGGGAAAGCGAAGTGGCGGTGACATCTTCTTCATCTGCTGCAGCTATGACTCACCGGGTGGGGGGGAAGGAGGAGAGAGAGACATAAAGAAAGCAAACCTTGACTGGTGGGATAGGGAGATGAAAGGGAAGCAGTGGCTTTTCTAGGGCGCTGTGTTCGGTGGGGCGGAGGGGACGGAGTGAGAGCGTGGTGCTGATGAGAAACTGTGGATCCTACCCCTGACAGCCTCTGCTGCCAAAGGGACAGCACCAGCCTCCTGCACCAGGTCACCAGCTGGACAGTCCCCATGTCCCCACGCTCTTTGGCTGCTCATATGGGGAGGGAAGAGCCACTAGAACCCAGCCCCTGTGCAGGGTGTGCAAGGAAAACCCCTCTATTTTCTGCTCTCCCCTGTGTGAGGCAGCACCTGCACCCCAATGCAGGTGCACCTGCCCACACCTCCTGCATGTCCCGCCCTGCCCAGCCAGTGGGGTGGCTGAGTGCCACCAGCTCCTGTCCCCTGCCCACAGCCCCAAGCCCCAGCCAGCTCACCACCAGGGCGGGCACTCACCACTGCTGCACCTCCTTCTCTGTGACTGCGAGAGAAAACAGGAGAAAAGAGAAAAAAAAGAGACAGAAATTTAGTGGTTTTGCAGTGACAGCTGCTCCTCTGCACTGCCCATCAGTGAATTCCCTGGGGAATGCTCTGGGGCTCCCAACAATGAATTCCCTGGGGGATGTCCCAGGGCTCACTGGCTCCAGAGCTGCCAAATTTTCCCCATGTGGCAGAAACTGCTTTTGAGGCACAGCCTGGGCCAGCCCAGGTGGTCCATGGGGCCAAGGCTGCAGGTGCTGGGGACCCCAAAAACCAGGGAGACTCCCAAGATGTTTTATGTTGTGCTCAGGGAGTGCAGAACCACGAAGGAACATGAAGGGGACAAGCTGATCATGCCTGGGGAGGATCTGGCCCTGCTGCCTCATCTTCCCAGAGCCAAAACATGCCCGAAAACATCTGGCAGAACATCTGCCCGGAGGCGGCTCAGGGAAGGGACTTGCCTGGCCCTGACACTCTGAAGGTGGGCACAGGCACAGCCCCAGGGCTGGCATCCCCCAGGTACCAGATGTCCCTGGAGAAACATCCTCAAACCCATCCCAGCACACAGGGCTCTGGAAAAACCCCCAAAATACAACAAGCTAGCAAACAGACAGCACTGGCAACCCCAAGTGTCCCCAGCCATGGGTGAAGCTGCTGAGATGAAAAATGTCCTCAGCAGAGGGAAGGCTCTGAGGGGTGCTGGGCAGGGGCTGGCCCTTGTCACTGCGTGTCCCTGTGCAGGAGCTGTGCCTGAGCCTCCCCACAGCGGGGAGCCAGGTGCCAGCAGGTGGGCACAGGGGGGAACGGCCTCTTTTGTCATTTCCTTTGCATCTAAATAGCGATAAAAGAGCCGCGGGTCTGAAAGGCACGGGGATAATGAGGCGAGTGGAGATGTCAATGTGCAAACGGCTGATAAAAATAGAGAGCGAAGCCACACCAACAGATGCCAATTACCTTGGATGGCAAGAAAAATAAAGAAAGCAATTTTCCATCAGGAAGATTTGTAACGTGCCCGGCAGAAGGTGCAGAGCTCAGAGGTGAGGGCTGGGGCAGCAGCACTGGGGTGGCTGGGAGGGCACACAGCGGCCTCCACCTCACCACCAGCTGGATTTTGGCTCCAGCACCCCTGTCAGCAGGAATTTCGGTGCCCAAGGCTGTCCCCATGCGTTGGAGGGTCCCTCCATCCCAGCACAGGGGTTGCTGGAGGGACAGAGCCTTCAATTCCCCATTTCCCCTGGGGTTCAGCCAAAGCAGCACCCACTGTAGCACCACGGAGTGTTGGACAGCAGCTCCCCAGGAGAGGAGACACAGGCACAGGGATGCTCAGCATCTGGGATGAAGGATGTGGAGGGCTTTGGCAGTGTCACAGGAGGGATTTGGAGGCTGTTTGGTTTGGGCACACAGCAGTGTCTTGGCAGGAGGGAGGCAGGAAGGACACGCTGCATCCAGCAGCCAAGCTGGGGTGGGCTAAAACATCAATCACAGCAGTTCCAAGAGATTTCCCCATCCCAAAAAAAACCCAAAAAAGGTTGCACAGAAGCATCCATTCAAAAGAGAGATGCTGAGTGACATCTCCAGCAGGAACAGACCTCCCTGCACACACCTGCATTGAGACAACAGCGCGACCTCCACCCTGAGGATGCCCAGGGGATGCCCCAGGCACCAGCTCTGCAGGCCCAAGCACCCACGGGCACCAAGGAGGGCAGGTGGAAGGAGGAGGATGAGGGTGAGCCCTCAGGGCAGGCAAAACGCACGGCAGCAGCAGCCGGGGCTGCAGTCAGAGCTCGGCTCAGCCCCTCCAGGCAAATCGCCTTCTGCTTTCTCTTGTTCGACTGCTTTTCCCCCACCGTGCTATTTTGGGCCCGGGAGCTGCCTTTCAACTCCAGCAGGAAACAATTAAGAAATTGGTGCTTTTTTTAGTTCGGGAGAGATGCTGGTAATGACAGCTCGGGAGGGAGGGCCGGAGCCAGCTCCCCTCGTGCCGCAGGAGATGTGTGATGCTCCCAGGAGAGGCTTTTCCGACGGGGGGAACCGTTCAGGTGCCAGGCTGGGAATCAGCACAGGGCTCCCGAGGAGGGAATTGTTAATGTGCATCCTGGCATGGAGCCACACGGAGCCCCATCCCTCCCCCCGCACACTGGCACCGCTGCCTCTCCTCCAGCTTTGTGTGCTGGGGAATCCGTGGGGTTTGTCGGGAGCGTGGCCTCATCTCCCAGCCCTTGGAAAATCACCCAGCTCTGGGTTCGCCCCTCCACTGCCACCAAACCTCCCGTCTGAGCAGGGGAAGAGCGTTCCCAGGGCAGGAACACCCAGCCCTGGGGCTGTGGCTGAGCAGTACCTGCCCCCCTGCACCTGCCGTGATGGATCCAGGACTTCCCGGCTGCCACCTCCCGGCCACTCCGACCCTGCTGGGGTCACACTCCGAGTGGCACCGATTAGGAATGCTGATGCCCGATGTGCAGCCACAAAAGCCTTGGGGAGACGCTGCTGCGTGCGTGGCTGTCCCGAGGCTGGGGAGAGAGGACACAGAGCGGGGACAGGGCTGTCCCTCTGCCCTGCATTGCCCAGCCGGGCTCACAGGCACTCCCTGTGCCGCATTTCCCTCCCGCGGCACCGATCACTGCTGAGCCCACACACATCAATTCTCAGCCATATAAACCTCGGCCAGGCGCACCCCCGATCCTCCAGAACAAGGGGGTGACCCACAGCAGCCCCCCAGAGCCCCCCACCAGAGCAGGGCCGGGTCCCACCTGAGCCAGGGCCGGGCTCTGCCGCCGTGCCGCGCTCCGGGGCCCTCCGGGTCGGGCTATAAATAATGCACGTAGCAGCTCGTTAGTAGCAGCGTGCCCCGGGCTCCTCGGGGATGAAAGGCGCTAAATAAAGGCAGAGCGTTATCGTTTGTTATGAACCGCAGCTCTGGAAGAGGCATCGCCGAGCCGGGAGCCCCAGCGCCGCCCCGCAGGCGCCGGCCCGAGCGCTCAGCCCCGCTCGGCAGCGGCGGCACCGGGCAAAGAACGGGAGGGAGCGGGACTGTGAGGGCAGGAGCGGGGACAGGGACAGGGACAGGCACCCAGAGCAGCAGCTCAGGAGCTGCCCCACACGGCCAAACCCCGTCCAAGGGCCCTCTCTCTTCGCCGGGCGGTTCCTTTCCTATCCCACCTCAGGGAGGGAGGTTTCGGCGTCTCTCACACAGCGCAGAGGGGCAGAGCCTCGGAGCAGCCCCCAGCTCCCTGCCCGCAGCTGCCGGTACCTGATTCTCCCCCCCAGACCTCTCCCCCCACCTCTCCATCAATCGCAGGGGCACAGGCGAGGAGTGACAGCTCCGTCACCACCCGCCCTCCGCGGGCCCCCTCTCCTCCCACCGCCCAGCTGCCACTGCAGCAAGAATCAGCTCTGGTTAATCAGTGCTCAAGCCTGTTGTGTTTTCCAGGCAGAGAGGAGAGGAGAGAAGGGACCCGGGACTGCAAATCCCCATCCGTCGCCCTGCCGCAGGGAGCTCGCTGGACCGCGGCGGGGACGGGGCGGGAGGAACCTGGATTCAAATGGTTCAGGAACCCCTGGTCACGGTGGGATGTATGAGGTGATGTGATGTCTCAGCCCCCAGGGGCTTGGTTTGTGCCGACATCCCTTCCCCTGTGTGCAGGGCAGGGGTTTGGCCGCGGCCGCAGGGCTGGACCCTGAGCAGGGCTGCGCACACTCGGCTCAGCCCCGTGTGCCAAAACCAAGGGCACGGCCCTGTGCTGGCGCAGGTTTGGCTTCCCGAAGGCTCAGCAAGCGCCGTCTCCACGCAGCAGCAGTGAGGAGTCTCCCCTGAGCCCCCACACGTCCCCCCTTGCCCCAGCTGCCCCCCTGATCCCGCGGGGCCGTGGGCACCGCAGCCTTATCAGAGAAACCAGTTAAATATTTCCAGGCACAAAGTGCTTCCCTCACCACCACAGGGCACTGCAACTGTGCCAGCTCATGGGCTGTGCCAGCACCGCACACTGGGTCATGGCAGGGGCAGTCCCGTGGCATTGATTTCCTCCGGGGATCTGCTGTGGCTCCTTCACAGGGTCCCCAGGCATCCCAGTCTGGGGGAGCCGGAGCACCACCCCAGGATGGGGCTCCCGTCGGGTTTGGGGCTGCCTAAACCGGCTCTGGGTGCTCAGAACAGTGCCCAGGCCGGGGGAAATTAAACACTCACAATGGGTGCTCAGGCGTGAAGGAATGGGGCATTTATGCACGAACTAAGTGGGTACCCATGCCTGAGCCAGAGGGGCACTCATGCAAAAACACAGCGGGAGATCATGCGTGGACTAATTGGGCACTCGTGCATAAATTATGTGGGTGCTTCTAGGTGAACTAATTGGGTGCTCATGCATGAACTGCCCGGGTGCTGCAGCGAGAGTGCAAGGGCTGCTCATGCACGAACCAGCTGGGGGCTCATGCATCCATTTTTTTGGGCATTCATGAATTCCCGGAGCGCTCATGCACGGATTAATTCAGCAGTCGCACGTCCGTTCGCTGGGCACTCCTGCGTGAGCTAATTGGGCACTCATGTGTAAATTAGTGTAATTAGGAGATAACACACTTGTGCACGTACTAATTGGGCACTCAGGTGTGAATGCATCAGGTGCTCATGCATGAATTAATTGGACATTCAGGCGTGAGCTAATTGCAGCCACGTGCGCCAATTAATTGGGCACTCATGCATCAACAGCCGGGGCGCTCATGCACGGAGCGATCCAGCGGGAATTCGCTGGGCAGCCATGCATAAATCCAGCTGGGTGCTCGTATGCAAATTATTAATTGTGCGCTCATGTGTGTGTTAATTGGGTGCCCATGCGTGAATTAATCGGGCCGATGCTGATGAGCCCGGGGTGCTCATGCGGCTCCTCAGGGGTAAAACCCCCGGGGGCTGCGGGCTGAGCCCCGCACACCCTGCAGTTCATGCCCAACGCACTCCGCCCCTCGTCCCGCCGAAACACACATTTAAGAATTTTCTGAGCGTCAATGTGACACGAACTGCACTCTCAGCACCATCCCAATGTTAATATTGACCCATTAGGAGCGCCCCGCTCCCTCCCGCCCGGCCCGGCTGCGTGTGTGTGCTCACCCGGCTGCACTCCAGCCCCGGGATCACAGAGCCAGCATCAGGGTCTGAACAGCCCCTGCAGAATTCGCCTCTGGTCCCTCAGAGTGGCCAGAGCTCGGCACAGCAGGCACTCGGTGCAGATTTCACACCTGCAAACAGGGACACAGCGAGGTCCCGTCGGTTTGGACACAGGGACCCAGGGCCAGCCCTGGCTCTGCAGAGTGAGTTACCTGGGCCAAACACATCCCAGCCCCAGGGGCCATTCCCAGTTCCAGGCCTTGTCCCTACAAAT
Organism: Molothrus aeneus; assembly: GCF_037042795.1. Lineage (NCBI taxonomy): Eukaryota > Metazoa > Chordata > Aves > Passeriformes > Icteridae > Molothrus > Molothrus aeneus. Next base: position 6,599,217 of record NC_089664.1, on the reverse strand, counting down.
CACTCAGCCAAGAGCACGGCAGCCGCAGTTGCAGGTGAGTGCAGCACTGGGGACTTCATCCAGCCCCCAAAATTGTCTGGTTTGGGGCACCTCCCTGCAGAGAGAGCAAGATGCCCTGCATGCCAGGCCTGGCTGGGGTCACCTCTGGCAGCCTGGGCTGTCAGGTGGCTCTGTGCAGTTTGGGCAGTCAGGGGGAAGCACTCAGGGACAGCTGAGCATTGGGACAAGGTTCCTCCCAGTGCACTGCCCCAGTTCCAGCACCAAGCCCCAGCACAGAGCCCAGTGCCCACGGGAGCTGCACGGTGGTGGAGGGAAGGGGTGAACCCTTGCAGGCTGCCACGGGCTCAGTCCTCCCCTGGGACTGTGCATCAGCCCATCCTGGGGCACTCAGAGCTCACTCAGGTCCCTGTTTGATGACAGTAACTTTTAGGATACACCACACGTCAGCACTTTGGAAATTTGGGTAGTTTGGTCGTGATGATGTGGTCTCCTTAAAATTCAGGTTGAATTCCTTAAGGATGTCCTAGTCCTGTGATCTCTGCCAGCTCTGGGGCCACCACACCACCCCTGGCTGGGCTTTGCTCCTGCTGCCATGGACAGCTCTGGGGCAGAGGCAGTAAAACATGACTGTGGCACCAGGGTCACCCCCATGCAAACAGCTGTTGCTGGAATGTGACTGATGTCATTTTCTTCTGCTCCCAGCTTGCCCCAGCCACTGCTTCCCCAGCTCACCCCGTGCCCATCCCTGCTCCTGGGATATCACCCACACACTGGGGTGTCCCTGTGTGGGAGCTCATCCCTGCAACATCCCCAAGGGATTTGGGAGCAGCCCCCAACACAGCCAGGGCTGCCTGCCTGTCACAGTGGGACATCCCCATCCCAGCTTTTCTCTCCCCATCAGACACAGGCATCACCAGCACCTCGACAGCCTCCAAGACATTTGAGCTCGAGCCTGACAGAGTTATTGGTGTCATTTGTTACTCTGGGATACGGAGCAATGCTCACAGCAGCACCAGGGTGTTTGGCACCCTCCTCACCAGCATTGCCATTAGTGGTCTGCCTTGCTCCCAGGCTGGATAAACAGGTCCATGAGCAGCTCTCATCTCCCCTGGGGCCGGTACCAACAGGAAAGCCAATATGCAGCTGAAATCCTTTTTAGACTTTATTAAATATTTAAGGGCCCGACATTAGGCTTTGGAAATTGGGTTTAGGGAAAAAGCAGAAGTTGTTCTTTGAAGCAAAGGCAGGAGAGGAAGGGCAAAGACAGTGCCTTCATTTGGAAATGATGAATCAGGCTGAAGCACCCCCACAGCAGGAGCTGGTGGCTGGGGCAGGTCTATCCCAGGGTTGAATCCCAGCTTCCCCACGAGCCAACACAGCAATGCCTGGAGGGGCAGAGGGTTCCCAGTGCTGCTGGGAGCAGGGATGGAACAGCCCCCCTGCCCAGCCATCCAGGGGCAGCTGTGTCCTGTCATCTGCTCAAATCCATCCCTTGGCCACAGGGATCTCAGTGTGCTCTGGCACTCCAAGGTGCCATCTCCAACCCAAGGAACAATTCCTGCCCTGGCCAGGGGAGAAAACTCTCCTCTAGACCAGTGTGGGCAGTAGGAACTAAGTGTCTCTGGCTCAGCCATCACTCCCTGGAGCCATGGGAAGGTCAGGAGGATGCTCAAGGCAAAGCCTTGCTGGCAGCAGGGCCACCTCTGCTGCCCTCCTGGTCTCTTGCAGGCATCACTGTGCACTGAGGGGGCACACAGAGACCCAGAGCAGCTCCACCAGGTCCAGCCATCGATCAGAAGATGCTGCAGAAACAGGTGAATGAAGCACAGGCAGCCCTGCTTCCAGCAGGAGGTGTGGGGAGGGAGCCCTGTGCTGGCAGCACCAGGCTGGGGAGCCCATGGCAGCAATGGTGGTGGAATTACACAGACCATGCCCTGGGGCTGAGCCCCCCATGGCCACCCCTGCCCAGGGCATGAACCCTGGCTTCCCTTACATCCAGCTCCCTGGAAGATCCAGGAGAACAAGGAGGGGAAGGAGGAACAAAGCGACCCCCCAAATGTCACCCCGCTCTCAGAGTGAGTGTGCCCAGAGGCTCCTCCCTGGAGCAGCCGCTTCCTTTGATGCCTTCAGAGCTTCTTGTTTCACAACCTTAATTATAGCGGCAGCAGCAAAGGTCAGGAGAGTGGTTAAGCAGATCCATTAACATGTCAGGGGATAAATGAAATGTGATTCTTGTGATGCTGGAGCAGCAGCAGCAGCCAGCGTGGCTGGCGGGGACGGCTGCTCCGCTCTGCCGCAGAGGAAACCCTCAGAGTGTCAGTCATGGCTCCCCCTGCCCACCCTGGCACTGCAAGAACCTCCCAGAGACTGCAGGCACTCCTCAAAACTTGCTTCTGAAACCCTAAAACTTGTTTTGTTTGCATCTCCCTATGGAGCCCCAGGTCCATGGGCAGGTGGGATGCTCTGGGTTGGATTCACTGGGAGCAGGTTGGGGTCGCCCTGGAGAAGGAGCTGGAGATGCCTCCAGAGCACCAGAGTCCTCCAGAGGCAGCACAGCAGGTCCACATCGACCTTGCAGTGAACCTGCACCACAGCAAACCCCTTCACAGCTCTGGCTGCAGCAAAACCAGGCCCCAAACAAACTCCAGCCCCTGGGCATCCCTCTGGCACCTCCTGCCCCTTGTTCTGCCCCAGTGCCCCAAACCAACCCGGCCTTGAACACTCCCAGGGATGGAGCAGCCACAGCTTCTCTGGGCAACCTGTGCCAGGGCCTCGCCACCCTCACAGGGAAGAATTTCTTTCTGATATCCCATCTAACCCTGCTCTCTGTCAGTTTGAAGCCATTCCTGCCTGTCTGTCACTCCAAGCCCTGTTAAAAGTCACCCACAGTGACAATTTCACCCAGCCTTTGCCACTGAGGGTAACAGGTCTGTGGCCACCTGGCCAGCTCACCCTGCTTTCTGCTGGATGAGCAACAGGAGGGATTTCAACACAAATCAACCTGGCAGAGATACCCAGAGCCTGGGGCCAAACACTTTGGAGGCTAAAAATAAACCAGCAGCAGTGGGGGGAGCTACCAAGGTTCCTCCTCTGCTCCTGCCCACTGCCCCAGCCAGCACATTTCCTCAGCACTGTGGTGGCACGATGGAGCAAAGCCCCAGCCTGGCTCAGCCAGCAAGGAACCGATCCATTTTCCTGGCTGAAAACTGCTGCAATCGTAGAATTTCCTTTCCTTTCCCAGAGAATTCCACCCGCCACCATATTCCCCTGTAACTACAAATCAGTATGTTTATAGTTTGCTCTTAAACTAATGCCCTTTAATTCCCTGCATTACTGTCGAGCAATGGAGCCAATTTTGTGGCTTATTGTGAAAGAGCAGAAAATGATGATGCTGGAGTGAGTTGAAAATCCACAAAATAGATCACAGTGGGTGGGATGCGGTTCTTGGGAAAAGAGCATCTTCCTCGCACCCACTCTGCAGCCTGGCTGTCATTTTGGCACCCTCACTGTGGCTCCCACACCTTCACCCGAGCCCCACTGTGGCCTCAGGAGCACCAGGAGCAGCATCCCCAACCATCCTGACCCCAGCCTGGCCCCAGAGCCACGCTGCTGCACCGGCAGAGCTCTGAGCATGCCTGATTGCTCAGCTATTGCAGCCTCAAAAATAACGCTCAGCTAGGTCTGGACACGGGCAACAGCTGTGTAAAGGGAACCCTGAAAGCCAATCTTCCCCAAAATGACTGGGAAAAAAAGAGCTAAAAGGTGCTCTTCTGAAACGAGTGCACGTTTTTAAAACTGCTTCCTGTTAGTTAAAACCTGCACGTTTTTAAAACTGTTCCTGGCCTGCTGTGAGTAGGGACATTCAGAACTGTGCTTCTCTCCCAGTTTCTCTCCCCACACCAAGTCCTTTCCACCCAGGACATGTTTTGTGCTCCCACAACTTCATTTAGGCTGCAGCCACACCTCAGGACCTTCATAAATCTCCAGCTGAGCAGAACTCTCTGACTGTGGCCCCACAAGGTTCTTAAACACAATCCCAAATACCATTGTGGCCTTAAGCCATGAGCACCTGGCCCAAGTTAAGCTCAGGTTTAAATCCCATGGAAGAGGATGTGATCCAGGGAGGATGGTGGTTCCTTCAAGTCTCAGGACCTCCTGGGACACACCAGCAAACTGCATCTCTGAGCTACCCCAAAGAGGCATCAGAAGGATTAATAAATTAATTATTATCAAGCACTTTTTAATGAAAGGATCTATGAAAGCACAAAGAATTACATAGTTTATTATTCGGTATTATTATCACTCAACATTGACTTCTCCTGCACGCTCCTGTGTGGCACCAGCCTGGTCTCCAAGGAGGGTTAAACAGCCCTGCAGCCTGGCAGACGGTGGAGCTTGGCATTGCCAGGTATTCCTGGGCACTCAGGTGCCCAGAGACACAGAAAGGCACACGGAGATGGGTCCAGCCCAACAGGACTTGGGCAGCCAGCCCTTCAAAGAAGCCCTTCTGCGCCTTTAGGTGTCCAAGTGCCATTAAAATCTGGCCCCCAGCACTGGAAGTCAGGAGCAGAGTGGGGAGGGGAGCCAAGGGATGAGGTTTCCAGGCTCCTGCCTTTCCATGTCCAGCTCCCAGCAGGGCCTGGGACAACCTGCTCTGAATGCACACAGGAAAACATTTCTCACAGCTCACAGAGGCCGCTGATGCTGCCCTGCAGTATCCTCAGCTCAACTTCCCTGTCCACCTCTGCCCTGGCACCTGAGCCTTCCCCTGCTCCTCTCCTGGCTGCTCCCACCTCCTGCTCTTCCCAGGATTGCTGCAGCTGAGGCAAGGCCGGAGAAACACCACAAATAGGAGACGGAGAGCTCAGAGGGGACAAGGGACACAAGAAGCCACCAGGCACTGAGGAGCACCAAGGGGAAGCAGATATCCTCTGTGTCCCATGGATGAGATAAATTAGCAGAAAAACCATGTGGGTCAGAGAGAGGGAGTGACATTTCCCTCTGATCCTGCAGAACTGAGAGGGGGCCTTTTGGTATTTGCTTTGTTTTGTGTGGAAATCCATACAAACAGAAAATGATGCAATGGAAGGAAATCCCAGCGTGGGAGAAGCCCTCACGTACCACAGGCACAGCCCACACTGCCACAGGAACCTCCCTGAGACAAATGCAGGCTCCCATCAGTTTGGGCTGCTAGAGACATCTGCCCAGATGTGCTGTAGCACCAGCAGGAGCAGCACCACACACAAGGCAGGGACAGCACTTGCTCAGCAATGTGGCAGGACATGGGACAGGCAGCACAGGCCAGGGATGCTCTCGTGTCTGCCAGAAATGAGCCTAAATACCAACATGCTGTGGAAAAAAAAACCTTTTCCAAGCAGGCCCCCAGAAATTCTTGAGCAGGCCATGGATCTGTGTGTCCCCTGCTCCAGCTGTTCCACCAGCCACAGCACAGGGACCTGGACCAGTTCCTCCCACTGTACTCAGCACAGCCCTGCCCTCCTACCTGCCTCTCCTCTGCCTGGCTTCCCCAAAACACAGAAGGAAATTGGTATCTTTCCAATCTCCCATGGTCTGAAGATAAACCAGAGGCTCTCAGCCGTGCTGGGAGGGCCCTGCAAAGCCTTCACCAGACAAGGGAATGCACGCTTGCCTTGACAGCTGCAGAGAAGGGGCAGAGGCTCACAGCAAAAGTAATTAATCCCAGAGACAAGAGGTGGAATGAGCAGAGCTCAACAAACAGGCCCTGGAATTAGTGACAGCTCTCCCTGACAGGCACCACACACCAGCCACATACTGCTGGGGCACGTTGGGATGCTGCACCAGACTCCAGCCATGCAAAAGGCCATGTGCTGCTGGGTGCTGCTGCCTCACCTGCACAGGTACAAGAATCTTTAAGAAGAGGCAGTGAGAGGTCCAGAGCAGGCAGGCAAAGCTCCAGACAGACTGGAAACTCATTGAGGGAGGGATCAGAGGACCACAGTCTTTCTTGGAAAGGGTGCAGTAGAAAGGGGAGGGCACCCAAAAGAGAGGAGCAGAAAGTTGCGAATGAAGTGATTCAAAAAAGCAATGACCTGCTGGCCTTATCCAGCAAAGAGCCATCCCTGTGCCCAAAGATGTTGGTTTCACCAGCGCCGTGTTTGACTGGCTTTGGCTGCACGTGATACATGGGGCACCACTGCCTGTGTGCCCTGTGTCAGCCCCACTGGTGTCAGCACCTTCCTGGGCAGGGGAGCCACCCCAGGTGTGCAGAAAGGCCAGCACACAGGAGATCCCCAGCAGACAGGGCTGTGCTGGGGCTGGCAGTTCCCAGATCCCTCTCCATCGGCGACCAGCTCGGCACAGCGGCCGCAAAGGGAGCGGGGATTGCAGCACAGCACTGCCGGCACCTGGCCCGGCGCGGCTGCACTCGCCGTGGGCGACAGCTGCAGTGAGGACACCAAACCCAGCTCAGCTCCAGCGGGGGCTGTGCCCACCTGGCACCGCCACCTTCTCATGGCTCCCTCCCCCCGAGCACTTTGAGGAAGCCCAGCCAGGGTACCCCAACCTCTCCTCCCATCACGCCCGGCTTGGCACTGCGGACATGCCCCCGGCACCTGCCCTCCTCCCGCCGGCGGTGCCAGGCAGAGAGCAGCCCCGCGTGTAGGGTTGTGCAATGCACCAGAATTGCCTCTTCTCCATATGGGAGAACTTGCTGCATCCTAATCTATTGCCTTTTTGGGTAAGCGCTGCCGTGGGACTGCAGCAATGACAGAGGGGAGAGCTCGCAGGTCTGCTGCACGTTTGGGGAATATCTGCGACCTGCAAGCGGGGAGGCAAACTTGAGCCACCAAAGCCTTTGTTTCCTTTGTGCATCCTTCAGGAAAAAAAATGATTTTTCTAAAACTGGATGGCTGAGGCACCAGCCACGTTAATTAGATTACGGTGGAGGTCCAGACGGGAAAGCCACTCGTTCAGAAAATCAGGTTATTAAACCGATACTGAGATACTCAGACAAATATCGAACTCGCCCGTGTCGGGCTCTTCTCTCCACTTCAGAGCGCAATAACAAAGGGAACCCCTCCAAGTAACGCACCCAAACTTTGGAAGGCACCCAGAGGCTCGGCACCCTGCTCCGGGAGCTGCTGCCGGGCTCCGGGGAGGCAGCACGGGCACCACAACCCCCGCGGCGGGCCCTGGCTACCGGGGCCCGGGCAGCCCGGGGAAGGATGCTCGGGGCAGGGCCGGGGGGCGGCGAGGGAGGGCGCGATGCTCCGCTGGGCGCCGCGGGCGGGCAGGATGCGGCCCTGGCCCCGCCGTTCCCGGAGGCTCAGAAATAGGCCACGGAGGATGGTTTTTATAAAAAAACAGCGCGTTCCCCTGGCTCGCTGCCCCTCTCCATGTCTCTGCTGCCTTATGGGTTTTTTCCTCCTCCCAGGCCAATCCCTGAATTCTTCCAACAAAGCCCGGCCGAGCCTGCGCCCTCCCCGGGAGCGGCCCCGCAGGAGCCGCCGCTCGCCGCGGCACCGACCCGGCGGCAGCGCGGATCCCATCGCACCCCCGGCATCCCCCCGGCAGCCCCCCGGGCACTCACAGTACGTTTTCCTGGTCAGCTCTTCCACAACTTCAGGCTTCAACTTGCTGTTGGATTTGCCCATGGTGGCGGCAGCGCCTGTGAGCCCGCCGCCTCCCGGCCTCGCTGCGGGGCACGGAGCGGCGGGGCCGCTGCCTCGCTGGGGCTCCCGGCCCGGCTACATCCCGGGGGGGCGGCGGCGAGGGGGGCGGAGGGGTCTTTGTTGGCGGGGTTTGGCCGCAGAGCCGCGCTGCGGGGCCGCGCTGCGTGTGCGTGTCCGTGTGCGTGTCCGTCTGCGTGTCCGTCTGCGTGTCCCCGGCTCCACGCGCCCTCCCCGCCCTCCGCCGCCGGGCGCGGAGCGGCCGCGGGGGCGCGGAGGGGCGGGGGGGCGGCGCGCCCCGCCCCGCGCTGCGGGAGCGCCATGGGGATGGCGATGGGGAGGGGGCTCCGGCACGGCCCCGCCGCTGCCAAAGGCGGGAGGACCCCGGAGGGAGGGGGATTCCAAACGCCCCCCCCGCCCCCGAGCCGCCCCGAGCGGGGATCGGCGGAAACGCTCGGAGGGAAATGTCGGGAATCGGGGTCCTGCTTGGGGGGGTGATGGGGAGAAGGGGATGAGGAGAAGGGGAGCTGGCGGTGGGAACACGGAGCCTGGAGCAAGGCTGAGCTCAGCGTCTGGGGGTGACCTTGGTGGGACATCAACACCTCCAGTTGTAGAAGCATTTTCCAGCCCCTGGGCTCCCCAGATGAAGAGGGGTTTGTTCCCCACGTGGAGGAGTCAGATCGCTGTGGGTCACTTTCAGCTCAGGATGTTCAGGCTGAGGGCTGGGTTTGTTCAGCCCGGGGAAGAGAAGGCTCTGTGAGTACCTTAGAGCCCCTTCCAGTGCCTAAAGGGGCTCCAGGAGAGCTGGAGAGGGACTTTGGACAAGGTCATGAAGGGACAGGACAGGCAGGAATGGCTTCACACTGACAGGGGGCAGGGTTTAGATTAGGCATCAGGAAGAAATTCTTCTCTCTGGGGGTGGTGAGGCCCTCACACAGGTTTCCCAAAGAAGCTGTGGCTGCCCCATCCCTAGAAGTGTTCAAGGCCAGGATGGATGGAGCTCTGAGCAGTCTGGTTTAGTGGAAGGTCTCCCTGCCTGGAAAGAGGGTTGGACTAAATGATATTTAAGGTCCCTTCCAACCCAAACCCTTCTGTGCTCCTACCATTCTCTCACACCAGGGCTCCACTGAGCCTTCACTCACTCTCTGCAATGTGTGCACTTTGAGGGATGAAGTTCAATCACTTTAAAAGCCCCACAGATTCAACCTACAGCAGGTTTGTGGTGCAGCCAGGAAACCATACAAGTGTTCAAAAACAGCAGCACACAGCTTTTCCCCACCTCAAACCCGTGCAGGGCTTTGTGCCTCCACAACAGCTCAGTGTCTGTGTGCAGTCATTAGCTGTGCTGATGCACACGATAAATACACTTTTCTTCCTGCCTGTGTTGCAATGAGGGCCCTGCTGGAGCTGCCTGGGCATGCCTGGACTCCCGTGGTAGCAGCCAAAGAGGGGGAGAATCTGTGCCTGGATACAGCAAAACCTGTCTGTGGGGCTGTGGAGAGCCCAACACAACACACACGGGGTGTTTGCAGAGGACACAGAGGAGCACAGCTGACGCAGCACTGCTCTTTGCACCTTTATTGTTTTTAACCAGCCAAACGTTGCCTGACACTCACTTCTCCAGGGATACATTCCCCAAGTGGATGTTTCTAAAATGCCTCGTCCTCCATTACCCAGCCTCGCACAAATGAGCTCATTAAGGCAGAAGAGGATAAAAACACCATCACCATGTCCCAGCAGCAGCACAGCCTGGGGATGAGCTGGAGGGATGGCACTGAGCACAGGGGATTGGCAGCACGTGGCAGCCAGAGCCCTGTGAGCTGTGTCTCCCCTCCAGCATCCCTCCCACAGTTGCTTCCAGCATTTGCATGGCTTTTAGGGACAAAGGCCTGCCTGTGACTCCAACAGGCCTCAGCAGATTCCAGTCTAGTCCCCAAATGTGCTGCAAAACCATCCTGTGTAGCCCCTTCTTTGCTGCCCCTCAGCAAAGCTCCAGTTTTTGCAGTATTTCCCTTCATCTGTGCTCCCTGGGCTGTAACCACATCACAGCAGGGGTGTCCTTTTGTGTGCAGAGCATGACCTGTCAGTGCCCAGCTGGGGGTCCAGCGAGGTCCCAAACCTTCCCTGCACAGCACAGGCTCTGCTGCTGCAAAACTGATTTTGAAAGGATTTAATTCTATTTAAAACTCTACCCTGCCTCCATCACATGAAACGCTGAGGAGAGAACTCAAATCATACAGACGAGAGGAGAAAAGTAATCGGAAACTATGCAAGCCAGTCACTTTCACTCCCCAATTATTAGCTTTAACCCTATTACTGTTTAAATAACAACCCTAGTGACATTTTCTAGAATGAAGTGACATTTCTGAAGGCAGAAAAACACAGCCCAAGCCTGGAAAAACTCCTGGGGCCGAGAGGATTGAAATCTGAACAGCGACTGGGACACAAAACAATCGTGCCCAGCTGAGTGTGGTCAGTGTGCCCGGGAAGGAGCTGGGTTGTTTGCTCAGAGGAAAATCCACTGCAGGCCAGTCCTTGAGAGTAGTTCTGCTTCATAAATCCCCCTGGCTTTCTCTTCCAAGACAGACCTCAGGCATTGCTCACATCTCTCACCACCAGCAACTGCAGGACAAGCTCAGAGCCAGCCCTGACCCGGGCTGGCTTTTTGATTAAGCAGTGTGTGCTTGCAGGGCTTCCGCTGTCTGATCCTCACTGCAGCCATGGAAATGAGCATTCCCTGGGCAATGTTTGCTGTTGCTGCTGTGGTCAGAGCGGGTTCCTGCTCCAAGGGAAGCTTTACCCCTCCGGCCACGCCACTGCTGGAGGCTGGGATGGATCCAGTACTGCACGTTCTGACTGTAAATGCTGGGAGCTGTGTGGGCTGCACAGCCCAGTGTGTGTCTGCAGAAAGCTTTTCCTTCCTCAGGTATCTGCTTGAAAGTGTTTAATAAAACCCCAGAGTTCTTTTTGCCCAGGACACAGCAAGTCTGTCAGGCTCAGCCACGCAGCAATTTGTTCCACGTGGGTTCACCAGGCTGTGCACATTTAATCAGCATCCTCAGACGCCATCACGGGGGTTCTCCCCAGCTCATCCTTCCTGATTTAATTGCCAGGATTGCAGCTGCCTCGTGGGAATAGCACTGCATGCATGCAGCGAGGTGCAGACTGTCCTGATCTCGTGTGCTCACTCTGTGCTTCATCACAGATGGTCTTTTCTTTCCCCCTTCATCCTCCTCACTGATGTGCTCAGAGCTAAAAAAATCATTGGTGTCACACAGCCCGAGCACAGCACGCACTGAACCCCACCTTGGCACGGCTGGAGCTGTTTGTGGGGTGGGAAGCTGAGGATGGGGTAGTATCCAGCATGGCACGCTTGCACTCTAGGATGTGCTTTGACGCAGGAGCTGCCCCAGGAAAGGGAGAAGAGAGGCAGGGGATGGACCCCGGTTAGCCCATCCCATCCCCTTCCTCGCTCCTCCCCTTCCCAGGGCTGGACGAGGCGCCTCGCAGGGTCCGTTCAGGCTTCTCGAAATCGCTTTTTCCTACTGCATCACGAAACCCACACATCCACCCACCCATCCATCACAGCTGTCTTTGTGGCCAGTGTCACCCCCGGTCCTGGCAGCTTGTGAACATCCCCCTTCCACATCCACCCACCCAAAAACAGATCGAGAAGATGCTCCAAACCCAACAGACCACATGAGCGAGGAATCTGTGACTGGAGACACCAGCCTGGCAGTGAACTCACGGAGCAGAGCACACACAGCCTGTAGTTCGTGCTTTTTTTGTGGAAAAGCCAAGTTTTGCTCAGAGTTTTCTTGTGCCAAAGCAGGAGTGGGTCAGCAGGGGAGTGGTGAAGCATCAGAGCCTGGAATAGGGAAGGAACATACACACAGAGGAGATTAATTATATCAACTACAAAAATAGTTGCTATTTTAAGGTTAATGCTTGAGTGATCTGACTCAGTCAGAAAAAGAGCCAAAGGAATTATTGGCATCAGTGCTGGCTGCTCCCCCAGACAAGCCATGGTCACCGCTGGCACAGAGAGCCACCAAAATAGCTGCTTTTCCAGAGGGTTTGAACAAAAAAATGCCATTAGAGTGAGTTCAACATCCTGGTGCAACAACCACAAGCACAGGAATGCATCGGCTCTTGCTGGGGACACCCTCGGCTTCCCAGGCATCACCCGCATCTCGGATTACAACCATTTTACATACGGATGATCTCAAGGCTGTGAGCAGCGTTCCACGGGACTCCACAGCTCCCAGCTCACCAACCAGGGTGTTCCTGAAGCTGCTTTCTGCTTGACAAGATGCGAGTGAGCTGCTCTTGCTTCGCCCCTGGTATCACTGCGGGTCACAGCAAGCACCCAGAGCTGGCATTTACCAACTGCTTTGATAGCTGAGCTACACAGGACTAAATAAGAAAGCCTTCAGAAATCAAGACTTATAACCCAAAACACTCCAAGACTCGGACTACAGCAGCTCTAATGGCTATCGCTGCCATAAATTAATTTCTATGGCACAGCACTTTAATGCCAATACATCACACGGCTGCAGAAAAACGCGACAGACACAAAACACTCCAGGTTTTTGGGAAAGTGGCAGCAGGAATGGTGGCCTGCAGGCTCTTTCCCCAGGAAATGGAAGTGTAGATATTGAAATGATGGCCAAATGCAGGGGAAGGTCTGGAAATCAAACTGTGCCAGGGCTGCACGTACAGCTGTCGCTCGAGACTGAATGCAGCCGGCACGCTCAGCGTTACAATTTGCTACGCTATTAATTTCTCTGTTAAATTCTAGTTTATTTTTTAAAGCCTGTATTTTCTTTACAGCCTCTGGGGCTGTAATTGTTATGCTAATGTAGGAACCCGGCAAGGGTGGCTGTGGTGAACTCATCAGCTGTTCGTTCTCCCGTTGCCTGCAGTTTGCAGCCCTGGGCTGAGACAAAGCCAAGCAGGAGGAGGTTTTGTGGATCTTCCTTCGATCTTCCTTCGTGGCACACCACAAATCCCGGCTGGCAAGTGGGAAATCACCCTTGTTCTGCTCCTGCCATCCTCATCCTGCAGAGCTCAGCCCAGCCACCTTGAGCTTGATTCCAGACAGACTGAAAATTAAAAAAGGCTCCTTGTAAGGACAACCGAGGAGTGCTGTGCACTTTGTCTGGGGGAGATAAGATCACAGTCACAGAGGCAGCAGTAGCATTTTGCAGCAAAGCCTCCACTGGCACCCTCAGGGCTGGAAAAGGGGTTGGAGGAGCTGTTCTCCACATTGCTCTCCACCCACTGCAGGTGACTTGAGCACTGCTCACCAGCTCTGCTGCCAAGCTTCAGCAGGGGGCTTTAATAACAAACCCCACATCTGTGACAGAAGCGTCCTTAAATCTGAAAGAGGTTTGGAGCAGAACAGAGCTTTTAGAAAATATACATATTTATAAGAACCTTCAAAATAAAGGGAAGTCACGTGGCTTCCAGCTCTTCTGTGATCCTGCCCAGATGTTTGCTCTGAAGGCAGCTCCGTGTCTGTTCCACGCTGAGCTCTGAGCCTGCAGAGGGCACAGGGAGTGATGTGGTGGTGGGCTTCACACCACAACCCAGACAGAAATCAGCCTCTTGATTACTCATGACTCCTACATTGGCTCATCAGCCCCTCGGTGCCTGGGGTCTGTCTGCTGGGGCAGCTGGTGCTGACCTGCTCTGGTTTTAACACAAGACACAAGTCTCTTGAGCAAGCTTTGTAAGCAAACTGTGCAGTCAGCAGTGATGCCTGCCCACCCAAATCCTACCCTGCAATCGTTAAAACCAAACCAAACCAAACAAAACCACAACAATCCTCAAAACATTCAAACATACAAAAAAAAAAATCAACCTGATCGACCTGTACCTATTCTTCAAATTTTGTTGCTGTTTAAGAGTTTGAATTGTTGCCTCCCATAAGGCTGCTCTGATTCATGGAAACACTCAGGCATTGTGTACTTGGTAAATCCCAGCAGATATTTCCACTCAGATTTTGCAGCAACAGTTAAAACCCTGACTGCCTCAGAATACAGATTAGGGCACACACCAACCAGCTTCATTTCAACGTGTTCCTCCTATGGAGCAGCCAGGCTCACTCAAGGCATCTGTGAGGTTTAACAGTAAAACTAAAACGACCCCCCCAAACCAGGAATTATGCACGCAATATATTTCCCACTGAGATAAGCAAATGGAAATTGGCTGAGCCAGGCATTTCATCCAGCTCACAGCTGACAAGGGGTCATTCCCTGCAGTGTATTTAGCAATGATTTGTCCAGCCTAGTGTTGATTATCTAAAACAACACAGAACTGCCTCCATTTCTCCAGGGAGATTGTTTGCAGCCAAACTCATTGGCAAAAGGCTTCTCCTAACATCTTGTTTTCCTCCACAGCTCAGCCCTCAGCCACACTAATTCCAAACCCATTTCTGTGGGTTACCCCCATGCAGCCATTTTGTACTAAGCTACATCTTCTTGGCTTTCTTTAATCATCACTTAGTCAGGCTTACAGCTTTAATTCTTGTAATCTTGTGCCATTGCCCAATTCCTTCTTCTCAGTCACTGCAGCTGTTCTTTGTAGCCCCTCCAATTTGGCTACTGCCTCCTGGTATGAGATCTAGCCCAACATGAACAAGTTTGGCTTCTCCCAGGAGAGGCAGATCCATACCTTCACAGCTGTGCTGGGTGGAGGATTCCTTCCAGCTTCACAGAGCTCCTGCAGAACAAAGATCTGAGCAGTTCAGGGAAGAAGCAGCTGGAGCACTGACAGGGACTCTTCCACACCTGCAGGTAAGCAGTGGGGGCAATCTCAGGGAGAAGGTGGCAATGGGATATTGGGGGATATTGTGACACCTTACCCAAATGACTCAGGGCTGAAGGCATATAGATCATCTCCACCCCAGAGCAATGTCCTCAGGGACTAAAACCCCCAAATTTATTACTACACTTAGAGGTAACCCATGTTTTAACTGCTCATCTCATCAAGGATGCTCTTGCCAAGCTCAGCACAATCAGCCCAAGAGGGAGCAGTTAAAGGAATTTCACACTGCCTCTTCCATTTCAGTCCTCACCTATTCCACCTGCCACCCTGTAACAGCCTCACCTCACATGCCTGTTTATTTTTTTTTTTCAGGAATACAAGAGCCATCTCAGGTATTGTGTCTCAGCCTCCCCACAGAAAATATCCCACAGGGGAGAGGAGCCACAACAAAGCAGTGTCACCCCCAATTACCATTTTCCATGGATGAGAGGGGAGAAAAGGAATGGATGATAGGCACTTTTTACTACTTAAGACAGAAGAAAGCCTTTGTCTCCTTACCAAGGGCCCCAACATCAGGATCAGCTGTGCCAATAACAAGCTGTGTTATTACCTCTGCTGTACAAAGCAATTTGGTTTTTATTGACCACTCACTATACAGGGCACTACAACACTCTCCTCTCATTAGAGCCTGTCAGTCAGAAAGCAAAGGAAGACAAAAGCAGATTTAAGGAGAAGGCAGCTCTTTGCAGTCATGAAGATAACCTTGCTCAAGCAAAAGCATTGGCAGCAGGCAGCCAGGACTGCAATGAGGAGCTGCAAATGATCAGACAGCTGGGAATGTCAGACACTGGAAGAAAAACCTTAGTGCAGGTAGAACAATTTACCTCCCCTGGGCAGGAAAACACCTACAAAATTACATCCAAACTCAGAACACTGAGGAAAGTTTTGTTAGCTGTGGTTTTGTTTCTTCTGCTCCCTGTGTAAGTCTGCCAGATGACCTCTGCTTGCAATAGACTTCAAATACTGGGAGCTCTTCTTTGTGTCTCCTTGGAGAAAATGGTCAGGAATCAATTTTTCCACTGATAACTTCATTCGGTCTCCTTCTCAAGTGAGTGTTCCCACAATTCAGTCCCACCTTACCCACTCCACCCATAACATTTCTCTTTTCCTTATTGGCTGAGTGCAGGCAGCTCTGGGGATGAGTCTCAGCTGCTGTCAGGGAATGCCAAGGGGGAATGTGAATGTCTTAAGGCCAAATACACAACAGACAGAAAATGCAGAGGATGTTCAGTTTGGAGAAACCTGCATTAAAGAGATTTAGGCCACTCCAGTGCAACAACCAGCAACCACCTGCATCAGGAAAGTTTGTGCTAACCTACAGTGAGGTATTAGGAAATCCAAATTCCAAGTGCTTTTTATAATTTAGCTCCCTGGTAAAACACTCACCCAGAGGCTTGAGGCAGTGCAGAAGTGGCTGCTTGGGAGGTGCAGGGTAGAGAAGAGAGGCTATTTCTGGCATTACCCCTCGGTGGAAGGATGAGAACCACAGGCTGAACTGGAAGAAACATCTTGAAGACTGGAATTTTGTGCTGAAGGACAGATGCTTTTGAGGGATGGGGGATTATCAGGAAGAACACTTGACAGGAACACTGTGCCCTCCTCATCCCTGCCAACCCAACCAGTCTGCAGAATTGAAATGTAAGGTTAGATCTCAACACCTCAGGAAGAGCACAACTACAGATGTCCCAAATCACCATCAGTCTAACTTAAAACAGATCAAGGACTTGCCCCTCTGAGATATGTGGCCAGATCCACCAGAGATATTAGTTTAAAAGTAACCTTCTATCCTTAATTTGTATCTGGACACTAAAGTTCAGAGCATCAGCTCCATCTGCCCTCACCTGGCAGCTGACAGCAGAGAACACACAGACCTCAGGGCTGGGGAGCAGCAACAAGCCCAGATGCTCCTGAATTCCTGCCTGCCCCAGACGGCAGGAGACACAGGGCTGGGAGAAACATTTTTGTTCAAGACTCAGTCCACAAACACTGCCTAAGTTCAGCTTGCAAAAGTGAAAGAGCAGCTGGGCACACACAAGCACAGCTCCAGCACCTGGAGCTCAAGAAAAGGCACCTCAGTGAACCTCACTGGGTCACTGACAGGAAAACTTTTCCCTTCAACACAAGTTTTCCACACAAGTTTTGCGATTCGGCCCTGAATCCATGATGCAGATGTTGATGGCTGGAAACAGAAGTTGAGCAGAGGGAAATGCAGACTTTGGGAACAATGGGTCAGCTTGGCTGCTGGCAGTTCAGAAGGAGAAAATGAGATGCATTAAAAACTTCTTTCTGGTCAATCTTTATTTTACACATTTGCATCACAGCAGGGAAACCAAGTTACACAGACTGTCCTGACTTGTCTCTACCTTGCTTCTCTTCAAATACTGTTTGCTGTTCTTTTAATAAAGTTTAAAAAAATACTGAAAAAAATCCATTTTTACATCTGAACAGGAACTGAGGAATAGGATATTTACAGGTCACCAAAACCCCAGGAACTGGACCTTGCTGTACACAGAAAAGTCTTTTTTAGTTCTTCTGGAGGTCATTTACTGAATGAATTCAAAGCTACATAGTACAAGATGCCCTAAGGCTGCTTAATGACACAAAAGGATCTAGAATTAATTATTAATAGTTCCTAAAGGGCAAGGGAAGCTATTTAGACCCATACTCTGTTTTAACAGAGCAGGTACCAGCTCCACTGGCTGCAGGATGAAGTGCTTCTGATGATGTGGAGGTCAGACTCTACTTTAGTACACAGAGAGCAGAACACTGAGTGAAATCCCACAGGGAAATATTTATTTAGAATTGTCCTTTCTAGAGGATTGCTGCAGTCAAAACATAAATGGGTTCTTGAGCCAGTCAGCCTAAAAGGAGTGACTCTTTTCTCAGCCACTTTCTTCCTACACCACTCAACACCTGAGTATTGATGTTTTCCTACATCCTGTTCCAGCCACTTGGGAGCACAGATCATGTGCAGTTCTCACTGGATCATGGCTATATCCAGGCAAGACACTACAAAGGGAAAATGCACAGCTTCCCAGTATTGCTAAGGAAAAGTGATTAACCAGCCCAAAAGTATTGTATCCAGCAGCTACAAAAAAGAAGCCAAATTAATTCAATTTAAAACAACGTTTTACAGCATATCAGCCCCAGGGAACACAAAGAAACATTGGTCAAGTGTCTCTGGGCAGCACCACCTCAGCTTTCATGAAACGTTGAGGCTACTGGCACTACACACAAGGTCACAGTTTCAGTGTGAGTCCCACTATGTTCAAACCTCACTGCACCTCCCACTCCTGCACACCACAGCTCCTCACTTTGTACACAGGTGAAAAATGGGGATGTGCTCTATGAGTGAAGCAGAGATCATAACACTGGAGCTATAAAACATCTTCTTTAAAGTGACAGCCATCTGTTAGCTAGCATGACAGGTCAAATTGAAGGAGACAAACCAAGTAGGCTAAAGGAAGAAATATTTCCTTCCCTCTCCTTAATAGCTAAAGAACTCCAGTTCTCAGAGCTCAATAGAGCCTACAATACCCAGTATTTGCTTCAAATTGGGCAGTTTTCAAACAAACAACAAAATCCCCTCCCTTCTCATCAATTTGATTGTCAGTGGCTCAACTGCTTTTCTCTAAGAGGAACACACAGTAAGGAAAAAAGACTTAACACTAAAAATCTTCTACAGGACTTGCACCAGATGTGCACACTGGAGTGATCAGGACATGGCCTTTGATGGCCAGAAGGAATGCTACAGTGCTCAAGGACACATGGTGGATGCACACTCGTGCCAGAGAGAGTCCACTCAGCTCAGAAAAAATACATCTTCCACACTATGAGCTCCAGACAAAATGCTGCAATGCAGCAAATTTTTACAACATGCTCTCCCAGGGCATGCCAGCATGGAAATCCAGGAACAGGGCACTGAGCTGGAGGGAAACACTGAACAATGCACTGCACACATCACAACAGACAACATGAAAGAGCATCTTAATAGGACAGCATGTGGCTTCTTCAACTCCAACTGCTCCACTCCAGCAGGCAGCAGCTCTGTTCCACATGACCCCATTATGTCTTGCTTTCTTTTAGTATGTCTCTTGATGAACCATCAAGGAAAACATTTTCCAGCCCGAAGAATGCAAGAGGCTGGCAGTGGCACTGCAAGGAGGCTTCCTCTGGAAGACAGCCTGCTGAGCAGCCTCAGCAGGAAGGAGGAGAGCAGCAGTGCCATGTGCATGTCAGCATCCCCAGGGATTTACTGGGGCATAACCTGCACTGCAAGTGAACACTGAACCAATCTCATTTTTGTCTGCAGAGGGGACTGAGTGTTCGGCTGCAGCAGCACACGGGAAAGCTTTCAAACCACTTATTCCCATTGCAGCAGAGCTGCTGTTCCAGGATTCCTGTCACTCTGCTGCTGGAGATTGCTCCAGCTCCTCACTTCAGTAAAAGCAGCGACAGGGAATCAAAGCTACACATTCCTAAACGATCTGTAACCCACAACAGCTCCTCTCTTCCCTCCCTGTGAGAGGCAGAGCTTCCTAGCAGATAAGCAGCCATCAGCATGTGAAAGGCAAGCACTGATTATCCTGCCTGGGGAGCTCTGAGCTGCTGCCCTGCACTGGCCCTGGAGCCCTGCAATGCCAGTCATGCAGCTGGGGGTTTGCCTGGGAAGGAGGGCAGGGAGCAGTCCTGTCTTTGATGCTTTGCAGGCCAGCACTTGCTGTGCTGGAGAGAAGCACAACTGCAGCCATGCCCTTCACTCTCCAACTTCCCAGCTGCCATCCCACCCATCAAGGCAGACTTTCTGTCCTGATCCAAGGAATTGCACCTGAGAAAACTCATTTTGGAAATGGCCACAATAAGAATCTTTTAGGTTTTGACTTGTCCATGACTGATTTTCCCTCCTAATGCTCAGGTCTGACCATTTCCTGCTGCTTGGCATCCTGTGCAAAACACCAGCAGAAGCTGGTTGTGGAGCTGACTGCTGAAGCTCAGGGCTGAACTTGGAAAAAGCTCTTGTAAAAAAATGGACTTCCAGAATACTGCTGTGGCATTTCATGCCAAGACAAAAAGAAATGACCCATTTTTCTGGCCTTTGACAGGTGAGCCAGAGACTTGGCAGAAAAACCTACACCATATGCAACTTTAGCAAAAAAAGAGCATATTGAAAAAAAAAAAAAAAAAGAAACCTGAGACTAAGGTAACAACACTTGCCAAATTGTCAGCTCCCCTGATGCTGAGGTATGGAACAGGCAGCTGTTTGGAAGCAGCTCAGCATTCCCTGGGATCACAGCACAGCCCTCGTGGTTCTGGGTGAAACACCACACCTCTGACAATTTCACATCTCGTTCACAAAAGGATTAACAGGCTCTAGAATGGCATTGTCCAGATGCACTTTGTTCCTGACAGCACATCCTTATCCCTTACATATCTCAGTGCCAACACTTCAAGTCTTCAGTTCAGTTCAGGGCTTCTCTGAACAAACCTTACAGCCCGTTTGAGCAGCCCTTTGGATGCAGGGAGTGACAAGGGACAGAGGAACTGCAGAGGATGAGTTTTCCAGGTATTGCATTTAAATGTAAGAGCTGGGACTGCCTGTGTTTGTTTATGGTCCAATTTCTCACACTTCAGGCTAAGCATGTAGATTTCTTCCTCCAGAAGGCCTGAAGGCCCATAGGTGACCAAACAGCCCTTCCTTGGTACAGGATCTCTTCTCACTAAAACTCTCACTGCAAGACAATGACAGCAAAGTAGAACCATCACTGCTGTGATTACTGTGAAGTTACAGCTGAGGAGGAAAACAGAAGAGGATTCTGCAGCCAGAGACAAATGCTCTTCTTCTTGTGCTTTATCTGAAGAGAAAGCAGTTCCAGGTATCAAAGCAGGCAGATTTGTTTCTACCACCTCCATGGTGCACAGAACCAACACCTGGGAAAAGAAGTGGCAATGGGGGAAAGGGATGCTGCTCCTCAAACAGCAAGGCTTGCTACAGACAGCTCACCAAGAGCTCCACAATCCCTGCTCAGGAGTGAGGAAGTGGTTCAAGATTCTGGAGGAAATCCTCCTTCTCAGCTTGAAGAATAAAATAAACTTTAGGCTAACAGTCCTCTCATCAGGTGTGCCCAGAAATGTAGTCCCTCCAAAGAACCAATTCCTGAACGAGTCTGTAAGCAATGCTGGCACATCCAGAGCTCTGCTGATGCCTCTCCTGACACCTGGCAGAAGCTCTTGGCTCCACAGCACCACATGGCAATGTCTCTGCATGAACATTAAGGCTTCAGTGGGTCAGTGACTTATAGCTGATTTATTTTTGTTAAAGCTAATCCTCACTCCACCAGTGAGCCACTTCCATCCTCCCCTAAATGAGCACTTTTTCACTATTACAGCTCTGGACACCAACTGCCCTACTGACAACCCCAGAGACTACAGAGAAAACACATCTGGCATTTTGGAATGTGTGTGTAAAGACTCTACTGCAAGTCTGCAGCTAACAGTCAAGGATTCCATATTCCCCTGCATCAAGGTTCTGATCATAATCTTCTCCTCTCCTGACCAAAAAAAAAAAAAAAAAAAATTAGGACTGGGAGTTACAGTTGCCTGTTTTTGGTGGCAATACTACTTTGACCAGTTCAGCTCACCTCAAACAGCAGTGTTATTAATCCTACACAGCCAGAGAGGTACAAGTAGCCATCCAGAGAGGCCCAGTAACTCAGGGTAACTGTGAACCAGAGATTTATGCTGCAGTAAAATGGCTAGACAGATTTCCACTGGAGAGTCTGGTACTGTTTATACTGTGCCAGAAAGGAGTGACTTTTGAAATACCTTGAAAATATTTTATGAAGCTCTGGGTCACAGCTTGAAAGTAAACATTTAGGCAGACCCCTAAAAAGCAAGCATCAGTCTTATACCTCTTGTGTACTTCTTGTCAGGTGGGGGTGAGTCAAGAGCAACTCCATGGACAGTGGAAAATGTACATAAATACTTATTGCACTATGGGCTTAGTGCTTTAATGGAGAACAGTCACTCATTTCCTGTATAGCAACACATCTGAAAACCTGACACATTCAGGTGGACACCTGCAGGGATAAGACAAGAAGATACTTATCACCTTTCACACTTGCATGAGCAGTGGCAGAAGTCATCTGATCCAATACCCTTCAGTCTCTCAAATAACTGCAGTTGTTCCCATCCATTTGTTTTGCAATGTTCCATCCAAGCCAAAAGGAGAGTTTATAAAAAGAAAAAAAAAAATACTTACATGTCTTTATCTTCTTTTCCCACCTTCTGACAGGCTTTGCAAGTCCCAGCATTCATGTTACAAAGCAAGTGTGTGTGTGTGTGTGCATATATATGAGCATTATATAAAATATATTCTTTACATACACACTGAAGATCCCTCTTCACATTAGTATTACACATTCTGAGGAACACAACAATTCAGAATAAAGAACCGATCCAGAAAGGGGGAAAAAAGCTACCCAAAATCCCTAGGAAAGCTTCAGGCTCCTTGCAGGTACCAGGAGATCCCATTTTCTTATGATCAAAAGAATAGTTATATTTCTGCACTGCTTTGCTCTCCCTAGACACACCCCACTCTGCAGTTTCAGTGGTGGGGAGTGCAAGTTGCTCCCTTTCCACTGAGAGTAATATTAATAAATTAAAAAAGTTTCTCTGAAAGTGCTGCCTTAGTCCAGTCCATCATGCTGTGCTCTCCCATTCGCCCTGAGGCTCTGCTGAACCATTCACCACTTTCTTGACTTTCTTCATGCCCTCCATTACTCCTGAAGTCGTCACCCTAGAAGAGAAGGGAGAAGCATCAGACATCAGACCTTGAACTGTAAAATCCATTTCAGCAACAGCTCACACCCATCAAACAACACTTCTCACATCTCTTTACCCACACTGAGCAGTTCTCATGTTTGATCTTTTGTACTGCCCTGACACAGCAGAGCCACTGTCCTTGAGCACCTCAAGGCCATTCCCATCTATCACTAAACCAAAGCAGCAAGTAATATTGGCTCATACCTCAAAAAAGGTAACAGGGGTGGTAAAACAGTTAAACCAGGTGTTTATTTGCTAAATTTGAGCAGTTCACTTAAAAAGCCCCATTTACTATGCAGCTGGCCACCCTTCTGTGACTTTCTTCTGCATTTTAATAGGCACAACATATGACACAAATACACAGTGGACAGTACCCCAGATGAACCCTATTAGCTTAATGCACACCAGCTCCTCTTAATGATGAGGAGCAAAATCAGCAGCAACAAAACAGAAAGGAGAAGTTATCCTTTTATACCATCCAGTCCTGGGTTTGTCATGGCAATCTGAGCATTGAACTACAAAGCCTCACAATACCACTCAATATGAGGCAGGCTGAAATGTTTATGCAGGCAGAACAGCACCATTCCTCTTGGAACTGCCTTGGCTCTCCAGCAGCTCTTCAGCTTTCCTCTGCTGCTCCACCAAACAGGCAATTTGGATGCACAACACATTGCCTTTATTCTTTTGCACAGTGTGATTCTCATTCCATACAGGTATTTTTTTTCCCCACAAACATGCTACAAAGGTTATTTTGGATGCTGAAGGTAAGAGTGTCAATAGCTCAATGCATTCCCAAGGGATGCCTGGAAGCACACACAGACCTGTCCTGTTCAAAGCTGCCCCTGTTGGTCTGTGAGCACTTTCACCTGCTGTTTACCATGGCAGAGTGCTTTATTTGATCAGAGCTGCTAACAACATCTCCACAGCATCACCCCAAGAGGAGAAGTCAGATAACACTCCTCTTCCCTTAGCTCCATGTTAGATCCCAGCTTCTGCTCATGTACTGTAAAAATAATTTACTCAGCCTGCTGTGTTCAGTGACATTCCAGCAGTGGCCATACTGGGATCATCACTGGTTCTCACTTTAGATGAGCTTGGGCTTAATAGGAAAGGGTCACAAGAATACAGATCAAATAACTTTTATCCCTACTAAAGTAAAAAAAGGCAAGTACAGAGAAAAGTAAGCAGGTTGCTTAAAGAAGAAAGATGGAATTACTAAACAATAAACATTTCCTAGAAGAGATCAAACTAATCAGTACAGAGGCATGCAGATCTTTTAAGTTCTCCCTGTTGCCAAAGGTTTCCTTCCCACAGTCAGATAGGAAAAAATCTGGAGAAACATAAGCTAGACAAAACCAAAGTAGATGGATAACTAATTGGAAAAATATGCATTGAGATTTACTTAATGGTTTCCTGTCAAAAATGTAAGAACATTGAGTGTGGTTCCAGAGAGGCCTGTCCTGGGTTCACTTCTACTCAGTATTTTCAGTAATTGCCTGAGTAATGGAATAGAGAACTTGCTTATTAAATCTGCACAAGACACTAAGAGTTACATACTGGAGAACAAGACTAGAATGCAGAAAGATTCTGGCAAATTGAAGTAATAGTCTGAAAAGTATAGGAGGATGCAGCAAGACAGCTACCAAGTTTACTCTTCAGAAATAATCAACTTCATAATTACAGAATGAGGAGCTAAGTATCCATTCCTCAGGGAGGAGCTGAAGATTGCCATGAACTACAAAGCAGAAACGAGCACCTCACACAGCAATGCAGCAGCAGAGACACTGGGATATATAAAGAGGTGTTTCACACATGCATGACACCAAAGCAGTCCCAACACTTGACTCACAGCTGGGAAGATCCCACCTGGCACACAGCCTAGATTCCAGCACTGCACTCTGATGCCATCAGAGAGCCCCTGCACACCAAGGTGGTGACAGAAGCAATGCAAGGTTACAGCCAGGAGGGAATGATCCACTTCCCATGTTTATGGACAGTTACACACTGAAAGTGCAGGCAGATCAAGTCACATCCTTTGCTACCAGAGGGGCCATTTACTGTGTCCCCTCTCAGTAACAGCAAACAACTGGGAGAGATTTCTGTGTGGATTCCCCAAGAGTGAAGGTTAAATCCCATCAGAAGAGCTGAAGAGACTGTTCTGGTCTCGTGACAAGTGCATGAAGCAGCTCTCAAGTCCCTCCTTTTCTCAGACTGTTCAGGCACAACAGGCAATTCCTCTCACTCTCAAAATCAGTCCAGTCATCACCTTTTAGTGCCCAATAAAATAAGGGTAGCAGCACTAAGACCAAGCACACTGAAATCCTCATTGTCCTCAGCAATTCTGCTCTGACCTGCAATACAGCAGGGAAATGTTTCTCACCTGCAGTCTGCTGAACTGCATTTCCAGCCCACAAATCAGCAGCAGTTAAAATGCAACAAATCCTTCTCACTGAAGCATCCCTCTCCAGAGAGCATTTCTGTGCCTGCCAGAGGGATATCTGTCACAAATGAGGCAGAGAAGGAGCTCCCCAAGCACTCCATCACACAGTGCTACGTGCTGCAGAGATTTCACGGGGTTTATTTTTCTCCTGCATCGTATCCAAGGTATCAAGGAATGCCTAAACATTCAGAAGTATCTCCAGCTCTCCACAGTGGTGGATTTCAACCGTCTCTTCTCCTGTTTATTTGTTTTATAGTCCAACAAGAACCACTGCAACACTGGCAGCAGCCAGCCCTTACAAGCTATTGCAAACTGGAGTGAAAACTGATCAGCCATAGAACAGAAAAGCTGATCTCTGCAAGCAAAAGATGTGTTAGGTGAAGAAAATCACTGCAAATGGAGAGCACCATGAATCAGTCTGCCATGAAGCACAATCTGAGAGAAAGCAGAGAAAAACAACCAAGCAGGTCTTCAAATCTCAGCACAGAATAAGCTGCCTCATGACACAGAGAGAAACTCCAGATCCCAAGGCATAAGCAAAGATGAGTGTTACCACAACAGTTCCCTGTGTTGAGGCTGTTTTGGGTGTTAAGGAGAAGCAAAGTCTCCACACACTGAGTAAGATGGATTTACCAACTTGAGAACAAAACCATTAATGGTTTCTTCTTCTGCAATCCCTCCTCCAGTGGAAATATCTTAACCTCCCCTGCATGCATGAACATCATTCTCAACCAATATCTGTTAAAGAGCATTTTGATATCCAGCATCTAAAGCCAGCTGAGTTAATGAAATTAAAAAAAAAAAAAAAGAAAAGCAAAACAACAAAAAATTCTTCCTTTCCCCTTCCTCACCCCCACCTCATCTACTGTACTGTTCATATTTTTGTGTTCATGCCCCAGAAATGACATTAGGACTGGAAGCCTGACAGCTCTTTCTGCCAAGTGTGGCTGCACCTTTTCAAGCAGGGAACTTGAATCTCACAAACTGTCAGCGACGAGCCCACGTACTGACAGAGCCCAAGAGGCTGCCCAGCACTGAATACACAGAAAGCCACTTTGCTGATGATGAATGGCTATTGAACCTGCTTGAAAAAGGACAGACAGCTCCTTAGCACAGCTTTAGTCACACTCTCCTCCCTGCCAGGACAACTTCTGTGCAGCCTGGAACAACTGAAGAGATTCCAGCAAAGTCTGTGGATCCTTTCCCCAAGCCAGAGTTATCTTTGTTATTCTTGATTTGTATTTTATTCCTGAGAGTTACAAGGACTTACAAAGAGAGGATTTGTGCCTTGTGTTGCTTCTGTGCAGACACCTAATTTGCAGATTTTTCTTGAAACTTTCCAGATTTCCAATGTCCTTAACAATATTTGCATTTACTGCCAGATTGAGATTTGAATCATTTGCAATGCATGAAAACAGACCCAAACTAAAGAGGTGCACTTAAAATGTCCTATTTTTTTCATGGAAAACAAGCAAGCCTTGAAAAGAGGTTTGATAACCTCACAGCTTTTCCCTCTGTTGGCTCTTAGAAATGTTGAGTCTAAAGGAACTGAATGCTTCTGTTTTAAAGAACCTGATTTTAAACAAAAACCCTCTGGAAAACAAAAATAACAGTAAAACTGACATAGCAGAACACCACGAAGTTTGCAGGTTTTTAGTTTCTGCCGTAGCCTGTAAAGACAATGGGTATTTATCACGTCAAAGACAAAGCACTCATGCAGTGGTTAGTCAGGACACTGACAGATACTTAGTCACCTGCTCAAATAAACCCAGGTATCTTTTCCCCCCAGAAAACAGAAACAACATTTAATATTTATGAAGACAAAAACAGGACCAGCAAGACCAAATCAAGGAAGAATTTCATACACATCCATTGCAGTGCTTCACCTGTCTCAGAATTTTAATAAACTCTGTTTTTCAAGTATCTACAAATGTAACCCTCCTGATGGAGCTGGGGAAGGGAGAACTAGGCACAGATTATACCCTGCCAAGTGCCCAAATGGAAAAAAACTTCTGGTGAATCAGATCAGAAAATTCAAGCAAGCCTAAGGGGAACAACCCATGAGGCACAACAATGGAAACTCCCAAAGCAAAGAGCAAAATGCCTTACTAGGAAAAGGCTCACAAGGAATTCTAACTCTGATGAGATGTAAATCACCGAATTACTTCATTAAACTTCCTCCAGCTCATTTTTGGCAGATCCTCCTAAATTTAGCAACTTCTCAATTGACTAAAATAACTGTATTTGACAGGTGTCCTATTATTAGTCCTAGCAAAACCCCCACAAGCAAAAATTCATTAAGCACGTAATACAAAGTTGAAATTTGCTCTAACAGGCAAAAAGGGAAAAAAGCTTGTTTTGGTACAATCACAAATCCTGCCAGTTCACACAGTGACTTCCTGATGTGAATGCTTTTTTACCAAACAGCTTCCAAAGTGAGACCAGTTTCTTACATAAACCATTTCAACACATGTGAGTGATAGTGATTTTAAGGTCACTACCCACTAGTTGGATTCCACTTGCAAAAATGACAGATTTTCTAGACCCAAAGCAAAAATAGCTAAGCATTTAAAAAGATCTTTGTTACTAGCCATATTTCTGAGAAGTTAAACTCCTTACATGACATTTCAGTCTGGATTCTATGATTCAAACCTCCTTGTAGCAGTTTTCAAATAAGATTAATTTCTTTTTGAGCTAACTATGACAGCAAACACATTTGGACTTTTTTTTTTGCCTCTGTAATAAAAACAGTGTTGATTTATTTCACCCAGGTAAAGGAGATTTACCAAACTGGAAAAACTCTTAGGAACAGGCTTCTGAAGAGTTACATCAAACCTGTAACTACCAAAGGATTAGGTTAGCTCTGCTCTTATTAAGGCAGCAGACTCCAGGGCATGTAAAGCAGTATCCAACACTCCTGGCAGGCAGAATTTCTTAGGGCATTTTTAATTACACATTCAAAAATGCCACTCAGTTTTTAAGTCCTCAGAAAAACCACTGCAAGGAAAATGACAGGGACTTAGCCTGAGCCCTGCTGTATAATTTTTCCAGACTAGCTCAGGTCCTGAAGCATTTGTGGTGCCTCGTGGTTTCGCAGCAGGGAATAAACCAGCGAAGATATTGATAAAAATCCATCTCCTTGGCTCAGTATTGCTTAAAATAAATTTTTGCAAAGCTATATGCTGAACACCAAGGCAGAAAGGACTTTACACCCTATTAATCTATTTATGATTACATTATTTTTATACATTTATTATTATTTATGTTCTGCAGATTGGTGGGTCATTTTTGTTGTGAAGCGTATGAAGCATTAATGATGAACTGTAAAACTCCTTCATGTTCCATATCTAAATTAAAATTAAAAGCTTTCTTACTTCACATTTTCATGGGCATCTTTTTGCCCCATGAAAAGCTTTACCAGCTTTTTCCACACTACTGCAATATCCAGGTCAGAGGCTCCTGTGCACACCACAAATCTCTTTACACACACCAGTACAGACACCTCCTCTTTAAACGTGGGCAGATCTTTGTCACAGAAGGATTTAGAGAGATTCGAGTAAACTGGTTTTAAACACTACTTTTCTCAAATCAAGTGAAGAGGTAAATCAAAGGGGAGAGGGGTTCTTACACAGCTTCCATCTCCAAGTCATCCTCATCATCCTGAGAGAGCTGTAGGTAAGGGTTGTCTGATGCTGGACGGAACTTGTACCCAGTGAGGACAAAGAACACCAGTGTGGCCATTTCATCCAGCAGCTGCAAGTGAAAACATGAGACTGAGACTGAGGTTCAGTCCTGCTATGCTCTGTGGTCACAAAACATTGCTCCTCATTCGTAAGGTTCAAGGTTTAATGGCCAAGAGGCCTGGGCCACAGCAGAAATAAAATAATTCCTGTCTGGTTGTCATTAATCCCAGGCTAAACGCTGTCAAATCCTTTGTTCTTTCAGTTTTCCCTGTCACTTTAAATAGAGTTACAGTTCTATCCATCTCTCCAGAGCTTTCAAAGAACTGTGGCAAGACTTGGCTTTTAAATGGTGGGGGAAGGAATCATCCCTGTGTTGCTTAGTTTTTCCAACAGTTAATGTATTCCAAGGACTCCCTGCACAATCACTTGGATTATGAGTTAAGAAACCAAGTATTTAGAAGTCCATAGGCAAAAGAAGCCTGTAGATGGAAGAGCAAAAGCCTATTTCCCTGGCTCCCTCAGGCTTCAATTATATAGAGCAAACCTGACTAATTTTTTCTCCTTTGTATGTTCTTGATTAATTTCCTTCAGACATTTTTAAATTGAAAGACTGAAAATCAATAATGCAATTACTTTCAGACATCTCATGTATAATCCAGCAGCCTTGCTGGACAAACATAAAACTAAGAATATATTCTTTCACCTTAAGCACATCAGTGATAAAATCAAGAGGAGGCAGGGTACTGCACTGTGCTTTGAGATGTTTTAGTACAACGTGAGGAACATTTTATGGAATTTTGTTGTGCAGTTATATTTAAAGAATAATAGAGAAAAACATCAAGAAATTGATGTCTTTTCCTTTGCTGGCAAATACCTGGTACAGCCATTTCCACTGGAATGGAACAGCAATCTTTATGAGAATTGCAATGATCCGTGTGAAGTAAATGTAACACACAATCTGGGAAGGAAAAGGAGAAAGCATGAGAACAATAGCACCATCCTTATGGAACCTTCTTACCCCAGAGAAACAGCTCAAGCAATTCCCAGACAACTCATTATGTCAGACCAGCATTATTATGCTCCTCAATAAACATGGAAGATATAGGCTGAGGGTTCTACTGCTTGTTGAACATCCAATAACACAAACTATTGGTAACATACTCAAGTTACAGCAGGAAATTCTTTAAGTATTACAATTCCATAGAATTTCAAGAATCACAACTGTAATTTATTACTCTTGCCACTTAGGAGAGCCTGAAATGAGGCCGTTGGAAATCATTAAGAAGCCTGTGTTCTCCTGGGAAACGTACTCATGGCTCCCACTGACTTAATCAGGAACTGCACACATGCATCTCCAGGCACCATTTGGTCCCAAGTTTAATTTTTAGCAAGTTTACAGTATGTTATTCAAGCCCATCAATTCAACTGGCAGCTCAAGCTGTCTCCAGAGGAAATCAGGAAGCATTACAAATAGCTGGAATTTAAAGAGAGACAGAAGGATATAACCATTAGGAGAAAAAAAGGAAGTTGCTTTTAGGATTGTAAGCCAGTTGACCAAGATGCCAAAGCACAGCAGTGCCAAGAGCCTCTACCACATGCACCAGCTGCAGTAGTTTCCAATAAGTATTCCATCAAAAGCTTTGAACAGCTTCCAAGCTCCCCACATGCATGTGTGCAGGTGTTTGACTTACCATGACATAGTAATGTCTGAAGAGCTTCAGCTTTGCTAGGTTAATGGCAGCTATCAAGAGAACACAAAAGTCCATTAGAAAATTGTTAACATGAGACAATTTCTTTCGATGCCTGTCTGCAGGGTAGACAAGTGGTCAAAACCAGGACTCAGGTAATCCCAGGCTAGAAGGATTTTA
This sequence comes from Molothrus aeneus, assembly GCF_037042795.1. Taxonomy (NCBI): domain Eukaryota; kingdom Metazoa; phylum Chordata; class Aves; order Passeriformes; family Icteridae; genus Molothrus; species Molothrus aeneus. The sequence goes on along the minus strand of NC_089664.1, from coordinate 6,568,925 downwards.
CTGAGGAGTGCCAGCTGGGCATGTCCACATACAGGATAACTCCCAGGCTGGGGTGAATTCATTCTTAAAAAGGGAACTGAGATTGCTTTTGCATTAAATTTTATATGCACACACTCTGCATTACAGAACCTTCCTCTACTTGTGTACAGCCAACTGCATACTGTCACTCTCTCCTGCCAGAAGGGCCACTCCACCTGACACTGCCTCCTAGAAAATTCCTGTCTTTTCTAGAGCACCCCCTGACCTGCTCCATGCCTATAGCTGAGCTGAGCAACTTGCAGGTAATCACAGCTCTGGGAACCACTGCACCTTGCTGAACAGCAGCCCAAGCACCTGAAAACCTAAGCAAGGTCCTCTATCATGGCTCAGGCACAACTCACAAGCTCAGGAAATCATCCTGAGCAGTTCCCAAACGTGCCAGCCCAGGCCCCAGGCAAACCTGCATTATTACACTCATCACATCAGCTGGAGAGCACAGAGAGCATGTGAACCAGCTGAGGTCAACAACAGATGGAGCAGCTGTCAGCTCTGCTCTGAGAGTCAGCTTTTAGATGTGCAGCAGGATTACAAACACAGGCCACTGATGCTTTTGTGACAACATGAGAGGCAAAGAGTCCAAGATCTGTTGACAGCATACAGAGATGCAGTTCAGAGCCAATGAACATGAGATGCCAGTTAAAAAATACTGCCACATATTTACTGGTATTCCCTCCAAGTCCTCCTAATGTATTTATCAGATGTGGAAGTGCAATACATCGAGCTGAAGTTCACCTGCACCCCCTCACAGAATTCACCCACTGCAATGATTTATAAATGGCTGCATATATTTGCATGTAAGGTCTTCCAGGTTCACAAGACAGCAAGATACAGTATTTGAGATGAGGGAGAGGAGAGCTAATAGCTCCCTAAGAAATGCTTCACCTCCTCTGATGAAAATAAAGCAGCTTTTCTTATGCAAAGGAAGTGTCAAATGCACCACTGCAAATAAATTCCTGTAGGTTCCTACTACAGAAACTAGTGAAGACAGCCAGCATTCTATTATAAAACTACTTTTATAATCTAAAGATGAAGAGTCCCTTTCCAGTTTACCTTTAGTGTTCCAGGGGTACTACTGAAAGCTACAGACACCTCAAGCCAGATACAAACCCTCCTCCAGCAGACATACTCCAAGAGCAGCAACCTGACCAACACAAGGCATGAACTGACTGATGATCTGTAGTTAAGAGCTTTTCCTAATAGAGTTGGTGAAAGATGAAAGCATGTAAATATGCACGGTAAGTGCAGTGAATTGTGAAACAGGAAAGCAATATTGTCCTATTTAAAGAAGAGCTGCATTGAGTGTGACCATGAAGATCTTGTGATTTCCCACACACTGGTTTGCACACAGAAGGATCTATTTTGAACTCAACACGTCCAGCTTCAAGAACTGCCACCAGTTGGTGCATTGACAGGCCAGGAGAATTACCAGGCTTTGTAGCTGAAGGAACACCAACTCAACAGCTGTGATTCAAACTGCCAGTCTATCAGTGCTTTACAGTCAACACCAGTGAGCTGGGGAGTCATTTCTGCTGGATTCATGCACTGCATAGGAGGAAAGGACAGCAAAGCCAAAGATCTGACTGCCAGATGAAGTGTCATAATTCCACCACTCCCAGTTAGAGATGGAGCACAGCTCAACATCTCAGCTATTCATCATGATAATCAATAGCAAAGAGTTATAAATTGTGTATACATATCAACTGGTATATTCACATATTCAATGTCTGAGCATGGGAAGGAAGGGCAAGGAGAGGGAAAAAAAAGACAGCCACCACCAAGGAGAAAGGCTAAGGAGGCACCTGTGGAAGCTGACTTGCTCTCCTCAACTGCAGCAATATTTCTCTCCACTATCAGATATGTAAGTCAGCATTAATGGATGTCTACAAAATTCTGCCAGTTTTTTTTTTTAAACAACTCAAAGTTACAGGACACACTGTTCTGGAGAAAAATCTAAAATCATCATTGCTTGGCATCAGCAGCTTGTGAATTGCTTCTTCACAGGCTGAATGTGCTCCAAGTAGTATTATTTGAGTCTTGCTATCATGGACACTCCAAGATTTCTGTTCACCTCAGCCTGGCAGCCCAGACAGCAACAGCAGCATTTACAAGGAGCAAGGCTCAGCCAGCAGCTGTCACTTACAACTTGAATCACTTGCAACCCAAACCTGTAAGGCTGTGATAACACAGCAGCAATCTCAGCATGCAGTAAAGGTTGGGTAAATTTATATTTTGAGTATGATAACCATTCTGCAAAGGACAGTACTTAACTGCAGAGAAGGGAAAAAAATTTAAAGAGAGACCTTCCACCAAAGGTTTCAGAAATTAATTCATGCTCTTTCAAACAGTAATTAGAAAGATAAAAGCCACCTTCCACAGAAGATTTATAGCATCTATACCTTGCTTCACTCAGGTTTCCCTCTCTATCACCATTTACTTTAACAGCTTGTGCCTGCAATACCCTAATCTGCATCGATCAAAACAGAGCACACCCAGTGTTTTGATAAGCAGTCTCTTTTTGAGATTGTCCCCATGCTAATTTCCAATGTTGAGGCTGTCTAGAAGATGGAAAAAGAAGCTGGACCATCCACTTGTACACCACACAATAGCCTTTTGATGAATAAACCCAACCTTTTCAGGATATGTATGTAATAACAATCACAGGATTGCAGCTGAGGGTGCAGGGAGCTTGAGCCCAGACAACACAATCCATAAAGAAAAACCATAATGCAGCCTGTGAACGTGCTCAAGGTACAGCTGAGAGTATTTCTTCAATGCTTTGCTTGCCCTACTCATGCTGATGCATTTGAGATGTGATTTGTGCCATTATCAAACTGTAAATGGAAGCTTTCTGCTCTCCCCCAATGATGCAGCACATGTAGATCTAGCCCTTGAAAAATCAGCTCTGAGATGACAGCCTGAGCTCTCTCCTTAAAAGCATTCCTGTACTAGAAAGAAGAGGTCAGACAGATACAGCAAGGCTCAGTGTCACCAAGAAGGTGGCACAGACTTGTTAATCTTGAATGTCCTGAACCACATCAGCCATTTGGCACAAAAGTGCTCCACTAGGGTCAGATGAAAGTCCAAAGCACAGGATCAGCACCCTATCTCCAGCACAGAGCTGCCACATCAACCCTGGACAGCTCTCTGGGGCACCTGGAAGTGGTGCTGAGCCCAGGCAAGCATGGGCTGCTCTGCACCACACAGGACCAGCCTCTTTGTTCACAGCATTTTCATGGCACAGCAGCAGGAAGACACTGAATACTGCAAATGGTTTTTCCTGACATGGGTGCAAGCACAAAAGCATTAATCATCATTTGCCCACTGCACAGAGCACAGGGAATGAATGATGCCTGGGAGCAACAGGCTGCCATCTATTTCCCTAATTCTGCTGCCAACTCTAACTGCAGTGCTCCAGGAAAACAGCAACCCATGATCCAACAGTGCCATATCAAATCTCTCATCACAAACACACAGGTATCAGCAGAACAAACTGCTTTCCAACCCATTCCTCCCTCAAACAACACAGGATGTGATCACAAGAGCGTGCTATGAGACCTTTTGGTCCAGTGACCAAAAACTGGGAGTTTCAAACAAAAATGATGTATAAATTATATATATACTCCCTCTCTTTTCTCGAGATGCCTGTAAACAAGGTGGTGGCAGTTGAGCAGCTTTGCAGGCTGAGCAATTCTAGGTCAGTTTGCAAGGATGATTTCCTTAAAACTGCAAGACATTTGCAATGCAGATCCACAAATGGACAGAGAGCAAAGGCTCCCACCTAAAGGAAGATATAGTGACAGATCAAGGGTGTAGCTAAGCACTTGCTTAAGTCTGAAGGTGGCGATTTTGAAAGGGGAGGAAAAAAGATTCTAAAAAAGGGATGTTTACGCCCACTGCTGTGCAAGATAAGAAGCCTGTGTAGGTCAGATATACTGCTTTAAAGATTACCTTCAAGGGTAAAAAGCAAACAACCAGGCAGCTCAAACTCAGCCATAGCACTGTGCCCTGCCTACTCTTCACTAGCAATCCAGAGCATCTGGGTATGTAAGGTGTCCCTGGATAATTATGGCTTTAGACCCATTTCTCCAGCTTTCCCACTTTGCTTTTCTTTTAAAATACCCAATCTAGTTTAAATTACTATTAGCTAGTGACTCCAAATCAGTGCCACTTATAACAGGCCTTTTTATTATTTGTATGTTGCTAAAACAAAGGCCCATGACAAACCCAGACTAAAGGTCTGGTAAATCCAAATCTGCTTCATTCCTAATCCAGTCACACTACAGTCATGGCTGCCCCTTGACCCAGGGGACTGCTACCTAATAAACAGGTGGAGAAGCAGCTGCAAGAGAGCATGACAAACAGTCAGGAAACACCACCAGGATACTGAGCCGTGAAGTCCTGGAGTTGTTAGTCCCAACAGATGCAAGGAAGAAAAAATAATTTTCCTTAGGTCTTTGTCATCAGCAAGGACATCACCAGAAGACTCAGTGCCAGGAAAAACAGCTATTGAATGTGTAGTATGTAATTCCCCAATACATCCTATAAGTTAATGAAGTCTGTGTGAGAGAAGAGGGAAAGCAGCCCTTGACTAGACAATAAATCCCAGCAGGCCAGAGGCAGCCCAGCTAGCAGTGTGTGCACACAACCCAGCCAGCTCTGACCATGGGACACTTAAACTGCATAATGAGAAAACCCAGTAACTTTTACTACTCCAGGAGAAAACTGCCTTTAACTGCAGGGGAAAAAATGCTTGTGATTTAATAGTAAGCATTAGTTCTATTTTTTTATTCCCATGAGAAGCTGAGACATCGAGCAGTGCCTCTGAAGAACAGGGCCTCCAAAGGAAGCCTACAGAGCATGTGGTTCTAGTGAAGAGAATTCATTGATAAGCCTAACATGAATGATTTCACTTTTTTACAGTGCAACCAAATCACTTTTGGTTTTCTCAACCAGCCACACTAGCAGCATGACAGCATGAGGTAACATTCTGCTTCTGGCATCACTTTGCCATTCACTTGCTCCCCGTGGGCTCCTTTCAACAGCCTCTAAATAGTCCAACCAGATTGCATTTCACAAGTGAGTCCCAGCACTGCAGCCACAATCTGCTCCCAGCCTGTGCAATGTTTTCCCTGAAAATCTATTCCTTAGCTATTCTTTTATTATCAATGTAGCATAACAGAGTTGCTAAGTCCCCCTGCACAGTTACCGAACTTGCAGGATCTGCACAACCAGAGGGCAACACCAGTAGGTAAAGCTGGGAACAGCAGTAGGTCACTTTCAGGATAAAGAGCACCATCAGTCATGGAGGACAACACAAAACACAGGACTAAAGCAGACCTGAAGTGCTATTGTGCATAGCACTGACTAGCTGTAGAGACACAGCCAGTTCCTCTCAAATTAATTAATTAATTTTTTTCCCCCCACAGTGGGAAAAACACCACAGTGTTTTTTACACACCACAGTGCATCCTATAGAACTGCCTGGATTTACTCAGATCTGGATTTCACCTGGTATGAGGTGGATAGGCTGAGCCTATACACTGAACATCCCTGCTGTTGGCCACCTCACTTCTCTCCTTCTCAGCATGTCTGAGGTTTATCAAACTCCACAGCACCATCTTGTGATAACAACCATGATAGGTACAGGGAGATCACATGGAGCCACACAGACCTGAAGGGTTTCTGTCTTAATTACATGCATTAGTTGCTGTGTGCTCACCACCAGGACACAGATCCATGGCCACTCAGCAAAGAACCAGGCCTGACATGTGTGAAGTCCTTGGTTCAGGAGAAAGACTGCTTCAAGGAAATCTGAACTTATCAGGACTTTTTAAAGGTAAGAGCATAAATACTCCAGAACATATATTCAGTGGACAAGGTAAAACAAATCCACCAGTAAATGTCACTGAAGCCAAGTGAATACACTGATAAGAAAGCTACCAATAACATTTATATTATTTTGATAACTGACCTTTTTAACATTTGTTTCTATCAGAAATTAGTAATTTTCCACCATTAGGTTTGGGATAGGTAGCTTGAAGGGCTGTTGTTTGGTGGCTTTTTTTAACAGCTTGGAACATCAGGAAAGCATTCTAGGCTCATCAAAAGTATTGTTTAGATTTAACAGATGGCAGAAAATGAACTAATCAGTGGTCTATATAGAGCTAAGTTCAGTACCCAGCCTTACATTTTCACCTACAATCAGCAGTGAAGTGCAGAAGTGTCTGTGAAAGCCAAGGAAAAGGCTGGAAGAGTATCCAGATCTGGATAAGAATTCCAGAAAGGAGAGCCAAGAGCTGAAGGATGGGACTCAAGTTAAAAGGCTGTTGCCAACCAATGACCTTCTACAGATGAAGCTTCAGAGAGTAAACCACAGAATGACAGAAGATGGAAAAGGCTGCCTGCTTCCAAGGAAGCCAGTGCTGTGCTCCACAGCTTGGATCCAAGGACCTAACCCAGAAGAAATGAGCAGATAAGGCAGGAAAAGCACACTCTATAGCAGCCGTGTTTGGCCTTTCCATCCACCCGCTCCTTTCCAGTGCTACAATAAACATAACTCCACTTTCCACAGGCAGCCCTTGGAGCTGCTGCACAAACATGGACAAGTCAGGAACTGTGCTATGTTGAATGCCAAGTTATGTTTTGTTTCATAATGAAGTTTATTTCCCTCTATTCTGTCAGGAATACATTTCTGCAGAAATTGAAATAAGTGGGTCTATTTGGGCTAATAGTCAGCAATTCTGGAATTCATTTCTAGTTCTGTTTCTGAACACTCAAGTGAGGAAAAAATGGCAAATCTGTCAAGATGATTTGCTCTGGATGTCATGTCTAGCTTGAGAGCTGTGCAAGGAGCAGAGAATGGGTTATACACCGCAGTTCTGATAATTAAAGCAATACAGGAAAAAGGTAATTTTCCAAAAGTTATTCCCATGAGCCCACTGAGGAAAAGCAGAGGGGCACTAATACAGTGTAGATGTATAGCCTTAGTTTGGTTTTTACATCAGGATCGTGTGTTTGAAATTCTGGCATTATAATATGTAGCATAAAAGAGGACAATGAATACAGATTACTTGCCTTTCCCATCTGTTGCTGAAGCCTCTTGCAAATGTCTTATTGACCTGAAAAATAAAGATTAGATTAATGGTAAGTTTTACACTCCCTTTTCATAGCAGTTCTCTAGATCACTGATAAATTTTGTTAGCTCTTTATGGCTGGAGTATGATCTTAATTAACTGTGCTTAGCACTGCACACACTTTACCCTCATGCCCCCAGCTCAGGCAGTCAGCTCAAGTATCTCTATTTCCTTGGGATTAAGAAAGCAGATTGCTAAAACCTACTTCAGCCTACAGAAGGCTTTGTGGGAGGGAGGGAGCAGAGTGAGAAACTGGGGCATTTTCCAGCATAATGCTTTCCACTTGTACAATTAAGCTGAGCTACTCTTCCAAGTACTGCCAAGCATTTGGCATCTTACTGCTCTTTTAAGGTCTTTTCATTTAAATAGTTGATTACAGCTTACATATCTACATAGGCAACTTATGTAACAAACTACCCTGCAGGAATGTAAATTCAGGGGCCAAGTCTTAGTCACCTTGCTCACATGAGTCATCCCACCAGCTGCAGTGACACTATCCAGAGGAAAAAGGGGCAGGATTTTATGTCAGGGGCTTCACTGCCAGTTTATGTTGGCACCATGGCAATGCAGGAACACTGGTTGCACACCATAAACAGTCACAAAAGACAGCTCACATTTGTTTTTCAGATACAATTCCTTTATAGAAATAAGTTTTGTACCAACACCTCGCTAGGTTGGGCACACAGATCCCAGCATAAGGTAGCAAGAACTGTGACTGCAGAAGCCACCTTTATCATAGGAGATTGAGTCCCTCTGCAACTGAAGTTAACATCCCTCAGCTTTTATTTACCATTCCCAAATCCTCCTCAACCTCAGAGCTGAAGCACTTTTGACTGGGGCAAGGGGAAGGGCACGTGGGTAGAGCAAATATCTTGAAAAAGATCTCCCAGCCTTGGCAGAAGGCCACCAGGAGTGTGCAGGGGAAGAGAAGGCCAGCTGAAACCCACCTTCACAAGTCAAGCTGGAGCTTATTTCCATCTACTGAGCCACACCTCTGAAAAACTCAAGAGTTACACTCTAGAGTGATGACATGCTACCAGACATTTATATAATCTGCATTTCAGAAAAAAATAATGGAGATACTGGAGAAAAAGAGGAATATTGTGTGTTTACTAACCAAGGAGCCAGAAACTCCTTGACATCCTCCTTTAAATCCAGCTGTTTATCCAATTAAGACAAAATGCATTTAGAAGATAAATGTTCTGGCTAAGTGGCAAGCAGCAACAATAGTGTTTATCTGAATTATCTGTGTTTTGGTTGAGTTTTATGTAACCAACATTATTCCCTGCCAAGTAGAGTGGAAGGAAGGGCAGGGAAATTCTCCCTGTGGGATTATTTCTTATAAACAGTCAAATAAACATGCAGCTTCTGCTTGAAGGCAGCCCTGATCTTAGACAGCACTTCTGTTTTGAAATTTAGCAGTCAAGTATCTAATCTCAGTCAGTGAAGTCAAATCCCATTTTTTTTCAATTTAGAGAGTCAACACCTCTGCAAAATTCCAAGTCTCAAAAGCACCTACAGCCTTGCACAGTGTTGGCCACATGTAAACTGCCACCTACCTTCCCTTATGCCCACTCCAACATCCCCAAAAGGAGCATCTTCCACAGCACTAGACTGAAATGTTAAGGCTGATAGAAAAGTTAACAAAATGCTTGACTCCACAGGACCACAGAGCTCGTGTTTTGGCAGAGCTGTCAATGGCCTTTAGTTCAGATGTTTTTCACATCCAGCAACTCACCATACCACTGGGAACAGGATGGCTCCACAGCACAGCAAGTCCACCAGGAAAAGGATTTCTTTCCACAGTCCATACTCAGTTGTCCCCTCCTCTGTTGACTCTATGATAATGTAGGCCACGTTTGCCAGCACCTACACAACAAGACAAGGTTCTGGTTTAGAAACTGCCCAAGGAGCCACTACAGGTGGCTGCCAGCTCTGCAAAAGCCCAGCCAGTACCATCAGTAATTTTTCTGCAGTTCTACACCCAGAAGTCACATGTTCAGCAGCATCTTCATAAGATTTACAGAAATGAAACTGATGGGAACTTATTCCTGCTGACATTCAGAAAGTAGTTCTTCTGTTATGTACTGTGCTTAATTTACTGTACCAGTTAAGATAAAAAGGAGCAAAATTTACTTTTGATACACAGATATAGGACTGTGTGGCACATACAGCCAATAGTGAAAACACGTAATTCTAAATTAAGCCAGTAATTCAGACTGGTCATTGACCATCTTTTGTACTCCCCACCTGAGCTCTGTAAGAGCCTCAAACACTAATTATATATACTTCTGCTAAGGGCTTGCATCTGGAAAGGCAAAACATCTCTTCTACATACAACAACAGCAAAAGTGCTGTTCTCCTATGTACTTCAGTTCCTCAAGTAGGAGACCAGCACTGAGCACTCTGAACCACTGGGAATGTTTCCCTCAGACCCAACAGACCTACAAGTCTTGTTTTTCCCATTTTTTATTTCATTAAGACATTCAGCAAGCATTTCAGCAGTGACAACTATAATTCATTTCCTCTACTTATTCAGCACTGTTTTCCAGCCCAGGTTTTGTCACACTCCTTATAGCCAGTTTTCATTTGTTGAAACTGTTTGATCACTATTATCTCATGTTCAATATGGGAGAAAAATTGGGAGAACTACAGGATCTTCTGGACTAGGAAATAGCCAATAGGCTCATACAAGCAAGAACTACATGCTACTGTGTGAAGCTTTCACAGCCTTTTCCAGTTTGCACAAGCAGCTCTCTCACAAGACAGGAAGCATGAGCACAGCTCAGTCCTCACCTGAAGTGGGATGACAATCATGAAAATTTTTTTGTCTTTATCTGACAGGATGTGTTTAATGAAAGCCCAGCCTGTGCCAATGAGGGCAATAGTGATGAACAGAAGAGCTCCCTTCAGTCTGGAAGAGAAACAGACACTGCAGTGAGAGACTATTTTATTTTATCACACTTCCTCTTCTGCCCAGGTTTCTCCCACTGCCAATAAAGCCACAAACCCAAACAAATGCTTCCCTATCCATAATTTTGGCAAGCACTTATCCATCCCACAACAGTGAAGCAGATGTACTTGCTACAACTCTGTATCACAGAGCAATATTAGGCTTCATTCACAATATATGCAATCTTTTCCTGGGGGAGTCATCCATTCACCATTGTGAGCAGCAGCAAATACTGACAGCTGTATCCACTTACCATTCACACCAGGAGCAAATGAGATACTTGAATATTAGTGTGAACAAAGAAAAGTAAAGCATTTGTTATCCTTTTACTCTTCCACCCACAGAAGTGCCAATTCTCTGCAGCTGCCCTCTGGAAATGGAGCTTTCCCCTTCACACAGGGCTGATTGCTGAGTCTTTGGTACTGTGGTGTGCATGAGAACAAAGATTTCCCACTCTGTACAGGAGGGAGACAGCCCCAGTAGCAATTTCAATCTATCACATCAATCTTCTGACCTACTTACAGGTGAGTGATGTAATAAACAACAGCCCAGCCCTCGATGGGGAATCCCTGAGAAGAGATGTAGTGATAGTCGATCTGGAAACAGAAAATACAGCACTTGACAAGCTGCTTTTGACACCCCACCCTCTAAAAACAGGTCTGCTCCACATCCACTGCCACTTTCACTTTCCAGTCAGTGTGTACAAACCCAGCTCTGTCACATTCAGAGAGCACTTCCTCCCAACACATTCTACTTTTGTTTAGCAACAATGAGATCATTTCCATTTGCTCTATTTCCTAAGTGCTAGTGGATGTATCTTGTACAATCTACATCCTTCCCACACAACTCCCTTGCTTAACTACAGTGAAACAACTGCAGTTGGAACCCATTTTTTCATTCATTTCTTTCAGGTTCAGTTGCTTTAGGTGAGTAGAGGCTTGCTAGTTTCATTTTCACTGGAAGCCAGATTCACTTCATTAGACTCCAATAATATTTGTAGCAGATATAACACCCTGGGCATGAAGGTGAAGAGCATGGCTGGCATAAACACTGAAGGATTAAATGCTTGCCATTACCTCTGTTCATGAGATATATTTCCAGTGGAAAGTCAATGCAATTCAACAGAGACATTATCTATGGAAAGTCTCAGAGCTGATAAGGTGAAGTCGGTTGCCACACACCATAATACTTCCTTGCCTTTGAAATTTACAAACAAGGTTTTCATTTATTAATATTTACTATAAGTCCTGGAGCTGAAGCAGCAGCACAGCCCAAGCTTTCAGGCCCACTGCAGATGGCCAAAACATTAAAATTTGTGGAATTCACTCAACCCCCAACCCTTGCTGCTTCAACACTTCAGGCCATGATCTCAATTGTATTTAAAGTCAGAAAACAAACACTGATGAAAACAAACACTTCCACCAAAGAGCTGCAGTTCAGTTGTAATGCTTCAGTATTAAGATGAGTTCTCCCTCCCACTGTGCTCCCTCCAAAGCAGATTTCCCTAACAGCATATCCTGGATTCCATGTTTCTCCTTCCTAGCTGAACAAATTCAGGCAGAGATGTTGCACGCACCGCGTGGAAGACCAAGGACAATGATTTGGTGAAAGGAAGGGCTGCCATGAGCCAGTGGATCTTAAAGACATCATTTCTGGGAAGAAAAAAAGAGAAGAAAGAGCATGACTTAAAAACCAGCAGTAAAAATTTCAGTTTCCAAGGATATTTCTTTAAAACCTATAAGTGTCAAGCAGTTGCTTCCAGGTTGAGGTGACCATCAAAAAGATTCCCCTTAATGCTGCAGTCCAAGTTTCTGCCCCATCCTGAGCAATATTTCAACTTCATGTTCTAAACCCCTGATTTTTACTGCTTGGGATAATTGAAATTATTAATAAGAATATCCTGCATATATATGTATATATATATATGACACTGAACCTACCTGCGTTTCCGAAGTATGTGGATCCATACAGTCCCAGACAGGAAAAAGAAGAGAGCCATGGAAATGTAAAGTTTTGGCAGTGGGATTTCACCTGCTGAGAGGTAGCTTTCAGGATTCTTTTCCGTAACATCTATCTGAATATTAAAGGTGTGTTACGTGTACAGTTGGAAAAAAAATCATTTTGTTAAAGCATTGAGTTAACAATTACATTTTGCAATCAAATTCACTCATTTAACATGAGCTTTTCTGAAGGGGTGACTTATGAGTCTCAAAGAAAAAAACCAAAACCTATTCTTCATCCTTAAGAATCTCAAAACATTTTGCAAGACTAAAAAAGAAGAAAATAATCTCCTTGGAAAGCAATGTTTCAGTTATGAAACATAACTCAGAAAGGTAATTTTCCCAAAGAATACTTGTTCTCTCTAGCAAACGTCACAATTTGCCCACCTTTGATTCAGAAACAATATCTACAATGGGCTGCCATCCTGTTTTCCCATGACTGAGAAAACAGAAGTATTATTTAGCATTCTATTTATACCCTTAAGTGGCTTAGTCATATGTGCTAGGACTTCAATAAAATCATGCATTAAGTCTAGTTTGAGGCACTGAAGCTGTCCTCCATCTCTAAGTACACCCCAGCAGACCAATCATCCACATTTTGTTCTCTTTCTAATTTCTTCAGTGGGTCAAAGTGACTCACACAGCAATTTATGAAAGCTGGTCTTCTAAACCTGTAACTTCAGAAGCAGCTCTGAAGTAGTCTGAGTCAAGTTAGGGCTGCTAAGTTTTATCACCTCCATGTTCCCTTGCAATAGCATTAACACAAACACATAAAAAGCAGTTCAGGGATTGATGTGGCTGAGGTACCTCAGTCAGTGAGAGGATTCATACCAGACCAGCTCATTATACACCAGTATCAGCACAGGAAAGGGAAAAAAGGGAAAGCCCAAGCTCTGATAGCAACCAAAACCACATAGGAACAAACCCCTGTACATCAAAAGAGATGAGGCATTTGCTAGAACACATTGCCTTTAGGATGTGTATCTAACACCATAAAAACACATCTTTAATTAGGCCAGAAAAAGCAAAAACACTGAATTCAAATACAAACAATTTACATTGCAGCAACAGCCTTAATATCTGCAATCATGTAAAGAGAAAAGTGACTTCTGAGTGCAGCAAAACACAAGTAGCTGATGCAGCTCCCATCTCATTACAGCATCAGGTCACAACTGTGTAGACTGAACCCAGCCCACACTCAGCCTTCAGATTTTCAGGCATTTCTGCAAAAACAGTATTTTAATTATTTTTACAGTAGTCACTTCTTTCAGAAATGCCACTGCAGAGACTGGCACACAATTCTGAATCACTTCCCACCCCATATGTGCACTCATGTGCAGTGTGTGCTTGGTTACAAGCTGGAGCTGGAAGCTGGATGTTGTAGTCTAAGCTAACAAGTTAATTATCCTTTAGAAGCCATACTCACATCAAGACTAAACAGCTGCTGATCATTAGCTGGCCCTTTCTTGCCAACACACTTATGGAAATACAGGCTGTAGAGACCTTCTTGTTTGTCCGAGCTGATGTTAAAATAGAACTGAAAATAAGGAATAGAGAAGTCAGCATTCCTCTCATTCACAACAGGGTTGCCCTGGTAGGAAGTCATCTCTACTGAAGCATGAAAGAAGTCTGTCATTTGAGGTCAGCAGGTTCCCTTCAGCAAACAGACTGTTCAGAGGACAGTAGCACATCTGGAAGTTTCAACAGAACTCCAGGTGCAAAATCACTGCATCCATCTAGGATTATGCACTCTGGTAATCCAAGCCTCTTAAGTGTCCGTGCTTAACTCAGAGAAAAGATAACCACAAATATAATATATTTGACATGGCAAAGCATATAATTTTATTATACCCGCCCTGCAGCTTTTCTGTTCCTCCCCCAACTATGCAAATTGTGATAGCTCTGGAAATGAGATCTGTGTCAGATAACAGAATTTCAAATGTGTTTGTAGTAACCAACCATCACAAGTGAACCGGGGTGTTCAAACAAAGCATTAATCTGGCTTCATACAGAGGATCTTCCCTTGAATCATCAGTCAGGTCACAGCTATTTGTTATCAGCAATCTGCACTACTATCACAGTAAACTTTAATATGCTGAGGCTCATAGACTATGATATTTAGAACAGCATCACAACAAAGCCAAGTTAAAAGCAGCTCTCACAACTTATAAAGAAAGATTTCCATCACTGATGCTTAGCTCAGTAAATTTTCAGGCAAACTCCTGCTATCAGAGAGACATCTATATCCTAGACTCTCACTTTTCCAAAGTAGGACAGTGAAGGAACTGAGTTTAGACACTGGCAGACACCCTACCTCAAATGAAAAAATTCCGTGGACATGGCGTACAGGATGTTCTTGTTCTACCATGCTCTGGGAAAAGGGAAAGAGACCTTTAGATTTTATTTTCTTCTGTAACTAAAACATTTGGCTACATCAACCAGACAATAAAATTTGCATTCTGTATATTTACAGTGGAGGCTGAGAGCAATAGCAAATACTCTCCACTTTTCTGCTATGATTCTACTGGAATATCCCCCCAGGGTCTTTGTGAAAGAGAACCCCAGATAGTTTCTTACCTGGGAGGATGTTGTACTTCGTTTGGACTTCTTATCTAGAGATAAAAGTATTAATGGTACATTTAGTGTTTGCATTTAGACATCCTCAGAAACCACCACGTTGTCAATACCTTACTCACACCTTCCTACACTTGTCTGCGTGGCAGTTTCCCAGCTAATCATTGACAGAGACACTTCCCCAGCCTCTCCTTACTCTCAGAGGACTCTTCCCACAGCCAGCATTCATTCTGAATGCATCCTCACATGCCAGGATGGGATTCCCTATTCTTACACCTCCTATGAAACTCTACCCTAGAAATCTTTCCAACCCCTCTGGTGAGAATGACCAGAGGCAGGTGACCTAAAGCAGATGCAAGACACAGCTCTGACTTTTTATGTTATGACTGAGTACTGTTAATCTCACTGACAAATCTCAATCTGAGCATTAATACATGGCCTGACAAACATATGGAAATCCTAATTTCCATATGAGGAAGGTAAAAATTCACAGCTTTCCACTAAGCTCCCAGTAAAAATACAAACAAACAAAACACAAAAGCATAGGTGACCTGCCAGGCCAGCATTTCCTCTGAACTTGAGGTGACAGGAGCCTTCAGTGGAGCAGCATGTCAAGTTCACAGTTTGACTCTACTCCTCTAAGAAGCTTTTCAAACATTAGGTCATCTCTTTCTACCAGGAAGCAAAAGTTCAAGACTTGAGCTTTGCTTTTGCCTCCCACACCTCAGTGCACTGTCCACACTTTTTACACCAGAGAAAGCAAAACTACAGCTGTCACATCCATTCTCTCAGTGCCATCCACCCTTGGTTCTTGACTTGTTACCAACAGCTGTCCAAGCTTTTGAATGGTATCAAAGCTGGTGAATGTGACAGGCCAAGACAGACTCAGACTACTGCTGAGCAGTCTGATCTGAAGTCTAAACTCTGCCAGGAAGGGATAACATGAGCTAATCCCATTACAGCTGAGATTATAAAATTATTTTGTCTGCTGTTCTGGAAGCCAGACAAAGGCTTGTGACTCTTAGAAAGATTACTGGGACAATTACTCCTCCCTCCCCATAGTTTCTAAGTGATAGGAGTTCAACTCTTTAGACAGACACAGACTCCTACAAATGTTGGCTGGAAAGGACCCCTGAAGACAAATCCAACTTCTGACTCAAAGTACACCTGGTATCAGCTGCACCATGTTGGCCCTGGTTTTACTTTGTCAAGCATTTAAAACCACAGAATATTGAGATTGGATTGCACAAATAATCTGCTACAATACTGGAATGCCTATTTAGGAAAGATATTTCTTTTATTTACTTTCTGTCTTAACATCCCATCTGAGACATCCAAGACTTAACAAAGAGAAACAGACATTGTGTGCCACTACTAAAAATTGATTGAAATTGTCCTCCTAACCTTTCTTCAACTAGTTGTTGGTGGCCATAAAATTCTCACTTTAACCTTCTTTTTGCCAGACAAAAGACAACCAAGTTGTGAACCCCTCCTCAGAGGCACTGAAGGTCTCCAACACTCATTGTCTCTCTGATGGATCAACAGGAGTGGTGAACACAAATCACTGAGCAGGAAACCCCAGCCCCACAGGCAGCTCTGTGCACAGCTTTACACAGGATGTACACTAAGTTCTAGCCCCAGGGGACCCCAGAATGTGACCTCAGCTCAGTGCTGGATGCACAGCAATGAGGAATCAGCAGTGAGAGCACACACAGGTCAGGTTTAGCTGGCTTACCTTTTCCACCTGTACTTTCACTGGTCTTTGGAGCATTTTTATCAGAATTACTGCTCAGTTCAGAAGTTTTTAGGAGCTTGGTATTTAAGGCAGTACCATTTTCCTCAGATACAAATACAATTTTAGGTAACAAAGAAGCAGCTTCTGAAGAGAACCGTACTTTCACACTAAAGAAACAAAGAGGTTTTATTACAAAATGAAAGTAAACCAACATTTTTAAAGAGGCTGTCACAGCCATATACCCAATAAAGGAACATCAACTTGTCTTAACTTGTTTTTTGTACCACAAAGAACAGGCAAGAACCAGATCATGACTCACAGCAGAACTGATCAGTGTGGGAAAAGTCACACTCTACCTCTACATGAAATACAAGAGCAGATGAAGAAAATTAAGTTTCTTCAGCATTGGTAAGCAGAATCTCACTAGAAATTATGTCACCACACGTGAGCTCTTGCAAAAGGAAGCAATGCAGACTTGAAGGTACTTCCATAATAAAAGATAATTCAAGACAAACAACAAAATTCCATATTGAGTGCAAAAGTGACTCAAGACATCAAAGCTCATTAAGCTCATTCAGCACAATTAAGGTAGTTTGTTTTTGCCTGCTGTCCCTTTACCCCTCCAATACACAGGAAGAATTCTTGGACCATTTTATACTGCAGATGTTTTACTTTTACACTCACCTCCTCTCAAGTGCCATGTAACCCCTTAAAAATAAACAACCTACATGCACAGATGCTTTCCAAGCCCCTAAAAAAAATCTCAAGTGTGACATTATCTTCAACTGAAGAAGTAACTTTAAAATGTTTTTACATTCTTTACTCACACTTCATGTTGGATGTCCAGAAGTAAAATTACAACAGAGACATCTGGCTCTGGAGTCTTCTTCAAGATACAATAATCCACTTCTTCATCCTGGTAACATGAACAAAACACCTCTGAAGTGCCCTCTGGACACGTTCCCCTCCAGGCAGAGGTTACCATTCTTAGCCCACAAGTTGTAAATCCATTCTGCCCATGTCTAAAGTCTCCCCAATTTTATTTATTTTTTTTATTTCTTCCAGCCATCCCCAGAGTGAGGTAGACTATGAGATGTCCCATCTTAGAAAAGCAAGCTCACATCCCTTACTCTTACCAGGTAAGTGGAGAAACCATCATTCCTTGTTCGATCCAAGCTGAACCCGACCTAGGAGACAATTGAGAAGAATCTGTCAAACTGAAGCCAAATCACCAATGAAAGAGTCAAAAATACTGCTGTCTAAACAAGTTAACCTACATTTAAGGTGGAATTCAGGTATTTTCTCATCACCAAATCAGGCAGAAAAATACATTCAAATGTAACAAACTCATCCATATCTACCAAGAAAAAAAAAATCATGATTCAAACCCAAACTAAATCTGAAGTATCTTCAGTCTCTGAACATTTTAACTTATTTCAGTATTATTCCACGCGGTTTTGCTTGACAAAAACATTTAATACTTTTATAATGAAGAAGTGAAACTGTGCAGCAGAGGAAGAACTCAGGTATGTCATCCAATCTCTATTAAAACCCCTAATATAACGTGCTGTATAACATGTAATATTAGAGTTCTGTTAAAAATAAGACTGTCACTGTTCTGGAAACCTACTGACACAATGTTCACAAGCTGAATTGCAATGCAACATGACACAGTGTGAAAAAACTCATCAGAGGACTGTTAGGAAATTGATGTTCAATGTAAAGTTATGGATGTGTGCATTGAGTTCAGCAGAGATCCAACAAGTTAAAGGTTCATCCTTACAGCAGAATGGAGAGTGCTCAGGGATAAATCTCAATACACAGATCCTCATCATTGGCTCATGCTGGGAAGCAAAGCCAACAGCATCAAGAGTTGGATTTGACACCTCAGACAAGTGGAGGGCAATTTCCCAGGAGGAACTCACTGATAAACTGTCCATCTCATCAGGGCTTGGTTCTGGATTCAGGGAAAGGTTGCTGACATTCACACTCATGAAACCATCCTTGAAGAAACCAAAGGTATTCAGGTGCACTTTCTGCCTCACATCATCCTGTTAGAGAGGAAAGCAAGTTTACAAACACATGCAGAGTCATCTGCTGCAGCAAGGGGAAGCAGGGTGAGTGATTGACACTTGAATATTCATGCAAAAGATCTAATTGTGCAAACAGCAAATTTCTTTAGGATACCTTCAGATGTAACCAACTATTTCACTGGAATGGACCAACTTTTCCAATAACCTGAACAGCAAGAACTTTAAACAGACATGTTTCTGCTGGCTGGCTATGCTACTGGGAAAATGCAAGCAAAATTCTGGGAGAATTTAAACATCTGGCATCACTGATTAATCAGCATACAGCAAAACCCCCAAAGTGACAGCAGATACATCAAGACAGCTATTGTTCCAATTGTGGCTGCTGTCATTGCCACAGACTGAAGAGGAAATAGACTTTGGGGATCTTGCCTAACCGAGAGCTGGGGTTTGGCCAAGTGTTTAGCAAGTGCATTGTCACCACCCCAGATCATCTCTGTTAGGCAGGGTCAGTGTTTGGACAGGCAGACATTAATACACTGGAAAACCATGTGTGAAAATAAAGTTTTATATATAGTCCCACACCTCCAAATGATTTTTGGCATAAAATAAAGAAAAAATAAAAACAGAATAAATACCAAACCCAGAATTATTTGGGTTAGTTTCTCTAGCAGGAAAAATCGAATCCCTTCCTCTGCTCCCAGTTTAGCTGCAGAATAATTCCCTCCCTCTCAGTCTGACAAGGAAACCATAGCAATTGATCTCTCTTCATGCCCTGCTCAGCTTATAAAGGTTCAAGTACAGTGAGCTTTAATTCTTTTTTAAAATAAGGAGGCCACGAAGGACCTCACATGAAAGGTAGTTGACGTCACACACAGCTGCCACATCAGATGACAAAAGGTCACATCCAACGTCTGCAGCTGGTCCCTCAAACCTACTGGGTCATTAACTGGAAGAAAAGCAGAAGCAAAACAACAGAAATCAAAAAGCAAATTTAAAATGGAATCTAAAACATTTGAAATCAAAAAGCAAATTTAAAATGGAATCTAAAACATTTGACAAGTTGGCAATAAAAAAAAATAAAAAATGTTTCTTCCTCCTGCTTCTTCTAGGAAAAGATAATCAGATTGCAGAATTCTCTAAAAAGATAAGTGAGCTGCTAAAGGCACACTGTTCTGGAGACAGTCCTGGAAGACTGAGCTATGAGCTGTACAAGTACAAAAAGTTCTTTCCCTCCCTCTAGCCCAGTATTGATTTTGACGCCTCTGCACAAAACGTTCCTGACTGGTAAACATCCCTCACTGTAACAGCAGGACACTCATCCTGACACAGCTAACATGGAATCCAGCTGTAATTAGATCACCCTAATAGAATCAAGGTGACCTGGCAAATAACCAGATGGTTCCCTTGATTCTCAGAAGAGGAAAGAAAAGTTAAGTGCCCCAGGGCTTGCAGCAGATGCTGTGTTTAACAGAGTTTTGCAGCTCTGCTGTCTGTGGGTTCTGGGTCATGGAACATGCTGGAAACAGGAGCCCCCCTGGTTCCTCTAACACTGCACTCCATGAAACCTCCCAGCCAGAACAGAAAATTCATCCTGGCTCTTTACAGGGCACAGCAGATGTATTTAATCCCAAATGGACAGAGGAGAATTTGGGTGACTCTGAGGGGGACACGGTGCCATCCAGACACAAGGGTTTGAACCTTGCAAATGTGCCCAGAGGCAGCTGCTCAATTCAGAGCACTTGCAAGAGCTCCTCAGCTCAGCTGAAGTAATTTACTCTGCTAATTTACTGATATGCTCCCCACCTCAGCAGATAATTAATATACAACACACACCACTTTCCTCCCTGGCTTTATCTCAGCTTTGAGTGCTTAGAGTTTACAGATTTAGTTCACAAATCCTTCAGCTTTACATGATCCCCCCCCCACACACACACTGTCACCAGCTGCCACCAAGCAACAGCAAGAGCATCTATTGCTCCACATATTGACAGCCTAAAGACATTGGCTTACTAATGGGGTTGAAAGAACCCAGCTTTTATTTAAAATCACTTAACTACTGACTTCAGAAATATTTATGTTTACAACAAAGGTGTGAAGCCATACAAGTGAATGCATCAGCATCCAAGTTGTTAATACACACATTAATTTAATTGACATAGGATGCATTTAAAATTAAGCCTGCCCTACCAAGAAGAGATGATCTGGGACTCATCACTAACAGCTTACAGTCAAACCAATACCCAAAGTTCTCAATCTTGTTTCCATAAAAATCCTCCCCAGTTCTTCCACCCCTGTAGGACAAGAAGTGATCCTGCAGTACTTGAATAAGGTTATAGGGAAGTGGAATCCATGATTCTGTGGCTCAGAATGTGCAGAAAAATATTCTCTACCATTTTACCCTAAACCTAATTGGGATCACACTGTCAGTGCAGTGAAAGTTCCACTAGTGACTGGTGACCCTTACCTGGAAAGAATCTTATTATTGGTGTGAGACTAGCAGGAAGGCTTATAATTTGCATAAGACTGGGTGAATTATTGTGAAAGGTATTTTCAGCCTGAGCTATTGAAGTCTGAAACCTATCAACATTAAAAAACCACAACTATTTACAAGCAACCATTGAAAACCAGCATCTTCTCTATAATTCCACGTCTGACAAAGGCTTTGTTTTTGGTCAAGAGAAACATTTGAACTGCAGCTACTTCTGGAATCCTCTGGAAATTGTTTCTGTTGGTTTTCTAAAACTTCCAATTTTTGTAGGTTTTTTTGGGTTTTTTTTTTTTTTTTGGTAGGAGGTAGGTTTTGTTAGTTGAGGTGTTCTGTTTTTTTTTAACATATCTCATTAAACTAATGAAGCTGATAACAATTGCTACTAAGGAGGAGCTTCTCTGGCAAGGTCAGTCTAACAGCAAAATTCAAGCAAATCATTTCTCTACTGCAAAAAAAAACACCCTATTTTGTACCCTTTTATAAAGATAAAATGTTATTTTTAGAACTGGAAACTGCTCAGACTGTGACTTGTTTTTCTGACAACAAAAAGGCTTCACATTGGCACAGTAATTACAAAGATACAAGAATGAAGCTATTCTGAATTAAGGAATAACAGCTTGTTTGAGGAAATTTAATATCAAACACTCCCACAAAAGTGTGGCCTTTAGCTTGGCTCAGTGTCAATGCACACTTGCAAGCAAAGCAGGAGCCACTGGCAAGAACAGCAGACAGGAGCTTTCATTGTGAAAGGACTCAGTTGTTGGAGCCTGGTGTTTACATAAAGACTGTAAAGCAGGGGATGAAGGAGGAAGGGAGAGACTGCCCCAACAATAAAGCTTAACGGCTCTAACAATGAAGCTGTTTATAAAGCAGGTGGGCAGAGGCATTCACTCACTGCTACTTCTCACAGCAAGTTCGTGCTGCAACTTGCACAAAACACCTGCAAAACCAAACCCACACCCCACTCTGAGAGGAAAAAAACCAAACAGGATTCAGTAATTGATCCAGGCAGTCCCCAGTAGGGACTAAAGGCCAGGAGAACATTTGCTTGAGGCAAGCTGGGAAGTTTTCTACTAAAAGTTAGAGAATCACCCTAGGAGAAATCCTTCAGTGCTCAACTGCTTGTCACAAATTCCTCAAAACAATGATGTAACCAGCACAAGCCTCCTCACTGACTGCTGCAGGGAAAACTTTACTTTTCCTGCAGTACAACAATATTCATGTGGTTGCACTTTAAACAACTACATAGTCTGGAGAATTTCCCAAAGTAAGACATGAACACCTCCAGCAATCATTGTATCCTAAAGGATGCAAAGTCCTGGATTCTCCGTAAACTGCTACAACAGCACAGCAATGCAGGACCCATCATTTACCACTTTAGTATCCCTTCCAATATTTCCACTGACGGAATATTGCATGCTGTTGACAACCAAAACAAAATTTAAATGCTGAAGATTGACAGAGCTTTCCATGAGCTCTTCAGAATCTGGCATCACCCCAGTGCAGAGCCCCTGTGTCCCTCTGCAAGCTCAGGCACAGCACAACAGGCAGAGCACATCTTCAACCTGACCTCCAGCATTCCCCATCAACAACGCTGAACAACGAGTTCTTCTCAAATATAGGCACAGCCTAACAACATCACTGCTTCACAGCACACCCTGCAGTCCGTGGAAACAAAACAAAGCTGCCAGCATCAGTTTCCTCAGCCTCTACCAATGGCTTGGTTAGGGCACAACAGCTGCAGCCAAACACGCTTCGGAGCAACCAGGACACTGCAGAAAAGGAAACTCAACCAAAATCCACTTTCAGAAACCTCTCCCTCAGCCCACGTTCGGCCCTCTCTTATCACATGGCTTTTACCAGAACGTGAAGCAGCTGCACCCCCACACTGCTGCGGCTCGGGGCCCCTCACGCTTTACCCGCGACTCAAACAGGCGGCCAGAAAAAGCGGGACGGGACTTGGGGGACGCGGGCAAAGGGAACGGGAGCATAACGGCAAAAGCAGAACAAGGCGGGCGTCGGGCGGGCCTCGGCGCAGGGAGGGAGCTCAGAGAGAAGCGAAAAGAAAGAAGGTTCGGGGCACGCAGCAAAACGAAGAGAGAGAGAGACGTGGGGAGACCAATCCCGGCCCGCGGGAGCTGCGCGGGGCCGGGCTGGCCTCACCGCTCCCCTCAGGGCACCCGGGGGCCGAGCCAGCGGGGCCGGGGGCGGCGCAGACCTTACTTTGAGGGTGAGGTGATGGACGCGGGCGCGGGCCGGGCCCGCGCGGAGCAGCAGCAGCAACAGCAGCCCCAGCACGGCCCCAGCGCCGCGGGCCGCCATCTTTGTTCCAGCGTCAGCGTCCCCCGCGCGCCACTTCCGGGTCAGGCGAGTCACGTGTCGGGCGGGGCGAGTCACGTGACCGCGGTGGGCGGGGCCGGGTCCTGTCAGGGAGTCATGGAGGGGTTGGGGATGGGGGGGGAGCTGACGGTTCGGACAGTGCCACCCCCTGCCCGGGCAGGGACACCTCCCGCTGTACCAGGGGGCTCCTAAACCCGTCCAACCCGGCCCGGAACGCTTCCCGGGGAGCAGCCTCGCCTTCCCTGAGCGACCTGTGCCAAAGTCTCACCGCCCTCCCAGGGAAGAATTTCCTCCCGATATTCAGCCTGAATTTTCCCTTTTTCGGTTTGAACCCACTCCCGTTTGCCCTGTCACTACAGTTCTGCCAAGAGTCCGTCTCCGGCTTCTGTAGCCCCTTGAGATCCTGCCAGGCGCTGTGAAGTCTCCCCACAGCCTTCTCCAGGCTGAGCACCCCCATCTCCCTCTGCCTTTCCCCATGGGGAAGGCGCTTCCCGCCCTTTTCTCTCCCCCTGAGAGCCTGTTGGGCTTCCCCTGCCCACAGGCTGCTCCCCACGGTGCCCCCGAGGCTGGATCAGCCCCTCAGTGAGGACCATGGCAGCCCCCAGGCTCTGGGCTGGTCCCTCCCCAGCCCTGGGACCCCCTTGGTACAGGGGTCCCCCCTGGGTGTGGGGTCCCCCCATGGCCATGGGGCTCAGAGGGGGACAGTGGCCAAAAGGAACCCCCTGAGCCTCCCTCAGATCAGCCTCTGTGGGGTAACACCAAAAAAAAAACCCAAAAAAGAGTGAAGCTCTTCCTACCTCAGCCCTGCAGCATCGTCCACAGGGAGATGTGGGATGGTTGTTTACAGGGAGGGGTGAAGTGGTTGTTTCCAGCTCAGCCGTGGATCTACCAGTAAGTTCCAGCTTCTTCCTGGGAGCTATGGCAACAGCAGACGTCTGAACATCAGGTAGTCCAAACAACAGGAAAATTGCTTTTCTATTTAAAGCCAGGGTTAAAGTATTGATTTTGAATATGGCCAGAAAAATATGTGACAAACAAAGAGATTTCTGCTGCTTTACAGGATTAGTTTTGCACCTATTTAAAATATTTTGCACCTATTTAAACTAGTAGATGTGGTCACATTCACAAATAAAACAAAAAGAAGATTGGGCCTCGTTTCCATGACTTGTTGCTCAAAATGAAAATAACAGAAGAAGCAAAGTGAACATGAATAGGGGCAATTAAAATGGCTTTTTGGTTGGCACATTGCTAAAGAAAAAAAAAAATTGGAAGACTATGCAATGGGAAGCCATCCATGTCAATAAATCTAATTTTTCAGTGAGGAGCCTTGTGCTTTCAGCTCCTGAAACTCAGGTATTCTGATTTTCCCTTTCAGTGTGTGGAGTAGCAGCTGTACAAGTTCTGTTGTCTAGAGACAGATAAAGAACTGGACTGGACCGGACCAGGCAAAGTGAGGGTAAAGAGAGAGATAAAAATCAATGGCCTTGACCTTTATTTTATCAAGATTTTTTAGTATGTCCCATCTTTATTTAAAGAGATGATTCAGATGTTCCTGTACGTTTTTTCTCACAATTTCATTTCCTCCTTGTATATTCTTAGGTGAAAAAACAAACAGAGAAATCTCACTGAGAGCCAAAGAAACCTGGACTGGTACCAAGAAATATCTGGAAGCATGAAAAAAAATCTGTTTTTCTAGTAATGTTCTTTCTCTGGGCAGTACGTATGTGTGCCACTAGATGTCCTGGCAGCATCAGCCCTTGCACCGCACGGAGCTGCAAAACAGCTTGGAAAAAACCCACGGACCTGCAAACAGCGGATGATTTATTCTAGGAAACTCCGGTTAGAGATTTTCTTGGAATTTGGCGGGGGTGGGGGAGGTGTTTGGGTTTTTTTTCTTTGGTTTTTGGGGGTTTTTTTCGGTTTTTTGATTATTTTTTTAAAAGATTGTAATTCTTATAATCCCTGTATATGGACCACCTTGGAAATCTGGGGAGTTTTGACTCCTGAGAAACAGCTGCAGCCGATAACAAATATCAGGGGCACTTTGTGCCGATAACAAATATCAGGGGCACTTTGACTGCTTGAGGGGTCAAAAAATTCCCCTATAATTCTGAGATTTGGTTCACCTGCAGAGTGTTTTTTAGTCTGAGAATGCTTCCTTTAGAAGCTTTCTTCAGAACCATAATCATCCTTAGCCTGAGGATGATTACTAACAATCAGGGATTTTTATGCAACAGAATGGAAATTTTCTGAAGATCTTTATTTTTTTCAATATTTCTTCACCAACTATTAGGATATTGTGGTACCTGTAAGTTCCCCGATTACCTATACAAAATGAACAAAAAAGAGAATTTATAACGTGTTTATTTTCTTTGGCTATGCATTTTTCTAAGAATTTGTATGTTAAAAGATGTCTGTATTTAAATTTACATCTCTATCAAGATACAAAGCAGCTTCTGACTGTCATTAATAATCTGTAACAATAATTTTCATTGTGATGTTGATTTGTTTCATTGTAGCTGCCACACAAGATCACTTTGCTGTTTCAATACATGCAGTTATTCTTAGCCTGGATTTTTTTAATTCCTTAATTGTAATTAAGCATATAATTAGAACTCATCACAGAATGTTTGGGGGTTTTTTAAGTGTATCGTGGAGAATTGTTGACGTTGGATGGAAGGTATCAGCAGCGTCAGAAAATAATGATGGAGGAACAGCCTGCAGGCACAGCTCAGCACAGAATGAGCCAGATTGCTATTTCATGGCAAATTTATATTTTGCGAGCCAGAGAACAGGTGTGGAGAGGGGAGGTGAGCAAGATAACACAGACCAGGGCAGGAGCTACTCAGGATCCCACAGTCCCTGGGGAAAGAGAGAAGAGGAGGCCCAGGGGTCAGGGCTGGAGGCAGCCAAAATCCAGGTGATCTGCTGGATTCATAGCAATGAGCCAGGGGCAAGGCTGAGCTGGGAAGTCCATCTGCAGTTTGGGTGATGGGAACCAAGGTCAGTCATGGTCTGATGATGGCTGGACAGGTCCACAGGGACAGGGTGGTATAGGTGAGGTCAGATGTGAGCCAGGCTCCATAGCAACGGGATCTACAGCCAGGCACAGCCTGAGCTGGAACTAGGACCGCCTAACACAGGGCCAAAACAACTGGGCTTTCAGGCCAGAGCTTAAATGCAGCCCCTGGATCCAGGGCAGAGAGTGTGGGCGGAGGCCCCAGGTGAGGCTGGCCAGGGCCATTAGGATTTATCAGGTTTTTATCTGGTTTTGATCAGGCCCCTCTGGGCTCTGCTGGGGCATTAAAGAGCACCGCGGTCCCCTGTTGTGTCTGAGTGATCTGAGTGGTGTTGTAACAGCAGAGAGGAAACAGCTGTGATGATGATGATGGCCTCTAGGAAAGGAGTGTCCCCTTCCTTTCCTGGTGCTGTTTCGGTCCCAGTGTACGAGAGGTTCCAAGCGATATCCATGTTCCTTATCTTGGACATGGATAATTCGGGTAGAATTGTAAAATCAAAGGGAAGCAGCTGTAAGGGTGGTAACTCTGGGGGGAAAGGTACATCCTCTTCCTGCTGTGTCCTGGAAGCTGGAAGTGCTTGTCCGTGCTCTGAGACTTGTGATTTTTCTTGCTTTGCATAAGTAAACAAACACAGAGTAAAAAGGTTTCGATTGAACTGCAGTTTAGGGATTTATTGTATCTACTTTACATGGTTTCTCAATCGTTTAGCAGTCAATCTGGCTGTTTTCAAGGGGGATTGGGGTTTCCTAAACAAAGTCCTGGCTTTCTAAAAATGGAATTGCTTCTAGCTGGGTTTTGGAGCTGAATCTGGGAGTGTTCTGAATCATAACAACAGGGGAGATAAACAGAGAATTTACAGGAATAGGCCCATATCTGGATAACAGATCTGCATGGTCTTGTTCTCAGCTTGGCTGAGGGAAAATTGTACCCAGCTTCTGTTGCTCAGATATGAATTGTGCTAACTCAGTGGAGAAGTGCTAGATAATCTAACTTTTAAGTGTAATTTTGAGTTATTTTTTGGGACTGGAACCCACTGGGCTTTCCAGCATCCACTTTGGCATAAAGGGCTCTTAATGCTCCTGTCATTGCTAATTACATTATTAATTAGGGACCAGCCAGGCTGCAGGCCCTCTTGTTTTGGGTACTGCACAACTGAAAGTAATAATGTAAGTGGCAGTCCCTGCCTTGGAGAGTCTCAGGCTAAACAATAAAAGCAGTCAAAAATAGGGGAAAATCCTTTTCTTGAAACATCTGGAACTAACTTTTTTTAGTTTTTGACTTGAGCCTCTGTCCACAGAAATTTTGACAACTAGTAATAGCTTTTGGCATGGTTTATTCTAATGTACCATCAAAATACAAAACTCGTATTTCTGGCCTTTATCTCCCTGGAACTGGTGGAGCATTTCTATCTCTCAGTGTGGACAGGTTTCCCTGCCCATGCTGGTGTAACAGGTTTGCCCTGTTCCCCTCCCAGCTCTTTGTGCAAAAGGAAATTCCACACAAACTTAGCACAGATGATAGCAGTGCTGCTTTCTGCTTCTGTACATTCTTTTTCTGCAAGTATTTATAGGTTAAGCTCTGAAAAAGTGGTGATGGAAGAGTGCTGTCTGGTTTTGCAATGTGTCCTGGGTGGATGTAGGGCTAAAGAGCCTGTCTGGGAGCCTGTGGAAGTACAGCCCTTGGAAGACTGTGGTTGTGCTTCAGGCAGCAGGGCAGGCTTGGATATTCAAATATGTTGGCAGTAGAAGGAAGAACTATTCTAAAATGAGCTGAGGAGGGTGTCTCTTAGTTGTTATGAAGCCAGCCCTTTAAAGTAATAACTTTTAATGATGAACAAAAGCACTGCCTGTTGTGTCTCTTCAAAGACAGCTGTGTGAGGAGCTGCACTCTCCTCTCATGTTCACATCAATGGAACTTGGATAAAAATAAATGCAATTCTGTTATTAACATTTGTCTTCATTGTTGTTCAGAATGTTGGAATTGCTTAATGTATTTTTCTTCCTCGTGCAGGGTACAGCCAAGCATCAGTGGAAGAAGTGCATTAATGGAGGGGAGATAATGCTTCTTGTAGCAGCTGGTCGGTTTCTATCTTCTCACATCAAAAGCATCCCCACCCTTTATGAGCAGAAGCCTTTTACCTCAGGTGAATTAATATGCTTCCCTTTTTTATCCCCCCCCATGAAAATCTCTCATGAATAGATACAGCAATAAATATATTGGTTTACAGCTCTTTTTACATTTGTTGTAGCTGAAAAGCAGAAATGCAAAATGAGATTAAGTGACACAGCTCAAATAAATGACAGAGGATCGCAAAACAAATATTTTTCTGGCAAGAAAATGAGACATTTTTTGCAAGGCCTGTGTAATTGCTACAATAACCCACATTTATGCAAAGGCAGATAATTTGGTTATTTTCCTGCTTGCTTGCTGAGCATTTTGGTGACAGATGGTGGATTTAATATTCTTGGATTTGGGTTATTTTGGGGGTGAGGGATGTATATACTGCTTAGCTGAGTTAGAAGTCAGCCATTGCAGTGAGTTCACAGAATTAATTCAGTTGGAAAAGACCTGTGAGGTCATTGAGTCCAACCTGTGACCAATCCCCACCCTGTCAGCCAGACCATGGCATTGAGTGCCACACCCAGTTTTTTCTTGAACACCTCCAGGGATGGTGACTCCACCACCTCCCTGAGCAGCCCATGACAATATTTAATCACCCTTTCTATGAAGAAATTCCTCCTGATGTCCACACATGAGCCAGCTTCAAGGGTTCTGGGTTCTAAGGCTGTGGGTTTTCTTCCTTTCTAGGGCCCTTTCCTCCTTTACAAATGACCAAAACTGGAATATTTGCTTCAAAACCAGCCTCACCTGGCTTGGGTAAGATGCAGAGAAGGGCACCTGAAGGTGGGTGGGGCTGGAATCACCACCTGTGCACTTGGAACAGGTGAGGCACCTCAAATACTGCATTCAATTTTGGGTCCCTCACTTGAAAAAGGACATTGAGGTTCTGGAGTGTATCCAACAAACAGACTTGTAAAACTTGTGTAAGTTTTAGAAAGCACAGAATGTTACCATAGTTAGGGTTGGAAGGAACCTCTAAAGGTCATCCAGTCCAACCCCCTGCAGTAAGAAGGAACCTCTTCAACCATATCAAATTGCTCACAGCCTGTCCAACCTGGCTTTGAACGTTTCCAGGGATGGAGCATCTACCACTTCTCTGGGTAACCTGTGCTAGTGCCGGTGATTCTGTGAGCAGGCCGGGGAGATCCTCCTGCCTGGGTGTGACAGCCATTCCTTAGCGACCCCTTCTTTCAATTGACCCTGCTCCTCCACTGATGCCATTCCCCAGCGACCCGCGTTCTTCATTGATCCCCGCTGGCCCATTGGCGCCTGTTCCCCATTGACCCCCTGCTCCTCCACTGACCCTGTTCCCCAGCCACCGCTGCTCCCCATTGATCCCCGCTCCCCAGCGATCCCCTCTCCTGCACTGCCGTCGTTCTCCGCTGATCCCCGTTCCCCACTGACCCCCTTTTCCCCACTGATCCCCTTCCCCACTAATCCCCCTTTTCCCTGCCGATCCCCTTTCCTTCGGGCCCCGTTCCCCACTGATTCTGCTTTTCCCCATGGTCCCGGTCCCTGCTGATCCCCCTTTTCACCGCTGATCCCTCTTTTCCCTGCCGATCCCCTTTCCCCGTTGATCCCTCTTTTCCCTGCCGATCCCCTTTCCCCGTTGATCCCCCTTTTCCCCTTCGATCCCCTTTCCCTGCTGATCCCATTTTCCCACAGATCCCTCTTTTCGCCGCTGATCCCCTTTCCCTACTGATCCCACTTTTCCCCACTGATCGCCGTTTTCCCCCCCGATCCCCTTTCCCCATTGATCCCCTTTTCCCCTCCGATCCCCGTTGCCCTTCGATCCCCTTTCCCTGCTGATCCCATTTTCCCACAGATCCCTCTTTTCGCCGCTGATCCCCGTTCCCCTTCGATCCCCTTTCCCTACTGATCCCACTTTTCCCCACTGATCGCCGTTTTCCCCGCCGATCCCCTTTTCCCCTCCGATCCCCTTTCCATACAGCCCCGCTCCCCTCGCGGCCGGGCCGCGCATGCGCTCTGCCGGCATGGCCGCCCCCCTCGCACCGGCGGCGGCGGCTCCGCGCCTGCGCAGCCCGGAGCTGTCAGTCGCCCCCCCCGCCCCGCGCCGCCCGGGCCATTTTGCGGCGCGATGAGGCGGGAGTGGCGGTGAGCAGCGCCCGTCCCGCCCGCTCCGCTCGCACCGCCGGGCACAGCCC
This sequence comes from Molothrus aeneus, assembly GCF_037042795.1. Taxonomy (NCBI): domain Eukaryota; kingdom Metazoa; phylum Chordata; class Aves; order Passeriformes; family Icteridae; genus Molothrus; species Molothrus aeneus. Next base: position 6,538,325 of record NC_089664.1, on the reverse strand, counting down.
TCCCGAGGGCGAGCAGGCACAGCCAGGGCACAGCGACACCGCCAGCGCCCCCCGTCCGTCCCTCAGCGCCGGCGGAGCCATGAGCTGGGGCACGGAGCTGTGGGTGAGTGCGGGCGCGGGGGGAGCGGGGCTGCGGGAGCCGCACCGGGGCATAACGGTCCGTGCCCGGGGCCGGCCAGGGGAACCGGGTGCGCTCCGCGCCGCCGCCTCGGCGCAGCTCAGCCCGGGGGTCCCCCACGCTCCGGAAAGTTTCATGTGCAGCCTCTGCATGGAAATCCCAGCGGAGGTTCAGGAGTTTGATTTAATTTTGCCGAAGGAATTAATTTTTTTTTTTTAAAAAAAAGCTCCGTAGCACGAGAACAGCGGCGGCGGCTGGGGAGCGGAGGGAGGCTCGCAGCGGAGCGTGGGGTGGGTTTTGTGTGTGGCTGCTGCGGGAGGCTCCGAGGTGGATCTATGGACAGGGGGTCCGGTTTCAGGAGAGGGAGCTGCAGGGAAGAAAAGCCAGATGATAAAATTTCCTGTCGCTGCTGTTAAGGGGCTTCTCTCCACGCTGGATCTGAAGGACGGAGATTTTTACGAGGAGAGTTTTGTGTTGTGTGTAAATAAAGCAGGTTTTAATGGTGCAGAGGGTTTCAATGTCTAAAGCTCCTTGATGCTTTTGAGGAGAGCCTGGAAAGTATAAATGCATTTGGTTTACGGTGGAACGTTAATGGAAAATATCGGGCTGTTAAAAGGAAAGAGAAGTGGGCAATAGCGATGTGAAACGGTCCCTTGCTAATGAGAAGAAATAGGGGAAGGCAGATGAAAGAGGTCTGGGAAGGCAGAAGAGCTGTTCCACATATTCAATCACAAAGAGGACATGGTGCAGCCATGTTTGATGGTGGAGCATGGAGCAAACCTGCTGGGTCTGGGAGGGCTGGTACCCGCGGACAGGAGCTGTGGAGCGGCTCTTCCCCGAGTGGTGGGACATGGAACATCTTGGGACAGATCTGTGCTCGGGAGGAGGGAGATGGAAAGGGTGTTTTGAATGAAGAAGTCAAGAATAAGTGGCAGAGGGTCATCTGGATTGTAAAGCACTGCAGGATTCTCTCCTGTAGTCATGTGTTTGTAGCTGGTAACCAGCGTGAGTTGAGATGAAAACATATCTGAGCTTTTGAGCCGCCTCTTGCAGAAATGGTTATTTTAGATGTGCTAATTGCTGTCCTTTCTGGGTGCATTCCTGGCCCGCTCTGGCAGGCAGCTCAGCATCCCCTTTTGCTGTGACATTGGAGTCATGTTTTAGCCAGATCTGGTTAGACCTATGCAGTAAATTAGGGAGCAATTGCTGACTGGGAGAGGTTATTTTGGTGTGGTTTTATATGCCATAGAAAGAGAGGTGATAAATGCTGGTGAAGTAGTGTAGTGATGCTATATTGATTCATCAGTATATAAACAGCTCTGCTGCATGGGAATGTTTCTGGGAGAACCTGCAGTTGCCTCCTTTTTCTGCATCTTGGATGCTTTGGGAGGAGACTGAAGAGTTAGCGTAGAATTAAAGTAAAAGGCATCATAATTTGACAATTTTTACACTGTAAAATAAACTCTGAATTCTCAAAAAATGAACTTTTCTTTTTTTTACTCCTAAAACTGCAAGCAATACTGAGGTGTTCCTGAACCAGGATGGTAGTAGAGAGTGCCTATAAATAGTTCTTCTTTTATGTAATATTTGTAGGGGTGTGTGCATGTGTGCAGCCATATACGTTTTCTGCAACAGTTACAAATTGCTTTTGTAGCAACTTTTAATCTGATAATTTTGTTTCTGAAATTGTCTTTCAGCAGCATCAAAGTATCATTTTTTCAAGTCCTCAGTGTAGCACTCTGAGAAATGTAGTAAGTTGCTGAGGAAAAGGGTTGGATCAAGAGAATGAATGATTTTAGATACAAATTTGGCAAGAGTTGTTTCATTTTAATTTGGGCAGAGCTCTGAAAACACGTCGGTTTCCAGTGCTTTGGGTATTTAGGTATTTGATTTCTTACTCTGTGTTCTCCCTTTCACTGGAAAAGAAACCACACAAACAACCTGTATTTAATATATGCCACTTTCTTTTGTTGATCATGGCATTTCTTTTTTAAACAAAATTAAATTTCCATTTACTTTAGAACTCAGTTGTCTTTATTTTTTTTTTAATGGGTTTTCAGGAGCAGGTGTGGTAAGCAGCTAATGCCTCTTCTACATGTGACTCATGTATATGTGACATGTGGTTTGAAGGGCTGAAAGTTGAGGCAAAAGCAAGTGTTTTTAACTGTAGTTCAGAAATTTGCTAGAAAAATCAGCAATGTTTGATCAGGCTTGACTTGCACCCTGTTTTACTGTTCTACCAGACTGGGTGCATGTTCATGATTCACCCTTTAAATTTAGCAAAGAAGTAAAATCAGCTTGCTTTTTAGAGCTCATAGAATGTTAATGTTGGAGTTATGTAGAATTTCTGTTCATTCCTTGGGGGAGAAAAAGCCTGGTTGCAGAAAGCCTCATACTTCAGAAGCTATAAAATCCCTTTGGCAGTGTGTGAGTTATTCCCCAAACAGGCTTTTAGCCTTGTGCTGTGATGTGAGTGCATCCTGTGCCTTTGGCTTGCAAATCCTATTGTTAAGTTCCTTCTGATATTTCACTTGATTCTGGACTTTGGGTAACATCTCAAGATTGTCCCTGGGAGTGTAAAAGGACCCCCAACCAGCAGAATTATCAGATGTCCTAATGCAGCGTTTATATCCTGCATGGGGTGGAGTTCTGGGGGTAATGAGCTCGGCTGGGGCCTCCCAGCAATCCGGTGTTGCAGAACAAAACCTGGAGGTCTCATGGAACCCTGCTTGCAGCTTCTCTCCATCCAAGCCCTCCAGAACTCTTCCTATTGTACTCCAAACATTCAGGAGCTGAGGAGGAGGCAGTGGGTTAAGGAAAAAGTGCAGGCACAGCACCAAAACATTTTGGTTTTGACCTGAGTTCAAGAGTGCATGAAGGGCTGACAGGTAGGAGGGTGTAGTACATATTTATTTCACATCTGATTCTTGAAACTGGCAGTGTTTTCTAAATACTTAAGAAGTGGAAGTGATAAGTAAAGGTTATGTAGGGATGCCCAGACCCGACTTGTACCTTCAGTGCTGTGCTTTGGGGACAACAGGCTGTAAAAGCACACTGGGATCTCCTTCACCTTTTTCCTCTCTTGGCTAATGGGAAAGAACATGGAGCATGGCAGCCACAGGTCTTCTGAAGGGTACTTTAGTGGGTAAAATCATGAGTGTGTGTCACACGTCCCACCAGTGTCCTTTTGTGTGGTATGAAGCCCTTGAAACAAGTGGGATTACATTGCAGACTGACCTCAGCACTTCGGCGCTTGTCTTCAGGGTAGAAAAGGCTCTGGCTGGTGTATTGAATGGAATGAACTTTCTTGAGTGTGACATTTGGTCCAGGATGTAGTTTGGGGGAGTTAAGTGTAAATTTGTGGTTAGGTAGTCCAGGAAAATTCTGCCTTTTCAGAACACTGCCACAGCACGTCAGGTTCAGGTGGCCAAGTGATCGAATGTGGAAAGTTTTATCTTTTTGTTACGAGTGTTTCAGAGGTGCAGACACTGTGGGTTTGTTGCTGTGGGGTTTTTTTCCACATTCAATGTAAAATTTAAAAAAAGCCTGGGGAGGGAGGTGATTTAATCAAGTTTTTCCTTGACCTTTGTGAAAGCTGGGTGGCTGCTAACAGCTGTCACTGTCCTTTCAGCCTGTGAGAAGGTGGATATTCAGTATTTGCACGGGTCTTAATTTGCTGCTGGAATGCAAGGGGCTCTGTTGGCCAACCTCTGACGGAAGCGATACTTTGGGGACCACACCTTTTGTTTATTGGGTGTTCCAGGATGCTTTACTATGAAAACACATGGTTTGTGAATATGGGGTTTTTTTTGTCTTTTAAAGTTCATTCCACATAGGTGTAACTCTGAGAACTTGAAGGCCCCCTTGCTATTTGTAACTGCTAAATCGTTTCCTCTTTCAGTACTCGTGCCTCTATTTCAGCAGCAGAATTTGTGTTTAAACAGCTGTAATCTTGCATTTCTGCAATTTGCTTGAATGCAGCATTGTTCTTCAATAGTATTTGCAATGTATGGGTGTTGCATGTGGTGGTGACTCACATTTGGAAGCCATTTGGAGTACCTGGGTGATTTTGACCTTAGTGGCATTGCCCAGGGCTGTAATAGGCACAATAGTCACATGTGATCTTCAATGAAAACCCTGTTTTCTTCGGCTTGTAAGAGCATCTGCAGGGCTGGATCTAGGTTTGATTATTGATCCTTGAGCCAACATTCAGTTTTATTGTGTGCAGCCCTGTATCTGATCGCAGACAATAGAAATTGTGTGTCATCCCACCCATCCCATTCTCACACCTCCTACCACCCTCACCCCCCAAGCTCTTTGGGGTTGGGTGTTAAGTGTTGTTTTCCAAGACTTAAAAGAAAAGGAGATGGTTTCTGATGGGGAAAAGGACACAAGTAATTAGTCTTTCATGATTAGTAATGGGTTAATTCTGATGAGCTGGGAGTTTCCATTATGGGCCGAACCTTCACAGGTGGTGGGTGAATGTTGGCCTCTTAGACAATCTTCTCCTTTGGCAGGAGATGGCAAATGCTCTTCTGAAACGTCTATTTTATTCTAAATTTGCTGTGAAACTTACTTGATGACTTTCAGACAACTCCCAGAGGCAGAGCTGGGTATCCCTGACCCTTTTTGTGTGTGTCAGTTTCTATGAAACTTGGTTCCTGGGTAGTAACACGCTAAAACTTTGGTATATTTCAAGGAGTCTGGAATTTCACCCACAGAAATATACTATAAAAGCACCCTAAAAGCAAATACTGTGAAAGCCTGAGGTCAGCCATGAATGCACAATATTTATAATTTTTGCTTGGTTATTCTAAAGCTCTTAGTAAAAGTTGTACACGGAATGCTGGAGATGGGCACTTCAAAGCAAAACACACTTTTTATTAGTTCAGTAGTATTAGTTTAGTATTCTGCATAGTTATTTGGACAATTTTGAGGTAGCAAAATTGTCTGACATTAATATCCCCGTATTTCTCTCGCTGTTTTAAGTGGTCAGCATGTACATGCAGATTAGTGAGTGAGAAGTAGTTTATAGGAGCTGAGTCATTACAGAATATCTGCATTGTGCAGCTCACACCTTCCTTCGTGTGCATGCCCAGCTCGGGGTGGGATTCGGGGCTGCTGCAGCCTCTGTGCTCCTGCATTGTGAAGTTATTGCCACCTAAGTCCTTTCCGTGAGCTCAAAAAGAGAATTTGGGACGATGTGTGGTGTGGGGGTAGCCCTGCTCGCAGGTTGGGAGGTTTTTGGGGTTGTGTGAGAGGTCCCTGCTGCACCCCTTGGCACCTGCAGGAGTGGAAAGATTCCCTTTGGGTACGTGAAGAGCTGCTGGGACTTTAATGTTTGAATGTCTGAGTAATTTCGTTTACAATTCTGACTTGCTTTAAGAAAGAGGATTTTTGTAATATTGTCAAACCACCTATTCTCGTATTTCCTACCTATTCATTAACGAGTGGGGGATTTACGGTCTTTGAGCGTGAGTCAAGACTTGCAGAATTCAGTGTTTTCCCTTCCAGCCGTATTGTGGCTGCTCAAGATCCCCCGCTTCCTTGAACCATATGGGGAAGGCAGTCAAACATGAGCCGATGTTTTTCTGGTCTCTTTGCAGCTCATTAGTGTTACTCATGTTGTGAAACATTCTTTTACGGCAGAATTTCAAAAGCTGTAAAACACTCTTTTAAAGCTGAATTTCAAAAGCTGAGTTCCGCATAAAGAGTAGGAGCCACTGTTGCACCGTGACACCTTAACTTAATAACCTGCTCTACATTATTGCCTTTGATTGCTGGACAGGTAACCTGCTAATGAATTTTTGGAAATTCACTTTCATCCTGTTTGAAATGCTGCTGCTGAGATTGGTTATACATTGAATCCAGTCCAGCTGTCAAAATCCAATGGTTTGTTGAGTTTCCTTAGTGTTCATGTAAATATTTTTAAATAACTTCCCCCTTCAGTATGATTGTACACTTCAGATGAAACTTCTTCCTTTCACCCCTAGAAACTCTGCTTTTCTATTTATTTTTTTTCCTGAAAACAGTAACCTGGTTAAATTGGTAAAACACTTGTCTCTTGGTGTATTGCAGTCTTTATCATTCTCTTCAGTCAATGGCTTTGGCTCTAAAATACAAAACAGTGAAAAAGTGGTGTGTGTATATATATATATATATATACACTATGTATGCACAGGATATGGTGCTTTTAGTCTTTCTTCTCAAGCAAGTGTGGTGGGGTGGTTTGGGTCCCTTTGGAATTTAACACGATCACTCTTTGTCTGGAGGCAAATTTATTAATCTGGTCAATAATTTCTTTTGGCTCAGTTTATTAGGAATGGCTTGTTGGCATAATTAGATAAAATGTTTATTCTTGCATCTAAAAATGGAAAAAACTGTAGAAGGGCTTCTAGATTAACTCTTCTGTAAGTAAAGTGCAAGAATGAAATACTGTTTGCCTGGTGTTCATTGCTGATCACTGAAGCAGATCATGTTGTAAACCATGTAAAGAAGCAGTTCTGTTGAGTGTTGTCCTTAATTTATTTGAAGAAGAGTCAGCCTAATTGGCAAAACAATCAAAAGAACAACAGCAATCTCCCAGATGCCCTTAGAAACCTTGTAAAGCAATAAAACTTGAAAAGGAGTCACTTGGGAATTAATGTCTGGTTTAGAAGGATGGCCCCCAGTGAGCTACCAAATCACCCAGATAGTCCTTAATCCTGAGGAAATCCCAGAGTGGATTTTTCTTCTTGTTGTAGCTGCAAAAATATAGATTTCTTCCATTAAATGTGTCACTTGGCCATCTCTTGTTCAGTGTTTTTCAGAGTGCTTCTGTTTGGTACCTGAAATGTTTCTATAAATTAAAACCTTCAGTTCTGCCCCTGCAGTGGGGCTGGTGTAAGTGCTGCTGGTACCATTCATTCCCTGAAGGGGAAGGGTAGTTTGTAGTGTTTAGATTTACTCCTCTGGGAATAGCAGGTACAATTTCTCTCATAAATTATTCATTTTATAGTTCAAAAATTAATTTCAATGCTCTGAGTCTGTGGATGTGCAGATAAAGGAGTGCTACCTATGTGACAGAAGGATTGTCTTGCAAGGATTCTGAGCATATTCCTTATTCCCAGCTGCACTCCTGGAGATTTTTCTCCAATTAACACCAAGAAATTGCTTATTTGGTGCCTTGAACAGTTTTCTCTGTCTCAGACTCAATTCTAGACTGAGCTGGCAGCACTTCTTATTGAGAATGAATGTATTTAACATTTTTTGTTCAAATCATCTATTTTCTGCTGCCTAAATTTTTTTCCCTGTTAGGGTGCTCAGGCTGCAGTTTTCCTGTTTCTGTGCCTGCCTCTTGCTTTTTGTGTTTCAGAGCAGTTGGGATCATTGGGCTGTTACCAGGGCCAGTGTATTGCACATGCTGAACACGATGCCTCTTTGGTTTTTGGAAAGCTGTAGTGTTCCCATTCATTGGAGCAACGTTTGAAATTTGGCAGACAGAAGCTGTTGAACAGGGATATGCCTGCTGCTGTTGTTGAGAAAATATTCCTCAATTAGGCAAACCTGTCAGTCCTTGGAGAAATACCACCTTGCCTGTACTCAGTGAAGATGTTATTGACCAAATCTTCCTGGGTGCTTGTGGGTTTTGGCCTTGGAGGGATTTTCGTGGGGCAAGATGAGGTGACCCAGAGAATAATTGAAGAAGGCTCAGTCTCCTTGCAGGAGAGCAGCCAGAATTCCCCTGCCATGGCTGCTGAAGGCCAGGGTGGATCTGGGCAGCTCCTCTGCTCTCAGGCTCCTTTGTTGGCACCCAGAGGGAGAAGCTGGCTGGAGAACAGCTCTGATGGGTGGGATCTGATGGGAGAGCACCATGGGTCAGTGAGCAGGGACAGGGGGATGGAAAGCATGGCTGCACCCAGTCAGGGTAAAGATCCCTCTGACCACTTTGATTCTTTGTTAATAGCAGCAAACCGGTTCTTCTGTCCTCATGGACTGGTTCTTGTTACACTCACTGAGGGTGGGTGAGGTGTGTGGTCAGAGGAAACCTCCTGGTTCAGGAGGCTGAATGTGGAGAAGAAGGACTGGAGATGATGCCAGGATCTAGTTACAGACAGCTGGGGGTGCTTGTCTAGGAACTGTTGCTGTGAGGGAAGTGCCAGGGATGATGGAGAGGGTCATTTGAGGAGAGATAATTCAAATTGGCAGTTCTGACAGTGAGTGAGGAAGGACTGGTAGAATGAAGGAAGCAGCAGAAATGAGCTCAGGAGGAGAAAATTAATTTAAACAAAGAAAACAAGGAACGAGTCAGTAACAAGGAAACAGCTTGGATAAAAGCACATAGAGAGAGCAGGGCTGGGCTCTGGGCAGGGTGGGTGGGATTGTGCCTTGCTCTCAGGATGTGCAATGGGATTAGTACATTAGGAATGGCAAATCAAGAGTTTGATGGGATCAGGAGAAAGTATAGTGGGTGCACAAGGGGAAGGAGCAAGCAAGGAGCAAAGGATGAAGATTAGGTAAGTAAAACAGAAAAGGAGTGCAGAGACCTAGCAGTCCTCTTCTGGCTTTGTAGTATTGCTATTTTATGTGGCTTTTGCTATGTGGTGTTTAAGTGGAGTTGATGTACTGGTTAGAATGTGTATACATTGATTTCTGTGGTTGCATTTTGCATCTTTCCTCCCTGTGGAAGAATATTTGACAACATCCCCAAATAAAAGCATTATCCAGAATTGTGTGCACTGCTGTTTTCCATTCACTCATTCTGTGCAGAAAGCCTGAAGGAATTTTTTAGCAAATAAGTTCAAAATGTGTTTAGATAATATTTTTCACTTTGCATTATACTCTCTGAGGCAGAGAGAAATGCTTTAGCACTTTTATCTTGTATTTACAAAAAGAAAAAAAAGATTGGCATGGAGCAGGGAGTGAATGAAAGTGTGTTTTCTCAAACAAAAGTTAAATGGGGGAGAGAAATATTTCTTGCCCTCTTGAGGGCTGTTGATCTGTCAAATGTGGGTCTTACAGGAGTGGTAGTCATTAAGAGTGTGTAACTCAGGTTTTACTTTAGTAAAAGAAAAACTGGCAGTGGGTGAACAGGGAGAGCTGTGATAGAGCACTACAGAAATATTTTTTCACCCATCCTGGCTGTCTCTCCCAAGTATAACAGCCTGAGATCCTTTTGCTCATGTGTAGTCACTGGAAAAGCCTAAAAATAAAGGGTGAGAGAAAAGGGTTCTGTGCTGGTCAAGAGCCTTTATTTCCTTACAAGTCTTTGGAGCTGTGAAACATCTGGGTTTCACAGAGGATGTTTTTGGCATGTGTTTGTCAGTTAACATTCAAAAGCTGAAAAACTGCACAGCTCTGCTTCAGGTTTTGGTTTCTTTGTGCAAAGCAACTCCTAAGTAAATGTTTTAGTGATGGAAATATTGGTTAGGGGTTCCTTTGCTGCTTTGCTCAAGGACACCATCATCAGCTGATCTGAGAGGCTGCTCCATCCTCCCAAAGCACTGCCAGCCCCAGGCTCAAGGCACCCATCACAGATTGTGGCTACATGCTTTACCTGAAACCCAGAATTGCACCAGGCAGCCCTTTAGGTAGTGAGAATGCATCTCACATGACATGTGTGACTGTGCCTGTCTAAATCAGTGCCCTGGGGATTTACAGCCTTATTTTTGGAAGGGGGGCTAGCTAGGTTCCAGCTCTATTTCAAGATAAAATCAAGTGTCTCTGGCTGTGTGGCTGCGTGTGTCCCTCTGAGATGCACTGGAGCAGCCCAGGAGACCACCCTGGAAGGGGTAGGAGCTTGCATCCATTCCTGATATGTGTGAGCATCTCCCCACCACCTCCTCCTCTGGGTAACTGTTGGGCTGATTTTATTTTTTATTGTGGTTCCTATTCTGATTCTTGTCTGCATCATCTTTATACCTGTATTAAGTATAAAATTGCTAAAAGCTCCTGTTCCAGAGGTTCAGTATGATTGACACGAAACTGTCTTGAAATGGGAAAGCTATAATTGTTGGAAAACTACAATTTTAGCTAGAAAATGTGCTGTTTTGAAACACATGCACCTAATTTAGGCATCATTGGAGGCTGGGTCTGCATAGTTGTCACTCTTGGAAAATACTTAGTCTTGAACAGAAAGGTATCACAGTGCCAACATTTAATGGTCGAGGGAGTGTGTTGAATTGTTCCACTAACAGAAACCTTTGCTGAGCTAAACAATACAAATATAAATATTTCACTTGGCTATTAGCAGTTGAGTTGAAGTACTGGATGGTTGGGAACAGCATGACAGAATGGTGTGCTCCATTCACACAGAGGTCACAAGACATTCTACATGATATTTATGGGTTTCATGCACACATTTATGAACATTTGTATTGACTTGAATCTGCTGGTGGCTTGGTGTAGTCTGTGGTTTGCTTGTGGGTTAATCTCTGGGAACAGAAATAAATGAAATAGTCACAGAGGAATCAAAAGTCAGTATCCACACTAGGAGAGTTGAACAAGTGGAAAATGTCAAAACAATGGAAATTCATACCCCCTTTTTACAGTTAGAATGTAAGAATTAAGTGTTTGGGGGTTTTATTCAACATATATTGACACATGTGGTGTTTGGGAGGTGCTGGTCAGTGGAGCACCATTGATTTCCCTCTGGGGGCAAGGCTTCCATCCAACCTTCCTGGTGGGGGGTGGGATTGATTCTTTAATCAGAACAGCAACAATCCATCCTGAAGCTTCCTCAAGGTATTAGGGCTGAATTAAACAGTCTGGGGCTGATGTGTAAGCCCTAATGCACTTCAAGAGGCTTTTGTGGACAGGAGAGTTTTGATAATAATCAGATGAACCCAAAAGTAACAGCAAAAAGCTACAGGCACAAATAACCCTTAAAAAGGGGAGCATGATACATTTTCTTTGTGTGGTGCAATGCTTAATGCTCAGATTCTCTTAAGGAAGAAAAGATGCATGAACTATACAGCTCTATTCATGGCACTGCATTTAGAATTTGTTTTCTCTCCTTTGTGTATGTATTCCATAGCTGTTCCAAAAATAGATATGGTTACAAATACCAAATTAGTGGAATTAGGCATCTTAAAGCCAGGAAATACACCATTTTTAAAACAACAATCACTATAGAGGAAATGTGGGGTCCTATGCATATTGTGTTGTGTCTTTATTTGACAAAATGTTAAGATTGTTTCCTTGTGTGCATTTGCAGAGTCCATAATCTGTGTGAATTTTGTAAGGATAAAAATGTCATGGTTGCATTCAGCTTAATTTGGAATTTTACTTGTCTTTAACTTGAAGGAGCAATGAAATCTGATCCCTGAGCTTTAGTTGGTATAGTAAGTGCTCATAAACAAGAACTAACCACAAAGTGCCAGTAGCCTTGTTAGATGTGCTCACTGATCATTATGGATGTCATTCATGTACAAAAGTACTCAAAAAATAAAAATGAGGAGCCTACATGACAGCTGTTCTGTCCTGCTCTTAGTTCTCACTTTGTCTTGGTCCATCTCACTCACTCTCAAGCCAGGTAAGCAGTAATTTTATTTTTCCAGAATATTGGAATCCTTTACGAGTATATCCATAAGGCCTGAGGACTTCATGAAAGCTGGAGTGTTTTAGGGTGGCTCTTTGCTAGAGAATTTGTCTGTGAATTCTGGATGTCCATGATGGAAACTGGCAGGTGCTGTCATCTTGAGCCCCTGGCTTCAGAGATGCTCTGCCCAAGTCTTCTCCCATAACATGAACTTCACTGGTCCTAGTGGTTCTTGGCCCACCAGTGTAGGCCATGAATTAGCAGCCAAAAGTTTGGAGAGGTGACTTTGAACTTCAGGGTTTGTGAAAAACAAACCCTTTATTTTCCCTTCCTTGGCTGGAAGCAGTTTTGACTCAACTTTGGACCAGAGTTGTAGCTTCCAAAATCTATTTTAAGTGGAAGGCATTGTCATTGGAACAGCTGTAGAGCACTGAGTGACCTCGTTGTCCTCTCTGTGGGAGGAGATGTTCTTGTCAATTTGTGAGAAATTTTCTTTCTTTCTTTCCCCGCCTTCTTTGTAAGTAGGTAAACACACATTTATTTTCCTCTTCCCCTCTGAATCAGTCTGGTTCAGAGGCCAAACTTGCTTTCCCTGCTTGGCAGATAAAGCATCTCTTAGATTCAAGTCAGTATCCTCTTTCATATTTTTTAGATGATTCAACTTCTCATCAAGCAACTGCTCTATCCCTGTGTTATAAAATGGTTGGGGAGTCATGGGATGTTCAGGGAGCTGAGCCCAGAAGCTGCAGTTGCTGTGTGAAGATCAGTAGCTCAGGCCCATGCAAGTCAAAGGTTGGACAGGAGGTTCCTGTTTGTTCTTTTAACAAAAGCATTTCTTGTGTGTTTGAGGTCTTTAATCCAACAGGCAGAGCTGCAGCCTTATAATGGATGAGATCTGGAGTAAACAAAGGGTAGATATGAGGAAGAGGGAAAGGGGAAGAAGAGGAAGGCTGAGATGTTGTTGTGCAGATGCCTTACACCTTAGTCTTGACCTCTGCTAAAGAGAAACTTTACTTTTCGAATGGTCTGCAGCAGGACAGGTTCTTTGTTTTAATATCCCTTGATTTTCCCATGTCCCCCCCCATGCATCTTGCTTCCCATGAGTAGATTATTTATTCTCAAAACCAGTTTGTTTTGCCTTTCTTGCATTACTCATAAGATTTATCTTATCTTGCACTTTTTAGAATTTGCAACATTTGTTTCCAAAGCTGCTGCCTAAAGAGCAGTGTGATAACCTCTCACAGACTTGAGTGTCACATTTAGCAAGGGTCCTGCAGGTCAGCTGAATACACCAAGTAGCAAATAATTTATTCTGGGAGACTCAGAGCACTGGAGAGAGACTTGCTGATGGTGGTTTAGCAATATAATAAAACAGCAAGATATTTCAAAATTTTTAAAAAGTGTTTTGAGGTGATGAGTTTTCATTTGCTCCGATGAACTGTAATATCCAAAGCTAGGCATCTCTTCCACAAAAATATGGGCTTGCCCTTTAATATCTTCTGCTTTTGAGTAAATGGCTAGTACTGTCTCATTTCAGTAATAAATTATTTGGAAGTCCATCCAGCAAGACTTTTGAGGAGTGCCTCAGTGTCATTTTTAAGGTGTCAGTCCTTGTAATGCTTGGGTTTCTGCTTTTATTTAGTAAGTGCAGTGCTTAAAGTATTGTACTGTTCCAGAAGCCCCTTGCTTGTTTTTTTTTGTTTTTGTTTTTTAATTTGAATATTTGTTTGTTTCATGAATTTGGATTTGTTGGCAATATTTTTTGCTGAAGTTCCCACCCCCTGGTTCTGGGTAGGGATTGTGCAATCCAGGCACTGATGGTCCCAGTCTTGCAAATTATATGACATGAATTAATGACTGGAAAGATTGGAAGGATGGAGCACAAGACACTCAAGGATGTGGAAATCCTCAGGCTCTCCCATCTCATGACTCCTCTTGTCTGGGGTAAAATATGGCAATTTCTCTTGTGCTCATGTTTGTTATGGAAGTTCTTCTGTATTGTGAATTTGTAACTATTGAATAGTTACTGTAGTCTGGGACAAACCTAAAATTAATAGAGGATATCTATTTTATTGTATCTTTTGATATTGAAAAGCAATATAGCAAGCTGATAGTACAATTTATTTTAGGTATTACAGTGTTCCCTGGATGTTATAAAAAGTATGTATGTCTGACATCCACATTTCAAAGAGTTTTTTCAATGTACTAATTAATTCTCTTGAAATAAATAGTCATGCAAAAAAATGAAATACAACATCAATATTTAATGGCATCTGCTTGAAACCCTCCCAATCTAGACTTCTGAGCTTGTGTGGGGGTGATATTCACATATCCCTGATAAAGGGAGGATGGAATGTGTGTGTTTTCTTTTCATTTGAGGAATGAATTACTCCTTAAAAATGTGACTGTGAGGTGCCCTACCATGGCCCTGTGTAAAATAATGTAGGAATCAGTTCCATGTGTCTCTGGAGACTGTTGCACTGTGAATCCTGTGGCTGTTACCAGAAAGGGAGATTCTGTTTCCTGAAAGGAATGATCTGGTCTCCACCTTGCAGGCCTGTCCAGTTGCAGCAAGTTTGCAGAAGTTGCACTGAAAATGAGCTGCAGTTCTTCTCTTGCTGCAGGAAACAGTGAGCCCAAGTGCCCAACATCTTGCTGTGCACATCACATTGTTTCATGTTCCTCTGCTGAGCAGCACAGCAACGAGCTGACCTAAATTCATGGTTCTCTGGTGAGATGTCAGTCTGCTCTTAAGCTGTTTGCAGCACTTTTATCTGTGAGCTGCCTGTGTTTGATGTTAGTGCTGTGTTATCAGCTGCTGATGTTAAATGGAGAATCATTCTTCTTGTGAAGAAGTGAATTTGTGACAGATTTGGGAGCAATTTGTGGGCACTGTTTATGCCAGAGTAGGGGAATCCATTATTTTGTGGAAATGACAAGCATTTGTTAGACTTCCTCCCACAATAGTGTCAGAAAAGAGCAGCACTGTGCTTGCCATCCTCTTTTAATGCTTCATGGTTTGTTATTGCTGTCACAGGAAAACACAAGGAGCAGGTTGTAGTGTAAGCATTCCTTGTGTTTATTTGTTGGTGGTGTTGTGATAGCCTTCCACTTGATCTTCCAGGAACGTGGGAAGAGTGGAAATCAGGGTGACATAGCTGTAGTTTTACTCACAAAGTTCCACCCCATGTGCTCTGTGAGCAGCATACTTTGCCATTACGGAGTCCTAATAAACCAATTAATTAAGAAATATTCCTGTAACACACTGTGCTCTCACAGTGACCCAAACTTAACCAGCAGCTCTCCATGACAAAGATTTTAATAACATTTAACCATGGTTTGTGTTAGTCCTTTGACTAAGCACATCATGATGGATGTGGTGTGGTGGTCTTGGTTTTGTTTGCCCTCAAGACACAAGAATGCTTTTTATTGCTGTCCCAGTAACCAGTCCAAAGTACAGCAAGCAGCTTTACACTTGAAAAACTGTAGCACCCTTTCAGGAAATATCTGCGGCGCCTCAGATTTTTTCAGCCTGCTCACACATTCAGAACCCCGGACAAGCAGCTTAAGATCTGAATGAGATTGTTCACCAAATGAGTTGGTGCAGCATATTAATTTGCTGCTGCTGCTTCTAAATGCCTGCAGTGTTACAAGAGCCTGCAATGGCACTAAAATACCAGGAGCTTTGTTGGCTCTAAACTCCTTAAAAGAGAGTTTTAAATTCTTGTCTGCTTGCCGTAGCCTTACCAGCTTTATAAAGAATTTGGAGATCTGTACTTCAGAAAGGTTCTGCATCCTGGCCTTGGGAAAGTTAGTAAGAGCTTTTCCTGGTAGTATTAATTGTCTTGGAGATGGATTGTGCTCTGTATAGCTGATTATATGAGACTCCTATTAGTGCCTTTATCTAGATGCTATTGGATATGATTATTGCATGGTTTTATGCATAGGATTTATGGTGCAAAAATATTTGCCTTTGCAGTTAGGTAAATGTCCTGGGGTGACTTTATGGTGCTTGTAACATAATGTGGTTTTAATGAGGCTGGATGCAGCCTCAGCCTGATTTTATGTGTATTTTAAGTTACTATTTAAATGCCACAGTAGAACTGATATGACATTAAAACTTTTTTTTTGTGTCTTTGTCTGGTGAGACAACACACTCCTCCTCAAAACCAATATTCTCCCTGGCAGCTGGAGTGGGATATGAATTGTTGTCAACAACTACTGAAAGTTTAAAACTTTAGAAGTCAATTTTCAAGGTCTTGAAGTAGATGATTTTATTTAGAGGCTGAAACAAATATTTCAGTGAAAGCTAAAAAATCCAGTGTTCCATGCTGTCCCTTGTTTCACTGTTCCTGGATTTAGGCTAATATGTACTTCTAGAAGATGGAGTGAGCAGAGGCAGGTGGTCAGACTGGTGTGACCCAAGTGTGGTTTTTAATCTTGGCTCCAATAAGCACTGCTCTAAATTGAGTAGTGATTTTCTTCACAACTTGGTCTGAAAAGTATATTAATAGGAGGCTGTTTACTTATGGTATTGTAAAGATATTTATTTCTTCATGTGCAGTCAAAGCTTGAAATCTATATCATGGTATCATTGTTACAGCATGAGTTATAAAATATTCACATGTGTTTTTGGAACCTAAGGAAATGAGATTGTTGTCACAAGAAAACTGGATTACCCCTTTTGCTCAGCCAGACTTGCCTATCCAGCTTAGGAGCAGAATCTGCTTGCTGAGGGAAGCAGTCCTTACTTAAAGGATCAAAGGATGTTGCTCTTCTAGCTCAGGATGGCAAAATGTCATTTATTCCTAATGCTTAGATTTCCAAACCATATTGGTCAAAAGAAACTGTAATTGTTGATTTATTTCCATAAAATATTCTGACTGTTTTTCTTTGAGAGGCCGGAGGCTGTGTAGGGAGCCAGACTGAAAGGTTTGGACAGTGTGGAGCTGCCCTACTTTCTAGAAACTGTAATTTCAGGTTGTCTTGGCTGGCACAGCATGGTCAGCAGAGTGAACTTGAGCTTTGTCTGCTTGGCTGGGAGTGTGGCTGTCCTGCAGCATCCCTGTGGCACAGGCAGCAAACCACAGCGTGCTGTGGTTCCCCACAGGGCTCTGATTTCTGAGAGCTGGGCCCAGTCTGGAGCTCTTGGGGTAAAGGCAGCACTCAGCACAAGGAGGCTGCTGTTAGACTGGGGAGTCTTTGCTGCTTGCTTTAAATGCTCTCTGGTCAGGTGCTCAGGCACTGAAAATGGATGGGTGATAGAGACAATTGTGCAATAAACTCTAGTTCAGCACGTTTCATCAGTGTCATTTATGGGGCAGGGAACTCTGATTTCTCGCCTTTTACAAGGCTGGGTGACACGTGGTCTCTTTATTCTTCTTGGGTGAATGTTTGTTTAGTGTGATGGAGTTAAATTTACCTCTTTCTCTTCAGATTCTTGCAATTGTCATATGTACTGTGGAGAATGTCAAGCATCCCTCAGTGAGCAGCCAGAATGACTCTGTCACAATCCTGGCTGCATTGTGCTGCTCTATTGACTCTGCAAACCTGAAATGTGTGTGGGAGAACTTTCTCTTGTAGTCCAGCATGTAATTTAATTGATGTTTGTTTGGTAATTTGCCTCAGATTAAATTATTCATTGTCACCACTGAACAAATGCTTTGTATGCTTCTGGTGGGTCAGCATTTTACACAATGTTTCCCCCTTCTTATTCCACCTACTTTGATGCATTCATTTCATTTTGCTGCACTCTTACAACTGAGAGCAGCCTCTGTTGGGAGAAAGGGGAGACCCAGTGGACTTTGAGAGGCTTTGTGCAGTGATTATTTGGTTAAGGGAAATGCGATTACTTTTCCTCAGATTTAAACTTTGACGTTACACAAGCTCACACTACAGTTAATGGGAGTTGTTACCTGAGGATAAACTTCATAGAAATGTCACAGAAGTGAGCATGTGAGAATAGGAAGATATGCTCTTTTCCTCCAAAGCATGAGAGACTGAAGCAATTGAAGAATTATTATCAATAGCAATTCATGCTTTGATGCACAGGTGGATGTTTCTGATCTTAGCAAGATGTGTCAGTGGTAGAGTTGCCACATTAGTTTTGGACTGACCATATTTTAGCTCGGTAATTCTGTGGCTGTACAGGTGCTGTTGTCTTTTGTAGAGGAGGAGAAGCATGGCAAGGATCAGCATGAAGTCTGAATATTTTCAGCAAGTGGGATCAGACTGAAACAATGTTTTTGTCAAAGTTGACATAAATGGCCTGACTCTAGAACATTGCAGAGTGAAGATGCAGCTGGGGTTAAGCTCTTCCTTGAATGTTTATCAGTGAAAAACTGAGAGGAGAAAGGTATTGGGTAAAAGAAAAATATGTAACAGGATGTTAGAGGTCTGTCTTGGTTGCCAGTGTTACAGCTGCATGAAGGGCCAGATTTTATTGTAATAAAACTGTGTGAGAAACCCTAATAGATGGATTTAAGGCATAGAATCTCTACAGCTTTCTTTTGGCTCTTTGATTATATTTCTGGCCTAGTTCCAGAATTTATCCATTTTTTGCCAGTGTAGCTTGACTCCACTCCACAGAGTGGAGTGTTTGAATAGATAATTCTGAATTATGAAATGCACTTTGAACAGAATATGTTTGTTAGCATATTTTGAAGTGACCAGCTTTGTTGTTTGCAGACATTTTAAATGTTATACACTCTGACATTGCTCTATCCATTGCATTAGATTCCTGAGTTGCATATATCTCTGATAATCTTCCTGTTCTGGAAACTTCACTATTTCTTGGATCAAAGTAGAAGCACCTAATCTAATTTCTGGGTTAAAAATGGAATGCAATGGCAGATAGAAATACTTCAGGCATAGCAGTAATCTTATTTGGTCTTGAGTGTGAAGTGGCTCTTGAAAAATCTAGGATTGTATTTGTCATGTCATGGTATTTAAGGTATTAAATGCTTTTTGAACCCCATCTACAAAGAAGTTTTTCAGCAGTTTGTTCCATTTAATTTCGAAATGAGAGGAGGGAACAGTCAGTTCACATCTTCATTTTTCTTTTGAACTTTAGGAAGGGTTTGGAACACCCTGAAGTGGGAGAGCTTATTTTTTTAACCCTAGATATTGCCATTGATCCAGTGATTCCAGGTCTCAGCCTCAAGCTAAGCAGAATTAGTGATTTTTACAGCATTTTTCTTTTCTGAGTGTCTGCATAAACACCCTGGAAGGACATGGTGCCTGCACTGGGGTTTGGTCAGTGCTGGCTTCACAGCCAGGGGAGGAGGTGAAAAGGGGTACAGGCAGGTGAGTTGAGTGAATAAATACATCTTTGCATTAACCTGTGTAGGAAAGAGCTTTGCACACGTGCTCAGTTCTACACCCACCAGGGGATTTATTTAGTGGAGATTAGAAGTTTTGCTGTTGAGAATACCAGGCATACCTGACAAGACCTTTGCTAGTTTTTTTAACTGTTATCTTTTGGGGCTAATTTTGATAGAGGGAGACCAAGGACTCTTATTTGCAAGGTGTAACAATGTCACTGATTGTTTTCAAGTGGTGATATTAAAAAAAAAATAATCAAATTAATCCCCCCAAATCCCTTTCCTAAACTCCAACTGTGTGCTCAGAGCTGAATCATATTCAAAAAGGTTTGACACTAATGAATAAATTTTGACTTTGAGGATGCATAAAACAACTTGGGTATCCTACATGATGAAAGCAGTATGGCATTGGTTTGTGGTGAAGTTGGGCAAAAAGCTAATTTACAAAAAAAAATTCCCACAGACTACTACAGTTTGAGGTATTGTTCTTGTGGATAAGATTCTGCTGTTGTGATTCAGTATGGTTTTGGATAAGAGGGCAGAATTGTCTTTTTTGTGTGTGTTCTTTTAAATGGATCAGCAGGCCTGTTTGGCTTTCTATTGTAGTTAGCCATGCCATGCAATAAACAGGAACACTCTATGGCTCATTTTTAATAATCAGTACACAGCTGCCCAAAGGGGAAACCGTGGGCAAGAGCTCTTGTTGATCTTTGTTTTAACAGCTGGTATTATTAAGGGAGAGCTTCACAGACTGGGAGAAAAAAAGAGGATGAAAATCAGTCAACAGTTAATCCAAGATGTGGCCAGACAGCAAAAGATTTACTGGGAATTAGTTCTAAAATTGCATTTGTTCAAGTAATTCCAGAAGAAACGAATGGGTGTGTATTAAATGGGGGAAGTGGGATGGTGCTGGGGAACAGTGAAAAGTTGCAACATTTGTCAACTGAAAAACCTTCCTGGAACAACAGCAGCAGTATATTTAGCATTGTTACCAGGCTGCAACTCCTGGGGGAGGCAGCTCGGATCTGGAGCTCTGCTGCAGCTCATGATTTATACCCTCCTAGCAGCAGAGCCCCACAAACCAGGAGGATCTGCTCATTTTCAAAGTTCTTGTTTATAATGCACGGAACAGTGAATCCCTGTGGGTCCTTGCAGCTTTCAGGCTGCAGCTCTGGATACTGTCAGCAAAAACCAAATCTTTATCCCATTCCTGTTCCCCCAGGATGAGCAGAAGGAGGAGGCTAGCATTGCTTTGTTTTGTTTCCTTGTTTTTTTGTTTCTTTTTTAATGAGATTTGTGGGTTTAATTAATTCTAATGGTAGAGATGCATCATCTCTGTGGTCTCAGTAGATTTTAGCAGTTATGAGCCTTTGCTTAGCTAATGAGTCTGGATTTTAAAGTCTGGACTTTGCTGTTTATCCTCATACCTAGTACAAATAAGTTCACTTAAATCAGTCGAATTTCACTAGAATCACCAAAAGAAATAGCATGTGCATGTTTGTATCCAATTTAAATAATTGAACAAGTGCATGAAAAGGTTGAAATTCACTCAGTCCTTCAATAAAAATAGTCCAACTTAACATCTGGCATTAGTTGGTTTCTCTCTTATTATCTTGTACTTTTAGAGCTTTCTTACATCCTGGGTTGTAATTTGCACATTATAATGTATTTTGAAACAAAACTGTGTCTTGTTCTGGGGTTTCTTGAGTGTGTTTTATAAGCAGAATTGTAGGTTTGAAAAGAAGTGTTCCTTTCTGAATGGGCGGCTCGTGACAGATGGTTCTCATTGTGGCAAAGTCGTGCAGTGCCTCAAACCTCAAAGTGTATGAATTTATTTGAAGGAAATGAATTGCTGCTGCATCATGGCCATCTATGAAAAGTGTCCTTGGACATTAAAATGGTGTTTTTTGAGCTTTTCCTTTTCCTTATTCAAAGAGAGCTATAAAATTCATTTTCAAGAGCACAAGAGCATGAAACTGTGACACCTCTAAGAAGCACATTTCCTTTTTCAAGAGATGGAACATTATCAGTGGGAGATCCTTCTAAAGATAACAGCACTGGTGCCTCAGTATGCCCTTTTCAGGTACCTGTTTGAATAAAACCAAAATAGCATCTCCTGCTCCATGATGGATGGACTTCTGTCCATGCAGTCTAGGACATGTAACCTGCATAATTTATCATCAAAAACTCCCTTGTTCCAAGAAAACAAAGGGTGGTCTTATTTGTCCCTCACTATCCATTATTTGGCTCAGTTGCTGCTTCTCTTCATCACCTGTTGCTCATCAGCTCTGTCCTGCGGCAGCTGAGCTGATCACATCCTCCTGCCTTCCCACTCCCCTGAATTAATCACTCCTCTCTGTTATCTTACCTCTTTCAGCATCTTTCTGAGCTGCTGCAGTACCAGCAACCACATCCTCTCTCAGATGGTACATCCCCTGTCTCACCTTCCTTCCTGCCTGCTGTGTTAGCACAGTTACTTGCCCTGTTGCTATGGAGGAACTACAAGTTCTGCTTTACCACATCCTCTACAGGATACGAAGGCGTAGGGGGAGGAGGTTTGGTTTCACCCCAGGATGGGGAGGATGGTGGAGGGTTTGGGGCTTCATTTGCTTTGGGCTCAGGTGAGGAAGGCTCTTTTTGCTACAGTGGTAAGAGCAGCCCCTGGGGGCAAGACCAGGAGGTTTCTTGCAGGATCACCTGCTCCTGGAGCTCCACTGCTTCTATGGCCTCTGACTCAGAACCTTCTGGCTGCTGCAAAAGGAGCAGTTTCACTTCACAGCTTAGGCTGTCAGCAGAGAGAAGGAGACACTGAGAGTGTGTGTGTGTGTGAATGCCTTGGCAGCGGATGACATCGGTTGTACTCACCCCGGGAAGCTTCTCCCCGTGAGCCACGTGCCGGGTTTTGCAGGGCTTCCATAAGAGGTGTTTGTTCAAGTGGGTCACCATGGCTGCACTCCCAGTGACCTCTCCAGCAGGCAGAGCTGGCCTCTTGCTGACCTGTTGCTGCTCAGAGAGCCGCTCTCCCTCCCTGCCCTGCTTTGGGAGCTTGGTGTTGGCTTTGCTGCTTTCACTGCTGTGGGCTCTGTAACCCAGTGCTGTGTGTTGGGCACCTTCTCTCCAATGAGGCTGAACCTTCACCAGTACAGAGCTCACCCCTTTCATTAGTGGGGATGTTCCTGTGCAGCTCTGCTGTAGGTGGATCTTGAAGTGAAATGTTGCAATCAAACTGGTTCCCTGTCAGCCCTGATGATCTGGTTGTGCTCCCAGGACTGGCCATGCCTCAGAGCAACTGGAATATTCATGGTGCTCTCCAGGTGCTGGCCTTTCTGCCAGCTGCTCATAGTTTTTCTCAGAAGCGTTTCTTGTTTGAATTAAAGTCAGGTTTTTATCCAGGTAGGGTTAAGGTATGGCCAAAACCTGCCTGTGGGACAGCTCCCTGGATTAATTAGCAGGAGGGGTCACTCGAGTTTGTGGAAGGTGGTTTTTGGGGTGGGGATGAGTGTGGTTGGTCTCAGAAGCAATTACAAGGCTGTGCAAAGGGCCTTGCTATTATACTGAGACAATGTTATTTTCTATCGAAATTAAAACTGGTAGAAGTATTAGAACTTATTTTGCTTTCCAGCTTCAGCAAAATGCTGAAGGAGGGTAAGCATTGCAAGGCTGAAATATGGCCCAGAAACTGCTTTATTCACAATATCTACTGAAACAGGCAGGATAGTAGAGGCGAGTTTATCTAGCAACATAAAAGGTATTTCAACCTAAAACATAGTTTGTTTCCACTCTTGCTTTCTGTCAATTCCCCTTCACACAGGTTTGAAATACATTCAGTTTCCTAATGATGCGGCAAAGAATCTTATGTTTCTTTTTGTGGTCTCCTAGCTAGATCAAGTTCCCAGGTGAATGGAAGGGATAGACTAGTTAACCTTGGGGACTTTATGGAAAAATGTGTTTAGGGGATGGCAATGAAAGGAAGATGGAGATGGGCAGTAAGATGGCTTTTTTCTCTGGGCTATTTATTATTCAGCTCAAGCAGAAATCATACCTGTTTAGGCATCCTGGTGAAAAGGTTGGGAGGAATTTATTTAATACTTGAAGGGTACAATGAAATTAAGCGTGTGTGGCTGAAGAGGTGATCTGCATGACAAATGCACGTGATCATAAATAGCTTTGTTAGCAAGAACCGGATGTGTGCAGGAATGGAAGGTTCAGAAAACAACCAGTGAAGCCACAGCACTGTGTGAGTGTGAACCTGGCAGAGATGATGTCCCTGCCCCATCCCTCTGTGAGTGCTCCTTGTCTCTGCTGCAGGAAGGGAAAGGTTGGTGTCCTGTGTTCCATATATAATCAGGGGTATTTGTTTAGTGTCATTAACTGAGGGTTTCACTGACTTGCTGACAAGTTTGGTGTGGGAAGTTGATTCTCATCAGTAGTGGCTGAGTCAACAGATGCTGAATTGCTTTGGTATTTTCTACTCATCTCTGTTTTCTGGAAGGCTCTTGCAGTGGTAGCCTGTATTTTATGCATTTTCTTTCATTATTAATTTGCCTGGAGACTGTTAACATTTGCATATAGCTTTATTGTAGGTCTCTGAGGATCTGTGATCTGAATTCCCCTGAATTCTGCCAGCACTGGAGTGCCATATGGGACTCAGCCGAGCCTGTGAAGGGCTCATCCTCTCGTTAATTATTTTTATAATTTGAAGTTGTTAAACCATGGAATCTAAAAAAGTAATTTAGAAATTGAACACTGTAATGTATTCTTGATCTTCACTTTAATTCCTTTTTGCCTATGAAAGTGAATGAGAGTGTTTAAAAAAAAGATATGGGAGGAGAAGGTATGATCAGAGGTAAAAATTAGCTATTAATTCCCCTATTACTATTTTTGTTATTAATGAAAGTAAACAAATAATCCTGTGAGGAAACAGAATCAAACTCACTGGGGAATGAGATAGTAGAAAGTCTTCAAATATTCTGAATATTCAATAATCCTGAGTCTTTATTGTATTGCTGCATGAGAATTACAGGAGGCATATGCTAAAAATAAAGGCTTTTCATTTGCTATTAGCATCTGACTTTTCATCCTAGTCTTTCTTCATTATTCATCTCCATGTTAGCATTCTTAATTTCACAGTTCTGCACTGTCACCCCTGACAGCAGCAGAAAGGGTGACAGTGACAGTTTAGCCTGGATACTGGTACAGTAAAAGCTGCCAGCTCAGTCTACTCTGGGCAGGTTTGACAGGAAGATTTAAATTGCAGAATTAATTGGTAAATTCTCCTAGAATCTAAAGTTTTGTTCACAGCTGAAACCCAGTAGAAACCCCAGTCCTTCTGGCCTGGCTGTGTTGGAGCTGGGCAGGGTGAGTCTGTCTGGCTGTAGCTCAAGAGAAAAGTGAGGGCATCCCCTTTATTTCAGTCAATAAGGCTGGAGAAGCCCCTTGGTGGAAAGTGAAGAAGGTCCATCTTTGGATCTGAACACCATGTGTTGAACTATTTTGCAATAGATGGAAGCCTTCTAGAAAGAGGAAGGAATATCTCACTGAGCTGATCTTCAAAGACCTCATGAATAACACTTTATTGCTCAATAATTGGTTGTACTCCATGTTATATGGCCAAGAAATGGGAAGAAGGTTTTTCTTTTGCCTTTTTTTTATCCCTTAATGGCCAACTTTCCTCTTCCCAAAATAGTTTGCATAGCTGGGGAATGTGACTTCAGGAGGGCAGTTGAGAAGTGAAGGGGATTTGACAGCTTAAAGTAACCATTCAAATGGAGCAAAGCAAATGGGCAGCACTATTTCCATTTTAAGCATTGTCAGGGTAACAAGCATGCAACTGAATTTCACAAAGAATGCATGGATGGGAGGTTATTTGGGCAGTGGTAAAAGCACCAGGAGAGAATTAATGGGAACAGAAATGAAGTTAGAAAATGAATTTAGAAACACACTTTGCCTTAGGGTTAAAATAGTCAAAGCATTCTGGGTACTTGGATGTCAAATTCCTGTTCAAGTTAATAACTAAAGTTCTACTTCCCTCCTGAGCTTCAGTTTTTGTGTGCATGCTCAAGAATATATTAAGCTCTGAACAGTTTTTTTTTAAGCATCAGGGGCTCTGCTTTCCCACCTGAGTCAGGTGGATCAGCTCCTCTATTTCAGCTCCTCTATCACCTGGGTGCTGTTGCTGGCTTTGGGAAGCAGGGGGAATCTGATGAAGGGGCTAAGTTACAGTTCCACAAGTTGTTTAATTACATGCAGATTGTGCCAGGCAATTAGAAGTCTATTCTTTTTAGTAAGCTGATACCACAATAACCACAGGCACTTGAAACTGTGAGAAGATGAGATTTGGCAGGTTGGAAGGACACAGTAACATGAAGGCTGTGGTGGGAGCCTCCTGTGACAGACTGCTGACAGTCAGTGCAGGATTTCTGCTCAAAAAATGCTCTTAGGTGTGAACCAGTCTCTGAGCCAGAGGAAAGTAGGGAATTCTTCTAGAAAATGTTTTGGTGGTTCTTTTTCTGAGAAAACAGGTGTGGTGTGACCTTTTGTTTCTCCCTCACTGTGGCCATGTGGGAGCATTCTTACTGAACATTGCATCACATTTCTTGCCTTGTTTTCTTGAATGCTAAAGCCCTGTGGAGTTTATTGTTTCCTAATGTTCTCCCTGACTGGAAGGGTGAGGATGCTGCAAAAACGAACAGAGGAGAGTCTGTGGATTGAAACTGAAAGCTGAAACAGCAGCTCATGGGGCACCTGAGCCCTCCTGCAGCTGATGACTGAACCTGCAGAGCTGCAGTGGCACAGTTCACCTGCTAAACCACCTCTGCCAGGGCTGGTGCAATTTGTGCTGAAAACATGTGGTGTTCTTATTAGACTCCAGAATAATTGATGGGGGTTTTAAACTCTAGTTTCCTATTGATAATGCATTTTTGTAATGAACTTTGAGGAAAAGTAAATACATTTCCAAAAAGTGTTTTCAATATTGATTATTTGAAGGCATGATATTATTACCTGCTCTCAAAAATCTCTTCTTCAGAAGTCCTATTTTGCATTGATTGCATGTATCCCTGGACTTTGGGATTCCATGAATTGAAGGTTATGCTGGACACATTTTGTGTCCTCTGTCATCCCTTGATTGATGAACTCAGAGCCTTTGTGTACCTTCAGTGTCCTTCCAGATGCATGGAGCGAGGAGGACGATCTGTGTGGTGTCCCTCTGGCTGCACTGCCCTTCCTTTGGAATCTCATGCTCAGCCAGTGATGGTGTTGCCAATTTTACTGATTTTTTTTTCATCCTCAAGGCACTCAGCAAAGGGAAGGGACAATGGAATGCATGACCCCAGTGTAACACACTGCAGTGGGGCGTTGGCTGCTGGTGAAATGGCACTTGGGCCAGCACTGTTCCATGCCCAGAAAAGAACAGAAACTCTTCTCTTTAGCAAATTTGCAGAGAGTTAAACTTCCCCTTGTCTCTTTTGATAGTGGAGGTCAGTGCTTGTACTTTTGAGGTGGTTCTGCCTAGAGCTTGGCACAGGGCAAGTGCCTCATCTCACTTTATAAATAGAAATTCGGCATCTTCCCCTGGTTGATGTGTCTGACAGCTGCACCACCGTGTGCTCCTCTTACACTGCTCCTCAGGGAGTTTTATTTCACCAACTTGGCCTAGTGAGGCCTTAGAAACAGTCCAGCAGGTCCCTCTGGAGCCATTTCTGGGTTTTTATTCAAACTCTGATCTAAATGATGCTCTGAGAATTGATTCAGGGTGGGCTGCGGGTGGGAGTTTTGGATAAGCCACCACCAGGGTCGCCTTTTGAGGGTGAACCCGCTCTGTCTTGAAATCTGGATTACCTTGAAGGGCAGGATCTCCTTGAAAGGCATTCTTTCCTCTGGGAAACCTTGACCTTTCCTCTTTCTATGGGGTCACAATAGGATAATAAGCTGGTTTATCAGATCACATTTGTACCAAGAAGGGTGGTTAAATTTGCTTACAGGGATTGCAGGGTGAATTTTCCTGCCCGAGATTTCCCTTCTCTAAATCAGGAGTGTGTGAATCCATGTAAACCTGTGACTAATGGACTTCCCCATGGGGTATTTATTTTATATGCATGTGTTTATGTTAAATAATGTAAATTAAGGAAGAGTAGGGTGTGGGAGAGGTAGAAGACCTCTTTATCAGAAACCTTCAAAAGGCCATGTTTGCATTACTCCCCTGATTCCTGCATAATCCCAGAGATGGAGAGGTTGTATATTTGAAGCAGAGCAGAAGGTGCTTCTCTGTGCTGACATCAGACTCCAGGCTGGGCTGAGCCCCCTGGCAGGAGGAGGACCATTGCTACCCCTGATTTTGCCTTCTCTCCAGCGATGAAACTGCCTGAAATTGAGATTTGTATATAGCCCAATGTGTACATTTTTAGTTTGTGTATTCCCTTTCTGCAGAATGCACACATCCTCTTTCTGAGTGACTGATGCTACACTGGTTCAAGGGTGATTTGTATTGCTGGAAGTAAGAATTTTATTTTGTGTAGTTTGAATTTTTGTACTCCAGTTGCTCTCAAACACTTTCTTGTAGCTTCTGGAACACTTAGTCCTGGAGCACTTAAGGGTCTTTACTATTTTTCTAACTTTGTACCATTACCTTTTGCTGTTCTTCTGCCTTCAGTGCCTCTTTAATTGACTAAAACTGACATAAGTTGAAACCTAGTCTGGTTTGGCTGACTTGGTTTGAAATAGTACCCAATGCTAAAGCAGAGCAAACACACAACACACAAACCCTGTGTGTCCCATTCCATGAGCCTTTCCTGCTGATTTAACTCCCTTCTTGATGGTGTTTTGCAGATTTTGTCTTCTTTACATGGTTCCTATTTCTTCCCTTCCTATTATAGTTAAGCAGGTTATTTTCTTTATTAGCTCCTGTGTCCATGACTGTTCAAGGCTGGCAGAGTCCTTCCTGCCACCAGTGTAACTCTGTCACAGCCAGATGTGCTGAAAGTGGTCTTGGATAAAAGCACCATATTCACAAACCTGGCTTTGTTGTAGCTTTCAGTTATTTTTCTGCTCTGTGTCTAAATGGAGTGGGCTTGTCTGGCTTTTGTATCTCAGTGATAGCTCTGCACACTGAGTCAAAGGGCCAAATCTTTTGATGCAGAGAAGCATCACTTGTATCAGAATCTTTGGTAGTGGCAGCTCAGCATCCCACCCAAATCTAAGGCTGTGGGTAGTTTTGTGGAAAACATGGTCAATCTAATTTGTAGATTATACAAACTTACTCTCTATTTTCTTTGTAAACCATAATGGAACCTGATGCCAAATAAGTTAGGCTGATATTAAAGCCCTTGTTTATTTTACAGTGTATGTCTGTCAGAATAAATATTCAATGTATTACAGTTTAAAAATTATATTTCAAGTATTGTAGAAACAGTAACTTCTGCAAAGCTGTGTGGAATGGATTGTGGAATTTGAGTGCTGTTGAAGTAACCAAATTTTGAAAAATAAGGTGATTAAAATTGAAATCTGCAGATAGTAATAAACTGGCTTGGATAATTAATTTGGATTTAGAGTTGCTTAATTTCTCTTGGCATTTGCAAATCTCAGACTGACTTGTGGAATGTTCTTGATTTCATTGAAAACATGTGTGACCGTTTTTGAGGGCAACAATATTTGAAGAACAAAGCAGTATCTGTATCTAAATGGAGGTGGACAAGAAAACTTTCAGAAAACACAGCTTATGTCATTTTGGGGGGCATCATGTCATCTGCTTTAGAGCAAAGAGGCTACAAAGGAATTGAAGTCTGCTCTGAAAAAAGATTTACTGTTCTGAATAACATTTTAAATGCATAGCACTAGAAAAGCTGGAGTTTAAATCTACCATTTTCATATGAAAATCTGAATTATTAATTAGGAGTAGATTCCAAATTAGTGGAACTTCTGTTACTTTTTCAGAGTAAAACAAAATACTGTCATGAGTTTCTATTTATTATCCTACATTTATATATTTATATTAGAAGATGGTATTTAATAGAATTGCCAGTATTTCTGGAATGAAACTGATTCAGCAATGAGTAATGAAGAGTGTTACTGAATTGGGCTCATGTTAAAATACAGATTTCTGTTGTTAAAAACCTGTCTCACTATAAAAGTATCTAACTGGTAATGGAAAATATTATCAACACTTTCTGTATGGTGATACTGCCTTTGTAAATTAAATTTAAGTTGTCTCTGTGTTCAATGAGACTAAACTTTTTTTTTTTAATTTTTATTCATTACAGGACCAGTTTGACAACTTAGAAAAACACACGCAGTGGGGTATTGATGTTCTGGAAAAGTACATCAAGTTTGTAAAAGAAAGGACAGAGATTGAACTCAGCTATGCAAAGCAGCTTAGGTAAGTTGATAAGTAAAATTCTGGACTTTGAGTTGCATCTCTTCAGAGCCTGTAATCAACTTGAATTTTGCTGTGTCAGTGGTGATTTTGTTTATAATAATGGCTTTCAGAAAATAACTTTAATTTAGAGATTGGAAAGTAAAAGTTAATTTAAGATCCTGTTGTATTATATCTGCTAGTAATCATATGTTTTGCACAAAGAGAGGTTGTTGAGGTGGCTGAGCAGCACACTAGGGCTTACTCACAGTTTATGCATGATGAATGGCTCAGGCTTCGAGGACAGCACTGTAATGTTTTCCATGAAATTGGGGCTGCTGTGCAAAAATGCTGAAGGGTTTAAGGATTCAATGGAATAATGATCATTTGTTAGGAGAAGTTTAGGTTTTCTTTTACTAAGACAGGCCTTTGTTGAACGTGCATGGGGAGGAATTACAGGTCAGAAAGTCAGCCCCAGCCCTTGGTAATTTTTACTATGTAGTTAAGAAGGTTACAGCCTGAGATTTGAATTACAGTTTTATGATCTTTTGAGGTGTCTCCTGATCTCTGTCTCTCAGAGCAGAGATTTTTGTCAATTTATCTCAAATAATTGCTGCTGGGTACTTTCTACATGTCTATGTCTGGTTTGATTATAGTCGGAGATGAGAATGTGTGAATCAGACACAGAAAAATTCTTCCTTGAGGTCAGGTCCTGGGGAAGAGGTGCTAAGAACCCTCCCACAGGAGCAGACATCACCTTGCTTTTCCCAGTGAGGTAGAAAAAACTGAGAATTGATCACGGGTGAGAAGGGAGTAAAGCACACAGGGGAGTCCTGCTGAACATTGTTGGCAGCCACTGGTGACCAGTGCTGGTATTAACTGGGAGGGGGAGAGCAGGATTAATTATTCCTAACCCCTCCAGTTAACTCACCTTTTATTTGCATGGTGATAATAAATCTTGAGAACTCTTTCCATTATTATTGGCTTTTAAAGTTATGGGATCTGAGGTTTCAGTTGATCTGTGTATTTAACAGAGTTTCTATTAAAAAAAAAAAAAACTCACCCAGAATTTGCTTGTGTTCAAGTGGAGTGGAGATGCACAATGGCCTGTGATTCATGAGGAGCTGGTTGTAGATAAATCCTGCCTTGATGGTTGTGTGCTCTCCCAGGGGAATGCCAGGAGGGTTCCCCAGGGTTTCTGCTGCAGACAAGCAGGAAATAGAAAATGACTCGTGCAGGAACAAATTGCTCACATCCTATGGAGAGGAGCAGAGGGTGAATTACAGAGGCAAAATGAGCTGGAACAAAGAGAGTGTGACTGGACTGGGAAAGCCCAGCAGAGTATCTGGGTGAGCTGGCCTCTCTTAGGAACAATCCTGCACTAGACTCACTGGGGTATTCAGGATGACAAATTCCAGGTATAAAGAGCTTAATTATTAAAATAAACACCCAAACAACATATAAACAAAAGTGAAAGATTGTTTTACCTGTGGCTATGTAGAAACTATGAATTCCTGAGCTTTATTTCTTCTTCTGTTCTAGACTTCCCAAGAACCATGGTCTATTTGTTTCCTGCCTCTCTGTATTTTTATGGTTTATGGACAAATACATCTGTCCCCAAGGAGCTCTTAAACACAGGGTTGCTTGCAGACACCTAAAAAGTATAAAAGAAAAAAACAAAAAATGTAGACTTGTCATGTGTTGAGGTAAAACAGTGCTGGACATTAAAAAAGAAAAATAAATCATGTATCTGCTTTTATTTAATAAGGGTCCTTAAGCCTGGTGCAAACCTTTTTTGTACCACATCAATTTGGTGTAAAAGGGCTGCATCACATCACTGCGTGTCATAACATGCAGAAAATGTTATTAAAAAGAGGCAGGTTAACTCCAGGTACTCCTGTGGATGTAACTCAATTTTGTTTGTAGCGTAAGTAAAGCTGCTGAAATTTATTTCCTTCTGTACAACTTGTACTTTCTGTTCCATCCCTGGGTTACCTAACTAGCTATTGCTCCTCTCTATCTATCTACATCTCAGCCTGGTCATCTATTGAAGTTAAATTTTCTTCGATTGAAAGACATTTCTTTATAATTCTGCAGATGTATATTTAATATTTTTTGGTTAGACTTACATCCCATTTACAATTAGCCTGGTTTGGGAGTCCAGATCTGACTTGGTTATTTTCTTAATTGTTTTGCATTGTATTTATTGAATCATTAAGCTAGGCTGGAATGTAGGAACTATGGTAGAATGCTTCTTTTAGGTATTTTAACTTCCATGGGACACAGATGTGCTGGATGCTGTGCTCCCAGTGCTGAGCTGCTGTGTCCTTGTCACTTCCCTTGCAGCACATGCACTCAGAGCATCACAAAGGGTGTCAGAACCCTTGCCTAATGTGATGATGGATGGATGGCCTCAAGGAAAATATGTTGGAAAAAATGCTTCAGGTGTCAGGATAATCTGAGAATCAGAACCCCTGATGTCTGACATCTTTCTCTCACATTTGTCACCCAAGTTGAAATATGGGAGCAGAGAAACAAGTTGGAAAGGCAGAAAAAATGAGGCAGAATGAAAGGCAAATAGAAACACTCATGGAGATGGGTGCTCAGAGTGGCAGAGAATCTTTCCAGAGCTGCTTTTGTTATGTGTCAGCTCCCTCTGTAATCATTGTTGGCACTGAAGGTGTCACTGTCACTGCTTCCTGGGCAGTGCTGGTGGCTGGGCAGGACTTGTGGATTCACTGGCACTTGTGGGGGTTTTTGTGTGTACCTGGTTAAACCTACATCTGATTTTTGAAAACAGCAAAAAATAATTAGAGAACTTCAATATATAGACTCCATTTGTGTGTTGTGTAAATTGCACAGAAGATAATGAAGTGTTTAACCCAGATGCTAATCCTTGGTAAGTGGTTTTTGTCTGTGAAAGCAGACTGTGGATTTTCCCCCCCCCCCTCAGCTCTGTAGCATTTCTGCACCTTTAAAGATTCACAGGAAGCCAGTTGCTGTGTGTGTCAGAATTAATTGGGCAGCTTGACAGTGCAGGGAGATGGAGTTTGACTGTGTGAAAATGCCTTATTACTGTAGCCTTCTGTGCTTTTTTTCTTGTGGTTTTTCCCTTCCCTTCAAGCTGGTGCATGGAAGGAGGCATTCCCATGGCATACAAGGGGTGCTGTAAAATTTATTTTCATCATGCAGAACAGTTTGCAGAACCCTTCCCATTCTGGTGGTTGGTGGAAGCTGCAGAACTAGAGAAGTTAATTTTTCAGAGCATATTCTTGGAGAGAAGGCACAGACTGAGAGGGAGATACTCATTTGGATCCCTTCCAGTCAAGATACTTAAATTTTGAGGAACACATGTTTGTCTGTGCAAATCTGCCAGCGTTCTGGCTACTTCTCTGCTGGGGCAGATGCTCCTTAATTCCTCAAGGAGAACAAAAGGAATAAGAAATGTGAGATGGGAGGCCCTGCTGTCCCCAAGTCAGCAGCAAAACCAGCATCAGCAGGGAATGGGTTACACCTCTGAAAAAGCAGTTTCTTTACAACTTGATGTATTCTGGGACTTCTCCAAAGAGTTTGGCATGGATAAGTTGATAAAACTCAGTCCTCCTTCGGACAATGATTCCATCAATACTCCCTGTGTGCTGCTCTTCATCACTGAAACAACCTTGTAAAACTAAACCAAATGGCTTCCCTTTCCCAGCAGGGTGAGAGGCTGCCAGAGAGAACAGAGTAATGGGGCTCAGTTTAGGACAGAGGAGCACTGAAACATCCTTAAAATTGCTCAGCTCTATGCTGTGCTGCAGTGCAATGTGCATCCTGGTCCTGACACCAGCAAGGTGCACTCAGGGCCAGGTGGGCAGCACACCTTCTCAAATCCCTGGGTTTGCTGCTGATGAGAGGCTTGTGGGGCAATGAAAACCATCCAATCACTGTCAGATGTGCTCACAGCAAGCTTCAGGTTTCTTATTTAAGATACAATCACTCCAAGAGCATATTGGTGTTTTAAAATTAAATCAGTAGTTGGCTGGGGGATAATGAGATACAATCATCTGTGCTAATTAGGATAATCAAATGTCACACTTCCCCCAGCATTAGTTGATAATCACAAAATGAACCCCCTTTTGCTATCTCAGTTCAGCTTCCCACAGCTTTGTGAAGGGTTTTTTTTGCCTTCTAATCATCCTGCTAAATGCAGGCAAACCTGCCTGGCCAAGAGTGTCATCTGCTGCTTCAGATCTCCCTTTCCTGCGCTGACTCCTGCTCTAAAAGAACCTCTCCCCTAGATCAGGTGAAGGAGATCAGTGCATCAGCAGAACCAGAACCCAGCTGTATCAACTTCATGACCTTAATTTAGCAACATCTTGGGCTCAGAATCTGCTGCTTTGTTGTAGATAGAGACTGAAGCAGTGTGCAGCCCATTCTGAGTGTCACTACAGCACAATCAAAGCCTGATGATAGTCATGCTTCAGGAGAGGTGTCTGCTCACTGCAGATAAAAACTACAGCCTCACAGAATGTGTGTGCACCTACAGATCATCAGTAAGCTT
Organism: Molothrus aeneus; assembly: GCF_037042795.1. Lineage (NCBI taxonomy): Eukaryota > Metazoa > Chordata > Aves > Passeriformes > Icteridae > Molothrus > Molothrus aeneus. The sequence goes on along the minus strand of NC_089664.1, from coordinate 6,504,476 downwards.
CAAAGGATATTTTAAAATTTTATTTTATGTCTCTTTATTTTTAATTTTAGGAATCTTTCAAAGAAATACCAACCCAAGAAGAACTCCAAAGAGGAGGAAGAATACAGGTATGTTCATGATCCCCTGCTGGGTGAGCACACATTGATGAAGGAATGGCAAAGTTTGGGTCATCACCTAGGATTTGGCTTGTAAACCCAAGGTTTTAATGTCAAGGGTAAGAAAACAGACACCACAGATGCAGAAACAGGCTTGTGGGGTAGATACTAAGGAGTGGATTTGCCCTGTAACTACTCAGTTCCCTTATGTTGCAGTTTCTGGATGCCTGGGTTGGGGTTTTGGTTTCATTTGTTTTTTAATGTGCCTTAAAACCTTCAAGCCAGACTGATCCTGGTTCTCTGAAGTGAACAACCAAATTCATATCTGCTTTCAGCAGTAGCAGAAGCAGTTGTTAAATTTAGCATGAAACTCAAGCACTCTGTGTAAGTATTAAATGACTCAAACAGGCTGACAACACAGATTAGTAACTTACAAAAGGAGTAATGTTCTAACACCACAGTGGCTTCTGGAGAGCAGGGTGGAGGATCAGGGTTGTACTCCCAGTGTCCTGGGGCTTGCTGCTGTTGAGGGATGTGGCACAGCCTCACCTGTCTGCTTGTGATTCCCCTGCTCAGACCTGTCCCCATGGCAGGGGATTGATGCTGTGCTCACAGGCAGAGCAACAAAGTCCAGGAGATGAGACACCACAGGTCCCTAAGAACACTCCTGCCCTTGGGGAGAATAAAGGAGAATTTTCTAGAAGATGAGCTTCCCAGCAGGCTCTAAATAAGAGTGAGAACCTTTCCCCTTAGAGCACTGTGACCCCTGAGTTTCTCAGCGTCAGGGTTTTGTAATGCAGCTCTGAAGGAAGGCATGGCAGGGGCTGACCCTCAGCCTGGTGCTCCAGGAGGCTGCTCTGCCTCTGGAGAGCCCAGCAGCAGCCTCAAACCCTTGACCTTGAAATTTGACATGTTTCAAAAGAGTTTGGATATGGCTCCAATTGGATGATGATATTAATACAGATTTTTTGGGTCAGCCCTCCAAGCTGCTCTCTACAGCTACTCCAGTGGCTTGTGTAACAGAGATAACAAGCTTTTTGCTTGCTTTTTAATTTATGTTTAGGAACATTGTTTGGGAATCAGTTATTTATGCCATTGTTTCCTGAGATATTGATATTTACACAAGGAAGATTATGTTACCAGCACAGTGGCTGTTTTGGTCTGTACCCAAGATTAGGAATAAATCAATAAATCTGCCTTTGGATAGCTCTACCATAAATGGGTATTTTGAATTTACTACAATGGGTTTTGGCACATCCTTCATTGCTGAAAAAGGATATTGGAGTTGAAAGATTCTATGTGATGTGGCACATAAGATCCTGAGCATCCTTTGCCCTTTATAAATACAGTCTTCACCTCAGTGTGGTTACTTCATGTCTCAAAACAATGTCTGGGGATTTGTCATGTGACCTTTGGGTGCCTCAGATGCTGCTTGGAGACAACCTGGCTGAAAATCAGCTTTTTCAAGCTCATTGTCAGTCTCTAGTTCTGTGCCTTTTATATCTTGGGATTTTTTTTCAACTGGGATTTCTCTCATTTCACATCTTGACTGTGAATATTTCTGCTTGTAACGTTTTTAGTCCCTTTTAGTCCTGTTTTTAGTGTCTTCTGTTTTTATTTTCATCTGATACTTTTTTCATCCCTACTTCTACCACTCTATTCTATTTCCTCTAAATATCTCCATCTTTGCTTTGATTTTTCACATTTAAATTATGTTACCAGTGCAGGCCACTACTATTTTAGAATTAGAATAATAATAATAATAACAACAATAGTTTTTCTGGTATGTAGTAGTGTCTTGCTGCTGACTTCCAGCTGCCCAGCACAGCCAGCTGGGGTATTTAAATGCAGCTCTTTTGGCACTGGGCTGAATATACCAGTGACATAATCTGCTGCTTCAAAATTTGTGTGCACAGATGTTTCTTCCTTTCAATAATACATGGAATGCTCTATGGGAGATTATTTGATGTGAAAAAATAAACCTTGTGATGGAAGGTACCAAAAAAATATGGGTTGACAATGAACAGCTGGTTAGTAAACTCTATTTATTTGAAAACTTTATAAACTATATCTGATTTAAATCAAATTTACACTATGAAAAACTTTCTTTTCTAGGCTATGCTGGCCAAAATTTTGCTTGCTTAGACAGGATTTTTCCAGGTAGGATATACTGATGACTCTGTGCACTGAATTGTAGGAATTGAGAGAGTACAACTAGAAATGTTTGGTGAGTAGAGATTAGAAAACTGAAGCCCCAGAGCTGTGCTGATAAAGAACCTGGCACTCTCAAGTGGTGATATTTTAAGAGCCAGTGTCAAACTGTCTAAATTGAGATAGACTTATCAGACAACTGTCAGTGTGCGGGACAGGCTTCCTTTGGAGAAATTCCTTCCAGTGAATCTGTGCTAATTCATTGCAATGCTAAGTACTTAAGGAGGATCCCATCTCCCTTTGCAGGGTGTCTGTCAGGAAATAAAGAGACTAAAAATGCATTTCTGTCCTTTGCAGGTACACATCAACTAGAGCCTTCCTAGCCACTTTAAATGAGATGAATGACTATGCTGGCCAGCATGAGGTGATCTCAGAGAACATGACCTCTCTGATCACTGCGGAGTTAACGCGCTACGTGCAGGAGCTGAAACAGGAGAGGAAATCGGTAACTCATCCTTCTTTATTTATTATTCACAAGGAATTGCTATTTAAGACAGCTAATTAGTGGTAGTGGAGTTCAATGTTAAGTGAGATTTATTTGTAGTTAATAAACATGAGCTGTGCTAATGAACCAAGCATTAAAGAAGTGGGTTATGTGCCCTGGCCAAGTCGCTGAACCATTTGAATCAAATGTTATAAAATCAGACAGGAATGCCTGCAGGAGAATCCCTCCTAAATAAGGTCAGAGACCCATCTGTGCTTAAGGCTCTGCTAGCCAAAAGCTTGCTTGGGGAAGAGTCCAGCAGCACTGTGTAAAGCCTGAAATAGAGGAACTGCAGTGCTGAGGCTGATTGAGGGAATTATTTGGATTTTGATTCACATTTTTTGTGCTTCTCAGCCAGATCTGGCCAAGGGGACTCTTTAAAAATTATTTTGATAAGAAATAGGTGATTTATCTTGTTTGGTGAAGGTGTGGAATGTGGTTTTTCAACCTGTTGTCCTTCAAGACTGGTAGAATTAATAGCTTTATGTTAGTGCTCTATTGCAGCTGGTATGTTAGGGACCTGTGTGCCTGCTGCAGGAATGATCAAAGCTGATTAATTTGCACATCACCAGCTCTGTAAAATGGATAGTTGAGATGTAATTTCCTTCCTTGCCTTGAACCCTTTTATCTCCTGGATGTGTGAGCACAGAAGAAGGATTCTAAGCACTACAAATACTCACAGAACAGGTATAAAATGACTAAGCAAAGTGCAAAGGGAGCATCAGAGCATTATATTTCATTTCCAAGCTGTTGGTCTATTTTGGAAAGTGCAAAAATACTCCTGCAGAACTTATGCATTTATAAATAGTCCCACTAAACACTAAGCATGTGTTGAGGTGCTGTGTGGGAGCAGAGCCCTGGAAATCACCACCTTTTTCTAAGTATAGCATTAGAATGATAATTCTGTCAGCAGAGGAAAAGAATATATTGACATACCTTTAATCTGCAGAATGGTGTGTAATCTTCAGCATGGAAAGATGTTTTACATACAACTGTGATGGGAATGTTTTCTCAGCCCCTCTGTGACCTTGTATCCAGCGTGGATCTGTGCAAAAAGGAGAAAAAAAGAAAAAAAAAAGTAGCATTCTAGTGTGGCATTTTTCTGTCAGCTCTTGTTTTTTGCCTGTTTTTTCAATTACATGGGTATATAAGTTGATTGGACTATCTAGATGTTTTAAGTACCATGGAAGAGGGCTTGCAATATTTCTTGTAAAGAATTTGAGCAGTAACTATTGCCTTTTTGTTTTGTTTGTAAACTTTTCTAGTAAGTATGGCTCATGTAAGTAAGGGGTGAATGACAGGAAAATGAGTGTAATATTGGCCTAGTGATAAGAACAGGGGAACAGCAAAAAGCAAGTGAGTGTATTTACCTGCTGTTGCTGATAATTACTGGCCTTTAACAGAAAACAGTTGTCAGTCACAGTTGTTTTGTTCTTGCAACATAAATCAATCTTAAAGGAATTAGGAATCCTTGTCTGGTTCCTGTAGATTTCTCATTCATGAGAAAACGGTGTTGAAAAGGAAACTGTTCCCACCCTCAGGCATTTTTCATGCACAGCCTCTCACTTCATCCTGTAACAGCATTGATCCTGCTGAGATCTGCAGGAGGGAAGGGTGGATGTTGTGTAAATATTACAGAGAGCTGCAGCATAGGCAAAACCTTTTATGATATCAATTAATGAATGACTTGGTATTTCCAGAAATTTTGTTGGCAGAGTTCTCATGCTCACTGTTTGTTCTGCCATCAGCTGCTGTGCTCCAGGTCCAAAGAATCATTTGGATAAGCCACTCCTGGGGTTGGGTCCATGTGTAGGAGTTGGGAGACCCACATTCTTCTCCACTGAGTCTTGAATTAAGTCATTCAGGTGTCCAAATACCTGTAAAAGGGTAAAATTTCCAGTGATTTCAGCATGGCTGTGGTAGATAAGCACTTCTGCTCTTTTGGTTTTACTTTCCCACCTGGAAGATGGAAATGATACACACAGAGGTGTCATAACTATAAATGTGTGAAAGATGAACTCAAGTCCAGCAGAAAGTGGTCAGACAAATCAGAATGGGGTTGGAAGGGTCCTTAGAGCTCATCCCATTCTCCTCCTGCCATGGGCAGGGATAACTGGACCAGCCTGTGCCAGGCCTGACCAGCCTGGCATTGAACACTTCCAGAGATGGGGCAGCCCCAGCTTCTCTGGGGCCTCAGCACTCTCACAGGGAAGAACTGTTTCAACTATTTCTAAATACAGCTTCTGTTTCCAAAGGAAACCCCTTTGATGCACAGGAGTGTTTGCTGGAGTTGTGAGCACTGAGTGTGACTGGTCATCTTTGAACACGTGGGGGCTGATGCCTGCCTGCTCTGCTCTGTTTTTATGCTCATTTAGCTCTATTGATTCCAGTGGAATTACACCAGCAGATGATTGGGGTCACGCAGTAATAAATCATTTCTTGGCTTTTCCTTGGCCTGCAAGTGGTGCAGAACTGATACTGTATTGTGCCTTACATTGGCTTTATGCTGGGTAAAATTCATCTGGCATGCAAATTGGACATATATTGGGTTTGTTTGGCTCTCTGAAAGGTGTTCTTGAAGGCTGCCTATGTCATGTTTTTTCTATAAAAGATGGTTGCTAGTGGTGAAAATAAGGAAAGAAGCAACTGATCAAAACCAAGACAGGACAATTGTGCACGTTGGACAAGTGGGATGATGTGCAAGGTCAGTGCTTTGGTGCTGTTGTTCAAAAGAGAGGTACCTCCTTTTTCCTCTCATCTGATTTAGAACTTGGGAGAGTTCTGGGTTACCTTTACATTTTTTCAGATCCTGTGCTTTGTTGCATGATGGCTTTTGACCTTTAGAAAGTAGTTGCAAAAAATCAGGCAAAGGCTCCTTGTGTGAAACTTAAATATTTTTAGGAGCAAAGGTACATCAATGACTTTATCATTTTACACATTCCTCTTCCATAAGATTGCTCCCAATGTTGTCAAATGAGTGGTTTTGCCCTCACAGTCAGTAAGTCATGTACACACCCTGCCTGCTTTTCACACAGTGAGAGGGAGAACTCCTTGTGTTGTTTCAGTTCTTCCCAGCTGCCCAGTGAAGTGAAACTATAGTGCAGTTCCTCACTTGAACTTCTTCTTGTACTCTCTTGATCTTACTGTGCCCATGCTCTCTCAGGAGAAATTCTCATCCTCAGGGTGCTTGTTAGCTGGCTACAAGCTCAAATTTCAGTTCTGTGTTGTGTGAAGTGCATGTCCCATCCATATTCCCCTTGAGGTTGTTGAGGTCAGATGTCCATGACTGAATTGCTCTTGGAAGATGTCATCAAGTCACACAAATGAGGTGGGAATCACCTCTGGGTGGTTCAGGGAAAGAACTTGCTTCTGCAGTCATGCTTCATGTCACCCCAATGTCACCAAAGCCTTACTTTGGGGTGGCTCTCAAATGTGTCAAGTTTGACCTTGATGATGTTGAAGGTCTCATCCAACCTTGTGATTGTGACCTGCAGTATTACAAAATTGGCTCTTAATCTTGTCCATCTTTGACAAAAGAGAAGGTGGTGATCCTGTCATGTCAAGATGAGTGTTTGGACTTTACTTCACAAGCACTGACATGTAATGCACTTCTAGGTTGGAAATAGGTAAGATTTAGTGCAATACAATAGAAATGTACTGAGCCAACCATTGAGAATTTTTGGTTTTTGCTTATTTTTTTCCCTTAACACTTCACAGCACATGATTGATTTATACATCCAACTATGGCTGAGGAACCCATCCAATTCTGTGATTTGGATAGAAATTCAAGAATTATTTCCTGGGGCCATTCTGATTTAGATCTCTGGTCACAAACTAGGTCTGACTTACAGCCTCCTCTGGCAGCAGCTGCTCTGTGTAGCCACTGCTCATGGCAGCTTTGCTAAAAATGTGTTTGGGAGTCATGAACTATCCCTCTGATTACTGCTGCTGCTCTCACCTCTACCTCCACCTCCCCTTGGGGCTGATCTGGCTCCGTACAATCAAGCATAAAAGTCAGGTAGAAGCCAAGGGCTTTGCTGCAGACTGAACTGGTGCAGCACTGGGATTCTGTGGTTGGGAGAGAATTTACCTGATGTCAATACATTCCATTTTGTGTGGGGATAGAAGGGGAACAGGGAATGAATGAATCCTTATGGGTACCATGGGGGCAAAACAGGTCTGGTTCTTTCTGGTGGACCCTCCTTGTGTGCATTCATCCAGGGGGTGCCTCTCAGAGGACTTTCTGTTTCTTGTAGGTTCTCAGGTGTTGATGAAAAGTAAATAATTGGAGGAATTCTGTCACGTTCACTCATTCTGAATAGTGCCCTGTTCTGCAAAGAGTCCTGTGGTTTTCCAGAGGATTTCTCCAGCATGGAGCAGGCATGAGGCAGGGTGGCAGCACACAGCCCTGTCAGGGGCACAATGGATTTTTCCATGTTGCATTTGGGATGTGCCTCAAGGTCTGTGTGTGTTTGGAGCACAGCTGTGCACTGTGCTGCAGGGGCACAAAGAGACTTTGCTGCCTTCCAGAAGTCACAAACCAATGGCCAAGTGAGGGGTGGGGAAAGGAAAAGAGTGACAGTGAAAGGAAGTGATTTGCCAAACTTCACATTGATGCAATTCAAACCAAGCTTTCCCCAACTCTTGTTTTGCAACCAACTCACTTCCAGCTCATTGCCCTGTGAATGAAGGTCTTAATTTTAATCTAAATATAAAGATATTTGTGGGAATTTGTTGTGCTTGATAAATACACTGCACAGCAGTCCAACTCTAAATATTCATCCTCTTTCTTGTGAGGTATTTCAGCTGTATTTCGTTAAGTTAAATTGTATCAGTAGAGTGTTAAGTGGTAATTATTAAAAAAATTTAAGAATGCAGAAATTATTTAGGAAAGTTCATAATAAATTGTGTTTTTATGGAGCGTTTGTTGGTTTTCACCAAATTATGGATAGTAAATACAATGAAGCTGTGTTAAATATTGGTGTGTTATCATGGAATTGTGCTGTGAAGGGCTGTTCAGTGAGGGGGGAAAAGCAAGTGCTTATTATGGAAGTTTCCAAAACACTTCTGTGTGGGAAAGTAATGGTAATATCCCACCAGCTGAAAGGTATAATGTGACCTTTGGATTTAGCAGGATTCAAAGGTGAGACCACTGAAGTTCATATCCTGCTCTTCCCAGTTTTGAATGGGTACACTGAACTATGAAATGATAGCCCAAATAAATAAATTGGCTTCTGTTTACCACATGAAGGAATCAGATTGGGAAAACAAAATCTGTTTACTAACAAATGTAGTTCCATTTTCTGTGAATTAGTCTGAATACTGGTCTGCACAGCAAGAGCCTTTAGGAGGGACAAGATGAGAGATGCCTCCTATGAGCAGTAACATTTCCTGCTCAGTGCATGACTGAGAGGTGCCTGAGGCTGAGGGGGTTGAGCATTGGCCATGGATGCATTTTCCCTTTGTGTTCTGCCTGTACAGCCACAGAGATTGGCCTGAAAAGAAAGAGCAACAATAAAGCCAGATGAGTAGTGCATATGTTAATTGTGGAGAGTGGTGTTCATCCAAGCCTGTGGTACATGTGGGCACATTCAGCTGGCTTTTTTGCTGACATTTAATATTTTATATTTCTGTTACAAGTCTTGGTACTTCTGTGTAGGTGAATGTGTGCATGGGGTCTATGGAAACACTAAGAGTATTTCCTTGCATATTGAGGCATTAGCTTGTACATTTTCTAGTTTTTGTAGTGCAAATCTTCCACAGCAATGTCACAGACCATTTGAAATGACATATTTTAACTGTGGATCACTGGAAGGAGAACTTGGTGACAATGCTGGGAATGAGAAGAGGTGGAAGCTAGAGCAGCATGTTCCTCTAATTTCATTGAAGGATATAAAAGCACAAACAACTTTTCACACCATAGTTTTAGTAGTAATGATGAATCTCCATTTGAAAAGCCCTAGGTTTACTTTTGTGGACCACTTGGGCACTGGTGAGCTTTTAAGGATAAGAACTGCACCAACCCTAGGGCTGGGTTGGAGGAGGGCACATGATCTCCAAACAGCCTGTCACACCTGTGTGCTCACTGGTTCCAGGGCCTGCTGGCCTTGCTGCCCTGAGGGCAGGTGGTTCAGCAGGACCTCTCCAGGAGCTGGCCAGAGCAGCAGAGTGCTCCTGAGGATCATCCTTAGCTCTGCTGCCATGGAGCTGTACTGGAAGCTGCAGGATTGCCTCTGTGCCTGAGAAGAAGTTCTGAGTTCCAATTTCCAGTATAAGGACTTTATCTGTCATATGTAGCATGAAAATGACAAGTTACCATGAATATTACTGCCACAGTGTCTCTTAGGTTTGTGCCAATCACCAGGGAGTCACAGAATGGTTTGGTTTGGAAGGGACCTTAAAGATGATCCCATTCCAACTCCCTGCCCAAGGCAGGGACACCTTCCACTGGCCCAGGTTGCTCCAAACCCCATCCATCATTCTGCTGTTACAGCTCAGGTACAGCAGCGGCAGCTACTTCAGGTTGTCATGTGCAGCTGATCTGGAATTTGAAGCCTGGGAAGCTTTGGTCCATAGTGCTTATTAAATGGAATTTCTTTGGAATGCACCACTCCAGGAGCAGATACTTCCATCAGATTAAGTACAGATATTTGTATAACTTGTCCCAGGCTCGACCAAGTTGATGAGTACATGTTAAGAATAATGTTCCTATGGATATTGCAAAGGAGAACAGGGTTATGCCCCAATATCAAGTAGCTGATAAATATGTGTTAAAATAGTCATGAATTTCATGTCAACATTCACAGGACTGTCTTATGCTCCTCTTACTACAACTAAGAGACATAAGACCTCAAGAACATGTTGCTGTTTTTGGAAACAAAAATTTCTTTGGAGGAAACTGTTTCCTGTCTTTGCAGCCAGAAAAAGAAGAACATTTGACAAAGATTTTTGCAAGTGTTGCTGAAAAAATTGAGGAAAAAATAGTGTTCTCTTATTTCCGTCTCTGGTGTGCTTTAATCACTAGCCATTATTTTAGAAATCACTTGTAACAAAAATGGAGATAAGAGTTTGAATTGGAGGATGGAGTACTGTATTTTTATTTATTATCAGTGTGAGCTGGGAGTACTTGTTACAGAAGCCAAGGGTAACTATTTTGTCAGTCTGCTTTATTATCTCACATGTAAATAGAAAAGAGAATAAAGCACCCTTGCCTTAGATATATTTTTGAGAATTCTTGAAAAGGATGTTGTCAAATGAACCATATGCTAAGCATATAAATTAAGATGTTTTTATAATTATTTCTAATACAAACACTCTATAGATCTACAAGTCTTTAGTTTAACCATGTAATCAACTCCTGTTTGTTTAAGAAAAACAAGGCTGTGTTATTACAGCCTTTTGAAAAATGTTTCACAGGATCAGTTTAGACAGAGCCTAAGGAGCCCTGTTGTCATGCTGGGAATTTACATGTTTCAGGCAATTATTTAATTTAAAATTGCCCAGGAACTCTTCAGCAAAAGCACTGGAATGTGTTGTCCTTCATTAGATGCTTTTAGCAACATCTTTTCTCCTGCTTCTCTCAAAAGGTCAGGGGGGGAAAAAAAAAAGGATAAGATGCATCTTCTAACAAGCTGTTGTTGTCTGCTGGGTGAGCTCTGGGGCTGTGTAAACCCTCGTGCATACCAAGGAAGTTTTGCAAAAATATCCTGCTGCTCCTAATTGTGGCAGTGCTGGCAGGAACAGGCTCTGCATTGTGGGACCCTCGCTCGCTGCTCCCGGGGTTCTGATCAACACGGCTGAAATCTGAGCCCAACAAAAGTCAATGAGAGGTTTGTCTTTGATTGCACAGCAGCCAGGGTTGCTCCCCAGCTGTTCCAGACACAGGCAGCATCCTAATGAGGAGAGCACACCAATCCCCATGGCTGCATTTGCAAAGGGAAAAGCTCATTCCTCGAGCTGCGAGGTTGTTGAATGCAACAAAAGCTTTTAAAAAGTTGAGTTAAACCACAGACCTCACATGAGCGACTTAATACTCTGATAAAAGTATCTCAAGTCTTAATAACTGAATTTTGCAATTCCAGGAAGAATTTCTTCATGGAAGGGGTTGGATTGGGCTGTCCAGGAAGGTGGTGGAGTCACCATCCTTGGAAGTGTTCAAGGAGAGACTGCATATGGCACTTGGGTCTGGTTGAAATGATGATGGTTGGTCATGAGTTGAGCTCAAACTTGGAGATCTTTTCCAAACTCATCTGTGAACTCTCCTGAGATCACCTAAAACCTGGATTATTGTGTTAATCCTATGAGCTGGAATGGATGGAGTTGTCCAGTGAAAACATGGCCATTGTGGATTGTTCAGAGCACCCTGGGACACAATGGGCTTTGGCACAGGGAAAAAGGACAGTTGTGGACATGTATGGTTTGAGCTTAGCAATGCTGCTGTGTTTTAAGCCATTTAGTTGGTTTAATAGTTCAATAAAATATTGCTCAGGGAAATCTTAAAGTTGGCACAGTGTTTGCCAGCCAAAGACTGCAAAATACAGACTTCAAGGTGATTTAGGGGAGGTTGACTTAATGAACACTAATAACCCCAAACTTTTCAATTTACTGTGCTTCTAATGTGTTTTTAGAATTCTGTGGAAATGGGTGAAAAGTCTGGAGGAAATCATGGCATGTGAGCCACCAACACTGCTGCTAATGTCTCACTGACACACTTGAGGTGTGATTTATTAATTGAATATCTCGCTCATATTCTGATTTTTTTTAAACAGTCTGATTGGGGCCATTAGTTTGGACATTCAGTTTGAGTGGGGGAAAAAGCAATATTGTATGAATTACTCTAAATTCATCTGTGTGCTGCTGAAATGCCTGTGACTAAGAGTGGTAGTTTGCCATACCAATTATTTAATTTGTTCAAAGAAATTTATTTAAATTAGAACTTGTATCTTGAAACCTTATCAAGGAATAGTTGAGCTTGGAGTTATTTTTGCTGGGGTTTTGGAGGGGAGGAGGTGAAGGTAAAGGACATTTGCTGTTTAAGAGGACTGTAAAGGAAATGAGTTTGCAGAAGTTGAAGATAGTGCATGGTTTGAGGAAACTGGAGGCTTCCTGTATGACTTTAGGCAGATCACTTGACCGTAGTCCCTTGACTTTTCTAACCCATAAAATTGGGCCAGTGAAGAAATATAGATTGTTGGAAGGTCCCACTTAGGTGCTGTATATAGAAATGAATTTTTGGAAGGCAGAAATTACCATTTGAGGGCAAAGATTTGCAAAACCAGAAGTGCCTTAGCACACAACAAGGATATATATGGGACAACACAGCAAGAATTAGGGGTTACAAGTATATTTAGAAATTGGTTGAACTAAAAAAAAAGCAGTATTTCCCTGAACTCTTCAAGATGTGATGCACCTGCATTTATCACTGTTTAATATTTCACTATTTAATAATCTTCAACAATGCCCATTTTACATCTCAGCATTCCATTTGTGCAGAAGAATTAAAAAAAAAAGTATCAAAGTGCAGCAAAATCTGAACTGGATGCAGTCTCACTGCTTCTTGTATGTACTTTCAGAAGCTTGTGCAGCTTGTTTTACAGAGATGACAAATTTGGAAGTAACAGGGATGGCTTGTTCAAATGACATTATTCAACTACAAAGGTTTAAAAATACGCATCCTGTTATCTGATGGGCTTTTGTTTCCAAGTTCATCCTTCAGCTCCTCTCTGCAATTGTTTCCTGTTAAACAAACCTGGCATGTTGTTTTCCTGAGGTTTATGGGTCATTGACAGTATTGGGTTTCACACAGTCCAGCTGCTCCCAAATCAGGTCCCTTCCTACCCCAGCAAAGTGGGGAGCACTGAAATGGGGGCTGGTGGAAGCAGGGAAGGCAACATGAATCCATCAGAGTCATTTTACTTCCAGCTTCACTGTTAAGGCTTCCATGAATTTCATGCTCATTAGCAAAATGTTGAAAAATGTAGTGTTAAATTACAGTTGTTCCTTGGGACTGTTTTTGTTGCTGCTTGGGACTGTTTTCCTAAACTCTAATGACAAAAGCTGAAACGAGGAGCCCCTGGCAGGGAAGAGGCAGCATCTGTCACACACGGCGTTGAAAGGACTTGGGGATCTACAAAGGGAACTGAAATCAACTTGGAGCCTTTCCCTGCCACCCAGCAGTTTCACAGTGATGCCAGGGTTTTTAATGTCACAGTGTGGTGAGGCAGTGTTTGGAGAAGGTCTCTGCTGTCCCAGCAGTGCCAGGCTGTCACTGCTCCCCCTCCATGGCCCAGTGGCCACACGTGCTCCCTCCTCAGAGGGCAGGAGCAGAGCCAGAGCTGATCATGGCCTGTGCCAGGATGGAAAACATTTCTGCCACTGGGCCTCTCTTGCCTGCTTTAAGAATTTTCCTGTGGAGATAAGCACCATCCAGACACACAGAGCTGTAGAACGTCCCTGTGCTCAGTTCTAGGTGAGCATCCCTCCTTAGCAAGCAGTGTTTGGGACTACAGATAGCCCCCAGGGCAGCCCTGGTGCTGTTCTGTTCTTGCAGACATGTTGAACATTACTGTGATATTTAAAACTAAATGAGCCTGTTGGACATAGCATGATAGAGAATTGCAGTTTTGGGGCTTTTTGCTGTCATGTCTGATGGAGCCAGAATGGCAGCTCTGAAATGTCCCTCATTCCCCTGACCCAGGAAAATACCAGTTGCTGTAGTGGAAGATGCAGGGAACCAAGGAGCTGCCAGCTGTAAAGTGCTTGCAGGCAGATTTTTCTAACTGTGGCATTTTGTAGCAGGTTAATGATCTGGAGTGTGAGCTTTTTTTAACCCAACAAACCATAGGTATCACATTCCTTAAGATTTATGGAAAATCTGATTGCACTTGGGCGTGAGAGCACATGAATTCTAGTGGGATTATCTGGCAATATCTGGCCTTTATTTTCCAAGTTTACTTTGTGACACCATTCCTGTATTTGAGTAAAACTAATTACCAGTAAATAATACAAAAGAAAGGCCTCTCTCTTCCTGTTTCAGTTTGCTTCATTATTTATTTTACAGGGTGGTGTGTGGAGGGGAATAACCTGTTGTAGCAGTCAGCTGGGTCTGGGGTCTGCATTCACATTCCTGTCCAGAGCTGGGTCACTGATTTCTACAATGATCTGGAATGAATTGCTGATCTTGAGGGAAAGCCAGGCATATGGAGGAACAGCCTGCCCAGAGCAGCTGTGGCTGCCCCATCCCTGGAAGTGCCCCAGGCCAGGTTGGACAGGGCTTGGAGCACCCTGGGACAGTGCAAGGTGTCCCTGCCCTGGCAGGGGGTTGGAACAAAGTGTTCTTTGAGGCCCCTTCCCACCCAAACCATTCTGTGATTCTACAGAGGGATGAACTCTAATACAGATTAGATTCTTTGATAAAGAACATTGTGTAAGGGCTAAGAACTGTTACTTAAACCAACTGCAATTAAGGTTCTTGTTCCAAAAAGCACATCAGGAGAGGAGTTCCTTGTTTAGCTGACATCTCAATTTAAAACTTGTGTTACACTCACTCTCTGAGCACTCACTCACCCCCAGTGTGTGGGAGAGGAGGGATTCTGGAGGGACCCATGGCACCAAAAACCTCTTGAGAGGCAGGAGCAGCTGGCTTTGACACACAGCTAGTAACTAGGAAGAAAAGGGGTTTTTTGTTGAGTCTGAATGAAAATCAGGACAAACATCAGTTGTTAGAATGTGCCAATCAAGTGCATCTTGGTAAATTCATGTAGAGAGAAATTTTAATTTAGAGCCAGTGTTCAGTCTGTCACCAAAGAAATACTCATCAGATAAAAGTGCTTCAGATCCCATGATATGGGAAACCAATAATTATGAGATACAGCGAACAATACAAGGTAGAATTGCTAAAGGGATTAATTAGCTTTAGTCGAACTAACCACTATAATTGATGCAAATATCCATCTGCAGCCTGCTGAGACATTAGATAGTCATCACACACCTGCTCAATTCACCAGCCTTGCAGAACACAGCTGTCAGAATCATTTCTGCTTGGGCTTTTTCTTGAGCATACTTGACTGTTTGTTCTTTTGTTGTTCAAAATGTTTTCTTTCTCTTTTCTTTTTCTAAACAGCACTTCCATGATGGCAGAAAGGCACAACAACACATTGAAACTTGCTGGAAACAACTTGAAGCAGTAAGTGGCAAATTCCTCAGAGGTGACATTTAAGTCATTTATATATTGTTTTCAAAGAGATGGTTCCAAATGTTTTATTTGGAAAACAAAAGGTATATGGGTAAAAGTTGTAGAAATGGGATTTTTAAAACTCTGCTGTCTTAAATACACTCACAGTCCTGAAAAAATCTGTTTTAACAGAACATTTGGCTTCTGTGGGCTCTTTGTCTATCACGAGCAGCATTTCATTTGATATGACTTGAAAAGTGTGCTAAGCATTGCTGAAACTGCAGAGTCCCTAAGGGTCCTGCTCAGATATTCCACTGCTAGTTGAACAGCTTCATAATGTGTGAATAAATTGAACAGGAACAACTCTTGGGCCAGGTGCTGCTTCCCAAAAGTAAATATACATTGGAATTGTCTTTCATGTGATGAATGAAAAGTGACGCTGTAAGTACAGGAGAGGATAGAAAAGGGGTTATCAATGACCAAAAGTCCTACTGGCAAATTTATAAATCTTAGTAACTCCCTCATTCATTTACAAAAATGAAGGAGTTAAGTGTTGGAAGAGAATTATTCCATCTACAAGAGTGGAAGTGATGCTAAAAGGGAAAAATACTGAAATATGAGCAGCCTGGATAATGGAACCAAAAATGTGCCTCTGGTAACTCCCTTTTTTGAAGTTCATAAATATGGAAATGTATTCCAGCGTAAACAAGAGAGCCCTAAAATCCTTCAGTTGTTACAACAGATTGCTTTAGTGGCAGGCATGAATTTTAGGCAGAATTTGGGATCTTTTTCTTCCCATAATGAAGGTTTCTGGATTTTCTTGTCAGAGTAAAAGGCGGTTTGAACGTGATTGCAAAGAAGCTGACCGAGCACAGCAGTATTTTGAGAAAATGGATGCTGACATCAATGTGACAAAAGCAGATGTTGAAAAGGTGAGTTGGAGGGTGGAGACTGTTTGTAAACATGGATGTGATAGGTTTATTTCTTCAATCCTCCTGCTAGGATAAACCCTCTGAGGCTTAATGCCTTACTTGAGTCAGTCTGCTGGTTAATTAAAACCTGGGAGATCTCTGCAGACACCTTTATTTATATAAAAACTCTAAACAGATACAGTCAGGTTTTTTTAGTGGGTGGTATCTCAGTTTAACAGAGCTGATATGGCTCTAAAGGAGTTTATGCAAGCTCAGTTTTGACAACACCCCAGGTTCTGTGTCAGCCAGGCTTGTGAGGGCTCCCTGAGGGCTGCTTGCAGTTTCCACACATTTTCATTCCCTCTCTGATCCAGGTAGAACCAGACTTCCTCCCCCTGCAGCAGCACTTCAAAGATTTCCCAATGTCATTGGATGCAATGAAGTATTACCAGAATTGTTTTTCATAGTTGTATGAAAGAGCAGGACAGCTTTCCATGTGATGCAGGATCCTGGAATCCATGCTTGTCACAGATGGCACAAGGCTCTTTTATTTTCTTTTCTCAGTTGCTGGCTGGTTGCAGAATCATTTGTGGCTTTTTTACTATGATCTCCACTCAGTGAAGCTTTTGAACTAATGCTTAATTTTAAACATCCAGTCCTGTTTCAGCACATCTGTCTGGAAATACTTTCTCTCTTTAGTTTGATTCAAAATTGGATGTGTGAAAGGATGCTTAAAGTTTAAATTTTACTGGTCCAAGTCCAATACCTCTAACTTAAGGAAGCAATGAAGAGGAAGAAAATGTTTTAAATAGCTTCTGTTTTTGGAGTTACACATTTGCTCAGAAGATGCACTAATGTAGATCAGAAACACCACATTACAATGTGTAAGGACAGTTTTGTCCTCCTTGAGTTTGAGTCAGACAGACACAAAATAGCCAGAACATTTGAAAATGTTTATTTTTTGAAGGAAAAAAATAAAAAGAAAAGGCAGCCAAAAGAGAAAGGAAAAAGGAAAAGCTGAAGGCTAAAATATGCCAAATGTTTTGTTGCAGGGACAGGAAAGGAAAGTGAATTATAGGTAAGAACTCTTTCTAGTCTGAGGTCTCCTTGTAAAATGTAGGTTTTGCTTCTCAAGAGGTCTGCTTCATTCTATTCTAAGTTACTTCAGTCCTGTGAAGATATGAAATATAAATTTCCTTTTACATCTGTGGGATCTTATGTTTCTGGTGTGCTGAGCATCAGGACACTGTGTGGCACAGAGCATCAAGGATGCTCTTGGAAATGAGGACAGTAAATCATAAACAAGCTCAGGAAATTTCCCCCAAGTGCTATTGCATATCAAAAGACAAAATACCTCTGTGGTCTTGTAATTTGCTTGGTTCTTAGTTGCAAATTCACCATGTAGATTTGATCCTTTGTTGCCTTCTGGATTTGCCAGGGCACTTGACAGATGAATGCATGTACAGATTGTTAAAGATGTAGCACCACATGTGGGTTTTTCTAACAGAGAGGGATCATCTCTGCTTTATCTGTATAAAGTGATTTTAGAATACTTCTTTCATAGATAAAATTAGGGCTTGCCCTAGATTTTTTTTCCAAAGCTGAGGTCATGTCAAAGGGATACAAAGACATGACTTACTGTTGAAATAGGGGACTGAAACTCCTTACTTCTACATCCCTTTCCAAGGCTGTCCTTTTCTGGTCAGATTAAAAGGTGGCATATTGGTGATATATCATTTTAAGAGTGTTGGGTAAATTCTGGGAAGCAATTTCCTACCCTGGTGCTCTTTCCCTGTCAAGTGAAGCAGAGAGGTTTCCCTTTTAAATTCCTCTAGCTTTTTATTGTGTGAATTTGTAAATTATTTATTGCAAAATGAGGCTCAGTGGTATCTTGAAAGAAAAATCTGTTAGTTATGCATGTTGGCAGCTCTCAGGAGAAGGCATTACTCCACTTTCCAGGCAGTCAACAGAGTAGATGGGAGAAGGAAAAGGTTATCAAAATGAGTGGAATGTGAAATAATATTACTGAACAGAGAGAACAGTGTTTTCCAAGTGCATGTGTTAAACTGGGTTCATCCATGTCAGGCTGTGAATAATGCCCTTTCTTTGCTCCCCTCTGCCCGTGTGACTGGGAGGCTCTTGCATAACTCCCAGTGCAGAATGGGATATTGTTCCACAGCCCTGCTGCTCTCCCTGACTCTCTCCAGGGGATGCAGGAGCTGCTCAGCTCCAAATGAAGCAGTAGGATGACTTCAACCTCCTCCTACTGCAGCACTTCTGATTTCTCTTGCTCCTGCTGCACTTCTGCCCCCAAAAGCTCCCAGAAATCCACCTGGCCAGGAGAATGGGCAGTCTGGCTGTGTCACAGCTCTTCTCTTTGGCAGAACAAGGTGCTCCTCAGGTACTGGGCCTGGTTGCCCTCATTTCTTTGGCTTGAGATTGAGACCTTGGCTGCCTCAGCTTGTACCTGCCAATGTGAGCAGACACTGGAGCTATTTTTTGCATCACACACGATAGAGCGGATGGCATTAATGAAATTAAAATTCTACAGTGATCACAATGACACAGTCAGAAGAGAATACAGCTGCAATTTCCTAATGCTAAGCTGTGTGAGGTATTGAAATGCTCATGTCTCTTCATCTTTCAAGTCTTTGTAGCCTTTGACAACTGCAGCAGGAAATTCTGTGCCAGAGCTGCCATCTACCAGCACTTATCCCTTGCCCAAAGTATTATAAATTGGAAGCATTAAGTAACCAGAAAAGTGGCAGAGAAGCAGAATAAGAGTCACTTTCCTCCTTATTTCTCCAGGACTGCTTGGCAAAGGGCCTAAAGGCAGGGCTGGATGTGGAGCCTGGGCATCATGTACCAAGGTCCACATTCCTTCTGTAGGACCAGGAATGTGGAGGGCACATCCCTTCTCTGCCCTTTCTGTGGCCAGCATGGGCTCCATCACCTTGCCAGGCAGCAGCCTGGTAGCTGATCTTGGAGGGACGAGTGTTTGGCTTTGTTTCCTCTCAGCTCCTTTTTTGGCAGTAGAAACATGGAGCAGAAGCTGTGCTCAGTCTCTGCCATGATCACAGAGTGCAGGAATAGAGGGAGAGAGGAGCAGGGCACCTGAGCTCCCTTCCCTGTTTGCACTGAGCCTCTAAACCACCAGCAGCCAAAGCTTGAAGAGATGTTTGTGTCAACACAAAATGCAGTGTAGCAAAGTCAGGGCAGGAAGCTCAGAGTCTGTGAAAATATCCTTATAAACTAAATAAATGCTGCAACATGCTGATGCTGCTTCCAGGAAGCCTTGTAGGTATCACTGAAAGCTTTATTTCATTTGGATCACAGTGGGCTGTGTGCTTTAAAGCACTTCTCTTTCAAAAACCACAGAGGAGCTGCTTCAATTTTTTGCCCATTTGGGGAAATGGTCTCTGTCGCCAGCACGGAGCCTCTGTACATATAAGGCAGAGCTCTATTGTTTCTGCCTTCTCTTCAGAGCTGCAATCACTAAAAAGCTGACATCTTTATGGGATAATGTGGTACCCAGTGGTGCCTTTGCAGACTTCTCGTAATAAAATTAAAAAATCAGCCGGTTTTTCTAAGGGTTTCTTTTCCAGGTAGGCATTTCAGAGTCTGATTTTTAAAGAGGAAGTGGCTGAGGGCAGCCATGGGAAGGGTTTGCCTCTTGATTTGCTCAGCAGTTGTGGTGAGGAGAGTGGTTTGAAGTACTTGGTGTCAGGCAGGATCTGTCCTTTGGCTGAAGATAAACACGGTCAAATGTTGACCTTAGGCAATAATCTGAGATACTTAGGAATTTTAGGTGAATTTGCCTGTGGTTTTGAAGTGGAGAAACTGAGGGAAATGGGAGTGATCTCCAGTTTACTGAAATCTCTCAGAGCTTTCCCTTATGCTCTGCAACTTTCAGATTATGTATTCAATATCCAAGATGTTTTGGAGACCCAGAATAGCTTCATATTTGCATAAAGCCTTAAAATAGAATATCACTATGATAGTAGTTTTCTAGTCTGTAAATATAACTGTGGGGAGATACTGAGGTTTCATGTTTGAGGTTTCATTTTCTATTTTCTCATGCCACATTTCCTGGGTGCTGAATTTCTGCACAAAGCACAGAGTCTGTCCCCCTCCTTACCCATAGGAGACACATTTAGCATAGCTTGGGGTAGCTGAACCATGAGCAAAGTCTGACAGAATGCAGGTGTCGAAATCCTGCCAGCTGGGAACTGGGATTAGCTGATCTTTCTTGTGCTCAGCAGTGCTCTCAGGTGGGAACTGCAGCTCCAGCCTCTGGACTGCCTTGCTGGGGGACACAAACCCCTCCCCTGGGGGCTGACACATCCTTGCAGTGAGGGGTGTGAGAAGCTCTGGAGGGCTCTGGAGACGTCTCAGGTGGGTGTTTCAGCAGTCAGGTCACAGGGAAGGCAGGTGCAGTCACTGACACCCCCAGACTAACCTGGAGCAACTCCAGCTCAGGGCTCTGCTGTTGCCATATCCCCCTGAGGTTTGGTCAGCAAAGTCTGTCAGCAGTGAACTTCACCCTGACCCAGGTTGTGGGTGTTTGCCTTCTGCAGACTGTAACTACTTTACAGGCCTAATTTTCCAGGAGATGCCAGCTCATCTGCTCTGTGATGGTGAGACTTGGATCCCTTCCCTCTCCTGTCTATATCAAGGCACTCCGTGAGTGTACCAGTGTTGTAGGAAATGCAGTGCCATGCAAAGGTGGTGTTGCAAGGTGGAGAAGACTGACAGTGCTTGTGTTATTAATACTGCACTGAGTGGTCCCAGAGGCTTTGCTTTTCCCATTCTCTGCTGTGAATTTGTAGAGATACAGCAGCAGCATCAAGGTGAACATGCAGATGAGGTGTGCCAGGCCCAGTCCTGAGCATGGTGCAGGCCTGGCCTGTGCAGTTCTTGTTGGAGAGTTTGACACTGCAGAGGATTTCCCCTGTGTGGTGGTGAGTTTTTTGTATGTTGAGTAGGCAGCTGCTTCTTTTTTGCTCCACAAATGGAACTGGCTAAATTTCTGTGTCTTTGCTTGTGAACTGTGTCAGATTTCTCATCAATTCAAATGCTGGGTAATTGTGATTTAATGTTATTTCTCTGGGTTTTGCAGACCCCAGTCTCCTTCCTGAACTGCTTCCTTCCTAAAGGATGATGCAGTGTGTGAACTCAGGGAGTCCCTCAGGAGAGCAATTTGCATTTCTGGAAGAGTAAGCCTTGTTTACAACCTGCCATCCCAGCCTCTCCATGCAGAGCAGCTGTTTCCCTTTTGGAATCATGACTAATTTAAGAGGGTCGATTTCTGCTCAATAGAGAGTTAATGACTCCAGCAGGAGTGTCTGGGGAACTTCATAAATCTCCATATGTACCCTATACATACCCTGTGCTTGGTGGTAAGAGATCAAAGAGCAGATCCTGAGCCACTTTTAGTGTAAGGCAAGGAAATCCAACTGAACTCAAATTTCCTTTTAGCAGTGCTCCCCTGCAGCAATGCTCTACGTGGCAATTTGAGTGAGTATTGTAACAATACAACTCTTTTGGGAGGTGATTGCTGAAGAGAAGAAAAGGAGTGTGAAGGGGAGGTTTAAGAATATCTTCTGAATTGAACAACTGCAGTTTGAATCACCAGTGCAATAGAACTGGTGTTCTAAACTAATGCAAAGCAATTATTTCATGCTGTACAGTTGGAAAGCTTCTTTACAGTCATTCTTTTTCTGTCAAAACATTGGAATAAATCTTTTCACCTGCGTGAGAAGGCCTCAGAATTTAGCTAATTTCATTTGTAAGCTGTTCAGTTCCAGTGAATCATAGAATACCAGGTTGGAAGGGAATTGAAGGATTGTCTGGCCCAGTGTTCCTTGGCAAAAGCACAGTCTAGACAAGATGGCCCCAAACCCTTTTCACTGAATTGTGCCCCATGTTGGGGATTCCACCATTTCCCTGGGGAGATTATTCCAATGGCTCATTGTTCTCACTGTGAAAAATTGTCCCCTGGTGTCCATTTGGGGTCTCCCCAGGGGTGACTTGTTCCCATTACCCTTTGTCTTTTCCCTGTGACTCCTTGTACAGTCTCCATCCTCCCTGTATGACCCTTCAAACCCTGGGACACAGTGACAAGGTACCCTAAGCCTTCATTCTCAGGCTGACCTAACCCAGGTCTCTCAGCCTTTCCTCACATAACAGCTTCCCTGGGCTGGAGCATCTCTATGGCCTTTCTGGACCTCCTCTTATACTCTGTCCAGGTATTTTTTTTCTAAAGTGGGGACCACTGGACACAATATTCCAGCTGTGGCCTGACAAATGCTGAGAGGAGGAGGACAATGACTTTATCTCTGCTGGGAAAGCCCTTGTTGCTGCAGCTCAGCATCACCCTGGTCACTCAGACTTATTCACCTCCCTGAGAGACAAAGTTGTTTATTTTACCCACAAAATTGATCTTCAAGGCTACAGAATTTGTCCTGGTAACTTTTTCAACCCTGACTGTCCCTTCTGTGTTGGCTGTGTTTGTAAATTCTTTCTTGGAGAGAGAGGAGTAGAACCGTGCCCAGTATTCCAAGTATGAGCTAAGCAATCTATTACCCAGTCCTGAAATTTCCATTATTTATATTCAAGAAATAATTTCCATTATTTATATTCAATACCCAGATTTATACATGGCAGAGTTTAATTGCTTATGTAGTACAACTAAACAGACCTCCAGAAATCATTTAAACATTGTGGGCCAGTGCTCCAAATACATCTTTTCTTGTTACCTCCTCCATCAAACCCACATAACCTTCCATCCACAGAGATTATCCTTCTTTTATAATGAATTAGATTTGCTGGGTGTTTGCAGGGATTCACAGTTCAGTCATCCAGAGAGTTTGGTTATTTAGTATTCATGACATGAGAATGGCAGTGCAAGGAGAGGAACTTTTGAGTCTGAGGCACAGTTATTCCCCAGGGCCTTGGAGCAGTGTGCTGAGAGGTGCTGCTGTGCTGCTCTTCTTAATTAATTTAGTCCATCTCTCTTGTTAGAGCTTCAGCAGGACTGGGTTGTTTGGGGATATCTTTTGTTAGTGTGAGTTTCTGAATTCTGGCAGAATTGTGTGTAGTGAGACTGCTCTAGATAACAATTCCTGAGATGTGGTGAGGAAGATTTTCCATCCTCTGTCAGTGGTTTGCTCATTTGTATATTATATTCAGCCAAAGGATTTCAGGGACCCACAGAGTCTCAGATTTTTCCTCCACCTCTTCAAATGTTAAAAGAAAGGATTTTTCTTTTTGTTTCTTTTCCTGCTGTTATTTTGCACCCCCCATTCTGCTTTTTTTTTTTTCTTTCGGGAAAGCAAATTTCCAATCCTTTCTCTTCTTGCCAGTTCAGAGAGACCCAACTGGTTATTGCAAAATAGTAAAGAGTGGAGCTTGACTTGGAGGCTCTGTAAATCCAAGCCTGGAGCCTTGGCCCTGTTTTGGAGTGTGGGGCAGGATGCCCCCTGTTAATAACGACCCTGCCCACGCTGCCAGTGCTGCTCTCCTGGTGCCCAGGTCACAGGAGGGAGGGCCAGAGCCTGGAGCTGAAAAATCTGGGAGCAATAGAAAGCATTCCTGCAATTGGGGAAGTGTTTCTGAGTCTGCCTTTATCATTAAGCTATTTTAAAAGGATTGGGTAGTTGAGGGGCGGGGGCAGGGGGTGATTTTTTTTTTTTTTTTTTTTGTGTTTGCAATTTAGTCTGATCTTGGATTTGCCAAAGCCAGATCTGTTTTGGCAGGCAGTGGCCTGGCAGTGATGCATCTCACATGCTGTCTGAGTTTGAGAGAAAAGAGGGGGTGCAGAATGGGAGAAAAGAATTAAGAAACAAAGTGACACCAAAGTTTTGACTGGAAACTCTGCCATTCTGGACAAGAGCAACTGCTGAGGAGTTGAACTGTTCCACTTAGTGTGGACCAGCTGAATAACAGCCAAAGTTTTTTTCTGCCCTTTTCAGTTATTCATATCACTCCCACCATAACAGCCCTGAGGAGCTGCATTTTTTGTCTGTGTAAACCCAGAAGACAGTGTGTCTATTGACCCTTCTGCTGTTTCTGGAATGTGTCTCAGAAAATTGTTCTCAGCAAAATATCCTCATTCTTTCCTGTATTGGAGACCAAAATGGCAGAAAATATACTGGATTCTAAAAAAATTATCCCATACTTCATCACAAGTTGCATTTCCTATCAAAGGAGGCTTGGGGGAGAAGGTAAATGGAACAATATAAATGAAAGTATTTAATTCTCTAAGAGCCTTCATGTAAAGTGTAGCAGTTTGCAAAAGATTTTTTACACTTTCAGGGTTGACCGTGCCCATCATCAAGTGTCCATATTCCCTTTCTCTGTTCAATTTTCCTGTTCAAAGGCATAAAGTATTAGGACAGATTTAATTCACACCAATATATAAAGCTTTACTAGTGCTGCACGTTTGCAAGGATTATGGATAAATTCCCTTGTCTGTCATTCTTTGGTCTCATTCTGCTGTGCACTGATTGCTGAAGTTGCATCTTATTGATGAACTTATTGGTTTCAAGCAGGTGATAAGAAGGCTCACACTTAATATATCTCTCTAACATGAGTTATTTCAAAGGTTTGCAGGTCTAACTTTCTTCTAATTTCTTATTTTAAAAGGCAAAGAAATACCCCCATAAATACTTAATTAGATTTCAGTGCATCAGTGTCCTACCCTGGCATCTCTGAGCTCCTGGTAGAGTCATTTATCCAAACCAACTCATTGTTATTTTGGGAGTCTGGTTTCTGCAACTCATTGGTTGAGAAGAAAATCTGCAGGAAATGTAGTTAAAATCATCTTGAGAGAACAATGTTTGTGCTCTTCCCACCACCTTAAGAGACAGATGCCACAGTGTGTGTTGACAGCTCATATGGCCTTTGAATTTAGGGTTTTTCACCTAAGGTGGGTGTGCTGTTGAGGCCCGATTTTTTTAAAGAATATTTTTAAAGTACTGAAGACAGCCACAGAAATCAGCACTTTTCAAGTTAATACTACTCTGCAGTTAGCTACTGTCCTGCATTCTTGCCCATCAAGCAGCAAGGCTGTCTAAAGAAAGGGGAAAAGATTGGGTTTGATTCTATTTAATGGCAGTTCTGCCATAGATTCTGAGAGAGAAGCTCACCTGTAATAAAGCTCACGTGCTGCAGGTGAGCGGATACTGCTTCAGTCTGTCAGAGCTGCACTCCTTTAGCTGGAGTGCTCTCTCAGAGCTGCAGAAACACTCCCCTGCTGTGGCTGCTCAGCTCTGATTGCAGGTGCAAGGGCAGCCCAAAGTTCACCTGTCTGCTCCCTGCAAGGCTGTAGGTGCTGCAGCTCCTGGGCTCTTCATTTTGGGGAGCACTTTTCTGGATGAGACCAGCAGTGGCATTTGGGACCTTTTGGTTTTGGTGCTGCCTCATGAACTCAGACAGGAGCTGCCTTAACAAACCCAGACTTTGGGGAGGAAGCAATGCCTGTATGCACTGTGCACCATTATTTTGGGGCAAAAAACTGTTACAAAGGTGTCTGGGGTGGGAGATGTGTGGAATCTGTGCATCTTTTGCAGTGCCAGACATTTGGAAGCAGAACACTGCTGTTCTCCCCACAAACCCCTCAGGTGTACATACCCCTTTTGCTTTTCTGCAGTGCTGAATGGTGACCTCATTCTTTTTTCCTTTGAAGAGGGGAGTTTCTGCTGCATTCAGAGTCCCTGGCTCTGACATCTCTTACAACTGAGCAATCTGTCGGCCTGGAGAGGTGGATTCTATTTCACATATGGGGCTGGAAACTGAGCTCTTGTTCACTCATCCCTGCCCAGTTAAAGGAGAGAATGTGTTGACTGAAAGTTGCATCCCAGTATTGTTCTGTATCTGAAGTCATTGTCTGGTTTTCCAGACCCCAATTATTCCAAAGCCTTTCCTCCTGGAAATACTGTTCAGAGCAAATCTTTTAGCATTAACTCTAAGAAGCCCCCAAAAAACCTTCTCTGGAGCTGTTTGCATGCACAAGTGAGCAGCAAAGAAGCAAAACTTCATTTTCTGTAAAGCCCGGCTATAAATTACTCCTGAAATAGCTCCTGTGACTCTCTGCAGTTCTGGGCTACTGCATCCATTACTCTGAATGTGAAACTTAACATCATTGACTTGTTTTTATCATTCTGTGCTTCATCAGAGTGCAGGAGTCTCACTATAAGGTACAATTCTGGTAATACTGGAAGTGGTGATGTTAGAGGAAGTGACATACTGAAATGAAGTAATAAAAAATTCTAGATTTTAGAAAAATCTATTTATTTTCAGATCCAAATACCTCATTGGAAAGATATTTAAACAGTTTGAAGCTTGCCAAATGCATTAAATGGCCAAGAGAAACAAAGCATCACTAGGGCTCTCATACAAAAAGTTCTGGCTTTGGAATGCACCCAATTTTATTTACTCATCTGCTGCCCCCTCTTATTTGGGGCCAGTTAAGATAATTTTGGAAACTGAGTGTCTACTCTTGTATACATTTAGCTCAGAGTTACTTTGTCATATCCAGCCAATGAGTTTGAAAATGAACTCTGAGGACTTTAATGCTTGCTGGGTCTGCCTGGAAATGTGTAATAATGGATTTCTTGTTTTTCTGCTTCAACAGTAGAGTCAAGGGACAAATTCCTGAGTTGCATTATTTAAAATTATTTTTAAAAAAAGAGAGGGAGAGACAGCTGTATGAGTGGGAGTGGGGCTGGTGTAAAGTCAGCTCAGACAATGGGTTCCTCTTAGGTAGATGAGGAGAATGGGCCTCAGAAATGGATATTGATCTGCAGCAGCTGGGATGTGAGGAAGGGGTTGGGAGATGAGTGTGAGCCACTCTTACAGCTGCTTCCTTTGTTTTCCTGGTAAATTTGTATTTGTGGCACAAGGATATATTGTTTTCCACTTGTATTTAATGTAGCTGCATGTAAGTGTGTGGATGGTAAAGTTTAATAAACTTTATAGCACTTGGGCAGGGAAATGATTGATGTGGCTTCTTGGAATTTGATTGCAGGAGGTGAATTTTCTGGAATTAGGCACTCATCCTTTGGACAGCTAAAACTCCTGGGAACAGGCAAAGTTGAATATATGTCTTTTATTGGATTCACTTATTTGGTTATACTCACATTCTTCTCCATTTGATGCTACTGTTTCATCTCCTGTGATGCACTTAGTGCCCAGTATCTCCTCATTCTGCTTGAATTATTTCTGGAGAAAGAATGTGAAGGGGATCTGTGAAATTTCTACAATCGACTGCAGAAGCAATATCTGAATTGAAGTGAAATAAATTATTAGGTGAGATGTGCAAACCTGACAAATGTGGAGGAAGGCTACTTCTTTACAAACTGAGATTTGAAACCTCCTGGCAGAATTTGTTGCCTTCCTTCCAGTTATGATTACAGAAATGTTCCATGATTTGGTATTCCATGGATTTCTTGTCAGGAAACTATTGTCTGCTTGGAACAGTTCAAAGAATAACCCTGTTTTGAACTGGTTTTAATGGGAACCCACTTAAAATATGCTAAAATTCTTTGTTGTGTTGTATCCCCTGAAACATGGTTTTTAAAATAGCATTTCTCTGCCTTGTCTGAAGGAATTATTCAGAAATTCAGCAGCAGAGCTCCAGCAGGGAGGGGGAGCTTCAGTGCAGGGAAGACATAGGGAATTTTGGAAGGGAAAGAAGAGCTGCTGTGTGAAGGCCAAAGGCAAGGAAGGAAAAGGCATCTAAACCAAACAGATGGGAGAGGCAGTAAGGGAAGAATATTGGGCAGTGAAACAGATAACAGAAGGCCTTGGGAACAGCACTGTAAGGGGAGGAATCTGAAAACATGGAAGGGTCACTTGGGGACAAATTATTCTAGGGAAAGAAGTGAGATTAATTGCCCAGTGCTCTGCTATGTTGGGTAGCAAAGCAAATCATCTGTGTGGGTAAAAATAGGAAGGGAGGCATCTCAGCTGCTGCTCAGGCTCCTCTTTCCTTGTGTGCTTCATGCCAGGGCTGTGTGAGGAGTGGAGAAAGGGCTCTGCAGGGCACACAGTTAAGAGGTTTTGTCATGGTTATGTTGGCTAAAATGACAAAAAAACTGTTGGGTTTTTTTCCCACTTCCCTTTCCCCAGAAAACCCTGCTCACCAACAGGG
The DNA here is from genome assembly GCF_037042795.1 of Molothrus aeneus. Taxonomy (NCBI): domain Eukaryota; kingdom Metazoa; phylum Chordata; class Aves; order Passeriformes; family Icteridae; genus Molothrus; species Molothrus aeneus. The sequence goes on along the minus strand of NC_089664.1, from coordinate 6,476,449 downwards.
AAGCAGCTCATTAGAGGAAAGCATCAGGTGCCACCCAGCAGGGCACAGGGGGAGCAAGAAATGAGTCCATGAATGTGCTGGGAAGGTGCCTGTCCCGTGGGCAGGTGGAGGAACCAAGTTCTTTTTGGTGTTTGATGTGCAGTTCAACCAGAGGTTGCTCATGGAATGCAAAATGGTTCATGAAGCAGCACATTGTAACCCCAGAAAGGAGCAGCAGCACTGCCCACACTGCAGCTTGAATGCTTCACACAAGAGGAGTCAGCCAAAAACTGGTGTTCAGAGTCTCATCAGGTTCCTGGGTAGTGAGATAAGGAGTACCACAGTGCAATTGCTTTCCATGTAGCCTAAATTATAAATTTCTTTTGGTATTTCTTCAGGCAAGACAGCAAGCCCAGCTAAGACATCAGATGGCAGAAGACAGCAAAGCTGAATATTCTTCCACCCTACAGAAGTTCAACAGTGAGCAGCATGAGCATTATTACACACACATACCAAACATCTTCCAGGTAAGGAAGGGCACTGGCAGGGCTCTAGAGTAGCCCATAATCCTGTGACAAGAATATATTGCTCATCACCTCAATTCTATAACCCTGACTTTTAACGTTGGGTGGTTTTTTTGGTCACTCTTAGCAAATTTTACATGCAATCTGCCACCCTGAGAGATGGTAGGATAAATGATTCCTTTCTCTCAAATTAGATATGAGGGGATCAATAGCACACAAGGAAGGTGACGTTGAAGTGTCGTGACAGATGAGGACAGCCTTTGGAATCCTCACAATCTGTCTCTGTTCAGCTCCTGTGTCTGTGCAGCTGGGGATGAGGGAGAGCATCACTGGCATTGTTGGGGCAGGAGGCAGCTGGGCATTGTTGCATCTGTGAAGTCCAGCAGCCCTTTAAAACCTGTGTTCAAACCAGGTTGCACAGATGGTTAAATGGGAACCACAAGAATTCTGCAGCAGTGAGTCCAAAGGGTTTTAAGGAAGCCACTGATTGTGTCTTAGGGTGCCTAAGGACAGGCTGCAGAGGAAGAATAAAAAAGCCATCAGATTCATTCTGAGTGAAGATCTGAGTTTGTGCTTGAATGAGTGAATTGAGATTAATGTAGTAGAACAGAACTTCTAAATGACTGTTCCCTTGTAATGGGTCATGAGCATCAGAAGTGGAAAATGCAACCTTTTCAAGGGAGGACATGTCACATGCTTGTCACCAGATGAACAGGAGCTGATATTTGCGTGGCAAACACGCACTTCTCACCCACTGCTGAAACTTGTGGGCTAAATGGCCACCTCCTCTTTTGCCTCATGGTATTTCAAACCAGTGCCTTGAGATAAACTGTTCCTGGAATCCAGCAAAGGCTGGAGCTGAGGAAGGGCTCTCTGATCTGTAGGTGAGCATGGTCAAGTCCTGCAGATGTGCCCTCTTCCCTGTCAGTGCACTAGTGACCTCCAGGGCTTGCTTTAAATGTTGAAATAAATTGGTTTGTAAAGAATTGATGTTGCTTGTGGATCAGTCAAGGCCAAGGGGATTTTTGACTGCTCCTGCTGCCCAGTGAAACAGGCTGCTCCTGTTCATGCCCTTCTGTATCCTGCTCATGGAATTATGCCACATTCAGTTTCCCTCCTGGTAGAGGAGGGAGGTCCTGGAGCTGAATCCACTGAGCAGTGAGGAGCTGTGCTGTGAACAACACAGGATGTTTTTATTGTGCATTAATATGTCAATACATGATGCACTGTGAACAAAACATGACATACAGCACTCCCTAAACACCAGAAATTACCTTCTAGGGGAAAGAAGGGGAGATATCAAGATCTTTGGTTGGAGTCTACAGTGGAATGAAAATGAGGTTGTTGTGAACATGCACAGAAAATGAAAGAATTTGTTGCAGAAATTCTTTTAAAAGCCTTAGGAACCATCCTTACAAAAGTCTAAAGCTGGAGTTTGACAAATCAGCATTTTTTGACATAAAAAGTTAATTGAAAAATTTCCAGTAATAGTAAAAGAGATTACTTTAAGAATGACATTTTGATGTGTGAGGGAACAGTACCACTTGGTGCCTTCCTGAGAACCGCTGTCCTAGTTTGTTCTTAAAAATATATTTAATCCTTAAGTTTTAAAGCAGTTGATGTAAGCTGGAGAGGAAAATTGGGTGAAACTGTGAAGTTAATCTTGATGTTTGACCTGAATGAAATGTAATATTTTAGAAAATACAAGAGATGGAGGAAAGAAGAATCGTGAGGATAGGGGAATCCATGAAAACCTTTGCAGAAGTCGACCGCCAAGTGATCCCCATCATTGGGAAGTGTCTGGATGAGATAACAAAGGCTGCAGAATCAGTGGATCACAAGAATGTAAGTGTTGCATTGTTGATTGTTAATTTAGTACTGGTCTCAGATTCATGGAGACTGAAATCCTGAGCCCAGGCTCAGCACAAGAGCTTTGCAGTCACGGAATTAAACCAAAGAACAGCTTCTTGTCCCAGGCTGCTTTGTCTGAGGCAGGATGTGCTCAGATTATTCCCCAAATCTACTTAACATCCAGAAATGCCTGCAATACTTTTTAATTATTTTGGTTTTTATTAAGGAATATTCTCTCATTTTATTAGGATAATTACTTTTTGAAATATTGCATTTTAAAAGCAGGCATTAGCATGTGTTGTTAGACATAATTTCAAATACTTAATCACCAATTCTTATAAAGGTGGTTTCTATGTCTCATAAACAGAAAACTGTCTGTTTCAGAAATGCCTTAATTCCAGTTAGCTTTATAATAATGAAAGTATTTAAAGTATTGGCAATAGGAACTATCACAAAATCTTTCTGTAAAATATTTCTTTGCAGGTTTGAGGTTTGCTGGCAACCTATAAATGAGCAAATCTTGATGTCTGAGCATCATTTTCCTTCACAGGATGCAAAGAAACCTCTCTGTCGGAAAAGCTGATAAAGATTTCAGTTGAGCTTCCTGATGTACAGTAACCGCAAGGCCAAATGTGTTTTTTGTTTTGTTTGCAGAGTGATCTGCTCCCTTCCTACATGAAGCCTCTGTTCTTCCAGCCTTTCACATTAGTGCTTCAAATGCTGACAGCAAGTGTCTTGCTGCCTGTTTGAATTTCCCATACATGTTTTTCACTGCAATCTTTTCTGAGCTGTTCAGTGCCTTGAGCCATGAACTGGCATCATAACCCTGAGGCTGAAGTTTTGAAATTAATCCTCTGCTCTCTGTTCAGCAATTGATCTCACAGAGAGCAGCATAGGAAACTCAGGGATCTGAGATCGACTCTGAGTGGGAAAAGGGGGAATTGGGGCAGCAATTCCCATATTAGAACAACATACCCTGCTTGAGGTCCAGCTTTTGGTGCTGCATGGTGAAATCATGCTGGGGAGATTCATATCTCAGCCTACACTCTGCCCAAGTCTTCTTAGCAAAACATGCATAAAATTAAGCTGGGTGTTGGAATCAGGGTGAATTTTATATTCTCTTGCTCACAAATAAGCCCATGATGGCTCATACACAAGTGTGACATGGGAAAATGATGGCTTTGAGCATTGATAACTGAGTTTACCAGGATGTCCTGTAAACACTGTGCTGACAAAAATGTATTTAACCAAAATAGTTATAACTGAGCAGCTGCAGAGGGTTTAGTCTGTCCTATCTGGAAACAGTTATGTTCATAAAGAGTTCTTTCTCCTTAAATATCTTCAAGGCTTTTTTTATCTCTGGAGCAGTAATTTCTAACTGTGTTGATTATAATGAAAGTGCTGGATTGAGTATTAAACATGCAACTGTGTAAATAGGATTGCTTTATGCCCTCACTGCACTGCAGAATTCCTGTTAATGCCCATAGAAACTGCCTGGACTTAGCAGGGAATACTGGTTTGCTGTTATAGTGTCTCTAAGTCAGTTTTAAATTTTTTTTTTTTCCATTTCCCCTTTCTAACCACTTGAACAACACAAAGGTCGTGTGGCAAGTGGGAGCTGTGGTGGCTGCCAGGTGAACCTGTGCAGAACCTGATTCAGAGGGCTCTAACAGCAGATAAAATGAATTTGTTATGGGCTTGGAGTTCCTGTTATGACATTATCTCTGTGATATATGGAGCATGCTGCTTATTTTTAGCTCCATTGTAGTGGAATAATGTTTTGAATAAATGGAAGGAACACTGTAAAATTCAGAAGGGAAAAAGGGAAAAGCTCCATGCATAGGATAAAATACCGGTGGAATATTCAATATAACCTAGTGTTATCTCTTAGAATCAGAGAATGGTTTGGGTGGAAGGAACCTTAAAGCCCATCCAGTTCCACCCTCTGCCATGGGCAGGGACACCTTCCACTATTCCAGGCTGCTCCAAGCCCTTTCCAGCCTGGCCTGGAACACTTCTAAGGAGAGGGAATCCACAGACTCCAGGCTCTTGTAGTCTCTCCATCTTTCCTGTAGGCTCCCCTTAGGTGCTGGAAGGCAGCAGCTGAGTCACTCCAAAGCTTCTTTTCCAGGCTGAACAACCCCAATTCTCTCAGCTTTTCCCACTCTTTCCCCCTCTTCTCTAATCCTTCTTCATCTTCCTTTCATGTCTATCATTAAAAATATCTTCAAGTCTAGATCTGAGGAAGTTTTAATGTCAAACAAGGAAGGGATAATGGAAAGTGTTGTTCTACCTCCCTAAACCTCGTGCAGGAATTTCATGGTGCCACCTGATAGATTGTGAGGATCTTAAATCCATGTGAATCTTGACAATCCCATGAAGACTTTTGCAAAGCTTTTCCTGTATCTGTATTTTGCTCACTGGAGCCTGGCCTCTGGATATGTTTACATCCCAGCAGATTTCTCCTGAACAGCATTTTACCTAGAGCCATTACAGAACCTGTGAAATGCCTTCAAAGCAACAAGTTCTTTTTATGTAACAGGGCAGTGATGCTCTTCTCTAGAGAATAATAAGATATTTGTGTGCCAAGGCACAGCATCTCTAGAGATCTTGGACTACATCTGTTAGAGTATAACATAATCTCTCTTCCCAAGAAAACAAGTAGATAAGAAGTCTATTAGGATATTTTTTTCCTGAGTCCATTAGATTTAAATGCATTTGGCAAGCTGAGGTCTGACTTTGATCTTATGTATAATTAATTTTGTTTGTAGACTTGAGTAGGAAGAATGCTATGGATTAGTTTGCCTTTGATTTTTTTTTTTTTCCTTTGCCTTTTGTCCAAAACAGAAGAGCAAAGCCATTGTACACAATCTACAGCCAGTTTGTGGCTGACTTAGATCCCTCCTAGCAGTGCCAAAAGGGAATTTGGCTTCAGTGGCTCCCACACCAGGGCCCAGGGCTGCTGGTGTGACCTTGGACTGCTCAGATGTTGTGTAAAGCTCATGAAACATTTACAGCCATTTACTCTCACTAAATTCACAACCAACTTGTTGACTTGTGGCAGAGTGATCACCTAAGAGCTCTGCTTTATAGGAGTCTTTATAGGGATTTTCCTCTGATTTACTAACAGCTGTATTCCCAGCAAATCTGTACCTTAAATCTTTGTTATGAAACACTGACTGAAGTGTGATTTGCTTTTCTAGTCAGTAAAGTTCACAAGCTCTTACTCCTTTCCAGCAGAAGGAGTTAGATCCTTACTCTGCACTGATCCTGGGCTCTGGAAGGGGATTCAAACCCAGGAATGAGCCTGGTCACTCCCAGGGTTGGTCTTGTTCTGCCTTAAAGTGCCAGCAATCTGATGTCAAGCCTCCCCTGAGATGTTCACACCTGTGTTGGTCTGTCCCATTCCAGGATTCCCAGATGGTAATAGAAGCCTTTAAATCAGGGTTCGAGCCTCCGGGAGACGTCGACTTTGAGGATTTCACGCAGCCCATGAAGAGGACAGTGTCTGAATCCAGCCTTTCCAACTCCAGAGGGGATGGGAAGTCAGAGCCCAAGTTTGGTAGCAAATCCAAGGGCAAGTTATGGCCATTCATCAAGAAAAATAAGGTACTGATTTGTAAACTTGAGCTTGGTGCTAATCTGTGATTTGTCAATAACCTGTGTCTTGTCTAGTAATCTTGGCAAGTTTAGTTTTTTTAAAGAGAAGTTTGGATTCAGAAAGTTAATAACTGATGTCTTAATATGGTGTTTTGTTGTAGTCTTTGGTTACTTAAGTTTCTTTAAAACTTTAATTATTTTTTTCTTGTATAATTTCGTTAATTATGTTGCAGTTTTTAAATTAATTTAACTTAAGTTGTCACGTCTCTGCCATGGTCCATTTCTGTTCCTAACTCAGAGAAGGAGTTGTAAACCACTTACCTAGTGCCATGTGTGCCAACTAACCTTGTTTCCTGTGGGAAGCTTCAGTGTGGCATTACTGTTTTGACACTCCTCAAACTCTCCTTGGCTTTCCATTTGCGTGGTCTTTCCAGTCTGTGCACTGGGGTCAGCAGGTGGGTGGCTGGGAGCAGGGAATTGCTGGGATTCACTCTGAAGCACAACTAATGGAGCAGAACTAACTGAGCAGTTGACTGTTTAAAAGACCATATTAACTTATGTACCCATTAAACCTTTTTCATCCCACTGTCATACTTTACACCATAATGCATGGCAGCATTTATCTGGGGTTACCAGGACGTGTCAGGGGGACTGGACTCAATCAGGTTTCAGTAACACTGATGGAAGCCCAGAATAGCTTTGTATTTTTGACCCCACTCTTGCTCTGACCCTTTGCCAAACCACTTAAATTTGAGTTTTAAAGGGGTTCTCAAGTTTCCTGTAGTGCTGGTGTGGGAGAGGACTTGCTGTCTGGTGCTTACATCAGTGTAGCCAGAATAAAAACACAACCAGGACTGACTCCTGAGCAAATTCGTAGAGTGATCTGTACAAGTGAAGTGTGATGCACGTTGCTGAGGTATGATTTGGAAGCAGGAAGGAATGTGGTTTGTTGTTTTCCAGATAATAGAAACGCTACTGGGCACTAAGGTACCTTCCTTATCTGATCCATTTAAATTCAGGTATTTGAAAGCTCTATCCATATGCATTATTGCAGCTGTCCACAGAGCAGAACAGGGCAATTTATGGGGATAGTGCTGCATGGAAGAGTCTGCATGAGCTTCCTTCAAAATACTTTTGTGTTACTCTTCTGTTGCATCACTTACTAATACTTTCATTTATCACAACTCTTCATTTAACACGACTCTTAACTACTGCTTTCTCCCCTCTTTTAAACCATGGCCTTTAATATTTAATTATTTAATTGGTTTTTTCTCTGGATTTCAAATATTGGTTTTGATGCTTATTTTCGTTTTGTGTTTTATCTTTTTATTTTGGTTTTTATTCTGTCACTTCTCCATCTCTTATACGTAGCTTATGTCCCTTTTAACATCCCCCCATCAGCCCCCTCCTCCTCCCCCTGCCTCTGCCTCACCCTCTGCTGTTCCCAACGGCCCCCAGTCTCCCAAGCAGCAAAAGGAACCCCTCTCCCATCGCTTCAACGAGTTCATGACCTCCAAACCCAAAATCCACTGCTTCAGGAGCCTAAAGCGTGGGGTAAGTTCTCCTCTGGATACCTCTCTCTCTTTTTCTCTCTCTCTTTTCTTTCTTGCGCTTTTATTGCACGTTCTGTTATGTAAAAACTTTTGTTTTGTGAACGGTTCCATTGTGTTTTATCACAACATGCAGACAAATCCAAGGGTTCTCAACATATCAAGCCATTTGTAGTCAAAACCCCCACAATGAAACCACAAAAAGTACATTCCCTGGTGGGAATTACAAATCTGGGTGAGTGGGGAAGGAGGAGCTGAACATTGAGTAATGCTCATGTAAGAAGTCAAAGTCTTTAGTTTTTCTCTCTGCAGCGTGGGTTCAGCTCAATGTCTGTGTTAGAAGAGTAAATTAGGAGGGGTTCTAGGAGATAATAGTTGTGATTTCAGTTGGTAAAAGCTCAGTCTGGAATGATGTGACATTGTCACTGGAGCAGTGGGAACTTTGTTCCAGTCACTCATCTCGTGGTTCAGGTGCTGCAGTGTTAGTTTGTGTAGGAACTCTGAGTATTGACATAAAAACTGGTGGGAGGAGGAAGGTGAACTGATTCTGGGTGGGAACAAAGCCTTTCCATGGCCCAGGTGTGCTTTAAGCCAGGGCTGCCAGGTCAGGGGAGACTGGGACACAATTCCCATCACCACAATCACAGTTTAAACTCATATTCTATGTGCAAAAGCTTTATTGGTGCAGTATGCAAGCTCCAAATGACAGAGGAGAGGTTCTGAAGGAGCAGGATTTGGGATTCCCTGCCAGCAGCTGCAGTGTGTCAGTGCTGGTTTAAGCATTGTGTGGTGGAAAGATGCTGAAAGTCTCTAGGGCTGATCTGGGGATTCTCTTGGGTTTAGGTCACACTGGACCCACATTTTGTGACATAACACCACTGTTCCAAGCTCAGTGTCCCTGTCTCCTTTGCTGCTGATAAACCTCAGGCCATATTTCCTTCTTTTCCAGGTCAGCTGCTGTTCCTGTTGCTGACAGCAGCTGTGGTTATATTCATAAATCAATGTTGAAGTGTTTGTCTGGAATTAAATCCTCTCATTGGTGGTCTTCATAAGTAGTAAATTAAATGTTAGGTCCCTGAGATAAAATTTGCCCTTTTTCAAACAAAATAAGACTTTGTCTTCCACACATGGCATGATTTGTACTGAAAATTTGCTGCCAGAGCATGGCTTTGCCTCCTAGGTGAAACCCTTAGAATTATTTTCTCCTGTAAAAATTACAGGAAGGAGACAGAAATGTTCAGTATTTTAAATGTTTTTTAGAGCAGACAGTAACAGTGAGGAAGTGACTACTTAGAAAAGCCCAAATTCTGCTCCAGGCACTCATTTAGGTCTGAGGACTGGAGCTGTATAAAAGCAGAGATGATTTCCATGGGGAACTTCAGTGGTTGGTTACAAAGAACTGAGAGCAGTGCTGTAAACAATGCACTGTCTCATCTGGTTGCAGAAAGAAGAGTCAAAAATAAAGATGTTTTAAACAGTTTCAGTTCTTTGCTAGGAAATTGCCATTTAATGGGACACTCAGAACACAAAAAATCCCATTTCCTCCCATCCCTGTTTCACTGGGGAAGTGGGAAGTTTCTAAGCTGTCCAAAGATGAGTTCTGAACATGTCCCTCTTACCTCAGTTGCAATTTGGCTCAGAGCATCTTTTCTCAGTGGTTTTATCAGGTGGAGACAGACTTTCAGTTCTGCTTGTGCAGCAGCAGAGCTGAGGGTGTGCTGGGTGGTGGCACCACTCCAGGAGTGGCAGCTGGAGCCCTCCTTGTCCTGGGCAGTGCTGGCTCACTTTGGGGTGAAGGCACTGCTGGAGGTCAGGGGGTGTGTGGCCATCTAATGCTCCACAGTGGCATTCAGAGAACAGAATGTTGAAATGGCTATTTCCTACTTGACTTGAAAATACTGGTTTGTAGTTCCATGAGCACTTCACCAGTTTGTATTTCAAATGTATGAATCCCTACTGACTGATTGCTTGGCCATATAGGCAATTATAACTAATTGCTTTTCACAGTTCCTGAAGGAAGGCCATTATTTTATGTATTAAATAGCTAAGAAATCCAAACACAGAATTAAGAATTCTGCATGCCATATTGTTTTAAATCCTTTGTGTGAAAGGCAAAGTAATGAGAACAATGTCCTATGGTCTTCTCTGGAACCCCTCAAATTTCTGCTGACACATTCATTGAGAATAAGCAAGGAAGGGCTATTGCTAAATCTTCATTTAAACCTTTCACTGTGTTCTTTTGCTATTTCATTTCCTTCCCCTCTCAGCTACCAGGATGTTTGTGTGTAAATACTTTTCCTGCCTGACTCATCCTGAGGATTTGGAGTCCAGTGTTCAGATCATCATCTCTCATCCCAGAGGGATGAACTCAGGCCCCTTGGATCATTTAGAGATATGGAGGAGGAGAGGCTGAAACCTCTGGCAACTTACTCTGTCTCATTTGGAGACTTGTCAAATTTACATTTTAGAGCTCCTTGGTGATTTGTATTTTACAAATGGTCAGACTAAGAGATCATCCAAGTGCCATATGACCTTCAAAAATAAAATCATTCTAACCAGGCAAAAAGAAAATCAAGAGCCACCCACAAATCCTTTAAATTTATCAGGTGAAAAAGAAGAACATTTGATCTGTACATCAGGGAAGCAGCATTTTGGAAGGTCATGCAGGGAGCAGCAGGGTAGCACAGTGTAACAGGAGTTGGGACTCTGGATCATTTCATTGCTCTGAATTGTCTCTGCACTGCTGGGTTTGTTCCTTGGCAGAATTCCACTCCAGACACCTTCAGTGAAGGTGCCCACAAGGCTCTTTAAGTCTTATTTTAGAGTATTCAGCCAAATTGCCAAGCAGGTGCTCCCTGGATTTCTTGATAACCTGAGCTCTCAAATCCTACAAAGCCAGGGGAAAAAGTTTACTTCAGGAAAAATGGGATCACACTCCTTTATTGCAGTGTCTTAAGGAATAAGGAAAAGAAAAGCAACTATTTGACATGAGCAAGTCCTGAGACTGTAGCAGGATAAATTCCAGCAGCAGGAATTGCACATTGTAATTGATCCTTGAAACACAACACAGGAATGGATTCCATGCAACTCCTCCATGAAATCTGGGAGATCACGACGTGTCTGGAGAGGGAGAGTGTTTTAGCAATTTCCTTTTAAAATTTTGGTTTAGCATCTTAGGTTGCATTTGGCAAAATCACTGGCGACTGTTAAAACACATTATATAATTAGCTATGATATGTTCTATGCCCAGTCTGGTTTTAATTTTGCTTCCAAACCAAAAATCCAATGAATCTTGTTTTCATGGAAGGAAACAGATGCCTGAACAATTCACAACAGATGCAAGGTTAATGTGGAGGCACCAATACCAGTATCAGTGGTCACTGCCAATATGAAATCCTAGTCTGTTAAAAAAAATTAAATATTTAGGTGCTGACTCTTGTCAGTGTCTATGGTTTTCTAATCACATTTTTGAATTTCCCTCAAAGCTTTTTTCATCTTACCCCAGCAGCAGAAATGTCCATTATAGAGAATACCATAAAACTGTTAGAGCACTTATTATGGATCAGAGCTAGGAGAAGGGGAAAACTGTCATACATTTTTTGTGTTTTTTCTAATAACTGCTTTAAAAGACACTATAAAATTAGTGTAGCACTTCAAATCAACTTCATCTCTTTAGGGAAGTTAAAGCCAGAAGAGCACAAAGAAAGAGGAACCAGTTACATAACTTATAATTTCATTTATGCTTGCTCTGCTTTTTCTAATTCCATTTTGAGGACAAAGGAAACTCGGTATTCTGCTGGTTGGTATTAATTTTGTGTTCTTTAATTTTATTGCTGCAGCAGCAGTAACATCAGCACCATTTTTTAAAAGAGCAATCCTCCAAACTAACAACATCCAGGGGTAGAACTTACACCTTTGAATGACTCCGTGTGCACTGGACTTGGCTTCCCTCCCTCTCCTCAGAGCCTGGGAAGGGGCTGAGCAGGGAGGATGGTCTGGGAGCTGGGGCAGACATTGCTGCCAGTATCCAAGTTCCATAAAGCACAAGGAGGAAATTTTGTGGTTTCCTTTCTAGTGGAAGTTGTTGACTTCATTACAATGTGATTTTATTTCCATTGCACCCGTTGCTGTGTCCCTCCCTGCCCGTCTCCTCTGACACTCTGTGCACTCCTGTCCCTCAACACCCAGCTCTGGATCTGCCCCACTGTTCAGTACTTTGTTGTTCTGTGAGCATGCAGAGGCAGCAAGCAAACCACCCCTTGTGCAGCCTGCTCTGTTCCCTGCCCTGGGAACACTTGTTCCAAAGTCTCTCTCTGTGCCATGACCGGGGCTTTTTGGTGGGTGGGGTCATTAAATCCATGGTTTGTTCTAGCACTAAGAGAGATGCCTTCTGACCTTGGTATTTAAAAAAGCATTTAAAAATACCATGTTTTCTGATCTCTCTGAGCGTGCTGAACTCTTAATATCCACCTGGCTCCCAGGAGGCTCCCACTTTGAGGGCAGTCAAACACCACAGCTGCCTTTTGCTGTAGAAGCAGTGAACACAGAGGTGCCGTGCTCATCCCCGGTGTAACCAATGTGTGTTTTCTCTTGCTGACTCACCAGCAGACACAGTCTTTGTATATTCACAAAGAACTCATGAAGAGGACTTTAGGGACACCCACGTGTGCCGTTGAGGCTAGGGAATATGTTGTAAGTCTGAGTATGGTGTGATCAGCCCATACTGTTGCTGCACAGTCGCTAACCCCACTTACAACGCCGGCCCCAGTGTGCTGTGGGAATGTGCTTTGGCAAAGAGCCAAGGAAAATTTGGTGGGAGGCAAGTGGCAGCTTACAGTGTGATGTGCAGGAAAGATAATGTCTGCTAGTCCTGGAAATGCTGAAATTGGCACAATTAAAATAGCTGGACCTGTGAAATTCAAGGTGTTGCAAACAGGTTCTGCACATTTATTTTAAATGATTGAATGAATGCAGTCTTGAGCATCACGAGCCCTGATGGACAGGAATTCTGTGCCTTGGTTGTGAAGCATTCCCTAGAGCCTTTGGAAGCTTCTGTGAGCTGTCTATAATGATGATAATTCATGGAATCAAGATATGTGACCTCTAAATCTGCTACTTGGACAAAGCAGAGTATGGGGAGATTGTTACAGGGCCACTTAAAAAAACAAAAAAACCCAAAAAAAACCAAAGAAAAGAAAATTACCTCTTGGTTGTATGTATGGAAGTCCAGTGATTTATTTCAACCCTGTTTTCTGTAAGTGAGGTTAGTGGCCGTGACTGTCCAATAACACATGGACCTGCTGGCTTTCATGCTCTCATGTGTTATTGAAGCTTGTGGCTCTTAGACTCTTCATTATTTTCCCTGCAAGACTAAGCTAGGCTTGGTTTAAATTGACAGCTTGAAACACATTTGCTCATTTCAAGGAAATGTAACTTACTTGATCATTCGGGGGGAAAATGCCTTTGTTCTCCCAGGAGCTGTGAGCAAGTTTCTAGCTGTGAAAAGCCAACAGAATGGGCAAAAGTAGTTATGTAGTGTTTAATGCAGATTTATTTTCAATCTGCTTATATTTGTTTATAGAAACTGAATCACTGTCACGTAAAATTACCAATAAATTTCAGAAATGGAAAACTGTGAACATGACTTATTTCAGCATTTCATTGTTTCCAGCCTATGAACTGCTTTATTTATACTGGTTATAACAATCCCTGATGTACTATTTGGAAATGCTATTAATAAGTTCTCTATTTTTGTCATACTTAACAGCAAAAGAATTGGGCATACAGTGTCTGTAATCCCTTTCAAATTTGCTGAATTTGCAGCAAAAGAATAGCCTTGATGCAGATGATTCTCCGCAGTATTTAGTGCCTTTAGAGTGAGTAGTGTTTAGCCACTAGAGCATGTAGCATACATTTGTGCCTTTTCTTAGAGTGCTTCATAGGTAAATATTTATTCTGCACCATGAGTCTTGTCTGTATCTATGTACAAGAATCTCAATTTGTGCTGATCATGTCTATGCTAAAGTTCACAGGAGTGCTAAAGCAATGATGCAAACACAAGCTGCCTACGCTGAATTTCTTCAGACCATTCTTTCTCCTTCTATGATTGCTCTCTCCAAGGGATTGGTTTTGTTTGCTTTATTTTTTTAATGGCCTCTTTAGCTCAGAGGGTGAATTTCTCCATGGCACTGTGATTATATTATCATGTGTTTGTTCCCTAATGGACTGGACTGCAGAGGGAAGTGTCACTGCTGCCTTGTCACTGAAGGGTCAGTTCACATGCAGCATTTCACTGTTATTTCAAGATCATTTCTTTTCCTTGAATGGCTGGCATGTGTTGCTGTAAAAATCCTGGTAACTAATGGGAATTGTTATTTTGGGGGGGAAAAAAAAGTGTATTTCTTAAATCAGCTGCCCACAAGAGGTGTGGAGCCCTTATTTTAAATCCAATCCTAATGAACTGTGTTTTTGTTAGAAATGGAGCATCTGTTTGAGAACACATTGCCAGGAGCTGTTGGTAGTGACAGAGAACTGAATGGAAAGAGGTTCCCAAGTCTGGCAGCACAAATCCTTGCCTGGAGAGAGGCATTTTCCAGCTTTTACCTTCCAGCTGTTGCTAACATGAAGTGTGTGCTTTTATGCACCTCAAGTTTGTTGGGTAGCTGGAGCATTTCACAACTGCCCCAAGAGCTGGCAGGGCAGCTCAGTGCCCCTTGCTGGAGGAGGAGGAGGAGGCTGGGTGGAGTTTGGATTCTCCTTTTCTATCTGGCTTTAGATCCTGAGCAGCAGCTCACTTGTGCTTGGCACAACACTGAGCACTGTCAGTCCCCCTTATCTCTTGGAAATCCTCTGAACTGCAGCTGTTCTGTCATTTTGCAATGATGGAAGAGGCTTTGGGAATTCTGGTGGTTGTGTGCCCAGGCACAGTTGTTCACCTGGGAGTTCCTGGGGCACGTGCCCAGAGCTGTGTGTGCAGGTGAGGCAGGGCAGATGCTGCTCCATGGGCACACGCTGCTTTCAGTCTTGCTTTCCCAGAGTAACTAAAGGATAATATTTGGGCTCTGTCCCAGGAAATGTGGTAACTTCTGAAGAATTAGATCATGTATATCATTTAAGGAGGTTGAATAATGTCTTACCATGCTGTCATAGAACCAATTTGGTGTCAAGAGAATAGATGGTTTTTTTTTTCCTCCTCCTTGGGCTTGACCTTGTCCGACTATGGCCAAAGTACGTTTGAGTCTGAGTATTTATTTCTGAATTGTCCAAGAATGTGAAATGGCTTTCTGTGCCTGCCTGGGCAGCACTCTGCAGTCCACAGGGACAGTCCAGGGGTGTTATCCTTTGGCTGTAGCCAAGAACCAGGCATTCCCTGGAGGTCCATGGTGCCGGGTGCTGTGGGAGCTGCTCCTCTCCTCTCCACTGAGGTTTGGCTCAGGGCTGACCCCCCCAGAGCCCTTCCATGAAGGGGCTGATGCATTTCAGCACATTTTTGATCTAAAGTGACACCCATGCATTTGCCAGCTGGGAGTTTTTCCCACCTCAGTGCTGTGATGGGAACTCCCAGGGTTGTTGGTGTAGCTGTTGTCAGTCAGTCCAGGTCTGATCTCACCTGTGCCCAGGTCCAGCATTCCCATTCCCATTTCTGGCCAGGTCATGGCAGCTGCCCAAGCCCATCTTGTGAACTTTTGCACAGATCTGTTAGTGTGACCCATTTTGCCTTCCAACAGCAAGGGGATTGTGTCATTTTATTGTAACATCAACCTCAAAAAGTTCCTCTTCTACTGATGCATTGTTGTTTTTTCTCTCTCTCCCCCCACCCTGTATCTCTCCAATTTTACATGAAGCTTTCTCTCAAGCTGGTAAGCACATTTACAGCATGCCTGTCCTGTGTTTTAATCACAATTTCCTGTGTGTGTTTAATGTGCACTGTGCCACATGTGACATGCCACTGAAATTAACTGTTAAATTTGTTTCTTCTTTGTGTTTGCTTTTTTTGGCATTTATCAGATAAATCTGAATACACAGGTCTGGAGTCTAATAGAGGTGATCAGAATTCAGTCTTCTAATAAGCTGCTAAAAAATTAACTCTAATATATAGTTTAGTTTTCACTTTTATAATCTAGGGCTATGAAAATGTAGAAAAACAGTATTGAGCAATTCTGATACTGTATAAATATACATTAAAACATTAAAAGAAGGGGAAAAATAAAATAAAGGTGTCTGTGCTTGCTGGACTTTTTCCAGAGAGCCATGCATATCTTTCTGTGTAAAGTAGCTGCAAAGTTTGCTTTCCATGTCCAGTATTACTGGAAATCTGCATCATTATCACCTACATTTTACAGCCCTATGTAGTTCTTCAGAATAACCAATAATGACATTAATTTAAGTTCTGTAAACCTTAACCTTAACAAGGTTAACTCAATCTGATTTGACTTTGCAAACTGAGAGATATGAGTTTGTGTGAATCCTAAATTCCATCTTGGATGCAGCTGGGAAGGTTACTTGAACTATGGTAAGATAAAGATGTTACTGAGCTGGAAAGGGAAAGGGGGAACAGAGCTGGGAATGCAAATTACTGCTGAACTCCATGCACAAGGAATTGTTTTGCTTGAGACACTCCACACCTTGTTGTGTCCCACAGCTTGGCCACATTCCTTTGGCCCTGGAGAGCCCCTCAGCAGCAGAATGTGCCTGGTTTGCTGCCCCACCTTGTGCAAACACACGAGGGCTGCAGCCAGTGAGGGCATCTGGGGACCTCAGGGGATCCACAGGGGCACCTAAGCTGTGTCAGCTTCCAGGTTCTCTTATTCCTCACCAGTTTGTGCCTTTGGGTGCTCTTTCCCTTCCCTGTGAGGGTGGGCAGGCCCTGGCACAGGGTGCCCAGAGCAGCTGTGGCTGCCCCTGCATCCCTGGCAGTGCCCATGGCCAGGTTGGACGGGGTTTGGAGCCATCTGGGATAGTGGAACATGTCCCTGCCCATGGCAGGGGGTTGGAACAAGATGAGCTTGAAGATCCCCTCCAACACAAACTGTTCTGGGATTCTACATTTATCTTGTGCTTGGACACATCATTGTGGGCCTCTTCTGCTCATGGCAGCTCAGAGCTGGGCCTGGTGCATCCCTGGCAATTTTGGGTCCTGCTGCTGCTCTGGCAGCACAGTGACTTTCTTGGGCTCCTTTAGCAAGGTTGCTTCTCACTGAAGACCTGTGGTGGGTCTGAGGAATGATGGGAGTGCCTGGAATATGTGCAAACCTTCTTTTGGCCATTGCCAAGCCACTGTCCTGGGAGGCCACTGCATTTATAGCAGATTTCCACTCCTTTTCTTGGTCACAGTGCTAGTGTGCTCTGTAGCTGAGTTAAGCCTTTGCATGTAGGAATAAATCCTCCAAAAATGGCTGACATAGCCTTTCCCTGGGAATTGCAGAAATTGGAAAGATGTGCAGGGAGGGCTGAGATCCATTTTCCCCTCAGATGGAGAAAAGCAGCTTTTTTAAATCTCCTCTTGGATCCTCACTATGCAGGAACCAAAACTGGAGCTGAAAAAGCTCATGTTCTCACATGTAGCTTCAGTCCAGAGCGGGGCCTGGACTAACACAAGCTCTGTTTTCACAGTCCTTCATCTTGGGACAGTTTGAATCCTAACTCAATCTCTTTCTGCAAGGACACCTTGTGAGCAGCACACCAGAAATAGCACAGCTTTCCCCTCACCTCACTGCTGCAGCATTTCTAAAAGCGTAGGCAATGTCCACAGCTTGAGAGGTAGCCCAGGTGTGTTTGTGCTTGAGAGCATGAAATGTGCCCAGCATGTGCAAAAACTGCTCTTGACTCTCCTTTTTGGAGCAGGGGCTCCAGCTTCTGGTAGGAAATTCCTGAGCACAGCCTAAAGCTGGAGTGAGGTCACCTCCCAGCCTTGGGTGGCAGCTCCATGCAACTCCTGCCTTGGTCTGAAGCATTGTGAGCCAGGCTGCTGGATTTAGCCCAGCTTAGAACTCTTCAATCAACTTGAAGAATCAAAAATGAGATACCAAAATGATGCTTTTCCAAATTTCACTCTATCTGCTGCATTGTGCTAATGTACAGCTGGGGATATTTTCAAGCCTGTCTCTTCTGCTTAGAAGTGAGGAGGAGATGTCAGAATGTTATCTAGACTTTCCTGTAAGTGCTTGTTTGTTTACAAAGCTGCCTCCAGATGCTTTGCCTTAAGAATATGTGTTTGACTTTAGTGTAGATTATCCATAAAATAGATTGAATCACTCTCATATCTGTTGTGATGTGGGAGTTCCTGTCAAGAAAAATCTAAATGTTAAAGAATATATTAAAATAGATCTCTCCTCTACCAGGCACATCAAGTAATGTAAGCACTGGTAGGACTCCATGTGGGGAAAGTTTCAGAATCAGCATAACTTTCTTAGTAATTTGTCTTAAATTTGCTTTCTCATTGTCTCACAAATGGAATTTTAAGTATTATTGCAGAGATAGTCAAGGCTTCGTTAGAAGCACATGCCATCTTTGGCTGACAATCAGTACAGCAGCAGTGTCCTCAGGCCTGCTCTGTGACTTTGGGCTGGCCACTCCAGAGGAGAAGGTGACCTGTGTGTGGCTGTCCTCCAGCCCTCTGACACCCCAGACCTTGGTTTTGAACAGCAGCTGCAGGAGAAAGTCACAGAGTCCCAGCACATTCAGTACAGAGCCAAGGTCTAATGAGCAGCTTGTGTGTCCAAATCCCTCTCCTCAGAGAGAAATTTGGAGTTTTAGCAGATGATGGCCCAGCTCACAGGCTCTCAGTGAGCTGAGGGACCACTGAGTTTGGTTACTCAGCTTTGTGGTTTTACCCCTCTATCTCCCACATTTCCCCTCAGAAATGGGACAGAGAATGAGCAGAAGCCAAAACAAACAAAACCTGCCCAAATTCAAGCTCATGCACAAGAACCTCACTCCCTTATGGTGCAACTAATCAGTATTAATGTGTTCAGTATAGCCCACCCAATCTGCCTCCATTGCCTTCTGGCAAGACAAAAATAGGTGTTACTGTGAAGAAAAGAGTGTGGATGTATTTTATGTGTCATCTATCTGCTATATCAAATGGAGGCAATCAAGAGGAGACATAGCAGAAGGCAGAAAAGGGGTTTTCAAGCAGAATCACACAAAGGTAACCACTGTGGTCTTCACATTTTATTTTGTTTCCTTTGGTTATAATTTCAAACTGACTGATTCCATGGCTTTGATATAACTTCTGGTTTTTATGTGAGTACAAGTGAGAGAGGAAAAACTGAGAGACTTTGGCGTGGAATGTGGACCCTGGAAAGTAAGCAGCATGTTTTTTAAATTGCAGAGTCCAGTGGGGAATGCCTCTGCTAGCTTGGTGTGCTCAGGAGAGCCCTGACATAAATGAACTGTGTTGGATCAGCAGTCAGTCAGCAGTGCACAGAAGTACAACTGAGGCATGGGAATAAAAGCCAGGAACTGCTTTTATAGGAATGCTCTTTGTAGCTGAGTGAAAGAAGGCAGGAAGGATCAGCTTTCCACGAGAAGGGAATGCTGTTAAAAAAAAATTGATGATAAAACTGTAGAAAAATATAATTTCTCATTTTTGCTGTTGAATTCTGGAATTCTCCAGCTGATCTTCCATTAGCCACTGTTAGGGAAGCAGGATGTTCCTGGGATCATTTTGAGGGCATCCAGATTCCTCACCATTCAGGGACTGATAACACACTACAAACAAGAACAATGCTTCAGACCACTGTGATTTTGCACAGGTTTTTGTGAGCTGCTTTCAAAATGCAATCCCAAAGGATTCTTTCAGACTCTGATTGTTAATTTATTTCCTTATCCCCCCACCCTCCATTCCACTCTGTGCAGGGAGCAGGCCCAGAAGACTTCAGCAATCTCCCACCCGAGCAAAGAAGGAAGAAGCTTCAGCAGAAGGTCGATGAACTAAACAGGGACATTCAGAAAGAGATGGATTCAAGGTGAGTCAAACCCCTCCAATGAAAAGTGAAATTGCACTGAGCAGAGCCCTTGTGTGGGATGGATGTGGGTACATCCCAGCAGGAGAGGCTGTTTTGAGATGATGGCATCATCCAAAGTCAGATCTGTAGCTCAGATTTCCTGGAAGATAATGACTCCTGTGCTTCTGTGAATGCTTTTTCTACAAGGCTGCATTTATCATTCTGGTTGAGAATAAGGCTATTTTAGCTACACACTTTTAATTGATTCTGGCAGCCTGTATTTGTGCTTTGTGTTTGTTCACATTCTGTAGTTGCATTAAAGATTCAGTGTGTTTTGTTTGTGAGACACAGAACTTTTCTTCCCTGGAGGATTTCAAGACTGGTCTCTTCCTAAATACTGCTTTGCATTTGTACACATGTGCCTACATTTTGTGTCAGCTTGCTTTCAAGAACCTATTTATTTTGCCTACTAACCCAGAATTTCTCCTTTATATTTTCTATCATGGATAAGAGAAGAAAATTGCACATGGTTATATGATTTCTCATTGCTTTATTTTTTTCTTCTGTGGTAACTTAGGTTTGCCTTTGTGCAGGTTTTTCTTTCTGTTCTGTATTGATTCTGAGGTAACCCAACATTAAATCAGATATGGAATTGCAGCAGAGTGAAGTTTAAATGAAGACAGTTTATGATGGAGAAAATAGCACCAGCAGTTAAATAAGAGTTAAACAAACAGTAATAATTGTGAGTCATATGTTTGCAACATTGTCCCTTAGGGCTTCAGGCACAGAGCAGTCCCACTTCCTTGCCACCCACTCTTTTTCCCAGTTTCCACACACACAAGGCAAAGGCACAGGATTGCAATTGTCAGGAGTTTGGTGGGAAACTCTAAAGCATAAAGAGTGTTAACTTGAGCTGTGGGACTCTCATTAACCTCTCCCCCACCAGCTAATGCTTAGAGAAAATCTGAATAGTTGTGCCTAAAACCAGCCACAATTCCATTTTCAGATCTGAAATGTCCATCAGCAGCTGAGAGGAGCTGCCCTGGGACTCGGCTGGACGCGGGGTCACATTTTGTAGCCTCAAGTCCATCTGTCTGTCCCTGTGCTGTGGCAAACACAAACCATCTGCAGCCAGCTTCCTTTTAAGCAGTGTGAAACAAATAAATATCTTTCAGATTATTTGGGTTGCTAAAGACAAGCTGCAACAGGCAGGGTGAGAATTTCTTGTTTGCCCTCCGTTGCTGTTATTGATACATCTTTGTTCCACTTTCTCAACTGGAGGTCAGCCCATGATGGATGATAATGATTCAACTGTTTGTCCATGCCCTGAAAACTGGGAAGATATTAGTCTAGGAAGTTGGAGCTGTCATAGATTGCAATGGTTGTGAGATTTATTATTATTATTTTCCCCAGGGGAGCAAGTAGGTACTGTTGTAGTACATAAAAAACCATGTCAGGCTAAAAATCAATATCAAATATCTTCTTACGTTGTAGGTAACTCACTGGTTTTTATCTCTAACAATGTAAATTCTCTTCTGGCAAATAATTTTACTGGTTTTTTTCAATGGCTGGTTCTATACAGGGCAAAAGCCCCATCTGGGTGTTGTCAGTTCCCTTTGTAACAGCTTAGGTTGAACCTCAGAGTGAAAAACAGACAGTTTACTAAAGGCATTTACCCCCAGCTGCACTAAATGTGTTTGGTTTTTGTTGTGCCCCTCAGAGATGCCTTAACAAAGATGAAAGATGTGTACATCAAGAACCCCCAGATGGGAGATGCAGCGAGCGTGGACCACAGATTGGCAGAGCTGGGGCAGAACATTGAAAAGCTGCGATTAGAAGTTCAGAAATTCGAGGTATGAGAAGAGATATTTCAATTAAAAGCAGCTCAGCAAATGCTCAGGTCTGAGCAGGGCCTTCCTGGCTTTTCCAGATGTTTTGATGCACTTTGGTGTGTGAGGGCAAGGGCTATGTGATCACTTGCATTAATAGGGGTCTTTGAGCTGATTTGTGTAACACAAACATGAACATCTCCTGTGGCAGTCAGCCCACAGTTAAATTTGCCACAGGAAACAAATTGTGCTAAGTGAAGGTGAAGAGAAAATGTAGTGCTCTCTGGACTGCCCAGAGGGCTTCAGATGCTTATTTAATTAATTAAATAGATTGAAGCATCATGTTACAGACCTCTGTGGAAAATCAGAGTGACATAAATGCAAAGCACCATTTAGAGACTAACAGCAAGACAGAAGCCATCAGATGAAATATGTTTTGAGGAGTAGTCTGCCATGAACAGGAAGCTGCTCCGTGATATAAAATCTCCAGAACAGAAGGGGAGTGTTTGGAATATATGAAGCCCATTATAATTACATGAGAAGGATTAGACAGCTGAGAAAAGACTTCACTTTCTACATTATGCTTTGAACATAAACAGATACAGCCCATTAATTTCAGATGTGGTTTTACTATCCATTGCTTTCCTACCCGTTTGAAACCAGTGGCTCTTTCATTCTCCCCAGCTTTTGTTCTTGTGCATTCAGCAGTTGCTGAGTTTCTGGTGTTACTCAGACTGCTCTAAGCAGCCACACATCATTTTACTGGATTGTGATGGGAGCAGCATCATCTCCCGCTGGCTGTTACCTGCTTCTCTCTCAGGGTGTTTCCAGGACCCAGTGCCAAGAAACAGTTACATTTTCAATAAGATTGAATAACTCAAAGGAAAACGTGAACATGCTTACAAACCAGTCTGTGCTCTATAGCCCGGGTGTCAGGAGTGCCCCAGCAGGGTGAGCACTGTCTGTCTGTCCGTCTGTCCGGCAGGGCTGGCTGGCAGAGGTGGAGGGGCGGCTGCCGGCACGGAGCGAGCAGTCCCGGCGCCAGAGCGGGGTCTACGAGGCACAGAACGCATCGGGAGTGAACAGCTGTGCCCAGGACAGGGAGAGGTACAGTATCTGAACGGGCTGGGGCTCAGCAGAGCCTCTGCAGGCACAGCCAGGGCTCTGCAGCCTCCTCTTGCCTCAAATTGCTGCTTTCTGTGATGAGCTGTGTGACAGCCCCCTTGCTCACTGCTGTGAGCCAGTGCGTTTTTACAGCTTTTAATGGTAAAAATGAGGGTTCTCACTTATCTTAGCTAGCTCCAAGCAAGCTCTGGAATCACTGAGCTGCTCCAGCTGGAGTTGCTCCCCTTGCCCCAAGCCTGGTGACCGAGTGGTTCTCTCTGCTGCTGAGGTTGGTTGCTATAGTTGCTGTGTTTTTCCTCTCTTGAGCAGCCCCGATGGCAGTTACACAGAAGAGCAAAGCCAGGAGACTGAGATGAAAGTACCTGCAACAGACTTTGATGATGAGTTTGATGATGAAGAACCACTACCCACCATAGGAACGTGTAAAGCTCTCTATACATTTGAAGGTATCGCTCAAACTTTACCCTCATTTCTCTGACTGTGACCGTGTTCACAGGGGTCCCAGGATGAGGGAAGAGATGAGGATCTGACTCCATGTTTCAGAAGGCTTGATTTATTATTTTATGATATATTAAAACTATACTAAAAGAATAGAAGAAAGGATTTCATCAGAAGGCTAGCTAAGAATAGAAAAAGAAGGAATGATAACAAAGGTTTGTGGCTCAGACGGAAAGTCCGAGCCAGCTGGACTGTGATTGGCCATTAATTAGAAACAACCACATGAGACCAATCCCAGATGCACCTGTTGCATTCCACAGCAGCAGATAACCATTGGTTACATTTTGTTCCTGAGGCCTCTCAGCTTCTCAGGAGAAAAAAATCGTATGGAAAGGACTTTTCAGAAAATATCATGGCTACACTCTGACTGGGGTTTTTCAAGTTTATATGCCAAGGGCAAGTGGGAAACCTTCATTAAACCTTAAATAGCCAAAGGGCAAGTGAGGATCTGGTGTGATTCTGCAGAAAGGCACCAAGACAGGGATTTTTCTCCTGTTGCACAGGAACTCTACAACTCTACAGAAAGAACCAAAACTCTGCTGTCAGGGTCACATTTCTGGTTCTTTATGTACACGCTGCTGCCTCCTGAATCACAAGCTTCTGTTCTTGCTACCAGTGATGCACCAAAAGCTGTGTCCACCCATGGTCTGAGTTACTGATTCCTGCTGTGCAGCACAGCCTGAAGTGCCTGTTGCTGTGTGTTTCAGGTCAGAATGAAGGAACAATCTCTGTAGCAGAAGGAGAGATGCTCTATGTCATAGAAGAAGACAAAGGGGACGGGTGGACACGGATCCGAAGGAACGAAGATGAGGAGGGCTATGTCCCCACGTCCTATGTTGAAGTCTATTTGGACAAAAATGCCAAAGGTGCTATGACCTATATTTAATGCTATTATTATTGTTTTATTTGCTTTCACAGAGATAAACCAAGCCTGAAGCTGCTCTGTGTTGCAGATAGAGCCTTTTAAGAGTCTGTACAATGCCACCAAGTGCATTATTCCGTACGTGGACTAATCATGGCTTGTTGTACTGCAAAATGTGCTTTTCTTGCTCAGAGAAGGGTAGTGTGGGGGACTT
The DNA here is from genome assembly GCF_037042795.1 of Molothrus aeneus. Classification (NCBI taxonomy): domain Eukaryota; kingdom Metazoa; phylum Chordata; class Aves; order Passeriformes; family Icteridae; genus Molothrus; species Molothrus aeneus. The sequence continues at coordinate 6,452,469 of NC_089664.1, read as the reverse complement.
CTAAAAGCAGAGGGGAAATGCAGCCTTGCCTGGACAGTGTTTGCTCAAGTGTCACTGCCATTGCACGCCCAGCCTAGTGCAGGAAGCACAAAGCCCTTTGGGATCCTTCAGGCTCTCCTCAGAAACCCAGGTGACATCTCAGACTGTTTGTCCCAAAGTCACTCAGTGGAACTTTATGGAGGGAATATTTAGACTGCTGGTTTGTGTCTGTGTGGGAGCTTTACAGAGCCTGTTGTGTTCTGGGGACCTTTTGGATTGAAAACTGGTGGTAATTTAGTTTAGTGTGTGTGGAAGGGGAAGGAGAGATCTTACCAAACCCCCTCTACACAGCACTCTGTGGTCCCTGATAAATGGGTAAAACATTGAGAAAGCTCCTCTGTTCTTTCCCACCTTGCTACATTTCAGATGTATTTGCTGTTGCAGATGACCAGAACTAATGGTTTAATCTTTTGCTTACTTGACATCAATGGAGACATTCAGAGTTTGGACTCTGTAAGCTGCTGTTTGTTGCTTTTAATTCCTCCCAAATGTTTTGTGTAAGGAAGCAGTGCTGCAGGGCAGACCTGGCTGGAGTAAATGCCAGTGCTGAACACCTGGTAGTGGGATACATTGAGAAATCAAAAGATTTTAGCCCTGTTTCAAATCAGGATGTGAGAATTCCATTGTGTTAAATAATTTGTGTTTATTCAGCCACTTAATCCTTCAGATTATTGTGTTTCCTAGACTTGAGAGTTCTTGGTATGAAACAAGTGGCCTCATCTAAGTCAAAAGCAAACTGAACCATTTTCTTTGGGGTTTATGGGCAACAGGAAGAGAGGACTAGGACTGTACCCATAAACCAGCACTGAAACCTGGGCAGTTCAGAGTTGGGTTGGGTGTTAATCAGTGCAGTGCCTTGTCTGGGCCTTGTTTTATTTTGCCATGATACAGTAGTTTTATGTTCCTGTTGGCAAATACATGCTCAGCTGAGATGCAAAAGAGTGCAAAAAGTTTAGCCCCCTCTATTGGTTTTTATTGATCTGTGAAAGATGGATCATCCATTCCCCTTTATTGCCAGAACAAGGCTGAAGGATTGGAAATATGGAAACACAGACTGGTTTGGGTTGGAAGGGACCCTCTCATTCCAACCCTCTCCATCAGAGTAAAAACACAAACTGTGCCAGGGGTGAAGGCTGATACAGCTGCAGCCATGTCTGTAGCCACAATGGAGGCTTTTCAGATCATTTAAAGCTTTTCCATTAATTTTGCTGGATTTCAGGAACAAAATCAAACAGATCTGTGAATATCTAATGTATAGGAACAACAATGTTTACCTCTTTTATTTCTCAAGTCTCTGGTTTAAAAGAAAAGCTAAAAGAGAATGCTTCAAAGAATGCAGCATAAAGATTTGGAGGAAATGCTGCTGTGTTTAAAAGGTGAACTTTGTTGCAAGCTGCAAATTGATTTTTAGGGTATTGGTAGAAGTGACTTGATTCAGGCCTTGAAATAGAAGCGATGACATTCCTGAAGACAATATTGTAAATACTAATGCAAACTTTGCAAACTTTAGTAATCCTTTCCTCTTTTTGGAAGGAAGGTTGAGCAGCTGGCGCCACAAAAGGCTGGTGGCAGAAGGGTGGGAGCTCATAGCAGTCCCTGTGACTGTCCCAGCCAACAGAGCCAGTCCCAGTCCTGGCTCAGCCTTTCCTGCCTGGCCAGGCTGTGTCTGTGCCATGAGCCAGGGGCAGCTCAGTGCCACTGCTCAGTGCTCTCTGAGAAGCTGCTTTTTCACTCAGCTGGAGCCTGTGTTGTCAGGGCTCTGCTGCAGAGCTGAGCTGAGCAGGACAGGTAAGTTGTGTGCTGCAGGTGCCCTCCTGATCACAGTCTTAGAGGAGCCAAGCTGGGTCTGTGCCCTGCCAGTCCCTGAGTGAGGGCTCCTGATGACATTTACAAGGGTGCCTCTGGTCAGAGAGTGTTGGCAAACCCTGTCACAAAAAGAACAGTAATGCCTATCTTGTTTTGCCTTTTTTTTTTTTTTCCAGATGTGCACAAACCACTTCAGAAAATCTCTGAGTAGGTTTGCATAGGCCTGTCCACCCTTTATTCTCCTGGTTTGCTGCTACGGTTGTTTTAAGAGCTCTGTTTGAGAAGGTTTTCTTTAGAAGAGATGAATGCACATGTCACATCTCCATCACTGAAAGACTTTGTTAGGTATCAGGCTGGCTCTGAAATGAAGGTGCTGCCCTGACTGTGTCCATTTAGTGCAAACAGCACTGTTGTCCTTCTGAATAGAAAGGAGAGCTGCAGGCTCTGCTCCCCTGGGATTCCTGCAGGAGGCTGTTCTGTGCACACCTGGGTGTAGCATCTTGCAGGGCTTTTCTGTACCTGTCTGGTGCTGAGAACTCAGACACAGGAACTGGTTGGGCCTTTCAGCTCGAGACCGAGCACCCTGTGTCACTGCCTATGGTACCTCATCATCTGCTTGGCAACAAAAATGTCTTTCACTGAGGGATGTTGTGAAATCCTGTGACACAAAATTCCTGCATGGAGTGCCCAGCTCTGTGCAAACCCTGCACTGCACCCAGCAGCAAGGCCACGTTCCCTTCCAGCCAAAGCCTGGCTGTTTGTGTGGGGGGCATGCAGGAGTGGAGGCTGCTTGGGGAGGTTGAACTTCTTGATAAAAACTATTTTGGAGCTGTGGGCTGATGAGCATTTTGGCTCCTGTTCCCCCTCATCTTTGATGATATCAGTGATTCCTTATGGGCAGCTCTGGCATTCCCAGTGCTGCAGCTCTGCTCTTTGCTGTAACCATCATGCAGAGCCTTGACTTATATAAATAAATAGGTAAAAGTTAACCATGCTGATGCACTTTTTATCTAGGATATATCTGATTATTTAATGCTTGCCAAATTATTTAGGAATTGGTAATTATAAACTGGACTGTGGCTTTTTAAAATCCTCTTGTTAAATACATGCCCTTAGTTCTCCCAGTATATAAAAAAAATTGTATATAACATAACTTAAAGACTAAAGTTACTTGAATTTGAATTGTTTTTATCCTTTTATATGTGTATAAATATAAATGGTTTTATAGGCTGTTCTTCTGCTTAACCCAGCTGTTTTGGTAACTGCTCAGTCCCTCTGATGTTGATAAGTGGTTTTGGTTACTCAGCTGCCTGCACCTGGACTTGCATAGAAGCTGCTGTTGTGTGTTAAGGTTTGTTCAATCTGGCCAGTGTGGTTGTCTTGTTTCTATTCTTATTTTTTAAAGAATCATCATCTGTCAGGAATCTCTTTATAGCTTGATGTACCATGGTGTCTTCTTCTAATAAACATTATATTTTCTCATTCCTGTGAGGTTTTGGTTTTTGAGTTTTTTTAATGACAGTAACTAGTAGATGGCAATGATTAGTGGCAAAAAATAGTGGCATTTAACTTTGCTAAGGGACAGCAAATGGCCCAGAGCTGCTTCTCACTCTCAGCACAAAAGAAATTCTTCTCAACAAAAATATTTTATTGTTGCTCTTTGGAAACTTCTTTGTGCTATCATTTGGAAGGATTTGATGGAAGTGGGTGCAAAGGGGGTGAGAAGGTTTTCCTGGTTTCTCAAATGCAAAGGAAGTTTGGACTCATCCTGTATTCCCTTGGATACAGCAGTTTGGGCCAAATCACGTCCTGGATTGTGGCTTCACTTGGCCAAAGGCAAAACTTGTCCTCAGCCCCCAGCCTGTGGGAACAGGCATGGCCAGAGGAGGCTTTGGAGGCTTGGGCTGCTTCACTGACCTGCATATTCCTGGCTTCCCTTGAGAAAGAAAGGCCTCTGCAGCCTGTGGTGGAAAGGAAAGCTCTGGATCCCTCTGCAAATTCTTTGATTTAATTTCCTGTTGTTGTTCAGTGTCACTGATGGTCTCTGGAGCTGTCACTTGAACAGATGCAGTGCTGCTTTGCTGACAGAAAATGAAAAAGCTGTTTGTTTGCTCAGTGGCACAAAGCAGGTGCTGGCAGGGTCCTGGCCCTGTGCTTTCCTCCCAGAGCACAGCAGAATCCCAGGGATGCTCATCCCAGGCTGGAGGGAAGGGCTGAGGGTGCAAGGTTTCTGTCTGAGTCAGGAGCCTTCCTAAGCCCCGTAACCCAGTAGATGCTTCATTGCTTTATTCCTTTAACCTCCTGCAGGCAGAGCTGCTCTTAAGGGACCCCATTTCCCCCAGCCTCTTTCTAATCCAGTCTCTTTCTTTTTGTCTTTCTTATGTTTTAGATTCCTAAAGGTGTTTGTGCTGGTGCAAGAACCTCGGGGCGAGCTTGTCACAGAAGGAGAAACAAAATGGTCTGTTTACCCTGCAGGCAGTTAAAACACACCCATGGAAAGCCAGACTCCCACTCTTGTCTGGAGTTCCCACTTGAAAAATTCAGACCTAAATTCCATCCCAGTACCATTCAGATGCTTGCTCTTTTCCATGGCATGCTACTTGTGACTCGGATTTCCTTATCAGCCTCTCCCACTCTTCTGCCAGCCTGGCACAGCCCCTCTGTCAAACATAACACACACTTCTCCCAGCCCAGTCCCTCCCAACTTCTGTCAGAGATCTGCTGGCTGCCCTTGGACAGCCAGAGAGTCCCAAGCATGTTCTGGTCTGTCTTCTGTCCCCTTGTCCCTCAGTCCATCTGGATGTGCACACTGGTCCATCAGCATTCACGTGGTGCCTTCAGTGCCAGACCTGCAGGTTCCTCTCACCAGAGAGCCTGGGAAGGAGGTGGAAAACCTCCCTGGGCAGTGTCACAGCAGCTGGACTGGGCTCTCAATCTGTCACTATTAAATCTGATCCACATGCATCATTCAACATTCTGCCTTCCCCAAAAGGTCACTAATACTTGTCAGCCTTTATTTCTTTTTTCCAAATCCAGGCTGATGCTCATTCCAGGTATTAAACCCCTCTGACCCTGCTGTTTCCTGAAACCCTTCAAGCTCACGTATGTACTTGTTTTCCTGCTCGTTCTGTCTGCCCCCTCCTGTGTCCCTGCTGTTCCTCACACACACACAGACACACACAGACACAGACAGTGGCATTTTGGTTGGCAGCCCTTGCTGCTGCTGCTCACAGCCCAGTTTGGCTCTGGTTTCAGCCTGCATGCTCGCCCTGTTGCCTTGCCTGCGCCCACCTTCCTCAGGGTCACGTTATTTTGTGGCTCGTGGTTTAATCTCTCTGCAGTTTTCTTTTGGTTGGTTTGTTTTTCAGCATTTCAGACCTGCCTTCTCTTTTTTGCATGACCTCCTGTGCGTTCTCATCAGTTCATGTTGGAATAACAGAGTTTTTTTAGATAAATAAAAGAGGAAAGAAAAAAAAAAAAGAAACTGCACTGTTTCCTTCTCCCATCTTGTCATGGACTGGACCTGGACCCAGCAGCCAGACAGGAATTGTGGCCACCCTGTTCTCACATGCTTTGGTTTGAAGCAGAAGTAGGATAAGTGATTCTGCACTTTATCATGTCATACAGTGGTAAGAGAACTACAATATCTCCAAAAACCACATGATCTGGACTTCAGCTGCCTAACAAAGGGTTAATTCCCTCTCTAAACTTCTACAAACTTCTATATTCTAACTTGGTTTCCCCTGAATTGTTACCATTGCTTGGGTTTTGCAGTCATGGACATGTTTGAGCCCTCCAAGAATCAGTTGCCACTAAATAGCTCCTGAGGGCCAAATTAATTCATGGATCCATGCCTTGTTTGGGGGAATCTTCTGGCTCCAGTCCAGCTCCAGCATATGCTGTACAATCCCCACAAGTTGAGAAATGTTACATGGAAGCCACTCTGGGCAGTGACCCCAAAATGAAACCTCTCAGGGTTTGTTTGCAGGCAGGTGGGTGTTGTTCTGCTGCCTGCTGGGCTGTCCTGCAGGGTCAGCACATCAAAACACAGCCCAGAATCTCAGTCTCTGTGTTGGGGATGAGGTGATTTTTGAGCTGGGTTATGTGTGGTGTTCATAGTTCTGTCCCTTTCTCTCCATTTAAGATGCCAACTTTTGTTTTTACCAAGTCCCTTGGTGCTACAGTACATCCTGTAGCTGTTGTGTGATGGTGCTTAAGAGTTGCCAGCATGAACCAGCAGAAGGTTTGTGATTTAAACCCAACCCAAATGTGCTGAGCACAGGCAGCACCAATGCTGGGGCTGTTCTGCTGCAGCACTGGAGGGTCAGAACCCATAAATCACTGCCTTACCCCTGCTGCTGCTGTGCTCACTGAGCTGTTCAGATCAAGAGCAGAATGGGATCCCCCTGGTTGGCACCTGTGGCTTTGTGGTCTCCACTGCCAGGGGATCTAAAGGGTTGAACAATTAACAGGTGTGCAAAAATATCCTTAAAATATTTTTAGCTGCAGTATTTTTATTCTCGTGTCCAATGCACTGTTGAATCAGCAGCTAAGAATTCACTTTCACCTATTGTTGTGCCAGCTATGTAAAAACTAGATCAAAGTTTGCTTTTCTATATTTAATCTGGGTGGACAGTATATTATTGTCAGCCTCTGTGGAACATTGGAACAATTGCAATGTCTGTGTTTCGAAATTGTGCTGTAGAAGGAGCATTAGCTTTAGCTGACTGATTGATTCCTGAAGTTTTAATAAAAGACCATGTATGGAGTTTTTATAAACTTGGCAAGTAGTTCCCAAAAGCCTGGATCTTAAAACTTATTTAAGGAATAGTCACAGTCATATCTCATAGTCTGCACATGTTTATTCTGCTGCTGTTATTCAGGGTAATGAATAATTTTTGTAGAATTTACCTTTGGCAAATGCTGAAGAACTAAATATGTGACTGGTTTATAAAAACTCTGCTTGGATTTACTAATCTTGCCCAGCAGCGTGGACTGTACATCCTATGAAATGTCATGATCCCCAGCAAAAGTCTCTAATGCCCTTTCTTAACACCTGTAAATAGAGAAGAAACATATTTACTGATACTCAAAGTTGTGTTTAATGCTGAGTATTTTTCAGAAGTTCATTTAGTTTGATGCATATTGTTCTTTGGTTTTTTGCTTTCCTGCCCGAAATGACAGAAGACCTAAAAGAAGCCAAATTCTATTTTAACATGATGATGTCGAGCACTTTTTTATTTGTATATGTGTGTGTATGTGTGTTTGAGCACTGATCTCGAGATCTTGGTGGCATCTCAGTGTTGTGATTTCATTGCCAATGTAAAAGGTTCTGGTGTTGCCCATTCATTTCTGGAGACAGAATTCAATCAAATAAAGTGCTTCCATTTGAAAGCGAATATTGACCTTGTAGCAATGAAACAAAGTCATCTGCATATTTAAATAAACATTTAATTCCAGAAATACAGTTTCACTGGACCCTTTTGATCAGCCAGACAGGAAGAAAAATGGATTTGTTGCTTTTTCCCCCCAACAGAAGCGTTGGTGCCTCTTTGCTGGGGCTCTCGGGGCTGTTGAGGTGCAGCCATTGCTCTCCAGGAGCTGCTGCTTCCCTCATGTGTCCAGTGGAGAGTGGGAATTTGAATTTGCCTGTGGCTGCTGCTTCAGCCACAGAGAAATTCAGGCTAAAACTCCCCAGAGCTGCTCTCTTACTCGTCATTATTCTTCCTGACTCTGGGGTGGATTTGGGTTTTGCTTCCAGCTGTAAAATGTACATGGAACAAGTGGCTCAACACATTCCAGTGTGGTGCTGTTCCTGGTTCTCTCCTCAGAAAAGTGAGGACACATTTTCACCTGTGGTACCTGTTGGTTTTGCTTTTGTATTTTATTTTATATTATTTCTTACTGGAATTTTCAGGAGTAATAATTTAGCTCTGTCTGTACCTCTGACTGTCCCACAGAGCTGGGTCCCATCAGGTCACTTTGATTTTCTCAAACTTTGACCTTTCCAGCTGGCACTGAAGAGAGAATGAAGTGGTTGGGTTGTTTGTTTGTTGTTTTTTTTTAACTTAGTCATGTGAGGAGAAAGGAAAATGGGCTGTTGTGGCTGGAGCTGGTGTTGGGAAGGGCAGGTGGTTTGTGCTTTTTCAGGAGGAGCCTATCAGAACTGGAAACCTGGGGGAAAGATTGCATCTAAAGAGAGAGCTGTACCATGGAATGCCTGTGGTGAATGCTCTGGTTTAGCTGCAAGCCTTGGCAGATGTTTTTGATGCTGATTGGTTTTGTATTAAAACTCAGGCTGTTGCAAGCCTGGTAAGGAATGGTTTGGGCAGGGATGTGAGGATGTGCACGTGTGTCCAACACAGCAATGCCTCCTTCACCAGGTAATCCAAAAAGCAGGCACATTTCTGGGACTCTGGCTGAGGTGTACAATTCCATTCTGGTGTGCAGGGTTGTGAGTAATGTGTGTGTGTGTCTCTAGCTGAGAGAAAAGCCCCCAGCTCTTGGCCAGCTTCTCCATCACCCCTTGGTCCAGGTCACTGCAAAGAGCCCATCCAGGAGCCAAGATTTGCAGTTTTCCCACTCAGTAGGTGACACCTGGTGCTCCTTTCATCTGACAAATAATCTAGAGATTATTTTTGTTTAATACAGTCAAGCTGCTACATTTCTTCAGCAGGATTTCAGTTGTTCTTTGCCAGCACTAATTAACATCCCTGTCAGCTCAGGACAGATCAGGGCTGTTTGTGACAGGCTGCTGGTCTTAGGTTTTGGGCAATAATGAATAGGAGGGGGTGTTCCTCTGGCTCTCACTTGGATTTATCTTTCACAGAATCAGCACTGCTGACTTAAAATAGAAAAGGCACAACCAAAGGGGTGGGGGAGAGCTGGGGGTGTAGAGCTGAGCAAAAAGGGAGAAAAAAATGAACTAAGGTTTTTGTGTAGAGCGTTTGTGTGACAGTCACAGCAGAGCAATGGCTCTGCTCCCAGGAACACAGGAACTGAGCTGAGGGCAGGGAACAGATAATCTGACACTGAGGTTTGCTCCATCAGTCCCCACTGCATGAACAGTTCTTTCTGCTCCCCTTTTTTGCAATTAGCAAAGGAACCTGATAAAAAAGGGGGAAATTATTTGCAAAGTGAACTGATAAGAGATCAGCATTGGCACTGGCTCCCAGAGCTGTCTGAGGTGTGCTCAGAAGTGCCACAGTGGAGCTGGAGGACAGCAAGGCTGCAGTTAGAGCTCAGGTGAAATCAGGAAGCAGAACAAACCCTCCAGTCCTTGCTCAGAGCAGAGGTAACCCAGAGCAGTCAGGGCTTTGCCAGAGCAGCCCTGGAGCTGTTTGTGGACCCTGAGCAGTCCCTGAGGGCAGTTCTTGGTGTCCCTGGGAAGGTTTGGAGCTGTGCAGTTGCTCAGGTGAGAGATTTCTTTGGAAGAGCCAAGTTTGGACAGCTGACTCCAAGCTGCTCAAGTACAAACTGCATGTTCTTATTACCCAGCTCTGCTTCTTCAAACACCTCAGGCTCCAGCTGAGGCTGCAGCACTCGCTTGGGCAGGGAATTCCTGCTGCTCCAGCCCCTGGGGCTGCTTTAGAAACTGAAAATTCCCAGTGCCAGAGCCTGGTGTTCCCTGGGAACAGGCTGCTGACTGTGTTACCAAGGCAGGGGAATGGACCTGCAGGGATATTTGGCCACAAAACAGTGACAGGAAACTCTTGTAGAATCCTGGAACAGCTCAATGAAACTTCAACTCCTTCCCTTGCAAGTTACTTCCAGGATTACAATTCCAGGATAGCAATATTGTCCATGAGCAGCACATCCAGACCCCCTCTGCCCAGGCTTTCTGAGGCACTCTCAGGTGCAATGGGGTTTATGAAAGGTGAAGGGAGGTCTGAAGGGGCACAGGATGGTTCAGTGGCCTCAGACTCCTCTTGCTGAAGGATCTGTCCCCACACAGCCTCTGCTCAGCAGGAAGTTTGGATTTTATTTTACATTTCTTTTTTTTTTCTTCCTTCCCCACCCTGCTCCCTGGAGCTGTCAGCCCCTCTCAGCAGGCAAGGCAGGCCTTGTTGAATGCACATGTATTTATTGTACCACTTTCAGCACAAGGTCTAACACTGAAGCACAGGAGTGTCATTACAGTGTGTACAGCACCCTCTGGAACACAGACAACACAGACATGCAGCCCTGCAGGCTCTGCAGCACAGCCCAGGGCTGCTGCACTGGGGAATAAAGACAGCTTGGAACAATGAGACTCTCAACAGTGGCTCATTCTCTGACCTCCCCTAGGGTCTGGCTGGCTCTAAACAAGCATCCCATGAACAGAACTGTAAAATTAACATGCTGAATCAATTACAGACAGTTTTTAAAGAAGTTGCTTTATGCAACAAGTATTTGATCTAAAACAAAATGAAAAAAAAAAGGAAAAAAAAAGAAACCATGAAGGCCACATTTTTCTTCTCAAATTCTCCTGTCCTACCCCCTTCTATCTCTAAGTCAAGGAGCAGCCTTTCCCTCCCTCCCATTTTTTGTGAGGAGCTCAGGAGGTCCCAGCTCCATGCAGGACAGACTTGGTGCTGTGGCATCACACACACCATGAACAGAATTTGGCTCCTCAGGCCCAGCTCTGCCTCCATTAAACTGCTCTCAAAGCCTTGCAAAGATTCAACTCCTGGCTTGCTGCAGGATGAACAAAAAGCATGTTAAGAATGGCCCTGCTGAGGAAAGTGGAGTTGGGCCTTTTTTGCCCTCATTTCTGTCTCTGCTGCATTGGTGGTAGCAGATCTGGGAGCAAATGGATTCAATGAGCCACTGTACACACAAAGGACATCTGGAATGACCTCAGCACACAGGTGGGGCTTGTTTGCACAAAGAGCTCGTTCCTAAAAGCTGCTTCACCAGCCTGGGCCCTGCTCAGCCAGGCCCCAGCCCCAGGTGCCCCCTCAGGAGTGAACAAAGGGGCCCCTCCTGAGCCTCACCCCCTCAGCATCTGAGGGCAGACAGACACAGGCTCAGGGCAGGGCCAGCCTGAAGAAGGCTTTGGGAAGGAGGAGCCTTCCAGCTTTGTTGTCCAAAAATGTGCTGAACATAGGAGAGCAGACACAAGGAGAAAACAAAATTCTGCAGGACCATGAAGGTGTAGGTTTGTGAGTGAAAGGAGAAGGGAAGAGCTTCTTTCCAAATTTCTTAATTGACTGCAACTGAATTTGCAAGAATTCAATAAAGAGCAAAACTAGGGAGTTGTGACAGCACCACCAGCACAAAACCAAAGGAGACCCCATGGCTTTACTCAGACTCAAACTCAGGTTTCTCTGCTTGCAACACTGCCTGCTGGAAACATAAATAATGTCTCATCTTTACATGTTTGAATTAAAAAGAGAAGTGCCAAAAGCAAAACCTGCAAAGGAGCAGAGCTCAGTGCACTGGGGCCAAGCTGGGAGTGCTGGTTTGGTGGAAGCAAAGGAAGGGAGAGGGCTCAGGTCAGGACAAGCCTGTGACCGTGGCTGCAGCCAGAGGGGAGGTGCAGCTCTGTGCCAGCCTCTCCCAGCACCACCCCGTGCTCAGAGCCACATGAGAGGAGGAGGAGGAGGAGGAGGAAGCCTGCCTGCACACACCTCGAGTCCCAGCCAAGGGAGGACTTGGACCCCGCAGGATTCCCAGCCTCCCGTCCCCACAGCGGTACCTGTGCCGTCCCTGCCCTGCCCCTCTGCACAGATCACACTGCTCGTGTCTCTGCTTCGATCTTCTGCTCCCCGTGGAGGTTTTCCAGTTCCTGCACCTGGGCCACGTTCTGTCTGATGGCGATCTCGGGCCCCCCTCCGTACAGGGTGCTTAAATAAACCCAGGTCTCCTCGGAGATCTGCCCGTAGTCAGCACCTGGAAGGGAAACAGCAATCACCGGATGCAGCAGGAGGGAAAGGTCAGGGCACCAGAACGCCAGGATTTCCCCTCCAAACAGCTCCCCACAAAGGCCCATCCCAGGAGGAGGAGGAGACACCGGTGGTCCCTCCACAAAGCCCCTGCAGTGCCACCTCCTGCTGGAAGCACCGGTGTGTTCTCCATTAATCCATGTCCACAAGCACCACATCTACACATCTTTTACATCCCTCCTCTTCCAAACTCTGACAGCCCTTCCCATATAGAAATTTTTCCTAATATCCAATCTAAACCTTGCCAGGCACTACCTGAGGCTGTTTTAACTTTGGGAGCTGGACCACAACAGATGCTGAGAGAAGACCACATCAAAAGCAACACAAGATCAAAGCTCCAGCACAAAGGGGAGTGGTGGAAGGGGCCTGGGGAGCAGCAAGGCAGGAGCTGGGGGTCTGCAGAACCAGTCAGCAACAATCTGGGCATGCAGGAGCTGCCACTGGAGGACTGGCTCACTCAGGGCAGGGGCAGGGTAGAGAATTGTCATCCTCTGCAACACCATCTTGCTCTGTGATTTCATTATGCACAGCCAGATCCAGTGGAACAGTCTCCTTTACCTTTTAGGAGCACCTCGGGCAGTAAGCACCAGCCTTACCCTGCTTGACTTGCACGTGGCCACCTGGTTTTGTGAGAGCAATCTTGGTGTTGTCAATTGGTCCAGGGGGCTCTGTAGGAGAACAAACATGTCAAAAACCATCTGATTTCCTTGCTGCCTCCAGATTCAGATGCTTTCCTAATTTCTCTTGGTCATTTTTGTCCTGCCCTGGGGACCTGCAGGCAGCCCCAGTGGCTGGTGCCTGAACCCTGCCCAGCTTTGTCACCCCAGCCAGGGGCAGTGCTCAGCCCAGACCCAGCAAATGGACTCATTTCCATCCCCCCTGTCCCCCTGACAGACCCCTAGTGTCTGATCCTTACCATTATCCTTGCCCTTGACAAAGGCCTCCCACTCCCGGAACCACTGCATGCTGATACAGTAGATGACACTTGGAGACTCCTCTGCCTGGAAAGCCTTGTTCAGCTGGGACAGAAACAGAAAGGACTCAGCCACTCCTGAGATCTTGGGGGGGCCCTTCCATTAACTGTAAGGCCATTCTGCAGAAGAGCCCCATGGAATTCCCTCCTCACCCCCTGTTCTGCTCACAGAGCAGGCACAAGACAAGGATGGTTTCACAATTTCTGTCTGCACAGCACTGCCATGCCCCAGCTGCCCCTCTGCACTGGGGAACCCCCAGGCCAGACTCCTGGCTGTGCTGCAGGTCACATTCTGGAAAACAGGCACTTTTCCAGGCCTGCCTTCCCCAGCCCTGCCCTTTGCCTTGCTCCAGGTGCTTCCCATGCCAACCTTGATGAAGGTGTCGATTTCGATCCTCCTGCGCTTGGCCAGGGCTTCGATCTCCACTTGGCAAATGGAGCACACGTACAGATGGTTCACAGCAGGGCCACCCCCAAACCTGGGCACAGGGAGAGGCAGGGCAATGGAGAACTGCAGCAGAGTGGAAACTCTTCCCAGCCCTACATCCTACTGACAGGGATTTTTATACCACTCCAGACACTGGTGAGGGAGGTGCATCTGCAGCTGAGGGCACAGAGCTGCCTTTACTCAGCCATATTTTCCTCTTCTGGCTCATCTCTTGCTATCTTTTTGGGACAGGCACTGATACAGCTCATCCTGGCTTAGATCAGGACACTCTACAAATACTGGGAGAAAGAATGGAATGGCCATATTCACCTGTTGTAGAGATATTCCCACACGTTTTGGGGCAGAATCACAACCAGGTCATCAATGTAATGGTATTTATTAGGAGGGATCCCTGTGGAGGAAAGGCAAGTGGAAGAGTTAATCAGGGATCTCATTACTGCTGTGCACAACAGACACAGATAAGAAGGCAGATTTTCCATTCTGAGAACTCTGATTCCAGAGTCTGCATTCTTTCCTAATGGAAGACAGAAGTCATAAGTTCATTAACTGTGGAGGTTTCTCAATCCATGGCCCTAATTTCCAATCAAGTGCTTCATTTCCAATTTAGAAGAGAGATTTACAAACACTGAGTGCTCCCCAGCATGGCTGATGAGACAGCAGCAGTCAGATGTGCTATCAGCTCCCTTCTCTAAACAAACCCCGAGGGCCAGCCCTGCTGACAGGGTAACACAGATAAACCCTGCCCTATCTGCTTTCTACAGGTTTGTTTTTAAACACAGAGAACTGAAAACTGTTGTTTCCCAGCACTAAACATCCCCCCAGGCCTCCAACCAGCAGCACAATGGGTAATTGTCTCATCCCTCCCTGAGCAGGCTGGAGTTTCTGCCAAAGATGATCCCACTGCAGCTTCCCCGGATCAGGATGGCAGCTGGAGCTTTTTTCCTGCATTTGGAAGCATCAGAGGTGCTGCTCCCAGGTCCAGCAGCCTTACCTCCATGGGAGCACAGAAAGGTGTGGTTGGTGATGGGCCCAGGCTCAGCAAAGGTGTTGAATTTATTGAGCCACTCTCGAGAGATGTAGAACTGGAGCAAACTGTGCTCCTTCATGCTGGCCAGGGACACGACCTTCTGACGCTCCCTCACAGCCTCCTCACTGCTTTTTCTGGAGCAGGGAAAGGAGAACTCCATGTGGGAAATGCATTTCCAGGTGTTCTGTGCCCAGGAAGGGGCTGAGGGCACAGCTCACCTGTAGAACAGCACGTAGGCTTCTGCATTCTGCACCACAGTCTCGTGCACCTCGGTGACGTACTGGTCATCGAACTCGTACCACTGGCCATTGATCACGTTCTGGCAGTAGGCAATGTAGTGCCCACCTGGAACAGAAAGCACAGCACTGCTGGGATCTGCAGTGCAGACAGAAGGCAGGCCTGGGATAATGGCAGCAGCACAAACAGGATTAGCTGCTGGCACAGAGCAGAGAGAGAGACAAAAAAAAAAGGATAATTCCTGCTCAGGCAAGCTTTGCTGGAGCAGCAGAGCCTGGCACTGTCACCCTGATTTGCCTTCCTTGGAAGAGCCTCTCAGCAAGACTGAACAGTGGGAAAGGGTTTGAGCCAAGCCTGTGGGGAGGCTGAAAGAGCTGCAGGGGATCTGTCAGAAGCTGCTCAGTTCACTTTCCAAAGGGCAGAGGCTGCTCAGGCTGAGAATGGAGGGGTCTCAGGAGGTGTTGGCTATTCCTGACCACCCTCCTGCCTCACTCACACTCCTCCCACCCTGCTCCTCTCCCAGACAGGGACTCACTGCCAGCCGTGCCGTGGTGACAGATGACAGACAGGAGGTCGTAGGTGGTGATTTGGGACACACACTCCTTGGCCAGGAAGGGTCTCAGGTCCAGCCCCTCCAAGGGGAAGGAGACGTGGCTGTTGATCTTGAAGGAATACATCACCTCGTGCCGGAACCGCTTCAAGTGGATGCAAAGGATCTAAAAGACCAAGGACAGAGGAGACCAAAGAGCAGTTTTGCCATGGCAGCCCTGGGAGCACAGCACATCTCTGTGTGTCTGATCTTTGCAGGAGTTCTTTGCCTGTTTCTCATGAATCCTGCTGGCTCATCAGCTTAGACTGAGAAAGTCTCTTCTGATCTAAATACAGATTAGATATTTTTGCCACCAAAAACCCTGCTGGTTTTATTCTACCTCTGGCCTCCTGACCTCCTCAGTGGCTGCTAGAAGAGAATTAGGAAACAAGGTGCCTTTACCCACCTCTGGGAGCCGCAGGACTTTGCAGTACTTTACTCCATTCCGCAGCCTGAGGGAGGAAAAGAAATGAGCTGTGAGGACTTTCTAGAGCAAAGGCATAGCTGGGTCTTGCTCCCTTTGGAATCCAAGACAAATCCTGAATTCCAGCAGAATTGTCCAGGCAGAGGACACAGCGAAATATCTGACAGCAGTACAGAGAAAGAAAATTCCAGAAATAAAACTCCAGACATGCAACACAGAACAGATAATGCCAACTTACTTCTTACACCGTTCACAGCTGTACATGTTGTCCCCTGTAGAGAGAGGAGAGCCATAATGCATCTGCTCAGAGCATACAAGGCTGACACAGCTACCTTTCCAGACAGTGCAGAGAAAGCAGATTAAGAACCTTTTGGGCAGGCCAGGGATGAGAAAGGATCAGAACAACTCCTCTCAGTAAGTGTAGGCAAGAAAGGGATGCAGCCAATTAGCAGGAAGGATGAGAAAGTGAAGAAACTGAGGAGCCACAGCACTCAACCAACCCACAGCTCTGCCTGCTCCTCACCGAGGACACTCTCACCCAGATTTCCCACCCTGAGCAGGTAGAAAAGGTCCCTCCTGCTCAGAGATGCTGAGCTGCCAGCTTTTGGCACTGCCAGTCTCTAATGACACACCAAGGCAGGATTTATTGGAGATTTAATCTGCCTTTGAAATGCTTATGGAATGCTCCTCCATGCTGTCAGACCCCACCAAAAAAACTCACCCTTCAACTCATCTGCTGCAAAAAAGGCAGCAAGGCAATCCTCCAGTGTCACCACGGGACCCCAAAACCAGCTAGGGATACAGGACACCACAAATCTGCAGAGGAAAGGGATTAAGAGTTATAAATAAAATAGCTGAATACTTTGGCACACAAAACCCCAAGTGGATGATAAATTTCCTTCTAGCTGTAGGGCCTAAGCTCATCCCACATCCCAGAGGAGCAGGGAAAGCACAGCTGCTCTCAGCTGATGTTCCTACTCAAACTGGAAATTATTTGGAAAACTACACCAGGAATTAATTTGCTCTGGAAGGCAAGTCTGAGGCAGCAGTGAGGGGTGATCAGCTGCACAAGAGCTCTCAAGGTGTGTGACAGATCTAGAGGAGCAGTAACAACTCAAAGTCCTGTGAGGTACCACCCACTGTCCTCCAAGGAAAGGTTCCAGCTGACATGGCCATGTTAACACCACTGTTAGGGAGGGCTGCTTCCAGCACTGCAGGGCAAATCCCAGAGAACAGAGGTGCTGCAAAGGGAACACACCTCCGGATGTACTCCATGATGAAAGCAATCCAGCCCTGTGAGGCGTAGTTGTCCCCACATGCTCCTGTCTTGGCTGGCACATTTTGGTAAATGGCAGAGTGCAGCTTGGCCAAGTCCTCTTTCCCTGGGATTGGGAGTGACAGGTCCTGGAACGTCTCCACTGTTGTAGAAACCTGGAAATACCCAAGAGGAACAGGTCAGGGCTTCCCATGTGTGTAATGGAGCTGACACCTCACCTTCATCACCTTTTATCTCTGCTGGGATTTAGCCTAGGCTAGAAACCTGAGCTGGCAGCAGGAGCAACTCCTTGTGGCTAATTATTCTTCCCTGCTGTCAGCACTGACTTCTGTCATGGCTTTTGTAGCTCTGGACTCAGTTTCCTGATGTGAATGTGATACTGCAGGGTCAACTCAGTAACACAGATCAGCAAACACAGAAACACATCTCCTTGGCATGGCACATTCTCACCCCTCCCCTGCCACCACCTATGGCCACAGCAGCTGCATCCCACAGGGTTTGGAAAGAGCAGCACCATTCCCTAGGAAGAGATCTATGAGCACAAAGCCCGTGCTGGTGAGTGGGAGGCCCAGGACACTCACTCTGTCACAGGTGAGGCACTGCACCAGGCTGAGGATGGAGCCGTCGAAGATGTCGGAAATCACACTGCGGTACCGGAGCTCCTTCTTCTTTTTCCCAGAAGCCTGCATCTGGGCTGGGGAACACGGAATGGCCCTCTCAGTCTCCACAGAGTCACACAACCACATAAGGAGAAGGGACAAGCACTGTCCTGATATTCAGACCCCATCCCAGGGACGTGGTGAGGCAAGTTGTGAAGAGACATGGAGGACTCTGCTGCTGTGTGCGGTACAAGGGAGAGGAAGCCAACTGAGCCAACACCAGCTGGCTCTCAGGAGGCAGAAACTGTTGTACTGGAGACCTCCTGTTTCCAGCCTTTTACATGTTTAGAAGCCCAGCCCTGCCACAGACAGTCCCTGGTTTTCTGAGGTCTTGTGACGCTTTGCTCCAAGCTTTGCATTTCACTTCCTCTCCCCCTCTGCCTCTGTACTTTGTCCCTTTTTTACCCCTCTGACATTTACCACGTGTTCCCCAAGTGTCTCACACAGGAGAGGACTCTCCACAGCAGGGACTGGCCAAATGCAAGGTTTTGTTTAACAACAAACCCCGTCCCCACACACACGTGCAGGCAGACAGAGTGGTTTTCATGCAGCCAGAACATCTGCAGCTGTGCTGACCTCAGCCAAGGGGCTGAAGAAAGAATGTCCTCATGCAGCAGCTGGAGGGACAGTGGTACAAGCACAAGCCATTGTGTTTGCAGACTGTGCAGCACTGAGGGATTTTGATTTGCAATTTGCTCTGGGAAGAAGGGACCAGTTTGATAACAACACAAGCCAGGCTCTATTCTGCAGCCTGACACTGCTCCCAGCACTGCAGGGACATCTGCAGCCCTAATTCCATTCCTGTGAGCCCAGGATGTCCAAGAGGCAGGAAGCTCTGTCAGTAACAGCATCTTACAGCTCTCTGGCCCACATGCCATGAAATTCAAGTCTGGCAGACAAATGTTTATGTATTTCCACACTCCCCTAAAGGGACAGAGCCTGTGCCTGGGACTTGACAGCCATTTTATTAATGACAAACACAGCACACAGATGCAGACATTGATCATTTCAGGCCCCACACTAGAACATCACTGTGCCCAGAGCTTGACTTTATCTGCAGGTTTACTGTAGTCTTTGCCAAATACTATTTTAGAACACCCTGATGTCCAGGGGAACCAGCACTTCTTACATCTGTTAATCAAGAATTCATGATGGATTCCCTCTCTCCTTTCCTCTACATGCTCCCCCCTTTGCCTCCCAGCAATCCCTCTTTGCCCTACCTTTCTTGAGGATGTAGGAAGGTCCAAGCCTGGCAGGACTGGAGCGGGGAGGACTGCTGGACAGCTTGGAGTGCATTTCATGATGGACTGGACTGCAGGGGCGCGAGGAGCAGCGCACATAGGCATCATTGTCAGGTTCTGCTTGGGAAAATGGGGAGGGACAAGGGCACTGGTGAAAACCACAGCTATGAAAGGCAGCTCCACTGCAATCTGTGTCAGCCTAGCTCTGTGCTCCAGCACAGAATCTTTCTCAAAGGCACAGTTCAGTGTCCATTAACTGTGCTGCTTGCGCAGGCTGGCAGACACAGCTCCCTCAGTCACGGGAGAGAGTGCATAAGGAGCTGTACCTAACAGCTAATAATTACATCCTAAAAAACCCCAGAAAACAACCTGCCATTTTTTCACACTTATGACTAATTAGATTTTGCAGCTTGCTCCTGTAGCCCTAAACCACACAGACAGCATTGCTGCCTTCCAGTGCCAGCTGGCAGAGTAAGACTCTTACATAAAGAAGCGTTGAAAGATCGGATATGTTCAGCTTGAGGTGACTCCACACTGCTGCTCTTTTCTTTTCCCTAAGACACAGAAATGCTCAAACTGCTTCTCCCTTTTCTCTCCCTAAAGTCCACAGTCCAACATTAGCAAATACCTTCTGCCATGCCTTTTCTACAGTTAGTATTTCCCCAGGCCAGCATATGAAATAAAGAGACGTACACATACCAAACCTTTTTTCTTAAAAGGCATCAATACAGTGCAGGCTTGGCAGAGGCAGCTCTCACTGCTGTGCCTTTACTCAGCTCACAGCCTAGCTAAGCACCTCTCTGGCTCATCAAGTACACTTCCTTACAGAAGCAATTGTGCACAAAGGCAGGGACTGAGGAAAACCTTGGATGCAAAATCTTTTGAAACACAGAGAAGGAACAATCCCACTATGCGTTTGCCGCTGCACTACATCATAGTGCCTGTGGAGGATGGTAACACATCTTCCTGGAAATATCCCGACTGAAAGAGGGGTATACCTGGTGTCCTGCATGGGCTGGCAGGACAGGGAGCTGGCAGCATCTCAGGTGAGGCTCTGCCATCCACTGGCATCATTGTAGTATCAACATCTGCATCCTCATCCACCTGCTCTGAGTTGCTGCGCCGATGGCCACATGAGAACTTCCTGTCCTTCATCCTCTCTTTCTCTGAGATCCCTCTCCCTGCTTCATCCTGGATCAGCAGCTCTGTCTCTGCCAGGGAGCTGCTGCCCATGCTCCCTGAGGTCCGACTCTGGCCCTCTCCTTCACCCCTGTCACTGCTGGAGTCACAGGACAGGAACTCGTCCTCTGAAGGGCTTCGGTCACCCTCCCGCTTGTCCTCCTGCTCGCCGGTGTCCAGGTCCCTCGTCTCTGCAACGATGGGTTCCTTCAGTTCCTCGTGCAGCTGATCCATCAGGCAGCGCAGGAACTCCTGTGTGTCCTGAAAACCAGGATTCCATGTCAGTATCCAGCCAGAAACGGGGCAAAAGAGGAGATGGCTCCATTCACAGCTGATTCCAAGAGTGCCCACAAGGCTGAGCCTGCTCTGCAGCACACAGACCCAGCTGAAGCAGGACCATGCACCAAAGGGCCTGTCTGTTACAGAAATGCTTTAACTCCTACATAATTAAAGGCCCAATTTTTTATCTGAATACCTTCAGCTGAAAGACTTTGAAAAGACAGAGAGCAGCTGTGGAAGGCCAATTAGGAGCACATTTATCAGGGGTTTGCCACAGATAATAGGGGAAAAGCAAAGAGAAACCTGATGAAAACAGCAGGCCCTGGAGAACAGCCTGTTTCCCACAAACACATCTTAGGAACACTGACTTCTGCTCATGGCAAGCCACCTCTTAGAGAGGGGAGATTAAAATCTTTAATAAACAGGGAGAGGAACCAGAAACTCAAAGCTATACAGTCTAGCTGCAAGCTCCTACATTCATAATACATGGTAAAAGAGCTGATACCTTGGCTTCAAAGGAGCTGCTGGAAAGCAAGCTGGTATTTTGACAACTGCAGAAAGTTAATTACGACCTTTCAGTTGTTTTATGAAGTTTGGCTTTTAGCCTGCCCTGCCTACCTTTCAAATTTATCTCTTCAGATCAGAGTTTTCCAATCCAACGTATTTCACATCAAAGACAAATATAGAAGTTCTTTCATTAATCATTATTTTTATTCTTTGTTTTGATTTCTTGTCACTATCACAGTTTTGATGCTCTGTCACTTCTCTAGTAAATTTTCTAATCATAGTTTGTTGTTTACATTTTGTCATAAAGAACAAACAGAAGAGCTACACTGATAAAGACTTCAAAAGAAAAAAAGGATACTACCTTTAAATAAGACTTAGTTTTGCTGTAATTCCCCAGAAAAAGAATATAGAACATTCATATCTTTGAATTTTTAGTGCAGCTTTATCCAGGTTCCTCAGCTCTGACATGAATAAATAATAACAAACTCCCATAGAGCACATATCAGTAGGTCTCAAAGCTATTTATAAAGGATTTGACCACCATCATTTCAGAGGTGAGCAAGCTGACACGAGGAAATGAACTGATTTGAGACCAACAAGGCAGAGGCAAGCCTGGAAAAGAATCCAGGTCTCCCAAATCCCACCCAAGTGCTCTATCAGATCACTGATATTGACACAGAGAGGCCATGACCCCCCAGCTCAAGCTCTTCCTTCTAAACACCAGCACCACCACTGCAAGAATGAAATTCTCTGTTTTTGGAATAATGACATGGGTTTTTTCAGCCCCCACCTGCTGTGCATAGCCTCGGAACATGGGATTGACAAGCTTGATTCCATGGGAGAGACTGCTTGGAACAACATAACTCGGGCTGTTTAGAGATGGAAAAAGAAAAAAGAAAAAGTCAGTTTGCATATTGGGCTTGGAGCCAGTTTGTCTAACAGGCCATAACAGAGGGTGTGGTGTGTAGTTAAAGAGGCCAAAAGATAATTATGCACCTGCAAAGCCTGAGCAGAGATTTCTGCATGAACTGGGTGACAAACACACCAAGAGACAAAAACACCTTGCAGTCATTTCAGTCTGTCTTTCCAGAGAGACCCTCCCCCAAAACACATCTCACTTACAGCTCTGTCACACTTTGAGTGTGGGAAGTGATTCTCTCATTCTCTCCAGAGCAGAGTGTAGCAATTAGTGACTTTGTTTGATTTTCCAGCACCATGTTTGTCTCAAAATCTGGGCAGGCTGATCACCCAGTAAATGAGATCAATTCAATCAATGTTAAAATGACATGATATTGCTTCAAAGCCTGCAGCCTCCTCCTTCACAAAGACACAGTTCACCTGCTCCATATCTTACTTATTCCTTGTTAATAATGAACTTGAGGCAAACATGCAATGCCATTTAAATTCCTGTTTTGCTGGGGTTTAATTTATTGCACAGAGCAGACCAGATTTAAACAGAGCTACGTAATTTTGCACTGTCCTTTGAACTGGTCCAGAATTTGAATCAATAGCGAACCAAAATGTCACCTGCATTTTCCACTCTCTTCAGTAAAAATCTCTGAATCACTTTTTTCATCCAAATCATCAATTCCTCTGCTAATCAAGAGCAGTGCAATTAAGTGCTGGCCACTGAAGTCCATGTAAAATACTTGGAGATAGCCCCAGGTATTCCCTCACGCCATCATTTTTTCTTCATTGCCAACCGGGAAACTATATTTAAAAAAAAAAAAAACTCTTTCTTTTTAAAATTGTAATATTAAGAATGAATTCTTTTCACTGACATCAGTGTGCCCATTTCATCACCAGCAGCAGGAGATGGGATCTCCTGGATCCCAGGGAATTCTCACATCCCCATCCACACAGGGGTTTAAATCACTGCCTCAGAAAATGCCCTTGTCCCTGAGGATCAGATTTCCTCTCTGCCATGCCAGAGCTCAGAAGCAGCACACCTCTGAAACCTGGCCATGTTAGATCAGGGGTCACCACTCACCGTTTCTTGTGCCAAACCTCAGACACCAACTTCTGGTAACTTTTGCACAGGGCAGGTTTCTTATCCGTACGGACCAGTCCACCACATTCCAGGAAAAACTGTGTCAGAGGTGGGCTACAAGACAAGGAAAAGGAGAAGAATTCAGTCCACAGAAACTTTTCCTCTGCTTCTATTTATTTATCAATACTTCATGCAGGCCTTATCAAAAGCATGCTTAAGGTACTGATTTTAAACCAAGGGAAGAAGGGATTCCAGATGCAAATGTGACTCCTCACTCGGATCAAATGAAAAAGGCTGATCTGAACCTGCTCTCAGTACAGAAAAGGTCCTGGAATTGAGTTTCAGCAGGATGGCTAGAGAATATTTTAGGATATAGGTTATTAGAATGATATCAGTGAGGAGAATAAAGAGACATGAACATGGCTTTCTCTGGGATAAATAATTTCTGTTGCAACAGAAATGATGAAATTTTACTTCAAGCATTTGTCTAAACATGAGTCTTGTACATAGCCACAAGCTGGCTGGTCCCTCAATTTCCTACTGTAACACTTCTGTTGCCCTAAAAAACCACTATTTTTTCTGTCCCCAGCCTGGCTAATCTCTCTTTGCAAGACTCATGAAGGTTTCAGATCAGAGGTGACACTTTTGGTATTTAGTGAAGTCATTTATGACAACACTGAAAGCCCTAATGCCTACCAGTTTGAGAGAGCCTGAAGTGCTGCATTCATGTAGCAGGAGTTCCCAAGATTTTTCATTCCAGTAAGGCCTAAAGCACAAACAAGAGAGGGATGAATCACTTTCAAGATGTGCTGCTTTCTATATTCCTCCCCAAGGAGAGGGAATCCAGCCCTTTCTAGGCAGTCTCCACATTCTCTCAGTGCAGGTCCTACAGACTGCAGAGTTGCCCTGCCAGCTCTTTCATCAACTCAATGCAAAGTTACCTCTTGGTTTCAAATCATCATCCTCTGATTCAGATTCGCCTTCATCAGCCACTGCAATGGGAACAGCTTTCAGAGGGTGAGCAGGCAAAGGAGAATCCTAGATTAAAGGCAGAGAAATAACTATCAGTCACAGGCCTGCTTTGAAAGATGAGATGTGAGAGATATTATCTTACATATAAATCAAGGAGAAGGAAGAACAAGTTGCCCTGTCTAGCCTTCTCTCTGAGGCAGCAGGGAGTGGAAATATTGTCATTACTGCTTCCAGTACACATGATAAGAAACGTCAGGAATGAGCAGCAGTGTCACATGGACATGGTGTTTCTGGTCTGACAGCTGAAATTTCCATGGGCCATGCATTGGAAATGAAAATGTGACAGACAGGTTCTTCTCACATGCAGATACCCCATTGGAAAGGTTAAAAATAAAGTCAGAATGGATATTCAAGTCATAGAATCACAGCATCATAAATTATTTGGGTTGGAAGGGACCACAAAGCTCATCTAGTTCCCACCCCTAAATCATTTGTCATTTTGCTGGGACACCCTGTAAGTCAGGGCAAGTGGTGCCCTGGCTCCAGGCAGCCACTGCCAGTGAAGGTATCCCCATCACAGCAAACACTGCACCATGGCAGGAATCACTTGGCAAATTTCACACCAGGCAAACCAAACCTGGCCAGGCTCCCAGCCCTGCCCTGCGTGCCACAGACCCACCGGCTCAGGAAACTTGCTGGGGGGTGAGGGGGGCTGAGCCAGGCGCTGCTCCAGGAACACTTCCCTCTCACAGGCATAGCACCACACACGGAATGTGGTCAGGTTCACTGTCAGGTTGTGCTTCTTGGCCTGGAAATCCAAAATGAAACAACAGATATCCTCTGGCAGCTGGCCTGAGCTGGAGTGCAGGACTACCAGGACACAGAACAGGGAAAATCCAATTCTATTTAAATGTAGGGAACAGAGACAAGCTCACCTGTGCATGAAGCGTGCTGTGGTCAGCAAAGGACTCCCCACAACCAACATAAGGACAACCAATCTAGAGGGGGGAAAGAGCCAAAGCACAATGGGCACATCAAGTTAAGACTCTCTAGCAAACAGTCTGTAACTCCAGTCCCAGCAGCAGCAGCAACTTCAGAATTATTTTCCTGGTTTTCTAACCTGTTTTTTATTCAGGCCCCAAAACAAGATGGAAATTTAGAATTGATGGAATTTCAGAACTGATTTAAGAAAGAAAACCTGGAACCAGGTTTGCACCCAGGCAAAGTCTCTGTTCCAAGGCCATTGCTCCAACAGGGATCTCATCTGAGCAGCCCAAGCCTGGGCATTCCAGTGTAAAAATAAACAGTCCCTGCCTGCCCCAGTGTCCCATGGATTCCCTCCCTTCTCACTTCCAAGGTGTCACCTGCAGCCCCTCCACAGGTGCCAGCAGAGGCAACACCCAGCCAACCACCATCACTGGGGAATTCATTATCTCCCACTGGGAATAGCAAGGACAGTCCCCTACAGGGAGTGAACTGTTACATCTTGTCAGACTGTGACAGTGTTACCCTTTCAGTGTTACTGGACAGTCTCCTCCTTGGAATCCACCAAAAACAGTGTATAGTTCTACTGTGAGCCCCTTTGGAATCCACCAAAAAACAGTGTATAGTTCTACTGTGAGCCCCTTTGGAATCCACCAAAAAACAGTGTATAGTTCTACTGTGAGCCCCTTCTTTGCTCCCCACTATTTTTTCAGTATAAATGCTATTTGAGTGAAGCTCCACTACATCATGCACACAAACAAGCCATTTTTACCTGAAGACAAGCCCAGAGGTTTGGTCCCACAGCTCCACAAGACTGGCAAGTTCCCTGTGTATTGGTCATAAAAGAAGGCTTGTTGTTTGATTTTTAAGTAACCAAGTCCTTAGAGAGTGAGAAACCTCTATAAAACAGCCAACCTTCAGCTCACAGTATTTCATCCCTTTCACCACACTTCCAATCAAATACACAATTGCACCATTTTAGCTAAGTGACACATTCAAGCAGGATAAAATGATGGTGAGAAATCTGTGGGGTCACAAAGGGTGATTTATGGGACATGTGGGCACATCAGTGGGGGAAGGAGAGTTTCCCTCTGGAGATAGGCAGGGTTTTCCTCAAAAAGCAAACATGCAAATCCATGCACAACAGCTAAAAGGGAAAGAACTGAGAGCCACAACCCTGTACCTTGGATTTGAGCAGCAGATCATCCGTGGTCACCTCTCCTATGGAATCCAGGTGGGGACAGATGTCCCTTGTATCCCCCATTTTCACCAACACTCATGTGAGGAGGGTTTCCTAGGACAAGAAAGGATGGCTCCTTTCACAGCAGGTCAGATTGCAAGAAGATACCTGGGCATGTTGTGCATATTAGAGTTCCAGATCTATCTTTAAGGTTTAGAGATTGAAACAAATCTGGCACAGTCTGGCCCCACTGCTGAGTGGCTGCATTGTGTTATTGTAGGGAAGGAGCAAAGCCATGGGGAGGAGAAAGAAGCAAATAAAGCTAATAATCCATATCATGGAATGTGCCTTCAGAAATGCTGGGAGGTGCTCAGCTCACAGGCACAGCTTCAGCTGCAAAGATACAAATCTAATTAGCTCATTTGCATGAAACCCTGATGAAAAGTGAAAGGTGCTGCAGCCCATGACCAGTACTCAGCCTGTGGTGTCTGTGAGCTTCATGCACCCAACTGTGCTGATCTGAATCTAACATTTCCTTGTCACACTTCTTCATCAAACATTAAAAATATGATTAGTTCTAAATGAAGCTGGGCAAGAGGGAAATAGACTTAAATGAACTGTAACACCGATAAGCAGGCTCCAGTCTCTGAGGAATTTACCATTTCATGGGCAGATTTTTAACAGTATGAGCCACATAACTCAAAGCCAGTGCAAAACACAACAAAACACTGTTCCACCCAGCTCATACATCCAAGCACCACAAGAACAGATGATTTCACAGCTTATGAACACAATAAACACTTTTATGGTGGTCCATGGATATGTAAAAGACTTCAAATATGTCTCAGTAACACACAGCTATAAAAAAAGAAGAGTTTGTGTTTTTTTTAAGCATAGTTTAAATAACTTTGCTCATGGCTGTTAAAAAAGTAGAAAAGAAGATAAGTGATATTAATAGTACAGACAAGGATCCAAAATATTACAGTTGGCTGGAAATGAAGCAGATGTGAAGAGCCCACATCATTGCAATAAAGAAGTGGAAAAATCTGATGAACTCAATGTTAATGACTCCAGCAGCCGCATGGCTGCTACACTCTGCTTTTTTCACATTTTGAGGACATTTGAAACAATTCCCAGTGTTATCTGGTCTGAATCACTGACAGGAGGGAGAAAAGAAAAGAAAGATTATAAACGAGTAGGCCATATCAGTAACACTTATCTTGGGAATGGAAAAGCTTGCCTAGCACCTTGTCTTGGTAGAAGATAAACCTCAAGGCTAATTTTACACTGTTTTCCCAGCACTCTTTAGAACTCAGTAAACTGATGGGAGGAGCAAAGGGAGAAGAAATCATATGTGTATGGTAGAAAACACCACAGGGGTGCTGACCTGGATCTCAGTAACTTGTGAAGAAAAGCTTAACAAAGAACAAAGCAATTTCATGCAGTTTCACAGAGAAGGAACATAGCACCGTGTAACACATATTGATTGAAAATACAAATGACAAGACCACAGTAGCTTTGACTAACACATGAAACTGGGACATTTCAGGCTCTGAGTTCCTTCACCAAAGCAGACCCCTTTTCCCAAATGCATCAGCTGGTCCAATTAAAAAAAAAAGTACCAATGCTACATTTGCTACTTCACCATGCTTGGTTTCTTATCTCTCTCCCAGATGTTCCCCAGAAAATTTAATGAACAAAATACTGGTTTAAAATGAATTCCAGACCTCATATCTTCACCAGCTTAAACTAACTGGGAACTGGTTTTGAAGCAGACTTTGTTAAGTAGAGTCTTCTGGATGTGGATGGTTTCAGCGCATTCCCTGGGACCACCCCTCTCCTCAAAGTCAAAACCATGTCTTTAGACTCTCCAGCACTGGGGGGCTGATCTTCCCACACAGCACTTCCCATTCTGAACAATGCAGGGAAAACCTCATTTTTGCCTCTCAGCCCTGACCACACACACCAGAATAAGGTTTGTGAGTGTTCAGAAGGAAATATTCAACTTCTGTCTTCCCATGACTCTGCCCTAAGAGCTATAGCTGGCACACACCAGCTCTAATTCTGCTCAGGAACCCAGGAATTTCATAAAAGCACTGCCAGAGAGCTGAACTGTGCTTGTCAAAATGTACTGTGTATGATGGGAAAAGAAGTTACCCTACAACAAGTCCTTCAGCCTGTCTTTCTCAAGCACCACTGAGGGAGGACAGTACACGAACATGTCAGAACAGCTCCTCCGTAACTGCAACCTACTTTCAGTCGCTTCAGCTGCTGCCAAACCCAGCCTCTCTGCCTTCCTTCTACAGGAACACATTTCTAGGTTTTTGCTGGTTGTTTTTTTTTTTTTTCTTAAAACAACTGTGTGGTTTCATACCAAAGCTAGAGCCAGCTGTCAAGAGTTTCAGATCCTTGTAGGCTGACATTCTTCAGAGCAACTGCACAAATAAATCTTTGCACTGTTCGTCTACAAAACAACGACCAGGTCTGGTCTTGCATAACCTACCAAGGAAAGAAGTATCTGCAGTTGTGCTCCGAGACATTTTATACTTGAGATACTGAAAAAAGAAATATTTACCAAACCGCCCTAGTGACAAGGCAGAAGCAGAAAGCAGGTGCTGCTGGGTCGCAGCTGCATCAGGTATGGGAAGACCAGGAGGTTTATGTGCACCACGCAAAGGAGAGCAGGTCTGAACGCTGATTTATTGTGGGAGATCACAACACGACTCACCTAGAGATTTAGCTCTCAGGCAAAAACCACCTGAGGGAAATCCCCCCTAGCCCGCTATGTCACTCCTCAAGCGCAGCAGACCCCCAGAATACAAGTCCCCTCCTGCCAGACGCTACAGCTGCCGGACACGAGTGAGGCTGAACAGAACCAGCCTAAAGCCGCACGGTCCCGCTCCCGGGGTCGGCAGCAGCCCCTGGGGGTGCAGGGCCGCCCCCAGGCCGTGGCACAGCAGGATCCGGGCCGGAGCCCCCGCGGCCGCGGCTGCTGCATCATCCCCGGCGCGGCCCGGCCGCCCTCCCCCCGCACAGCCCCGCGGCCGCGGCCCCGCCGCCCCGGCCCGCGGCCCTCGCTCACCTGCGGGATGCCCGGGGCGCCGGCGCCACCGCCACCGCCACCGCCACCGCCACCGCCCCCGCCCCAGGCCGGGCTGCCGGGAAGGGCCGCGGGCCCCGAGCGGAGCGGGGAAGAGGCGGAGGAGCGGCGGGTGCCGCGCAGGCCGGGGGAGGAGCGGGGGCCGGGCCCGGCGGGGCGGGGCGGGGCGGGGAGGGACCGAGCGGAGGAGGCGGCGGCGGCACCGACCCCGCGGGGTCCCGGGGTCGGGACCGAGGGCTCCCCGAGCAGTCGGGGCTCAGCCTCAGGGCCGGTGCTAGAGGGGCGAACCGCCGCTCGTTCGGCCGGGGACCCAACAGAGCGGCTCGGTGCCTTGGTCAGCGGGGAGCAGCCGGCTGAAGGAGCCGCGTCCCGCCCCAAGGGCTGGGCTGCAAACCCGGGTGTGGGACCCACGCTCCCCACGGCGCCTTCTCCCCACGGCGTCCCTGACAGGCACCGGCCACCGGCGGAGGCTGCGCTGCTGGGACTGCGAGAAATGGACCGAGCCTCGTGACTTACACGAGGTGTTCGCAGAAAAGACAGGGGGTGGCCCGGAGTAAGGGGGGTGACACGAGGGCTCCCGGCCCGGTCCGGGAGGGCACGGGGCGCTGCGGTTCCCGCTCGCCGGCCCCGCGGCTCCTGCCCGGCCGAGGTGCGGGCACAGGGGCGGTGCCGCCCGGCCTCGTCGCGGGGCTGTGGCGTCATCGCGGCGCAGCAGCGGCAGGGACGCGGCCGTGTGGCGGCAGCCGCAGCGATGCCGGGCCAGAAATCCTTCCGGCGGCGCAGGGAGGACGAGGACGAGGAGGAGGAGGATGAGCAGCTCGCCGAGGAGGTCAGGTGGGTCGGGCGCCGGCGGGGAACTGGGCCGGGCCCAGCGGGAAGCGCAACCGCGCCCGGCCCTGCGGCGGTCGAGGGGCAGGACGGGACCCGTGCCTGCTTTGGCCCAGCAGTGCGGTGTCCGGGTGTCACCACATCGTGTCCTGTCATATCGGCACGTACGGCTGTGCTGGGGGCGGTGACGTCACGTCACAGTGCAATGTTGAACCGCGGTGTTGTGGCGTGACGTCAGAGCGTGCGTCACAGCCTTACGTGACCCCAGAAGTTGTGAATTCCTCTCAGTTTAGGGAGAAACTCTTCAGATTTCAATTCACCATCAACTTTCTTCAGAGTCACTCATGCCTGGATGTATTTTGGCTCATCCTTCCCAAACTGGCTTCTTCTTCAAGCCTTTCAGTGTTTGGTGCTGCCTTTCTAAGGCATCAGAAAGGAACAAATCCGCCAAGTTTTTAGGTTTTTTCTGACTGCGTGGGATTGCTTAAATAAATAGAAAATACCTACTTAACTGGAAACCCAAAAAGTGGATGCTGATATGCAGAGGTTTAGGGCAAAATTGAGTAGAAAATTCTGTATTAACTGCAGAAAATAAAATTAATTAATTTAAACCAAAGCATCAAGTACTAAGTCAAATGTATTTTTTTCTTTAGGTTAAAACTTGAGGAAGCCAAAGAAGTTCAGAGCCTCAGAAAGCGGCCCAATGGGGTGAGGTAAGGGATGGCACTGCGGAGGGGAAACTGAGTTTTGTGCAGGGGTGTGATGTGACAGTCAGTTTCTCTCTTGTCATCTGCCTCCTTCCCGTACAAACCATCGTGTCAGACACTGCCAAAATTATGTTCCTGACAGAGGAGTTTCTATGTTAAAGCCTGAGGATGGAAAAGACAGGGAGACTTAGAGAGGGATAAAGCAATGCAGTATTGTGTTTTCTTCTGAATTTTATCTTTCTTTATCTGCCTCACCAGTGCTGTAGCTCTGCTAGTGGGAGAGAAGCTGCAAGAAGAAGCCACACTTGTGGTAAGTGCTGGACAGCTCCATCACCTCGGGGCTCAGGTGTGATGGTGTGAGAACACTGACTGTCAGTCCAGCCTGGGGCAGGACTGGTGTCACAGCTCAATCCCTAAATGTTTCCTGTGGTTTTATCCAGATTTTTGAAGACTAGCATTAAACTAGAGGGAAGCTTCAGGCGTTTTTGTTATTTCTTGTTTTACAGGATGACCCATTTAAGATAAAATCTGGGGGAATGGTGGACATGAAGAAGCTGAAAGAAAGAGGCAAGGATAGGTAAGTGCATGTGAGCTCTGAAAATCTCTCCCTGGATGAGTATTTAATGACAACTGGTAATTAATTAACCAGAGGTTGTGTCCCTTTGAAGAGTTTCATATAATGCAGTCTGGCTAGTTACTTTTGCTCTGACTTGTTAAATTACTTTTTAAAAACCCACTACACACCTCTCCCAAAAAACCCAAACAGCCAACAAAAAATCACCAAAACCTGTAAACATTGTGGTTTCCACTTAGAATTAATGAAGAGGAGGATCTGAACTTGGGAACTTCCTTCTCAGCAGAAACCAACAGGCGGGATGAAGACGCTGACATGTGAGTCGTGCTGTGTTGTGTCTCTGGTGCTGAATCAGGCTGGGTGGCCCCTCACCATTTATTTTTTTATGTTGTGGATTCTGAGTAGTCCCAGGACGTCTTCCCAGTTCTCACTGAAAGTTTCCCTTGCCCTTTCACTTCCTGCCTCCTGGACCTGAGAAGGCTTTTCCATGGGCAAAGCTAGGAGGTGCCAAACAGCCAGTTTGGCACTAAATCCCAGTGGGAGCCTTCCCTGCTGGCTGTTAAAGACCTTGGAGGATCTGATTGTTTCTTGGACAATTAATTCTTGCTGCTTATATTAGCTGAGTGCTTTTGGAGAGATAATTCTTTTCTCTCTCCCAGCTGTCAGCACAGGGATGCAGCAGTGCTGGAGCAGAGTACAGGAACAGAATTAAATGCCCTGTCCCCTGTGTGCTGCTGTTTAGGATGAAGTACATTGAGACTGAACTGAAGAAGAGAAAGGGGATTGTGGAGAACGAGGAGCAGAAGGTGAAGCTTAAGAATGCTGAGGACTCCCTGTACGAGCTGCCAGAGAACATCCGTGTCTCCTCTGCCAAGAAGACTGAGGAGATGTTGTCCAACCAGATGCTGAGTGGCATTCCTGAAGTGGACCTGGGGATCGAGTATGTGTGTCACACATCTGTGGCTGCTGGCCAGGGCTGCCAGGATGAGCAGCTGTTGCTATGCCTGGATTGCACATCCCCAGTTTGGGGTGGGGTGGGATTGAGCCTTGTTCTGGATTGGTCCTGCACAGCCCCAGGGCTCGGTGCAGCCCCATCCTGTGACTTCTGGGAAAAGGCTCTTCTGTGACCTGACCCCAGCAGCTTTCTGCAGGACCCTTTTGTGTCCTGCACTGAAGCGATGCACCAAGATAGGAGCTTCCATTTTGCCTTTGAAACAAAGTGTCTGTTTCTATGGCACTGCCCCCTCTCTCAAAAATTGCATCAGAGCCACAGCAGTGCTGTTACTGTCCTCCAATTCCATGCACGTAGCACTTCTGGGCCTGCTACCCTTTCTAACTATGAATTTGTTGGGTTTTTTTTTTCTTCTAGTGCAAAAATAAAAAACATCATCTCAACTGAAGAGGCCAAGGCCAAGCTGCTGGCAGAGCAGCAGAACAAAAAGAAAGACAGTGAAACTTCCTTTGTTCCCACCAACATGGCTGTTAATTATGTCCAGCACAACAGATGTAAGTCTCGAGTGTCCCTCCTGACCCAGCTGGGACAGAGAAATTATGTATCCATGTATCAGCGTGTCAGGATTGCTTTTCCTGATATACTCAGACCCTGTCTGGCCTGGTTTTTTACTTCTGCCCATCAGTGAGGAGAGGGATGTATTTCTCATGGCTGGGCTTTCTGAACTCCCAGCTGACACTGTCTCATAAATTTCAAGATGTTTTCTTTAAGCTGTGCCTTGTGTGCTGGAAATGATGGTGTGTGATGGAGAGACTCCAGTTTGCAGGCTGCCAGAGCAGACAGGTGGCCAAGGAAACACAGACTTTATTGGACAGTAGATGGGAATTAATTTCAGTGTGATGCTCTGATGCTGCAGACATCTAAAGGAAAGGCAGCCTTTTGCTGTGTCCTTCCATGCTTACAGGGGTGATGGGAATCAGGTTGGTGTGTTCTGATGGAAGTGAAGAGTGTTTGGGCCACTTGAAATAGTGCTGTTGAAATTTGCTCTGCCCCATCTTGCCTAGTTAGCCATAGAAACCAAATCCAAGAAGGGTGGTTCTCTGAGTTTCTGTTCTTTCTGGTAAAGATGACTTATAACACAGGCCATAGAAATATATCCATGTGGATAAAAGTGCTCCAGATAATGTTCCTTACCTGACGTTTTCTTTCTTGCAGTTTATCACGAGGAGCTGAATGCTCCAGTGCGAAGGAATAAGGAGGAGCCAAAGCCGCGCCCGCTGAGGGTGGGGGACACGGAGAGGCCGGAGCCTGAGCGTAAGTTCCACCCCTGAATGGTTGTAAGGAGACACTGAAACTCTTCAAGGGTCTTCAGAGAGCCTGAGCGTGAGTTCCACACCTGAATGGTTGTAAGGAGACACTTCTTCTAGATTGTTCTCTACAGAGAACAATCTGGCTCTGCTTTCCTGTTCTCTGAGTGCCCTGAGGCAGTGGGAGTGAAGCAATCCAAGTCCAAGAGCTGCTGCACCTCTAGGTCACATCTGAACTCTGGATGATGTCTGTAGAGACAGACATCCATCCTCCAGCTCAGGGGTGGAGTGGTGAAGGTCACAACTGAAGTGTTGCCAAAGCTACCTGACAGAGGTTTGGTGGAATAGCAAAGGGTGTAAGGCAGTGACCTCACATCATAAGGGGCTGTCTAAGGGAGGTGGCAGAGTTCAGGAAATGTTTCCTGTGAAAGGACAGGGGTATGAAATTGTCTTCTCTTTCTTTTGAAGGGTCTCCTCCAAATCGCAAACGTCCCCTCAATGAAAAAGCCACGGACGATTATCACTATGAGAAGTTCAAGAAGATGAACAGGCGATACTGACGAATGTGGACTGAAGCCTCTGGAGCTGTTCCTATTTTCCACTGATAAAGGATTTTGTGTCAGTGACCTGCAATGGATGTTGGGAACAGTCACTACCTTCAGATGCTGATGTTATCTACGAAGTTCTTCCTGTGAGATCTTGTAGTAAATCAGTTTGCAGGTGATTGTGAGCTCTTTGGTTGGTGTAACTTTGTATATAAATATGTTCTTATAAATGAAGTTTTTTAATGGAAAATGAGCTTTCATGGTTGGTAATTTTTGGTGAGGAAACAAAGTGGCTTTTATAGATTTTTCTTTTCACCATCTTAATACTGAAACAAAGAGATCCTTTAAAAGCAGCAATGTTGCTTGCTTTGTAAATGTAAAGCTCTTGGGAACTTGTCTTCTTGTCCATGTCTTCCGCAGAAGTGCAGTGTGGGTATTTGTATTTAAGATTTGTAACTTGAGAATAGTAAAAGTAGTTTTCAAGTTATTGTAGCATTTTTTCTTCTGGAATTCATGCTGATGGGTTTTTCCTGGTTTGTGGGTTCTCCTGGTGCTGATGTCCAGATTGTCCCATCGCTCAAAAGTGACAATTCCAGGGTGGGAAGGTACAAACCTCAGATTTCACTTTTTCTCAGAAAAGGGGAAGAATTTCCATGCCAGGCCAGGGGCGAGTTTGCCCCTGAGCTTGTACCCTGTGTAGGTCAGTGGAAGATCCCTTGAACAGGTAGCTTTAAGCTGAGACAGGGAAGATTTGATTTAGATTTGATATTAGAAACAAAATTTTTCACTGTTTGGGTGGTCAGGCTTTGGAATAGGGTATGCAGGGAGGTGGTGGAGCAGCATTCCTGGAAGCGTCGGGGTGTGGGTTTTAGTGGCTTAGGGGTTACAGTGGCTGTGCTGGATGGACGGTTGGACATGATGCTGTTAAAGGTCTCTTCTAACCATGATGATTCTTTGATCCCTCTATTCTAACACCCTGCGGCACAGCCACAAAATGTAATATTTAATAACAGCACTGCGCTCCCGGCCGCGGCGGGTCCCCCCCCGCCAACATGGCGGCGGCACCTCAGCCCCTCAGCGCCGGCCGCGCCCGTTCCCGCCCCAACATGGCGGCCGCCCCTCAGCGCCGGCCCCGCCTCTCCCCGCACCCGCCATGGCGGCGGCGGAAGCGGCGCCGAGGGGCGGAAGCGGCTGCCGGGCGGCTGGGCCGGGCGGGCAATGAAGCTGCGGCGGGGCGCGCTGCGGGCGGCCCTGGCGTTGGTGCTGCTGCCGCTCCTCACGCCGGCGGGCGCCGTGGAGCCCATCAGCGTGGGACTCGCCATCGCGGGCGCCGCTGCCTCGGCCCTCACCGGCTTCATCTCCTACCCGCGGCTCTACTGCTACTTCAGGGAGTGCTGCCTGCAGCGGCACGACCCGCGCGCCGCCGCCGGTGCGGGACGGGGATGGGCTGAGGGGAGGTGGCGGGAGGGCGCCGGGGCAGCGGCGGCCCCGGGAGCCGGGCAGAGCCCGCGGGGCCTTCCCGTGGGCCGCCGCTCCAGCCCGGCCCTTTGGCCCCTGCCCGGGGCTGGCGGACGCCACCGGGGGCCGGGTGAGCCCGCGCCCGGCCCGCTCCCCGCCGCTGACAGTGTGGTCTCTCCATGCAGCTCTGCAGCAGAATTTGGACAAGAAGCTGTTCGGGCAGCACTTGGTGAGCAAGGTGGTTGTAAAAGCCGTGAGGGGTTTCTTGAACAATACCAACGCCAAAAAGCCCCTGGCGCTTTCCTTGCACGGGTGGACTGGAACAGGCAAAAACTTTGTCAGTAAGATCGTCGCCGAAAGCATTTATAAAAGAGGTCTGCAGAGTAAATATGTCCATCAGTTCGTGGCAACTTTACACTTCCCTCACGCTCACAGCATCAATCTCTACAAGGTAAGAATGAGCTGTGCTGCAATGAGTTGTAAATGTCACGGCATGGTCGGTACATCAGATCTAAATGTTATTTTATATACTAGCATGTATGCTGTGCCAGTTTTGTGATCTTCTGTACAGAACTGTGTAGATCCTAACATCCATCAGGATGCAATCTTCTGTACAGAACTGTACTAACATCCACCAGGATTGGATTTCCTGTGAATGTGAAGTTTTTTGCGTGTGTTTTGAGCCTCTCTTTAGGGAAGAGTGATATGGTTTAATTTTCATTCTGCACTTTGTTTAGAGTTGGGACTGACTTAAGGATAAACATGATTCCTGGTTAGGTGATGTGTTGTTGTGCACTGCAAAAAAACCAAATAGTTCATGACTCTGGGAAACAACCCAGTGACCCCCAGGTTTGTCAGGCACCATGGCAAGCTTGAACTGGCTCTCTGAGGCATCATTGTCTATACTACTGGACACTTAGCAGATTATTTCATTTTCTATGGATCCATTTCCAAGCTGTAAAGCAAAATCACAAAATACTGTGCTGTCAGAAAGGTACAGGTAAATGTATTTGGAATTGTCAGTTCTGTAGGCAGGGAGATGCATCCGAGCTACTGCTCCATGCTGTTTTATGTTTTTTCTGTTCTGACTTTGTTCACTGCACAGTTTGAATGAGTACTACTGTCTTGTACTGCGTGTTTATATTCAGTTTGTATGTGTTAAAAATAGGAACAGGATGGTACACAAACCTGATTTCCAAATGGAGGAAATAGACATTTTCTCTTTTACAACTTATTTCCGCCCTTCTTTTAACTGAGCCATATTGAAATATAATGATGTTTTTCTGCACTTGTTGTGAGGTGACTACACTTGGGAAATTTGCTGCCTGAGGCAGTAGGAGGAAGTATTGCTGCTTATCCCCAATCCACCTGCAGTTCAGGGACCGAGCAGAATAAATTAGAAAGTGATGAATCACTGAAAATAGTCAGAACAGTTATTTCTCATTCATCTACCAGCACATCAACCCTTTTCCCCCCAGTTAATGTATTATTGATCTTGACTGTAATACTCAAGGTGAAAATGCAATGCTTAAGTGAGAGACTCTTTCAATGCTGTTAAGTATTAGCCTTTCTGGACAGCAGTGTTGCAAGAAGGACTTGTAATTGTCTTCATTTAACTTCTGATTGATCAAAACACAGTTTAATTTTGTTTCTCCTTCTGCCATGATGGCAGGTGCAATTTCTCACTGCTGCTGGGTAGCAAATTTAATATTGCTTATATTAAGGTTGTTTAGACCAAAGTGCTGCCAAAAGTCATCATCTGACTTGTGTGGCTGTTCCTTGGTGGGACCCATTTTTTGTCCTACTATGCACTTTCATTTTTGCTTTTCATATGAATATCTAGGAGAATTTCTGCTTCTCCTATCCTGTCTCTTGGTATCTTGTTTTAGTCAAGGAGCCAAAGCTATTAAAATGACACCACTGAAACAACTTCTTCAGGACAAAGTTCCATAAACAGCAAGTGCTATTTTTTTTTTCTGTCTTTTCAACACAAACTCAGCATCTTTCACTTTTATGGCACTCAGGACCAGCTGCAGTCGTGGATTCGGGGAAATGTGAGCGTCTGTCCTCGGTCACTCTTCATATTTGATGAAATGGATAAAATGCATGCAGGGCTCATTGACTCCATCAAGCCCTTCCTGGACTACTATGAGCTGCTGGATGGGGTGTCCTACAGACAAGCCATCTTCATCTTCCTCAGGTAAACAGTGGCTTCTCAGGGTTGCTGTTCTGTACACTCCAGGCTTTTACTTCATAACTTCAACTTTTAAAACTACCCCCAGATGCAATCTCTGTTTTCTCTTTACTTAGCAATGCAGGAGCTGAAAAGATAACAGAGGTAGCACTAGATTTCTGGAGAAATGGGAGGACAAGGGAAGACATCCAGCTCACAGATATCCAAAATGCACTCTCTGTGTCTGTCTTCAACAACAAAAATAGTGAGTAAAGCTGGGATTGCTTTTGAGATGGTGAAAGTTACACAAAAGGGATGGGCTGCATTTAGCTGCATTTTTACAAGCTATGGTTTCTTCTGATGTGGCCTCCAGTTTTTGGCTTGTGAGGAGCAAAAATGCAGTTTTGGGGCCTGCAGTTGGCTCCCAGGATGGGTGAAGATTCAGGAGCTCATTGTGCTCCTTGGCCACCAGCCTGTTTCCTGCACATTTTGGGGCAAGTGCTTCACAGGTTTCCTCACATAGAACCTGTGGTGAAAAAAGGTATTAACATAATTATGCTCTGAAATTAGCATTGGAAGCAAACCCACTGTACTTCTTAAAAAGTTTAGATACAAGCTCCAAAAGAAGGAGTAAGAAATCTGGTCTGGGAGAGCTGATAAGAGAGAGAAAATCTGTCCCTCTGTAGATGAGAGAGGGAAAGGTATGAGACCAGCACCTGGAGAGCAAGGCTCAAGCACAGTCAAAATTCATTCATTCAGCCTAAAGGACCACATTTATGTGTCTGTCCAAAATTTTATGCACAGAGTAACATGGGAGGGGGGCTTGTATTGACTTGTGCATTATAGTGCCTAAAATCCTAGATGAATTTTTAGCTGTGATCTGCCCCTTGCTCCCACTCAACCTGTGGTAGTGTTTAACTAGAGAAATACTAACAAACCTCTTTCCCTTTGCAGGTGGGTTTTGGCACAGCACCTTGATTGACAGAAACCTCATTGACTACTTCATTCCTTTCCTGCCTCTGGAGTACAAACATGTGAAAATGTGTGTCAGGGTTGAGATTGAGTCTCGTGGCTACGCTGTGGATGAAGACATTGTGAGCAGGATAGCTGAGGAGATGACCTACTTCCCCAGAGAGGAGAGAATCTATTCAGATAAAGGATGTAAAACTGTGGATGCAAAGCTGGATTATTATTATGACTTCTAATGCTTTATTGCTACAACCTGCAAAGAAGCAAATTTAACTTAATCACAAAGTGGGGGACCTGAGACATTTCGTTTTTAAGTACTTTTTAAAGAAAGGAACACTATTTTTTAACTGGTGTGTAAATAAGCAGCAGTGCCTCTGCATTTTTGTCACCATCACAGCTCCTGAGTGCTTCAGCCCTGTGCTGTGAAGGTAAGAAGGAACTGCTTTGGGAATTCCTGGATCTGGCAGGGCTCAAGACTTGAATCATGTGGTGATCGTCGGAAGCCCTTGGCAGATTCTTGACAGGTATAGAAGGATTGAGACTATAACCTAATTTTAATTTGATTTTGCTCTGATGTGGATGATCTCTAGACAATATGGAGAATTTTAATCAAAGTTCCTGTGTCTCTGAAAGCCTTCGTTGGTCCTGTGTGGGAATATGCATTAAAAATAGAACATGTGTCTTTTTGCCTTGAACAGCTTGAGCCCAGTAAAGACATGGGGGGATTCTGGAATTTAAAAATCTGGGCATACAGTGCCATTGTCTTTTTCAAAACTGATGTCTAATTTAGTGTCAAACCAAGAATATAAAACTCTTTGTTGTGAATAGTGTTCAGAGAGCAGAGTTAATATCACAAGGAAGTGAGTTAAGATCCATAAATGCCACAGTGGTGTACTTAGTTCCTATTTTAGGTCAGCCTTTATGTTGCCCACAGCAGGTTCTCCCAGAAGTGATCTCAGGAGGGAGAACTGTGCTCTGAGAGTGGTGAGTCAGCTTCATGGAAAAGCTGCAACGTCATGGGAAACGTGTACAGATTAAATTTTACATCATGGAAATTGAAAAGAGGTTTCTCTTCCTCACTTACACGTTGAATTCAGGGGTCAGCTTCCAGGGATTTCTCTTTTTCATCTTCTCACCATACTGTGTGCCTTGAGGCAGGGATGGAGGCAGATCTAAAGGCATTTGAAAAAAGAAATAACCCATAAAATGTGTCCACTGAAGTTACTGTGAAGGGTGCCAGACTTGTTTCTTAATGTGAGCACTGCAGAGGCTTTTTACATTCCAGTTGCTGTTCAAAATAAACTTTTCTCATCAGAAATGTATTTCTTAGCTACCTTCTGGTGTTCTTTGCATTCAGTGATTTGATACTGAGTTTGCACAAGTTTATTCCATGTTGAGGAAGAGCACCCTGCATTCCTGGCTGTTCCAGCTGTGCTTGAGTACAGGTTCTGCTTCTGCAGTTCAAAGGGCAGAGATAGGAGATGTGACTGTGCTACCTGGTGAAACAAATCAAGCTTGGAATGGAAACTGCACTTCTGGACTGTTTATACTAATTACAGCCATGTGGTTTTTGTAGAGGCAGACTTCCTAGATGCATGTGTGCTCAATAAGGATGAACTTGTCTTGTAGAGACCAGTTAAAACCCTGCTGCTCACCTCCTCCTCCCACTGTGGTACCACTGCCTGAACAGTGCAGGCTCTGTTTGAAGCCACCCACATTTTCAGTGGCAGCATCTTGGAGTTTTCTCTGCAAGGGGGAAGAAGGGGCCAGTGAGGCTCCAACTGTCCTTGCTCTGAAAGTGTGTGATATACAAATTATCAACTCTACTATTTGTCAGCAAATGAGTGCTTTGAACTCAGGTATTTATCTGTTTGACTTCCTGATTATAGCAAATACCTGGCTAATGGGAAAAAGCAGATGTAATGATGATAAACTTGTGCTGTGGTCTGGTACCAAGAGAATCAGTACAACCAAGCTGTGTTGTGACTAAGATAGCTCTGGAACTCTCTTGGTTCTGCCTTATGCATTGCTAGTCAGTATTTCTCACAGCCCTGAATTGCCCAGGGTAGATGGAAGCTTCCTCTGGAGAGCAGGAATGATGTGGAAGGGGTGGAGACTGCCTCTGTTTAATCTCTCTCCTGTTCTGCAGACCTGGCCAGGAGCAGCTCTATTGGGTAAAAGACAGCTGTGCCTGAAATCACTCCCAGATTTGATCCTTCTGATCCTGTTGTTATTCCTTCTCTGTATGGTTTCAGAGCTAAGGTACTCACTCTTTCTTTGGCCATTATTCTGTTTAATAGGCCATTTAAGGCTGGATCAGACAACTTGAAGTGGCATTTGGGAGAGATCCAGAGGAACAGTCCATTGGCCAGGTGAGAGGAGCTGAGCAGGCCCAAGAGTAAATTCTGTTCTTGCCAGAGTCCAGGACAAGCAGCTGCTGCTTTAGTTCAGCTTTCTGCAGGGAGTATTCTGAGATCTCACACTGCTGATAGAATCAGAGGCCGTGGTTTAAATCCACTGAAATAGGAAGTGCTGCTGTCCTGCCAGCCAGAGGCAGCCTGGCCCCAGAGCCTGGGGTGCCCAGGGAGGACAAGCAGCTGAGCTGTGCCAGGAGGGTGAAGTCCAAGTGAACAGCAGAGCCTGTGCTTCCCAGGGGCTCCCTGACATTCCCTGGTGCATCCTTAGAGCACAACACGTGGGGCACAAGTGCCCCTGCAGCGAGGTGAGAGCTGCAGCCAACACCTGCCCCACACTTACAAAGGAAGTGTAACAGAAACGTGCAGTGCAGCTTTCTAGTACTGTCCTGTATCTGAAAATTATTAACCAAGAGAGAAGAAGTAGCTTAGGATTTATTCCAACTGCAGTACAGTAGTATTTAGTGTTTTGAAATAGCACAAATATTTTCTTTTTGGAGTAAGTGAAACTGGATGCAGCATATACAACTAGGAATAAATCAGTTAGTAGGGAAAACATCACACTGAAAAGTGACAGTCCAATGTCCCAAGGTTAATGGCTTGCTAGTGTTTGGCTCTGGAGATTGCATCACTGTGAACAGTTTGCCAACGTTTGACAAACTCCAGTGGGGCTGTAAAAGGCAATCAACACTTCAAATTTAGAGCTTAACGTGAGTGCTAAACTCTCTGTTGTAAT
Source organism: Molothrus aeneus (assembly GCF_037042795.1). NCBI lineage: Eukaryota > Metazoa > Chordata > Aves > Passeriformes > Icteridae > Molothrus > Molothrus aeneus. Next base: position 6,410,970 of record NC_089664.1, on the reverse strand, counting down.
TTGAATTAACATAATTGTAATGAGACCCATAATTAGCATTACCTCTTAAAGGAAGTTTAAGAACAAGTGAGGGAATAGATGATGCAGCATAAAAACAGCCCCCTCCCTTGTACCAATTTAAAACCACAGTACAACCAACAAAGTGAAAGGCACTTCTGTCTTGCATTACAACAGTTGATACACAAGCAATGGGAGACTAAGAGTTAAAGCTTGCAACAGCGTTTAAACCCAGCCTCCCCACTGGGTGAAGGTTAAATTGATCTTTTCCAGCTTCTTAACTCATCACTCACCCTTTCACACAGGCATTCTTTTATAAAACTAACTAGTGAGGTATAGGCTTGTTGCTGTTGTTTACATTTCAGCATAAAAATACACTATTAAAATAATTTCTTCCATTCAAGTGTCTTCCAAGCAAGGTGAGAGCAGCATGATCCACACCTTGACCAGTAGGAGCAGCAGGGAGGGACTACTAAAGACCTCACAGACTTCAGGCCCAGGAGCCCACACAGATTAATCTGACAAACAGTTGAATTCTCATGATTGATTTTTCTGCTTAAGTACAAAGACTGGCCTAGTATGTTGTAACAGATCTCTCAGATGGGTCCCTCAGTTTAGGAAGACCTGGAGTCACAAATTTACTTAGTCCCTTTAAAGAATAGTTTAACAATTTATTTTTCCCCAAGGAAACATGGGGCAAGCTCTTACTTCCTCCTCCTCTGCCCTCTGTCTATTATTTAGTAATACATTTTAGGAGGTCATAATGACTTCCCATATTTCTGTACTAGGAGATGGAGGATGTGCCCAGCTGAGGCACAGGAAGATTTCTACCATATCATCATCTTACTGCAATGCACCAAGGAGTTGCAGACCCTTGCAGACATGATCACAGTTCAGAACACAGCACACATCCCTCCATTTCACTGGGAATGTGAACAGGACCATGTACATGGAACAGAGTACAACTATCTGGAAAAATTCCTGTTTTCCTTTGTTCCAATCTAATTTATGTGGAAAGAGGAATTAAATACTTTATAATCCCAGCACTTGGAAGAATAAAGCAGGAGAGGCTGTATCCAGTGCTGTGTGTCACACTAGAAATTATCTACAGACTAAAAGAAAACTAAAGGGGGCAACAGTGGGATAGCAGCCAGTTCAGAGATGAACAGGCTGGATGGGACTATGAGTGACCTGATTCAGTGGAAAGTGTCCCTGCCCATGGCAGAGGATGTCACTAGATGATCTCTAAGTCCCAATTCTATATTAAGTTAAAAAAAAAAAACCAAAATCAAAAAAAACCAACCAAACACACAAGCTACAAAGCCCATACAGCTCACTCTGGTATTTTCACCATACTCCCTGCAACAGTAAAAAAGTGTAAGTGCAAATACACAGATTTCCAAAAGGTCTGAAAGTGCTGTGGAGACTCAAAGTGGAAATCAACCCCTGGTGTTGGTATCTCTCATCACAAAGTCTTCATGAATATCCAGCTTGGCCTGTACAGTCTTGCAGCCTTTGTCAGAGTAGATCCTCTGCTCCTTGGGGAAATAGGTCATCTCATCTGCCACCTCCTGAACAATCTTCTCATCCACAGCATAGCCACGGGCTGCCATTTCAGCCCTGACACACATCTTCACATGCCTTTGCTCCAGGGGCAGGAAAGGGACAAAGTAGTCAATCAGGTTCCTGTCAATGATGCTGCTGTGCCACAGCCCACCTGGATAAATTGGGGGGGGAAAAAATCATAAGAAGGAGTTTTTCTAAACTTGATCCTGCATATGACAGCATCCACAAGCCAGGCTGGACTCACAGAGCAGTTTGTCTCAGCCCCTGAGGAATGAATTTCCCATTTTTGGGGCAAAGTGACTTACTATTCTTGTTGTTGAAGACTCCTACAGAGAGCAAGGGCTCCAGGTCTTTCAGCTGAATATCTTCCCTGCGCTTTCCACTTGCCCAGAAGTTAAGAGCTGCTTTGTTAATTAAATCACCACCTGCATTGCTGATCATAAAAGAAAAACACACAGTGGTGAAAAAGAGACACAAGAGAACCAGAATTTCTTTTGCAGCCTGTTACACATATTGCTAATCTCCTTGATATCAAACAAATAATCAAAAAGAATCCTGTAAGCCAAAATTTAGGGAAAGTGTCCAGTTCTTTAAGTAGACATCTGTGTGGTGGGTTGCCCCCAGCCAGCAGCCAAGCACTGACACAGCCACTTGCTTACTCCCTCCTGCCTCAGTGGGATGGAAGGAGAAGATAGGAAGAACAGAAGTCTGAAGACTTGTGGGTCAAGATAAAGGTGGTTTAATAGGAGGAGGAAAAAAAAAATCCAAGGAAGACTAAGGAAATCACTCACCACCCCCACAGTCAGACCAATGCCCAAATGCTGAAGAACCATCACCTTAAAGATGAAACCCATTTTTTTTCTCCAGCCCTGTTTTTATTGCTGAGCATGGCATGCCATAGTATTAAATATCCTCCTGGGCACTTCAGGTCAGCTGTCCCAGCTGTGTCCCCTCCCATCCTCCTGCCCAGCCCAGCCTACTGTGGGAAAAGCCTTGAAGCTTTGCAAACATCATCCAGAAACGGGCAAAACATTGGTGTGCTATCAACTCTCAGAGCCACAAATCCCAAACAGCACCAGACCAGCTGCTCTGAAGATATTTAACTCCATGCCAGCAAGGTCCAGTACTTGTACACCCATCCCAAAATGTGAACTCTCTTATGTCCTGTGCTCTGGGCCAGCTTCATGAGCCCAGCATGCTGCTGTGGCCATGCTCAGCATCAGACCTGCTCCACTACAGCCACAGGCACAAGTTCAGACTGTTCCCCACTGTCTTTGCACAGAGAATCTTCCCTCCTGACCAATTTTTTTTTGCTCTTCTTTGAATGAGGTGCCCAAGAAGCATCATTATCATCACAAATAAACAATCAGTATCTCAAAATGACAGAAATTGCTGCCACAGACCTGAGGAAGATGAAGATGGCTTTCCTGTAAGACACCCCATCAACCTCCTCATAATAGTCTAAGAAGGGCTTGATGGCATCAATGACACCTGGATGCATTTTGTCCATCTCATCAAAAATGAAGACAGAGGAGGGACAGGCACTGACATTGCCTCGAATCCAGTTCTGCAGCTGTTCCTGGAACAAGAGGTTGAAAGCCACTGAAAAACAAGGTCTTCACTGGATGTACTGCAAGATTCTTGTATATGACAGATTCTGGGGACACACTATCAAATTTCAGTATCCCACATTCACTGGCTGGTGAATGAAAGAGGAAAAAACCAAGAGAAAGGTATCACCCAACACATGCAGACCAATGTCCAGCCAGAGTTAGAGCAACAACCACCTTGGAAACCAATGCTCCCCCTTTTTTTCCTTCTTCAACCTCCATTTCTCCGGCTGAGCATGACAGGAGGTGGAATGGAATAGCTTTTTGGCCAGAGGGGGTCAGCTGTCCAGGCTGTGCCCCCTCCCCATCTCTTGCCCACCTCAACCTGCTCAATACCAGTGGAAAAAACTAGCAAGCTTTGAAGCTGTGCAAGCACTACTGTAATAGCCAAAGCACCACTGTGTTCTCAACATTATTAACACTGTTTCAGTCATAAATGCAAAACATGGCCCCGCGGGGGCTGTAGAGAAGGTGCCTTCCATCCCGGACAGCCAGGATAATGCAGCTGGGAAGGACAAACTCTCCTTGCAGCGAGCACGGGATTTAGCAGCAGATGGCATCAGTGAGAGGGTAGCGCTAGGAAATGGAAACTATCTTGGGTTTGATTTCTCGGCCTTTTACTTTATGCGTGAACTTCCCCTTCTCTATCCCTCCTAAGCAACAAGTTTGCAATTCCCAGCTGCACACCTCCAGCTGTCAGGAACATGAATCAGAATATTCTGAGTTAGAAAGGACCCACAAGGATCATCGAGTCCAACTTTTACTTGAATGGCCCGTACAGGGATCGAACTCACAACCTTGGCGTTATCAGCATCATGCTGAGCTCATCCCCGAGGGAACCTACGGGAGATGTGCAGGACACCCCGGCAGGGGTTCAGGGACCCACTGCGGGTAACCACCTCCTGCCCCTCCTCACCTTGTACAGCTTGACCTGGTCGTGGTGGGGGAAGTGCAGGGTGGCCAGGAAGAGATGCACGAACTTGCTGCGCAGGCCGGCGGGGTGGACCTGCTCCGCCAGGATCTGGCTGAGGAAGTTCTTGCCGGTGCCGGCCCAGCCGTGCAGCGACAGCATCAGCGGCTTCTTGGGGCTGGGGTTGTTGCTGAAGCCCAGCACCGCCTTCAGCACCACGTCCTTGGCCAGGTGCTGCCCGAAGAGCCTGTTGTCCAGCTGCGCCTTCAGCGCTGCGGGGAGAGGGACAGCTCAGCACCGCCGGTCACCGCGCACGCCCCGGGCCGCGCTGCCCAGTGACCGGCCCGAGCTCGGGGGCAGCCCGGCCGCCCCCAGCCCCCGCCGTACCGGTGGCGTTGAGGCGCTGCCCGGCGCGGGGGCAGCACTCCACGTAGCTGCAGTAGAACCTGGGGTACGACAGGTAGCCGGTGAGCGCCGAGGCCACGCCGATGGCCAGGCCCACGCTGAGCGGCTCCAGCGCCGCCAGCCCCGGGAGCAGCACCCACAGCAGCGGCACCGAGCGCGCCATGGCGGCCCCGAGCGCGCGCGCGCCGCTCCCGCCGCGCCTGCGCGCCCCGCGCGTCCCCGCCCCGTGAGGGGCCGCCGCCATCTTTGTGCCGGGCAGAGGTCCCGGATCCCGGACCTGCTGCCAGCTCCGCCGGGAAATGAAACACCAATACCGGCTCTTTGCTAGCGACGGAGCCTTGCTTCAGTCTGGCCAGGCGGGCCAAATTGCAGCCTCCACATATACACAAAGTTTTTTTACTCATTTATACTGTTTTAACAAGCAACAGAATTATTACTCATCGGTTCTAAATTACTTCATTTTCTTCCATTAGTTACTATTCTACCCTCTATTGCTTATTGATTCCTCTCTTCTTATGTTAATTAGTCCATAATTTTAGTCTGTTTAGTATCTTTTTCCTCTGGTAGGGACTCTACAATGAGTCTTTGCTAGTCTCTGACAAAATGTCCTTGTGGTCCATAATTTCTGCACTCCAGGTGGTCACCCTCAACAATACATATTTCTCTCTCAGGCTTTTCATTGAGGCATATCAGAGTTTACCAAAATGTAAAGTTTCAGTATTTTCCCAAGCTGTGTTCCCTGCCTGTCGATTCGTGTCATTGGCACCATTGGGAAGAGCCTGATCCACCTTCGTGGGTATTTAGATATTTACACACATTCATGAGGTCTATCAATGGCATTTGCCACCCTGATGGTGCCATAAACCAGCACAGCCCAATTCTGCCAATATAAACCAATAAATCAGCAAGGAAAATGCTCCGGTACTGCTCAGAGAAGCAAGACACACAATTTCTTGTGGGATAAAGAATATTAGGTTAGTGTGCCTTGTAGAATATAGAGATAGATTAGGGCTCTGCCCTGTAGAGCCGCTGTGGGTGGTGACCCTTATCTTCCACAAGCCCACCAAAAGAAGCTCTCACCACGCTGTGAAGGAACACCAGCTTGAACCCCGGGCCCTCCCCACTGCCTTACCTTTGAAATTCACGGTGCTATTCCTTTTGCAGCACTCCTGGAAGCGGCACTTGAGCCAGGAGTCGGAGGACAAGAGATGCCAAGCCATGAGAGCGCCTCCCGCAACCACCGAAGCGCTGAGAGGGTCAAAAGCCGGCGTCAGGGTGGGCACAAGAACAAAAATTACAACAGCCTTCAGGAGCTTCATGGTGGGAGCTGCCAGCCAGCCAGCTCAGCAGGAAAAGAAACCAAAACAGAAACCGCAGAAAAACTTCCTGGAGCGTGGAGCCTGGGACTGCTGAAAGGGGCTGGAAGCCAAGTCTCCTGTACGCTGGAGGTGTTAATGAGTTAACAGACTTATCACGCTGCTTCAGGAGAACTGAAAGTGTTGTGAACAGAGCACCGCATAGGCACAGTGAGAGTTTCACTAGGACAATCCCAGCTCTGATGGGAGGAGGACTGGAACCTCTCAGCATCTTAACCAAGGTGCTAATTGGGCTGGTGATTAACGGAGAACACAGAGATGCTTGTTTTGGGCTTAATTGCGAGTGGTCGTGCACACAACATTACACAGCCCGAGGATTTCCGCAGCAACGCTTAGGGCTCTGCAGTTCACAGCACTGAACGTGTCAGAAAGCTGCTGTGTAAAACCAAATCCTTAGAGCAGGTTTTTTATTTTTTTTGTCCTGAAAACTTGAATATCTCCTCACCACCACCACAAAAAAAACCCCAAAATAAAAACCAAAAAAAAAAAAACCAAACAAAAACCAAACCAAAAAAAAAAAAAGAAAGGAAAAAAAAAGGAAAAAAACCCAAAAACCAAAAAAAAAAAAAAAACCAACCAAAAAAACCCCAAAAAAAGAACTACGGAAAAGGGTTTGTTTTCTCAGCAGACACCTTTTTTCCATTAAAAAAATTGTGAAACGCACTTTTCAGCAATCTCCATTTTATTTTTAAAATCTCATTGGAAAAACACTGAGCAGCGTTATTTAGTATTCAAAACAACCTGCTCAGGATTTGATGACTGCCTTTGACAAGGGCGCCCAGTGCTGCCGACTGCCGAGCAGCCGGGAAGTGCCGATGTTCCCTGCTGGAAAATCCAGGCTGTCAGCTGCCACCGAGCCTTGAGGGGGACACAGCTCACACCCTCGGTTCCCCATTCCAAGGCTGAAATGGGGTTTCATTCCTGGGTTTGCCCAGCTGCCCTCCAAGCCCCGGGGTGTGCTGGGTTTCCAGGGCTTTCCTGCTGCTATCTCCACTTGGACACCCAGAAAGTCCAGAGGCAGGAACTGGCAGTGGGATATGCAGGATTCCATGGCGCCTGGGCTCTCTTCGGGCTCTCTTGGAGACAAATAAGTTTTATAAAGGTGGTTTAATACCGCTGAAAATGCTGGGAGCTCTCCAGTCGCCTCTTTCCTCTGCACATGCCCGTGCTGAACGCTAGATGGGGCGTCAGACACAGGGTTTGGTCCATGCGAGAGCAGTTTCTGCAGAGAACTGAGTCATGCTTGAGAAAAACAGAAAAGTGTGGACGCCCATCTGCAGAGCAGACAGCTTGTGTTGTGAAACGTGATTTCTTGGGATGCACAGTGACCCGGCCCGCGGCTGCTGAGGGATCACAGAGAGCCAGAGCTATGAGAGCCATTCCAGCAAAACAGCCAAAGTCATCCTACAAAGGAAGGTGGAGGATTTAGATAAAGAAATCAGGCAGCTGTGATCTGCAGATTCTCGTCTGTCCATCTGATTACAGTAGACAGGTTGCCTTTTATTTATTTTAATACAGTGTGAGCAGGTTGCCTTTATTTTATTACAGTGTGAGCTGTTTGCCTTGCTCACCTCTCAGGCTTCAGCAGGTATTTCACCCTTCCCCTGTAGAATCAGCATGGTCCAACAAACACAGACATGGACTGTCACCCCTGAATCTCTCCAGGATAGAGGGTAGTGCCATGCTGGGTCTTGCAAAGGGTGAATCAGTTTCATAGCAGAGTCTTTTCTGACTGATGCATGAAAGGGGTGAGATGTCCTGAGCAAATTTTTCATGGTGCTCTTGTGTGTTTTCACAAGGTCTTAACAGCTTGGAAGGGACTGCATCTCCCAAAACACAGATGGGAAATGCAAAGTGACATGCTAAAAACAGCACAGAGAAGGAGAATTACCTCATCTGCAAAAAGAAGGAGTAGCATGAGATACATCTATAGATCTTCTCCTTTCCATGTGGGAGGGAGGTGGCATATATTTCCTATACAACAATAGGACGTATGCTGCATAACAGGTACCAGATGGGTGTTTAAATAATCTTCAGCTGCTGCATGTCATGCTGTTATCTCATTATCCATTACAAGTTAAATGGGTTCAAGCTGGGCCTGGACATGGATGAGATGTCTAATAGTGGTGGTGAGGCTGACATTGATGGCAATTTCCTTGAACAGCAGTCTGGAAGCTCCAAGTGGAGCACAGACCCTGCACCACACAGTCCAGAGTGCAATATTTCGTGCCTGTTGTGTTGAACACGTTGTTTCTCACCACCCTCCTGTGCCCTAGGCACAGAACTGGCATCCTGTCATGCCTTGATTTTGCCCTCCCGACCAGGACAGGGATGGGGTGGTTGGCCAGCAGTGGGTCATCTTGAACCAGCTGCCACAAGCTGAAAGTACTGAAAATCTGCAGCAGAGAAGAACTTTAGATAGGTGTTCAGTGTGCAATAGGCTTGGGGTGTCTGTGATTTGGGGTGTCTGTGATTTAGGGTGTCTGTGATTTGGGATGCTGATCAGCAGTGGAAGTGGTGTGGTGAAAAGGAAAAGGTGTGGAAAAGGGAAGGATGTTGCAGAGAGTATAAGAAGGAGAATGGTAGGAATTTGGGGATCCTACCCAAATTACCCAGTGCAAACACCAATATAGGGTGTTTGCAGTGGGTAATTTGAGGTGCTAAAGCTGTTGTGGTAGAGGAGGCAATGGAGATGGAGTATCTGTGTTGCAAAGCAAGAGATAAGGGATGCAGAGATGGAGTACTCAAGGCCAAGGGTGAGGAGAGAGAAAAGTCTCAGATGAGATTTTTGCCTGGCCTGACCCCGCTTCCGGTGTGCTGGAATTTCCTGCCACCTGCAATTTGATTGGTTTAAAGTCAGCATTTTCAGGACTTTGGGCTGGCTCACTTTGAGCTCTGTGGCAGAGAGCTCAGAGAATCTGGGATCTGGCTGGTGAGCAGGGCTCTCTGGGCAGCATCACAAGGCAGCAGAGCTCCCAGCTGGCTGGTGAGCCAAGGAACATGTCTCCAGCCAGGGGACAGGGTGCTAGGAATCAGGGCTGCAGCCCCATCTTCAGCTCATGGAGTGCAAGAGTTTTCCAGGTAAGAATTTCAAGATCTATGAATCAATGCTTTTCCCAGAAAAAGTCTGTGTTTTTGTTGGAGGATGTATAAGGTCCTCAATATTTCCAAATGCTTTGTTTATGAAAGAGGTTTGGGAATGTGCTGTTTTACATGAGTTGCTGGGCTGGCAAGAGGTTCCTGTGGAAGGTTTCTAACTGAAGAAGGAGAGCTAGGAGACTCATTTTTCCCTCCATTCATTTTACATTCATTTTGCCTTCTGACTCTGGCTAGATGCTCTCTAACAGCCTGTTTTTCTGAGAGGAATTTCCTTTATTTTTACCCTTTTTCTACCACACCACGCACCCCCCTACGCCCCGTATGTGGTTTTGCTTTGTTTTCTTTCTCTGCTTTAATTTCAGTATCATCTTCCAAGTGCTGCTTATCCTAAACACAGAGATGAGGCAGTGACAGGAAAGGGCTGCCACTCTGACGTACATTGGGATCTTTAAAGAGTAGGATTGTGGTGGGCTTTATCCAAATACAGAGCCTGGCTAAGCTCTGAGGACTACACTAATGCTGTGGAAAGGCTCTGAGTCATGGAATATGTTCCCTGACCTTTCTGTAATGTGACAGGAGCAATAATACAAAATACCAACATCTGCATTAACAGTGAGCAGACATTGTCTAATCCTAGAAACACCCAGGGAGTCAAGAGCCTGTCATCCTTCTCTTGCAGGTAGGAAAATTGAGGTTTGCAGATGATGAAAGTTTTTTTTTTTCAACACGGTAGTTCATAGCAAAGGGTTTAACAATTCTGTTTTGTCACTGAAATATTTACTCAAGAGCTTGAGCTGTGATTCAGCTTGGACAGGCTTCAAAATCCTTATCTGGGGTACAAAATCACAGAGTCCCTTGGGTCAGTGTGTGGTGCTGTGCTGTGTGAAGAGGGACAGTCCAACAGGGAAAGATGTGGATGAGTTTGGCATCTATGTGAAACAGAACATCATATACTTGTGCAGTAAATCTGCCCTTGGGAAATAATTAATTTGATCACATCTGAACACTTGTGAAATTCTGAGGTACCAGGAGGACTGGATTTTGTCCTGGTTGCCATCTCTGAAAAATTCCATTGAGAAGTTCTTCCGTACAACAAGAAAAAATGTTTCCTGTCTGGATGCCCAATGTCAAAGCCCTTTTCCCTGAGCCCAGGCTGCAGTCAGAGAGCAGAGTCTCATCGAGCTGTCCCAGCAGGGTGAGCAAGCAGAGCTGGGATGCTGAGGTGCTTCAGGCCAGAGCTGTCCCTGCTCTGCACCAGCACAGCTCCTCCCCAGAGCAACTGGGACTGAGCAGGGCTTGGCAGTGCTGCTGGTGCCCTCTGGCCGTGCTGAACGCTGACAGCTCTGCAGAGGGACAAAAATGGGATTTTTAATCTGATCCTCGGTGGTTAGCAGCAGGTGGAGCCAGACAGGTCGTGTTACCTGGTAGGGATGGGAGTGAGAGGCAGGGGAGGGAATGTGCTTGTGTTTAAGCTGTGCTCCATTGTGGGTGAAGGAAGCTGCTGTCTCACGTTTCTTGCCTACCGTGGGAACTTGCTGGAAGTTGAATGTTTTGTAGATAAGCACAAGGGGACAATGCTGGCAGGACATTTCTCTGCTCTTTATGGGGTGAGTCCTGGAGCTGGAACCTGCTTGATCTTTCACACGTATCAACTCCATCAAGCAGTGATGGATGGAGATGGTCTTTCTCCGAACGAGCACAAGGAATTATTAAAGTGCCTGGCAGCCAAAATAGCTCTGGCCACTGTGTGTTCCAGAGGCAGAAGGGATGGAGGGAGGCAGCCACTGGGCTCTGGATAGAAACAGAGGTTTATGTTCATATGAACAGGAGTTGCCAGGAATGCCACAGGCTTTGAAGAGAAGAGTTTTTAAATCTGTACTTGAGCGATCATAACAGGTGTCCATTTCTCAAAGTGACTTTTACATCATGGACACACTCCAGTCTCATATTTGGTGCTAGGAATAAAGAAGTTAAGGAATAGCTTGGAGAAAATTGCTGTTAAGAGTTAAACTACTGGTTAACTACTGTTAACTGCCAGAACTGTGAGACACTGGGGCTCAGGTGGGTGTTTTATGGGCTGCTTTGGGTCTCTGCTCTTGCAGGACAAGAGGACCCAGCAGCTCAGGGCCTGGTTCACCCTCCCTGGAAAAGTCATGTGGATGTGGCACTTCAGGAAGTGGTGAAAACCAGAGGTTAAGGATTGGATTTGGTGATCCTAGAGGTTTTTTCCAAACTGAATGGTTCTGTGATTCCCCGATAAAGGCACCACCCAAAGCCAGGTGCAGATAAGCAGCAGTCTCCACTGGACCATGCAAATCCACCTGGGCTGGCAGCTGAGAGAGGCACCCTCAGGGCAGGAACTCAGGAAAGCAAAGCAGGGTGTGGAGGTGCTTTACCATTCGCAGCCTTGCCTTTTCACCCCTTCTGGCCTCCGGGCTCTGATTTCGTGCAAGGTCCAGATGAATAATGTATGAAATGGTAGAGATAGACCCGGTGGATGGGCTATCGATGCGGGCAGTTAGGCTCTGTTTTGACTTGTAAAGTAAACATTCCTGGTGTAGACATCCTCTGTGGTTTAGTGATTAGATCTGGGAACTGCATTTGGGGTCAAGTCAAGGTGCTCTAACCCAGTTCCAGCAACATTGGCTTAGCCACATCATCTGTTCCTAATGCTCTGCTTGTCTCCCCATGACATGAACAAGAGGGGAAGGAAATCCCATAAAAAGATGATGATAATAATCATCACTATCACCATCATCATCATCTCAATTGAGATGTTGTTTTATTTTGGAACTTATTGTCCGAGGATGTGGTTTAGTTTGAATGGTGTGCACAGTGAACTTGGCATGTAAATATAGAACATTCCCCTTATTTATCACAACACATCCACAAGAAAGAGAATTAAACCTCGTGCTGTAGGTGCTCAGTGGTAAGATAGGGACTCTGTGAGAGTTAAACTTCACCTGCCTTGATCCTGCCTTTGGTTTTTAACCTTGTTTTTAACATTGAGCCCAGAATTTGAAATTGGAGAGTGTTCCTGTTTGGCTTGGCTCCAGGAATTTCTGGTTTTGTTCTCCAGGCTGGCTTGGAGCAGAGTAGGTCTCGTGTGAGCCTGTTTACCTGTGTAGCAATAGTTCTTACTGAAAGAACAAGAAATAATAGGGAAACTTTAGCCCATATTCTATCTTAAATAGAATTATGTCGTAAATAACAATTTAGGGATAAAAACGGCATGAAAGAGATGAAACTTCAGCTGCATGGAATATGAAACACTAAGTTCATATGGTGTGGGAGGATTCCTCAGGAAGAGTAGGGCATGAGTAATGCTGTGCCCTCGCTCCAGTCATGGGCTCTGATGTGGTGAATGGCTTGTACCTCATCCAAAGCACAAAGGTGGTGGTGTTATTATGCAGACAGCCCCATCCAATGGTTTAGGACTCTTAGGTGAAAGAGGATTTAAAAGGTTTTGGGTTGGACTCCATCCTGGTTGGACCAGAATTAGAGGCTGTGTTTGGTTTGGGGTTTAGCAAAGGTAACACCCTGCTCTTACACCCATCTCCTGTGAAGAGCCATAAACACAGGTCACTAAAATTAGTCTTGCAAGGCAGCTGCTCTGACTGGTGCCTCTGCTTTCCCTGCTCTGTGTTCAGCTCATGCCCAAGACCTTTGCCTGGTTTTAATCAGCTCAATTAGCAGCTGACACTGAGGACCAAGTAGGTTCATCAGGAGAAAGTGAATAAAACAAATAGCAAAAGTGAATAAAACAAATAGCTTCCCCATTTGTTCAGAGAGGCTGGGTCCGGGCCCCTTGAAGTGCTGGGGAGGTTATGGAGCAAGGTCTCCTGAGCAAGAAGGGGTTTGGTGATTTCTGTGGAGACTAGTGAGGCTTCCTGGAAATTCCACCAGGTCTGTCCTTCTCTGTGGTTTGGACTCAGAATGTCATTGCAGGGAAGCCTGAGGACCTGTAATTTGTGCCTCAAATCTTACTCTGAATGACCTGTAAAGTATCATTTCCATACAGATTCCTCACTGTTAAATAAAGGTTGAATCTGAAACTGTTAGGTTCTTTTTCCAGGAGATATTTTATCTAACAGGAAGAAAAATGTACTCTGCTAAAATAAAATGTTCCCTGCAGGACTCCAGTTTCCAGCTATTGTTAAAGTATGTGGTGGAGAGCTGGGAACCCTGTGGCCAACAGGGAGCTGGAATAAGTTGAAAAGAGGAGAAGGATGTGCTCTGCAAAGAACAATGTTCGGTCCACACTAACAGCACAGAAAAAGAGAAGATTGGTTGCAGGATACAGAGAGGCCCCAAGGAACAGGGATGAGCAGCCAGATCTAATGCTGATAGCTGTGAAGTGGCCCAGGGCTGTCTTCTATATAACATTGCTGGAATTCCTACAGTTTGGGAGTAGCCCCTCTGGAGTACTAAATAACTTGGTGTGGAGTCATCCTAGACCCCTCAGTGAGGACTTGTGGCATTTAAAAGAAAAATGAGTTTTTAGGAGGTTGAAGGACGTTTGAAGTGCAGGGGGTAAAGGAGTTGGCAGTCATGTGCTGGTCATCTGCTTGCTTCAGCATAGAGGGAAGTATGAAAGTATGACTGGGATAATCAAAAGCATGGAGAAATCTCCTTTGAAGAGAGATGAAAGCAAATGGGACTGAAGTGAAGCTGAGTAAGAGGTGCTTCCACAGACATGTTTCAAAGGAGGAGAATGCTGGGCAAAGCTGAGCAAGAATTGCTCTTCCTCTTAATTCCCCTGTGTGTCTGTCTGTGACATGAACAAGAGGGGAAGGAGATCCCATAAAAATGTTATTATTATTTTTATTATAGTCATCATCTTAATTTAAATCGTGTTTCATTATGGAACTTCATTGTCTCGAGAAGTAATTCAGTGTTAACAGTTTGGATGGTGACTTGACGCATGTAATTACCAAACATTAACTTCATGTATGACAACAAATTTACAAGAAAGAGAATTAAACCTTGTGATTCAGAGTTTAAGTTAATTTCTGACTTCTGAAGATTGGATGAATCAGGGTGAACGGGACCAGAGAGCCTCAATCCACTGCTGTCTTGCACAGGGACATGTCCTACCTTGAAACCAGAGTGTCCCACTGCTGAAACAGCCCTGCAAGGGCCTCACTCATGTGAGAGCAGCAGCTCCTTCCACCACTGAACATTCACACAACTTCCCCTGCTGCAATAACAGTGCAGAAAAGCTTCTTGCCCCTTCCTGATGCCCACCTCTCCTTGTGGGACAGCTCCAGCCCCACTAATGTAGCATCCCAAAGCCTCCTGTCCCTACAGCCTTTCCACAGCTGGGATCCATCTTCTCTCCTGCTAATGGTGGAACTTCTTGTTCCTTCTTGCCTGAGTCAGTGGTGCTATTAACAGAATGTGTTGTGCTAGAGAGATGCATTCTGCTGCTTTGCAAAACACTGCAAAAAGCACATATTGCCCTATGGAGGGCTTCAGGGTTGCATAAACACAGGGTGGGGCAGATTTCTGGGAACATCATAGACGTAAGGGTGTGGGCTGTAAATCAGGAGAGCAATCAGCACATGGGACCTGGGCAGAGTCTCAGAGTCCTGTCAATGGATCATTCAGGCAGAGAAGAAAACTTAGGATGGTTAGTCCAAGCATCACTGCCTGCAGAGTAGAGTGGAGAGGTTTTTCTACTTCTTTGCATCATTCAACCCAAATTCTGCTCTGGATAAAGTCAGGGTCACACAGCCTGGGTCATGTTGTGTCAGTGCTGCCACTGCTGTGAGCAAGAGGCCAGCTGAGACAACAACACAATAAAAACCTTCCAGCAAAGGGGCTGTAAATAACAGAGCTAAATTGCTCCCTGCTTTCCAGGCTGATTGTGGGCAGGGTGTTTTCAGCATTGCTAGTGAGGGGTGTTTATTAACAACATCAGAATCAAAACCAGACCACCTGGTTTCACCAGGTAAAAGAGCACCTTTTGGCCTAAAAGGAAGCCCAAAAGATTTGTTGTTCATGACTCGGTGCAGGAAAAAGGGAAAGTTTCAGGATGTGTCTGGACGGATGACACAATGACTTGACTCATAAAACCTCAAATTACTGAGCAGCTCTGACTTCTGCCTGAGTCAGGTCTTGTGGGAAGGATGTCCTGATCTGCTCTAGGAAGCTCAGTTGTCCCCCAGGACATTACAAAGTGCCACTTACAAGATTGGAGTGTGTGCTAAAGAGATCTAGACAATGTGACCTACACAGGAGGGCAGGAGGGTGGGAGGAAATGCTGCTGTTTAATCTGGGGGTGATGAAGGGGACACAGAGAACTCAGGGGGTTGAAAATAAGCTCTGTGGTTTGGAAAGCTTTGTGGTGGGTGAAGCCCTGTGGCAAAGCCATGAATGAAGGCACTCCTTGGAGCTGGTTTCACCAGGATGGTGTAGCCACTCAGCTTGGGCCAGGATCAGGCAATGATGTGTTCACCTTTCCATTCCTTCTTGTCCTGTGAGAACTTGAAAATGCCTATCTGGTGAAAACAGGGCTTAAAAGACTTTAAAATTAACAAGCTCAGCAACCTGTTCTTCCTGGGTTGCAAGGCAGGGTTAACAGCCCAGGAAATAAAAGGTTTGTTTTCTACTTTGCACCTTGAAGCTGCTCATTGCTGTTGAATGTCAGGTCTGGAAATAAGGCTGGACTCAGGGACCACAGTTGCTTCCTCTTCCAGCCCTGTTAGTGAGCCAGGGCTCTTAATGCTGTGATTCCCATGCCCTGATTCCCATCTCCCCATAACACAGCATGTGGAGGCTGGATTATGCACCTTCCTTTACCTTTGCTCTTGTTTCAGAGCACCCCAGCAGGGAATCTGCATCTATGTTGTAGTTTTGCAAATTCTTGAAGTCTAGGAAATGTTCCCAAATTCTGACATTTTTGGCAGTAATTTGTTCCTCTACTCTCCCAATCTGGCAGGGAAACTCCCTGTTTTTGGGCAGTAACACAAGTGTTTTTTGCCTGTTGTTTACAGCTGATGGGATCTGGTTCTTGGGAAGCAAAACACATCATGAGATGCTGAGGTGTGGCTGAGTGAGAGAGAGGCACAGCTCCCCCACACCCCAAGCCCTGACCCCATCTCCCACCTTTACCTGGTCTCAGCAGTGGCAGGTGCAGCTCTGCCTAGAGCCAGCACCTAAACCAGCTGGGACAGAGGGAGAGAACAGGAGAGAGGAGAAATAACTTCCCTCAGCCCCTCTCCCAGCAGGGTTTCATCCCTGAAGGCACAGAGCAGCCTAGCCAAGGAATTCTTTCCTAAGAGAAAGCCCAGGCATGAATCCATGTGAGGCTCAGAACATGAGAAAATAATCTACTTGCACACACCCACAGCCTGATGGCCTCTTTTCCAGCATCTCTAGTGTCACAGCAGCAGAGGGGACAGTGACTCCTCTGCAGCCAGGGTGGGTGTGAGAGTTTGGGGCAGGAGCAACTGGGAGCAGGGCAGCAGCCCAGGAAGGGATGGAGGAGAAGGCAGGAGGACATGCCACTGCTCTGACCTGGCCCTGGGCCTGTTCCCTGGGACTGGCTGAGGAACAGCAGCTTCCTCTGCTCTGCCTGGGACTCAGAGCCACCACAGCCTGCCCCTTCCCTGGGCCTCTCCTGACGGCTTTCTCCTGCTGCAGGCATCTGCTCTTCTGAGTGTGAAGGACATTTTGGGAGAGTCTGATCTTACATTCCTCATGCCTGAGGCCTCTCAGATAGCTGCAGCCAGTACTGTCAACTTCAAAATGCAAACCAGACAAAATCTGCCTGAGTTTGCTGAAGGCTGAAGCATCCCAGTTGTTTCCTGAGATGTTGGTTTTCCCCTGCCTGGATTTTGGTAGCAGGGGGGGTCACAGAGGTGGCTTCTGTGAGAAGGTGCTAGAAGCTTCCCCTGGTGGCTCTGACCCAATTCCTAATGGCTCTGAAGATGGACATGCTACTGGCCAAGGCTGGGCCAATTAGAGATGATGGTAACACCTCTGTGATAACATATTTGAGAAGAAAATGAAAGCAAAGTGAAGAACACAGTTTTTTCTAGCCAGAGAAGAGGAGAAGGTGAGAACATGTGAGGGAAACAACATGGAGACACCAAGGTCAGTGGAGAAGGAGGAGGAGGAGGAGATTCTCCAGGTGCCAGAGCTGAGATTCCTCTGCAGGCCATGGTGATGACCATGGTGAGGCAGCTGAGGCCCTGCAGCCCATGGGGATCCATGGGGGATGCAGAGATCCACCCACAGTCCATGGGGATCCATGGGGGATGCAGAGATCCACCCACAGCCTGTGGGGATCCATGGGGGATGCAGAGATCCACCCACAGCCCATGGGGATCCATGGGGGATGCAGAGATCCACCCACAGCCTGTGGGGATCTATAGGGGATGCAGAGATCCACCCCACAGCCCATGGGGGAGATGCCCATGCTGGAGCAGGTGGGTGCCTGGAGGAGGCTGTGACTCAGTGGGAGATCCACTGGAGAGAGGGCCCTGCTTCCAGGCTGGAGCAGCCTCTCCTTGGAGGACTGCACCCTGTGGAAAGAGTGACCCACATTGCAGCAGTTTTGGGAGGATTGTGTGCCCAGGGAGGGACTCACATTGCAGCAGTTTGGGAAGGACTGCTGCTCATGAGATTGGACCCACACTGGAGAAGTTCTCTGTGAACTGTATCCTGTGGGAGGGACCCCACAGTCTCACAGGGGAACAACTTCTCTCCCTGAGCAGCATAAAAAAATCTCAGTGATGAAATGACCAAAACTGCCATGTCCTATCTCCCTGCACTGTCAGTTGGAAGAAGAGAGGAGTTGGGGAAGAAAAGGTCTTTTTAAGGGCTTATTTCACTTCTCATTATTCTCCTCTGATTTTGTTTGGAGTAAATTCACTTCATACCTCTAAGCCAGACCTATTTTGCCCTTGGAGTTTTTTTTTCCCAGTCTTTATTTCAACTCATGAACCCTTTGTTAATTTTCTCTCTCCTCTCCCAGCTGTGGCAGGGGAGGGCAAGTGAGAGACTTTCATGGGTGCCTGGAGTTTGGCCAGTGTCAAACCACAACAGATGCCAATGCTGGGGGCCAGAGGTGCTGATGGTTCCACTGCTTACTGACTTTACAGTATCTTCTGTGTCCTGCTTGCTGAAACAAGCATGAGGAGCCCAGGAGTCTGGGGATAGGGAGCTGCAGGTGAAGCAAGAGGATTTCACAGATCCACGGAAGGTGCGTCATGGTGGTGGGAGCTTTCGTGCAGACTGAGGAGGGAAGGCAGGTGGAGCACCCTTCTCACTAATAAACAGCTAAAACACTCATGCCTTTACTTGAAAAGTCACCGTGTTTGATGAGCAAGCACTGCACAGCCTCCCTTGGCAGCTGGGTTTCCAGGATGGGTGCAGGTGATCACTGGAGTGTGCAGGTTCCAAGGGTTTGTGCTGGGAGCAGCAGGAAGAAATGGCAGGGCAGGAGGGCACCAGTGTCCAGGGTAGCATTGGAGCAAGCTGGGAATGGAGCTCAGCTCCTGGGCTGAGCTGTGTGCCCAGGGCAAGCAAAATCCCAGCTGGGCTCTGCACCTCCTCCACCAGCATGCTGGAGAAGTGCCACCC
The DNA here is from genome assembly GCF_037042795.1 of Molothrus aeneus. Classification (NCBI taxonomy): domain Eukaryota; kingdom Metazoa; phylum Chordata; class Aves; order Passeriformes; family Icteridae; genus Molothrus; species Molothrus aeneus. Next base: position 6,392,416 of record NC_089664.1, on the reverse strand, counting down.
ACCTGCCCATCTCCTCCAGCCTGGAGCAGTCTCCCCTCAGGCTCTTTGCTTAGCCCCAGCTGTGGGATGTAATTGCTCAAAGTAGCTCTGGGATCAGGGTGGAGCCCAGGCTGTGCCACCCCAGCGGACGTGCCAGCGCTCCTCTGAACCAACCCTCTCCCTCTGCTGCCACCTGGAAATTCCCCAGAGGAGCAAGAGTGGAAAAATGTAGTCACAATACTCCAGCGTAATTCAGCTGGTCAAATAAATAACCTGTGTGGGAATTGAGAGTGATTTTTATTTCATAACCTTGCCAAAGCAGAATCACTTTTACAGGCTTCTATTTTTAAGTACTTTTCTCAAGCATTTCCCATTATTTTTTCATTCCTTCTGCTTCCTACAGTTCAGTTCCTCCTCCAGCAAAATGCTGCATTTTTTCCCTACAGCTCCTGGGGTCAGTCTAACCTGACAACCCAATCTTTCTAAGCCTCACACAGATTTTTATTAATAATTTCTCAGAAAAAAAAAATGCAGTGTTTTTGGCTAGTGGTGTTGGGTTTAGGTAGATCTTGTCCTGGGTCCTTGAGACCTCTCATGCTCTAGGTTTTAGGGCATGACTTGCAGTTTAAAGACATATTGCTGTTAGGACCTGGCCTTCTTGAGGGAAGGGCTCTGTGCTGGCAGGATGTGATCTGTGGAGGAGGATCAAACATGAATATTAACAGCCTGCTTCCGCATGGATTAATGGGATGCTTGAACACGCTTCAGCTGCTGCGTTGCCTTGGGTCTCAAAAGCCGGGAAGGTGCAAGTGTGGATGTGTTCTACCCAGCATGAGAGCCCTGAACCTGCTAAACTGAAAAGGATCTGGGATCCCAGGAGCATTACACCTGCCTTTGCAGTCATCTGCTGCTCCTCATCCCCATCCATAACCCTCCCCTCTGGAGTTCCACTCTGTGTAACACTAAAAGGGGGTTGAAATCCATAAACACACAGAAAAAAACCCTTTTTTAAAACTAACACATCCACACCTTGTTTAGGGATAAGCCCCGAGGGATTATCCCTAAACAAGGTGTGCTTCCTGCTCTCTCTGTTCAATGTAAATTTGTGCCAGTTGCTGGTGCAAATTGTCCAGGGCTCCCTGCCAGTGTTTGAACAATGCCAAGGAGGAGAAGTCTGGCTGGCTGGCAGGAGGAGTCCTGGCTTGTCTGCAGGTGCATATTCCTGCTGCTCAGCGAGGTGTTGGCTGCCTTGGGAGGGGAAGAAGGTGCATGAAGGAAAAAGGTCCCACTGCTGAAGACCCTGTGGACTGGATCATCAGCTGGTAAAAACTGGAGCTGCTGGATGGAGGGTGTGATGTGTTGGTGAAGGGTCTGGCTGGCTGCCCTCTCCCAGGCTCCTGGGAGAAAGGGTTGCTGGAGAATGTCTCATCCATGCTGTGGGGCTGGTCTGGCCCTGCATGACCCCAATCCTTGGGCACTGAGGTCTTGAGGTCTTCTCTGCTGTGGGTTGATCCCTATCAGGTGTGGAGAGGAGGGATGGGAGGAGTAGTGTTTGGGATGTGGCTTTGCCACTGCCTACTTACACTTGGCATTGTGGTGTTTATAGAACCCTGCTGAGCTCCAGGGGTGCATGGGTGGGTTTGGGGGTAGTTCACTGGTGAACACCTCAGCTCTTAGCACAGAGCCTGGATCCACATGGCTGCTGCATGTCCTGGTGTTCTCACTCCCACCCCAGGGAAGCAGCCTGCCAGAGGCTGCAGAGCTCCACACTGGGCTGTGCCAGGACTTGTTCTGCAGCCTCCCCAGTGCCAGGGTGGTGGTGACCAACTGCAAGTACCTCCCTCTTAAAACCAAGTGCTTGTGGTTTTCAAAGGCTTCCTGCACTGCTAAAAACATAACTCTAAGGCCCTGTGCCAGGGGCACCAATAGTCTGTGAACTATAGGTCTGGTCACATTCAAAAGAGCCAGCTGGGTTCAGGAGTAGCACAATTTATTGAATGTCACATATATGGATCTTTTGGATTGCCCATGACAAATGCCTGATCTGCAGAGTGGCTTTATAGAGCACTGACAATACAATGGCAATCACAATCTTAATTTCCCAGGTTAACACTCTGAGGACACAAGAGTTGACCCTTGTGGGGTGGGAGAGGACAAATCTGTCAAACTGTTCCTGGAATTTCATGTAAAATTCTTGTCTGCCAGCTAGATATTAAACTGGCCAGCTTTTACATCTTATAAACCACTATAGTGCAAAATGCTGCCAATAGTGATCAAATCTTCTGCTATTTGTGGGTTTATTGTACAGAATATTTATTGGTAGGAGGTTTTGGTTTGTCAAAACTTTTCTGGGTATTGGGTAATAAAACTAGACCACATGGCCTCCACTGCACATTCACCCCCATGCCATGGCAACACAAATCACAGGAGCTACATCCAGTTCCTATGCTTGCACTGCAGGTCCCATTGCACATCCAGCTTTGCCTTTTCTTCACTGCTTTGTGCTTCCATGCACACATTCAGATGTCATGAGGCTGAGCCAGAGCATTGCATGGAGCAGTGGAGTGTCTTTGGGTTTGCAGCACCATGGCAGAATGGCCATGAGGAACATTCAGAGGCAAATGCAGAGAATTTTATATTTTCTTGTTTTGTTTTGTTTGGTTTTTTCCCCTGTGTTAAGGAAATGAATACCAAATCCAGCCCTTCCACTCTAATAAACTTGGAGAGCTCCTGTCAGCCCCCATGCCGCTGGCTCCCTGGGGTTTGCAGCTGCTAGCACTGGGGGAGAAGGAGTTAACTTTGCATTAAATAGCAGCCCAGCTGCCTGCAGAGGCACCAATCCCACTCTTTATCCCACAATATTTCATGGCTGATGAAAAGCCAGCTCCAAATTCACATGGCACTTTTTAAACCAAGGACAATATTCCATCTTGGCTGCCTTGGTTCAGAACGAGCTGCCTTGGGGCTGGGCCGGCAGCTCTTCACTTCTGGCAGTTTCAGGGCTTTGCAGACCAGGACGTGCCTAGCTGGGTTCCAGGCTGGTCATTGCCGGGGCTCCCCTCCCAGGGGCGAGCCCTCCTGCGAGGGACAGCCAGCTCTGTCCCCTGTCCATCCCTCGCAGGTGGATCTGTGGGCAAGGCTTGGCTGCCTCTGCCATGGGAGTGAGCGCTCAGCCAGCGCTGGGCGGGACGGGAAGCGCACGGAGCAGTGGACTCCAGCGCAGGGCTGCAGGCGGCTGGGAGAGGCGCTGACCTCGTTCCCAACTCCTCCTGCCACGGAGGGATCTGCAGAGCTTCGCCCCGGGGTGAGCAGCGCCCGGCTGGGACAGGGATGCTCCGGCGGCTCCGTCCCTGGGGCACCGCGGGGAATGGGGCTGGACTGGGGACGTCGGAGCTGGGGCTGCTTTGGAGGGGTCGGAGCTGGGGCTGGTTCGGAGAGGTGGAGCTGGGGCTGGTTTGGAGAGGTGGAGCTGGGGCTGGTTTGGAGGGATCGAGCTGGGGCTGCTTTGGAGGGGTCGCAGCTCTGTGCCAGGTCCCCCTCCCAGGCGCTGTCTCCTGGCCCGGGCAGCCCATCCGCATGGAGCTGCTGGTGGCAGGGTGTGAGCAGCAGAGAATCCTGCTCCATGTGCTGGCTGCGGGTTCCTCGCTGTCCCGGCAGCCTGGCTGGGGGGTTTCGCTGGAAAGTGAAGGATTTGTGTTGTGTTTCAACGCAGCTGTTCCTGCCTCTCCCCTGCGGGGCTCTCTCGCAGCCCAAGGTCTCCCTGGCTTTGGATGCTGAAGCGACCCAGCAGCAAGTTCTCCCAAAATGATGGAAAATAAAGTATTCCTGTCATTCACGTTCTACAGCACGATTCTGATTTTAAAAATGTATGTCATTGCCATCATTACGGGGCAAGTGAGACTCAGAAAGAAGGTAAGATCCAGTCTCATTTTCCTTCTCCTCCCTTTCTGGCTCTTTGCTTGGGTTTCTGTGATTTTGCTTTCTTCTTTTATTCCTCTAAAGTTCAGCAAAATTTTCCTGAAGCAAGCTGAGTTTTCTTTGAGTTCAGTTGAAAGCAAAACTTGTTTCGTAGCTGCAGCAGATAAATATCTCACTTCTCTTTGACCCTTTCTGTTTGTTTCTACCATCTGTGGCTTGATGTTTATGATTTTGGAAACCCAATCTAAATAATAATCAGATCTCAAATGCCAAGCAGGTGAGATGCTTCTAGAAAGAGTCTGTTTACAGTTAATTTGCAGGGTCTGGAAAAAAAAGGAGAAGCGAAAAAACTAAGTTTAAGAAGAAATCATTGCAATGGTTTTTTTTTCTTGTGATGTAGCAGAAAGTTTTTGGGCTCTTGGAGGCTGACTGGCTAAGGGAACGCTCCAGGAGAGCAGCAAGTCATGGGCAATAAAACAATAGCTGGAGGAGATGATCCTTGGTCAGGGAGGAAAATACAGAGAGGACCAGCTGCTGTCAGGAGTTGGGGCCAACAGGGCTTTTACTGCCCTCACCCCAACTCCTGATAAAACCCAGCTTTCTGTAAAATCTGTTTTAAAGTATTTGAGGAGTTTCTGACTGCGTCACTGGAGAGGGAGGGAGACATTTCTGGTCTCAGATAGAACACAAATACCCTCTCCTGTGGCATCACTGTAACTGATGAATTGTCTTCTCCCCTTGTGATTCTAAATGATGCTCCAGCCCTGCGACAGTTTGGGCTTGTAACATAATTTTAAAAAGCACCAGGGCCCTTTCCAGGCTGTAAAATGAAGCTGTCAGATGTAGCCAGGTCCCTGAGGAACGGCTTCTGAGCATAGGTGAGGAGCTCACACAGTTAATTTTCATTTTTAACTTTATTAGTGTAGGATCCCATTTCCCTGTGGGAAAGCCACACAGTGCCACTGCCAAAAAGCCAGCCAGGGAATATTCTCTAATCTGTCAGTCCTGGTTATCTTTTGGAGGCTGCATTGTGTCTGCAAGCTCTCTGCCAGCAACACTGGCTGGAAAGTCTCCTCTAAATGGGTTTCATGAGAAGAAGAGGAAGGGGGTGAGGTAGGAGCTCCCTTGAAACCCTCATTTGGGACCTGCTCAGCAGGCAGCACTGGGATTTTTGGAGGACAAGGAAAACTCCTGGGAGGTGCAGGACAGTGTGCATGGAAGTGCAGTGACCCTCGTCTTTATGAAGAGTGGTAACAAATTTGGGGAGGTAAAATCCCCACAGGACTTCAAGATTAGGGGCAAAACTTCTACCTGTGAGGTTCCTGAAGGCTGTAAGCAGGTGGGGACTGTCTCTGACTGTCTCTTCCAGGCATTTGCAAACCCAGAGGATGCCCTGCGCAATGGGGGGCTGCAGTTCTACCGCCAGGACCCTGACGTGGAGCGGTGCCTCAGGTGAGCGGGGCCAGCGTTCCCAGTGCCACCATTCCCTCAGGTGCCACCATTCCTGATGCCAGCATTCCTGGTGCCACCATTCCCTCTGGTGCCAGCATTCCTGGTGCCACCATTCCCTCTGGTGCCAGCATTCCTGGTGCCGCCATTCCCTTTGGTGCCAGCATTCCTGGTGCCGCCATTCCCAATGCCAGCATTCCTGGTGCCGCCATTCCCTTTGGTGCCAGCATTCCTGGTGCCACTATTCCCTCTGGTGCCAGCATTCCTGATGCCAGCATTCCTGGTGCCACCATTCCCTCTGGTGCCAGCATTCCTGGTGCCACCATTCCCTCTGGTGCCGCCATTCCCTCTGGTGCCACCATTCCCAGTGCCACCATTCCCAGTGCCACCATTCCCTCTGGTGCCACCATTCCCAGTGCCACCATTCCCTCTGCACCAGCTGCTGGCAAACAAGAAGTGGGAAGTTAAAGGACTCACTAATTGAGTAATATTCTAGATGGTCAGGCTGCCTCGAGCTCTGCTGTGGGACCCTGCTCACGAGAGCAGTTTAATCTTTAGCATGGTGTGCACTGGAGCAAGGACAAGAGAAGGATCTGGGTTTGCATTCAACATCCAACTCTGACTAGCTCTTTTCCAGGTGCTCAAAGTCCCACAGATTCCCAGTGTCTCACCCCATACCCACACTCAAAGGCTCTTTGTGTCCTGCTCTGACAGGACCCCAGATCCCTGCGGAGCCTGGACAGGCAACAGAGTGACTGCTCCCAGTGCTGTAGGCAGCTGCCCTTTTTGGGGATCTGGGAAAAGGCTGAACAGGATTACAATAACTTTTGCTTCTCTGATTGGGCAAACTCTGAATGTTACCCCTCTTCTGTGAGAATCACAGTTTCTCAGAGGTAAAACACAGGGTTATTCAGCCCTGGGTTTGATTTGCTGTCCCCCTTACTGAAGGAGGTGCCCCAAGTGCTGGGCTGGATTGCTGCTGATGTGCAGGAAAGGGGCTGGAGTTGTGCCCTGCTGTCCTTGAGCCCTGGACTGTGCATGGAGACCTCACTGCTCATGTCCCCCTGCCTCCAGCATTTGCTTTAGAAAACAGCTAGTGCCACCTAATTGCTGGGCTGCCAGGGGGAGGAGGAGGATGGAAAATGAGCTATTTCCTTCCTAGCAAAAATAAAATAATAGCAGAAACAATAATCATAATCTTCTTTTGATTATTCAGGATAAACAAACTTCCATAAAAATAAATAACTAGAGCTGCAGCAAAAACCTGGGGCAGCCTGGGATCTGACTTGGGCAGCTGAAGCTCTCAGAGCCCGTCCTTGCTGATGTATTTACAGCCTTGAAGACACATTGAATCCAAGGTGTTTCCCCAGAGCAAGGGCCATGTCAGCTTCTCATCTCAGACTGTACCTGGAGGGGAGCAGAGCCAGGGGTGTGTGCAGGGCAGGGACAGAGCAGGGCAGGACATTTACCCTGTGCTTCTGAAAGAGGCCCTGGCTGCCTCACAGCTCTCTCCTTTCTCCTCCTTCTTCTTCCATTTGTCCTCCCAGCCCTGCTGAGCCCCCAGGTCCTTGGGGTTTTTTCAGAGGATGGTGCCTGGGGGAGGAGGGGCACAACCCTCACTCATGGCCTGACCAGGTCCTGTTTGATTAGTGCTGTGGGTGGTGGCAGTGATGCTGTGACACCCAGGCAGGTGCCTGTTCAGCTGGAGCACAGGGCTTGGCTCCATCAGTGCTGATGTGTCACCACATGGCCACAGAATCCCCTCCAGCCACAGTGTGGGGGTTGTTGGGCCACTCCTCCCCAGTCCCCTTTGGATGCATTTATGGAGGGAGGTGAAACCACAGCCCCTCTCATCCTGTGAGTTTCTCCACTGCAGAAGCTGTGGTCTGGAACTGCCTTTTGTTGTGTAGCGTGGCCACATCTGGGGCCTTGCCTTCCTGGCACCACACCAGTTTTGAGCTTTTTGCAGCTTCCCAGGGTCTGTGTTTTGCTCTGTTTATTTGAAAGCTCCAACCCTGGAGCTGTCATCTGCTGTGCCAAAGGCGTCCCAGTCACGGAGAGAAAGGTTCAGGAGCTCAGCATCCCAAGGGAGAGACACAGGGTGTGAAATTCTCCTGTGTATAGGGGAGAACTGACACTTTTGGGGGCTGTGTCTGCCCCATCCCATGGGGAAGAGGCCCAGCAGCACCTAGGGATGGGTAGAAGGAATGAGAAAAAACAGGGAAACAACCTTATCTTGCTTTTCAGGGCCCACCGCAACGACATGGAGAACATCTTTCCCTTCCTCTTCCTCGGAGCCGTCTACTCCCTGCTGGATCCCAGTCCCACAGTGGCCAGGATCCACTTCCTCATCTTCTGTGTGGGACGGATCGTGCACACCATTGCCTACCTGCTGCAGCTGAGGGCACCCACCCGCTCCGTGGCCTACAGCGTGGCCCAGCTGCCCTGCTTCTCCATGGCCCTGCAGATCCTGCTGGCCACCACCCCGTACTGGTAACAGCCAGAGAGACCCAGCACCCAAACCCCCTCATCCTGACTCTGCTGGGCCCCCTGGAGTGGGAGAGAGTGAGAGTGTGTGTGTGTGAGATGTCAGCAGGGAGTTCACCTGCACCCTGAGGATGTTCAGTGCAGCCTTGATGCCATCAGGATTTGTCAGAGGAGGCACCAGAGAGAAGGGAAATGCAAGAAGGGGATGTGGGGGCAGGTTTCTCTCTCTCCTGCTGAGGATGAGAGGTGGAAAGCACATGGACTCCCCCTTGAGGAATGGGGTCATTGAAGGGAAGGTTTCCTGAGTTTGGAACTGTGACTGTGTCCTTTTCCTCTTGGTTGTGAATATCCCATGAATCAGGCAGGGAAAATCATGAGGGTCCCACAAAGTCTCTTAGTCGGCAGATGTTGTTGGTAGCAGAGGTTATAAAGCAGCCACCTCCTCCTGCCCAGCCACGTGCATCTCTGGGAATGTCAGTCCCTTAGGATTTAGTCCCTTGGGTTCCCTCTCCACCAAGGAGGACAGGAGGCAGGTGCGTTCCAGGCAGGCTGACAGGGAAGTCAGAATCTCAGGGGTGATGTTGTGAGGCCATTGGAGCATTCAGTGCTCCCAGTGCCACCCCGTCTCACAGCACAGCACACAGCTCCCTGCCAGGAGCCCCACTGCAGGCAGGACCTGGAGCTCCTGGCAGCTCCCAGCCAGCAGCAGCTGAGGCTTTTCCATCTCAGCCTCACCACAGCAAGATGCAGAGTGACGTGCCTGGAGAAGCCGGCAGGAATCCTTTACCCTGGACACACAGCCTGAACACATTTGCTGGACACAAAGTTCTGGGACTTCTGGAATGTCTGAAATGCTGGCACAAAACAGGGGCTTTGCAGACAGGGTTTTCTCCCAAAGGGCAGTCTAGTCCACATGCCACTAATACCTGAAAATGCCCCAGAGCATCAGACTGAGTTTCTCCCCCTCTGTTTTCAGCCCTTCTCTTGCCGTTGCTATTTGGGAAATGTGCCCTTATTGCCTTAGGGGAGTTTTCTCTCAGCTGTTTCCTGCTGTCCACTGCTGCCACGCCATTCACAGCCTGGAGCATCTGGTGTTTGCAGAAAGCTCTGGAAATGAGCAGAGGGGCTTGGAAGGGAGCATTGCTGCTCTGCAGGGTCACCCAGAAGTGTTGTGTTGGACAGGAGAGGCTGGGACCAGGGTAGTGCATGGTGACAAGGGCCCAGGAGCTCCTCTGCCACACAGCTGTCCCCAGGTGCCAGGGGCTGCTCCAGCAGCAGCAGCAATGGAGCATCCCTCTGGAGGAGAAGGAGGAGGAAACCCCTGCTCTTCAGTGCCTCCTCCCTCCTCTGAGGGCAGCACAGAGTTTGAATAGCATCACAGGGGAAAGCCAGAATGAGTAGAAAAGAAATTCCCCTCCCACCTGTCCTGTGCACTAAGGCTGTTCCCTTGACTCTGCTCTGCTCAGAGATCTCTTGCTGAGCACTGGGGACACACCTGCTCACACTGATGCTCAGCCTTTGCTCAGCTCAGGTAGAAGTTTCTGTACCAGTAACTCCATCCCAGTGCAGTTGTGGCCTCAGGCTGAGCTGTGTGGTGAAGGTTGGAGTGGAATTCTTTGCTCTCCCACTGCGAGGAAGGTGGGCAGGATTGCACGTTCAGCACTTCACTCTTGGCCACTTCTCCTTCCCACAGATGTCTGGGTTACACAGACTCCTCTTAACAAATCTTTTCTGCCTCACATGGTGCACAAGGTCTTGCACTCCTGTATGTTTCTCTGCTGCTGCACATGCATCCTGGTGGCAGGAAGCAAATATTCCCAATAAAAACAAATCATTGTGCTCTGATCCATCCTTCCTTGGGGAGCAGCAGATGCAGCTGGGCAGCAGCTGGGTCCAGCCCCAGCAGGATGGATCCTCAGCAGGATGTTAAACCCCACTGCAGAGCCTGGAGTGTCCTGGGACTTCTAGAGGCATCCCTTTCCTCTGCACTCGCCTGCCCTGCAGAGGAACCTCTTTTCCAGGTGTGCATTATTTGTGCTGATCCTTTAAATCCAGCAGAGCTGGGAATTATAAGCAGCTCTGCTCACTTTCCCTTCCCTGAGTAGCAAGCTTGGTGTTCACCCAAAAATCCTGGAGGGCTGGAGAAGCTCAGGTAAGAGGTAGTTGTTCTTCTTTCTGTTCTTAGGACTCATAAAGGAGCTGCTTGTGTTTTCCAAGATAAGTAGCCCCCCCCCCCCCTTTTTTTTTTTTTTTTGCACTGGGTTGCTGGGAAACAAATGCTTCATTTCCCTGGTTTTCCAGTATTTTCTTCAGTTGTTGGTGCTTGGGAGCTGCTGCCCACTGGGTTGCTGGGAAACAAATGCTTCATTTCTCTGGTTTTCCCCTATTTTTTTTAAAGTTGTTGATGGTTGGGAGGTACTGCCCAATCAGTGTCTGTGTTAGTTTCATAAAATGGCTCCACTTGGTTCTTTTCTTACCCTGTTTGTTTTCAAATGAGAAAAGCAGTGGTTTTATAAAATGGACTCTCTCCAGTACATGTTGCTGAGGTTGGAGATGTGGCTGGGATGGAGATTTTGGCATAGGAAGGAAGAAGGGAAGCTCCAGAACCCCCTTCCAATCCCCAGATCTGCCAGCTGCTTCAGCCTCTTCTCAGCTGCCTGTCCAGTGCCTGAGACTGATGCCCTGCTCAGGGAATCTGAGGTTACATGCAAAGCTCTGCTTTCTCCTTTTTTATTAAAAAAAAAAATAAACTCTGCTTACTGGCTGCAGGGAAAAGCTTGGGAATGTGAACTCTCCTGGCTCAAAAAAAACAAACACAAAAAGCCTGCAAGGCAAACTTAGGAGAGGCCCAAGCATTGCACTTATTTTGAAGTGTTGTGGAAGTTTGGGGGGAAGCAAAACCAAGCTGGGCTCGGTTGCTTGGGCAGCACCAGACCCATCAGGGCTCTCCTGGGACCAGGTGGTCAGAGCCACTGGCTCTCCCCTGGACACTGCCAGTGATTGCTGCATGTGAGAGACATTCCTGCCTTTTCCCAATTAATATCTACAGCCCACAGCTCCCAAATTCCTGCTCTGGCATCAGTGTAGGCAAAGGATGTGCCCAGTGTCTCCTGCTGCTTCAGGAGAGCAAGGACAGTGGTTGCACCCACCAGTCTCTGGGGTTTGGGGTGTGCTTTGAATGTCCAACAACTTGTTTTCCACACCTGGCTCAAACTACAAGCAGCAACGCTGTGAAACACACCTGGGACTGAAGAACAAAACACAATCTGGTGCTTAAATGGGTACAAGCTGAGAGAGGAGAAATTTCAGTTAGAGATTAGGAAGAATTTTTGTGCTGTGAGGGTGGTGGGACACTGGTACAGGCTGCCCACGGAGGCTGTGGATGCCCCAGCCCTGGCAGAGTTCAAAGCCAGGTTGTTTGAGCAACTTTGGTCTAATTCCATCTGTGGGTTGGGAGGAGGTGATCTTTAAGGTCCATTAAGGTGATCTTTAAGGTCCATTCCGCCCCCTTCTGTGGTTAAATGTGTGGATGTGATTCACACCACAGTACGTGTCTTTCCTCACGGTGTCTGGAGCTGGGAGAAGAGCAAGTGGAGACCGGGCACAGGCTGCTTTCCCTCCCACACTCCTTCAGGTGCTTCAAGCCCCAGGATCCGTCCCACCCCTGAGCACAGGACACACCTCTCCCTTACCTGCCTGCACCCCTCCCCGGGTCTCTTGTCATCGAGACCATTCCCTGGTGGGACCTGGACCAAGATTCCCTCTTGGGCAGGTTACCTTTAACACAGATCACTCCTTTTCTGCCCTCCCAAAATCCCCATTCCCTCTAGCAGATGGGGTTTTGATACACAAATCTCCTTATTCCTCTTGAGGAACTGGGATTCCTGCGACTTGTAGAGAGAAATGAGAGGAGCCAGCTCTACAAGCATGAGCACTCAGAAATCTCCTGGAGAAGAGGGCAGCAGGGAAGCGCCGTTCTCTGGCACACGAGGATGAATTTGGCACCGGAAAAACTTTTTCCGGCGGGCGTTTCCTAACAGGGCTGTGGGGCTGAGCCCTGCTTCAGACGTGGGGCTCGGGATGCGGCCGGGTGCGGAACGGAGCAGCACGGGGGGCTCGGGATGCGGCCGGGTGCGGGATTGGAGAGGGGCAGCGCGGGGGGCTCGGGATGCGGCCGGGTGCGGGACTGGAGCGGGGCAGAGCGGGGGGCTCGGGATGCGGCCGGGTGCGGGACTGGAGCGGGGCAGAGCGGGGGGCTCGGGATGCGGCCGGGTGCGGGACTGGAGCGGGGCAGAGCGGGGGGCTCGGGATGCGGCCGGGTGCGGGACTGGAGCGGGGCAGAGCGGGGGGCTCGCCCCGGGCTCCGCGGGCTGCGCTGCGCGGGGCTGCAGCACCCTCGTGTGGCTGCGGGACCCTGCGGGGGACACGGGGACCCTGCCCGGATCCTCCGCCCTCCCCCCGTTTGCTGGGGGTGCGCATGGAGTTGTTTGGGATGGATGGATGGATGGATGGATGGATGGATGGATGGATGGATGGATGGATGGATGGATGGATGGATGGATGGATGGATGGATGGATGGATGGAGGGTGTCATTCCTTAGGGAACTGGTTGAGGAGGAGGAGGCTGGTATCTGCTCCAGTGCCCATCAGCCTCTCCAAAACAGGCAGATGCGATGCCACTTCCAGGGAGATCCTCCCATCACCACAGACTTGCTCTTTGGGAGTCACCTGGTTGAAAACAGAGTGGTTTGAGGAGGAAACAGTTTGTAAATATCCTTGCAAACTTTCCCTGCTTCTGAAGTTGTGGCGTATGGATGCAACGCTGTACATCTCCAGGCAGTAGCTCCTCCTTACACATGATAACTCTTCCTGGGTTTTGTGACACCAGCTACAAAAGGAACCTTTGCTTCCTCCCTTCTTCCCAGGTAATTATAAAGCATTACATCCCTGTGCATAGCTCCCCTCCAGCTTCTCTGCTGCCTTAGGTTGCTTCCCTGTGTGGTTGGAAAGAAGCAGCAGCGAACAAAATATCTGCTGCAGGGAGGAGATGCTCCTTCCATATGGAATGTAGAGTTTAGGGTGAGCATCACAGCCCCCAGGACAGGAGCACTGCTCCAAAGGGCAGGAGGGGCTCTGCTGCTGGGAGGTGACACGGTGCTGTCACAGGAACATGTGCTCCTGCAGTTTGTGGATGGTGCAACAACCATCTTCAGACCTTCCCGCTGCCACCAGAGGGAGAAGGGCTCAGCAGCACAAGGATGAAGGAAAAAGAGGATGCTGTAACCATGATATGTCTGTAATTCATTCTGGATGGGGATAACCAGGCGGGTGTCCCCGTGAGCTGGAAAATGTGAGCTCTGTTTTGTCTTGCTGCTGCAGCAGCCGATGCTGATGACAACACAAAATTGTTCTCATCAAAATATTCTAGGGGCAAACTTCAACTTTTCATCAGTCAGCAAGTCATGCACAAGTGCCAGGCTGGGGGGTCAGAAACAAGGAAAGGAGGTCCAGAAAGATCCTGCCATCACCTGAGACCCACCCTTTTGGATTCACCTGGTTGAAAACCAACTGCTTTGAGGAAGGAAACCATTTGCAAATGTCTTTGCAACCTTCCACCACACCCAAAGTTGCAGTGCATGGATGGAGAGCAGCTCTCCTGCCCAAATTAGAACTGGTGATGGATGTGCCCTTCCAGGGAGGAAAACTTCCCCTGTCCTGGAAGGAGAGAGGTTGCACAACACCTTGGAGTTCCTCATTGACAGCCTTCCCCCAGTATCTCCCTCCCCCGTGGGGTGGGTGCAGACCCTGCCAGGTGAGCTGCAGCTCTCCATGCTCTGTCTCCTGGTTTGAGGCCCCTCAGATGCCCATCAGCTCCTGGGAGCTGGCTGACCATGGGTTGAGACCTTCTGCTCTAGTGGCAGATGAACTGAGGCTGAGACAGTTCAGGCAGGAAATAAGTGACATATTTCCAGCAGTCAACAGTGGTGAGTCACTGGAGGAATCTGCCCTGGGATCTGTAAGTTCATCACTTCCAAGGGTCTCTTGACTCAGGGTTGGATGCTTTCCAAAGGGATGCTCTGCACTGGCCACGTGCTGAGGACATGAGGATGCTGCTTGGGTGATGTTCTTTGTGCAGGAGGTTGGACAATTGGCCTTAATGATCTACAAGCCACTTACTGAGTGAATAAATAAATGGTTACAAAGCAGCAGCAGAGCATTTGGCAGGGATGGTCAAGTGTGTGGGACCATGGTGGGCCTGGGGTGATGTCCAGTATGGGGACTTGCTCCTGCTGGGTGCTGCTGGGATGAGGTGGGATGAGCCTTGTTCCCCTCTAGGGAAAGCTGGAACACATTGTTTAGGGATCCTTCCTCCCTCAGCCTTGGATCCACGTGTCCCAACAGCCACTGGTGATGGGAGGGACAAAGGCTGCAGCTGGGAGGGAGCTGATCCTGTGGCTGTCACGGAGCTGAGCCTCTCTGGGTGCAGGGGACAGGGCTGTGGTCCCCTGGCTGTGTGTGGGGATGGAGGATGGCCTGGAGAGGAGGAGGTGACAGAGACATCCTGAAAGTGACGCCATGTGAGCTGGCCTGCAGGGAGGCTGCTGTGATGAAGGCAAGTAAAAGAAACAATGGGAACCCAGGTGTCTCCTCTCCTCCCAGCTCCTGGGAGTCAGCAGGGCAGCAGATTTCTGCACAGGCAGTTGAGTCCCTGCCACGTTGCACCAACACACACCCACCATTAACTTTCTCTCCCTCTCTGAATGCACCATAGCATTGATCTCCACAGTATCTTGGAGCAATGAATTTCAGGCTTTATTTGGACAATGAGGACACTTTCTGCCTTGCTCTCTGATCCTTTTCTAGCAAATCCTGCCCCTTGACTCGCTGCCTTTCAGTCTGAGCATGTGCTGGGCAGTTTCCCCTGGGTACATCTTCACACCTCTCCACATTGCATTAAATCTTCTGCCTGATAGCTCAGCACTGTGAGCTTCTGGAGCCCTGTTTAACTTTGGCTGCCTCAACTATTTGGTATCACCTTTGCCTGACCACTGATTCCTCTTGTTTTGGGTGCTCGGTGCCTGCTCTGCACCTGTGGGCCTTTGCTCCCTGGAAAGTGCTCTACAATCTGATGGTTTATTTCTACCCTTTGGTTTCTTTCAGCTCAATTTCTGTGCAGAATCTGACCCTCCTTGCTACCTCTTAATTCAATTTCTGCCCAGGCTGCTTGTCCAGGCCAGGTGGGGAAACCACAGAGGCTGGTGATGGAAGACTCGGGTCCCTATCACATGCACTGACACGTCTCTACTCAGTAAAATATTTATTCCTCCATTATTTCACAAGAGTTGTTTTTACAAAAACCTTACAAAAATTTCCAAAACACAGACATGCAGAAGAAAAAAACCAAATCCACCACGGATCTTGTTACAAGTAATTGAAATGTACAAATAGAAAGGGCGAGAGAGAGCTTAGATTACAATAATCCCTCGGTCCTGCTACCCCTCCATGGGTGCAATTTGTATCTCTTCTTGGTGAGTTCAGCACTGACTGACAAGCTGTGATAAGCTGCCAAAAGCACAGTAAAGGAGGGGCCCTAAGATTAGGAGCAAATGTTTTCAAATATATATATACATATAGATATTTAGTGAAGAAATATTTATTCCCTGCTTTTTTTAGGTTTACAGAAACAGCATCTGCAAACTATTAAATGGGTTTATTTTCATTAATGTTCTCAAAGAGGCAGCGACATTTATATCCCTGTGGTTTCATCTTGTATAACTGAAAAAAGAGCCCTGTGCTTTCCATGGGAATAGGACCCCCCTGGCCCCCTCCTCCTGCCCCAATGGTGTTTCTCAGGGTGGATGATTTGATCCACAGTGGATCCCTCTTCCCCCTGGCTTGGCAGGTCCCTGTGCAGTGTGGGGAGCTGGCATGACACATGGGAGGGATCCCAGCCCTGGAAATGCGGACAGGGGCAGAGGGTGGGTATTTAGGGTGACACTGGAGGAGGTGGACAGGGTCAGGCAGGCTGTGCCCTCTCCCTGCCTGCCAGGTTTGAGGAGGAGAACGTCGCTGTTCCCAAGTGTAGAGCAGAGAAGGCAGGGGCTGGAGGCAGGATGGAGGGGCTGGTTCACCCCCAGGCACAGGAGATGGTTCTCCCATCAGGTCTCCAGCTCTGGGTGCTGGGTGAGTCCCCTCATGGTGGCATTGCCTGGGGTGCAGCTGATGGCCCTGGTGTCACAGCCACTGGGTCCCACATGCAGCTGCAGTGACAGCCCCAGTGGGAATGGGAGAGGATGCTCCTGGGAGCTCTGGGGACTCAGGTGGGCACTTTGTAGCTGTGGCACTTTCAGCCTCGGTGTCACCAGCCAGAGGATGTTTACCTGGAGGAGGCACCTCAGCAATTGCTCTAATTGTCCTCAGATCCATTGCTGCAGCCCCCAAACCAACCCCTTCTAGGGAAGCAGGGCCGTGTCTTCTCTGCCCAGGCCACCCCTCTGAGCTGGTGGTGTCCCCATGCTTGGCTGGTGGCTCTTTCCAGTGGGTGAGGAAAGGGTGATGTGGTTTCCAGTGGGCTTTGTCCACAGGGACGCCACACCTCCACCACCCCAGCTGTGGAACTGGCAGGGGAAGGTGGAGGCTGCATCTCCCCACAGCTCAGCCCCATGGCTTAGGGCCAGGCTGCCCACCCCGTGTCCATCCCCTGCACGTCCCACCTTGGAACCTCATTAGGCTGCGCAGCAGGGTGGGATGAGGGGGAAACCATTTCCTTTCTGCAAAACCAAGAAAGCCTCCCCCCATGGAGCCGCCGGCCCCAGAGCCCCGAGCACATCTGCGGAGCTGCCGACGGGGAGGCTGTGCCTCCGGAAGGCGAAGCCTTCGTTGGCACGAAGCGCTGGGAGCCGCCTACTCAGCTGAAACCCAACAGCTTTTTCCAATTTTCTCATTCCCTGGGACTGCTCAATGACCTGGGGCTCTGCAGAATCGCTGGCAAATCCACCAAGGCAGGGCAGCGGTGCCTGCCTGGGGATTGGCGATGCATCCCCGGCTCACGGGAGAGCTCACAGGCTCCAGGAGGGTCTGTTGAGGTGCTGCAGCTCTGCTTGCCCCTCTGGGAAGGGACAAAGCCTGATGCCATCAGCATAGACAGCTCATAAATGCAGGAAGCACAGTGCAGAGGGCTGGCCAAGACTGGCCATGGCATGGGTGAGCCATCAGCTTCCCAAAGCCCCAAACTTGGGGAGGTCCCAAACCCCACACTGTGGCTGGGGTTGCACAAAGAAACAAACACATGGATCAGCTTTGGCACACACAGTTGAGCGCCACAAGTCACAGCCTGGTGGAAAGGGGGGCCCGTGATCCTCCCACAGTGTCCCTGCGGGAGGAGAAGACCCAATAACTCTTTGGCTCTCTGGGCAAGATACCCAAATTGGTCAAATCCAATAGTCCAAGATCCTTCCATGTTTGGAAGCAAATTCTTGTTCCCTTGGCAAGTCTGTTTGTCCTCAAAGAGCGTGTGGGGGGTATGTGTGTATATATAGCCGTTATTATAAGGGTGTGCGGAAAAGCAAGTTTCTAACCAAGTTCGCTCCATATGTGGCTATAATTATGTGCCACTTCGGCCTGGGACTGACTTTACCTTCAGAAGGGAAGGGAAGAGGAGAGAAGATGCTGAGACATTGGATGAGTGGCATGTGTGTTGGGCAGGCGGCGGATTTGTCCTAGGCCTTGCACGGGAGCTCCACGCTGTATCCTGGAGGAGGCCACGGGATGGGCTTTGCCCTGCTCAGTTTACGGTCGGCACCTGGTTCTGATGGAGGCTGAACTCTTTGGCCTTGAGGCGCAGGCTGGCGATGCTGTTGGCCATGTTCACCCCCTGGGTGGGCGTTGCGGTCCCGCTGGAGCTGTAGGAGGGCACAGTGCTGCAGGGAGGGAGCAGGGAGCAATGAGGAATGGCCCATGGAGAAGACCCCATGCCCTTTGTGGTCCTGCTGGCTTCCCAGGCCAGGCTAGCTGTTCCCTATTGGAGATCTCTCACAAGAACAGCCAAGGCTTCAGCATTTTTATGGGCTTGGATGGATGTGGGAACCCCTCAAACTATGCACCAGGAGGCCCTGCTTTGTGCTTTTGGATGTGATGGCTGAACATGAACAGCTGGGAACCAGAAGGGACCCATGCCACCTCCTGTGCCGAGATGTGGGAAGGGTCAGCACGAGGCCAAGCAAATCCCTTGCGAGGACCAGGGCGCCTGCTCCAGCCCCAAAATGCAAGGAGGCAGAGAAGCCTGCTCAGCATTGGGCAGTGGATGCTCAGACAGAGTTTAAATGATTCCAAAGCCAAGTCACACGAGCTCCTTTTGGCCTCATAAAACTCCCCAAATCCCCAGCAGTGGCACAGGGCTGCATCCCTGGGGCAGTGGAGCGGTCTCTAGGCAGCCCTGCCCCGTGGCCACCTCCTCCCCAGCTCGTCCAGAGCCTCCACCTACCTGTACGGGGAGGTGCTGGTCCACGAGAGATACTCAGGGGTCAGTGCAGTGGGTCGTGGTGCCATGGGCTGCTCAATGGCTGCTTCCTGGCTGTAGGATTTGAGCAGGGATGCCGATCTGTTGGCCAGCATCGCCCTCTCGTTACGGCGGAACTTGGCCCTCCGGTTCTGAAACCACACCTGTGATGGGGAAAGGTGGAAAGGTGGTCAGAGGGGACCCAGTGCACTCAGGGATGTCCCAACCATCTGTCCTATGGGTTGTGGTGATGTGCAGGATGAAACAAGGGAAGGGACAGTCCCTGCTCCTGCCTGGGGCGAGGCAGAGGTGTTGCTTTCTCCCACACAAACCTGTGCTCACCTGGACTCTGGCCTCGCTGAGGTTGACCCTTCTGGCCAGCTCCTCCCGCACGAAGGCGTCGGGGTAGTGCGTCCTCTCAAAGACCCTCTCCAGAGCCTGCAGCTGGCTGCTGTTGAAGGTGGTGCGATTCCTCCTCTGCTTCTTCTTCCTCTTGGCTGCCCCGCAGCTTGGGCTCAGGCTCTCACCTGTGGGGAAGGAACAGAAGCCACATGAGAGCCAGACCTGTGTGAGACCCCCTGACCCAGCCAAGCCCAAGCCCTCCTGGGGGTCTGCAGTGTCCTGCCAGCCATGCTCCCTCCAGGCACCTGGGACTCTCTGGGGATATGTGCAACCCTGTGATGTCCATGAGAATCAAAACCTGTTTTGGGACCTGCTGGAGCTTAGGGTAAACCCCAAAATTTACCAAGGCCTGTGGTGGTTTCACATCTGGCTAAACCATGCTGACCTGATTTTGAATACCAGTCCCAGTGTATTCTGGGGCTGCACTTGATCCAAACTGGAGCTCAGCTCTTGCTAAGACTTCAAGTCAAGCTTTCATGAATGGTGATGAAAATCCAGCACCAAAACACCCCCAAGATGTGGGTCTGAGCTCCCACCTCCAGCACCCCCGAGGCCCCAGCTGTGGCATGTCCCCAAGGTGACACAGGACTGCAGCCAAGCATCTGCTCTTCCAACGCTGCTCCTCAGAGCTCGGAGCGAGCGGCACCGCGTCTCGCAGGGCTCAGCCTCCGCAGTGTTTATTTCTGGCTTTGCTGCCTCATGGAAACATGATGCTGAGGGTGTAGTCTGGTTTCTCAGTATTGATCTTGGGCTGTCAGCCAGGCTGAGATTAATCTCCTCTTTGTCACTAATATCATAAGGTTTGGGCAATTTTGTGAAGCTTTTTTCCGAGACACCCAGTCAGCTCCTGCAAAGGCTCCGTGGGGAGCACAGCTCGCTGTCGTTCTCCCTTGTGGAGGTACTGGTTAATGGTTCTTTCTGTTCATAAAGCATCTGGATCCAATCTGTACCTACTGGTGGGAAAGCATTCTGGAATTATTTGAAATGTTAATATTTTTATGGCATCCTGATTCATGGCAGGGGTATGTTGGGTCTTTCTGCTCTGTATCATTGCAGAGGCCAGGGTGGCAGAACTCACCACTCCCTGAGTATGCTCACAAATTTAATACTTGCTAATAATATTAATTGTGATACTTATTTAATAAGTCTAGCATTTTCAGATAATGCTTGAGCAACAAAGTTTCAAGACACCATCAAGCTGTTGAGCAGGAGGAAACTTCCAAGATCTTTAAGGCCAGAAAAACCTTCTTGCACCTTAACTCTGAATAATTCAAGCCATGAAACATCCAACAGCAAGTTTCTCATCAAGTCCCTAGGACTCCTATGTGCCCAACTACATCATTCTCCCAAGGCCTCTCTGCAGCCACTGGTATTTCTCTGGGCCTTTAATTGTGCTGTAGGTGCAACTTGGCCTTGGTTGACCATCAACAATCTGTGATCTTGTATTTTGGACATGGTCTTCTTGGTTGGGTGAAGACACGATGGACAGTGCCTGAAACATGTGTGGGTTTGAGACCCTTTCCCCAGCCAGGAAACCACGGGCTGCCCTTCACCACCAATTGTGTCTAAAGGCTCACAAATAAAATTCTCAGAATTCCCTCCAGCACTTCCTCCTGCAGCTTCAAATGTTCTGCCAGTTTCTGCTTTCCAGTTGCCCCTTTTAGTTAAACTCCTTTTTTGGTCCTGTTTTCCTCCAGCGAGCTAACGAGCCGCTGGATTAAAATACATGAAGTCCAGCCATGGCTGTCCCTGAGTTTTCTGGGAGCTTGGGACTGAAATGGGAACCATCAGGCTGGGAAAGAGCTGCATACAGGATGTAACAGGGTGAGAGGTTTCCTTGTGGGTTTATGACCATGCCACAGGGCTTCTGGGGAAATGGTACATCAGGGTTTGGTTCAAAATAGTCACAAGGGCACCCACTGCCCCTCACCAAACTGGCAGTGATTTCAACAGAACCCTGGGAAATGTATAAATAAAATTTATAAACCCCCTTTGGCTCCATCCTCAATTTAAACCTGGCTATAGGACTTTTCCATAGTGCTGATTTCCCTTGCCCAATCTAATTTGGCTGAAAGAAAGGAGGAAGAGGAAAGTTTTTTGAAATCAACTCTCAATCCAGTTCTGTAGGATCTGCCCACATTTCTGGCTGGTGTTTATCTCCCCAAACCCACAGAAGGAAGAGCTAAACAGCCACAGGAGACAAGTGGTGCTGAGTGCTTCCCATATGGGGCTGGCAGTAATGCTGGGGTCGAAGTTTAGGACTGGACTTGGATCAGGATGTGTCCAAGCACCAGCTGTTCCTGGGTATTTGGCGACCTGCAAACCCTGGGCCATGCTGGTTTTGGGGCATTTTGTTCAGCCCCTATTGCTGCTTTTAATGGAGGGACCTTCCACACCTTTTCCATGGCAGGGAGGCAGCTCCACACATGGAGTTCCTGCCTGGATCCTCTGCTCTGCCCAGGGATGAGCCTTGGTAATGCATCAGCATCTTTTCCTCATTAGCTCAGGCATTGCAGGCCTGTGGGAGCAGGCAGATGCCACCCGAATTGCTGGTGGTGAATGTCTGACAGGTTTACAGGGTACAGGATCTCCTCTATCAGAGATGCTTTAATAACCCCAAATCAACTTCCCAAAAAGGAGCATGGCTCAATTCTCTGTGGCATCAGTGAAGGGATGGGAAGGGGGATGAGTTGAGTCCCCTGAAGACGCCCTGTCCTCCCACTGCCATCAGGGGGACTTGGATTTAACCAGACCTGCTGACACCTTGATGGAAGAATCAGAAGCCAGTTCCCCAGCCTGATGGGCACCCAGGAATAAGAGTTTGTAATTGCACAAAGTTAAAACCAGCTTCCCACCATCACTGTTCTGTCCCAAAGCAGTGCTTAGGGAGGCTATGGAGAAAGCCAAACCCTTGCCTTTGTCAAGTATAATTTGGGGGTTCATTTGGGCTGAAGGGACCAGCTTGGTTGTCCAACCCTGAGGTCAGAGGGGCTCCTGAGCCTTCCCCCCAGCCTCCTTCCCTGTATTTATCTTCCACTGATTACAATTTCCGCTGAAAGGAAAAGAAATGCAGGGAAAGGGGGAAAACAGGGGGGATAACGTTACTGAGTAACGAAAGATGACATGAGGGGGAGGATGGGGAGAGGGAGGCACAGGGGCTTTGCACAGAGCAGGATGGGCCCAATGTGCACCACAAAAAAGCCTTAAATTGCCCCAGACTGTTAGGAAAGACAGGAGACTTTCCACCCGTGGTGTGGATGAGTTTTGGGGTGCTGGATGTGGCCTGGGTCACCTCCAGCCTCCTCTCTGGGCTGTCCTGCCTCAGGCAGTGCTGCCTGAGAGCTGCAGAGAGCCTGGGGACAGCTCTGTGCCCTACAGACGCCATGGGGTGCTGGGGTCACCCCAAAACCCTTCTCCCCGTGGGAGCACCAGTGCTGGCAAGCCTGGACCGTGCCACAGGGAGAACTTGGGAGCAAAGGCAGCACCACCCCCGGGTCAGAGCCGGGCTGGTTCAGCTGGGCACCAACCAAGCCCCCTTCTCCCACTCCTGCCTGTGCCCTCTGTGCTTCCATTAGTTTTCCACAGGAAGGACTCAGCAGTCTCAGCCTTGGTGCTGGGCTTGCCCTCGCACTGGCAGGGCCCCCAGCCTCCCACAGCTGCTGTTGAGCACTGTAAAGAGGTGATTTTCACTGGATTTCCACCAAGGCTTTGGGTTTGACTAAGAGCTCCATTAGTGCACAGTAAATGGGCTCAGAGCAGCTGTGATCCTGATCAACCAGCATCCACAGTCCCAGCAGCTCTCCTGCCTGACCCCAGAAACACAGGCAGGGATCCTGCCTTGGGATGTCTCTCAGGGATGGGCTTCATTGCCAGCCATGCTCAGTCTCCCCTCTGGACACCCAGTTTGGGGCATTTATTTGCAAAATGTCCATCCAGAGTGAGGTGTTTGCCCAGCACCACCCCTGCTACCCCAGCCAGCTGCCAGCCTGTCTCTTCCCCAGGGGATGCTGCAAACCCTGCTCCCTATCAGTACCACCACATCTGGGACAAGTTTTCCTGACTCCAACTCCACCACTCGGCTTTGGGGTGCAAGTTTCCCCATTTTTCAGGTCAGAAGGCAGCAAGTTCAACCCTCTCATGCAAAAAAGCCCAGGCTACATCTCCTCCAACGTGTTTCATTTTCCACTGCACCGCAGCCCCCACGGCCCTGAAACGTTTTCTGTCATTAAATTATTTCACACGTTCCGTTTATTTGGAGCAGTTTGCCAAAGACCCTTTAAGCTTTAAATTTTTCACACCCCCCCCCCCAGCCAAAATGATCAAATCTGCTGTACCATTTACTTCCCTACTACGCCTGGAATGGCATTTTTTTCCTTCTTTTTTCTTCTTGGGTATAATTTAAGGGTTGAAATAGCCTGGAGGGAATTAGCTGTAAATTCTTCCTAAGACAAATAAATTCAGCCCTCTAAGTTTCTACGTTTTTCAAACTGTTGAGAGACATTTTGGGTTTGTTTTACTTGAAATAATGATCGTGGCATATCTGACCCTCAGGCTGCGGCCGACTCTAGCCAAATAAATAGCTTTTATTAATTAAGGTTTATCCTTAACAAATAAAACCCCAATTTGATCTCGGCCGGCTGAATTAGCAAAAATAAACAATGGGTTCTCTGGGCACTTGATGTGGATTTAACAAATTAACGCTGGGCCTTCATCAGGGAAGCCGCAGGGTGGTGGAGGTCTTTTACAGCCAAGAAATCCTTTGGAAAAACAATGTCTTTCGTTTCTCCCATGGTCTCTCTCGGTAAACATGTGCACTCCCTTCATCCCTTCGTACTCGGGGGAGCGAGGAGAGCTCCGGCCATGACGTCTGCCAGAGCTTCATGTGCAATTGTTTAACTTCTCCTCTAAATCATGGGGAGGGAGTGCTTCCCCTCGGACTGCAGAGAGCTGGAGCAGAGCTCTGGGCTTTGGGAATGGCCCCTCCATGGTGTGTGCCCACTCCAGCTCTGCTCTGTTCCACAGCCTTCAGCTGAGGTGGGATTTGGGGGTGCATGGACTGCCAAGTGCAGGGGACGCCTCTTTCCAGCAGCCACTTCCAACACTGCCCTGCCTTGGGATGCAGCTGGGAACAGCCTGGGAGCCCAGGGGGGTTTACAGGCCCATACCAGGGCTTTGGAAGGAGGAGGAATAGTAGGAGGGATGCTCCAGAGGCCAAAGGGAAGCTGGGCACTTGTCCCTGCTCATGGGCACAGGAAGGACAGGGTTTGTGGCGGTAGGGATGGTGGGAGATGCCTACACCACAACAGGTCTTTAATCTCCCCAAATCAGCTTGGAAAGCCTGGGGGGCTGAGAAGCAGCCAGGAACCTGCCCCTCCACATGTGCTGAGTCACCCAGGTATGGTTCCTTTCCTGCACCCAGCCATGAGCCCAGCCTGGGTGCACAGGAGCAGCACCAGCAAAACCACATTGGTGAAACTCCCATTTTCTGCATAGTTTCACCCCATTTTCTGCACTGCTTCACCCCAGTACCCAGGGGAGAAGCTTTTGGGGCCACCAAGCCCTGCCCTCAGGACGCCAGCCCCAGCTTTACTTGGCATGAGGTCCAAACCCATCCTGGGAACAGCCATGGATATGGGGGACAGGGCATCCCTGGGGAACAAGGGCTGTCAGCCCCTCCCCAGGCTCCCACCTCCTCATCCTCACCCACTGCCCCTCCCTGTCCCCCTCCAGCCCAGCCCAGCCTCACAAAGACCCTGGGAATGCTGAAGGCTCTGGGGGGAGGTTGAAGCTGGGGGGGTCCAAATGTGCTGAGTCCGAAGGAAACTTTCCCGGCTCAAGTGGCGAACATGAAAAATTTAAGAGAGGGGCAAGTCCCAGCTACTGGAGAAACATTACAGCGAAATGTTTCCGAGGATGTTTCACCTCATTAATTGTGAAAAAACTGAAACGCTGACACGTTTTTACAGGCTGCCAGTTTTGCTGGGGGAAAAGTGTCTCTGTTAAAAAGGAGCAGCAAAAGTCTGGACCAAGAAAGAGGCCAAGGCTGTCCCGGGGGGGCCTTAGCCTGTGCTCACTGACAGGCAGCAGCAGCCTGTTTTATGGTTATAGAGCTGCCTCTGCACCAGCTAGAAACCACCCAGCACCACAGCTTGCTACCCCCAGCCACACAGACACACGCTATTTGGGAAGATCCTGCCCAGCAGTGCTGCAGCCCCAGGGATGCTCCATGCACACCCTGCACCCCCAGAGCTCTGGAGGTTTTCCCCTTGCACCCCTGAATGGTGTGTGGTGTCTGAGCACCCATCACAGCACATCCAGCTAAAAGACAGAACAAGCCAGGAAGGTCCTGGCTGAGCCAGCAGCATCCCTGCATCCCAGTGGGGATGTGTCCAGCCTGTGCTGGTAACCCAGTGGTGGCACTGAATCCTTTTTTCAGTTCATTATTAGTGCAGCAAAATCATTGGGAACATGATGCTTAGATGGGTACTGGGAAAAGAAAGATTATGAAAAGGAAGATCCCCATGTCATGAGACACTGCTTCCCTCAGGGGTGGCTCCAGCCCAGAGTGAGCCACCAAATTCACTGCTGAGAGCTGTGAGTGGGTTCAGAGCTGGCTCTGGAGTCAGGGCAGCCAAGCTGCAAAACCCAGGTGCACAAGAGGGGGAAGATCAGGAAGTCACCTGTGACTTCCTGAAGTGAGGCAGTGAGGAAGGAGGAAGATAATGAAAAGAATGAAGAAGGGAAGCAGAGACTCTTGTGCTGTGATTTAAAGACGATGCCCTGGAAGCTGAAAGCTGCTGAAATCCACAGGGCTGCAGCAAAAGCCCTGAGTGCTCAGGAGTCCCTGAACATTCCCAGCACTTCCCACCATGCCAGAGGCTCCTGCACAGCCCAGCACAGGCTCACCCAGCTGAGGCCAGGCCCCAGGAATGGTGTTTTGGCACAGCCAGCTCCTGCGTCAGCGGAAGCATTTAATGAATTAATTGCAGCCACATTCCCTGAAGGAGGAGGCAGGGGTGGTGGGATGCTGTCAAGCCTCAGGAAGGGGCTGGGGAACATCTTTGGCCACAAAGCTCTGGTGGGAGTGAGAGGAGTAGGCTGAGCAGCACAAGAAATTCCTGTCCACTCTCCCAGGGATCTGGGAGAGTCGGTGCCATCACCCACCCTTTACCTGGGCTGGGAGCTGCCTGTGACAGACCTTTGGGGAAGGTGACAGGGACACACCACTGGCTGGGGATGCAGCCCAGCCTCCTGGCCCCAGCCCCAATGCAGCCCACAGAGCCTGGCACCACCAGCACCCCCTGACAGCTCCAGAAACAGCTCCGGAGACAGCCCCGAGAG
Organism: Molothrus aeneus; assembly: GCF_037042795.1. Taxonomy (NCBI): domain Eukaryota; kingdom Metazoa; phylum Chordata; class Aves; order Passeriformes; family Icteridae; genus Molothrus; species Molothrus aeneus. The sequence goes on along the minus strand of NC_089664.1, from coordinate 6,366,342 downwards.
CTGCGACAGCGCCGGCGCCCAGCGCGGCTCTGGCTGTGCCTCCCCACCCGCCCGGCTCCTGCACCCCGGGAGCTGGAGCAGGGCCATTGTGGGGCCATTGTGGGGCCATTGTGGGGCCGTTGTGGGGCCGTTGTGGGGCCGTTGTGGGGCCGTGGAGGGCCCGCAGGGCTCAGACTGCCTGGCTGTGCCCCGGCGGTGGCACCGGCCCGGGGCAGCCGGCCCCGAGCGCCAGCGCATCCCCCGGGCTCGGAGCTCTGCGAGAGAAATGTTCCCTCCCAGGGCTCTGCCAGCGTGGGGGGACCCAGCCTGGCTCGGGGCTTTCGGGAGCTGCCAGGAGCACCCCGTGGGTTCACAGGAGCCCGACACAATGGGCTGTCCCGGCTCCAGAGCCACCACTGCCTCCATTGTGTCAGCGCTCCAAGGGGAGGGAGCTGCAGGGGAGCTGAGCTGGGGCAAAGCTGCTCCGCAACGAGTACCCAAATTGCCCCTCGAGGAATGGCACAGTGAGGAGGAAAGGCTCCTGGAATGTCCACTGTCTGCACGGATTTGCTGGGTACAGCGGCTTGAAGAGGTCAGGATCTGGCAGGGTCTGGCATCGTCCCTGCTCATGGCAGGGGAATGTGCAACTCAAGGGGGTTTGCACCCCTCTGGGGTCCCTCTTGTCTTAATTGGGGCTGGGGTCACACAGAGCCTCCAAAAACTCATCCACGGTGGTGGCAGTCTGGGTGTCCCCTGCAAATGCCAAAGAGGGAGAGGGGAGACAGGACAGGAATCGGGATGGGTGCTCCTGCCTTCATGCAGGGATGCTCCGAGAGGCTGTGTCAGACCAAAGGGCTCCTCAGGAGGATGTTTGTGGCTGCAGGGCTGGGGGGAGCAGGAGCCAAAGCCCTCCCAGCACAGCCAAGTGCCTCAGGAAAAGACAGCGTGGTGGGTTTGACTGATCCCAGCCAAGTTCCGAGCAGCACCGACCAACGGGGGAGCAGGAATTTCCATTTTGTTCTCCTGTGAATTTGCCAACCCCCACGGTGGAGGCCCAGGGACCAACAAAAGGCTCTGGCTCTACCCCAGGCAGCACCAGCCAGGAGCCTTCCCGGCAAGGAGACATTCACTTGCTTTCATCTCCCAGCCAGGAGCCCTTCCTGGGGTGGGATGAGAGCAGTGCTGGGGCTCTCCTGCTCCTCACGCCACTGCAGCAGCCTGGGCTGCTCCTGGGGACGCTGCCCCTCGGGGGCGCAGCCTCCCCCCTTTGCCAGCTCCTTACAACAGCCGTGGTGGCTCACAGATGTGTGAATCTGTGGCTCAGGGAAAGAGCCAGCCCAGAGCCTGTGGCCAAAATGCTGGGATTTGGGTCAGCCCCAGGCACCACAGCGAGGGGTCTGGGCAGAGGGAGCAGCCACGGTGGCTCCCCACAGGCACTGGAGGAGGGATGGAGGGACAGAGGCTGGGCCCTGCTGCCCTTCATCAGGGCTGAGCACAGGAGCTGCTTCCCTTCCCATCCTGCAGACCTTCCAGGCACCATTTGGTGTGTCCACGATGTAGCCACAGAGGTGCCAACATCACTCACATGTGATATAACAGGTTACCTGGCTTCCCAGCTGGGCACAGATGTGTAATTAATTAACACTAATGAGACTTGTGCAAGCACTGGCCCAGGATAGCACCCGCTTTGCAAAGCACCACCAAAATCCTGGATTTAACTGCAAAGTGAGTTTTCCTGGGGGCTGGGAAGGGGATGGGGAGTCCCTAAGGCCATCATGGCTGTTGAGAGCTCCCTGGGACTTTTGCTCAGTGTTTGAAAAATAAAACTAAATCAGCTGGGGCTGCATAGCAGGAACGTTGTGTGGAGGGCTGGCTCCCAGCCAGGGACCCCTGGCATGGTGATCCCAGCCTTCCTCTCCTCCACAGCCCCCCCAAAAAGGTGGTTTCTTGAAATTTAATAGGCAAAAGCCCAAGCAAGCCAGCCCCAGTGGCATCTGGCACTGAAACCCAACACCAGCCCCACGAGGTTAAAGCAGAGACTCCATTGCATCAGGGTCACTGCCAAGGGGGGAAGGAGGCAGGCAGGGCCAAGGGGGAATGATGAGAACTCCCATGCTGTCCCCTCCTGCTGCCCACTGCCACTGCCCCAAATCCCTTTTCTTTTTTTGAGGCCCAAAGGGTGTTTTTCACACCCAGGCCAGCAAACCACTGAGCACCCATTTGATCAGTGAGCAGCAGCACCTGCTGAGAGCCACCAGCTGTGGAACCAGCGTGTCTGGCTGGGTGTGGGGTGGGTGTGAGCCCCCCTGGGAGCCCATCCCAGCCGTGGGAGCCCATCCCAGCCCTGCTCCAGGGGTTCCCTGCACGCACAGACGTCCCTGCAGCCCTTGCCAGCAGCAGCACCGCTGTCCTCCAGTCTGGTTTGCATTTGAGGTCGGTGGCCTCTCGCCAAATTTATTGTAAAACATTCATTTTAATAAGTGACTCGTATCTTTTTTTTTTTTTTTTAACCCAGCCTGGTTAACTGTTTCCAGGTTACAGCAGAACCTTGTATGGCGGGGACAGTGGGGACAGTGGGGACAGTGGGGACAGGATCACAGTCAGGTCACTGGGGGCAGGTGCCAGCCATGGGCATGACAGGATGGAGACAGGAACATCAGGGCCCTGCTCCTACAAAGGTCAGCAGAGCTGAGACCTCACCCTCATCCCTCCAAGCCTTCGTCCCTCCAGGTCCCCAGGGAGACCCTCCTGCCACACTGGAGACCCTGGCACTCTCATACAGAACTAAAACTTACTGCCCCAGGGGTAACTGGGTCATGTCAAACATGCAGAGGGCTTCCAGAAGTGAGCATTGCCTGGTAGTTTAGTTTCAACATTTGTTTTAAGTTTTATAAACCTCTAATACTAATAGAAATGCTTGAGTGTCTTTTAATTTAAATGAAAACAGTTTTTTTAAATTTAAAAATTCCCCTGAGGTATTTACAACCCCCAAGTTACAGCCATGTGGCCAGCCCAGATGAGAAAGTGAAATTGGTGAGGAAGGAGCGTGGCAGCTGCCCCAGCCCAGCCCTGTAGTGGCCGTCCCCATGTCACCTGTGTCCCCTGCACAGACTCTGCTTCACACCTTTGCTGGGTGCATGGGATCCATGGGTCCACCAGCCCCATGAGCTGCCAGCCACAGCTGTCCCCAGCAGGATGGCATCTGTCTGTCTTTCCTGCCTTCCTTCTGTCCTTCCATTTTTGTCTCCTGTATGGAGCACAGTGGCTTTGGGGACAGGAGCTGCCCGTGACCCATCCTGTGCCCTCCTCAGCTGTGCTGCTGCAGGACCAGGCCCTTTGCACCCCAGTGCTGTGCCTGGGGTCCCCTAAGTGCTCCCCTACTACTGCCACCCCCAAGTGACCCCTGACAGCCCTGGCAGTGTCCCATGTGCATCCTGGGGTGCAACACAACCCCCCCACTTGGCAATGCCCTGCAGCACCTGGGGTACAGCGTGATTCCCCTGAATGGCTCAGTGCCACATGCCACCCCCTGCAATGGCCTGAACGGCTTGGGGTGCTGTGGAACCCCAGCACACACACCTGGCATTGCCCTGAACAGCTTGGGGTGCTGTGGAACCCCAGCACACACACCTGGCATTGCCCTGAACAGTTTGGGGTGCTGTGGAACCCCAGCACACACACCTGGCATTGCCCTGAACGGTTTGGGGTGCTGTGGAACCCCAGCACACACACCTGGCATTGCCCTGAACGGCTTGGGGTGCTGTGGAACCCCAGCACACACACCTGGCATTGCCCTGAACGGCTTGGGGTGCTGTGGAACCCCAGCACACACACCTGGCATTGCCCTGAACGGCTTGGGGTGCTGTGGAACCCCAGCACACACACCTGGCATTGCCCTGTACAGTTTGGGGTGCAGCACAATCCCCCCTACCAGCCATACCCTGCATGGCCTGGCACAATGCCGACACCCTGCACACCTTGGGGTGCAGAGCAGCCCCTCCAAACACCCAGTGCAATGCCCTGAGCAGCCCCAGGCTCAGCTCAGCTCCCCCTGGGTGCCGTTCCCATCCCTGGGTGCCATTTCCATTCCAGGGTGCCCTGCCCATTCCGGGGTGCCCTGCTCATCCCGGGGGTGCCGTTCCCATCCCGGGGGTGCCATTCCCATTCCGGGGGTGCCATTCCCATTCCGGGGGTGCCATTCCCAGCCCGGGGGTGCCGTTCCCAGCCCGGGCTGGCCCAGGCCCCCGAGCCCCCCGGTTCCGGTGCCAGCGCTGCCCCGGGCGGGCTGCAGAGGCTGCGGGGAGCCCCGGGCTGTGCCCCCTCCCCACATGTGCCCCGCTGCCATGTGCTCCCCGCCGCTCCCCCGGCTCCCCTGCCATGTGCACTCCAGTTTCCTTGCGTGTGAAGCCTGCAGCCTCTCGGATTCAGTGGCTGGAAAGGATGGCGCCTCTCCACATCTGGTTCAATGCGCGAGCCTGGCGCCTGGCTTAGCCACAGTCTCCATTCAGAGACACACAGACTTTAATAGACTCATACAATTCTTCCTGATCTATCACTGCAGCCGCAGCTGAAAAGCTGCTTTATTATATGCGCTCAAAGGGGGATGAGGAGGGAAGGGGAGGGGGCCGGCGGCTGGCGCTGCCGCTCTCTGAAGGCTCCCAGCCCGCCCGGCATCCCCCGGGACCTGAACTGTCCCCCCAGCCCTGCCCGGCCTCCCAGGGGCTGCTTTCCCCCCCAAACCGCAGGAAAGAGCAGCAGAGCAGCCTCATTATCTCTCCTGCTCAATTAACACCCTCCGAGCTGCCGCTTGCACCCGCACGGCGCACGGCTGGGGCTGAAGGGACGAGGTGGCAAAGGGGACCCAGGATGTCCCCAGGATGTCCCCAGGATGTCCCCAGGATGGCTTCACAACCCCACAAGCTGCAGCAATTCGCCCAATTCCTGCAACATCAGCATCGCATTTATCCCGCAATTCCCCGAGCGAGCACCGGGAGCTGCCCGGGGCTCGGGGCTGCCCCGCGGAGCCCCCGCGGGTCCCGGTACCGGGGCTGGCTCTGCCGGGACGCCGGGGCCAGGGAGGCTCTGCCGAGGGATGCTGAGCACGGACAGGGCGTTTGTCAGCCGTGGGAAGGCTGGAAAACACCGCCCGCGGTCATGCGTCCCTCGGGCAAAGGCGAACATCGGGAATGCCTCGAGGGCGAGGGGAGGAATTTCTGTGTTAGTTCTCGGAAATTCAGGGTTGTGCGGTGAAAAACAAGTAGTTTGGTAGTTTTGGGGTAGTCCTGGTCAACAGGCATCGGAAAACTGCCTTGAAACCTCAAATCAGGCCTTTCTCCCCAACACTTTGCTGTTCCCATCCTCCCTGGCCCTTCTGGGCATCACCAAGGCCAGGCAGGGGTGGCTGCCTCTGCCCACCACACTTCCACTCTGCTCCAAATTGCTTTTTGCAGCCAGGAAAAACCTGATCTGCATTAAGCCTGGTCTAAATCCTCGCTCAGCCCATAACCCACTGCCCCAGCATTTTAAAGGATGCTCTGACCCAGTTCCCTGGCTCAGGGATTCCATCCTGGAGCGACAACTCCCTCCAGCCTCTGCTCATGCTGCAGGGAGGGAATGAGGTGCCAGTGTGGGGACACCAACCCCAAAGCACCCGGGTCCCATCCTGCTTCAAACTCATCCCCTTGGCTCAAGGATTTGACAGCTCTGGGGAGAGAATTCCCCCTGGCTGGAGGAAATCAGCCCTGGGTGAGGGGGGGATCAGCCCCACTCCCTGGGAGGGAGGAGGGTTTCTAACACACAGCCTCAGAGCCCCAAATCATTTCATCAGCCTCCCAGCTACAGACACACGCCCAGGCTCTCTTAAAATGCTGATTCGTTGAAATTCACCCATCTTGGCTGCACAGAGTCGAAATTTCATATTTTTCCTGTGAATCAGCCCCATTCCCTGAAATAACAGCCCAAAAGAGAGGGAAAATAGTCTTGCACTGAGCTGTTGCTGGTCGAGTGAGACATAACAGCCCAGGGGGGGACAGGCAAGGTGTCCCTGCACCCCAGCACCCTCCTGGGCTGGGCATGGCTGTCTCAGGGGGGTCTGGGCTGCTGCTGGGAACTAAAGCACATCAGTGGGTGCTGCCAGGGCTCCCAGGGGACTGGGGCAAAGCTTTGTGTCCCCACAACATGCAGGACCCCTCCAGTGTCCCCTCTGGACACTGCCAGGCCGTGATTCTCCCTGCTGGAAAGGGTTTCAGAAGGAGCATCCCCCAGAGCAATGCCTGCCAAAACCAGCTCACTGGGGGTGCTGAGCACAGAAGAATCCCAGCAATGAGAAGTCAGGGAGAAAAGTGATTTTCCTGGCCCAGCCAAGGCTGCTCCAGCTCTTGGGCTCCCCCAGCCAGAGGGTTCCCATCTCCCCAGGTCCTGAGTTTGGGATTTTTCCCCTTTGCCCTCTGGCAGCAGCTCTCCCAGCACAGCAGTGAGCACGTGTGGGGACCCCACAGAGCCCTGCAGGGCTGCAGGAACGTGCTGGGATGTGTTTGCTGTGCCCTGGGGAGGGCTCAGCGTGGGCAGGGCAACTTCCAGGGGCCCCTCTGCAGCCCAGAGCCCCCCAAGCTGGGGCAGGGGGAGCCTGGACTCCAGGTGGGGGTGCTCAGCTCATATGGGGGCAAATTTCCCCCAAATGAGAGTCCTGATGTCAGCAAGAGCCTGAGAGCAGCCCAGGGCACAGGGAAGGGCAGGATGGTGACCCGTTGTCACCACAGGAGGAGCAGGAGGGGGCGTGGATGTCACTGTGGGAGGAGTGGGGTGGCGAGTGTGTGTCACCCTGCAGGGCTGGGGGCACAGGGGAGCACAGAGGGGTGGAACCAGGGTGAACCCCAGGCCAGAAGCTCTGTGAGCCCCGGGGCCTCTCCCAGCTGTGCCCCCAACCCTGCCTGTGCCTGGCAGTGGTTTGTGCTGCTCTGGCTGCTTCTGCAGGGAGCTGACCCCATTCAGCCCCTATCCTGTGCCATGGGAGAGCAGCACTCCCACCCCACAGCAGTTTCTGGGTAGATGAGACCTGAGGAACCACTTTCCTCTTGTCCAGGGCAGGGGACCACGTGCAGGACAAGAACCACGGTGAGGGTGTCGCTGTTAGGGAGGGGAAGGCTGGCTGCAGAACACTGCAGGTTGTCCCCTGTCCCCTGTCCCCTGCATCAGCCTGGGGTGCACAGCAGGGATCCCTCCCCACAGCCCCTTCACCTGACTGGGATGGGCTGGGCTCCCTGCGAGTGGCTGGAAAGCTCTGGGTGAGCTGGGACCTGTCAGGCCCTCCCTCCATCCATCATCCATCCATCCATCCATCATCCATCCATCCATCCATCCATCCATCCATCCATCCATCCATCATCCATCCATCCATCCATCCATCCATCCATCCATCCATCCATCCATCCATCATCCATCCATCCATCCATCCATCCATCCATCATCCATCCATCATCCATCCATCCATCCATCATCCATCCATCCATCCATCCATCCATCCATCCATCCATCCATCCATCCATCCATCATCCATCCCTCCATCCATCCATCCATCCATCATCCATCCATCATCCATCCATCCATCCATCATCCATCCATCCATCCATCATCCATCCATCCATCCATCCATCCATCCATCCATCCATCCATCCATCATCCATCCATCATCCATCCATCCATCCATCATCCATCCATCCATCATCCATCCCTCCATCCATCCATCCATCCATCCATCATCCATCCATCCCTCCATCCATCCATCCATCCATCCATCATCCATCCATCCATCCATCCATCCATCCATCCATCCATCCATCCATCCCTCCATCCTTCCATCCATCATCCATCCATCCATCCATCCTTCCATCCATCATTAATCCATCCATCCATCCATCCATCCATCCATCCATCCATCCATCCATCCTTCCATCCATCATTAATCCATCCATCCATCCATCCATCCATCCATCCATCCATCCATCATCCATCCATCCATCCATCCATCATCCATCCATCCATCCATCCATCCATCCATCCATCCATCCATCATCCATCCATCATCCATCCATCCATCCATCCATCCATCCATCCATCCATCCATCATCCATCCATCATCCATCCATCCATCCATCCATCCATCCATCCATCCATCCATCCATCCATCCATCCATCCATCCATCCATCCATCCATCCATCCATCATCCATCCATCATCCATCCATCCATCATCCATCCATCCCTCCATCCATCCATCCATCCATCCATCCATCCATCCATCCATCCATCCATCCATCCATCCATCCTCACAGTAAGCAAAAACCACCGTGGAGGGCTGGGAGGTGGCCAGGCTGGGGAGAGCTCCCACACGGATTAATTGGTGCTTACTCACTAATTGCTGCTGGATGCTGCACTGGGGACCTGCCAGCACCACACACTGGACACGCACTGTCCCCTCCCCTGGGGCCATCCTGCTCCAGCAGCCCCAAGGGCACTTGGGGAAAAACCCCTGTCCTGAGGTCTGCAACTCTCAGAGCCCCCCGGGCAGGGGGGTCCCCAGGCAGGCACTGGGGACAGGGAGGGTGATGTCTGTCACTGAGAGCAAGGATGGCTTCTGTCCTGGTGCCACCCACCAGGCTGGGCTGGCCTTACAAGGACACAGAGGATTCGCCTCCCCCTCTGCTTCAGATGCCAACAGGGACTGTCCCCAGCCAGGGCCCTGCAGGAGATCTGCCAGGCCCCCCCAGCTGGGGCTGTTTTGGGGAGCAGTGAGGGGTGATGGGTGCTGTAAACGCTGCACCCCAGCCCTGCTGCCCCCTCCAGTGTATCCCAACCCCATCCCACAGGCCATGGCCAGCACGGTGGTGCCACCCTGAGCAGCAGGGACCTCTCCTTGGAGAGCTGAGCCACATCCATCAGATAATTCCCAAAGCCTCCTCCCCTCCACGGGGGCTGTGTTGGGGTCCCTACACACTGCCTGTCCCTGGTCTGGCATCCAGAAACCAGGGAAAGCCTCCCAGCACAGCAGCCTGGAGGGTGCCCAGCAGTTTTGGGGCTGTGGAAAGCAGGTGGGTGCTGGAGAGAGAGGTCTGGTGGGTCAGGGGTTAGGGAGGCCTCAGCTGTGTCCCTGTGCCCATGGCCCAGTCTCACTGAGCACAGGGGATCAGCCAGGAGTTAATGACACTGGGTTTAGCTGGGGCATCTCTGTGCACAGATGTCCCCAAAGGCACATCCTGGCCACGGGGGTACAGAGCTGCCTCCTGCCAGCACAGCCACAGAGGCCAAGGTGTCCCTGAGCTGTGCCCATGGCTGATGGGGACAAGTGGTATTTGGGAAGGCAGAGCAGCACAGCCAAACCTTGTCCTGTGAGCCAGGGCCAGCACAGTCCCTGGATTTGGACACCACAGGGACATCAGCTGGGATGGCTCTGCCTCAAGAAAGGTACCCAAGCCCTGGGGGGTGTTTGGGGCTACCTGGGGCAATCAGCCACCACTTTAACTCCAGGACCAAGACCCCTTTCCCCTCTGATACCAGGTCCCTGTCCCTCCCTGCCTCACCTCTCCCTTTTCAGCTGCTCTGGTTTTGATAAATTAAAGCAAATTTGTTGCAACAACATCTTAATGCCCTCTGCCCCTTTGGGTGCTGCTTCTCCTCTCCTCTCCTGCATCACTGCTCAGCTCAGCATCCTCACAGCCCCAGAACAGGTCAGAGGACCCAGGGGATGAGGAAGGGGCTCAAGGCACTGTTCTGAAAGTGGGGTGTCTGGGGGCCACCACACCTCCCCATCCCACTGCCAGGTCCCAGTGGCTGTAGCCAAATAAATGGTCAATGCATGCCAAAAAATCCTCTTGGAGGGGCCACAGCTCAGCTGTGACAAAAGTGACTCTTTCTGAGTGTTCAGCCCCAAAGCGGTGCCGGAGCCAGTGCACGACTCCCTCTCCCATCCCCAGGCGGCACCAAAAGTAAGTTCATTGTTTGAAAAGCCATCAGTCAAGGCTTGCTGGCTAAAATTACCCTCCTGCTTTATCATCTTGAGAACATTAAGGGCTGTTGTTAACAGATGTTTCGCGTTACACATTATTTGTTAGTCTAATGAAAGGAGGTGAACAAGCTTTCAAGACCTCAGAAGTTGTGCCGAAGGTTTTCCATGGGAGGCTGTTGCACCACTCCAGGGGAGAATGAAGATGAAGATGAGGGTGTGAATGAGCTCTCACCACCCTGTTGACTTTTCCTTGCTCTTGCCTGGCTTGTGGGATTTCTGATTTTTGGGTGTCATGAGAGCAATGTGTTGCACAGATATTTGTATTCACAGTCCCAGGAGGATGCTCTGGGTACACTCAGGGCCAGTTTGGGGCTGTGGCCAAGGCAGGGGCTGAGCATCCCGCTGGGTAGAGAGGGAGCTGGGCATGGCTTTGGTCCCCAGGAGCCTCCACAGTGCCAGGGGAAGGGATGCCAGCCCTGCAAGGGGCTCCTGGAGGGGAGGTGTGCCAGGGGCCCCGGACATGGGGCTGCCTCCAGGGCTGAATCCCCTTCTGCAGAGAATAAATCCCTGCCCTGAGCTTCTCTGGCTGTGCCAGCCTCGGGAAAGCTCTCACTGCAGCTTCCCTGGGGAAGGGGAGGGGGTTCTGTTGAGGTCTCAGCCTGCTGGGCACAGCCTGGGGCTGCCTGAAGCATCCTTGTGCCGGCTCTGCCAGCACAGCCCCCGTGAGCCCTGCCTGGTGCAGGGTCCCACAGCTTCACAGCAGCTTCAGGGGTCCCACAGCTTCACAGCAGCTTCAGGGCTGCTCTTCCTCCACAAAGACCCCGAAGGGCTCCTGGCTGGAGCTCAGAGCCACATCCTGCAGAGAGATGCAGGGGCACCGTGGCCACTTGTGTTCATAACAAACCCACTGCCAGCAGCTGTGGGGCTCCACACCTGCCTCTGGCAGGAAAACCCCACGATGGTTGAAGAGGAAGAGGAGAGCAAATGCCAAGAGGCTGTTCTATTTCAGGATGCCAGTAAAAGATAGCGTTACCAGTAGAAGTTCCTTTGCTGTCATCGCAGATCTGGAGCAAAAGGCTGATGCTCACAAAGGCAGAACATTTGCCTGGTATTTCGGGTCTTCCCATCTCAATTTAGGAAATTGCATCCCAGTTAAGGCGGTGGCAGCAGGTAAGGGTCTCAAAGGTCCAGCTTTGCGTGCACCCAGGTTCTTGTCTCTGTTTCCTTGTTCTCTTCTTGCCCACTGCTCTCAGCTCCTGGGTATTTTTCAACATCAGAAATGCTTCAGCTGCTGCTCAGCCTGTCAGAGCATCCCAGATGCTGGTGGTGCCTCCATCCATGCCAGCTTGCCAGAACAGGTGCTAATGGGAAATATCTCACGTGGACCAGCACTGCTGGGATCTGCAGAGCAAACCCCAGGGCCCCTGCCTGGGAGGAATGGGTTTTAGGGTGAAGAACAGGCCGGTGGTGATCGTGCAGCCTCTCACTCTGTTTTTTGCATCATGCTGGGTCCACGCTGGGTTCTCTGGGTGCATTAGGAGCCCAGCAGGGCAGTTGTTTCTCTGCTGCTTTGCAGACAGCCCTGTGAGACTGGGCTGGGTTTCCCAAAGCTGTGCTGACCCCAACATGGAATACTGTCCCCCTACAGCCCCACAGGCAGGAGAAACCCTCCCCACAGCCCCACAGCCACTGCCGAAAGTACACACAAAACCCAAGGGAAAGGGAGGGAGGAAAATAACACTGAAAATACCAGATACCATCCCAAAAAGCAGCGCCCAGCCCTCAGCAAGGCAGAAGAGGCTGGGGGCTCAGTGGGGTTGCTCCATGAAGGGAGGAGGTTGTGCAGGGAATGAGCTGTGGGCTGGAGAAAGATGCTGCAGAGCTGCACACAGTGTAGGAGCCAGGGGAGGGGACACAGAGAGCACCGGGGGGATTGAAGGGACTGAGCCCCCTTCAGCAGCACAGATTCCCGGCTGGGCTGTCAGCACCCCAGGGCTGTAGGAAACAAGCCTGGGGTAGCACAGCCCAGCCAGGACAGTTCTGGGGAATGTCACCCCTCGGGGAGGGCACCCGGCCCGGGCTCTGGGCATGGGGGCTCTGCCCCCTCTCTGTCACCTCTGTGTCCCGAGGGACACTCGGCCTCGGGGGGCTCTGGGGGCCGTCGGCTGCCTCGGCTCTGTGGCTTTGCCACAGGAATGGGGCGAACCCTGCTCACCCCCGCGCCAGGAGCGGAGCGGGGATGTGCGGGACCGGCGGAGATGCGGGCGGGATTGTCCCGTTAAAAACGCGCCTCCGGCCAGGACCGAGCGCCATGAAACCGCGTCCCGGCTCGGTCCCGCTCTCTTGTCCCAGCCCCGGCTCTGTCCCCGCTGATGCCGGAGTCGCGCAGCTGCGGCCGCCGGGACGGGACCCGCAGTGTCCCCGTGCCCGCAGTGTCCCGGTGCCCGCGGCCCCGCCGGGCCGGCCCCGCTCCCCGCGCCCGGAAACCGAGACTGGGAGCTCCGGGGGACATGGGGACCCCGCAGGCCACGCAGCCCCGGCACGGACCGACTTCCCGGGAGCGCCCCGGACCCGACACCTCCGGTGCCGGCGAGGAGGCGGCCGGTGCGGGGTCCCTGTGCTCCTTGTCCCGGGTGCGGGGTCCCTGTGCCCCTGTCCGGGTGCGGGGTCCCTGTGCTCCCTGTCCCGCTGCGGGGTCCCCGTGCTCCCTGTCCCGGGTGCGGGGTCCCTGTGCTCCCTGTCCCGGGTGCGGGGTCCCTGTGCTCCCTGTCCCGGGTGCGGGGTCCCTGTGTCCCTGCCCGGGTGCGGAGTCCCTCTCTCACGGTGCGGGGTCCCTCTCCCCCAGCTGTCGGGGGGTCGCCACCTCGCCGCTCGCCTCCACCCGCTCCCCCCGCTCTCCCACCCCACTGCGGGGGGACACCGACCCCCTTAGTCCGGGGTGCCCTTCCCGCGGCAGGGGGACACGGCGGGGACACCCCATCCCCAAGGCTGCCCCATCCCGGCCCGGCGGGACTCACCGTCCTGGGGCGCTGCCTCGCTGCCGCTGCTGCCTCCCGACGGCTCTGGGATGGCCTTGCCGCCACCGGCGGGCGGGGGACCGGCCGCGGGGGTCCCGTTCATACCGGCCGCCACCTCCTCCAGGTCCAGGAGGTGGCTCACGCTGAAGTTTTTCCGGCTTTGAGCGTTTTCGGGCGGCTCCGGGCCGCGCACGGCGCCGGGGGCGAACGGCTTGTCCATGGCAAAGGCTGGCGCCGAGTCCATGGCTCCCACCCCCAGCCCGCAGCCCAGCCCGAGGTGCCGGGCCGCTCCCCGGCCCCCTTCCCCTTTCCCACCCACCCCCCCACCAAAAAAAAAGGAAAAAAAAAAAAGAGAAAAATTAAAATAATTATAATTTTTTTTTAAATAAGGGGGGAAAAAAATCACGGCTGCCCTGAGTCCGGCTCCCTCCCCAGCCCCTGTTCCGCCTTGTGCTGACGTCTGGGGAAAAAACCACGCTCCCAGCCCAAACTTTCTTCCCCGGCTCTTTGCTCTGGAGCTGTTCAAACAAACGCCCCTGCTCTGAGCCGAGCGGGGCGGCCCCTCAACCCCCCCGGCCCTGCGACCTGCCCCCCTGCCAGGGACCGAGCCCCGCCGGCAGCCGAGCCGCGGAAAGGGGGGCAGAGAGGGGGGCAGAGCCGCTTCCCCCCCCTCCTTCTCTCCCCCCCTTATCCCATCCGCATCACCCCCCCCAGCCCTGTTTTAAGTGCTTCTATCAACAAGTGTAAGTGGCTGCGCTCCGTGGGGAGGGATGGGGTGGGCTGGCCGAGGGGCTGGAGGGAGAGGTGACCCGCAGGTTAGCGGGGGACACGGCCCCCCTCCACCTCCAACCACCCCCCTCCTCCGGTCCCCATCAACCCCGCAGCAAGGTCACCTCCCCTGGGAAAAGCCCGGCTCTCTCGCCTTAATGAGATAATTACGTCCTGCACCACAGTTAAAAACTCATAGGCTGCTTCCCTTGGGGTTAGAAAGAAACCTCCCTAATGAAAACCAGCCACCGGGAACAAGGAGTTTTTCCTCTTTAAAATTATATATATTTATATATATGTATGCATGCACGCAGATATGCAGGGAGGAGGCAGTGGGAGGGAGGGAGGGAGGAGAGGGGCAGACCCCGGGGCTGGTTGCTGGTGTCCGGAGAGCGCTGGGCTCGGGGCGATGAGCAGAAATCGAAGAGGTTAAACAATTTTTCCTTCCCCTCGATTCCAGCCGCTCTCCTGCCCCGCCGCTGCGGGGACATTTGGACAGGGCTGCGCTGGGTTCCACGCGAAACCTCCGAGCGAGGTGGGCCGGCTCTGAGCTCATAAACATCCCCGCTCCAGCACGGCCGAGGGAGGCAAACCCCTGGCTGAGTTATTTTAACATTTGTCGAAAGCTTTTCTTGCGCTCCCTTCCCCTCCAGTCGGAGGCGTGCGGATTTTTAAGGCAGCCAGCGCTGCCAAATCTGATCTTCCTGACGGGGAAGCGCCTTCCCAGAGCTCTCCAGCTTGGAAGGGGTGCAGCTGAAGGCAGATTTTGGCTCTCTCCAGCTCGGCGGGGGGCTCCTCCAGAGTGCAAACAAGCCAGCCCAACCTCCCTTCCCCCTTTTTATTGTGGGGGGGGTCCGTTTGTCGGTCTGTCGGTCCGGTTTGCGGCCCTAGGGGCGTTCTGGGAGCCAGCCCCGGTGTCGGGTTCTGTCCCCTCCTCGGCTGTGTAAATCCCGGGCTGCTGTCACGCTGTCACACTGTCCCTGCTCCTGCTTTCCCCCGGGATGCTCCCAAGGACGGGAGTTTCGGCCCTGTCCCCGCCGTGCCCACTGCACTTCTGCACTCCGTGTGCATTTTAGAACACAAATAAATTGCCAGCAGCCCCCCTGGCTGCTCCTACTCAGGGAGGGGATGGCTGCATCACTCTTGGCACCACCAGGCTCTGGGGGACCCAGCACACCCAGCCTCGTGCCACCCCTCCCTTTCTCAATCTCCTTTTTTCCACCGTGACTGCAGGGACAGACCCTCCCCAGGATGGGGATGACCCCATGTCCAGGAAAAGCTGCGCCAGGACCAGCCCTGGCAGTGACCCTTCAGCAGTGGGCACTGGCTGTCCCCAGGGCAGTGGGGACCCCCCTCCCTGGGGTGCCCCAGCCCCCCCTCTTGGCTCCAGGGCTGGCAACAGCTTGCTGTGATTATTTTGGGGGTGGCTGCTCTTGGCCCATGGAGGGGCAAGGGCAGGAGAGGGGGGATGGAGCAGCCCCATCCCCGTTTATAACCCTCTTTCTCCTCCTCCTCCTTGTTTAGGGCCAGACCTTATTCTTGAACTGTCTGGCTTTTCCAGGGGAGACAGCTTTCCCTCAGTCCGTGGCATTAAATAATTAAATGGAGGGAATAATCGTCGGTGAAACCCCCTTGGGTTCGCACTTCCTCAGGCCCTGTGATTGCTGATATTTTTTTGGTTGAAATATGACCTTTTTTATGATCAAAGGGGATCAGAGTTCCAAAGGAAAGTTTAAAAAAAAAAAAAAGAAAAAAAAAAAAGAGGGCAAGCATTTTCTTTTTTTCCCAGTCCTAGCGGTCTGGTAAAGTTTCTTTAGACATGCAAAGATTTACACACCTTTCTGCAGGGTGCCTTAAATTACCCTCCAACTCTTTACACATTTCCATGAGCAGAGCAAGAACAGTAAGTCATTGAGAAATTAACTGGCCTTTCAGTAATATCCCCTGTCGGCCTTTCAGAAGGAGAATGTCTAATGACTTTTTTGAAGTAGAGGTCAGGGTTTGCTTTTTTTAAATAAAACAATCTGTATTAATGCAATTTCCTTTTTAGCTGTAGGATTTGCCCTTTTTTTCCCTCAGCATTGTTTTTTCAACACCACCAGCCACACGAGGCATCCCAAGCAAGACCTGGTTGGTTGAAACACACACTCCTGGTGTTTCCTAACCCACTTGTGCAAGCTCTTCTCCTTTATTTTTTGGTAAAAATTGTGGTTTAAAGTGGACTTCGAAGCTGGCAAGGTGACTCTTGGCTTTGGGCCAAACGTGGGTTTTGGGGCAGGGGCAAAGCTGAGCAGGTTTGCTTTGCCTGGCACCAGCAGCTGGGTTTTGCTGAGCTGGGTGTGAGCTCTGAGTCTGGCTTTGCTGGGCCAGAGCTGCTGATGAACCAGAGGCACTGAACTGGCAGGGCTGTGCTGGGCTCCTCAGGGTTCTGCAGCCCTTGGGATGGATGGAGCTTCTGTTTGCCAGTCCTTCATCTTCCTCTCAAAAGAAAAAGGTTTCAAATACTATATATTTTTTTGGTAATCTCACTTTGTGTTTTCCTAGGGGTTTCCCGATATTTCTCTCACGCTGTGCCAACACCTTTTACTTCCCTGGTGCTCAGCATGGCAGGGATCTGGATGTGCTCTGCCAGCCCCAGCCCCTCCTCACCCCAAAACCACGGGCTGGGGCACTGCAGCCTCCTTGGACACTGCCTGGGATGGGATGGTGCTGCTCTTTGTGGCACCCAGGTGTTCCCTCCTAACATTCCCAAAATGTTGCCCTGTGGATGTTCTGGTGGGGAGAGGCTGGGCTGGCTCACCCCCAGCTGAAGGATTTTCTGGCTGTGGAGCTGCACCTCAGCTGCTCTGGAGGATGCTCAGAGGGGACCGTGGGGGATGGTGGGAGCCTGGCAGTGCCCGGCCAGGGCCAGAAATCAGCTCTGGGGGTGGGTGGGTGCCCAGCCCCGTGTCCTGCCCGGGCTGGGGATCAGAGCACCCCCTCCACCCCAGGGCATCAGACAGGGGCCGGGGCAGTGCCACCCACAGGGGTGACAGCCTGGGCCAGTTGCTGGAGGAGTCCCCCGTGCCCAGCCCTGCCTTTCCCAGCAGGAATGGTATTTCTGGATTTACTGAGCAGCTCCTCTTTCTCCTTCCATCCCTGCCAGACCCCAAAAGTACAGCATGACCTGTGCTGGCTCCTCTCCTCCTCCTCTCCCCTGCAGCCCTCACAACTCCCCCCACTGCCTCCCAGCTCCCTGTCTCTGTGGTGGCATTATAAAAAACCCAGCCAGACCCTTGGTGAAGATTTTTCTCCCAGCTTTCTCATTCCCTCTCTTTCTGCCTCTCTTCTGCTCTTTCTTTCTCTCCCTCTCTTTCTTTCCCTGCCAGGAATCCCAGTCAGTCCCAGATGAACCAATACTCTGTGGCTCTGCTATTTCCCTTTTATTCCCCCCCCTCCTTCAACTGCGAGATGGGAAAAGAGTGAACTAAAAAAAAAAAAAAAAAAAAAAGAGAGAGAGAAAGAAAGAAAGAAAAAAATCAAAGCGGCACATATTGGATCCAGATGTGCTTACAGCCCTTTCCAGCAATTTAATTAAATTCCCCCAGACAGCCAGGAGGATTTCTTAATGATCAAATTTCCCTGGCTTTCCTCCTAAAATGCCCCTCTTTCTTCAGCTGGCTGTTGCTGTGTCTCCCTGATGGATGGATGGCCAGCTCGCATTCTCCCGAGCCCGCCCCGCCAGGGCCACGGGGAGGAAGGGGCAGAGCCCGGTGCTGTTACCCCAGCCAGGAATTCAAATACCCCAGCCTGGTGCTGTTACCCCAGCCAGGCACCCCAACACTCATCCAGCCATGGCCCTGCTTGCAAAACCTCTGCTCCCAGGAAATGTGGGGCTGGGGACCCCTCCCTGGGTTATGTCCTGTGCTGTGCTCGTGGCAGAGGAGGGTTCCCACTGTGCTGGTGGCAAGGGAAGGGCTCAGCCCATGGCTCTCCTGGTTTGTCACCTCCCAGGGATGGTTTAGATCCAGATTTGGTCCCACACTGTGTCCCCAAAGCCTCTTTTCAAGCTGGGGGTGACCAGGGTGGGGGCAAAGCCTCTGTGGGGTTCCTGAAAGGCACATTTTGGCTGGCATGGCACATTTGGGGCAGGCTAGTGTCCCCTCTCATCCTCAGGGACAGCATGGCTGGGGTCAGAGGTGGCACTGGGGTGACCCTGCCTGGGCAGCCCTCCTTTCCCAGCCAACAGCAGGAAAGGAGCAGTGATTGCCCCCCAAAATGGTGCCTGTGGAGGGCTGGACCTGCAGGGTCCCCACCAGTGCCACACAGACAGGGACGGGGTTTGTGTCTGCTGCTGCCACTGGAATTGTGGAGGCTCCAGGGTTTTCTTGGACATTGGAGGGTTTGGACTTTACTGGGAATGCAGAGGGGCCAAGGTCTGGCTTTACCTGGGACTGGAACGAGGGTCTCAGCTGCCCAGCCCACCCAAAGGGGGGTCCCTGCAGCCCCACTGCTCTGGTTTGAAGCCAGCTGAGCCCTCTATGCAGAGGGACAAGTCCCCACTGTCCCTCACTCTTCCTTGCTGCTCGCCCCCTCTGCTCCCTGCCCAGGGCTGGATGGGGTTATTTCCACCCCTCCTCAGGCAAACACGGGGATGGCACCCCCAAACCCACCCGGGGGGCTGCAGGGGGGGTGCAGACCAGCTGCCCATCGAGGTGCCACTGCACAGCACCAAGTCCCCGTGGCACCAGCGCCACCAGCCACCCTGCAGAGCCCTGCCCTGCCCTCAAGGTGGGCTCGGGGTCCAGGAGCTGCAAGCACCGGGGTCGCCCACGCTGGCACCCCATTTTGTGCGGGGAAGGGAAGGGTGGGAAACAGGGGGGACCGTGACAGAATGTCAGAAAAATGCCCAGCCGGCGCGGCCTCCTCGCCCCCTCTGCCCCGGGGCCACGGCTGCCTGCTGGAGTCTGGAAGCGCTCCACCGGAATAAAATAAATACGTAAATAGGAAACCCAAGGCGGCTTCAGTTATTGCCGCTCTCCAGAGCTCCCCGCGCTGGCGGATTCCGCCAGAATAATAATAAAAATAATGATGATTATGATAATAGTACCAATAAATCCCGGGCTAATGTTTCCCCTGGTAGCTCTTCCAGCAGGGGAGGGTCCGGCCAGCGGCACCGGAGTCACCCCGAGCCCCGGGGAGGCGGCAGCCACTGGGTGCCAGCTGCCAGCAAAGCCAGCCCGGCCTGGGCGGGTCCTCCAGAGGGACGGGGGACATCGGGGGACACCCAGGGATGGGGGACACCCAGGGATGGGGGACACCCAGGGATGGGGGACACATGGTGGGAGGGGGACATTCAGGGCAGGGAAGGACACCTGGGAGGGGGGAGGACACCGGGGCAGGGGATACTCGCGGGGTGGCAACACCCGTGAGAGAGGGGACACCGGGGGGGGACGGGGGGGGGGACACGGAGGGGGGGGCCCCCCCTCCCGCGCGCGGCCGCGTGCTGCCCCCTGCTGGCCGCGCCCGCCAAGGCCACGCCCATCGAGGTCACGCCCATTGAGGCCACGCCCACGCACCATGCCGCTTTATGAGGCCGTGCCTTCCAGAGATACCACGCCCTCCTTTAGCCACGCCCCATTTGACCGCACCCTCATGCCGAGACCACACCCTCCGATTTGGGCCACGCCCCGTCCGACCACACCCCCGCTGCGGCCACACCCATCGGCGAGGCCCCGCCCCCGGCGGGTTGCGGTTCCCGTTCCGGTTCCGGTGGCGGTTCCCGGGCAGGTGAGGGGCGGCAGGGCCGGGGCTGAGCCGTGAGGGGAGGGCGGTGCCGGGGCCTCCTTTCCCTGCCCGCGCTGCTCGGGGAGCTCGGGGCCGCCGGCGGGGGCTGCACTGGAATTTGTGAGCGTTTATTTGTGAAAATGAACCGAGGTTTATGGACTCGTTTGGGGGTTTTTTCCCCCCCGCTATAGCCTGATCTACCTCCTCAGGGAGAGCTGTGATGAGCGTGTTTAATGCATCTAAAAATGCATGGATGCAGCCCACTCAACCTGTCAGGAGTGGTGCATACCCTTATTTATTTATTTATTTACACCTACGAGCTGGTAATAACGAAAATACACTGACTTTAAAGCATTGTAAAACGAACAGAAAAACCAAATTAGTTTTATTTTTTATTCGCTTATTTTAATTGGACTATTTAACTCTAGTAAAGAACGATAAGGAAACGAAGATGGAAGATGTATGCTTTAGAGGTCTTTAGGCAGGGCTATTCCTTATCTCGTTTTTCCTCCCCCTGGGGTCTGGGGGCTCCTGGCCTTCCCTCCCGTGGGTGCAGGGAGGTTTAGAGGGGTCTGCGGGCTCGGTGTCCCTGGGGTGGCTCCAGGTACCCCTGTCCCATAGAAGCCGGGCATTGCTTTGCTGGTGACAGCCCCCGGGGCCCTGGATCATCGGGGCTCCTGGCACTGTCCAGGTAGGCAGGGCTTGAGACACACAAAAAGGGGGCTCCTGGCACCGGGGCTTTGTGCCCATCCTGGCCGTGCCCAGATAACCGCAGTGTGCAGCTCTGTGTGCGGGAGATAATTTGGAGACACCAGATCCGTGTGTGGGAGGAGATCCCTGCGCTGGGCTGGGCTGGGCTGCCTTTATATAAGGAGGGGGAGGCTGTGTTTTTTATTACGTTCAGACCTGCTGAAAGCCTTGTTTGTTTTGAAAGGAGGGAGAAGCCCCTCGGAGAGGGGCCGGGGTGCGGGAGGACAGCGGTGCCGTGCTGGAGGCCCCCAGGAGGGGGTGCACGGGCAGAGCACGATGCCTTTCCTGCACGGCTTCCGCAGGATCGTCCTGGAGTACCAGCCCCTGGTGGATGAGCTCCTGGGGCTGCTGGCCACGCCTGACACCGAAGGGCAGAGCTCCCTGGAGAGGTAACAGCAGGGGGCTGAACACCCCGGGGTGTTTTGGGGGGTGGTTGGAGCTCAGGGAGGTGGATGGGGTTGGACAGCATTGGCTTGGACAGCCCCCAGTCCCGGGGAGCAGCTCATCCCACAGACCCTCTGTTCTTTGGGAATGTGGAGGTGGAGCAAGGCAAACACAGGAGCTGTGGGGGCTCCCCAGGAAAGGCCCTTTCTGCCTGACCCCTGGCAACAAAGCCTGAACTAGGGCTCAGCTGAGGCCCTGAGGCTGCTGTGTAACCCCACAGCCAGCAGGTCAGAGACCCGCTGGGTACAGGACCAGAGGTAAAACCAGGGATTTTCCTTCTTCCCTGGTGCCACTTTGACCCTCGCACACCTGAGCTATGTTCACTGAGTAACTGCTGGGGTTTTGTGTGTCTCAAGCCCTGCCTGCCTGGACAGTGACAAGAGCCAGCTCTCAGCTGTGAGAAGAGTCCTGGAGAGGGAGACCCACTCCCCATTTTATCAGGAAGGTGTGAGTTATGCCCTGCTGAAGGTCACCGAGCTGGGGCTCGTCCCAGCTGCAGAAATCCTCCTGGAATTTGGTGCTGACCTCAGCTTTGAAGGTGAGGCTGGTGGGAAGGGGGGCTGGGCCAGGAG
The DNA here is from genome assembly GCF_037042795.1 of Molothrus aeneus. Lineage (NCBI taxonomy): Eukaryota > Metazoa > Chordata > Aves > Passeriformes > Icteridae > Molothrus > Molothrus aeneus. Next base: position 6,345,047 of record NC_089664.1, on the reverse strand, counting down.
GAACCAGCAGATGAGAAGCTGCCCTGTGAGTGGGGGGATAGCTGGGGCAGAAAGAGGGGGTGCTGCCAGCTCAGACACTCCTGCTCCTTGCTGGAGCAGTGTGGATGTGCCTTGTGGAGATCCAGCCACAAGGATGGACTGAGGGACACCAGGGACTCGGGGGCTTTTGGCAGGATGGAGCCATTGGAGCAGCAGGACCTGGGGTCCAGGCATCACTGTGCTCCCAGGGCCCTCCCCAGCTGTCCCCTTCCACTCTTGGCAGGCTCTGGGGCCGTTTTGTTCTCTCTGACTGTTTTTGTCCTCAGACCCGGTCACGTACTACACGCCCCTGCACATGGCGGTGCTGCGCAACCAGCCGGACGTGGTGGAGCTCCTGGTGCAGCACGGCGCCGACATCAACCGCAGAGACCGGGTACGGCCTCGCTCCTGGCTGAGCCCCCAGGCCTGAGCTGCTCTGGTGTGAGGGACAGCCCTCCTGCTTCCCTCCTCCCGGGCCTCACCCCGTGCTGCTCCCCCTCGGCACATCCCTGTGCCCGCTGTCCGTGCTCTGCTGCTGAGGCAGGTCAGGTTGAGCTGAGCCCCTGCCTTGGAGCAATGTGGGAGGAGGCTGGAGAGACTCTTGCTGTGGCCAAGATAAAACCCCAACAGCGACTCCCTGCAGACACTCACAGTCTTCAGTATCTGCCAGTGTTTTTTAACTGTTTTTAACTGTTGTGCAGATCCATGAGAGCAGTCCCCTGGACCTGGCCAGCGAGGAGCCCGAGCGGTTGCCGTGCCTGCGGCGGCTGCTGCAGCTGGGGGCCGACGTCAACGCTGCTGACAAGAACGGTCTGTGCACCCCACCCAGCTCCCCCAGCTGAGGGTGGGCAGGACAGGGCACAGCGCTGGGGCCATTCGCTGCTGCACCTGCTCCCTGCTCTCAGTCGGGTTTGGGAGTTGGGAGGAAGCTGGCAGAACCTCCCTGCACTCAGTATTTCCTCCTGGTGTGCTGGCTGTGTGAAAAGGGCTGAACCCGGCTCTGTGCAGTCCAGGGGAGGTGGGGTGGGGCTGTGCCTCTGTCATCCTGTGGTGCCCACTTGCTCTAAAACTCACTCTGCCGTGGCACATATGCCCACTGAGACCACCACTAGCCCTGCCTGTGTGCCTGTTACTGTGCCCACAGCTGGGCACCATCATGGGAACAGTGGAAGCCTCTGCCAGAAGAAGGGTTGTCACTCCCTGCGTTTGGCTCTCTGGTGGGTGGGGTGGATTGTTTTCCTTCCTGCCTTTTGGGGTGTCACCCTGTTGTCCTGTGACTGACTGATTGCTCCATTGCAGGGAAGACCGCCCTGCTGCATGCCCTGGCCAGCAGTGACAGTGGCCAGATCCACAACACCGACAGCATCCGTCTCCTGCTGGAAGGAGGTAAAGAAAACCCTCTCCTCTTTCTGGGCTGGTTGATTATTTGTGCAGCACCAGGCATTGCCCTCCTGACTCCTTTATGGAGTCAGAGTAAAGCCCAGGGGTGCTGGAGTTGGTGCTGGCCTGACCTCACACTCTGCAGTGTCAGACATTCTCTGTCCCTCCCTGCAGGCGCAGATGTCAGGGCTGCCACCAAGGATGGTGACACTGTCTTCACCTATGTCATCTACCTGCTGGGAGAGATGGCGTACAGCTACACCGAGGAGGAGGCCGAGGACATCGAGCGCTTCTGCTTCCGTGTCACGCAGCTGCTGCTGGCCCACGGTGCCAACCCCAGCCAGTGCCCAGCCTCAGAGTCCCTCACACACTTCTGCTTAAAAAGCTTCAAAGACTACTTCCCACTGCTGCGCTTCTTGCTGGAGTCAGGTGCTGCCTACAACTGCTCCCTCCATGGTCCCTCGTGCTGGTCTGGCTTCCACGTCGCCTTTGAGCACCTCTGCTGGCACCTCAGTCGCTTCGACGATGAAACCTATTCCTCAGACCTCATGCAGAAGGGTCAGACTCTGCTGGAGCTCATGATGGCCAGTTCACAAGCCATCCAGCTGCCCAGCAATTTTGAGGTCAACACCAGCAGCTGCAGGTTCCACGGGGAGAAGGTCCAGACTCTGTTCTGCTCTCTGAAGCAGCTGGAGCGCTCGCCGCAGGCACTGAAACACCTCTGCAGGGTGTTCATCCGGCAGCGCCTCAAACCGTGGCCTGTGGGTGACAAAATCAAGGCTCTGCCTCTCCCAGACCGGCTGAAGTGGTACCTGCTCATCGACCACGCTGCCGCTGGCCACGAGGACCTGTGAGCCTGGCAGTGCCTCTGTCTGCTCCCTCCACAGCCCTGCTGTGCCTACAGCCACCGCAGCTCTGCTCTGCTCTGAGACAGCTTTCTCTGCAGCAAGAGGTGCTGCCCATGGAGTCCCTCTCTGTGGCATTCTGGGGGTGTTTTTCTGGGCACAACATCACAGCTGTGTTTGTGAAGGTCTCGTTGCTCTGGGGCACGTCATGGGGAGGCAGGCAGAGCTCCTGGGCATGGGGGAGCTGGATACTGGGCTGGTTTGGAGGGAGATTAAGCAAAGGCTTGGGGGCTGTGACTGGACAGGCAGCCTGTCCCCTCTCCCAGCCCTGCCATGGGTGGGTGATGCAGTGCCTTAGGTGTCCAGTGGAGCTGAGAGATGCCTCAGGGTGCTGGGTGAAGGAAGAGGTGTTCTGGCTTTCCTCCCTCTGGTCCTGGTGGTGGAAGCAGGTCCGGCATCCTGTGGGTGTGGATGCCTTCCTTGCTCAGTGTGGGCTTCTGACACTGGGGATGGGAGTGAAATGGGGCTGACTGAGTTTCTGCACCCCATCCTGGCACAGAGGAACATCCACCAAGGACATCTCAGAGTTACTGGGCTGCAAAACACATCAAAGGGATGTTTCCTAACATCCCTGTGCAAGGATGAGGAATGGGCAATCAGCAGCTGAGTGCCTTGTGCCTCCCTCCCCATTCCCTGGCTCTTTCCCTTGGTGACCACTCCCAAAATCTTACTCTCCAGTGCCTCCTTCCCAGAAGGAATTGCTGCACCTGGAGGGCTCATGTTCCAGCCCTGCCACAGCTGCCTGGCTCCCCTTTCCAGGCACCTGCTTCCTTGTGACATGCCAAAGGCTGGTCACAGAGCTGAGCCCCACACAGTTTTGTTGGTTTGTACTGTTTTTCATGGGGGATGGATGCAGTAGATGAAGAGGAAAAATCTGTTCTGGTTAAAGACAGTTTTTATCAGGTGGATCTGGGATTCACTGGCATTTGGAACTGGAACTGTGTGTCCTGATGAACTGGTGCTTAAAAAAACCCAGTAATGTGATCAAATTCTGTCCTGCTGTCTGGAATGGGAACTGAACTATTAAATGAGGCCTTCTATAATAACAGCATTATTATTAACAAGGGGCTTGTTTTTCCTTAGGAGAGGTGGGGTGAAGGACAGGAATGGAGGGATGGCTGGAGGGTTGAGCTGCAGCTGACTCTGCTGTGCCAGTGCTGGCCACCTTGGGCCAGAGGCCAGACTTGGGTCAATGAAGGGAACATGGCCAAAGAGGAGATGGGGATGTTCAAAGCCAGGTGATGGTGTGGGGTGTTGGGGGAGCACAGTGTCACAGCGATGGAGCTGGAGGTGATGGGCTGGATGGGTCTGGGAGCTCAGGCAACCCCAGTGCACTCCCAGGGTTGCAAGGCTTTGTGTGGGATACCCCTATGCCTGCAGGAGGATGTGGGGACTCGGGGTCACACACATCTCCCTTTTTGCTGCCCATGTAGGTGACCTGCTCAGGGGTTTAAAGGTGAGGCCCCCTCAAAGCCCCAGAACCTGGTGTTGCCTCCCCACACCACCACAGGGACACAGCTGAGGCTTCTCCCCTTTGCCTTACCCAGCTCATTGCTGAGCAGCAGCAAGGGGTCAAACACCCAAGCAAGGAATGGAGCCCAGTCCGTGCCAAAGGTGCCCCAAGCTCCAGTTCATGAGCAGGAGCCCTGTGCACTGCAGTCAGCAATCTGCAGCTGCCCATGGATCACCTCATGCATTGGAGACCCTCCTGCTCCTGTCTGGAGCCCCTGAGGGTGGCACGGAGCCAACATGCACCCGACAGACCTCACGTGCAGAAGTGCAACAGCAGGAAAATGTATTTGGCAAACACCTCTTTTCACAAACAGCAGCAACTTGGAAGACGAAGTCCCGTCCTTGTCACCGGCCCCTGGAAGGGGAGTCACGACACGGGAGAGACCTTCTCCCACTGCCCTCATCTCATGGCAAAGGTGTAGACGTGGTAGATCTCATCAGGAAAGTTCTCCTGGCGCTCCTCAGCCAGGAGGTGCAGCCCAGCTCTGCGGATGATCTTATGGACCACGTCCAGGTCCCGGCAGACGCTGCTGTCCACATCATCCATGATCACACCCTCCTGGGCCATGTTGTCCTTGATGACCACGATGCCGTTGGGCCGCAGGCCGGCACGGCAGCGCTTCAGGAAGTCGGAGAGGTGGTTATCAGTGAGATGTCCTGGAGGGGCAGAGCAGGGGTTAGAGGACAGAGGGTGACCAAGGGGAGGAAACACAGAGGCTGCATTTGGGATCCCTCCAGAACCAAATACTTGAGACATCTGCAGGGAAAGCTTTAGCTTGGGGGTGTCCAACTTGTGTCTCACTACTCAACTCCATCCGACCCACACCTCTGTTCTGGCCTCTGAGGGCTTGGGGGAAAAAGTACAGGGCCCCTCCATGGGGGCTCCATGAGCTGCCCACCCCAGGCCCTCACCCATGCTGTGATGCTCATCCTCCATCCAGACCTCAAGCTGCATGAAGGTGCATAGGACACCTGCCCCCTCAAGGGAACAGGACAGGCTGGAAAGACCCCACAAACAGTGACCCTCACCGATGACCCACTGGATCCAGATGACATCGTAGGAGTTTGGCTCAGGGCTGAAGTCCTGGAGGCCACAGCAGAAGTAGTTGCGCACCCGCCTGCCCTCCTCGCCCAGGTAGCTCTTGGCCTTGGTGAGGAAGTCCTCTGTCACATCCACCATGTCCACTGTCTTGAAGAGGGGCAGCAGCAGCCGCTTGGTGATCCGGCCGATGCCAGCCCCGCAGTCCAGAGCACGGGTTGTCCCCGTCCGGTTGGGGCCATCCTGCAACAGCCACCGTGAGGGGTGAGTCCCACTGCGAGGCACCCACCGAGGAGAAACGGGACAGCCACACGGAGGATCCCATGGAGCAATTCAGAGGGAAGAGCCCAGCTCCACACTGGGAGAAGGGCGGGGTTTTAGAAACACGACAAACTGTGCCACCTACCCGCAGAAACCTCTGCAGGAACTTCCTGGAGCTGTTGATGTCGATGCTGGAGATGTGGCCGTAGCCCCCCAGCATGCCATCCACCGTGGCGGGCACATCCTTCCAGTACTTCTCTGCCTTGGAGTAAAACTCAAACTCGTTCTCCACCACCTCGCTGGTCATGCTGGCCGAGGGCACGCACGGGCCCGCACGGGACTCACTGCTCCCCTGGGATGGGAGAACCCAAACCAGCGAGGAGTGAGTCAGCTCTGCAGCACCCCACACCTGTTTATCACCCCTTCCCCCTCCCCAGGGCTACTGCAAACTAAAAAAACCTTCAGCTGAGAGCAAGAAGAAACAAAGATCTAAATCCTGGTATTTTCTGGAGACCAACAAGCCCAAAACCACTCCCTGAGCAGATGCCTCAGCCAGAACAGGTATGGCAGAGCCTTGCTCAGCAATACATGCAATTATACAATTACATTTTAAGGCTGACCCACCCTTTTCACCTATTCTGCCTCTCATTTCCCTGTCTTAACATTTTACAGACTCCATGTTTATGTGTGGCAACAACCCCATCAGTCACCTCCAATTACATCTCGAGTTGCTAAAAGTTATCCTGAGCACCTACCCGAGGATTGTAAATCTCAGCCGTGACCATAAGTTAGATATTTGCAATATAATAAAGTCAAGGTATAATCAGCAATACAAGTTATAAATCGCCCCCAGGCATCTCATAATTCAAACCACTATGGATTTGATTAACTGCGCTGGGGATTAGAAACTAGATTTAAGGTGGCCAAAGGGTAAATTCAAGGACTTCAAACACCTTTACAAAATAAAGAAATATATAGAGTTCATGGCTTGAATTTGTTGGCAAATACCCCATTAGACACAAAACCTTTTCTATGGCAGCTTAGACAGGTTTGGTGGCCCCATGTGGCCTCAAACAGCCTAGGGATAGGAAAGGGGGACATGGCATCTCAACTTACAGGTCACTGGTGGAAATCCAGTTTGGCTCAGTGATGCCAGGAGCTGGTCTACGCTGTGATCTAGGAGCAGAGAAGATGGGATTTAACCAAATCACCCCTCTAGTCCTGTAAGTGTGACCATGACCCCAGGAAACCACAGGTAAGAGACACCCCAGCCCCACAGACAGACTCCCAGGGAGGCTGGGGGCCAGGAGCTGCTGCTGCCCCTTAGCTCAGAGGCTGAGTGACGAGTGCAGCCAGTGCATGAAGGGTTCTCTTTCAGTGCTCCTGCCTGTACTCCAATTTGGACAGTGCTCCTGTCTGATCTCACGGGCTGGGACTCAGGCTCACCCTCCCAGCAGTGACCCCATTCCTTCGCCTGGGTTTGGCTTGGTGAGTCCCTGGTGACTCATTTTTCAGGGTGTCACAGCCTACCAGCAGAGAGCACCCAGCCCCCCTAACCCGAACCTAAATCTGAACCCGAACCCTTCCTGCCGCCCAAGCAGCCCCTGAAACGCGGCCGGGGCCCGCGGAACTGCGGGCAGGTGAAGGCTGGGACTCGCCCCATGGACGCCGCAGCCGTGGGGGGGAGGTCACAGGGCGTGGAGGGGTCACCTCGGCGAGGGGCCCGAGCCCCGGGGCCGCTGGCAGGGGCCGGGGAGCGGCAGGGCTGGGGGTGCGCGGCCGGGGGTCCCCGGGCCGAGGGGTTGTGGCTGTGCCGCCAGGGGAGTCCCGTCCCGGGCCCGGGGGGTTACAGCAGCCCCGTGCGGTGCGAGGGGGCGGTTCCCTGCTGCAAGGCCCGGCCCGGCCCGGCCCTTTCGCCTCCCGCCCACCGGGGCCGAGCCCCCCCCGCGCTCCAGGCCCGCGGTGCTGCGGAGCCCGCGGGCCGCCGGCTGCAGCCCTACCCCGGCTCCGGCCCGGGCAGCTCCGCCGGCCCCTCCCGGCCCTCCCCGCGGCCGCGGCCCGTGGAGAGGCGTTCCGGGGGTGCCGGGGGTGCCGCTCCCGCCGCCCCCTCGGGCCGCGGCCGCGACCCCCGGGCCCCCCCATTACCTCCGGCGGCGGCCGCGCGCTGCCCCCCCACGGCACGGGCGGCCGCGGGGACCAACCAGGCGGCGGCGTGGCGGTGACGTCACCGTGACGCCACGGACGTGACCTGCCCTGCTCTCCCACTGCTGCCCGCGCGGGGGCGCTGCGAGCCGGGGGTGGTCAGTGGTGGGACGGACTGGGAGAGACCGGGACGGACCGGGATGGACCGGGAGGGACTGGGACAGACTGGGACGGACTGGAACAGGCGGGGGAGGACTGGGATGGACTGGGACAGGCCAGAGAGGACTGGGGCGGACCGGGCAGCCCCAGGCCAACCCGCGGATATCCCGCGGTTCTTGAGGGGCAGACTACCACGGGAGCCTGTCCGGCTGGCACGGGGATGACGGGACTCAGAGTCGCTAGAACAAGTAGCCGCGGAGGTCCCCGTCCCGGCTCCTGCTCCTGCCCCGGTCCTGTCCCGTCGTTGTCCTTGTCCCGGTCCCGTCCCGTTCCCTCCCGCCGTGCCCCGTCCTGGCCGCCAGGGGGCGCTGTTGTCCCGCCGTTGCGCCGCGGGAACTTCGGAGCGTCCTGAGGGGGAGCGGGACCCGCTCGGGCCCCGGCACCGAACACCCGGTACTGACGTACCCGGTACCGACAAAGCCCGGCACCCACAGAGCCCGGCGCCGAACATCCGGTACCGACAAAACCCAGCACCGAACAGCCGGTACCGAACACCCGGTACTGACACACCCGGTACCAGCACACCCGGTACCGGCACACCCGGCACCCACAGAACCCAGCACCGACTGACACCCCGGCACCGAGACACCCGGTACCAACACACCCGGTACCGACAGAACCCGGCACCGACACACCCGGCACCGAACACACGGTACCGACAGAATCCGGCACCAACAAAACGGGTACCGACACTGCCCGGTACTGACTGACACCCCCAGCACTGGCCCCTCACACGCCCCGTCCTGTACCGGTGCCCAGTTGGGCACTGGCCCCTCCGCTCCCGGTGTCCCCAGCTCTCGGTGCCCTCCCCTGGCCGCTCCTGCCGGGCCAGCACGGGGTGCTCAGGGCTGAGGGCTCAGCACAGCTGTGTCCCCTCCTCAGCACAGCTCACTCCAGCCCCTTCGGGGTCTCACCCCACCCCAGCGGGACAGGGTTAATGGGACCTGGGGGTGCCCAAGGCCTTCGGAAGAGGATTGCTGGGGACAGTGACAGTGACAAGGCTGGGCTGGCTACAGTTTTGTCTGTGGGGAATGGAGGCTGGTGGGGATTCTCTGCTGTTTAGTATGACCCGAGTCCTTCCCTCAACTTCCCCAGAAACCGAGTTTCACAGAACTTGGAGGGACAAAATCTGCTTGAAGGCACCCAAAGCTGTCAGAGGGCTGTGGCCAGAGGGGCGGTGCTGCATGGGCACAGGGGGAGCAGAGCCCATTCCCAGGACCTGCCTCTCCCAAAATGTCCTAATGGCCCAAACAAGGTCTTGCTGTCCCCAAAACAGAGCTGCTCAGCCCATGGCCATCCAGAAATCCATGGCACAACCAGGATGCGGCCTCAGGGATAGACCCCCTTGCCATGGGACCTATGAAATAAAGTCCCTACCTTTGGGCAAGCAAACATCAGCCTGGGACAGTTTTGGGGCCCCCAGGTCCCCTGAGTCCCTGTGAAAGGACCTGAGTGTGCTGGGGACAGCAGTGACCTGAGCTGGGGGCTCAGTGCTGACACCAGGAGTGTGTGTTTAGTCAACTGCAGAGCAGGGGACACAGTAAGAGCATCTCTGTGCACAAAAAGCACTGCTTTTTGCAGTTTGTTCTCCACGTTTTAAAGAAACAAGGCTCTTTGTCACCAGGGAGGGGACACTGAGCACAGGGCGGTGGCACCTTGCTGCTCACAGGCAGGAGGGGTGTTTGGGAGGTGCATGGGGGTGTGTCCCCATGCACAGGCACCTGAATGACCCAAACCCACCAGTTTTCCCCTCACTGAAGCTGCCAGCAGCCATTGCATCGCTCCAGTTGTCACCTGTGTTTTCAAGCAGGCAATGGGCACCTGCATCCCATCCATGCCACGTGTCTTCCATGGTGCCTGCAGTATTTGCTGCCTCTGCTTCCCCAACAAAAGGCACTTTTATCCTTTATTTCACTGAGCTGCACTGGGGCTCCTGAAGGCTCTTTCCATTAAGCCCCAGCCACCTCCTCCATCCTTCCCTATTGCCAAACCCTTCATGATGGCAGGAAGGGAATGCTGCTGCCATCCTCTCCGGGGGCTGGGGCTCTGCTTTGACCCCTCAGGTTACAATGAAACCTGCAGCAGTTGCCTTAGCTCAGGGGCAGGTCTTGTTTGCAAATATTACCTTTGATTTTATATTATTATTGTTATTAATTTCGTTGAGGTAACAGAGGGTGGCTGAAAATTGAAAGGAAAACTAAAGTGAGTGTCCCTGAGCTTGCCGTGTTTCTGAGCCCAGCTGGGGAGAAGGGTCCCAGCTTTGAGGACTCCTTGTTGAGTCCCACTCTCTGCTGGAGACAGCTCCAACCCTGGGGCCAGTTTGTGCAAAGCCAAATCTGCAAAAAAGAGTGGCAGCAGCAGCAGCAGCCCCAGCAGCAGCCCCAGCTCCAGCCGCACCGCAGAGCTGCCCGTGCCTTCCTGGGCTCAGCTGCCTCCCCGTGGTCACCGCTGCTGGGAAATGCTTTTCCTCTGACGGGTTTCAATCTTGTCACTCAGTAATTCCTTGTGTGAGGAGACAGAAAACACCCCCAGACCCCTCTGTCCAGCCTATTTATTTCCCTGCACACCCTCCCTCCTGCTCCCACTCGCTCACCACCTTCCAAGGCAATCATGGTGCTGCGATTGCTCTTCAGGAATATTTTTTTTTTCCCCAGGTGCCTAATCACCCTTATTACCCTTTTCTGATTAATTAATTCTAATTAATTTTGCACTATCATTTTTGAGACGAGGTGACCAGGACGGCACGTGTTGTTGCAGGTGATTTGCAAGGCAGGTCCTGCAGTGCCAGCACGGCCCTTCCCTCAGTGCCGTTTAACCCGGGTCCAGGTGGGCACCTCCTGCCCCGTTTGCTGCCATTAATGGCAATTAACAGAGCATTGAAACCTCCAAGGCCATGGGAAGAGCCCTGAGGGACTCTCCTGGGAACCACAGGGGATGTTCCATCTCCTCTGCTCTGCCTTGGCAGCAGGGTTCAACCCTGGCCAAACATGGTTCAAACCATGTCCATGTTTGCCCAGCTCCTTCAGCCAGGTCTGCTGTGCCATGGCCAAGGCTTGGGAAGTCAGAATAAATTAGGTCAGGGCTTCTCCATGCTCTGCCAAGAGCCACCAAGACACTCAGAAGCACAGCAGAGACACGGGTCCTTTGTCACCTCTCATCTTCCAGCACTGGTGCCAGTCCTTATCCAGGTACCAGCAAGGGCTTCACCCATGTTGCCCAAGGGCCTTTGTAGCCAAAAACTGACAGGGTTTGGGAGATTCTGCCCTTAAACACAGATGCCTTGGGGACAGAGGTCATTGTCCCTTTAGTGTTTGTTCCAGAAGCAGCCCCTGGTCTGCACCTCATTCCAAGTGCCCAGCGAAGAGAGGGGACATGGGCTGGGGGGCTGCAGCCACACTCTGCCCTCGTCAGAGCTTCCCATGTCCCTGTCACCAGCCACTGGTCATTGTCCCCAAACAGTCTGGAGCTGGGCAGGCACTTCTGCTGGCCAGGTGTCCACCCAGCACAGCTCAGAGCTGGAACTGTCCATCCCACCTCACTCCCTCAGCTGCTGGCTCTTGTCAGGAGGCTGCAGCACCACCACCAACACTGCTGAATCCCCCAGCAGACCAAAATATAAACCCCATATTTATTATATGTAGTATAATAGATGGGATAGACTATAAACTGCAGCTAGCAGATAATGTGTATAGTGAATATATATAAATACTATGTGTATAAGTACCATATATATATATATATAAATACTGTGTATATAAATACCATATATATAAAAATACAATAAGTATATATATAAATACAATGTGTGCATAATATTGTGAATATAATTGTGTACATATGTGTATATATACAAACATATAGTGTAAATGAACCATTTATTCCTACATATATTATATATATAGCATACCATATACATAATTCATATATACACATGTATTTGTATACCAGATAGGCAGATAGATATAGGTATAAACATATGTATAGGTACACAGATATAGATATATAGATGTACAGATATACATACACACATACAAAATATAAAAAAACATTTTAATGTGTTTGTGTGGTGTACAGGTTTTGGTGAGGGAAAAGAGAAAGAAGGAGTGTGTATGTCCTGGCTCCCTGGGCAGTGCAGGACAGTGAAGAGGAAGAGGAGGGAGACACAGAGGAAAGGTACAGCAGGGAGGAAAAGAGAGAGAATACAAACTGCTCCAAGTTACAAACGCTCCCCTCTTTGATTAATTGTACTTTCTGTTTGATAAATGTTACTCATGAGTATAAAATATGCAAAGCACTTAGCAAGTTCACACTGTTTAAAGAACTCAACTAACTAAATTAAAATTCGATGATAGAACAGAGCTGCTGAAGAGCAGCGTGGCAGCGCTGTCTGGGGAGCCAGCCCTGGGCCACGGCCACGCCATCCTGCCATGCATCCCTCCCTGGAAAACCCAGCCACAGCCTCGTCCAGCCCCAGGGACATGGCTGAGTTTGGTGAGGCCATGGGTGGGGATTTCTTGTGTGGTCCCCAGTGCCCTGGTTGAGTCCCTGTGGGGTGGTGAAGGGCTGGGAGGATTCCTCAGCCCCAATCCTGGTGCGGGGCTGTTTGCTGGCTTGGATGACGCAGGGCTAAATTGCTTTAATCTCTAAGATCGAACCATTGCATCCAAGAAACCTGCTCCAGTGACACAGTGGCTCCAGTCTACCACCCAAACCCCAGACCAGGGGTTTTCTGGCACTGCTGAGCCCCAGTGCAGCCCCTCACAGTCCCATCCTCACTCTGAACCACCACATCACCCTGGTGAATGACACCTCCCTGCCCACTCTCCGTGCTGTATCCTTCCAGCCCATTGAAAAAAAACAACTCAGCCCCTCTTGACTTTCCCAAAAAGGCAGCTGAGCCCCTTCAGGTGACAGGGACACCCCTGGCATGAGAAGGCTGAGGGATCCCATCCCTCTATGGGAGTCCTGCCAGCTCCTATCTCTGCTTGGGGATGCAGCGAGCACTCTGGGGAGGATGAGGTGTGCCCTGGGAGGATGCAGAGGGAGGATGCAGAGGGAGGATGCAGTGTGGGCACCGAGCAGTGTCCCTGGCTCCCAGTGCATGGCCCGTGCCCAGCTTGCCCTGGCCACACTCCCCAGCTCTCTGCCGTGCCATCCCGGGTGAGCAGGGCTCGCTGGAGGCAGCTGGGCTTCCATAGCAGCAGCAGCAGCTGTGTCAGGCAGGTAGCAGCTCCCTCCTGCCTGCAGCCGAGAGGAGAAAGAAAGAGGAAAACCTGGCCTGGATCTGGCCTGACTGAGCTCTTCCCTCTGATTCAAAAGCCCCACTGGAGAGGTTTAAGTCACTGGACAACCCACAGGACCCCAAGCCACCATCGCTGTCTCACAGCACCTCACTGGAAACCTAAAACATCCTAAAACAGCCTTAACGGTGATGGAGCTTCAAGTTCATAATTTCTGTGATGCCAGCAGCAAAACCAGACAGAATGTTGGTGCTGGTGGGAAAAACTCTTCAAGTCTTGCTTCCATGGGGAATTTCTTCACCTCCTCATTCTCCTGCCAGCCCTCCAGCCAAGCCCAGCTCTGAGGGCAAGAAGATGCAGGCAGGGAATGAGCAGGACAGAGGGATTTGACCAGGGGAAAGAGAATCTTTTCCTCCAAAGATCGAGGTCTTCACTAGGTGAAACAATCCTTCTGCAAGGCATGACCCTGCACCTCCGACGGGCAGAGCCTAAAATAATCCGCACTTTGCAAAACTTCCCGGGAGATTTCGGCAGGCAGGGATGAGCTGGTGTGGCACCACAAGGCGCTGCTGCGGAGCCAGCCCCGAGCCCAGCCCCGAGCCCGGCCCCGAGCCCCGGCGCGGCCCCGGAGCCCCCGGCACATCCCATTGCGGCACGGCCGGTGCCGCTCTCGGTGGGAAGAAGCCGGCTCAGCTTATCCTTGCAGTTTGAGCAATGATTTCGCCCCTGTGAACCCACCCGGCTGTAAATCCTGGCACAGACAAGCCCCAAACATTCATTTCAGGCAACGCAGTTTGTGTCATCTCGGCATTAGCATTTGCACTCTTATTAATTAATACTTGTTAAAGCAAGACTAAAAATAAAGCTCTCGGCTCCCCGTCTCAGCGAACGCCTCTTTGCCCTCGCCCGGCAGTGCGGCTGGGCTGCGGCGGGCTCAGCACCCAGCTGCTCCCTGCTCCAGAGCCAGAACTGGAAGGAAAGGACCGTGGTGAAGCAGAAATCCTGCTAAAGGAAAAATCACCCAAGCCAGCCTTCCCACCATGGCTGTGGGCGTGGGGGGAGTGACAGGGACAGCAGCATACACAGCATTTAACTTTTTTTTTTTTTTTTTTCCATTACATCCTCTGGATTTGTTTTTCTTTTGCTGCCCTTTTTCTTCCTGGGCTGGGCCAGCTCGGTTGCACTTCCCATTCAGAGCTGATTTCATTTCCCAGGCAGGACATCCCGGGAGGGCTCATGTTCAGGAAGGAAATGGTTCATCGTGGTGGGCACAGGTGAGCTCAGTGCCTGCACACAGGCAGGTGCTGCCACTGCTGCCTTCACAGCATCCAACAGGCAGCAGATGCTGCAAAAGTTCCTTTTTCCTGCCTGGGACTGGCACTGCCCATCAGCATCCCTTTGGATGTAAAGCAAGCGGCTGCACATGTGGGTTAGTGCTGCTGCTGAGGCACCTGTGAGGAAAAAAGGGCCTGAGATGGGGGTTGGAAAAGCTTTTGGGGAACCCCAGGGGTGAAACCCAGCTGGGTTTGGGCACAGGTCATGGTGCTCCCCACCACAATCCAGCCAACCATTCAACCCACCAGGCTCCAGTTTCCTCTTTTCCCAATTTCCCAGGCTCTTTGGGCCCCCTTCAGAGCTCATCTGAGCAAAGAAAGCAAACTGAGATCAAACACCTTCCTGTATAGATTCTATAGATTGCACATGGATCTACAGCACCCAGACCTATGGAGCACTCAGAGCCAAGGCTGGATGGATGAGGCTGTGCTAACCACAGGGAAGGCAGCCTGGCCTGCAGTATTTAATAACATTAATGATAATAACAGTAATAATAGTAATAATAACAACAGTCATTTGTTAGTTAACTGTTATTAATGAAAAGCAAGCCTGCAAATTGTCACTCCAGGAAAGCTCCAGGTCACAAATCTTCTTGACTTAAATCACCAAACCCTGTAACTCTTGGCCATTCCTCTGCCTTGGGTTTCTTCCCAGAGCCCCTTGGCTTTAATCTGCAGAGCAGAGCTGGAGTTCAGGATGCCATCCTCCTTTGCAGTGCTGTGACAGCAGCCAGGTGTGGATTTGGGGGATCCCAGATGTGGATTTGGGGGACTGCAAGTGTGGATTTGGGGGGTGGAGGGGCTCTCCCAGCCCAGGCTGTTGGAAGGAGAAGCTGATGACCAGGCTGGGTACCAGGGCTGGCAGCAGGAGCAGCACTTGGGGATGCAGCACAGCTCACACGCGTTGGGAGTGAATGTTAATGGTGCCGAGCTCCTGCGAGAAATGATCAAATTCTTTGAATAAAGCGGGTAGGAGAGGAAGGGGAGGGGGAGGAAGGGAAAATAACTCCACAGATTAATCCTGCTGATGAAAATTAAAATTGGGCATTGCTGAGCCAACCCCAAAATGAGCAGCTTTGGAGCCACAGCTCAAGCTCAGCCTGGGTTGGGTCTGCCTGTGCCCCCAGACCCCCAATGGGTTCAGCCAGGGGCTCCCTGTGTGGTCTTGGGACAGGATCAGGTCCCAAGGCTGTGAAGGGATGTGCAAACCCTGCTGTGGACATCCTCCCTCCAACAGTGTTCATCTTCATCCCTGGTGCCTTCACTTCACCCAGCTTTACTTGCCCAGAGGGCAAGTGAGCACCCAGAACTGTGAGGTTCATTTCAATAGCAATATTTTTTTTTTATTTTAATGAAACGTTGTGAGCTTTTAATTAATTTGTATTAACTACCTTGAGCCTTTAAAGACTTCGTTTTGTCCACTGTGATCTCTGGTGAAGGTGGCTCCAAAGTTCTCCTGGCCCAAAAAGAAGGCAGAGACTCAGCAGTGATCACAGGACTCGGGGAGCTGCTGCTTTAAAAGAAAATAAGGTAAAAGTTTGGGAGTGGACCATGCCATGAGCTGCAGGATACAGCCCTCCCAGCCAGCAGCTTCCTCCTGCTCTGCTCCTCTTGGAGCTGGAAAACCTCCTGTGGAGCCTGGGAAGTCCCATGGGAGGGAAGTGACTCCAGCATTCCCAGGGTGGCTCCAGGGGCACAAAGGAACTTTCCTTGGCTTGAATCACTGTAGGCACATTGGCTTCAGCTGCAGAGGGCACAGGGCTCTGGGCTGGGGGGCACAGAGAAGCTTCAGAGCTCTGTGCTGGGTTGGGGCTGCAGCAATCCTGGGGGACACCCATGGGTGGGACTCCCTTCGTGTCCTGCTCAGCTGCTCCCCCCTTTCCCTCCTGCCTGCTCTGTGCTGCCAGCCAGCCCCTCTCCCTGGCTGTGATTTCATTTTGATCTCGGGCTGCCTCCCTCCCTCCCTCCATCCCTCCTCCCTCGCTGGCTGCTGCCAAGTCCGCAGGTTCCCGCTGTGACCTTGAGCTGCTTTCTGGAGCCGCTTGTGGGTTTCTTAAAGGAGCCAGGGGGTCTCCCACCACCTCCCTCCTGCTGTCCCAAACTCCAGCCCAGCCATGCACTGGCCCCCCTGGGCTTGGGGGGAACAGGGAATGAGAGCAGGGGCCCCCCAAGGACACAAAAATTGGGAGAGGATGGAAGTAGCCAATTCTATGGCCGCAGAGTCACAGGTTGGCCACACTTGCCACCAACTCCAGTGCATTCTCTGAGGTCAACCAGGCACTGGGAAGGGGGTTCCTGGCCAGCAGCCCCAGTTCTGTGCATGGGGTGGAGGGGGCAAAGCCCCAGTTGTGTGTGGTACCCAGAGAAAGTGGTGGCATGGCAGGTGTGGGGGTGCTGGGGCTGGGGGTGCTCCCACCCCCCTCTCAGCACCAAGGAGGGTCCATGGCCCTCCCTGGCTGTGCTGTGGCCCTTGGAGCCCCACAGGCTCCAGCTGTAGCAGGGAGAGCTCGAAAGTGAAGGTGCCAGCTCCTCTCCAAGCCACAGGGCAGATGGCAGTTGTGGAGAGATGCTCCTGGATTCCTCAGTGCCCCACGCCTGTGTCTGTGCCAGCACAGCGTGACCCAGGGGGAAGCTGCTGCTGGCACCCAGCAGTGGGTGCTGCACAGGAACCCCAAATCCCAATGAGCATCCCTCTGCTGTCCCAGTGAGCAGTGAGCAGTGCCTGGAGCCTCAGCAGGACAGAAACCCCTCAAGATGCCCTCACTCCAACTCCTAAAGCTGCATCAAACCCACCCAGGGAAATAATTCCCCAGGTTAAACCCATGTGGGATGTGGCTTGGCCCCATGGGGAGCCTCAGCTCTTGGGCTGAGACTGAGAAGCCAAAAAGCCCCTCAAAGTGCAAACAGCTCTGGTGTGGACATGCACATGGAGACTCTCCCAGGAGCAGCTCATGCCACAGAGGTTTTAAGCTGTGATTGAGCTGAGCTGGACAGGCTGAGATTCCAGCCTTGCTTGCCCAGTCCAGGCCATACTAAAAGCTCCATCAGCCAGAGAGGACCCCAATCAATAGGAGCCTTCAAGGCAAGTCATAAAACTTTGAAATTATGCAGGCAGCTCTCCGTGCTCCACAGCAAAGGCAGTCTTTAATTCATGGGGATGCTCCTGGGGAACCAGCGAGAGGGCTCTTAAATAAGGGAGCAGAACAAGGGGCTGCACTGCTGCCACCTTCATGGGGTGTACAGGGCTTGGATGGGCTTGGAAGGTGCTGCAGTGACAAACTCACAGCTGAGCCTTCCTCCCTGCCCTACCCAAGCACCTCATGCACAACCCATTGGAGGTGCTGCAGAAACCCAGAGGTGCCTCCAGATCCCACCCTGGAGCATCTCTGAGTCCCAGGGAGATACTGAGCATGCAGCACCCCTGACTCCACCTCACAGGCACAGGGACTGTGGGACTCCGTGGTCCTGGGGACCCCAGAACCACACAGTGCCCTGTGAGCTGGGAACCAGCAACACCTTCTGCCTTGGGACATGGAGCTCATGGTGGCTCATAACAGCATGGGAAGGAGCAAGTAGGGATGTTCTCAGTCCCCTCTACCATAGGTATAGAGGGAAACTGAGGCACTGCAGGGTTGCAGAAGCAGAGGGGGTAAAGGATAGTTACGGGAGAAACTCAGTAGGATCCTTGACCTGGAACAAACCAATCACTCAGGGAATAAAAACCCAGGGAAAAAAGGCCATAAAATGTAAGAGTCACATTTGGACCACACAAAAGCACCAACAGGCCACCAAAAGTCACAACACAGCAGCCAAAGCATCCCTGGGAGCCCCTTATCCCACAAGGAGAGGAGAAATCTCACCTCTGCCACCTTCACCCAAGCTGTTGGGGCCGGTGCTCTGCACAAGGAGCCGGGTCCAGCCCGTGGGTGGCAGGGACCAAAGTGCTCCGGGCTGCTGAGGCAGCGCAGGAGGCTCAGCCTTGTCCCCAGCGCCGTGGGGCCAGCTCGGGAAAGCCCAAGCTCACATCCCACCCAGCGTGGGGGGGACACAGCCCCCAGCTCAGGCAGCGCCACAGCAGGAGGAGGAGGGAATGGAGTGGGATCAGGAGGGAGAGAAGGGAGGAGAGGGAAGAAAAGGAGAAAAATGAGTTTTCCTGCTGCCCCAGCGGTGTGGCGATTGATCGGGTGCAGGCTGGTGTGGAGCGGTGCTGAGAGCCTCATTCCCCACCGCCGGCTCACAATTATTGGAAAAAACCCGGCGCTGCTGCTGCAGTGAAATTAGTTATTGATCTCTTGTCTGGGTGACAAGCGCGGGGCTGGGGCTGCTCTCCCACCGTCCCCGGGCCCACCCCGCCGGGGCTCAGCCCCGCGCCTGCCCCGGCTGCCTCCGGGAGGGACCGGAGCTCCCAGCGCCCACCCAGCTCCAAAGCCGCTCCCCAAAGAGGTTTTGCTCACCCCACCGCACGCGAGGAAGGCGTCAGTGGGAGGAAAAGGATGGGACCCTGAGTGCTGACAGCCCCCCGCCCATGCAAAGCTTCGCCCCCGCACCCGCCACCATCTCCTGTCCCCCAGGGATTGGGGTCAGGCTGTCCTGAGCCCTTTTCCATTTCCCGATAACCTGGCTATCGCGGAGGGAGATAAGGCAGAGGGAAATCAGGCAGCCAGAGAGCTTTTGTTGTCTGGAAAGGCTCCGCACATCTCTGGCTGCAGCTGGCCGGGGAGGCTGGAGCAGGGACAGGGGCACCGAGGGGCTGGGCTGGGGCAAACGCTCTCTGCTCTTCCCAGGGGAACTTTCAAAGTTTCAATAACAATAATCGGGTATTTATTTTCTTTTTTGTGATTCCTGGCGGGAGGCAGGAACAACAGGGGACATTTCAAACAATCCTGTTTTCTTCCAAACTTAGTCACCGGAGAAACACTTTGCCCCGGGGCAAAGAAGGGGTTTGGTTTCCAGAGGGTTTGGTTGCAAAGGGTTTGTTTGGAGCCTCACCTTTGCTCAGAGTTCATCAAGGTGTTTCTTGTCACTGGCAGGGACAGGCTTGAGGCTGGCTCTCGAGTCTCCTCGGTCCCTTCAGGGTTGTTTGGCTGTTCATAGGATTTTTTCCCATCAACATTTTGCCCCAAAAATCAGCTCCCTGAAGTGATCCCTCCCCGAGGTAATTAAAGTGGCTTTTGGGATGTAAATGAAAAGCCAGGTGATGGGTTCCTGAGGGCCAGAGGTCACTGTAAAACCCACACAATTTTTGCTTGGACTTCTGTAGGGTGGCTGTGATGGGGATGTGCCAGTGACCCTCTGCTGGAAGGTGCCACAGGTGGTGGCTCTGAGCTGGCATCTGGGGGTGGCCACAGGGACCTGGTGGCACTGGCCATGCACAGAGCCTGCAGCATGTGCTGGTGGCAGTATGGACACAGTGGGGACAGGATGAACCAGGATCTGTCCCATGAGCAGCTCCCAGGGACAGGCAGAAAGTGCCAGTGATGTGAGAGGACGCGGGGAGAACGGCTGGAGGCCACGGAGGGACACCAGGACGGCTCATGGGATGTCCCCAAGCCCTGTGGCAGCGGGCACAGGCAGCTCTCACCTCCCTCCTGCCTCTCAACATCCCAAGCAGGCAAGACCCTGTCTGCATGTGTGTCCCTGGGGAGGCTGAGGGATCCTGGCCCCTTTCCCAGCCCCAGACAAAAGCCTGGGAACAAAAGCCTGCGGGATGCGGGAGGCATCTCCCGGCCGGGGGGTATTTGTTTAGCCCGGGGGGAGGTGAAGAGGGGAGAGGAAGCTGCATTTCAAAGTGTTTCACCCTTTGAAAACCCTTCACAGCCCCCCCAGTGCCCTCTGCATGGCCCTGGTATCCCTGTGAGAGGACACCGAGTCCCCTCCGGCCACCTCCGCGTCTCTGCTGGGAAGGGAATAAGAAAGATGTGGAAAGTAAAAAAAAAAAAAGGAAATGCAGCCAGGAGGAGGGAGCAGATCATCGCTGCGGGAGCATTTCTCTGGCTCAGCCCCTCTCTGGGTGGGGAAGTTGGAGCCCCAGCTCCAGGGACTGACTGCTGGGCTGAGAGTGAGCTTGAGAATTCATGTGTTTCTCCCCGGTTGTCTTCATTTTGACAATTACACTGTTGCGTTTTTGGGGTGGGGATTATCCTGGGGATGGATAATCAAAGCCTGCACCTGGCCCCTTCCCAATCTACCAACACCCAGAGCAGAGCCCCAGGCACGCAGATCTCCTGGGAAGTTGGCAGAAGCCACCAGTCCAAGCCCATCCCTGCCCAGGCTTCTCTAAGAGGGCTCTGGCCACCTACAGTCATCCTTAGGCTGCTTCTGCAGGTCCCCTCTCCATATCCATCACCCAGAGCTGGGCATCCCTGCACATACAAACCCTCAGCACCTCCAGTCCTGGCTGTGACACCAGCCTGTGCCACAGGGACACCGCACACATCAGGTCTCAGGTTTCCTGGGGCTGTTTCGGTGTTTCACCACCCTAAAAACACCCATTTCCTCCGGGGCCAGGAGGGGAGGTGCACCAGAAACAGCCTCTGGCATCTTCTCCTGAGAAGCAGCTTCCCAGTTTGCAGCTGGGCACTGTCCCAGTGAGTTCCCCTCACCCCGTCACTGCGCAGGAAGGCACCGTGTGAGGCCCCAAACCTCCCAAAGCCCAGCAAAGGTGGGATGTGGATCCCAGGCACCCCTGCCACCCTTCAGAGCTCAGCATTCCGTAGAGATGAAGTGGGAGAGAGGTGCAGACAGCGGGGCTGACCACATCCAGGGGCTCTCCGGGCTCCTGCTCCCCTCCGGCGCGCGGGCGGACGCCGAGCCCACGCCGACAGCGGCGGCTGGGCAGATGGAAAGACCAAATGATGGCTTTGCAGGGGGCCTGGGATTTGTTTGAGCCATCTCTGTCTCAGTGAGTGACTTCGAATAACGGATACACTTGAGAAAATCGCCATCTGCTCCCGGACAATTCGCAACCAGAGGAAAAGGTGAAATAAATTCAGCGACTGTATTATCCGCCCGTCCGCAGCTCCGACAGCAGGGTCAGGCTTTGTGCAGCGTCCTGAAAGTGATTTGGGAATGAGAGGATGGTTTGGGATGAGCAAAGAGCAGACAACCAGAAAAGGATGGAAGAGTTGAGGCCCTGGGATGTTGTGCCCACAGCAGGGCTCTCCTGGCATCCCGGGTTTGGTGAGTTTGGCAGGAAGACAAAATCTCACCAGATCTTTTCTTTTTTTTCCATCTCTGAATTTTGAGTGCCTCCTGCTTCCAGCTGGGCTGGAAATACCACAAAAACAGATGCTACAATGCAGCACATTTTGTGTTTCAAACGCTGGAAGAAATCAGACATGAAAAATAAATGCAGGGGGTTGCAGTGGCTGGGCTGGCGATGAGGCTGAGGGCACTTGGAAGAGCCCTTGAACCCACAGCCCAGCCCATGCCAGCTCAATCACTCCAAAAATCAAACCTTTCATCCTCAGCAAAGCAAACCCACTTCCAGGAACAGATAAAAATGCCCCCTGCATTTCTGCTCGGCCATGCTTGTGAGCCCAGAACCCACACAATGCTTAGACTGGTGTTTTTTATGCACCACCATTAGGAGGAGATGAATCTTTGCCCCAAAGTCACAGCACTGTGCAGCCGTCCCTGTTTGAAGGGATCCC
This sequence comes from Molothrus aeneus, assembly GCF_037042795.1. Classification (NCBI taxonomy): domain Eukaryota; kingdom Metazoa; phylum Chordata; class Aves; order Passeriformes; family Icteridae; genus Molothrus; species Molothrus aeneus. The sequence continues at coordinate 6,323,345 of NC_089664.1, read as the reverse complement.
TGGTGCTTCCAGCAGAACCTCACTGGGGGAGAAAAACACTCAGTGTTTGATCTTGCAGGGGCAGGAGGAACTGGGCAAGAACAGGGCTAGATGTGACCATTTTTGGTGCCCTTTTACTCCTGGCAAGCCCAAGTGAGGGTGCACAAGTGCCCAGCACTGACACTGCCCTGCATTCTGCCTGCACTAAAGGGAGCCTGTTGCACAGGTGATGATGGGATTTCTTCTGCCTTTTCCTCTCACTGGACTTTACCTGGGCATGAAGGTGTGTTTGGCACCTGGGGAACACCACCCAAACTGGCCCCACCAGCCACTGCCTTGGCCAATGCAACCACCTCAACCCAGCCCAGCCCTCCCCAGTGGGGCACAGCCATGGGGGTTGGATGGGACAGCCTGGCTCCCCCCAGCCAGCCCCTCTTCCCAGGGAGGGGATCCTGCCCATCCCAGACACCACACTGGGCCCATGGGGCTGCCACAAGCCAGGGGCAACGAGCCAGGGATAAACCTTCCTGAGGGGCAGGGGCTGCCAGTGCTAGTGTGGGTGTGCAGACAGAGCCCCCTCAATGTGTTTGCTGCCAACACAAGAGATAAAACTCCCATTTATTTGGAGAGGCAGGAGGTGGGTGCCCCCAAGAGAGAGAAAAAGGGCTGTGATCCAGCTCAGACACCTGGCTGGGTGGGTCACTGGGGACACTGTGCAAGGTCCTGGGGGCACTGCAGCCACACAGGGTCCCACTCTCTGGCACAGCATCCCTGGTGTGCTTCACCTCGGCTGTCACAGCGGTCCCCTCCTCACGGTGGCGACTGGGACAGGTCTCCACCTGCGTCCCAAAAGGTTTCCTGCCAAGAGCCACGGGCAGCTCCTGCTCAGCACCGGGAGGGAAAGCGAGTGCCTGGGAGCAGGAGCCCTGCTGGCACCCTGAGAGGGTGAGGATGGAGAGGAAGGAGAGGATGAGGATGGAGAGGAAGCAGAGGATGAGGAAAGGGAGGAAGCAGAGGATGAGGAAAGGGAGGAAGCAGAGGATGAGGAAGGAAAGGAAGCAGAGGATGAGGAAGGAGAGGAAGCGGAGGATGAGGATGGAGAGGAAGCGGAGGATGAGGAAGGAGAGGAAGCGGAGGATGAGGATGGAGAGGAAGCGGAGGATGAGGAAGGAGAGGAAGTGGAGGATGAGGATGAGGATGGGGAGGCAGGCGGGATGGCAGGGCAGACCGTGTAGCCGAGCGGCAGCGAGCGGGAGCGGGCAGGCGAGGCAGCGCGAACGAGGGAGAGGGAGCAGAAATCTGTTGCCCAGGCTGTGCGCTCCGCTGTCAGCCGGCTCTGATTAACGGGCTGCCTTCCAGCTCCGCGCCGGCTGCGTTCCTGGCAGCAGCGGAGCCCCCCGGCTTCCTGCCGTAGGAGTGGCTCGCTGAAAGGTTACATTTGCACAATGTGCCGCTGGAAAAGCGGTGCCAGAGGTTGCAGGCGGGGGAGCCGGGCGAGCGGGCGAGCAGGCAGCTCCGCTCTGCCTGTGTAATGGAAAAAACCCTCTGGGGACGAGCAGGAAAATATCAACTTACGCTCCCCCAGCACAGCAAAGCTGGGCCCGGCCGGCCGTGGATGGGGGAAGGAGAGCAGGGGATGGGGCGATGGTGGTGAACACCCCCAGGGGCTCAGAGCTGCTCCGGATCAGCCCCGAGGAGGGGCAGAACAGGGCTCTGCCCATGGCCCTGGGCTGTGGGGCACAGAACCCTTCCTCCGGGATGCTCCCAGAAGCCCTTTGCACTTGCCATCATCAGGATCTCCCGTCTCTGCTGCACGGTGGGGAAAGCTGAGGCTGGTGAGGGGAAATGTTCAGATCTGGCAAGGAAGAATTTCCTCCGGTGGAGGCTCAGGCCGCGCTGTGTGATTTATGGGGCTTGGCATATCCACGGCTGCATCCACACACACGCACATGTCTCATCCCCAGCTTTCCCAGCCCTTCTACCTCATAACTTTTGGTCTGGGAATATTATTTTGGTGTCTGGGAAGTCCAGCTCAGATTGCTGAGCCCACCATAGCTGCCGTCTGCTCTAGAGCAAACCCTAAAAAACTCTGCTCACCTCCTCCATCATCCCTCTTGCACCAAAACGAATTCTCCTGAGCAGCTCAGCACCCTCCAGGGCAAAGCCCTTCATCCCTCCTTGCACAAGACCTCCTTTCACCTTCTCATTTCTTCATTGCATCTCAATTTGGCCATCTTTTTGCACCACAGCCAGGGGCAGCACCCAGCCTCACCCCAGGGTGCTGGAGCCAGCTCACTCTGTCTTGCAGGAGCCGACATTTCCCTTTCTGTCTCCCTTGTTTCCTTGGTTTCAAGCTTTTTCTTCCTCATTGAGCCCCTAATTAAAAAAAAACAACTCTGGAGGAATCCCAAATTCAGGGCCCTCAGAGCGGCGCTGCAGCTGCCCCTGCAGGCTCTCCCTGCTCGGGTGTGGGACCCATGGTCCTGCCCTGGCTCCTCGGGTTTTGTCCCAAAGATTTTAAAGCCCCAGACTCCCACCCCCACCAGGTTGCCCTGCTCAGCATGGCCCAGCTGGGTCCCCACCACGCCGGGGTGTGAGTCCTCCCCCTCTGCTGTCCCTGGCTTCCCTCTGTGTTTTCATTAGGATTTGGAGATAAGCTTCCAAATAAAGGCAGTGTTTTGAACCACTCTGCCTTATCAGCCAGCATCCAACAGCATTCCCCGTCCACACAGCCAGGCTTGGAAGACCCTCTAGGGGAAAAGGGACCCCAAACATGCAGACCTCTCCTTCTCCCAGCCCCACAGCCAGCACTGTGGCTCTCTGGAGGGCACCAGGGGCTTTGGGAAACAATTTCTAGTTCTGGCTCCTGCTCAGGGACAGCAGTGTTAATGCAACCACACGCATGAATACAACCTAAGGATCAATTCAGCACACCTGGATTTTATTCCTGGTTGTGCCACTGGCCCAGGGATGACCTTCAGTGAGTTGTTTCCCTTCCCTGTGCCTGCTTTCCCTTCCCTGTTTCTGCTTCTCTCCCTCTCTCAGCCCTTCCTAAGCCCAGCGATGCTCTGCCCCAGCCCAAGGAGACTCCATCTGAGTTCACAACTTCCCCCACAAAAAGGTGAGCAAATGGCAGCAGCTCTGAGCATCCCTGGGTCCTACATCCTCCAAGGCCTCAGCAGAGACCCCCCTCACTGAGCCTCCTCCCTGCTGGGCCATCCCATTGCTCATTTTTCAGTGTGTGTGCAGAAGCCTGAATATAGGAACCAACTGCCAGCAGCTTCCAGCCCCCAAACACTGTCCTGGGAAAAATCAGAGCCTCACAGGAGCCTTGCCATGGGGTGTCCCCTGGGATGAGGCTGAGGATGGGTCTCAGTCTCTTCCTCTCAGTACTGGGGACTGTTGTGGGGTAGAAGTCCTCCAAGGAGAAGCACAGGGGAGTAACTCCAGTGATGGCAACAAACTCACTCCCCTTTAGCACCCAGCTGCTTGGAGGCAGCAAAACAACCCCAACAACCCAGATAAACCCTACTATGATTGCCCAAAGAGCCACCACACCGTAGAGGATCCCCATTAGAGCTCAGCCCCATTAGAGACCCATAACTGGCAGCAGGAGCACTTCCACCTGGCTGGCATGGAGGAACACAAATATGGACCATTCTACCCCTCACTGGCAGGCTCTTGGTGCACTGGGGGCAGAGGCTCCCATGGGATGTGGGCAGGGAAGGCAGGAGATGCACCAGACCCTGAGCACAGCATCCTGCTCACAGCAGAGCCCTGCTGGGCTCCCTCCCTGCACAGCTGAGGGTGTTGGGGGCTGGCTGGGAGAGCAGCATGGGGGGCACACACCCCTCCCATCCTGGGGGAGGAGGGTGATGGTGCAGTCTGGCAGCGCCCACCTCCACAGCACACCCAGCCCTGGGAGCAGGGCAGGAACCTGGGACTGGGAATGGCAGGGGAAAATAAATCCTGTGGTGAATGCCTCCAGTGCAGAGGGATCCCAGAACCCTCCCCTGCAGGCCCCAGTTGCCAGAGCATGCAAAGAATCCCAAAGCCAAAGCACTGCCAAGAGACTGAGCTCCCTGGGGAATTGAGCCTGGCCACAGCACTCAGCATGGTGGCTTCTGGGGACAGGCATGTCACCCTGGGAGTGCTGAGAGCTCCCACCTCCATCCTGCACACGCTGCCTTTCATGACTCAGAGCCCATCTCGAGGATGAGGTTGTTTCCTGCCCTTTTCCCAAACAAGGTCTCCAACCATCCAAAACCCCCTCAGTCCACAGAACCCTCGCTTGCAGACAGCAGAGATCTGTTGGATTGCATGGGGCTGGCGTTCTTCCTCCTTTCCAGCTGTTCAATTGCATTATAGACAGTTAAAAATACATCACATACTTTCCTAATGTGACTTTTTCGTGGTAAGCAGCAGCACGGCTGGAGGTGAGATGCTGGAGGTCACAGGAGAGCTGCTCACTTGTGTCCATGGATGGACAAATTTGGGTCCCACAGAAGGGGATTGTGTCGCCCTGTGGCAGATTTGACCCAATTTGTTCACTGTCTCTTGCCTCAGTTTCCCCACTTATGGTCCATTCTCTGGAATAAGATCTCACATGAAGTAAAACTTGACAGGGTTTGTTGGGCTCTATAGAAAATGGATCTTCTGCACAGGGATCAGAGATTAATAGAAATGATCTGTTTTGAGCTGGAAATGACCTGTTAATACATTGTAGCAGAAAAGCCCAATTCCTGAGCATGACTGGAACTGACCACACGGGATCCATGGAAATGCCAGGGGGACGTGACCCGGCTGGAGACCGCAGTGGGCACAGGGCAGTGCCAGGGCCACTGAGCTCAGCCTGAGGCACAGCACTACTGTGAGCCATGTGTGAGCTGGGATCAACCTCCCAGCAGCACAGCAAGCTCTGCTGAGGTCTGGAGTGGGTGGGAAAAAACCCCTTTGGCTTTCTAGAGCACTTGAAGGAAGAACCTGTGTCCCCAAGGATGGGCTCCCTTGCAGCCAGAGCCACCTGTGGTGTGGGGAAAGCAAAAAGAGAGCAAAGGAGATACCCTTGGATCCAGCCCCGTTTGCCCTGACCAGGCCTCATCTGACCCAGACCAGCCCTGACAGCACCTCCTTAACCCCCACCAGCACCAATGGCACAGCCCCAGAGAGGAGCCCAGCACCCCAAAACAGCAGAGACACCCTGGGCCCCAGCAAGGGGCTGGGATGGGGAGGAGAACCTACGAGAGGGTGAGGAAAGAGTTAAACCCCGGCGCTGCCAGCCCTCCCTCCTGCTTCTCTGCTAACTTTGGGAGGAAGGGAATAGCATAAAGGTAAGAGTGGAGGAAGGAGAGAGGAGACAGATGAGAGAAGGAGCGAGGGAGAGGGGGAGCGGGAGAGAGGAACAGACGGCAGAGAGGGAGAGCGTGGGGGGGAAGATGCTGACGCTTCTCCTCCATCTCGGCGAGAGGCAGATAGAGGGGAACAAGGGGGGAAAAAAAAAGGAAGGCAAAGACCAAGGGAACATGGGAGAGGGAGAAGGAAGGAGCCGGAGCGAGGGAGCATGTGTGAAAGTCGCAGTGAGAGAAGGGGCCTCTTTGATTCCCCGTGCCTCATACCAGACAGTGTCTAGACTGCAGCAATTATTGTCAGCTCAGAACACCCAGGCATTGCCATTTCAGCTGAAAGGGAGCTTAACAAAGAGCGAGGGAGAAAAAAAATACCCTGCCGGCGGTTAGCTGGGCTCCCTCCAGCACAAGGGGCTCTCCGGAGGCTCCTCCATCGCCCCCCGCCAGCCCCAGCCCCAGGTGCCCTCACAGCAGCGGCTCTGGAGGAGGCCACGGGTGCAAACAATTCCTGAGCCAGCCCTGGGCCTTTGGCTGCTTTTGGGGAGCAGCTGTTGGGTCCAACTCTCCCAGGGGACAGGGCTGAGGGCATGGCAGTGGTGGGGAGGGTCCCCCTGGGAGGGAGGTCGGGGTGTCCCATGGAGGGGCAGCTCCCCAGCATTTGGCTGTGAGTGCCCATGGAGCTGCTCCCCAGACCAACAGCTGATGGTCAGATGGACACCTCGGCTCACCCCAGAGTCCAGGGGATGCACACACCTTCTCCAAGCAGAGGGGATGTGAATCCCAGAGCTGGGCACCCCAAGTGTGCACTGCTCCTCTCAGCTCCTTTGGGTCTCAGGAAATCATGGGAGGTCACTCCTGCAAATCCACAGGAATAAAAATCATCCCTCCTGTCCTCTCCTCCATCCTGCCTCCCCACCCACAGCTAGAAGAGTTACCCTTTCCCCTCGGGAGCCCTTTGCCATCTGAGGGGTTTTTGTGCTGTCTGCAGGTCTGGGATGTGGCTGAGGCTCCCAGGAGGGAATTAACACCCAGAACTGGCTGTGAGTCAGGAATTCCTGCCTCCTGCTGGAAACACCCGCCACGTGCCCCCCCAGCCCTGTGGTGACAGCCAGCTCCAAATACCTCACAGGGGAAGAGGCGAGAAGGAGAATTTGAGTGCCCTGTCTCAATCACTTCCATGGGTTTGGGGGTGGTGATGATCCCACTCAGCTGTCCACGGGGCTGCCCTGCAGATGAGCCCCCTTGGAAGCATCCCCAGCTCCAGGGCTGTGCCACCCATCTCCTACATTTGGGTGCACCAAGCAGCATGGCCAAGTGACCTTCTCCTCTGCTGGATGGCACCAAGGACCATCCCTGCAGAGGCTCTTGGCCTGTCTGCTGGGAAAGGCAGCTGATCCCTCCAGATACTGGAGCAGCTCTGGTTTAATTAGCACTTTTAATGCTTGGAAAGGAGGCTCGAGGGAATACCCAGCAGGTTGGACATGATTTCTTCACTAGCAATCCAGCCTGGCAACAGGGCAGCTCCCCAGCTTCAGCTTGCTCAGCTGGGATGGGGTGACTTTGCCCTGGGGTCTAAACCATGGCAAATACCCTTGGTGAGCCCCACTTGGGCCCCTCAGTGCAGGGACACCTTTGTCAGAAGGCATTTCTGTAGCAAACCCCAGCAGTCAGCATGCTCTGCCAGCGTGGGTTGTACTGTGAGCAATGCCTGACCCCAAACTGGCTCAACTCAGCTGTTTGTCCTTGTCCCCCTCTGCCTTTGAGGAACAATATCAATTTTCTGGCCAGGTCTGGTCATGTCTGCTAAATCAAGGACTTTTTCTCCCCTGGGTGCATGGCACTGATGTTGCTGTGTGGATAAAATCAGTCTCATTCAGGATCTGGCTGCTGTGGCAGATCAGAGGAGGTGACAGCACAAAGGGCCAGGGTGGCAAAACCTGCCTGGGGAGGGACTTGTCCCCTTGTTCCTTGGCTGGCCATGGTGTGTGTGTGGAGATGATGCCATTTCCCACTGCAGGGGTCCCAGGGTCAGAGGAGGGGGATGCCAGCTCTGCCCATTGCTCATGTCCCATCTCAGTGGTGTCCTCAGCTCCCAACGCTGTGGGTGCTCAGCTCCCTCACGGGCTTCTGCATCTCAAGATGGGGTGTCCAGCTCCAGCAAAGCTCCACAGCCAGGCTGGTAATGCTCCAGCCATGGAGGACACTGAGATTCCAACACATGTGGGGGCTGCAGTGAAACAAATATGTGATATGAGCAGTGGCAGGTCTTCCCCTTGTGAGCCTGGGCTTTGACCTTCACAAGGAGATTTTGGCCAGCTCACCCTGACCCAGACCTGTGACTGACTTGTGGGCTTGGGGGAGTGTTTTCCCAAAGACCTGAGTGGACACAGCCATGAAATGCACTGGGGCTGCCACTGAGGCCTCTCTGCCAGTCTCCAATGCCAGACTTCTGCTGAAGCCTAGGAAGGGCATGCAAGAAAGAAAGGCCTTGCCTTCTCCTCCATGCCACTTCCAGTGCTCCTCCCTTGGGCAGCCTGAGCCTTTGAAAGAAGGGGAGCCCCAGCTCCCCACAGAGCCCCTGCAAGGCTCAGCCCTGCAGGGAGATGCAGGGTCCCCCAGCAGCCCATGAAGCCACCAACATGTGCCCACAGTCAGAGCCCCACAGGGTCCCCTGAGTGTCCCCTGTGTGTCCCCAGCTCTCTGAAACAGCCACAGTTCCCAGCAGCAGGGAGAGGAGGGATACGGGAAGCCACAACCGCTGGTGTACGTGCTGTGCTGAGCTGTGCTGTGCTGGGCTGTGCTGAGCTGTGCTGTGCTGTGCTGAGCTGTGCTGTGCTGTGCTGTGCTGTGCTGTGCTATGCCATGCTGTGCAATGATGTGCCATGCTGTGCAATGCTGTGCCATGCTGTGCTGAGCTGTGCTGTGCTGTGCTGGGCTGTGCTGTGCTGGGCTGTGCTGGGCTGTGCTGGGCTGTGCTGTGCTGAGCTGTGCTGTGCTGTGCTGGGCTGTGCTGTGCTGTGCTGGGCTGTGCAATGCCATGCTGTGCAATGATGTGCCATGCTGTGCAATGCTGTGCCATGCTGTGCTGTGCTGTGCTGTGCTGTGCAGTGCTGTTCTATGCAGTGCTGTGCCGTGCCATGCAGTCCTGTGCTGTACTGTGCCGTGCTGTGTGTGTGTGTGTGCGTGTGAGTGGCGGTGGGAGGGGAGCCGGTCCCATCCTGCTCCCGGGCCGGCCCGGGCAGCGCCGTGTGCCGGCAGAGGCCGGAGGAGAAGGCGCGGGGCAGCCGGAGCTCTCTGGCCGCAGCAGGGGCAGCATCAGCCAGACCTGGCACGGCTCTGCATCCTGTCCTGTCCTGTCCTGAGCACCGCGCCAGGGCCGGGGCCGTGCGGGAGGCACATGGGCAGCCCCGGCACCCCTGTGCCACACCACGACCCTCGCTCACCTTCCCGCTCTCCATCCCTCCCCTCTGCAAAGCTGGCTGCAAATGCCAACTGCCTGTTTTCCAGTTCCTCCAGATTTACCCCCTCCTCCTCCTCCTTCCCCCCCCCCCCTCCTCCCCTTCCTTCCTTTCTTCTTCCTGGGTTAAAAATAATCAAGTTTCTGGGAAGCAGCAGCCCTGCTGCGCCTGCCTCCCTGCACTCGCGCCCCGGAGAATAGCTCGGCTCGGCTCGCTCCGGCCCCTCCTCGCTGCTCTCTCCTTCCTCCTCCCCACCCCCTACAGGGATCTGACTAATATGCTTGGGCTCTGCTTGCCAGCTCAGCTGGAAAGGAATTTAACCATTGCGTGCCCTGGAGGGGAGGAGTGGAGAGCCCAGACCTCTCCCCATCACCCGGGACCCCTGGTCTGGGTCCCTGCCCGGCCGTGCTCCCTTGAGGGCTGCCCAGAGGATGATGGAGAGGAAGGGATGCACGGTGAGTGGTGCTCTCAGCCCCAAACTTACAGGGGTGCAATGACCCTCCCGGGCTCCCTCGGAGGTATCCTGCCTTCCTGTAGGCAAAATGTGGCACCATGGTCCCCGTGGTTTGGCCCGTGAGAGCTCCTGAGGCAGCCGCAGGTGCTCCCTGGGCACCCCCACCCCTGCCTGCAACCTGCCAGGGGCCTCAGAGCTGGGTGAGGGTGGCAGCTGTGATCCCACAGGATGCTGCTCACAGGTCACAGAGGGACCAGCAGCTCCAGCCCCACAGCGGTGAGGTCTGCAGGGACTGATCCCCGGGCTCAGGGATCCCTGGCTCAGCCCTGCTGCAGTGCAGCTCTGGCAGGAGCTGGCAGCCCTGTGCCGACTGCTGGGACTCGGCTTCTCCTTCAGCACAGGGAGTCGGAAGCAGGAGAAAAGGCAGGGTCACACCTGGGTAAAAACCACACAGGGGGAAAGCTCCTCCGAGGCTAAATCCCCTCCACTCTCCCCCCTTGCCAGCCAGGCTCTGAGCACAAGCACATTTCCCAGCACAGCTGTGGGACACAGGGCACTGCTTTACAGCAGGGCAAGCACAGCAGAAAGCCTTGACCAAGGTTATCCCAGTGAGTTTGTGGCAGAGCTGAGAACTGACCCCCCCTCCGCCTCCTCGAGGCTCCAGCTTGCTGGTGTATTGCAGCATCTCCCTGCTCGGCCAAAAACTCCCCTTGAAATCTCCTGGCCAATGCAGAAGGACTCCAAGGCCAGAAATCCTAAGCTCAGCAGCCCCGCGGAGCCAGGAGGCAGCGGCTGGGCCGGCGTTCACCCCCCGCCCGGGCTGGCTCGGCCCCGCCGCTCCTGTGCCAGGGCACAAAGCGTCCCCCAGGAGGACACTGCCCTTCCCGGAGCCGCGCCGGGAGAGCTGCAAGTGCAGCCCCGCCGGAGATGGGGCTGGGAAGGAGGAGAGGGCACTGGGCACAAGGCAGGGACCCGGCAGGCACCGGAAAGCTGCTCCCAGAGCATCACCCCTGAGCTGCTGGGATGGTCTCTAGAGCGAGGTCCAGCATTGCAAAAGAGATCTGAAAGAAGATGTCTTCTCTCCAAATCCTCCCTTAAATGGCAGTTCTGCTGTAAAACAGGGTAGGATGGAGCTCAGTGTCTGTTTTCTCTGCAGGACCCAAGCACGGCTCAGCTGGGACTGTGAGCCGGGCTGGCTCAGCCCTGCAGGAGCAGGATCTGCAGCCCCAGCTCTGCTCTCCCAAATGGCCCTGCAGAGCCAGAGCTCGGTGCAGGGCTCAGGGCAGGACACAGGAGGGGAATAAGCCTCCAGTTCAGTCCTAACTTAGCTGCCTGCCCTGGCAGCTGGGGCTGGAGGCAGCAGGATGGGTGTGTGGGGGACTTGGGAGCCCTCTCTCTGCACCAGGAGATTCATGGCCAAAGCCCCTGTGGCCCCACACAGCCGACAGTCAGGGCATGAAAGACGTGATGGCAGGACACAGCCAGGAGCCAGAGCATGGCCAGGCTCTGACCATCCCCAGGTGAGCAAAAACACTCCCATTCCAAATTCTCTGGTGCCTTGGGAGCTCCCTCCAGCACTGCCTGTCCCACAAGCCCTGCAGCAACCTCAGCAGCCGGGAAACGCTGGCAGGAGTGAAAGGGATTGAGAAATTGCAGGCAGCAGGATGAGACATGAGCCAGCACAAGCAGGATGTGACTCGGGGGTGACTGGGACTGCCGGGGGATGTCACCAGGAATCAGTACCTGGGGCCCATCCTGTGCCCTCCCTTCCATGCTCCTCACAGCTGAGCCCAACCCCAACCTCTGTTCCCCACACAAGTCACCAGGTCCCATTTGTGTTTCACCACCTAAATCCTCCCTTAACAGCACGGTGATATCTTCTCCCTCTCTCCACCCCAGGCTCTTGCACTCCCAACATGCCCAAGGCTGTTGCCCAGGGCTGTCCCTGTCCCCACAGTGCCCCAGCCCCCTCACCCCATCTGCAGGGCACACCTGATATTTCCCGAGCACAGCCTGGATGGCAGCAGTGGGAGGTTTGGGGGGTGAAGGGGGGCTCAGGCACTGGCTGGACCTTCCCTTGTCCTGCCTCAAACCAGCTGTTGTAGCACTGCAGGAAAGGAGAGAGGAGACGATGAACGAGGAGAAGCAGAGAAGAAAAAAACAACACAGGAAAAATATTTTTTCCCCCCCTACTAAACACCCAAAGCTTTGTTTATCCACCAGCCCCTGAGGCTGAGGCTGGCTGATCCCAAGATGGCCCCTTCCATGGGTGCTGTATTCCCTGTGGCTCCCATCTCCTAGTCCCTCACCTGCCTGTGTGTGCCTTGATCCCTGATGGGCTCATCCTCACGTTTCACAGCTCCAGCATGGCTAAGGAAAGCCAACTTAGCTGGCATTCCAGCAAAATTACCTGTTCTTCCAGCCAAGGAGTTCAGCTCAATTCCCAACCCCTACCTCAATCCAGGCTCACCAGCCTTCCCTTCACGTGGGAAATTGTTTACCTTGGGTGAAGAAAAACAGAGCAAAAGGGGATAGATCCAGCTGTTAAATCCAGTAAAGCCCAAAGCTGCTTCTGCTTCAGCTGCTCCCTTGCTATGGGGAGGACAGCAGGGAGATGTCAGCCTGCCATGGGCAGAGCAAGGACACCCAGGACATCCAAGGACACCCAGGGCACCCAGGCCCCTGGTAGATAAGGTCATCCCACATTTTTAGAAAAAAACACCATGGAAAAGACCCTATGGCACCAACAGCTCCAACACTGGACAACAAAATCTCAAGGGGTCCAAGATGTTGCAGCTCTTCTTTTCCATCTCTCCCATAGGTAGGGCACAAGGACATGTTGCCAGGGGAGAGAAAATTCCAAAGCTTAGGATGGAGAAACGGCACTGCAGGAGTGCAGTTAGCTCTGGAGGCCAGGATATCCTCCTGGGACACACCTCTGGACTCAGGAGGATGCAGGAGCAAACCAACACATCTCAGCAATGCCTTGAAACTCAGTTGCTCTCTGGGTAGCACCGTGGCTCCGAGGTGGGGTAAAACCTTTATTCTCCATCCATGATCCAGGAGTGTCCCCATTGTCCTTCCTTGGCCAGCTCCAGCCCTGGCAGGGAGGCACCAGCTGGGAGGCTGTGATGGGGATTTGCACTGTGCTCTACTCTCTTGGTCACTCTCATCTTTCTAGGAGCTGAGGGGGATTTTCTTTGTTTGGTTTTGAGGGAATAGCAAACTCACAAACAATTGGAAGATTCAAAAAGGCTGAATCATCCTGAAACTCAGGGTGAAATTGAAAAACTCTTTGGAATGAAAAAAAGGAAATGCCAGTGCCAGGCAGAGGAGATGGCTTTAAAGATGTAAACCACCTTCTTCCATGTCACCTGATGATCTGTTGTATTCAGGTATTTTCTAAAAGAATCTTCTTGATTTCTTCATTAAAAAAAAAAGCCTATGTTTTTCAAGTAAAAAAATTTCTCAATGTAAAAGAAGAAATATAAATAAATTAGGCAAATCCCAAACAAAATAGAACAAAACAAAAACATTTCAGGCTAAACCGAACATTCTGGCTTTACCTAAAACAATTGCTTGCACGGGGATGGGGTATTTTGTGGTTTCTTTTCTTTTTCATTTTACCAGAAATTGCCTACTAAATCCTTGTTTTGGCTTCTTGGCATGGTCCAATTCCCACACACAAGACATTCCATTTGGGCACCCAATGGACTTTCCATTCATTTTTCCAGAACATGGTTCTCCACCAATGGACCAGACCCACTGCAGTAACTCCCTTCTCCAAGAAAGATGAACCCTTTGGTTTTCCTTCCTCACAGACCTCGGAGCCTGCCCCATGCACCCTTCCCAGGACCCTCCAGGAACCCCTCTGGAGCAGGGAATAGAGTCTCTTCTCAGGAGATCTGATTTCCAACCCATCCCAACCTGATTTAACTGAACCCAACCCAACCCAACCCTACCCATCCTTCTCATTACCATCACCCATGCCACAATCCTCCAACCCCACCACCCAGACCAGGTGGCATCACATCTGACTTCAGCTCACCACACAGCCCCAAGAAGAGAGATTTACTACCAAAAAAAAACCCAAAAACCAAAACAACAAAACACACACACACACAAAAAAGCAGTTTTCCCTAAGGATGCAGTGGAGCAGGTTAGGAGGGGGGTGTTAGGCAGAGTGCAGGGCTGCATTTCCACCCTCACACCTGGCTGCAGAGGCAAGCGGCAGCAGGGCTGTACATTCCAAACCCAGGCAGAGAGGTGAAACCCCAAGAAAGTAGCAAACAAGTCGAGGCGTAAATACAGCACGAATCCACGGCACTTCAGCGTGGTTCGTTATCTCCGCTTAGACTGGAGTCGGTGGAGCCGGGTTTGAGAAGAGCAGAAATATCAGCAATTAAAGATATGTCGTGTCAAAAAAACTCTAAACTGATTAAAGTTGAAGGCTCCGTTTTCTTCTTTTCATCAGAGAACGGAATCAAAACCTGCCTGGAAAGACGCGCTCCCCCCGTTCCCAGCGCTCCGAAGGCAGCGCCTGCATCCGTCCTGCTGTGTCCCTGCATTTTAATTACCACCTTATTAATATTCATGAGGCTAGGCACTCAAGGGGGATTGCAGTCTGTCATTCTCTCTCTCTTTCTCTCTCTTCCCCCCCCCACCTCTCTCGGCTGAGTCGGTGGGGTTTTTTTCCCTTCCCCTTCCCAACAGTTGGCGTGCTGCGGATCCGGGTGCGCGCAGCCCCGAAGGCGCCGGGCGTGCGAGGGGCCGCGGCGTGGGGAGGCCCCTGTGCCGGCCGGTGGCAGGGCTGGGAATGCGGGTGGCTGCGGGATTGCCCCTGCCACAGCCCCGGCAGCCGGAGGTAAAACTGGGGGAGTGATGCTGGCACACGAGGGAGAGCCGGAGCACGGGGGAAATGTGTCTCACACACACAGAGCTCCTGGTAGCAGCATCGCTTCTGAGTGCTGGGGTGATGTTGTAGGACCTCCAAGAGAAGAATGGGGCTGTGCAGAATGGCACCAGGTGAACGCAGCTGCCCTCAGCCCCCACAGCACCACCTCTCCTTGGGGACTGAGCACCCTGCAGCCCAGTTCACCCTCCATCCCCGTTCATCCTGCACCCCAGTTCACCCTGCATCCCCGTTCACCCTGCACCCCAGTTCATCCTGCACCCCAGTTCACCCTGCATCCCCGTTCATCCTGCACCCCAGTTCACCCTGCATCCCTGTTCACCCTGCACCCCAGTTCACCCTGCACCCCAGCTCACCCTGCAGCCCAGCTCACCCTGCAGCCCAGCTCACCCTACAGCCCAGTTCACCCTGCACCCCAGCTCTCCATGCTCCTGCAAAAGCACCCACTGCTGCAGCAGGTGAGAGCACCATGGCACAGCCACGGTGCCACTGTGTCCTTGATGGAACCACTGCTTTGGCCATCAAGGTGAAGTGGGACCTAAGGAGTCTTGCATGGACTCAGCAAGGGGCTGCTCCCCCAGATGTCAGATGTGCCCCAGCTACTGGTGCAGGTTTCTGGCTGGGCAAATTGGACCCCATTTGTTTTCTCAGGTCCAAGGAGCTGAGGAGAGGGGCAGGAAGCCTGGGTTAAGGGCACACAGAGGGAATGGAGCTGGAGATAAATCGATTTCTCATTCCTAAATTGAGCAATGTGGGGTTTGCACTCTCCTTGCTGCCATGCAGCGTTTAACCCTTTCTACCTCCAGTACTGAAAACAGAGGCCATGTGGGCAGCAGAAAACTGTCCTGGCTTTGCAAATCCTGATCCTCCCTATCTCCTCTCAGGTCACTGTCCCAGTTCCTCCCCAAGAGATGATGCAGAGCCCAGCCACAGGTGATGGTGCCCCCATCACCTCACACCATTCAAAGCCATTGGCAAAGGGACACATCAGACTGCTCCATCCCAACAGCCACCAGTTGCAGGCTGGACCCCACCTCCCTTTTTCAGTCCCACCTTCCCCCAGTATCTTCCTCTTCCATCTAACCCTAACCTTAACCTTAAGGACACCCTCCAAGAACCTGAAGCCTCTTTGGGGATGCATCCTGTATCCCACAGTGCTGCCTCCCCATCACCAACCACCTGCAAGCAACCTGTCGAGAGACACTCCAACTCGGCGGCTCCCCAACGCCCCACTTGCTCAGCTCCACAAATATTTGAATTAAGGTCCCCTGGGGAGCCACAGTCACAGAGTAACTGATTTCTCCTCCTTCATTATATCTCTGTGTAATTTACCGAGGGACGGCGGCGTGTGCCTCCGTTCGAGCGAATTCCCAGCAGGACTCCCAAGAGCTCACAAATCAGGAAAAGGCAAGGCATTAGAATATGAAAGGTGAGGATGGTCTCCCCACCAAGATTCATCTTGCTCTTCCCCAGCTCCCCCAGCTCCACCAGCCCTGAACTGTGTTTTATTTCTGCCTGCTGCCCCTTGTGTAAGCAGGGAGGTCATGGGTTGGGGATGGGCCGTGGTGCCATGTTGTCAGCTCTGTCCATGACTCCTGATCCTTTCTGGGCAAGACGAAGGGAGAAAGGGTCTCCTCCTTCATGGGAACATCTCAAGAAATGTCAGGGAAGCTGATGAAGCAAAGGTTTCCAAGTGAAATTGTGTCCCTTGGCCCTAAAATCTGATTTCTTTTCACTTGAACAAGTAGCCTATGCCTCAGTTTCCACATCTACAAAAAAAAGTAGTCACTCCCTCCACTAACTGGTTTAAGACTCCCAGCACTCAGATGTTGAAGGTCTATAAAAGGCATGAATCCATCTGTGTTGCATCTCTATCAAGGAGGAGCAGGGGGACAATTTTGCCAGCATAGCTCTAAAGTTACCAGAAGGAGCTTGAGGAGCCACCAAGGAAAAAGAGAAAGGAAAAATAAGGAATTTGGACCAAGGATGCACAACTGAGCTGCTTGGCATTGTTTTCTTGTGAAACACGACGTGTGAGGAGGTTGGTCTTGGTTGGACCCACCTCAGTGTGAAGACAACCCAGCTGAACCATGGCCAACCCCCGCGTCTCAGTCCCGTGCCGAGGCGCCAGGGCAGGAGCAGCTCACCCTGAGAGTGGGAGGATGTCACTCCTGGTGGCTCAGGGAGGGTGATGGGACCTTTTGCTGGTCTTTACAGCATCTGTGGGCTGGGTGGGAGTTGTCTCTCTCCAAATCCCCTGACCAGTGCCAAGGATGTGACACTGGAGTAAAGCGCTGGACTGGCTTGGACGCAGCGAGTTCTCTGTTCCAGCAACGCTGCAAACAGCGGAGGGCAACATTTTGCTTCCTGGAAACCCAGAGAAAGAAGTATTTTTTGTGAAGAGCTGCAGCTCAGAGGCAACCTGTAATGGAGATTTCAGAAAACTGGGTGTTCCCCCTTCCACCTCCTCTGCAAAGACAAAGACTTGGCAGATGGTGGTGGTGCTCACAGGGCTTGTGCTGGGCTTTTTTTGGGAGCTGGGTATTCAAACCCTCACTCTCATTCTTCACTTTAGAGGTGTGAGTGATATAAAATCTGCCCATCCCAAAATCAGCCCGTCCCTGGGCTATCTCAACTTCTCAGAGCTCTTCCCACAAGCTGAGTTAAAGACCTGGGGCTGTTCAGCCTGTAACAAAGAGCTCTTTTCTCCCCAGCCTTCACCAGTTGTTGGAGTTAAATAGGCTGCACTGAAACCAAACTAAACAAAGCCCCTGCAAAGCAGCTCCAAATCCCCGTCCCCTGGCCAGCACTCAGGATTTCCCCCGGAGCGCAGGCACGGCACTCCTCGGTGTGCCACGGCTCTCTCCACACTCCAAAAGGTGGGCTGTAGCAGCAAGGCTTTCCCCCTCCTGTGCCTCTTGCTGCTGGACACCCACAGGAGGTGATCGGGGGTCTCAGAGTGGAAAACATGCCATGGAGCTGGGCAGCTCCTGCTGCCATCCCCCTGCTCCAGGGAATTTGCTCCAGACTGTGCTGCTGCCGGCGCTGTGACCCCCCCAAAGCAGAACAGGAGGAGCCTCATGGGTACCACATGGCTCTCCCAGCTGTGGGCACCCTGACGGGACCTTTCCAAACACGCTGCCTCACCCATCCCTCACAGCCCCTACGGGGCAAGCTCTCCCCCTCCCCTTTTGTGGGGCCAGGTCCCTGTCCTTGGGCAACGAGCCCTCCCCCCCAGCACTGCAGCGACCAATTCCATGAGGCAGCTGCCTTCCCTGAGCGGGGATGTGATGGCAGACGGGGGTCTCCATCGAGGCAGGGGGGAGTTTTTGGCCATGGCAGCCGCTGGAGGGGCTGCTGGCGCCTGCGTCCCGGGAGTGCAGAGTGCAGGGGTTCGGGGCTCTCTGTGCAGGCAGCTCAGTGATCAAAGCACGGGCCGGGGCCGGGGGGAGGCGGGCGGCGAGAGATGAAACGGAGCAAAGTTCCCCGGGTTCGGACGCGGGAGTTGGAAAGGATTCGACGGCAGCTTGGAAAAGGAGGAGAAGAGGGCCGGGAGCAGCAGCGTTCAGCAGAAAGGAATGTCCTGATGGGACGGCAGCCTGAACGCCGGCCAGGAACCCCCCCCCTTCCCAAGGCTGTTTAAAAGCCCCGGACCTCTCCGAGCCCTTTAATTGGCGCTTTAAAAAACTTCCTTGTTCCTTGACGCGGCGAGGTTTGCGTTTCATGCCCAAAATGACTCAATTCCCCCTCTCCCCTCCATGAAAAAAAAAAAAAAATTAAAAAAATCTCCTTTGAAACGTTTGCTCGAAGCCAGCTCCATCCCCTCCCCGAAAGCCTCGGTAGCCCCCAGCCCTCACCCCACCAGCCTCTTGTGTGTATTCTTGTTCTCCCCTAATAATCCACATCCCAGCTGCCTCCCTCTGCCTTCGCCCTCCTCCTCCCTGCCTCTCTCGCTCCCTCTTTCTCTCTCCTCCCCCCTTCCTCCCCCTTTCCATAACTCAAAAGCTTGTCAGGCTGGTTCCAGACTGCTGGCGCCAGGCTTCACTCCAGGAAAAAAATAAAGCAAAAGAGAAAGGCATGCAAGGCAAAACAGCCCCGCCACATGAACACACATCAAACCAGCCCTTTATCTCCCCGGAATGCTCTCCCCGCTGCAGAGCTCCCTACCCCGGCCCAACAGCCGCGCTCCCCATCCCCGTAACCCTCCTGCAGCAGCGCCAGGCTGCGAGCGCACACGCCCTGCCAGAGACAGCCAAGGAGCAAATACAAGATCTATTATTTATCAGTCTTATCAATTATTTAGAGCCTCGGTGCAGGGAAGGGGTGGGGAGAGGAAGCCATGCAAGAGGCAGTTCTTACCCTGGTAGTTCAGGTGAGGGGGTTCTGCATGGTCCCACCTCCCCACTGGGGCTGGGATGTCCCCAAGACCATCCCTTGCATCCCAACCCACTGACATGGGGTGGTTTCTATCCCTGACCCATCCTGCCTTCAGCAGAGCAGGGCTTCCCCTCACAGCAAGCCAAGATATCCAGCTCCAGGAGCATCCCAGTTCCAGAGCCACCGGTGGAGGGCTGCACTACCTGACAGGCAGAGTGGCCACCCAGAGGGTGAGGGTTCACATATGGGGACCTTGAACCCTGACTCCTTATCCAAGGGACCAGACAGCTCCCAAAAATGCAAATTTTAGCACCAATGCACATTTTCTCAGGCATTTCCAACAGCACTCTCCTGGTTTGCCAGTGCACGTCTCCTCTCCTGCAGTCTGGAGGATGCACCACTGCTCATCACCACTCCCAGACTGCAGAGGTGGCTGGTGCAGGGCTCTGGAGCCTCAAGTCATCTTCACATCCAGCCAACCCTGCTGGAGCTGGTTTAGCTCAGGGCAGGAAGAGGAATGTGTCCAGGGCTCTCCTCCTCATGAGGTCTCAGGTCAATCTTGACCCCAAAAGGTCAAAACCAACATTCCAAACCCCAAACCCAGCCCTTGCTGCAGACGGAAAATCACACCAGTGTATGCAGCCCCTTCCAGCTCTGTTTTCTCTCAGATTTTGGAGCAAGCTCCAGCCCACCATCTTTGTGAGGATGTTTGTGAAGGGTCCCAGCCACCAGGCAGGTGACACCGGTGGCAGTGTGCCGATGGGCACGGGTTCATCCATGGGCCACTGCCGCGAGGCAGATGGCTACCGCAGCCTCCCCGCGAGGTAGCCGCCTTCCCGCGGCAGATCGCACCAAAGTAGCTACAGTGGGAACGTGTGATGAGGTGGGTGTGCTAAGAAGATTTTTTTTGGCAGACTTCAGGATGACTTTATTGCTCACAAGTTCTCGAGTCATGGCTGAGTAACACGCTCATCGCATGTCTGAAATGAAAAAAAAAACCCTTACCCCAGCACAAAATAAATAGCCCGGACAAAGTGCGGGTGCTTTGCTGCCCTTCCCTGCTCCAGGGGTTCCAAGGCTCCCTCATGGGCTGCAGCAGCTGCTGTCTGTGAGCCCAGTATTTCCCCCTGGGTTTGAGAAAAGAGGCTCCCATGCACACAAGCACCAGTCCAGTCCTGAGAGCTTCTCATCAGGTCCCCCTCCAAATGATGGGCTGTGTATTCAAGGCAGAGGAGCAGCATCCACTCTGGCAGGATCTCTGTGACATGACTTTAATTTGGGTGGCTGAACTAGGCTCACTGAGCCCAGACTTTTGCATTGGAAGGTGTGACCTCAGCCTGTTTTGGTCTCAAGTGTTTTCTTCTAAAGCCCAAGAGTTGTGCTCCATATCCCCACATCCCAGCCAAGCCGTGTGAAGGCTCCTGGGCTGGGTCAGGAGAGACCCTCAGATCACCAGGAAGGATAAATTTCTGCAATGCGGATGCTGGTTTGGATGTTCCTGGGTGCCAAGAGGGTGCAGAGAGCTGTGTTGTCTAAGGATAGAAGCATCCCCACCTCCAGTGCCTTCAGCTCTGAGAAACCAGTAGCTACTTTTGAAAAGCAGCCAATGTACTTCCAGCCTGGAAGGAAAACTACTGTCCTCTGCTTCAACTGAGTCAATGGGGGCTGATCAAATTCCTGTGGCAACTCAGTGATCAAAAGGTATCAGATGCCTGCCTAAGCCCACAGGTGCAAAGAAAGTGCTCTCCTCTTCTTGAGGTAAGGAAATTAATGTGAAGAGTGATGAAGTGACTTCCTCAAGGTCACCTGGGAAATGCTGCTGGAGAGCCCAGAACAGAACCAGGGTTTCTGCTGTCCAGCTCTCAAGTCCTCACATCCACCCTGACCATCCTTGGGACAATCCCAGCCCTCTCACAGTCCCACGGACCCCCAAAGCCTTCTGTACATCCCTTCACTGGAGGGAAAAGAAGGTCAGAAGCATGAACCTCTCCAGATGTTGGCTTTTGGGTGCCCTCCGTCCCCAAAGGAAGAGTTCAACTGGGATGGAAAAATCTTCCCCTTGAGTAAAGAAAGAGTAGGATCTGCTTTCTGCCATTTATTATCCCAGTTCTCCCACCCTAAAGACTAAGAACAGATGAGAACTAGTTGGAAGAAGGGGGAAAAAACAAAATTAATTTCATTCCATTGTAACAGGTTCAAAAGGGATGTTTTAATAAATTTTCTACTATTTTGGAAAAAAAAATCCTGAAAAAACAGAACAGTCTTTATAATTGCTGTGCCTCCTCCTGAAAGAGCATATCCTGAGGAGAAAAATGGGGGCTTAGGGAAAGGAGAAATTTCACTGAAGATTGAGGGGGGAAGAGCAGAAGGACAGGAGGAACCGTTCATTTAGAAATGTCACACTCAGTTTCATGAAGAAGAAAAAAATTCCATTATGTTGAGTATTTTTCACAAAAAACAAAACAAAACAAAAAAAAACCCAAAAAACTTTGTGTGTGTTTGTTTTTTAAAGGCTGGGGTTTTTTTCCAGCTAAAAATAAAACTCCACATGTTCCAAAAAAAAAAAAAAAAAAAAAGAAAGTCATCCGTCCCTGGGCGAAACCGAGAGTGCTGGAAGGGACAGCAGCTACCCTGGGACAGTTTGTGCCGCTTCCCGGCAGGCGGCCCTGGTGGCGGTGACACCTCCGGCCGCCGCTCGGGCCGGGGAAGGTTGGCAGGAGCAGACCGGCCCCGAGAGCACCCAGCGAGCCGGGGCGGGTCCGCAGCGAGCCGGAGCTGGCGGTCACCAGAGCAGGGCTGTTTCCTGGCTGCCAGCTCCTGGCACATGGGGATGTGGATGCCCCGGAGCACCCCTGGCTGCCGGTGGGCGCGCTCCGGAGCTGCCCCGATGGGTGCATTTGAGGCAATTCCCGGCGGATGCTTCCAGGAGCGCCGGTGTGCTGGGAGGCAGCCCTGAGCCGGCCCACGGCCCCAGGCCATGCTGGGGGAAAGGCGGGAAGCAGGACACTGCTGGGGCAGAGCGCACGGCTGTCACGGCCGGTCCCAGCTGTATCCTTTTCCCATTTCCCTTCCATGCGTGCGGCCGGGCTCCCCTCCCTGCTGAGGTCAGCTCCGGCTATTCTCTCCTCTGTTTCCCCTGCTCTTGCCATGCACTTCCCGTCTCCCTTTGAAATTTCACCTTCGCTGCGTCATTCCCCTGGGCCGTTTTGGGGCTCGGGTTCACGTGGACGTGCTGCTCCCGCTGTTGTTAAAGAGCCAAGGTGGGGCTGCGCCTCGCTCTTTGGGACCCCTTGTGCTGGGGGAGCACACAAAAGAACCCAGCTCGCACAGAGCCGTGTTCAGCTGAACAAGCACGAGCCCAAATGCTGAGCTTGCACCAACAGCCTCGAGCAGCACTAGAGTCTGAAGGGAAAACGCCATGAAAAATAACGAGGAGCTGGGAGGAAACAAAGGCTGGGCAAAACAGGGAGTGTTTCCAGCAGATGGAGATGGCCAAATCCGGCGGTCTGCTAGCTGTGCTCAGCTTAAAGCTGAGCAGGACCTGGCCCTGGCCCAGGACAGGCCGAGGAGCTGTCTCATGTCACAGCCACCACTGTCCCAGTGCCACTGGATCGGGGGAAGATCGAGGCAGATCTCTCCCGGGCGTTACAGATGGGACACCCGAGCACCCACTCAGCTGACACGGGTAGCAGCACTCTGCCACAGCATGAGAGAAATCTCCAGCGGGGTTTGGGAGTGAGCAGCTTCCTCGTGCTCCCACAAAGCCCCAGGGGATTCAATGCCGAAGAGGGAGAGCAGCTGGGCTCCTCCCCAGGCGGAGCGGCTGCCGCGCTCGCACGCGCCCCATTTTGGCCAACCGTCCTTTCCATGGAGGAGCCACAACGTTGAACAAAAGCTGTCCCTGCAGGCCCCCAGCACTGCCTGCCGCGCTCCCCGCGTGGCACTGGGCCAAACCCCTTAACAAAGGAGGGCTGGGAGCAGAGCACACATTAACTCCGTGCTGGGTTTCCCTTGACAGACCCCAGCGAGGAGCATCGCCCACCCCGCTGCGGCACAGCCTGGGCTGGCAGCGCTGGCAGCGCGTGGCACTCGCCCATCAGGGCAGCTGCAGTGACGGGGTCGCTTGGAGCTGCCTGCACCCCTGGCATCCCCAGGACACCACTCCAGCTATTTTCCAGCGACAGCCGACGTCTGGCGGCGACCTCCTGGACACGGGCTACAGCCAAGCCGTGTCAGCGAGATGAGACACAGCACAGAGGGGCTGCTCCCTGCAGTTTGAGGGAGGAGGTGGAGAGAATCTCATGACATGAGAGCCTGGAAGAAAGGCCTGACCCCAGGTTATAGATTTTTGCCTCCTTCCATGGCAATCGCTGACAAATGCTCACAAGTACATTTCTTTGGAGGAGCACACACTCACTGAGAGAGCTGAGGGAAGGGCTGCACACCTTCTCCCGTGTGCTCCCCTTCCCAGCTGCTCCTGCCAGGAGAGGCTCAGCCAGCCTAGGTCACATCCCACCCCACTTCAGGGATTCTCTGCAGGCAGGGAACACATCCTGCTCTGCAGATGCTTCCCAGTGAAGAGCAGTGCTGCAGGGCTATGGGTGAAACTGCAAACACTTTCTTTGCCAAATGGCTTTAAAGCTTCCCCATCCCCTTGGATTGCACCACCTCTGTCACTAGAATGTTCCCCAGCTCTCCCCTCTTATGTCCTTTCCGTGCAGGAAGCTCTCATACAGTCATGGATGTGCT
The DNA here is from genome assembly GCF_037042795.1 of Molothrus aeneus. Lineage (NCBI taxonomy): Eukaryota > Metazoa > Chordata > Aves > Passeriformes > Icteridae > Molothrus > Molothrus aeneus. The sequence goes on along the minus strand of NC_089664.1, from coordinate 6,300,071 downwards.
CCAAATTATCAGACAGTGCTGATTACTTGAAGCCTTAATTGGATGTCATCCATAAAGGGAAAAACCCTCCACTCTTTCTCTACTCTTCTTCCAGCTCATGGATGCTCAGGATAAGGTTGATGCCTTCAAAGGGTTACACAACCATCTCTAGCTGGGACCTCGGGGGTCCTTCAGGAGAGAGGAGGGGTTTGAGAGAAAAAAACTGTAGAAGAAAATGTGAACCTGGCAGCCTTGTAACCCAAACCATGTCCTGGATGGTTATGATCTCCTAGCCCATTGCAAGGAGCAACAAGAAACAGGCACCATTTTGTTTTCAAGCTCAGAAATAGTGTTTGAGTGAGTCACAGGGAGTTTTGGCCCTCTCCAGGAGGCTTCAGATTCATTCACTCTTCCTTTCCTTTGTTATTTTCAATAATCTGAAATATTAGTGAGCTGGGCTGAATCTGCAGGGTTTACTCACCACCTCCAAAGGACTGAAACACAGCAAAACAGCGTGGCAAACCCCAAACATTTAGAGCTCCCGAAGATTTCCAGACACTAGAAAAATCTGGGAAGAGTCTTTAAAATAATGAGATTTGCAAGGGAAAAAAAAAAAGAGAGAAGAAGAAGAAAAAAGGAAAAAAGAAAGAGGACCAGTTGCCTTGCTTTTATTTCCCTGTTGGCTTTCGAGCCTGTAGGCCACTCTGACATCACTCTGCTAAGCTCCTCTTACATGAGGTAAGAAGCCTTGAAACCAGCACCCCCCGCCAGTGCTCTGCAATCACACAGCTCCACAAACATGGAGGAGAGAAGGAAACGCTGGGATCCAAGGGAAATCTCAAGAGGTTTGGAGGACCATTGATAGGACCAAAAGGAGCATCAGTGGGCGAGGCAGAGTGAGAGGTGTCCTTGAAAGCCCCTCTGCACCCCCAGGGTGATGGAGAGCTGGGGACAGGGTTTGAGGCAGGGCAGTGAACGTCGCCGGCATGGCCGTGCCGCGTGGCTGGCTCGCTCCTGGCAATAAGGACAGTCGCAGGAAAGGGAAAAGACTTCCAGCACATCTCAGCAGTTTCTCTCCACTCCCAAAGGAAGCGTGTTTATTGGAAGCCATTTTCTGCATAAATAGCCCTTTCCTGCTGTTTCCCACAAAGTCAGACTAAAATAATTTCCTAGGCTTGAGGACGCCAGCCCACAGCTTTCTAGATGGATGCACAGAGCTCAACCTTGAGCAAGAGACCAAAGACGTTCCCAAAATCCTGCCCAGAGTCCATAGCAGAGGTTTTACATTCCCTCCCCAGATGCACTTGCACCAACTTCCAGCTGCCCCCCACATCACCCCACCCCAGCACTTTCCTTTGGGTGTCTCAAAGTCCCTGCAACCTCCAGCCCATTCACACTCCACGCACATCCCAGATGGAAGCAAGACCCCAAATCACTGCTCAACACACAAAGAACAAGGAGCAGTTTACTCAAATATCCAGGCAGTGCACACTGGGAAATAAACTGGTCTTCAGCCCCTGAAGGACTGGCGTGCAAAGGGAACATCAGGGGTAGAGACAGCCCAGTGTCAAGGTTCTCTCACCCCACACAATTTAGAATGATGTTTTCTCCAGAGCAGGGAGCTGGTGACTGGAACAGATTCACACAAGGGGGTCCCCTGAAGGGCCTGTGCAGCAGCACTTTGGGAGCTGTGGGGGAGAGCTGAGGTGCTGCAGTGCCCAGGGCAGGGACTGGGGTGGGGTCCCCCCTCCATCCTCCCTGGTCCTGCAGCACAGGATCCCACAGACAGCTGGAGGGGTCTGTGCCTGTGCTGCCACTGGCTCTGCCACCAACCCTCCTTGGCCCCACTGCCCAGGCTGGGCTTGGCTGGGACAGGCTGAGCCAGTACTGCAGGGCCCCCAGCAAAACACCAAACACCCCTGGGACATCCTGACCACAGCGATGGAAACCACCGTGCATGTGGCCCGAGCATTCCCAGAAGAGCCCTTGCTCTGCACTCCAAGGCCAAGCAGCCCATGGATGCTGCGTGCCAGGCTGCTGTCCTCAAGTTCAGGGCAGGGAGGAAAGAGGGGAGATTTGGAAAAGCCTCTGTCTGAAGCTGCTTGGGGACTGAAGGCAGAGGGACTGCTGCGCTCTGGAACTGGAATTGGGCAGGACACAGTTAACGCCTGGTTCCTCGTGAAGGATCAGGAGGAACTTGGCTTCATATTTCATGTGTGGGATGTTGCAAGAGGACAAGGAGCCCTGAACCCCAGCGGCATGCGTTCCCTGGGAGGAACCCGCGACGTGCCCCTCTCCATGGACGTTCCACCGAGGGCAGGACCCTCCCTCCCGGCCAGGGACGGTGCCACCACGCCAAGGGACACCGGAGAGACACCAAGGCCATACCGACCCCACGCTGGCATCGAGATGCCGGCAAAGAACGTGCGGTGGCCGAGCTCGGTCGGGGTTGGCGCTGGAAGGGCCCCACGCGTGGCGTGGAGCGGGGGCTCGCAGCGCCCCGGCTCCGGGCACATACAAAGGCTGGGCTCCCCCAGCCCGGCTGATGCTCGACCTCTCCGTTGTCCTCGCTGCACGCCTGTCCCAGTTCCAGCAGCCGGTTGCTACAGCAACTGAGCTCTGACTAATCATTTGCGCAATGACCTTTTTTCCCCCCAGAGAGAGGGAGGGAGGGAGATGGAGAGGAGGGAGGGAGGGGAGGAGAGGCAAAGCGAGCGGAGGTTAGCAAGAAAAAGCAGCCAGAGAGAATGTGGGGTTTTTTTAGATGATGCAAGATTTTTTTGGGGGGGGGGCGGGGGAGAATTAGGGGGAGAAGGGCGGCAGGAAGGGGAGAGGAAAGCAGGTGTGGAATGGATCCCCCACTCCCGGCTCTATGCTTCAGAAAGGGTGGATGGATGGGGGCAAAGTCGGCTGCCAGCGGGCAAAGAACCTCACTGGCATCTCTTCCCTGGGCGTGGGGGTGGGGGGACTCCAGCCGGGGCTGACATTGAACCCTTCTCCTCCTCCTCCTCCTCCTCCCCACCCCACACCGACCCTGGCCACTGCTGAAGGGCCAGAAGTCAAGAATTTGGCTCTGCCTCACCACCGAGTGCCTGCAAAGGGCTGGTTGGCCCCAGAGCAGCTGGGATGGAGCACCCCAAGCACAAAGCCTGACTGGTGGGTGGTGGTTGGGGAAGCCACACCAGGGCTGAGGAGCTAAAAACTCCCGTGTCAGCGTTACACCAGGAGGGAACAGGGCTGGACTCTGCTGAGCCAGGAGAACCAGCCAGGGAAGAAACCTGAGCCCAGCTCCAGTGGCTCTGATGGTGTTACTGGGAGGGCTTCACTCCCACCTCTATTGCCTTGAGCTGAACAAGCCCAGAGTCAGGTCTGGCTCCAGCTCCAAAGGAGAGTAAATAATGCAAAAGCCTCTTTCTGCAGAGCTCCAAGAAGAACATGTGAGGTCACATCTTCCTGAGTTGGTAAGAGAAAACAGTTTGGAGGTTGTGCATTGTTCCTCACACCAGAGGAGAAGAGAATAGAAGTTGGTGAAACCAAAAAAAGCAGTGGCAAGGTTCTCCTCACCAAGGGATGGATGGTTGTGCCCCAAGTTTTCACAGCAAAAGGATTTGGTCTTTATCCCAATGGGATCAGAAAACACACACATCTGACTTTGACCAGCTGCAAAGTGCTAAGCCAGATGAGATGAACAACAACAGTGACCAAGAGCAGTGTCACAGGAAAATGGGTTGGCAATTGGAAAGAATGGGAAGTTTGAAGAAAAATTAGTTTTGTGGGCAGAAATTCCACAACACATCCTGACAAACTGCAGTTCTGTTGTGTGAACTGGAGAAGGAGGACGTGGTATGAATAATGAGTAAACCAGAGAATGACTTATATCCTGAATGGTGCTGGGAGCACACTCTGCACACACAACTCCTGCTGGCACACGACAGGGAGCTCTCATTAGGCAAGATAAAGTCTCAAAATGGTTTTATGGTGGGGCTTCTACATCTGTGCCGTGTAAAGTTGGACCCTCTCCTTAAAGCAGATCAGACAAAATCCTAGCTCCAAACATCTCCAAAAGGTCCTGGAGCCAATCCTTCTCTCTCAGCTTATGCTTCCCTCTGCCCATCAAAACACTGCAATGGACAAGACAGCTGTTCTCAGCTAGTTTGTACACCTAAAAATGTAAAGCAAGATTTGCAAAATCACCTGTGGCTTAAGGCATGCAAAGGAGAGGCCAGGTTGTGAGGAACACTCTACACTCAGTGAGCACCCAACATATTTCCCTTATCAGCATGACTTGGCACCTACAGAAATTCCCACTGTAGCATCTGATCCTAAACTTGGAGAAACCAACAGGAGGGTTGATATTGAGCCCATTGCAGTGCTTGCACAACATGGGGCACTGCAGTCAGCCCCAGCTCGGGGCTAAGAAGACCAAAGCCATGTCAAGCTCAGTGTAAAAAATGTTCCTGAATAGCAAGAGATATTAACTCAGGCTTGGCCACGGTCACAGGGCTTGCAGATCCAGCCTGAGCCCACGCCTGCCTCCAATCCCCCTCGTAGGTGAACCTGGGGCTGCACTGAGCCTCAAACAACATGTGTAGAAATAAAACTCCTTTCCACCTCTTTTCAGTTAAATAGCTCTGCAGTTTGCAGAGCTCCACCAAGGACAATTATTTCCAGCATGTGCCGTGCATGAATGCTGCGAGCAAGGCAGAGCTGGAGTTTCATCATAACCCAGCTTTGTGTGCAGAGCAAAGAAGGAGGGAAAAAATAGAGGGGGGGGAAAAACCAACATCAACAAAAAAGGAACTTGGAACTGGAGGCCCCCCCGGCCTCACCCTGATCCCGAGGAGGCTCCGCTCTGCTCTTGCTCAACCCAGCTCCGAGAATGAGGAAGCGGAGGAGACGGGCGGGGGAGGCGGTCAAGCTGCAGACAAACAGCCTCTGAGCCGGGCAGCCTGGAGAGCTCCGGGAGCAAGAGGGCACCGGAGCCAAGAGCAGGCTGTGCCCCGAGCCCTCTGCCCCTCCAGGCTGGGGCCTTTGTGCCCCCTCTCCAGGGGATGCTCCAGATTTTTCTGAGTCCAGGTCTTCAAGGAGATGTTGTCCAGCACAGAGCTGTGCCAAGCCCTGCTGTGCTGCCAGCCCTGATCTTGCACACCCCAGCTGTGGCCGGTGACAGCCAAGCTCCCACTGGCCACACCGCCCTGCCCAGGGGCCTCTGCGGTGCCTGGGGATGGCAGAGCCGAGCTGTGCCGTGCTGTGCCATGCTGGGCCATGCTGTGCCAGACTGTGCCATGCTGGGCCATGCTGTGCCATGCTGGGCCATGCTGGGCCATGCTGTGCTGTGCTGTGCTGTGCCATGCTGTGCCATGCTGGGCCATGCTGTGCCAGACTGTGCCATGCTGGGCCATGCTGTGCCATGCTGGGCCATGCTGGGCCATGCTGTGCTGTGCTGTGCTGTGCCATGCTGTGCCATGCTGGGCCATGCTGTGCCAGCCTGTGCCATGCTGGGCCATGCTGTGCCATGCTGGGCCATGCTGTGCTGTGCTGTGCTGTGCTGTGCTGTGCTGTGCCATGCTGTGCCATGCTGGGCCATGCTGTGCCAGCCTGTGCCATGCTGGGTCATGCTGTGCCATGCTGGGCCATGCTGTGCCGTGCTGTGCTGTGCCGTGCCATGCTGTGCTGTGCTGTGCTGTGCCATGCTGGGCCATGCTGGGCCATGCTGTGCCATGCTGTGCTGTGCCATGCTGGGCCATGCTGTGCCGTGCTGTGCTGTGCCGTGCCATGCTGTGCTGTGCTGTGCTGTGCTGTGCCATGCTGGGCCATGCTGTGCCAGCCTGTGCCATGCTGGGCCATGCTGGGTCATGCTGTGCTGTGCTGTGCTGTGCTGTGCTGTGCTCTGCCATGCTGGGCCATGCTGTGCCGTGCTGTGCTGTGCCGTGCCATGCTGTGCCGTGCTGTGCCGTGCTGTGCCATGCTGTGCCATGCTGTGCCATGCCGTGCTGTGCCATGCTGGGCCATGCTGTGCCAGCCTGTGCCATGCTGGGTCATGCTGTGCTGTGCCATGCTGTGCTGTGCCATGCTGTGCCGTGCTGTGCTGTGCTGTGCTGTGCCGTGCCATGCTGTGCTGTGCCGTGCCATGCTGTGCCGTGCCGTGCCATGCTGTGCTGTGCTGTGCCATGCTGTGCCATGCTGTGCCATGCTGTGCCATGCCGTGCTGTGCCATGCTGGGCCATGCTGTGCCAGCCTGTGCCATGCTGGGTCATGCTGTGCTGTGCCATGCTGTGCCGTGCTGTGCTGTGCTGTGCTGTGCCGTGCCATGCTGTGCCATGCTGTGCCATGCTGTGCTGTGCTGTGTCATGCTGTGCCATGCTGTGCCATGCCGTGCTGTGCCATGCTGGTCACAGCCAGCCTGCTCTCCCCCTGCCCAGCCAGAGGCAGCTCTCAGCTCAGCATTCACCTCCGCACTCTGCGGTACCGGGAACCGCAGCACCGCGCTCGCTGCAAACAGGATTCTGCATCAAAAACTAAACTCCAGCCAAATGTGAGATGTTCCAGACAGCTCCACATGCCCGGGGCTGCTTCACAACATCCCAGTACCCTGCACTTCACTGCTCCAGGAACTTAGCTATCCTCACCCCTTGTGCCAATGGCCGCTCTCACCTGCCCTGTGCTGGTCTCTCCTTCTCCTCGTGCCTGGGCTAGGAGGAAATCCAACTGAAGGGAGCCCAGTGTCTGCACAGCCTCACCGGTGGCAGACCAAGACCCCAACATGATGATGTCCTGCTGATCTGCCCTTCTCCCTCAGGAGGCTGGAAAGGAGCTCTTTGATCTCACCCATCTTAGAGCAAAGGACGGTGTGGCAGAGACACAAGGGATGTGTCCAAGGCCAAGGAGGACAGAGCAATAGGCAGAGGAGTCGGTGGGGTCCACCTGTTTAATTTTTTTTTATGACAAGCAGTATTAGCTGTATCCCAGAAGTGCTGTGACTGATCAGGATGACCCCACACTTCCCAAATCTCTCTGGATCCACCAGCAAATGAGAACCAAAACACCAAGAATCACCATCTCGTTTGCCCAGTTCCTGGTTGCCCAAAGGGATGGAGCTATTTTGGGGTCATCACATCTCCCTGAGCATGTATTATTCCAGCTGTCCACATTCCCAGCATCCTGAGGTGAGGGGAGGCTATGGCAGGAGGGAAATGAGGTACCTTTCTCAGGATCAGAATGGCCACTTCTGGGGTTCATGAAACCCATACCAAAGGAAAGGATTTGTCGTTTCCCAAGAGCAGTGTCAAATTCTACTGGATCTCAGATGGAACAGCCCTTCAGGAGTGTCAGAGAAGTACTAAAACCTAGAGATGGACAGACAGGGGGGGGGACAATCAGCAAACTCTGGGAAAAACTGAGGTATTTTTTCCCTTCCACAAGGCTATTACAAGCTGGGAGCCAGGGTCAGGAAATATTTACCCCCTTCCCAAGCCAGGGAGCACCAGAGCCTGCCAGAGATGTTGTGGGGAGAAGGACAAGGGCCAGGCCCCACACAATAGTGAGTGAAAATTCTGTGAGTTTACTCCCAGCTTGCATTAGGTCACCCAGCACCGAGTCACCTGTGGGGCCCAGCTGGGAGTGAGCCCCTCGGAGCAGCAGCACTGGGTTTAAATAAATAAATACAATTCTGCTGAAAGGGGAGAAGAAAAAAGAAAACAAGAGGAATAAAGGACGTGCCTCTCCAGCGCCTCCTCCCCTCCCATAAACCTGTGTGCTATGCAAATATATGCAAATGAGACATGGAAGCAGGGATGAAATTGGCTCTCTAAACCAGCGTGGTTTTAGACTGGGGAATGTTGGAGGCAGCTTCCTGGGAAGTTGAGGCAGAAATAGCTGCACCATGAGAGGGACAAGTAATGACAACTGGAGGGGATGTGTCCCCAAATGCCTTTGGCCATGGGATCAGCTCCCACAGAACCAGCAAAGTGCAGCACCAAACCTCCCTCTCGACACCCCACTTCAACAGCTGGGCTGGGGAGGGAAATGAGAACTTGCTTTTCCCCTGTTTGTGATTCCACTCATGATTGCTGGGAAGGGATGGCAGAAAGCACTGCAGTGCATGGAAGCCCAAGCAGCTCAGTCCAGATCAGGGGACAGCCAACACAGGCAGCCCAGGGTGATGCTCCCCGGGGTGGGCACTTCCTCCAGAGACTGCTTAAGGAGTGACATCTTTCTTACATGAAGAATGGGATCGTACAAATTCCAGCTCGTTTGTTCCAGGCAATTTATCCACCCAAGTATTGCCTTGTTCAGTAACATTTTCTCAAGGGGTTTCTGCAGAGAAGCAGGTAAAATCCAGAAAGTCTGAAGGCTTCGGGGTGTAAACAGCATTTGCCTGAGCAATGCTGCTCACGTTGATAGTCAATGCCTGAGTGTTTTTTTGCTGAGAAACAGGAGGGATTTTTGTGTTAAACATTCTCTGCTTAAGAACAGACCTGGCTGCAGCAGATGCCCCTTTCCTGCCTCCTGACCCAGCACAGGATTTTTGCAGAAATAGCCCAGATGCTCTGAGCTCAGTGGAAAGTTTAGGATGGACTGCCAACCTCCCAGACAGCCCTGGACCACAGCAGCCCTGCTGCAGGGAGCCAGCAACCTCCATCAGCATCACTGGGACATGGTTGAAAAGTTTTCCTGAAACTGCAGGGCTTCCCAAACCCACTCCAGCCATTGGAGATGGGGGAAGGACAGGAGGGGGGAGCTGAGACACCATTTTGCATGTACTTTGAGACCGAAGGTGCAACACAGGGGTCTGTTTCATATCTCACAGTGGGTTCTGGAGAAGTAGGGTACCTGCAAAAAGCACTGGGAAGGATTCCACAGCTCTCTGCTTTGAGCCCATCCAAGATGGCCATCTCCTGCAGTTGCCTCTCCAATGCCTCCACCATCATTTGCAACCCCAGCTTCCCCCCAGGAAAGTCACAGCGCTGCATTCAAGACAGCTCCCACAGCCCTGCATCTTAATTTGCTTTTCATTTTGCTTTATCTGTCTCATTAAAGGCAATTCCAACAACTCCAGCTCCAGGCTCTGGCATAGCAGGCGCTTCTGTTCCCACTGCTGGCTTGAGCACCTGTCAGCAGTGACAGCCCACGGGTGCCACACTGTCATTTAGTGGCACTGAGCATGGAGCAGAGGCACCTTCCATCCCCTCACTGCTCTGCATTCACTGAGGGGTATTCAGGGGTGTTCCTGCACCCCAGAACCACCCCTGACAGATATTATGGCTTCAGCATCTGGGTGGGGCTCATAACCTGTGTGCCTGGGGACCTTACAGCACACACCAGACATTTATGGACATTGTCCATAAACCTGGGCCCTTCCTATGCCACAAACCCAGTTGTTTTACTTGACCTGGTCTATGACACAGGGACAAGCTTGAGCATCTTTCTTGTTGGTGAGGAAATAACAATGCATCTCAGCTCTTCCTTGTGTTTTTCCATCCTTTCATCTGCCCTTTTTTTACCAGATTTCCCTGAGCTGCCCTGGCACTGGGGCTCCAGAACTGGAGCTGTGGCTGTCAGTGCACACAGTCTCTCCAACCACAGTGGTGTTACACAAACCTTCAGAGTACACAAGAGCCCCTGAGTATGGTATTCTGTGACTCTATCAAAAATACAGCCTTAACCCACCTCCCTGAGGAGAGTTTCCATGAAAGCACCATGGGGTGGCAAGTCGTGGAGCTACCTGGCAAAGGGAAAAAGCTGCTGCTCACCCACCTCTTCCCAGTCCCTTCCCCAACTCCTGCTTCCATCTAAGGGCTGCATATTTCTCCCCATGCTCACCCTGCAAAACACTGTGAACCTGAAGAATAAAAAGGTGCAGACTAGCTGGGATTTCAAATTCTGTGATTAAGGATGGAGGCAATTTCTCCCTCCCTGGGCTGATAGAGCAGGCAGCAGATGAAGACAGCTTTTTAGCGTGCTGCCAGCAGCTGTGATAGGCGCCTGTGCCGTCACCAAGCAGAGAGATTATTCTCTGGATCTCCGGGGCTGTTTATCAGGAACACTCACTGCTGCAGCCGCTAAACCAGCTTAAATACCAAAATTAAATAATAATTAAAAATAAACCCAAAATCTTTTCTGTAACCTCAGAAGGAGAGGGACTGGGGAAGGGGAAGTAAAAGCCAGGGTCTTGATAAAATAGCCATAGGCATAGGCAAAACAGGCTCTGTAGCTGGCACAGTGGGGATGGCCAACCCTGGCTGGAGGGATAGAGCAGCAAAACCCACTGTCAGGAGACCCCAGAACCTGCCTGGAGCAGGCAGCTGCCAGCCTCAGCCAGAGGGCACATCACTGGGAAACCAGGGTGAAGCTGTCAGTGCCAATGCCAGCACATTTCCCTGGCTCTGCCTTGAGTTTCATGGGATGGGGAGCACACAAGGAGCAGAAGCTGCGCACCATGGCCAGGGCAGCCAGCTCTGGTACCCAAGGAAGGGTGTGCTCCCTCCCCATGCTAAGCCAAGGAGGGAGTGGCACGTGTCAGGGATAATAAATTGCATGAGAGTCTGGATCTGGGAACTGCATGGAAAGAAAAGGCATGAGGTCTGATTTCCTTGGGCATTCAGAGCCTTTGAAGATCAGAAAGCAGCTAAGTGCAAGGCAGGCTTTCAAGCTGCCAGTGTGGGTTAGTGGTGGGCCTGGGACTCCCCAGGGAGCAAGAGCTGTAGAAGCCCAGCTGCCAGGTCAGATCCTGCCTCCCAGCCGCGGGAAGGTAAATGGCAACAGCTCTATTGACACCACGGGAACATTCTCCTCAACGGGCCCCTCACTGGCACGTGGGGGTGAGCTGGGGAGCACCGAGCTGCTTGCCCAGGGCTGGCTGGGTGCTCCCTGGATTTGGATCATCCCAGCACATCCACCTGCTACAATCCCTTTCCTTGAGTCCTGTTTAGACAGCCCACTGTGCTGGGGATGGTCCCACCCCTGATATCAGAGGTATGATGCCCAGGAGAGTCCTCCAGGGGCACAGGGGGTCCCCACCCCACTTTGGAGGCAGAGTTGGATCCTCCAAACCTACCACTCCCCTGGAATTCAGGAAAAGCAAGACCCCTCATGGAATTTCTGGCAATCAGGGAGTGTCCCAGCCACTTGCATGAAAGGTTAAGACCACTTTCCAATTAGAGAGGCAGGAGCCATCGCAATAAAGCTCTTCTGAGGGGATATTAATCAGGGCATCTTCCTCTTGTGGAAATGCAAATCAGCAGAATGGAAACGGGAGTGATTAGAGCCAGAGAAGAACACAGACACATCGATCCCAGCTCCATGAGCATCAAGGGCCATGAGGGCACAGGAGAGCTGCCCCAGGCTCCCATATCAGAACTCAGGTGGAGGAAGGGGGGACGCAGAGGCTCCACCTGGGAATATTCAGCATCAGGGAATATTTAGCATCAGGTTTTCAGGTCATCACTGGTGCCAAGGCCACAGGAATGGCACCAGTTATAAAAAACCATCCCCCAGGCTGGCTGCAGGGCTTTGGTCCATCCTCATGCACCCACCCAGGAGCAAGGATGGAGTGGGCACATGGGGTGGGGACCTGGCAGGAGAGATGGAGAAGACACCAGCAAGGGCAGCAGCATCAGCTAAAGGATATGGGAAGGAAAGAGAGGGGATGAAGAGCAAAAGGTGATGCAGAAAGGGTCCAAAGCGTGGGCCAAGGTGGTGGGGGGCACAGAGGAGCTCCCAGCCCTTGCCCAGGGCCGCTGTGCTCCGAGTCCGGAGATGGCTCCGCTCCTCACGGCAGGAGGCATTAGATCCAGCTGAGCTGCTCCAACGCAGCCTGCATGCAAATCAGCTGGACAGGCAGAGAGGAGAAAAACAAGGGGATGAGATAAGAGGATAGAGAGAGAAGCAAGGGGAGGAGGAGGAAGGAGAAAAGGGGAGGAAAGAGAGGAGCAGGTGTGGAGAGAAAGAGAAGCAAAGAGAGGGTAAAGGGAGAAAGGGAGAGGGAGGAGGAGGGGTGGGGAAGCAGAGAGCAGGAGGAGGGCAGGGTGCTGGGTGGGGTCTGTTGGTAAATGGTCACACCTTCAGGCCAGGGGCAGCCATGGGCAGGGGAGCACAGGATGAACAGGGTGGAGGTGCCACAACGTGACCCAGTCTGGGCCAGGGCAGCCCCAGACTTGGGCACCCTTCCCCTCCCTCTTGGCTTCCAAACCCTGCAGCAAGTCTGGGACCCTGCTGGGGTCTGGGATAAAGCAGCACCACACTGAAATTTTCCAGCCATGAGGGAGATGCCTACACAAGTGGCCAGGCTGACATCCTCTAATCCCTCACCTGCAAGCACAATGCCTTCAAATCAGCTGTACATTTATGATTGAAGAGTTGGTGGGTATCAATCCACAGGTGACTGCATCTGGGGGATGAAATGACATGGACATGTCACTCCTTTAAGTCAAGAATGTCTTGCAAAGCACAGTGGGTGATCCCTGATAAATAATACCTGGCCCTGCCTCTTTCAGACAGGGAACCCAAAGGCTAAATATTATTACAAAAGCCTCAGGCTTTGGATCAGCAGCCTCTGAGAAGTTCTCGTGACTGGGCAGGACACAAGGATCCCCTGACATCAACATGCACTAAGCAACCAGAGCTGATGCAAATACCATCTGCTACAATCATGACATCACCTTTAATTACACAACGGATGAGGATGTCACCACATACGGACTCCTGACATCATCAGCAGAGCTGGAAAAAGATCTGGAGCAGGATGATTAAAAAAAAAAAAAAAAAGTAGTCCAAAGGAGGAAGATCTCAGCCTGGAAAAGCAGCAGCCAGAGAGGCACACTTGTGGCCTCAAGAGGGTGAACCAAGATTGATTGCTTGCTGCGTCTCCCAATAAAAGAATTAGGAGATATCCAATAACATTAAGAGGCAGCAGGTTCAAAAGAAACGAGAGGAGACGGTTCCCTACACGGTGCATGGTTAAGCAGTGAAGTCCTTGCCACAGCTCTCTGGGGATGATTAAAACTTACATGTTTACAAAAATCAACTAGACAAATTCATGGGAAATCCATTGAGGGGTATTAAAGATGAAATGCCACTTCAGCCTGGGGAGTCCCTGAGCTGCCACGTGCTCAGGGCTGGAGATGCTCAAGAGATTCATAGGTCCTGGTCATTGTGGGGACAGGCAGGGCACAGCTGGAGCGGCGACAGCCCTGCACAGCTCCTTACCCTGCAGATGGCAGCTGACATCTCCAGGGCAGCACATTGATATCCATAGGCTCTGTGTCACCCTCTGGGTGATGTCCAGGTCCCATCAGCCGGGTGTATTTACAGCCCAGTCTTGGGGACACTGAACAGCTCCAAGGTACAAAGTCCCTAAGAGTGGGACCACACAGTGCCACTATTGCTGTCACTGGTTTAACACAAATGGAGCCACTCTTAACCTCACCCACCAGCACTGGGCTGCACTCACATCTCTTCACTAAACATCATTTCCCAGGATCCGCCCAGGAGCCTGGCTGGACACAGGGGCCATCCCTTGGGAGCATGGCCGGAGGCAGGGCCATCCCTTGGGAGCATGGCCGGAGGCAGGGCCATCCCTTGGGAGCCCGGCCGGAGGCAGGGCCATCCCTTGGGAGCATGGCCGGAGGCAGGGGCCATCCCTTGGGAGCATGGCCGGAGGCAGGGCCATCCCTTGGGAGCATGGCCAGAGGCAGGGCCATCCCTTGGGAGCATGGCCGGAGGCAGGGCCATCCCTTGGGAGCCCGGCTGGACACAGGGGCCATCCCTTGGGAGCCTGGCTGGACACAGGGGCCATCCCTTGGGAGCCCGGCTGGACACAGGGGCCATCCCTTGGGAGCCCGGCTGGACACAGGGGCCATCCCTTGGGAGCCCGGCTGGACACAAGGGCCATCCCTTGGGAGCATGGCCGGAGGCAGGGCCATCCCTTGGGAGCCTGGCCGCGCACCTCCCTGCGCGCAGCATCCCTTCCACGCCCGCCAAATCCGGGCACGCAGCGATCCCAATTAAACCAAACCGCCTCGCACAGGGGCCTGGCAGCGCTGCATTTATCAGCCTGCCTGGAAGGGGCTTGTGCAAGCTGTCCCCCTGGCTGACGGATTAGACAGCAGACAATTAGGTTTCAGACACACACACACACACACACACACACGCACGCAAGCAAAGCACACGCAGGCACACAAATCCTTTCTCCCCATCCATCTGCAAGGCCGAGGTGGCCGAGCCCAGCTGCGCGGCCGTCCGGTGCTCCTGGAGCTGCGTGCAGCTGAATAAGAACGAGCCCCCGTGCCTCGGCTTTCAGCGCCCGCTCGCGAAATGAGCGAGAGGTCCCCGAAGAGATGACACAATTGCAATGGAAATTATTAACCCTTGGCGGGGCGGTTTCGCCGCCTCCTCCCCGCTCCTCGCAGCCGCAGCCAGCCTGGCGGCAAACTCCCACTCTGGGTTTCAAGGACAAAGCCGGAGCGAGTTGGTGGTCAGCTGACATCGCAGGGGACCAGCAGCCTCCTGCGCTTGTGCTCCGAGGTGAGCTGGGCTCTTTTGGAGCGCAGATTATTTCAGATGCATCCCTTTGCTGCTGGAAAAATCCCAGCTTCTGGAAGGGGGGATGGTGTATCAACACGAGCATCACTTCTGCAAACATCCCACCAAAAGCATCCCCTCTTGACCAGGAACTATGGCTGCTGTGTGCAGATTCAAGGTGCAGCACAAGGCAGTGGTGTTCCTCAGATTGTTCTTTCCAAGGGCTACTGAGAGCAATAATTCAATGTTTCAAAATTAATTGAAATGTGAAATGGCTAAGATAGAAATGGAACAAGCCCGACTGGCTTCTAAAGGCAAAGGCTGCACGTCCTCTCTGGGAGAGGATTTCTGATGGAATCAACAAAACTATGGATAAAGGGAAATCACTAGATATAATTTATTGGGATTGTCCTAAAGCCTTTGAAAAAATCCCACATGAGACGCTATTAAGGAAACCAAGCATTACTGGGGAAGATGTAAAATATTGCTGGGGAGCAGGAAGCAGTAAAGTGGCACAAACCAGTGCAGGAGGGGATGCTCATGCCATGCCAGGATGGAGGAAGATGGAGCATGGCCATGCTCTGAGCCCAGCTCCTGCCAGCATCAGGAGCCAGGAACCCACAGCTCCAGGAAAGCAGCACTGTGGATGCTCAGGGGACACCAAAACCCTCACAGGGCAGCCCCCAAAGCTCCTCACTCCTCAGAGTCTGTCCCAAGCTGTTTGTCCTCCTGTGGGGCAGGGGTATGGGAACATGAGCAGCCTCACCCTCCATTCTGCCTCACACCTACTTGAGGGACAATATGTGGAACAAGACACCAAAAAGGACCACGTCAGCCCCTGGCCTCACTCCTCACACTCACAGCCCTTCATCTCCCCAGGTCCTTTCAGGACATCTTTCAACCATCCATGTGGAGAGGAGAAAGTGCCAGGAGAGCAAACTCCCATCCTTGCTAGGAGTGGGACATGCTGGGAGAGGGAGGATCCTCTGGAAACACCACACACAGCTGTGCAAAGAGCTTTCTAGAAACAGCACTGTACTTTAATTTTTCTTGTAGTTACTTTTTGAAGAAAGGGAGATTGAATGAGAAGAGCCCTTTTTGGTCCTTGGTACCCATCTCACCCTGGTAGAGGATGCAGCCATCTCCAAGACAACTGATGCTGAGGTAGAAACATTACAAAGGTAACTCAGCACATCCCTCAAACCAATTCCAGCATTTTTTTAGGTATGTTTTCACAAGATACAGACATAAGCCCTCAGTGTTACAAGATGCATCATCCACTAAAGTTAGAAGAAGCTCTCCAGATGCACTGGGGAATGTCTAGATGTTTGCCAAGGAAGATTGCTGCTCTCCCTGAGCTCTGATTATTATTGGCAGCATAACAGTGGCGACATGAGGATGGACCTGGCCTCACAGAGCACATCACACAGGAATTCAGGACAGCCTGGAGGTTGCCACGTTTGTCACCTGTGAGCAGCTGGGTCACAAAACTGGCTCTGCCCCACACGTGAGCTGCTCCATCTCCAGACCCAGCAGCTTTTTCACCTGCTCCTGGGCTGGCCCAGAGTGTCATCCCCTCCTTCACCAGAAATCAGTTCCTCACTTTCAGCCTTAACTTACTTGTGGGCATTTTCTAGTCATTTGGTCATCAGCCAACAATATCTGTCAGTGAAACAGCTTCTCTCCTGCCCTGGTGCTCCGTGGCCTCTCATCTGCTAGATTTGCAAAGCTGAGTTTGCAGAGTCTCAGGAGATGGGCCATTCACCACTTCTCCTTGGGGATTTTGCCATCATTTCATGTATCAATCCATAAATCATCCCTCCAGGTTTACCAAGGACCTACATGTTTCCCTCTGCAGCACTAAGCAGGGACCTGAGGAGCATTTTCTGACAACTGCACCGCATTTTCCTTTCCTCCATTCATCCCATTACCCATAGTTATATCCCTTAGACCACTCTAAATAATTACTCAGCTGTGTGTTTATGACCTTCAGATATTTGTCCATCTCTGGTTTAAGTGAACTTTTAGTCAAGCTATGCTTAATATTTAGACTGCACAGAGAAATGCTCATGTTCAAAATACATCCAGGCTGTGGTGGGGGGAGTCAACAGAAAGGGTTGATGATGCACCATGTGCCACAGTTCTGAGGCCATTTTCCAGTTCCAGGCAGCTTTCTGCTTCCTCAGTGTGATGTATTCCCACTAAAGACCCCAACACCTGGAAACCTCTCCATGCTTGCTTCCTGCCCCTGTGCTTAGGGAAAAGGGAGTGCAGGGACAGTTTATAGGGGGTGGTTGACACAGAGGTGTGAGATCTCCAGATAAAGCTGCTCACACACCTCCTCTGGGAGGAAGAGCTGGGGTGTCTGCAGAACACCCCTGGGAATTACAGGGAAGGGAGGAACAAACCTTGCAAGAGGAGCCAGCCTCCAAAATAACAGCTGATGAGGCCAGGAGGATCCAACACTTCCCTTTGTGCCAGGAACATCACTGACACCAGGAGGAATTCCTGTTCCCCTCTGGGGATGAGAGCCTGGGTGAGGTGAGGGTCAGGGCCACAGAGAGGGATAGCAAAACTGGCCCCAGTAATGGAGATTTACTGCTCCAGCCCCATTAGCTGGGCCATCTGCATCCCAAGCATCAGCACAAGGTATCAGAGACCACAGAGTGATGTGGCACAGGCACACAAGGAGGGAGAAGTGGGAGAAACTGCAATGGCTTCTTCCCATGTGGGAAGAAGGTGGGAGCTCCAGGAAGGTTTCTGCTGGAGCAGAACCCCAGCAAAGGGAAGGAGAAAGGGAAGGGCACACTGAGCTCAGGGATAGCAACACAAACACACCAGTGGTGCACAGAGTGCATCTGCGCTCACAGCTCTGTGCAGAGGTGCTCACATCCAGGCACAGCCCTGCAACTGCTGCAGAGGCAAGAAAAGAGAGAGGTGGAGGGAGGAGGAGGAAGAAGAAGCAGGATGAGTTCCTCATCTGCAGCACTGCCAGCTTCAGGCATCCATCTGTCATTGCCAAGCCCCAAACAAAATTATGAGGAGGGTCTATAGGAGTTTGTGTCCAAAGAGTGCTCAGCTGGCTGGTTGTGGTGTATCTTCTGCTTTTTGATGCTTTATAAGGTCATATTTACTTTTATTGCTTTTTGCTGTGGCCCCAGGAGGTGGAAACACTATTTTTTTTACTGAAAAGTAAGATCTCCTCATGGCCACCAGAATCTGTAATCTTAACTTTAAAGTCAGTATCTGTGATAAAGCAAAGAACCTGGGTTGGTGTCTCCGTTTTGTGGGGCAAATCCCCCAGGGCTTGGCACAACAACACTTTCTTTTCTTCTACCCAGTCTGGGTTTCTGTTCCTTTGCAGTGAGCTAGGAATGGTTAGACCCAATATACACCATGCAAGAGGCCCCAGCCTGACTCAGAGAGAGGAAATGACTCGCTGTGGTTATGAAGCATCACTTTCCCAGAGAGGAAAACAATCCAGCACACGAAACAAAACCTCTGTCCATCCTTAAAACCGGGCATCACCTGTCAGGACACAACAGACAACCCAAGATCTGAGAAACAAAACTTGGCTTGCATGGGTAAAGTGTATTTCCCTCAGACCTGTGTGAGTCCCTGGGCTCTCCAGGTACCGTTCCAGATCCTCCCCCAACAGCCTGGCCCTAACCCTGCACCCGTTTTGGTGCTCTGTGTGTGACCTGGCTGCCTCCAAACCTTCTTCCCCTAAAGGAATAGACCTGACCACATCTAGCCCTACAGAAGAGGCCCCTTCACACTTTCCCTTCAGCCCCACCCCAGCCCTGCAGAGAAAGAACCCCCAGTCACCCTCTGATGGCTCCTCGGAGAGGGGCTGGAGCAGATCAGACACTGTGAGGGGAGGAAAGCAAAAAGGGAAAGGAAGGAGGACAGAAATAGGGCCGGGGATGGAGGAGGCTGCCGGGCCAGGCTCCCGCAGGTCTCAGCCCGGCATCGGGCTATTTTCTGCCTTTTCCTTTTCCTCACCGCCGCGTCGCCATGGCAACCCCATCAGCTGAGCGGCTCCGCTCCCGACTCTGCTTCCCGCTCCGTGGGGATTTTTGGGTTTGGTTTTTTTTTTTTCCCACCCCTTCTTCTCATCTTGATTTCCTGCTCGAGCCCCATCCCAGGGGGACTCTCAGCCAGTGGTGACCAGAGACTTCCAAGGGGTGCTCATAAGGTGTCCCTTGTACTGGCAGGACCGGGCTGTGCAGCCCCTCCCAGCCCCAGGCAGGGTCGGGTACCCACCCAGTGAGGCACAGCACAGGCTTTGGGACAGAGCCCTGTGCCAAGGGGGTCCCCTACACCTCTCACTTTTCCTGGGAAACATTTTCCCCTTTAGCATCTCCAGCCCCAGTGCCCCCAAACGTCTCCCATCGCAAGGAGTGGGTGTTGATGTTTTTGGCAGCCATCCCATAGGAATGGGATGTCCCAGTGCTGCCCTGGGACACAGACATCACCCAGGGAAACCTGGAAGAAGCCCTGTGCCGGGTGGTGGACTCACTGCTGGGGAAAAGTCAAACACTGTCTGGGTATAACTCCTGCCACCAGGACACATCAGTCCCCAGAGGTCACTTCCAGCCCTGTTTTCTGGGCCTCAAAATGGCCAAATGTCTCATTAAAAGAACAGCTGAGCCAGAACCTTGGGTGAATCCTCAGGTTTAGAATTAAACAGAGGAAGAGAAATGTAGCAAAGCCAAAATTGGTGACAGAGGATGCAGAGAGGTCGGAAGAGGAGGGAATAGGAGGAAGGAATAAAAAGGCTTTCCTGCCCTCCATTCAGACAGAGCGTCCAGGTGGGACAGGAGCCCTTGACAAGGCAGAGGGGTTTTCAGAACATCCCCTGACATCAGATACCTTCTTGTAGTTACCAGCACTGCTCCCCTTCTGTCTTTGAAATCCCCAACCTTAAATACAAAGGAAAATCTCTGCCTCCCTGAAAGCCCGAGTTTGAGGAGACCAGATTCATCTCCAAAGCATGCTCTCCTCTTTCTTTCCTAGCACTGGGCTGGCACGTCCCCAGAGCACCATGAGCTCATCCTGCCTGGCCAGCTCCTCTTCAGCACAGAGGAGTCCCTTTGGGGTGTTTTGCATTGGTTTTGGTGCCTTCAGAATAGCTGTGGTTGGAAATCAGAGGCTCGGTTAATCTGACCCTGTCATACATATCAGATGTGCAGCAGAAACAGCCCTCCAGTGAGCATTATCATGACATTTGGGGAGGGTGGGGTTTTTTCCCCCCTTCTTCTCTTTTTTATAGCAGAATCTGCAGCAGGAGAAGAGGGATAGAGGAGAGAGGAATGAGAAGAAACAGCAATTCTTCTAACAGCCAAATCCCCGTGACTCAAAGCCCCCCATCGCCTCCAAATCCCAACTTGCTCAGAGTGAGGCCAAAACCCCTCTGGAGAGGAGCAGCCCAGTGGGGCTCTGGAGAGCTCAGCACAGCCCCCTGGCACCAATATCCCCGCACACATCCCTGCCAGACTCTGGGTCTCTTTAAATGCAGAATCACACTGACTTCACTGAAGGTGCAATTTTGCAGCCGCTTGCTGGGGAAGCAGAGTTTCTTTCCATGTGGTTTAAGTCAATTAGGAGCAGGTTGAAGCTGAAGTGAATTAAGGCATTCAGCTCCAAACAGGAGCGTGTGCCTGGAGGAAAAGGGAGGGGAAGGCAGCTCTGCACCACTTTTAGCTAATCCAGTGCAACTCAACCAGTATAAATCCAAGGACAAGGCAGCATCCTTCACTCCTCCTCCTCCTCCCTGTTCTCACTTTTTCTCCCCCCTCCTTGCTTTCCTCATCCTTCCCCCATCCCCTCACTTAAGAATTCTTCTCCTGCTGTTCATCTCTTCCCCACTTTCTCAGCTCCTCCTGGTGCCCACATGAAGGGGGGGGGCTGGGAAGCACTTGGAGATCAAACTCCTGGCAGCACTGAGGCATCGGCCACACCGAGAGCCCCAGACAGCTCCGGAGCAGGGAGGAGTGGGATGAGGAAAAAGTGGGTGGCTTTGGGGATAAGCAGAGGAACTGTCTGCAGCCTGGGAAGCTCAGGATATCAGGCAGCAGGGAAGAGGCTGATTTATAGCACCATGAGCACCTGGAGTCACCCAGAGCCCCCACACAGAGCTGCCTATATCCAGCCCCTTCCAGGACACAGGGCAGGGAGAGCTGGTGTGCCCAAGGGACTGCTCTGATAGCCAGGGAACAGCTCAGCTGGCTCAGGGGGAATGTGCCCCATGGCAGCCATCATCCTTTGAGTCCTTGTTGGCATCCACAAGGACATCAGCCAACAGTTTAGGGACCAATTCTTTGGGTGTTTGGAATTGTGTAAGGACACTATTAATGCAAGAAGATGCATTAACACAGGTGCCATAGGATGTTTTTAAAGTTTAAAAACTCCTAAAGTACTAACTTCCTCTATTCCCATCCCCACTCCCCCCTTCTTAATCTCCCAGCTTAACATCCAGAAATAAAACTAGCAATGTTAAAATTCCTTTAGACCTCATCCAGCTACTCAGGTGTCACAGCCCCTGGATGAAGGAAGAGAGGAAGACATTCCTGGCCCCACACTGCAATGACAGAGACCCCTGTGCACACCAGGAAACAGCTCCAGCTGCTGTTAGCAGCTTCCCTCAGCAAGAGGAAGAGCCCAGAGAGGGTGAAGCAGCTCCAAACCTGAGCTGCTGTACGGGGTTTTCAGTGATGTCGAGTATCTGCCTCTGTCCCCTGCAGCCATCAGTGAGGCTCCCCAGGAGGCTGGGGGAGAGAAGGAGAAGCTGACAACCCAACCCCACAGAGCTGCTCAGGGGCTGTTGGGGAGATGCCAGAGCTCTGGCTGCTCCCAAGGACACACACAGCACAAACAAGCTGCACAGAGAAAATGCCACTGGAGCAAAGCCCCACGCACCCTGCTCTGCACCACAGAGCTGCAAAATCCTCATCCCTGGGTGCTCCCTGCAAAAGGGCAAAGGCACCAGATATTTCCAGCAGTCCCTGCTGCAGGTCGAGCTGGCAGCACTGTGCAGTTTGTCTCTGTGGTTCTCAGTATTGGCTGCTGGCAGCCAGAGAGGGAGGAACTGGGGGGGAGAACAGAGGAATCACAGTGAGGGACAGTTAATTAGGAAAGCTGCGCCATTTGTGGACTTGCCAGACAAACTTTGGGATGTCCCTCCGCACCTTATCAATGCAAATGAAGCAGGCGGAGCCAGGGGGATATCCGAGGCTCCCCATTGGATTTGTCCCCAGATAAGCAGATGACAAGGCTGGCCCCCGGTGCTCCTGGAGCCCTCTGACCCCTCACTGCAGCCTTGCAGCCTCCACTAGCAGCGTCTGGGACTAAGATGTGGGAGCTGCTGAATGCTGAACCTGCTGCACTTGCAAACAGTGCAGCTACGGGAGGAAATGTGGTGTGGGAGGAGCTGTAACCCATCACAAACATCTCTCCCCTCTCTGCTTCCCTCCAGCCCCCTCAGCACCCATGCACACTGAGCTCCTGGGGACACACAGCCCTGGGCCACCTGGGGACCACTGCAGTGCTGCTGTGACCTCCTCAGGCATTAAAAGCCTTAAAAACACCAAATCACTATTTACTACCTAAATACAGATTTTCCTCAACAATTTCTGGTTAAGCATCCTAAGGAAGCCCTTCCCAAGAAGGAAAAGCAGGAGGAATCCCTGCACAGGTTCTATTCTCTCTTCCAAGAGACAGCAGAGTTGGCATGGACGTCCCAGGTCCTGGGTGCAGGAAGCTCCAGCCAGGAAGATGAGAGGCAGGCATGTGCAAAGGGTTAGAGAGAAAGGCTGGACATGTGGGACAGGAAGCCAGATCCCATTCCCATTCTGTCCACAACTTCCCCCATGACCTTGGACAAATTCCAGGGGCACCAGATTTTCAGACAACTTCTGTTCCCTTTAGACCCACACTTATGTGGGCAGAGCCTGGCATGGCAGGTCACTGAGAGGGCTGGAAAGCCAAAATCCATTCAGCACTTTGGTTCCTCACCCTTCCAAAGGGCATCACCAATGCTGCCTTTTTTGCCACCCCACTTCCAGCTGATTTTTCATATGTACTGGGGTGGCAAAAAGATAATTCATATTTGTGCAGCTCTCCAGGAGTTAGAAAATGTCCTGGGGGTGGGGGGAGAGGTGTCCAGGAAGAGAAGAAGCAATAAAGAAAACCCTCCTTAAAGAAACCAAACCAAAGTGTTAGGAGCTTGTATGGAGCCAGGATGAGGGGTGAATTCATGGGTCTTGTTCTCTTGGGGGAGATCAGGCACGCTGTTTAAGCACAGTAAAAACCTTCTGTGTTGAAGCAAGTCTCTCACAAGGGGCTTTGATTTCTCCTCAATTTTCTGGGTGTCAGAAGCCCAAAGCAGCCCCAATAGGGGCAACATTTGTGCTGTTTGGAAAAGGGAAATTAGAAAAAGCAGCAGCAGACATATACTAGCTCTGCCAAATCCCAGCGTGCTGGACAGGGCTGGCCTTTGCTCTCTGCTTTGCTGTCCCCAGGAGTCATGTAGCTGTCACCCAGCACAGCTTTTTGGGGACCCTTTGGGGCAGGGCAGCAGGGGCGAGGCAGAACCTAATCCTGCAGGATCAGCTCTGACCACTCCAGCTCTGACAGCAGCAGCAAGGAGGAATGGAAAAATACAGAAAGGAGCTGAATAGAGCTGCCTTGTAAAGGGGCTCAAACCACGCTTTGGACCCTATTCCCCACCCTTGGTCCCTTGTCCTGACAGCTGCACAGTCTCTCCGTGGGGAGAGAGCAGATTCAAGCTCCAAACTTTAAAAAAAAAAAGGAAAAAGAAAAAAAATGAGAGAGAGGGAGCGAGCAAGCGAGAGAGTGTCTGACTACAGCCCTAAGGGCTGTCACAACAGATAAAACCTCAGCCAGGATTCGCAGTTTGAGCTCCTGCACGCTAATGCACAGCAGAGCTAAAAATACCGACGTGTGGAAAAGCAGAGGCTGCTGTTGCTGCCTCCCGAGCTGATGGCAGGCTCCAGCTTCCCAGGCAGCCCAGAGCAGCCAGATGCACGGCCACAGAGGGGGAACTGCAGCCCCAGAGAGGGGCAGGGGCACCAGGGGGTCCCCCCCAGCACCTGGCTGCAGGGCAGGCTCTGCCCATGCAGTGCCCGGCTGAGCCATCGCGGAGAAAGATCTGGGTTAGGTTTGTGCTGATGTGAAGTAAAATATCTGGGCCACGAGCTTTGTGCTCTGCAGGCAGAGGGATGGCAGTGCAGGGATGGAGCAGCCTTGGGGAGAGCAGCTGACGCCAGAGAGAGGGAAGGATGGAGCCTGTGATGAGGAGGAGGATGCAGAGAGGCTTCAGGAGATGACAAAGAGGCGGGACAGCTCCAGAGCCCCAACTCTAGGGCTGCAAAATAAGCAGCCCAGTGCTAATCCCCAGAGTCAGCCTCGTGTGAGATGGGAATGAGCTCGTGGCTGTGTTGTCACACTATGTCCCAATTTTTGCAGCCATCTTTGCCCTGTCTGAGGCCCAGGAACAGGAACATACTTCACCATGCACTTAAATTCAAGCATGCACCAAAAGTCTCTTTCCTTCAGGGGAGCTGAAGGATGAGCTCAAGGGTCCTCACCTCATCAGCTGCCTTCACCAAGGTCAGTTCTCTGAACTGGGGCTCAAGGCCCCCACCCAAACCTGGGGAAGGCACCTGGCTGTCCCCAAGTTGTCACATCTCCTCCTGTAAATGCAAAGCCCACTGCTGCTGGGGACAGCCATTCTCCAAAGTGCTGATTAACACCAGGTATGAAGCAAACACCACTCTCCCTGCATCAGGTTTGTGTGGGCCCCATCCCATGCAGTGGAGCAGCTGCCTGCCCAAAGGCCCTGGCACTGCTGCCCAGGAAGGGCTTGGTCTAATTTTGGAACCCATCAGGACAGTGGGGACTCAGATAGTCTCCCTCAGCTCAAGGGCAGAATTCTTCTCTCGTGTTTGTGCACACTCTGCTCAGTCCTGTGAGTGGGACAGACATGACCATCTCAGGGTCACTTCACCCCAAGACCTGGAGCCCATACTTGACCTCAGAGCACCAGAAAGAGTCTCCAGAGCCTGCTGCCCCGGCTTACACAGCCTGCACTGACTTCCTCATAGGAATCAAATCCTCCCCAAAATCAGGGGGGAGCATTGATCAGCACCCCTGCTCCAGCCCTCCTGCACTGCTGACACACCTGCAGAGTTCACAGCCCAATTACCCTACACATCACCCAATTCCTTTTCTACTCACAGTCACATTCAGGACACCAGTGCAAAGTCTCTGTGGATCTGTCTCAAGTTGCATTATCAGCACATTTAGTATTTTCATCATGCTTAGGACATGGTCCCCTACAAAAGGCCAATTTATTTTGAAAGCAAACCCTGCCTTGGGGGCTGCTCTTTCCAGCAGGCAGCACCTTGGGCAGGCAGACAGTCCTGCTATACCCAACAGCACCAACCATGCCCTGTAGTGAGGCACACACCCAGAGAAGGAACTGCCCCAGCTCCAATAATCCAAATTTCTCATTGTCTGGATGGGTTATTTTCACCACACCAGTGCAAGCCATGATAGCAAATTGGTTCTTGAATAATAACTATTATTTAGATTAATTAATTGATGTTTCCACAGTGTGTTGAGGAATTAAAAAGAGGGGGAGGTAAAGGAGGGAGCAAATCAACAAGAAAAAAGCATTACCTAAGGCCAGGGAATGAACGCCATGCAGGAAGAGAGCAGCAGGTTGTTACAGTAATTATAATGTCAGTATTTATGGATGAGGCCAAGAGGGTCCCCCCAAGCACTGAGTGCAGCTGGGTCTGTCTGTAACCAGCCCCACTCACACAGGATGGGGCAGGAACACTCCCTTCCTGATCCCAGCACAACCCATCCAAGCTGAGCATCAGCCACTCCTCTGGAAGTCGTTTTGCAGCATGACAAACTCCTAAAACAAAAAATCTGGCTTTCCCCCCACCCCCCATCCAGCTTCCAAATCAAGTAGACACTTGTCAAGCAGCCAGCCCAGCCCCACACTTCTAGTATTTCAAGGGTGCTTCCAGCCCTCTTTTTTTGCTGCACACAAGCACATTTTTATTATCTCTACAGTAGAAATATAAACCTTACACATCACCATCCAGCTATAACCCAGTGTTGGCAAATATCACAGCACCATCACAAGGTGTTGCACAACCTTTTGACTTCCAGAAAGCCCCTGCTCCCAGAGCCATGAAGTTATAGAAGAAAAATTTTAAAAAGAAAAAATCAAACCTCTTCTTTCATTAAACAGGAAAATCCTCAGCCCTCATGGTTAGAGGCAAAGACTTGAAAATATGAGTTCTGAAAATACAGCTCCTAACCACACAGGAAAGGGAAAACACATAGAAATCAGAATTTTTCACACAAGTTTTATAGCAGATTTCTGATCTGGGGGCAACAACTGGCATTACAATCACGCTCCTTATGTGCTTACATTTGAGCACACAAAGAGGAGAGTTCCCAACAGAGCAGCACTGACAACCAGGAGCACTTCTCCAAACAGAGTCAGCTCCAGCAAAAATCCAAGACATCCAAGATGTCCATGGAGATATCCATGACCTAGACACAATCCCTCTAACAAGGAGCCCCATGGCCCAGGGATGTCAGACATGCAGACCCCCTAACAAAGACTGCAACCCCACCCATGACTCTCAAAAATCCCCAGTTTCTCATCCCTTTGGCCCAGAAGGTCACTGGTACCCACCAACTCTCCTGCTGACCCACCAGGCAGCTTCATCATCAAGCTGTTAACTGAAAACCCTCCAGAGGCAGCTGCACCAGCTGTGGTCTCTTGAGATGGTCTCACAATTTTAGCCCTTTTGAGGAACCATTTTGCACAACAGAGGTAAAGAGGTGTTGAAATTCCACCTGGAGACACAGAGCTGCCCAGCCCAGGGCCTGGCAGCAGGTGCTCCATATCCAATGTCCTGCCTGAGGTGTGGAAATCCCAGAGCCATTTCAGATGTGGCTGCTGTCCCTGGGGTGAAGAACCAGGCATTCCCACCATTCAGAAACCCCAAACCCTGCCTCAGCCCAAACTCCTAAAGATGCTCCCCTTGAACACTCCTGTCCCGAATCCATCAGGCCTCTTTGCCAGCTCTGGCCTCTTGAAATTCTGCACACTAATAAAATCCTAACTAATTTACATCCAAGATGGGGAGTGAGTGGCAGCTGTTGCTATAGAAACCCTCTCCCGAGCCATGGCTCCTGGTTGCTGCTCCAAGCTGAGAGCCTGGAAGCCACCTTGGAGCCCAGTCCTGGTGCCAGTGGTGCATCCCATGGTGTCTAGGCAGTCCCACATGGCCTGAACCCATTGCTGCTGCCCCAGGTCCCACTGCAGCAGGGAGGACATGGTGGCCACCACAACCACCAGGCAGCCCCTGGTGTCCTGTCATCCCCCAGGCTCTGCATTTCCCATCCTCCATCACTGAAGGGTCTTCTGTGCCTGCCACCCTTCCTGAAAGCCTTTAACCACCAGCTCCTGGAGCCAAGGGCTGTGTGACAAACCCTGCTGTCACTTGGAGAAAGGAAGATAAAGATGAAAACAAAGCAGAATCGCTCCCTGAGCTGCCAGACTTTGGGAAAATGTTGGAAAACCCAAGTTGAGGATCCCAGCAACAGAAGGAAAACTTGTAATGTGTTTAACACTTAATGTAGATCTGTTTTTTCTTAAGTTGGACTGATAATTATTCAGTGCATGACCTCTGGAGGGGTTAATGCTTTGGGCAGATAACAGCACCTTACACAAAACCCTCCCTCAGCTCTGAGCAGGCTGTGCCTCAGGTCTTTGCTTTAGAGAAGGAGCTCAGCTTTCAGCATGAAACCTGCACTGATCACCAGGGCTGCACCAACAGCTTTGCTGGGAATGGAGACACCACATCTCCATGGTGAAGCATCCAGGAGTGAGCTTCTTCAGCAGAAAAGCAGAGGACATCATCTCCCTGAGGAAGGGAAGGAGGCAGCTCCCCTTTCAGAACAGCATCAGAGGATCCAGAGTGACTGTCCCACCTCCCTGACACCAGAGCCAGGCAGTCACAGCACCATGGGTGCTGCACACTGAGCTCTGCTCACAGCCCCTGGATGCAGACCAGGACTGGGGGACAGTCAGTGCCTGCTCCATGGGGCTGATCCTGCTCTCAGTCACCCCCTGCACAGCAGCAGAGAGTCCTGCACTGACACACCAGGGAGGGTGGAGGAGTGGTGAGCACACACATCATGGACACGTGCTGTGGGGTGAAGGAGCTTCCTCCCCATGGATGGGTTCCTCAGGTGTTCCTGGGGGCAGGATCCAGCCCACAGCACAGATGCTCCTGGGCCAACCCCTTTCTGCCCTTGGTTGAGATGTCAAGGATGTGTGAAGGTTGCTCAGAGGAGACATCTCCCTTGTCCCCTGGGTATGTGCTGTGACACATGGACACCGTGACCAGGAGTGGGGTGGTGGAAGCTCCTGGCCCAGCACCCTGTCCCCAGGGATAGACGTCCCTGGCATACCTCAGGAGTTATTTATTCCTCCCTCCAGCCCTCAGCTGCCTGCTCTGTCACACAGGGAAAAACTGACTCAGACCTTCCCAAGATAAGGCGACCACATCTGCAGCCCAGCTCCCCAGGAATGCAATCAAAATAGCGACCGGCAGCCCCGGCGGGGGAACGAGGGGGGGCAGCATTTTTTGCTGTCGACTCCGACCCCCTGATGGACTGTTGCCATGGAAAGCCGGCAGCCAGCAGCCCCAGCTGGGGTCTGCTGAAGGATTTTTCCTGCTTGGCCTGAGGCTAGGGCAAGGGGAAGAGGGGAAGAGCTTGCATCTGGCTGCAACAGCCCTGCCCTGCTAGCAGGTGTGGAGCTCACTTCCCTCTTGGCTGGAGCATCCCGAGATGGTTTCTGATCCAGCATGGCTCAGACACTGCTGGGCAGTGTTTGAATCCTGGTGCAGGAGCACGGATAATAAACCCAATAAATCCAGCTCAGCATTCATGACAGAGGGACCAGGGAAGGGACAGAGAGATGGTAACCTCAGACAGGGCTGCCATCCTCTGAGTTGGTGAGGTCACTGGGGCACCCATCCAGCTCCTCTCCTCTTCAGCCCGTTTCCAATCCCTCATTTTTGCATGAAGAATTAGGACAGTAATTTCTCTCCTGCAGAGAGAAACAATACAGGAGCTGAAGCCGACCCCTTGCAGGCTGCCTGAGCAGGCTGACGTTTGGGGAAGATTTGTACAACTTTCTTACTGTGAAAAAACCCCCACGGCTGGAGGTTGCACGGAGTTGGGCACTGCATGGTGGTTCCTTGCCCCGGTGCACTGAGATGAGGTGGAAAAGGCCACAGCCTGAAGCTGCTTATTTACACCAGAGCCTGGATCAGGCACTGCAGAATCTGCTGCCAGCAGCAAGCACCCAGAGGAGCTGCCACCCCTCCCGTTGCCTCGCCGGGAGCTGGCAGGAGGGGACAGACAGCTGCTTCTCCATAATCATCTCTCCACCACTGACAACATGCTGGAGCTCATTTTCAGAAGACACCTTGGGAAGAAGAATGCATTTACAACAGCAGAAGCACCAGGAAGAGCATCTCCTTCCAGAAAGCCAAAGATGCAGCAAAATAAAATGTCACTTCTTGTTAACCCTCGCCTGTACCTGGGCGAGCAGGACAAAAGTTGCTGGTCAAATCCTACCCACATTCACAGTCCTGGAGCTGAGTGGATTGGCTCAGTGGCTCTTTGGATACCTTAGTGACTGAAAATCCTGAAGGAGGGACCATGCCCGGATTTGAAGCCAAGATTTGCTTTCCCAGATACCTGCTGAGATCATGGTCCCAGCAATCACCATTCCTGGCACCTCTCAGCTCTCCAGCACATGTGCGGCATGCATGGCATCCAGGATGGGGGATGAGGTGCAAAAACCAACAGCTAGCAATCCCAGCCCAGCTTTAGTTTTAAAAAGCTTCCCTGGCCCAGGAGGGGAAAGGAGACCTGGGGAAGGTGAACGGAAAGGGAGGTGGAACGCCACCTGCGTATTGATCTGACGATATGAAATGGGTTTTTCTTCTGGTTCCTGAGCTGGAGACAGGAACCTATTGAATGCAAACCTCAGCTCTCCCGCTGCCCTGGTTTCAGCCACTCCAGGCTGCTGTTTAATTAGATGAGCATTAGCAGAAAGGCAGCTGGGCACTGGGAGGGGCCAGCTTTCCACACCCCACGGTCACCCACCCGATGTGAGCGTGCTGCTGTCAAAGGCACCACTCACTTCTACCTGCCCAGGCGTCCTCCCAGCTCCCCCAGCAGCCAGGCTGAGCCAGCCAGGAGCCTGCCCCAGACACACCAGGGAGCAGACCTGGCTGATCCTCGAGCCATTGGGACCCCAGCTGCCCCCAAACAATGCAGTCATTAACCCTTTCCCCCTAAATTTCCAGCAGTCCCGCACAAAGCCCAGCAATGGGACAGGGTTTCCTCTTGCATCAGCCTCAGGTTCAGCTCAGTAATGACCTGGGAGCCAAGGAGGCTGGAGTGTGGAGCAGGCTGTATCCTATCTGGGAGAAATTACAACAAAGTCGTGAAGGATTTGCAGCTATTTTCACACTCCTTTTCCCAGATTAACACATGGATCCACTTTCTGTTCAGCAGTCTGAGAGCGTATTGTTTTGTCTCTGTCGCAACCTCGCACTCCCACATCCCAGAGCTTTCCAGCGCCCCACTGATGGCTATGGGATATCAACAGGAATGGAGGAGCTCACTTTAATTAGCGTGCACTTCTTAATTGGGCTGCAAGCTCCTCAGCAAGTCGGATTGTATTTTATCTTCATTTTACAGACCTGGGAGCAAGGAGACAGCAGGAAGACCAAGGAATATGAGCAAGGGTAGTCAGCAGGATGGGCAGCAGAGCAATGGAGGAATGCTGAGTTCCCCCACCCCCATTATTTGCACTGAACCCAGCAGTGACAGTGCCTGGTGACAGCTCACCAAAGCCCTCTGTTTGCAAGGAATAACAGGAAGATCCCATACCCACCTGCATAAATCAGCCTCTCTCCCTTGCTATCAGTGGAGCAATGCAGATTCAAGAAAACTGGGTTAGATCCACATTTATATTAGGATTCAACACTCACAGGTTAAGAAAAGTTCCCCCAACTATCTGACTGATGCTAAATCCCACCAGGGAAAAGACCCTGATCAGATGGGGATTTTTGTCAAGGTTTTACCAGGGACATGGGACAAGCTCTTATTGCCTGTTGTAAAATAAACTGTGCCTCAATGCAGGATGCAGCTGTTTCAGCTGCTTTCAGCAGAAGACATTATCTGTGGTGCAGATAAACCCAGTTCTGCCTTACCTGCAGCCCCTCCACAGCAGCATCAGCACTCAGCTCACTGCTATCAGCACATCTGCAACACATCCATGCTGGAGCAGCCTCATGCCTGCTGGTTTGGAGAGAGAAAGCCAAAATTTTGCATTGTCCTTCTCCAGTGGAGCTCTGGTCTGGCTGGTCAGAACTGGCTGTGGTGGGAGCAGGAGCTCTCAGCTTTGGTTTCTCACCCTGCTTTTCTGTCCCCATCTCTTTCCATGCATACTCATTCCCAGACCAGCAAGGAAACACGAGGAGAATTAAATGGCTCTGAGCTCCCAGGTCAAAAGTGGCACAACATGGGGCAACATCCCCATGGTTAATGCATGTCCCCCTTGCTCTCTTACTGTTCCTCATCACGCTTGAGACAATGATTTCATGCTGCATCTGCCCAGTGAGAGATGTTAGATGGAGATGCACAACTCACCACAGGAAGATGCTGTGTCCCAGTTCTAGCCCAGCAAGCTCCAACCAGCCATGTGTTGTTCACCTCTAGGTCTGAAACCCCTTCATGTAGCTCAGGAAATGCACTGATCAAAACCTATGGAAAACAAGGGGAAATTGGGAGTAAGGAGCTTACATGTCAGTGGAGACTGGCAATTCTGAACCTATCAGTTCTGGGATGTGCTAGAATGTCTGGTGTTGGCTCTGGGATTGATATCCCTCCATGCTGATGGGAATGTGAGCTCAGGTCTTTCCTTTGGACAAATCCAAAGGATAAATTTTCCCTGCTGTGTCCAAGACTCAAGGCAACAGTCCCCACGCTTCGACTGCTGAACCCCACCAGTGCACATACGAGCACTGGGAACCTCTCACAAGAAAAGCAGTGAGCACATCCCACTGAGCAGAGATGGAGCTCCAGCAAGAGCTGCAGGAAGGCTGTGCCAGCACCTCCATGCAACCAGGCAACAGTCCACAAGCAGAGAGAAGGAGAGCTACAGGCACCACGTCCCCCTCCGGCTCCCAGCGTGACTCACACCCGTTGCCATGAAGAAGTCAACATTTGCATGCAGCCACCCCACGGTGGAATGAGAAGCTCCCTCAGCTATTTGCTGGCTCTCTGGGGGAGGGCAGCAAGCAGTGGGACCTCAGGGGCCAGCGTGGTACCAGATGGCAAACTCTGGCATTTCCACAGGCATCTCCAGGCTGCTACCAACGCGGCCCGTATGTGCAGCATAGCCCAGACGATGCTCCGTGCAAATGAGATGTTCAAAACAGAGAAGCGAGTTGGGCACCCGGTTCCTCTCAGATTTAGTTCTCCTTCAGCTTCTCTAAACTCGCAGCCTCAGCGCTCCCCACCCTCACTAAGCTCCGCATAGAATTAGCTCGACACAGAGCTGTGGATTCCAGCTCCCGAGCAGTTCACACCCCCTCGACACACCCTGCTCGGCACAGAGCCGGCCCAGCCCCGAGCTCTGGCAGCCCCGAAACCCAACACATCCACAGGCACTTTCTGCCAGCATGGATGCACCCGCGGATGTGCTCTCCAGAGCGGGGTGGCTGCTCCTGCAGGCGTGTGAAAAGGCCCAGCTCGGGGGAGAGGGGGTAATTATATGCCAGAGGAGCAGCTGATTCAAACCCTTCCTGACCCCAGGCTGAAGAGTTCTCCTGATCGATCAAGAAGATGCTCTTTCATTTTCCTCAAGCGTTTCGCTGATGGATGGAAAAATCAATGCCCCATAGAGGAGTCTGGAGGGGGGTGGAGCAAGGGGAAGAAAGGGAGAGAAAGGGAATGAGGAATGGAAAGGAAGAGAAGGGAGAGGGGAGAGCGCTGTGGGAAGCAGGGACTGCTGGGAGGGGTGGTGGGAAGGCAGATGGGCTGGCAGCACCCATGGCTATCACCTGCACCTGACGTTTGGGATCTCCTCCCCACATGGAGGACCATGGGCAATGCAAAGCTTCTCCCAGCTGCACACCACGGAGCCAGGGCACTGCCAAGAGCCTCCATCAGACTGGTGCCTCTCCATGCCAAGCACTGCTCCTGCAGCACTGATGAAGGGCCCAAATCTGTGCCATGGGGTCCCCCCTGCAGCAACATTGCTGGTTTCCATGGAAACACCTCCCAGTTACCCATGTGGAGACAGCCCTGGTACCCACAGTCAGAAGGAACCCTCAAAGTCCACAAGCCTTTTGGATGAAAATTCCCCATTACTTTGTTTTTCCTTGAAATTGCCTGCTGAGATCCTCTAGCTCTGACTCACCATGTGGCTGCAATTCAAGCACCATCTTTGGGTCCCATCCTGCCCACACAGTTCTGCAGGGTGCCCCAGGCTGGTACAGGATCCCGAGGGCCTCTGTGCCACCAGATCCTGCAATTCCAGCATCTTGCTGGGCAGAGATGCTGCCAAAAAGGACTTTATCCCTTGGGGGCAAATCTTTGCTAAAGACCAAGCTAAGACCTATTTAGCTCCTCAGTTTGGGAGTGCTGTGGTTTTCAGAGAGGGGATCAAGCCCCTCCGTTCATACTTGCCAACACCAGTCACTGGAAAAGACACCCATAAATGTCCCCTTGGATCAGGGGAAAGCCAGGCCACACCACTGGACACAGATGAGGTAGCAGCTTGCCTTAAACAGTTGGGCTTTTCCAGTGTTTTCTTCCCCATATCCTATTAATAATTAACACAACTGCAATGAGACCAGCTTTTAAGAGGCTTCAATGCCATGGGCTGTGTTACAGTCCCTCTTTCAGGAGCAAAGGTTTGTCTGTTACCACTGGAAACAAGGAAGGCTCCAGTCTCAGCCACGGATGCCGTCCTCATGGGAACCTGATTCTGTGTCCCCAGTGGGCTGAGCTGATCCATCACGCTGCCAGAGCCAAGGCAGCCCATCCTCTGCTCCTTCCCAAAATTCTACCCTATGTTAGAGACACCTCACTGGGCCATTTTGAACTCTCCACATTCTTTTCAAGGCTGACCTGGTGTGTGCTCAGGAGGACAAGCTAATACTCTCCCTCAAGATGGGATTTGGAGGTCAAAGGACAGAGTTTGGGGTTTGTGGGTGGTCTCTGCCTGCTGATGAAGAACCCCATCCCCTGGCACCTCCAGAACAGTGAGTGAGCAAAGCCAGAG
The DNA here is from genome assembly GCF_037042795.1 of Molothrus aeneus. Taxonomy (NCBI): domain Eukaryota; kingdom Metazoa; phylum Chordata; class Aves; order Passeriformes; family Icteridae; genus Molothrus; species Molothrus aeneus. Next base: position 6,266,137 of record NC_089664.1, on the reverse strand, counting down.
CAGCACATTTTAGGCCAATCTGGGGGTACATTCCAGGATCTCCCTTTCCAAAGAGCTCCTTACAGATCACCCATCTCCCAGCTGCCCAGATGACCATGCTGTGACAGCCTGGGTACAAAACTCCAGGCTATCCAGGAAGGAAGGACAATCTTTCAAGCTGTCCCCAAAACCTAGGATTTGGTTCCAGTGATTCCCATGCCTCCAACATCCTACTTGGGAGAAAAACAAACAGAAAAGAAGGGATGTGATAAAAGCAACCCCCTGGGCCCAACCAGCCCTGTCTCCAGCAGTGGCCCACCCCCAGCCCAGGCTGGGGCCCCACTGGCCCCACGCAGAGCGGCCACACCGGCCCAGCTGGTTGGGGGAGGCAGAGCAGGGCCTGCAGCAGCCCTGGCAATAAACAGCTTCCACATGCTCGTGCTGTGCTGAGCCCTCAGCCCCGACATACCAGCACACTTATTCATCCCTGTGGAGGGGCTGAGGCAGCACCATGGGCTGAGTCCCTCCTGGGATAGGGTCCTGCAAGCCCCCTGTGGTCCCTGGGGGTGTGGGTAGCCCAATGTGCCCATCCCACAGCTGTGCTGCAGCTCCAGTGGTGCTGCAGAATCCCCAGGCCAGCAAACACCCAGTGTAAGTGTGGGCTCCAGTGCTGGCAAACCCCCTCGAATCTCACTTTAATTGGATCCCCAGTTTCCCTCATCCCACACTGTCTGCATCCCTCCAGGCCATCATGCCATGCTTCTCCTGCACTGAGGACCAGTTCAAACCCATTCCAGCCACAGCAACACAGTCCTGACCCTCCCTTGTCCTCAGTCCTCTCAAATTAGGGGTTGGGAAAGGTTTCACCCCCAGCCCTGGGACAGAGGGGATCAGTGCCCTGCAGAGCCTGCAGCTTGTGAGGATGTCAGGGACACAGCACCCAACAAGGTCCCAGTGCTGTTCCATCAGGCTGGGACTGTCCCATCCCACAGCCCCTGGGGATGATAAACCCCCTTAGAGGCAGAGAGCAGGCAGGGCTCCAGCTCACTGGCACCCCGGTGGGTTTATGAGGAGATTTTTAGCAGCACCAGGAACAGTCCCCGGATTAGAGCTCCAGGCTTCAAAAGGAGCTGCCGAGCGCGAGAGCCGAGGGCTGGAGTCGCTGCGGCTGAAAAGGGAATGCTGCACATTATAAATAGCTGCTCACTGGCAGCACATCTGTTTCAGACAGCGGCTCGGGAAGGCTGTGCGTGTTCTGGTTTGGCTATTTTGGGGGAAAGAGATTTGAAACTCACTCATTATTATTGTTCACCCAAGAGATGCCTGTTTCTCCTTTGCCTTTTCAAAGCGGAAAGCAAAACGAGGTGAGTTTCAAAGCACACAGTGGCGTAAGGTTCTCTGGGAACTGCAGCTCTCACTGGGAGATGGTACAAGCACCCCAGTGACACTTAATGGGTAGTGCCACAAAACAAGGCTGGCCATGGGACAAGGAGAGCACAGCTCTTGTCACTGCTAAGCCATAAGCCACCTTTCAGCCTTGGGAGCTGCACGGTGGGAGGGAGACAGGCAGCAATGGGGCCAAGGGCAGGTGTCGAGGTGAGGCTGTGAGTGACACTCCCCAAAATAGTGTGGGCTCACCTGGACCCACCAAATGGGACTGCCTTGTGGCCCCGTTGATGCCACCATGTACCCCCACAGCTCTGGTCCATCTCTGCACCAGAAGAGATGCCAGACCTGCTCTAGGATCAACAACAGTGCAGAGGAGCAAGGCCCCGTGTCAGGATGAAGGCCACGGCCTCAAGATTGGTCTGGAACCATCAGGGCAGGGGACAAAGGGATGTCCCAAGCCTGGCTGCCCCATCCCTCAGAGGCTGACATCCCACAGGAGCCCACACCACGGAGATGTGGGGCGCTGCTGAAGCCAGCACGCCTGGGGGCAAGCAGGGGAGCACAAGAAGCGTCCAAAGTCCGGCAGGGTTGGAGCAGCCCCGCGGTGCCCAGCCCGGCCCAGGCGCTCCCGTTGAGCCCAGCAACGGCTCATTAATCACTCGGCACCACGGCGGGATGGAGGCCCTGCCTGCCGCCGCCAATCCCCGCGCCGTTACCACAGAAACAACCCTCACCCTGCACAGGCTTCAAAGGGTTTTGTGCGTGTGCCTGTGTGTGTGCTGCTCCGGCTCCCCCCTCCCCTTGTTGTTTTTTGTGTGCGTGAACGCAAGAAAGAGTTGGGTTTTTTTCCTCTTTCCCGGGAAGGGTTTGGCACCAGGGCTCAGATCATGTGAAAAGCAAGGGCAGGATAGACAGATAGACAGACAGATGAAGCAGGAGGACCAGCCACGATAGCCCAAAGGCTGGGGGGGGGGTCTTCTGAAAGGAGAAGGGTTGGGGGGCATGGAGGCAGCTGTGGTGCTAACGAGTCAAAAATAAATATTTATATGGGTAGAGTTTTAAAACCCTATTTTGCATCGTTATAATAAATTATTCATCTGCCTGTTTCTCCCTGCCCGCCTCTCGTGGTAGGGAGCTGTGAAAGGGGATGATGCTGCAGGGTGAGTGAAGGGGGTCATGGCTGACCAGGACCCTGGACCCCTCCAGCACCCCAGGGAGAGGAGGCAGGGAAGCAGGGACAGCACAGATGTGGCTGGACCCCAACACAACCATGGCAGTGCCAGATGGGGAAGGGTGAGGAGAGGTGGGTGTCAGGAACAGACAGCTGAAGGTGCCCAGGGGACTGCACAACCTCCCAGCCAGCAGTGTCGGGAACAACGTGGCTGCTCATGTGCTTGCTTTGGATGGAGCCCTCTGTGAGTTTTGGGCTCCCTAATTTTGATTTTGGCAAAGACAGCAGTTTGGCTGGTGCCCTGCAGTGTCCTGCTGAGGAGGTGGGGATGGGGAGCTCTGCAAGGAGTCCTGCTTCCCTGACTCCCCCAAATCCCTGGCTTCCTGCATGTCCTGGTGTCCCACTGAGGGTGGGCACACACCTGCTGGCAGTGCTACAGCTCCCATCCCTCGTGTCCCCACTCTCACAGTCAGCCCAAGCGCTGAGCCAAAGGGAGCCCCACACCACCACCAGCTGAGACAGGAGCCATCAGTGCCCTCCCATCTCCACCTGTGCACTGGCAGTGCCAAACACATCCCTCTGCAAAGCTGGCAGCAGCTTCCCATGGAGGGCCTTGAGCAGCACCTCTGAGCCTGCCCCCTTGACCCTTCTGGCTGTACCAAATTGTTTGTTTTGATCACTTCTGCACGTCCCAGTGCTCTGATGGCAGCTGCCATTGCCTCCACCAGTGTATGGGGTTTGAAAGAACCACCAAGCACCAAGGAAAGGTTTGGGGAGGAGAGCCTTGCCCTGACTATTTCCAGGCTTGCTGCAATTGCATTTGCCAGAACTGCTGCAACAGAGACAAAAAGCAAGGATAGAGAAAGGCATGAGCCTGGTTGAGCAAGCCACGAAAAGCCCCTTGCTGGAGGCTTCCAGCACACGGAAGGGAAGGTAAGAGGGCTGAAGAGGATGAAAAATGATCTTCTGGATCACCCCACTATCCCTTGACTCCCAGCCTCTCTTGACACCCACTCATCTCACCTGCCCTTCCAGTGACTCCCCAGCAGCCTTCTCTGGTGCTACACCCCCAGGATATCTGAACATGAAACCTAAATCTCTCTTGTACTACAGTTTAAGCCCATAATTTCTTGTCCTACCCACCACAGGACATGCAGAATCGTTTATTCCTGTCCTGTTTGCAGCAGCCACTGACATATTTTTGAAGGCTGTTATCACATTTCACCTTCAGTCTTAGACCTTTTCATGAAAGATGGAACAGAAACACAAGTTTGTGATGGGGAGGAAGGACAGAATAACAAAGAGGTTTTTCTGGATCACACGCAGAAACCAGGAAAGGCAGGGAGCCAAGGAATGAGCAAGGAGAAGCCAGTAACACCCTGAAGGATCTTCAGTGGAACCAGCCAAGCCCAGAACACAAAGGGAGATGCTGGAGACAGCAGGGAGGAAAAGTGAGGGGATACCTGGACAAATACCTGGACAAAATGGGCCTGGGATTCCCATGCAGGTTGTTGTGGCAGTGCCCAAAAGGGGTGTTGGACTTGGCTACAAGCAGGAGAGGAGCCAGCTCGACTTACATCTGATGGTACCAGTATGAATGGCAGGTAATGTGCCAGCTTGGCCCTAAGATGCAAGGAGGACAAGAGACATGAACAACAGACACACAACAGTGTGTTCCAATATGCTTATCGTGCCTTTGCACGGCTGCATGTGTCAAAAGTACTTACGAGAAGGAGATAATCTAATTTGATAAGGGAGAGGGTAGAGGAATGACACTGTGGGCACAGATATCAGGAGCAGGAAACAAAGGAGAGACTTCGGCAGGCAGCTGCTACAGACCCCCAGGACTGGAGGAGAGAAAGAAAGAACAAAAAGATTCCTGAACCAACTATCAAAGAGCTCACAAACACAGGATATTTGTACTCAGGGGGCACTTTAACCACCCAGACATCTGTTGGGCGACACACACATCAAAACATATCAGAATGGTTCCTTCGTTATGTAGAGGACAATTTACAGATGAAGGAAGTAGAAAGGCTCCACAAATCTACTCACCAATAAAAAGGCACTGTTCAAAAAGCAACCTTAATAGGGGAAGTTTGGAGCCTGTGATCACAAGCACAAACCAGGGCACGGCAGCACAAGACGCTTCACAGCAGCCATGCTGGAAGAGGAGCTGAGGGACAGGCAGGAGCAGGAGCTGTGCCTGTGCCCTACAAGAGCATGGCTGTTGATAAGGGACAGGATAAACTTCCCAAATGTGATGGAAAGAAAAGAAGCAGAAAGAGCAGCCCTTTGTGTCAGAGACAGCTCTGAATGCAGGCTGTGGACCCAGTGAGCAGGGGAGGCTGTGATCCCACCCGGGCTGGCAGCTGCAGTGTGTCTCAACATTCCTAAAGGCAGGCTTCTCCCAGGTTCTCAGGGAGGTAAAGGCAGGAGCAGGCAGCTTGTAGAGCTCATCTCTGAACAGCAAGAATTGCCATGCCTGTTGCATGAAGAAAACCCCTCCTGCACACCACCACAGGAGCTGAGCACCTCCAAACACCAGGATGCCTCTTAAATATTGCCCCTTGGTCCCTCTAACTCTGTGCCAAAAGCAAAGACAAGATCTGAGTTCCAGGAGCCACAGCTCCAGCACAAGGTCAGTGTGCTGCTGTGGTTCCCCCACAGAGGGACTTTTCTGTGCTACTGCATGGAAAGGAGTTTCACAACATCGAGCACAAGAGACACAGAACGCTCTTACACAACTTGGAGATGCAAAAGTCCACAGATCTGACAAGTCCTACGGCAGCAGAGGGGGTTTCCCAGCACACAAGGCCCTTTGGCTTCTAGAAACAAAAGTAACTTTGTCTATGAACTCCTGGAAGAGGTTGAAAAAGATCTGGCTTCAACCTAATTATCCATGTTCCATGGAGAGAGCCAGGCTTGCGGAGGGCACAGGCAGCAGGAGACTGCCCAGGGTCCCCCTGCCCTGGGGTACGTGGCCCCCAGCTCTGGGCAGCCTTTCCTGTCCACCCCCAACCAGATATGGCAGCTTGGAAAGGCTTTGGCACTCCATAATGGGCTTCAAAACTAACCAGGTTTTAGAGGTGTTCTGTGTTTAAAGATTAAAACAGTGAACGACTTGAAGTGCCTAAAATACACCTGAAAATCTGGCTCTTTGACCCAATTTAAAGTTTCACCGCAGGAAGTGGGAAGCTGCATGAGCCTCCATTTCCCCTCCAGAGTCACCTGGGAAATGAAGGGATGTGTCATCCCCTGCTTCCCACACCAAGAGCAAGGACCTCCTCAGCCTTCACAGTTACCTCCAAGCAGATGCAAAACTGGAGATCTGCAACTTCAAATGCCCTAATTTAAAAAAGACTATTATCACTGGGGACAGGAAAAGCTGCCTGCTTCTTTCCATGTTTCCAAAGTTGCTTCCCACATTTTGGCCTTAGCTGGAGTGCAGTTTCCTGTTTCACTTATAAAAATGTAGCTTCTGGTATACAAGTGTCCAGGGTTCACAGGTGCTGGTTTTGAAGTGCTTTGGAAAAATACAGCTATTAAAATAGGAAGGAAAACAAAGTAGCAGCAGCCATACACTACCACCCTTGTAGGGAACTACCCTGGACATCTTGTTTCTTATTTATTAAAATAAAAAAAAAATAAGCAACCCAACATTGCTTTCCAGGCCTGAAACACTGATTTGGTTATGACATGTGTCTATTTATCAGGAGAAAAGCTGAATATTTCCACTATCACAAGATTATTGCCAGTGCTTAGATTTTTTTCCCTAACCTCCAGCTAAAATCCTTTGAAAATGGAATGGCATACAAAATACGCTGCCTGACTCTCAGAGTTGGAGCCCACCCCCCCTTTCTCCCAATAAACAATTTTGCATATATTTAAACCTCCTTTCTCTGGTTTCCCAACTCCTCCACCCTCCCCAGCAAAGAAATTACAAAAATCCGTCATTTCTCTCTTTTCCCCTTGCACCTCCATCTATCAGCGTTTCAAAGGCAGTCTCCTCGAATGCCGAGCAGAGCAGGAGATGGGCAGCAGTAATGGGAATGTGCTCCTGACTGTGCAAACCCACACAGAGAGTGAGGACAGGAGAGACTGCATTTGCATACATATTAAACGAGAGCAGTAAAAAATGCAGACGTGCAAACCATTTGGACATGGCTCGGCTCGGCGATGCGCCCTGCAAGGGAATCAATCTTGTGCGTTCTTAAAGGGAAAAACCTGTTATGGAGAGAAAAGCAAAGCCCAGAGACGTCCGCCCGCAAACACTTGTCAAGGTTTCAGGACAACCTGACCTTCACAGCCGTGCAAAGACTGTTGTGAAGGAGGGTGAGGTCCCAGAGATGTCCAGCTGCTGCCCTTGCTGTGGTTCCAGCCAGGCAGACTGGTGCCTTTGGTCCTCTTCCCATTATCACCAATGGGAGGAGAGCTGGTGAGATCCCCAATGCCAGCCATGCTTGCACTTGAGCTGAAGCAAGATGTTCTGACAGTAATCAAGCTCTCAGGTGACGGCAGCACAGAAACATCCCCGAAACAGCCTGAGCTAGGCTCCATGGAAGAAATAAGTGATGCCTGAATGTGCTGAAGAAGTCCAACCTCTGCATCCCAGTACCTTTCTTGACTGAACAGTGACATCCCTCTTTAGATCTGGATGATCCCAGATATGGGGAGCTCCAGAAAGCAAGGCCAAGCTCCAGACCAAGGCCAGCCTGGAGGGCATGACTCCCAGAATGGCTCTGGTAAAAAGTTTTGAGTATCTCTTTGCTGGATCCATGGATTTTCACCTGCACCCTGCCACTGCTGCTTGACTGACCCACAGGAGTCGCAACATGAGCACTGCACACGCGAGCTTCTCCCATGGTCAGGTTCTACCTTGCCCTGGAATGACCCAACCCAACCTCACCTTCACTTGTCCCAATGCCCTGGTTAAGGATGTTCCCAAGATAGGATGTTACACCCAAGACAACAAGTAAGTACAGTGGAGCTTACGTAGTAGATCATTCCAAAGTGTCTGCAAGGATACGGATCTAACGAGGCAAATCACGCAGGCAAACCTACTGATCTCAAAGTCTGCAGGTTCAGATGCATAAAAAGTGCAAAATCAGTAACTTTTATATTGCCACTCAAGGAACCACAAAGATAAAAGCAATATTCTGGGAGTGAAGAAGCCATGAATATTTCTCATCTGCACTTATAAGGGATATTTGGGACCAACGGCTTGATTCTGCGTTAGCCTTGTTCAAATGAGATAATTTACATTCCCTGCCGGCTGAAAACAGGCTGTCAAGGTATTTACTTGTGTCAGGTTTCACTTCCCAGCCACAGCACTAAAACCCACTAGGTGCACATGGAGAGCAGAGGTCCAGGACCAGGAATGGCAAGGGGAGTCCAGTGGGGACACCCTGACATGGTGCAAGCTCACAAAGTGCAAATGTTCTGCAGAGAATCATGCTGTGGTCTATCAGCAGCTGCTGCTTTGCATCACATTCTCTCAGCTTCTCTCTGCAAGGGTCCCTTCTGGAAAACCAAGAACTTGCAAAGTTCAGCTGTCCATCCCTGAAGATCCCAAGGCTGCAGACAGACAACTGGACACACCTGCCCACCGAGCCTCACTGTCCTGCAGGGTTTGGCCCCTCTGCTCCTGTGGGAAAGGCTGTTTGGAGCCTGCCTTCTCCTCCCTTGTCCAGCTATCCCCTGCTATGGCCAGATCTAATCTAACCACCTGCTTCTCCGTGGCTGACTCACCCTCATCTGCCTTTGCACCTACAGCCCAAAGGACATGCAGGGGAACACGCTGCCAGATCTTCCCCATCAACCTCCAGAAACATCCCTTTTGCCAGGTCCAGCAAGCCCAGGATAGCAAAGCAGTGCTCAGCTATCTTCTGCTCCCTGCCACCCTCCAGCTCCTCTAAACCAGGCACTTTTGGGGTGGGAAGGCAAACAAAACAGGCTTCCCAGTAGCCTTTCCAGTGTGGATTCTCTGGTGTCTCATAAGGGTTGAGTTCCCATGCAGCTATCGAGCGCTCGACTCTCTCTTTACCCACCCACCCATTTTCACAAGGCTTGTGGGAGCCACACAAGAGCTCTTTCCTTCAGCCAAACGTAATTGGAACTCGTCGCTGGGTAAAAAACAGGGGGAGGCGGGAACAAATGGAGAGAGAGAGAAAAGGAGAGACACGTATGCACACATGCACAGGCTGGATCACAGAGGGCCTATTCCCTTAAAGAAAGGGGAAAAAAAGAAAGAGGGAAAAAAAAAAAAGAACAAAACAAAACAAAGTAAGACTACAGTGGCAATGTGCACCAGCTGAGCTGTTGACTTGCTTGTGTGCTGCACAGTCCCACCCCTCCGCCTCAGCTGCTGGGGATTTACAGGCACAAACAATCTGGGAAGGGTTGGTTCATCTCTACATGGGGGTTTCTACAGCTCCCTACACAACACCAGCTCCCCTCCCAACAGCAAGGCACAATTTGGAAACATTTTGGGCTGTTAACTATATTCGGATTGAATTTTTTTTTTTTTCAATAGAAACGGTCCTGTGAAAGGGCAGTGGGTGAGAATCTCACAGAGGGAACTCGGGGATTTCCACCCAGAAACTGTCCCCCTGCCTTGCCAGAGAAACATGAAGGCAAAAGAAAGTGGTTGACAAAACAACAGAAAAACAACTTATTGAATTTCTGTCACTAGACAAGTATAACTATATTAGTGATTGTGTCAATATTAAGCTGATATCAAAGGTGATTAATTTGATAATTGCCTGTGCAGAGGAAAAAAAAACACAATCAAGTATATTGCCACTGGCATCTGAAACACCTCCTTTGGTTAAATTAATTTCCTTTTTAACTTCATTTGAGTTAATAGGAAAGTTATGGTGTAACCATAACCCAGAATCACACTCCCCCTTTTATTCCTTTTTTGACTGACCTTATTTTCACGTTGGCCCAAGAGCCTGGAGGAACCAAGGGCTTTGTTTGTCAGTTTGGAAAAGTTAAGAGATAGAGAAATTAAAACTGTTTTGCTGAAAAACTTGTCCACAAACCTCCCCAGTGACACTGAGTGCCACCTCCCACGTGTGCCAGGTCCTCTGGCAGGACAGCATCCCAGCAGTAGTCAGTGATGTCAAACTCACCCCGCAAATGGCCCCAAATGACATTTTTAGAGAGGCTCTGTTATCTGAGACTACAAAATTAGCACCATATAACAGCCTTGGTCTGCAGGACTGTTCCTGCCAATGTCAGTGGTGGTGCTGTAGAAGATCAAAGGCAAAGCACAGTCCTGCAGCAACAGAAACGTTTTGGCTGGTGGGAGAACATGGGGGGAGCACAGCAAAGCCAGCAGCAATCCCTTCCTTGGGCAGAAGAAGCCCCGGTGAGCCCCAGAAAGCAAAAAATCATTCCTTCCATTTGCTTAAATCAGGCAACTCATGCACAATTCTTCAGGAATATTCAAGAGATTTATCTAGAAAATCAGCACTAAAAGCATTGACCTTCTGCCAAAGAGTTAACAGCCCTGAGAGCGAAGCCGAGGCCTCGCTCTTGCTGCGAGATTTCTCCCAGTGACACCACGTTCCCACTTGGAGACAAGTTTCTTTGTTTGCTTTTCCCCAGTTATATAAGGGACATAAATTTTTCTTGCAGAGAGAACTCCAGGCAATCTGCATCTCCCTCAAAGTCTGCATCTCCCTCCAAGGCTTCTCACTATGTTTCGGCTTGAACACTACTGCTGTTGCTGCAGTTTTCCAGCTCCTGCCTGTGTCTGCACTAAACCCTCTCCCCTGCCCCAGGAAGCAAGAGCCTGCTCGAAACTCAGCTCCCCATCAGGTGTAATCCCACAGCATCAGCCAAAGCACCTTGACACCCTCCCATTCCCTGCCTGTGGCATCCTGAAGGAGAAGACATGAGCACAGGCAAGCTACAAAACCTTGGGCCAGCACAAAGCTGTGTCCAGGGACTCTCCCCTGTGCAAGAGCGTCTCAGTGGAGATGAGACTGCTGCCTTGCAGCTTGACTCTTTTCCAACTGCAATCCTCCAGCCCCTGGCTTTGCTCTCCCAGCAGGTCCCTGATCCCCAGCCCCATCACTCAGCACTGCAGGAGCGAGGCAGGGGAGGCTGTGCCGGGAATTTCGCAGCGCTGGGGCGAGGGCTGGGTGCTCTCGGCCGGCCAGCACCGCATTGCACACATACCAGCAAACCTCAGCCCGGCAGCCCCGGAAGGGCAACAGGCAGCCAGCAGCAGCTCCCAAGCCAGCGAGGAAGCCTTAACCCCTTCCCTGCTGTGGCCAAAAGGCTTCTCAAGAGTCCAGAGGCAGTGGGAGAGAGGAATCCACTCTAAAATCAAGCATCTAAATGCAGCACCACTCCCTCCCTAAAAAAAAAGCCCAGCAAAACCCTAAAAAAATCCCTGGGAATGCAGCCCTCCTCTTCCCCTTCCCATGGCCTGATGGAGAGGCAGGGGACCTTCCTGAGCCCTGGCCAAAAGCCATCAGAGCTCCCAGCAGCCAGCACAGCCCCAGGCACCGCACAGCCGGATGTCCCCTGCCATTCACAGCCCCATGTCCTGGATGATGGAGGGTCCTGTGGGGGACCCGGGGACAGCCACAGCCTGGCAAGGCTTATTGTGCACCCCGAGAAGGGGAATGTTGAGTCTTTCCATTCACACCATTTAAAATCATGGTGCTGAGGGGAGTTTCTCATCAACACCACCAGAGGAGAAATCTCTCGAGGTGAGGTTTGGCTCCAAGGTCTGTCAGTGTGAACTCCCCATGACCCAGAGGCAGGATTTGGCACATGGCTGCTTGCACCCATCCATAGCCAGCGACAACCTTGAGTGCCCAGAGGAAGCCCAGTGGTCGTGCCTCTCCCCAGCCCCTTTCTCAGCCTGGTTCCTCTTGATCTCCTGATCTCTTGGTCCCCCAAAGAGATCTGGTCTCTGCCCTCCCGCACAAGTCGGTCCCTGAGAGCCGGAGCAGGAGAAGGTGGCACAGCACCTCCAGAGCTGGCACCAGCACATCTCACCTCTGAAAAAACAGCAACCAGGTGTTACATCAACCCATGTGAATGGACTAAAAAATGCCTGTGCCACCCCACTTGGAAATCAGCTTGGTCTGAGCAGTCTCCAGACAGCTGCAACAGCTTAAAAGTCCCATTTATGGATCCAACACAACAGCAAATGCTTTTCCTTTTTTTCTTCTTTTTTTTTTCTTTTTTGGACTAAGGGGAAAAACCAGACAAAGCCCTTTCCAGCACAGGTAGGATCACTGAAACCCAGGGCTGAGCAGGGGCTTTGGCAGGCGGAGAGAACAGAGGCTCAGGGGCAGGGGGTGTCAGCCAGCCCCAGTCCAGGCTGCCTTCCCAGTGGAGATCGGATCTCCCACACCGATACTCAGCCCTGCTCGGCTCCCTCCAGCACCAGTCCCATCAGATCAGGCCCAACAGGATTAACCACATATCACAGAGCCAACAAAAGGCAGATTTACCTTTTAAAAAGAAACACACACACACACACACACACACACACACACACACCAAAGTCCATGTTAAAGGAATTGCCTTGGTTCAAAAGCTGCTTCCAAATTTAGGTTTGCTAAAATTAAAATTTCATATTTTTAATAGAATAGAATTAGACTCTTCATGATAGATTAATAATCAAAGGCCCACAGAAATGTTTCCATAAACGAAGTTTTCTAATTCCAAAGGAAACCATTTGTTTAAAAGAAGCAAGTGTTCCCCTGCAGAGCTGGAACTTCAGTAATTGCAGCATGATGATAGAAAATGGGGCTGGATAGCAAAAATAACTTAAAACTATTCTAAACAACCATGACGCTGAGTCATCTGTTTCAAAGTCCAAATGAAGCTATCCCAGTGACAGGGCCCACAGAAAATGCTAAGGTGCATAGTTAAAAGGGGAGGGAAGAAACAAAAACAAACAGTAAAAATAGTACAAATTCCTTCAGATACTACTTGTGACAAAAGATGAAAGCTGGGATTTTCACCCTCTTTTGAGCATCTAAACTGCACTGAAGCTCAGGGTTTCATCACACCAGGCATCCCCAACACAACAGTACCATGGATGTACAACCAACACCAAATACTGGAGCTTAATGTTCCTCTAAACCAACTTAAGGAAAAATAAAAGCACTCTCTCCTCAGCTGGTATCAGCCAGTGTAACCCCACGAAGAACAGGAGAAGGAAAGACCAAACTCTGATCTCTCGATCTTTTGTACTCCAGCCTCACTTGTATACACTGCTATCACATTACACAGTGTGTAAGTTGCTGTATGAATGGCAAGGTGCCACCGGCATAAATACATTCATATCTGGAGAAAGGATCAGTCTGCATGTCAGGATCTTCATTAAAAACGAGTTTGTAAGCACTTCCCCTCATTCTTTTGATTCATTTCCACAAAAACAAAAATGTATCGTTGCGTCAAAGCTGCAAGGACGCCCAACACGAGACTGGACCAAGCGCTTGGTGCTTCAGACCAAGTCAGCTGTGCTTCCAAGGCACTCCAGCTTTCCCAGGCTCATCCAGGTGTGTGTTTACAGCACTGGTATCTGATCCTGGTAACCAGCTTGATCTAATGATGGGTAGAGCATGTGCTCACTCGAAGAGAGACAGAGCTTGGCAGATCTGGTCTTATCCAACACACCAAGTCCTTTATGCCCTGCTACCAAGATTAATTTAAAGGTTGTTTCAGGTAGATATGGGCACACCAGACACAGGGTTTGCCCACACCAAGTTTACAATATGGCATTCAACTGGAATTCACCTCAAACCAGCATGCTGTGGAAGGTGGTGCTTCCAGAGCTGCATCATGGGCAGTGCATCCCTCTGTGTGTGAGCAGCCACAGGCAGAGCAGAGCAGGAGCCTCCTCCACTGTCCCCCCATGCCCTGGGGCACTGTCTTGTGGCTGGGACTCAAGGACAATTCAATCCCCTCAGGATTTCACAAACAATCGACAAAAGCAGGAACCCAGGAAGGAGGTGACAAAATGATGTGGGAACAAGCAGCCTGTTACAACAGAGGGACAAGTGACAGGGACAAACCTTTCCCCATGCACGCTCAACAAAGGCCTGCAGGAAAGCTGGTGGTCATCCCCCCTGTCAGCACCTCCCTCTCCAACAACTGTTTCAGACTTCCCTTCTCCTTCTGCAAAAGATCCAACTACCTTAAATTCTGCCTTGTGCTGCTGTAACGAGGGAGGGCTCTTGCTTGCTGCTTACTGATGAGGAACCAACATCCAAAAAAAAAGAGCATGGATCGAAGGCAGTCTGAGAGAGGGAGAAGGGAGAGGCCATAGCTTTTATCAGGCCAGCTGACAGAGCCAGAAAAACAACAGCCTGGATTTTGGGCACAACTGGCTTTCTTTAAGGTTTGTCTATGTTGTAGGCAGGAGAAGCCTGTAGTTTAAACAGGGTGTTCCAGGTTTTTTTCCTTGGCTGCACCCTGAGTTAAAAACACCACTGGCTGAAGGGCTGGAAAAAAGCAAGGAGTTCAAACAGAAAGGCATCCAGGAGGGGGATTTCCGAAAAGGTGGGGAAGAAACCATCAAAGCAAGATTTCCAAGGAGGTTGGCATTCTTTGGGAAGGGAAAGTTTTCCAAGATCTGACTCCAGGACCACTTCAAGACAATGATATCCTCTATGTGTGAAGCTGCCTCGGTCTCCACTCCTCAAACACGGATCCAGGGAGGCAGGAGACAGATGGATTAGAGAACTAAGCGCAATGGGAGATCTGATCTTCATGTCCCTTTTACACCACACTCTCATTGTGAAGAAGTCATAAAGCAAATCATCCCTTAAGCTAATATATGAGTATTTTAACTCTTATCTTTTCTCAGCAAGAAAGGGACTCAACACATGGAGAGCCAAACTTTGCACCTTGATCACCACAATTTGATCCTCCATCTCCCAACAGCCAGGCAGGAAGACTGTGGGCTTCATCCCAGGTCACTGATAGAGCATGGAAGAACCTTCCACATCTGATGTTACAGCATCCTCCAGGCTTTGTGCAGTCTCCAGCAGTGCTGCCTTTGGGGGCCAGATACCTGCTGGGTCTAATGCCTGGCTGGGGAGATGAAGATCTCTTCTTTTGATGAAAGAGCAAAAGAGGATGAGTTGCTTCCTAATGATAAGCAGGGTGTAGATTTGCCCAGACTCTGCTCCCTCTCATGCCTAAAGTACATCCTAGGATGATGTCTCTAATTCTCAAGTCTGGCAGTCTCCAAGGTGCTTGTCTTCTGGCTGCCCCAAGAAATGAGGCAGCACTTATCTGTCTTTTGCAGATGGGTCACTAGAGGCAGAGAGACAAAGCCCCAACTTCCCTTTACACAAACTCCTCAAGGCACCAGGTTTGAGGATTTCATGGTGTTCAGGCACCTGAACCTGGGCCCAGTGTCACAGAGAGCAAAGAACCAACTTCAAAATCCCGGAATCAGGGTCAGAGGCCCTGACTACTGTCCACCTTTGCCACATCCTGGTCAGCTGCAATTGCTCTCCTAGGTTTCATCCCAGCCTTCATGCTCTGGACTGCCTCAGAGAAGCCTCTGTGCTGCTGACAGAACAAAATTCAGCCTTTGATGCCATTGGCACTTTCTCCATTAGTTGCTTTGAAGATTAGGGCCAGAGCCTTAAATTGGATTCTGAAGCTGATGGGGAGCCAGTGGAGCAGCTTGAGCTCCTGGTGGCCCAGCCCTTTGGGGAGGTGGGTGATGGTGCTCTGCACCACCTGGTCCCACCACACTGTTTCTACTTTCAGCTTCTGCTGCACTGCACAGAAGCGCAGCCAGCTTGAGCCAAGCCATGGCTTCAATACAGCAGACAAGATTGTCCCCATGCTGGAGGGAAGAAGGCAGTGATTTTGGAAACAAGCATTGCCTGGCCAACATGGCTAGCAAAGAGGCTGGAAAAATTGGGATTCTCCAAACCACACCTACGGTTCATGGCAGCATAGAGACAACAGAAAGAAAAATGTCACTGCAGATTTCAAAGCCTCATGTTTTCCAGCCTGCTTGCCCTCCATCCTCAGCTGAACGAAGCTGCTCATACCTGCATCCCACAGCAACAGCAGCTCTAGTGATTGTGCCAGCTGGGAATGAGAAATGTGCCCATGGCATCTCCATCTCCCCTGCTGGTGGGGAGTCCCTTTCTTCCCATCACACAGTGCTGCCTGACCAGTGGATGATGGGCAAAGCAAGAGGGGGAAGCAGGCAACATGTAAGCCAAGAGCATCAGGAGCATCAACAGGAGCCCAGAGTGGGAGCACACAGCTTTGTTTTGGCATGATTTTGTTCCTCTATGTTTTTCACTGGAGCAGTTCTTATGCACAAAGGAACCATCTTTGCTGTAATCTGTTCAATTTCAGCACTAAATAGTGCCTGCAGAGTTCTGCACACAGAGCTCAAGCTCTAGACACTCAGCAAAACACCCATCCCCAACCACATCCCCTCCTTGGCCCTCCATGGAGCAGCACACCTGGGTTTCACCCACACCCACCACCCAACAGCATCCCCCAGGATGGGGGGGTCCCTTTGCCCAGATTCCTTCAATGTCTTTGGAGACTGGCAACTCAAAATGGTGCAGAGAAAGGAGAAATAAGGATCACAAAAAGCCACAGCTCCTCTCCCCAGTGAAGTTGAATCCCCAAGCGAGGAAGGAGATCCATGCACACCAAACTTGCTTCCAAAGCATCTCCCTCCTCCAGGAGCCAGGGCACAGGGGCAGCAAGACACTGTGTGCCGTGAAGTGACACACATCGAAGGAACATGTGGCTCAGTCACAGCAACTTTATTAATTTAAGTTAATTTCCTGCAGTTCTGTCTTAGTTTTCCAGCAGATTCAGGACTTAAAGGTTAAAGCATAACCTTGTCTCAGTAGCTTGCTATTCGCTCCATGCAAATGTCTACCTACAGCCTGGTAATTACATGCATTTCCACAGAGCCAATCCGCCGTCAGCCTGACAGATACTGATCTTCCCGTTTTATTTTTAGCTCTGTGCTTCCCCCTCTAGATGCAAAAAAAAATTCTGTTTGTTCCATCTTTTGCTGCAGCCTCTTTTTTCCCTGGCTCACCAGCCAGCTCCCGGCTCAGCCAGGCTAGAGCAGGGAGCAGCACGGGGCTGCAGGCTGGGCAGGCAGTGGGCTCCTGCTGGGTGTCCTGCACGGGTCCCCACCACGGTGACAGTGGGCAGCCACCTCCTTTGGGGTCACCCAGGGAATTTGTCACCTCCAGCAGCAAGGGGTGTTTGAATAGGAAACTGAAGTGAGACATAGACAGTCCTTTGTAGGGGAGCTGGACACTTTTTCCTGGGGACATATCCTGGCCTCACACATCCAACTGAGAGAAAAGGGGTCAAATCTGGCAAAATTCAGCCCATGTGCCTCTGGCTTTCCAAGTACAGGATTTATCACCTTGCAGAGATGGGTGGCTTCCCCCATTAGCCACCCCATTGGGGCCACCCAGAAAGAGGAGGCAATGCCAGGAGGGCAGGCACCCGAGGCAGGTCACCCACACAAAGACAAAGCTTGGTTGACATTTCCAACCCCTAAAACGGGCACACATGAAACCAAATGGATCTGGTGCCACTGAGGCCAGTGTGCTGCTCTCCTTCATGAGTGGCTCCTGTGACTCTGGGGAGGAGGCAAGGTGTGCAAACCACTAGAAATCAGTGTCCTCCAGAATTTTAAATCTATGGGGCAGCCTCCCACCAAAGGCTGATTGTAAATCATGAGACTTGGAAGAAAAGGGGATCACATGGTTCTTTTTTGCCTTTCCTTTTGGAAGGAGTCTGGGAATGGGGGTGGATTGGGCTTTCAGGGTGAGGTCTGCATGCCTCTCTTCCACCCTCTCTCTCTCAAATACATAATATAGATTTAAACCAGAACAGATTTGTACAAACTTTAGTCATGTGAAGGGGGGGAAAGGCACTGAACATCAGAAGTGAGAGGAGGAGAGCCCTGGCAGTTGGTACTCCAGCACACAGGGCAAACCCACCATGGCCAACCTCAACTGTGGGCCACGGGGTGCAGCTCAGGGACATTAGGGGGTGAAAAGTGTCTGAACAGAGAAGAGAAAGAAAACCTGTATGCAGGGAAGCCACATTAAAAATGTATTAGGAATCTTTCTAGATTAAATAGCTGAAGTGAAGGAGGAAAGAGGAGCAGGAATGGGATTGAGTAGAAGGAAGGGCCAACCTGTATGAGCTTCCAGTAAAAGCCAGCAGAGCTGGAGCTGATGCATCTCCCCAACTCTATGGACACTTGTCCAGGGCTCATCCCTGCATTGGCTACCTCAGCCACATGGGAATCAGAATTGTGACTCCTACCTGCAGAGAAAGGATTGCTTGTCTTGTTATTCTTCCAAGGATCCTCCTTGTCCCAACATCATTAAAAAATAATAAAGAAATTACCCCTACATGGTTTTACATTTCCAAGGGAATCTCTTCAAACCTCATCAGCAGTTCCCCTCTTTTGAATTTGGTAACAAATGAAGCACACAACACTGAGAAGCTCCTTGTCCAACATTCTTCAAACATTTTCAATAGGCTTTCTGGGGCAGTTAGAGGGAACAGGGCTTTTATAGAGATCTGGGCAACACTGTCCCAGTTTTCCCTTCCCACAGCTCCAAACATGAAGGTCAATCTAACACAACCAGGGGATCAGGAGCCATCCCAGCAAGTGACAGGGATGACAAAGCAGGGAGTGGGGAGGGAAAGGTCCTTCACCCATTACAGAATGATAGCCAACGAACAGAGATTGTGTTATTCAGCCCACAAGCCAGGAATCAAACTCAGATTCCAAAATCCTATCTTTCTGCACCAAAATAAACAAATAAACCAACTAGCCAACCTGCCTCCCACCAAGGAGGAGTTGGGGAACTCCAAGGGAGCTTTCCCACCCTCTGCACAGCTGCAAGCCCTGGCTGAGCTCCGCAAGAACCAATTCCTCTAAAAACAACAAGTTTAGCCAAAGGAATTCAGGGCAAGCAAAGAGAAAAAGGCTGAAGCTATCCCTTTACCATGTTCCTGCAAAACACCTTTAAATATGTGATCTTTGCATAATTGTGTTTAAAACAACTCAAACCTGGCACTGCCAGCCTGTCGTTGGAGAGTCACTCTTGCTGCTGGCTCGTTCACTGGGATTTGTAACTGTTATTCAGTCTCCATTTTCCTTTCTGTGATTCAGTCCTACTGCTCCCACCTTCACTTGAAATTTGAAAGGCTGGGTGCCACCAAATCCCTTTCTTTGCCTTTACACCCTTCTTTTCTAGACAACAGTGACAGTCTCTGCCACACATCATTTCACCAAGGACTGCACCAAGGGCTGCAGTTGGTCTCTTGCATCTTGGACATCCCTGCAAAGTAACCAGCCAGCAGAATCCAAGGCTTTAACTCCTATAACCTTTCCTCTTGCACTTACCCATCAGGCTCCATGTCATTGCAGTACTTTACTCCAAATCCTTTCCCACTGGGTTTGCACTCAGCTGTCATTGTAGTGCCCAGACTTGAGCACTGGAAAAGTGCTGTGAGCACAAGCAAGAGAGAAGGAACCAGGACAGCGTCTCCAGGGCTGTCTGACACGTGGCCTCAGCATCTGTTGCCCCAAAAATATCAAATGGCAAATCTTACACAAGATGCACACAACAGAAGGTTCTGTGACCACAACTGGCTTGAGATGGGTCCCCAACAACACCATTTACACCAGTGCTCTGCATTCCTCTGATGACATTTATTCCAAGTCTTCCAGTTCTTCAGCTGCTCTGCAAGAAGATCTTTTCCTCTGGATCTCTGTTGCAGTTACATCCACTTGGCATTTTCCTTGTGGCATGGCTATTTCTGCCCTCTTACAGCAAATCTTCCCAGGCTTTCTCTGTAGTTCTTTCCTCTTTGATTTCACTGGCTTTGTGCATCTAATGAAAACATTCACAATGATGTGGGAGAGGGATGTGAACAGTGACATTGACCATCCTGAGAAAAAGCCCACAATGGAGAATGGGACCCTTGGATTGGTGCTGGGTGCTCCCACCGTTCAGCCTACCCCTGTTCACCCACATTTCATTTACAGGAACTCATGGCAGCTTTCATTCCACGGCCATTCCAGTGAGGCACCCAGAGGCACTGGGCAGAACTGGAATATTGTGTCCTTTAAGTTCCCTTGGGCTGCTCTGACCCCCAGCAAGCACTCACATGTGCCATGCCATGCTTCCCACAATCCTACCACCTCCAACAGATCACACAACACAGGAGCAAATTTTTGACTTCAGGAGCATTGCTGGGAGTGTGAAACAGCAATTCTGCCCCCATGCCAGCCCTGCTCTTCCTACCATGTGGACAGATGGAAATTGCCCAGCCTATTTTCCTACCTCAACCCGCCTTGCCCCAGGCTCTCTCATCCCACCCCATCCCACATTTCTGCTGTGTCCCAGGTGAGACACAAGCCCCCATCCCACAGCAGGGACATCTCTGACCTGCTGGCACAACATCCCAGTGACAGCTACCTGGACTCAACATAAGTCTTTCCTCTGACTTCAACAGCTGCTGGCTTCATTCCCCTGTTCCTCGTGGCCTCTCTATTTCCTCATGGGCTGCTCTTCTATTTGGGAGCTCATGATTGTATCTGACAAGGTCTCCTAATTGTCTCCACTGATTTTACCAGAGACTGATTTTAAAAGCAGCTCAGTAACTTAGTCACTTCAATATCATTGCTGGATTCAGCTCCCTCATTTATTAATGGGCCTACTTTTGCCCTTTTTCCCCTGATATGGTTGCAAAATCCCTTTTTATTTCTCTTAACCCCTTTGGCTAACATTAACAAGCAACAACTCAGTAATATTTGATATTATATGTGTATAAATAAAAGCAGGAAAATATCTTATTCACTCCTGTTATAGCTACTAAAGCAGGCCTAGGGCTCTGGAATAGCAACTTTACTGCATACATTAAATATCTCCATTACTCTATTAATGCCCAGTGTTGGAATTTTATTGGATGGTTTGGGTTATTTACCTTATAAAGTAACATGGGCATCACAAACCATGAAAAGAGTAGTACCTTCTTAGTACCTTCTTCTTGAGTCTGGATCTCCACAAGCCAAGTGAACACAAGACCACAAAAACAAAACCTCATGTGCTACATGTTCTTCCTTCCATGAGAGGGGGAGAGGGGAGATCAGCAGTTATCCAGGCACCAATTTCATTGCATGGTGTTCCTCAGGAGGAAGCTGGACAGGCAATTTGCAAACAGCAATCCCATTCTGCTTTTCTGGGCATGGTGACACAGCCAGCAAGTGTGAGGCACCCTTCATTCAGCTCGAAAGAGGTTTTGGGGTACCCCATCCTCACAGCCCAAATGCACAGGTGACAGGAAAGAAAGGGAATAAAAAACAACGAATACCAAAAAGCAAAAAAAAAAAACAATTTCCAAGGGGAAATGTTAATATTTTGTATTTTCACTGACTTCTCAAACGCAATTCAAATAATGCCTTAAACTATCCGTAAAATTGTAATAACCAAAACCAGTTAGAAAAGTGCCCAAAAACCCCTCTTCCAAAAGTCTTTGAAAGAATTAAAATAATCTAGGTAAGTCAACTCAGTCCTGATGAGAGGCCACCTTCCCTTTGCAGGCTGCACTTTTATTTCCCTGCCTTTAAATTGCTGCTTCGAATTCTCCACAACTTGAATGCTCAGAGACTGGCTCCAGTTCCCTGCAGAGAGATGACCACTGAAACATAGGAGATAACTCAAAAAAAGCTGTCCCAGGATCCTGTCCCCAAATCTCAGTGTTGAAGTGAGGGAGGAAATGCCCAGAGCCAAAACCAGGCACATGTGGTTTAACATCTGCCTCAGTTTCCCCCCACTCCAGCCGGCTCATCCCCAGGGAGAGAAGGGGATGAGCAGGTGGCTGGTGTGAAGTGTCTTTCCCCAGACAAAAACCCTTCCTGGGGGCTGAGAATGTGGCAATGTGAGGGGAAAGGATGCTCAGATCCCACCTCTGCCAGGCAGGGAAGGATCCAGGTGACTGAACTACAGGATGAAATCCTGCCCAGCTCCACAGCATTGAGTGACTGGAGGTAAGCTGAGGCCACTCCCAGCAGGGCTGAGGTGATGGGTGACAATGACATCCCTGACTTCACCCCTGCAAACCCTTCCCACCCACTTTTTGCACAAAACAGGGGGAGTCCGGAGTTTTCCCATCATCCTCTGCCTCCCTTCTTTAAGTGCAAAAAAAATTCCCACCGGCACCTCTATTTAAACCCAGCCCAGTCCAAGCAGGATGCCCTGGGTGGGATTTCTGTCGGGGGGCTGTGATTTTGGGCAGCAGCAGGGAGGCAGCAGCACCTGCTGCCAGCCAGCCCCGAGCCTGCCCGCAGACCGCAGGCAGCGGAGGGAGGGAGGGAGGGAGGGCGAGCAGGCTCCCCTTGCAAAGTCTGTCCTGTGCTGTCTAATAACACAAGGTGTCATTGTATACCCAAATCAGTGCCTGGAGCTTTATTTATAACAACTGAAACACAAAACCCAGCAGGCCAGAAACGGCAAAGGGAGCGAGAGACCAAGGAGGGCAGGGACGCAGCCGGGCAAAATCTCCCTATTTAGCAGGATTTGCCTTGAGATTTTCAAGTCGGATTGAGGCTGGGGGGGGGGGGGACTCGGGAGGAGGAAAAAAAAGATGAAAGGGAGGGAAGAGGGAGCTGGCAGAGCAGCGATGCCTCCCTGGCTGCGGCGAGGCGCGGGGCTGTCTCCCTGCACGGAGTGATGGGAATGCTTTGCTCGCAGCCCCCCGCCAGCCGGCAAAGGGAGGTGGGGGGACCCTCCAGCTCCCCCGGGACTCTCTGGCTTCTACAGCAACTCTTTTTAAAGGTTATTTGTGGCTCTTTAGCCACTTCTCATCCCAGGAAGAGCTTTGCAGCTCAACAGCTGTCTCCGGTGGACTCGCTCTTGCACTGGAATAGGCTGTACCTGGGAACTTGGCAGGAGCCATCCCAAAGGGACTCGCCCAGCCCGGCAGGCAGCAGTCCCAGCGCGCTCCCTCTGGTGTGGCTCCTGTCAAACCCAATGCCAGCGGCTCGCACGACCCCGCACCTGCGAGAGGCTGAGCACCCCGAACTCTTGCTGAACTCAGTGGGAGCCGGGGCAGCTCAGCAGCGAAAGGTCCCAGCCCTGCACTTACAGCATCGGGAGATGCGCTCTCCTCGGGTGGGTCCAGATGTTATCACCACCGCTGCCACCCCCCGCAGCTTGTTCATCTGCTCCCTTGTGCCGGAGGCTCCCGCTGCCGGCGCAGCGCCGGTGGAACAGCTCTCGCACTCTCCTCCGAGGCTCCTGGGCAAAGGCTGGCAGCTCTGCCTAAACCCCCTTTCCCCAGCAGCTGGAAGGAAACTGCTACCAGACTTTGTGCTGAGGTGGGAGCATTCGTGTCCCATTCTTCTGACACACCGTGGAGGTGGTAAGCAGCAGCAGAAGGGAAATAATAAACAGCTGGAGGGGATGAAGGGGGAGGTAACGTCTTAAGGAGTTGCAGCTAGGGATGCCGTTTGGTGCTCACCTCCCCTGCAGACAGATATTTAAATCTCCAGGTGCAAAAGCCACTGAAAGTTCAGCCTGAGTCAGAGCTGAAAATTTGACCCACTAACAAGCAACAAAATGGGCCCCTTCAAAGCCAAATTCTGAGTCTGTGTTGCACTGAGACCACTTTGGTCCAGCTTTGCTGAAGACAGTGGGAGCCAAACCATGTTCCCTGCAAACAAACTACAGCCATGCTATGAAAGCAAATTCATAATCCGTAAAGGAAACTGCTCCCATTATCTTGACCAGGACTTTAAAATCTCCCCTTCCTCCCACTCTATCCCAGTATTGGTCTCAGATGTTTTCCAACTCTTCATTTGAAGAGGGAAAACAAAACAACACCAAACCCACAAGGCACAGGGGGAAGAGGGTTTCATGTTCCTTTGCTAGCGAGCGCTCGCCCAGCTGCACCCGCCGCCCTCAGCCCCCAAAGCCTACCTGCAGAATTACATTTGCAAAACTGTTGCCCAGGAAATGTGCAACTAAAATCTGTGAAATAAGCATGCCTGGAATCAGACGTTCCCAGTGTAGTTAAACGACCGTGCCTTGAAATCTGCCTCTGCGTTTAGCCACGCTGCCATGTACAGAGCTACAAAACAAAACGCTTGGCTTGTTTCACATCCCAGCCTCGCCACCGGGACTCTTGTTCCCTGCAAATAGGGAGCCCAAACTCCTTCCTCCATGGGTTTTAGGAGAGTGGCAGCAGGACAAACTGTGAGACTGGGGCCCTACCCTCATGTACAAAATCAGTGCAAAGGCTCAAGCGCAGGGCATTGCCTGTGCAATGAACTGTAGCTGCTCAGGAAATAAAAGCCCAGCAGAGGAAATAGAGAACCAAGGCACTGGAGTTCCCCGTCTCTTCCACCACGCGTGTCCCTTCACAGGGCAGAGCTGGTGGGAACACAAGCCCAGATGCCTTGTTACAGCACAATGAAAACAAAAGCTTTAGTGGGGAACAGCAAGGGAATGTCCACCCTGGTCTGTCCTGGGGAGGATGGAGCCTTCAGGGCAAACAAACCATGCCAGTCCCTCATGGAGCATCAAGGTCCCCCCAGTCTACACAAGGGCTACGGACGCTGTCATTCATTATTCCAGAGCATGGCTCAGAAAGCCTGAACCCTGCTGGAAATTTCTGACAGGTTATTTCACAAGGGTTTGTCCTATGCAGTAGGAGGGTAGGATTTTATTTTTTCAAGATTTTTGTAGATGGGAAAACATCTCTCCTTCCCCTCTCTGGGCTTACCATTCCAGTCCCACATCCCAGCAGAGAACACAAACTTTCTGCTTGCCTCTTTTCCCAGCAGCAAACAAATTTTTAAACATTTTTTCTTTCCTGGGGAGACTGAGCTGCATAGGCAGGTGGGCAATAGAAAGGCAGGTCTTCACACGAAACCATGGCTCTACTGCAGTTCCCAACCCCTCACTTGGAGTCCCCAGAACTGAGGGGAGAACTCAGGGTCAGGAGACCCCTCTGAGCTCAGCTGCTTCCCAGGTTTCACACAGTACCTACACCTGAGAGGAGACACCACGTGATCCAGAGGGTGTTGCCTCCCCAAGACAATTAGGTTATGCTCGAACCACGACCTCGAGGAATCAGATTAATTACAGTGATGTCGAGCATGACTTTGTCTACAGGGACAAGTCATGTTTGACATTGCTGCCAGCTGGTTACAGGTCTGGAGGATGAGCAAAACTGGAACAGTCCCTCCCTGGGCTGGTTCATTGGCACACATTCAGCAACAGGGCAGGTTTTGGGGAGAACAGCCTGTCTGAAAGCCTCAGCAAGCAAAACCCCTCACCAGAGCATTCCCACACGGACTGAGAGGTCACATAGCACTGTAACACTGACACACACAATGGGAAGGGTAGGCCTGGTAGAAACCTGGGACCTTCTAGCGAGCAATGGCCACCAATGGCCAAAATCAATGGGTTTATGGAGCATCTAAACAGAAAATTACTTAAATTGTTGTTTTAACACACAGAACAGTTCTCCTGGTGGAAAGGCAACTGGCCTTGCCCACAAAACAGCACTGCAGCATTCTTCAGCCTGATCCATGGCTTAGCTTGCATGCAAATAGCTGATGTTGTTTCTCACCTGATGATGTGTCCTGGCCAGGGGAGCATTTCATAGTCAGGCCAGAGTCACAGATGGGCCTAAAGACTGGAACAACATCTCCCCAAAGGGTCAGCATCTCCCCAGCCATCCTGCTTGCACCACCCTCACTCTGGGCTGCCCACAGGCAAGGCTCTGCCTGAAGAAGTCTAAAACAGTACAAAAAAACCCCCAAACCCAGGCTGATCTTTGAGGCTAAAAAAGGCTAAAGCAAAGGGGAACGGGGGGAGGTGGGGAAGGAATCTGTGGTTGCATCATCTGGAAATACCCGAGTGCTTTGGAGATGTATGTACATGTTCAGCTTCCTACCATTTCTCTAGGAACCTACTTGGGAACAACAAAGTGACACCAAAAGGATCACAATGACATTTGCCTGAAGCAGATAAAAACAGCCCTGAATTTAACCCAAATGAGCCCATGTGCAAAATACTGTATTGGAGCTGGGCACTTTGAGGTTTGAAATTCCAGGCAGACAAGTGGGGCAAGAGAGGTTTGAAATATAAATCAATCAAGAACTTTTGCCCTTTGCCTGGGCTGAAAACCAATACAGAGACATCCTCCTATTTCAAATATTTCTCAGAACATGGAACCAAAACTGAGTTTCATTTCCTTCAACAGAATTCACCATGGCTCCTTTATGATAAGGAAAGTAGATTGGAGGGAAAGTCTTACTTTCAGTAAAGCTTTTGTTGTTTCAGAAAACCAGGCTACTTTCTAAGTAGCTTTCCTGAAGATGGATACCTGCACCCAGTTCCAAGAGGTTGCTCCCACTGCCACCCAGGCAGGTGCACTGAAACCCAAGGAAAGCACATGGAAAGCACTGCAGGTGTGATCCCATTCAGAGAGCATGATGCCCTCCAGGGAGTCCAGTTTCAACATCAAGCCAAGACACTCCTCCAACAGGGACCAGTCTGGGTCCAGCTCAGCTGAGGAGACACAAACCATCCAACATGCTGGGCTAGGAGTGAACTTTACTCATCTCACCCAGCTCCAGTGGTGCAAAACACCCTGCTCACTGCCCAGCTCTTCCTTCCATCCCCTGCTCCCACATGGACCTGGTTCTCCAGGGGCTCCCTTCTGCAAGGAGCAAGGCAGGAGGAGGGAAAATATGAAAACTATGGGCCTGGTGTTCCATTTCCAGAGGCCACCGTGAGCCACCGATCTAGACTGGGAGTGGCCCGACTCGACGCCTGCAGCCACAGGAAGAGGATCCTCACCGGGGCCGTTCCCTCTCCCCGAGCATCCCCCGGCCCCTGCTCCCACGCATTCCCTGGCGAGCTGCCCGGCCCCGCTCCTGCCTGCCTGCCTGCACAAAATGGTTAACACAGCAGGAGGGCCAGGTGGCTCAGGTGTGCGTGCCAAGCAGCTCCCGGCTCACCTGCAGAGACTTGTCGAGGGGGAGACGCATCTGCCCTTTCTTGTCTGGCTTCAGCCTGCCTGGGGAAAAGGGAGAAAAGGGACTGGGGAAGGGTAAACACGGCTTAAGCAGCTGCAAGTCCCAGCAACCAAAGGGCTCAGCAGGTGATTCAGAGAGCTGGGGGCCTGCAGACACCCTGTTCTCTGCCTCCCACCGATATCTCTGGTGGCGGCAGCAGCCTGGGAATTGCTGGCAGGAATGTGCTGGGTGCCAGGGCTGTAGAGTCCATCCAGCAAAGTCAGGACAAGGAGGCTGAGCTACAGGGTCTGGGGTAAATTGCTGCTTCTTGCTCTCCTTCACCACCTCTCAAAGGACCCAAGAGAAGCAAGAGAGCACAGGTAGGTCCTACAGCAGAGTATCCAGTGCTGCTGCAGACCTTGTGATGTCCCCTTGGGAACACCCATGGTATTGTCCCTGTGGAAACACCCAAGTTGGAGCCGACCCCTTCTCCATCCAGGCTTTGCACAGCCTCAGACAGAAAGGCTCAGGATATTGGTCCTCATCCAGCTGAGAGACAGAGAGGAAGGAGCCTTTCCAGCTGCAACCACCTCACTGAAGAAACATCCCCAACCTTGCCTGGGACCTAGGTATCTGCCCTATCAGTCCAGAATATTCTGCCTGGGTGAATCAGTTGTCAGCCCAGCAAGGAGCCCCAGTGTAGGTCAGGAATGTGAGTGGTGATGTGAGTGCATGGAGGAGGTGAGGGGAAAGGGCTGGACAGTTTTGAGGGCAGTGGCTGCCTTGAAACTAGGCCACAGCTCAGAAGAAGTCATGTAACATCTCCCCAGGCATTGCTGCCTCTCCCCTCTGCAAGGATCTGGGCTGGCCCTGTATGAGGAGGAGACTTGCCGCCCCTGCAGTCTGAAGAGCCACTGGTCCCACTCACAAGGTGGGTAGGGCCGGACAGTGTGTTCTGGGGACAGCAGAAGTCCCCAGTGCCAATCCAGGAGAGCCACTCAACTCATATTCCATCCTTTCTCCACCCACAAGACACCCTGGTGCACAAGGCAGGGTGCAGTTGCCTGGCATTACAGGGATCTTTTTTCAGCTTGCCAGACTTGGAAACAGCCAGAACTCTGCAAATCCTTCCCCTGCCTGCCTACCCTCTCCTCTCTGACTCAGGGAGAGCCATAACCCATTGCAACCCCTTCCCTGAGAGAGCAGCAGCGCTCGGAGCTGCCCTGAGGAGATGGGAGAGCCAGTCTGACTGGCTCAGGGCTCACCGAGAGCTCCCTGGGCGAGCAGCCTTCCTCATCTGGGAAACACAGGGAGACTTGTGCTCCCAGTTACCTCCCAAGCAGGTCAGGGCGAGAGCCCTTCATTGCCCAAGCCTTTGGTTTAATTATTTTCATTCCTGTCCCCACACCCTGCCCATAAGAGCAGGGATGGAGATGCCTATTAGAGCACGCGTGTTTCGGAGGCACTGCCCTGTCTGACGGCTGTTCCGAGGAGGCAAAGTGGCCAAGCCAGAAAGAAAGGGTTTTGCAAGTGCAGCCTGTGAGGCTGAACCCAATTTGGTGGGCACAATGAGTATTTGGGGCAGAGTAGATCAAATGATGGGGCAAGGGGAGAACCTGATTGCTGATGTAAACACACAACTGGGTTTGCAACCTTGCACACCAGCGCTCACATCCATCAGCAGGACACCAGGGTGGCCACAGCAGCAAGGCTGCCAAAAAACTCCCAATTATTCCCAGGTGCCATCAACACCACATGTGGTGAGGGCTAAACATGCCTTGAACTTTTAGCCTAACCAACAGAAGAGGAATATATAGACACAGAGAGGAAACTTGTGTGTGCAGGAAGGAAAATATCAAGATAAAAAACCCTTAAAGAATTAAATAAGAGGAAAGAAGGGCTGGGAGAAAACAAATATGGGTAGACTAGTCAGGCTCTGGCAGCAGTTAAAACTTCCATGTGTTTAGATTCCCGAATCGATGGTTAGAGATGCTACAACAAATGTCACCTTCATGTGGGCACCAGAACTGCAATTTTCTCATCATCCTTTTTATTTTTTCCCTCCCCCTCTCTGTGTTGGAGCCTGTTTGGAGGACAGCCTGTTGGGGGCAACCCCTGTACCCAGCAGCCATAGGGTTTTTTTCCTGGGCTCCCTCTCTCCTCTTTGTCGCTCCTGCACACTCCCTGTCAAGTTTCTGGCTGATCCAGAGGGAGACGTCGGTCCTGCCAGCTCCAGCATCCAACTGCTCTTCCCAGGCCCGGGAGCTGCAGTAACCATAGAAACTGCATCCAACGCGCAGGCTCCGCTGGGGGGGCCGATAGGATGCTCAGACACATGCACAGACAGGTAGGGACCAGCCAAGGCTTCACCAAACCACCTCCAAATGATGCCCAGGTCAGGGAGAGGGGCGAGGCGGAGGGAGGATGAGGCTTTTCTCCCTGAAGCCCCACGGAGGGGCTCGGAGCAGGGTCGGGAGGTGTTTGGTCCCCGGGCTGAGAGCCGGCTGCAGAGCTGACGGTGCATTTTACGGCGTGCGGGGAGATCGGTGAGGTAATTGGGAGGATTCTGTTGCAAAGCTTTGTCTTGGTCTGCCCTGCATTTTATCTGCAGACTGGATGGGTACCCAGGGCTCCCGCTGGCCCAAGAAGTAATCAGTCATTAATCCTTTGGTCCTTTTTGCACCATGAATATAAACAGGCCAAATCCTATCCCCGGCTGTGCTGCAGAGAGGCTTTATGTTGATGGCTCTGGCAGCAACACACATGCCTCCAAGGGCAAGATTTGGACCAGCACAGTTAGTTAATGAGCTGATCCAAACATTGCATTGATTTTATACCCTTCCCAACACAGATATAACCCCTGCTTTTAGCAGCACAACTCAAAGTGGGCTCGAGCCACAAGCACCCCTTCAGACACCTCACGTGGAGTCCTTAAATCCATGCACGGCTCCAAAGAGGCGCGATTTTCGGAGTCACTGGGCACAGCAGATGCTCAGTGTCTGTCAGAGCCAGACAGAATCCATTTCAGTCTCACGAAAGCAGATCAGAGGGGGTCTGGTGAAGGAGGACGGGGAAGCAATGTCTGCAGACACCCATGTGCAACCCATGGGACAGGAGGTGGCTGTGGCAGCCACACAGGAACTTGGGGCTAACAACCAGCATGGCAGATGGAGATGGCAAACATAAAATGGGGACAGGGCAGTGGCTTCGCCAGATGTTGACATCTCATCCCTCTTACTGATCACAATCAATGGCTTTTGGGAGAACCACAACCTCACCATGGAGCTTTTCTTCTCTCTGCCCCTTGGCTCCATAGCCCAGCCATCATGGCAGTCATGACCGCCTTGCTCTTGCACCAGGACAGAAGTGCCTGGCTTGCAATAAAGCATACGCACCTACGGGAAGATGTGGGGTGGGGACAAAAATACCATCAGTCCTGCCTTTTTAATACCAAAAAACAAATAAAAATAAGGTCACACAACTGCCAAGCTCTCTCCTTCCTTCCCCCTCTCCCACCCATAAATACTCCACAAAATCCCCACATGCAAACAAGCCGTGGCCTCCAGACAAAGAGGCCCAGCCTCTGAATGGCCACCAGGTGCCTATTTTGGGCTGTAACTCGGCTGGAGTGGAACAAGCGGGCTCAGCTGTCCTCCCTGTCCGCAGCCCACAGCCAGGCCTCACCCCCAGCTCCAGCCCCTCAATGGCCCCATTGTTCAGGGCTGGGAGCTCAGCTGCGATGGCCAGGGCAGCCCGTCTGGCTCCCTGACATCCGGCAGGGGACAGGGCCCATGGTGGGCCAGGGGCCTCCAACACGGCCGGGGGGATGCCAGCCCCTGGCTGAGGAGCCCCACAGCCCCCCAAAAAGGGGAGAGAGAAGGGGTTGTGTCCTGACAAGGCAGAGATGAGTTGGGGTCCCTTCCCTCACAAGAGCTGTCAGGGTGAGACACGTCTCCCACTTCCTTCCATAGCTTTTGGGGGCTTTTTTGGCAGAAGAAAAGGGAAACGTGATATAATGAGGCACATGGAAGTCGAGATTTCCTCTCCCACCCCAGAGGCATGGCTTGAAATCTCCCGGCTTCTCTGGCCAGTTCCCCTCATCTTACTCCCCTGTGCCAAACTGGGGGTGAAAACAATCCCACAGGCAGCTCCTATCTGCAAAACAGGCCAGGGGAATCACAGGGCAGGCACACACACACACACACCAACCATTGGAGCAGGGGCTGGCGTCAGGGCAGACACACTTGAGCAGATCCCAGATCTGCAGGAGATACCAGCGCTCACGGAGCCTCCCCACAGCTCGGCACCCTGCCAGCCTGGCTCTGCCCAAAATCAGAGCCCTCAGGCTACAGCGTGGAGTGGCTCCAGCACCCTCCGCCCAACCCTTCGAGGACTCTGCTTGACAAACAGACACCTCCACCAGGAGCTGAAATTTTCCAAAAGGAAGGATTGTGTCGACATTTCTTTTAAAACTCCCAGCAGTTTCCTCCTGAAAGATGCAAGCAAAGGGCTGAAATAAAACCTTCCTTGTGCAGTATGAAGGCAGCATCCTCAGCAAGCTTCAGACACCACACAAGGAAAAATGTTAGAGACAACCGAAGCCCAAAAGCAGCCCAAGGCATTTCCACACCCACGTTCTTTCTGGCCCAGAAGGGGTGAAAATGCCTTGGGAGCAGCAGTGGGACATCACTTTTAACACCCACATGGCACACAAGGGACTGTGTCCTCCACTGTGTCACATCATAGTGTGTCACTCTGTCCCTGTTGCAGAATCCCACCCAGGGTCAGCCATACAATTTAACCACAGGAGCCAGGAGGATCCTTTATCGATACCTGCCCAGCCCAAGGGGTCACCCACATCCAACACATCCCCATGAACCTCCTGAGGCAGCTCCATGGAGCAGCACCGTCACGTACTGGTTGAACTGGCAGGCGATGCCTATCAATACAAGATGTGCCTTCTCTTTGCACAGCTCATTTCTCTCTCCTGAATGAGAAAAGCTTTCCTGGCAGCACCGGTAGCCCACGCTCAAGAACAGCTTGCTGTCTGTACTCAGAGCAGTGAAGTCGCAGAGCAGCCCAGCACAGGCCAGCCCAGCATTGCTGACTGCCTCAGACAGCACTCTTGGTGTTTAAAGAGCTCCGTCCTGGGGCAAGGCTGGGCAGATCTGAGCAGGGACTAGTAAAGCAAAGGGTGGTTGGGATTCTTCCTCAAAAACATGCCCCCATGGGAGCAGGGAGATCCAGCCTGTGCTGACTTATTGAAGCAGATACAATTTAAACCCACTCCCTCTCCTAGTAATTCTACAGCTTTTCAAATGGAGTATCTACAACTCTCATGCTGTCCACATGGACTGTCTCAAAGGATCCCAGATGAAGAATGTAGGCAAGTAGTCCCCAAGATCAGCTACAGCTGACACCTGGCTCCCCAAAACAAGGGAGAAAGGCAGTAGGTGACTCTTCTTCACAGCATGTCCTCAGACCAGACTTGGAGAAGACAACCCACCTCCATGGCACCATGAAGGCTGCACAGTCCTCTCCCTCCCACCATGCAACATAAGACAGTCTTTTCACATCCAAACTCCCCTTTGTAAGAGTCACAGTGAGGGATTAAAAGAAAAAGCAAAGCAAAAAATCTAACTGGACCATCTCTTTCACAGGCTTTCCTTGTATGATTTCTCTCACATTGGCCTGATACCTCCTTGTGCCACACAGGCCCTTCAGCATCTTTCATGAAGGTCATTTAGCAATTGCTTTTTTCCCCTGTATTGATCTCTCTGCCAGTAACCCACCACTCAGCTCCCAGAAGAAGATCTGGCAAAACAGCCAGAAGCTGCTGAAGACCTGGAAGAGCCCTTCAATGTGTCTTGCAAATTCCTGAGATGCTTCTGTTAAAGAAGTTTTGTAGGCTGTCCTTCCCCAAGCCCTGCTGGAGACAAAGGCAGCAGAGCACGCTCCTGCCAAAACTCCTCTTGTTGCCCCTTTCCCTGTAAATGCCCTCTCAGGCCATCCCAGAAGGGTTTCACTTGCTGTTGCTGTATCCAAGCATTCAGGAAACAGAGCTTCAGTGGCAGAGAGGAGGATGATGCTATTTATGTGTCTTCTTCAAGTAGGATTGCCCAAATAGCCTGGAAGCAACGTCACCTCCAGCAGCCAGTCGGACCCAGCGATAACCCCATGCCAGATCTCTGCTCCGACAGCTCCAGAAGATGATTCACCAAAGAGATATTCAACCCAGGATCTCCCCATCCGGAGGGAATACCCAGTGATCTGATCTCTCAGACACTATATTTTACTCAGCATTTAACATTGGCAAAACACTTGATAGGACCCAGAGGGATTTCTGCATCTGCTGATCCACTGCCTCTTCTCTGCATTCCTCTCCAAGTTTTCATTGTTGCCTTGAATTTGACTTCAAGCCTGTTTCTTTTATGGTGTGACGCTGATACGATCACAACACATCTTCCCAGAACTTTTAAACCTACTGACCCACTTCCAGCCAGGTCTGTCAGGGCAGGTGCAGACCTCAGAGATAACATTCCTGCAGCCACAGAGAGCAGTCCTGGGATGGGCTGGGGCTCAAGCTCAGCTTAGACATCACATAAAACACACAGAGTGGGACACTACAGGTTTTTTTCCCCAAACACAGGGAAGCAAAACAGGCTTCAGAATTAGACCTTGTGATTTTCAGGCTTCAGAATCAGACCTTGTGATTTAAAACCTAACTGCTAGACAAAACCAGAGGGATTGGGCTTTGCAGGCTCCAACGCCTGCAAAGCAGCACATCCAAAGCCTTTCATCCACAAGGCCAGAAGTGAGGTGAGACCCCAGGATTCAGGTGACAGCTGGAGGGGTGTTTCTGAGCTGGCCACACCACAGTAGCCACCCCTCTCCCAGCAGAGCAGCTGTGGCACTGGTAGCAGAGATGATGCTGCAATCACTGTAGACACATTCCCCACACCCAGAGTACCTCACCCCTGTCCTGTTCCCCACCACACACCTCCCCAGGACCCACCAAATGAAAAACAACCAAGAACCCCAGTAAAGGAGCCACAGGTGCAGCACAGGAGAGATCAGGGATGTTGCAAACATCTCATGTTCCTGCAAGAGCAGGGCACAATTCCCTGAGCATCCTGGGAAAGGATCATAGCCCATGCTACAGAGCGGGTTTCCTGCCAGCATAGGCAGATTCAGCATGAAAAAGCTCAAGTCTCAGGACAACCACCCCATAAATTGGCATCCTGGAAATTTAACATCCCTGAGGAGTAATGTAGTGGGTTGGCATGGTGAGGGGTGGCTTCTCTGAGAAGCAGCTGGAAGCTTCACCTACCTCCAACAAAGCCCATGCCAGACAGCTCCTAGACAGGCCCACAAAGCAGCACCTCTGGGATAACACAGCAAAAATGGGAGGAAAAATCCAACAAAACACCCAGAGCAACTGCTGCCAAAGAGCAGAATGAGAATATGTAAGAGAAACAGCTCTGCAGACCCCAAGGTCAGTGAAGAAGCAGGAGGAGATGCTCCAGACACCAGAGCTGAGATTCCCCTGCAGCCTTTGGTACAGACCATGCTGAGGCAGCTGTGCCTCTGCAACTCATGAAGGTCCACAGGGGTTCAGAGATCCACCTGCAGCCCATAGAGAGCCCCATGCCAGAGCAGGGGGATGCCTGAAAGAGGCTGTGACCCCATGGGAAGCCCATGCTGGAGCAGGCTTCTGGCAGGACTTTGCAGCTCCATGGAGAGAGGAGCCCATGTGGGAACAGATTTGATGGCAGGACTTGTGACCCCAAGGAAGGGACCCACAATGCAGCAGTTCACTAAGAACTGCAGCCCCAGGGGCAGGACTTGCATTGGAGGAGTTCATGGAGAGCTCTCCCCACAGCTGAGCAGGGGAAGAGTGTAAGGAGTCCTCCTTCTGAGAAGGAAACAGGCAGAGACAGCTTGTGATGCACTGACTGCAGTCCCCTTTCCCTGTCCCCCTACACTGCTGAGGGGGAAGAAGTAAATAATTTGGGAGTGATGTTAAGCCCAGGGAAAAGGG
This sequence comes from Molothrus aeneus, assembly GCF_037042795.1. Lineage (NCBI taxonomy): Eukaryota > Metazoa > Chordata > Aves > Passeriformes > Icteridae > Molothrus > Molothrus aeneus. The sequence continues at coordinate 6,231,505 of NC_089664.1, read as the reverse complement.
AGGGGTGGGGGGAAAGTGTTTAAAGATTTAGTTTTTATTTCTGATTATCCTACTCTGATTTGATTGGTGATAAAATAATTTCTCCAAGTCAAGTCTGTTTTACCCATGACAGTAACTGGTGAGTGATCTCTCCCTGCCCTTATCTCACCCCATGAGCCTTAAGTTGCATTTTCTCCACCCTGTCTAGCTGAGGATGGGAGTGACAGAGTGGCTTTGGTGGACACCTGGCAGCCAGTCAGAGTCAACCCACCACAATCAGCACCCTCTTGCATCCTGCCTCTTCTGGTGCCCAGTCTCCCCACTTACAGCAGAAACGGTTCCACATGCATGCTTGATACACCAAGGACAGCAAAAAATAAATCCTTTCTTGCAGGAAGCATGCAGAATCCTGGAAATGGGGGCTTAACAATGCAAGAACACCCCAAATTTCTCTCTCTCTTTAGCTTCTGTAGCCATTATCCTGCATGCCAGCCCTGCATTAACTCCCACACGGGAGTAAGGTGGGAGAGGGGCACAGCCCCTTGCTGGATCTCTGGAGGGATGATGCCTGACCCATATCCCATCCCAGGTACCAGACCACCTTTGCCACCAGTCCCTTACTGGACATCCTGTTCATTAGGGATGGGCTATGAGCCCACAGCTCACAGCCTTGTCCAGCTGGCTGCCCAATTTACTCTGCCCGCCCCAACTCAGGGACAGAATCTATGTCAGACGATCTGAAGTTATTATCTGATTAGCCTATTTGATATTGCAGTGCCTGATTCAATACCCATTGAAATCAAAGGCCCCTTGATCTCAACAGGCACTAAATCAAGCTCTGGCTCCCCCCAGCCAAGCACAACCATCCTGTCTTCCCCTGGTTACTCCAGAAGCCCAGGCCACTGCTGCATAATTAGAGGGCACAATGCTGGGTTTAACCCAGTGCACCAACATGGCTTTTCTTATCAGCTGTGAATTTCCCCTTGCTTTGGACTTCGTTCCAGAGGAGTTAAGTGCTATTAAAAGCTTCTGTAACCATAGAATCATAGAATCATCGAGGTTGGAAAAGACCTGTAAGATCATGAAGTCCAACCATTAACCACTCACATCTGAGGATCTCCAAGCACTGCAGAGACATCAGCCAGTTATGTTAGCAGCTCTCCTAGGAGAGTTTGAGCAGCTTTTAATACAAGGCAGAAATGGAAGCACTGGGAGATTAAATTGGTTCTATCCCAAAATGTCCCTGGGCTCAGTTACCATCTTACTTTCAGGGCAGAAGCAAGTCAGAAGTAACTACCCCAAGTCACAGGGCTGCAAAGAGAGCAGGAACCTGGCCCATTGCACACAAGCTGCAATTTGAGATGCTATTTATTTTTCTTTTGCTCATTCAGTAGCAGAGCTGCCCGTGTTAGCAGCCACGTCAGTTCTTGGCTCCACAGGGCCCAGGCTAAAAGACAAAGCAGCAAAGGGAAGAGGAAAATGGAAAGTGCTCCATACTGTAAACAAGCCAGGGATCATTTCTGGGAAGCTGGCACCTGTCCCTGATGTATTCTGGAGCAAAAGGGGACACAAGGTCCCAGCCTTGCCACCCTCTGGAGACATGTTCCTCAGTTCAGCCTTTTGCAAAACTAATGTGAGGCAGCAGGAAGACATCCACCTGTATCTGGCTACATGCCAATGAGCCTTGGAGTCTGTCTGACCCCAGAAACCCCAAAAGGTGGTAAAAGAGTAGGAAAGGGAGACACAGAGCTCCCCTCCAACAACATTATCCTGTCCCCATCTTCTAAAATGTCCTAGAACAGGGGCTGGGAAACAGCTCAGGAAGGAATGCTCCTGCCTCCAGCACAAGAGATTCACCATGTGCTGCTCCAGCAACAGCCAAGACAGTAAAAATTGTTGCATGAACAAGGAGAGAGGGATGGGGCTGGGCAGCAAGCAGGATACACCCTCCCTCACTAGAACAATCACTTCCTGTTCCACTCTGCCAAGAGCAGGAAAATCCCTTCCATAAATAAAACAAACAAATAAAATAAAATCCCGAGTTTGGGGGAAAGGAGAAAAATCCAGTGCTAGACCAAAACAGCACGTTTCTGGGCTTTGCCAGTTGGCAGCAGGGCTAAGCAGCAGGAGCAGCAAGCAGTGGAGTTCACAGCAATGAGCACTGGGAGCTGTGGGGAGGGTGGTTTATAGGCCAAAAAGTGGCTTTATAAAAATGGATCTTTAAATATTTGCTCTGACGTTTCTTGAGTCCCATCTGCTGTGGTGTTTAAACGCTCACAGCCCTCATATGTGTCCAGGTCCTGCAGCAATTTGGGGAGAGCACCAATTCCCAGCCCAGATCTCCAAGTACAACGCTGACATTTCCATGCAAACCCAGCCCCTTCCCACCTGAGCTGCAGAAGAAACAGATGTGGAAAACAGTAACTCCTTTCCCACCTCTCAAAGAGAAATGGTAACACCAAGGTGGCCAAAATCCTTAGATCTGCTCATTTTGGTGATGATGGAAACATCACCTTCTAATCCAGCTAGTCCAGAATAAAGAGTCAGGGGGTGGCAAATTGAGCAGGCATCATCATTAGAGGCAACCCTGCTGTCTGTCCTAGGGGTCTGCAGCCGGACAAAGACTCTCCAGGCCACCTCTGGCCATTCCTGTCCCTGGATCAGCCTGAACACCAAAGAGCAGCAGGGAAAAGTGGTTCTTGCATAGCAGATCTGGCACAACCAGCTTCTCAACCAACTTTCTACATGGCTAAAAAAAACATGACTCCTTAGCACAGGCTTTTGGCTGGGTTTTCCACCCCCAGTCTTCATCCCTTTCTGTGTTCATGGACTCTGCTCCTCCCAGTACAGAGACCCTCCCAGTGCTTTCAAAGCAGCAGCTGCCAGCATCAGAGAGTCCCAGGATGTCCTTTCTCACTCCTGCATGGGATTTTGGGGTGACCAAAGGCAGCCTTTCACAGTGCCCCACAGCTCTTCCTGTCCAAGGACAGCATTCAGGGCTGGGAGCAGGTGCCTGATCAAGCCTTGTGGGGTTTCAGCCTGGACAGAAATGTTGCTTTGATGCCTGGAGCAGGCAGGCAGTGCAGGCAGGACATCACAGCGACCTCCCAGGAACAGCTCAGCACCACTCAGGGAGCAAAGGAACATGATTCAGGCAAAATTTCTTGCTCAGAATTGGCCTGAGCCTGCCCACATCCAGCCTCTTTTGTAAGCTGAAATCACAGGGTTTCTGGAGCTCCTTCACTCTAGGAGAGCAAACAGCTGCAGCAAGCTGGGATTCCTGACCACGCTGCTGTAGGGCCTTCATTTCCCAACAACTGCCTGTCTCAGGCTGAGAAATGCTGGATGACCTTCCCTGCACAGCACCCAGCCCCACCTGCACTGATCTGCCTTCCCCCAGCACCCTTCTGCAATGCCCACCCCTCCTCCAGCCCCCCAGTACCAAACACACTCCTTCACTTGTGAAGAGCCTGAAGGTGCATGTACAGCTCAGGGAAGCAGCATTCAGGCTGCTTCATTTTCTGTTCTCCTCCTCCTCTGGCTCTTTGCTGAGGCACGAGAGCCTTTTCTGCACCCCGTGCTGCTGAGCAGCCTCCACCTCCCCAGCTCCACAAGCCTTTCCTCTCCCTGCCTTTGCACTGGATCTGCTGAGCAGCTCAGAAGCAGCCTGCATGAAAGGTACTGACAAAATAAAGTTGGATTGTACTGCATTATTGAAAAAGTGACCTCCAGTGGTCAATAAAGCCTTTGCCCACCGTTTCCAGGCAGCGGTGCCTGTTGTCAGGCTCTGCCGCGGTTCAGCAGGACGGCGGCTCCTCTCTCCCAGTCCCAGCTCCCACGGGTGGCTCGTTAAAACTCAGACTCTGCACTTTGGTAACGAGGAGCTCAAAGCACTTTAATGCACGGATGCAATCATGAATGCAAACAGGCTGCAGGCAAGAGAGCAGTGTAAGAGCAGGCTGTTCCCCAGCCCTACAGTGACTGGCTTTAGGCGAACGCACAGGGTCTGATAAGAGAAGTTGGCAGAAGGCACGGTTCTAGGATGAGGCATTTTTCGGTTTTGCTGCAAACCCTCAGCCACACTGTGTGGGGAGAGGGTTTCAAGGGACACCATTCCCTGTGTCTCAGCAGTGCTGAGCTCAGCATCTGAACCAGGAGGAGGCTGATGGACCTCATGCAGGTGGCACGCAGGTTCCCCTCCAAGATGCCCTCTGCTGTGCCGCAGCATTCCCACTCCTTTCACATTTGATTTTTATGAACAACTGCACAAACAGCTTCCTCCCTCCCTCCTCTACCCCAGCTACAGAAGGCAGCAGGATCCTGGCACATTTATTTTAACCTTTTGGTGGAATGGCTACCTCCCTCCCTCACTGTGTGGTTCACAGACCCAGAATCAAGAGAGGGGAATTGCTGTTCCCCTTAGTGGGCACCCCAGCTCTCTCCTCTGGCTCTGCTCACATGGTTCTTGCAGCCAGCAACTGGTACATGCGTCCCTTCCATGAGGGTAGGATCAAGTAGCTCCAGCTGAAATAGTGATTTCAGTGCTGCTCTCCAGACTTTGGCATCTGGCATGGCTGTGGAGCCAAGGGCAGGACACCTTCAGGCACAGCCAGGCAGTTGCTCTGTTGTGCAGCACGTTGCAAGTTCCCTGAGGAGAAGTGGACCATGACATTTGGTGGGCTAAAATCATAAGGCTAAACTCCACAGTCTGCAACAAGTGGGGATGGGCCAGGAAGAAGGGAAGATGGGACCCAAGCTTTGGGATGACAGTAAGGCCAAGCCCCAGCTGCCTCAAGACTACAAAGCCCTTCTCCTCCTGCCATGGATGGGTGGGCTCACCTCATCAAGTAGGGACCTCATACAAAGCTTGGCATGGTCCTGACACCATTGTCACAGACAACACCCCAGCTATTTGTCCTCCTGAGGCACATCAGCAGCTCCTTGCAGGAGCTGAAAGTATTACAAATGAAATGTCTCTGAGCTTAACCTTATGGGGCAGTCACAGAAAGGGTGGCTGTTCTGAGCTGCTGTGAGCTCCCACTGGGACATGTCACATCATCTGGTCATAAACCCCCTCTGCCACTAACTGTTGGCATGGGGTCATTCCTGGTGAAAGCAGCTCTGGTACCCCTCCCACCTCACAGGAAGAGGTAAAGGATGGCGTTGGGGACTGGAATTTCACTTGCCTCTTTACACGGTGCTGAGGTATAAGCTGGACCGAGTGTCACTTTACACAGGTGCAGGCATTGCTCAGGGCTCTGGTGAGATCCAGCAGATCCTCCAGGACCCATCTGGTCACACTCAGGCTCACAAAACATCCATTTCTCTCCAGAGAGAGATGAGCACACACCATGTGAGTCAAGCCTGGGTTTGGGGATGCCAAAGGCAGCCACATTCAACCTCCTAAAGCTTTGACTTCAAACCAAAAGCTGAGGATACAGCTGGGTGGAGATGAGGGATGGGGTAGGATCCTGATGCTGCATTTGCAGGTCTCATTTGGAGCTACACCAGCAAACCTTCCATAAATGGCATCACACCCAACCTTTGTCCACAACTCCATCCCTGGCAGATCAAGTCTATCAGGTGAATCTCTGCCCAAGTCACAGCTTTGCAGCTTCAGGCTTTAGAAGTTTTAAATAATAATAAGTCATAGCCTTGCATCTCAGATCAAGCTCCCTTTTGGATCATCCAAGCCCCAGCTGGGAGTGTTAAACCAGACAGGCAGGACCAGAAAACATTCCCATCCTACCTCTGCAAAGAGGAGCCTCCACTCCACACCCTTCCAGTCTGCCCCTGGGGTATCTGTCTGACAGGTGGAGCAAGGCCTTTGTTGTTTAAGGCAGCCTAATCCTGCAACCCTTCCATCAGTGGGGCCACATCCCAGCTCTCTTGATTCCCCAAAGGTTGGATGGACCCTTCTTGATTCCTCCAACCCTGGGATGCAGCTGGGAAGGGAGGGTGGCTGCGAGGGCCAGGAGAGGGGGACACAGTTCAGGGCCATCACACACTGCCAAGATGCAATAGCTCTTCCCTTTCTTCTGCTTCCCTCCTGCCTCTGCAAACCCCTCTCGGCATTGCAGGGCGAGCGAGGCTCAACCCAAAACAGGGCTGCAGCAGGGCTGTACCTGCACATGTTGGTGAGTCAGAGCTGGCCAGATAGACAGGCACCAAGCCCTCCCCCACAGCCCCCTCAGCCTCCTTGACATGCCCTCACCAGCAGTTTAAAGAGGGTTTCCTCCCTCCACCCCCTTTTTCTTTTCTGCTCTTTTTTGTCTTCAGTCCTCCTGGTGGGTGGGGAAAATCCCGGGTGTCAAACTTCAAAAGGGAAGCCTTGAGTTCGCATTGCATTCAGGTCCAATGCGCTGCCTAACCACAGGCTGCTGCCCGCACCCACACCCGGGGCTGGCAGGAGGGCTCCGGCACTGGCACGGATGGACCACGCTGCTGCCTCCCCTCCCGAGCCCCGTGCAGCAGGACATGTCTGTTTGCCTGGGTGGCTTGTGCACCAACTAAGGCAGAGAGGAGAGGAGAGGAGGGTTTGGACGTGGAGCACTGCTTGGGGGGGTTGCAGGGCTGGGACTCAGCCCCCTGCCAACAAGCCCACCCTAAAAGCAGAGTTCTTGGAATTCATCTCTGTAGGAAGGAGCCCTTACCTTCTCCCTGCTCAGCACCACACCCCTGACAGCAGCTTTGTGGCCCATGAAATGTCTTGGTGACACAGAACGGCCCTAGGATTCCTCACAGCAAATATTTTGCTTTGTGCATTTGAATTTCGCTCTTGGTCCAGGTGATTTTTGCCAATGGCTCTGCCCACCGACAGACTAGCCAGACCAAGGAAGAAACAGATTACAGACCAGCAGCACAGGGGCAGAAGATGTGCTCCATGTTGTAGAACCAAAAAGCAGGAGGCACAAGGAGGCAGCTTGTCCTCTGCAAGGGCTTGGGCAGGGATGAAGGCTGGACAAAACCTCCCACTTCAAACTCTGCTGCGCAGAGTTCAGGTGCTCTTTGCACCCTGCAGAGCCAACCTGGGGCAACAGAGGCACCAGCCTCAGCCTTGTGTTGGTCCCACCCACAGCAGCCCTGGTCCACACAAGCCAGCACCTCTACATCTCCTGCTTTCCAGATTGCCAGAGCAGGGCAGTTTGGACCTGGTGCTTTCATAACAAACCTATTTTCTTTCCTTCAGTCACCTGCAACAAAGGAAACCAGGCACACAGACAGTCAAAGGAGATGTAGCATCTCTTTGATTTTCTATTGTATTTCTGAATAGTAAGTTAAAGCCTATTCACAGTTGATTTGGTTCTGTTTTCGGTAGCATGAGACCTCAGCTCATGGGGAGATGAGCTCTCCCACAGAAGAGCTGGCAGGAGCCAGTCTTGCAGAGTTCAGAGCCAGGCTCTCAGGTCCTGAGAAGTGAGTCAGAAACCCAACACAGAGCAGAAAAGGAGGATGCTCAGTGCACAAGAGCCCAGACCTGTCTGCTTACACCACAAGCCCCAGTCAGGGATTGGAAACAGCTTCACTCCCTGCCAGGAGCAGAGAGAAACGTCAGAGCAGAATTTTGTTGGAAGGGATGAGCAGGAGCGTGGGAGGATGTGTGGATGCTCCCTCCCCAGAGAAAAGGACACAGTTTTCACTGACAAAAAGCTGTGCCATTGAGGATGGGAAGCACTGGACAGGGAGTGCTGCAGCCTCTGCTGGTGCCCAGGATACATCAGGGCAGCTCTGACAGCCAGGCTGACCTGCAGAATCCCTGGCAGCCCACCTCTGCCAGCCACCACCTTACAAGTATAGGCACCATGATTTCAGTCCCACTCTCCTCAGCATTGTTTAGAGGCAGTGTCCTCAGCCATGGCAGCCAGCACTGCCTGGGAAGGGGCTCTTATCCCACCTCCTCTCTGGCACACAGCCCCTTGAGCACCTGTATGGAGCACAGGACCAAATCCTGGAATAAACAGGACACCAGCCTACTAAAAGCCTTGAATAATGATTTCTGTACACAGTGCCAGCAATGCAGTTGGGGACACACACCCACTGTGGATACCTGCTCTCAAAACACCTCCTGAAAGCTCAGTTCCACCAAGATGTTCACCTCCAGCAAGGTGCTCAGCTCCACCAGCCTACAGAGACAGCTGGGCACAGAGAAACAAGCAGCCTCACTTTCTCGCACAGCCCAGGGTGCCCAGAAAATATTCAACCTGTGTCTAACATGTGAAAAACATTTATTTGATTGCATTTTTCCTCTGTCCCCCTCCAGGTAAGCAGGGACCTCTGAAAATCCCCCCATGCAGATGTGGAGAGGATGCTTTGGGCAGTACCCTGTTGCAGTGGAACAAAGCCCTGCTCTAGGATTTCTGGGACAAACCTTGATTTTAAGAAAGTGCTGAAGTTGGACAGAGCATAAGAGACGGAACAGCCTTGCAAGTGAGGCCTTCCCAAGGGCAGAAGGTCCCCAGCATCTCCCCAGGGCTGTCCCCAGAAAACCCTTCAGCCCCCACAGTGCCCTTCTGAAGGGGCTTTCATTGCAGGACACTGGCAGGAGGCCAGGAGCTGAGGGAAGGGGGATGCTGTTCCTCCAGCCTGTGAGCCAAGAGGGATGCACGTGACGAGGTGTTGGCTTGGATTTCCAAGCCCTGAGAGAGCACCAGCTGCTCCTGCCCATCCCTTTCCTCCCAAAGAGGCCCACAGATCAGGTTTCCTGGGCTGCCACATCCAGGTGAGTCCCCATAGACCTGGCCAATGCCCCCTTCTCTCAGCCATTCCACAGAGATGCCAGATGAGCCCTTCAGCAGGGGAGTACTGGAGCATCCCTGCCAGCTCCAGCTGACACGTGGGCAAGGGAAGACTGCTCCTCACCTCCCACAAGCCTGGAGGATGCAAGAGGTGTGCTGGGCAGGGACTCACCCCAGCAGAAACCAGATCTGGGCCGCTCCAGAACCAAAAATAACCTGCCAGCTGCCCAGGAAGAGAGGAGAGCCAAGCGCACACAGATCACGCACATGTCAGGAGGGGAGTCATCTGCATCCATCTTCAGGGATAACAGAGGGGAGCATGGGTTTGGTGCAATTCAATGCAGAACAGCAGCACTGAACAGCCCTCAGGCTCTTCTGGGGCAGCAAAGCAGCAGACTGTCAATACCCCCAGGGTCCTGTCCTCCATCTGGGGAAGAGCTGCCATGCCTGGTTCCTGGGAGCTGCAAAGAGCCCCAGTGCAGCTGTGCCAAGAAGAAGAGACCCCCTGCTCAGTCCCTCCTGTTCTCCCCCAAGAGGCAGCAGCAGCAGCCAGAGCAGCTGGGAGCCCAGAGAACTTGCAAACTCGTCCTGGGTAGGAGGGTGTTCTCCCACCTCCAATCATTGCAGCAGCAACCACCCAGAAAGGCTCTCCCAGTCTGAGCAGGGGTGAGCAGTGCTCAGAGAGGGCTGGAGAAGCAGGAAAGAAAATCTGAATGTGCAAAGCAGAGCAAGGAGGAGCATCCCATGCCAGTCTCCTGCCAGAGGCTCCTGGTGCAGACACACCTTCTGTTTTTGAGGAGCAGCCAGAGCCCTGATCCTCACAGCTATTAGGGAAGAGGAGAAGATAGAGCCTTTTGTCCCTTGGTTTAGCTGTGATGGGACAGAGCACCCAGAGGTGCCTTTGAGATGAAGGAAGGCAGTCAGACTTCATAAACAACAGCCCTTTGAGCAGACCCAGTCCACATCAGAAATATATGTTTTTGCTACTCCCATTATTACACATCACTACCAGAACTGAGGGACAGGGTTAGGCTGAAGTAGAAAAGCAGCAGATAACATTTCTCCATCAACCCGTACTTCAAGAAGTATTTTTTTCCCTGGTCATTTCCAAATCTTCTACTTTTCTAACTTCTTTCTGCCACCAAGGCACTCCCAACTTGATGTTTCTGAACCTGTCACCTCAGAGTGGTTCAACACCTACCTCCAAACCCCAGCAAGGAGCAGAGAGGAACAGAAATTCCAGGTGCAAATCACCTAGCACCTCAACTTCCTCAGCCTCCTGAAGGCACCAGCACTGCTCATCTCCAAGCACTGTTACCACAGCCCAGGGGAGGGCATTCCCAGGGCACACCTCATGGAAAAGCTCTATAAAATGGGGCCAAGCCCTCAGCAGGTACAAGCTGACCTCAGCAAGCAGAGCTGACCTCATGGGGAATGCAGGAATGTTTCCAACCAGATTTGGGAGGGAAACTGGCATGAACAACACAAAGGTGCAGTGCTGCAGGATGGCAGCGTTTGCATTCATGCCACCTCCCAGGGTTGTGCACAGGATCAAGGCTGCTCCCACTTTTTCTGAGCCAGCCCCTCTGGGCAGGAGGAGACAAGCATGAGCTCCAAGCTCCTGGAGCTGCAGTCTTCCCTTCTCCAGTGGTGGGAGAAGAAAACAACATCAAACAAATTTTGGGCTGTCACTCTCTGGCACCTTGGCAGTGCTGCCCATGCCAGCACAGCGTTCTTCCACCTCCTTCCCCTTGCTGTGGCTGGAGAGGGAGAACAAGTGGCTCTGATTCCCAGCCTGGGGGTAACAGTGGCTGGGGAAGGATGAAGCCAGTTCCTCTCCATTTCACAGCTCTGGGGCACTGCACCAGCCAGCAGGGAACATCTCCTTCCTGCTGTCCCAGCTCCTTGTGCAACAAGGACCAGGTGAAACCCCTGCACAGGGCTGCCACTTCCACAGGAAAAGCTCATCTGGGCAGGGTGGAAGAGGAAGCCCTGGCACCGCACAGCTTCATTGTCATCTCCCTGGAATTGTTTGCACAGAGCTTCTCTGTCCAGATCCTCCTGCCTCTTGCTCGAAGGAGGAAGGCACCAGCCCATCTCCCACGCCCAGACTTTGTTGGCTCTGCTTCATCAAGAGAACTTCCATCTCTCTGGTTGCCATCACTAAGTCTTCTGGGCCAGAGGGTCTAGCACCCAGCACTGTCCACTCTGCCCTACCAATCTTCCTGCTGTGGAGAAAACCCTTTAACTCTACTTTCCAGTCTGGGTGCCCAAAACACTGACCAGGGATTAAGACCTCCCTGTCCTGACCCTCAGCATCCTGAAGTGCTAACTCAGACACACAAAGAAAGCTCCACACTCGTGATCTGCACCATCTAAAAGCCTTTTATTTCATTTTGCTTGCTCTCTTATTTTAAGCTAGCCGCCAATACCTTGGGAAACACAGGCTAGAGAGACTTAGGATTTATTTTTGAGAGCTTAACATCCATTATGCTCTTAAAAAATTTATGCCCTTAAGCATCTCCACCGTGGCTGCTGAACACCCATTAAAAAAATTTCATCCATTGCTTAAGCCTGACAAGTCTCACCTTCAAGAGATACCCGTAAAGACCTGACAAGACAACTCAGCTTGAGCCCTGGGCTCTTAAGACCTGACCATACCACAAACAGCCCTGGGAAAGACATTATCCCCCAAGAGAGCGAGACACCAGAGGTGAGGTTTATATCCCAGAGCAACCACGATGCGCTGACTTTGCCACAGACGACCGTGGCAGGACAGCTTGATGTGTCAGTTGGAAATGCAATTAACTTCGATGTGCAAAGGGATAAGGGAAGAACTGAGGTTCCTATGGATGCAGTTGCTTGGTTCTTAATTCCTCTAGCAACGCTAGCCTAGCGATGTTATCCACGTTTCATTCCTACCCTTGCCAGAGTCAAAGTTCCCTTCAGCCTTGGGGATGCTTGTGCATGTGGGAAAGTCTCACAGTGTAAAAAGTGCCACTGCACCCAGGAGCTGTTTGCAAACAGCTTCACCTCCAAGACCCCCAATCCACAGTCCTTGCTGCCTCCTCCAGCAGCTGCATTTCACCCTTTGGGGCTTCTGCTCCAACATGAGACAGGAAGGGTCCAGGCTCAGCCTTAGTCTGAGCACGACTGTGTCAGAAGCAATCACGTCAAGGGGTGTGGAGGGGTGCACACCTCAGCAGCCTCAGTGCAGGGCTCCTTAGAGGCACCTGCTGCAACACAACCATCACAATGTGTTAGGCAGCTGTAAGGCTGCTGGTACAAGGCTCCCAAATGGCAGGCAAGGGATGAAAAGCAAAAAGAAATAAGCAACAAAGCTAAGACAGGCCTGTAGGAGAGCTTCCCTGTGCCCTTCTCCACCACAGATCTTCACCAGGTCTCTGTGGAGCCCAAAATTTCCCCCCAAATGCTGCATCAGGGTTCCCACAGCCCTGTAGGCAGGTTCCCTGCTGGGCCAGGCACAGCACACACATGTACAGGAGCTGTTTGCAGCACTGCAGCACCAAGGAGGACAGGGAGTGAGTGACTGGACCAGGTTCAGCCCAGTATACAGCACCCACCACCTCATCTAGCCCCTGAACAGACTCTGGAGAGAAGCCAGGCACAGCACGAGGTGTTAGACTGAGCCCTTACCATTTACCCTGGATCCCATAGGATCCTCATTGTTCACAGTTCACTATAAAGGTTGCACTGGTGCTTCCATAGACTGCTGTGAACTGGCACCACCAACAAGGGCAGGACCCCTTATGGTTCCTTGTCTCAGCATCCCTGAGGCAACAGGCTGGCTGCATCCAGAGCACAGCAGCATCATGGGCTCCCTGCAGCCCAGGCTCCTTGAGGGATGCAGCAGCCAGCAGCTCACCACAGGCAGCCTCTCCCACTCCACTGTTTCCTTTCGCACAGAAAAGGATGTGATACAGATTGCTGCAGCCCAGAAGGGTCTTTCTGCTGCCCTCAGTGTGTCCAAGAGGTCACAGCTGCATGGGTTGTGCTCCAGCACCCAACCACACGAGTCCCTGCACGCAGGGCAGCCGGGGCCAGGCACAGCAGAGCTCTCCAGATACAAGCTCTGATGGGCTTCAGCCCTTCTGCTCCCATCATGTCACTCATGCACCAGGAGCTATCTGCACCCCAGGGAAGAGTTCCTCTGCTCTGGGTATGAATTTCACCCAGACAACTGCAAAACCAAACAAGACCAACAGCTCTGCCCACTGCCAGCCATGCCAGACCAGGCACCAGACTGGAAGCATTTTGGATACTGAACTGAACTCATAGCACACACCAGTGAGAGCCCAGTCCCAGGCAGGAGCATGTGTTCCCAATGCTCTTTCCAACACCCACACTCATGAAGGAAGAAGGATCAAGAACAGCCCCTCAGCAGGCAAACATCCAGGCTGTGAGGAGGTGCAGGCTGAGCTGCACCCAGAAGCCCAGGAGCAAAAGGCTCAGCCAAGAACCCTGGGCTCATCTCTGCCACCCAAGCCCTCCCCTTGCCTTCATGCTGGTGACAACCCACGTGTGAACTGCAGTGTGTGACCCTGGGAAGCAAAGGCAGGCCCAGAGCATCACCCAGCACCAAGCAGCTCAGCTGCCAGCTCCCTGCAGCACCACAGCCCCCCCCCCACCAGGTGCCTTTGGGTGGTTATTCCTGCTTTTCCAGTCAGCAAGGTTCCCGTGCTGCACTCCACCAGCCTCTCTCCAGCACATTCATCTGCCAGAGAGATTTCATCCCCCTCTGCCGAGGCTCAGAGGGGCATGGAGGCAACGACCACCGGCACAGGGAAGCAGGGACAAAGCAGCTGAAAGCAGCCAGTGCCAGGCTGCAGCTGCCCAGCTTCACTGGGACAGATGTTTCACAGACACCCCCACCACCATCCCAGGACGGGGTCTCCCACCCAGCTGTGGCTCCCAGCACACACCCCAGGCAGCCCCGGCTGCCCCCCAGCAGGCGGGAGCTGCTGAGGGCTGGATGCTCCGCAGTCATCTCCCTCCAGGTTTGCACAAGCTGTCTAGAGGTAGCTGCTGGCGAGGGGCCAGGCAAGCCGCGGTGGCTTTGATGTGGGTGTCTGCTGGGCACATGCCAGGGCCGGGCCAGGGTGTTTAGCTGGAGGCACCGGCTGCTAGACTGAATTATGCCGGAGGGAGGAAGAAATCTCCAGGTCACGGCTGTGCCACAGCGGCATGAGAAATCTGCCGCGCTGCCCACGTCGTCGCTACTGCACACTTCCCTCCAGAGCTCTTTATCTGCGGCGACCATGAGCGGGGATGCCTCCCCTTGCAAGGAAACAGATTTTCCGTGGCATGAAGAGCGCTGGGGGTTTCGGCACTCGCACCCCGGCAGCTCCGGACTCCCAGACGGAGAGCACCGGAGGAGGATGCTCTGGCGGGGATGCAGGACCAGAGCGGTGCAGCGCAGCGCAGCAGCCCCACGGCGGGCGGGCCCGGCTGGCGATGCCCAGCGCCGAAGGAGTTACTGAGAGCGGGAGATGTCGTTAATAAGGGAGGCCACGCGAGTGATTTTTATCTTTAAAAAGCCCACAGCCCGGGTTGCGCGGCTCCGCTAGGGAGCTCGCTCGGGCACAGCCACTGCTCCTTTAAGGTATATAACAACAAAGTGGGTGAACACGCTGGCTCCTCCCCGAGCCGGCACATTCCCTCCGGGTCCCCCCGCCCCAGCCACGAATGGCAGCGGGGACCCCCACGCCAGGCCCCGGACTACCAGTCCCGGCACACCCCGGGGGTTTGCTCCCAGCCGGGGATTGTAGTTCTGCCGCCGTCTGTCCGTCCATCCGCGGGGCACCGTAAGGCCACGCTGCTCCCGGCCGGAGGGGCTCTGCTCGGGAGAGGCTGGAGGTTCCATGACAGACGAGCAGCCATTAACCCTTTCGGAGCCCGCTGCACTCCTGGAGTCACTTTCAGCGGGGAAGGGGATCCCCACTGGGACCCCACCACGCTTGTGGCCAAACTGCCATTCAGCACCCCAGCGTTCATTCCCCAGGTGAGCCACAGCTCCAACTTTACTACAGTTTTTATCCCAGCAGATTTGGCAGATTTTACCCTCCCTACAGATTTGGCAGGAGCAGAGAGCTCGGTTTGGTTGCCCTCAATGCCAAGCATCGCATGGCAGCCCGAGCCCTGGGCAGGTCGTGTCACTGGAGATGAGAGGCGCCCATCACAGGAGTCACCCAAGGGTCCCCTGCACCAGACACTGCCTGTGCGGTAAGGCAGGCCCTGCCCTACTCTGGTGAATATCTAGAAACCACGGGACAGGGGAGATGGGAGGGGAAACGGGCAGGATTAGTCCTGGATCACAGGTGCCCGGTTTCCACCCCTCCCAGAACCCTGCAGCAGGTGATGCCCAGCCTCCTCCGAGCTGCTGCTCCCATCGCCAGCAGGGAGCACGATTACAAATCCCACTCAGTCCCCAGCAAGTCCTGTCCTGCTCCACCCAGGACAGACGGGAACAGGATTTGCAGGTAAGATCCCTCACTCATGCTGGTGTTGGAGACAGACTTCCCAGTTTGGGAAAGGACTGTGCTCCAGCACAGCCTCATTTACAGCTGCAACTCGGGGTCAGACCAAGTCCAGGGATCAACTCTTGGCTGCACAGCAATAAAGGCTGCAGGATATCTGACCTAGCAATTAAAATAAGGTCTCTATCAGATACCACAGCCCAGCAAACAGCACTGGTTGCCCAGGGCACCTCATGGCTCCAAGGAGTGATGCTTTGGGGCAGCAGGACCCCACAGCAGCTCCAGAGGGAGTCCCCTGGCACAGACTTGCTTTCTCTGCCACAGTGTCAGAGGAACTCCTAGGATTCCACATGACCCAGGAGAAGGGTGAGCACCACCTCTGTCAGGGATGTTTAATGAGCTCCTTGGCTGGCAGGGCCCAAGGGAGCACCCAGTCCAAGGTGTGAAATGCTCACAGGAAGGAGTAGACCCCAACTTCATCCCCTCTTCCCAAAAGGGCAGCTCCTGAGCTTGCCACACACCATTATCTTGCAGCTTTAGCATCCTGCAATGGTTTTGCAGGAAATCAATGGCCTCCAAATGCCAGAAACAAGGAGAGAAGGCACCAACGGCAACCAGCACAGCTGGACAGGTTTGTTAGAGACATGGGGAAGTGCCTGTGCCAGGAGCTTTACAATGCTGCCCCTGGAGAACATCACACAAACAGCTCTGGGCATGAGATGAGCCACACAAATCACACCAAGACCAACCAGGACACTGCAGCCTCTCCATGAACACCCACAGCTCTGCTTACACCATCAGCAGCTCATTCCCCTCCTCAGCTCTAGCAAGGAACAGATCTGCTGTGGGCACAGCAAGTCATCAATGGGCTAAAATACATTAGCACAGACAGGAAGCCCCTGTCTCCTTTGGGTCACATCACCAGCTGGCCAACACAGCCAGTATTTTCCCCCTTGCAGCAGGGTAAGGAGAGGCCATTCAGAAGAGGACCAGCAGTAGAATCCTGGCAGCAACAACCTCCTCAATTCCACCCTTCCAGGATAAGTCAAAAGAAGAATTATACAATTCCCATCCAAGGGATCTCCCAACACTCCAGTAAGCACCAGGAGAGTTTGTAGCACCACGTGGAGCACAGGTGCTTGGTCACACAGCAGCAGAAGGCCATGAAGCGATGGCAGGGAAGCTTACAGAAGCACCCATACCCTACACAGTGGTTCCCAGGAACACAAGAAATGAGCTGGTGAATTTAGGTAGGAGCAGACCAAATCAAAATACTGAGCATGTCATCATGCCCAGTGCCACGGTGGTGCTTGGGAGGCATTACACAGCTCCCTACCTAAAAGCATGGAGAAAAGATAATTTAATGGATGCTTTTTCAGTGTGGTTTCAATCCCTTTTTCTCCAGGAGTTTATACAAAGTATTCAACTGTGATACCAAAGATGAGAGAGAGCTAACAGCTACAACAGGGAGGTGACAGCCCTACCCACAGCCTGCTCAATCAGTACAGATGGATACACCTCTCCAAGGCTGCTGGCTTTGGGAGCTGACATGCCCCATTCCCCACAGGCTGCAGCAGAACCTGTGGGTCTGCCCTACAAGTCCCCCCAAGATGGGGAGTAGCCTGGGGAGCCAGGCAACCTTAAGCTTGCCCAGCACAGAGGAGAAGGTGGCAGAAGCCAGCCCTGCTCCAAGAGCTCAGCCTGAAAACCTTGTTCTGGCTTGTTTTCCCACTAGCTTTGGGTGCCTGACTTGTAATAAGTAAGCCTGAAAAGCAGGCTCCTTTTCAGACATGCCAGGCACTCGCAGCTCCAGTTCATAGACGCATCTCCAGGGAGTCAAGTTCCAGGTGCACCCAAAAAAACTCATGTTTCAGCCAATACCCAAAGGCCTCCGTTTCCTTGTCTGAGAAAAGCTGGGCAGTGCCCAGGCCCAGGACTCTGAGGCTCAAGGGGAAATTGCTTTATAGCAGCCAGTCTAATTGCACTGAAATTATGAGATCAAGCAGTAAATTCACGTCTGTGTTCGTTGCTCTGGGTGGCAAAGCTGCACTGGCAAGTGCCTGATCTCCAATCGCTGCAAATTCACGTTTCATTGGAAAGGGAAGGAGGGGGTTAATGAAGGAGAGCAGTGCCAGTTGGAAGTGCTACCTAAAAAGGGTTTCTCCTACTAGCTGAAGCAAAATGGTTTCTCTTGCCAGCTTGTTTACTCTGCAGCTGAGAGCAGCGGACCGCCAGGTTTTGCTGCTGGATCCTGCTGCAGGATCGACGGCTGTGAAACCAGCCCTGGCACCAGGACATCAGCAAGGCTGGCCCAGGTGTGCTACAGCTGCACCATCCCCAGCCCAGGAGCAGCCCCACAGAGCCCACATCACAGGCAGTCCCCAGAACCAGCATCATCCACACCAGAAAATGTGTAGCTCGGTGCTTCAGAGAGAAAATCCTGGGCCCATCCTCTTGTACTTTGGGGAAATAATGGTCCTCACCATATAAAGGCTAGGTAAAAGCTGGAATTATATTTAACCAAGATGGTTTTACATGAACTGTCCACTGCAGCAGTAGGGTCCTTAGGGGCCTTGCCCACGGAGAGGGCACCCAAACCCCAATACCAGGGAATAGGGATGCTGGACAGGACATGCAGGTTTACCTGAGAAAAGCAAGAACCAAACCTATCCTGCCCCACCTTGCTGCTTCAGAGCCAGAAAATGGACAGGACTCGTTATCCTCTTTAAAAAAGCAGAGCTTGCAATCGTGTGCCAAGACAGGTATCAGCCAGATTCCTGTCTCTGGGAGATTTTGGAGTCCACAGGCCAAATTGAAGCAGCGTGGCTCTTGCAGTGCATAGCCTGTCCCAGCTCCAGGATTAAAGCCACCGTGTCTGCAAACAAAACATTGGCACCTGCCAGGAGAGCCAGCTGGGGAGGAGAGCCAGCCTGCAGCTGCTGCTGCCCTGCCGGCCACAGCACGGTGCCCAGAAGCCAGCGCCAGGATCAGGCCCACGTTTTACAGCCTTTATATTAATTACTCAGAGTCTAAATAAGATTAAAGTTTTAATTCCTTCTTCATCTCCTAGAGGCTCCTGCTGTGTACTCTCGGGTTTTCCTGGTGCCACGAAGCTTCTCAGGCAGTTACAGCAGAGGGCACTTCTCTGACAGCCAGAGACAGCAGCAGCTCCTGCATCCAGGGCTGCCCAGTGGTGCCCGGCCAGCCCTGAGGATGCACGACCCTCTGCACCTCCATAAACCCAGACTGCTGCAAGCAGAGCTCTGCAAAACCTGAGCCTTCACAGAAATCCACAACTCGAGGCCAGTTGGCCACTCTGTGATTAAAAAGCAGAGGGACAGCACTGGGCAGTGTCCCGAGGACACACTCAATTTGTAGGTGGGAAGGTGAGCAGGAGCTCGAGGCAGAGGGTGTCTGCCAGGGCAGTGCTTTGTGCCTGGCTCCATCTGCACTGCCCAAGCCACCCCATCACAGCTGGCCAATAGGCAATTCAAGCTCTTAGCCTGGACCACCTAGGCTGGAGTTTTACAGCTGGAGATGGGCCAGAGAGCAGCAAATGCTGAGCAGGAGAAGAAATCACTGCCTGCACTGGCTGGGTGGCACAGGCTGGCTGCCCTGGTTCCCCAGTGCCCATGAGGACAGAGAAAATGCTGCAGAGCTGCAGCTCAGTCCACAAGCACCAACCCCAACAGCCCATGATGGCAGAACCTTTGATCACACTGAACAGCAGCAAGACCTGGCCCAAGCCACCAAAGCACCCAAAGCTCAGCCTGACCTATGCAATGTGTCCAAACCTAATCCTGCTGTACCCCGTAGTATCTGCACAGACCAGCTCCAGTTATCACCTCCTGAACCTCCAGCTGCTGTGCAGCCACAGCCCTGGAAAAGCCAACTTGAAGCCAGGGAGAATTTCAAGGGAGAGAGCCTGGTGGAGGAGAGCATGGACACAGCATAATCCCCCATCTCCAACACTGCCTGTATCCACTGCCTTGAGCTACAGCCACCCTCTTGGATGGGTTGTGATCACTTTTTATGTTATGAACAAGGAACAAGAGCATCTTACGAGCTTGGGAATGCACAGAGAATCGTTCACCCCAGTTTGCCTGGCTGAAGGCAGATTGTGGAGAAGGTTGCTCCATGAGTATGCAGGACTTATCCAGCTGCTCCTGAGGGAGCAGTGAGCTGCCCTAGTTCAGCTGCTGTCCCAACCACCCTTCCATAGGAACAAAATCCTCTGTGGTGCTGGGTCTGCTCCCATTTCCTTCAGTGGAGGACATGGTCAAGCTGAGCCAGCAGAATACAGCCAGGCCAGGAAACAAGGAAAGCCCTCCAAGCATCCCTCTCAAAGCCCCCCATGGAGCTCAGGTTTTGCACAGTGAGCTGATGACCCCGGTGATCACCTTGTGTCACTGCCCCTGTGGTTTGGAGCTTGGGCTGCAGAGCAGGAACAAGGGCTTCAGAGGTTTTCTTTCCAATGGGCTCCCCACCACATGCAGACACGAAGCTGCCCATAGCCACTGCTAAGGTATGTATGCCAGGGTGACCCCAAGGCAGGCACCCAGCCTGAAGGACCTCTGCAGTCAGTGGAAATACACCCCCCTCTCTCCCCTGCCTTATGCTTTCTACAGAAGATGCTGTTTCAGAAGCAGCTCCCGTTGCCCCGGCACTGTAGTCCCTTCCTGGCTATCCCATCTCGGGGTCCTTTCTCCCACCCAGGCACTGCAGCCCCCTGCCTTGAGCCCCCAGCTCTTACCTGGAGGACAAGGGCTGCTGCTCTAAGGTGTCCCCAGCTTCGGTGGGTGCTACTGCTCCCCGGGCGCGGTGGTTGGGTCTCTCGGTGACTGGGGCTTTTAAACAACAAACGTGGGGACACCCCTGAGTGTCTGCATCCCCTAAACCCACCCTGAGCCCCTGCAGTCCCCAAGCCCCCGGGAACCAGCCCAAACCTCTCCCCTCACGCCCTCCTGTGAGGCGGGGCAGGGGCTGCCGCGCGCCCCGGGGCGGGACGGAAGGCCTTAATTAGCCCATAATTAACCCGAGCGCTCTCACTCTGGGGGAAAACCAGGTGTGATTGGGGCACTTTGTGAGGAGTGACTGATGCACGGTCCTGCCCCCACGGCGGGGGAAAGCCCTGACTGCCCTCCACACGGGGGGGTGATGGGATTTTGGTCCATGCAGTTATTAGGGTAGATAGCTTTAGGACTTTGTGTTTAGGGTGAGGAAGACGGTTACAGTTATTATAGCGTATGGATAGAAGTTGAGGAGGGTAAGCTTAGGGGGCTCTGCAGGCGCGACAAGAGCCGTCCCCGCCAGGGGCTGGCGGGGCGCGGGGGCGTCCGGCAGCACTGGGGTGCGGCCAGCACCTGAACCGGCAACTCCCGGGCTCAGGACAGTCCAAAGCGGAGCGGGGCATCCCACTGCACCCGCGGGGATGGACTCCCAGACGGTGCCGGTACCACCGAGGGTCCTGCTGAGGATACGCGGTGCCTCAGGGCTGTCACAGGGCGGGACGGGGAGGGGCGTGCCGCGCCCCCGCCCCCGCGGCTGCTCGGGACCGCCCACCGGGGCGGGCACCGCCCCCCGCTCACCTGTGCAAGGGGAGCGGCGCGGGGAGGCGCCGCCCCGGCTCCGCCGCCGCTCGAGCGGGACCCCCGGTGCCCTCAGCGCCCCTCGCCCGGCCCGGCCGAGCCCCCGCCGCCCTCACGGGCCGCGCCGCGCCTGACACCATTTGAACGCCGCGAGGCGCCCGCCTCACTTCTATTGGCCGCGATGCCCGCCCGTCAAGTCGCCCTCCGCCTTTCCATTGGTAGCGCCGGCCGCGGGGGGCGGGGCGCGGGGGCCGGCGCAGCGGTATAAAAAGCGGGGGCCGGGCGGGCGGGTATTCAGTGTTTCTGCGCGACAGGTACGGGAGGGCGCGGGGGGGAGGCGCGCGCGGGTGGGCGGGGCGGGCGGGAGCGCGCGGAGGGGCGGGCGGGGGGCGGTGCCGCGCGGGAGGGCGGGGCGGGGGCGCGCGCGGCGCTGGTGGCGCTGCCCGCCCGCGCCGTCCGTGCTCGGAGCGCGGCGGCGGCGGCAGCAGCGGGAGCCCCCGGCGATGCCCGCGCTGCTCCCGCCGCTGGCCGCCCCCTGAAGACACCCCTCTCTATTTGCCCCTCTTCTCTAGCGACCTCAGGCTCTTTCCCCCCTTTTCCCCTTCCCCCCCTCCCCTTTATTCCCTCCCCCCCGCCTCTTTATCCTCCTTCCTTACGACCCTCCGCACCCGCCCGGCTGCCGTGTGGATGCGGGCCGGGGTGCCTGGCTGCGCGGGCGGCGAGAGCCGATGCTGAGGGGCCGGAGGAGGATGGAGTGCACCCTCGATGCGCAGAGTTTGATCAGTATTTCCCTGCGGAAGATCCACAGCTCCCGCACGCAGCGAGGCGGCATCAAGCTCCACAAGAACCTGCTCGTCTCCTATGTGCTCCGCAACGCCCGGCAGCTCTACCTGAGCGAGCGCTACGCCGAGCTCTACCGCCGCCAGCAGCACTACCCCGACGGCGCCCCGCTCCTCGCCATGCCCGCCTGCCCGCCGCCCGCCGCCGCCGCCCCGCCGGAGCTGGCGGCGCTCCCGCTGCCCGCCGACACGCAGGACCGCGAGGCGCGGAGCTGCGGGGCTGCGCGGGGCGGCGCGGAGCTGCTGGAGGTGCCGGTGTGCGCGGTGCCCCCGGAGATGCAGCGAGCGCCCTGCAGAGACTCGTCCCCGGGCTTCTACCGGGCCGCCGGCAGCGCCGGTCCCGGCGGCGGAGGCAGCGCGGCCCCGGGGCTGCTCTACGCCGCCGGCTGTGACTTCGGGAGCGGCGGGGCCCCGCACTGTAGCAGCCGCACCACGGTGCTGGATTTGGACACTCACGTCGTGACCACGGTGGAGAACGGGTACTTGCACCAGGACTGCTGCTCGCAGTGCCCCTGCTGCTGCCAGCCGGCACCGGGGCTCGCCTCCCCGCCGCCCGCGCCCGGCACCAAGCGCAAGTATTACCCGGGGCAGGAGGAGGAAGAGGAGGGGGTGGAGGAAGGGGAGCCGGGGGGAGGCGGGGTGGCGGGCGGCCCCCCCTTCGCCCCGTGCACCAAACGCGCCCGCTTCGAGGAGTACAGCGCCGAGCACCCCCAGGACTCTTCCAACATCTCCAACTTGATCTCCATCTTCGGCTCCGGTTTCACGGGGCTGGTGAGCCGGCAGCAGGCGGACTCGGAGCAGCCCCTCAACGGGCAGCTGTGCAGCAAGCAGGCGCTGGCGAGCCTGGGAGCCTGGACTCGGGCCATCGTCGCGTTTTAGAGAGAAGTGGGGGAGCAGAAGGGGTGTGGGGGGGCTGTTGACAAAACGGGGGTGCGATCCGAGGGACGGCGGCTCCGGAGGGGGGACCCTGAAACAAAGGCAGGGAGGGGGGTTGGGGCGAGGGGAGGGGGGTGCCGAGGGGTGCGCAGGGGAGGCGGGGGGGCAGAGCCGCGCTAGTGTTTTATAAATTGTACAATAAAGAAAAAAAAAAATCTAAGATCTTGGGACTTTATTTTTGCAGAGATGAGAGGAAAAAAACAACAACAACAAAAACAAGCAAACAAACGAAAACAAAACAAACAACAAAAAAAAAAAAACAACAACGAGGCACCTATTTAAATAATCCTCTTTGTGTCCGCTCGGGCTCTCTTCGCGGCGGCTTCCTGGGGCCGGTGCTGGCGGCCGGTAGCGCCACGTGAGAGCCGGGACCGGCCCCGGGACCCCGCGGCGGGAGCGCCCCCGGCCCCGCTCCCCGCCCCGGGCCGCCCCGCGGGTCCCGCCGCCCCCGGCTCGCTGCGTTTCAGGGTGCGGACAGGGGAAAAGCCGCTGCTGCCCCGTCGCTTTTGTGCGTTTCTTTATATATGTAAAAGAACAACAAAAAAAAAAAGGCAGAAATGAAAACATTTCAACTTTCCTCCCAGAAGAAACGTGTGCGATGTGACTTCTTCCCACCGCTTGTGCCAGGGGAGCGCTGGAGGGTTCTGAGAGCTGAATGTGGGAAGGGTGGGAAGGGGAAAAGGAGGAGCCGGGGGTCCCTCCGGGCTGCGCCCCGCCACGCCGGGGAAGGGGCGAGCGGCCCCCGGCAGCCCGGAGCCTCCGCCTCGGTGTGTGCTTGTGATGCCGCAGGTATCCGTGTAACACGACTCACGTCTCCAAAGTGTGTGCCGGGTCTGAGCCCTTTTTTTTTTCTTTTCTGCCCTCTCTTTTTTTTTTTTTTTTTTCCTTAAGTTTAACTGTTCTGGTTTCAGCCTTCCCAATCATAAAACCAGCAGTGTTTGGTCTTGTGAAGAGATTGTCTCCTGTAGAGTCTCTTGATTTTTTTTTTTTTTTACATTATTTTTTTAAAGAAAAACCTTTTGTTGTAAAAAGGTGGGTTTTCTGGTCGTCGTCCCCTCCTCTTTCTTTTGCCCACTCCCAACTTCACGGTATCAGCACTGTGTGTAACTGAGGATGCTTTGCAAAACGGTCTGTTGGGGTCTTCTTTTTTTTTTCTGCCCCTTTTTCTTTGTTTGTAAGCCTGTATTTTTATGCATATGGAATTGTATATCACCGGGTAAAACTGTTCAGATTTGTTTAAATTTATAATCTTAATAAAAAGTCGATTATAAAGTTGCTGTGCCCTTGCTTTCCTTCACCCTGCAGCCCGCTGAAGCCCCTCTCCTGAGCCACTGCTTCCTCTCTGCACCGGGGAGCCTTTACCGAAACTCCGACTCTCCCTCACCGTGTACTCCCCCTCGGAAAAACCCCTTTGTCTCCTCCCCAGCACCATCCAGATTCACCCTCTCCCCACACACACACACACCCGCAGCCCCCCCGGCTGCCAGGATGCAACAAAAGCCCCCTCTTGGGTCAGGCTGTGCGGCGCAAAGCGAGTCCCAGGTGGGGACGGGGCCGGAGCTGGGGTCCCCTCCCCGCGCCCCGCGCCGGGGGGAGCAGCCGGGACCCCCCGACACGCACCTGGGCAGCGCCGCCGCCTCCGCGCCCCCCGACGCGCTCGGGAAGTTTTTTTAAGTTGGAGTTTGTTATCCCCGCGCGGGGCCGCTGGGTGGTGCGGGCGGGTTTTCCTTTTTTCCCCCTTTTTGTGCATGTGTTTTTCTCCTCCCCTCCTTTACCCCACAGGAACGAGCCGGGGCCGCTCCGCACCCCTTCAACACCCCCCGGTCACCTCAGGAGGGGAGAATTATCATTTTTTTAACCTGCGCACAACGTGCAGTTTCTAGCATGCAGCTCAAATCCCGCAGATAGAACCATCCCCCTGCCCCCGCACCCCAACATCCCCGGGACCCCCCCCAAATCAACACATGGACAAAACCCCCCCTTCCCAGCCCCGCGCACCACCGTGGGAGCGCAACCTTCCCTTCTCCCGGGCCGAGAGACAGAAACCATGGGGTTGCGGGGTGTGGAGGGGTTGCGGGGGTCGCGGCCGCAGAGCATCCGGAGCGCGGAGCCCGCGGAGCCCCGGCCCGGCTGCGCCCCCGCTCCGCGCCCCGCGCCCGCAGCGCCCCCTGGCGCCCGCCGCGGGACCTGCAGCGCCGCGCGGGGCCGGGGGAGCGCGGAGGGAGGGAGGGGAGGGAGGGAGGGGGCGGCCCCGACCCCCCCGTGCCGAGAGGAAAGGGCAGGGGCGGCCGCGTTGTCCCCAAACGCCGGGGCTGCTGCCCCCGGATAGCCCTGTCCCGCTCAGGACACCGCAGGCCTGAGCGCCGCTCCCCTCCCCTGCTCATCCTCCAAACAGCCTCCCCTCAAAAAAAATCACAATTGAAAATATGAGCCCTGTAACCCCCTGCCCAGGCGAGAGGCACTGCGGGAGCACTGCTGAACGCACCAGCGCTCGCTCTGTGAAACCAGAGCTGCATGCTTTGACCAGAGAAAATTCACCCACGGGGCCATGGAGAAGTCCCCTTCCTGCTCCGGCCCCTTGGGCCGGGACCCTGGGGGCCTCCCCCGGCACCATCCCGCTTCCTTGCCCCCGGAGTCGAGGCTCCCCGGCAGTGGGATTAGGAGAAGCAGCAGCTCCTGCACCCATAGCTGCTGCACGCAGTATCTGGAGGAAGTTTTTAAAACCCAGGTGCTGCTGCGGATGCCCACAGGTCAGCACTGCCGGCTGCTGAATCTTAAACCCAAATCCTTTTCCTACAGCCCCTGCTCCAGACAGCCCAGCCAGCCAGGGTCAGAGCTCGCTTTAGTCCAGCAGCCTCATGCACACACACATCACCCTCCCAAACCGCTCCCCATCTCCCGGAGCTCGGCGTTTCCAGTGATAAAGGGACCACCAGCAGGACGAGCACCCGTTCCTGCAGGCTCCACCACCCCAGGCGCACCCATCCCTCCAAACCTCCCCTCTCTCGGGGGGAGCCAGCTCTCGCCCGCCTTCACAGTGGAAGTTTCTGGGGCTTCAGTCAAGGTTTAAAGGGCTGGAATTGGCAAAAACGCCTCCGCATCGCCGGTACACACACGGGGAGGGGGAGTCGGGGTGCATATGCCACAGGGACACTCAAAAATCCCTGTCACTGAGGAGCGAGGAGATCCCACAGCTCCGCGGAGCCGCGAAGACTCACACGCTCTCGGTGGCGCAGTTATTTATTTATTTTAAACGCTGGTACATGACATTTTTCTTCTTACGAAGGCGGCAGCAGCAGAAAGCCCATCACAGCCTCTCCTGAAAGCAGAGCCTGGAAACCAGAGTCTCATCTGCATATTCATAAGTACCTGATAAATTAATCATGATGGCAGAAGCATTCAGGCTAGAAGGGAGGTGACAGGGGAAGGTTGCACCCCCCAACACAAGCCCATCCTCACTCTCGCACACGCTCCTCGTCTTCCGGGCACAAAATGTTTTGATCCCTTCACAAGTCGGCTGAACCCCCTGGGTGCTGCGGGAAGGGGGCCGTGCCCCCCCAACACGCGGTGGGCACCCTCCACCTCGCCCCCACCCCTCCGCTCCCCGGCTCCGGTGAGAGATGCAGAACAGACGGGCTGGAGCAGGGTGGAGCACCCAAAATCTGAGGGAGCTCAGCTGCCACCTCTGCAGCCCCAGCCCAGCCGTGAGCTCTGCTCCCGTGTCACCGCCTGTCCCCAGCGTGTCCCAGCACTGCCCGACCTTCAGCTGATGCTCAAGAGTTTGACCCTAAAAACCCTTCCATGTCCTCTCTCCCCTCAGCGCTCTCCCAGCAGCCCCGGAGCGGGAATGAGGCACGCAGGGGTCCCCTGGAAGGGACAGGAGGAGCGCGGCTGGCACAGAACAGCAGCAGTGGGAGATGAGGGGCGCCAGGGGAGCCCTGCCCCGTGCCAGGGCACAGGGAGCCGGCTCCGTGCTCACACCGCTCCCTCTGCCAGCTGCGAGACACGTGTGCCTCTCCCTTCCCGCTGCAAAACGCTCTCCACAAGCGATCCGCTGGTTGGATGTCACCACACTGAACCCCCTTGTGTGGGGAAAGTGTCGCCCTGCCGGGGCAGGGACGCTGCCTCCGGTAACAGAGGCAGAAATTCAACCCGCGGCTGGAGCAGAGCCCGAGCCCAGCGCGCTTTTCCCGAGGGCAGGAAGGGCAGGAAGCACCCGGAGCTGCCTCTGGAACCCAGCAGGGTCCAGATCTCCCTGATTTCCCTGACCCTGAGGCAATCGCAGAGGTGGCTGCCGGGCTGGGCTGGGCTCACCAAGAGCAGAGGGTCAGCACAAACCCAGCACCCGCCGGTCACAGGACTCTGCCCTGCATCCCCGACACCCCCCTGGTGCTTGGGGGGCTCAGATCTGGCATTAGGGAGTCACAGATCAAGCCCAAAGCCAGAGGTTCAGCCCAATGTCACTGCACATCCAGCAGGTCTGTTCACACCAGGAGGGACAAGGATGGACACAGTGATGGAGAACTGACCCTCCCATCTCCCAGCCCAGCTCATCCCAGCTCCCAGGGGGAGCTTGGGCACCACCTGAGGAAAAACCACCCTCACACCATGAGCCAAGCACCAATTCCCTGGTGCTGTCCCACAGCTGGAGCAGCTCCATGTCCTCCTACACCAAGAACAAGCCCATACCCAGTCCCAGCTGCCCATCCTCAGGAGAGCAACCTTGTGCTCTGCAGAACCCAGGCAGGATCTATCTGTCCTTCCTTCCTTCCATCTGTTGATTTTGAGTCAGATCCCTCCCATCTCATCTCCCCAGCTTAAACACAAATGAGCAGAAGAATATTTTGGGATCTGCACATGTTAGCAGATGTTTGCAGGAGTCCCCTGCAGAGAGAGCAGCGGGAGAGCAATGGGGGACCCAGCAATGTGGTCGAGAGGCCGCTGCCATTAGCTGTGTGTTTAATATGGTGGGTTTGGTCTGGGCCTGGGTAATTAGCACCTGAGCAGTAATTATTCACACTTGGCTTTTCTATATCCTGCTTATAGATTTGATGATTAATGTTGCTCCTTGAGTTAAGCCTGTCCTGGATTTACCAGCACGCAGTGGGAAAGTTAGGAGGAGGCTGTTGTGTGGCAGAAGCTGCTGTCCCTCACACAGAACAGCAAAAACAGCACAATAGAAAAATTAGAGTAAAAAGCACTTTTCACAGAAGCAGCAGCCACTAAGCACAGAGCAGCCATCTCAGCAACACTCTGCCACCACCATCGACGCACGAGGAGCTCGGTTGTACAGCAGGAGAAGCAAAAAACCTCCCTCAGCATTCAAAAGATACTGATGCCAAATGATTTAGGGGTTTACTGGCACCCCAGAGACACAAGCTGGGCAGAGCTCTGCAGCAAAGTTGGGGTGCACAGACCCCCTCTGCCACCTTTCCATCAGAGAAACACAATGAGGGGTCTGCAGAGAAGGACCTGCTGCCCCCACAAGCTGGGAAATGGGGAAAACCAGCTGCTAACTTCACACTGGGACTTGCACAGCTCAACCAAGCAAAATCCATAATCCATGAGGTGGTCTCACCTGCTCTCCTAAGCCCTGGCTCCCCTGGGGTCAGTGCTGGTGCTGGCTGAGGGGGCTGTGCTGCCAGTCCAGTTCTGGTCACCTGCAGAGGGACCTGGGGCTGCTTTGCAGCGCTGCTGACCCAGACCCTCGGAGGCTGAGGGCTTCTCCAGCTGCTCCTCAGGGCAAAGGACATTTCCAGCAGAGTTACTCTGGGATTTCTATGCCAGGCAGGCAGGAGCTCCATCCAAGATCTCAGCCAATGCCAAGCAGCACATGGAGGTTGGCATGGAGGGAAGCAGAGGGCAAAGCCCAGAGGCAGAGCCCAGGCAGAGCTGCCCTGGCTCCTTTTCCTCAGGGAAAACACTGACTGACTCCATGTCTTACAGATAAAGGAGCAGAGAGACCAAAGCCTGCTCTTATCCTCACTCCTCACCCCAAGGCTGGTGCAGCTGAGCAGAATCACCTGTCCCACAGCTGCAGGGAATGAGACAGAGCATTAACCCCATCTGTGCTTCTGCCCAGAGGAGGGGAAAGGGCTTTCCCAGGGAAACCCTTGCATCCATGGTGCTGCTGTGGCCCATTCCTGCTCCCTGCCATCCTCCTCCCTTTCCTGGGACTGAAGCTGCCCCTTTTTGCCCGGCTGGCAGGTCCCCATCAGGCTGGATCCATGTGTTTTCCCCCCATACCTGCTGTCCCAAGCTCATGAGGGCTCCTGTGTGCCAGGGCACAGCCTCTGCACCGTGCCCCTGCTCCCACCTTTCTCATGTGGGAACCTCCAGCAGCCACTTCATGGCCCCACTGGGCTCAGCCCCAGCAGACAGGAGCAGCTTTGGGGCAACCCCACCTGCCTCAGGTCCCTGATTATTTCCACATTTCCATTCTGGGAGCTCGATTTCTCATAAAGAACCCCCAAAGCAGTGCTTTCTCCCTCTTTTCCTCACCAAAATGAGACTTTTGCATTGAAATATGTGAAGATGCATTTTTTTCCCTCCCTTTTTCCCCAGGTTTTGCAACATGAAAGTGGATGTTGATGTGAATGGAATTTTGAAATTGGAGACTGGGAAGTCCTGTGCTCGGAGGTGACTGTTTGCTCACAAAATCTCCCTTTTTCAAGCTCCCCGATGAAATTCTGCAGGATTATTTTTGTCTCCTCCTCGCCCAGCCAGCCCGGTGCCCCGCGCTGCTCCTGCTTTTGTTTCTCCTCTTCTCCCTGGTGAGGATGAACAAAACACCAACCATTGCCCATGCCCACTCCTCCTCCTCCTCCTCCTCCTCCTCCTCCTCCTCTCGCGGCTGCCAGCGCAGCCCGGTGCTGCCCGCCTGGCAGGGAGTGCTCAGGATTGGGAGATTTTCCCGTGAGCTCCCCCAGCAGAGCCGGGGCTGCTCTGCACAGCTCAGGGAAGGGCACGCCAGCAACTCACCCTTGTTTGCTTTGGTGCTGGAGAGCAAACACAGCCCAAAATACGTGTGAAGGAACAGGCTGTATCTCAGCAGCCCCGTGCTGGTGTGAGGCGAGAGAGAGCTCTGCAGGCAGCTTCCAGCAGGACTGGGTTGGGATGGGGGCTGACCCTGCACAGGCGTAGAGCAGCACCCAGGGTGTTTGGGGAGCACTCAGGAGCCACAGGAGAACCCCCATGTCCAGGCTCTGCACTGGGTTGGGATGGGGGATGACCCTGCACAGGGATAAAGCAGCACCCAGGGTGTCTGGGGAGCACTCAAGAGCCACAGGAGAACCCCCATGTCCAGGCTCTGGACTGGGTTGGGATGGGGGCCGACCCTGCACAGGCGTAGAGCAGCACCCAGGGTGTCTGGGGAGCACTCAAGAGCCACAGGAGAACCCCCATGTCCAGGCTCTGCACTGGGTTGGGATGGGGGATGATCCTGCGCAGGGATAAAGCAGCACCCAGGGTGTGCTCAGAGCCAGGGCAGAACGCCCATATCCAGGCTCTGTGGCTGCTCTCCTCCATCACCCATCTCCCCCCAGCGTGTCCCCACAGCACCATGAGCATCCTGGCTGTTCCACTCCCACTCCCAAGGCAAGGACAGGGCAGAAAAGCCCCAGGAGCCAGGACGTGGAAGCCCAGGCTCTGTGGTGCTGTGCCCTTGGCTCAGTCACACAAGAGATGAGGGGGAGGACTGAGCCTCCAGCTTCTCCCCCTGGAGTTACCACTGGATTAACTCAGCCTGAGGTTGTTTCAGGGGCACTCACATCCAGAGCTCCTTCAGCCTGGCCAACTGCTGCCTGCAGGGTCAGGCAGTGCCTCTTGCTTATTCCTTATGGGCTTAGGAGCTGTTGACTTGGGAAAATCCTCAGGTTTTGGAGCACATCTATTAAAACAAGCAGTGCTGTGGCTATCCAGGCTCTCCCCTTTCTGCCCACGGACCATGGAGACCTCGTGCTTCAACCCAGCAGGAGGAGAGGGGAGCCAAGTGCCAGCCAGGGTGGATCAGCAATTCCTGTCCTGATCCTGTGTGATCTCCTGTCTCTGTCCCATGCTCCTCACCACAACAGGCAGCAACCAGAGCACCCAGACATGTTTGGAATAGGCAGGATAAGGGGTGCAACCAAACACTGACAGATGGAAACCCTCAAAGACGGAGGAAATCTGGTCCTTCTGACCCCAGTTTCAGATTTTCCTTGGTTTTGGTACCTCAGGTTGCAGTAAATAGGACAACACCACCAGGCTGGGTGGAGAGGACACACAATGAGCTGCTGGAAGCCAAGTCATGGTCAGCTCCCTGGATTTCATCTTATTGATGTATTTATGTCACCCCATGCCCAGATTTACTGGGTTTGTACTGCAGGATGGTGTTTTTAGCCTTGGTCTCCAGGTGGGAAAGGGAGGCAGTGTCCTCAGGTAAGGTTGCAGTGGGCTCCAGGCAGAGCAGGCAACTGAACACACAGATCCTGAATCCATCCCAACCAGTGACAACTCTCTCATGTATATGAAATTTATGTTTGACTCTCTCCCCAGGGATTCATCTCCCATCTTTCCCCTTTAATTATAAAAATTAGTAGGTTTGAGGTATATTTTGAGGGTTTTTCTTTTCCTGTGTTGACAAAGTGCAATACTTGATGACTCTAACCCCAAATTCTCTGTGACACAGATACCCTACCAATTATAAAATACTTCCAAGCTCGCTCCATAAACCCCTTTGCTGTTGCTATTAGTATGCATTAACATTTTATTGGTGTTACAGGATGAAACATCCAGTCTTGCAGCTCCAGTGGGCTTGGGGATTTCCAGCATCCTGCAATATGTATCCGTGCAGAGGAAATTAAAATGTGGATGGATCAGCAAGATACAGTCAAATCCTCTACAGTAATTTGGAGAAGACTAAACTCTGGTGCTAGTGGAGCATATTCCAAGCTATCTAATAGAGAGTTGATGATCTCTGTAACAGCCTTTTTGTAAGTTTTATTCTTGCCTACAAGGGAATTTTTTCAAAGGGAGTATGTAATACCTAAACTAATATTTTTAAAGGTATATGCTCTAAACATTGAAAAGTAAGGCCCTTTGCAGAGCAGTCACTTCCAGTGATCAGCAAGTCCTTGATAAAAGAATTTACTCTCGTATCTTACAATCTAGCTGGAATTTCTACCCACACCAGTCATTTCTCTATAGTTTGTATCATCATAGGACACATAAACTCTTAGGAATATTGTCATGCTTTGCTCTTTTAGCCATAATACAACACAGATATCCTTTAGCAGCATCAGCACTTGAAACCTGAAGTGTTGTGTCCACCCAACAGCTGTTGGAGTGTGGTGCTGGTGTCCAGCATCCCATACTTCACCATCTCAAAGAAAAGCCCAATTTTCACACATAAAACTGGGACGAATTCATGTCCAAATGGAAAATCTGGGTAGTTGACTTGTGCAGTGCAGTCTGCTTGGGTTTATCTCTCCCAGGTGCCTTAAAACACAGGAGAAGCAATAAAGATCCTCTGCCTTCTCTCCTTCCTCCATTTATAGCGTCAGGAAAACCTTAATCTACTTTCTAAAAGGAAGGAAAATGTGCTCAGGAGGACTTAACCCCACACCTTGGTGCCTGTGGGTCAGGGCCCCACAGTGCCACTCCTACAGGACCCCTCTCCTGGGGATTTTTTGTTTCCATGGGTGTGACTGTACCGAGCATTAAGGAGCCCAATTCTAATGAGGGATTTTGATGTTATTTATTATCCATGTTACAGTTGCAACTGGGAACATGGGGAGGGACTCGTTCCAATTTTAGCGACAACTGCATTAATGCCCTGCACAGAGCCAGCCCGTGTAGACATTCCCAAGCCCAGGCTTTTTATAGCAAGCAGAAGCAACCACTCCACCCCCTGAAAGGCCTTTTCTAACCTCCAAAACCTGCTTACAGCCTTGTGCTCCTCACAACAAGCCTATCTCCAAGCTGATGATGCCCGTCACGGTTCAGCCCTCGCTGAATCTGATGTGGAGACAGCCCCTTTTTCAATTTGGCTCATCCTAGTTTGAAGTTTGGCACAATTTTACAAGACCCTGTGTGTCCCCAGGATGTTCAAGGAGTTTTCTCCAATGTCAATGGCAAGAGTGCTCATCCACTGAAAGGGAAGCAAAGTTAAACGATGAAGATATCTCCTCTTGGATATTAGAGCATGAAATGACCTCCAAAAGCCCTGTTAAATTCTACCTCTGAGCCAGGGGAGTCCTTGTTGAAGCAGCAAGAAGATTCTTTGAGCTTCTCAACTGTACAAGGTTTCCACCAGCACGCTGGCAGCAGGAGAGTTCAGGTAACTTTAGCAGTTATCATTAACAACCATTTTCACCTCCTTCAACCCATTTCTGCCCCCTTCCCTCTCTCAGGAAGCCAGTGCAGTTGCAGGGACACAGTGCAGAGTCCAGGGCTCTTGTGTGGTTCAGCACCAGGTCCTTGGGGTACAAAGTGCATCTTCATCTTGTCAAGTGCCCACTCAGATTCTGCAGGTCCTGCTGTGGGGGCTGCTTCGTTTATCCACTCACAGGATCCCAGCACAGCATGGTGGAACTGAGCCACACACCAGGGACAAGTTAATACAGCAGCAATGACATCAAGAACTTCTAATTTTTATTCTGTTACTTCTATCTCCACACAAGGCTGCTTCTCTCCCTTTGCTTCAACTCTTCCTTCATCACTGGCTGCCATAAGCGATCACTTCTAAAGGAGGGCAGTGAAGGAAGAGACAGGGCAAGGCTGGCGGCGATTCACGAAACGCACCCCATGCAAGGCAACAGCTGTTAAACAGCAACACGAACTGGCCTACGCAGGGCAACCCCAAAGATCCAGCTCTGAAAACTGAATTTTAAAGAAAATGGCTTGGTCAGTGGGCTGAGGGGGAAGATGGCCAGAAACCCACGCTACGTCTGCTTCCCCTTCACTGCATGGCGTGTTCACCGAGGGACGTGCTCAAGATGAATTCAAGAGCCTTCAAAGACAACATTTGTGATCCAAGATGACATTTCTGCTCACCATCCACCCCTCCACACTGCTGCCACTTTTAGCTCACACAGTTGGCCTGTGTTGATGGAGAAGATGTAACCCGGAGACAAGGAGCATTTGCTAAGCGCAGCTACAATACCTTCCACCACTTGTGAGGTCTAGGTTTAATTTAATCCAGGTCTATTATAAGTCCAACAAAGCTGCTGAACTA
The DNA here is from genome assembly GCF_037042795.1 of Molothrus aeneus. Taxonomy (NCBI): domain Eukaryota; kingdom Metazoa; phylum Chordata; class Aves; order Passeriformes; family Icteridae; genus Molothrus; species Molothrus aeneus. Next base: position 6,197,716 of record NC_089664.1, on the reverse strand, counting down.
CACTGATGCTGGAAGTCCTGAGTCAGCTCCTACAGCAGGACAGGAAAAACATCTGAAGGAAAAGGTTCCAGTTCTCACCCTGCCTTAGAAACAAGGCTCAAACATCCTTTGGTTATAAGTCTCTGATCTTCAAGAGATTTGCTGGCCTGGGATCAGGCTGTGCACATCACCTACCTGCCAAACGTCAGATGGGATGGGGGGTGGACACAGCAAAAAAGTTAATAAATAAACCACACAATACAACAGAAAGACACCTTGGAAGGACACAAAGACAGACCAGATGTACTTGATCATGCAGTTAAATAAAGAATCAATTTTAGTGCAAGCACGAGGTCAACCACCGACATGGCAAGTGCCTCCACAGGGCCTCTTCCCTATGCTGAAGGCTCCAGACATTGGCTTCACTGGCTCTGCTCCCAAAGCAGGAGCAAACCCAGTCTGAGAGAGACAACACAGTCACCAGTGCAAAACACAGAAACTTTAATTAAACCTACAACACAGGGGGAGGTGGCAAGTGCTGCTTCGGACACGGAGCAGCCCTGGGTGCTGCCACGTGCGCGGGCAGAGGAGCTGAGCCCGTGGGGGAGTCACTGGGAGCAGGAGGGAGGCAAAGCAAGTGGCTGCCACGTGACAAGGGCACATCTCAAGCGGGCTGAGAGGACTCAAACGAGAATTAGCTGCTTGACATCCCAAAATCCCCAGCAGGACAGATGTGCAGACTCGGGCGAACAACAAACACAAAGCTGTGCGTGAGCCTCCTCCCACCGCCTCCGCAGGTCCCAAGCCCAGGGACACTGTCCCAGGGAGCAATGCTGCAGCTGCAGGGGAAGGAAGCACCTCTCCACCCTTTTTTGGTGCTGTATTCCACATTCCTGGAGTCCCTCCCATGTATCCATGTCAAAATTTCCACCCATCCTTTTGCATGGAAGCCTCATTTCCACAGGACAACCTGGAGAGATGTTTTCCTGACCCTCAGGCAGATAGAGAAAACCAGGGGCTTTTGCTCAGCCATTGCTGGCCAGATGCTGCACAGTTACTTAAAGTATGGGGACACCTGCCAAAAGACACAGCAACGTGAGGGGACACAGGTGGAGACACCATGAGTCTGCTCCAGGCACAGGCTGCTCCACTGAAGATGGACTCATCAAGTCCCAGCAAGCACACAGATCTCCAGCAACATTCCAGGAGTGGATCCATTTGAAAAGCAAAGACAAAACACATCCCATTTAGCAGTAAAACAAGACTTAACCCCAGTCTTCCATTTTCATTTAAAATAGAAGTTTTATAGTTGTTTCAGGCAGGTCAAAAGCTCCTTGTCCCCCACCCACTGCCCAGGGCCAAGCCAGGAGCAGACAGGACAGCAACAGTGCCAGAAAGCTCTGCTTCAGCTCTGTGGACATTTCACCGCCTCTCTTAACTTAGACTCTTTTTTTACGCTCCTTCCCCTGAGTGCCTGCAAGAGCCTTTACAAGAGGGAGTGAGTAGGTCTGTTAAAAATAATGAAAAAATAATAATAAAAAAGAAAAAAAACACAACCATGTTTCCTCCTCCCACCCCAGCAGCAAAGCAGTGCAGCAGCAAAAGCTGAGCAGCTTGGCTGGGGGCAGCCTCTTCATGGTCTGCAGGAATGCCAGAGGAAGAATTCCTGCTGCTCCTGATTCCCAGCAAACACCAATCCAGACCTCTGTCCCTGCCACATCCAGCCTGGAACCCCAAGAAGAAACAAGCCCACTGCAGCTGCAAAGCTGTGCACCAGCTTGGTCATGACCTGTGGACAGACAGCTCATCTTAAAAACAGCACCAGCCCTTTCTGCCCTCCAGTGATGCTGCTGGTGTGATCCACACCACCTGTCTTCAATACACTGCTGCTGGTGGCACTGCAAGTGTGGTTCCCCTGCCTGAGGTCCAGCACAGCAACATCAGCAGGGAAGCACAAAGGGAAAGAGCTTTCTCCAGGTATAACCTGCTGTCCTGGGCTACTTATGTTTTTGTTTCCAGCACGAGTATATGAATGCATGAGAAGCTGCATGCTGTCCCCTCATGCTGCCTGTGCTCCAAGGATGTCCCCCTCAAAGAGCTGGGGATCCTGCTGCTTTGTGGGGAAATCCCTTTGCCATGGGGGTGTCACTACAATTTATGACCAAGCAGGAGCAACCACAGTCACCTTGTGCCACTGAGGCCAGCCCAGCCCCAGAGCAGCAAAGCAGGGGATTGCAGAGGGCAGGTTGGACCCAGTTATGGATGTGTGTGAATGTGTCAGGGCTTGTGCCAGTTCAGAGGGGGCCTGAGCAGTGTCTTTGCATAGCTGTTCCCACAGAGCTGGGTCCCTCCAGGGACCTTGTCTCCAGCTCCAAAGCCAGCTCAGATGCCCACAGCCCAGAAGGTTCCTAGCTTCACCCAAGAGAAGAGGTGCTAGTGAGAAAGGAAGACCCTCTTGCAGAAGAGGTGGAGGGAGGGTGCTCTCCTTACCCAGAAAAAGGGAGAGACGGTACCCTGGGCTTCCACAACCCACAGACACTCCCTACAACTCCCTTTTCCCAGTTCAGACCTCCAGTGCAGGCAGAGCTGGCTGATACAGACACGCACAGGCTCACACCTCACCCCGCGCAGCCGTTTCCCAAAGCAAACAGCAACAGGAAACTCCAATGAAATTCAAAAGGGAAATTGCACTTAGCACTGCCCAACACATACACACGTGCCTTCCTCCCCTCCACACCCCTTTCTCTTGGGAAGCCAAGCAGAAGGCCTTTTCTGCTCAAACCCATCCCCATTCCCAGCAGGGACGAGGCACAGCGGAGCAGCGCGGCCCCGGCTCGGCCGCTGGCGAGATGTCCCCAGGGTGAGGACGTGCAGGAGGAGCTGCTCCAGGTCCCATCCCTGTGCTTTGGATCTGTGGTTGCCGATGAGGATGTGCAGGAATGGATGGGCTGGGTGGTGAGGAGGGGTGAGGGGAGGAGGAAGAGCGCCGTGCTGTGCCTCCGCTGCCTCGGCTCCTCCTGCAGTCTCCTTAAGATGTCACAGGCTGGATGGGGAGCAGGCTGCCAAACTTAAAGTGCTGGATCACAGGAAACTTCTCCAGGCACTGCAGGAGGAGAGATAAAGAGAGGTGAATTCAGGAGACATTTCCACCTTACACACACAGCCTGAGCCACATCCTGCCCGCAGGGTCAGGCTTCGGGGCCACTCAGCTCAGACAAAGGCAGAGGATCAGCCCCATGTTTTCCCCCACACATTCCAGTCAGGCTTCTCAGGCCAGTAGCACTTCATAATCCCATCCCCTTCCCTTCAGCCAGAGTCTTTTTCTTACTGAAATTCAGTATGGGGAGGCCTGGAGCATGAGCAGAAGCAGCATGTCTATGTCAGCAGCTTTCTCCCTCACCACTCTCCTTGCTCGAGCTGATGTCTTTGAAGAGTTTCACCCTACAAACACGGAGAACTGCAGAATCCCCTGGGGCAGAGAGACTCTCCCCTCCAGGCCAGTGCCAACACTCTGGGTTTGAGGCACCACTCTGCAGCTGCAAGGCACTGCCCAAACTGCATTCCAGACTCTCAGGTCTTTGATGGACAAGCACCAGTGATTTTGCAGCCATAGTTTAAGATATGATCCTATTTCTAACAGCCCCTCACCCCTGAAATTCCCACCTCCCATTGAAGAGTAATGGATCACAGGTCAGTCACACAGATCCACTACAAAGCAGATTAGCTCAGAGGAGCTTCCTGCAGCCACACCAGGGCTCTGTGTACGGTGAGCAGTGCTGCAAGGGCACAGTCCCTTCCACTCACCAGCCAACAGCAGGAAGGTCATGGACTGTGGTCAACAACGCCAGAGTTTGCCAGCACTTGCCTGGCAGAGCCACTCAGAGCTCTTGTTTTTGAATCACTGCAGACTCAGACTGCCCAAACCTCATGGAGAGCACAGAGCAGGCTCCATTCCATCACACAGAACTCAGCAGTGTGTGCTCAGCCATGATGTGGTTACAACTCTCCATAGGAAGGAGTCTTGTGCTTTCCATGGGGCCAAACTGGACTTGCTGCAGCAGGGCATACTCTGGGGCTGGAGAAGAAGCTGTGTGCTGCAGACAGCTCTCACCTCAAGGCAGGACTCAGGCACAGGCACCCTGCCCTCGTGCTGTCATCATGGGCAAGCAGGCAGATTAGTGCCCAGAAGCCCAGGCCTACAGTAATCCCTTTGGAGCCAGAGGTCAGGCAACTGGTTCCAAGCACCAGCACACTGGAGCCAAACAAGTTTGGAGGTGGTGAAAGTACAGCATGGCTGTATCCACTCCTGGGGAATAAGAGCCAGGCAGAAAACCACAAATCTCCTTGGCAAGGAGAAGTAAGTCCTGTGAGCATCAGGCCATGTCACCTTCAAAGCTTCCTAATGCTCAGAGCTGCTGCTGTCTCTCCACACAACCACTTAAGACAAACTCTCAGAGGAAGCAGGGCTGGGTAACACGGGCATGAGGGGAGAGCAGAGAGAAACAAACACTGGAGATGCTGACAGCTCAAAATGTCAGCCCAATTAGCTCCAAGGAGTCCCATGAAGACCAGACTGGTTTGGGCTCCAGAGGAAGAGACTTTACCACCAGTGGGAAGAAGGGGTATCCATTCCATGTAACACACCACCAGCTCAAGAGGAGACAAGCAAGAAATTTCTCCTCCTCTATTCAGAAGGACTAGCACAAGTTTACTGAATTATCAGCTGTACAGAGCACCAGGGCCTTCCTTGCATCAGCTGTGGATGAAACTGTACCCAACTCAACTGTACCCTGCTCAATTTCAGGCTTATTTCTTCTTGCCACCATCTTGATCCCACTGAAGGTCTGCTTGGGACTCAACTGGGGAGTAGATTCATGCACCAAGTCCAACCTTTAAAGATGGAACTGGGACTAGATTAGTTACAATGGAAAGTATTTCCTGACTGACTGCAGAGAAGGAAAGGTCAGGAGACTCAAAAGCAGGCTCAGGGGAAAAACATCAAGGCTGCTGCTTTAACCACACTCTATTCTGTCAACTTCTTCACTTGCCTTTGATGGAGAGAATATGAAAAGCCCATGGACTTTCAAGCAAACACATCTTCACCCATTATATTAAAAATAGTCACATTTGGGATTATATTATAAATAGTCACATTTGGGATTTCATAAATACACAGAGTTGAAGACACATTGTCTTCAGTCTACTGCTCATCTGCCCTGGAGTGCCTGGATCCAGACCACAGCTCCTGGACACACAGACACACCTCAGCTTTCTGTCAGCTGTTTAAAGCCATCCCATAGAGGAGACAGAGAAGAGATAAAGCCTTTGGAGTGCTTTTTAGATGAGCTAGGTCTGGGGGCTGCCCCACTCCCACCAAGTGGGATTTCTCCTGGTCTGTTTCCAGCAAGTGACCCCCTCCTCTGCTGCTGCCCCCACTCAGTCCCAGTCCTGGCCAGCACCATCCAGCACCCAGCGCTTCTCAGGCACCCCAGGTGTGTTACAGAGCTGGAGCCTCCAGCTGAGTGTCTGATTTCACCTGATCTAATTGCAATGGGTGATCAGAGGGACAGGGAGAAGGGAGGGGAAAACAAATAAAACCTGAAATCTTGCTCTCACTTTGCCAGTTAGACAAAGCAACACCACAACCCCAAATCTTCCCTCTCTTGGCCATCACACATCCCAGGCTCTGCCACACAGAGCTGGACAAAGACCCATGTCAGTACTTGAGGGGTGCTGCTGACTTCTCTTCTGCTAATGCTGGCAGTGGCCAGTTGCAGAGAGACTGCACTGGTGAAGGCTACACAGAGAGCAGAAATACACCAGGAGCCAGCAGAAAAGAGACAAGGCCTCCAGCAGTGACTTTGTGCCTGGCCTGAGACAGCCAGACAGATTCAGTTTGCAAAGGATGAAGGTTAAGTGACTCCCAACCTTGTGTCACTCCCAGAAAATCAGTCTAAGAGATCCTCCAGTTGCAAATGTTGGTGTAACCTGCAGGCCCAGGCACACCATAACTGAAAGCTCTGTCCAGCCATGCTGCCCTGTGCACATCCACACCCCTGTCAGCTCCCAAGCCAGGCAGGAACTGGCTAAGCCAGCATCAGGGTAGGTAACTCCCCAGAACAGATTATATCTAAAGATATATCTATTGTAAAGAAAACTGAGGAGCCCTGAGCAGAAGTGCCCCCTCTCCTCTGCCTATCCAGGTGAACACAACTTCCATGGCATGGCAAGAGAGGACAACATTGCACAAGGATCATGTTTTTAGGATTAGTCCTTTAAGACCTATAAACATTATCTGAGGAAAAAACCTAAATTTAAAGCTCTTTGGTTGACTCAACATTTTTTACACTTTAGCCTAAATTAGTACCATTACCTTTCCTAGCAGTTTTTGCATTCTCCCCTTGACACAGCTACATCTCAGATATTTCTAGAAACCTACCAGTACCGGATCCAGCATTTTCACACTGAAAGTCACCTGCTACTCAAAACAGACTAAGGCCTTCAGAAAAGACCATGTCTTGGGTGAACAAAGAAGAATCTCCCAGTCTCTAGAGAATCCCAGTGTTCTCTCCAGCCAGGGGACAGGTAGATCTGCCAGCACACGCTGGCCCCAAGACATCAGTGAACGTGTGCACTGCTCTGTGGGCTCATCACTGCCAAGCCCTGTACAGGTGGGAGCAACCATGGCACGGGGCATGTGGGGTACCAGGCAGGAGCACATGAACATCCCAGGGAATGTGGGATGCCAGGGGAGCACCCAGCTTATGAAAGAACTGATCCAAAGGAAAGGAAGGACTACAGCAAGGCTGCTGAGGCAGCAGCAGACCACATTGAAGCTCTAAGTCTTAGGACACTCATGTTTCACTTTAAAGGCACTCACGGTGCTGTGGTCTCCCCTTCAGCTCTCACAGCTTAGCCTCCAGCTCAGGGTTTTCCAGCGGGCAGTGTCTCCAGCCTGTGTTGGAGCTGCAGCCCAGGGACAGCCCCCTCTCCAAGGAGCAGCCCGGGGCACCCCTCCCAGGAGCAGCCAGGCGAGGGGGTCGGCCCCCAGCCCCACTTCTCCTCTTTGGAGGCTGGGAGGAAAACTGAGCTGGGGGCGGAAGGAGCCAGCGGGCCTGGGAGTGACACCTCACAGATTAGAGAGGTATGTGGCCTGGAACCTAAACACAGGATGTGCAGTGCAGAGGAAGGGCTGGGGGAGGGAGCGGCCCTCAGGCACAGTTAACCCCTTGGTGCGCTGGGCCTGAGCACAGCTCTGTGTCCCAGCAACGGGAGCTTGTCCCAGCTCCCCACAGGAGCATGGCTGACACCAGCAGCACTGCAGGGTGTGGGATTAATTCTTCCACCAGTCCCCGCCCAGCCAGTGCCGGCAGGGAGTTCCACCATCCCTGCTCCAACAGCGCTTTAGTGCAGCCAGTGAGTCCTGCAGAGCCAACACCATTCCCTCCAGAGGTTCCTGTCCTACTTCCTCAAGCCCAGGGTTAGCTTGAGCAGGAAGGAAGATAAGGGAGAGCCAAAACTGCCCAGTTCTGCAGGTCAGGGTTCACCAGGAAAGCCTGGGGCAATGCCAGCAGAGCTGGTGGGCGGAGGGTGGCCAAACCAGAGAGGTGGCTGTGGTCTCACGGGGCTGGTACATGGCATGGATGGGGCTTGTAGAAAGGGTAAATCATTAGGGAGCATTCAGCCTGCTCTGGGGCTCTTGAAACATGGGATGGTAATTTAAATTAAGTCTCCTCTAGCTGGTAAAATGGTGGACCAGAAGAACAAGTGGGTCAAGACACTGGCCCATATTTGGAGATCTGCACTTGCACTATGGTAAGACAAGACAAGTCAAAAGTCATGTTTGCAAGGAATGGCAACTTTGGGATTGGTTTTGGGGCAAACACGAGGCAGAAGGTTCCTTCAAGCCAGCAGCACCTGAAGGGCCAAGGGCTCCCAAGCCACAGTCAACAAGGAGTAACAAATGGCTGTGATGGGGTCCCCACACCTGGAGCAGCACAGGAGCTGACCCAGGGTGCTGTGGGAGAGCAGGTGTGTGGCTGAGCAGCCTCCCCCTGCCCACAGCACTCACCTCTGCCTTGTACATGCGGATGAGGCCCTGGTTGACCTTGGACCAGGAGGGCACGGCGCTGATGTTCCAGAGCTGGTTGGAGTGCTCAGCAAAGGGGCCTGTCTTCATCTGAAAGAGACCCAAGCACAGGGCTGAGGGAGCTGGGCCAGCCAGGAAGCTCGTGCACCAGCAGTGACTCATGCTCACACTCTCTCCAAGCAAACATTCCCACCAAGCCCAGTGACCCACGCAGCAGCCACCTCACTGCGTCTTCCCTCCCTCCCTCCCTGCTCCCTCCCGCTGTGGCCACATCACATGAAGCCGTGGCAATCCAGCTCCCCTCCTTCCCTGACAAAATTAAGCCTTTTCCTGCCACGCTTTCCTAATCAGACCTCCTTCTGCACACCTCCCTTTTAATGGCTGTATTAAAAAAGCCCCACATAAGTCCCGTTCTTCCCCCCAGTAGAGTTTGGCTCAACGTTGTTCCTATTCTACCCAGAAACCTCCCAGTGCAGCACTGCTGGGCTTTCCAAGAAAATGACTCATTCCCCATTCAGATCAACAACAAGCAGCAGCGACAGCCATCGCTGCCTTCCCTGAATACAGAGGGCAGTGCAGGTTGGCAGCAGCTCTGTGTCCACAGCTCACTCCACACCTGCCTCTAGCTGAGGAGGGCTCTAGGGGAAGCAGGAGCAGAGGGGACATGCTCTCCAAACTAGCTCCAGAGCTGTGAGCTGCTGGCTTGCAGCAGATGCTTTACATTTTTTTTCCTTTTTTTTTTATACTCCGCTGTTTCTCCTCCCAGGGTGAGGGGTTTGGAGGAGGGAGGGCAGGAGGGAAGCTGCAATCAGGGGCAGTTGCATGTAGATTCCCTGGGTGGTTGTCTCTCCTTCTCCTCCATGAACAAAAACAGACCCTCAGGGAGAGAAAGAAATACAACACAGCCACTCTGACTGAGCGAAGTTCCCATGACATCAGAAACCACAAGGCCGAAGCTCACGCTAAAGAGGAGCGTGGGGAGAGAGGAATCTCTTGGACTCTCATTCCCGACCTGGGGCTCGAACAACTAACCCCTTCCCTCCATGCATGCACAGGCCTGGAGAGAGGGTGGGAAAAGCGCCTCCAAAACAACCTCTCTGCTCACTAAAAAAGCAAGCAGGGCCAATCAATGTGCTTTGGGAAAATGCTGCTGCCTTTCTGCAATGCCTGTGTGACACCAGCCTGCAGCAGAGAAAGAAAGAAAGAAAGAGAGGGAGAGGGTGGGAGGACCCAAAAACCTCACTGTTTGAAGGGTGATGTGCTCCAAACCCGCTGGCCGTGGGGCTGGAGCAGCAGGGGAAGCGGGTCTGCAGCTCTGCCTGGTGCTGGGAGAGCAGGGGTGCATCTCCACTTCCCCTCGGAGGTTCCTGTGAGCTGGGGGATGACAGCTGAGCCACTCCCCGTCCCCTCCGCCACACGCTTCCCTCGTGGGCACGAGATCAACGTGCACACACACAAAGCACAGCGTTACCCAGCGCCAGGATTTGGCACCGGTGGGCGCCCAAAGCAGCGGCTGCCAGGGAGCTCTGAGCCATCAGAGCCTCCCCTCCCCACACAGGAGGTTTGGCTGCCTGGGTTTTGACTCCAAACCTTCCTTCCCCCGGTGTCACCGCCCTTCACAGGGGCACAGCTGGCATCAGCCACCATCACTGTGCTCTTCTCCCCTTCCCAAGGCAGAGAGTGAAGGAGGCAGGCACAGCTGGCCAGTCCCAGCTCATGCCCACTGTGGCCCTCCTCATCCAGACATCCAGCAAGGGATGGCTTGGCTATGGTTTCAAGCTGGGGCGGGAAAAATAAGAGGGACGAGAAGGGGAACAACAAAAAAAAATCATCTCCTTCCAGCCACAAAGGGCGAAGAGGGAGAGCTGGGGGGAGAGCGAGAGGCGGCGAGCGCGCTGCAGTCCCGCAGTGACCCCAGGGGAATGGAGTGAGTCAGAGCAGCCATATTGAGCAGGAAATTACTCACAGACGTGGCGTTCCTGCCTCTCGGTTCCCAAGAGAATCGGCCTTTTGTAAATGGTTCCTCTGTCAGTGCAGGGGGGAGGGGGACGGCTGAGGCCGTGCTTTCCTGTCAGCTCCTTCCCTTCCAGCAGAAACCCGAGCCCTCCCTTCCCAAATTTAGAAGCCAGATTGAAGCTGAAATTCCTGCTGCCTGCCCTGAGCGCTCAGAGGAGCATCTGGGCAAGTGCACTGATCCCCCACAACAGCTGGGTTGTACCCAGCTCCCCTCCTCTGCACACCCACAGGCAGCCCTACATCACTGTCCTCTACAGCCCCTGTGTGGCAGGCACCAGAGGGATGCTCCCAAACCTTCCTCATCCTCACACTTTCAGGTACCACACACACCCCTTTGGCAGGCAAAAGCAGCAGCAGGGGAACAGCTCGAGTCCCAGCCAGCTCTGCAAACCTCACCCCGTTCCAGAACCGTATGTTCAGGTCCAAACCCACCCTGCAGATTTCCCACCATCAGGTCAGCTCATGCAAAATTCAGTGCTGTGCCTGGGCACTCCTCTAAGGAGGAAGCCATGGTGGGTTCAGCCTGGACATCATCTTGCTACTGCTTTAAAAGCCTGAGGTTTAAATACACACCTGGCAAACACCACAACAGCGTATATTCATATTCCTGAAACATCACCTGGGGGCTGAGAACAGTATCTGCTCAAGAGAATATTCTCTCAGCTGACAGAAAACAACCTTCCTCAGTTGTAGTCGGAAACAAAACCTGCTCTCATGTCGGCAAGGCCCACTATGGGAACTGCTGTGGTGTTTGTTACATGCTTAACACCTTTAAAGGAGAGCTGTTTCCAGATGACAAGCTCAGAAGAAAATAATATCGTTCATTTATTAAAGTCTTTAATCCCTTCTATCTTTTTTCCCTGCTATTTTGTTTTGTTGTTGATTTTGGAGAGAAAGCATTTGGAGGGCACTGAGGCTGCCTCGCCCCCCCTAGTGGCAGTCACGGCCTTCCCGGGCGCTTGGGAGGCAAAAAACCCAAGATTTAAAAGGAAAATCTTCATAAAAATGAAGCAGTAACCCGCACGGAGATGCACTGAATATTCCATGGATTTGGTGATGCAGGTTGCTGCCGTCCCCTTCAGCTCGCGGCAGGAGGGCCAAGAGGGCTCCTTGCCACCAGGTGGCACTGGGGATCTCGGAAGAAACACTGAATTCCATGCTTCACAACAAACGTGCAGAAAAGGAGCTCAAATCTCTTATTTGAAAAGCCTACTAAAAAGCTGACTTTCTGCAGGCAGAAGCAGAGTGACCTGAAGCAGCAGGACTGTGCTGGGTATTTTAAACATCACCTGTCAGCTGGGCACTGCAGAATCTTCTACACACATTTCAAGAGATGTATGTTTTTTAACAGGTCAGTGCACTGTCTGGATATCACAGAGGCCTAAACTAAAATAAATCTTTGACCATCTTGGCTCCTGGTTTCCTGTCCTCATCTTGATCTCTTCCACCAGCACCTCTTTATTACCCACAGTATGATTTATCTTGGCATTCAGGGTTAAACCCTGTGAGGTGCTGAGTACCAACAAACCCTACCAGATTTAGCAGGACTTGACACAGCACCTCCTGGGGTTTGGGCCAAAGGCTCCTATAAAGATTTCCTACATGAAAGGCTAAGTTCATAGTCTGTAACCTCCCTTCCCATCTAATCACTAAATTAGAGAGGCGAGGAAGGGGGAAAGTGAACAGAACAAAAGGAAGAACTGCACTCTGTCCTTCCAAATTAATCCCATCAACTTCCTCCTGCCAGAGACAAGAAATCCCTCACCACAACAGAGTGGGTAGCTCTCGCTCTCCCTGTCCAGACTGTGCAGTGAGGGAACTGGGAGAAACACAGCCAAATCCTGCACTGATGCTGCAGGCAGCAAGCCATGAGCTCCCTCACTGAGAAACAGCCCAGAGCTGCCAACGAGCTGAGCATCACCCACCCCTCTCCAAAGGGCCCTGCAGTGCCTGAGCAAAAACAGTCCTGAAAGTGCTGCCAGCTGGGGAGTCTCAGCACCACCTCTGCTCTAGGTCAGCTGCAAATAAGATGCATTTCATGGGCAACTCTTTTAGTAGAATCTGGAGGAAACAGCAGCACAGAGGCTTGGGAACCTGCCCTAAGCAAGGGGAGGCCCAGGGCTGCCAGGCAGCACCCAAGAGTTGCAGGGAAGGGAGGCTGTCTTGGCAAGCCCAGTCATTTTGCAGCTCCCCCTTCATCTTCCTTGTGTATCTACAGGAACCAGTCTTCTCCACATAAGCTCCCACTGACTGATCCAAGTGATGGTCCCAAGTTGTTTGCACTTGTTACAGCTCCCTTCAACTACAATCCACAGCCCATCCAGCTTAATTACACTTTCTTCTCAACATCCCTGTCTCAGCTCATTCAAGGAGAACACCTCTGCCATGCAACAATGGTTCATCTGCACAGTTCCATGAGAGCAAACAAACAGGCAAAGGAGGAAGAAAAAAACTCTGCCAGAGCCAAGTATCTAATGTCGAGAGAATGTCCCTGTGGGACAAACCTTCCATTCCTCACCTCTGTAATGAAGAGGATGCACTCCAGGAACATGAAGTCCTTATGGTTTTCATTTACCACCTTCTCATCAACAAAGTGCCGAGGCTCCAGGCTTGGATGGTCTAAAAAAGGTAAGAGACAACAGGAAGTAACCTGTATGGTAATCCCCCCTGAGACCAAGTTCAACCAGGTGGTGTGCTGCCTCTCACCCAGAAGCACAACCCTCCCATCAGAGCTCTTTAAAAGGCAGCACAGAGTTGCTCCCTTTTATCTCATCTCCCACTCCAGTGCCTCTGCAGGGACAAAACTCCACAAAGCAGAAATTGCATTTTTTAGCACCAAAACCAAGATTCTCCTTTTAAAAAGCTTCACTGCAGTCATTGCAATAAAGACTGAAGTACTACACAAGGAAGCTTTCCACCTCCCAACCAGCTTTATTTGGAAAGCTGAGGTAAAAAAAAAATCCAAGCCCCAAACTCTCCTTCTGTATTATACACAAATCTGACATATTTGAATTTAAAAGTCAGCCCCAAGTCCCATCATCTTTACAACCTAGACAAATGAGGCAGAGGGTAACCCAGGACACAAGAAGATTTTTATTAGTACCTATCAGCTGGGAACTGCCCCATATGAAAGGCAGGAATTGGAAGTCATCCAAGCCCCACACGCCCTGGCTGCCAGCAGGTTCCATCCTGTAGGTTTTCTGCAGTTTTCGCATCACTTCCAGGTACCTGAGACCAAAGAGAACAGGAAGGGTTAAGGCAAGGCCTTCTCCTGTCTTTGACTTTTGTGAGGACAAGAAAAACCAGTTGGGCAAAGGACACAATTTATCACTTGTAAGCAGGACCCCCACACACAGCACAGTTCACAGAATATATATTCAGCTCTTTTGCCATAGAATGCAGCCTGATGGTACCTAACACCAAATGCACAGAGAAATCCAGTGGCAGGGGTTTGTTTTATCTGCAAAGTTATGATTGTGCAGATCCTTCCTCATCTCCACTGTTATTTGAAAACATTGACACTTCACATCCCTTCACCAACTCCAAAAGAGCACAGAGTTTTCTACCTTACAGCAATCACTACTTCCACTTTTCAGGTGGAAAATTAAAGCTGGAAATACTATAGAAGGAAATTGTTTCCATGCCACCAAACAGTGATACAGCTGGGATTAGATCTCTGGACTCCAGACACCCATTCCACCAGTTTCATCACTACCAACTCTACCTCCTGAGCTGGAGCTGGAAACACATCTAGAGGAGCAGTGGAGGCCTGCCAGTTGCATAGATTTTTTATTTTTGATGCCTGAAGAGATGTTAGATCCTCTGATCAGATATTCCTGTCTATCACAAAGCACAGAGCCTCACCCACAGAGTTCAGTAACTTGTGCTCCACTAAAGTAACTTTCCAGAAGGACACTCTGCCTCTGAAGACAAGGGGCCATCACCTCTTTTTGAGACAGTTATAATGGGTCAGTGTACAGTCCATTAAAATGTACATCTGCTCCTAACTTTGTCTAAAATTATCTTCAGCTTTCCCATTCTACCCTTCCCCCTAAACAGCCCAATACTCTAGCCCTTCTCCTCCCATTACCTCACCTGTTAAACACTTTGAAGACAATGGCCATCTGGTCATCCACTCTGAGCACACCAATTTTGCAGAGGCAGCAGAGAAAGGCTGCAAATGCAGCTTCGTGCCCTGGAGTTAAAAGACAAGAAGAGACATGACACAGGTGTCTCTGGCCCCCAGGACAACCTTTCTGTGGGCACCACAACAGCTCTTCAGCAATCACAGCACTCACAGTCCCCTCTCAACCCTGTTGTCACTGTTAATGCCAGGAGCTGACAATATTTCATCCCCCTGCAGCACCCATCCGAATTATACCTTCTAAACATTCATAAGGTGATCATTAACTTAGAGAAAAGAAGTTCTTAAGGGAAAACAGCTCCAACTGGGCATGCTGGGAGCAAGGCAGGGACTTTCCCAGGAGCTTGGCAGAGCAAGGGAAGTGGAGCACTGCAGAGTCATCTGCTTGGGGGATGCAACAGAACCTCACATCTGCAAGCAAACAGATTTCCTGCTGCTACAAAAATATCCCAGTGTTGGAAGGATGCAGATCCCACGACACTGCCAGGAACAGTCTGTCCCAGAAGGTACTGGGATCTCAGGCTAAGCCTCTGCAGCTTGGCCCTCCAGCTAACAGCAAGGAAAAGAAACAAGCAGCAAACCCAGAAATGTCTTTTAGTGGGAAGGACCAGGGAAGAAGGGAGAGTACAAGATGGGCAGTTCCACACTATGGACAGGTGCAGCTCCCAGTGTAGGAACAAAATGCACCCATGGTCTGGACACTGTGAGTTGGGACATGGGCCCCTGGCTTGGGACACACGGGATGGGAGGAGAGGTTGAATTTCCTTCTCTGAGCTGACCAAACCTCATCCAGCCTTTCCAAGGACAACATCTCCCCCTGGTGCCAGTGAGCCGCAGCCAGCACTGCACAGCCTCCAATCCTTCAGCCTTTACCCACAGCCTCCTCTTCCTCTCCCTGCCCAAGTCCAAAGCCATGTTTCCTTGCACTCATCCTGCTCTCCTGTCTTTTGGTGAGGACACAGCTATCCTCCAGAGAGGAGCACAGCATGCAGACAATTCTGAATTTAGTTCTCACTGAAGCCTGTGTGGTTACTTCACCTGCAATTCACTGTCTCCTCATCTGCTTCTAACTTCAGACTTCAAAGTCCCTCTGTAAGCAGTGATTTCCTTCTAGGGACCATCAGACCACTATGATGTCCCTCTAGGGACACCTCCTACTGAACATGAACATGGTTCTCACTCTAGTTCCAATTCAAGCTAGTATATTTTATCCCTTTAAACTGTCTGCTGCAGGACTGCTGCATGCAGTGATGCATGTCCTACAGCTCATCCCAGAACAGCTTGGTTCCCATCTCCTTGGATGAGATGTGAAAGGATGTCACAG
Organism: Molothrus aeneus; assembly: GCF_037042795.1. NCBI lineage: Eukaryota > Metazoa > Chordata > Aves > Passeriformes > Icteridae > Molothrus > Molothrus aeneus. The sequence continues at coordinate 6,182,164 of NC_089664.1, read as the reverse complement.
CTCTAGCACAGCTCCCAGCCCCAGCTCTCAGTCACAGCCCACACAGGGCAGAGGGGTGAGGGGGCCCTAAAAAGATGTTCAGTTCAAGCTGGCCCTAAAAATAGTAGTAATGATGTATTTAAATAAATACAGCACCCAACTCCAAAGGTCCCTTCCTGACAAACCCAGCCCTGGCCAGGGTGCAAGCCCAGGTACCTGTGCCATAGTCAATGCGGGTGGAGTTCCCCACGGATTCCTTCAGGTACACAGCCACTTCTGGGGCAGCATCAGCCAAATGCTTGGGAATCACTGCTGACACCAACTTTTCTGCCTCCTGAAAGACACAAAAGACTCCCCTGGGTGAGCACAGATCTGTCACAGTTCCCAGGAACAAGGCACCCTGTGCTCAGATGCTGTCACAGCGTGAGGGCTGCAGCGGTGCTCTGCAATGCCTGGAGGTAGCATGAGAGAGGAGCAAATTCTCCTGTTGGAGGAGTCATCTCCAGAGATGGAACAAGTCAGGGAGAGCTTGTTCTGAGACCTATTCAGGCCACACATATCCTGTAGGACAGAAAAGCCTCATCACCCAAGTACATTGAACCAGTTACCCACTGAGCCATCTCCAGGACAAAAGCAGCAGAGCAGCTGCAAGGCCACTGCTGCTGGGACAGGGGCTGTGCCACCTCCAGAGCCTGGTGCAGGGCAAGTGCTCTGAGCTGAAGGAATTTGAGCAGTTTTCCCTGATCTTTCTCTCATTTTGTGGGCAATTACAAAGCAAATTACAAATTCCTTGGGCTTGGACAGCCCTTGTGACTCACCCAGAACTTGGAGACCCAGCCAACATGGCCCATATGCTCTCACAAGAGGAAAAGTCTATGGTAAGTGATGTGTATCAAGGGGTGGATCCTTCAAGGCTTATCTGAGCAATTCCTCTGTGAGCTGCTTGGCTGCCACACAGTGATAGAGCCATCCTCTCACCCCTGCTGGACACACTGCCCTTCTGTGGGAGCTGCAGGTGACACTACACAGCACAGACATGCTCACCTGGTCTAGTTTGGCGTACCAGGTCCTGAAAGCTTTGTTCCCAAAGCGAGAAGGTTGATCCACTGGCGGGGTTTCATCGATCCATCTGTCGAGGGTGTTCAGCAGAGCCACCAGCTTTTCAATGGGCTACAGAGAGCAGGAGGGTGAGGGGTCACAGGGACATAAAACAGAGCAGTCCTCAGTCTCTGACATCTCTCCCCTTGATGGGAGTCATTAAAGCCCACACCATGGTTCCCAAGAGAGGCATGTGGAAATGGGCTGCACCAATCCTCCTCAAAATACAGAGGGGACAGAAAAACCATTTTTCCCTGCAGGAGAGCAGTCCAGTACAAAGCCCAGCCTGAGGCTGACTCCTCAGTCACCCACACAGTCTTCCATGAGCTGTAACAGCACTGTGCTGCAAAATCTCTTGGAGAAGAGCTGCAGAACAGTCCTCACAGGACTGAGAGGCAGGGAAGGGACCTTCAGCACAATAACTCAGGCTCAACATCTTAAGGGTCCTGCATTCCCCATAGGATAAAAAACAGCACATATCAGTGCTATGCATCCTCACCACTGGCTGATGATATGATTTGAAGGCCCTTCTCAAGGCTCTAATAATTGTCCTGAAATGTCTCTAAGGAGCCAGGATTAGCAGTTGATGCTGTTAAACCACGGCATATTTGTACAGCAAGTCACCCTTCTCAGCACAACTCCTGTTGCCTCAAACTCCTACCAGCCAGACCACCAGGCAGCTCCAGCCCAGGGACACCCACTGCATGTGGCAAAATACAACCTACCCAGGGGAAGAGGCAGCCTGGTTAGCGCACCAGTGCTCCCATCAGAACAGGAATGAGAAACTCTCAGAGAAATGTCTCAATTCAAACACAAAGCTGATGGGAAGACAGCAACAACAGCAAGACCACAGCCATGTTTCTCACACCCAGTGCTGGAAGTGAGGGACCCATGTGGAAGGAAAAGAGGGGCAGCAGATGGAGCAGCACAATGTCTCCAGTTGTGCTGTCAGACCAGAGCTGGCCAATGCACACCATCTCCCTGGCTGGCCCAAATGGCTGGAGAACAGCTACACTCCCCCATACCAAGAGGCAACACCACAGGCAGCACTTTTATCAGCTCCAGACAGTTTCAGAAGGCTCTGCTGACAACTGGTCAAGCCTGCCAGAGGCTCTGGGATTCTCCCTGCCTGACTCCAAGCAGCTGGAGAGCCATCAGCCGCCACAGCAGCTGGCCAGGCCCCGGGCAATGTAGGCTCCTCTGTCTCGAGAGGGGATTCCTCCTTCAAGGGGACAAAGAGGACAGCAGGAGCGGCGGCGGCTTTGACTTTGCTGGAGGCATCGACCGTGTGAAGCTGGCTGGTCTCCTGGGTTGTGGTTCAATTCTTCACGCTGCTGTCGGGAGGACAAGGAAACAGCAGAGCCCAGCAAGTTTCCAGCCCTTGAAGTGCCACTCAGAGGGGGTGGGCAGAGCCAGGCATGGCAGAGCTGTGCTGCCACTGAACCAGCTGCAGGTCACTCCTGGGGGGAAGGGTCTCATGGCAGACACAGCCCTCCCCAGACAGTGACTCCTGAGGTGCCACCCCAAGGACATGGTGGGATCCTCCCACACCAGGACCCCAACATTTGGCCACTGAGCCAGACCAGAGACCGGGACAAGACCTGAACACACTGAGAGCACAAAAAAAGGGACAAGACAGCCTAAAGCTCTGGGTGACCCTGGAGGCACTAACAGACCAGTGCCCCACATACATGAGGACCAAAGCCCCCTCTGCATCAGCTCCCTGCTCCCAAAACACTGTAGGAATCAAACACATTCCCATTGCACTGGGCCACATTTGGACTCAGTCCTACTCCTTCCTGGCTATTGCATTCCCCTCCAATTAAGCAACAGCATCCCCAGCACTGGGTTGCATTAAATAATTAAATCGTGCTGGTGATTTATCCGCCGGCACCAGCAGCTCATTATGAGCAGCCACCGTATTTCAAACCCTCTCCACGAGCACTCGGTGCTGCCTGGATAAATGGCTGGCATGGACCAGCTCCTTCCCTGGGGAGCAGAGAGCCCAACCTCCCCTTCCCCACTCACTGCCTTTAAAGGGATTAAAAGCCCAGCTCCACTGAACACAGGAGAGCAGGACCCAGCTGCTGGCTCAGCCACATCAATAAATAATTAAAGAGCTGTGGCTCATTTTGGGCTCAAGGCCCTTTGAAAAGGGGGTAACTAAAAGAAGCAGCTTCCCATTGTCCAGCAGAGGAAGCCTGTACATCCAGGGCTGACCCTTGTGGGGGAGAAAGGAGCTTATGGGGACACAGCCATCAGCACCACTGCAGCCTGTTTTGCCTGGCTGGGTTTTTAAGCTCTATTTTTGCTTTACCTTTTCAGTGATCAAAGCAAGGGCAGCCTCCCCCCTGCTCTCCTTGCTCTTCTCGTTGTGCTGATTTTGCATCTCCTTGACCCTGAGTCTGCCACCGGTCCCAAAGGCAAACCACAGGGCTTCCTACAGAGCACAGACCTGTCAGCAGCTCTCAAGAGCAGGGGCCAGGCAGACAGAGGTGCTGAGGAGGCATCACGGCAGCCAAAGCTGCCTGTGGCGACCAACTCTCCCCCTCTGGGCTCCTCAGGCCCTGTCAGAATGGGGAGCTGATAAAATCAGAGCCTTTGCTGCTTCCCCCACTTCCTTCCTGGAAGCAGAGCAAGCCACAAGACCGACCAGTTTCCCCCAGTGCATTGGGCTGTTTGACAGGAAGATCTGCTCCTTGCATGGCAAAAATTAACCTCATCCTCCTCACTGCACTGCACCTCTGATCCAAGGCACTGCTACAGGCTGCAGCCCCAGCAAGTTGCTGATGGATCCCCACGTGGAAAGCACTCCCTCCAGGAGGGGAAGGCAGGTCACAGCCTATCACTCACACAACCTTGTGCCAGACACAGTGTCTGTGCCAGAGTCTGCTATCAGTGCCTGTCAGATGCCTGCAGCAAACCCTGGACAGCTCCACACAATGTGTCAGTAGGAGCAGAGCAAGCTCAGGAAGTCTCCAAGGGGGCTCAGCCCCCACAGGATCCAGCAGAAAGGTTGATATTGACACACACTCTTTGGAAACCACTAAGCTGCCTCTTTCAAAGCGGAGCACACCATACTTCCATTTTTTATTCCATGGCAAAGCAATACCAGTAAGTCACAGAGTGGATATGCATTCAGCAGGAAGGATTTCAGGAGGTCATTTGCCAAAGGAAGGTGTCCCTGGCATTTGATCAGGGACGAAGATGGGATGGCACAAAAGCACATTGGTAGCAGGTACAGCAAAAGAGAAGAAAGCTGAGCAGAGATGCAAGAAGAGGCCACGAGGGGCTGAGCCTTTAAAAGCACAGATAAGCAGTTTGATCTACAAAGGAGCCTGTGTGAACAAGCAACCTCATCAACAAGACAACCCTGGGGATGCTCCACCTGTGCCTCAAGTCTCAGGCTTCTGCTCTCCTCAGTGTGCAGGGAATGAGATTTGTTCCCTGCCACTTCCCAAGCAGCTGGGATTGTGTCTCTTGTTTGTTACTTGGACTGGGACCATGGATGGAAAACATTCACTCCAAGAGGGCTCCTCTGCAGACACAGCACTGGTACAGCTTTTCCTGACAGCTCAAAGGGCTTGTGAAGAGGGTTGGGTTCCCCCCCCTCCTTTGTTTTGTTCATTTTTAATGCTTTGTTTCCCTAGAAGTGCTCTGTGAATGGTTGGGAACAAGCTAGATCATGACAAAGACAAAACTCAAAGGTGAAATGCAAACAGCAGAAAGCAAGAGCAGCATTTGACAGCAGTTTCTACTTAATTGAAGGAACAAAAGAGGGGCACAAAGCCTGTTAGGGAGAGACTCATTATCCCTGATCCCCTCCATGAACTACAGGGGAGTTTCTCATTCACACTGGCTCCTGGAAGGGAAGGCTGGACTCAACACAGTACTTCAAACATGAATACTGGATTAAACACCACCATCAGCTGCCTTCCCACACCAGAATGAAGCTATAAACACAGGGCCCAGTCTGCTCCCATTTTGCCTAGATCTTTATACATCACTCTCAGCTTTCTTGCACAGCCCTGATCAGTAAAAATGTATCCAAGAATCTCCTCATTGCAGCACAGACCGAGGGAAGGGGATTCAGCGTGCAACAAGGAAGCAAAGCTGGTGGCCAATGTGTGCTCTGTGGATTGGCAGCACCCAGAGAGCCCTCAGGGCAGCAGTGACACCACTGAGGGTGCCTGCCCTTTCCCTCTGGCTCCACTGTGCCCTGAGAAGGTGAACAGCCATTAAAATTGGCTCTGGCAGCAGGCAGGGACAAGTGACAGTCACTTTCATGCAAAGGGAAAACCAGGTGCTTTCTGCTCAACACCTTTAAAGGGGAGATTCTGCCACCTCCCAGCCCAGCTGAAATCTCCCAGCCCAACCCAGCAGCCCTGTGAGCTCTGCAGGCCCCAGGACCTTTAGCAGGACCCTGGGCAAGGCAGGTGCAGCTGGTGACACACCTTGAGGTCACAGCTGTCCAACCAGAGCTTGCACAACTCAGCTACAGCCTGGGCTGAGGAGCTGGGTGCAATTAAACAGTCTGAGCAACGAGAAGGGACAGGGAGAGAAGTGGTTTGAGAAGAAGTTTTTGCCCATGGATTTTTGTACAGAAAAACCACTTGGGGGACAGGAATGGCAGAGATATCCCAGCCTTTTGCCTGCAACCAGGAGAGAATATCACATCTTCAAAGCATCACTTCTGCCTCTGCCCACTTGCTCAATTTCCCATCCACCAAGCACATCCAGAGTCTCTGCATCCTGAGGGGAGGATGGCACCCTGACATTTGCATTCCCAACCACAGCCCAACCACATTCAATCTCCCTTGGCTCCCAGATAAGTTACTGATTCATTCCTCACCCAGGAAATACTCACTGTAAAGCCAAAAAAAAGAAGGTGAAAAAAGGCAGGAAAGAAGTAACAAGGGGATCCAAACTCTTGTCCTACCTCTGAAATTTTGTATTCACAGGTCAGCTTCTTGCCCCTGACACCTTCATTCAGAGTGAGGATGAAGCCCATGTAGTCTGCATATGCCTGTGAAAACACCAAGAGGGCAGAGCTTTAGGGAGAGCCCAGGGTCTGTCAGAGCACAAAGCACAGCACAGGAGCATCCTACACCCCAAGGGAACCTCTCCCAGCACACAACAGAGCTTCCTTGGAGACACCCGGGGCTGCAGGGCTTGCTGTGAAATTACTGCTCTTTTTGGCAGCCCCAGAAGCAGGAGGCAGGCGGCAATTGCATCGCTGCGAAAATTACAGAAAGGAGAATCCTAAAAATGCTCACACTGACCCCAAAATCATTCCCTCAGCTCCCATCAGGTCAAATTCAAACCCCTCAGTTCCGCAGAGTCTCAGCTGTGCCCAGGCATCGTGCTCTGCACTGCTCCTCCCAGTCCTGTACTTTGCCTTCCCTTTCCGCCTCAGACTCTTCCCCTGTGCTCACAAAAGGGAAGTGGGAGACAGCCCAGGCTCCTCACTCCTCCTCTCTTTAGATTTGCTGCTTTGGAAGCACCACCTCAGTGCAGCTCTGCAGCAGCACACTGCCACTTCTCCCTCCCTGCCTCAAAATCCTGACCAGGAGCAAGTCCTTAAACCCAGGAGACTGAAATTGGAAGCTGCACCCAGAGGTTTGTTTGACACCTGGCTATAACCTCAGCTTCCCTCAAGACATCTCTCATCAGTCATCAAGCAAGAATTTGCTCCTAAGAGGTGGGACAAGTCTGGGCCAACACCCCGATCCCTCAAAGGCAGAGAGGAGAGAACCTGCTTGTTCCACCAGCTCCACACAAGCTGTAAACAAAAATTATCCAGGAAATTGAAGGGCTCAGCTCTAGAGTCCTTTCCAGAACAGCACAGTGGGAAGGAACCAACCCAGGCTGGTGCTACCAAGGCCAGGCAGCATGTTTAAGGTGAGCTCAAACAGGGCTGGGTAAATCCAGTTTGGTTAAAAAGCACAGGCCAGGAAGGATGAAACAGTCACCAGCTTCTCATCCAGCTTGTTGGGAGGAAGCAGTAATCATTACTGCCAAGTAATTTTCTGACAAACAAACACCAACTCTTCTTCTTTAAAACACAAATTCCATTATTGCCCGTTCTCTGCCCAAGCCTCCTTTAGTTCCTGGTTGTTCCCAGACCAGACCTGGCTGCCACCAAAAGATCAGCAGCATTTCCCAGTATTCCCTGTCCCCAGAGCCATACCTGAGATCGTTTCCACTTGGCCATGTCAGAAACCACATTTATCTCCTTTTTGGGGACCATGAAGCATTGCTGGACAGGAGGAGCCACCTCCTCAGAGGTGCCTGGGAGATGCAAAAAAAGAGATAAAACAGAGACACTGGGGAAGGAGAAATCCTGTATTTTTCTCACTTAGAAATGAGCTTTATTTCTCAGGAGATATAAAGCACACAAATCCGTCCCAGCTGGGCTGTAATCTCACCAAGTCCTCCTCATCAACGTCCTCCTAAGGACACTGCAAGCCTTCAGACAGAAGCATTATGTCTGTTTTCATTGTTAAAGATGCATTTCCCATTCAGACAGAGAGACTAGTGCAGGAGATAAAAGCAACATCCAGCCAGTTTAATTATTTCTGTCTAGTGCAGCCAAGCCTCAGGTCATGCTGAAGCACTGAGCTCTCCTACAAACTAACTCTGCCTTGTTTTTAAGTGTTAAGCCTGACCTTCATTCCTCTAGAAAGGATAATTCCTGCATGGACAAGCTGGAGCAGTGCAATAAAGGCAGCCCAGAGCCACAGCTCTGGTCCAGGACTTGGGGGATGATGGGACACAGCCTCTTCCAGGTGGAAGCTGTGAAGATTGTTTCATTTCAAAGCCCTCTCAGAGCCTAGGATGCAATATTTAATGCAAATGTGAGCTGCTAATGAATCAGAGGGGATCTTTTCTCCAGCATCTGAACCCAGGGCCCAACCTGCAGAACCAGAAAAGTTCCAAGAGATTTAAAGTAATTTGTATTATGCTCCTTTAAGTGCAACTTTTAATAGGAAGAGGCAGTGCAGAGAGCACTGTCAAAGAACCTGGCTACTAATGTCAATTAATGAATTCTGTCAGAGTCATTCAGTTCACCTTTTCAAACCCAGAAAATCTGCAGGTATTTATGCAGCACCAGCTGCCCTGACACACTCCAGCAACTGCTGTCCTCAACCCAGCCAGTTCAGGCACTGTCTCCCTAACAAACACCACCAAACTCCAACTCCTTAAAATATCATCAGCTGCATTTAGATAGAAAACACCATCCAGAACCATCAGCAGCCTCTTCCACAATGCTCTCTAGCAGCAAGATCAGATTAAAAGGGATCCAAAGTCCCAGGAACTACCCAGAGTCCACTGTAGATTTTCATACAACCTTTGACAATCATTTAACTTCTCTCTCTGCCTTTCACATTCCCCATGCACAGAACAAATCAGCCTCATCTCCTGCCCTGAATGTTGCAATGTTCAGTTCATTCCTGCAGAAGTTACAGCAAAACTCCCAGGTAGGAGGATGAGAGGAACAATATGTGATGAATTTAAATTAAAGACACATGTGTCTCTCTTCTGAAAATTCACAGTGACTGGCACCACAGCAATGGAGCTCTGTATTTAAGAGTTTATAACATGAAAACAATGAAAAACTCCCAAGAAGTGAACTCAAAAGGCAAATACTGATGTGTCCATCAGTACAGGTGACACAAATCCCAGGGCACTGTCCTGATCTGCATGTTTGCCATTAACAGAACTCCTTTCCTCTCTTTGTGTTTGTTTCTCAGCCATCACTGCTTCCGACCCACACTTTGTGCGATTCCTCTTGGTGAGGAGACCAGGAATACTCAAGGAAGGAAACAGTGAGGGCTGCAGGGGTTACAGTATTCTGGGATGAGTACATAGGAGTCCAAGCCTGGTATGATGGAGCACGGCGGGTCAGCTTTATGACGAGGAGCAGCTTGGACAGAGGAGGCACTTTCAGGCTCGTGTCACGGTGTGAGGAGCGGGAGTTAAAGAGAACCAGCCACAAATCCGGGCTGGGGGTCACAGGGATCCCCGATCCAGAACCTCAGTCCCGACCACCAACCTCGCCCTGGGGTGGTGCCAAGACTCGGGGCCCCAAGTCCTTCACACCCTCAGAAAATCGCCCCCTTCCTCCCCCTCCCCGGGCCAGGCGCTGCTGCCACCGCCCCCCGCAACCCGGGCCCGGCGCCCTCGGCCCGGCATCCCCGGAGCGTGGGGCCCTGTACTGGCGCTCCCCGGCCCCGAGCACGGCCCTGAGAGGCCCCGAGCGCAGCCCACAGCCCGCTGGTTCCCAGAGCCCCCCGGCCGCCGCTCACCTGCCCGCCGCTCGCTCTCTGCCATCTTCCCGCAGCCCGGCCCGGCCGCCCCTCACCTCCCACCTCCGCGCACGCCGAAGCCGCCGGCGGCCATCTTTGAGCAGGGCACGCCGCCCGGCCCTGTCGTTCCCGGGGCTGTCACACGGCGGAGCGGCCCCTGCCGGCCACCGTCGTGTTCACGCCGCCATGTTTGTGTAGGGCGCGGCCCTCTCTGCCCACACCAGGGAGGGATGGGTGTGCGCGCAGGGCAGCGGAGGGGCGAGAGACAGGACCCTCCTCACCATCTCCCGGAGAAGGCAGCGGAGAGTGGGCCCGCAGCACGGCTCCGCCACCGGCCGCGGCGCTCCTTCCGCTCAGAGCATCGCTCTGCCTTTCCCAAAGATGGCACCGCGGGATTCGCCCCACTCCAAGATGGCGGCGGGGCGGCCCCGCCCCGGGGCGGTGGAGCGGCGGCGGCGGCGGCCGGGGTGTCCTTGCGGCGGGCCCGGGGCGCGGGGCCATGCTCGCCTTAGTGGCCAGGGCTGCGGTAAGAGCGACACCGGGAGGGGCGGCTCCGCCAGGACCGACCGGAGACGGGGGGCGAGGTGGCGGTCGAGGGTCGCTCCATCGGGCAGCGGGCAGAGTGGGTGGCGGCGAGCCCGGGGCCGTGCGGGGCCTTTACCGGGGGCAGCTCACTCGGTCGCTCCCGGCGGTGCCGCTGTCGGGTCCGGCCCCACGCCCCGGCCCGGAGCACAAGCCCAGGTCCCCGGTCAGGGCCGTGCGCTCGGATTGGCTCGGTGCCACCTTCCCCGGGAGCGGGGCAGGGACCCTGCCGGTGTCAGTCCCCCAGGCCCGCTGGTTTCTTCCCGTGCCTGGCGGCAGCGTGCACGGTAAAGCTGTCCGGGACGGAGATGACAGTGCCAGAATTGTCGGGGTTGGAAGGGATGAATCTCTGGAGATCGCCCTGTCCAACCCCCGGCCAACGCAGGGTCACCTGGGGCAGGTGACACAGGAACGTGTCCAGGTGTGTCTCCAGAGAGGGAGACTCCACACCATCCCTGGGCAGGCACTAGGGGACAGTGCTCTGCCATCCTCAATGTAAAAAAGTTATTCCTCGCAATGAGGGGAGACTTCTTGTGTTTTATTTCGTGGCCACTGCTTCCTCTCCTGTCACTGCGCACCACTGAAGAGTTTTTACCACTGAAGGGAGTCTGGCACCACCCTCTTGACGCCCACCTTGATGATATTTATATGGATTGTTGAAATTCCCTGTCAGCCTCCTCTTCTTCAGATTAAACAGGATGAACTCACAGTCTCTCACTCTCCTCATACGAGAGATACTCAAGTCCCTTAATTATCTTTATGTGCTCCTCTGGACCCTCTCCACCAGTGCCTTGTCTTGTTCTGGGATGTCCAGTTGGGGCTGGACAGCAGGGAGGTGGCTGCTGGACAGGGAGGGGCCAGGGAAGCCCAGGCAGATGGCATCAGTGCCTCCCAAGGTGCCCATCCTGCTGCACACAGGGCAGAGCTGTCAGACCCCTGCCAGGCTTGGGAGCTGCTCTTTGCAGTCCCTTTCTGGTCCTGACAGGAGGAGACAGAGCAGCAGAACAGCAGCCTCAGTGTGGATCCACTCACAGTTACTGAGGGACCAGGCAGGGCACCCAGCTGTCTCTGGGCTTAAGAGGCACTCCAGATTATGATTTAAAAATAAAAGACAAACCTCTGGCATCCTGGTACTCAATTCTGTGGCTGTGCTAAGAATCAGCTAGGAAATTCCTTCTGCCCCCTAGTAGGTGGATTTCCTTTCCCACCAGCTTTGCAGGCTCTGGAAGAGGTTCTTTGCTGTGTTAGGGTTGGGCTGTTCCTCTGTTTGCTGCCAGCTGCCCCCTCAGCTCTGATCACTGTTCCTTCTCCCACCAAATCCTTGAGTTTAACCCCAAAACAAACAAGCAGAGGACAGAAAAGAGGGAAGGTAACAAATGCATTCCTCATTTTAACATACAGTGGCTTCCATGGGTTTGTTTTGGGATCTTCATTGTTACCCCATGGAAAATCTGCAGCTGTTTGTTTGGGATCATCATACTCTATTCAAGCTATGCAGACTGTGCTTTCTGCCCCTCAGTTCATTAGACAGACATGAAGGAGGGGCTGATATTCCTTGTGACTGCATGGCACTCTGATTGCCCTGCTGTGGAGATACTTTTTGGTTTTTTTTAAGAGTTGACAACCCAGAACTCTCCAAATCTCAGCTTGCAATAATGACCACACATGCATGGGGAGTGAGAGCAGTTAGGGTACTGCCCATGGTGCCACCTCCAGGACATAAACTGGGGTCTCTCCTGCCTTATGTCCAAGTACCTCTCCCAACAGCCACAGTAGTTTCATGGTCCAGGCAAAGGCTGAAGGAACAACGTCCCCACTCCTGCCCTAGCTGGAGCCCAGAGTTTGGTCAGAGAGAGGCTCTAGCCAGGTATTGATCGGCTGCCCGGAGGGGCACCTTCAGGGCAGTTGTAGCAATCCAGTGATCTGATAATTCCCGTCCCCTGCCGGGGCTGTGCCAGCCCTGGAGCCCTCTGGTCGCAGCAGTCATGTGGCAGTTGGCTAATGAGGTGACGCCCTGCAGGGGCAGCACATTGTCAGGTGGAAGAGGAGACCCACACAGGCCCAGGGAGAGCTTTACGGTCTGTTCTGTCCTACCGGCCATGGATAGGAAGCAGAAGCAAGCACAGAAGGTACAGTATGCCCAAGCTGCTGTCATCAACACCTTTCATTTCCTCCCAGTCCCACTCTTCTTTCATGCTTCAGTAATTCCTCCTCCTGTTGTTTTTCTCATTCCTTCGGCAAACCTCAATCTCACAGCTCTTCTCAGGTCCCATAAAGACCCAGCTGCCCAAAAAACAGGGCAGTTTCTGGGGGGCTTTGACAACCTTGTAGATTAGCTCTTCCTTCTCTGTGCTTAACTGCTGGGAGGAGGTGTGGGGACAGCTGTTTTCTCACTGTTTTGGAAGTCAAAGGGAGTGTTCTCAGTGGCTTTGCATTCTCAGTACACTGACAATGCAAAGTCCAGAGTCCTGCAGGAGTGTCTGATTCAGTAGATCCATGGGAGAGGGAGGTACAGAGGGAACTGGAAACCTTGAGAGTACTATTGAGCCATCTTCAAGCTGAAGAATGTGCAACCCCGTTCATCCAAAAGGATGTTGTTACTCTTTTTGGGGAAAACTGGTGAGTTGATTTCCTGGTGAGCACTTGGGTTTGCTCTGTTACATTTTTCCAGCCAGGGAAGTGGTTGGTGCTTTTTTTACCCACATGACCCAGTTGGATCGCAGGAGCCTTTTGGCTTCACCCACAGTTTCCTGAATAGACAGAGAAGAGGCATTTTAATCCTACCCCAAACTTAGCTAAATTCTGCTTCCTCAAAGCCAAAAGGGTAGTTTGGTTTGGCACAAGGGTTCTGCTTTTTTAGCCTTATGCTTTTGTAAGAAATAATGAAAGTTTCAGATAGTATATAGGATGATTATTTTTTTCACAACTTTCTTCCCACTTACCATGGGATGGAAGGGTTTGACTTTGTCATCACACGGAGACTCTCAGCTGGAAGGTGTCCACAGAGTGGGGAGATGTGTCATTATCCTGGCAGCATTTTCTCTGAGGAGCTGAGAATAGGTATCTTGGAGATGGAGTTTCTCTTTCACAGCTTTCCTGGATGTCCTGTACCCTTCTCCAGCACACAGCCATGCTCTGCTCCCAGGCTGGGACACCCACGTGCCCACAGAGAGGCTGGGATGGGGTCTCCTAGATCCAGGTTCTTTGCTACCTCAGGAGAAGTTCTGTCTCGACATTTGCTCTGTGCTTTGCAGGCCAGGCCCTGTGGCCTGCTGAAGCAGACAGCTCTAAACAAGATCGTGGGCAGATTCCAGCTGCACCAGGAAGCGCTGCCCCAGCTGCCCGTGCCCCCCCTGCAGCAGACCCTGGACCGGTACCTGCTGGCCCTGCAGCCCATCATCAGCCCCGAGGAGCTGAGCCACACGCAGCAGCTCGTGGCCGAGTTCCGCAAGCCGGGAGGCGTCGGAGAGAGGCTGCAGAAAGGCCTGGAGAGAAGAGCCAGGAAAACAGAGAACTGGGTAGGTCAGGGCTCTGGGCCCAGCTCTGGTCTGGGAGGGTGGAGGGGTGATGTTCATCTCTTCCCTGTCCTGGCTACATCCACTGGTATCTGTGTTTTAATGGCATCACCTTCCTGACCAGTGTGCTGCTGATCTCCCCAAGCTGTGCAAACTCCTCACCAGGGCTTGGATGAGCAGACAGATTATGGCAGAACAGGGAGTCACTGGCCCTGCCTCTGGCTGCTGAAGGCTTGAACCTGTCAGCATCACACAGCTGCTTCAAGAAGTTGAAGGAAACCCTCTGCTCAAGCCCTGCACCAAAAGCCATCCATCCCTTGCTCAAATCCTCCTTTCCCCTTCTACCTGCATAGTACAAACCCCTTTGTTTGCAAAGTGTGGGACAGAACTAGGGGCAGGATGCTGAGACCCATCAGCCAGAATTGGGTTGGACAGCAGCAGCAACTCCCTGCATGTTTTCTTTTTCCATCCCAGCTCTCAGACTGGTGGCTGAAGACAGCTTACCTGGAATATCGCTTGCCAGTTGTGGTCCACTCCAGCCCAGGTGTGGTTTTACCTAAGCAGGATTTTCTGGATCGACAAGGTCAGCTCAGGTAAAATCCTTTTCTACCTTCCCTTAGGTTATAGGTGGGATGAGCTTTTTGTGCTCAACAGGGATGAGGGTATTAAGGCAGATTGGGAATGAGTAATGTGGTCCCCGGGACAGAGCCGTCTTTGCTGTAAGGACAAGGCTGCCAGGCTGTAAGCAAACTCCTGGTTGCACCAGTCTAAATATTTCATCAGGGGAGAAAACCAAAGAGTCTAGTGGTTCAGGTATTAAACAGGAACTATGGAACTACATTGAGGTCTTTGCTCAAGCACAGATCTTCACTGCAAAATGGTCCCATCACTGGCTGAAGACATTGTGAGGATGTATTGGAGGCACTGTGATTGTGTGTGCAGTTAAAGGAGGCACAGAAAGTAGCCCAGGCATGTAAAGGAGATCACCCAGAAATGCCTCTGGAGTTTGCTAGTTTATAGGGATGGAGGAGCCTGACAGGGACTGTCCCCAATTGTGATTCATGGTTTGGGAAACCACAGTGACCAGCCCTCCCACTCCAAGCTTTTCCTTGCAATCAGACCCTGCCATGCCCTCTCTTCCTCGTGGGCTCCCTTTAATTTTACCCACCACTAGCAGTGTGTGTTGAATCCATTTGCAAAACTTCAGCACTGACCTTTACACAGGCACCTTTGCCACAGTTACCAGTCAGCATTGCCCTGGCAGATCACAAGTACCAGCCAGGGGATCAATGAGGCTGGGAACAAATCCTCCCTCCCACCCCTCGATACACCTGAGCAGAGGATTAGCCTCACAACAGTGCAAGAGTACACAAATGTCTTGAAAGCTCTCTGTCGTATTATTCACTCTTAAGTTTTCCAAATAATCTGGAGAGCTGCAAGTGCCCAGCCAGTGGAATTCAGCAGCTGCATAAGAAGGTGGGCTCCTGTTTAAAATAGAATTTAAATGTGTGTTTGCGTAGTTTTTTGCTGCACAAAGAAGTTTGACAGTGCAGCTTGAAACTAAAGCTTCCAAAAGCAAAAGGCAATTTTGGAAAGTGGTGGGTTTTTACTCCTTAACCTGGCAAAACTGCTGGCTGAAAACAAGTCAACCAACCTCTCCTGTCTCCTTGAGCCCAAACTCTACTTCCAGGCTGTTAATTCTTTGGAAAGGAACACAGACACTCTTACTTCTGTTTCCCTTGTGTTTTACAGTAAGGCTGAGGAATTTTAATTGAAAACTACTTTGCAGAATGTCTCATTTCACAGAACCCTTAGGTTCTTGGAGTTGTGTCCTTCAATCTTTCCCTGGAATGGGCAGGCTGAGCCAATCTAAAGGACACTACCTGCAAATGCCAAATGTTGGCACCGCATCACTCAGCCAACAACACAACCCCCTGTCCCTGTGACCTCCTGCCTCCTTCCTTCAGGGACAGGTGGGAGCTCCCATGTCAGAGAAGGCCAATCTAGCTAAGAGAAGGTCACTTCTAGCTAAGCAGCTTGATGTGGCATGTCACAGCCCTGCTGGGAGCTGGCATTGGCACTGTTTACATTGATCCTGGTAAACACAACACCTCAGGGTCCTCATGCAGCACATCTGCTTTGTTTCCAAGCCCTCAGTGCCAGAGGAAGGTTTGCCAGAGTTATGCTAGCAGCAGGATGTTCACTGGGGTAGGAATTCAGTCACCAGTGGTGTCTTAGATGCAGGGAGAAACAGCTGCATCTTGGCTTGACACTCCAGCGTGGCCCCTAGCCAGGGAAGGGCAGAAATCCTTGGTGCTGTTTTAATGCTGAGAATCGGAACTCAGAGGTGATAAAATTGTAACACATCAGTAGCAAACACTGCTGTTAGAGGGTCATTAATGCATGACAATCCTTTCTTGAAAGCTGTCCAGAGTTCCTTGGCTGTGTAGTAAGACACATAAAAAAAGAAAGTGCCACACAGTACGACTATCCAGCAATCTCAAATCACAGCCCAGAGTGGCTGTGTCAGTGAACCAGAGATGGGCACAACAGGGGCTTGGCAGAAAGGCTGAGCTTCCTGAGGAGCAGAGAACAGCTCTGCTAATCCTCCTCAGCTCCTCCCTCAGCCCCAGACACATCTCTGCCTGATCTCAGCTTGTTACATTTGGTATTTTTGCAGGTTTGCTGCCAAGCTGATCGAGGGTCTCCTGGATTTCAAGGCCATGATTGACAAGTGAGTTACTGACCCTCCTGAGAGCTCACACGTTCTTTAACGTCACAGAGAGGCCGAGCCTTGTCCATAAATCTCCCACACAGAAAGGCAAGAGATGACAGCACAGATTTGGGAAGAGATACTGTAATCCCCAGTCCCCTCCAGTGGAAAAAAGCAAACTTACTCTTCTGTCTTCATGTTCTTTGTTTACCTTAATGCTTTCATTGGCATGGGAATGTGCTTGGAGGGAGAGAGCACGACTGAGAGTCTTACAGAGCTTTGCACTTCTGTTTGCTCACAGGACAAGCAACAGCTCAGGCAGCAGGAATTTGAGTCTCTAACATTGGGTTCCTGGTGTTTCTCACCTCCCAGCTAGATGGAATGAGCTATAGAGACATTTGTTCCTCCCTTACCCTTTTTCTTTTGGTGACCAGCAAATCTCTGCTGGACACACCTTATTTAAAGTCCAAAAATATGTTTACCAACACCAATAGTCAGACAAAGTTCAGGGTGGTTGGAATATGACTGCAGAAGCAAGTGATTGAGCCCCTGCCTAGTTCATGAATCACATCAGATACTCATCACTCAGAGGTACAGCCATGGACTAGGTCCAGAGACCTGATTCTCTGGTGTCACAGAAAGGACAGTGTTTTTCCCTTCCCAAATGAAAGGCCAGCAAACAGACTTTTTTTGTAGCCTGTACTAAGAAAGCTGCTAGGAATGGGGAAGGACAGCCCCTTTTAATGCCACCAATACCTTTAGGTTTTGCCAGAGGGAGGGAGGGAGTGCAGCTGCAGGGCAGAGCCTGTGACCTGTGTAGGGAGCACAGGCCTGCTCACACTGATCTGTTCTCTCTCTCCTTCCTCCTTACCTTGCTGTGTGTCCAGTGAGACCCTTCCAGTGGAGTACATGGGTGGGAAGCCCCTCTGTATGAACCAGTACTACCAGATCTTCTCATCCTGCCGCATTCCCGGGCCTAAGCGGGACTCCATTGTCAACTATGCCAAAGGCAAAAAGCAGTCCAGACACATCACAGTTGTTCACAACTTCCAGGTAAGGCAACTGCTGGGTTTTCAAGGTTTGCTGAGGTGCAGGTGTCCCTTTTGCTAGTTGTTATACAGAGGAAAGGGAATAACAAAGTCTCTGCCCACAAGGTTTTTCTCACCAGGGATTTGTTCCTGCTCCTTTTATCCCCTTTGGCCAGCAGCAGAATTGCCACATGTAAGCAGCAGACTAGAGGCAGAAAAATACTGTCTTCCTTCCTCTGTTTCTTGTCCCGGTAATTCCTGTCTCTCAAAGCCCAGAGACCATGTCTGCAACTGGAACTGAAAGTGAAAATTGTATAACAAACCCTCCCACTGCAACTTAGTCTCAGAAACAGGAATTCCTTCTTGGTCCTTGATTACCATGGCTTCATAAAACCAGGACTGTATTTATGCCCTGCAAAGGAAGCTGGACTTGGGTCTCTCAATTCTGAGCATCCTTAAAAAGTCTTGCAGGCTGAGTTCTTTAGCCAGGCCTTACCTTCTCAAAGTAGCTGTTGCCGGTTTCTGGGGCTGGACAATTATCTTCTCTCACTGTCTGTCTCTGTCCTTGTCCACTCTTCTCACTTTCAGTTCTTTGAGCTAGATGTTTACAACAGTGATGGATCTCCCCTTACTGCTGACCAGCTCTTCATTCAGCTGGAGAAGATTTGGAACACCTCTCTCCAAACAAACAAAGAACCTATTGGGATCCTCACCACCAACCACCGAAACAGCTGGGCTAAAGCCTACAACAACCTCCTGAAAGGTCTGTAGAGCCCCTAACACACATGTGCTAACAAACACTGCAGATCCTTGAATAACAAACCTCCCCACTGTGCTCTGCTCAGTTTTTTCTTTTGGAAGCTTGTTTTGGACAGATAACATGAGCTTTCCACCTTAAAGAAGCAATTGTTGCAATCTGTTGTAATTTTTGGGTTGAGAGGTACCGATTCAAAGTATGAAGTTTAGTGAAATCCCAGAGTTTGTGGCCTTGCAAATGGGTAGAATGTAAGAAAATTGAAAAAAGGAGGGTGAATGCAGCATGTTCACACCTGTAACAACCCAGCTGGCTGCAATTTTAATAGCTGTGTACACCCCCACTGAGGTACAGTGGGAACCCAACACCGCGTCCTTCAAACCCATCCTTTCAAATGTCTCTCCTTCCAATGACACAACCCCCACTTTACTCACAGTTCCTTTCTCTCCCAGATAAGACCAACAAGGAGTCCGTGCGTGCGATTGAGAAGAGCATCTGCACCGTGTGCCTGGACGCCCCCATGCCCCGGGTGTCCGAGGACATCTACAAGAGCCGCGTGGCCGCGCAGATGCTGCACGGCGGCGGCAGCCGCTTCAACAGCGGCAACCGATGGTTCGACAAAACCCTGCAGGTAAGAACTGATGCTCTAGAGGTACTGAAGAGGTGGCTCTGGAGGTGTTTCCCGAGACTACAAAAGTCTAAAAACTCCCAGGAACCTTTTGCAGCAAAGGTCCTCATTTCAAGAGAGTGGAAAAACAAGGGAGATGAGGAGTGGTGGCTGATGGTGTGAGATCCTGTGGTTCCCTCTGCAGTTACCAGCATTTGTTGCTGCCTCAGGGACTTGTTTCTTTTCTGCCTCTGCCCACGTTTATTCAGTGCAGCAGGTCTTTGTGTTCCTTATAAATCAATTTTCTGCCTGCGGTCAACAATGCCTCATCTGCTCAGAGGCAGCCCAAACGATGGGAGATCTGTTCCTTGGATCTCCTCCAGGCTTGTCACTTTTCCTGGTTCTGCCAGAAGCTGCCCAATGGCATTTTGTTTAGTTTTTTGAAACATGCACTGCCATCTCACTGCATCTCTCTGATCTCTTCTCCATTCAGTCTTGCCAAGATCCTTCAACAGCAGCTGCTGTTGGAGCTTTTCCCTTCATTAGTTGGTATATCCTGGCTTGCAGATTGTAGCAATGGTGCTTTAGAGGACTCCTCTCGTACCTGCTGAACTATTCAGTATTTTCAGCTGTTTTGTTCTTATTTGGAACTCCACCAAGGGGATAAAGTTTAGATGTTTCAGCTGATTGAAAAGTAAGGGTAAGCCAGCATGTGGCAATGTTATTCCTGTATGGTGGGTGCATCTCAGTAAACCAGAGCCACTGAACCTCTATGAGTGGCTAGAGCACTGAGCACACCAATATGTCAAGCACACCCTTATCCAGGGAATTTTTCAGAACTTTTAACAGTGCTCTCAGATCTTCTGCACCTGCTGAAAGGATTCCACTGCTGTGCTGCTAAAGGAGACCTCTCAGTGTGCAAGGACAGGCTCTGATATAGACAGGGAGACACTGAGGTCTCTCTGGGTATCTTCTGCCTCACACACTGGCTGTCTTCAACACTGTCCTCTCATGCTTCTGTCCCAGTTCATCGTTGCTGAAGATGGCTCCTGTGGTCTCGTATATGAGCACGCTCCCTCCGAAGGCCCACCCATCGTTGCTCTTCTGGACCACATCGTGGAGTTCACGTGAGTCCTGCCCCTGCTTTTCCTCAGCACTGGGGATCCCTTATTGGCACTGTGAGGGGTCTGTCGGGCTGTGACCAGTGTCACAGGGTGTTAGGGAAGGTCTCCTGTGCATTTCTATCCAGGCTGTGGCCTCATGCCAAAGCTCTGGTCAAACTGAACCACTTCTCTGTGCAGGAAGAAACCTGAGACAGGCAAATCGCCTACAGTTCATCTACCAATGCCCAAAAAGCTGCGGTTTAACATCACCCCAGAAATCAAGAATGACATAGAGAAGGCAAAGCAAAACCTCAACATGTGAGTATGGAGAAATGCATGGGTGACTGAGGGAGTAATTCTTGTCCCCATTTGGAGCCTGTCAGTGGTTTAAATGAGGCTTTCCCCACTGCAGCCAGGGAGTTTTCCCAGTGACTTCTGGGCTCAACAGCATTCAGCTGAGCTGAAAAGCACTGCCACAGAGGTGCTAGAAAAGGGTTATTACTGATTCATCCCATTTGCTAAGAAAGAGCAAGGCTTTACTGGATCCAGCCAACAATACTGGAGTATAAACATACACGTGACCATCTAACCTGGTGGAGATTTTCAGCAGTGGCCAAAAATTCTTACCTCTGTGGTACTGCCCAAAGAGATCTATGTGTGCTGGAGCTCTCTGTCCCTGCATAGGTCAGATCCAGATGGCCTGTTCCCTCTGAGCCTTGAGAAAGCAAATCCATCCCACTGTGTTACAAGAATGAGCAACACACAAAGGAACAGTTCCTCTTTCTTTCCTTGTAGAATGGTTGAAGATCTGGATATCAAAGTCATGGTCTTTCATCAATTTGGGAAAGGATTTCCCAAGTCAGAGAAGATAAGCCCTGATGCTTTTATCCAGCTGGCCTTGCAGTTGGCATACTACAGGTAAGACCACTCATAGGTCATTCCTCAACCTCCTCACTGACAGACTCAAACACGTGAGCTTGCTAAAGCTGGCACAGACAAGGCTCTGGCAGGGCAGACTCACTCGTGTGCCTTTCTCCTCGCTGCCCCAGGATGTACGGCCGCGCCTGTGCCACGTACGAGAGCGCGTCCCTGCGGATGTTCCGCCTGGGCCGCACCGACACCATCCGCTCCACCTCCGTGGACTCCCTCAAGTTTGTGCAGTCCATGGACAGCCCTGACAAATCGGTGAGGATCTCAAAGAAGTGGAGTAAGAGGAATCCAGAAAAGAGAAAAGCTGTTTATTTGGCTAACCCTGTGTCATCTGGTTTCAGCTAAGGAGGGCTGCACCCCATATTGAACTAAACCATAGCTTGCAGTATCTTTACACATCAGGGGTTTGATTTGACTTTTCTATCAATGTACTGAAAGCCTGGGAAACATCATGTGGATGTTTCTGAGCCCACCAAAAAGTCCTTTGTAAGGCTGTTCAGCTATTCAAACTTAAGTTCTGCTACTGATGGATGAACTCTTCAGAATGAAGTAATGCTGCCAAACATAATGATGCTAAAATTAAATCTAGTAAATATAGATGAGTTTCATACAGACACACAAAACAGAAATGTCCTCCATGCTAGAGAACAGCCAAAATTAGGTTCTCCATTTTGCAGAAAAACTTAAACAGATTTGTGTGTTCACAGGACCAGGAGAAAGCAGACCTACTGAGGAGAGCCACGCAGGCCCACAGGGAATACACAGACATGGTGAGTGTCCTCTATACAGACAGGCTTGGGGCTTTACCCAGCAAATGAGAGCTCTGGGGAAAGACAAGACCTGAACATCTTTTGCTCCTGACACAGCAGTGTGGCCATCAGTGTTGCAAAGGTCTGACCTGCCATTGCTCTAAAGCCACAGACTAAATCCTCTCTAGCTGGTGTGTTAAGTGTCCCTTGTGAGGGCCTAAAGGAGAAAATTAGATATTACAATAGCTTCATTTCTTACCATCATTGTTGATTATAAACACTGAAGTTGCACAAGGAGTCCTTAAAGCAGAGGGAGTCCATGGGCAGGAACTGTAAGATTGTTTGCACTGGTGTGTTTAACTTCACAGTCCTTACAAACAAGATTATTGGTCTTAAAAGCAACATTTAGTTTCCTTCTAACTTTAGAGACTTTTTAGAAGTGTTCTTTTCTTTAACCCAAAGAAATAGTTTTGCTCAGGCCTGGCTTTCATCTGTCCATCCTTGCTTTCCCCCAGGCCATACGGGGCAATGCCATAGACCGGCACCTCCTGGGGCTGAAGCTCCAGGCAATCGAGGACCTGGTGAGCATTCCTGAGCTCTTCATGGACACAGCCTATGCTGTTGCAATGCACTTCAACCTCTCAACCAGCCAGGTACAACTCATCTGAGCCAAAAGCACTCTCTGTTTCTTTTCATGCCTTCCTTCTCCATGTTTCTCTTCAGTTCCTGTCTGTTAGAAACTCATCTGCATTGGGTCAGAAATTTCTAAGCTGGCTGTCAATCCCACAAAGCTACAGATCTGATCTTACACTTTCCACAGTCCCTCACAGACACATAAAACACTAACATAACCAAAGCCAAGATCACCAAGAGTGGTGTCTAAATCAAAGTGATATCAATTAAATCAGCAGTCAGAACAGCTTTAAGTGCTGTGCTCTGATTCTTACTGAGTGATTCTACTTGTGACTTACTACAAGCTTACCCTGGGGAGAAGCACTCCTGTGCAAATGCAGTGGAAAACACATTGCAGCTAAATAGTAGGATCCAGCACATGTGGTGGGAGGCGAGGGTGACCAAAGGCCCTTCTAGAGATGAGTTTCCTCTGTTGACAGAGCTATTTCCATTTGATGGTTTCATTTTTCTCTGACTGGTCAGAAGGTTTTAATCACATTGTCTCCACAGGTCCCAGCCAAGACAGATTGTGTGATGTGTTTTGGTCCCGTGGTTCCAGATGGCTACGGAGTGTGTTACAACCCCATGGAGGAACACATCAACTTTGCAATTTCAGCCTTCAATAGCTGTGCTGACACAAACGCAGCCCGCATGGCACATTACCTTGAGAAAGCACTCCTAGACATGAGGATCTTGCTCCAGGCTGCTCCCAAATCCAAACTGTAAGAGGGAAACCCCCCAGTTAAATGGGCTATCCCTGATGCACTGAAGCTCCCAGTTCCACAGAAAACAATTCAGAGAACAGCTTGCCCTGGAACCTAAGAAGATATCTACCATTTGTATTCAGCAAGATGTTACAGAATAGTCAACCACAGATGTCAGACTCTGTAGTGAGAGGAAACACTGCCTCAAACCAAAGTAGAACTGAGAGGGCCTCTCCCATCAATGCAAAGTGCACCTTCCTGTCCTCAAAGAGGACACAAATATGATTTTTATGAAAACTACTGAAAGAGAATACAGAAAGCACAGTCCTTGCTAGTGTCTAAATCCATTTGGTGAGGAAGGTAGTTCTTGTCCATGAGAAGCAGGGAATGATTATTGTATGATAGAACTACTGTAAGACCAAGTCTTTTTCCTGGTTTCATCTTCTGAAGAGCATCTTCCAGTCTTCACTGAAGATTTTTCTCCTGCTCGAGCAAAGCCTCATCATTCAACTTCAGCAAGGGGAGAAGGAAGTCCAGCCAGAGCAGATCCAGTCTCATCAGAGTACACTGCACTACTTATCCCAGGCACTCCAACCAGTACAGGCTCTACAGGAATGTTCCTTTCCCCTTGTTCAGGATACTGGGATCTCCTTTGTCTTACACTGACCCTCTTAACAACAGGACATGACTTGATACAAACTAAGGTGATTTTACTGTTTCAGGTTCTTTTTCTTGTTGTTCTTGCTCTGGGCTTTTTGTTAAGCTTCCTGCCATGGTCCTACCATTGATCATCCAGCTCAGCCTTAAGCTTTTTCCCCATAGAGCTTCTACAAAACTCTCCTCATGTAAGTTTTGCCAGCTTTGGCTATAGGTACCTGCACATCTGCAGAGATGAGAAGGAATTTCCTAGGCATTTAGCTTGACACTTGCTCCATTGCACCTTTCTTTGGAGCTGAGGAAAAGAAAAAGATGCTGACTTTTTATTAACAAGCTACATGCCTGATGTCCTTCAGGACACACACATTAACCCAATGTGGTTTTACACCTTGCTTTCAGAAACAGCTTTTTGTGCACAATGTTATGCCTGAGCTGTGGACAAGTAAGGATGATTCTGATCAGGAACTCCAACACATACTTCCATTCCTGGCCCACAGAGTTGAAATCTGTTAAAGGGCAAAGGAAAAACAGCTGCAGAAACCCTTCTTTCACTCTGCTGTAACAAGGCAGAAAATCTTGAAAAACAGGAAGAAAGCTGTAGGGTTTTTTTCTGCACTGTTCCTGCACAGCACCTTTTCTGCCACTCTGGGGAGTTATTTCTTACTGAAATACTACTCCAATCTGTGTCAGCTTTATTCTGTGAGAGAATGATCTCATATGATACTGTTTTTATGTTCAGTTGACAAACTTGAGGCAGTAAAAGATTATATATAAACATTAACATACAATGGTAGCATAGGAACTACTTCCAACCCATCTGTCAGAACCCAAGCTCCTGACTACACTTTTATTTAGTAAAACCATATGGTAATAAAGAATTCTAGTGCTCTTTCTGCAGTAGGAATTCTGTATTTAAATTGCACACCCTTCAAGATGTGTCTGCTGGGATGCCACCATAAATAAGAAGCATTAGGAGTGTGATGGCCTGTTTTGTTAAAAGGGAAATAATTGCAAGGGACATGATCAAAGTGCCTTGATGAACATATATGAACAAATTTGCACTAAAGCTTTTTAAAGTAAAAGAAGAAAAAATAATTCTAATTTGTTTCTCAAAATATACATGCCAATGCTTTGGCTTTTTTTTTCCTGAAAGGATGTTATTTCAAAGCTTCTATCTTATACCTAATAACATACCTTAAAAGAGGAAAATTTAACTGAAACTCACCTGCACAGCCAGTGATTGTATTGAACTTGATTAACTGCCACTTTCATATCATCTACATGGATTTAGTTGATCTTTTAGAAGAATCCTGAATGGAGTGAGACAGCCTAAAACCATGAATAGGAGCACTACAGACCTGCAAGCAGAAATCCCTGCTCTGGTGACTCCTCTGTATCAATCAGACTGAAAACTGCAAGAGGATACTCAGTATTATCAAACTCTAAGTGATTGTGTAAATACTACAGACAAGAACAAACCTTACTGGAATAATATCTGGATTTATGGAGCCTTTTACATGGAAAAAAATACTCATTTTGCTAAAGTAATCCTCCCCCCACACTGAATCAGCCTCTGTTACCAGGGGATGAATTATTTTTCCATGTCTGCAATGCCTTCAGGCACAAGTAGCACCACTGAAGTATTTGAGACTGGCCCTTTTCCACTTCTGTCTCAAAGCGGAAGGCTCTCAAAGCAAAGTGCCTATTAAAGCCTAAGCATAAGCATGTGCTGCTGAGGACTGTACCTCAGAAGATTGGATTGATCTATTCTGGAACTAAATCTGGACATCCCACTAGCTTCAGCAGAGTACAGCTGCAGGGAGCAGACTGAAAGAGATACAAGATTCATAAACCACCTAATGCATCCTTATTAAAACACAGAGCTGAAATTCAGATGAATGAGGTTGATTTTTAAAGTGCTTGAAAGGACACTAAAATCATTACAAGGTTTTCCTTTAAAAACGCTTTTCTTATTGTACAAGTTCTAAAATGTGATGTCCTTCTGGTTTGTATCTTCAAGATTTTTTCACTGTTGACTTACTGAATACTCTTCTCCCTGTTTCTGATTGTTTTATCAAGAGATGCCCATTGTTTTAAAGGCACATTAAGTAGAAGAAACTAAAGCTCCAGAAAAACGACTGATTTGGAACAAATTATTTCAGAAACTCATAGACTGAAAATATTCAGATAACTCTTGGGGTGAGTGCAATTCTTGACACAGCCTGGTAGTGTTGCATGTTTTGCTGGTTAGCTGTGTTAAATACTGTTGGGTAGTGCGATCCATGTCATGCAAAGTTTGGAAATGTTTGTTGAATAAACTGGGACACAATAAACAGATAAATGCTACAAAAAGGCTTAAAACTCCTTAAACACTGCAGAAGTTACATAACTGCCCTTAATGGGACAATGATTGTATGGGGACAGCA
Organism: Molothrus aeneus; assembly: GCF_037042795.1. Lineage (NCBI taxonomy): Eukaryota > Metazoa > Chordata > Aves > Passeriformes > Icteridae > Molothrus > Molothrus aeneus. Next base: position 6,156,338 of record NC_089664.1, on the reverse strand, counting down.
AGAACAGTGAACCACAGCATTCTGTCACCTTCCTTTTATTGTCACATCTCCATCCAGCCCCCTTGAGTACAGGGGAGGAATAGAAAGCATCTGCTTGCAAAGCCACATATTCCAAAGAAAACATTCCATTTCAGAAAACTAGTGGCAGGAGATTTCATACAAGTGTAGGATAGTAAGGCAGAGCTCAAATCTTTTTCCTGCACAGCACCATTTAGTTAAGAAAATCCATGGAATCACTAAGGAATTTCTACTGTATATCAAGTATTGCAAAGATTTCTGAAAAGGTACAGCAAAAGTAGGCAGAAGATGCAGATTACAAACAATTCAGAGAGAACAGAGGAGAGTTTATTACAGTGTCTTACAAGAGCTGCTCTTCCTCTCCCTCACTCCTAAGAATTACTGTAGGAAGCATGGGTTTGAAGGCAACATGAAGTGGAACAGCTTTTTACACTGCACTGCTCTCCATGAGGAGATGAACCCTCTTCCCTATGCTCAATAGGTGTTGCCATGTATTTATTTTTTCCAGCAGTCTGTTGTAACAGCTCGAGAGGCTGGGGAAGTGCTAAGCCACTCCTGAAACAATCCACTCCTTCAGCAACCTTGGAAGAGAGGTGTGATCTCTGTTCTGGCTTTGTCAGTGCACTTACAAAAGATATAAAGAGAAAATGAATGGTTTTGCAAGACATAAGTACCAGTTTTCAAACTGAAACATATGGTACCACCACGTCATGGGACCTGCCTGATGTCCTGTCTCATCCCAACAGAGCTGGTCTAAGGCACATCAAATGTCCTTGTGAAAGCTGCAAGATGCCTCTTGATTATGATGCACCTTCAAAGCAGATCCAGTGCTTGGCTCCTTCAGTTATTACAGGATTGCTTATGTTATGCAAGTGCTAAACAGTTCTTAAAAAATTTATATATATATATATATATATATACTTGCTGTACCAACTGAAAACAGATAATTTACTACCCGTAGCTATTTAAACACAGAAATTTAAACAGCCTTCATTCCTGATCTCCTGAATCAGGATCACTTTCTACAGTTTACAGTCTGGGTGTCCAACAGCAGCTCCACACAAACACACAAACTCCTATAGCAACAGGCACAGATGAAAACTTAAAAAAAACCAGGATGAACATAAAAAAATCTGACTTCAAGCAGCTTTATAATGCAGGAGTCTGATTAAAGTGGAGATAGTAAAACAAGCAGCAAGACTGAGATGTGACAGTCATTTTACCTCTGCTCATGACTGCATCGAAGGCACACCGATGACCTTTGAGCCAGTTCAGAAGCTGTCCTTTATCTGTGAAAGTTCAAGTCAATTGTGCTTTGAATAAATACTTCTCTGTAGTTACACTTGAACTGCTGCATTATATACTAGAAATACAGAAAGTGTCCATGCACAGCCCTGAAGCACTTTGAGTATAGCCCTTGGCAGGTCACTGATGGCTCACAGAGGTCGTAGGCATCACCAGCACACAGAGATGGCAGGCACACTCCCACAGAGACACAGCACCCAGAGCGCCACAATCGCCATGGAAGAAGGATGGAGAGCAAAACTTGCTGGTAGGAGTTCAGCATTCAAGGTTACAGCTGCAGAACCCCAACCAAGCTACTGTGATGGAGCCTCTGCTAGGATAAATTCTCTACTTGGAGTTCAGGGATGGAGTCTAACAGGGCTCTTCAAGGAATAATTCAGAGAGCAGCTGAGCTAGTTATTAGTCATTTGCCTTGTTCTTTTGTGGTTGTCACTATATTCATTCATAAAAATCCCTCCCTTAAGCTTTAAAAGAAAAAAAAAATCCAGTGCTTAAGACAGAGACCAGCAACTGAATTTTGTAAGGCTTTGGGCTGACTCTCACTGGAGCACAGCACTGCTTATAACCAATGGGCTTCCCAGTGCCCTCGGCACACTCAGTACAACAAAGCTGTACAGATCACAGCAACCCTGAGATAATAAAAGTATAAAGGAAGAGATGGAATAAATGTGAGATATGTATGATAATCTTGCCACCTAGAAGAGATTCTGAAAAGGACACTCTTGCTAATTACACAACAGGAGCAGCAGTGGAAAAAAATAAGAGTCAGTATATTTGTGTTTTTCCTTTGTTTTACACACACACTCCGCTTAACTGGTATCCGTGCAGGATTCCCTGCAGAACTGTCACTAGTGTTAAAAATCAGATCTTTATAGTCTTTTTGTCTGTACAAAGTACAGTTGGAATTGATTTTGATCTCCCAAACTGACTGCAGAAAGGAAAGTCTTCTTCTCCCTTCTGTCTTGATCAACCCTCCTAGATGCCCTCCCTCCTAAGAACCATGTAAGAATTAGAAGCCCTAATTAAACATGACCAACTTGAGATTATAGTTTTGTCATCTTCTTCCAAAAAAAAAAGTAAAAAAAAAAAGCAAAACACACAATCAACGCCTCACCCACCCCATAAACAATAGTTCCATTTAAAAAAATAAATAAATAGTGTGTATATTTCATGCTGAAAAAAAAAGTCACAGAAAGGATTCATTTTTGGTTTTCCCTCCCCCGAACACGACACCAGGCATTTTCTCCCCCCTCCCCTGACGTAGACACGATGGTACATCCAACCATGTGCATCTGTGTTCAAAATGAGTTTCTACTCCTGCACGGTCCCACATGCATCAGGGAGCATCCAGCTTAGCTGCTAAAGCAGAGCAAAGGCTTTCAGGTTTTGGGTATGGTCCCTGCCTGTTCCTTTGGTCCGTCTGTAAAAAGGCTCCTTGCTGCTCCCAGGTCTCTGCTCTTGTCTGTCGTCTCTGTTACAGCGCGCCCCGGTCCCGTCACTGCAGCTTCGTACCCAGCTTGCGCTGTCTGTTCCTGCAAGGCAGCACAGGGGACCCCGGCTGTCACAGACATATTTTATGGAAAATCCTTTCGCCAGGATCTTTTCTCCTGAGAAGCTGAGAAGTTTCAGCTTCTCCATGTTTTGCTGCTTTGGAATGGGATTTGGAGAATTGTTTACCCAGCGTGTGAAATTGTTTTTACTTGATGACCAATGACAGCCACCTGTGTCAAGGCTGTGAGCAGTCATAAGATTTTATTATCATTCCTTGCTAGCCTGCTGATGAAATCCTTTCTTCTATTTTTTAGTATAGTTTTAGTATATAATTTTCTTTTAATATAATATATATCATAAAATAATACATCAGCCTTCTGAAACATGCAGTCAAGATTCTCATCTCTTCCCTTATCCTGGGACCCCTGCAAACACCACCACACCCAGCCCATCCCAGGGGGCTGCAACAAACCAGAGGCAAATACAGGAGGATTAAAGTATGCCTCTGCTTAGCTGCACACAAAACTGAAGTGACCCTGCCATACCCACCAAGCTGATCATTCCTTCCCACTCTCCACACTCCCAGAACACCCACCCCATCTTCAGTGTAAACAAGCTCACATGGGGATGCAAGATTATAAACAACTGCTTGCAAAAACCATAAGCCAAGGAGCTGAAATGCTACGTAAATGAGATTAAATTCTTGAATCACAGCCTCTCCAGACTCACCTTTCAGATGCAGTCATTAACCCATAACTTTGTATTTCCTTACTTCGAGCTATTCTACCCACAGCAGCCCAAAATTATCAGCTACATATCAGAAAATTAATTAATAACTGCATCTGAAAGGTCAGAGCAGCAACAGCTCCTCCACTCCCAACAGAACTTACCTTGCTTCTGCTCTTGTGACTGTGTATTCAAACCACAGGATGTTAGGAATGAGGCTGGTATCTCGGATTAAAAAGAACTCTGAAATTGGCCTGAAAAAGGACAATGTGGTGGAAAGGGGGAAATAATTAGATTTTCTTCACTGGAATTTTGATTTAAAAAAAACCAACAAAACAAAACCAAAACCTGCTCTACTTAACAATACTATTCTATCACTTCAGGCTTTGTTACATTTAAAAAAAACATTTTTTTTCTTTCCTTATGCAATATTTCCAGACTATATTACATGTAAATAGTTTGCAATTTGACTGGGTCATTAGACATTCATTAAGAAAGGTCTGCTGTTCATCTTGCAAAGCTCCTCCAGCAGGCTGCCACACCTCACAGCTTTAGTAGGGCTTTACAAAATGTAGCAATTGATTAAATTCCCTCTTCCCCACCCTTACCAAGGACATAAGATCCTTTGTATATATGCATGCACAAGAAAACATGGAGGAACAAAGTAGGTTACACAACAGCCAGTATGCAAAACTGGGACAGAGCCCAGGAATTCTCATTTCTAACATCCATAACAAACCTCCACAGAATAAAGAGCCTTACCACGCAGCTATCCTCGGGAAGAGGGGAGTTAGGATCTCCTGTGTGAAGGCAAACCAGGCTATGGCCATGATGCTTCCTGCCACACCTCCATATAGGACTTGGCTCCAGGTGTGGTAAAGCAAATAAACCCTGCAGAAGAAGAAAAGAGTCACCAGACAGGCTTTAAAACAAAAGGAGCCAAGACTCAGGAGCTGAGGTGTCACTGGACCCACAGATATGGGTGCAAGTTATCCTCCAGATGTTAAAAGTGGGTGTCTTTTTTCAGTAAAAAGCTGGCAAAAATAGTGGGGGGAAAAATGGGGAAAATTCTTCCCTGCTACAGCAGTTTCAGCTTGCAGCACTTCTAGTTTGAGCTCAACTCAATAACCCTCCACATTCTCCTTCATCCATCTTTGGATCAGCTGAAGAACTAATACTGTTAGTTCCAAAAGAGACTTTTCCAAAGGCAGTAATGGGACAAGGCTCCTCCAGGCCACCAAAGCTGGGGCTTAAAGGCTTTTAAGAACATGGACAGCATTTTTTTGTGATTTTGGGGCTCTCCAATGTGACAGGCACAGAGGCTGCATCACCAATGTGCTCACTGTGACTGCAGCCATTCAGAGCTGCACTGTTGGCCTGTTATGTGTGCACAAGCTACATTCAAAATTCTTTTTGCTCACATATCTTTATGATCATCTTATCTGACCTTCTGTCTAACATAGGTCACTTGATTTCCTCTAATTTTGTTTTAATTAGACCATACACCTCTGACAAATTTGTTCTGCCAGGCTTTTAAAATAATTAGTAATAAGTAATCAGCTGTAGCATACAGTCAGCTGTGCCAACAGGTAATTACTTTCCTGTGGAAAATGTGACCCTATTTCTAGCTTGAATTTGTCTGTTTTTCCAATCACTGGAGCTCACTTTACATTTAATCTACTGAAGAGAAAAAAAAAATCACTACCACAGTTCCATTTTCTTTATCCATCTTAAATAAATCTTGCAAGCCAACAGCTATAAACGTTTTGATTAACAAATGCTCAAACAAAACAGTGGGATTGATCATCTGTAGTGATCCACATGCTGCAGATGCTGCTGTGCCCAGATGGGGCAATGCCTCCACACTCAGTGCTGGAAAGAGGGCGAGGCAGTGAGGCTGGATGGAGCATGGCACTGGAGCCTGTGGGGAACTGGCACAAGCTCAGCTGATTTGAGGTTTTGTAAATGCTTGTGAAGCACCACACACGAAGCACTTTTGTTTATTGGGTCTCATGGCAACACTTGTACAAAGCTGCAGTGCAGAATCAGGTGGGAAAGGCAGGATAAGGAACGCCAGTGCTGCTGGCTGGGACAGGCCACGAGGCTGTGTGAGAGCAGAAGAGAAAACAGTTGCTCCATACCTACTATATGAGACTAGCAAAGCCACTGTGACGAGGCAGATGGACAGCACGTGTCGCCATAGCAAATCCAGAAACCTCGCGTTGTTTGTTTGGTGCATTCTGAAAGAGACGGAGAGCCATGAGCACAGGGCAGGGAGCTGAGCACTCCTGACCTCCCTCCCTCTGAAACCCTCGGAAAGCTTTACTCCACTGGGGTCATGGGCAGCTCAATCCCATCCCAGCAGCAATCTGTGCACTGGCAGCAGTTAAAGAGCAGCCAAGAAGCCACAGGTGCTTCTCTCCAACTGTGAACAGGGATTGCTGTGATGGAGGGCAGGATGCTCACACTGATGTGAGAGACATGTGCTGAGCACATGCAACAGGGAGCCAAGACAGAGTCCCTCCATCACCCACAGAGCCAGGAGGAACTGTGAGTTTGTCTTCCTCCACCCAGAGCCACAAGACTTTTGTCTTCCTCCTTCCAGAGCCATGCCCCAGCAAGAATTTCATTAAAGCACAGGTAAACCCAGTACTTGGTAAGGAAAGTCAACTAAAAGGTCATGCAAGTGGACAGCTGGTACTATCCAAAAGATTATAGATAACCCCACTGAAACTGAGACAAAATGAGAAAGCAGCTCTTCATTTCTCCTCCTTTTCCCCCACCTCCTCCCTCACACTGGGGCACCATTATAGCTTAGAAAAAGAAACTCCAGCCCTACATTCAGATTGAGACAGACATGCTCCAACCCCACCGGAGCCACAATAAATTGTGCAGGTCCTCAGATTTAATTCCATTATCCCACTCAAGTGGCATCCAGCAAGGGAGCCACCCATTTCAGTGTTGCAACATATTAACAGCCAAAACCTGACCCGGAATTTTTACCTTAAATAAAGGAACAGAAAAGAATAGACAGAGAAAAACCACATGAACTGGGAGTGGCTGGATGGCATCCCATATTTTGTGGTCACTGTTGAATGGGCTTCTGGGAAGAGAAGAAAAAAAGAATATGGTCAAGGTGTAGTCAGCAACTGGAACACTCCAGATGTGAAGCCAGCCCATGCTGCTGGAGCATGCACAAAGCTCCCAGGACATGTCCCTGCTCAGGAGGCTCTGTCAGCCTTCTTACACCCAAACATCCACAGCCAACGTGAGGCACAGGGGGAAAGCCCCTGTAACTCCCCCCAGTCAGCATTCCACCCCAAACTCCCCTGACACCACCACACTCATGGTGCACACCCTACCTTGGCACGGCCGAGGCTCCCGGATTACATTTTTTATTAACCAGTTCACTGCCTCGTTGAACACCAGCCCTCCCAAGAAAGAGATCTGTGAAGGCAAGACAGCTGTGTCATCCCCTCTAAGAGATCCTTCTACTTACCAGGCTCTCTCTGTTGACAAAACCCCAAACATTATGCTTCTAATTTTCTTTTTTGACTACTAGAGTTAAAACCAATGGCTTCCAAATTCTATACCTGAGAAGAAAAGCATTTATTTTCATCTCACTTTCTATTTGGCAACATATTGTGTACATGCAGCTTTTCAGCAGCAGATACAGAGAAAGACAAAAATGACACAGCAGGGCACGTCTGCCAGCACCTTGCACCAGTGAGTGCAGAAAGTGACCTTTTTAATAGGGCACGTTTTGGGAACTGGCTTTTCCCAATGACCAACAGGGGGAGTGCAGACACTGTTATCTGGGGAAATAGTTTAAAACAAAGGTGACTTTTTAGGCTTTCTGGCTCTTCCTTCTATGAATATTTTCATCATGAAGCTGCTGTCTTCAGTCCAAGATGAATTCACATTCTGAGCTAAGCCAGACCTGGTAGCATTTATTTTTGCTCTTCAACTTCACAGTTCATACACCTCCCCTGAATTAGTCCTGCTGCTGTGATCAAATTCCCAGCTGGTGATGACACTGCCTCCTTAGCACTCAGTCCCATTCCACATGATGAAGCAATTTTTCACTCCTCATCCTGAGCCACAGATCAGGCTGCTGCAAGGCAGCCAGTGTCTCTCTCCAGCCCAGTGGTGACTTCCCACACAAAGAACTGAGAATCAACCTCAGCACTCATCTTGTTACCAACACCAAGCAAATCCCTGTACTGAAAAAACTATAAATCTGTGCAATAGTTACTCTGGCTTCTTTTCTCTTTTGGGCCAACACAAAACCTTTGAGTTACCAAAAACCTGAAAGTTGTACAGTTACTGTACAACTGCCTTCCCTAGTTAAAGTTCCCTATTCCCAGGTCCCTTGGGCCACTGGTTCCCATGACACCGTGGCCCTACATTCAAAATCCTTTCAGTGGCCCCTGTTTTATCTGTTTATTGAGGACAAATGCTACAAGAGGTTTATATGTCCTAGAGGGAGTTTATCCATGACACTGATTCCCAACTACCTGGCAGCGCAGATAAAAAGTATTTTAAGAATTTGGATTGAAACAAGTTTTTTCTGCCCCTGGTATTCAACTCACATTTGAAAAACAGCCCTTAAAGACAGATCCACTCCCTTGGAAAGCTTTAGGTTTTATTTTTATCCCCTTTTCTGCCTCAGTAGTTCAAAGAAAGTGCATCCCCCTGAGTTACACACACCATTTCCTGCATATGCTGCCCAGTGCTATGATCCTACTGGATCTTGGGAGTGTTCCCACTCTGCAACAGCATTCTGTACTTCCTCAGACATCTCCCTCGATGGTTCTGGACAGATAATGTCCAAAACACACCAGAGTAACAGAGAAGTCAGAAAAGGCTGAGCAGCCTTTTAACCTGCTACGGGTGCTAAGTGTCTCCTGCTGTTCCCTGACAGGAAGATGGCTTTCCTCAGCTCGCTCCTTTTAGAGAGAAAAAGAAGTGTGAATACAGGAGCCCCAGGTGACAAAGGAAAAGACTTTTGTCATAAGGAGAGGCTGGGAAGGGAGAGAAGGACTCACCGTGTGAAGCTCTCTCTTGAATATGATGAGTGTTACAAAGCCAACAATAATGAATATTGGACCAAGACTCAAATAAGCTAAAAGCTGGCCAGAGAAATCACCTGGGGAAACAAACAAGAGAAACCAATCAGTGTGAATTTCACAGGTACTTGCCTTCCACCACAACATGGGTCAGTCAGAGCCCTGCATCACAGAACAGAGGGGCAGACTCAGCAGTGTAGGCAGTCCCTGTGTTCCAGAATGACAGGGAGACAGCAGAGCTTCCATGCAGGTTCAAAATCAAGGGCGAAAGGAGCCTGGAATCATTTAGCAGAGATTTACACCCAGTTTACAACAATAACCATGGGTGTGGGCCCAGCGCTACTTTAATCCAACATGAGCACAGGCTGCTGCAGAAGAGGCAGCATCTTTCCCTTCCCCTCATTCCTATTTCTTCTCTGAGCCAGCAAAAATCCCCAAACAAATCCTTTCCCACTCCCTCACTAAAATGGGTTAGTTTTCAGCTGGATCAGCTTCCTAATCTGTCTCACCATGTGTCTGCACGAACACCAGCATTAGCAAAATGGGAAGGAAATAAACAGCTAAACATAGCAGGAGATATCAGGGAAATAAAGGAGTCTCTGCCTTTTTAACCAGTAGCCCACTTGTACCACACAGAGGGAGATTTGGGCCTCCAACCCAAATAATTAACAGTCTAGTTATCCCCCAGGGAGAATCAGGGAGCTGCAATGGGACCCAACAGAGGTCATAAGGTCCCTCAAAACCTTTATTCTGCACTACAAAAGCCACAGAAGCGGGCAGCAGCAGTAAGGAGCAGCTGTGCATTTTGATCCCAGTTTCTCTTGCCTCTCTTCCCCAAAAAGGGACACATACAGAAGTATTCAGAGAAAAGATGTCAGCACAAATTCACAAAAAATTATCAGAGCAATTTTGCTCCAAATCAGCAATTTGTATGAGAAGAGTGAGAACTGTCTGCCAAAGAATCTTTAAATACAGAAGTCACCACAAACTCACTGTATGAACCCAGCAAGCAGCAGAAGAGATGGGTACTTTGAGTGTTGGTTCTCACAGACCAGATCCTCTCCATCCCATCACTGAACAAAAAAGGCTCAGCCCCCACATAAATTTGTCCTTCTTCCCTCCTCTCAAAAGGAAACGGGATGCCTCTGCAAGTCTGAGCATTGGACTCATTCCTAGATCAATTCCACTGCAAGGCACCCAGGCTCCCCAGCCCACACAGCCACATTTCAAAGCAGCACTTGGTGAAAAGGACTTTAACCTCAGCCTCTGAGTGCTGGAACTGATAAAAAAAATAAGTTATTGCCCCTTCACAAAGTTCATGCTGCTGATGCTATTGCCACATAGTTGTGGTTACATGAGGTATAGTGCATGGAAGCCTCTGGAATTCCAAACTCTGGGTTAAATTTGGGCACCAGCAACATCATCAGCAAGGATTACCAGAAGGAGTTAGGTGAAAGGAGGAAGATTTGGAGGACATAACCCCCAGGCATGCTGGGTTTCCACTGAAGTGAGGTTCTGCTTTGGTTTTAACCTGAAAAGCTTTGCAAGACACTGAATTTGAAACTTTTCTTGCTCCATATGGCAGGTTTGTCTTGCATCAGGTGCATTCCAAATGTTCCCAAAGCAATGGATTATGGTAACACAAAGGGGATATAAGTGACAGTACCACTTACTTGGCAATAGACAATCAAGCCCCTTATGGTTTTATATAAATCACAAACTCTCAACAAAATGAGTTCTGTCATTAATGATGAGGGAATTCATGAGAGAAGCCACCTTGTCAAGAGACAATTAAACTACCCTGAAAGCCTTAGGAATACTTTCCAAAAGTCTCAATTCCAGCACTGCCAAATAAGAGAGCTCTTCATCAAGAGATCTCCATGTTTCAGATCACTCACTCTGTTAATCCACGGCACATAAAGGCTTAGCACTTCCACATTAAAAGCCATAATTTTGTCAAGCAGAAATAAAACCAGATTATTTATCTTCTCAGAGGGTTCTATTTCTTGTGCAGATGGTGGAAAGGTACTTAAACAAGTAGTCTTTTAATTTAAATAGGATCAGCAGTGGCGAACTCAAAATCCTCTGTTAAGTTACATGATAACATTCCCAATAAATCAAATCACCCAGACTTCACAGGCACAAAAACCACACCTGAGAGGGGAACCAGACACCATCACTCCAGATGTGCCTACAGGCACCAAGTCCTTCACTCAATCTTAACACAAAAGCTCCTCAAATATTTCAGCAGTTCAATTTAGAGCAGATATCACTAATAGTACTTCATGTTCCTGTGCCTAATGGCAATTAAACACAGTCACATTCTGAAGCCACTTTTTCTACAGAGGAGGCAGATAAACAGCTGGGCACTGAAGGCAGCACTGGAGCCACCCCAGGAACACACCAACGCCATCACAAACGGCCCCACTGGATCAGCAGCTCAAGGCAGAGCTTCAGTGACTAACCCAGCTCAGAAAGGACTGGAAATCCCCAGTGGAGGAGGCAAAGTGAGCTCTGAGAGAAAGGCCAGCGCTGCTCAGCGCTCCAGGGGCCTTGGAGCATGATTACTTCTGTCACTCCTGTCTCCTCTCACGCTCCAGTGCGCTCTGAGACTTATTCCCAGGGAAAGGAGACGTGCAGGAGAGCCACAGTTTAAAGTCCAGTCAGATCTAGCAAGCAGCACCCCTGCCTTTTTTTATAAAAAATTAATTTTCCTTTAATTTGATAAACTTGGGAATTTTAAAGCAGGTCCTCCAACAAGAAGGAACAGAGACAAAATCTCCATAAAAATGCAATAGGAGAATCTACTTAATACATATCTTGGGTTTCATTTAGTTTTAAATTCTGCTTTTTTAAAGTCCAGCTTTCCCTGGACATTATTTGGAGCTCAAAAAGCAAAAATAAAGGATGCAACTACCCCATTTTTGGGCAGCCAAGAGATAAGTACGTGCGGCACTATACATAGCTCAGACACACGCTATTTTTTCAGCCTTCATTCAGCATCTACTTCTGCTCCAATTCAACATTTTACCCAGCATCCTGTCGGTAGAAATAGCTGAGCTTCACCACATCTACTTAACCTGTATAGGATGTAAAAATGGGAATCAACAGCCCCCAACCACATCCTACCACAAGACTGAGCTTAGCCACCACCACTTCCTATTGAAGGATCTATTTGTGGCACTGCCACTGGTTGTGTGTTCTTGGCTGAGTGCATATGTGCAAGTTGCACACATAACATGCAGTGTGCATGTCTCACTAAATCACTAAATATTCACGATACAAAAGAGTAATTTCCTCTGCGTGTGCATATCCCCATAACACGAGCTGGGGGACAGCAATAATATCTACAGGAGGCTTTAAATTATGGCATAAAATCAGACATAACTTCTGCAGGGAGATTAAACATAAACCCTGCATTAAAGCAGACAAACAAGAGTGGGATCTGCTTCTTCCAGGAGATACTGCTCAGCTCTGGAATGAGCCCTGACTTGTGAGCTCCCAGCCTGCACAGAAGCACAGGAGGGTTATCAGAACAAACATTCCTATAGGAGCTGCATGTGCTGATACTGAACAGCAACAAGAACTGCTGAGCCAAAGCACAGACACAGCACCTTTGAACCTCTTTACCCACTGCACACCTGCCTCTCCAACTCTGCCTGGCCGTAGGAAACATCCTGGAGAAACTGGGAAAATGGGAATATTCTGTCATTCTGCAGGGAAAAAGGTTTGGCACATCAGGTTTCTCTCCTTAAAGAATTTGTCCAGTGTGAGAAGGTCCAGAAAGTCCCAGAGCTCTAAGAATCCCAGCTGCACTGAAGAGAGGAAGTTTTCTTTCTTTTCTCCAAATAATAATAAAAAACCCAAACAAACCAGGAACTCGATGTTTCTCCAGTGAAACTCACCCTACAGGCAGGAAGTCCCTGAAGATGAGTTTTAAGTCTGCAGCACAAAGTCATCCCATGCAAAGCAATGCATACGGGAAAAAACAACCCTAATTATACCCATGACATGACAAGATTTAGTTCAGTTGTTACCAAACAAAAACCCTCAGACTCAGAGTGTGCCAATACCTTCAGAGTAGCACCCAGTGCTCTGCAGCAGTCAAAAAGGCAAGAAGAACATTTTTTAAGAGCACAACAGAAGTTACTGTTACAGCACTACAAAAATTTATTATGCAATTGCGGTGTCACCAGCTAAAAAGGGAGAGTACACACAGAAAAGGCAAATAGAATGGGGACAAAGATAAGTATGCAACAGCAGCCATTCAGAAAACATCAAATAAATCAGATTTTCAGCTGAAAAAGGAAAACAGATGATACAACAGTTCTACGAAGTCATGAATTATATGGAGAAATTGACAGCAAACAATCGCTGCCTCTCACTGCACATGGGAGAGTGTTTGATGAAATTACTGAGCAGTGGACTTAACAGAAAAGAAACAGCAACCACATTAAGCTACAAAGCTCAGTGGCAAAGATACTGTGAGATCCAAAGCAGAAATGGATTCAAGGAACAATTAGAGATACAGCTTTTATCCATCCATCCATCAAAGGACTTCACAGCCCTGATGCAATCACCAGCTCATTACTGGAAGGACATAGGGAAGAAGGATTATTCCTGCCTACCTGCCAGCAACCTGACACTATGCCAGATCATTCCTTGGTCTCACCAAAGCAGAGCTGGTAGTATGAAATGCTCCAGGATTAAAAAAATTCTGAAAGCAGCATCAGGATGATATTTTTACAGGCTGTCCTCTGCAGCAGCGTGCTTTAGCACACGCAGGCAGCACTGCCATGGCCGATTTTTTTCTCCCTATGTTTAATCCTAACATTCCCTATGGGTAATATTTCAGTCAGGTCTCCAAGACTGCATTCCTCAGACCAGTCTGCAGTTGATTACCACAGCATTCATTTGCTGTTTCTCATTTGTTTTGCTCAAAGTGGACATCGCAGAAAGCCCTGGAGAGCTGTGCAGCCACACAAGCAACTCAGGATGGGTTTGATGTATCACTATTGATAAGGAAACATCAGATCAGAACAGGGAGCGCCTTTCTGGAGACACTTCTCCCCTTCACAATTAGAAGCAGAAGCCCAAATCCAGGCTTCATCTGCCAGGCAGAAATCACCAGTGACAGCTTTTTACCCAGGGAGCAGGACCATCACCCATGGCAGATGAAAGCTGGGGCTCTGCACTGGGAATCCTTAAAATGTGAGATTTTCAGAGGCAGTTGCCACAGCAGCTCAGCAGCCTCTGGGATCAGCCAAGAGCCGAAGCTGTTTGCCACAGAGCAGTGCATGACATGCCAAGACAGCTTAATAATTGATGTTGGTAAAAGCAGGATCCATTTCTCATTCCGACCCTCTCAGCAGCACAAGGCTGCATTAACTCCACTGTGCTGAGCCTGCTGCCAACATCACTCCTTTAGAAATACACATTATCTAGGCACTTTATGGACCTGGAGTTCAGATGTGCCCAGGCTGAATGTAAACAGCTTTCTAAATAAAGTTAAGAGCACTTTCCCCAAAGCCAGGTAAAAGCTTCAGACCCACAGTTTACTGCAAGTCATTATTTTAGAACAAAATGTTGTCTACCTTGCCTTAGTAAAGCCTTTGACACTGCTTTCCACAGCATTCTCCTGGAGAACATCCACAGCTTGGATAGGTGCTCTGTTTTCCAGGTACAAAAACCTGTCCAGGCCCAGACTGGTGGGGAATGGAGCTAAATCCAGCTGGGGCTGGGCTCAGTTCTGAGGCAGGTTCTGTTTCATATGTTTATTAATGACCTGGCCAAGGAGATCGAGTGCACTCTCAGTTCACTGACACCAAATCTCCCTGTGCTGGACACTGCTATGGCCCCACCTCAAATCCTGGGGGCAGCTTTGTGCCCCTCACAACAAGAAAGGCACTGAGGGGCTGAAGCATGTCCAGAGGAGGGAACGGAGCTGGGGAAGGATCTGGAGCACCAGGAGCAGCTGAGGGAGCTGGGGAGGCTCAGCCTGGGGGGACCTTCTGGCTCTGCACAACTCCCTGACAGCTGAGGGACAGGCATCAGGCTCTGCTCCCAGGGAACGGGGACAGGAGAAGGGGAAACAGCCACAAATTGCACCAGGGAAGGTCTAACTTGGATATTAAGAAAAGCTTCTTTACAGAAAGTGTTGTCCAGCCCTGGCAGAGCTGCCCAGGCAGTGGTGGACTCCCTGTGCCTGCAGGGATTTAAGAGCTGTGTAAATGTGGCACTTGAGGAAGGGGTTTAGTGGTGGCCTTGGCAGTGCTGGAGGAACAGCTGGACTCGGTGATTCAGGGGCTTCTCCAACTCAAATGATTCTATGAAAATAAATTAACAAACTTTTATACCTCCAGCTGTTTTATTGTTTTAGTCCTTTGTCTCCACTTTAAAGGCTTTCATAAACACATTTTAGCCAAGATAAACACAGTGCCCATCCCCTCCAAACACAACCCTAAGCTGGGTGATGATTTACCCCTCCACACAATCACCTCCTCCTTTTGCCTGTCTAAGAGCTCTCAACGCAGAGAGAAAATATTCAGGTTATGTCACATTGTTCAAGATCTGACAGATAACCCTTGTGCAGGGATTTCCACCACCTTCATTTCCCAAACCAATAAAACAAATGGAGCACAGGACGCTCTGTGTATACTACCAGGTTCAGATAAGGAGATAAGATACAAAGATGAATATATCAGTACTACTGGCAAGATTATTTCCCATCTCTCCCAAACTGACACATTAATATATTTGAGAAGGGGGATGGCAGAGGAGCTGACAGTGTGAAGGAAAATGTAAGACAGAAAAGGAAATGCCAATATTTCACATAAAGCATCACAGAAAACCATCAAACAGCCATAAGGGGGAGGGCCAAGAAATAATGTATCTCCAGTGCCAGATATTTTTTCAGTGTTGTCACATTTCAAGTCTTCTAGCTAAATGGGCACTTTCAACCCAGAAGATCCCTAAGCACTTTAAAAGCTTTAGGAATTGCACTGCTGAGAGGAGCTTTCATCAGGAACTAAAATCCAGCTACTGAAACAGGACGTACAGCAACACTCCATGGCAAGTTGGGAACTGGACATATTGAGAACAGCGTTTAGACGAGATTTGGATTTTGAGCAAATGGTTAATGCTATAACTCTGACAGTTCATTTTTCTATTATCTCTGATTATAACAGGCACCCAAACCCAGCACAGCACAAAACACCCACAGGAGAGCCGAAGAACCACAGGTACTGATGGGACACAGTTTAGGTATATGCCAGCTGAACACAGACCCACTTGCTCTTGCACATCAGGAACTCATTCCAGCTGGTGTGCAGGACCTTTGTGGATCACACCTGTCCCAGCTGGAATAGCCCACCCTGCACTCAGGCACACACTGCTCCTCAACCAAGACACAAACCCACCTTGCCAAGAGCTGAGCCACAAAACCTCCTGTGCCTGGAGTGCTCGGGGCATTTCCCTCAGCGCTCACTGACCAAAGCGCTCCCAGGAAAAGCAGCAGATCCACGGGGACAGGACAGGGACACGCTGCCATCCCCACGGCCAGCACAGCCACCAAACTCCCCCGGCAGCCGAGCCCAGCCGGGGGACACGGCCCCCCTGGCACATCCCCGCTCCTGAGGGGGCACCAGGGCCCCCAGAGCCCCCCAGCACGGTAATACACCGAGCCAGACCCGCAGAGTCCGGAGCAGGGAGGTGACACCGACACCGGCAGCTGCTGAAGCGACACCGGGAGCTGCACGCCGTGGGCGGGACCCTCGCCTCGAAGCCGGGGGCACCGCACATGGCCAGAGGGCTGCAGGGGCGGCGAGGCGGCGGTGTGGAGCGGGCAGGGCGGCAGTGGAGGGCCGGGCGGCTCCGGGATCTCCGGGACGGAGCCGCCCCCCCGAGTCCATTCCCGGTCCCCTTCCCCGTCCCCCCCTCCCGCAGCCCCCCAGCCCGGAGCCCCCACCGCGCATGCGCACCGCCGCTCCCGCCGCGGCTCCCGATCTGGCAGAGCGCCTCGCCGCCCCCAACGCGCACGCGCGCCCTGCCGCCTCAGCGCTGCTGCTCAATGGCTCACTATTTGGCAGCCGCCAGCGCGGCCCGCGGCGGCGCCGCGGGGCGGCGGGAAGGGGCCCGCCGCGCCCTGAGGTGCGGTGGGGAGGTCCGGCGGCGGCGAAACGGAGCGTTACCTGCGGGATACTCGACGTGAGTGAGGGAGACTGGCCGCCACGGCGCGGGCAGCGAGCACTCCCCGACTGCGGCCATCTTACCCGGATACCGGGCCGGGCCGCTACGGCCAATCGGGACGCTCTTGAGGGGCGGTGCGGCCAATGGGCGGGGGCGCGGGGAGCGGTGGACCAATGGCGGCGCGCAGCAGGTGAGGCGCCGGGCAGCCTAGCACCGCCCAATTAAACATCCAGCCCGGGGAGCGCCTCAGCCAATCGGCTGGCGGTACCGCGGCCCGGCAGTGGGCGGGCACAGGGAGCGTTACAGCCAGTTGGAGGAAAGGCGGGCTGCATGGCGTTTCGTCATTGGCCAGCGGTGCCATGCGGATGGACCAATCAGCAGCTCGTCCTGGCGCCAGTTCTCAGCCAATTAGCGGCGGCGCTGGCGCGGCGGGCGCGGGGCGCTGAGGCAGGGGCTACGGCGGGAAAATGGCCGGGCTGGGCTCCCCCTAGAGCCCGGCGAGAACGGCCCGGGCTCCCCTCACATCCCTGCCGCCGGCGCGACCCGCCCCAGGTTGCCCTCACACCTCAGCGGGAACAGCCCGGGCTCCCCTCACATCCCTGCGCCCGGCGCGACCCGCCCCAGGTTCCCCTCACACCTCGGCGGGAACAGCCCGGGCTTCCCTCACATCCCTCACACCCGCCGGTTCCCGCTCTGGTGCCGCCCGGGCTGCCCTCACACCTCTCTGCAGCCGCCACAGTTGCTGTTAAAAAAAAAAAAAAAACAAACCAAGGAACAAAACAAAACAAAAATCCACCGAAATACCAAAAAGAAAAAAAAAAAAAAAGATTTAAATGAGAATCGTTCATTTCAGAAGGGTATTAGTACATTCAGCTCTACATCACAGCATCTACATCACTGCCCTATCCTGGGCACATTTCTCTTTGTCCCACACAGAAGTGATTCACTGGTAACGTCCAAGTGCCGTTGAAAGTGAATATTTGGATTTTTTTAACACCTAGGAACCGCAGGTGTAAAGAACAACCCGTTCCCATGTGGGTGTGCACACGTGAAAATAAAAACCTGAAGTAAAGTCATCAAATGGTTTGTTTGAGAAGGCATCTTAAGGCCTGTCTCATTTCACCCCTGCCATGGGCAGGGACACCTTCCACTAGCCCAGGTGGCTCCAAGCCCTGTCCAACCTGGCTTTACTCACAGGGAACAATTTCTTCCTAAGTCCTGGCAGAAAATCCTTTAAAGATTCTGCAAAGGCCAGACATACACCTGGTCCAGGTGATACTTTCTTCCCCTCCCACCCAATGCCTCTAACTACTGAAATCACTTTGAAGACCAAGCCAAAAGGAATGTTCCCATATGTGACCCCAGAAATAAGACTTACCTGAGGAGCCTCAGGAAAAGCAGAACATGGAGCAGCATTGGACAGAAAAGCTTTCAGAAGGCAAATCCACCTTCAGACCAAACAACCAAAGTTAATTCAATATTAAAAAAAAAAGATATATAGAAAAATAAATATGCAAGAGGCCCACAAGAAGTGATCAACAAAGGCATGGGGTTGCCTTTAATTTGTGTCAGGGAAGCACATGGACCAGGATTTCTAGCCCATTAATTAAGATTTCAAAAAGGGTAGAATACTCCTTTTCCTGCAGTTGTAATATACCCTCTTCAATTATGATTATGTCTCATTAATTTCAACAAGCTCTTCATAGCTGACATTCTCCCTGGCATTTCAAGAAGTAAAATAGTATTAAAGTCTTATTATTTGGAAAGAAAGAGAAAATATTTACTGCAGGAGCTCAGTTCGTCGCAGAAGACTGCTATGAGGGAGCATGAGTGATTTACTCCTTTCATTATTCAAGTTAAATAAATCTCCTCCTTTCCAAGCTATTGAATGTAGAGTTATGCTGGCAGAGTGGATTACATTTGATCTATGTACCATGACAAGTACTGAAAATTGTGGGCTTCATTGCTGTATTCACCCACTCCTTCCTGAACAGGAGAAAAAAGTGTCAATACATGGAGCAGCCTTTGCTCTGTGCCTCAGCACAAGAAAGCAAAAAGCTGCTCTGGAGCTGTAATGAGTGTGGAGTCTGACTCCATGGAAACTGAGATAAACTCCTTTTAACTCTCTCAACTAATGATCAGGGTGTGGCATGAGACAAAGATTTTCCTATCCATGAACATTTTATTTGCATATATCTGAGTTCATGACAGGCTTGCATTAATGCCAACAGAGACTCGTTTTTACTTTTTTATTTTTAAGCGTAGGGATGAAATTTTAATCACTGTGGAAGAATCAGCCACTCTGATTCAGTCTGGTTTCTCTATCGTTTGAAAATGAAAGTATTTAAATCCATTGTAGTTGTTTCAGGAGAGCAAGAAGATGATTTTCTTGCCTTGCTCAGCAGATAAGCAGCTCTGATACCAACCCACAGGCTTTAGTCTGGGTTTCACAGAATTTGGGAAGCTGGTAAATGCTGCAGGAACTTGGACAATGTTTAAGAGGTTCTGCTCCTCACTGGGATTTCTGTTATCTCTTCATCACAGCCTACTCACACCACACCCCAACACAGCCAAACCACCACAGAAAAATCTGAAAAATGAAACCCCACAGTTTCCAACCACAGCTCAAAGTACAAGGAGTTTTGTTTATTTTATAACCCTCTTCATCTGTGGACTTTTCAGCAGACCCAGGAGGACTCCCCATGCAATCAAACCCTTTAACTTTACACTTAAACCTTTCAAGTTCCTCATTTTAGCCCTAGGAACAGCAAGATGTTTGATACCATCACTAGCAGCAGAGGTGCCACCACAACTGTCACCTAAATAAGAAACCATAGACTGAGTTTCTAACATGTTTCTCCAGGAAATTTAGGAACAAAAACCACAATCATGAAGGAAAGTTTTATTTTACTTGTAATGCCCACATCCTAAGATTAAAGATATTTTAAAAAAAATTAGCTGCAAAGAAAAAGATAAAAGCAAAACAAGAACAGATTTTTACACCTTTAGGAAATCAAGAAAAAAATAGGCACAAGTTTACATTCATTAGTTTCAGATATGGCAAAGGAATGTTCTACTAAAGAGGGATAAATAAAATCCTGCTTTCCCACTTCCCTGTATGAGACAACACAAGTCATGCTCTTCAAAGCCACACTGATCTTGTAGATACAAGGCAGATTTTTCCTCATAATTTTTTTATTAATGTGCTTTAAAGACCATAAAGACCCTCCTAGAGCCATTTGTCATAGTCTCTACATACATACTAAAGTACCAAGGATGTACTTTAACCTCTGGTGAAGCTTGTTACAACCTCCACATAAAAAATGAAAGTCATGCATATTTTAAATTCTGTTTAAGCATCAGACACTATTGAGGGATTTTATTTCATTGCTGCTAAGCCACTTTAAATCCCCATCCGTGTTAAAATCTTGCAAGTGTCAGCCCAGGATGATTTAACCCCTTGAGAATAAGAGTTCATCATTAAAAAGGTGAACATCTTATCTCAAGGGGTTCTATCCCAATACAAGCTGCTACTAATACTGAAGAATTTCTGTTGCTAAACACAATATGCTGGGGAAGGGTTTTCTAGGGATCTCAGGAAGGCAGAGGGCAGGCAGGTGTTCCATCACACCCTTTAACTCTACCCTGCAATACAGGTGAATAGGAGAGGCACCTTTTGGGCTGGGCCCTGCTCTGGGTGGGATCAGTGGAAGCAACCTGAGGGCTGCACCCAAAGGACCTGAACACAGCAGTGACGCCACTGCTCAGGCCAGGGAAGGCTTCCACAGGAACAGCTCCTGACAACCCATCAATCCCTGAAGTTTCCTCCAGAGCCTGCAGACACCTTTCTGCCTTTCCTGTTGAGCTACACTGGGACTGGGGATGGACAAAAAGCAGCGATGAAGTGAGGGGGGGGGTGTAGAGAAGTTTAACATCCATCCCAGCAAAGATAAAACCAGTTTGTCTCAGCAAACATCCTTGGCTGGTGCAGGACCAAGTCACTGCTGGTGGGAAAAGGCGGAGAACTCGACCTTCAAGGAGCTGAGGATGTTCCCAAGGCAGATTCCTCTTTACCTTCACCAGGAGGGCTGTGTAACCTACTTGCAATAAGGGCTAAGGAAAAGCATCAAGCTGTAATAAAACAGTCTTTCTTCATTTGATTGATAAGGAATTTACAATTTCTCAGCTTAAAAAGCCACAGTGCAAGTTAGTGTTTGCTTCAGGGGGACCCTGTTTCAGTATCCTCTCCCGCAAGGATGCAAAAGCCCAAAGTCAGCAGCCAGTGTTTTTGTCTGTACACAAAACAGGCAGGCTGCCCAAGAACTGAGGACAAAGACACTCAAAATAGTAAATAAATACACATAAAACAACACTAAAAAAGAAAAAAAAAATTAACAGCACTGATTGTTTAGAATTACAGTCCATCTCATTATATTAATCTTCACATTTTAGCATCTTTTTAACCACTATACAAAAGCTGCTGAAGTGACTTTCTTCTAAACCAGCCATACAGGAGCACAAAGCACTATCAACATTATTTTTTTGGCAAAGTAACTTGCTTTCAGAATATACCATACTTTCGAATCACAGTTTACATGTAGCAGGTGTGTCATGCTAATACAACATTCTCCATTTCTTCTCTTCCTGCACACTACCAGGAGCAAGACACCTCAGAGACCCTTCCTAGTTTCAACTGCTGTCTCTTAAAGCCTTCTCATAATAGTTTATTCCACACAGCCTCACTTGGGGCAGCTGCTCCTAATTTCTGCCTCAGCATTGTCCTGTTTATTGCATTAATCTGGTTTCCAGGATAAGCCACATCAGTCTGATGTGCTTACAGAGCACCAGATGTTACTGTGCTCTACACACACCCCCCTGCAAACAACTCAGGAGCATTTCAAGGAATCACAGAACCACAGAAGGGTCAGGTTGGAAGGAAACCACAGTGGGTCATCTGATCCCACCTCCCTGCTCAGGGAGTGCGTCCCTAAAACACATGGCACAGCATATTTATCTGCTCCTTTTACATCCTCCTGTTTACTTTTTTTCTCTGTTTATTTCCTTCCTGCTTTTACCAGCAGAATCCACATTAGTTATCTGAAGAGGAAGAAAGCATTTGTATTCTCAAAGCCCACACACTGACTTTCCACTCATATGGAAATTCCAGATTCTTACATATTTTTTCCACTTGCAAAAACACATCCGGGTAAGCCTTGTGTCTTTCACCCAGAACAGGCACAAGGGGTAACTAATCAGTCTGGAACAAAAATAGTGAGGCTCATGTTTTTGTGCAAGTCCTGAACACCTCCTCATTCCGAGGGTTGGACTTGGGACCTGTATGTGGACTGAGAAGAAGGCACAGGCTTGATCTCTACTTTTATCTGTGGCATTGTACTCATAGAGGACTCAGCAAATCATTGCAAACCTCAGTCCTGCAAGCCAGCACTGCCTCAAGTCAACAGCATGAAGCTGAGTCAGGAGAGGTTTAGGTTGGATTTCAGGAAAAGGTTTTCTACCCAGAGGGTGGATGGGCACTGAACAGGTTCCCCAGGGAAGCAGTCACAGCACCAAGCCTGACAGCGTTCAAGAAGTTTGGGCAACTCCTTCAGCCCATGGTGGGAATGTTGGGGTGTCCTGTACAGAGACAGAAGTTGGGCTCAATCCTCATGTGTCCCTTCCAACTCAGCATATTCTATTACTCTGTGATTTTTATGATTCACTAAGTCCAGCATGCTCCACTGCTGCTGTCCTACATGAGTATGCAGCTCAGCTCACATCCCAAAGCAGCCACATTCCAGATGCTGGCTGAGCAGCCAGGATCACAGCATTTGAGAAGCACTACCATACACACACACATCTGATCATTATCCAAAACTATGCTGTATTTCTTAGAACTGACAGACTGTAAAGAGTCATTTCCTCTCTAGAAGCTTGATCCCAGCTCTCCAACTATCCACACACATAACCTCACATCCACCATCTACACCTCTCACTACCCTGTGCACAACAGCAATAGGCACAATGTTATTACCCCTTCCCCCTGCTTGTACACATCCCACACCTCCTACCCAGCAAAAGCTGCTGCTGGCTCATTCTGAAATCCAGCAAGGCACTTTGATGGGTGTCAAAGACTTTGTGCAAGCACAGGCAGGATGCAAATGCCCCCTCCTCACACTAACCTGCCTTAGGGGCAAACATAAACCTCAGCAACCTCCTAAGCAAGGATGACCAGGACACAGAGCTCATCATCTGGTCTCCAAAGAGCAGCAATACCAAGGGAACAGACCAATTTCCCCAGAGCTTCAGACTCCTTACAAAAGTCTGCATTTTACTTCAGTGCTTTACAGAACTATTTTTTCCTCCCCAGGAAAGAAATCTTTGCTAGTCACATTGCATATGTTATCACACTTATGGTACAAATCAGCAGGAATTAGTGTCTGTAGGAACACAGCAGAGAAGAACAGTAATAAAAATCCCAAAGCAAGCAAAGCCTCCTTGAGAAGCTAATGGTCACGTGGAGAATTTACCAACGATATTCCTGTTCCCACACACAATCGTAAACGTCAGGGATTCACCTCCCAGAAAACACAAAGGCAAAACAGGTACATACATTGCCCTATTCAAGAGAATTGGGCAAAAATCTGGGCCCGGGCAGTTCAGGACACAATGTATATATGAAACATTGAAAGTAATAATAATGACAGGAAGGTGGAACAAAGAAGAAATTCAAACCATAACTTGGCAAGTGGTCCTGGATCCATCCCAGCAAACACTACTGGCTACAAAGAGCAGAAGGTCCCACCAGAGTGCTGTGTGTTCACATAGTCTTGCTGCCACCGCTGCACTTTGCAGGTAGTTTTATCCATCTCTGGGAGGAAAAGGTCCTTGTACAAAAGTGTTTTCCTGCCCTGACATCAGATGAGCTCGTCCTTCAGCGGCTCGGTTTCCCCAGGAAGAACGCCGTTCATCTCCGGGGCGCTCTCGGTGCCCAGATAGCCTAAGAGGATCTCGCTGCGCCGCCGTGACAGCTGCAGGATGTCCTCTGCCAGCAACTGCACCGTCGTGTACCTCACGTTGTCAAAGTCAAACATGTCCTTCAGATACTGCACGATCTGGTGCTGCAAGAAAAGGAAGGTTACAGTCAGGCCTCCTTCACTGGCCAGTACCAGCCACCAGGAGCACACAGCAGCAGCTTTAAGCCAGCAGACAGGAGTCCCACACAGATGAGGCACAGAAAAACCACCTTACCTTGAAGAAACTGCAGACTTCAGATAGCTGCTGCTTGGGCCCCAGAAAACCAAAGGCTAGAACAGGACTGACATGCTCCGATACGGAGTAGAAATGAGAGATAAAGCCATCTGGTACCTGTCACAGGGAAGGACAGAATTAGTTGGTCTTCATTCTCAGACAGAATTAGCAGCTTATTCCATATCAGCCACCAACTTCCCTGCCAGAAAGCTTCAGTATCTGAAGTTAAGAGCTATTTAGAACATCTCTTCCTGCAAAACTACATTTATCTTTCAGATCCCTTGAAGGATGGCTAGAGCTTTTTATCTTCATGTTTCTAAACTGCTATTTCAAGAGGAAGATGAACAGAAGAAAATGAAAAGCAATCACCAGCCAGCCTTTATAGCCTCTATTTATAATTTGCTGACCAAGCCAGGAAAGGACATGCAAATATCCAAGGCAGAGCTACTGCATGACAGCACCAGTAGAGCTTCCAATTCTCTCATTTCTTTCTGTGCCATCTCAGGAGCCAAACCCTGTCATACCAGCTGGCTGTGGGATCGAGCTGAAAAATTGCCAGAGGCCACAGACCCTGTGGCAGAACCAGGGTTGTGAAGTTGTGGCTTCCTGTTCCCCTGCCCCATGAACTCGTCCGCTGTGATACTTTAGGAAGTCACAGATTTAAGTGAAACTCATCAAGTAATGGCTAATTAGCATCAGCACTGGGGAGTGGAGCAGTGCCTGAACCTTCCTTTTGCTGCCAGCAAGGAAAGCACAAATCAGGAGCAGTCCCTTGTTGCTGGGGGTCTGTGGCCATTCCTACAGTATTGTGAGCAGGGAGAGGGAATTCCAGACAGGCAACGCTGTTGTTTGAATGCTCACATTAAGAAAAAGGGAGAATAAACCCAGACTGATTCAATACTGGCACAGCACTGGAGCAGTGACTGCAGGACCCCAGGGCTCTAAAGCATCACAAAGAACGTGACTCTGTTCAGTCTTCTACTGCCTAAGATTTCACACTTTGTCAAGATCTATGTGTTCTCTTTTCAGCCCCAAATACATTAGATTCTTTCCCTTTTGATTAATTTTGCTTACCATCAGAAGCCTCCTTTTTGCTTTCAGAACTGACCAGCAAGCAGTTGCTAGAGCCTACAATTAACAGAGGGAGCCCATTAGTTACTCAGATTATTTTTAAAAACCCAAAGTTTACCAACACATTGTCATCAAAACATCAAAGCAGTCACCCTTTTGTGCCAAAACCTCTTTAAAATGACAAAATTAAAGCAAACTGGAAGCAGATTTAGCCACTTCAGATCCATCCCAGAGAAGCCTAAGGGTTTTTGAAGATTGTTAATATGATCTGACATAGTTGCCCAACAGCCCACAATCCCCTGTAAGCAGACAGCTGTTACAAAGTGCCATTTTACTCTCAATCTATCAAACTAATCAGTCTTAAAAATACAGCTGGGGGGCAGAACTAAAGGAAAGCTTTGCAATTTGAGCTTCAGTGTCTGCTGATGTACTGCCAGAATGAATGGCCACATGCTAAAACCCACATATTTTCCCCTACATTGTGCCCCTTTTATTCTCATTCATAAAAATAGGTGCTGTCATCTTTTAACATCTCCATGGCATCAGTGATAAAATCCCCTCGAGCCATAAGTCTGGTTGCCAGCCAGATGCTTTCAAAATAAGGAAAGCTTTCCTGTAAACAATTTCCATGCACAAGAAGGCTGTTGTTTAGAACTTCAGGAAAGCATGGCAATCATAAAGAGAGAATTCAGCTCAGCTGGAGAAGATGAGGTTATGCTCTTTCCTGGCCTTGGCACTGGTCTCACACTTGGAGCAGCCCTCCCTGTCTCACACACCGTCTCCTTGAAGCTGTCGGACAGCCAGCGGTTGCGCAGCACAGCCAGCACCGAGGAGGGAGGGTTCTCCAGATCCTCAAAAGCATCCATGAGGATGAAGTCCAGCACAATATCAAAGAAGCTCATGCACACCACCTGTCAGGGAGCAGAACAGTCTGTGAAGGGAACAGGTTTTAAAGAGAGAGACGGGCTCTTTTGGTTTGAAGCAAGAAGATGTAAGAAGCTGAAGTCAATGTAATCGTATTTCAACAGCAGGTGTTTCACACCTGGGCCATTCCTACATATGCATTGTAATACAATCACAGTGGTTTGGCTTGCAAGGGACCTAAAAACCATCCAGTTCCACCCCCTGCCATGGGCAGGGACATCTTCCACTAAACCAGGTTGCTTCAAGCCCCATCCAGCCTGCCCTTGAGCACTTTCAGGGATGGGAATTCCACAACCTATCTGGGCAAGGATTATCTTCTATCTCCTCTACAGCTCTGTAAAGACAAAGTCTTTACCAACCCCTCTTCCCTCGAGCTCCTGCTGAGTGGTTGGCCAGGTCTCCTGCTTCAAGGCATAACGCAGCATCTCCTCGTAGCTTTCCAGGAAAGCTTTGGGATTCTAGAAGAGCAGAAAAACAAACCAGTTTAACTACTTGGATCTGAGCTGACATCAACATCACAGTAATCATCAGCATGCAGATGAAGTTTTCTTCTTCCAACACACTGGAAAAACTCTAAGTTGGGATGGGGGAACAAGTATCCCTGTGCTCAAGACACAGTTTAGTTGTTACACAAACTTCCTACCTTTTCAGCTTTTGTCATCAGTCCTATTATCATCTGTTTTCCAACCTCCCCAAAAAACAGCTGGTTGCTTTCATCCTCCAGCAGCTCCTGCAAAGGGAACACAGATGTCTCTTGTGAGCACCTACACACCCTCAAATTCTAAGCTGAGAAAAAAACCCCAAAGGGCAGGACACGAAGCAGTGCAATGCTGCACACACCAGTGTTGTTAACCTTTAATAAGCTGGAACCTAGGAAACAAAACTGCACAGCCATGTGCCATGGAAACCTGGGAGCCTGGAGCCATTCTCACCTGGAACGCCTGCCTGACACAATGCAGCTTTGCCAGGAAATCCTGGTCACTGTAGCAGCCAAGGAGCTCTGTCCTAGAGGGAAAGGGGAAGAATTGTGTAAATTCCAGTTCTGATGTTGGTGTTCCTACAACTACGGTCCCCTAAAAACAAAAAACTAAATTCCCAGTCTGTGCATAGGAGAAAGGAACAGTCACATTCCCTTTATCCAGCTTCCTGGAGGAACAGAGCACCTCTGCCAGGCTGGTACAGGACTATGCCAGCCTCCCAGAACAGTCACACTCCCTATCACTGATTTCCTGGGACAATTACTCTTTCTTAACTCGTGAGTCCCTAAAATCTGGGGTTAATTCCCTGGGAAGGCCGAACCAGCAGGAGGGATGCTGTGATTTTATGACCCCAATGAGTTATTCTGCTTATGGGGCTGCTCAAAGGCAGATGATGTGTTCACAGAGCCCCAGGGGACACCAGGTGCCACAGCTCCAGCTGGCTCTTCACCTCAGCGTCCGGCACGCCACCTTCCCTTCTTTCACCAACTGCAGAGCTTCTTCATATGCTGCCACTGGCTTGGAGAGGTGGAATGGCATTTGCTCAAAGGGGAGAGAGTCAAAGAGCTGTAGAGGTAACAAGAGATACGGGAAGAACAAAATGAGCTCATTAAATATTTGCAAACACGCAAGCAAGTGCACACAAGCAAGGTGGGTCTTCTTCAGAGAATCTTCAGCTAGCAGAGTTTGTCAGTGACAATTGTTTCATGCAAAGATATTTCACTTTTCACTAAAAGTTAGCTCTGACACTGCTCAATATTCCATAAAATTTACACCACCAAGCCATCCTACATAGATAACAGCACTTTCCTAGCTGTTATGGCATGTTTTCAACATGGAAGTGCTGGTTGGAAAAGCCTGCCCCGTCCCCCTCATTAAAACCTTTTCCTAACATCCATCATGAACCTCCCAGCCTGAGGGGTTGTTGCTCTGTGTTTATCATCTTCCTCTCCCAAGATACGTTTGGCTCTGCTGCCTTTGTGCCTTCCCACCAAGCCACTGGGCTGTGACACACAGGTGACACTTCAGTCACCTCTGCTGCAGAGAAGAAGGAATCCTCTGAAGTGGAGCTGTCCTCATCGTCCGTCCGCAGCCGCAAGGATCCGTCCGCCAATGGAAGCATCAAAGTCTTCTCTGGAGGAGAGAAAGAAACCACATGTGTTGGAGTTCATGGACCAACATCCCTCTTAGCTCCTGTGCTGTCTTCCACTCCCACTTTGTCACTCTTCCTTCACCTGGCTTATAGAAAAGACATAAAACCAGGCAGGACATTGGCATTTCACTGCAGCCATGTGCCCTACCCAGATCCAGCAGCACGCTGTCCGATGGGAGAGAGGAGCCAAACTCTTCCTGGAGGTGGTAGGCTCGGTGCAAGAGGGACTCCAGCTTCTCAGCAAACTCTCTTTTCTGGGACTCCTCCTGGAACACACAGAAATGTCACCCTTAGTTAGCCAGCTGGGCACAGACAGATTGGACAGCACAAATACGGGAGGAAATTTTCAGTAAAAATGGGATTTGCAGTCTGCAGATTAAATGATTAAAAATAAAAAGAGAGAGGAGTCATTAATCCTACAATGCAGCTAATAATGCATGGGGAGGGAAGCTTCTACACAGCCTACTCAAACCCTCTGGCTTTTGAGCTTCATAATTTTGTTTTCCTGTTAAAAAGGGAAGAAAAAACTAAAGAACTTTAACCTGCCACCCCAAAAAACAGGTATTTGATTAAGTTGGACACCACTTAAATCTCCTGCCTTTTGACTTTAGCCTGACTTCCAGGAGAAATTGCATCAGGAAACCTGTGTTGAATATAAAAGGATATCCAGAACTGGATAACAGAATATTTAGATTAAGGTGCTGGGCATAAGCAAAATTTGCTGTAAACAACAGGGGGATTGGAAAAAAAAAAGGTGTGGGGAAAATAAGACTTAAATAGCATCTTGCCTTCAGGCCCCTATGTTTGCATGAGTATCTCACCCAGAAGACAGGAGCATTAACAAGAAGCATAGAATCTATTTTCATAATGAATCAACTGGTTTTAAGGCAGTTTTAGAAACACTACAGGGCCCTTCAAGGAGAGCCAACAACAACAGAATCCAGATTTGCCTTGGATAAATATGATCCAGCACAAAAGACAAATGTCCCACATACTTACTACACCAGACTCTGTTTACAAAAGGCTGGGAACACTTTTATTTTCCAGTGAGAGCTCCTGGAGAGTTCGGAGTTCAGCTCCTTTCGCAGTCCTGAGTTACAGCAGGTTTTTTTAGCTTTGTGGCTGTCACTGAGCCATTCTAGTTTAAATCCTCCAAATTCCCACTGCTTTCCTCTTCCACACACACAGAGCTGGGCTCTGCTCTCCACCCAGCTCCCACAAGTGGCAGTGACCATCAAGATCTCCATTTTAAATGCATTAAAAAGTTACAGAGACAACACTGCCAGCCAGAGCAGTGCTGCATTCATCACAGCCTTTTCTCACCACAGGCTGTGCCACGGGAGGACACGTGTGACAGTGAGTGACACAAGGCTGGAAGGTGGATGGAAACGCTGGGGAATGAGGGGGCGAGACGCATTAAAAAGAGAAAGAAATTAAAAACACCCACTCCCATTGCATAAGGAAGCTGCAGATACAGACAGCTCTTAAACAGAGTCTGGCCTGACTCTGCCCTTAATTTGCTCTCCTTTTAACCTCCCACTGTTTACTGCTTCCAGCACCCAGGCTGGCCTTTCAGCATGTAGAGACCTACCTCTGAAATGTTCTCAGACATGCTCTCTTGCTGTTTGCTGCTGTCCCAGGGCACAGGGGTGCTGGTACAAGCACTGTCCCTCTGCCTGATGCTCAGTGCCTGTTCCCATTTCTGCAGGGCCTCCTCAAACAGCTCCATGCCTGGAAACCCAACCAAACACTGGTTGTGAGAGTCCCGGGGCACTCAGGAACAAAGAGGTACAGGATGAGTCTTTGCTCACTCAGACAATCCAGCAAAGAGGGAAATCCCAAAATAAAGAATAAACATATGCTATTTCTTTCCTGTTTAAATGTGGTTTACTTTGGATTAGAAGAAGAACATCCCCAAACTGGTTAAAGCATCATCCATGTTACTGCCAAAATACTGTTCTCTGCACAAGGTGAGCCTGTTGCTCAAGAACAGTATTCAGTATTTTGAAAGTAAATTATTCACTGACAAAAAAGGTTTGGTTTTTTTGTAAGAGAAGATGGGATTTTTATTTGAGCTTAAGCTGAGAATAGAAGGAATCTTTCTGTTAGAGCTCTACACTGAGCTGCTGATGTTCTGTGTCAATTCTCACTCCCTTCTTGCTCTCACTGTGATTAACAACCCCCCCTAGAGTAATGTTACCCTTGTGCCTGCTTACCTTGCACATAGAGGCTTTCTGCACTGGAGTCACCAATGGCTCCAGCATCTCCCATTGCCTGGGCCTCCCACATCCCTGGGGGAACTGGACTTGAGGAGTTGACTGCTACCATCTGCAGGAGGGGAACAAAGAGCAGCAAATGCCCTCTGAATTCTCTTAAGGTTAGAGATGCTAAGATCAAACCAACACCACCAGCCTTCAGCAAAAAGGAATTTTCCTTCCCCATGCTTGCTCTCCTGTATCAATGAGCACTGAAAGGAGAGCCCTGATGGAGGAAACAGCCCTGGAAAGTTCCAAAGCAATCACTACAAAGGCATCAGGATTTTGATGGAAAGCTCACGTCAGCTCCAGCTGCCTGTACAAAAAACACTGGATGTGGCAAGGAAGCAAGCACAGTCCAAACAAAAGAAACAGTTTCCCAGAAAAAAATACAGCTGAGGATTCCCCACAGGGCAAAGGGAATCCTCACTCTCCTCTTTGTAACCAGACCCTCTCCTGGGAGGGCTGAGCTTACAATCCACACAGCAGTGTCAGTTCAGCTTTGTCCAATTTCCCAAAAGGCATCAATGTCTTCTAAAGTCTGACCCAATAAAGTGCTGGATTCAACACTATCAGTGACCAGTGTTTTCCTGTGGCTTACAGAAGGATGTCCAAACATGAGCCTGGTACTAAAAAAAAGCTATAATAATCAGCTGACAGATGAATTCCTGTCCTGCCTCCATTGATCAATCCCTGTGGAGTGTTAATAAATCACCTTGAGATCCTGAACTGCAAATCATCAGTTCACTGCTGCCAATTTACTTACTGGATGGCAAAGAGGAGCCAGGAAGCAAAAGAGAGCTCAGGCAAAACCTGCAGCTGTGCAAAGGATGAGCTGTTTTTTTCCACCAAGTAATATGAAAACT
Source organism: Molothrus aeneus (assembly GCF_037042795.1). Classification (NCBI taxonomy): domain Eukaryota; kingdom Metazoa; phylum Chordata; class Aves; order Passeriformes; family Icteridae; genus Molothrus; species Molothrus aeneus. The sequence continues at coordinate 6,125,048 of NC_089664.1, read as the reverse complement.
GTAAGTAGAGGGTCAGCTCATCTGTACAGAAACAGATGCCTCTCCGTGGGGATATCCCCACCCAGCAGTGGAAAAAGGTATTTAATTATGGATTGCTTTTTATTTGAAGAGAAACAGAACTTCAGTGATAGGAAACCTGGGCAGCATCTGTGTGAATTGAGAAGCCATGGGGGAGTTACATGGACGTGAGTCCCTGTGGAGGGAGGGGAAAGAGCTGGACACAGCTCGGTGCTCCCGGACACATCCCGGCTGCCCGGGGAACGCCGTGCCGGCACTGCCGCCTGCTGGAGACATGCCTCGGCCAGCACGGACTCTGCCAGCTCCCGCCGCTTCGGCTCTACCAGCAACAGCAACAACACCAGCGTGTGCTCTGGAGTGCTGAGCCCAACAGCTCCTTTCAAAGGGGTGATTTTTCCCCTCTCCTTGCTCCAGAATTGCCAAGCAGCCCCTGAGCCCGGGTGATGACGAGGGAGGGCTTTGTGGCAACTCACAGAAGTTCATCTGTGTCCCCCCTGCTCCAACAGAACGTTAGCTCTGAGCAATGGGGATGTGGAACAGGTCTTGAAGACACAAATGTTTCCAGTTTTGGTCTCACAAAAGGCGGATATAAGCACTGATGGCTTCCCCTGCCTGGTTAAGCCTGAATTACCTGTACTCATAGGCTGCTCCTTTGGCTTTGGAGGAAGTAGAATGACTGGGCTGTGTTCTCACCCTGTGCTGTTTCCTGAACAGCGCTATCAGATTTTGGTAGCTAATTTGGTTTTAAGAAGAAAGCAAGCTGTGAGCAGCCCCAGCACAGGAGGGAGGGGCTGCTGGGTCACCCAAACCCCCACCACAGAGGGAAGCAAACAAGCTCCCCATTGCTGTGAGACCCAGAAGCAACCCAGCCTAACTCCTTGAGGGGGTCACAGAGAGCTCCAAGGATTCATGGCCATGTCCCACAGGGAAATCCCTCTGAGACTCATCCTTGGCCCAAGAACTGGCCAAGGAACCCTGGAGCTCCTGGCCACAAAAACTGCTGCTCACAGGGAATTCCAGACACTCAGTGCAAGGTTAACATCAGAACCTGCCCTACAATTATACTGCAATCTGTTCTGCTCCATGGGCCAGCACAAGCCCAAGGACTTGGTGATCTCAAGACAGGTCTGTGCACTGACATCTCCCAGCCCTGCTAAGCAGGTCCTTACCGAGGCCAGGCTGTGGGAGGAACTGGAATGTTTGCTGGGCTCAATGGAGGAAATCCCGCTGAGCGTGTCATTGCTCTTGCTGCCAGGGCTCTGCACTCTCCTGCTGGAGTATCCTGCAGTTGGGAAGGTCACACAAAAACAGGATTTTAGGCCCAGGTGATTGCAGAAGGGAATAGGGAGGGGAACATCACTTTGTCCAGTATAACTGTGAATGGACAAAGCAGTATCCAATACCTAGAACAAGCCACAGATCTCCTGTTGGCTCTGCTTTGCTCTGAGACTGGTGTCAGAAGGGATCTGAGGCTGAGGAATGTATTCACTGCTTATGGACAGCAAAAGGCAAGGGGAAACCATCAAGCAAAAACTCCTCCACCTTCCCTCAGGACAGGCAGAATACAGACACTGATCCCTTGATTTTCATGTTTCACCAAAAAAATGCTTAATCCCTAAAGTGCTTTGTGAGGGCCTGGGTCAGTGTTACCCCTAAAATCAGTACAAGTGGTGAGGAAGCTGCCCAAGGTCTGGGAGTCACCACAGAGCTGGATGGACACTCCCAACTGCCCAGCCTGGCTCAGGCCACCCTCCCCTTCCCTCAGCTGAGCACTGACACCACGAGATCAATGCAGAACCAGGTCACTGCGTGCCAGGGTCATTATTATTGGGGCAGCCTGCTAATGGCTGCCTACAGGAAAAGGGGATGGGAACTACAAACCAAGGGAAAACATCAGGACACCTTTTGTTCCCAAGACTGTGAGCTCACAGTCTCTCCCATTGCTCCCCAAACCCTGAGCTCATGGCACTGCTTTTCAGAATTCCTACTTCATTTCACAATGGAGCACTACACATGGCTTTGCTCTCCCCTCTCCACACCTCCCCATCGCTCCCTGTACCACCTCTTTGGGGATTTTCCCCTTTTTGTGAGGCCAACCTTTCTTCACAGAGGAGACCCTCCTGGTTGGCAGGATGGGCACTGTGATCCCTCCTGGTTTAAAGCCACATTTGTCCGGAGCAATTTGCTTCTTTCGGCGGCGCCGCCGCTTCAGCTGATGAGCTGCCAGAGCCAAGGCCACCGTCCCCAGGGCTGTGGCAAACAGAACCTTGCGCAGGCCTGGAGAGAGCCGCAGCTGAGAGAAGACAGACTTTAAACACAAAAGAAATGGAAGAGCAACAATTAAAAACTAATTCACTGCCCTTTAAAAAAAAAAAAAAAATTTAAAACAGTGTTAAACATGAAAAAGCTTGGCTTTACCCTCTCCCCCATAAGACACGCCCTCTGCTACACAACTAAGACATAGCAGCAGAGAGACTGTGGAGCATCATTTTGACAGCAGCTGGAGAACTTGGGTCTCAATCCTCATTGCCCAAACACACTGCAAAATCTGCACACAGCCTGGGACAGATGCAATCCAGGTTATCCAAATTCAGCTCTGAAAGCCTGGTGTGAAGCTGAGCTTCACTGCTCTGAGTGCTGCATCACTACAAGTGGGGAACATATTACTCTTCTTTAAAAGACAAGTCTTTTTTTAGAGCCTTTGATGAAGAGAAAGATTGAACCTGGGTGTTCTCCCAGGGAGGGATGTGGGAAGTGCTTTTCTCTCCTCTCCAAGCCCACTCAGAACTCTCTTCCACCACCCCAAACTCCCCCTGCAATTCCTGCAACCCCTCAAACTGCCCAGGTCCTACTGTGCCTCCATCTCACACAGACAACCCCGCAGAGCCAGCCCAAGGAATGTGACAGGAAAACCCTTCCTGCTCCTTGTACCTGCCCAAAGGTCGTGTAAACGAACACGGGGATCTCAGCCACGGTCATTGCCAAGGCCTGCATGATGGACATTCCCTCTGTCCTTCTGAATGCCATGGCTGCACCAGGATCTGGGCACCTTCGGGAGCCACAATGGGGAAGGGCACTTGTGGATGCTGTGTGAGCTGCTCACAAAAGAATCCAACTTTTCTCTGACATCTGGCTCAGAGTCCTGGAGTTGGTCTTCATCCAACAATCCTCCTCCTGCGGGAAGAGGGAGAAAATCAGGTGAGTGAGGGGAGCACCCGCCCTGTTCCTTCCTGCACTTTACAAAACACACTCCAGGTCACTTGGAGCAGCAAATCTAAAATATCTTCTCATCATCAGCAGCAATTCCTTTGTTTGTCCTACCAACCACAGGGACAGATTCCCAAACTGCTCTACAGCAGCAGAACCCTGGGATTTGACAGCTCCCAGAGATTTCTACATGCACCAGACCTGGCTGCACATGGTTGGAGGGATTTTGTTTGCAGTCCCCATATGACAAAAGTCCCAGTTATCCCGAACAACCATACACACATTTTCGTTGCCAAAACTCTGCTTTCACACAGTTTTCTGTGCATCACAGCCCTGCTCGAGACCCACCAACCAAAGAGGGTTTGCCCAGGAGGTTTCACCGCTGCCAGCGGGGCTGGGCAGGAATGATGTGCTCGGGTCAAGGACAGAGCGACAGAAGGCGCTGATGTGTGATCCCAGAGGCTGTGACAAAGCCCTGCCCCGCCTGACACCGTCCCCGCAGCCACTGCCCCGAGCACGCTACGGAATGTTCTCCGGGCAGCGGGAGCCCGCAGGGACCGGACACCGGACACGGGCTCTCCCCACAAGGTTAAACACAACGTCCTGGCCACAGCAGGGATGGGAAGAGCAAAGTGCGAGGAATTTTGGGCACAGAAAGCAGCCCGGGGTTACCGTACCGGTATAGGGAGCGCAGGCACCGCGGTTCCAAGGCAGCCCCTCTGTCCGGGCATCTCCCCCCAGCCCTGCGCGCCGTGGGCACCCGGCGCCGGGGGTTCAACCCTCCGGCCCGGCGGGGAGCGTCCCACAGGAGCCCCGCACCTGCACTGCAGCACGCTGGGCCCTGCAGAAAGGGCTCCCGCACCCCCCGCAGCATCCCCGACATCCCCCGCATCCCCGAGCATCCCCCCCGCGCCCTCGGGTGCCTCGCATCGCTGCTGCATCCCCGGACCCCCGCATTCATTCACCCTGGGCGCATCCCCGCCGCCCCCGCACCCGGAGATCCCGCACCGTCCGCGCTTCCCACCCCCATGACCGGCTTCACCCGGGGGTCCCCGGCTCGGCGCTCCCCTCTGTTTCCCCCCCACTACCGATGGTGCGGTCCGGCGGGCCCGGCCCCCGCGAGCGGGCGCGGGCGGCACCACTCACCGCGGCGGGGGGGGCGCGCGGCCCCGCTCGGCGCCCTCTCCCCGCGCCGCGCGCCATGGCCGCGGAAGGGCAGCGTCTCCTTCCCCCGCGCCGCAGCCCACCCCGCGGGGGGCGGGGCCAAGCGGAGGTACCGCCCCCGCGCTCATTCCAGCCAATCAGAGCGGAGAGCCGCCCGCCGCCGCGCCAATCGGAACGCGCCCGGTTCGGGGATGCAGCGGCGATCGCGGCGGAGCGGGAAGGGAAGGGGCGTGGAGCGCGGCGCGAGTTTCTATTGGCCAGCGCTGACAGCTCCCTCCGCCGCCGCCGCCGCGCTTAAAGGGGCCCCGCCCACGCCCCCTCCCGCCGAGACGCTGTCGGGGCTCACGGACTATGTAAGAAGCTATAGCCCTTTTAAGAACCGCAGAGCGGGCGTCACCCGATGCTATAAAAGGCGGCGGCGCGGCGGGCGCGGTGACAGCGGGGGCGCGGCGCAGCCGGGGCGGCTTCGGGGCCGCCATGGAGTTCAACGTGAAGAAGCTGGCGTCGGACGCGGGGGTCTTCTTCTCCCGCGCCATGCAGGTGAGGCGGGGCGGGGCGGCACCGCCCGGAGGCCGTGGGGCGGGGGAGCCGCGGGTCTAGGCCCCGGAGGAGCCTGGGGGGCTTTGCTCGGGCCCGGGGGGCCTGGAGAGGGAGGTCGGAGCTGGATGGGTCCGTCTGTGTGAGCCGGAGCAGCGCCCGCAGGTGCATCCCCTTGGGAGCATCGCCCCGGCCGTGGCTCGGGGGTGCCGGGGAAGGTCCGGGGGAGAACCCCGGGGATGGCCCTCGGAATAGGGAGGGGATGAGGGGGCACAGTCGTGCCTGGCGTTATTGACCTTAAAGGAACAAACCTCTGTGGTCTGGCCTGCGGCTGCTTTGTCCGTGCCCAGACCCGCCGGGAAGGGGTGCGGGGATCTGGAGGAGCTGCCCAGGCGGGATGTGGAGTCTCCCACTCTGGAGACGTTCCAAAGCCACCTGGACGCGCTCCTGTGTCGCCTGCTCCACGTGACCCTGCCTTGGCAGGGGGCTCGGATGGGATGTTCTCCAGAGGTCCCTTCCAACCCCAATCACTATGGGATCCTGTGGGACGGTCCCTGTCCCAGGGGAAGGGTGCTGGAGATGCCAGCCCTGGGAAAACACTGGGACCATAGAGGGATGGGAAGGAGCTGCTGGGAGCCAGCAGGTCGGGCCTCACGGGGCTGCTGAGGCACCAGGACCACACGAGGAAATGGCAGGAGCTGAGTTGGGGGGTTAGGTTGGAATTAGGAAAAGGTTTTTTCCCTAGAGGGTGCTGGGGCACTGAACAGTCTCCCCAGGGAATGGTCACAGTCCCAGGGCCTGTAGTGCTCCAGGAGTGTTTGGACAACTCTCTCAGGCACAGCAGAGAATTCTTGTGGCTGTTTCTCTGCCGGGCCAGGAGTTGTACTTTGATGATCCCTGTGGGTTCTTCCAACTCAAAATATTCTGATATTCACAAACTTGAGATCAGGAGTTTCTGGGGATGAAGCAACCCCCTCGGAGCTGTGAAAAAATTTGGGTACACATGAGCAGCAGACATGCAGCAGGTGGTGAGATGGAGCTCCTGAGTGTATTCATTTCTTGGGCATAATGGGTGAAAAACTGCTCTTGTTTGGCCAGGAGAGGAAAGAGGCAGGTCAGAACTGGTTGGGATCCTGTCTGGAAGGTGAGGTCCAGCTGGTGGCTCTGGGACTGGGCTTCTTGCTCTGCCTATTGTGTGGGGGCTGGTAAACAAAGAGAGCAGAGCTGCCTCGTTCCAGACCTTCTGTGCAGTGGAGTAATTCTGGCTCTGTTGAGGACTGGTCTCCTGTAAGCAGCTATCACCTCCTGCAACCATGCCAGTGAGTCATATGTTATGAAAAAGGGAGATATTAACTACAGGTGCAAAATTAGGAGCAGATGGAAAACCTAAAGATGCCGTTCTCATGCAAATGACCTTGGATGCAGAAGAAATGCTGGAGAGAAATCTTATGTTTAGAAGCCTTATTGTAAGTCTCTGATAAGTGTTTTTTAGCTCCAAGGCGTAGGAAGGAGACAGGCCTGGGAACAGTGTCTGCACACAGTGATTCCAGAGCAAGGAGGCGTTCATAAATCGTGGCTGCTGCCTGCTACACCTACTCCACTGTCTCGTACATGAATATTCATATGCCTAATTACAGTAGTAATTTCTTGAAACCAAATGAGCACTGGCACTTATGGACAGCGAGCAGGTGTGTAAGGAGGGGGAACTGGAAGGAAGGAGATCTCTGAGGCTGAAAACCACCTCATGAGGGGTCACTGCTGGGGGAATTCAGCCTTTTTGGGTGCCCACGGAGCCCTGGTGTGGGTGAGCCCTGCCCCATCTCCCCCAGAGCCACCACTGACAGCCGAGCTCTGCTGTGGGCAGTAAGGGCTGGCTTTGTAGCCCTCTTTAGCACTGCAGATCTTCTAGGATGGGAATAAGCTGTCTAGAAAAAGCTGTTTTCTGTAGTGTTTGGAGATGCTTTCTCCAGCTCCAGGCATTTAACAAAGCGATGTTTTACTGGAACTGCAGCGACTGGGAGATAAATGGACTGGCCATTATGTGCTGTTCCACTCAGCCAGCATTTGCTCCTGCTGTCTGGCAGAGCAGTCTGACCAACACAGGAGCTTCACTTCAACTGGAATTAGGGCTCAGCCAGGGGGAAAGGAGACAGGGCATGGTCAGCACAACACCTCTGGGCTGGCTCAGGGCAGGAGCTGGTCTGAAATCTGTCAAATACAACCCAACATAGGAAGAATAATTTTGGACTAGGTTCCTCATGACAAAAACCAGTCAAAACAGCTCAAACCCACTGCTTCCTTAACCTGGCTCTTCCTTGTTTAGACTTCAGTCACAGGGCTCCTCCAGAAAAGCAGAGCAGACTGGAAAGTTGGGGTAGGAAAGCAGTGGACTGCTCTGCTACCCTGGGAGTGGGGAATGAGCTTCTAGGCTGGGGCACTGCAAGGGTACAGAGCTTGTGTAGGATTCAGCATTCAACTGAGGATGGCCTCTGTTGCCACTTGCACCAGTTGCAGCCTCAGATCTGCACTCTCTGAGGGGATGCAGCACCTGCAGACAAACTCCCAACAGCTCAGTCTTCATCTTCACTTGAAGAAGGGCCTCTGTCTTTGATCAGCTGCACCTTCCAGTTATCAAAAGTGGGTCTGATCCCAAACCTTGGCCAGTGGAAGCTGTGTGGCCACACATTGGATTTCTCTGTTCTAGATAGGCTGCAAGCCAGGCTCTTTCAGGGAGCTCTGGAAATTACTGTAGGGGTCTGTCTTTTGTCAGTTCTGATGTGAACAGGCTCTGGGTGAAAATGCCTGAGGGTGAATGCAGCTTTTGGGTGCTTATCCTGCCCTAATGTCATTACTGAAACAGCTAGAAGCTGACTTACTCATCTTGAAGCCCCTGCAGACAGACAGACTCCCCCAGCTCCCTGAACCCTGGTGATCAAATAGACTTTTATCATTAGCAGATAAAATAAACCCTCTGCTTGCCAACCTTATTAATGCTCACACTTTAAAAGCTGGGAGAGCAGAAGGTGACCCAAGGAAAGGACAAGGTCTTGGTGGGGACACAGCCAGGACAGCTGACCCAAGCTGCCCAAAGGGCTATTCCATCCCATAGGACATTGCTCAGCAGTAAAACCTGAGAGAGAGGAGGAGGTGGGACACGATTACAGAGCACATTTGTCTTTTGGAGTAACCTGGACATGGACTGAGGCCCAGCTTCCCAGACAGTGGTCACACATCACTTCAAATGGGAAGAAGACAAGAAAATCTTTTGGTTACCTTTGCTTCCACACACAACTTTTTCTTCATTAAACTGCCCTTATCTTGAACTATGAGGTTTTTCCATATTATTTTCAACTCCCCTGTTGTGCTGAGGATGGAAATGATGGAGAGGCTGGGTGGCACCTCACGTCCAGCCAAGGTCACCCACCACCGCAGTGTTTTTCCTCTGCTGAATGCCTGCTCATGAGTTAACCAAGCTGTCCCTGTTAATGGCTTCCTTCTGTCCTCTAGCACAGTTTCACTTGGCTCCCAGCCTGGCTTTCCTGCCTCCTGGTGACCAAATACTTGGAGCAGACTCTCTATCTGCTCCAGAGTTGCTGAAAATCAAGTCGTTTTCAGATGCTGAGTGGCTGTGGCTTCTTTCCTACTGCAACCCTGTGCAAAGAGGGAGCCAGATTTGCTGACTGACTGTGTTGTACTTTTGGTCACCAAAAGAGCAAATGTTACTGTGTTTTGGGCATTTTGAGCTATTTGGAGTCTTTGAAAAACTCAACAGTTTAAATCCACTGGCAGCTACAGGAGACTATTCCTGGTTTAAGTCTCCTGGCCACAGTTTGATCTTTGAAATTTAATAATACAGCATACAGGCCTGGGCTTTTATTATACTGGGATTTTATTCCCCTTTTAAGGAAATGAAGGTGCTGGTGCTTTCAGCATGGGCTATTTTAAAGCCTAACTGTGTCCTTTAGACAGGCCCAGCCTGTCTGATCTGTACCTGTAGTGCAGAGGGGCCCCTCCAGCCCAGCACCACTTGCTGACCCTCCTGACATCCCAGACTTGAGTCAGCCAACTCTTTTGGGGAAGGGGCTTTTCCCCAAGCTGTGAATGCTTAGGGCAGCTGCCCTAACTGCAGTCCAGCACATCCATGCTCCTGTTGGGCCTGTGGCCCAAGTGCTGCTTTCCTGCTGGGTCACCCTGTTTGCCCATCTGGGCCCTGATAAAGCATCTCTTGTTCCTGCTGGCCAGCCAAGCCTCCCAGAGGAAACTCAACCTTTGGCTGAATTATTGATGTCCTGGAATGCAGCACAGCTCTGCTCTTCCTGGAGAGTGAGAGTGGCACTGACAAAAGGCTGCCCTGCATTATTAAGCAGCTGCTCTGGGTCAGCTGCAGGGATGTTCCCTGCAGGGGAGCAGCCTCAGCACTGCCACCTGGCCCATGATCCCAGCATGCAGAGCTGGGAGTTGGTTCAGGGCTGTTGGCCCACTCCTCAGGTTCTAGAAAACAAATGGGAGTAGTTCTGCCACGGCAGGATGGAGGAGCTGGGGGTTCTTCTCAGCACTGCAATTGCCTGTGCTCTGCCAGCCCTGCCTCTCTCCCCAGGGATCTGTAACAGACCAAGCCTGTAAATCAACTTGATAAAACCCAGTATCACTCCCATTTTTGGCAATCTGTTGTAAAAGACAGCAGTGCTTCTAGTCTGGGAGCAGCAAGATATAAAATACTCAAAATCTGTCTTTTTACAGTCAGGAGGCTTGAGAGTATGATCAGTTCATTTCTCCTGCATCTCTTGGCGTCACAGTGAAATATTTTCAATCAAATTTCTGTATTATGAAAACAGATTCTCAAGAATAGAAATTCTTTACAGGGGAGTTCTGCCTGAAGTGCTTGAGTAGCCAAATTTCATAAACTGCTGTTCTTCTACCCTTCTTTTCACTGGGCAGCCAGGTAAGAAGGGACCAGCAGCAGCAGGTGGTCCTGCTCTCCTTGCACTTCATGGCACATCCCCACCACTGCTGTGGAGTCAGGTGGGTGCTCTGATAGGTCTAAAACATCACATTAGAGATCAAATTGAGCTGGATCAGGGACTCTGTGCACAGGGGAGAGGAGGAGGAGGAGGAGGTAGCACTGGGCAGGGACAGCAACCACCCAGGGCTGTGCCTGGGCTGGGGTCAGCACATCCAGCTCCTGGCCAGGGGTCAGGGAGGTGCTGAGGGAGTTAAGGGTCAGTGGAGTCACAGCCTCCTGTGCCTTGCACCCACTCCATGCCCTCCTTTCCAGCCCTGAAAGAAGCCTGAATAAGAGATTGTCTTCTGGCCTGACCCTTTGGAACCAGGGGCTGTGACTGAGATTCCTGCCCACTCTCCCCTTCTGGCACTGCCAGGCATCCCCAGGCTTGCTGTGATCCTGGTGCTGCCCTCAGCCTCGTTGCAAGACAAACAGCTTTAGTGCCTGATTTGAGATAAGAATTGAGTTTCTGATTTCTGGCAAATGCTGAGCTGTGACCCCTGCACTGGGTTACACAAAACAGCCACAGAGGACAGTGATGCCAAAGATGTCACTTGCTAATAGAGCAAAGGACCCCAGAGCTGGAGTGCTCAGGACAGTGGCAGTAGCACTCTGGAGATGCTGGAGTGATCTGGCACTGCAGCAATGCTGTAAGAAGCTGACTCAATTCAGCTGAAAAGAAATTGGGTTTAGGTTTGACAGCTCCAGGGCAGATGCTGGTGCAGGATAAGCCTAAACTGCAGGAAAAAGAGCTGGACTTGAAAGTGAGATGAGGTCTCAAAATGCTGTCTGGGAAAGGGGGGGTGAGAGAGACTTACCTTTGCATCAAAGAGTCTTGTTTAGGAAAGATCTTTAACAGATGACTCAAGAATTGGTGCCAGATACCTGGGAAGTCCCAGTTTGCTGCATGGCAGTGACTCAGCCCAGCCTGGCAGAGTCTGAAAACAGCCCTGGGCTCCCAGACAGAGGAAAGCAGCCTCAGCCACTGAGAGCCACGTGTGGCCCCCAAAGAAATCACAAACCAAGCAATGCAAGCACCCTCTCACACTGAATCTGCTTTTACCCCTGTCCAGCATTGGCCAGGGGACCATGGGGAGACCTGGGTAAAATTCCATGGCAGTAACCAGGGGCTGCTGGTGCAGAGACCAGAGGCAGGATCCCTGTCCCTGCAGCTGAGGCTCTGTCACCACCCACATCTGACAGAGCACTCCACTGCAGGGTGCCAAACAGGTCGCTGTGTAAACATAGCTGCAGGCCTTGTGTATCTCAGCCATCTGGTAACAGGACTCCAAGGGCTGTTTGCCCCTGCTCTGGGCTCTCCTTATCTCACTTGGTTCCCAGCATTGGGCTGGTGGGGAAGGAAGAGCTGGCCAGGAGGCCTTTCAGAAGGGCAGCAACCCCAGATCAAGACCCCATGGAAGGGACATCTCAGCCCACCTAAAGCTGAGCTCTGGAGTAGGGAAGCAGAGAGGGGAAGGTACCAGTGGTGGATGAGACAGGAGCTGCATTTCATCCCAGAGCTTTAGCCAGGCTGTAATCTTTGGCATCTGCCTGTGCCAGTATTGCACAGCGGCATGTCCTGGTGACTCAGCAATGGCACCAGAGACCAGTAACAAGGGTTAAGGGACAGCTGGAGCCTCTGTTGGACCCCAGATGGCACAGCTGTCCAAAGGGTCTTTTAGCATGATCCATCAAGGTGCTGGTTCTGTCAAGAGCAGGGAATTGTGCTTAAAAATACACTGAAATTGGCCAACTTCACTGAAAGGAGCAAGTGGGAAATGGGATGGGAGGAGAGGGAATGGTCTCTTCTCTCAGAAATCCCTCAAGGAAGCAGTGGAGGGTGTCCAGGCCATCTGAGGCTGCATCTGACAAACCTGGTCAGGTGCCACTGCCCAGTATGAAAACACTGGAGACTTTCACCACCTAATTCTCCCTACTGCTAATTTTAGACTTAAAAGGAGTTGCAGAGGGAAGGATTGTCCATTGCCAGTATGAATCTGAGTGCTGAGAAGAGTTGGACAGTGTTATATTTCAATTCCCTGCTTCAGAGTGTGTCCCAAAAGAAGAGTCACTTGCTGGAAGTGGTTTTATCTAAATCCTGAGTTTGAGTCTCCTGACCTCGGGTGGGAGTGGCATTCCTGACCCCTTGTGTCTGCAGGACACAGAGTTGGTCAGTAGGAGATGAAGGGATTTAGCACCTTCCCTCATGTGAAGGATGTGTTTTGCTCTCCTGCATGAAGCAGTGGAAGCCATGTGCATATTTAAATAGATCCCTCACAACTGGAGTATTTCTGTTCTAGACCTTATTAAAAGTTACTTATTCTGGAACACCTCTCAGACCTGGAGTCTATTTTTAGCCCAATGCTTGTTCTACTCTTGGGCAAAAAAATTGCCCTCTTCCCCTGAAAGATGCCTGGGAGAAAAGAATGATACCTTGAAGGGGTTTTAGCTCTATTCTAAGGTAAATACACGAGACAAAGGCAGCTTCACTGTCCCTTATTATCTCTCCAACACACTGTAAATCTGCTTTGGAAGAACAGACCTAATGACTGCCTTCTTCCTGCAGTTCACTGAAGAAAAGCTGGGCCAGGCTGAGAAGACTGAGCTTGATGCCCACTTTGAAAACCTCCTGGCCAGGGCAGACTGCACAAAGAACTGGACAGAGAAGATCTTGCGTCAGACTGAAGTTCTGCTACAGCCAAACCCCAGTAAGTCCAGCTTCTCCTAAGGCTTGAAGGACAAATGTCACTTGCAGCTCAGTGCTGAAAGACATGGCCTCTGGCAGGGTTTGTGGGGTTTGGGAGAAATGTGTCCTTGCAGGGCCTGTCCTTCTTCCCTGAGCAGCTGAGAGCACCTCAGAGCCTGGCAGTGGCCTGGGGCAGGGACACCTGCTCCTGGCACTGCTGCCTGCTGTCCAGTGCATCACTGAGGACTGCATGGGCTGGGCTATCATCATTCCCAGTTCAGGGACCCTCTTTCAGCCTCCCTGGTGTCCCCACTCCAGGTGCCAGAGTAGAAGAATTCCTGTATGAGAAGCTGGATCGGAAGGTGCCTTCCCGGGTCACCAATGGGGAGCTGCTGGCACAGTACATGACAGAGGCAGCCAATGACTTTGGGCCAGGGACACCTTATGGTAAGTCAGCCTGGCTAATGAAGAAGTCCTGGGAATCCATCCCTGTTTTGTATTCAGATGTTTGCAGCAGGCTCCTTCCTGGCCACACAGAGCATCTTCCTGCTCTTAAATCCTCACAGCACACAGCCTTCACTTCCAGCTGTCCTTGCCCCTGCCATGAGCTTTGTTCCTGCTCTCCAAATCAATAGTTGTTCAATAGTGAGTCCTGTTACAGCCAGAGCAGCTGTAACTGCATCTATAGCCAGCACTGCCTAATCAACTCATGTTTTCTGCTCTGGTGCTTTTTAATTTGCTGCTCTGTTCCTGTGCCTCTGTTTTACGAGGCAAAGAAGGATCAGTCTGTGCAAGCAGGTAGAGCAGTAAAATCCATCAGTGGCATGAGTGCCTCAGCAGGTAGATGAGATCAGAGCTGCCCTGGGAGCAGTGAAAAGATGCCTCAGGCCAGCAGCAGAGTGGGTAGGGCTGGAGCTGGGGCGGGCCAGGCACGGTCACCTTGCCCAGGCCAGGTACAGCTGTGCTGTGGAAGCTCTGGGTGAGCTGGCTGAAGCCAACACATGTAAATTGGTTTCTCTGGAGCTGAAGGTTCCTGTTGTTGCAGGAAAGACTTTGATAAAAGTTGGGGAGACTCAGAGGCGCTTGGGTGCAGCAGAAAGGGAATTCATCCGCTCTGCCTCCATCAGCTTCCTGACCCCACTGCGCAACTTCCTGGAGGGGGACTGGAGAACCATCTCTGTGAGTGTGCCACCAGGGCAGGGGAAGCTTGTCACAGCCCTGGAGACAAGGAGGGCAGGGGGAGAGGGAAACAGTGCCAAGAGAACCCCCTTTTCTTTCCCTATTGTAAAGGATGACTCCATAGCTCTCCCCTTAAAGAATGTAAGGATGAGGAAGTACCAACCCTAGATCTGCTCAGGTTCCCCCTCTGACAGGGAAGGGTTGCCTGCTTATGTTCATGAAAAAGTAACTCATTTCCCCACTCCTGCAGCTGGTGGGCACCACCCATCACAAGCTGCCCTGTTTCCAGGAGGTTATCCTGTATCCCTGGCAACCAGCCCCAAAACTCTTGCTAAGGAGATGAGCATAGCAACTGGTTCTTTCTCCCTGGCATGTTTTAATAAAGAAATAGATTTGATGCCTAGGTGATAGCACACCCCCTCCTCAACCCTGCTTCTAAGCAGTGTGCTCTGAGCCATCTCCTGTCCCTTCCAGAAAGAGAGGAGGATCCTGCAGAACCGGCGCCTGGACCTGGATGCCTGCAAAGCCAGGTTGAAGAAGGCCAAAGCTGCCGAGGCAAAAGCAGCGGTAACTCCTCCCCTCATTCCCCTCCCGGTCCTTCTGGCCCCAGGGCTTGGCTCACATGGTCAAAAATTGGGTTACCCTGCTGTGTCCTGTCTCTGGCAGGCAGGGGTGGGGGAATTCCTCATCTGGGGTGGAAGGGAGCTGGGAGCAGGAGCCATGTGCCTGTTTCTGAGATGTCCTCCCTTTGAGGAGCAAGCAATTCTGAGCTTCTGGAGTCTGGAAACTTGCACTTGACCCAGGCTCCTGCCTCCTGACTGGTCAGAGTTGCTGGATGAGTTGTGCTAGTAACTAAAAGGCTGCATCTTCTGAGGACTTGCTAATTTTCATAGGGGATGTTGAACCAAGCCAAGAGAGAGCTGAGCTGGGAGGTGCACAAGGGAAAGGCTGCTGGAGCTCTGCAGCAGTCCCAGCCTATCAGACTAGTTAGGATTCTGCCAGCTCCCAGGCAGGAGTGCTATAAGGGGTGGCCAGGGTCAGCCTGGCTACAAGGTCTGTCCCTGAGCCTCTCTGCTCCCTCTGTTCATGGTGCTCTAGTTACAGGCTTGTCTTGCTTTGGGGAATTCATCCCACTGGGCACTGATGGTTTCCCTGGAGGGCCTGGTTGGAGCTGGTTGTCATCCTGTAGAGCTCTGGCTGTTGGCACAAGGACCTGCCAAGTTCTGCTCTTGCCTTGGGGCCAGCAGCTCAACTGGCAAATGTGTGCAAGTCAGAATCAGCCTGTCCTTGTCAGTCAGACCCTGGGATGCTCTGGGATACCAGCCCTGCTATGAGCCTGTTTCTAACCATCTGCCAGCTGGGCCTCTGGCCTTCTCTCTCCCTGGGTAGCCAGTTCCCAGGTGTTTTCCCTTTCCTCCAGCTCCAGTTACATCCATGTCAGATGGGGAAGCTGTGCTAAGCTCAGCAGCCCTGACAGAGTGCTCAGACCTACACAGGACAGCTGTGAACAGAAGTAGTAGCTGCCCTTTTAAAAAAGCCTCATCTAATCAGTCAGGTCTCCCAGATCCTCTGAAAGTAATTTCAGGAATCCCCCATTCCCCTTCTGGAGGGGACAGTGCCCCCAGTCTCAGGGGAAATTGGTGGCCATTGCTTTATCTTTAAGCTCAGAGCAGGAATTCAGATACCTCCTGTGCTTCCTCCCTTTCCACCCTCTTCACCCTGTTTCCTACAGGAGGTGATCCCAAGGCCTCTCACCTACCCACACTCCTGGTTTAGGGGCTCCCCTGTAGCTGGAATAGAAAAACTTTGTTTCCCACTGGAACTTTTGGGGTGCCCCAGGCAGGTGCAGAGCCAATCCAGGCTTTCCAGGGTGTCCTCCCCAAGCCAAGCCTCAAAGGAGCAGAGTGGCTGAAACACTGAGCACAGCAGCAGAGCACATTCAGCTGCTGCTCTGGGGACCCATCTCTCACCCAGCTCAGCCTAAAGGTCCCTGGGCTCTGGGTGCCTCCCTGACTGCTGGGTGACAAGGTGGAAGCTCCCAGCAGTGGGGAGAGCTGCTCCCTCTGCTCTAAACACCTCACCTGGATCACAGCATTCCCTGTAACCTGCCTGGAGTCCTGTGTCACACCTCCCCATCCAAGCTGAAGTGTCCCAGCTCTCCCAGCTCACCTCTCTCTTGCTGCTCTTTCCCCTCTGTAGTGCAAATTCGTGTTCCCACAGCTTCTGTCTCCTGATGCCCCTGGAGCTGCTGCCCAGACCTGTGAGCTGCTGTGGAGCACCTGGGCTTGTGCATTTCCCACAGACTCTGTGCTTTGTCCTCCTGTTGATGCTGTTTTGTTTACTAACCTTTTTGTTTTGTTTCTTTGTGATTTGCTCAGTGTGAGGGAGATGTGAGTATTGACTGTGCTAACAGTGCTGTGATTTTTTTTTTCCTTTAACACCTCTCATTGTCTCTTTCCCATTTTTAAAAAGAAAATTCATATCTCCTTTGTCCCTTTGGGACTGGCCCTGGAGCATGTTCTGAGCGTGATCAGGGCTGTGGCTGCCTGGGGAAGGTGCTCCAGAAGGGGGGGAGTGTCAGAGACCTGCCTGCAGCCCCTCTGGAGCATCCCTTGGGTCCATCCACATTGCTGCAAGCAGTGCTCAAGAGAGGCAGGGGCTCCCCTGAAGACCCCCTGGGCTTGGGTGGCCAGTCCCTCTCTGGAAGGGCAGCCCAGAGACAATGACAGGATGATCTGGTTGTGCTGCTGTTCTGCCCCTTTTCCCCATTACCAGAGTGGAAAGGGGAGGGAGGTGGGTCCCTTTTGATCACTGCTTGCAAATACAACTTCTCCATGCACAGAAGTACAAGAGAAGCTTGCCTCCTTCATCCCATGTGCTGTGACTAGTTTTGGGACTCCCTGGAGACCAGGGAATGGGAGGAGAGGTTTCTTCAGTTGCTCTTGATCTTCAAAAACCAAAAACCATAAGCAGCTATTTCTCTGAACCATCCTTTCTCCCACAGGGAGGACTCCAGCCTACTTGCTATGCTGGCCTCAAACCTCACTGGTGCATTTTTCTCCCTATATTCAGGTTTAACTTGCAATAGGAATTGCTCCTCCTTATTCCTTCCTCCAGCCATCCCTAAAACTCCTAAATGGTATGAAAAAGAAATATGGTTGGGACTGCCTGACTGCTCTTCCACACACTGGTCACTCATTCCAGCTGGCTGCTTGGGCCCAGCAAAGTGGGTCAGTGTGTATAAGTGGATGTGGGTGAGTGCAGAGAGATTAACCTGGGAGAGGGAACGAGGGCCTGAGGGGATTAACAGCAGAGCTGGGATGCAGCAGGACTGTGGCAGCCCTGCACAGCAGCCTGTGTGCAGGAAGGGCTGGCCAGGAGGATTCCTGGTGTCGTTGGTTTGTCTCTTTAGGTAGTGCTGCCATCCCAGGAGGAGGCCTGGTCTCACCTGAATAAAAGCACCACGTTCTGTGGTGGGTAGTGAGCCCAGAACTGGGGGGGATGGACTGGATCCATTGCACTTCCAGGGGGGAAATCTCCAGAGTGCTCAAGTCTTGGTGCCCCAGAGCAGTAGTTTAGCTCTGGAGAAGGTGGTTTGGTTTGGAGGTTTCCTGACCTCTGGGATGAAAACTCCTGCACTGCCTTTGGCTAGACCTGGCTTGGCTAAGCCGTGTGCCTTCCTGGAAACTGCAGATCTGGCTCTGTTAGGAGGAAATGTGGCTTGGAGAGAGTGAGAGCAGTAGAAGGCGCTGTGGGAGGGATGCTCCAGTGTTGGCAAACATTCCTACTTTACGGGCAAGGCCCTGTACAGTGACTGTGGGCAGGAAACAAGGGCAAGGGAGGTCCTGCCCACAGGACTGAGTTAATGCAACAAGAGCAACCTGCTGGCTGCAAGGGAATGGGAATGCCTTTGGGATGGTGCTGTATGAGCTGACAGCTGTAAGTACAGAGTTCCCAGCAGCAGGAGTGTCTGCTGTTCAAGCACCAGGTGTGGCTGCACAAGCCAGTCCACCTCCCCTGCCCAGGCCTGGCCTCCACACCCCACTGCTGGGATGTCAGGAGACCTCCTCTCATCAGAGTCTGAGCAAAACTCCCAGCACAGGCAGGAAAAAGCCACTGGTCTCTTGTTCCAGCCATCACCCAGTGACTGCTGTTGGCTCCTCTGGTGCCTTGTACATGACCCTCTATTCCCCCCCAGGCTGTGCCTGACTTTCAGGAAACCAGACCTCGTAATTACGTGCTCTCCGCCAGCGCATCAGCGGTAAGCTCACCCCCTCCTGGGTACTGCTCCTCCTGGATCCTGCCTCTCCAGCCTCTTCCTGCCCCTCTCTCCACCTAACTTAGGCCTAGTGCTCTGCTGTTTTCAACATTTTAATGTGACATGGGCTGCCCAGGCTCTGACAGCCTCCAGGATTCACATCACCCCTCTGGGGGTGCCTGCTCGGGGTCTGGCCCTTTGCAGCTGGGATTGCTTTCCAAACCAGCTTCCCTGCCAGCCCTCCTCCACGTTTCTAGTGGGGATCTTCTGATGGCTTTTTGTTGCTAGAGGAGCAATTGAGAGGAGCAACCCCCAAGAGTGGCCTTTCTGGATGGTTCCAGCTGTACAGTGGCAGTATCACACACGTGACTGCCTCATGAGTACTGTGGTGTCAGAGGCTTTGAAGCTGGTCAAGAGAACCAAAGGTGGAGGAATCTCTTTGCCACCAGTGTCAATAACAGTGCAGGTTTGTCTGTTCTGCAAACAGAGGTAATTTTTTACAGTTTCATTGTGTTGGCAGCTGTTCCACAGCCAGATGTGCCCGGGGTGGGTGAACAGCCCCCCTGTGTCTCCACTCTGTTGCACTGAGTGGATGTTGGCCAAGCAATTGACTTCCCATGCTGTGTTCATGGCTCCCCATTGCACAATGTCACATTTCTCGTTAAAATGTTGAAAACTGATCATCTTGCTTCCTAACCAGCATTCAGAACAACACTGATGCCTGCTAATAGAATAAGCTGGGAGTGGGATCTGTTGATATGAAAAAGGACAGGCCAGCCTTCTCAGAAACAAAAACCACAGCAGAAACAAGCTGGATTTGGTTAATGGGAAACCCATCCCATTTGGAGACAGAGGTGTGTCTGAGCTGACAGCATCAGTGTTAGTTCCTAGGGGGATCTGTCCTGACCTTCTTGGAGAGCAATGCTGGGATCAGAAACAGCTTTGCACAACACTAGAAAATGATTTTCATCAGTCCAGGCTCAGTGAGAGAGTCCTGCAGAAGAAGCTGATGCTGGTGGTGCTGCAGTTCTCCTGTCTCCTCGTGCAGCTCAGAGCCAGCCTGTGGCTCTGCCTCTTCCCTTGGGAAGTCTGTTCCAAGGGACTGCAGTGAAGCTCTGGGAGGCCCAGAGGAGAGAAGCTGGGCTTTCCCTGCCTCTGAACAGACCAGGGCTAAAGCACAGGTGAAGACAAGCATTTGTACAGTGTGCATTGGCATCCATGGAGTGCCCAGACACCCAGTTGGATACATCCAGCCCTCACCTGAAATTACCTTGATCTGCTTCTGCTCTATTGCAGAGCTGCTCTGGGGAGCAGGTGCCACATACAGGAACATAGCAGGAGAACAGATTCTGTGAGGTTTTTTAGGCAACAAGCGTCTACCCTGGGACATCTGTGCCTGGTTCAGTGCTCCCTCATCAGGCTCTGCTGGTGCTGGTGGCACTGGGCAGTGAGAGCAGGGCTCTGGGAGAGCAGCCAGCACTGACCCCATGGCTTTGATGATGGCACAGCAGGGCCTCCTACCAGGAGTGCCTGTGGGAAATGTGCTGGCCTGACCTGAGTCAGGCCTTGTGGCTTCCAAAACTTTCAGAGGCTGCAGTCAGTGGGTGAAGGGCCACCTGAAGTCCAGCTGCACTGGCAGGGGTGACATGAATTACAGTTTGCATCTCTAATTAGCAGAACACAGGCTGAGCCCAGGCTGCTCCCTGGCTCTGTCCAGGCAGGGCTGCTTGGCTGCAAGCTCTCAAATCCCAGCATTCATCCCAAAGGGTCAGGCACTGCAGCAAGGTAGGAGCTCTTCATCCTGTTGCTCTGCTTTTCTTCCAGGCCAGAGTCCTTGTGCTACTTCTTAGTGTGCACTGAGAGTGCAGAGCAGTGGCTGCTGCTCACCTGCTCCTTTCTGGAGGGAGGGGTTGGTTATGCCCAAGGGAACAGCTTTGTCTTACAGGTGAGCAAACAGGTCAGCTCTCTCCTGGACCACACATGCCCTCAGCTGGGCTCTGATTTGGATTCTAAATTTACTTTGTTGGTTTTTGGAGAGGTGGATAACATGGTGCTTTTATTTTTTTTTTTTCCCTTCCATGACAGGAGGGCTCAGATGGAATTAAATCCAAGAAAAAAAAGCACCTCCCTTGTTTTGTATGAGATGGAGGCTGAGGAGCCATTTCTCCTCTCTCCCACACTGACCTTTTGTTTTTGTGTAAGAAGGTGTACATGAGCTGTGCAAGCCTGAATATCCTTTTCTCTCAGACCCTGCCATGTGCTGTACTCCTAGGAATGACTCCAAGAAAAACACATTGAGTGCCTTAAAGAGGATTCCTCTGGCTTGAGCTGGGGTGGAGGAAGACAATAGCAGATCATGGCCCTTTCTGCCCTCTGAGCTGTCCAAAGAGGAGCCACAGAGAGTCTTAGCCCAGGGATAGATCTGGGCAAAGCTGGGCTGTCCCAGAACACCACAGGGTTGGATTTGGAGGTGGCACAGCAAAGGCAACAGAGGAGAAACAAATCTGGCTACAAATTCAGTGGGTGCTGCATGGATTAAATGGGGCTGCCATGGTTTAAACACTGTCCACAGTGTCTGAGTGGAAGGCCTGGGATCAGAGGGGAGCTTCCCCTTGCTCCTACAGTAAACCTGCTCCAAACCCTTGGGGATGTGCTGGCAAAGGCCTTGGGCCAGAGGAGCAGGTCAGGATCTGTTTCTCACCTTCCTGCAGGATGCTGCCACCACCTCCTTCCACAGTAGGAGCTCTTAGAAGGGGAAGGAACTTGTGTCCCCACACATGGCTGAAATTGGCCAGGCCTTACTCAAACCAATTTCTGATTTGCAATAACAAAACATCCCCATAAAAATCAAAGAAAACACCCACCTCAGCACCCACACCAGGACAATAATTCCAATCAAGTAAGAAGGGCTTCAGCCCCTGTGGCTGCTCCTTAAATTGGCTGCTGGAGTCTCTCTGCACCTGGGGCTCCCAGAGCCCACCTGGGGACAGCTGTGAGCAAAGCTCAGCTGGGAGAGCCTGGTCCAAGCAGAGCCTGCTCTCCCTCTGACACCCATGTCCATCACTGGTGCCTCCAGTGCAAATTCAGCTGTGTCTGATGAGGTGACACCTGCAGAGGTGACACTGAGCTCCACAGGGCTCATCCCCCTGGCCCTGCTGGTGTGGGTGCCGCAGGCTGCTGTGCTCCTGGATCCAGGGGGATTTCACATTGCCAGGACTGTTGGTTGCTGAGGAAAGGCCAAGCCAAGGACCTCTGGGAAGGATCAATGTGTTTTTCTGTTTTTCTGGCTCCTCTCTCCCTTTGCCATTGCTGTGTGTGATTTCTGTTCATGGTTCCGTGTCCTGAAGCCAGATCCCACAAGCAGCTGGAAGTCTCCAGTGTTCTGCTCCTCAGGTGTGCCCCTGTGGATGAGGAGAATAGGAAGGAGCTGTGTGATGTTTTGCCTGGCTCAGAGGCAGCATCCAGCCCCTGCTTCCTCCTTGCTGTGCTGTTGGCACTGCAGGCTGGGTGGGTTATCCCATTTCTCTGGACTGTGGGTAAGGAACATTTGCCTTTTTGTGGCCTGAGCTCAAAGAGCTCACTTGCCTCTCCACAATCCTAAAAAAGGGCTGTCCTCCAACAGCAGCCTCTGCAGCTACAGCACAGTGGGCCTGGCTGTGCAGAGGACTCTGCTGTTACTGCTTTTTTTCCTGCAGCCCATGGAATGCAGTGGCTGTAGCAGCCCTGGCAGGGACTTGCTGTCCCATTGTGAAACTGGACTCCAGGGTGCAGGAATGAGGGGAAGGGGCATGGATCTGGCAGCTGCTGCTGGGTGAAGGGCTGGCTTGTCCCTGGAGCTGGCCTGCTGTGTCCATGGAGGGTCCTTGCTGTTGGTGTCAGTGCCCAGTGCCTCACGACGTCTCCAACACTGATCTCCTCTCCTGTTGCTCTGTGGCCCCCACAGCTTTGGAGCGACGAGGTGGAAAAAGTAAGTACCCAGCTGGAATTGTGCTCAAACCTTCTGGGGGTGTTCAGAGGACAGGGGTGCTGTGGAACCCTGCCTGTTCCCTGGCAGGGAGGGTCAGGGGCCACTGCTGCTGTTGTGTGCCCCAGCCCTGATCCCTCTGGGTGGTTCAGTGCAATGGCAGCAGCTTGGGATGAGCCATGGGCCCCTGGGCTGTCCCTGGTGGGAGACACTTCCCTGGCATCCAGGTGTGTGCCTGTGTGTGGTGAAAGGAGGCTCAGAGCTGGCTCCACACAGAGCTGCAGCAAGGACAGAGCTCATCCCCAGCTGCTGCAGGGAGCAGCTTGGTCAGGGGGGGAGGTTTGAAGCCTCATGGAATTGATTCTCTCTGGATGAGCTGCACTTACCCTTCTGATCCATGGAGGCTCTGGAAGGGAAGTGTGACTTGTCCATGAGGGTGGATGGAGGGCTGAGACCAAGGTGAGCTCTGTGTGGAGCTCCAGCACAGCCTGGAGCTTCCAGAGACACCTGGGCTCCTGTTCTTTCCCACCTCAAACACCCCCAGCAGGCATTGCTGTGAAGCCTGAAGTGCAGGATGGCAGAGGTTCTGTGTGCTGTGCATGACAGCAGCTTGTTGCTGTTACTCCAAAGGCATCTGCAGAATGGACTGGCTGTTCCTGACCCAGCTCTTCCTCTTCTTTAAATCCTTCAGTCCCTCAACCAAACAAGCTGGCTACAGTCAGCTATGAGCATGCAAGGATCTGTTCTCTTTTTGGGTTATTCTGCTTGGAGAGACTGAAGTGTGTAAGTAAATGTTGGGGTTCTCCATGTCTTGGAGAAGCACAAGACTGGAAGAGGCCTCCCAGGTCACCATCCAGCTCTGGTTTTATAGGAAACTGCATCCTGCAACTGCTCAGAGCTGGCAGGGAGAGGCAGATCCCAGGCAGCACCAAATGGAGCTGAGTCTGCCTGGCACAAGTTTAAATAGCTCTGAATGCTGGAGTGTCAGCTCACTGGAGCAAGAATCACTTGGTGTTTTGAAGGCATTACACTGTTGTTTTCTGTTACATTCCCCCTTCTCCTTTAAATAATCCTCTTCATACAGAGGATGCAAGAAAATAGATCAGTTGAGTTGCAGCTTAAAATAGACAAATCTGATTATAAGACAGTCAAAGCATTTCTTTGTTGTAGCCTGGCTCTACACTGGTAATGCTGCTTCCAGAAGAGAGCTGTGCTGGCCCCAGCAGCACCTCCAGCTTGTCCTGCTGGGAATGCTGGGTCTCCTCTGGGGTCAGCAGTGATGTGGCCTCTGCTCTGAGACTGTCAGCCTGGCTGGACCAGCCCTCTGGGCTCGATTCCAGACATGTCAGTCCTGTGCCAGAATGATCAGGGCATTCCCAAAGCAGCAAAAGGAGCCCCTGTACCAAGGCAGCTCTGATGGCTGCACGTTCCTGGAGGAGGGGAAAGGATTCTCTTTCCAGTGAGCTGGAGCTGGGTGGGTGTCACTCTTCTGTGACCAGTCCCAGCACATGCCAAGAGGACACCAGCCCTGGTGTTAAGGAATGCTGCAGAGAACACTGGGGATGCTTGTCAACCCTTTGCATCAGCAGGAGGGGAGAGCCAGCACCAGAGCACTCGGCTGCTCCAGCACTTCTGGAGATCTCCTTGCCAGGATCCAGCTGGGTGTTCTGGTACTGCAGAATTGCCCCAGTGTCAGTGCTCTGTTTGGTGGGGGGAGAGATGGGTCTCCATGTGAGCCTGTCTCTGAATCCCCAAAGCTGCTGTGGAGCTGCCTGCTATTCACCAGTGTTTAATTCCTCCTAGCTCAGAATCAGTAACTAGCCCCAAAGGAGACCCTTGGGTAGAAGGTGGATTGGGATGTTCGTCTCCATTGCAGATTTAATTAGCAGCAGCAGTTTGGTAAATACTGCCTGGCCTCAGTCTTTGTTCTGTGGTGATAAAAACAAAACCACTGCACTTCCAGAGAGAAGCCCTAGGGAGGCTGTGACATTCCTATGCCTGCAGGTGCAGAAACAGGGGATTAAAGGGACCAGAGCTGGCATGGGACTGACTTCCCACAGAGCTCAGGATTAACAAAGCCTCCCCATCTTCATCTTCTAGTCTTGTGGGAGTAGGAGCTTCCTTGCTGGATGCATCAGTTTTGAGCTGCCATTCCATCACCTGCAGTGGTCCAGCGCAGGATTAAGAAGGAATCAGCCTGAAATGCAGCCAGAGGTCTCTGGGATCCCAACCCAGGGTCCCTTGTGCCTGCTGCTCAGTGTCACAGCTGGATCCTGCTGCCAGGGGGTGTGGAGGGGGGCTGCAGGGGCAGCTCAGGGCTCCTGCCCTGTGCTGCCTGAGCCCCTGTGCTGTTTGCAGGCGGAGCACGAGCTCAGGCTCACCCAGACCGAGTTCGACCGGCAGGCAGAGGTGACCCGGCTGCTGCTGGAGGGCATCAGCAGCACACACGTGAGTCCTCCTGGGCTGGCAGGGACACAGACTCTGGGCTCCTGGAGTCCTGCACGTGGAATAGAGGTGGGAGAGGGGGTAAACTGGGGGTACCTCAGGGGAGCAGTAGCTGCAGCAAGAGGGTTTCTGTGCCTGGCAGCCAAACTCAGCCAAGCTGATCTTCCTTTTCCCTGCAGGTGAATCATCTCCGCTGTCTCCACGAGTTTGTAGAGTCTCAGACCAACTACTATGCTCAGTGCTACCAGTTCATGCTGGATCTACAGAAGCAACTGGGCAGGTAAGACAAGAGATTGCTTTTACTTCTCTGAGAGTTATTGATCTCCTTACCCCCAGCTCAGGGCTCTTTCCCCCTCCCATATCATAATGTTGGGCAGAAATTATAAAGTGCCCTCACAGCTCTGACAGAGTTTCTGAGTTTACAGTGGTGATCAGTCCTGGTGGTGGTGCATTTGGAGCAGGCTTTGCCACTGGATTTTTACATTCCTCTCAAAGCATGATGGCCATGGGAGTTTGAACATTCTTCCTCTAAATTACTTAAATCACACAGGACTCAAATTCCTGTTGCCAAGCAATGAGCCTGAACATGCTCTGCTGCAGCAGTAACAAAGCCCAGATTCCATATTCAGTGCTGCTGGCTGCACATCCCGTGGGGTGGGCTGGGATCTTCTGTCTGGTCCTGTCACACCAGCACAGGCCTGACCCAGGAGGGGCTGTTGCCTCTACGTGCTCACTCACACTCCTGTTCTGTTCTTTTTCCATACCTGCAGCTCCAAAGGAGAAATGTAAGTATGATATTGGCCAGGATGAGCTCTGAGGGCTCTCCTCCCCTCAGTGACTCTGGGATCTCTGTGTGATCACTGCCAGGGCCACAGCTATACCCCCTTAGATAACTGAGCCTGAGCTCCATCACTGTGTCTCTCTAGAGAGCCTGCAAAGCCTGGGAGCCTCCAGCTGTGTTATCCAGCATCAGTGCCCATCCCTTTCCAGAAGAATTAGCAGGCAGAACAGGTAACACAGACTGTGTGAGAGCAGGGCAAGGACACAGCACAATGGACCCAGTCAATCAGAGGCCAGAGCAGCACCTGCCCAGCCCCCTCTGCAGTGCCACACATCAGTCTGGTACTCTGCAAGTGCTGAAACAGAGCACTGGAGTCACAATGGGCAGACAGATGTCACCTGCTGCAGCCTCAGCACCTGAGAACTGAGGCTGTTTCCCCACATGAAAGGCAGTGTGGGTGTGCCACAGCTCGCTCTGTAGGCTGCAGCTCTTGAGCATCATCTCTGCAGAGCAACTGCTGAAAGGAAGAGCTGATTGTGGATCCTCAGGCTGGAGCCTCTCTGAACTGGGCTCTTTTCTCCCCTGTAAGATTTTCAGGTACGTTTGTGGGCAATGCAGAATCCGCGTCTCCCGCAGCCGCCACCTCTCCTCCTGTTGCCGCTGCCACGCTCCCTGCTGTGCCTACAATCCCAGTGGTGCCCACAATTGTTGGGGTGCCCAACACCGTGGCAGAGGGTGTGCTGAACCCCAATGAAGTCAAACCTCCTGCCAGTGGGACACGCAGGGCCAGAGTCCTCTACGACTACGAAGCAGCCGACAGCACCGAGCTGGCACTTCTTGCAGATGAGGTTGGTGGCTTTCCTGAGTGTTGGATTTGGCTACACCTACCCAGCAGCCCATGGTGTGCCCAACAAGGACTTTGGTTCCTTTTCCTGCCCCTAAAACCTGCTTTATTAATAGTCTTTTCCTGGATAGCAGTATCTGCTGAGTTGCAGTGAGCTTGTGCTCATTTAGCCATTTACTATTTAACATCACCCTGCCCCTGTTAAAGCCCAACTGTACCAAAAATACTCAATATCCAATACTCCAATACTTAATATCTGCACTGTGACCCTCAAATACAGCTGCCTTATCCAGAGGCATGGGATAAGCTGTTGGCTGGAGGCCTGTTCTAATCATGGTGAGAAAAAAAGAAAAATCAGCAAGTTGGAAACTCTTCTGTTCTGTAGACTGAACTTCCATATTCAGAAGGGATGACATAGCAACATGTAAAAGTACCTTGAGTCACTTTGGAGAATGAAAAAGCAACAGGGACATCACTGGGCAGTTTTCCATAGATCTTGTGTTAAGCTGCAGATAGCTCCAGGGAAGGGGCACAGATGGCTGCTAAATAACTTCAGGAATTGTTGTTCTTTCAGTCCTCATCTGACTGAATTCTTGGCTCTGTCTGCAGAGTAAGGTCCTGTCTAATGTGCTGTCTTCTCTCCCCAGATGATCACTGTGTACAGCCTGCCAGGCATGGATCCAGACTGGCTCATAGGGGAAAGAGGGAACCAGAAAGGGAAAGTTCCTGTCACTTACTTGGAACTGTTAAGTTAAATGTTAAGGAAGAATGTACAAGCAGAATGCACCCCTCCTCTGGCACTTCCAATGCGGATTTCCTCATCCGAGACCATTGCTCTCTTCAGGGTCAACACTCCATTGCTCATACAGGAATTGGGGGAAGGAAGTGGGAACACTGTTCTGGTGAGGTTTTGGGAAAGGGCTGATGGCACCCAAGACTGAATTGGTTACCTACCACTGCAGCCTGCTTTGAGGTCAGTCCTGATGGCACAAGGTTCCTTGGTTCCATTTTCCCTTCCCTGCCCTAGTCCTGTTCCTCCCAGTGGCTTTCCTGGGGTGAGGGAGCTGTGTCCCTCAGCAGCTGCTCACCACTTACACTCCCTGTGGCAGGTGTGGGTTGGTGCCTCTCTGCCCCCCCTCTCTTCTCCAGCAGTAGAATTGCCCAAGTCCAACCATTGAGCATTCCAGCAGGGAGGTGTCCCACACCCCCCTCTGACCTGTCCTGGCACACAAGGCAAGGAGGCTGCAGTAAAAATTTTGGAGCCTGTTAAGCTCACACCCATCCTGCTCCCCTGGGAGAACAGCAGTGCACAGCTGGCCAGAGCCACAGTCACTGTCCTGGTGCTGGAGGCTCCCACCTGCCCCTGTCCCCTGAAGCTGGAAGATTTCTTTGTGAAGACCAACCTGCTACAGTAGGGCCTAACCCCAAACCTCTGTGCAAGGGACCATGCATCTTGCTTGCATTTCCTCTGGGAAATTGCTCTTGGACTGCAAAGTTTACAAGCCTTTTTACAAGCTTTGCTCCCTGTGGTATTGTCCAGGCTTTTCTTTCAGTGTGTCTGTCCAGGCATGTTTTAGCCTGACTTTATTTCCACCCTGAATCACTGATTTAATGAATGTTTCCCCTCCCGTGTCAGCAGTGAACAGACTTGGTGCATCCTAGTGCAGAAAGGGCCCGTCCCAGCTGCTGTGACCCCCAACAAGGAGCTGTTCTTGGCCACACACACTCCAGAACCCAGGCTTAGCTCAGGTGTGTGTGTGCCTGCTCACTCTGGAATGAACTCTTAGCTAGAGCTCACCTAAAGGACTTCCACTTGATGTGTCACAAGTTTTCCACTCAAGCTGGATGGAAGAGAAACTCACCTGCACCAAACTCTGTTCACACCCGTCCCCAGGTATGTCAGAACTAACTTTGCTTGTTTATTGATCTTTTGCACTTTCCCCAAAGGTTTTGTGACCATTCTAATGTAACAGGGCACTGAGCACCTGTGTTTGTGGGGCTCATGGGTTTCAGCACTTATTTGCCAATAAACAAAACTGCCTGACCCCCTGCCTCAGCATCTTCTGTGGGCTCAGGGCTGTCCTTGCTCCCCAGCCACAGGGCTGTGGGGACAAGCAGGGACACAAAGGAGCAGCTCAGGTGAAAGCAGAGCCCTCCTGCTACACCAGGCTTGGAAGTTGGGGCTAAAAGCAGAACAAAGCTGCTCATCCTTCCTGTCCCACCTAACACTCCCAACACTCTGTCAGAGCCTTGTGGTTCCTTTCCCAGCTGCCACATCTCAGTTGTACTACAGCTTCAGGGGTGCTGAGAAACAACAGCTCCTCCTGCACTTGAAGCAAAAATAGAGCAGCAGGATGACTTCAGCTGCTGAGAGACCCAAGTGCTATTCTGGATCTAACAGACTTTTTGAGTTGTTATGGAAACTAGATCTGCTGCTAATCTAAAATCCTAAAGTCTTGTCCCTAACACCCAGCTTGGAAGGAACTCCTGGGAAAAGCAGCTGTTGAAATGCTCTGTAATGCAGCAGTAAAGCTTGGCTGTTCTAGTTAAAGAGAACAGGGAAATCAAATGATGTTGCTGTTCTAGTCTGTGCCTGAGGGACAGGAACAACTCAAGACTGAAATGCTGCTGCAGCTCTAAAACACACATAACCAATGGCACCCACTGCTTCTGCTGTCTGGCACCAAGGGCTCCTGCCAAGCACCACCAACTCACTCTGGTGCTTGAATAAACATCTAGAAGAATCCATTCTTGTTGAACACCAATACAGTGATGAGCACACTCCAACTTCCAAAGCCATAAGGAAGGAAGGAATGAAAAAGGAAAGATCCTGACCACAGCTGTCAAGTAACAGCCTCTGCTGTAACTGAACTTGCTTAGATGGACCAGATTCCAGCTTTGCTTCCCCTCCCCTTGGCAGCCCTCATCCATTCTGTCTCTGCAGTTGTTCACCTTCAGCTCTCCCTGCTCACACCCAGTTCCCCATGGCACAAAGTGTTTCTGGTTGCAGGCTGCCCCATCAAAACACCACTGGGTTTAGGACTGTCTCACCACCTCACAAGCCCCTCTCCCTTCTGCTTTAGGACTTTTCTCCAGGCAGTTCAAATCTCTCCAAAGCCCTCAGGGCATGTGACACCAGAGATCAAAGAAATGTGCCAGGATATTGCCAGCACTTAAGCTTATAAGGTAAAAAAGCCCAAACAACCTCAAAGCAAGATAATCTCATTTTCTAGCTCTACTCTCTTTAAAACCATTGAAATTAAAAAGGTTCTGGCTGGTAAAGCAATCAAGTGTCTATTTAGGAAAGAACTGGTAGGTTATTAGCTCACAGCTACACTTAGTTCTTAGCTTAGTTAAGTCTGTCTAGATTTCAGGCTGTATTTTAAGCAATAATCACTGACTTTCTCTTACTGTCATTACTACACACTGAGCCTCAGAACCTTAAAGAGTTTGTTGATCCAGAGCTACACCACATGCTGCACCTTCACTGTGCAGGGGAATCATCCCTGAGGAGTATTTTATAGTGCTGCTCGTTTCAAACCTCCCACGAGTTCCCCAACAGGAGAGTAAGAGAAAGGGAGTGGGTGTGGGGAACCCAGGGAATCAGCCTCTAATTACAATCACTTCAGACAGTCTCTGGCTTGTCACTTAGAAGTCACAACATTAGCTGGGATTTCAGCTCAGCAGAACTACCACCCAGACAGTGCAGAACTGGTGCTGCTGTGTCCAACACAAACCCATGAACACAGTTGCTGTCTATAAAGGTTTTAATATCAGTATAAATAGGGCACAGTTACAAAAAACTGCAAGACAGGAGCAATGGAATTTTGACGTAAAAACCTTAAGTGAGGCCTTGCTCTTCAGAAACACACACAACACACAGACTGCAGGGTGAAGGGAAGGCGTGAGCACACATACACCATCGTGCCTGGAACCATTCAGTACAAAAATAGCAGTAGAAAGATGGTCTCTGAATTGCTGGCTGATCCCTTGGGTGTGCCTTAGCTGGACCCCACTCAGGAGACGCAGATTGCACCTTGTGTTAGGAGCAGAGTTAATGCCCAGCAGAAAGCATCTCCTCTCTCCACCCAGCCACAGCTTCCCCAGCTGAGGTACAAACTATAAAAATAAAGGTTTTGACTGTTCAGTGCTTGTACCCAGCCAGGATGCTCTGGCAGACAGGGCAGACCGTGCACATGGGCTGGTCATGGGGAGCCAGCTGGGCTCTCCTTACATTCACTCTGCTCCTGGGTGGCAAGAGTTCCATGAGATCTCTCTGCTCAGGTGACACCACTGCCCACACCTGGCCTCCCTCCCTTCCCAGTCCTCATTACAGCTCTGCCAAAGGTGATGCCTTCTGTGGTGGATGTGAATTGTTCCGCTGCAGGTCCTGACAAGGGAGGCAGGGCCAGGACGGGATCTATCTCTGCACGTGCCGGACAAAGGCCTGCACCAGCTGAAACAAGGGCTCCTGCCCCTCTGGACCCAGCTTGGAGGCAGACTTTCCCTGGGGAGAGGGAAGGACCCCGCTGGCAGGTGAAGAGGGACCTCCCCTGCGGAAGTAGCGGGACAGGCTGGAGAGCAGCGTACTCTGCAATCAAAGAGTGCAACAAGTCAGCTCCTTCCACCTGCCCTCTCCTGCCCCAGCCCCACAGCAATGGGGCAGTATGAGCAGCCCAGTCCTGCTGGGGAATGGGCAGCACTGACACACGGGGCAGGGAGAGGACAGCACAAGGCGCTCACCAGCTCCGAGCTGAGCTCCTGCTTCATGCGCTGCTTGTCCCGGGGGTGCACGGCCGGGTCCCGCAGGTACCGCACAGCCTGGGAGATGAGCAGGTAGAAACAGTTCTCCATTGTAAACATCAGCAGAGACCTGTGCAAAGAAACACAAATCAGCAGCAGCCAAAAAGGTCAGCACACTCTGGTTTCCAGGTCAAATAGTTAAGGGATGTATGAAGATAACAAATGCCTCTAAACTTCGGTTCTGATCTGAGGAGCTCGGGCTGCTGCTTGGCTGTAACTACATCAAGTAACTGGAAACTTACTTGAGGGTTTTGGTTCCCTCTTGCATATTCAGCCCTGCAGCCTGAGGGAAAGGTTCTTTCTTCTTATCCATCTTTGAGGGGGAAAAAGACAGGCATTAGAGACAGGAGATAGGAAAGAACTGCTCATGCTCTTCAGAGTCTCAGCTGAATGAGCACTCTGGAATCACTGCAGCTGCCGTGCTCCCAGACACAGGAAGGGCCAGTACCTCTCCCAGCATGTTCAGGGCCACGTTGACTGTGGCAAGGAGGGTCCCAAAAGAAGGTGCAACATCCGAGTCAAAGGCTGGTGTGGTGAAACTCAAGACAAAGAGCACGTTGTACTCAGCAAGGTCCAGAGACTGTGGAGGAACAGAAAGAGAAGTGAGACCCAGGAGGCCATGAGGATGGTGTTGCCATAGGAACAGGAATACCCAGTCCCTTATCACACTTTTTATATGGAGAAATAGAAGCACTGTGATAATTTCCCAAGTCTCAGGTGTGCAGCTGGAGCAGTAAAGTGTCCTGCACAGCACTGCACAGACTCCATTGGTCTCCTCTCACAGGCACACCAGTACTGGCTGCTCCCAGAGACACAGGAGGACGTTCCCTACCCAACAGTTAGCAGCAGGACACTGCCAGAATCAAGGATTAAACCTTCCCTTTCTGAACCTGGAGACCAGGCACTGGGTCACACCCAAATGGGAGGATGACAAGAGGATTTTTCCTGTAGAATGGTATACTGAAGGTAGAACCCAACTGGGTCATTGTCTGCTCCAGTAAGGTCACGCACACACAGCCTTGCGTAGATCACACAAAAGCTCAGCCAAGTCTTCCCTTCCCACTGTGCAGTGCCAGATTCCCAAGGCCAATTCCTTGTCTCCTTCCTTCCCACTCTGTGCAGAGCAGCAGACAGGTACACAGTGGGGTCACTGCATCAAGCAGGACACACCCATCCAGAATATCCCTGGAAATGCTGGAAACTCCCCTCTGGAGCACCCACCTGGTCAAGGAGGATCTGGCAGACATCAGGGGTGAAGTGGCGCAGGGCAGCCAGAGACTTGCTGAGGATCTTGAGGAGGCTGTACTGCACTGTGAGCAGGGCCTTCTGCTCTGCTGCCTCTGACTCGGGGCTGGGGGGCTTGGAGGAGGCCTGGGGGTTGCGCTGCACGCGGGGAGTCACGCTGGACGGGAGGGAGTCGCCGTTTTTTGTCTGTGGAGAAAGCAAAGAGAAAGTCTTGGATACAGATGGGATTATTTCGCACTAAGACAAATGTTTGGAGGAAAAAAAAATTATGCTGTGAACAAAGAGAATGAGGAAATAAGACACCCAAAGTCTGTCACTTGCTGAGAATGTACAGTTGGTGTGGGCTGGGGAGACACTGCATTGCAGGGAGGCAGCTGCAGAGGCTGTTTGGATTCCACTCTCAGCAAAAAGAATGATCAACACACCAAGCCTGAGCCATGCTGAAGGAACTCTGCAGCAGCAATGCATCATCTCCACCTCGTGCAAGTGAAGATGTCCCAAGAACAAGAACTATCTCCCTTTAACAAATTAAATCAAATTAAGTGGCTTAATTAATGGCACTCCAGAGTCCTACAGCAATGCAGACTCTTTGTAACAGCAGGCCATGCAGCACAGGCTGCTGGTTATCTAGGACTGGCTTTACACAGTCCAAAGCTTTTCAGAGTCCAGACTAATCTCAGCACTTTTTTTTTTTGCTGTAAAGAAATGCAAATCCTAACTGTTGATGTGTGTTGATAATCACCATGAAGTTTGTCAATAATCCATTCAGTATCCAAGACCCTTGATAATGATTAATGCTCCCTTGTAACAGGCAGCATGGTGAAGTTTGGTGTAGGATCCTCACCTGCAGGTAGTGCTGGAGCATTTTACGGCTGTGCAGGAGGGAGGTACAGGCCTGGCACAGGTAACACAGATTCACCTGAAAGAAATAAGGTCAGGGAAAAATCTCAGAAAAGCTCAAACCCTGTCTATTCACTGCCTTAAGCTAGAAAATCCAAACATAGTACTGTGATCATAAAGGATCCATGCAGTCTCTTAATTTCCCAGTATTTTCTTGAAATCACCTGGCACTAAGAACTGAAAATAAGCCACTGAATTACCCAATTTACTTTACCAAGCTACCACTTCTCTCTCTCCCAACAGTTATATTTCCTTACTTGAGACCAGGTATTGACAGAATGGGAAGTGAAATAACCTCAGTAATTCCCATTAAAGGAGTGGTAATAACAAAGTGATATTGTGCCATTTTCTCTTCAGACAACCAAATCCCTGCACTCCAAGGCAATGTATTGTCCTGATTCCTACCTGCATGTCCCTCATAAGCTGTGGCAGGTGGAAATGCCACTCCTTTGTGAAATTTGAGAGCTGAAGAATGAAGCCAACAGTGTGATCAGCCTCCTCCAGACAGGCCAAGCTCTGCACGGTCCGTACTGCATTCAGGCACTGGGAAGGAGAGAGAAGCAAATCAGGGCCATGACAGAGAAGGGACAGATGGGGTAACATCCCACCCTCCTCTCACAGCTATTCCCACTGTAACCCTTCCCAAGGCAGCAGTGATTTTTCAGTTCATCTGCCCTTTCTGACTCATTTCCACTGCTGTTGGAGCAGAGGAGTCAAGTGAAGCCCAGAGGCAGTTTGTGGCACACCTGAAGGATCCTCTCCTGATGGACCCCCACAAAGTCCAGTGCTTCTGTCAGGAAGTTGTATCTCAGTGTTTTGAGAAGACGTTCCATGAGGGACATGGAGAGCCGATAGACCCCGGGCCAGGAGGGGGCATCCAGGGACTTGCGGGATGCAGCAGATGTCTGAACAAATCACATACAGAAAGAGGTGACTGTTTCCCCTCCACACCGTTCTGGCAGCCTCCAGCCACAGCCTGAGAGGGCATGGGAAGCTCTCTGGGGCATCCCCAGCTGGAATGAAGGAAGCAGCACCCACCTGGATGGCTCCATTTGTGCTGAGCTGGTACACACTGAGGAGGGGCAGGCAGACACTCTGGGTGACACCAGCTCCAGCCATTGCTGCTGCTCCCTGCAAGAACAGACTGCAGTTGGAATCTGTGCCTCTGCTCTCTGAGACTGAAGAGACTTGTGCTGCAGTAGATATTTCTGTTCTTTGCACTGTCACCACCCTTTTACAGAACTTTCATCTACACACACCTCTATGTTGTCAGAAGTTCAATATCAAGAAAAGGAAAATCGAACCTGCACAACTGTACTCAAAATTCCCATTTATCACCTGCTCTGGTATGTACATAATCCTTGCAAAGGGGCTTGCAACAACCTTGTTTTCACCTAAAGCCCCAGACAAGTTGAATTTGAAATAGATAAGTAACACTTTATTAAAACTAATGAAGAAGCAGGTTCCAACACTCAATGCTGGTTTAACAAGGGGGTATTTGCATTGCAGAATCCAAAGTGAAGGTGCCTGCTCTAAATGACAGGTCTGCCTGGCTGGCTCAGCTTTTCCCAGACATCCCACTATGGAGAACAAGGCACACTAAGCAGGTGTACACACAGGACCTGCTGCTTGCCAATCTCCAAAAAAGACCCCTTTATCTACAGCTCATCATTCAGCTACATCACAGACAGGATAATGAGATAAAAAATGAGACAGGCTTTTCCTATTTAAAGTGTACAGCCATGCACTCTCACTTCTCTGCATCTCTCACCTGCTGAGTCCTTGCTAAGGTCAGCAGCAAATGTAACGAGGCCTCTGTGAAGTGAAGGTTTTGTTTAACTCTCAGGCTGATCTCCAGTGCAGCAAAGATGGTAGGAAGCACAGGGACTTTCCTAGTAATCTGCAGCCAGTAGTCTCCATCTTCATCTACTTCACAGAGCTCCTTAGCCAGGTGCAGACCCAGAACACACACCTGCAGTGACAAGGAAAGGTAGGTAGGTACAGGGCTGTACCAGGAAAAATCTCAAAAGCATTTACTAACACCACCTAAATTTCAATCATTCTCAGAATCACAGATGAAGGCTCCTGATATCCCTCACATTTTACTCTGTACACCTCTTGGCTGTATTAGCACTTATGAAAATGTTTTTTAGTGCACACCTGAAGAAGAGGCAGCAACAGCCAACTTCCCAGACTGATGTGAGCCAAGAAAATTCTGAAACAGAAACTGCTGAAACTTCCTCTGAAGGCAGCAGGCTACAAAGGAAAGCTGTTCCAAGCACCAAGAAACACTTGTCTAGAGGGGAGAGACAAGACTGCAGAGCAGATGAGCAGCCCTTTACCCCATCTCGCTGGTCCTTGTGCTTCACCCGGGAGGCATCGTCGGTCTCCATGCTGTCCTTGTCATCTGCAGCATCTCCCACGGTCAGGCTGTGCCGGGTCTGGTCCAAAAGAGCAATGACCTCATCCTGGAGGGT
This sequence comes from Molothrus aeneus, assembly GCF_037042795.1. NCBI lineage: Eukaryota > Metazoa > Chordata > Aves > Passeriformes > Icteridae > Molothrus > Molothrus aeneus. Next base: position 6,089,538 of record NC_089664.1, on the reverse strand, counting down.
CTCACACACACTCAGCACCAGCTGGGGGTACTGGGGGATGTCATTCACTGTGACACACACAACAGACACCAGTTAACACACACTCCTTGTACTCAGATTTCCAGTTCAACTGGTAACATCACTGAGCCACATTTCCTGGAATTAGCATTTATTCTGTTCTCATTTCAAAACCTACAAAACAATGTGAGCAGCTGTGACTAAGTTAGACGTCTACATCTAGGAGGATATATTAAGGGATTATAATCATCTCAATAAAAAAAACATGCAGATTTTGTCATACAAAGTCATATAAACTCATGACATGTCAAAACACAAATCAAGCACTACTATGGACAGATTATTCCACCACAGCAATTCCCACCCACTGCTTCAGACTGCTGGTATCAGCCTATGCAAGACTGGGTGCAGTCCATGGTCTGTGAATCCATATAAATACTACATTCTTATCAAAACCACTATAATAAATTGCCCCACATTTTACCAGCACAGCTAGAAACTCAAATTCAACAGCAAAGAACACAATTAAAATTGTTTTCTTTAAACAACCAATCCTCCACTTTCTACTTATTTTTCAAAATGTAAACATTTGCAGAGCCATAGCAATGGAACAAGGAACACAGACAAGTAACCTGACACACTTTTAATCACAGTTGCCTTTGTATGTGTTGCACAGAGAAATACTGCCCAGATTTCACTGAGGGTCTTCAAGTGCCACTGCACTGCCAGATGCCCCAGAAGGGACAGGAGTAGTGACCAGACTGGTCTCTGTGGTTTGTAACAAAATGTACCCTTTCTTGTGTTTGGGTCTTTTGTTATCTCTAACTGGAAATCCATGTCAGAATCCAAGCTCTACAGTCACTCTGAGAGAGCCTGACTTACACATCCACTGAGCTGTCTCCAAAACCACACAGGAACTAAACTGATCAAACAGAGGTTATTGTCAGGGAACGACAAGAGAAGGGAAGACATGGACATAGAGTGAATGAATGATAAACATCACCTCTTTCCAAAACTAGCTAAAGAAGGGAAAAAAAGGAGAGAAGTCCCACAGGCTGGTGACTCTGTTCAGCACCCTGCACGACTACCAGCACCATGTGTTTATCTTGCACATGCTGGGGGTAAGGAGTGTTCAGCCCTGGCACCTCAACACCTGCACATGCACCACCTCACCTTTCATCTCCTTCATTTGCAGAACAGTGATAAGAGCTGAGAACACTTTGGCTTTGGTTTTCTCCATCATCTGCTGATCTGCCTGTAGTACTCCCTCCAGAATCTGCGTCAAGGAGTTTATGATTTTATCCACAGAACTCAACTCGCTGACAACAAAAAGGGAGAGCTCTTCAGATTAGACAAGATCCCTCAATAAATATACTGCCTTGAATGAGCTGTGTGGATCATAAGTTATATGACCCCTAAAAACAAAAGCAGTTCTTCAAAGTAAAGTTTAAATCACCACCTGGATCTCACTAAAGACGTTCCACAGAATGAGAGAATGCATTTTCCCTTCATTGTGAGAATCAGAGTGAGAAAGCAGGACTAACTATCACAAAAGCTCTTTTGCTACTTCTCACCAGCAAGCAGGAAACAAAAGTAACTGTATTGCTACCAGAGATTTCTCACAATTTAGCAACAACCAAGAGACATTTGACATGCCAAAAGAGAATTCAATGATAAAGCTTCAGTTTTCTCCCCAGATCACTAAGGGATTCTCACTAGACCAAAACACTTCAACATAACCTCCCAAATTTTTATTTAAACATGACCTCCAAAGTTTTTTTTCTAGCAGTGACTAAAAAATATCCAAACAAAATACCTACCTTTTCCACTGCTTGAGCAGGATCAGAAGAAGGGTACACAGCATAGACCCCAGCTGCAGACAGGGCACTGACATGGGAACCTGGAGCTAAGGAGAAGTACAGTAAGAGTTACAGCTGGAACAGTCACAGGTGGAAACACTTCAGAAATGCTCAGCCCAAGCACCACCACCAAAGGACCAGGTTTGTTCCTTCAGTAGAATTGAGAGGATCAGAGCCAGGACCCCCACAGGGTCATTTAGTGATGAAAGAATGACACATACAAAATAAAGATTTAAGCAGCTCATCAGTTCATGGAGAGAGACTCTGTTTCAGCCCATTTTCACAGGATCTAAAATACCCTAACATTACAAGCATCTGTAGGAATAGTGCAAAGAAGATAAGCAATTAAGAAATGAAAGAACTGATAGGAAACAACACCTACCAAAACCCTGGTGCCATTTAGCACATCCAGAAACAACTCCTGATGAACTGCAGAATCAGTCAGATGCATGATATCAGCCTAAATCAACAAAGATAAAGATCAATCAGCACAATAAAAGGTGCATCTTCTAAGCAGCCTAAAATCAGTCTACTGTTTTGTTACTTTAAGAATCCATCAATATTATAACTGCTGACTTTTACAGAAATCACTTTAGTCCTACATTACCATTGACAAGAAGCTGGTAATGACTAATTGCTTAACAGTGCATCCCTGCCTCCTTCAACACAGGAAAAGCTTGGCAGGATTGCAGAATTACTTAGAAACCCTCTAAAAACTATTTACTACCTCCCTCCTTGAGAGGGCAATATGCTCATTTTGATCAAACAGCAAAACACCAGCCACTCTAACCCCCTGCACCATGCTCACACCAACCTGTACTGTGCTCACACACACAACAAAACCAAAAGAAGAAACCAGTGAATTCTGCTTAGCTGGCCCTAGGAAGCTGCTGACATTGTATTACTCAAAATATTCATTTCAGCCTCTCATGCAGGGTAAGAGGCAGCCCTTACATGGCTTGTGGAGATGATGAGCAGCATCCTCCAGGCTGAGATGAGCATTTGGTACTCGGTGACAGAGGCGCAGCTGCTGCCCTCGGTCTCTGCCACGTGCTGGGCCAGGGACCTCACGTACTCTGACCAGTAGGCAAAGCGCTTCTTGCTGGAGAAATTCTTCAGGGTGTCCTTCAGGGACTGGTCCAGTGAGCCCCTGACCAAATCAAGAGAAGAAGGTATCTTCAGTTATTCTTGGGTCAGAAAATATACTTCTTCTGAGATTCAGGGAGGAAAGCCAAGGATACAGCTTGCAAGTGAAGATTATTCCACATATTTGACCTTTGCAGGGAATCACACTTTTTGCATCAAATATTAAGGAAAAACATGATCCCTGAAGAAAATCTATAGTTTTTTTTTTAAACAAATTTTTGTTAATCCTGACTTTTCAACATGAAACAGATGTTACTTTCAGGAAAACAAATCAAGTGGGAGAAAACTACTAAATGTAATTCAACTACTACAGTTTACTCAGCTTAGTTGACAATTAGTTTTAATGAATACTGTATATTCTTATTTCAGCATACAAGGAAAATACTGATACATTCTCACCTCAAAGGCTACAGAAGAATTGTAATATCATAATCACAATTAGTGACTGCAAGAATCTCAAATGAATGTCTGTCATGTGTTCATGAATCACCCCCAGATTTTCACAGGATTACATGTGCTTTGCCCATCAAAGCCCATATGGTGTATCAAGAGTTAACACACACACAGTTTAGATAACTAAAAAGTACAGGGATGAAGGAGAGACTACCAAAGACTCACTTGACAACATAGTAGATCTCCAAGCAGATGATTTTCATTATTAAGGCACAGGTATCCAAGACACTGAGCTATGAAGAAAAAAAAAAACAAAAAAGGAAAAAAAAATCAAAATCTGAGTTCTGCAGGGTAAGTGAAATTATCCCTACCCATCCACTTGGGATGGCAGATACTCCAGTTCTGCAGGAGACTTATTTCTCCCACAATAGCAATACTTATGCCATTTGACCACAGACTGGTGACAATAGGGACAGAATACTGTGCTCAGAATTTGAACTCTTCAGTGAGAGCACAGGGCTTTCAGAATGAAGGAAAAAACTTGCACAGAAAGGAAGAACAAGAACCTAATAAATTCCTCCATGATATCAGTCAGCCTGAGCCCAGATTATGGATACACTTCAGACACACACCTTCTACAGTGAGCATTACCACAGCTGCCACCCAGCTATTTTTGTTTCATATGTGAATAAATACCAGAGAATTTCAAAAGGCAGTTCATGGCTGCCCAGTCTCTGAAAATCCAGACAGCATTCACTTCATCTTCTGCCTATATTTTACCCACTTGGTCACAGCTCCTTTTAGGAAGCTGTAAGCAGAGGGAATGGCCACACACATCACTTAGAAACCTTTTCTGAGGAGTACATTAGTCCCTTCATTTTATTTGTATGCAACTCACCTCTGATGATTCGGAGGGCGGAGGAAGGGTCCCAAAGAGGGGATTAGTTAGATTTTCCCAAAACTTTGGCCTAAAAGACATAAACAAAATATTATCAGTTGTCTCCCTCATGCCACGTGCCTAGCAGCATTTTCAGTGTCCCAAACTATATATAAAATATGCTTTGGTAAATACAAGTTTATTTAGCTTTGTATAAAAGAAACAGAAATATATTTGATTCTGACACACTGGGGCTTCTCATCTTCCACACTCAAAGCCCACACACTGCGTACCCTCACCACACACTGGCTAAGGTGCAAAGGTCCCTGAAAAGTCTGATAAAGCACAGAAAGAGTGTTCTGGAAAAGAGGAAGGAAAATGCCTTGTCAAGGATCACCAACTCACTTTGTCCTCAGCACGAGCATGGCGCTGTCACGACGGTCCTGCCACAGCGCGTGCAGGAAGGCGATGGCAGCGCGGTGCAGGAGGGGAGGGCACCAGTACCTCTCCTGCTGCTTGGAGTCAATCAGCTCCAACACCACCTGGAGGCAACTCCACTCCCCCAAGCTGAATTCCTAAAGCAAAAGGAGACAAGAGGTTATAATGCTGGAGAACTGTATTGTCCATTGTACACAAATCCTTATCTTTCTCACTGCCAGTAATGAATGAGTGTTTTAAGGTCACTGAAAGAACAGCACATGCAGTGAAGAGAGCAGGCCACAGGCACCCTTGGTCTTAGCAGATGTTCTGTTGCTAATTCAGTATCTGCCTTGAAATACTGGGGAAAGTTTCTCTTTGGTTACAGGGAAAAGTGAAACTGGGATAGTACCACATGCATTAAAAACAAGCACAACCTGCATTTATCTTTACATTAAACACATCAGGTTACAATGTACAATATCAGATTTTAGCATTCAGTGCTCTAATATGCAGAAAAAAGCCAGTGAGTCCTCAGGCAAGTATCTGCTATTGTACCTTAGACCCATCACTGCCATCCTTCACTTCCAAGTTGAGGAACAGCTCAATGAGCCCAGGCTGTGTCTCCACTGCCACTGTGAGGAACTCCAGGATCATGACCTTGATGCGCATGTCCTCGATCTTGCTCTGCAGGTGGGTGAGGAAGGCGTCGCGGATGGCAGCGGCATCACTGCCCAGGCAGGCGTACACAGACATGGGAGCAACCTGCCCATGGAAACAAACACCAGAGGGAAAAAGAAACATGCTGTACACAATGCTTAATTACACACAAAAGATGATTGTATTGAAACTCAAAAATATTTAATAGTGAATCTATGAACTTATCAAAGTCAGTTGTCATTAAGCAGGAAGAAACGTGACAAGTGATCCAAACTTTCCTCTTGAGCAATTCTACTCTATCCTCATCTACTTCTCAAAGGTTACAAAGGAAATAGAAAAGACAAAGGAAAAAACTGCTTTGGAATTACATTTCTTGAAATAAATGAGCCAATATCTGGATTTATATGCTTTTAGAAAGCTACAAATATTCTGATGTTTAGCAGACAAAAAGAGTAAGTGCAAAAGGCTTTCTAAGTCTAAAGTCTACTTTTACAAAGTCCAGAAGTCTAAAAGTTGAAAGGTCCCAATAAAAACTTAAATAGGATACTCTTCTCAGTAAGATGGTACAGTTCCAGGTAGGAAGATCTAAGAATTGTATTTAAGAGAGTGACTAGAGAAAGTTGCTCAAAAATTGGGAAGAGAACAACTGGAAGTGCAAATACTTTGTAGAAAAAAACCCCACTAATGGGATGCCTCTCAGTGAATGCTGAGTGACTTCTGAAACAGCAGATCACATAAAAAAACTAAAGGATCCTTTACATGATTTTTCATGTGCATTAACTTACAGATGCCAGTCTACCCTGCTTCAACTGACTTGCACTAAGCTCCCTAATACAAAAAAAGCCTGAGGAGATTATTTGAAAAAAAATTCAGTAGTGGCATCAGTCACAAGGGGAGAAGCAAAGAGCACTGATGTGTCTCATCTTACTGTAGCCAGTCGTTTGAGCAGCTGGATGGCCAGGCGTGGAAGTGCAGGGTCATGCTTGTGGTAGATGTATTTGGCCAAGACAGCAATGAGGTTGTTCCCATGAGCACCTGGAGAGAACACAAATAAAATCAAAGAGAAGAAACAACAAGATGTAACTATTTACCAAATGATTTCCACAGCAGAAGGTAAGAACTAAGTTGGTCTCCCAAAAGAACATGGTATGGGTCCAGCCAGAGGCATTAACAGCAACTGATTTAGTATATTCTGTAATTACAATAATCTCATTACAAAGCAGCAAACAATAAGCCATGTTTGATTAATCCTTTAAAAGCTGTCCCAGAGGGGAAGAATGCCTTAGAGGAGGGAGAAGAGGCATCCTCCCATCAGTAGCAAGCACTTTTTGTAACCTGGAAACCTCAAGCAGTGTTTGTGATGAGACACAGTGCCATTTGCAGATGACCCAGAAGCACAGCTCCCAGGCTGCCCCAGGCAGTACTCACCATGCTGAGTGAGTGCCTGCTCCAGGGGAGACACCACACTGGACGGGGGCTTCAGCCGGATGACGTTGTTGGTAACAGAGAACGCCAACTTCACTGTCTGGATCAGCAGCTGGCCTTGGCCTTGGGACTCATCACTGTGTCCAAAGAGAATCCAAAGTAAGGAACTGTGCTCACAACCAACATTTATTATTTTATAACATTCACAGAGGAAACTCCACCAGAGTTACAAGACATTTTCTCTCAGAGCCAGCACACAGAAACTGCCCAAACAGCCACACCCCACTCACCTGCTGGACTGGGAGGCCATGACCATGTCAATGGTGTCCACCCCAATTCCCATGATGTTAATGACAGCTTGGCCTGCCTCTGTGTTGGCCAGGCTGAAGATGCACAAGGACTGCAGGCTGGGGGCATTGCTGTGACACAAACACAGGACAGCGTCACCAGGAGCACTTGAGGCATTTTGCCATATTGAACTTTAAAAACTACCACAAAGCAACCTCCTCATTTCTACACCCCCTCCCTTTACTCTCCCTCCTACTTTCACCAGAGTACACCAAATGGGAAAGTGGATGGTAGTCTGTCCCAAGAAATCTATGTACTCTTTTCTTTTTTTTTACCAAGAGTTCTAGAAACCAATGTGATTTGCTCTGTCCCTAATCTTCTGCTACCTTTCCTGTACTCAGTAATGCAGCAAAGAGCTGAAACCAGCATTACACAGCTATGTACTCCCTCCTATTCTTTTGAATTCAAAAACTGAAACAAAGTTGCAGTGATCCCTGCACTGTAAACCAGGCTAGTGCAGGTGTGAGACCTCTCACCTGCCTTACCTGCTGCGAGGATCCATTTCAGGACACAAGTTCAGTATAGCATGGATCAGCTGCAGAATTAGGCACCCTAAAACAGAGATGAAATGGACTACTCAGTTTTTGAAAACTTTTGCCTCATTCCTTGTATTTTCAAACAAATCACAGCATCTAACAATATCAGTTGTACAATGCAAATCCCAAATGGCTGCTAGAAAAAAGAAGGCAGGTGATCCCTTTTATTCCCTTCCCCTCATATCCCCCCTTTTAACATCCTTACCAATTTTCTCTCTCACTCCATGGGAGTTGTATCTCCATTTGTGGTAATTTGGTAACATTTCCTTCAGAACAAACACTATGCAGGGCACCAGGCCTTGGCTCTGGGTGCTACCAAGTTGTCCCTAGGAGAAACAGAAATGTTATTTAACCAGGAGGGGAACAAGGAAACTTTTGGAGGAAGATATTTCTTATTGTCTTTGAAGTGTGAGAAAACCATGAAACACAGGGACATAGATTTACAAGCCGTTTCCAGTCTTTTGTAGTCATTTGAGACGAGTCAAAATGGTTTTTTTGTAAGAATCATATCAGAGAAAGCACAAACATCAGTGCAGAAGAAAAGGCAAGCAAACATTACTTAGAGAGCCCTGCTGCAAAGACACTGATCTCAGACATGGCTGAGATCACTTTCATTTCTCAGTCATAACAGCTCAGAGCTGGTGTCACACCAGAGCTCTCCAGAGGCACTCACCCGGACAAGAGTTGTTACCAGGTTCAGGAAGGAGATGGTAACACTGTACTCGCCTTGGGGCTGCTCCATGCTCATCAAAAGGTTTCCATAGCCCCCAGCATTCATTCCCTCTGCACTGTGAAATGAGCAAGACAGTTCATCACATGAACAGCAGGATTCTGACACGAGTGAGATATGTCAGGTGCAGAGATTGCACACTGGCAAAAAGTTCTTATTGTATGCTATGAATTGGTTAGGCAAAAAAAAATAAGGTGGGGAACATTAATACCTAATCATGTGATTCATACTGGACAGTGGATTGGCAACAAATGGCAAGAAGCCCGTGTGGTGAAGGTCAGTCCAAACCTGCAAGAGAAGAGGTACAGATACTCCTTCTGATTTACAGCTAAATGTACCAGCTCTCACCAGCAGGTCCTTTCCTCACCTTGGCTGGCATCCGAGAAGCCAGGACTGTCAAGCAATTGACACAAGAAGCAATAACATCCACAGGGGGAGAGATTACAGTTGTTAGCCTATAAAAGAGACACAGCATGCATGAAAAGAAGCACTGCCACCTGTGGTCTAGTCTGTTTTTTTAATCAAAAAGCTTCTTTCTCTCTCACTGAAGTACACACATATAAAATTTAAGCAGATAAATACAGACACCAGAGTCAGCACTTTCAGTCTAGACTTGCCACCTCCCCCTCACACCTGAGTCAGATCAATTTACTGCCAGAGCAAGGCTGGCAAGACAGCAGGTTGTCACAGCAAACAATAATTATACAGCTGAACATCAATTCCCAGGCAGTTAACTCTGGGAGGAGTTAATAATTACAACTGTTTTAAAACCTGTGAATTACTGCTCTAATGCTATGTTTTATCCCTGTTTCATGTAAATATAGCTACTAATCAAAATGACCTTTAAAGGGATAAAATTGCACACCTTTCAGGAAAGAAGTAGAAGAGGGGGCCATTTCTGCTGTATCAAAACCTTAACCTATGTGTAACCAGAACAGCTTTGAGAGCTGAACACCAGTCCTGGGGAATTCAAGCATTGACACACATCCTGTAAAGCTCTTGGCAAAATAAGTAATCAGCTACCCTTCAGGTCACTCTATCTGCTTAGGTACCTCTGCTGTCAGGGACTCACCTCTGCAGGAGCATGTAGATTCGTGATGTGATTGGCAGAAGACAATCTGCTATTGATACATCAGTGCTGATGACTTTATGAACCAGATCAATTATGGGCTTGACCCTCTGGCAATGCTGAATCACATCTGGATAAAGAAAACCAAACATTAGAATGCAAAATTGTACTTCAGCAGTAATAAAGCCTGGAACAATGCACATATCTCTTACCACATATCTGCATGATTCAAAACCATCCCTCTCCCATATCAAAAAATATTTGTTTATCTATCTCAACTTTTCCCTCATCTAAAGTGTATCTCATTACACTACATGCTCTTGGCCTTTTGCAGTGAATTTTACAGAATAATCATCATCAGGCTTCTGAATAATATTCCATGCTCTTCCAAATGTACTCAGAGCTATTCAGCCCTACTACTAACCTAAAATTGACACCAATTAATAATTATTTATTCTCTTTCACACTCCCAGCCGGTCTCACCTGCTGTTGACACAACATGGAGCAGCATCTCAATCTCACAGGTGAACAGAGTCCAGCTGCTGTAGGAATACTCCCACCGTACCAAATAAGCCCGATCATCCAGCATCACTTGGCCCACTGTTCCCTGAGGTATCCGTAGGTTTGTCTGACCTAGTCCTAAAGATTGAAGCAGGTGAAACAAAGTCACAAATGAGTTTACCCATGAGTTAGAAGCCAGGTAAAGAAAGAGCTAATTTCCCAAAGGATTTCAGTAAGAAAAGGTGAGTGCAGTTTCCTTACCAAGAGGATAGAGGAGCTTTGGCGCCTGTCTTCGCCACAGCGTGCCATCCTCATGGGAGATCACATCTGGAGGTTTGTGCTTGTACAGCTCAATATAGAAGGACATTTTATCCAGGAAACTGTATACCTGCATCAGAGAGAGCTTCAACAACCAGCCAAAGAGCCAGAGCTTCTTAAAAATTTATCAACCAGGTTACTTCCAGTATCAAGCAAGTTTACTTGAGGTGTACAACAATATCCTTCTAAAACATCAACCCTACCAAAGCATTATTACACAGCCCTCATGTTCAGACAAGTCTCATCTAATGAATCAGGTAAGTACCACCCAAAAATTATCATCTTAATCTTCAACCATTAGAGCTGAAAAGTTTTCTAAAAGCCAGAAAACAGCATCCTGCAACACCACACAACTCTGAAGGAGCCATGTTCACTGTTCTTAGACAAAAGCTTATGTCTGGTATCTAAGACTGCAATTGAGATAAGCACATGTAATGGAAAGAAAGAATCACAGAGCATGTCATCCCTGACTCGAAATAAATCATCTCCCAAACACCCAGAGAGATCCTGTACCTTTTTTGCAGTAGATTTATCAGACACAAGGGCTTGGAGCAGCTGAAGGAGAGGAGTGAGAAGATGGGGGAACATCCCACAAACACTGTCCAGGATAATACCCAGACCTGCAGTAGGTTCCTGGTGGTGGAAAGAGAAAACAAATGTCTCACTACTAAAAAGAAAAGCTAAAAGGGTCTCAGTATAGCACAAGGTTACAGTTCTGTTTTAAGCTGTACATTTAACATTAATCATGCACAAAAGTATCACTCCAGTGACTGGAGATCACACTTGCACAGACTAAAGCATGAGGCAGTCTGCAAGTATAAGGCAAGAAGACTGTAAGGCATTACATATCATCCTAATTCTGACAACAAAAATAAGCACAATGCTTTTGCCAGCAGTTAGTTCAATCCTTGCAGCCCCAGCCCTGCTATCAACTATCACCTATATTAAAACTCGTTCCAGTATCCTTTTCAAGTGTAAAGCCAAGGCTGTACCTAAAAAGCAGGAAAGGGCAAAAGTAAATTAAAGATAGAGGCAAATGAACATTTGCCCCTCAGGCCCTCCTAGAAACCAACTCACTAAATACAACCAGCCTGCTCCTTTCCTAAAAGGGAACCATTTATCAGGTCATAGCTGTAAACAAGGTAGGTCAAACAAGTTGCAAACACACTCACCGTTTTCCAAAAGAGCTGAGGAATGCTGGAAGCTGCCAGAACTTCACATGCAGCATCAATTATATCCTACAAAGGAAGACAGGATGGAAAAAATCAAAGCTACTTTACACAGGAGGATTTTGTTCCAACCAGGTTCTGCCACATCTTTGGAATTTAAGTTTCTATGTTTACCCACCAAGATGTAACTCCTTCCAGGAGCCAAAACACACCCAACACACCCACCCCCAGACCACAACCTAAAGCCATGCTCCTCATAATGAATGAACTGGCCACAACAAACACGTCCACAATGTCTGCAGAGGGCTGTAAAATGTCCAGTCCAACTCGGAAATTGAGTTTGTATTATTTCCATTGTTTTGGGAATACCAGATCACCAATTAGCTTCACATCCATAGGACTTCAAATGCATGATGTGTTCTTTCACTACTAATTTGCCAGTCTGTAGAGGTGTTTACCACATTTGCATGGTGTAAATGCAGAAGGAAAACCAGCAAATCACTCATTTGGGTCTCCCTAAGCCACATAAAGCTTTCAAATTTGCTTAAAGCAAATTTGCATAGCGCAAATTTGCATAAATTATGCATTTTTTGCATAAAGCTTTTCAAATTTGCAGTCTGAAATGCAGGATTACAATTTAATAGGCAATTAGCATCAGTTATGACAGGTAATTTTAAATTATGTAACAAATGCAAAGGCTCTTGGATGCTTACCTGCTGATTGCCCAATGTATGCAATTCCAGTGATGTCAGGACAAAGGAAAGAAGTCCATAAATACACATACAAGCTGTGCTGGCAGTACACTGCAAAGACAGAACACACAAGGCTGTTATGGGAAAGAATTACAAACATGCTGCAACTCAGTCTGCTCTACACATCAAGTGAATGACTTTTTATGTATCCTTGCTGCAAAGGGGCAGCAAACCAGGGAGCAGTCGTTAGTTAAGCTCCATATTAACACAAAATATTTCACTGAAAGGAGAAGTCTTGCCATTACCATTATCACTAGAAATGCCTTGCAGGCATCAAAATAAAAAAAAAAAAACCACTCAACACTTCTAGGAATCAAAAGGATTTGCTTTCACTGGCTTCTGTCTACAAAGCAGTTTGCCCTAGTACACCACGTTTTCTAATGAAGTGCTATACAGAGAATAGTGCAGAGTTACATCATCCAATACTCAAGATTCACAATGGCAAATACACTTAGAGAGGCAAATAAAAAACTTGGATTAACTGGAGTCTATTCTGCTCAAGAGAGATGTAGTTCCTTGCTTAAAAAAGCTTTACTTAATTCTCTGGACATAACAATCTGTTTTGTTCCAACTTGATTTCTGATCCTCACTGAAAGAAGATTAAGATGACAGAACATGCTTTACTGCATGTTTGAAAAGAACATTGGTTCAGTCTCTGCTTCCCATCACAGCTGGACATCAGGAGCAGTTAGACCTTCAAAAGCTTACATGCACAATTGAAGAAACTCACATTCTTGCCCCCACTGCTGAGGGATCTCAGCAGCTTGGTCAGATACTGGAAGACATTCAGTTGGATAGCAGTGCTGCCCATCCTCCTGATGATGTTTGTGGACTCATCTGGGTTTATGGTGTGACGGAGCAGAGCCCAGGCCAAAAGCACTGGAGCATGATGTGAGACATCCCCTAACTGCAGCAGCTGATTGTCCATCTCCTGCACAGAGACAAATCAAAAGCAAAATAACTGAGATCTGAAAGTAATTCATACTCAACAAGCACACAGCTCATTGTGTCCTCCTCATGGATGCCAGTTTCTACACTTGGCCAACAAGCACAAGGACCAAAAGTTTACAGACACAGCCTGGGTAATCACAGGAAGTTCTGTATTGTTAGGCTTGAGGAGGGGTTGGTTACTCTGCCAGTGTTTTACCTGATGGATGTGCTGATTGTTGGCCAACTTGTGCTCCTCTGTCCTGTCATCCAAAGCACGCTCATGGAGGGAGTCAATTTCCATGCCTTCCACCAGAATAAGAGCACTAAAGTAGCTACAAGCAGTAGAAGAATAAAAAAAATAGGTCAGTAACTTCATTGGAGAATTCAGGTGAGGTTTTTTTTTCTTAAACTATAAGAGGTCAAAAAGCATCCTTTAGTTTGCTTTGTTCATCTTTCTTTGAAGCAATAAGAAATTACAAGAAACAAGCGGCACATAATCCAAATTTTGTCTTGAAATGCTGGTACAGAAAAAATTATAATCTTCAGAACTACCTTTTTTGGTTGAACAGACAAAAAAGGGTCACTGAAATTTGAAGACAGCTTTTCCACCTTTATAACTCTCTGCCACTAGGATGTATGGCAGGATTCTCATTCCCCCTTTGAGTCATGGCCCACACAGAACAACAAAGACATTAACTATAAATGCATTTTTTCCTGAGAAAAACAATTGTTTTGCTCTGTACCCACATCACAAATACACACAATACTTACCCAATACGATCCACGAGGTGATCCATGCTCTCATCTACTAAATGTCTGTTGGTTTGTCTTGTGCCAAATCCCTGCTCCTTGAACATCTTTGCAAAGGCCAGGAGCTCCTCAGGTGCCATTTCAAAGTATGCATAGTAGAGGAAGATGACTTCCAGGAGCATGGACTGCTCCCGAAGGCATTGCACAAACCACCGGGAAACCTGGCGTTCTGTCTGCATGAAGGAAAGTTCCACCATCACACGTCAAAGCTCACAGGGCAGCCAGAAGCTGAGGAGTGTGGAAGCATTTCAACAGCTTGTGCAGCCAGCAACTGTGTCAATGGCAAGGAAAGCCACTCTAGGTCCAGAGAGATTGTGAACAACTACACATAAATGGCTCTGTTGGCCCCAGTGCTCTCCAGAGATTTATTACAAGGAACAGTAAGTTTCATGAAACTCTGTCTCTGAGCAAAAGTGTGTACTGTTACAGAGGAAACAAATTTTATGTTTCTTGGACCAGGAGAAATGTCCTGTTTAACTGCATCTGTACATATGCATTTTTCAATACACTACATGTAAGAAACGACTTTATAAGCTTGAGAAATGATAGTAAGAAACAAAATACCATAAGATTTCCATGTGTTTCCCAGGTAGGAGCCTCTGCTTTGTACAGTGCTTCAAACTGCTTGCGGTAATTCGGAACGAGCTCCTTGTCCAACTTTTCAACGCACTGAAAGTACTGTGCCTGAAAGAGACAAACAACTCCATGAACTCCTCACATGCATGTGGGCTTTCTGCACACGCAGGGAATTACCCCACAGCTCCCATATTTAGCCTGCTTCAATGGCATCACATCCTGGACTCACTGTGTAAGGGTGTCTCTCGTCCTGGAAGTAGGTGAGCAGGTGGAGGACGCAGCGCAGGATGCAGATCCTCTCCTCATAGTAGTAGTCAGCGAGCTGTGAATGTAAAGTGCCATCAATACCAACCTGGCACAGTGTCCAAGTGCCTGCCACCTCCCTCTCCCAGCCACTGCCAAGGCCTTCACCACAAGGAATACAGAGTTATTACAGATGGAATTTCAACTGAGCAGTTCTGAATTTGGGGAAAATAACCAAGACTTAAAAAACGTTACAGAACTCAATCAAGCATTGCCGTAACGACAGGTCTATAATTACACTGTTAAATGAGAAAACATGGAAAAGAAAGGCAACAAGACATCCCTATTACCCTCTGTAAGAAATGATCATCAATCTTGCCATGTCAGACAGTGACACACAAACCTACAAGCTTTGGAAAATAAGGCAGTGTACATCTACCCAGCTAAATTCTTTAATATCAAGCCTAAAATTTCATTTCTATAGCAATTACTAACCCTCTTCAAGTCTACACACACATCCCTCAATTTCAGAAGCACCTTCTAAAAGCCATCCTTTATATGAAGGAATACTTCAATTATTTCAAGATTTTCTACCAAAAGGAAGTAGGTTTGCTGCCAACAGATTTTTTCCCCAGAAAATACAAATGGAAATGACTGACCTTCAGCATCAGAGCCTGACTCTGCCTTTCATCCTGAAGAACTGTCTGTAAAAAAAATATGACAAAAAATAGCTACTGGAGAAATATCTACTGACAAAATATATGTTCACAAAATGACTAAAACAAATAAAAGACAATTTTCCTTTCATTTGGAAAGACAGATTCCAAAAGCACAAAGCCAAAACACTCATTTTTAACTATGTATTTATTTTTCAGCTCCACTCTCATTCACAAATCTGTAGCTTTCCTGTGACAGAGAGAGAAGCTGAGCTCCTGCAGAGATCCAAGAAGGAAGAGATAAGCCTGGATGCAGCTCCAGAGAAGAAAAGCTACAAAGCCATTTCCCAGTCAGAACTAGGATTCACATGTGACCATTTGCATCAAAAAACAACTGTTATTAAGGAAAGATGTGGATTAAATAGAATATAAATGGGACCTTCAAGGAGTCTCTTGTTCCTCTGTAATCCTCTTGAAGATAAGATTGTAACAACTGCACACTCTGCTCTTCATCCAAACCCTGAACAAAAGAAAGATAAATGATCTGAAATTAATAAAAGGCAACTGAATTCATTAAAGATTAAGATTCTCTCCAAATACTCAGGCAGCTCTTATCTTCAAAACAAATAACATGACAAAAGAATATTTTTGCACCAGGCAGATGCTTTAATCAGCACTTCTTTTAAATCCAAATAGCAGCTTTAATGTCACTGAGCTGCAGTTTAACTTCAGCTAAAATCAGACATTTAAATAAAAGTACCACCAGCCACTGAACTCTAAACTTCTGGCTTAAAGAAACGGAACCTTGCAGGTGAACTGAGAGGATTGTCAAACAAGGCAACTGATTTAAGGGACATGAGTTTTTTAGCTGAGCAGTTGGCCTGGAAGAACCCAGTTCAGACCCACAGCAGGTGGCTGCTGCTGAAAAGGACCAAGAAAACCACAGCATCTCAAAGTCACTCATCACTTTGGAAGTTTCGCCTAGAGCCTCAACATGGACTTCAACATCCTTTAGATTACTTTGAACTGAAAGGACCTTAAGTTTCTCTCTACTCAACATCACAAAGGTTACTTCAGTACCAGAATCCTATAACAATTCATTCCAGGGATAAAAAATAATCCAAGAGCAGCTTCACTCACCAAAAACTTGCTGACTCTCAGACCCAACTCTTTTAGTGGAGCAGCAACATCTTTATCAGCTTTAATTTTTTCTGCTGAAGTCGAACTAAAGTGAAAGGAAATTTTAGCCATTAAAAACTCAGCAATCTCAAGGAAAAAACTAAATAAGCATCATTTCAAAGTTCTCCACTCCATCAGTTTAAACTGAACATTTGCTTCTTCCTCAGTGACCTTTCAATATTTCATACAATATTCTGTAACCTTTCTTTACTTGCTAGGAAACTCCACAGTAGAGATTAATTTCTAAAATCAGGCAGTGACTGTACCTTGGTGGTTTGTAGTATGACAGTCCCTCTAACAGCCTCTGCCAGTGCTTGTTCAACTCTGCAGCAATCTGGGCCTAAAACAGAACCAAACACCACTGAACAGATTCCTCAAAGTGCATTACCAAATATTAGATCTGTTAAACTTCAGCAAAGCAAAGAAATTCCACCACCACAGAGAAGCAGGAACAACACAAGGCAGGTGTTTGAGGCTCAGAGTGAATCCAGATGCAGAACTGAGGGGGCACTGAGCTGCACTGCCCATTCCTAGGGAGGATGGGGAGAAGGGAAGCAATGGACTGGGTTTAGAAACATTTGGATTCCCAAACTCTGAGCAAATTCTTGAAGGCACAGGCTCCAGCCCTCAAAATAAGAGAGCAGTTGTACCACACATGAACACCCCAGGGCAGTCCAGGCAGCAGCACTTGTGCCCACTCCAGAAAAGGAAGCACCTTTTCCATACACCCTTCCAGGCAGTCCATGCAGCAGCTGTCAACAAGCAGTGGAAGAATAAACAAGTAGCAGAGATATGGGAACAAAAATCATGCTGAGAAAGAAGGAAAAGCAGCAAAAAATATTTTCACTAATATTCAAAGAGATGTACAAATGATGTGTTTGCACATGGAGCCCAGTAAGTGATGGCCAAACCTGCTCTGCAGGGAATGAACTTACTGGTTCTCTTAAAGCTGATCTGCCCAGCAGAATTGTCCATAATTCTCTGCTGCTCCTGCAAACACAAGGAAAAGGTGGAGACTATTTTAATGATTAATGTTATTCCAGGCTTCCATTTAGCTTACACTTTTCAAACCTGCAATTAACTTGCAGCAAATGACACTGCAATGTGAGAAAATGATTTAAGGAACATTAGCTTTTAGCTAATGAGCTTCAGATGTCCTAGAAAAACCCAGGAAAAACCCAGGAGGGTGACAACTGACACAGCCAGACCTGTGAATTCACATCAAAGCTACACATTGATATCAAGTTACCAGCTCAATTTCATTTTGCTATCTGAACATTTCAGGCTCCTAAGAAGAAAACGAAAGCATAAAACAATATTCTACTGTTACATTCAATGCTCTCCTTCAAACAAATTTTTCCATCAGTTTCATCCTCCACTCTAAGGAGAGCATAAAACTATGAAGTGAAAAACTGACCATCTTTACACAGACACCAGAACATTTACACTCAGCTTCTCATTTCTTCATTAGAACTCTGTAGAAAAGACAATCTGCCCTATAAAAATTTACAGATCACACCCTGACCCTGGCACATGCATTCAAAAAGTCTCCCTACAACAGCCCAGAGAAAAGATATTGGCCAAAAAGAGTATTTCATTTAGATAAACTATGACTCGCTAGCAGCACATTGCAAATGAGAATTTAAACACCCCAATTCCACACACAAAGACTACACAAGAACACTCACAGCCTTATTTTTAGAATAACATTATTAAAATAACTCACTGTGGCAGTGAAAGTCATCTGTGACTTCTGCCATGTGGTGACACTTAATGACAACACCTGTTATTTGCAGCACACCCATCAGCATAATTTCCCCCTGCTCATTCCTCGATGGTTGTGTGCATTTCTCTGCCATGAACCCCTCCAGCCACACAGAGCACCCAAAGGCCCAGAATTCTACCAAGAATTGAACAGCAATGTGAAAGAAGGAATTCAATGAATCCCAGGTTCAGTGATCATGTCAGATCAATGCCTTTATTTATCTTGCACACCGTTTCTTTCACTTATTGTCAAATCTGAGCCCTAGCCTAGCAACGCCAACCCACCTACTTTACTCTCCTTCACAATCCCCTCTGTGAATAAAACAGACCGTGGTTTGTTGTCTCTTCATTAATAAGGCTCCAAGACAGCTAAGGAAGGAAAGCTCTCTATATACGACCACAAGTAACAGTGTTGTCATTAATTTAATAATAATTAGACACTAGGGAAACTCCAGAACATAAAAGCGTTGTCATGAATTACAAAAAACGTGCTCTAGAGAAACGAAACAACCGAACTACGATGATCACTGAACACGGGATTCATTAAATCGCTTCCGTTACATATTTCCACGTGTGTATTTGACTCGCACGTCCGCAGGAGCCGCGCGGGAGGCGCAGCCGGCCCTGGCGCGCCCCTCGCCTCAGGGAAGGGCCGAGCGCCCGTCGAGCGCCCCCGGGAAGAGAGCGCGGACCGAGCCCCCGGCCCCACCAAAGCAACGGCTGCCAGGGAGCGCTGCCCAGCTCTGATCCCGCACGGCAGAATTAAACAACCACAAAATGCCGGCAGTCGCTGCTCACTGCGCTCTTTGAGCCGGGGCTCCCTGAGGGTCCCTGAGGGTCCCCCAGCCCAGGGGGCGGGGCCTCACCGCGCGCGCGAGGCGGGGGCGGGGCCAGCCCGGCGCGCGCCCCGCCGCAGTTAAAACCTCCCGGCCCCGCGCTGCGCTCCCTCCCCGCCAGCCCCTCTCGGCCCCCGGTCCCGCGGAGCGGGGTCCGCCCGCAGCGAGAGCCGGGGGCTCCCCCACGCTACCCCCAAGTTCCCTCCGCTCGAGCGGCCCCGGTCCCGCACCTCGCGCTCAGCCCGCCCGCCGCCATCTTCGCTCCGTTGTCACGTGACCCAGGGGCTGCCTCCTTCCACCACGCCGGTGTCACGTGGTGCTGCACAGGCCACGCCCCCGAACACGCCCTCACAGCTGGGTCATGTGACAGGCGGCGCGGCAAGATGGCGGCGTCCTGCCAGGTGGGTGCGCGCTGGGCTCCGGGTCGGGGCCGCAGTTTCGCGCTGGAACCGGGAATCACCCGGGAGCGCCTCCGACACCGCCCGCGGGCGGATGGCGTTCCCAGTAGCGGAGGCTGGGCTGTGGGTGTTGCGGCTGAGGGGGACAGGAGGCGGCGGCGAGCAGCGTAGAAGGACAGGACGCGGGCAGCCCGCGGGTTGAGGGGCGTCCACAGCGCTGCGAGGGCTTGGGGAGGAGAGGGAGCAGGCAGGGCTGCAGCGAGGCCAGGGCTGCCGGATGTTTGGCAGCACGTCAGTGGGAAGCTTCCCTGCCCTGAGCAGCCGGGATGCGGAGCCCGAGCCGGGCAGCAAACGCTCGGTGCGGGTCCCGTTCGATGATGAGAGCGGCGGGGCCGAGGAGCCTCACATTACCTAAAAGGAGGTGCGGAGGAGGGGATTGCGGCACGCACGAGAAAACAAAATAACTCAGCAGTGAAATACATCGCATTGCAGATTGTCAGGTGTAAGCATTCAGAGCTGCTGCAGCACAGACCTCAGGCAGGTGAAATTCTGCCTGCTCTGGCAGCCTGTCAGGGCAGTGTCCCTGCCATTGATACCGGAGCTGCGGTGCAATCTTAAGGTTGCCAGACTGAGTAGGAGGACTCGGTCCTTGCTTGGCAGGTGGCATTTACTCTGCTTTTCCTCAGATAAGCCTTAGGCTTCCCCCTCCCCAGTTCTCAGAAACAGCAGGGAGTTGGAGGTAGATATTGTCCAGACCAGTTCTGTTTGATTAATTCTTCTCCTGTTTAAAAATTAATTGCAATGACAGAAGATTACATTTGGCCTGAAGGAGCTGTGTAGCAACAGTGCATGTAATGAAGCTGTTTGGCAATCAAGTATTTCAGGCTATATGAATAAGGATGCCAAAAAGCAATCTATCAATAATTAAGTTTTCGGTACAAAGTCATAAATATCTAAACACTGCAGACACACTGTCTAAGCAAGTTTGACAGTACAAACTGTAATAGTTCCTCATATTGCTATTATTTGTCAGCTTTGTAATCTGCTATCACCATTCAACACTGGCTGAAAACCTAAAAGAGAACCTTAAATAAACCTCTGGCCTTCCATGGGGGAGCTGGTGTAGATACCGGCATTGAGACTTGGGGAGAAGAATTTACTTAGCAGACTTTGCTCTAATCAGCTTAATGGTGGGCCAGAAAGGATAAAATTTCCAACAGAAATAAAGAACCTGAGACCTTCAAAGACCACAGGAGAGGTCCCAGTGTAATGGCAGAGGTTTACATATGGCTGATTATCAAATTATGTATCCACAGAGAAATCAAGGCTGCCAGAAAGCAATAAATGCTGGTGAGAATTGCACAATGTTGTCAGTGCCCACAATTCTTTGAAGAAGATAAGATGAGATTTAACCTAACAGAGTAAACGTGCCTGTTGCTAATTATCTCAACTGCTTATCTTCCAGTCCAAAAGTTTAAAGAAAAGTTTGGTTTGCAGCACAGCTGTCAGTGGGCTGTGAGCCTTCACTCAGAGAAGGTGAAGTGCATGATTCACTCACCTCAGTTTTGGGGTTTTTTTAATCATCTGTGTGTTGACATTAGCAATTGGCACACAACTATCAGTTTAAATAGACTTTAAGAACCAAATAGCTGTGTATGGTGGTGTTTGCAGGGGTCCCAGGATGAGGGAAGAGACAAGAATCTTGACTCCATGTTTCAGAAGGCTGATTTATTATTTTATGATATATATTATATACTAAAACTATACTAAAAGAATAGAAGGAAGGATTTCATCAGAAAGCTAGCAAGGAATAGAAAGGAATGGAATGATAATAAAATCTTGTGACTGACCAGAGAGTCTGAGACAGCCGGACTGTGATTGGCCATTAATGATAAACAACCACATGAGACCAATCAAAGATGCACCTGTTGCATTCTATAGGAGCAGATAATTATTATATAATATATAATAATATATTATAAAATATATAATATCTACATTATATATTATAATTATAATATCTATATTTTATATTATAATAGCATAATATAATTATAATATCTATAATTAGATTTAATTATAATTATCATGTATAATTATAATTATATATAAATTATATAAATATAATTATATTCTAATTATAATATTACAATATAATTATATTATTATAATATTATATATTGTGATATGTAATATATTATATATGATATAATATAGTATTATATATTATATAATTTAGTTTCTCAAGCCTCTCAGCTTCTCAGAAGAAAAAGGATCCTAACAAAAGGATTTTTCATAAAATATGTCTGTGACAGCTGTGCAAACACTTCAGCTGTCCAAGTAGTTGCTTTAATTGCTTGCCTTTTTTTTTTTTTTTTTTTTAATAGCAATTGCAGTAGCACAGAAGGGAATTCTTCCTAAGGAATTCTTCCTAATGGACAACTGAGCACCTCAGGCCTGCTGAGATTCTGCAAGCTTGAGGCAGGCAGGGCTGGCACCATGCTGGACAAGGCAGTGCTGGTGGAGTCCCTGCTGGTGTTCGCTGTGGTGCTGTCGGTGCACGCCGTGGTCTGGGACCGCTTCTCCTGGTGCGCCGTGGCCCTGGCCCTGCAGGCCTTCTACGCCCAGTTCAAATGGGACCGGCTGCTGCAGCAGGGAGGGGCCGTGTTCCAGTTCCGGGGGGCTGCCAACAGCGGCCTCCTGCCCGCCAGCATGGTCATCCCCCTGCTGGGGGTGGTGATGAAGGAGAGGTGCAGGGCTGCCGGCATCGTGTACTTCGAGCGCTTCGGCGTCGTCGTGGCTTCCGCGGGAATGCTGCTGGCGCTCTTCCTGTCCGTCCTGGCCGTGGGCATCACCAAACCCGTGCCAACCAACACCTGCATCCTGACCGGTGTTGCTGGCAGCGTAATTATCTACACCATGAAACATTCCTTGACTGTCTCAGAGGTGATAGAGGTTCTAGAAGTGCTGCTCATTTTTGTCTACCTCAGTATGATCTTGCTGTACTTGTTGCCTCGGTGTTTTACTCCTGGGGAAGCGCTGCTGGTTCTCGGAGGTGTGAGTTTTGTTCTCAATCAGCTCATTAAACGCTCACTGAATGTAGTCGAGGGGAGAGGGGATCCCATTGACTTCTTCCTCCTGGTAGCGGTTGTCGGAGTTGTTCTTCTTGGTCTTTTTTTCACTGTGCTCTTCACTTTCATGGATTCGGGCACGTGGATCTCCTCCATGTTTTTCCACATGATGACAGCAGTGTTAGGCTTAGGGGTCATCATGCCTTGGCTGTACCGACTGATCCAGAGGAACCCTTTGTTCTGGCTGCTCCAGTTTCTGTTTCAGACACAGACAAGACTTTACCTCCTTGTGTATTGGACTTTCTTGGCTGCCTCAGCATGTGGGGTGGTTTTCTACCAGAACGCCAAGAGATCATCTGAATCTAAGAAACACCAGGCCTCGACCATAACCAGGAAATATTTCCACTTCATTGTTGTTGCTACTTATGTTCCTGGACTCATTTATGACCGCCAGCTCCTCTATGTTGCTGCAGTGCTGTGTCTGGCAGTGTTTATCTTCTTAGAGTACGTGCGGTACTTCAGGATCAAACCTTTTGGACAAACCCTGAGGCATTTGCTCTCTCTCTTCTTGGATGAAAGAGACAGTGGACCTCTAATCTTGACTCATATTTATCTCCTCCTTGGCATGTCCCTCCCAGTGTGGTTGTTTCCCAGATCTTGTGCTCCTAAAGGCACCTTGCCCGGGGCAGGAGCATTGGTCCCCTACTCTGGGGTGTTGGCAGTGGGGGTAGGAGACACCATTGCCTCTGTTTTTGGCAGTACAATGGGGGAAATCAAATGGCCAGGAACAAAGAAGACCTTTGAAGGGACAATGACAGCTATTTTTGCCCAGATCATTGCTGTGGCTCTCATTCTGATCTTTGACAGCAATGTGAATCTGAACTCCAGCTATGCCTGGATTCTGGCATCTGTGAGTTTGGTTTCTCTTTTGGAAGCTTACACTACTCAAATTGATAATCTGCTGTTGCCTCTCTACCTCCAGATCATGCTCATGGCATAGAAGCACTTCCAGAAACAAAATTTTCTCCCTTCCTAGAGAAAGGTACTAGAAAATGCACTTTAATGGAAGCTCAAAGCTGATGTTTTGGTACAGCAGAGAAAATTGTTGAGAACAGAAATGAAAAAGACTTATTTAAAATAAAGGTTTTGATTTAGTCTTGTTTTTACCCGTGGAAAATAGACAGATTTATGTTCTAACAGCAACAAACATGACTGATAAAAACAGCACTTATGTTTAATAATCCAGTTTAGGTTTCTTCTGGGTACCCAAGAGAAGCAGAGAAAGAAGAGGTAAGTCAATTAGAGAGGACAAAATAAACAAGCAGGTCTCTTAGATGTTGCTACCTCTGTACTGTACCTTGTTTTCTGTACTGAGTCCTGTGTCTTGTGTTTGATGTGTGCACTCTCATTTCTGTATAAGCACGATGTAAAGCATGTTTGATAACAAGGGGGGGGCACAGGAACCACGTACAAATGTCCAGTTCTGTCCAGTCCACATCAGCCAGAGCCAAACCCACACCAGGATGCACAAACACAGCTCCAAATCCAGCACCTGCCACAGCTGAGTTATCCAGGGTGAAGGTTTGGGGATGTCAGACACTGCTCATTCCAGACCACACTAATAAGAACAGTGAATCTTTAGCCCTGAAGTTTGCTTCAGCAAGAAAAATGTCTTATCTTTCTCAAGATTTAATCTCCAAAATAATTAGGAATGAATATGGGGGGGAAATGAAGCAAGTCACAGCTAAAACTAATTACACATTAATCCTGAAAGCAGAAAATCTGTTCAAGTCAATAAAATTTTCTACTATTACACTTTCCTACTTTTCCATTTTTTCAGCCAGATGTTTAATCAAATAATGTATAAACATGCTTCTATCAACGAATTGATTAAAGCTACTGAATTCCATCCATTTAATTAAAATTATAACTACCATTTTGTGGCCAAAAAACCACTTCATTTCTATGTATGAAACCCTTCTCTATCAACATTCTCTTCTCACTGGTTTGCCCAGTGTCCATCAGAACAAAACACAAGGGTCCTTCCTGTCTCCAGGGATGTGTCCAAGCAGGAGATTGTCATCCCAGGCTTCTAGTTTGCATCATGAAGTTCACTTCTGACCCTTTTTTAATTCACTTTTGGGAACAGTCTGGGGGAAGTCCAAGGTACCTTACACAACACTGTCCTGCAGGCATGTAGCTCTGAGATGTTGGGAGGGAGCCTAAGACCAGGGGTGGAGTGAAACCAGTCCCTGAGTCAGCAGAATTGGCTCCAGGATCCAATATTGTGTGTCCCTGCAACAAGCCAGGGTTGGAATGGCTGAGAAGCAGCATTGCCCAATTCATCCTCCTGCCTGGGAAGGGCTCCTGGGATTTGGTGCTGCTGTTCCTGAGGATGCCAGAGCTGGTTACTAGCACAGTAAATTGTCAGATACTCTGTAGGAAACCCAACTCAGTAACTGCTGGGCTGTTTCCTTCACATTTAACAGGAAATCCTGCCAATCAATCCAGCTTTTTTAAAATTTTATTTATGCACTCGAAGTAGATGCTTTTGCACACTGCAGGTAGTGGTGCAAGTCAGGACAAATTATCCTTCCTCAGCAGAATTCTAAATTATTAACTTCTCTCATGGAAAGACACAGACAAAACTTAAGTTGCTTCTGTCACAAGCCACACCCTTCACCACTGATGTCATAAATTGCACCAGAGGTAGAGAAATTTACTTTCCTTCCCCCCTGCTTGCAACTTTCAAACAAACTGTAGGAAAGGTAGTTTTTGAATGCAGAAACTTTGCATTCAGTGTGCCTGCTGTTGCCATGACCCAGCTCCCCAATTTCCTTCTGAAAGGGATGAGTCAGTCAGATTTGGGTCCACTCTACCCCCTCAGGAGCCTTAGGGTTACTCTGATATAATTCCTGCATTGGTGACACTGGGCTCCTGTCTCAAGGTTGCCACTGCACCAGTGATGGTGAAATCACACCTACACAGCTACTGTTCAGTTCAGGTACAGACTGGGATGTAGCTTGCATTTCCAAACATTGCTTGCTATAAGTTGGTTTGGGTTTGGTGTGGTTTTGGGGGTAGAAATTATTCTTGTGCATATTGAGAGTTCTAACTGCTCACCAGACAATTTAACACTGTCCCCATCTGTTGGAAGAAGATCACACTGAATCTTCCTCAAAGAAAAGATGATGGAGATGAAGAATTTCTATCCTTTTATTTAAATGTAAAGAGTTTGATTGAGGTTCTTTGTTTCCATCATTTCAACATGAATCTTTAAAAATTGTTGTATTTTTAATCACGCTCAGAGATAAAACACTCAGCTACTGTCTTCCAGAGTAATTTAGAAGATTGACTATAAAAAGCAGACCTCTTGCTTCATTTCACCCACAAGATTGTTTTAAATCACTGTTATTCCAACAATAAGACAGAAAACTAGGGGTGAAAATCAAACTTCTCCCCACAACATGGTCACCTGCATTGCTGAAGTCAACCAGCCAAGAAATGCACTTAAGCTCTTCAACACAAGAAAATACTGAGTATCTGCAAGGAGAAATACTTGTAAGTGGTCCCAGTCAAGGTGCAATGGTCTTAACTGGTTTGTTCTCAAGACTGAAAGTGTTTCCTTACCAAAAGGACTGGGGGACTACTCTCACACTGGCAGGGCTCCTGCTGCAGTAGAAGCTTTTGTCTCCTGCAGTTTTGGGCTGTGATAATGGTCCTGGTTTTGAGGAGGAGGAGAAATTAATATTGAGAGCTGATCTAGTGAAGGTTGTTTTTAAAGAGACCATGAATGAGCAATCAGAAAGGAATGTTGATCAGCTATTGACTCCACAAGCCAGTCACTAACTTCAAGTGTAGAGTGATGGAAAAGGCAGTTCAGGAGTTGGCTGGAGCCTAGGGAGTAAAGAAGAGGAAAAAGCAAAACTTCAGAGGCCATTCCAGTTCTGCAGGTACGAAATCAACGCCAGCTGAGGCACAAACCGTACAGGCAAGACTCCCAAAAGTTCTCCTAACCATTGCACTGGAAAGGCTTCCATTTCCTCAGCCACTGGTGAGGATCACAACCTTACCAGTTCTCCTTGCTCCAGGTGGTGCCCTTGGCTTCCATCACGTGGAAGGTGAACGCGTGGCGAGAGGACTCTGAGCTGTTGAGTTCACTCTTATGGACAACCTCCCCATGGATGAGGATGAGCCCACCTGTGGGAAAGAATCACCTGGACTGTTTTCCAAAATACGAGCTCTGGCTTTCCACTGGGGGGAAGGTGCAGGGTTAAAATATGATTTTAGCTCCCTTGTGTTCTGTTGAGCTGTGAAGTGCCACGTTTGGGGCTGTTTGTACCTTTCCTTATGGGCAGAGGTATGAACTCCTTGTCATCATAGGCTGGCTCTGAGCCTACAAACTCCACACATGTTGAGGCACCTGAAGCTGCACGGACCATCCTCCTGGTAATCCCATCTGCAAATCCACAGAATAAGCAAGCACACAAAAATTAAACACCTGGCTACATTCTGCACAGCAAAGGAACAATATCAGTGATTTCTCTTGGCAATGATAGGAACTTTATTATTACTATATTCACACTTTCCTTAATAATTTGGGTGATGTCTTTTTTATTAAGTAGGGATTTAGGATTTTCCAGCTGTGGCAGAAACAGAGAAAACAGCTGCCTTTTGTTTGCCTTTTTGGCCCCTTCTGTGCATAGCAACAGACCCTTAGGAACACAAATAGTCACACACTTATGCAAAACCAACCTTTGGTCCATTTGTACTTTCTATAGGATCATAAACCATGATTTGAGTACAGCTGGCTCCAGGATTTAAGGAAGGAATAGCTTAAAATCTGAAGAGCATTATGATTACACTCACTGAGTGAATGTTTAGGTGAGCAGAAGTTCAAAGCTGCCCTGTGTGCTCGAGAGGTGGGGAAAAGCAGAACTGTGCTGGTGACCAGCAGTGGTCAGGCACGTGCTCTTACTGGTGTGAGAGCCAGGGATGAACCACAAGCAGCCATTCTCCTGGGTGGCATCTTCCAGGGCAATCCAGAACCCCAGGATCCTGCCCAGGGGCTCAGTGTGCAGGAAAGTGGCATCCTGGTGTGGTGTCACTGCAAGAAGAGACTGTCACTGGGGTCTTTAATGGGATTCAGTTCCTCTAGAAGGACTTCAGGGTTGCATCTCCCTGACTCAGAGCACTCCCCTGCCCACCCACCTATCACATACATTACATTTTACATAAAAATCCCACCTTTTAGCCTGCTGCAAATGTAAAACCAGCTCTCTGTTCAAGCTGCATATGATGTAGAAACTTTTCTGAAAAAATGTTGATTTCAAAGATTTTAAGAAGGTTTGGATTGCCAAACTCAGGTTTAAGTCTGATTATGAGCCTTTTCCCTGGTAATATTCCTTTCCTAAAGGAACATTATCTGCAGTGTGATATAGAGATAACACAAATCTCACCTTCACCACCAATGCCAGGTTGCTGCAAAGAAAAAAAAGTGATGTGTGAAGAATTTCACAGCTTCCCACTTAACAGGGTCTTATTTCTTGAGTGACAAGACAACTTGAATTTCTGTACCTTGAAGATATACATGCTCTGGACAACTACTGGTCTCTCAAGGCCTAGTTTTCTTCCCAGTTCCTGCAAGAAAATTTTCCAAGATTTATGTTCTCTGCACACTATTTAGCATTATTCTTTGAAGATATTTAAATTTCCTTTCACTGACAAAATTACTCCCCCTGGGAGTGTAGAAAACAAAAATTAACTACTCTGCAATTTATTTTTTTTCCCCCCAAGGCCATTCTAGGAAGCAATAACAGCTCACCTGCACCTTGGGGGAGTGGGTGATTTGCTTGAAGACAGGATCATAAGCATGTAGAGCTAAGGGGAAAGAAAAAGCTCAGACAAGATTTCAGAAAGAGAAGGGAACAGCTCTCAGTGATGGGCTGCAGACATCACAGCCAAGCAGGATAAATTGCAGCCAGAAACTTTGAACCCTCCCAAGATGGATAAATGTGACTTATCACACCTAAGGTGGTAGGACACTTACAGGTTATACAGTCATCATTAAAGACCACAAATGTAATCACTCCCTGGCCACAGACTGCACACACATAAAAGCCAGTGTACAACAGAGTGAACAAAATGGAATATTATGGGATTCAGTATGATATTACACAAGTGACAACCATTACACATGACCCTGAGGCATATGGGTGAATTCATCTCTTAAGACCTACCAGAAAAGTGAAGTACTGCAAAAAGGAGCTAGAGCTCATCTTTGGTGCCCTTCAGAGAGCCCCAGCCAGCAGGGCTGAGTGTTTGTGCAGACTCTTGCTACAACCCAGCTCTGACAAACCCACAAAGCAAAGACTCAGAGTTGTGCCTCCAGCTCATCCTGATCAGATTTGCCACGAGGACACGTGCTCAGGTCCAGCAGGAGCTGCTCTCAGGCAAGGGATGAGACTTGACCAAAATGAGTAATTACAGAAATAAGGCTAGAGAAGGCTTCTGAATTGTTAAGTTGCTGGGTCAGCAGGAACCTACAGTTGTTTTCATTTCCCCTGAGGAAATGCTGAAGTGGCAGCAGGCCTGGGAAGAGGAGAGGGTTTTTTCTGAGAAAACCAAAGAAAAAGAACTCTTAGTACTGAATTTCCAACTGTAGCAAAGTTTAGTCTGAGCAAAGTTTACGTTTGCAGGCACAGGGAATCCTGCTCTCATTTTCCATGTATTGTTGGAAAACAAAAGGGATCAAAAATGCTAATCCAGGAACTGGGAGAGAATAAATAGGTCAAACAGATCAGTAAGGGTAAAGAAAAGGTGTTGGTGACACCACAAGAGAGAGGGCTGCTTCAATATCAGCAACCCAGCATGGCACAGGTTATAGGAGAGGGTTTGGTCTGTACTGAATGTCACCAGTCTCAGGTGGTAAATTTTTAAAGCAAATCTGTTACATAAAAAAACCAAGGGCTGAAGTCCAAACTTTCTCATGTCAGTGACTCTGAGCTATTCATCACTGAAAAACCTCTGAGAAGGGGTTTTTGAAAAGGACTGGAACAGAAGATCCAGTCCTCTGAGAGCAGAGAGCGTGAGGGGCAGCATGGAGAGAACTGCAGAGACACTTATGTACAGTGAGTAGGTCTGGAGAAATCCTCAGGTCTGAAAACCAGGTCTCTTTTGCCCATCCCTCTCCAAACTCATCCTTTAAACATACCATGGCCAATCTTGCTGACAGACTTCTCCTTTGGAATTAGAAAGTTACCTACAAAACAAAACCATAATTTAACATTGTTTGAAAAGCTGGAATCATTCCTTGAGGTGGAAACTGGCCCCTGATCCCTCCCTCAGCCTTTTCCCATCCCCTCTGTGTAGCTAACTCATTGCAGGGCTTACCTTTCTCATCCAAAACACCTTTCTCAAAGAAGAATCTAATCTTGTCTCCACTGGTTAGGAAATAATCCGAGCTACCCTGCAGGGATAAGAGCCCAGTAAAGACAGCATCCTTGTAAAGACATAAATGAACTTTCAGTCAAAGCATTAACACTCACCTGCATCTTTTTCCCCACCAAGCCGCAGCATAAACAAAACACAGTGAAAAATCACTCATGAAAAGGCTTTCCACAACACTGCATGTCTTTGTGCTGATCAGGGCTTTACAATATCCTCTCACACAGAGGTTACCCTCGCTTTTCTGGAAAATACCCAGTTTTCTATCTGCAGAACATGTACAAAGTGATCTGTGAGAGCTGCTTGTTGCTACCAGGGGTTGAAAGCACAGCAGAGCCACACATTGATAAGACTCTTGATAAGACCCTGCAAACATTTGCAGAAAGCTGCAGAGCAAATTCCTCTCCCGGTGTTCTGGTCAGTTAGAAGAGTCACGTTCCCGCAGAGAGACCCCTGATCGGTTATTTGCCTTTTCCTTGCCTTTTGCCAGCCCTCCATGGGGGCAGCCCTGCCCGGTCGGTACCTGCTGCTGGAGCTGCTCCTCCTCCCTGGTGGAGAAGGCGGTGCGGCAGTGAGGGGGCACTTCCATCTCCGCCACGATCCTCTGGATCTGCCTCCTCATGCTGTCACACTCCTCTGCGCTGAAAAACTGCTCCAGGACAAGGAAACCATCCTCGTGGAACTGGAAGAGATGGGGTGACTGCTCTCCCCCAGAGTCCTCGGGGGAAGCAGCACAAAGCAAGAGAAAGCAGTTCTGGCCTTTAGAGGGTGAAAAGCATCCCAGCTCCAGCTCTGCAGCCAGGCAGCATGTTCTTAATTTTTAATTTCAGTAGGGGTTTCTCTTGCAAACGATTAATTAAGAGGCTGAAATTCCAAGCAGTTAAGAAGAATCTATTTCAATCTCTCAGTCTACACAAAACAGAGATCTCACCGCTAGAGCCTTTTGTGGCTCAAGGATATCTTATCTAATGCCTATAACCAGCAGCTATTAAACTACCAAGTCTACTAACACAAACAGGGCAGTCATGCCTGTGTGCCAAATCAGAATGAGATTCCTTTACAAGCTGGAAAGCTTTGTTCTCTCTAAGGAAAAAAAAAATCCCTGGGTGATTTCTCACAGTTCACTACACAATACAAAATGAACTCTGCTGGCAGTGAACTCAGTTTCTTTATATAGAATACCCTGGAGATTATCCTTTGCCAGGAAGATTTCGAGTTCAGGGATGAGAGTTGAGCAACACAGACAGAAGGGGCACAGGAGAAATCCCTCCAAGAGCTCTGTGGGACAAACTGCCCCCAGAAGAGTCTGTAGCCATGACACTCGCACTAAAATTAACGTAATGGAAGAAGCTGAGGAGAATATAAAGTGTTTGCAAAGCAGATTTTGGCTAGACCTGCTGCCAGGTTAAGCAGCAGTGGCTCTGTCTTACACACTGCCTGCACTCTGGACACACTCCCTCCCTGCAGAGCAGCTCCTTACCTTCTGGATCTGCTGCTGGGTCACGGATGCCATCGGGCCAGGAGCCCCCAGATCCCAGCACCACGAAGCCACCTGGGCTCTGCAGGGCTCACTCCCCGCCTCTCCACGTGATCCTTGTCCCAGCATGTGATAAAAGCCAGCACTGGGCAGTTGGACTCTTGCACAGCTCAAAGATTTTTGTCCCTGTTGCCAGTTCTTTGCTCCTGGCAGGGATATTCAGGAGTTCACAGTGTTGCTTTGGCTCTTAGTGATAACAAAGCACACAAAAATTTTCTATTCAAGTGCACTCACAGACTTGATGAATATCTGAGCTCCAAGGAGGAATCACTTTTAATTAATAACCCACATTTAAAAATAGGGCAGTTAAACTGGTAATCACAGGAGTAAGTAAGATAAGGGGGGTTAAAATAAGATTCAAGTGTGAAGAAAAGATCAAGATGTCTTAGAACACATTTAAAGCACTGATTCAAGGTCTTACAGAGCCCTTTTTGCTTTGTCAGTGAGTCCTGCCAGCTCTTCAGCATATCCCCTGAAAGGGCTCCCCAGCCCAGGAGGTGACAAACAGAGCAAAATGTGGTAAAGAGCTTTCACTGAGGGTTTGGTAAAACCCACAGAGAATACTTCTGCTATTTGCATTCACAGCTGCTTTTGGTAATTTACACATCCACTTGCTCTGTTCACTCTCCTGCAGCTCCAGAAGTCCATGCAATATTTACAAATAAGTAAAGCCAAATCCACCCAAATTTCAAACCAGAGAGCAAAAATGCAGAAAGTGGGTCTGAAAGGCAGAGAGGGAGGAGCAGTTGCCAGCCCAGCGGTGGCGCTCCCAGCCAACACATCCCTCCCACCGGGAATCTCTGGGGAAGGTTTTTCTCTCTAGAAGAAAACGTGTTTGGCTCCTACAGGAAACACCGAGAACACCCTCAGAGCAGCACTTCCCAAAAATAACGCCATGGGGGCGTGTTCTTGCATCACTCACCCAGCCAAAGGAAAACCCAGGAAAAGGAGGAATGCAAAATGCTCACAGGAAAGTGTTTACATCCTAGCAGCTGAAAATCCATTTAAAGAGAGGTTGTTTGAAAAAGAGTTTCCTGTTCTATAAGGGAATTGTGGATAAAATCCCTCTGCACCTTACTAAAACTTTCTTTTTTTAATAAAGAGGAAATTGGGGGTTTAACTTTTTTTCAGGCTTTTCCCTGTACACAGGAGGATATGAATTCAGTAGTTTAAAAAGTTAAATTCTGCCAGAGACTTTAATCACTGGACTACAAACAAAGAATAAAAAAATCAGTCTCCAGTGCTGCAAAGCTCAAAAAAAAAATATTGCAGTAGGTCCTCCTTCCTCTTAACACTCTCACCAACTGATGGAGTGGAAAAGTTTTTAAGGAAGATGCATGACCTGTGGGGAAAAAAAAAAAGCAGCTGTAGGCTGTTGCCTGCAAGTTGACTGTGTGACCCACCTCACCCCTCGCCAGGAGGCAGCAGTCCTGGAGAAACACTCCTGGAAAACACTCCCACGCCACTCCTCAGGCCCTCTGTCACCGTGGTGTCATGTCCTCCTCATTCCCACACAGGGTGGCTTTTACCAGCAGTTCACCACGTCACCTTCTCCACTCCCCTCCTTACACACACACCATGACTCCAGAGGCTGTTTTGGTTCATGTCACAGCAGCAAACCACAGTTTTCCTGTTCCATGGAATGTTTTGAGCAATATAAACAGCAGATCACAGCAAACACCGCAGCAGCTACCAGGAGATAAAACCCATCCTGGTTCCAGGAGCTCTCCATGTCTGTCCTTAGGAGCCCTCCTGTTCCAGCCATGCCACTATTTTGAGGCTCAGAAAGACCTTTCCAGCAAGAGAAAAACCACTCCAGCCACACAGTGCCCCAAAAAAGTCAAAGAGAAGGATGCTACCATTGTAAAGCCTTCTCTCCCCATAAGTTTACACAGAAAGGTTGACAGTACTCAGACAAAACTGGGAAATGGCTCCTTTTCCTTCCTTTCCTCCCTCTCCAAGAGCTTTTTTTGTGGACACAACATTTTCTCCTGCCAGCTCTGCAAGAAAACTTCTGGCAAGCTTGAGGCTGCCAAAGCCCAGCCCATGGCTGTAGGAAAGGTGCAGATCAAGTGTTTCAAATGCCTTTTGGACTGGCACAATTACCCCAATAAGGGCTCCTGTTGAAGCCATTTGCAGCCAAGCCAGCTCAAGCAGCTCAGCACTCACACCAAAACTGCTGCTGTGGAGCTGCCAGGGTTTCCAAGGAGGAAAATTTTCCACTGGACCACCTCACCTCTCCTGAAGTCTTCAATCAGCAACAAGTGAGAGAATATTTAATGAGAAACAAGGAGCAAAGCATGATTTCCTCAGCTCCTCATACACCAGGTAAGTCCTCCAAAAGGTAAACCAGCCAAAAGGAGCTGAGGTCCAGCTGAGCCTTAGATGACAAGGGACACTTCCTCCTCTCCTTTCTTGGGGTTCAGTCTTGCATTTCATTAAAACTCATCAACAAGCAGCATTATGACCTCCCACTCACCTGCTTCAAAGCCTGCTTACGTTCTTTGTCTGAAGTGGGGCCAATGTCACTGTGGTCAAGTAGTCACAGACAAAGAAAGTGGGGGAAGGTAAAACTCAAGAGAAACACCTTTCTACACAGTAAAAGAGCTGCACAGAAACTCAAATTTTCTTTGTAAGTCACAGGCTGATTCTCTGTAACACTTCATGCATTGGGAAAGACACTATCTGCCAGCATTTCCAGTTAAGGAGCCCATGGGGAAGGCAGGAACTGAAATAATTTACCAATCTGAAGACAATTCCTGTGGCAACAGCCTTAAATTCAGAAATAGAAACTGTTTGGGACACTTGTAAAGTGATAGTGAAATCTGTGACACAGCCCCAGCTTCCCACAGAGCAACACTTCTTTCTTGTACATCTACTTAATTCATAGAGGAATGTCATAATCCACTAGAACTTTTGTAATGAGTAAAAGAACCCAATAATCCTACACAATAGCTGGAATTATTAACATCTGTCTTTTGAAAAGTGACATCATGGAAGGCTGAATGGCATCATAGACAGGAAACACCAAAGAACAGAGACATAGAAAGAAAATGCAAATTAAAACTTTTATTCTGGTGAAGTGTCCAATTGTACAAGTCTTTCAGAGCAAGCAAGAGCAGCCTGCAGTGCTCACGGGGAAGGTGCTGTTGCTCAGCTGCCCAAACAATCCCACATACAAAGTGAATGTCATGATTCTGAAATGTTACACCAAGTTTCAGGTCCCAGATGCCAAACCACAGCCCTGCTTGTGCACAGTTTACAAATGGGTTCACTCCCATTTACACAATGGGAGTGAACCATGTTTAAGCCATGAGTAGTGACTTATTGAAATGGACACATGTGTCAGCTGTAAAGATGACTCAGGCTCAGTAGCCCCCTTCTCATTAAGCCTCCTCCAGAAAAACTCCTCCATTGTCAAATAAAATTCCTTTAAAGGAAATGGAGGAAGGGATGGAAAATTCCAGGGATCCTAAATTAAGCCTTTGTGTGAACTCACACGAAGTTGACCTTTGCCATTGGGGTCCAGCAATTCAAGTGTAGCTACTTTGGAAACTTTTGGATTTTGCATATGAGATTTCTGGAAGATTTCATACTCCCAAAGCAGTTTAAATATTAACCCACAGCAGGAGGGAGAAGAGTCTGAAACAAACTTTAATAATCCTGCCCCATTCCAGTTGTGCTTTGTACACTGCTAGAATGAGGTAGGACAGAAAACTCATTCACTTTGAGCACATGCTTGGGAAAATTACACTATCCACTGTGGCCAAACAGTAGGGTTAAAATGGAAGAAAAACTTTAAAAGTGAAGTTTAAGCAATAATTTTCCTAGTCAGCATCCCCACAGCCTTACCTTAGGTGACCTTCAGAGCAGGTGCCTCTGCTTACAGGATGACAGAATTGTCTGGCAGTGAGAAATCACCCCAGAGGTTAGGAAATCTCTCCAGGGTTGAAACAAAAAGAATCCAAGGGATGAGTTGGCTTCAGGCAGGCACTGCTACAAATACACTCCAGGGAGCAAGTGCCTCTGGGGAGATGGTACATTAACAGACCTATAGAGAAGGCACAGCTATTGATGAGGGGGACAAAAGTTACTCCTCCCCTGAAGGAGGACTGAAAAAACATTTAAAAATCCAAGGAACTCAAACCATGAGAGTTCCATTCTAAAGCAGGAAAAGAGGTAAGGAAAGGAAACAATGTCACGGCCGAGGAATCAATAAAATTTGAAACTTTTTTCCAGACAACTCATCCTCTGTAAAGGATGTGTTATTGTTCTCAAAATTCCTGGAATCAATTGTTTAAGAGGGGAAAAAAAAGAAAAGGACTTCATGTGGTTCAGCAACAGAAACCAGTAAATACTATTTACAGTAATGAACACCAAGAACTTTAATTAAAATGGAGTGAGCTAAATAGAGTGTATAAATGGTAATAAGAAAAAATAAAAAATGAGGTAGGCTATTAAAAAGAAGTGACAATTAATATGAAAGAACAGCACATCATGAAAGACACCTGTAAAAGCTATTTAACTGCTCAGACTGACAGAGTAAAATACTTCCAGCTGCTAAATTAACTGAGGATCAAATAACAAAATCAGAAAGTAATCTGAAACACAGAACAACTTCAGCTAACATTCCAGTGCACAGTGTCAGGGTACAGCACAATTTTACACATTTAATAGGTTTTGTATTCCTTGCCTTTCAGCTGGTTCAAAAGAATTAATTGCAACTTATCACTTTTTGGAGTATTTAGCAGGAAAGGTAAAGTGCATGTCACTAACCTTCAATCCTAACATGGGATGAGCGTCCTTGTGATCTCCAAGAACTTGTTCAGCTCAGAAGTGCTATCAAGGAAACAGGGTTTAATTCAAGTTGCTGTCTGGTTTAGCAGCTAATAAATAATCTGGTTTGCTACTGTTTTGAACAGCTTGTCAGGAGAACAAGACACTGACCAGGGCAGTGACTGTCTGCTTAAACTGAATGCTTTTTGTGAATGCACTGATCTGTGTCAGAAATAAACCCCCTAAGCTTCATTCTGATGGAAACTTGAAGGAAAATACAGAATATTCATGGATTGAATACTTGCAAGTGAGGATGGATGGTTGATGTAAGGACATCCCTCACAGAAGGAGCAATCCAGAAAAGTTTGAGCAGTGACTCGTTCTGCTGTGGGTTGAGTTTTACAGCAGCCCTCAGTCATAAACATGTTCAGGACTCATGGTCTAGATCCTATCCTTGGAAGTTTTAAAGCTTTTTCCATCTCATCATACAAGACTGATGCTCTGGAAGACCATGCAGCACATACCAGAAGTAAATAATGCATATTGCTGTCTTTCAGAGTGACAATGTATTTGTGTCACCTGTGTGTCCAGTACAAAATGTTATCAGGCTGCTCATCCCCATTCTGCCACACAGGGAGCTCTCAAGCCCCAGCAGCCATAACCAAAAGAGTTAAGCTTGGACTATTGCAAAAGCAGCACAAAGC
The DNA here is from genome assembly GCF_037042795.1 of Molothrus aeneus. NCBI lineage: Eukaryota > Metazoa > Chordata > Aves > Passeriformes > Icteridae > Molothrus > Molothrus aeneus. Next base: position 6,052,415 of record NC_089664.1, on the reverse strand, counting down.
TGGCATTTTCATGCATGATCAATTACCAGCTTGTCTTACAATTGCTTTGCACACCTCAGGCCCAGGGCAGTCTCCACTCAGGAAGCAGCAGGAGCACAGCACGGAGTTGGAGGCAGTCCCTCCCTTCTGGCAGAACAGCCTGTTGTTCACCCATGCTGCTGGGATTCAGAGCTGTTCAGGAGGCTTGCAAGCTTCTAGAAGCACTGCAGCATACTTTCAGGAGCTGTTTATAGAAACTCTAACCCAGCTGTGCAAAGTTTAGGTTGTATAACTAAAACCACACCAGGAATCAAAAGTCAAAGCGCTCATCTCCAATCCAGACATCCTGGAGAAATCTCACTGCTCCTGTGAGCAAAGTGAAACTCCCAGGGGGTGCTTTGCCCTTTCAGCCCTTCCTGGTCTAAAATACACGAGTAATAAAACAGTCACCCAGTGGCCTTGAATAGCAAACAGAGTCCACGTTTCCATTCAGGGGCCATTATTCTCCAGTGCTATCTTTTAGCACAGACTAAGGAAAAAAGCTTCCTTCACCATCCACCACAGGGAACTGACTGGAAAACAGCATTTCTGTAGCTCAGCCTGAAGCCATTCTGCTTTACTCAGGAAACAAAGCCCACCTAACAATTTCTGTCCTTTCCACGATCCAAAATGCTTGGGCAAATATAAATACAATTCAATCAGCATCAATCCTTCCCCATCCTTTCAGCTGTGGCCCCAGCTCTAACACAATTTCAAGACACTAACCCTATTAGAAGCCAGAAAAGCTTTTACAGTACCTTGCCTCTCAGATGGAGATTTAATTATATTATCCCCTGGACTGTTTAGACGTTTCATAATGAATGGACTAAGGGAAGCAAGATTTACATTTTTCTTAAAAGCAGCTTTATAAACAGATCTCCTGATTTTAATGTAGCTTTATTTAAGCATCTGAACATCAATAAATCCAGAGTCCAGTTAACATTGTTCATGGTTTCAGCATATTTAGTATATATATATGTCATATCTTACATCTGATGAAGAGAGCCACACTGTGCCTTATTGCCCCAGCATCCATGGGATCACCACAAGCCAGGTGATAAGCCAGGGCACTGGCTGGCAGATTGTCAGGAATCACTCTGGAGCTGGATGGAGCTTCCCCCTTTGTACACATGGGAGGCCTCCAAACTCCTCATCCCCCAGCTTGCAGCTCTGCACCTTGGAGCCAACCTGTTGGTCTGATGCAGAATGTTACAACCAGGACCTGTAGGTCCAGGCACCTCCTCTTCCTTCTGATGGAAAAATGAAGACCTTTGTGTCCTGGAGGCATCTTAACCACCCCACCTTAAGGACATGATAATCAGTAACTGTTACACATTATCTACCTCTGCCAGCCCAGAAGGTTCAGGGTTTTTTTGACAAATACCACCAAACAGGTCAAACTTGTTTCAGTAAAGGCTGCTCTGTTTCAGGAAGTCAGAAGAGCTCAGTCCACAGAGGATTCTCATTCCCCTCTTTAAGACTGAGGGAATGAAAAGGGAAGGAACAAACAAGAGGACAAGATTTCTTTTCCAGCACCAGGTTCAATCAGCATTAGCCTCTTATTTAGGTCAAGAGGTGTAACAGGAACTGACAGCTGTTAAAGTGAGGGGAACAACAGAAGAGAACAATCAAGCAGCTCTCTAGACTGCATCCATGAAAAACACTGGCAGACCACTGAACAACTTAATTTAACAACTTAATTTTGGGGGAAGGCAGAATGGGGGACAAGAGGTGCAGAGGAAGCCCAAATTTCCTCTCCAGCTCCATGTCAGCCCCTGACACACTGGCCAGTTTTACATTCCTACTTGATATGCAACAAAATACCAGCAATTAAAAAGTAACTTGGAACTAAAAGCCAGAAGCAACTCCATGCTTCTGAGAGAGTGCTTTTTATCCAGATCTCCCACCTGCACTATAACCATCCATTTCAGAACAGGCTAAAGCTCTGGAGCTGTGTCAGTTAGTGCCTCCAGGACATCAGCTGGAGAAGGATGCTGTGATCTACTCACCCAAACAAATGACTTGAAACCATTACAGTAGTGCAATCTTAAAGGTTTGATTCCTTCTCCAGGGGCAGAGGAGAAGGTGGGGAGTGTGCAAAGGGGAAAGAAAATTAGTAAAAAAAAAAATTCTGCCTTCAAGCAGCTGCAAGATGTTTATTTCCCAAATCCTAATGCCAGCAGCTAGATAGAATCAGCTGTCTGTGTCCTATCCCACCCCAGTCTGGGGGCTCACTGACTGAATCTGAGCCCGAGGGAAGCAGTACCAGCTGCCACAGAGATGGAGGTTCAAGAGGTTTCCTTGTCTCTCGATCTTTGCTTGCAGGACACTGGATTCCCTTAGCCCCTGACACATATAAGCCCTATTAGGAGCAATGCAGCAATCCTCACGTTCATTTTCTCCTCCATTCAACGGTCATTCCTTCTCACCAGCACCATCCACCTCACCCCAATTCCTGTTCAGAAGAAAAGCAACACCTCTAATTCCCCCTGGGCCCTGCTCAGAGGCCAATTAATCTGTCTTGATCCTCATCCTGATCCCAAACCTCCCCCATCCTGCATCTGAGGCAAGAAGCTGACTCATTCAGAGTCATGTTTGTCAAGTACTCCTTGGCCAGTTTGATAGTGATTGGAGTGGATAGAGGGGAGCATCTGGGTGCAAGGGGACTGAAGTGGCCTTTTGCTTCCTTCTAGTTGATCAGAGGCTTTCCCCTTTTCTCAGGGGTTCAAGCTTGCTCTTTGTCTGCCCTCCACAGGCGCTCCTTGACTTCCAAGGGCAGGGTGTTGAACAGGTCCTCCTCCACCACGAGCCCACTGCGTTTGAGCAGCGGGCACTCTCCCAGCTCCACGGGCAGGCACTCCAGGCGGTTCCCTCGCAGCTCGATCTGCGACAGGTTGGTCAGCTCTCCCACGCGCGAGGGCAGCGACTGCAGCACGTTGTTTCCCAGGTTCAAGGTTCTCAGCTTCCTGCACTGGAACAGCTCTGGTGGGAGACTTTCAATCTGAAAAAAAAGAAACCAATCACAGGCAAAGTCACCAACAGGCACAGACACGCCTTCACAGATGGCCAATGAGCCAACACGAAGCTCCAAGGTTTACAGAGTCCCTGTTTTCAATCGTCCGCTTCTCCCTTGAGTGAGTTCCTGCTTTCTGAGCTTCCTGCTTTGGGTGCTCCCAGCACGGTGATTGTATGGATTCCTCTTTCAGACACTGCACTAGTTACAAGAGATGACCAATGATGGTGGCTAAAGCAGATGTTGTCTCCAGGACCAGAAATCTGCTCACAGCTGGGCTACACTGTCACATGCTTTCATCTGTACTGGCTTCTTTCCATCCCAAATCCTTTATTCTGTCGTTGGATCTTAGCTCCTTTGTTTTAAGACGCCATTCTACAGTTGACATTACACTGAACAAAGACTGGGTTTAATCAGGACTTCTAGTTTGGCTGTAAGGTGGCAGAGATTACATGGGTACAACCTTGTGGCCCTGAGAACTGGCAATCTTCCATCATTTCCGTAGGGCTGTGAAATGTTGCAAAGACTTTCTAGGCTCCAAGTCACAGGGGCTTTTTACAGTGCCAAAAATAAAACAACAACAAAGTCAGCAGCTGTTAGCTTTCCCAACATCACCTTCAGGTAACCATGAATCACTAATTTAGTAAGCCTTATTTCTAGCAAATCCTTGTAATAGTCCAGTCTTCCCAAATAATTTCTTTCTATTGCTAAGGTTTAGCAAACACTAGGCTAGAAACTAAATGCAGCAACTCAGGATCCTCCCCTTAATACAAAGTCTCAGCTTGGAGGCTGTCATTTGCCTTTAAAAGCAAAAATTACTTTTCTAAACTCAAATTATGTAGCATATCATTTGTGCTAAATTAGCCTGTAATCCATTCTGAATGAGGAGGAGTCTAAGAAAAAGCCAAGATGAAACCAGACCAATTAGAGACAATTCAATGCAGTCATTGTTACTGGTACTGGAATGTTTTGCAAACAGCAACATATGATCACAGACTCTTGAAAATAATAGAGTTATTTGAGGTACAAGTATTGGTTTAGGAAGGAAGCAATGTGTTAGAACAGCCTGCTTTCCAGTACAGGACAGCAGTGCCAGCCAACTCCAGAAGTCTCTATTTACTAAGACTGCTGAGATAAGAGAAGACATTTTAAGAGAGACAATTCCTGGCCTTGGGAAGTGCCAGTCTATCAGTCCTCGTGTTTCTTGCTGTCACCATTTACTGGGAGTAACCAGGCTGTCAGTAATTCTGGCTTTCCCAGATATCCAGTACAGTCTGGCTGTTCCATGGGGTCCTCACCACATTTTGTTTCTGAACCCACTGGAGCAAAGGCTGCTCCAGCCTTCCTGTTGCATGGGTTTTTTTCCAGAGAGAAATGGTGGTGCCACACTGTGCTGCAGGAAATGGAACTGCCTCTAACTCCACTCATCCAAGAAATGCCCCACCCCAAAGCTGCAGAGGATACACTGCAGATTAACCCTCAGGAAGCTGTGCTAGGAAGGCTGCCAGAAGGCAAATGGTACAGAATTATCTGAGTTCTGAACAGCAACGTACCACGAAGTTTACCAGAGCTTCAGCCACCCACACAAACAGATGCATAACCCTCCAGTGCCAGGAAACCCCAGTGAGCACATGTTCAGCTGGAGTTGCTGAATGACTGCCCCTTGTCTGCTCCTACTCTGCAGAGGCACAAGCTCTCAGACGCTAACCTCAGCTTATGGCTGGAGTTTTAGGAACCCTGTCTAATATTGAAATACACTAGCAATTAAATACTTGATTTAAGAGCATTTCTGTGAAAAGCCAAACCACACTGAAGCTGTTGCGTGCCTCTCACAAGTAATCTGGCACTGTTCAGCCAGGAACAGATCTTGCCAATAGTAGGAAGGACCTTGATATATGACAGTGAAAACTAGCACTGCTCCAGGACAATCCTGCTCAGTCCCAGAAGAAAACAGAAGCACTTAATTATCTGTCTGCAATTTGTACTTGTGTTAGAGGCTCTTTCAACTTAAGGTCATAATAAACTCAAAGGGAAAAAGTCTCCTAGGAATTTGCAGACAGAATGAATGAAAGCTTCAGCTTTGTCAGATATGGTAAATGAAGTCCCCTTAGTCTTAAAACAAGAAACAAAGAACTAGATATGGGTATGGTTTGCTTTAAGCAAATAAACACCCACCAACACAAGCCAAGAAACATCTTATGGTAATCAGGCAGCAGAGCACACTTGGTCATCCTCTCTTATCTGCCCTGCACTTAGACTGAAACAAAAAGCACGTGTTTACAAGACCAAACCATGGAGTACTCCCTGCAAATGCAAACTACACTAAGGAAAGCTGTAAGCCAGACATGTATTCCCTATATGGCTGCTCCCAGTGTATGTACATGTCTGAAGTAGACAGGTTTAAGTACATAGTTTTAGATTAAGACTACAGTTTCTCAGATCTCCATTTTAAGCCCAAAATCAATGTTAATCTAGAGACTACATGCTTCCAACTGCAGAGAAACAACTGACTTCCAGGGTTTCTAAACAGCCTCTAATTGGCACTTGGAAGCAGCCTCACTGTTGAGAGAAGAAATGCAACAGGACAAGGACTCTTGGAAGACAGGCTTGCCCTGGAGCTATCTGCAATGTTTGGCCTTAGATAAACCCCTCAGAGAGATACAAAAGCAGTGCCAGTTGTATCCACAGACCATTGTAGCATGTTTAATCACACAGATAACAGAAGTGCCAGCACTATTTCCTCACACAGCAACTCAGCTCTTTGCTCACTTACCCTGTTGGCTGTCACAGCCAGATTCTGCAGGTTTTGAAGAAGTCCAACATCTGGTGGTATGAAAGTTAAGTTGTTGTGGCTGAGATCCAAGTACCGAAGTTTCCGGCAATAGAAGAGCTGAGTAGGGATCTTCTCTATCTTGTTACGGTTCAGGTAAAGGCGTTCCAAGTTGGTCAGGTTGCCTATCTGCATGGGGATGTAGGCAATGTGGTTGTACCACAATTTAAGGCAAGTGAGACGATGTAAGTGCTGGAAGCTAATGATTTCCTCAATAGTTTTGAGGTTGTTGTCCTTCAGGTCTATTTCCTGCAAATTGTGGAGGCTAAAGATAGAGTGAGGAATGCGTTCCAAGTCACACCGGATCAGCTCAAGCTCTGTCAGGTTGACCATCTTCTTAAGGCTGTTGAGGACAATGAGCTTGGTGCCCTCATTGTTGATGGAAAGCTTCTGAAGATGGACACCAACATCTGTCACCACCTGTGGCAGCTTGGTGAGGTTACTCTTCATCCTCAACACCTTCAGCCTCTTCAGCTCCCTCAGTCCATCTATCACAATGTATCGGTTGTTTTCAGCGCTCAAATTCCCTGTCAGGTGAAGCTCCTCTAGTGTCTTCAGGCTATAAATCCAAAGAGGAATCTCCTTAATGTCTGTGAACTTGATGTGGAGCGATTTCAAATTCTCCCTCAAGAAGGCAAGGGCTGGGGCCTCGATTTTGGCAGCTGTGTGGTAGAGCCACAGTTCCTTAAGGCTGGTGAGCTGAGCAATGCTGGGGGGAATAGTGACATCAGGGATAAGCTCCAGCTTCAAGACCTCCAACTCAATGAGGTCAAAGACTGTGTCAGGAATGCCACTCAACATGAAAAGATGCAATTCCAGCTTATCCTGAGAGTTTTTGGTGATCCTCTGGCGTAGTTTCTCCAAAGTCCACTCATTGTTGAGGTTCAGCTGCCGCAATTTGTTCTCACTCACCTCTGACAGAAAGACAGCAAAGCGCTTGGAGTAGAGGGGGTCGTACTGATCAATCAGATGGAGCATAAAAGCAAAGTCATTTTTCACATCAGGAATGTCACTGTAACTGCTCTCCTCCCGGATGGACTCAAAGGAGTATTTCTTGAGCGACCGCCTCAACATCCACCACAGTGTGTACATGCAGATCAAACCATAGAAAATCACCAGACTGATGTAGAAAGAAGCCAAGATTTTGAAGAGAGTGGCCAAAGGATGAGCACAGCGGTACATCCTGTAGCCAGTCAAGCTCTCAATGTCCACTTTACAGTCTACATCAAACGTTATGTTGTTGACATAGTACACAGTATAGCAAATTATCAGAATGAACTTGATTACTTTGATTATGGTCTGTCTCATGTACAGGCGATAAACTATGTCTCCCTCTTCCACATGAGTACGGAACTTTTTCACTTTCTCAAAGAGTGCTTTGGCTTGCTCACCTTCCTTTTTGTCCAAGACACCGGTCTCAGACCTGTCCACAATCCCTTGCTCAATTCGAGATTTTGTTCTCTGCAGCATGGGAACAGTGGCTTCCACATCCTCACTGACCGTGGAGGATTTCTTGTCCATGGAACCATTCATTTTTCCAAACGCTGGTTTGGTATCGCTCTCTTCCACCACCGTCTCAGACAATGCTCTCGTTGTCCATGGAGAGTCAAAACACTTAAGCAAAATAGACACAAAATGCTCCAGCTTGGAGCTGGTCCTTGGGAACTTGAACCAGAAGTTGCTACAAGCCAGAAAGATGAGGGTATGTAGCAGCACCAGATAAGGAAAATACTTGGCAAACCAGTGAAGACGGTTCTCGTAACACACCGCATCCACGTAGTTGTACTGGTGCCGGTCCAGATCGTATCGGATCCCTGTAGGCCCCGAGTCGGTAGAGGGAACAAGACTGGTGTTGTAGTAGGGACGCTCCGGGGCTGCCACTGTCCATCCCCTGACAGAGTCATTGCAGGAGTCCTTGGTAACCCATTTACAGGGCAAACAAATCATTTTGTCCTGGGTGACCTGGAGCGTCCCTCCGAACACGGCGATCATCAGCATGACGATGGAGATGTAGTCCGTGAAGACGTCCCACCACGGCTTCAGGATGCGATAGGCTGGCTGAGTGTCAGCGAAGTAGCGCAGCTCGGTGACTGGAATCATGATTCACCTGGAAGCAAACCAGAAACAGCTTAGAGAGTTTTGTCCTGCTCTTCAAGAGGGCGTGAGAAAACACATGTTAAGTGCTGGCATAGCAAAACTGGGATTAGCTAAGATGCAATTCAAGTAACTGTGAGACAAATGTATGAGGCTGCCTGTGAGTCATTTGCTATAGCCCAGGCAGTGACGTTTGTTCAGCCTTCCGTGACAGACAGACAAATTGTCACAAAACCTCAGAACTGGTGCTTATTGTTAGCAGTCTGTGGGGTAAGACACTCAAAGAAATCTCACAGGGCAGACTTAACTCCCTTGACCAGACCAGTACTTGGAAATTTACTGTTTTATCTAGGGATTTAATTTCAGGGATGAAGGAATTTGCCAGCACTGTTAGAAGTGATAAAATCTACACACAGACCATATTTATCATTGGTTTGTTACTGCTTCTACATAAAATTCTGCATATGGCTGGTTCTCAGATTGAAGGAGCAAGGAAAACATCTACATACAACACAGTTATGTTTCCTAGAACCACTTCATTGATGCAACTCATTATGACATTCATAAAGCAAGCTGGAAAAGAGAAAAAACATTGCTCAACATCATGACTTTTCCGAGTAAGTAATTTTGGCTTCCTTCCTTTATGTTAATTCTCCAAGGAAAGATTAGCTACTTGCCTTTTGAGAAATTCAGTACTGAAATGCTGCAGCAGCTGGGTTTTTGCCTTACTTACTTCAGAAACAGAGGAAGGGGGAAACAAGCTTGGAAGAATTTGCTTCTCTGACCAACCTAGAGTTCTTCCCAGCAGGGATTTAAGTGTCACAAAGGAAATCAAAAGGTTCTGGGAAGCACAGGCCTGATGGTAGTGCTTATTCTGTCCTTTAGACTTGCAGATGAAACTTTGAGCAAGCTCTTCAACAAGCCCCAAAGCCTGACTGATCCATGGATAATGGAGCTCACAAAATCCCCCTATTTGACAGGTAACACAGAAGGCCATGGAGTCACTGTAACTCATTCTAATGACAGTGAAAAAGCAGTAATACCAGGATGCTACAGCATCCTTTTAGCAAAGTTCAGGAGCAAGACAAGCACTAGTTTTTCAGTCATTTTGAAACTCACACAATTCAAGTATAAGGGAGAAAACAAAAATTCAAGCATGCTACCCCAAACCATAAGATTTCATTTGTACAGACAGTCCAACAAGTCCTGGAGGGCCAAAAGCTCAATATCACTAGTTGGGACAAAGCCTTCTGTGACAAGGGGGGGCTGCCCACACCACCTGCTTTGGTAGAATTCAAGTTTTTATTTCAAATTAACTTCCACCACTGAACTGCAAAGAAAGCCATTCCTAACTCAGAAAGCACCACATTCCCTAGAGACACTAAATACAGAACTCTATTCTTTGGTTTGCTGTTTACAACAATAAGTGGTCAAATGACAGCTCTGGCTCAGTGCTGCTTGGGAAAGTTTCAAGCAGCTACAGGTGTAGATTGATAGATGAAAACCATTCCTGAAGTAAAGTTTTTCCTTCTGCCCATCCAGGTCCAACACTACATTAGTCCATCACAAAAGCCAGACTGGGGAAATTCCACTTCCTTTTTGTGGGTAATTTTAAGAGGAAAAAGTGGCATTTCCTGTCCTACAAATTCAGTAAAACAAGGAACAGCAAATCTATTAATGATCAACCAGCAAAGTCACAAACAAGGGATGAAAACAGTGATCTAGAGCACTGTCAGAGGAAAAAAATGTCCTGTAGGACTGCAGAGCCCCTGAGAAGTGGCTGACACACCTCTGCAGAAGGAACTGCACAAACAGGGCAGGAGAATTGTGCATCAACAGTGGAAAGGAGCAGGCAGAGCTGAACCTCTTCTGGACAGCAGCTGAGCAGCCAGAGGAGACTGACAAGGTGTTGAAAGCCTCCCTCCCAGCCCTGTGACTACCCTGCTGCAAGCCCTAGGCAAGGCATTTCAGCTTCCTCCTTGGAATTCATCTGCCCCAGGGAGAGGAGAGCCCACGTGCAAGACACATTTAGGAAAAGCTGTCTGTGAGTACTAAGAAATAATAATTGCAGGATAAAGCAGAGGCTCTCTCTACACAATAGAACACCTGAAATGAATCCAGCAGTTAAACAGCTCTTCATGAAAGAACCTACTCCTTCTACTCCATATCAAGGGGAAAAAATATGTTTATCTCTTTCCTCTTGCCTTGATACCAACTTGTCCTCAAAGGTCCTTCCTGCTTCCTCCCTCTTGGTTGACAAACTTGTAGGAAATATCAGACCCTCCATAGTAGGATTATGAAACTGGGATGATCTCTTTTCAGGAATTAGGGTCTCATGACATTTGCAAACGTGTGGTAGTGCTGGGTTTACTCATTTTGCTCAATCCAGAACATGCCTAACTCTTTCTCACAAGAAATGAACCTTCTACTCACTTTGATTTGTAGCTCAGGATATGTAGGAAGGAAACCAAAAAGAAATTAGCACAGCTGGCTCCCTAATTCTGCTTACCAGTCACATGGGGTAGGAAATCCCCCTTTACACTGTGCACTTACAAGACAGCTAAAAAAAAGAATCATGAGCATCCCTTGAAACCTATTACAGTTCAGTGTCAGCAATTAACAGGGTGGAGCAGGAAATCTCCTGCCTTCCAGGAACAATGAAGGGGCACTAGGGGAAGAAAAGAACATTGACAGCAAATTCTCACTTCTGGCAGCAGTGGAGTACCCATTCAAGTCCCAAAAAGGAACAATAAAACTAGGGGCCACCTTTCCAGGAGGTGGAATTTACTGTTTTATCTAGCCTTATTCCCAGTATCTGCAATGAAAGGGAAAAGTACCCAGCAAAAACGTGAAAAAGTAGATGGGCAAAGTCCCATCCCTCCTCACCAGATTCCCTGTGCATGCAGTTCAATTTTAACTCCTGATGGTTCTACATCAGGAGATGTATCTTGTCATCAAATGTCATCTTGATTTTGTGAACTCCATCCTGTAATGATTTTAGAACACGATTCTTGCGGCAACATTCTCCATGCTGGATTAGAGCAGTTTTGCTGCTAGGGTGGATGACAACAGCAGACAAGTCACATTCTCAGGGCTCATCTCTGTCCCTTGATTCTCCCTTGCAGAGAAGGATTCTTCCCACAAGGGCTGGGATTTCCAGCACTCTATAGGGAGACAACTCGCAGGTAGCTGGAGCACCAACTCTCCCAACATGGGCAGTAGAACAGAGGGATTTACACGGAGGGTATTACTCTGGCATGGGACTGAGAACAATGCTTGCATGAAGAGAGCTGGCCAGAAATAAAGTTACTTCCCTTGTGACCAAGAGCAAACCAAGATCCCCAGGACCAGCACACTCAAGATTTCAAGCTTCTGCTCTTTTTAAGAGTTGGATTCCAGGATGGTATGTCAGCAGCAAAATATTCACTGCGAAGAAGCTTTATTTGCCAAGTCACTTCTAGCACACAGCCTCACCAAGGGCTGAGCACAGAACACCTGAACTGAGTGAATGAGTTTATGGACAGGAACAGCTACAGAAAAGGAAGTTCAGTGTCAGAGCAGTGTTGGTGAAGAAGGGTCCAAGCTCTTTAATATATTCTTCAAATTGCAGAGCCCTCCACTTGGAGCTCAGGACCAGGCAATGTATTTGCAGTGTAGCTACCTCTGCCACAGGAAGTCATCAAAACTGAGATTCTGAGAGTGCTTAAGTTTAAGGACAAGTTGACTTTACTAAACTTGCACAAGCTGATACATCAAAACTTCTCTGTCCAAACTCCTGTCAACTTACCAGCCACATCTAGCACACAGTCCCTGAGCAGTCCCCCAACCCCTGCCCCCCTCAGAAATCACTTTACATTGGAGGATTTCAGCTACATCAAGCAACACTACTTTGAGCTTCTCTATAGCCAATAAAGAACCACCTCAGGACAGTTTAGAGCAGCAACCCCTGAGATTGTTCAGTAAAAGATCTGTATGCTAAAGCCCCATTGTTATATAACAGGATCAATACAGCCAAGATAAATATGCTCCTGAAATGTTTACACATTCCATGTGTGGCTACTACATACCTCTTCAGGGCCTGCAAATTCACCTGGATCCAGATTTGCATCCCACCAGGAACCATCCCTGCCTCAGCCTGCTGGGCACAAACCTACAGCCTCCCCACTAATGCTGAACAGGCTGCCCCAAGTGAAGGAACAGCAGTTGCAGACTTACATAACCAGCCTGCCAAACCTACCCAGCCTTCAGCCAACCATAAGCATCACCAAGTACTAATCCTATGTTTTACCAAACACACCTGGAGGAAAAAGATAATCACTCATGTTGGAATAACAGGGACATTCTGAACAAACCACACCTACACAGTAAAACCAGTCAGAAACAAGATTAAATGCATCTAGCTGACAGACATCATAAAAGCAGCAAGTACCTTCTTAAAGGCTGACAGAGCTGAGAGCATGAATGTTTCCCACAAACCACAGGTATTAACAGAGGAACTGTTTAGTAACTACTCTCTGATTTTGACAATTCCTCTATCCAAAACCACTTAATTTCAAGCACTGAAGATTGACCTATTGTCAGCAGACACCTAGTTGAACAGTACTTCAAATTCCTGCCTGCAGCTGCTGGCCAGCACATCCAGCTCGGGACAGAGTGAACAGAAACAACATCACTGTTCTGTTTCACTGGCCAGTTTGTCAGCTTGACTCATCATTGCTGAATACTTTATCCAGCCTCCTCTTTCCTCCTCTTTTCTGTTACTAACAAAGCTATTGGCCAGAAAGCACTTATATGCACAACCTTAAGACACATACAAGAATGCACAAACCCCCCTGATTTGAAGAAAATCCTCACATTTAGTCTCACAAAACAGTTCTGGGTAAGTAGACATCAATGAATTTTTATGTTGAATCTGGCAACCCTTTGGTTTTGTCTACACATATTTTAATTACCAGTTGATTTCATTTTAAAATTGTGGACTGCAAAGCACAAGTCAAACCCTCCTGACAGAATTTCTTACCTCTCAGAAGCCCAGAGAAAGAGGGAGTTGTTCAGGTGCTGACAGCATCAAAGGTAGTTGGAAATAATAACCTTGATGCTTTCAAGACTACAGCCCTGATTATTAACGCGCTACAACACGTTACAGTAAGTTTTCAACAGAGCAGAGCTTCCCTCCTCAGCAAGCTGCCACCTGAAATCCTAAAGAAGGGCATGACACAGAGCTCTTTGTTCAAAATCAGGAAATGCAAGAGCTTACTGGGCAGAAATGGGACTGGGAATTTATGTTTCTCCTCCCCCATGTTTACTAGGTCCAGAATTAAGAGGGGGGGAAAAAAGGGAGGCTGAAAACAGAGCTGCTTTCAGGCACCCCTCAGAAAACCTTCCCAGCTCAAGAACAGCCACATGATCAACTGGGAAAGCCCAAGACATGAGATGGAACAACTGCAGTTGTTTTGTCCTTTGCTGCTTAGAACAAAACAGCAGTGAAGCCAGATGTCAAAGCCCTAAATAACCATTATTCCTGTATCAGGTCCCTTCTGCTTTAAAAAGATAAACCCCTCCTGTGGGACAAAACATCTTCTGAGGCAGAGAAATGAATATGATCACTAGATGATCTTTAAGGTCCTTTCCAACCCAAACCACTCTGTGATTCTCTGTCAAGTTGAAAGGGTCATTTATCATTTTGACAGAGTGAAACAGGCAGTGAACCCAACACTGAAAGGAGGGTAAGGTGGTTTCCACAATGTCCAGCCCCACCCAAGCCACATGACACAGCAGGATGAAGTGAATCCACTGCATCACATTGTCTTTATTGAAGTTCATTAAAAAGAATAATCCACCTACATTAGGGATAGTATTTTATCATCTTTACACCTACCCATTAACTGACTCTGTCAGATGCAAGGCTGTCAGTCTTAAGCTTAGTGCAACAGCTCCTGTTTACCATCACACAACCACACGTGTCCTGACAAGTACAGGGAAGAACAGCTGCACCACCAGAACAATCCATGCTAGACTTAGCTTGGCCTGCCACATTTTCTGCCTCCTGACAGCGTTTTGCCCCAGCTGCACAGAACTGAGCACAGTCTGCAGTTACCAGCATCACTGACACTTGGGGCACGGACTGTGTGCTGGTGTTGTAAATTTAAGTCCATCGGATGACTTGCAACATTGATGTAAACCACAGCAAAATGGCTGTGTCAGCTTATAAATTATGAATGTACATGGCTACAGGCTTCCTATCCAAAATTAATTTTCTCTTTGCCATAACAAAAATGCTTCAAGGACAGGGCATTGAACCTGTCTTGGAAAAGCACAACTGGCTTCCTCCAACAGGACACAATGAAGCAGTCCCTTGTGCTGCCTGATACAAGTGATTGAATTCGTTCTGCTAGTAACTACTCAAGAAAACCAGACCAGCTCCAAGCACCTCACCAGATGCAGGAGGGGGCTCTGCAGCATTTAACTCCAGCACTGAGGGCTGGAGGAACCAGCTGCTCTCAGTTCTCTGTGGGAAGGGCAGACAGAGCAGAGCTTTGGAATAACTAACAGCAGATAAGAAGTCAACAATAAATTCCAAGTGAGTAAAAGCAAGGATAACTTAATTCATTGATGACAGACTGGCACAACATGCACAAATCCATGGGTGTTACCACAGCTATTTTCAAGCTCCAAGAGATGAGGCAGTCAGGATGAAAGACGACACAGACAAGAGCAATGCAAGACAATTAAGACATCAACTATCAGTACACTAATATCTCACCCCAGTCTGAGCAAAGAGGAGCAAGAACCTCTTCATACATTCCCTACAAGGCTTGCCCTCAGGACCACCTGCTCCAAAACTGTGACTTCCAGCTCAGAACATTTTCTGACTGTATTAGTTAATAAAAAACAGACCACCTCACCCTGCATCACCAAGGCCTGATAAAACCAAAACTCTAAAAGAGAACCTGTTAACTAGTCCAGCACACATCTTCACTGTGCACAGAAGCAGGCTGAAGCTCCAGGAGCAGCAGTCACTAGAGGAGCTTTGTGAATTGCCAAGGTAATTTTATAGCAGATGTTAACAAGGTTTGGTACACAAGGTGAGGGCAGCACTGTTACTTCAGCAAGGGGGTCAGGACTGAATTCACCTTTTAGTTTCAAAAGCAGTTTCACAGCAGCAGGAAAGGCAGAGATACCCCAGATAGAGGAACTGGATTTCAAGTTGCAATACAAGACACATGCACCACATCAACAGTTTAAAAAAAAAAGCTGCTTGGAAGCATTCAAGAGACATTCTCCAAAGCATGTAGACTGCTGAATACCTGTTCAGTATTAGTGTGCAAAGCCTAAACTGAGGCTGGGTTTGAAAACACTTGTAGAAATGCATAAAGGGAGACTCACCACACTGCAGCTGAATAATTGAATTTTAACTGTTACCAAAATAATAGCTGTGCACAGCTCCCCTTGCTTTAATGAGCCCCACACAGAAATCCTAATAAACCCTTCTCCAGCACCACTCACCAGATAACGCCTTCTATTTTCTGAGATACCAGTTAAGCTCAGTTAAACACAAAAAAACTTTCTTCTGAAGTACTCTACTGAACAAAAAACTTCTTTAGTATTAGGAAAAGGCTTCTTAAAAGCCTGCTCTAATCAAACAGCAATATTTTGATACATGAGACCTCCACTGCTTATTTGATGTTTTTTTTTTTTTTAATAGCACAAGGGACCCCCAAACCACAGACCATCTCTCTTGACTGCCTGCAGCAGTTACTATAATGTAACCAGCTTCAGAAAGTCATCACTGGAAGGCTTCAGGCACTCACATCTCAAGCATGGCAACATTAGCTTTTAACACATGGCTTCTGGCATGCTTTAAGGAAATATTTATGCATGTTGTCTTTGACCTACAAGAATTAAGAGTTTTCAAATACCATGACAAAGTTAAAAAAAGAAAAGGGTCAGTGAACTGCCAGAACACCAGTGAGCCTTAGGGGTTTCTTCTATTCTGGAATGAACACACTGCACATCCCTGCTCAGAACACAGCCAAGCTGGACAGAATTTCCCATCCTGAAGATGGGCACAGAACTCTGCAATGCCTTTAATCACTGTCCCAGTGCACAACCAAGGAGGCTGGGACATTCCTGCAATGAGTTTCTGACATTGCCCAACTGACACCCACACAGGTGACAGGTGAGTGCACTGGGAAAAACTGCCTGGAGACGCCTATACAGGAGGACAAATATCAGCCCACGGGAAATGGAAGGGCACCCACCAAACCACCAGCTCCTCCTGCTTCTCAGCTGCATTCCTTTCAGGCAGCAGTCACCAAAACATTTACCAGGCAGCCTCTGAATTTACTGTTAAGTGCAGTAACAAGTCAGGGTTTATGTGGCCAGGATTTAGTTTTATGGGTGACTATATAATGTTATATTCTACTTTTTACAAGGCTCAGTTCCTTTGTCATCTCCAAGCTAAGGGCACCCAGAATTTAATTAACACTACCACAATTAAATACCGCCACTCTCCCCACCACTGTCTGACCAATCACCTTTCCTCAGTATCGATTATCTCATGTGCTGGGCTTTGCATCTATGTTTAAGCAGGGTCTTTTTTTGTTTTTTTGGCTTGACCAGTCAGAGCTGGCCCGGAGCCCTCACCTTGCAGCAGGGTTCTGCTATCTGCACGTCAGTTCTCTGTGCTGGAAGTGGCTGATATTCCTACTTGCTGGATCCCGAGCGAGTGCTGAAGCGCTGCACTCCCCACAAGCCATGGGAACAGTTTCCCTGAAATGAAACACAGATTATCAGCAAAAAAGAGGGGATCGAGTTCACAGAGGGACATGTAAAAACTCGGCAAACAGTACCTAAGAAGCAACAAACAACTCAGAGGGTCACTGGGAGCCAAAAAGAGACATGCTGATACCTAGAAATATGGCAAGAACACTAGGAGCCAAGTAAAACTCAACAGGAAGGAATTTCCAGCATCTGTGATTCTAACAGAAGTTACCAAAAAGCAGGTGTTGCAGATGCAGCCAAAAGAGATGCTGAATGCTAATATCACAACTAAGTCTACACAAGTAGAGGCAGAATAACAAATCATTGTCAGATGGGGAAAGAGATGACTTTACTGCCTAATTTCTAGTCTGAAAAGCCTGATCCACTTTAAACGTTACTATAAGGTATCAGAAAACACAGATCACACACCTAACCAATCCAGATCCAAGCAACTGCCCCCTTCGCTCACAACACGGATCTTCTTAAAAGTGGAAGCAGTTGAGCACCACCAACAAAAATTTCAACTGGGCTGGGGTTTTTTTCCTTGCTTCCTGCATGTCAGCACGGGGCATGGGAAAACAGGCAAGGGAGCAGATCCTTAGAGGGATCTCTCAAGCATCCAGCCTCCCAGCCATGTAGAAGACTGCAAAACATCGGAGAGTGTTGCGTTAACAACAGGGAGAAATGAGAAAGAACAGACATCAGTGGAAGAAAGTCCAACCCCATAATGCTGAAGATGTCCGAGGGTTCATTCCTCTTAATCCCAAAGTTACCATTCGGGCTAACAGATTTTGAAGCAACACCCTGCAAACCAAAGCTATTGCATTTTAGCCGTACCACAGTGCCGCAAAGGCAGCACCGGGAGGAGAGGACTCTCTGACCTTCTCTCCGCTCCAGGCAATGGGTACCAGCCTCAACCCAGCACACCTCGGCACCAGCCCCCGCCACTCCACCGCAGCTTTCCGGACACAGAAAGAAACATCCTCTGGGAGATATAAATAAATCCCACCGCGCTTCCGTCCGCAGGTAACAAACAGCGGCGTCCTCCCCTCGCTGGGGGGACACTGCGCACAGCCCGGCCCTGCCTCACCCCACAGGCGGGGCGAGGACCCCCCTGCCCCGGGCGCTGTGAGAGCAGGGACGGCGGGACACGGAGGATCCGAATCGCTGCCCAATTACTCAGCAAATCCTTCCTGCTCGCTGCTTCCGAGCCCCCTCAGCCGCGCCCCCCCGACCCGGCGTCCCACCCCATCCCCTCCGGGATATCACCCCACAGGGGGACACGCCTCCACAGCCCGCCCGTGGCGTGAGGGGAGCGCGGCACACCCACCTGCCCGCCGCGGCCGTGCCGGGAACCCACCGCACCCACCTGCCCGCGACGCCCACCCTCCCTTACGCCGCTCCGGCGCCTTTTGTCCGCCCTGCCCGCAGCGGCCCCGCCCCGGATCTGACCTCACCCGGTCGGCGCTGCCACCATCGCCTCGTCCCGCCGCCATCTTGGGGGCGGGCATGGCAATAGGGGCGCGGCGCCATCTTTGTGCAGGGCGCGCTCCACAGGGGAGCGGGCGGGAAGAGCGGGGGGAGTGAGGGCGGCGGCGCCATCTTGGTGCCGGGCAGCGCTCAAAATGGCGCCAGTCTTAAAGGAACCGAAAGCATTCAGCTGCTGAAAAGTTTGTGGTATCTGAAAAAAGTGATTCACTCGTAGCTATTTGTTACTTGTCTGACGTAATGGAGAACACTGTGCAGCATAATTTCTTTTTAAATGAATAAAGGATGGTTCAAAGGCATTAGTTGTAATTTTATTAGTGTACAGCAGGTGGTTCTGAGTGGTTAAGTGCAGCCAATTTTAACTTGTCTACACTAGTGATGTGTGGAACAATAAAGTAAGTGCATCTGTGGCTTTCAAGGAATATTATAAGTCTTAGCAACTTCCTGTAGCCACAGGCACAGGACCTGTACCAGAGGAGCTGGGATATGTCCTTATGTTTACATATGGGGATATAAGGACCTGTATAACATAAGGACCTGTACCAGAGGAGCTGGGATATGTCCTTAAGTTTACAGCCTTATGTCCTACCAGTGCCAGGACATAAGGCTGTAAACTCTTATCAGCCCAGTGCAATAGCTAAGTTTTTTTTAACTAAACGCTAGTTAAGAATTGTTCATGTTCCAATGCATTTATTAAATTAAAATTACCTGAAGAAAACGAAGGTTTTAACTTTCCTTGAGTTTTATAGTAAAAAGTACAAGGTCAGATGTGCCCTTTACATCACTGACCTCATCCAGAAATTTCTGCTAAATTCCAAGAGGGCATTAAGGTGAAGTTTCATTATACTTTTGAACCAATATAACATCTAAATCCTGACAGAGAAGGTAGGGGCTTGTGTCCATCCCTTTTTCTCCCTACTCCTCCCTGCCCACATCTCTTTTTCCTTGCAAGACCTTTTGCCCTCATATCTACCCTGAACCAGTTCAACTCATGGACCTGACAGAAAATTGACCACTTTTCTGCTAAATTGGCTTTTTGCTAATACATCTAAACAAACAAGTTAAATTCAGGGACAAACAACAACCAGGGAAGACACAAGGCTGGTGGAGGACAGGGCAAAGAAAGCGCGGGAAAAAATGCCACTGAGCCATTTGAAGGCTCCATATCTGACACAAACATTCTACAGAACCAAATTTTCCTTCCATCTGTTTGTTTCAGTGTTTGATTTAAACAGAAATCTAGACAACAGAGTTTTCCTCTCCTTGTAGACATTCCCTCCTGCTTAATCACCTCAGGGATGCCTGAGGGGTGTCGCGTTGGGATTGGGAACCTTTGGCACAGCGGATGCAGCCGCTTCCTTTCCCCATGGCTCATTTTTTCCTGCTGTGAAAGGGCGACAGAAATTATTCAGGAGACTTACAGGACCTGACTCACGGGTGCAGGTCAAGCCTTGTCACTAAAGGAAGAGGGAAGAGAAGGCAGTTTTCTCTCAACACCTCACTGCAGCAGCTGTCAGCTCTCAAGCACTGAGGCAGAGCTCGGCTCCCACCCACAGCCCAGGGCCGGGCAATGCTGCAGGATCGTGGCAGGAGGACCTTACACTTATCCATTCCCTTCTCGAATAATATTAAGCCTACAGGGCGAAATTTTTGAGAGAATTTTGACTTAAAAATTCATTTTTTAAAATGATCAAAGGCTTCACTCAAAGGACTCAAAGGCAAATTCCTTGCCATTGCCACGCTAAAGTATTTACAAACCACAAAAAATATGCCGCTATGGTTATGCCAGCATGAGCTTGCACCTGAACACAAGCTGGGGTATTTCCCCAGGCAGCCGAACCCCTCAGAGCCCACAGAGCCCTCAGAACGCTTTTCCTCACCAGGGCTGCAGCCTCACCCCGCCTTCCTGCGGCCTCAGCGGCTCCTCCCAGGAAGTCCCAGCCGCACATGAAGGCTTTCGGGCAGAGGAGAAGGCAGAATGTGTGGCAGGGCAGCCTGGGCGGCTGTGCCAGCCTCTGCAGCCTAAAGCAGCGCGGCCCAGCTCGATGTAAGTTGTTTTTGTCCCCGCTGTCCCTCTGGCAGCTGCTTTGTCCCTCAGTGTCAGCTCCTGCTGGCGCTGCTGCTGCTGCTCTCGCCCTGCTCTCGCCCTGTGCCCCCTCCTCCTGGGGCACATCCAGGGACAGTCGTGTCCCCAAAGCCTCCCGGGTGCACCCCCGAGCTGCCAAGGGGGGGATCGAGGAGCACCGGGATGGAGGAGACGGCTGCGACCCGCAGGCTGGAGGTGGTGAGTGACCAGTCCCCGAGGTGACCTTCCCAGTTGTCACCTCCAAAATCCTCTGCTCAGCCCAGTTCACCCTTCCGGAGTCAGCGGTGTCCCGGTCGGCTGCTCCCGGGTGCTGCTCTCAGTCCAGCGCACAGCTCCAACACAGCTCTGTGTTTGCTGCTATCTGATAAAGCCTTCTTTACTGCCACACTTTGATTCTGTCCCCTGCAGGGTAGGTCTCCTCATTCCAGGACTCCTTTGCTTTGCACCCCAAAGCAGTGTCCCCCCACATCTCAGTGTCATGCAAGCACAAAGTGGAGATTTTACAGCCATAATCAATATGATGCTCTGGCTTCCAATTTTTCCATAAATTGTGCTATTTTTTCCCACTTGGCGAACAGATGTGAAACCCCACTGGTCTCAGCTGGCAGCTGCTTTACACTTTTTTTAGAAATAACAAAAATGCAGACACTGAGGACTTGCATCCTGCATGTAAGGATACAAAGTGCCCTTAGGAGTATTGAGAGCTTACCTGTGGGCTGGTAAGCTTCAAATCTGTTTTAATTAATTTTTTGGCAGATAGGTAAATTAATTAATGGCTGATCATTATAAAGGTGCATACATCCTCCAGCCTCATTGCTTTTATCTCAAGTACCCAACAAAACATTCACTTATTTTAGCTTAAATATTGCATGTTTAAGTAATGCTGTAGAATAGTCAAAGAAATCTGAGGTGAAGGAACAGGCTGCATTTTACACACAGAAATCAATTTGCTTGGGGCCTTGAAGGAAAGATAATCACCAAAATCACTTTAGAGATAGAAGATGTTTTATTCCTGTTAATTGGAATAAAACTTATTGGAATAAGTTTAACTTATTCTGTAACTAAACCAGAGCTGCAGCAGCTGAGAGGCCAGAGATTTCTGTATGGGCCAGGAAGGTGAAAGTGTTGCAAGGGAGGAAGGGCAGAGGCAAGAGTTACCTGGGCTCAGTGACACTGGATGGGGAGCTGGTGCTGAGTACCAAATTCCCAGAGGATGCCCTCTCACTGGTGTCCATACCACTCCCATCGGTGCAGAGGAGAGCAGGGGCAGCCTGGACTGGGAGAGAGGAGGCAGAAGTCATGGTTGCCCTTGTGATCCTGATCCTGTGTGTCATGGGCACAAAGTACAGCCCCAGCACTGGGGACGTTGCAGCGATGACACACAAAGCAGCTGGCTTTGCCTTTTCCTCTCTGTGGCAGAACAGCCTCTGCTTTGGATCTGGGCCTGCCTGATCCCAGCTACAGGTGTGCTTTAACCCTGTGCAGCAATTGTCTCAGCCCTGTCCTTTGTCTGGGAATTGCAGGTGTGTGCCTGCAGGAGTGAGAGAGCAGGAGCCGTGGCATGCTCAGGAGAGCGGGACCGTCCCTGCGCCACTTCTTGCTGCAGAGGAACAGCAGTGCTGGACATAGCTCGTGCTCCAGAGAGGTATGGAATGCCCAGTGGCACTGTTCCTGGCTGGCAGCCTGCCCAGGGCAGCTCAGAGCTGACAGAACATATCAGAAAAAGCCACTCCGGTGCAATTTCCTCTATATCTGCTTATTTCCAGGGAGCATTTAAAGGATCCTCATAAGTAAGGGGATATCCCTCATAGAGGAGAAGGCTCCTTGTTTGTGTGGTTGCTTCTTCTGATGGTCTGTACTAGAGCCTCTTGGCTTGCAAAGTACTTGGAGAATATCAGCATCCCACTCAGAGATCCCAACATGCAGAGCAAGGCAGTCACACACAGCAGAGTCAGTGGTGGAAGATCATGGATGCCAAGGCTTCTGCACTGGCACTCAGCTCTCCTGTGTGGCTGCCAGGCAAACTGCCTCTTCTGTCTGGGGACAGAACAAGCTGAAACAGATTTGAGGGCTGCATTGTCCTGAGCCTGTGTTGCTCTCTATGGCAGCATCACACACAGGCTGGGATAAGATAGGATGAAGGGGATATCAGAAAAAAAAAAAAAAAAGTATTTGTTATTTCTGTTCCTAAAGCAGACAAGGCCTTTCCTCAGAACTGGGAATTTCAAGGCTTAAGGCACCTTCTTCCTTCTGATCCCCATCACACTTGGTCATCTGTTAAATTCTCAGCAGCCACACTTTACAAGAACAGCACTGGAGCTGTTAATATTTTACCTCCAGCTATCTTTTACTTCCCAAGCCATAAATCCTTCTGCTCCCACCCAAATCAGCTCAGGCACCAGGTCTTGTGACTGTAACAGCCATGAGCTTCTGCAGAAAGAGCAAAACTGAGGGAGAGGAGAGGAGAGGAGAGGAGAGGAGAGGAGAGGAGAGGAGAGGAGAGGAGAGGAGAGGAGAGGAGAGGAGAGGAGAGGAGAGGAGAGGAGAGGAGAGGAGAGGCTGCCATGGATTCAGTGACTTCTGCTTGTCATTGGCTGCCTGCCTGGCACCAGGGTGGAGTAGAGTCCACCTGGTGCCCTCTGAAACGCAGAGCTCCTCGTCTGGGTGTTTGCAAAGATCTCCAGTAAGGGCTGAAGCTGTATAAAAATCCAAGGACCTCAGCACAAAGTATCCTTGGGGCACTGCCCAAATTCTGGTGCAGTGCCGTGGAAACAGCAGAGGGGAGCAGGTAAGTGCTGTGCAGCTGAGTGTTGGGAGGAGGCTGACCCAGGGTCCCCCCCACCATCCTGGCAGAGCACAGACCCCTGCACATCCCAGCTCTGCACCTCACCTCAGCTGCTTTCATATGCCTTCCTTGTGCCAGTTCAAATGTATTTTATTTGCTGTGGTGACAATGGCTTTCTTGACTCATTGCTTCAGGGCTGCCCTCCTCCTGCCCCCACACTGTCTCTTTCTGGTGCACTGAACATCATTTGTCTCCAGTTTCCAGCCTCTTCCCTGTCTGGTGCCTTTTCCCTGCACTGCTGAGTTACTAAATTCTGTCTCTGCTGCTTTTCCTCATCCTCGTGATGAATTCCCCATAAAGCACATCTAACTTTCTCCCACTGTGCTTATCCAACTGGAAGGAGGGTTTTGCTTTCAGTGTTTCCTGCTGTCTTTCTTTCCACTCCCCTGAGCCATGATGTACATGGAAATTTCAAACCAGTCACAGCTTGGTACCTCAGTGTGTCTGTACATCACACTGACCTCTGTGCTGTGCTCTCTCTTGCCTGTACCTAGTTACTGCTTGGGTTTAACATGAACTTTAAATAGAAAACTGCACATTTTATAGGATTTAGAGCAAGCCCCCTCCACAAGCACTTCATCAGGACAGAAGAGTATCTACTTCTGCTACTTCATAGAGCAACATGGAATAAAATAGTTTGTTCTTCTAGGAAAAGGGGATATTTCATGGCTTGTAGAGTAAGGAGGTCCTCCCCATGAAGATGGAGAGGTTATGGAAGGTAAAAGCCTGAGGTCTGGGGTCCTTGGCCTGGCTGTTACAGCCTGGCTGAGCTTGACCCCATGACTAATCCAAACAGGTAATGAGGTTTAAGGCATTGCCACCTCCCCAGTGAGTGTACAAAAGCTTCTCTTGTTCATCTATTTCCCCAATTCTTGTTGAAACTTGTAAGTGAAAGCAGAAACCACTGCAACAGTTATTACTGCTCCAAGATCAGTCAGGAGCAGCCCATGAAGCAATACTAAAGGGCACACCTTCTGGTGGGAAAAACTTCCCTGGAGAGGCCACAGCCCCTTTGTGGCCTCATTTAAAAGCTTCAAACTCACTTTTTTTTCACTCTCTGCAGGCAAAAATGTCAAGGCCAGTGCAAGCTCGGAGGCTGGAGGGAGTAGATAAAAATATCTGGTGAGTTAAAAGAATATCTGGTTTACCCAGGTGGTAGATGTGGTTTTAAGCATCCTAAAACCACATTGAGACCACAGCAGCCACACAGCACAGAGCAGAAGTTTCCCTCAACTGCTTTGCACATGTTCAGGAAGCACATCAGAGCAAGTTTGTCCCAGAAGACTTTACTATGAGTCAGTGCTGTACCTGCAGCTCTCACTTCAGCCTGTATCAGATTTTTTGCACCACTGGGCAGGCAGAAGCACCACCCTCCCTCTGACCCATCCACCCAAATCTGAGCCAAGTGTTTGCTGCACACTGGCACCTGCTCCAAGCTCACCCTAGGGCACCACAAGCAGAGAGGCAGGGCAAGGGCTGCTGCAAATGCCATTCCCATCCTGCCAGGCACAGTGTGGCATTGGGAAAGTTGTGTGCTGGAAGAGATTTAAATGGTCCTTCCCCAAGGCCCTGCTGTGTCTGGGCTCAAGCTACAAACTGCCAGTGAGCTGGCTCTTGTTTGGTTTGAGATGAGCAGCAAGTTCAATCCACCTTGCCCTCTGCAGAGACCTTCACAGTGTTTAGGTGCTAAATATTGCAGAGCTGGTATGAGCTTGAAAATCTCCAAGTCCCTTCCTGCTCAGTCCAGTGTGATCTGAAACATCACAGGCTTTCAGCTGTGACCTTACACTGACTACAGAAGCTGTTTTCTGGGAGAATGAATTAAAACAGTTCCCCCAGTGCAATAGTTCATCATCCTTGGTTTAATTGCAACAGGTCTGAACTGACCCGTGCTGGGTCCTGCCTGCCTGTGTGCAGCAGGATGGCTCTGCAGGAGGGACACCAACCCCATTTCTCCTTCCAGAGAAATGCTGCGAGCACACCTGGTGCCAGCACACTGCTCACACCCTCTGAAAGTGCTTTTGTTTCCCTTCTCTCCAGGGTGGAGTTTGTAAAACTGGCTGCTACCTACTCCAAGGTGAACCTGGGCCAGGGCTTCCCTGACTTCCCTGCACCAGACTTTCTGAGAGAGGCACTGATGAGAGCCCTCAGCGGGGGGAACCACATGCTGCACCAGTACACCCGTGCCTTTGTGAGTGACAGATCTCCCTCCCCAGCACCACCCCCTCCATCCCCACCAGCCCTGCCTTCTTCAGAGCTCACCAGGCAGCAATAAACAGCAAAAAACATGAGGCAAAACACACATCCAGCCTTGATCCATGCCTACTGTTCCCAGTAACTCCCTGCTTTACTGGGATGTTTGAAGCAGCCGGGCTGGAAGATCTCACAGGGCTCTTGGCTTCCCAGTCCCCTTCCAAGGGTTCATCCTTGGTTTAGGAGTCTTCTGCAGCCCAATTCCCACCCTCCTCTCACCCCACAGGGCCACCCACCTCTGGTGAAGGTCCTGGCCCAGTTTTTCGAGAAGCTGCTTGGACGAGACCTGGATCCTATGACCAATGTGATGGTGACTGTGGGGGCATACCAGGCCCTGTTCTGCTGCTTCCAGGCTTTAGTGGATGAAGGTGATGAGGTAACCCAAGATAAGGGCTTGTTGCACTGCCAGTCTTCCTCCAGGGGACCTGCAGGCTGGTTTTCATTGTCCTTTTCCAAAGCAAAACCAGTTTTATCCCCTTTCTGCAGTACCTGAGCTTCCAAAGGAAGAAATTATTTGCTACAGGGCACTGCCTCATTTCTGCATAAAGCAAAATAACCCTTTTTGTCCTGAGTGGTAGTGTCCTTCCTGACACTCCCCACAGGCAATGCAGGTTCTCCATTACAGTAATTAGGGATTAAAATGTCCTGTCCCTCCCATTGCTCTCTGCACTCCTCAGGGAAGGTCTGAGCAGGACCAGGAGGATGCTGACATGTCCCTTTCTTCCAGGTGATAATCATTGAACCTTTCTTTGACTGCTATGAGCCAATGGTGAAAATGGCTGGTGGGACACCTGTGTTTGTGCCTCTGAGACCGGTGAGTGGGTGGAGAAGGGAAGAGTCACAGCAGTCAGCAAAGAGGTCAGTGGTAAACAAGGTGCAGAGGTAGCAAAGCAAACCAAGATTCCCATGTTCTCTCTAGAATCCTCCAAAAGATGGAAAATTAATGTCTAGTGCAGACTGGCAGCTGGACCCAGCTGAACTGGCTTCTAAATTCAGTGAACGGACAAAAGCCATCGTCCTGAACTCACCCAACAACCCTCTGGGCAAGGTAACACTGCTGGCCATGCTGGGCCCTGGAAGCTGCTGGGGTGCCACATTTGCAGGGCAGCAGTGACTCAGCCTCACCCCACAAGGGAAGGGGGTGCTGTGGGAGCACCACATGCTGTGCTCAGTCTCCTGGTGGTTTTAAGCCTTGTCTTTTGTGCCAGCAAAGACAACTGTTAGACCACTGCAGCAGCTCCTGCCCCTCCCTGGCACGGGAGACGGTGCCAGGAGGACACTGACAACCTGCAGGGACAGGCAGGGGCTCAGAAATGCTCCTGCTGTGCCTCTGCTGCACTCCGTGCCTGCTGCAGGTGTTCAGCCGCGGGGAGCTGGGGCTGATTGCAGAGCTGTGTGTGAAGCACGACGTGCTGTGCATCAGCGACGAGGTGTACGAGTGGCTGGTCTACGACGGGAAGCAGCACATCCGCATCGGTACGGGGCAGGGCCGGGCCGGGCTGGGCGGGGCTGCAGGGCAGGGAATGGGCATTGCACTGGCAGCTCCTGGAAATCCCAGGAGCTGCCTGCAGGCACAGCTCTACTAGGCATGAATCCCCCACTGGGGGTATTTCGCTGCATTTCAGTCTCAGTCTCCAAACCAGGTCCTAAACAGAAGCTCTGACTTCAGAGCCAGAGGGGAGATCTAGAGCAAAAAGCCACTTGGCTCCAGTGAAACTGATTTTTTTTCCCATGCTTTGTAAAGCCACAGTTTTCTGAATGTCTCTAGTTCCAGGAAATCCATTTCAACACCGTTTCAGCCCGTTCTTCCAGTTGGAGTAACATGCCATCACCTTGATGCAGGGTGATGGTGCTTGGCATCTCTGAGAGCCCCTGGGGCTGGGTACATGCCTGTGAAAATGCTTAATTGAAAGGAGATGCTCTTGAGAAACCTGGCTGCTTGCTTGGGATGTGCTTTGAGGCTCATCCAGGTGAAAGATGTGCTGTGAACACTAAAGATCACCGTGGATTATGGTGGCAGAGGGCTCAGCCCAGACAGGAGCATGCTGAGCTCTGCCATTGGGGGTTCTCTCCTTTCATTGCCAGCCAGCCTGCAGGGGATGTGGGAGCGCACGGTGATCATCGGGAGCGCTGGGAAGACCTTCAGTGCCACAGGATGGAAGGTGAATATCCCCTGTGGCACCTCATTGTGTCCCCATCCCTGTCCCTTTGCCACAGGACAGCACTGGGGACACTGTGGCCATGCTCAGCTTTGAGCCTCAGGGTCTGAAAGTACCAGAGGTGCTCCATGAAATTTCTGTCTGTAACATACAATGAAACCAGCACAGGCACAGAAAGGGGAGTCTGAGCAGGCAGCCAGACTCACCATCTTCCTCCTCCTCTCCTGGCTGCAGGTGGGCTGGGTTGTGGGCCCTGACAGGCTGCTGCAGCACCTCCGTACTGTGCACCAGAACTCCGTGTACCACTGTGCCACCATTGCCCAGGTAAGGCAGCCCCCTGCACCTGGCCCTGCAATGCCCAAGCCCTCAGAGCAGGGGTGAGAGGTGGTCCTCTTGCCCACAGCTGACCTGAAAGGCACACACAAGTGATTCGTGGTGCCCTGGAGAGGCTCCTTCCTCTCTCCCTACTGTTGTTCCGTGTCTGGGAGAGAGGGGAGAATCCAGCCTGCCTGGGGTATATTCCTTATCTTGCATTGACAGATCTAAGGGGCAGTTCAGAGGGGCTGGAGGCAGAGAGCTCCCTAATCACCTGTGAATTGCAGGAACTTCAGTTCTCAAGAAAGCCCTGACCATCTTCCCACTGGGCACTGGCCCCTCTCTCCTTACAGGAGGCCGTGGCTCAGGGTTTCCAGAGGGAGCTCATGCTCTATGGCAAACCAGAGAGCTACTTTGTCCAGCTGCCCAAGGAGCTGCAGCAGAAGAGAGACTGGCTGGTTCAGAGCCTGGATGGGGTGGGGATGAAACCCATCATCCCAGAGGGCACCTACTTCCTGGTGGCAGACATCTCCCCGTTCAGTGAGTCACCTGCAGTCCTGCCCAGGTGGGCTGGGTGTGGGGCGTGGTACTGCTGGCAGGGACAGGAACCTGCATAAACCATCGTCAAAGCAGGGATGGGCTGCATGTTCCTCATCCCAGCTGCAAGGATGTGGGCTTGAGGCTCAGCTGAGGCACCTGGCAGCTGCCCCAGCCTCTGTCCTGCTGTGCTTCTCCTGCAGAATCTGATGTCCCTGATGTCCCCAACTCAGATGAGCCCTACGACTCCAGATTTGCAAAGTGGATGGTCAAGAACAAGGTAAAAGGGTCTGGCCCTTCCTGCTGCCTTTACCCTGGGTGGGCTTGTGCCCACCCAAGCTCAGGGCTGGGGCACAGCAGGCTGCAGCCAGCCCAGAGCAGCACCCTCAGCTCCCTGTGCTTCCTCTGCCCAGGGCCTTGCTGCCATCCCGCTCTCCGCTTTCTACAGCGAGGCCCACAAGAACAACTACACCAATTTCATCCGGTTCTGCTTTGCAAAGGTGAGATATGGACAGCACTGAGGAAGGCAAGGTTGGGAGCAATAATCAGGGCTGGTTTAATGGGAGAAATGCCAGGGAGAAATGCAGGATGCCTCGGGCATTGGAGCCCCACCATGGCATCCCAGCTGGAGCAACCACTCCTGCAGACACATGAGCAGATGTGCCAGGGCCATCCTAAACATCCTAACTTTTCCCATCAGCATCCTACATCTCTTGGCCAAGAAAGGGATTCTCTAGGTGCCCCTTTAGCTGCCCAGTGGCTGTGCCTGTCTCAAACTGAACCTGCAATGCTCCAGAATGAGAACAGGATTTTTGTATCAACAGTTGCTGCAGTGATGGGGAATAGGATTTGGCTGGGAGCCACTGACCAAAGCTTGGTATTTTTTAGGAGGAAGCTACACTGAAGGCAGCAAGTGACATATTGCAAAAATGGAAACAGGAGAAAACCAGCTCCTGAATACACTGAGAGAGCCAGGCTCTCCTTGGTCCTCATCTGCCCCAACTGCTCTTCTTCTTCACTTGTCTAAAAACTTTGGTATGTTCTAACTTCAGAGCTTTCAACAACATTTTCTGACAGACAAATGGTTAAGTTTTTCCAGGCCCAGGGCCTGGGGGACATTTTCAGTCACTGTGAAATTATTTCAAGAAGTGAGATTTTGTGTGCACTGACAGCATTTGACATTTCTTACATGTGAAAACTTTGCTAATCTGTTCTGGGATGCGTCCAGCAACACACAAGGTGAGGATGGCTCCTGGGCTCTGTTTCATCACTAAATTCTGAAAAGGTGTTTTAGGACTTACCTTTAAGGCCATGCTGGAGGGTTAATGTGGCTTGTCTTGCTCCACATCCCCACTCAGGGCAGCATTTCCACCAACACTCACGTTCCCACAGGACTAGACAGCATCACCAGCCATCAGTAAGGTGACTCCTGTGATCCTGATGATTACAAACACAGTGAAATGACATTTCCCATCATAAACTATTTTCCCACAATTTTCTTCTGTGCATCTCTGGAGAAGATGACCACACAATTGGTTCCCCCAGGAAGCAGGCTTTCACCAGTAGCCTGGCTATTGTCAAACCTTCCAAATTACTCCTGGCACTTTCTCAGGGTTTGGCAGCATCGTCCAGGCTGCAGAGCAAAACCTTCTGGCCTTTGACAAGTGCACACAGTGGCTGGGGAGGAAAGGCACCGTGGCCTTGGCTGCTCCCACTGTTGGTGGCCACCACAACCTCCCACCCAGTGAGCTGGTGGGATAACACAAGCAATTCTGGAGAGGAAATTTTTGCATCAGTATTGATTTCAGCCTCGATAAGAGTGTCAAACATCATCATCAACCACCTGGGACTTGTGTGCAACAGACTGTGCGATGAGTGTTTGTAGCAGTTAAATTATTAAAGTGGAATTACTGCAATCATGGAAGAGTGTCTCTGTAATGACTGCAGGACTGATGGAGCTCTCCTTGAGAGCTGCCTCATCTGTGCTGGCTCCTGTGATGGTGGCTACTTGTCCCACTCAGGCTGGTGGGGAGAGCTCTGTGGGTTTTCCATATTGGGCTGCAGCTGGTGATGCCAATCCCCTTAGAAGCAGAGCTGCATGGGCCAGCAGGAGGGAGAGAGAGGGGGAAAGAGGCAGCAGCCACCTGCCTTTCCTGGTGTCCCATCTCACCTGCGTGCTCAGCCTGGGTGGGTGAGGGTGCTGCTGAAAGCCTTTTTGCACCCATATAAGTATCAAACATGGGGAGAGTCGCAGTCGCTGAAATAGAGAAAGAATCGTGCAATTAGATTGTTAATAGGAAAATTAATTGCAACACCCCCACAGGCGTGGGCTCTTATCTAGGCCACGACACAACCTGCAAAGGGCAGGGTGCCTCTGTGTATTGTCCAGAACACACGCAAGGCTTGTGCAAAGACTCGCAGACACGAGCACACAGATTTTATACACACTTCCACATGGGAATTGTGATACTCCTCGGCGCCCGGGGCTGCGCCTGGGGTCACCCATCCTCCCGCGGAACGCGACCGACCCTGCTTAGCTCCACTGCCGCGCGGGCCGCTCAAACACCAACCACGTGACCTCATGCTCATCCCCACCATGGGCGGAGCCTGAGCCATCCGGCCAATCAGCAGCGCGGGGGCGCCGCCGGCAGCGCGGGGAAGATGGCGGACACGGAGAGCGGCGTGGGGAAGCGGCCCAGAGGCGCGCAGGTGGGCGCTGAGGGGGGCCCGGGTCCAGCCCGCGACCCTGAGGGGAGCCCGGGGCGTTCCCCGGGTCCGGCTCGGAGGGGAGCCCGGCGGTAACGCGTGCTGTCCCCCGTAGGTTGAGGACAGGAAGGTGGACTGGCGGCGCTGGAAGCAGGAGAGTAAGGAAGGCCGAGTATCGTGGGGGCTGCGGCCGCTAAGCGGTCACGGCGCGGTGTTTAATGCCAGGCGCTGTTCTCCGTCCCAGGGAAAGCAGAGACGAAGAAATGGAAGGAGATTAAGCTGCTGAAGAAACTGGACAAACAGCGGATGCGAGAGCTGGCAGAACAAGAAGCCCAGACGCAGGAGGAGCAGAAGGAAGACAGAGGTGATGCTGCTGTGACCCAGTGGGGAGACCTGGGTGGAAAGTGCTAGAAAACCTGGCTGTTAAAAGGCAGTCGGTGTCACCTATCGATAGGAAAGGTGTTACTTCACAGATCCGGTGTGGATCAGTCCACATGCCCAAACAGGCACAAACACTGTGCAGCAACCTCACTACAGTAGAGATCCTTCTGAAGAGAAAACTAGTGATTAATCTGAGAAACAGAAGTTGCTTTTCCCCCATCACGCACGAGCGCAGCCGAAGCAGCAGCTGTGACGCTGCACACCGGCTCTCTCATGTCTCTGCTCCCCAGGCCGGCCGCACACGCTGAGCGTGGCCCTGCCCGGCTCCATCCTGAACAACGCGCAGTCGCCGGCGCTGCGCTCCTACCTGGCCGGACAGATCGCCCGCGCCTGCGCCATCTTCTGCGTGGATGAGATCGTGGTGTTCGACGAGCACGGAGAGGATGTCAAGTAAGGCAAAGACTGAAAGAGAGCACGCTTAGATTGGGTTTCAGGAAAGAGTTCCTCCCTCTGAGGGTGGTGAGGCCCTGGCACAGCTTTCCCAGAGAAGGTGTGGTTGCACTGTGCCTGTCCAAGGCCAGCTTGGATGGGGCTTGGAGCAAACTGGGATAGAGGAAGGTGTTCCTGCTCATAAAAGATCATCTTGTTCCACCTCCTGTCAAGTTCCCTTCCAACCCAGGCCATTCTGTGATTCTCTGAAGGAAGAGCCATGTTGTTCTACATGATATTTCCTCTCAGCTTTCTGTTTCTTCATTCTTCTATTAAGCCAAGGCCAGGAAGGAACTGCATGGACCTCTCTCCCCAGTGCCAGGATTACAGGGACCACTATACCCCAGGGAAAAAGATGTTGACTGCACTGCCCTGGCAGCTCAGATCATTTATCCCAACATGGGGTTGACAAAGCAACAGGAGGCCAAGTTCTCCTGTACCCTTAAACCTTGCTGTGGAGGAACAGGATATCTTGACACATCACATTAATTCAGAAAGATAAAAAAAAACCCCAAAAAACCTGAAAAAGGTACTAGGCTTGGAGAGAGTTCCAAGGATAATTTGTTAACAGATTGTCTCTGGAGCAGCCTTCTTAGAAGGGTTAGAGGAGAGGGATGTGCTGCTGGTGTCAGATTAAGAAGCAAGGCTTGGTCTTCTGGAGACTTGACCAATCTCATGCTGAGTTAACAAGCTGCTTGCTTTCACTTTCAGGAGTGTGGAGGGGGATTTTGAAGGAATTGGAAAGAAAGGCAAGGCTTGTGTGCAGCTGGCTCGGATCCTGCAGTACTTGGAGTGCCCTCAGTAAGTTTGCTTTTCTCTGTACTCAGCTCCTTTGAGTCAGAACAGGGCTAGAATTGAGATCCAGATTCCATAAACACACCTTTTCACATTTCACCTTTCTCTGGTGACAGGTACTTGAGGAAATCCTTTTTTCCAAAACACGAGGACCTGCAGTTTGCAGGTAAATGCAGTTGTCTCTCTCCTTCCTGAGCTCTGGCTCCTTGTGTGTGGGACAGCCAGGACTTTTCCCCACTTCAGCACTGGACCTGAGAGGGAAGGAGCAGGGGAGCACCTGCACCTACACCTGTGTTTTCCCCCAGCACCTCTTTGTTCTGTGCTGTTCTAGGGCTGCTCAACCCCCTGGACAGCCCCCACCACATGCGGATGGACGAGGACTCGGAGTACCGGGAGGGCGTCGTGCTGGACCGGCCAACCAAGCCAGGCCGAGGCTCTTTTGTTAACTGTGGGATGAGGAAGGTGTGTCTGTTACCCACAGATGCCAGAACAACTTCCCTTGTCTCTCTGGCAGATTTGCAGCAGGCAGGGTGGGTGCTGCTGGGTTTCTGCAGTTGGCTGGTGGGGGGTTTAAGGTTGTTGCTGTCTTGTCCCTTCTGACTTGGTAATATTTGTGGCTTCCCAGGCCCCAGCAGGCCCCAGGCATTCCAACAGATCATTGCTTTACTGCTGCAGCTGAACCTTTGACTAGCAAAATAAGCTTCAGACCAATGAGCAAGCCCCTGAGCCACACACAGAGCTCTTCATCTCAGCTCCATGCCAGAATAGACCCCCACTTCCTCAAAGGATTCCCTTCCTTCCCCACCTTCCCCAGTCCTTCCAGAATGTCTGGTTCTGATGGTGACTGTCACTGCAGGAGGTGCAGATTGACAAACAGCTGAACCCTGGTCTGCGAGTCACCGTGCGCCTGAAGGAGCCCCAGAATCCAGGTAATGCATGGCCCCAGGAGCATCTGTAAACTTCAGTCCTGCAGGAGCTGGTCCTTCTGTATGACAGGTTTGAAGGTACCCAACAGTTCTGCATGTTCCCTTCACTCCATACACAAATCTAATAACACCCTTACCATGCCTGCCTCAACAACTGGAAAGAACTGTCAGTTCAGTTCTTCTCAGCAGTAACCAGCCCAAACACACTCACAGGCTTTCCAGAACTCACCAAATTTCCAGAATACTTATTCACATTCTGGAAAAAGAGAGGGTGATGGCTGTGGCTGGTCAAATCTCACCAGATCACAGGGGCTGTTTAACCTCTTTGCTTTCTTTCAGAAGCCAAAGTGCGGAAAGGCACCGTGGTGTCCTCGCAGCACCCCCGGGCAGTCTCAGGCTTGTACTGGGGCTACAGCGTCCGCCTGGCCTCCTGCCTGAGTGAGTATCCACAGAGATTCTCTGCCTGGGTGTCCACACCAGTCTCAGGCCAACTGGCTGCACACACCCCTTTCCTAGAAATCTTGTCTGAAGAGATGGGCACATTACATGTGCAGCCAGCAGCCACGTGGCAGGCAGACTTTAGGGATGAAACAAGGCATGAACCACTCCAGTCACCCTCCAGGACTGTGCCCTGTAACTTCCACTCTCCATTGCTCCAAGGGCTGCACAACAGCAAGAGATGAGTTGAAGCCCCTCTCTATTTCCATAACTACATCTCACTCATTCACATCACAGCCAGCAATCAAATTTGAGTTCAAGAGCCCTGGAAATTTCTTTTTGTATCTTCTGGTTGATTGGACCTTGTAAGAAGACTGTAAGCTGTTAGGAGGTGGTTCCTGGCACCTGTCTTGAGCTTTGAGGAAAAGGATGTGGGAGACTCTTGCAGCAAGGGAATTATATGGGAAGGAGGAGTCATACTGTCTCAAGCTGCACTTTTGGCACTGAAAGCAACTCTTGCTGCCACCACTTAACCATGGAGTGTTTTAGCCTGTCCAGAAGGCACATAGGTGAGGACATGGCAGCAGTAACTCCAAACTCTCTTTTCCAGGTGCTGTCTTTTCTGAGTGCCCATTCAAGGAAGGTTATGATCTCTCTATTGGCACCTCAGAGCGGGGCAGCTCTGTGGACCAGGTCACTCTGCCCTCCTTCAGGTTTGTGTCCTGCCTGCTTGGCCCCACTCAGAACTCCCAGTGAGGCTGGTGCAGGCAGCAGAGCAGGGGAAATACCTCAGAACAAGGCCAATTCTTTTCCTCTTTCTCTGCAGTTGGTAGCAGGGACTGTCACACTGGCCAGGTGCTGTGTGGCTCTGGTGGGGAGGCAGCTGCAGTGGGCACTGTCAGCAACAGACACAGCTCCCTGCTTCAGCAGCACACAGGAGCCTGGATGCTGACCTAGACAGTCTGCCCTCTCACCCTGTCCTTGTGCTCTCCCCAGGCATGCCCTTGTTGTATTTGGAGGCCTTGAGGGCTTGGAAGCTGGGGTTGATGTGGACCCAAACCTGGAGGTCACCGACCCAAGCATCTTGTTTGACTTCTACCTGAACACGTGTCCCAGCCAAGGCAGCAGAACCATCCGGACAGAGGTAGGGCTGAGGGTGCTGGCTGTGCACAGGGCAGTGCTGGGTGTCTGCCTGGGCAGTGACACATGGCCCAGGTGTGCTCTGACTGCCCTGGCTCTGCTGCAGGAAGCGCTGCTGATCTCTCTGTCTGCGCTGAGACCACACATTGAGGAGGCTGTGAAGACACCCAAAGACACCTGAGGGAAGGGAAACCACTGACCTTGCCCTTGGGGAGGCAGCTCTTCACATGTGGGGTGCTGGGCAGGTCACTCCAGGAGCCTGGAGGGACCAAGGCACAGTGTGACTGCAGCTGGCAGCGCTGCCCAGCTGTGGAGACCCAGGGTCAAAGAGAGACACTGCTCTGAATGCAGTGGTCTCACCCATAAGCACTGGCAGACCCATGTTAATGCCACAGGTTATATTGGTATCACCCAGTCCAACTGCTCTTTTTTCCTTATATGGACTCCCTCTAGAATGTTCTCCCCTTCCTTGTCTCCTGTTGGTGCTGGTTTATTGCAGTGCTCCACCCCTGTTACCTCATTGGTTCCCCAGTTGGCTGCCCCTTCTC
Source organism: Molothrus aeneus (assembly GCF_037042795.1). Lineage (NCBI taxonomy): Eukaryota > Metazoa > Chordata > Aves > Passeriformes > Icteridae > Molothrus > Molothrus aeneus. The sequence goes on along the minus strand of NC_089664.1, from coordinate 6,016,591 downwards.
TATACCACTTGTACTCAGTTCCCATTGGCCCTTGACCCTCAGATCCACCCCTTTTCCCCCCTTATAAACCCTGTGTCCTGAGCCTTGTTTGGTCTCTGTCCCTGGACCCTCTACATTGCAATAAACTCTGTTTGGAGCTCCACACAAAGAGCTGTCTCTCACCTTGTTCATCAGCAGTTTAAGCAAGCGTGCTCTGGGCTCTGGGAGTGCAGGTGCCTCACAGAGGCTCATTGTGGGCACACCCCAACACCCAGCCAGGCCTTCGCTGCTGCCGGGAGCCCAAATCTGTGCCCTCCTGCCTGCGTGGTCCAGCCAAGGGCTGGTTGCTGCTTCCCAGCAGTTGGTATGAGGCTGGCAGCAGACTTGGTCTCAGCAACTCGGACAGCTGGCGTGGGAATAAAGCTGTATGGAACCTCAGTTGCTGTGAAATCCAGGTGTTGCCTGGATTTCAGGCAGTGCCTCTAGAGCAATGTGGCCTTCAGACTGAAACAAAGTCAAAACTTATCCTTATGCCAAGAATCTGTTCTTGCCTCAGCCTGACTTCCCCCAGCACCCCTTCAAGGCTTCATCTTTCCCAACAGCAGGAAGGGCTGGAGCTTCAATTGAGCCTCAGCACTGAAACACATCATCTCATTACAGTCTGGCCCTGTCTGTGATGCCTTAAGCTCTGCCTACAGTGAGCTCAGACAGGAAAGCAGCTGGAAAAGTTGGCTCCATCCTCCCCTCCTCCTGCTGAGATATTCAGAGCTTTGGTGAGAGCAGATAAGAAAAAACCAATACCATGGGTTCAAAGCTTTACTGCTAAAACCATCTTCTGAAAGAAAACAATAGTACAGTTCTTTGGCCACAGGAAGGCAGGAACTCCTCCTCTGCTCCCTTGGCACCCACCTTGCTCCCCTCCTTCTCTGCTGAACAGCAACAGTTGACTTCCCTTTCTGCCTGAGTGAGCCTCACACAACTCCAAGGCAGCAGTGGATTAGGAGCAAATCCTAGAGAGCTACTACAGTGTCAGGTGCTCCTGAGCCTCCTGCAGGACCACTCTGGAGCCCTGCTGTGTGTTTCAGTCAGACACAAGGGGAACAGTGGAGAAGCACAGGTTTGAATCTTAATTCCCACATTTACACAAGGAATTCTGCAAGTGATTGCCAGTCCCTTGCCAGGAGTTACCTGTATTTGTTCTAGTCAGGGTTCACTGCTTTCCAGCTGTGATGGCTTTCAAGTTACTTGTTCTCCTGAGGATGTTTGGGACAAAGAGGAGCCCTGAGGCTCTCTCAATGCTCTCAATGGGAACCAGGAACCGTTCCAGGGGGATTTTATCATCCACGGGGCTGTTGGGCATCACGTAGGAGCGCAACTCAATCTCCCCACTCTCCTTTTCCAAGATGAGCACCTTGAAGAAATGGGTGGGGACAGCCACGTTGTTCTTCCCAATCACCTGGTACTTCACATACATCTTCCCATCGGCCTCCATCCTGCACCAACAGCAACATCCCAGGTTAGCTCCTGCTTTGGTGTCACTCCACCCCCTCAATCCTCCAACAGCCCCTAAGACCCCACCCACAGCAGCTCTGCCTCTGCAACAGGGCTGTAAAACGCAGCTGGGGCAGAGGCTATGTGACATGGTGAGGGTGAGCTGAGCATTGGGGCTGCTCCCAAATCCCCTCCCTGCTGGCTCTCTTTAACAGACTTTCCAAGCTACTTCCTGCTCCTGAAGAGATCTCAACATGAGACAGCTGCTCTTTGGTGCTATGTGGAGATCTTTGAAAATAAAGTCATGTCCTTAAGTGGAGAAGCAGTCCATGACATTGAACCTGAAAGTTTTATTCTGCAGGGATGGGGTCTGCAGTCCAATCTGGTAATCAGCTAATCTACTAAATTGTTAAGGACTGACAACAAAAACAAGCTGGTTACACTGCAGCTCAGCAATCCCACTTGACTCATGAAATCATCATCTGGATGGGAAAAACATAAACTAATCCTAATCCTAAGAAGGTTCCTTTCCACAGAGCCTCCGTGCACAGCTGGTCTCACCTACTGAGAGGGCCCTTAGCAGACCCCTCCTGGTCCCTCAGCCTGTTTTCCTTTGCAAGCTCAATGCATCTTTTGGGTGCTAGTCCAGCTCAGCTCTTGTGTTTACCTGGGCAGGAAGAGGGGTCCTGTGCAGACGTAGACATTCCTGTTGTTTTTTGCCAAGCTCCTGCAGTACTTCTCAAGGTTATTCCAGGCATTCTGATTTAAATGAGGATTCTAGAAACACAGCCAGTAGTCAGTTGCTGGGATATTTCCTCACTGTTTAGAGTAACACATCTCACAGAGCCCCAAGCACTTTCCATATCAAATCTCCACTATCACCTCTGCTTTGGGAGCAGTGATGGCCTGGTTTGCACACCCAGGACAGGACCCATTGCCTAAGGCTACAAGTTTTAGCAAGTGTGCATCTAATTGTTTAATTCTGCTCCTGACAGGAGCTGCGCTGAACGGGGTCTCTTTCATGGCTTGAGAGGCACACACAGGCAGGTGCATTTGCAGGATCCCTGCTGTTAAATCTATCAGTAAATCGGCACCTCCGAGTGACTCTGACCCCTCTCTGCCTGAACTGCTGCAGGCACAAACACAGCGGCTCTCCCGGGGGTTTCCCTGAACGCGGGCAGCTCCGGCTCCCCGCGCAGCCTCGGGCCGTACCTGCGGGGCGATGTTGCTCAGGTAGAACGTGTCCCGCATGGCCTTCTGGCTCCACCGGTGGTTGGCGGCGGCCGCCAGGTGCCCGCGGTCGAAGCCGCTGCCGCGGTAGTCGGCGTTGGTGGCGCGGTGATATTCGTGCACCGAGTCGTCCTCCTGGAAGTCGCAGGCGGCGCGGTCGGAAGCGCCGCTGAGCGTGTCCCGGTTGAGCTGCTCGATGACCCAGAGCGCGCTGCGGCTCCGCGGGTCGTAGCACAGCACGTAGGACTCGCGGCTCCGCAGCTGCGCCAGCCCGGGCAGCCCGTACTTGCTCAGCTCGGTGCGCACCGAGCCCGGCGGCGCGGGCAGGCTGGCCGCCGCCACGGCGGGCAGCACGGGCAGGCGGGCCAGCAGCCCCTCGGCCGCATCGCCCCGCTCTCGGTGCTCCCGGCGCTCCCAGCGGGCGAGGGCCGCCCCCAGCCCCGCGCCCACCGCCAGCGGCAGCACCCACCGGGCCCGCAGCATGGCCGTTCCACCGCGCGGCCCGGCCCCGCCTTAAACGGGCCGCGGCCCGGCCCCGGGCGGCCGCGCTGCGCCGGCGGCATCGCCGCTTTAAGGGGGAGCGCGCACAGCGGGAGCGGCGGGCGCGCCGCGATCCTGGGGCCGCTGTCCTGGGCAACGGCCGGGGACACGGGCACACCGACACCGGGGACACTGGCACACCGACACCGGGGACACGGGCATCGGGGACACGGGCACACCGACACCGGGGACACGGGCACACCGACACCGGGGACACCGGGGACACGGGCACACCGACACCGGCGACACCCGCGCCCACCGCCACTCAGAGCGCTCGCACCCGTGCCGCGTATTCCTGGGGAAGGCAAAGCAAACCCATGGCGGAAAGGAGAAGGCGGTGGAGGAGCCGGGCGGGTTCCCCAGGGCTCTCTGTCACACCTACGGACACCGCAGAAGGGGCTGGAGCGGCCCCAACTCCGACTCATACCAACGGGAGAGGTTTGCACAGATATCCGTTTAGTTAAAGGAAACCTTACAAAAATAGTGTTTGAAAAAAGAAGGAGTGATGAAATGTTCACTACACCATTTTCTGGCAGTTCTTCGCAAATAAAGTGGGGGGAAAAAAAGTGTTATCTGTTCTTTTCTTTGGGGAAAGGGCATTTTAGAAGACTGCCCCAAACAGCTACAACTAAGTCACTGATATTCCTTCGGGAAAAACAGCCTCTGATTCCCCAACACCCCAGATTCCCAAAACAACTTCTGGCCTTCACTCTGTTCAATGCCGAAGTGTGAATCATTCTAGGTGGAATCACAAAATTCCAACTCAAAATCAGTCTCCCGAGTGACCACCACCAGCAGCTTGATCCACCTCACTGGCAAAGCCACCAAGTTCTACAAAGCTTGAACTCCAGTGAGGTGCAGGTAGAACAGACCTCTCCTTCTCAGGGAAAGCTCTTCTCTTCCCAAATCCAGGAGTGTCCTGATTTCCCTCCCAGCTGAAGGTGATTTCCCTTTCCCCTGCCTGGCAGTAGTCCTGCCTGTGAGGAACACATGCTAAGACCCATTTAAACATCCTCTGTTCAAGTCCCTGTGAGATAATGGGTCCCCAAGGCACCCCAGACTAACACCTCCCACCCTAAATATCAGCTCTTTCAGCAGGTCAGGACTGTAAGAAACCAGAAGCAGAAACATCTCAAGGCTGGAACAGGTGTTACTTGGTCACACAAGTAAGGAAACACCAGTTAAGTATTGTCTCACTTCAAAAACAAGAAAAATAAATCACCAAAAACCTTGAGGAATGAAGCCAAGGGCAACACGAGGAGATTCAAAAGCTGGTAAAAGGTTAAGACTTTCTTTTGTCCCCTCAGAAAATCTGGTTTTGCTCTTAAAGAACAGAGAAAGTCTTGGAATAAAGAAATAGATGTCCCAAGACAATGAAAAGTACCACTCCTTTCAACAGCAGGACAGAAGTTCTACCACACAGGAAGGAAATAAGCAGAATATAAAACAGCTTTTTATGTATGGAACAGCCTGTCTGGACGTTTCAAAGTTGTTGCAAGCTCTCCCCACGGAACTCAATAGGTTTGGCAGCCATAGTTTGGATAAGGCTACAGAATTTATCCCAGAGATCCTTTCCAGCAGCCAAATCTCTCACTGCATCCCTTTAAAAAAGCACTCACGGTCACCCCCTGAAGCAAGGTGACAGAACACAAGGCCTTGCACACCGAGGAAGGGAGAAGGCAGCACCACACCTGTGCTGCCACCTCCCCTGTGCCTTCCCCAGCGGGATGGTCACCCCCAGGGCCCAAAGCTATGCTGGAAACGTGCACAAGCTCATTTCCAAGTAATGCTTTCATCCTGATTTGCCTGCTGCCTCCTCAGGTTACTTTAAGGAGACTTCCAGCTGCTCAGAACAGGAACACTCATGGATGGTCCTGTTGCCAGTAAGAAATTCCAGCACAAGGAAACCCTGCAGGTGCCAGGGGAACCCAGAATGAACAGCCCAGCCAAGGATTCAGGGAGATGAGAGCAGAGTTTGTGCATGGAATGGGAAAGCTGCAGTATTTATAGCAGTTCTGAGGCAGAAGTGTTTGGAGCAGGTACAATTCTGCCTCCCAAGAGTGGGGCCCTCTGGTTCTACATTTGTACAGAACCTCCCAGGTGGCTCTTTGACCACACCAGGTCTGGCCAAAAGCCTCCCTAGTGCAGGTACCCAAGGGCTGATAAGACCACGTGGAGCAGCTCAGAGAGAACATCCACCCAGTGGCCAGAGCAGCCCAGGATGCTCCACCACAATGCTGCCCTGGTCTACCTGTTCCATTTTTCTTGGAGGAAAACTATACCCTCAAGAAAAGATTGCAGCAGAGAGGGATGCTGTTGCCACAGGTATTAATTACAGATTGCTTTAAACCTTAAATTGCTCTTGCAACACAGCAGCAACACATGGCTGCACAAGTGGTACTTGAGCATCTTCTCAAGAGGCAGAGATTGCTTGGGATTGCCAATAAGAACATGGGAACGTGCACCGACCCGTCCTGCCATCTCCCCACACACCTTGGTGAGAATCACAGCAGCCTGTGAAGGCCTTCAGTGAAGGAAATAACACCAGGAAAAAAAGCTGAAGGCTGCCAGCATCCCTCCTGCTAGGGCAAGTCTAGGCCAGCAGCAGCTTAAGCAGATCTAACAAAGACTGACTGACCTTTAACAAATCAACACCCATAAATACCAAAGACTGCAGTGTCCAACAGCAGAGGTGAGCCAGCACAGCACAGAAAGAAAGGGAAAAGCACGTTGGATTAGTGTTCACTCAAGAGCTTCTGCACCACACAAGCACCTGGGTGCTGGCAGTTTCTGAGGATTAGGGTTTCTGCTCAGCTCAGCACTGTGCAGCTCAGCAGTTCTCCCTGTGGTTTGTCTCAGTCCCTGTTCACCTGAGCCCACTGGACCATATCTGAAGTGCAGCCGTTTCCCCTCTCAGGAGGAACAAGTGTCCAGCTCAGGACTGTGACTCCAACAGGACCAGGACAGAACAGTGGTCAGCCCCAGCAGTCAGCTCATGACAGATGCCTCTGTGCCTGCTGGATTGTGCTAGAGAAGGACTCTTATTGCAGATCAGAACTGTCTCTTCCTGGCAAGAAGTACTGTGAGACAATAGCAAGGTTACTGTGACCAGACCTTAATGGGAGTAGTATTATTTAAGCCACTGAGGCAGAAAACTCCAGTTGTGTGCCTGTATAAATCCCTAAATAATCTGTCTTCATTGCACATGATTAGGTGTCCATTTCTTGTGTTTCAGAATCCTGATTGTAGCTGGATATGCTCCAGTTCAGAGCAGCATGAGGCCTCCCTGCTCTAAGGCTGTGTGTAGTAAGGCTTGACTTGGAACTACACTTCATAGGGGGGTTAAAACCACCACAATGTTGCTTTCAAGGACACCTCGTTGATAAGGCAGTTCTGGATTCAGGCAGTTTGAGTGCACAAAGCCACCAGCTGTCACCGTGTCCTCCCACCTCAGCTTCCCAAGTCTCTTTCCCAGTCAAAGGAGTGCAAACTGCCAGGTGACCTTCACCAGAAAGTGATGCAATCTTCTTCTTCTTCACACGCCTCAGGGATGGCCAAGTGCAGACACAAGAGAGGAGAATCCAGAATCCACTTGAATGGCAGAATGGGTGACTTCACTGGAATACATTCTATTCACAGGAGGAAGATCCTTCTATCCTCACCCACCAAAATTCACTGGACTTAAGTCTGTCCTTTCCCCATCAGAAGTTACTCCGTGTGTTACTTCCACGATACAGGAGTCCATCCCTTCAGGGATATGCAGACAGAAGGTTTCTTTCTCCCCAAACTCAAAGTCATTAAAAAAAGATACAAAGAACTGCTTTTGGCAGCAAAGAGGCATTTGAGCTGTGGAAAAATCTGGAGTGCAGGACCCAAGTAGATAGGGAAGTAATCAGTCCTTGACCTAATAATAAATAGAGTAGAAGTCTTCAAGGTGGCCAGTAGTTCTAACAAAACCTGAAGTCTTGCAGAGACCAGTAGGAGCTTTAGTGCAGCACACTGCAAGGGGCCATCTCCCAAGATCCACTGCCACACAGTTCTCTGACACCTTTTGTTAGGCCCATGGACTATTTGGAATCTTGAAGTTCCTTTGCCTTCTTCAAAATCAGATGAACATCAGAGATAGGATAATCCTATGGCAAAGGAGCAAAGGCAATTCAGTGACTTCCCAGCATTCTCGATACAGATCGTTTTATTTAAGCAAGGCAAACCTTGACAACAAAGTTCTTGGCCTATTATAACACACAGCCACGTTCAGTTACTCCTTTAACAGCTACAGTTTCCTGTTTTGTAACTGATCAAACTTCAACACCCTTCCAGAAGGTTTGTTGTTTTTTTTTCACTTTGTCCTCCAAGGGCACAGTAACCTGGCCTGACACAGGGCTCTGTCTCATGCCAGAGAGCCTTATCAAAGCCAGTATCTGGCACAGCCCAAAGCAGGAACTGGCAGAACGCGAGATATCCAACTGTGCATTGCAGGCGTTTCCAACCTAAGGCTCTCACAGATCTCAGAACTGAACAAAACCCTCTGGCCAAAAAGTTTAGCAGTGTTACATAAGATTTCACATCTTTGCTTGAAATGATTAAATTTTGTTTCTGCAAACCAAAGGAACATTAGAAACCTCCAATCTATGATAATTTCTCTGTAGGGTAGAAAGGGTGCATGTGCTAAAGACTCCCACTGATCCCTGCAGATTTTCCTTCAAGCAAACATCACAAATGTGGTACTTGTCTTGAACCAGGCATACTCTCCCACCCTCTCACATACTGTCATCCTCTCTCACAGCACTATTTTAAGACTTTTCCAATTGCTCTCTGCACCCACTCTATTTAATTCTTACCTGTAGCAGCCTCATGTTCAGAGTGAAGTCTCCTTCCAGCAACTGATCCCGGATGAGTCTGAAAGACGGAAATTATTCCAGCTACTTTTGACTGTTTACAAAGAAACTTTAAACCCGATAACCTCTTCACCAGATGCCCTAACACGTGCCTAGAGAAGACTCCTGGATCCATGGAAGAGAAGAAGAGGAAGGCTGTGTGTGTGTACTTACGTCAGCATGGCACAACAGACGAGCAGGAGGAAATCGAAGCGCTTGTCGTCAGCAAAGAGGGAGTCCCAGATGCGGATGACATCTGGCAGCAGGAACTCTTGGGACAAGAGCAACGTCAGCCAGCGGAAGGCAAAGAACTGGGGTTTGATGTTCTGTTCTTGCTGTCAGACAGGCACCAGGCAAACAATGAGTACGTGCTCCTGGTCAGCTCCCTACAGGCAAGAGATGCACCCCATGTTTCCATCCCTGTCTCCTCCCCAGTGCTGCTCTAAGCTCCCAGCTCATCCTGCAGCAGCAGGAAAACCTTTGCATCCTTTGGAGACTCTCCCATTCAACCCTGACTGAGAGATTTTCAGTGCAGCCACACTCCACACCTCCAGCCAAGTCAGAAAATGCTCCTCTACCCATCCACAACATGGAGTAAAGGAAGCTTTTCTCCCTAAAGGCTCTATTGTGTTCTGTTAAACCTGCCAAGTAATTTTAAAGTTCCCATTTCAACAGTATTTTATCTGCAAAGCTGCAGCCCTCCCCCACTAGCACAGGCACTGTTTGTCAGGATTTCCTCTCCTTTCCAGAACCCTTGTATTTATGAAAAGCTTTACTATTCACAAAGATAAACAAAGATGGAACAGAGTTCACACCGATAGGTGGTAAAACATGCTGTAAGCACCTTTAGCCTGAAGTTTTCCTGTTTTCTGATGTTAAATCCAACATAGCCTAAGTTTAACCAAGGTCAAACAAGCTCAGGATTCTGCTGATATTCTTAAGGACCAGCTGCTGCATGGCCAAGACCATTTCCTGCCAGCCAAACATTAAGCAGTTTTTCTCCCCAGTGGATCTGTACCAGCCAGCACTCTGGGCTGTGTCACTGTGTGGACAAACCCTCTTCTGGATTATAGAAGAAACATATCCTGACTTTTCTAGACGGAAAAAGACTTCAGTGTAATTTGGTCAAGGTTGCAGTAACAAGAATAGCTTTCCCTTCCAGTCTCCTTGCACTTTCACACCAAATGGACTATCAGACCGGAGATGTTTGTAATGAAAGCTGCCTTCTATGTGTTCTACAAAACTCACACAAACCCAAAGCAGCTGAAAACCTTTGAATGAAAGGGAACAGTATAATTTGGCCAGTGGGATCATCCAACTCACTGGATTTCACTTCTCCTTTGGAATGTGCTCCATGGAGTTTAAGTCAGTGCTGTCAGGGCAGCCAGTGGCAATAGAAGTGTGTGTGTGCAGTGTGGGGGATGTTTTTTATTTTGTTCTTAAAAGCAGAAGCAATTTCTGTAGCCTGGAATGCTGAAGAGCTCTACAGCAAAACTCATGTTTTGATGTCTACGAGAGAGTAAAAACTCTAGCTCCAGCTCCGCAGGTGACCAAGGATCATGGCCAAGCCCCTTCAGCCTCCCAGCTGGCAGCTGTGCAACAACCACAGTTTGCTTTCAGAGGCAGGCAGGGGAGGAAGCTTTGCTGTGTCAGCTCACTCTGGGCTCACTCTCAGGAGAGGCTGTTTCAGCTCTCAGGTAAGAGTCTCTGCCCCACAGGCAAAGCCTTTCATACACTCTGTGTTCTACTCAAGCAGTTTAACAAAACCAACATTCACGTGCACTGTTAAGCCACTTCTCGCATCCCACCCAAGACCCAGAGAAACACCTGGCTCCTCACCAGTTTCAAATACAGCTCCACATCTTTTTCCTTCAGGGTGGAGTACACCTTCTCCATTTTGTAGGTAATACCACACTGAGAATCATCCAGGCTCTTAATGAAGTTGTCCCGAATTTCAGCCATTAGATTGGTAAAGCAGAAAAATGTATCTGCTTCAGCATGTTCTGGGGAAAGAAAAGAAGAACATGGGAGAATAGAGGAAGCCTCACTGAGAGAGGAACAGACCTGTAAAATTGTCCTTGTTCCATAATCTGGTTGCTGTATTGGATCTGAGGAGTAGATCCCACCAGATCTTGACTTGCTTGGTCTGGGTCAAAACTAAACAATCTTTTTTTTAGGTTTTTTTCTAAACTAGAAACATCTACATAGCCACAGCAGATACTAACCCTGTGTCCAACACAAGGTCTTCGTGACATGAGGTCACAAAACAGTTATCTATGCACAAGAACATAATCTGCCACCAGCACACACCCTCAGAGCTCCTGTGAAGCAGAAGCAACAGGCAAAGTCCTCCCTTTCAATTTTTTCCTTACCATCTATATAAAGTACAAGGAAACAAGAGCTTCTAAGGGAATTTTGTTTAATAAATAAACAAAAAATGCTCAAAAATCCTCACTTCCCATGTCCTCACCACTCCCAGCCCATTCAGCTCCCACCAATTCCCCAAAACTCCTCAAGCCATGCAGAGAAGTCGCAGTACCACGGCCACTGCTGAGCAGTCAAAAGGCTTCCTCACCTTTCCATTCACTGTTAGGGTCTGTAGCAAAGGTGTAGTAAAGAGGCCCCACGATTTCATTCATGCCCTGGACATAGGCTATCCCGGGGTTCAGCTTGGCATAGATGAACAGGATCCTCTCCACCACTTCCCAGTGAGCTTCACAGCCGTTGGGCAGAACTTCGTACTCGCTCAGAGAGCTGGGGGCGCTTTTAAGAGGGGAGCTCACCTGGAAAACAAGGCTGAATCAGGACAACCAAGGGGCACAGATCCCTTAGCACATGTGCCAAGCTTGGCTTTTAACACACATAGGCCCCCCACAAGATCTGGGCTGTTTATACCACATAAGCCAAGACAAGCAGCTCCGGGAGCACACAGGCAGAGAAGTCCTGGTGCTGGCTGTCCCTGAAGAACAAAGTCTGTGCAGCAATGCACAGTTCCTTCTGAATCATTGCACCACATGATCTCACACAGTAAAAACCACAGCAGTTCCACTTCTTTGTCAGTAGTACGAGGGAAGGGTATTGAGAGTTGTGGGAGAAACCACCTTCCCCGATAGCACGTGTGCTGTAACACTCACAAAAGGGGAAAGAGACTGCACATTTTAACAGCTACTCTGCTCTTCTCCTAATCCCAGGTCTGAGATCCAGTTCTGGAGGACTATGGAAATTTGTAATAAATTCATAGTAAATTAACTCTTCAGTGTTTTGTTGCCATACAGGAACACATATGTCAGGCATAAAATAACTTGTGACTACAAATTCTACCAGAAGTCAGGTAAAAACAGTCCTTAAAATTAAATACACCTATAATTCCCTACAGTCTGTCAGGCACTTCAACTGATTCCACCATGTCCAGCCCCCAGAATGCTGAGTATCTGTTGGGGTGTTTCCTTAATTCCACTGCACAAGCAGAAAGCAAAACAGAGAACAGCCCAGGAATCGCCCTTCCCTTTCCCAACCTGAGACCTTGCCCTGTGACAAGGACAGCCCCAACCCAGAGCTCACATTTGTCACCCCACTGCGGTTTCGTGCCACCGTCTGCGACTTGAGCGTGGTCTGCTCCACGCGCCTGCGCAGCGTCTCAAACTCGTTCTGGGGGTCCAGGATCAGCAGGCAGGGATAATCCGTGGGGCGCTGGAAAAACGCCATGTCAGGGTACAGCCTCCTAGGATGGACACAGCAGGAAATCAGGGACAAGAAGGAAGTTCGTGCCCCATGTTGAGTGAGAGGTTTAATATTAAACTTCCTTTTCAAAGTACAATTTGTTGACCAAAGCGCCCGGGTTCAGAATCTGAGTGGTTGTGCCTCACACACCTGACATCTTTGTCTATCTGGAGGAGCACTTCATTATCCTTGAAGTAAGTGTTCCATCGACTGTCTGGGTTTGGATTGAGAGGCTGAAGAGAGAAACAACAGAAACAGAACAAGCGTGTTTCACACATATCAATATCCTCAGTAAACATACAGTGATTTAACATTTCTGCTGTCACTCTGCCATCAGCACAATCCGAGCACATCAGGGTCATTTTTTCTCTCACATTTTGGTCCTTTTCACTCATCTCTTCAAGAGTTTTTTTCCAAATCAGGTTTTTTTTTCCTTCTGTTAACAAGGAAAAAAAACTGACTGCAGCTCCAAACCTGTACCATGGAGATGGTATTTAGACTTGGGGTAAGAGTTATCCACCCACCCAGCACTTTGATGTTGTGGTTCTTCTCTCCACACCAAGATCCACACAAAGTTAACAACTAACCAAGGAAAAAACAACAAGCTACATTCCAAGGGATTCAGAGATCACTGTGACCTGCCTGTGTGGTTTTACAGACATGCCAATTTTACACCACCAAGGCTGCAGAGATCACAGTGGGGCAGGTGACTGCAGGGGAGTGAACGCTCAGAATGGTCATGGGAGCAGCTGTATCATTTTACAGTCTCTTCTGATCAGTTACTTCACTCACTCCTCCCACACACACACTCCTAACAGCACTTTCAGAGAAGGAGAAAGCCAAGGCATGCAGGAAATAGTCTGTTAAAAAAAAAAAACAACCCAGCAGCATTATCAGAAATAATCAACTCTCCCGCCTTCCACACCACAGCCCAGCCTGACTCTCCTGCTTCTTTTCTATCCTCTGCTCTGAAACCACTCATGGACCCAAATTCCCAGGGGAGCATCTCATGGCTCCAGGAACCTCTTGTGAGCCTCTCCCTCTCCCTAGGAGACCCATGGGCTGGGCATGCAGCCCCAAAGGGCAGGAGGAGGGAAGTGCACAGCTGGAAACAGCTCTCTACAGAGCTGTTGGTGCTTTGCCAGTAAAACACATTCAAGGCAAGCACAACAAAAGTGCCAGGCTGGCATCTGGGAACCATCTCCCCCCTTGGCAGGGCAGAAGAGTTGGGAACAGAGCCAGAAGCAGCCCAGGGGGCCAGAAACTCCCCAAGGAATTTTCTGCAGCACAAAGGCTTAACAACACTTACATGATCCTCTAAGGTCACATCTTCCCGGGAAACACCCAGGTTGGCCTTGGCAATCCCAGGCTGGATAATCATTTCTTTTAGGAACTGGGAATACAGATCCCTTAAAGAAGAAAAGAGGAATTTGAAATGAGAAAGATAAGGTCAAGGTGAGCACACAGACAGAGCTCAAACAGATGTTTCTGCCCCACTCTGCTCAGCTAGAAGGCATCTGATTTTCTCTTCAGTGTAATTGAAGGGGTCAGTCCACCAGGCAGAAGGGAGAACAGCACATTACACACAAGAACAATTTGTTTTATGAAAGTACTTAATTATTTAAAGCCTATTCTTCTTCTCTGCAGATATCTTTGAAAATAAAGGGACAAGTACCAACAGCCTCACCTCTGTTTCTTCAGCAAAGAGCTCCATAAGGCTTTCTCTAAAGGGAGGTAGTTCAGGAGTATCTGCACAGGAAACAGATGAACAAGAATTAGTATTCTATGAGCTGTTACACCTGCAAGATGAGCAAAGCAAACCCAGTGGCTCAAACTGGCTCTTGGAAAATACTGGGATTTCTCTCCAGGAAGCCAAATACTTTGCTAAGCAACAGTCAGGAATATTTCAGGGACTGGCTTTCCACACAGAACTATTTGTAGGACTGATCAATAGCTAACCTGACCAAAATGCACTGCTTGCTTAAAACTGAGGCTGTTCACATGCAAAGTGCTGATCTCTACAAATTACTGCTGACTTCTAGAGGCTTTTAAGCTCTGGCTTTATTGTTTGTTTACAACTTCAACCGCCAAAAAAGCACTATGTGTACTTAATCAACCCAAAGCATCACTCCCAAGAAAGAAAAGCGCCGCAAGCAAAACCCACCTTCCAGCACAGGCAGCGCAGCCCACCATCAAAGGGAATTCCTGTGGAACACCGGGCAGAAAAATAACCACGTTAGCCCATCTCTCATCGCGGCTTGCTGATGTCACCTCACAAACAGGCCTGGCAACACTTTTCCTCCCCGAGGGGCACGGGGAGAAAGCACGAAGCTTCCCCAGGGACACTGCTGGGGCTGTCCAAGGGGTGATCTCCCAGGGGACAGCCCGAGCCAGGCGGCACCAGCCCGGGGCGCCGCCGTGCCCGGAGCCCCCTCCCCGGCCCGGGGCGCCGCCGTGCCTGGAGCCCCCTCCCTAGCCCGGGCCGGTCCCCGCAGCACTCACCGCTGAAGCACAGCTCGCGGAGCTTGCTCAGAGCCACCGTGGGTTCGCCGAGCACCTCCTGGAAGTCCGCGATCCTGAGGGGAGCGAAGCCGCGGGCGACATCAGGGTTGGTACAGGCAACCCGCGACCCCCCAGAGCCCCCAACCCCCCAGAGCTCCCAATTCTCGAGAGCCCCCAGCACGTGCAGCGCAGCCCCGGCAGGGTGGGGAGGGGAAGGACCCCCGTCCCTACAGAGACCCCGACACCAACCTGCTCTGGTGCAGCCGCGACATGGCGGCCCCGGCGCCCCTTCCCCGCGCGCCGCATAAACGCTCCGGCTGGAAACGCTGCCCGGGGAGGGGGATGCGGGACGGGCCCCGCCCTGCGGGGGCGTGTCGGAGCCGCCCGCTCCACACGGACCCTTCCCTGCGCTAAGCCCCGCCCCGCGCGCCCCAGGGCGCCTTTCCTGAGCGCCTGGCCCCGCCCCCTCCGAACAAAGCCCCGCCCCCTCAGTTCCGCCCATTGCACCAAGCCCCGCCCCCGCTGCTTCACAGGCCGGTAAGCCCCGCCCCCTGTCCTCCTCGGGGCGCTCCCGGAGCCCCGCGGGCCCGGTCCCTGCCCTATCCCGGCTCCCCGCGCCCCTCGGCCTGCGGGACACGGCGTGGGTCCCTCCCCAGGCACCAAGCGCCAGGAGAGCCCCCGCGGGCTGGAGCAGCCGGTCCCCCGAGCACTGAGGAGACACGCGGGGTGGTCGCGCTGTCCCGGGCACGTTGCGGCCCATGCCAATGGCAACCGTGAGCGGGGCTCGTGGGAATGGCCCCGCTCAGTGAGGAGGCGCGGCGGGACCTTGGCTCTGCGGCGGCGGCAGCCGCAGCTCCTGAGCGAGGGACAGCCCGGGCTGCGCCGACCTGTCCCGGGGAGGCCCTGCCGGGACACCGCGGCCAAGCTCTGCCCCGCGCGGTGACGTCAGCGCCTCCGCCGCGTGGCGTCACGGCTCTGTGACGTCACTGAACGTCCCCGTCCCCGCCGGGTCCCCGCTGACCGAGCGTTCCGGCCGGGCCGGTGTTTCCGGGGAAGGACTCGCTGGCGCTTCCGGCGCGGGCGGAGGAAGTGACGGCGGGTTTGTTGACAGCGGAGGCTGCGGCGGGGGGAGCGGGCCCGAGCAGGACGCGGACCCCGGCCCGCCCCGGGGAGCCGGGACCAGCCGGGACCAGTCCCCCATGGCGCCAGGTGAGTACCGGTGCCCCCCTCCCCAGCCCGACCTGGGGCAACAGGCCTGCCCGCCCGGGCGGGGGGAGGAACCGCCGCCCCCGGCAGTGCCGGACAGTGCCCCCGGCGCAGTCCCCATCCCCTCCCCGGGACTGCCGGGAGCAGCCGGGCCCCGCCGGACGGGGTTCCGGCCCGCGGCAGCAGCTCCGGTGCTGCACGGCGAGGTGACCTCTGAGTGCCTCGGGGACGAGGGAGGGCTCGGGTTCGGGGCCAGCGCTGCCCGCGGGGTTCACAGAGACCATCGCGGGCTGATGGAGCCTCAGCGCCCAGAGAGCCGTGACCAGAGACTCCGGGTAGGGTTCTTGGGCAGGTGATCTATGGAATGAAAATCCGTGATGAAATTTAATTCAGTGAGCTGAAGGAACATCTTTACTGCAGGCAGGTAAAGATCAACGCATTCCCCGACGAGTGCGAGCCGTCTCATTTAGGATGTCAGCCTGGCTGCCTGACAAGTTTGGGAGTTGCAGGCTTTGCTGGGACAGAGGAGAGTTCCATCTTCTCCTACTTCACTTTCCCTAGTGTCAGAAGGGATCGTGTTTCCCCACAGAGGCAGCAATGACCCATCAATTAATGAAATCACAGTGATTTACAGCTGCAGGATGCCAGCTAAAGTGACAGTGCAGTTTCCCTTCAGAGCATAACCTGTGCCAAACTCTGCATTTACATTACATTTGTAATTCTGAAGTCGCTGTAATCAGCTCATGTCAGTGCATATTGTTTGCCCTCTCCTTGGATGAGTCCCTGATGCTGGAACAGTCAGCTTTGCCAATCATTTTTGTAGCAACAGCGTAAACGTTGTGTGGTTGGCGTGGAGCCACGGTGAGTCAGGCTTGGCTTGGCTCCGGGCACTGCCTGGAGAGAGGCTGCCAGAGATGATGGGTCTGAAGTCCAAGGGAGAGGATATTGGCACTGGCAGCCCCAGGAGAGGTCCCCAGCCTCACATGCCAGTGCAGCAGGTAATGCTGTAACAGTGCAGATGCAGCCTGGAAAGAAGCAATATTTGCAAAGAGCCCGGGGGGTCCTGGATGCTGGGGAGGGGATAAGTAGAGCTGCCTGTGCTATTCCTGGTTTTGGGTCCGTGGATGGCAGGAGGGTGCTGTTACTGCACATGTGCCCGTGGAAAGGGCTTTTGTGTGCCTGCTCCCAAGGCTCTGAGGAACTCAGTTCCTTAGTGCACTAAGATGGAAGCAAATCTGTCAGAGAAATAAATTGGAAAAAATACTGGCAGCTGAAGCTGGTCACTTTTCAGTTCTTGCTCTTGAATTTTCAGCATCTTTCATGCATTTGTCTTTACCAAAACCCACATGGCACCAGGCAGCTCATTACTGGAAAAGCACTGGGGGCAGTCACTAGGCAGCTTCATCCTGTGTGAAGCTTCCTGAGGAGAACAGTTAGACAAATGTTAATGATTTTCCAGCCTCTCCAGTTCTTTTCTTTTTGTCACACATGGAAGTTAGGACTAGAGACAATATTGATCAGGGCAGCTATTGGCATTTTTACTTCCCTCTCTGCTGCTGAGGTGTCATGTCTTCAGTCTAAGGCGAGAGAGGCCAGCTTGTGTTGTGTCCTGGAGAAAAGGTCACAGCAGCTGCTCAGATAGCTGTGATAAATCAGGAGAATGAAAGCTTTTCTTTGCTCCTATTTCAGTGGGACAGTTGAACTATTCTTGATATTAAACTTCTGCATGGGATTGTGTTGGTGGATCACGGGGAGCTCAGAAGTTAAAAGGCAGCTGATTTCTTCAGGGCTGAGATCAACCAGCTGCATTGTGCTGGTCTCAGCAGAGAGGGAACAGAGGCTTGTCAGAGCCACAGGAAGGCAGTCCTTGCCCTCTGGTGCTCTGAGCTGCTTGGCCAAGTCCCAAGCACTGGCCGTTTCCAGCTGCACGTGACAATAGGTTGTCAATGGGAATTTGTTTTCGAGTTCTCTGGCCGTCGGTAGTAAACAGTGGAAGAACACTGACTGCAGGGACCTCCTGTCTGATGGCACAGGGGAACTGGTAGGGACAGCAGAACACGCTCCCCAGCTGGTTCAGATCTTCCTGTTGATCTTGCCTTTCTGGAAAGATTCTCTCCAGCACGCTTCAGGCAAAATCTGCGAGAGGGACTTGTTCTGGAGGTGAGGCCGATTCATCTCCAAAGCAGACACAGGACAGCTTCCTCCCACCTTCATTCCCTTTGCCAGGACCTCCCAGCCATGGAGACAGTACTGTGCACTCAGTGGCACATTTCAGCCTTGACTTCTCACCTTAGTTAACTCCAAAGGTGAGAACTGTGGATTGTGGAGCTCCTCCTTTATCAAAGTGAAAACTCTCAATTTTTGTTGATTGGACCTCATGCACCTCAATGGAGCTATTGTGGCACTATTGAAAAGTCTCAGTTTTATGTTCTTGTAACCCCCTGTCAGCACTCAGTGACCAAAGGAGCAACTTCCTCCCTTAACATCATGATTGGAGAGAGTTTAAAGTATAGTTTGTATGATTGCTGAAGTTTTGGGGATTTTTGCCTCAGCATTACCTTTTAGAGTGATTAAGCTGAGGAATGGGAGTTAAACTCTTCTTTCTTGTACTGATACCATAGGAGTGAAGGAAAGAGAGCAGCAGAGGCTTTAGAGAAGCAGAGAGATGGTGACACACAAGTGTCCTGCTGCAGGATAAAGATTAGAAACAGAATATGGTTCAGGACATTTTGCAACAACTTCTCCAGCAATGGCTGCTCAGCTGTGGTGCAGAGAATAACAACTACCTCCACAGCATCAGTGTTTTCAGGGCCAGCAGGGACAGACTTTTGATAAGATACAGGTTTTATATCAAAAATAAACATTTCAACGCAATTTTTTGTGTCTGTGGAAATATTTAGAAAAGTTTAGGTTTGCTTGTAATGTGATTTGACCCTTTGAAAGTGAAATGTCACTGCTGGTCTTCAAGCTAGCTTCTCTGATAGGTCCCTTGGGACCCCACTGAGCAAGTCTTGATACCAGAGCAGTCAGGTCATTTCAAATCTGAAAACAGAAATAGCTTCCCCCAGTTGTCTGCCTCATCCATCCTTTATCCTGTTCTAAAAATGAAGAAGGGCAAAAGCACTTTGTCTTTTTCCAGTTTAGTCACTCTTTGTGACAGATTTGGGGTGGTGAGGGTGAGCTGGATGTAGAGGTGTCCAGCACAGTCACAGTCTCGCCTTTACACTGCACTCAGGCGGATCCCAGACCACTCTGTGTTTCCCTCTGCCTTCTGATCCACTTCACGCTCTCGTTCAAGGATTTGCATGAAGCTTCTGGCTTGGCACTACAGAGAAACACTGAACTTGAAAATGAAACTTGACTTGGAATGTTGGCAAATAGAATGACAGGCAGGAGATGCAGGGCCACAGATCCCACCAGTGCCTTACAAAGGATTATGCTGACAGTAAATGTTCTGCTGGTTTATCCAACCCACCCTGAAGGAAACCAAGCAATGTGGCTTCTACCACTTCCCTTTCCAAGGGCCTTTGTCAGCCAGATAACCCTGCAATGAGGAAACATTTTGCTATGTAGCCTCATTTCCAAACACATCACTAACTCATTCCCACAGTATCCCCTTGGAGTAGGAATATCAAGGAATTAAGGGAACACTGCCAGAGAGGCCAAACTGCTGCAGGTCCTTTCGAGGTCAGCAAGTGATGAGCTGTAAATACAATATCCTGCTGCTGTGACAGCTTTGTGGGACACTTGCAGTTGTGCCTTTCTCAATGTATCTTTTTTCCCTTCTCTGCTTATAGCTATCCTGATGGCCCCATAAATTCATCCCAGGACTTCATCTGAGGGAAGGATCTCCTGCATCAAACACTTCCTTCTGCTCTTCCCCTTCCCATAATTTCCCTCAAGATGGCATCTGACAGTCCTGAGTCTCTGATGACCTTGTGCACTGATTACTGCCTTCGCAACCTGGAGGGGACTCTCTGCTACCTCCTGGACAACGAAACGCTGCGGCTCCACCCCGACATCTTCCTGCCAAGCGAGATCTGTGACAAGCTTGTCAATGAGTACGTTTCAGGCCTGGTTTGGGAAGAGCTGGGAGCTCAGAGAAGGGGGAGTATAGTTCTCCAGCTGATCATATGGGCAAATAAGGGTTTGCACGAACTTCAGAAGGAAGTGTTCCCTTTTGTACTGCTATCATTCTAATTTCTGTGGTAGTCACCCTTTCTAAGTTAGTCAGAGCTCAACGTGATGCTGTGAAAAGGGAAATGAAAAGAGTAAACCCAGAGTGAAACAGTCACTGCTTCTTCCTAGAATGTCAGTGAGCAACAAAGAAGCCTTCCCATTTCCTATCACTGAAGCATTACAACACTCTGTCCAAGCAGAGAAATTAGAGTCCAAAGTGCTAACAGATGTTAAATTTTAAGGCTGCTGCTCCCATAGTTTTATAAAGCAGCTTGTTTCCAGGGATTTATGTAATTTGGATGTCACAGTCTCTCTTGGCTGAACTTGTGCTCACAAAGTCTGGCAGAGAATTCTGGCCAGCTAATTTTCTGAAAAATGGGGGGGAAAAAAATCAAATTACTAAGTTTAAACAGCTAGGGAAAAAATTCCTGGAGTCTGTGCTTGCCAGAATCCAGTTTGCTCACACACTGAGTCCTGCACAAATCTTTGCCCAAGATTTTCCTAGGGATCATTGGTTCTGTGCCATAAGAGGTGGGTGAGCTGCTTTGCCCCAAAGGCTGATCTGGGTGATACTGGGAGGGGGTGGGTTGGTGTGTGCTCACAACTCTCTCACACTTCCTTGTCACCAGTGCAGGTTCCAGAGCTGTGGCTGAGCCTGTGCTGTGCTAACACCATTGCCCCACACAGGTACGTGGAGCTGGTGAAGACAGACAGCATCTTTGAACCCCATGAAAGCTTCTTCACCCTCTTCTCAGACCCACGGAGCACCAGGCTAGCTCGGATCCACCTGCGGGAACACATTGTGCAGGACCAGGACCTGGAGGCCATCAGGAAGCAGGTAGGGTTGCTTGGACTAACCTCAGCTTCTTCCTTCTCAGCTCTCAAAGCCACTGTTGGGAATGGCATAGGACACTGGTCAAGGTGGGTGATACATGATTTCAGGCTGTCCCAGTGGGAGGTGTGGGGCAAACAGGGTGGGCACTTTACCTGTGAAATATCTCTAACCGTGATTTCCCTTTTTTCAGGATCTTATTGAGCTGTACCTGACTAACTGTGAGAAGCTGACGGCCAAGAGCCTGCAAACCTTGGTGAGCTTCAGCCACACACTGATCTCCCTGAGCCTCTTTGGCTGCAGCAATATCTTCTACGAGGAGGAGAACCCTGGGGGCTGTGAGGACGACTGCCTGGTGAACCCCACCCGCCAGGTCTTGGTCAAGGACTTCACTTTTGAGGGTTTCAGCCGCCTGCGCATCCTGAACCTGGGCCGGCTGATCGAGGGGGTGAACGTGGAGACGCTGCTGCGGCCCCTGGCCTCTCTCGCAGCTCTCGACCTCTCTGGGATCCAGCTGAATGATGTGGCATTCCTGACCCAGTGGAAGGACAGTCTGGTTTCCTTAGTGCTTTACAACATGGACCTTTCAGAGGAGCACATCCAAGTGATTGCACAGCTTCGCAAGCTCAGGTCAGCAGATCTGTTCTTCCTTCTTTATTCTTCTCTAGCTCATAGGGAAAGGTCATTCAGGAATGGTCTTCTTGGAGATCTGCTCTTCCTTCTTTATCCTTCTCTAGCTCATAGGGAAAGGTCTTTCAGGAATGGTCTTCTTGCCTGCTGTCAGAGAGGCATTCACTGCTGGGTTCAGCTTACAAACCTTCCTGTGAACAGGCTCACTGATTGTACTTGTCACTGTACATATCTGACACGTCTAACAGCAGCCTGAATTTTGCTTGTAAGAAGGCACCACTTAGCAGAAACTTCCCATTGGAAAAACAAAAAACAACTTATATGTGACCCCATCACCCCACTTGGTGTGCAAGAGGTAGAAGACACTTTTGTGAGTGGGATGTTTCCTCCAGTCTTTGGTATGAGCCAGCAAAGTCTCTCTGTCCTGTAAAGAACCCCACTTGCACACAATGCTGGTCAGTTTTTCCCACCACTCCCTTAGCAGCAAGATTTCCTCAAAGGTTAAGCATTTAAATACCTGAAAGAAATCAGGATAATGTAATAGCCCGGGGTGGAAAAATTATAAGATGGGGGAAGCAGACAAAAACCTGTGCAACTTAATTTGTGGGATGAGGCAAGATAAGTTTCTGGGAATGCACAGATCTTCTGGTGCATCTAAATCTCCAGGTAGAAATGCTCAGGTGGCTGCTGTGATGGAGGTTGGAAAAGGCAGTTTCTGAGCCTGGAGCAATTTCCTTTGTGATGTGTGGGCTAGATGATTCACTGTGGTCCATTCCAAGTAGCCCTCTACCAAATACCTGTGTGCTTTGGTTAGACACAGGGCCAGCTGCTGCTGCCAGAACCTACAGAACCACATTCCTGTATCTTGGGAAGGAAATAATGGTAAATAATAATCACACTTGGCTCTGGCAGGGAGGGAGAAGCCCCAGCTAATGCTTTCCAGGCTGTGAGATGCTCTCTATCTCTTGCAGGCACCTGGATATCTCCCGAGACCATCTGTCCAGTTATTACAAGTTCAAGCTGACCCGGCGGGTTCTAAACTTGTTTGTGGAGAACCTGGTGAACCTCACTTCACTTGACATCTCAGGGCACACCATGCTGGAGAACTGCACTATCCCCAGCATGGAGGAGAAGATGGGCCAGACAAGGTAAGCAAACAGCAGTTACTGAGGTCTGCTTGGATGGATAGATCAGTCAAAGATGAACTAAGAACAATTCCCTCTTCTGAGTTCCCAAATTCTGTAGGTCTAATCAGTACTAAAAAGCAGGATACAACTCTTGCCAGGTTCCCCTGACAGTAGAGACTGGTGTGAGAATCAGCTGTGATTGCTGTATGCAACACATGTAAGGACTTGTAAGAGTAATAAAGAATTCATTCCATCTGCCTGCCATGCATATCTGAAGCATTTCAGTTCTTTTCCCCACACACATTCTCCCAGGGATCTTCTGCTGGATTTTTTTCTGAAAAGACTCCAAAGCCCGTTACACATTTCCTACACAGAATACTCTTATGCTTGTGGAAATCCAGGCTCTTCTGACAGAACGTTTATACACCGAGTCAATACATCAGCACTCATAGGAAGGCTGTGTGGTTTAGGAGTCTAAAGGAAAACCTTGGAATCTAAAGGCCTGTTTTAGATTTGACCTGAATACTGGGCAGATCAACCCTTGGAAATCCTGGTGCCCCTCAGCAGAGGCAGACCTAGAGGTCTGGTTTTCCACATCAGCCAAGAGCTCTGCCCTCCTATTAAGCACTTGCTGAACAGAATCAAAAAAGTGAGACAGTACTGGCTCCTTTTCACCAGAGCTGGTGAAAATGCACTGGCTCTTGGTCAATAAGGAACATGGCAGCCAAAACAGTGTTCTTGCATGCTAACAGAAACAGACTTAGCATGTTTATCACATTACACATGCATTGGACAAGTGAAATCTACAGCCCTTTAAGAGGAAATTTTCACCCCAACTAATGAATTTCCAGGACAGATTTTACCTGGGAAAGCTGCATCCTGTCTGCAGTAATTCTTTCTGCTGGTTCCATTCAGCATGTTCACCTTTCACTCAGGATCACCTGGGATGAATATTTAGAGTTATGTTCATAAGCAGCTGCCTGGTATAAAATGAAATGTAGCTTTGAAGCAGTACAGCAGAGTGAATGGAGGGCTGGCAGCCATCTCTGTGGCAGGAGACACCTGAAGAAACATGGTACCAACATGAGCAATCTCTTGTGTTTTCACCCCAGCATTGAGCCAGCAAAGAGCAGCATTGCTCCTTTCCGGGGTCTGAAACGACCGCTGCAGTTCTTGGGCCTTTTTGAAACATCCCTCTGCCGCCTGACCCATATTCCAGCCTACAAGGTAAGGAGGCTGCAGGAATATTGGCAGTAGGAACTTGTTAGAAGTTGAAAGAACATGAGAACCCTGGCTGCCAGAAGGGTGGAGTTCTTTGGGTCTTGGGTGTGACAGCTGAGCTCTGATATTTAAAGAACTACTTCATGATGCAAGAAAACTGCCAGAAAGCAAGACCTGTACCCCACATAGTTTTTATAAGGATTGAAAAACGTTGGAGGAAAGCATGGAGAAATCATCCTTCCTGGAGGATGTCTGTGACTACAGAAAAGGATTTAAGACAGTAGGAGTCCTATTTTTGAATAGCACCCCCCTGCCCCAAAGGTGCCCTTTCTCGTCCCTCTGGACTGAAAACAGACTCAACCTCTGTCTCATCCTGGGCTGAATCTACTCTCAGGGCAGAGGGAAGTTATACCCTTTGACCTTCCAGAGTTTCCTTCTCATGTTGGTTTTCCTCCTTCATAATTTCTCCCCTGACTCTTTTTGCTCTTCCATGCAGGTGAGTGGAGACAAGAACGAAGAGCAAGTCCTGAATGCCATCGAGGCTTACACCGAGCACCGGCCAGAGATCACCTCGCGGGCCATCAACCTGCTTTTCGACATTGCCCGCATCGAGCGCTGCAGCCAGCTGCTGAGAGCCCTCCAGGTAAGCCTTGGCCTCACCCTGGGAAGGGGAATTTTGCACTCCCAGTCTTTTTTTCCACCCAGGCCATTCCAGATGAAGTTCCAGTAGCGCAGTGGAACTGGGTACACCTTCATTTCCTAAGCATGTTCCTGCAATGCCTGGACCACACTTTCCTTGTGGGCTTCTAACAGTCACTCCCAAGAATCAGCAGCAAGTCTGTGGCACTGAAGCTCTGTGTTGTTTCTCTGCAGCTGGTGATCACAGCCCTCAAGTGCCACAAGGATGACAAAAACATCCAGGTGACGGGCAGCGCCGCGCTGTTCTACCTGACCAACTCCGAGTACCGCATGGAGCAGAGCGTGAAGCTGCGGCGCCAGGTCATCCAGGTGGTGCTCAATGGCATGGAGTCCTACCAGGAGGTCACAGTAAGAGCCCAGGCACCTTTGGTTCCCACAGTCCTCTTTCCCTGTATCAATTCTTTAGCCTGGTGTCAGCATTTGGGTTTCCTCTGCCTGCAGGGAGTTAAACAAGGCAGAGGAGTTACTGCCTGCCCATG
The DNA here is from genome assembly GCF_037042795.1 of Molothrus aeneus. NCBI lineage: Eukaryota > Metazoa > Chordata > Aves > Passeriformes > Icteridae > Molothrus > Molothrus aeneus. The sequence goes on along the minus strand of NC_089664.1, from coordinate 5,991,879 downwards.
TCTGCTCCTGGTCTCCACTCAGCAATGGGGATTACATGCAGGGTGCTCCTTTTTATCCATGAACAGTGGTCAAAGCATGTGTGTGACACACAGATACCCAGCACTGACTGTGGGGTGAAATTGTTGTGTGGGTAAAGGGCATGTTGAAAACAGAAAGAAACATCTCAAATCTCTGTACTGGAAGTCAGCTGTGTAGAGAGCCAATAGACAGTGAGGAACTGGCTTGGAAAGCAATGGGCCCTGGATAATTGGGTGGCCTTGTGAGACTGGAGTGATGGTCATGGAGCATGGCTAAAGCACAGCACAAGATCAGAGAACAGAAATCTCAGTAGTTGTAGTCAGACAAGAAGATGCTTTCAGTACCAAGCAGCAAAGAAACATGACATGGTGGGGTGCATGCTTTTGTAGCCACTTGGCCCAGTGTTTGCTTCCTTTTGCCCCAGGTGCAGCGGAACTGCTGCCTGACACTGTGTAACTTCAGCATTCCCGAGGAGCTGGAGTTCCAGTACCGCCGAGTGAACGAGCTGCTGCTCAACATCCTCAACCAGAGCCGGCAGGACGAGTCCATCCAGCGCATCGCTGTGCACCTCTGCAACGCCCTGGTCTGCCAGGTGGACAACGACCACAAAGAAGCTGTGGGCAAGATGGGGTTTGTCATGGTTGGTATGGTCCCAAGGTGTCTACTTATCCCTAACCCAGGGCAGGACAATTCCCTTACAGCTGTCCATCAAATGCCTCCAGCCATGATCCAACCTCACAATATCACAGAAGGGAACCAGTGACCCAGCAACGCTGAGCTCTCCTGGAACCCACCCCTTTACCTGCTTAGCAGCACTGGAGGTTATGATCTCAGAGACAGGCTGGTGTGAGGGCAGGAAAGCACTGTAACCTAAAACCTGACCTCACCAAATGAGGTTATTCCTAGATCTGGTACCACCTTGTGACTGTCTCCTTCTGCTTCTCCCCAAGTTTGCATCAATTTCCCAACTCAACCCCTATCCCCCACCTTTTCCAAGAACTGCAAAGGCTGTTGCTTTGGTGCAGTTATGGCCAGTTATCCCAGACCTTGTCATACAGCTCAAAACTGAGTCAACTGCAAATTCAACAGCTCAGGGATTGTGGCATATTTCAGCTTTGTGAATACTTACAGCTTGGAACATGACCCACTGGTTTAGAGAAAGATATATCAAGTAGGTTCTCTGCAAAATATCAAATTTGGCCATAACTGTTGTGATACTGCAGGGCTGGTTAAGTTTTAGGTCCATGATTTTTGAACTGTTTCTCACTCTTCCTCTTTCTTTGCCCACAGACAATGCTAAAGTTGATTCAGAAGAAGTTGGCTGATAAAACAGTGAGTGTTTCTCAAAGAAAAACATATACATGGAGTATTTTCTCTTCCATCTGACTTAGGCATGGAAATCAGCCCAGAGTGCCAACTCAGCTTCTCTAACAAACACAAGACATCTCAGCTGATGCTGCAGAATTTCTTGTTCCAGGGTGAGGGCAGGGGAATGTGACAGGGAGGCAAAAATGTTAAACAAAAAACCCACTTACTGACAAGTTGAAAGTGAACAACAAGGTTTTCTTACCTCTGAAGTCATCTAGGGTGATGCCAGAGAGGAAACAGGTGATTGGTTTGTACCAGGCTCCTGCATTAGCAAAGCTCTGATTCTGTCCTTTTCCCTATAGTGTGATCAGGTGATGGAGTTCTCCTGGAGTGCCCTCTGGAACATCACTGATGAGACCCCAGATAACTGTGAGATGTTCCTTAACTACAGTGGCATGAAACTGTTCTTGGAGTGCTTGAAAGTAAGTGTCTGATTGTCTCTGGAGAGATGCTGACAGGAGCAGTGGAGATGCAGGTGCCTGGGCAGGATCCCTGGCTCTGCTCCTCTCCAAGCATTACTTCCTACACTTCACAAACAAGAAAGAAAAATCTTGTGTAAGTTCTTCTTTCTCACATCATTCCACCCAGCCAGTAGAACAGAGAAACTGATAGTGAACACATCTTCCCCTTTGCCCATCTTTGCTCAGCCCCCTCAAGCAGAGCAGCAGTGAACAGTGGGCCTGGTTTTGATCCTCCCTTTTCACACATACCTTCAGCACCATTTGGCACCTGCCAAGGGGCCATTGCTGACTACCCAAAAATACTGAGCTTTTCTAGATGTGCTGTACAGCCTTTTCCCAGGGCTGCTTGTTCTCAGCATCACCAGAGTCCTACCTGTGTATAATCCTGTTCCTTGCCTGGCCAGGAGTTCCCAGAGAAACAGGAGCTGCACCGCAACATGCTGGGCCTCCTGGGCAATGTGGCAGAGGTGAAGGAGCTCCGGCCGCAGCTCATGACCTCCCAGTTCATCAGTGTGTTCAGGTGAGTGCCTGGATGGTCACCAGCTGGGTGATCATCTTCTCTTGAAACACCTGGAGACTTGTGAATCTTTACTGCATCAGCAGCTCTAAGTGATCTCTTCTGTCTTGGCAGCAACCTGCTGGAGAGCAAAGCTGATGGGATTGAGGTGTCATATAATGCCTGTGGAGTGCTCTCCCATATCATGTTTGATGGTTTAGAGGCCTGGGGGATCTGTGAGCCTCACAGAGAAGAAGTTGTGAAGAGGATGTGGGCAGCCATCCAGAGCTGGGATATCAACTCCAGGAGAAATATCAATTACAGGTGAGCAATGGAAAAGATTGGCCCACTCACACGGGAGCCAGAATTGTCAGAGGAAGGAAACACCAACAGAGAGAAAGGAAGAGAGAGAGCCTAGCATGGAGGCTCTGTTCAGAGTGAAGGAAAAACATCTTCAGGGACGTATTCTTTAGTGAGGATTTTACATCTTCCTTTGAAACATGTTACATAAGATGCTGAAATTAGACACCTTACCTGACAATTCCTATGGGAGAAGTTTGGCAGCCCAGCAGAATTTCTCCTGCAAGTTTCTGCTGAAATTGAGTAGTCCAGGAAAACCATGGTCTGTCTGGGACTGCCTAAGCATTTTCTCCTGATACTGCTGTCCTTTGCAATCTGTCTTTTAAGTCTGTTTGCTTCCCAAAGCCACATGCTTTCACTCTTCTCTGGGGCACAGGTACCAGAAATCCCTTCAAAGGTTAATACAATTGCTGGAATCCTCTAAACCCCTTCCTGTAAGAGGTTATCAGGTACTCAAAATTCCTTAGTGCTTGGCAGGGATCCAGAACTGGCATTCCAGTGCCTGTTTACAGTATGGACAGGATAGTATTGTTGTTAGAAGAAACACAGGAACCCTTGCAGGTGTGCAGCCGCTTTGCCTGGGTATAGTTTGGCTTTGTCCCTCCTCCAACTGATCAGTACTGCTGGATTTCAGCTCTTGTGAGGAAATGCCTAATGGAGATAGAAATCAGTTCCTGGGCTCAGTTGCCTTCGTTGCAGCTATTTCTCTGAGCAGTGTGTCTGTGCTGAAGTGGTGGGGGCTGTAATCCTGCCAGCACTGCCCTGGGACACTGACTTAGCCTTGGTGCCAGAATCTTTGAAATGCCAATGGATTTACTGCTGTGGTATCTATGAGCAGATCCCTTGCTGTATTGTATTGCTGTGAGTGGCAAAGGTGTCAAAAGAAATAGCTCTTGGATTTTTAGCAACTTCTGTAATATTTCTGTGCAGGTCATTTGAACCAATCCTTCGACTTCTTCCACAAGGGATCTCCCCAGTCAGCCAGCACTGGGCCACCTGGGCGCTCTATAACCTGGTCTCTGTCTACCGTAAGTTCTCTGTTTGAAATCATATTCCCTGCACTGTAGAAGTTGAGGGGGTGAACCTGAGGCTGTCAGCAGAAAAGGTCTTGCAAGATAAACTATGTAGGTAGAGAAAACCTTTGAATCATGCAGGAATGTCCAGGCAGCACAGTCAAATAAAGCTAATTAGACTTGGTGTGTAGGAAATTCCTTCACTGTTTTGATCCTTCTCCTTCCCTTCCTGCCACTGTTGTGAGGGTTCACAAGGACCTGATTTATTCTTTTCTCTGCAGCTGACAAGTACTGCCCACTGCTGATCAAAGAAGGTGGGATTCCTCTCCTGAAGGACATGATTAAAATGGCCTCAGCACGACAAGAGACCAAGGAAATGGCCCGGTAGGACACCAGTGCACATCACAAACTCTCAGTTTAGCCTTAGTTTAGTTTTTAATTCTTCCACTAAAGTGAGGCTACCAAAGCAAGGCCTGTAGTGATGTGTACGAGAGGTATGAATTGAATACAGGAGAAGCAGAGGAAAGAGAGGATGAAAACAGAATACTAGAGATGTTATAGGTGGGCAGTACACACAGATCATTACCAGGCAACTGGCTTGTAGACTGGCTTGTTGAGCAAGGGAGCCACATGGCTAATTGCAGTTCTTAGGCCAGTGGTCTCCAGTTATCACTTTTCCCTGTACTTGGGTGGGCTGCCTGTCTTCAGAATCATACTGGTCTGTCACTGAACTGCCAACTGTACAGTTAAAATGAGAGCATTTTTCAGAAGGTAGAATCCATCACCCTTGCAATGACACCTTTCTTTGGAGTCATCCTTTCAGAGCTGTAAAAGCCAGCTGATCATTGGCAAAGTGAGAGCTGTAATTTCATACCTGCAGGATGAATAGAAGAGAGAGGTAGAGCTCTGGGAATACATACCTGGTGAGTGGGCAGCAGGTGTTCCCACAGCTGAGGGTTCCTAGATTCTGGAGGGTACTGGAGCCTGCAGAAGACAGTCACAGTTACACACAGTGTGTGGGATGGGACAGGTGACAGCACAGTGAAGGACAAACATTTGTATTAATATATTTCCTGGTGGGATTTCAAGGCATCTGAGGTTTTGGGTGTGGGGGTAATGAATGAATGGTCACAACTGGATCTGGATATGCATTACCATAACTTGACATTCCAAATTGGGAGCTACTTTTGTGGAGTTTACTGGTTTTGACAGTTTGTGTCTCAGAGACAAACAGGACACTGTTAACACAGAAATCAGCTCTGGGACAGGTCTTACCTTACTGTCCCACAGCTGAGGTGCAATAAGCTTTAAACTAAACCCTCTCTCCTTGTCCTTGTTTTATCCATAGGAAAGTTATAGAGCACTGCAGTAACTTTAAGGAGGAGAACATGGACACTTCCAGATAGAGGCAATCACCCAATGCCTCTTGCCAGCACTGTATCCAGCTTCTCTCTAACTCACTGTACATAGGGAGGACTCTTTCTTACCAACTCGCCCGTTGGAAGGAAACTTTATGTGTGTGTGTGAGACCCTCAGTAGATGAAGGTGAATAGGGGAGGGGGGAGGGACTTTTTGCACAACAAAATGCTTTCCTTAACTTAGTGGACTTTTTTGTTATGAAGTTTCAGGTTGAAGTTCTGTGTGTATGATTTCTGTATAAAAAGAAAACAAAAAACAAAGACAATTACATTATGTATCTTTTAACCATTTATTTTAGACCACACAGAGAGCCTCAAATGACCATGAGCTTGAAGACCTAGTTGTGTGATCACTAGTGTGACGTTTATTTCCCACTTTTTAGAAAATTCCCTTTTGCTGTACTGCATGAGGTCCTGTGATGTCTGCAAGAACACCAGTCCTAAATCAGCATTGGCTGCTCAGTGGGGCAGTGATGAGTTATTTATTTGGTTAGAAAGGTTGGGGGACACAATACCAGGGAGATAAACCAAAAAAACTTTTAAAAAATAAGTTTTAGTGAGACTTAGAAATGGAGAAACTAGAGAAGACCTTTCAAGCTAATTCACTCCCTTAAGGGCTTTTTAATAGAAGACTCACATTAATGGAAGCATAATTCTATGTGGGTCATTTGGAAGTAAGACTTCCCCAATAAAGTCAAGAGGTCTGTTTTGTCCCCATTGGCAGTACCATTGTCCCCATTGGTGGGATCTGCCAGCCCACCCAGCCTCAGAAGGTCAGGGATGATCAGTAGAACCAGTTATACCTTCTTGGCTCGAAGGGAGCCTGTGCAGCAAGGCACAAGGTTTGTTCACAAAGGGCTACACATCTTCATTCCAGTCCTTCACCACCTTTTTTAGTAGTGTTCTGTTTTGTAGGGAAGGGCTACAAAGCCAGAGTATTTCCCTCTGCATACTATACTCTGCTAGGCCCTAGTCCTGAGCAGCTGTACCTCCCTTGTGCAAGTCCCAGGAGGGGACTGGAGCTGTTCTGCCCTTCCTCAGTCAATGTCATCACAAGCTGTGCTCAGTCACATCATAATCTCCCTTCCCAGGAAGCTCACTGCAGCACAACTGCTGGAATTGGAGGTGGGGAGTCTCCAGGCACCCTCTGAAGGGCAGTCCCAGGAAATAGCACCTTTTGTTCCACCCCAACATCTTCCCCCTGTTCTCAGAAGCAGAAAGCCCGATTGCTATTGACTCCCAGAAGCACTTACCAGTGCAGTCCCAGTCCCATCAGCAGCATTACTCCAGTCTGTGTGACACAGGTGACAGGAGAGTCCCACTGAGCTGGTCTTCACCTGTGACACTCCAGACCTATAATGGCTCAAGAAGGTGAAGGCCAAGGTTTGCCTCACAGCCAGGCACTCAACAGCATAGTTGTCTGTGTCATAGCCCACTGCTCATCACAGTTCTTTGACAAATCTTCCCTTAGAAGGGACTCAGAAAAGATGTTGTGCCTGGTAGAAGGAAGATGAGCCCCTGGCCATGCAGGCTGGGACATTTCAGGCCTCAGAGCACAGTAACTCGCTGCTCTCTTTCCTTGTACACTTCGCTCTCAGATTTGAGTCGCTGCTATGAGGCTCTGCTAATGCTCAGAGTTCATGTTGTCCTTGTGAGCACGTTAGAGATGGATCCTTGATCCACAAACTGACACTTTAACTGACAGAACACAACTGCCTGGAGAGGTTTACTTTTACTGCCAATACGGTGTTATTCAATGTCTTTTTTTTTTCTTTTTAACCATAAGTCAATTTGTTTTGGTATTGTGAGATCTGTACTTTTTTCTTTTAAGTATTTTTCAAACTTATATATATTTTTGTGTCACTTTTAAATTGTTTTCATAAGATTGCAAAACTTGACAAATTATACTTTTTTGCAGTCATTTGAAATGTATTTTTCTCTTATTCCTGTTTCCCAAGAATTTGTGTCCCTATGAGCTTATTTCAAGATCTGTTTTCTGTGTAACATTTGCTAATCTTCCTTCTAGATGCAAAACTAAGAGGGGCTGCAAATACAGCCTTGGTTGTTAAGGGAGTCAGGCTTTGCTCTTTAACTCCCCATTTAGTGCTGCTGTCCTTGGGAAGTTGTTTCACATGGCAGTACCACCCACCACATCTGCTTTCTTTCCAATGCCCATGTAGTGAAAGCTCCTGTCACTAAAATCTTGAACCTACTGACAAAAAGCACTCAAGATTCTGACCGTGTTGGCAAGATGGGAGTAGAGCAGAAGGGGACAGATGACAGATGTGAGGTATCAGAAAGCCTTGTCCCAGAAAGCAGCTGCCACACTGGGGAAACAGTGGAGCTCCCATCTCAGCTGGAGCAGATCCCAGCCTCTCACTGCAATCCAAGCCCAGCAGTTGAGCTCTACTCTGAGACTTTGGCACAACTACATCAAGGCTAATGACAACCAATGGTTTGGTTTTATCTGCCTTGAGACCCCAAAGGTTTGGGTTTTCCAAACCAGTGCTTCCACAAGTTGAGCAGTTTCTGGAGTCTCACCTCCTGCATCCCAAACTAACAAGATCCACACTGCATCAAAGCTGTTTCACACTGCAGAGGTAACCTCTGCTCACAGACCTTCAGCAAGCTGTACCTCAGCCCAAACCAGGATAAAAAGATTTCAATTTCCCAGCAATAAGGAGATGAATGGAAACAGGCTAGGCTGACAGAAAAGCTCAGCTTGCTGAAATCTGTCACCATTCCCAGGTGAAAGAGGGAACTCTTAACTGGGCAATTGCAGAAAGCCTCACATAAGATTTTGAGTCAGGCCACCAACAAGGTAAATGCCTCAGGCAGCACATGAAAAGGAATAACATCCCTATTAGAGTAACATGAGCTTTGCCTACAAGCTTCAGTGTCTTCAAGATTTTGTGAGCTGAAAAATAACATTTTCTCTTCAGTAAGGATCAAAGAGTAAAAAGTATCCTTTGAGCACCAGAGCACGATCCAACAGTTCCAGTAATTGAAAGTCTGAAACCAGTTTGGGCCTCATTTTCCCTAATTAAAACAACAGGCATAATGCATAACCTGAAAACTGGTTTTGGTGGCAAGGATTTAACTGGTGCCATAGATCCAGAGCTGAGGACAGAACAGGAGAGTTGCCTGCAGACATCACATCAATGTTCTGCAAAGGAAGGGAGGGCAAAGTGGCAGATTTTTTATGAAGATTTAATGTAAAAGGGGAAGCTGGATACCCTGAAATGCTTGACTGCTCCAAGGATACCTCTCAGGCCTTCCAGCTTTGCTGGATCAAAGGAACAAGCCAAGAAACTTCAGCTCCACAAAAAATCATACAGCCAGTGACCAGCCCTGCTCAGAAAACCAGAATGGGGTTCTATTTTTCAAATGAAAATCCAGCTGTAGAGAAGTTCACAGCATGTAAGGATATTGCAGAGGGGCTCCTTGTGCTCAGTAGCTGTTGGCCCACTCAGACTCTTCATGTTTTCACTACTACATTTCCTTTAATATTCCAAAGCTTGGCAAGCAGAGCACGAACACAACTCAGTAGCTCCCTGTGCCAACCAAGGAACCCTCTACCTGAACTGTGTGTGGTTTCCTTCCTGGCTGGAGGCTGCCCTGTCCTCCAGTGGCCCTTGTCAGTGACCCAGCAGTGCCAGGTGTCCATGTTCTCTGGAGCAGATAAGAGCAAATTGGTGAGCAACTTCCCACCAGTGCTTCCATTTTACAAAATCTGTGGGAGGAATTGCCATGAGGATTGGCATCTACTTGGATGATGTTTAACACCCAGAAGCACCAGACTTTCTCATCTAGACCAAGCCAAGAAAGTTTAGCACTGATGTTTGTGGCAATCAGAACACTGCAGATAATTCATCTGCACCATGGCTGCTGTTTCCCTACACCTTCCTACTGAAATTATCCTCTTCAGCACTGAATCCTACCCACCTTTTCACCTTGGCTGGGCTTCTGCTGCTGTCACTCTGGTCTCTGCAAAAGATAAGTGGGAAGACAAGTCTTGGAGCTGTGAGTCAATTCCCTCTCATTACCTGAAGGAGGCAATTAATTAGCAGTAGGGCAAGAGCTAGAGGGCACTGCAGTCAGGCACTAGCCATAGAAAAGACATTTCCTTGAGACTGTTTAGGGAGGAGTCTGCCACAGCTCAGGTGTTGGAAGACAGCTTGTGCTGGAAAAAGAGAATTAAAAGTGGGGAAACAGCTGGTCTCCACGACAACCATGTATGTGGATGAAGCACAGAGGGCAACAGTCATCAGGAATAGATGAAAAGCAACATGAGGGCTGAAGGAGAAGAGAGCACTTAAGGAATGAGGGAGATACTCTGCTGAACTGAAACACTTCTGCTTTAGCAGAAGTGTTTTGATTTCATGTAATTGTCACTGATCCTCTCTGTAGCTCTTTCCTTGTTTTAAAAAAAGTTTCTAAGCTAATTAAATATGTAATTCCTTGTTTTGCAATGAAAATACCCTCAATTATAATGAGCAAGTGTCTCCTTTTACTCTGTCCGTGGACCTGCCTGATGCTGAGGCTTGGTTCAAATGTTTGTACCTGGTGAAACTGAGCAAAAAAATCAAAATGCACAACTTGCTTCCTTACAATTCTGAATGAATTAACTTTTCTGTTGGATCCGTTGGATACCCGCTGTGTATTAAACCTAGTGCTCAAGAGTGTCTTCTTCCTTTGTTCTATGAATGTGGTTTATTTAGGTACATTATTGGTCCATTGGCTGTCATATATTTAATTAAAAATGAAAGGAACTGCCACATGTTGATGATGCTGTTCAGCGCCTTTGCCTTTCATCACTCCAAAAGACACAATACTGCTTGTCAACAGAAGAAAACAGTGGAGGACGAGAGCATTGTTAGGAAGTTGTGTGAGAGGAGAAAAAAATCAGGACAATATTTGAGTGTCCAGATTGCTCTGAACTCTGTGATGCATCTGCAGTTCACACTCCACAGCCTGGGCTTTGGGAGGGGCAGGATCTGAGCACTTAGGAAAAGCCAATCTGCTTTAAGGCCAGCCTGACTTTCTTCTTAAGGCCCTGGTCCTGGAAGGGCTCAGTGCCAGTTAATTCAGTGGTCACTGAATTCACTGTGCAGTCTGTAAAGGAGCAAGGTGAACAGGATGGGAGGAGCATTTGTATGAAAGTGAACTGCCTCTGAAAACATGCTGTGCTCTAAGAGTCCACAGAGATACCTTAGCCTTCCAGCAGCATGGCATTCCGAGCTGGGATGCCATAGGAACCAAGGTTCTCCTGAAAAACTTTCTAGTAGAGACCTTCTGTAACTGAGCCTAATTTCAACCAGTCACTGAGGCTGAAACCCTTGAGACACGAGATAAGCCCTGATCTCTGCAAGACAGGTTTCAAAGCTGAAGGAGAAGATAAAAAGAGTAACATGCACCAAATTATTTTAATCGCAAAGAGAGTGAGAATATATTCCTTAGGACAGATTATTCTAGAACATCAAAATGTTTCTACTTTCAAGTGGATAATATTATTACTACTCAAATTGCTTTCATTAAGCTTTAAAATTTACACCTCTCTGTGAAGAAGGAAAGACACTACCCACCTTCTTCTGAGCACCAGTAAAGCCTGAGGTGTCTGAGAGAAGAGAGCCATAGGTTTTGTATTTACCTAGAATTAAAAAAAAAAAAAAAGAGTTTGAATGATTGCTGGAAATTTAGTTGACAATTCTTATTAACATTTCAACCCAGCTGTCTCAGGTAAACCATTTAAGTGACCCACACAACCAGGTGCTTTCCTGGCATTAGCACTAACTCATATGAAGAAACTGAAATAACCAATTTGTGGGCAAACAATACCAAGGAATCCACTACCAGGTGTTGGATGGTAAATTTATAAAGAATATTATATTTCTTTCCAAATTTTTATTGGGAAAGAAGGTAACAAAAGCAGCAAGGTTAAAACTGAAAGGAGTTAAAGAGAAAGCACTGATTTTGGAACTTTTACAGATCTATGATAACATTCATCCCCTTTAGACACTCAAAGTGTAAATATATTATGTGCTACAGTCACCTTGGTGAGTTTTTTTATTGTTAGCGAGAGACAAAAATCAAAGGTGCAATTCAAGGTGCATCTCAGGTGCAATTCAAATGCTTTTAGGTGTCTGTTCTAGCTAAGAGTCTGTACACACCTGCTTCCCTCGGCAGCCCTCGGGAGGGTTCAATTACCTCACCCACCAGGAGTCTCTTGACTGCAGCCATCTCAACCACATCGTATCCCTCCTCGAGTTATGACAGACATTCTCCAGGCTCTGTTTGGTTAATGGGCTGCTTCCAGCCAGAAGCCTCTCCGCGCTTCTTCCCGGGGGCTGGAAACCAACACGTGGAATAACCACGTTAGCAAGGGCAGGATTAACGCACAGCAGCGCCTCGGGAACCGCCTCGAGGAGCCCTTGAACGGCACCTGCTGCCCGAGCCTTCCCCAGCTCCGTACACCCAGCAGCCTCGGTGTAACAGAGGCTCTCAACAGTTTGCCCAGCCATGCACTCCAGAGCCCGGGGTGAGGGCGGGAGGACACGCGGGAAGGGCTCAGGGGAAACACATTCCTCAAGGAAAGGCCTCGCAGGGCACAACAACGCCGGGGCGGTGGGGGGGACAAAATGAGCCAGGGACCCCGGTGTTTGCCGAGTCCGAGCCAGCAGAACCCGGGCCCTCTCTGGAGTGGAACCAGCCCAACAGCCCAGCGGAGCCTCCCCCGCAGGGCTGGGCCGCCCTGGCCCCGCCTCGGGGCGCTGCCCGTGTCCCGTCCGGCGCTGCCCGGAGGCCTTCCGGGCCGGCGGAGCCCCGGAGCCGGTGAAACCGGGGGGCATGGGTCCCACGGGGCGCTGGGTGCGGGCGGCGCACACGGCCCTCAGCGCGGCCCTGGCGCTCGGGCTCCTCCTGCACCGCACGGGTGAGGCGGGGCCCGGCCGGGCTGCGGGGAGGGGGCGGCCGGAGCCGGGCCGGGGCCGCTCCGCCCCCGGGAGCGGGCGGAGGACGGGGATGGATCTTGGCCGGGCCGTGCGGCCCCCGCGGGACACGGGCGATCTGCGCCCGACCGCGGCCCGGGGGTGCCCCGAGGGCGGGGGGTTCTGGGGAGCCCCTTCTCAGCCTCTCCGCCTGGTCTCTCCCCATTTCCTCTTCTTAGATTCGGGACCCGTTTGTTGAGGCTAGAGAGAAAAATCCAGGAGGCTTCACAAGGAGCTGCTGCTCTCTGTCTTTTATGGGTACCTTTCAGATCTGCAAAAGCAAGAGGAACGCGGGGAGCTGCTTCAGCCGCTGATCTTCGTTTTGCTGGTTCTGTGCTCGATCCTGCTGTACTTCAAGGTGTCTCTCATGGATCCGGGTTTTGTTAAGCCTGAAGAGGAAGTGAAGGTAGAGCCCTTTATGAATAGAACAAACTGGAGTAGCTGTAAAGTCTATAGGCTTTTCTGCTTTTTCCACTCTGATAGATAAGAACAATCTGAAACAGTTTCTGTTGTGTTGGCATGAAGGACACACGCACAGACCGTTGAAGATGAGGACAGACTGTCTCACACTGGTATTTGGTAACAGCAATAGGGTTTACAAGCTTTAAATGTGCCTTTCACTACATAACTGTGCCTTTCACTACATAACTGTGCCATTTGAGCTCAAGTCCTCTCCTAGAGCAGAGGCTGCAGTGCCCTGTGGAATGTGTATATGACCTATTTTACAATAACCACTGCTAAGTGGTACAAATGCAACAAAAGCCCCAAATTGAAGGGCAGGCTTGGCAGACAGTGCTCTCTGCAGCTCTATTTATTGAACTCTTTATGGATTTGTTGCCCTCTCAGAGGACACATCCACAAACAAATTACAGTGAAATAAATGGAGATGCAAAGTTTCAGTAACTGCTAGTCTGCTCAAGGTTCACTGCCTTATAGACTGTAGGACAAAAGCATTATCAATCTTAGTCATCCATCATTAATGTCAGTGTTGGCTGTGTATGACTAATTAGCACTGTTCATACCAAAAAGATACTCTTGTGTTTAGAAGTGAAGTCTAACCTTGTTTTTGTCCCAGACTGTATCTTGTCCACAGTTATTTCTGCCTCTCTGCAAACATTCTTTGGAGGGTTACAGTAACCTGTTCTCTCTCACTGTACCATAACTGTCTGCAGATTCTGTAGGTATTCTAATGAATTATTTTGTCCTAATGATAGAGATAGCAAACACTGTGTAACTGTTAAGTAAAAGTATGCAGCAATACAGCTCAGTCATGGCTAGACAGGAACCCAAGAACCCTCCTCAGTCCCTTCCTTTCTCTTTTTTGTAGGAAGGTGAAGATAAAGGACAAGGTGTGGTGATCCCTCAGCTTCCAGGTGACATTAAGCTGCGGCGCTGTGGTTACTGCCTGGTGAAGGTGGGCATCCAGAACATGCTGGAAGTGGAAGGGATGAGTGATTTGAAAGCTTATATTGTTCTTCAGCTGCTGTTGGTGGTCTGTAATTGCTGCTCAGAGGAGGCTGGGCTGACTGGATAGCTACACAAGTCGTAGTGATGGACACTGGCACACAGGCCAGTTTTCCAAGGCTGAAACAAGTCCCTGCTGGCTTATAGAAACAATAATCTTTTTTTGCCATGAGAAAATTGTATTCCACATTCTTATTGCCATGTCAGCCAGACCTTGCAGTACTGTCAAAGAAGTTATTTTGAAAATACCTTGATAGTCAGAAAGGCAGTTGAGTGGGAACTGCTCATTGTTGTGAATTTGTTTAGGGCCTTAAAACAACAAAACATTGGCCTGAATGGTAAAAGACAGCATGAAGGAGAAATTGCAGCAATGAAATTAGCTCTTGAAACAGTTTGCCTAAGCCTAGAAAGGCTTGTTTTCAGAGTGATCCTTATCAGTTTAATGAAATTAAGCATTACCCCAGCTCCCATAAATTCCCGCAGAGTATCAACCAAGAGGAATGAGCTTATTGCAAGAAGAAAAGCTGGCAAAGCATTTATACACTGCAGGGGACAAATCCTAGGAAGCACTGCTTTTCTCAGCCAGGTCTTTCACCTTCTCTGTGCCTGGTAATTCGGCTATTTTCTGTGCAAGTGTCTTGTACTCACATGGAGGCACTTCTCTGTACATCCCCAAAAAGCAGCATATCCCTGCCCACTCTATTTGGTAGTAGTGGTTCTAGTTTTTCACCTCAGTACTCTGGCTCATGCTTTCCTGACTACACTGATTGGCTTTGTCTCCCTCCTTGTCACGCTGGACTTCCTATAATAGGTGGATAATAAAGAAAATGTGTAGATAGGAGGAGTGTGGGATAATCACTTGATTTGAATTGGGTCTTGACGAGGAGAATCACAGTCCCTTTGATTTGTCTTAGCAATGTTGATGTGCTGTTGTCTCACAAGCGTTTTAGGGACAATATTGTGGGGAAAGACAGATTTGAATGATGTTCTCTTCTACCAAATGGGAGTGGGACAGCCATGAACTATAGCCAGTGAGTTTTTTCTTTTCCTGGTTGTGTTTTGCAGCAACCCATGCGAGCCAAGCACTGCCAGCAGTGCCAGCACTGCGTGCGGCGCTACGACCATCACTGCCCCTGGCTTGAGAACTGTGTAGGAGAAAGGAATCACCCCCTCTTCATAGTTTACCTGAGTGTGCAGCTTGTGGTTCTGCTGTGGGGAGGCCATGTTGCTTGGTAAGGCTGGGAGATGGCTTTTGGACCTGAGATTGCTGAAAGTTGTAGTGCTCCTTGGGCTGGCATAGAACATAAGACTGGCTCTGGATCTTCACCCTCTTTTGCATCCTGGAGCTCCCTAATCTTGAGCAGTCTCTGGTAATTTAGGTTTCATTGTTCATTTTGCTTCAGTCCCTGTAACACAATCTTTGTTTACACATTCGAGTGCTGGAAACTCCAAGAGGGTTCCAGCTGTTCAGGAGAGGAGTTAACCCAGGGTGACTGTGTCTCACAGCTGTCAGGGAAACAGAATCTTCTAAACTTAGCTTCCAATCCCTGTGGTGCAGTCTCTTAGGACTTCATAGTATATTAACTCTCTGTAGTCAAGGATTATTAGCAGCTCATTAGTTATGAATCAAATGTGTCATCAGGTTTGCTTACTTTATGAAACTAGTTCTGCTTTTTTAACTACAGATTTATTTCTGTTTGAATTGAAAGGTCAGGCCTCTACTTTGAACAATCCCGGGAGTGGCTGCAGCACAACATTTTCCTCCTTGTGTCCTTCCTCCTGATATTCATTTTCACCATTGTGGTCCTGCTGCTGCTTGTTTCCCACCTGTACCTGATCTCATGCAACACCACGACCTGGGAGTTCATGTCCCACCACCGCATCTCCTACCTGCGGCAGTCTGAGCTGGAGAACCCCTTTGACCAAGGGATAATCCTCAATCTCTGGAGATTCTTCTGTTCACGCCACCTCACTGCATGGGAGAACATCTATTTTCACAAGAATAGTGAGCCTGTCTAGTCCCACTGTGCCAGCACACCTGGCAGGCTGCTGGGTAGAACTTTGCTAATGCAATGGCTGCTGTTTCCTTGCACTGAACTTTAACACATTGTGGACTATGCAACCTGCACCACAACCTGTTCACCTGCAAATTACATTTCAGGGATAGTCAGGGTTATTTTTTATATATAAACAACACTGTTAAAGGCAAAGAATACAGCTCTGAGAAGGAAAAAACCAGCAGAGCTGATTTCCAGACTTAGCAAGGTATCTCTCTAAATTTATTTCCTTTTGTTAAGTGCATCCACATCTCTCCAGAAGAAATGCAAGATTAGTGTGACTATTTGTGTTCACTTCTCTTCTCCAAGGTCTCCCTTGCCTTTTGCTACTAGGGAACAGCAGCAATTACAGATAAAACCAGCCAGGATCAGTGTAATTCCTGTGGCCTTTTTTCAGCCAAGTTCTGACTGTGAGAACTGCAGTGTCTTTTGGCAGTAGCATCAGGCATGTAAGAGAAATATTTGAGCAAATATTTAGAGAGCCAAAAGCAAATTTTATTTTGTCCACATGCCTCAACTTGATGCTTTCCATGAAGACTTAAGGCTTAATACTGTTAATGTGCATAAGAAAGAGCTGTAAGACATCCAGTTAATCTTATGAGATAATTAACCTGTATTTTGTGATGCCCTGAGCAGCTTCCTCACAGCTTTTTAAGTTGATGATGCTGCTAACAATTGACTGTTTTGAATCAAGTCAGTGAAGAATGATACCATCACTTTCCTTTGGACAGAAAAGTAATCCTTGGCTACTGAGTTATTTCTGCAGATAACATTGTGCTCAGGCCTTTGCTGCAGGGAGAGAAGCAGAAGCAGAGGTGGGTGCCTCGTGCCTAAAGTAACACTGCTGGTAAAACTACTACTACCTCAACTCACTAGTGATATTTTAATAAAATAATACAATTTCAATGCAAGAGAAAAGCTGCCAGGTCCTGAGATGAGAGATGCTGACAGCTTTCAGGACAGCAGCAAGAGGATCTGTTTTCTATTGAAATAAAAGGTCATACTTCAGATTTCCATGGGGAACTGAAAGGAAGTTTGGGATGACTGATCTTAGCTTTAAAACAAAAAAAGGCTGTGGTGTGAATTTTAGTCCTGACCCTTTTCTGTTAAAACAAAAACAAACAAAACAAGAAAAACCACCACAACAAAATGTTAGCTAAAATTGTCTTGTGCCTTAATTGTCTTGGCTCAGGAGTTAACACCAACTCAGAAGCACTCAGGGTTTAAAGTTTATGAACACTCATGAAAAAATAGTGTAGTTACTAATACAGCACGACAGTCCAAAAGCAATTTAAATGCAGCAAAAGATCCCTTTTTGACCAGCTCCAGGTTTGTAATCTGTGCAGAGTCTGCTTTGTTCAGGGTAGAAGCTTTATCAGAGGGATATCAGAATGCTAAGGATTGTTTTTGTAAAGAAGTGTACACCATTCAGAAGTATTCTGCAGGTTGCTTGTGTTGCTGTGGCACCTGCTAACATGTGGATCATCTGTCACACTGCAATTCCTGGTTCTTCAGGTTATCAGTCAAGTGAAAGTTTATCAGCAGGTACAACAGCTCAAAGCAGTTTTGCTCTGTCTGGTATTTCTTTAAAATACACCTGGGTGTTAATTTACCATTCTTTTTACTCAACCATAAATTATAAAATAAAATATTAAATATGCATTTTTAAATTGTCTGTGACTCTTTCTTTGAACCCAAGTTCTAGACTTCACCTATGCTAACAATCCACTGTGCTACCTCCCACTGCACAGTGGCCTTGAACTAAAGCCACAAAATACACCACAGAGGCCAACAGCAACTGCCACTCCAACAAGAGTGAGGAAAATGTGTATTCTGCTCTAAACAGGCCAGTGCACTGCCAGGGTGAGCAGGAGGTTGAAAGGATCTTTGTACAGGGGAATTTTCAGAAGCAGCTATACTTGGCTCTGAAAATAGGAAATCCAGGCTGAGTGTGAAATATCCCTGGTTTGCACAAACAGAGCTCTTACCTCACTGAATCCTGAAGCACTGGGACCTGCCTTGGCTTAACAATTCCCTAGATCCTTGTCTCCAGCTACAGCACAGTTGCCTTAGTCCCACTCCTGTCTCCGTCTGGTGAAAAACTGAAAGAGCAACGATTGTGTCCTTGTTTGCATCAGATGCCTTATCTCTAAAAACCCTTCCCTTTTTGCCCAATGAGCTAACATTATGAATTTAAGACATGAAAATGTGTCTTATCAAGTATAATTACAAGATAGATTACGAGGCAATGAAATCACCTTTAACTCACTGATTTTCCAGTACTGACTGTTATTACTTAGCTGTCCCCAAAAATTATACAGGATGTACACTGATAAAATCTGTGGAGACATAAATTGACTGCAGTCATTGGTATCTCTCAGCTGATGACACCGTGCAATATGTACACAGATAACCTGAGTGAGAAGGAAGAAAGAAAGAAAATATTACAACTGGCATTTATGGAGAAAACAGAAGTCCTGCCTGTTGAGCATTTTGGTTAGCTCTGATCTGAAACATTCAGCTGACATAAAGGAGATGAAAAGCTGAATATTTATTATATAGAAAGGTATCTTTATTTTCAAAAAAGAAAAAAAACATGTGCAAAGCTGTGGAGTCTGATATCATTATAATCAATAGCTAAGAGTTGGCATCCTTAAATAGAGAGATTCATCTTCCTTCCAATAAATCACTCGGATCATTATCAAACATCATTGTCTTGGTAGTGTTAAAATCCATTCCTTGTCTGGCATACACATTTTTGTGAGTGGGAAATGGCATACAATCATTACCAGGAGGGAATGCTGCATCTCTAGAAAATCAGTGAGAAGTGGCCACTTCCCCGCTATGCTACAACTTTAAAAATCACACTACTTACTTAGGCTTTTTGCAAAGAGTAACCTGGGTTGCAGAGATGATTTGATTTCAAGTCCATCTTAAATTCCAAATTTCATCTACGTTCAATGACAGGAGAAGATACCCCCTGTCAAACGTTAATTATTCCTTAAAGGTAATTGACATGCAGGATCCTTCCTACACATGAGGCTGGAAAACCCACAGCAGGTTAATTCAGCTTGCAGGGCACCTCATCCTGGGGCCATCAGCACTACCTGCACTACAAATCCTGTTGGCTTTTCCACTGGCCCTGCAAAGTCTCCTCTATGCTCTCTCAAGGTGGTAACAATCTCTTCGTGTTTTTGTAGCCCAGGAATCACACATCTAAAAGATGTCTGGAAACAAAGTCAAAGTCCTTGAAGACAGTCTGCTCCTTCCGGGTCAGGACAGAAACCTCCTCAGGAGGAGTAAGGATTGGCTTTTGGGAGGTGAACTCTTCATCAAAGTTGCTGATGTCAGTTGGATCTCTTAGTGTGGGCACAAAGGGGGGCTTCAGCCTCCTGGCAAGCAAGGCATTCCAATCAATTCCCTGTAAGAAAAGAAGGCAGAGATTCCATGCAGTGTATTTTACAGCTAAAACTGTATTTAGGAGGGACAAAACTACAGCTCAGCCATGGCCAGGTGGATCTGTGGATCCCAGCAATTTCTGGTGACATCCAAGTTCTTTTCTTGCTACAGTGCAAAGCCAGAAAAGGGTTATAAGGCTAAAAACTTTTGGACAGATGAGTAATAATGAGGAGGGATGACAACACCTTTGCATGGAACAAACATATACCCCTGACACAAAGCAATTTAACCTCCATTTCTCTTAAGAGTCATATGTGTCCTGCAAATGCAGGTGATCAAATAGACTGACTGACAGTCACTGTGGTCACTAGATAACATCTTTGATGCTGCAGTTTCATTTTAAAAGGAATATTTGTTCATGTCTCTAAAGTGAAGTATATTTGTACATAGAAGTAGCACGATCAGAAATAAACTGACTCTGAAAGCATAAAGGTCTCAGAAAACAGACTTGGGGGATTTCATTTCAAGCAAGACTTGAAACACATATTTCTGAATGAAGCAATGAGGTGCAACAGAAACTATCACTAAGATCTCTCTGATAACAAAGGGAAATAAGCCTTGATACCAACAAAGAGCAAATCACTCTCTGCTCAAACACAAGAAACAAGGGAGAGGTTTAAACCAAGTTCCTACCTTAAAAAAGGGCTGAATTTTAATCTCTTCTGCATCTTTTTCCCCTGCTCCCAGTCTACGCTCTGGACATTTCCGAAGCAGCTGCAGAAATATCAGTTCAAAATTAAACAATGGGAACCAGACTGGACAGAAATAATGATCCAGAGAGAAAAACAAAAGAAAAGGAGGTGGACTGATCCCTCAGTGTTTCCTCATTCTCACTTTGCACCAAGGTCATCATCTGCCAGGAATAACTCAGACCTAGTTTCTTGTAAACAATATGCCAACAGCAATAAGATACCTGCCATAAACTGCATGGAGCATCTCAGCCTAATTGTGCACCTCTGACTATGGGGTCACATTCAAAAACTGAATCCAGTCATCTCCACTGAATGGCTCTGACATTCTTGCCCTTGAATCAACACTTCTCTCTGCCAGACTTAGCAGGAACAGTAAGCAGCCTGCTTAGTCATCCTTACACGGAAGAACTGCATTTACGTAAAAAGAAGGGAGGGGAAATACATGCAAATTTTAAATATTCCCTTAGCCTATGTAGGCAGCTCCAGATTACACACACAAATGCTGTACAATCCTAATCAAGTCCCTCTGGATCCACTTACACAGTAAATGCAGATTCCTCAGGCTCCCAGAGACCCAGCAGCCCTTTACCTTACGGATTATGGCAAGTGCTTCAGTTGAAAGGAATCGTGGATACCGGACTTCATCATTGACAATGCTGTCAAAGACTTCCTCCTCATCATCTCCAGGGAATGGTGACTGCAATTGGGACATTCTATTATTCAATCCACATAGCACCCATTCCTCACTATTAAATAAGCATGAGACTAGCAGGGAGTTTTATGGATTAACTAATTACTGTTTGGCAAGCTCTATGAATGAGAAAAATGTAACTGAAGTACTAATAAATAGCTGGCTACATTTAGCAATATTTTACCTGGGGTGGTCAGGTCCCCAAGCCTGGTTGGTTAGTGAGATTCCCTGAGGGAAGCTGGCCTTACCTCACCAACAAGCATCTCATAAATGAGCACACCCAGGCCCCACCAGTCCACTGCCCGCGTGTACGAGATGTCTGTCAGCACTTCTGGGGCCAGGAACTCAGGGGTGCCACAGAAGGTGTTTGTCCGGTCTCCAAAACCTATTCCTGGAGGAAAAGGACACTTTGGTAAAATCCAGCACAAGTTACTGAATGGATCTGATGCAGCCTCACCTCCTGAAAGCTGTAGTTTGTCACCTGATGTTGTTACCTGGGCATGGGGAATTGCCAGTGAGAAGTGTGAAACCTGAGGCCCCCAACGACTCCAAATAAGAAATATACAAACAATGCTTAAATAAAGAGCAAACCCAAGGAAACTTCCTGCATGTTCCATTGCTCATTTACTCATCTACATGTTTGATATGATCCTATATTCTGGCTCCTTTGAGCAAACAAGCACATTTTAAATGCTTTCGTAAGTTTCCTGAAGATCACACAACAAGGGATTCTTCCCAAATTCATCATGGCCAGACAGGTGAGGAGTTTTTTGTTGTTTGGCTTTTTTGATGTTAATTTTTTTAATGGGGATTAATACAAGTTACAAACACCTACTAAAGCCCAGATCCTAAACTGATCCTGATGGCTCAATTTAAGCTTCTCCAGTTACTCACCTTCCTTACACAATCCAAAATCTGCGATCTTCACAAATCCTTCAGCATCTAAAAGGAGATTATCCAATTTCAGGTCCCTGCAAGCAAAGGAGATGAAAGAAAACAGTGGATGAAGACTGAGGATTGCCACCTAACATGTTTTTTTTTGCAAGAGGTAGAAGGTAGGTGTTAATAAAGAGAATAAAATCTAGATTGAGTAAAGTCTACATTTGATTTAATCGTGCATTATTTGGAAGATTCCCCTAAACTGATTGATATTTTTCCCTAAACTAAAGGCTCAAAAAGCAGCGTGGAGCAGTGGGGATTATTCATCCGGAAAAGAGCTCCCACAACAACATGACAAATTACTTTTTCCAGTGAAAAGAAAGCAGTGACTTACAGGTGCCCCCCAGAAGGTATTGACATGTCACAGAGGATTAATCACCTGCAACATGCCAGATGAATAGCTTCTAGGTGACTTTCTCTACTGTGAGCACGATGAACATGCTGATAGTGACAGAGAAAAAGACAGGCAGAAAGATTAGAAACCCCAGCAAGAAAGTGAGCTCCAGACACAGCTACAGGAAAAATCAACCTTCAAGTTGCTGAACTGTCTTGAGTCTCTGCTGCATTACCTATAAACAATTTTCTTCTCATGCAAGAACTGGAGCCCCAAGACTACACAGGCTGTATAAAACCTAAAAGACAGAAATAGTTATCAGGCAATATATGAGATTCAAGTTAAAAATTTATATAGTGCCTGAAGACAAGAGTAATTCTAACTCACTGTGCCATATGCTCTGGAAAGACATCTTCGTGTATGCGCATCATCAGATCTCCACCTGGAGTGTATTCCATCACAAAACAGGCATGGTGAGGGGTCTGGAAACAGGCAAACATGTTCACAAGGAATGGATGATCAGAAGAATTGACCACCTCAAATATTCGCTTCTCACAGTTCAAGCTGCCAGGATTCAAAGAATGAAAACGTCAGTGCTAAACAGACTCAGCAGAAAAGCCTGTTTTGAGAAAGAGAGGACGAAGAAGAAAATCTTTACATCTGAAGTTAGAGAAATAAAAATTGAGGGGTAATATAATATTTATCTTACATACTTCCAAACCTTGAGTTTTAGAGTGTTCTTCAGGTGCCATTCTTACAAAAGTTAGACACCATTCTAAGTTTCCTTATTTCTGATTTTAGTTATCCAAGTATTTAGTTATCCAATTTAACCTTAAGAGTACCACAGCCAGTACCATACCAGCTAACATTTGATTACAATTGTGGTAATGTAGCCTCTGGCAACAGTACCATCTCTAAACAAAGCTCACCTATCAATTTCATCTCTCCTAATAATGTCTTTTTTCTTCAAGGCTTTGATGGCATACAGCTTCCCAGTTGCCTTGTATCGGGCCAGCAGTACCTGAAAGACAACAGAAAAGCTGTACTTTAAGCAATCTTGTATTTCCTTATCAGATTACTTTAACTCAAATTGATGCCAACTATTTCCATCTACTCCAGACAATCATCCTCAACACCAAACTCAAGGAACCCAAAAAACGAAGGATGTCAGTGTAAGTTATGTCCTTCTCTCAAACAGCACTATCACAGCTGGCCCAGTGCTTTAGGAGCACCTCAGAGTTCTCACAGAGGGAGCTATGCAAAGTCATGGGAATGGAGCTCTTCCTCTAGTGATCCTCATGAAAGAAATGGCAATGGTGTGCCTTGATTTAGCACTCTCAGGACAGCTTTCTCCAGGCTTCGAAGTCACAAATCCTCAATGTGACTGTTAACAGCAGTTACCAGCTGCTTATGTGGCTGGGCTGGGTTTGTTGTTCCGTATCTGCACTGCAACAGATCTCTCCTGTCCTGCAATGTTTCTATTCAGACCTCCAGGCAGAGCCCCACTGTCACAACCACTGCCCTCCTCCACAGTGGACTTCTCTACTACCTTCCCGAAGTGGCCACGGCCCAACATGGCAATGCAGTGAAAATCCTCCAGCTGAACTGTCCTTTTCCTGCAGAAAAACAGAGGAGAGACAGTACCCAAGAGATGCATGAGCAGATATCAGAGTGTGTGTTTGTGTCAAGGAAAGAAGCTCTGTAGAGCAAAAAGGAAAGCAAACAACTGTGCCAACCACCCCTCACCTAATCCTGACAACTAAAGCTTGTGCTGCTGTTCTGGCACTTAAGAAAGAAGAAGGTAACCCTGATGCAAGGAAATTGTCTTTTTTCAACAATAGTAAATTGGTTTTTTACTTGTCTGGGTATATTTACTGCTGTGTATCCCTGTTTTAAACAAAATGTGTCTGCAGAAGTGCCACAGACTATAATCAACTTCCTGTTTTATGCCTCCCATCATAATAAGAGACAATGTACTGCAAATCAATAGAAATAGATGAGTGTGAGGGATGCCAAAAGTAGTTCTGGAATGTATTACTTATACTTAGCACACAGACACATCTAAATATACTACACCACAACACTTCAAACACAAGTAAGCCCTTGAAGACAGCTAAATGACTTTACCTTCTACCAAATCACCTCTTACACTGCAGTGCACAGTGTACCAACAGACTCAGTATTTGGGTTAATGAACAGATCAGACACAGCAGACATTTAGACAAGTGAGGCTCAGAGCAGATTTTTCATTGTATTGTCCACACTCAGCATTAAAAATTTGTTGTTGAGAAACTAAAGCACACATTGAGGAGAATTTTAGACTTTATGTTCAAAAATTTGAGCCCAGTGACTCTTTAATCTGTGACCTGAGACAGCTCATGCTATCCACAGTTACCTTGGAGACGCTGGGATTGGAAATCCTGTTACAGGAGAGCTGCAAGACTTCTCCTCAACATGTAGCCTCTTCAGGCACTAGGAGGAGAAAGAAAAATACAGTGGGTCATTCTCTGAAATCACCAAGTCTAACCTGAACACCCACATCCAAGTTCTCTCCTCTGTCTGGATCCAGCATGACCACAGACGTGTTCTTGCAGATGGTCATTGCCTCTGCTTGGACGTAAGTAGCATAAAAACAGATTATCTATGAGCACACAAAACTATCCCCATGTACAATAATTTTTATAGGGTCAAACCTTTTAAAATAAACACTTTTAAAAGTCTAGGATAGAACATTTACTTCCTAGATGTCAAGAGTCCCAATGATCAAAGAATGCAGTTTCCTCTATCACAAAAGCCAAATGAGAAAGGGTACAAACAGGTGGCAGAACAGGTCATTTTACTGCTCAAAGAAATTTCCTGTTCATTCCTCTCAGAAAAGTAGAGCTGCTCTTGGTTTTGCCCAGTTTCTTTAATGACAAAGAACCTCATTTGCTTCTGAAAGCCTGCTGACCCTCCTTCCCTGCTTTCTCTGTGCAGTCTGTTCTGTACTCTTGCCCTGAACTCCCAATGCTGACCTACCTCCCATTTTGCTTCTCCAATTAAAGCAAGTTATCATTTTTTTAAAAGAGGGGGGAAAAAAACTCGTGCAACTCTTTGAAGACTCCATGCCAAAATGGTTCCCTGGATTCTGAATTCCTGGAGATCAGCCAGCTAATGAGGCACCTGCCTAAAGTACAGCAAACTTCTTCAGCAATAAATTAGAAGAACAGGGTTTGAAAGAACAGCAACCAGCAAAGACAACATTCCCAATTAGCCCAGATGGTTACCGGAGAATCTGCAGGGGATGGAGCTGATTCCTTGGAGTTGGCCATCAGAAAAAGCCGCGGAGGCTTGGGTGGTGCTTCATCAGCAAATGCAAGCTTAGCCACAGGGAAATCACTGCATTTGTGAGACAGAATTGAAGGAGATTTTGCCTTAGGGCAGAGCATTGTACACAAACACCTTTGCATCACCTCTGCTGTGTTAGTTCAGTCCAAATCACTGGACAACAGGACTCCCTGGCTCACACTGTTGGTGTGTGAAGTACCAACAAGACATATTCTCTCTTAAATTAATTAGAAGTTGGTTAGACTCACATTCTAACACTGGCTCTCTGATGCTATAAAATTAATGAAACACAGGTATGTAGAAGTAAGTCAAGAATTTAAAGAAATCTTGATTTTAATAGCAACACAGAAACTGAGTAATTTTTTTTTTTCTTTCCTAGGTCCTGTGCATCAGTGGGAATAATCTCTTTAGAGAATAACTGATTCAATTTAAAAAAATATTTTAGGGGAAATTTTCTTCTACAGCACATTCAAAATCTCAGCTATGTCCCTTCTGAGTGCTACGTTACTCATGAAAGCAGAGTGCATTTTTTATCACAACAATCACATGGTGACCTTGCCTAGCTCAGTTACTGTACTGGTGAAGCCATTTAATGAATGGAATTTTCTTTCCTTTAGAACACAGAAACTGTACATCTTTTTTTCTGGACAAATTTTTCTCATCAGTGTCTTCCTTCACCTCAGTAAGGTGCAACAGAATTTTAAGATCTACCCTGCACCCATTCCAACACTCAGGACAGCACTTACCTACTCAGTTTGGACACTGAATCCCCATGACTTTGTGGGGAAACTGGAGGAAAGTCTGTGTGATTGGGATCATGAAGCGGGGGACTCAGCGTGCTGATGGAACTACAGGGAGGGAGGAAACTCATCATCAGGCGACCCCAAGCTGCAACATTCATGTTCATTTGAGGAGCTCGGAGAAATTCCTTCCCTGGAGGAGCCAGAGTCAAACATCAGTAAGATTATAACACATAAATTACAGTCTCACATAGTGTTAAACTCTAGTTTTCGACTAAACACCTGGGGGTTACCCCAAAAGGGTAGCTCACCCTTGGAGGAATGGGCTTTTCTTCAGAGAATAAAGATTAATGATGATGATGATGATGAAGAAACAGATCTGCTATTTCAGCTAAGTTCAGCTCCATATAATATAACAATCTTCAAGTTGAAATTGAATAGAACATTAAAAATTGATTTTACTTCAAGTCAGGTTTTCTTCTCTTTCAACACTACATTTTAATTATGCAGCCTGCTAAGAGGAAGTTCCTGAAAATGTGTTAAAAAGAGTAAAATATTTGGGAGATTTTCATTATTTTTACTACTTCCTGAAGAGCATAAATATAAAATCTGCCACTGCCACAAAAGTTCAGTATGTAAAGTTTCACCTTATTCAGCTTCACAAGAAAGAATTTGCAGAGAAATAAGAAAGTATGCAAGCTACTCCATTCCATTCCATTCCATAAATCTCATAAATCTGAGATGCCAGCTCTAGAGACTTGACAGTCAGTAGCCTGTTCATGCTACAGTGTTCTGTCATTCAGAGTTTTCCAGAAAACCTCCCAATATCTGTTCATTGGTAACAGCATGCCTGGTTAAATTAGTACAGTTTGAGTCCTGGATCTTCTCATAGAATCATGGGATGGTTTGGGTTGGAAGGGACCTCAATGACCATCTAATTCAAACCCCATGCCATGGGCAGGGACACCTTCCACTACCCCAGGTTGTTCCAAGCCCCATCCAACGTGGCCTTGGGCACTTCCAGGGATGGCACAGGCACAGTTTCTCTGGGCAACCTGTGCCTCACATCCCTCACAAGGAACAATTTCTTCCCAATATCCCATCTAATCCTGCCCTGTCAGTGAGAAGCAATTCTTCCTTTGTCTGTCACTCCAGACCCTCCAAAGTCCCTCTCCAGCTTTCTTGAAGCCTCTTGAAGGCACTGGGAGGGGCTTCAAGGTCTCTTGAGAGCCTTCCTGAGCTGAACAGCCCAAATTCTCTCAGCTTGTGTCCAGAGCAGAGAGGCTGCAGCCCTCTGAGCATCTTGGTGGCCCTCCTTGCTGCAAGAGGTCCACATCCTTCTTCTGCTGGATGCCCCAAAGCTAAGTAGCCTGTTAAATAACTAGCAATTAAATCCTCTTAGCAATGTTAATTGTGAGCAGCAGCACCATGACAATATTACATCACAGATGGAGCTGCAGCCAGACTGCCTGCACTTCATGTGACTGAACAAACTTTCACATACACAGTAATTAGAAAAAGTTTTAACATCTGTCAGATTGAGTAGGACAGCAGAACCTGCTTATGTAAACCCCTGCTCCCACCCTGGACAGTCACTTCTCCAGCACCTCACCTTTCTGTTTGGGGAAAATGCGCTTCTGTCGCTGCAGTTTTGGCTTCCTCTCAATGACAGGATTACAGAACATCACCTGTCAGAGAAGCAAAAGAGATTTTTTCAGGATTCTCCATTTAAATTGTAAACCCAAATTTTCACACATGCCTTTTTTCTCATCAAAATCTCCATTTCTATCTGGTAAGTTTCGAGTCAATCCCAGGCTCCAAACTTGGTTATTCCAGATTCACCCTCTAATTAGCTGCTACTTCAGTTGTGGGTTTAGAGACTGGAATTATCTGCTACCTGAAATTGAGAAAACCCCCAGAATTAAGACCAATTTGTATTTCCCAAAAACTTTATCTAATTTGAATGAAATGAAATGAAGCCATGCATAAAGAACACGCCCATTTGTACTGTAACAAACACAGTAGTTCATGGCACAGAAGTAAAAACAAAAAAAACCAAAACCAAATGCCACAAACCAACCACAAAAAACAAGAAGGCAGGGAGAGGAGGCAAATTTTGGTACATGAGGTTTAGATCCTACTTTGGAATTATAACTACAGAACTTTCATCACAACACAAAGGAGAAAATACTGCGGCTTTTAAGGGATTATCGAGATTATCTCTACATTGATGGCACTTCAAACTATTATTAGCCTCAGAAAGATGATAAAATAAGCATAGCCAGAGGGAGTTTGGATCTCTGATTCTACAGTCTCTGTGATTCAATCCTGACCATTAAGCCATATGTTTAATTAAAGTGCCACCAATGACTCATAATGAAAGCAAATAAAAACGAACGGATTTCGCAGCACATACACACACAGAGTTACAGTGGAGCAGCTGAAGAGTCACTCCAGGCTATGGATGTGCACATCTATTCTACCCTGTTGTTCCTTATTCTTATACAGGCTATTGATGCAAGAGGGTTTCAGGTATCACTCTGCCCTTCCAGATTATTGCTCCTTCCATTCCTTGTACTCTGGGTTGAACAACTGCTTTCAGGGCAGACACCCGAAAGAGACAGAATTCTCTGAGAAAGAAACAAAGCTTACATTTATACCTCTGCAAAAAGCATTCCTTGGGGCTCCAGCGAGAGGCACATCCCATGACGTTCGTTATCAAGAAAATCATCCAAACGTAAAAACTTCACTGCGCAGAGTTCTCTCCAATCTCTCCAATAAATTGCAATTTCTAGCTCACGAGACTGGTGGGATGGGTGAATGGTGGGGGAGAAAACAAAGGCAGAATAATTACATATTGCTCCATGCTCTAGAAATGGCATGTGTATTTGTAAAAAAATAATAAATAAAATCAGTGAACTAAAGAGTATGCATAAAATACTTCTTCAGTGCTTCTGTTCCCTGCTTTTGATGTTTTTAGATCTTCTTAGCTACAGACACTCTTGGAGTCCCCATTTAGAAATCCCTAAGAGCCACTTTGCTGATAAGATGAAATAAAACTGCTCAGATAAAGAGAGAAGGACAGCAGATGCTGTTCAAGCTGAATCTCTGGCAGTGATGCTCTGCCTTCAGGGGAAGGCTGAGCTAACTGGCAAATCAAAGGCCATGGGGACAGCAGCAATACGGGGTTGAGCTAAGTGGAATGACAGCTAAACAAGCAAATCAGGTAAGGTTAAATGGAAAAATAAACACCACATGAATCTGAGGCAGACTTACCCGGTCCAGCTCAATGGCAAAGCTCTGGTCCCATGCCTGATTATTAACTGGTCCCCAGTTTGTTTGGCCAACCACTTTATTGTCCACTTTGAGCACAGCAAGGACCTCATCTGGACAAAGGGGGAAACATGGATTATAATGTTTAATCTCTCATGCTGAAGGTGGACATCCCAACCAATTTCCAGGAGAGTCCTAGGAGGACCAGGCATAATGCAATTCACTTTCTCTCTCAGTTTTGCAGAAATTGGGTTTCTCATAACAGCACTTGTACCAGGCTGAGCCAGTGAGAAGCCCCCTTGCTCTGATATGCCACCAGCAGGTCCACAGGGAACCCTGTACTCACTGCTTGGCTCTTCATTCCGGTATTTTCCTGCAACACCACGGCCATGGATGCCCAGGCCAACTCGTGTCCGGGAAAGGGACCTCAAATCACTTGGGCTGCCACAGATGGGAGAAGAACTTGTCATTCGGGAACGTCCTGGAACATTTTCCAATAGATCCTTACACCCCATCAGTCTCACTTCCAGTGTTCCTGAGGAATTTTAGGAGAATAAGGAATATTATTATATAAAAGATAAAGCGATTCCAGTCAGCCTGACCTCAAAGAGGTCCCAGAATTTCTCACATTCACGATTTCTTGGTTAATAGTTTAAATTGACTCCAGGTTATTAGACTGCAAATCTGTATGCTCAGAAAGCTCTGCCTGACCTAGAAGACAGAAGTCCAGCTGTCAGAAAACGCAGTGTCCATATGACAACAATGAGAAAAAATAGAATTAATTTTTCTCTCTGTCCTCCTCACAACAACATGTGATGCAGGATCCCTTTACCTGTAAGGGCTGTAGGTTTGATGACTGAAGTGGGTTGCATGCTGCCATGCCGGGCTCCCAGGGAGGAAGTGTTCACCAGTTCCTGTTTGATGAGTGCTCTTTTTGGGTGGTCAGGAGAAAGCTCACTGAGCTGACGTTCCAGGGAGAAGCGCAGCAGATCAATCTTCTGAGAGGACTCTTGCAGACGACCCTGAGCCTACCAGTGTGAAGGAGAACAGAAAGCAGGCAGAAATTTTCCATGTAGAGCCATGTAGTCCAGGTATTATGAACTAGAGTAAGCTTAAAAAAAGCCCAACAAGACAACATCTTGCTAATACAGGATACAGATAAATTAAAGATAAAATATTTTCCCACAGAGCTTGGACTCCCACCAGTGTCACTTCTGATGTTCCTGAGAAATTTCACTAAAGCAAGGAACACTATCCCTAGAAGGGGAAGCGATTCCAGTTTGTCTCGACAGAGAGACAGGAAATTCCAAAATTAGTAACATGGTTAACCCTGCTTGTTCATGCTAAATCACTAATGTGGAGTCATGAAACCACCCTCTCAAGAAGGCCTGAGCAATGTCTGCTTACCTCAGCCAAAAACTTGCGATCCTGTACCCGACTCCCCCCCAGGATCTTCAGCACATTTTTTGCCCCCTCTGCTACAGCAGCTTCAATGCGCAGGTGATGCCTCAGCTCCTCAATCCGCAGCTCCAAAGCACTGATGGTGGTCCCCACCCTCACTGGCCATTCAGGAGGTAAAACATGGCAAGGATGAAAATCAACCAAGCACTGTGGATCTTAGGGTGCTGTCTGCATCTGTTATGGGCTGTATCAGTTACTTAAAGCACGTTACCTGCTGGATCCACTGTATCTTCCATCCCTCCTGCTGACTGAGATACTTTCACAATGTGCATGCGGATTATTTCAATCTTTGTCTTGCTGTCCTGAAGCATCTGCTGAGCTGTAGCCAACAGCTTCCGCTCCTGCCCAAAGGAATCAGATGCAGAGAGAACCATGATCACTAAAAATGGGTGATGATGAGGTGCTCACATATGAGGGTGAGGTGGTACTTGCATGAAGGGTCATAACTGACTCTGAAATGGAATACTCAAGTAATTATGTAAAGGAGGCACCACTGAGGATCAAGGCTTTGAGATCACGATCTCCATTTGCAGAGGGAAAGGACAGGTCAAGGACGTGCCCAGTTAATACCAAATCCTGCAGCCCCTGAGACTCCTTGTTCCCTGGTTAACTGCACTTACAGCGTTCTGTAAGCAGAGCAGAGATTTTGAACACATAAAAATATCACAGCCCTCTTACACTGCTGGTCTTATTGAATTAAGCTTCATCATAAGCTTGGATTTGAAATGTTTTAAATTATCTTTTGACTTTTAAATATGATTATGCCAAACTCAAAAAACGAGATGAATACGAATCCACTAAACCTCTGAAAATTTTTCTCACATAAAGAGATACCACATGCTGTGCTTTATCCTAAACAATTCAGTGATATCAAAACATCACACCAACTAACTCAGTTACAACACCAATGCCTTCTTAGCTTTCTTTCCTCATCAGTGACTTAATGTACCTCTTACACCACCCTTATGTGCTGTCATTATGCTGAGACTCAAAGTACAGATCTAGGATTCAGGCAAGTAAGCTTTGCAAATTAATTTCTCTCCCAAATCAATTATCAGAGAGAGATTTGTGTACAGACTTAAAATACAAATTTTGATCCAGTAATTTATGCTCCCAAATGGCTCTTTATTCCTGCTTACCTTGGATGCTGAATACATTTGGATCATGTTCTCAGCTCCTTGTTTCACTTTCATTTCAACATGCAGCTGCTTTTTCAAAGCTTCAACCTTCCTTGCCATGGGGTCTGGGCTTCTTTCCCAGAGACAGGGATCTGGAGATACAGATCCATCTGCACAAACAACACAATCAATACCATTAGTCATCTTGCCTCGTTTCATTTCACCGGGTTACAGATGGGTGACTCTGCAAAGGAAAGTTAGGCTATAAAATAAGGTACAAAAAGGTCTTGTCTACAAAACTGATTGGGAAACACTTTCAAATGAAACTCAAACTCATATCTGTAAATATTTCTTAATTTAACAATGAGCCTGTCCTAACAAGCACTCTTCCAATTTTATACTCACTATCCTATAAAATACTTGGATGTTGAACTGCCCAGAAATTCTATTCAAATCTTTTCAATTCCACCTATAATGAATATTGCCCATGCCCACCACTCTCAGCTGGTTTTCTCCCTATACTCCCTTTCACCTTTATAGCACCATTCTGAACTTTTTATACCACAGATAATTTAATCAGTTAAATACCAAGAAGCTCCCACTACTTGTGAGCCCTCAGTAGAAGACTATATCAATTCAATATCTCTAGAGATTGAACCATTCTAAGAGAATGTTGCAGTCAATCATGACCCAAGAACAACCTGTTGTACTCCTCTCTTTGTCTGGTATCAAAATCCTTGCATTGAGCTCCTGAAGTTCCCAGTGCAGCTGCTCCAGTTTTCTGTTGGAAGATTTCAGCACGTGCTCGATGTGGACAAGGTTCTTTCTGTCTGTTGTCGCTTTGCGCAGGTTTTCTGCTCCCTCTTTAATCTTCAGTTCCTTCTGGATGGCCCGGCGGAGCAGCTCCTTCTCACCCTCCAGTTTCTGCTGGAAGCTTGGATCCATTAAGTTCACGTCATTGCCCAGCTGCAAGAGAGAGCTGCCCTGCAGCCCAAGAGCATGGAGCAAGAGGATTTCAGAGAGAACACTGTCCAACCATTTTTATGACACTGCAGCAATACCCTCATTAGATTCCACTCCTTCATTTCTTTCAGAAATTCTCAAGTCAATCTTTTCACCAATTTTTCAAGAAGACAAACCTACATTTCAATTGCAGAGGACAGAACACAACTTTGATCTTAACATGCCTTAATTTGATTTTAAGCCATACTGGAGAAAAACTTTCATTTTATTTGACCCCTTGTTATTTAATGTCTACACACATCTTTGTTCTTCAAGAATCAAAGCTCAGCCAATATTTGCTCTTGTTCTGATCAAAATTACCTTTTACCAGTTTGATGTTTTAGATACAGATTTTTATCTGATTATGCCTTGATGCTGACTGCTCAAAGACACTTCTCAGCTAATCTGTTAGAGCTTTTAGGAATGCTACAAGCATGTGTTAACCCTCAGCTGTTGTTCCTGAAGAAGAAAAACGCAAGCCCTACAGCTGTTTCCACAAATGAACAAGCAAAAGAATAAATTTGACTGTTTGCTGTGTCTGAAAAGGTGAGCAGACTAATGTCTCAATCTCTGTTCTTTAAAGGCCACGTTAAACACTGATTATTTTGAGTAGCATTAGTGGCATTCACTCTTGTCCTGGGCTTTGTTTTACATAATTTCAAATACCACTTGTTCTAGTGAGATATGGCTCAGCAACAGCTCTGGATAGAGCTGCTCTGTCACAGACTCTGGACATACCCAGTTGGGGCAGAGCAGAGGTTTATCTCACTGCCCAAATAAACACTGGATTCAGACAGGAGTTGCAAAGCATCCCTAAGGGTGCTACCCAACACCACAACACATCCAAGCTTTAAGGCATCCAAAGCAATGAATGCATTCATAACCTCCCATTAATGACTCACACCCATGGCTTAAATGCAAAAGAAGTGGTCAAGCACTGCTACAGTGACTGGCTTAACATCACAGAGCACATCAGTGCCTAAAGACAGGGCTCAGGAATCCCGACTTGTTTTCACACTCTGTCACTGGTTGACCACATTTCCAACAACAAACCACGCTGGCTTTGTGTTACTCATGTACATTAATACACTTCCAGAGTGTGCTGTGCATCCAAAGCCTCCTCCAGAAACAATTACTTAATCAAAGACTCAACCAAACATCCTTGATTAGTTTTTGCTACAATTTCAGTCCAATAGCACAAAGAAAAAAGGGAAAAAAATCCATTTGAAAAGTTGGCCTAAATCCAAGCTTTGGCTGCAATGGCCAAAATAGGAGTTGTTCAGATTGGTAGCAAAACAAAAAGGTTCAGACCAACATCCTGATTTCAGGAAGTTCTCGCCCAATTAGTAAAGCCAGGAACTAAGCCAGAGCTTTGAAAGACATCCAAAGTTTTGTGAGGAAGAATTTGAATCATGGAATTCCTGAGTCACAGGCAACCTTTACCAGCCCTAAGTTGGAAAATCAAAAAGCTCTTTATCCAGTCTGTAGCAAGTTACTAAAAGGAGTTTGAGGGTTACAATTCTTATTTAAATAACTAATAAAAGCACATAGATTCATCTTATATTCAAATTATGCAAATGTGTGTAAGAATTTCCCCCCCTGGATCCACTCAGAGCAAAGGAATGAGCAGTGGTACAAGAGTAATACCAATAAAAGGTGCTGAATGTGAAGCTCTGGGTATTGATTCAGAGAACAGGTACAGTCTCAACAGTTCCCAGGTCAATTTTCCTCTACATCAGTCTCTGCGAAAAACTAATCTGAATATCAGTTAATGCATCAGGCTAAATTTCTATATTTAGAATGTAACGTGTTTCACTTCCCCATCTTCCCCTCGGCAGATCAGAGGGTGCCATAACATGAACATTGTTTGCACCAGGAAGATAAAACACTCCACTTTTGAGAAGCATGGGAAAGACAAATTTGCATTTGGGTTGAGCCACTTTGCCTTCTGGCTCAGGAATTTCGGTGGGGTGTCAGGACACTGCCACAGCCCGTGCTGCAGCTGTTCTTGGGTTCCCTGGAAAGGTCAGTCTCCAACACAACCCTGAAACACATTTACAGCTTGCAGAGAAATACCCAAAGTAACTGAAATTGGCTTGCTTTTGGCACTTGTAGTGGGGATGCTGGAGCTCACCCAGAATTTCTGCCAGGCTCGTGTCATACCCAAGTGTCCAGACTGCTTTCTAACTAGCAAAAATTTCAGCAGTATGAGTTACACTTAATCCCTTGGATTGCAGCCAGGGAGATCCCATCCCATTAATTATGCCCAGCTTGGAAATGAGTTTCACCTGCACAAAGCCCAGAGCAGTCCTGGCCTTTACACTTTCACCACTAACACAGAAATTGATTTAATTTGATTTAATAAGCCAGTGGTGAGGCTGCCATCCTCCCTGCAGCCCAAACATTCCCAGGACATCTTAAATCCCATCTTTCACGGCAACTTCATACCGTAGGGATGAGACGCACGTTAGGGAGCCTCATACCAGCTACATTCATGTCTTACAAGAAGAAGTCACGGCTAATTTAGGAAAAAGACACTTGTGGTCCTGCCTGGAGCATTCCCAACTCCAAGGCTGAGGGCCGGAAGGAGCGAGCCCAGGAAGCACCGGGATGGGAAGAACCCGGGCGAGAGGCAGCCAGCGCCCTTTGTGTCGGTCTCTCTGTCCCTTCTTTCCCAGATTAGGCTTGAAACTTTCGTCTCAAGGGAAGAGGGCAGAACATCTTCCCCTCTGCGGGGAGCTTGTTCCAGACACGAATGTTTTCCCAGCACGGAGCCTGGCTGCCCTCCCGGCCCCGCGCCAGCCCCAGCAGCCGCCTCGCCCCCAACACCTCCTCGACGCCGAGAGATTTCCTCAGCAGGCACCAACTTAGCCCGAACCCCATTTCCCTGAGGCGAAGAGGGACATTTTTAGGGAATCCCACCAGCTTCCCACACCCTCTCCCACCTCCTTGGGGCGCGGCCATGCGAGCGGAGGGGGAGCGGCGTGAAGCCCCTCAGCACAGCCGCCTCTGCGGGGGCTCCCGGCGGGGCGGGACACGGGATTTTCCCGGCGGGAGATGGATGGAGGGACCCCCAAAGGACAAAGGGACTCGCAGAGGGCGCAGGGCCGCAGTGCTTTCCCGGCGGGGACATGGATGGAGGGACCTCCGAAGGGCGGAGCGGGGTGCGGTTCTTTCCCAGCGGGACATGGATGGAGGGATCTCCAAAGTGTCCAGGGACCCCCAAAGGGCACAGGGAACCCCAAAAGGCGCGGGGACCGCCTTCCCCCCAGGCGCTGCTCGGCCCGCTGCCGCCCCCGAACCCTCAGCGCTCACCTGCGGGGTCGCCATTGCCGCCATTGCTCCGCCCGGACCGGCACTTTTCAAACTCGGCGGTCCCGGGGCCACCGCCAGCGCCCTCTCGCGGGGGCGGCCCGAGGGAGCTGCCGGCGGGCGGCCCGAGGGAGCGGGAGCGGGACGAGGAGCGGGAGCCGCCCTTCCCCACACGGCCCCGGGGCAGCCGCCGCTCCGGCCCCCGGCTGAGGAGGCGCCGCCGCCTCCGCCCGCCCCGGGGGGAAACGCGCGGTCGAGGTCCGGTGAGGCGGCGGGAAGGAGCGAGGACGCAGCGGACGCGGAGGTACCGGACCTCGCCCGCCGGGGAAGGAGAGGCTGAGAGAGGCTGGAAGGGTCGGTGCCCGCGGTGGCACGGAGGGGAGGGGACGGCAGGCACGGTGGCGGATCCCTGCTCCGTCCCTCTGGAAGCCTGGAGCAGAAAGTCCCGCGGTGGCCCCAGCAGGGCCCTTTGTGCCGGGGCCACCGGGTGGTTCCCTGTTTCAGTTCTCCACGAGGGCTCGTGACCGGCGCTTGCTCGAAGGGGAAGCAGCGAAGCGCAGCTCTGCTTGCGACGGGATCCCTGCATCCCATCCCTGGGACGGGGCGATGCTGGGCTCTGGGGACGTTTTCCCCTGCAGAACTTCACACGCGGTTTCTGCTGAATATTTGAGTGAAAAAACGTCCCACATGCATTGGCGAGGCTGGCAGCAATCCCCTGGCTACTGTAGTGAAAAAACACCGTGCTGCAGTAGTGCCACAGCATCACGCAGAACAGACTGTGTGTCACAAGCCCAGTGCGTTAAACAAAATAATGTTACTATCCTACTAATAGCTTTTCAATCATGGAGTAGTGCACAACTGTGAATCAGAAGGCATTTGAAGGTGATAGTCTTCCCATATACAAATTCAGAAATATACTAATGAACAGAAGTATGTTCTTTTTACTTAATTAGAAAAGTTTTTCTAGCCTAAACATTTTGTAAGTGATTTGCAACTGAGTAATTAATAAAAGGAACTCATCATAAAATTTAAAAATTAAAAATGTGAACCTAGCTTAACTGACTTGAATTAATAAAGCCTTAAACTAATACAAAGCCTTTGAATATGCCCCTGTTGTTAATAAAGCAAGTGCATTTGATTAATATAAATCCTTTAGAAACCTGATGCTATTTAGAACATGGTCCAGGCTCTGTTTAGTGTTTAAGCAATTATTTTAATTTGACTGTTCATTCAGTGGGAATACTGGAGAGGGGAAAATCAAACTAGCAAGTGTAGACTGAGTTGCAGAGGAGCAGGGATGTTTCCACACCTGCAGCAGATCGGGTCAAGGCTGTGTTTGGCTGTCACTGGAGATGTGCTTGGGGGGCTCTGGGCTGGGGTCCTTTGCCCACCACACACTCGGGGGGGTTCCTACAGCAGCTTCCCCCTCTTTCCTTCAGGTCTCAGACAGTCCAGGGGAGGCAGAGGAAGGGCAGGGGGCAGTTCAGGGATGCTGGGGAGCTGGAGTTCCCCAGCCTGGAGGGAAAGGGCTGGCTCTCAGCTCTCGGGTGACCCCAAGGCAGTGTTCCTGGCTATCCCATATCCCAGCCCCCTTCCCCGGGCTTGGTTCAGCTGTGTCCCACAAATCCTGCGGAGAGAGGGGGCCGGTACGTGGGACCAGCAGTTCCTGCCCATCCGGCAGCCCCTGTCCCGCGGGAAGGGAAATGTCACAAGGCAGAGCAGGATCCTGCAGGGCACCAGCCCTGGTGCCGGGGATGATCCCGGTGCAGGTCCTGCCCAGGAGCCGGCAAGGGGCGGTGGCACCGGCCCGGGAGCTGCGCGGACTCTTTGGGGGTTCCCGGAGCAGGGCGGGGGCTAAAGGTGCGTCCCGACCTTGAACCGGCAGCCCCTGTCCTCAATTATACCCGAGAGAGCACGCGGAAAAGGTGATGATTAAGAAAAAGTCTTAAAAGTTTCAATTTTTAATGCAGGAGAGGGAGGAAGGACATTAAGCATAAATCTGTTTCCCGCAGGAAGCAAGTGTCGTGTACCAGTCACCTGCGACCTCCCCTCGCTCTTCTCCATAAAGGAAAAGCAAGCACTGTC
This sequence comes from Molothrus aeneus, assembly GCF_037042795.1. NCBI lineage: Eukaryota > Metazoa > Chordata > Aves > Passeriformes > Icteridae > Molothrus > Molothrus aeneus. Next base: position 5,953,804 of record NC_089664.1, on the reverse strand, counting down.
CATGTCACCCGTGAAAGATTGTGTTTGGGACTAAAGATTTGAGTCTGGGACTAAAAAACTTGATTCTTTTGAAAAAGACTCTTAGAAAATGGTAACATCAAGTAACAGTTAAATGTATTTTAATTCCTTCAAACAGAAGGATAGCTTGAAGGTACAGCAGAGAAATTATTTCATTGATTTCATTCTCTTTAAAAAAACAAAAAAACCAAACCAAAACAAAAAACAACATGGCTTCAAAATTCAGGAACAGTATCCAATAAACAAAGAACTATCCTTATGCACCTGGTTTAGTGTGGTACAAAGAGCTTACAGATTCAAATGAATATCATAAATGACTGAGAAATCGATTCAGATAATGCTTGTTTACAGGGACAGAAACTATGTTGACAAGTATGAATAAGTACACAGATAATCTCTTTAAAAACCCCAAACCTTCCTGGCTGTATTTACACACTCAGCTGTATTTGTTTCCTTTGGCACGAGAAATTACAGACAAAAGATTCCATTTTATAGCAATTAAATTTAAAAATAACCTTTGAGATAGTTAGGCCATATAGCCCCAGCACAGCAGCTTTATAAAATTGCTGCCAACTCTTATGTTCTAGCCCTGGAAATTCAAGCCAAAAAACCTGAAGTCATTAACCACCTGTGACAAATTTCACATGGTGGGATTAACTGTATGTGAGGAACTCAAGCAGTGGGAAATTAATGATATTTAATAAGAATGCATCTTCCATTATTATCCAAGGTAGATGTCTTTTAAAAAGCTCTTTATACACATAAAAAATAAATTCAGTAAAAAATGGACACCCATTACATATATTCAGCCAAATTAGACATTAAGTGAACAGTCAGAGCACACAATGGCCAGCTGTAGTATTTCTTGAGCATTGCAGAGAAATTTGTTATTCCCTAATCATTTCCATGCTAGAAAAAAAGAATTTATAACACTTAACTAATACGGTTTATTCTTTTACCACGTCAGTTTACTCTTTAGCCATTGCCAGGAGTAAACCTTTAAGTTTCACAGCAAATTCAGTATTATCAGTACAGTAGCAAGAGTATTTTGGCACCCTGTAAAATCCTAAAGAATGCGCAAGAAAAATCTCTTAAGTAGCATTTAATTATCCAGACTTCTCATTTCTTGTTCCTGGTATTTGGCTTTACAGAGCCTGAAGCTTTGATTACTTTCAAAACAGTTTTTTATAAGTTTTCTGCTAGTAACCAACAGGGATGGAACAACAATGGCACAATATTTTTCCTAAAGCATTCAAAACTAGCAAAAGATAATTTTCCTTGAGGAACTACAATTAGGACTACATAAAAATTAAGTAATGAGGCATCATGGCAAGAAACAGCACATCGACCCTCTACCACAACAGGAAGCTAATTTCAATCTTACAACAAAAAGGAATCAAATTAAAAAACACTAAAATTTATAGGACTTCATGGGTTTTGTTCCTTCTCTCTCTAGATGGTAAGAAACCATTACTGATCAACGTTGTACTTGGCTCTGCAAAGCAGGATGAGGGCAGAAGCTTTTGTTGAGATGGAATAAAGTACATGGTTGTCTTATTTTTGCATTGATCACATGAGACTGGACGTTGCATTGTCTCTGATAACTGGATTGAATCCAAGCTGGACCACACACTTACAGAATGTTTTCCCTCACACGTTATTTGTGCATGTCTCAACCAGACATTGATCTTGTTCTGCCAAGTGTATTCTTAAGCATCAAAAAAAGCTGAATTTGACTACAGCAAATTCTGTGAGGAAAAGGAATCAGAGAATATAACAAGTCTTCCCAGAAGACAGTCTTTTCTACACATCCAAAGAGCTGTTTGAATTTCAGATGAGCTGATAGAACATTTTTTCTTAAATATTTTAAAAGCAAAGCATGTTAAAACAACTTCCATTACATTTTGTGGAATACCAGTTCCAACACCCTCTTATGTGAAATTGTTACAAGTTTCTCAAATGCAGTCTCTTAAAATGAGAGTACAGTGTATCTAAAGCACATATACATGCTGCTACCAAGGAAAAAAAAGCAGTGAAGTAGCAACTTTTTATACATGAACTTTACTAAGAATCTTGCTCTTTGAAATAGCCCCCAAATTAGCTCGCAATTAAGATTTGTTTTCAACTGAAAAGACTTACAAAACCACCCAAATATTTTAAAACCACCCCTTGGTCTTTTTATTCTGAGCTTGCATGGTATTTTCATGCAAACTGATGTACTGGAGATACAGTACTGCAAATTACTAAAAATTCTACAAATCAAGTGACTTTCCTTTTTGCCAAACATGAATATATACCTGTGTCTTCACACACAGCACATGACCCTACAGGAACTCAAGAGTCAGTGTGCAGTAGGAACTACCACAGGAAACACTTTACAGGTACTGAAAGAGTGGGAACTACATGAACTGGTTCAGTCCACACAACCACAAGGCTGCACTGCACTACAGAAATACTGACAAAATGCCCCCAAAAATGCCAAGAAACTACAGCAAGTTCTAAATAGGATATAAAAGCTGTTTCTTTCAGTGAAGACCAACCAGTCCCTTTGTGTACACATTTAGTTTTATTGTAACAAAGCAACTTGTACACTTTAACGTTTAAAACTGAGCATCTTTCTTTCCTTTCCAGTGAAACAAAAAAAAAAAAAAAAACCAAAAAGAAAAAAAGGAAAAAAACCACCAAAAAAAACCAAACCAAAAAAAAATTTAAAAATAAACAAGAACAAAATTACAATAGAGAATGTCAATTCCAAATAAGATCCTACAGGTTCTGCTGATTCTCCATCAAGTGGCAGGGCTCAAAGTCATCATTAGGAGAAGATTTTATTTTAAAAGTGTCATCTTAAACTGCAAGGATGTTTGTTAAACATCACAATTAAACATGCCAAAGGAGAAGAAGCCATGTTGTCAAAATGCCCGCTTAACCCACCCAAACTTCTGAAACCCACCCCGGCTGACCTTCTATAACCCCATTTTTATTTTTATTTTTTTGTCGTTTTTTCTTTTTTTTTAAACAAGAGAAAGTAGACAGATACATGTTGGTAAATGCTAACTGTCCATATTCACATAGAGACACAGTGTAATCTCTGAGCCCAATATACAGAGAAAGAAGGAAAAAAGCTAGATTCTATGCACTACTACACAGGGGCCTAGCACTCTTCAGCTTCCAGCAGAGTGAAGGGAGCAGAAGGTTTTCTTTTTTCCCACAGAACATGGTGTGTTGAATTCATAAACAGTTTTTGTTTTGAGACAGAAAGGGATAAAAATGAACTTGAAACAGAAACTGGTAGATTCTTTTCCACTGTATTCTGCTCAAGATATTTCCCCAAAAGAAATTGTGAACCATGGTGTAGAGGAGAGAAAAAGAGACCTCAAGAGAACAAGGCGACTGAGCACAAGAAAAAAAAGACAGCAACTTGCTCCCAGGGACTGGAGAAAAATTAAAAAGGTAAAAAGGGGGTTTGGAATCCATCAGTGTTCAATTAGTCATCTTCTCCTTCATCCTCCTGTTGAAAGATAAGCAAGAATTAAATAAATCTAATCACTAAACTTCAGATAGCAAATGCAGTGACCAGAACTTTTTAGAGTGCTACTCATGGTGCTCTATGATCATCTGTATCCTCACTAAAGGATGGTAACACTTGCCCTGGGTGCCCAGCTAGTGACCACACAGAAATCACTCACTCCCTGGCTGTCCCAAGGAAAACACAGCAGAGCTTTGAGAAGCTGTGACTTAGAATCACTACAAGCACTGACACAAGTTTAACATGTGGAAAATGAAGGGGTCATCTTTTCCCCCTCATGTAAAACTGTAAAGAACAAAATGCTTCACCTTTCACATGCCAAATTCTAGGTTATAGAACAGAGCCCAGCACAGCCCTCCTCTCACTGCACGTAGTTTGTGCTGCTGGAAGTCAGACACACCACACCCAGTTTCAAGAAACAAAGACATTCTAAACTAACTTCCCAACACCCTGGATGCTGAACCTGAAATCCCACTTACTACTAAAGCAAAGTTTTAATTCCTAAATCCAGCAGAAAGTCTTAGCTAGGCTGGCCATAAGCAGAAATGAACCAACAAGTGGGAAGGATGACTGGATGTATCAACAAAAGCCATTTATATGTAAAGTGTTGCTAGAATACTCAGTCATGAAGCAAGAATTTTGTCACACTCACATCCTAGTTCTCCTAGAGCACTTCCCTTATAAAGTTACTGAAACTATGTGCTTCCACTGTCTCTCACATTCACAACCATACTTATTGCTACCTGAAAGCACTCAAGTTAATGCAGTCACAGTTCTCACACCTTGGGGCGCAGAAAAGAGCCAGTTCACCTTTGCCACAATTGGTATTCTTAGAAGATCCCTCTCAAACACCACACGAAGGGCAAGATTACTCACCTCTCCTTCCTCTCCCTCATCATCATCTTCATCCTCCTCCCCCTCATCTTCATCTCCTTCTTCATCAATATCCTCTAATCCTTCCTCCTCTTCATCATCATCATCATCCTCCTCTCCCTCCCCTTCTTCATCATCCATATCAGGAACCTTAAAGACACATTTGCAACATCAATAGAGTGATCAAATTCACTCCTTCCCAGAGCTGCTGTGGGTGCAATGCCCTGCTCAGGGCTGTACCTACCAAGTAGTACTGTAGGGGGTTTGGCCAGATGTCATCCTTGATGACTTCTCCTAGCTCATCAGCCCCTGCATCAGAGTGGTCAGTGAACCAGGTGAAGAAGCTTTCTGGCTCTTCATGCTGCCTCTTCCTACTGGCTTTGTTCTGTGTCTGGCTTGAACGTTTTGTCAGGTCCTGAAAAGAAAGTTAAGAAGTTCCCTAAAGTCACCTTTCTATGGCATGTTTTTCCTACAAGCACCATTTAAAAAATGCACTTCTCTAAACAACCCTAAGAAGTCACTTTGCTCTCCCTCTTCAAGGGTAAGTCTGAAGCCCAAACAACTGACAGAAGATACTGCATTTCTCATAAACATGAGAGAACAGTAAACCCACTGGTTTCTTTCAATGGCCTCCACTGGAACACTGAAAACTCACATAATCTCACATTTGATTTACGTTTCCCTATCTCAGGGAAACACAAGTATGGCAAGTATTTAATGACACACTGAACTTACAAGGTCTAAATGCCACTCAGAGTAGTTGTAATTTCAGCAACTACTACATACACGTAGTTTAAGAAAGTCTCCACACCTCTAAGCTCTTTCAGCATTTGGATATAAAGACCTGCCTAGGCCTTTCTGCCTACAATTTCCAACTCTGAAGTCTTCACGCCACTCTCTGTAGTAAGTGCAAAAAAACTCCACAAAAACTGCTAAAATGGTCACAAGAATACATGTAAGGTCTGTATCTATCACCTTACCCTAGAAAAGAAGTAGTAAATTTGTAACAATCTTTTCGTTAAGTCTGAAATAAAATTAATTATTTCTTTGACCATATGGTTACACCACACTTCCAGTGTTTTTTTTTCTCCTGACAGAATGACAACATTTATAGGTTTAGACTGTTTAAGAAGAACAAAGCAGAATTCACACTAATTTTGTGCATTACTGTAAAGATCACAACTGGTCTGTACAGGAATGCAATTTCTGGTACAAGAGGAAATATTCTAGTTCTCAATACAAAAAACATTAAATTTTCTCCTTGGTCTGAGAGTGACAAAACAAGCTGCAATTTAACTGCAAGCCTCAGCTCTACTTTTAAAAACTCAGATCAAAATCTTCAGGATAACACTGAAGAACTTTTACAGAAATAAACTGCAGTAAATTAATGATTCTTGAACACTGCCTGGGTGACAGGTATGCCCACATTATTGTGGCTGTAAATTCTACAAATGATGTGGCATCTGGAAATGAAGTCAAAGAAATAGAGAAAAATATAAAACAAGATTGCACACTGCTATCTGATTCCCCTAAACCGGTTGTCCTTGGAATTCTTCATTTAATAGTTATTTTAAGTTAACAACACAACACAGTCTAGATTCTGACCAAGGAAGAGACAACCTAATGCTCTTGGTAATGTTTTTACTTGGTCACACTTGTGCTCTCCCAGATGCAATCCTTACCTTTCCAGATTTCCATTTGATCTCAGTCGATTTTGAAGATGGGTCTCCACTTTCATTGAGGTGAAACTCTTTGGAGAGAACTTTATTTTCAAAGTAGGGATTCTCATCAAAATACTGTAGAGTGAAAAGCAAAGAGTTAGAACCCAGAGAATGGAAACACACATAACAAGTCAAACCTGGCACTATATAGGTAACTGTAGAGATTTAAGTTATAAACTACAACCCAGTATGCAATTACATTAAAAAAAAAAACAAACAAACAAAAAAACAACAACAACAACAAAAAAAAAAAAAAAAAAAAAAAAAAAAAAACAAAAAAAACAACCAAACAGCAAAATCACAAATGAATGAACCATTTAAAGTACTTACAAAATCTATTCTGTAACCTGATTTGATGTCTTCAAATTCTGTCACCTCAACTCTGGTCAAGTAATGCAGTGCTTCCTCATCTTCTTCTCCCAGCAGTGCAGATACTGAGAGAAAAGGAAGAATCCCACATTAACCAAGTCATGAAACAGGCAGACAAAACACAGGAAACTGACAGCCAGGAAGATCTAAAAAGCAACACATCTGTCCAAGCCAACTCCTCGTGGCTCTTTCTTTTCAAGTTACCAGCCAACAGCCTACCCACACATACCCACCCTTCCCTGTGAAACAGATTTTCATACATGTAAGTTTGCCCAATCTAAGCAGCCTACAAACTTGTTTTGTAGAAAGTTTATTGTCAGGAGTCCCAAGGAGCTCACTTCCCAGTAAAAAAAAACACCTAAACAATCCAGAACAATTTTGTTTGTTTGGGTTTTTTTTTGTCTACGTTTCCAATGAACTGAATAAAGTGGGAACTTGCAATTTAAAATGCAGAAAGAAATTTTAGGATTGAAATATTTTAGTAAACTTTGGCCAACCAGTGCAAGAAAGAAAAAGCTTAAAAAATGAAATCTAGGACAGAAAGGAAGTGTTTTGTACGCTTAGTAACAACCCCACAAGACCCTGAGAGATTTAAGACACTCACATATCAAGCAAACACTGAATTTACAGGGGAAAAAAAGAGGGCTCTTAAGAATGTACCTTGTGGGTGGTTGACAAATGTTGTTACCCAGAAATTCGGGATTTTGGCGATCAATTCTGACCTCTTCTGGAAGAATGGTTGGCGGAGTTTGTTGTATTTCTGTTCTACTTTCAAAATTTCCTCACTGGCTTGTTCATTCAGTCTGTAAGAGAAAGAGCCATGTTAAGCACAGAAGAGAACTGGGATTTAAGGACACATCAGAGCAGTTAACTAAAAGTTTGATAAGACCAGTCTGCCATATTCTGCAGATGAAGTGTCCCAAAAACCCCAGAAGCTCAGAGCTGTAACAACTGTTAAAAAACACTCTGCCAGAAGCAATCTCACTGGTCTGAATGGAACCTTCTAAACACAAAGCAGTGTGAACCTCTTAAACATTTTGCCTGCATAAAACCTGTAGAAGGGTAACACAGCCCTATCACCTGCCCCCTAAAACTTTTAGGCAGGCAAGGAAGCTACAACAAAGAAATTCTGCACCCTGAGCAAGTAAAATCTGAAGACTTAAAACTGAGCTGTTGTAAAATGGCAAAGCCCTCACACTGCAACAGCTTCACACATTCACAGCCCCAACAGCCACCTGCAGTCCCTGCAGGACACTGGGCATGGAGAGAACATGCAGGCAGGGACTGACACAGAACCCACAGCCCCAAGAGCTCTGGCATACAAAATTAACACCTCAGACACATCTTCTGTCTATTACTGCACAAGCACATGAATATTATAATAAAAATGTATAATAAAAGCTGACTTTTCAGCGAAGTGCTTGGTTCTGCTTGCTAACAGGGAAATACTTTAGCCAAACAGCTTACACATTAACTTGAGAAGCCAGGGCGAAATACATTTCTATTATCAAAAATACCACAATTAATTAAAAATTTTAAACTCAAGTTCTACCTCTTTAATTATACACAATTAAGCAAGAAACCAGGACACTTCTTTGTTATTTTAATGTCTCTAATCAAGTCAGAACACAGGTATATCTTGGCGGAGTTCAAAGACAGTGAGTACTACTGAGTGCTCCCTTCACTCAACACTTTCACTTTTGTCAGCTACATTTCAATTTCTGCTAAAACATTTTAAAAGTTAGATAATGTTTACCTGTCTATTTCATTCTGTACTTCATCAATGTGTTCAATTGCTTCCTGTTGCTCTTTTTCTGAAAAACAGATGAAAATGTGTCAATATCCCTTCATTCACAAGCCTGACAAATCACTTGAGGTTTCTCTTTGAGAAATTCTCTAGTGACCTACTGTAGAAGTTCTCGAGTATTTCTATTAAATGTCACAAGAGTTACAAGGCCTCAAAGCACCAGCTTCACAGGGCGCGCTGCAGCTGAAGTGCAGCAAAGTTTGATAAAACAGCCCTTAAACTGAGTTCGCCCTTAGAACCCACAGCTCACATCCCGCTACACTGTTTTACAAGCCAACTTAAATTATAAGCCAATAATATTTTAACTAAAAAGTTGTAAGCCACATTTGCTACGACCAACACATCTGAAGAAACACAAAGTAATTTACAGAGCGCTGGAATATCAATAGAAATGGCCTATCTGAGCACACACCACCTTCCAAAAACAGAAAAGAACGTTCAAAAATACAGCTACAAATGAAAGAGACGCGAAAGCCGCCGTTTGGCAGGTATTTTCTAAAGGGCACTTCCCCTGGACCAAGTTTGGCCGAGGCCGGGCTTACGGAGCGCTGTTTACCCACCGCGCGGGAGATGAATGAGCGGCAGCGGGAAGCGGCTGGAGCGGAGCAGCGCCCGGTGCGCGTCCCGCCGGCCCGGCCCGCGCTGGGGGACAGCTCTGCCTCTCCCGGCGCGGGGGACGCACGTGGGGAAGGCGCTGCGGCCGGGGACAACCCCGACCTTTAAAGCCGAGATCGCACGTGGGGCCAGCGCGGGCGGCCCCGGCACCGCGTGTCTCCGCCGCTCCATCCCCGCGCGGCCCGGCAGCACCACGCGGCCGCGGCCGGCGCGGGAGGCGGCGGCGCATCATGGCGGCGGCGGCGGAGCACAATGAGGCTCCGCGGATGCTGCTCCGGGAGGGGCGGCGGGGGGGTCCCGCTGCTCCGCCGAGCCGCAGCGCCCCCCGCCCGGCCCCGCGGGGAGGGAAGCCGGGCCGGCAGCACAGACAAAAGGGCGCTAACATGGCCTCCTCCCGCCGCCGCCGGGCCTGCACATCCGCCCGGCCGGGCCCGCGCTCCGCCCGCCCCCGGCGCGGCCGCGGCCCGTGCGGCGGGGGAAAATGGCGGTCGGCGCGAGGCGGAGGCCGTGCCGGCTGCCGCCATTCCCGTCCCGCCCCCGGCGCGGCCTCACCTGAGGTCTCGTCGGCCCCATCGTGGTTGGAGTTCAGCTCCTTCTTACTGACTTTGGCCGCCGGCGCCGACATGTTGGTGGCTGCGGAGCGCGGAGGGCGGGCGGGAGGGAGGGGGGGGGGGGGGGGCTGCAACGGGGCTGCGCGGGGGGGGGGGGGGGGGCCGGGCACTGACTCCTGCTGCTGCTGCTGCCGCCGCCACTCAGGTCCCTCCGCCGCCGGGGCGCTCCCGCCTCCTCCGCGCGGTCCTGCCGGATACCGGAGCGGCAACGGCGCCTCTCACTCCCCTCGCGCTCCCTCGCCCAGAGCCGCCACCGCCACCTCCTCCTCTGCTGCTGGCGAGGGGCGGGCACGCGGCGCGCATGCGCGGCCCCCCCCCCTCCGCCCGGCCGGGCCACGGCGGCCGCACCGCGCGTGCGCACCGAGCCCCCCGCCCCGGGCGCGCTGTGCCGCGGGCGGTACGATGCGCAGGCGCACTGCTCTCCGCACACACACACACGCCGGGGAAGTCCCGCGTGCGCAGCCGTGGAGAAGCCGCGCCCCCCGACCGCCCCGAGCCGGGCGCTCATTGGTCGGGGAGCGTTGGGGGGGCGCGGCCGCGGCGCGGAGACACAGAGGACGGCGCGCGCGGGAGGGCGGGGGCGCGCGCGGGGTGTGTAGGAGAGGGGCCGCGCATGTGCGCGCTGCACGTGCCCGCGCGCCCTTGCTAGGGCGGCGCGCGCGAGGCCCCGCGAGTTCCGTCCCGTCCCCTCACGGCCCGCGGGGGCACCGAGCCCTTGGTGCGGCCGGGATGGGTCCCGTCCCCTCCCCCGACCGGGGGACATCGCGGGGCAGGAATGGATTACGGGACCCCCCGACCCCCAAGGGGTGCTCAGAATGCTGCGGTCCCTCTCCGTGAGGTGTTAGCCCGGTTGTGGGCTTAGCGCTTCCCTGCCGGGAGGGAGGTCGCGTTTCCAGCCTGTCGCACTCTGGGGATGGGACATCCAGGTCTCCCTGCGCTGCCTGCCTTACCTGGGACATGGCACAAAGCAGTCATGGAATCACCAAGGTTGGAACAGACCTTTAAGATCATGTCCAATACTGTAGAGTTCACCCAGTACAACCACTGTAACTCCCATACCATTAAAACACATTACCCAGAACCAGAGCCTGAACACCTCCAGGGATGGTGACTCCACCTATTCCAAAGCATCGCCACCCTGGCAGTGAAAAATCTCTCTCAAATATCTTATCAGAATCTCGCATCTCAGCTTAAGGCTTCTCACTGCAGGCAAGGCAGAATTGACCGGCCCCCACCCCTCCTTTCAGGTGGTTGTGAGAGCAATGAGGTGCCCCCGAGCCTTCTCAAGACTAAACAAACACATATAAATAACTTGGGATAAATAACTTGGGACATTCTGTGTTGAAGGCACAGAGCCCTGTCAGTCACATCCGGCTCAGTTACTGGGGAGCTCAACTCCAGAAGGTCACAGAGCTGCCTGCCAGCACACCTGCCACTGCACCGAGAGCAGGCAGACTTTAAATAACCCTTTTTGTCCCTTTCCTGTCCACCTGTCATGGAAGAGCTCAGTGCAGCTCCACAGCTACAGCTTGCCCGTGTTTGCTCTTAAAGGAATAGCCAAGTCACTCTTTTCTATCAAAAGCAGCAGCATATCATTCACAGATGAGTGTTAGGATACAGGTCAGGTTAACAAACAAGTTCAGTTTTGATGAAATAGGAATTTTCTGTCTGTATTTGCATACCCAGTCATACAACATTAGCACAGTCTTCCTGCTTGTTTCCTGTGTTGCCTCTTCAAGTTGTTCTTTTAATGAGGCCCAGATTAGTTCCTGCCTCCTCAGAAGTCCTGACTATACTTTTCTGAATCCTGCTCCCACCTGTTGCTTCGAATCCCCATTGTTTTCTTCTTTTGTATTCCCAGCTGTCACTTCCCACCAGCTATGTCCTTGCTTCCACTGCCACCCACAAGGGCTGTGGCATGTGCAGGGTTTGTGTTGTGCTTCCCCGTGCAAACAGCAGGAGAGAGGAGCTGCCATCCCTTACTTCTCTGGTTTCACATACAGCAATTGTAACCGCTGGGCATAAAAGGTAAGCAAAGCATCACAACTGTATAAATGCAAGATTATCAAGTCCTCCCCAAGGGGAGGATGTCTCAAGGCCTTCCTGAAGCCCATCACAGCAAGATGACTCCTTCTTTATTCTGTCTGCATCTCCCAAGATTGATTAATATGGATATCTTCCAACTCAGACAAGGTAAACTCATGTGTGCAGCTTGATTTTCTTCCTTCTGTTTCGTTTGGGTCTCTTGACTATGCAGTTGTATCTGCTGTAGTTTTTTTCCTCTTTTTTCACCTGTAATTTCCTATATTGTCTTTCTCTAGATTAGTCTTTGAAGGTCTGTAATTTGAAATACAGGTGGCAAGTTTGAAAGCTAATTCCAAGCAGGAACAAGTGGCACCTGTCAGTTCCCTACTAGAACCCCTTGTTTAGTCTATAAATTACCAGGTATTCCTGAAGTACATGATTATAGTGATACTCTGATTTACCTAAAACCAAGTAATCATGAATTTTAACTGCTATACTGTTAAAAAATATTTCCAAGATCTGTTTTTACTACCCTAAAGTTAGCTATTATCAACAAAAAAGGGTATATTGATTATATAAAAATATTTAAAATAATACAAATATATGTAAATATTAGAAGAATAATAATTTAATATCCCTGAAACAGTAACAAAAGAAACCCCAAAAATGTAGAGGGTTTATTGATAAATATTCACTTTCTTTCAAATCTTTCTAATATTTTCATGACCTGCAGCTAACCTCTAAGGCAGTTTTAGTCCTTGAATAACTGTTGAGGGTTTGATTGTACAGTTATAATTGCACATTTTCCTCATGAATTGACTAAACAAACTCAATTTCCTTTCTTTGTAAAGAAAATTTCGTATTTGTTCCTTAAGGCTCAGATCTCCAGTATTTCTTTCCTTGGCTGGATATGTTACTACAAGGCAGAGACATAATTGGTAATCATGTGTACTTTCTGGACTGTCAAGTCAGCTGTAAATTGTAAACTTGAACCCCAATTTGGCAAATGAAATCAGAAAATGTGCTAAAATCCTCTCCAATATAATACAGTGATGTGTGAAAAAAGAAGAGTGAATCTCCCCCTAAGTATTTCTGCAAGGCAAAATGGGCATATATACAATCATGCAAGTAAGTCAGTGTAATTAATAGCAGCTCATGGTTTCACAGCCTTCCATCCCAAAGAATTGGAAATTATTGTAAAGAAATACTAAACAAGGATCATTTTACCATTGCTGAAACTGTTTAACAACTGTCCATCTATGCTGGGACCTTGGTTTTCCACAGAGAATTTGCAGGCTCGGGCTCTGTATTAATAACAAAGATTTCCCCTTGGAGTGCAAGACAAGTTTTTAGAGTACATGAAAGCTTTCAAGTTACTGAGTACACCTGTGAGTTGAAGGCACATTTCAAGAACACACAAGCTTGTACTTGATAGCAAAGCCTGACTGGCACATCAGGGCTTGCTGGGAGCCACAGGCAGAGACACGGGGCTGCTTTGCTGTGTGCGATCAGTCTGACAGCCCCCAGGAACTGCTGAGCCTCCCCAGCTCTACACACACAGTTTGGCACACACAAATACCAGCTCCAACTGTTTATTCATCTCCACTAGTCACAGTCCTTCCCAGTCAAGCATTCATGTTAGAACTGAAGGGTGAGATAATGACAGAGGAATCTTCCACATGTCCTCACAGTTGTTGCAGTTTAAACCTTTGGATGAAAATATTTTGGGGCTGATAATTGCCTTGAAGCAGGACAGCAGTTCAGTAACACAGACAACAGGCAGTGACTAATAATATGGCACTGAATAAATACAGTGATCCTATTTGTATTAGTTTTTATTTTTATTTTTTATGAAATATCCATTAGACATCGTTGCTAAACCTGCTTTTATTTTTTCTACACCAACATCTCTAACTTAGCAGAGCACCTGCTTGTAATTCCATGAAGAGATGTATGGTTACATAACACCTGTGCTTGTTCCCAGATACTAGAGGCAAAGAGGCAGTCAAAATACTCTTTAAAATATTCAACTGAAAGTCAACGGAACCTTAGACATTTCTGAACATGAGGCATAAGCTTTTCAGACATGTTGAGGACGAGATAAAACTGTACCTTGTGCTTCTGCAAGGAGATATACAGAATATCCTCTCCATCTTCTCCACTCATAGGGAAATTAAAAGGGAGACATTTCTACAGAGTCAATGTATAAATGTTTGCTTTCCAGGATTTTAACTCTGGCCAATTCTTAAAACTCTTATTTATCATCTCCTTAGTCCTCCAGCAGGAAAACTCTTGCTGAATCCTAGGCAAATTTGACTATCACTTCTAGATTTGGTCCCTTGGGAATAGCACTAGAGGCAAAAATTTTACACTCAGTGTATTTCATCCATTGTCTTGTTACCAAGTGGCAGCCGTTTTTGTGGGAATCATTAAAAACCTCCCTTGTTATGTAGAGCACTATTGATATTTGAACTCTCAGGGGGAGTAACCTCTGTCTCTATCCAAAAATTATCAGATAAAAATAAACACACACAACATTGCTCAGCAAAGAACAAGTGCATTAATTACAATTCATTAGTCTGAAGTTGGCATTACTCAAACATTTACGGTGTGTATTAGTCTCGTGTAGGAGTATGGTGACAGGAAAGGTGAGACAAAAGACAGGAAAACATGTAGGAATCTGTCATATACAGTTTTTGTTATAATAATACATTGTGCACATTATTCTTTTCATCTGAGAATGTCAAAGCTCATTTAAAAAATCTGGTTAAATGTAAAAAGCTCTGTGAGGAAAGTAATTCTTTTACTGGTAGGTGAACTGAATGCCAGAGTTATTCAGAGTTATGGCTCATTAGAGCCAGAGATGGAACTCAGGAATAGAACTGGTCTCCAACTTCAGCTACATAAAATGCTGCATGAGTTGCCAACTATGATCTGTGAGTGGAATTTGGTTAATTGTGTCAGTCTGTAGGAACAGTTATTATTTTTTGGTATTACAATAGCTCTGAGAGTCCTGCAACTGTAATCCCTGCCTGTGAGGTTCTACCTGCACACACAGCAAAGAGTGGTTCTGGCTTGGAAGAAAGTAAAGTCTTTCAGGACATGGTTTGAAAACGATTTTTTGGTAGAAGTTCCTACTTAAGCAGTCGCCACCACACATTCCTCCCCTCTTCCCCTTTACATTGTTCCTGTATTGTGCCAGTGATTTTCTTTTTGTGTGTGTTTAATTGAATCTGAATCTGATTTCAATTAGAAATAGTCCCCACAACCCCTTTTTTTTTAAACTCAGACTAGTACTCTGATCTGGTTCCCTGGTGCAGATGCAGGAACAATGTTACAAGAGAGTCCCATGAAGGCAGGAATGAAAGAGTGAGGAACACACTGCACAAGTTACACTTAGCAGAGGTGTTTGTCAAACTGTGCCCTTAACTGAGCCCAACCATAACAAGGTTCTAACTGCAACTGGTGTGAAAAAACAGCAATTTGGTTTTGTAAGTTTTTTTTTAAATTAACACAAACAAGTGGAATATATCAGTAAACAAAAGAGCAGCTCTGCCACCTCAGGTGATACTGTAAAAACTTTCAGAGTAGAAATTGAGGTCATTGACAAAACATCTTTCTTTCCCCTCTGGAGTCAAAACTAATGTCTCTCAGAAACACACGAAGGAAATAACCTTTAAACTCCATGTTTGTTTTTGCAGTGGTATGACTGGAAAATAATTTCATCTGCCTTTGTAAAGGGGGGGTGGGGTGGTATAAAACAAAGTGGAGACCATTTCCCTCCCACCACAGCCGTACATCTATTATCTGACTCACCACTTCTGGGACTCCTTCTGGCAGCTCTGGTTTTATTGCACTGAAAATTCAAGCCTATGAAAATATTCCCTATTTTCAGGTTTACTTTGTTCACTGCTTTGTTCAGGTCACTATTCCCTCCTTTAGGGGTCTGGAACTCGACATTCAGCAAGGGCTGGATGTTGCTGTTTTTAAGCCTTGTGAGAAAGACCAGCTCAGTGGAAGGAAGGGGGGAGGGAAAGGAAGGGGGAGGAGAGTCCATATCTGTAGAGAGACTCCAGGCTGGAGAAATTTTACTGACATCCATTCAGTTTCCAGCGGGGTCTCCTTCAAGGGCTTTTACTGAGCTCCGAAAGGCCCTGCAATTCACAGCGGCATTTACATGCAACGTTTCCCTCCGGGAGCTAAGGTATAACTGTACTCCTGGATAATAATCACAAAGAATACCACCAGCCTCCCATTGAAATGTCAACCAGCCACTACCGTTGTAGAGAGTAACAAAGAGATGCTAATATAATTAATTATGAAGCCTCAGTACCCTCATTAACACATCTTTAGTGCCTAGATCTTTGAAAATCAGCTGTATAAAGTGACTGTCAGAGTTAATTCCTTATAAATTGCCTCCTGTCACATGCCAGCACTGCAGCAAGTTCTCTCAGGCCTTGATGCTAAGAAATCTGTGGTTTTTTAAAAGTTCTGATGCAGTTTTATTGGTGTTATTAAAGGTGTAAGCTGTTGCATAAGCAGTTTGTCAGGCTAGAGTAGAGAAAAATAAAAATGCCTTTAGTCAGCCCAGCTTACACAGTTGGTGGCTTAAATAGGAAAAGTTTCAGTCAATTAAATGGAAAATTAAGGACAAAAGAAAAAAACAGGAATGAAAGGTGTCACATAATTTGGCATTTAAATGTTTCCGGACCTTTTTTAAAATTTGAGGACTGCAGCCAGTTTATAGCTCTCCCTCCTACTGCTGCCTTTACGACAGCATTCCAGCTCCAGGCCTCATTCCAGAGCATCCTCCTTCCCCTCCTCTCCCGCTCACAAATATATATTTCAATAGGCTTAGGCTACATGGAGTTCCAAAACCAGCATGTAATTGGTGCAATTGTCTTTTACACTTCTCCAGAGAGAGCCACATTCATGCTGCTTAAGCCCTGTTTTGTCATGTTTTCCCTTTTTCTTTTTTGTTTTTTTCCAAGCTGGACTGGGATCAGTACTTGTGTTGGGAACCCTACATATATACTGAAAAAAGAAGTTACAGAAACAAGCTGTATGGGTGGTTCATTCTGTTATTTCTCAGAACCAGACTGTCACTCTGCTACAAGATAAAGGGAGACGATAAAAAGAAAGTGATCATTACAAATCACTTGGCATTTTCTGTGAGCAGTTAAAACACTTGCAGTGACATATCCAATTTGTCTATACAAGATACTCTGCCTCCCTTCATCTTCCCTGTGCTTTTGAGAAGGTGATAATTCTGCAGTGCATAACTTTGTAAAGTTATCTCTCTGTGCTTGTATAATATGTTCCAGGATTCTTTCTAATCTCTGTTATACTTGGGATAAAAAAAAAATCAAATGAGATATTTTAATTTGCCATTTAAGAAGTGGCTTTCACACTAAGTGCTTTTGCTGGTCTAGCTGATCTGGCAATATGCAAACTCTCTAAATGGAGGTGAAATTTATATCAGTAAAAGGAGTCCTTGCAAATCTGTCTTTCCTGCTGCATTAGCTAACATGGTAGGAACATTATTTGTTCTCCACTCTTAAATTACATATCCATACCCCAGTAAAACTAAGATGTATTATTGAACATTCGGTGTTTGTAGAAATAATGTCTCAGAAATTAAAGTGGCATTCTTGAAATTAAATAAATACAGAGATTTCTGAAGAGTGACTCAGAACTACCATGCAAATTCTGCTGGTACCAAGTGGAATGTAACAACTTATTCTGAATGTCCCATTTTGAAACCACACTTCTGCCAAGGAGAGCCAGTTCTGTTTAGAGGATTAATATCTGTCCACATTGCTTTCTAATATAGCCACTGGCTTTAAACATAGCAGTTAAAATTCCAACAACTGTTTGAGATACTACAGATGCAATATGAGTTGATGAAGTGATGTACAGAACAGATAACTAATTTTCAGTCATGCATGGTTACTGAATATGGGATTAATTTAAGGGATCTCTGTTTTCTTTCACGCTGTCAGCGCTGCAAAGGGTCAGGTACCTTTGAGGAGTGGCACAGCAGATTGTACCTTTATTTCTGAGATGAGATGCTGGACATGCTGCTACAAACTCAGCAGGACCTAGAGGCTGCTGAGACCAAAAGGAGAGACACTGCCAGTCACCCTGTTGACAGCAGCAATGCCCTGCCCAAGGCAGAGACTCCCAGCTGCCACTGAGTTCAGAGCACCATGGCAGCCAGGATTGAGGATCCTGAGCCTTTCACAGATGCCTCTTTGGACAATCCATGGCACTCGGCCCCGTGCCAGCTCTGCTTGCCATTCCAGCCCTGCTGGCAGTGCCTTTGTGCCCCTGTGGCTGTAACTTGCTGCCACCTGCCACAGAGCTTCCCCCTGCTCCTTCCTGGGCTGCTTACACTTGACTAAAATCTTTGTCTTCTTATTAATCATGAAGGAATGAATAGGGGATAAACAATACCTGTACAGGGCAAAAACCACAGCCATATTTATAAGGAACCCCCGACTAATTCTGCAAAGCACAGTAGGTCATGATTTTAATGGAGATGGATTCTTTTGATAATGTATCCTGTCTTTTGGTGTAACGGGACTTCAGAAGCAAGCTGATGTTTTCTGCTAACAAGGAAAAATAGGTTTTCAAAGCAAAAAGAGCACAGCATTTGCAGGGACATTTGGGAGGGGGGACAGGGAAAAGGAGGTCACAAATTAGAGAAAATGCATGAGCCTGTTACAGACAGCACTGGAAAAGAAGTAGCTGGGGGATTCACACAGCTTGAAGTAACACACAGAGTCCACACAAGGACCTGAACCCTCATCAAGCTACTGAGCACCTGGTGGGACACATGGACATGGGTTCAACACTGACAGTTGTGGGGACCTCACTTCCCTCAAGGTTTGGTGAATTTCAAAATCATTAATTTCTAACAAAAGGGAAACATGGGAGTAACTGATCAGATATTGTCCATACTCAAATAACAAGCAGAAAATGTCAGCATAAAGCCACTTCAAACTCCAGGTTACATCCTTTGGTTAATGCAAAGGCAATAGTTCAGTACCCAGGCCTCAGGCAGACCACATCTGTCACCTCGGGCTGTTCAGCAGTGCACAGGTAGGATGGGAACTGTCAAGGAACAGCATTAGGTCTTGCTGGTTATGGAAGCTGGAGAAACAAGTAGGTTCTGGAGTGACAATTCTTTGAAACAAACCCTTGCTGTTGGTTGAAGAGTTTTGTTTGTTGGCTGTTTGCTATGAATAAATGAGAATACACATGAAGTTCTGTTCCTCTGAATAGTCATCAAACACCAAAGGCAATACCTTCAATCCCCTGTCAAGCCACTCCCTGTCAGACCAAGTCCAAGAACTCCCTCGTGGCTGGATTGATCTGTGTTTGTTGTTTTATTCTTTACGTGCAGCTCTTTGGGGTGGAAGGAATGAAGGGGAAGGTGTAAAAGGAGAAGGCTCAGTTACGACTCTCTGTTTTCGGGTACAATCTCCTGTTTCGCCTGTCTGGAGCCTCAACAGAACTGAATGGTTTCATTTATCAGAAATCGAGGGCAGCGACTGCACCCACTAGTGGGGGAATTTTTACCGAGATGCAGCTCCGAGTATTTCTTTTGCTCAGGTCACAGCGATCACACGCTAGTGTGCAGCTTTTTTCTGATTTTTCCCCCTCACTTTCGTTTTTGTTTTCTCTTTACCTCAACCTTCTCTTGTTGTTTTTTGATGCTGATTTGCTCCATTATGTAAAAGTGAAAACTTCCTACACTCTGTCTCATGAAACTGGGAGGAAAAAGCACAGATCAGCCCCGTAAAAGCAGCCACTTAAAAGAGACTGGGTAGCCTCAGGCAAGTAACAGCCCTCCCCCACTCATCCCCGATTTTGCCTTATTTCTCATGATGTGAAGACAGAAACATCCATATATCTGATACTGCCAGGCCAGGGAAAAAAAAGCAACATAAGATTTCTTGAAATACCTTTGATATATTGAAACCCCAGAGAAATTGGAATAAAGCATCAAAGTGCAGTTACTTACAACAGTCCTTGTCTGGAGCTGTTTGCTCTTTTCTCATCCTCAGGAAGTAAAAGCCTGGACATGCACTACGATACAGGGAACATGTTCTACATTTGCAGTAACTTTGCATACGACTGGCTAAAAAAATGGATTTATTTCTGTGTTTCACATACCTAAATTCCAGTTTTCTTATCTCTTTGCCATCTCAAAAACCCACAAACTTTTCTCCTTAAGTCCCCCCTGACAAGTTATTTAAAGTTTTTAAATTGCAGTTTGTGCTTAGCATTTTTATGGTGATACAGCCTGTATATTAATTCACACTCATAATATTTACTCCTCTACTAAAGAGTAATATGCCTTGGCAGTTCTAATCATAGCAATTAAAGATAATTTATTGATGACTGAAGATGATCTATTTATAGAGGATAAGTATTAAGACCCTCTTAAGAAAACTACTCTGCTATTGGGTTCAAATATTTAGTATCAGTTTTTCAACACATGAAAAGCTGCCCCATGCAGTGACCCAAAGCCAGGAGCCTGCCTGCAGGAAAAGTGAGCTGGGAAAGTGCTCAGTTACATCCAAGATGGTCTTTGACTGCAATTGCTCACACTTCCACATGAACCAGCTGCTGTTGGAGATGCCAAGCTTGAACTTTGGAAATTCAGATTAACTCCTGTGCTGATGAGGGAGAGATGACAGGGCTAAAAGGGCCATCAGTCCAGCCCAAGAGTGTTTATGCTTTTATGTTCTTGTCTCTTCTATGGGGTATCATGATGGTCCACTCCAGCCAGGATTTGAAATTCTACAGGATTCAGTTCCATTGGGACTTTTTACTTTTGAAGGAGGTGCCACTGAACCTCCTCCTGCTCCAGTTTCACTGTCTGTAAAATGGCTATAAGAGTTCTCTACTATTCGTCTTAGGGACTCTTACTTCATTGTTAATTGTGTAGTACTTTAAATTCCTCAGCAGAACGATTGCACTCAGCTGTGATATAAATGGACTCACATGTGCTCAAGAGGTGAAAGCACTACAATCGTTCTGCTGAGCTCCTACTCTGTATCCTGCAGCCTTGATTCCTACACACAGGCCAGACTCCCTCCCAGCAACAGCCGGAATAACTCCACTGAAGTTGGTGCATCTGTGCCTGCTTATGCCAGCACTAAATTTAGCCTGTGCATTCATCATCAGGTTGTTCCAATGAGTTAGTTAGAAAAAATCTCCAAGTAGAGTCATTCCTGTTAGGAATAACCACTTAAATAAGCTCCAGCACCAGTCCGTGTCTCTGCGGACAGGAGCAGCACAGGGTATCCGGGTGCAGGGGCCGGTACCCGGGTACCGGGCGGCTCCCGGAGAGCAGCCCCGCGGGCGTGCAGCCAGCCCGGCCACACAGCAACTCAGCCTGGGCACCAATTACCCTCATTCCCCCATCAAAACCAACGGCGGCAGCGAGCAGAGCAACGAGCCAGAGCACACCCCGGGCACGAAGTGTGCCTTGAGCCGGCCCCATTCCCGGGCAACCACACGGTGACAGCCAATAGAGCTTCCCTCACAAGGCGGCCCAGTCCCCGCTCTCCACCGCGCTCGGCTTTGTCGCCCCCTCCCCGCCGCCATCTTAACTCCTGGCACCCCGCGCCCTTCGCATGCGCTGCCACCCGTGCCCGCAGCGGGACCAGCCGGGCCCCAGCGCAGCTACGGCGGGAGCGCCCGAAGGGGGAGAAGCAGCCTCAGCTGGACCCACGGCTCTAACGAAGGTGCCGGGATAGGCCGCACAGAGCCACCACCCGCCCAGCCCCGCCGCCCCGCGCCCTTCCCCAACATGGCCCCGCCCGGCTCACTTTACCGCTCGCAGGCCGGCGGGCTCGGCGCTCGGGTGACGTCATCGCGCGCCCGTTTCCATGGGAACCGGAGGCGCGGGCGGCGGGAGCGCCCGGGACCGCCGGGAGCGACCCCCGATGCCCCCGGGCCCTCTCCGGCCCCGGCATGTTCGCGGACAGGACGGCACCCGGTGCCGACGTGCAGTCGCTGTGGAGAAGCGCCCGGAGCGCGCGCTGCGAGGCGGTGAGAGACCCCCGGGGCGGCCCCGCTCCGCGCTCTTGTACCGCCGGGCCGGGCAGGGGGCGGCTGTCAAGGCTGCGCCTTCCCCGGACCTTCAGGGACCGTGCCCCGACTTGCCCCCCTCTCTGTTCATCCGCGACCCCCCCGCAGGTCCCGCGGCTCCAGCACGGCCCGGGACCGAGCCCTCCCGCTCCGGTAGTTGTTGGCACCGTGCGGGGCCTGTGCCCGCCCGCCGGCTCTGTCCTGTCAGCGTTGTGCTGATTTAGCCCCGGTGTGCGGAGTGGCAAAGAACCGGCCGAGCGGCTGCTGCGCCGCAGCTGAGAGCTGATAATGCTGCGCTGTCACCGTGTGCGCTGCTCGCTCCTCACTCTGGAGCTCGCTGCCTTCTTGCCTTCTCCCGTCCTTCCCATTCCGTGCTTTAGAGCAGTGCCTGAGTCTGGCATTCGGGCATTTCTGCCTCCGATCAGATTATCGGAAGGTTACAAACGCATCACCAACACCTGGGCAGGTACGGAGGTACCCTGTGGTTAACCATGAACCAGAGAGGCTGGAATGTCTCCGTGAAACGGCAGGAAGGGGAAGGTGCTTCGAATGCCTTGTGCAACACTTGTTTTTCTGCTTAGACTATAGACTGTCTGTCTTCTTTCACTAGAAAACTTGCCAGACTGGGAAAATTTCAACAGCAGAAGCTGCAGCACAGTCTCATACAGCACGAGATGCTGCGGTGCAGACAGAACAGAGCAAAGATGCTGTCCAAGACTTCCAGCAAGAAGTCCAAGTAGATTACACTGGGCTTCTGTCATTCCTTCAGAGAGTGGAGGATGCTGTTATCAAAGAACTAAATAAAAACTGGAAAAGTCACGCCTTTGATGGCTTTGAAGTGAACTGGACAGATCAGGATGAAACAGTAAGTGACAGAGAATTCAGGTCATTGTCCAAGCAGAGTTCAGTTACTCTAAGTTGTTAGTCCTTATTGCTGTGATTATTCTTGCCAGGTTCTAATAATTAAACATTACCAGTTGGGTTGCCTTGGGGTTTTTTCAGCTTTCTCCTTGCTTGGTAAAACTGTTCTTCCTGCTGGTGACTGAGCTGTAGTAGCATTGAGAGGAGGAAGCCTGCAGTTGGTGTAGGCTTTTCTTCAGCCTCTTCAGAGCACTCCAGCCTAGCAGGGATCTAGGAACAGTTGCAGTCAGTGAGTTGGCAGCTCTGCCTGCTTAGGTTTGTTTAGTGCATGGTGCTCAGGAATGGAAGCAATTTGTATCAGACAGTACATGTTGGGACTGGCATTTTCAAACTGTTACTTGTGAAGCTCAGCGAGTGCCAAACTCACACCTGGCAGCTGCTGTAAATTCTTAGGCACAGCCTTCCAGAGCTGTGCAGTCTCTGAGAGGTTGTTTGAGTGACAGTTGTGTTGTGGGTTTGTTTCCCAGCAGGAATTCAACAACCTTTTCACATAAATTCTTGGATTGAGGAAAACCCACAGTGTAACCCCACAATCACACCAGGAGTGGGCACAGATCTCATTTCTCTCTGTTCAGAGATTGTTGCCTCAGTGCTTGGATTTGATCTCTTCCAGGTGTTGTGTTTGCATACATTGTCATACCCAGAGGCTCAGGATCAGAACCTGCAGGTCACTGGTGTGTCATGGAATGCCACAGGATCTGTCATTGCATGTTCCTATGGCCGGTGAGTATCCAGAGGGATTTGGGAGTGCAGCTGAGGCTGATGTGATGGCTCAGGCTGACCTGAGCTCTAGATATGTTTGCTTTCTCTGCAGTAATAAACTGACATATATATATCTATATCCACTCCTTATGCAAGTTAAATTATTAATATTCAAAGTAACAAAATCTCAGGCAAGTCCTGAATTTATCTTTTAATTCTTCTACCTTCCCTCCCCCCACCCTGAAAATGGATACATGATCTTACTGATTTGTTTCTAGGTAGATTTTGTTTGAAAGATGTAAAGAGCAGATGCACTTGCAAATATCTGTAGGTGAGGTTTGGGAGAATGCACTTTATCTTCACTGAGATCATGATGTTTAATGTGGTCTCTGAGCACCCTGGATGAACCTGGCACCTGTTTATGCATGTGCCTGGTGCCATGGACATGTAATAACATGTTGACGGATTTCTGAAATAAGGGTTTCACAAATCATTTATCTAATCCATTAATGTCTGTAGCAGCTCCCTCTTTCTTGGCCCTACTTTTCCCTTTATTTTTTTTAATGATCCTCTTTCCTTACATTAAAAGCCCCAGCAAAAAGAGGGTTTCCATGAGAGAATGCATAGGGAAGAGTAAAACAGGGCAAACTCGTATGTTAGTTGCTCCTTCTGCTCTCCCAGTCTACAGCAGTTTGCAGATGAGGATGTGGTTTTTGTGTCTGTGGGTACCCTCAGCAGAATTCATTCCATGAACTTTCCATATGCACTCTTTTGAATGTTCCATTATTTGAATGGTGAGTAGGTCTTGGAATAGGGAAATTGTACCCAAAATTTACTGGCTGCTACTTTGAGGTAAGCATAGACATGTTCCCTGTCACATCCTGCATAAACCAGCCCCCAGAGAAGTTCCATCCCCTCATGATCCCTTCATGATGGGAACCAAAGCAGCACATTGAGGTGACCATGGGGAATCTCAGAGCTCTGCTGGACTGGAATACTCTGGAACACTCAAAGCAAGATGTAGCTTTTTGTTTTTCAGGTTGGATGATGGGGACTGGAGCACAGAAAAATCCTATGTTTGTACCTGGAATCTGGACAGAAGAGGGTTGAATCCACAGCACCCTGACCTGGTGGTGGATGTTCCCAGTTCTGTCATGTGCCTGGCTTTCCATCCCTCCCAGCCATCACTGATAGCTGGTGGGTTGTTCTTAACTCAGACCATGCTTGAAACATACCCTTTTTCCTGCAACCTGGATCCTTTGGTTTCTCTCTCTGAGCCCAGCCTCAGATTTCCTGTAAAGGAACAGCTTTGCAGCTCCTCAAACTGAGGAACTAATGCCCACCAACACAGATAAGTGCACTGTTACACCTGAACTGGGACTTGCTGCTTCTTCAGTGACACCTGCCTTTATATCTTCTCCTCAGAGAGAGGTGAAGAGAAGGAAATCCAGCCCTGGCTGTAAGGGAATAAACTTATTTCAGCAGAGCAATATTCTCTTACACCAGAACTGGCTGTGCCCTGCACAGAACTGCCCAACCTTTGAAGCTGGTGGGTCTGTTTCCACCATTGCTCCATTTGTGCATTTGTTCTGAGCTGTCAGAACTCAGATGTTCTGTATTTGTCCTTTCAGGTGGCCTGTTCAGTGGGGAGTTGGTGGTGTGGGACACCAGCAGGACAGAAGACCCTGTCATCTGGAGGACAGGGATGACAGATGACACCCACACTGACCCAGTCTATCAGGTAATAGAGAGCACTGATAGCAGATAGGGCTGGGGCAGGTGAGAGTTGCCACTGCTTTGTGTCATCCCTTTGGTTCCTATCCACAGCCAGGCAGTTCACAGACATTTCAGCAGTTATATTCTTTTTTGGTTGGCTATTTTCCCCCAAATCTAGTTCCTGAACAGACAGCCTGTAAAAAATAACTTCTGACTGTCCAGGTTAAATGAAAAGCAGACTGATTCCCAAACTGTAATTGTTTATTAAGGGAGATGCAACTGGTGATACTTGGAGTGGTTTAAAAACACAAATGGGAAAGTGTCCATGATCCTTGGAAGCTTAAAGCCACATGCTTTAAGGGGATTTACAAGCATGTCATCCAGTCTGGCTTCCTAAGGATTTTGCCCTTCTGGGGCCTTGTGACTATGGACATTCTGTGTATTTTTCTCATCTGCTACTCAGGAAAATGCTGTTGTTTAGAGCTGGGTGAAAGTGCCATAAATGCCTATCCCAAAAGTGAGGGCAGGTGAACCATAGAAACTGCAATGGAGATTCAGCCCTGAACACTGGATGTGTTTCTGTCCTTACATCAGTCTGTGCCAGCTCCCAGCAGAAGCTCGTTTGGTACCAGGCTGGTGCCTGGCTCTGCCCCTGTGTCACCACAGGCTGCGTGGGCTGGGCAGTTGTGACAGTCCCCGTTGTCCTGAGCTCTTGGCATTTGGAACAGGTTCACTGGTTACCTGACACCAGGCTCAGAAACCACGCCCGGCTGCTGAGTGTGGGGACAGATGGGAAGATCCTCGTGTGGAGGGAGGAGCGGGATGGGCGGCTGGCCTTGGCTGAAGGATTTGCCATCGTGGCTCAGCAGATCCCTCGCAGCACTCGGCTGAAGAAGGTGAGTTCAGCAGCTCAAAGAGTGCCTTTTCCATAAAAACACTCTGAACCTTGGAGCCCAGGTATCAGAGCTTGCCCTGCTCCCAGAAGGGCCAGGAAAAGCCCTTTCTGAACAATACACACCCTTGATCTACAGCTCTTTGCCATACAGAAATCATTCTGAGAAGACTGACAACAGCTGAGGTTTTGCCATGCTCTAAAGAGAAGTTACCAGGAAGGAGAACTTGCTTGTGATGTTAATTCATGTGAACCCATTTGTAGGAAGGATTCAGTGCTACAAACACGAAGCTGTCACAAGCTGTGCTGTGAACAGCCCGCTGGGCCCCCAGCAGGCCCTGCCCACCTGTGCCTCTCTGGGGAGCCCCAGCTCACACCAGCTCTGTCTCTCTCTGCCCAGGTGGCCTGGGGAGAGGCAGCCGTGGGGGTGACCTCGCTGTCCTTCTCACCCTTCGATGCCGATGTGTTCGTTGTGGGTGTGGAAGGCGGGTACTGCCTGCGGTGCTCCAGCACGGCCCAGGGCCCGGCCCTCCCGCCGCCGGGCGGCTCCGTTCCCCTCAGGGCGCCGGCAGAGCTCGCCTTCTCCCCTCACGCTGGGCCCGTGTACTCCGTGAGCTGCTCGCCCTTCCACAGGCAAGTGCTGCGTGTGGGACACGATCACTGCCTGGCTCTAAACACAAAATAGCCCCTGGGGTGTGTACAAGTTCCAAAAAAGGGTCACCTAGCAGAGAAAAAACATCCATTGGCTCTGGTGAAGCTGCCTGCTGGACTCTGCTGCATGTGGGCACATGAGCAACACTAGCACCTTCTTTAGATCATCCTGTTTGTTACAATTAAAACTCAGTTTAAAGCCAAGGAGATGATAAAGTCCTTCACTTGGGCAGATCACTCAGTCTCTTACTGAAGATTTTTCTGCCATCAGTAGCTGCCAGAATTTAAATGAGAAGCTCCCATCTCTGCCAGCAATTCACCCACCATCCGTGGAGGCCCCAAGCCCTGTTTCTGTGAAACATGCTGACAGTCCAGGTTTGCATTTAATTTGCATGAGACAAGCCCAGCTCGAACAATGCCCAGCTCTTGATCAGCAGTTCTCACTCAGGCAGCCCTGGGCCACAACCCATGGCGGTCAATACAAGCCCTCATTAAGCTTAATTGAGGGCAGTAACAAACAGCCCACAGCACAGCCTGGCAATTGCTGCTTTAGGAAACACAGACCTTTACAAAACAGGAATATTGTCCGAGGTCATGCTCCTTGACTGATTTCTGTTCTTTATCGTTAGCAGTAAAACAAAAAGAGCTGTTTCTCGCTTCCTCTCTCCCTCAGGAACCTCTTTCTGAGCTGTGGGACCGACGGACAAGTTCACTTGCACTCCATGTTGCAGACACAGCCCCTCTTTGCTCTACAGTTATCAAAGAAATACCTGTTCTGTGTATGCTGGTCTCCAGTTCGACCACTGGTTTTTGCAGCTGCATCTGGGGAAGGCAAGTAACTGCAGGTGCCTTCTCTTGAGCATAAAATTAAGAGTGTTCTGGATATTAATTAGTCAGGTCGATTGTACTGATTAGTAGATCCCACAAGCACAAAGCAGTGGCCGCTGTTTTCACTGTGTAATTAGTACAAAGGAGTAATTTCTAACTTTAACAAGGTGAACCAGCAGTTATTTTTCACTTCTGATGGTACCTTTAAATCTGTTGCCACAGTCATTCACAGGAATACAGCACAGCAAGACCACTGTGGCTAAATCTATTTCCAGCTTGTTTTTGGCGTCTACTTCCAGAAGTAATGGTTTAAAATGAAAACTTTTTCCTTAGAAAATTGCCCAAACATTTTTGAGTTAAAGAATGGAGGTTTCACAGAATTTGGTAAGCTGGTTTCAGGTTTCTGACAGAGCAAATCCATGCTGCCTGCAGTAATGTCAGCTGTCTGTCACAGCCTAGACACCCATCAGCAGGGGAAACAGGTTAAAAATAACTCTCAGTGCCAGACTAAGCAGATACTTACCTGCTGTTAGAGAGATGTCTGTTGCCATGAAGCTGCAATGAATGTCTGTGTCTGCAGGAGAGGTGCACCTGTTTGACCTGGGGAGGAGCACGCAGAAGCCCACAGTGTCCCTGAAGCAGTCTGTGAGTGACTGCCCTGTGTATTGTTTGGAATTCAACACCAAGCACACGCGGCTCCTGGCAGCAGGGGATGCTGCTGGGACAGTCAAAGTCTGGCAGCTGAGCTCCGACTTCACTGAGCAGGGACCAAGGGAAATGAGTCACCTGGAGCAGCTGGCAAGTGAGATCATGGACTGAGGGAGCAGCACAACAGCTCTGTGAAGCTTGTAACTGTCCTGACTCCAGGAACAATTCCCCACTCACCTGTTCCAGTGTTGGCCTGGAAAACACAGGTAACCAACAGCTGGAGTTGCCTCCACATAAGAGTTAAATTTGCATTTAACCATTAAACACAAAATTATGTGGTTCGACCAGTAACTTTTATTGAAGCACACTGCAACATGTTTCTTTTCCCTAAGAGTTTTAAGCTAAGCACTTTAAGGTTACATCATAAAGTAACATTGATTATTGTAGAGCACAAAGAGAGAGAGACACATGCAGAGCTACAGTCAGCAAACGTGAGCATGTCCTTTGCATCTTTTGGTGCTAGTGTTTCAGATCAATTCACAAAGAGTGAACGTGTAAATTCTATGTAGTCGTAGGCAGAAGGCAGCTCCCTGCCCTTGCCATCCATGTAGGGTTTCATGTGAGAGATGCAATAGTCGGCCTGTTCCCGGGTCAGGTTCTGAAAGAGAGGCAGCGTGGGGCTGAGAGGGCTCTGGGGCTGCCAGGGGGCATTGACAGGCAGCCCTCCCATTCCCCGGGGCAGAAACCAGAGCAGCACATCTACGCCCAGCATGGAAATGCTCTGGCTTTTGGCACTATTTGGTTACGGGTTGGAAGGCCTGACCAGAGCCTTCCCACCAAGCAGAAGACAGAGCAGGTAACTGGGACAAGGAAGCACTGCAAACTCTTTATTTCCCTGCCAGCTGGTGGTATTCAGACAGGAAAAACTTGCTGTTTTGGCAGGGCAGTGAGAGGGAGGAGATGCTCTTACTGTCTAAACTTAGGCTCAAGCTCTTCCTTTGAATTGCTGTCTGGAGAAACATCCCCCATCTAATTTCCCAAATGATGGAAGGGAAGTTCTGAGGACAGTGCACTCCCTTCCAGGCCTTTGAGTACCTCTTGTTTTATTCAACCTGAGCAGTCCTTTGGTACCTAAAGCTTTTCCTCTTCCTCTATGGAGCCAAGAAAGCAACTGAGTAGGACTGTCACACAATTTCTGTGTTTGCTGCAGGGGATCTCCTGGCAGGGTCAGAACTGACTCAGCTCCAGTGACATGAGCCTCCAAGCCATTAGTGCTGGGCTTTATCTATGAACAGAAGTCCTGTGTGTTCCTCCCTGGGGTCAACAGCCAGCACTTACCTGGTAGAGCTCCTCCTTGGTCACGTAGGGCTTCCCCTCGGAGCTGAGGGCGCGGAAAGCACTCTCGATCTCCTCGCTGGATTTCACATTCTCTGTTTCCCGGCTGATCATGAAGGCCATGTACTCCTGCAGTGAGACGTGTCCATCCCTGCCAGAGAAACACAGTGTGAGCATCCAGAGCACAGCACTGCCAGGCCCTCCAGAGAGGGGCTGAACCGTTCTGGGAGGAGTAAAAGTCTTAACGCAGGAGACTCAACACCAGATCATTCTCTCAAAGTGAATTCTTTACAAATGTCAGTCTTGCCTTCCTTAAGGCTTTCACATGAGTGACTGTAAAAACAGCCACAGCTCTCAGCTTGTGAAGGACCTTCCAGCCAACTCCCCAGCCAATACCTCCATGTATTTTGCAGTACATTAAGGTCTAACTCACATACCTGTTGGGATCTACAGTGTCAAGAATAGACTCAAACTCAGGGTCTGGCTCTCCTTCCTCAACCATGGGCAAATCGTAGCCGAGAGAGCGCAAGCAAGACTTAAACTCCTGGTGATTGAGTCGTCCAGATTTGTCCTTGTCAAAGTGCCTAAAAACATAAAACCAGAACCCACGTGTGTCAGTTACTGAGTCCTGAGAGCTGTAAAGTGAGCTGAAAACTAGATCAAGGTTATAACCAGCCCCTATTCTGTACAAATGAGTTTGTATCAATAAATAGTTCTATCTAGCATACATGAAAAATATGCACAAATTCTTAACTTTGCTTAAAAATCACCCCTTCCCCACCAAAAAAACCCCAGCTGTATTCTCAGCTGGAATGCATTGGCACTGCCAGCAGCAGGGGCTGCAGGCTGTTTCCCTCTGGCAGAGAATGGAGCAGCTCAGCACAAAATGGGGCAGACAACAAAGGAGCCACAAATAGATCCTGCAAACAAGAGCCATCCATGTGCCAGAAATATCTCCCAAGCCTTCCTCTGGCCTATGTTCGTTGCAACTCACTTGAACATCATGCTGAACTCCTTCAGGGCCTCCTCGGTGACTCCAGTGGTGTTCCTGAAAAGGAAGCAGCAAAGCTGAGTAGCAGTTCCTGAGCTGTGGTACTCAGCCCAGCAGCTGCACCACAAAGTGAGGACAGAGGAGCAAACAACCATTCCACATGGGAACACTTGTACACACTTATTCCACAGAATAAAACCGTTCCACTAAGATCCCACCCTTGCTCGTGGCCAACAAGAGCTGTTCTAAAACTGCCAACTTCATCCCTCTGAAGGGAACTGGGAGGTGGTGGGGATGTACAAGCTCACTGTATCCATTGCTCTGAGCACAGGAGACCCTTTAGCACAGACCATGCAAGGCTGGCTGCAGGCATGGGCAGCTCCTGTCTTTCCTCCCACCCCCAGTCAGACACTTCAAACCGCACGTGGGCCAGGCAGTACCGGGCTTGGATCTGCTGCTCCAGGTTGTGTTGCATCCTCATCCCCAGCTGGTCCAGCTGGTCCCACTGCTGTGCCAGCCCCACAGTGCTGTGTTCTGTGTATTTGTTGTCCAGGATAAGTGCTTCTTCCATGGCTGCTCCAAGGTCCTCAATTTTCTTTAGCTGGCTCCTCATAGCTCGGATCTCTTGGTGCTTGCGCTGTGAGAAGGGAGCAAAGAGGAGAGAAATCATGGAGCACCAAAAAAACCCCAAACTTAGAAAAGTTAGAACAGAGGCTGGCAGGGGAGGAAGGGTTATACTCTTCTTTTTCTCCTAGGACTTTATGTCCATATACTGGGATTTGTAAAATAAGATTCAGAGCAATGTTCATCTTCATGCTCACTATTCTAAACTAGAGCTTGCAAACCAGTTCTGGAGACTAAAAAACTTCTTATTAGGAAATGTGCTAAAAATATTGTATCCTCTCTGCCCTACCCCACCTCCTTTAGGAAAAAGGAAAAAAAATAGAAAACTAAATCAGTGTTGTTTAATGGCCTGCGATGAAGTAGACATCAGATATGTAAACAGATAATCCCAGAGGTCTCTTCAGTATTCCAAATGTCTGAAATCAATTAAGATTTTCCCACACAATTCCATGCATTTCCCTTCCTGCTCTGTGTTCCCAAGCCAGCTGGAAATGCTGTTTTAACCATAGGTGCACATCACTTACTTTAGTAGCTTCCAGCTGTGACTCCAGTGTTCCCGATTCTTCCACCATACATGACCTAAACACAGAACAACAGTGAGAGAAGGCACTTATCTCATTTAAAAATGGCATGTGGGGCTTGAAATTAACAGTCCTTCCTTGAAATTAAAAATCCTTTCATATATTTAAACACTGGTTTTGTGTTTTGTTTATTCTGACTCATCCTATTAGACTGACACTGTACATTTTGTCTGATTCTTATTTCTGTATATAGTTAATTTCTAGCCCCATTTGAAAGGCAACATGATCAGCAGCCACACTTCATGCCAGATTCAAAGCACCCGCTTTACTGGACCTCATGGAATTAGAATTTAGTGCAGTCCCACCCCCCTGCCCCGTGCCCAGCACACACCACACACACCAACTGCAGGTGAGTCACTGGGGATGGGCTGTATTTGCAGTCAGGTACAGGAGCTCTACGAAGGTGTGTTACAAAGGGGAAAATGAGGGTAAAAAAAGATGGTGAGAACTACTGGTTTGGCTGAAAAGTAATCTTAATGTGGCATAAGCCTCGCAGAGAGCTACAGACCTCTGCTGCTCAGCAGTGCCTGGTGGAAAGGTGCCTTTCCCACCCCACCTCTCCATGCTGCACCCAGAGCAGCTGAGGTTCAGCCACTCTGCCCAGTGATTTCCACCCTGAGCTTTACATGCAGGTTCCCACAGTGGCCAGGGGCTCTGAGATCTCCTTCATACAGACTAGCTATGGACGGTCTCTGGATGCTGCTTCTCCCCCACCCCAAGATCCCAAGCAATCTCTAAGCAGCCGTGTTTGGGAATCTCTGTCCTTCCAACACGTACGGTGAGAGCTCGCACTGGATGACCCACACATGGACAGTGAGTCTGGGTGCTGTGCAGATGGGGTGTCCTCTGACTCTGGGGTAATGAAGTTCCTAAAACCTGAATCTCTGGTATTTCAGTCACTAAAACCAGGTTTTCATCCCCACTGGACTGTCTTCCCACATGTTTTTGAGCTTCTTGAGAATGGGGATTTCAAGTGCTGAATCACTCTGTAGCAATGAAATGCACCAAACATCTGGGTGTTTCTCACCACAGGGTTAAGGCTCAGACTCAACGCCCGCCTAGAGATGAAGCGCACGCCCAGAGCCTTGAGCAGGAAGCTGGGAACCAACCGTGGAAAGAACCAACAGGGAAACAAAACCTCCAAGCATCTCTAAGCCGTGAAAGTTAGTTGGAAGGAAAGCGAGCCTTGGAATTAACGAGTGCATTTGAAAACCAAAGTGAGGTAAGAAAATAAGAGGAAAAAACCTTCCAGATAGATCATCCCCAACTTCATACTGATAGACACGAATGACACGACGATATGCTATGCTAGTCAAAGGAAAGAAACCAAGTAAATTCCAAAAAGGAAGGAAGAAAGAAAGAACAGAGGAAAGAACACACCAAAACACGGCCACTGCAGTGGAGCCACACTCCAAGCCAGCACTGCCTTGCAGCAAACACAAGCAAGTACTTAATGAGAGAAAATTATTTAAATGCTGGTTGCACATACACAAAAATAAACCATTATTATTTTCAGGTAAGTCACCAAAAAGTGAGTCTCGGTAAGAGACAAGCTGAAGTTTTGCAGTTAGCTCATCTACAGATTGCTTAAAAGCATTTTTTTTTCCTAAACTCCAAATTGTTCTTCCTCCCTTCCCCAAAGAACACCCCTCCCAGGCAGTGCTGAGCACACACAAGCTGCAAAGCAAGGAGTGTGCATGGCAGCTCTCCTCCTGACACTTCCCTGAAGCTCTAA
This sequence comes from Molothrus aeneus, assembly GCF_037042795.1. Taxonomy (NCBI): domain Eukaryota; kingdom Metazoa; phylum Chordata; class Aves; order Passeriformes; family Icteridae; genus Molothrus; species Molothrus aeneus. The sequence continues at coordinate 5,920,508 of NC_089664.1, read as the reverse complement.
GCACAGCCAGTGCCTCTTGGAACTAAATCCACGGTTTTAATCTATTCACAGAGAATTAGGGACAAATTCTGCCTGGCATATCAGCAGCCCTCTGGTAATTTGTTCAACAAAAGAGCTTGGCATGAGGATCTCTAACTCTGACCCTGAGTCTTTTAGTGAATGGCTCCTTTCTGTTCACTGGTTCTTGGATACCAGAACTAATCTACATCACTACTTGACAAAGGAGGAGGGAATTCACCCATTCCAGGAAAATCTGCTCCATTCCATTAAACTGTACAACAAAACCAGGGCAAACTATTTTTATCTGGCAGAACACAAGAGACTGTGATCATTACAGAGCAACTAAGCAGCAGAATTATCTGTGAAGATTCCATGCTTCTATTAGGAAAAGCTTTCTCTTTAGGAGCAAGGGCCTGGCCTTCTCCAGCCCTGTGCAGAGGCTCACACACAGCCTCTGCCCTGGCCCACAGAGTGCTGGCATTTGACATCACATCTTATCACAAAGCTTCCACTGTGCTGAGACTCGTCCTGCTGAAGGAATTTAACGGGGCAGACACATTTGCAGAGGCTTTGGTAGTCTGAAAACATTTAAAGATCTTATTATTTCCTTTCCACTTCCAGACAAATGGCCAGCACCCATCCTCATCAGGAACCATTGCTGTGGACACAGAGGGAGCTTAAAACTGCTGGCAAATTCCAACAGCTTCTTCAATTCATGTTGGAAGGTTGGTTTTCTCATGTCAAGCCTAAAATTTGTGTGGGCCATGGTTCTGCAGCAGATGAAGAGTGGGCAGTTCATATTTGCAAGCTACAGGGTTTTAAGATATGTAATATCAGCAAAATGTTGTAAGAATCTTCCCTTCTACTTATCAAAACTTTGGAGGTTTCATTGTGCTCAGAACAGTTATGGTCAAATGTTTCATTTCACTAGGCAAGTCTCTTAAGCTAAAAAACAATAAATGTCAGATTAGCCTGCCTTTGGAAAGGAGCTACACTCTGTCATATCTTCCCCAATTAAGGGCCTTCTCCTGTGCAAGCCCTCAGAGAAAGCAAGAGCAAAAGTCAGGAATTCCATGGTGTGCCAGTGGCTGCCTGTTGTAATTCTGCTTTTGACTAGGAGATTGTTATGTTTCTACTGCTTTATTCCTAACTACTCCAAAATCTTGTTTCCTGTGTCTGTGCACCTCAGCAAAAGGTTGCTCTTTTTAAATAAGAGGGGTTTGAGCACAGCTTTCACAAGCAGTGTAACAACAGGAGAAAACACACAGAGCAGAACACATCACCAAAATTTGAAAGATACAAAATTCAATACTAACCCATCTAGCAGGTAAGTCCTGTAGAATGTGAAGATCCAAACATCAGGCAGCAGGACAGAGACAAGACAGTAAGAGAGGGATAGAGATTTGGGTGGGAAGCAAACATCAAAAAGTTAAAAATCATATTTATAATTCATTATTTCATGAAGACACATACAGAACTATTTGTAAACACACAGACAGAGAATCACAGGGTTACACAGAACAGAACTCACCTCCTCTGACCCCCAACCAGAACCTGTCAGAGCTGCTGACAGCACTGAGTGCAGGCACCTGCAATGCTCAACCTTGAGACTTTTTATTTCTAACACAGTTGTTTTATCTTTACTCCCTATCCTTAGAGAAAGTTATTATTAGACCGTAGCCCAGGGAAATGATTACAAAGTTTTAAGCTCTTTTCACATCTTCTTTCTCTATCTGAACTCCAGTAAGATTCTCAATACACTGCTCAATACAAAAGGGGAATTAACAGAAATGCCAGTTTGCTTGGAGCTATTTGTGCTCCACCTTCCTCAGCTGTGCTACAGCCTAGTTCAGGAATAACTGGAGAAAAATGAAGTCCTGGATAACTAGAATTACTGCAGGAAAAATAATTCAGAAATAGGAACATTTTTAAAGTCGGGGGTTCCAGGGCTTTCCTTTCCACTGTAGCTATTGGGGCCTCCCTCAAATCCCAGCTGCAGGGAATGGACAAGTCCTGATGTGCTGTTTTTCAGTAGGAGACATTTACAACTTTGACAGTCCAAAGAGATGGAGGATGCACACAAATACTACCTAAGGGATTCTCTGAGGGCAGGGCCTGGAAAGACAAACTATACCTGGTCTCCTGAATCCACTGATGGAAGGCATTGGCATGCTGAGCAAATTCCTGACGCAGTTTGTCATTTTCTTCCTGCCTTCGCTGTTCCTTCTGCAGCTCCAGTTCACGTTCCTGAGAAATGAACAACAGTAATTTCAGAGAAACAAAGGGATTGGGTCTCATCCTGTAACAGAAAGCAAAAACTAAAAGCACAGTTCTGAGCCTCAAAACAACACTGAATGCTTGGTGTCCTGGATACCTAGAGAAAAGCATCTCAGGTCGTAATTCAGAACTGAAGTCCTGAGAACTGCAATTGAACCAGCAGTTGTTTCACTGCATAGCAGACAAGTCAAATTTCTATGACAGTTAGGAAGTGAGACACATGCTTTGCCTTTGGAAGAGCCACAAATGGAAAACCACGAGAACAACTGACAATAGCACAAGTTTATAGTTAACAGCAATTTTTCTTTGCTCACGAATTTTGAAATATTTTGACTGTATTATGGTGACAAACTCTTGTACCCATTATCTCAGAGAACAACTTCCAGGGACGACTGAAAGGTCATAAAATATGAAGAGACTCTTTCCCTCACTGACTTGCCTTGATAATTTTCTGCAGATTCCTCCAGGTTTCTTCAAGAGCCTCCATAGTGAACCAAGTGTAGGGGTTGGAGGCCACACGGAAGCTCTTGATCTGGCGATCCAGCTCTGCCAGCTGGTTGAAATCAGCTTGGGCAGAACTTAGGGAGGAACGGAAAGCGTCGTGAGCTTCTCTCAGGGCTTTGATTTCCTCCAGGGAGTTGCAGCGTACAGGATCCGTCAGGTCCTCCTCAGCATTCTCAAACCAACTGTTGAAGGCAGAGGCCTTCTTTGCAAAGGTAAGGAAGAGATCCTCAACCTTGAAAAGAGAAAAAAACCCAGTTTTTCAGTAATGGAAATACTCTGTATGAGCTCATCTGGAATTAACATGCAAGAGTTTGCCTTGCAAGCATCTCAGAAATTCTTGTTAATTCTCCAGGATCTCCAAAATGGTTAGCTGCAAGTGTGTATTTTTTATCAAGTGCACAATTAGATTTTTGTAGCCCCATGGTTGGTCACTCACCTTTCTGAAGTGCTCCTGAGCCTCCAAGAGTTTCTTTTTCCTGGTAGCAGAATTAGCCAGTAGCTGATTCCAGCGTTTCATCAAGGAAGCATGCCGGGCCTCAATGGCCTTGGACTGGATGTGCTTGGCTGCGAGCAGCTGGTCTTTCAGAGCAGTGATGTTTGCAATTCCCTCCTGCTGGAAAGCCTGAAGTCCAGCATCAAACGTTTCCTGAAGCATTAAAAGAACAAAAGGCATTTGAGATTGTATTGGTCTTTAACCTTTCCAATACCCTGCATATATTTCAAACATGGATTCTTGTGTGTTCACAAGAGTTCAGCTTGGTCCCTCCCTCACGGGGTGGCAGCAGCATCAGCACTGACCTGTTTGGTGAGCAAGGTTTGCACTGAAGAGAGGTCACGTCCATAATCATCTGTCTTCAGACTGTTTTCCTTCTCCCCTGGAAAATGAAACAAATTTTGCAAAAATGTCATTTCTCCGTCTCAAACATTGCCTCTGTTCCAGATCAGGTTACTACAAAGGCATGAAGCAGGGACAGCACTGCTGATTACTCTGGGCTTAGGTCTGCTTGTTACAACAGCACATAAGGAGCTACCGGAGACCTTCGGAAATGAAGGAGTTTAAGGTTTGTTTGTGACCAAATATTGTACAGAACATACCTATCCATGACTCCACCACATCTGCTTTCCAGTTGAACTGGAGGAAGGCTGAGTTCTCATCCAATTTGGCTTTCCTCTGAGCTGCTGCTTTCTCCAGATCTGACACCTTGCCTCTGAGCCCCTTCATCTTGGCAGTGATGTTTGCCTCGTGGTGATTGTTCTGTATGACAGGGAGGAAAAAAAATATAGCCATCCTGTATGATGTTAAAGTCATCTGAGGCATTCAGGACATTGGGGACAGAGCAAGGACTTCAGCTGAAAGATAATGTCTCAGAAACAGCTTTGAAAGCAGAACACCAACAGCTTTTCCAGCCACAAAAAATGATTAAGAGCTCTTTTTAAAGACATGACAGAAAAGAGAAAGTCTACTGTAACATGAAGATGTCCTCGGGAGCCTTTGAAGGTTTCTCTTTACTAGTTCATGCTCACCTTTTTAATGAGATCCTCTCCATTAGCACAGACATCATTCACTCTGTCCTTGTGGACAGTAAAATCAGTCTCAAATGCCTCATGCTTCTTCAGCAAGCCCTGAAAATACAAGACACAGGCACTTCTAAAAATAATTTCTCACCATTTATTAAAAAGTAATTCATTTCATAAATCAGTTAGCATAAACTTCTGTCAAAAATTAATCTTAGCTGGTTAGCACAACTTACTGGTTTTCTGTGGACAAAAAGAAACTGAGACTGACTTCCAATCAGAGGTTAAGAGATGCAAAGCTACATCAAACTGCAAGTAATTTCTACAGGAAATAACATTATTGGGATGCTTTTACAAAGCGGATTTACATTTTTACAATGTAGGACTTCAAAAGGAGCAAACAACCTCTAAATTGTAAAGACAGTTAAAAAATTTGTTATGCTCTAACCAACAGTAATGCAACAATAAAGTGCTGACAACTTCCTCCATACCTGGATAGCAGCAAGTGTGTCCCCATAATCCTCACTGGCTACCAGTGTCATTTTCTCATTGATCCAGGCTTCTTCTTCCTCAACATTTGCTACAAACTGCTGATACTCCAGAGACTCCTCCAGACGCTGGCCCCTGGGTGGGGAAGGTAAAACGAATCAGTTTTATGGCATTGAGATGCAAATATAAAAACAATGTGCAGAGCCTGAACCTTATCATTCACACTTCACTCCTCCAGCAGCAGCCATGGCTGGAGCTCTAGGAATTCCTTGGACTACAAAGTCTGCAGCTGCCAAAGGATTGAAGCAAACTCTCTCCCAACAGTTTCTAATCATGAAAAATTTCCTGCTAGTGGATTAAAGCCAGCTGATTGCAAGCCTGTGGTTTCCAACTGGTGCAAGAAATGGCTAAACATAATATACACCTCAAAAAGAGGCTCATGTTTCTACTGAGGAACATTGTCAGTAGTCTTGTAGAGTCTGTGATCAGTGATAGATGCTGTTACATCATATTCCTAATAACCCACACCCTGAAATTCTAGAAATCTGATCATTATGAGTCCACATAACTTTGAATTAATACTGAATTCTATAGAAATTCATACCTAGCAGCTGCCAACTGTTTTAACTCTTTCCAGTGATCCACAAACTGAGCCAGTCTCTGCTGTATCTCCTCCTTTCCAATTGTGTTGTCATCTGAAAGCTTCTTACCCGTGTCCAGGACACCCTAAAGAGAAACAGTTATTGGAACATCACCTGCCTTCCTCATGTACATTGTTTGGGGTCCAGCAAAACTACTGCTGGCTTTCTTCTCTTCCACAGTCAAGAAAGATGCTGCTTATAGAGAAATCTGCCATGGGGAGAGGCTTTTACCTGGATAGCAGGTTCGTGGGCAGCTAATTCTGCTTCTAAGCGCTTGTGTTTCTTCCTCAGGTTCTGCACACCAGTCAGGTCTCTGCCATAGTCCTCTGAGCTGACCAACAGTTTCTTCTCTCTAAATTCAACAGAGGAGAGAGAAAGATAAAATATGAAAATTACTTCTAAAGGTCCAACCTGACAAAGAAAACAAAAAACCCCTCAGATATACAACTGCTCTGCCTTGCACAAAGATCTTGGATGCAAATTCCTGTGTGAGGAAAAGAAGGTGACAGAGGGCCCATCATTTATCTTTGAAGGACAGAATTCCTCTGTACTGTTTTCTTTTTCAAAATATAGATGCCTTTTGTAAAGTTGTGCAAATTTTGTTTGCTTTAAAAGCATGACAAAAGAAGTGCTCTAATTTGAATGATTTCTATCAGCCTCATGTCTTCCCTCCTCCTGAGGTACTAACACCAATGTGGAAAGACCATTTGATTAATTACAACAACTGGCTAGAATCAAGAAAGTACTTGAAACTGCAAAAGGTTTGCATTTGTGGTAGGAGCATTCCCAAAAAGACTAGAATGAAATGTCTGAGTCCAAACAGTGTTTTTATGCTTACTGGTATTTGACCAACGAAAACGGCAGGTAAGAAACCACACCCAAAGGAGTTTTTCTGGGCTCCTATTGACGCAGTTGTTGGAAGGCAGCTCTAAAGCCACACTAAAGGATGTGAGTGTTGTTGGCAAGCCCAGAACTTCCCAAACACCCACTTGATCCAGGACTCCTCGTCGTCCATGTCACGGAAGAACTGGTGCAGGCGGTGGCTCTCGTTGAGCTTGGCGCGGCGGGCGCTGGCCATGCCCTTGATGCGCTGGAAGCGCCCGTTGATGGTCTCGCGCTTGTCCTTCACCTGGGACGTGTCAAAGGCGCTGCTGGTCATCAGACTGTCAGCCTGGCTGTTCAGGTCCTTCAGGCGGTCCTGGACACGGAGGGGAGAGAGAGCAGGGATTGCTCAGAGCTCATTTCTGTGCTCATTGTGTCAGGATGAAAATCAGAATCTGACTCGCAGTCACAGGTTTTGTTAAAGACCACATTTCGACAAGTCTGTGACTGCAGCAGGTATCAGGAGCTGTACCCATAGGATTTGCTCATGACTATGATTTATCTTCCAAAACTAAAAGGGAAAGCAATACCTCATGAGCAGATATATCAGCTTCCAGTAACTGGTGTTTTTTCAGAAGGTTGTTAACAGATGCCAAGTCCTTCCCATAGTCTTCAGATGCCAACAAAGCCTCCACCTGGGGATGGAGAAGGAAACATGGAATGAAGAACAAATTGTGGTTCACAAACTCCTTGAGACTATTATGCTTTAAAACCGTGCAAATTACTTCTCAATTTTCTACTAAACCTTTACCTTGTCACCTGTTTCATACCTAAAAGGTTCCATGCAAATTTGCTTCTTCTCACGTTATTGTTCATAACTAATAACACATATACAAGAATTTTACTGGTAATAAGGTTTTTTTTTTAAATAAACCTAGACTTGCTCAAAGATAAACAGCACTCCACAAAATCTAACATCAGCAAAGGTAATAAAAACTGAAAAAAAGATGCTTTGCAAGTAATTAACTCCCATCTTATTACCTCTGAAAGCCAAAAGTCAAAGTCCTTGATGCCAGTATTGAAATTCTGTTGCTTATTAGCTTCTTTCAGTTTCTGACTCTTCTCTGCTGATTTCTGTACCAGGAACTGCCACTGGTCAGCCAGGGCAGCCAGACGTGCCTGTCAGAAAGTGAGAAAGATGAGTAAGTGTCACAAATGAAACATGAAAAAAGTTCTGATCAATGCAAAACCAGAACATGGTGGAAGTTACACTGCTGAAAGCAAAGCCAAGCAAGACTGGGAGGTGCCCACCTTGACGGCGTCCTCGCTGCCGGCGCACGCGCCCCTCTCGATGAGGGAGTTGCCCATGTCGATGACGCCGCGGATGCGGTCGGCGTTGGCGTGGAGCTCGGCCTCAAAGGCCTGGTGCTTCTGGTGCTTGCTCTGCAAGGACAAACCCAACACCATCAGGCTCTGCACAAAGGGCTCCTCCATTGTTCTCATGGGCTTTGTGCGCAGGCTGAGCTGAAGTTCTCTCTGGGGAGGGAATTTACTGCTCGCTCCAGTGGTTACTCTCATTACCTGAGAAACCGCCAAGTTTTGACCTGGCAAAACTGTGGGTGAGCTGATACACAGAGCTCTGGCAGCATGTTCTGCATTTCACAGGTGCCAAGGCAAAATTCCCTGCACTGAGCTGACCTGTTACTGCAGTAAAGAGTCCTAGTTTTCAATGCAGCCCTTTGAAAAGCAGCAATTACTTATATCCTGAGTAGAGTAGATCATCCTTTCTACTCCAACAGTAACTGCACAAATTCCTACTTCTCTTCCTAATCTATAGGTAATTAACAGAAATCACTGCTCCAGCTTATCTGCTTTCTGCACAGCTGTGATATTAGACATACACAGCCCCATTGTATATATAGATAAATACTGAATTAACAGTAAAAAAACAGTAAAAAAATGTAACTGAATTATTTGGTAAGAATTTTTTACTGCCAAGTTGAGAGCACCATGAGAACAACAGGAGCCTTGGTGTGGGAAGGAGAGTGCAGCTCTCATGTATCCATGATCCATCCACCCACCAGGAGTATGACAACAGCACAAAAGTGACAAGACAGAATTTGCAAGTATAAACTGGAAATGCTAGTGACATTGGACATGGGTAGAGAGTGTCCTAGAGAATGGGATGAAAGGAAATGTTAGATCAAAAATAAAAAAGGAAAGATACTATAGCACTGGTATGAGAAATTCTGCATGAACTGCTTCATTTTGGGAACTGTAAAACTGTAACCCCCAAATCCTGAGATTATGAAAGCATATCCTTCAAAGCTAGCTCTAACAACTTGGAAAATTCAATTTAAAAGCTGCCAATTGCATATCTCCATATAATTACCATGACAACAAATTGCAGACAAGCCTTTCTAGTTTAATATATTTTTTTTTCCAACTAAAAAAATAGTAATTTAATGTACCACACTCTGAAGCGACAAATTATTCCTTCATTTCTTACTCACTGGCTTCCCCTTTCTTTGTTCTATCTTCTCCCTGCACATATCCTCATTTTACTCTCCTTCTTGGATTCTTACAAGTGCTGTCAGCTTTCCATCTGGTACATCTCTTTTTCTGGAGTGTTCCTTCTGCTTTATTCCCTTCTATGCTATTGCAAGAACTAAGCCAATCAAGATCTAACATTTATTGAATCCTCCATCTTCAGCATTTGATTCTACAAACACAAACTCATGAATTTGACATTATGCCCTGTTTTAAATCATCACAAGTGATGATCAAACAGCCAAATTTCTGAAAAAGGGGGACAGAACCCCATTCTCCTATGGGCTAACTCCTAAAAAACCCTAAACTACATCGTGAACGCAGCATAAATTAAACAGATCATGCAGAAAACCTGCAAAACAAATACATAAATAAATGATGCTGAATAGGAATGAACAAAAAAGCCACACCCATAGGACGAGGATCAACAGCTGTACCTGGATGGAGGTCAAGAACTAACAGAAAAAACAAGAGATTACATGAACTGATGGATGGAGCAGCAACCAGAGCTTGGGCTTACACAGAAGCTTATACAGAGAAAATAAATTCACATACCAGGCTAGTCCAAACTACTTACCAGCAGTTTGGAAAGCTATAAAACAGATTGAGAGAAGTAGTTCAGTGCATTCATACTACTTCATAAACCAGAATTAAAACATAAGAGATAACTTTATTCCTTAATACTGAAAAATAAATGAGATTTCACATTCTAGCTGAGACCCAAGAATTCCATTTCCTTATTGTCTATATGCTGGGAGAGAAACAGAACAGCCACTTGGGTTTCTTTAGGAAACTTTCTGCTGCAGATACCACATATCTTATTAATTATATGCATGAATAATTAATTATAGGCATGAATAATTACTAACCAAGTCCTATTTTGGGTCTCCTTTCATGCATAATGTAACTTCCATTTTCTCCTTGTTGAAAGGAGAACATGTCCAACATGATGCACTATTCTGTCATCTCTGAACACGAATTCCTGAGCATGGATTTTCAAACCAGAGCAGGCCTTGCAAAGTTAACAATGATATTCTGATTTTTAAGGCAAGAACCACATTCACCTGGATATTTGTGGGATCCTTATAGGACTCATCACTTGCAGTCTGAAGCTTTTCACTGATCCAGGCTTCTATTTCATCCACATCACGACTGAACTGCTGGAGGGTCTGAGACTCTCCCAGCTTTGATCTCTTCTCAATCATTTGGGCTTTCAGACGAAGCCACCTGTGGTAATTTGACACATAAAATGAACAAAACACTAGAGCCACATGAGGCATCACCTTCAACAGCTACAAAACATCCCCAAAGAGGATTTCCAGGACTGCCTTCTCCTTCCAGGCAGCACTGACCTGTCCAGGACCTCGTTGCGTCTGTTGGCGATGACGCCCTTGGCGTAATGATCTGCAGCGATCAGCTGGTCAGCAAAGGACTGCAGGACAGCAATTTTCTCTTCCTAGAAACCAGAAACCATGAATTAGAACTGTGGTCCCCTAAAGTCAAATGATGAGCAGTGTCTTGAACAGAACAAGCCTTTTTATCTTCTTTAAATTCACATTACTGGGACCCTATGAAGGAAGTCTCTCTTCTGCAGGACCTGCAGAGTTCAACTTAGAACACTTTTCACCTGTGGCTTTTAGGAAAAAAAGCTCTTTTGGGCTAAAAACTTCAGCAGTATGATCTCTCAATAAATCTAGGCAGCTTTCTGCTACAAGAAATTTGAAATATACCCTTTTCTGCCACAAATAAAGGTAAAAAGTAATTTCAAATCAGTAGATTTACACAAATACTTGCCACTATTTCTACACTGTCTATAGGCAATGAAATACATCCTGATCTGCACAAGCTGCTTCTAAACTTCTGCAGCAAATTCCACATGGCTGAATATTCAGAATTGAACTTTAGAAGCCATACATAGCAGAACTCCTTTTGCTAATGATTCACATGAGAAAAAGGAAACTATTTTCACCTGACTTCAGCTACACTCCTCACCTGGACATTGATTGCTTTATCAAAATCTTCATGTTTCTTGATGAGTGCCTCCACACTGTCCAAGGAGTCTCCTTTATCCTCTGTATTTAAGAAAGCCTCCCGTGCAGCCATCCAGTTTTCAGCTTGTTCACAGTCCCGATGAAACAGCTGGGGAGAGAAAAATCCAAAGCATGACCAAGACAGCTCAAGAGCACTGTTATCACCATGAAATTGAAAACTTTTTAATGAAAAGAGGAATTGTTTTTCTTATCCAAACTGCAGCAGAGTACCTGTAGTTCCAGGCACTGGTCCAGCATCATTCTGCGCTGGACCCAGGCCTTCTCCAGGTCTGTCCGTTCTTGGTCCAGAATATCCAGTTTCTCCTTGATCTCTGGGCTGGCATAGTGTCCATGGGCAAGAAGCTGTTGTCCAAACTGTTCAAATGCCTGGAAAGTGCCAGCTCTTGCATCTATTTCTGTGCGGTGCTCCTGCGAGGGGCAGAGATGTGCTGCTCAATAACCAGAGCTAGAACTGATCTATTTTTGGAACTCTATTTGGAAAGTATCAGAAAAAAAGAAACATTTGTTGAAGTTTATGATACACTTATCTTTGACATACCTGGTGCCTTTCCAATAAAGCTTCAGCTCCAGTCACATCCTTTGCGAGTTCATCTGAGGAGACCAGGCCCCGGATCCCATTGATCCAAGACATGAGGTCCCTGTGAACACACAGTAATAGGGAATTGTTCCCTCCCTCCACTGAAATAAGTCACAACTGAACCCTTCACAGAAATATTCCTGTGGAACAATAAGCCAGGTGTACTCCACTAATAATAAACAATTTGAGAGGGGGAATCACATCCCTACCTGAAGTCACTGAGGAAACGCTGCAGGTCATGAGAATCTCCCAGCTTCTCCTTGCGCTGGTCAGCTCGTTTCCCCAGACTATTCCAAGCCTGGTTCAGCTCAGTGCATTTTTCTTGGAGATCTTCAGCAGATTCTGGGTGTGACTGGATTAGGCGCTGGGCAGTTTCACCAAGAGAATTCACCTAGGATAACAGAAAGGGAAATAAACACAGTGAAGACAGAGAGAACTGCTATAGTTCAATCATTTCTGGTAGATAAAAGGAAGTTTTTGAATTTTCTTCCTCAGAATCTCACCTTGTCTCCCAGAGCTGCCAAGTCTCTCTCAAAGCCTTCATGTTTGCGCTGCAGAGCCTGAACACTGGCCAGGTCATGCCCATAGTTGTCTGTATTTAATGCTTGATTCTTCTCCTCTATCCATTCTTTGGTTTCATCAGCATCTCTAATTTGGAGGAAGGAAAGGCAAAAAGAGAATTAAAAGACCACCCTCCTCCACTGAACAACCTGGGGAATGAATATGATTTGTTTAGAACAGGTCCTGCTGTATTTTAGAATTCTTGATTGAGAAAGCATTTGAGTTCAGACCAAAGAAACCCCTCACCTGTGGAACCTCTGGACCTCATGGGCACTGCCCAACAATTGGCTCCTCTCCTCTGCCAGCTGCTGCAGGGATCTCCAGCGCTCATTCAGCTCCTGGATGATGGAAGCAAAAAGTCAAGACTGGCCTTTCACTACAGGTAAAGGTTATTAAATTCTGCTTCATTCCAGAAGAATGCACAAATTCAGATAGCTTAGTTAAATAAAATAATTTGAGGGGTTTCTCCTGAGCTGTAAAATCAAATTATTTTATGTATATAAGATAGTGATCTAACGTGAGAAGCAAATGCTGTATATACTAATGCTTCTTTCAATAAATTGATTCAAAAGACTTTATAAAGCTTAATGAAAGACAAATCCTATGGAAAAGGATGTTCACAAGTTCTAAATAAGGTCAGAGAAAGTTGTGGAATTACCTTGATTGAGTTGAAGGTTGCCACAGTGTGTACCATCAAACGTGCAGACTGTGTGAAAAGGCAGAAATAAAAAATATAGCATTTAAGTCAAAAAGCACTACAGATGGAAAGAAAAGTCCTTAAAAAACCAAACAGAAACCACTAAGAAAGACAATGAAAGTAAATTACAAAAGCAATTAAGAATAATTGGCTGTAATTCCTAAGGTCTTATAGAGCAGAGTAAGAATAGTCAGAACTCACAAGTAAGCACTATCATGTTAGTGTGAACTGAAGCAAACAAATCTTAATGAGGACAAAGAGGAGGAAATTTAAAGGCAACATTCAATACATTTAGTAAAAACCCCCCAAATCTGTTTGCTAAGTTACTATAACACTCTTAGAATTCAATGTACATGTTTGTAATTTGCAAAAAAATACTTTAAAAGTCACCAGTTCCTGGCAACATGGTTGCATTTTCTGTCAAAATTTTGCATACTAACCTGTTTTCCCCACATTCTCACAGCTTAAAAGATGTACAAGCAGCTTTAAGTCTAACAGGGTGGATGCAAGACATAAAGCATGGGAATGAAATGCTAGGGAAAACACAGTGTTGGAGAATTTAAACAATATTTAAGATATTTTTGTGCTTTAGCAGGTGACAGCACTTCCATTGTAAGCCTCTAATGAATGGAAAAAGGCTTCTTCTAACTATTGTAGTAAATAAGCTGGAGATGACTAATGGGATACAGAATATTCCTTACTAAAGGAGTATTGACATAAATGGTTTTGACTTTGAGGAATAAAAACATTTTTGTTGTAGCAAGCAGAAAGCAAAGAACTCATGCAGAGTGAACAAGGGATTATTCAACATCTACTGCCCAGAAACTGGAAACCCTCACACTACAAGCTCAAAACTAAACAGAGTTTTGTAGCAGAGAGGTAGAAACCAGGCTGTTGAGAATTTCTATGGATTAGGAGAAGCAAATGGTCTAAAAAAAGATGATATGCTGTAATTTTTGTTTTATTTTCTTGTTGTGTGCTACTAAGCAATGACACCTACCTTCCAAGGAGAGGCTGTCTTAGAATCAGTTTCATCCTGTTTGAAAATGTGAAGAAACAGCTTTAAATACAAAGCAGAATCTAAAACTATCAGAATAAAGTAAAAAAATCTTGAAAATATCTGTGTTCATTCCTTAACAGAGTAAGTACATTTTTTTATGCAAGTGTTTGTATCAGTTTGGGTTATGCTGCTTGCTTTGATCTGTGATGTGGGGCAAGACACTCAGGAAATAAAGCGATCATAGATAAGATAAACTTTGAATGTCTATTCAAAGTCATTAGTGAGTTCCATCATGGAAATGAACTACAATTATGGCTGAACTTCTCCTTGTACATCCCAAACCTGTTACAATTGCCACTCCACCCACCTCAGAAATCAACACTTACCCTGGGCATCATCCCATAGACTTCCTGCAAAGGAGACAGGACAAAGAATTTGTTATTTTCCAACAGAAAAAAATATTTTTTCCAACACATACTTAGTTGGCACAGGATAAGATTATTTATAGCACAAGGATGTAAAAAGCTGGCAAAAAAACCCCAAACCAAAACAGAAAACCCACAAATGCCCTCCACTCTGAATTTCACTCTACTTTATTTTTCTTTTTCCTTAGCATTCCTCACCCATCTTCCTGCAAATACTAAATGCTAAATTTCAAATTTATATGAAGCAAAGTTAATGCATGGATTCTCCATGACTTTTAATATTATTGTAGACTTTCCATTCCTAAAAAACGAAAGGAAAAAGCTCTAGATGCTGGTGCAATTTGCTCTAGCATTATTACGGAATATAATTCTAAATGTCTTCTTGGGATGGCCACACTAGAAAACAGCCTGAATCTTGCAATGCCAGGCAAAGATATCAGACAAAAGAAAGGAGGAAAATATTTTGCTTCTTAGATTAGAATAAGGCAGAGAAAAAGAGCACCTGTTGCTGTACTGCTTGTACTTCATCTGCCATCAGCCCTTCTGACTCCAGGTCCTTGGCAACCTTGTTTATATCCTTCAGGCGTGACTCGTTGGCCTTGAGATCCTACAGAGAACAGGGAAATATCCCAGCATTAAAATTCACCCAAGCAGAACACGTGGAACAAGGTGGCTCCCCAGGAGAGCCCAGTGTGTGAACAGCAGGAATTGAGCACAGTGACCCTGAATTCCCAGACAGCCTTGCCAAGGAATTCCAGCTGCCAGATTTTTTTTTCCACCCATATCTCAGGGAAATAACTCTACAGATGGAAACCAAATGCATCTTCCCTTTCAATAGGAACAACTTAGCTGAAGGTTATGCTTTACACAAACTGAAATTCCTCCAAAGCTTGGCAGACTTTACTGCAAAGTGTTGAAAGAGAATTTCAGCCCTCTGGGAGCTGAGAAGCATGGAACAACCTGGGGAATGTAATCAAACTGAAGACACTTTAATATGGGATTCTCTATCCTCACAAAATAAAATTTAAAAATTTATATATACCTTCTATGGACCTTTTATGCCCAATCAAAGCCATATTTCCTACTCAGCTATGAAGAATTGTCATGGACACATGATCAGAGAGCCTGAAGGGAAAGGCCAAGATTAACACACACATTATGCAGCATCACCACATACCTTCTGAAAATCATCAAATTTCTTCTGCAGAACTTCCACCTGCTCCAGATCAGCCCCCACTTCCTCACTGGTGAGTGCTGCTTCCTTCTCATTGATCCACTGCTGGAGCTCGTTGGCTTCACGGAAAAGCATGAACTTCTTGCAGCTTTTTTCCAACATGCCTTTACGTTTTTCTCCCAGTTCCAGGAGAGAGTGATACCTGGGACAAGCAGGAAAGGAAAGCAGGGAACAATCAGATGGAACTGAATCCAATCACAGGAATTTCCTAAGTACTGGAGTCCCCAAAAATGGGGAATCCCTGAATTTATGCCCTGTTCCACTACAGGATGAGCTACTCATGTGCAGTTGGAAATGAAGACTGTCCATGTCTCTCCTCCACATGGATTGCACACCAAAATGAGAATTCTCACATGCAACACCTCACTGGGCAAATACAAACCCAAATCACAGCCTAGACTGGGGTAGGCTCTTAAACCACATTATCAGTGCAGGGCAGGAATGACTCCATAGGCTCTTGCTTGCCAAGGGATATTTTCCTAGAGTACACCAAGTTTGCCATCAGGTTATGAAAATCCACCAGCCTCAGGACATAAACATCTTCACTTCACCAGCCATTTTCCAGGGCAAAATCTGCTGAATGTTTAAGCAAGGTGTGAATCTTTGATAACACACCTATATTCAACTGGGAAATCCATGAAACTCATTTCATGTATGCTTTTTCTATCTGTGGAATTCTCAACATCAGTGATATAACTCCTCCTTTACATTAGAACAGACACAAAATGAAACCTCAAAAATCTTTAAATTGGTCTGCACAGGTAAATAAACCTCTTAAAACCAGCCAGTTATTTAAAATCATCTTGTAATCAACTAGACATAGATGATCCTACAAGAACTTTTGCTATTGCTGAAAAAAGCCAAGAGCAGTTTTGCAGTCACTGATACTGAATCACAAACCTCTCTAGCAATGCATAATGCCTGTTTTTTAAAATCCTGCATTCAGAAAAAACACACTCTTAATACTCATTTTTACTTTAAGTCCTCCAGAAGATGAGATATTTTAGCTGCATCTGGAAGGGTTTTTATGTCCTGAATCAGTTTGGACATTGGTCTACCACAGTGATCAACAGCAGCAATAGATTCTCATTATTAAGCACATTCCTTCTGATGTTATTAAATCAAATAATACCAGACACTGCTGAGGTACCTGCAGGGCCTCAAATGGGGATGTTTTCATTTCCCACCCTGAAGCACAAGGGCACAGACTGAGCAGTTACAACCTCCCAGCCTGAGGAGTTCAATCCTGCACCATTTTCCTAACCAACAGCTCAGAGATGACAAAGTCTCTTCCAAAAAATCCTCAGTATCCTGGGCTGTAATATCTATATTACCAAACTGATAAATCAGCTCTCCTTCCATGGAAGCAGGGACTTTGTGGCTTCCTGTTTGCTGTAGTTTAAGAGTGGGCAGAAAGGAACTAGGAATCTTTCATATTGGATTTAAATAGAAACTTTCTAGCCTGACTCGAAGCCTGCCCTAACTGCAGCTGTTTGCCTCAGCAAACAGCATTAGGTATTAAGTACTCGTAAAGCTCATAGAGGATTTGGGGCAAAACTCTTTCAGAAGCAAACCTAACCTCAGAGCTGCTTTGCAACACTTGAGAGATTTACATAAAAGTGTCACTTTTAATTTTCAAGAAATATATTTGCTATGACAAGCCAGGCACAGCCAATGAACACTGTGGCTTTGGATTTCCCAGCAACCTCCACCAGTATAATGCAAACTTGATATCTTTTCCAGGAGACACGAACACAGGTTTCAAAATTTAGTTAATGTTAAAATGAAAGAATAATCACCCTATATAAATAATGGTTTTTGAGCACCCAGCATGAATGTTACTTTACATGACAAACCATGACAGCCCCATCCTTCCTAAACTCTTAAGACATTCAGATGTCATGCAATACTTGGTAGATGTATTTTATATATATTTATATAAACAAGGTAATATTTCCATCTGCACCTCAGAAAATGCAGGAGATGCTTTTTAAGGAAAACAGTCCAGATAGCCCTAAAACCTCTTTGTAAGCAAAACCAGTGTGATGGAATAAACATGAACCAATCCAGCAGCACAGAGGTGCCCAGCAAGATAAGCAGCTGCTTGTGAGGAACAGAGGAAACACAGACCACCACATTCATCTAAACTAATCCTCCTTGCAGAAATGGCCTCCTTCACATCTCTTTGGAGCAGCATTCCCAGAGAAAGAAACAAAGGGAGGATGAGCAGTGACAGTGTGGAGACAGCATGGTTTAGGAAAGGGCTAATCCTACTCACAGTTCTTCGACCTGTTTCATACGCAGAGAGACACTGCCGACCTCCTTAGTAATGAGAGTCCTGCACAGACAGGGAGCACAGCAAATGCATGCGAAAAATTAGTCAGATTAACAAAAATAATGAAAGCAGCAGCTCCATCCATGGCTGGTCTGTGGTAGGAGATGGGTAAGAGTTCACATTTAAATGGAGAAAATTAGGAGTTGTTCAGAAGCAAAGCAAATCAGATCAAGAGTACAATTCATGTAAGGAAACCTCAGCAGTACAGTTGAGCTCTCTCTGTAAGGTCTCCTCATTTCCTCATTATTGTGCCATGGGATTAGAAACTAAAAGGTGGTCCCCTCTCCTTGGCTCTAAAATAAGGCACCCTGTTCTAGTTACTAAAGGCCATATGCAAACCCATGAAGGGATATTGATAGAAATTGGAGGAATATTCAATAATGATATTATTAAAATCCTCACCAATGTGCCACAATTCTCCAGCATTTTTTCTTCCTGCTGGTAAAAAGGTTTTTTGTTATGGGTTGGTGGGGTTTTTTTGTGTGATTTATTTTAATTCTAGAGCTAATGCCAGTAATTATTGCATGGCACTGTAATAACTGATGACTCAACACAACTGAGTGGGAAGAAATTCTCACACAGAACGACAGCGTAGCTGTGCAAACAGATGGGAGTACACAGAAAACTTTCAGCTTCAGCTTTCAAGTGGCTTGATAAGAGGGGCTAGCACTCACAGCTATCACCCACAGCCCTTGCTTGAATTAATCTCCAGCCACCATGTGCTTTAAGAAGGTCATTACTAAGCAGCCTTGCAGTTTTCTGTTTGAAATGATATGCTGCTCTTTTAAAAAAGATTATCAAAATTGAAAAAAAAAAAGAAGGGGGGGGACACATTTTAGCTCCTATAGTGACAACAAATATTGGCACCACATTTTGGAAAAAAAAGTGATGAGGTAGAAGCAAAGTAGCCCCAGCTCATAAGGAGGGCACCTTCAGAGGCAGCCCTGTATAGGGAGAGCACTGTACTTAATGGAATCAAATTTAAGAAAGCTTTTCAAAACAGATCACACGTTAAGAAGTGACAACTACATATACAGGAGTTGCTTAGGACATATATAATTCACAAACAAGTTAAGTAGTTAAGTACAACAACAAAAGGAACACAAAATACTCAAGTCAGACAGTAAGTTGAGCTCTAGTGTCATGAGTTTAACGGTTAAAAATGGGAAAGGCAACAAGAAAATCTAGAGTGGGAATAAAGCAACTGAAGCCGGTGCCTCTGGCAAAGGAGTCCCTTGTTTTGCTCCAATTAATTACTCCCTAGGGTAAGAAGCATTAACCTAAGCTGGTGGCAATCTGTGAAGCAAAGGCCAAGCCAGCTGATGCTGGCAGTGTCACATCTCATCAGTTGGAGCTTACTGGTTGTCGATCTGCTCCTGGCGCAGCGCGATGCTGCCCTGCTCCTCCAGGAGGTTCTCTCGGGATGCAGACTGGGCAGGATCCAGTTTCTTCACGTAGGCAGCAGGTACAAATCCCTGACGGTCATTGACCTCCACCTTCCACCAGTCCTGGAAGTAAAAATTCACAAAGCAATCACTGTGAGGATATCATCAAGCACAAAGAATGCTGGGCAACTGAATGCTGCAAATCAGAGACTTCTGTTAACACAAGGAAACCAGTGATGCTCTCAACAGTTTGCTCTTGTTATGGAGATCATTTCAAACAAAAGAGTCGTTTGAAGATGGAGATCTTACTCCCATGTCTCCCTTTGTATTTGGCCAAAAGTTCCTCCACATCAGGGAATTAAAGTTCTCACAGACATGTGCCCTGTCTTGGAAAAGTTGGCAGCTGTAGAGGAGTGATGGAAAGGAAGTGAAGAAGTTCAGCTGAAGTGCTGATTGAGGACATGGGCTAAATGTGCCAAAACCAAACAAAACATACAGCACTGAGGGAGCCAAGCAGGGCAGCAAAGCAGGAGGCCAGAACCCACCTTGTTGGTGCTGTTGAGTAAGGTGAGGATATCTCCTTTCTTCATTGTCACCTCCCGGGGACTCTTCTCCTGGTAATCATAGAGGGCCAGAACGAGCTCTTTTCCAGTTTCATCATCTGTGGGAGCAACTTGTTGCTAAAAAAAAAAAAAAAAAGCACAAGAAAAAATGAGCTTTTCCATGTCTATTATAATCAATGCTGTTGTCCTAGAATAGACTTCAGCCATAGTTAAACCTACTGTAGAGTCAGTTTAGGTGCTGTCTAGGCTCAAACCCTGAAAGCCACCACATTAGATTGTTTTCCTTCAAAACAATACAGCTGTCTTATGATTATAAAAACAGACTGCTAATTTTTTTGAGAAAAATCAAGCACAGTCTGCAATAACCTCTCAAAACCAACAACTCTTATTGAGCTTTGTTTTTACCTTTTGCTGCCCCATGAATTTTAGGTACATGATTGGCATCTTTCCTTACCCTGCATGACTGGGCCTGTTCCCTCAATGCCTGGATGCTGCTGCCATAAGCAGAGAGATCAGACATCAAAGCTTCGTGTTTCTTCAGAAGAGCCTGAAAGTGGATGATAATAACAACATGCACACCTTGCCATTTTACAAATATGCCTCTGCTTCAAATATATACTTTGACTCCATACAAAGGGAATGTGGGTTTTTCAGAGCTGCCAGCCTTGTGACTCTCATGGGAATAATCCCTTCTATTTATTCACAGGCTAGATAGTGGGCCTAATGCTTCTGGTGCTCTGCCTCTACCTTATCTCAGCAACATTCTTTTGTTCTGACCAGAAATAACTATTTCCAGAGTGATATGGGTAAGTTTAAAGTGTGCCTTTAAACTGCACTTAATGTTGATAAAATGTCAGTCAGCACTGCCTGGGATGTGGTGTTTGACTGCAGGATGATATCAATAAAACAAATCCAGACAAAAAAAAATTACTTCCAGGCTAATGAACTGCTGAAAACCAGACTCATACTGAAATGCTCATCCCATGAGAAATTTGCTGATATTATTTTCATTATACTTAAAAAAACAAAACCCTGTAAAAGAGTACATACAGAGGTAAAGCTTCCTCACAGTTGGTTTAATATACTGAGCAGCAGAATTTCACATAGTTGCAACAGCAACTAAGACACAGGAAAATATGTCATCTTTTGAGTAAGAGCCAAAATCTTGCTTGATGCAAGAATCCGCCCTCAAGAATCCTGAAATTATCACAGCTCATTTTTTACCATTGGACAAATCCTCACTGTACTTATGCAAAATTGATTTAAACAAGAATCTCAAATACCTCAGCAGAGTCTTCATCTTTCCCATAGTCTGTACTCCCTACAATGGGCTCCTTTTCCCTCATCCAGGATTCAGCCTCATTAGCATCAGCAAAGTACTGCTGAGCCTGCAGGGAATCCTCCAGGTCCTGCCGACGCTGAGATGCTTTGGCTTTCAGAGAGTCCCACTTCTGGTTTAGCTCGTTCAGTTTGATTTTCACATCCTCAGCTGCAAAATGTCCTATGGAACAGAAGGAGAGGGAACTGAAGGACTTCAGCAGACAGAAGCAATAGACATTAGAAGATTACTTATAATTCTTCAAGGTCAAAAAGTCAGACCAATTTAAAGCCTATTTAGACTAGAATTATAAAAACATAACTCAGCTGTCCTTTTGCCCCAGACTGGAAAACACAACCTGCAAATCAAGCTGTACCAGCATATCTTAATCAATAGGAATAAAATGAGACACATCATAACATTTCTCAATGATGAAACAGAAAAGGTCATCTCTTTACAGAGTTCTGGCAGCAGACAAATATTATTTCAGACCTGCAGGATTTTTTGTAAAATTTTCATGTTAAAAACACCCAGTCAAAAATAAAGACAGCTATTTATTTAAAAGCAAGAATTACTGTCTTTGTAAAGAATTTTCTCTCATGATTATATACCTCAGATAGAGCCCTTTCACAGATTTAATTATAGAGACTAAATACAATAGGCACAAAATTGTTAAATAACTGTTCATCAAGAGTAGACAGAGATCTGTCAAAATTAGGACAGGTTCCCATCTAGGAACCTATTTTTATTTTCAGGTGAAAGGATGACCAGGAGTTCATCCTGATAGCAGGTACCTGCTTATTTTCAGGCTAAAATCAGGCAGTAATTCTTAACTGTGCTGGGACAGAGAACAAAAGACTGCCAGAGTTAAAAAATATTGAGACATACCTTCTTCCACCATAGCATTTCCCTTCTGTGTGACTGCTTTAATGCGAGGCTCATGGCCTGCAATTTCTGCCTGCAAAGCCTGGTGCTTCTTTAACAGATTCTGGACACCAATTAAGTCCTTGCCTGAAAGATACAAAATAATTGATCAGCAAAATCAGAGAAACTAAATGAAACAAAAATTTCAAGGCAGCTGCAGCCAGCAATACACAAACTTGCACAGGGAGAACTCTAACAATGAGGACAGAGTAGTATGGAAACTATGTTACCACTGCAATTATATAAGCAACATAACAGAGACCCAGGGGCAATGGCAAATCTGTAACTCTGGGCAATGTTAATTACACCTAACGGCTCTGAAATTTTCAGAGAATGTTCTATCAAGATACAATTTATAAAGAGCAATTCTGACATCTGAATCCTAGAGATCCCAGGATGGACCAACCTCGGTTTGTTGAAGCTGCAATAGGTTCTTTTTCCCTAATCCAGGTCTCCTCATCCTCAATGTCACGGAAAAGCTGCTGCAGGCGAAGAGAATCTGCGAGTTTCTGCTTGCGAGCTACCATGGGGTCCTTCAGGGCTTCATAACGAGCCACTAAAGCTTCTTGTTTCTTCTTGATATTGTCAGCATCAAAGTGCCCAGCCTCCTGGAACTGGCGTGCCTGGATGGTAATGCCATCTATCCGATCCTAAAATTGATCAGCAGCACCATTAGGTCAGAACTTCTGTGAGGTGGCTGCAGTGACTGAGAAGCTCATTTCTATTAAAGTTATAGAGATATTATTTTAGAGACATACAAGTTATGTTTTAGTTCAAAATAATTGCTGATAAGCAAACTGTAAAACCCAAAGTTAAAAAAAATTATAAAACCCAGGCCTGCTAAGGTCTCTGAATGAGCATATCTGAACATACCATCTTTTGAGTGAGCAGATCTGAAAAGGCAGGAATAAAAATTATTTCCTTACCTGATGGGCAGCAACATCTGCCTCTAGCAGTGCGTGTTTCTTCTGAAGATTCTGAACATTAGTAAGATCTTTTCCATAATCATCAGAAGCCAAGTGTCCTTCTACTTCATACAGCCAGAGCTCAATGTCCTCCACATTGCGATTAAATTGCTGCTGCTGATTGGCTTCTCGCAGTTTTATACCTGAGAGGGACAGGCAAGAGGAGAACAGGACAGCTAAGTCAAGTGGAAACTGAAGTTAACTCATTTCCTGTCTTCTCCCAGCTAAACTCTCTAGAAATTTGCCCCTATTCTTCTGAGCTAGTCATACCTTTGAGCTCAGTGGCCTCCAGAAGTTTCTTCCACAAGCTGATGACTTCATTCATGCGAGCTGCCACCTCATCGGACGCGTAGTGCTTGACATCAATGAGCTTCTGGCCAGCCTTCTCCAGGGCATCGATCCGGCTCTGGTTGGCAGACAGCTCTGCTTCAAAAGCCTGGTGTTTCTGAACTTTACCTTGCAAGTTTGATGGATCCTACAGATGAAGAAAGAAATAGAACATTTCAATGCAAAACCAGTACCCAATGATCTCTGAAGAATTTTTGCAATTGGACTACGTTCATAGACATGCCATGGTGTAATCAGAGGATCTGGTACCAAAAATATGCCTTAAATCAGAATTCTTAAGCTATTGGACAGGCACAATTACTACATGATGGGAAAATGCCTCTTGGGGTCAGGAAGAAATTACACAATTCCTCCTGTTGCCATTAATACCACTAACTATCAGCAACATGGTAGCTGATGTTGCTTCGTGTCAGACTGATTAAGCCTGGTACTGCCTTAAAAGCATTCTACCATTCATCTTTGTGTTTACCTTGTAGGCCTCATCAGTTGCAGTTTTCATCTTTTCATTAACCCAGCTCTTGAGCTCATCAGAATCTCGGAAAAACTGCTGCAGATGGAAAGAATCTGCCAGCTGAGCACGGCGGCGCATGGCTCTCTCATGAAGGGCATTTCGGCGGCTCAGCAGCTGAAACAAGAAGAAAGGAAAAGGTTTTTAAATTCTTGAAGCTTGTAAGAACCATCACTGTATCCCTCCTGGGACAACTCCACTGACTTATCCTATATTGAAGTCAAACCATGTAAAATAATAAAGCAGAACAAGATTTAACGCCTACAGTCCAAATGTATTTTGGATACTTACAGCATCTCTGCGTGTAGCAACATCATCCATGGCATAGTGGTTATTCTGAATCAACTTAGTAGCAAACTCATCTAATGCCTAGAGGGAAAACAAGTTTCCATTTATTTGGTGTATAGAAATTGCTTGTGCAAATTTGCTTAGTATATCAATTCCCCAAAGTTTATCACAGTAAAACTGGCAGAAAGCCATTAGCAGATCTGTCCTTACACCCTTTTCTCTCTGTATCCTCATCCTCTCCATGTGGAAGAGTGCAGTTTTTTGACAAATATTCATCCACCTGGTGCTGGTATGATAAGGATGCACCAGATTACCTGGCTCTGAGACAGAAATCAAGCCCTATCCCATGCTTTTTCCACTCTTTTCCATTTTAGAGACAATACCTGTTATTTAGAGCTAATACATCACACATTAGAGAAGATCATTCTGCAAAGCAAACCCCATCCTTTACCAGCAGTGTCTCCTCCCCAGTGAATAAATGCCCTCGTTTCACTTCCTGTCCATTTAGTGATGGCCTAATGTCAATGTCTTACTGTGATTTTCTCCTCTTGGGCACTTAGGGATTTCTCAAAATCTTCATGCTTCTTTAGAAGAGCCTCCACACTGTCCAGAGAATCACCAAGGTCTTCATTCAGCAGAAAAGCCTGAAGTAAGGACACAAACACATTTTTATGTTTCCATACTCAGCTGCTCTAAGTGAGCTCAAGCACAGCCAGGGATATTTCCTGCCATATATTACTGAAAGGTAAAGATGGCATGGTGTTTGCTTTATGCTTCTGACAGCCAATAATTCTTTTTAGCTTCTTATTCAACCAGCATTTTACAAGAGTTAATACACAAAAGCCACATCAAGCCCACTCGTCACAGCTCATAGTTTCAGCATTAGATGGAAACAGCCATTGCACCATTTCAGGCAGTCAGATAAATAACTCTGCACAGCACCCACTCACTTGTGGGTGTTCATGGCACTGCCAGCAGGTAACACCAATTGCTTGGGCTTACAAAAATCTACCCAGAAATTCAGGTCCACCATATCTGGAGAATTCAAAGATATGCACTCACTTCTTGTTTGCTCATCCAGTTGTCAACTTGTTCAGTGTCTCTGTAGAAAAGCTGCAGGTCCATGCACTGCTCATACTGCTGCCTGCGGAGCTCCCACAGTTCCAGCAAGGCAGACCTTTCATCTGAGAGGATGGTCAGCTAATTGGTTGGGAAGAGGAATGTATAATAATTTTATTTAACACTCTAGTTCATTTCCATCTCAATGTAAAATCAAATTGTCATCTAAGAAGTGGTTAGCACTGAATTGAAAATGACCTCCTGTGGAAACAATGAAATCTCCAGTTCCTGATGAAAATCCTTTTAAATTAAGGGACACAGAAGAAAGAGACTAAATTCTTCTAGGAGCTCTTGCTCTCAACTTACCTTTTCTTTGACTTCATCAGAAGCATAGTGCCCAGCAGAGAGCAAAGCCTGGCCTGACTCATCAGCAGATTTGAAGCTGTCTTCATGGGCATCTATTTCTCCCTATGGAAGGAGAGGTGAAAAAGCTGTTACCAAAATTTATCTTAGCACAGAGTCTCAGAATTACCTTACAATGCATGTAAGGTAGGTATAAATTTCTACATTAAAATGAAACTAAAAGTTCATTTGAACTGTATTCTTTCTGCTTAATTATAGGAATTCCTCATGATGGAGAATGAAACAATCATTAGTCCAACTGGCTACTATCAGGCCTATTTTTTTTTTAATATTATCATAAGCATTCTTAAACACTTAGTATCTATCTGCCATCTAGAAACAATTTGAGAATATTAAATCAAGACAGCAATCTAGTACAGTGTCTGTTGCACGATCAAAGCATTCCAGTGCTACAACACTGACTCAGACTGTGTTAGACACACAAATCAGAGGGCTGCTGACTGGATTTTCTGTATAACCACTCTACCTTATGTTCCTGATGTCTGTCTAGAAGGGCTTCTGCCCCAGCCACATCATTGGCAAGTTCATCAGCATTGATCAGAGCCTTCATCTCAGTCACCCAGCTGGTGAGGTCTCGGAAGTCTGCGAGAAAGCGCTGCAGCCTTATGTAAGCAAAGCAAAAAATGATTAGGAATAATTAATTTGCAGAGTTTCTCTCCCCTTTCCCCAAAGAAAGGGTTATAAACATAAAAGCTGTTCTTTAGATACAAATAAAACAACACAAAAATCTGCTCAGAATATTAAATTACTAAATATGCTTTCAATCAAAAAGGAAGTCTTTTGAAGTGATGAAAATGTTGGGTTTTAAATCAATCTCTCAAAGATACAGTTTGCATATAACTTATATTGTAAGCAAAATTAATATTCCTAACTACACACTGAGGACAACAGAAAGCAAAATATAGTTCTCAAGATAATTCACAGGGCTGCTTCTGTCATACCCATAACAGTGTGTGGGGGAGGGAACGGACAAAAAATTTCAACTGCACATGCCTCAGCCCTAAAACAAGCAAACAAATCTTCAAATTCCTTCCAGAATGCCTTTAGTTGTTGGCTTTGGCATATGCTTAACACTTATCAGCAAATGTGATCAGTTTCTGTTTCCCTTTTATATTTGCTGTTAATTGCTCTGAAGAGACTATGGCAGGGAAGGTAAAGAAAAAGATTATTTGTGTGGGTCTCCACTGCCAAAAATCCCACAGTGTGGGAAGGAACAAAGGGCAGAAAAACACAACTAGAAAGGATGTAAACTAACCACCATATTGGGATTAGTTTGTTTTTAGAATGGCTTCTCAACAGTAATCTAACAGGTTATGTTTCAGATTGCAGGTTAGTGTAGACAAGACTGGATGAACACAAATTCCACAGGGAAAAAAAACCAAACAAAACTACCATAGAAACAGGGAATTCATTTGGTCTCAGACAATATATCAAACAACATATCATACGTCAGTCTTCATAGAGACTCTTAAAGACTAGTGAACAGATTTGTAATAAAAGTATTAGAAAAGCTTTTTTTTCAGCAAAACTGAAACATATTCAGATAATGTACTTCCAAATGCATGTCTCAACTTAGATGGAGAAAATAGCAAATGTCCTAAAACATCACTGTGTCTATTTTCATAGTTGATCCACACCCAGAAAATGACACAAAAAGCTGCAATAATTTTTCAATCACATATATATTTCTTTTACTACAAGAAGTTAGTAGAAAAAAGAATTTGGTGAAATAGAATGTGGTGAACAAGACTGCTCTTAAAATACCAGAATCATCCCAAAATTTTGGAAATGGCAGCCCTTTCTTCTCCTTCCAAGAGGCCTGTGTCAGATGTGCCCAAGGAGGGAAGCAGCCCTGTCCTGACCCACCTGTAGGAGTCGTTGAGGCGAGCGTGCCTCTCTGCTGCCAGCGTGCGGATCTGCTCCCAGCTGGCGATGAGCTCCTCCCGTTTCACTTGGATTTGGGAAGCATTTATTGG
The DNA here is from genome assembly GCF_037042795.1 of Molothrus aeneus. NCBI lineage: Eukaryota > Metazoa > Chordata > Aves > Passeriformes > Icteridae > Molothrus > Molothrus aeneus. The sequence continues at coordinate 5,893,073 of NC_089664.1, read as the reverse complement.
GTGAGACTGCTGCAAACGGTCAGCTTCTGCACACAGGGCCTTCACCTAAACCCAGGCACAAACAGAGTGAGCTTCCAGCCTTTTCCAAGCTGGTTACCTCATGGAAATACATCTCATGGGTACCTTATCCTCCAGAGCTGCCAGGTCTCTTTCCAGGCCTTCGTGCTTGCGCAGCAATGCCTGCACACTGGCTAAATCTCTGCCAAAATCATCTGAGGCCATCAACTGCCCTTTCTCCTTAATCCAGCTGATTGTTTCATCCACATCCCTTCAAAACAAAGCACAAATTGAAAGCAGTTTGTCTTGTATGGAAAAAGGAAGGAAGCAGGATGTGTTCCCATACGTGTGCCAGACGTACTAGCATACAAACCCATATATATAAACACTGCAGCCAACTACAAACATCCTTCAGAAAACAAATAAATAGACTTTCTCTGCATCTCAAGAAACTTTGAAGCATATTAACAGGCCACTGTCCCCAGATGCAAACCAGGAATTACAGCACCACTGAGCACTGTCATGGAGTGGATCCATTTCCCACTCTGGACCCTTCCCCACCTTAATTACAGCAAATCTCAAAATGCTGTAGATGGGGATGAGAATAGAAAGACATTGCTCAGAGCCTCCAGAACAACTGGGCTGACATCCAATAAAAAATTTACACCCTATTTAAGGCTCATCTAGGACAGAACTGGGGGAAAAAGCCCTCAGAGGAAAGGAGAGCAAAACTGCCAAGTTCTGAAAAGCTCCATCTAAAGTAATTGTAGAACAATGAGGTCTTCATTCAGCAAGTCATGCAGAAGAGCAAAGCAAAAGGAGACAGTAGCTCCTCTCATACTACTGTGTGCAGCTGAATGCATCATTAAACACCCACACAAGGGTTACATCATTCAGCAGATCCAGCAGAGTTTATACCTGTTGAAACGCTGAACTTCAGCTGCCCCAAAGAGTTTTCCCTGCCTCTGAAGGGCAAGTCCCTTAAGACGCTGCCAGCTTGCATTTACTTCATCTTGTTTGGACTTTATCAGTTCTTCTTCAGGATGTGTTTCCTGGCAAGCAAAGGGAAAAAATGGTATTTTCATATGTTCTTTGCTTTTACATCCATTGACAAAACGCTGCTGGTCTTCAAGAGATCAATTTATAATTACTGTCCTTTCCAGATGATCACCCAATTCAATAGTTTCCTTAAATTTCACTGTGCAAACATTCAATACTCATGTAGTGTTTTCCCTATATACTGATTAGTCCATGGCAAGAGGGCTATAAACAGTATCTTCTGTTTCCCTGGAATGCCCTGCCTCCATCCTTGATCAGGCCCCAGATATCAAACCAGAAGAGATATTAAACCTCCCTGTCCAAGGGAAATAAATTTAACCCAAATATGACAGTTTCTCTTACTAATCACTACTCTCCCCATTTTCAGGAGTGCTCCCAGATGGGGCAGTTATTCAGGCTGTTAGCAGAAAAACAATTTAATCAAATGGTGACCATTTAAGGTGAAGAAAGACAAGTACCCAGATGGAGCAAAGCTTAAATATCTGCCCCAAACCAGGGGGGAAAAGAGGAGAAGTTACAAATATTTGCTGTGGTAACTGACTTGCCAAGAGAGATTTTCAACACCAATAAATACTTACCTGGATAAGTTTGCCAGCAAACTGGTTCACTTCATTTACTCTTTCTTCATGAGCTGCAAGGTCTGTCTGGAACTCTTCAAACTTCTTTTGCAAAACTTCAACATGCTCCAAGTCCTGTCCAAGCTCTTCTGATGTCACTATTGCTTCCTAGCACATTGGAAAAAAAAAAAAAGTTAATTTCAGTATATCCTATGGGAAATCACTATTAAAAATTAGGAAGCACACTGTCCTAATTTTCAATAGGTCAAAGACAATCACAGTGTTTAAGGTCAGACTTAAAACTATGAAGTTTATTCATTAAACTCCATTCCCTGACCCAACATCTACCCATTACTGCAGAAAATATGCAAGATCACTAAGGGGATTATTTTTTCATCTTCCTTAGTCATATTAATTTTTCAAGTACAAATTCCTACCACACAGGGGGACTAGAATTTGTTCCTTTTTACACTGTTGATGGACATTTGCTGTAGGCTTCTGATGCAAGATTTCTGCACAAGTGCAATGTTGTGTTCAGTAACAGTTATACAGGGTTTACAGTTTGAACCCACGATGATACAAAATAGCAAACCATCATCTAAGGAAACCAGTGTGATTATTTTGTGGCTTTTTTTCCTTTTGATAGTGTGGTTTGTGGTTTGCTTCCTTAGAGTTCAAAGAATTAAGAGCCAACAGTCCTCCTGCAGTTCATGTCCTTACAATATCTAAAGATATTCCAATCATTTAGTAACTATACACACTGCTTGCTGCTTGGGCTGGCTCCTTTCTGAAACAAATATTTTAGAATATTTATTTTAAAAATATTTGCTTTCACATGTTGAAGATTTCCCTTAGAGGAAACTTGGATTTTATTTGTCTTCTCAAAGCAAAGAATGAATTGATTATGCTAAAAGTACTCTCCAACAAACAGGCTTCCTCTTAGACTAATAACTTTTATTGTGGCTGCAAAAAACCAGTAGTACTTTGCACACATGCTGCTGATGCAATGTGAATAACTAAATAAAACATACAGATGCCTTCACAAGTTTTCTGAGACTACCTGACCTCCAGCAACTCTATGCTGACAGAAATTTTTCACACAAACACATCAAATTTCCCATCAAGTACACACTAAAGGGAGGCAATTATACACCTTGTCATTGATCCAGTCCAAGACATCTTCACATTCCCGTAAATATTGCACCAACTTCTGTGCTTGCAATAATTTCACTCCCTTCTCTCTCATCTTTTCCATCAGTAATTCCCATAGTCGGTGCAGCTCCTGCAGTCGAGTCTGAAACAAAAGGATGTTGTTATTAAAATCCCCTGTCAAAGATGATAAGATTTATTCTCTTCCTGTTCTTAACAGTAGATTTATTTATTGTTCTGAAGTTGTACATCCTAAATCTTACTTTAGACAAAGGGCAAGGGACAAACCTCATGATTTTATGTCTAGTGAATAGTTTTCAAATTATGTAAAGTGTTGTAACACAAAATTAGAAATTACACAACTGAATATTTAGACAGTCGTTATTAATTAATGAAGCTATCAAATAGTTTTCTTTAAGTAACTGTGAGCTAAACATCTTGAGATAAAATTTGATTTAAATTCTATGCTAATTTGAAGTCATACCAAAAACTTGCTGCTCTCCCCTTCAAATGTTCAGTCTTTTATATGAAAGTCAACTCTCAATAAGTGTATAGCATCTTCCTTTGGGAATTTATTCTTATGTAACACAACACATTTGATTTAAGTCAAACTTATGCCCTTTCACTGTATTTTAACCACTTAACACGAAACACTTAAACCCTAATATATTTAGCTAACTGTGTGAAGTGACATGATATGGACATACTAGTAGCAATTACTAGTTTTAATACTGAGTTTCTCTGGCTGCACTTGGCCTCTCAATACTATTGGGAACCACTAGAAACTTTATAGACAACAAAAAGTAAAACCACACTCCCACACATGCACATAACTTGCAAAACAGGAAAGTAACTGCTCCACCCATTGTCTATTATACTTTGCTCATCGAGACCTGAAACTTGAAAGTCATTCAAGAGAAGCTTTTGAACATCATGGGTGGATACCACTTGATCCACTCAGAAAGTTCAATTAAAGAGGTTTCAAGGGAGGAAAGAGCTCTGAGCACTCCCAGAAGGATGGTGCAAACTGTCAGCTAAGGAAGGAAGGAGACATTGCAAAAACAAGTTGCACTGCAGAGCCACAAGCTTCACCTACTCGTATGTGGGACCCCACTTGGGTGGCCGTGACTATCGGGCGCTGGGCAGTCCGGTACGGCGTGAAGGACTGAACCAGTAAAGGCAAGTTAGAAAAATGCTGAACTTATCAATTAAATTTGAAAATCACCACAAAAACATCTCATCTTTAAACAGTTCTCCTCAGAAATGGATCCAAAAGAAGGTATGAGCTGGGTGCTCATGAAAGAGAAAACCACCTCTGAGCTTTACAAATACAAATTTTTTCATGATTTCACTAATCGAATACCTGTAGGATGTTAAAGAGGGGTTTTGAATATATAGTTATCTGGGTAACTTGAACAAAGTGCTTAAGGAAAGAGGCCTGTAAGAGGTGAGGAGGGAAAAAAGCTTTAAAACTCACTCTTATGGTTTCAGATGCAAAATGGCCTTCATTTATCATCTGATTTCCAGTCTCATCCAGTTTAATGATGGCTCCTGAATTGGCCTGCACCTCAGCTTCAAAGGCTTGGTGCTTCTGCAGCTTCCCCTGAAAGGAAAACATCAAAGAATGCAACTGAAATTTGGTGCAGGGACTCTTCCACATTCCCCAGCAGCAAGATTTTCAGTGTATTTTATGCATATTCAGGACTGACAAATAAATACTCAAACTGCAGTTGAAATCAGCTGTATCATGTGGTAGATCAACAGGTGGATTCAAACACCCCAGTTTCAGTTACTTATTTCTTGTGTTTGCTCTTGCAATGACAGTGTTCAAAGCCCTGAGAACCTGTCAGCTAGTTCTACCCACACAAGCTTACTTCCTACAATTTTTTTTTTTTGTGGAAACAATAAGTGATAATTCACATTTATTCACAGAGTTAAGGCATCCAGCAAATTCTAGGCTAGGATTAAACAAAGTTGGTTTTAAACTACATTACACTGAGCAACTTTTTCTATGCTGATGTAGCATCTAATCCATTATTAGAAATATTACATCAGCAAAAAAGCCAGGCTTTTGAAGAGCACTTTGCAAGGTCATGGGTATTTGCATCCATCTTTCTTCACTCTCAGATCAAGTTTCATTTCTGTGTTTGTTCTATCCCAGCTGATCTGTAACACCCTAAAATCAATAGTACAGGAAATAGAAAAGGGCAGGAGGACTTGCCTGCAAATTGCTTGGGTCTTTGTAATTTTCATCAGATGCAATCTGCAGTTTCTCTTGGATCCATTTTTCCAGCTCATCCGCATCACGCTGGAAGAACTGGAATCGATAGGAATCTTCAAGCTTTTGGCGCCTTAGAGAAGAGAGTTCCTTGAACCTGTGGTAACGGTCCAAAACTTGCTGACGCCTTTCTTGGATATCTTCTGCTGTTTCCAGCACTTTTACACCACTTGGGTCCATTTTCTGAAAGCAAAAAATAAAACCCCATTATGTTTGTCTTACAAAACATTGGTAGATCAGGAAGCGATTCATGCAGAAAAAAAGTGGTTTTTTAAAAATCACACATGATTTACTCACAGTCTAACTCTGTGTGTGCAGGTATGTGTATAAAATCTTACATTTAATAAAACCACACTTCTAGCAGAAAGTGGTAAAGGAGAATTTACAAAGACATTTAACACCTATTTGGTTTGGACAAATATGGCTTCAGTCTTATAAAGTGTGTGTCATCTCAAACTGTAGCATGCAAGTGTCCAACACAACAGCTGAAAATGTGGGTTTGTGCACACATGTGTGTAGATACAGACATATTTCTTGTACAACATACAATATCTCTAAATATTTTATTTAAAATATTCAATACTAAAGAAGATTACTCTTCTTTGAACAACAGTTAAGTGGCCCACATGTATCTATATACACTTACATACATATATAGACCCACATTCTCTGATGCATCTCTTCTTTATTCTCTCAATTTAAAAAAGTTACAAACCCATCCAGCCACTCTGTACATAACCTTTCAGAAGCCAGTGAGAGGCTTCACAGATGTGGCTTAGTCAAGTAAGTCAAGGAGCATTTTGCTTAACCAATGACCTTGCTCTGGCTGAAAACCCGTCCACATTGCTTTATGTACTAAAACCTAATATTGTTACCACAGGCAGCAAAGACCTGACTACTGATCTGCTTTTTCTCTTTTTTATTAAAATTGCAACAACCTTTAATTTTCAGTTCCTTACCTTTCCAAAAGCAACTTGATTTTCAGTAAAAGATCTGGGCACTAGAATAGCACTCTAACACAAATTTTAAAAGTGGAACTATTATTATCATTGAAGTTTGAATATTTAACCACTTATTTAACAACTAACTGCATATCAAGAGGTTGCTGCAACAAACACTCTGTGCCTGAACAATTTTGCAATTAATGTCTTTGTGTACAAGTGATTACACCAGTCACTCACTTAATGCTTTTCTACCAATTCTGAACTCTCCAAACTAAAGGTACTTCTCAATCCCATCAGACAGGGAAGAAACCCAGACTAGAATTGCAGACTAAAAGGCATGGACAATCAGTTAAAATACATCATTAAATATTAAATTGTTATTTAGTCAATAGTTAGCTGCATGCTTTAATTAGACATGTATCTTGCATAATTGTATGGAAAACTCCACAGGTTGAAAAGTGATCTACAGGGTCATGTTTTCCAAGCACTTGTAAAAGGACAATCTGACAGAAAGGAACATATGGGGACGAACCCACACATTCCTGAGCTACCCTTGCAAGGTCCCCACCCTCCAGAGGAGACAGCCGTGCCAGCAGCACTCCTGGCTCCCATGGACTCAGCCCCAGCTGCACTGCGGCACTTGCAGGAAGGAAAGAAAATTCAGCTTTGTTTTTCCTTCCACTCATTACTGTCAAAAGAGGGCAAGGAAAAAAACCACCCCAGTGTGTGCAGACTGTGTTACATAAACGAAACCCAGGTTTTGCCTGGCAGTGCCACCAAAATCTCCACTTGATTAGTGTATCTGAGTATTAAAAGCTCAAACCCCTGAACATAACTCGAGCTCAGGCACAGATATGGTTCCCTGAGAAAGCAGCTGTTTGTTCCAGCATTCTCTCAAACAGCCTTTTTCCACCAGGAAAGGAAGTTATTGCTAAAAACTTCCTTTCCTGCTCTGTCATGCTGTGTTGGAATGCCAAAAACACTTCTTTTAAACTGCATTGTGTTCTGGAATAACACAGTGGCAGCTGGTCTAATGTACCGCATGGCTGGAGCCCCTCTGCTGATTCTGGGTTTGGGCAGTGCTGGGTGAAAATTAAATCCTGGTCAGTCTCTGGAACACTGTACACTCATTCACTGTACAATACAACTCAACTTGTATTTCAATATTAAAAAATAACCTCCACAAAGTGATTTGAAAAAAATTTAAATTATTTAATTATTTACAATATTAATTTAGGGAAATATTTAAATTATTTAAATTATAATTTCAAACATTGTTACAATATTGAAAGTCAAATGGGAGACCTTCTGTAATTTACCCTGAGAGCTGGTTTGCCTCTCACCACACAAGCCAGGCAATCTGGCTCCTCTTTTTGCTGGAATTGGTTAAAAGAAAGGCTCCTTTTGTAACTACAGTGGAGCGAGTCAATTGTAAAAGAAGTGCTTTAGTGTAGCAATAATGGACTGTTCTTCCTGCAGCCCCAGCCGACGTCAGCAGTGTCTGTGCTGCCAGAGCCACCAGGGAGCTCAGAACTCAAAAGTCCTCGATGCTGCAGAACAATGCAGTCTCCCTGCCTCCCATGGTATCACCTCCAACTGCAGCACTCCCTGGAATACCAAACACCCCTCCAAAACAATCCCGAAACTTCTTGGTTCAACTACACCCTTTGAGGACACCTAGGAGACACCTCTGCACTTCCTGCAGGAATCCCACTAACTAAAAGTTGTGCTCTGTGTTTTTAAGGTGAGCAGCAGAGGGATGTGACTGTGCCAGGCTGTCCCCAGATAACCGGAGTCATCCCCCGGCCCCGCCCGGCACAGCCGGTGCAGGGTGATAAGGACGGGGCTCAGGGAACCTTCCAGGCCCCAGACAGCAGATCTGGACTGTCCTGGTGACATTTCATTCCTCCTTTCATGCTGTAAGACTAACATTAGGTCAGCTTATGTCTTAACTTAAAAAAAAAAATCAGAAATGCTTCTTCATACTGCACTGTTTTGGTGATGTTATTTAGAAAGGAAAGGAAACATCCAACAAAAAGAAGTAGGAAAATTAAGGGAAAAAAATCTGAAACAAGAAAACAAATTTATTACTCTGATCCTTCCATCTCTGCATTCCCCAGTCAAATCAAATGATACATAATAGCACACTAAAATATACAGCTGCAGGTATCTACAGACACTGCAGTGAACAACGATGATGTCAGCAACACCATTCAAGTTCGGGAACAGCGGCATCGAGGTGGGTTCAACAGGAATTACAGCGGTGTCACACAGCAGAGCTGTCAGCACTTCCCTTACCAAAACATGTTTTCAGGGATTTAAAAGCACAAATGTGAAATACATTCAGTGCTAGGCAGAAGATTTTAGTGTATTTTTAAAAGCAATTACACGAAGCTTCAAAAAAATTTAACTCCTCTGCCTGAAAAACAATGATATCAGTACATAAAGATCTTCAAAAGTAGTAAAATAATTTTCTCTTAGGACAAGTCCTCATGTGTTATGCATATTCATCATACATGAGCTGAGCAGTAGCCTGTAACAGAAATATTTTCCCTACCAAAACATTCCTGCTTCCCAAGTATGCACACAAGAACAGCTCAATGCATTTTTTTAAATGTTCATCAACATCACACATCGTCAATCTTGTCTAAGGAAGATTGAACTGATATCAGCTACTCCCTCCTGGGGAACAGGAACAGATTGCTGATCTTTCTTCTTTAAGCAAAAAAAAATGGGTGTGAAAATAACCTTCAGAAGGACAGAGACAAAAAATAACACACATTTTCCCCAGCTTTCATTCTGCCGATTCACAGCTCCCTCAAAACACCAGGGAAGAAACAAAGCACCATGACTGCCTGGCCCAGGGAAGTCCATAAGTACTTGCACTGCTGGAAAATCAAAGAGAACCCTTCTGCAAACATGCACAGCTCCTGCAAAGGCAGCCTGAGCGTGGTGTGCTACAGAGAAGGAGCTGGAGGATGCCACATCCTATCCTACAGATTGGGACACTATTGGGACAAAATTAATGCCCAGCCTTTTGGTTGGTTGAATTTAACTTTTACAAAATAAAGACATTTTAAGGTTAGACTATGTGCAGCAGAACACTGCGCCCAAATATGCTATTAAGGAAGGTCACTGACAGCCCCAAACCTCCACAAATTCCAAGCCAGAAAAATCAGACAAGCACTGCAGTACCAAAAAAAACCCAAAATACAAGATGTGCTAAAGTTGCTGTTTGATACTGTAGAACTAACCCCAGTGCAGGTAAAATTCAAACCAGCCCCAAAATTTAAGCAGGTATTGCAGGGACACAGAAAACATCGCATTAGAAGGAAAAAAAAGTAAATTGTTTAAACCAAAGTGGTTGCAAAGCTAGTGATTTAGGCTGACAAGAGGGTTTGAGCACAGCCTCAGCTATGCACTTCTGAAATATGAAGACAGATAAAGACCTGCTCATTTTTAGGCATTTAATCTTAAAATCTCAATTCCACTATTTAAACAAGAACAGTTGAATTGCTCCTCTGAATTTGGTGTCTCCACATAAAAGGGAGCTCTTTTGGATTTGCTTTTGCTTTAACATCACAGACCTTTGATAAAACTATCCAGGGCTGGCAAGGACTGCACTCTGCTGAGACTCCTGAGAAAGCAAATTACCTTGACTGCATTGCAGAAATGCAGAGTTGACAGGTAATGCAAGATTATATAATTAACCCCAGCATTTTTCATCCCCATTTGTTATCTTTTCATTATCCTTCTAATTGCAGTATAAACATTTACATCACTACCATTTCCAAATAAAATCTAGTTGCTTGTGTTCCCCAGCTGAGGTCTGATCCATACATCCTATTTATTTTATCACCACTGAAACAGAAGCATCACTGTGTAGAAACAGTTACAGCACAACAACTCAAGGATTATAAATTTGTGCAAGTGGATGAATAGGAACCAAACCAACTTTGAATGCACAACGTTCTACACTGTAAATCTCTTCATAGTTGATTTGCAGAAGCTATAAAGAAAAAAATTCTGCTCAAGTACATTTTAAAATAAAAACCTCCTGGAAAATTAATCACTATCAAAACCTGATTATATTGAACTATAACTCCTATAAAATGTTCACACATCATGCATCACAGACAGAAATTAGGCAACTCAAAGTATTAAAGGAAAGGCAGATCAGACTCACACTAGGTGCAAATAAAGCACCTGCTGTACAGAATAAATTCAGACAGTGGCTTTTGTTACAAACAGGTCACTGCAATAAAGGCAGGCAAGTGTGGCAAGGGCATTTCATGCATTATGGAAAAATACCTGGACTTTGACTTTACGAAACGATGACAACATGATGGAAGAATGTAGAGTCTAAAAGGGAGGGGGAAATCAAGATAACATTTAACTAATGACCAGCATAAGGATATGGCTGAAATTTTTCTGTCACAGTACCTGTTAATCACTTTCCTTTTGCTTCCTTGTCACATAAAACAATTTGGTGTTAGTGTTTCACAAGCTATTGAAAATGACAAGACCCCCCTCATGCAAAAAAAGGTTACAATATCAACGGGAAAACTTCGTTAATTCAGTATGTACTAACGTTTTCAGTTAGTTCAAAACAAACCAAACCAGAAAACTACCATAACCAGAAGGTCAAAACAGAAAGTAAAGCAAGTTATCTGGACTTGGCAAATGATAGTTCTTGCCACAGTATAATCAAGTGTGACAGCTTAATTTGAACACACAAATTCAATCAGAAGGTTTGGAAGGTAAATCTCTACAAAAATGTTGACTTTCAATTGCCACAACAAAAAATGGACAAGTAGCAGTTGTGACAGAAGGTATTTGTTGAGATGCAGCTGTTAAGAGTGTCCAATCCACTGAATTTTCAGCTGAAAATTTCCTTGCCTTCCCCAACCCCACGGACACGCTGCAATCCCTCCGTGGAAAGCTGCAGCAGTGCGTGTGTGTGTGTGTGTGTGTGTGTGTGTGTGTGTGTGTGTGTGTGCCCTTGTGCCCGCTGGAGCTGGGAGGTCTCTGTGGCGTTTGACACACCTGTGTCAGCTGCAGCAGAGCCGGCACATTCCCCTCTGCTGGATCCAGCACAGCCCAAGACAGATCCAACACAGCCCAGCACAGATCCAACACCTCTGCTGGGTCCAACACCTCTGCTGGATCCAGCACAGCCCAGCACAGTCCCCTCTGCTGGATCCAGGGGCAGCCCGGGAGCACAGCCCGGGCCGGGCTCCATCCCCGGCATCTGCAGTCTGCTCCACCCCATTCTTGTGCTGCCTACACTCACTCCAGGGACAAATGGAAAAAACAAACTCCCACACTACACTAACAAGCAGAGGAGAAAAGGGAGGAATTCCTATTATTTCCTCCCATAAAGGGGAAGTGATCAGTTGTCTCCAAAAAGCAATGTATTTATGATTAAAATGCTTACAACCCCATAAATACATTACATGGGCCAAAAAAGGGCAGAAGATACCAAGTGATTTGTGTTAAATTACTAAGGTTACTTGTAAATGTCATAGCTGAGAAACACAAATTTCTCACCAAGAGGTACCACCCTCCACCAAGAGAATTAAGGCCTCTCTTATCCTACTGCTGTGCAGGAGAAAAATGTGTAAAAAATGCTTAAAATGTGTAAAGGTAACCACCATTTTTGTTATTGTTGCTACCTTCATAATTAAAAAAATCAACCAGAATTATGCTTACCTTCCTGAACTACAGATCTCAGGTAAGCATTACATATAAATCCGTTTCTTTAAATAAAATTTTGATCTCAGTCTGACCAATATGGCTCTTGTGACTTTTTATTTCAACAAGAACAGAAATAAATGACTTCTTGTGAACAATGTAACCTGTTATCTCATTGCAAAGATTTTCCACAGTTTAACAATTCCATTATTACAGTTACAGATCCTGCACACAATGCAGAAGAAAGCAACCCATTTTCAACCTTTTGTCCCTTATTTTCTCTGCACAATCCATAAATAAGGATAAAGGAAGATTGCAAGGAAGAACTCTCTGCTAGTTGCACATAAATGCGTGAAAATCCCACAGTAGGATTTAAAATTTGTGTTGAACAAATCTGAATCCCTGACTAAGGCCTTTTGGTGAACACAATCATTGGAATCTTCTGGCACTTTGCTGAAAACAAAAATGCCAAAAGAAAATGGATTATTTGTTTTCCAGAAAGATACAGAACCATTTCAGGCTGAGTTGGCTTTTTTTGGGTTGTTTTTTCTTTTTTTTTTTCCCTTGATATGCTCATTCGCCATCTCCAGACAACTGCTCTTCAAAATCTATTTAAATATGTATGAAAGACTGCTCAGGAGTCACGTACATTTTCGACAGGAACACGAACCTGGTTTATGATAAAACAGCTACAAAAAAATCCTGAACAGCCAATATGAACCTGCTGAAAAAATATACAGTAATAATTGCTTGGTTTTCCTTCAATATCAGGGAAAATGGTTGCCCTGTTGGCACATATTTATGACCCAGCAATGCAGATATATATTGTTATAACCAGGTAAGGTGTATGTGGGCAACAAATTGAGAAACACTTGATTTGGATTTATTTTAAATTAGGAGAAAAAAAAAGCTATTTTTTTAATAACCAGGGCAGGGACAAATCCCGATTCTTTTACAAAGGAAGCAGTAGACCTTGCCCTACATACAAAATAACACATATGAAAGGAACAGAGGTCGGGAGATTCTGTTGAAATGCCTCCCTGCTCGGCAGCTCCGTGAGCCGCCCCCGCGCCGGTCCCTGCCCGGAGCCCCCCGGGCCCTGCGGCACCGGCTCTGCCCGGCCCCTCCATCGCTCCTTCCTCCTCCTCCCGCATCTCCTGACCTTGGACAGGGCTGGGCAGCCGCGGGAGCCATTGCTGTGCAATGATTCCCGGCGCTCCGGCTCCATCCCCCGGGAATTCTCCCCGGGAAATGCTGCCTGGCAGCCCTGAAGGGACGGGCGGGCACAGCAGGGGCTGTTACCCGCCGGGGATGTTATTTATGTTATTTTCCGCCTGTTTGTCCCTCCCCGGGGCGCTGAATGGAATTCCAGCCGCGGGTCGCGCTGCCCAGGACGGCTGCGGCCGCTCCCTGCCCGTCCGCCCGCCCTTCACTCGCGCCGCGCCCCCGCCCTTCGCTCCGCTCCGCTCGACCGAGGCCCGCGGGGAGCCCCCGGGCCCGGCTCCGCGGCGCCCCGCGGTAAAGAACCGCCCGGCGGAGCCGCGGAGGGCGAGAGCGAGAGGCGACCGGGACGCCCGCGGAGGCAGGGCCGGCCTCAGCGTCCCCCGGCTCACCCGCACACCTGTGCCGGGCTGTGCGTGCGGGGCTGGGTGAGCCCGAGCGGGGCGCGGTGAAGGCCGCGCGGCGCCCCCCGCCCGCCCCATCCCCTCACCGGGTCTGTGGGTACGCAGGGACCTCCCGCCGGCTCCGCGCCCTCCGCCACGGACCGCGCGAGCCGCCCGCACCCGCCTTTTTATAATCCGGCGGAGGTGACGTCAGCGCCGCAGAGCGGCCCTGCCCGGTCGGCGGAAAGAGACGAAGAACTTCGGAAAGCATCGGGAAAGGAGCGCGGGGAGGCCACGCCCACCCGAGCTCCGGCCGTGAACGATGGGGACCCGGAGAGCCGAGTGAATCCGGAAAGACACGAGCAGTTCCGGACAAACCGAGGGAGAGGGTCCGGAAAGGAACGAGAGGTTTCGGAATGACCGAGCGGTTCCGGAAAAAGCCGAGCGGAGGAGCAGGGTGCGGAGGGCGTTTTTACCCTGCAGGGAGCGGCTCGGGCACCACAAAATCACTTTATTACCGGAGAATCGGTTAAAATGTCCGCGCAGGGGGGCGGCAGAGGGGTCTCTGCCCCCTTCTCCGCAGTCAGGGCCAGTTTGGGTCTCAGAGAGTCGAGATTCTGCAGCTCAGTGATGGGGACAGGTCACCTGTGCAGCATCCAGCCACAGTCAAAGCAGCAGCTTCGTTAGTTTTACATTATATAAATATGTATTTATATATACATGTATAATACACACACATCGATATAAAAATAAAATTTATATCCAGATCTATAGGTAAGAGTGGCTGCTTGAAGCACTGTGCAGTGTCACCCAGCAGCCTGGCAAGGACACAGCATCAAAAGGCTGCAAGCGCCTGTCAAGGGAAAGCTATTTCTGAAAAGCTGATGCATAAATTCAAAGGAAAATGAGCCTTCAGTATTAAATCAATGTTTAAAATAGACACATTCTACTCTTAAAAAAATGAAATAATTAGAGATTAGAGGGCTGGAAGGCAGCAAGAATGTTATTGGCTCAAAGTGGTGAGTGGGTTTGATGGCTGTGTGAATTAATAACATTTTATTTGAGTGAAGTACTTAATTGGAAGCACAGGCACTGATGGTGACACTGCATGCCTGGGACTGCCTGGAACTCCTGTCTCCAAGCAGGAGTGTGACTCACACCAACTTTGCTGCATCTCATCCTGAAGGCACAGTACTTCCACAGCTGCAATGCTCTCCTTGGTCATATTTGATATAAATGTACATGCAAAACCACCAGGGATATATGCATGTGACCTTATTTGCATTGCATCTTAACAGCACCAACTGGATATCATCCAAACCTGCTAAAATGACAAAAACAAGTCAAACACTCAGCTCAAGCAGCAGATGAAACCTCAAGCTACATCTAAAAACAAATATTGATTCTTATGAAGCACACACATTATTCATTTAGTATTCGTATGAGTATTTTTTAAATAGTAGGTATGTGGATTCTCTTTACTGAGGCAGAAAAGGATATCTTGTTTTTTTTATAAAAATATATACTTTTATTTACCCCACAAATGTTAGAAACCCCAAGTAGCTGTCAGCAAAAAAAAAAGTAGTATTGTATTTCACAAGTACATCATCAAATTCTTCCTTGGGTTTGGCACAGGCAGACAATTGTTTCTAACAGACAGGACCAATTACTGTCTTGGCAAAGTGAAATTATCTTCACCATAATTATGAAATATGCAATATATAATTAAAACATCTCCACTCTGTATCAAAAAACTTTGTACATTTTCAAGTATACTAATAAAAGTTGCATTGCTTCAGAGTTATCTGGCAGAAAGGACACCAGGAGGACATTTCCAATTTCCCAGAACAATCACAAGGTAACAGTAGTGTAAAGTATTCCAGAGTCAGTTTACAAAATACATAAACCAAATACAAATTTAACTTAGGTACTTGACAATTTTAAAGACAATGTTAAGGGTTTTACAGGCCTGAATTCCAAAGCACATGTTACAACCTCTTCTAAGCAATCTCAAGAACTATATGGAAAAATCAAATTATTATTTTCATATGAGAATATGAATTGTTCTACAGCTTCAAACCGTGGTGCCTCTAGGAAAAACAAACCCCAGTCTGGTAAAAATAACATTTTCAACTTGCAACAGTATATTGCCAGAATAATTAACCACCTTGTAGAACTCAGAAGTAAATTTTCTAATCTTAGAGGCCACCAAAACAGTTCAAGGACAGCTCACTGTAAATCCAACAGATTTCCCATCTCCCCTATTCAAGGAGCTGTGGATTTTCTTGAGTGCCCCTTCTCCAACAGAAATAAAACCACAGAATTTTGATTGTTACAGGAGCTCTTCTGGAACCCCCACAAACCTTTTGGAGCAGTGAGTCTACCTCTCAGAGTCCTGTCTTTTGGAGTGAAGTTACATCCAAAGGAGAGCAGAGTTAGCACTGCTCAACCTTCACCAGACTCACTACAGATTTCAGACCATGTTGAGACAAACAAGTCCATCAGCATAATTACAGTTGAATTATAAAAGATGTAAGAAATACAAAAATAAATTTGTAGCAGTAATTTTGAGATTGATTATGCTGGTAAGAGTTCATAAAGCTGTGAGGTATTTTCACTTCCATGAGCCAAACAGCACTGTGGAATTTTTCAGTCCAAGAGTCCTTAACTCTAGAACCATCAGCACAATGGATTTAAAGCATCTTCCACATGCTTCAACATATGAAGGAAAAGTCTTGAAGTTTCAGTAATTTATTATAAAAAAACTTATAAAGATCTAATGCAAAGATTAGCTTTAAGTCTAACAAATAAATCTTCTTGAATTAAACATTAAGGGGAAAGGAAATACAGGTTGATTTATGTTCTCCAAAAGGAAGGTGTCAGAATGCCCTTTGGTAATGGAATTTCCTCTGCACGTAGACATTTCTAATGGAGAGAAAGACAAATTATTAAGATAAATAAAGATAAATATTTTAAT
This sequence comes from Molothrus aeneus, assembly GCF_037042795.1. Taxonomy (NCBI): domain Eukaryota; kingdom Metazoa; phylum Chordata; class Aves; order Passeriformes; family Icteridae; genus Molothrus; species Molothrus aeneus. Next base: position 5,876,814 of record NC_089664.1, on the reverse strand, counting down.
TTGGCATCTCTTCTCAGGAATTCTGATGGCTCTTACTATACATTCAAAGCATTGCTAATAAAATGTACTAGTTTAATTATTAAATGAAAGTACAACTTCAAAGCTGTCATATTTTAATATAATCTAAGTCAACATTCACAGAACAATTTAAACAATCAAGTATTTACAGTTTTGCAAGCTTTATTTAAAAAAAATGCAGAATGCAATGCTAAACAAACACTACAGAGAGCAGCTCAAATTGTCACTTCCCCATATATTTAATCAGGACAAGTGCTAAAAACAAGCAACTACTGATAAGAAACAACCGAGACAGAAATGACTCAGCAGAATCCTCCTCAACCTGTACATCTCCTCTCACTGATCTTCCTTTATAACCAAAATACATTTTCATTGATAAAAATTACATGTGAGGTAAGAAAGCAGCGAGACGTTTGATATCATAACTATCATTAAGGTAATTCAGTAATTGAAAAGTTACAAAAGATGGGTTGGATCATAGAGAGAGGTCTAGTGGGTGGCAAGCAGTGCCAACCTCATTATCCAAATGATGCATATATTCAGTGATGGGAAAAAACAAAACCCAAACCAAACCATCTGGAAATTAAATGAACAAAAAAAACCCCAAAACTGCTTTACCTGCACAAAATTCTTCAAACGTGACAAACAGCCCATCTGGCCAGAGCTGGTCACAGCTTCAATCCTGCAGAAATAACAGCATGTTTCAAAATCTATTTAGAAAGTTGGGTTTGATTCACAAGTGGGTGTGGGGGTGGATGGCAGGGATTGGAAAACATGGAGGAGTGATTTCAGAATGAACACCAACACTCCTAACCCCAGACATCATACCTTGGGATATAGGATTTCTGGATAAAGAACATTGTTTTCCAGAACTGAATCCCATACTGCTTCATCAGAGCATTGCCACACACCTGTGATACAGAAAGGCACCAAGTGCAGGTTATAGAATTCAGTTTCAGACTTGCAATGAACCTGCTCCACACCAACCACTTAATGCTTTATTCAGGCATTTAAAGAAATACACCTACACTAAAACAAGCAAATCCTCCAAATGCTATTACTGCTACCACAATCATCTTCTTTCCTGTTATATGAATCTTGACATCCTTCATTTCACCCCACACTCCCTCCAAAAATAGTTCTTGTTGCTAACACCACTTGCTGGGGCACACCAGGGTCATTTCCCCACTGTGATTACTGCTGGGTGCAGTGATTCATCAGCTTTCTCCACACAGTTTACAGGACAAATGTTCCTCTGACTTCACCCCTAACAGAATCCCCCATGGGGTATTTCACTTTCCACTTTCTCATCTGTATTTTACAGTTCTTTAAAAGCATTTGAAGAGCAGAGAAGCTGCTTTTGTTCAACAGTGTTTGTGTCCCCTGACTTCAGCCTTTAACTTTGGCTCTTATTTAGCACAGGCCTATTATCTAAGGAGAGAGGATTAACATCCATCAAGCTCTGATCTTTTCAGCCTGAAAAATCTATCATGTTTTATGAACTAATTTGGCTGGAGCAGCCACAGGGCCTCCTTGTCTGTTCTAAGTACTGACCTTATATAACACCATACAGCTATTTTTAAAAGACCAGAAACCTTAAACAGAATCAAATACAACAAGAGAATCTGTGTTTATAGAAACTTCATTTTTGAAATCATTCAGTTCCAAAGTTGTATTTGAAAGAACGTGGAAACATTTACGTTCCTTTCTGAAGGAATAAGAACAAGTTAGAAAAAACCTGCTCTGAATCTCACCTCAGCAATCCCTTCAGAACCCAAAAGGGATGTAAACTGGTGACATTTAACTACTAACAGTTATCCACACCACTTACTTCCAGGAAATCCAAAAGCAGCATAGCTGTCACATCTGCCAGAGGCTCCAGATTCAACATCTGTGCGAGCCAGCGCCACCCATAGCTCAGACCATGAGGATGTGCCTACAAAGCAACAAAGGAGCTACTCAGCACTTGCCTTATGACTTGTTAAACACAATTATCAAAACAGACAGTTTTCTGATTGACTTTCCTCTTTATAAAACTTGATCATTGTGAAAACATAAAGGAAGTAGAAGTTCACACCATTAATTACTTGGCATTGCTTTGTTCATCATGGCTTATGATCATTTTCCCTCAAATATATCCTGAGCTAGTTTAAATTCAGCACACCTCAACTACAAAACAAGCTTCCAATACATTTAATAGACTCCTGGGATAGTAACAAGGTTCTAAGTATAATGCCACACACATACCCCTTGTCTGTTTCCATAAGGCCAGCGGAGCTGAATGATGGCAGCATAGAGACGAATCATTCCTGACATCCTTTTAAGAAAATGATCCTGTTCTTCCACTTTAGAATCATGAACTTCATATCCAAGCATCCTTAGTAGAAGAAAGCATTCTAGTTTTAGTACAGCAAAATACATTCACTCGAGTCCCTGCAGTTCTCAGCTTACTTGAAGTCAATGCTACTGAGAATAGAGATTTTTTAAAAACATGCATGAATTATTGAAAGGTTGATCATCACCCTCTGGATCATATGTTCTACCATTTGGTGAGGTACAGGAACAGGTCACAGAGAAGCTGTGGCTGCCCCGTCCAAGAAAATGCTCAAGGACAGGTTGGATGGGGCTCTGAACAACCTGGTCTAAGAAATGTGTCCCTGCCATGGCAGGGGGCTGGAACAAGATGGGTTTTTTATGAGTGAACCTCCAGAGTCAATGCCTGTGTGCTCAGGGATGGGGGAAAGTGGAGCTCACTCAGAACAGTCTTCACCCTTGCAGGGTTCATGCAGAAAAACTCCAGTAGTAAATTTACCTCTGATACTCTTCCATCGAAGTCCCTTCTTTCCGAGCAGGGTAAAATGGCACAGAATATGGGCACTTTTTGTGCAGATGAGCTAAAAAGATGTCTCCAACTCGAGGGTGTAATTCCCAGATTCCTGACAGCACCACAGCAATTGGGAAAGCTGAATCATGGTGAAAAGATACTTCTCCTTCCCCATGTTTCTGGAGGGTAGAAAAGGAAAGTCAGCCACCACACCTTCCATTAATTTCTCAGACAAAAAAAACCCTCTTCATTTCTGTAGTTAGCCTTGACTAAAGAATCTGAACGTTTCCATGGCTATGAACCAAGGATAGAAAAGCTGATGAAGCCACATATCCTCAACTCCCACTGAGGATGACAATAAACTGTGGCTCAGGATGGAAAAATGGGATTAGCAAACACAGATATTCTCAACCCAAAGAATCACTTTCAAATATTTACAAATTAGTCACAGTTTTACTCCATGGACTGATTTTTGCATGCATTTGTTCCTGCAGGGAGAAAAGTTTCAACAGCCCAAATTTTACAAATAAATACAAGAGAAAAATACTGCCAACTCCAAAAAACAACTTTAACTTCATTTTCTTGAGAGGTGCTAACAAGATAGCAGGGACTGAAGTTTGCCTCCTGAGCATGAGGGTTGGGGTTTTTTGTCCCCTAAATTCTGCCAAAATATAAGGTTTGAGCCTATATACAGTTTTGTGATACACCATAAATTAACTATCAAACTATTTTCCACAACACTGTACCTACCTAGTTCAAAATATGTAAGATGTAAGCCTTAAATTTAAAAGAGTTTTGCCTCCCAGAAGAAATAAAATAAGGGCTGGAAGTGAAACAGAAACTAAGTTTTTTCACTGCATTCATACAGGCAAACTGAACACCCAATGATTTTGTTCTTCATAAGCTGAAGAGACAGTTCAGTATCCAAAAGCATCTCCTAGAGCACTGGCTACCTGTACTACCCCAAAAAAGAGATTTCCTCACCACAAACTTCTCTGCAAGTTTGTAGCACACAAACTCCAGCCCCTGTGGATGCTGAGTCACAGACACCGTTTGTCCTTCAGTCTGAACAGGCTTCCCAGACAGCAGGTTATTGATCTTGTCAAACACCTCTCTCAGCTTGGAGCCTGCAAACACATTAGGAATGTATGGAGGCAGAAGATAAGGCAACAGCAGACAAGTCTTACCCAGAACACATCAAGCTCACCAGCACCAGACCCACATCCCAAAGGGCACCTTTGCTCCATCTGATTAACCAAACTTAATCCTGCTGAAGAAAGATGCTTCTAACAGAAGCAACAGGCCTTCAAAATAACAAGCAAACCCTCCTGCACAGATAGGCTGTGTGCAGGTCAGCTTTCTGCTACAGGAACACTTTATATGCTTGTGCCCTCATAAAATCTTTAAAGCAAAAGGAATTTCAGTGGGATTGAGCTCTTGGTGATTTCCTGACCTGATATGCTAGAGATCTGGCTCACAGGGATTGTAGCAGCTTTCTGCAAGTTTGTTTTTATCTTCTTCACCTGGAGAACAAACAAACAAACAAACAACTTAAAAATTCTTTCCAAACAAGTACATATACATATATACAATAGTTTGGATAGTTTAGCAGAGTGGTAACATAGGCTGCTACAATAGAGTTTTTAATTTTTTTTAAATGAAAACTATCCCGTTTACCCTAGAAATTAAGATAATCTCTCTTCAATAGTAATAATAATTCGTTCATACCTCAGTGTTGCTTTTGCAGTTTGCAATTTCACTGAAAGCAGCAACACATTGCTCAGCTGCATCCTGAAGCTGCTGGTACCACTGCATGATACTTTCTTCTGTTTTAACCTGAAGTCCTGTTATTAAAAAAAAAACCCAAAAAACAAAAAGATGGTAACTCAGAAAGACCTAAACCTCTAGTGAGAAAACTCATTTTAAAAAAATGCAAGTCAAAGGAATAAAACAGATTTTTTAAAAAGCCTAACCAACCTTCCTTCTGCTGCTTTTCCCCTGTTTGTTGTGCAGGGGCAGGAGTCTGACTCTTCATCTGCTCTTTTTTCTCTAACTCTTTTTGCTTTTGTTTCTTTTCTTCTTCGTCTTTCCTCTTCTTTTCTTCTAGAGCTGCAGTGATTTCCTGCTGCATGCTGGATATCAACCCTCGCATCTCCTGCAGGGCTCGTTCAGTGCTGGCCACATCTGCTTGAGTTGGGAACCCTTTCTGCCATGAAACATGAGAGGTGACGCAGCCTTAACCTTTGGTTCCAGGGTAACAGGGCCATCAGCAAGCACAAGGAGCCTTTGAAGCATTTGCCTTCAGATAATCTGGGAGCTAACTATGTTTATTATCCCCATCTCCTTTATTTGTACATAACATTGGTCATAATATTTGTAAATAATGCAAGTCCATGACTAAATCTCTAAAGTCTTGGACAACAAAAATTAAGAATACACTTGGACAAGTGCAACTGAATTCCACTGCAAAGCCTTGAGAGTTCCCTCTGCTGAAAGCCAGCTGTGACAAGTTGGAACACAGGATTAGCCTTATTAGTGCTTTATCTTTCAATACTTGTATCCCATCCTAGAAAGAAAAAATGTCAAGGAAAGCCAGCTACTGCAGAAAAGCTCATGAGGAGAGGAGAATCATAAGATGTTCAGTATTTAACAATTCATGAACCACTCCACTGTCACAGAGGGAACTTTACAGCACCAAGAATTTACAGAAATTTAATTTGAATCTTTCTCCTGTAGAAGTTCTCATGCATTTAGATAAGCCATTTTCAAGAGAACAGCTGAAATGCCAAAGGAAAGAATTCCTCTTTGAAACTGGGTGCTTTATAGGATGAATACCTAAAAACATTGCTGTGACATCTTATTTAAGGGCCTCGTGACAAGCTACCTTTGAAGACAACTACAGAGAGCTTTAGGAAGGAATGACAGCCCAAGTTAACACCTCCAGGGCCTGTACCTCGCTCGTGCTGCGGATGAGCCCTGACACCAGTCCACAGATCTGGTTGCCACGGTTGCTGTAGGCAGACAGATCAATTCTGGGCAAGTCTTTGTGCCTGTAGTTGGGATCAATCTGCTGGTTCAGCTGCAGCAGCTCCTCCTGGATGGAATAAAGGCGCCGCAGCCTCTCCTGGCCCTCCTCCTTGCGCAAACGTTCCAGCTCCTCCTGCCGCTGCCTCTGCTGCTCTGCCTCACGCAATTTCAGGTTCAATATCTGGGGAGACAAAGACACAAGAGTCATAAAATACCTCAGTAACTCCAGTTGTACAGTTCCTTCCCAGTCCAATGGCTCCAGCTTTACAGGGCCTTCCTGTTCCTAGGACACAAGTGCCTTTACTGCATTTCCACACTGCAGCAGGTGCCCAGGATAGCACCAGAAAATCCATCCTCACTTCAGAGTGTAATGAAAATACAAATAAATCAATTGGTCTTTCCAGCTCCCACCCAGCAGTCATGGTCTTTTATGAAAGACAATTCTTAAGAGTCTCAGACCTTTGCTCTATGTCGGTGTTCTTCCTTCAACTTCTCTTGCTGCCCCTGAGCCTCCTTTGAGCTACAATACACATAAAGACAGAAAAACTGTATTCAAGACATTCAGGAGACAAAACACAAACCAACACACAGGAAGCTATTCTTAAACCAAGCTAAAGGAACTTTAGCTATCACAAATGTTGCCTTTTTCTAACCACTGAAACCTCAACAATAGCCAGACATCTACTCTGACAGCCAAACTCTAACAGGATAGTTAATGTAAGACAAACAGCAGGTGAAATTTCCAACCACAGGTGACTAGCACAGAATTGTCAGAACAGGAATTAATCTGCACTTTGATTAAATGCTATAAAATTCTAGTGATACCAGAAGTAATCTCACCTCTTCTCCATTACTTCTTGCAACTCTTGGAATTCCTGATGCCTCTTCAGCTCCCTCAGTTCATCAAAGCGCTTCAGCTGCTCACTGGCCTGGGCATAGGCTGCCCTCACCATCTGCTCCTGCTCCTCCTGCCGCTGTCTCAGCCTCTCCTGCATTACAGAGGGGCACCAAAGGTACTCATTGAACAGTGTGAACAGAAGAAAACACAAACCAAACTGCCCAACATTTATAACTTGCTGTCCTTGCACTGTTACCTCTGACTATGGAGCTCTCCTGGGATTCACAGACACCCCCTCAATCATTTTTTTCTTACCTTTGCTTTCAGCCTGTGAATCTCTTCATACATCCGAATGCAGCCTTCGACTTTTGCAACTTTAGATGACAGAACTGCTGCTGGAACAACTTCTTGCTTTGTTTCCAGGAGACTAAGATGATCATTTTCCTGCATGGTAAGCATAAAAGCAAAATCAGTGACTAAGCACAGGATCAGCAACTCACGGAGGAAAATAGAAAAAGCAAGTCTCCTAAAATATTATTTGCACAGCTTCCTACCCTTCTGCCTTGTAAAATAGAGTCAGAATACATGTAAGTTACTCAAAGACTCCAGAGAACCCAGTGTGGTTACTCATGGAGTTTTACAATAGCCCTGACCCTCCTGTGGGACCTTATGGATGAATCCTGTGCTGCTAATCCATAACGCAACAGAGCTCCAACTATTTTCCTCAGTTATGGTGAAAAATGGAGTTTGCTTTGGGTCCACTGTGAAACATTTTTCTATGAAAATCTTGTAAACACTAACTTTATCGTCACCTGTTCATACCACAAAAAATTAAAGCTAAGGATGTTTTCCCCATAAATTAACAGAGCACAAACCAGCCTTTATCTGACAATTTATGACAGCAAGTGGGGACTTTATTTTTTCTCACAGCTGCTCCATAAACATGTGGATTATAATCGGAGAGCTACCTTGGTCTCACTGGGCTCCGCAGATGAAGGTGGTGACGAGCTCCGGTGGCTGCCGGGCGGGATCTTCTCCGCAGATGCCCCTTTTGGGAGTGGGGTGGATTGTTTGGGCGTTGAAGTCCCGGAGGGTGTGATTTCCTCTGCTAATTGCCCACTAAGGCTGTCCAGCACCCAGCCGCAGTAAGGGGAGAGCTCCACGGGAGCCACACATCCTTCCAGGGCAGCCTTGAGAGAAAACATTCTCCGTGAACGCGGCACAGCCTTAATTTCAATAAAACTTTAACACACCATGAGCACACCTGCACAGTTAGTAGCTGCTTTATCATCGCAGGTCCGTATCCCATTTAACCCTTTTTTCTGCTGTCTTTCCAACACTTTTTCCAGACTATCCTACTTTTGCGGGACATTTGAACCCCCTCGGACAGCTCCGCTCCTTGACCCCGCGCTCCCGAGCCTGGACCCGCTCTGGGGGTATTTCAAGCCCTCAGTGTCACCGGCATGAGCGGTCGGTGTTTCCCTGGACCCGCTCTGGGGGTATTTCAAGCCCTCACTGTCACCAGGATGATCGGCCGCTGTTTTCCCTGGACCCGCTCTGAGGGTATTTCAAGCCCTCAGTGTCACAGGGACGAGCGGTCGCTGTTTCCCAGCGGGCAGGGCCGGCACCCTCACCTCATCCTCCTGCCAGTGGCTGCAGTAGCTCAGCTGGCCCTTGCTGGAGAGGCGCAGGGCCTCCAGAGTGTCGAAGCGGAGCTGCCACGACTCCATGACGATCGTGCACTGGCCCAGGAGCTCCCTCACAGCCCCCAGAGTCCCTCACGGCCGGGCCGACCCCATCCCACCCCATCCCGCCCCTTCCGGGCCGCGCTGGCCGCATCCGCCGCGTGCCGGCGGGAGCGGCGGTGCCGCCCCCTGGCGGAGAGGCGGGGCCCGGCCCGGGTCCGCGGGTTCGAGTCCCGCCCCCGGCAGCGGCGCGCTAAGGAGAGACCGGGAAACACCCGCGGGTTCACCGATTTCCCATTTATTCTCTGCGTTCTTGCCCAGAGCTGCCTTGTGCTGCAGAAGCAGAGGGAAGGCTCCACCCGTGAACCACAGAAAGAGTTTGGAATTCAGCTGCCTGCGAAACAGCCCCGGGATGTGTTTGCTTTTCCAACTTCTCACACAGCACCTAAAGATGAAATCCCCACCATAACCAATTAAAATGTTGTTTATTGGTTTTTCCCCCAGCACTTCTGGGATTTTAAAGTGTTAAACACGCACAATTACAGATCTTTCAAAAACTGATTCGTTTAGAAAACTTTCGTGGCAAATACTGCCAGTGACCATATCACACAGCATACAAATAGGATACAAAAGAGAGAAAAATAAAAACAAGGTTTATTTTTGTCCCCCTAAGAGCCATTTAGTAGAAACAATAGGACACCACAGAGCACATGGACTTTTGAGACTCGAAACACAAAAGACCTGATTTTCCAGAAGATGATGAAGAAGTTGAATATCTCCAGCTGCTCCTTAGTTGGCTTAAGGCAAAGTCGGGATTTGACACATCCCTAGAATTCACATGGCATTTGCACCAAGATCCCAAATGAAATGACACTGATTTCCTTCAAATTTAATTGTTTTGGCTCAGTCCTGGGCGGGTATAGCCAGGATCAGAAAATCAAAGTAAGAGGAGTAAAGCAACATTAGCATCACACTCACTAATAAAGGTAAGGATCAGGGAGTATATAAGAATCAAGTATAAAAAACCAAACCAAATTCATAATTTCTGGTATAAAATTGTTACAAACACTGTGGTTATGCAGGAGACTATCTCTTGTGAGTGTAGAGCCCAGGCACCTCAGTTATTTTCAGCATCACACCAACAGTATAAAAAAATTATTTTAAAAAACCCCCACATGATCTCCCCAACAGTGAAACTGAATGAGAAGTGAAGCACGAAGAGAGCTCTTACAAGAATAAACACACTCAACAAAGCTCTGACAGGTTTTAGGAGCTGAAACCATCATGACCTAACAAGAGGAAAAGGATCTTTTCCATTATATGTAAAACTACCTGGTTTCGGGGCTCAGTTTATGGCGAAACACCAACCTCCAGCACCAAACCAGTATTGCTGATATTGTCTGATACCCCACATTTTGATCAGATGCCAACATCATTTTATTTTTTAATTCTGCAATATAAACATCTCCCACCAGTGACCCTGAAATCCCATCCAGTTTTCTAAATCAATATGGCTTTTGAAACAAAGCTCCTTCGGTGTGCTTAAAAAAGGTGCAAGGAAAGCATTGCTCTCAGAGAAGAGAGCGAGTGGGGCTAAGGGAGGAGCCCAGAAAAGGACATTCCCTAAAAACGTTGTCGTAGGAAGACTTGAGGAACTGGACGTAGTTCTGCATGCTGCGGTTGGTGCTCTCCGACTGCTCCAGCCGATCCCGCAGGTCCTGGAGGCGGCTTTGGTATCGGCGCTCTGCCTGCACGGGGGAACAAAAAGCCGCTGAAAGGCAGCAACATTCACCCTGTTCATGTTAAACTCTTCCCCCAAAGTGCTGAGGAGAGCTAGAATTAGCACAGCAGGAGATGACATTACCATAGATGGTGCTGTGATATTTATAATTTCTGCTAGTTCCCAACTCCATTCAGCAATCAGTTGATAAAAGCAGGAGATAATGTGGCTTATCAGTTGGGCTTGTAAAATGTGTTAGCTGTAGTTACCGGGAATGAAACACACCCTTTTCTGAAAAGGAACTTGACGTGATCCATCAGCTAACACGATTCCAAGTAAAACTAAAGCAAGGAAGCAAGGTAAATAGGACAGGACAAAAGACTGCCAGTCCTCTAGAAGAAATCCTTTCATCTAGAAGAGGAATTGCACTCTCTCTGATATAGGCAGAATGAAGTTGAAATCTGTCCATAATACCTGATGCAAATCTACTTTGAACACAAGGAAAGTCCGATTCTTTTCTTACACACACATAACTTTACACCAGGTTCATTCACAACGTTGTACTCTGACTTGCCTATCACTTATTACACAATCCTGAACTGGGGACAGCAGACATGTCCTATGTCACACATACATGGACACACACAACAGCACATCACATTCAGGCACAGCTCTGCATGACTTCAGCAGCACAGCCACAGGATGATTTATGGAATCCAATTGTTGCCAGGGCACCACCAGTACAGCAGGACTATCCCCCACAAGCCACTCACGTCGTCTTTGCTCCGATGCAACTGGTTCAGCTCTGTTTTATTCCTGCTCAGCTGGGTCTCCAAATCCAACACCTTGGACTGGGCTGCCCTCTCTCTGGAGACTGCTCGTTCTCGAGCTTGTTCCACCTACATAGAACAACAACTTTGGTAAAGGGATGTCTGTGGATGAATGATTTTTCCCTACCCATTGCCCACAAAACCCCTTTAAAGTTTAACTGACACATTCTCATACATAAACAGCAGCTCAGTCTTGTGCTTTTCGGTTGTAAACCAAGTTCAGTTCTTCAACAGTGCTGACAAATAGCACCAGCACATTATTTGTATTTCACTGAACATGATGATTTTAATGGGTTTGGTCATAAACTGAGAAGATATTTTCAGCGTTCTCGCTGTTCCTCTTTCACAGCCCGGGTAGCTTTGGGTGAATTCACAAACATGGAAAATTACTCACTTGTCTTTTGGCATCCTCAATGGCCATCTCCAGCTGGCGTGCCAGGGAGCTGCACTCACGGCTCTTCTCCTCCAGCCGCAGCTGACACTGGTGGATCGACTCCTCACGTTTTGCTATGACCTGAAGGAATTCTATGTTCTGGGCACTCGTGGACTCTAGTTTTCTAGTTTAAGACAATAAGGGAAGGAAACCTATTCATTTTAAATGGAGTGTGTTTCACTCTGCCTTTTGTCAGGTTCTGACTCCTCTGGTAATGGATTCTATTCCCACCTGAAAGGTGAGAGCCCCAGGAAACAGTTCTCCAGTCCTCACACCAAAATTTCAAATATTGAAGGACCAACAGAGTACCCATATACCTGCATTTTCTGAGACACTGGCACAAAAAGAAATGTATAAACATAGGTAAAAATACTGTAGTATCTAGTAACCTCAGAACTGCCAGGCTAGATTGGACAAGGAGCTGGTTCCTTTGCTGTCTAAGCCATCATCCTGTCTAACAACATTCACAATAGGTGCTGCTGCAAAAGCATGTAACTCTCAGTAGATAGCTACTGATTAGAGAACCTTGTGGGATAGGCAAATGCACAGAATCCTGGAGGCATGTGGGGAACTGGAACAAGACTGAAGCTGTTTCAATCCCCTGTAAAAACAATGGAAATGGAAGGTTAAAAAAACAAGAGAGCCTAGTATTTCTAACCTTTCTAGCTCCTCCACCTTCAAGGTGAGTTGCTTTTTCTCCTCTTGGGCAGACTGATATCTCTCTCTTGTCATCTCTATTTTGTCCCCCTGGAGGTCAATCTAAAATTATAGGAATTAATTACTTCACAGAGTAGTCACTACACACACACATGTCCAACCATCGAAAACATATGCAGCTCTCAGAAGGAAATATGTTCCATTCATAACTTCTGGAGAGCTTCAGAAAGGGAACCATGGATAGAAAGGAACTAAACATCCATTCTGCTGATGCTTCCAGTTACAGTCTGGGAAGGTGTAGGAAAACTCATCTGTACTACAAAAGAAAAAACAGGCCTGTAAATTCCTGCATGTAGAGCAGCAGCTACAAACCAAGCATACACACAAGAACAGCAGCCACAAACATGCCAGCAGCCCACAACAGCATCAGAGCCTGAAACACCAGGGAGGGTTTCAATTCCAAACCAAGCAGACTAAAGTGGTCAGAGAGAGATCATGTGCTGTTGTGAGGCACAGCTGTAGATGTCATCCCTGTTTGAAATTGTCCTGCAATACTTACACAGTCTTTCTGGGAACAAAAACCAGAAACTGGGAAAACAACCTGAAATGAGAGTGAGAAAATAGTTGGGCCAGCACCATCACCAGAAAACTACAGGAGGGAAAGTTGACAAGAGGATGAGATAACAGAAACAAGGGCTGGCATTAGCAAGTGCTTTCATGGCTGCTACCAAGTCCCAGAAAGATTCTGCACCAAGGGATGAGAAACCTTTCAAATATCAAGGAATGCTACTAGCAAAGCCGCTAACTTCTTGCACAAAGACATGGCACACACCTTTATTTTGCAGTGCACGTTTAATCTTTTCAAAAAGAGACGAGAACAGAGACGAAGTTTGAACCTTGCTGTGATTAGAAACTCAATCTGATTTCACAGTTGAGGTTTGCACTGGTACGGGTACTTTCTGCCAGTCCCTTACCAGCTGACGGAGATCTGCAATCATGCCACACAGGTCCGTGTTCTTCTTCTCGTAACACATGAGCTGTTGATGGCACTCTGCCAGCTGTGTCTCAGTGTACTTCAGGATCTCAGGCAGCTTTTCCAGTTCAGCAAGCTGGCTCTGGAACTTCTCACGAGTCTGTATTAAAGAAGAGAATGTAAGGAATTGTTCTTAAGATCAAGATTAAAAAATTTCTCAACTTCAATTAAGGTTTGTTAGTCCACAACCATGATGACACTGTGTGCATATTTGGCCAGTGCTGGAGTTCAAAGCCTAAGGTCTTTTCCTGCTTCAAAAAGCTTTCACTTAGGATCTGAAATTCCCTATGGATTGTGTATGATTGAGTACTTTGGATTGTGGGCTTCAATTTTACTGGAAATACAAGCTCTGCTTCTGAGGTCAGCTGTTCCATATCAGATAATGGTGTAACCTATCTAATCCACTGTTCAAAACCACTATTTTTGCAGCAAAGGACACACTAAATAATTTATACACCTCTGAAGAATGCCATATAGTCGGAAAGAAGCTGCTAAATGGCCATTCTGCAAAACCCATTGAACAAGTCCTGAGGAAAAACTGATGCAAAAGGTAGAATCAAGATAAGCCTTTTATTTCCTATTCCCAGCTGTTTTTCACTAGATTCAGAACACTAAGACCCATGAATGTCTACAACATGTCTTTAGAGGGATAGTTACCTCTTCAATCTCCCTGTTCATTTCCTCCCTTAATGTCTCGTTCTCTTTTTCACACTTCTCCAGTCTTGCTGCCAGCTCATCTGACTCCTTTCGGGCCATCTGTGCCTGGACATTCAAAAAAAGACCCCAGACTTCATCTGTTATAAATAGTTTTCAACACATGTTTGCAATGCCTTGGAGTAACTGAAACTGCTCCAGTTGGCAATAGCTAAGGCATTACAGAATAAGCCACAGAGGAAGGAGAAAACACCTTTGTGCAAGGGCTGAAGGTTCTGAGACCTACCTGTGCTGTGTAGGTTTCAATCAACCCTTCGTAGCTCCTGACAGAGTTCTGGAGATGTTGCAATTCCATCTGTGCCTGGTTCAGTTTGTCCTCCATTGAAATCAGAGCAGCCTGGAAAAAAGAAAGCATCTTCCATTGAGTGCTTGGAAGTACCTGCCATGTGAGCTGTCTAATGATGCCTAGACTAAGAAAATACAGTTTTGTCCATGCAAGTTGCCAGAACTTTCCAGACTTCAATAGACTGCCAAATTTGCATCAGCAGAGCACAGAGGTTTGGGATGGAAAAAAAGATATAGGTCACCCACAAGATCACTCATGGTAAAAGACAACAGAAGAAATATGCCAGTCATTTTTTTTGTTCTGGAGATTACCATTCTCTCTGTATAAGCTACAACAGCTACAACAGCTATTTGTTCTCTGGTCAGCAGCATGAAGGTGTAAGGACAAGATTCAAGATCCCAGATAGATGAAACAGTAGCTGGAGATACTTCTAGCCAAAACATGGAAGGAACACAGTTCTCCCAGTATGTACACTCCCTGTGTCTGCTCCCAGCACACTGGCCCTGTCCCAGTCAGGTTATATGAACTGGTTTAAACTGTATAGGAACAATGGGTGAAATTTGACTCTGTCCTCAGTGGCCAAGCAAGTTGTTATAATTCCACCTTCTTTTCCTCCTAGCATTTCATCTTCAAACCCTTAGAGTGACTGACCTTTAGTTTTTCATTGTCTTTCTTCAAAGCACCGTTCTCTCCAGTCAATTGCTGTAGTTTATCCACCAAAGCTTCGTTTTCGTCCCGTGTCTGTTCCTGGATCCTTGCCAGTTGTTCCGTCAGGTCTGCAACACGGCTGCCACACAGAAAGAAAATTAATCCTTAAGTGACAAGAAGAGTAAGGCTCCTAACCTTTGAAAACTAGCTTCAGGAACATGGCTTTTCCCTATCCTTTCATCTTCCTTCTCCAGTCATGTATGCAGACCTCTCTGCTAACACTGTTTGACTATTTCAATCTTTTTATACCTCCTGGAAATTCACTGGAGTTGTCCCCCTGGAGCTCAAATGAATTGTCTCAAAGATGCACAGGATAAAGATACCCCTCTCTCACCTCATACCTACTTACTTTTCCCTGCAGCAACATCTGTACTGCAGTGATACCAACATATTTATTTACCTTCACAACAAAACTGGCATCAACTATACTACTTATGTCTTTTCATATCTTCCATTACAGTTATTCAAAAAGATCTCAAAACAAAAATAATCTTAATTCAAAGCATTACAAAATGGCAAAAGAACAGCTTAAAGAGTCTGCCTTTGCTGTGGCAAGGCAGCAGCAGAAGTCACATGTCTCTCTCCACCTCTTCAAACTCTGCTCTAGCCCTTAGGCAGTGCTGATTTTGCTTGGTTATTTACAAGCAATCCAATTAAAATATTCATTTCAATGCTATTATTCAATTAAATTATCCTTGAACTTTGAAGTCATCCCCACTCATGCTTCTTTCTCTGCACAGATTTTACTCTAACCTGTTCAGTGTAACAACTTCCAGTTCAAGGTCATCCTTCTCCTTCATTGCTTTGCTGCAGCGATTCCTCCAGGCCTCGAGATTGCACTGGGCCTCAGCAACAGCACTCTCCTGTCAGACAAGGGAAACACAAGAGGGAAAAAAGTAAGGGAGAAGACAAAATCACCACTTGTGTGAGATATGCAGACAATACACAGAAATGCCCTTAACTTAGGACATGCAGTGAATACAGTGACAGCTGAGCAAAATGGGTTTGTTCTAAACTTGGCATAAATGGGCCATGGCATCAAGACAGAAATAAATTTCATTAGTCAAGAGAAAAGACTCTCCCCAGGGCTGCTACTAGAAGTCAAGAATTTAAAATCATGACCTCAAACTAGGCTCTCCTGTTTCAGCAGGTACCTTTTCTGCTAGCTGGGCAGTCAGTTTCTGCACATACTCCTCACTCCGCTCCGCCCGCTCTTTCTGTGCACGGACCGCTTTCTTCAGGGCCTCTTTATCACTCTCTGCTTTGCACCTCAGGTCTTGCAGCTGCTGCAGAAGAAGATCCATCTCTCCCTTAGTGTGATTTTCACTGATCTCCATATTCTGCAAGGGAACCACAATATGGATTAATGCACATATTACACCTGCAAACCCAAAGCAGCGACTAATTTCCTAGAAATGATGATGGGAGCCAGGCACAAATCCCCAGTGTTCAGTCTGGAGGTATTTGCAGTCAGGTTTCATCTACACAATCCTGTCTAAATGCTGAAAGAGATGGCAGCATGACATCTTCCTTTTCTTCCAGGAGTCTTCTTTTCTTCTTTCATAAACTGCTTCCTAAAATACTGATTTCTCTCCTGACCAAAATAAATATTGTTTTAACAGTCTTTTGATCTACCTGAGAAAATTCTTTTTATTGATGAAATGTTTGTATATAATAATGTTGCTTTATGCAGCTCTTACTAGAACAGATTAAAGCTCCTTTAAACTATTAGCACATTTATGTTCCTTGTAACATCATCCCAACATATGCTAAATATAAAAGTCTAATCAAAATACACCAGAGGAACTTTCTCCTCCTCATTTATACTGGAGAACAGATGAATGAGGGTGATCAAACTGGCACAGCATTTTTCCAAAAAAGCAAATTAAATAGTTTCAGTTTGTCTTGATGCTTGACTAAACCAAAGCCATCTTTTTGAATAATTATGGAGCAACTAATTAGGAAAAAGAAAATCTAATTAATGCACATAGACCTTAAGGCTAAGATTTTGCCTCAGGCCTCAAAAGTGAAAAGATTTCTCTTTTCTTACTTAATTTGAAAATCACGCTGTGTGTTAATGCAATAAACATCACCAGCCAATATTTCAGTCAACCAGACTCTGTAAGAAGCTTCTGCTCCTCCCCTTGTGAGTGAATTCAGTCCATGGGAGCAAAGGAAGAGACAATCCCCAGGGAGCAACGCAGCCATACCTGCAGCTGTGCGGCCAGACGGTCGTTCTCAGCTTCTCTGCTCCTCAGCTGGGCTTGTAAATGAGCTTTCACAGACTCCAGGGATCTGGCAAGTTCAAAGGCTTTCTTTGCCTGTTCCTAGATAAGCAGGAACAAGACAAACATGATTTACTCAACAAGCTAATAGAAGGAACACTTTATAATATGCAGTAGTAAGCTCAGATTTCTTCACTGAATGATCTCCAGCCACCTCCAGGTGGACCCTCACAGCTCTTCAGTCCAACAACAAGGGACCAAATGAGCAGCCATTTATTTCACAACACATGTGAAGGACTGGCAGGAAAGGTAAATTCTAGAGCAAAATATCATTCATATCAGATCTCTTCCACTGCATTCCCCCTTTACTTCCTAAACTAAGGAACAGATTGGAATTTACCATTGGGAACAAACAGGACCTTAAACAGAATGGCAATTCAGTGCCCAAGCAAAGAGAATTCTACCTATCCATCCTTGTCACAGGTGTCTTATTAGCAGAATATGGAACCACAATGGTGTGAGTATTGGTATCTGCCTAGTTTTATAAGCAAGCCAGTCATCTGATCTCAAAACAGCAGCGTGCAAACAACCTCATCTTTTGGACTGCCTGTGGTTTTACAGAACTGGAAAGTAGAAAAGAGAGGGAAAAACAGAAAAACAAAATTACCTTTTCTGCCACTATTTGAAGTGTGAGGGTTTCCACTTCTTTTTCTTTTCCCTGAAGCCTGATTTGAAGTTGCTGGAAAAACAAACACCATGCAGATGTTCAGGAACAAACACATTTAGGATGGCAGGTAGAAGGCAAGAGGTGTAACTGCCTCCCTGTCAAGACCACCTGATCTGTGGCATGGCCTGTTGTCCTCAACAACAGCATCCTCATCCCCAGAAAAACAGGATGCATTCTACTCAAGCAAGAAGCAAAAGGGATACACATACATTTGTGCAACAGGGCACAGGATATCCAGTCAGGACCATAGACACTCCACAGACTAAAAAGGGCTTTTACCTATGTCTCACAGCAAGTTTTGTAGCTTCTGCAAATGCAAGAACTCTTGTCTCAGTTTACAGAGAAGGAAATTAACAAAAAACTGGCACTCATTCAGGTTAACTCATTCAGTGACAGAGCCCAATACACAGAATTATTCCCATTCTAAGCCCCCATATTTCAAAGGCAATGAAACTCTACCCTCTTTTACATGCAGGTTGTTAGCCAGAGGAGCAATGTAGTAGCTCTGATTACCACAAAAGCTCAAATAATTATTTTATTGACCTAAAAGGCACTAGAGTAAGATTTGACAGTGTAATATAAGACAAAGAAGGGCTTGTCATTTTAGATCTTTCTGCTGTATCATTAAAGAAACGAGAGATTGGGGTTTGCTTACCATGTTCTCTGCATCTAAGTCAGCCAGCCTTTTCAGCAGCATTGCTTGGCGATCCATAACCTTCTGGGCATCTTTCTACAAAATAAATGCATGAGAAAAATTGTTAACTAAAAGGTCAATTTTATACAGTTTCTTTAAATGGAACTGGGAAAATCAACTACTTCTTCCCAGTTGCAGCAGCGATTCTTAAAAGATATACAGAAACATCACACTTGCTAAATATTTCACATATCATTATCCATCTCAGAAAGCTCTTCCACTTCCCAGTCAAAGATGAAAACAAAAAGCATTATGGCAATGTAAGATCATTCTGAATTCTCCCACTACTCAGGGAAAGTCATGTGGAAGAATTCGGACCTTTTATCCAACCTCACTGATGGCTGAGGTAACTGTTCCCACCAGCCTGCTTTTGCTGAAATGGAATATCAACTACAGAAAAAATAGAAATTTCATTTTTCTACTGCTCTTATGAACAATAGAGAATGGTTCTGTACATGCAGCACAGAATTGTTTCCAATTTCTCTGTTGTTGCCCTCAGAGCCTACAAAATCAAAGTTCTGAATATCCATAGGCTCCCATAAATTGAGGCCATATCAAGTCCTCAGACTCCAGAAACAGCAGCGTTTGAGACCAGCAGGATCAGCAGATCCAGCCATATCCAGAGGAGACAGCTGGCAACACAGCAGGGCCTGAACCTTTTAATGCAGTCAACGACTTAGAGGCTCTACCATCCTCAGAGCAGAAAAGCCAGTTTTACTCTAAGAATTAGGCAGAGATAAAGAAAAAACCCAAATAAAAATTATCCAACATTTTTGGGTTGACAGGGTCGACTGCGGGGCTGGGAAAAAGAATAGAAAGATTTCAAACTCAAAATTCCCTTCCAGCCCAGGAGACAACACAGCCTCCTGTCATCAGCCAGGCTCCACCCCCAGCAGTTCTCACCTCCCGAGACTGATGCTCTGCAAGAAGTTCTCGGAGTGTCCGGTTGGTTTCTTCAAAGGTGCTCAACTTCTGAAGCAGCAGCTCTTTTTGCCTTGTTAGAGCATTTATATCTGTGCTGCTCATGTGCTTCTCCTGAAGGAAAAACATTAAATGAACAAATGAAGAAACAAAAATAAATAAAGGAATGAGAAAAACAAAACACAGTAACTCAAAACCCACAAAACATAAACAAAAGGATGTAATTGTTCACTTCTGTGCAGAAGGTAACTGGGAGTAAATACCCCACTTTAAAACCAAACCAGCAAAGACCTTAAGGATGGTTAAATTCCTCCACTTTTCCTTAGATTTTACTGGATAAGCAACTATAACATTACTTTTTTAAGACAGCCATATAACAGGACAACGTAGTAAAGGCAAGAACAAAAAGGGACACCTACAATGTTGAGTCTCCCAATGGTATTTCTCAGGGCATGGATCTGTCTGGCAGCTGCTGCTCCATCCCTTTCTGCTTCACTCAGCTTGGTCATCAAACATTCCTTCTCCTGCTGCAAGCACTCCTTCTGCAGCCTGCAAGGAGAATTCAGCCATCAGAGGAACAAGAAGCTTTGGCAGCTTTACCAGCCACTGTTGATATAGAGTTGATTGGGTTAAAATTTATAAAAAGCTCAAATCAGAGGATAAAGGCTCTAAACAAAAACTGCCCAAGATCTACACTCTTTCAGTGTGGAAGCTGTTTTGAGAAAAGGCAGTAAGCAGACACCAGGAGCTTGCTAAGATCACAGCTCTGACATTTAGAGGGGACAAATAAGGCTTATACCAAAAGTGAACACACTGCTAAATCCAAAACACAATGCTGTGCTTTTCCTGGGTGCTTATGCCACACCAGAAATAAGACTCCAAATGGCCAAACAAAAAAACCAGAAGAGCACACAAAGATATGCAGCTCAACACTTTTAGCCAGCACTTGTAATCTCAGAAGCATTCCTCGAGTTTTTCTCAGAAAGGAACAGAAAGTATTAACTTCCAAGTGATATTTCTTAAGGAAAATTAAAACCAACTCTCCTAAAACACTAGTGTCCCCCTGGAGACACAAACTTCACTAATTCTTTAGATACAAAGCAGATGCAAAAATGTCAGACTTGCAGACCTTCAGGATCACTAAGAAAAAAGCCCATAGTTCAGTCCTCTCTGGGGCTGTCACTCCTGGCTCTGTATGATTTTTATAAAGGTAAAAAATTCTCCTCTAGTTTTCAGCTCCATGTTTATTCATTTATTGTTCTATCAATACGATCACAATTCAAGCAGAATCCCTTAATCTTCAAAATACTAACGGCAGAGCTAGGCTGACCCTCCACACAAGCCAACTGCTCTCAGGTTCCTCTCAAAGTAGGGATATTTTCCCATTCCAAAAATCATGCTAGAGCCCTTCTATAGGGCTATTGCACTCTGGAACCCCCTTCTAAAAGGTGACAAAAAATCCAAGTGCATGAGTTCTTCAGCAGCAGCTAGAGCCTCAAATCATGTCAGCAGTAAAGAAGAGAGGTGTGCCTGTGGATAACACAAGTTAAGAGTGAGAAGTGAAGCTTTCTTACACAGTCAGGTCCTTCTCCTCCTTTATACGCTCAATGTTGCGCCGGAGCCGCGAGTTCTCATTCTCTGTTTCTACCAGCTCTTGTGTCATCTCATTCAGTTCTTCCTTCTGCTCCTCCAGGAGACGCTTTGTGATTTCCTCCTGTTCCTCCATTTGCTGTATCTTGACCTGAACATATTGGAATAAAACTTAAACCAGGGGCTTTGGAAGTGATACACAGAATCCACATCCCAAATCAGTGAACCACTCATAGTCAATTAACTTATTGAAAGTATAAAAAAAATGAAGTATCTCCTCCCAGGTGACAAGTGACAGGACATGAGGAAATGGCCTCAAGCTGTGTCAGGGGATATTCTTCACAGAAAGGGCTGCCCAAGGAGGTGGTAGAGTCACCATCCCTGGATGTGTTTAAAAAAAGCCTGGACGTGGCACTCAGTGCCATGGCTTAGTTGATGAGGAGGTGTTAAGGTCATAGGTTGGACTTGATGGTCTCAGAGGTCTTTCCAACCTAGTTCATTCTGTGATTCTTAATGATTCTGTGGTTCTAAAGTTGATTTTTGTTTTATAATCATGCAAGTAATTCCATTATATTTTGTAGCATAAATAAAATGGAAAATGCTTGATGTAAGAATTTACTTGACTCAAATCTTATTCTTGTTCACTGATTTGATGCCCATGTAGCTTTGAGTAAAATAATAATACAGAATTTGCCACTCTGACTGTTAACTCAATGTTAAAAATGCAGTTTACACCCATCATGATGCATCTTATGGGAGTTGGGAACATCTCCCACATATTTTTAAGTGGTGTCAAGTACATAAGAGCCTATTTATCTGGAAAACACAACATCACTGGGTTGAACATTTTTGAAACTGAATCAGAAGAAACAATCTTGTTGAATAAGGAGATTTTTTGACAATAAAACATCAATGCATTGTATTCTTCACTTTCTGGAGTCATCAGTTTTCAGATTTTGGGCTTGGGTGGGAGAGATTACTTGGAACCTAAAGCACAGCAATACCTTATTAAATTAATAATATTTTGAAATGTTTCATAATGTGGCTTAGTGAATTTCTCACTAGGATAGTTCAGCTATTCTAAACAATTCAAATTGATTTTCAAGCAAGCTACCAACAGCTTGGGTAGCCTTTCATTGCACCAAGACCTGCCTCCAGCCTCCTCTTGTCAAAGGATCAGCTACAAAGCCCCAGTCAGCAGGTCTTTCCACTGCCTCCTCACCTCTTTCTTCAGTGTTCCCACCATATTCATTAGGCTGTCTATCTTCTTCTCATATTTGTTAATTTTGCAGCAGGTGGGATCATCGTCGTCTGTGGAGAGGTCACTAAGGCGCATTACGGACTGCATCCTGTCACACTCAGTGGTAAGTGGAGCTTCTAGATGCTCACCTGAGTCTTGCTAGGGAATAAAGGGGATAATTTTTTTAGTATAACATTATAAATAGTATTCTCACATTGCCAAAAAACAGAGACTGGGTCACATCGCTGCAGCAAAGCTAGGAAAGAAAAAAATATTGTTTACAAACAGCTCTTCTCTTTCCATCTGGGAAAGGTCAAGAATGCAGAAGGAGTACATTGAAAAAGAAGAAAATCTAATCAAAGCTCAAATCCTCATCTAGGAAGTGTCAGGAATACAACAGGCAAAACTATCAACTCATGAGAAAGAAAATATGATGCAATGCTACACAAACACTCTGTGCTTTGGAAGACACTGAGACCAGCAGTCCCTCACTGAGCCTCCAGATGAGATCTTGAAGAGCACCAGCAAAATCACAATAGAAAAATAATTGTGTCTGGCTTCTAGAGACAGAAAGGCATGGCCACAGGCTGTTTATGAATTCTCAGTTTTTCTACATTAAAAAGTGAAAAAGATTTTCAGAAGACACTTCAATTACATGGTAGGGGACAGTAGCCTTCTTTCAGATCTGCCCAACTCTCTCACTACACAACTGCTCTCTTCAACCTTGGCTAAACCTCAGAGTTTGTTTTAAAGAGCAAAACCAGGTGTACCTCCCGCTTCAAGATGGTATCACGAGTGCTTGTTTTGCCTGGGGGTATCCAAGGGGCCTTAGTTTTCACCCGAACGGCTCGCACACCGTCCCCTTTAGATTTCTGTTTGTGCTTTTGCTGAAGAAAGAGAAAGTAAAACAAATTACAGACCCTTAAAGAACCATTTGCAATTTTTAGTGCTGCAAAACCAAATGAAAGATCATTAATACAGAACTATCAGTAGTGCTTCACAGGATGCATCAGGCGAGATGAGGTAGCAGCCACCAAAGGAAGCTGACACCAGCCAGAAGGAAAGGTTATTGCACACTCAGCTGGCAGGATGGCTGGATGTAGGACCTGACAGATCCCTGGGAGATCCCTTCTCCATCCCAGATCCACCTCACAAAAAAGCAGCTATATCATTTGACACCATGATCGATTTTGGAAAGCCCTGGAAGTGTTTTCCCTACTCAAGTCAACTAGAAGATCCACATTTATTTGTATTGAACTTGAGCTGCTCTAACTGAAGGAGAGTTAGTGTATTCGCATCATTCTAACCTTAGAGAAAAATCAGATGCTGTAAACATTCCCTACTGGCAATTAATTCATAGGACTCATTATTTTCACTGTCATTCCATCCCCATTATGAAATTTGCCATTAGCAACAAACACAGAATTAATAGAAGACTTAAAACAGGATGTGTGTAGATAAGGAAGAACGAGATAGCAACTTCCATCAACTTTTTAGAACAACTTTCCAAAAATATCCATCAACAAAAGAGGATATGGGATAGCTAGAACCTCAGCTTCAGTTTTGCCTTGTGCCTCCTGTGGATAAGGCTGGGAAGAGATCTTCTTGGCTGCAGAACTCAGTGGACAGAGAATGTCCTTAATGCCAGAAGATGGTCTGAATGAAGATTCTTTTTCTAAGTACATTTATTTTAATGCAATCAAGATGCTACTTGAAATGCCTAAGTCCTACCTCTCCTCAAAGCTTTCCTCCTAAAAACAGATATGAAGCCAAACAGAAAACATAATCAGTACACACATCCAAGAAATAGAATGATAACACTGGAAGCAACATTTCTCACATGAACATGAAAAGCAATTCTGTATCACACCAAAATCATCTTTCAACAAATCAACATAGCAAATGTGTCACTGCAAATTCACCACTGAATATGAAATGAAGTCTCATAGCTCTAACACAACAGTAGAACAGACCTGGAAGATTTTGTGATGCTTCTAGGGCCATTCACCTTCTCTGCAGCCCTTACAACCAACCAGGTACACACTCCTACCTGGCATTTTGCAGCTGTGGTTTTCTGCCCCTTTTTAATATGGACATGGACAGGGGTGTTTTCATCCACATGGACGTGCAAAGGGGGAGATGAGCAACGGTTCTTCATGGCTCTTCTCCCACAAATGGGAAAGGGAAATGCAATGAAGGGAAACCTGTGAATACGGAAACTGGAAATAACAACATTTCCTTCAGTGTTCAGAGAGAAACAGTGGCCAGCCTTGGTTAACATTTGAACTTTTTATCAGTAGCACCTGCCATTTTGAACTTCACACTATTCTTCTGTAAAGCCAGGATTAACACAAACAATTCCTCTGCTTCCAGTATTTTCTGCTTTTAACCTGGTAACTGAAGATCAAACACAGCTGGATCAATAGCAAGTGTCTGTAAGAACCATTGAAGTTCAAAGTCTTAAAGCAAGTGAGAAAATCAAGAGTTCCCATAACCAAAAAGATCTGATTACAAAGAGAAACTTGAAGCAGGGAGAATAAGAGAATTAATTGAAAAGTTAAGAAAAACCATCACAAAATCATCATACGAATCCATCCTAGATCCTTGAATCTGTATGCTCCTTTGTATGTGCTTAACTTTGAGCATCTTTTTAAAGCATAAATCCTTGAAAGCCATTGCATCACAGCATTTCTTTAATCTCCACAGAAACACATAACCATAACCTGACACTACACAGAAAAACCTAGAGACACAAGGTTCAGATGATCATCTTGGAGCCTCAGTTGATGTAAAGGCATAATGTAATTGCAAATCTTACACCAAGCCACCAGCAGCACTAACCTGATTCTGGCAGAAAGGATATTGTCAGCCTAAGTAAAGTTACTTACAGCTATTTTCAAGCTCTTGGCTTTCCTGCACACAGTCTTGGGTGTAGAGGAACTATCTTCGGTGACAGATGAGATACACCTGATACAGAAATAATAAAATGATTTAGAGGAAAAGGTGCCAATTTCTTAACATCCTCTTCCTTTTGATTTAAGAGAATACCAAGGCTCAAACATCAAGTACATGAACCCAAAAAACAAAAGTTGGTGTGCCCTAGTTTCCTCTGTAAAGCACAGGATGAGGAAAGGACACACTATAATTCCTAACATACTGACAATGGAAATTGTTTTAAACGGTGGAAATGTTTTGTACAATTACACGATGGCACTATTCACTTACAAACTTTCATATTCTAGCCGCAATTTTGAAGGAACACAGCAGCACTTCCTTCAGTTCAGGAACAGGGCAGGGACTGACAGAGCCTTTGAATCGCCACGAGTGACAACCAAACGTCCAAACGTCACTGTGCCTGCCTTAGCAACAAGGCTCACACGTAAGTGTTCATTCCTCCTGCAATCTCCACAGGTTTTCCATGGAATCTGCGGTCACCTCAGGCTGGCAGAGCCGCGCTCCGGGGGCCGTGAGCTGCCCGCAGCCCCGAGCAGGGCAGGCCTTCACCGGCAGGGCCCGGCAGCTCCCAACGCCCGCCCGCGCCGCGCCGTTATCCGGAGCCGATGGCCGCCGCTGGCCTGCCAGCAGGAAGGAGCCCGAAAGGCAGGGAGGAAGGAATAATTCACGGGGCTCGGACACCCACACGGCGAGGGGACACACAAATGCCGAGGAGACACCCTCCGGGGCAACGGAACGCCCACACGGTGAGGGGACGCTCCACAGGGCGAGGCCCCCCGCCCCGCCCTGCCCTCCGCGGGCTCGGCGCTCTCACCAGGCAGCTGCGCGCGGCGTCCGCAGCCACTTCAGTTCCCCATCAGCGCGGCGAGAGATGCAGGGGCGGCCGTGGACTGAGTTGTGGGCACCTTGCGCGCACCTGGCACAGGAGGAGCGGCCGCAGGGTCCCGGCCGCCGTCGCCGGCGTCCCCCCCGCGGCTCCACCATTGGGCGATTCGAACGGCCCTGAGCGGTGGTAACCGCCCCCGGTAACCGCCCGCAGCGCCATGCGGCCGGCACGAGCGGCCTCGGGCACCCCGGCCCCACCGGCCGCAGCACCCTCACGGCGGCAGCACCCTCAGGAGGGGCTGCTCGTCCCTACAGAAATGGGGAGGTCTGAAAAGAGGATGGAATAAGTGGATTAATAAGTCAGTTTTCTGGCGTTGCTTTTGGGATGAGTTTTAGAGTCTTAAAGGTGACGCCAGAATTGTGTACACAGCCACTTTTACTGTTAAGCAGAACTAAGTGCAGTTCTGGCTGTCCCCAACACAAGGACATGGAAATGTTGGGAGACCACAAAGTTGATAAGGGGACTGGAGCACCTTCCCTATGAGGACAGGCTGAGAGAGTTGGGGCTGTTCAGCCTGGAAAAGAGAAAGGTCATGTGGAAACTTCAGAGCACCTTCCAGGATCTGAAAGGGGGCTACAGGAAAGCCAGAAAGGGACTCCTCATCAGGAACTGTAGTGATAGGACAAGGTGAAAATTGAAAGAGGGGAAATTTAGGCTAGATGTTAGGGAGAAATTCTTCCCTGTGGGGGTGGTGAGACACTGGCACAAGTTGCTCAGGGAGGTTGTGGATGCCCCAACCCTGGCAAGTGCTCAAAGCCAGGTTGGATAAGGCCTTGAGAACCTGGTCTAGTGGGAGGTGTCCCTGCCCATGGCAGGAGAGGTTGGGAGTAGATGATCTTTAAGGTGGATTCCAATCCCTTAACATTCTAAGACTCCGTAAAAGGTGATACAAAATCCTGAAACAATCTTTATTTAACGTAATATTATTGGCATGTTAGTGTTATGGATATTCATCTTGAGAGGACTGATTCATGTACCACAGCAAGGGGAAGTGGAATCACTGAGCCCTTGGTGCTTCAGATCCTCATTTAACATGAAAATCTCTTCCTCCCTCTCAGGCTGAGGTGGGTGCTGAAATTATCATCAAGGGTTTCTTCAACCTCCTGTTTATGCATGCTCAATAAAATTCTTTAAAAGAACATTGCCTGTTGAAACTATGGAACACAAGTTTCAGTACAGAACAGTTTAAAGAAATACAAGTCACAACAGCCACACAGCCATTTGTACTGTAAACATTTTCTTTCTCCCTTCAATGTCAGAGCATAACTGAATTTGCAACTAGTCCTCCATTCAGAAAAAACCCAAATCTCTATCACCACCATTGTTATAACCAATAAAGGTACTCTCCCTGAACACACACTGGACAAGCAGTTGTATTTACAGACCAGCTTCAGCTGCACCTGAAATATCACAACAAATCAGATTCCCTGAAACCTGCCTGTTCTTCTAGGGAAACAGAACTTGATCAAGGTGGTAATTAAGGATACTTGGGCTGTGCAGAGGATCACTCACATTTGAACCTACATTGTCTATGACAAATACGGTTTCTGCAGCTAGAGAGGGACTTTGACAAGGGGCAGTGTCTTCCCACTGACAGAGAGCAGGGTTACCTGGGATGTTACAAAAAAATTCTCCCCTGTGAGGATGGGGAAGTGTGGCACAGCTTGCCCAGAGAAGCTGTGGCTGCCCCATTCCTAGAAGTGTTCAAGATCAGGTTGGACAGGGCTTGGAGCAACCTGGTCTAATGGAAGGTGTCCCTGCCCATGGGGGGAACAAGGGGGGGTTGGAACAAGATGGTTTTTAAGGTCCCTTCCAACCCACACCATTCTATGATTCTACTCAGCACAGCTCAGAAGACTTAGCTGCAGGTACAGCTCCTAATCTGACTGCCACATCAGCAAATCCTTTGTTACTCTTGCATGACATAAACATCTAGAGAACCCCTGGCCATGCAGATGGCTCTTAATCCTTCTTTTCCTAAAACAAGAACAAACTGATCTTCAGGAATATTCCAGAGAGATCTCATGCAAGACAAGCCTTTCCAATAACTGCTCTGCGTTTGTGATTTCAGTGTAGGCCATGTTCTTTGGGTGTAAAGGGTACAATAAGAACTCAGATCGCACAAAGGGGACAGAATAAAGCCAGCCTTTATCCTTGCAGACCGTACAGAATCAAATCCTGAGAGAACCGTTTACATGGAAGAGTGAAAGCAGATGCTTTGCTGAGTGCAGCCTTGCACTGTCAGAGGAAGGGTGCCTTCTCCAGCACTGCAGATTCCTCCAGTTCCCTTAGCACTGGAACCCTTAGGTTTACAAGATTCTATTGCAGGAAATACTGTCACTTAAAAACCAGTATCCAGTGTCTCAGTCAGGAAAACACTTCGGTGACATGGATGATAGCAGAAGACAGCCTGAGGCAAAAGCTGGTCAGGCCTACCACATCTGACACAGCCATAACACCAGCCAAGAGCATCTTGCTTTTACAGTAACCTGCTCTGAGGGTGTCTTTTGTCTGAAAGAATACTTTTTCTTGCATTCTTCAGTTCAGAGCGTCTCCTTTCCAGCAGCATCCAAAATCTCTTTCTTTTACCTGTCCCCATCCTTCTACAAACACCCAGCTGGACCCTTCTCTCACAGCAACTTGATGTTCTGAACGGGGTGGTCTCTGTGCCCACATGTCAGTCCATTAGGTGTGACCACTCAACTCTAAAAAGAAAAGCCATTTCTTCTGAAGTTTTCACCATGCAAGTACTTCAGGGAGGCAGCTGCAGCTGGCATCAGATTGCAACTCCAGTTTTTTCAATGACTTCTTCCATGCGCTGGTACCAAGGCTGAATGTTGGTGTGAGCCATCATGTCATCAAAGGCTTCCAGGCCTTCCATGACCCGGAGTACCCCGTACACTGCCTGTGCAGAGCAGAGAGATCAGAACAACACTGAAAATGGAGAATGGCTTAGGGTAAAAGTGTCTCAATAGCTGAGCCAGTATGGCTCTTCTCCTGTCCTGCCATCTGATCCTTCCTTCTAATTAGCAAGGAGGAGTGAATAGCAGAAAGGTAATTAAGAATATGCATATTTTTCCATGAGGACACAGTAAGGATCAGGATCTATGTACAGTTATGGGGAAGTCCCCACCATGTGGGAACTGTATTACTGCACAAAGGACAGTGTATCTCATGTAGCTCAACTCCTCTGCCTGTACTTGTGTTAACCATGTCACAGAGATGAGCAGCAGGATAATTTGTGATCCACCTGACAATAACCACAGGGATGAAGCCCTTACCAGGTCAGCAAGGTTTGGCTGGTTCCCACCCATGAACAGTCGATTTTTGCCAACAGCTTTCACCCACTCATTAACTGCTTCATACAAATCTTCTCGGACATCATCTCGAAGCTGGTGTCTGCATAAAGAGAAGAATCAGTTCGAACACATAAGTTTGTTTCTTTCTTTAACCTTCTATCACCTCTCACCTTATGGGCTGGTCTTGGTTTGCAAGTAAGGGCAGTATTTCAGAGTGAAGGGGGAGTCAGTAATTAAATAGTGGATGAGTAGAGAGGTTCAGTACCTCCAGTTACAGAAGTACAGTTGTTACTCATACAGGATTAAATGGTTCAGTTTAAAACTCAGGTTGTACCCTTTGACAGCTGGGGTTCACAGCTAAGGAGGAGCTATTTCTCCTCTTGAGTACTTGGTGCTTAGTGATACCAACCTTTTCTTCAGCCTCTTGCTAACGAAGAACATGGCAACAGCCCCCACGTATTTGGCAAAGAGACCTTCCAAAGTGCCAAACTTCCCCTCACGGACAATGTAATCAAAAGATGCCAAGGCTTCTTTGGGGGTGCGGTAAACATTGGGGGAGATGAGGTGAACAAGCCAATCATCTGCCCATTTTCTCCACTTCATTTCTTCCCTGTGAGGAGTCAAAATAAAGTTTTCAGTGAAGGAGGTTAATACAGATAGAAGGGCTACAGGAGGCAGGATCACAGTTGCCTTAGCCAGAGATTCTTCCAAGGTCAAATACTCTTACCCAGTTACTCTGGTGGCCCCTCTTAAATGCGTTCAGCATCGTTATCTTTGGCAAGGCTCCCCCAACCTCCAACTGAATTTAAGACTAAGATAGAGCATTAGGTTCTCTGCCCAATATGAGAAATAAAGCAGGAAGGGAAACTTTCCCTCAATAGCATTCCTCTGTGGCACAAAGGAAAGGCCAAGAAGGAAACTGGAGGCAGCTGAAGGCCTGTGTGACCATGGTGATGGTAACTAGGCTGTCTAACAGCTTTGTTTTGAATTATCTAACAAACACAGCAAACCAACCAATGAGGTTTGAAACACTTAACAGGAGTGTGACAAGACTAGTCAGCCCTAATGGGATTTTACATCTACATCAACCCTGAGTACATATGGAGGAAGCTGTAACCCTAATTGGAAAGCCCAGAAACTGAAGAGCACTTACACTCTCACTTCTTTGACAGGATAGACTCTTTTGGTCTCCTTCTCATCCAGCATGAGCCAGTATTTATTCTCATACTCGACCACCTCCTTGCCTTTTTCAGTCACTGTTTTAACAGGTGGATAAAAGGACACAATTTCTTCTAAGCTATTCCTCCTGTGAACAGAAACACAGTTAGCAGTGATCTGGCTCCTACAAAAAAGGAGCAAGAGCAAAGGCCAGATTCAAAGATACACGCTAAAAAATGTATTACTCTAAAAGTAAGTGCACCATGTTCCAGATTCTATTTGAAAAAAGGGCCTGGAACAGCTACTTGCAAATAACTATTATTAGTGCACATACCTTTGTCTGTGGTGGAACAGAAATTTCTGCAGGCATAAAACTTCCTACCATTCTCAAGTAGACCTAAAGGACAGGCCATAGGCACAACAATTCCATTTCATTCTAGATGTTATAAGCGGCTAATTGTAAGCTCAGTTCCAGGACTAACACTAGTCCATGTTTAAGTAGGTTTTGAGCAAACAGAATCTCACAGATGAGAAAGTACTTCTGAAAGGCACAAGCTTTGCTTTACATCACAACACATCACAACATATCTAGGCATCACCCATAATATCACAACCAGGCTCAGGTCACCCAGAGCTTCAGAGCCTGAGGTCAGCAAGAGACTTATGGCACTCTTCTAAAACTCTACTTAACCTTAACCTCCACATTCAACTCTTCTCTCATCACCCTGTTCTCTTACCTGGAAACAAGATAGGTCTTTATTGCACTAATTATCACTGAGGAGTCGTTCAATTGCTGAAAAATTTAAAAGAAACTGGTTAAATTGAAAAGGAAATTCTTCAAAACCTATTCCGCTGCATGCTGAGGCTCCAAGTCAGGGAGACTTACCAGAGGGCTCCCAGCATTGGCTAGCAGGATGGGCACCTTTCTGTAGGAAGAGAATTTGATCTCTTTCCTCATGATCGGGTTCACTTCCACAATTTCATAGGGTAGTCCATGATAATCAAGAAAAGCTCGGACTTTGCTGCAGAAAGGACATGTTTTATACTGGTAGAGAGTGAGCTGCAGGCTCCCTGCAGGCAGCTGGGGAAAAAAGAGAACAGAAGATTCCATTTTCTGCTAAAAACATAAACACTACCTTCCTTCCATGCTTATTTCTGTTCTGAATGTTCTGACATTCAGTGTCAACATCTGATCATGAGCATATCTTGGCTATCAGATGCTTTCTTTAAAATAATGGCATCAAATATGTAAATATTCACCATCCATTGGGACCAATAACCTGTTTCTCTACACATCTATTTAATGTGCTGGAAACTCCTACTCACAGCCAGGAAAAAAATAAGTTAAATCTACAGTTTACCCCTTTATGATTTCTATTCTGTAAAACAGAATTTTATAGAAAAACACGACCATTTGCAGTAATGATCAAATAAACAAAAATAAAGCCTTTACAAGACAATCCCTCCCCCACAACAGCCTCTGTTGAGGCCACAAGGTGGGGAAAGCAGAGTTTGCATTTGATTTTAGGCCACGTGTCTGCCCAAATTCACATTCCTGGGATTAACCAACCTGGGCACAACTGGGACAAGGCAGGGAAAGCCCAGGGCCACCGTGACATCAGTTACGGGATGTCTGGCAAAGCTGCTGCACCTCAGCAGCCCGACAGGCCGTGCCAATCATTCCGCACACATTAAAGAACAAATGCAGCCACTCCGCTTTGTTTCTCATTTACAATTTACTGGGTTACACAACCCTGCGCGGGTGCTGCGAAAAAGCAACAACAGAAAAGGCTCCACACCCCCAAGGATGCCCTCAGTGACAGCTTTTCCTTACGGCTCCTCAAGGAATGCTCTGCCAGGGGCCTCCCAGACCGTTTTAAGCTCTTCCCCCACTCAAAACAGGGCAGAAGGAGCCGCTCGGTCCGCGCGGAGCCGCTGTCCCCGGGGGCTCGCTGCGGCCGCAGCGGGGTCCCCGCAGGCCTCGGGGAGCGCACGGCGGGGATCAGGGGGAGCCGGCGTTACCTCAGCGGCCGAGTGCTCCCGCAGGCGCTGCCGCGCTGCCAGGCACAGCCCGGCAGTGCCGCCCAGAGCGAACGCAGCGCCCAGCACCAGGCGGCCACCGCCGCTGCTGCCTCCCCGTCCCGCCGCGGCGCCGAAGGCTCGTCCCGGGGCCCGCAGCCGCCAGGCTGGAGGCAACAGCAGCGCTCCAACCCGCCAGACGCGGCCGGCACCCGCCATCTTCGGCTGAGGGCGGGCGGAGAGCGGCCGCTCCGCCCCGGGCACGGCGGCACCGCCCCGGCACGGCCGCGGCTCGGGGCTCGGGCAGGCAGCACCGCACCCCCCTGAGGGCGCACCCCGCACGGGACACCCCGCACGGGACACCCAACACGGGGCAGACCCGCTGCCCTGTAATTATCAAATCTGAGCACACACCAGAGCCTAAAGTGGGAGTAAAAGAATCAGTTAAAAGGGTGAGGGAACTGGGCCTGTTCAGCCGCGAGAGAAGGCAGCTGAGGGGATTTCATCCATGTCTGTCAGTGTCTGCAGAGAGGGGGCACAGAATGGATCAGGCCGTGGTGCCGAGCAATAGAACAAGAAGAACTGGCAGGAACTGATGCACAGAAAGTTCTACCTGGACGTGAGGAAAAACTTCTGCAGTGACCGAGCCCTGAACAGGTTGCTCAGAGAGGGTGTGGAGTCTTCCGCGCTGGGGATATTCCAGAACTGTCTGGACACAATCCTGTGCAGTGTGTGCTGGGATGACCCTGCTTGAGCAGGAAGGTGAGACCAGATGATCCACTGTGATCCCTTCCAACCTGACCCCTTCTGGGATTCTCTAGTTCTCTGCCCAGTGGGGCTGTGGAGTCTTAACCAGCATATACCCACAATGCAAGTGCATATTTCCACACTGAACGTCATCATCTGTTTTATTAACATGTGGTTACATCCATTCGTTATGCTTATATTCAATTTCCCTATTTGGGGTGCAACACGAGCCTGACTCTGCAGCACAGCAGGGTTATTACTCACAGAATGGAGAGGTGGCTGCAATGTTAAATGGGGACATGACATTTTCTTTTGTCTTTGTCCCAAATACCCAGTTAATAACAGAATCCTTGATCTCAGGAGCACTGCTTGAATCAATGCTCTAATTTTGGGTTATTTTCATCCCAGTGTCTTCTCCCCCAGGGATGAAAACACCACGCAGTGATGAGATCTCCTCAAGGTGACTGAGGTGCGGCTGATACCCGGCCAAAGACAGGGAAGGGCAAAGTGAATCGTGCTTGTTGGTTTACGGAAGAGGAATGAGAAGGTGACCTGAGGCTGGTTCAAGCCGCATAGTGGATGAAGCAGAGCTGGTGACAGGGCTGCAGTTGGGAGTTCAGCAGCAAAGCCCTAGCCGGGACGGGATGGCCCGCACGGACAGAATGCAGATTTATCCATACGGAACATCACTTGTGTTGGGAAAGAAGCGCTTAGTGCTGATGGCGGCTCCTAAGCGGGGAAGTCCGGGAGGACCTGAGGACACTTGGGGAGGGCAAGGACACGGCCCAGCGCTGGGTACGCGTTTGGGAAAAATCCCCGAGGAACGGGGAACGTGGCCCTGACCCCCGGGGCTGCCCCTGCCCAGCGCTGCTCGCCGCGCCCGCCCGCGCGCCTGCGCCCCGCGCCCTCCGCGCTAACCACAGAGTTCACCGCAGCGCCGGCCTGCGTGACGCGCAAGGCGCCCTGCCCTCCCATTGGCTGGAGGCCCCGCGCGTGCACGGGCGCGCCGTGCGGGCGGCGCTGAGGCGCGGGCGGGCGCGGCGGGATGTCGGGGCCCAACGGAGACCCGCACGTGTTGGGCGGCGGCACTGGCGACGAGGGCGACGAGGGCGGGGACACCTTTGAGGAGGAAGGTGCGTGGGGGAGAGCGGGGCCGCCATCTCGGAGGGGAACCTGTGGCGCAGGATGGCCTGGCCCGGTCTCCTGGGCTGCGGGTGGCAAAGCGCAGGTGTGCCCAGATGTTCTGCCGGGAGCGGTGCCCAGTGCCAGCGATGCACCCCCTATAGGGCAGCAGGGCTGAGGGGCTGCAGGGTTTGATTTCCACTCAGCCATGGGGCACCGAGCCCTGGGATGGATTTTTTTCTGTGAAAAAATTATTTTGTGCCTTTGCTGGTGTCCGGGGTGCGGATGTCAAGAAAGAGGATGTTCAGGTTTCGAAACCACAGGGAGATCATGTGGGCAGATCTGGAGAAGTAGTCATGCATGGAAAAAGGGAATTTAATGCAGCTTGGCAAATTCCACTTTGGGGCATTTCTGCAGTGCCTGGGTATGCCGGTTCTGATACTGCCCTGTCTGGTTTGAACCAGCCCACGGAGAAAGTGACAGCGGAGCAGTAATGTGGACGTAGAGGTCACTCAAAACTGGAATTCTTTCAGAGTAAGCACTTTGCTGCTCTTCTGTTGAAAATGGTGGAGCTGGGTTCTGCTGTTTCCCAAAACATTGTTCCCCGATGTGACCCACACAGGTGATTTTAGGAGTTGTGTTTGGGATCTAGCTGCAGTGACAGGACAATCATTTCTGCCCTGAAACACCCCAAGTGTGTTCACTGCTTTGCACCATCACAGTGATTTGTATTTCGTATTTTTTGAAGAGCTAAGAGACACATTGGATGTGGTGGAAAAAGTCACTAAATTGGATCTACATCCCAACTAATTGGGTTGTTCATCTTGTAATTACTGGGCTTTGTGTGCTGGTCATAAAGGGCTACTGCTATTTCCTGGTCTAGTGGGGCTGAGGCTGTGGATCTCTTCCTTCACCTCAAGTAGGAAACCTGATTTTTGTCAACTATTCTTGTTAAGAATGTAGAGGAGTTAATGCAATTGCCATGCTCCTGCTCAGTGTTTCCAATAGGGATGTGGTTATATTTCCACAAAAGTCCACCAAGCTTGCAACTAATGGAAAACAATCAAAGGTTTTTACAACTTATTTTTAAATGGGTTTTTTTTTTTTCATTTCCTGAAGCTGAAGAAATTGTATAACCTTCATTTGAGTTTTAGGCATGGAGAAAATTAGCTTCTGTTGTGATTACAGACTTCTTGCCAAGCTGATGAATGTCCCTTGCCAGAAGTAGTTACCACGTCTGCTTGGGATCTGCTCCCCATTTCACCGGAATATGGTGCACCAAATTGAAAAGCTGTAACTCACATAACTTGAAAAATGCTGATAGTTTGAAAAATATTGGTATCTGCCATCTTTTTGGAAAGCATGTGTTTGTGGGATTGATTTTTATATGCAACATCATCAGTGCTATTGCCTGTAGTGCCACCTCTATGTATACCTACAAGGCCAAACTTTTATTAATGAGCTCAAATGCAACATTACACAATTCTCCAAAGAATTAAAGACTGCAACACTCTGAACAGCTCCAAAGTTATAAGGTTATAAGAAAAGGAGGATAATTATTTTTTATAATGAAACTTTTTAGCTATTAATAATGCAAATTACTTCAATGTTTAAATATTCACACTTCTTTTAAAGCTGCTGGAAATGGCAGTGCCTGGACCTGGTGTGCTGGGGCAACTGAGAGGGGCAGAGCTGGTCTGGGGGATTTCACCACAGCCTGACCCTCCCTGGGTGCCTACAGCACATCCTCATCCTCCCTACTCTCCCCACGTCCTTCAGCTCAGCCCAGCGTTCCAGGTACTGTATCACACTGGGCTCAGAGGAGCTGGCTGGAGAGGAGCCAGCCCCAGCCCATGAGGTTGGGTTTGTCCCACCACAAGGAATCCTTCCCTGTCCTGCAGCCCCTGATCCTCACAAACACCAGGTCACAGCTCCACCTCTGCCTCCCTGCACTCACCCAGCTGTGTGCCTTCAGAAAGGAACATGGCACTGGCTCCATCTGGGGTCCCCTTCAGCCCCCCAGGGGTCCTGAATAACCCCTGCAGTTTATCTTGTCTGTTTTTTCAGTTTGAGTTTTTATTATTCTTCAGGGTTGTGTGAATATTGCTTGGAGCAATCCAAAAGCAAGTGTTGCAGAAGCACAGCATTCTTCAGCTGGGTAACAGTGCTAACACACACCACTGTGAAATGCCATTGTACTGAGGCAAACTGCTGCACTTGAAACAATGCTGTGAATTAGAAGCTGTACCTAGAGAACCAACTGCCAGGATTGTCTGCAGTGAGTCTGGGTTTAATCTGAAGGACCCAAAGGCTTAATAGAGCATGAAAATCCTGTGGCTGAACTCAGTGCCCAACACTTACCTTCCTGTGGAAATAATGGTGCCACTACCAGCACTTTTGGGCTCATCCCCTGCTCCTGCCACAGCCATGATGGCTGCACTGTTGTGGCAGCCTGACTCCAGCCATGCCCGAGTGAAGCACATCCCAGCTTGGAAGCCTTACCCAGTTCACAGAAAACAAACCCTACAACATGCTGACAAAGTGCCTGTACTACCAGGAAAGGTGATTCCAAAGGCAGCTGAAAAGGCTGCTTTGTCTTTGGGACTTATCTGGTACTGTTGCAGTCAGCACCGAGCTGGCTGTGTGTGAGATCTGAGGCTGTCAGATGTGCCCACAGTGGGTTTGGACTGCCCAGGTACCTTGCCTTAGATCTTGTTACCAGTGTTCCAGCTTCCCATTGGCCTAATTTGATCAGGGAACAGAGCACATGCAGGATTCAGTTCCATTTTAGTTCACCCACCAAGGGGCAAATACGACACAGCCAGAATGCTGTGGGCATGTTTTGCCAGAGCTCCCACTGCCTGCTCTGACTGCAGTGACTTTGTACTTACATTGTTCAGTCTCATTTCCCTTGCTTTTAGAATATGCAGCAATAAACTCCATGCTGGACCAGATCAACTCCTGCTTGGATCACCTGGAGGAGAAGAATGATCACCTACACATCTGCTTGAAGGAACTGCTGGAGTCCAACCGCCAGACCCGGCTGGAGTTTCAGCAGCAGAGCAAGCAGCTGAACACAGGAGCTGATGTGCAGGGATCCCAGCCTCCTGCCTAGAGCCTGACCACACACTCTCAGCTGGTGTTGCTAAGGGACAGTTACTGGTCACCAATTTAATGTAAAACTTGAATAGCAGAGGTGCCTCGTTTCTGTTACTTGTTCCTTTCTGTGTTTCTATCCTGCCATTCATCTCCATGTTCTGTTTTCCTTTAGCTGTGAGACAGGTGCAGAAGCACAAGGGTGGCTGTAGGAGAGCTGGTTCTTTCTGCTCCCCAACATGAGCCTGACACTCACACTTGGTTAGAGCTGGTTGTAGGAAACCTGAGCCCATGCAGGTAGTTTGCAGGCAGGCCCTCTTCACAAGGTGGAAAAATTATCTCTGCTCTCTTTTCCTTAAATCAAATCAAGGAGTATTATGGCTTTACCCCCTTTGTCAGGGGCTGTTCTGACTCCAGACTTGTCCCTAAGTGTAACTCTGGTGATAGCCCTGGAGAAGGAGGCCTAGGCCAGTGGCTGCCTTGAAGCTACAGCTTCTTCTCCCTTAGTCACATTAACTGTGATGTACGAAATACTGGCACATGGTTCCAGATCACTGGACACTTCCACTCCATTCCAAGCAGATAAGACAAACTACCAGGGTGATGCTTCTGAGCATTGTAACTGGAAGCTGCTCCACTCCTTCAGCTGCCACTAAGGACCAAGGTGTGGAGAGAAGGAGAGCAGCCTGGTGAGTCCCCACCACAGCATCAGCAATAGAGAGCAGAGAGCCCTTCCTGTACATTCTGACAAGGCATGAGAGGCCTGCTCTGTACTTTGTCATCTTGTCAGTATGTCCTAGAGCCAGCACTTTTGAAGCAAGTCTTACTGTTCTACTTCTGTAGTGTTAAAGGAGTTGTTTGGAAAGTTAAAGAGGTTATTTAAAAGAAATCTGTTTTATTAAAATCAGTTTGAAACAAACTTTGTTCCTGAGAGTCTCCACTATGAGAACAGATTGGATTAAGCCTTGTGGTATTAACAAAGGACCAAGGTGCATGTTTTTGCCTAGCTTAGGACTTGTCCAAGACTGCTTGTCCAACAGTGTGTATCTTAGAAAGGAAAGTGTTCTGAGAAGCAGAATTCAGCAGAGTCTCTCATGAGATAAACATTTTCTCTGGAAAGGAAATGAGAGGAACTACAAAGAATTCTTAAATCTGCATCCATCACTCTGTGAAGTTTGTCCCCTATGGAAATCCCATTACCATCTTCTTTCAGGTTCAACAATCCAAGCCTCAGTCTTTCCACGTAACTGCTGTATCCCAACTGTACAAGTAATAAGCAACACTATCCTGTATTAGACACGCTAAAGCCAGGCTTATTTATTCTTAAAATAAAAACAGGAGTAAAGTTGAAGGTTTTGCTCTATTAAAAGACTCAGAAAATAAACATTTCCAGCAAATATCATATTGTAAAGGGCTCTCCTTTAAGGCCACTCTATCTGGGTTTGCGCCTGGAAGAGCGTCTGCACCCAGCAGAGGTGAGACCGCCTGTCTCACCTTTGGCGAGGGAGGAAGGCTCTGCTGCTGCCTCCTGGCCTGCATCTGCTGCCTCCTTCTGTCCTAAGCCTCCTCCACTCCCTGGATCCTGATGGTCGTCTGTGCCTGCCCTCTGCCTGGCTGTGTTGGCTTCTTCCTCACGTCCCAGGGGCTCCCCTACGGTGTGGCTCTCCTCAGAGAACAGGCAGTCGGCACTAGTGGCAGTGGACTTGTCCTGTAGACTTTCTTCTTCTACAACCATGATACCACACACATCATCAGTCACACTGGCCAGGCTCTTGCCCTCTGGCCTAGAGGTGGCCAGCTCACCCTTACCCTCCAGAGACCTTGAAGTTTGTTCTTGCAGGGCTGACAGCTCTGTGCCCTCCTTATCTATCCCATGATCATCATTCATCTTCTTGCTGGTATGTGCTGTTGTAGCAAGAGGCTGTTTTGGATCATCCAGCAATTGGGAGCTGGAGCCCTGGGAATGCAAAGGAGCCTCGGGGTAGGCAGTTGTGGCACGATGCCTTGCTGCCTTGTATCTCTGCAAATACAAACAAACCAACGTGAGAGAGAAGCCCAGCTCAGCTCCTGTCACTGCAGCAAAGCAGCAGCTGGTCCAGGAACACCTGTACAAAAACAGTGGTGAGTGGCAGGGGCACAAGTGATCTCAGCAGCTCCTGGCCTGGCTGCTGAGGCTCTCAACAGAGAAGGGTCAGCTCCTGTGAGGAAAAGTTTATTATATAATTAAGTCCCTCTCGCATTTACTTAATGCTGAGCGAGTGCATGGCAGACCTGTGGTTCCCGAGACAGAAATCATGATCTGGCAACTGTTAATGTCAGTCAGACTCAGGACTCTGTAGATGCAACAGTGCAAGTGACAGCTCCTGCTTCAGCTACTGCCAGGACACATACCCTGGGCATGTGAGGCTCTGCACAGCCCTCAGCTACTGCTGTGGTTTAATGTTTATCGGCCAAAGCAAGGCTTAAGCTGAAAGCTTTGTATTTCTTCACTCTGTTGATACAATCTGCACAGTCAGTGGAACTGTTGACAGGAAGGCTAGGATATCATATCAATTATATCTCGTTACAAGTCACTGGGGTTTTCCACAGAGTAAAGGTAAGCGTATCAACAATAAAAGGACTCATTTGCACTCACTATCATGATGAACCAGTAGAGGTCTGTAAAGAAATTAAAATGGTACTACGCATGTTCTAGACTGGATTTCAGGAAAACAACTCACTGTAGCTAGCTAACACAGAGCAGGAACCCAGTCTTCAATGCCCAGAGAGATGTGACCTAAAGGAACAAACTGAAGTTCACTCTTTCCCACAGCAGTTCCCATCATAATCAAGTCCCTTTCAGCTGCCTGCTAAAGGGTTCTTTGAACTGGCACTAGCACCTGACAATTTAAGGAAACAATTTCGAGCACAATGCCTTTCACCAGTCTGCAATGTGGAATTACAGCACATCTGACAGGCAGCTTTACATTGTAATTCAGTTTATCACTGCAGGCTTGTTCTTCCTCTGTCCTCACAGAGGAATATGAACAATATCATATCACACTGGAATTGGATCAGTTGAGCCATACTGTACCCAAACCTAAGCAGGTCCAGGCATGCAAATTGGTGTCCAGAGTGATGCTGTAAATTGTCTCAACAGCAGACAATCCTCTGCTTTGAAAACCTCTGCTGAGCTACTCTGCTGAGAATACCCCAGCAACTGGCAGTGATTTAACTCAGACTGTGACAACCCCAAGGCACCCAGGCAGCCAAAAATAATAGTTATCTGCCTGCAGACATGTAAGTCTGGACTCTTCTCATGAACTCCCCAGGTCATTCTGGCATGCATTTGAAGAGCATCTGATTTCAGCTCTAAGTGGACCAAAAGAGTGACATAAGTGGTTGCTGCTGCAGTTTCACTCTATGCTGATCTAAAACAAGCCAGGAAAACAGCAAGTCCAATTCCTTCATTCCTGAGATGACTAGCTGCAGGAGTGGGAGAGGATGAGCAACCATGAAGGAACAGCTGTGGTCTCCTCCCATTCCAAATCCACTGTTCTGAGTGCTGGCAGAATTCTAAAACACTCCACCCCTTCCTGGAGGCAGTGATGGCTGACTGGGAATAGTTTCTTCTGTCTGGAGACTAGAAGAAAACCATGAAGTTTTGGGGGTTAGGGGTATATGTATGTGTATTTGGGTTTTTTTTTTTTAAGGTGGTAGGGAAGCACAGCAGTTTTTGGGAGTACATTGTGGGTGCAGGCAGAGGACCAAGTCGATGTGGGAGCCTCCCTCCTTGCCAAGGACAGGGAATTGTGCTCTCCCATACAGGAGGGCCCAGGCAGTGGTCATGGGATAGGGCAGAAACAGTGCAAGTCCTGTGTACCCTCCACAAGTACTAATCCAGGCCCCTTACCCCCTGGCAAGTCAACAAGGACAGAACAATGGAGGCAGATTCCAGGCCAGCCCAGTAGGAAAAGCTTTAGATACAAAAGCAGCGAGGGGCAATACGGCTTCTTTAGGTGGAGCCAGAAAAGCAAAGGAACAGCATCAGTTTGCAGAGCTTTGTGCTAAGGAGTTTCTAGGAAAGGGCAGCAGACAGAGAGAGACAGACAGATAGACAGACTTCCTCTTGCAGGCTGACCCTGGGGACAAATGGACTCTCACCAGCTTGTAGATTCTATCACATAAAGAGTCTGTAATGTTAAATTTTCAGATTTCTAAGGTATCTGATTTTACCAGGCCTCTTCCTGGATGAATCACACCCACGCTTTTGGCTAAAGGAGCTGTTCTTGCAGTATCACACCTGGAGATGTGTATGCACCAGCTTTCTTTACAAGGAACAGCTTCTCTCTCCTGCTCAATCCCACCTTGACCAACCTGTAATCTAACAGAGAAGAGGCCTAGGCTAAATGACAGACTCCACAGGTTCAGCAAACAGAGCGGACACTCTGAGGAAGATTCCCAGCCAGAAACAGGCAAAAAGATGACAGCAGCAGTAGCTGGGAAGCAGGACTTAACTGGTTTTAGATCTACAAGGGCCAAGGGAGACAAAGACAGAGCACACCAGGAGAAAGCTACAGCATAATGGACACCAAGGATGATGGAAATGAGCTGGAGACAAGACAGCTAACGTGGTGGGTTCACTGGAGAGACACGCACAGGGGAAACAAATGCCAGGCCATGCAATCGCCAAAGGGTCTAACCTGAAAGTTCTCAAAATGCATCAGGGACTTGCAGTGTGCGAGCCGGGCAGCGGAGTCGCTATGGTAGAATTTGTGACACAGCCTGCAGAGGTAACCTGCGACGGGGACCAGAAAATCCAGGCCTGCGAAACGGGAGGGGAAGGGAAATCACAGATCACATTGAATGGAACTCAAATAATGAAAGCATGTTAAAAGAGAAGGGGGATGGGAGTAAAGAAGGAGAGGTGGAAAGCTTTGCTTCTGTTAATCAGGGATTTGCAAGATGACTTGCTGAATATCTCGTCTTACCATGGAATGGCTGTGGTTGATATTCAGAGAGAAATCTGGCTGCCA
The DNA here is from genome assembly GCF_037042795.1 of Molothrus aeneus. Lineage (NCBI taxonomy): Eukaryota > Metazoa > Chordata > Aves > Passeriformes > Icteridae > Molothrus > Molothrus aeneus. The sequence goes on along the minus strand of NC_089664.1, from coordinate 5,834,347 downwards.
GAGCAAAGAAACTACACAGAGCGTTAAGGGGGGAAAAAGGGAGAAAAGAATACAATGGAAAACTACAGAGAACATGTGATCTAATGTAATGGGATCAAACCAAGCAGAAGACAGCAGGCGCGCAAGAGGAACACGCAGAGAACATTCACAGCATGAATCATTATTCCATCTGCCACATGATAGTGGAAGGTTACAGCGATATGGAAGATCCGTGTAAACAGAGCTCTCCTTGGGCACAAAACAGCCTCTGCAGAGCTGCCCTCCTCAAACACGAGTGGCCCTTAGGGGTTTGAAGTCAGTCGCTTACAGGGTGGGGACCAGACACGGCCATCTGGAGGAACCACTGCCCACCAGGCCAGCAGCACGGCTGAGGAACCGCTCGGTACAGCGTGGGGGTTCTGAAGCGGAGGAAACATGCACAGTTTGGGTCTAGCAGAGAGTTTGATACTGTCAGTGATGCTCAGTATCTCTCTGCAAGCTGCATTTCTGTTGGAAAGCATTCCGATCAATATGCTTTCCGACTCCATCTTTCCAGAGCATCCCTCATTTGCTACCTACTTTCTTCAGTACTCCTGCCCTGCTTGTTCCATGTCCTACCTTAGAAATGTATCTGGCTCTCATCCTTCTTCAAAGCAAAAGGCAGTTGACAAACATCAATCATATCCTCATGTTTTACCACACAGTAATAAAGAAACATCCTGCTTTCAGGAGAGGTTCTTCTCCAGGCAGCAGTGACCTGCACCAGTCCAATGCAGATGATGGAGCACCACAGCTCAAGAAGTCATTATAACAGTAGGCAGAGACCATCCTCTCCTACAGATACAGCATGTGGCCAGAGAAGGCTCTGTGGCCCTTTGTGCTTAACTCTGTTTGCTTACCATAGGCTGTGTCTGGACAATACTTCTCAGTTCCTTCGTAATCCTCCAAAGACACTTCCTTCAGCCCAGTCTGGAAACCGAAAGAACATTAGTGCCTACTGTATCTATGGCAATTGTCAGGCTCTTGCATTTTTCTGCTAAGCAAAAATGGGAGCAGAACAGAAGATTTTTTGGGAGCAAAACAGAAGATTCACATACCAGTGACAGTTACACTGCCTTTGATCAGAGGCAGATGCAAACCCCAATGTCAGCAGACCACTTCATTACAGGGGCTAAAATCACTCCTTGCACTTCAAGCTTGAAGGAGCTTAGCCATGTACTTCCTTCTTGGTAACTGCTCTCTATTGGGAATGTATTTGTCAAGACAAATCTCTACACATTTGCTATCAGACCCAGCTACTGCTGGGCTGTTCAAAGAGACTATGTCAATACTGCTTTGTGCTCCTTAACAAGGTTAATATCTGAAGACAGCAGAAGCTGTACAGCCCAGCAGAAACACCTTAATGTATCCCACACATCACATAGTGCCTGATTCTCTTCCACATCACTCTGTGCCCTCAAAGAACCCTCCAGTTCCACCCTACTGCTGTGCAAGATTGAGCAGACTCTTGAAAGCCTGAGCTCAACCAGCCTAAGTCATAGGATCCCACAGCAGATTCTCAGATAGGTCATTCCTTCTTCTGTTGCACAGCATACCTGTTTGGCAGCAGAATCCTCATTCTCCGTCAGCACTACATCATGGTCTTCCTCCTCACCAGCTCCTCCCTCCTCCTCCTCCTCTTCCTCATCATCATCTTCAAAACAGCCAACAGCATCCACAGTGATCAACTCCTCTGAATCTTCTGGGCTCCCCAACTCCTTCTCTCCTAGCCTAACCTGTAAGGTACAGAAAAGAAAGATCGGATCAACTTTGCACTCGCCATTTAACCAAGGAAGAGCCCAGACTCAGGACAGATTGTATGTGATGAGCAGCAGGGACTGCAAGAAGGGCATAATGCTCTCTTACTTCTAGAAACATCCAACACCTTCTTCCTTTTTCACTCAATTTCTTTCAGCACTAATAAGTGAAGTTCAGCAAAAGATGAAAATTAAAACAGGGTTGGAAGAACTGCACATCTTCCTTTTAGCCCCACAGTAGTCAGGAAAGCAGGAAGTTATTCTGCTCTACAGTGTAGCTGCTTCCAGACCTGCACAGCTCTCCACACAGGCAGTATTACCTCTTTGGCTTTCTGTTTGTGCTCAGGGGACTTCATATGCTCCACAAACTTGCGGGGGGTCTTGAAGTGGCGGCTGCAGACAGTGCAGAAAGGACGAAGCGAGCGTTTGGCCAGCTGAGGAAAGAGGGAAAATTCTGTAAGTCACAAGAGGCACTGCTTTGGAGGAATGCAGATGAATCTTGAAACAAAGTCAGCCCCGCATCCTGGGAGACCACACAGAAAATAGTTTTTTCAGCAGAAAGGGCTCCCTAACTCTTATCCACCAAAAAGATGAAAAGCATGCAGAGCAAAATAAGTGTGTCTTAAAATAGTGTGTCTTAAATGTTCTGTCACTTCTTCCCCAAAGGTCAATAAATATGCTGGCCTGCCTAAGTTTAGCTTAAAGAGGCTGCCCACCAGCTCCTCCATTCAATTGATTAGGTGAGTATGATAAGCCACATTTAAGAAAAGTCAAGTATTACAAACTAGAGGTGTCTCAGGCCATACTGACACGTCATGACAACTGGAAGCTCCAACAATGCCAGAGGCAGCAGGTAGCACTGCAGTGCCCTTGTGGAGGGAGTTACTGGCAGAACTTACTGTGCACCCCTCCACTTCAGTCACTTCTCCTTTGCTGCTTGGGGAGCAGGAGTTGCTACACACTTCCATTTAATCCCCAGACAAAAGGTCAGTGCAAAATGAAGTCCATGCTATGGCTGTTACCTTGTGTTCCTGGGTCCTGCGATGTTTGATGAGGTCCCCTGTGAAATGCACCTGGCAGGTGTTACACCACCGCTGCTGGGTCTCTCTGAAGTGAGAACAGATAGAGCTGGAAGTCACACCTTTTTTATTCTCCATGGAATACTGCAGGTAGCAATCTGTCCCTGGCATTGTTTTCTTCACAATTCCTATCTTTACAGGCTCAAATTTATCTTCTCTATTTCTCACCCACTTACAGGTTGCTTTAGCTTGTGCTGACAGAAATGCACCAGATAGAACAGGTCTCCTACTTAATCTACTGTACTAAAAACTACACAGGTCAAAGTCAACTCTGGTATCCTTCAGCAAGATAGAAAGTTGCCTGAAGGAGATTAAGGCCCTTGACACCAGAGGGGGTTTGTACCTTACCTTAAACTGAGAGGCACCCTGATGCAGTGAAAAATTTTAGAACCCATATAGGGCCACACTCATATCCAATTTTCTACTGCAGACCAACACTTACCCATCTTTTCCTGCTAGCACCTTCTGCTGTTTCACCATGGGCAGTAGTGAAACAAAACAAACATTGCTCATGTGCTGAATCTCCCCAAGTCGCTGCTGGTGCTGAATTCCAGCCATGTGGGATTGGAAATTCTGAAAGAGAGGTTAGGAGAAAAATCCTTTTAAATGTATTCCAAACACAGAAAATAATAGGTATGAGCTATGCTTTCCTTTCTTTTGACTGCTGTTTAACAATGAAATATAAAAGCTTAAGAGCATGGCTGCCTGTGGATCCGCCCACATTCTCTCTCTAGCAGGTTGCTTGCCAGCTCTCAGGAAAGGTTTATTTTATCTGCATACTTGTCATCATTTCTTATGTTCCTTGTTCCTAAAACACGAGCCCTTGCTAACAAGAGATCAGCCATTTAACTCCCATCTCTTGACCACCTGGATCCCGGTCAGAGCTGTGCATTTTTACCTGCTGACTGCAGCAATTGGTCTTGCAGATGTAACAGTAGAATTTAAGGACGGATTCCGGGTTGGGATCAGCTGTGCCCACGTCGCAGGCCCAGTGCCCTGGTTTCAGAGCTGTTGTACTGATAGCTCTGCTCTCACTGCTCTGCTGAATAGTCACTTTCAGTGAACCTCCAGAGCTCAACACCTGTCAAAAGAAGGAGTCAACATTAAGTTCAATCCCTCAGTAGAATAAAAATTACACCTGCTTTTTGTATGTCACCTAAGCGCTCTAGCCTTTAGGAAAATGCACTTCAGCTTGAGCCCACAGGAGGCTGATCAGGACTCTCATACACACTCCTCCCAAAGCTGCTAAATCAGCGATCCCTGTGTCATAGCACCAGCCCTATTAGCACAGATGGTTGTTTCTGCAGCCTCTGCAGCCACTGTATGATCCAGTCTCTGGGGACTGCAGCCACAAACAATTGTTGCTAAGGGACACAATCAGCTCATTTTTCTCCACAGCAAAACTAAAGCCTACTCAGCACAACACCTGATGGAGTCAGGAACTCAGACATGGGCAGGATGATACATTTGATCACATCAATAAATGTCTCCAATTATGGAAGACTGTCAAGTCTGATTCACACCTGAGGTTAAATCTTTGTCTGCTCACAGCTTTACACAGCCTGAGGTCCTGATTTAACATCTAGCATGGGGGCCACATATTTCATGCAAAAGACTCTCAGGTTGAATCTTTTAACACCACCTGAATCTTTTTACACTTCCTCTTTAGCAATATGAAAGATGTATTTAGCTATGGCCCTCCACACAGAGTTTTAACTCTATGTAATCTATTCAGCTTTCCATCTTTCCAGCTGAATACAAAAATCTTAATGAATGCCCCATCCATAGGCAGCAGTAGGTAAGGAACAGGCCAGCAGAGGTACAAAAGCAGCAAGTCAGAGCAGACTGTGCACTAATTGCAGACATATTATGCCTTATTGCCAGGGACAACAGCTTACAGCAGGAGACAGAGCTCCAGACGTGGGTGCCAGCTGGTTCCCAGTGGCAACGGGCTTCTCCAGGATGGAGGGGGAGGTTGTATGTTCTGCACCACCCCTGCATGGAGCGGTGTCTGCTCACCTCAGGAGCCTTCGGTTCCTCTGAGAATTTCCTCTCTCTGGAGAGATCTTCAGCTGTGTACTCCTTTGCATTGTCTGTACCTAAGAAGGGAGAGTCCTTTTAACAGTCTTAAATCAAAACAGCAATGACAGGAAAAACAGAGCAGCAGGTAAGTGAAGTCAGGGAGCTTTCCTCACAGCACTGTTGGCCATAAGCCAGTTCACAAACCTTTCTCCTTATCCTTAATTATTAAGACAGAAACATCCAATCATTTGCTTTTGGCAGGTAACAGATATTAGGGGACATAGTTTGTATTTGGTTTCTAGATTTTATCCTGCTTTCCCCATCCTGTACAACTGGGGGAAGAACATTTCTGTAGATCCATGGGACCTACAGGTGCTGTTCCACCAAGGAGAGCCCTAAAAGTTCGAATCACAGGGTTCAGCAACTCACCATCAGCTTGGGCATGGGTGCATGAGACTCCTGCTTTCTTGCTGTCTGTGGCATCCTCTAATGCAGACTCGCCAGTCACACTTCAAGGATATCAAGAAAAGTACCTTAATTGCCATGTTACAGACACGAGTTTCAAAAGGCACACCAAGGCACAGGCTGGGGTCTAACCTACCACACTCTCCACTAAACATAAATCAGTAAGCTACTGGAAGTGGTATTTCAGGCAAGAATTTGGCAGAAATAAATAAAATAATGTAGAGTGGGTGTTCTAGAATGGATTCAGAAACAGCAATAATCTGGACAAGAAAGCTACAACTGATTTTTTGGTTAGCTGCCCTCTCCTGCAAGAAGCCTGAAGGGATTTAAGTTCATACAAGAAATATTCTCAATAAGAGCTCTGAGAGCTCTCTCCTGTCATGACTGGTGTCCTGTAGGGAAATTGCAACACCTGGACAGTGTTCCTGGCTGCTCTGTACATGAGAGAAGAGACTTATTAGTACTGAAGGAGTTCTCCATGGTGCCTTTACAGGGATTTCACCACAGCTGCCTGTTCTATTCATACCAATCATGCTTCATTTCAGAGTCCCTACAGCTCTGCTTGTGGGGGAAGTGAAACTCTACAAGATGCAAATCAAAAGGGCCTTGCTTTTGGTGATCTGCTAAGGAGAAAAGCGCTCCTGAGGGGACTATTGAGAATAAATGTCTGACTTCCAAAGGGCACAAAGTGTTCTCAGCAGTCTCTTTCTACATCTCCCATTTTTCTGTCAGGACTAACTTTCCACCATGACTTGACTGTCTGCTCTGAGGGCGGCTCAAATTCCCACCTGCTGGTGTCCTTGGGCCAAGAGGGAGCAGCACCTTCTGCACAAGGAGGACAGAGGATAGCGCAGGCAGCGCATCCAGTTATACGCACACCGCATAATTTATCAGATTGATAAGTGATAAGGGAACTGGGTTACACGGCTATAAATATGCAGCAGGGTTTGGGCACTGCAAACACGAATTAAACAAGAGTGACTGGCATTAACATTATTTGTCAGGTGCTGCCAGCAGGCTCAACGCTGACGGTACCACACACAGATGGTGCCAGCACTCAGGGTGAGGGCTTGCAGCCTGAACTGCAAACCTAAGGAGCGATCTAAGGGAGCAAAAGCCACCATGAGCATGATTTAAAGAGAAAATGGTATTCTATGGATACTTGTCATGCCATGCTAGAAGTGGGTGTTCAAGGAGGATTTGAAGATGATGAGTGCTTTCTGCACTGGAATGAGGATGTTGTTCCAGGTGTACAGATGGTACATAGGAGCAAAGGCAGAAGTGGGAAAAACCTGAAATGAAGAAGGAGGCTGGTATTTCTGGGTAAAGGGAAATGGAACAATGAAGCATGAAACACAATTTTATGACATAGATGGGGGGAATGCCCTTCTCATTTGTGAAGGGCAGTATGAGAACAGTAAACTATTTTTTTTCACAAATCCTTTATCTGTTCATTGGAAGATACTAGAAACACTTCAAAAAAAAAAAAAAAAAAGCTAGGGAATAATCTATTCTAGGTAAATACCAGCCATAATATATGCATTAAATCTGGCAGTTCCTAACTGCAGCTTAGGAAAGAATTTTCCTAATAGCTGGCTTGCTGCAGTGAGAGCTGTCATTCCTCAGACTTGATTCTTGTTTTCAGTGCATGTAACAGGACTTTGATTAATACCCTGCTAAATATTAAGGTAATTAAAATTAAATTAGCTTTGGCAAACAGATTAACAAAGCATGCACTCAAATGTATTCGACCTAGCTTTAATTGAATTTATTCACTTTCTTGCTAATCAGAGTCCATAACTCATGACGGTCCCCGGGCACACAATATTTACCACTCTTTAATGTTTTACTTTGATGTTTGGATATTATCTTGATAATGTAATCCTGGAATATTCCAGGATTACATTATCAAAATAAAGCTATCCATTAATCTGTAATCTACAGATGGGAAACAGCGAGGTGAGGAAACTTGTGCAAAAGCAGGCGGCGAACGCCTGTCAGGGAAGGTAAGAAGAGGGCCCAGGAGTCCTGACTCATCGTCGTTAACATATGCTGGAGAATTCTCAAGTCAGTGCCTACAGAAATCTGTATTCACTCCTTCCTCTTCTCCCTCCACAGCAGCCAAGGGTGACAGTTCTGGGAGAGGACCAGCCCGGCGCAGATGGCAGCGGGAACTCCGCGAGGTGCCTTCCCACTAGATGGCAATGCAGCCCTGCCTGTCCCTGCCGCACCCCGGGCAGGCCGGCAGAGCCGGGATGGGCCTGCCAAGGCCAGCCTGCCGCACATCCCTGGGGGATAATAGGATTGCCTTTGTCTATTTTTACCCAACAGGCAAGGCAACCTTTGCAGAAGGGATACAGAACTCAACGCTCATGGATACTAGGGACTATTGATTCTCTTTCCTTTATCATTTCTCAAAATAAATTACCCTCTTGTACACCTACTGTAACCTAATATATTCCAAGACTTTCTTTCCCTTTCTGCTCATTTCATCTTTTTGACATTCAGGGAAGAAACTTAAGAGAAATACACCAGAATAGAGAAGAACTTCTATGCTTCTTACAGGGATCCTAGCAGAAGAATACACAAGCAAAATCAGCTTTGTTGCACATCTAGAGGAGCTGCATCTCATTTTTCATTCTCTCCCTAGCAGAGACCCCACAACACCCGGTATCTCAGCAAGCACCAAAAGATTTTCTGAAGCAAGCTGTTCACAAGCATCTGAAATACCTCTTACACGCTAGACATCAGGCCAATAGAGTATACAGCCCTAATTATCAGAAAATAAAATTAGACAACAATTCTAAACTCAGTAACTATCTCAATAACCCATCCAATAAATACCTCTTCAGTCTTTTTGCTGCAGGCTCAGTGTTCAACACAGACTCTGCTGGAGTTCTTGGCTCTGCAGGAACACAGAAGGAGACTTCCTTAGCAAAACAGACCATGCCACCTTGGGCGTGTTCCATATCTGAATGGCAAATGCCAATGAGGCTCTGTTAGAGCAAATAATACTAAATACTTGCTTATTCTGAATTTATGAGCTGCTCTGACAAGGTTAGATAATGATATCAAATACTTGAGCTTTATTGCAATGTCACTGTATGAGGTGTTGATCAAAAAAAGAAATCTCTGTTCACATCTACTAAACGGGTCTCAGTCCTGTACCTAAGTGACAAGAGCCATGATCATGGGAACATTAATATAAGCCAAGGTGGCACATCTACCTGACAGCAACCAGTTAATAAGACAGTTTTCACTGCTGCATATTCCCTGGTCACAACCTCATCAAAGCCTGCAGTTATAAATCGTGCACTCCTCGGTCAGCAATGACATTCCCACATCTGTGTTGTATGTGACATCAAGATACTCAGTGCCAGCAGTTTCTGTTTTGACAAGTCGGGCACCAGGACTTTCAACTCATTTTTTTCTTAGCTGATTGTAACTGGTTCTGATTGATGTGTTTGGCTGCATGAGATGTTAACTTCAGCATGGGTAAGGCAATGTGAAAGCTTTAATTTCAGACCAGTTTTCTTTTTCCCCCCCATCTTAAACAGAGCTCAGTGTCAAAAGGGACTTCTGAGAGGCATCCATGCAAGAGAAATGGAGTAGGCTCATAAAAAAAAAAAATCAGGTAAAAGTGGTACATGAAGCACGATAGCAGAGGGCTATCACAAGCAGTTTAAGTGTTTACAATTAGAGAGAAACATAGCTGATTAAGCCTAAAATCATCTCCAGTTTTTGCTGCAGGACTAGTCAAGAGATGTTTATCATATTTCCAAGCAGTTGTTTCACTACAGGCTCCCCCTTACCTGTGGATGGTGAGGAATTGTTCTGCTCTGACCCTGCTTGCATTCCCTCTGGAATTTCCATTTTCTCATCACCTTGTGTCTGAGATGAAGAACCAGGATCTAGTTCCCGCTTCCTGTCAGGAACCCTCTGGAAGTCCTGCAATGGGCAGAGAGTCACTGCCATCTCTTAGTCCTTAACACACACTGCCTAAAGCACCAGAGTTTTACTGTGGGGCAGGAACAGAATTCCAGTGATAATGGAAAGGAATAGATGGTTAATAATGGACTGCCCCACCTAAGGCAAGCTGACATGGTCAAAGAGAGCAAGGTATTTCAGTTCCACAGGCAGCCAGGACACGTCTCCAGAGCTTTAAGCAGCAGCTGTAGGAAATCCAGCTGCTTGCAGAGGGTAGGATCATGCTAAAGGAACTCTGGCAAGAGGTGCATGGGCAGGGAAAAGGATAGTCCAAGGTAATTCCCCTTCTTTTGACCATAGAGTCCAAGACTGTGAGTTTACCTTATCCACCACATCTTTTTGACAGAATGGGATGAAATATGCCAAAGCTAATCTAAGAGGAGGCAAGTAGCAGTCCACCCAAGAACTATTTCCAGGATACAAAAGAGGTCTTAATTATGGAAAGTGAGAAAGGTTTTGACAAAACAAGAACTGTAGGTTTTACAAAATCCACAAGAACAAATCTTAAAAAGTGGGAAACAGCCCAAAGAGGCAGAGTGTCCATAGTAGGAGCAAGTTGTTTGGGAACAACAAACTGCTTTGGAAAAGCAAAGCACTTAGGCAGGACTTCTTCTGTTGTAATTACTTTTAAGCTCATACCTCTAAAGGCTCCTTTTATATGCTAGGTTTAAACAGTTCTATCATGGAGAATTCTCTCTCTTGGGCAAGTAATGACAAGAAACTTTTGCATCGTAAATGTAAATATGGACCACAAAAGCCTTTGGGATGGAATGATTTCAGCATTTCTGTGTCAGCAGCATGGCACGAAACATTTTTTCTTTGTAAGGCTCTCTCCCTTCTCCTTTGTACTCCGCCTACTGCACACTCCACAACTGCAAATGTAAAAGGAGCACAAAGCTCCCCAGAGTAGGAAAGCACAGCCCCACCTTGCGGAAGGTCCGGTTCTGCCGCTGGAATGGGAGGCTGGGGAAGCCCAGCCGAGTTGGCTTTAAGGAGACCCCAACAGGTGGTGGTCCCAGGAGGGAATGTCTTGTAGCCTGAGGGAAGAACTGCTGCAGTGCTGGCGCTGTCATGTTAAATCCACGCAGGTTTCCTATAAATGCAAACACAGCGTTTCACCACCCTGTGCTGTGCAAAGGACAGAGAAAATCTTCCACCTGAACAAGCAGCAGGTGGGGAAGGGGAGGGGAAGGGCTCCTCTACACGCGACCCTGTCCTTTACTGGGCACTGCATAGGTGCCCTGTGCTCTACCCTCTTCAGCACACAGAATGATTTGATGTGATAGCAACCATTGCTATGGATCAGGCTATTTAATTATAATTGCCACTCGAGGCAAAGATCATTAGAGCAATTATTTGATCTGAGCACATTAGCACTCATGTTTGCAACAGACAAGGTCTCGTTTTACAAAAACTCTCTGTAAAAAAACGAAAATTCACCCCACATTTGTGCAGCTGACTGCCCACACCATAGCTTGAAGCTCTTTAAAACAAGCCAGTAAAAGCATTTCATTTAAAACAACACCAAACTTTAAACAAAAATCCCACAGTCCTCTCTGCCACCTGGTTGTCATGCAAGCTCAACATGTCAACCTCAACTCTGACACTTGAGACTCTGCCATTTCCAATTATAATGCTCTGCTTTCTGAACAGTTCAGCATCCACAGACTATTAACCAAGTGTCAAAAATTTCTTCTGAAGACAGTCCTTGTCACTCCCATTTCAGGTGTGAGGGAATGGAGGGGCCCAGATGCCTCAGCTATACCCTCAGAAACCATCCATCATTCAGGGAACCTGGACTTAAACTGCCATTTTTTCTCTCTCACTTGAATTAGTGCATACTCCAGCCTTTTAGCAGCCGTCAAAACAGGGAGCAAAGTTTGGAAACAGGCACCCAACACCTGAAAAACCAAGCTACACTCTTAAAAGCCTACAACACAATAGGAAGTACTCCCTATGTTTGTCTTCAAAAGCAATCTAATCTATTATTACTTCCAATATATAATCCCTTATCGTAAAAGGGCATAGCTATATTAAAAAAAAAATTAAATCTAACACAAGAAATCATCTTCTGCTCTCGGTTTGACACCTTTAAAGAACCACACATCTGTTTCAATTTGAAGTATTTATCTTTTCCTATTCCCACCGCTGAAGCCACACACAGCTAATGAATTATTTATACTGATGCTTCCCAGGGACAGAAATGGCAGAGCATCAGATATTCTTACATGTAACCCAAACCTGAGTGGCCAAAAAATTCATATCACTAAAAAGGGCCACATGGACATTGGCAACCATATTCCATGTTACCTGTGGCTACCTGAGGTAGGTGATTAAGAGAAGTCACAACTTCATGGAGAGGTGAAGAGGAGCAACACTAAGACAAAGTGCATGTAAAGTGTTCATTAACATATCTTATCCCGCTCTATCTAATTAGCCCCAAGCCCTTGGCACATTATTTAAATACAACTCCTCAATAAAAGATTCAGGGAAAAACATCAGCTGACTGCAAACGTATCTAGGAACATGACTGACTGAAGGCTGGAGTTACAATTTTTCCTGACAACGATATATGTACACTAATCATCAGAGCATGGCTTGTCCTTTCTCACTGCCACTTTCCCTTCAACCTGAGAGAGATCTGTGGAGAGCCACTGGAGTCACTAGAGAGCCCTCTCATTAAATGGGCAAGAGAGAACAAAAGGAGAGTTAACGACATGCAGAATAAATCTTTTGTCTTCACATCTGGACATGATTCACAGGCAAGGTAGAAATTGCAGGCATTAATCTAGACTAGGCACTTGAAAACTATCCCAAGTACTGATTTTCTGTGTTGAAAAGAACTGTCAGGTTAAGATATGAGCAAAAAATAAAAACATATCTTTATTCCTATTATCTTTACATTAGTAATTCAATTATTAAAGCAGCCTCATAATTTGTTTTGAAAACACAAAAAGAAAAGGAAAATCCACTTGTAGAAACACAATAATGGAAAGACAGAGATATTGCCCACCATAGATATTACAGTCGTTTCAGGGAATCAAAATTTCACAATACAACTGACACTCAAACCAACTTCTACCTTAATATACTGTATTTGTTTGTATTGCACTAACTTTGGACAAAGACAAGAATCTACTGCAAACAAGGTTAGTGTGTACGTAACAGATAATTAAATAAATGGCCTTAACCTTGTAAGCAAGAAAGACAAACAATCAAAATCTCAGTATCTGATCTAAATATATTGATGAAAAAATACTTGCTCCATCATGCCTAAAAGGGAAGGCATGTATTTAGTATCTAATCTGATACCTCCTAGTGCTATTCCCAGTTGTGAACAGCTGGGCACATGTGATTTTCAACAACTGAAGAACCTCTGTTCTGACGACTACGGACTAATTTAAAGAGAAGATGGGAGAAAAGAAAAAAAAAGAAGACAACAAACAGAACTGCCAAGTACAAGAACTGCACTGGTTCAGCAGGAAATAGCCATGGTATGGTTTCAGTCCAAGAGGATGATTAAATAACTCCAGTAAGTAAGCGTTTCCCATAACGACAGTACCTTGCATCTGCTGCATGAGTAAGGCCCGCTGAAGCATAGGATTGGCACTGAGCAGCGATGGCTGATTTGTTGCCCGTAAGCTCAGCATCTGTTGCTGCTGCGGCGGCGGCAAACCCCTGGAAAAGAAGGAATCAATCATGAGAACCCAATAAAAACTGTACCCTTCCATTCCAGGCATAAAATAGAGGGGCAAACAGCTGAAAGGCTGATATACATGCATGAAAAGACACCATGCACTGGCGATGTATCCTCTTTCCTCCACTCTCCTGGAATTTCCAAAGCTGACAGATTGTCTATCAAAGAATTTGAGGTCAGAGACAACTCCTTAGCACCAAGCCCACATAGAGCCTCCCAAGCAGCATAAAAAAAGCCCAGGAGCTGACTGCGGTTCTACAGAATTATGCAGCACCCGTCAGGAGAAATGAGTGATCTAGATCAGCAGCTACATTTAACACGACAACAAAAAAGTTCTAAAAAACAGGGAGTTTTTGCAGTAGCTTAGAGCTCGTTTTCCCAAAATCAACACCTCCCACACGGAGCCAGACAGGTCAGAACTGTCAATGGTGCCCCCTAACTGCAAGAACCAGATGGAAAAATAAAGCACGGCCTTCATATTTAAAACACGAGGAGGAAGAAGCAGCGGGGAAGAACTCTCCAGTTCTAAGGAGGGTGGAGCAGACGTAAGAGAAAAGTCTGAGGAAACTGGCAGGCACTTCTTGAGGCGATTGCAAGGTCAGGCCCACCTCTATGCACGCTGCTGACACAGCTGAATCTGTCAGAGCTGAAGAGAGGTACAAACAGGATCGAAATACCCACCCTGACAAAAAAACCCAACCCCTTTAACAGAATTCACAGCAGCTCATCTTCACATTTGCTGCTCTAGATTGTTCCAGTCTCTGAGCAGAGATATTTATACCGCAAAAATCATACTTTTAAAGGTGTAAGATGCAGCCGTGCTATCTAGCAGTCAGCCCCTTACTGGCATTTTAAGTGCGGCTTTTTTTATAGCATAAAATATATAAAAATGGTAAAAAGATTTGCAGGTTCATATTTCTAGTAAAACCGAAAATTTCCCACGCTTACCTCAGAGACAAATGCCTTATAAGGATAAAGTAATACAATAATTCCTTAAATAACAAATTAAATTTCTTCCTAAATTCACATTCCATTGCTTTGAATTTGCAAAGAATAAGTCTTTAAAGATAACAGAAACTGCAAATAAATGCATTATTTCAAAGAATTTGTGCTGGTTTTACAAGTCTCAGCTCATCGGGGACAACTGCTCCTATTTAAGTTGTTTCACATCTTGCATTTTTTAAGGAAAACCGTGTTTATTTTCTGGCAAATGTTCTTTCTCCATTTCACAAACAAAACACAATTTTCTCCATCCCGTCCCTGCCCCACCGTGCTCAGCCTTAGCGCTGGTGCCATTGCAGAAATAAGTTCAATCATCGCACCCACACCAGCAGACCCAGCCAGAGAAAGCAAATAAATAAATAGTTTAAGTTCAACAATAAAACAATAAAGTGCTCGTGTCTGCTGAGGGTGGCTCTGCTGAGTGCTGCGTTTCTGCAGGAGAAGGCGTTTTTCCCGAGCCCCGGCTGCCCTGCCCGCCCTGAGGGGCTCGGAGCATCCACCCACCCACCGCTCCCACACGGACTGTCCGGGTCACCCACGGGCTCTCGGGGACTCCAGCCCCGGAGGGCGGGCAGGGATGCCCGGAGCGCTGAGGGGACACGGCAAGACCCCACAGGGGCCGCCGCCCTCCCTCCCACACCCCCGGGCCCCCTCGGTGCCGCCAGGCTCGGCCCCGATCGCGGCCCGCGCCCCCCAACCCCCGCCCGCCTCCCTTTGTCGCCTTCCCCACCAGGGGAGGGCAGCCCCGCACCGGCCCCGCCGCGGCGAGCACGGACGGAGCGCGGGGAGGCGGAGGAGAGCGGTCCCCCAGGACAGGCCCCGGATCCCCGGCCTCGCGTAGCGGCGCTTACCGGCCTCCCTGCTGCGCCGGAGGGTGGTGATGGTGCTGCTGCTGCTGCTGGAGGAGGTGCTGGAGCTGCAGCAGCTGCTGCTGGAACTGCTGCTGGTTGAACATGTCTGGGGAGCCCCGAGCGAGGCGAGCCTGAGACAAAATACGGGAGGGCGAGGGAGGCACCGGCTGCGGGGCTGGCGCGTATCAGCCCAGCAGCCATTGAGCAGAGGAGCCGCCGCCGCTGCCGCCCATTCATTCACTGAGCCGATCCCCCCCTGCCGCCTCCTCCTTCCCCCCGGGGTCATCGCAAGCGGCAGCCTGTGGAAGAGGTTTCCAAACCCCACCTCCCAAAACCCGCTCCCACCCTCCCCTGCCCGCGGCGCCCGCAGCCCGTCCCGCTCCCCGCGGCGGGGCCGCGCCGGGACCCGCAGCCGCTTCCCGTCCCTTCGCCTCCTCGCCCCGCCGACACTCACGGCGCAGCCCGCGGCGATCACCGCTCCCCGCCCGCCGCCTCCATCTTCCCGCCGGGGACAACAAGCACCTGCCCGGCCCCGCTCCCCGGCCCAGCCCAGGCGGGAGGCAGCTCCTTGGGCAGGGCTGCGGGACAAGGCCGCACCCGCGGGGCTGGGGATCGCCCCCGGAGCCTCCTCTCAGGTCGCCCCAGCCCGCAGCACCTCCATCCCTCATTCCCCGCGCAGAGGCGGCATTGAGGTTCCCTGTCCCTCGAGAGGGCTGGGAGGGAATGGACACCATCTGCCCAGGGCTGGGCAGGGAATGGAATAAACTGCTGCACAGGAGCAGCAGATGGCATCCAACAGCGTGGGCTTTCTGCTCTTTGTTGTTGTTTTTTTTTTTTTTTTGTTCTGTTTTTGTTTTTTGGTTTGTTTTTTGGTTTTTTGGGGGTTTTTTTGTTTGTTTTTTAATAGTCCAGGGGAATCTTTGGTAACCATCTCCCCGAGAAGATGGAAAAAACCCAAAGCAGCTTCTGGCCATTTGCTGTGGTCACATCTTGGCAAGCCTATTATGAGAACCTGGAAGAAAACAAACAGGGACTTTTGTAATATTGCTTTATACTGTAGACTGAGATGACTTCTCTAGCAGGTCCGTCCCCTCCCCTTTTTTTTTTTTTTTTTTAGTTTGTTTGTTTGGTTGGTTTGGGTTTTTTTGGCAGGGGGTGGGTTTGCAGCAAAACCTTTCGTGCACAGCCTGTTTTCCATAGCAAAATTAATTTTAAGCGCTTTCAGTACACACAGGCTCTCTATAAAAATATACTGTGACTATAATTTCTTCTTATGCTAAACCTCAGAAGGATCAAGATGCATTTCTGATCCTTGCTATTCCAGAAAATCTATCCTGAAATAATTTGCTTTATAGTCTTTTTATTCATGCCAGTAAAGACTACTTGATTCATAAAGTCCTTGGAATTGATTTTTACCTGAAAGCATTGTAAGCTGAACACAGACAGTTACTGGTGATATACAGTTATAATTAATAATTTTAAATGCAGCAGCATCATATGTTGATTTTTCCTTTGGTCCTTTTTATACATCCTGATTTTACAATCATCAATTTGGAGATGACCATCCATATTAATCAATGATGAGCTCTGTTCATGTTCAGAGCCCTTTACGGCTGTCTGCACACAGAGAAAATGCTTTCCTGTTAAGCATGAAAACTTAAATGTCATCCTAGGCAACACACACATGGAACAAAAAGCATGCATGGAGTCTTTTAAAAATAATTTTGCATAGTTCATCCTCTGCTCCTGTAATGGTGCTGTTAGAGCAGCCACTGGCCTGGCTGGTTTGCAGCAGTGGGGACGAGGGTTAATCCTACAATCCCAGTACATAAATTAGCCAGACCTGGGGAAGGCAGAATTCAGGCTGTATAGATAAATGTAAACCTGAAATTGATGTCCTCTGTTCTTAATTCTACACCTAAAGCTCTTGTAAGTATTCTCTGGATGTTCCCTTTGGAAACCTACAAACCGCCGTACTAATGAAACACACAAGTAACTACGTTTCTTCACTGCCAGGTTTTATGTTCTGACATAGTCTAGAGGCTCCCGTCATAGACTGGGCTTTTCTCTCTGAGGCCCTATGTACAAATCATTAAATAAACAACATTTTTAAATTTATAAATAGTCCATAGGTCTACTGCCTTGAACAGAAATCTGGACTTGGATTTAGTCCTGTGCTTGCACAATTAAAGACAGGACTATGGCTGTAGGAAGCAAAGAAAGATGTGCTGCTCCATCAACCTACAACCCAAAGACTGATTTCAGACATGCCTTTATGTCCAAATGTGAACATCACACCTACCAGAGAGGGTTTAATTGAATGCAGAAGAGAAAGCTCCAGATTCAGGTAATCACTCCATTTAGTTTGAAAGTCATACAGAGATATAAGGGAACTGCAGAAAATTGGGTTAGGATCCTTTCCTTCACTACAAGCAGCAAAACCGTGTGTAAGGCTGACAGCTGAAAGGTGCTATCAGTGCCTAGTGGTCATTGGAACACAGACCTTGACCTTCCATCCACTGACAGTTGTTTTTTCCTGCAAAGAACTTCTCCCTTTCAACAATTAAGCAACTCACTACTCAGTGTGCAGTGGCAAATAAAGCTCTTAATAGGAGAATACACAGAACCTTAAAAAGAGCCACAATGCAGACTACAGCATTATCACTCAAAATCAACCCATGTATCCCCTAGGCTTGGGAGTGCCTCATTGGCAATGGGAGTGAATAAAAGAGAGTAAGATTTAGAAGTTCAAGGTAAGAGAATGACCCAGAAAGCCTCCTGCAATGCAGAGACTGTAGTCAGTGGAGTTGTTGGATCATGACTATAAGGCAACCTGCACTATACCTCTGTATGATTAGATCAGGGTTATGAAATCTGTTGGCAGATAAGAGGACAGAGCATATGAATGCTTTTTATTCAGGAGCTGGATTGTATTATACAGCCAAGTTTTTGCTGGGCTATATGAATTTTTTCCAGGGACTGGATCAGGCATGCAGATAACCAGAGATTTCTAATTTCCAGCATATGACTGCACTGTGCAGTTTTATGTTTTAATTTTGGCTTTGAAAAAGACTTGGTATGCAACCTTTGGTGAAGCCACATCACTTTTGAAAACCCAAGTTTTCTCAGTGCCTATGACAGCACCAACATACTGCGGTGCCCACAATTTCCTCTGCAATCTGCAAGGATGGTGTGATTACTCATCCATTTCACCAGGATATAACTAGTTCTCACCATAATGTGTTTAAGGCTCACAAACTTCTTGGAGAAAAAGCATATGGAGCTTTAAAGTACTTTCTTCTCCTGGTTTGGGGGCCTATCTATTGAAAGAATGGGTCAAGTTTCACCAGACATGCTCTTAACAGCTGATATTAGTTACTGGAATTACACTGTTTTCCATGTCTGTTTTATCTGGAGGATGACTGGATTCACACAACATTTCAAACCAAAATCATCTGTGAAGTAAAGGCTGTTTTCCCTCGTCCTTTGTAATATAGTTCTAGAAACCTATTCTTGATATTTCTTGATGGGCAGGACAGGTCCACAAGAGGTAAAGATAGTTTTTATATCCATTTTACCACATGGTCAATCAGCTCCTATTAGTGATTTTCAGTCTCACAAGATAAGATACATATCTGGAGCTATTTTATGATCTCTCACTAGATGCAGAAAGCACAGAGAACTCAGCTTTGTTGCTCTTAAAATATTAATTTAAACTCACATCCTTGTGCAGATCCCATTCTTAATGGAGTATAACATTCAGCTTCTTTCTTTCCTTATGTATACTCTGGCTTCTAGAGAGTCACACTCACAATAATACTGTCCTAGTGTCTTATGCACCAGATTTACCTTCTTTACCCCTTTTTGGGGGATTTGCACATCAATTCAGTTTAAGTACAGAAGATGAAGAAGCATTTCACTGTGTTATGCTACAAATAAAATACAATATATTTGAAAACTCAAAAATTAAAGGCTGTTTTTCTTTCAAATAGCTTCTGCAATTAATAGGAGCATTAGAAATCAACTTTTTTTCTCTGAGCAACTGATACCACAAGAGATGGATGATGTTACGACTACTGTAGTAGCACTTAAGTACCTATAAAATAGATACTTAAACATTTTCTATCTCTATAGGCACCTTTAGATAGTTATGGAAATTTAAGAGGCTAATTTTAGTTAATATTTTTAACTATTGATCAGCTGTATTATGTAGTATTAGTATGGACAATGACAATCCTAGGCCAGTTTCTTTTTGGAACTTTTAACCTCTGCTTTTAAACATTCAATTTAAATTCTTACCTGTGTTTATAACTATTTTTAGGAACCCCAAAGGCCAGAATTGTCCATTTCAAGATCCACAGTGAAATATTCTAAACATTCCCACTACCTGGAGTCAGCAGAAACAGTTTGCAAGTAACTTAGAGACTCATAAGCTAATTGCATTCCACATTTTTGCCTCTTTTTTTTCTCTGAGGACTAGATATGTTATTTTTGCAAGGGCAAGGAATGAAGGACAGAATCCAGCTCTCAAATGTCTATTTCTAATTATGCTAACTAAACTGGGAGTCCTATTTGCATGAGGTGACAAAATCAGCATACACAACTGTGGTTATGTTGATAGCCATACATAGAAACACACATATGCTTGGCCACATGCATTTTTAGGGATTCATGTTAAAGTACATTCAGAAATATTTATAGCACTAGTGTGGGGGGGGAATCTTTCATTCCTCTTGTTTTTCTTTGTTAACATCTTCAGTTTTTCTACTAAGATTAAAAAAAATATATTTTCCCTATTCATTCCAATTACTGAAATACCTTTTGTTTTTCTTGCTCTGTCTGCTGCATGCTGCTAAGTCACAGGTAGGAGGTATTACAGAATCAAAAGGTATGTTTGCTGAGAACATCCTTGCAACTCCGTTTGTGGCAGGAGAGAAAATGGAAGGCTCTAGGAGCGATTCCGAGTGCCTGCAGTTCACTTTTTCATCAGCGGGAGGTGTAGGTTTGTAACGCTTCAGAAAATCCAAGCCTCGCTGCCTGGGATGCTCGAGGTCAGGCTCTCTGGGCTGAGCGGCTGCAGAAGCGTTCAGACTTCACACTGGAAATGAATGGTTCAGGGTGACAATGCAGGCAGACACTGGAGCTCATTTGCTTACAAATATCTCTGCAGGACAAAGAAGCTGGAGCAGATTCTGTGCATCTCTCAGTTTTACACTAAAATTGATGCATGTAAAGGTCGCCAATATTCTGCATGTTTTATCAATTCCATCATTCCTTTTGTTCCTTTCTTATGCACCTGGAGAGCACACTATTATCTCCCCTCATCCCTCCTGTCCAGTTTTGCCTGTTAAGACTTCAATTAGGCCAAAACCCCCCATATATCCCCCAAAGAACCACATTTCCTAAGTATGAGTTTCACAGAAAAATAAAACTAGATAGCATAGGAAAGAACACCTGCAAAGAAGTCATGCATGACCCTTTGTACTGTATGAGCTCCTTAACTAGCAACATAAATCCTACTTTTCCCCTCAGTTTTCAACATCAGCTGTTGATGTACTGTATTTTCAATAGTCTTTCACAAACATTTCTCAAAGCAAATGGACTAGTTTCATTTTAGCTTTGCCAAAAAATGGTATAACCTGAGTGATTATTTCTAGAGCCGACTCACCCAGAACAAAATACCCCCTCAGAGTACATGGGGACAAAGCTAAGGAGTCAATCTGTGAGTGAAACCCAGACCCAAAGATTCCATAGGCTGCAACTGACCCAGAAACAAACAGTTCTCCATGAGTTAGCAGGGACTGATGGCCCTCCCAGGTCCACAGATGTGGGGGGAATGTGTCCAGATGTGTCCACCAGGTGAGGCTGGTCATGGCCACTGAGAGTTTTTAGTACAGCTGGTAAATTGTGTGAGGTGATTGAAGTGATGCAACTGGGCAATCTTTCTCTGTATTGCAGCTGGTGAACTTCAAGTTACAGCAGGCTCTGGGAAAAGGATGGTTTTCTTCTTATGGTTCCTCAAATAAAGCTTCAAAGACCCTCATGGTCTAAAGTTCCCTGAGCTTCAGCTCTGATCCAGGGAGGAAGGTGACATCATTATTTGAGCCTTTGATACTCTTCACTGTTCTTTTTGTGGTGACCTCTTACAAAGAGCAGCTATCCATAGCAGAATCCTTCAACATAATTTATCAGAATGGCTGCAAGGATGCTCAAAGGCTTTTGTCCACAGTCTATATTGAATTTCTTAAGCTTATTTCTTGAGATTTACTGGGTAATTTGCCGAGAGGAAAAAATAGCATTGACAGCCCCCAAAACTGCCCACGTATGCCCTACAAAGGTGTTACCCATACAGATGGAGCAGCTCCCTTCCCTTCCTTCAGTGCTCTTACCTGCACACTGATGATGTGTTAGAGCATGGGGCAAATTCATCCCTCACCATGGCTGCCTCAGTTTCTCTGCGTGTCCACATAGGTATTTTTGCATGGATTAAATTTGATGGACATCTGTGAAATATTCATCATAATTATTATAACTAAAAAGCTGCTGGTTAAAACAAAACAGACAGCTCAAAATCTGTTGCAGTTTTTTGTATTTCGTTTCCCCCTCCACCCCCATCTCTCTCTGAGCTGTGAATAGGAGTCTTGGGTAGCACGAACTGAGAGGTGTTTGAAATGCAACATTCTCCATCCTTCTGAGTCATTGCTAGCCATCAGATGCTTTTTTGAACACTTGTTTTCATTGCTATACTTTGAAATCAAATATGGCCTCATGTTATATTCTTATTAAAAACCCATCCCTTTTAAAAACCTAAAACCAAGCTCTTCCCTCTTTATTGCAGACAAGTAATTTTAAAAACAAAATCTGGGTACGTAAAATGAAGCACCTGTTTCCATTTCTCTAAAACAAGCCTGGCAACAGATCTACTGTTTTACAGCTATAAACAGAAATTGATACATTTTTCATCTGTGTTTGAATGAAGCAGCGGAATCATAGAATGAGTTGGAAAGGACCTTAAAAAACATCTTATTCTAGCCTCTGCCATAGAATGGGTTGGACAGGACTTTAAAAAACATCTTATTCTAACCTCTGCTATAGAATGGGTTGGAAGGGACCTTAAAAGGCATCTTATTCTAGCCTCTGCCATTTTATTCTAGCTAGATGCTCAGAGAGTGCTAGCGTTTTGCATACCTCCAGTTTAATCTCAAGTGTTTCCTGTATTCTGGTGATTTCACGAGTGCTGCCTTCACACAAAGCTCTCCTGTACAGGTGCCAGCCCATTCCCAAGTATTGTCACCAAACCGTGGTGCACTGACTGAAGGGTGTGGCTGTGAGGATCAAATAGTGCAGGCGCAGTAACCAAGCCATGAGGGTCCTTTGATCACATTTTACCTGTTCTCTGGCAGCGCTGCACAGCTGGAGGCAGGGAATGCCACAGGGACCGTGGCACCGTGCTGGTGGCTCGGCCTCACGGACACCGCCACTGACAGTGGGCCGGGCTTACCAGGCTGCGCATCCACAGCGGCTGGGCCATACAGGTGTGCCAACCTGCCACACACAGACGCAGCCCCGGGACAACCTGAACTTCTCTGGTTTTGGGAGCGAGCCCCGTTCCCAGGTCTCTGGGCACAGACACCCGTGCCGTGCCACGCCGTGCCGATCCCGGCCCCCTCGGCCCCTCGCAGCCGCCGGACTACATCTCCCAGGATGCAGCGCGGCGCAGGTACCTCTAACGCCCCCTGGCGGCAGCACGGGGCTCTCCACAGGCGCGGCGGGCGGGCTGAGGCGAGCGGAGCTCGGGCGGCGTCGAGTGGGGCGCGGGGCGCGGGCTGGAGCCGCTGCCCACCGGCCCCAGAGCCGGCGAGGGCTGCGGGAAGTGTTAGTGCGAGCTCGCCCGTGCGAGGAGCCGCGCCGCAACCATGGGGAACCGCGGGATGGAGGATCTCATCCCGCTGGTCAACCGGCTGCAGGACGCCTTCGCCGCCATCGGGCAGAACGCCAACCTCGACCTGCCGCAGATCGCCGTGGTGGGGGGGCAGAGCGCCGGCAAGAGCTCCGTGTTGGAGAATTTCGTCGGGAGGTGAGCAGGGGGTGTCCCCGCGGGCGCGGGCAGAGCTGCCGCATGGTCAGCGCGGTGCGGGGGCAGCGCCGCGGGGTCCGCGGGCGGCGCGGTGCGGGAGCAGCGCCGGCAGAGGCTCCGCACGGGCAGCGCGGTGCGGGAACGGGCGCAGGGGCGGTGCGGGCACTCTGAACGCGGTGCGGGCACAGCGCGGAGCGGGGACAGCGCTCCGCTCGCAGCTCCTCCGCTCCGCTCGGCGCGTGTGTGTGCGCGGGCAGCGCTGCAGGACGCCCGGGCGCTGCGGTGCAGGGGTACGGGGAAGGAGGGAGGGCTCCCCGCCTGGGGACGTTCCGCAGCGGGGTCCCCGCCACTGCCGCACCTTGGCGGCCGGTGGAAGCCCCCCCTTGTCCTGGCTGTTACATAACGGAGGGGGCTGAAGGGGCTGTGGGGGCCGGCCCCATCCATGCCCCGCTCGGTGCGGGGCTCAGAGATGGATGTCGCTGCGGGGGGGTGATGCGGAGGGTGTTTAAGTTTAATCTGCTCCGTCCCCCTCCCCCAGCCCAGGCTCGCTGTCCTCCATAGCGGATGCCATGTCAGGAGCTGCGGGGAGGCTATAGGAAGGACGGGGTTATAGCTCTCCTATATGCTCAAATCCCCGGGTGCTACCATTTTGTGACAGGCAATATACTGATGCCTTCCCTTCATGTGACCTTCGCATTCATCATCTGCAACTTGAGTAAATTGCAGACCGCGCTGCTTGGGTATCTGCTCCAGTGCAGACACACAACACCTGGGGCGTGGGGGGGGGCTGTTCCTCGCCTTTTTCCTTGCTAATTAATTGTATTAAGTTATATACAGGTTTTAGTTATGAAGGTGTTTTTTATGCTATAAGGAGCACGCAGGTTCCTGGTGACTTGCCTTAATAGCAGTGACTGCTGATACCTGGTCAGATGCTTGCGTGGGTTTTTCTCTTTCAGCAAACTGCATTTGTGACAACATCTACTGGATCTCATTTCCCTACATTTCCCTACCCCCACTTTTTCTTTTAAGCTGTTTGCTGTTGGATGGCTTATAGAGCTTTTCCACTGTCAGAAGGGTCTGTGGCGTGGATTAACTGTTTGTTTAGCTGCAAGTAGCCTCAAATTCTGGACCTGTGCAAGGGTATCTTTGAGGAGTGAGTGCTGGGTATACTAGGAGGAAGGCTCAGGGGTTGTATCAAAGAAAGCATGGTCAAAGTAAAAATTCTTCTTCTCTGCCATAGATCAAAGAGTTTTGAAAAAATAAGAATATAAAATTTAAAGAGTTTGGTATCTCTTCTAGCTAACTTCCAAAGGTCCATGCAGTGTACCCCCTAGAGATGCTGGGATCTCCTGCCAAAGGCAGGACATTGCAAAAATACATTCTACTAAGCCTCAGGTCATAGTCCAGGATCCACTTGTTTGTTTATAGTCACAGAAAAAAAATAAAAATTCCTGCCACCCAAGTGAAAAACTTGCTGGGCTGTGGCTTTCGAAGAAGGGGAAAATGGATCTTCTTCAATCTTTGAGCAAAATGGGTTCACCTGTTGGCTCTGCTGTTTTCATGCTTTCTAAGTATTGGCAGTCAAACCTCGTAAATCCTTTTTAGAGGATCTGTGCAGGCAGTGCTGCAGTGGTGTCGTAGATAATGTAGGGCTGCTGGGCCAGAGGGGGATTTGTTGGAGGAAGGACAGTCGGTGTATTGGGGTAAACTGCTCCTCTCCTTTAGACCAACCACACAAGAGGATTTACTAATCCTTGGTGCATCTTCACTGGCACCAATTTAGAACCAGGGGTTTTATCTGCTTGGTGGAAAATATATGAATTCAATTATCTTCTGTCTGTTTCTGATGACTCCTGTCACAAGAGAACTTATGACCTCACCGTGTCCCATCAGCTGTCTCTCTAGCAGCAAGTTCTAGTGCTGTGGCTTTTAGAAAATGAAATAATTAAGGGTCCCCTGAGCAGGAGCTGAGAGCTGTCTGTAGAAAAGCATTTAGAGGAAATAATTGGAGGGGAAATGGAAAATGTCAGTGTGAAGAGGTCTTTCTCCATTTGATACCCCTGAGTGCTGGCTGGTTTAGACTGGTAACTTGAGACCTCTTACCACAGAATGTATGTGTATATGCTGCAAATCCCAATCCTGTTAAAATTGTGTTGGGGCCCTGCTGTAATGTATAGTCTCTTTTCTTTCTGTGTGGGTATTGGAAACCATGATAAGGAGCTATGGAAATAGTATCCAGAATGAGCATGGTTCTTCAGTGTGATTGTGACAAGGGCTGTTTTCTTGTCTGAACAGTCGTAAGAAGAAATTGTGTGTAGACCTACTGTGTACAAATACAATTATTGCTGTAGTGTGGACATGACATATGTCACTGCTCCTGCTTGATACCAGGATGGTGGTGCAGCTATTGCTCAGCAGCTGCTCGCTGCACAGGGAATGTGAGTGCTGCTGAGTTTCTCTCTGAATGGATGGAAATCTGTGCAAGAACAAATGCTGATGTGGTTGGTACTGGCTGATGGGCATGATGCAGACACTTCAGCACAGGGGCTGGGGGCCCTAGCAGGGCTGGTTTCACTGCTCAGGACCTGTGGGGCTCCTTTCAATTTATCATCAAATCACGTTTCCCTACCAGGACACTTGCCCCCTGCCAGACCTGTGTTGTGGCTGTGCAGGGCTTCAGTCCAGGGCTGCTGCAGGCACCTCGCAGTAGCACAGTCCCACACTCAGTGGCAATCTACAAGCAGGGAGGGAGGAGTGATCCTGCCTGCAATCAGTGTTTAGTTACATGTCTTACCAAACGAATATTTTTCTCCTCCTGAATTCGCTGGCTTAGTAGTTGCTGCTAATTGCGTTTTCAGTGACACTTACTCTGCTGTTAACAGATTATCCAACAGTGCAGAGCTTGTATTTATAATACCAGATGTCAGTGTGGCTGCTATGTGTGCTTTTGCTGCTGGAGTCTCAGCGTGGTGGCTCGGATACCGGCTGGTGGTGATAAAATTGCTGAAGAAACAAGAAGCCATGTAGAAGCCAGACAGGTGACACATCTGTCCACAGACTGGTTTGTCCTGGGCGCCAGAACTGCGAGGAAGGTTAATTGGGTGAGCTCCAGGCATTTCCTGTTGGTGTGGTTATAAGGTTGAAGGATAACTCAGGTTGGAAGGGACCTCAGTGATCATTTAGTCCCTTCTTAAGGTGTTGTTACTTCCCTGCAGCCTCCTTTTCTAAATAAATTGGTCTTGGAGCAGGCAACTGTACCAGCAAAATTGGTCTGATTAAAAGAACAAAGCATGTGGTATGTGCTAATTTGACTTAAGAGCCCAAATGACTGAGGAGGTTGTACGAGACAGCCCACAAGGCTGTTTGTATAATCATCCCTGTTCATGCCACTCTTACTTTACCATGTGAAAATAACAAATATGCTTTCTTTAAATCTTATGATCTCAGAGCAGTGTTATGCAAATCTTTGGGTTTCTGGGAGTATTACTGTTACCTGTGCTTTACAAACAGGAGAACTGGAAGCCCTGGGCTGTGTTCAGCTGGTTCCTGGCATGGCTGTGCCTCTGATCCAAGGCAGGGGTGCTGCCCAGCCCTGCTGGGACAGCTGCATTGCTCTTCATGGGGAAAACAAGGCACCTCTGACTTCTCCAGAACAGATGGTTTCAGGGGGCTGCTGAAGAGGCAGTGACTAAGGGCTGGGAACAGTGGGTGGAAGGACTTGAATGGAGATGAAACCATCTTGTTTATGATCAAGGGACTTAAGCAGTGCCAAACTTGTGCAAAGTGAATCAATGTTTACTTGACCCCAGACCCGAGCTGGGATCTGGTACCCCATAAGCATCTTCTCTTGGAAGCTGTGCACCCAAACCAGGGGTACTTAGCAGTCTGTCACCAAATTCTGATGGTATATGCTGAATTCCCTGATATTTTTGTGTTGCCTGGAAGGAATCAGGAGACCGGTGTGGGCCTAAACTCAACCATGTTAGGCTAACCTTGCCTCTCCTAGCACAATGAAATTTCCACATGAGTAAAAGAGCAGTGAAAATGCAGCACTGCAATGCCTGTGGCAGTCAAAAGGCTAAATACTCATTAGGCATAGCTGCAGTAATTGCTGTGACAAAATCAAGCATGGGCCTGGCAGCAAGTGTCTCTTTGCCTTTCTATGTCCCATACTGGTGATGCAAAGCTAGATCCTGAAGCCACAGGGTTTAGTTTAGCTTCAGGTATAACTCTGAGGAAGAACTTAATACCTTCCACAATCATTTAGAGATAATTACACCCCCAAGATATGATGAGGGAATGCTTTCCTTGATAACGAATACTTTGCTTTGTTATGGAAAGCTTCCCCAGCAAAATACCTTCAGAGATCAACAGCAGTGTTTAGCAGCTATGCAGAAGTGAAGGATCCTAAAGGGATGCATAAAGATATCCAGATACTTGGCCTCTTCCTGCAGGAAAACTGTTTTGTTGATGATCTTTGTACTTTTAAGTTGCTCAGGCTTCTGCTGCAGTATGTGGTTTATGAGCTTGAGTGTTGAGGACTGAGATTTCCAATCTTGTAAAATAGCTACATTATGTATAGATTGGGGATGTCTGTTGTACTGGGCAATGCTGAGCATCACTGCAGTACTTCAGGAGCAGATTTAAATTTAAACAAGAAGATACAGTCATGTGCTTTGACCACAAAAGAGATTCTTAAGAGTGATTCTTCTAAATTTTTGAGGTTTGTGATTTGAGATGTGTGCTGGCAGAGAGATGATTAATTGCAAATCATGAACCTTTAATTGTTGTATGATAAATACATCTGTGAGCCAGTCAAATCCTGTTGTCTATTTGCAGCTTAAAAACACAAGCACTGCTTGGGAACTGACTTATTCAGGGTTGCAGTGATGGTGCAAGAGCCAGGAGTAGGATTCTGCTGCTTAGAGAAATAAACTATGGTCAGGTAACTCCTTCAAATGGCAGCCAGTCTTTGGTCTCCAGTGAAGAAAATGCCTATTTTCATCTTGGATTAATTGGGGAAGGAAGAAAATATGGAGCACTGGGGGAAATGGGTAAGGTGTTACAGCAGACCCCAAGATAAAATAATTTAACTTAAGAGAAATCTGTAGGGCTCTGAGCAAACACTTGTGGGAGGAGGACTGCTAGAAGAAGATACATAATTAAGTTAAAACATAACATAACATGGATGGCTGTGAGAGAAAACCCCATGAATCTCAGTGTTCATAGATGCAGCAGCAGTGTCTGCCTGTGTTTGTTGTCAACTTGTTTTAATCCTATTGGGGTTGGCTCAACTAAGTACAAGTCTAATATTTTTTCTACTTCCTGCAGCAGTTACATGTTCTCTGCAGATCTTTCTAGCTGTATCTTTCAGATTAGCTCTTTAGTGATGATCTTGTGCTTCTGATAACTGCCCACTAGCCTTATATTCTCTAGAAGAAGGGATCTTTATGGCATGTCTCAGATCATATCAGAATTTACCTAGGGAAGGGAAACCAGCTGCAATCCAGTGGGGAAGGTGGTGCTCAGTGTGGTGCAAGTTGGTGTTTGGACCTACTGGTGTGTGAAAATGCCAGGTTGCCTTGTCATTGCTGGAATTCATCACCTGACAGCTGACAGATCAGGGACACTGCATTTCCTTGTGGGCTCTTCCTTGTTAGCATGATAATCCTCAAGTTGAGAGTCTTAGAACATCTTGAGCTTTTTTTATTAATTCTTACTGTACTTTGTGATAAATACATGTGGAATTTTTGCGTGTTTCCTCAATGAACAGGATGCAGTGATACAAAGTTGTAAAGAGGGAACAAAACCAGTGGGAAAAGGAGTCAGAAGTTCCCAAAACCTAAACTGTCAGCTGCTCCTGTTTTTTAAAACTTGGTGTGCTTATCACACAGTGAAAAATCCTTAATAAAACCAGGCAAAGCAAAGATGACCTACTGTTTTTAAAGGGTACTGATTGTTTTCAGAAGCCATTCAATACCTATCTGGGAATACCAAGCCAAGTCCTTGACCCTGACTTTTCCAGATGCTCAGAGCAGGCAGAACCCTGCTAGACTTAAACAGAAGGAGTGGGAGTCTGTCTGCAACACCTCCTATCTGAGGCAGCTTCTGAAAATGTTATTCTAAGGCAGGAAGTTCATCCCCTTCCTGATCTGGTGAATTCCTGAATGTCCCTACTTTGTACTCCAGGTTTGAGTCTGTCTGTACAAGCATGAATAAAAATTCTGAATAAGATTTTTTTAGGATGAATCTTATTGAGGAGAAATGGAAGCAACTTAAAACTTAGCATAAGTTAATTAAGAAAACAGTTCTTGCTGTGTTCTAGCTGCTGGGGTGAAACTTATTATGATGCCTTGAGCAGTGAATTTATTGGACAAGAACAAACCATGTGTGCTCCACCCATGTGAGCCAGTACTTAGCTTTTTGTTTCAGGCAGTGCATGAGTACCAAAACCAGAAGAGTTAGTGAAGGGGTGGCAGGCAGTCATCTAGAAGCATATGGTGTTCAGCCTATGTGCCCAATGTAAAATTGGTTTTGAGGCGGTGTCTGTGAAAGGAGATTTACTGATAATGTGCAGGGTAAACCCACTTCCTTGATATGCCACTAAAAAAACCACCCCAAAAACTTTGGGTGTAATACTTTCCTCCTTCTTGGACTCACAGATCTGTAACCATATGAGTCAGAGTACTGCTAGTTGGGAGGAGAGACTAAATTAAATCTGGTCCAAAAAAAACTAAACCCCAAACCCAGAAGTCTAGTCATGCATGGTGGGAAAAATAGCTTACTAGTGGGACAATTTCTCCTTCCACTTGAAGTTTCCTCTTCCTGGCCTCTGGGCTGGTTTTGCACCTTCTGATAGAGAGTGGAATCTCATGGTTAAGGAATATTGTCTCTTATTACAGGCAAATGGGCATGTTCAGCCTTGAGGTAGAATTCTGTTCTTTGCTCTGAAGGTAAATTCTTAGTGATTTTTATACCTTTTTCTCCATCCTTTGAGGCTGTTGGTGTCTCCCATGACATGTAGGTGTATATCACTAATGGACACTTGAACACTGGACAACTTTAAGCATAAAGTGATACACTGTTTGTCTTAACAATAAATGAAAAAAAACTCTGTAAAGTTGGCACTGCAGTGTCTGTCTGAGCCCTTGCAGAGGCTTGCCTTCTCTCTAGAAGTGTTGTGCCAAGAACTTTAATTCTTCATTTGCAGCAAGTATTTTGCAGGTTACTTAGGTCTGCTCTGCAGAGGTTGGGTCTGGTGCAGCCACCTTTGGCTGCTGGCATAGATCAGGTGCAGGATTTGAGGAGTGAGGGTGTTCTTAGAAAGCACTGGAGATGAGAGACTGTCCTACATGGCCTGGTAGCACTTGAATTTTTGAGCATGGTGTTTCAGGGCAGGGATGGGTAGCCCAGCTCTACAGAGGAGTGAGCCCAGGGTTTTGTACCTAGGGACTTTCAGCACTTGCATGTTCTGGTCAGGTTTGGAGGTGGTCAGCCTGCAAGCAGGTACTGATTCTGGAAAAACTGCAAAAAAGTTATTTCTCTTAATTTACATTTATCTGTGATCCATCTAAAGCACACATCATGCCTATTTTGGGGTGACTTGATGGAGTTTAGCAATGCAAACTGGAGAACTAACTACTATAGATACTGGGTTAGCTACAAAGAGAGGGCTGAGAACATTTCGGTGTTTACTGACAAGCAGGCAAGACTGCATCAAAACACTGATGGGCAATTTAAAGTTAAATATTTAAACAAATATTCCAGGTGACTCATTGATACTTTGTAGTTAGGTCCAGCTTTGTTTTCAAAGTCCATTAGTAAATATTTTAATAACAGCTGAATAAAAAGTGGCTCCACAGTTTTCTTAAGCTGTCTTATGTCAATGGGCAGACAGGACAATTAAGTTGCTGGCATTTGCTTCCTTTGTGACCTTCAGGTTTGTCACAGCTCCGAGCCTGCTGCTGACTGTAGTAGATAACTGCTTTGCTTTCCTTCAAGACACAGTACAGGAATAATGAGCCCTGAGTCTGAAATCTAACAGTGTCTCTGTTTTCTCCAGAGCATCTGACATGGAAAGTTTTGGCAGACCCTGCCATGACCAAATGGAAGTGAGATGGTCCCTGGTTTGTAGCTTCTTGCAATTCAGCATAACATGCTTTTGGGAGCTTCTTGGAAGCAGACGTTATGCAAGCTCCTCAAGCTGTGTCTTGCTGACTGGAAGCAAACTTGCCAGCTTCTGCCATTTTTCTGCAAGTCTTGTGACTTGTGTGGCTTTTCTTAGAGCCCTGGCCACAGCAATTGAGCGAACAGAAGAGCAGTGTAGCTTTTGTATTGAAAACAGCAATTTCTAACATGGAGGTTCGAGGGTATTTTTTTTCTCTAAAAGATGCTGTTTCCCTAAATGCTTCTGGAGACAAGTATAAAGACTCTCAAAGCTTCTAAGACCTGCATTGTCATCTCTTCCCTTCCTAAAAATCAGGGCTTAGTCTCAAAACTATAAGCTCTGCTGAAATACTCGTGTTGCAGTGGCAATGAACAATAAATGAGGTTTGGAATAAACCCAGTACCTCACTTGTGACGGAAATGGGAATTGAACTGGAGTCTCTGGGGCTGAAAATACTATTTTAATAATGTATTGCCTCAACAGTCTCCTTTAACTCTCCCTTTCCTGTTTCTTATGGCTTTAGGCTGCGTTGTTGCAGCCGTGTGGAAGAGTGAAGAGTTAATACAACCATAACAGACATGGTAAGTGCTGGGCTCCTGTCTGACTGCTCAGACTGTCATTTTGGGGCTGGGAAACACTCTTGCTGCAAGAGGGGCCAGTGTAGTATATGTGATGCCTAAGAGAGGACACAGCCAGTGTTAAACTGATACTGCTGTGGATTTTGGCTGCAAAGCCAGGCAGTGTTGCTGTAATGCTGGATAAAAGCTGATCATAAATTGCAGCTGTATTTCAGAGTAGTTTTACAGCTGCATTCAGACCCTTTCTCATATCAATAGGCAGAAGTCTACAGAGATGCTGAGCAGTCGGTTCTCAACATCTGCAAATGTTTTCACAGCACAGCTAACTTACCCTGGAGAGCACTAGGAGAAACTACAGTGTTTCCCTTTATTATAAAATTGAGAATGGAGATCCAGTGATGAGGGAGGCGGTGCTGAATTTTTTAGAACAAGGAAAGAGGTACCTAAAGGCAAAAATCTTGAAGTCTTTGTTCAGTTCCTCCTCTTTGTCTTCCTGCCACTCTTACATGTGTAGAGACAGAGTAAGTTACCTAGGATCTGGCTCAGTGCTCTGACAAATTACCAGACTGTTTCAGCCCTGAGAGCTCTTCCTCATCCACATAGTTACAAACCTCTAAAAATGAGGCTTATAATGACTGTCCATTTGCCACCTGCCTTCCAGCACAGGAACAATTCCCTGTCAGCAGGGGAATATGTCTGTTAGTTCAGAATTAAACCAATAAACAGCAAAGCTCTAACCCTCACAGGTTTTATGCTGTTATTTAGCCTCACTGACTTGTTTATGATTTACTCTGAGCTTACACTGCTCTGGGTCATAATGGGACCCCTGGATTCTAATACATGTTAGGTTTTCTCTCTTTCTGGCTGCTGTGATCTCTTGTGTAATCTCTGGCTATTTCTTAAGCTGATTGTGCTTTTACTTTTAATAGAAGCTCCTCTATGAATAGCTGGGAATTGCCTGAGCATGGTGGTGGCCTTGAGAGGAGATCTGTCGCAGTGGGGTTAAAGCCACGGGTGAGGAGGAGGAGGAGGTTGGTACATTC
This sequence comes from Molothrus aeneus, assembly GCF_037042795.1. Lineage (NCBI taxonomy): Eukaryota > Metazoa > Chordata > Aves > Passeriformes > Icteridae > Molothrus > Molothrus aeneus. Next base: position 5,801,604 of record NC_089664.1, on the reverse strand, counting down.
CAAAATGCAGAATAACCTTTAGGGATTGGTGCATGACATGTGTCACACTGCAGAGCTGATGCTGCAGCTCCAGCACTGAAACTCAGGTCACCTCTTCTACATCATGCAGCTCTCAGCAGAGATCCCAGCAATAAACTTCTTCCCTCTGGGCTGTGCTACTTTGATTTGTTCCTGTTCCTAAGAATTACTCTGCTTATGCCTGTTCGTGCAAGATGTGTTTGTTATCTCAGGCCTGCAAACTACCAAGCATCCCAAACTAATTTTGGAGAAAGAGATCCATTTCCTGAATGAATTTGTATAGACTATTGAAGGAATGATGTTTAAGGAATGTTTACTGCAAAAGAATAAGTGAGTTACTGCATTGGCACTTGATACTTTGCCAACTTCTGCTTGGACAAAGTTGAACTCACATTGGACACCTGGAGGGGCAAAAGCAGATGTCTTAGAAATCACTGTATTGGTGGAGTGGAGATACAAGAGAGAGATATTTAGTTAAACCCTTTACTTGTGGAAGATAAGGAAAGGAATGGAAGGCTGTAAGACTGTGGTCTGTCCAAGTCACTACACCACAGTTTTGCTATCAGAATGCCCACTGATAAGGCAACACCTGCTTTGATCTTCCTTTTTTGTTGTTGTTGTTGAATTTAAGTGCAGCCTTTTTGTCACCTCCCATGGTCACTGCCCAAATTTGACTAGAGCAAATGTGCCTTTTGTGCACATGAGAAGTGCTGTTCCACTGGACATTGGAACCAGACAGGAGGTCTGAAGCTCATCTCTTCTGGGACTATTGATCCAATTTTTGTTCTGGTACAGTGGGAAATGGAGATGTTTATGTGGTTTTTTAAGTAGAGTTTAATGCTTCTGACTTTGCTCTGCACTAGAGGTGTTTGCAATCAGTCTGCTGGGTCTTCTTCAAGGGCTTTAAGTGGCAGAGCCTCTGCACCATGTTCCCAGCTTGGGTTGATCCTAATTACAACTGGAGCTGCAGAGGTGCAGTGCATAGCAAGGAGCCTGGCACTGTTCCTGCATACTTCTCCAGGCTGAGCAGAGATGTAAATTGACATCTTAAATTCCCTCTGCAGGACAGCTGTGCACTGTGGGCAGTTTGGTCAGGATGTCTGAGTGCAGCATAACTCTGTTACCCCATGGAATTCTGTCCTTCCTGCCTGGCCTGTTGGAAAGGAAGCAGGCTGCCTCCCCATCCACAACACTCTCTGCCTCTTACCACTGACCTGAGATAAGCTTTGGGGTTCATGCATTCAGCTTTATAAACTCAACACCAATATGCAACACATCTTGGCTTGTTGAGGTACCATCCTTCTTCGTGCAGCTTCTGTTTGGTTTGTGTCTGTGGGCTCATCAAAGTGACTTTGCCTTTCCCAATGAACTCTTTCAGTTGTCTGTACCCTTTAAGGAATTCAGGCTCTGGGCAGCCTGTCTCCTTTGCTAGCACACAGTGCTGTCTGGGAGTGGAGGAAGTGTCATGCTGCAGTGATGAAATGTGCCTCCAGCTACGTTTGTTCTTCTCTTGGGTCTTGCAGCAAATATCAGGACTCCAGAGTTGGAGTTTTGACAAGAAATCTAAGATAATACTTAGCACAAGTATTTGATATCTTTGAATTTGCCATTGTGCCTGGTTTCCTTCTCTGAAGGAGAGAAGGACAAAAAGGGGGATAACCCCCTTTTTTATCCAGAGCCTCCACATGATGAGTAGTGTGAATATTAGTCACTGCTGCACAGTATGATGGTGTCTCTGAGCACAGGAGAGCCTCTACTGCTGGCAGCCTTTAGACTGCCTCTGCTGCTGGGCAGTCTGGACTCAGCTGCAGTCTGGCTCCAGAGATTAAGACACTGGTGGTGGGAAATAGCCAGGTCAGCCTGCTGCTCGTCAGTCTTAGCATCCATTAATCCCGGGTGTTATTGTGGCTGTGCTTTCCCATCAGCCATTCCTGTCCCAGAGTTTTAGTGTACAGCTTGTCCTTTTGTTTTCTCACAGCTCAAGTTGCAGGTGCTGAACAGGTCACGTTTTTCAAGGCTGCAGCCTCCTGTTACAGCAGAGCCAGGGGTTGGGAGCTTTGTTTGTGCCAAAGCAGAGCAGTGTTGCTGCAGTGTTATGACAGATCAGTGCGGCTTGAAAAAGAGGCAAAGATGCTGGCTCATGGGTTTACCTTTCTGGCCTTAAAAAAACCTGTTTCTTCACTATTGTTATAGGGACTGAACTAATTTGATGCCCTGTGGTGTTGCTGCTGTCTGGTATTGTCTTCTTGGGGACTGTCTGGAAATTACAGGGAGATTCTGCAATTGCAGAGTTTCTTGCCAGGGTATATATGCTTTTGAAGTAGCAAAAGGAAAACTTGCTTTTGTGCTGTGATGGTGAAAATTAAGCAAGACAGACATAAAGGTCTGGTTTACAGTTTTTGGGGTGGAGAATGCATCATGCAGTGCAATGTTTCTGGTGTTACTTTTTTTTTTTCCTCACATGAGTAAGACCAGCCTTGTTTCCTTTCTCCTGGGATTGCAATTCTTGAAATCAAAACTGCATTTTCCACAAATGTGTAATCCTTACTGCCACATCCATTCAGGATACACCAGGCTGCTTATTCTCTTGAGTTCCTGATATTGTCATGCAGAATAAGTCCTGTATTATTTTTTACCGTGAATATCCCAAGGCAGCAAACAAAATCCAGGATTTCATTTTCTATTACTCAGAAAATCCTAGAAGAAGCTGCACAGCAGCAGTGCTGCAGTTTTGTGCTGTCTCCAGCCTGTGCTTCCCCAGCTCTGCAGCCTGGAGTCAATGCGGCATTTGCTATAACGGGCAGTGACTTTTTGAGATCAGGCAGTGCACTGTAGGCTGTGCCACTCTCTAAATAATTCTCCACAGTAAAACGCAGAGCTCCAAACAAGAAAATGCCTTTACAGTTTTTTGCCTGCGGAAACACAGAGTAAATTGGCTCACAAGTGCACGTGAGGTGCTGGAGTATTCTGTTTTGATTTCCCATCTGTGTTCTACGTCCTCACGTACTCTGGACTAACCCATCTGCAGGAAGATAGCAGGGAGGGAGCTGGCAGATAACTCAACCCTCAAAATGGAGGAGGAGAAGAATATTCCTGATTAATTCTCTCACAGCAGAGATGAACTGAAGCAAATGACATTTTGGATGAGATGGTCAGGTTTGTATGCTGGGAGTGCCTCTTGTTTCTCCTCCAAACTCTTGACCTGTGATTGTAGACACTTGCTTAAAACCTCAGCAGCTTGGGGCTGATGCCCACCAGTGAGGGATGCAGGAGCTGTGTGGACATCAAACTGATTTGTTTCTATGGAAACAGTAGATTTCACCATGTTTTAGGGAAGTAGGAGGGGAATTATACCCCTGGGCCTGGTTCTGGCTCTCAGATTGGATTGGTTGCTGCACAGCAATTGTAGAGCAGCAGCCCATGAAAGGATTATCTATCAGCCAGTGATCACAATTAGGGAGGGAAGCACGTGGCTCCAATCTGCCCCCATTGTGGGATTCCCAGGGTCACTGCCCTCCATGGCACTTAAAAACAAAGAGTTTAACCTTGGTTACTCATAGCCCCAAAGGAGAGCTGCATTGCAGTGCAGGCAGCTGCACCCAGGCTCCTCAGCTGGGATGGCTGAGGGAATGAGCTCTGCTTGTACCTCACAAGAGCTGAAAACTACTTGTGGTATCTGCAAGGTCTGGGGGAAGCTGAGATTTTTTAGACAAGCTTCAAGTGATGCCTGGTGATGAAGTTATTGTAAGCGCAATTTGTTGTACTGATCTCAGAAAGTCCCAGCACTTGAAGTGCTGTGACTAGGGGTGATGATTTTGAGACCTTTTTTTTAAAAATGAAAGGTAACCTCATGAAACCACAGAAGGAATCAAAACATGAATGTGAACCTCAAACAGGTTCAAGTAAGAGTTTTTACTAAACCCCATATATTCTTAGTGATCTGTAGAACTGAGTCTCTTCAAACTGGCCTGGTGCCCTTGTGCAAGATCCCAGTGCTGGTCCTTCTGAAGGAGTTAACCAACATCTCTGTATTTCAGACACTCTGCTCCTAAAGGCACTTACCTATCCAGGCTCTAGCACTGACTGAGAGGGAGAGCTTGTATTTCTAGATAGAAAGAAGGCAGACCATGGAAAACTGACAGAAAGGGCAATGCCTGTGTGTGTTTGAACCTTTTCCCAAGGTACTCCTTGTTTCCTACAAATGTAGGACAGGAGCTGTGTAACTCTCTGTAATGGGGAGAAATTCTCTTTGCTCAGCTTCTGTTTCCTCTTACTGTATATAGGGACTTCCTATATTCCATGTTATGTAAACTGAGTTAGGGATGAAGGGCAGCTTCCAGCAGAAATTCTTTCTTTATGCTTTGTAATATAGCCAGTAAGTCAATTGGATGGGATAATCCTGGTTATGGATTTGCAGGGGTGCATCAGAAGAATGCAGCAATATCTCTGCTTTACTTTCAGGTCATCTAAAAATATATATATAGACCTTGAAAGTCAGGCCAGACCCTGCTGTAAGGTTTACCAAGCATACAGCTGGGGTGTGCTGGCTTCTTTGGAATTCCTGTAGACATACAGCAGCAGAAATGCCTGGGGCAGACTCATGGCTATGCCAGTTTAGTCTGCACGCTGGCAGGCCCTCAGGCCATTGACTAGAAGAGTAAGATTGCCTGTGACTTCCTTGGAAGTCCCTTGCCCTGTGGAAGCAGGGCAGCCAGGAGGGCTCTGTGGTTGTGCATTTGATGTGAAGTGGTGCACAGCAGCTCCAGCACAGCCATGACTTGGCATGATGCACACAGCTGTCTTCCAGATTTTGATGTATCCTGAAGCTAGTGGAGTGTGAAACAGAAAAATTAGCCCAAAGGATTCAAATTAAAATAAACAATAGCAAAACTTATCCTACTGCTTCCAGCAACGTGCATAGAGGCATGTACAGGAGAGGGGCTGAGATGCAGAGAAAGGAGAGGTGGATGTGGAAAGAGTGGATTAAAGAGGCCCCAACTGCTATGGATGGCTCCTGGGAACCAGTCTGTGCAGTGAGAGATAAGCCAGAAAAGCAGAATTTAGTGCACTTGGGGAGGGGTGGGGGAGAGAGCTGTTTCCAAGTGAGCATTCATGTAAAAATTGCTGTGTGCTTTCCTTCTGGCTTTAGCAGTGCTAAGGAAGGTGCTGCAGGCAGGAGACTGAACACAGCCACTGCAGCTCAAGTATCAGTTATGTGAGAGAACATTGCCCCAGGGTGTTCCTCTCTCATTGTCTGAGCCCCCTCAGCCCACACTTGGCTCAACAAACACATTCTGAGTGGGCAAAACACGTTTTTGATTAACACTTTTGATGTTCAAGGCTTGTAGGTGCTCCCAGAGGCATGAGAGCACATGAATATGACAATGCCTCCAGTAACAAAAATCTTTCTCCTGTTCTGTAAGAAAGATCTGGGCACTCCCAAAAATTACCCAGACAAAGTACTGGACACTGTCATCTCTGTATATGTAAATCAGTGCCCAGTAATTGTGTTGTGTTTCAGGGTGAGGAGACAAGCTGATGATAAAATAGCTAAGATGGAAGCTTGAAATTCAAGCTGTCCCTCTGTGGCACATCATTTACCCCAAATGTCAGTGAAACAAACCTCACCATTATGCCTGTCCACGAGGAACTGGATTTGATTTGCCAAACTCACTGTGTAGGCTTTCAAATGGCCAGACATGCAGCTTTCTATGGAGGTGGATTCTCTTGGAGGGGGCAGTCTCCTGAAAGGTTTCTTGTCTTTTCAGCAGAGACTGTGGTGTGGGGTCATTGTGGTTTTTGAAATGTTGTGTTTTGCAATAGATGTAAGTTTATGACGTGGCTTTGTTGAGTTTATATGTTAACTCCATAAATACACTGTATTTTTCTTATTTTGAACGAAGTGAGAGCACAGTGTGGGAAAAAGATACAGGAGAGCTCCAGAACATGGCATATCCTGGTCATTGGTGAAAGAGCTGCAGGAACCACAGCAAGGGTGATTCTTGTGGTGAGAATCATGTCAGTTCTGGAGCAGGATGTGTTGTGAGCATGTAATACTACTATTGCTACACTTATTACACTGAATTAGCCTAGCTGCTGTCCTTTGATGTTTGGAAACCTCAGTGCCTCAGTCTGCACAAAACCTTGGGCAGAACCTCTTGCTGGCCCTGTGCTGGTATTGGGTGCAGTTCTGCACAAGGGAATAGAACAACTCCAGGCAGACTGGGAGAAGATGCCAACTCCAGAAGTTATTTTCTACTTCATTCTCTACCCTCTCTGACTGGTGTTTGCAAATTATCCAGTATTATGTTACAAATGTGTCCAGCTTATACTGGCATTTGTGTTTTGCCCTGCTTAGGCAGCGCCTGCGAATTTTCTAGGACAGTCCCTGGGAACTCACCTTAAACACAGCAAACTTCCACACTTGAGAGGCTTTTTGGTCCTTTTGCTTACTAACTTGGGGAACTGTACTTGGGAGAAGTGGCCAGGTGTTGGAGAAGCTGGCCTGTTTGAGGGTCAAAATTATTTAACAAAGCAATTGTAAGTGTTCCAAGCCAGCACAATAGTGTTAATCTCCCTCTGCACTATTGTAAATAGGAACTCAAGGTACAAGGCAGTGGGAAGCCTTCTCTTTATTTTTTTTTTGTTTCTCCTAACATGTATATTATGATGACACTCATGAACTATTGCCTGTCTTTATTTTTCACAATTGTTTTCTTGAATAATGAATCATTGTGCACAATAATATTGCCAGTATACTGGAAAATGGTGTACTTACAATAGATCTTTATTTCTATATGTATCCATTGTGTGACCAGTACCAATTGCATCCTAAGAAATTACATTATGCTAAGTGCTTATGGAATTGCTCTTGTTCACTGTGGGTCAGGACTAGGCATACTTGTGCTGTGGGGATTGGCTGATAAATAATGCACATCCTCTGGCTTAAAGTTATCTAAAAGTGCTAACCTTAATGGAAAAAACCATGGCTTAACTAGGAACAAGATTTAGATTATGATTATGAGTCTGTATGACTGGTGTCCAAGTTGATGTGAAGCAGTATGAAAGGAATATGAAAGCTTAGGGCAGAGGAGAACAGCATAGCAGGTTGATGGATGTTTTTGTTCATAATGCACCTGTTTTTGATGCTTGCTGTTCCTCTTGGCCTGTCTGGCATTTTTTTTTTTTTAGTTGAGAAGTGCTTTGGCTTAGTCAAGAGAAGAGCTCACAGAGGCACCAAGTGGAAATTCTGAATCTGCAATGCAGCCCTCTTGGAAACCTGCTGGGTGGCAGAGGAAAGAACAAACTTGTCCTTGTTCTTGCCTCACACCTGAATTATGGAATTGCTTACAAATGTACTTGCATGTTGCTTGAAGGATCAGACCAGGAAGGTGCTCCAAGGGCAGTTCTGCATCTTTCTTCCTTGTAGTAGAACTACATGATGTCTACTGTGAAGGAGCACCAGGAGTCAGTGACCAAAAAGTACAAAGCTCCTGCTGTTTGAGGTGCTTTCTTTAGGAGTCAATATGATTAATAGTAAATATTGTCAGTGTGTGGTTAAAGTGCCCCATAGGTGTCAGCCTGTGTGTTAAGGATTCATTTTGATGTGCTGAAGTAAGAACACGTTTGAAAATACAGGTGCTGTGAGATGAAGTGCTGTTCAGAGAAATGTGCAAGCTGTCCATAGAATGCAGCTTGTGTGAAAATGTCACTGTTGCTGATGGGCACAGTGATCAGAAGAATCATGTGTCAAAGGTACCAATACCTCTGGATTGGCTTGGGATTCTTGTTAAGCACTGTGCCATCATGAGCTAAGCAGGAACTCTTGATCTGGATGTGTGAGAATGATGAATGATCAATTATAAGCCTTGACAGATGAAAATGGTTTGAAGCTTAGGCAGGAGCAGGTCTGAACTGTGTAACCAGACAGTAAAATCCATAGGGACAGAACTGTATTTCTTGTGGTATATTGGCATAGTGCTTTGTGCAGTGCATTTCTGATTGAATTGCTGTCCCCAGGCACCATCAGAACACAGGAAGTTACAAATACTCAAATTAAAATACAAACAGCCATGTGAAATTATGGAGGCTGTGTGAATTTTAATTTTCTGAAGCGAATATAATCCAAACCGGGGATTAATGACATCCCTTAATACCCTGTTTTTCTATAGATGTTTAATAAGAAATCAAATAGAAATTAAATTATCAGATGCTGGTGTTCCCTTCTGTTCTTTGCAACTACTTTTATGTCTTCATAAACTGCTGTTTTGGCTCTTCAATTGAGGCTTTACCTTCTCTGGTGCATTCTAATTCAAAATCTCAAAGGTCTGGCAAACAATTGACTGCAGCTATGCTGTTGGTTTGTCTAGACTAGGCCTAGATTTGTATTTCAGAGCCCTCTCCAAACAGCCTTCCAAGCATTCCAGCTTCTCTGGAGTCAGGGAAAGCAAGGTGTGAGTTCATGTGGACCAAGAGATGGTACCTGGGACTCTGTTCTGGTTCTGACTGCTGAAGAGTTCTGCTGCAACTTCAGTGAAGACAATAATCATGCATGAAAAAGCTATGACTCAAAGTCCTTTCAGAAATACAGATTACCAGTGGATGGAGAAGGTGCAAAACTTGAATTTGCTGGAAGGAGGGAATAAATGATGCTCATATTTGCAGTGGAAGAGACTCTATGGAGAAGCAGTTGCAGCCTGAGCTGATGTGTGGGGATGCCATTCTTGCTGTTCCGTTAGGAAGTTGTGGTTATCACTTCTGATATCATGGCTACAGGGTCAAAAAGAGATTTGCAAACACCAGATTGCTGGAATGAAACAGCACTGTAAATGTTACAGGAATCTCTAAGCCTTGGAGCACAAACCTAAAGCAGTGAGCTGACACTTCTGGCAAAGCATGAAGGGACAGACTGGCTCATGCAATCACTTGTCTTGTACTTATCAGGATTTGAGAGCATTTATTCCAGCAAAGCTGGTGGAGCAGGCACAACATGCCCCTAACAGTCACTGAGATGCTCAAAGAATTGCTTCTCCTCCAGAGATCTCAGTGTCTCATTTCACAGGACAACATCAGATCCAAGTGTTTGACCAAAGGAGTAAACAAGTATTCTTTGGTCTGAGCAAACTGTGTGTGTGTGTGTGTGGACACAAATGTGCCCCTACTGCAGCAAACTAACTCATCTGAGTATCTTTCAATGGACAGTCACATTTTCTTCAGTGTAGCAACAGTGAATAAACACAAGCAACGTGTCTGAAAGTTTCAGTGTGTGCCTCTTCAGGTAATCCCAAGCTTTCCATATGGGTATGTGTCCTACTTTTTTTTGATTGCATCTATCTTTGCTTCCCTTTCCATACAATATATGTTGATTTATACAAGCAGTTTGTCAATTTCCTTTGTTTTATGAATAGTTTGGGCAAAGTATCTTTGATTGATGCTACTTTTAACTTCTAATCCCTTGTATTGTGCAAGTCATTAAATGAATTCTGAAACTTGTTTATAGAGCAGAGGTGGTTTTTTTGGTCACTAATAGCCACTAATAACCTTTCTGTTCTGTAGGATTCTAAGTTACCTAATGCATGAATGCTTTTCGTAGATAGTGTCTGGCTTTAGTTAAAAGCCTCAAACAAACAAACGACAAAACAATTAAGGAAAGCCCAATTCCCAGTGCTCTGATTATAAATGGATTGTTGCATGACATCAAGATTGCTTTAATGTGTTTTCAAGGTCTTTGGATTTTATTTTGGTGTTGCTCTACAGTAGCTGCCTTCCCTTTAATATTTTTTTACTGCATTACAAATGCAGCTTTCAGCCCAAATCTGCACTCTCATGCAGCTCTGCATATGAAAATAGTCATAAGACTGGAGGGGATGCTGTGATTGTGCTTGCCCTGAGGTAGCTAGTCAAGAACATGTGTAAGCACTTCTGAACTGAGCAATGCAAAATACAACAATAAATGCCTTTTCAGGTCATTTCCTTGCCTGAACTCTTTCAGCCTGAGACCTGTTAAAATTTGCATCCTTGGTTCTTTGTGTTGCTTTGGTTTAGAGGAGGAGATCTGTCTCTGGCCAAGAATTTACCTACCTCAATATTCTGTTGTTAATTAAAAAATGAGTGTGAAATACATAGAAATAAGTCTTTCAATAAGTGATGTTTTGGGAAATGTAATTATCTGAGCCTAGTTTTCCAACCTTGATAAAATGCTTGGAATTGCATTGCTAGAACTAATACCTCAGTATCTTGATTCAGAATTTCGAGTCAATAGCTAAGAAAGCTACAAGCAAATTAAGTATTTATATTCCCTGAATACAGCTCTGTCTGTTTTAGCTGCTGCTTTGTGTATTTTCTAGATGAAGCCTAGCCTGGAGGAGTGGCACAGTGTTGTATTCCTGCTTTAAAGCACAGGAAATCAAATGTTGTCGTGCCCTTCTGTGTGTTACAAACAAAGAAACAGAAAAAGGATTTCCCAGTTTTTAAGATAAAGAGTGAAAGAGGAAAACAAGGGGGTTGGTGCCCTCGACCTGAGTAACATAATTCAGGCAGTTGTGTACAGTGGTGTATGTAATGAGGCTCTGCTGTCATGCTGCAGGCTGCCTTGTCTCAGCACTCCAAGCCTTTCTAACATCTTATCTCTGAAGACTTATTCCATCTTTCTTTTTCCTCCCTCAGCCTTACTCTTTTACATCTCCCCTGCTGGAAGTGAATGAGCCATTTTAACCCCTCTGCTCTTGCCTGCCTAGGTCACCTGGTAACCTGGTGGTTTTTACCTGGTGTGTTGCCTTCCTGATTCCAGCTTGGTGCCATCACTTTGGGCTCTTTTGGAGCAATAGCTCTGTGTGTGTAGCTCTTCCTTCAGGCTCTGAAGTGAGCTCAGCCTGCACTGGGCATGTTGTCTGTGCCACACGTGCTCTGTGGTTGTATTTATTTGCAGCAGCAGTTTGTGCACCCTGCAAGAGGGCAGGCAGGGCTCTCCACTCCTCCTGCTCCTCGGCACTCAGCCAGCTCCCCACGGAATTTACTAATCTCTACTTTTTGGTTTCTATCATTTGAAAGGCTTAGCTGGAGCTGGAGGAGGAAGGGGTTTTCCAACAGACTGTAGAGAGAAAGTAAATGAAGAATAGGAAATAACATGGAGACAATGGGATGATACTACATCAGTTGTAGGGTTTTTGTAATAATGCTTTTTGGCTGTGACTCCTGATAGGAGTGTAGAGAAGATTGGAAAGTTGAAGTGCATATACCTCCCAGTACTTTGTGGGTAAGAACACACATTCATTTTCTGATATTAGGGATCAAATTTGCATGTATTTTCACTCCGAACTAGAGCAGCACTAAAGATTCTTGGTTTAGGTGACAAAATCTTCCATATTGATTTGTTGTCTTGTCCTCTAGAGGACTTGGGGTTTTTTCCTTGGAATAGCCTGGGTGCTACTTGAGTTAATAAATAAATTGGATCTTTTTAAAATAATGCTGGAACCCAATGCCATAGGCTTTCTATCTCTTTTTCTCTTGAGATTTTTTTTTTCTTAGTAGCTGTGATAAGGACAGCAGAGAAATTGGGATTTTAACCAAAGCAGAAAGATCCAGGAAAATGTAGTGCAGATCAATAGGATCTTGCTTCCTATTGATTTCATGCTTATAAATGCAAGTGGTCCTTTTTCTACAGTAAAGCAAGATTTGATACTGCAAGTTGGAAACCAATGACTAGAGAACTGTCTTGGTGTGCTGGAAAGGGAATCTGTAGTAATGTGATTCCTTTTTCTCAGGTATAAGTTCAAAATAATTTAGTGGAGCTCAAATGGATTTGCTATGCTAACAACTGATACAGGGATAGGACTTTTCCACATATTAACCACAGACATCCATAGGAATGGAGCTGAGACAGCAGAAAACTGTTAGAATGATGCAGTGTCTCAGAGATTCCAGGGTTAATCCCACTGGAATGGAAAAACTAGAGCTGTGTTATTTGAAAATCAAATGAAAGGTAATCCCCAGTTAACTCTTTATACTTCTGGAAAGTCTAAAATAATGCGAATGAGTTTCAGTCTAATTTTAACTGAAGTTCCATTACTCCTGGCTTAGTAATTAATAGGTGATATTTTTATTTGAGGTGTTAGAGGATATAAAGTGCCTCCTTACACTCATTTCACTTGAACCTAGTCTTCAGTTTTTGATATTACCAAGTTACTCTGACATTCCCACAGATGGGGAATTACTTTTATAGCTGAGAAAATGGAAATAGAGAGAAGCAGAATAACTTGCATAGGGTTACACAGGAAATGATTGGCCAGACCAGGAGCTGAGACAGGGCTGCTCAAGGCCTTGTCTGACACAGAAACTCACTTCTCATCTTCACGGACTTTGTCAGTCTTAAGTTCATGCAGGAGTAAGAGGAATACCTCAAAGTGGAGAGCCCTGGATTTCTCATTCAGCAGAGTCAATAGTTACTCCTGAATCAGCAAAATTATTCCTTGCCACAGTTCTGAAGGGAAGGAGGATTGTCTGCCAGAACCCTGCCAGTGTAGGCAGGGCTTCTTTTAACAGAGAATGCTATGTTCATGCTGTAGGAAACATATTTTGAAGTGATGCTTCTCCCAGTAGGCGAGGAAGCAATTGATTATATTTTCAGAACTGCTCAGTGGCTCTTGAAGAGCCACATGAACAGCCAAGTAGTAGAAAACTAGACCACAAACTAGCAAGGTCATCAGCAGATGCAGTGAGCACGCCTAGCTTTGAATTGAAAAAAAAGGAAAAGCAAAGGAGAACTGGTGGGCTCTGGCTGCTAAGTCAGCATTTGGAGAGTGTTAGTACAAGGCTGCTTTCCCTTGAAATTACTTGGAAGTACACAAAAATTCAGGATTCTTTTAAATATAGAAAGAAATTGCAGCTTTTGCCTTGGCAATACTGATATCTTGATAGTTATAGCCAGGAGAGACCCTGTGTGGAGACATGCCTTTGGCTGCTGGTTATTTTCTCAGTTGTATCACGTGGTGTTTGCACACTGGGACAATGTGGTGTCTTCTCAAGCCTCAAGTGCAGGGTGTGAGTAAATTTGTGTAATTGTTTTTGCCAAAAGGAGGCATGCTAGTTCTTTGGCTCTGTGTCAACTTCTCTTTTCTTTCTGAAAGATGAAAGTGTATTTTTTTCCAAAGTACAGACAGCTGTATTAAATGGGCTTGTTAGCTAACTTGGAACTTCAGCTGAAGGAGCTGGACTGCCACAGACATGATTAGAGGGACTGTGCTGTGAGTATAAACTACTTCAGAACAAGCTCTTGCCCTTCTCAAGGAGAGGCACTTTGTTTTTAGTAAGTTAAACTTTTTTGTGCTCATAGCTGGGACTCCCCCTTAGAGTCCATTTACACTTAATAGAAGCAGAAAAGCTGTAAAAGGGGAAGGAAACAATCACACACTCATCCAAAACTTCCTGTTTCATTGCAGGGACTTTCTGCCACGTGGATCTGGCATCGTAACTAGACGCCCACTGGTCCTTCAGCTGGTCAATGCCAGCACAGGTATGTGAGCTCCCTTCCCCTGTGTGTCCAGCTGGATTGCTGTCCTAGTCAGGAAGTTCTTATTTGATCACCGGAGAAAATAAATAAGGATTTTCCTGAGTAAAAATGACCTGCAGCCTTTTTGCCTGTTTAACATCTAATGCATTAAGTATTGAGAAGCAAAATGCTTCTTAATTTTTTTTCTTTTAATTTATTATTCAAGACTCCATGCACACACATCATAATTTTCCTTTGCCTATGCAACTGTGACTCTCATGAGTAAGACCTAAAAGCCAGAGCACCCTGCTGAAAATATAGTGAATTAAGGGGGTGAAGATGTTGGGCTCAATTGAATTATCTCAGGTGTAGACCACATAAATGTGACTGCAGTAACTACTGTTCCAACCTGCAAACTCTGTGGGAAAGGCTCTTGCCAGACTTCATCCTTACAATTGTGTTTTGTTATGTTGTGCTTTGGGACGTGATGCTTTCATCACACTTCTGAGTGTTTCTCTGGTTTTGGTGACTATTTTTGACTCTGCTTCTGTTTACATAGAATATGGCGAGTTCCTACACTGCAAAGGAAAGAAATTCACTGATTTTGAGGAGGTCCGTTTGGAGATTGAGGCTGAAACAGATCGTGTTACTGGCTCCAACAAAGGGATTTCCCCTGTGCCCATCAATCTCCGAGTCTACTCTCCCCATGGTGAGTCCTAATGCAGAGGGACCAGCTCTTCTAGAAGGCTCTGCACCCCATTGTGAATTGAAAACAAAGTGCTGTCATCCCTTCCTGTTCAGTGTAGCATATGTGGAAGGACTTTGAGGGCACAATTTTCCTGATCAGTGTGAAAACAAGTGATTTAAAGGGGAGGGTGATGAGATCATTGACAATCACAGCAGAAACAACCTGCAACTGGTTCTTACTGACCCATAGCAAGAAAGAAGTAGAAAGCTTTGTGTGCTTTTGTCTGCACATCTCTTATCCCTTACTGGAGTCACTTTAACTACAGGTGGTACTTAAAGACCAGAACATTCCTACCTTAACAACCTCTTGTGCTAACTCCTGTGTCCTGTGTCTAGTCCTGAACCTGACCTTGGTGGATCTGCCGGGTATGACAAAAGTCCCTGTAGGGGATCAGCCCCCTGACATCGAGTTCCAGATCCGAGACATGCTCATGCAGTTTGTCACCAAAGAGAACTGCCTCATCTTAGCAGTATCCCCAGCCAACTCTGATCTGGCCAATTCTGATGCCCTGAAGATTGCAAAGGAGGTGGATCCTCAAGGTAAATGTCTCCTGATTTATCCTGGCATTACTAGACAGTGGCTGGATTTTCATTTGGTTGTGATTAGCCCAGTAGCTCATGTCTATTGTCTTGGGATGTATTTTCACCAGCATTCTTCTAAGAGGTATTAGTGAGTGTTAACAGTTGCTGTAGTAATTTTGTTACTCCCCTTTTGTTCATTTGTCTAAGCCCCATTTCTAGAGAGTTGAAGGATTTTGTTTCCTTTAATCATTTGCATTTGGCCTAGAAAGAACTAGGAAAATATACACTAAAATCCTGTTCTGCTGTGGCATAGCTTGTGCATTCAGCAGGATACAGCTGAGAACTGATCTTGACTTTTGTCTGGTTTGCTCTTGTGGCCTCTTGTACATGATGGGAGCTGTGATATGTGACTTTAAGAGCCCTTGGGTAGCTAAGTTGGGCAATCTGTAACCTCTGTGAACAGAGCAAAATAATACATGAGTCATTTGCTGATCAAGTATGTTTGTGGTTTTTTCCCATAGGCCAACGCACCATTGGGGTCATCACCAAGCTGGATCTTATGGATGAAGGAACTGATGCACGAGATGTGTTAGAAAACAAATTGCTTCCCCTCCGTAGGGGTAGGTTTCCTTGTGCTTTGCCCATGATCTCCTTCCTCTGCTTTCCCTGTGTGAGGTGTCCTGGCCTCATCCTCTTCCTCCCTTCCCTTCTTATAACATTTCTTACAACTTGTGGTTAAACCATCTCTGTTACAACCTAGAAGTGAGAAAAGTTGGGGAACAGGGCTCAGTCATGCTGTTAACAGGAACTTTTTAGGTATTTATACCTTGATATGTTGTCCTAGCAGAAACACACTTATGCTCTTATTTTTACTTTTTCTTTCCTCCTTTCATTAAGGCAAACTGTGAAAGATGTCTAAAACACACCCCTTGCTGCCATAGTGACGGGATTAAATAATTCTGGGCTGTGGTACTTGCTGTGGCCATGGCAAAAGTACCTGTGCTAAGGACTCATAAAAAGAGAGTCTGAAATAAATGAAACTGGAGTGTGCTTTGTGTTAGGGGAACAGTAACAAATAAGCTAATTCTCTGTGCCATACTAATTTTTGTCCTGCATACCAAAATATCAGAACCTGGGCCATTCAAGGAAAGTCTAATTTTAAACTCTTCCAGTTGCCCTAATAATGTGTTACCACTAGAATCCCCCTTTTGTAATGCTGCTGGCTGAGTACCTTCCTTCTCAAGTCTGGGTTTTATTTACATCCTTGCAACCATCTGATCTCTAACCCCACTCTCACAGGTTACATTGGTGTGGTCAACAGAAGTCAGAAGGACATAGATGGCAAGAAGGACATTCAGGCAGCTCTGGCTGCAGAGAGGAAGTTTTTTCTCTCCCACCCAGCCTACAGACACATGGCTGATCGCATGGGAACCCCATTCCTGCAGAAAGTTCTGAACCAGGTACTGTCCACAGTCAGGAACTGCTGCCCATGGTGTCACTGGCTGTGAAACACACTGAGGCCAATAATGGAGCTTGCACCCCAAAGGCAGAGCACTGATTTATCCTTTCACTTTCAGTAGTTGGTTTGTGGTATAATACACTATCAAAATGCAAGGTCTTTCTGACTAAGTTAAAAGATACCTTCTAAATTCTAGTGATCTCTGTACCTAACAATATTTATGTGATACTGACAGTTATTTCCCATCTATTAAGGCTATCTATTTTTCATACAGCAGCAATTTGCTGTTGCTTCCTTCTCTGCTCCCTTGAAATACTCTCTGAAATGGAGAGAGTCTCTTTCCTATTTCTCCTTATTCAAATATTCATCTTCAAACTGGAGTTTCCCACAAAGCTGTGCTTTGTAGAGGCTCTCTTATTAGAGCCTCGTGAATGGTTTTGGCTCCTTCCACCTTAACTTTTCACCCTTTGTTGTTTGAAAAAAGGCTTTGCCACCACATTGGGTGTCAATGGTGTGCTAATCTGAAGGCAGAGTAGTCTTTACCCTCATGTAAAAAGCAAATGCTGATACTTTAATGTGAAGTTTATTCTTGGATTTGAGTCATTTTAGTTTGTGTGGATGGGAGTTTTGCACCATACTAGAAGGTAAACTGAAGGTCAAGAGTAGAGGGGTGCAATAGGCAGGAGCTGGGAAGGGGGAATACCTTCAGCTCATAACTGGTATTTGTCCTAGGATAGACATTTTGTTAGGACCACACAGAAGAATTGAACACAGAGAGGAGCTTTCATCTGTTTTATAGTGTGGAGGCAGCAAACTCTTCCCAGTAACTACCTAGAGGTTTATTGTCCTCTTAAACCTTCTTCTTGTGCAGCAACTGACCAACCACATCCGTGACACGCTGCCAGGGCTGCGGAACAAGCTCCAGAGCCAGCTCCTGTCCATTGAGAAGGAGGTGGAGGAGTACAAGAACTTTCGCCCCGATGACCCTGCTCGCAAGACCAAAGCTCTGCTTCAGTGAGTGGCCTCTGTGTCCCTCCCTGGAAAGGCCTGCTCAGCAATGAGTTCTACTTCATGCTCTTGGTTTTCTTTCAGGATGGTCCAGCAGTTTGCTGTGGACTTTGAGAAACGCATTGAAGGCTCTGGAGACCAAATTGACACCTATGAGCTGTCGGGAGGAGCTCGGATCAACCGCATCTTCCACGAGCGTTTCCCCTTTGAGCTGGTGAAGGTACTGCTTCCCCATGCTGCTGACATACACTTTTTGTTTCCTGTTGTGTGTTACTACTTCTGTCTCTTTACTCACTCCTCTTGCTATATTTCATCAGTGGACTTTCTCTTCATCTGCTTTGTTTAATGGTTTTCCCTTTTATCACCTTTTTTCACTTGTTTGTCTCCTTTATTGGGATCTTCCCATAGTGCTGATTTTCCCCTCTGTCCCTGTTTTTGTGACAGAACTTAACTTCCTCTGTGCTAAATGACAGTGTTTTTTGGACTTGATTCCTAGATGCTAAATTGAGCGTGAAAAATCACTTTAACAGAACCCATGGTAAATCAATGACTGAATGCCCTCACAGATATGTCAAAGCTACTATGACTAAATTTCATGTAGAAGGAATGATGCTGAAACTTGTATTTCTTGATCCTGAGCATCAGACTAGATCTAAAGTTGGACTCATAGATACCTAAGAAGCAGGAAAAAGAATTGTAGGTATACCTGGGATTACTTCTGTCTGACCCCTATCAATGGCCTAGAGGTGGGAATGGTATAGAAACTGTACTCACCTCTTAACAGTGGAAGAGGATTTTTATTGAAATACAGTTTCCTTGGATGGTGAATTACACTAACCTGATCAGGATGGGTTCTGAAAATCTTTTTATAATGTCAGTTGGAACAAACTTAAGAGCAGATCTTTCTGCTTCAATATTTTTTACATTGGCATTCTTTTTTCACATTTGAATAAGATGAGGCCTTTCTAGTGAAATAAATAGCCTTCCTTGTGTTAGATTTACAATTCACACAAAATGTTTTATCCATTTGTGGTGTTCACTGAAAAAGCAGCTGCCAAGATCTCATGCTAAATGTTGTGAGGCAAACCAATTTTCTTTAGAAAGCCATCTAACACTTCAGTCCTAGTGCTTTACCTCAAAGAACCTCCTTAAGAGCAGCTCGGGCATCTGTAAATGGAGGCCCTTAGCTGTTTGTGTGTGTCCAGGGTGTCCTGCTTTGGCCACAGCAGTTTTGTGGCCGGACTCTGTATCCAACACTTGGGCAAATATCTCATGTGTCACATGGTAGTGCTGGCATGGGACCTCTTCTCTTCAAAGTCTGCTGTTCTGCAAATCAGTTTCAGAAAGTTTCTGATGGAATTGTCTCCTGGTGCAGATGGAGTTTGATGAGAAGGAGCTGCGGCGGGAGATCAGCTACGCCATCAAGAACATCCACGGTATCAGGCACGTATCACACACAGGCAGAGCTCTGGCTGAAAAGCCTTGTAAATACTTCTAGACCTTCCAAATGGAGTTGAAGACTTCAGAGGTACGGTAGGTCAGCCAAAGGGAGGGATAAGCTCTGGCTGGAATCTGGGAATAGGGACAATCATTCAAGAGTTTGCTTTCTTTTCCCATGTGGGAGTCACAGAAGCCTACAAGGTAAAAGCCTGGGTGTCTTGACATCTTCTCCATCCTTTTTGGGCCTTTACATAGGAAAGGATAGGAAGAGGGATGCAGCCCCATACTAGTCCTTTGTTTAGTTAAAACTAAAACATTGATTTTCACGCTACCCAGCAGTTAGTTGTTCAAAACAAGTGTTGGTACAGAGCCCCTCCTCCCCTAGAGATTTGAGGGAGCAGTGGTGTGCCTGTCACCAGGGTCCCACTGGCCCCACATAGTTAACAAACAGATCTGTATTCCCTTCAGTGTGAAGGTGAGTTGTCACTGAGACCCTGAGTTGTGCTGCTCTTGGGAACGTGCCCGTTGGAGCCCTTCTGCACACAGGGATGTGAACAAACACTGACCTAGATTTATTTTCATTCCTTTCTCTTGGTCAGCTACCAGCTGAACTTGGTAAAGGGTATCAGCTGTCAGTGTCCCAGCCTTTAAGAAAATCTTCCAGAGAAGGTCTCATCTCTTCCACAGCTCTGAGATGAAGTACACTGTGCAGGGGTCAGCCCCTGCCACCCTTAGGCTGAGGTGAAATGGTGACCTGGCTATGGCTGTCCAGCTAAGATTGATTTTTGCCCTCAGCACCTCCTTCCTTGCAAGTGCCAAGCATCCCTCATTTTTAATGAACTTCAGTCAGGGCTCTTCCAGGGGATGTGACACTTCCCAGCCCAAATGTCCCGGGTTTTGGTGATGGTGGTGCCTGCTCCAAGATGTGTGTGTAACTCTGTGACATTCTCCTTGCCCCTTCTCCCCTTCCTGCCTTGTCTTGTCCCCACCCTGGGTGTTTAGAACCGGTCTCTTCACACCTGACATGGCCTTTGAGACCATTGTGAAAAAGCAGGTGAAGAAGATTAAAGAACCTTGCCTGAAATGCGTGGACATGGTCATTTCGGAGTTAATCAATACTGTTAGACAGTGCACCAAGAAGGTAACCAGAGGCAGCATGGAGTTGGCACCTTCCACCTGCTCGCTGGCTGCGGCGCAGCATCGTGACCTGGGCAGGGACTTGCCTGCAGCCACACTTGGTGTTTTCACCACCTCCTCAGCATGACTAGACCTGAGCAGAGCCAGCCTGGAGCGATCCAGCCAACAAGCCAAACAGAAAGGAAGCCCTGTGGAATGTGTGCTATGGCCCTGCTACCTGAATCTTTTAGAGCTGAGGCATTCTAGAGATGTCCTGGCCACCCCTTTGTCTGTAGCATGACTCCTGGTTCCTTTGAAAACCAAGGGTATTTCTCTATGGCTACATTTTTCTTGAAATTTATTATGTGGGTTTATTTTCCAAGCCAGAGACTGGGATTTAAATTTTGTGCCCTCTGTTCTTGTAGAAGTGAGAGGATTAATCCCAGAATTGCCCTTGGGGGATGTATGGGGCTGAAATTTAGAGCTAGAGCACTTACAGTTGTGGGTTGTATCTCAAGGAAACGTTCCTGTGGTGTTTGGCTTGGTTTCTGGCTGGTTTGGTCCATATCCTGATCTGGAATAGTAGCACATGGCTGAGAAGAAGCAAGTTAGAAATGTTCATCAGCCTCTGGGCTCCATCTGTGCTCTCTCTCAAGAGAGAGGACATCAGGCTTTGCCCTTTGGGATCCATACTGGTATTTTTTGGGGTCGAGGGTGGGAGCCTTGATTCTGCCTTTTGGATGTGGCAGCTTTTGTTTTTGAGGTTGGGGTTGAAAGGGAGCACGATAAGGTGACTTGTGCCATTCTTCTCAGCCATGACTTGCTGCTTCAGGCAGGGCTGGGTGCTGGTGGAAAGACACCTCAGTTAGGACTAGGTGGCACTGGAGACTGGAATCGCCACTGGCTTTTCAGGTGCAGGTAAATGGGCACTGCAGGAGGTTCCCACAGAGTCTGACCCCCCTCTCAGCAAGGGTGGGGACAGGTGCCCAAGTGGTGACACTTGCCATCCTTTGCACAAGTGCCTGGTCCTTAGGGCCAAGAGCCTCTGCAGAAGGACTCAGGTGTGCAGACATTTGCTTTGCCCCCCAGGACAGACTGGGAGAGCAAAGTGGATGCAGTGAGAGGTTGCTCAGGTTTCTAGAGTGCTGGAGGAGCTTCCTTTTTCTGTCCTGCTGTCCTCTCTTGGGGTGTGTGACTGTGGGAAGCACCCAGAAAATTGCCATTAGAGCCTGTTGACAGGTAAGCACAGGCCCTCGGGCTGCCAAGTATCCAGAGTCACCTGCTAACTGGATCAGAAGGGCCCTCCTTTTTCATGCCCTCTGAAGCTTCTTTTGATTTGTTCTCCATCCATCAATTGCTATTCAAAACTGCCCATTGATTCTTTCTCATTGCATCCTTTTTTCTTCAGTTCCAATTTCTTACTTCATTGTTTCTTTTTCATTCCTCTTTTTACTGATAATTTTAGAATAAACCCTCTGTTTTGAAGGCAGCAGTTCCTCAAGTGATCAGGTGGTGGGTACAACAGGGTGGGAAATATGGGAGGAGAAGAGACCAGATGGATGGAGGGGAAATATCACAGATTCAGGAATAAAGGATTCATTTCAGCTTGGATCCTACTGCTAAGGTGTTCATGGTTGACTTCAGTTCTGGTTGCTCTGTGTGTGCTCTAGTAGCCATGGTTACAGTTTTGTTTATGAAGAAACAAAATACTGTCATTCAGGTGATACTCAGGTATTGTAAGGGACTAATTTTTTTTTTAAAAAATCAGACTTCCCCTGAAGTCTGGTGGGGGAGACAGCATAACTTGAGCTTAGCTGGGCAACTGGATTAGTAGGAATCCACTGCTGGGTCAGAGGATGTGAACTGAACTCTGGAAATGCTTCGCTCAAAAGAGGCATTGTTGGCACTCGTAGACAGACCTTTAGGTGAATCCAAATCCTGTAACACATTCCAGCTCTTTGCTGATTAAAAGGCAGAGTGGTTGTACATCCCCTAATACGTGTTGAAGAGTGGTTTAATTCTGGTGTTGCTTGGGGACTTGCAGGTGTTATCCACAGAGATGTGGAAGATGAGGTAAAGGAGTAAATACCTGATTTACATGAAGGGGTGGTTATTTATAGCCATCCCAGGATTTGTTGGTAGCTGCAGGCATCCCAGGTGTGGCTATAAACTGCAGCTTTAGAAAAGCAATATCCCATTCCCATGCCAAGGGGATGTTATTCCCTGAAAGCACTGGATAAGTACTAATGGCCCATGGTAAGACAAGTAACTCAGGTTATGTAACAAAGAGCATCCAGCAGAAGCTCTAAAGTGTTAAAAGAAGTGCTGAAAAACTTTTTTTGGTGCAGTAGTCTTGAATTTGATTGATCTTGGCTATATTTTAGTAACTTTAGTTTCTGTGAACTTTCTGTTCTTTTTGAGTGGAGCCATTGAGAACACAGACCACAAAATATCAGTGGAAATTAATAGCTCCTTATAAATCACAGCAGGCCTATGTTGGGTCTGGTGCTGCAGGTATAATGGATGCTTTGTATAGCTGTGGATGTCCTGTAGCACTTCTGCATTTTCCTAAATACTGGGTGCATCTGTTCTTACTGAGGAAGCTGATGTTGCAGGGAAGGTGGGTGAAATGAAATGATGTTCTGTAAGTGGAGTGGTTTGCTCAAATCCCTGAAACTGGGAGACATCAGTTGAGTTCTGCCAAAACAAGGTGCAAGTGACAGACCTCTGAGGTCTTAGCCTGGCTCCTGTTCAGGCTTCCTGCAGCTGGAATAAGGGAAACTTGGAAGGGAAGATAACTGTGGTGGGAAGGAAAGGGAAATGAGATAAAGAGAAATGATAAATGGTGAACCTCTAGGAAAAGGGACAGTGGCTCACTGACAAGAAGTTGTGTCTTGAAATCCAAAGAAGCTTTCCTTCAGGAAGTGATCACTTGATCCCTGGGGGCTCCATTCATTCATCTGGCTCTTGACAGCTCACCATTTCACTGGCCCAGCTGCTCCTACCTCATTCCCCCTTTGACACTTCCATTTGCCTGTAGACTCTCCTGATACTTGGCAGTGCACAGGCCCCATAGCAATGCTCACCTGGTTCAGTAAACTAATGGAATGAACCAAAATCTCACTTCTCATTTTGCCTTGTGTTTTCTCTCTTCTCCCTCTTCCTTCCTTCTTTCTTCCTCCTTCTGCTCTTTCTCTGCTTTGCTTTCTTCTTCCTCGTTGCTTCCTCCCACCCTTCCCCTGCCATGCAGAACGGGTCTCTTCACGCCTGACCTCGCTTTTGAAGCCATAGTGAAAAAGCAGGTGCAGAAGTTGAAGGAGCCAAGTCTGAAGTGTGTGGATATGGTAGTGAGTGAGCTCACATCCACCATCAGAAAGTGTAGCGAAAAGGTAAAGAAACAAAAAATCGAAGAAAGGTCAATGCCCATCCCCTTCCCACACACTTCCATGCTGTTTCTCCACACACACACACACCCACCAGGAACTCCAGCAAATCTAGAGAGAGAAAATTGATATAGCAATGCATCTAGAGGAGAGCAGCAACCTGCAGGTACAGGAGCAGTTTAAAGGCAGGCCAAGGGGAGTGGGTGACACCTCTTTAGCTGAGCAGTGAGCTGCGACCCAGTGAGTTACTCTGGCATAACCTTTTCCTCTGTTTGGCTCAGTGTGGATCAAACCCTTTGTAAGACCAGTTTGCTGTGCCATTGCCTGCACATTTGGAACTTCTTAGTTGTTATTTTTAGGACCCCCTTAAATCCAGGAACCCTAGAAAAAGATAAAAAGGCAGAAAAAGACCTCCCACCCCCACAGCATGAGTGGTCTGCAATGCATATTGAACCATGGCATCTACAGAACAGCAGCTGATTAAAAGTTTGAGGTGCAAGATGTTCTGCAAGAGACGTTCAGACCTTTGAGAAGAGCTTTTCCAGGCATTACACCCTCTGCATCATTCTCCTGCTGATTTCTCACTCCATGGACTATGCTCAGGGGGAAGTAGTGTGATGCTTTTCCTCGCTTGCTGTGAACCGCAGGAGGTGGAGCCTGAGGGCACCAGCAGGTGGAGAGTGACAGGAAAGGTGTCAAATACTTCTTGGAGGCTGGGGCAGGAGTGGCTTTGATTCCCGGGCTGGTTCCTTCCAGGAGAGGGCACCACATGCCTCCTTAAAAAAAAAGGCAGATGTGGCAATTGGTGTTAAACTTACCAGCGAGGGGCCAGAAACATCTGGCACAACAGAAGTGTGTTCTGGAAACTGAGTTGGAAAGGAATGTTCCATGGGCTATTTTAGGACTTGGAAATTATGGTTTCCTTCTTCCAGGGTTACAGCCAGGCTCACCAGCATTTTGGTGAGCCCTAAATTGGGAAGAAGGGGAAGATAAGAATTGATGTGAGTTCAGAGTGAGAGCAAAAGATGAGTTAATAAGGTCTGGCCCACTTAGAAATGCAGAGCTCATTTCCACCTCTGTAAGAACTCATCTTTGACATGGCCCAAGCTCTGCCCAGTGTATTTCTTGAAGAGTCCTGCTGTTGCCATATTGTGAGGTCTGATGTGAGGCAGAGCAACTCCTTCTCAGCCTGTTTCTAATGTGGATTTTTATTTTGATGGGTGTGATTGCTTACACTGTGTTCTGTATGCAGCTGATGATGTCTGCTCTGGGTGGGGAGAGAGAAGGATGATGAGAAAAAACCCCAGGGGTGTTGATTCTAGTTTCTCTGTTAGACCATGTCATTAGAGTGGCTGGATACCCACTTGCTCTGTGGATTTTTAATCCATGATGTGATGGATGACCCTGTGAGGATATTCCAAGGTGATGCAACCTGGGTAATCCTGTAAGGAAGGTGATAGTGATACTGTAGGAGACTAATGGTGTGGTTAAAGCCAGAGAGGCCAGGGAGGCAGATGTTAGATGTAAATAACTGCCTCAATGAAAACACATAGGATAGTACTGGAAGAAAAAAAGGAAGACTTTAGTAATGTTTTAAGTCAAATGTCTGCATGAAGTGAGAAGGGTTATCTTGCCTGTACCTCCCTCTGAAAGAGTAGAAAGAAAGAAAAGGCCACTTAAGGATTACAGCTGGACTGAGATGGGTTCTGATGCCATAAGGTAGTAACAGCACAGGGACATTAGTTAATTTGCAATATTTATTTTGCATGTTATAGCTCTAACTGCTTGACATGGACAAGAGCATGTGCTATTAGGGGAAGCATCTGGAAAAGGCTACTTTAGGACTGATGCTAATTGTAAGGTAATACCGAGCCTGCCATGTTGTGGACTGATGCTACATCTAAAAAGATGACAAAAACTTTAAATTCACCAGAAGTCCTGCAAGGCTTCTAGAAAGAAAGGCTGCTTGGGCTAACACCTCTTGAATTAGCTTAACAGTCCTGTAGCCTTGGTTTGTTGCTGTCCTGAACTGTTGTGTGTTATTGTTTATGTTCTCTCACAATTATTTCATTTCACCTCAGATGGTGAAGAAATCATTGTATGTACAGTTGATAAAGCTGTATAGATTGAATATTATGAGACTGTCAAAGAACACAGAAGGTGACAAACCCATCTGTGTTACAGTACAGTTTTCCTGTATGAAAAGTTGACCATTTCTTGACTATTAGAGAAAGCTGAGGGCTGAAGAAGACAGCTATTAGCAGCTGTCCTGTGACTGGCTTGATTCTGAGCTTCTCCCTATTGGAGGGTAGCTCCAAAAGCAGCAGAAAGCTGGTATAAGCATGCTCCCTTACATTTAGGAAGATAATGTTCTAGCTAGTGTTTTTCCAAAAGCAGGAACCTTCTGTGCCAGACTGCACTGCAGTGTCTCACAAGTGCAGGAAAGTCTTGCAAGTCAGCAGCCCTTCAGCTGAAGGTTGATCTCTGGTGTGCTGGCAAGGACTCGTAGAATCTGCAAAGAGGGGAACTAAGGAGCATTGGACAAATTGGTTTTCAAAGAGGGCTGTAAGCTTGTATCTTGATTAAACAGGAAAATGATGCTAAAGCAGGATGGAAACACCACAGAGCTGGGACATGATCCCAGGCTCACAGACTTTACCCCTCGAAGGGTCGCCTGCTCTCCTGTCTTTCAGAGTCATGGCATTTCTGGGTGCTGTTTGTCCTGCTGGTGATAACTCCTTGCCCCTCTACACCCTGTTGCATGTTCCTTGGTGGTGTGACATCCTGTGGCTTGTTTATCCTTTTTCCTTGCCCACCCTTGCTGCTCCTGTGCATGCTTGGGGTCAGAAGCTCCTGCATGGGGAACAATGCTGCCAATTTATTTTTGCACATGGATGTTGCTGGACGAGCTGGGTTCTGAATAAACCACTACTTGTTTTGCACTTTGTGTGCATTTGAACTGGTTGGGACTGGGATGGTAGGGGGAGGTTTCATGTGGTTTTTGTTTGACTGTGTTTGTTTGTTGATTTTATTTTTTTAAAATTTGAAGCAAAGAAGCTGAGACTTGCTTGAAGGTTTTCCAACTTCCTGTTTTTTCTGTTTGACATAACTTGCCCATCTATCCTTTGCCAACCCCCCAAAGGAAACAGGAAGCTTTCCCTGTCTGTCTCTGAAGCAACCAGCTGCCTGAACCAAAAGATCATGGAGAACACCCAGTTTTTGCTTTTAAGACAAGGTGGTACTGGGGAACACAAATTCCACTTTTTTCCTGCCTCTGTGGCCTTCAAAAACAAAGTACACATTTAAAAATAGTGTCAGATCTAGTCCAAATTCCAGTTCTAGGCTATTGCAAATTGTTTGACTGCAAGGGAGCTCAAAGGGTTTGAAACTATTTGTTGGCAGATGTTAGGAATATTGGTGGTGGTTAGTGTGGGACCTGGCTTCCAGAAGTGATGCTGCACATTTTGAGACTGTCCTTTGTAGCATGTTATAATTATGTATACAAAAAAAAAAAAAAAAGGACAAACCAGTTTAAGCTGGTTAAGAAGCTTTCATAAATGGGAGGAACAAAACAAATGCAGTACATGTCTAGGGCAAATGAAATACTGTTTGACATCATAGTCAAATTAAAGATAATAGTAAAAAAAACCCAGGGAAAATAGTTTCACAGGGGATATGTGAAGTAGGGAAGAAAGGGATGGATTCTGGATCTGGAGGTTTAATTTCATTTGACTGTGCTGGGCTTGACCTGAGATGCAACAGTTGTTGCTGTAGGAATCACTAGAAGTTTATGACTGTAGGCAAGAAGGCAGGAGCTGTGGAAACCCAGAGGGCTTTAAAGGTGCTGATTCTAGAAATGTAACTCAGGTATTATCTCTATAAATAATCTTCCCTTGAATCACAGCTACCAGAGTCCTCCTGCTTCTCAGTGTGGGCAGGAAAGGATTCACTCCTCAGTAATGTAGCAAAAAGTGTTGTAGATGCAATGTGAGCACAGATCTCAGTTATGTAATCCTGCCCCAGCACAGGTAGAAGCAGCTGGATGCCCAGAGCTCAGTGTTTCTTGGAGACATGAAGGCTTGAGCTGCTCAGATCCTGTGTCTCTGCTTGCAGATGTTGGAGAGAGACAGATGCTTTTGTTTGGTCCCTCAGCAAACAGGGACTGAAATCCACTTCACTTCCTCGAGGTTTTAACAGGTTGTAAGAACAGGCCATTCACCTGCTTAGCTGTTACAGTGAGATGCTGAACATCTAGAGAAACTACTCATTTAAATGGGAATGGAAAAACCCCACAAGCAAGAAGCAGTGCATTTACATCTGGGGTTTGCCAAAAGCCTCATGACAGGAAGAATGTGGTGAGTTTGGAGCAGGTCTCTGGTGAGACAGAAAAGTTGCTGCAAGACTGAAAAGGGCTTTTCTCTAAAGCCCAGAGCAGGCAGAAATTAACTTTGCCTGCAACAGACCTCCAGGAACCTGGAAAAATCTGTCTGCAAGTCCAGCTTTCTAGAACTTCCCTTGAGAATATCTGGTAGCAAGGTGTATGTGTGCATGTGTACATGTGGGGGGCTGCAGCCCCCTTTTTACCTCCCTTTCCCATGTGCACGTGTTTCCTCTCTCCTGCAGCTCAGCCAGTACCCTCACCTGCGGGAGGAGATGGAGAGGATCGTCACCACCCACATCCGGGAGAGAGAGGGCAGGACCAAGGACCAGGTGGGGATCAGGAGTGTGTGTCAGGGGGGAAACTGGCTGGGGGACACCTCTTGAAGATGTCTGAGTTGGGCCTGAGCCAAGGGGTGTCTGGCTGCAGGGGGGATTGGATGAACAATGTGCAGGGCTCTGTGTTCCCTGTCAGCAGGGTCAGTCGCTAACCTCCTGTCTGTGCCTCTCTTTGGCAGGTCATGCTTCTAATAGACATTGAGCTGGCTTACATGAACACAAACCACGAGGATTTCATTGGCTTTGCCAAGTAAGCACCCACCTCCTATTGCCTTCTCTTCTCCATGTGTGTTTCCTGTGGCTCTGTCCTGTAGCTGCTCCAGTGAAGGGGCTGCAGATGCTATTGTCCCAAGAATGGTGCAGCTCTGTTTTTGCTTGTTTTTTCAGTGGCTCTGGATTGCAAGGCTGGGGTGAGAATAGAGATGCCTGGAAGGGGGTGTTACAGGATTAGATTTGTGTCAGAACAAAAAAACTCAGCAGCTATGGAGGGTTAGTGACCCAAATGAGGTTCATGTGGGAGTGAGAAGATGAGTAGTCCAGGCTGAGAGAGCAGATGGCAAAAGATTGGGTTATAAAGGTTTGGAAGCCAGTGCTGGGGGGCCCCAATTGACTGTAGCAGCTATCCAAAGGGAAGGGAATCCAGGTGATCAAGAAGAGCCTTAGAAGTTTTGAATGTCTCTGCTGTTGTTTTCAGTGCTCAGCAGAGGAGCAGCCAGATGAGCAAGAAGAAGGCAGCTGGTAACCAGGTAGGCCAAGTTCCATCTCCTTCACTGCTGCAAGGAGGACATGTTTGCTACCTGGGAGCTACCAGGTGGACAAGTGCTGGCCTGGATGCAGCACTGCTCTAAGTTGTTTTGTTGTGTTGCCTATTTTGTTTGTTTTTAACTCATCAAGCTGTTTATAACTGGAGGATAGTGGTTTAGGCTACCTGCAGTCAGGAAAAATTGAGCATCTGGCAGCAATGGAGGGCAATGGCAGCTTGATAATCAAGATCTGGTCTTGCTTTTCTGGTAGAAATCCCTATTAATTAATGTTCTGTGAATTCCTGTTTGTTCGGCCCCTTCACTAACTTTACCAACTCTCCTGCCAAGGTGAGAGGTACAGAACACCAGGTCTGAACTGTTACAGAATTGTCCTTTCTAGTTGTCTTTCCCATGAGTGGTATCTACTTTCTGAAAAGAGATTTCAAGAGAGTTCATGGGCTCTTTTTCTGAAAAACTTCACTGGAAGTGTATAAATCTCTGTACAGGGAGCTAGAGGGTGATGATAGCCATGGTTGCAGTGGGTATGTATCAGAACACACCCATGAGAGAAGACAGCAGTGGAGGGGAGGACTTCCCTTAATCCTCCAGGAACTGTAAGGAGTGTACACAGAATTAAAAAGAGAATAATGACACTTTGTCCCAGATTTGCTGGGGACATGGCAAGGCTATCTTGGCTAGAAGATCTTGGAAACAAAGCCTTACAAGCAGCTTCATAGAGAATGGAAGCAAATGCTTTTGCTTAGTCTTTTAAAAAGACATTCACTCCTGACATCCATCTTCATAACAGAATGTTGGCCACCTCTCCCTGGACATGACATTGCAGAGTGTTTCAGATTGTTGGCAGGCAGGTGTCCTCAGCAGGTTGGGCTGGCCAGCCAGCCATTTTGGAGCAGCTGTAGGGAATCCCATCCTCTGCAGTCCCTTCCAGTAGAGCTGAGGGTAGAAGAGTGCAAAGGGCAGACTCTGGATCTACCTCTAAAGTGCTTTCGCTTTCCTGTTAGCAGATTTATTTTGGGATGGGGGTTGCTTGTGTTAACACCTGGGGTAAAAGATTTGGTACGAGCCTCCAATTTATTTTATTTTATTTTTGAGCCTCTCTTCTCCTGCTCCAGCTTTCCTGGTAATAATCTCTCCTCTCTTTGCTCCTCTCCTGCTCTCTGCTCTGCTGCTGTTGCTATGGTTCCCCTTTGCAGGATGAGATCCTGGTGAGTAGAAGGCCACTCAGCAGGGTGTGCTAATGAACATTAATGTTGCATCTGGGAAGGCAAAACCAGGGCATAAACACATTATTCCCTTTGCTGCCGAATGGGGAGAGGAGGGCAGCTGGCATTAGACACAGACGAAGCAGAAACGAGGTGGAAAGGTAGTATGGTGAGGAAGAATTCAGAGCTGCGGGTACATCTTCGAGTGGGTGGAGATAAAAAGCAGCAATCCAAGGATGTGTAGTTCTGTTCCACTGCCCCCTCCTGTCCACACGGAGAGTAGGACTAGCTCGAGCTTAGAAGGCAGGAGCTGAACATACCGAGGCTCCTGCATTTGCCTTTACAGAGTAAATTGCCAATTAAATGATCCTGTACCTCCAGGGCAGGTATCCAGGTAGGCCACCTGGGTAGGTTGCTCACACAATGCAACCAACTAATGCACAGTGCAGTCTCATGGTTTTTCCATGCCAGGAAGTTTTCAGCAAGCATATCCATACAACACAGTACAAATAAAGCATGCAGATGTTTCTGGGTGTGAATAGTGCAGTAATAGTAAAAGCTAACGCCTTTAAGCTGATACATACCTGCATTTGATTATGGCACGTGTGGGGTTCTGAACTAGCACTTGGTGAATAGGAGTCCCCAGGAGAGTAATAGCCTCGTTTCTTTACAGACTAAACTTCTAGGAACTTGTCTTGCCCAAAATTAATATGACTGCCCAAATACCTGGGTATGCTGAAGTCCAGGGTACTAATTCCAGATGCACCATTTTGTTCTGTTATCCTTAGTGATTCTTTCACTAAACTCAATTCTTTCTGGGGTGCTTGGTTGTGTACTGAACTAGTTCCCCCTACCCTGAGTTGAGTGAAGCACTCCACACCTGCAGAAAGGTGTGCTGGTGTCCTGGTTTTCTCTAGGTGTGGCCTTTTCTGGGTGTTTTGCTGTGATTTGGTGCTTGTAGGTTGTGCCAGTGTCCAAGGCACTCCTGATGTAGTTCTTTCTGTATCTCTTTCTTCTTGGCAGAGGGTATAATGCACAGCACTGCCAGGTTCCTTCCTGCCTCTTTGTTATACTATTCCTGGCCCTTTTGGGGCAATGACCTCCACTGGCCAGATGAATGGGGGCTCTTCTGGCAGCAGCAGAGAGCATCATGTTCCTTGTCTTTCCATTCTGCTCTGCATGTAGGGCTACCCTTGGATCCCTCCTCTGTCACCTAAGGCCGGGAATGATTGTCCTTGCTAATGCTCACTGCTTCCACCCCCCAGGTGATCCGGAAAGGCTGGCTCACCATCAACAACATTGGGATCATGAAGGGTGGCTCCAAGGAGTATTGGTTTGTCCTGACAGCAGAGAACCTCTCCTGGTACAAGGATGATGAGGTGAGTAGCTCAACTCTGCTGCTTGAGTCTCAGGAATCTGAGGAGGACCAGCACTTCAGGTCACTGGGTATTATGGATGCATCTTGTGAGTGCTGTCTGCAGCTTGTGACAAGCTGAAACTATCCTTGGGCCAGGCTCCCCATGGCCTCAGTACTGCTGAGCATTTCAGAATTGATGT
The DNA here is from genome assembly GCF_037042795.1 of Molothrus aeneus. Lineage (NCBI taxonomy): Eukaryota > Metazoa > Chordata > Aves > Passeriformes > Icteridae > Molothrus > Molothrus aeneus. The sequence goes on along the minus strand of NC_089664.1, from coordinate 5,770,186 downwards.
GAATGTGGCTTGTTTGACGCACAAGGAGTAATATTTATGCTTGAAGTTCTGGCTTGGTGGGAAGTTGACAGGCATTTGAAATGAATTTGACCTTTATTCGTTTTGCTGTGGCAGCTGTGATCATCAAGGGTCTGATGGGTTAGTTCCAAGATTTGGACTTTTAGGCATTTGTGGGGCAGCAGTGAGTTTTCTGAAGGCACGTGGCAGTGATTTCATGCATCTCCTGGTTCCAAGAAAAAAGCTCTCTCAGAGCAAAGCAACAGGAGCTGTGGACCTGAAGCTCTAGCTCCTTCTGACTTCGAGTAAATGAGTTAATCTCACCCAGGTCCAGCTCTTAAACATGCAAAGTAGGAATGTCTTTTTACTGATTCTATATTGAGCATGCCAATATAAAAATAACATATGTATAATGCTGTATTTAAAATTGTTTGAGTTGTAAATGGTCAGAGTTCTGCTGATCAGAAGTACAGTGATGTGTGGAATACCTCTGATAGGAACATGGACCTACTCTGTAGAGTTGCTTGATAATCTTGAATATTTTAGCAATTCTGGCAACATGCTGTGATGTGTTTCTGCTTCACTGGGAATTGTTATAAGCAGACAGAATCGTTCCAAGCTGAAATCACTGTCAACAGCATCTTGTTTCCAATGCAAGACAAAGGTAGATAATTGTCCCTTTTGATTACTTTGAAATAGAAAGAATAGCTGGATGGTTCTGGTAAGGATGTGATTGAAAGGTGTAGTCCCCTCAGTGTGCTGGGAGATGAAAAATGTCTGGTATGATGTAGTGGTAAGCTCTGAGTTGATTAGGGTTTCTGATTTCAAATGAAGAAACTTCTCTGCCTCTTATTGTGGTCTGTGTCCCTCAGGTGTTCTGAGGCACTCACTATTGTGTCTGGGAGCTGCAGCCAGAACTGGATTCTTGTCTAGTTGCTATCAGTGGGCCTGTTTTCTTCTCAGCAGGTAGAAATGATGACAAATACAGTGATGAATCAGCCTCTAAATATTGCTTTCTGTATGGAGATGACTGCTGTGCTGCTATGGATGAGCAGGCAGCAATTTCCTAATTAAAGAACCAGGCATTGAAATGGCTTTCTCTAAATCAGTGTGTCTCTGCTGTAAGACCCCTGCCCTTTGTGTTCAGAGTTGCTTGGGGGGTTTCCCTCTCCTCTGGGCTTCATATGCAGGTCGAGTGGTTATAAACATCAAGTAGTTTAATCAAAGCCAGCTGCTACATCTGTATTACAGAGATGATCAGAATTCCCTGTTCTTCCCCCAGGGAGTGGGAGGGAGGGCGGTCTGCAGTGGGGATGTATAAACTGTTGATAGATTCCAGTTGCCTGGGATGGGGATTGGACCTCCCTCCCCTCCTGAGGGAGGGCAGCCTTGGGGGTTGATAGCAACTGGAGGTCTGCACCATTTCCCTTCTGCAGAGCTGCCTAATGAAAACAGTTCCCTGCCAGCCCCTGTCCCTTAAACACAAGAGAACCAGCACCAATGAGGTCTGAGCAGCCTCTGAGAAAGGATCCTTTGTTTTCAACTGAGTGGGAGCAGGGGGGAAAGGGAAGTGTGTGTTTTATTTGCTTCCTCCCCAAGTTCAACTCCTTGATCACTGGCTGTTGTGAGGGAGAAAGGAAGCAACGTCTGCCTGGACTCAAATATTGAATCAGGCTAAAAGTTGGTGCATTTGACAGGCAGCTGGGAGAGCCTTGGGCGTGGGGATTCCCATCCAAACCTCAGTCCTGCATGGAGCTGACTCAACACCCAAGAGCTGCTCACAGTGCATGGTCCCCTGTCAGATGGGATTTTTCCGTGTCTGTTACAGAGCTCTCCTCCTTCCCCAGTTCGGGAGAGCTCATGTCCTCTTCAGCTCCTGGAACAGTCTCATGTGTTTTTAGAGGTTGTACACCATGGTCTTTCTGTGCTTCAGCTCTGGAAGGAAGGGGGAGGCTGTCTGCCCCACCCTGCAGTTTTGTGGGCTCTCTTGTCTTAGTTCCCCTGTGCTCTGGCTGCTTTCCAGAGGGAACAAGGAGAAAGCTGAATCTGCCTTTTGTGGATGGAAGTGCTGGTAGCAGAGCTGTGGGTGCTGATGGGGGAAGGAGCAGGGTGAGGTGGTGTGTGCTGGGGTGAGGGTGAAGGCTAGGCCAGCACCTCTGGGGCCAGCAGGGCTGGGGACACTGCCTCTCCCTGCCCTGTCCCACAAGCCAAGACCCAGTGTCTGTGGAATGAAGACATCTGGACCCCATTAGTGAAATACCAGTCTTTCCGCAGCACTGGCTTGTTTTTTTCTCTGCCTCTGAAGAAAGGAACTGAAGCTTAAAATGTCTTAAAGGGCCCAGCATTACATGTTAGCAGGGATATATGGCTGTTGATGCTCTGGAGGGGCCTGAAGGAGTGTGCTGGGGAATGGGAGGGGAAGGAAAGAGTGGGCCAAGCGGGGGTGGAAAGTTGGCTCCCCACTCTGCCTTGCTGCCAAGAGCATGTGTGTGTGCTCCTGGGCTCTCTGTTTTTCTTCCTGTCTCCTTTCAATAAGTCAAACACTGGCCCCATGGAGAGTGGCCCCACAGAAAGCTTGGCCTCCCAGGACCTGGCGACCCTCCTGAGGTACCTGCATGTCCTGAACCCTGTGGGATCATGCTGCAGGCCAGCAGTGGGAAGGAGAGGTGGGGAGGAGCCAGCTCTGGCTGCTGGCAGTACAGAGTGAGGTTTCCTTGCTCAGGGAGGCCATAGTATCCCAGTAGAGCAGCAGCACAGCACCAGAGCACATTGGCTGCTCAGCAAACACCACAGTGGACATGATACAAGAATTTGATTTGAATACTCCTCCTGCCCAGATCCCTTATGAAATGCACAGTGCCTGTGACTCTGCAGGGCTTTCTTGCCTGCTGGAAAAGATGGTCTGTGAGCTTGGAGAGAGCTGCTGGTGACAAGGACCTTGTAGGCAGGATGGAATGAGCACTGTGCTCTGTGGTTCCTGCCAGTAAAGCTCACACCCCGCTCTGCAGGGTAACTGTTCCTTCTGGGGTGCCTGTGTGCCACTGTGTGCTGGAGTGTTTGCACAGCTGGGTGGATGGATATATCTGCTGCTTCCTTTGGGAATTTGTGTGAGTGTGCAATACAGATGGAACCTTTTGTCCTTACTCAGGTAAATCATGTACTAGAAATTTGGGTCTTGTGTGAATGGGTGGCTACATTAGAAGAACGACCTTATTGGCTTGGGGGTGTTCACATGTTGCATGCAATGTCACTGCATTTCAGACCTGTGTGTACAAGGAGGGGTGGCTGCAGAGTCTTAGATACTTTAGGTGCATGCAGATGCTTCATATTCCTTACAGATCGTGTTGATTCCTGATGTTGTTGAGCTTCTTCTCTGTCTTCATGCCTTCTCTTTTGCTTGAAACATATTCCTGTCCTGGGGAAGTGACAGGCACTAAATAGCTGTGTATTCTGTACCTGTCAGTGTCCTTTACCCAATTCTAGTTTACAAATAAACACATGGATCAGTAGAGACCATCCCCCCACTGTACACATGCACTTCCCTCCTCTCTGGCCCCTTCCACTCCCCAGTCCATGTTCTTGAGGCCCAGATCAGGTGGTAGAAATCCTTTTTCTTTACTCAAATGGCCCCAGTCATCAGAAGCTTGCTGTGATGAGTTGGCTGCAGTTGAGCTTTTGCATCCAGCTTGCTTTAAAGAGCATAAGAACAGGTCTGCTCTGAGGTGGTTCCTCTCCTGCTTTCATGCTGCTCTCAGGTGCTCTCTGGAAAATGTTCATTTTCTTTACATTCTCTGTGGCGCCTTTTCATTCATGCACTTATCTTTTTTCACAAGTGTATATTTTCTCATAATCTTACTCAGTTTTTATCAGTCCTCATTTATGCATTCACTCATTTTCTCTTCTTTCTCTGGCTGACAAACATCAAAGCAAACACAACATCCAGAGCATCCAAACCTCCAACTTTGAATCCCTTGTGGGTTTTTCTTTGTATTATGACCAATATTCTTTACAGTATGAACTCCCCTTCCTCCAGTCACCTTTCTGTGCTTTAACCTGCCTTCTCAGGTAGCAAAGCACACCACAGTTGTGACTCTGACAGGCCTGTGTGTTTATTTCTGCATTTTATGGCAAAGCTTAGCATGTGAAACACAAGCCATCCTGATCACAGCTACCTTGAGACAAGCACGTGAAACTGAAAGAAATAAGAATGGAATGAGAGAGACAGAGCAGAAGTAAGAGGGTTGTGAGTAAGCTGGTGAAAAGGCAGGTAGAAGTGATGATCAGGCATGCCTCCAAAGGGTTAGACCCTCCCAGGCTGAGAGATGAGCGACCTCTGCATGCAGCCATCCCCAGAGCCCACCCTCTCCAAGCATTCCCTCTGCCGTGCAGGTGTTGCCGTCCCCGTGCAGCACTGGCAGTGTGTGGTGTATCCCAGCACAGCCTAACCAATGTGCAGACTACTGTACAATCTTGTAGTCCTGAACAGGTAGTCTGAACACTGGGCAGACGGAGTGGAGCCTCTGCGATCTGCTCTCCGGCAATCAGCAGCTCGTTAGTCCTCTCCCCTCCCTGCTTTTGGGATGGGGTTGTGCGGGGCAGAGATGGGGTGAACGAAAGTCCAAGTCCTGATTGGAAAAACATCCTCCTCTGGCAGCTGGGGGAGAAGAAATGTTGCTCCTTGCATGTTTCCAATTTGGAGCAAGTCTCCAAGCGCCTTCCTCTTCCAGTGCTGGTGTCAGCCTGGTACCTGGATTCCACCTGGGAGATGCTGCACCTTTTTAGAAAGAGGAAAAAAAAAATTGATTACTGCAGTTTGAGGAGGAAGTCTTGGCTGTCACCCAGGTGTGCAGAACTTGTTGCTTCATTCAATTCCTTCTCTTCCCCATGGAGCTGTGTGGGAGGATCCTCAGGCCCCATGCACCCTCATCTCCTGTCCTGAAGACCAGTGGGTCCAGAGCAAAGCTCAAACAGAACCAGCCTTTGCTTCCAAGCCCTCCAGAAGGTCCTTGGACAGGGTTGCAGAAGGCAACCTTGGCCAGCTGCCCCTGCAGCTCACCTCTGGCTGCTGCAGGAGCAATCCACATCCCTTCTTTCTCTCCCCCCACTACGCCCTGGCATTGCTGAGCCTCCCTCCCTCTTCTGGTTTTTGCTCCCTCCCTTCTTGCTTCCCTTCTGTCCTTCTGCCTCACTTGACGTGGCAGTGGAAAGCTAACTAGACTCGAGGGAGGAGCTTGCTGGCTGCTGGGAAGGCAGAGTTTGGCAGGAAGTGAGCGGCTGACGGATGGGGTTGCGCGGGGGAAAGGAAGGTTCCCTACCCTGCATGGAAACTTGAGGAATGCTGTCGCCTTCTGTGACGCCTGGCTCTCATCTAGTGATTCCAGATGTTAGTCCCTGCCCACAGGATTTGCTCCCTCTCCCTTGTGCTGCAGGGATAAAAGGGGACTTCATTCCTCTTCCCTCCCAGGATTCCTTCTCCTGGTGTGGATGGTTAAGATTTGTGACCAAAAATGTGAACACTTGGAAATCCTATCTTGGCACTGACCGTGCACTGGGGAGGTGTAACCTGCCCTCTCTCAGGGGTTTGAAACACTTTGTGTGTGTCTGTGTGTGTTGTGCTTTCCTTTAGCAAAGCAAGTCAGCTACTCTGGGATGGTTCGTCCTTGCCCTGGCACAAGGGGACTGGGGAGAAGTGCCTGGTTGTCCTTTGTGAAGGCTGGTGGGCATTGCTCTGACGTTAAAGGGGTTGTGACAGTCAAGTTCTGGGCACTAAAGTCTCTCTTGGGCAACTCAGGCTTCTGCCTCTGCTTCTTCATAAACCCCCTCATGGCTTCCTAGGGTTGCACTTGGCTGCAGGTTTAAATCTGCTCATTCTTTCAGCTGATGTGAATAAAAATCTTTACTTTAGTGCAGGTGAGTTAATTACCATTGCTGTGCTTACTAAGCCAACAGTAATGGTTGTGATCAATCATATGAGTCCAGGTCTAATGTCTAGAGAGCTTTTGAAATAAATCAGCTTAAAATCCTAGGATGTGTTGTTTAAGTTAAACTTAAACCAAGGCAGCTTTCTGATGTAAACAAGCCATTACAGCTGCTCTGCAGCTTGGGGGAGGAATCATTCCTATAAATTATGCTCTGAGGGCAAAAGTGACACAGGTGGGCTGTGTCTGGGAAAGATGGTCTCAAGATGTGTGTATGTAGTGGGATGACCAGGGCTTGCTGGAGCAATCACATCTCAGAAATTCAGCTCTTCTACTTGCTAAGGCAAGAAGCAGAAAGCAATTGGTAACATCTTGTTTGGGGGAGTGGAGTGGTTGGTTCAGCTTGAAAAGCTCAGCTCACTTGCTTTCAAATATTCCAAACTGTTTTTCAGGGGCTTTTTCCTAATAATCTTTTAGTGTGCATGTATTTGTGCAGTGTGTTTATTATAAATTATGATGTTAATGTTACTCCATGGGAATAGAGTTTTATTACTGGAGTTCCCAAAATGCTGTGCATGTGTTTAACAGAAACAATTTTACTGAAACTCCAGGCATCTCTGGGGCAGGTTTGTTTACCTTTACATCTTGCAGGAGGGAAAGGAGATTAAGAGGTTTAAGCAAGATGAATTTCTCCTAATTTCACACAGCCCCCAGTTAAAACAATGGCAATGTCTTCTCCCATATCCACAGACCTTTGTCTCTGTGCAGAAGAAGGTGTTTGTCATAACAGCTACAGGGAAACCTTTAATTAGTTTATTTATGTTCCAAATGCAAACTGAGATTTGATAATTCTGCCAATTACTTTCTTGTGCTGTGAGTGCCAATTTCCAACCTTAGGGAGCCCACACATGCATCTGTCAGCTTCATTTTGTATCTATCCAAGAGCAGGAAAATTTACTTTGCTGCTGAGGCAGTCCAGGTGAATGGAGGGAATACATGGAGTCAGGCTGGTTAAATTCTGTGAACTTCTTGCAGCTTATTAGCTACAGTTTAGCAACAAATAATTCAGGTGATAGTGCAGATTATTGCTATATCTGGCCAAAACCCATCTCTAGGATTTAGCCACCATAAGGAGATGTGTAGCAGCAATAAAGGACTTTGCAACATCAGGCTGCAACCGCAGCATCACTTTTTTCCTGCAGTTATTGTGCTTGCCACCCCACAACTGGAATAGCTCATGGATCCTGGTCGGTTTCCTGGCCATGTGTATTTTCTTTCCCTGGTAGATGCAGAGTACAGAGCCATATGGCTGCATTCTGCACTGTGCTGGGGGCGGGGGAATAATCCTCTGGCACTTTTCCTTCCTCTGCAAGGAGCTTGCAGTCATCTCTTTCTGCAGCTCTCCCTGCAGGCTGAGACTCCTGGGGGAAGCAGCAGCCCTGATGAGGGGTGGTTAGCCTGTGCCTACAATATTCCCAAACCAACACTGAGCACCATCTTCTGTTTTGTACAGTCTGGGGGTCCCTGCCTCTGCCACACCTCCCCTTGGCCTCATGGCTCTACAGATGAACTCACAGCCAAGGAGCACATTTTATATAACACATACTCTGCTGCTGAAGAACAGTCCTGCCTGATTTTTTTTTCTTCTCCTTGTTGATGGAGGGCTATATGAGCAACATAAGCCTCTTGGGATCAGGCTGAGGACTTTGAATACAGCATTTCACAAACTACTTTCCCATTTCGATATGTGCTGACTCTTCCTTCTCTTCTCTCCTGACTCCAAGTCTGGAAAGCTAAAGAGAGAGAGAGAGAAGCCCTTTTCCCCTCTTGGCCAGGATGCTGCTCAGCCATAGCACACCCTGCCAGATTGCTAACGTATGGGCAGAGTGCTCAGCCAAAGTTTGGAGAGGCTCAGCCCTTGGCAGCTCATTCCACACTTTCCTGTCTCTACATTCAGGAAATGAAGTCAGATTGTTGATATAAAACAGGCTGGGTTGAAAGCTGAGAAGCTGGAAAGGCTGAAGTGGGGACTGGGAAGGGGGAGGTGTAGGGAGATGGGGAGCAGCAGGGGCTCACTGCAGCTTGCCTGGCCTGGGGGCTCCTTGTCTTGTGTCCATGTCCTCCACTTGATTGCTCTTGCTGCCTCCACCTCGAGGACTGATAAGTTGTGCTGGCACACAAGTATTTTGTCTTCTGTTGTCTGTGGCGAGATCAGCATATGGAGATAGTGCTGTCTTGATCACGTGGCAGCATTTATGTGAGAGCTTGGAAAGGGTGAAAGTTGAAACTCTGGCAAAGAGCATGTTGTTTCCATATCAGGGACATGGAATTCCCTTACTTTTGGACATTTTTTCCTGAAGAATGACACCATTGCAGAACTTCTATGGAATTCTGTGGGCCTAATGCAGAAGGTTTTCCTCAGACATCTTTAACATCAGCAGTTTTTGTTGTATTTTGTTGAGTGGTTTTTTTTGTGGGCTTTTTTTTTTTGGTAGTTTGGGTTTTTTGCTTTGTTTGTTTGCAGGGTTTCTTTTTTGTTTTGGGTTTTTTTTGGGGGGGGGGGGTTTGTTGTTTTTTTGGGGGGGGGGATGTGGGGGTGGTGGTTGATGGTATTTTTTTTTTTACTAGCCCAGGGACTGTGGAGTGAATGCAGGGAGTTCCAGTTAAGCAAGGCTGCAGTGGGGATGGTCTGACTTGGCCAGGGACTCAGCAGTTGGTGTTGTTCTCTTCTAGGTCACCAGCTCAGCTTAAGTCAACATGATGATAACCCAGAGTAATAGAAAACTTGCAAATTCTTTGTGGCTCACAGAATCTGAAGCAGTCTGAGTAGCTCTGAGACCAGTATGTGGCTGACAGATATCCCATCAGAAAAATGCCTGCCCACATCTAATTAAAACTGATCAGCAGTATTAGAAAGTCCAGGGAAATTTGCTTGGAAGAATTATCTTGTTTTCATGGTCTGGCATCTTTGAAAGGGAGTCTGGCAACAACCCAAGAGATCTCTTCTGTTTTCTAGGTGCTGTTTCTTGGGATATTCTCGTTGCATGTGATTTGTAGTGAACTGGTACAGTTTTGTCTTTGGGATATCTCAGTACTGTGAGGTGCTGGTGTCCTTAGCAAACTCAAGTCAATTTAGCTGAAGCTTAAGAGGATGGACTTGCAATTGTCTGGGTGTTAGAGCTCAGCAGCTTTGTCACTTTTACCTGCTCCTCTGCCCTGCCCTTCCTTCCTGGTCAGCTCTTCAGGATCTCTCCTCACTGCCCATCTTTGTTTTCCATCCTGTTTCCCGAAAGAGTGATCATGTTGTTTCTAGCCAAGAAAAGTCTACAAACAAGATCTCACAAGGGGACAGTCTCCCATGCTTGCCTTGCACATAGGAGGATGCTCTGGGTTTGGTTTGGTCTTGGATAGCTGTATTCTGCCTTTTGGAGACCAGTGTGAGGGCTCCCTCTCCTGTTATGCTGGGGTATAATTCCCAGCTGGAAAAGGATGCTCCAAATGAGGGCCTTAAACCACATTCAGTTATGTTCATTTGCTGTAGATCCAGATTTGAGACTAAGCAGGGATTTCTGGCTTAGTTTCTGAATGCAAATGTAAAAGTTAATATCAAGTTTTGATTTATTTTTTTAATGAAGGTGAAGGGTTCACAGTAACTAATAGAGTGTAGGACTAGGACAGTGATAGGATGAAGTAACAAAATCAGCAAGTCAAGTTTTCTGAAGAGGTAAATTTGAGAGATATATATACATATATATAAACAAACCAGATCTTTAACATAGTATTTAACATCAAGGTTTATTGGCACTTAACTTTTGTATCAAACCAGCTTTTCTATTACATCCCTGGCTTTTCCTGAACCTGGATTGAACCCTTTGCTGGGCAGAGTGGGACCACAGTGCTGAGCACAATCTGGGGAGGTTGGACATTGCTGTGATGGTACCTGATCCTGGGGGAGTTAATGGGACAGGGTTGTTGGGCCACATCACCAAAGCAGTTGGGAAGGAGAAACTCTTGTTTCCAGCTTTCCCCTTCTCTCACAGACTGAAGGAAACAGAGGACTGGGTCTGAGGATGCCTCCCTGATGCTGATAGTCCATGCTGGCAGAGCAGAGGTGGCCCTGGAGCAGGGAGTGACTTGTTCCTCATTCCCTTTTCAGGAGAAGGAGAAGAAGTACATGTTACCAGTGGATAACCTGAAACTGCGGGATGTGGAGAAGGGCTTCATGTCCAGCAAGCACATCTTTGCTCTCTTCAACACTGAACAGAGGTATGCTCCATCTCAGCACAGCAAGCTGCTGAGCCAGGGACAGCATTTATGTAACAGGGTAGGGATGAGTGTGTTAGGATAGCTGTCCAGGAAAGATGTGAGTGTCCTTTCAGGACAGCCACTTTTGAAGGAGATGGGAGGATTTAACTTCATTCCTTCTGATCTTACAGATAAGTATAATTTTCCTTTTGTTTGCCAGTGCGTGGCTTGTGGTGTGAACTTTACCCTTCAGCCTTTTGGTGTGGTTACCTTGGTCTGCCTGTGGCTGGGATATATATTTATAATCACAATGTTCTTGGTGAGTGAGTAGGGAAATCCATAGGACCTAGGATGGGTGGAGGAGTCCAGCAGCAAGCAGAATTGAAAAGGGAATCTTTTTCAGGCCTTGTTGAAACATACAACTGATTTGAGAGCAATCAAACTTGATAAAAAAAAAAATCCTTTTGCAGGGTCATCATGAAGTTCCTAGCAAGGGACCAAGTGTCTCTGTCTCAAAATGACAGGAGGATTCCCTAGTCATTGATATCCTTGTCAAATATGGGCAGATCTCTGAGTTGAGAGAGAGAATAATAAAATATGTGTCTTCCTGTCAGAAATGTTTACAAGGACTACCGGCAGCTGGAGCTGGCCTGTGAGACCCAGGAGGAGGTGGACAGCTGGAAGGCTTCATTCCTCAGGGCAGGAGTCTACCCAGAGCGTGTTGGGGTAAGTGACAGCCACAATAATGGGATAAGCAGGAGCACAGCATGTGTCTTGAGAAGGATAGCTCCATCTTCTTGTGTTTAAAATACGTCCGTGAAGGTTTTGTCTTTCCAGAGCTGAGAATCTTTCTGGTGCTTCCATTAGGGAAGCTTGAGATAAAGTAACTGGCAGCTTCAAAGGGAAGATAAAGTAGGAAAAGATTGCCTTGATAAATCCCTCTAGCTGTCTTGTTTTGTGGACATTAAATTCACAATATAAGGGTGACATTTAACTACTGTGACTGCTAACTGGTGTGGTATCCACTGAGCAAAGGCACCATTCCTTTTTGGTAACTCTGTACAGCCTTAATAGGAACTTCCTGATTTAGCAGTTCTCCAACTTTCCTTCCTCCAACTAATTAGGGAGGGATGTTCTTTGAATTTTGCTTTGTGGATACTCTAATATGCTCCTTTAGCAAGAACTCTTATCTCTTCCCTTCCCCTTGTCCCACAGCACTCATTGTCAGCATTATTTTATGCTTTAAAAGTATCTTCTAGACAATTGTGGTATTTGTTTCTGTTCAAAGCCTTTCCTGTTCCTCTGTGAGAGGAAGCTACTATAAATAGTTTTCCCATTAGAAAAGTGATAATTGCTTTTCTGTTTGTATTTGTTGCTTCTAATAGATTTCTTGCATTCTGTCCTGTTACACTTGAATATTGCTGGTTTTTCCTAACAAACTGATAAGAGATTTTAAAAAGAGAGTTAGGCACTGGGCTTTAACAGTGACATGACTTCAGATTAGCTTTGAACCAGACTGGGCCTCTTAACCACAGTGGCCATTGGCACCTGTTGCTGTGCATGTGGAGGGGTGTGACACGGGAACCCTGGTCCCTGTCTCAAAACCCCTGTAAGGAATGGCAGGGGCCCCTGCAGGTAAGAAAGTTGTCCTTTGTTGCTAACAGTATGGTTTCCTTTGCAGAGCATCCCACTTTTCAGTTTAGCTAAACAGTTCACTTGTTCCCCTTCTAGGTGATAGAGGTACTGATGTATTTTTAGTGGGATTGGTCTTTTGCTTGTCAGTACTATTTTGGGACCTTCTCCAAATTCTGAGACCAACTAAAAGTCATTTTTTATTTTTTGTCCCTTTTTGTTTTAATTTTTTCCACGTATGCTCAAACTGGCCTGCCAGGACAAGGATAAAGTAAGTCTGACCCCCTCTGCCTGTGTTGCCTCCTGGGGCTCTCACCAGATAGCTCTCTCATTTTTTTTCTCCTTTTGTCACAATTTCCTGAGAGGCATTTGCTTCTTCTCCCTCTTTGTGCCCTCTGTTGGATTCCTGCTGTCTGTTTCTGTTCTTGGTTTGAGTTTTCCTTTTTTCTTTTTATTCCTCCCTTTTTGTATGACTTCTGAGTCTTGGTGCAAGCTTCTTTTTGGTTTTTTTTTTACCCTCACTTTTTTTTTAAGTTGTCCTGTTTGACATCCACTTCCTTTACTTTGTTTCACTCTGAGACCTTGCATTCCTTCATTATGTAAGATCTTCTCAGCAAAAGCTCAAATGAACAAAAGAATTTGCCCTTTCTGATATATTTTGTTCCCCAAAACAAAAGAGAAGCCATTTCCTACATGGCAAATTGTTCAGACTAGGGCTGTTTAAAACAAAGATGTTTCATTATACAATCACAGGGCTTTTTTTTTAATAAACATTGAAGAAGGCAGCAGTTCTTTCATGCTTCAATACTTTGAAATCGATCCCAAATGGAGGGGCCTTGGAGATTGCTTGCTGTCAAACAGCACAGTCCAGGTTTTACCTTACAGAATAAACTGTACTTCAGGCAGACAGGAGGAGAATCATCTACTTGGTGTGAAAGAAAAGATAATTATAACTTATGATGCAGGAGTTGCAGTTGAAGTGATAGGAAGTTATTCCATCTACTTGTGGTCAGCCTGAGAGGAGCAGTTTTTTCACTTCTCTGTATCTGTTTTCTCATTTGTATAATGAGGACAAAGATGCAGCATGGCAGAGAGCCTGTGAGACTTAATTTATGGTGAATGATTCTTGGTTTTAACTGACTCTGGTCATGGAAAACCCAGATCAAATGAAGAACCTTTCAGGAAGCTGTAAACATTAAAAAGTAATAATACAGCTTTGAGATGCACCAGAGCCATGACCTCTGAACATGTGTCAGGAGTCCCTGTTGCCTTTCACCTTTTCTTAATAACTTTCTACTAAGAGAGCAGCTTTATTGCTAAAATTTCTCAGATCTGAGCTGGAAAAGTCTATACAAACTGAGTTGTGCATTGACAATCACAGCTCAAAATGTAAGTTTAAATAAATTTAATTTATTGCATGTGCTTCCTGCCTGTTCCCTTCTGCTCTCCTCTTAGCTCTCATGGAAAGACAATTTTGTGTTGCATTTGAAGAACCAATATGTTTCTCCTTTTTTTTCTGCAGGCCAGTGAAGCAGAGGAGAATGGAGGAGATAGTTTCATGCACTCCATGGATCCTCAGCTGGAGAGACAAGTGGAAACGATCAGGAACCTGGTGGATTCCTACATGGCAATTGTCAACAAAACCATCAGAGACCTCATGCCGAAGACAATCATGCACCTCATGATAAACAATGTACTTATCTTACTGTGGTCAATGGAGGTGGGAGAGGCAGAAAGGAGAGAAAAACAGGGAGGGAGGAAAAGAATGAAGAAAAACAGAAGGCAGCTCGGAAGGAAGAGGTGGGGACAGAATAGAATGTTTTGGGAAAAGATGGTGAAAACTGATTCCCTCTCTCTACTCACTCACAGACCAAGGACTTCATCCATTCGGAGCTGCTGGCAAACCTGTACTCCTGCGGGGACCAGAACACGCTGATGGAGGAGTCGGCGGAGCAGGCGCAGCGCCGCGACGAAATGCTGCGCATGTACCACGCGCTGAAGGAGGCCCTCAACATCATCGGGGACATCAACACCAGCACCATCAGCACCCCCATGCCCCCACCGGTGGACGACTCCTGGCTGCAGGTGCAGAGCGTACCGTCCGGACGCAGGTACCAGAGGCTCAGGGGGAGAGCCCCCAGAGCTGCCTGACGCCTCTTCAGAGCCTTGCTGGGGCCTCCCGCTGACACAGGGAGTCCTCCTCTTCTTCCTGTGGATGAAGAGTCCTGGGTGTTTCTGCTGGCAGGCTCCTAGGATGTCTTTACAGAGATGTTCTACTTGGGTTGGATGGGGTTGACGTAGCTTTGAAAGCAGCCTGGTGTGGTCCTTGAAAGCCAAAGGGTGGTGTGTAAAGTGATGTGAAGCTAGAGAGAAGCTAGGCAGAGTGTTGCCTGTGGTGACATCCCAGAGCTGTTGCTGCAGTTGAATGCCTGTGTTTGTTTGGCAGGTCCCCCACGTCCAGCCCCACGCCGCAGAGGAGAGCTCCTGCAGTGCCCCCCGCCAGACCTGGGTCTCGCGGACCGGCTCCTGGGCCACCTCCTGCTGGTGGCTCCACGCTGGGTGGTGCCCCCCCTGTGCCCTCCAGGCCAGGTGCCTCTCCTGATCCCTTCGGGCCCCCACCTCAGGTTCCTTCTCGGCCTAATCGTGCTCCTCCTGGTGTTCCCAGGTAAGTCCTGAAATGCTGCTCCTTGCAGGTGGAGTATGTTCTAGTTTTGGGCTGGAGCCTTGGCAGCACTTGGCCTGCCTGGGCCATAGGAGGAGAATGGAGTGCATGGTGTGGGTATAGCCTTTGGATATTTGAATTGGATCCAGAGGCAGGAGCATTGGTGTCCTCTGAGATTCCATTGTATGGATGAGGCAGTGCCAAGGCAGCTCTCAGAAACAGAGGGGCAGCTGTTTTCTCTCTACAAGCCTCTATAAAGAATGTGGGAGAAAATCTTGAACCCAAGGTTTACAACAATTGTACCAGTGCCTGTAGTCACCAGATAAATCACAGGACTGGGATGAGATTCCCCTCTGAGTAAGGTTCCCCAAAGTCTGAAGTTGCCCCTTTTCTCTTGGCCCAGAGTTCTTCAAGGTGAGTTGGAAGACCTTCAAAGCTGTTCAGTTGCTTTCTGGCTAGGAGAGCATCACAGGATCACTGGCAGGGAAATGAATTCTTAGGCAATTTTGTTGCTTGTGTAATCAACTTCAGCATTTTCCAGTCTAGAGGGTTCAAATCACACAGCTTTGCTTTCCCATTAGGAAACTCATTTCCTTTCCTGTTCAGTCACTTCAGACACACTTCAACATAGTAATAAGGGATTATCCCAGTGCAGCTGAGTATGTGTTCCTGAACAGGACTTGGGAAGCAGTCTGGAACCAGGAATGTTTTTATGTTGGGTACTTAGTTTCCCTTGAGGAGGAGGAGGTAATTGCAGTGTAAAGAACAAACATAACCAGAAGCTCCCCAGTGACATGACAGAGGGAACACTTCCCTTGTGGAAGACACCTCTCCAGTGGGTGCTGGTGGCACAGGTCTGAAACTTTGCCATTTTCTGTGGAAACACCAAGCCTGTCAATGGTTGGGGATGGTGTATGGCAGAGTGGGTTCAATATTCCTCCAGCAATAGTGCCGAGCTCGTGTTTGGTGCTGCCTATTTGGAGGGAAGTGTTCTCTGCCAGGCTGCAGCCAGCCCAGAGCAGTCCAGACAGCTTTATAGACCAGTTTCTGACTCTGGTCTATGCAAATGGTTTTACTTTCTTGGTGCCTTTGCCCCAGTCCTTCCTATGCACCTTGATGCAGCTCCCACAGTAACTTGCCCTCACATACCTCAGTGTTGCCCTGGAGACTGTGGAGGCACCTATGGATGTCAGCATGCTTCTACTGTGTATTTTGGCTCCTGCTTCTTGTGACCCTGCCTTTCCATATACTGTTACTTTGTGGTTTTGTTTTCAGTATACTTATGCTTCTTTATGTCTCCATTTTCCTCCTTTCACTCAGTTTCATTTCTTCACTCATGAAAAATATTCTATATACCTGGCCATCGGGATAGGATTCCCCAAATGGGCTGAAATGAATTGGCCTTTTTTTAAAGAAATCTGTCAGAGCTTATCTTAATGGCTTTTCTGCCTTTTGCATGAGTACAAGGGTTTAGGGAAAGGTAGGAAAACAGCACTGGAGCAGAGGAGGAAAGAGTTTCATGCTTGACTGAGCAACCCCTTGGTTTAGGAGAGATGGTAGGTTGGATTGCATGCTACTGACTGCCCTGATCTGGAGTTGAGAATGTAATTCCAGAAGCTGTGAAGTGTGATGCTCATTCTCTGATCCCCCTCTCTGATTCTTCCAGTTGTTCATAGACTCCTCCGGATCCTGATACCAGCTTGTCATTTGAGTTCACTGATGAATGGAGAATTTCCAATGACAAGGGACTCTTTCTCTTCCTCTCCTGTATATAGAATAAGAATGTTCCCTGCTAGCACTTGGACTCGGGTCCTTCTGCCATGGGTGAACGAATGCCATCTCCATCGTTGCTTTTTTAATACCCATCTTTCCCCTGCTAACTGGGCTATGCAGTGTGTGTGAGAGAGAGGAACAAAGCTCTTGTGTTCAGCACCAGTGGGCTTTGGTGGAGGAGTTGGTGGTGTGGAGTGAGCTCACATGGGTGGTGGTGGCTGGGTGTACTTTGTGTGCTCATTGATGCCTGTGTAGAAGTTTGGTAGTTTTGTGCCTCTGGTTTGAGCATCTGATTTTATGAATGATGAGCTTATACAAGTGTCATGCTACTCCTTTTTCATAAACATAAGTGTATAAACACATTTTCACATGTAATCACCACATGGTACATTTTTTTTGCACAGAAAGATTTTCCTGCATATAATTAAGGACACTTAAGTCTTACCATCTTGCTTCTGTGCTTAGCATTTATTCAGTTTACTCTGGAAGTCCATATAGACAAATATAGCTCCAACTTTGGGAGCTGAAAGTTACAAACCATCCAAGATCCTATCAGTGTGCAATGGACTGCATTTAGGATTTGACCTGGGAAAGAAATCTATGAAGGTATTCCCTCACATATTTATTCTCTAGTTTAAAATAGTTTGATAGAGCCTGTAGGTAGAAGAGCTTGAAGGAGAACTAAGAAAATTTCAGTGTGAATGACTCAACCATTGGAAAAATGATTGAGGTTGAAGGTATAAATGTATTCTCCATTCTTTGGTATCACAAGGGCATGGGCCTGGGGATACCTCCTGGCAGGGATGGTTCTCACTGGCTGCTGTGCTGGTCAGTACAATGGGGACACATTACTGGAACTCCCAAAGGGTTCCTGGATTCACAGTTTCAAGGGACAAATTATCTCCTTAGTGATTTAGTGGCCAATGTCCATGCCCATGGCCAGGGGTTGGAACTAGATGATCTTTAAGGTCCCTTCCAACCCAAACCATTCTATGATAAGGTCTCACAGCTGTATGACCGGAATTATTCAGGAGGTCAAAGTAGCTGATTTCATGATTTATGACCTTCAGAAAAGCCTCCGCCTGTTTTGTGCCATTTCAGGTGGTGCTCAGGACTGCATGTTATCCCCTCTTTCCTGAGCTCTTTCTTAAACATTTAATTTGGTCAGAAGATAGGAGTCCTCAGAGAGAGACAAGCCCAGCTACTGTGCCGAGCTGGGGGGTGCTGAAACCTGGGTATGACACTGGTGAACATCAGCCTGGATGTGTGAGGAGCTGGGGTGAGTGAGCAGCAGCCAGTAGGTGTGTGGACAGATGGATGGGGTTTGGTGCACCCCTGTGCACAACAGGGTCTGGATGTGTGCAGAGATGAGGCCATGAGTGTTTGCTGTGTGTTTGCAGTCCCCCTGCCCACGCTGTGCTTGGAGGGGGATGTGTGACTGTGTCTGTGCCAGCGCCTGTGTATCTGTTCCACCTTCCTGACAGTCTGTGTGGCCTCTGCCTTGAACTGTCTGAACTGCCATGTTGATTTCATGTTGTCTTTCAGAATCACTATCAGTGACCCCTGAGGACTGGCAGCCACGGTAGGTTCTGCACTCTCACTGTGATGCATGAGTCACTGTGTCCCCATCCTCCAGCTCTGCTCTGCAGCTCTCCTGCTGCCCAGTTCTTGTGTTAGTAACAGAGTCCCTTGTCTGATGAACCACCTCTGCCAGGATCTCATAAAGGGAGGAGTCTTGAACAGAAAAACTGGCTGATCAGAGCCAGAGCGGCTGCTTGAGCTGCAGGAGCTGGGAAAGCTTCAGTACCTGATTTAAGGTCTGGAGGATCCTTTCTCTGCTTCTAAATAGAGAAGGTGGGATGGGGGAATGAGCTCTGACAGCAAGGTCTAAACTCTGTGTCTTTCATTTGGCTTATATCCACACTGACTGTAAGATCAGCTGAATAAACTCTGCTTTGATTTGGTCTGTCAGCTCTGTTAGGATCAAGACAGAGACTTGGGGAGCTGATAGTTCAGACTCCTCTTCTTATATTCTAATGTCTGGCTGGAGAAGTGCTCCCATCCTCACTGTATCCCTAGTGCTCATGGAAGTCAAGAGGAGTTTGGGTCATTAATATCAGGACTTCCATGTCTGAGTGCAGGGTAACTCTGACATTGAATGTTCCCTTTTATCCTTGTGTCCCATCATCAGATAGATGTGAACTCCCTTTGTTTGTTCTCCACTTGACCCTTTACCTTCTAGGTTACTCTCCTGCTTCCATTCAAACTGCCTTCTCTCCTCTGCAAGAGGAAGGGTGTAGTGATCTGTGTCCCTCAAACACTCTGCCCTGAGCTCCTGTCCTCTCAGCCCATTTCCCTGTCCTCTCTCTCCCTGCATTTTGCAGCATTGTAGTGGTTCAGTGGTGTAGCAGGGTGTGGGTTTGTGCTGTGTGCTGCTCATCCTCTAAATGTCAGTGGGGGTGTGAAGAGGAACATTAGCAAATTTTCCCGAGTCCTTTTCTTGGGAACCTCCAGCCCTTATTAACAGAGGTACAGAGGACAAAACAGGGCAGGTGTGGATTTTCTGGGCCCCTCCTCCCTTTCTCTGTGGATGTTGTTTCATGACAGAGGAGTGGAGAAGGAGCAGCTCCTGCAGATTCCCTTGCTGCTGATTGTGGCAGAGAGATCTGGGGGCGAGGAGCACATGCTGAAATCCTGCTTTAATAGGAATAGCAGAAGTTCAAGCCCCTGTTCTGGGGCAGGGGGTCTCAGCCAGCCCCCATCTTGCAGTAGATGGTGTCTGTTACTGCTGCACAGAACTGCAGGTAGAGCTCAGAGGTGCCACATTGCAGTGATTGCTCATGATTGACATCTTTGAGGACGTCACCACCAACCCTCCTCATTGCTGACATACTGCAGAGGTGTTGGAGCAATCAGCAGTTTCCTCCCATATTCTGCCTACTGCAGACATCCCTGGCAGCCCTGGAAACATGCATCCTGGGTGAACAACCTTGGGAAGGAGCCTTACTGTTGTCTGTAGCCCATTCTGGGACTCGCTGTTATGGGGCATTCTGGTTTTAATCTGGCATAAAGAGCACCAAGGAAATAAAAATTAAAAAAAACCCAAACAAACAAAAAAACCCCAAACCCACCACCAAATTATTAAACAAATTATACCCAAAACCTTTTGCAGTCCAAGGGAATAAACATAATGTTTTCCCACCTCTGTTAGGTAGTTATCAACAGAACTCCCCATTTTAATAAAAATAGTTCAGTAGAACTCCCTGTTAGCCCAGTGGTTCTTATATAGGATTAGCTCAGTGTTCTCTCTGGGTATGGCCTGAAAGACTGACTTCAAAGGATGTGACAGTCACTGGAACTCATCTCCCTGGGCTCCTGCCAGAGCTCAGGTCTTCTTTCTTATGTACTGGAGACAACCACAGGCTTCCCTGTGAGCAAAACTTTGTTCCTTGTCCTGACAGGAAGAAGTGACTTTTCAGTGATATAAAAAGGCTTGATTAGCAATGTAGTCTGACTGAAGCAGCGTTTTGGGGGTAAATGTTGCCTGAGAGACTTCTCTGCCCCTTTTAGTGCTGGTAAACAGTTTTCAGCCTTTTCTAACCTTACCAGGCAGATTCTGCAAGCATCTCCAAAGGACCTCAACAGAAATAGCCTACAAGTTTATAAAGTAGCCGCAGACCTTAAAATGCTTTGAATACTGAGAGAAGTAAGTGTAAAAATCAATCTAGTACATCACAAAAAGCAGCCCATCTATCTGTGAATTACTTGTGCTCCTTTCAGCCCTATTTATTCTGCTAGGGTCAAGTGGCCACTCCTGCCAGAACACTTTACATACTCTGGTGGCTTCAAGCATGTGAACCCTCAGAGGCTTTTAGCACAACCTGTGCAAACTCCTGAAATGCAAACAGTCCTTTCACCTTCTCAAAAAATACCTTCTAACATGATGATGCAACAGCATCTCTCTAAATGTTGAGCTGAAGTTCTGTAAGGTTTTAATTCAGGTGTTGTTGCTATTCCAGTGACAGTAGAAGCCACCAAAGGGTTGGTGCGGCTGCATTTACACCGTGAGCACCCTTGGAGATCATGACATGTGGGATCTGTGGATTTAGCTCTGAGGCTTAATAAATCTGGAGCAGCAAGTTCTGCTGAGGTTTAATAAACAGGACTGGAGAGTTGCTCTGGTTTATTTGCTCAATGAGGGAGCTTGCCCTGATTTATAGGAATGTAACTCCTCTAGTGTCAGTGTGATTATAGACTACTGGTACAAATATCCTCATTTCTAACAGTGAGTTGATTATCTGTAATCTAAATCTTGTCAGTGTGGAGTTATTGAGGCATTAATTCTGTGACACCTGGTGATCAGTGTATGATCAGTGCATGGGCTTCCCCTCCATTTGGTCTATATGCTGTTGGCTTTGCTCTTTGCATTTCAGGCAGTTTGGACCTTAAAACTACCCTGGCTTGGTACTGAACAATTTATTTATCTTAATGAAACATCAGCAAAATGCAGTTGAGGTTGCAGACACTGCAGGGAGCATACTTTAAAGGAAAAACACAGACTGGACTCAGTCTTACAGAACATATTTTTATTTATAGCTTTCTTACAGCCTGTAGTCTGAGACTGAAGTGATATTTCAAGTAACGATCTGACAGCCATGTCAGGGGTCTTGTCTTGTATGTTTTTGTTGTGGCTTTTTTTTCTCCCAGTCCCTTACAGGAAGGAGATTCTAGAACTCTTATTCCATGCAGAGGGCAAACACTTGAGCTGCTGCCCATTTATGTAGCTAAAGTATCAGCAAAGAGTTGGAACAGAATGGAGACGAAGTAGCCAAAGTTCCTTTTATTGAAGTAGAAACTGCATTTACTCTGTGCCAGAACTGGAAGACTGAAAGCTGTAAGCTTGCCCCTGACATCCAAGATGAGTCTCATGTCAGAATAGCAGTAGCTTTGAGGGCAGGGGTAGAAGGTGCTCCTCCAAACCAGCCAAGAGCCTCTGGCAGCAGCGCGTCTCAGAGGACCCATCCATGCTGTGTGACTGTCATGTGCTTGATACAGGAGCTCACTGTTGTCCGTGCTTCTCCACTCATCCCAGAGCCAGGGCACTTACTGGCAGTAAATCTCTGCACTTCCAAATTTCAGAGGGAAGCAAAACTGGCAGTCCAGGGGATTGCTCTGCTGGTGATCTGTGCTGTGCAGAAAGGCCAGTGCGAGGCCGAGTAGGAGCCTCCTCCTTTGTGGAGCTGCACTCTGGGGGTTTGTGCCTCAGGTTGGATTCTTTTGCTGGCTCAGGCAAAGTGGAGAAGCATGTGTGGTTGTGACTGCAATTGCTGTGCTAACCACAGTGTGTGTTCTCTTGTTTTTGTTTCCTGCTTTTTCACAGCAGAAGGGGCCCCGCCTCACCTACTCGACCTACCATAATCCGACCGGCTGAACCGTCCCTCTTAGATTTATAACTTGAGGCTGTAGACAGCTGGCGACGAGTGCCGTGCTGGTGGCTTCCCCATTCCACCCTCCCTTCCACAGCCACAGTCACTCCTCTCATCCATCCCACACCCCTGCCTCCCACCGCCCCTCCCTGGTGTGTGTAAAACTCTAGCCTAGTGATTGAGCTCTTTGTCTTGGCTCGTGCGTCCTGTATTGCTTTGTGAGCATAGAGTAGCCTTCATTCAGTGGCATGGATCCCTGAAGTACACAGGCTCCTTGGAGAGATCAGCCACAGGGACGTCCTTAGGTCAAGGTGGTGGCTGTCCGTCCAGTAATTCCATCTGCCTAGTCTAGCCTGGATCAGTGTCCTGCCTGCACCAGTTAGCTGTAGCACCCAGGACTGAGCTGTAGCTGTTTTCTTTCCTTGTAGTTTTATGACAAAAGCGTGGCTTAGCAAAAATATGCTGTCAAAACACATGGCACCCGTTAGGAACAGATTCAATGTCCTGTGTATTAGCTTGACTTCTAAGGTGCAAAAATTTCATGTTGGGAACAGTGCAATCAACTTCATATCAAAGTGAGGCAGGGAGATGAGTGAAGGGGGGAATGAAGGACCAGCCCAGTCCTGCCCGAGTGAAGTCTGAGATAGCGCACACACCTCAGCGTGCAGGGAGCTCCCAGACCTGCTCACCCTGGCTCCTGGAGCCGGGCCATTCCTGCTGGGGCCACGCTGGCTACTGCCAGCACTTGTCTTGCATCACCATTTTTGGCTGACTTTCCTGAACCCAGCAGGGCGAGGGGAATAGACACGCTGCTCCCCCCTTGCAAACGGACAGCCAAATGTTTCAGGGAGTTTGCTGTGTGGTGTTTTGTTGAAAATATTTCTGCTCTGAACTAAGCACATCTTTCAGTGTTTTTGGGGTACTGTGGTGACTTCTTCCGTAGCCTTTTCTTGCATGTGGATGGTACGTGTTTGGGGAAACTTGTAACCATTGTTGATTAACAACTCATCTTAAGGTTTGGTTTTTACTTTTCATGCTACGTGTATTTAAAAAAAAAACAAAAAAAACTTGAGAATTAAAAAATATATCAACCCTGTACATCTCAGATGTCATGTCTCTACCAGAGCTAAATGAACCACCTGTGTTGCAGGCTGTCCTCCAGGCCTGATTGCTGTTGAAGTTCTCTTGTTTCAGTGCTATTACTCTAAAATTTCTGTTGTGGATCCTCTATTGTTCTGATGCCAGTTCCTTTCTGTATTTTAACTATTGTTTTACTACTTCTCCCCCTTCTCCTTCCCTTTCCCTTTTTCTTTGTTTCTCTTGTCTTTAACCTCCAGCCGGCCGGGTAAGGCCAGTCCCGCCCGCCCGGAGAGCCCAAAACCACCATTTGACATGTAGGCCTGCTCCCTCTGAGACTCTTTGCCTGCCTCTTAGCTGTTCTGTCCTGGAATGGTCTGACTCCAATCTCACACATGGCTTGTTTTGTTTGTAATTTGTGACACACACATATCAGATGTGATTGTAGTGAAACTGTTTTTGGGGTTTTTTTCTTTTTTGTTTGGGTTTGTTTTTTTTTTTTTCCTTCCCAGCTGCTTAAAGGAGTTAAACAAGTATATTGTAGTAATGAGAAACATATCTTTACTGTTATAAATATCTATAAATATATATATAAGATGAAAAATCTATATATGTCCAGGTGTTAAAAGCCATTTGTGCTTCCATGTGAATTTTAGGAAATACTTAAGTAGGAAAAGAATATCTGTATACATATATATACACACACACATCCAAAAAGTTAACCAAATCCCAATGTTGAGTTTTTGAGCTGATTGTTAAATTCTCTGCTGTGTGCAGTTGGGTTATTGTATTACCCCAGACTTGTGGGTGACCTGTCTCAGTGCTGGTAGTAGCTGTGATGCAGTTTGTGATCTACCTGTCACTCTTGTTTATTGGATGAAATAAACTCTCATTTCTGTATAATGAAGGTCTCCATGACTAGAATAAAACCATCTCTCTTTCTCTTGTTTTTTTCTCTGGGTGGTTTTCAAGCTGTGTTTGATTGTAACCTGATCTTTTCAGCCCCCAGGGTTAACAAGCTGTACATGCAATCAGGGGCTGTCACTGATAGGGAAGGTGGAGCAGAGCTGCAGCAGCACTGAGTGTCCAGGAGCTGCAGTAGAGTGAAGCAGCTTGTCAGGTGCAGAAAGGTAAATCCCTGTGCAGAAGGAATTGTATGGAGGTGCTTCAGAGGCGGGACACACTGAAAGTGGGAGTTTGCACACAAATTGCTTCTTAAAAGGGATTTTTGCCTGTAGTGCTTGTGAAGCACAAGAAGTGGACATTGAATAAAGGTGAGGTCCAGGAATCACTTCTGAAAGGGGTCAGGGTAAAAAACAAATCTGAAGCCAGAAATTATATGAGATGCTAGCCAAGAACCACCTCTCAGGCTTGTCAGCAGTCTGTACAGAAAACATTCATGAAAGCTCAGTGAAAACAGCATCACTGTCAGGGCAGGTGCTTTCAATAAAGAACTCATTCTTCTCTTTTTCCAGCAAAATTTCAAGGCGGTCTATGCAAAAGAAATACCTCTAGTCAGTGCCCCTCTGAATAAGTTTATTCAGAAAGCAAATTTGTAACAGGGTTAAGTCACCTCTGCAACAGACCACAGACCTTCACTGGTCTTGTCTCCTTCACAGTTCTAGAGTAAACACCCAATAACTGTTTATTCCTTTTACAGTAATACTCTGTCTTAAATCACAGCCCTTCCCCTTTTAGTTATGATACAGATTTATGAATAGCCTGAGCAGCTGTGAACACTGAACAGGCTCAGTCTCTCTGCAAGGAATATACACCAATTTACACAGATACAGAATGTACACACCCCATGCTCTGGGGAGCCCAGTCATTTGTGCCATTTAAATGAAAGTTCAAAAAGCAGCTTCCCCTGGGGGCTTACAGGAAAGCACTGATGGTTCACCCAGCACAATCTCTGCTGTTGAACAGACAAAAATCTGTGTGTCTGTGTTCCTCTGCTTCCATCTTGTATCTCAGGAGGTAACAGGGTGGCAGCTGATGCTGCCAACAGCCCAAACTCCTGTGTTTAATTGCACAGCTCCAGTGACCAGGTCCCTTTAACCTCCCCTGTGGTTTCCCTCAAAGCTCCACTCTTGACACCACCCATCCTAAGAACAGGCAGTTCTTGCCTGAAGACAGAGTCAGTTGCAGGATATCCACATCCAGTTCACATGGCATAAACTTCCACACCCAGATTTGTTTTGCTGCTGTTTCAGGGAGTGCTCTGTTCCCTCCATGTTCTATTTTCTCCCTAGAATCAGGGCTATGGCTTCAAGGCAGGGCCAGGACTACCACACTTGCTGCTCCATGTCCCAGGACCTTAAATTTGGGCCATGGGATCTTGGTTTCCACTCATCTCCTGCAGTCCTTACCAAAATGGGAGAAGGGGAAGGTTCAGGGATGGAGAACTAGAACCCCTAAAGTCCAGAAATTCAAAATGAAGCATGTTTATTAAGTGGTTTCCTTTTTTACTTAATTTCTCCCATTTCTTAAAATAAATAAAACCTTCAGACACATACAAGTGAAACACATCATCCTTCAAAGTGCAGTTACATTTCCACCCCACTCCCAAGAATCACATAAAGCTTTGTCAAGTAACCAAAAGACCCCTCAAGGCTCCCTTGGGTCCCTTCCCCTGGCAATGAGAACAGACAGGGCTGTGCTGCCCAGGAGCTGCTTGCTGGGGGCCTGTTCGGAAATACAGGTGCAAGAGGCAGGGCTGCAGCAGCAAGGGGGAGTTCAGGATACGTAGTATGAAAACAAACCCAACCTGCTGAGAGTCCAAAGAGTCCATTAGCAGAACAGTGAGTTACTCTGGGAGCCCTAGAAGGACCTGGGCTGATGACAGGCATGAGTGATGGATCAGAACCGTGGGGAGCTCCTGTGGCAGCAGAGGCTGGGACAAGGGATTAAGTAATTTTGCCAAAAGTCATGGACTCCCTTTGCCCCCAGTCTGGGCCTGGCCTAGGTGATGTGGCAGCACCAGCTGCCTCCCAGGATGAGTTAAGAGTCTGCCTGTCCTCCAAGCACACCGAGTAACAGAGGAAAGAGAAGATGAGGTCTGATGCTTGAGTTCCATCTGATACAAACTCTCTTTACTGATGTCTTTAGGAACCTGTTCTCACCAAGGGCACTGAGCAGAGGTATGGGCACATACAAGTCCATCAAGTCCATCCAGGCCCACAGAAAGTTGCTGTCAGTAAGATGTAGCACCTCTTAAACTACCATGATTTTGACCTCATCGTTCTCATCAGCACGGTAGAAGAAGGGAATGCATGGGTTTTCCAGCAGGGAGCCCAGCCTCTCCTGAGGGTTCTGGATTTCTCTGAGAAGCTGCATTATTTGCTTTGCTGTGGGGTCCTCTTGGTTTGGCTGAGCAGCTTTGCTGTCAGCAGGGGGGAAACCGGATTGATGAACAGCAGCCTCTTGTTCTGCTTCATCTGACAGATTCACCTCTCGTAACCCTGCAAGGAGCACACAGAGGGCAGGCAGGTAACTCCTCCCATCCACACTCAGGGCTGAGAGCAGGGGCTGCTCCCCCTGCACAGAGTTTGTCCTGCCTGCAGCTCACCTGCTCCATCGGTGGCGTTCAGCTCAATGCGCCTCTCTGCTGGAAGCACACCCTCAGTCTGGCTTGCCAGCACCTCTGGGCTCTGAGCAGCTGTTACATACTTGCTGTACCATTCATTTCTTTCCCTCACCAGGCGCATCACTAAGTCCTGCAGTTCCAGGAGTTTCATCTGTACCAAAGTAAAGGAAAGCCCATGAAGCATGCACACAAATACACCCTGCAGTTTGCAGTCCTACTCCTGTCACAGAATTAGGAAATGAACACATAAAGGTTTGCACTCCCCAGGCCCACCCTGCTTGGAGTAGAACCACAGAAAAGTCCTTGCCTTCATCTCTTCCTTATCCTGAGCCAACCTGCTGATGTACTCCTCTTTCTCCTGGTGCCGCTGTTTGAGGATAGCCCTTTGACTCTGGTACAGTGCAATGTACTCCCCTGGAACACAAGAGAAGCCTCAGGAGCATCTGCAAGATTGGGGTACAAGCCCCATAGTGAGGTGTGAGGCATGAGGACCCAGGAAACCCAGCCCTGGAGTGGAGACCTAGCCCAGTCAGCCAGCAGTAGGAGACAGGGAAGGCTTTGAGGGCCCCAGCTCCAAAAGCTGTTTGGGGACCTGTTCCCCACATGAATGAGGCACTGAGCAAGCTCTGCCTGTGCTGGTGCTGCCTAGACATACCAATGGTGTCAGTCTCTCCAGACAGCTGGATGCAGCGGTGCTCCAGCTCCTCCAGCCGCTCCTTCAGGTCAGCCTTCTCATGCATCAGCTCTGTGAAACGCAACTGCACACACAGAGGGGACAGTCACCTGGGCTGTCACACACAGACAGCACCTGTGCTAAAAGATAACACCCCCTGACACTGGTCTGAGCCTGGGGAACAAATCCTGCTCCTTTATAAACAGTGAGCAAGCTTTTTAGGATGGAGCATCTTTTTATGGAACATGTGCTGCTTATTCCCCTACAATCTGTTTGTGTGGTGTTTGTCTGACACTGGATCCTGGTCTGGCTGAGCAGTGTAATAGGACTGAAACAACAGGAGATGCTTTGCTTACCTGTAGCTTGTCCATGGCAGTTTTCAAAGCCTCGTGAACCTCCACTGGAACAGTATCCATAATGGAGCCTGGAAGGGATGTGTGCAATTTAGTTTCTCCTGGGTCAGAATGCACTCACAGACCCTAAGGTCTGTCTCAGAGCAGCCATGGCCAGCTGGCCCAGCACCTCATGGTCACACTGTCCCCAAACTGTACTGGGACTTCACCTCCATCCAGCGTGACGTGATGTTGCTGCTCCTGCCTAAGAGCTGTGATTTGCTGCAGGAGGGTTCTGCACTGCTGCTTCTGAGCAGCCAGCTGCTTCCTCAGATCTTCTCGCTCCTGCTCCACTTGGGACATGGCAGAGGTCACGAAAATGACCTAAGAAGGATTTCAGAGTGTGGACATTAGTGCTTCCCCTGTGTTCAGCAGGATCTATGGTGCATCTCAGAACAGAGTAACAGTTTACCCCATTTTATTTATGGGTGTGAAACCAAAGAACTGTGTGACTGCCCTGGAACTAAGCCAGGCAACAGCTACTGCCTCTTCTCATTCCCAATTAGTGCAGGTTAAAAACTGGATCCCTTGAGAGCTATTTGACTGCAGTATTATGACTGTACTTGCAGATAAATCTTGTAGATACTTGACACCATTTCCAAATTGCCTTCCAAACTAAAAAGAACATCATCATCAAAGCCCCATTAAAGAGCTGCTCTGCCAGCTGAGTTGTCATCAAAAGGAAACCACTGCCAGACTTCCAGCCTGTTTTGCAAGGATGCTGCAGAAGTCTTGGCTTTGCTGCTATGCACAAGGTGTTGCATTTGCCTCAGGACTGCACTCAGCTGGTAGGATAACAGCTGATAAACCTCTCTGCAATTTAACTGGATTCCTTTTCTAGGTATTTGTTTAGAACTAAAATCAAAGGCTTCTCTCCCCACTAAGACTCACCATTTCTTCATGACTTTCAAACTTCTCTGGGATCACAAGAGAAGGTTTTTGGACTTCTTCAGTCATTGCTTCATCGCCTTCTGTAAAAGAAGGAAGGTGAACATGGAGGCAATGCTGCAGAGAACCCAGCTCTGCCTCCTCCCTGATGCAGCCACTCACCCTCCAGTTGGTGCAAAATCCTGCCATCCATTTCTGCTGCCAGCTGACTGATCTGGGCCTGCAGCTCTTTGTTTTCCTTGGCTACAGCTTCTAGACTTTCCTGCAAGAGAGAAGCAGAGGATCACAAAAACCTGCACAAGCCAGACTGCAAACAGTCACTCTGTCTTCAGGCAGTAGCACCACACACACAAACACACAAGCAGTACTTTGCTCCAGACAGGTACAACTCATCTGTATGGCACAGGGTGTAATCACAGCAGTATTATGACTGTACTTGCAGATAATTCTTGTAGATATTTGACACCATTTCCAAATTGCCTTCCAAACTAAAAAGAACAGCCCAGGGTGGAAGGGACCCACCAAATCTCTCACTTACTGATTACCTCCCATCTTTCCACTTGTGCCTTTTTACTGTTACCTTTGTCTGCTGCAGCTCTTTCAGGTGCATTTCCACTGTCACCTTCCCCTGGACCTCCTCGTGCTGCAGGCGGTCCATGAGCTGTGTCTGAAGCAGGAATTGCTTGTGCAGTTCCTCCTTCTCGGCAGCGAGCTGCTGGAAGGCCAGGGTGTACTGCTGCAGGTGGCTGTAGCACTGGTCCCTCTGCTCCTGCAGGCCACAGGCCTCCTGTGTCTTCAGCTCCAGCTGAGGGAACAAGGTCAAACCACCACATCAAACCCTTTCTGCCTGGGGAGCTGATCCGTGTGACATGATCCAAACTGTCAACATTGCCCCAAAGCCACCAACCAGGCAGACAGCCACCATCTGCCCCCACATGCTGGTCCCCCACATCAGGCAGCAGATGATAGGGGAAGGCTCCCAGCTGGATCTTTGCAATACCCATTTCCATCCTTCCATCAGTGTCTGGGAAGTTGCCAGCAATTTGCAGAATCCAGCCCTGCCATCCCACTGCTGGTGCTCACCGTCTCTTTGAGCTCTGCCAGGTTCTCCTGCAGCTGCCCAAGCTTCTTGGCCAGCTCCTTCTTTACATGTTGCTCTGACTGTAGGGCACTTGTAACCTCCATGTTTTCATTTGTCTGCAAGGCAAACACAACTGTGTAAGGAAACTGCCCCAGCCACCATGAAACAGGCTCTCAATAAACCACGTTAGTTCCCAGTACAACAGGGTGCCATCCCTTGTGCTTTTCTGGACTGAGGGCCATAAATTGACTGTTTAGGGCAGTAAATAGCTTAAAGAAAGGTTCAGAAGATGGGAGAAGAACAAGGAAAGAGACAGGGGAATTGGTGTTGGGACAGTGCCAAGAAGAAGCTTGGCACATCATGCAGCCTGTCAGCTCCAAAGCAGATGGGTGGTATGAATATCCCAAAGAGAGCCACAAACATTCAAAACCAAAGAGTTCAAAAAGGACTAAAGAAAAATCCCAGCAGCTAGACCATGTGTCAGTCTGCTAGGACCCCAGAGGGGAAGTGTTACATTGAAAGAAGCAAAGCAAGAGTAAGGATTCAGCTCCAGGATGGGTAAGAATGACAGCAGCAGAAGAGAATACTGTTGAGAACTTTCTCATGGGCAAATATAAGGGAACAGGAAATGGGTTCTTCAGGTAAAAGGGCAGGAGGAATACCCAGGGACAGAAACTGCCAGGGGATAAGAAGGAAAAGGAAACAGTTCTGGACAAAGATACTGGTTCATCTGCTAGAGCACCTGAGGGAGTAAGGAACTGGAGGGAATGTCCTGGAATGGCACTATGTATCAAAGGATGGAGCAGCCACAGAGGGTAAGAGTCTCAGAGGATAAGAGAGGGATAATGCTGCTGCCAGTTTTTCACATCTGCGCTACAAAAGGATTGCACCAGTGAGGGAAGCAGTGAGAAAAGGCACAGAAGAGACCTACCAGTTTAACAAACCCATTCTGCAGCTCAGCCAGCTGCTCCTTCAGATCTCGGTTCTGGCTCAGTGCCCTGCTGATGGTGGCCTTGTCACTCTGCATGTCCTCCAGGATCTGTTGCCTGTCCACAGCCTCCTCGCTGTAGCGCTGCACGCTCCTCTCCAGCTCCAGCAGCCGCTCCTCCTGCTCCCGGTTGAGGTGGCTCAGCTGCTCGTTGTCCCGGACCTGGGCCTGGTACTGCCCCTGCAGCTCCTCCTTCTCCTGCTGCAGCCGCTGGATCTCCTCCTGCAGGCTGAGCTCAGCTGCTGTGGGCCCCGGTGGTGAGGCAGGCTCGATATCCATAGGCTTCACTGCTGAGGAAATGCAATCAGAGGGGCTCAGTCCCAGGGAAGTGGCTGGGTGAGACACATCCCTGCTGGATACACAAAGCACTCCCCAGCCCATGGGGCTCTGTGACCCAGGAGGGCTCAGCAGCTGCAGCATCCAATCCTCAGTGCACAGCACTGAGGGGAACAAAGAGCAAACCTACCCCAAACCCAAGCACAGCATCCCGCTGTCTGCTGCTGACTCCCTCAGCCCTAGAGCAGGAGCATCCTGCCTTCCCAAACTCCTGGGCCAGACAGGCTGACAGTACACTCAGGCCAATACTAACATAACCAGGCTGCTGGTCCATTCATTGCAGGAGTTCACTTGCTATTTCCCAGGAGAAAAGGGTTCTTAGGGTCACCTGGTCTCCATCTGCCTTCCCAGCATCAGACCCATTTGCACCTCCTGTGCAGAAGCACCTGCACAGCAGCACAGAGTTATCCAGCTCCACTCTGCAGTGGGAAGCCCCACTTTGGAAGCCCTACCTGATGTGTTCAACAGCTCTGTAACATTGTCTTCCAGCTCCTGAATTTTGGCCATGTGTTTCTCCTTCTCCTCTGCCATTGTGTGGACCTGCAAGGCCACAGAGATGAAAATTACAACAATGTTCATGGGGCATTTCCTGCTGCCTGGGTTTGTCCAGAGCTGGGATGCTGCCCCTGGGGTTACCTGCTCAGAGAGCTGCTGCACCCGCTGCTGCCAAATGCTCCCCTCCTCCCTCAGTTTCTCCACATACTGATCTCTTTCTGCCTGCAGCTGCTGGAGTGACTCTGAGAGCTGTTCAAAACAAAATCAAACAACATCATAAACATGGCTAAATAAATCTGGTTTAAGGGATAAAACTTGAAGAAATCAGTGTTAGTGCAAAGCTCAGACTACATTTTTCTGCCCCACAAGTTTCCTTACAGACATCAAGATTCGGATCATATTTCATACAACCTCTTACCTGAGCTACCTGGGTTTCCATGCTTGCCTTCTCCTCCAGAGCCATCTGCAGCTGCTGGTTTGCATCCAGACTCCCACCCTGGCTTGAGAACTGTTTAAAATATCAGAAAGTTAAGGCAAAATGTTAACACTCAATTCCTGCACAGCCTTCTCTCCTGAGAGTAAGCTGCCACATGATCCATGTTGTAACCTTCTATCATTCTTTAAAGTGCTCCAACTCATAGTAAAGTTCAGTGTGCAAAAATAGGGGGATTAAAAACAAAGAGCTGAGATTTTAGTCCTATAAAACAGGCTGAACTGGGCAGCTCCTCCCTACCAATTTTACATTTACTCTTTTTTAATTAAGAAAATAGGATTCAATCAAACTTTGGCTCAGAAATTTTGTTCATTTCTGGCATCTGCACTATACAGCCATATCAGATGGTATGAAAGGCTGTGACCTTAAAAGTTGTCAGACATGTCAGGAATTTAAAGCCAGTGTCTGGAGCATGTCAGTGGACTGAGCACCAAGGCTGGCTCAGCTGAGGCACAGGACTTTTCCCAGAAGAGCAGCAGTTGGCTTAATTTCAAGGATAACTTAAGACACAGTCTAGGAATTTAAAAAAGAGCATTTTCTTCCCTCCCAGGCTCAGGGTTACACCAAGCTTGCTCTCTGACCTGCTAACAGCTGGCTCCATGCATTCCTTCCCCAGCTGACTTCAAGCTGCCACTGTCCAATTCACCACCTTCCACTGGTGGGTACAAACACCACCCCTACTCAGCGGGTTACTCAGTGAGACTGCAGAACTAAATAACCAAAATCCTGAACAGATACAATCAGAAAAGTCACTGCATTTCCACATTTCACCCTCTCTCACTGTACAACAGTTTCAGCAGACTAATGTGATACTGCTTTTCAATGTGTGCTTTTCAATCAATTTACAGCTCCAACACCTTAGAGAATACAAACTCTTCTGTTCCCCTGAGGCCTTGCTGAAAGGTTTTTCCTAGGAGGATGGCTTGATGAGATTTCATGCCTTCCTTTAAAGCCAGGAGTTAAGTCCTTTCTCAGAAGGAAGTGTGGCAGTGTCATCACTGTCCTCTACCCTCACCTGTTGAATCATCAGTTCAGCCATTTCCAATTTCTTCTGCAAATCTTCCACATCCAACTTCATAGCTGAGTTCTGGGACACCAGGGAGTGAACTTTCTCTGACAGCTCTGAATTCTGTTGTTTTATTTCCTCACTACTTTTGCTAAAACAAACAAAAAATTAAAGTGGCTCTGGGTCTGCTGATGTCCAGGTCAAAGATCTACAAATCAATGCTTCCTGGCAGCTAGAATCACAGAAACATCACATCTAGTGACTACTTTTTTTTGTTTTTCAGTTGAATATCCAGCCTCCCAAGTCACCACCTGTGGTCTTTGCCACTTGTTGTTTTGCAGAAATGAGCAGAAGGGACTTACCTTCGTTTGTACAGTTCCAGTTTCAGGTTGTCTCGCTCCTTCACTAACTCTTTATTATGCTGGAGAAAAAGGAAATTATTGATTCATCTATAGACTTGAGCCAAACAAATAAGGTATTAAAAAAATACTTCATTCCACCTATAACACATCAGCTAGACCAGAAAAGGTCATAACTTTTGCAAAAACTTCAGGACAGGTTTGCTTAGAACCTCCTGAATTTTCCAGGAATAAGTCTGCTCAGTCTTCTCAAATGTAATGCTCCAAGTATTTCTGCAAACCTCTGGATTAAAGACAATACTGAAGTGTGTGCTTGATGGAGATTTCTGGGACAAGGTGTCTCTCTTGTGTGGAGCTGTCAGACTAATGAAGTGAGGTGCCAGGTCTGAGGACACCAAGTGGACCATGGGATTAGTCACAGAAACTTGAATGAAGTTTGCCTTGATCATGAGGAACACAGGGCTTTAAAAGGGCTTTATTTAACAATTAACAAGGTTCATTTCTGCCTCTTCTGCAAGCAGGGACTGCAGACTTTGCAGCAGTGTAGTAATAAGCAAACAGCCAAAGGCAGAGCTGCTGGTTAAGCATAAACAGAGGTGACTCTCACCTTCTCTGACTGCTTCTGCTGCATGGAGATGGAGGACAAGGTGCGCTCCAGCTCCGACACTCGCTGGCGAGACGAATGTAAACGGGCAGCGAGGCTCTCAGCTTCTCCTGCACAAGTCAGAGCACAGTCACTTGAGGCTGGACCACAAAAGAGCATTTTGGAACTGGCTGAACAGCACTTTCTACTTTGTCAACAAGCTCTTCAGGCAGCACAGTAAATCAGCAGAGCTGGCTCTGCTGCTGGCTCTACAGGTGATTCACTAACAGCCCTGGGAGCACAGCTCTCTCTAAATGCCTGCCTCACTTTTAGAGGGAGATGATGAAACTTCCTTTGCAGAACAATAGACAATATGTTGTTTGGGGTTTTTTTTCTATTAGAATAAACTGCTCAAATGTAGTTCAGAATAAAAAGCTCAGCTAAGACCTAGATTAACATGACAGCTGTGTGGGAGGCAGGGCAGAAAAGGAAAACCAAGTTTTAAAAGAATTAGAAAGGAACGGTCTGGGGTAGTCACCAGGCCCAACAGAGCTGACAGGGCTTTAGTGATGCACAAAAGAACCTCAACTGCCATGAGACCAACAGGTTCCCATTTGGGGGCAGCCATGATGACAGCAGCAGTGCCAGTGCCAAAGGCTGCTCACAGAGGGGTCAGGGAGTGCTGTGAGCTGCCTGCCAGCAACTGTCATGCTTGTGACTTGACACCCACAGTTCAGCCACCAGCCTGAGCTGCAGAGACAGTCACGTACCTGATTTCTGCCGTGCAGCTTGCTGAGTGTGGCCAAGGGCTGTCTGCAACTCAGACTTCTCAGAAACAAGAATTCCAATAGTCTGGATATGAACCTTTGGGAAAGGAAAATCAGCTCAGCACAAAACTTCTTTGCTTGCCACTGCAACATCACTGTTGTCACAAAAGGACAATTCAGTAAAGAGCTCCTGCAGTTAAGTACAGTGTGGCTGACACTCACAGTTTTGCTAAAGGAATGGACTTCTGCCTTCCAGGATAAGGACTAGGAGTGCTCAATAATCCACAAAACAGCAGAAGTCAGGTGATATTACTGTAAGGGAGGCTCTGCCTTACCTGTAACTGTTCCCTCAGTGCTGCTTGCTCTTTAGAAAATTTCTGTTCAAACTCCTTCTTTTCCTGTAGAAACAAATAATGCTTGGTCAGCACAAACATGCCAATAGTTAACCCTTGTTTTACGTCAAACTAAAAAAGCAGGAATTAATTGGTACTATTGCTAGCACTAAATGATGCCAGTATTTTTTAAGACACACTTAATCTTCCATTATTTGAACTACTGAATCATTTTTCCATCCCAGACCAGCAGCAACAGCACAGTGCAAGCATTGCAGCACACACGTGGCAGTGCTGGAATGGAAGCTCCTGGCAAGGACCTAAACTGTAACCTCCTGTCCCCACTGCACTCCTGCAACTTGAGCTAATATTGAACTTGATTTCAATATTAGCTTTGGTCAACATAAGAATGCTGCCTGTCAGGCCCAACTCGTGAAGTCAAAATATTAAACCTTATGCTACAAATAAAACTGAATCTAACACAAGACAAGATCATGCACTCTTGTGCCACAATCCACTGTGTTTTCTACTCCTCAGAGAAATAGATACCTATTTCTGTATCTATCCAAAAATAGGACACACTTTACCTTTTCCAGCTGATTCACTGCTTCTTGGTTCTGCTGTTTCTATGGAAGAAAATTGATGCACCAATATTAAGAGAAAATACTCTCATACTGAAACACATTTTCACTCTGATAAAGTAGGATATATGCCCAGTTAATGCAAGGAGAATTTCCATTTCTCTAGAAACCAGGAAGTTCATCTTAGCTATTAAGAGATTTGGGGCTCCCTTCACTAATACATGTGCTATGTTTTTCATTGTCCAGTACATTATCACAGTTCTCCTCCAATACTTGTGCTGAAACCCCTCAGTGTTCCTTTCTGAGCATCCAGCAACTTCAGTTTAAACTTGCAATATCCCACATCTATGCAATTAATCACAGTCAAACTGGTGTGTTAGGAAAATCAACAAAAATGCTTTTAATGAAGGACAAATAATACCTAAATCCCAAAGCAAAAGTCTTTTCCTTTAAGTGATTCCTTGGACCTCTATCCCAGTTAACAAGTGGCCAAGTCATGCAGAGCTGCACGTACGTTGGCAGGCTCCCACCAAGGTGCTGTGAGACAGAGCTGAAGCCAGATGCAAGGAAAGGGATAATTCTGTCCCAGCCAATTTCAGTCTTATGGGTGAAACACTGGAGATCTGTGACTGCACAAAGTGCATCTCTAGGTGCGAAGGGGGCAAAGGCTGCCCAGGCAGCCACCAAACCCTGTTTGCCCTTTGCTGCTCTTGTGCCCCTGGCAGTTTCCTCTTAAGTAACTACATAATTAGTATTTTTTCCTCTTCCCAAATGATTAATATTACCAAGGTGTTTCTTTATTACCACTACTACCTCAGTGCATTTTGAAACATGACTGCAGATGAAAAGGTGATGAGGCTTTGATTTTAGCAATGCCAGCACACAACCAGGAAAAGCAAAGGCAAGAGCACAAATGCAGCAAAGGCCCTACAGAGTTCCAGACAAACAAAAAAGCCGGCAAACAATGAGAATCCTGGGTGGGCAATGCACTTTACCTCTGCAGTCCAACTAAAACACAACAAGAAAAAGAACAGAACAAAAATAACCCAAAACCAAAAATGAAACAAAAAGAGGGGTCATGGGGTACACTGGGAAATGCTGAACTTTGGGAAAAGTGTGGTTTTAGAGAGAAACAAAATGGGGGAAAGTATTTCACACAAGAAAGGCTCTTTTCAGTCTGGAACAGATCCACTTAGTTGCATTTTTTGCAGTGTTAAGGCTGAAGGCTGAAAAGCAGCAGCAGGAATCCATGCAGGCCACAAGACAAAGCAGTTCATTCATTGTGCCAAGAGAAGCTGAGGATATGATCAGAAAACAGCCCCAGGCTCTCTTGGACCTATTGCTCCCACTCTGCTGATATATTTAGAACAGCATCACCACCTGCAGAAACAGGTTTTCACATTGCTGCCAGCACCAGAATTCTGTATTTCAAGGATTCAGACCAGGACCAGAAATAGCTGTTTTATGAGGATGCTTATCACCCAGGGACAGTGTGAGGAGATCAACAGAGCACACTTAAATGGAAACAACAAAACTCTGTTTCTGCCTCCTCACATGAGCCACCACACTCACAAGAGGCCTTAGGCTTTGATCCTCACAGGTTTTCCACCCAGCCCATTTTGTTCATACAAAGTGCTGTGTAAGCAGCCTTCCTTGTGGCACTATGAGGAACCTGGAACCTTGCAGACACCCAGAGAGCAGGAGGAGCAGCAAAGACAATGTCAGACTGGTTGGTTGGATTGTTTCTTACCAATTCCTCTATCTTTGTAACGAGCTGTTTGTTAGTTAGATTGCTGGAATCCAGGGCTACTGCCAGCTCCTGGTAACGTGTCTGACGGGCACATGCATATAGGAGAAAAAGGAAGGAGCAGAAGAGGAGGAGGGAAGGAAAAAAGCAATAATTAAAAAGGACAGAAAAATAAATCATTATCACAATTTGATATAATCAGATTCTCCAAACAAAACAAAATCTGTGGTTTGAACAAAAGCAGCTGGGATGTCAACCTATTTTATCCGTTTCTGCTGAGGCCTCATTTTGACATAAAAGTGAATCAGAAATAAGAACTGCAGTTGCATGGAAGCCAGATTATCCCCAGTCCCCAAACTGGGAACATCTCTAATAACTGCCTCTGACTGTTGTGATCACAGCTACCCAATTACAGCCCCAGGTGACACTACACAGTGATTTTTGTGACCTGTGCATTCAGTTAGGCCTCACTAACACTGCTGTAAGCACAGAATCCAAACAAGTGATCAACAGCAGCAAATAAGAAAAATAAAAAACATGACAGACTGAGAACAACTTACTTCCATTTCCTTAATATTTGTGGAAGAAACAGCACTTTCTCCATTCACATACGATGTAGACTAGAAGTAAATCAAGTAAGTCAGTTTTAGTCCTCAAAGCAAATCACTATTAGGTAAGATCCCATTATAAGTGTAACACTCCTTATAGCACCTGTCACTTCAAACAACCACACACAGGCACAGAAAACACTCTTCTGGCTCAGGATAGATGCTGGCTGCCCCTGTGACAAGCTGATGTGAATTATTCAAACTGACTTCATATTCTTTTCCAGCAAATCAAGAGTACATCTTTCCATGAATATGTACAATTCATTCATCCCACTCTGCTTTTCTTCCTACTGCCGAAATCTTAAATTCCTAAACCAGGAATTTTTGCTCCTCAATGTTTAAGTACCACATTGGTTAGTAGGATGGCTGCAGATGTCTCTGAGATTGAAGAGTGTTTCCTTGAACTGTCTGCTTAAAGTTCCACATCAAACACCAAGAGAATTCATGGGACAAAAGGATGAAAAGGAGTACCTGGGAAACCAGGCCATTGAGCTGCTCAGACAACTGACGAAGACCCTCTGTTGACGAGAAAGACCTGGGAACAAAGACCTGGCAATGAAAACCTCTCCCAGAGAGCTGCCCAAATCAACACAGCATTGGGGAAGGAATAAAACCTTAATCTGCTGGGATCCTGTTGCAAAGCCAACACACTCACCTGTTCTCATCCAAAGCATTTTTATGATCCTCAGCTTCATTCATCTGTGGATTAAAACATAAAAACTTGTAAGCCTGTAAAAGATGGGAGTCACACTTATGAATGTGTCACTAAGACTTGATTACACCTGGGCTCAAGTTTCACAGGTCCTGTAATTACTGCTTCCCAAAGGAAGATGAACTTAAAACAACCAACTCAGCCCTGGCTTACACATCATTTCTGAGTGGTGTGAGTCTGCAATAGAGAAATTCAAGTGTATCAGGCTTTATGTCTGCTGTTCCTATTTATCAGGATAATCAACACTTTGCTGAAAAAAGCTACAACTGAATCTTTAATTAGTAAAAGGAAATACAGACTGATTGAAATAGGAGAGAAGGGGAAGGAAGACAGCTTTGGAAGCTGCAGGGCCACGTGTGTGCTAGTACTCCCTCTGCTCTCACAGACAGATGATGACTGCATGGAGAGTGGAGAATGTAGTATTTTTAACAGGAGAAAACCTGAACTAGTGATGTCATATTTATGAAGGTCCCCTTTCTCCACACTAATGTGGCATCACTAATCAGTGCTCAATGGTTCAATGGCAGTATTGATGATAAGTCACAAACCTGTGTCAGCTGCATGCTCTCAGGAGCAGGCAGAACAGAACCACAACTAGGGAGGCTGTTGCTGTTAGATAGCACAGGGACATCAGGAGCAAGCTGTTCAGCACTACGAGTGGCAACATCACTGTCAAAGTATGCCTGTCACAAAACACAGCACAGGATTACAGCCTTCATGCAAAATGAACAAACAC
Organism: Molothrus aeneus; assembly: GCF_037042795.1. Lineage (NCBI taxonomy): Eukaryota > Metazoa > Chordata > Aves > Passeriformes > Icteridae > Molothrus > Molothrus aeneus. Next base: position 5,731,093 of record NC_089664.1, on the reverse strand, counting down.
ACACACACATCACCTTGTGGCCTGCCTGTGAAAACCAGACAGATGTGAACAGTCATTAAGAAACACATGGAAAGGAACCTGTGTTCTCCCCAGAGCAAAGAGGTGAATGCATCAATCACAGACAAACACTGTCCCAGAGTGTGTCCTTCCATAAATAACCAGCATTCCACAATCCAACTCCCTTTTTAAACACAGGGCAATAACATCACCCAAACTCTAAGTTCACACATGAGATTCACTGCAAAAGATTCACCAAAAATCAAGGGCAACGCCAAATGTCACTGTGCTTTGAAAAGCATCACCTTCGAGGTGTTCCTGGGGAAAACACAGATCACTGTATGCAAATGAAGATGGAAAAGAACAGAGGAATGACTAGTTGAAAAATGGGTTAGTCAGACTCAAGTGCTCTGTCTAAAACTTGCTGAAATTTGTGGCATGCCATGACCCCCCAGTTTAGAAACAGGACATTTATCAACAGGCCAGAGGGAGGAGGGTGGCTGGGAGCAGGTGCCTGTGGCCCTGCTGCAGCCATGGATCCCATGACTAGAAGAATCTAAATAGAAAAGAGAAGAGCCAAAAAACTATTTCTGGACAGCAAGTTCCTGTCCAGGCTCTGTGGGAGGATGGATGGCATCTGCAGCCCCCTCAATGAAGCCACGCTGCACTGACCCATTGCATCTCCTTGCACAGCACTAGAGCCATAGAGGTCCAGCAGTGCTCTTGTGTTTTACAGCAATTTGATTGATTTCATCATCCAGCTCTAGTAAATCATCACTTAAAAACACAACAAAACAAAGGAGATAATCTCAGCATTCAGCCCCACCAATACACTGCAGCTCTCTGCAACTCCACCTGGAAGAGTTCCCTCTTATTTCAGTTACTTCCTCCTTGGCACTTCATAGGAACCAAGAAATCTCTCTCTTGGCATTCCCTGTTTACCTCTCAGCACTCCACTCACTAATCCAGCAGCAAGGTTAAAACAGCAACAGTGGAGACAGATTTAATGAAGGCAGTAAGTTGGAAGACTAGAAAGGGAAAACAAGAATTTTCTGAATTTCTTTTTAGCAGGACAGGTACTGATGCTCTGAAGGAGCAATATATGTTAGGTGCTCATTAGGAATGTCAGGAACTCCCTCACTTCTTCCAGCTAAAAGTTACTTCACCTTTATCAATCACACACTCATCAATAGAAACATCAGAGAGACAGGAGGGATTAAATCCCCAGTGCATCTCAAAATGATAATTTCTTTTGATCAGAACATTCTTTCTGCCTAATACTTCCAAGATGCAGAAACCAGTAATGTTCCTTAACCACAAGAATTCCTTCCTTCTTTCTTCACAAGGAGCAGTTTTGTAATAAACTGTCAAAAACCCCAAAACTCTTTGAACAATTGAATTTGTTGGAAACAGAAAGCATTAAAAGCAAAACACTTATATGGAAATTATGCTTTGTGACATTCCAATAATGTAGAATAAAAAGTCAGTAATTCTGCTCAGCTTAGCATGTAGTAGAATCCATTTACTTTCACACAAAGGCTTTGACTTTGCTGGTTTTCCTCTGTTTCAAAGCCAAGATAGCTGAAGTGAGAGACAAGGGAGGGGTCTGCCTCACATGAGACACCAATGGCAGCAGCAGCTCAGCTGCCAATGATCAGCTTTTCTGCCCTATTAGCATCAAGTTTCTAAACAGCATTTTCCTGACTCAGGATTTTTACAAGACAGCAACTGGAATGAGAAATTATTCTTTCATTATATGTTGCAGTTAAAGACTAGTTTTCAAATAATTCCTAAAACCCCAGGCACAACAATCCAAAAATTCCATAATAGTCAATCAGATCAAACTGTTTTTCTGAAGAAAAAGAAAAAACAAAAGGGTAACAAGAATGACTAGAGCAATACATTCTCCCTTTGCAGAACATGACTAAAGCTGTAGACACAGGTAGGCCTTCACTGCAAGGCTAAGCACTGGACCACCTATCTTCATCTCACCCTCCAATGGGAAACAAGTCTCTTTTTCCAATATTTAACTTGCTCTGAGCTCACAAGTATTAACTGAAAACAGTCCTCAGGACAACAGTGACACTTCAGTCACAACACAAGTTTTCTGAGGCACACCCAGCACCCCAAACTGGCAATGTGTCTTCACATCACTCAAATTCTGCTGGTACAGAACCTACAAACACAGTCCAGCTGGTGGAACTCTGTGTCAGACACACTATCACACAAAAGGAAAAAAAAGCAAAAAAGGATACAAAGGCAATTCAGAGGGAATTCCATTCCACGTTGGAGGTTTCACTTCATCTGTCAGGTACCCCATGTGATTGCTATAGTTATATTTATTGCTGGATACCCATGGATAGGCAGTGAATATAACAATGAGCTACTTTATGACAAGTACATTGAAACAATGGCAGGGAAATAAGCTATCAAAACGATGCAAGTGAAAGTGAAAAGCAGAGCTTTGGTACAACAAAACTGGAAGAACATTCTTGGCTACAAAATTTGACTTCTGAGTTCCCATCACAGCTTGGGCCTTATTTTAAATAAACTAACTGCCTGAAAATAGGTGTTTTTAAAAGGCTGTTTGTTCATGTATGCTCCTGAACACCTTTCTCTTGCTTCTTGGCATACGTCCTGCCCTTTCCTCTTTGGGATCTTGGGAATGTGAAGACATTAAAGCCTGTACATGCCTGGCTTTGAAGTATCTGACTTCCTGCCTAAGCATATTTACACCCCTGCTACTTGCCAGACTGTACATCACCTGTGCCAGCTTCATGCCTGTCATAAAATGGGTGGCTGGAATAACCAGCCAGTGCAGCTGTTTGCCTGGAGATGGGCAGAAACATGCCCTTCAGAAACCAAGCTCCAGGAAACAAAGCAATGACACTAAGAGCAGGAGAAACACAGAATAAGGAATCACTACCTCTTCCTAGTGCAGTTTTCCTCAGCTGTTATAAATGAGTTTATTGCCTCACCCCAAATTCCTGTTTTCCTCCAAGCTCAGCTGTCTCAAGAAAGACTTCTTGACGTGTTAACTTTGACACAAACCAGAAGGAAACAAGCAATGGTAACAAAGAGCTCCATGTTAATAAAAACAGGAACAAAACTGAAGCAACTGACAATGGATATGTGAGGACAAGGCTCCATCCCGGAGATGGAGCTCAGAGTGAGCAGAACCCAAAGCATGCAGGAGGGAGAGCGAGTGAGTCACTGCGAGGGACACGAGCACTGCCTCACCTTCCTCTTGTCCAATGAGGGTATGGCTACCCCATTGGAGCGGTTAAGGTCTGACACCAGCACCTTCAGAATGTTCTGAATCTACAGGAGGCGAAAGAAAAGGGGAAAGAGAAACGGCTCAGAGAAGGACAGAGAGAAAACGTCAATCCAAGGCAGCCAAGGAACCAGCCCCGTGCAGCTGGTGAGGACCACACGCCTCAGCCCAGCAGCTCTGGGCACACCCAGGCCACCATCAGGCAGACTCTGGAGGCAGCTGCACCCTCCAGAACAGGCAGCTGGCAACTGCTGCAGCAAACTTCATTCAAACAGCACCTACACCACTCAGCTCTTACCCCAGCACTTCCAGCTCTGCTCAGATTGTCCAGAAAACCAAAGAAGAGGGAGGTGGCAAATGATTTGAGAGAAAGGATGAGACACTCACATTCTCTGGAGGCTGCTGGTCATCGGTGGTGGGAGTCGCAGGTCTGCTGCCTTCTTTAGTTTTGCGTTTTTTCTTAGTTCCTGCAGTTGCTCCAGGGCTGTTCTTCTGCTGATATTCCTTCAGCTGTGAACAGAAGAAAAATCTGAAGTCCAAACAGAATATGCCTTCTATAACCCCAAAAAACCCTCAAAATCTAACTTCACTGGTAAAAATACAGATCAAGGTGAAAGGACAAGAGAATGAATTCATGAATTCATCAGTCTGGGGGAAAAACAGGAATCAAAATAAGCTCAAGAAGGGTAAAGTTAAGACCAAAGAGATGGGTTTATGACAAGTGTTGTAAACATTCAACTTTTGTTTACAGCCAATGCTGTTCCTGGGAAATTGATACTCCACAATGCAACTAAAAGGAGATTGAAAGCACTGGTTGGGGAATTTTCAGGGTTATAAGTAAGAGCAATAAGGCCAAATTAATAAAGGGCAATTAATCCTACATGCGAAGTGAGAAAGCATTGCCTGATAGTAAAATCTTCCACTCCGTGAAAGATTTTATAAGCACAGGTGCAATCCCCACAGCAGACACTGCAACAACTGCAAACTAAGGGGAGAAACACTCTACAAATGATTTTTTAATCTCATCCACTTCGCCCAGGAAGCGCCGGTCTGATAAGATGTAACTCGAATCCCGCCAGGTCTGCCAGCATTTCTGTGCAATTCCTGCACGCCCGAGCCCCAGAGCGGCCGGTGCCGGCAGCTGTTTATGCAAATAACGGCACCCCCGGCCCGCACACCCCGGGCAGGGCACGGCGGGGCAGCGGGGATGGAGAAGGACGAAGGAGGATCCCATTATTGGGAGGATTTCAAAATGGAAGCCTGAACTGCTCCAGGACACTTTTCCGTTCCTGTGACTTTGACACAGAAGCGCATCCCGCCGGGACGAAGGCAGCCGGGCCGCCCCGAGGGAAAAAATACAGGGAAAAAACAGGGAAAAAAAGGAAGGCGAGGGGGGAGGAGGAAGGAAGGCGGGGGGGACACGACAGCCGCACACCAGCCCGGGCAACCCTCACAGCACCGCAGCCACCCAGGCCCGGCCTCGCCCCGGCCGCCCGCCGAGAAGGCCGGGCCGCAGCCCCGGACGCCCGCAGGCTCCCGGGCCCGGAGCGAGGGGGCGGCGGCGGCCCGGCCCGCGCCCCTCGGGGGAGGCCGCGCTCGGCCCAGCCCGGGGTCCGGCCCGCGCGGGGCTCGCGGCACGCAGCCGCCCCCAGCTCCGTCGTGTCGTGTCCCGTCGTGCCCGGACCCCCGGCCCCTCACCTTCTTCTTGGCCGCGGCCAACCGGCTCTGCCTGCTGCCGTCCGCCATGTCCGCCCCGCGCCCGGGCCACGTCAGCCCGCCAGGAGCGGCGGGGGCGGTGGCGGCTCCGCCCCCTGCCGGCCCCGCTCCGCCCCGGGACACCCCGGGGTGACACAGCGGGACAGCCCGGCCCCGCCGGGACACTCCCGCCCCGGGACACCCCGGTCTGCGTGTGACACCCGGCTCTGTCCCGCTGATGTAGTGACCCGACTGCCCAGCCGGCAGAGGCCAGCCCGGCTCCCCTCGCCTTTGCACACCCGCCTCGCGTTCCGCCCTGGGCTGTCCGAGCGCGGATCCCGCGCGCAGCGCAGGCGGCGGGGTCGCTGTGTGCGATCCCAAATCTTTGACCTTCCAAGCGCGGCAGCACCCGAGGCTCGGGCAGCCCCGGCTCTGACACACAGCGCTCACCGGGACACGGCTCCCTGCTCCGGGCGGGCCCGAGCGCGGCGGGACGGGGCCTCCAGCGCTGTCCGAGCCTCTGTGCGGGACTGGCGGGGCCGGGCCGGAGGGAGCTGCGGTGGCCCGGTGGTACATAGGGTCAAGCGGGGGCGTAGGCAGTGCTCACCTTGCGAAAACAACATTGCAGGGGTGCTTAAGGGTAAAGACTGGACATGGCACCCAGTGCCATGGTCTAGTTGGCATGGTGGTGTTTGATCACAGGGGTGATTTTTCGAACCAGAGGTCTTTTCTAACCAGATTGATTCAGTGATTCTGTGCGAGTGACCCCGAGACTCCCTGAACCCCCGTCCCAGCAGAGCCGCGGTGCTGAGGTGTCTCTGAAGCACCAAATGTAACTATCTCGGCTGCGGCCATTGGGGGACAATTGTGTCCTGCCACACCCAATGTCACCTGCAGCCTCACCACGGTCGGGCCCGGCAGGGGACTTCAACTCCCGGCGTGCCCCTCGGCGGCACGACTACAACTCCTAGTGTGCTCTGTGGCGGGGAACTACAACTCCCGGCGTGCTCTGTGGCGGGAGGACTGCAGCTCTCCGGTGTGGCGGGAGCCCCGAGCCCCGTTGAGCGCGGAGCCCTCAGCCCTGGCCGAGCGGGCCCCGCCGGGCGCGGGCCGCAGCCCGCCCCGCCACACGCCGCCGCGGGCCCTGCCCAGGAGGTAGGAGCCGCTTCCCCCTCCCCTCCCGGGCCGTGTCCCCGCCGAGGCGGCGGTGGCGGCCCCTGACGCGTTGCCCTCTGCTTTGGCAGGGTCGCGGCCGGCGGCCGGCGGAGCGGCGGGGCCGCATTCAGGGCACCGGTGAGTGCTGGCGGGGGCTCAGCCCGGTCCGGGGGGCGAGGGTTTATCCTTGAGGGTTCCCCGGTTTAGCGCCGGCACCGCAGTTTGCTCTGTGTCGTGCTGGGAGTTTCTCCTAAAAGGCACATTTTGGGTTTTAATTATTTATTTTCACTTTACACTGTAGCTCTCGAAAGTGCGGTTAGACGTGGTATGGAGCAGGCTAGAGTTATGTACACTGATCCACATTTTATTTAAACCCCCCCTCCCTGCCGTGGGGATATTTTTTTCCTTTTTCTCCTGTTTTATCCAGTGATACATACACTATTTTCTGTAGCACCTTACCCAGAGTTGAGTTCCTGCTGTGTGTCCTCTGTGTTTTACAGATCCCTTCTCCCAAGCCCCTTCAGCCTAATGGAGCCAGCGAAGAAGCCCTGCGGTGTGAAATCAAAGAGCTGAAACAGAAAGACCTCGCTCTAGACCAGGAAATTGCACAGTTACTGTCAGAGTACGTCCTTGGCAAGCTCAGTGTTTACTTGATGCCTTACTTATTTTTGTTTTTAAAATAAAATGTGATTCAGGAAGTGGAGCTGAGAGCTGACCTTCTATGATGCCATTGTTGGCATGGTGCAATGCTGGTTACAGTATTGTAAGTGATGGAACTTAGAGACAAGAGGGAATTCTTTCCACTTCATGTGGTAAAGCAAAACAAGTTTTACTAGGAGCTTGCATAAGAGGATTTTTGTTTTAGCCTGGGTGTTCCTGAGGTAATTATGTGTTTGCAGGGAACAGATAATTTTAGCCATTTGTTATTTGTTGTGAAAGACTGATATTTTCTAAGGCAAGATGGAAATGGTAGAACAACAAAGGCTGTTCCAGAACCCCTTTTCATTTATCCTCAAGGATAAACAAACCTTCTAGCAACAGAACAAGAGGAAACAGCCTCAGGCTATGCCAGGGGAATTTCAGGGTGGACATCAGGAGGAATTTCTTTGCTGAAAGGGTGATTAAACATTGGACTGGGCTGGCCAGGGAGGTGATGGAGTCATGGTCCCTGGAGGCATTCAAGAGATGACTGGATATGGCACTCAGTGCTCTGGTGTAGTTCATATGGTGGTACTCAGCCAAAGGTTGGACTTGATGCTCTTGGAGGTCTTTTCCATCCTAAATGATTCTACAATTCTTAATTTTTTCCCTAAATACAGATTAGAGATAGGTATCAATGGAACTTACCACAGCCTAGTCTCGATTCTGAGAACTTGGGTGCATTGGCTTTCTTGAGCTTGTTTAGATCTTTCATGTTTAGGACTTGCAGCAATTGCACTTTGCTGCATTCACTCTCTGCTTTTGAGGTGCCAGGCTTGGGTATCTCCCACAGCAGCAGGAAGCCCCAGTCCCTCTGTGTCATTTGTGACCTTCCTTGTGTTATTTTACAGGGGCTACAGCCTGGAAGAACTAGACAAGCACATCTCTCTGCTCCATGAGTACAATGAAATCAAAGATGCTGGGCAGATGCTCCTGGGCAAGCTAGGTAAGGAAGGGAAAGCTGTTCAAGACCTTTTTAGTTAGTGTTTTCATACAAACACAGAAAGAAGCTGCTACCGTGAAGGCAAACCTTGTGTTACAGATTCTTCACTTTATTTAAAGTGTTTGGGCAAGCACGAGGCACAGCTGCAAAACCTTGGGTTTCTTGGCTATGGGATGTGCTATGGGATAATTAGGGGAAGAAAACACCAGGTTTCTGACTCACCTGATCTTTGTTTAATGAAAGCAATGCTGTTTCTTTATTTCCCAGCTGTTATCCGAGGGGTCACTACAAAACAGCTCTATCCTGAGTATGACCTGGAGCTCAGTGACTAGTCCTGAACCTGGAGAGTGCCATGTCCTGCAAAAGTGACTGTCACTGGGCCATTACACAGTGGTGTCATCCTGGTTTAGGAGAGACAGAGGCTGAAAAGGAACCTTTGGAAAAGGGATGTAGGATTTTAGATAATTTCATGTACTACCTGATCAACAGGATTTTTTTTTTTTTGAAAGGTTGTAGTTCAGGTTGATGTTGAGCCCCTTCCATGGAGCCTCTGATTCCCTGCAGTATCCAGGGGTTGTTTGTTCCTGGATGGATAGAGGAAGTGAGGACATACACATGTGCAATGTAATAGCTGCTTTGAAAGGAAAACCCTCAGAAGAAAGGAGGGAAGAAGGCAGAAATTGTGGTTTGGGGGTTTATTTTGTTTTATCAACAAATCCAGACAAGTCTGGGTGTTCTGCATTTTTGTTCTTACCTGCTCTGGTATCTGGAGGTTTTGTATCATTTCTGTAGTAAATGGCAAAATGTAAAGTTGTGTTGAACTGTTCACTCTGAATAAAACAGCCTTCACATTTGTCAGTAAATCACTTCAAGAGCCTATAAAACACTGCATGAACCTGGGAACAAATTCTAAAATTATACTGAGACAACATGAGCTGTTCAAATGTTTTCTCCAGGAATGTGCAGGTGCAGAATCACCTTTGTCTGCTCTAAGTGCAGAGTCATGGTGGCAGTGAGTGCTGTTGGTGTTGGGAGCACGAGTGCTTCAATGTCAGTGTGAGGATGGTATTGGGAGCACGAGTGTTTCAATGTCAGTGTGAGGATGGTATTGGGAGCACGAGTGTTTCAATGTCAGTGTGAGGGCTGAGGGTGACTGCACAGACTAAATTTGGCTGCTTTGGGCAGTTGGAAGTGATGCTCTGCTGACTGCAGATCTATTGTCCCTTTTTCACTCAGACTTGATGTCCTTCTGCCCATTTTTATTTCCAAGACCTTCTAGCCAGTAAGTTTCCCCTGTGCTCTCCAGTTAGGCCCATCCTGCAGTCTGCTTACACCCAAATTTGAATCAAATTAATCTGTCTTCATTGTGGTTGGAAGCCAGAAACAAGTCACAAGGCTGCTGCTGAGAACAGATAATTGGTTTTGCATTCCTGGCTCTGAATGTGGCACAGAAATGTCACTAATAGTGTCTTGTTTTGCCTTAAAAACTGGGGAGTGGTCTCAAGCAGGGGGACAGAAAGAGCCTGTATATTCCATGATTCATCCAAGTCTCTGCTGATGTGCAGCTGTGCAGAATATTTCCTGTGGCCAGAGCAGAGTGGACTCTCAGGGGAAACATTCACACCCCTCCCCAAGACATACCCCTTTGCCAAGTGTGGAACACTCATGTGTTTTGGAGTAATTTTAAGGGGAGGAAAAAAGGCACAAGGTGGCAAGAACTGGGAAATGCAAACTTTGTTACTCAAGTTGCTGTTTTGGCTGGCATTTTCTGTGTAAAAGGACTCGTACAGCCTGGAGTGTTCCAACCAAAATGTTCCTGTGTCAGTGACACACACAACTGGGAATTGTTTTTGCAATAGAATGTATGGAACTTCTCCAGTTTGTGTGAGGTGTGAGCTGAGGGGATAAAGTATAATTACCAGAGTTACTGAAGGTTGTTCAAGGAGTGAGATGTCCATGTTTTCTTCCCCACTATGTAGGAGCACTGGGGTTAAAACTTGCAGCTGTAGCTGTGCAAGTGTTCTGCTTGTGGCTGCAGGGATGGGTTTATGCTTCAAGCTGCACTGGGCAGGTGTCCAGGGAAGGTCCCTGATCCCAATCCCTTGTCCATGGAGGATGGGAACACCCACAGAACCAAGGACAGGGCATGGTGTCCTTGGGGAATCCCTGCTGCTGGCACAGTGGCTCTGCCAGGTGGTGGCAGCTGCGTTCCACGACTGTTCTGGCTGCTCTGTGCAGCCCAGAGGAACCAGAACTGAAAGATCCCAGGCACTAAGAACTCCTGGGATGCTTCAGGACAGGACTGCACACTGCCACTGAGGTACTTCATCATGGCCCCCCTGACTGCCCCTCACAGAGTTACTCTTGTACCTTTATGGCTGTCACCTGGAGGATGAAATATGCTGGCCCTTGTCCAAGTCCAGGAGAGAAACAGAACAAATCTGCTTTCCATAAATAGATCTCCAAACTCACTAAGTAAGTATATAACTGGAAAGCCATTGAGTGCAATAATGGTAAGTGTAATTCCAGACTTTTAACTTCAATTTAGAAAGTGTGTTTCTGCAAAGTCAGACCCAGCTATAATGAGCTAACAGAGACCAAATGGTATCACAGTGTTTACAGTTTCACCAAAGGGCAGAACCTGCTGTCTGCAAGGAGCTGCTGCAGAGGACATCAGAGACCATTGAACCCCCTTGGCTCCTCAGGAAAAAAAGGGTAAAATAAAGTAGCACTTGCTGGGTTTTTATGGGGCAATGTACATGGCTGAGTACTGAGCCAAGAGCCAACCTCTTCCCTGTTAGGTCATTTTCCATTTTATTTTTTGTGTGTCCTGTGCATTAGTCCCCATTATAAGCCACTTTTCATCACATGCCTACTCTGGATAAAACCATTTCCTTGCATTGCTTTGGGTAAGCTGTGTTTTCTTCTGTACATCCCTCATTTAGCTTGCTTTTGAGCTCTCATGTGTCTGAGAGCAGGGCTAATGGGAAGAAAATACTCCAGGAGAACACAGGGAAAATAAAATCCATACAGCAGATAAAGTATGCTGCCAGTTGCAAGGAACAAATTGTGCAGTCAAGGGAATACAGCTTTCTAAGACACTACTTCCTGCTGCTAAACAATACAGGAATGGGTTTTTATATCCCTTAGCAACCTGATGTTCTCAAAATCAACAGGAATTTTGGCACAGCTACCTCCTGTTAATGAACTGCTTGTGATGCTTTAAAAAAAACGATACAGCCTGTCACAGAAGAAAAAAAAGCCTCTGATAAAAGTCATCTCAAGGAAAGGGTGGAAGTGAACTGCAATTAACCTCTTTCCTTCTGCTGTCCATCATGTTGCTGGCACGTCGCTGCCCTATTGTGCTGCAGGGACTGCTCACGGACGCTCCTGCAGAGCATGCTCAGCTGTGTCCCATCCAGCTGATGGAGAGCTCTGTTCTCCTCATGTGCTGCCAGGGTTTTCTCCAGCTCTGTTTCCACTTTGAGCTGACAGTTCCTCATTGCCTCCTGGATGCTCTGCAGGTTCCACTGAGTTCTCGGGAGAGCGTCGTCCACCGTGAAAACGCCGTCGCGCGTTCTCCGCACTTGTGTGCACACAGCAGATGATTTCAGCTCCAGACCAATCTCGTGAACCACCTTCCGCAGGTACTGCTGAGTCTCATGCAAGCAGTGGATTTCTAGGAGGACAGAGACATTCCTTCAGAAGCAAAGCTTGGACACAAGCTCTGATATTGTAATTCCAGACATCACTCGCAGTTACGCTGAAAAAACTGGTTTGGCAGAAGACACTAAGAGCATGGTATGATTTTCTGGAATACTGCAGGGTGTTCCACACCCTTTATAAATACTTTATATATATAAATTTATTATTATATATTTATATATAAATACTTTAGAAAACAAACCTATAGATATAGAAGAGTAATGTAAAAATTCAGGTATTTCAAAGGGGATAAAAAGGTACCTTTTTTAATAAGACAAATAATTTGTGAGGGAAAGGGGACTGACTACAGGAAAACAAATGACACTTTAAAAAAAAACCCAAAACCCAGCACTGAAATGTATTACACTGAAACATTGTCCTAAGAAGAATTTCCCCCATAAGCATTCATTATGCAAATTTTAAAGCCTTGGGTTTCGATCTGAACTGGAAAGGTAAAAGCTATGAGCTGGCTGGATTTACCAGAGAAGTTGTAAGTTGATAATAAATTCCCACTGACTCATTTAGCATTAAATAATGAGTAAGAAAATTAGGTTTACCAACTTATTTGCCATAATACATACTCAGAGTTCCCCAGTACATTCTGTGCCAGTCCTACCTAGCTGGAATTCTGGGAGTGCAAACTGGAGGCATCGGATTGCTGTGATTATTGGGGGGCTTTTTCCCATGGGGCGAATCAACCCTTTGACAGCCAGCTCATATGCCTCTTGTGTTTTCATATCAATGTTAGAATACCTAGGGAAAAAAAGAGAGCAGCAGAGACATTTAGAAATTTCTTCAAAGAGATTCAAATTATGTCCATCCCCAATAAAAGAGATGCAATTTTTATTCTTAAAACTATCCAGTGAGTTTCTGCATATATTTTTGTGGTGTATGTACTATCAGTAGTGTAGCACAGTTTGGGAGGGGGGTACTTGGTCATGTCTACAAGTTATTTTTATAATAACATATGTAGCAAATTGGTCCTAAACCAGCAGATTGGAGATTTTGCAATACAAGAAGAACATTTAACTGCAACCTCTCACCAGAGCACAGAGCACTCAGAGTAACTCCTCTCTGCCCCTTGTGAGCACTCCAACCTTTACAGACTTCGATTATGGGAAACAAAATCCTCTCATTAGTTTTGAAGACCAGCACGTGGCAGTGGGATCAGATCAGCTCATTGCTCTGGTGGATACGCACATCAGCAGGGCCTTTTGATTTGTCCCTTGAATGACAGCAAGAATCCTCTCCAGCTTCTCCCTTGTGATATGATCTGCAAACATTAAGGCAAAAACGAAGTCTCAATTATCCATCCAGAAACTGGAAAGTCTGAAAAGTGCCACTGAGGTATTGCTGTCCCTCGGGCAAGCAGTCACATCAAAAGGGGCTGATGAGAGCTGAGGGGTGGCCTTTGCAAAGTCACTTCCCCTGGCTCTCCATGGAGCAGCACAGAGCTGGACTGCAAAGGGAAGAGTTATTTTGCTTAACTGATTCCAATACACTGATGCTCCAGTTTTCTTATTGTATGTTTTCATTCAATTAAATCTCCTAACTGCTACCTCCAAGTGTGATTCACAGGAGATCTGGGTCCTGACCAACCCAGTAGGAACCACTGTGATCAGCATTCACACTGGCTTTGTATATATCGTGGTTAGATTTAGAACAGGGGAGCTACAACATCAACAAATGCTAGAAGACATGCAAGATGTGGCTTTTGTCATTGTGTAATTCACCTGATTAAATGCTTTAATTTGTAGTTTGGTGGTCTCTTAAAAAAAAAAAAAAACACAAAACAACAACACATCAAATCAGTTTCTTACCAAATGTTGTCTTCTCTATTAAATTTCCTGTGTCTGAGAAGTCATCAGTGGCTTTACCAAAAAGCCCACCAACAGTATAAACCTAGAAGAAGGACAAAGAGTGCAATTTATCCAAAAAATGCTCCAAGCAATTGAGCTGCACCATGTACCTGCTAGAAGTGCAGGCTATGACAGTTCTATTCAAAAAGACAGCAACATCCTGTCCTCAAAAGGCCACAAGTGGATGCTCATGTGGATGGATGAAACTCTAGACCCTGAAAAGCTCTCAAAAGCATTGGTAAGTTTTAGACCTAAGTGCAGAATCAACATCACAAGGCTGGTCTGGGGCACTGGGGCAGGATCAAGTTGGGATGGCACTCTGGGACCCGTTCAGAGCCAGCACCTACCTTGGTCAGGTGGCAGTTGTACAGGTCACTGAGCAGCTTGTTCCCATGGCCAATGCCAAGCACTGAAACACAGAAAATGGGGAACCTGTTATTCAGCCTCACAAAAAGTCACTGGTGTGCATTTATACAGCACTGAACACTCACAGCATTCTTGCCCACGGGACAGGGCTGTATCTCCTCAGGAGTCATGTCTGAGCAGTGCAATTAGACGCCCAGATTATTGTCTGGCATGAAAACCAGAGTTCTTGGATTTCCCCAGAACTTTCCACCTGGGCACTCAGGGCAAATGCTCAGCAGTGCCAGCCACAGCAAAGCCAGCTGTGGTGGTGGAGCAGAGATGGGGATTGGTGTCCCCCAGCAGAACCCACTGCCCTGGGTCTCTCCATCCAGCTTGGCCAGCAGCTTGCTGGGCCGTTTCTTCTGTGTTTTAGCCCTTAACTCCCAGTGGGGCTGTGAGATCCAGGGGCTGCTGCAGTGCAATAGCATCCACTCTTCTTCCCTGCATGGAAACCCATCACCTCGCAGACAGCAGGACACGGTGCTGCCCCGGGACGAGACCCACCAAAAACTCCCGAAGCCTTCACATCCAGCCGGTGACCTGCTCCGATCTTCAGCTTCCTGAACCGCGGGCCTCGGACTGCAACGGAGACAGTGATGGAGCGGGTCCGCAGCGCCTGCCCGGGGCTCCCAGCGGTCCCCGGTGTGCCCCGGGCCAGGCCCCGCTGTGCCCTTACCGAGGGGGTGGTCGGCCAGCACCGGCACGCTGGCAGCCACCAGCTCCACGGCCCCGCCGCCGCCCGGGGCCGGGCTCGGTAGGAAGCGGACTCGCTGCCGCGGGGCGCGTTCCGGAGCCGCGTTCAGCTCTGAAAGAGAACAGGGGGGAGAGCGGGGAGTCAGGGTCGGCCGGCGAACCCCGGGAACGGGACGGGACCGGCCGGGCCCCACCGGCAGCCCCTGGGGATGCGATGGTCTAGGGGGTCCCGCCGCCCGCGCTCACCGCGCAGCAGCCGCGTCTCCAGCGCCTCCCGGACGCGGCCCCAGGCCACCCCCGCTGGTTTGTACACGGCGAACAGCCCGGCCAGCCCGGCCGCCGCCATGGCCGCCGCCCCGCCCCGCTCCGGGCGCTTCCGGGGCAGCGGCGGGGCCGAACCGGGGATGCGGCAGCTGCTGCGGGCGGCGCGGGCGGGGGTCCCGCTGCTGCGGGGCGGTCCCGCTCACCCAGGCAAGTGCAGCCCCCGCAGCGTCCGGGCCAGCCCCGCAGCCGGGCCCTCCCTTACCCGCTGCTCCCCGCAGGCAGAGCCCGGCCGAGCCACAGCGAGCCGCGGGGCCGGGATGGACGCGGCCAGGAGGAGGAGGAGGAGGACATGGAAGGGTGGCAGCAGCTGTACCCCGGGCACATCCCCACCAGCCCGCTGCAGAAGGCGCTGCTGGCCGCCGGCTCCGCGGTCATGGCGCTCTATGACCCCTACAGACACGGTAAGGCCGGCGAGGGCAGCGCCTGCCACCCGCGTCCAGAAAATCCCGCTCCCTGCAGCCTGGAGGCTTCATAGGAGAGTCAGGGGCAAGCGCAGGGCTGAGAATTGAGCCGGTGCAGGAGGCTGTGAAAGAGAGGGAGTGAGGAAACCCAAACACGTTCCAGTCTGACCCCTTGTGATGCCACCCAGACCAGTCTGTTTCTCCAGAGTCCCCCAGGCCTCATGGCTGCTCCTCCATCCCATTCCCAGGAAGGGTCATGTGGGTGACACCAGGGCAGAGTGGCCCTGAAGCTGAAGATCTGTGGTTTATGAGATCCCCACTTTGCCACGGGCTTCCTGCCTGCTCCTGGTCAATGGTTCATTTCCTCACCTGCCAACCAAGGATAGCTGGGTGTTGCAAAAGCAGCTCTTGGGTCACTCTCTGGTCTCTCTTTCAGACATGGTGGCAGTCCTTGGGGAGACCACAGGCTGCCTGGCCCTGCCAAACCTGCGAGACAAGATGAAAAACCACCCTGAAGGTTACCGCATCCTCCAGTGCGTCCCTCCCCATCCCTCCCTCCCTCGCTGCCTGGTTTGTGGTGGGGTGGCAGACACGAGGCCAAGCAGGTTCCTTGGCCCTGTGAAGGGAGAGCTTGGAAGCAGCACAAGTGTTTTGTAGCTCTAACCCTCCGGGCTAACTTTATTTTTAATGTTCACAGGAGCCCTGTGACACATCTAAGGGCAGGCACCACTTGCCTGTCTGTTCTGCTTCACTGCTGGAACTGGCAGCTGCCAACACCACGAGATGCAGCAGCAGGCACAAGGGAGAAATCCATGGATGTGGATGCTGAGCAGTGATGAGAACACACTGCATCCATGGATTTCTTCCCTGTGCCTGCTGCTGCATTTTCTTGCATTGGAGACTCTGTCTCTGCTGGTCTCCTCCTCCTTAGACACCTCCATATTTTTTTCCTGGCTCAAGCTGAAATGAGGCCAGTTCTCTTGTTTTCTTTTTTAAGACTCCATCACTTCTGCTTTCTTATCTGCAAGGACTTGTTGAGTGCAGCAAAGCTGAGGACCAGGAGGGATTTCTCTTACTAACCAAGCTCTTACTGCGTACCTGCTTGCCTTCTCCCTACTCCCTGTCATGTGTCACATAGGAGCTTGAGAAAAGTTTCCTTTTGCCATATGCTTGTGCAGACCAGCCTCATCCTGGCTCGAGAAATTGACTTGGTAAAACATCCAGAGCACTGGGATGGGGCTGAATCCCAGCAGAACTGCCCAGGGAGAGGGTTAGGAAGGGACATACCCACCTGCTCCTTGCCCTGTGGTATTGCAGGGATTTGCAGCGGTCTGAATTGGGCACACAGGTCTTTTTGTTTTTATCCCCCAATCTGCTGAGGTCCCTTTGACAACAAGTACACAAGGAAATATATGCAGCCAGTGTGAAACTGGTGCCAGTGATGCTTATCTTCCTGACACCTGCACTCTAGGAGCTGAGCAGCTCCTGGATCTTTTATCATGGGAAGAATTTACCCTGTGAATGGAAATAAAAGGGCTTTTGTTTACTTCCAAGGCTGTGAGGCACCTGTTTGCCAACAACCTGTAGAGGAGACCGTGGCTGCCATGTGGCTGGTGGTGAAAGCCTGAGCAGGATTGAAATTAAACCTGTGCTTAGAACAAATTCCTTCTCCTCTTTGAGGCTGCTCCTTTGAAGCTCTGGCTGCTGTGCAGGGGCATTAAATTTCTCTGCTCTTCAGGGCTGGCTGTTGCTGGGGTCTGTGCCTGGCTGGCAGCCCACACAGCAGCAGCTTTTCAGTGCAGGGGACACCAGTGTTTTTCCCACCAGAGTTGTTACAAGCAGACAAGATAAAGGCCCTTTTATTGCCAAGGCTTCAGGTAGATCCTTTAAGCAAATCATGTCCCAGCCTCTGCAATAGATGTGCAGACAGTGGTGCCCCTGCAGTGAGCAGTTAGGATCTGCACAGGGAAAATAGCACGGATGGGCAGAAGCAGGGGTGGGTGTTTCCAAGGACTCCTTTTCTGCAGGACCTGCTGCTGTGGATTTCACTGGGAGTCTCACTGAGCTGTGTTTTGCTTCCAGGGAACGGCCTCGCATCCGTCTGTCCACCCTGGACATGGCCAGGCTGCAGGGGCTGCCGGAGGGCTCGCTGGGCCGGGAGTATGTCCGGTTCCTGGAGGACAATGTGAGTGTGGGGTTTCATGGGGTGCAGATTTCTGTGGCTGATCCCTGTGCTGGGAGCACAAGTGAGATTGGAGCCACAGAGTTGAGCTGGGCCTCTTTGGACTTGCAGAAAGTTTCTCCAGACACGCGGATGCCGCCCAAGTTTGTCGATGATGAAGAGCTGGCGTACGTGATCCATCGGTACCGGGAGGTGCACGACCTGATGCACACCCTCCTGGGCATGCCAACCAACATGCTGGGTGAGCAGCAATGGGCTTACAGTGCTGCACTGCCAAACCCACTGATTGTGCTCAGCTGCCTCCCAGAAATGGAGCAGGCTGGGCCAGCTGGACTCCCTGATCCTCAGCCCAGAGGGGAGGATTTTGCATCATCACTCTCCTACATCAGTGGCTCTGTGGTGACTGAGAGGCCATGAGATGTCACCTTTTCCCTGCTGGGAGATGCTCTGCCCAAGCCCTGGGCACAGGCAGGCACTGAATGGGTGGTTTCTGCCTGGCAGGGAGGGTGGCATAGAGGGAGGGATGTTTTGCAAGCTCTTTGTGAAGGCAGAAGGGAATTCCTAGTTGCTCCTTATCTGCATGTCTCTATGTCCTTTGCCCTCATTTTGTGTCTGACTCAATAGCAGGTCACAGGTGCAGCCTTGCTGGTACCTGTGGGGACCAGCATGACAGGGCTCTTCAGGCTTTGCCTGAGTCCAGGCAGTTTTGTAACAGGCCTGTGCTGGGAGAGCCACACGGAGCATCAGGCCTTGGCACTGCATTGCCAAGGTCTGCAGGGAGTTGGACTGCCTGGGATGTGTTCCCCAAGCTCCCAGGGTGTGTGGGGTGCCATCCCTCTGGGGTGGATGAGTGGTGTGGGACAAAGCCCATCCTGGCACAGGATGAGGCCATGGCGAGGCTTAGGAAGCATTCCCATCCTCGGGAAGGGCAGATGTACAGCCTGTGCTGAGGAGCCACACAGCCCTGGCTGCCCTTGATCCAGGTGCTCTGTCTGCTCACAGCCTCCCTGCTCCCCCAGGTGAGGTGGTGGTGAAGTGGTTTGAAGCCATCCAGACGGGGCTGCCCATGTGTGTCCTGGGAGCAGCGTTCGGCCCTGCCCGGCTCAGCTCACGGTAGGTGCACGGTCCCTGCCCTGGGTACTCCCAGCCTGTGTGCTGCTTTCCTGTGTCCACTGGGGACAAAAAGGGGACACTGCTGGTTTGCAGTGGGGAGTCAGTCACAGATCCCTCCATGCTGTCCCCACATCCCAAGGAAGTGGTGACAGCTTTGCCTTGTCACTGAAGCAGAACCTGATGCTTAATATGCATTCAACACCAGCTCCCCTGTGCCAGGCAGGAGCAATTTCCAGGCCTTGGATGGGCATGTGTTGAGGGCCAGCAGGACCCTCACCACTCTGGGAGCTGTTCCCTGCCCCAGCACATCTGATTTAGTGGCCCAGCAGTTTCAGAACCTGAGTTCTGGCCTTGGGTTGGTGTTGACTGTAACCTTCCTGGCACACCATCCTCTTCTGTGCCTCGGTTTCCCCTGTGAGTTAAGCAGAGGGGATGCCAGAAAGTTAAAGGGATACATGGGACACATGGGCTTGGCATCAGCCTACAATGGAGAAGGAAATTAACAAAATGTGGATATCAGAACTGCCACCACCTGTGTCGTTTGTTCCAGAAAGCTGCAGGTCCTGGCCACCGAGCTGGTTCCCTGGGCGATTCGGAGCGGGCTCAGTTCCAGCTGTGTCCTGAACGTCTACTACGAGCAGCGCTGGGAGCAGCCGGTGGAGTCCCTGCGGGCGGAGCTCGGCATCCTCCCTCCCCCGGCCCTGCGAGTGTGAGAGCTCCTGTGGGGATGGCCCAGGGGATCCCTGCTGGCAGCAGCAGCCCCAGGCACACCCCAAACCCTCCTGCCCTGCCCGGAGCACAGCATGGCTGTAGCTCTTCCACCAGGGACCCGAGGGCTGTGTTTCCTCCTGCCAAGAGCTGGCTCCAGCCTGTTGGTAGGGGCCAACTGGCGCCTCCCTGTGCTGTGACAAAAACTCAACCTGTTTGTGATTTGGGTTGTGGGATGTCAAGGTCAGATGTGCCTTTGCCAGCTGGTCTGGCTGCTCAGCTCTCCCAGCAGCAGCATTCCAGTACTGATGCTCCCAAGTGCTGGGATGGGGAGGGAGCACACTGCAGCAAATGGATGCCTTGGCCTTCTGCAGCCCCAGGGCTGTGCAGGTAAATCCTTCCTCCCACCCTTCCCATCCTGGGGAGATTGAGGCTTCAAATCTTGGGGCTGCCCTGGACTGGAGCTAAACCCATGATTTTCCAGAGGAGCACAGGGGCAGGTTTGGTGTGTGCAGTGGTGAAATCCCATTTTGTACTGGTGCCTGACTGGTCTCCTGTTGGGTCACACTGGATGTGCCTCACTTCCTGCCTCAGAGACCAGGCAGTGTGTGATTGTGCCCACAGGGCAGGCACGGAAATACCTTTGGATATTTTCCCTCCTGGATTGGCTGTTTTGAGAGCTGATCCCAGTCTGCTGTGTCTTCCTGTAGTCCCTCCCCATCAAAAATGATGAAATCCACATGATTGTGCTGGCTGTTCAGTAGGAATCATCCCTTCCTTGGGCAACAAAATGACACAGTTGGGATGATGGGATTGAATCCAGTGAGTGCAGAAACAGCGGCTGCTGGTGCTGTGTCTGGGAGCTGGTTGCTGTCTGCTGTCTGGGTTAATTAAACTGTGCTCCAGACTGCCAGCAGCCAGGGAGCAGAGTTGCTGGATGTGATGGCAAAGAGCCACGAGGCCAGGGGCTCTTTGTTCATGTATGTTTGCTGTTGGAATTCCTTCTTGTTTAATAAATCCACACTGGGGCTTGTAGTGCATTACCCCTGTGCTTTTGCCCCATCTCCCCTCCTGAGCTGGAGATCTGATGTGAAACCTCACCCCTTTTTGGCTCCAGCATGTTTTCTTCCTGCCCCCAGATTTCCTTTTTCTAACTTCTCCCTGCATCAGCCACCCCACGAGCCAGACTTTGGGTTTTTCTCCAAATCCTCTCTTGGCCCCCAGAGTTATTTCAAACAGATTCTAAAAGTCAGTATATAAATACATCCTTTAGCTGCCAGTAAAACACACAGTGTGGGGGTTATCCTAGTGCAGTGGTCGAGATGAAGAAACATTTGCCTGTAAAATGACCCAGAAATGTCAGAACCTTGGGGTGAATAAACCAAAGGGCAGCAAAGATTTGCTTCCAGGAACTGTCAAGGAGACGTGGGAAATGATGGCCGTGAGAGAGGTTTTTGCTGCATTTTGGGTTATTTAATGAGGCCTTGAAGTGTCCAGGCTGTCAGTGCTGGTGGTGGCGCCTTCGTACAGCCACGTGTGGCTCAGTGGGCTGGTGCCAGCGCTACAGAAATGGCACAACATGTAATTTTAAACGGCATCTGCTCAGCCGGATCAAGTAACAGTGTCTGTGGCTCCTGTTCCTGCAGCCATCACTTGAGGAGCCTGCGGAAAGCAGGCGGCAGAGGGAGCTGAGGGTGGTTTGGGGAGAGCAGACACCAGCCACATGAAAATGCTTTTTTTGGAGAGGATGTATTCGCTGTGGACAAATGGCAGCTCCACCATGCCCGTACTGCGGGGCCTGGTAACAATTAACTCCTGAAATGCTGGGATGGATGCTGGGCACGCTCCGGTGGGGCCGCGTTTTTTGCGGTGCCCGGGCCGCCCTTGACCTCGCTCCCAAAACGGATCTGCCGCTCCGCGCTCTCCGGCAGACGGGCGGACCCTGCGCGGCGGCAGCGCCCGGGGGCGGCCGCGGCTCCCGCCGGCCCGGTGCGGCCGCGGAGCCCCGGGAGCGATTGCCGCGCCCCGGCGGCAAAATGCGACTCTGGTGGGACTCGAACCCACAACCTTTGAATGACTCCGGTCACATGCTAGAAGTCCAATGCGCTATCCATTGCGCCACAGAGCCCTCGCTTTGCCGCGCCGCCCTCACCGCCTCTTGACCGCGCCCCGCGCGCCCCGCCCGCGCTACCGTTCCCCGGCGTTGCGCCCGTCACCGCGGGGCCGGGCCGGTGCACCGGGCGGGACTACAGCTCCCGGCGGCCCGCGCTGCCCGCCCCTCCCCGCCCCTGCCGCAGAGCCGGGCGGGCCCCGCTCCGGTGCAGGTGGCCGGGCCTCAGCGGACGCCCCGGAGTCCGGTAAGAGCGTGGCACCATCCTCCCCATCCCGCTCCGTCAGCCCCCGGCGCCGCCGCGGCGGCCGCGCTCCCTCCCCGCGGGCGGCCCCGCGGGCTCCCCATCAGGCGCCGCGACCCTGCGGACGGCACCAGGGTCCCTCCGCTCCGCCGGTCTTCCCCGGCATGAGGTACCGGGGCTCCTCGTGGGGCACCGTGGCAAGCGCCGGGCCCCCTCCGTCCCCTGGTCTCCCCGCGAGCGCGCCGCGGGCCCTGGCCCCGCCGAGAGCGGCTGTGCCCGGGCGCTTCCGGGGCCTGGCGGGGTTGGGTGGCGGGGCCTGGCTGCGTCCCGGTGCGGGGCCCTCCCGGCCTTTCTGCCTCGTGTGATGGGGGTGGGCAGCGCTGCTCGACCTCCTTGCTGGCGTCCCCAGGAGGGTGACACGGGGGTCTCTGCCCAGGGCAGGTGGGGGACAGGTGCCTCCCAGGTGCCATTGGCGCTGGGGCTTCTCACAGCCCGGCCACCTGGCCCTTGTCCCCCCTGGCACCCGCTCCTCGGGCTCGGTGCTCCCCGGGTGGATCCCCGCGCTTTGCCTCGGTGCCTGCTGGCTGTGAGCTACAGGCATGGCTTCGTTTCCTCTGTGCTGATGCAGCTGGACAAGACCTGAATCTGTAACGCAGGGCTGGAGGTCTCTGGCAGCCACACACCGGGTATCTGTCGGGAATCTCTCCCGGGTATCTGTCGGGAATCTCTCCCCGGTTATCTCCGTAGGAGGCATCGGGATGCCGGAGTGAGGTGGAGATAGGAGCAGAGGATAACAGGGGCTTGCCTGAGCCTGCCTTGCCTTCAAGCGGGAGATTAAGCCCTTTACTGCCCACACAGAGTGGGGCTCCCCCGCTGCTGCCTCTCCACATCTGGCTGGTGTGAGGCTGTAACCGAGGGCCCAGGTCCTGGCTGAGGCACAGTAGTTTGATGGTGATCTAAAAGCTGCCCTGTTTAAATGCAGAGAGGGGCTCCCAGGCAAAAGCACAGTGAGTCCTGTCCCTAAAAGGCAGAGGGACAGTGTTGTGGGACATCACATCTGGGACGTAGGTGTTTGGTGGGGAGCGTTCAGAGGTCACTCGCACAAGGGACAATCTCAGGGTAAGGGCTATGGGTGGGAAAATGTCTCCAGGTGTCCCCCTGGGAGTGGCATCTTGTGCTCTGATGCATCCCAGCCTGCTGCTGGTGGCACAACTCGGAGGTGGGATAGCCAAGGAACAAGATGTGACCATGTGGCATTGCCTTGGCTCCCACCCTGCCAGTGTCTGGTATAAAATCCACAGAAGCTCCATGGATCTGGGGGGACTGCACAGAGCAGAGGGAAAGCCACAAGTGTGGCTCCCAGCCCCACCAGTTGTAGAAGAGCCCATGCAGGACTTCCAGCTTCAGAGCAGGGAATCAATCTTCAAGAGGGAAATGATGCAAATGTTTCCTTCCTTTTTGGCCTGTATCCATGCCAGGAAGGGCCAGTTTTATCTACGAGCTGTGAGGGTCACATCTCTGTCATTTTCCTCCTCCCAATACTATTGCCTGAAGACAAGACAGACTCAGACTGTCTCTGAGTCTCAGAGCTACTTCTGGGGCGTGTCTGGGATGGGGACAGAGATGCTATTTTGGAGGGACAAGTACCAGAGTCACTGTCCCCAGGGAATGGGACAGGGGCCTGGGCACTCCTGGCAGCAGTGACAGCCCTTGTTCTGCCCACTCCAGCCTGGCCTCATCCCTGACCTGCTCTGGCAGTGTCTCCAGCCTATTTAGGCCAGGAAACTGCCTGCTAACATGGGGGTTTGCAAACACAAGCAGAGCTCAAAGAACTGAGTTTCCTGTCCCTGATCTGTCTGAGCTGTGTTGTGGGGCACATGAAGCTGTGCTCTTCCAACAGCTGTGATGGCTGTCCTGGAGCCAGGCATGCAGGAGAGCTCATGCTCCGGGCCTGGGAGACTCTGGATTTTGAGGACTGACAGATTCTGGGGTACAGTGGAGGCTTCCAGTCATCTGTACACAGCCTCCTGCCATGACTTTGCTCACACATCCATGGAAGTGACTTTATCCTGCATCTCATGTTGCTGGGGCGTGGCCAGACCCCTGGCTGGTGTGCAGGATGTGGCTCCCCAGGTGGGAACGGCCGTGCTGATGGCTCAATTGGAGGCCATCTCTAGGGTCAGATAAAGTTACATCTCTGGGAGCTCTGGGCTGCTGGGTTACATCCTCAGTGCCAGGAGGACTGATGACTCAGGGACCTCAGCCAGGAAACTGGGGGCTGCTCAGGCATCCCACGCCCATGGGATTGTTATCACCGGCTCCATGGTGTGTGGGTTGATGGCCGTGGTTTCTCTCTCCCTGCAGGCCACAATGCTGCGTTTGGCTGCCTTTGCAGCTGTGCTGCTGTTCCTCAGGGTCACTCTGGAACTGTCCTGGATCCAGGCCATCCCTGCTCTCTTCATCTTCTACCTGGCATCTGGTGGATGGGAATTCTTCCTCATATTCCTCAAGACATTACCGAGGGACTTCAGGTAGGTGCCCTGACTGGGAAGGTCCAGCCATCCACCCCTGGCCCTCTGCTCTGCCCTGGTGTATGTGTATGTGTGAGCACAGTCCCTGACTCCTTGCACAGCCTGGGTTTCTGCTGGCACCTGGCCTGGCTGGAAGGAGATCTCCCTCTGCCGTGTCCGGGTGACTCCAAACTCTTGGGCAAACTTTTCCCAAGAAGGATAGATTTCAGCTGAGCTCAAAGTCTATTGACTGTCCTTGTACTTCACCCTGTCCCTAAAGCTGCTGGCGTAGCACCAGGTCCCTGTGCAGGGTTTGTTCTGAGTTGGTATCAGGCTGTGCCAGCTCCTGGCAAGGATATGAAGGGGAAGGAGTGGTGGTACCTCTTGGAGAGCACTGAGGCTCAAAAATGCCCTTTGATCGGGGACATCCCTGTCTGCAGACTTCCAAACACATCTCTCCCTGGCCTCCATCAGTCCCTGGCCAAGAGCCTCTCTGCAGATGTGTTCTGCCTATGTGCCCACTGCTCAGGGGAGCACGCAGAGCTGCTGCTGACCTCAAGTGAGGTCTGGTGTAAGTGCTGGGCTCGTGCAGCTCCTCAGAAGGTCCTTCTGCTGTGCTGGCTTTGCTGGAGGAAGTGATTTTGCAGGGGTCACTGAGCAGCTGCCCTCTTGCTCCCCCTCTTTGGCAGCACGGGGCTGGTCCTGTTGCGGGTGAAGTGGCAGGTATGGAGGCACATGAGGGAGAAGAACACCATCGCCAAGATCTTCCAGAGGACCGCAAGGAAATATCCAGAGAAGACAGCGCTGATCTTCCAAGGCACGGGCGAGAGCTGGACCTTCCGTCAGCTGGATGAATACTCCAACCAGGTGGCCAATTTCTTCTACAGCCAAGGCTTCCGCTCGGGGGACGTGGTGGCGCTTTTCATGGAGTCCCGCAATCAGTACGTGGGGCTGTGGCTGGGCCTGGCCAAGATCGGCGTGGAGACGGCCCTGGTGAATTCCCACCTGCGCCTGGACGCCCTGCTGCACTGCATCGCCATCTCCAGCTCCAAAGCTGTGGTTTTTGGGGTGGAGATGATGGAAGGTGAGGCGCTGGCAGATGTGTTGGGAGCGCTTTGGACTGGAGGGAGGTGTGTCTAGTCACTGGGTTCAGTGTTCCTTTCCTGCCCACCACAGAACAGAGATCTGGAAGAGAATGGACAGTTGAATCATCCAGGAATTAGATTTGTGTTTGGTTCTTTTGTTGTTAATTCCTTTGGACACTGGGCCAGATCTGGAGTGCAGTGCTGTCTGCCTCCCAAGCAGGTCAGCCTGGGTATGAGGATCCTTCCTTGTGTCTCTCCAGTCCATTCCCAGCATGGAGACCTGGGTTGGACTGGGCCTACTCCACTGAACAGGAGGAGCCTCCCCTTGCTCTCCATGGCTGTTGCTACATCCTTGCAGCACCTTGGCTCCAGTTCCTTGTGTGTTTCAGCCCACACCTCTGAGGTTGAAGGTGTCAACAGACCTCTTGGCACTAAAGAGGTTTTGGATGGGGGAAGGTGGAAAACAGGATCTTCTGGTCCCTGAAGAGGTCTGGGCTGTGGCCCCAGCATCTGTTAATCATGGGAACAACATCTGCCTGGGATGGCTGTGAGCCCTTTGGGGACTCTGCCAAGCACAGTGGGGGTACAGCTACATGGGACAGGCTGTCCCTCAGGCTGTCTGGGAGGACAGGGGGTCTCTGTGCTGTAGCCACCCTGCTGCTTTTCTCCAGCTCCCCTCTTTACTTTCTCAGCAATTCAGGAAGTGCAGCCCTCCCTGGATAAATCCATCCATCTCTTCTGGTCTGGGGATGAAAATCCTAAATCCGTGCTCCCTGGTGCAAAACACCTGGACCCCCTCCTGCAGATGGCCCAGCGACACCAGCCAGCTCCCCCTGCTAAGGGCTTTCTTGGTATGTGCTCAGCTCTTGGGGCCAGACATATGGTGGTGATTTTGAGGGTCAGCTGGTTACAACTCTGGCAAAAGACTGCTGGGGATGCTGATGGCAAGGGGTGTTTGGGATGGGTCTTACTCCAGTGTTGGAAACCCAGCCCTGTATGGAGCAGTATCCTGTCATACCCTCCATGTGTCCACCAAACCTGATCTGCCCAGGGTGATCCTAGGATATTCTTGGAGCTGTTACATGAGAGCTTTGGCTCAGCTGGCAAGAGTAGAGTGTTTAAATTTTGTTTGTCCCCCTCTCCTGGTTCAGCCTGGTTCCTGGTCACATTCCCAATTCCTAGATTGGGAATGTGACCCTGTCTCTTCATTGCTCCCCAGATAAACTCTTCTACATCTACACCTCTGGCACGACGGGGCTGCCCAAGG
The DNA here is from genome assembly GCF_037042795.1 of Molothrus aeneus. Classification (NCBI taxonomy): domain Eukaryota; kingdom Metazoa; phylum Chordata; class Aves; order Passeriformes; family Icteridae; genus Molothrus; species Molothrus aeneus. The sequence continues at coordinate 5,704,724 of NC_089664.1, read as the reverse complement.
CTGCCATTGTGGTGAACTGCCGGTAAGGCTGTGGACAGGGGCTCAGGGAGGATGGGGCTGAGCTCTGCCCTCTCCTAGCACAGCAGCCCTGGCCCTGCTCCTGACATTCCTTCTCACCCTCCCCTCAGGTACTTCCGCATGTCCAGCTTGGTTTTTTACGGTTTTCGGATGAGGTCCGATGATGTGATCTACGACTGCCTCCCGCTCTACCATGCTGCAGGTAACGTGTGCCAGCCATACAGAGCATCCTGGGACTGGCTCTTCCCTCAGCCTAGCCCAGGGCTCAGGCTGGAGGCTGGTGTGGCTGTGATCTCCATGCTCAGGAGGATGAGACTGCTGCTTGCAGTGTGTGACTGAGGCTTTTTTGCTTTTCCCCTGGAAGCCAAGAATTGATCTGGCTGACCTTTGGAGCAGGGAGTGTGTGGGGAGGGCGTTATCCTACTCTGCTTTTGGAATACCTGTTCTTTATTGCTGCTCCCTGTGGAAAGTAAGGGGGGAAAGTCTAAGGGAAGGGGAAGCAGTGCCTGCCTGGCTGGCTGAGACATGCTGGGATATTTAGGTGGAAAGTGCTGCCCTACATGATACTGCCCATGTGTCTCCTCCCTTGTGCAATGGCCCTGGGGGCTTTGGCTGGGCAAACCCCCACTGCTGTGAGCCAGCCATGGCCTCTGCCTTGCCCTGCCAGTTCTTTCCCTGGGTGGGCTGGGCTGGAGGTGTTTGGGGACTGAGGGTTTTCCTGGCTGCTTCTCTGCAGGGAACATCGTGGGCATTGGGCAGTGCCTGCTGCAGGGCATGACAGTTGTCATCCGCAAGAAGTTCTCAGCCTCACACTTTTGGGAGGACTGCGTGAAATACAACTGCACGGTGAGGCTGTGAGGCAAGGGGCCAGCGGGGAGTGGGCAGTGAAGCCTGAGGGTCTGTGCCAGGGAGAGAGCTCTCTATGGGGAGAGCCCAGCTGCTGGAAGTGGGGGAGGCCTGGACCGGTTCTGTCTGTCCAGACCACCTTTCAGGGTGGTGGGGCTGTGTCCTTCCCTGGGCTGGTAGCTTCACGTGTCCTCCTCATGTTCCAACATTAGCAAGGAGATAGTGGATGGGTTTCACAGCCTGGAGAGGTGGGTTAGCTGGATGAGTTAGCAGAACTTCATCCAGTAGGCTGGATGAGTTAGTAGAACTTCTCCCTCTTTAGCAAACTTTGGGTGTTTTGTGCCATTCCTTCCTGCCCTGAAGCAGCCTCAGAGAACCTAGGGCTTGGCAGAGGGATCCTAGTGAGTCTTTCCTCTCTGTTGCTCCCAGATCGTGCAGTACATCGGGGAGATCTGCCGCTACCTGCTGAACCAGCCATACCAGGACACGGAGCGGCAGCACCGCGTGCGCATGGCCGTGGGCAATGGGCTGCGCGCCTCCATCTGGAGGGAGTTCATGGCCCGCTTTGGCATCCCCCAGGTGGCCGAGTTCTACGGGGCCACCGAGTGCAACTGCAGCCTGGGAAACTTTGATGGCAATGTAAGGGTCCACAATCCTCCCTCATGTCCCAAAGGGTGACAGCTGGCCTGGGCAGGGTTGGAAACCCGAATAGGCTGTTTGCTCCATCCGCCCAGAAGGGTTTTGGCTGTTGTGTGGTGCCACCTCTGTGGTGTTCTGGGAGTGTGTGAGCAGTGGGTTCAGGTGGGACAAATGTCCTTTCTACCCACAGCTCTGAGCTCTTTCTGTTCTAGGTTGGGTCATGCGGCTTCAACAGCAGGATCCTACCAAATGTGCACCCCATTGGTTTGGTGAAGGTAGATGAAGACACTATGGAGCTGATCAGGGGGCCGGATGGTATCTGTATCAGCTGCAAACCAGGTGAGGACAACCACAGGGATAAGTGTGAGTGTGAGTGTTTCGCGATACCTCAGGATAATTTCCCTGGATTTGTCTCTGCTCAGTTAAACCACACCAACCCCATTAGACACCCTTTTTGCTTGGGGGGCTGGGGGTGGTGGTGTTTCCCCCCTTCATCCCCTCTTCTCACTGCAGGGGAGCCGGGGCAGCTGGTGGGTCGCATTGTCAGGAGCAATCCCCTGCAGCACTTCGATGGCTACCTGAATCAGTCAGCCACCAACAAGAAAATTGCCAGGGATGTGTTTACAAAAGGGGACGTTGCCTATCTCACAGGTGAGACCAGCAGGACCCCTCTCTCTGCTGGGAGTGGAGGAGAAAGGCACCTGTGTGGGAATGGGGACTCAGATGTTCCAGGGTTGCTCCTAGCCAACACCTCATGTTTTTGCCTGTTCATTGCTTTCCAATAGGGGATGTCCTGGTGATGGACAAATATGGTTACATGTACTTCCGAGACCGCACGGGGGACACCTTCCGATGGAAAGGGGAGAACGTCTCCACCACGGAGGTGGAGGGAACGCTGAGCCGCATCCTCAACCTGACGGACGTGGTGGTGTATGGTGTGGAGGTCCCAGGTAGCTGAGAGGGAAGTGGACAATCAGGAGAGGCAAGCAGGCCTCCAACACTTGAGTGTGAACATGTCCTGCATGTCCAGATTGATGAGGGTAGGCTGGGGCTCCCTGTGGGCAAGCTGGGAAGAGGCCACAAGGGGTGTGGCTTGCAGGAACCAGAGGGTTTCCTCCCTCTCTCAAGCTTTGGTGTGATTCTGGCTGGTTTGTAAGGACCCTGTGTCCTCTCTGGCCATGACTGTGACTGCAGGGTGTCACTGGTAGCCCTGGCCACAGAGTGATGACACAGCAGTGACACAGCTGGACATGCCAGTGCTTCAGTACACAGCAGGGTCTTGCTGGTGCAGGGCAGAGGGGAGATGATGCTACAGGGACATTGTGTCTCAGTGCTCTTCATTCTCTGCCTCTTAGGGGTTGAAGGGAGGGCAGGAATGGCAGCCATCGCTGACCCAGAGAACTCCTGTGACCTAGAAGACTTCTCCAGCAAGCTGAAAAAGGCCCTGCCACTGTATGCACGTCCCGTCTTCCTGCGGTTCCTGCACGAAGTCTCCAAGACAAGTGAGCCATGGCATGCACACTCACACTGGACATGGTGCTGGGAGAGCCTGGGAGGGGAAAACCTAGTTACACCCTCTGTAGGGTGGGGATGAAGCCTCTCTGCCCCACAGAGCCCGTGGCCAGTTCCTCAGGTGGTTTTGAGGCATGGGGACGCAAGGCTGGGTCTGGGGCTGCACAGGTGTGGTGGGGATGGAAGCGTGTGTGGCTAGTGAGCCCTTACTCCTTCTTCTCTCCCCATTTCAGGCACTTACAAGTTCCAGAAGATGGAGCTACGGAAGCAGGGCTTTGACCCCGCACTGGTGAAGGACAGGTTGTATTTTCTGGACTCCAGGCAAGGCTGTTACCTGCCACTGGACCAGGCAGCGTTCAGCAGAATCAAGTCTGGAGACCAGAAGCTGTAACTGGTGGGGCTCAAGCCAGGCACCTCCCAAATCCTGCTGGGGAGAGGGGGCAAGGCAGGCACTGGGGAAGGAAAGGTTCACAGAGTGATATAAAAGACACGCTAAAGATTTTATTTGACAAGTTTTACAGATAAGGGTTTGGGAGGAACACGGAGGGGATTGAGGGGAGGGGGATGGTCACATACCAAAGCATTGACTCATTATGGCTTTATTTTCTGCTTGATACAGTGGTGGTGGTCCCATGCCATGGGAGGGGCAGGGCCCTGGCCAGTTGAGGAGGGGTGGGGTGCCCCTGCCGTTCCACTTTGCTTTTCCTGTCTTTCCCTACCTTTTCCTGCCTGCAGCCACCCTTCCTTATGAAGGCCATGAAGGGACCAGTGCTGGTCTCTTCCCCACTTCTCTACCAAGCAGCCAGCTTCTCCCTGGCACAGGGACCCAGTTGGCAGAGGGAAGGTGGGTGCCAGGCGCAGCCCCTTCCCTCTGCTTGGCCTTGCTGGTGTTGTGTGTCTGCTGTGAATCAAGGGAGCAGGGTAGTATGGGGCTCAGGAGGGGGACAGAGGTGTGTTTCTGCCATGCCATCTCTCTCCTGGGGATGACATTTCTATTTTTCAGAATTACACGCACATTATATTATATTATATCTATATATATATGTGTGTGTGTGTATATACATATATATATATATAATACACGCTTTTTTTTTTTTTCAAATCTTAATTTATTGTCCATACTTTTGAATGTGTCTCGGGTTTGTGCAGTAGGTGGAGGGATAGCCCAGACCTGTCCTCTCTTGGAGAATCCTTTTCTCTCACAGGGAGGTGGGATGCTCATCTGGGACTGATTCTCCTCTTCCAGCGTGGGTGCAACTGTAAATGTCCTTGTGGCCTTGCTCCATGGTGGAGGACATGAGCAAATCCCACTCTCTTGTGGACACTTCTCTGGGTCTTTTACTTCCATCTTTTGTGGATGCAGCATTTTTTGTGGACCTTCTTCCTTGCTGAAAGCAAGTGGGAGAGTAGGAAGAAGGGCTGAGTTTGCCTTTGCTTAGATGTACTCAGGAGGTAACTTGTCAGGGGAGAGAACATCCTCTGGAGGGTGGCCTCTGTGAGAGCCTCTGTGCATCCCTTCCCAAAAGATGTGCTCTGCATCCCTTCCCAAAAGAGCCCTCCCTGTCTCCAGCACCAGAGCAGGGCCCTGAACTGAAATGTCTGTGTGAAACACCTGACTTGTGCTATGTGAATTCCCCATGTTGTGTCTGATACGAAACAGCCTCAGCTGCGATGTTCAATTCCAGTTCTCAGAAAACAAGCAGAAATTTCTCTTCCAGAGAAAACTCTGGGTTGGGTTGTTTTTGGGTTTTTTGGTTTTTGGGTTTTTTTGTTTTATTTTTGGTTTGGTTTTTTTTTAATAATTTGTTTTTATGCTTTTAGCAGGGTTACTCCTTAAAACGACATCTGTCTTTTGTGAGGGCAGGGTGTGTCTGCTCCTCTAGCTGTGCTTCCACACCAACGTACCTGCCTGCCTCAGTCCGTCCTGGTCTCACAATTAAACACAAGTATGGGTCTATGCTGCTGTTTCCTACCTCTTCCTTGTACAGTCCTGCTTTGTGAGGGAAGGTGGGGGACTTTGCTGGTTTGGGAACTGCCACTCCAGAGCATCACCTCCCTGTGTGCATTTTAGCTCATCTTAGAGCAGGGGAAACAAGCCCCTTGCTGCTGGGTTTAATGACTATGTGAACACAACATGTTTATCAGACCCTCCCCAGTTTCCTCCACTAACTCTCCACACAATGTTTTTCCTTGTTCTGTCCTTAGCATTGCCATCCCAGTTCTCCCTGTTTACCCTTGGACATGTGGCTCTTCCACCCCTCTCCTGTTCTCTATTTCCTCTTCCTGCTGCTTCTCTCTGTTTGCCCATGCTGAACTTCCCATCTCATTTCTGCCCTTGCAGACAAGTTTTTTGGTAGCCATTCCACTTCCCTTGCAGCCAGAATCATCTTTTACACCTTCTGCTTCCAACCCTGGTGATAGGAGAACCTGGCTCCTTCTTGGTGTGGGGCTGCCAGGGACAAATATCTTCCCTGAGCCTGAGTGAAATGTGTTGCCAGGTGAACCACACCATGTTGGAAATTTGCATCCTTTATATACCACCTTCACCTTTGGACATGTTCAAATGGGTGTCTTCTCCAGCATCTCTAAGCTGAAAGCTTTAGTTTTTCAGTCCCCTGGACACTCACAAGCCTCTGTCCCAAAGCAGCCAGTGGAAAACAGACATCATCCCCACAGCCCTGCAGCATCCGGGGGGCTCAGCCCTCAAACAGCAGCTTTGCCACGAAATTTACCAAGGAAATTTTGCATTCAGGAATCATATTTAGGGGCCAGGGAGCTGGTGCAGGGAGTGCAGCACTCCGTCGGTTCTCTGCTCCCACCTGCGGGCTCTGTTCCGCTCTTAGCCACCAGAGGAGGGCAGGCTGGGCTCGGCAAACGCCTCCCCTCGGGGGAACACGCTCCGGAGCTGTCACAGCCCTCGTGTGCTGCTCAGAGCCCTGCGAGCGCGGGATGTTGGAGTGGGAGGGTACCCACGCAGGGAGGGGGCCTGAGGTGAAGTTTTGGATACAGATGATGGTGTGGGTGTGAGGCCAGTGGCAGTCCCAGGCACTGGTGTGCTCTGTGCTCGGGCTCCTGGCTGGAGACTGTGCCTGATGGAGACTTGGGCAGCAGCCAGGTCACCAAGCTGTGCCAGGTGACCTTGCTGCTGCCCAGGGGTGGTGGGCAGTGACCTGAACCACCAGGTCTCATCCAGCCTTCTGCTAAAGGCAGTGAAGAAAAGCTTGGCCTCCCTGAAGTCAGAGCTGGGGGTGGTCATCTGGAGATGGGTGGTTTGGAGTGGTAGAGGGAGATACAGGGGGATTGTACTCCCTCCCTGCAGGAGATGGCTGTGCTGAAGAAAGAGGGGTTGCAGGGCAAAACTCAGCACTGTGTTTCTGTCTGTCTGAGAGCAGGGTAGGTTAAAAAAGCCTACCAAGGAAATTATGCATTCAGGGCACTGCCTGTTCAATGCAGATGTGAATAGCTTTGGAAGCTTATGGAAATATGGCTGTTACTTGTTTGCTGGTGAGCCCATACAAATGGAAACTGGCTTGAGTTGTTGGGTTTTGGAGATGGATGGGAATTATAGGCCTGTGAGAGGAGCAGGATGTAGCCCTTGCTGGTGCCAACACAAGTCAGGAGCTGGGCCTGGCTGGAGCATAGCCAGGAGCTCACCCCAAGCCCTGCATTTTGGGCTGGCTGTGAGGAAGGGGAGCTGCACAGTTCAGGCAAGAGGAGCAGGATGAGGCCCCCCCCGAGGTGAGAGCTCTTGCTCTGGGGAGATGGGAGGTGCTGAGTCACTGGGAAGGAGCTCAGCAGACATCACAGAGAGCTCTGGTACTCAGCCCATCAATAGCAGAGACCTGCAGGGTTGTGCCAGGGGGCTGGGGTATGCACGTGCCACACACACCTCCGTGCCAGAGCATTCCCCAGGGAGAGGGGAGCCCCAGGGAGGTGTGTTCACAGCCCTAAGTTATGCTCAAAGCAGCCCCCCTGTACAGCAAGGCTGGTGTGGGGGGGTTGGTCCCCTCTGGAGATCTGGTGCCTGGGGACCATTCACCATTGGCGCTGTTTGTCCTGACTGAGGAGGGTTGTGTGCTCTTGGCAGTGCTTCAGGATTCCCTGAAACACCAGCTACACCAATCAGAGGTTTTCCGCTGGCTGTCAGCTTTGGGTTGAAATCCTGGGGCCTTTCTAAAGTCCCAGTTCCTCTGGAAAAATGAAGTTTATGTGTAAGTGTCCCTGCAGCTCTTGGCCCAGAATACAAGTGCAGGTGTGATGCTGAGCCTGGGATCAATGCTGACACACAACACTTCCAGCAGAGAGGTATTTGGAATGAAGTAGCCAGTGTTTAATCATCTGATTTTTAAAAATATCTTTTTATTTGTGCAGTTTTAAGGAGGAGGCTAATTGAATCCTCTATGATTAGAGACACCTTGTGAGACATCCCTCCCCTTTGATCAATGCACTAGTCTGGCTCAACAGCTGCCTCTAGATAAAAGTCCTATACATAAAGTACGAGGTATTGTTCTGTTTTAATTAAAACACTTAAAATTCTGTTTGCATGAGGTTAAGAAAACATTAAAATCCTTTCCAGGGTTATTATCAAACTGCTAATTTAAGCAAAGCCAAAGAGCTTTACAAACGAAATGTACTCTTCCCCATGGAGATCACTGCTTCTCCCAGACCCTGTGTCCTGGACAGTGACAATATATCAAGACAAAAAATGTGGCAACTTTTTTTCTGGTCTGCTCTAGGTCCAACCCAGCCAGGCCATGCTTAGTGTGCAAAACTGGAGTGTATTTTAGCCTTAATGCAGATGGGGGCTTTGCAAGTTGCTCAGAATCTTTCTGGGTGAAATTAATTTCTGCTGCTGAGAAAGTCAGTGACAATCTTTAACACTGCATCTCTCCAGCCTCCTCCTGCCACTCTTGGTGTGCCAGAGCCTTCCCAAACAATGACAGCTGCCTGCTCCTCTGCACTACGGGGAGCTGGCTTTGCCTTTAAGCAGTGACAGGGAAATACTCTGGACCAAAGAAGAGACTATCCTTTGGTGCACTCTTTAGAAATGGAAATACTTGATTCCCCTGAGTGGTTCCAGTGTAACCAGGAGCAGAGCCAGGAGTGGCTTCTCCCTCTCCAGTTTGAAGGGACTGTGTGGCCAGGGATTCCACCAAAATGATGGTCTGTGAATGTCTCATCACGCTGTGTGAGAGGGAAGGGACAGCAGCTTTCCTTCCCAAAGCAGAGAGGCTTCACAGGGGAAGGACAATGTCCTTAGGGCTGTTTGCTGCTGAGCTCCTGGACAGCACAGGATGGCTGGACGGTGTGCAGCTGAGCGAGGCTCAGGGAGCAGGGATGGGTCCTGCTTTGCTTTTTTTGAGCCTGGCCCATTTCAGTGGCAAATCCCACGTTCTGAAGTAACCTTGGGTTTGATCTGCTTTTCTCCTGGCTCATTAAAAATCCACACATAGGCACAAAATCATGGCAGGCCAGGCTCTGGGAGAGCTTTGGGCAGTTGAGATCATGCAGTACAGGCTGGCAACCCCAGGAATTGCAGGCAGTGGCGATGCTGTCCAAGTCCAGGACCTGTTCCTGCTCAGGATGTGGGTCACTGCCCAGATCTTCCCTTATCCCTGACAGATGATCCCAGGCTTGTGAAGTGGGATATGACCCCTCCTGTTACTGCCCTGCCTTCCTCTAGTCCCATCCCTGAGGGTGCAGAGCAGCCTCCCAGGGCCCCCAGCATCCCGGGCGGGATTTGTGGCCTGATCCTGCCCTGGAGGTGACACCTCCCACGACCTGCCCGGGGCTGTGCCAAGGGCCCCGAGGAAGTGAGGGCAGCCAGAGCCTTCCTCCTGCCCCCGGCCATGCGAGTGGCTTGGCCGCAGGAAGAGGCTAACAGCGGCGGGCGAGCCACCCCCTCAGCTTTGAGTATCACTTTCAGCTATTCTGAAGGTTAAACGCCTGTTTAGAGCTCCCTATTGAAGGTAGAGCCGGGGGTGCGGCATTGTTGGGACGCCCTCCCGCTTTGTCTGGCCGCTTTGAGGGATGCCCTGAATGGGAAGCGGCCCCCCCAGCCCAGCACCCCGGCAGAAGGGCTCCCGAGGGAGGGCCGCTTCCTCCCGCCCTAATGACATTCAGCCCTCCATCGGTTCAGCTCCCGCTTTCTTTCTGCTGCAGTTTAACCCGGGCACAGAGGCCGGGCTCCATCTTACTGATCTCTGCTTGACACCCAATTACCACATGAATGGCAGAGAAAGGCTGCAAAAGGCTTTAACTCCCACTGACCCTCCTTCCCCTCTGCCTGCTTCCCTCTCTCCCCGTCCTACCCCCTCGCCTTTCTCCGGCGGAGGGAGTTCAAAACTGAGACGGGGAAATCAAACAAAGCCCCGAGTAAGGAAACCCATTGTCACCGCCTCCGCGATGGCTCCCCTTTCGCCGGCCATTGTTCCCCTTGAAGTTTGACTTGCTGTGTGGAAGGATGCGAGCAGCTGTTTGCGCATTCCCCTGATGTTTTATTGAAAAATAATTGAATCGTCAGTTCGGGGCTCTCTGATAAAATGTTTCCTCGTAACGCCAGGCCCTGCTACATTTATACACTACGTGTCCCTCTAGAATGTGATGGCGACCTAAGACGTTTCCCCCAGGATAAACCCTCAGTGGAGGAATGGAGGTGTGCTCCTTTTACACTCAAGGAGAGGGAGAAAGCGGGCAAATGGCAGGGAAAAGGACAGAGGATGGGAATGAGACAAAAGAAATTAACCCCCTCTTCATTGCCAGGCTCAATTTCCAACCTGTTCCCTTTGCAGTTGGCTCTGTGGGAGGGGAGTGGGAGCAGCCCCCTGCCCCAGTAACCAGGGTTTTATGTGTTTTATGTACCTGTTTATCAAACACCGTCTGTGTTTACAGCACTCCAACAACGGCAGCATTACCTTTTCTTGAGGAGATTGTGTGCTTAGTTTCCCCATCCCAAACATAACCCAGAGAATTTGTGGTGCTCTCATTTCAGTGTGCAGCACGGAGACAGGACTCATTCCTCTCCCAAGCACAAAATGTCTATAAAAACGTCCCCTGTATCTCATGTGGTCACTTTTTGTCCAAGACAATTGTTAACAGTAACCAGCTTTGAATGCTCGAATGAGCCAAATTGGTGTTTATGATTACTGTTCCCTTTCCTGTAATTTATTTTTACTTTTCCAGGGAGGTGCTAGCACTAAATCTGTACCATTTTGTTGTGTGAGTCAGGAATCAAGATTCTTTTAGGAGCTAGTTCTGCTTTTATTTGGCCTCATAAATGATTTCTGGGAGCAAGAATAGCTCATATAAAACCATAACTGCAAACACTGATCTGGAATCAAGATTACCAGATCCTCTGAACACAGAATGCTTCACTCATTTCTGAAGTAAAGATTTTTGTTGAAGGCTTCTTTCCTCAGCCGCTTTCCCATACAATTCCATCCTGGGCCATATCTCCGAGATACTCAAAAGCCTTGGGATTTAGAGATACGTAAAATCCAGCTGGAATTTTTGGATGAAGACCACGGTCAACAGCCTCACGGCTGTGCCATCACGTAACCCCGGCAGCGACAGCAGCATTCATCTGCCGAGGGACCAGCCTTTCCTGGGGCCCAGCCCAGAGAATGATCTCCTCAGAGAACAAAAGGCCATTACAAACACCACCACCTTCTGCTCCCGGGGTTAGGCGTACTCTGACCTCCGTTAGCATAAACCAAGAGCAATCTGTCTGTGTAAATTTATGCCCCTTACACATAATGCATCATGTATATGCATAGCTATTACATTTCTATCTGCATGTGTGCACATGTACATGTATTTTTTTTAATCCCAAACCCTCCTGAGTGGAGGGAGGGTTAAGAGGCTGCAGTTTTTCTACCAGCGATGCCCCTGTGCAGCTCTGTGTTGTGGGGGAGAAGCAGAGCCCAGCTGTCACCGCCATGGCAGCGTTCTGCCTGTGTACACGGCCCTTCTCTGGGGACAGGAGGGGAAAACAAACAGGCGACAGATGTGAGCCGCGTTGTTTAACGCTGTGCTGGGGGAGCCTGGCGCCGTGGGGATGTGCTGGCTGCCAGGGGCTGCCCGAGCACGAGGGGATGCTCAACAGCCACCCCCGAAGCAGAGCTGCATCTCCCCGGTGCTGACAGGAGCTGTCCTTAGCATCACCCAGCTGTTTCTGCTCCCCCACAGCAATCCCGAGGAGCAGCAGGGTGGCATCACAGAATCACAGAACTGATGTGAACAGAATTCACAGAATCACAGAACTGTAGGGCTGGGAGGGGTTCGGTCCGACCCCCCTGCCAAGGCAGGGTCACCTTGGGCAGGTGACACAGGAACACATCCAGGTGGGCTTGGAATGTCTCCAGAGAAGGAGAATCCCTACTCTCCTTGGACACCTGTTCCAGTGCTCTGCCATCCTCAATGCACAGCAGCTCTTCCTCATGCTGAGCTAGAACTTCGTGTGTGGTAGCAGCTTTAACGCTGCAAAACCCGTCTGCAGCTGCTGCCTTTGCCAGCCCATTGCCCTGAGCGAGCAGGGCCCTGCGTGTGGCTCTGAGCCCGTCAGGGGAGCGCTCTGCGCGGCCAAGCCTCAACTCGGTGTAGGAATCGCTATTTTATATAACACACACCAGCGTCCAGGTGCTTTAATAACAGCACCGGGAGCACGGGCCGCACTGCGCGCCCCGGCACTGCTCCGGGGGAGGAAGAGGAGCGGGAGGGAGAGCCCCGGGCGGGCCCCGGGCCGCGGGCAAAGCCCCGGGCTACCCCCGGCGCGGCCTGGCGGGACCGGAAATCCTCCGCGGCATTTCCGGCGCGGCCGCGCGTGCCCGCCCCTCCCTCCCGCCCGCCGCCGCCAAGATGGCGGCGCCCGTGTCGCTGCAGGTGGAGTTCGGGTGAGCGCGGGCGGCGGGGCCGGGCGGAGGGCAGGGCAGGGCCGGGCCGGGCCGGGATGGGCCGCGATGGGCCGGCCCCTCGGCGAGGCGGCCGCGGCGGTGCGATGGGGCGGTTGCTGCCTGCGGCCTGGGGGGCCGCTACGGGCGCGGCTGGGCCCGGGCGCAGCCGCTGTCACGGGGCTGCGGGCCGGGGTAACGGGAGCGGCCGCCGCCGGGGAACCGGGGAATCGGCCATCGGCGGGAGGGGCCGGACACGCCGGAGGGTGTCCGCAGAGTGCGGCCGGGCTGTCTGCCCGTCTGTCCCGGGGCCTCGCTCCCATCTCTCTGTGAACGTCCTGTGTCAGGCCTTTCTTTTTCTTTCACCTCTTTCAACCTCTTTGATTTGTTTAGGGTTTTTTATTTTAATTATTAAAATTATTTATGAAAACCTCCCCCTCGTTTCTCGGCTTTTTTTTCTGAGCACTGTCTGTGTGTGTGTTTGTGTGTGAACACGTGCCCTCACTGTGCTTTGTGTTTGAGCCCTGTCAGGTCTGTAAAGCTGCCAGGTTCTCACTCTGTAGCATTTCAGTTTCCAGGCCTTTGCTGCTGTAGTATCAGCATTGCTCATGCTCTGGCCCTGGGGTCTTAAAGCATTTGCAGTGGAAGCTGTGCATATTTGTGGAAATACTTGTGTTATTTCGTTAAAGCCTCCTTTTAGCAGAAGCTAAAAGGCTGCTATTTATTCGCTTTTTCCCACCCTTTCACGAACACAGAAATGCCATAACCCTTTAAATACCCTTCTCCTTAAGAATCCTTTCCTCTATCTTTCCCGCTTCCAGCTGCAGCAACTCTCCTAATTTTCCCAGAAGAGTGAGATGCATTTTTGCTTCCCTTGGAAATGCATAAATGAGCTCTCTATGTAGGAACCACAGCTGAGTTCCCCACAGCTCTCGCCTTACAGAAGGACCTTATCTTGCAATCTACATTTCCCGCTGTAACAAAGCGTGACCTTGTTTTCATTACATGAAAAAATGTTTTTCATATCATTGTTATGACTTGTTCCCTCGCATGAATCTCGGCTCATGTTCATAATCACTGCTTCAATTTTGAGATAACTATTTGTTGTGAGCTGGTGGAAGAACACCAACAGAGTGCTCTTTAGGAGAGCTGCTGCATATAAGTAATGCTGCTGAAGGCATAACAAGGGTTCTGTTGTGCTCTGCCATTGCAGAGCCAAGGAAACCTACTGTGGCATTTTTAGATATTGAATTTAAAGGAACTTAATAACATCTGGAAGTATCTTTGTTGATATTTAGGTGGGGATTGCTTGTTTTAAATATTTCTCTTTATTATGTTGGTTTCCAAGAGAGGAGAGGCACCAGTAAGTTCCCAGAAAGTGACTTCATAGGAAAAATTTTCCAAAGTAATTGGCATTTAAGTTGGAGGAACATTTTGCCACAATTTTATGCCCTTTAAAAATGGGTTGGTAATTTTTCTACCTCAGTTTAATATTAAGTGAACTGAGTTTTTTAAGAGTTCTCTAGTTGTTAGAACTTTGGCCAGCGTAGAGTTCACTCTGGAGTCAAAAGCTCACACTCTCTGCTGCTGTGTCCTGTAACTTAAAGTAGCTTTTGTGTTTATTATCCATGTCCCTACTCACATGGTAAAAGTTTTATAATCTGAGTTTGGCCTGTGGCCTCACAACATCATGGAAAATGAATGATGTTGGTAAAGCTCAAGATTTTCACAATTGTACTTTTTCCAGAACAGAAGGAGAAACAAGGAGCTTGCTGAGGCTTCTGAGCTGTAGTTACAAAAATAAATTACAGCTACCTAAGGTTAGGTGCCTGGACCCAATTCAAATTCCATTGTATTCCAGTGTGTTTCCAGCTCCTTTACCTGCCAGCCTCTGCATATCCTGCTCACACCTGATCTCCTGTGCTTGCAGAGGCCATCAGTTGTTATCTGAGGGGATCCCCTAATTAATTCAGAGTGTCAGAAGAGGGAGAACATCAGGTTGTTCAGTGGAGGAACATTGTGTATTTATTTATTTGTGTTTTACCCTGTCACCCTCATCACTTGCTTCTCCCAGTCAAGTCTCCCTCTCTGGGACACTTTGTAGTGAGCAGATCAAGAAAGAGTTGCCAGGACTCTCAGCTGCTGGCTCTGACTTGCTCTGTAACTTCATGTGAGTCATTTCCCTTTTCTGTGTGTTCACACTTGTGAAATAGGGGAATATTTATTCCAGAAGGATGCTCAATTTTGAGATTTCTGGCCAGCAGGTGTTAGGGATGAGCAGTGCTGGATGGAGTGTGATGGCTGTGGTGTTGTTTGAGTGGAAGCAGCTCTGCACAGGGGTTTGGGAGCACATGGAGATGGGAACTATCCTCCCATCCCACTGGATGATGCCTGGCACCGTGGGGTTCTGGCTGCAGCAGAGCCTCCTCTCTGTGCTGGCAGAGGGAACTGGCAGCTTCCCCTGTGCACTTCTGGTTTGTGACAGGAAAGAAAAGACAAAGGGAATCCTGTGCTAAATATAGTCTGTGTCATTTGTTTTCTCTGTTGTGGCATCTATGTAAATCGTCTCTTTTGTACTGCCTTCTTTTGACAATAAAGCAGAATCTCAGTGGTTCATTGTTTTTATTTCAGAGGTGGTGCAGAGCTCTTATTCGATGGTGTCAAAAAGCATCAGGTGACTTTGCCCTGTCAACCAGAGCCTTGTGAGTATCAGAACCTGTTGGATAACTTCACAGAGGAACAACAAATGAAACAAAGCTGGTTTGTACAGCACTTAGAGTTGCCAGCAAGGATCAAAGTATTTTAAAAGCTCTTTCAGACATGCCATGGATCAGGCAGCTTGGCAAACGGGTTGGTTCTCAAAGTCTGAGGTCTTTCCTGTCCTCTAAGCACTTGTGAATCAAGTCCTTCCTTAAGACTTTTGCCTCCCTCCTGCTGGATAGACAACAGCCTCTGGATGTTTCCATCAAGTCTATGTTTGTCTTTCTTGGTACTTGAAACCACCAATAACATCCTCTCTCCTTTGTTTTTTCCTGCCTGTTCTGAGGTTTCCAAGAGGCACATATGTGTGTGTGTGTGTGTGTGTGTGTTTATGTGGTGTAAGATATGTGAAGGGGTGTGTAGCAATATAACATAATGTTGTTTATCTACTCATTTGACCTTTCAAGTAAATGTGATTATTTTAATATGAACTCTGCAGTTGAAAACAGTAAACCTAATGCTCAAATAGGATGCTGGACATCCTGCCCATGGCCTTCACTGCAATAAAAACCAGGATTTTAGTGTTCAAGGGATAAGCAGTCATAATTCCTGGTTTGCAATTTGGAATATCAATACTGAGCAGTGCTGCACTAACTCACTCACTTATGTTCATACTTCAGTTGTAGTGTAATTTTGCCACAGGTATGTTCTGAATTTTTCTAGCTAGATAGCACTGTTTTATTCTATTGGAGTGGGATTATAGACCAAAATAACATAAAGCCATGAGGGAATGTTAGCAACCAATATCTCAAAATGGCTGATACCATAATCTAGGTGCTGGGAACCTCCAGGCCTGAAATCTTTTTGCTGTGCCTGGAAGTAATTAGAGATTGGTAGAAGTGCTTTTGATGCTTGGACATAAGTATGTGTAATTCAAATATAATAGGAATACTGCAATATTGTGTTATCTTGTGGTTAAGGACAGGGACTAAGACTCCAGAAACATGGCCTGGTGCTGATTTGCTTTCTGAGTTTGGTCATGTTGCTTAACTTTCCCCTGTTGCTAATGATTTTTCATGTATCACAAGAGAATTCAGCATTAAATTCCAGCAGTGCTGAAGCACTTAAGATCCTTAAATGAAAGGTAGCAAAGAAATACTAAAACACTCATTTAGCTGGTTTATAAACTTGGGGGCTAGAGCATAATTTTCTTCAGTGCTCTGCAAATTTAAAATACCCAGTAGCACCCACTGTTTTGGTGGTGTTCAAACCACGATCAGATGCTGAAGAAAAGGGGGTTATTACAGGAGATGTTTATTCCTGCCAGGGGAGGGGAGGCTGGTAATACCAAAGAGGGATTCTTGCAGCCCCGTGGCTGTCAGCAGTGCAGTTCCATGTCGCCTGATCCATTCCCACTTGAAGCTTCTGGGAAGACTTCTGCAGCCTTAGTAGGATATGCATTTATCCTAAGGGATAAATCTCTCCCTGCAGGCCTGTCTCAGCCTCAGGGTTCAAACTCCTGATCTCCAGTGATTCATTCCAGATCCAGCTAACCCATTATTGCTCCCAGCTTTTCCCTCTGCCTTGTTTTCCAGACACTGCTATCCCTGTGCCAGGAGGGGCAGAAGTGGCAGTACCCCCTTGTCAGCTGCCCAGGTTTGCTCTCTCTTGTGCCTTGGCTGTCAGGGAGGTTTCATTTTGGGGCTGGTTGTGGATTGCAGCATCTGAGGAGCATAAACTGAGCTGTGAGGCAGCTGCTGTAGTGACATTTACACCCAGCCCAGGGATGGGGCAAGCAGAGGTGGCCTGAATGTCTGGCAGTAAGGGATTACTGCAAACACTCCTCATGATACTTCCAGAAGACAATTATGTTGTAGTGGTGAGGAATCAATGAAATCATATCAGAAATTATGAATCGTTTTCTTGAAATTTTATGTTGTTCCTAATGCTGTGTATTTCCCTTGTTCACGCTAAGAAATTTTAACTCTCCTATCTCTGGATAAATAAAGATATGCATAGCCAGATCCCTGCTGCCCTTGTGCAGCCAGAATTGCAATGATTAGAGAACTAAAACAGCTCAGTTCTACTGGGCACATCCTGTTGCTTACCTTACCCTGAATGTCCATCACTGAATTCTCCAGGGAAAGACCTGTAGTATGAGCACTACTTGAAGACCTGCACTTCTAACCCCATTTTAAGTGATTTCATTAGCTGCCAAGTTTATTTTTGGCCATTTTGGCCTCTCTTACCTACTCTTTCTTTTTTCTAGGTTATTTTTGTCTTTGTCCTCCTTTTTGCAGAACAGTTGCTTCTCTCTGGGTTATGGGGCCCACCTATATTTTAATTGTTTAGGCATTTTTATATATATCCCAGAAGGGAAGGGAGGTGGAAGATTATATGAAGAAATACATACAAATATTTACATGAATAAAATAATTTGTGCTCCGTAGTTGGCAGGGGCAGTCAGTGTTCTCAAAATGATAATGTTGCTTGAGCTTGAGCAAACTCTTTATGTGGTCATTTCTTTTTTCCTGATAACAGGCACTAGATGGAAAGTAGGTGGGTTCCAGATCCAGTTAACTTTTTCAAGAAGATTTGATTCTCTGTCCTTTTCTAATGCTTAGAGTTGGACTCCTGGAGGGGTTGGGAAAGGCAGGAGGAAGGAAGCTGCAAATGGGACAGGAGCAAGCCACGAGGGATACAGCCACATGGCAGGACCTATTTTTATTATCTGAGGGGCATCTTGTATCCTGATGTCAGTTCTTTAGCAGTTCTTTATTTCCAAAGTGGAGCTGTCTCAGCCTGCATTTTGAAGTTGCTGCCAAAGTGGGAACTTCGAAAGTGTGGTGTATGTGCACAGGCAGCAGATTTACCTAAGCCACACTTTGTGCAGGACTGTGTAATCTTGTAGAGTTGTTGCAGAAGGAAGACCTCAAGTTAAACAAGAATGTTGTCCCAAATTTCTGGCTATCCTGATGATTTCACTGATAATGCTGTTTGAGGATCTAAAGGCATTATGCCCTGTTGGCTTCTTCTGCATAAAAACAGTGTGTGTGGGAGAAAGCAGCTGGGGGAATAACGATATTTGTCACACGGAGAGAGGATTAAATTGGCAGGGAAATCAACTTTATTTTCAAGCATCTAAGAGGCTATTAGAGACAATGGAGCATAAAAAAGAGAAACCCTAGATTAAAAACTGAAAATGTATTTGGCAGCCTCCTCCTGAAACAAGCCACAGCAATTTAACCAAGTGCTTCAGTAATCAAATAGATCATTGTATGACAGCTCTGCAAGTGATGCTGGAGCTTCTTCCTCCATCTCACTGGGACTCACAGTGGTGGATTTGTCTTGGCCATGTGAGTTGCATGGATGCTCTTGGAAGGGTAGGAAGTCACTGGCATTGTTTAACCCTTGTAGTGGTTTCAGGTTTAGCTCAGCTGCATCATCTGATGAAGAGTGTTTACAAAACCTCTCTGCTGTGCTGTCTTCTGGATGTTGTACCCAGAGGTTGGGGTTGTGTTAAAGTCTCTGGCCCATGTGCTGCAGGCTGCTCAGCTGCTGTCACAGACCTTTGAATTCCAACTTCTCACGTGGCTTCAGTGGTGGGACTCATGATTTTGGAGCAGCAGCTTCACTGGTGCTCACTGGGACCTTCTGGGCTAATCAAGAATTCACATCTATTTTGGTACTTTACAAGTCTGGAAGGTTAAATTATTAATCAGCTTGTTTTGGTAATTGTTTGTGGTTTCCCTTTACCAAAACTCTAGGGAAAAAAAGCCCACTGCCAATCAGATTTTTTTTAAGAGGGAAAATAAAAATAATCTGCCAAATACTGCTTCTGTTGAATCCCTGTAGAGAAGAGCATGGTGTGCTCCTCGAGAGCTTTGCTTTCCAGGGGCCTTGTTCTGCACAGCATGGGGGACTGCTGGGGACTTGGGAGCATTCATCTTCTGGGAGAAGAGCCTGGGGATCCTGAGAGATCAGACCTATGTTACAGGCAGGATGGCTTACAAAATAGAGCATGGCATGTGTTCAGCATTGACTGGGGTGCTGGACCAAAAGAACCTGTAAAATCCAGAGAAGCAGTTGGCGTTGGCTGTTGGTAAGTGCCTAGTGCTGGGTAGTACATGGTAGTTGAGTCATTAATATTCTGGCATGCTTTTATTGCTCTGTTTATTATTCCTAACATTTTAAAACTTGCTCCAAAGAAAGAATAAAAATATATTTGCTAATGTAGAGGCTTATTAGAAGAACGGTAAAAAAACCCCCATAGTTCTGTGGAACTTCATGCAGTCAAATCTTCTTAACCACAGTGTGTGGTACTTGCAGCTCTCAAAGGACTTGGGTTATTCCCCTCCTCGTGCATCCCACTCGTGCATCTGTTTTAGGCAGGAAATTACAGATTTGGTGGCAAGGGAAGGGGGCTCGGTGGGTGATGCAGGGTGGGTGCTCAGCACTCAGGCTGGGTGAGCAGTGTTGGCAGTGTCAGAGCTGTCGCGATGGGATGGAGCGTTCCTGCCCTGGGGCTCAGCTCCAGCTCCCTGTCCCAGCGAGGCTGCAGCTCCCTTTGGAGGGAACAGGGAAATAAACGCTCGTCCTCACAGTCCCATCACCCTCCTGGGAGGCCGTGGAGCCGCTTTACCGGATCAGCTCATCCCAACTCATTGTGGAAGGAGCTTCCCAGGCACTGGGAAACCAGCCCTTGTGTGTGACCAAATCCCTGGGATAACAAAGCCTGGCTGTTACACCCTCCTTCCCAGCCGCTGTATTGCAGTGCGGACACCTAGCAGGATAACCCCTGTGTCCCACCCCCCTCCTCTGGCTCTTTTCTCTCGGTGGGATTTGCTGTGCTGACAGCGCTGTTCAGAGGGTGGCAGCGGAGCAGGGCTGGGGAGGAGGATCCGGGCCCTTTAAACCGCTTAGCATGCGGTTCACACGGCTCCGGGCCAGCTGTTCCTTTCTCCTCCTGCCCTCACTCGCAGGAGTTGTTTGCTGAGCTCAGAGCTCCTGTGCAAAATTGCTTTTCAAAAGAGCCACTTTCTGCTTAATTAAACAATGAGCCGCCGTCCCTCTGCACATCTGTAAAGCTCCCTCCGCAGCCCCTTTATCCCACAAACTGCTCCATTCTTACCTCCATTCACTTGTAAATCTTACCCCCCCCTCTCCTCCACCCTGATCATCTCACTGGCCCTTTCTTTTTCTCTTTCAAGTAAGACTGAGGAGCTTGGAGTATCTGTGGGGGTGGCTGGGTTGGGTGGACAGGAATCGGTTTAATGGTGCTTGGCCCTGTATGAAAGCCTAATAATAGCAAAGCAGATCTGAGCCCAAAAGTGAGAGGCGATTTCTGTATTTAGAGGAATAAAATCATGGCAGTTTCCTGAGCTGAGCTGAGACACTGACTCATCCAGCAGCCAGAGGGGACACAGCCACCAGCCAGGCTGGGAGGGGGCAAGGATTTGACTTCAAGGCATTTTCTGATCCAGCTGGCAGTGCCAGGGAAAGCCCAGCCCAGGGAATTCCCTCGGCCAGGCTGGCTGTGTGCAGAGCAGTGCCAGGCTGCCAGGGAATCCCTCTGCACTCTGGCAGGAGCAGCCACCTTCCTCCATGGTTCAGGGTGTTTAACATCAGCTCTGTGTTGTCTCTTTAATAGCAATCAGGTTTTCATTTTCAGCCCTCAGTGCGCACACCCAAAACTCAGAAACCAGGAAAATAGGAGAGAGGGGGAATTTCAGTTTGCTGGGTTTTGGCAAAGCTTTACACTGGTGGTTAGTAATGCATTCTCTGAATTGTCTTGCTGAGAGCTTAAAAAAAATTAACCAGTAACATTCAAGGTTAAACAGGATAAATGAATGGAAAAGTGATGAGGTGGGATATCTCCTTTATCATTGAGAAGGACAGATTATAGCCAGCGTGATGCAATATCATCTAGTATAGATTGATAGGGAGGAATGAAGAAATGAGACTTTAGTGCATTAGCAGAAGATTCCTGACTGCAAAAACTATTAGACCATGGCACAGTCTCCTTGGGGTTTGGTAGCAGGTCTACAGTGCTCAGGCCTCTTAAAATCAGAGCAGACAAAGCTCAGGACAGTCTTTTGTTGAGAATAATTCTGCACTGGTAGAGGGATAAAATCACAGGACCTGTTAAGGAGATGCTTTTTTTAATGTCTGCGATCCCCAGGCTGGTACTTGGCTGCTGGGGCAATCGTCTTTGAGGCTCTCTCAGCTCCTTCCTTTGACAATTTTGAACGAGAGGCAAGACCCTGGGCCAACACTAGTGATCAGTGATCCTAATTAAAAGAGACAGTTTGGTGCACTGGCATTTATTGGGGAGCCTGAAGTGACAATAGCGTTGGGTGTTACGGGATTAGATGCTCTGACTTTAGAAATGAGTAGGGATTAGGTTTACCCTGAGAATCAGCTCGAAGCTGCTTTTTTTGTCATGGGAGCTGATGGATCTGGAGGCTTGCTGCTGGCTAGCAGTGGGATTGGAGATCCCTTGAACTTGTATTTCCCTACCAGCAATCTATGAGGAGTGGAAGATCCCAAGCAGCTCCTCTCCAGTTCATAAGGATTGTGATTAAAACCTCAGGGCTGAGAATTACTGGGTGATAGCTGGGATCTGAGTCCTCACTGCTGACAGGAAGGCTGTGAAAGACCTCTGTGATCCTTTCCCATTTTGTGGACACAAGAAAATTAAGAAGAGCATTGCTCCTCTCCATGAGAAGCAACAAAAAGACGTCTTAAAGCAATTAAAATTTACAGAAGCCAAGACCTTGGTGTTCATTTGTAGCAGACAAGAACAGATGAGAGCAACAATTGCAATTCTCTTATGCCTGTTACCCCCTAATTAGTTACCCCCTAATTTCTTCCCTAGTACTTAAATCACTGCCCATTCCAGTGTGTGTGGCAGGATGGCTTGTGCACTTGTCAGAGAAAATGGATTTTACTCTTGCTGCAAAATTTGCCTGGCTGCTCACTCTGCGTAATACCAAATCCATTTGCCTGTGACTCCATTTATATCAGCCATTCCAGGTCTTCTTCTGCAGTTTATGGCACACCATGGTCTGCTTCAGAGAGCGATTTGCATATCAGATGGGAGGCTGGAAGAGTTGGAAGGATCCCTTAGATCTGGTTTTGAGCTCTTTTAGAGAGCAGATCCCTGGAGGGTCTGCTCGGATCCGAAAGCAAAGAGCAGTCATGCACCTGGAAGAGCAGCAGGTATTGGGAGCTGGTTTGTCTGTTTTAAAACAAGCTGCTTAAGCAGGGAAAGGGACATACAAATTGTTTTTCCATACATTTCCATGCAGGCAGGGGGAATAATGGCAGAGGAGCGGCAGGGAAGGGGCTTTGTCATGGTTACAGGCCGGTGGCTGAGAATGTGGGTGGAGCAGTGCTCGTCCAGAGTTAGTGACCTCAGCAAATTGGAGCTCAGCCATGGTCAGTATGATAAATGATCTTATTCTGGGTCAAAGAAATGGTACCCCACAGGGAGGTGTCCGCAAGGCAGCCGGGAAAGCGCCGTGCTCCTGCAGCACTGACCCCTTAGTGACCAGTGCCACATATATCTTATTTACTGCAGACCAGAAGGGAATTTTCCATGGTTCAGCCTTTATAGGGATCCCCTATTTCCCTGAAATAATCTCCCAGTTCTGCAACCAAGGCAAGAAAATGGCTGTAATTACACCTTCTGAGTGCCCTTCGAGGCTTTGTGCAAGATTGTACGTGGATTTTAAGGCAGGGGACACAGAGATGTCTGGTCCTTGTGTGTGCGAATCTATAAGCAACCTGTGCAGCTCCCTGGGAGCCAAGGGCTGTGTGTCTGTGTCAAATGGTATCAGGGTTGCACAAAATCCTTCCATGTTTCTGCACCTTTATCAGTTCATTGTGAGATCCCTCTAGTGCAACACCCAGTTTGGTGTTCCTTATTCGAAGCACCTGGTTTCTCTCTGCACACAGTGAGTACCCTCTTTTCTGAGTTGTCACTGATGGATCTGTCAGGTCCAGGAGGTTTTATTGAGCTAGGAAAGATCTTTGGATTTCAGCCCAGCTTTTGAGGGTGCAAATGAACCCAGGCAGTGCTAAAATGGACTATTAGAGAGGAAGCTCAGTAGATTCTTCATGGAGGAGGGCAGTGCAGGTGGTCAGGCCTCAGAGGATTCAGAGGAGGACAGAGCAGACGGTGCAGTTCTCTCTGCCACAACCAGGAGTGTTTGTGGTGCAGCTGGGCTGAACAGGAGCCGAGGCTATTGGGGCTTGTGTGCTCTCACTGCAGTTCCTGCATCCTCTTGCGTGACAGGCAATGACTTTGTGTCACTCCCAGCACACATCTCATTTTCCTGAGCGCTGTGTTTCGCTGGGTGATGGCTTTTCTGCATTCATTGTGGGCTTGAGCTCCCATCTGTGCACTTGAACTAAGCAGTTTTCTCAAACGATTGTCGGTTTTTCTTTTTTTTTAATTAACTTTAGATTTTTTTTTCCTAAGAATTTGGAGAGGGTTGATGTAGTGCTAGCACAAGCAGCAGAAACTGTCTCTGTGTAGAAATAAGACAGGGATTTCCTACCATGTGCTTCAGTCCCTCCTTTGCAGGTTGAGAATATTTCTGCTTCCTTGCCTGGTTCAGTCTTGCTTCTCCTCTGATGCTGCCAATGGAGAGGACAGTTAATGAGAATTAAGAGTGCATTTTTTGACGTGATATTTGTTTGCTCTGAGTGAAATGGAGTAGGCTACCAAAAAGATTTCAATAAGACCATGCAGCAGTGATAAAAATACATCATTACTGGGATGAGCTGAGTTCAAGTTGGTGATGCTGGAGCAAAATGCTGTATTGTCTGAGCTCTCACCTGAACCTCCCTCTGGAGCCAAAATGCATGGTGGGTTTTGCAGCCAAATCACAGCACCTGTAGTACAGCTGTGCTCCTGCCAAAGCAGATGCCTCTGTTCTGTGATGAGGGCCAGCTTCAAACCAACACGAGTGTGAAATCATGACATTGCAATGATGGTTTAACTTCCCAGCAGATGTGGTGCCTGACCAGGCTGAGATTTTTTTCCTTCTTTATATGTCATCTGTAGAGAACCTGCTGTTTGCATAGAAAATCCTTGGCCCAGGCAGCTGGAAACCTGTTAGACCCATAGCATAGTATCAGAAAGAAAATGTCTTAGGAACACTACATATGTCAGCTGTAAGAGATGAGCAGTTGTGCTATAATTTACCTCTTATTATTTCCATCATGAGAACACGGAGTCCTGAGCTGTTGATCAAGACTGCTGTTTGAGGCACTGAGCTGCAAGATGGCTTCTTCACAGACCACTTGCAATGGAAGTAATCTTGCTCCTTTTCAATATCTTACTTGTGGGAGATAGTTTTGGTGTGGCTGTGGTCATCTGTCATCCTTTATAATTGATTTGTTCTAGTAATATTGGTGCATAGCACATAGAGAAATGAAGGTGAGTGAAAAAATTCAATGCTGATAAAACAGATGAAAGTATTGTCTTAAAGTTGGCTGTGGAGAAAGGGTCTTAATTTTTGTACCTTTTGGAGTAGGCATGCATAGAGATGTCTGGGGTTTTTTCCTACTGTTTAAATTCTTCAGTATGTGTGTACGTGACTCTGGGTAGGAGTAAATGAATGTCGGCTCAGGTGGGACTGAAAATAACATTTGTTATGGGAGGAGATGGCTGAGGGAGTCTTCCAGCTCAGCCTGGAATAAATCAGTCCCCTCGCCCCTCCGTCCAGGCTGCTTCTAGGTGGCTGCCTTTTATCCAGCCAGTGCAGCGTGTTTCTGTTTAAATGATCTCTCCTGAAAGGTCCCAGAGGAAAGGGCTGCTTATTCCATGCAAGGAGAATGGTATATGGCACAGCTCATTGTTGTGTGCCCTGCTGCAAGTGCATAAATATGAAACAGCTCGCGGGCGATGCTGCGGTGGGGTGGTGTCCCCTTCACACCCCCCTCCCTCTCCTGGAGGCTCCTCTCCATCTTCCTTCCTTTACAGCTTTCATTTCTTGGTGATGGAGAGCGGGAGCCATTTGGGTGTGAGATCCTGAGGGCTTGACTGCAGCAGCGTTTTTCAGGGGAAGGTGAATTAATGTGGTTAACTCTTGTTCTGATGGCTGACTGGCTGTGGTGCACGTGTGTGCATGTGTGTACATATATATATTATATATATCTATGTGTATGGATGGATATGTATGTAAATACACACACCTTCTTAGTGGTGCTCCCTGTCCCCAGTGCATGTTGCTAGGAAGGAGGCAGAAAATGGCCTATTTTGTTCTTTTAACTACAAATCATTACAAGGCAGTCGTGGGTTGGCCCCAGGCAGATGATCCAGCTCATCAGGCAGTTTGGAGGCACTAAGCAGCAGCTCCTTTTGCCCAGATCAGAGTGATCCAGTGCTTGGAGGTAGCAGTACCTGTTGTGCTCTGGGCAGCTCTGTGGGGAGATCGGGGTTTTGGAGCAGAGTGCTGGTTTGGAGGCAGCAGTGCCCTGGGAAAGCAGGGGGAACAGAGGGAATCTCAGAGCATCCCCCTCCCCCTTTCCCCGGGAGAAGAGGCCCCCATCTGCTGCAGATGGACATATCCCCATTGCCTAGTTGATGTGCACCTGTCTACACCAGGGCTGTTCATCCTGGGTATGACAGAAGCAATGAGGGTGACATTATTTGGAAGAACACCAGTTTGGCTCTGGGTAACACATCCATGATCCCATAAAATCCTGGGTAAGGCCTGGGCTGAGTCAAGCCACTACAAATGCACATATGGCTGGTCATGAAGCAGACACATGGGGAATGGTACACAGAGTGAATTTAATTCAGAGAAGCACGTGTGGAAAGATACCTCATGACTACAGTGAGGTTACCTCACATAAGAAACCCATCCTGCCATCCCTGCTCCTCCTGGAAGAGGGCTGCAGCCCTCACTGGTGGATTTGTGCCTTCAGAAAGCTTCCTTGCTTCTTGAAAACAAACAAAACTCTTTTGGGGCTTTCAAAGGGCTGTTTAAAGGAGCCCCAGGAGAATAACTGATTGTGGATTCGGAATGATGAAGTGGTTTGTGGAACAGTGAAATATAGAGGCAAATGCAGGAGAACACCACTTTGCAATTTGTCAGCTTCTCTAAACCCTGTAACGGATTGTTCCCCCCCTCTGTCTCTTCTCACCTCTCCAATAGGAAATTAACTGATGCTATCACTAAAGAAATTGTTTTTGCCTCACAAAGTAAAATTGATACTATAAAAACCCGCCAGCAGTGTCTCCTCCTCCTTTTACATGAAGACAAATCCTTCCTGTCACCTACTGAAATGGAAAGATAAAGGCTGAGCTTTAATAAAGAAGCTCTAAGCATAAAGTGTAGAAGGAGGGAGCAGGCACAGCATGGGGAACACTCCACAGCAGCAGGTGTGATGCTGAGGGATGCTGTAAGTGTCCAAAATGCAACTATGGGCCAGGGCCCTCCTGTCTGTTTAATGCATGGCCATGGACAGGTTTGGGCCCCAGAGCTCCCAATGTCTCCAAGAGTTTGTGCTGGTTTTGGTGCAAAAGTGTCTGTCTTTGTTCCATTCAGGTTCTTAGTCTTTCTTGTTTGGACTTTTAAAATCTAATGAAATGCACAAAAGAATTAGATATGATTTGTTGGGTGTTAAGATAATGCACATGAAATGGGATGTGTCAGAGACCTGAACATCAGGAATCTGCTGCCAGATTGGTGCTTCAGCAGGAACTGCATTCGTTCTTAGTGGGATGAGTTTTCTGTGGGAAATCTCTTCTGCCAAACCACAGGGACAGGACTGACTGTGAGTTTCTTTGCAGCTATCCCCATCCATCCTGCATGTTCCTCATCTGCTCTTTTGTGGATAAACAATCACTTTGCTCTGGCATCACCGGGAGCCATCAGCTTGTTTGTAAACCCTGTCCTTCCTTCTTCCAGGGGATATCAGAAACCTGCTCAAGTGGATCAAACAGAATATGCTGAAAGAGCGAC
This sequence comes from Molothrus aeneus, assembly GCF_037042795.1. NCBI lineage: Eukaryota > Metazoa > Chordata > Aves > Passeriformes > Icteridae > Molothrus > Molothrus aeneus. The sequence goes on along the minus strand of NC_089664.1, from coordinate 5,678,140 downwards.
CAGAGCTATTCTTGCAAGGGGAATCTGTGTAAGTACAACTGTTAGGAATCCTCCTTGTGTTTCTCTCTTGATCCCCACAGTTTGGGGGATTTTTCCTCTGGGGCGGATTTCCTATTGAGTAAGTCAATGACCATGAAAACACAGGATTTGCTTAAGTGATAGTGGGAGGTATCCCACCCACACCTTGCACTGTCCACAGAGAGCATCTTTTGCAGCCTTCACCCCACATCTTTAAACCTTAAACATGAAGCAGGGCCATTTATGCTTTCTCTTCATTGTTACTTGGAACAGAGCAGCACCTGTATCCTCAATTCCAGGAGTTTTAGCAGGTCTGTCTGTTCCCTGCTGACATCACTGGGACTGAAGCAGTCATTCTGAGAAATGCCAACAAATACTTCTTCTGGGAAATGTATTTTTATTATCAAAATGGGGCCAGTCTCGTGGAGGGGGGGGGTAGAAAAAAAAAGGAAGGCAAGAGAAATGGAGCAGAGTGAGCTGTGCAAGCCATCCCTGACTGCGGGGTGGCGCTGGGGGTGTTTAACATTCGTCACGGATCTTTGTGAGCTGAAGCGTGTGCCAGGTCCCCTGGTAACAGGAGAGACAATTGCAGGACACTGAGGATCAAAGAGGGGGAATCCCTTTGCTCAGAACCAGGGGCTTGGAGTGGATCCCAGGTGTTTAGTGCCTCTGCTAGGGGCACTGGAATGGCTTTTCCTGCCTTCACACTGAGCTCTGTGCGCTCGCCTGTCGTGCGTGGGTTTTAATTACCTGGCTTTTCTGCACGGTACGGAAATGCAGTCATCCTGGAGCATCCTCAGCACGGAGCCTTTTCATTCAAATGAGCTTTGGGATTGCTCCTGCGTCCCCTTTATTTGATCTAGAAAGGGCACAGACTGTACCTGTTTCCACCTCCATGCTAGGATCCCTTTTTTGGCGTTACAGGCAGTCAGCCTGTGATCTGTGCTGTGTGACATCCCTTGTTCTTAACTATTTGTGGAGCTTTTTAGCAGCCCTGTATTCTAATTATTTCTCTCTATTCTGCAGGAGGCCGGGAATTTTGGTGCTCATCAACGAGGCAGACTGGGAACTAATGGTCTGTACTCCTTCAGTTTGACTTTCTTTGTTGAAAATATTGCTTGCTCTTTTCTGTGGTTGCTCTCACAGCAGCTATTTCTGATTCTTGCCCCAAGCAAAGCATCTCATATTTGAGGGGGAAGGGGCAGGCTGGAATCTATCTCCTGTACTGTGGCTGTTCAAAAGCCTGGAGCCTCTCTCTAACCTGCTGAGTCTCATCAGCCAGGCAGGGTCTGAAAAGAGATCACCCTATTTCCCTCATCTCTGGCACTGGGTTTTGCACCTCTGGCTGCTGGCAGGTCCCCCCACATGTGGGGTGACAGTGGTGGGGGCACCTGAGACCTTCAGGCCCCACACAGAACCACCTTCCCTGAAGTCAGGTGGTGCCTGGCAGGTAAAGGCCACAGGGAGATTTCAACTCAAACAGGCACCTGGTAAATGTCTTCCCTTCTCAGCCCACTGTTGTGCTCAAACAAACATCCCCTTGCCACTTCCCTGCCTCAGGCAACCACCTGTTCTGTCAAAACCCTGGTCCAGAAAGCGATGTGAGGTGATGAGCATCAGCACTGTGGCTGATCTCTCACTTTTGCTTCTGTTATGATGAAAACATCAGTCTGTCCCCTTCTGCTCTCCCTAATACTCACCATCTTTTTATGAGCTGTTTTCTCTTTGCAGCTTGTATTTGGAAATGACATTTAAACAATTTTTCATTTTTTTTCTTGGCCTGCAGGGTGAGCTGGATTATAAACTCCAGGACCAGGATAATGTGCTTTTCATCTCAACACTGCACGGCGGGTGAACTCCTGAAAAAAACAAGAGGATGCAAATCCAAATCCCTGGGAAAAAAACAAACAAACAAACAAAAACCTTAAACCACCTAAACCTCTCTTGAACTGCCTGTGTCCAGTCTCTGCATCTTCCCACTGCGTTCACTTGTTCTAGACATCCAAATAAAGCCCCGCCAGCCTGCGGCCTTCTGTCCACCACAACAGCATCCATCTTTTGGTCCTCATTTCACCTCTCCTGACTGCACTTCCAGGTACCCTAACTAGCAGAGATCACCTCAGCATGAGGGACTTTGTTTTTCTCTGACAGGAGGAAGAGAGGTGCTGAACCCTGATTAGGATAACATGTCTTAACATGCAGTGAGGTGTTCTAGTGCTGGGAACCACGATTCTTTTAACACAATGCTTAATGTTGGTACAGTCTCTGCACCAGCCATGGGAAGGATGAGAAAGTGCAAGAAAACAGAAGGGAACTTGACTAGCTTTTGCATGGGGTAGCAAACATGGCAGCTCCAGACCCCTCAGAAGCGACTTTCACCTTGTCATGATATTTATTTATGGGAAGCAGGAGAGAAATAGGCCTTTTGGGTTTGGTATTTCTGATCCCTCATGCTGCTTTCTTACCAGAGCTGAGGCAGAGTGAAGTACTGGCCCATGAATTATGTCAATTTATAATGATTTGGTTGGAGGGGAAACAAACCCTCACCCGGCCTGAGACAGCACAGAGTGATCAGGGCAGCAAATGATCTTTCTGTCACCGTGATAGAATTGATCAGGCTGCACTGCATTCTGTGCAGGTGGGAGCTGCAGTCTGGCTGGAAAAGGGCTGGGGCTGGAGATGCACAGTTAAAAGTGCCAAGATCCAAGAAAGTCAGTGGCTTTTAACCCTTTGTGTCAGTGGGAGGGAGAGGCTTCTTGCTGCATGCTCTGTGTGGGGTTCTGCTAGGGCACAGGTGTTGTTGGCTTTCCAGAAGTTTCCTCAGAAAGACAGACTGGCCCCTGCCAGCCAGGAGGCTATGGCAAGAGAGGGATGGGCTCAGAGAAGACAGCACTGGCATCAACAGGTCTGAAACATGCTGCACGAGCTGCCAGGAGTGCCTGACCAGGACTGTGCTCCTGCTCTCCCCCCTGCCCCGCTCACCTGTTCCGTCGCGGCTCCAGCGGCACGCAGGGTCCGGCAGCAGCTCCTGCCTGAGCCGCGGCTGTGGTGGAGCTCAGGAGGTGCCTCTAGAGCTGATCTGCACCACGGACTGCTCTAAGAGCCCTGGAGCTTCAGGAGCTGCTGAGGAGGTGGGGAGCACCAGCCCTGCTCAGGCAGCCTGGCCCAACACCCGAGAGCAGCGCATGAGGAGCCTTTCCCGCGCTGCGCCTGACAGGAATTCCTCTGATGCAGACAGTGATTCCCTCAGCTGACTTCTCCACTGACTCCTCTCTGTCTACCCCTCCACAAACTGCCTAACTAAAGCACCCACAGCCTACGATGCTTCTGCATCTGAGGAGCCCCAGCTTCAACCCAGTGCTGGTGCCAAAACGATATTCAGCCTTTTCCAAATCCAGCCACGGCAACTTGAGTCCAGCTCACTCCATTTGTAAGTGACACAGACAGGCCAAAGGCTCTTCTCTGCCCTGAGTTTCTAGCCCTTAGCTTAGCTGGGCCAGGACAGTGGAAGGGGATTCCAGGTGGTGGTAGAAGCTGGCTGAAAAACAAGGAACCTGTGTGGCGTGCAGCTTGAAACGGACTGAAGCACAATGGGAAAAAGCAGGTTCATCTTCAGCACTGCTGCCTGCCCTTCCTCTACCCTGCCTCTGCCTCAGGCTGGGCTTGTCTCTTCTCATCCCCCCCAGCTGTTTGCTCAGATAAGATGGGTTCCTTCCCCAGGAGCTATTATTCCCCTCGATAGTGCAGGTAGACCCAGGTGGCTTAGATCCTGCTGTAGTAAAAGCTGTCAATCACTGCTAAAAAATGCTAGAAATGGGAAGGTGAAGGAAGCCAAAGGGGATGGAGAAGAGGGGTACAACAAAATCCTGTAACAACAAGAGCAACAAAAAGTTTCTGAAATAAAAGCCTTTTTAAACATTCTCCCCTCCAGCTTTGTCCTAGATAGGCTCTTGGTGAAATTCTGCTCGGATCTTGTAATGCTTCCCTCCTCCTCCTGGGTTTCCTTGGCAGCCCCGGCCGAGCCGTTTGGCTGGTGGATTCATAAAGCCTCTCTGTTAGAAGGAGCCTTCCTCCGGCCGCCGTTCCGCGGGGGCTGCTCCGTTCCGAGGGGCTCCCCGAGCCCCGCCGCGGCGGCGAGGGCCGTGCCCGCAGCCCGGAACCGCTCTCGGCCAAACCCGCCCGGTGCCCGAGCCAGCGGCGGGGCCGATTCTGGGCCCAGCGGAGACCCGGAGCGGCCTCCGTGTGCCCGGGGCCAGCCGGGGCTGCGGCAGGAGGACCGGGAGAGCGTCCCGGTGCAGGGACACGGGGCGCACGCCAAGTACGTTAAATGAAACGAAGCCGCAATGTTAAAATAGAAAAATAAATAAAGATAAGAAGGATAAAGCGGGATGGAGCCGCAGGGCCGAAGTGCCCGCCCGCCGCGCCGGTCTGCGGCCCCACCGCCCCCGGCCAAGCGCCGGTGCCCGAGGCTCGGCCCCTCCGTCCCTGCCTGCCCGGTCGGGGCTCTCCGTCCCGGGGATGATCCGGCCGGGGTTTGACGCAGTAACACCGAGCACCCTCGGCCGCGCCGAGCAGAGCGGAGCCGCCGCCGCTGTTTCCTTAGTTTGCCTGAAATCCTGGCCCCGGGAGCGGTTACCTGCCGTGCCCCGGGCCCGGGGAAGGTCCGTCCTCTGTCCTGTGCCCCGAGAACCGTCCTGGAGCCCCGCCGGAGGAGGTGAAACCTCTGCTACAGATGTCCAGACACAATTCTTGGTTCGTACGGCTCCATCGCACAAGAATTGCGTTTGGACAATCAGGAGCGGAGATTCCCATCCCGGAGCTCGCGGGATCTTCCAGGGGGAATCCGGCTGGAGCCTGGAAAAGAAGGACACGGGCCCTGAGCCGGCTCCCGCCGCCCCCCGCTCCCGCTTCCCGGCCCCGCCGAGCCGCTGCTCCAGCCTCGACAAGTTTCGAGCGCAGCCGCGGCGTTTCTCATCCCGGGTTCCATTTAATGACACCGCGAGGAGTTTAATTTTATCTAAAAAAAAAAAAATTAAAAGCAGCCCTATTAAAAAAAAAAAGAAGAAGAAGAAAAAGAAAAAAAGAAAAAAAAATAAAAAGAAAGAAAGAAAGAAAAAAAAAGAACAAAAAAAAAATAGAAAACGAAAACCGACGATCCTTCCCTGCCGGAGCAGCCCCGGTGGAGCGGGGACTCGGGGCTGGCGGCCGCGGCGGGGCTCGGTGCCTCCGGCAGCCGCGGGGCTCCGCGAGGGTGATGCTGCGGGCACAGACTCCGGCCCCGCGCTGCAGCCGCGCCGCTCCTGCCTTGGAGAATCCACCAATTCCAAGCGGATCGCCCTCAAAATTCGTGCACTTTGAACAAATCTCCGAAATTTATAAATGACCGCTGGAGGGGAAATATTAATAATAATAATAATAATAAAAATAAAGAAAAAAGATGAAAAATTCAGGCTTCTTCCCCAGCCCCTCCTCACCGACCGGCGCCCACGAAGTTGGGAACAAATCCCCCCTCTCCAGCCAGGGAAAATCCCGGCCCGCTGCCGGCGCTTCCCCCGCCGATGCCGGTGCCGGTGGCCGTGGCCGCTCCGCGGCGGGGCCGGGCAGGTCGCCCCGAGAGAAGGCGGGGGGCTGCGGGCGAGCGGCGGACCCCCGGCTGCCCGAGCCGCCCTCGGCCCCGGCGGCCCACGGGGCTCCGAGTTTCCACGGGGCGCGGAAAGTGCGTCCCGCGGGGGCGGAGCGGGCGGCCCCCGCGGCTCGGCGGGGCACAGCGGCGGGGCTCCCGCGGCACCTGCTGCCGGCCCCGAGCCCGGCCGAGCTGCCGCGGCTCTGCCCGCTTCCTCCACGCCGTATCCACCCGGGAGGGTCCCAAATCCGCCCGGGAGGGATGCGCACACCGGGGCTCTGCGGGCTGCGCCGGGGCCGGGCAGGGCTTTTAGTTGAACGGCACAACAATAAATGTGTTGCAGAGCCGGCGAGAAAAGAATGGGGATGACCTTCAATTGGTACTGGATTTGAATAACACCACGGGGTGATAAATGCCCATTGTGTTTTAGGAGTAATGAATCTCCACTGTCTCTATAGCACAGAAACAGCAGCTGCAACCTGGAGCCAGCCATCTCTTAAAGACACAGCTCCCAAAGCCCGGCTCCGGCCCGGCCCGCAGCCGCCGCACCGCCGGGCCCGGGGCGCGGGGTGCGCTCTGCCCCGGGGGCTCGGTGCCCAACCCCGGGGACGGCCGCGCTTGGGGTTGTGGGGATCCCCCCCGAGCCGCCGGGCAGAGCTGGGTCTGGGGTCCCCTCCCACCCACTCGGCCCCCCTTGGAGACCCCCTCCGTTCTGCTGCCGCGGGAGTGACGCTGCCCGGGTACCCCCTGGGGTATGGGGTCACCTGCACCCCAACTCGGCCCCCCAGCGGCAGGGAAAGTGCTGGGGATAAATAATGCTCATTGTTTTCCCCTAATGAATATTACCGAGGTGCCAGGTCGGCAGCTGCGGGCTCCGGCAGCGGGGACATCGCCTGCCTCTCTCCGCCCGGGGACCCCCCCAGCCCCAACCTGCCCAAGGTCCCCGCAGCCAAAGGGAAGAGCCTGGAGGTGGCCGGCGCCTTCTCCACGGCTGCCTGCCACCACCCTGGGTGTCACAGGGGTCCCTGGGCAGGGCTGGACGGGAGCCTGGAAGTGTTCACCGTGGAGATCCCCGCTTGTCCTCGCCTTCCCTCGTGTCCTCACACCGGGACTGGGCAGGCAGGGAGAGGGATTGGTGAGTGCTGGGACAGAAACTCCCGCAGCCCCAGGGATGCTGGGGGCAGCCCAGCCCCACGGAGCTGCAGGGTGACCCCAGTCTCTGTCCCCAACCCTCAGCAGTGTCCCCTGCCTTAGGCCTCACCCCTGGAGCCCAGGGTCAGTGTCAGAGACTGTCAGGCCCAAACCCTGAGCGGGGACCAACAGGGCAGGAATCTACAGCTGGACATTGCTTCCCACAGAGTCTCATTCTCTCCCTGGGAGGTTTTGCGCACCCTGAAGAGGCATGAAGGTGTCCCAGGGCCTGGGAACAGCCACATCCTCACAGCCCATGGGCCAGGGCCAGGGGCATGCCCAGCTCCTGCCACAGCCATGCACCTCCCTCGGAAAGGCTCCTCTGCGTCCCAGCACAGCCCTGCCAGCGCTAGTAGCAATAAACCCACTTCCTACGAGTGTGAAAACCAAAAGAAAGCCAGCATTTAATAAAAAGAAAAAAGAGCAGCAGCAGCTGAAGGCCCCTGAGCTGGGTTGCAGCCATTGCCTGGGACTGGCCACTCTTTGGGAAGGAGGAACCATCTGAGGGAAGCCCCTGTCGCTGCTGCTCCGGGTGTTCTGGCATTGTTTTAGCCCCGGACCTTTTAACTTGTTTTAATTCCTAACGCTTCCCACTACCCTTTTTTTTTTTTTTTTTTAAGTCTCTTTCCCAAATCTTAGCCGAGTTAATGAAGTTGTGTGATCCTATAAATGTTAATTGTCTAAACTTCTCTCCCCCGTTTTTTTTTTTTTTAAGTTTTTTTTCTTCTTTTTTTTTTTTTATCTCTCTCCTCCTTGCTGCTTTCTGCTCCACTTGTAATAAAGAAAATATCTTGGCTGGTCTTAGCCAGTTGCTTGGCAACCTCAATAGAAAAAAAGAGAACAGAATGTAACCAATCCCGAGACAACCGAAAGATTTTGGTGACATGTGACCTCTCGGAAAAGGGCAGCCTTAAACTGTCCCTTCTGTCCTTTGCTCTGACCATTAGGGTCTCTTGCCCTCCTTCCCCCCCGGTTCCTTACACCAATAAATATGGATTAGTGAAATACTTTTTCCCACACTGATGAAAAGCCGGGATTGATCTTTCCACCTCCTTTATCTACCAACCTGACAAGTTTCTAAACAAAATTAAGAGAGAAGAGGCGAAAAGAGCCATCCCAGGTTGTGCGGCCGGGGATGGATCCTGCCCCGCCGTGGGGATGGGGGGTCCCCGGCGGGGCGCTGGCGCCGGCTGTGCCGGGGCTGCTCTGCTCAGCCGGTCCCGCTCTCCGTGTGCTGGGGAGAGCCCCTTGCACGGCACCAGCGAGTTAAGAAATAAAAATGTAGCTCTTCTAAGCCAAAAGGGGGGGGGAAAAATAAAGCCTTGGCCAAGCCCTGCTCTCCCTCGATGGGCGCCAATGTGTCCTGGGCAGACCTGTCCTGCTCCTCGCCGCGGAGCCCCAGCGCTCGCGGGCGGTCGGGGAAGTTGTCTGCAAATTTCATCCTGGAAAAAAAAAAAAAAAAAAACAAAAAAAAAACCAACAAACCCACAACATGATGTCATTGATGTCATTGGCTTTCTGGTGTAGCCCGCCGGCGCCCCTCCACCTGCCGCCGGGCGCTGCTTGGCCGTGAGCCTCAGCAGGACCAGAGCCTCGGCACGATGGTCCCAGCCCGGGCACAGCCCTGAGCTGCTCGGGCATCGCTCCCGCCCTCCCGGCTTTCCCAGGCTCCCGGTGCGGTCAATGCCTCTTTCAGCAGCAGTTCCCCACTTCCCCAAAAAGCATCACCTTGCCAGCTCCCTTCCTCCCACCAGCTGCCAGGAAAAAAAAATTAGGGCAAGGACAGGGAGCGAGAGCAAAACCAATGAACTTGTTTCCAGCTTTTCCTTCGCATCAGCCGTCCAGCACCGGGAGAAAAACATTTCTTCTGTAAAAAACCGCCCCTCTCCGTGCAGGCTCCGATCCCGTCGTCACTGGGACACGCTGGACACTTGGTCTCAGCTCGGCAGCAGAAGACACCGTAAGTCGCCTACTTAAACAGTTTCCTGTTTTGTTTTTGTTGTGATTTTGTGGGGCGGTTATGCCACGGTTTAGGGGCTGAGACCCACGGGGATGGAGGAGGAGGGTGGGACAGGGGGCAGTTGCAAACTGGGGGGTTTGTGGGGGGCGCAGGCTGCGAGGTGCGGGCAGGGTGGGCACCGGGCAGGGTGGGCACCGGGCGGTGCCCGTGCCGGCGGCGGCCGGCGGTGCTGGGTGCCGGCAGCCCCGGGGTGCACAAAGCCCCTTTGAGCTCCTCACAGAGGAGCTGCTGATCCCTGGCCGGCCCTCGGAACCGGAATGGCCACTGCAGAGGAGAATGGAACCCTGGGCACCCGGCAGGGCTGGCGGGGAGGGGAGCTCAGGGCTCTGGGTCAGGGAAAACTGCCCGTGGGGGCCTGGCCCCAGCTGAGCCCTGAATTTGGGGTGCCTAAAACACGTGCTGGTCCCTGGCCAGCCCCGCTGGAATGGGGAACTGTGGGGAGCAGGGGGTGCCCCAGCCATCCCACGTGGGGATGGGGACTGTCCCTCCCAGCACGGGGCACGGTGACATCCACGAAGCCACCGGGCTGCGCTCTCCAGGGTGGCCGCGGGAAGGCTGCGGTACAGACTGAAGGGGCAGGTGGGAGCAAATAGGACCCAGTGGCACCTGCTGGCACCCGGTGGGACCCGGTGGGATCCAATGGGACACAGAGGGACCCGGTAGGCCCTGGCAGCCCTGCTGCCGAGGCCGGCTGGCCAGGCACAATACCACGGCCCCTCTCCTGAGCCGCCGCCGAAGCCCCTTTCCCAGCGTCGAGCGCCTTTGTCTCGCCTTTGTGATGGAAAGAGCCCCCCCTCCTAAATCACCGCCCTGACACCCCCATTGTCTCCTTCCCGGGGAGGTTTGAAACTTCCCCCCCCCCCCTCTCGAGGTCAGGAATGTGGCCGGTTTCTATTGGGACGGAGGAGCAGGGCTGGGTGGGGGGCTGCGGGGTCACGCCGGCTCGGCGGGTCAACCCGAAAACAAAACCTTTTGAAATACCTACTCTCCATCACTGCCAACATTGTCCCCTGCCAGCGGGGGCCTGGCACGGCCCCTCGACGCCTCCAGCCCGGCCGCTGCCCACCCCAGCGGTCAGCAGCTGGGGGGGGACAGAAGGGTATTGTGCCGAAGGGGACAGCTTTGTTTTCGGTCACAGCTGCCCCGGGTTGGGACGGGACCGACCGTCAGCCCCACCGGGGTGAGAGGAGGGAGGGACGGGAGTGCAGCGGTCAGCGCCTTGCAGGGGGGACCTGGTCCTTGGGGTACCCCTCTGTCACTGTCCCTCTGAGCTGTGGCACTGGGGGGACACAGAGAAACTCCCTGTTGTCCCTCAGGGTGTGCAGCCTCTCCGTGCCCGTGGACAGCCTAGCGTTGGTTTCCTGCCTCAGTTTCCCCTTGCAGTGGGAGGTGTCCCTCTGCCCACTGACAGGTGCCTGGGGTCCCCTTTGACAGCCAGAGCCAGGGCACTGCTGGCCCTGATGCCAGAAGGTGGTGCAGACTGGGGAGCAAAGGGACCATTCTGAGGCTGAGCCAGCTGTGCCACCCAGGAGGTCAGGACTGGGCCACTGCAGGGCTTCCATGTGGTTCCAAGGGAGGCAGTGCCTTGCAGGTGGAGCAGAGCACGGATTCCTGCTCCCAGCAGAACATGAAGGAGGATCCCCAGGAAGCCTTCACACTCCCAGGATTTCACAGGAAATCCCACCAGGAAGACCCCAGTGGGTCTCCCAGGGGGTTGGGGTTTGGGGGACGCCAGCAGAGTCTCACTGCCCCATTTAGAGTGGCACAAATCTCCCTTTCCCCACAGCCAGGATGAGAATGCTGCTCCCATCACCCTCCAGCTCCTCTGGCACATCATCTCTTGGGTGGGCCAAAATCCCCCCGGGTGGCCAAAATCCCTCCCAGAATGGACCAAATCCCCCCAAGATGGCGTAAATTCCCCTGCATTTTTCTGTGTGGGAAGATCTGTGGGTTTTGCTCGCTGCAGAAGCAGCCTGGGAGGAGGAAAGTGGAGCAGAGCCCATGGATGTGATGGGTTTAGCAGAGACCTGGAAGGAAAACCCAGCTGAGAGGGGAGTGCTGGCCTCCTGAGCTACCCAACAGCTGGGAGGTGGGGAAAACATCTGGAACAGCTGGAGTGGTGCAGGATGAGGGGCTTGCAGAGCAGAGGGTATGGTGGATTCACAGGCACTCCCTTGGTTCCACAGTTCCCCCTGGACAGGCACTTTCTGGGAGGCTGAGAAGCAGGGGGGAGGGCTCTGTGCCTCAGTTTCCCCAGCAGGAAACAGAGCTGATGTTTTGAGGTTGGGTAAGTCAGGGGAGGTCTGGAGAAGGCATGTCTGGAGGGGAGAGCATCATTTGGGCAATGTCACAGCCTGGGAATGGGGACCCTTGGGAGTGCCATGGACTTTGGGCAGCTAGTTGGGTCCCCAGGATGTTTTTTCTTGTGAAAAAAGATTAATAAAAAATGTTTTATTGACCAAGGGACTTGTAGTGGTCTTGGCCATGAACCCACACACAGAATATCTGCATTTATAGATATATATATACACACACATATCTTTATATATTTGCCTTTTGCAATCAAGGTTGAGCCTTTTAAAGCAGAAAAATAGGACATTTGAGGAAACTGGAGCTTTTCAAAGACTTTGCTGAAAATCCTAGAAAATTTCAAGAAAGCAGCGGAGAGAGGTGGAAGGTAACCAAAATCCTCATCCCTGGGTCCAAGAGCAACTTTTTCCTGTAAAAAAAAGAAAAGATACTCCTGTAAACTTTGTGCAGTGCTGCTCCTGCCTGCAGCCTTGGGGATGAAGGTGTTTTTCCAGGCAGGATGCTTTCAGGCCCAATGCCAGCTCTGTACTGCAGGTATCACCATGAGTGCATGGAGCTGTGAGGATGTCCTGAGCCCCCTGGGGACACCCTGGGCCCTGTGGGGACCTGCCAGCTGCCTTCCAGTCCCGCTCCTGGGGCACAGGAGCTGTCACAGCCCTGTGCTAGCCGCATGGTGCAGGTGGAGATGCTGAGCCACAGCACGGAGGAGCTGGGTGGGTTGTCACCCTGAGGGGCACACAGCAGGAGCCCTGACAGGTATCTCCATGTCCCCCTTCTCCTTGAGCTCACCCAGGGCTGGTTTTCCATTGTATGCCCCAAACTGCTCATAAGGTGCCACTTGGCCATCACTGGGCTCTGAGGGTCCATTGTGAGCCCGGCAGCAGCCAGGATGTGAGGGGAAGGCAGATTGCAAATGCAGGGATAATTCTGACCCCAGCTGAGCTTGGGAGGACAGGCACAGGGTGCTCTGTCCCCCTCCCACTCCCAGCCTGTGTGTGTGCAGCACATTTCACTGGCTCGTGCCTCAGTTTCCCTGTGTCACAGGGGCAGCCCCCCTTTCTCTGCCTGCTTTGGGGGTGATGGGGCTGTGGGAAGGGCAGTGCCCCCCTCTCTTCTCTGCTCTGGAACCCACGGCTCGGGAGTGTTGTGAGGGCTGTACCAGGGCAGTGGGGCCACGGCTGTGCTTGGGTGGCTGAACTGTGTGGGGTGCCTGGGCAAGGGCAGGTCCAGCTGTGACCCTGAGGGACAATGCAGGGATGGAGGGATGTGGGGATATCAGGATGAAGAAGGGAAGGGATGCAGGGATGGAGACATGAAGAGATTAAGAAGAAAAGGGATGCAGGAATAAAAGAACAGAGGGGTGAAGGGCTGGAAGGGTGTGGGGATCAGGGATATGGGGATGATGGAAAGCAGGGATGAAGAAAGGCAGGGAGAGGGGGTTGTGGGGATCAGATGGAGTTCGGGCAGAGCCCGGGCTCCCCACCGAGAGCCGGGGCGGCGGCGCCGGGAGGTGGCAGCAGCGGCCGAGCCGGGGCCGCGGTGCGGGGGCGGTGCCGGCGGGGGTGTCCCCGAGGGACGGGGGGGCCGCGAGCTCCGGGGCATTCCCGCTGCTCTGCGGCCCTTGCTCCGCCCGCATCCCCTCGGGGGCTCCGGGCAGAGGGGCTGCCCCTCGTTCAGCCTCACGGGGTGGAGTCCCGACACGGACACGGGTGGGTACGGCTCTGCTGGGCTCTCAGGAGCCTGCCCCTTCCCGCAGCTCCTCCATGGCTGGGAATTCCCGGCTGCGCTGGCGCCGAGCCCTTCCCGAAATACTTGTCCGAGCCGGGGCTGTAAACAGCATTTTTCTCTCCTTGCAGTCGCTGCCGGGTCCTGTGAGTCCCCCGCCCTCTCTGTTGATTCTTTCAGGTGTTCTGGATTGTTCACTTCCCAATCCCTCCGCTGCATCCTGACAGAGCCCCGCCGGGGGGACACGGAGCCGGCGACAGCAGCTGCCCGGGGCACCCCTGACCCTGGCACGGGTGGGCACAGTTCGGCCTCGTGTGGCATCCCCCCGTCCCTCCGCAGGGCTCGGTGCCACCGCAGTGAGAGGTGCCCGGCATTGCTGGTGGGGAGCGCGGAGTCACTGCCCGCCCTGCAGGGCGTGAGCACCCCCAGGCCTGCGCTGCTCCGGGAGCTGACTGACAGCTGCATTTATGGATTGGTGGAAAACCAGAAGGATTGGTCAGACATCCCACAGGCCCCGGCCCTGCCCCTGCCCGCGGCTCGGACACGTCGCAGACACGCCTGTGGGCCTGCGAATGGCCAGCCATGGGGACAGCGTGGGGGGACACGGCTCAGAGGGCTGGGCTGCCCTGGTGAGGACGGCAGCCATGAGCCCCGCTCACCATGCAAGCCCCCCTCAGCCACAAACCTCTCTGGCCATGATCCCCTTGTCCATGAGCCCCCTGGCGATGCTGCCCCCGGCAACCCTTGGCCATATTGCCCCAAACCATAACCCCCCCCTCCTCCCATCCTATTGCCCACCCACCCACGCCGTGCAGGCACCGTGGGGACCCGCCCGTGACCATGGGGATGCCCTGGAGCATCCTCGGGAGGGGGTCCCGGGGTGTCCCCGGTGTCTCGCCCCCAGCCATGGGCTCTGCACCGATATCGATTCTATTTAAGGAAGCCCGACCCAAACCGGCCCCCGGGGCTTGCTGCGGCGGCGGGGCCGGGCCGGGGCCGGGGGCGGGGGGTGCGCTGAGCACGGCGGGTCCCAGCCCGCCCCTTCCCCGCCCGCCGCCTCCGCCATGGGCGCCGCGGGGCCGCTCTGCGCCCTCCTCCTGCTGCTGGCCACCGGCACCGGCACCGGGACCGGCACCGGGACAGCCCCACCGCGCCTGGTGCTCGCCCTCCTGGCCCGGAACGCGCAGCACTCGCTGCCGCACTGCCTGGGAGCCCTGGAGCGCTTGGACTATCCCGCGGGCAGCATCGCCCTGTGGTGAGGCAGCGGGACCCCGGGGGGAGCGGGCAGAGAGTAGCACGGATCCTGAGGGAGGAGAGGGCTATGGGGGAATGGGCATCTCGGGGGGAGCCGGGATGCTGCAGTCACAGGGACCGGGGGATAGCGGGGAGCCCCGGGGAACGGGGATAGTGGGGGGAAGGAGGGTCCGGGGATTAAGGGAGACTGTGAGGGGAATGGAGAGCCGAGGATAGCAGGGACCCGGAGGAAAATGCGGGGGTGAAACTAGGGAGAGTGGAGGAACTGGGGGCTCTTGGGTGGGCAGAACAGATTCGAAGGAATGGGGATCTTTAGGAGACAGGGACCTTCGCGGGGAACAGGGACCCCGCTGGTGGCAGCGTCCCCAGCCCCACAATGTGAGGGGTGGCTCTGCCCCGTGTGTGGGACCCAGCGGGGCAGCGGGAGGGGCTCGGGCAGCCCCGCGGTGCAATGGCAGGACCCTCACCTTTCCCCTGAGGGAGCTGTGGGGCTGATGAGAGCGGGGACGCCTGGACACGAGGGGATTCTGCATCACCAGGGACAGGCGCTGCCTTCCCCCTCCCCGCAGGGCTCAGCCTCGGGCCCCCTTTCCCAAAGACACCCCCAAGCCCCTTTTACCGTGCCGGGGGTTGGCTGGAAGAGGAGTCTCCCGTCTCCTCGCTGCGCCACTGCCGTCTGTCGCCTGAACTTGTCGGAAACTTTTCTGCAGCTGCTTTTGCGGGGGCTGGCGGGGGATCCTGGCGGGGCTGGGGCGGGGATCAGCTGCTGGCAGGGGAAGGGGAAGGAGGATCCTCACCTTTACCTGCTGCATCCCCCGGGAACCCCCGGCACAAGGACCCTGCAGGGTGTTTCAAGAGCAGCCCGTGGAGCTGGGGGGATACAGATCCTGCCTTCTCCCCTCAATCTGTCAAATGACGCCAGTGCCTGGGGGATGTCCCGGGGCTCTTTGACAGGTCGAGGGTGCCAAGGAGTGTGGGAACCTGGGGTTTGGCCCAGTGGAAGGTGGGCTCAGCTCTGTCTGTGCTGGGCTCCCTGTGAACATTGTTCTGGGGATGGGTGGGACAGCTGGGAATGGTGATGGTACCCGGCAAAGAGAATGTTCAGGAAAGGGGATTTTTTGCTTTTCCTCTCACTGCTGGAACAGTGGGATGCATGAGGGGGACAGGGACAGGGGGACAAGTGCTGCAGTGCTCATGGTGAGCAGTCACAAGGCTGGGGTGAGGAGAGCGTGTCCAGGGCTGCCACTGGACTGCAGGGTGGGAGCCGTGGAACAGCCTGGCTGGTGGTGACACTGAGGAAGAAATTTTCAGTTGGCATTCCCCCTCCTGCCTGTGCAGCCTTTGTTCCTTCAAATTACATGTTACGTTCCCAAGCAAGTCTGTCACTGGCTCAGTCTTTTGGCCCCGTGAACATTTCTAGTGCAGGGTGAGGTCCTGGTTGTTCCTTGAGGAGGACCCCCAGAGGCTGATGTCCCCTTATCCCAGGTGTGCAACAGACCACAACTCTGACAACACGACAGCAATGCTGCAGGAGTGGCTGGGGGCAGTGGGGAAGGACTATCACTCAGTGGCCTTGAAGGTGCAAGAGGAGCCCAGGTGAGGCTGGGTGAGTGCTGGGTGGGGGCAGGTGTGAGCTGAGGGGCTCCTGGAGCAGCATCAACTCTTCCTGGCTATCGACCAGGAGGAGCTCAGCAGAGTGGGGCTGACTCAGCCTGCCAGCATGAACAGCCTGCACCGAGTTTGTGCATTCCCAGCGAGTGAGGTTAACCCCTGCCTCCCCCTGCCCAGCTCCTACCCTGATGAGCTTGGTCCCAAGCACTGGAGTGACAAACGCTATGAAAACGTGATGAAGTTGAAGCAGGAAGCTCTCATCTATGCCCGGGAGCAGCAGGCAGACTACATCCTGGTAAGGGATTGGGGCACTGGTGGGGTGGGGGCTGAGGTGGGCTTCTCCATGTCTCCAGAACCTGTGCTGTCTCTGCAGTTCATGGACACTGACAGCATCCTGACCAACAACCAGACCCTCAAGTTTCTCATGGCGCAGAACAAGTCAGTGGTGGCCCCCATGCTGGACTCACAGACCTTCTACTCCAACTTCTGGTGTGGCATCACACCCCAGGTAGGTCCCCAGAAAGCCCTGGAGATTGAGACAGCCCCGTGGTGGAGGAGCTCTCTGCCATGGAGGCACTGTGGGGGTGTGATACCGCAGGGCTTCTATCGCCGGACAGCCGACTACTTCCCCACCAAGAACCGGCAGCGCCGGGGCTGTTTCCGTGTGCCCATGGTCTACGCCACCTTCCTGATCGACCTGCGCAAGGAGGAGACCTCGCACTTGGCTTTCTACCCGCCCCACCCCAACTACACCTGGGCCTTCGATGACATCATTGTCTTTGCCTACTCCTGCCAGGAGGCTGGTGAGGGTGATGGGGGTTTCGGGGGGTGCAGGGGCTGGGGGGGTTGTGCTGCTCACCTGTCTCATCCGGCAGGTGTGGAGGTCCATGTGTGCAACCAGCATCACTTTGGTTACATCAATGTTCCTGTGAAGGCCCACCAGACGCTGGAGGATGATCATGCCAACTTTGTGCATCTCACACTGGAGGCCATGGGTGAGTGCCCATGGGTGGAGAGGTCCTGGAGGCCTCCAGGTCCTGACAGGGCTGTCAGCCCCAGCTCCCAGCCAGGGGAATGTGGGCTCCACTGAAGAGTGTCTCCTCTCTCCACAGTGGATGGTCCCCCCATGCAGCGCTCCAGGCACATTTCTCTCCTGCCCAGGCCGCTCACAAAAATGGGCTTTGATGAAGTAAGTGCTCAATGGAGCTGCTCGTGTTCCCCTGTCCCCTGGTTGCATCCACCTCTCTGATTGCATCCATCCATGGCAAAGCCCGAGCCCCTGTCCCCATCCTGTAGTAGCCAGGCAGCCTGTGTGTCCCCCATGACAACACACCCTATTGTTGGGGCTCTCCTCTTCCTCCCCAGATCTTCCTAATCAACCTGGTGCGGAGGCCAGACCGGCGGCAGCGAATGCTGGCATCCCTGCAGGAGCTGGAGATCATTCCACGGGTGGTGGATGCTGTGGATGGCAGGTGACCATGGGGGAACCACTCAGCCAGTCCCCTGTGTCACCCTGGGGAGGGGATGGGGAGTGTCTGGTGGGACACCTTGCTGATGCAGCCCCTTGCCTTGCAGCACCCTCAACAGCAGTGACATCAAGGTGCTGGGTGTGGACTTGCTACCTGGGTACTACGATCCCTTCTCCGGCCGCACGCTCACCAAGGGCGAGGTCGGCTGCTTCCTCAGCCACTACAATATCTGGAAGGAGGTATGAGGCCACAGCGGCCACGGGCTCCCTTAGGGCCACCAGCAGTGGGCGGGGACCCTGTGAGCATCACAGATGTCTGGAGGACCTGGGGAAGAAGGGGTGTCCTGCAGGGTCAGTGGCCCCAGTATGGCCCAGAGTGGTACTGGGATGGGCTGGCACCTCTGTCCCCTCTCCCAGATTGTGTCCCGGGGGTTGGAGAGGTCGGTGGTGTTCGAGGATGACGTGCGCTTCGAGGCTGCCTTCCCAGCACGTCTGCAGCGGCTGATGGATGAGCTGGAGCAGGCACAGCAGGACTGGGACCTCATGTAGGTGCTGGGGCTAGGGGGATGTGGGGTGGGGTCCCCAAGGCTGGCTCTCATGGTTCCCCGGCCACCCCACAGCTACCTGGGGAGGAAACAGGTGAACGATGAGGATGAGGCACCTGTGGAAGGCGTGCGGAACCTGGTGGTGGCCGGGTACTCGTACTGGACACTGGCCTACGCCATCTCCCACCACGGGGCACAGAAGCTGCTGGCCACCAAACCCCTCTCCAAAATGCTGCCCGTGGACGAGTATCTGCCCATCATGTATGACAAGCACCCCAAGTAAGGAGCAGATTGTGCAGGAGGGTGCTGGCCTGGCCATGCCATTGTGGGACAATGTGTTTCTTCTCTACCATCACCACCTCACCCAGTTCCCCCCCTTGCAGGCGTTACTCACGCTGGAGGAAAACATCTGTAGCATGAGCTCATTCTCAGCTCTCCGCTGCCTGGCCTCTGGCCGCTGGAAAATGGCCCTCTGCCAGCATGGGGTGGGGGAATGGGAAAGGAGCTGGGCTTGGTGTGGGCCCTGCACAGGTCTTGGCCCCATGGCAAGGGGTGGGGAGCAGCCCCCTGTACCCTCGTGTTGGGGGGTTGTGTGGGTCCCCTGCCCCTGGTTGGGGGTCTCAGCCCCAATTTGGAGCAACTTCATGCACCTCTCTGGGGTGGGGGTCAGCAGTAAGGCTTTGTCTGGGGAGGGGGAGGCAATTTAGGGGGTGGGTGTCCTGGGAGAGAAGGGATTGGGAAACCCAGTGAGCAGGATGGACAAACACACAGATCGGGCATGTAAAAGGCAGGCTGGAGGTGGATGGAGGGACAGATTAGGGCTCTGGACATGCACCAGCAGCAGCTGGAAGCCCCCTGCTTGCAGGCATAACAGCACCAGACAGCGCTGTCTCAGGGCCAGCTGGATGCTGTGCCAGAGACCCACTCTGTGCCAAGAGCTGGCCCCAGCTGGTGGGGAGCCACAGGTCCTGTCCTCTCTGTAATCCCTCCACAGTCCCTGCCCAGCTTCCTCGGCTCCATGCCTGCTACCCCACATCCCTCCCCAGCCCCTGCCCTGCATGGAGCCTTCCCCGGGTGGTTGATTTGATTTTCCCAGTGCTTTTTCTCCTCTGTGTGCTCCTCTGTAAGCCAGTTTTTTCTCTTGGGTCTGCTCCACTTTCCCCAGTGAGGATTACAAGCGGCACTTCTCCCCACGGGACTTGCTGGTGTTTTCAGCTCACCCCCTCCTGGTTTATCCCACTCACTATGCTGGGGACAGCAACTGGCTGAGTGACACTGAGACCTCCACCATCTGGGATGACGATGCCAAGAAGACCGACTGGGCTGGCTCACAAAAGACACTGAGGGACTCACGGGGCAGTGCTGGCCACCTCCGCTCCACGGCCCGTGACGAGCTCTGATGGTGAGCAAGGCTCTGAGACCCAGGCACAGGGGACAGAGCAGCTGGGGAGTGTCTTCCTGCATGTACCATGTTCAGATGTGTCCCACATGTCTAGCTTGTTTTTGTCATGGGGCAGCAGCTCTCCCTGTCAGACTCAAAGCATTGGGAAACAGAGACCAGACTGTCTCTTCCAGGTGGGGAAAGGGGTGGGGACACACATGTCCCATGTGGGGCTGCAATGGGCTGGAGGGGATATGGGGACAGGGCCCTCCCATCTCCCTGAGTCCATGCTGCTCCCCAGCTCCTCAGATGAGGAAGGGACAACACTCCTTTTCCTGCTGCAAAAGTGTGGAAAGAGCTGGGGCATCTCCCAGGGGAACGTTTCAGCCCAGCACTGCTTGCTCCCCTCAGAAGTGGGTCTCCTTGTGGCTGTCGCCGTGCAGGCAGGCAGGCAGGCTGGCGACCCACACTGGCTCAACCCCAGGGCAGCACAGACACAGTTAATGCTGGGTCAGACTTTCCCTGCCTGAGGTTGCTTGTCCTGGCAGCAGAACTGCCCTGGGAGCTGCCAGACCGGGGGAGGCTGGAACACAGCCCTCCCACTGCCTCGGCTGCAGGCGTGAACACGCTGGGGCTGCTCCTGCCGTGACCACTAATGTCTGTGTCCGTACCTCCTAGGAATGAGGGATTGTGATCCAGCTGGGAGCACCGTGGGCAAGGACCTTTTACTGCCCACTCCCTCTCAGGAGATGCAGCTGCCCTGGACAGAGCCCCACAGGGTTCTTTGGATCTGCATATGATGAATCCACCCAAGGCAGGATTTGCCCCAGGAAAAGCCTTTCCCTGCCAAGTGGAGAGACCAGAGGAGTGCTGTGCTCCATCTCTGCTGAGGACACATCTCCTGGACAGTCCCAATCAATGCCAACTCTGTCGTCTCCCACCAGCCTGGACTTTGGGGAGTGGACTTTGGGCTGGCACAGGTGGTGGCCTCCTGCCACTGACTGGGCTTGTCCCTCGTGCCATGCCTGGGTGGAAGCCCAGGGAGGATTAAAGCAGACTGTTTGAGCTGGTGTGCTGGATGCTGGCATTGCCCCAAGTTCCCAGGGGTCACCTTGGTGCTGCAGGGGCGAGGGTCTGGCAGTTCTCCCAGCTGGGAACTTTGGGAATGAAATCTGTAAGGGAGAGAGGGAAGGAGAGAGGTGGTGGGGAGGAAGAGTGAAGCTCACCCTTGGGGTCTGGGTGGAAAAGGTGGGTGGCATCTTCATGGAGCTCAGCTCTACACTGGGAGTGGAGGTGATGGAGCAGCAGGTGGAGGCCTTGGTAGCAGACACCCAGAGAGATGTCTGAGACTACAAGGGATTCAGGAAATGCCCTAATTTGGGGCAGGTTGAACAGCTACAGCAGGGACCTTTGGAAGGAAAACAACCAGCTCCAGATCACACGGGACCTGAAGAGCTGAGTGGATCTCCTGGAGAACAGGGAGGAGAAGGCCAAGTGCCTGTTCTGCAAGTGCAGGGTCCCAGCCAGTATAGACATGGGTGAGGAAGGGATGACAGGTTGGGCACATTTTTGCTTCCCAGCTTTTCCCCTGGCCCAGGCAGCCTCAGTGCTCCAGGAGGAGCTCAGGAGCTGGGGATGGAGCAGATGAATGTCTGGTGCCAGCTGGAGCAGAGGATGGAAGCGACAGAAACACTGTGGTATACGTCAGCCAGCAAGTGTCCCAGTGCATGTTCCAGTGCCTGCTGGGATGCAGGAGAGGAGCTGCCTTTGCTGGGTGTCTCAGTGTTCCTGGGATACAGAGCTGGGCAGGCCATGCTGGTACACCCAGGACTCTGGGACACAGCAGTGGTGAGGACACACTACCTCAGTCTGTGCTCTCCATGAGACCTACAACGGGTCTGCGGGAAGCCAGAACTCCTGCAGCTGTTGGAAACTCCACAGTTTCAGCCAAAACCACTGAACTCAAAAACACTGTGAGGCCAGCTCTGAAACTTGCTGCAGCTCAGAGCAGCACGCTATGGGATTCCAGGCTCTCTGTGCTTGCCAGTTTCTCAGCAAAGCTGAAGTGCCTTTGGACTCTACAGAGGTAGCTCCTATTGCTCCCCATTTCTCACTAGAAGCCTCCCTCCAGACTGTGCTGGTCAAACAGGGATGGGAACACAGATTTGAGCTGCAGTGCCAAGGACAGCCCAAGCCTGGCAAGCGGCACATGGAAGAGAGGCAGGAGCAGGGCAGAGTCAGGGTGAGGGTTTATTTAATTTCTGTGCCAAACTGAGGCATGGAGCCTCTGCAGGGATTCAAGTGGGACACGAGCTGCCTGGATTGGTGTGGGCATGGAAGGAGGCTGTCCCAGCTCCCAGCCAGGCTGCCAGGCTGGGCCAGCTCTGCTCCGCACCACGGTCACTCCAGAGTGCCTGCAGCACCCTGTCCATCAGCCACAAGGGTCCCAGGGGGTTTGTGTCAGCCCCTGTCCCCTGGCTCTGTAGGTGCTCGGCTCTGGATGTGCTGCAGCAGGCAGGTCACTGCCTCAGCCAGGATCTGCTCCAGCTTCTCCCGCTCCCCAGCACTGAACGGAGACAGGACATAGTTGGGCACTGTCACGTCACCCTCTGGCCGCCCGATGCCGATCCTGAGCCGGGTCATCTCCTGGGGAGGAAGGGAGAGAGCTGGGGGAGCTTCCCCTCAAGTGTTCAGACAGAGCTGGGCAAGGGGACAGTGCTGAGAGTGGGGCTGGGCAGCAAGGGAACAGCTCCTCATGTTTTCCAGGTGGTTTTGAGTGTTTGCTCCAAGAAACATAATTTTGGAAGAGGCTTTAGCTGGGCTGTGCCGAGATCCCAGGCTCCTGCCAGGCCTGGCAGAGGCACTCAAGCTAATTGTTTCCATGTCCTCCATGGCGGCCAAACAGACAACAGCCCTCCAGGATGACGGGGAAGGAGAAAGGGGGGGGAAGGGAGCAGGGGTTTGTCTAAGAGGAATCAGAAAAATGGGAGTGAGGAAACAAGCCATGCATTGAGGGGGGCACAGGATTGATCCCTGACATGCACTCACATTGGACTGCAGAGCACTGATGCAGGATTGGACCCCGTTGTGTCCCCTTGGGAGAGAAAGAGAAAACCCACACTTAGTTTGTAAGGGACAGCCCCTCATATAGCCCTGGGTCTCCTGCTGCAGGAATGTGGAAATGTGGTCCCAGCCAAGGGCCGCAGTTCCCATGTCCTGGTTCTGCAGGAACATCCAGCCCTGGGGGCTCACAGCAGTTGGCTGGGGGATTTAGGGAAGCGGGGCTGGGACAGCACGTTCTCTGTGTGTCAGCTCTTGCCACAGCTGATGCATGTGTGACTGAGCACAGGGCCCAGCACCGTACCTGCCCCATCCCGCAGTGGAAGCTTTCCTAGATTAAATGTCTGGTGCTGGGCAGGCACAGTGGAGGCAGAATGCTATAAAAAACTCATGTGGTGCTGTCAGTGGGCTGAATCCAGCCCATAGCCGCTTCCAGGAGGCTCCCTGCCCTCCCTGCCAGGGCAGGAACTGGGAGGCTGCCCAAACAGCCAGTTGTTGCCTCTGCAATAGATCGAGCCCAGGCAAGAGCTGAAACATTACAAGGCTGGTGGGATGAGGCCAAGAACAGCCCATGAACCTGTATGGGCATGTTAAAGCCTCAAACCAGCTCACACAGTCAGGGAGCTGGGGCTACCCCATACCTTGCACTGCCTCCCAGCTTGATGGCCACCTTGCCCAGGGCCTTGTCCAGGTCGTCGTGAACCAGGTAAATGTCTCCAGGGCCAAGGCTGTAGATCTCAGCTTTGGAAACAGAAATACAACCTAAGAAATAAGGGGAGACAGACTCACCAGGCCCTGCCTCTGCAGAGTGGGGCTGTAGTGAGCCGTGGAGGGCAGGGAGACAGCAGGGCTGTCACAGGGGGCTGGTGCCACTAGAGGCTTTGGGGCTGAACCAGTTGCTCACCAGCACTGGCAACGCTGAGCCCATTGAGGTTCATGAACCTCCGTGGCTTGAGCAGCACCAGCTCCAGGCCGTGGGCTGTGGCCAGGGCCACATCAGCGCAGCACCGCTTGTCCACTCGCCACCCCTCGGCCACTGCCAGCTGCCGGGCCAGCCGGTCCAGCACCTCCATGCCCACGCTGTGCCGTGTGCCTCGCAGCCCGTAGTTGCCCAGGCCGGCCACCTGTATGACATCTGTCAACAGGGCTCTGACGGGCCACCATGAGGCCCCCAGCCCCTGCACGGGCCTGATCCCCTCCAGCACGGCTCAGACCTGCTCCCTCCATGCTCCCCGCAGCTGGCTGGGTCCTCACAGCCTCGATCCCCACAGCATTCCCTTCAGTCCGTCTTCCCTCGATGCCTCCCCTCACAGCCTTGATCGTGCCGGTGCTCGCCCATGACCTGATCACCCCGGCACTGCCCTCACAGCCCCGCTCCGTCTGCTCGGCTCACAGTCCTGATTTACGCTGTTCTCCTCACAGCCCCGTTCCCCTCACAGTCCATTTCCATGTGCTCCCCTCACAGCCCCGATTCCCCCGTTCCCCTCACAGCCCCGTTCCCCTCACGGCCTCCCCGCCCCCGCTCCCCCCGCCCTCACCATGGCGCGCGGCCCCGCCCGCCCCACGAGCGCTCGCGCGCTCCCCGCCACCTCCGCCGCCAGCATCGCCCTCCTTGCCCGCGTGACGCCACTGCCCCGCGCCGCTCAACGCCCCGCCGACGTCGCTTGGCCCTCCCGCCGCCATCTTGGTTACGGGCAGCGCCGCCATCTTTCTAGCGGGCGACGGGGCGGTGTCGTGGGCGGTGCCGCCGCTGTGACAATGCCCCGCAGGCCGGCTGGAGCTGGTTGTGGTGGGGACGGCGAGGCGCGTTAACGGGGTGCCGCGGCCTAGGACCGCCCCCCCTCCCACCGAGAAGACCGTGAGGAGCTCTGCAGAGGGTCCCCGAGGGACTCGCAGGAGCAGCGAATGCCCAGGACGGGGCCTCGCGGTTTGTGTGTTTGTGCCCGTTCCGTCTCCACTCACCCTGCCAGCAAGGCACAGCTTTGTTCCAGGGCACCGGGACAGTTCCCCAGCCCAGCAGCACATCACTGTGCTGGAAACTGGAAATCTTCCAAGTCCTTCCACACTACGTGCAGTCAGGAATCCATGTAAACACCTTAACTGTTTCATTCTTATAAGATTTATTTTAAAATTAGAAATTCATATTTTTGCAAGAGGCAGAATTTTTGCCTGTCTTTGGGCCAGCTCTTGGGCAGTCTTTGCATGGTGTCTAAAATCCCCAAAGCTCAGGGCCTGGAGCTGGAATGGTCCCAAGCACTGGCAGCTCATTTCCATACAGGGAACAAGCAGGGCTTTGGAAGATTTGCAAAGTGTCCTTACACCCATCCCTTGAGCACGTTGTTCCTAGAGAGTGAATGACTCTGTTTCCCCTGACCTCTTATATTCCATAACAGCATAGAGGATATTAAAATCAGGGCAAAAGCCAGGCTGTGCATTAGAGCACTAATCTTCTCTAACTTGTCCCCAGGTCCCCCACTGTGACACTCCCCAGAAGCTGAATGGCTGCTGGCCCAGCCAAAGCCTGCAAGGTCTGACCAGCACAAGGATGTACAAGAAGCTCCACAGCTCAGAGCACCAACTCTGCTGTAGAAACCATCAGTGAATAAAATGAATTTTCAAAACCGTTAGCAGCACTGTGGGCTCCCCTGGAGGTAGGATGAGATTCTTCACGGCTGGTAAAACAAGCAAGAAGTCTTTTGTTGTTGTTTTCCTGGTTTGCTACAGGGAAATCCTTTGGCCCTTAGGGGAAACATGGATGAAGGGGTGGTAGGGGAGCCTGGCTCATGGCAGATCAGGTGTTCCCCTCTCCCACATTACCCCCCTCATTTGGTGTTGAAGCTACCAAGCACCTATTCACAGTGAAAGGAAACTGGAATGTGGGTGGCTCTAAAACTTCCTTGAAAAGAAACCTTGGTTGCCATGTTGAGGTGTTCACAGGAGTCAGCACCAGTACATTGTGCCAAGGAGCTGAGGCACAGCTATGTTTAAAAAGGTTTAAAAAAACTGTTAAAATGCTGTAAGGAAGAAATATTCTTCTGTGGGCTCAGAATCTTAACATATTGGGTATCAACAGCTGCCAGAAGTGGGGAGAGCTCTGGAGGGGTGCTGTTGACAGGATGAGAACCTTCCTGACACTGCAGACCCTCTCAGCATCTTCCCCATGTCATCACACATGTCTCAGGTGGTGGATCCACCTTTACCTGGCCAAAAGTCAATCAGTAAAGTGCTTTAAATTACATAATTTGCACCTGGTCCTGCAGCTGCATCCTGCAGTGGACTCCTTGGAGCTGGAGAGAGTTCACCAGGAGAGCACTTGTGCTGTGGGGAGTGACACACCATTCCCACTGCACATCCCACCAGCCCTGGCTGCTTCTAGCTCCATGTGGATCTGAGAGAGGCCCTTGCCAGTGACTAGAAGAAAAAACTGATGCGAGAGGCCACTGTTTTGCAGCCTGTTGATGAGAATAATTTCTCCTCTTCTGGGAAGTAGGGGATGCTGTCAGCCACTTCCTGGACGACATCCGTGCGTACCTCGAGGCCTTGCTGGGTGAGCTCACTGATAACACACTGCTTCACATGGTGGTGCTTCAGTGGGAGGAAAGGCACAACAAAATCAATGAGGTGCTCATTAATGATCCCAGATTTCCAGAAACCACCTGCACAAGGGAGAGAAGGTTTTCAGAGAGGCTCTGCAGTCCCTGCAATTCAAAGAGCTGCTTTGTGTGAAGCCACAATATTCTGAAGAGAGATCTTGCTGGTTTTGAACCCATCAGCTGTCACCTCCCCCCAAATAGACTTTCTCCCCCCATAAATGGGGGGATTTAGCTTGTCTAGTCAGAATTTAAGCTCTGCTCCCTGTGCTAAGGGCAATGCAAGCAGATGCAGGCAGGCAGTGGGGATCAATATAGCTCAGTGCTGCTCTGGCAAGTGTGCTGTGCTGTCTGCCAGCCCCCAGCTGTAAACACACCTTGTCTCCCAAGAACTTTGCTAAATATGGCAACAGGTCTGCTGGCTCAGAAGGAAGGAAACCTCAAGGGGCTCACAGTTCCAATCCCTCAAAACCCCCTTGTCCCTTTCTGGCTGCCTGGGAGGTAGCAGGTGATGTGGGTGGCTTCCTAGAACAGGCCTGGCTGCCTGTGCTGGGCTGTGGGGCTACAGGAGGAGCTCAGCTCCATGGACTCACTCTCAGGGTTTTCAAACACGGCCTTGGAGATGGCTGGCTCCAGGTCCTGCAAGCTGATCTCCTCCCGGTCCTTGCGGGCACGCCACAGAGCCAATGTCACGTTGTTGATCTGCTCCCCTCCTGCATTGCTGCACAAGAATGAGAGCCTTATCCACTGTGCAGCCAGGAAAATGGTGTCTCAGGTGGCACCTGACACCCACCAGCCTGCAGAGTGCAAGCCAGCAGCTCCCAGCTGCCTGGCCCAAAATAACTCCTGTAGAGGCAGCCAAATAACATGCAGAGGAGGCTTTTTCACACTCTCCAGATCTGTCTGTTCACAGTGAGACTGCATCTCTTGGCATTTGTAGAGGCTCAAGGCTTGGAGAAGGAAAGGCAAAACAAGTGTGTGCCCTGAGGTAGGTGTGACCTCTGCCCAAATGGGCAGCAGTGAGCTGGAAGGGCCCATGGAGAGGCCTCTCTCACCTGATGAAGATGAAGATGGCTTTGCGGTAGTTGGTCCCGTACACAACCCACGAGGGCCCCAGGAACGGGATGATCACGTCAATCAGGCCTGGGTGCATCTTGTCCATCTCATCAAAGAGAAATGCTGAGCGTCCACAGCTGGTCAGGTTCCCTTGGATCCAGCGCTTCAGGCTTTCCTAGGAAAAACCCCACCAAGTGTGAGGCAGTGAGATGGCAAGGAAGGCTCAAACACCCCAGAGTAAAGGATGAGGCAGGAGCTCAAGCACAGCCAAAGGTGCTGAGAGCAGCATGTCCCTGCACAGCACCACACACTTGGAGCTGAAACACCCAGTGCTGGGGAGGCCCCTTTATTCTGGGTTCCACACAGTGGTGTTTATCAGCTTCTTTAAACCATTGTAGGTCTTTTTATACAGATTTAAAGGAGGAGGCAGCACACTAAAGCTGGAGATTCAGACTCCTACAGCTCCTCACGTTCTTCTCGCTCCCTGTTGTATCTACAGTTTCCAGCTTCTTGCCAGCTCCTGTTCTGATGCAGAAACATGTGCCTGCACTGACCCAGAACAGCTCTTTATCACGGCTGAAGGTACCTCCCAGCCCACACAAAACCACTCACATTGCCTGGGGGCATGTGAAACTCCTCACTGAAGCACTTCAGCCAGGAAGGGATTTACTTTTCCAAAAGCGTTTCCTCTAAGGACACAACACAACAAATCACTTCTCCAAAGACCCAGAAACTAAAGGTCCAGGTGTGCTCAATTCCCACTCTACTGAAAATCTGGCATTTTGATTTCTCTCTTTTCTCAGCTCTAAGAGACAGAATGGCACCATGGAGAGTCTGGAGCTGCTGTTAGGGAGCTGTGTGCTCTGTGAGGAGGGGATTACAAGTCTAGTGATATGCAGGTTTTTACAGCCATCAGGCTGTTTGGAAAGCAATGGGAAAATTTTAGTGCCTTTCATCTAAGCCAAGCACTTTTGTCTGTGTGCTCAAAGAGCTGTGTAAATATTTAAGAATGAGAACACGATCAGGGCAGGGACTGCTGTGGAGAGGACGAAAGTAATAACTGCGTATATTGCAGTTACTAGTGCATCCTTCAGCCAGTGTATGGAGCCACTCTCTCAGCTATGTTTGTCTGAGAGGGTAAAACAAAGAGCTTTTATTCCTGCTGCACTTCAGGAAACAGCTTGAATGCATATGTACTAAGGATCAACCCAGACACAGCCAAAACCCCCAGTGAAGTGGCACTGCCGAGCAGTGTCCCCTACCTTGTACTGCTCTATCTGCTCAGCGTGGGGGAAATGCACTATGGGGGAGAAGTGGTGAACATAGGGGCTCTGGAGCCCCCTCTGGAAGAGGTAGCGGATGAGCATGGAGCTCACGTAGGTTTTGCCTGTCCCTGTCGAGCCGTGGAAGGACATCACGAGGGGTTTCACTGGATTCGGGTTCTCCAGGAACTCCCTCAGCCCCTTCATCACCTGCTGCCTCACCAGGGGCTGCCCCACCAGGTTCGTGGCCAAGTCAAACTCCAGCCCTGAAACGAAATGAAACCAGGACTTGGAGAACGCGGGTTGTCATCGCTCCCCGTCCCGTCCCTGGGGCCGCCCCGCTGGGCCCTTCATCCCCGGCTGCCGAGAGACCCCGCTCCAAGGGACGCCCCGGGCAGGCTCTCCTGGAGACTCTCGCTGGCTCCCGGGACCCCCTCGCCTGCTGCCTCCCGGCCTCGGCAGCTGCGCCCCCCGCCCCTGAGGGTCTCCCTGCCCCCAGACCCCCCTCCCGCCCGGCCGCTCCCGCTGACCGCGCAGGTCGGGCCGGAAGCCGCACTCGCAGTCCGCCGAGAAGCCGCAGCGCAGCGTCCACAGGTCCCAGGCGGCGGCGGGGCGGGCGGCGGCCGCCAGCAGCGCCAGCAGCACCAGCAGCACCCGGACCGGGACCGGGGCCGGGGCCGCTCCGGGGGCCATGGCGGCCGCGGCTTCCGCACCGCCCGCACTACAACTCCCAGCGTGCCCCGCGCGGAGGCGGGACCAGGAAGACCCGCTATGGGAAAGAGGCGTGGTCATGCATCAAGAGGGCGTGGTCTGTTCCGTATCGCCCCGCCCCCCACCTGGGCGGGGTCCCTGTCCCCTCTGTCCCCTCGTGCCCTGCGGACCCGCGACCCTCTCGCAGAGAACAACCTCTGAAATTCAACAAATGCAGGGTCCTGCACCTGGGGAGGAACAGCTCTGAACACTGGTACTGGCTGGGAGCTGACATGGAAAGCAGCTCTGCAGAAAAGGACTGGGGGTCCTGGTGGACAACAAGCTGTCTGTGAGCCAGCAGTGTGCCCTGAGGGACAACAACGCCAGTGGGATCATAGAGTGGATTAGAGAGAGTATTGCCAGCTGGTCAGGGAGGTGGTCCTGCATTTCTGCTCATATATATATATATATATATATCTATGTATATGTATGTGTGTATGTATGTATGTATGTATTTATACACCTAAGGTGGGGTGCCAAGATGGACCAGGCTCTGCTCAGTGGTGCTGCAGACAAGAGGCAATGAGTAGAAGCCAATGCCCAGGAAGTTCCACCTGAACCACAAGTAAAAACTTCTTTACTGTGCAGTGACCATGCACCAGAACAGATTGTCCAGAGAGGTTGTGGAGTCCACAGGGAGGTGGGACCACATGACCCACTGTGGTCCCTTCCCACCTGAACCATTCTGTGACACCACACAGCCCTCCTCAGAAGGACTGTCACTGGGCCACCATGGGGTCTGGGGCCAGGTTCAGCATGGTGATTCCCCCCATCAGCCCTTCCCATGCTCTGCTGCCCCAGGGGGGCTCCTTTAAAGGACACCCACAGGACAGGGGGTCCCCTCGAGGAACAGGATAAAAGTTTATTGTATGTAAGAACCAAACCCATGAGATATGTACATGTATTTACATGACAAAATGAATAAGCCCTAATTATTTACAACAAGGACTGTCCTTCACAAGTCTGTACATCAAGAAGTCATTATGAAAATATATTTACACACAGGATCCAGCAGCTGTGGGCAAGATGGAGATGGAAAAAAACAAAACCAAAGGGTGAGGTGAGGGGCACCATGTAGACCTCAGCAGGGCTGGGTGTGGAGGCCAGTGCTGGCTGGCCCAAACACTGTCCCCACTCTTCAGAGTAGCAGTGTGGACCCCTGGCTTGTGTCCTGAAGAGGCGGGTGGTAGATTTGAGATGGCTGCTTTTCTTCCTCTTTGTCTCAAAACTGCCGACCCACGCCTGTGCCTTTCTGGGCCATCTCTCCTCCTCCTGATGCTGGGCCTGGTCCATTCCCTTGCCCCAGAGCCCCTGGTGGGATGCAGGCTGGAAGCTGGGGGGGTTCACAGCTCGCTGAAGCGCACTGCTGGCTCCAGCTTGTGGGACAGGGCAGTGAGCACCTTGTCAAACTTCTCGTAGCGCTCAGCCTGGCTGCTCTCAGCCCCCCGGCTGCCCCAGAGCAGCCGCAGCTGGAACTCGGTGCTGAACACTTCCAGCAGCTCCGCTTTGCCCTGGAAACCTGCAAGAGGGAGGGAGAGTCAGTTCCCTGGGATGGCACCCCCTGGCACCTGTGGGATGCTCCACCCTGGTGCTGGGTTGTGGCAGAGGGAAAGGAGCTCTGCTGTCCCTGCTGCTTACCCTGCAGCTTCACCTCAGCGTTGGTGTGGTAGAGCCCACCATGGTGGGCCACCATCCGTGCTGCCTCCAGATGGGCCATGACCACCTCCACGCCACTGTCAGTGGCCTCCCAGGGCTCGGGGCTTTCCGTGAGAGCCTCATCCCGCTCCAGGAGAGTCACAAGGGGTATGATGTGGGGAAAGGTGGTGTTGGTCAGGGGTGGTCCTTCTGGGGAGAGAGGCACTCTTAGGACCCCGCATGGCCCCGTGACCCTGCATCCCCCTCCCCATCTCCCTGTGGAGAGCTCATGTGACACCAGGCTGCCACCATGCTCCCAGGAGAGGCTTCAAGGCTCAGCTGGACACAGCAGCTGCTGTGTTTGTGCCTGGGGCCATTGCTTGTCCAACACCAGCTCCCCCCAGCCAGGGTTTCTGGGAAGGGAAAGCTGATGGCCATGCTCAGGCTGCATTTCCCAGGGCTGCAATGAGGAGCAGGTTTGCAGACACAGGGCACCAGGCATTAGAGACACATGGCTTTTCATCTTTCCAACTGGCTGCCCTGTCCCTTGGTTTGGCACTCACTGCCATGTGAGCACAACGGTTTGGCTCAGCTGCTGGTTTTATTTAGTTATGAAATGCTTCCTTGGGAAGGAAGGGGCAAACAAGGCCAGACGGGCTCTGCTGAGTGCTGGAGTGGCTCAGCAGCCAGAGGGTGTCTGGCACTAGCTGGGACAGGGTCAGAGCTCTCAAACAATGATGCTGAGCCCAGACAAAAGGGGGAAGGAGAAAGCAAGTGAGACAAGGGGAGTTGCTCCTGTTACCTTTCCCTTCATTCAGGCTCTTCAGGAATGGCTTAAGCTTCTTCTCATAGAGGATTGCACCCTCGGTGTGCCGCTGCCTCAGCACCATCCAGGTCTGCTCCAGCCGGGCAATCTGAAAGGAGATGGGGCAGGTAGAAGGTGCTGGGCAGCACAGCTTCCAGGCACCAGGGAGAACAGCCTGACCCTGGATCCACAGTCCCCAGCCTTGCACACAACAGTGCCAAACCAGCCTCCTCCACCAGTGCTCATGGCCAGACACGGCACAGCTCTGGCACTGAGGCTGGGCTTAGGATTTCTTCCCCTGCCCGTGCCCCAGGACAGCAACCTCCCTGCGTTGCAGCGGCCTTGAAGATGAGATGCAGGGAGGGGGCAGCCATTCCACCTCCTTTGTGCAGGCAGGAAGCAAGACTTCCCAGCTGGGCTCGATTTAAAATTGAATTTTAATCTCCTTTCATCTTCCAAAGGGAGCAGTGTGGCCTGGAGACGCTGCTGCCACAGCCTTGAGACTGATTTGTATTGTACCGGAGGGCAGATTCATTTCCTCCCAGGAACACAGCCCAGCACAAAACAAAGAGCCCAACCACCGAAAAACAATTGGATCCTGGCGGGACAAGGCTGTCTGCTCCGTGGAGGGATGGCTCTTCCCCTTCCCTGCCTGCATCCCAGCGGATGTGGCCCCATGCCTCCCACCCGGGGCATTCTCCCCTTTCACCCATCCCAGTGACTCTTGGAGCCTGCAGGACACAGGGAGAGGGATTAATTTTGAGTAAGGGCTGAGCCCAGTACATGAGCACCAAAGGAGTGTCCCCATACCTGTGTCATTTCCAGGGCGCTCATTACAGCTGCAAAGCTGAACATGTTCCCCATGGTGCTCTTCAGCTCGGCAGCCAGCTGGATGGTTTTGTGGAGCAGGGCTGCCCGCTCCTCCGTGCTGCCTGTGCAGCCCAGGATGTCCACAGCAATCATGATGGACATGGTGTGAAACCTGCCAGGGGGCAAGAACAGAGCGGGGTCAGCACAGGGAGGGGGGATGCTCTGGGGGCTTAGACAGGGCTGCTCCTCTCCCCTGGCCTGTGCCAGGCTGGGAGCACCCAGGGCAGCTGGAGCAGGCCGTGCAGGGCAGCCCAGAGGGCTCACTCAGGCCGTGCCGTGCCGTACCGTTCCAGCAGGTCCAGGCGGAGCTGGTGGCCGTGGGGGAGGGTGAGCAGCTCCATGCCAGAGCTCACCCCCATGAGCCGCTGCATCTCCACTGTCACACCCAATATCCGGGCCACCTGGCAAAGAAAGTGAAAGCTGATTAGAGCTTTGCTAATTGAGGAGAGGCTGAATTGTCCTCAGCAGCCTCTTGCCCCAGCCCAGCCTCTGCTTGCCCTGGCTGATCCACCAGGCAGAGCCCAGCAGGGGTGCTCCAATGCTCAGGGGTTGTCTGATGCTCAGGGATGCACTGATCCCTGCCAGCCCAGATCGATCAGAGGGCAGCAGCACCCGTCCCTCCCTCCAGGCCCTGGCCATACCAGGCAGTCCACTTTGGTGATGTGTTTGGCCAGTGTCTTCACGTCCACCTCTGCCAGCAGCTCTTTGACCTTCTTTAGCACAGTCATCTCCAGAGGTTTGTTATCTAGGGGGATGAGCAGGGACTGGAAGGCAGCAGGATTGAAGGAGGAGGTTGTTTCCATGGTGGGGGGCACAAAGCCCTTGAAGTCCAGCTCTGCTTTCAGCCTCTGCCCTGCCTCTGCTTCCCCAGAGCTGTTCTCCACAGTCCCTCTCTGTCCTTCCTCCACCTTTAGCCTCTCGACGTAGCTCTTTGCTGGTGGCTGCCTGGTGTCGTGGGCTGGCCTGTCCCTGCTGATGGGAGAGCTGGGGTGCAGCTGGCAGTAGTGCCCCGTGTCCGGGTCGCTGTAGCTGCTCACCGAGGGAGAGGGGGAGGCACGGGCGTACCCGTGGCAGGGAGTGGAATGGGAG
Source organism: Molothrus aeneus (assembly GCF_037042795.1). NCBI lineage: Eukaryota > Metazoa > Chordata > Aves > Passeriformes > Icteridae > Molothrus > Molothrus aeneus. The sequence continues at coordinate 5,644,877 of NC_089664.1, read as the reverse complement.
CTGTGGGCAGGGTCTGCAAGAGGTTTGCTGCTGTTCCCATGGCACAGCTGGGGCTCGCTGGACCTTCTTATGACCGGAGAGGCTGGGGTGATTCCAGATGCTTGGCAGGCATGTGGCTTTAGCCGTGTGACTGCAGGGAGCAGAGGGGACACTGATCAAAGCCTGAAGATGCATACATGCATAGGGACCACAGATGCAGCAGCCCAGGGACACGGGGCTCAGGGAAAACCCCTCTGTCCAAACAGAACCACCTGATCCCAGGATAGCTGCATAATGATGCAGCTCAGGACTGGCTGAGGTCCTGTCCCTAAGGTCCCCCTATCACAGTAGTGCCAAGTCCAAGCTGATCCATAGTCCCACTGTCCCCAGAGGATGGAGGGGCAATGCCTACCTGTGCTGTAGGCAGGTGATGCTGGGTTCTCAGAGATGGGGGACATGGGGGAGTGCAGGTCTTGGATCTGGTCCACGCTGACAGCACAGTTGCGGATGATGTCTCTGTGGTGGGGCAGGGACACGCTGGGGTGGGGACAGAGGGCACAGGTTAGTCCCTTAAAGCAGGGCCCAGGCAAGCACAGAGAGGCTGGGATGAGGGTTTGCTGCCCCAACACTTCCCGTGGATCATCACCTCCTTCCACAACTACCCATAACAAGCTCAGCTGGAGCAGTGAGCAGGTAATCCCTGCAGCAGCCGGGAGCAGAAGGGGTCCCTACCCAGTGACCCCCATAAACCAGAGACAGACCTGCCTGCAGGGACCCTGGTCCTACAGAGGAGAGCAGAGCAATGCAACCATATGCCATGCCAAGCCAAGCTGCTTGGGATGGGATGAGTTTGGTCCACCCCAGGGTGCTGTGGGGAAGTGGATCTAGCAAAGAAGTCATGGACAGTTATTTTCTAGGGTTATGCTGCAAAGTGGTATCTAACACTGCGTTACTCTATTTCTACCTGGGAGCTGTGTTGGGCTAGTTAGGTGTTGCTCTGACCCAAAGCTTAGGAGAGCTGGAAAGTGCCTGGAAACGGGACTTGGGAAGTTATATAACAAGCAACGGGGTCCTGGGTTGGTGAGGCAGCAACTGGTGGCCTGATGCAAACACTGTGTGTCAACGGTGCTGCAAAACATGCTGAGTGCAGGGAGGGTTGCAAGGAGTTATGGCAGGTAATTCACTGCCCTCCCTGCTGTGGGTGAGGGCTAGGCTGCTGTGATGTGTTTGGTCTTGAGCGCTGTGCCTCAGCAGTGGGAGGAGAATGGGACAGCAGTGGTGGTGATAAGGGATTTGGGGAAAATGTGAGTGATGAGGAACGACTGATGGATCTGGGTTCTTCTGGAAGTCTGAGTGTTTTCCTTTTCCCAGCCATAACAATTGGTTCCCTGTTTTCTGCTGGTGCATTCTCACCCTGCCCCTGGGCTCAGAAGGTCAGGGTGGTGAGAAAGCAGCTTGGCTTAACAACAGGCTGTGTCCTGCTGGAGGCAGGGGTAGATGGGTCTGCCCTTGGCTGCTGCATGTGAGGATATGTGTGTGGCCCTGCCTTCCCTGCAGGGCTCTGGGCAGCCTGGGACTGCCAAAAGTGAGCCATACAAAGGAAGTCTCCTCCTCCACCTCTGGAGAAGCCCAGCTGGCCAAGGTTAATGTGAACAGCTCAGCTTTGTGAAGGCTGTGATCCAGGGTCTGTGCAGACTCCATCAGCACAGACCCATCAGTCTCCTCCTGCCCATCAGGCTTTCAGCCCTGCTTGGTAACTCCCTGCAAATGCTGAATGGAAAGGCCTCTGAAACTAAAAGGGCCATTCAAATCCAAACAACAAATGCTGTCTTGGTGTCTGGGAGTGACTCTCCTCTCATGTTTGCCTGGGAAAGCTCAGCTCCATGGCTCTAACAAGCCCTGACATGCTGGTAATCCTGGACTGGGTGATTGTAAAACACTCTCTGGCTTCTGGCCTGAGATGCTAAAGTCATGTCTGCTCGCTGGGCGTCTGCTGTGGTAGCTCAGCATGGCTGGCAGCCAGCCTGGGAGAAAAACCCAGTTCCAGCTGAGTACTGGTTCTTCCCCCCATGCCTCTGCTGGTCTCTCTCTTCCATCCCTGATCCCCAACCTGTGCTCTGCACCCAGAGAGCAATGACTGAGCACACCCTCCCTCATTCCCGAGGCCAATCCTCTGCTCAGCTGAGCTGGGATGACCCCACACGCTCACCTGGTTGGGCAGCCCTCAGCCCTGGTGATCTTGTCTGCGGTCAGACCGTCTGTCATGGTGATGCTCCTCCTCTTGATGTGCCCTTTCTGGCTGGAGGGGCTGTGGGCTCCCCCGTGCTTGCCGTTGGCCAGCCCGTAGCTGGCTTCCAGGTAGCGCAGGGGGAAGGTGCGGTTGATGGGGCAGTAGATGATGGCCCCGCTCTGCTCCGAGATAGCCTTGCGGTTCCCCACGTAGAAGCGCACGAGGGCAGGCACGTGGTCAAAGCTCTCCTGCTCGAAGAGGTACTGGACATGGCTGTGGCCATCGCTGGACTTGACCGTCACCTTGTTGATCTTGAAGTGCAGCGGCTCGTTGCGCCAGCGGCACGTCAGCACGTAGTCACCCAGGCTGGTGAGCGAGTCACGGATCAGGAAGTCACCGTTCCTCTGCACAAGGCTCTCAGACACCTGTCAGGGCACAGGGCACAGCTCAGCCACAGCCAGGCTGGATGGACCACAGGGCAGGAGGGGATGCTCTGCTGGGGTGTTATCTGGGGCGCTGGTTGTTCCCCTTGCCCCCAGCTCTGAGCCACAAGAGGGCATTTGGTGTGGCAAAATCAGGCAGCTCAGAGCTAATGAAGCCCTGGACCAGATGTTTCCCAGGAGGAAAGGCTGGTGGTTCTGTCTGGCCTCCCACAACATTCCAAGTGAAGGGTGCCTGGAGCCATCCCCCTTCCCCATCTCACCTCCCGGGGGATGCGGCCGTGGTACCAAGCATGGCTGCGCAGGTCAGTGCTGCTCAGCTTCAGCTCCTCTTCCAGCTCCTTGTGAAGCTTTTCTGGAGATGAGTCAAGGATGTATTTCTCCTTGGAGAACTGTACAGGAGAAGAGAGAGTGTCAGGCAGTGCAGCAGTGCAGGCACTGGGGATGGAAGGGCTGGCAGGATCCCCATGTGGGGAGTGTGGCACCTGCCAGGAGCACAACTGTCCCCAAAGGCCATGTAACTCAGCTGTGTGTGAGGATTACTGCTTGTGGCAAAGGATGTGGTAATGTGCCTGTTGATGGCCAGGTCCTGTCACTTGGAGGGGCTCCTGGTGGCACATCCCTATCGTGCCTGGCCACCCTGTGTCTGGTGTGCTGCCCGTGGTTGGGCAGGAGAAAACCCCTTAAACATCTCTGGGGCTGAACTGCCATGAGAAGCACTCTTTCAGGAGGAAACCTGCATTATTGCTCCTCCTTTAAATTTCTACCACAATTTTTCTTTTAAAGGGTTAACTCACTGTGTTTAGCCTGATGGCAGCATAAATAGTAATGACAAATGTAAAGGGAACCTTCTGCATTGAAATTAGCTTTTAGAAATTAGCTTTCACCAGCACTGGTGCACCTGAGCCTGGAGGATGCAATCTGCCCCCTCCTTTCCCCTGGAGAGATAAGGGATGATGGCTTCATGTGTCTGTTGGCTAGAGCCTGCCTGCCTCCCTCCTTGCCTGCTGCTGGGCCAGTATTCCCAGAGTGCAGCTGCTGGCATAGTGGAGCCAGGGGATGTTTGGGGACGTGAGCACAGCTTTGGGGTTCCTGTGTGCTTCACGAGGCCGGTTCTGTTTGACATAGTGGCTTTGAGGTGATCCTGCTGTGGCACCGACACAGCTGCGTGATGGAGCAGGGCCTGGGAGCCAAGGCTCCTGGGTTCCCTCCATATCCCAGATGTGTGGTGTCCTGAGAGGGGGACACGTGTGCCACTGCCATGGACTAAAAGCTTGGATGGGGCTGCTGGGGTGCCCTGTTCCTCTGCTCCCAGGAGTGAGGGTGGCTGGTGGCCTGGCTCCCGTCTGGTGGCAGTGCCAGTTGTAAGGAGGCAGTGAAGGCTGGCCCAGCTCCCAGTGCCTGTTGGGGCAGGATTCTGGTATTGTCTCCCAGGACAGGCATGGGCTTGAAGCCCTGCTGACACTGCTCTGGCCCTGCCAGAGGAGCAGGCTGGCACTCATAGCTGACCCTGTGTGGTTCACCAGAGCACAGGGGGCTGCAGCCTCATGCCAGCACCTCAGGGACTTGCCTTGGAGCTGACCTTTCTGCCCAGTGCCTCATGCTCTGTGCCTTGTATTGATTCCCTCTGCTCCTCTACTGGTTGTAAGCAAGGCAAAGTGTAGAGAACTGTGCTGCTCTCCTGCCTTTACCCACTGCTCTTGTGGCATTCTTGGGACCCCACAGAGTCCCTCAGCAGGACCCTGACCCCAAGCCTCTCCTTCCCCAGAGGAGATGCTCTATCCCTCCTGGTAGCTGCATTCATTCACCAAACCATGCAGAGACCCTGCCCTGGGGACCCTGCTCCAGCCTGGGGAGATGGAAGGAGGCAGTGGCAAAGGGCCTGTGCCCTGGACTGTGCTCTCCAGGGCTTCCCCTCACCAGCCTGGACCTGCCTTTATTCCTCCTGTCCCAACTCCTGTCAAGTCAAAGGTGGTGGGAGAGTGGAAGCAGCCTATGAAAACAGTGTGGATTGAACTCTGACTTGCTCCTCCAGCCATGTTTATTCTCCCTATGAGAGGGTCCTGTTGAGTGGAGCTGCAGGGATTTTTGCATTGTCCGCCCTGGCCAAGGGCTGCAGGGAGCTCAGCACTTGCTGCTGCTCTGGGCCCTCCTGCAGACAAAGCCACCCGGTGCTGCTGAGCCCGATTAAAAATAAATGGTGGCTGGCGGATGCTGCAGGGGTCCAGCTGCCTCCTGGGGGGCCCAGGCCGAGCAGATGCTGTTTCCATGGTGACAAATCCATTGCCACGGAGCAGACCCGGCTTGGCCCGGGGTGCTGGGGGACCCTCGCCTGCAGCACCCTCTCTGTGACACGGCCCCCCCAAAACTCTGGGGCATCAAGGGAGCCCCCAGGAACCTCTGCTGTTTGTGCAGGTGAAAGCCATCAGAGCTGAGCTGGGAGCAGTGTGGATTACAGCTCTCCCCCCACCACCCCTGGAGCAGGGATTAGTGCCTGTTCTGCTCAGCATTGTACATCTGGGTTTTCCTCCAAATCCTCCCCATGCAAATGTGCAGGGTAACAAAAACACAAGCCCAGCTGAGCAGTGCCCGGTGTCTCCAAGCCCACATTTGGGCAGAAGCTGGCTGGCATCCATGCCAGGAGCCATGAGCTAAGCTAGCAGGAGAGAACATGAGGTTTGGGAGAGGCAAGGAAGGTTTTGCATCTTGCAGATGGGGGAGGGAGCCTAGTTGTGAGCAGAGGGTGTCAGGAGCCACCTTCTCCAGACATGTGGAGGGCACTGTCCCTCCAGCTCCTTTTCTGAGTAGCTGATTTGCATGGCCACCAAGAAGCCACTGCTTGGAGTGACTGTCAGGCTATAATGGCTGAGGAGACAGCATCAGACTGATCACGGGGAGCCCTTTTCCTTGGTGTGATGTAACTGAGACAGGTCCTTATTGTGAGTCTCTCATGCTAATCCAACATGCTGCCAAAATCACCTGTCTGCTCCCTTTCTGTGTGGGAGCTGGGCTCCCCATGAGCCCTGTGCTGTGCAGGGCCATGTTCCCTCCCGAGCCCTCCAGCAGCGCTCGAGCTTCCCCCATTCCATGGGGAACGTGTCCCCAAGGAGCCGGGCTCACAGCTGCCAGCTGGACAGGTGCCGAGGCGCTGGCACGGCCTGGCATGGCACAGCCTGGCATGGCACGGCATGGCATGGCACGGCAGGGTGTGAGCGGATGCCTGAGAGACGCTGAAATGCCACGCTTGGTGCTCCTGGCTGTGCCAAGGGAATGTCTCACCATGCACGGCCCCATGTGAGGTCTTGCACGCTGAGGGTTGGGGGTGGGGAAAAGCCTGGACTCTCATTACCATCCCATCTTCATGCTGGGCTCTAGCATGAAGAACCCCACGGCATCTTCCAGCCAAGCAGGAGAAAATGGGGATGAGAGCAGTTCTCCAAACCAGCCACACCAGATAAACCAGCTCAAAATGTGCCAGAGATGATGCCAAGCTTTGCTTGAGGAATCCCAACCAGGAGCCAAGCTGGCTCGGCTGGAGAAAGGAGAGTGAGTGCCCCCATGGGCTGTTTCACAGTTCTGGGGCTGGGGAATCCTCTGGAGCAGCCATGCAATGGGGAAGCTGCCATGAGAAGGCAATTCCTGAGGCTCTCCATCCCTGCCTGCTTCCTTGACTCTCTGTGCTGCTTTCTTGATGGAGGACGTGCTTCCAGCTGAGTGGCAAGGACTGGAACTGGTAGTGGAAGGGCAGGAGCTGCAGGGATGGAGGGTGCTGATGCCTGTGGTGTGTATAAAACCGGCAGCTGTCACTCTGCCTGCTCTAAGGAGAGCTTCAAAGGCTGGCGTTTGGCTTTCTATGCTTGCAGAGGTAATCTTATGAAACTAGAGTGATTTCCATCCTGCTTTCCTGCTCTTCCCTCCCAACCTGGAGGAGTTGCAGATGAGGATGAAGTCAGCTTGGAGAGCAAGGTGTACTCACACCCCACCCTGCTGATAACATCTGACTAACCCCAAGGCACCAAGCACATCTGTTCTCCCTCCTGCTCATGCTGCCTACCCTGTGCTGGGATCCTGGCTAGGGAAATCCCAGCTCTTTCTGGAGTTCTCCACCCCTGCTCTGGCTGCTGGAGCAGCTCTGGGGCCTGGGAAGCAGAACTGTGAGGAAATGGAGTAACAAGCCATTGGTGTCTGGGGAAAGCCACAGACTTGCATGAGGGGTCTTCTCTGCTTCCTCCACACCTTGCAATGGGCAGCTTCAGTGATGTGTTTTGGAGCAAATATCCTTGCATCATCATGGCAAACCCAAGAACCATTCTGCCTGTCTGATGCAGGACTGCTGCACTTACCAGTCCAGGCACCACCCAAAAATGATTACTCCACCCTGCGTGACCATGAGAAAATCCCACCACAAACAATGCCCAGGTTGTTATGGGCTGGGTCTCAGTTTGCATGTCCTGCTGTGAGCCAGTCTGTCCTGCTGATCTTGATATCCATATGGAAAAGAAAACCCTTGTTCCTCTGTTCTCTCTTGCAATGAGTCTAGGAACCTAAATGGCCTCTGAGAAGGTATCAGCCTATCTGCCCACCCCATAGGTGACTGAAGGCATCTCTTCTGAAGGTTATGTCACATCTCCATTAGTCCCCACTGAAGGCAGATCTTGGCTCAAGATCTTTGTTCTGGAGTTCAAAGCCCTTCCTAGGACTAGTCCTGGCTACCCTCATGGTCTCCTCTCCCCTTGCCTGTGCTCCTTTGTGGCAGCTCTGGAGCAATTCTATCTCGCTGGCAGGGGTGGGGTGCAGCTGGGGTTGATGGCCAGGAACATCTGGGTTCTCTAAGGTGGGACAAGCACCCAGGTTGTGTGGCAGGGTGGTGGAGTATGCTGCGACTGCTACCCCGGGGGAGCAGGTCTCCAATGCAGTGATGGTGTGTGTGTGTGTATACACACATTTCCATCCATCTATATTTTACTTATCTCACTCCAAGACGGCGGCAGCGGCTGCTGCTGCATCCCTTTTCAGAGCTGCTATTGGCCAGAAATGATGTCAGTGCTTCCCAGGCTGGGTGCACCGCCATTGGCGGTGAGCAGGGATGCGGCTGTCAGCTGGAAGTGCTCCAGTCATTCATGGGGACTTCAGTGTGTGTTTGCTGGACACGCTTGGACACAAATAGATGGTGAAAGATCTGGCAGAGCCAGGTGAGCACTTAGGGCTTCACTTTTAACTCTTTCCAGGGTCGGGATGGAGTGCCCTTCATCCCTTCTCACATCCCTGCACGAGAGCCAGATGCTCACCTGTCCCTCCCTTGTTCTGGCAGCAGCTGGCTGAAAGCACCCGCTCACCCCCTGCAATGTGCAGCCCAAGGGCATGTCCCTGTGTTGCTCAGTGGCCTTTGGACAAGTGGAAAAAGCTCTGCTGCTTTTCCCTCTTCACCCCCACCAGCAATCAAAATCCCTGGCTTTGCGCTGAGATCAGCCGCAATCATGACAAGACTTGAAATGCTGCTCCTGGGCTCCGTCTTACCCAGAATAATCTCTAAAGCTCAGCACCCACCTCGCTCAGCGGGAGTACTGAATAACACTGCCAGCTCTCTTGGCTGCCGGCTCCCTTCTAACTTGCAGTATACTACAGCTCGTGCTTCAGACCAGAGCCTGCTTGGCTCCTGCAGTCCTAAACACCTTTGCTCTCAAACTCAGTAAATGAGGGATCCAATTCCCACCACCGTGTCCCCCTTGTGCAAATGCCAGAGTCCAAAAATAGGACACCTAGACTTGTGCCCAGACAGTGGCAGTGCTGGAACCACCACAGGACAGGTGACAGATGGATCCCAGCCTTCTCCTACCAGTCAGACCTGTGCAGTGCAGCACAGAGATGGAGACCCGGGCCAAAAAGCTGAGTGTTCATCTGGGCTCGATCTCCCTCCTGTGCTCAGTGATGCTCCGGGCACATGCCACCTTTTGGGGGATGCTAAATGCTCCCCCTCATGAGGTCTGCTGCAGGTGAGGGCTGCCTGCAGAGACTTTTCTGCCTGTCAAAGCGCTGGTCTGGCTCTGCTGGCTTTGGCTGCTCGGTCCTGGCTGCAGGGGGGCCGAGCTCTGCCCCCCGACCCGGCGCTCGGCTCAGCCCGCGCTCGCTGCCCGCAGCAACTTCGTGTGAGCGGGGGCACCGCAGGGCTCCCCGGGGAGGCTCCCCCGCGGGTCCAAGCAGCTCCCGGCGGGTGCGTGGCTGGGGGTCCCCCGCACGCTTCCCCTCCCAGTGCCCCCGCCGCCTTCTCCACGCGTGCGGCTGCCCGGCGGCACCGCGGGGGCTCCGCGCCGAGCAGGGCAGCAGCCGGTGCGCTCCCCCCGGTGCGCTCCCTCCGCCGCCCCCGCTCACCTGCACCTGCATGAAGGAGCCGCGGTAGAAGCAGCAGGCGGCCGCGGACAGGGCGCTCCACAGGCTGCACCGCTCCGTCATGGCGCGGCGCGCCCGGCGGGGGCTGCCCCGGCCCGGGCTGCACCGCCGCTGCCTCCGCCGCCGCCGCCGGGCTTCAATTTCAGCCGCTTCCCCGATTACCTCATCCCTTGTCGGCTGCGAGGGGCGGGCGCGGGGAGGCGGCTCCGCCCCGGCCCGCCCCTGGGGGCCGCCCCGGCTCCGGGGAACCGAGGAAGCGGCACCTCGGGGGGAAGCGGGACCCCGGCTGTCTGCGCCCCGCGGGGGAACCGGGAACCGGCTCCTCCGAGGGGAACCCACGCTGCCATGGCACACAGGGAGCCGCCATCCCTGAGGGGATCGGGCACCCCCGCTGCCGGTGCTCTGAGGGGAACGGGAACCGGCTCCTCCGAGAGGAACCGGCACTCCCATGTCGCAAAGGGAACAGGCATCCCTGAGGGGATCAGGCACCTCTGAAGGGAACCGGCACTCCCATGTCGCAAAGGGAACAGGCATCCCTAAGGGGATCAGGCACCCCGGCTGCCTGTGCCTTGAAGGGAACCGGCACCTCTGCAGGCATCGGGCATCCCCGAAGGGAACCGGCACCCCGGTTACCGTGTCCTCAGTGGGGCTGGTTCCTCTGAGGTGACTCAGCTCCTCAGAGGGGAACAGACACCCCTGAGGGGAACCAGCACCCCTGGCTGCCGCTGCTCTGAGAGAAATTGGCTCCTCTGAGGGGATCAGACACTCTAAGAGGACCCAGCCCCCCTTTTCTCCCCATCCCAAATCTGCCTGCTCTCCCCAGTGATGCCTGTGGGTCAGGGGCAGCCTTGTCCCCTATTGCCCGTCCTGTCTTCCTTCACCCCCACATGGTGATACCTTTCTGGGAGACACACCAGTGCCCACCTCACATGGCGGGGAGCCAGCTGCCTGTTTCCTGTGTAGGCTGTCTCTGTCTTGTGTTTAATTAAGGCTCTGCTTCAGTTTAATTAAGGCCACGGTATCACGTATGGGATGTGCAAGGCAGCACTGATGACTCAAAGCACTGCTCCAGCCTTGACTCTTGAATAAATCCCCCAAACCCTGCCTGAACCCACTGCAGGGAGCTGTGCTGGAGACAGGCAGGGGCTCCCTCAGCCCTGGCAGTGGCAGGGACCTACACCTTGCTGCTCTCCCTCCACATCTGTCCTGCACTGCACGGCCTGGATTTGGCTGTGCTTCAGTAACTGGGGGCTTCACCCTCCCATCTGCAAAGCGTGTCCCGGCCCAAGGAGGAGCCCCATGCTTCCCAGGCAACGCTGTGACCTCGGAGAGGTATTCCTGCTGCCACCGACCACAGAACCCTGCAGCCTTCCTGCTAATTAATTCAAACGAGCCCCTCACATCACCAGGCAAGGAGACAGCATCCGAGGCTGATGAGATACAGGTCCCTGCTTGAGCAAGCAGCCCTTCTGCACAGAACAAAGAGCGCAGAGGCACTGGCTGGGCTCTCACTCTGCCCCTGGATTTGCAGGGGAGAGAGGAGACAGGAGAGCAGCATGGCTGAACAGCAGGACAGGGCTGAGGCATGGGAGGACTGGTGGCAGCACACAGCCTGGGGGCAGGGAACACGGGGCAGCAGGTCCCACGGGTCCCACGGGTGCCTGCAGCCCCACCAGCATGGGCAGGGACTCTCCTCCTCGCCTCCTGCCTGGGGACAGAGCAGATGGCACTGTGCAGGGACATGCTGCTCCAAAAAGATGCAATGGTGAATCATCCTCCTGCCAGGGCTTCTCCCCATGGTTTCCTACTGAGCCTTTCACCAACAAGTGAGCGGGAGCCTCATGGGGTGCTGCAGGGTGAAGTCCTCCAGCTGTGACTGTGCTGCCCCTCCTCACAGGGAAGCTGAAAATCCCTGACTGAGCTCTCACAGGACATGTGACAGCTCTCCAGAAGGGTAACATCTTTCTGCAGCTCCTTCACCTGCACAAAGGGCAAAGCTGGGGTGGCTGGGATGTTGAAATAGAGAGCTGGGTGTGCAGATCCCCAGGCAGCTTGGAAATAACAGCCCTTAGGCTATTATTAAAGCACATTAATTACCAAGTGCTTATTGATCCTGGCTTTCCAACCCTCTCTAGCTCCTGGTTGCACATCCAATCAGGCCAGGCTTGGTGATAGGAGCACCAGCCCTGGCCGTTTTGCAGCTGAAGCTCAAGGGCTGATGTTTGGCAGATCCTTGGGTGCACACGTGGACACACACCTGCCTGTCAGCCTTTGCTCATGAGGGCTTTGCAACACATCCTCTCCCTCTTCCTGACTCTCTCCTTCACCAGCTCTTTTCCTCCTGTCTTTCCTTTGCTCACCCCTCACCAGTGTTTTCCCCTCTGCTTGTTTCCCTCCCAGCTACACCGACCAGTGGCAGATCCCAGCCCCATCCTCCCTTGCTCCAAAGGCAGGCACAGCAGCCTCTTTCCCACCCTAAATCCTGCAGGATCTGGGGCTGAACACTGCTGGGTGCTGAGCACCCTGCAGCTGCACGGGCTGCCAGCCAGCCACAGCGCTGCAATCAGCTGGAGTGTCCCTGTCATCCTGGTCACTCACACTCTGGATAATTACTGATTTGACTAAAATAGCTGCTGTCACTGCAGCCATCAGTTGCTTCTCTGACCAAAGGGAAGTGGTGTATAAATCACAACCCGTGGGCTGTTTCTGGACACCACGGGGATGGATGAGAAATAAAGGCCAGATAGCTCAGGTCTGGGATCTGACTGGGATGGTAGACAATTCTCCTGGCTCACCAAAAAGTATTTGATCCCAAAAGCAGAGCCATATCCATTGCTCCCCACCTGTATTGTTTCAGTCTATTAAATCATGAGCTGTAAAACGTGTCCATCTCTGGGTGCACACGCTGACAGTGCCACGGAAAACACCCCCAATTATTCTGTTCCTCCCCTCACCCCCTCCTTGCCCTCACAGGATTTGCCTGTGTGAGCAGGAGTTTCTCTGCATATCCTGAGGTCCCCATACCAGGGCCCTACCCTGCAGAGGCCAGTGTATTGGCTTTGCAGGGGAAAATGAACTAAATGAACTACATCACAGCCAGACCCAATACGCCCAGTCAGAGCTTTGTTGTCCTGGCACACGTCCCATTCCAGCCCTGTGAGCTCCCATTCTGCCAGTCCCACATGGCTTAAGGGCACAGAGAGGAGAGCATCCCACCCACAGGGTCACTCTGCTACACAACAAAAACCTCATCTGACCCCACTGCCCAGATGCTGCCAGTGCCAGACTCGACATGTGGGGTCCTCATTAGCCCCAGGGATGGATGTGCAGGGAGGTGACCCCTGTTGGAAGCAGCAGATGAGCTCAGGGTCCAGCCAGCTCTCTCCCCAGCTTGCCAGTTGGTGCTGCCACAGGGGGTTCCCACATGTCCATGTCTGGCTACAGCCACCACCAGGAGCCCCAAGTCCAAAAAATGAAGGTGCAGGGCTCTGTGCTAATTAGACCACCCAAGGTGGGCACCGCAAGTCACTTCTCAAGAACCCCATTTGCCCAGTGGCAAACTAGATTAGATCCCCAACTGGACTCAGGAAGCTCCAACTCTCCTTAAACAAACACCCCAAAGGCCATGCCATGGCAGCGACCACCCTGTCACTTCAGTGGGTTTCAATGCTTTGTGCCCAAACTTCACAGCACCCCTGCCACCGCTCCTCTGTGCCTGCCCAGTGCCCCATGGTGCCAGCAGCCTCCTGCAAAAGGGCCGCTCTCCTCCAGAGCCAGGCGCCTCACTAATGAATTTCTGGCCAGACATGAAGAGTCCTCAGGAATGTTAATAGTTTGCTGGAGGATAAGCAAAAGATTTGGAGAGATTTACACCAACTTTCATGTGACAGCCACGAAAGTGGCTCAAACCCTTCCGTTTCTTTACGTGGGGGCGGAGGGAGGAGGCTGCGTCTGTGGGCGTTCACAAGGATCTGGGAACATGAAATGCAAACAGCTCCTGTGGGAACAGCACTGGGGCGACCACGTAGGGTTTGTGTCTCCTCTGTCTTCCCTGGCCTTGCCAGAAATATCTTCCAGGGCCAAAGAGAGAGCCCAGATGGGAGGAGGGGTGCAGAACTGAGCAGCTTGCTCGTGTAAGATCTGGGCAGTTCCAGGGCCACCATCCCCTCTCCAGCCCTGGCACCCAGCTGGGACAGGATGTGATCACACTTTGTGTCTTACCTTCACGTATTCACTGCCAGACTCCAGGCCATCGTGGTGACTAAAAGGAAGAGGAACAAAAAAAAATACATAAGTAAAGGGCAGTAAGTTGTGACATTCAGATTGAAGGCAGTGGTGGCACAGCTGGGGGAGCTCGGGTCTGTGCCCCTTGTCTTGCCACGGTGCCAAGAGCATGGCCATGGTTCTGGGAAAGGTTCCCAGGGCCCCAGCACTGTTCCTGCCTGCTCTGTGCCCACTCTCAGCACAGGGCTTATCCTCCCTAATGCGATCAGGGCAGAATGAAGCCTTTATAGAGAATCTTGCCCCAAATCGGCTTGGGACCGTGTGAGCTGAACCAGGGAGACCCAGCAGCCAGGCCGGGGTCCCCGCAGGTCACAGTGCTGGGGGATCCATGGCCAGCTGGGGGGCCCTGTGTCCTGTTCCCTGGCAGAGCTGCATTCCCAGTAGGCAGATGTTGGGACACACCACCCAGACAAGCATTTTTGACTTTATGGCTTTGTGCAAGCCTACAGAATTCAAACTCCCACCAAAGCTAGGTCTGAACTGTGATGTCCTGACTGGGACTGCTTTTCATGCTCTTATAGGTCCAGATAAGTGTCCATATGGAAGAGTCCCAGGGGAACAACACAGAGTTCAAAAGGAGAGAGGCTCTAACAGCCTGAGCTGGGATGTGATACCTTGGCGTCTCACCTTTCAGAATAAAATACAAAAATCCAGATGTCTTTAACCAGAATGCAGAACCTGTTGGCTCCCCAGTGCCAAGCTTCAGTATGGACATCCTGCTGTTTGTCAAGGTTGCTTGCCTGGGCACAAGGCAACAGCAGGGGCCTGGGGATGGCAGGCTGCCACACCAGGACAGGCAGCTGCAACTAAGGAATAACCAAATCCAAGGTCATCATAGACCTGGGATGTCCCTTCCCTGCCAGGAAGGGACACATATGTCAGACACATATGGGAAACTGCTGAGGGTCCTGCACACAACTTCTCCCTGAGACCCACACTGGTAGTAACCCTGGGGAGCCAAATTTCTCCTCTCTGGGCTCTATTCAGGTGGAAGGTGGTGCCTGGTGGCCTCCCCAAAGGGAAGCAGGGACAGCAGAGGCAACCACTGCCAGACATTTTTCCACTGGACATCCCCCACGGCATTACAGTGGGTTGTGACAGAGTCTACATCAGCCCCTCGTAGTGTCCAACCATCCAGAAGCAATTCCCACTTCTGAAACCCTTGGAACTCTTTAAAAAATGTGTGGATGGGCACCTTGTGCCTCAGTTTCCCCCTCTGTAGAGCTGCCTCCAGGGAGGTTTTGGCTGGCAGGGCTGCCAGAGGGGTCTGCAGGGAGTGTCAGGCAGTGCCTGTGGGAGCAGCATTTCCAGTGCCTCAAGCACGGCATTTAAGGACACAGTTTAGTGGTGAATACAGCAGGGCTGGGTTGATTTTTGGACTCAATCTTAGGGCTATTTTCCAACCTTAGCAATTCTGTGATTCCCCAAGCCCACACTTCAGACCACATCCCCTGGTGTCCAGCTTGGGAGGGGGGGGGAAAGGGGTCTGGAAATCAAGCCTATACTTTTTTGGAGGTGAAGAAAATAGCAGAGCATTTGGGAGCGGGGATGGATGCAGAGTCCCCCGGGCAGCTGCGGGCTGCCTGCCCACCCCGGCGCTGCTCTCCAGCCTGTCTGCCCTTCACACGCTGCAGAGCTGCCTGGTGCTGCGAGAGCCGTGAGAAAAACCGGCAGGAGGACGGGGGGCCTCTGGGCAGGAAGTCGGGAGCATGGGAGCAGCTGGGAGACGCTGGAGAGCCCGGGCAGGAGAGGCCCCTGCGCCGGGGAAGGGCAGCAGCTGGGACCGCAGCCCCCCTGGTTCTGCACATTCCTGGAGGAAACGGCATTTTTGGGGGCAGACGAGAGCCTGGGAGAAATTCCAGGGCTGCCTTTGGAGTGCGGCCGTGGCTGAGCCGCTGAGACCCAGAGCTGCAGGAATGGTATTGGGGAGTGGGGGGCTTGGGGGGGTGGCTGCTCCCTTTGGGCTCGGGAAGGCATCACCACAAGTCACAGATGTGCCCAGCTCCGGGCTGGCTGCTGGGAACAGTCCAGGAGGATCCTGTGAGTCCAGCCCTGGTTTGTAGCCTAGGCTCTGCTTTCCTTGGGACGCTGGTGCAGGCTGTACCCCAGGGGAACCAAATTTGGGCACTGTGCCTCAGTTTCCCCCTCTGTGGAGCTGCCTCCAGGGAGGTTTTGGCTGGCAGTGCAGGGAGTGTCAGGCAGTGCCTGCGGGAAGCAGCGTTTCCCCTGCCCTGTGCATGGCCATGCACGGGGAAACCGAGTCACGTCCGCCCTGGGAGCTGCCAGCGGCCACCTCCCGTTAGTCAGCGTGTCCCTGCCGGAGTCACGGCCACCGCCTCGCTCGGAGCAGCTCCACAGGCTGCCTGCCACTCCCTGTCCCACAGCAGCACAGTTCTCCCCTCACAGGCCTGATTCTGGGAAAGCCCTCTGCACAGGAGCATCCTCACCCACCCTCTTCTGGGGACTGTCCCCACCAGAAACACTCCGGGGGGGCAGGTGGAAATGTGCCCCAGGACCATATTTGTTTCCCCCCCCACCAGGGAACATGCTGTTGGCATGGCCTGGCAGGAACACACTGTCCCCAACCCCAGGGATGTGCCTGCACAGGAGGAAGGGCTGGGGCGCAGCTTTATCCCGGTCCCACTTCCTCCCAGCCAGCAGGGCCTGGCCTTGGGATGGCTCTGGCACACGGCTGCTCCCTGAGCCAGGGGCTGTGGCAGGGGCTCTGGGTTAGAGTGTGGAGCAGCAGAAATAACCCTGATGCCAAGACCTGCTCTTGTCACTCTCGTGCCTCAGTTTCCCTGGCAAGCAGCAAGGCTACACCCATCATCGGGGAAGTCCCACAGGATGAAAAAATGCATTTGGCCCCCAATTTTTGGGAACCCATTCCCCAGATTCAAGACACCCACGTGACCCACCCATGTCCCACTGCTGCTTGGCTCCCAGCCACACTGGCTTGGGATCTAAGGAATTTCTGGGAGACACAGGGTCTGGGTGAGCCCTCTGCAGCCTCCTTGGGGACTCTCTGCCACTCTGTGCTCACCGGAGGATGCGGCACTGCCAGCAGCCCCCCAAACCTCCGAGCCCCTGCCCGCAGCCCCTGGTGTGGTTCCAGCAGCTCTTTCCCTGAGGAAAACACCACCACGGTCTGGGGGCCTCGGCACCCGAGCAGGGCTCAGCTCCGGCATCTGCCTCCAAGTTTCGTGCCCGCCCCAAGCAAAGCCCCTTCGCAGCCTCTCCCACCCCATCCCCTCCGCTGTGCCGAGGTGCGAGGGGTGGCCAGGGGGCCAGGACCCCTTACCTGCCCTGTCCCAGGGTGGGGAACCTCCTGCCCAGCGCTGTCATCGGCCCTGGGGATGCAGCAAGCGCCGTGCTCGGGGATGGGGAGCGTCTCTCCCGCGCTCTCCCGCCTCGCACTGAGCGCCGCGACTTCGGGGCGCGCAAGGCGGTGGCGGACCCTCCTCCTTCCCGTCCCGGCCCTCCTCCGGCCCACCCTTCGGGCCAACAGGAATGTGTGGTCGGCACAGCCCGGCTCCCACCGCCGGATTTCTCCTCCTCACCCCGCTGCCGGGACCACCCGGAGCTCCGGAACGCTCAGTGTCAGGAAAAGGAGCCCCCGGCCCCGGGGCGGTGCAGGGGAAACAGGGACATCAGGGGCCACTTGAATGCAGAGAGAGGAGAGTCGGGCCAGGGAAAGGAGGAGAAATGTTTTCGGGAGAAATTTGGAGTCGCCTTTGCCTGTGTCCCCCCAGTCCCGCACACCCTGCTGGGCTGGGGTCGCATTTGGCCCCTTACACCCAGAGATGCCATGGAATAAAAATCCCTCTGGCTGATTCTGCGGTAAAAACCCTCCAAAAAATCCACCCGTCATCTCAGAGGGCTGAACCTCCAAATTCCCCCGGAGGGGGGGATTGTGCCTGAAGTGGGGGATTTGTGCCCAGAGTGGGGGTTTACTGATGAAATGGGGATGGAGTGTCTGGTTTCAGGATTTGCCCCTGTGCCTTGGGAGAGGCAGCGCTGCTCGGCAGAGGGGGAGAGGATAGAGGGGGTGGAAAAGAGGAGAGTGAGAGGAGGAGGAGGCTGTAACAGTGCTGGTGTGAGCTCTCCGCAGCAGCACATCCCGGTGCTGGAACGCGGCCGCCGCAGGACAAAGAGATGCCGGGGCAGAGCGGGGCTGCGAGATGTTTCCACCCCGTCCGGAAACAGGAGGGAGCAGAAATCCCACAGGAAACCTCGTTCCCATGGAGCCGCTGACCTGAGCACGCTCCAGCTGTGCTGTCCCACCGGCCAGGTGCATCCCGCTGGCACTGCGGGCACGGGGGGACATTGCAGTGACCCTGGTTTGTCCCAGACCCCTCCTCTTGCCCTGGAGGGGCAAAAGGGGCATCTTAGCAGAAGGCAGAGCAAACCCCAAGGGCTATACCTGTCTGGGGAGATCTTGTCAGGATGCTCTTGTCCCTTTTCCAGCAGATCCCCATCAGTGGTCTCTGCTCCGGTTGCTGTGTCAGGGCTTGTGGTTTGGCTGGGGTTTGGAGCCAGGCTGGAGCTCAGTGCCTCTGTCCCAGGGCAGGAGACATTTCCTGCAGGCTCCTGGTCTGTCCTGGCCATTGTTACCTCCCCAGGTTCAGCTTTTTCCTCCTCCTGCTCTGCTTCTCCAGCAGCCAAGGGTGAGTCTGTGCCAGGGTCAGGGGTGCTGGACATCTCAGGGCACTTGAGGCTTGAGGGGACTAGGGCTGTCTGAGGGATTTTGTTGTTGGGAGTCCCTTTGTCCCAGCAGTTCTGGCTACTCTTGTCTTTGCCCAGGCTCTTCCCTGCCTTGCCCAGGTTGACCCTGGGCATGGTGCCCATGTGGGAGTACATGTTTGATGACTGGGCATAGGGGCCAGGGCTCTTGGGCACGGTGTTGAGGTCATCCTGGGTGCTGTCAAAGGGCTCTCCCAGGAAGCCGTGGGGAGGTGGGAGATGAGGTCTGAGACTGTCAGGAGAGCTGGGATCCGCAGAGGCGCGCCGGAAGGTGAAGGAGCGGGGGATGCTGCTCAGGCTCCCAAAGCCTTTGAACTTGAAAAGCTCTGGCAAGGAGAAAGGAATGATGAGTGTGGGGTTACTGCTGTGATGATGGGGGATCCCAGAGCCCCTGGTCCTGGGTTGGGGTGGGCATGGGGCTCTATACAGCCTTGTGTTACACCCACATCTGCAGGCCCAGCTCAGCATGACATCCCTCTGAGGTGTATATGATGCTGCTTGAGGCATCTCTGTTGGGTACCAGGTAACTCTGCCCTGGCCCCTCAGGGAGCAGAAGTCTCCTGTGCCTGGCAAATCTAGCAGCTGCATCTTCCCAGCAGCTGCATCTTCCACAGCTGAGGGGTGGAGGAAACACCTAACCCCGGTGAGCAGGCAACTCTAGAAATTATTTCTGCCTGCCTACTTCCTCCAGGGGACTCTGGACAGGGCTGTGCTCATCCCCACAGCCTCACGGCAGCCCTGCAGGATGCGAGAATGGGACACCTGGCATCTCTCCAGGGAATGGGGGTCCTGCAGGCCCTGACCTGCCCACATGTGCATGTCTCACCGGCACGGTGCAGCAGGAACCAGCCACGGGTGCTGCTGCAGGCGGGAGATAACCTCCCCACTTCCTCACCCAGCCCCTCGCCTGCTCCAGCTGCCACCTGCAAGTACTGAGCACGAACATTCACCAGAGAAGTATTTATAACTCCGGAGGGCGGCTTTGCATTTCACACCTCAGCCCCAGCTCAGCCCTGAGCGTCCCTGGATGGTGCCGGTGTCAGCGCCCGGGGTGAGCGAGCCTGTGGCTGCAGTGCTGCTGAGCAGCGCTTCCCTGCCGGCCGTGGGTGCCTCCGGGGGTTTTGCAATGTTGATGTTGCCCTGGGGCTCTGTGAAGCAGGGCGGATTTGCCGAGGCAGGAAGCGACACATTGCAGAGGTGCTGAGCAAGGACCCGGGTGTCCCTGGCTGCT
Source organism: Molothrus aeneus (assembly GCF_037042795.1). Lineage (NCBI taxonomy): Eukaryota > Metazoa > Chordata > Aves > Passeriformes > Icteridae > Molothrus > Molothrus aeneus. The sequence goes on along the minus strand of NC_089664.1, from coordinate 5,625,583 downwards.
CAGCCCTTGGATTTCCACCTCCACTTGCCACCCATGGGCTCTGCAGGGCATCCCTGCAGCTGGACAGGGTGAAGGGGCTGCATCCCAAAAGCCCCTCTGTGAGGCAGAAACCTCATGGCCTGAATGCAGTTAGAGGCAAAACTACTTTGTGCTAAACATCCCCTTGGAGTCCAAGCATCTTCTGCTACCTGCTGCTCCTGGGGCTGCTGCAAGGTGGGAAAGGTAGCACCAGGGATTTTCCCCATTTCCCCAGCACTCCACCACAAAGGAAAATCCCAACTGGGATGGGGCTGTGTGTTTGGCCAGTGGAGGGGTCCCGGGGGAGGGGAGGGACTGGGCCCCCTCTGGCGCCAGCCCCGCGGCAGGAATGCAAGAGAGCACAGCCAGCGCTGGGAATGGGGTGAAGGCCACTGCAGCCTCCCCCCAGGGCTCTGGGGGAAAGCTGAGGTCTGTGAGAAAGTGCAGAGCTCGCTCCCGGTGGGTATCGAGCACTTCCTCCCTGAAGAGCCAGTGGGAATCCATTCCCAGGCTCCCTCCCCGGCTCCTCTGTGTCACCCTCATCCCTGTGCTGCAGGAGCACCCTGGGGTGAGGGTCCTAGCCACCCCTGGCCCCCAGCACCAGCTTGTACCCAAGCCATGCATCCTGAAGGGTGTGATTTAAGGAGTGAAGACCCCCAAATCCTGCTGTGCATCCCTCTGGTCACATCCCAGCATCCAGCACAGGGCTGGGATGCAGCAGAGTGGTCCTAGTCCCAGCACCCAGCCCAGGTGGTCCTAGTCCCAGCACCCAGCAGCAGAGTGGTCCTAGTCCCAGCACCCAGCCCTGGTGGTCCTAGTCCCAGCACCCACCCAGGTGGATGGAAACCTCCAAAGCCTCTCACCCCAATGAGTTTCCTAAGGAGAGCAGAGCCTGTCACAGCTCCAAACATCCCTGGATGGGATGACTCCATCCCTGCATGGGATGACCCAGGGAGTGTGTGAGCACACACTCAACACCAACTCTCACACATCCTCCTACCCACCAAGATGTCCAGGTGAGCACCCCATTGTCCACCCTCCCTGTCCCCTGGCCACTTACTGAATTTCTTGAAGCCCCGTCGTTTCTGGGCCTCGGCCATGGCCGCGCTGCTCGGAGGCCGCGGGGACCGAGAGGGACAAGTCTGTAACTGTGAAGCCCTTCCCTACCCGCTCCTCCCTTCCTGCCCCCCCTGCAGTCACTCATCGCTGGCTCGGCGTTTCCTCCCCAGTGCTCTCCTCTGCTCCCTGCCCTGTTCCTCCCCAGGGCTCTCCTCACCACTGTCCCTGCCCACCCTCACGCTGTCCCCACAGCTCCTGCACTCCCCGTGGCTGCTCGCACCTGCCTGGCTGCTCAAGAGTCACCTCTGCACCCCGGTTTGGAGATGTCTGCAAGATGTGGACAACCAAAAACCTCTGGGTGCCAGCTCTAGAGGAAGGTGGCAGCCCTAAAAGAGGGTGGCAGCCCCATGGAAGAAGGTGGCAGCCCCAGAGGAGTGTGACAGCCTTGTGGGTGAGGTTGCCGGCCCTGTGGATGAGGCTCCAGCCCTGCAGACAGGACTCTGCCATGCACACCTGGTGCTCAGCCCCTGTGGGGTGTGAGCTGGGTGGCATCACTGCCAGCAGGAGCACTGCCCACCAGCCATTCTCTTGTTCTGGGGACACTGACGTGCTCCATGACAGTGTCACCATGCAGGACAAGGTGGCCTGGACCCAGCAGGGGTCTGGTGTCCGTGTTTCCCAGGGAGCTGGTGGTTCCCACCACCAGGATGCTGGCAGTGGGAACCTCTGCCACAGCTCGGTCCTTGGGTGCTGCCCACCCTGGGGACCAGGTTCGAACAGGCCGAGATCGAGCTCTTTGTGCTGCACCTGAACACAACGATGGCTGGGGGAGGAACTCAGCTCCCCTCAACCAGACCCTGGAGTCCTCCTGTCTGGCCATGGCCTCCCTACATCACAGCCACAGCCGCAGGAGCAGAAGCTTTGTTTAACTCCTGACGTGTTTAAGCACACACGGGGCACACGGCGCTTTAGGGCCACCGGCACCGGGGACCGCTCGGTGCTCCCGGGCCACGAGGAGGGACAACATGGCGGTGGCCCCAAGGACTACAACACCCACAAGGCCCCGCGCGGCGGCTGGGTCACGTGACTACGTCGCCGGGTCACGTGGCGGAACGGGCGGGACGCGGTGCTGTGGCAACGGCGCGGCCGCCATGGCCAAGCAGTACGACATGGTCGAGTGCCCCTTCTGCGACGAGGTTTCCAAGTACGAGAAGCTCGCCAAGATCGGGCAGGGCACCTTCGGGTGAGTGCTCGCCGGCCCCAGCCGTCCCTGGCCCAGCGCGGCCCCGGCCTTCCCCGGCTCAGGCCTGCAGCCGGGGCCCAGCCCCGCGGCCCATCGGCGCCTGCCTCGGGTGCTCCGTGCTCGCGTGTCCTTTCCTCGGCCGCCCCTCTGGCTTCAGAGAAGAAGTCTGCCTCCTGGAGCCTCTTTTCCCCAGCCTGAGACCCCGCTCTGTCCCAGCTCTCGCAGAGCAGAGTTAACTTTGAAAACAGTTAGGGTGGAGACCTGTAACTTGGCTCCAAATGTGCAATTTGGCTCCAAATGTGCAATTTTTTGCTCAAAATGTGCTACATTACTGAAAACCCTTATAAAGCTACAAGAGCTCTGGGGTCTCTGTTGGTTCAGTGAGTGCTGAGGGCCTTTGGCCCAGGGAGAATGTGGCTATATTGGCTCAGCACAAAGATCTTTGTAAAATGCTTTAGTGTGTCTTTGTTTGGCTTTGTTCCTTGTAAGTGGTGCGTGGCTTCTTTCTTCTGCTGCTCATAGATTTTTTTTTCTGTTTTTTTACAGGGAAGTTTTCAAAGCCAAACATCGCCAGACAGGCAAAAAAGTAGCACTGAAGAAGGTGTTGATGGAAAATGAGAAGGAAGGGGTAAGTGTGGGTCGTGGCTGGGTTGGGCCTTTTGTTACCTGGGCTGCAAAGGCACATGGCAGCAGCGAGGGGACTGGGCTGCATGGGATGGCTGCTGGGAAGTGACACTTCCTGTGTGTTTCTTCTCCTCGGGGACCCCCAGCACAGGGCTCCACACTGGCTGTGCTTGTGGAGGAGCTGGATGATGTGTGAAGCACATGCTCAGGGGTTGGGCAGAGAGTTAACAGCTTAAACAGCAAAAGCAGCAGCCAGAGAGGCTGTTCTGCAGCTCAGGTTGGGCTGTACCATATCCTGGTGTGAATGTAGGTGAGGAGAGGAGGGCAGGACCTGCCAAACTGCCTGGTCACACCTCTCCTGTTCTCTGGCAGAGGTGGCCTGGCCTCCTGCACCTCCAACCTCCATTCTCTCTTTCTCTTTTCCAGTTTCCCATCACAGCCTTGCGAGAGATTAAAATCCTTCAGCTGCTCAAACATGAGAATGTGGTGAACCTCATAGAAATCTGCAGGACCAAAGGTACTTTGCAGGGTCTCCCTCATGTTAATGATGGCTTTTCTGAGCCCTGCTGAGCAGGCTGGTGTCTTGTGCTGGGAGTGGGGTGGTCTAGCTGAGCATGGGTCTCTGTTCCTGCCTGGGACATGGGGTGACAGGTCACTTATCTTGGAGAAGAGTTTCTAAATGAGTCAGGACGTTGCTGAAGCTCAGCTGGAAAAAGCTGTTGTAGTCCTGCCAGGATGTGCCTGTGCCATAGCAGTGAGTGCTGCCTGTGCTGGGAAACTCCCTTCTGACAGGCTTTAAATGAACCAGCACTGGGCAGACTTTGGAGCAGAGGCTCCTCAGCCTCTCTTGGTTGGCTTGTGATGGTTTCTGGCAGCTCTGAGCTGATGACACAGCTCCAGTTGAGGCTCACTCAGCATCTCTTTCTGTGGCTGATGTAACTGCTTGTGCTGGGAGGGCTGGGACTCCACAGGGGCAGTTCTGAGCTGCTCTTCCACCTCCTCCCTCCCTCCCACCTGATGCCATGTGCCCTCACTGCTTCACAGGCTCAGCAACCTGGCCTGGCTCTGTTTACAGTGAAACTGCTATTTAACATCTGCTAGAGTTTATATGTAATACTCTCACATGGATTTGTACTGGAAGAATACTTTGGAAAGTGACAGTTGATGTTACAGTCTGCCCTTCCCTAGCCAGTCATGTCAGTGAAATAAAACCAAAACTGAATAGTATCTGGTGTTTTTAAAAAAAGTCCAGTCACTGAACGGGCACTGTCTGGCCTAGGGATGGGAAATTCAAGATACTCCAGTACTCAGCTGTGTGTAGATTTCTGTCTGAATAGGTATGAGTAAAAACATCAATGACAAGTTAATTTTTAATTCACTCTGTGATTAAAAGAGCTGTGATGATTGGATGTCTGGCATACCAAAAGTAAATATTTTTGTAGACATGTCATTTGTTCCCTTTTTATGTTTTGTTTGTATTCCAGTTTTCATCCAAATCTACCTTGACCTCAGTTTGCAATAAAGTAGAAATGTTTCATTTACTGTTCTCAAACGTGAGGCTTTTCTGTTTTTACTTTGGAAAGGTGTGTTTGGGGCAGTGCCCGTGTGAGGAATGCAAACCCAGTGTAGCAGGCACCCTCCTGGCTGGGGAGCACAGCAGTGTGCTTCTCTAGGGGCTAAGCTTTTCCACTTGGACATGCTGATCAGCAGGTTTCGCTGATTACAACTGATGAAAATCAGCTTTTCTTTTTAATAACGTTTTGTGTGGGTGCTCTAGGAACAAGATTGAAATTGATTCCTTCACCTAAAGTCTGCTGTCATTGGCTTCAAATTGCACTAGGAGTTTTGTATCGCTTTGATCAAGATCAGTCGTTTTTTGCAGATCCTGTTTGAGGTTGCAGGAAATCTCACTTTTTAATGTGAGATAAGACAGATTTTCTGTGTTTCTGCATTTTTCCTGGGGCTGTCTGTGAGTGCCTCCTCTATCTCTGGTGCTTGGCTGGCAGCCACAGCTTGCAGGGAGGAAGCCCCACAGCCATTACGTGCCCAGAGCAGCACGAAGTGAAGCTTTCAAAGGTTGCCATGCCCTTTCCTCGCCTATCTGATGACATTTGCTGCACCAATCCTCATCTCCTGTTCTCATGTTGCTAGTTTTTGCTCAGTTCTTCTTTAAAAAGGACCTTGAGGCCTGCAGGCTGTCTGGTTCTCTGTGTTCCTGTGCCCTGAGATTCTGTGTAGGGGGTGTTGTATGAGCTGCAGGGTGGTGGGAGGTAGGAGGAGCTGTGACCCAGTGAAGGGTCCCTCACTGGCAGCCTCTGTGTGCCTCTCCTGCAGCCTCTCCATACAACCGGTGCAAGGGCAGCATCTACCTTGTGTTTGATTTCTGTGAGCACGACCTTGCTGGCCTTCTCAGCAACGCCCATGTCAAGTTCACGCTGTCAGAGATCAAGAAAGTTATGCAGATGCTCCTGAATGGACTTTACTACATCCACAGGAACAAGGTAATGGCACAGACTCCTGCTGTGCTCAGAGGGTGTGACAGTGTTCACAGGGGTCCGAGGATGAGGGAAGAGATGAGGATCTGACTCCATGTTTCAGAAGGCTTGATTTATTATTTTATGATATATATTATATTAAAACTATACTAAAAGAATAGCAGAAAGGATTTCATCAGAAGGCTAGCTAAGAATAGAAAAAGAAAGAATGAATAACAAAAGCTTGTGGCTCGGGCAGGGAGTCCGAGCCAGCTGATTGGCCATAAATTAGAAACAATGGCATGAGACTAATCACAGATCTACTTGTTGCATTCCACAGCAGCAGATAATCGTTGTTTACATTTTGTTCCTGAGGCCTCTCAGCTTCTCAGGAGGAAAAATCCTAAAGAAAAGATTTTTCAGAAAATATCATAGCTACAAGAGGATGGCTTTCCAAGGAGCAGGTAGACACCTGCTCCTTGCTCTTAGCACAGGCTGGAGGGAAATCATTGTTTCCCACCTCTGCAGCCTGAGCATCGTGCTGGTGCAAGAAACCCAAGGAGGGCACTTTAGTCACTCAACTCTTCAATGTCTGTGCTTGTACAGATCTTGCACCGAGACATGAAAGCAGCGAACGTGCTGATCACGCGGGATGGAGTCCTGAAGCTGGCAGACTTTGGGCTGGCTCGAGCTTTCAGCCTGGCTAAGAACAGCCAGCCAAACCGCTACACCAACCGCGTGGTGACCCTGTGGTACCGGCCCCCAGAGCTGCTCCTAGGTAGGAGGAGCCCCGGCTGGGCTCTGCCGGCTTCTTGGCCCTTCCCAGCCCTCTGTGAGGCTAACTGGGCATCTCCGTTTAGGGGAGCGTGACTACGGCCCCCCCATTGATCTCTGGGGTGCAGGCTGCATCATGGCGGAGATGTGGACCCGCAGCCCCATCATGCAGGGGAACACGGAGCAGCACCAGCTCACCCTCATCAGCCAGCTCTGCGGATCCATCACGCCAGAGGTGAGGATGAGGGCGGGGATGGGCTGTGGAGAGCAGGAGTGTGGGCAGAGTCTGGGACCAGGCACTCGGGCCTCTTCCCTGCCCTGTGTGCTGGCTGCTGTATGCTCCCAGCAGTGGAGTGTGCCTGCTGCTGGCAGGGAGGCTGGAGAATCTCTAGCCTGCGTTTTGGGGTTTTCTCTCAGACAAACACTCTCAATTTCTGCTTAAAGTAGGGTGAGGGTTTTTATTCTCAGGTGTTCTGCGCTGGTCACCTTGAAAAGCCTCTAGAATTCTGTCTTGTGATTTGTGGCATCAGCTCAGCTCTGGTGTGAGCACCCGGCCCCTTCTCAGCTCCTCCTTCATCTGCAGCTCGTCCTGCCCTCTTGTGGGGAGCCAGCTGAGGGATCTCAGCCCAGACTGAGATGTGGTGCTGGCAGTTGCCGAGTCCTCATCCTGCTGTCACAGTCATTATGTAAATACTCTGAAGGCGCTTTCTTTGGCAAGTAGCTACCTGCTGTGGTTCTCCCAGATCGAGATAAGTGCTGGTGATTGCAGCAGGCTTTGCTTTCTAAGGATAAAAGGTGCCACATCCAGGTGATTATTTAGCAATCAGTTTTGTCAGTTGATCTTTCTGATGTGGTAGCTGGCTAGAACCATGCTCTCTAGTAGTTCTTTCATGGGGGAACCAGAAATCCTTGAGCATCATTTCCACACCAGGAAGACTGTCCTGAGTTATCCACATGTCTCCAGGCCTTTTGTTCCTCTTTGTTGCTGTGAGAACAGTGTCTGCTAGCTTGGAGGCTATAAAATAGAATTGTTATTTTGGTTTGCCTGAGGGTGTTTGAACCAAAAATGGCTTGTCCTTTCCATAACTTCTTGCCAACTCCACTTCCAGCAGTGCCAGAAATCCCAAATAAACCCCATCCTACACCACCCAGAGCTCATCTTCCCATTCCCAGCCGTGCCTGGGTTATCATAAGGAATAATCTCATAGGATTTTTTTTTTTCTGATGGACAGATCATTTTTAATTCCCTTTCCAAAGCCATAGGAAATCCTTTCAGGGCATCAAGTTTTCAGGGCAATCTCCAAGTGGGATAAAACCACTTGAGAATTTAACAGGAAAAAAAAAATCAGTAATTCCATAAATAAAAATAAAGTTTAGGAATAAATCAGGTTTTCCTTGACTAAAGCAAACCCTTGGAGCTGTAAGAGATGCCTGACAGGAATTGTCATTATTTTTCCCTAATTAAAAGACATTCCAAAAAGGAATCATTAAAGACCCATCAGCAACAAGAAGCAGCTAAAAGAAAAAAACATGTTTTTTCCCAAAATAATCAAATTATACCCTATGGATGCTCCTCTTGGAAATGCCTCTTAGAGCAAAAAAAGCTGGACATCCTTTTAATTATTCTTTGGGATAATGTTGGAGCTGGATGCAGATGAGACATGATCCAGGGAAAGCAAAGGCACCGGATAACATTTATGAGGATTCAGGTGGTGACATTTATGAGGATTAGGGTGGTGGTAGGAGATTGGGTGGCTCATGGTAGCGGGAGGAGTAGGGCGATTTCTAAGTCAAACAGGAGGAAGAGGATGGCTACTAGGAAGAGGTGGATTGAGAAGGGGAGTCAAGCAGATCCCTGGGGGTTGAATCCGCATTCGTATGGGGATGGTTTTTCTGAGTCAGGGGTTATTTGGGCGAGTCAAAAGTTTAGTGCAGTTAGGAGGATGCTTAGGGTCAGTGATAGTTCCCACTGCTGGAACTGCCATAATTTCTTGCCAACCCCTTTTCCTACCCTTGCCAGGTGTGGCCGAACGTGGACAAGTACGAGCTGTACGAGAAGCTGGACCTGCCCAAGGGGCAGAAGCGGAAGGTGAAGGATCGCCTCAAGGCCTACGTCAAGGACCCCTACGCGCTCGACCTCATCGACAAGCTGCTGGTGCTGGACCCCGCCCAGCGCATCGACAGCGACGACGCCCTCAACCATGACTTCTTCTGGTCTGACCCCATGCCCTCAGACCTCAAGAACATGCTGTCCACCCACAACCAGTCCATGTTCGAGTACCTGGCCCCGCCGCGCAGGAGGGGCGGGCACATGCCCCAGCAGCCGGCAAACCAGGGCAGGAACCCAGCGGCCACCAACCAGACTGAGTTTGACAGAGTGTTTTGACATCCAGCAGGGTCCTGGCTGGGCTTCCCCACGTTGAGTGGAGATGTCCTGGCAAGGTCTTTCTGTCTAGGAAAGGACTTTTTTCAAGGTGACTTGACTGATGGTATTATCAGGGCTTGGCCATCTCCTTGGCCACCGCAGAGCTGCGTGGCTTGGGAAGGTGATACCTGTGAGCTCGACGTTGTTTCCCTCCAGTTTCCTGTCTCAGAACTTGTTTTTGTCCCCCAAAAGTCTGTATTGGTTACATTAAACTTGCAGATCAATTGGTATGGATCTGGTGATGGAAAATGTGTCTCCATCTATGCTGGGGCTCTTGGCAAATGGTACTGGGACTGGCAGGACTGGGAGTAGCTGCCCTGGACCAAACTGGGCCCTGCTTGGAGATGTCTCAGCTCTCTTGGTCTGTCATAGCTCCTGCATGGAGTATGCTCTGAGCACTGAAGTGTTGGTGAAGGATGAAGCAGGTGCTTCTGAGTCATCAGATGTGTCTTGGGGAAGGCAGAATCACCCTAGACAGCATGACTAGCTCTCCTTGGAGACTGGAATCTAGCCTAAAAAGGGCTTACTGGGCAAACTAGAGAGGTGGCTGGCAGAGTTGGATGCTCCATGTAGCTAGGAGACTGGGATAGCTGGTTTCTGTGACAGCACATGGCGTCCATGCTTTCTTAATTGCAAACCATGACTGGGAGTGACATTGGATACACCCAACCTGCTGCAGCCAAGCCTGTGCCTCAGGCGAGACCTGCTCTCCTGCTGTCTGCAGGGATTTCAGGATAGTGTGGCAGGGCTGTTCACTGTGCTGAGAGCAGGGAGACACGCATGTGTCCCCTGCTCTCTCCTGGAGCTCTTTACATGAGACTAGAGCAAGACCACTGCCTCCTTTGGGCACAGTGACTAGCCTGACCCGCTGGGATCACCTGTGCACACTTTATGTCAGAACTCGTCAGGATCAATTCATAGAGAGCAAGTGCTCTTCCACAGCTGCACAGTGTCCCATGGCTATCAGTTGTAGCCAGCCGTCTTCTCCCTGAGCCCCATGAATGCCAGGATCCCAGGATTCAAGGTGTGCAGCTGGTGATAGCATTTGGCACTTGGTAACTTGTCTGTTAACAATTACTGACAAAAGCCGTTGGTAGTGTAAAGTCTCATGAGGAAGTGGTGCTGAGTGGGGCCATTCTCAGGCTTGATGAAAAGCATGTACAAGGTAACTCTGTCTTGGTTTGGGGCTCTGAAACAGTGTCTGTTTGGGGGGGGGTGGGCTTTGTTTCTTTGGAAAAATAGGCTGTTGACTTGTGCCACTGTGGATAAACATGGTCCGGTCCCAAACAGCTGCTGTGTCCCTCCTGTCGCTGTGCTGCCTAAGCGGAGACAGCACTGGGAGTCTGCAGGACAGCACCGGGCCTTCCCGAGGGCTGCGCGGGTCCGGGCAGCCTGAGACCCCCGTCCTGTTCCTGGGCAGCTGGGGGGGCTCAGCTCCATCAGCGCTGTCTTCCATTAACACACCGGTACCGCTGCTGCGGGCAGCCCGGGGGCTCCGCTGGCACCGGGCCGGGGCGGTGCTGCCGGCCGAGGGCTGCGGAGCTCCGGGGGGCCCTGTGCCCCAGCTTGGGCGGTGGGGGGCTGTAGGGCCATGTCCCTGTGCTGACATCACAGACAGGGCTATGCCTGATGCTACGTCCCGAGCGGGGTGGCCGGCCGGGACTCCGGTGTCTCTGCCGAGGTGTCCGGATGGCCACGGGGGCGGGGGCCTGGCTGCCCCTCGCAAAGATGGCGCTGCCCCCTCCCTCATGCGACGTGGCGCGCGCTGCCAGCTTCAAAGATGGCGGTGGCGGCGTCGCGGGGGGGGAAGGGGGGGGGGGTCCGTGACGGCCCCGCCCCCTGCCCTGGGCGGCGCGCGCGGTGCGGCGCGCACGCGGCGGGGATGGTGGCGCGGGGGCTGCGCGCGCTGCGCGGGGCGCTGCGGGCCGGGCGGCGCCGCTTCAGCACGCGCCCCGCGCGCGCCCCCGCCACCGACTACCAGGTACCGCGCGGGGCCGCGCGCCGGGCGGGCACGGGGCCGCGCCAGCGGCGGGGCTGCGGGGCCGCGCGGGGCGGCGACAACGCACCCCGTCCCCTCGTCCCCTCCTGATCCCCCCTCCGCCGCCCCCCGTGGCCCCCCGCCGTACCGGCTGCCGCCCGCCACCGGTCCCCGCTTTCTGCTAGGGTCACCCCACAAAGCGCCGTGCCCCGTAGCAGCAGCGGGCGAGCCCGGCCTGCAGCGGTAATCGCGGCGTGTCCCGGCCGCACGCGGCTGCGCCGGATGCCGTGGGGATGGCGGCGGTGCCCGGCGTGGAGCGGTCCCGCTCGGCAGAGCTGAGCGCTCCCGGTGTCAGTGCCGCTGTCTGTCCGTTGTCTGGGTGGAGTGTCCCCGCACTGGGGACGTGGGTTGGTGTCCCAGCTGCGGGGTCCTCTCTGCAGCTCACGTCCCCTCGGCGTGGCTTTGGGGGGCTCGGTGACAATGGTGACCTCTCAGGCGTGCCGTGCCGTGCCGGTGCTGCGTTGCTGCTTCATTAGCTCCGCTCATTAAACACCAGCCCTTGGAGCGCTGCCCGCTCCGGCCGGCGGCGACCTTGTCCCCGTGGGCAGCGCTGGGAGCCGGCCTGGCCCGTCCCGTGCCCCAACGCGGGGCCAAGGGGCGCCTGGGGAGGGGCGGGTAACCCCTGCCCATAAGTAGCCTGGCCCTGTGACGGGATCTGGCGCTGCCGGCACATCCCCGCGGCACCATGGCAGAGATGTTGCCGGCCTGGGTGACCAATGACACCGCCGAGGGGACTGAGCCCGAAGGGGTGGGTCAGGGTGCAGCGGACTGTGGGCAGAGCGGCCACAAGGCTGCTGTGTTGGGCACTATCCCGACTGCTCTGGGCGTCTTTCCAGGATGCAATCCGGATGCTCAACACCCTGCAGACCAATGCCAGCTACCTGGAGCAGGTGAAGCGGGAGCGTGGTGACCCCCAGGCCCAGCTGGAAGCCATGCAGGGCTTTTTGGAGAGGAGCGGGCTGAAGGTGAAGGGCTGATCCCCGTCTCTGTTCCCCCTGTCCTGGTAGCAGTGCCGCCATGCTTGGTGCTGGCTGCCCTGGGGGTCTCACAGGGTGGTTGAACTCTTACAGGTCGAGGACCTGGATCGACTGAACATCATCCACGTCACGGGGACGAAGGGCAAGGTGAGGCGGGCGGGCGGTGCTGTGGGGGGCTCAGGGGACACTGCTGCTGTCTGTGGCTCTGTTTTTGCCCCTGCTCTGGAACAGGGGGTTTAACACAGCTGTCTCCTCAGGGCTCAGCGTGCGCCTTCACTGAGTGCATCCTCCGCAACTACAGGCTGAAGACAGGTTTTTACAGGTGGGCATGGGGTCAGGAGGGTTTTGAAGGGCCAATGGGGCTGTGCCTGACTGCCCCCTGCTCTGTGCCCCCTGCTCTGTACCCCCAGTTCCCCTCACCTCGTGCAGGTGCGCGAGCGGATCCGCATCAATGGGCAGCCCATCAGCAAGGACCTCTTCAACAAGTACTTCTGGCTGGTCTACAACCGCCTGGAGGAGACCAAGGTGAGGCAGCTGGGTTTGTGGGGGTGCTCCCTCCCTTGGGTCCCCGCTCCCAGGGTCGTGTGCTCACCCTGCTCTGCCTGGCAGGACCCAGCACACGCCAGCATGCCGGCCTATTTCCGCTTCCTCACCATCATGGCCTTCCACGTCTTCCTGCAGGAGAAGGTCAGTGGTGGTGGCCTCCAGCTTGTGACAGAAATGTCAGGTTGGTGGGGACCTCAGGGAGGGGGGAATTGGGTCAGAATTTGTGTGGATCAGGCTGTCATGGCTGTAAATGGGATGCTGTGCCAGCTGGATGATGCCCCCACAAACAGGGGTGTGCTCAGGTGTGGGTTTGGAAGGGCTGGTGGCAGGGACCTGTCTCCACCCACATCCCTGAATCCATGGGGGCATTTCTTGCTGGTGGCTCTGATGGCTCATGTCCCTCTGTCCCCAGGTGGACCTGGCAGTGGTGGAAGTTGGCATTGGTGGCACCTATGACTGCACCAACATCATCAGGTAGGGTGATGGCAGGGCTGAGCCTGGCCCCAGGGCTGCCAGGGCCTGATGTCCCCATGGCATAGCGGGGAACAGCAGGGACACTGTGATGCTGCATTCCCAGGGCACCAGTGGTGTGTGGGGTCTCCTCCCTGGGCATCGACCACACCAGCATCCTGGGGGACACCATGGAGAAGATCGCCTGGCAGAAGGGGGGCATTTTTAAGGTAGGGAGATCTGGTCTTCTGTCTCCTCTTGTGTTTTTGGGGTGTGTTCCCCCACGTTACCCTGAGCACCCCCTGTCCTCCCCAGCCTGGCGTGCCGGCGTTCACTGTGGCGCAGCCGGAGCGGCCGCTGGAGGTGCTGAGGGAGCGAGCCCAGGAGCGCAAGGTGAGCTGCTGGTGGGGGTGTGGATTGGGGGGTACCCCATCCCATGGCAGGGGGGCTCAGCCTGCTCTCCCCACAGTGTCCCCTGTACCTCTGCCCGGAGCTGGATGACTTTGAGGAGGGCTGCCAGGCGCTGGAGCTGGGGCTGGCAGGTGCCCACCAGCGCTCCAACGCCGCCCTGGCCTTACAGCTGGCACGGACGTGGCTGCAGCGCCGTGGCTGCCAGGGTAAGGCATGGAGATGGGGATGAGGGCCAGACCCCACCAGGGCTCCTGAGGGCTCAGTGGCATGCCTGTCCTGCCTAGGTCTTGGAGAGCTGAAGGAGGTGCCACCAAGCACGGAGCTGCTGGGGAGGCCAGTGCCACTGGCTCCTGCCTTCCAACTGACTGATGCCATGATCCAAGGTGCAGTATGGCCATGCCAGGACCCCCTCCCTCACCGTGTCACAGGGCATAGCAGGGCCATGCTGGACCCCAGCCCGTGCCATGTGTGCTGGAGGGCACACTCTGCCCCACACTGGATCCCCACGGGGTACCAGTGCTGGAGAGGTATGGGGGTCCCAGCCATGCCCTGTGCTCCCCCAGGCCTGCGGGACACAGAGTGGCTGGGCCGGACCCAGGTGCTGTCCCACGGCCCCGTGACCTGGTACCTGGATGGAGCTCACACCACCAGCAGCATCCAGGCCTGCGTGCGCTGGTTCCGCCAGGCCGCCCTCAGCCAGGACAAGCCCCATGAGTAAGGAGGGGATGCAGAGGGGGGCACACCTCGTGGGGGTGTGGTGGTGGTGGTGCTGCAGGTCCCCTGGGGGCACGGGCCACTTGCCCTTTCTCCCTGCAGTGGTTCTGAGGTGCGTGTGCTGCTCTTCAATGCCACAGGCGACCGGGACACGGCGGCGCTGCTCAAGCTGCTGGTGGTGAGGTTTGGGGGGCACCGGGGGGGTCACTGTGCCCGGGTGCCTGGGTTCTCTGCCGGTTCTGGGACCTGCTTTGCTGAGGGTGCAGGGAGCCACGAGGTGGAGCTGGCACCCTGTTTATCTGTCTGTCTGTCCACCCATCCTGCTGTCCCGGGGTGTATCCCACCTCAACTGCCCCCTGCAGGGGTCTCACAGTCCTGGGTGTGGGAGGGGACTTGGATCATCCCCTGCCCCATTCCCTGTAACCCCGCTGGTGTGGGACTGCCCCAGTGGAAATCCCATGGGTGGGTCCTGAGGGTTCCCACAGTGCTGATTATTCCTGTTTCTGCAGCCCTGTCACTTTGACTATGCTGTCTTCTGCCCCAACTTCACGGAGGTGTCGGTGGCCAGCAATGCAGGTGAGTGATGGGGAGACAGGGTCTCCCCCATCTTCCCTTTCTGATCCCTCCCAGCTCCCCCTGCAATCCCTGACTGCTGCCTCCATCCCTCCCAGACCAGCAGAACTTCAACGTGACGCTGGAGAATGCCCTGACCCGCTGCCTGGAGAACCAGCGGACATGGACGAGGCTCCTGGAGGAGAAAGTGGGGCAGGACCCCTGGCTCCCATCCCCGCTGCGGGTGGGGGGGCTGCTGCAGCCGGCCCCCGCCCGGGGCTCCCTACTGCTGGTGCCCCCAGCCCCCCGGCCCCTCAATTCCCCGGCGCTGGTGTTCCCGTGCCTGGCGCAGGCGCTGCGGTGGGTGGCCCAGGGCAGGGACCCCCAGCTGGCCGCCCCCTCGGCCTCGGGGGCTCACCCCCACCCCGCGGCCAGCAGCGGGGCCGTGCTGCTGCGGGAGGCGGCGGCCGTGCGGGTCCTGGTCACCGGCAGCCTGCACCTGGTGGGAGGAGCGCTGCGGCTGCTCGAGCCCGCCCTGTCCCAGTGACGGGCACGGGGCTCGGCACCTCTGTTTACATGAAGCACCAGTTTAGCCCCCGGTGATGCTCAGAGGCATCTGGAGGGGGACGTGGGGCTCCCCCCCACACCATCCTGGCTTGGCTGTTTTCACCCCAGTGCCTTTTGCCTGTGCCCTTCCCGGGACACTGTCCATGGGGGGATGCTCCTGGTCTCCATCCCCGCCCTAGTCAGAGTGACTGGGGGGACCCCCAGGGTTTGGGGAGCTGCCCCAGGCTGTGATGAGCTCCAGTGCCTGGTAGGTGGGAGCCTCAAGCTCAAGTGGCAAGGCTCAGCGTCAGGGCGCAATTAATTTAACATAGGGAAGGTTTTTATTATTATTGATAAGAGTTTGTAACTTGGACGGGGAGCTGGGGGGAGTGGTGGGTTCTGCCCATCGTCCTGTGGGAGGGCAGCAGCCTTGCACCATCCTCCACAAATAAACCTCTTGCTGCTCCCACTGGTGCCTGCTGCCTTCCTGGGGGGAGGCAGGAGGGGCACGGGGGTCACCCCAAGTGCTGGGGCATGTCCAGGGGGCGCCCACTTCTTCCCCCCCCATTTGATGGGGAGCCTCGTGGGAGGTTTTGGCAATAGCTGCTCTTTCTGCCTCCCCACTGCAGCGGGGGAGCCCAGGGGGGGTTACAGGGTGCCCCCCCCCGGTGTGGGCTGCCCTCAGGGGGCCAAAGCATTCACTGAATGAGTAATGGAGGCCCCCTCTGGGCTCAGCCTGAGATTTGGGGCAAAAAATCAGCTTAATGGCACTGGGCTGGCTCCCCAAGTCCGTTGGCCGGGGGCTGTGCAGGCTCGGGGGGGCCCAGGGGCGTCAGGCCATGCTGCTGGTGGAGCAGGGGGTGCTCTGGGTGCTGCCAATGCTGTGGTTGGTGCTGCTGCTCTCCGAGGCTGGCGCCGTGCTGGAAACTGGCTGCAGTTTGGAGATGGGACCTGGCTCACACCGCCCGCCATGGGGAACACCAAGGGGAAACCACACTCAGGGCAAACAGTGGTGGCCTTGGTTCAGCCCCAGGGACCCTCCAGCCCTCGTGGATCACTCCCCAGCTGACCCCTGAGCCCCTGGGATGGAGATGAGCATGAGACACCAGGAGCAGGAGGGAGGGCAGATGGCAGAGGGGACCCCGAGGAGCTGTAGACACCTGGCGCAGGGTTATTCCCCTATAGCACTGTACACATGAGGGCAATGGAGCAGCCTGGTCTCTGACTCATCTGGGGACTTTGGCCAGGAGGGAAAAATGGGCAACCCAGTAAGGGACACTCAGGGGCCCCCCCATCCCACCACGGGGGCCCCCAGGGTGCTGGATACTCACGGGTGTGTGAGTAGATGTACCAGAGCACGGCAGTGAGGAGCGCCCCGATGAGGAAGGCGCCGAAGGTGATGCCCAGGACAGCACCCAGCCCCAGCCCACGGTCTGTGGGAGGACAAGGCTATCAGCACTGCCACACTGGGAGAGTCCCTCTCCCCCTCCCATTCCCATCCTGACCACCTCCCTGGCCCTGAACTCACAGTTGAGCGGCCTCCAGGCATCCTTCACTCTCACCTCCAGCACCTTCTCGAAGATGGTGTCGTTCTGTGGAGGTGGAGGTTGGGGTGAGAGGGGGGACATGTGCACCCCCAGGCTCTGCAGGCCAGGGAATGTTGCTCCTGCATGGGCTCCATCACCCAACAGCATGGGACAAACCCATCAGACTGCAATGGGGACCAGCCTGGTGGCATCCCAGGGTGGGGAGGGGGTTACACTGACCTGCAAGCCGGCCTTGCACCGCAGGAAGGCAGAGAAGGGGATGTGCCCGCCCTCAGGAACGCTGTAGGTGAAGCGGAAGCGCCAGACCTTCCTGCCGTGGCTGCTGGGGGGCCCCTCCAGCACAGCCACCCCTGCTCCCCGTGCCTCCCCACCCTGCACCAGCAGCACAGGCTCCCGCTCGGAGGCCACCAGCCAGCACTCCTTGAGCTGCAGGTCAGCTGGGTGATCCATCCACCGCATGGACGCCTGCACGGGTGGGAGCGGGGCACACGGTCAGGGTCGGTGCCCCAGGCAGGGCTCACTGCCCCAGCCTGGGCTCTGGACAGTGGCAGTACCTGCACAAAGGCCTCCTTGTTGATCTCCAGCTCCGTCTGCGGCGCCTTGAAGTCAGCGGTGGGGAAAAGGCGCAGGAAGAGCTCCCGTGGGATCTCGCACTGGAAACCCACCTGCAAGAGGGGGGCAGCACTCAGGGGGCACCCAGCACCTGTCGGAACCCAGGATGTTCCTCTGGCTGCCCTGGAGGGCTCGAGACCCTTGCAAGGGGCTCAGAGACCTCGGCACAGAGTCAAAGACATCTGTGCCTTCGATTTTAACCCATGGAAACAATTACCAACTTTGTGCGAGGATTTACAAGCGACAAGAGTTTGAGTAGAATGATAGTTAACTTGTCACAGGGTGAAAAAGCAGAATTTTGGGGTTTTTAGAATGAGGATTCAAGAGGCAAATGGAGGAATCTGGGTGTGTCCTGTCTTTCTTCTTCTTCTTCTTGGCCTCCATCTTCTGCTGTGATGGTGGCACTTTTGGATTGGTTTAGAGTAGAGACAGACTGTCTAACATAGGTGATAGGTATTGGAAAATTACTGTAAATAAAGTACACATAGTTTCTAGTATAAAAAGCTAACACCACCCCAAGGGCAGTCAGCGTGCCTCAACCCGACCTGCTGGACAGATCTCAGCAGGCCCAAAAAAGAATGTGATAGATAAGAGAGAATAAACAACTTTGAAAACCAGAACTGAGGAATCTCAACTTCTTTGGTTGCGAGGCTGGGAAAAAAGACTCTTTAACACCTTGGGAGCCATTCCAGCAACACAAAACCCGAGAAGCACCCAGCTGGCAGTGCCATCTGCACCTTCTCCCACCCCTGGACATGCTGGGAAACCTGGTTCTTACCCGCACGCTCCGGAGCACGGCATCCTTGGCCAGGCTGAGGATGAGCTGTGAGAAGGCAGAGGGCTGGGTCAGTCAGGTGGTACCCATGGATGGGATGGGATGGGATGGGATGGGATGGGATGGGATGGGATGGGATGGGATGGGATGGGATGGGATGGGATGGGATGGGATGGGATGGGATGGTCCCACCCACACTCCCCCTCCATCTCAGCCCTGGCCTGCACTATGATGTTTCCAGCCATGCAAAAGCAAGGAGGTCCTGGTGGAGAAGCACCCCCTCCCCTTCATGGGCCATCAGTGGGGCTGGAGGCAACACCCCCAGCTAACCCCCCTCTCACCTCATTGTTGGCATAGCCCCTGCCCTCCAGTGAGGTGCCACAGTGGCTGAGGGGGCTTTTCAACATGAAGTGGGTGGCATTTTTCTCTGCCTGGCAGCGGATGTCCCTCAGGGTGATGTTCACCACGTCCTTGATGGGCTGGGAGGAAAGCACACTGTGGTCACCCACTGCCTGGGGACAGCCCCGTGCCACCCACCCCAAGCACCCAGAGGAAAATGAAACTTCTGAGTGATTTTGGTGGACATTAGCACCTCTGTCCACCCTCCTCACCTCCAGGTAGGACCTGATGATGACAATCTCCATGGTTTCATCTGTGCACTTCCAGGGCTTGAGTGTGCGCAGCACCTGGTAGGGCAGGTCTGGGGGCTGTGTGATGACAGTGGAGGTGGTGCTCACAGGCGTCTTGACTGTCTCTGCAGGACAGGGAGATGGGGGGGGCTGAGTGGGAATGCTGGAACCCCACATCCCACCCAGCCCTGGGCTGCTGGGGGCCTCACCGTGCTCATGAATCTGCAGGCTGATGTGGGTGCTGGCAGGGATGGCAGAGTAGGAGGCAATGACAGTGTAGTTCTTCTCAAAGGCTTCAGCAATGAGGCCCTGCTCTGTGTCAGGCAGGGGATTCCCAGGGATCAGCATGGGGAAAAGAGGCATCTTGTAACTCCCAGAGACCTGCAGTGAGGAGAAAAGGGGGGAACACAGAGGGGCTAAGTGGAGACAGGGACAGCTGAGGGTGCACAAGGCAGGGATCATCCCAGTAATGAGGGCTTGCAGCAAGGGGGCTGCCACTTGCCCATGTCTAATGTCTCCAGGTGCCCTCCTGCCACCTTCCCCATGACACCAGCATCTCCTGGGCACCTGGCAGACCCCTCGGTGGGGGTGGTGGGGAAAACATGTTCCCCTCAGCATACCAGTAACTGGATGTTGCACTCTGCGGAGAGGAACCAGGTGAAGTTGGCCTTGCTCTGCAGGATGAGGATCTGGTTGCCAGCAGAATTCTGAGAACAGCTCAGAGACAGGTTCACCCCTGAGATGGAGGAGCTGCAAAACCACAAGACCCCCATTCTCAGCATTCCATACCAACCGGTCCCACATCCAACTTGGAATGTGGGGCTCAGCCTTTGGGAAGCCCAACACCTTCCCAAGCATATCCAAGCATATCCCCCTGCCTGTCCCACTGCTGGCACTGTGGTACCTGGGCTCCGACTGCAAATGGATGATGTGGGCAGCCCTGGTGCTCTGGGCATCACTGCGTGAGCAGCTCTTCACCCCGTGGAAGAAGACCTCAGCCTCAAGGTGCAGAATGGCATTGAAGTTCTCCTGGGGAATGCACTCTGGAGGGCTGTGGGCATCTGTGTAGGTGGCAGGGTGATCAATACAGGGCTCAGTGGGTGGGAGATGCTCAGGGCCAGGGGCATCAGTCCCCATGGCATCTCCCTGGGAAGGTACTTTGCCCCAGGAGGTTGTCACCCTTCTGGAACAGGGAGACCATTCCTGCCCACTCCAGCCCCCCAGTGCTAACCCCCAGCCTCACTGACCTTCTCCCAGGTGGAGCTGGAGCCTGCGGGGGTCCTGCAGTTCACTGTAGGATGTGATGCCCCCATAGGTAGCCAGAGCCCAGGCCAGCAGCTGCTCCTCGCTGGAGATGATGGGTGGCTCAGGGTTTGGTGCTCTGTTGGTGCTCTCTGGGATGAGGCGGGCGTCCTGTGGGCCAAGGGACAGCCTAAGCCGGGGTGAGGAGCAAGGTCATCCCTCCCTTACACAGGCTGGCATGGGGAAAGCAAGGAAAACCTTTCCCCTCCGTGTGCAGAACACAAATGTGAGCCTAAAACAAGTGAGTGTCCCTGGAGCCTGGGCTGGGGGTCACCCCAGATAAGTGGGGATTTTGGGGCTGTGAGCTGGGAGCAGCGAGAGTGGCTGGTGGCACAGGGAGGGCTCAGCCCACTTTATTATTAGCCACAAACAAAGCAGGAGGTTTATTTTGCTAACAAAGCGCCCGACCCCGGCTCAGCTCGCTGGAGCCAAACCCCATCCCTGACCTTCCTCCCGCCGGCCGGAGGAAATGGGAGCTTTTTCCAGCCCTGTGCGTCATTCCCTGCCTGGCCAGCGCAGTGCTCAGCGCCGCCAGCAATGCTCGGGAGCGTCCCCTCCTCCCCGGGGCACCACAAGCATCGTGGCTGGTGATCAGGGGGACCAGTCTCCGCCAGTGACCCCCTCAAACATCCCCATGGGTGGCCCGAGCCCTGCTGCCCCCCGGGGTTGTTCCTGTTGTGGGGCTGTGGCACTCACGGTGCGGATGATCAGGTTTGAGCACGGGGAGGTGATGGCGGCAAAGCAGCGGCTGCAGAGGAGGATCAGCACTGCTGGCCGGCTGCAGGCATCGGCTCGTGGGGTGACTGTCACCGTCAGAGGGGCAGGAGAGGCCTGGGGGGAAGAGGAGAGTGTCACCACTGTGGCCACCAAGCCCCAGCTGCTGTCACCTCCCTGGCTGCCCCCTGGAGCCCGAGGGAGCAGGGAGAGCCCTGAGGCTGGCCCTGAGATGAGCCATGGCTGGGTTTTGGGGCAGGGATGCCATGTGTGTACCTACACTGGCAGGGCAAACACGCCCTGGCTCCCCCAGGCAAGGGACCAGCAAGATGCCCACCTAGAAGATGGTGTTATCCCCACGCTGGTGTCCAGGACACCCCACATAGTGAGGTCTAGGCACCCCCTTCTTAGGCACCAGGGCATCCTTGAACTAGAGACTAATTAATCTCTGCACTGGCTGTGACAGTGTCACCCCACTGGGGGCTGGGGTATCCCCACACTGAGGACTGGAGCATCCCCACCCCTGGCACCAGAGCATCCTCACTGTAGGTACTGGGGTATCCCCACACTGAAGACTGGAGAATCCCCACCCTGGGCTCTGGGGCATCCCCCTGGCAGGTTTCCCAGCCCCATCCCAGCGCCGTGCAGCCGCTCCAGGCTCAGGTGTGTCCGTGCTGCAGTGCAGGAATGCCTGGGCACAGAGGTGGCACACACCATTCCTCGTGGCTAGCACTGCCTGGTTGCCTCTAGCCGGAAATCCGGATGGGGAAGTCAAAACTCCAGGCGCTAAGTTTGGCAACTGCTGCCTGAGTAACTGCTCGCAAAGTTCCGAGCAGAGGGCAGGGGAAGCCAGCCGGGGACGGGGCGGGTGGAGGCTGCTGCCCGTGCCCTGCACAGGGCTAGCGAGGAATCCCGGCCTCCCGGCCGCGGCCCCGTGGCAAGCGTGGGTGGCCAGGGACCCCGGGTGGCCCCGAGTGTCGGGGAGGAGCTGGCGGCTGTTTTTCCTGCCGCGTGTTTTGTGGCGCTCCATTGTTTGGCTGCGCGAGTGGCGGGAGCCTCGGCGCTCCCCGCCGCCGCCTTTCGGGTTATTTTTTTTCTTTTTCTTCTCTTTTTTTTTTTTTTTTTTTCATCGTGGGGATCTGCTTATAGAAAGCGGCTTCCAGTAATTCTTCTATAAGTGGAGCCGTGTCCCTGCCCAGCTTCCCCCGTGCGCCGCGGGGCTCAGCGCCGCAGCCGTGACATCAGTGCGTGTCCCCTGTCGCCGCTGGTGACAACCCCGGGGCACCCCCGGCCCTGGCACCCGTCCAGGATGCCAAGGCCAGGTTACACCGGGCTAGGCCAGAGGGGTCCTTGCGAAACCGACCCTCCCCAGCGCCTCGTGGTCTGGCTCCCCCTCTGCTCCAAAAGCAGAACTGGGAGAGCTGGGAGGTGGCAGGGAGGGGGGAGTGTGGCGCCAGGGCTGGGCCAAAATCGGGTGCTGGGCCCCAGCCAGCGTGAGGGAAGCCTGTCTGTCCTGCAGAGCTGCCATGCCAACCCGTGAGCTGGTGCAAACCCACCCAACAGTGCCAGCCAGTGCCAGCGCTGGCCCTGACACCGCCCTTGTCCCAAAGCACCCTCAGTGTGGTTATCACCCCTCAGCATGGCCATGCCAGCTCTGGCAGACAGGTTTCTGCTCGATTGGACACCTTATAATGATGTGCCTCCTTCATCGCTTCACTCTTTCCTCCATGCCTCCCTTCATCCCTCCTTCCATCTCTTCCTCCATCTCTTCCTCCATTCTATCTTCTGTCCCTTCCTCCCTTCCACTTTCCACCCATCCCTCCCTCCCAAGTGTGGTCACCACTGGGTACCTGTGGCTCTGCCCAGCCCCTGAGCCAGAGCCAGGCCACCTTCACAGAGAAATGGGGTGTCCTGAGGTGTCCAGCACAGGAATATCTGCTTTGGCAGCATGGGCTATAGAGAATTTGCCTCCAAAATCTTTACATTCCCAGCAGGGGCAGAGATGCCCAAGGCTGTGCTTGGAGGAGAAGCTTGGACAAGGTGCCATGGAGGAGGTTAATCCACTGCTCCTTAATTAGAGGAAGGTTTTCACAGCTGGACACTGTGCCAGCTGAGGGCAGTGACAGGATGGCAGTGCTGTGGTGACAGTGTGAAGGACAGTGTAAGGAATTCTGCGGGGATGTACTGGGACCCCTCTGGCTCACCTTGGACCACTTGACGCTGAGCACATGGACTTCATGGTCAGTGCCCATGGAGCTGTTGCTGACACAGCCCCGGGGCACCGTGCTGGTGGCATAGGAGAGGGTGATGGATGGCTTCTCTGTCACGGGCTGCAGGTCACAGCCCTCGGCTCTCCCGGGGCCTGCGTGGAAAACAAGAGACCGTCAGTCCCTGCCGCACGGATGTGGGGTGACACAGCGCGGGGGGACACGATGCAGGAGGGGGCTGAATCCCTGCCAGCGCCGGCGCTGCCCCCTCAGCCTCAGCCCCCAGCCCGGCGTCAGCCCGGCCCCTCCGGGACCATCGGCTACGTGTCCGCCACCGCCAGCCCCCTCCGCAACCCCGTTAATGACCCTTGGATCCGGGCTGGAAAAATCCACTGTCCCCGCTCGGCGCTGCTCGTGCCAGAACTCGCACCCAGCCGCCCCCAGGGCCGGGGCGGTGGCGGAAGCCCCCCCGCATTCCCCGGCCGCAGGAAAGTGGGAAGCGCAGGTATGGAAATGGCTGTAAAGCTCATCCTCCCGGCCGCTGAGGCGTGAGCTTTGCCCCATCCCAAAGCCCCCGGCGGCGTGCGGCGAGCGGGGCCGGCCGGCGGCTGCCAAGGGAAATCCTGAGCGCAAACAGCCATTTGAAGGCCTGATCCTGTAAATCCCCACGTGCCTCGACAGTTTCCTCCCTGCCTCAGGCAGCCCTGCTGTGGCCGGGCTGTCCTTAACTTGGCCCCGAGGAGCCGTCTGCATCCATGGGTGCTGCCTTCCAGGGGGCTGGGAAGGACAGACCCCCATGGTCTGTCAGCCCACAGCTGGGCTTCTAGGGGCTTTCTATGGGGAGACAGTGCCTGGGATGCTGTGTTTCCTTTGGAGGTATCCACTGAGTTCTATTCCTTCCCACTCCAACTTTTCCCATCCTTGGTGGCTCCAGCCAACGCACCAGGAGGTGACTGGACCAAACTCCAGTCCACCCAGCCACCCCTATCAGGACTGGGGCTACAGGGTGTTATGTCACAGACATCTTTTATGAAAAATCCTTTCCTTAAGATTTTTCCTCCTGAGAAGCTGAGAGGCCTCAAGAACAAAATGTAAACAATGATTATCTGCTGCTGTGGAAGGCAACAGGTAAATCTTTGATTGGCCCATGTTAGTTGTTTCTAATTAATGGCCAATCACGGTCAGCTAGCTCAGACTTTCTGTCCGAGACACAAGCCTTTGTTATCATTCCTTCTTTTTCTATTCTTAGCCAGCCTTCTGATGAAATCCTTTCTGCTATTCTTTTAGTATAGTTTTAATATAATATATATCATAAAATAATAAATCAGCCTTCTGAAACAGAGTCAGATCCTTGTCTCTTCCCTCCTAAGACCCCTGTGAACACAGTCACAGTGTGATGCTCCAGGTCACTGAGTTTTTGGGATCAGCACCCTGCAAAAGGCCGTTCCATCCAGGCCGTGCCCATCACGGTGTCCCTGACCTGTGTCTCCCTGCTGGGGTGGCCCGGTGGTGGTGGCGGGGTCACGGCACAGACCCCCGGTGACGCCGCCGTGGGCCCACCAATTGTCCGGTGCTTCCTCCCCCCCGCGCGGCCGCAGCATCGGGAGGAAGATAAACAGCCGCTTATCTGGGCTCCGCAGGCTGCGTCCCTCTTCCCTTCCACTCCTGCCCCGACGGCACCGGGCACGGCTCCGGCGCTGCCGGGCACAGCACGGGCAGCCCGTGGCTCCCGGGGGAGCAGCATCCCCCGGGATGGGCAGGCAGGGCTGGGGGCCGCGGCCGGGATCGCCCCCGGCAGGGCAGGGATGCCGGCGGAGGGGATGGTGCCAGGCGGGCACTGTCTGTCTGTCCCTGGGGAAGGCAGCGGGCTCCAGCATTATGTCAGGATCAGATAAGGGGGCTCAGCTGGGCCGCCGGGGCGATCAGATAAGGGCACTGTTATTTTTGTACTCCAGGAAAGGGAAAAAAAATTAAAAGGAAGAAAGAAAGAAAATCCACTTTATGTTTTTCCAACCCGCATTCTCCCTGGCTTTGGTGCTGCTGAGATCAAGGAGCAGGGATGGTCCCACTGTGGCTCCCCCGTGGGTCATGGGCTGGGGGAAATTCCTGGGATTTTGGGAGCAGAGAGCAAAGCTGGGGTGTGGGATGCAGGGCAAGGGTGACTCTGGCAGTGCAGGATGCCCATGGAATGGGCAGCACCACTTTGGCACCCTTGCATCTGGCAGTGTTGCCTTGGTACTTGTGTAACGAGCTGATCCAGGACAGGAATGGGGATGGATCCTGCACTGAGAGGGAATTGGCATCCCCTGAGCCACCACTGGCTGTTGGACCATGCTGAGGTGGCACTGGGGGGCAGATGATGGGTGGATGGGTCCAGACTTTGAGCCTGACACAAACCACATCATTCCTGCCACTCTCTAACTCAGACAGGTGCCAAGAAGCCTCTCCCCAGAGATGGGAGGGGTGACCCAGCACCATGCTCACCCCACGGGGAGCAGTCCTGGCCTCTGTTCCCCCTCTGGAATCTGGCTGTGTCTGTGAGACACTCTGACACTGCACCCACCAAGAGCACCCCAGAACAACATCACTGCACCCACCATGGACATCCCAGTCCCACATCACTGCACCCACCAAGAGCACCCCAGTCCCACATCACTGCACCCACCATGGACATCCCAGTCCCACATCACTGCACCCACCATGGACATCCCAGCCCCATAGCACTGTGCCCACGGCTATGGGGCGCTCAGTCCCATAGCACTGTGCCCACTGTGGGCTCCCAGCCCCAGAGGCTCCTGTGAGGAAGAAGCAGCCACTGGACAGGATGTGGTGAGTAGCACAGGTAGGCAGGATGGGGACCACGTGTCACAGGTACACAGGACAGGGAGCATGTAGCACAGACACTCAGCATGGGGACCACATGGCACAACTGCATAGGACAGTGACAATATGGCACAGTCATAGAGGATGGGGTCCATACAGCACAGCTGCATCCCTTAGGGGTGGTATAGCCAGAGGAGATGGGCTGTTTGTATGGCAGAGTGACACAGGGACCATACAGACACATACAATAGGGACTGTATGGCTCCATTACAGAGCACAGGGACTGTGTGCCACAGCTATGTTGGATGGGAATCATACAGCACAGATAAATAGGACAGGGACCACAGAAACACACATTCAGGGTGGGGACCATGTGGCACAGCTGTGTAGGACTCAGCCCATACAGCACAGCCCTGTTAGGGCATGCATGGCACAGCCATATAGGGAGGAGACTGTTGGGGATGAATACAAAGGTCATGGACACATGGCACTGCTACATAGGACACAGGTGACATTGCACAGCTGTGTGGGATGAGGACCAGATGGCACAGCTGTGTGGTATAGGGACTATACATCAGAGACAGGGAGGACAAGGCCTCTGTGGCACAACAACACAGGATGTGCCACACATATGGCACAGCTATAGGATGGGGACTGTACAAGAAAGCGACAGAGGACACAGACCTTACTGCACATCTACATAGGACAGGGACACCATGGCACTGCCCTAGGGCAGGGACAATGGCACAGCTACAGGATGGGCACCCAGCCTCACAGTTACACAGGACACAGACCTTCCTGTACATCTACAAGGATGGAAACTGTATGGCACAACTACAGGGGACATGGCCCCCATGGCACAGCCTCACGGCACAGGGACCGTCTGGCACAGCCACCAGACAGGGCTGTGATATAAGAGAGTGGGCACCAAGCCTGGCAGCGGGGCCACCCCAGCACCACCCATGAGCAGTGACCCCTGAGGTGACCAGGAGGGACCAACCCAGCCAGGACACTCAGTGCCGCTGGCCCCAGCCTCTCTGGGCGGCTGCTGCCTCCCCAGTTCCCTTCCCCCTGCCAGCAGGCGCTGTCCCTGAGTCCCCCAGCTCCCTGTCCCCCAGCTCCATCAGCACTGGGGTCCCTCCCTGAAATTCCCCCTGTGGCTTTGCAGGGATCTCGGCGTGGCTCTGACTGCTCCCGAGGTGTCTAAGCCCCCTGCTCCCATTTAGGCTTTAAGGGTTTTTCCCGTTTCTCACCCTCAGCTCCATCCCCACATTCCGTATGAGGTTTTAAGGGTTTTTTCCCATTTCTTTTCAGCTCCAGTCCCACATCCTATGTGAGGATATAAGGGTTTTCTCCCATTTCTCCTCCCCATCCCCTGGTCAACTCCTCCATACTCCGAGGTGATGGGGACCAAAGCCACCCCAGCTCCCCCGTGTGCCACCGTCTAGGTCAGGACTCAGCCACAGCGCCTTCAACACCTCCCACGCCCAGTGACGCAGCCGGGATTTCGGGGGTCCCAGGGAGCGGCAGGGCTGTGCTCGGCGTGTTCCGGGAATCGGGGTGCGTTCGTTCCTTCCCACACGGACGCTGCTCCCTAAAACCTCCTCTCCCGGGGGGTTCCCGGGGGTGCCAATCTGTGCCTGTGCGGGCACAGCCGGGACCCCTTTGGCCCCCGATCCGGAGTCCCCGGTGGTCCCGCCGCGGCTGTCCCGTTCCCGGGGGTCCCGTCCCGCTGTCCCATCCCGCGGCTCTCATCCCCGGGCTCCGGTTGCCCGGTGCCCCTCGTCCCCACTCACCCGGGCGGCCGAGCAGCGCCAGGAGCAGCGGCAGGAGCGGGACGGAGCGGGGGCCCATGTCCGCCTGCGGCCGCTCCCCGGGAGCCAGCGCCGAGTGCGGGCGGCGGCAGCGGCAGGAAACCGACTCCCTTCGGAGGAGGGTCCGCGGCGGAGGAAATGCCGCTGGCGGCGCTGGGGCCGGGCCGGCGGGGCCGGGGGGGCGGAGAGGATGGACCCCCCCCCTCCCCCGGAGGCGCCGTGCCTCAGTTTCCCTACAGCGCCGTACGGGGCTGCGCCTCCGGAGGGGGCAGGAGGAAGGCACTGGTACCCAAGCTAGGTGCCTCCAGGGCCTCCCAGGGCTGGCACTAGTGAGTGGAGGGTTGGACACAGTGGTTCTGGTGAGGTCCACCCACCCAAATTATTCCCGAGCTGCCCCAGGCCATGGGGAAGGGGCTGCCCCCGACATTCAGCCCCCCCTGCTCCCGATCAGCCCCCTGGCAGGGCCACCTTGGCTCAGGCTGGTGGCTGCCCCATGGATGCCCAGGCTGGTGGGCAGGTGGAAGCCCCCGAGCACAACTCCCTGCTTTGTCTGTACCCTCGGCCAGGCCACAGCTGGGGCTGCCCGGACACCCCCACCCGGCAGGTGGGCTTGGGGTCAGGAGATCCCCTGGGACAAGGGGGCCTGGGTGAGGGAGTCACGGGCAAGGGGGCCACAGCTGAGCACGGCCAAAGGGGCACCAGGGGCCCCCTTATGTACTCCTGCCCCATTCCTCCCCACACCTCTGCTGGCCGAGGTGAGAGCCCTCACACAGCAATCAGTGGGGCTGGGACCCTCACGCCGGGGGTGGGCGCAGGCCCCTGGGATGGGGTCGATTCATGGTTCAGGGGCATGGGGACAGAATGGAAACGTGCCAGGGAAGTCAGCGACGCCTGTCCTCAGAAGCCAGGATGGCCCCGGAGATGTCTGTGACCGAGGTGAGCAGCAACCATGTCCCATGACAGAGCACTGCCATCTCCTGGGGACCGCGGGGACGGGTGCTCACCCGGGCATGGGGACGGGCATGGGGACCGGGACCCGGCACGGGATCCTCTGGGGCCCTCGCACTCCTCTCTCCGCGGTGACACCTCAGGGCAGCGACTAAGAGACCCTCGGTGATGGGCACTGGGACGGTGGCAGCCACAGTGTGACAGAAGGAGGGTGGCCGTGGCTGCGGGGGAGCCACATGTGCAGCCCCCTGCACCCATTTGGCCCAATATCTTCCCCCCTCGCAGCATATGGGATGGCCTTGAGATTTCAAACCAGAGGAAAAGCATCTAAACATCAACACCAAGCACTCAGGGCTGTACTGGGGAGCAGAGCAGGGCTCCTGTCCCACTCCCTACCCAGGGAACCACCTGGGGAAACTGAGGCACACTCACAGCACACCCAAAGAGGGCTGGAACCACCAGAGAGATGTCTCTCCCCACTCCTCAATTTGAGGCCGTGCTGTCCCAAACCACACAACCCCTCTGCCTCCTTGTCCCACCAGCACGAGGCGGGCCCCAGCCCTGGATCGCTGTCCTGGCAGTGTCCCAGC
The DNA here is from genome assembly GCF_037042795.1 of Molothrus aeneus. Classification (NCBI taxonomy): domain Eukaryota; kingdom Metazoa; phylum Chordata; class Aves; order Passeriformes; family Icteridae; genus Molothrus; species Molothrus aeneus. The sequence goes on along the minus strand of NC_089664.1, from coordinate 5,596,771 downwards.
CCGGCCGGATGGCTGCATCCTTCCTGCCCGCCTGCCTCCCCGCAGTGCCCCGCCTCTGCCAGCGGCCCGTGGCCCCGGAGCACGGGGCTGACGTCGGCCTGACTGGTGAGTTTGGGTTTTCGTCTTGGGGAGTTTTGTTTTTTCCCTGCTGGCTTCCTTTCTCCGCTCTGACTCCTTGGCCTCGTGGCCTTGGCTGACCCCAGCGCTGCTGCCCCTCCTGCCCTCCCAGCCCCCTGGCTCCGTGCCCAGCTCACAGCAGCCCAAAAGTAAAGTGGTGGGGGGCCCTGCTGGGGTTGCAGCTCTGCTGCCTCCTGCCCTCACTGTGGCTGGGTAAACCCTGTCCCCAAGCTCCACTGCAGCCCCTCTGCTATGGCGTTGTGCCTGTGTGGTTCTGTGGGTGCTGGGGAGCCCCACATCCCCTGTCCCCCACACCAGCACCCCCAAGTGCCTGTCTGTTGGGGTCTTGTGACTCACCACCAGTCCCCCAGCCAGGAGGACACCCAGCCTGGTGGCTGGGCTCACCTGGGTGTCCCCAGAGCATTCCTTATCCCCCAGGGTAAGGGCTGAGCTGTGAGTGTCCAGGCACAGCAGGACAGGGAACACCCCACTTCAGGGCATTGTGCCTCTACCAAGCACCACAGCGCAGCCACTGCGTACCCCAAAAACCCCTGACAGCCAACAGAAACAAGGAAATGCCAAGGCATGAAAGTGCTGGAAATCCCCATCCCAAATCCGGTCGCCTCCAGCCCCTGGCAGGCAGTGGGAGAGCTGGGAGGCATGTGCAGGACACACACCCAGACACCAGGGGGTTCAGCAATCGGGACAGAGCGAGGGAGGCCGGGACTGGCTGGAGGATGCAGGCGCAGGCTCCCTGCAGGCACGGATTGGGAAGCCGGGGCGAGCGGCCGGGATGCTCCCTCCCTTCCTCTGAGCGCAGCATCCCGCTGCCCCGGCGGGATAAACACCCGCTTCCTGCCCTTAATCAGCTCCAGAGGGGCTGGGGGGAGGACAGAGAGGCAGAAAAAAAAAACAAAAAACAAAAAAACCCAAAACCTCTGGAAAGAAAAACTCATTTCCTGCGACAGAAGAAAAAGATAAAGTCTGGATTCATTACAGTGAACTTTACTGGGGAGAGACGGGAAAGAGCCAAACACAATGTCCTTGAAATTTCCTCCGCACGGCTCCGTCCACGAAAACAGGATAAAGCCGCTTCCGCTGTCTCTGCTGGAGTGCACTGGGGGGAACTGGGGCTGGGGGCTGCTTACAGGCAGTCGAGGTGGGTGCAGACCTGCTGGAAAACCTCCTCCACAGAGCCCTCGGCGTTGAGCTGGGTACAGAGGGGACAGCTGGGGGATTTGCCCGAGGGCTCTCATCCGAGAGCAACTGGAACTCCCAAGGATGCATTTTAGCCATGGGTGAAGAGACCAGGGCTCGCTTAGGGCAAAGGGGTGCAGGCCATCCTTGGAGGGGGTCGTGTTGGGAATGAGAGGGGTCAGGCCCATCCCAAACTAGACAGGATTGAGTTTTCCTGCTTCCCTCATCATCCCCATCCAGCACTTCCCCTCCCCTGGGACACAAGCCCCAGGCTGTGGGGCTGGGGGTGCTGGCATCGGCCGCGTTCCCGCTTACCTGGCGGACAATGCCTCTGCTCTTGTAGAAGGCAATGACAGGCTCAGTGGCCTTGTAGTAGGTCTCCAAACGCTTCTTGATGGTCTCCTCATTGTCATCCACCCTCCCGCTGGTCTCTCCTCTCTTCAGCAGGCGTTTCACCATCGTGTCCTTCCCTGCATCCACGTAGAGCAGCAGCGTGGGGGGCGCGATCTGTGCACAGAGGGGACGTGGCTGTCACCACACTGAGTTGGTGTGGCTCTGGTTTGGTTTGGGGGGTGGTGGTGGTGGTCAGCATGAGGGTCACAAATGTCCCCACACCACCCTCTCTGCCTCCATCCACATGGGTCTGGGGGCCAGCAGGACACAGAGACATCCCCACACCATCTCCTGCCTCCCACTGCTTTGGTCTGGGAGCCACCAGGACACTCTTCCACTGGCCTCTAGGGCCATGTAGAGGAAGGCAAAGCACACTGCAGCCAAGCCCTGGCTCTCTGCCATCACCATCATGTCAGCACTGCTGTCACACTCTGTCAGCCTGAGGACACCCTGGTCCCTCCCGCTGTGCTCTGGGCACAGGCTGTCCCGAGGCAGGGGGACCTGCTGCCCAGTTTAGACCCTTCTGGGATGTGATCTCTGCTGGGATGGGGAGCCCAGGCTGCTGCTGGATTGAGTCCCTGTGCTAAGCTGGTGTGTGGCACGGCCCAGCACAGCACAGCACAGCACCAGTCCTCACCTTCTTCTCAAACTCCTCTCCCTGCTTCACCTCGCGGGGGTATCCATCGATCAGGAAGCCCTTGGACACATCTGCTTTGGCCACCATGGCATCCCTCAGCATGTCCAGCACTGTGTCCTGGAGGGGGAGGACAGAGCTGCTACAGCTGATATGGGACAACAGGACTCCCACCCAGCATCCCTGGGTCCCTGCAGCAAACCCTGCCCTGGGATGGCAGGGCCAGAGATGCCTGAGCCGTGTGCTAACCATTACTGCGGTGGCCCCACTGCCACCCCTGCACACCCCATAATGTGACAGCTGGTGGCTGGTAGGGACTCACCAGGGGCACCAGCTCTCCCTTCTCCATGATGGCCTGCAGCTTCTTGCCCCGCTCCGAGCCCGAGCTGACCTCTGCCCGCAGCAGGTCCCCCGTGGACAGGTGGGTGTAGCCGTACTTCTGCACGATCTTCTCACACTGTGTCCCTTTGCCCGAGCCAGGGCCACCTGCAAGGCACACGTGTGGCCCCAGCCATGGGTAAGGAGAGGGAGGGTACACAGGAGCAGCAGCACAGACACACACAAGCCCTCAGAGCTCAGTGACATGTCTGTTGGTGTCCCCAAGCCCAGCACCAAGGGGATGGACAGAGCTCCTCGTGGTTGCCCAAGTGCTTGGGGGTGACACGGGCTGCTGGGAATTGGCATGTGGGCACCACACCCTGATGGCACCTAAGGTTTTGTCACATTACCTCCCAGGGATTTGTTGTCACATCAACCCCCACTGGTTTACTGCCACATTACCCCAGATGCTGCCACCCCATGTGTGGCCAGAGGTGCCCTCCTGGGGGCACCATACCCATGTGGACTCAAGGAGCCAAGCTGGAGCCATGGCCATCCCACAGTGCCTGGGAATAGCCCAGTCTCAGCCTCCAGTCCTGTTTCCCCAGCCTAGAGGTACAGGGAAAAGGCCTGGGCTGACCCCACCAGTGACAGGATCCAGACACAGACTTACCCACCACAAAGATGATTTTGTGCTGCTTGAGCTTTTCTGGAAAAGAGAAAGAAAAAAAAAAATTATCAAAAGCCAAAAGGTCCATCAGGGAGTGAGGTGTCCCCAGGGGGTGCCAGATCCAGGGCAGGCATCCCTGGGGATAGAGGGGCCCGATCCAGGAGAGTCCTGGGGGGAAGATGGAGAGGGAAGCAGACGTGTGTCCTGGTCACCTGGGCAGGCTGGGATGTGTGGCCACGTCTGAGCACAAAGACCCCATGGCACCTCGGCCATGGGGCTGGAATTCCAGTGCCACGTGGTGTCCCAAAGGTGCTCATTGTCCACGGCTCCACTGCAGGCAGGGACTGGCCTCATCCATCCCTGTGGCCGGCTCCTCACCCCGCTGGGCTAACTGGGGCCATGGCAGCCTCGGCTGGCACGGCCACCTCGAGCACCTGGCACAACCCCGGCAGTCCCTGGACCCCAGCATCGGTGCCTGGACTTGGTGGCCGCTGTGCAAGTGGCACTGAGCGCCCCATCCCCTGCCCAGCACCCTGGCACAGGGCTCTCAGCACCTGTGGGGTCTGTGCACCAGCCGTGGTGTGGGGCAATGCCAGGGTGTGATGCCGAAGGGGGAAGCAGAGCTAAAAATAAAGTTGAGCTGCTCTGGGGCCACTTTCCCATCTCCTGATTACAGCTGGATGAAATTTCAACTCCTTGGCACCCAGAACTCCCCAGAGCTGGGGATGGAGCCAAGAGTCTGGCAGGGACCAATGGGATGTGGGGCATGTGAGGGGGCTGGAGGGACATGGGGAATGGACAGAAGGGAGGGAGGCAAGGACACAGGGGCACGTGGAGGGGGGAAGGCAAAGAGGACCAGGGCTGCACATAATGGGGACAAATGCAGGGACAGAGGCAGGGAGGGAAGGGGAATGCAGAGGGGGTGGATACAGGGGGGCCAAGGGGATGGATGCAGGGGGGACCCAAGGGGTCGGATAAAAGGGGACAGGGGCATGCAGAGGGGATGGGTGCAGGGGGGACAAAGGGGATTAATTCCAGGGGGGGATTGATGCAGGGAGCAACCAAGGAAAAGGACACAAGGGAGACAGGGAGATGCAGAGGGAATGGATGCAGGGGACACTGAGGGGACAGATGCAGCTGGAATGCATGCAGGGAGATGGATCACTCACCTGTCGCCATGCTGATGGTTCAGGCACAGAAGCACTTAAGGCTGCCAGGAAAGAGAAGGATAAACAACTCAGCACATCAGGTCACCAAGAGTCTGGGGAGAAAAAGGGTCTCCTTTTTTGGCCATGATGGTGCCCAGCTTCAAGCCCAGACTGGGGAGATGGGAGAGAAGACACAACTCCTGGCTCGGCCCAGGAACAAGGAGCTGAGGGATCCCTGCTTCTGCGGCCATCACTCACCTGGCTCCCAGCAGTCACCCTCCGCATCCGGCTGCGGTAAGGGCATCCCCATGCCGGGTGACGCGTGGTGACGTTGCCGGCTTCCTCCCCTGCCCTGCCCACATCCCAGCCTGGGGTGCTGCCCGACAGCAGGAAACCCGCGTGGGATGCCCGGTGCCACCACAACACCGAGGGATGGAGGCAGCACCCCCAGCTCCCCACGGGCTGGTTTCAGGGAGGTGTCCTAAGGAGGGGGGTGCAGCACCCCATGGCACCCTCAGGACCTGGAGGGTGTGTTTGGCCACCCCACCTGCCCACACCCAGCCCCGCAGCACCCGAGCTGCTTGGCCACGGTGCGTCACCCCGAACCGGCCGGACGGGGTGCAGGGAGGGGGCATCCCGCGGCCAGAGGAGCCCGCGGCCGCTGGCAGGTCGTGTTACAGCCTCGAAAGGGCAGGGGCTAAGAATGGCCGGGCTGAAACCGGCACCGGGTCACATCCCACCGGCGCTGCGCGGACAAAGTCCCGACATGTCCCCCAGGGGCTTTGGGGAGCGCGGGACCCGCGGGTCCCTAACTATGGGGGTGCTGAGCCCCAGGACAGCTGGCAGCAGTCCTGGTGGGGTGACAGGGGGCTGCGGGCCTCAGAGCGAGCTGCGTGCCTGGTCCAGTGCGGTGCCACGGGTGCCGGTGAGGGCGGTGTGCAGGTGACCGGTCCGGAGGCGAGGGGGGGCGCTGACCCGCTGGGGCCGGGGCCGGGGAGAGGGCTCAGGGTGCCCTTGTGCCTCCCCAGCCAAGGCCCTTGCGGGCTGCACCCGGGGGTGCCCCAGCGATCTCAGCTCCAAGCCACCCCTCCCATCCCATCCCATCAGACGGAAGGGGAATGCGCGCCGCAGCCCCTCCCGGGGACCGAGCCCCGCACCGGGCTGCTCCAGCGCCGCTGCAGTGCCCCCGCCACCCCCGGCAAGCGCCAAGCCAAGCCCCCCGCGGTGCCCACCCTGGCCCGGGGGTCCCGCACCGACCTGGCCCCGCCGCCGCCGCCGCCCGGGCCCGCCGGTACCGCTATTTATAGAGCACGGCGGCGCGCGGGGCACGCCGGGAGCGCGCGGCACCGGCGGCGCGCGCGAGCGAGCGGCGCGGGGGCACCGGGAGGGACGGGCGGGGACACGGGGGGGGGGCGCGGGCACGGCCGAGGCAGCGCCGCCCGCACGGGCAGCGCCGCGGAGAGCGCGGTTAAACCCCCCCGGCTCGGGGGTGCGGGACCGCCCGCGAGGGGAGCCCCACCCGGCCCGGCCCGGGGTCTCCGGGGCGCCTCCGCCCCCAGCTCCTCGGACGGGAATGCTTTTCGTGTCACTGTCCTCGTGTCGCCTCCCCTCTTCTGCCCCCATTCCGTTCTCATGTCCCCATCCCTATCCCCAGTGCCCATCCCTGTCCCTGATGTCCCTGTCCTTGTCCCTAATATCCTCATGCCTCCATCCCTATGTCCCCATCCAATCCCCACGACCCCATTCCCATCCCATCACTACTGTCCCCATCCTTGTCCCTAATACCCTCATGCTCCTATCCCATCCCTATGCCCCTCCCTAATGTCCCCATCAATCTCCATGTCCCCATTCCCATCCTTAGTGTCACCACCCTTGTCCCTAATGTCCCTATGTCCCCATTCCCATCCCTACTGTCACCACCCTTGTCCCTAATGTCCTTATGTCCCCATCCCTATATCCCCATGCCCCCACCCTAGCTCACACACCCCTCTCCCTCAGCTCCAGGGGTGTAAAACCCCGCGGGTGTTGTGTCCTTGTTAACATCTGCTCACTGAGATATGCTGGATGCCAAAGCCGATAGTACAGATTTTATTTAATGATAAAATGTGAGGTAGAGAAAGAAATAGAAAAGAGGGATTGTGCATGTGGGGGAGAGAGAGATCGGTGAAGCAGAAGATTGTCACCACCTGTGGGTCCCTCAGCATCCCACTGATCCTTCCCCACCCTGGTGTTTGTGGTGGTGGGGGTCCCGAGGTTGTTGAAAACTTCTCACTATTTATACATTTTTGCAAATGAGGGCATTAATGCTCATTGGCTACACAGCTCCTTCATTCCATTGGTTAAATGATTCCCTCTCTTCTTATGCTAATTAATCCCATGCTCAGTGTCTCTTCTAGTCGAGTCCCTGTCAATCTCCCCGTCAGAATTACCTTCTACCCAGCTGGAGCTGATCCCATCCACCAGTTACCTGGCTGGCTTTCCTTGTGGATTCTTTGCGTCCTTTATCAGTGACACATTCTTCTCCCCCAGTTTTATTTACACCCCTAATCTGAGATAATGCTCGGACGATAGCACCACCTTTATCTTATCTCAAATTCCTCTTACAATTCAGCAGGGGGAAGAGGAGCTTCGGTGGTTGCAGGTGCTGTCTATCCCATGAGTTGGGGTGATCTGTTTGACCAGTGACATGTGTATGAGCAGCTGCCCCTGCACAGCCCGTCTGGATGTGCCAGACCAGGCTCAGAGCCAGTGCTATGGCGCTGCTCCCTTCTGTGCTCATCTCTTGGCAAAGCCCTTCTGTGCCACCAGACTTCAGACAGGCAATGGTGATCTCCCAGTCCTGGCACTTACCTGCCCTTCCTCCTCCTCTGTGGCTGCAGAGACCCCATCCCAAGACCCTGTGACCCCAGGGCACCTGGCTGGGGGTGACACAAGCTGGGGGGGTCTCAGGTGTCACCTGTCACTGTCAGAGCTGGAGTCAGCCAGGGACTGGACGTGCTGGTCACCTGAGTGCCCAGGGACAGTATTGCTGGGGGTCACTGCCTTCATCCCCAAAAACCCATCCAGAGCCAGGGCTCAAGGTAACAGACTGCAGCAATATTTATTCCTGTACAAACAATTACAAAACATGGGTGCCCCGCTGCTTCCCCCAGCACTGAGCGCCCCAAAACCCCAGCCACAGCCAGAGGGAAACTGAGGAATGGATTCCTGCCAAGGCTCAGCACCCAAACACACCACCTTTAGGTGCTTTCCCCAGATCAACTTCTCTGCTGCTGAGAAATTAGTAACAAAGTCCTGTCCCAGCCACAGGGTGCCAAGAGGCACCACTTCCCCCCACTACCTGCCTACTTCTAAATTGTTTATGAGCAGCTGCTGGCTCTTTGTTTCCACTAATGAGCAGCCCCTGCTCACTCCTTCATCCAGGAACCCCCAGTAGAAACCCCAGGATTAGAAGCAGGAGAAAAAAAGCCAAAACCCCCTAAAAGCTCCCAAAAAATCCCATCTTTCATTTAGAAAAGGTTTTGGCAGTGTGGGGTGCAGAGGTGCTGGGAGGGGCTGGTGTTTTTGGGGTGCTGGGACAGGGAGGGTGGTAATGTCACCCCTGTGGGGTCCCACCAGAAACTGTGGGGTTTTGCTGTGGGAAGGATGACTGAGGACTGGGACGAGGGGCTCGGGATGCCAGGGGGGGGATGAGCTCCAAAAAAGTCTCCTCACCCAAATGTTTAAGGGAAAGAGTCTCTGTGGTGACCCCAGAAGCTTTGCAAACCAAAACTGAGCCGAGGGGACCTGGAACCCCCTTACAGCCTCACAGGGGCTGCAATGTGCATGGACCAGGATGGGGCAGGATATCACCCCCAAGTATCCTGCACATGGAGGGGGGACACCCCAAGTTTTACATTCACCACCTGGTCCAAAACCCAGCTCAAAACCCAACACATCCCAGGTGCCAGGAGCCACCATGCACAACAGCAGTGGTCCTGTGGGAGGCAGCTGGGGACACCTGATCCCACCACTGCCAGGGGGATGCAGGGGACCCCCCATCCATCTCAGGTGCCCAGCAGGCATGGGGCAGCCCCTAAGTCCAGGTGGGGTGGGAGAAGGTGATGTTGTAGAGGCTGGCCCAGCTGGCAAAGACTCTCTTCTCCGTGATGAAGCGGTGGTGGTTGCCGCGGCGGCTCCGCTCGTTGTGGATGTAGGTTGTGCACTCGTCGGGGCCCTTGGGCTCGTAGTAGTGGTAGGGCAGGCGGCGGGGTGGGGGGTGGCGGCTGCAGGGGGCAGAGAAACACGGGGTGAGCCCTGTGGTGGGGTCAGGGAGCTGAGGGGGAGCCCTGAGGGTCTCCTCACCCGCAGTAGCTGGGTGGCACCATGCCATAGACGTGGATGGCGTCACACAGCTCCACCGCAATCACCATGGTGAACCAGCCAGTGCTGAGCCACGAGCGAGACTTCTCCCTGGGGAGGAAAAGCAACAGCAAGGATGACAGGGGTGAGGTGGTGTGGATAATGGACACCCTCAGTGTCCCCAGTGTGCCTCAGGGACCCCCCCAGCTCAATGCTGCAGCCCATGAAGCAGCTCCGAGAGTCAGCTCTGTCTTGGGAGCCTGCAGAAAGGGGGGCACAGCACAGGAGGTGGCTCTGAGGTACCTGTCCTTCCCTGTCTCTCCCCGAAACAGGTCATCAAACTGCTTCATGCGGCTGGGGGAGACAACGTAGGCTGTCATGTTGGGGAACGAGGCGCAGACACGCTGGATGATCTTCAGGAGGCTCTTCTGCATCTTGGTGGGCGGCCCCCAGAAGATGAACATGGTCTCTGGGGTCTTGTTGACGAACTCCTGGGGCCGCTTGAGGACACGGTAGAGGCTGGAGTGAGCCACCACACGGAAGCTGGTCTTATTGCCCACATCAGCACTGTAGCCCGTGGTGGGAGCATCGTTCATGCGGATGGTGCACTCAGCCCCGTCGATGGCCGTGCCCAGGTGGGTGCCCAGGAGGTGGCTGGAGCTGGTGACAATGACGCATTGGTGGCAGCGGGCAGTCAGGGTCTGGTGATGACAAGCGCCATCAGCAGGTGACTTCTGGTGTCACCGTGGGCAGGGCACTGTTCCCTGCAGAGCTGCTGTCCTCGGGAGGGGACAGTTGGGCAGGATGCCAGCAGAGGGACAGACCCTGTGTCACCACCTGGGCCCGGCCCTGCTGCCCAGCCCGTACCTTGTTCCCACAGACAGGCAGGTACCCGCTTTTCACCCCCCACTTCTTGAGGTCGGGGGGCCGGCGGGCTCTGCCCCGCAGGCGGCTGTAGGGGAACACCTCGCTCCCGTTGCCAGAGCTGTAGATGATCAGCAACATGATCAGGGCAAAGAGGACCCCCAGGGCGGCGGCGCGCTGGCTCTGCGGGCGGGGGGACAGCGTCAGCCGCTGCCCCCACCCACGGGGGTGCATCCCCCCGTCTCCCAAGGCATCTCCAGCAGGATTGCCTGCTGTCCCCAGGAGGTCCCCGAGGTGATTCTCTGGCACTCACCGTGCTGCCACTCATGTCTCTGTGCCAGCCTCAGCACACAGCGATCGCCGGCGTCCTGTGAGCACCTGCAAGGCGTGTGGTCACCCCCAGCCTGGCCCACTGTCCCCATGACAGGCTGGACAAGTCTCCATGTCCCCCTCTGAAGAGGAGAACAATCCCCCGGACTTTATGAGGGGGAAAGAAATGCTGTTGACAGAGGCTGGGCAGACTCCAGGGTGTGGAAGAGCCAAATCCAGCTGCAACTTGTGCCTGGGGAATCCCCACGTTAAGCTGGGTCCAGGGAGGATTATCCTCCCCTCGTGGGGATGAAACCACTCAAACCGCAGGGTTAGGGAGGGTCAACCTGCTGCTCGTGCAGTGAAATTCCATTAAAACCACCACCACAGGAGCCTTGGATCAGGAGGGAATGGAAGGAAGTGAGACCTGCTCCACTCAGTGCATGCATTGGATTGCATCCATCCAGCCCCGGGACCCACTCTAACTTCCACTCCAAGTGGACTGACCCAGTTTAGTTCTGGGAGCCCTGGTTAGTGAGCCCCAGCCATTCCTGGAGCGCTCCAAGCAAATGGAAATTAAAAACCACTGAAGCCTCTTTACTAATTGTCACACGGAAAATTATGCAACAGCTTGAGATCAACCCCTGGGGGGAGCTGACACCTCGAAACGCTCTCAGGGCCGCCGGTGGTGCCAGAAGGTACCAGCCTGCCCGGGGAGCCCAGGCCGCGGCCGGTGTGGTGACGCTGAGGGGCTTCGTTGTCCAAAGGCTGGGGACGCTGTGAGACCCCACTCCCGGACCCCACTTCGCTCCCTCCACAGCTCTCGGGCCATGTGGAGCCCCACGGAGGGGTCCCGGCGGCCTTACCTCACCTGCTGGGGGCTCTCATGGGGAGTCCGTCACGTCCTGCGCCCCGCGGGCGGCGGGCGCTGCCCGGCCCCTCCGGCGGGCTCGGCCATGCCCGGGACCGGGGCTCACATCGTCGCTCTGCGGGAAAAGGCTGCTTCAGAGCCGGCCCCCTCCTCCGCCGGGGGTCCCCCGGCCCCGGATGCGAACCCTCCCGCCCTCCGGGAAGGGAAAACCCGCCCGGCCCGAGGTGCGAACCTCCCGCCGCTCCTACGGGCGAGTCCTCCCCCGCCCCGGGGAGCATCCACCACCCCCGGCGGGGGCCGCGGCGACACGGGAGGGAGCCGGACCCTTCCATCCCCGGACCCTTCCTACCCCTCCATCCCCGGACCCTTCCTGCCCCTCCATCCCCTGTGCACCGGCCCCGGGGGCAGGGGCCGCTCCCCCCCGGCCGCGGCGCGTTCCGCCCCTGCACCGGCTGAACGGGCCCGGCGGGGACGCGCGAGCTCCACCGGACGCTCCGGCCCGCAGTGCGCCCCGGTACCGCTGCCGATACCGGTACCGCTGCCGATATTGATAGCCCTGCCGATGGCGGTGCCGTTACCGCGGCCGTTACTGATATCGCTGCCGTTGATGATAGCGCTGCCGATCCCGACCGCACCGCTCCCGCCGCCCAGGCCGGGTCCTAGTGCCGCCCTCCCGGCATGGGCGAGCACCGCCGGGTCCTAGTGCCACCCTCCCGGGATGGGCGAGCACCGCCGGGTCCTAGTGCCACCCTCCCGGGATGGGCGAGCACCGCCGGGTCCTAGTGCCGCCCTCCCGGCATGGGCGAGCACCGCCGGGTCCTAGTGCCGCCCTCCCGGGATGGAGGAGCACCGCCGGGTCCTAGTGCCGCCCTCCCGGCATGGGCGAGCACCGCCGGGTCCTAGTGCCACCCTCCCGGGATGGAGGAGCACCGCCGGGTCCTAGTGCCGCCCTCCCGGGATCGGGAGAGCCGCAGGGAAAGACCGGGACTGATTCCCCGGTCCCCGAGGGCACCAATGCGGGCAGCGGGGATGGGGGGCAGCGCTGCCCGGCCGTGCCAGGAGCAGCTCGCCGTGCCTGCCCGCTGCCGGGCGCAGCGCATTGCTGGGATGCCGAGGTCTCACCCACACCGGCCCGGCAGCTCAGGGCCCCGCTCGGGGGTTTCGTGGCGCAGGGGGAGAGCTCCACCGCTGGCAGGAACCGGCATCCCTGACGCGTGTCCAGAGCGATTCTGGCCCCGCTGTGCCGGTGATGCCTTGCCCTGCGCAGGGCTGTGGAAACTGAGGTGGCAGGCATGAGCTCCATGGGCTCCTGTGCTGCACTGCCCTGCAGGAAGCAGCCCTGGCAGCACCCCCAGTTCCTGCACCACTCGCTCCTCACTGCACCCCCTCTCATCTCTGCTCCTCCTCTTGCCCCTGGCCCCCAGACAGCACCGGACCCACCCAAACGTGTGGCATCTGTTTACATGTTCAAAGAGCTGCCGTGGGCTCAGGGCCATGCAGTGGCCCATGGCCTCTCCCATCTCCCCAGGGACACGGGAGCTGCCAGTGCCCTGTGACAGCCCAGCAGCACTGAGCTCTGTGGGACTGAGGATCACCCCAGACCCAGCACCCATCCTGCAGAGATGCAGCTGCTGGTTTCCAAATAACCTCAACTGCTTTCAGCACCCTCTTCCATGTTTAGGCTCGGCTCTACCCCCTTGTCACCTCCTCATCTTATTTATAGCCTGGCAGCCTGTGATGAGGCATTGAGTATCCCCCCTCTCTCACTCCCTGTCCTGTCCTGCAGCCACAAGGGGCACAGCAAGGGGCACAGCAAGGGGCACCACAAGGGGCACTGCAAGGGGCACCACTGAATTAAAAACAATTTTAATGGCCACGTTTGCTTTGGTCTGAATCCAAGGACACTTGTGACAAGGCAATTCATAGCCCCTAGGGCACAGGTCGCTCCAGAGCTTCCAGCTGACGGGCTGCAGGCACCAAGCAGCATAAGGCAGAGCCTGGATCCAGCCTGCACCCCACACCCAGCACTGTCCAGAGGGTACAAGTGGGGCAAGGACCACAGCAGAGCTTCATACCTGTGAGAGGCACAGGTTTGTGGCCCTGGCAGGGCTGAGCATTTCTGCCCCATGTCCTGCTGGAGTCCAGCAGCACGTCTAATCCTGCATTAAATATTCCTCCTGGTAGAGAGAGCAGAAAACCAGGTCTCCCTGGCTCCATCCAGTTTGGAGCCAGTGGGGCTGCATGGGTCAGGCCCATGGCCCCCATGTACCAACAGGGGCTTCCCAGCCCATCCACCAGCTGGGAAACAGGCACTGCTACTGCAGAGATGGAGACTCCCTGCTCCAGGGCTTGGCAGAAGGTGTCCAGCCGTGCCACTGGCAGAGCTGAGACGTGTTGCTGCAGGATGAGAGCTGCCCTGCTGCCGAGGCTTCTGCTGGCTCACGCCGTGGCTGGCGCCCTACCTGCCTGTCCAGGATGAGTGGTTGAAGACAATGTTCCTCTTCTTGGCCCAGCGGGAGAAGATGGCTTTCTCGGTGATGAAGCGGTGCCCGGCACGCCGAGCTTGCTCGTGCATCAGGTACATCCTGCACTCGTCCAGCCGGCCCTTCTCAAAGTAATGGTACGGCACGCTGGAGTGGTTCTTTTCCCTGGCAGGAGGGCACAGGGTGAGTATGGGACTTGGGGGGACACCAGACCACCCCACACCTGCCCCTGCCAGCCCCCCACACCTGCAGTAGCTGTCGCTGACCATGCCAAAAACACAGATCTGCTCGCACAGCTCCATGGCCAGGATCATGGTGAACCAGCCCGTGCTCAGGAAGGAGCCGGATTTCATCCTGCAAAGCATCGTGGTCACACTGGAGTGGGTGGCACCCCCTCGGGTGGTAGTGCCACCACTATGGGTGCTTGATGGGGGATAGGTACATGAGGGTGACCTAATGAGACCTCTTGACCTCAGGAGCCAGCAGTACCTGTTCTTCCCTGTCTCATTCTGGAAGACATTGTCGCAGTATGTCATCTTCTCCTCAGTCAGGGTGTAGATCTGCAGCTGGGGGTACTTCTCCATCACCTTGACCAGTGCCTGGTAGGTTGAGCCCATCTTCTCCCTATTCATCTTTTTTGCTGGCCCCCAGATGAAGTAAAGGGTCTCTTGGGACTGCTGGAAGAAGTAGGGCTGGTTCCTCAGCAGCAGCGGGACGCTGGTGTGTGAGACCACCCGGATGGTGCTGCGTGTCCCCACGTCCTGCTCGTAGCCGGTGGTGGGGGCATGGTTCATGCGCAGGACACACTCCTGCCCGTCGATGGCCGCTCCCAGCTGCGAGCCCAGCATCTGCCCCGAGCTGGAGACGACGGCGCACTGGCGGCACAGCGCTCGCTCCAGCGGCTGTGGGGGAAGACACCGTCAGCTCCTCCTTCCCTCCAGCTGGATACACCACAGGCCCTTCCCGCCCTTCCCAAAGGACAGGGAAACCGAGGCACAGGTGGGCCGAGCTGCCCCAGCGCTGCTCCATCCCCACGCACCTTCCCATCGGGAACGCGGCTGTAGCCCTGGAAGCTGCGGACGCCGGACGTGGCGGGGCTGCCCCGCAGCGCCGGGGCCGAGCAGCAGCGCTGCACACGAGTGTGGGAGCAGAGCAGGATGTACAGCACCGCGGTCACCGCCACGCACACCAGCGATAGGAAGAGCCGGACCTGGGAGCAGAGCGAGGGGAGCTCTCCGGGCCTGCCCACGTGCACCGGGCCCGTGCCGGCTGCCGGTGGCCCCGCGGCCATGGGGGAGCTGCCCCTCGGAGGGTGTTGAGGTGTGTGGGGGGAGCGGTGCGGGGTGCCGGGCCCGGCTCACTCCGTGCCCTACGGGCTCCGTGCCGCCCGCGGGCACCGGCAGCAGCGGGGCTCAGTCCCCCGGCCCCTCGCCCCCTGTCCCAGCGGGTACTCACCAGCGTCTTCATGCTCGGGGGCCTGGCGGATCCCCGGGCGGGCTCCAGGGGTCACCGGCAGGGTGGGGGCTCGCACCCTGCAAGCGGAGCGGGCTCAGCGGGATCGCCCCGGTCCCCAACGCCCGGGGTTCCCCTCCACGCCTCGTGCCGGGAGCCCCCCGAGGCCATCACCGCGATCCCCCCCCCGCATTCCCATTCCCATTCCCATTCCCATTCCCATTCCCATTCCCATTCCCATTCTCATTCCCAGGGGTGCCCCACGTGTGCCGTTCCCCCTCCGTGCGCGGTTCCCCCTCCGTGCGCCGTTCCTCCCGTGCCCCGCGGGTGCCGCCCCGCCGGGCAGGGCTCGGGCCCGGGGGGTCTCCCCGGAGCGGCATCCCCGGTTCCCGGTGCCGGCCCCACTCACCGAGCCGGGATCCACCGGCGGCTCCTGCATCCCGCCCGGAGCGGGGCTGCCGGGCCGCGGCGGGGGCGGAGCCGAGCGGGCACTGCCGGAACCGGCACCGGGACCGCCCCCGCCCCGCCCCGCGACCCCGCTCCTCGGGGCCGCGCCCGCCCGTGCCCGCGGGCTCGTGCCCGGCGCACCGGGACCGACCTCGGCACCCAGCTCGTGTGTCCCGGTACCGATCCCCGCCTCTCGCCCCACCGTGTGCCTCGGCAGCGACCCCAGGGCTCTTTCCCGCTCTCGCTCTGCCCTCTCGGGCTCCCGTCCCGCTCGGGGGTCCCCGCCTCTCGCCCCACCGTGTGCCTCGGCAGCGACCCCAGGGCTCTTTCCCGCTCTCGCTCTGCCCTCTCGGGCTCCCGTCCCGCTCGGGGGTGCTGCAGCCTCCCTGTGGCCTGGGCTCTCTCACCTCCGCGCACCACGGGACACCACGAGGATCCGGGATGGCTCAGGAGTGGGATCAGGGCAGGTGAGGTAGCCCAGACCCCATCCAATGGCCCCAGGGGCTGCCCATCACCTGCAGCCCCACCTGACCGGGTCAGGCCACAGAACACCCATGGGAAGTGTCCCCAGAGCGAGCTGCCTGCTGGCCTGGGGGGGCATCGGATTTCTCCTACTGCAGATAAAGAAACATGAGATGTTACCTTGAAACCAACCTGCTCTTATTGTCCTGCACAGGCCTGGGACCACAGGGAAAGTGACAGGGACAGCACTGGGCTCCAGCACAGGAAGCGAGGCTGGAGGAGGAGGTCACACCGGCAGCTGCTCAGTTACCGTGGAATTCTCCACTCTTTGCTTCCTTCTGCCCAGCCCAAAACCAGCCCTGTGGGATGGGCTGAGCCCTGAACAGCAGGTGAGCAGCAGGGAAGGGCAGCAAGATGCTCGACAGCTCAGCATGGCCTGGCAGCCTCTGCAAGAGCTGGAAACAACCCCCCAGCCAGAGCCTCACCTCTGGACCCTCTGCTGGCTCCTGCAGCCAGGCTCAGCTGTGGCCCTCAGGGTGTCCCAAGCCATCAGCATCACCGTGGGACATGCTGCTGGCAGGAAGCTCACAGTACATGCAAGAAGGGTTGGAGTGCTCCAGACCTGCCCTCCCCAGGCAGGGGACAGCAGCCCCAGGCATGGCAGAACCAGCGTTTTTGGCCAGGTTGTCTCTGGTGCTTCCCTGCCTGACCTCACCAGCAGGATGCCATGCACTGCCAGGGCCATGCAGCTGAGCCCACCCTGGCAGGCTTGTGGCACCCCTTGGCATGGCAGAGGACAGGGAGTGAGACCTTACAGACCTTTATTGAGGGTGATCCTGCTTGCCTTGGTCCAGGGGAGATGCCAGGAGAGGAACCCCCCAGGGGAAGGACACTGCCACCACAGCTGCCTGCTCAGCCCCAGCCTGGCTGGCACATGGAGCCCTGTCCAGGGCAGGAACCCAGCCAGGACTGAGAGCTGTGATGGGAACCACACCCAACACTTCCCCGTGATCCAGGACATCTCCTCACCACCCCCTCAGCTGGGTGGGACACAGAGGGCAGCACTGTCCCTGCTCCCTCTGCACACCCAGCCTCCTGGGAGTCCCTCTTCAGAAGGGCAAGAGCCCCCAGCACTGTGATTAGCCCTTCCAGAAGCAAATGGAGAAGGCAAACCTGTCCTTTCCAAGCCCAAAGTCTCATTTCTCTCCTTTCAGACTTGAATCAAAAAAACCCCACAAACCGTAGGTAAACTTTTAAATAAAATTCCCAGAAGGAACAAACTACTGGGCCGAGCCAGAGCTGAAGGGAAGGAGTGCCCAGAGTGGGCAGGGCAGCCCCAGCTGGGGAGCAGGTCCCTCAGCAGGGGCTCTGGTCCCTCACTTGATGAGCCTTGGATGAATCCTGCTTCTCTTTGGTCAGTGAATTGTAAACTACAGGTTTAGTCTCTGCAGGAGGGAACGTGGGAGCAGCTCAGTGCTGGGCACCTTGGAGATGTCTGCCTGGAGCTGCAGGAAAAGTCTTTTCCTGGCTGTGATGCTGCAGCGTGGGCACCTCCTCATCTCCTCAGCTGGGCCTTCAGTCTGATTTCTTGGTGTGTTTCCTGCTCTTCCACGTGACAAACATTATAAAAACACCTGCCGAGACAGACAGAACCAATTCAGGTAGGAAACTTTTAATTCCAGGCACTTCTACAGCACCTGTGAATGAGAAACAATATCAACAGAGAGAGCAAGAAAATTCTGCTGTCCAGAGGCTCAAACAGCCAAAACCCCCACACAAACACAGCCCCCGTGCCAGGCTAAGCTGCAACAGTAACCACAGAGAGTGCCGTGAGTGTCACACATTAACTAAACCCCTAGCAACCTTTTTCTCTCTTCCTAATTTAGAAGTTTCTAATTAGAAGCACAGAAACAACTCTCACCTATAAATAGCAGCAGCAGCAGCCCGGCTGTCACGGGGATGATAACTGCATATTCCCGAGGCAGGAAGAACTGGTGGATCCCATGGTCGCTGTCCATGAAGGGCTGCAGGGACACAGAGGGGGTCAGCAGGTGCCCACAACACCTCCAGTGCAGCCTCGAGGGTTTGGGACAAACATGGAAATGTCTGGTGTGAGATGGCTGAAAAAGGTCCCCAGATCTGCAGGTGGCTTGGCCACAGAGACAAGAGCGGGTGGGCAGTGAAGGTTTGGGGTTCAGGGGACAATGAGGGGGGGCTGTGGGGCTGGCACAGGGTCCCACAGCCCCGGAGGCTCAGAGTGGGCAGAGCTGCTTATGCAGAACACAGCAAACCCCAGTGTCTGTCCCTCTGTCCTGCAGGAGGGAGCAGCTGGCACCAGCTCTGCTCCGTGGTTATCCCAGCAGGATCCCTGTGCAGAGGCCGTGGAAGGCTCTGGACACCAGGGAGCACTGGGAGGACTGGAATGCTCCTGCAGCTCTGGGAGCACTGTGAGGATGGGGATACTCCTGCAGCTCTGGGAGCACTCTGAGGATGGGGATGCTCCTGCAGCTCTGGGAGCACTCTGAGGATGGGGATGCTCCTGCAGCTCTGGGAGCACTGTGAGGACTGGAATGATCCTGCAGCTCTGGGAGCACTGTGAGGACTGGAATAATCCTGCAGCTCTGGGAGCACTGGGAGGACTGGAATAATCCTGAAGCTCTGGGAGCACTGTGAGGACTGGAATGATCCTGCAGCTCTGGGAGTACTGTGAGGACGGGGATGCTCCTGCAGCTCTGGGAATGCCGGGAGCACACACATGGATCGGGCAGCAGAGTGAGCGATGCAAGAGGGGAATTCAAACCTCTTGGAGGTGGAGGGGAAGCTGGTGGGAGTTCAGATGTTAGTCCAAGGCTGAACCTGGCCTCTCACACCTGGAAAGCTCGTGAGGAGAAGTTTCTTTCCGGGGAGAAAATCACCAATGACCTCAGCTGACCTCAGATGGGCAGCCTCACTTGCCCAGAGCCCTGCATTCCCTAAACTCTTGTCCTCCCTACCAGATTTGTTAAGATTTGTCTCAATGTTTCCCTCTGTCATCTCCCACCAGAACCAGGAATCTGGGGGATGTGGACATTGATGACACCTCCATCAGGGCCAGGCTTCAGCTCTTCCCAATGGCTCATCCAGCCCTGGCTGGGTCAGCCTGGCTTGGAACAGCAGGTGGGCACCACAATCAATGTTTGGTCCTGCCCAGGCAAGGCCAGGGACACCCAGATGGGACAAGGACAGTGCCAGCACATAGAGGAAGATCTGCCCTGACATTTTTAACCCAGAAGTCAAAAGTCCTTCAGGCACACAGACACATCATCACCCGGACAAAGGGCGGGGAAACACGTGAGTGTGGAGTGACTGGGCTTATATTGGCCAGAGGAACCGCGTACCAGCACGATGATCCAGAGGGTGTAGTAAACAAAGAGGACGAGGCTGAAGGCGACCAAGCCAAACCCAACCAGCTGGTCCGTCGCTGTGGCCTGCAAAGGAGAGACAGAGCGGGATGGCCACGCCTGGGCCCGAGCGGCTCAGGGCTCCTGTGGCTGGGAGCGAGACCGGAGGCAGGGGCACCGCACCGGGGGTGGCCGGGCCGTGTCACCGGCAGCTCCCTGTCACACACACGTTTTATGAAAAATCCTTTCCTTAGGATTTTTTTTCCTGAGAAGCTGAGAGGCCTCAGGAGCAAAATGTAAACAATGATTATCTGCTGCTGTGGAAGGCAACAGGTGGATCTGTGATTGGTCTCGTGTGGTTGTTTCTAATTCATGGCCAATCACAGTCCAGCTGTCCGGACTGTCTCGGTCAGTCACAAGCCTTTGTTATTCATTCATTCTTTTTCTATTCTTAGCTAGCCTTCTGATGAAATCCTTTCTTCTATTCTTTTAGTATAGTTTTAATATATATCATAAAATAATAAATCAAGCCTTCTGAAACGTGGAGTCAATATTCTCGTCTCTTCCCTCATCCCAAGACCCCTGCGAACACCATCACAGCTCCCTCAGCCGGCTCACGCACCGCATCTCAGGGGCCGCTCCCGGGAGACTGGGCCCAGTCTCTCCAGTCAGGGAGCCTGGCCAGGGCTCCGGGCCGCGATCCGGCCCAAGCCCCCCGTGACACCGGGCCGAGCAAGGGCCGGGACGAGCAGGGACCGACCCTCCCCTCCGTCCCCGCCTCGGGGTCCCGCTCGCTCCGGGCCGGGCCGGGCCCGCACTCACCATGGCGCCCCGGCCTCCTCCCCGCCGGCCTCGCCTTTCCGGCACGGCCACCAATCGGCGAGCGGTGCGCCAGCCCCGCCCCGAGCCCGGCCAATCAGCGGGGGTGGGCGGGGCCTGCGAGGCCCCGCCCCGAGCTTCGTCACCTCCCGGAGCCGCGAAACGGCCGGGAAAGAGCGGCGGGGACGGAACGGGACCGGGACAGGGAGAGCGGCGGGGACGGGCCGGGCTCGGGGCGGGAGAGGATGGACCGGGTGCGGGGCTGGCCCGTTCCCATTCCGTTCCCGCCGCTCTCCCTGTCTCACCCACAGGCCTGCGATCCTTGTCACCGCTCCGCGCTCCTGCTGCTCCAGCGCCGTTGCCTTCACCTGCGGACGGGGCACTCTGGTTGCATCCAGCACCCGTCCCCGGGACCTGTGGTGGTGATGGATCCTGACACCAGCCCCATCCATCCCGACATCCCACACCCTGCCGTTCCTCCAAACACACCCGGGGCAGCGGGAGAAAAGGAACAAGCGAGACCAAACAGCCAAGGGCCAGACACAAAAGAATCATAGAATCCTTTGCCTCCCCGTCCTGATACAAGGGAAAAGGGAAGAATGTGCTTGGGGCCTCAAAAGTGCACTGACCTTTGTGTGGCCGAGGCTCTGGGAAGGTGGAAGAGGCAAAAGCTGCTCCTGCTCCCCCCTCCAGCCCTGTCAGCCATCAGTGATGAGTATCTGGGCACTGAATTTGGCTCACCCTCCATTAATGGGGTGCTGAGCCTGGGGTGGGCAAGGGGCTATGCAGGCGCAAGCCCTGAGGATGCAGAGTTGCTTATTGCTTGTGCCCTGCTGGGCTGTGGGCCCAATCCCCCAGCGAGCCTGGTGAGGTAGGCCCAGCAGGAGAGGCAGTTTAGGCAGAGCCTAGGCTGGGACAGAGCAGAGGACGCTGCTGGCAACTCAGGCAGATGTCACCTTTTGCCAGGATTGCTGCTTCCATGGGACTGGTGCTGTGCTGCCAACTGCCCTTTCCATCTCCAGGGAAGGGCTGGCAGGGATCTCTGCTCTCAGCTGCCAGAGCAATCCAAGAAGGCAAAACCAAACTATTCCAGGCCCGAGCATGCCCCTCTCACCCCACAGCATTTAAAACAAGAAACAGAGCAAGAAGAACCAGTGTGAAGTACCAAAAAAACCTTTATTTTTTCCCCCAAACCATAACAACATTTGACATTATACTGATTTCCTCATATATTTGTTATTTCTCTACATTAGGAACCAGATACAGAAAATACAAACACGATCTGTTGAATCAAAGACGGCACAGCATTCCGTTAGAAAAAGAAACAAAGAAACTAGAGGAGCAAGATAGAAATGGTGAAAAATAGTCATTCCCTCCAGCCCAAACTTTCCAAGAATCATCATCAAAATAGAGCAGTGGAAGTAGCTTCTCTTTCTAAACGCACTTCTGCTTTAAGACAAAAGTTAGATTTATCTTTAGATTTTCAAAGTAAAAAAATGTTAAACTATCTTTCAAGCAATTTTGGAAGTTTGCATAGACCCATTCCCTTTCCAAAAATATCAGCCATCTCTCTATAGAATCTGATACAAATCGAGTGCGCCTCAGCCGAAGGTCACCAAGCTCAATTCACTTTCAAGAAAATAAAACACGATCTCCCCTTCCCCTCCCTCCCCCCACAAAAATATGGGCTCTACCATTATTCCACGTGTTTGAGGCAAGTTACCAGGCTCATCCCTCGCTCAGAGCTTCATCCCAAAATTCCTTTTCATTTCCCAGGTTTCCACTCCTGCTGCTCTGCAGGCAGCGGGATCGGGGGGCGCAGGGTGGGGGCTGATGGACACAGCTCTCAGCAGGGAAGTGGGGGGAATTCTGCATTCACCAATCCCTCCCCGCAGCCAGGAAGTGGCTTTTCAAGGACAAACACCTGCAACCAGGCAGAGTTTGTAGGAACTTGTCCCTGGGGACTGGCCTTGTCCAAAGGGCTCGGTCACCAGAGCAAGAGCTCAGCTAGAGACCAGGTGGGGCAGCAGGGAGGGGCAGGAGGGGTGGAGGGGGGTCTGCAGCCCCCAGGTAAGGCAGCCAGGAGGGGAGGGGGAGCCCCTCACCAGGAGGGGTTTCACTGTGGTGCTCTAGCGTACCTGGAGTGAGGTTTTCCCAGAGGTTCCTGGCAGCAGTGCAGAGACCAGCTGCACTGCCACCCGCTTAAAAAGAAACAGCAATGACAAAATAAATAAAAAGTCAACCCCTCCCATTCAGATGAGAATGAAATACTATTTCTTCAGGCCCCCACCTGGTTTGGAACCCTCTAAAAACTGAAGCAAACGTTTAAAAGGGCTTGTTAACCTTTCTGCAGGGGGCAAAGTGATGTGGCAATGAGGGGGGGAGAAATCACACGCCTGCTGCCCATCACTCCAAGGGTCAGAACAGCACGAGGCCCCCATTTAAAGTGCTGACCATACAAAAGATGATGATGAGGGAGCAACATCCTTCTCCTCCCTTTTCCCATCACAATTTCCAACTGAAATCCATCTCCTTCACCAAGTAACAACTAAGCCTATTCTTCTGGACACTCAGTTTTATATTGGTTTTAAAAAAAGAAAAGAAGTTAGTAAAAAAGTTACACTGAATTTCCTAACGCTTTGCAATGTGCTTCCACCAAAACTAAGGGTCTGGAAACCAAGAGCAGAGCCCACATGTTTTGCCTGATCCCAAGACTAAAGCAGAGAGCCAGCTCTGCTCTCCAGGGCCAGCCAGGCATGAGCAGCCCTGCTCGTCAGCATCAGAGACCCAGGGGATGCAGAGTCTTGCCAATAAGGTTCTTTTACTTGTTTAAGCCACCTCTGAATCCCCTGAGAAGGGGAACAATGTGGGGAAGAACATTCCCCCCTAAGCCCCCCTGAAATAAAATATCAATGAAACAATAATGCAGTCAAAAAAACACCAGCCTGCTGGGTTTCTATTAAAAAAAAATTCCATAAACTTCACAACAAAAAAGAAAAACCCAAAGGAAACTAGCCAGCGGTTTGGGTCTGGAAACTGATTCACTTCTTAAATGTTCAAAGTCCAACAAGGAGCAGGCAGCAGGGATGCCACAAGGAAAAAAGTGCTCGTGAGATGCAGCTTCCTGAGGCAGCAGTGAGTGTGTGGGACCAGGGACCCCACAGCCAGTGACCACCTCGGGTGCTGCCTAGGGACTGCTGGGCACTGCTTGGGCTGGAAGCACAGCAGGAGCTCTGCACGGGATCTACAAACAGGAACAGACTGCTCCTTCCTCCCTCCATGTCTGCTCCACGTCCCCCAGCTGTGCTGCACAAGGTGCATGACCAGGACTACCTACTCAAAACCAGGGGCAGGAGAGCTAAAAAGCCACACAAAGATCAGAATCTGTGGAGGGACTAACGTGGAGACAAGGAGGAAATACCCTATGGGACACAGTTATCAGAAATGCAAGCAGTGATGTGCCAAGCCACTGGAGAGAAGCCAAAGACATGCCCAGCTTGGCCACAGTGATGTGATGGAGCAGGTTATGCCTCTGCCAGCCTGGGAAGAAGAGACCAGTGCTCTCAAAAGCTCAACTGCTTCTCCTCCTGCTTTGCTGGGAAGATATTCCTCCCTCTGTCCCACTGATTTCGTGACATGCCGAGCTGCCAGTGCCTCGGAGCAGCCAACCCTGGCCAATGGAGGCCAGGAGAATGCCCTGGGATCCCAACTGCTCTGACAGTGACTGCCATTGTTTCTCATGGGAACAGAAGCAAAGCAGCAAAATGAGCTGGGTTTTAGCCTCTTTCCTGGCTTATGCTTGCTCCTTTCAAGTCCTGGTTGGATCTGATTTCCTGAGGGGCTTTGTTGGCCCCTGGGGAGCAGCCAGAGCCTCGGCTCTGCAGGGCCATCCACAGAGAGGCAGAACATCCACAGAGAGGCAGAACAGCCCCTGCTGCCCTCACCCTGACCTGAGCACACAGTCAGGCCAGGCCTGGCTCTCTGGCACTGCCCCAGGGAGAAAGACAAACAGTTCTGTCCTTCCTGCAGACATGTGGCACCCAAGGAACAGGGCAGGATGCTCAGCAGCCTGCAAGCCAGTGCCAAACCTACCCAGGCTGAATGAAGAAGAGATCACCATTAAAAAAACCTAGCAAGTGTGAAAGAGCTTTTGTTCTAGACAGTCTCAAAAGGTCCAACACTTTCCCCCTGCATTAAACCAAACCAAGGTGTTGTCTGTATCCCCTTTTTACCCTAATTCAAATTTAATTCCCTTTGAAGGGAAATGGTAGAAAAGATGCATATCCTATATGTGGTCTGTCCAAACACAGAAAGAAGCCTCTTGACTCCAAGAGAGAAACCATCAAAACAGAGTAAGCAACTGTATAGTTTTACCACACTGCTGAGCACCCTCCCCATGCAGCATCCTTAGCTAGAAGGGTAAAAAAAAAAAAGCTAAATCAAGGCCCTTTCATTCCGTGTTTCTCATTCTGCCAGATTCCCTTTTCCAGCAGCTCATCTGCATGCATTCTGGCCACAGAGACCACAGTTAATGTTTGTTTTTTTTCTCCTTTAAAAGAGGCTTTACAATAACTAAGAATTTGAACAATGTGATCAGTTACAAGTCTTTCCTTGCTGAGCAGTGAGTGTGTGCCTGAACACACACCCACATGTGCCAGAAGGGAGCCAGGTCCTGGAGAGGGCATGGCTGCTGAGTGCTGCCACAGAACACTGGCAAAAGAGGAATGGGCACCACACAGAAATAGCTTATCAGCTGAGGGGCTCTGTACAGGGAGGGCTGCAAGCACAGCCTGCTGCTGGCCCACAGCCCGGGGCTGCCCAGATCCTCTGGATTCTGGAAATTCAGCTGCCAGGAGAAATCTCCAAGTGGGAGCTGAAAGGGATGGACATCTCTGCCACACACTGCAAGGAAAAGTGTCAAACAACTGCAGAAACCAAACCCAAAGAAGAGCAATTGAAAGATAACCAGAGAACAGTTTGAAGCCTTGTCAGAAGAGTTCACTCACCACAGAGCAGGTCAGAACAGCTGCTGTGGCTAATGCAGCAGCAAACAGCCCTTCTACCCTTGAAGGCAGAGACAGTAGCTTCTCCCCAGCCCCAAAAGGAACCAGCACAGGCACAGATCTCTGCTGACAAGATAAGAAAGGCCAAGCAACACCAAATCCCTTACTGGCCCAGGCCAAGAGAGGCAATTGACATCACCACCTCAATAGAGAGACCACTGCAGTCAACTGCAACCAGCTCTGGCCCAGGGAAGGGCTGTCAGACAAGATTCTTTTCACAGTCCAAGAAGGGCAGTTCCCTTCCTGAGCCAATGAAACAAGGAAAAAAAAAAGAAAAAAGAAAGAGGCTTTGTATTCCAAGCTCCAACAGGACTATTTGCTGAATCAGTCCAGCAAACACAGATTATACTCCTGGAATAGTGAGTAGAAGCCTCCTCCAGGTAAAATCTATAAGCTCTAAAGTGCTCCTGCTAATGCTAGTTGATGAACACCCCCTTCCATGCCCAGCAGTGGAAGGGCTGCTGCAGTCAGTGGTGTGATGAGCACTCACATTTAACCGTTCACCAACTCTCAGCTGGATTGCAGTAGAGTTTTCTGAAATGCACTTTTGGGAAGTATTTCCTATGAGAAGATGTTGTTTGGGGATGTGAGGATAGGAAGGTGAAGTGTACACCACAGCATACCTTGTTCAGTAAAACCATTGCCTTGGGAGGTGATGTTCCCTTGCAGAGTCAATGGAATAAAGCATCCTGCAAGTGGCCATGTCACCATGTCCCCAACAAGCAGCTC
The DNA here is from genome assembly GCF_037042795.1 of Molothrus aeneus. Lineage (NCBI taxonomy): Eukaryota > Metazoa > Chordata > Aves > Passeriformes > Icteridae > Molothrus > Molothrus aeneus. The sequence goes on along the minus strand of NC_089664.1, from coordinate 5,571,074 downwards.
TGGGTTTGGTTAGAATGGTTTCCCCCACCCCCAGTGGTTTGAAGAGTTCACAGTGGTATAACCCAATGTTTTGGGGAGACAGAAACTGAGACGTCCCCTGCTGCAAGTGAATGGGTGGAATGAGGGATGCAGATGAGCAACATCCTCTGGGACTAGCCCAAGGAAAAGTCCCACAGACACCTTGTGTCTGAGCAGGAACAGGGGAAGGCATGCACTGGAAGGACCAGGAAGCAGAGAAGGACAATGCAATGCAGGGAAAGTGCATGTTCTGGAGTGGTCTCGGAGTAGTTCTGCAGTGCAAACATACGGGGAGGGGTGTGGAGAAATCCCTTCTGGAATGCTGCATGAAGAGAGGTAAAGGTTGGCATCCAGGTGGCAGCAGACTGGGTAGGGGGCCTGTGTCCAGCAGCTCTACCCTGTTCTTCACATTTAGTGGGTTTCAATCACCACTGGCTCGTAAACTCCAGATGAGACCCTGGGGAGGCAGAGGGGGAGAGAGGCTGGTTATTTTCCAGTCATTTTAGCAACCAAGTTGTGGTTCAGAGCTCTCCACTCTCAAACACCATCTTCTAAACCCACTCAGAACACTGCCAGTAACAAGTCAGCCTTGTGGGAAGTCAGTCCTTGGAATACAGAGGGGACAAAGAGGTGGCAAGCCAGCAACAGAGCCCTGGAGAGAGCTGGGTGTGACACACAAACCCTGCTGTACAGGACACAGCAGAGGGGGAGTATCCCACCCACAACAAAGCCAGCCTGCCTGGCTTTGCTGTGCTCCCAGTTTTGTTTCCAGCTTGATACATCTTTGCATTACCATTACTGCTCTTTTTAATTCAATGAAAAGATGCAACAAAGCCTCAAACACAACTGGCCCAGAGCTGTCCTAAGAGCTACAGTGACAAGAAAAAGTTTTACTGCTTCAGAAGGCGTTAATGAGAGAACAACCCCTCGGTGGTTATGGAAGAGGCAGGAGAAGGGACAATAAGAGGCAGGAGAAGGGACAATAAGAGGCAGGGAGAAGGGACAATAAACGCTGCTCTGCTGCAGTTTTGCTGCAGGCCAGCAGGAGGCAAAGCTCCCTCCTTCAGAAACAAACGGGAACCAGCCTCTACCATTTTGTCCTTTCACTCCTCTCACTTCTGTTCCTGGGTCTAGCAACCAGGATCCCATTGTCCCTCTGAGCTCCTGCTGAGAAGTGCACTCATACTCGAGTGCAGCTGCAGCCTGCCACCAAAGGCATCCCAGGGCTGTTAATGTGGGAATGAAGTCACCATGTAGCACATGATGTTTAGAAATCTCTCCTGTAGCAAAAAGTGGAAGTTTCCTAGGTACAGAGCCCACCAATCTCTCTGGGGCCCCTCTGGCTGCCAGCTTTTTGGGAAACCTACCTGTTTCCCAGCTGAATACCACTCAGAGTAGTTGTTCCGTCTCTGCTCACAAACAACCTCAGGTTACTGTCTGCAGATAGAAAAGGAAGACAGACATCAAAATCCAGAACTGCTGAGGCTGCCAGGAACTCCCCTCCCAGACACACAATCAGCACAGAGCAAGTGTGTCTCAGCAGATGCATATCCACACTTTCTGGTGGTTTTCCCACAGTCATGGAGCCCCTGGGAACCCTTTCCTTGCTCCAAAGGGAAGCCTCCACAACACGCAGCTTTGGAAGAATAAAGGCAGAGATATTAATTCAGTCATTCACCTCCAGCTGCCTCTTTTAAAGCAATTCCATTGATGCAAGTCCTTGGTCACCTAATACACACCTGAACAGATAAGATGTGGGGCCTCACACTGCTTTGGTAGAGTCACTGGAGGAGAAACTCAGCCTGTTCTGCTGGGGAGAGGCAGCTGCATCCAGTCTGATTCTAACCCACACTGAGTGAGGTATAACTCCCCACATGATAAGAGTGCTGCCATGTGCAACAATTTAAGGTGATTAATGGTAAATTAATGAAGCACAGATAACAAGCTAAGCTCAAGTCTAAAACTTAACAGAAAACCTCAGATAGAAAAAAAATCAGATTAGAGGTCAATTTCTATGCTAAAGTGGAAAATGAAACTGAAAACAAAAGCAGTTACATTATTAGTTTTCTCCTAGCAGATGCTGTGAGTGCAATGGAGAAAACTCCTTCTTAAGCTCCCCAAGAGACCTGATCACCAGCACATGGTAACCCATGTTTCTGTAGAGATGTGCTGCTTCCCTCCAGTTGTGCTCTCCTCTTCTGATAAATACCCTTGGCCTGACCCTGGACAAAGGCCACTGGAGCTGTGCAGACAGCTGATCTCCACTGCATTGAGAATCAGTGTCTTTCCTCTCTCTCCCTGCATGTTTGAGCTTCAATCTCAATCTCTGCTGTCATGTGTGGAACAACAGCAAGTGCTATCTGTAAATACATGTGCAGCTCTCAAACCCACATGGTTTATCTACCACAGAAACACCCAGCAAGCACTGAAAGCAAACAGCTGTCAAAGGAGAAGAGAGCCCATGGCAGATGAGATCTGACTGTAAACACTTGGCAGCCCTGCAAAAGGAACAACCCAGACATCCCCTCTGAGGCTTCTCCTCTCACCTTCAGTATTGCTGACATCTGTGAAGTCCTGACTCTGCATTATTTTCTCCACTATATCATCAGCATCGATCCTGGTGTCATCCACTCGGGTTGGGTGACTCTCCATTGAATCCTTTTTCCTCCTGGCAAGAGGAAATCCAGGACAAACTTACTCAGCTTCTCAAGACACAGACATCTACATACTGCCCTGCATTTCTTGGCCACAGCCTCCTCCTCAGTGGCCACAATCTGTTCCACTGGTGCCTGAAGACAAAGGAGCAGGTTCTGTCTTCTCCTTCCCAGAGAAAAGTCTTTGCTCCACTGTTACTCACCGGGAGGGTCTGTCCAGCAGCAGGGGTGGTCTGGGGGGCCGAGGAGGCTTCTCCAGTTTGTGCTCCCTCTCCCCCTCAGGGTACTCCACGGTCATGCTGAGCCCCCCGGAGGCGCTGCTGCTGGTGGACGTGTTGCGGCGGTGGGTCAGGTCGGACATGCTGGAGGAGCGCGAGTGCTCCGTGCTGTAACCTGCCAACACAGGGGCCACAGAGCTCAGCTGCTGCTGCTCCCACTCCTGGCAGCACAGACAACAGCCAGGGCAGCTCCACAGCAGCACTTCTGCTCCTGCACACAGAGGTTTAGACATCTGTGGGCTCATTGGCAGAGACGGAGCAGGAGGCTGGTATTACACAGCTGGGGTGAGTATTACAGAGCTGGTATTACAGAGAGAGATGGCTGCAAATCACTCTCACAAGGGCTTGCTGCAGGAAGGAAAAGGGAAAAAGGGATGGCAGAGCTGTGTGGATCAGTGGTTACCAGAGATCTTGGACTGCTGGCTGGCATAGCTCGAGTTCCGTGAGTGCCCTGAGTGGAAAACTTCCTCTGGGCTGGACAGGTTCTGATCTGACTCCTCTGGGACACCTGCCAAGGAAAAGAGGACACTGCTTACACCACAACCACTGGTCACTGGGAGGGAAGACTGATCTTGGAATGACAGATCAAGGAAAGGGCAGTCTACTGGCCAGAGCCCTGTGTAAAGGCCAGCACAGGGCTCAGAAACACCCAGGGAGTAGGGAAGACCACAGTGAACTCTGTCAAGTTTATCACTATTTCTATCCAACACGTGAATTTACAAACATCTCTGGGGGCTTGTAGCATCTAGAAGGACAAGCAGTGTCTGAAACTATCACAGTTAAAAGCATCAAGCTAAGTAAGCATCACATGGCCACTGGCAGTAAAGTATTTCAACCTCTGTTTGGGTGCTTCTGTTACCACCTTACCCTTTCTATTACTTCTGAGAGAGCCTGTACCATTTAAATAATCTCTGATTTTGATACAGACACTTCAGCATAACCCCTGCTCCTTTGCCCTGCTTGTCTCTCTTGCAGGAAGCTTATCCAGAAGTGCACAAATGTAACACATTAGCCAGCTTTTTAAGAACACCACTTGCACCACGTGCTCTGTCAAATGAGGGGATGAGACTCCAGTGCTATTTTGGTGCAGTGTATCTGCCTGCACATTTGGAATGTGCTGGGAAGGAAAAAAACTGATGTGAAAATGCAGTGCCCTTGAAAACAGGCTCATACAGAAGGCAAAGAACTGCATCAGCAGCTGGAACAAGGCCACTAGACCTTAAACCAACCTCTAAAACCTTCAGAGGAACTTTTCTAGAAGATAAGTCTGAGCAACAGAATAGCTGAGTGCAGAACAATGGTAAGTATCATTGCACACAGTGGAAAGCAGGGATCAGTGCAGTTCATGAATTATTAAATCCCCAGCAAAAAGAACAAATTGCTTTATCTCCACTAACAGAAATCTATGCACGTGGCAAATAGTCAACCTTCCTCTCCTCAGTCACACTCAGATGGCTTTGTTATTCTCAATATTCTGAATGAGCAATGGGGGGTTGAGGATGGGTGTGGGAAAACATGAAAGATTAAAGAGTTTCTGTGCTTGCAACTGCTGGGAAAAACAAAGGAGTGTCCAGGCAGAGCCAGGCATGGCATGGCTGCAGGGTGGGCATTCAGACCTGAGCTGAGGATGGCAGTTCTTGGCTTGGCCTGGCGCAGGGAGCCAATTGTGGAGGAGCTGCTGCTGCTGGTGGTTCCCTCGCCCTTGCAGGTCAGCTGCAGAGTGGAGTCCTGCCCTGGGATGGTGATGGACTTGGCAGTGGAAGGAGGCCTGGAATCAGAAGGGAAGGAGGTTACAGACTGCCAGGCAGGGAGCAGGCATCATTCTGTCCATCCCACCCTTGTCAGCAGGGGGAAGCTGGCAGCCCTCTGACCACCAGCTCAAATGGGATGTTGGGTTTTGTTTTCTCACATGCAAGACTGGTGTCATCCCTACCTGGCACTGCATTACAAGAAAAAACAATTTTTTGAGGTAAATTAAGGCAAAAAGGGGCCATTCATTCATTACACAGGCTCAGAACTTGCACTGTCCTCCAGGACTCCATCCAGAGCTGCCCTTTCAGCCCCAGCATGTGTCCACTGCCCAGCTGGCTTCACAAACAGGAACCAGTTTGCTGCTGTCCCACTCTCAAGTCCAGCTTCCTTTCTCTTACACCTCTTTGGCCAAAATGAAACCTTTTATCCCAGCAACCCTGTCCCCTTATGAGAGCACTTTTACAACAATCAAATAACCTTTCCCTTTTTTAACTGGCTATTAAACTCCTTTTCAGTGAAACTAAAGTGTTTTTCCAGCTGTCAGAATTATTTTTCTGGTTATTCTGTGAGCCTGCAACATCCCTTTGTAAATGCTGACTGCAGGGCAGATCTGTGAGTGCCTGGAGCCCCCTCCCTTCCTCCAGAAGTGCTTTTGGGTGGAAGCCACAGCATGTGCAGCGTGGCAAAGTGAATATTCCTGTTGGAGCCCTAACCTCTCTGCAGCCTGAAGTCTGAACTGGAACTAAAGAATCATATTATGGATTTTAAGTGAGGAGTGAGAAATAAAATCTTTTGTCTCACTCAGAGCTCTGAGGGAAGACGTTACATGAGAGGGGATCTTTGCGGTATTTTGGAAGGCAGAATATTTAATGTGGGCAGCTGAAGGGCTATAAAGCTTTCAGGAAACTCACAGCATGCCTTCACCAGGAAAAAACCTCCCTAATCACCTTATCAGTGATTTGCATGCACCCAGGTGCTTTGGGGACTTGGCTTCACAGGTTTTTAAGGCTTTTACAACCTTAAGCAAGCAAACTGCTCCTGCAGCAGCTGTGGGAGCAGCCCCTTGGTCTGTCAGCTCAGCTGCTCTGCCCCTTTCAACAACCCCAGCAGGAGAAGGTTCATGGAGTGCTGCAGAAAATCAGTGCTTGGAAGTGATTTCCCAGCATAGTTTAATTCCTGCCTAACCCTCTAATGAGTGTCATTTACCAGAAGCTCTACTGATCAAGGACTATTCCACATGCAAAGTTTCTATTTTTAGATATTTGCACATCATCAACATAAAAGGGAAAAGTGGGAATGACTGCAAAAATCCTTCAAGAAAATTAGGTTTGACTTTCAGACTGAACCTACTTACATTAAATGGATATTTATATCCTATTCTGTGCAATTTTCAGGCATTCTAAGGGTGGGACTTGCTTCCATTGCAAAGGAGCAACAGGTATTTTTGTAAAATATTACTACCAGACATCCCAGTACCCTAGATTTAGAACATCTGTTACTGCTATAAAGTTATGGTTTAAGATACTCAAAACTTCTACATTACACTTTCTTCTGAAGCAGAAATTCTTCAGAATCAGATGACACTGATGTTGGGTTCAAAAGTGTGAAAAAATACTGCAGCACTATGAAAAGCCACTCACAAAACAAACCTAGCAAAAATAACGCAGCATTTTAAAAAAGAATTTGAGCTAATTTATGCACTCCAAGCCAGCTCCTAAAATTAGATCTACAAGAATTGGCCTCAAGGTAAAGCTTTCTTCTCTCATTCTGTTGGGAGGCAACATGAAATATTCCTTTGGGCACATGGCAGCCCTGCTGTGCAGTCACACACCTTCCAGCACACCCAGCAGGGCTGGGACTGTGATGCTGCACTGTGGTGTGAGATCAGGATATTTATTGATTCACCAACAATTCTTTAAGCAGCAAAACTGCTCCCCAGCCTAACTGTCCTTATTCTTTCCTATCATTATGCATAAAAAAACCCCCACATTACGGCAATTTCTCTGCTAATTAATACAAATTGTGAGCCCTGTAGGAAAAAAAATTAAAATGATTCAGCTTTGAAGTATTTTTGTTGCTGTTTCAATCTGAGATCTTTATCCCCCATGGTATGTGCTGAAGCGTGTCCACTTCCAAGACTGTTTTCTTTATTGACCTTTCTCCTCTTGGAGGTCAGTGAAACCAAGCCCAGAGCCATGAGAAATTCCATCCTTCAAGCAAAACATGAAGTTTGTAATCAAAATCTACTGGTTTCTAAAACCTAAGTTGCACCAGCAGGGAAAATACTGTGCACAGCAATAATCAGAGCTGGGAAAGCCAGAGCAGAGAACAAAACCAATTAACAGCACTGGCTGGCTGTGCTTTTCTGGATGATTCAACCAGTTTTACTGTACTTCCCAATATCAAGGGCATCTTTTCCCCTCCCTTCATCAATTCTAGTGTCTGCCCAGAACAGGGTACAGCCAGGAACTCACGTTTTGAAGCAGGGGTCCCCAGAGAGCAGGGACATTCCAATCGTGACCTGGAGAGGGGACACAAGGCACATCATCAGCCATGCTGCACTGAGCTCCTCACTTCACAACACCCAGGAGCTCAAGGGCTAGGTGTAAAGATCAGCCAGATCTAGCTCCTTTCCCAGGGAAATCAGCTTCAGGGATTTAGCAAAGTATTCCCCTCCCTGCCCCAAATCCCTGCATCAGTCACTCCAAGTGGCAGCAGCTCAGCAGGACACCAGCTGGGTCATGCTGACAGTGCCTTGTAACATTTCCCTCCCTCCTGCTCCTGGATTTTTTTGTCAAGGGTCACTGCTTGGCCAAATCAATGCCAAATTATCAAAAGGCAACTCTGATAATGGGAAGCTTCCCAAGTCAGTCTAGCAGCACAAAAGCAAAATCCTGTCTCTGTACATAACAGGACGTTCTGCCAGACTGGCACTGTGCTGTGATCTCCCCAAAGCCCTAAGCAGGGTTTCTGCTGTGTAGGTTCTAGCTGTTGTACCTTTAGGATGGAGTTGTCCTGTCGGGTGTTCTTAGTATCATATCCTTCCAGCAAGCAGCAACGGACAGTGGATCCAGAGCCTGCAAATTCTGCCAGATTTAGATCAGCAAAGCCCAGCTGCAGCCAAGAAAACAATGGAGGGGAAGGTGAGAAAACAGACATTACTCCATAAAGGGATACACAGTGTCTCACAGACCAAAGGGAGAGAACAGGAGCCAGGACACAGAGTGGTGGCTGTGAAGATTCCCTGTTCTTGAGGATGGACAGGGTCACATTCCTAACCCCAAGCTAGATGGACACTTGGAGGCCTTCAGGAGGCCAAGCCCACATGGAGGAAGGGTGTACAGTAGTGCTGGTGGCCCGGACAGTGTTAACCAGCCTGCAGCCATTGCATAACCAAGGACATGGAAGGCACCAGGTCAACAATGTGGAAAAAACAGAATCACACACACACAAACATAATAAGGCACTCTTTGTATCGGACCATCCCAGAATGCAGTGGAGCATGTGAACCAGGAGATGAAAGGATATTGTTACAGGGGAAAGTGACACCATCCTGACAAAAACAACAGACTACGGGCACGGGGAGCTGGAGGCCCAGAGCCATGTGGCACTCACTGCCTGTGCCTCACCCCTCAGAGGCAGCTGCTGGGCTGGGCAGCTCCTCCTCAACACTGCTCAGGTTTAACCAGCAAGGAGTTGGTTTGACACGCAGAAGGGAAGAGAAATACTTGGAGAGATTTAGTTGTGAGCTCTCTAAACCTTCTCTAACAAATGGGAAGCAAACAGGGAAGGTGACAAAGCTGAAGATCACACGCATTTTTTAAAAGGGCACCGATCCCTCCAGAGTAAATACACACACAATGAAGAGCACCTTTGTTTTCCTGCCCTAATCCCTGGTATATTAACACAGTGTTTCAAAGAAAAAGTTACAGCTTGTTTTATGCACAGCTTTATGAACAGCAGGCAGTTGTGTCCCATCTCATGTGATCAGCAGGACATGCTGTACTCTGTAGGTGGCCAAAGCATCCAGGCGTGGAGCATCTGCGCCACAGCAGCGGCAGCAGGGCAGCTCCCAGGGGAGCAGGGAACACAGGTGGAGCAGCAGCAGCAGGTCCTTCTGTCCTTCTGGGCTCTGCAGCACATCCCTTCTGCCCTGCTGCTGACAGCTGAGCAGAGAGCCCCAACAGTAGCACCATCCTATGGAATTGTGGGGCCCTGTCAGCTGAGGAAGCTAATGGAGAGTCCCAGCACAAAACAGTCACTGCCAGAGGAACCCTGGCTCCCACTGTTCCAAGTCAAGAATCACAGTCTGATCAAGATATATGATTGAGGGGGAAACAGCAGCAAGATTAATGTAGCTGCTTTCTTCATCCCATCCTCAAAGGGCAACTTCTGATGGCTAATGAACAAAAAAAAGTGGGATAGAGAGGGAACCTTTTATCAGGAAAAAAAAAATAACCTTTTTTCCTCTCTTCTCACTTCTTAAGAATTCCTTTAATGCAAGTGTTTCTTCAGCCCTTGCTGCAGAAATTTCTCTGTCTCTTCTAGCCAAGGGCTATGCTGTTTGCTAATTATTCACCAATAAGGAAAAAAAATATCTCAGAGATAAACAAGACAGAGGAAAGCCACAGAGGGAGATGCAATCCATCACTGTGACAAAGACACAGCACCACCACACCAGGAGAACAGCATGGCACAGGGGTGGCCCAGACCTAGATCCCTCTTCCTCCAGCACAGCACTAAATTCTGAGAGGAGACCAACACTGGAGCACAGAGTGTGGGAGAACCCTCCAGCAGCCCACAGTGTGCTGAGGTCAGAAGCTCTTTCAGGAAGCAGACTCCCAGTATATAGAGGAAAGATCCCTTAACAAAAGGATGTTTTCAGATATAACCTTCCAGAATCGTTTCCTCAGTTTTCCAGCCAGCTGATGGTGTTTCTCCCAGCTCAGGGAAAGAGTTTCTGCTTTATCAGTCCTTCCTGTCGCCTTCCGCCCTGTCACCCCTGACACTGAGGTGGCATTCACGTCAAACCCCAAGGTGTGCAAGGCACTGGAAACTGCCTGGAGCACAAACAGCCCCATCACCCTCACTCCCTGCTCATGGGCATGAGGTATGCCAGGTACAGAGGGCATTCACAAGTTTCATCTTCCTCTACATCTGCTGCTGTGACTGGAGGAGTTCTCAGCTGAATTAGGATAGTTTAAAAAGGTGGTGACTCGTGGTGTAAAATGAGAAAATAGCTGCATAGACATCTACCACAGACTTCTGCTAGAAACATTAGGAAGCCCAAATCAGTTCTGTCATGAGAACCTGCCTAGAACAAGCCTGGTCCACTGGGCAAGACTGCAATCGCTCTTGTCTGGTGTGACATCGCTCATTTCTGAGCTGCTTCAGATCATCTTCTCAGAGAACACATCTGTCTTTTTCACCAAGCAAGATACCAGCCCAAGAGACAACACGTACTTGAGATTTGGTCTCCAGCTCTGGGCTGGAGGAAGTCAGTCTCTGTTAAATGCCACTAAACACAATTGAAGACTGAGCAAAAAGGAAGTAGGTTAGAACATGACCTGAATAAGGTCTCCAGGTTAACTCCACCACAGAAACGTGCCTTCAGGCCTCCTTTAATTCTGCCTTCCCAAATCCTACAGAAAGCTTCAGGATGGACATTGCAGGAGGCAAAGGCTGATGCATTTGCTATACCTCTTCTTCCAGCTATGCTGCTCTCCCTGGACATGCAGCCCTGCAGAATGAATAACCTTCCCACAGTGTGAATTCAGTGAAAAAGAGACTGATGGCCCTAGAGACCATGTCCTAATTAGCAATGAAAAAGGAACAAAGCCATATTGCCTTCTCCCACCCAGCACAGCAGAACACAGGAGCTACTGCAGTAGACCTTTCACATCCAGTTGCCTCCATGGCCTCAGAAAGGATTTTGATGAGAAGGAATTCTTACATGGCTGTGTGTGACCAAAGCATCTGTTTGTTAGAAGCCAGCAGCAGTGACTCATTTTCAAACAAACATCATTTTGGGCACTGTGTGAGCTCAGCTTCTAAGCCAACATTGTCTCTTGATCCAGCACAAGGAGGAGAAGGGGGTGGCCCATTGTCTGTCCCACAGCACAGGCAAGAGAATGCAAGGAAGACAAACCAAGACTAAGATCCCTGCTGATCCATTTGGCTTTTGCCTTGGTGTCTCCTGTGCTCTGGCAGGCAGTGATTTCTGCTGAAGGCTCCTGCCTGCTCTCCTGAGGCAGTGAGGTGCCTGCCCCAGCTGGCTGCCAGCTCTGCAGAACAGAATTGGAGCCTGTTTCTTTATTAGAGACATGCTGCCAGAAGCCAGAGAGTTCAGATGTGACTCAGAACTTCCCCAAAGTTTGAGGACATGCAGATCATCTCTCCAACCCCCATGTCAAATCCATATCCAGTGCAATCTGGATCCTGTCCCAGCAAGTCGAGTTTTTTGGGAAATCTCTTAACTCAGACTCAAACTAAGAACTAATGAACATCTCTCCAGATTGGTCCACTCAGCAGCCACTGGTTTCTAATGGCTGTAAAGCACAAGCAGGAGACAAGACCATCTTCACTCTGTTATATTTGCCCTTTCTATGCTCTTACCTTTGAGTAGGTTTTTCCGCCCTTCAGCTCCTATATTGGGAAACAAAACAAAACAGGAAAAGCAGCTATTATATGTGCTGGGGCAACAGGGGGAAAGTCATTACTCAGTCCTGGAATCTTCTCTCAGGATTCACAAGCCTCTCTCTCAAGGGTTACCACCACCTTGGTCATTCCCATCCTCCACCAAGGACTCTTCTTGGAGAGAGAGGCTCTATTCCAGCATATCCTGTCCCAAACAATCTTTCCTTCCCACCACAGTCCACACAATTTTTCTTGCTGCCAAAAAGCAGCCAGTGACCAGCTGCCAGTACAGCACTGGTGGTGCTCCCTGCCAGAAGCAAAGCTGGGTGCTCACCTTGCGGACAGACACTCGGCAGATGCAGGGGTCCAGGAGCCCTGTGGCAGGGTTGGCACTCATTTTACACACAAAGGTGAATTTCTTTTTCCAGCGGACACAATTTTCCTGAACTTCCTCTCTGTGAGAATGGAAAAAAAAAAAATCAAATAAAGGTACAAAGCCAAATCAAGACCAGCTATTAGGTATCTTTTTTAATGACTGGCATCCTAGCCCGTAAAGATCCTCTGCAGCAGCTTGCTTCACCTGAAACTGAACCACACAAAGGTGTTAGGTTCGCATCAAACTTTTCACTAGTCAATACAGGTAAAATCCACCCAGGTTACAGAAATACTAATCATCTCATCAACAGAATTTGCCTTCAAAACTCTCCCAAGCTCTGACATTTCCTGCTCAGCCGGTTTAGCTCATTCTCTGTCCAGCCTGCATGGAGCAAATCTCCACACCTGAACTGGGCTGAAGGTTCACAAGCTTATCTCCCTCCAGCATGTCTGTTTGTACAGCCTCTGCACAGCAAAGTGCTCTGTGTCCTGGATGGCCTGTCCTTCCCTGCTCCTCGGGCTGGCACTAAGCCAGTGAGGATGGCCAGCTTAAAGGAGGACAAAAACACATGTGGAAATGCTCCTGGTGCAAGCAGACAGGGTCACACCAAGCAAACATTGCTTCAAATCCTGCAGGGGCTTAGCCAGGGGAGAGGTGGTTTTGCTTGCACAGCTTCTGAGCAGACCATCCTGATCTCCAGGCTGAGTGGAGAACACATGGCTCTGGCACAGCCTGAGCCTGCAGGAAGAAGAGAAGAAGCATTCCTGAGTGCAGGAATCACTTCAGCTACAGCTCTGGCTTCCACACAGCCCTCAGGGGAAGCTGGATTTTACCTTTCCAAGGAAGCTGATTCAAAGGAACCTGGAAACAAGGTGTGTGGGTCCTTCCACAGGGCTCTAGTTTCCTTTCCTACTGAGCCTCTACAGGCTCAGAGCTTGGCCCTCAGCCAGTCCAGTTCTCAAGTGATGAGGCCAGGGGAGGAAGGGAAGGCACTGCTGACAGCTGTGAGCAAGCAAGTCTGACTCTTATCTCTCCTCCTAGCACAGGACAAAGGTGCAAGGGCAGCTGATAAACTGTTTGCTTTAGCAGGGAAAGGGAGGCTTCCCACCATCTGACCCAGGCCAAAGGGACTGGTGGCAAAGGGGAGAGTGATCAGCCTTGGTAGTGTCTCCACTCTTCCTGGGAAGGAAGGGGAAGAAGCTGTGGCTCACATTCCCTTAGGGCAACCTCGAGGTGAGCCCAAGGGGACAGAGCCAGGGACTCAATCCTGAGCCAGGAGGTCCCTGCTGGTCCTCCAAGATGTTCTGTGGGACCAAATGTGCCAAGCAAGGGAGACACAGAGAACAGAAAAGGAGTAACTGACAAAAACCTGAAATCTGTAATCCTCTGTAATGCAGATAAAGGCTGATCATCCCTGTTTAAAACAAGAGAAAACAGAAAGCAACAATTCCTTTAAGGTAGAGAACTTAAATCCCTTCCAGACAGAACTCAGGCTCACTACTGAAGTCAGTAAAAAGTGAGACATCTAAGTGCCAAAAATACCTTTGAATCCGGGATTATTAATTCAAGATGAGATCTGGTTCTCATTACTTCACCCAACTCACCCCAGCTCTCTCAGACAGGAGGAAGAAACACATCCAGAGGGATTAAAAAGGTTTTGTCTGTAATAAAATATTCACCATGCCAGCCAAATTAAGCATGCTACATTTCAAATATGGGTGCCTTAAACCTGCCTCAATAATAAGCATCTTAAATGGCCTAAAGGAAGGAAAAACTCAAGATACAGATGAGAAAAGGTATGCAACAGAATGGAAAACCACCTGTGAACACAAGGCAGGTACAGGGGGATTGCAGGAAACACTGAATATTTTAGGAGCATTAGTCACCTTTGGAAAGGAACTGCTCTTTTCTAGAAAGCAAAGCTAATGCTAAAGCTACCACTGACACCAGAGCTCCAAGGGATTGCTGGGAGGCAGCTACAAGTGAGAGCTGTTCAGTCAGCCAGCAGCACACTGGAGCACACCCTGCTCCCAGCCCTGACCAGACAAGAGCATTCATGGGATGCTCCCTCCAGCTCCCAGAGCCCATCCCTGGCTCCCAGAGCTGCAGGAGCCCCAGTGGGATCAAGAGCTGCTCCAGCATGTGAGTTGAGTTTCCTTACTCAGGAGTTCTTGCTCCTTTCTCAATGCAGCCATGATTAAGCATCTGCTGGATGCTGCTAAGTCCAATGAAGGCTAATTACTTCCAAACGTGGTAAAAAGTACTGATTAGCAATCCAGAGCTCCATGGCTAATTTGCCTTTAGCCTAAGCTCCTCTAACAGACATTCTGCTTCTTATTAAGGATGTACATTGGCTTTCCAGAACTGCTGTAGATACCACACAGTGCAGGGGATTAGGAAAAGGATTTGGGGGTGTTATGTTACCCACAGCACTGTGATCATGAACCTCAGCTGCAGGTGCACACACAGCTTAGGGGTTTTGTGCCTTTGGAACAGTCTGCACATGGCAAGAAGGAATTTATAAGACAAAATCCAGAGCTGCTTTCCAGTCACAAGTTTCACAATCATTCAATAATGAATTTCAACCTTTTTTGGTTTTTTTTATTTTAAAGGGTGGGGGCTGGATCTGTGTCATTAGACAAACAAGCAACAGCTCTATTGTTTCAAACTGAACTCTAAAAAATTAGTTCCACATTTCCAAAAGATGGCATGGTGGAGAAGAAATGGGCTTTGCCTACCCACCTCCCTTCAAGTTAGGCTGGTAATTAGAGAACACTAAAAAAGGGACAAAAAAAAAAAAAAAGGAGAACTCAGATGATGAGCAGTTTTGTATATAGCCCTGGAATATTCTCTGATGTACAATTATGAACCCTCATACAGAAACAAAAAATAACACCCAAGAAGCATGGTGAGGGCTGCACTGAGGGAAATTTTCTTTCATCCTAATCACAAGGCAACTAAAAGTAAAGGAGAAATGAACAGCTTAAAACCAGAAGTGTCTAATTTTAAGTGTCACTCTGTATTTGGAGAACCAGAAATAGTTCACACCAATGCCAGGTCTAGGTGCCAATTTAACGGGTCTTCAGAAGTTTTATTTAAAAAAGCTGCCTGTATCATTTTGCAAAAAGACTCCCAGAAGGTTGAATGCCTGCCAAACTAAGCTTTGCCCTCTTCTGACTTCAGACTTATTCAAAGCTGTGTAATTACTCTTTCCAGACCTAAATATACCTCCTCAGAATAAACCAGTGCAATCCTGTGGCAGCTTTTGTGAAAAGCAGAGTTCTGCAAAGAGCTTTGTGAGGTTTTCTAATCCTGGAGCTGCTCATCTACCTCCAGCTCAAGGAAGAGCTTTTTGCATCCCTCTTTCTACCTCTCAAGAGAAGATTCACCAGGAAAAGAGCAGCTGGAAGATGCTTCACCATAGCATGGTGAGAGTCAAGTGATGGGAATGATGCACAGCAGGGACCCACTGCTCTGCCTGATTTTGGAGAGGCAAACACTCAGGGAAGCCTCCAAGGCCACTCTGGGTTGAGATCTCACACACAGCTCTGGAGACAGGCAGAAAACATACAACAAACAGGCCTTAAAGAAGAGATGTTTTCCAGCTGTGGTGTAAGTGCCATGGACAGACCAGCACTCTGAATGGCTCGCTCTGAATTCAAGCTGGTAAAGCAAACAGTTCTAGAAAAAGGCCACATATTCAACCCATGCTATCTTGGGCTACACTGTGAACCTCTCTCCCACATGAAAACCCAGCTAATGAAACACTAGAGCAGAGATTAAAACTTCTATTTACAGACTCAGAGCTGAGCTGTGGGTATCAACCTTCCAACACACCACCCCCTGAAACACTTTTGTCTTGCTGAAGCATTTAGAAAAGCAGATGTTTCACTCCTGCTTTATGGCAGTTGTCACACATAAGACAGTGTCATAAAAAGGCCACAGCCTTACTGAAAGGGCTGTAGCAACAAAAAAATAGCTTTTAATGTCAAACGTTTCACTAGAGCAATGTGTCTCAGTCTGATGTTTCATGTATGGGGCAAATGTGGGAAAACCTCAGGCTAAATGGGACAGTAGAGATAAGCACACACAAAGAGCTTCTTATTCAGATTTACTCCTCCTCCTTACACAGAGGGGAAGGGTAAGCTTTCCTATTTCTGATGCTCAGTCCACATGCTCACTGTCCCCCTTCTGAGATGTGGATCTATGTCAGAGCCTTCAAGCAGAACTAATCCCCCTCTCAGCAGACCTGTCCTCTGCACCCTCCTCCCTGGTTCACCACTGCAGCAGGAGCAGCAGCATCTTATCTGATAAGGCACAGGAGAGATAATACCATTTTAAAGAGGCTGCCAAGCCAACTCCCAGCTCAGATTCTTTTAAGTGCAGTGAAAAACAGCTCTTCAAGGGGCCCTGACACACACCAGCAGTGTGTCTTTCGGGGAGTAAGGGAACACAATCCCTGCAATGCAGGTACAATCCCCTCAATCACAGAGAAACAAAATATCATGTTACTTGAGCAGACTGCACCTGAAAGGCATCTTCTACACCAATTCTTTACAGAGCTCTGCTTTCATCTGCAGAGACACAGTTAAAACAGTCCCATCTAATCCCCAGCCCTTCCAAAGGCTGAATTAGAGCAGAATCACTGACACTCCCATAGCTTGGAAAAGCCTGGAACAATCCTGCATTTTGCTCCAGAGAAGACAGTTACTATTTTAACTAGGTTATCTAGCGCAAAGCTGCAGGAGACACCTTTGCTAAGTGCAAGGAAAAATCCCTGAAAAGTGTGTTTTGAAATTGACTTTCTAGGATGTTCAGGAACCAGAACACCCCGTTGTTCACAGCACATCAAAATATATCCCATCCTACAAACACAGCAGGTCCTGCCACAAACAATGCCTAATCACTGCCTATAAAACACAGGAATTGCAAAAGTGGGTGAACATACATATGTAATACAAAGCAAGCCCTCATTTAGCCATTAGCTGCTTTAGAGTTACAATCCAGAACCTGCAGCTATCTCCAAATAATGGGCTTAGGACAGGGCACTTCATGGCAGTACACACGTTATTAAAGAAAAATACAGCTCTGAGGCTTTGCCATCCAGATGCCTGGCAAGGAAAAGGAGAAGAATGCACAGTGAGGAGAATGCACTGTGGGCAGCCACCACAGGAACAGGTCACATCAGTGAAGTTTAGGGCTGCCAGCATCTGCTCCATTTTGTTGTCAAGCATAGGTAGGAAAGCAGAAGCAAACACAACGTAGCAATAGGTGCTGGGAAGCTCAGTGGGAACACATGCCAGGAAAATTGAGAAGTGACACACCATATCCCTTGGGGAACATCATTAAAACCAGCTGGATACACAATGTATGCAATCCTAGTCTAACCTGGAGGCTGACATATGCCCTGCAAGTTTACACAGAGGGGTTTTGCCTTCCCTGAGCAGAAGCAGGGCAAGGGCTGCAGGGAACTCCCAACAATAAAGTCACTCTGCAGTGCCTGAGCTTACATCACTGGCCAGAACAACTGCCAGCCCAAGGAGCTGGACGTGTCCCCCTCTGCAAACAACCCTGTATTCTCCAGCTGACAAGTGCTGGTTGTTGTTCAGTAGACATGAGCAGTTATGATGGAAAAATGGCTCAGAGACAGATGATGCAGACTGTGTTACTGAGAGAACTAAGCAAGCCTTTGTCATTTGAAACAAGTCTTATTTGGATGTTTCACTGCAAGTGTTTTAAACAAGGGTTCAGCAGTAAGGTCACTGCATCTACCAAGCTACTCACAAAATTAACTTTTGAACTCCCAGCAAACCCATTCCAATGGCCCAGGGTGAAGAAGGACAGCTACCCTCATCTCTCTTGTGGCATCAGCTTACACTTGTTCAGTTCTTCATTTGCACCAGAGCGGCGATTTGGAAAGGCTCCCTAAATGCTAAACATGTACACCAATGCTTTTAAAATGAGCCAATTGCACAACCCAGCATTTTTGAGGGAGAACAAGGCAAGCTCCAAAACTTCTGCAGGGCTTCACCTGCTGTCTCCCAGCAGGAGATGGACATATATCCACTCCTGCTGCTCACTGGCAGCTGGGGAGGAGTGAACAGGGAAGGAAGAGTAGGGGAAAGTCAGCTCAGGAAACCAGATTCCACTGATGCAGTTAAGAGCACAGGCTGCCTAATCCCTACTTGACTGGACATGAGACAAATACAGGAAAAAGGATTAATGGCAAATGTACAGAAAAAAAAAAAAACCAAAAAAAGCTAATGGAAGAAACTCCAGCCACAACTGAGAAACCAAGCTAAGGAACAGTCAAAGCAGCTTCACTAGGGGACAGGGGACGATGATGACAGCACTGAGTATGTGAAAGGCAGCTGAGGAAAGAACTGGAGCAAAAACAATAAGGCAAACATGAAATAAAAACAGTATTCAAAGAATGATTTAGATATCATCCTTAGGAGTAAGCTGGTATCTAGCAGGCAAGGGATTGACTTTTGATGGTTTTAACCATCTTTATTTCCAGAAAAGCCTATTTCTGAAAAGCACATTTTTGGAACTGTGTGTTACAGCTCCCTCCAAGGCAGTGATCAGTCTTGATGAAGGTCCACCAGCACAAGCCAGGAAGTGATAATTCCTCCTGGAGAATGGGAGTGGCAGTCAGTCAATCACCAGAACAAAACCCTCCAGCATCAGCATCCCTAGTTGTGTATTAACAGCTTCCTTGAAAGTAATTCAGTTATGTCTGCACTCCAGTCACATGAACCCAGACATGTGTCTTTGGAAGTGACAGACATGAAATGCTGCACCTCATGCACTATGTCCCACAGGCAAGAGCTTTCCAGTGCAGCACATCCCATGTACTCCAGATCACTGCACTAGGGAGCCAGGCTCTCCAGTACATTCAGGGCTTCCCAAACCACTGGGAGTTATTCTAGAAAAAATATTTCCAACCACTCCTTGTATCTAAATCTTAAAACTCTTAAGCTCCTCCTAACATGAATTATGTTAAAAATGCTATAAGAAATGAAACAATGGAGGTTATTAAAAAAATCACATGCAGCTGGTGACCAAGTGCTACAGGAAAAGCTGCATAAGGAAACAAAAATTGTGCCAAATGGAGAAAGTAAGTCACAGAAAAATGACCCTTTAGAACTTAAGTTATAGAACAAGTCAGATAAGTTTTGGAAGGGTAAGCAAGGGTGGAACAGGGAGAAAGCATGGAGAAATAATTCTAACAGACTTGGCTTCAAGCAGCAAGGGATGGGTACATGGCAGTTTAAAGATTGGACATGCCCAGCAGAGCCACTCTGCTTTGAGGTATTTGTAATTTACATTCTGTCATCTGGAAGCAAAGAAGAAAAGCTGGACATCAGGAAAACAAATCCAAGAAGGGAGTGTAACAGTAAATGCTATGCAATCTATTGTTACACACTGTGCTAAGGCAGACCAACCCAAAGCAACAAATATCCAAGGACTTCTTGCCACATCTACAGAGCACGAGCTCTTCCTGGTCTGAGGCCAGGGATGTGTGCCAGGAGCAAAAACATCACAAGCAAAGAACTACCAAACTCCTAAGTGTAAAGAAAGGAATAACTGGATAGATGAGTCAGTTACTAAAGCACAAGTCTGTAATAACGTGCGTATTGAATGCTGAAAGACGCATTTGCTTTTTTTGAACTCTCATCATGCACTGAGTCACCCCACAACTCCTACTTCCATTGTTCTGATAGACTCTGTTGGAGCTGGGTTAGCCAAGAATGAGCCATGTGCCAGGCTGCCAAGCCCACCACCAGTGCTCTCCTCCCAGAAGCAAATCCACAAGCATTTAACTTTCAGAAGAAACCAGAGCAGGTCTGCCCAGGTCAGCCACCAGCTCCACACTCAGGGTTTTGTGTGCCAGTGGTCCCAGCCTGGCTCACACACGTTGTTCCTCTTGCTTTGTGCTACCTTGCAGCTCACACCCACCACACTCTGAAGAACTTGTCTAACTCTAAGATCTCATTCCACGACTACAACCACTCAACAATCAAATGTGCATAAAACAGGCATGAGGGCAACTTAACCAAGTTACCTCTTATGAACTCTAACCTACGCCTCCCGTCCAGCCAGCTAGACTCACAGGGACATGAAAAGAACCAAGCTGAGAGAATTCCCTGTTACTGGGGGGTGGAAGGCACAGAAGGAGGGGTGTTCAGGCTCATTACCAACAACTGTATAGTAAACTCCACGAAGTTTGAAACAGGGTGAAGAAAATCCCAACTCTTCCAGGGCCTGTTGGCCCTTTAGACAACCACAATTCAAATTTCCCCTTTGGTTCTAACAGATCGAGGACCTAAAGTTTCAGAAGGTCCAAAACACTTCAGAAAAACTCTGAAGTTTGCTCTGTACAGATGCTTACAAGATTAAGGTAGAATACAGTAAATTTCTGAGCCAATACGTGTTTCTGTATCACAGTGCGGCTTTTCTCGAAAGCCTTTTCACTTTTGGCAGAGCACAGATGTAAAATGAAGATTTGCTGATTATCCATTGCTGGTGTATATTTATAAACTTTCTTCATCCCCTAAGTGTTAGCTGTCATTCTGAGAGATTCCAGATTTGGATTTTGCTGACTAAATTTAAACTCTCAGTGAAGAAAGACAGCAATGTAAACTCCACCAAGGAGAACTCTGATAATGTGCCCACCTCACAGGGCACAAGACATGGCTACAAGTCTGTATTTTAAGAAAGCTAGCTTTGAACACAAGATGCTCTTATGAAGAAAAAGCTACTTATAAAGAAAAAAAAGCTACCTTAAAAAACAAACAAACCAACAAAAAAAAGCAACACTTGCCCCCAAATATGAAAAAAATCCAAACATGGGTCAATTCAATAGGCCCAGGCTTTGCTGGGATAGCAAAAATGGCAAATGAAAACTCAGAGGGAATCAACACAAGACTAGGAACAGCATCACTAACACAAGTGGAGTGCAGACACAAATGTTTTTGCCTCTAAGGCAGGTTTAGGGCACGTGAAGACATAATGATGCCAGAATAGTTAAGTGACTTTTTTGCCAATATCAACCCTGCTTCAACTGGGAGAGTTTGCCAACGTAGCTGTACCAGAGAGGTCTTTATAGTGCAAATTAGCCTGCACATGAGGCCAAGTTCATTTCTGGAATAATTTCATTAATAAAGTATGATGTAACATCACTGCAATTTGGCTCGAACATGCTGAAGAGTCTTTCAGTAAATAAGCTGCCTCAAGTCAACCCTGTGCTAAATGTGGGTTTAGTTACCCAAGAGGTAACACCCAGCCATGCTCAGACGTGTTTCCCTATGAGTCATTTCTATAGAGTACACATTTACTCAAAACAAATACAATAGCTCAGGAGAAGGGCTTTAATATATTAACAGCAACTTTTTTATTCCAGGACCAACACAGGTGTTTTGGGATGGCTCCTTTGTAGAGGCACCATTCAGCAGGACAAACCAGGTGACTGGTTTTATGGACAAGGTTCAAACATGTTTTCCCTGAACCTCTGTCCCCTCCATCAATATCTATCACAGCTGGTGTTTATCAGCAAAAAGGCCACTCAGCAGGAGAGGTTTGCAGATGAGAAGAGGCTGCTGAGCAAAGCTTGTTGACCCCTGACTCAACACTGTACTAGTGGTGATGGGCTGGGACTCCTAACTCAGCCTCTCCCAACTCTCCCTTCCCTTCTGCCCCAGTTTCAGTGTCAGAGCCAGCAAGAGGGGAGATAAAAGGGTCTGAGACACAGCAACTAGAACTGATTTTTCTCCTCTGGAGCCAGAGCTGCAGACAAACAGAATTCTCTAAGAACGACCAATATCTCATGGTGCCACTTGTCCTAATGAGAGAAAGGTACTTTCATAAATTACATCTTGTTTAAAAGCAGAATCTGGGAGAGCTCTGCATTTAATGCCAGCAGCAAGTGCTGGTTAAGGCCTTGGGAGATGTGAGCATAGGATCCCACTGCAGGAACAGGTTTCTGAGGATCAGCAAGGCTTTACCTCCTGTGTGGCTGTCACCACAAGCTGTATTCAGACATGCTCCCTTGATTCTCCCCTGCTGAGAGCAAATGACATTGGAGATGTACTGCATCACTTCTGGAGGGAAAACAACAGGCGTGTTTTGAGAGAACAGATGTAGCTGCACTTACAGCAGGAAAAGTCATCACTACAAACCTACATCAGAAATGGACCTTAAAGAGAACAGGAGCCACATCAGCTACTCCCTATCCAGCACAAAAAGGGTGTTCAACAAAGCAGAAAGGCAGCAAAGCACAGCAACAGTTGTAGGAAATTCACTCCTCCACAGCACAGTTTCCCTTGCAGCAAAGAGCACTGCAGGCTCCTGAAGTACAAACGAGCAGCACTGTGCTTGAAAGAATTTGACATTTATACAGATGCAATATCCTGGTGTTACCAGAACAGGCCACTGACAGAAGCCAGGCAAAGCTTTCCTGCAGAGGGGTTATGCATAATTAATCTGTAACACAGGCAAGCAGACTACCTCTGCTCAGCCTTGCTGCTCAGTCTGGAGGCAGGAGGCTGCACCAGCCAGGGCTGACTGGTTACAGCAAGGCTGCCTAAGTGCAAATGGGATTGCTTCATCTCAGAGCAATGGAGCATTAACAGCTCTGGAAAAACTGCTGAATTATAAATATCCTACAGGCCTCCCTCACATTCTCTGACATGCAGGCACAGCCTAAGTGAGGATGGGAAGAATGGGAGCTAGCAGGAAAATAGGCATGATGGAAACACAACTAGACTGGAAACCCTCTCCTCAGCCTACACAGATGCAAACAAAAACCCACTGAACACCATGATGCCATACCCACCTCACCTCTGCTGTCTCAAGCACAGATAAAGCCTCAAAGTCTGACACAACACCAGGTAAAAAAAAAAATTCCCTACGCCAGGCTTTTTTTCCAAAGAAGTGTTTCCTTCCTCCTCTCCTGGCCATCTGCATTTTTATTTTGATGAACAATATTATCCCTTAAAGACTGGAAAAAAGTGACCAGACAGAGAACAAGAAAACCCAACCACATGACCTCTTCAGGTCTCCAAAGCTGCATTACTAATTAGTGCTGCAGCTTTCTAGCCCTTCCAGGACAGTAAATGCACACACTCTCTTCCTTCCTTCCATGTAAGCACTGACGGTGCTTTCAGGCTGAACAGACAGAATTAATTTCTTACTTAAAGTACAGCATACAGCAGTAAAAGTATTTTTAGCTTCATCCTATCTCCTACTACAACATGGGACCTCCTTCAAGGCCTCCTCTCACCAATGAGGTAGGATAAATCCAGCCAAAGGAAAGGCATAATCCTGCTCTCCTGCCAGCTCAGCTACTCGCTATCCGCAGGGAGTGTGGCCTCTATATATGCTACTGCTTATGTAGAACATCCTGTCTCTCCCACACCTGCCTCCTCCCAATCCTTTAGTCTCCATGTGCTTCCTCTTCATTGTCTTCCTCATCCCCATAACTCCACCCCAGCTCCTTGGCCTAATCCACTGAGCCACAGGGGTGACCCATGTGAAGCACGTGACAATGACATCCACGACAATCAGCGATTTCGAATCGTGCACAACAATTCCCTTTCTTGCTCATCAGATTAAAAATACACCAAACAAGAAGGCTGTTCATGCAGTGAACACTGGCACAACTGTTTGTCTAGTGGGAAGTGCCTTTCAAACCCAGGCACTAAAATGAGATGCCGAGTCCCACTGTATGGTACCAGAGGGATCGTGATGCCAAGTCCGCAGTTACAACAGCGACGTGCATCGTGTCTCCCAGCAAGTGCACTTGGCACAATATGAATAAACTGCAAGAGGAAAAAAATAAAGTCTCTCACCCTGCAGGGCAAGCAGCTGGTACTGGGGTGGGCTGACACATCCTGAAATAACACCTGAAATGATCACCTTTACAGCATGGATTACTGACACACGTTCACAGGATGCTACAGAAGAAATAAGCAGATCCAAATGTTGGTCCAGGGAATTTCTAAAGGCTTCTGGTTATTAAAAAATACCCCAGCTATGAAATAATTTCTGATCCATTTCAGAGTAGGCTGCAAGCAAGTGAAGAGCTGGCAGCCCACAGAGGATGCAGAACATATCCTGTTTGAAGAAGGGAGGTCACACACAGAGCCACATCCGCCTGTCCTCGCACGGATGAGGCCTCACAGAGCCACACACACAGGTGGATGCTGCAGAGTTCTCCAACCCACACTGCCAGGCCTGAAGTGAGGGAGGTTTCTGATCTGAGAAGACATTGGCCTCTTTCCTGAAACACTACCAGATGTAGTTTCCTGCAATAAAATAATACTAAGAAAAAAATCTGTACCTGCCTCATTTATCTAGAGACTGGTAACAGAACAACTTGCCACTGGCAACTTATGGCCTATTAAAATACCAACTGCTGTGCAGAGAGACCACAGGCTGCCCAAGGCACGCCTGAATTCCTCAGAAATTCAGCTACAAAGCTAGAGTCAACACTAATGGCAGCTCAAGAGCACAAAGAATAAAGAGACTGGAAGCCCTTTAGGTCTTTCTCTGTATTTCAGGAAAAAAAATACATGCCTTAAAGGAACAGGGCCACTCTCACCTACCTACCCTGATTCTCAGCCAGAACTGATGGTGTTGTCACCCTGCAAATTAAGTGGGCCACAGAGCCCCGGTTTCCCAGTAGAACATTAATTTTCAGTGAGTAATTTTTCTGGGCCAAGGGCTGCTTAAGTAACACAGATAAGGCTGTTGCTAAGAGTCAGCTGTCAAAGCAACGCCAGCTCAGAGTCGGCGCTGAGGGGGAAGTTTGAAAGCCGCCTGTATCTGACCGTATTTACTGATGCTGCACACACAGCGTATCGCTTACAGCGCCTCACATCACAGCTTCTGGTCAGCAGAGCAGCCTCTGCCTCAGCCACAGCAGCCAGGACAGAGCCAGGCCATGAACAGAGACTGTTCTTTACCCAACAGGATACAGCCCCCATGGCAGGAAGGTTTGAATGTAATCCTGCCAGTCTTGTGACAGGCTTCGACGCGGTGACCGGTGACAGGAAGCGGCAAGCACAGCACAAAGCAAATCAGCCTGCACAAAGCATCTGTCACACCCTGCAGGTGAAGCAGCCAGAGGCCAGGAAAGGCTGCTACTAAGGCTGCTGCTAAAAGTGCTTTGCAAACTCAAAGCACAACTTAAGATGGTTTGTGCCGGCGACTTTGCGGTGCTCCAACACTTCTGCAATTTTTCCAGCACTCTCAACTTGTGAGAGGTTAAACCTCATTCACTGCTTCTGCTCTCACAACTTGCACCTACATTTAGCTGCACTCCTGGAATGAACCCCCTTTTTGTCATCTTTGCTGTCTAGTTTCTCTGTATTTGTTTCAGAATGCAAGGCACTGCAGGTACTATGCTTGAATATAATCTTGAAATAGGTCACGTTTTATTGCAAATCACTTCTAGAGGCTGTTTTCAAATCACTTTTCCATTAACACCCCCAGCCTATTCCTGAGGCTCTGCCAGGAAGGAAGGATGTTATGTGAAGCTGCTCTGGAACATGAAAACTAAGTCTATTGATCTGTATAATAGGAGTATTTGTACATGTAGGGAAGGTCTGCATTTCCAGACACATTTGCAACAAAAGTATCTTTAAAATGCCTTAACACACCACATGCTCTAGCAGAGGATAGAGCCAAGCACATACTGTCCTAAAATATGGGAGAATGGTTTGAAGTCACAATCAAGTTCCTTGCTCTACTAAATTGTGACAATCCCACTGGAATCAAAAGGCAGCACTCAGCAAGTGATCCCCTTTTGATCCCCTTTTCACTTCAGCCAGTTTTCTTCCCTCTTGAGGACTCTAGAAGAAAGTATTTAGTTACCTAACTTTTGCTTTTTAAGGCAAAGAGTAGTCAAGATTCAGATCTCAACCAGGCTGAACCAGTCTTTCAGTCCCTGATTAAACAAACAGCTAACGATTTTCCGGTCTGAAAAAGCTAAACATGGTCAGCTTAATTACCTGAAGTGTCAGGCACAAAGACTATTTATGTAAAGACAGTGAAGTAGTTGATTTCTAATTCCCACCACCAAGAGCTGCATTCTGGAGGTGGCACAACTTGCACCTCCCTTCACAAAATGTTTTCAGTCACCAGCCCTGTATTAATAGGGCAACGTTTTACTCCTTTATTTATGCCCCACAGTAGTGAATAAGTTCTGTTTATCACTAAGGCATTATGATGCTTTTTATCCCACCAGCTGCCAAAAGCAAGCAGCTTCAGCTCATTTGTGCCTACACGATGATGACAGAGCCACACTTACACAAAAGCTGACCTCAGTGCACAGGGAGCTGT
Source organism: Molothrus aeneus (assembly GCF_037042795.1). NCBI lineage: Eukaryota > Metazoa > Chordata > Aves > Passeriformes > Icteridae > Molothrus > Molothrus aeneus. Next base: position 5,545,014 of record NC_089664.1, on the reverse strand, counting down.
CAGTGTGAGGTGCCTTCCCAAATATCAGTGTTTCTCTGGTATTCTGGATGAAGCTTTACACCCACAAAAAATAAATCAAATACGCAGTGCAGGAAATGGCCTTTCATAGTGACTCAATTAAAAACTGCAAGGCTAAGAACATTGTGGGTTCAGGCTGCAGCACTGACACACTTGGAGGTCAGACCACCCCAACAGGGTCAGGTCTTCCCAGATCCAGCCCACATGCAAACAGGGCAGGGCTGCAGGAGACAAGCTACAGTCATTGTTTCAAACTGCTGCAATGAGTGCCAGGATCAGAAAACCAAGCTGAAATGCTGCAGATGCTTGGAAAGGCATGGTCTCAAAAAAAAAATACAGTGGAAGGTGCCTTCAGAAGACAATGAGGAAGGTGGGAAATGCCCTCAAAGCTGCTCAACTCATGCGAAACAGTCTTTCCTCTAGAGTCAGACAGGGCCTTTCAGAGTACAATCCCTTCCTTCAAATCCAGAAATACCAGAGTGAAACTCCTGGCAGGCTAACAGAACAATGTAGGATGAGGTGTCAGGAGTCTGTGGATAACACCTGGCTTTCCACTTCCTTCACACTGTGTGCCAGCAACGCTCGCTGCCAACACAGAGCCAGAAATCACTCAGCAGCAAGCAAAGAGCATCTGGCTGTCACTCAACATGAACTGTAAGCAGAGAGGGGGAATTTAATTGAGTCTTCCTCTTCTGGGATACCCAAAGATGTACATGAACTTACTACATCAGCCTGTAGCTTTAGGCACTCCTTTGGACACCCAGGCTCCTGCCTGTGCTGAGCCATGGATGGGATACTGCCTGATGAATTTATTGGCTCATCTCTCTAGGAACAAAGCTGCACCACCCCCCAGAAAGCTTCAGACTGGTACAAAATGCAGCCGCCCACCTGCTCCACAAAAACGGTTGCCATGAATACATCCCTACTTCTCTGTGCGTGCTATTTTTAAATATACTTGGGAGGCAACTGAATTCACTGGTGGTTGTGCTATTTAAGTATCTGGATTAAAAATATTCAAGGAATATATTGGTACTTCTCAATATATTGGGAAATACAGCATCTGCCTGGCCTACACCTGGCTCAGATGCCTTTTTAGATGCCCAACTTCTGTAATCCAACTGCAAGGTGATAAACCCACAGACACAACAGATGCTTTTAACACAGAGCACTGTAAAGTGAAACCTGTGAGTGTTATTCTTCAGAAGCCCTTAACAGCCTAAGGAAACTTTACAAAGGGAGAGGAAAGGACAAGCCAAAAGATACTTGCAGCTGAAACTTTAGTCATTAAAGTACCTATAGTTTAATGCAAGGCCTGAGCATAGGAAGACTGGAAATAAGAGTACCTGCCTGCAAGAAAACAGTAATTTTAAAAAAACCAAACAAACCAGAAAACCCAAGAGAGGCAGATCCCCAAAGCTAAATGTGCTGACAGGACCTGAACCTTTTCCAGACATCCTTGAATTCCTAAGAGCATTTAGTCATAACACATTTCAGACAGGTTCCCCTCCAGGCAAAAGAGTGAGCAGTCTGGGAAGGGGGTCCCAGCCCAGTGTGTGTCCCACCAGACACAGAGCACCAGGCTCTGGCAGCTCTGTATGTGCAACCCAGGCTGAGCTGGACTTGGGACCAGGACAGGCTGATGGGAGCCAGCAGCACAGGCTGCTCCTTCTGCCTTGCCCCCAGGTCAAAATGATCCCAGTGTCACCTGGAACTCATTGGGAATTTTATATTCCCACCTCCTGCCACAGACATGCATGAGGTGTCAAGTAAGCTTATTGTAAATAACCTGAAAAATCTGTCTCTGGAGGTTCCTGTATAACACACTCCTCTTTCCACAAGACAACTACAAAAACTGATTTAATGTTTCCTGTGAAGAGTTCCTATACCTACTTCTAACCTCAGTTTACAGACTCCAGGTGACAGGGGACACATTATTCAGACCAGTTTTGTGAAAACTCATGGTCATGAAGAGCTACAGCTCAGCTCAATCACAGCCACAGACCTCCAGATAGCCCAGATCACAGAAGCCCAAATCGATTGCAGAGCAAACACCAGATTTTGGACACAAGCAGCTCACAAGAGATTACCTGCCAGACATTACAACCTCAAACCCAATCAGTTTTGGAAGTGGTTGGTTTCAGAGAAACAATCATAGACTCTAAACAACTTATAGATTTCTAACAGAACACATATACAGTATCTCCTTTCACCTTTCCCAGTGAGTATCAAAAAGGTGATAGAAATGAAGAGAGGAGCACAGAGCAAAGCCAAGGCATGACCTGGGAGCCTCTCCACACAGTAACTCTTCTGGAAATTCATCCCTCCTGAAGTTTCTCTAACTGCAACAGGGAAAAAATATTTGGAAAAGGTCAAATGACTCAATACCACTGAGACCCATAACTTTTCAAGCAGGAACAGGTTTCCATGTGCTTTCAGTTAGAGCACAGACAGGTTGGAAAGGCGGGAAACCCCCCAGCCCTCTTTGCCTTTGCTCGTTTCAGAGCTATGTATGTGTTTGGTTTTGAATTACAGTTGATTTTGGTGCTGGAACACATCTGCAACGCTGAGCGAACTACTGAACCCCAGCCAGCTCAGAAAACAACCCACACGGCTGGCAGCACCAGCAAACCCCAGGGATGGCTCCCAGGAGCTGCTGTCAGGGACAGCAAGGAGAGGGACATGGACATTTCCCTGCACAGCTTTTCCTGAGACACCCTCCAGTGCCACTTATTGCAGGAAGTGGAAGGGTTAATTTCTTTCCAAGTTCACATACTGTTTGAATTCCTTAGATAAACTGCTTCCACCAAACCCAAGGATCTAGCCCCAGGGGACAACACTAAGGAAAAGCTCTTTTGATAGATTTTCTTCAAAAGAGAAATTAATTCAAAGTCCATTTCTGGAGGTGTTCCACACCCTCAGCTTCTAAGGACTTCAGATGAGTTTGTATTGTGCCTCTGGAAAAAAAAAAAAAAAAACCCAAGCTTTGAGCACTGCCCTAACACTTCTGTTTGCAAGACAGAAATGTTTTATGCTTGCCCAATAAAATCTTCTCTCCTGAAATGAGAAATTGCTCCAGTACAAAGCACTACAAAGAGGAAAACCAGACCCAACCAGGCTTTAGTCCTGGGATAAAGCAGTTAACAGCTAGCACAAATTAATCCTGTGCCTTTAAAACTGAGCAGTCACTCAGGAAAGTAAAAAAACAAGTTTTGAAAGCCACTGAAGGCTTCCTTCATATTTTGAAGCAGAAAGCAAGTCTGGGCTGTTATGGAATTTGTGTTTGCATACTGTTCGTGATAATCTGTGTGCATAGTTGGAAACAAAACAAGTTTTTATTAGCAATTAGTAACAAGAGTGGGGACAGACCTGCCTGAAGGAGGCAGAGAAATGCCAATAGAGGATGGCAGAACCTTATAATATGTGTAGCAGAAGGATTCCAACATGACATAGAAAACACTGCTGCTCTGAAGTGGGAAATGCAATGGCATCAGTTCAAGGAGATAAACTGGGTCTTTAACACTGACAACTTTGACTGCAGGCAGCAATTTTCCCTTGCACAGCAACTTACAATGCAAAACAAACTACTTCCACCCTTACCAAGAAGAGAAATTCAGTATCAAAGGGGGGAGCACAGTTGGGAAGGGTTGATTTGCTTAGACATAGTTTCCTACAGAGTTAAGTTTCAAATAAGGCATGAAGGCAATACAGAACAGGGTTTGATTTGAAACAGTGTGTGAGAACTTGGGCAAGGAGGAGGGGGAGAGAGAAGAGAGGATTTAATCCCCTTTCAGAGTGACCTCCCACTCCCTCCCCTCACCTCTGAAAAATTCAATCCAGCTCGAATCAGCCAACACCACCCAGGTTCAGAGCTCTCAGCTATGCACTTCCCCTGCTCTGGGGAATGAAAGGGCATGTGGGGCCCTACAACAGAACTATTAAAATCCCATCAAGGGGTAAGCAAGTGGTTGCCATATGCTAAACCATTCAAGGGAAGAATAACCAGGGAAAGAAGCACAGCCAGGCAGCAAGTCTGCAGACAAGGGTCTTACCTGCTAGATAAACTAGCAAAGTCTCCTCCATCTAGCAGCCTGATTTTGCAGAACAGAACCCCATTGACAAAGGGGACAGCAGTCAGCTCCTCTAGAGTAAAACTTGTCTGAAACTTGAATTTCTTCTTCTTCATCAAGAAAGCCATGGGCAAATTCAGCGTGGAAAGCTCAGGAATTCCAAACAAGATCAGGGAGAAGTGGCTCACAGGACAAACAGGCGAGCAGAGGAAGGGCAGTCGTTGTGGGAGCAGAAGCAGGGATAGATTCCAGTTCAGTTACAACGAGGGCCCAGCCTCAAACGCACGATTCTCTTCTCTTTGGTGGTCGGATCTGGCTGTGGGATCATCGCCACGGCAGGCTTCAGGTGAGCAGGAAGAGGTCAGATTAAATCTCTGCAACATCTCCAAGGGAAAAGGGAAGGAGGGAAGTTGGGTCTCAGCTCCAGACCAGCAGGAGCTGTCCCAGTTAGAGGCTGCAGTGCTGTGTCTTCAGCACAGCCCCTCCTGAAAGCATCTCTTGTGAGAAGTCATCTCAAGTCCCAGGAGAGGCCTTAAGTCTTCAGGCAGCACATTCAAAGAGCTTCCAGTCTCTATCTCTTGTGCAACTCTTTGATACAGGTCTTTGGGTCAGCCTTTGGGAGGGAAATGAGTAAATTAGTTCCAGCCAGTCTTGGACTCCTCCTGCTCTAAAACCTGTTTGGATAGGTAATATTCAGTCCAGACTCATTCCAGTCTGAAGAGGTATGGCCCCAATTAGTCCAGCCCCAACATCCTCTTTTCCCCTTTTTGCCTAGGGCAAGCTTCACTGTTGTCATCCTCCTTGTAATTTCTGTTTTGTAAAGCAGCTAATAAAAATTTGCTCTATTTTCAGTCATCATACTTAGAAGCAGTTTACAGCGCAAGATCATTCTAATGTGCAGTCTAACAAGAGGAAGGAAAAGCCGTCTCAAGAAATGCAAAATATGTTTCTCTCCTGCATTTCCAACCAGCCCTAAGTGTTAGCACCTGTATCTTATAAATGGAGAAAGCAGCAGAGAGGGGAAAAAAACAAGCAGCCTGCTCCAGATTACACAGCATAACAACCAAATCAGGTCATCTGGCTGTCCAATGGCCAGGCCCACCGGGAATGCTGCCTTCCCACCGGCTCTGCACTGAGCTGTGCCCTGCACAGTTCAGATCTGGGGCTGCAGACAGCGATTTCGTTACACATTTACAAAACACCTAAACCAGGGAGGCAGGAGCTGATTAACATCTCAAAGGGACAAGGTTATGAGCACCGGGCAGTAAACAATCCTCACTGACTCTAGGAGCTGCCTGCGTGGGTGGGTGGGTGGTTAAAGACCCTCTCCTGCCCCGTGGTTGAGGGAGAACCCAGCCGGCTCTGCCAGGGCCCGGGCACCCCCACGGGGGCTCCGCTGTCCCGCAGAAACCTTGGAGCAGAGCGGGGAGGCAGGTCAGTGCTCCACACTGCTGCCAGGTCTCAGCCCTGGATACTGTGAGGTCACAGCCTGTCCCCTAGCACTCCGGGGTCATGCACTGAATGGTATTCGGGACCCAGCTCCCTGTCCAAGCTGTGCACCGAGCTGTGCCCAGGTCCCAGCTCCCTGTCCAAGCTGTGCACCGAGCTGTGCCCAGGTCCCAGCTCCCTGTCCGAGCCGGGCACTGAGCTGTGCCCAGGTCCCAGCTCCCTGTCCGAGCCGGGGACTGAGCTGTGCCCAGGTCCCAGCTCCCTGTCCGAGCCGGGCACTCAGCTCTGCCCAAATCTTAGCCCACCTCTCGGCCCTCCAAATCCCCGACTGCCCTGCAGTCCGGTCCCAGGGGCCAAGCACCGAGCCATGCCCGGGCCGCAGCCCCGCTCCGGCCCCACAGCCCGAGCACCGAGCTGCAGCCGGGTCTCAGCACCTTCCCAGCCCGTACACCGAGTGCAGCCCTATCTCACCCCTCTCCCGGCCCCCCATCACCAGCTGCCTTACGGAAGGTCTCAGCCGGCTTCCCAGCGCCCTCCACTGACCTGCGGCGCGGTCGCGGCGCGGTCCCGGCCCGGTGCCCGCCCGGCCCTGCCCGCTCCTCCAGCCCGCTCCTCGCACGGCGGCCGCCGCTCCCCGACACGGCCGCCTCTACCCGCGCTACGCCAACTGCGGCCGCTACGCCGATAGCGCAGGCGGTGCGCGGGCAGCGCACGGCGAGAGCGGCGCCGCCGCGCTTCGGGAATACCGACGGCACGTAACACCCGCCCTCCCCCGAGACGAGAGAACGCGAGCGGCGCCGCCCGATTGGACAGCAGCAAGGAGGCGGGCTGAGCACTGCGAGGCAGTGATTGGTTATTTCGGCACGGGGCGGGGAAAAGAGCGCGAGGATTGGAGGAGAGGGGTGTCGGTTTGGACAAGCCCCGCCCCCTGCCCCAGGGGGCGGGCGGGAAGCGGGGTCCTCGATGTCCCCTCAGCGGGAGTTGGGGCAGCGGGCTTCCCGCCTCACAGGGTGTCTTGGAGCCCCTCTGTAGGCTGAGCAGCCCCCAGCTGGCACAGACCTGCCGTTGGGGTGTCCCTGCCTGCGCCGAGGTGATGGCAGAGTCATCTGGCATGAGACATAAGGAGCTCCTGGAACTAGGTCCCGCGGAGGGCAATGAGGATGACTGGGGAATTGGAGCATCTCTGCTATGAGGAAAGGCTGAGGGAGGTGGGCCTGTTTAGCCTCGAGAAGAGACAACTGAGAGGGGACCTCATTAATATGTATAATTACCTAAAGTGGAGTCTCAAGAGGATGAAGCTAGGCTCAGCTCAATGGTGCCAACCACAAGGACAACAGGCAATAGGTAGAAAGCGATGCCCAGTAAATTTTACTTGAACATAAGGAAGAACTTCTTTCCTGTGCAGTGATTTCTCACTGGCTCAGTGAGGTTGTGGAGTCTCCCTCACTGGAGATAATCCAGAATCGTCTGGACATGGTCCTGTGCCACGTGCTCTGGGATGACCCTGTGTGGTGGTGTTCGGAAGGGTCCCAGGACGAGGGGAGAGATGAGAATCTTGACTCCATGTTTCAGAAGGCTGATTAATTATTTTATGATATATATTATATTAAAAGAAAATTATATACTAAAACTATACTAAAAGAAGAGAAGAAAGGATTTCATCAGAAGGCTTGAAAGGAATATAAAGGAATGATAATAAAATCTTGTGACTGCTCACAGCCTCGACACAGGTGGCTGTCATTGGTCATTGAGTAAAAACAATTTCACACGCTGGGTAAACAATTCTCCAAATCACATTCCAAAGCAGTAAAACATGGAGAAGCTGAAGCTTCTCAGCTTCTCAGGAGAAAAGATCCTGGCAAAAGGATTTTTCATAAAATATGTCTGTGACAACCCTGCTTGAGCAGGAAGATGGGGCCAGATCACCCACTGTGGACCCATTCTGTGGTTTGGTGACAGACGTCCTCCCTGCATCCTCCTGACAGCCAGGAGCTCTCCTCTGGCTTGTCCCAGTGCCCGAGCAGCTCCTGGTGACATCCCTCTCCTCAGCGTGTCCCACGGGCTGCAGGCACACGGCTCCTCGGGCCACTCAGCGCTGTGGCCATGCTGTCCCCTCAGGGCAGCACAGCGTGGCTGTGGGTCAGGCCAGCAGTGCCTGGGCTGGCTGGAGCAGGAGGGAGCCCCAGGTACCACAGAGCCCTGGGGAGCAGCACCAGGCAGGGCCCAGAGCTGGAATCTCACCCTCCACAAGTGAGATGTGGCAACCAGCCGGGCACATCCCTTCATCAAAATGGCTCCCTGTTATTATGTGCTGCTGCTACGGCGTCCAGCGCTGCGGCTGGGATCCCTGGTTAGGCTGGATTCCATCCTTTAAGGGCAAGCAGAACAAAATGTCTCTCCTTGTCCTGAAGGAGGCTGCAATCATCAACGTGATTTGCCTGGATTTAAAATTTAGGTGTTTGTCCAAGAGCCTCTGTGGCTGAGAAGTTGAGGCTCATGTGGGAGGGACTGTTCCCAAGGCTGATATGCAAAGCTTGGATGAAAGCCTGGGAGTCCTTGCTCTCTGCCAGGCTTTGATGCCCAGACTCCTTGCCTGTAATCTGCCATCTATGCAGACAATATCAGAGCTATCAAATCCACCACAATGTGAACCTTGGGAGAAAAAAAAAAAAAGAGTCTGCTAAGAAAAGTACACAGAAATGTTCTTGGATAAAAGTGAAAAATTGGATCAAGTCAAATGCATTATGATTTTTACTTACCAGGTTAAGCTTACACAGACTTTGGACTGGGAAAACATTTTGTATTGGTACAGTGAAACCATCACAGGACGTACCAGGAGTTACCAGGAAACAGCAGGGCTTACAGGCTGCTGGTACAGGTGAGGCTTGAATCCTTCCATCAATTCCTATCTGGTGTTTTCAAGGCTTTGAGGCACTGCTGGAGACGGGCTGGTATTTTTTGATTTCTGTTTCCAGCCTATTAGGAAAGAGCCTGCTAAATATTTGATATTTACAAGCTGTGCTGCTGAAATACCAGAGGCATCTGAAGAATCCAGCCCAGTTCTCGCACCTCTCATGCCCCAGCACATGGCTGACAGACATGTGGATGCTCTGCTTCCATCCCTAGGTAAAGGACAAACGATCCCTGTGTGTGGTGTGGGAGGAGACTCTGCTATCTACTATGATTCACTCTGGTAAATAACCTTCTCCAGGGCTTCTCTTGTTTATAGCAACAGCCTCAAATGCTAAAGTTTACAGAGACTTTAATCCTTGCTGTTCTCACGCATATTTACTTCGCAGTTTTATCAGAAACATCTCTTGAAAACCTCAGTGTTTTTATAATTAATTGAATAATGTGACTGATGTTAAAAATAAATGGATTTGGAAGAATGCCCAGTGAGCTGCTGAGCAGTGTGTAGTATAGCAACCGTAGCTGCAGTCTCAGGGATGTGTGTATTTTCCTAACAAACCCAGTCTCATGACTGAGAGATTAAATCTTTATTAGTTCAAAATTCACCCTGTTGATTTTGCTGTGTTTATGCTGCATAATTGTTTCTGGAGAAATTCACATGTTTTAAAGGGACAGTGCTCCTGTTTACAGAGGGGATGGGTTAGTCTGAGCCTCCCACAGAGGCAATGTGGGTGCAGGGTATCTTCATCCATCCACCATCCCTCTGGCTTTATAGTATTTTCTGCTCCAGGTGCAATCCATGGGGGCCATATGTGTGTGACCAAGGTGCTTTGATTCTGCTCATCCCAGACACACATCCTATGGATTTCTCTATGGCTGTGCCCACCTCACCTCTGCTCCCTGAGCCTCAGCCACATCCCTGCCCTGTGCTCTTCCTGACCTAAGCCTTTCCTGAGGCCGCTCCCCAGTGCCACCACCACTTCCTCAACTTTTGCTGGCTCAGGGCACTGTCTTATCAGTCTGGGATATTTTTATCAGTCTGTGCTGTGCAGTTAAGTCTGGGCCTCACCTCTGCTCTCCTGGAGAGGTGTGCCCAGCTGGCCAGGGCTGGGACCGCTGTGCTCTGAGAGTGAGCACCAACAGACATGCCTTGTCTTGTCTCCCCTCTGCTCTGAGGACAGAGATAAAGCAGCAGTGGAGAAACAAGGTGAGATAAATACAGGAGGGACAAAACTTACTGAGGTGAAGTGAGGTAGATCCTGTAATGCATTTGGTAAGCCTTCAAATCCTATCTCTTATCCCAAGGGAATCCCAGATGCACAAGCCCTGCAAACTACATCATCAGCATCTTCCTCTGGAAAGTATCATCACACTAATTCATTTGTCCTGGCAGCCAAATGATTAAAGTTTTAAAACTAAATTACACACGTTGCTGTAAAAGCATAAACACAGTAATGGTTCTCTGTTACACCTGTCGCCTCTGCTGTAATGGCCTTAATGAGCTTTCAGCCTCATCATCCAAAAAAAAAAGAGATTATCACAGTCACTTTAAGCTGTAAATGCATTCTTGGGGCTGTGAGTGGGATGCAATGCCCTGCTCCAAGGAGCTGTGGGTGGGAGCTGCAGTGGGTGGGTGCCTTCCCCAGAACTGGGGCAGGTCCAGGCTGGGGAGCTCCCAAAATGGGGCAGGGGGTGCAGACTCCACAGCAGTGCAAGCTGTAGCAAGCAGGCAGATGGAAACCCTGTCAGGGGAATGGGTACCTATCTCCATTGCACAGGATTATCCTATGGTGTGGAGTTATTCCAAGCTTGCATCTTCTCAGCTTAATAACAGGCTGTGAGCTGCACTTTGACCTGCTTGTGTTTTTCACTTGTTCCACATTTGACTGAACTCATCATCATAAAGGCCAGGAACTGTTTCACTTTCTGTGCCAGGCTGGGTTTCCTGTTGGATGTGCAATGGACACACCTGCATGGTGGGTTTCTGGCCTGCCAGCACTGGGAATCCTGTTATTGAAAAAAGGGAGCCCAGGAATCTGGAAATCTGGAAATTTTCAGGTCTAACCACATTTTTGAGGAATCTTTCCTCAAAAATGTGGTTAGACCTGAAAATCCAGCTGCCTGGCTTTTTTTGTTTACTGGTTTCCATGCCTGCTTCAGTGTGTCCTGGGAATGTGCAGTGGAGCTCTCCGCTTCATTCTGTGAGGTCTGTGGGTGGAACTGGATCTTGTTTGCCCCTTCCAAAATCTGCAGACTTGCAACCTGCTTTGCCTCAAGGCTTGTTGTGTTTATCAAGCCTTATCCAGTGTCTGTAGCCCAGCTTCCATCCCTTCAGTGTTGTGCTGGACAAGAGACTTGCTGGCTGTGGCCGTGGTCTGCCCCACCGCCTGCAAATGCCGCTGTTACCCCAAATACATCAGAAGCAACCGTAGGTCTGTGGTTCTTCCTTGACACAGCAACCTCTAATTTGGGATCCCGGGTGACAGAGGTGAAGGAAACTGTCCCTGCTGGCGCTGGGATTCTGCCTCGGGTTAATCACCTGCACATCTGGGACCCGTTTGCAGATGATACCGACTTCATTCCACCACTCAAAACATGGGCTGGAAGCTGTGCTCCTCAGTCTCATGGAGTTTCTTATCAGGTGCTTTCAAGCAAGACAGAGAATATTAAATGCTTTAATTTTCACACTGAAAATTAAATGCTTTAATTTTCACACCCTTCTGCTGACAATACTTGCTGGCAACAACCTCTCACGTGACAACAGGAAAAAACCCACAAACGATCCCCAGAAGGATGCTTTGCCAAAACAGGCTTGAAAACTATAAAATCGTGCTGGAGGAAGTAGAGGTTATTTGGGTGAGTATGCAGGGCAAATCATTCTGTCCCTCGGAGGGGATCTGCTCCCAGAACTGCGATGCGGTGATGGCAGTGGTGGGAAACTGACAAATGTAAAAAAACCCCATAAAAACCCCTTAAAACTTGTTTAAAAAACCTTAGTACCTGTCCCTTTGCTTATAATGAAGGACTTGATGTGTTTTTTTTTAAATCCTGTCCTTGCCCATTCGGTTCTGCAGTGAATTCATCCCAAAGGCAGACATCTCAGTGTCCTCTGCCACGTCTTTGGGAAGCAGAGGGACCTGCTCGAGTCCCCAGGCATCATGACTTTTCCAGGGATAGCTATCTCATTGCTGCGCTCTGCCCTTTGAATTTCCTCCTGTCAGATCTCTCAGCCATGAAAAGATTTGCCAGCGGAGGGTGCAAGCCGATCCCACCAGGGCTGGAGCTCAGGGTGCTTCCCGGGCCGGTGCAGTGCTCGGGATCCCGGCGCGCAGTGCCACCTCCTGGAAAGCCGGGCTGCACCGCACACATCGCAGGCGGAGCTGTGCTCCAGAGGAGCGGCGGTGGCTTGGTGCTGCCTCCGTGGCTACAAATATTTTCTTCTCACCACCGAGAGTCCCCTGCCAAACTTCCCTTTCCCCAGCAGGCACGAAGATGCTGCTCACGCCCATGTCCAAGGCACCCTGTGGCAGAACATCTCTGCATGGCTCCTTCCCAGTCTGGATGTTGAATACAAATCTTTAGGTACAAAAAGAACCGTAGAGGATAACAAATAAACATCTATAAATATTCCTCTTTAGCTTTTGTTCTGTTTGGGCATCAGCTGGTTGTTCAGTTGAATGTCCCATGTCCTTGTTTGCCCTGTCAGTGTCCTGTTCACCTATTCATCCTGGTTTTAACATTAAGGGACCCTTTTCTCTGTCCCCACCAGTTTGGTGACTGCTTCATGAGCAACAACCAAGCCCCTCATTGCACAGTTCACCCTGTATTTAAAATGTTGCCACATCTTTTTAATGAGACAAAAATCTGTACACAGAACACATGCTTGGATGCTGCTGGCTTGACTCAGCTCTGCATTTATCCTGAAAAGACGGGAAAAATGTGTGGTTGCAATGGCAACACGTTTAGTCCTCTAAAAAAGCAACACAGCTGAAGTGCTTAGTCACTGAAAAAATGCACACTGCAATTTAAAGCCAAAGGCTGGTATTTCTAGCATTATTTTAGGCTATTGTGGCATGTTCTGAGCAGTGGGGAGATTACTGTATTTCAGTATTCCATCAGACACTGTGAAATAACTTGTGCTCCAAGGTAAGTCTGTAAAAGCTATTATTTGAAAAAGACTGTAATTATGTAAATACAAGGCCACAAGATTCACAAACAAGAGGAAAAGCTACTGTGACCTGTGATTGTTCACAGCTCTCCTTGGTCCCTTCACAGTGAGGATTCTGTGTTGCAAAGTTGTTGTCAGGAACTCATTTTCACTTCTGCACACACCAATGAACTGAAACAGCCTGTTTACCAAAATGTATTTTTTATTAAAATTCATATTTGTAAAGGAGAGATCATTACACAAATGAGGTAAACCAACACATATGACATAGTTCTCACTCTAAAAATAAATTTCAGTTCAGCAATTGATTTGATTCCACAAAGTCTAAGAGGAAGAGTCAGGCAAGTGCTACTCATGTGGTGAGATGCCAGACAAGGCAGGATCCACCCTGACTCAGCTTGGAGGTGTCAGTCCCAAGGGCTTGGGAGTGTTCCAGGGACCAAACCCTTCTCACTGTGGTGTCCTTTTCTCCCCCATCAGATTTGTAGAAAGGAGGAGATGAGTAAAGGCCAGGGACTGACAGCAGTGACCTCATCACCTACTGCTCTAACCAGGGGTCCTCCATCAGCATCTCCCCATTAAAGGCTGTGTAAAGGTTTCATTTGATTGTGCAAATTCACTCCCTTGTCAGCCCTAAAGGAGACTTAACAGCAAGTAAATACCAGCTCTGGAAAAGTTCAGTTTTAAAAGTAATAACCTGGCAAGCAACAAGCCTGTAAAACGTAAGCCACTTTGCAAGGCAGAAGGAGAAGACTTACACTTCTGTTTTTTCTTTCCCTAAGTTTTCTTCCATGCATGTACAAGTGGACCTTTAATCTTAAAGTTCATGAAGTTACTGCAAGTCTGTGAGAATCATGTTGACCAACCTGTGCAATGAGGCTTTCTCATTAAGGACCAAGATCCACAGAATGCCTCAGAAGTGGCTGTAATGTTGTTTCACCCTGTATAAATGGTATAGGATAGTGAGGAGAAGCTCAGCTCTGTTTGTCAGGATGAGGCCAGCCAGCAGACAAACACAGAATGGCTGCACTGGCTTCCAGCTCCCAAACATTACAAAACAAACACCACCAGCAGCAGAACTAAGTACTGCCCCAAAATTCACTCAAATCAGTGGCTGACAAATTCCTCAACACTGGGAATTCCTGTGTGGCTGCAGTTTAGTCCAGGACCTTAGTCCGGGTCCACTTTGACAGATCAAGGTATTCTGGAGGTGACAAACGATGCAGATGAAGCAGAGATGGAGTTTCACTGTTCCATCCACCCCAGGGAAACTCATCCAAGCCCTTGGGTGTTTACGCTGTGACAAAGACATTGTGCCAAGACATATCCCAGGAGAGTTTCTGGTACCCAAGACATGAAACTTTCATCACATGTCCCAAGTTGATAGAGAAATTTTGTGACGGCACACAGATAAAACATGAGGTGAATGCACTGTTTCAATCCCACTGGGATCCTCAGGGCAGGTAGGTGGGACTGAAAATGCACAGAGGCTGGGTGCTGGTCTGCATGGGCAGGATGTGACACTGCAGGAGCAGGATCCAGGGCTCTCAGTGCAGAGGGAAGGTTCTACCACATCTGGTACCATGTTTCCAGTAAATGCTTTCAGCAAGAGGCAGAAATGCATTCACTGTGTGCACTGTGGGTTCACCATCACTGTACCTTGGCAGCTGCAGCACTGATATCCCGACAGAACTCTCCACATTAGAAGTCAGTTTTAAAGCCTATAGAAAGACAAAAAGAGAGGTGTCATAATTAGGACAGAATTTTTTTTTCTAACAGAAATTTAAAAATAACTTAAAAAAAATTCTATTGTTTGAGGAACTAAAGCAATCCATGTTAAGTTGCTGGTTTAATACACATCCTGCTATGGCTCTGTATGAGAGTCTGAAAGGGCAGATTAGCACAAGATTGGCAGAGAAACCTGTTTAGACTCAGCCGAACTCCAAGGGAGCCATTCACACTGAGAAGAGGCAGCACCCCATGCTCCCAAGTGTCCTCTGCCAGCATAGGTAGGTTTTTAGCACGGCTGATGTCCCATAGAATCACAGAATTGTTTAGGTTGGAAAAGACATTTAAGATCTGAGTTCAACCGTTTCCCCAGCACTGCCACATCCACCACTAACCCGTGTCCCCAAGTGCCATATCTACACATCTTTTAAATCCTTCCAGGAATGGTGACTCCACCACTACCCTGGACAATCTGTGCCAGGGCTTGGCAACCCTTTGAGGGAGGAAATTTTTCCTAATTCAATCAATCTAAAGCTCCCCTCCCATCACTGTTTCTTTCACTGGATCATACCATCTTGCTGCCCTGTCTGGCCAGGCTCAGTGGTGACCGATGGGTTGGGTGTATTGCTCTGCAAAAATCGACGGAAGTCCTTAATCATGGGGCGGAGGACCTGGATGAGGGCACTCAGAGCTGCCTGTGTGCCCTCCATGGCCTGTGCCTGCCGCTCCTGGGCACACGCCTGCACCTCCTGCGAGCGGCGAATCATCTGCAGCAAGTCGTTCTGCTGCTCCAGGTGCTGGGCAATCTCCTTCACATGCAGGTTGGTCACCCGCTGCTCCTGCAGGAGCTTGGCTGAGTTGAGGGCAATGCGGCTTTTCAGCTCCTGGGGCTTGGCAGACACCTCGTGCTGATGGGCCATCATCTCCAGGGGCGCCTCGGCCGTGACGGTGGTGGGGGCTTCCGTGGTGCAGTACTCCACAACGCCGTCCTCCAGGCTGTGGTAGGCTGTCTCTGCAGGAACTGAGAACAAAGGACAGAAAGGGAGTCAGGAGTAGCTGGGATACAGGATTTTTATCTACAGGACTATTCAGTGAGTATCACAGGAATACGGCCTGTTCAGTGAGATAACATACAACGGCCAGCAATGCACAAAATGACCTATTTAAGTCTACTCCACCCTCAGTCGAGCTTCCTTCTGGGCTGTACAATCCAAAGGAATAGGGAATGCCTTATCTGTCTAGACAATACCATCTCTCAATCTCCAGTTTAGAACAATCTTTCCACGCAGCATTAACTGACTGACATAACATCAAAGACCCCCAATGGCCCCTGTTGGTAGAAGAGCTGCTCTTTGGGAAACTGCCACTGGAAAATCAGCCCTGAAGATGTTTTTCCCCAGAGAGGGAATGAAGAATCTCCCAAGGTGCAAAGGATCCTTGATTCCCTTGTCCTTAAGGCTGAGTTCAGCTCTCAAAGCTGACTTTCAGTACCTGCTGTCTTGAGGCCACTCCCCTACACCACAAGGGCAGACTGGGAGGAGCATTTCATTACAGAGATGTGGGGATTTCTTTTTGTTGGGGTTTCTCTCTGTCCAAAGAACCTGTGAGCACCCTATCCCTGGAAATGTTCAAGGCCAGGCTGGGCGCATCAACCTGGTCTAGTAGAAGGTGTCTCTGGCCATGGCAGGGGGTTGGAACTGGGTGCTCTTTAAGGTCCTTTCCAACCTAAACCATTCCGTGGCTCTGTCCCCACACAAGGCTCGGGGTCCCTTCGCAAGGGGGTGTCAGGGGCTCTGTGTGACCCTCCAGTCCAGCCCAGAGCGTTCGGGCGGGCGCAGCACTCACTCTGGGTCAGGGTGACCGTGGTGGCCGACGCGGTGATGGGGATGTCGCTCCCGTCACCCGCGCCGCAGTCGCCGCTCGGCAGGCTGATGATGGTGGCCTCTCCCAGCAGGTTGCAGATGCGCTGCTGCATGGGGGTGAGGATCACCGGGGCGGCCGCGGCGCCCGCCGGCTCCTCGCCCTCGGGCCCGTTGCCGCCGCCGTTCTGGCTCTCGCCTCCCCCTTCCATGGCAGCCCGCACTTGGGCCACTTTGCGCCGCACCTCGGTCTTGAGGTCGGACCACTTCTTCTTGACCTCGGGCAGCTCGCGGTGGCAGGTGGCGACGGCGTTGACGCGGCGCAGGATGTCGTGCCAGGCGGCGGCCTTGGCGGCCAGCGGCACGCCCGCGTTGAAGTGGTTGACGAGGAGGTGCTTTCCCCGCTCCAGCTCCTCCACGATGATCTCCACCTCCCGCTCCGAGAAATTCATCTTCCGCTTCTTGGCTGGGGGCGCCGGCGGCGACGCCATGGCCATGGGGGGCACCGGGACGGGGCACGGGGTCACACCTGGGGGGCCTGGGGGACGCTGGGCAGGGCCGAGGGGCGGCAGGGCCCCCCCACCCCCGGGGCCGGGGACAACAGGGGGGCCCCGAGGCCCCTCAGGGCCCCGAGGGGTCGGTCCCCCCCGCTCCCCCTTTGGCACCGCCAACGATACGCAAATTGCGTACGGCGCCCGCCCGGCAGCCCCGCTCAACGGCCCCCGCCCTGCGGCACTGGCGTAATGGCTTCCAGAATCGGCCCCTCTTCCTGCCATGTCTGATTGGCTCGCCCGCCTGCCCGTCACACTAATTGCCCGCCTCCCGCCTGCAATACCGCATTATTATTGGTCAACAACCCTGTCCATCAGGCAGACAACAGGCGGCCCCGCCCCGCCACTGGTCTCAGGGCACTGGGCCTGCGTGGGGCCTGCGTGGGGCCGCTGAGGGGTTGAACCCGCCCGTGGCTTTCCTTGTTCTAATCCCATTGGTGTTTCTCCTGTCCATCATTTCAGAGCGCGCACTCCTTTCCAACCTACCGGATGCGCGTGACGTCCGTCAAGCTCAAACTGCCTGCCGGACCCCGCTCTGATTGGAGGAACTCTCCTTATCACCGCCCTCCCAGGCGGTTTAGCCAATCGCAGCTTGGCCCGTGCGCCTGCACCTCCCCCTGCGCCGCACTCCGAAACACCGCGGCGCTTCCTCCCGATTGGTGCAGGCGGGGGCGTCCCCCGTGACGTCACGGCCCGACGCTCCGGGTGGGCGTAGGAGGGCGTGCACCAGGGCGTGTCGCCCGCTGTGATTGGCCAGCGCTGGGCGTCACGTGGCGACGACGGCGCGTGGCGCGAAGGCGGAAGCGGCGCCATTTGCCGGTGCCGCGGGCGTGAGGGGTGTTCGGGGTGCTCGGTGCCGGCGCGGCCATGCCGGGGGCGCGGCGCTCTCTCGCCTCCCCGGTGGTGAGCGGCGTTCTCTGCCCGTGCGGGTCCCCGCACGGATCTGCGGTGGAGAGCGGCAGCAGCAGCAGCAGCAGCAGCAGCGGCGGCGGCGGGGGGAATGCGGGGTCCTGCGGGCGGTCGCTGTGCGAGGCATCCGAGCAGGACCGGCGTCTCCGGACCCTGTTCCAGAAGCTCGACGTGAACCGCGACGGCGCGCTCTGTATCCACGACCTGGCCGTGGGGCTGGGCCGCCTCGGGCTGCACCGCTCCGAGCTGGATCTGCGGGTGAGAGGCGGCGGGCGGTGGGGTCTGACCCGGCGGGGCTGAGCGCTCCCGCCTTGCGGGCTTCAGGGAGGGTTTGGCCGCTCCCCATGTCCCGTGTCCGCTCCGGAGCCCTCTCTGTGTTTGTCTCGGGAGCAGGACGTGGACTCTGGAGACCTTCTAGCTGTGTTTTGCCATGGCAGCACCTGGGTCCTTTTGCGTCCCCTTCCCCGAGCGAGAGCCGGGCTGGGATGCGACACGGCCCCTCCGCTCCCCTCCCCAAGGTCCATGCCTCAAAGCCACCCCGCTGGCTTCCACGCTGGACCCGGAGGAATCAGCTTGCTTGCTACCTGTAGGCATGTACTGTATTAACTGTCCGTAGTTAATAACATTAAAACTTAAGTGTTTGGGCAGGAAAAACCATAAAGGAAATCGTGTTTCTGCAGGACTCAGGACAGGGCAAGTTGCATGCTGGCTTACACTAGTGGAAGGTCCTTTGGGAGCGATTCCTGCAGTCAGGATAATTGTGCAGCTTTCATTCCATCACTGTGTTCCTCATGTGAGTCTGGCAGCGTGTTGCTTCTCATGTTTGCCCCGGATGGCTTATGCCAGACTCCTTTATTTTATGGGTTTGGAAATATCTTAGCATGTAGGGAGGCTGCTGCACTGTACAGTTTGCACGTATAAAACATGCAGCTCTGGCTTTCTTTTGCAGGGAGCTTTTTGTACTCACCGCTCTGTGTGATGCTGTACGCTGAGGGCTCCAAGGTTCAACGTGATGCTGCTCTAGTCACTGTGACTAGTGCAATTTACATGTCTATGTGGCTTGTCGTCAGTGCTGCACAGTCTTCTCCTGCCTAGTCGCTTGTATTTTATGTGCAGAGCCATAAAAAACTCGGTACCATCTGAAGATAGGAGATAAACACAGGGGTGCAGCCAGGGATGTGCCACTACAGAGTGCCTGAGTCCTACAGGAAGGAAGAAGAGTTTAAGAATAACTTCTGAGTCACTGAAAAGATAGTTAATTCAAGTGACAGCTCCTATTCTCTCCCTGTTCTGGGAGTGGTGCCCCACTTTGAGTGCTTTAATTACACAGTCCTTTCCTGAGTTTCTAGTTCCTTTCTAACTTTGAATCTCTAGCATCTTAACTTCTGACATTTCTTTTTGGTTGGCATCTTCCTAGCTGCTGTAAAATACGAGAATTCCTTGGCAGTGTGATCTTGTGAGTAGTTTAGTTGTGCTGTTTCTAGAAAAAACATGAGTTCTGCTGGGTGCATTTGGGTATGTCGATCTGCTTGTACCACAAGTCACCTGTGCATGCCCTGTGACACTGACCTGCTGCCACCTCTGGGGCCAATCCTTGACCTCTGGCAAAAATCCCCTATGACCCAGAACGTTCTGTGCTTACACCTGCACGCCTGCCTCCGTTTGCTTTCCCTTCTCTTTGCATGCAATTCAATCCAGCCTAGCATTCTGTAGCCCAGGAGGAAGCACCTTAAAACAAACTGCATTTTTACTTCCCAGCAGAGAGTTTCTTTGCTTGGCGGGAGCGGCACAGAGGAACCATTCTGCGGGGACCGGAGCTCGCTGCTGAGGGAAGCACTGGCTGGATGCTGCTTAACAATCCTGTCTTTCTGCTGAAGCCCTTGTCTGTCAGTATTGTTCCTCAGCCTTTTCCTTCCTCTGACTCCTTTTCCACATCAATAGTGTGAGGGGGGTGAAACACTGGCAACAGGGTGCACAGAGAAGCTGTGGCTGCCCCATCTCTGGAAGGGTTCAAGGCCAGGCTGGAATGAGCAACTTGATTTTGTGGCGGGGGGTGGAACTGGGTGCTCTCTAAGGTCCTTTCTCAACTCAAAACATTCTAGAGTTTGCAAAGCATTGTTAGTATGGTAGAGCATCCCCTTTAGCAGGGTAAAAATCATTGAGAGTGAAACCATTGAGAGTGAGGATGCAGAGTTCAAAACTCTCAAGTTCCAGATAAAAATGTGGGAACAGCCCTCAGCTGGCTAGCAAACTTCCATGTCGAGCAGTTTTTAGGGAAATCAGATAAACTTCCTGTTTCCAAGGCAGTTCTATTAATAAGTCAGTCCTTTTTCTGCTCCATCCTTAGCTAATTACGGCATCTCAATGCCTAACTAATGTGAGGTCACGCACAGGGAAAGTGCTCAAGTGTCAAGATAGAAAACCCTTCTGATTTATCGAGCATGGTATTTGGAGAGCAATTTGGGCATAAATCACATGGATTACTTGTGATTAGTAAATTACTTGGTGCCTGTGGTGCACTTTCTTTCTCCTTCCATGCAGCAGTACATTTGATATGGGAGTTGCCTTCTAATGTTTGGGAGCAGATGGAGAAAACATTGGGCTCGTAAAGTGAGGTTATCGCCAATCTGGGCTGCGAGCTGCTAATCTCCCTGCGGCAGTGGGCTAAAAGTCCTCGTGGTAACAATAACTTTTGGGCTGAACTTGAAAAGAAAATGAGCAATATTTTGGCTCCTTCAATGCTTGAGAGTTCTTGCTGAGATAAAACCCTTTGTGGCATTCTTGGAAAATTGCTGCTTTCTGTTTTAGAGGTGGCTTTCTGTGGTGGGGGAGAGAAGGGCTTGCACTCAGATGTCCTTTGAGGTGGAATTTGCTTATGTAAACGATGCTTTCTTTTTTTTTTTTTTTTTTTTTTTTTTTGTTTTAACCCATGCTGTTATCTTTAAACCAATTGACAAATAACAGTGTGCCAGACCAGTGAGCCTTGTAACGAAATGCTTGTTTGCACTGGTCAGCATGAAGCAATCCACATACTTCACTCTGTTTGGGCAGTAAAATGATAACCATGTGAAGAATTTTTTAAAAGCCTTTTTTGTTCTACTGTGTGAAGGGATAGTATTTTACTGCTAAATTTCATCTATCTCTGGGATGGTAAATGTCCTGTTACTGTTGCTTTCTGACTTTATATAGACCTATGGAGCTTGAAGTATGCACTCAATGGAAATATACTGAAACAGAACTGTTTCCTACTTTGTGTCTGGGGATGTCCTATTGCTGAAAGAATGTGTGATGGTAATATTTGTGTGTTTGCTAATATTACTGTTTTCCTACTGATCCTGATTAGCTGCAGGGCTAGAATGCCATTCCAAAACTTCATCTCTGCTGCTGAAGTTCCAGACAGTCTGAACTGGTGGAATTAATCTCAGCTGCCTAGAGACAGACTGAAGTGGTGAACTTTGTCTGCAGCTGCCTCTTCTGTAGTGCTCAGCATCTTCTGCTGGACTAGTTCACTTTAAGAAACAGAGAAAACATAACCCTTGTCTCTTTTCAGTCCCAAATGTCCTCTTTGCCTCTACCCTAAACAGTGATGTCCTCCTTGGTCTTGTGATACTCTCCCCTCCTAAGTTCATGTATTCAACTGTGATTGCTCCCTCGGTATCAGCTTCCCCATGGAAAACTGTATCAGCTCCCAGGCTGCTGAAATCTGCTTTCATCACTTCTTCCTTAGCTTCATATCTCCACTTTGATATTCAGGTCCTGGCTGTCCAAACTCCCCCCAAGGTCTGTTTTTTACTTTTCCCATGTACTGTAAAGCAAAGCTGTGCTGCTGCAGCTGGACTCTGCAGTGTTCTGTTTGCGTCAGGCCTTTCTTCGGAACAGCTTTGCATTTTAAGTGTGTCCCTGGACTCTTCCAGCTGTGCCTGTGCCACTCTGGGATAATAAATCAGTTAGCTCTTTGGCAAGTGGCTCCATGGATGGATTGAGAAACTCTTTCTACTGTAGTAGTTGCAATCGTAAAAAAATTTAATCTTGTTTCTGATCAATGCTTTATCTTCTGTCATGACGTCATTTAATTCTTCCTCTCAGGCTCTGTTTCTGTAACTGTTTTTTTGTTCTTCAGCACTTTGGAATACTCTGTTTTATACTGTGCACAATGTACTGCAATTCTTAGCAACTGTAAGGTGCAGAAGGAGCAGGGACTTTTTCCAGTGTGATCTTTCACCTGTTTTCCATTTACAGCCATCTGGAATTGGAGGACCTGAGTTTTGATTGTGTTACAGAAGTCAGTTTATAATAAAAAGAGCAAAATTCCAATACTGTTCTGTAATTTGGACTGGAATATCTCTCCAGCTCTCATTTAGATCTCATAATACATCTCCAAACCTATATACATTTATGTATTATCACAATTTTATGGTTTATGTGTCCTGAATCCTGCTGGGGCACTTGTGGAGCTTTTGACTGGGCTTTTGTAATTCACCTTGAAGGACTGAGCAACACAAGGTTGTATCGGACAAGTACTGTTACAGTTTGATACTCCAGTTGATAGCCTTCCCTCTGCTGCCAACAACTTCTCATCCACCCATCTCCTTACTAATCCCAAAGGATTACCTTTTGTGAATGCCCCAAACCAGTTTAATACAAGGTGAAACCATTTTCAATAACATGTTAATTAAATTCACACATTCATGAGTAATGTTTATTAAAATAATAAACAAAATAGATCATATCTGCTGGATCTGAAGGGAGTGGAGACCTGTTCTTGCTCTTTGTAATTATGAAATGTGTGGTTTGATGGAGACCCTGTTCTCATGCACTTGAGCAAGAGCAGAACTGTAGGTCAGTGATTTAATTGTAGATAAAACTTTCAAATCTGTGGTGAGTGGTTAGTTGGTATGAATTTGGGGTTTGTTGCCTTCTCTGATTTAGGCTGAAGACGCAAATGAACTCTAATCAATCACATGAGTTCTTGACAGCTGCAGAAAAGACTTGGAGAAGACAGGCCTTGGCTTTGGCACAAGGAAACTTCTGGTGTTGGTTATTAATAGCCTTGGCCAGCAGCCCCACAGTGAGAGCTTTGGGACAGGGGATGTCAGGGAGACGGGCTGGCACTGCAGCCACCCGGGCTGTGACCCTGCCAGGTCCTGCAGGGACAGAGGAGGAGAGGGGTGCTGGGAGCAGGGAGCCTCAGGCTGTCCTGGTGAAAGGCTTTACCCACGCCTGGTGTCTGGTCAGCCCTGCCTTAGTGTGATTAATGCATGAAATGGGCAGTGTGTGTCCACTCCGTGTTCTGAGGGGAGGTTGGGAGACAGGTTTTAGATGCAAATATGCACAGGAGAAACTTGCTCCTGCGTGTTTTCCTTACATATAAACAAACAATTGCAGATTAGACAAGTGTTGCTTTATGTACATATAGGACCAGGTATATAACTCCTGTGGGATGTTTGTTCTTCCAGGATTGTTTTTGTCCTATCTTGCAGAAAATTGGAGAAGCCTGATGGTTCTCTGGTTTATTTAGCAGAGACCTTTGTCCTATTTGCACAGTGCTAATGACCAAGGGCTGCTGCCTGACGTTTGAGAGATGTAGGTGCAACTTTGACTAGAGCATATAAATTTTAAATGTCAGCATTGTGTAGAAGGGCATTGTAGAAGGGCATCCTGAGTATCACTGATGTGGCCTCACAGTATTGCTTCCTGCAGGATGGGGTCTGTTCTGAACTGTGTAGGGAAGTGAATGCCTGTAGGAACTCCTCAGCCTGAGTGGAATGAAACAACAAAACTCATCCAAAGCAGCTGATTGTGCCTGTGTAGAATATGCAGCAGTGCTTTGGTCTTTCAGTGTGTTCTGTGGGGCATTTTTTAGTGACCAGTGCTCAATACCTTGGTAAGTAGTGGACACATCTCCTTGTCCTCATCTGCACAGATTTTTAGAAGAGTTGATGTTGGAAAGGACCTCCAGGATAGGGTCCAACATTTGATGCAGCACCACTGTATTACCTAATCTAGCACTAAATTGTTTTGAGAACACCTCCCGGAATGGTGACCTCCCTGGACAGCCTGTGCCAGTGCCTTACAATCCTTTTGGTGAAAAAATGCTTCCTGATGGCCAACCTGAACCTCTTCTGGACTTGCTTGAGGCCATTTCCTCTAGTGCAGTTGCTGGTTGCTTTGGAAAAGAGGTTAACTTCCTAAAACCTTATTTCAGGGAGGTGTCAGATTACTGAGATAACAGCAGGTAAAAAAACTCCAGACTTCAGCATACTTACTGTTTCTTTTAAATTTTATTTTTAATTTAGCTGAATATTGAGCAGAACCCTTAAATGGTTGGTGAGCATTAATAAAAGACATCAAAGCCATAATAAGGACTTGGTCTTTTGTTTGAGAGCCCTACAAAATGGTGATGCTGCAGCCCTGGGCCCTTGGTTGCACACAGTATAACATGATACAGTGTTGGGAGGAGGAGAAGGGGGAGGGAGCTTTTTCCTACAGCCCTACTTGTAGCAAATGGGAAATGAGTCTTTGTTCTTGTTCATGTCCTATTGCTATATTTGTCCCTGTGAATGTGGGACATGAGCACAGTTTAATGATGGCCCAGTCTTTGTCTTGGGTGAAGAAGCATAGCTGTGATAACTCATGGGAAGGCAGCTGAGATGTCTGAGTTTTTCCAACTCCCAAGTTATGAGCTGCAGGGAGGCTTCTGGCAGCTAAAATGGTTTGCAGTGAAGAATTCTGCTCTAAGAGAAATATTTGAAATTTTTAGATTATGAGTTGCCTGGAAAGGCAGAGCTGCTTGGTATGTGAACCTACATAGCTTAGCCCAAGGAGAGCTGTGTGGGGGCAGGCCTGGGCCTGGGCTGCTGCAGGGCCATCCTTTCTCACTACCTGCCTTCTTGCTTAACTGCCTGGTGCAGCAAGAAGTTGATTCTCTAATTTCTGAGTATTCAGGTCGCCCTGTCTCTTGGTTAATCCCTCTCTTCATATAATATGATATGACCTTGGTGGAACTCTCAGTCCTGGGCAGTGGCTCTGTGCTCCCTGCCCCTGGCCAGCTCTCTCTGTATTTTTGTATTTGGCACTGGCTGTGGATGCCTGAATAGATCAGCCTGGGTAGCTAATTCCTTGTGCCAGGGTTTCTGTAACAGAAGAGACCTGGGTTGCTTTGTAGTGTTCCCTGAGCTATGCTGTGTCACCTTAATATATGAATGCCGCTTAAATAATTAAACTGTCACCAGACAGTTTAATTATTTAAGCAGCAGTGGCCAAGACATTGAGATTTTATGTCATGGTGTGAGAAGCACCGTGCAGGGTTAACTTCAACTGTTTAAAAAGTGTGAAGTAGTGACATACTTAACGTTTTCCTCTTTGAGAAATGAAATTTGAAAAGATAAGAGGTGATTGGCAGAGTCACTGTGGCCCATCCCAGCTGGGGGCTGGGTGCTGTTTCTGGGTGCACACACATGTAGGCAGCAGGGCTCCTTGGGGTGTTTCCAGGAGGCTCCCAGAGGGGATGAGTCACTGCTCATTCCTGCAGGGTCACTCAAGGAACCAGAGATGCCAGCAGCTCTTCCTCTGCTGGGGGAGGAGAGGGGTCACTGCCCCCAGCACAGCTCCCTTCCCTCTCTCCCCCTTTCTTTTTGCCCTCCCTCTCACATTTTTTATGTGTTAGCAAGTTGTCGGTGATGAGGCTTACAAGTTTCACAGGAAAACGCTGTGCATTTATTCAAAAGTCTTCTAGAAACCATCTTAAAGCAGAAGTTAATTTCTGCCAGGTGTACCAGCCTGGAAAAGGCAAGTGTCTGTCTGAAAAGTGGAGTTTTAGACTCAGCAGGTATTATGATATGGCTGAAAAGGGTACCAGGATACCTTAATTTATGGCTTATGCAGAACCTCCCTCTGCCAGCTTGCAGTACTGAGGAAAATAATTGAGCAAAACATGTCAGTCTCTTGCTTTTTTCTCTCTCTTTTGTCTCCATTTGGATAGATTACAGCTCTTTATTGTCAGCTTCTGCTCAGGCTATCTAATGACTCCCCATTTTGGTGTGCAGGGCTCTGAGGCCAGCTGCCACAGGCGCCTTCTGTCCCCAGGGGCTGGTGTGCTGGCCAAGAGCCAGTGTTCAGATCAGCCCTCCTGCTTTTTCTGCCTTAAATCCCAGGTCTGGATCATGTCAGCAGCTGGAATTGCAGAATAGCTGTCTCCTAATGAAGCTGAGGTTGGGAAAGCCGTTTCACTGTGGTCTAGGTGTTCATTCATGATTTCTAGAAAAAGTGAATCCTTGTTCCTCGTGTTCCTTTGTGTCACCTTTCATGCTGGACTCACAGTATTTATTACATCTTTTTTGTGTCAATGATTGGCTTCATGGTGGTGTTGGTAGAGTAATATTTCCCTACAGATTCCCTGTAGGAGTGCAGTTGTCTTGCTTCTAGCTATAATCAGCTTGCTGTTACTAGGTTTATAATTCTGGCATAATAAAATTCCCCACTTGGTAAAATAAATGCTTTTTAATTTTTTTTTTCTTAAATATGATTAGAAACTTCTGCCTGTTCTCAAGGAGTTGTGTGAATTAGTGTGGTGGCAGAATTCCTCTGAGGTTTCCTTTAGTGAGGACAGAGGCCAAAGAAGCATTGCTAAGTTTCTGCTTTAATTACACCCCAGGCATGTAATTTCTTGCAGAAATGATTATTTTCTTATGAAATCTCTGCATGAACAAAGGAAGACGTGCACACACCACTAATATTAACACTAATGCAGGGGAACAATTGTAACAGTGGCAGGTAACATCAGCTGTTAAATGGGGCCTTGTGAGTATTAAGTGACCACAGAGGACAAATTTCAAGTTCTGCTTTGGGTGCTTTGCCTTCTGTATGGTGTCCTGTAGCTGTGTGAGTGGCAGGGCAGCCTGCCTGTTGCTGCAGGCAGCTCAGATGCCCTTTCCACACTTTTCTGGACCCCATCCATGAGTAGCCTCAGCTGGTTACCTCAGCAGGAAAGCTCTGCAGGTTTTTGGCTGGGTTCATGAGGTTATCAGAAGAGCATGGGAGCAAGGCAAGTGCAGGGCTTAAGTGGATGTGTGAGATGACTTGTAGTGGCAGTAAGCTTCAGATTAGTTCACAGCTGCTTGTGAAACCACAGCCTTAGGCTAATAGAAGCTGATTTTGAAGAACTGTGCCCAGTTCAGAAAATCTGCTTAGTTCCTCTGGCTTGACAGCATTAAAAACTTCCAAATGTCATCTTAAAGGATCTGATTCACTATGTGTTAGAAAGTAGTTTAACTTTTGTGCTTGTAGCTGGGATGACTGACAGCAGCTCAGGGTAATGGAGTCATGACAAGAATTCCTCAGTCTTTTCTGCCTGTGCCTGAGCTGCTGACTGCATCCCAACTAGAACCAGGCTGTGCCATTCCTCAGAGAGGGACTGGGCTTTCCCACACCCTCACCCCAGAGTTACTGGCCCATAATTTAAAATTTTTTTATGTGTGGTTACTTGTTGGTATGTGTCAAATTTTAAGATAAAAAACTTTGTTGCATACTGCACATAGACCTTGTGATTAAAAAGCATTTTTTTCTTGTTAAGTAATTCTGGTGTATGTGCAGAAGAATTTTTTTAATGTGGTGTCTTCTATGTGCCTGTCTCTCACTTTTTCCATTACTTACGTTCATTATAGGAATTCAATGACAGCGAGTTCCCAAAAGTGATGCTCATCTCAAAATTTATGTGCAACTTGGTTGCTTAAGGCTCTCAGACCTTTTTAGATTTTGGATTGTATTTTCACATCTAATATCTATATGCTGGAAGTGTTCTGCAGTCTGTCACTCTCAAAAGTTAAAAGCTGAACACTGAGGTCCTTTGTTTGCTGTGGCTCTTGCTGTGTTGGGTAGGGAGCCCCAGGTGATGGAAGCTGTGGGTTTGTACTCATTTTTTCTGCCTGTTAAGACACCCAAACTAAGGGAAGAGTCACAGTACTTTGGAAGTGAGGCATGCAGTGCCCTCTGTGGACACAAAGAATCTGGGAATATGAAGTAAGTTGATGAACTGTAAAATGGAAAATGCTGGGTTCCTCCAGGGTGGGCTCTGGTGGGAGGCCGATACAGCTCACTAATCAATGAATAAATGCTGCTGTGGCAGCAGAGGAAAGCGTGGCATTCCTTGTAGGAATCCAAGCAACATCATGTGTCCCTGTGCTTATATACATCAATATCCTACCTTTGCCTAGGTTCCTCCAGCAGAGCTCGGCCAGCCGACCAAGCAGCGATGGTTTGAGCCCAGCTCTCACTCACTGCTGAATGGCCGTAGGCGCTGTGCTGGCAGCACAATGCAGCACCAGGAGCTATTGTAGGCACGGATGAGACCATAATAGACCGGGGAGAGAGAGAGAGAGAGCGCTTAGAGGTTAATGCGGCCACGGCTGGGCAAAGCCGGCTTCTCTCTGCAGAACCATCTGCCGCCCTAACAAAGAGCTGCAGCCGGGGAGCCACACGCACCCCTCGGCCGCTGCCCATCGCTCCGGGGCCGTGCCGGTTCCCCGGGGCGGCAGTGCCGGTTCCCCGGGGCGGCAGTGCCGGTTCCCCGGGGCGGCAGTGCCGGTTCCCCGGGGCGGCCGTGCCGGTTCCCCGGGGCGGCCGTGCCGGTTCCCCGGGGCGGCCGTGCCGGTTCCCCGGGGCGGCCGTGCCGGTTCCCGGGGCCGCGGGCGCGCTCCTCTGCGGGCGGCCTCCCGCGCTCGGGGCGCGCTCCCGGCCGGCTGCGCGCGCGGCCGCGCTCCGGAGCAGCGCAGTGTCGGGAGCGAGGATTGGCTGGGCACTGCTGCAGTGGGGACGCAGCCCCGGTGCTCAGCATCGCTGCTCGGCATCGCCTGCCGTGAGCCGGGACGCGCAGCTCGGTTGGCAGCTCTGAGAGGCTCCTTTCGGAGAGGTTCATCGTTAGCTTTCCTCCCAAGCGCGGCGTCTCGGCTTCTCTGCGCGAGCAGTCTCGGCTTCTCCGTGCCAGGGGGCTTGTGCTTTGTCTGTTGCCATCAGATTTCTGAGGCTCTGGTACAATGAGCTGCTTGTCAGGCCAGGCACGACTGCAGTAGCAGCAATTTCAAAAGGCAGGAAGCGTCCGCAGGAGCGGTCTGTAAAGAATCGGAGCCGGTGGAGTCGCTGGGTTGAAGCTCCCGCTGGCTGCCGTGCCGATTCCCGTCTCGGGGGTGCTTGGTAGTGCAGTCACATCATCCTTGGCAGCGGGCAGCTCCTGAGCGCTCAGGGTTTCCCTGCCTGGGATGCTCGCTGGAGCAGCAATGCTGCAGACCCTGTGGCATTTTCTGTCTAGCTTCCTTCCCAGGGCCATATGCCAAGGTCCTGCAGATGAAAAAGAGGATGAGGCCAGAAACACCACCCCACTTCCAGGCCCCGGGGAGAAAGGGCCAAAGGTGTTGGGGAAGACACAGGACAGAGGGACTGATCCCACTGAAAGGAGACCAACTATCCTACTGGTGGTTGGACCCGCAGAGCATTTTCCAAAGGTAATGGGATATCCAGGGGCCTGAGGAGGGGTTGGTGCACATGACAGTGGAGTGCGTGGTCTGCTGGGAGAAGGGGTGTTGCAGGTGGAGTGTGTGAGTAGCTCTGTGTGTGTGTGTGAATTTGGGGAGGGGGGAGAGGAACAGGAAAAGGGAGCAGGGTCTAACGCGTGTGCTTGCTAGAAAGGAAGGGGGCGGGGGGGCAGGGGAGTGACTGAAGAGAGGAGGTGATCTAACCCTCCAAACATGATGTTCAAAGTGTGGGAGAAAAATGCTGTTTTAGGGGCAAGGGGGAATACGGGGGCCTCCAGGATTCCTGGGCAACTTGCAAAAAGCATGACTTAGAGGGCAGGGAATGATAATGCAGGTTAGTGGCGAGTCCCACCCCTGCACCCCAGACCAGCAAAGAATCAAATGCATCCTAAAATGTTCTGGAGTCAGTCTCTGGTAATTTGGCAAGCCTTTGGTAAAACTTGCATATTTTGAGCGAATGAATAACTGGCTGAATTATTTGAATGGCAGAGCCCGGAAGAGAGTAAAGACTATCCCTGGGGAGCGGGTGGCATAAGGGAGAGACTAAAATCTGCGTGAGGATGGGAAGTTCCCAGGGGATAGGAGAGTGGGGAGGTGGTGGGGGCGCACAGTTGGCAGAGAATAAATGGTGAGGCTTTGTCTGGGGGGACGTGAACAAAAGCTGCTTAGTTTAGTGCTGGAGCTCCCAGCACAGTGCTGGCCGACTGCAGTTCTGGCTTATTTAATGGAGGGAAGTGCTGTCTGTCTCCCCTGAGGATGGTGCAGTCAGCTCTGACTACATGTGGTTTAAAACCAAGGGTGTGAGCTGGGATTAGGGGGGAAGGAGTTGGGGATAAGGCCTCTGAAGGGTGGGGATGATACTGAAGGGCTGCAGCAAGGATAGGGGTGTGTGACTTTCAGGATGCAGTTTATTTCACAGGGAATTGGGCATGGTTGTTGCTGTGAGCTTTCTCTTTAAAATGAGGGATGAACAGGTTTAAATTGTAGAGAGGATTAATATCTGTTCTGCTGCTGTTTTGAATGGAAACAAGCAAGGCGGCATTTCACATTCTGGAGAGCAGAAGCCACTCCCTGCTTGAATCAGGCTGAAAAATCTGCAGGGACTTTTGCCTTCATCTCTATCCTTAGCAGTTAGCACTGTGCATCCCCTTCCAAAAAAGGAGCATGCGCATTTTCAGGAGGACTTTGGTGCACAGAGGTTGAAGAAGGACAGAGGCTCAGAACTGAAGGAAGTGGTGACGAAAACCTTGGAATTACAGGGCTGAAAATCTCTGGTGTCTTCCAAAGATTAGTGGTCTCTCTGTCAGGGAGAGTCCATCTGTTCACACCTGGAAATAAAGCTTTCTCTGAAAGCTGATACCAATCTCCTCTTTCCTGTGTGACCCTGGGAAGTTCTGCTGCATAAGAACCGTAGGATTGGCTGATGGAGAAATACCTAGAGGATAAGGATGTGGTAAAACAGAGTTATTGCATCTTAGGAAGTAACTGCCCATCTGCCAGGAGATTGTGACTGAGTAATTTTAGCTTGCCCTGATTGTTAAGTGAAATACAGTGTAAAGCTCTTCTGTTGAGGATTATGCAGATATGTTTCACCTTGCAATTCAGGCTGGCTTATGCTTCATCCAGCCCATGGCTCAGCTGGTGGACAGTAAGTAACTTGTTAAGATGCAATGACTTGTTTGTGCTTGATCAGATATCAGTGTTCCAATTACCTGTCTGAAGGAGAAGTGTTGGGAGAAGTCTCATACAGCCTTAGGGATAGATAATAAACCACTGTGAGCAAAGAGTGTTATTTGGTGTTAATAGAAAATGGGGGCTTTTGTTCTCTGCCACTGGCTGCCTGTAACCTTGGGAGCAGTCTCTTGATTGGTAGGCCACTTCATTTTGTAAAAACACCTGTTACTACTTCTCTCCTAAAACCACACAAAATATCACACCTGGTACTGGGGGTTCTGTAGGAAATTGATGTGTATCCATAAACTTCACTGGAGGGGCATCCTGACCTTGCTTCTTCAATCTTGTTATTGCTGTGTTCCTCCTCAGATGTTTGCCTGTTCCAAGCTGTTCCAACATGAGGCTGTTATTGCAAATATGGGGAGAAAACACTGATTGCAAATGTGTTATGTTGGCCCTGGATCTGTGTACACAGGAAACAGGCATGATCTGCCCCTGATGTCACCATCTGGACTTGTAACTTTGGATCCCTGTGTTGTCGGTGGAACAGGTCACCTTCCCTGGTTACCTTTATGTCAAATATCACATAGTGCTCTCTGCTGTGCCTGCTCTCTTATCCCTCCCCTGGCAAAGCCAGGGCTGGTTGCAGCTCTTTACTCTGCTGGGGTCTCTTAAATCATTAACTCTCCTCCTTCTTACACTGTACACTCTCTGTGCTTTGTGAGGACTTTCTGTACTGTCCAATTAATTATAAGCTAGTTTCCAGAAATTAAAAAAGACCAAGTCAGCAGAACCCAGTGAAACCTTCTAGCAATAGGGTTGGAGCCCAGAGAGCTGTTTTGCCTCTGAAGGAGGATGTTACGTGACTGTGACGCTTGCTGGTACTTGATATTTTTAGAGCCTTTTTTTTTTAGCAAAGAAAATTCAAAATTAAACAGCATACTTTCCTGCTCCTTGTATGGCTGCATCTTTCCATCCCTTGGGAGGTACATTCTGGAGGTGATGTAGTAAACCAGTGATGAAGCAGATGCTCAGAAGTGTACAAATAACTTGGAAATGTTAGCAGGGATGGCAGGGTATGGAAACTGGTAACTTGTGCAGCATTTAAAAGAACCAAATCCTATAAATAAAATGAAAATGAGTTTGCTAAAGGGAGAAGGAGCTGTGTTTGCCTTCCTTCATGGCTCACTTTTCTTGTCATCAAGGAATCTGCAGAGGGTATTAGCCAGGCTGGCTCCACATGGCCCAGAAATGTGTCGGTTCAGTGTCGGAATTGGTGGATGGAAATATCAGGGAGGAGTGACTTCATTTGAGCTCTGTGCCCTGTCCTTGCTTTGGTCAGGAATAGACAGTGCTAATGAGGGATGTACTGTCCATAGCTGGTGCCTGGAGCCCTGGGCTGTGTGTGCTGCTGCCTGCGGGTGCTGGGGCAGTGGGACTGGCTCTGTGTGTGCTGAGATGTGGCCAGTGACCCCACGCCAGTGTCCCAGCAGCACTGATCCCTGCAGCTTTGGAGAGCTGCCTGGCTCTTGAGTATTTCCAGCTTTACCAGGATTTTTAAAGCTGAAATACAAAAACTTCTTAAGACTTAAGTTCCCTTTGTCATTATAACGTGAATTGCTGGTATAAACTTCATTTGTAATCTGTCTCTCCTTCTTAGTTCACTGTTCTGTAATTAATACCCTGCTTAAAATCAGCTTTAACTTCATTAGCTTTCTCCTTTCCTCTGACGTAGGTAGAAGGGCTTTTTTTCCTAAAATGTGCCGATTTTGCCTTTTGTCTCTAGCTGACAAGTCCAAACAGAGTTTCTTAGGAAAATCTGCATCATGTTGGCATAGCAACTGAGCTGCCAAGCAGCTATAATAGTGATGCTTGGCAACTCGTGGGAAGGACTACGGAGGATCTTAAGGCTTTGTGAAGCAAATCTGAGTTAGATTTGTTCACTTACTGCCTGTTGCTGGGGGTACCCACTCTGCTCCCCTCTGTGGGGGTGTTTGGTGTTGGACAGTGGGGTGTAGGTATCATTAGGGTGCTGCTTGCAGTGAGACTGGCCTTGGTGGGAAGGCTGGGCTGTGCTGTGGGCATGCATGCAGTGAGCTGCTGCAGCAGCTGATCTTTAAGAGGATCTGGAGTCCCTGAGAAGATCCTGTTTTCATGCAGAGAGACGTCAGCAGGGAGTAGGTTAAGCCTAGTTAGGTAACCTGGCCATGGTGCCAGGGTAGGTGAGGTGCCCCAGGAAGGCCAGAGGACACCATTGTAGGTCACGAATCCCAAGGGTACTGAGTTGCTGTGGGTCGTGATCCATTAAGCTTTAAAAAAAAAATAAAAAAATCCTTGAAATGAAGCCACAGATTAAATATTCCCAGTTGGTGTGATTGACATGCAGCTCCATGAACAGCTCATTACAGACCTTGGCTTTGCTGTAGAGAACAAAACACCACGGTAAAGACGCCCAGGCACCCTGGCATGAGGGCCTGAGGAGGGGAGTGCTGCTTGGACTTTGCTCTGTCAGGCAGGCTGTTCAAACACAACCAACACTTGAAAATGTTGCTGTGTCCGCAGCAGTGAGGAAGGCTGTTATCCTGGCTGGCTTGAACCAGTTCAGCAAACACATTTTGTTACTTCTGCTGCAGATAGGATTTCAGTGTTTGGGTTATGGGCTGTGGCTTTTTGCATCTTGCCTGCGTGATAGCTTCTCTCTGATTAAAACTAAGACTATAACTTTATTTAAAATTGATGTCAGCAGTCAGTGATTCTGTCCTGAACAGCATTGTTACTTCCTGCACATTGGTACTCTCTCTGGAGAGCAAGGTGTTACCCTGTACCTCAAACCAAATGCTCAGGAAGCTGTAATTATACCTGCACTAAATGGTGCTTGTGCCACACTCCCTCCAGCCTGGCTTGCTCCTAATGGGAGCTCAGGAACTGCTTACAAAGCAGTTAAACTGTCAAGGGTGGAAACTGGAAAATTGTTCTGCCCAGGACACTTCTTGTAGCACACAAATGACTGCAATGTTTAATTGGAGTCAGAAGAGGATGAAAAAAATTAAGCTGGTGTAACTGCTGTGTGGATGCTTAGCTAGGAGGCTTAGAAGCAGCTGGGGCTGTTTTGAAGCCTGCCCTTGATTTGGGCGATTTTCTCTGTATTTGGCTTAATGACAAACCTCCACAGGCTTTATTGCTGCTGTGTTGGTAACTGGAGTGCTACAGAGGGGAGAGATCTTTGTGTGCAGGGGTTGTCTGCTCTTAGCTGGCACAAGTGGTTTCAG
The DNA here is from genome assembly GCF_037042795.1 of Molothrus aeneus. Taxonomy (NCBI): domain Eukaryota; kingdom Metazoa; phylum Chordata; class Aves; order Passeriformes; family Icteridae; genus Molothrus; species Molothrus aeneus. The sequence continues at coordinate 5,510,887 of NC_089664.1, read as the reverse complement.
GAGAACTTTCAACCAAAGCCAGTCAACTCTGGCATAACAAAATAACCTCGTAAAAGTGGAAAATTTTTGCTTAAGCTGGCTATCCTAAACGTGTATTAAAGCAGTAAGTGGCTGGCATGCTGTTCTTACTGCACTTTTAAAAAACAATTTCTGGGAAGGCAGTGATAGTCCTCCCGTGTTGCAGGAAGGGAGAGGTTGTGATCAAGACTTGTGCCCACTGCTACCTGTACAAATCCCTACAGAGGTGAGAACAGGATCAGGAAGGGACTGTTCAGCTGTAAGGCACAGCAAGAGAGTGTCCTGGCGCTTGGCCAAGGGGTCGTGGGTTCAGAGGCCCCCAGTGAGGGTTAAGTGGCCGCGGGTGTGATGTAAGGTTTGATGGGAGCCAGGTGTTGGGCAATGGCAGCGCTCACGTGTGTCCCTGCCCCGGCTGGGTGGGACCGGCAGCCCCGGTTCCCTTTTAAGTAGAAGGGCAGGGCTTGTGCAGCCAATCCCGCCGGAGCCGGGCTCGCTCATAGGCGTGTGTCATGAGACTCGCTGGCATTTCCTTTCCACTCGCTGCTGAAATTAGCTCAGGGGAATCGCTCGGTTTGACTTCCCTTCCTCGCCGGTCGGAGTGAGCAGGGCAGCGAGTGTTGGGCTCAGGAAGATGCTCTGCCTCTGTCTGTACGTGCCGGTGTTCGGGGAGAGGCAGACGGAGTTTGAGTACTTTGAGTCGAAGGGGCTGCCGGCCGAACTCAAATCCATCTTCCGACTCAGCCTCCTCATTCCTTCCCAGGAATTCTCCACCTACCGCCAGTGGAAGCAGGTACGGCCCTGAGAGAGGAATAGAAGGGATGGAGGTGATGTTTAATACATTTAGTGGCTTGTTTGAGAGGGGGAGAAGGTTGTGATGGCTCTGTTGTAATAACTGAGTGAAGCATGGAAATGCTTCTCGTGCCCCTTGGCAGGGATTGCTGAACCGGTGTGGAGTGAACACTTTTCTTTTTGATTCTTTTGTTTTGAATTGGGTGAAGTCTCAGTGCTTATAAGACTATTTAAACCAGTTTATGTGAGTTAAATAGAAAAAAGGAGTTTTTCCAAACTATGGAGTCTTCTGCTTCTATGGGTCTCTTCAGATACAGCATTTCACATCCTCTTCCTCCTTATTACATCCTTCCCCATGCCTCCTCCTGACAGCAGGGCTGGAATGTAGAGTCAGCTGAAGCTGGTGAAGGTGAGCAGGTTTGTGCTGGGAGGAGGAAAGCAGCTCAGTGAGTGACTCAGCCAGGGGTGGGTGGGCTGAGCTGGGGAAGGTTATGCAAGACCCTTTTGCTTTGCTGTGGAAGAGACGTGCACTAAATACGTGGAGTTTCCCATCCTGATGTGTCACAGCTCTTGCTTTCATCTTGCTGCTACTTTTTTTTTTTTTTTCATGATCAGGCTGTCAAGAGCCCAGAGAGCTGATTATTGATCAGCCAAGCAGGGGAGGCTTTTTACACCTCTGAAAGGACATGGACAGCAGGCTGGAAGGTGTGTGGTGACCACAGGAACTTCTGCAGCCAAAATAGCTGTTAATGGCCAGATTTCATGTTTGCTGTTGAAAGCGAAGAGGTGCAGGCAGATACTTGATCACACCTCCAGAGAAGATGCTGGGAGCTTGGCTTTCTCACCCCTCACACGTGTGCTGTGGGTTACTGTCGGGCAGGCAGCGTTTCTGTGCTGTGGCTGTGGGGGAGGAAGGGCAAAGCTTTTATTGCCTGCAGTCTCTGATCACTTAAGCTGCATTTCTGCAGCTGAGAGAGAGGGAGCAGTTGCAGAGTCACATCTCTCTTACAGTGCCTCCGAATTATCAATGCCTGTCAACTGGTTGGGGGTTGCCAGTGAGAGGGAAGCCCTGAATCAGCTGTTCAAGCCATGTGCTGACAGGAGAGGGGTGTTGGTCTATATTTAGCCCACAAGTTGAATGTGAGGTCGTATCTGAACTTCACAACGGTCATATGATAAATGGCAGGGTAGGAATACTGGGCATGCCTTGGAGGTCAGGGCAGCTGGGACAGCACTTTCTTATTTAAGGTTCATAAAGTGATTACGAATAATCCTCATAGCATTAGGGCTAAAGAGGCAGGACTTGCTGGGTGAGGGAGAGCGTTTCAATAATGAATGATTTAGTACTGAAGTAATTTAAAGTGACATTGAAACAAAGACCTATGGCTTATGAAGGGGACTGGTGGTCACAGACTGAGGACATACCACAGTGAGTTTAGGCTTGCCTAATACTTTGAATGCTAAATATTGAACAAGATACTGGTGAACAGAGGGTTAACCCATCTCAGCTCAGAGCTTCTTTAACAACCCATCTGTTGTTAACATAAATGTTACAAGAATTCAAACAAAACTTTGGGTGATACGCTAGACTGAATCACACCTAATTGAGTGTTGCTCACTGATGTTGGAAAAGACTTAAAGGCTGTCAAAGGCAAGTGACTGAATCAGAAGGGGGATAGGAACTCCCTGAGCCACATTCTTGTAGTCTGGAGATCACCTCACCTGTCAGCATGCAGCCATGTGCCCTTAGAGAGGACAGTCCATGGGCTCTTGCCTCACTGAGTTGCAGTGAGTTAATTAGTCATTTACCTTGTCCTAGATGTCTGGCACAGTTTGATCTTGATTTTAGCTTTGTCCTACTAAGAACCTATTCTTGCTCTATATGCATCTCATGGAAACTTGTGTAATTAAAGCACATAGCTTCAGGGTGCCTAAACCACTTCACAAAGGTTTTTATCTTTGGCTGCGTTCACTAGAGCTGGACAGGATTGTGCTGGCTGGAGTTAGTTACTGCCAGAGGGAGCTTACTTCTCTAAGGATTGTAGCAGGCATGAAATTCCTTCTCCCGTTCAGTTTTTTTTTTAAATAAGTTCAAGTTTTGTGATTCACTTTTTATGCAGATCTGTTGACTCATACTTAGTTCTAGAACCTCAACCTCCACAAGGACTTTGCGAGATGTTAATCAAGGTACAGTCCTGAGATTAGACACGTGACACTAGCATAATATCCCTGATAAAAACATGAGGCATTTCATCTGTAATGGACTTTGGGAAACAGTTGGAATCAGGTGACTTTTCTATGCTATGGCATTGCTCAACTCTTGTAGAAGAATTACAGTTCTGTCAGCTACTTTTTGAAGAAAAAGTCAAAGTTGTGTGGGAAATGTTTTAAAGGTGGTAGAAGGGGAGATAGATCTGTCTGAGTGAACAAAGGAACTGACAGTTCTTGCTTGTTTTCTGAACAGAAAATTGTGAAGGCTGGAGACAAAGACCTGGATGGACAGCTGGATTTTGAGGAATTTGTTCACTATCTCCAAGACCATGAAAAGAAGCTGAGACTGGTTTTCAAGAGTCTGGATAAAAAGAATGATGGTAACCACCTTTCTCATGCTCAGGGTGGACTGGAGCATGTGTTAGCCTGTGATGTGTATCCTTGAGCTCACTGGATTATCTTCACAGGCCGCATCGATGCCCAGGAGATTGTCCAGTCTCTCCGGGACCTGGGGGTCAAGATCTCTGAACAGCAGGCTGAGAAAATACTGAAGAGGTGAAGATTCCTCTGGTTCTTCTGTTTTATGTCAAGGGAACTAGAAAGAAATATAGGGACATGGAACCCATCTCTTTTTTCCCCCTGTATGCACTTTCCAGAGACTTTGGTTCCTCCCTTTTTTCCTATTACTTTCTATTTTGATTTTTTCCCTGTGAATTGGCATACAATTATAAAATCATAATGCTTTATTGAGACTTACTGTCAGAGTCTCTCCCTGACCTGTTGAGGGGAAGTGCTTGCACCTAAGCTGATTTGCATCCCTGTCTGACTGTCCTGCTGCCCTGAGCTTGCTGCTGTGGAGAAGGACTGTGCAGTTGCTCTTTGGAAATGCTAAGTGCTTTATGCATGTGGCACTAACATGTTAACAACCACTTATTTGTGCTGTTTTTTTCCTCTTTTTTCCTCTGCTACCTTCCCTCTGTCTGTTTGCCTGTGTGTCAGAATAAGGACGGGACACTTCTGGGGTCCTGTCACCTAGTAAGTATTATTTTCCCTTCAGTGTCAGTTATGTCCCTGAATTTGGTAGGAGGGGTTGCAAATACTGTTGTGGGCTGGTTAGAAGGGAGAGAGAGGGGAGGAAAGAGAGAGCCCACTTCTGCCTCAGCATTGTTTGGTGAACAGAAGGTTTCCTAGCTTTGTCTTGTGTCTCTTTAGAAGTCTTTTAGTGGTTGCTTTGCAAAGCTGTATTTGGTGTAGGCTTGGATAATCAAAGGGAAGGGGAGGAGGAATTTGTCACCCAGTGGGAGTCTGTACTCACCTGATGATCAATCTTTTTAGCATGGATAAAAATGGGACAATGACAATTGATTGGAATGAGTGGAGAGACTATCACCTGCTGCACCCTGTGGAGAACATTCCTGAAATCATCCTGTACTGGAAGCACTCCACGGTAAGAAAAAACTCCTGTACAACAGGTCTCAGTCTTTGCCCAGCTTCTTGGTCCAAGTCCTGGCCCCCAGGAGTTGCTATCAGCAGTCCTTATCTTTCTCTTCATGGTTCACAGCTTCCCTGTAGCCCTTGAAGCTCAATTGCTTCCTGTCCTCTGCTGTAATCTTGCCACATATCACTGTCACAGCTGCTGGCACTGGTGATGACGACTGCAGTACTGCAGGGAGCTGAGGGAGTTCTCTTGGTGTGCACCTCCAGGAGCTCCTGCCAGTGGCCAGCCCCAGCTGGTTCAGCACCTGTTAGAACTAGAACCTGATTCCAGAGGCAGCCATCCTTCCTGGAGTTATCTGTATGTGAATAGTATTTAATGAGATTTAACAGGCTGCCAGCTTGGAAGGTTCTGGAGAGGTCCAGCTTCTTTGCCATGCAGCTGCCTGCAGTGGGTCAGTTTGTTCCTAAATACCTGCAGTATTTTGATGTAGACAAATGTTCAGCAGTTGCCAGGATCTTGGAAAGAAATCTTGAAATCAGAACTCAGTTTCCCCTGTGACATGTTTTAGCAGTGGCAGCTCCTGTGGCCAGGCACAGCAGTTAGTGGCTGTAGATAAACTGCTGGCTTGGAATAAGCAGGTCCTGTACTTCAGCACCTGCTGCTAGTAAAGAGCAGTAAATCCAGTAAAACTTTAGCGAGATCACTGGCTGATGAAGCATTTCTCAATACCTTCTCCTTTTGCAGATCTTTGATGTAGGAGAGAATTTGACTGTCCCTGATGAGTTCACAGTGGAAGAGAGGCAGACAGGAATGTGGTGGAGACATCTGGTTGCAGGTGGAGGTGCAGGTGCCGTGTCCAGAACCTGCACAGCTCCCTTGGACCGTTTGAAAGTGCTCATGCAGGTATGATGGAGCAGTTCCAGTTTGTTTAAATACCTGAGCAGATTCCTTTAATAGTTATGGTTATAATGTTCATCAACACAGTACAGCACTCTGGCCAATGCTAATCTTGTTGTTCTTTTATTGCTATTTTGAAACGCATTTTGAATTATTTGAGTGATGAAGGTCATATTAACTAGAAAAAGTACAGAGAATCTTTTTGGAGGTAGACATGTCAAAATTGTCAGTAGTGTACTAGACAGTTTAATGGAATACTTGGTTTTTGGTGAAACAGGTTAAAATCCTGTGATCCTCTGAGAGACCTTGAGGCCACGAGAGTTGAAGTGAATGTGGTGGTCAGTTGGCAGAGGTTGTATTCAGTATTATCAGCATTAGGAAGGAGTTGGAAAATTTTGATTTTAGCCTGCTTTGTCACTGCTCTAGAACCAGCTGAGAAGTTGATGGGTAGTTGATCCTGTGCTAGGTATGGGAAAAAGCCAAGACAGTTGCCTGTTTAACCTTTCCTCCCATTCCAGAGGGAGATATTGATTAGATTGATTAGTTAACGGTAGACTTGGCAAAAAAGAAAAGAAGCTTGCTTTCCCATTGTAGAAGTTATCTGGAAGGGATTAAAGCCTTGGCAACTCTCTGGGTAAATAAAAAAGCGCCCTTTTGTCCCTGGATTACAGAAAAACGTTGCACTGTCGTAATGGGGCTGGAACTGATCCAGGCTTGTCCCTGTCCCCAGGTCCACGCCTCGCGCAGTAACAACATGTGCATCATCGGCGGCTTCACGCAGATGATCCGCGAGGGCGGCCCCAGGTCCCTGTGGAGAGGCAATGGCATCAACGTGCTGAAGATTGCACCCGAGTCAGCCATCAAGTTCATGGCCTATGAGCAGGTGAGGGCACAGCTGTGACTGCAGGAGGACCAGCTGGAAAGAAAGCGATGGCTGAGATCAGTCAGGGAGCCTCACTGTCTGTCTGTCTGTCTGTTGTGGCTTCTGCAGATCAAGAGGTTCATCGGCACTGACCAGGAAATGCTGAGGATCCACGAGCGGCTCCTGGCTGGTTCTCTGGCTGGGGCCATTGCACAGAGCAGCATCTACCCCATGGAGGTGAGGCAGGAGGCTGAGTCCAGCCCAGGAGGGCTTGTGAATGGGAAAACGTGGGTAGAACACCATCACTGTGACAATTAATTAATGAGTTCTCAGAGGTGGTACCAAGCAGTACTGCTTGCAGGACGCTTGCTGTGGTTCTGACAGTCGTGCTCCTAAGAATGACCTTGTACATTGTTCTCCTGCTGATTCTCCTGTAGGCCTTCATGCTATTTATTCTTGTCCTCTAGGTTCTGAAAACACGGATGGCTCTGAGGAAGACAGGACAATATTCAGGCATGTTGGATTGTGCCAAAAACATCCTTGCAAAGGAAGGAATGGCTGCCTTCTACAAAGGCTACATCCCCAACATGTTGGGAATCATTCCATATGCTGGTATTGACCTGGCAGTCTATGAGGTATGAAGCCTTTAAGCTATTGTTAGGTTAAGCCTCACAATTATTATATTATGTTTTATGTTATTGTTAGCCTATTGTAGGGCTGTGCTGCTTGTGTGGGCTTATCACTGTCAGACCTTTCAGTCATGACAGGAGTTCAAGTAATTTATCAAAGCTTTCTTGAACGGCCTTATGGGGTACAAATGTATTCTTTTACCCCAAAATGGCTTAAAATATAATCCAGTATGTTGATTCTAGTTCATAAACCATTGTCAGCATCATTCATGGCCCCTTGTTTCTTTTCTTAATGAGAAAATTGCAGCAGAAAATTAAAGAAAGGATTTTCCCCAGCCACTACGGCAACAGCAGCTCAAAAAGATTTGAGAAGCCCCGTGCTTTTGGCTGAACTTTCTGGGCCTTTACTCTAGATCTTTCATGAAATGTGATATTCTTTTGCTTGCCTCTTCCCTGCTGACCTTGGGCTTGTTCCTTCCAGACACTAAAAAATACCTGGTTGCAACGCTACGCCGTCAACAGCGCTGACCCTGGGGTCTTTGTTCTGCTGGCCTGTGGCACCATCTCCAGCACCTGTGGGCAGCTTGCCAGTTACCCACTGGCCCTTGTGAGGACACGCATGCAGGCCCAAGGTGAGAACTTTTGGAACAGTGGGAACTCCTGTGGTGGTGTTTGCAGGGATTCCCAGGACCAGGGAAGAGATGAGAATGTTGCCTCCATGTTTCAGATGGCTGGTTTATTATTTTATGATATATATATTATATTATTTTAAAACTATACTAAATAGAAGAAAGGATTTCATCAGAAGGCTAGCAGGGAATAGAACAAGGATGGAATGAATAACAAAAGCTTGTGTCTGACTGAGAGTCTGAGACAGCTGGGCTGTGACTGGCCATTAATTAGAAACAACCACATGAGACCAATCAAAGATGCACATGTTGCATCCCGCAGCAGCAGATAACCATTGTTTACGTTTTGTTCCTGAGGCCTCTCAGCTTCTCAGGAGAAAAATCCTAGCAAAGGGATTTTTCAGAAAATATCATGGCTACAAACTCCTATCTTTTGTTTTTGAGCAAAGCTAAAAGATCTTTAGTGTCAGCATTGCAACAACAGCCTCAGCTGGCCCCTGCAGCTGACCAAGGGCTGTTTGTGATGCTGCAAGGGGACAGTGGACTTTGTGCTGCCCTTCTAACCTCTGGGACCAAGGACCTCCAGGACAGAGGTTCTGTTTTGCTCAGATCAGCATTTCTGGGCTGAGGGCATCTGCAGAGCAGTTTGAGAAAATACTTCAGTGTGGAGCACAGAATGGGCAGCTGAGTTAAGTTAATGCCGTCCCCCACCAAGCACCTTTGCTCTGGGAACATCTGAAAGCACCTGGATCAGTACTGCTCTTGGAAACAAAAGTGTTTTCACCACATAGGCTGCATTATTTATTGTGGCTTTCCCTGTTCCAGCTTCAGTGGAGGGTGCTCCTGAAGTGACCATGAGGGGACTGTTCAAACACATTCTGAAGACAGAGGGAGCGTTTGGGCTTTACCGGGGTCTGGCACCCAACTTCATGAAGGTGATCCCAGCTGTGAGCATCAGCTACGTGGTCTATGAGAACTTGAAGATGACTCTGGGCGTGGACTCACGGTGACCAGGAGATGCTGAGGACTTGGAACTCTGAAATCTTGGGATGCAATCCCAAGACATATAAGCCATCTCTCATTCTGTGAATGTGTTGACACTAAGCTGACTAAGCAAAGCTGTGAAATCTCAGATTGTGAGTCAGTAAGGAAGGGGGAGGGGAGGATCTTGTCTCCTTTGCCATCTTGCTACTCAGAGCTCCACATAAACCATCACGGGGTCCTTTTTGTTGGGCCTTTTGGGAGACCAGGAGCTGAACTCCTGGGAGATCTTGAGGTGGGAGTTGCTGAGGTCAGTCCCCAGCAGTATGACAGAGTAGCAAAGATTTGGGTTACAGGTCTGCTCTCAGCGTGTTGCCTGTTTGCCTACAGATGAGCACCTTCTGACTTGCTGAAAGAGCTTCTTTTTCCATTCAGAGAGCTGCTTTTTCCATTCAGTTGTTTAACTTCCTGCCCATTGTTTAAATTTGTACAAACCTTGTGTAGGAGCTGCTGCCACACCAGGCTTGTTATGTTTACAAATATTCCTTTGGGTGGGAGACATTCATGTTCTGCTTCCAAGAATTGACATGAAATGTAACTTTGATCTATACTGGTTTGGAGGGCTGGTGGGCAGTGGTTTATCCAGCCAGGCTGAAGGTTACTTAAGCCAGCCTGATGAAGAATTAGGATTATTTATTTTTTATAGGTTTAAGTGTGTCTCATAAACCCACTAACAAGATGCACTTACTAACAGAAGCAGCAGACTAGAGCCTGCATGCCTGTATCCTTTGCATGCCGGGATTGGCTTGTCTTATTCTCTGCAGGGGCTTGGAAAGGGGAAGGAGGAGAGCCCTGGGCTGCCCGGCACTGTGATGCATGGCTTTAGTGAACAAAGACAAAACCACCACAGCTCCTGTGCAGCTGTGCTCCCAGCACGACAGGAGAGCCCCTGCACAGCGTTGCATGGACCTCTGAATCCCAGCCTGCCTGGTGCCAAGAGAGCTCGTGAACCTTTTCCAAACCCCGTGCCTATGCTGCTATCTTATCTCTTTAGACCTCTTGGTAGATCCATGTTCAGGTTTCCATTGGTGCCGTGCAGGCCCCAAGTCAGGAATGTCTGCTGTGGGAAGGGGTGTTAGGGAGAGGGGCTGTCACTGGGAGAGGGGAGATTTCAGTCCTGAGGACATGCTTGCTTGCCTTTCAAAGGGTGCTTTTCATAAGGCTAAGGGAAAGAGATGGCTTTAAAATTTCTCTGATAGCATTATGGGCTGCTTTAGTTAATAGGATCCAGCTTCTGAGGCCTGGGAGATCCTCACCCAACTCTTCATTTTGGGTAAAATGGACCAGCGTTGCATTCCACTGTTTTACTGCTTAAAGCATATTTATTTTGTATTTATTTGAACAGAGTTATTTCAGACTATTTTTATAGGTTTGTTTAAATATTGTTACTGTGCTTGTATTTCTCCTGTTTTAAAAAGTTCTCTATTAGTTCTTTTGCATCACACAGCTGAGTCGTGGGGAGGGATGCTAAAGTCACTTTTGTCCCTTCCCTCTGGGGCTTGAACTGCCTTTCCCACGTCTGGGTTTGTTGCTGGAGGACCTCAGCCCAGAGAAATTCTGTAGCAAGAAGCCATAGGAGAGAAGGGAGCAGATGAGGAAGCAGAAGTTTGGGGAGAGGGTGCACTGTGAGGCTTGCCTTAGCTTGGAATGGCCTCTGTGCATGGCAGAAAGGCTTTGGGGGGATGGCTGAAGCTGGGAAGTGGAAGGTCTGTGGATGTTGGATGTCACAACAGTTAATTAAGAGAGCTTGGGGGAGTTTTGAGGTAAGGGGGGAAGAGAGAAATCTCAGGGACTAAAGACAATACACATTTCCAGAGAGGTGGAAGGAAACTTGCGCTTGGACACGAGCTGCTACAGTTGTGCTTCAAGGCTGAATCAGCAGCCCCTGCTGCTGAGCCAGTGCTCATCACATGCAGGAGGACACTGTGGAGATGTGTGGGAGAAATTGGAAAAGGATTTGCTAAGCACTCAAACAGCTGCTTTATTTCTGACAGATTTTGGTGGTTCATGGAGAGTCTCCCAGGTGAGACTCTGCCTTCACTTTCAGTGGTGTAGCCACGTGGAAATCTAACCAACAATGGATGAGTGATATGATTTTTTTTTCCACCCCCCTCTTCCTGAGACCTGTCATAAATTCTGCAGTGGCTCCTTCCTACCAGTGTGGCCTAATGAGAATATGAATATCAGAATGCAAAAATCAATGCAAAATGACAACCATCTTTGTAGCTGTAACCACAAATTGTTATAATGCAAATCTAACACGGATTCTTCATGTAGGGAACAGTCTGCTAATAAAGGTCTGATAAAGAGATACCATGTCTCCATCTCTTTCTCTGTGGTTTATTGGTGCTCTTTGGGGCCAGACTCTTCCTGGGGTAATTCTCACCAAGGACACTGACAGTGGGAAGGATTCTCGTTGTGAGGACCTGGGAGAACAGAATTCTTAAAAACAAAGCCAGCAAGATCAAGGCTGATGATAGTGGTGATGAGTCAGGGATGTTCAGACTCTGTTTACCTGTCTGGGTATTGCTGGACTTTGCTCACCTCTGCAGTATCCACAACACTGTTCAGAGAAGTGAATTTCCCAGAAAAAGCAGAAAGCTCTGCAGTCCAATTATCCCCTTGAAGGAACCTGGCTAATACCATGTCCAAAATAAAGGCTTTTTGTACAAGTTTTTTCATGAAAAACAACGCAGCCAGGAGCTGCCCTTGAAGGTCATTCAGGAGCCACAGCTGGTAGTGCAAGTGGCCTCTGATTTGGTTAACAAAACTTGCTCTGGGGGCCAGACTGGCATTGTTTGTTCCTTATGTCTCCTACTGTAATTCAAGGCTTTTATTCAGCTATAAATCTACTCATAAAGTCTGGGTTTTTGTAATCTGAGCCACAGCTCTCCAGTGGTGTCAGCTGAGATGGGCCCTTGAACTGCAGCCCTGGAGGCTGCTGCCAGCATCCCCTCAGCCCTCTGGAGAGGTTGGGAGTTGTGTTTCACATCACAAGCTGATGAGGAGGTGGGTGAAGCAAGGGCTGCCTGGCTACCTGTGCCTCAAGACCTGGAGGGAATGGGCTGAAATTATTTTTTCATCCAGCAGAAAGCAATCTTGGGGGGGACCTTCTCAATCTACAATTCCCTGACACAGGAGGGTGCAGCCAGGCTCTGCTCCCAGGGAACAAGGGACAGCAGGAGAGGGAATGGCCTCAAGCTGTACCAGGGCATCAGGAGGAATTTCTTCACTGAAAGATTTGTCAAGCACTGGAAGGGGCTGCCCAGGGCAGGTGGTGGAGTCCCCATCCCTGGGAAGGGTCCAAGGGATGACTGGATTGGTGCTCAGTGCTCTGCTCTGGTTAACAAGGGGGGGATTGGTCACAGGTTGGACTTGACCTTGGAGGTCTTCTCCAACCTTAATGATTCTGTGATCTTGTAAAATTCATTTTTGCTAGAGCAGTCACTCCAAAGGCTTAACCCTGAAATACTGCCTGGTAAAGGCAGCTGGACAGAGACAGAGCACCCTGGAGCTCCAGAGGGAGTCACAGAGCTCGCTGCAGCCTTCCCTCTGGCTTCTCTCATTTTCTTCCTTTTTAAGGAAGAGAGATCTTTTCAGTGCTTAATTATGAGCTGAGACTGAATTACTCTCCAGACATGCAGCAGCAGTCTCTTGTTACACTTGCCCATTTTACAATGGCAGGAATGGTGCTGTCCCCCCTTTGGGGCTGGGATAAGGGGTGTATCAGGTGCCTGACAAGTGCTGGGATGTGCTGGAGGCATGGACAGCAATGCCATCTTTGCCACTTCACATTTCCAGGGTGATGAGCTTGCTGAGAAATGAGAAATTGTGACATTTTCTCTGAAAACTAAAAATCCAGGCTGGGTTGGGTTAGCACCCCTTCCCTCTGGCAGGAGGGTAATTTCTCAGTGTCAGAGATGGTGTGCAAACCAAGCTGTGGATGGACACGATCAGGGAGCACTTGCCTGATCCAGAGGCTTTGGGCAGGATCATCTGTCTCACCTGGGCTACCTGGCACTCAGCTGCCAGGAGAACCGGCTGGTCCCTTTTAGCTAAACCCCCTTTTCCTCAGGCTGCGCAGTTCCAGCTCAGTTTCCAGCCTTCTCTAGATCCCAGTTACTCCTGAAATGCTTGGTTTGCTTATTTAAAATAGTCAATGATTGCCCTCTCCTGGCTGGTCTCTCTTACTGCTGCATTGCAGCGCTGTTTTTTGGCAGAGCCAGAGCTCTTTTCCAAGCTCGGTGGGAAGCTCCAGGCTGATTCTCCCAACCCCTGGCTGGATGACTCACACAAAGTGAATCGGGTGCTCGTTCTCTTTTTGCAAACCCCACTTCTCAACTCTTCAGAACCTTCTGCTCTCAAACAACTGGCACCGAATTGTATCTAATTTGAAGGAAACGTTTATTGCCCTGGGTGGGGTCAGTTCCCTGCACTCCCAGGCCAGGGGGTGCCTGGGGCAGGGGATGCTGTGGCTGCAGCCACGGGCTCTGGGTGGGGGCTGCTGCTGCCTTCCGCTGCTTTCGCTTGACACACCTCCTGTCAAAACAACAAAAACAGAGTCAGTGAATCTGCCAAGGTGCCGGCAACAGAGAATTTACTCAAGAAAGAAGGAATTTTCCTCTCCCCTTTTAGCTGATTATGCCTAAGAGGGCTTCCCTGTCCTGTCCAAGGCTCAGACAATGCTTGCCCAGGTGCTCAGCTCCTGCTGGTGCCATTTTCCATGCCTGTGCTGGAAAGAGGAAAAAGTTTCTGGGGCAAAGTTAGGGTACGTGTGCTCTGAAGGAAAGGGGGAACTCAGACTTTGGGGGAAATAAGTAAAAAGCTTGTGCTGCTCAGGCACTCAGCATAGGTTAAGTTCTGTTAATGCCTGCAGATGACACAGGGCTTTGTGAGTTTGCTCCTGTGCTCTGTTCACATCCACCTCCTTCAGCCTGATCACAAAGGGCCCCAAAATGTTTTCTGTGTCTGTTTAGTTGGTTTTTTTTTACTCCTCAGGTGCAGTTGCTTACTTTGGCCAGTCACTGCCAACCCAAATTGCACCAGAACTTGTAAGCACAGACACTCCTGACCAATTCCCCTCATTTTGCCCAAATTTAAATGTGATCCAGAGACTGCAATCCCCCAGTTCACAGCGGCATGCAGTTAATGTAGAGGAGCTGGGCTCTGCCTCCCAGGTGCTGCTTGTTTGCTAAATTGGAGGAGACCTGCCCCAGGTGCAGCCCCATTCCCAGGGTTCCACCCTCTGTCTCTGTCCTCTGTTCCCCTCAACCTGTGGGGCAGTTTGAAAAGCAGCTCTTGAGGCTGGAGAAGTGTTGGGGATAATGTTGGATCCAGCCTGGTGGCTTGGCCTGGGGTTTTGGGCACCTCTGAAAACTCAGAGCCTGCTGATGTGGGTGAGCAGGTGACCAGGACAGAGCAGCAAAGGTAAGATGTTCTTCACCTTCACTTTGCAAACAGGAGTCCCTGTCAAGCTGACTTAAAGTCTGGGTTATTTGCAGGATAAAATGTCTTAAATCAGGTGGCAGAGGTGAGAACTGGACCTGGTTAATGCTTTGGTGGAAAAAATCCCTGGGGGTTCCTGCTCTTTCTGCAGCTTCTGGGGACAGCTGGTCCTTGCTAGGGAGCAAACCCAGGGGTTTCAAGGCAAAATCAGTAACTTCAGGGCAAAAATCCCTCGCCTATTTCCCCCTGGCAGGGGTAGGCAGGCTGTTACCAGGGCTGCCAGAGGAGATGCTCAGTGCAGGCATTTGCTCCAGGGCTGCTATTTCAAACCTCAGCTGAAGCAAGCCTGTGATGATTTAATCCTCTAAATAACTTCCAACACCTTGAAAACGTGTCTGAGAGCCCAGTTTGGCAGCTGGGGGTGCAGCTGGGCTCTCGCAGCCCTGCCTGGAGCTGGTTTTGGTGGCCCAGGGTGCTCGGTACCGTTTTCCAGGGCGCGTACACGATCTGCTCCGCCCTCAGCCCCAGGCACCCGGCGTGCTGCTCAAATTCCTCCCGGTCTGCTGTGCTTATGCTCAGGTTCCTGGCTGGAGAAGGATTTGTCAGGGGTTAGACATGGACTGGTGGCCTCGGCACAGCCCTTTGTGTCCCTGTCCCTGCTGCTCCCCTTCCCCACCAGTGCTTGCAGTGGATGTGCTCTGTGTGGGGGTCTCTCACCCCCATGGTGAACACACCTGAACAAAACCAACCCTGAGCATCCCTTGTTTAACCCTCTCCCAAAAAGCTCTGGTCCTGCATGCTTAAAGGGGTTGCAGGATGGTTTGATACTCCTGGGGTGTCAGGAGAGACCAAGGTGGAATATGGAGGCAGTTTTCTATATGTGTCTTCAAAAGCAACTGCAAGGTGATGGGGAGCCTTATCAGGATCAAAACTGCTGCTTTATGGGTTTGTGGTTAAATCTGATCAGCCTTAGCACTGCAAAGCCACGTGCTCTGCCTGGGAGGTAAATACTGAAACATCATGGTTGGCTTGAAAGTGTTGAGATTTTACAATTATATCAATGCTGAATTGTATTTGCTTCCTGTTCTTTAAATATTTATGCTGTAAGTGGGTTTGGTCTTTAACTTGCTTTTCCTGTTCTGCCAAGAGATGTGGGGTTTAATGGGGTTTGCAAATCCCATGACCCCTGGAGCGTTGGTCACTGACTCTTGGTGAGACCAAGCTGCTGTATGGTTTTAGTTGATAACTTTGTGTGGGTGTGCCATGATAGCTTTAAATGACTTTAGGATGGAGTTTCATACCATAGAGATACTGCCCCAAGTATGTCCTTTCCCTCTGCATTTGGTACTGGATGAGTAAAAGGTTTTCAGAGCTCATGTTCATCAGCATCCCCTCAGTTTGCTGGGTCGTGGCTTGGAGAGAACAGACACAGAGAGAACACAATAACTCAGATTTGCAGTGCTGCAGCAGCAATAAACTCCAGCCCAGCTGTGGCAGTATCAGTGGTCCCTGGGATTCAACCTTCAGTAGCAGGTGAGGAAAAATGTCCTGAAATAGGGTGATTTTTTTGGCTCTTGGCTTGTATAAATTGCATTTCTTAAAAATGGGGCTGGGGTGTGAAAGAGCCAAAGTCCCCCAGCTCCTGTCCTGCTGTTGGAATGTCTCAGTGATGGGGGGTGTTGGGACTCAGGGTGTGAGTGTGTCCCAGGGGGCTGCAATTCCCACCCCAGACTGGCTCACCCCACTTCCTCAGCAAGGAGGAAGAGCTCAGAACAAGAGGCTTCATTAATTCCTGAAACCTGCCCTGGGTGTTCCCTCCTGCCCGCAGGGGATTGTGCAATACTTCACAAACAGGATGGTGTTCTCCGGCAGGGACGGGAGCAGGCTGGCTCCTGGCACAGCATTGCTCTGGGGTTTATGTGCCTGCACAGCAGGGCTGGGACCCCTGGGCTGCCCCAGGAGCAGAGTTTCTGAGTTTCTGAGCAGGAGCAGAGTTTCTTCAGCTGTTCATTTCTAAAATAGTAATGTTCTGGATGCTGTTATACAGGAACCATAATATTAGTATTTTTTTCTTATTTTTGTGACCAATCTGTTTTGTTTTGCTTAAAGCTAACAAAGTTATTAATTTCTTTAAAGCACTCATCAAAACCTTCATCAAATTACCTTCATTTCTGTGGTTTCTGACACAAAGTGCTTACCTGAAAGCATAAAGCAGCTGTGCCTACATTTATGGATATTAGAAAGGCTAGTAAGACATAAAAGCTAAGTTACAGCACCAATACTAGTAAGGCTAATACCTAAAATTACTACAATAGCAAATAAACGAGCAGTATAACCAACTGATCCCTGTGTTGCTATTGCAGTAATCTAAAATTACTACAATAGCAAATAAATGAGCAGTATAACCAACTGATCCCTGTGTTAGCCTCACAATATGCTTAACAGGATTTCCCCCTTGCAGTCCCATCAGGTACACAGCTCTGGGGTATCACACTTCTGGGCTGAGTCCCCCTATCCCCTTTATTCCTGGTGCCCCAGGGGCAGGAATAACCTGGGTGCCCCCTGCTTTGGAGCCCACCGAGGCTTCAGACAGGCAGAGACTCTGGAATAAAATACATCAGATAATGTAAAACAGGGAAATGGGCCCTTTGTGTGTCTCAATCCGTGTGAAACCATGGGCTGGGTGTTAACCCCTTCCGTGCTGCTCACCGTTCTTCACCAGCGTGGCGTTACCAGCAGTGACTTCCAGGTAGGTGAGGTTGTTGGTAAAACATTGGTCCCCCCTGGAGAGAGAGGGGAAGGGGGTGATGCCGTTGTGTGGAGCGAGCAGCAAAGCCCCAGCCCTGCCCCGGGCACCTGCCACCTCCTCCTCGGGGTTAATTTCTCTCACTGTTAAAATCAAGGCGTTTCTCTCCCTCCAGTGGCAGCTCATGGTCCCAGCCTTGCCATTGTTCCCCCGCCCCTTGGTGGTCAAACGTTTTCCACCCTGAAATAACCGAAACCTCAAAGCGCTGCCTGTGTTGGCACAGAAAAATTCATCCCCTGAAATTCTGACCCTGTGGGGGAGCAGCTTTTGGTGCCTGGCAGGGTCAGCAGCCACGGCACAGGGACTTCTGCAAAGTTCTCCTCCCCTGGAAAGGTCTTCTCTTGCCTGCAGGGCTTGGTGCCTGTGAGACCTCTGTGCCCTGCAAAACTTGTCTGAACCTGCGGCCTGCTGAAATAAATGAGGAAATAAAGGGGATGAGGGCGAGGGTGCACAGAGCAGGCAGGAGCGACTCCTTTTGGAGAAACCAATCTGAAACCGTGCTCGCACCTTGCGCAGGAAGATTTTAGGGCTGTAGCAGAGAGGGGCTGGGTTGAGGGCACGGGGACCGCATCTTACACGGCCACGAAGTGGCTGATGAGCAGCTCCTGCCCGCCGGGCCCGGGCTCCAGGCGCAGCAAGGCGTGGTCGATGAGCAGCATCTCCACTTGGTGCTGGGGGAACTGGGCAGCCCCTGCCACGTACAGCCAGGTCCCCGGCAGCTGTGGGGAGGGAGGGGACAGGTGGGTTTGCAGGAGGAACCCTGAGATTTCCACCCTCCCCGTGGCAAAATTGATAGCGCTGCTAGCTCTCGGATATCCTGCCAGGGCTCTTGCGTTGGCAGCGATAAGGTGAAATATTTGCAAATGAACTGGGGAAAGAAAAAAATAGCTGGGTGTGGGGGTTGGGAGGGGTGCTGGCACCGGCTGCGGTGCGGCAGGGACAGGACAGCCCGGCTTTGTCGCGGGGGATTTGCACCCAGAAATGCCCAGCCCACCCGCCTTCTTTCGAGGTCACTGCTGAGAACCTGAGAAAATTGGGTCATTCCGGGTGTTTTGGACATTAAACATTTCCCGTTTGCTGCAGGTGTTTCACCGATAGCGCCTCGGCAGATGCGCTGGGGGAGCAGAGGGCGCCCGGTGGGGCCGTGCCCCGTCCCGGGGGGCGCACGGTGGGGTTGTTCCCTTTCCCGGGGCACACGGTGGAGTTGTGCCCTTTCCCAGGGGCCAGCGAGGCTGAGCAGAGCCCCGGGGCCGGCAGCAGCGGGGGCAGCCCCAGCCCCGTGTTTCTCCCCTACCTTGGAGGCCGTGGCGCTGTCCGGGCGCTGCGCTCCGCAGGGCAGCGCGGCCGCGGGCAGCAGCGCTGCCAGCCCCAGGATGGCCACGAGTGCCGGGCCCATGGCTGTGCGAGCCCTGCACGGACAGACAGGCGGACACACAGGCGCTGCTGGCTCCGCTGGGAGGGGACAGGATGTGCCCGGCCGGATCTGCCCCTGTGTCGCAAGCGGTGCCCGGGATGAGCCTCGGGCTTGGCGCTCGCCCCGGCCGGGATGCGGCTGCGGTAGGAGCGGGCGGCTGGGCATTGTAAATCAAAGGGGAGAGAGAATGATGCATCTGACTCCATCATCAGAAGGCTAATTAATTACTTTATTATGCTATACTGTGTACCTTGTACCTGAACTGAATCTGCCCTGCA
The DNA here is from genome assembly GCF_037042795.1 of Molothrus aeneus. NCBI lineage: Eukaryota > Metazoa > Chordata > Aves > Passeriformes > Icteridae > Molothrus > Molothrus aeneus. The sequence goes on along the minus strand of NC_089664.1, from coordinate 5,492,430 downwards.
CTCGCTCTTGCTCACACTGCTCAGAACTGCACTCATCATCTCCGATTCTCTCCTCACTCTCCCGTGGCAGTCCCACACACAGACACTTCTTGGCCCTGACAGGCCAAGAGGACAAAACATCCTCACTTTGGGTAAACTATCTCCATATTGCATTCTACTTTGTCACAACACAGGCACAGCAAGCGAGATAAGCATCGTGTTTTCCTCCTTCTCTGCTCGTCTCACAGCTTCTCTCTGCTCAGAGGGCATGTGAATGCCACAGCTGGTGATGCAGTTACTGCATTTAAAACTCCAGCCTGCCCTAAATCTGCCCATTTTCCCCCGTGAGCAGCTGCTGTAGTCACCTCTTGCTCTGCTGTTGAGATGTGCAATCCTCCCAGTGCTGGTTTGGCTGCAGACCCCCCCATCCCAATCTCAGCCAAAGCCCAAGGGTGTCACAGACATATTTTATGAAAAATCCTTTTGCCAGGATCTTTTCTCCTGAGAAGCTTCAGCTTCTCCATGTTTTGCTGCTTTGGAATGTGATTTGGAGAATTGTTTACCCAGCATGTGAAATTGTTTTTACTTGATGACCAATGACAGCCACCTGTGTCGAGGCTGGGAGCAGTCACAAGATTTTATTATCATTCCATTCCTTTCTATTCCTTGCTAGCCTTCTGATGAAATCCTTTTTCCTGTTCTTTTAGTGTAGCTTTAATATATCGTTTTCTTTTAATATAATATATATAATAAAATAATTAATCAGCCTTCTGAAACATGGAGTCAAGATTCTCATCTCTCCCCTTGTTGGGGTTGCCTGCAATTCCACACAAGGGGGCTTTGAAGAGAAGGTGCTTTTGCTCTCCTTGGCATTAAAAGTGGTGTTTAGGGGCTTCAGGGGTCACCCCTGTGCTGTTGGACACATCCCCAGTGCAGCTCCTGCCCCTCCCTGTCCTGCTGCTGTCCCTGTGTGTCAGACAGGCAGGTCCTGTTTCTCTGGCATTTGGGGTGCCTTTTCCTCTCTGAGCCTCCCTGAACGCTTTGGTCTGGCTCTGGGGGATGGTTTTTCCCATCCACTCCCCTTTCCCCTCCTCAGGGACACCTGGGGAAGGTGCAGTGTCACCTCTTGTCACTGCAGCTGTACTGGGAAAGATGTGAACAAGAAATTGTTATCCTCTTGATTTCTCAGCCAAGCCAATTTACTTAAAGAAGAGATGGGTTTGGAAAAGTAGAAACGAATTCTATGCTGGCAGGTAATTGCTCTTCCCTGCTAAAACATCTATGCCTGGATGATTTTATCTGAGAGTAAAGTTAGCTTTCCTTATGCTAAAATAAGAGTCCTTGTCACTGATTTCCTATTCACTGGGCTGTTACTCTCAAAGGGTCAGTATTTGCAATGATTTAGTACAAGACAAAAAAAAAAAAAAAAAAGACACAGTTTGTGTCCACTGCATGAATTTTACTTTTTTAACTTTATGGGGATTTCTTCTGGAAATTACCCTTGATAGGATAACTTGATGGTGTGTTAGCCCCAGCCAAATGCTGTATGATGCAGCTGCTTGTTCAGTTGCCCCACACTCCTCTGCAGTGGGATAAGGAGAATCAGAAAAAGCTAAAAAATTGTAGTTTGAGATGAGATTGGTGTAGATGGAGCCTGGTGGGGTTTGGCTCGAAAATGGAGGGTGGGGATGCTCAGGTGCTGGGAGTGCTATGGTGGGGGAGGCTCGGGGGGCTTGGCAGGTTTGTGTGTCACCCTGAGGGCTGGGGGCTCATGTCCCAATGTCCTGAGGCTGGGAGGGTCCCCTGCCACCCCAGAGCTGGCATGAGGGCTGTGCCTCTGTGCCCACTGCCACGCTTGGCCCTGGCTGGGTTTTGTCTGGAGCATTTCACAGCCCTGGGTGGGTTTGGAGAATGCAGCACCATGGGCAGGGCAGGCAGGAGGGTGTCCCAGAGGAGATGGAGCAGGAACAGCCAGTGGGTGAAACACAGGAGTTTATTTTGGGCTCAGCTGAGAACAGTGAAACTGGGTGAAAACCAAAACATGGACAGGAAAAATAGGATAAGAGGTTCTGAGGCTGTGCTGAGCCTGGAGGAGGATGAGGATGGAGCAGCTGACCCGGTCCATGGGGTTACCCCAGCTGAGGATCTGCATTGTCTTCATCCCCAGGCAGGGGACAGGCGTGCTGGGGGAGAGAGGAGAGATGAGCTCCTGGGGGAGAGGAGAGATCAGCTCCTGGGACAGAGGAGAGAGCAGCTCCTGGGACAGAGGAGAGAGCAGCTCCTGGGACAGAGGAGAGATGAGCTCCTGGGGGAGAGAAGAGATGAGCTCCTGGGGGAGAGGAGAGATGAGCTCCTGGGGGAGAGGAGAGAGCAGCTCCTGGGGGAGAGGAGAGATGAGCTCCTGGGGGAGAGGAGAGATGAGCTCCTGGGGGAGAGGAGAGATGAGCTCCTGGGGGAGAGAAGAGATGAGCTCCTGGGGGAGAGGAGAGAGCAGCTCCTGGGACAGAGGAGAGATCAGCTCTGGGACAGAGGAGAGAGCAGCTCCTGGGGGAGAGCAGAGATGAGCTCCTGGGACAGAGGAGAGATCAGCTCCTGGGGCTCACCCCAACCCCAGGAATGGCTGGGGCAGGGGCCCGAGGGGGAGTGGGGATGCACAGCAGGGGAAGCTGTGCTGGGGGGTCTAAACTCACATCCCCCCAGAGCCCCATCCCAGCTGGGAACAGAGCCTGGCCTGGGGCTCACCCGGCCCGGGAGGGGTTTGTACCTCTGTGGAAGCGTAGAACACCTCCTGCTCAGTGAAGCCCAGGCACTGCAGGTGGGCTTTGAACTCCTCCAAGTGCTCCTTGCTCACGTTGGGTGTCCTTGCTGTCAGAGAAATGGAAAGGGAGGGAAGGAAATGGAGTTTTAGGGTTGCTTTGCTCCTGGGTGATCCCTGCAGTGCAGATGGGGAGCTCACTGCCTGCCCTCATCTTTCCCCTCTCTGTACAAGGGGAAAAGGGGTTTATTGCCCTGCTTGTGAGCACTGGAGATGTCCATGCCCCTTGATCTGTCCCTGGGGAAGCATCTGCTCACCTGAGAGACTCAGATTTGGGGAGTCAATGTTGATGTGGTTCAGGATCAGCAGGTCTTTGTCACTTTGGATCAGTCTGGCCATGGAAGCCACCCCGTTATCATCAACTGGGAGAGATGGAGACAGTCAGATTTCCCCACTGGTCAGGATCCACCCCATGCTGAGCCTCATCTGCTTCCATCCTTGCCACTCATCCCAGTGGGGGCCACTCTGGTCCCACAGTGCTGCCATAGATGTGCTGTGTGGTGGAAGAAATTTTTTTTCTCCACCTCCAGACACGATTTTAGGTGCAAAAGGCTCAGGGTGTCACATACTGGGGGGAGAAGCAGGAGGGTTCAAGGGCTGGCTGACTCCCCCATTATCCCACCCCATTATCCCACCCCATTATCCCACCCCATTATCCCACCCCATTATCCCATCCCCACCCCATTATCCCATCCCATCCCAGTGGAGCTTTACCATGCACCAGGGTGGAATTCTCGTGGAAGACCTGGATCTTGCTGAAGTTCCTCACCACACAGGTCTCATTCCTGTGGGGCAGAGAGGTCAGAGGGAGCAAACACCCCCCAGCTTGCCCCAGCCAAACCTGAGGGACTTGGAACATGAGCAGGGCTGTAGAGCTTCCATAAATGTGGCACAGCTGCTCTCCAGCCCTGAATTTGTGGGGTGTCTCAGCCCAGAGGGTGGAAATGCCCCTGGGGATGGGGGAGCCAGATCAGGGCATGGATCCCTGTCCTTACATCCTTATGATTTCAGTGATGTTGAGCTCGTCCTTGTGGCTGCCAGGAGAGAAGGAAAAAGCCTCAAATGTCACCGCTCTCAGCTCTGCCAGGTGAGGGGGGTACCTGGAGGCACCAGCAATGTAGAACCACTGTCCCAGGAGCTGCAGAGGGGAGCAGAGAGGGGGAGTTGGAGGGGCTGTGCCAGGCTCACCCCCAGGCACCCCGTGAGGGAGAGCAGAGGCTGTGTCTGATGTCCCAGGCCAGGAGCAGGTGTAGGCACTGCCCTGGGTAGGGGTCCCTGGGCTTTGTCCCCTTCCTGTTAAGGCACTGCTCCAGCTCTCAACATGGCCAGTTCTTTCTGCAATGCTGTTTCTCCTGCTCCAGGCCAGGCTGTCATTGCTTTCCTCCCATTAAAAGCTCCCGAGGGATTAAATTCTGTTTATGCAGTGAAGGGTTTGCGGATGGAGACTCGTGACCTGAGCCACCACCACTTGAAGGACTTAAAATAGAGTGGTGAGGCATTGGGATGGTGCTGCCCAGCCTGGTTTGCTGGGAGATGGAAGCAGGAACCCCCCAGAAGTGCCTGGTCATGAGATGATGGGTGCAGAGCTCAAGGCTTCACCCCTTCCCTGTGCAGCAGCTGGGATCTTTTTTAGGAAAACAAGCATGGACAGGCAATGAGCTAAACACTGAGCTGCCAATGGTTCTCCCATGACCTCCTCCTGTGTCCATAAGGGCTGGGGGCTGACAGGAAAGGAGAGGATGGTGCCTTGGCTGAGGCAGGGCTTACCTGAGGGATGGTGGTGCTGTTGAAGGTGATGGGGACGAGCGAGGTGCAGCTCTGGGGCTCGCTGGCCAGGGCCAGGGGCAGCCCCAGGAGGAGGGCGAGGGTGGCCAACATCTCCTGGCTGTCCAGGAGGATGCTCCTGCTCTGCCAGCTCAGCTCTGTCCCTTATATAGGGCTGCAGCAAGGCCGGACATCCCCAGCACCGGCGTCCCTGTTCCGCTGCTGGGCTGTTTGCTCAGGCATGAAGCAACAGCAGGTGGAGGAAATCCAACTTGCAAAATCTTGGATTTCTCCAGCACAAAAGGAGGAAACACCCCCCTCTTGCCCCAACCTCATGCTTCCCCAGTGCAGGCTTTTGTTCTCAGAAACTGCAATTAATTTTGTGGGTGCCTGGCAAAGCGCTCAGCAGCCTCAGGTGTGTTTGGAGACCTCGGGGACACTGAGGGCAGCAGGACATGGCATTCCCCCCCAGGGCAAAGAAACCCTGATGGAGATGGCTGGCAGCTCTGGGAGCTTTGTTCCACACTCACCTGGTGGCACATGGGGCTTGCACAAGGGCTCAGGTGTGCCCGTGTAGGGCAGGGGCCATGGGGGGTTCCTTGGGGGAGTCCATGGGGTGGGGGCCGTGGCCAAGAGGCAGGGAACCCATCAGTGCAGTGGGCTCTGACCTTTTAAAACCATAAATTGGGCTCAGACCTTTTAAAAACCATAAATTACAACTTCTTTAAATGCAGCATCTCCCTGTCTAACAGCGCCGTGCAGCTCCTCTAATGTTGGCATCATAATCGGGCGTGGTGATTAATTAATTAATTAATTAATTAAACAGATTTGCCTTCACCCTTCTGCCCTCATCAGCCGCTCCGTGCTCGGGGAGGGGACAATCGCCAATCACCAGCCGGGCTCTGGCGGTGCCGGGAAGGGCCGAGCGGGGCCGGGCAGACGCGGCTCTGCCCCTTCCCGCTGCCGCTGTCGCAATCTGCCCCGGCCAAGGCAGCTCTGCTGCTTTTTGACCCCCAAAAACCAGTTTTGTTTTCCTTTTGCTTCCTTCTTTCCATTTGCTGCTCGCTTTTTTTTGCCCCCTCCGCCTGCTGTTGCCCTCGTCTTTCCCCTTTTCTCTCCCTTAGTTTTCCCCCTCGTCCTTTCCCCCACCCCAACTTTTTTCTTTTTTCTTTTTTCTTTTTTCTTTTTTCTTTTTTCTTTTTTCTTTTTTCTTTTTTCTTTTTTCTTTTTTCTTTTTCCCTTTCCTTTCCCCTTTCCTTTCCCCTTTCCTTTCCCCTTTCCTTTTCCCCTTTCCTTTTCCCCTTTCCTTTTCCCCTTTCCTTTTCCCCTTTCCTTTTCCCCTTTCCTTTTCCCCTTTCCTTTTCCCCTTTCCTTTTCCCCTTTCCTTTTCCCCTTTCCTTTTCCCCTTTCCTTTTCCCCTTTCCTTTTCCCCTTTCCTTTTCCCCTTTCCTTTCCCCTTTCCTTTCCCCTTTCCTTTCCCTTTATTCCCCCCCCCCTTTCCTCCCTTTTTCCTTCCCTTTTCTTCTTTCCCCCCTACTCTTGCTCCCCAGCACGGTGGCAGGATGGGTACATAGGGACAGGGATGTGTCACAGCAGTTGGGAGCCAAGGGGATCCCAATTTTGTGCATTTGGCATCACAGGAAGGTTTGGGGTGTGGGTTTGGCTCCTCAGATCATTTAGGGAAACCCCTGGGAAATGGGGTGTTTCTGCACCTCTTGCCCACCTAGTTTCTTATGAAGAAAACAAAAAAAAACCAAACAATTGCAGTCCTGTTCCATTGCCTCAGTTTTAAATATTTATTTAAAGTTAAAAAAAAAAGGAAAAAGAAAAGGAGAAAAAAAAAAAAGCTTTAAGGAGAACAAATGGTAACTGCAGCCTTGAGAAAACACAAAACCAATGGCATGGGATGAGAAATGGAGGGATCTGGAGTATGGGGGGGTTGCAGGGGGGCAGTGAGTGATGGGTGGTGGTGATTCTGGCCTGGGGATGAGGTATTTCTGGCAGGGGCTGCGTGGAGGGCGAGGTATTAGGGACAGATCCTGTTAACCTTTTCTGATGGTGATTGGGAACCAACCAGCAGGCAGTAGTGACAAAAAACAACAGCAACAAAAAAAATACACAAAGAGAGACTCACAGATAATTTTTTTCCCCTCAAAAAAATAAAATCCATAGTCCGTATGAGACATGAAAACTCCAAACAGGCACTGAAGAGTTTCTGATACAGTACAGCTCTGATTACATCAATATTATTCCTTATATAGAATTAAAGATTACCATAATTATCCTCTTTAAAAAAATTCCTCCAAATTTACATATAGAGACTAAATTTCTACAAAACTTAACAGAACAAAACCCTTGCAAGCTTGGCTGGGTTCTGAAACAAGGTACCATCATGTCAGTCTTGACAGAGGGGCCGAGGGAAGAGTTCAGAGCTGGGTTTGAACGTGAGCTTAGTCCAGGGAGTCCTGTGGGCAACTCAGTACAGCCCAACCCAACCAACTCCAAAGGAGCTCTCTGAGGCTCAACACTTCCAGATGAGCTGTGTCCCTCACTCCCCTCCCAAAGCAGTGAAGTGCTGATGAACAAAAAAACCAAATTTGCTTGTAAATTATCCCGTAAGTGATGTTGGCTGTGGTGTGAGTTGTGTTATTGACACCCATGGCCACTGAAGGATCCCTTTTAAGGTGGCTGTTTCTCTGATTTAACTGTAGAACATAATCTGCTCTCTTCCCAGAGAGATGATTCTATGGGGCTTTTATTTTTGGGTCTGTGGCAAGACATTGTAGCACCTTCACAACCTTAAATAAAGTCATATATATAAAATAACACACTTTTTTAAGAGCACCAGAGATTTCACAGTGAGAGGTAGAAACAAATCAGATGAGCCCATTCCCTCTCTCTATTTTAGCACCAATCTCTTCCCCTCTCCTCTTTCCATTCCCCCTTCTTTGCTTCCTGACTCTCCCCTATTCCAACACCACACCTTGAGAGGGAGTCTTGATTAAACTCATGGAAGGAGGAACTTGGCTTTTTTTTTTTTCCTTTTTTTTTTTTTTCCTTTTTCTTTTTGCTTTAAATAATATAATATATATATTTTGTTTCTTCTAATATTGCACATCAAAATGCTTCCTGTACACAGAGCAGCCAGATTCAACTTGCAGCTCCGCCTGGGAGACCTGATGCAGCTCGTGGCTGTCCAGAAGGCAACAAGCTCTGAGAGGGAAGCTCTATTTTTTTTTTTTAATAATGTTTTTTTTCCAATGGAAAGAACATTTGGTAACTCAGGAACCAGACAAAAATGGGTGGGTGGGTGGATAGGGGGGGAAAAGAACAAAAAAACCCCATGCGCTGCAAGGCGCTTGAGGTTTGTCTCAATGTTTTCTTTGGTCATGGAAAAAGCTTTGTGTGTGTGGAACCACAACACCCAGCCCCCTGATCCCTTTGCACTGCTCACTCCTGACTGATGCCTGCTTCCCCCACGTCCTTGTTCCTCCTCCTTTTTCAACAACTGGCTGAGTTCAGTAGATCACGGGCTCTTGGAGACCTCGAGCCAAGGCTGGAGCAGGAGTTGGCCCAAAAGGCACAGCCCAGCTGTCCCTGCTGCAGAGAGGGGCAGAGAGAGCCCCTGTGAGGACAGGCCAGGGTGGGGTTGGAGCTCAGAGCCTGGTCCCACAGCTTGGTTCAGAGGAAGCAGACGGGGCCAACCTCGAGGTGATACTGCTGTCCTGGCTGGGAGGGGGGCAGGTTCTGGATGCTGACAATTGGCAGCTGCTGAGGGTCCTGGGTCCGGAAGGAAAAGAGGGTCCTGTGCCAGCGTCCATCCTTGATCTGCACGGGGAGGGGCGAGACATTAACTGAAATCTCAGCTCCTCTCAAGTCTCTAAATTCCTTAAGGTTTGAGATAAGCTTTATTGGAGTTGATTAAAATAAATGGGTAGGCCTTGTAGAGTTAGTATGAGTAAGAGTTAGTAGTTAACTAATAATTGATTGCTTGTCAACACAATGTTTGGTTAGCTGGGTTTATAATGAAGAATATAGAAACTTTATAAATAGCTTTTAGGAACATAAGACAATTGTAGGCCTCCTCTGTTCTGAAACAAATTGAAGATGGGGAATGGGAGTTCTACCAAGGGTTCATTTGTCAGATTTGCATTGAAAAGGTAGAAAGGTAAAACTGAGCTTGGGTGGTACCACCAAGACAAACTCCTAATGCTGTGAGCCTGAATGCAGCCCTGCATCTCCTGACTCTGTGTGGCACCAGACCAGAGCCAGGGTCACCATCCATGGGGAGCCATTCCCCCTTCTGCCATTTAACTGCTGCTATCCATGACAAGTAACTTCAAAAATTCATCTTTTGCTTTCTATTTGAAGGCTATCTGCTTCAGAGGAGCTGCATATCTTCCTGAACTGGAAAATTAACGGTAAACCTGACCCTTCTCCCTTGTAGGATAAACAGCACAGGTGTTACTGGAGCCCCAGAGTGGGCTCTTGTGGTATTTGCAGGGGTCCCCAGGCCGAGGTGAGAGATGAGTGAATCTGACTCCATGTTCTTAGAAGGCTAATTTATTATTCTATTCTATTCTATTCTGAAAGGATACAGACAGAAGGCTTAACAAGAATGATCATGAAAAACTCGTTACTGACTCCTCAGAGTCCAACACAGCTGATGGCGATTGGTCATTAAGTAAAAACAATTCACATGAAACCAATCAAACATGCACCTGCTGATAAACAATCTCCAGCCACATTCCAAAGCAGCAAAACAGGGAGAAGCAAATGAAATAATGTTTTTTTTTTTCTCTGAGGCTTCTCATCCTCCCAGGAGAAGAAACCATGGCAAAGGGATTTTTCAGAAAATATGACAGTGACAGGCTCTGGCATTTCTCTCCACTCATTTTTTCCCTCTCTCACAGCAACATACCTTGCAATCATCAGCTGCCACTTCTGGCCTGAGCTGCCCGGTGGCCTGGAACACCTGCCCGTTCCAGGCCCTGAAGCGCAGGGCGCGCTCCGAGGGGCTGTCGGAGGAGCCCTCCCTCCACACTGAGGTGTTCAGGCAGTGGATGGTGATGTGCTGCACCACCTCCGAGCTCAGCAGCCTCAGGAAGTTCATCTGGACCCTCCCGATGTCGAAATCCAGCTGGAAGGTGACAGAGAGGTCATGGGGACACCCTGCAGAGGGGCTGAGGGGAGCAGGGTTAGCAAAGGTGGGGAGCAAAGGGGGTCCCTGTCCTCTGCTTCATTCTGCAGAGCTGGATCTGATGTCAGTATGGACATGAGGACCAGATGCCCATACTGTTTTTATGACACAAGTTTTTACGACACAAAACTTTCTAGTTTGTTCTGCAAAGCAGGTCCTTTGCTTTGCAGAACAAACTGGAAGGTTCTTAAGCAGGAGGAAAAGAATGTAAACTTCAAACTCGATACACTTGCAAATCAGGTTCCAGTTCATCTGCAAACGAGCCCAGATATTGCTATTTGTATTTTTAGTACAGGTACTTCCTCAACAAAAATCCCATAGCAATAACTTCACTGGCAACTTGTGTATTTAGGCTGACCTCACTTCTCCAGGTGGCAGAAAACAAAATGCAAGAGTGACCCAAACATAAGTCAGGTCAATAAAGGATTTGGGAGCAGCATGTTTGTGAAATTACTGGTCATGTTAAGACTATGGGTTCATTAAACACCACAGGAACACAGGGCTTTGTCTTGAGCCTTGGGTGTATTTTTTAACTCCTGAGAGCAGTTCTGAGCATCACCCTCATGCTCCCTCAAACTGTGTGCTGTGTCCTTGTGGTCACTGTCCAGTGTCCTGGGACAACACAGGCTGTGTAAATATTTATCAGTGGGAAATGCTGCTCTGGGGCTGGGCTGTGCCTACCTTGGAGACAGTGACAGGGCTGAGACACGTCTGGCCACCGTTGGTGAAGTTACAGGTGACCTGGATGGTGTCTGAGGAGCAGCCAAGGTTTGGGTCAATCCAGTAGGTACCTGAGGAAATGCAGGATTTGGGATTAACAGGGACACTTCACCTTTTCTGAGAATGACTAAAGCACAGTTTTGGTTTCTTGGGGACTGGTCCCAGGGAAGGGGAGTGTGTGAAACAGCCCTGTGGAGGGGGATGCAGCCTTTGCACATTTGGGGCCTCCTACCATCAGTCATCTTCTGTTCACAGTTCATGAGGTCCCGGCAGATGCGTGCAGGGTTCTCCTTGGTTCCCAGGGGTCTTTTGATGCTCTGAATGAGGTTGCTGAGGTAGTGTAGAGTCTTAAAGATCTCCCCTCCATGGTCCAGCATGAGAAGGTCTGGGTGTTGGTAACCCTGGAGAGAAAAAAAGGCAAGTCAGGGGTGCCCTGGGGGCACTGAGGGCTGTGACCACAAGGGTTTCTACATCATTTTGAGAAAAATCAGTGGTCAAAGACAGGCTGTGGTGGCTTGGGGCCAGTGAGCCACAGGCCTTGGATTGTCCCAAACAGGACATTGCTGAAATACTGGCAAAGTCACAATGGCAAAGTCAGGAGGTCTGCAGCTTCACAAATCAGTGGCACAACAGAATGATATCCTTTAATTGGACCTTTGCCTGCATAAATTCCAGATATTCCACTAGAACAGTTACAAATCAGGGCTCTGTATCAACCTTCTGCACACACAGAAAGCACTGATGGGCCCATTCCCAGTCTCCAGCCCAAGCAAAGACAAAAATGCCCTCGTACCTCTCTCTTGAGCGCGGTGTTGGAGTCAATCAGGGTCTGGAAAGCTGCCCCAAAGCCATCTTGCTGCTGGTGTGGTGTGAAAAAGATGGAAACTGAGACTGTTAGAAGCTGCCCTGATGCAAGAAAACACTTCTCAACCTAAGGCTGCAGCTGGAGCACTGCTCTGCTAACAGAGCCTCTCCTCCTGTGTGTGTCTGCAAGGTCCCAGCAGCACCTCGGCTCTGCAGGGCTTGAGATCATCATTGCAAACAAACATACAGAGAATGGCAACTTACAAATGAGGCTGGAACTCCTGGTGGTCCCTGGAAATCAGAGGAGAAAAGGGGCATCAGGCAGGAGGCTGGTCAGTCACTGCTGCACAGATATTCAGCCGTGGCCTTTGAAATCCCCCTCAGTGCAGAGGAGTGAGAGAGGCAACAATGCTGTCTCTATAAAACTCTTGGGGATGGTTTGGACCAAAGCACAAGAAGCACTGGTCCATTCACACACATGGTTTTGCATGTGAGGAATGGGGCTAAGCCATAATTTCCAGTGAGGGAGCAGCCCCTCTGGAGAGCATCATGGCAATCGTTTCAGCTTGGTTCAGTCATGAACGCTTCCCCCAGATACCTACCGGAGGGCCAGGGTGTCCTCGTGGGCCTGGAGGACCCTAAAGACAGAGTGGCATCAGTTAGTGAAATATCTCCAGTTTTTATTTCCATTTCTCATGGTTTTCACCAGCAGGAATCTGTTCCCAGCTGGATTTTTGGCACCCCACAGCAGCCTGTCCCTCAGAGCCTTCAAAAGAGAGGGGGTGACCCCATTTTGTCCCTGCTCTGGGTACATCTGTCTACACCTGGTCCATGCCTGCTGCATCCCTTGTTCCCAGCCCTTTCAGCTCCTCAGTTGCCACTAATGCCCCATCCCCAGGCACTCATCCCATTCCAGGAGTGCAATTACCCACCCTGCAGCTTTACACTTGCTAAAAGCAACTGTTTTATTTAAATACAAGTTATCAGTCAGAAAAAGGAATGTCAAATACTTACCCTTGGACCTTGAAGACCCTGCAGGGGAAAGAAAAGTGCAGAAGCTGTCAGAAAGTGCTCATTACTGACCCAAAACCTCCCTGTACACCCATGTGCTGTTCCCAAGGGGTGATGGTGTTCACAGGGGTCTTAGGATGAGGGAAGAGATGAGGATCTGACTCCATGTTTCAGAAGGCTTGATTTATTATTTTATGATATATATTACATTAAAACAATACTAAAAGAATAGAAGAAAAGGTTCTCCTCAGAAGGCTGGCTAGGAAAAGAATGATAACAAAGGCTCTGTCTCAGACTCTCTGTCCGAGCCAGCTGGGCTGTGATTGGCCATTCATTAGAAACAACCACATGAGACCAATCCCAGATGCACCTGTTGCATTCCACAGCAGCAGATAACCATTGGTTACATTTTGTTCCTGAGGTCTCAGCTTCTCAGGAGGAAAAATCCCAAGGAAAGGATTTTCCATAAAAGATGTCTGTGACACCAAGGCAAGGGCAGGAGATCCCACAGCTTGGACAGCAAGGGGTGGTGTTGCTGGGTTAAGGAAATGGAAATTTTACCAGCAGAGGGGTGTGGATGTGTGTGCACATCTGTGAGCAGTGTCTTGCCCTCGTGGGAGCCTGATGGTCACAGCAGAGCCCAGAGTGACTCTTGGCTGTTCAGAGCCTCTCTGAGGAGCACCCAGAGGTGGGAGCAGCACTTACCATGTCCCCACGGCTGCCTTTGTCTCCCTTGGGGCCCTGCAAAGGACAGGAGGTGCTGTCACTGACCAGGCACAGGCTGCCCCAGAAGCTCCTGGCAAGGACTCATCTCTAACTCATCAGCTTGGGTTGTCATATTGGCCTCTCCATCCCAAGGCAAAAAATGCCATTGCTAGCTGCTTTGGAAATGTCTGAGCTCATCTGACTGGTTTTTATCTCTGCAGCCTCTGGACCAAGCTCTTGTGTTTTCCCAAAGCACTGACCTGATCTCCATCTGTGTTCAGGGCCTTTGGCATTTTAGGCAAGGCAAGGATTTTCAACACTTCCCAAAATCAAATGGTTCCCAGTTTAATACATTTAAAAAAAAAGTTTATTTAAATGTGTTTCCCCCTACCCCAGACCAAGTTCTTTGGGTAATCTGCAATAACATTCTTGTCTTCCAGTCTATTTAAAACCTTGCACTTCTGCATTGCTGCTCCTCACTTCTCAGCTAATAATCTCCCAGAAATTGTCTATGCAGCCAGAGACTAAGCCTGCACTTTTCTGAAGCTGCTGATCTTAAACCCATTTTATTTTCCTGGTTACAGCAGGATTTGGGGGTTACCTGTGCTGGCCTCAAACATCTTGGATGTCATGCATTTAAACTCCTCTAAAAAGTACAGGCAGGAAAGAAGTGTGGGTACTTACAGGGCTTCCTGTGGGACCCTGAATGCCCAGAGGACCAATAATTCCTTCTTTTCCCTAGGAAAGAAAAGACCTGTGAGCCACCAGGTGGGACCTGACAGTCATTTCCACTAGGGCAGATTCAGTGAAAACTCCAAATCTTTGGTTTTTTTTTTTTCCTTTTTCTTTTCTTGGTGGTGGCTTTGCTGTATCTGGAATAAAAAACCATTTCCAAAGAGACAAGTCCTCACAGTGTGGTTTTCATGAGCCTTGTTAAACCTCAGAAATTCCAGCAATAAAGGATTTCAGCGTGGCTGGAGTGCTCTGGGCAGCGTGGCTGTCTCTAAACCCTGTGCAGGGGAGGTCACCTGCAGCTGTGGGGCTCAGAGGTGCTGCCATGGCCTTGAGCACTGGGCTCCCCACAGCCCCTGGAGCCTCACAGAATGGGGGTGAAGGGGGAAAAATCCTCCCAAAGCCACAAACTGGAGAAGCACTCACCATGAGACCTGGTGGCCCACGTGGTCCCTGAATGCCTTTGAACCCAAGGTCTCCTGGGGGGCCCTGTGAGCAAAAAATGAGATGTGAGGTAACTACTACTAAATACTGCCACTAATTAACCAAACCCTGTGTTTGTGCCCTTGCTTAGAGCTCTGCTCTAAGGCCAGGGCTGCTGCCTCTTGTCCATGGGACAGGGAAGATCCAATTTGTTGTAAATTCTTTCCCCACTCCTGTTTTGCAAGGCTTTTACTTTTGACAGAAAACAACTTCCTCTTCACCAGGGAAATGATATGATGATAAAATGAGTCTGAATTTCAAGCCAAGGCTCTCAGAGTTAGGGATGCACATTGGTGTCTCAGGTGCAGGCTGATGGTTGATGCTGGAAATACAAATGTCAGAAAGGGGGGAAACAGCCACAGAATCTCTAGGACAGCCCTTTTTCTCCAACAAAGCATGTGTGAGCACACACTCACTTAACAAATGAAGAGTCATAAACTAAAGAAATTTGGATCAAAATTCAATTTCCACAATTCCTGCAGAGCTGCTAGCAGTGCAACAAGTGTGGCATGACAAGTGTGGCATGACCTGTCCCCAGTAAAGTGAGAGTAGAAAAGCAGCTGGTCCCCAGGAGCCTCTTACCTTTGGCCCAAAGAGTCCTGCAATCCCTGGGAATCCTGCCTCACCAAAGTCACCCTGCACAGCCAAGACAAGAACAAGAACAAAGGACAGCAATAAATTCACACTGCTGGCTGCAGATCTCACTCAGAGATGCACCCAGAGTTCAGCAGCTCCAGAGGCAGAGAAATCTGTGAGCATCCCTCAGTCTAAGCAGGACTGATGAGAAAGAAGAATGAAAAACACCTGGAGGAGGAGCTGCACAAACATCAGGCTTGAAGCAACTCACCTGATCCCTTAGAGCTCACCAATGCCACCTTTCTGCCCCCAAAATGGGAGGCAGACCTACACTATTCCTAGTAGATGCTTCTCTGGCTTGGCCCAGCATTAGCAGGATGCAGAGCAGCTACTCTGAGATTGATCTTGGAATTTCATGCTGCAAAATAACAGCCTCAAAGTTCTTTAAAACAAGCTCCTCTTTTATTTCTAATACAAACTGGACTGACCTACTAATTCAAACTGTGATTTTAAACTATGCTCATTCAAGCTGTTAAAAAAGTGCATGTTCTTACAATATCACCTCCCACTCAAGCCCAGGAAAACCATGCATATCCCTAATTCTTTTCCTATTCAACTCTGCAGGGATTTTCCCTCAATTTTGTTAGAAAAATAATAATAAAATAGTTGAAAGACCATCAAGCTTGAATCAGCACATAGCATGTACTCTGAGAATAAAAAACCCACCCTGGGCAGCATGTCCTTATGTAAACATCCTCCTTTCACCATGCTGGAGATGGTCATCCTTTGATATTTTTGGGCTTCTCAGATGTCAAAATTCAAGATGATTCAATATTTAAAAAAAAGAAAGGGGCCAGAAACCGCCACCAGATGATTCTTCTCCAGTGTTAGGAACATCAGAGACAGATAAGGCTTGTTTGGCCTTTTGGCAGGACTGTCTCACCCATCCTGTGCTTTTTGGGGTGTAATACAATGGTTTGGGAATGACCCAAGTGATGGGGCTTCCACCCCCTTTGTTGCACAGCTGTTCCAGCATCAGCCTAGAAACCTCACTCTTAGGAAGCTTTCCCTTGAAAAAGGCCATGAGAGTGAGAAACTACTTGGCAAGAAGGGGCTTGGTTGGACTTGGTGGAGTGTAAGAAACTTTCCAAGGATTCAAATTGATTTAATTGCCCATTTCTGGGTCCTGGAAAGGAAAATTGCTATTAACAGGGGACTGGGGTCTTTCCTGCATGAGGAAAATCAACCAAGGCTTCTTTGTAGAGGAATTTCAGGCAAAAGCACACGGAAAGTCAGAAGGGTTTAAATGTCATGGAGTCATCTCAGCCAAAGGGACACAAGGTCACTGTTCCTGTAGCAAATCAGGCAGTGACAATATGGGGGAAAAGAACGTGTCACTTGTGTCACAGAGACAAAATCATCTGTGAGATTGATCTATGA
Organism: Molothrus aeneus; assembly: GCF_037042795.1. Lineage (NCBI taxonomy): Eukaryota > Metazoa > Chordata > Aves > Passeriformes > Icteridae > Molothrus > Molothrus aeneus. The sequence goes on along the minus strand of NC_089664.1, from coordinate 5,476,201 downwards.
CCAATGACAAAATGATATATGGTGGTGTTGGTCACTGCCTTTCAGCCTGAAAACTGTTAGCACAAGCTTTTATATAAAATAGCCAAAAAAGTGCACTTTATTGAGGTAGTTTGGGTTCATTCTGTGCCTTGTTTCATATTGAGAGGAATAGTGGATTTGTCTTTACAAACAAACTGTGGATCTGTTGGTAGATGAAACCAGCACTGGGAAATAAAAGGAGCAATGGGAAGGGAATAACTGATTGATGAATGGAAAAAGATATTTGCTTTTACAAATAAGCTTTAGGTTTGCTGATAAATGAAATTATAAATTGAAAGATGAAAGAAACGATGGGGAAGAAAAACCTCTAAAGTCCATAAGAATTAAAAATGAAAAGGGAGGGTTATACATTAGAGGGAAATCTTTGGTATCAGGCATTTTGGGAAGTCTGTACATCTCAAGTACCTCAGCCAATGGGGAAAGAGAGAAGGGAAATGTGGCTGGGAAATTGGGATAAAAAGGAGGCTGCATCCTCCAAAAATCTGAGAGATCCCAGGGGAATGCCCCATGGCCTCTCTCTTTATTAAAATAAAGTAAAAGGACTCCTCTGTCTCCTTTTTGGACATAAACCTCTGGTGTTTGTGGATTAATTTTCCTGACAATATCAGTCCTAATCCCTCTCCCAGAGTGATGCTCCAGCTGGATATGGGCTCCCCTGTGCAGCCCCTCCCTGGGATCACTGTGCTGTCCCAGGCTGGATCTGCATCCTCTCCTGCAGGGCTCAGCTCTGCTCAGCCCCACCACACCAACCTGCTGTCCTTTGGCTCCAGCACCACCAACCTGCTGTCCTTTGGCTCCAGCACCACTAACCTGCTGTCCTTTGGCTCCAGCACCACCAACCTGCTGTCCTTTGGCTCCAGCACCACTAACCTGCTGTCCTTTGGCTCCTGGGTCCCCAGGGCTCCCTGGAAGGCCTGTTCCTCCCGGTGATCCTCGCTTCCCTGCTTGGCCACTCTGTCCAGGCAATCCTCTTTCACCCTAAAGAGAACAGAATTCAAGTAATTCCAAAGGAGGGGAGCTAAATATAACAGCACTCAGCTGGGAAAGCCATAGATGGAAGGCTGGCAGAGATGGGATGAGGAATGTGGCTCCATCAGGGGATGCCCCAGGTCTGCTGGGGCAGGATGCTCAGGGTGGGACCAGGGTGGGCATGGCTGTGTTCCCTTCTGGGCTGCCCCCAGAGCAGGAGCTCAGCAGAGCTGTCCCACCTGCATGGGGACAGAAAGGGCAGCAAATGTCTTCTCTCTGCACTTCCTACATTCTCTCTCTGCCCTGCAGTTTCCCATAATCTCTTCCCCCAGCAGGCTGGCAATTGGTGATTAATTCATGGAAAATGCTGAAGGCATGCCAAGAGCAGGACTCCAATCCAGAGGCTGCAAAGCCAACATTTCCCCCTGTGTTAACCCTACAACTTCAACCCAGAGAGGGCCTTCTGCCACCCAGCACCACCCTTTGCTCCCCTTGCCAAATTCCAGGAGCAGCACAAGCTCCAGCTGCTCAGTCTGGGGCAGGCTGGGAGAGAGGAGCAAAGGCAGGGGGGAGCCTTGGACGGTGGAACAGCCAGAAAAGGGGCAACAAATTCCCCTAGAGGCAGGGTGAGAGTGTGTGACAAGGACACAGTCTCAGACACCTCCTGTTGTACTGCCCAAGGCAGCTGGAGGGCAGCAAGTGACAGATCAAGGGCTATGGAGCCCTAATTTAAATCAGATCCCAGAGCCTCTCCAAACCCAGCTGGAGTCTTCCTATTTACAGAGTTTTCCTATTTACAGAGTTTTCCTATTTACAGAGTCTTTCTACAAATGACTGAATTGCTGTGGGTCCAGTTTAGATCCTGTGGTGAGCCTGGATCAGGGCAAGGACCAGGAAAAACCCCAAGGTCACAAAAGCAGGTTGTCCCTGCTTCCACCCAGAGTGATGTCCAAGCCCATACTGGCTCCAGTCATTCTAACCAGTAAATATGCTAAAAACAAAGCAGCAGAAATTTCCCTCCAGCAGTTCAGGTCTTGCAGAGCAGTAGAACACCTGAATCTCCCATGGAATTGTCCATTCTGGATATCCTACAGCTGGCTGTAGTTCCTCTGGAACATGTCCATGTTTTTCCTAGCCAGGTTTCTCATGATAAAACACTCAAGTGTTTGTAATGTGTCTGCAGGCTCCTGAGCTCCTTTGGTAAGGGAGGAAAGGTCTCTGGGACATTCAGCTACTGTGTACATCAGGAAAATGGATGGAGGGATGGATGGAGGGATGGATGGATGATGGATGGATGGATGGATGGATGGATGGATGGATGGATGGATGGATGATGGATAGATGATGGATGGATGTATGATGGATGGATGGATGGATGGATGGATGGATGGATGGATGGATGGATGGATGGATGGATGAGGGATAGATCATAGATGGATGATGGATAGATGATGGATGGATGGATGGATGGATGGATGGATGGATGGATGGATGGATGGATGGATGGATGGATGGATGGAGGGATGGATGGATGAGGGATAGATCATAGATGGATGATGGATAGATGATGGATGGATGGATGGATGGATGGATGGATGGATGGATGGATGGATGGATGGATGGATGGATGGATGGATGGATGAGGGATAGATCATAGATGGATGATGGATAGATGATGGATGGATGGATGGATGGATGGATGGATGGATGGATGGATGGATGGAGGGATGGATGATGGATGGATGGATGGATGGATGGATGGATGGATGGATGGATGGATGGATGAGGGATAGATCATAGATGGATGATGGATAGATGATGGATGGATGGATGGATGGATGGATGGATGGATGGATGGATGGATGGATGGATGGATGATGGATAATGGATGGATGGATGGATGATGGATGGATGATGGATGGATGATGGATGGATGGATGGATGGATGGATGGATGGATGGATGGATGATGGATGGATGGATGGATGGATGATGGATGGATGGATGAGGGATAGATCATAGATGGATGATGGATAGATGATGGATGGATGGATGGATGGATGGATGGATGGATGGATGGATGGATGGATGGATGGATGGATGATGGATGGATGGATGATGGATGGATGGATGGATGATGGATGGATGGATGATGGATGGATGGATGGATGGATGGATGATGGATAATGGATGGATGGATGGATGATGGATAGATGATGGATGGATGGATGATGGATGGATGGATGATGGATGGATGATGGATGGATGGATGGAAGAAAGATCTACAGAGCCTCTGGCTAAGTGAGAGATGGCAGCAGGAGCTGAGACTATATTAGACCTTGGAGAGCTCAAGCTCAGAGGCATCAGGGTCACAGACTGGATCACTCACAGCAGCATCTGAGGCAGTCAGAAACTCACCTTGAATCCTGGTGGTCCCTGGGCCCCTGGCAGTCCTGGCACGCCGGGGTTCCCTCTCTTGCCTGACATCCCGGTCACACCTTCCTCCCCATCATCTCCCTGCTCTCCCTGGGAAAGAAACACACAGGAGGTTATGAAACAAAACCCTTTCCCCTTCTGCACAGCTTCTGGGGGGCCAGGGGAGTGGTGGGATTCTGCTGTCAGCAAGAGGGGGCCAGGTTTGCAGGGCTGGACAGAGTTGTGTGCCTGTGAGTGTCTGTCAGGCTACAAACCCCACTTTATTCACAGATCTGGTCATGCAGAGGCAGCTGCTGCCTCAGTGTGCAAGTGATATGTGAAGATCTGTGCTGGGTGCATGTAAACTGGAATATCCATAGCTGGATCACCTCATTTGTCCTGTGCTACCTTGCAGTTTTGCAGCTCCAAGGCTGTGTTTGCTGTCCAAGGCTGCAGTTGAAGCTTACCAGCATCCCAGGCACGCCGTCCTTCCCAGGCACTCCATCCACTCCAGGGGCACCCTCTTGCCCCTGCCTTCCCACCACTCCTCGAGGACCTGGTAGCCCAAGGATGCCCTAAAATCACAAAGGTATTAGAGAAGGAGCTCCCAGACAGCATTTCCTGGGGCAGAAATCTGAATTTTCACCTACCGGTGAGCCCCTGCTCCCTGCACTGCCCTGTGCTCCTTGCTTTCCTTTTTGACCCTGCAAGTAAAAAAAAGAGAGACATCTAAAATTGCAGCAGTTCTAGCACAGCTCCACTTGGGACTGTGACTTCAGGGTGTGCTTTTGGATAATGACTGGAAAGAGTTTTATAAAAGGGACATTTATAAAGTCAGTTGCTCTGGTGCTGGGGAATGAACTGCTATTTGCTTTTATTACAAGTGATTCTTCGTATGTCTTGAGAGTTCTAGGGCAGGAATGAATAGCTAGAAGGCAAGGACCTGCATTTTTCCTAATACAGAGCAGATGAGGACAAAAAAAAGCAGGATGAACTCGAGGGAGGATTTGGTACACTGGCAAACATTAGAACAAGATGCTAAAAACCTCAGTCCTCCATCAGTTCATTGACAGCAAACCCAGGACCCAGAGAGTTCTCTGGGGGGGTTCAGGGGGGGCTTCTCTCTGAGGAGTAACTCTGTTTTGGAGAGCTAGTGGAAATTAAAAAGGGTGTCTTCTGTCTGAAATTTGCAATGCTGCTTTGTGAATAAAGGCAGAAAATAAATACCCCTGAGGTTTATTAGCTGTAAAAAGGATTAATTTGTGCAGAAAGAATGGAAAACTCAGCCTCATCACCTTCACCAGGGCTCTCTTAGTGAGGTCATGTACTAAAGCACTTTTAAATTGAAGAATTCATTTTCTGTGCATTGTTTCTCCATCTGCAGAGGACCAGGCTGGCCAGCTACATTAAAGAAATATTCCTGGGGGTGCTTCCCCTGCTATTCATTAGACCCAAAGACAGTTCCAGATTATGCATCAATGGGCAGAATTTATTTCTCTTATCACCTGGTACACTTCTTGCCAAGAAGACCTAAAACTATCTTCTGGTATTACCCCCAGCAGGGTCAGATAAAAAACCCTGACATCTGCAAAGAGAGAGGAGGAATTTGCTGAGTATTGAGGTCACATACTTATGTTTTAGCAAATAAAGCCCCTGGTCTGTGAGAATAATTAGCAAGCTGTCATAACAGCCAGATGTGGAGGTAGGAGTGGGTGTGGAGTACCCCAGTGAACCCTGGAGGACCCATGTGCCCTGGGTTCCCTTGCTCAATAAGGACAAGAAGTTAAGAGGGATTGTTCCAAGAAACAACTCCATGGATAAAAGGACTCTAAACCCAGAAGGTTCCAAGCCAGAAAAGTTTATGGTTCAAGGGGAAGGGACAGACTCTTGCCTGGCTGAGCCCTCCTTGGGGATGGAGGAGCCAGCTGTGGCTGGAGACAGCACTGTCGCAGACATCTTTTATGAAAAATCCTTTCCTTGGGATTTTTCCTCCTGAGAAGCTGAGAGGCCTCAGGAACAAAATGTAAGCATTGATTATCTGCTGCTGTGGAATGCAACAGGTGCATCTGGGATTGGCCCATGTTGGATGTTTGTAATTAATGGCCAATCACAGCCCAGCTGGCTCGGACAGAGAGCCGAGCCACAAACCTTTGTTATCACTCTTTGCTATTCTATTCTTAGCCAGCCTTCTGATGAAATCCTTTCTTCTATTCTTTTAGTATAGTTAATGTAATATATATATCATAAAATAATAAATCAAGCCTTCTGAAACATGGAGTCAGATCCTCATCTCTTCCCTCATCCTCAGACCCCTGTGAACACAGTCACACAGCACAAAGAGGGCACAGGAAAGAGACACAGCCATGGCGGGGACTAAAGACCTGCCCAAGAGTCACCATCATGCTGGAGCTGCAACAGATCTTGATCTTCTCCAGCTCCACAAAGCCAACAAACCTCTGGGCTTGGACACCCAAATGTTTACAGCCCTCCCACAAGGATCTCCACAGCCTTTCCAGGCATAGAGCATAGGTTAAAAAAATCCCACATGCTGGGCAAAACCATGAGAGTCCTCTTAATTAGAGATTTTCTTTAAGTCTTTAAATTGGGACACTGTAAATCCACCCTGCTGAAACCTACCACATCACCTTTGGATCCCTTTGCTCCTGGCTTGCCTGGTGATCCAGGATCCCCCTACAAAACATAAACAAGAAAAATCTGCTTAAAATTCTCTTCTGGCAGCATCTTGCATGAAGTACAAAGAACAGCATTTTTTGTGCCCTAATAACACTGACTGTATGGAACCAATTCAGGGAAACTGCCTGCACTCAGACAGGCCCTAGGGGAAAAAGGAGCAAGGAGCTGTCTCCAGAGAGCATTAACAGGGTGTCAACTGGAGAAGAAGCAACTCTGCCCCTCGCTTGGGTGGTGCCTGTATTTGTGGAAATCATTCACCACATTCCAGATGGTGCCTGGAGAGCTGGGAGGTGAGCAGGAAGGAGCCTGTGTGCAGAAATTGTGTGCACAATGAGCAATTTACACAGTGACTGCTGGTGCCACCTCCCTCCTGAGCACTGCAGCCCTTGCCTTGGTTTCACCTGGGGGTCAGGTGTTGGAAAGCTGCCTATAGGGTAAAGCAGGGAGGGTGTTTCACTGCTCTCTTCCCCATCACACCCATCTCAGTCTTTTCTCCTGGCCAGCCAGGGTTGGGTTTTTTGCTATTTGTGTCAATGGCAATTTCTGCACTAACATCAAATAAATGGTAAGGAAGGACTCCCAGCAGAGCTGTCCTTTTTCAGCCTGGTTTTCAGCCACGTTTCCAATGGATCTTTACTAAAGACAATCCATCTGAGTCATCTGAGGGGCTACCAACCCCCAAATAAACTACATCCACGGGGGAATGCAGCAGCTCTACTCATTTCTGGGCCATATAACAGAGCACTACCATTTAAAACCCAAAATAGAATCTGTTGTTCTTCCCAACATCCTTACAAAGAGTGGGAATTGATTCAACTTTATTTCCCAATACAAACTACATTTAATGTGCTGCTGCACTCACAGTTGCAATTGCCACATATAAAGATCAGATGCTACTGTATGTAACAAGGGAATAAAAAGTCCTTCCCTGGAGTTTGGATTTAATTTAGCCTTTCACAAAGTCCTTCAGTAGTTTGAGAGGAAACACCTTGCAAGTGGAATAATATGGTTTCACCTCACCAGCAGCACATCAAATGGATCATTTCCAAGCAAACCCTTCCATTGTCATCTCTCACCACCATCTCCTAAGATTTCTATTTCCTCAAAGACAATTCAGAAAGGATGATTTTGGAAACAGGCACTGGGAGTGCTCCCTGTTTCGTCACCCATTTATCAGTCTCAAATGTGGCCCAAAATCCCCATTCCATAGGCCTGGCTGATGGAAATGGCCACATTTCACAGCTCCCCACACACTCCCACTGCAGCCCTTCCCACCTCCCTGTTTCTCCTGTGCCTGGGGCATTGGGTACCTCACAATAAAGCAGCATCTCTTACCGGTGAGCCTTGCTGCCCAGGTTTTCCTCTTTCTCCATCAAGCCCTTCCTGACCCTTAAATAAAAAACAGAGAGGGAACATGCCTTTGTTCTTTTGTGGCAATGAGAAAGAAAAATGAATGTAATGTGATTTAAGGGGCAGAAGAAGGCACATGTGTCTGCATTCTGCTGATACAGAAATGGGGAAGTTGTGGGGAGTGCCCAAATCCTGTGGATGTGCTTTGGAAAGAGGAACTGCTCAGCACCAGCTAAGCAGCAAAGAAGGTGTTCTAATGCATCCCAAAATACACACAGCACTAATGGAAGGGAGCAGTTGGAGACAGCTGTCCTAGAAAATAAGGCAGCAGCACTGTTACTCTGATGAATTAAAAATCTTCTAATTACTGTAATGGGTCACTCTGACCAGGTGCTTTTGAATGGAGGTAACACTTAATTCATGGAACCTTTGCAGATCAGCCCCAATCAGCTGAAAATGTCCTGCAAAGAGGGAATAAGGAGCACAGCAGGATATTTCATAGCCCTGGTTTTGTTTTTGAGGGAAATCTCGCAAAGATTTTGGAACTCTCCAAATCTTAAAGTTCACAAATCTTCCCATGGAAGAATCTACAGCCATGGGCACATCAGTCCTCAAATTTGTCCAGCAGTGACATGGAGTGCCATGCACACATCTTGTCTAGGATGTCTGCTTGACAATCACAGAGAACTGTGCCCAAATGGTCCTGCTTGTTCTTTTAGCCTCACTCAGCAGGTGCAGGCAGGGTGAGGTGCTGACTTTCTTGCCTTCAGCAATGTTTTTATTGCTTTAGGTAAAGAATTGTTCCTTGTCTGAATCACAGCCGTGTGCAGCAGCTGACCAGGGACAGCAGCAGGTTATGAACTGGGACTGCAGTGCTGTGGGCTGATGTGGACTGGGAGCACTTCCCCAAGGCAAACATTTTTCAATCATGCATTTGGAATAAGACTCACAGGATAACCAGTGTCTCCAGGCTCCCCTCGGTCACCTCTGTCACCAACAGGGCCCTACAAGAGCACAACAAAGACTTGAGGTGGGTGTAAACAAGCTGCCATCTGCAATATCTCAGTGGCTTGTGCATGTTCTACAAGTAAGGCAGCAACCCAGCTAATCCACCCCCCAGAATCACTCCAGGGTTGATTAGAGAAGGGATTTAACATCTTACTCTGTCTCCAGGTGGTCCCTGAGGGCCTTCTACCTTCCCGTCATCACCTTGTTGTCCCTGTGAGTAAAATGTTAGTATGAATATAAACAGCAGATTTTAGAGCAGATGTGTCTGTACAGACCCAGTCCAGTCCTTCCATATCATGGGAAGTCAAAGCCTCTGTTGAATTTACTCCCTTTTCATCCAAAGGAAGACTAAACAAATTTTTGTGTTGTTTGTTTCACTGACTCTCCACATTGCTTTCCTGATTTCTGCTGGTTGTTTTTCCCTGCTCTAACTCTCCTCCTTAAGTAACCAGGTGCAAAGGGTTATTTTCAACAACTCCTAAAACTCAGCAAGCAGGATGTAATTACAACAACATGGGAAATAGCTCTGTGCCTCTGAGTTTTATTGCTGACAGTTCAACCAAACTCTTTAATCAAGCATTTCCCCGCTCTCACTGAGTGCTGCCTGGGCTGTCCTGGGAGCAGGGCTGGTCTGGATGGGCTCCTGGGTTGTGTGCCACCATTGTGGGCTTGTTTTACAATCAGCCAGGTGAGACAGCCTCTCACACCCCCCTCTCTTTGCTGGGATGCTCTCACACACCCCTCTCCTCGCTGGGATGCTCCACAGCACGAGCTCAGAGCTCATGGTTTGGCTGGCAGATAACATCACCCGGCTTATTTATGGCTGAGGTCTCTCCAAAACATCCACAGAGAGATCCCTTAAGACTTAACAGAGACACTATCCTTTTAAATTCTGTTGTGAAAGTCACTCAGGGTCACGGTGTCCTGTTTTCTCTGGAGCCCAGCTCAGAGATGGCTGTTTCTCAGCTCCCCATGGAAGAATGCAACATTCCAGCTCCTCCAGTTTTTCACTACTCCATTGCAGTCTCTGGCACTTTGGCTCCTTAGGATGAACGTCTCAGAGCTCCTTTGGTGCATTTTGGGAGGTTCTGGCACAGTGGAGGTGCTTGGGTGCTCCAAGAAGCCTTGACCACACAAATCTCAGCAGATTGCAGAGCCAAGTTTTTCACAGACTTGTGTAGTTCTCAGTGGTTGCACCCACCAGCCCTTTCTGGTGCAGTTACAGCTCTCTTTGACCTTCTCTTTGGGCTACTCTCCTGTTGGAGTTGCAGCTGCTGATAGTAAGGAAATTTATTGGTGAGCCTGCCTGCCTCTGAGAGAAATGAGGAGAGGAGAGGGAGAGGGAGAGGAGAGGAAGCAAACCCTCACAGGCTCTGCCAACAGTTTCCAGTGCTACTGAACTTGCTGCTGGAAGCCAGCAGCAGCAAAATACCTGGCAACTGGTTTGCCTTCCAGCCACTATCTAAGAAATGTTGCCTAGAAGGGAAACAAAGCCACCATTTCTCAACTCTCAGGGAAAAGAAATCATCCCAGTGTGTCTGTTGCTATGCAGAAGTCTTAGCACTGATTGCTTCTTCCAAGCAGGATGTGCTCACCTTTGCCATTTGGGACCTGAGATGAGTGTGATGAACTCAGAGAAAGCTCCTAACTCTGGGGACCCTTGAAGAGCATCAAGACTCAGGGATTTTCTCCCCATTGTGGCTTTGTTTCCCCTTGAGGCTGATCCCCACCTTGTTCTCTGTCTCCTGCCTGAGAAAATCCTGCAGCCTGGTCAGCTCTAGGACTGTGAAACTGAGCTCCTCCAGAGCTTCCTGGTGCCTCAGCTGCTTGAGAGGGAGATGAAAGGTCTGTGCTCATTCTTCAGAAAGTTGCAGTGAAAAAAAGTTAGAGTAAAAGGGCAGCAAAGTAAACATGTTAGGATACAAATGGAAAATGCATGGTGAAGAAGGGAAGGCTTGTTGTTGTTGGCTCCTGTCCCAAAGTGAGATACACCAGTTTGTAATTTTTAAAAGGATCCCATCTGGACTGCTTTAAGCAGCTGCCAAGAGCAGGCGTCTGCTCTGAGCAAGGCCTCTTTGAGGAGCTGCAAATGCATGAAATGTGGTGGAGTGGCTGGCTGGGATGGCACAAGGGAGCAGGATTCCACAGCAGTGCCTCTCCCCAGCCTTCTTCTCTGAGAAAGGGAAGACCTTCCCCACCATTGCATCCTCCTCCTTCAGCACGGCTCCATCCACCATGTCACTTAAAACTCACGGAGTGCTCACGGTCCCATTTCCATTTTCTCTTTATTTCTCACTTTCAGGCTTCCATTTTTGTGTTCACACTCCTGTGAGAGGTTACAGATGTCTGGAGGGAAGGAATCTGTCTGTCTTCAGGCTGGGATCCAGGCAGCTCTTGGGAGACGAGGGAGGGTGGATAGGAAAACTTAGATGCAAGGTTTTGTGGAGCACCTGGATGCTGCAGGAAGGGGTGCTGGAGGCTCAGTGCATGGTTTGTGCTCTCCTAGTTCAGCATCTTCTCCTTCTGCTCCCCAGCAAGACCCACTGGCCTTCCAGGAGAACATGAGTGAGGAGATCCAGCTGCCAGCGGTCATTAACAGAGCTCACTGCTCCTAGCAGGGTGCATTGAACGCTTTGGTGGCTTTATCAGGCTTCAGCTTGGATACTTGCATGTAGGATTAATTTATCATAACACTGCTGTGCTCTTCTGACACCAGATCCACTCAGGGAATGCTTTTCCAGTGTCCTTTTGCAGAGCAACATCTCGTTGATGAAGGGCAAAATGCTCCACTGAGCACTTCAGATGAATAATCTGGGGATCATTTGCTACTGAAATGACAAGAGCTTTCAAGATGGCAACTTCAAATGTTTTCAAATAAAACTACAGCTGCTATTTCAGCAATGGACATACATATCTGCACATCTCAGTGGCTGCAGGGTCAATGGCTGACCTTGCTTTTGCTAGTCATGACTCACAACTTTTTGCCAGGATGCTCAAGATTCGACAGTGGAATTGTCAGGAACCTCTGGGGCAGGTTCTGGGCTGACAATGTGCCTGGTCATGAGCTCTCACATCATCCTGGGCTGGTTGTGCTTGTCTAACACCTGCCAGGGAGTTCAGCAAGGCAGCAATGGAGATAGGGAGCAAGCAGCTGTTCCTCCATGGATGTGTTTCAGCAGCAGGAAATGTGAGAAAAAGCACAATGGCCATTGTTCACCCCCAAAGAAAGATTTCTGAGTGTGTGAATGTCTCAGTGGAACACAACAGCTTGCCCTGCCCCAGTGACTCCTGGCTGCAGGGGGGATCTCCAGGCAGAGCATGGTGTGAGCAGGGTGGCACCAGGAGCCTGAAGGGATCCACTCAAAGCCCCAGCAAGGGCAAGTCCTTGTAAACTCATTTTATAAGCAATGGAGCTCCTGTCTGCACTGCAGCTGCCCTCCCACCTGTGTGCAGAGGCAAAGCTGAATGTTCTCTTGATGATGGGGAGCAGAAAAGAAAGGGTTCATGCATCTCTTCTCTTCATGGGGACCTCACAACTGACCAGTCCCCATCACCATCACTTCCCTTCCCACACCAAGGGAGAAGCACAGAATGGTTTGGGTTGAGAGGGACCTTAAAACCCATCTTGTTCCACTCCTTGCCACAGGCAGGGACACCTTCCCCCAGATCAGGGTGCTCCAAGCTCCATCCAACCTGGCCTTGGACACTTCCAGGGACAGGGCAGCCCAGACCTGTGCCAGTGCTTTACCACCCTCTGAGTAGAGAACTTCCTGACCAAAGTCTTTACACTTTTGTTTTAAAAGCATTCTCCCCTGTCCATTGTAGGAATCTGCTCCCCTCTTTTAGACAGCCCCCTTTAAGCACTGGAAGGTCACAAGGAGCTCTCCCCAGAGCCTTCTGCAGAGAGGTCTCAGGAGGGAGGGAGCCTTGCTGCAGAAGGCATGTGAAGGACACCATCAGCCCTGGGAGAGCCAAGCAGCCCTGGAGCCGACAGGAAACCACTGAGGAGTGAGTCACTGCTCCAGCCTGGACTGGTTATGGCTCTGCTGACTCAGCAAAAGGGGGAAAACTCCCGGGAAAAGCCACTGTGGAAAGAGGGCTCTGAGTCAGGGCAGCTGCAGCCAGGGGGCTGTGGGAAGGTGGGGCACAGGGAACGTGGAGCAAGGGCCATGGAGAGGGGAGACACCAGCAGCTGGAGATCTGCTCCTTTGTGCAGGGAGTTACTGTGACCTGATCACAGAAAGCCACGAGTCTGATTCCTTTTGGCTTGGGGATGGAGCTGAATTCCTGTGGATGCAGGCAAAGCACATCCTCAGGGTCCATGCTGGCTGGCTCAGCCCCTGGCACAGGGGTGTCTGGGAAGGACGTGCTGGTGGCACGGGGGTCCTGGCATGGGCTGGCACAGGCAAGGCTGCAGCTCTGAGGGGTTGTGTGAGAGGCTGTGTGGTCAAGGAGGTACCTCTGCCTCAGCTCAGGGTGAGCAGAGTGCAGATGCATGGGAGTCACAGCAATTGTCTCATTCAAGGGGAAACGAGACGGCCAAACCCCCTGAACTCACCTTTTCCCCCTTTGGCCCTGGTGGTCCAATTGGCCCTGGTGGTCCTGCATGTCCCTGTGGAGAGCAGAGAGCACGTGAGGAGCCAGGAAAGAGCTGTGGGACTGAAAGTCCTCCCTGGTTCCCTGATCCCACGAGCCCTGGGTGGTGCATGCCAGCTTTGGAGGGACACGTGGGTCACACAGGCAGAGATGAACCAAATGCAGGTGGTGCAAATGGAGACTTGACAGAGAACTAAACTCGAGGTCAGAAATAAAGAACAATTTGCATCCTGGAGTGGCAGTTTTGGTGTGTTTAAGAACAGATAAAAGCTGGGAGGTGAAAATAAAACCCTTACCTGGTAACCCTTTAAGCCTGGGTCCCCTTGAGCACCCATCCTTCCTGGAGCTCCCTGGAGAGGCAAAGACAGAGGGACTGAGAGAGCAGCCCATGGTGTTGGCACGAGGGGAGGAGGCACTGGGCTGTGCAGAGCAAAGCTCTGCACGTGTGGGAGCGTGGCCAGTCCTTGTCTTTAACCTCTTACACATGGAGAGGGCTGTGCCAGGAGGCCTTTCCATGCCTTTGCCTGCCTGCAGCAACAGATTCCCCACCTCACTCAGATTTGCTGTCAGAAATGGCTGCATTTGTGTGCTCTTCATCTGCCCTCCTGCATGCCTCTATATCCAAATATCCAAATTAGTGTTGTGCTAGGAAGTCCACCAGACTTCCACAGACCAGAATCACACCCTCAGCACAGTGAACAAAGGGGTTTAAATCAAATCATCAGATTAAAGTGAGTCACAAAATTTCCATATAATCCCATTTAGCATGGAATAAAGCCCTTTCCACAAGACAAAGACATGTCCACTCCAATAGACTGTTGCTCAGATATTGCTTTGCTTCCTTGTGAAATAATCCATGGAGGCTTTGCCAAAGACTATTAAGGGAGGATATGTGGTGAGGCCACAATTTTTAGTGCAGGAAAACACTATCAGCAAAACCATCACTCCATCACTCATTTGCTACTGTTCTGAAATATCACCACTATTCCTAGTTCATAAATAATTCCTGATTTTGCACTAAGTTCTATCAAATGGAGTGCAAGAAGTTTCCTAACCGGCCTGCAATGCACGAGAGGCACTTTTATGTACCACTGCTGTCCTGATGCATTTATCTCTTGTGCCTAAAGCAAATTAAATTTCTCCCCTCTCTGCCATACTATGGGTGTTCTCTCTGGAAGCCTCACCTTCAGTACCCAGTTCAAACCCTTTCCCATGCTATATTTCTTCTTGCTCCAAGTGTTTTAGATAAGTAGATCAAGAGTGGGTGTAGAAACAGGGCAGAAATCCAAGGCAGAGTTCCTTATAACAACACAGCTTGACTTGGAAGCAGCTCTTGCCATGAGTGTGCAGTCTCAAAGGGGAAGATCTTAGCAAAAAATAGCTTATCAGCTCACTCAGCTGAGGAAAAATCCCCAATATTTCAGCAATTTCAGCCTATCTGGGGAGTTGTAAAGAACTGCCTTGCTGCAACGTGAGCTGGGCTCACGGGGCACCAACCCAGCCACCCCTATGGACTCTCTCCTGTGCTGCTTGGGACAAGGGTTAAGATGTTTCTGGCCAATTAAACCCATCTAACAGCATTTTTCAGTGCATTTTTCAGGCTCTGCTGGGCTCTCTGCCCCAGTCAGGCCCGTGCCCACCAGTGCCAGGTTTCTGTGAGTTGTGTTCAGCCGTTTGCAGAGCTCTTCTCACCATCGGTCCCAGGGTACCTCGGGATCCTTTGGGGCCTTGGTTCCCCTTCGGCCCCTGCTTCCCTGGGGATCCCATCTCTCCAAGCTGCCCCTGGTAGCCTTTGCTGCCCTGCAGAGCAAAGGCACTGACATCAGTGTGGGACAAAGCTTCTTCTGCAGGAAAACGTCAGAGATGAGGAACAGGAGGGAAAACCACAGGCTGTGATGTTATCAAGGAGAGATGTTCCTACCTTCTGGCCAGGCTTGCCCTTTTCCCCCTGTTTTCCTGGTTTCCCTTCTGGTCCCTGGAAGGGAAAAAGAAAAAGGCTGTTGGAATGGGAAAGCAAAGGAGTCACATCCCAACCAGCCACTCCCAAGCCATTTCCCTAGCACACGAAACTTGAGAGCATCCTCACCCACACATGGGGGCCAACAAGGAGGCCAGGGAGTTGTGCAGGTCAGATCACAACCCACAGGTGCTACAGATGGAGGAAGGCTCATTGCTTAAAGGTGGAAAGCTCTTTCTGCTCAAATGGCTATGGGGCAGCACAGCTGAAAGGTGATACTGTGATAATGTTGATGATGGTGACTTTGAAATGACATCCTGAAGATAGGTGGGTCATGGAAAACTGTGTCCATCTGTCTCCAAGGGTGCAAAAAAAGGATCTCCAGAAATGCACCTTCCCAGCCTCTGCTACAGAATGGGCTGAAATGTGGAAAAACATTTATGCTGATTCCCACAAAAGGATTCCTCTGGTTTGCTCCTGAACCAGCAGTGAACCAGTAGGTATCAATACTTGCTAGGCACTAAATTAGGTATTAATATAGGACCCTACCATTGATTCCACAGCACTTCTCCTTATTTTTTACCTTGTGAAAAAAGGCAATGATTTCATTCTCTGTGCACCTACCACACACAACCTCCTGCACCCAGTGAAACCCCCTCCCACACGCAGAAACCACAATCTACTGATCAGGCTTCTAGAAATGCAGTGGGATGCAAAACTTGAGGTGGGAGCCATGGCAAGCAGAGGCAGGAATGCTGAACTGCTTTCAGAACCCAGTGTGGGTGCAGAACCTGCTGCCCCTCCTTGCACCCACACCACAGGCATGTGCTACCATGAGCAGCTAAATACAGCAGCCTCTCCTTAGGGACCTCAGGGAACTCATTTTTTTCCAGTGTTTGACCCTGTTGGCTGCAAGGGAGACAGAATATTTTGAATTTGACAGAAAGAAGCAAGAAGTGTAACTGAAGAAAATAACTCATGCTTTTTGACAATTGTGCCAAACTTTCCAACAGCATCTCCACACCAGCACCACCTCTCTCCCTCTGCTCCCCTCCTCCCAGCTAAGAAGGTATAATTTTCATCATGGTTGGTGTTGCAGTCTCAGCTGAATAAAAGCAACTTTTAAAGTGAGACATATCGGGGGGTTTTCACTCTGATCTGAAACATGGGCCTCAGAAGTGCCTGCTCTGAACACAAAGGAGCAATTCAGCCTCATTCCAACCCTAAAGGATTGTGCCAGTTCACTTCCCCAGAGGGAGTAGCTCCATTTTACCCAAGTCAAACATTTCGGGAGTCCACCTTGCCAACACCATTAGGCTTCACAAAGCACAGGTCCCTGCAGAGGAGCACATGAGCCTTGTTCTGTGTCTCTTCCATACTGCTCAGGGTTGGTTTTTTTTTTTTTTTTTTTTTTTTTTTTTTTTTTTTTTTTTGTGTGTGCTATTTTTTGCTGCCACTTTCCCAGAGATCACTTTTGGAGCTGCTTTCCCACAGATGCTGAGCAGCCGTGGCAGATGATGGGTGCCAAGCCTCCAGCATCGCCCACAAGATTTACACTTCTGACAGGAGTACAGAGAATGAAAGCACTGATTTCACTAATGAAAGCATTAGAAATGGCCAGAACCTTCCAGCTCCACAGCAGCTCACTGTGGGACCTGGTACTCAGCACCTGAAGCACAGTAACTCCGCAGCCCCTGCTCTGCAGCAGTGCCCTGGCACATTATGGCTTAAAAATGTGGAGAGGGAATAGTAGAATCAGTCAAAAAGCTTTACTGTCAAAACAAGATGTGACTGAATAATGAGACAACTGGGGTTTTTAATCAGTTGCATAGTGTTTTTCCATCAGTCTCCCTGGACTGTCCTTTAAGAGCTTGTGGAAGCACAAGCAGTAGATGCTTCCTGCAGACAGGAGAAAGCCCATTTTAAGCTAGATCTGTTTCTAACCCAGTGATGGCCAAGGCCTTGGTCTGCTCCAACAGAGTAGTTATGCACACTCAGATGTGCTCCTGGAACTGCAGTGCTGTGGCAGCTCATGGAACAAAGATTTCCATGCAAAGGTTCCACCCCCAGGCTGAGAAAGTGTTATATTGTCTGTAAAAAACGCAGATAGCAGGACATTGGTGAGACACACTCTTTATCACTGGGCAGAGCAGGTGGTCCCTGTTCATGACCCTGTGAGGTCATGAGGATCTCACAGCTACTTCAGAAGAGTCTGAGGTACAGCCTGGCTCCCTCCACCAGGATACATCTCCCATGGGAGTTTCATGACTGAAACTTCTACCCTGCATTGGAAAATGTCTTTGTTTTTCAAGAAGACAAGTTTAGGCTTTAAATTTTCCCATCTGAGAAACAAAACTTCCACGCTGCTCCTAAAATCTGCCAGCATTCAAGTTCCTGCTTGCACTCACCATCACGGAGTACAGATAGAATCATCTGGGAGAGGGTGAACAACAAAAACCAAACCAAACTTTGACAGCCCAAGTCCTGCTCACAAAATTGAGCTCAATCCACAGTGAGACTGTGCTGAGTACAAACAGCTTCTCAGACTTTCTCAGGCCTCCTTCAGCTTGTCTTTTCCCTTGGTGGTGGGTGTGAACAGAGATACGGGCTCCAACAAACTCCTTGTACCATCTCCCCCTTATGACACATCAGCCTCAGGGAGCAGGGATGTTCATCTGCTCCAGAAGGTTCTCCTGGGTCCTCCAGATGGGGTGCAGCTCTCTCTCCATTGCTGAAGAAAAAATAACCAACATTGGCAGCATCACCAGCTCCTGTCAGTGCCAGGGAGAGGAGCTGTCACTCACAGGAAGCCATGGAGACCTCGTTCCAAGCCTCCCTTGCTGTTCTTGACTCTCATCCACTGGTTAAAAGCTTGGCTGGCGTAAGAAAATGGGTCAAACCACGCTGGCGACGCCACGGGCAGAGACGTGGCTCAGATTCTGAGTTCCTGAGTCACCTCCTCGAGAGGAATGAGCTCTATCAGTCAGGGACATTTCCCTGCTCTCCCAGCACGCTTTCTAGGACTTTGGCCAGCAAGCTCTGCTGGTGAGTGGGAAGCCTACCATGTGTCTGATTTTCCTGGATATGCTTTCTCCAAATGCACAGGAATTCTGCCCAGATGAATTTAGAGGCAGTTCAGCACTTGTCTGGGGTTCCCAGATATGTGATATCTCTACTTGTGATGATCCAGATGTGGTTGCTGTTGCAATCCCAGATGTTCCCAGGGCAGATATGCAGGGGTTTGCACAGTTCCCAGAAATCACTGCACTGCCCTGCACATTTCACAGGGAAGGAAAAACCCAGCAACAACTTTGGTAGCCTTCAAAAATAGTCCCATCCTTTTTCTCTCTATTCTTCTGACTCATCTGTCCAAGGATAAAAAAAAAAAAATAGGGCCAGAAAAGGAAGAAAAAAGAAAGAAAGGATAAAAATAAAATTCAATGAGATGTTATCTTCATCCAGGCTCTCCCCAAAGTACATTGGGAATGCAGCACCCTTTGGTACCTCTTTTACTGCAGTGTGAAGTTCCTCAGGTTCCTAAGATTTCTTCTCTCTTTAGCAGAGATAGGAGTGAGGGCAGAAGATGTACAAAAGCCTGCACATCAAAATAATGAAATCCAAGCTCCCTTTGCTGGACTCACATCAGTTGGGTCACTGTGCCAAGGCACTGAACACTTGGTGCTTTTGTTCCCAAGGTTTGTACACATTTTGTTGTATGCCTTGGGTTACTGGTTTGCTGAGAAAATATATCTTCTTTCCAAGCTTCTTCCATCAGTGGGGCTATTTTTAAATGGTGATTTCTCTTTATATGCTGCAGTCTTCACTAGAGAAGCATATCAGTACCTCCAGATGATGATGGTATTTGTGACCAGGGACAGTGGAAAGAAGCAGTTTTATTAAGTCACATGCCTTCAGCTATGCCAAAATATCCAAGGAAAGCAAAAAAAAAAAATTATAGTCTTAGGTCTAGCATGTTTAAAATTTCATTGTCATCTTCAGTAAGGACACAGATTTACAAGGATTTTTTTTAGTATAGCCTTAGATATTCCCCTAAGGGAAAGAAGAATGGTTTATTTTCCAATGCAAATTGGTTAATTTTTAAAGAAAAAGAAAAAGAGACTTCCAGCTGCTGATGGCCTTGACAGAAAAGTCAGATCTATTGCCCAGCACAACAGCAACGTTTAGTGGGAGCAAATAGATGAGCAGCTCAGCTTTAAATTCTCCAGACATCAACAGTTGAAATCTATGTTCTGACAACAGCATCCAGAAAAACAAAACAAGGAAGTTGAATGAACTGCAGAGAGATATGCCCTGAACAGAGCCAAACAACAAACAGGGCTCAAATCCTGACCCAAACTTCCCCACAGCCAGTGATGCTCTTGCTGCAGGCAGTGGGTCGGGGAAGTGGTAACAGAGATGTGACTCACCATCCTGCTCTGGCTCTTGGCATTCCAGAGGGCAAATGTGTTCCTGCCTTCCTTGCAGCACAGCACAGCACAGCACAGCACAGGAGGGAAGCTCTCAGGGCACAGAACTGCTGGGAGAGCTTCCCAAAGCTTGCCTCAGGTTGTTTCAGGATTGCTCAGGACTGCTGTGGAGCAGGAGCATATTTTCAAACTATTTTTTTTTTTGTGTGTGTGTCGTTGAGTGAAGGTCTGAGGTCACTCCTCCCTCCCAAAAATAAGGCAGGAAGAAACAGAACCACCAGAATACAGCTACTGAGCAAAGGAAAAAAGTGACATAGTGACAGGGAAAAAAAGAAAAGATAGTTTGAGGCACTGGATGTAAAAAGGGCAGGAAAACTAAAAGCAGCAATAAAGGTAGGAAGCATGAACCATAGGATGACCATGCCCATATTGTCCAGGCCCAGCCAGTGAGCTCATTTAAAGGGAAATGAAAAAGCCCCATATAATTTCCTACTGCTCAGCAATGTCTCCATATGAGAACCTCTACTTAATAAACTTTGATGGAGAGAAGCCTCCCCCCATGGAGGACAGTTCACAAACACTCAGGAAATTAGTGGGATTATTTAGGCCGGGCATTTGAAGACATAAATGTTTTGGATTTATAAGAAACACATTTCATAATCACTCTGCCTAGCAGTAGTCTGGAAGGGGAGGAGACAGGGCAGCAGCTCCTGAATGAGTATGGGGAAAGAAGAAAGACTCAACTGTTCTCGAGAAGAAAGACCTGATTGTGCTGTGAGCTTCAGAGGGTTTCACTGGGAGCACTGGGAAGTAATGGGCTCTTGGCCTGCCTGTGGAAACCCGAGTGGAGAGTGCAGGTAGAGCTGGCTGTGCTCAAAGAAACAGCAAATTGGGGAAATCCTATAAAAAGGTCTTGGATGGCAAGGCTGCAGCCAGAGTGGCTGTGACTTTCAGCTGAGCTCCTCGGCTCAAAATGGGAATCCAACCCCAAGTTGTGTATCCTGAACTCTCTGCTTAAGAGCAAACTCTTATCTGCATGCAGCTGTTGCTCTGAAACTTGCTGCTTTCAGTTTTGTGGAGGAGGAGATCTATTTAACTTGATTTTTCTGAGCAGCCACAGTGTAAGGCAGCAAAGAGTCATGCACAGAGCAGTGCTGTGTGCTCTGAGCTGCTCTGGTTCAGTCTGATAGCCCTGAACTGCCACTAATTTGTTGTTTCTGGGATAATCCTTTTTTCCCCCACTCTCTTTGCCTCTCCTTCTTCATCTCTAAGAAAGCACAGGAGACAAGATGCCACTAAAATGCTTGATGGATGAGTGGAAAGTGTAAGAAAAGTGCAAGGCCACATCCCCACTGAGCTGTGAAGCTTTCATACACAGTGAAACCAAAATACTCCAAAAAATTAGTGCTGGAATCTGACAATGGGAAAGAAAAGAGTAGAGAGAGCACCTGGGCAGCACAGCTCTGACTGACACTCCCCCAAACACTAAGGGTTAATATCTTCCTTTTGAAGGACACAGATGCCCTGGGGTTGTGGAAGAGGAGGGGAATGAAATCCTCTCTTGCAATAAGGAGGGGAATCTTGGAGCAACTGCCCAAAAAGTGTGTCTCCTTCGTCTGAGTCAGGAAAGAAACCGTGCCAAGCCAATGGGATTTATTTCAAATTCTGGCTCATTTTGACTCCTGTTAACTCTAAACTAAGACCAGCTGGGATCAGGCTGCCTTCCCCAGCAGCAGAGCCTGCGAGGGCCAAATGGCCCCTCAGCTGCTGGAGAGCAGCCTCAGTTGCTGCAAGCAGCAGTTCCCTGGGGATTGGGAAAGCTCTGTGATTCCCTGCAGGATGCTCAGGGCTCACAGGCAGCCCTGCTCTGCTCCAAAGGTGTCAGTGGATTTGCTGGGCTGAGTCACAGAGAGCAGAATGGCAAATAAAGGGGGAAAAGTCCCACACAATATCACCCAAACAACAAAATCCAGCATGTACCTCTGCATTAAGTGGGTGTTCAGGAAAGGCTGACCATGGGGCCACCAGCACTGACTGTCAAAGCAAGAGGAGAAGCTGATTGCAGCTGTGGGCAGGGGTGCCCAGGGATGCTCACCTTGGGTCTAGGAGGGGAAACAGAGAGACCCAGACCTGCATCTCCACAGAGAAGCATTGCCCTGGCTCTTGGTCTCAAACTCTACAAAACAGAGGTTTTCAGCATATTTCACTGCATTTCTGAGCAACTTTATTCACCTTTGACAAATACCTACTTATGGCTTTCCTGGGTGTTGGTCTGCACGAGCAATGATACTCCAGGGCTGTAACTCAAGGACACACCAAGGCCAAGTGCAAACACCTTCAGTCCTGGAAAATGGGCTCCAGTATAGGAACTGGGCCCCTGATATAGCAGCTACTGGAAAGGACAGGCTGTAGGGCAGGGGGATGGTCTGTTGTGACCCCCTCTGCCACTGACTGACCTCCTGCATCACCCTGGACCCCTTTACTGTCCTGTGCATCTGCTCCTAACACATTATTCAAGGTCAGGATTTGGAGTAACACACTCATTTCCTAAGATTTAGGGTGTGAGGATCTTGCTGGTACCACAGACACACTGCCCTCCCCTGCACAGCCAGCCTGGTGTTCTCCATTCCTTCCTCTGCTCAGTCAGAGGGTGACCCCACACTCCCTAGCTGGGGCATTTTAAGAAATTTCATTCAAGTAATTACTGCACAGACAGCCCATGGTCCAGGGCACAAAAAACAGCTTTTCCAGGAAACAACAGCTCAGTACTTTATCAAGAAACCCCATAAAATTCCTGCATGGAGAGCAGAGATTAAAACCAGGGGTGACTCCAGGATTGTCCTCAGTGTTTTCAGGGAGCTGGATGCCATGGATGTGGTGCTGCCAGCTGTGGCTGAGCTCATGTGCATGCAGAGAATGGCTGGATTCAGCAGCAGCAGAGCGAGGGGTTTTGTTGCAGAAAACCTTTGAATCGTGTTTTCAGTGGCAGGAAACAGAAGAGAACAAAGAGCAAAAACCACTCTGGGACAAATTCTGCTGTAAGTGGTGTTTGGACAGCATTGTACAAGAGCAATGTGTCGGATGAGAAGATGCTCCTGCTCTGCCCTGGCACTGCAGAGCCCAGAGGGCAGCCTGGCATTGCAGCTCTGCCAGCTCAGAGCAGAAGGTCCATCCTGGCCAGCAAGTCATCCTTCCACTTCAGGATTGTAGCCTGGAGATGAGACAGGGACAGAAATGTGGTGGGAAGGCTCCTCAGGACACCATCCAGAGCTGTGTGTGGGGCTGCTGCTGCTCTGGGGAGCGACCACAGCACCAGAGCCAAGAGCCACGAGTTCACTCCACGCTCTGCACTGGGCTGGAGAGTGGCTTGATCTTGTGAGTTCCCTCAAAAAACCCTTCTCAGCTCTCCAGCCCAGCCCAGCCCTGTCAGTCTACCCTCCTGAAGAGCAAATGAAAGGACTTTGGATCTTGTTGCACCAGAGCAAAAGGATTTACAGCCCTTCAAGCTCTTCTGGGCTGATGGTGCACATCTGCATGCCACAACAGGGCCGGCAAAGGCAGCAAGATCTTCTCTGATGTAATTGTTTATGGCAATTCAGAGCACTGGAGTGTCTGGCTCGAAGCTTTCTGAGTCCTGACATAGCTCAAATGACACTGCAGATAGGATTTCAGGTTAAAATTGAACTGAAAAGAACTCGACTCCCAGTTTTGCTGAACAATGAGGGAATTTCTTGTTTCAGAGCATGTTGTATTTCAGTATTTCCAGGCTCTCCAATTGCTTTCCTGGAATTGTAAACCCCTTGCTATCAGATGTCTGCCGTGTATGGCAACCAGCACATTACACAAACCACAGTGCAGAGCCACAGAGCACAGCTGGAAACCCATCACCTCCCTCCTCCAACTGGCCTGGGCCTTCCTCAGCCACTGCTGCATCTGTCATCCTCCCAGGGAAGGGCTGAAATGCCACATTTGCTGCCACTGCAGAGGAGAAGCAGCAGAGGGAAACACTTTTTGGGGGAAGAGGTTGTTCTCAGGGCAGGTTGTTGGTGGCACATCAGTGACTTCAGCCTCTTTTACCATCCTCTGATGCCATGAGCAGCTCTGATGGGCAGTCAGATCCTTTGTGAGTGCAGGTTACTCTCCAGGGATGTTCTCTGGGTGTTTCAGGCTCTGTGGCACTATTCCCTCACAGCCTTGGAGATGAGGAGATAAATGATCTTTTTATTTTGGCAAACCACACCATGACACTTGCGCTGCTGAGGGATGCCTTGCCAGAGTTCACCAGGCTCTTGTACTTTCCAGTGTCCCCACACAGTGAGGAGAATATCCTTGTTCTGCCTTGCCCATACAAAAGTTCTGGATTTCCAGCCAGTCTCTCTGAATGCAGGTGCCCAAACAGTCCCTGGTGCTCTGCAAGGAGAAGGGATTTTCAGCCTTCTGTTGTTCAAACCAGGGGGCAAATGGCCATGTTCAGAAGAGAGTCAAGGTCAAGTGAAGGCAGTGAGTTTGTGTTAGAAGACAGAAACCTCTGGGAGGAGATAATTCATGGGCGAGCAGCTCAGGAAAGGTGCACATCTCTGGAAATTCCAACTGGATTCCTCTTTTGTGGCCAGGGGGACAACTGGCCCATTCCTCCACTGAGCAAGAACTAGAGTTGAAAGGAGCAGTGTGAACTTGGACAAAGTGACCAAAAGATAGAGGATACTCATTTATTTCAGCTCCAGCTGCCTCGAGCCCTGCCAGCCACAGCTGTGAAGCTCATGGACCATCTCAGCTGCCAGGTTTGCTGAAATCCACTGGCGTTGAAACACGTACAAACCACCCCTGGAGACTCGACTGGGGCCTCCCTGCTGCTTTTCGTTTGAGACTCAAAACCACAGTGGAAACTGGTTTGCAGATATGTTAATGCTGGAAATGGCTGAGCCAAGTGCAAGCTAAAGAGCTCTGGAAAACCTTCCTTGAGCACTGAGGGAAGTTTGGTTGTGCTCAGGCAGTCATTGCTATCAGCATCAGGATGAGCCTCTGGAAAATGAAGCCTTGCTCAGGAAAGCCAGATGTGCCTGTGCTGAGCCCACTGATCACCAGGTGAGTGTCTCTCTTCTGCAGGACCCAAAAGGGCAGCACAGACCCTCTGTGCTTCCTCCAGCTTTCCAAGTTGCTTTGGGGTACATCTGCCATCTCCAGGGAGCTCCAGGACTGCAGAGCCTCCAATCTCCTACCATCCTTCATGCTGGCCTGCTGCCACATTAGGTGTGAGCTGGTGGTGCCAAATTCCCCAGCTCCTCTACCTGCTCTGCCAGCACCAGCCTCTGCTGCAGCCAGGATACACAAATCAGGCTGAAAATGTACCAGCAGTGAAGTCAGATCCTTTCAGAGCAATCTGGCACCTCATTTCCTACATCTGTCACAAGGACACTTGATAGTGAAGTGTCACATTCCTGTAGACATAAGCAAAATAAAGATTAAGACTAAACATTTCCTTGGCATTAACGACAAACCTTCAGGACATGGTGTGGCTGCAGAACCCTGTGATGAAAAGGGGTTTTTCCAGAGGTTGTTGCTGTCCATGGAGAGCATATCCCTGTGGGTGCTCCCTCTGGAGTAACACAGGGACAAGCCAAGGTTTAGGAGAACCTTTTATGTGTCCACAATTGCAGGTGGGCATCAGATTCCTCAAACTAACTTCCAGAAGCAGAAGATGAGCTTCACAGCCCCAAATGGAGCTAGAGTTTGTTGGCACAGGTAACTGCACAGATCCTTGTGTGTGCATCTCTCCTAAGGGCACAGAAGCATCAACACCTTCCCTGTGCCCTTTGTAGCTGAGCAGGATATCCCAACAAATACTGGAGCTGAGGAAAAGCCCAGGAAAGCATCACTGGATCCTGGCAGGATTGCGGTGAAGCACAGATGCCAGGAGAGGCCAAATGGAGATGCAATAGCCAAAGATGAAGTTCTTACCACCATCTAAAGTGATTATTGGACAGCAGGACACTGTCACATCAGAAGTGTTAGAACCATTCACAACAGGGTGGTGTGGAATCATTCAGTTCCTGCACATCCAACCCCAAAACGCTCCCTCTCCCTCCAATCCAAGCACCTTCAGCACCTTCCCCAACCAACTTCTATGCCAGCAAACAAATCCTGGACATGAGTTTGTCACCTTGATATCTGCCCTTGGGTGAACAACTTTCACAACTTCCCCATGACAGATTTTTTGTTATCTTAGTCCAGCAGCCTTGAAGACTTCTGTGCATTGTGCAGTTTGTGGTGGCTTTTGCAGCATGTCCTCCAGGGCATGGCTTGGCTGGATATTCCAGCTTCTGACCCTCAGAGGGCTTGCAGTTATCTCCATCTGAGCTGTAAACCTTATCTTGACTGAAATCTAAGGAAGATCCCACTGATATTTCTACTCCCCATGGGAATGTAGAATGAAATTCTCAGTAATGGGAAGAGGAAAATAATTTGTGCTTCTGTCAGAGGAATTCCATATTTAAATGACCTCAGTGAGCACAGGAGGAGCACCAGGCTGTGTATTAGGTAACAGTGTCTGGCAGGGCAGGCAGCACTATCTGGAGACTGTGCAGGTCTGAAAGTCTGCCTGAGCTTAGGCACAAGGAAATACAAAGAAGTATATTAAAATAGTAGATGGAAATATAGCACTTTGCAGTAAAAAAAAAAAAAAAAAAACCGAAAGGGAGTGATTATGAGCAGGAATCTTGGCTCTATTGACTGCTTTTTTTTTTTTTTAATAAAACAGAATACACCATCATGTTCCCAGGGACATGCTGGCAAACAGCAGGGACAGAGTCTGACAGAATCTGTATTTTATACTTTATAACTTAATATGGCTTTTGCATGATTTTAGTATTTTTATTGGTTCTTAAAACATACACAATATAAACACGTGAAGCAGCCAGAAGTACAGCACAGCACATGGAGGGCCACTGTCCAGCTGTGCCAGCCTGCAGCTGGGAAGGAGCTGGGCTGTTGGGGACCACCCTTGCCTGTGGCATGATCCCAATCCTGAAAGGGCTCCCTGTTGGGGACAGGGGCCTGTGGCCAAGGGTGGCCTTATTTGGGGCAGGACTACGGGCTTCTTCTGCACATTTATGGTGCTGCACTACAGCATTAAGCCAATGTTTCCACTTTCTAATTGAGTCAGTGCTCAAATCCCAACCTCAGCCCAAAAATAACATAAATCCATCTCTTTTTGCTGCTTCCATCCCCTCACACCCTTCTCCCTGCCCTCCTTTTAGCCAGCCACAACAGCACCAAGAGGAAAATCAACGTTTCACCACGGAGCATCCACCCAGGGCTCGGCAGTACCTGCTGGCCCTGCTGCTTCACACCCAGCCCAGGCTGGGAGTTCAGAGCTGCCTTTACACTTGGGCTTCTTGTTCCTTCTCCACGGATGTGTGGGGTTGGAGCTGGTGTGTTCCCCAGCTGCATGAGGGGTAAGGCCACAGGGAGCAGTGCATCCCACCGAGCTGGGCTGCCCCTCTGCTCTGTGAGCCTTGCAAAGCCATCACTGCTGGTAACTCTGATCCAAGACAACAATCACAATGAATAAACCATGTCAGCAACCTGACAAACTCCACACCTCAAGCAGAAAGGCCTGACTTGCAGAGCAGCCCACTGGGGCACTGGGCAGAGCCTTCTTTCACCTGGCACTGCCCTGCTTCCTCTCATCTCAGAGCCAGAATCAAACTTTTTCTTTCTACAGCACCAAGATCAGACCTCTAAAACCCAGACATGCCCAGGATATTCATTGAGAATTCATGACTCATATCCTGCTGATTTCTTCTAGTTGTTTTCTATATTTAATGGGGAAATCCTAGAAGGGAAGAGCAGAAGCAAGCAAGTAACCATCAGAAAAGGCACAAGGTGGCCAATTCCAAGCTCCTGGCCCAAGGCAGATGTAGATGTGGCAACCAGGGAAAAATCAGCCCCTCTCAGTCCTCTGGACCTCCCCCTCTAACACATCTTACAGAGGTGTGGGAGGGAGGCACATCCCTCATTTCTCAAAGCCTGTGGCAGGTCAGATTCCCATTCTCAAGTGTGAATCCTAGCTGAAAAACCAAACCCTCTCCTGGACATATTTTGTCATGAAAAACAACACACTTTACCATAATGTTTAGGACAAGTTACATCTCAGGGGAGCTCCTGCCCTGAGCAGTGGCCTGGGTCACAAACCCATCAGAGCAGGAGCCCCGGGGTGCCCAGGGCTGGTTCACAGACTCACTCGGACACCTGGGATGCCGGGATATCCAGGAGCTCCTTCCTTCCCCTTCAGCCCTTCACTGCCCTTCTCTCCTTTCTCTCCTTCTGGGCCTTGCTCTCCTTTGTCTCCCTGTGGAAGAGAGGAGGGTGGGAGGTTTTCATACCCACACAACATGTGGGTCACTCTGCAAAGGTCCCTGCGAGGGAAAACCCCACCACATAATTAATATTTCAGGAGTCTGAGAGGAAAAGAGCCTGCAAGAAAAGGGATGAATGAGGATGAGTCATAATACACTTGACATTTAAAAAAAGGAGCAAACCCAGGTTTCTTTTCTTTAAAATCTCTTGGCTGAAGGAGAAAGAACTCCCCCATTACACAGAGTAACCTGAACCCCTTTGCTTCTCCTGAACCTCCCACGTGAATGAGGCAGGCAGACAAGATGTGAAAGTCTCCCTTGCCTCATCCAGAAGCCCGGAGCTTGGGATACTGAAAGAATTTTAATGGGATGGGTTTGTCTGGAACAGCTGCTCAGCTCCTGCTGCCAAACAGAAATCAGCCCAGGGCTCCAATAAACACTCTGTGAAACTGTGTCACTGTGCCCTGTAAAGCATCCATGGCCTGAGCAGTGGGTATGCTGTCAAATCACTGCTCTGGCAATTGCAGAATCACAGAATCAAAGAGTCATTTGGGTTGGAAAAGATGTTTAAGATGAATTAATCCAAACTTCAACCCAGCACTGACAAGGCCACCACTGAACCATGTCCCCAAGTGCCACTTGTAGGGACAGTGACTCCACCACTTCCTGTTATAATGCCTATTTCTTTCAGTGGAGAAATTTTCCCAATACCCATTTAAAGCTCCCCTAGTGAAACCAGTCGTTGAAATTTATGAAAAAATCTGGCAGATAATAAAATTTCAGCATTTGGCAAGATCAACCAACTGGAACACAGACCAGAAATATAATAATAGAAGTGTAAGAAGTAAATGTATAGCTGCTTTTTGTTTATCAAAATAAATAAAATATTGTAAATATTTTGTATTATTCATTACTACCACTCAAAATTATAGGGAGACAATGATAAAGGGCAGTTTTATACTGAGAGCAACATGTGCAGCCAAGCAGCCTTGAACTGAACCATTTTCCTCTTGCACCTGTGTTGGGAGAGCTCAACAAGATCCCATCTGGTTAAAGAGCACAGACACATCTGCTGAAGTGTCCAGAGACACATTTGGGGTGGAAAGAGCTGGTTTGGTTCAAGAGCTCCTGGGCACAGCCAGCAGTGCAAGGGAATACAGAAGCCTTGATTGTCCTCAAGGAAGAGATTTTTGGTCCAACATTCAGAGATAAGCAGAAGTAGAGACACATGGTGAATAGTTTAACTAGAAAGAAGCAATAAAGTGCATTGTTGTGGGATGGGCTGCTCTTTCTTTCCATGGAACAAAATTGTTGGCCTGTTTGGAAAGGCTGGCTGTGCAGGACAGGAATCAGAGCCCTGTTCCAAAGGCAAGGTAGCAAACTCCCAGCAGTGAGAGACAGAGCAAACCCTGAGTGAGATCCTGGGGCTCTGCCAAGGGAAGGGGATCTGGTTTCTTTACTCTCTAACATTGTTCTGGTCAGTGGTGCAGGGGAGAGTGATGGACAATCCTTGATTTCCCTTGCCAGGCCCAGGAATTCCTGATTAGCTGGAAATTTGATCTGTAAAAACTCAAATAAAACAGACAAATTGTTGGAAACCAGATTTTGAAGAACTTGACCTTTTTCGAGATCTGATCAGATGCCAAAAAACGTGGGCAGAGGAGTGAAACAGGAGGGGTTTGTTATGTGTGCTCGCAGAAAAAAATCCTTAGAGACTGCAGGGCAAAGGTTTATTCCAGAGAGGACCCAATAATCCCCTCATCCTCACCCTGGCTCTGGGAATCACAGGGATCTGAGTGCACAGAGGTGAGTGTGAGAGCTGCAGCTCCATGGAGTGAGGCTTACCTTGATCCCATCTGGCCCAAGCTGCCCGCTGTCCCCTTCCAGCCCAGGCTCTCCCTGTGGACAGAACAAACACCATGAGGCTGTGCCTAAATGTGCTTTCCCCAGCAGTGATGGGAGCCCAGCCCTGCACTCTAACATGTCCTATCTCATATCCTGATGCTGAACAAGGAGCAGGAGCAGGAATTCAGCCTCCCGCTCTACTCTGAGCCACAGTTTCTCCTCCATGGGCCCACTGTGGGAAAAGGAGCTCAGTCGGAATTAATTTAACCTGGGCCTTCCTCCTCCAGCTCCAACAACTGACCTCAGTCCTGGGAAGGGACAGAGCCCCTGCCAGCCTCAATCCATGCATTCATCCCCCTGCCATGCCCACACAGTGTGTGCAGTGTTTCCCTGCTGAGCTGCCTCTGCTCCAGCCTGCACAGCCCCTGGCAAACAGGAGGGGTCTGTTCCCCCCTGTGCTCCCACACTGCCCCTTTCACACTCACTGGGGCATCTCAGGGCTCACAGACACTGCAGGGCCCGGGCTGAAGGGCTCTGTGGGGAAGGAACAGGGGCAGGTCTCAAATCTCTGCTGATCACAGTGACTCTGAGATAGGTACAAGACTCTTTTCCCAGCCTGGCTGTTGAAGAAGGAGTCAGTATTCTTCTGTTCTCGTTCTCAAGGTTGTTCATTGTTTCTTATCTATAAAATTCTTCCTCCTGGCCCGCCGAGGTCTGTCTGGAAGGTCAGGCAGAGGCACACTGGTTGTCTTTTTATACTAAAAACTACATGTACACTATTACAATAACTTCCCAATACCTATCACCTGTGTTAGACAGTGAGTTTCTACTCTAAACCAATCTAAAAATGCCAACATCACCCAGAAGATGGAGGCTAGGAAGAAGAAGGAAAAAGGACAAGGCACACCCAAATTCCTCCATCTTGGGACCCAGAGCCCCCATTCTAAAAACCTCAAAAATCTATTTTTCACCCTGTGATAAATTCACTATCATTCTACTTAAACTTTCATGGTTTGTAAATCCTCATATAAGGTTGGTAATTTTTTCCATGGGTCAAGATCAAAGGCACAGGGGTCTTGGGCTCTGTGCCAGGGTCTCTGAGCCCCTGGGCAGGGGCTCCAGTCCTCCAGGGCAGCCAGAGGAATTTCCTGGGTTCTGACAGGCTGGGATGCAGAGAACAGGGTCAGCCTGTCCAGGCTGTGGGACAGCAAGGACAGAACCCCTGAGGAACTGATGAGGCTCAGAAAGTGGCCATACTCACTCTTTGGCCAATGAGACCTTGCTCTCCAGGGATCCCCAGCTGGCCAGGATCACCCTAAAAGGAAGGAAGCACAGACAGGGACACAAGCTGTTTACTGACACCAAGGAGTGAAATACTTCCCATTGCACTTCTAATTTTGTCTCTTTCTTTCCTTCTCCCACACAAACACCTTCAGCTGAGGTTTCAAAGGGGCTTCAAAGGCCCAGCACAGCCAAGAAGGACACATCTCAGAGGCTCTGTTGCAATGATGCAAAGATGGACAGGACAGGGGTCCCAGAGGGTCTGAGCTGCCTGAAGCTGCATTTTCTGGCATGGCCCTTCACAGACAAGCAGCAGGATGGGTGCAGTGTGGTGTGGGGGCAGACATGACCAGAGAGAGGGAGGACAAAACCCAACAGCTCTTTTAGACCCAGTTCCAGAAGAACCAGAATCTTTGATGGCAGTTAAATGAGTGAACAGAAGGAGCTGGCAAACAAATGGATCTTGCCAATGTGGCACTGGGGTAGGATGGCCACAGGGCAGCTCTCTCCCAGGTGTGCCCATCCAAGCAACCTGCTCTGCATGGAAGAGAGCTCTGGAAATGCAGAGCATTCAAGGGAATGTTTGAGATATCCATAAACCATAAATTCCATAACCATAATATCCATAAATTCAAGGGAAAAAGGTTTGAAGTAGCCATAAACCATAAATTCCATAACCATAATAACCCTAAATTCCATAACCATAATATCCATAAGTTCAAGGGAAAAGGGTTTGAGATATCCATAAACTATAAATTCCATAAGTTCAAGGGGAAAAGGTTTGAGATATCCATAAACCTCATCCCCCAGCAAACTGCTCTGCACAGACCAGTCTTGGTCCAGCTCCTTCCAGCTTGGAGAAGGAGCAGGACAGGACCCTCACTCCACAGCTTCCCAGCAAGGCCAGCAGGTCAGGGGGTGTCTGTGCAAATCATCATGTCCTGCTCCAGGGAGGGCCAGCCAGGAGCACTGGAGCTGAAACACTCCTGCAGTGTCAGGATGCCAAAAGCACGGTAGCTCCAGTGAAGTGTCAGAAGATTTGCCAAGGAAAACATGGCAAAGGATGGGAGGGAAGAGCAGCACAGAGGAAATTGCATTTAATCCCCACATAGAGTTTGTTCAAAAGCTCTGCTCACACGAGCAAATGTTCAGACCAAGTGGGTTAGGATGAAATAAAACCCCCTCTGAGCTGCCCAGCACTGGGATTTTACTCAAACAAAGAGATGGCTTTTATGTGGACAAGAAGGTGCATTCATGGTCTGCAGCAGGGCACCCTTCCCCCTTAACCATCAGAGGAGTTCAGTCCCCAGAGAGCTGAGCCTTGGAAACTGTGGCAGGACCTTGTCTGAGGGTATTTTTAAGTCTGAGACCTTCCTGAGACCCTTCTGGTTTTGAATTAGAGGCTGCCTGGATCTCTGAGTCTCAAGGACTCCTCTCTCCATCGAGATTTTGGATCTGCAAAGAGCTGAGCTTCATTTCCCAGGCCCTTCACAGCTCTTGAGGCACGAGATCCCTGGGATGGGGCTTCTCCCCAGCACTGACTGCCTCTCCCTCAGAATGGGGCTCAGGAATTTGTAAAAATGGCTAAAAATAACCCAGTTTTAGGTTTTTTAAACTTTATCTTTTATTGAATGCACTATCTGCTTTGGCTGCTGCAGGGTAAACCTGCAATGTCACTCAGTCCTTCAGGAACAGAAGTTGCCATTTGTCTCCCCAGTCTGACAGAGAAACCACACTCAGGGTTTTTCTTACCTTCATGCCAGGTTCACCTGCAGGACCAGGTTGTCCCATTGAGCCTGGCGGTCCCTGGGAACAAAAAAAAAAAGCCCAACAAGATAATGAAAAAACCCATTGTAACAAAGCAGAAAGCAAGATCAAAGACATAACTCCTTTAGCAGAGCTCTCCTGGGACAGCCAAGCCCTGGTTGCAATGCAATCACCTCCCTGGAGCTGGCTCGGGGTCCAGAGCATCAAAGAGGCCCCTGGTGCCTGGGAGGGCTCTGAGCAGCTCTCACACCTCCCCTCTCCCCAGCCTCCTCTGCCAAGCACCTTCCTCTGCTCCTTGCAATCTCTCTGCTCTCTAAGGTTTGCAACCCCAGCAGGGAGCAGCACTGGAACCAGCTGGGATGGAAGGGAAAAGGTCCAGAATTGGGTTTGGAAGCTTTTTGCAAGGGTCCAGCAGGCTGGGCTGGTACAGGGGGTAACAGGAATGTGCTCTTGCTCTTGCTCCCTGCAGCTCCACTCTCCATTCCCACCTGTGTGAGCACATCCTCTGCACCAACAGGCTCCTTCTGATGAGGGACAAGCTGCCCCACATCTTCCAGCTGAGCCTTTGCCCCCCTTCCCAGAGAGGCAGGGGCACCATGGTGCTGCTGCTAAAGGGAGCTGAGGGCAGCAAGGTGACACTGAGCCCTCCAGCACAAATTTTGGCCAGATTAGCCTTGACATCCATCAGCCAGCTGTCTCTGGCTGTGCAGGGCCAGCAAATCTCCAAAGGCCAACACCTGGGCTCAGACCAGCAATCCACAGCCCAGGCTGGACTGGCTGAGAGAAAGTTTCTCCCTCTTGTGTGAGCACAGACTCTGGTAGAGGGGTTTGGCACCCCTCAGAGACCCAAAAATGAGTGCTTGGCCTGGAAAAAGATAGGAATTAAGATAGAAAGATGGAAGATGTGAGAATGACCTTGCAAACTGTTCTCACTGAGTCCAGCTCCATGTGCAGCCCCTGACAGTGGGGTCACAGTCATTCACTATCTTTAGTACCAAGATCTGTTGGGAGCTTTCATCTTTGTACATTTGCTCCTACCTCTGAGAAGCATGGGGAATGAGAGTCTGTAAAACCAGCCCAAAGATGGGACAGTAAAGCTTCTCTTTAAAGGATTTGAGTGGTTTATTTACTTATGATATTTGCATTCCAGACAACAATCTCCCTTCTCTTTACAGTTGGGAATAAAGGAAAAAAGAGCACATAGTCAAGGGAGCTACCCAGGGAATAAAGCCAGTTCCTGGCTTGCTGAAGTGGATTCAAGCAGAGGAGGGAGCAGGGTGTGTGTTGGGTTTGTGAACAAACGCTCGTGTCACGCAATGAGAAAATTCAAGCTCCAATGAAAGCAAAAATCCTGCTTTGGTTTCTCCAGAGGTGCCAGTGCAGAGAAAGGCTCCTGGAAGAGTTACAGATTTGAATGAAGGTCTGTACTTTCTTGGTTGGCAGCATCCAGAGTGGCTCAGCAGCAGCTTTCCAGCTCCCCAGTGTGGTTTACCATGCTGAGAGCTCACTCCATCCACTCCAGCAGCCATGAGAATGGAAACTTTCATGACTCACACACTTTGCATAGACTGCATTCAAAGCCACCTCCACGTCTGTGCTACAGCTCAGGACCTACAGAGAGGAGCTGTGCAAGGGGCACTGGCACACGTGATAAAAGAGCCAAGACTATATTATTTTAAGAGGAGTAAAATAAAGCCAAAAGTGTGGGGGAGTTGGGGGAACCATGGAGGCATCCCCTGCGCTCCTTTGGGGCAGTGTTTGGCAGCTGCTGGTTGGTTTTGGTGTGTTTGTGTCAGTGCTTCATGGCAACCCCAGCCCAGCAGCACTGTCAGCAGCAAAGGCGGCTCTGAGCTTCCTGCTGGGGCTGCCTTGGCCTCTGCTGGGGCTGCCTTGGCCATCTGGGCAAACCTCTGTGTGTCAGCAACAGCACCAGGGAGAGGGAAGGACTGGCACTCACTCTGATTTGTGCTTGTATTGGCTCCCTGGCTCTGCACCTTGGTGCAAAAGTTGGTCCCTGCCGTGGTCACCTTTGAAATGCATCTTCTGTTGGGAAGATGGGTCTGCACTTCCAGCAGCTGGGTGTCTGTGGACTGTGGTGGAAAGGGTGCTAAAATTCCTGATTTCACTGTTTGTTTTGGAAGCTGAGTGTCAGATTTCAGGGAAATCCTTCCTGCTCATTCCACAGTGTAGGTGTGGAGGGAAGCTCCCCTGCACGGTCACTCCTCCCTCAGTCCTGCACTCCTGAGGGAAGGGGAAAGCAAACAAAGCTCAGACCTACCTTCTGCCCCATTTCTCCCAAAGGCCCAGGTGGCCCCTGTGGTCCTTGGGGACCCTGCAAAAGAGAGACACAAGGCTCTTTTCACACAATTGTTTTCATTTCTGAAGGGCCATCACTTCCATGGTCTGTAAGGTAAGACTCCAGTTCCCTCCCACATCTCAGAGGAGTTCTCACTGTGCAAGATTTGGTAGAGGGATGGAGAGGCCAGCAGTGGGTGTGCAAAGAGCTCAGAAGACCTTCCTCTTCCTGGCTCCCATCTAAAACAACTGCAGTGGCTAATCTGCAAGTGTCTGGTTTACTCTCTCCCTTCACAGTCCAGCACTGCTGGCCCTCCTTGAGGTCTGTCTGTCCCCAGTGACTCCCCCAAAGCTGTGGGCTCAGTTCTGACACCATCAGCCTCCCTCCTGCTCCTGCTTCCACTCCAACTCCTCCTGTTACATCTGACCCTGTCCCAGACCCAACCTTGCCCTTCTTTCCTACCTTCCCTTCCAAAACCCACCCCAGGCTGTATCCTACACTCTCCCTGGTAGATCCATGGCTCCCTTTGGCTTTCCAGGAGTCTGACCTTGTCTTTCCTTCTGGCTCCTAGGACTCTAGCCAAGTCTTTCACATCTCTGACCATGCTGGAGTTGGCAAGGACAGAGAAGCTGGGAATGGGATAAGTGGTGGGAAGAGACAGAGAAAGAAATGAAGTGTCTGTGTGCAAGGAAAGACAGATGGAGAGAGAGTGATAAGACACTTGCCGGGTCTCCTGGAGCCCCTTTTGCTCCTGGAGGTCCAGAAGGTCCTTGGATACCCTAGAAAATGAAAAACACCAGGGTCAGCTCCAACCCAGCAGCAATCCTTCACATTTCTCAGCAGAAATTGCACCTCAAAAGTGCTCCAGTGACAGGAAGGGAGAGGTGGCCCTGCAAGTGTGAGATAGGGTCCAGATTCTTCCACCTGGACCAGGACTCAAAACTTAAGGACTTGAGGTTGTGAAAGGAAGCAGGAGGGATGGACACTTACTGGGAAGCCGCGTGCTCCAGTCTCCCCAGTCTCCCCCATCTTGCCCTGTGAACACACAGTTACAGCAGTTATCACCTGGGGATGTGCTCACACACCTGAGGTGCTCTGAGGACACGTGGCTGTCCCCAGGGCTGGCAGCTGTGGCTCTCACAGAGGACATACCTGCAGCCCATCAGGGCCCACCCTGCCTGGCTCCCCTGCTCGGCCCTGCAAAACAAAGAGACAAAAGCAATCCAGGAGGAGCATAAGCTGTTGGTGATGCTCTTCTGCCCCAGCCCATCTCCTCTCGCATTTTTATGCATCAAATTTCCCTTCCAGTTCCCTGCAGCTTTTGAGAGGCCAAATACCTGGGATGATGCCCCAAGGAACACCCAACCAGCTGGGAGTGTGGGCAAAGGCCCCGATACCAATGCTGGATAGATTTCACTCTGGTTGTAAGAGACTCATCCCTGCTGGTTGATCCTCATGGAGCAATTGAACATCCCTGTTCCTGGGGAAGGATGTGACCTTGATCCTGCCCAGAGCATTTCACAGCAGAGCTGGGAGCAGCCTTGGCACTCACCTTGGCACCTCGCGGCCCTGGCTCACCCACGGGGCCATCAGGCCCTCTGGCACCCTAGGAGGAGGCAAAAGAGAGGCAAAAATAAGAACACAGAGGATATGGCTCACTGGAAAATCCAGCTGTCACTTTAGCCTTGGCCACCAGGACAGTCCATGAGATCAATCCTGGCTTAGCCAACTTATACCTGCTTGGGTTGAGCACAGCAGCTCAGAGCCCAGGACTAAAAGGATTCTTTCTGTGTTTTGTTGCCTCATTTCTCACTGTTACCAGCACACAGCACTTTTTATTCCTGTTAAACCAACTACCAACCACTAACCCAAGCCAGAGGAGAAAAGCAGGCCAGGAACAGCCTTATTTTCAGACAATGGTTACATGACAACAGTTTTGCAGTGCACAGACAAACTTGCAGTTCCAGCCTTATTGACAGCAAACCTTTTCCTTCCTAGAAACGTTGCTTTTCCAACACCTTTGCCTTTAACCCTTGCCACACCACACTGCCACATGGTCACAGTGGTGGTATAGAGGTACAACAACCCCCACTGTGCAGTACCTTCACATTGGGCCCCAAATTCCTCCCAAAGAGAAAGGTGTATTTGCTGGCAGCAGAACTCCAAGCCCTCAGCTACAGCTGAGTGATATTTAAAGATCTGGCTGCTGTTAAGGACCAGGCAGTGCATATGGAGGTGGGGAAGGTCTGGTGCCATGCCTGGCCTCTGCTCCTGGGTGTGTGAGGGTGAGGTGGGCACAGGGGCTTTGGGAGGTGTGTGGGACACACACCCTGCTGCAAATGAGCAGGTGTGAGTAGCTAAAATTAAACAGTTCATGGGACAGCTTGGGCATCACTGAGGAAGGGGCATCCTTGTTCTTTTAGAGGGTTCCAAGTGAGGAGAGCCCTGGGAAGAGGGTAAGGATATGATCAGAGAATCACAGAAAAAATGGTTTGGGTTGAAAGGGACTTTAAAGACCATCTGTCTTTCAAGAGAACCTGAACACACAACCTTCTGCACCATTTGACCCCCAGAGACCAGTGTGTAACACAGACAGAGAATAAAGAGCCACAGTGAAAGAAAATAAGAGTTAAAAAAGGGTGTATGAAGAGACTCTGTGAACAGACATCATGTTCATAATCAGTTCATGAGCTCAGTTAGGACTCTTAGGCACTACTGCAGTATAAATAATAAATAAAAGCACAGAGCAGTGCTAGGACGTAGTGGTAAGAGGAATTCTGAGAGCTGGCCAATGCAGAAAGGGAAAACAGGAGCCAATGTGCTTAATCGGGATGCAAAGCCAGTGCCAAAAGTAATAACAGGGCTAGGGAGCCAGTGTGTTAGAAAAGCAACTC
The DNA here is from genome assembly GCF_037042795.1 of Molothrus aeneus. Lineage (NCBI taxonomy): Eukaryota > Metazoa > Chordata > Aves > Passeriformes > Icteridae > Molothrus > Molothrus aeneus. The sequence goes on along the minus strand of NC_089664.1, from coordinate 5,438,307 downwards.
CAGGATGACAGGCAAAGAGAGAGACTCACAAAGAAAAGCAGTGTACAGCAGAAATGTATAGGAACCCCAGCCAAATTATTACAGCAGACAAACATTGTCAATATAAAATAATGCAAAAACTCCTACTGAGCTTGGCAAAGCCCTGTGCTGCTCAGAGGAGCAGAGACTGAATAACCAAGAGCCTATATTGCACTGCCAGTATGGCCCAGCTCTGAAGAATGCTCAGCCTGGCCCCCAGGACAGACAGACAGACAGACAGACAGTGGGCTGTGCCCCAGATGGGACCCTCACAACCAAAGGGGTGTTTCACAGCTGGGGCTGTGCTGCACAAATGTCACAGCACCTCTCACCAGCCCAGCACCCCAAGTGCTGTGGCTCATGCTGGGCCCTAGATCAGAGAGCAGTAAAGACCAAAAGTTTTATTAATCCATGTCCCTATAAACCTCAAAGCACAATGACAAAGACCAGAAGGTCACTTAAAAGCTGGGTAAATGACAGCAGGAGTCAGACAGCCCTGTTACTTGGGGTGGTGGAAGAGCAGGGCCTGGAGGCACCTTGGAGCTGCCTGGGGTGATGGGACACCCAGCAAACACCCAGAGGAAGGGAGGTGGCACCATGGGTGTGATGCTGGCACTCTGGGAAAGCACCCTCAACAAACAAATGCTCATCCTCCCTGGCAAACAAACTGTTCCCCTCTTCTTTGAGCAGCCAGTTGGATATTTTGTGCAATTATTGCATCTCTACTGTCTGAGAGGATGTGGTGAGCTGCTAGTGAAGCAGGGGGAGGATATGCAGAGGGCAAAGATTCCTTAGCTCAGGCCTGGAAGAGGGAAGAGGAAGCAAGAGGGACATGGAAATTACAGTGATGACCCAGGTTAGAGTTGGGAAGGGAACTGGAATGAGTCTGGCCTCTCCAGACCCATCTTCTGTAGCCTGTCCTGCCCTGTCCAGCCCCTTTGCCAGTGCAGGGGCTGCTCTGAGCCAGGAGGAGTTGGTTGGGTGCCCTCAGTAGTGGCTGTGGCTCTCACCAGGGCTGGCTGGGGAGGTTTTTACAGGATCCTCATCTCTTCCAGCAGAGCCCTGTCAGCAGCATGGCAGGATCTGCCAGGCCAATCTCCCTTCACAGCTGTCACCTGCCTGATCCCTCCACAGCACCTCTCATTGGCATCTGACCTGGAGAAGGAGAAAGGGACACTCTGTTCTCAAATGCATGTGGCAGCTTCATCTTCTCCAGCTTCCTGGGCTGAAACCTGGGTTAAAGGCTTCCCCTAATCCACCCTGACAGGAAAAGCTACATTTAGTCAATTAGTCAAATTTTTAAAACTCTCTTTTACTGACAACACTGGTTAGAGATGAGTGAGTGAGGTCCTGGCAGCTCTCCAAGGAGCATCCCAGAGCCAAGAGCCTCAAGGCTCCTCAGAGGACCTCAAAGTGCCTTCCCCCTGCAGACCTGGCAGCCTGGCCTTGCAGGCAGGGCTGAGCACAGCCCCTGGGCTCCCTTGGGACCCTCAGTGCAGGCCAGGCCAGCATTTCAGCATTTCCCTGTGCTGAGCCACACCAAGCAGTGCTATCAGAAACCCCAGGCTAAGCAAGGGGTTCCCACATGGCTGGAGGTGACAGCTCACAAAGGCAGGCAGGGGAACCCAGCTCCAGGCTTTGTCCAGGTGAGGCAATGGGGATATATCTGCTGCTGAAGCAGACAATGCCCCTGCAGAACTCAGCAAGGTGTTTCTGCAGAGCAGTGCTGCATTTCCTGCTGTTAAACACCTACTCAGAGCTCAGACAGACAGTGACCAGCCTCTCTACAGCAGCATGGAGCAGCAGGCAGTAGCTCCTTTCCAGAAACCCAAAGCTCCTTCCTTACCCAGTTATCCAAATATTGATATTTTGCTATCACAGCCTGGCCAAACAAAAAAGCAAGCAGATGCCTTGAGTGAGGCCAAAGGGAGACATCCCTGGCCATGGATCTGGAAAAGAGCTTTTCCTCAAACACTTCTAAGGCTTTCTCAGTCAACCAGAAAGATCCCTGGAAGCAGAACAATACCCTCCACTTCTCCATGAACAACAACCCAGCTGGGCTTGGAAAGACAAATATTTTCAGGTTTGCTTAGATAACATCACTTTACAAATCCCTGGCATTTATAAATTCCTGCAGTTGGTGATGCTGGAAGTCATTGGGTCCATGTGGCAGAGGCAGCAATTCCTTCCCTCTGGCATGGAGCAGCAAAGGGCCTGGAGTGCAGGTGTGCTCCCCTTATCTTGGATTTACAGGAGTGGATGAATGAACAGCACAGTGGAAAAGAGAAATGGGCTTTGGGATTTGCAAAGCTCCTCTGTATCACCTGAGCCAGAACCCAGCAGTGAGAGGATAAAATTCTAGAAATATTGGCAGGCACCTTGGCCAGGAGAGCAGGGCAAGGAAAGGCACTTTACAGCAGGGCTTCAGGGGCAGCTTTGTAATGTGGGTACAAAATCATGGCTCTGGTTGATACTCAGCCTTTCAAAGACACTCCCAGTCTTTTTGATGACATTATCCTTAGGAGATCACACATTTTACTGCTGTGGGGAGCAGATTAAGAGAAATGTGCCTTAGGATTTAAGTGACATAGGGCGAGGGGCTTGCTGGACCAACTGCCTCCAAATTTAAACCTTGATTTGGTTAAATAATTAGGTTTAAGCATGTACATAGCTGTCACTAGCTGGATGTTAAGCACATGTCCAAGTGCTACACTGAGTACAGATGAAGGGAAATGAGCCTGGGCTCACATGTCCAAATTTCTTCTCCTTAGGGAAGACTAGAAAGGAAATAACATTTGAGGAAGATTGTTCAGTATCAGTTTGGTGGAATAAACAAAGACTTGTGAAGGAACAATAGCTCTGTCAGGACTAAAAAGAGGGTTGCAATTTTTAAAAAGCTTTTCTTGTTAAAATATACATATCTTGACACTGTGAAAGCTATCACAACATAAATGCAGACCCCAAAAAGTCTCCATTGTTCTTAACAATCAAAACCATATTTGCTATTTACGGTTCCTTCAAAAGCAGAATAACTTTAATGAAGCATCCACAAACAGAGCTCATGGAATCCACAAACATCTGGCAGGGGCTGCATTCATGTTTCCACTCTGAATTGAATTACATCCCTTCTGTGAGCTGGGATAGACAGAGGGTGATGGCTGAAATTAAAGCTGGGGGATCATTTCCCCATCCTGAGTAAAGCAAGAGCTGCAATCAGAGGAGCACGTAAGCAAACATAGGATGCTGTGTGCCTGGAATATCTTCTGAGGATATGAAGAGAATGAAAATGTGAATGAGAGAGATTTGAACCAGAAATCCTCCAGGCAGGAGATCTGGTTCTTACTGACTTCCCTGCATCAGATCCACTGAAATCTGTAGAATTCCATGGCAAAGCCCAGGTTTGTCCTTCCTGCTGGGGATCTCAGAAAGTGCATCTCTCTGCCTCACAAATTCTGCATGGATGAAATCACTGCAGTGCTCAAAAAACACCAGATCTCCACCACAGCCCAGCCCAGCAATGGGAGCTGAGAGCAGGAGCACCAGCAGCAGATCCAGAGGCTCAGTCCTTGCTGGTAGAGCTTTAGGCAGAGTTTTACCCAGTACTGGTGTCCTTAGGGCAAGACCAATTCCTCAATGCTCCCTTTTCCCCAGGCACTGCCTCCTTTCTGCCTCAATGCTCTGCACATCCTGAGGTGACTTTCTGCAGGCACTGCAGCCTGTCAGGGTACAGCCACTGCTGCATTCCTGTTTGCAGGGCTGGGATGCACTCTGAGGTCTGGCCCCCTCTGTGGAGGCATGTCCAGAGGGAGGGAGTGGCACAGGACCTGCTGGGCTGAACATCTGGAGAGGAAATGGAAAGCCAGGCCATGCAGCTGAAGGTCTCTGCTGCATGATGTGCCATTCTGAGCATGGACAGTGCTGGTGGCAGCTGATGTTCCACAGGATTTCTCTGGAAGGTTTGACACCCTCTCTCTGGATCCAGCTACAGCCAAAGGCAAATCCCTGATGTCCCAGGCAACCTCCTGTCTTGGGAGCTGAATCCAGCTGTCCTTGTGGGCTGGGGACTTGAGGCCAGCATGGATGTCAGAAGCTGAGGAAGGTTTATATGAGGGAACCTTGGACAACCCCAGAGCCAGACAGTGCAGTGCCTGTGCCTGCTGGAAGGAGAAGGACAGGGATGGGGATGGGGACGGGATGGATCCCTGGCTGGCAGCTGGGAGGAGGCAGTTCCTGGACTCCTTCTCTGTCACTGCAAACATTAAAGGCACTGGCAGAAGCAGCTGGTGCCCTGAGAGGACCCACCTCTCCCAGAGCCCTCACATTCACAGCCTGGATCCATCAGAAGGTGCTTCCTGCTCAGCCCTGGGCTGCACTTTTACCTTGGGGTATTTTCCACCATCCATTCAGAGCCTGGATGAAGGAACACCTCCAGTTTCTCACCCAGCATGATCATGGATGTCCCAGAGAGCCCAGTTAATCCCAGCTGGGCAGCACAGGGGAACCACACTCCCTTTGCAAGTGAACTCCATGGGCCTTCCCACCAAGGAGCACAGAGGAATGGGAGCTTTTTCTTAAAAGATGAACCCTGATAAACATCTGCCAAGCTTGGATGTAACTGGCATCCTTCTAGATGTGATTTTAAAGTTTAGAGCAGTTCCAGAGTACATAACTCCATAGTTACAAAGCTTCCTAGCTCGTTATTCCATTTTCTTTTGCTGGTCCCATCTATTTGAAGAAAACATTCACTCTGGCATAGGGAAACACAAAATTGTTGGCTGTCCTGAATCCCCCAAGCAGAAGTTGCAGGAGAAGCAGAGAGTGGGAGTAGGTAAAATGTATAGTTTACTCCAGTGTGTGCCTTTGAAAATGAAACATGGAAACAGATCCTTGGAGGGAGAAATGCAAAATATGTTGTTGTTGGGGCCTTCAGCAGAACTCATGTGTGCTGGCTATTAATACTTTGTAAAGCAGCTGGACAAGGAAAAACAACCCAAAGCAGGGATGCTGCTGCAGTAAATATCCCCTTGGAGAAGAAAGACTGAGGAGCTCAGTGGGACGGGGGCTGGATGTCACAGGCAGGAAAACAGGCAGCTTTGGCAGGTCTGGAGGTCACTGTCCCACCAGCTGTCACCCAGACAGAGCAGGGAGAGCCACACAGGAACTGACTCTGGGTGTCTGTGAGCTTTTATGGAGGGAAATGTGAACTCACTGCACTGCCAGGGGTGCCAGGCAGTGGCACCCAGCATGGGCTGCTCTTGCCAGGCAGGGTGAGGAGTCACCTGTGCTCACACAGTGGTACTGGGAGGTACACATCAAATTAGGGCTGGAAAAGTCCTTAGAAAGGCACAGGACATGTTTATAATTTGATCTAGTGCCAATGCAAGGCACACCTTCCTCACATGCCTGGGGAGCCCTGCTGGGAGGTGCCAGTCCTGTGGGATGGAGGGGAACACATGGGTAGAACAGCCCAGCTCTATTTCTGTCAGCCCTGTCTCTCAAGTCTACGTCATGACATAACATTTCCTCCTTCATCTGCCTCTGGTTATAGCACAACACTTCATATCTCAGCTACTTTTCCTCCCACAGCAACAAAGGCACCTTTTCTGCTTTTCTACCTGCACCCTTCCCCACAATTTCAGACAACTAAATCTTCATTATCCTCACCAGAAGCATCAATAAACTGTGTTTTGACATGGCAGGTAGTTGGAAAAGACAGGCTGGACCACTTCCATGATAAGCTCTACTCTGGGCACCCCTCTGCCCTTACACATCCTTTGCATCCACTTCTTTGGTAAGATTTGTTCAAGGACCTCTATGAGCAGCAGAAACATGTTTATGGAGGTGCTGCTCAGCTTCTGCTCCTCTTCACACCCCCAGACCAAACCAGATTTAGCAGATTATTTTCCCAGTGTCTGGAAGAGGAGAGGGATGACAGCTCAGTGCTTACCCTGCGACCTTTCATCCCTCGGACCCCTGGTGCACCCCGGGCTCCTGCTGGACCCTGCAAGGGGAAAAGGACACAAAATGAGGAAGGCAGCAGCTTTGGTGGGACCCTACATCCCTCTGTGATCTGCAGGGGCCTCAGATGCAGACCCTTGATCAGCAGATTGGTTCATTAAACACTTGCTAAAAAACATCACCATTTTTAATTGCCTATAAATGGCTTTTTTTTTTTTTTTGGTCACAGATTGTCTTTGGATTGTGAACATTTAGGCCAAAGATCCTGGCTGAGGTTTGCATGCTTAATGACCTGCAGGCTGTTATCTGTGTCAGTGGTGTGATGTGAAGAGAAGTTGAACATCCAGATTCCTCTCTGAATCTATTAAAAGCAGCTGTTTCTCAGCATCTGTTCAAAAATAATAATAACCAGGATCTGGTTTTTAGATGTCCAAATGCAAAATCAGACACCTCATCTTGGGTATCCAAGTTTGATCTTTTCAGCCAAATACTGACTTTATCTTTAAGCAACTGTTGCCCTGTTAATGCTGCATAAATATTGATACTGGCAGATAGATACTAATTTAATGTGACTGTTGGTGTTGTGGATGATCCTGTTCTTACAATTACAGAAGGATTCCAGGTTTTCTTTTAATCTGGGTTTGTACACACATGATTCATTAATGTGCATACAGAAAATGCAGAAAGCCAGTTTTTTTCCCTGCTAGAATATTTATCAGAGTAAAAAAAAAATAAAGGATATATTTATTTAATATCTGTATCACAGCTTTTAAACCTGATATTTAAAGTTAGTGCCTTTCTGCTGTCAGAAAAGGAGACCTGAAAATGACACATTCACTCCTTGCCCTCTCAAACCTTCCACATCAAATTTGGCTGTTTACATGTTAATAGCTTTTACCAACTGTCAGCCCTGCAAACTCCACCAAAGATCAGAACAGAACTGGACTGTGATCTTCCTACTGCTCCTACAACTGCCATTTATGAGGATTTTGCTTTTGTGCATGTAAGCTCAGGATACAAATGCTGAGCTGTTCTCACTGAGGATGGAAAAGGCAGTTGACTGTAACTGTGTTTGTGATCACAGAACATCCCAGTTTTGGTAGTGAGGACAGTGGTGACTGGCACAGGCAGTGGATGTGTCAGAGGCCTGTTTTATAGAGATTTTTATGATAACCATGTGCTGAAATGAAATCCTTAGCTGGTATTTGGAATCTCCTCTGGAAGTCTCAGCCTATCCCAATCAGCTTATGAAAGTACAAGGACAGAGACATTCATTGTGATGGCAAACGTTGAGGGAATAGCTAGATACCCTGCTGGAATTCCAATGAACTATTTAGGAGAAGATAAATGACCTTTAATATTCCTATATATACACATTATCTCCAAAACTGTATATAAACAGAAAAGATGCACCATAATGGTGAGTAAGAAGAGGAAAAAGAATTCACAAGCCTCAGGAAGCTGAAACCAAGGGCAAAGTTTCCTACCATTGACTTTGCTCCCCATTTCCAATCACTTTTTGTTGAATTAATCAGCCATCACTGCTGAGGCTCATTCAAAGATTTTAACAGTTTAGGACAAACAAGAACTGCATGCCTCAGGTCTGGCTTGAAAGGCAAGTAAGGAATGTTTGGTGGAAAAACAGCTGGAGTTAATGAGTGGGGATTTGATATTAGGAGATTATTTGATTTACTGGCTCTGTGGGGAAGTTTGGCTTATTGAATTATGACTTTTTAAAATGCATTTGTGGAGCAAACATTTTGCTTGGATGAACTTGTTATTTGCCTGCAGGAGAAGAGGGAACTGAAGGAAGCAGAAGGACCTGGGGACAGTCTCAGCTCCCAGAGCTTTGCTGAGAACTTTTGGTATCTCCACCTGCATCAGATGCCTCAGCTCTTTCTATTGTTATGCCCCAGTGAAGGCAGACAAAATTTGGCTTCACTTGAAGGTACATTTAGTGGTGCATGGGATGGTGCTCGGGGCTGGAGCTCTCTGCCACAGCACAGAAACTGCATCAGCCACGGGTGCTCACAGGCCTGGAGCAGGAGGGAGCCCAGTGCTCCAGCTGTCCCCAAATAATGTGGCAGCTAACATGATGGGAATTGTTAAAAATGAGACATCTACAGATACACAGCTGCCTCTAGGCTTCTGTCAACAGCAAGTGCTGCCATGAGGGGCCACAGAGCAGCTCAGTGCTGGGGGCTGTGGGTGGCATTGTGCTGCTTTTACTGCAAGGACCTGGCTGGTGCCACACTGCTGCTCCCCAGGCAGAGATGGGCCACCCTGAGGTGCTGCTTGAGCTCAGATTTTCTCTTTTCCTCACCTCCACTCACTTGTTACTGCACAGTCAGTGCCCAGGCAGCAGCTGCCTGCAGCCAGTGCACCCAGAGCATCCTGGAGCTCCTGGCAGTGGCACAGCTGACCCTGATTTGGAGGCCACACCTTTGGCACTTCCTGGGCATTTCACTGCTGTGATCTTCCTCCCAGTCACCAGCACTGTGGGAATTCACACACTGAGCAAAATCCATTCCCTGCACCCACCCAGGGCTGCCTTTTTGTTGGCTCCAGCAGCTCTTGTGCTGCTGGGAGAGCCTGAACTACATCTAAGGAACATCTGTGGGAAACTGGAGCCAGGCTAAAATCTGCCTCCATGGCCATTGCATGCTCCAGCCACAGCTGCAGTGTGCCAGATGAGCCTGGCCAGATGGAGGGTCTGTCTGGGGGAGCTGCTCTGCTGCTCCTCTCATGCCAGCAGGGGCTTGGACCAGGCAGGATGGTCACGCTGCATGCCGTGGTCACTGTGATAAATGACCATGATAAATCACTGTGATGCATCACTATATCACATATCACCACACTGCCAACCAGTCCCAGCCCAGAACACCTTGAACTAGGGAGCTTGTGTTCCTGCCAAAAGATTGAGGCTGGATTGTGATATTTGCATCCCTCCTTAGGAGTACAAAATTTTGAATTAAGCACTGTGGGTTTTTTGTGTCTCTTTCCATGTTGCTCCCACCCATGTCCCATCCCTCTCCCCATATCTCTGGTTTGTATCAAACTCAAATAAACTGGAATACAGTTGCTGACTTAGCCCATGCATGCCCAGGATGTGGTGTTACAAGGTGATGATAGCCTTTACTTACTGTTGGTCCAGGGATCCCAGGAAATCCCACTCCTCCTGGCATCCCAGGATGCCCCTAAAAGGGAAGGCAGAAGAAGATGCTTGCTGTGAATGTCCACAATCTGCACAGACCTTCTTCCTCCCAGTGGGAAGACAGGAAAAATGGCATTGCTGGCTGCTGGCAAGGTCAGGCAGATCTGGTATTTGTCAGGGTAAAATTGCTCAGGGGCAGAAGGAAATGGCCAGGCTGTCACTAGCCCAGCTCCAACCCAGCCAGTGATATCAGCAGCAAGATTTTCTGAACAGCCCAGAAGAGAATGGGCTGAATTAATATGAAAATATATCTTTGGGTCTTGTACTAGAGTAGACAGGAAACAAATGTCAGAGAAGACAAGATCCAGCTGAGGTCCCCACTGTTAAATTCCTAAACGTAGTTCCCTGAAAGGCAGAGCACAGCAAGGCACAGTGACTGTGATGCCCAAGCATTCCCAGCTGCCCTGGTCAGTTTGGACAGATCCTTGTTGGTGGGCACTGCCTGTTCTACAGCCAGGATGGTTGGGAACAGGCACCAGCCCTTCAGCTCCTGGTTGTCTCCACTTGACACAGCAGACCCTCAGCTGATGGAGCCACAGAACACACCTCAAACCCCAATGAAGGGAAAACTGCTGGACTCAGCTGCTGGGGAGAGGCTACACCTCAATATCCACTCAAATGCCCATTCCCATCCCCACAGATAGGGGAAGAAATTGCAGCTGTTGTCATGAAACCCAAAGACAGGAGAAGCTGCACCCTTGGCTAGGACAGACAGAGAGGTGGCAGCAAGAGTGAGAGAATGCAGACTTACTCCTTACCATCGACCCCTTGACTCCTGGTGGGCCTGGGGGTCCCACTGGGCCACGGTCACCCTAGGAGAGAGACACAGGGAGAGTGATCTAGAGCAATGAAACAACTAAAAAAATCCACAAATTCATGTCTATGCCATCCGCTTTCTACCAGAAATGCTTCCAGTATTGCTCTCTTTCCATCCATCCCATCAGAGTAATGGAAGAATTGCAGGAATTAATCCTCCACATCCCAAGAGAGGGGACTTTACTGTTGCCATCAAAAGCACCAAAGTATGAAGGAAACAGGCACATCACTTTCAATTCCAAACAGTGCTAGGGCTGAACCCAAGGAAATCTCCAGCCCTGCCCACCCAAGGCATGACATGCCTGTTCTGCAGTACCACAATCCCTGCACGTGCTGGCATTTTCAGAGCCATGGATTAGAAATCTGCTGTCACAAGACCCTGCTGAGAGCAGGGAATCCAGCTGGAAAAAACCAGAGATGCTGCCTGGTGCTTGCAGAGGAGACTGTGGGTGCTTTGGAGGAACTCCCTGTCCTCTGGCTCATACTGAGACCACAGTGCCAGCAACAACAACCTGGAGGTCTGATTTATGAGGGGCTCAGGGCTGGATGACTCCCCAGCCCACCTCAAAGATAGGATCCCTTCTAAAACAAGCAGTTAAAGAACTTGATGTACCAAAACATCACATTGCAAAAGTCTTCTTTATCCCCTCATGCAGACCATCTCACTTTCCTTGAACACGTCCTTGACCCAAAAGTAGGAGACAAGAGGGTCAAGCCCCACCAGCACCACCACAACCTGCTGATGTGAGGATGACACAAAGGTGTGGCTTTAGCAGGGGGACATCAACAGCTCCTTCAGGAGACAGTGGCAGTTCCCACACAATTACCTGTAGTCTCCCTGCAGCCCCAGGGGTGCACTGGGAATTAGGTGTGTTAGGTTTGTATGCTCAGGGGGATGAGGAAGGAGGATTTAGCAAACGCTGCCAATTAGTTTACGCCCAAAATCTGACCTACCTTCCAACAGCAAAAAGTGTAAGGGGAAATATTTTCTGGGCTCTAAGGAGCTTATTAAAAACAAACCCCAGAGTTTGTGTTGTCACCAGCTGGCCCTTGCAAACCAATGTACGGATTTTTTTCTCCCTGAATGGATGGATTTTATTAAGTGTGTATTAACTGTATTGTTCTCTTTGATAATCTTTGGATTCTACTGGCTTCAGTCTTAACTTTTGCAGCTCTCAGGATGGAGATTGCTGACTCAGCTATGTCTAATGAAAGCATATTTCCCACTTCATTTAGCTCATAAGAGCGTAGTAAGCTGTAGGATACTATGCCAACTGGAGGCCTGGTTGAGGTTTTGATTTGATGATAGCTATTTCTGTCATCCCTAAATTTGTCCTGGTAGAGAAGCCTGATGGAAACCCCAGCTGTGCTGAGGATCTCCAAGGGCAGATTTTCAAAGGACAGCCTGGGTTTGCCTTGACATTGATGTAACATCATCACATTACAGAGCTGATCTGGAACCCGAGGAGACTTCATGTGGTCAAGGCTTTGGCATGGAAAGCACAGGGACAAATTTGAACTTAATGGAATGGAGGAAAAGATCTTCCCACATCTCCTGCACAGCAAACACCTTATTCTTCATTCAATTCAGGGCTGCAGCTGCCAATGAGACAGCTCACTCAGGCACCAATTTTCTGTGTAACCACCCTGGACACATCACTCTTTATTCTCTAAAACACAGCCCACATCATGTCACTCTTTTTAGTTCTTGTGAGCCTTGACAGCTTGGACTGAGACTGACTCTGCTACTGCCCCACTGGGGCCCACAGGACAGAAAGGCCTTTCCAAAGGCTGCTGTGGACAGACAATAAAATGGATCTGCAACAAACACAGTATAACTGTCACAGAGTCTTTACATCATTACCCAGAGGACAGGGCTTGAAGCAATAAAAGTGAGAAAGAGAGCACTGATGTGTGGAATGCATCGTTTTATGCTCCTCGCTATCTTTACGGCCGCACTGTGAATAATTAAAGCACCAATGAAAACCAGCAGCGTGCGAGTGAGGTACAATGAGTGACACAGATGATTTGTCTTTGGGAGCTGCCTCTGAATGAAAGTTTACACTCTAATAGAAAACAAATTAACGTCCTTTTAGGTTTTTATGTGAAATAAAGCCCTTTTTATTCCCCTGGAAGAGGTTTGTGTCTGTAGTGTACACAAGAGGGCACCAGCCCTGAGTGTGCCCAAAGCAATCAGGGCAGCCAGATGGGATGGTCCTCACCAGATAAAAAGGGAAATATTTGGACCAGCTCAGATGGGTGGCTGCACTCTTGTACACCTGAGAAATTGCTCAGACCTTCTGTTCAATGCAGGCTCAGCTCTGGTCCTGCATGGCCCCCTGGCAATCCAGAGGACTGCTCAGCAGAAATCTGTAACCTCAATCCCATGGACTCCTCCCATGACCAGCAATACAGGGCTGATGGATCTCTCATTCCTATAAAAACCAGAGCTGACTATTAAATACAAATTCCCTGGCATATTATGAATGGGGAAAGTTAATTTTTCAAAGAATATTTGACAGTATCTCCCTGGAGGGCAGCGCATGTTAATTCCTGAATGAGAAGTGGATGATTTTGGCCTGGTCCTAGTCTAGCTCAGAAACCCTGGACGTGCCTCATTCCCAGCTGGGTGTGGCACTCACATCACAACTTAAATCTCCACAACCCTTCTCCCACCCCAGCCTTCCTATCCTGCAAAAATTACAACAAAGATTTCATTGCAAGCAATATTACCTTTTCTCCTGCTATTCCAGGCTCCCCCACCGGACCAATGAAACCCATGAGACCCTGAGGAAAGAGAAGAGCACAGCTAATTTTCAGTTTTTATTTGCTGAGAAAGTAAACAGTTCCTTTGGTCCACCTTGCTGGTTGCAATAGCACAGCATCCCTCATCTAATGCTCAGTAATTCCTACTGGCTACCAGAGCGGATGGAGTTGCTCCCGGCCATGGGAATGTCTAACTCCACAGCTGGTTCTGCTTTAGGGGCCAGCTGGAACAGCAGCACCAGGATCTGCAAGAACCACAACACACAGAGCAGTGGATGAGTGAAGGAAGGAAGGCTGAGTCCATAGCGTGGCTTTGTTCCGTGAGCTTTCCCCAAAACAGCTTCCCCAGGAGCTCCTGGGTTGCACAGAGACAGAGACCCACCATCATTTTAGCAGCTGGACTGGGTAGGCTTCTTCTGGGTTAATCCAAGCTGCCTCAGCCCTTTGTGCAGACTAATTTTGCCCTGGATAGTGTTGTGTTGGTGGGATGCCAGTAGGAAATAAAGGTTCCTGCAGCCAGAGAGGCCAGCAGGGCAGTGGATCTCGCACACCACTCAGAAACCATCTTGGAACAAACCTCCGGTCTAAGCTCAGGGTTTAACAATGTTCGGGATAACGAAGAGGCAAACAGAGCTGCTTTTAATTAGGAAGATGGAAACAGATGCAATCTCAAGAGAAGATTCCTGAGAATTAAGAAAAAGCAACCTCCCTACCAGCTCCAGTGGTTTCTGGCTCTGGAGATGCAAGGGGCTGTCCCCTCTGCCACTGCAGGCACTCGTCTCCTCTGTGCCATGATGGAAATACCAATTAGCCATGGGATGACAGCTACAAACAGAAAAGCTCCACACATCCTGTAGGGGTGTCACCAGCCTTTCTGAAGTGGTCTTTGCTTAAAAATGGCATTTGTGTCTGAAGCTGAGGCAGTCCTGGAGCACAAGGTTGTCATCGTGGCCAGGCTGCACTGACCAGACACCCGTGGCAAGCAGAGCTGGACTCAGCACAGATTGCCCAGTGCAGGAATCAGCTGGAGAGCAGAAAACTCTGCAACATCTGCCTATGCAAGGTTGCCACTGGGTGGCATTGCTGAAGGCTGCTGGATCAATTGTCCTTTCAGTAAGACACAAGAGCGGGTACGCAACTGCATCCAGTTCCTGAATTTTTCCAATAGCCCAAGGCCACGAAGAAGGCAAATGTTATGGCAGAGAATGGCAAAGCAATGAGATGCAACAGGGAAATGCATTGCTAGGCAAAAATAGACAACAAAGGAAGAAGGAATATGTCTCTTGTTCATTTCCAATTTCTTGGAAAACCACAAAACTCTTTCTCTCTCTCCTGGGAATATGGTCTTTAAGAAATTTCTGGTTCCTTAGGGCAGTCCCTGCAGAAGAGGGATCCCTGCTCTGCAGAAAGTGTTGGTCCCATTCAGAGCAAGACTGTTTCAAACTCCCTTCCAAGGGGTGCTGCATGTCCAAGCTCAGGCTTGAAGGCCAATCTTCAGACCCACTGTCCATGCCAGCATCCACCCTAAAAAGCCTCTCAGGAATCTGGTTCCTGAAGCCAGGTGTTCTGGAGATGCTTCTCAGGCTGGTGCTTTGCAGAGGGGTTTGCAGGGATCTGGGCACACCAAGAGCCCCCAACACCCTCCTGACACCACCCCTTACTGTCACAGATGTGCTCCTTGTTATGGCAGCTTGGGGAGAAACCTGCTGGCATGGCCAACACTGGTCCTGCTGCACAGATGGGATGGAAGGAGAGCATAGCCAACATCTCAGCCCAAACCCAGTGAGAATTCTGCCTGTGCTGGTGCACTGTAGGACTGCACAGGGGAAGATGTCACTGCTCCCCACGTGAGAGGAGCATCCCATGGTTGTGAACGTGGGATGCAGAGCTGGGACCTTGTAGCTTCCAGCACAGTAGCTCTGCAGTGTTTGCAGCCAGCACTGTCTGCTCTGGGCTAAATTAACCGACATTGCTGTGTCTGCAAGCAGACACAAATTGAGATAGATATGTCTATGCCAAATAAATCTCAGTAACTTATCAGGAGTATAAGAAAAAAGCAGGGGAAGATTGGGTAATGATGCTCTTCACTGGCCAAAATGGGATAGACACTAAAGGCGAGGAGATTTAGGTCTTAAGACAGAAAGATTTAGGTTTTAAGAACCAAAAGAGCTGCCAATGGCAAATATTTAATCAAAACAGACACAAATTGTGGTCATTACACTAAAATGGCTGTGGCACAACATATTTTTCTCAGGTTCCCAGGGTTGAAAAGAGGGCCTGCACCAAGCAGGGCTCTGGGCAGTGTGTGTAATGATGCACGTGAAGTCCCAGCAGCAGTGGCTGCCCGGATAAAGGCCCACACTATACAGGAAAGAATGTAAAACATTTATATTAGACAGGAGTTCAGCATGTCGCTCGTGATTCAGTCTGCTGTACTCCCCAGCCAAGGGCATGGCGGAAAAGGGATGGAGATTGTTAAAAAGTTGCTGGGGGCTTGTGGAGGGGAGGGGTGGGGGCAAGGAAAGGAGGGGGGACTGGTGGGTTGTAATTCCTAACTCCTGTCTTGCTTTCCCCATTTATTGTCCAGCCCTGTCATAATTAAGCCCCCCCTCTTGGCTCCACCAACAGAGAGCAAGTCAGCACTGAAGGCTTGCATAAATCAGAGCCCATTTGGGAGGGAGAAGCAGCCCAGCATGAGCAGGGTCTCCCAGGGACGGGCCCGCTGGTGGCTCCCAGCGGGAACTGATGGCGGCCTCTGTGTTTGACTGGTTCACCAGAACTCAAAACAAAACAAACCAGGCACAAAGGGAAGGGACGGGAGGGAGTAAATGTACAATCCTCCCATTCAGATGAAAGAAAGGGAAAGTAAAACAGTAAATATCGCGGTTTATAGACAGGAGGACGCTCTGACCCGCAAAGAACGGCCATGTGGTTTAACCCTCTGTGCACCGGGCTCAGCCCAGCCCTCGTGCTGGGTTGGGTTTCCACCATCCTGGGAGTGAGGGAAGGGAAGGTGGAGAGGTGCTGTCGAAACACCACAGTGCCTGAAAATCCCTGACTGAGATGCCTGGAGGTCAGAGACGCCCTGGAGGAGAAGGTGAAGGGCTGGAAAGGAGCAGTGCTGACATGTGGGAAACACCAGGGCAGTTCCTGTTCCGTTCTTGGTGACCCTCTTGACCTTGGCCAAGACAACCAGGACGTCCCCACCTGCAAACCTGACATCATAGCCCCTCTCCTTTGGAAGGGGAAAGACATGAAGGAGATGGTGCTGGTGTCCTTTGACAAATGATCTTAGAATGCTCATATTGAGACAAAATACTTTGACCTTAAAGGAGAAGAGAAGGGCCTTGGCTGCCCTTCCCAGCACAGAGTGATGGGTACATGGCTGACCTTGACACAGCCCTGTGAGTGAGCAGGGCTGTCACTTCTTGTCCAGGGGAAGGGACTCAAACAGCTGCTCCTGCTGTGACAGCACCTCCCAATCCCATTGAGGATATGAGGCAATTGGAGCCTCTTTCAGCTGGCACAACTCTTCACTGGCATTTTCTAGTGCCAAGCAGGGGCTCCCTGGGATGGCAGCACCTTCCTGCCTGCTGCAGGGTGCTGCTTCTCCCACAGCGCTCTCTGACCTTCAGCATGGACATTTTGGTGACATTCTCCTGCTGTGCACTCCCCAGCTCGGGGACAGGAAGGCTGGTGGCTTCCCTGGCCAGAGGCCTCGTATTCCTCTTCATATCCTTCTGACTCCATCTCCAGGCAAGGAAGGGTTAACCCACACATTTCCAGGGTACTGGGGCGCCTGGCAGCTGGAATCCTTCCAGCACAGGGAGACAACAAGCATCTCATGAATGATCTTCCCCAGTCTGTGTCCTTGCAATGGAAAAACAACGCATCAGGGGCTGCCCTGTGCCTTAAAACCTCATTTTTCAAGGAGAGCTCAAGTATCACCGAAAACCTCACAGAAACTCCCATGTTTTCCTAAACAGATGTCCCTAAGAAAGGGGAGAAATCTCCAATGAGATGGATGGCTGGTCTCTTCTCATGCTGTTATGCTGAGATTTTCTACTCAGAGAGAAACCATTTGTCAGGCAGAGCAGCAGGACTGAGAAGTGTGATGTTTTCCACCCTTACTGTGGAATAGAAAACATCAGGGTCTCCACAAGAGAAAAGAGGGTGAGGTTATGGTGTCTTCAGTGCCAAGGGCTCTGCAAAAATCCAACCCAGCCCCAGCACCAACTGCTGAAGTTAAAGTGGAGGGAGGAAGGAAACCCCAACGCTCCAGCATCGTTCAATGGAGATGTGAGGGGAGAGGAGGTTATTTCTCATTACTCTGGTGAGACATTTTCGTTCTAATTACTTGACTGGTTCAGAAATGGAAATTTTCTGGGTGATATTTCTAGACAGAGACTAATTGCCTAAGAATAACACAGGCAGCTTTCCTACCACTGTGCTGGTTTCAGTGTCAGCAGAGGCCAGCTGTGTTTTCTTTTCGATGAACAGTGCCTACAGTTCTCATCCAAGGTCAGTCCTGAGGGAAGTTAAAGAATAATAATCCTAATGATGCTTTGCCCTTCAAGGACAATGTCTGGTTAAGGATCTCAAAGCACTTCTAAATATTCATTTTTAACAGTGTCCACAGGTGCCGCTTCAGAACAGGAGGCCCTGGGCTAAGCTCTGCTCAGGGCTGTCTCACACCTTCCACAGAAGGGGAAACTGAGGCACAAAGCACTGGAATGTGTTGCCTGAGATTGTGCAGAATCTGATAAAGCTGCAAGTAGAACTCAGATGTGGGGAACTTTGCTCCTTCAGTAGTTGCTCTTCAAGGAGCAAATTAACAACCATAACACAGAAATGGCTCTAATTTCCAAAGAGAAGTAACCACCTCTGATAGATGCAGAGGCTGGTATCAGGCTGCTGGTACTGAAAAGGATCCACCTTGACTTTTGTAGACTTGCTTGGTCAGAAACCCTTGGAAGAAGTGACCTGAAGAAGAGCCAGAGAGGCTGACAAGCTAAACCAAACCAAGCTGACCATCCAGCAGGGAAAGTGTTGGGAAGGACAGCAGTGGTGGGAAGCAGCACCCACAGTGCCAGGGCTAGCTGCCACAGCCACTTTGGTGTGGTCATGCAGGAACACACAGAATTTGTTGGAGGCTCTGTGGCTTCACTTTCAGGGTTGTTGGTGGACAAGTTTGTTGGTTTCAATGACAGAGATGTGGGAACAATGGTTGCTTTTTCCTTGATGCCTGTGGTTCCCCCAAAGCCTACAGGGATCGTGCATGTCCTGGGTTATGCCAGCAGAATGTTCTCCATGGAATTACAACAAAATGCAGCTCAGTGTCTCTCTTCCCCAGGGTCTGGTTTCTTCAGATGCTATCTCCTCTACTCTCCAGGGCAAGTGAAAGCAACATAGCACCCAAAGCAGAGAATCCTGTCCATAAAACCTGGAACCTGGAGCACCAGGGCTGCTTTGAGGGCAGCTTTGAGGTGGCCAGAAGTCCCTGGCCACTGCCCTCTGCCGGC
The DNA here is from genome assembly GCF_037042795.1 of Molothrus aeneus. Lineage (NCBI taxonomy): Eukaryota > Metazoa > Chordata > Aves > Passeriformes > Icteridae > Molothrus > Molothrus aeneus. The sequence goes on along the minus strand of NC_089664.1, from coordinate 5,420,013 downwards.
CCTCTGGGCACCCAGGACACGTTGTACAGAGGAGATCATCAAGGAGACAAGGGAAATGAGGAATTTACCTGCTCACCAACTTTCCCTGGTCGGCCACGGTTTCCTGGCTCACCCTGCAGGACAAGGAGACAAGGGCACATGGGTTACTGGGCACTGCCAGCCAGACCCTGGGCACAGCCTGGCTCTTTGCACACCCATTATTTGGGCTGCAAAGTGTGAATTGGAGAAAATCTGTGAGAAACAACATCTTACAAAACCAACTGTGACTTGGAGGAAGAAAGAACTTTCTTACTTATCCAAAGTAAGAATACTACATGGAGCAAACATTTGCTGTTCTGGAGTGAAATGCCCCAAAAGCTGGTCCTGCTGTAGTAAAATAACTTTCAGAGAATCACAGTGAAACATAAGATATCTATGGTATAGGCCCAGCCTAGTCCTTGTTACTTTATCCCAAAGTTTTACAAAGCATAAGAAGAAAAGACAACCCAAATATTCCCAGGCAATGCTGTCCCCTGATTCTGTTGTTGTAAAACCTCAGACAGGCACACTCTACAGTCACATGGAGCCTCCACGGGAAAACCACAGCAAGAACCTATGTGAGATAAATCCCAGTGCAGGAAGAAGGAGTTCAGAGCATGAAGATGATGAGGGGTGAAGGAGAAAGCAGAAGGAGAAGGCAGTCAGAGTGCCCTGCATGGGCCAGCCAGGCTCACCAGTAACCAGCAGTGTCTCCAGGACAGCAGCTGTATTTTCTCAGTAGGCAGATACTCCAGATGTGCTGCCAGAGCACATTTTTGCTATTTACTGTTTGAAGAGGTTGTTTTTGTTGGGTTTTCTCTTTCCTTTCGAATGTGGGTTTGTGGAGTGCATTGCCCTGGGATGGCTCCTGCTGATAATTAGGCAGCAAAGATAGGAATGATGTGCATTGTTTTAGAACAAAACCATGGAGAAGCAATGGAAAATGAAGTGATGATGGAGGGAGAAGTTGGTTAATATCAAAAGAGGAACACATTTGTTTATAATAGCTTAAAAAATGCACCATCATTCTTTTTGAAGAAAGAAGCAGAAGCTAAGACCCCAAAATTCTGAGAAAAAGAGGAACCCTCAGTCCTCTTGCTCTCTCTGGAATGAATGCTTGGGAGAGTGGTAAAGGTGAGAAAAGACATTTCCCTCTTCCTTTCCTCCCTTCTACCCACTGCTTTCCTGATCAGGAACAAACTCTTTTCTTACCTTTGGACCATTGGGACCAGGTGTTCCTGGAAATCCCTTCCGACCAGACCGACCCTGAAATACATGGAAAAACCATAAACATCAAAAGCTTGCAGCTGCTTTGCTCACAGGTGCTGCTTACATGCTTGTAAAATAAAAGATAAAGATAAAACATTCATTTTCTGGTCCACCTATTACCAATTTTTGGGATACTTTACTATCCTGAGGTGACAATTATGTACAGACCCATTACAAAATCCTGAGCTGGCAAGCTCACAGATATGATAATGTTCTTTTTGTTTCTTCTAACTGTGTTTCTGTGATACATCACAGAGGTCAAAAGGACTCTCTCTGACTATCCAGTCTTTTTTTTTTTCTTTTTCCTCTACTCATTGAAAAATACTATAAATCAAGGAAGAAACACAAGGGCTGGTTATGGAGATGGTGTCCAATCAACGTCATTTATCTTGAGGATGAACTGTTTAAACATTAGAGGGTTTTTCAAGGTTTGAGACTCCAGGAAAGTCATAAACTCAACACCCTGTGCAAGGCACTTCCTGGACTTTCAGCCATCCTGGATCAAGCAATCAATCAAGCCCTGGACAAGACAATAATTCATAGCAGGGCAGATTAACTTCCCAAACCAGGAGGGTGGAAGCTTTTTGAGAATTTAACTACAATCCCATTGCAAGGTCATCAGAGCTGGTAATAACTGAGTGAATAAATGAATGGAACCTACCTCTGGACCAGGGACTCCTGGCGGTCCTAAGGGGCCTTCATCTCCCTGAGGTGAAAAGAAATTAAAATAAAAGGCAAAGAAGTGACAAAATTTGGACTCACCATGCAGCAAGAATGAAATGCCTGCAGTATGAGCAGCAGTTAAACACAGGCTGTGTGTTCAGCTGTCACATTTTAACAGCTGAGTCCTTTTCTATCTTAGAGCAGCCTCTGAGGTTTCTCAGGGAAAAAAGATCTCAAGTCAAGCCCTGCCAGTAAAAGCCATCCAAAACCTGACCAAGGGAACACCAGTTGATTTGGTCTATGATGAGCTGGATTTGGCCACTGGGGTACCCCGGACATGCTGCCATAACTCTGCTTCATTTGATTTGGCAGGGATGTGAATGCTATAGAGTTCTCTTTTTCTCTCTTCCCCCCAAAAAAGCATGCTCCAAAATTTCCCACAGAACCACTTGGCAACTGTATGAACGTTTCCCTTTTGCTTTCAGCTGGGACTACACATGCTGCAGAATGGAGCTATCACAAAATCTCACACAGCATTTGGACTCGCTCCTCTCCCTTGGCTCCACACCAATTTCTAATGTGATAGGATCAGATCTACAGTTTCTAAGAGACCTTCAATTAAGCTTCACAAAAATTATCTCAAGTGTCTAAACCCAACTGCCAAGAGAAGAATTAAAAGCGCCCTTGGCAGCCCCAGCCTGGCTGCTCTCATTTTGGTGGGCAGCCCTGGTAATGAAGGGGCACTGGCAGGCTGAGGGTGGGACTGGGGGTCAGGAACCCAGCTCCAAGGGCACAGACAAGCCACCCACAATACGCCCCATTTCCAGAGGGATCTAATTCAATTCAGAGCCCTGACCCAGTGCCCTGGGTGAGCACAGTGGTGAGAGCACAGTGCTGTGCTCTGCTGCACACTCTGAGCCCTGCAGCACAGCTCACACCAAACTCCATGTCCATGTCTTTGGGCTCACTTTTACACTCACTAACTAGAGCAAATTGAAGGCAGCTTGGTCACGCCTGCCTGAACCTGGAATGCAGGGCTTCGATTCCCTTTGTATTTTGGCTGGAATATTTTTTTTTCCCCCCCTATTTCACTGCAAATAAATGAGCTAATTTGCATTAATCCCATTTAGAGAACAAGCAGAAGAGTTCCCAGAAAAAGTTAAGAATTATTAGTGCTATTAAAACGAGCTCCTGCCCATGCATGTGCTCAGTATTATTTACACAATGTCTCGTGACTCTGGACAAACAGCTTACACTGGCCTGAGTGAGAGGAAATTACACCAATGTCACTGGAGTTACAACAGGATAAACAGGCAACCCAGACATTCTCTGCTGCTCCCATCATGTACAATTAAATCAGTGACAATTGTTCCCTTCCTAATGACTGCAAGGGGAATGATGCTTCAGGTTCTGAGGTGAAGCAGTGAGGGAAAGCTCTCAGGTGCTGGGCAAATGAATTTCTGCAGAGCAGCAATTCCCATTTCCTCCTCTTTTTACAGAGGGATGTTTCTCCGTGTGAGAGAGCGGAGTCTGCAGGTCTCATGGTTGAAAAGGAACACACTTAAAAGGAGCAGAAAGCAGATGCCAGGCCAGGGCATGTCTGTGCAAGGGGATGCGCAGGGAAAAGGGCTCTAACACCCATCTGGGGGTGGGGAACAGGCTTTAAAAGCAAAGCCAAGGCAGAATTTAGGGTCAGCAGATGCCAGCAGTGGCTGGAGGCAGAGATCACAGGCCTTGGAGAGCACACAGCTCAGAGGAAGCTCCTCTTCTGCAGGTCTCTGATCACTCAGTATAAGCATCTGCTTCCAAATTGAGAGGGACCAGAGCATTTTAAACCCCAAACACTATTTCACCATGCATTAATTTAGAAAATTCAGCATTGTTCTTTAAATCAAACCTCTTTTGAGCTGAGGACACTCACCTCTTGTCCAGGCAGTCCTCTCGGCCCAGGTAAACCTCGTGCTCCTGGCTTTCCCTGAGAAAGAGCCAAAGGAAAAGATACTCAGAAAATAGAAACATAAGCTCAGAAGGGCAATTAAAATGAGAAAGTCTCTTTCACAGCCATGGGACATTATCCAATGTCAATTTTGTTACAGAAAAAAAAATCTGAAGAAAAGAAAACGCTGCACTTGGAGGCACCTCAAGCCAAACAGACCAAGCTGAGATGCTGGCCAGGACAATCTTTAGGAATCTCCTGGGCTTTCTCTCTTCCCCCCTTCCCACTACTTTGTTTTCCCTGGCTGCTTCCAACCCCACACAGAGCTGCAGTCTCTGCTCCACTCACCTTCAGACCTTCAGGACCGTTTTCTCCTGGTGGGCCAATGTCACCTGGGAAGCCCTGGAGGAAATGAGGAACAGTCAGGGTGGAATTCTGCAGGCAGTGTCAGCCTCTGTGAGAGGTTGAGTTAGAAGCCAAGGGACAAGGTGTGTTACATGCTGGCAGTGTCCATGTGGGGGCCACCACAGCTTTGGGAGGGAATGGGACACAAAGGAGCAGCACCATCAGTTTGATGGAAGAGCAGCCTTTCCCTAATTCCCTTTAGGTCCATCCTCTTACAAGATTTATTGCAGAGAGGGCCTCCCTGTCATCACACAGCTAAAAGCAGCGATTTGGGTTTTAATTAATCTTTCTGAGCCAGCTCATAACCTCTGTGCTCCCAGAAAGGAGCTGCAGCCTCGGCGACAAAGGGAAGCAGGCGAGGAATTAGGAAAGGTGCTGACACCCTCATTAGCTGCCGTCAGCCTGGCAAGGCTCCTTCCCACCCAGCCACCCACCCATCGAGCAGGAAACAAAGGAATCCCTGCTTATTTCCAATAGCAACAAAGAGGAACGATTGCTAAGTGGCAGCACTCAGCTGAGAGCCCTTCCAGACCCTGTGAAATACCAGAACGCTGATGAGGGGAAAACAGACATCAGTTGTGCTGGAAGGGGCTCTCCAGCATCTTACAGACCTTGTCTGGTCACTTAGGAAGGGGAAAAATGCTGGTGTGCTGGTGGAAGCTCATCCTGCTTCTAAGGTATCACTGTGACCTTTTTTTCGTAAGGGAAATAAGAGGATTTTCTACTTTAAATGGTGTTTTGAGGGGGAAGAACTGAAAAAAAACTCCTTCATTTTATCTATGAAAAAAAGGGGAAGGAAAAAACAGGATTTCATCTACATAAGATGTAGAACGGGTCATGAACCCATCTTGATTCTTCCTACCCCATCACCGCTGATGTGCCCTCATATCCCAGCAAGAAGTGAAGGCTGAGGCTGGGAGGATGTGAGAAGGAGGTGGTGGGACATACCTCAGGGCCAGGTGGTCCTGGAAACCCAACTGGTCCTTTGTCACCGACTTTTCCCTGCAGAAATTGGAAAAACATGGGGAAAAGTGAGCTGGCTGCTGGCTGTCAGGTTTCCTGTTTGGAACAGCCAAGCTGTCTTTCCAGCTGGGCACAGAACCTTAGAAAGGGAGGTGAGGGAGCAGAGGGTGCTTGGTTACTTACCAGGGGGCCTGCCTTCCCTCGTGCCCCAGGGACCCCAGGCAAACCCTGGCTGCCCTGAGAGAGACACATTTTTTTATTTTTTTCAGAACACAATGAGGCATCAAGAAAAAAAAAAAAAAAAAAAAAAAATTCCCCAGGCTCCAGCTTTGCTGCAGAATGAGGAGCATCTCCTAAAGGCTGAGCTCAGCCCTGCATGGAGCTGGGGCAGCTGCACTAATGTCAGGGAGATGTTCCTGAGGACAGCCCTGAATTTAGCCCCAGAGAACACAAACTGCTGCAGTTGGCTGTGGCTCAGAGCCACGCAGGCTCCAGCACAGGGCTATGTGCAACATTTGTCAGCCACAGGCAGTATCACATTAAATCACAGGGGAGAAGTCATTTGATCAGAAGTTATACAGAGCATTAAGTGGTTCCCTGGGTCAGGGTTTAAGTTGCTGCACTGGGCAGACAAAATCTCCTGAGTCTGCAGCTTCTGGACCACACACATTCACACACATCCCCATCAATCCCATCACTTCCAACCTCTGCTAGGAGACATAGTTCCTACAAAAAAACCCTGCAGAACTGCTTTTACTATGGTAACTATAAAATCCATATTCTGACATGGATTTTAGAAAGGCACAGCATACCCCAAATGGGAACAATCCAAGCAGGGGAACCTGACAGCAGGAGGCAGCTAATTCCAGCTCCTAGTGGAGGAACTGAGATAACTGGTGGCCACTGCTATGTGAGGGGAGAAGAACAAAGGAGAAAAGAAAAACAATTACCTTGTCTCCTTGGAAGCCAATATCTCCTGGAACACCTGCTCTTCCCTGATCACCCTGGGTACACATCACCAGAGAGTTAAAACAGGCAACAGCAACAGCCAAAATGCCCAGGTTGGCGCTCAGGAGGTGCAAAGGGCTCAACAGCAGCTGCACTCAGAACTGAGCTGCTGGCAAGCTGCAGATCACATTGAACACAGCAACAACCCTGAACAAAGTGTGGATTTCCCAGCTTGATTCTAAGGTGAGGAAGGAAACTGCAGGAGAGCAAAACCCAGGAATTCCCCCCAGCATTGTGTATCTATAGGAGCTGCAAGAAGAGAGAGCACATTCCTCTGGCTAACAGGCACCATGGCGGTGGTGAAGTGTTAAATTCAGCTGAACAGAAGAGTTCAGTTTTCAATGAATGAACCTTTTCTCTCACAAGGCTCTATAGAAAAGCAAACAATCCTCAGGGTTTCTGTGAGCATATCCTAGTCCTGACATCAAACATCAATCCTCTTTCATAAGAAAACAAGAGCAACCTCTGGTAATGCTTTAGTAGTACCTCACTGCCAGTCTCTGAGCTGAGATTCCCTGGGAGGGGTCAGCTGGTATTCACTGGGATGGGGAGCCCATCACTGACAGTATTTCCTCACCAAGCTGTCTGTCTGTCTGTCCCTCGTTGGACCAACATAACAGATTCTGACTCCCTGGGTGGAAGCCAAATATCCCTGAAGGTTTTCCAAGGAGCAGTGGGCTACCTTGCATTGGCTCTCAGCACTGCTGTGAGCAGCTCTGGACCAAATCACCTCCTGATGCCCCTTCCAGCCTCACGTGTTTAGTGATTTACTTAAACAAAGGATGAGTCAATGATGGGGCAGAGAAAGGAAAATTCTACTTGGGAAGTCAAGGGAGGAATGACTACAATAACTTGGTACAATGACAAGACCCAACAAAAATAACTGCTGAGGAACTCTGTCCCATGAACTTGGCTCCCCAGCAAGGGAATGAGCCACTCCAGGGCTATATGTTTAAACATAGCCCACATGGAAGACATATGGAGTCCTGCAGCAGAGCCAAAGTCCACAGAGAGATGTCAGAGAAAGTCCACTTCACTCCAGAAAAACCACCCACTGTCACCCATCAGAGAGCTGAAATAATTGCAACTACTTCAGTAACATGCAGGGGATAATCAAATTGTGGATGGTTCAGGTTTGAGTTAGCAAAAACTTTTCAAAGACAATTTTTCAGAAGAAAAATAATTAAGAACTATGCAGATTCAATGATGGAAACATTTCATGGATTCATGCTAAATTTGCTTAAATGTTTTGGCAAATGTTCCCGGAACATTTCACTGAACCATCTTCAAAACAAGTCTTTTACGTAGCAAAATTAAAATGTTGGTCTTAAAAATGTTAAATTGATTTTACTGATTTGGTTTTCAACCTAAAATATTTTAATTTGAGTAAAATAACCAACATTCTGTTTCATCGGAACTATTTTCCATATTTTTTTTCTTTGGCAATGCGAAATGGAAACAATCAGCTCTTTACACAGCTTCAGTTCGGAAGAAACCCAAGTATTAGATAGAAAAGAAATGGTAAAAAAGCTACTGTGTGACCCAGCTTCTTCACAGATTTCTCTCATCTTCTCTGAATTTTTGACTTATTTTATGTAGTCCAAGGCTTAAAACACTGAAATCTACTTAGTTCTGGCTCCTGACTGAAGGCAGCATGAAAACAGCTTTTCTGGAAGTGACAGGTTGGCTCTGAGATTTGGCTTTATCATCAGTTCTGAGGGTCAAAGAAGAAAGATTATATTTTTTATTAAGCAATTTTCTACCCAGAGAGTACAAGTGGCCATTGAAATACTGTTTCACAAGAAATACTTGGACACTAAGTAATAACTACTAAAATAAAAGAGTTTCCTGAGCATAGCAAAATGCAGGAACAAACTTTTGTTTCCAACCTTTAGGAAAAGTGGGGCATGACAGTGAAGCCAGTTTTCAAACAGCTCTGAGAAATGGTCATTAGGGAGGGCAAAAAGGAAGCAGGGAAACAAAACTCATCTCTTAACCTGAGCTGGACTTGACACCAGATGTTCACATGTTATTGTGATAGCACAGCAAAATGTCGCAGCATGAACAGTCCATCTATGGCTGTCAATCTCTTAAACCAGAACTGAGCACTGGGGCATCACCTTTTACCTGCCCTGGAACTGGGACTTGGGATCTGTGTCCTTAATACGAGGGGAAAATTACAGAGGAAAGAGGTCAGGCATGTTTGTTATTAAAAACTGAGATGCTGAGATGACGAAATGGGCCTGCAAGGACTTGGTTCACGGGGCAGGAAAAGGAATGTAGGATCTGAAATTACAAACAGCCCCTGCCCATGGGATGTTGCCTGTGCTTCATGTTTCACCTATAAAAAGAAATGCAGCTTCAGACACCCCCAGGGCTTGTGTAACCCAACACAAACAGAGAGGGGCTACAAGGGAAGGGACCAAATGCACAGCTGTGGGATGTGTTTGCTGTCTGGGGGATGCAGAGGAGGTTGTTGTGCAAAATCCCCTCAATTTTCCTCAACTGGAGTCTCTGTTCCCAAGACTTCCTGCTTAGCAATGCAAAGGGAGCTAACGCCACACAGCTCCAGAGGTATTTGCCTGAGCCATGTCCTCCACAAGTTACAGATGTCCTGATTCATAAAACTCCTTTGTGAGAACAAGTAGCTGGGATTTCCTCTGCTTCCTCCACCTTTCCCCTGCACTCATCACCCCACGTGGCCTTCTCAAGGCCACTCTTGATGTCAGAGTTACACAGTAATTGCACTTCTCCCTCTCTTCCCCCTCTCCTTGCCTCCATGAAAACACGGGAATGCAAACACAAGGATGACCTGGGTCTGCCTGTCTAGCTTCTAGATAAAAGGATGTGATTTTTGCTGGAGGAGCGAGATGCTGTCCCTTATTCTGGTTCACACCTGGCCATGTGATGTGAGGACATTCTCCCAGGTGGATTGAGGTGGCAGATCCAGTGACATTCCTGCTGTCTACACAACTATCCAGCTGCCCTGTCACTGTTCTCAGGTTTTACCAGCATCCATCTGACTGCTGCTGACTGAAGGGAGTTTTCCTCAGCTACAAAAAACCCAACCTGTACAAGGCCACGTGTTTTGGATGTGACCAAGACAGATGGGATTAATAGGAGCTTGCAGACATCCAATTAAATCTTCATCAACCCAGGAAGGCAGGATGACTGCAGCCTGAAGCTGGCAGGGGGAGGCAGCTGGGGGGGAAGGAAAGGTTTCCTGTACCTCAGGAGCATGGGATTGTTGGGAGGATGGATAATTCTGCACTTGGGAATATTGTAAGGATAACTCCAGAGAGAGCCACGAACCATTTGGTTACTGTGACAGCAGTGGCTGGGGAAATACTGGGCTTAAAAGAGCAGTTTCTATAAAGTGATGGAGACTGAACTGTCCAGGAAGGTTAATTTTGCTAAACAATGATTTAGATCTTGGTGATTTTTAAGATATTTAACCATTTCTCCCAAGGAGTGGATGGAGGAGTCTGTGGACTCCAGGATCTGAGGTTCAGTCCAGAAACCAGCTACAATGCCTTAAGCTTGTCCTAAAGAAAAAGCCCTTCTCTTGCCTTGTCATTGCTCTCAACAGAAGTGGGAAAGCAGCACAAGGGAGAAATGGAAATTGCAGACACAGGAGTCCTGGCAAAGAGCTGCTATAGTATAAGAAGAGTTGAATCACTGGTTTGACACTATTTCCCCCCTGTGCAGTTTTGGGCAGCTAAATCATTCTCTAAAAGCAAACATCTAAGAAGAGAATAAAACATCCGACAGGAGGAGGAGAATACACTTAATGGTCATTTTCCACTGCCCTCCTGAGCAATCAGAGCCAGCAATAAATAACTGCACCTCCCACTCCTTCAGACTAAATAAATCCTAGAGCTGAATATCTGTAGGAGGAGGGTTCTCGTGACAGTGAGACATTTACACACACAGCTTCATGCTGATTTAGCTGAAGCTGTGTGGTTTTGTGCCAGCACCACTAAATCACTGCAATCAAGGCCCCTCTCCATTTTGCTTTTTCTAAAGTGATTTATATCAGTTTGGGACAAGGCAATTTCCTCCCAGTAGGAAGCTGAACTGAGGTGAGGCTCCTTGAACAGGAGCAGAGGTATCCAACACACAACAGTTTTTCCAGGGGATCCACCTGGTTTGTTTGATACAGGGCTGCTTTTTCACACCACATCTTTCTCCCAAATGCATTAATGCAAACTCACTGTCAGTGTTGGATCATCTCCTCCCCATCCCATCATGTAAATAACAGAAAAACAGTGGAACACCAGGTAATTGTACATTACTGTCATCATCAGTGGGAGATGGGAGCTCCAAAGAGGATCTGAGCATAACTTATCTATATTCCATGGAAAAGGGGATGGGGCAGATATCAAAGAAAGAAAAATCAAAACTAGAGTGTCATGAATGGAGGGAGAGTGAGAGGATGGGGTATAGATGGCCAGGGTGGAACCAGCACTACAATGCTGAATAAGAAACTACAAAGGGGGTTTCACATGCAAAATTAAAACACAGTGCAATAAGGGAGTATTCAGATCACCTTATCACCTTTCAGTCCATGTTCTCCAGGGTTCCCCATCAGCCCCTGAAAGAACAGAAAGTTCAGAGTGAGGTTGAGCCATGGTGAAGACTTGCTTGGGTCAGTAACATTGCTGTTTGCTGATGGGGCTGGTGGCTCACATCCACAGCACTGGCCTGGGACAGTCTCAAGGTCCAATGCCAGACTGCTCCCAAAGTGTGCTCCATCACACATTCTTCATGTGGGAAAATGCTTCTGGAATTCTCCATTGAGAGCACCAGTGGAATGTTTTTTCCAACATCACTGCTGCCCATCCTTTATCTCAGGACAGTCACCTCTGCCCCAAGGAGGAACAGAACAACCTTCAGCCCAGCCACGGAGGGATGAGAGCTCAGAGAGCTCAGAGATCCCCTCACCTTTAATCCTTTTGGTCCTGGATAGCCAATTGGTCCAACAGGGCCCATGTCACCCTAGTGAGAGAAAGAAAATTACCACAGTCATTAGGTGCAAACCCAACAGAACCCTGCATGTGGGGTGAAATTCCTCTGATATCCAGCCTCAGTATCCCTGAAGAATGCACTACTGATACCAACAGCAGCATCCTGGCAGGAGTCAAGGCTCTTTGAATGTGCACACAGCCCCTAAATAAATGCAGCACTCACAGAAAAGAGAGGAGAGGCAGGAGGTGGGGACAGAGGGGTCTCATCCTGCTGCAGTGAGAAGTCAGCGTGGCACTGTGTGCAGTCTAACACAGGAGGACAGCAGAGCTCTGGCTGCTGTGGGCACCCATGTGTGATGTACAACAGAAACCCTTCAGTGCTGGTGTTGAAACGGGCTCTGGCTGCTCCCTGCCATGAAGAGAGGCAGTGACAGGGTGCCTGGCCTGGCCTCAGTGTGTAAATAAACAGGGCAGGCTCCCTGAAGGAGCGATTCTCCAGCCTCAGCCCCGGGCCCGCGGTCACGCAGGGAGAGCTGGGCTGCAGCCACCCCAACAGAGCCCTTTTCATAGCTCCCAGCATAAAGACTGCTTGTGGAAATGCATTTACTTAGAGCTCTGCCCACATGGTTAATTAGGAGAGCAAGAGGCTTTAGTTACACCTAATTCTGCTCTTCAGCCTCTCTTACACCGTGAACCAAACTCTGCAGAGTGTGTGAGCAGAGCCTGGCTGGTCCCTGGGGTGGCTGCAGGTGGCAAGGGCCATGTGTCACCTTCTCCAGGCCCTGCAGTGCGTGCACACCCTGGGGAAGGAGCTGGAGCTGTCCTCCACAGGGAGGACAGGGCAGGATGGATGTGCTCCCTTCTCCCCAGGAGGACTGAGGAGGTCACTCTTGGTCTGTCCCACTAGAGATGCTTCAGCAGTCTGAATTCAGGAGCTGCATCTTACCCTGGGACACAAAATCTGACTCAGCTTGACCTGAATCTCAGTTTGAAGTTTGGCTGGGCAAGTGTGGACGGGAGCTTCTGACTCCATCATCTCTAGAAGGATCATGATGACATTTGCCATCTCTGGCCTTACACTTTCTAACAAACACAATATCTGTGAGATAATGGCTACAAGGAAAAGAGAAATCTTTCCAAAAGCAAGAATGCCTTCAATGGTATTGTTTTAAATAGCAATCTTCATCTTCCAGTTTTTTGACAGGAGCACATCCTTTCTGCTGCTATGGCTAAAGTAGCTACTTTCATCTCCACTAATGAAGGGAAGCAGAGCTAGTTCCTGGTTCCATGGAAAACCTTCCTTTGAATCCACCTCTGCCCCAATCCCCCATCTCCAAGATGGGTGTTCCACCAGATTCCCTGCTGTTCCTTCCAGGAATGTGAGATTTCTGGGTTTGTGCAATGCCTAGTGCAATGGAGGCCTTGATCTAAGCTGACACACACTCCTGTAATTTAAGCTATGGAAAGGCAAAAGGGGAAGGTTTTAACCATTCCTTGCAAGTCAAGTTTCCATGGTTTGTCACAGCTGAGGAGGAATCATTATGAAAGAATGCTGTAGTAGTAACAGAGCCTACCAATTTATGTGCATGGAAGGGAATAACCTAAAACAAGTACTGAGACCTAAAAATAAACCACACTAAGTTCAGCTGGAGGAGCTGCCACCCATCCTTACAGCCATTTATCTCCTGCTGGGGGAAAAGTGGTAATGAAGGGTGGAATTTGGCTGAGTAAAATTACCTGGATTAGTGATGGGATGGTGAAAGTGCTTTTAAAATTCCTGTCTACCCAGAGGACTGACTGTTCCTGCCCTCAAACTCCCCAGTGAACAAGAACTGTGTGTCCCTGAGGTCACTGCTGACAGGGACTTGCTTTTTAAGAGATCCTGGTGTGGAATGAATGCTGCATCTCTGAAGAAAAACCCTGGCAAGTGCTATCAAAAGGGCATGTTACCATGAAAAAAAAAAAAAGACACTAACAACAGACTTCCAATCTGTTTCCTTTTGCTTGGAAAGGGTTTGCCCTCCTCCACCTCCGAATCCACCAGGAAACCCCCTCTCTCCCCAGATGCCACAGCTCCCCCATGCAAACAGTCATCCTGCTCACAGGAAGAAGAAAATCTGTGTGCAGTTAGGCAGGCTGAAAGGGTTAAAGCCCGACAAGCCAGATCTCCATTTGTTTTTGTACTTACAATGAGTCCAAGGACTCCAGGAGGACCTGGGGCTCCCAATTCTCCCTAAAAGGAAAGACAAACCCACATGGTTACAGAGCACTTTATAGACAAGCAGAGACTGAAAGGCAGCTTAGTGTTTCAGGGGTTTGAGGGAAGGGAAAAGAAGGGAAAAGACCATCCCTCCCCCTTCCATCCCCAGCCCCTTTCCCCTCCAAAGCAATCCAGAACTTCCATTTTCAGGAGAGCACATCCTGGGAAGACACAGGCTGCTTGTTTTTGGCAGTAATTCCCAGGGCTGACTGCCCTCCCAGGAGCAGGCTGGATGAAAGGAACAATTCAGGGGAGAGGTGGGAGCCTGCCCCAGGTGAGACCCAGCCACTGGCAGGGAGAGGGAGCGGGGGACATGGGGAGAGCAAGGCTAAGGTGGGAAGGAGAGGAAAGCTGCTGCTTTAGCACTGGGAAAGGTGAGTTTTGGGAGTGGTTATGTAATAATAAAAGGAAAAGGTAGGAAATAATAGGAAAAGGTAGACTTGCATGAAAATGCAACTGGGTAGTTTGGGGAGAGGGTATGGCAGGTTCTGGTGCTGGCAAATGGGAGTGTTTTGGCACCTTGGAGCTCATCATTCCAAGGGTCAGACTGCTGATGGGGCTTGTGGAGCTGGTTTGGCTGCTCAGTTTCACCACAAACGTTCTCTGTGTGAGCTCTCCAAAGCCATGAAGAAGCTCTAGCAGGTACCTGATGGCATCTCCAAGTGGAGCAGAGCAGAGAAGCTCTGCCAGACCCTCACCTACCCAGGTCCCTGAGCAGTTCAGCAACCATGGGGTGCTCAGCCTGTCCTGGCCATGCTAACAGTGAGCTGCTGGCCAGGGCAAGGACTTGCTCTGACACACCTCCATCTCCAGCAGGGCCTCTCAAAACAAGTGCATTGGAAATGCTGAACTTCCCTTTCACTCAGACAGTCCTGCCCCTGCTCTGGATCATGCTGGCTACTTCCTCTGACAGCCCTGCTCAGTTTATGGTGCACATCTGGTGGAGCCCCCTCCAGTGCAATAGAGCTCCCCTTTTATGGAAAGCTTTGCCTAGTGGAGAAGGAAAGAGAAGGGGATGCAACGTGACTGAATGTGCTCAGGGCTCCTTGGCTAAAGGGTTACGTGTGTTTATTTTATGGGAAGTGGAGTAAAGGACTATTGGGCAAGCACACACACAAAAAAGCGTTTCATAATCTCAACCAGCCTAAAATTGCCTTTTTTTTTTTTTCCTTTTTTTTTTAATGGCCAGTTCCTTTCCTGCATACTTGGGACATCTGTGGAGCAATTGTTCCTCATGGGTGGGATTTCTGTGTCCTCAGAGCTACTGTTATAAGGTCGGCTGCAAGCTTTCAGCCAAGGCCTGGCATTACTGGCTCAGGAAGGAAAGGGAGCATCCCAGGAATGCTGAGCACAGGAGCTGCACGGTGGCCTGGGTTCCCCAGGAAGGGTGGCTGGGCTGCAGGCTGGGGGGATGCTCAGCTCTTGGGCCCACCAGCTCCAAGAGGCACTTCCCAGATTTTCTGACTTGTGTCCTATTGCTATTCCTCAGGAGAACGGCTGTCTGTGGAAATGCATGAGCTCACAGCTAACAGAAGAGGATTTCCTCTTGGAAGAGGAGGGGGTGGACTCCCCTGAGAGATGAGGACAGGACTAGTTGTTAATTTGAGCCATTCCCTGGTCTAGGAAATGAAGGATTTACAAGTGGCCTTTCCTGGCTATCAGTCCCTGACCTGTGAGGGAAATCAGGCTCTATTCTCCTTTTTTCAGCACATGGACCGGGCACTGGGACAAGAGAGAAGGAGATGAATCAACAGCCCTTTCCCACGTCTAATTCCTGTGATTAGGAGCCTAATTGGAGTGGCTGAAGCACTCCGGGGGAACGTGGGATCTGGAATGCCATGGCTGACAGTTCTCATCAGCTGGCAGGAGGGAAGAATGCCCCTGGGCTGGAGGAGCTGTGCCCGGAGGGGCTGCAGAGGAGATCAGAGGCTGTGGCTGAGCCTTCCCAGCCAGCAGGGGATCAAACAGAGGATGTGGCAGCCGGGCCTGAGGCCCTCCTGCCCCTGACAGCTCAGCTGCACACCCCACCTACCAAACCTAGCATATTTGTGCGCTCCACAAACAGACTTTCTGGCATTTTTCTGCGTCTGTGACTCCACTTGTGACCCTGTGAACCTCCCTTTAAGTCAGCCCAAACAGTCTGTTTTCATTCTGCCATGGCCAAGGCACATTAATATTTAAGAGCCGTTGATAAGATGAAAGAGGAGCAATCCTTCTGGGTGAATTAACGGGACATTTGCTGCTCTCCCAGGCTCTGGGAACAGCCATTCAGCTGACTGGCATTGAGAACATCTTCTGAATGGGGCTTAGACAACTTGCATATTCAAAAGAAAACAAAATAAGTTATTTAGGGAAAACAAAAAAAAAAGTCTTCCTGTCCTGCAGGATTCCTGCTCTTCCTGGTGGGCTGGCTGGAAATAGCAGTACAATCAGAATGTTTTCCACTTTGGGACTACTGATTCCACTCTGACCCATGGCTTAAGTTGACTGAAGGATGGGAAAAGTCCTGCAGAAGTGTTCCTTGGGAACATCATTCTTTCAGTTCACTGCATTTATGATTCTTGTACTGAATTCCCACAAAGGCTGGAGCTGTAGCTGAGCTTGGCTTGGTGATTGGAGTCTGTTGTGAAAATAACTTTTATGCTGCATACATGACGAATGGGAGCTTGCAGGCACATGTGGAGTGGGTTACTTCACACAAATCATCCCCTCAAACCCCAGAGCAGCACGGTGATTATGTGTGAATAACCAAGGCAGCAGGAATTTCAAAGATGAATCAGTGCTGCTCACATGCTAATTCGGGGAGAACCAACAAAGTCATTCAGAAAATAATTTAGGATAATTAATACATCTGAGAGCTGCTGCAAACCACGAGGACACGTTCTGTGAGCAGTGGCAGACACAGCACATCCCCACAGTTTACTGCTACAAGAGCAGAGCAAATTGAACTTTATCAGCACCCAGCTGCTTAAATGACCTCAGTGACCATCCTGACCCAATTCCCAGGAGACACATCCCACTCTTAGGAAGCCAGCAGGGGTCAGATGAAGACTGAAGGGCAAGATCTCAGGAGACTGGAGACTTTTACTCCCCATGCAGTCCCAGGGCTGGCTGAGGATGCAGGCAGCAGCTTGGGCTGTGGAGTCTGTCCCTCAGTGCTCCCAGACACTGGAGCAGGGAATCTGTGCCCTGTGGTGTGGACAACATGGTCCAACACTGCCTACTCTGCCAAAGCAACATCCTTGCCTTTTTTCTCTTTATTTTCTCCTAGCCACACCTTCTGGATAAGAAAGTACTTGTCATGACTGAGGTGCAGGGAAGGCAAGAGATGGAGACAGAAAAGTGAGGGCAAATGACCTGACAGTTACAGGAGCCAAACACAGGAATTTTCAGCAGGGATGTGTATTTTTTTTTTTTCAGGAGGGGCAAAACCAACCAGCAGGTGCCACCAAGATTAAAAAAACTCCCCAAAACTAGCATGATGCAGTACAGTGTGCTGTCTACTGCAAAAAAAAAAAAAAAAAAAAGAAAGGAAAATGTTATGAACTTACAGGGTTCCCATCGATGCCTGGAGGTCCTCGTTCTCCAAAATTCCCAGGAAAACCCTGAGAAGAGGAGGCAAACATGAATGTTAGTTATTGAGGCTCCCTGGTGCAGTCAATCAGTTACAAACCACTCCCCCTGCACCCCGTGCAGCACTTTGGGAAGCAGCAGAACATGGGGACATGTGGGACAACCAGCCTGCCTGTCCTCATCCAAACCACTCCTGCCACACCAGCACAGCTCAGCAAGGCCAAAACTCCTGATTCACAAACTCACTGCAGTGACTATATTAAAAATGGATTGCAATGTGAATTATTTAGTGCTGTCTGCTAACAGGACCCTTTGAAGAGCATCCCCTCCTCTCAGGATAGCTGGACAGCACAAAGCCTCTTGGAGCCCATGCAGATGCTTAATGGAGCTGATGGGAGATGCCTGGTGAATTCACTCCCTTTCAGCTTGCCAGAGGAGCAAACACTTCCAAACTCATTCCAGCCCACACCCCAGGGCTGTGAAAGGCCATGTTTACTACAGGAAAAAGTCACCACAAAAGAAGACTTCATCTCATTATATCCGAGACAAGTTTGGAAGACTTCAGACAATTGTAGAGAAGGGAGGGGAGGTGCTGAGCCAGAGCCAGAACACAGTGCTGGGACACGTTCTCTCTCTCTCTTGGACAGACCCTGTGCTCCTCTAAGCCCCCCAATTCCCTGCCACAAGCAGATCCCAGAGCAGATTTCTCTTCCCTGTCCTGCCATGCTCCGTCTCCCACAGGAAGAGCTCGAATTGGGAGTCAAAGTAAAAGTGCTTTATCCCCTTCTCTGCTCACCAGAATATGAAGGGCAACATGGGCATCTTCTGAAATACCTGAGAGCTTAAGAAACAGAGAAGAAGAAAGGGAGAGGATGCTGTCCACTCCTGCCTGCTTCCCTGCATGCTACAAACACTGGGAAAAGCAAATCTGAGTGGAATGCAACAGCCAATGGTGACAATGCTTATCTGGAAACCCATCAGCAACAATGAAAACTGAAATGATCACAGCAGACAGAGCAGGAAAACCACACTGGGAAACTGTCATCCAAGACCTCCCTTGACCTTTGGGGGTTTACAGCTCCTGGTGAACAGAAAAGGTAAAAAGTTGCTCAGTAAAATCTAAGGTGAGAGATGGGAGACCTGTTTAGGTCAACAGAAATTCTGCTGCTGACCTCAGAGCCAGCATTTCAGTTTTTCTGTACCAATTCTCTACAGCATGAAGGACTGAACTGACATGAGATATTGCTTGCTTGGATTCAACACTTTTATTTTGTGGGAATCATTGAGAATAGGAAAGTTGTCTGCCTTTCTCCAGCTAGGCACTACATCCCTGAGGCCTGTGCACATGCCAAGAGGCTGTGGTAAGCAACCACTGGAAACAGCCTTCTGCCATCTAGAGACAAAGATGTCAAATATAACAAGAAGGCAGGGGGGCCTACAATTTTCTTTAATGAAAAAAGGAGAAAAATAACTCTTCTACATGCTGAATCAATCAGATCAGAAGAGAGATGTGCAGGGAAAACTCATTGCTCAGGCAAGACAGAAAAAAAAAAAAAAGAAGATTGCCAGAATATTTTGCTGTTTACAGTCATGTGGCTTGCCAAGGAAAATATGAGTGTGCACAGACTGATACTGTACTTGCACTGCTGCAGATTTCAGCATTCCCCCATCTCTCCTTCCTTCCTCAGGGAACAGAGCTGGGCATGGAGTGGCCCATGGGTGCCACTGAGCTGCAGCCTGGCCCTGTGGCTGCTGAGCTCTCTGCTGTGGAGCTGAGCTCTCACCAACACAGGGAGATTTTACTGCTTTGAATGGTACAATGAAAACAATATTGCTACAGCAGCATAATATCAGCTAGGAGAATGCTTGCTCCAGACTAAAACAGCACTGTCTGAATTTGGT
This sequence comes from Molothrus aeneus, assembly GCF_037042795.1. Lineage (NCBI taxonomy): Eukaryota > Metazoa > Chordata > Aves > Passeriformes > Icteridae > Molothrus > Molothrus aeneus. The sequence goes on along the minus strand of NC_089664.1, from coordinate 5,401,049 downwards.
TTAAAACTGTGGCAGTGTGACATAAACAATGTGCTCCTGTGCCAGAATAAAAGAACTCAGATAAGGAACTATTTAAATGCATATGTTTTGCACATGTGTTTCACTTTTTTTTATGCCTCAGTTTCCAGCATTAACCTTGCTGCTTAATCACAGGAAATTTGAGGCACTTGGTCGATAGAGTTAATAGAAGTCTAAATTTACACAGGTTTTCCAGCACTAGATCTCCAAATATCTAGAAAACCAGTTTATTCCTGTGTTTGGAAGGTGAAGCTGAGCACCTGAGGTCACTTGGCCAATACCACCCAGCAACCAAGAGATTCAGCAATAAAACCTGTTCACAGCAGGCTGTGACTGCCCACAGAGCTTGGGTTCTGCCAGCCCTCAAGAGGGCATGGAAAAGGGTCAGAGTGGGAGGAAGCAGAGAAGAACAGCAGAACAGGCCCAGGACAACACTCAGCACCAAAGCCCCATCCTGGCCAACACCTTTTTTGTCCTTAACACAGCATCTGCACTACTGGCACAAGCACCCCCAACCCAGCTCACCCATTGCTGGGGGGGTGGCTGGTGTCCCCCTAAATGTCCCCTGGTACATTTTGCCCCAAACTGTAAAACAAACCCAGAGGAGGAGACAAATGCAAGGAGCAGCTTCAATTCAACTACCCCCAGGCATCCTAGCCCAGAAGTCGAGCTTAGCACAGGTTTTGCACATTAAAGGAGGCTGAGGCTGGTGGCTGTGGCATGGAGAAGGATATTTCAGCCTTCATGCAGGCTGCAAAGACCCAAACCAGGTTGTGAAAGCTGTCCCAGCACAGCTCTTGCACAGCAGGAAACAATCAATCTTTTAAGCCCCTAATGAGAAAGAAAGCACTTTGTTTCCATGGGGTAAGCAGTAGCAGTTTAAACCACAATAACAGTTCCAGTGACCACAGTGTCCTAATTTATTGGATCTCACACGTCTGTAAAAGCTATTTTTTTGGTGCCTCTCCTGCCTGAGTCTAAAGGAGAGAGCTGTTCCCTAGGAACAGAACTAGCACTATTCAACTAAAACAAGCAGCCCAGAATTTACAAGCAGACTCTGTTATCCCCCTGGTTTCACTCCCCTAAGCAGTGACACCTCTGCTCTCCCATGCTCTGCTCCAACAGCCTGAGGAGCCCAGGCTGAGGGAGAACACATGGGGCAGGAAGCTCATTTTATGGTGCTGGCAGACAGGAGGGTCACAACTGGCAGCCCATTACAGGAGACTTTTGAAAGAGATTAAATACAGCAGATTCAGAGTCTCCTGTGAGTGCAGAAGGGGTTTTGGTACAGAAAATCCATAATTTTCCAAGGTGTTTTTTTTTCACTGGAAATTATGCTTAAGGATTGGGACAGCAAAGGTAAACACCCCAGTGAAAAATACAGAGCCTGCTCTGTGGGAGGGACAGGATGGACAGAGAAGGACCAGGACAGGGAAGGGAATGGCAAATGGCAGCAGAAGTAGGGAGAAAATGCTCGACTAACAAGTTGTGCTGGCCAGGAGCCAGCAGGGTGCTCCTCCACAGCGCTCCAGTCAGGTATGACAAAACTTTTGGCTCTATCTCACAGCTGGGAAATTCAGAGAGGAGGTGGGGGAAAATGTCCAGCTGAATGGATTTCACATTGTCTGAAGGAGAAGTTCAATGAAAGAAGCAAGATGAGGAGCTGGAGAGAGAGCACAGAGGCAGATGCTTTGCACCAACAACCTCTGGGTGCTCCTGTGCTCCCCTGTCCCCAGCCCAAGCAGAGCTTTACAGGGGTTCACGATTTGTGAACTGAGACACAGAGATACAAACTGATTTATCCCAGCTTTCACTGAGGAGTCTGCAGCTGAAGCAGCAACAGAGTCTCTGTCTTTGAGATGTTCCAATAGTGCCTTAATTCCTTTCATCCCCGCTCCCTGCAAAGGGCATCCTTTCACAGAGCAGGAGACTCCTGCTGAGAACAACCAGACCTAGACAGACACTGGAACCAGCTCCTCTTGCATCAGGGGATTACATCCCCCTCCACCTCCCCTTCCTTTCTTCCACTGCTCAAAGCAAACAGAGCAGCCTGCCCTTTCTGCTGTCAGCCAAAGCACTGCTCCTGTCAGGGCAGCTCCTTGTCCCTTGTCCCTGGAAGCAGCTGTCCCCAAGGAGCAGGGACTGGTGACACACACGGTGTCCTTTGCTCCCCCCAAGCCCTCTCAGGTGCTCACGTGTGGCTGGGTGTGTTGTGTGTGTACAACATCTGATTCAGTTTAAAGCACTTTCCCTGAAGGAGTAAGGGAGGCAGTCTGGCAGCTGCTGCTCTGAAGAATCCTGGCAGGTCTTCATGCCAACAGAATCGTTCTCCAAAAATAGGATTTTATTTTCCTGTTGGCTGAAGGTGAAGCTGCTCAAACCAACCAGCCCTCCTGTCTTGTCTGCAAAAGTCTCTATTTGCCAGTTGGCTCTGGCCAGGTGAATCACTGCCCAGGAACCTCCCCAGGGACAGAACTTGCAAGTCAAATAATTTAAGTAAGGAAGAAGGAAAAAAAAAATAGGTGGTGGAGAAGCAGGGCTGAGGGTGAGAGAAAGCCTTCACTGGAAAAAAGAAGGAGAATAAAACAAACAAGTGTAGCTTATGTTGGCAGCTCACACCTCTGAGAGAATTCCTGGTGTGGAGAGCAGACTGAGCCCCTCCACAGGTGGGCAGGGGGTGGCTCAGCCCCTGCAGGATTCACCCCAAAGGGATCCTGGCAGACCCTGTGCTCCTGCTGTGCCTCAACAGCTACACAGGGACCTCTGCCCTCCCCTGGGTCCAGGCACTTCTCATCCCTGCAGAGAGGGAGATGTGGGAATGGAGGGGGGTCCTGCTGCAGCTCTGCTCCTCTGCCACCTCAATGGAAGCTTTGCTCTCACCCCCAGGAGACTTCACAGCTCAGTGTCACCTCTTGGGACAAAGATTTCAGGGCATTTTTAAACAAAACTCTCCCTCCAGCTGTGGGAGTACAGCAGGAGCAGCACAAGAAAAATTTCCTGAAGCCCCTCCAGCCAAACATCACTCAAGTGAAACGCCAGCCCCTCCACGCTCCTGCTCCATTCCTTTCCCACTGGTACAGGATCTTTTCCTGCTCTGCAGGGCTCTAACTGAGTTACCAGTGCACAGACACGTTGGCCTAATGCCAGAGAGCACCGAGCCTGCCACTGCCCCTCCTTATCTCTGGCCAACATTGCCAATCCAAGCAGCCTCCTGCCCAAGGAAGTCAAGCAGCTTTAGGGGTCAAAATGCTTTCAGACTCATAGGTGACAATTGCATTATTTTTCTTTATAATTTCTAAGGAGAATAGTTTTTCAGCTTTGATTTATGAATGAGCTTTCCCCTGAAGGATTAAAGATGCCTGGAAGACCTTGGTTCAGTTCCTCATGAGATTTCTGAATGAAGATGGACAAGTCAGTTAGGAGCATTCTTGGGAAAAAAAATATCTTTGTGATTGTTTCTTTTCTTTCAGTGGAAGTTATAGCTCTTGGCACCTTTTCCCTGTGTTTTCTGTACCTTGTTTTGCCCATTCTTAAAAAATGAAATACATACTGATATTGTCAACCTCTCCAGGTTATTTGGATGGTGTAATCCTGGACATAGGAACATGTGAGAAGTAACCATGCAAGCACCTCACCAGAGATTTGGGAAACTCCAGACGTGTGGAACACAGCTCAGGCCAAAAAGAGATGGTGACATTTGCTCTGGGCTCACGCCTGCATTTCAGAGTGGTGAACCAGGCCAAGAGGGGTGGAGAGACCAGACCAGCTGCCCAGCTCCAGTGTCCAATTTCAGCATTAAAAAAAGTCACTGATTGCTCAAACCACATCTATTTTAAAAATTCAGGTTAATAAAGCAAAAAAAAAAAAAAAAAAAAAAAAGCAAAGAATTTACTTAAATGGCTAACAGGAAACATCTGATCCATGGGCTAAAACTCTCTCATTAAAAGAGGAGCCTTGTTCATGGCTGGTTTTCAGGACCTCCACTGGACTTTTCATGCAAACAGAATGATTAAAAGCATATTCTGCTTTTAAATTAATCAGTTCCTGAACAAGGCACCAAACATTTTGGTGCTATGCTGGGGTACTGGCACGAGACAGCACTGCCCAGTCCTGTCCATCAGCTCCTACAGACCATTTGTGCTCCCTCCTGAGGCTCATCTTGTGGAGTTACCTGTACACAGCTCTTCAGCCCACTCATTTCTCTACTGGCTTTGGCTGGCCACATCTGAGAGTACCATGAAATGCTGTTACCAGTTTCCCAAGTGCTCATGTGGTGCAGGAGACTCTTGGCTCACTCACTCAAGGAAGGGTCTCAGCTGCATCCAAAGCAGAGAAAAGACTGGAGCAAGAGAGGAGATGTTTATCACCTTAGTCCCTACAGAGAGAAGCAACATTTGTTTTGTCAGTGCTCTGTGGCCATGCCAGCCCCTGCAGACCCACGGCAGAGCCTGGCTCCCCACTGTGTGCATGGGCAGCAGCTGGGCCTGTGAGCCTTGGCAAACCCCAGGCTCTGACACTGGATCTATCCAATGGATGGATCTATCTCAGGATGACATTGGATCTGTCCAAGGATGGATCTATCTCAGCCCTCCATCAAAAGGTTGGGGAGGCTACAAAATGAAACCTTCCTGACCCAGAGGCAGCCCTGCTTTTGGCTATCCAGACACAATTGATGCCTTTTCATAGGATGCAAGAGCCTGCTCATGCTGGTGGGGAGGGCAGGGGTACCCCATGACCTTCTGACAGCTTATCAGATGAAGGAAAAACCAGTATATTGCATCTTGGTGCTCACTGGAGGCAGGAGTTAATGCATGATAAGGCACCACAGAAGAAGACAGCACACATGGAAAAGAGCTTGGTGAGAGGGAGGGTGCCTCTCTCTGTGAGAGCTGGAGAGGGGGATCCTGCCTGTGGCCAGCTCAGCAGCCTGGCACTGCACTGGTGCTCCCAGCAAACTCTGAGGCTGGTTCCAGTGGCTGCCAGCTCCCTTTGGCTCTCACACTGTGGGTGACAGAGGGGAGGGACCCTGCTGGACTCACTCCCATGCTGATCCCTGTGACTCCAAATCCATGTGCCTTTTTATGGCACCTCCTCCTTGAGACATGAGCTGTCATCCTTGGCATTTCCACGCTAAGCTTCAGCTGCTGAGCTCAAAGGAGAGCTCTCCAAAGACAGTGCTGTCCTTGGTTTGCACAGAGCTGGAAGAGCCAAGCAGCTTGTGTGACACTGTGTGTCATGGGGAGAAACCAGAACGATGAGCACAGAGACAGAAATATCTGCTCGTGGTGCTCATGGCTTACTTGTGCTGCTGTTACCAAACCCTTCCAGCCCTGATCCCTGTGCTGTTTTGTGGACCTTTTGGGCCAGGGCTTTTCTTTCACAAGGTGTTTGCATGGTACCTGACACAGTGAGGCTCTGAGTGCAGGACCAGCACCACCAGGTTCTTAGAAAAATGTAAGGAAACCTAAGTTGTGTTTAACTGACTTGTGAATAGACCTCAGATGAACCTCAAAATTACTAAGTATGTCTTTGAATTAAATTTCTCTTCCTTCTTTTCTATCTCTTTTAAAAGAATACTACTAACAAAAAGATTGGAAGCAAAAAATCATAGATAAAAAATAGCACAGCTGGTGCAGTGTGAACACTATGTGAAAAAGAGAGATATAAGCACACATCAAAACCAAAGATGAACCAAAAAAGAGCTCAAAGCTCTTTGGATATATTTCCTGAAGTTTTGCCTTTAAGTCCTTTCCTCTAGCAGAGCTTAAGAACTTCTGAAAATATTCCACTCCATTTGAAGTTTAATACAATCTGCAGTGCAGACACTCCTGATTGTGGCTACCCATCTCCCACAGCACAAGAACAGCTTGGTGTTCCTTCAGCTACTTCTATCTCCTACTCTTCCTATGAGTCATTTCCTACAGTGGCAGCACAGCTCCTTCCCAAAGCTGAACCAGGACTGGCACATTGTCTCTGCATGGCAAGACAAGCTATCAACAGCTTCTCTCACTCCTTCCCCCAGCACCGCTGATGGGGTCTTGTTTTTATATATATTTTTTTTCCCCAGCTGCTCAGCTGAACACCATAAAAATCCACAAAAATCACCATAAAAAGACATATTTTTCAGCCACTGCACTGGCAAGACTGAAGGTTTAATCAGGCAGCTGCATCAGCTCCAGCTCCCCAGCCCACCTCTAAACCAAGCAGATCCAGAGATGTACAGACTCCTGTTATTTCAGCCTCCTTTGTGTACTGGGCTCCAACCATAACTCTGCTCCCAGCCCACCCCCAGCCCTCTCCCTCTCCAGGGCTCATATTTTGGGATGCACTGGCCTCCTGCATCGCTGATGTCGGGCAGGGAGAGGTGGAGTCAGCTGTTTCCACGACAGACTCACCATGTCCCTCTCAGCTCTGCAAAACTTTACTTCCCTGGAAGGATTTCAAGCTCTGACTCATGTCCAGTTCCTCTATTTTAATCATTCCCTCTTACATCATTCTCAGAGGCCCACGGTGTCACATGCAACCTCCCCCAGCCCCCAGTTCCTCCTCGGCTGAGCACTGATCCACTGCCAGCTCTCCTCCCAAACAAAGCTAGGTACAGAAATATGTGTGATACCAACTCCTTCCTCCTCTCTCGAGCATTCACCAGCTCTGAAGGCAGCTAATATGGGCTTGGAAGAGCTCCCCTCAGCAATGACAAGACGGAGACAGCAGAGGAACAACAGCCACACCAGCAAATCTAAGGGAGCAGGGATGGGAGAGACCAGAGAAATCCCAGAAGGCTCACAAAAACCCCAAGGCAGCTGGGAGGCAGCAGTGGCCAGGAGATAAGTGTTGGAAAGAGAATCAGGTCAGCTGGTTCATGCTTTCCATTTCTCCCAGAGACTTCCTGAATAACTGTGGATGTCACTTAATCTTTCTGTTCACGCTGGGAAGTTCAAATCGTCAGCATCGGCCCATTCAAGATTTCCTATTAAACCTGATATCATAAACCAGGGATGGAGCCAGAGCTCTCTGAAGGAGCCAAGCAGAACAAAGGTGCTCACGTGTAGCCGTTTAATCCCTTCCCTAGATCCCAGCCTGAATGCCTCCACAGCTGAGAGATTCCCTGCTGATCTCAGGGGAGCCCCTTGCTCGTAGCAGTGACCGCCAGACCGAAACCCTTGCCTGGAAGATTACAAATCCTGGCCAGCCAACAGCTGGAAGGCTTTGAGCCTGCAGCGTGCTCTGTGCAGAGAGAGCAGAGAGCAGAGCCCCTGCACCTAACAACAGTTGCTGTGTTTGTTTTGCCCTGGCCAGCGAGTCATGGTTACACCACGGACGCTGCACTTATTCATCACAGAGGTTTCTGGTGCAACCAGCAGCTTGCAAAAGATCTGGTATGGATTTCCAGTACCCCTCCAAAAAAATCTGCTTGACTGCTCCCCATCTCAGGCAAAGGAGAGGCAGGATGGATGTGGCACTGCTGAGCTGTTTGCACTGCTGAGGTGTCTGCACTGCCACCAGAACCCAGGACATCGCTCTGGCTGTCCTGGATGGCTCAAGCCCCTGCCAGGGGGCTCAGAGACCCTGGCACAGAGCCCAAGACACCTGGGACTTGGATTTTGACCCATGGAGCAAATTATCACCTTTATATGAAGAATTGCAAGTCAAGAGAGTTTAAGTAGAATAATAGTTAGTTGGTCACAGGGTGAAAAGTAAATTTTTGGGGTTTTAGAAAGGGGGCTCGGGGTCCCAAGATGGAGGAATTTGGGCGTGCCCTGTCCTTCTTTCTTCTTCCTAGCCTCCATCTGCTGAGTGATGTTAACACTTTTAGGTTAGTTTAAAGTAGAAACTCACTGTCTAACATAGGTGATAGATGTTGGGAAATTATTGTAAATAATGTACACGTAGTTTTTAGTATAAAAGACAACACTGCACCTGGGGGCAGTAAATGTGCCTCTGTCTGACCTGCTGAACAGACCTCAGCAGGCCAGAGAAAGAATGTTATAAATAAAAAATAATAAACAAGAAGAATCCTAACTCCTTCGACTGCCAAGCTGAAAAAAGAGACTTGTACATATCTCAAAGTCACTCTGACCAGCAGAAATCCTGTAAATGCCAAGGTGTCTGCATGGCTTTTGCAGTGAGAACATCAGTGAGTGGTGGGTGGGGGGCTCCTGGGAAGGGGGACAAAGGGAAAGCATTGGATTTTTCCATGTGTGGGTGAGTGGACATTTTGCAAGAAGCCTGTGAGTGCAATGATGTCCAGAGGTCAGAGGAAACTCAGGCTAACATGAAGGACAATGTGCAAAGGCAATGAGACACAACAGAGCTCCGACATGCTTGAGCTCTCTGCTGGTTCCTGGAGCAAAAAGCTTCATCCAGCTTCCTAAAGGAGGCATACAGGACTGTTTGGAAGAAGGTTGATGGGGTAAAGTCTTTCCTTTCTGTCCTTTTCTTTGCTCATTTCAGTATTTTTCCCACTTGCTTTTTACTAGAGTCAGCACAGCCCCCCTTGTTCTCCTACACAGCTCTCACAGTTGTCTTCAGCCCAGCTTGCAAACACCTCTTCCTCCTGGCCGAGCTCTCACATCTCCCTGGTGCCTCCTTGCTCCTTAAACACATCTTCCCCAATTCTGTTGTACCACCAAGAACAAAAAGGTTTCTACACAAAACCACACTTGCATTACAGAAACCAGGATGGGACAGGAGTTGGAGAGAGACACAGCAAGAAGAGAAGATAGATGTGATAGAAGTGACAGAAGCTGTGGTAGAGCTGGTGGGAGTGCAAAGCAGGAGATGGAACAGAGCCACTACAGACACCTGGGACACTGCAGCCATGGGTGGGAATTAAAAGGTGCATCTAGGGAAGCAATTGGCCAGAGGCAGGACAGGAAGGAAGATGTTGTAGAAGAAAATCTGAGAAGTTTAAGGTCCAAGGGAGCATGGGAAAAGAGCAATAAAGCCTGTGAATTGAGCAGAGCATGGAAGAAAGGAAGAGAGCAATATCTCTATCTTTGGTTTTCTTCCTGCTTGAGAAGACAGACATGGAAAGGTTTGTTTGAAGATATGAAAGGACCCAGCCAAAAGCCAAATGTCTTCTTCCCAGTTTCATTCAACAAGGTCTGCATAATAGACGAGGAAAAACTTTACCGGCCTACCCATCTTGCCCCTCTTCCCAGGAACTCCAGGGATCCCCTGCAAGGAAAAAACACAGAGAGAAAAAAAAAAAAAAAGTTCTGGTTGAGAAATCAAACAGCCAACCAACAATACAAAGCAAAATGAGAAGAGAAAGGAGAATGCAAAACAGGCTAATGACTGTGGCATTGTTTGGGAATCAAAATGTCAGCTACTTGCAGTGGGCTGCGAGAGCAGAAGACAATTAACCTTCACCCATTAACTGCGGCCTCCCGAGGCCACGTGCAGGCAGCATCCCCAGGCTGGGGCTGGGCTTAGCAGGAGCAGTCATTAAGCTACTGGTCTGGAACCAAATGAGGGCCACTGCTGAGGCACTCGCTGCAGAACTCGTGTTTATGTTTCTTATTTAGTTCTACAAGCATTAAATCAGCGTGGCCAGAGCGCGGGGCAGGCCCCTCCCAGGCAGGCGCACTCCCACATGGTCCCAGGGCCTCTCTGCTTTCTGGAGATTGCATTTGAGGGAGGAAAGGCTGGAATCAAATTGTGTTTGGCTTCCAGTGATCCTTTTAGGAGCTCTTGTAGTGGGGAGAAGGGGAAGAGATCAGGCAGGTGGGAGGGTGTGGAGATGGAGAGTGGAAAAGCAAGGGATGACCTGTAAAGCTCTGGAAATTTGGGCTGGGGGAAGGTACGATGAAAAGGATGGGAGGAAGGGAGGGCACAGCCACAGCTGCCCACTCACAGCCCCGGGCTTGACTGCCCAACTCAATGCAACTGGAAATAAAGCCATTTTCAGAAAGCTCAGCACTGTCCCTTCCAAGAGCCAGGCTCTTTCCAAACATCTCCAGCCAGGCACACAAAATGTTGGGACAGCGTGGCTGGGAGGGGATTCCTGTGGGAGCAGAGAATCTCCATGGACATTCTCCTCACCCTGCCCCACCTCACTAAGATGAGCTGGCAAGGGGGAGAGGGAAGGCAGGTTTTCAAGTGAAGGAGAATATAGAAAAATTCCTCTGTAGTCAACAGCAAGGTCTGATGGCCCTGCCTGAAGCCTGGGTTCTCCTCAGCTGAACATCAGCATTATACAGGGACACAGATCCTTATTCAAGGGTAGGAAGAGACTAAAGAAGGGATAGGTAAGCATTAGGCATGCTTGCCTCCTTCCTCAGGGAGCAGGGATAGAGAAGATTACATCAGGCTCTGAAGAACTGCATTCAACCAACACACCAAGGTTTTCTTCACAAAATACTCACTCGTTCTCCATCGGCTCCTGGTAGCCCAAATAATCCTGGGAGACCAATATAGCCCTAAAGAAAAGAGGAAACAAGCAGTCAAACACATTTCTCCATTAGCATGCAGTAAATCTGTGCTTCCTGAAGAGCAGAGCAGCCTCCAGCGCTGGTCAGTGGCAGCCGTGATGAAATAAACCTTGAGGCAAGTGTATATGCCCATGGACTGCATGGTGCTGGCTTCCACGATGTAGTCCAAGGGCACATACCCTCACACCAGGGATCAGGAAGACTCCAGGCAGCAAGAGGACAGCCAGAAGAAACCTTACCTGGGCTGGCTCTAAGTGTACCTGAGGGAAATGGAGCTTGGTTCGAGGTTAGCAAAAGTAATCCACAGACCTACACCTCCTTTTGTCTCTTTCTTTGCTTTTGACACTCATTTCCAGCTGTCCTGTTGTACAAGCCCTTTCTGTTTGTGTTGTGTTACCTGGTGGTCACACACTGCAGCCCCTTCTGAGGCAAACCCCCCTTTTCCTGGCACCAGGGCTGCCACCACCCTGCAGTGAGTCCTGGCTCTGCCCAAAGCCTGTCCCTGCACCACCAAGACCATGTGCAAACCTGCATCACCCCAAGCACTGAAGGCGCTGCATGGGCTGGGAGAGGCTGGACCTGACATTCCAGGCTTGGGGGATTGATGTGAGGCTCAACTTGCACACCCACACCATAGGGAAACCACCTTTGCACCAGCACATTTCACATAAAACCTGCTGCTTCCACACTCATCAGAAACCTTGTGTTTCCAGGTCTCTCTGTGGCCTTGGGGCCCTGCTGAGACAAGACACGCTGCATAAAACACAGTGTTTCCCTTCCCTTGCCACAATGGCAGCCTTGTGTTCAATCCCTTTGCTCAGCAGCCTGGACAAAGTCACCTTGTGTGCTGGGCCTCTGCAAAGGCCCCACTGGTGCCAAGCATGCCAAATCCAGAGGAAGTGAATTTCAGCAGGGAGCCCCCTCCGTGGCACCTCACTGTTACAGGAGCCAAGTGCTAACACTGCTTTTCTCTCATCTTTCTTTCTCCATCATTGCTAAATCTCTATCTGCCAACCCCACCAAACCTTTTCCCCAGTCCATCGCTCCCTGTGGGCTGTGTTTCCTTTAGGGACAACACCTAGCTGGGAAATAATGCTACATTTAAATGATCCTGCCTGCCTTTGCCTCCTGAATCCTAAAAGAAACCACATAACTCCCAAACTTTTCCTGGAGAAGGAAAAAGTAGAAGTGGAGGATGAAGAAGAGTCCAGAGCTCCAGAGTTGGCTCCCTTAAACCACAAAATGCACATTTCTTACCTTAGCACCCAATTCTGATTTACTGAGGTTGAACTAAGAAAGGGCTTCCTTGGGTATTTATAAATATTTCAGTCCTCACCACTCAGGGATGCAAAATGGAGAATAAGTTCCAAATCTTACATTCTGCACATCTACCACTTGATAATTACACAAGGTCCTGGTTAGGGCAGTGAAGAGATGCCCCAGGGAAAACTTCAGTCCTTGCAGAGGTGGGGTGAGTCTCACATTTTCCTCTTCTGCAGGAACTGAATGTGCCCTCTCCCTTCCCAGCTCAGGAATACTGCTAGCTACAGGGTCAGCATTTGTTTATTCCTTGCAGTTTTCCTAGTGATGAAAGCCAGCTGCTTGAATTTACTGCATATAGAGAAAGTATCACATGTTGGAGAAATGGGGATTTATTGGCTTAGGATCTCATTGTGAATTTATAATTGCAGGAAAAGAACAAAATGTGATTAACAAGAGCCTTAAGTAGTAATAAAAAAAGAATCCTTTGCAGTGAGAATAAAACCCCAGCAATTATTTCTGGTGAGCAAAACCAGACAGAACGGAGATATTGTTTGTATTTGCACATGGCTTCAAGATGCTGGCTTGCTGTTGTTCATAATGATATAGACCACTCCCAAACCAGGCCTGTGCCCAAATGAGCCCATACTCAGCGTGGTTAAAGTCTGCTGAACCACACTGATTGAAACTAAAGAGGCCTTTGGGACATGGGGCTTGCAGGCTTTGATAGGAATTTGTAAGCCATTCTTTCCTCTCCTGCAATGTGAGCTCTGAAGGGGCTGACTTTATCATCAGCACTATTGGGGGACTTTGATCAAGGTACATTCCATGTTTAATTAAAAAAACTTAACAGTGCATGGTTCAAATCCTCCAAACCCAACAAATTATAGCAACCAGCTTCAGAATTGCAAAATCAAGCCTCAAGTTTCTTGAGAAGTCTTTGATAAAAACAAGCAGAGAAAAGGCAAATGAAAGATTGCTTACCCGAGTGCCTTTTGGGCCAGATTCCCCTATGGGGCCAGGTAAACCCTAGAACAGAAGGGAAAAAAAACAAAGACAAATGTGGACAAGCTTTAACTTAAAATAAAAAGCAGTGCCAACCCCCCAAGCACCATCCCTGCATGGTTCTGCTTTAAGTGCTTCTTAAAGCTTTAAGCGCTGCATGGTTCTGCTTTAAGGTTTTGCTTTAAGCATCCAAGGAGTATCAACAAAGGAGAAAAAAAAAGACCAAATAATGCAAATAACAGATCTGCCATTGTTGGGGAGCTGGCATTCGGCAGAACCTGAGACTGCTGCACACATTGAGCCTTCCCTGGGGCTGAATTTGAGATTTCTGATGATAAAGACCACAAGGGCTGATGCAGTGGGGTGCCCAGAGGTTGTGTTACACTTGGGATGCCAGGCACAGTGATGCTCTGTGCCCAACAGCTCTCCACTCATCTTCCTGCCTGAGCAAACACATGCATAGCAAATGTATTCCAATACCTGCTTAGGTGCAATGAGAAATTCCTACAGCTCAGAGAGTCACTTAGCAATGCAGGTACTGTGATATCTCTAACCCTTTGCAGCATCAGCTATGGAAAGAATTGAAAATTAATTCCCCATTCTAATTCTATGCCTAATGCTGCTCACTCAAAATACTGCAAAGAAGGAAAGTGCAAAAATGCAAAATAATTTTTCATGTTTATTGCCTTCTAGCAAGTTTCCAGATCAATTTTTTTTCAAGCTCTAAATTTTGATGGGATTTTTCTGGGGGAAAAAAAAAAAAGGCTAAGTCCATATTTTGTTCAGCTGGCAGCAGTGCAGGCTCAGCCTGGGATGTGAAAGTTGGGTTGTGCTCTTTCCTGGCTCCTGCATCGTTGCCAAAGATTTCAGGCATTGGGGTGAAGTTACAATCCTGCCTGTGATGCACAAACCAAACCTGAGCCAAGCACTCTCTCCCATGGCTGCAGAGCCAGCACAGCTGACAGGAGTAACAAGTAGTAAAATCTCTGTAAAGTAAACAGCCCTGATGCAGGATACACGCAGGATTCAGATAGGCTGAAAAAAGCTGCCTTAAAAAAATAAAAAAAGTCACTTTCCTGACCCAAACCATGTTTTTAAGAAGGCAGATTTGTTCTTTGAATGTAAAGGCACAGATTTCATCCTGCTTATCTGATGGGCTGAATTGCTGAACAGCATTCATTAACCTTGTATGTCCAAAATCTCTTGGACGTCTTCTCATTAGCCATCTAACACACATTCACACCTAGGAGACTCTCTGGCATGCTCAGCTCTAAGAGCCTTTCAGAGTATGAATGGAGCATTTAGTCAGGTGCATAAAGCTCCCATCCAGTTCTGCCATCTGCACTCTCCAGTGTGCTAAGCAAGGCAGCAGTTTAATTTTCAATTTAAAATGGGTCATGCTTTGTTGACAGTCTGGAGCAGAGAGATGCAGACTTGTTCTGCAGGTCTAGTTCACATTTAATCCAATAACCTACACATCTGCATAAAAAACTCACATCCAAACTCATGATAAGTCTGAAAGACTCAGGACAGAGCATTTGGAATCTTTGACATCTGCCTGGTCTCTTGGCTTACAGATAAATGTGGCTGAATCCAACATTAAATCTGTCCATTTTAGAAAACCCTGACAAACTCACTTCACCACAAAAGTTATAGGGCTGGGTGTTCTGTCCTCCAAGAGATTCCATTTTTTAGAATCTTGCAAATTCTCCTGTTTTCTTTACACTACTCAGCATCTTCCATCATTAGGACAACAGTGTCCAATCTTGATCCATTACCTCATGCACAATCTTCCATTCCTAAAGCTGTCTTTGTGTGATTTTTTTTCAGCATGAGAACAATTACTTGATTGTCTTTCATTATCTTTTTTGCAGCTGCAAATATGATTTATATATATATATATATTTACAGTTCATGCATAACACTGTGTGTGTATATATATAGGTTTTATGCCAGTGCATTTTACTAATGGGAGTTCATCTAAATCCCCTCCTCCAATAATAAATACACCTTTTTCCATCCTAGGTTTCTAACTTGTCCAACATTAGATGTAAAATATGCCTAGAAAAGAAGGGTTAGCAGCTTGCACGTGCCGTTCTGTGCTCTGCTGTTCTGTTTTTTCCCTATTGTTATGCTGAAGAAAAATCTGCCATAATTTGCTGTAGAAATTCAGGTTTTATCTATCATAGCCACAAAATACTTTCTAACAACAGTTCAGAGTTGAAAGACTGTGTTATTGCTACAACACCTTGAGGAGGGAAGAAGGAAAATATTCAGAGATCAAATATTCAAATATACCAACATTTTCTAGAGGACTGCACTGTCCTTAGTGGGGCATGTCTTTAGCTACCTGCACACCCAAATCCCTACTCTGTGCACAGCACGATGAGATTTACTGCACCTGCCTGCCAGGATAACCTTTGGCACCTGGACTTCCAGCTGGTCCTTGTTCACCCTTTGGAGAGAAAAAAAAGCAAAAGCACAAAAAGTCAGGTGAATGTGCCACTTGGGAAGGGGTTTTAGCTGAATCATTTTTGAGGGGATTAACCTGATGCACATTTATTGAGAGGAAAACAATATTAAGGGTCCATAATGAAGTTAATTAATGAGGGTGAAGACACAAGGAAGGGATCCATGCACTGAGCAGTGCTGCTGTTTCTCCTTCTCCCTCCATTTGGGGGAAGGCAGCAGAGAATCTGGAACAAGGACACTAAGAGAAGGTGTAAGGCTGCATCTATATCTGGCATATGGAACCGTTTTGCTGGTGGGAAAGCACTGCCAAAATTCTTCAAAACTAAATGGATTCATGTATAATATCCTTTAACATCATTGCTAACAGGGCCTGCTATTCATTGCCTTTTTTTTTTTTTTTTACTGCATTGCAAACATCAAACTTAACCAAATAGAGAGGGAGGAGAAAAGGGGAGGGGGGGAATGGGCTTTGGGAAGGGAATCACATAGACTTAACACAGCGTGGTTAGTAAAGTCCAGGTGAAATTAATGTAAAAAGACAGATAAAGGGGTGGGATGGTGAGCTGGTTTTTCTTCCCCCAAGTAAACTGAGCAGTAAAAATTAGAAATTAGATGTAGGAGCTCCAAGGCAGCCTCCTCCCACCATGCCATGGATGCTGGGTCTGTGTGTGTGCCCAGCTGCCCTGGGAGCAGCTGCCTGTCCACACTGAGCAGGCTGCACCAGAGCCAAACCAGCATCACAGCCAGCAAATCCATCCCTCCTCAAAGCTCCCCTGTTGGGAAGTGGGAAAACTCACCTGGTCTCCAGGGTGACCTGGTGGTCCAGGGTAGCCTTTATATCCCTGTCAAAAGAGGATGGAGGAGATGAATACTAAGAAACAAAAATGTAGTACAATAATCTGGGTTTGGTTTCTATTTCTCTTTGCAGGTGGGACTAAAGTTCTGAGGAGAAGTAGGATTTTAGAGAGCATTACACAATCATGAAAACTTTTATCAGGTTGCTTTGTGCTTGCACCACCCAAACCTGCTGATGTGCCCTGCTGTGGTCTGAGGTGGTAAATACTCCAGAAGGAATTGCTCCATGAACACATTTGGAGTGGTCTCCATGCTCAGATCTATTTGTAATCTACACCTTGAGCAAGGCTGCCCTTAATCCTCAGGAAACCACAAAATTAAATGTTGGCTTTGGGCACAATGGGGACTACAGCAACATGAGCCATTTGTGTTTCAGAGCTCTTACTTTTGCTTTATGGTTTGAAATGCCACAGGAAACACCAAAACAACCATTTACTGTCACAGGAAACTCCAATTTTTCTACCTTGAACTTGTCCAACTTCCAGCTTTTCTAATCTAATTATTACAAGATCCAGAGTGCTCCATTATGAAGCTACTAAAAATGGTGAGCAAGCTGCCTCTCAACCTGCTTTCTGCTGAATTAATTAGAATGAGTTTCTTAATCCACCTTGCTTACTGGCAAGTGTTTCAGGCTTCAAATCATTCTCACAGTTCTTTCATAATCCTGCTGCAGTTTGTCAATATTTCATTTTTTGTGGGGATGCAGACACTGGAGCAGGACAAGGGCAGCCTGTTTGACTGCAGACTGAGCACTGTGTGTCTTTAAGGGAGTTTGCTTTCTCCTAGATTTACCTAGAGCTCCCTTCAAACAGAGTGAATTTTTTATGTGATGGACAGTTCAGATTTTTTCCCTCTTCAGCTGTTTAAAACAAGCTTCCATCAGGAGAAGCAGATCAGGAGATTGAACTCAGTTACAGAGATGACTGTTTAGCTGGGCTAGCAGCAAGATTAAAAAAAAGAGCGAGCAGAAAATTTAACTTGAAACAAATGGGAGAGGAAAAAAAATAAACATGGAACAATCCTTGAACAAATACTAAAGAAATAACAAATTGCTTTCAAGAGTGGGTTACAACTACTTGTCCCTCAGTCCCTGCCACTCACCCTGTCCTGGCCAGGGCTCCAGCACACCTCATCTGTCTGTGAAGCCCACAGGGAGTGTCCCTGCTCTGGAAGCCATCACCAGTCACAGGGGTGACCAAGCACTTGGCCTTTGGCTCCACTCTCCACACGAACCCAGGACTGTTTCTGCTCCCAGGTCCACACCTCTGCTTAACAGCTTTTTTATTCTTCCCACGGGCCATTCCAGACCTGCAGCCTGAGCCTTTGCTGGCAGGGTGTGCAGTGCTCCCAGCCATGCTGGCCACTGCCCTCTCCCCTCTGCATTCCTCCTGCCTTGTTATTCCAGACAGTCTGGCCTGCAGTGATGCTGATCCCCTTCTCACCAGCTCTCTTCTGCTTGGCTCTGCTGAAATGCCTTGGCTCTGGACAGAGTTGCACCTTCTGACAAGGCTGCCCTGAAAGCCCCTGGTTGAACCACCTCGAGGGTCCTTCCTCCAAATGCTGTGAGGACATTTCAGACAGAGATTCCTCACTGGAAGTTCTTGGAGTAGGACCAGCACACAGGATTCCCTGCCCCTCTCCAGGAATCTGCCCCATGAAATCCTCTCCTGCTCATCCTCTCCCTGGCTCCTTGGCAGAGGCTCACAGAGAGGAGGGAGGATGCTCCATCCTCCTTGGGTGTCTGGCCTGAAGGTGAGAGCTTCCAACAGAAACATCCCTGAGTTCAGCATCCCCAGTCATTCCCTGGAATTTAGATTTCCATAGGGTTTTCTCCTGGGACCACTGCCCAGTTCTTCCAGTCTGCAGCAGGAGCTGCCTTGTCTCTAGACAACTGGAGCACCACGCTTAACAATATCTTGCTTTTCCACTGATAAGAAATATGTGCCTGGCTTGGCTGCTCTGAACCATTCTGCTCCAGCTGGATTTCTGCAGGATGGGGATTTTGAGCCTGCAATGTCACCCAAAGCAGGTGGTTGCATGATGGTCCCTTGAGATGCTCAAAGAATGTCCTGAACTAAATTTTGCACCAATTTTGTAGTGGTAAGTGAATGACAATTAGGTCAAATATGTTATGTTCCTAAATATGTAGGCACTGTTATGTGCTACTGTTATGTTATATTAAATATCCTCCTCACTACATATTCTGGGCTCTGGAGAGTTTCAAAGATGTATTTCCTCACAATATACCCCAGTTATTTCTGCCTCAGGTGAATTACAATGAAGGAAAACCAGGAAAGCTTGTGTATGTTACAGCTTTGTGTGAAAGTATTTACCTGCTAAAATCCTCTTCAAATAGCACTAAAATGACAGGGCAGAGGGTATGAAAACAACTGCATTTGCTCTTTTATCCGAACACTTCGTGATGCTTACAGGGCACTCCACACAAAGGGCTGTGATTTGGAAAGGAAATTGAACTCCAGTGAAGGATTTACTCATCTGTGATGATATTTATAATCCACTCTCTCCTAGCTAAAGGGATCATCCTGCACTTTGGTAGGAAATGTGAAGAATTAAGGGGCCAGGGGATGAGACAGGCATAGAGGATGTTTTGAAGCTCTGACCACTTCCCAGCTCTGTCTTTGCTCCCTGACTCCAGTGAAGCTTTGCCTCTCTCACTTCTGTTTTCTCCTCTGGAGCAATGATGCTGCTCTGCTGAGATCTGTCTCCAAGGCAGCTGTGGTCTTCAGCCCCAAACCAAAAGCCAAAGCCCACAGATACCTCACAGGCACAGAGGGGACACCCAAGTCCTGCCACCCTTCCTGGTCTGCAAAAGCACCATTTGCTCTGTGTGGAGAGGATGAGAAACACACCTAAGGCAGTTTCATGTGCTTGTAGATGTGTGGAGCTAAAACAGCTTCAGGGGTGCTCTGAGATCAGCCTGTCCAATCCTACAGGCCCAATCCAAGTCTACCAGCATTCCCAAGGCAGGCACTAAGGATTGAGCCACACTGTCCAAAACCACAGGCTGCTGGTTGTGGCTCCAGCTCAAGCTGCTGAGACAGTGGTTTCATTTAGTGGGAAATGCATTTTGTTTCTCCTGGTGAAATATTTTACCCATTTGAAGGTTTCTACATGGTGTTCTCTGATCAAAGCCCTCAGAGCCCTTTTTGCAGCACCTCCATGGAGTGAGAGGAGGGATGTCCATTTCCAAGGCATTGCTGTTTTCCAGTAGCCAAGATATGTTGCCCACCCTGAGCCAAGCAGCAGTGTATTTTCACTGGGAGAATGCCAGCAGGCAACCAAGATTTAAAAAAAAAAAAAAAAAAAAAAAAAAGAATTTTTCCAAACATTTCTCCAACAGCTGTAAATTTTTGCTTAATGCAGGATGCTAATAAAAGCCAGGTTACACCAAACCCACTGCCAGACTAGTGCTACTGGGAGGTGTTTTTAAGCTGCACCAAAGGAAAAATTTCAACATCCAACTTGCTCATTACTTGAAGAAACAGAAGCATATCCCTGCCTTTACCCTGTCCTGTGGGAGTTAAGATCAGATGTGAAGGCCATGTGCTGGACTTGGGAATGTTTGTTCAATCTCCTATTCCTTCTCTGCTTTTTCCACTATGAGTTCTTGCACTCCTGACATTGCATTTTGCTGATCGTAACCACAAGGTTTTGTTTTATGAGCTGTTATACCAGGAAAATGGTATTCTTTGCACCCTATTAGTTAGAACTTGTTTGTGACAGCATAAGATCTGTAATTAATCACTCAATTGCTCCTACTCCACACAGCACCCCAAGCATGACCAGCTTTGGAGTAGAAAAATAAACTCAGCCCCTCCTCCTGGCAATTTGGTTGTAGTATAAAGCATACAACAAATAATGGTGGAGAGGGAGGGCTCCTTTCAGCCTCCTCCACACCTTCTCTCTCTCCTTGGAGTCTTAAAAAATACCAGAGGAGGTGTTTGTGTGCAGCTAATTGACCTGAGCAACAGTGTATGGTCAATGGCCCATTGACTGATGAAGTGATGGAAACAAGATGCTAATTTTAACTGTTCAGGTTAGCTGTGGCAATATTGTCTTGCTGGGAGGGGGAGTCATGGCCACTGAGCCCCACTCAAACAGCTCCCTGCAACAGGACCAGCTTCCAAAAAAAGAAACCAACCAACCAACCTGGAACTGGAAACTCAGCTGAAATGTCCTTGATGTATGAAAGATCTGAGCTCCAGGTATGGATGGCTCAGGTATTGCTGTGCAGGCTTGAATGCATGGATAGAAACACACCCTGCTGCCTCAGGAAAACAGGGATGGATCTTATGTTTTATCCCTACATGCCTCTTTTCTAGGCATGAATGTGTTGTTTGTGATGTTGATGGTGTTGAAGCATCAATATGGAAGAAAATAAAGCAAAACCTGACCAGTGCTGGCAGTCTCCAAGCAAAATAAAGAGGGAAGGCACACAGATATGTTCTTGAAATGTGCTTTACCAGGATAGACAGTGGTGATTTCCTTGGAATGCCAGCACTGTTCTGAATTCAGCTTTGAGTATTGCTGCTGGTTCTCCAACCATCCCTTTAGATGATGCACTGGCTGCACCAGGTCTAAACTGAGCTTGCTGAGGAACACCCAGTGTCAGGGTGCAGAGGGATGAGGAATACAAAGAAGGAACAGAGTTCTGTACCCAGAATTTCATTTCATACTCTAGCACAGTCTTTAGGCAGCTGCTTCAGCCCATCTCCCCAGGTTATACACCTGCTGAACAGGCATAAGGCTCTTTGAGTGGATACTGGGACTTTGAATTAAATCTTTCAGGCAGAGTTATAGAAGAAAATTTTAAAATAAAATTTTTAAAATAAAATTACTGATCCGATTCACTAGAAAAGAACACTCTTACCTTTCTACCAGGTGGTCCAGGGAACCCAGTTAAACCAGGTAAGCCCACATCTCCCTGTAGGAAGAAAGCAAGTTCAATCAGTTTGCAGCAACATTTTCCCTGAGCTTACTGCAGTTACCACAATTATTTTGCTGACACCAGCCCACAGCTATTGATATTTCTGGTTCTAATCACAACTCTTCAAAACCTGAGTGGATAAGAAGAGTAGATTTAAACAACATCTCTATTAACTGGCTCATATAAATAATAACCCCGGTTAATTAATGGCAGCTGCTGCTGGAGTCCAGCTCTTTGCAAGCAGAATGAATGTGCTTTTTTTCCCCTCAATGATCTCATTCAGTCACATGCTTCATTCGCCTTTCAATAGGCATTGAAATCGCCAAGGCAAGGAAATTTTAGATTTTAAATGCAATAAGAACAACAGGTACCTGCTGCCAAATCCTCTGATTTGCTCTCACACTCTGCTACTGCACTGGCTCAGCCCATGGCTCCCGTTGGGATGGTGCTGGTGGTGTAATTATTTAACCTGTCTGTCTGACATGGGTTGAACCTTTGCAGGCTGCTGGTGGGAGGGTTTGCTCAGTGGCCTGTGCTTCTGAAAAGGGATTGCATCACATCCCAGCTGGCAAACCCAAAGCATCACAGAACGGGTGAGTGCATTGCTGTGAGACCTCTCCAACACCTAGCCCGCCTCTGTGGGCCCACTTGGCCTCCTCTGACCAGGATCAACAAACCCTGGAGTGCCTTCTTTCTGAAATTCAACAGATTTCCAGTATCTAGATTGAAAATTAGGCATCACTCCAAACTCCTGCTGGAAACTCCTTATTCCTATTGTTGCTAACAGGGATAAAGCCTTGTTAACACAAGCTAAAGGTCATCTGGATGTCTCCCTTTTTTACACCAAGAATTGTCTTCAATAAAACAGTTCCAGACCCTGCAGGTGGATGATTTCCACATGATGCCACTCCAATATTGTGTACCAGAAATTTCAGAAGGCATCTCATGGTGTTAAGTTGAAAGCATCATTTCAGACTTAGCCTTCTGAATGTTTTCTAGCATTGACTTCCATCCTGCAGTCGTGTGGCCTCACTGTACTTTATGGGGGCATCTGGTGTCAAATGAAGAGCCCAAGCTCCTCATGGGTGGTGCTTTCTATGAGCTGTGCATTTGTAGCAAGATTTATGGTGAGAGGAAGAGAACCAGGCTTCTGCCCTGGACATGAATTACCAAGGATTGTGCAGGCATCACTGAAAGAGCTAATTGAGGTAGGTGATGTGGAGCCCTGATTGCCCTGCTGTTCATTTCTAGAATTCTGTGAGGGCTTGTTGCCTCAGTAAAAATCACTCAGCTGTGAAACAGCAAAAATGGGAGTTGTAACTTATTGAAAGGAATTAGCAGAACTCTGATCCTCAAAAACTGCTAAGCCCAGAAAGCAGCTTTCCTTCCCAGCTGGGTGCTTTGTGCTGGTTTGAGCAGCCCTTGGTGGTAACCTCTCAGTGAGGTCCATGCCTTAGAAGCCTCCACCAAGAAACCTCTACCCTGATGGGGCTGCAGCATGAGGCAAACCCCTGTTCCTCATCTCCTGGGCAAGAACATCCTTTCCTTGGCCTCCAAGGTTTTTATTCCTTACCCTGGGACTGCCTCTTGTTGCAGTTTCATGCCCAGAGCGTGGCTGTACCTCAGATGTGCTACTTGAAACACTTGGCTGGAGCCTGTGGGACTTCAGCTGGGCTGCAGATTGTGGATAAACTGGATAAACTGGTGGCCAGGTGGCACCTGAGTGCACTGTGATCATTGAGAACTACCTCTCTTCAGTCCTGAATCCAAGATCTAAGCCTTATTTCCCAGTCCTGCAGTACAGACCCCCTGTGATTGTGTGCACAGTTCTGGAAGCCCCCCATGGCCTCGGGGTGACATCTCACCTTCTGCCCATTGCGAGCTTTTCCAGGTGACAGCCCAGGATCACCTTTCTGACCCTGAAATGAAAAACTTACATTAGTGACATAACCCAAGGACCCAGCCCACAGATGTGGCTCTGCTTCCACCAAGCCTCCAAATTAAAAAAACATTTTGTTTTATCCCAGTCTTCCCTGACATCCCAAATGTATTAAAGTGGCCTGGAATAGCTGTTGTGCTGGGGGTGGATTTGGTGAGTGATTGCTGCTGCTAAAGAGTTGAGTTTTAAATAGTAGTTGACAGTATTCAATTGGCTAAAGAAAGGATAACTGGAAGAAAGCAATGTCAGGACTTTTGATACTTATTAGACCAGACAGCTGCAATTCCTTCCTTGTCTACAACTACCATCACAAAAATAATTACCAAGCCTATTACTGGGGCTGAACCATCCTCCTCGACAACTCACTAGATGCTGTTGCTTTTTTAACTGTGAGGAACAGATGAGACTGCAGAGAAAGTTGCACTAATTAGACACCCCCAACAGGCAGAGCAATTGTGAGGCTCCCAGGCTGGCAGAAAGCAGCACTTGACCTTAAGTGGCAGTATTCCTTATTTTCCTCCTTAACAACCGTGACGAGGGAAATTACAGTTTGAGGCTGTGATCTTCTGACAAACACAGGCTGGAATCTCAGCAGCATTTGATCATCTAATTCCAGCAGATTCCTTTGGAAATCCTATTTTTCAAGAGGTGGAAAGGTAATGTGAGCACCCAACAGGGAGGGATGGAAGTAGGAAAATCTAGAAGAGATTGAAGAGTGCCAGGTTCTTTGGGTAGAGGAGAGGTAAAGTTCAGCACTCAGAACATCTCTTCTGGCACAGCCAGGATGGGTATCCCAGAATCAGTCACTACTTAACACCCATGAATCATAAACAAGCCACAACTTCTGTGTGTCCACCAGCACAGGACAGCTGGGAGGGTGAACTAATGGCTGTCAAGTGAAGGCTTGGAGGGGAGATCCAGAAAGGAGCAATAGTTGTCAGAATTCAGGACATCCCTCTGGCTGTCCTGGATTGCCAGGACCCCTGCCAGGGGTCTCAGAGACCCTGGCACAGAGCCCAAGACACCTGTGACTTTGATTATGACCCATGGAGCAAGTTACCAACCTCATATGAGGATCTGCAAGCCATGAAAGTCTAAGTAGAATAATAATTAGTTTGTCACAGGGTGAAAAATAGATTTTTTTGGGGTTTTAGAATGGGGGTTCAGGGGGCAAGATGGAGGAATGTGGGCATGTCCAACCTTTCTCCTTCTTCTTCTTGTCCTCCATCTTCTGCTGTGATGGTGGCACTTTTAATTGGTTTAGAGTAGAAGCTCACTGTCTAACACAGGTGATAGGTATTGGAAAGTTATGGTAAATATTGTACACGTAGTTTTTAGTATAAAAAGATAACAACATTGCCCCAGAGTGCAGTGTTAGTGTGAGTGCCTCTGACTGACCTGCTGAGCAGACCTTGGCTGGTCAGGAGAAATAATTTTATAGATAAGAAACAATAAACAACCTTGAGAGTGAGAACTGAAGAGCTCTGACTCCTTCTTCAACTGCCAGGCTGGGAAAAGAGACTTTCTAACCTATCTCGGGGTCACTGTGAGCAGCTGAAGTCCCAAGAAATAGTGGTTATTACTTGGCATTTCTCATGAGCAGCACAGAGCTCTGGTCACAGCCTCACTGGGAGTACATTCCACGTGTACTTCCCACCTTGCACAGAGTGTGAACCCTCCATTCTGCTCCTCCTCCAGCATCCACCACAGGCTGTGAGACTCAGCAGTGAGACTGCTTGGCTCTGGACTGTAGGGAGCACTGCTGATTCAAGGCAGATGTATCTGCACAAATTCTCAATGAAGGCTCCAGCTTTCCAAACAGTAAATGAAGTCATGCAGATAATCTTGCTTTGCATGCAGCTGTTATCAGGGCAATTCTCCCACTCCCTGAGCTTCAGAGCAGTCAGTGGGTGCTGGCACTGCTGGGAACAGATTAGAGCAGCCCTAGGGATCCCTGGGTGTTCATTTCTGCTCTGCAAAATTCATTTACTGCAGCAGGTAGACACCCACCACTTTCCCTAAATCTTCCCATATGCTCCATGCAATGACTTTGAGACGTGGAAAAGAACTTGTGCTTTCCCCTGAGAAGCTGCAGATCACATTCAGCCAGGTCCCTGCTTTGCACTGGCTCTGAGTTCAGCCCTGCTGAGCCCATCACACAGGTGCAGAGCTCAGCCATGAGCAGGATCACATGTCCCCAAGATCCATCAGCAATGGCACCAGCTGGATGTGAGGGCTGAAATTGTGGATTAATTGCTTGAGTCTTCTTACACAGCAGTGACAACGGGGGAATTAACCTAAATATTGTCCAAGCCAAGCCACAACACCTTTCCCACAAGTTTCTCTCTTTCCCATCCTAACTTACTGAGAACACATCTTCCTCTTGTAAAGGAAAAAATTGTTTTCTTCTGGGAATTGCACAGTCTAGAGCTGTGCAACTTAAACATCTCAGTTTTGCAATCCCACTAATACTATTTTAATTATCAGTGAGCCAAACTGATGAGCTACCTTGGAGAGAAAAAGCACTCACTAAAGTGAAAATACAATATTTTTCAAGTGCTTTAAGAAGAGATTTATCCAGGGCAGCACATCACCCCAATACCTGATACCAAAAGCCTCCAGGTGAGAGATGCAAACCCAGCTCTTGTGATGGCTTTTGAAAACACACCTTGTCTGACATCTGCCCAATCCCAAATGCTTTTAGGGCATCCTGAGAGCTACAAAACAAAGCAAAACCACCCTTCCTGTCCCCAGCAGCTTTCAGGTGACAGCCCAGCCCAGCCTGTGGCTACAGCTGTTGCAGAGGTTATCTGCAATAATCAGTCACTGCCAAAAAGATGCAACAGCAATTTTACAACTGCCAGGGACAACAGCAGAATGCAGGAAGTGGCAAGAATCCCCCTTTAAGCAGTTTCACACCAGGAATTGCTGAGCTGAGCACCACAGGCTGAACTCCCAGGTGGCACAAGCAGGTGTAATGCCATGGAGTCAGTGGAACCATGCCCAAGCAGATCAGCAGGATTTTGGCTCAACAGCTACAAACAGCTCTGTGCACAAGATCAGCTCCCTAAGCCCAGGGAATTACAAGTGCTGAGCTCCAGGGGTGAGGATAAACTGGGCTCTGCACAGGGCTGACTGTGAAATGCAGAAACACAACCAAAGCCCTGCAGCCAGGCAGGAGACACAGAAAAACACCCAGAGGCTGCAGTGCCACTCCACAGCCCTTGCACAGAGCTGCCTGACCTCACAAGGGCTCTGCTCATCCAGCTGATGAATATTATGCTCCTGAGTCCCTTCTTAAGTGACAATGACTTGGTGTTAGTCATGGTTTCCAAGCTGTGTCTATGTGGGAAACTTCAATTTCCTTTCTTAGATTGCTTGGGGTTTTTTTTGTGTGGGTTTAGCTGCTATCTAAGCCAGACCAAGCCCAGCAGCCTCTCAGCAAGAGAAGTTCCACTTGGAGCTGCTTTGCCCTGCAGTGCAGGCTGAGCTTTCACAAATCCAGAATTTCTGCCATGTGCTGGGTCTGTCAAGAAGATTCCCATCTCTGAAAGTGTCCAAGGCGAGGCTGGATGGAGTTCTGAGTGACCTGGTCTAGGGGAGGATGTCCCTGCCCATAACGAGATGAGCTCTCAGGTTCCAACCCAAACCATTCTTTGATGATGAACAAATCAGGTCCCAGACGCAGGCAGTTAAAACATCAGGGGGTGAAAAACCACTTTTTGGGGCAAAGTCCATTTTCTGGGACTGCTGTAACACCAGAGAATTGAAGAGGAGGAGGGGAGTCAAAACTCTGGCATCTGATCCACACCTTCCCAAGAGCATTTCCGAGGCAGAGGTGATGTAACCACAGCTCACCAGGC
Organism: Molothrus aeneus; assembly: GCF_037042795.1. Classification (NCBI taxonomy): domain Eukaryota; kingdom Metazoa; phylum Chordata; class Aves; order Passeriformes; family Icteridae; genus Molothrus; species Molothrus aeneus. The sequence goes on along the minus strand of NC_089664.1, from coordinate 5,374,253 downwards.
TCTCCCTGCTAGAGGTGAACCTTCACCTGGGCTGAGCTCCAGCTCTGACATCCCATTGCAAACCTTATACTTCATTTGACAAAGCACCATGAGCAGAAAAATCCTGCAAATGGTGGCTGGACAAAAATAAAATACATCACAGAGCCTGATGAGACCAGATCTCTGCTGCAGGCTCACAGCTCTCCATCCACTGAGATTTCCTGCTGCCAGACTGTGCATTGAGATGGAGGAAAAATGCTTACAGAAAGACTTAATTTCTATTAGGTGACCAACTGAAGAGAGCTTTACAGCCAAATGATGATTTCTGATGAGTCATTAGGCTAAAAGTGTTTAAAAAAAATCCTGTAGAATAGAAACATAGCTCGACTCCACGGCTTGGACCAGGCTGGATTTGCAGGGCTGGAAGTTAGATAAAAGAAGTTTGATTTGACTTATAAAACTCAACAAGTGTGATCTGGAAGTCATTGATGGAGAATAAATGCAGAACACTAAGATGTAGAACTTTTACAGGCTCACTTTTCAGGCTGTATGTGGAATTTAAACCAGCTGCTGTTCACCAGCATGTCTCCAGTGCCTAATTTTTAATCACATAGAGGCAGCATGCCAAGTTTCCAGAATCTTTTTCCCAGAGCATCAGTAGTGCTCAGAACATCTCTGCCTACTGATGAGATCATGAAAAGACAGAACTATTGCTCACACCTTTCTCTGTTTGGCTGAGATGTCCTTCAGCTCCCTGGTACTGAAAATCTCTGTTAAATATTGCCTCTCCAGGCTCCATTGTTCTTTAGTCCAACACAGATGGTATAAAACATAAACCTATTCCTTTGTAAACAATCATACCAAAGCAATCCAAACCAGTTTTCCAGGAACTTCAGTCTTTAGGTAACACAAACCCTTGAACACAGAATGAGCTGGGATTTAAAACACCTTTTGGAAGGGTTTTGCTGCACACTGCAGGGTTAGGACCCCTGCAGAGCCACATCTGTGCTCAATCCCAGGCAAAGCGAGAGGGTCCAGCCGCGGGGGGGGAATTTGTGTGTGCAGGAGAAAAGCACAGAGCACAGGGGCCCTGGCACTGCAGGAGGCTGTGAGCCCTCCTGGGAGAGGGGGAGGCATCTAGAGGGAAGCCATGAGATGGGTTTGGGAGGACTGGGGGAGCTCAGAGATCCCAGAAGCTCTGGAGAGGGAAGGACAGAGGGAGGAGTTTCAGGAGGAGGAAGGCAGAGGAAGATGCTGGGCGCTGCCACTCACTCCTGCCACTGTCCAGACTCAGAGGAACTGCAAAATCCAGGGGAGAGAGAAATGAGAAAGCAAAGGAATTGAGAGCTGCTGGAGCAAGGATTCCACTGCCCTTGTCTGACACAGCAGTTTGGGCCTGGCACAGGCATAGCTTAAGCAGGATCCTAATTTGGCAGTTTTGAAATTGAGGAGAACCAAGGAGGCACAGACACAGAGCAGGGTCTCTCTGGGCACAGGAAAGGCTCAGCTGTGCTGCTGGAGAGCCCTGGGGAGAGCAGGAGGGACGGAGGAATGGCTTCAGCTCCTTTTTGTCCAGAGCAGGAGAAAAGGAGGCTGTCCTTCCCCCAGGATGTCCCGTGGGGCAGGAAGGTCAACGCTCCTTGCACCAGTTCATACTTACTTTCAGTCCTGGGGGGCCAGGTGAACCAGGGTTTCCATGGGGGCCTGGGGGACCCTAAAACACACAACAAACACAAAACAGAGTCAAAAGGAGATGCTGGGAATCCGCATGGGTGCTGGAGCAGTGCTGTGCCGGACTTACAGAGCCCTGGGGTGCCCTGGCAGGGGATGGTGGCGCTGGGACCCTGCCTGGCACCCACAGAGGGAAGGAAACTCAGCTGTGGGTTCCCAGCAGGCTCTGTGGGAGGGGGTGTGTGTCTGTCACCACAGGACACGGCATGACACTGAGACAATTCGGGTAAAGCAAACATCCCACGGGTCAGGGGAGCCCGGGCTCTGGGAGGAGCCCAGCAGAAGGGGATGGAGGCAGGCAGAGGGGAGGGGAAGTGTGTGGGGGTGTTAACAACTTGGGTTTTTGCTCAGGATTGAAGAGAACAGAAGTGATTACTGAAGGAAAATTGTTCAGCTCTTTGGGGTGAACTCATTTTCCCTACAAGCCAAACAGATTTTTGCCTTTAGAGATTGGAAAGAAAACGGGTAATCAGACAGCAAAACAGTGGGAATAGCAGTACATCCATGAAAACTTTTAAAATCCATATTTCACATAGTTAAATCTGTATTTTTCCTTAGTTGTCACAAGCCAGTGACACTGCCAGAGTATCTACCTCAAATCACAGACACCAGTATCTCCTTTACATCATATTTTAAAAGCACCCTGCATATTTTCCAAGGCCTATTTAAGGAGTTATCTGGAATAAGCAGCTAAGAATAGTTTATGCCTGGGTTATACACAGCACAGAAGATTTGCTAACCTTTCAGGCAGGGTAATAACAATTCTAAGTCCTCTTGAACACGTTCCTGGGAGATGAAACAACCTGAAAATTCAACTCCAAGAGCTCTGCCAAGAACATGTGAGGGCTCTACCATGAGGAGGTCTTTATGTACCCTCAAGTTAGGGCAGCACAGGAAGGGGATAAAAAACCACTCAGGCACATTCTTAGCAAGCTGTAGGATTTCCAATGAGCATTTTGGGGCCAAAATCTTGAGGGTCTGATTTCCAAGGAAAATCACTGGAGTTAAACATTTCACTGGCAGCCAAGTTCAGTGCCCCTGCTGTCTTCTGAGAGAACATCAGTGCACTGATCTCTATTCAGTTTTATTTTTTACTGCATTTTAATAGAAAATAATGCCTTTTAAAATTGCATCTTGTGGAACAGACAGTTGCTGAATGCTCAGTGCTATTTCACAACATGCTGCTCTGCTGCAAGAGGCTGTTTAATTAAAAGATTGAGACCGAACTTTTCAAATGGCAGTTTTTACCCAAATTAACATCCCATTCTTAAATTCCTTCCAAATTTTCAGCCTGAACCCAAATACATTTATTGCCTCATTCTTAATTTCCTTTTAAATTTTAACCTGAAATTTTTGTTTAGCATGTCTGTGAATTTCCAGTGAAACTGAAAGAGCTTTAATTAAAATTAAGGTGCTTGAATATCATCTTCTCACTTAAAAAAAAAAAAAACCCATACAGCTGCTGGAGCCAGAGTACCTGGACACTGAGGAGTCTTAAATAAATTCATCTTCCCAGCAAACTGTGGAATCACCTGCCCACCTTACTGGGTGGAACACTGAAACAGAGACTGAATGTGCTGCTTAAGGTAATTCAGCAAGTCTGTGGTGGCAAAAATGCTTCAGCCCAAGTCTTTCCAGTCTCAAATATGTAGGATAATGAATAATAAGTGACAGAAATCAGGCCAGCAAAGTCTCTATAAAAGATGAATTCCTAAAAAGCTTTTACACACAAGCAATAATCGAGGCAGCTCTGAATGGGGTTCATAAATCCAGCCTGCTGCTGGATTTGAGGAGGGAATTCAGCTGTAATTCAGCTTTGGAGTGAGGCAGCTTGGCCCAAAGCCCACAGCAGAGCAATCATTTGAGGTTTGGGCTCCAGCACAGCCCAGGGCAGGCTCAGAGCAGTGTCAGGGAGCAGCTCAGGGTGCTGTGACCCCCAGAAGAAAGTGATGGATTCCAGAGGAAACCTGGATTGTGGGAAGCTCAGCTGCCAATCCAGAGCTCCTGGATAAGAGACTAATCACACCCCCAGCAAAATCTGGAGCAAGTTCTTTCAGAGTAAACCAAAGCACAGCAACAAAATCCTAATGTCACTGTCATATTTTCTGGAAAAATCCCTTTGCCCAGGAGTCCTCTCCTGGGAAGCTGAGAAGGCTCAGAGAAAAAAGAAAACAATGATTATCTCATTGCTTCTCCTGTGTTTTGCTGTGTTAGAATGTGCTAGGACATTGTTTACCAACAGGTGATTGTTTCATTGGTTTCATGTAAATTGTTTTGACTTATTGGCCAATCAGGGTCAAGCTGTGTCAGCACTCTGGAAAGAGTCACAAGTTTTCATTATTATCTTTTTAGCTTTCTGTCTGTATCCTTTCTGTATTCTTTAATATAGTTTAGTATAGTATTTCTTTAATATAATATAGTATCATAAAATAATAAATTAGCCTTGTGAGAACACGGAGTCAGATTCATCATTCCTGCCTTCATCTGGGAACCCTGCAAATGCAAAATCCTAAAAAGCCTCAAGCAGAAGGAGGGAAGAAGGGAGGAAGAATCCAGTCACAGTTTCTAGTGATTAAAAGTGTGATTATGAAAACAGAGACTCTTGAGATAAAACAGAGCCTTCAGCACCGAGTTCAATGAGTCTGACAGGGTGCATCCAGTGCAATCCAGGCAAAGGAAGGTCAGAGACTCATCCTGTCCCTAAAGACTGATGTGGTTTTACCCTAGTGGAAGTGGCCACATCCTGGTGATGAGATAATAGTGGGAAGTCCAGTCTGGTATGAAGGAAACTGCTGTGACCAGTTCTGGGGCTTCTGTTAGACATCTGAAACTGCTCTGGCAGCTGTGGAGAGAAAAGGGTGTAGTCTGCCAGCAGTCCTAAAAATTGTAAAAAATAATTGATCTTGATGTGTTCCAACATGGTGAGTCCTGAATTTGGGATTCCACCCACATTCTTGGCAGGGGAGGAAGATGCTGTGTGGCACAGTTAGATGGGCTGAGTAACAAAAGGCGCAGGATAGCAGCTGCCTCAGGAGCTGTCAGCAACACTTAATTGCTCTATTGCATTAATTAATTCAATTTACCACTCCCACCTGGAAATTTGGATTCTCCCAAATGTATTCATCATCAATACATCAGTTTTGCTCTTCTTATCTACACACTGGGTAGGACAGTGCTGAGACCATTAAATGAAAAAAAATATCACTGCATGTGTCACATTTGCTCATTTCCCCAGCCACTTCAGCTTCCTTTATCTGCTGAAACAATCCAACCTAGCAGCAGGCAGACTTGCATCTGGAAGCTTCCAAGCCTTGTAGCAGAAACTCCATGGAAAATGTGACATGGGACAGCAGCAGCCCCAGGCTGCTCCGTGGCACGGAGAGCAGAACAATCCCTGAATGTGTTCTCCAGGGCAGGAGGGGTTTCCCTGCTCCCTGGAATGCCTTCTGCGTGAATGATGCTGCTTGAGAAGGACCCTGAGCCACCCAGCAAGGCTTGGGGGTGCCTGGAGATGGGACCCTGCTCACAGAAGCCCTTTTATGCCTCGTGGTTCCCAGCCCACAAAAATTAACAAAAGTGTCACTGTGCATAGCTCCCCCCAAACCCTCCAGCATTCACAGGGAAGGGGGAAAAAAAATCCTCCCAACTCCTGCTAAATGCTAAAGAGCTCCAGTCAGAGGAATGACCACTCATTTGAAACTCATTAAGTCTTGGGGTTTCACTGTGTAAAGCAACTTTTTCTGATTCTGACCTACAGATCCCACTGTGACCTCTAGCTTGCTGAAAAAGAGCTAAATATTTGAAGTGAAGCCAAGCAAACTGTTTCTTTAAACACTTTTCAGAAATTGGAAAATCTTCCTAATGGGATGAGGATACTGGGGAATCTCCCCAGCTGACTGAGCTGCTTGTTTCAGGAGGGAAGCCCTGCGTTTTGAAGCAAAGGGAGATTTTTTCCAAGCACAGACCAAATGTAACAGGGACATGTTACAATGAGACCTCCCAGTCTTTCAAGCTGCTGAGATTCACAGGAGGATGGCAAATGCATCCTGAAGCATCAGGGAGTGCATGTGTGCTCCCTTCACCCAAATCCATTTGGATTTCCCCCATGGTGTCTCAGAGTTTAAATAAACTAAGAGCAATTACTCAATAAAGCATGTCAGGGCTTTTTATTGCTGATTCTGCCTCTGACCTGTGGTGTGGACAGGGATGAAACACTTCTTGTACCAGTGTTTGCTCCCCTGTTGGAGAGGGAGTGACTACCAGTGGGACCTGGATTATTAAAGTGAATTCCTGAATTATTTAAGTGTTTTGGAAAGTCTGCCTGTTGCTCTTTTCTTGCTGTCCTGGGGGCTGAGCAAACAACCAAGGCCAGGTTGGACAGGGCTTGGAGCAGCCTGGTCTAGAGGAAGGTGCCCTGCCCATGGTGTCAGGTTGGAACAAGATGATCTTTAAGGTCCCTTTCAGCCCACACCATCCCACGAGCTGGGCTCCTGTCTGGCATGTGCCTGAGACTTGCTGTTTCCTTCATGCAGAGGCAAACCTGGTAACTGGGATTTCCACAGCCTCATCTGGAGGGCAGGGTTTAAGACCAAGTGTCGCTCTCACCGCTCTTTTCTGCACACCCCCTCCAACTTTGGGCACTTTGCTGGTCAAACCACACCAGAGGAACGAGTCCCAGCTTGTGGTGGATGCAGGTGTGCTGTGCAAAGCTCCTCATGCAGACAGCCCTGGGTGAAGCTCCCAGAGCCTGCAGGGAGGCAGGAGCAAGCTGCAGTGCTGAAGGAATGATTGATTGCTCCAGTGGGAGCCCTTTGCTGACAGCTCCTTGTAGAGCTTGTTGGCACATCCCTGAGAGCAAATCCCAGCCCCAGCCTCTGCCTCCCTGGGAGACCCTGAGTTTTGGAGAAATGCAAAAAGCTCAGCACCCGTGGCTTGCACAGAGCTGGGGGTTTCACTCAGTGCCACCACTCAGACTTGCCACCATGGAAAAGGTGTCCTGTGACCTGCCTGGCATTTCACATCATATAAAGCAGGGGAAATCCTTCATGGCTAGCACTGCCATTCCCTCAGATCTTGCACAGACACCTGATCAGGCACACAGCACATTTATCCAAGAATAAACAGTGTGGACAGACCTATTCCTATGTCTCAAATTCTTTAAAGCAGACATGAAAGCTGAAAACCATCCTGAAAGTCAGCTGGATAGAGACAGAGAAACCCTTCCTGGAGAGCACACATGGCACTACAGCAATATCTCTACAGACTGGAGAGCTCCTGATAGTGTTATTAGCCACTCCTGGGATAGTGCTATTAGCCATTCCCATTGCAATTTTTAACTCATTTCTCTTGGAGTCCCTGAGGAAATAATGAGAAGAAGAAACACCCAGTTTTCACTTGTTATGAAAATGAAAATTTCCTTTCATAGCTGCAGAGAGGAGAGCACAGGAATAGCCTGAATCTGTCTCAGTGGGCCCCTGCTGCTGGAGTGATTGGGTGTGCAATTAATTCCATGCTCCTGGAATGGGGATTGGCTTTCAAAAATTGAGAAACTGTAATTTTCAACAAAACTACCACACTATCCACTCTGCTACCCTGCCTTGGATTGCTCTTGAATGCTGAGATGTGTCCCAGTCAGAGCCTCTTCCCTGCTGTCACAGAGGCTGGGGTGTGTTTTTGCAAAGCAGGTGGCATTACCTACATGGAAGAGCCACCCTCAGACTACACAGGCAGGTCTGGTGATACTCATGTGCTGAGAGCCAGGAGACAGATCCATGGGAGCAGCCAGATTTCCTTACAGACTCTCACCCACCACAGTCTCACTCTCAAGGCAAAGGCTGGCCAGAGATTTCATTTTACCCTGATCAATATGGGGGGAACAAAGGGAGGAGACAATATGGGGTGGAAATTCTGCACCACACATCAGCATGAGACGACTTCACAGCTACAGAAAGTCACAAGTCAAATGCTGCTACTGGATTTTCAAATGTGCCAGGCAGCTGTATAAGCATTAATAACACAGAAATTATACAGAAGTTACAACAAGGGCAGTTAATCTCATGCATTAGGCCAAGAATTGCATTGGTGACAAAAAGATCCCTCCTTTCCTCTGCATCCAGCACTGCAAAACTGCCTGCAATGTTCACCTCTCCTGTGGAGCTCCAAACTTGGGCTGTAGCCTGATGGGACACCTCATGGCTTATCCATGGGCTGGTGCAAGAACTCTGCAGCTGCGTTTTCGGAGGATCAGGTTAGGAGAGGTAGAACATGACCCTTGCAATGTTGCACATTTATTTTTAAGTTTTTCAAGCACAACAAAAGCAAATGATGCAAGAATTCCCCTAAGCCTGTCTTAGTTCCTGGCAACTTCACTTTCCAATGAAATCCCTAAATCCCAAAGAGACACAAGAAAAAATTACCAGGAGAAACACTTCCCAAAGTCCAAACAATTCAGGCACAGAGCAGTCCTGTCTCCAGTGCTCCAGGCCAGACATTCACAGAGTGACCCTTCTGCCCCCTCCCAAAATTAGCACAGCCTCTCTGAAGGGGTCTGAGCCAAGCCAGGCTCAGCTGTGCTGAGCACTTCCTAACTGGGAACTCTTTCCTGGACCAATTCTCAGCACCTCTGGCAGGGACTGAGCTCAGAAACCCTCTGTTGCTTATTGTCTTTCAGAGGATCATCTCAAATATAGGATGGAGCACGCCACAGCTGGGGAATAACAGACAATTATGACACAGCCTCCGTGATGCTATTTCCTTCAGAAGAAACTCAAGTGGAATTGGGCTGTGGAGCTGAAATTTGATCACCCATACAGCAGGCAGGGGATGCAGCTGGGGGCTCCAGACTTGCAGTTTAGCTTGCAAACCACAGGAATGCCAGAAGTAACAGCAAACAACCCTCATAAGCAATGGGCTGGGGTAGGAACCAACTTCCAGCTTGCATGGGGATGCCAAGAAATGCAAACTCTGGGCAGTCTACTGATGTGGGAGCAGCTTGGACACTTGTGAAGAAGACATCAGGGCTGATGCTTCGCTAAAAACAGATTGTCCCATCTGTAAACACAAGCCTGGTGCTGCCTAAGCCCCTCACTTACAGCCCAAATCAGCTTTTGATTCCCACAGGCCCGGGCTCCAGGGGTCCTGCAGAGCTGCATTTCACTGTTGGAGAAAAGAGATGAGTTTGTTTTTGCTGGTCACTGTGAGATCTCACAGGAGTGTAACAAGTGTCCTGGGGGAATGCCTGAGAGCCTCCCAGCTCAGCCTCCTGCTTGCTCTTTAAAGACATTACATGGGGCTTGAGCTTCAGCCAAGTATGTGTGAGGAAATCTCCCTCTGCTGCCAGGCCAGGATGCTGCCTGCATCACAGATCCAAATATTCCCTTCCTCCAGCCTCAGACACTCACACCTTTGGATTTCCAGCCCACAGCAGTGCTGAGAAAGGGGATCCATGGCTGCAGCCTGTGGGACTGCCCTGTGCTCCCAGGAAAACAGCCCCAGGCTGCCAGGAGAGCAGTGCCAGCACTGCACCGTATCCAGGTCAGGCACACTGCCCAGCCCTGGGAGAGCTGGGCCAGAGCAGAGGCTTTTCTCACAGCTAGCTGCAGCACTCAGCTCCAGATGTTTCCTCAGCACAGCACTCAGTGTTCAAAGATCTGCAGCAGAATTTCATTTGGGGAGGAAGAAATTCGGCGAGGGCCATTGCGAATTCCTGAGCTGATAAGGAATTCTGCTCTGGAGCTTGAAAAGGAGTCAGAGTGCAGGTCTGGGGAACAAAAAAATCTCATCTCTGTGTGTGCTGATTCCTTGGTCCTGGACCTTGGTCCCACCAATGAAGGATCTTGAACTAAACAATTTGTGAAGCTGGGGAGAGGGAAGGGGAGTACAAAAAGCAGGCAAAGCTAATATTCAGCTAATATTCAGCTTGCAAGAAGGAACAGAGACTGGAAACAAAATGAGACAGGCAGATCTCATTCTTCTGACAGCCATTTGGAAACGTCCATCCCCAGCCTTTGCTGATGCCAAACCTTAGCTCAGGGAGGCTGCAAATCACCAGTGTGAAAACCTCCAGCAGGGAATGAGAGAGAAGGAGACCAGAGCTCAACAGAGAAGGTCCTGAAGAAATCATTACTCAGCCACAGGAGCTACAGCAGCCCTTGGAACAGCAGGACAGGCAGATTCAAATACAAGTAGAAGGAAGTTTTTAAAGCACTTACTCGAGAACCTCTCTTGCCAGGGGGTCCTGGTAAGCCTGGCAGACCTGGTGGGCCCTAGAAAAACAAAAATAGGTATTAGTGATGGTTCTGCAACAGAATGGTGCTCCTGACAGTACTTCACAAAGAGAGAGACCCATAACACAATCATTTGGAGAAAACCTGGGGAGAAGGGCCAATTACAGCATCACAGCCAAAACTTCCCTTCAGCTTATGCTATTGCTACAAAGGGATAAAAAGCCACGCACAAAAACATCTGCAGGAGCACGAATTTCCAGAGAGCAGAGACAGAGCATCCCCATCTTCCTGCTGCAGCCTGCATTCCCAGGATCACAGCTGTGCCTTGTGCTTCCCCTCTCCTGGGCCTGTGCTGTGCCACAGGGGTAACACAAGAGTGTCCCAGCTTTGGGTTTTCCTGCTCTGTGTTAGCACCTTGGCAAGGGAAGCACATTGTGTGCTCTGATCTCTGTCAGATGGACACGTGCAGCTCTTGGTGTTGTAGGTTCCTACATGAGTTACAACAAAATCTGTGATTATGTGCAACCCCAGCACTTCATATTTCAGAGCAGCAGGTTATAAAATGTAATAAAATTGGTGTCAATGTTGGAAATTCTTAAATATGGTTCTGTAGCAAAGGAAAGGTCGGGTCATACATGTCAGGGTAGTGGGGATCTTGTAAGAGGGGAGGAACAAAGTGGAGATATCAGGAGCCCAGCTGTGCACTGATCTGAAACAGGTTAGGAAAAAATACTTAACCAACGAGGTTTGAATTTGTTCATCTATTTATTCTTTTTTTTTCCAATGGGCTGGAGAATTCAGATTTCTGGAGAGCCATCTGCAACTCCTAATAACTCCTCAAAACTTCTTTTTCCCCCAAGCCAAACATGTCTGACAAGAATAACTGTTAATTAAAGCCTCTCCCAGAGGATTTATATTTTGGTAGCTTGCTACAAAAGACAAGTTTCCATTGCATTCAGTGGAGACACATGCAGAGCAGGCAGTGAAGGGTGTTTGGAAGGCAGCCTGAGCTCTCTGCCTGCATGGCAGGCCCCAGGAACAGCATTCCACAGGGATGAAGGTGCAGGGCATGGAGCAGGCACAGGATGAAGCTCATTCTGGCCTTGCTCCCTTCCCACTGGGCCATCCCTGTGGGATCTCCTCCCTGCCAGGCTGGCCCAGCTGCTCAGAGCTGCTCAGGCTGGTGGTGCCCATGAGCAGGAGCCAAAAAGCTCAAGATCTCTCCTGCAGCTCCCAGGAGTCACCAAGGGCATGACTCAGTGAGAAAAAAAATCAACCCAGGAGATCCCTACCCTAAATCTCATGCCCAGGAAAAGATTTTGGAAAGAGAAAACTTGCTTGAACCATACAGGTAACCAATGGATAATTACTCCCCTGATATGACCAACCCTCCCACATGTAAACAGCACATTAAGTTGTATAAAAGTCTATTATCTGAAGACTTATCTATCTATTTTAAGAGCCAAACTTGGCACAGTAGAAAAAAAATTCAAGGAAGGCATAAACAAAAGCCTAGTGTCCTCTGTGCTATCAATTTATCAGCACAGCAAATAAATAGTGACTTTCTTCCCTGTAGTGAAGATAACAGGAAAGGTTTGTTTTAAAGGAGCCTGCACAGCAGAGAACAGGTAATGTCCCTCAGTGTGACACAGGGATGCACCTCTGTCACCACAGGAGCCCCTGCTGCTGCCCAGCCCTGCCTGCCCTGGACAGGCCCAGCCTCCACAGTGTGGGACACTTCATCTGACCCCTCTGCCAGCTGCTTGGTGCTGCCTAACACAGTATTAGTGCTCTTTGTATTAACAACCCTCATTGATACAGCTGACCCTGATTTTAGCAATATCCCAGTGTTTTAACCTGCCATTGTGCCAGCTCAGGGCCCCGTGCATAATGCAATTATACAGCTGTGCAAATAGACATGTAATTGTAGGGGTTTTTTTAAGCTTCATGTATAATTGTGCTCCAGAATCCCAGATTTTATTAAAAATATCCCCCTGCCCTTTTAGTTGGGATGATAACTATCAAACCACGAATCCAGTGCAACTGAGGCAGCAACAGGTTTAATAAGAGTTTATCAGAGATTAATCCATGTCCTTGATCTCTCCTCCACCAAAACCCATCCCCATTTACACCCTTAGAGGAGGTAAAAGAGGAGATGCAACTGTCTGAGCCTGGTGTTCCCCATGTACCAGAATTGAGGTGACCTTTTCCACCTTCCTGCTAACAGCAGCTGCAATTGTACTTGGCTGCTTGAGCAAAAACCTTCTCCAAAAATGTGAGCTGCTCAGAACAGACTGAAACTAACACAAAAATAGGGAGAGAGTTAATACCAGCACTGGAGTGGGAATACAGGGTTGAGAGAAAGGCTTCTAGCTGGAAAAGCACAGAGCAGCACACAGCTCAGGAGTCCCTGCCATGGTGCTTTGATCTGCCATGCCTTCAGACTCATTTTTCCTTGCTTGAGGAGTAGGAGGGATAAGGGGAAGGTGGGATGAGTGGCTCAAAGGTGCCAGGCACTACAGAAACTGCAGAAGGTAAAGATGTGACCACGTTTAAATTGAAGCCAGTGAAGGTGGAAAAGGACTGGGGCAGTGGATGGGCACAGGCAGTGCTGAGAAGTGACAGCCTGTGAGGCCACTTTGTATTTATTTGTCCCATTTCTCAGTTCCTTGGTGGCTGGGTTGGATGGGACATGGGCACCCTCCTGGTGCCTCCTTTCCCCTCTGCCTCTCTATGCCCCAGCCCATGCTCTCGGACAAGAGGCTCAAGCTCAGGGATAAGAGCCCCACAGGTCACAGCTGGGGAGAGCAATGCTGGAATTCACTCAAGGCAAATGCGCATCCAGAGGAGAAGGGCTGGGTCAGGGCCCAGCTCCTTACAAATGATGGATGCAGTCAGGAGATGCCTGTCAGTGAGCCTGCACACACAGCCCCCAGCCTCACCCCCAGCTCAGGTCACACAGAGCCTTTGGGGACCTCTCCACTGTCCCTTAGGGCACCCCTGGGGAATTCCACCAGGAGCAGAGGGCAGTGCTCCAAGGGCAGGAGGGTTTCCTGCTGCTGGCAGTGGGGTGAGGAGATCAGTGCTCTGCCCCTGCCCTCCCATCACAGGGGTGGAGCCTCCTGTGGGAGCTCCTGCCCCTGGCACTGCAGCTCTTGTCTCTCTGGCTCCTTGCCTGCTCCTCCTGCAAACGGATGGCAGAGAACACCCACCCTGTTATCACACAAAGCCAGAGCAGAGATCAAGGAGAAACTCAGCAGCAGCAGCAGCAGCAGACACTCTCTCTCTCTTCTCCAGCCAAACAGCTGAGCTGTTAACCAGCCTGAACAGCTCCTGAAGCAGCTCAGGGCAGCCACAATAAAGTTTAACCCTTCTCAGTTTCCCACGGTAGCATTAGCAATGACGACCGACCCCACCAAATGATTACAGGATTTATTCTAAGCTGCTGCTGGGAAACTTGCTGCTGCAAAAGGGACTTTTTTTTTTTTAATCTTAGCTCTCTGAGCTTCAAATTGCAAATGGAAAATTAAACATACTTGTCTGAAAGGAAAATACATGGGACCCTGAGGATAAGGGAAATCTTGCCATTTCCTCTTGCTGTTAATTTATACCTCTGCCTCTCCCACACTGTGACCCCCCTTCACTGCTTCCTCTGCCCACAGCAGTGCTGCAGGGAGCAAGGTGCCTTCTGACCTGCTCCAAACTCAGCAAGGCCAAACCTGCTGTTGAATTAAAGCACACTGAGTACAAGAATTGGTGCTGGAAATTGGGAAATGACTGCTGAATCAACTTGGTCAGATAGCAAAGGATTCCTGTAATGGTTTCCTCAGGGGTGAGTACTCAGCCTGGCAGCAAAGAGCTGAGATTTCCCAGGAAACTATTAAGCTCATATTCCAGTGCACACTGACAGATGGATAAATTTACTTTAGGGTATTCCCAATGTATTTCTGTCCAGCCACCAGTGGCACAGTTCTCCTGTGTCCCAGAAAATTCAGTTTCAGAAGTGCAAAACGCTGCTAGGACTGAGGAGAGAAGACAGAACATTCCTCTTTCTCAGGTGTCAATGCCTGTAGTGAAAGTCAACTTAAAAAGGAGTTCAAAAAACACACCAAAAGCTTCTCCCCACACTGGCAGCATGTTCTGAGCAGGGAGTGACATTCCCCCTGCAGATAAAGGACCTGAACTGTTTTCTTCCAAGAAGAAAAGAAATATTCCTGCAGGAAAGATGGCCACTGCCACAAACCTACCCTTTAGCCTTGCATGTCTAGGAAGCAGCAGCAAGGACAGCACTGGAATTCAAAATTCCCTGCTTAGGAGAATAGAAGAGGAGGAGAAAAACCCTCATTTTCAACAGCCTGGCAACCTCTCCTCACCTCCCCATCATTGCCAGGCTTCAAAAACTGCCTGAAACAAAGCTAGAATTTTAGGGGGGGAAACTCCCAACACTTTGGTTACTTTCTTCTCCAAGGCAGGCTTATCGTATTAAAATTTGGACATGTCTGGTTTTCAACCAGTGTAAAAACAAAAAGCCCTCATAATTCTGGCAGGAGCTGAGCTGCTGGTGCAGAGCCAGCCTTGTAACACGATTTCCTCACCAGGCACAGATGTTTGCTCTGGGTCTGTGCAACACCTATCACACAAAGGTCCTTGTCCACAACTGGGTTCCTCACAGGGCAGCAGCACAATGCACAACAAAATGTGAGTGTTCCAGCTTGATGAAAGCCACTTTTCTGCAGAGACATTTCAGGAACAGGCTCTGCAGGGCACTGGAGCGATCCCAGGCCTTGGAAGGCAGCCTGAAAGGCTGGGAAGGAATACAGGGATCACCTACTCTACTACTCACTTTCTATTTTTAAAAATTTATAAAAATACTTGTGTGTACTTGTACAATCCTAGATCCTTTGCAGCACATTTATCTCAAACACACTATCAACTGTCTCTCTTCAAAATTAACTTTATTTTACACAAACAGACCTCTCTGATGCTTGGTCATTTGCCTGCAAGATTTCCCTTCTGGGATATTTCCCGTTAAATCACCAAAAAAATTTGATCCAATTATGTGAGCAAGGATAAAAACTTTCCCCATGCATTATACAAAGCATGCAGTCTCTCTTTTTTTATTATTAATATGACTCATTCGTTAATAGATATTCAAACACGTTGTGTGTTCCTTAATTTATCATGGGCTGGCAGCTCAAACAGCCTTTTCTGGTGTGAGGAGAACTGGAAATAGGCACTTCATCTATTTTATCTGTGTTTCCAGTCACCTCTCTCCCCTGCCCACTGATTGAATTGGCTGGGATTGTTTCTTTAGGGAAGGAGCCGTGCTCCAAGACAAACTGCTCGTGCAGAGGATGGCAGCTGGAGCAGTCTAGACTGGGGACCTTGGAAACACATGTGCCTTGCAGAGAGGGAGACAGGGAGGGAGGGAGAGGGAGCAGCCTGCCAGGCACCACCACTGCCTCCAGCCTGGGGCCACGGCCAAGCAGATGGAATTGAGGGTGTGAGCCCCCCCCGTCCTCTGGCTGGGATTTTGGGGTGTCCTTGAAAAGCACTCCCTGCTCCTCTTGCCTTAGCACTTCCACAGCCTCTCAGTGATCCCAGCCTGCACATTCAGCATCAGGGGTGGTTTTCTCGCTCTAAAAATAACCCTTAGGCTTGTCAAGAGGCTTGGAGGGACAGAATTGCAGCTTTTTATAGGAGGAGAAAGGTCTGACTTGGGGTGTGCTGTGCTAGACCCCAGCCATGCCAGGGAAGGGGTTTAGTGCAGCTTTACCTGGCAGGTGTTGCTGGTGGGCAGGGGAGAGGCTACAGCAGCCCCCCAAAATCTCCCTGCCAAACCTGCTGCTGGTCTAGACAAGCAAATGACACCCCATCCACTGGAGGATTCAAACACCCATCACATCACAGCCTTAGTTCAGGAGTTTGACATGCTCACAACAGATACTATTTTCCAGTATGAATCTTTCTTTGGAGGGGGGTTTTAGGCTACTTCCAGCCACGTGCTGGGGTCATGCTGCAGGGCCTGGAGCTCTGGAGCAAGGCTGGCTGAGATGCTTTGGGCAGTGGGGATGATCCAGAGGGAGTTTTGCCAGCTGCTGAGTCAGTGCTGCGTTACAAACTTCGCACGATATCTGGGTGTTCCTTTTGTTATTTCTCCCCTCCAAAAAAACCATAGAGCTGAGATCCCAAATGCTTGTGGTTATTAATGGTTCCCAAGAAGTTTTTCTTTTTTAAGAACATATTGCCCTCCCTCCTCTAGCTGCTCAGCAAACCCAATGCTCCTGAAGAATTAATGCTCTGCCTGAGTTCCATGTGGGATGCAGCATCTCCGTTTCCTTTTGCACAGCATCCACATGGTCCTTCAAGACAGATTAATACATGGAGGGTGCTGAATTTTATTCCTAAATAAATCCTTTCAGTCCTTTGCTCACACTCCTCTAACCATCGAACCCTTCCTCTATTGTTGGATGGAGCCTTTCTGCACAGCTAAGAATATTTCATTGGTTATTTTAGAAGAATTCACAAAGCCTCAAGTGCAGACACCACACAGCCTGAGTCATCACTGCCTCACACCATGGCTGCCATTGGGATGATCAGGATGAACAACAGTCCTTTTTCTCTAGGTGGAAGGGTTCTGTGGCTGCCACTCTGCCCAGAAATCACAGCCAAGGTGGCCCCAATCCTTGCTGAACAGGCAGAAGGCAATTCCCCCCCACCACACCTCCTCCTCAGGCTGACAATCTTCTTGATATCAGGCAATCTTCTTCTCATATCAGGCAGCAACTGGGAAAACCAATTAATCACCTTCTCCTTCCCTCGGTGTGCCAGACAGCAGATGACATTCCCAGTCCTGGCCAGGCTGGGATATCACTGACCTCATCAGCAGCGGCAGCACGAGGATGGCGCCAGGTAATTACTCAGGCACAGAACATTTATCAGCACTTTGCCCTCAAACATGCTCATCTGGCCGTGGACGTGCTGCATTAATTTCTCAACATGTCATCCCCATTCTGATATTTTTTCCTCTTTCCCTTCCCACGTCAGAGACATCCAAGGAAGCGTGGTACCGAGATCTCCGAGTGACTCACAGGAGCTGCTGAGCACTGTGTGGCAGCCAGCTCCAGCCAAGCCATAACCTTTCCCTCCCCAAGCCCTGATTTTGTTTCCAGCAGTCAAAGAGAATAAGGCCAGACAGAGCCTCAGAAAGTTCTCCTTTCCCTCGGTTCAGGACTCCAGTTGTTCTCAGACAGGATGGAAAAATCCTGCCATCTCTTCCCTCAGCTCTCCACAGCCTGAATCCATTTCTTTGCTATGATTCACAAGCCTGAGAGAGATTTTCCACTCCAGTTCAATAATAAGCTCTTTACATTGCAGGGGCTTAGAGCTTGGTCACCCTCATGACACTTGAAGAGCAAGAAGGTGGCAGAGGTCAGGATTGTGGTGGGCTTGGAGCAGGCATCCAGATTCACCCCTTAAAGCTAAGAGGTGTTTTAAGGGAAATGCACAACTGCTGTATTTCTTCTCTTGGAAATATGCCTGAAATGACTCTCCAGAAAACACAGAAGCCTGCCCAAAGATCAAATTGCTGGAGCTTGTTCTGTCTACTCAGGGATTTAGCAAAACTTCTCCAAGCAGCAAGACTCCATCAGGGATGGGTGCCTGTAGCCCACGCTCAACCCCTGCCCAGAATCACCTTCACCTCTCCCAGGGGCAGGAACCTGGGAACAAAACACCACCCTGGGTGACTCCATACCCAAAGAACAGGGAGAGAAATCACCACCCAGCTTTGAGATGGGACAGGAGGAAACACAAACTGCTCATCTACCACTGAGGACCTGGGGAGACCCAACCATTCCACTTTGGGTGTTACTTGCACCAAGGAGCAGCTCTGCAGAGACAAGTGCTGGTCATTCCTTACACCAGCCTCAATATTTCCATTGTAAACTCTTCTTTCACTATTTTAAGAAGTCAGCTATAAAAATTCCCTCTAGGCTGGATCTTGGCAACAAAAGGCTCTGTCTGGGAGAAACTTATTTTACATGTACAACCCCTCTCTCCTATTGACAGTTTGGGTTGGAACACCAAATCCCCCTAAAAGTTGGCCAGTTTAAAGATCATGTTTGCATTCTCAAGTTTGGAAAAAAAAAGAAGAACAGCCAGCAGATAATTAGTGGGGCCTGAGTGCTTTTAGCATTACAAAACGTGTGTATGCTTTTATAATGGCCAATATATACAACCTGAAAGGAGTTATTTTTTATGTGGAATGCAGTAGTTAAATTTATAAAGGAAACTTTTTGCATGTTTTAAGTGCAGGCTATGAGAAATAAAAACCAGAACAAAACACCCAAGAAAAACTTATACCATAAAAACAAATGAGACTTTGTTTGAAAAAATAAATCCTGAAGCCATCTCTGCATTTCCATTTGCTGGAACAGGGCACAAATCTTCTCTAGATTTGTGAATATCAGATACAAAACAAATTAATAACAAGTGCCAAGAAATAGTTAACTTGAGGCATGTTTTTAAAGCATCTGGGTTTTCTATGGAAGATGACCAGAGATAAAGCAAGGGCGTGGAAGATAGCGCCAACCTGGTCATTAAAATTTTAGCCAACAATTTAAAGGAAAAGAAGGTGGGATTTCTCTTTCCCCCCTCCCCTTTCTTTTAAAAAATCTGACATAAAGCAGCAACTTTAACCACAAATGTTTCACGGCATGCACCATCACTGAACACTCAGGTTCAAACTGAGATTTATGCTGAAATTGTGATGATCAGGAATGCAGCAGGGCTTGGCTGCCACACTTGGATGAGCTTCACAGAAACCCGTGGAGCTTGTGGTCTGCCAGCCCTTGAGCCGAGCTGTGACTGGGAACAGCCACCACGAAGAGCCTGAACCTACCTGAGGTCCTCTCTCTCCTTTCGCTCCTGGAAATCCCAGTAAAAATGGAAACGGAGTGGGTCCCAAGGGGTCAAAGATTTGATAGCCATCTGTGGCAGCTGGGGTTGTGAGGTTGAAGGCCCTGGCTCTGGAGCTGGGCCGGGCAGAGCCCAGGGGTGGCTTGGTGTACACCAGAGGGATGATGCTGGGATCCACTCTCCTGGTGGGGGATGGCTTCTTTGGGAAGGGCCCACGGCTCGGGTTCTGTGGGGTTTGCTTCAGGGTAACCAGGTGGACACTGCTCGTTGTGTTATCAGTCACCCTCCTCAGTGGCTTTGCAGTACTGAGCGCTCCAGGGGGCTCAGTGGTTGGTTTTTGGTTGTTCTTCTTTTTGGTCTCTTGCTCAGACTCCTTCCTGCTGGCCGTGACCAGGCTCTGGCTCGTTGGTGGGGCCCTTTTAGCAGTGGGAGGGGGAGTTTTATCCCTGCGTGTGCTGGGAGTGGGCTGAGACACCCTGAGGGTTGTCCCCACGCCCCGAGGGGACTGGGTGGGTACCTGTGGTTTGGTACTTGACACAACAGGTGGGGCCACTGTGACCTTGGTGGCTTTGGTAGTCAGTCTTGGCCGCGATGGTGGGGTTGACAGCAACGTGGGGGTTGTTGTACCTGAACCCCGTGTCTTGAGGGGCGCAGTGACCCTGCCAAACTCCAAGCTTGGGGCAGCAGTGGTCAGGTTTTTCAGACCCTGCAGTGAGGGCTCTGTATGCTGTGGGGTACTGGGGGAGGCACTGGGATCCCTGGGCAGGAGGGGGATGAGAGGGGGCAGGTTTGGCCGGTAGGTATCTGCTTGCCTGCACTGTTTTTTCAGGTATTTACAGTAATGATGAGCTGCCTTGGCGGAAGGATAAATATCAAACTGGCAGATGGCTCCTTCAAACTGCACGGAGTGCTGGCTTATCTTCCCAAAGAGGAAAGATCCTTGTGGATCCAACGCCTCGTCCTTTTTAAAATGCAAATCCGCATGTACTCTGCGCTTCCCACAAGAAGTAAATAAAGTGACAGTCTGGCCACGAATGTTGATGGCCATGTTGTGCCACCGGCCATCGTGGACATTGTAATCAAAATATACAGAGCGCTTGTGGCCCACGTACACGATGATCTTGCCGGGCACAAACTGGACCCCCAGCTGCAGTTTTTTCTTTTTGCTCCTGACAGCAAAGAGGAAGGCGTTGTTGATGCGGTGGGAGCAGAGGCTCAGCACCAGGAGCAGGTCAGAGCTGGAGCCTGCGGGGAGCAGGGCGCTGAGCGGGGCTTCCACACGGGCTCGCTGCGTGAAGATGACCCCTGATTTGAAAGGAATGACTCCTTGAGGAGCTGCACGTGAGGAGGACCATCCACTCGATGGCCTTTTCCCTGACAGGCCCAGTCTTTGAAGAACATCCACATCTGAAAGGGAAGCACAAAGGTTATGTGAGGTGCTGGGAGGCCCAAGGGCTGGATGGGTGTGCAGGGAGGTCAAACTAATCCATGAACAAAGGCAACAGGCTACAGGAAATCCCAACTTTCATATCTAATCCCACCCTCTCACATGTATATTCCCATAACCAGCATGGAGAGCTCACAGCTCTTCTCACATGGTGTGAGGAGCAAGTTCATGCTCAACGTGATTACCAGCAATTGCCAAAATGCATCAGCTCCATGGTGCATCTGGTGAGTTCCCCTGTCCCAGCAGGGACCAGCTCAGATGTTCTGGAGGGAGCTGACCTCACTACAAGGAAATTTCCCACTGAGCACCCCTAGTCCTCTTCCTGGGATTTAATTCTGAGTACTGACCGCATAGCTGGAAAGGAATTCGAACAACAGATTGAGCTGGGATTGCAAAATTTTGTATCCCCAGAGGGCAAGTAACAAAACTTCCAGAGGAAGCAAAAGCCTTGTATCTGTCTCTCTCCAAGCTAGCAAGCAGCAGCTTTTGATCTTTGGAGAGTTTAGGGAAGTGCAGGTGCCTCCCAGCATGAAAAACATTACACCTAGATTTCAGTGAACTGCTCAAGGTCCTCAACAGCAGTACTTTTTTTTTTCCCAGCAGATCATCTTACAGCAATGAATTTTTTAATAGGTTGGAACCAGACCTGGTTTGTGAAGAGCTCAGAAATTGGTTATGGCTGCCACTGAGTAGTGGAGGTGAGATTTGCCTCCTGTATAATGTCACCTAGGAGCCAGGTGCCTTGCTCGAGCCAGGAGGAGAGGGGCTGATGAACAGAGGACCTTTCTTCCCCAACTCCAGGAGGAATTTGCAATGGACAGACAAGCAGAACCCCCTGCCTTCTGCCCCCGAGGTCTATCAGGAGTCATTCATAGCTCAGATTAGCAGGCACCAGCAACACAAACTGGGGCCAGCTGGCAGCAGCCTCAGCTGAATTATTTAGGAGAAGATGCCGAGGTCTACGTGAGCAAAGCTGCAAAGGCAAATGTGCCCAGACCTGAAAAAGGTCCTTGTTGAGCAGCTAAAGGAGCTCAGCCTAGAGGAAAAGGAGGCTCAGGGGAGAGCTTCTCACTCTCTACAACTCCCTGACAGGAGGTTGTTCTGCTCCCAGGTGACAAGCAACAGGATGAGAGGAAGAGCCCCTCAGGTTGTGCTGGGGGTGGGGGATGTTAGAATGAAGAGTAGGAAAGGCTTCTTTACCAAAAGATTTGTGAAGCATTGGAATGAGCTGCCCAGTGAAGTGGTGGAGTCACCATCCATGTGAGTGTTCAAAAAACATCAGATGTGGCCCTTGGGGACATCTAATGGTTTAGTGGTGGACATGGCAGCCCTGGGTTAACAGCTGGGTTTGATGATTGTAAGGGTTTTCCAGGCCAAATGGCCATGTTAAGGTGTTCATGGTTCCTGTGACACCAGCACTGGTGACAGTGAGCTAGGATAACTGCACCTCCTCCCCTCTTCCTGCCCAAATGCCATCCCCACCACTCCTGGACCAGCCAACTCTCCCACCTCAGTGCCCTTTGGGGAAGCCAGTCAGGGCTGTACAACACAAATGCCAATGTTGCAAGGCAAGAATTTAACACTCAGAAAGGTGGTGGTGCCAATCATGGCTGACACCATGGAATTGCAACTTTTCTAGATTAAAAGTAAATCAACAGTCCTCCAAAGGAAAAAAAACAAAAAACACCTAGCTCTTTTTCTAAAGGGGCCTTGGTATTCAGCTGCTTTCACCCTTAACTATTAAATATTCTGCACAGAACACAATATTTGGAGAACTGGCACATAAAGATCCCTTTGGTGCTGGCCAGAAGGATTGTAGACTCAAGCAGTCTGAGACCTGTAATGCTGCTGGCCAAGAAGGGAGGAGAATGATGAGAGAACCTCTGTTCCTTGACTTTGGCAAAAACCTCGGCCATTTTTGTATATTAAGAACGAGTCAATCAGTATTTACTTTGCCTGAGTTTAGCTTTATTCCCACCTTCCTTTTATAAAGCAGCTTGACTCGTTTTCTGGCAGACACTACCCTGGAGAAGGTGTGTCAGATGTAGAAAAGGATGGAAATGTTCCCACTCTGTGCAGAGGGGTAATTTACTGCACAGCATGTCCAAGTGTTAATGACAGCATCTCTCCCATTCTCTGAAATCCTTGGTGTCCCACTGGTTTTATTCCATATTGTCCAACAGGGCTGTCTCTCAGCAGCCTTCCCCTCTCTGCTCTGAGCAGTGTCTTCATTCTGGATAATCTCCAGGGCTCATGAAACACCAAAGGCCAAAGCCTGGCTTTAGTGAAGTGGGACCTTTGCCACAGACTTCAAAGGCATCAGGATTTATCCCTAAGAAAATAAATTTACCACTTAAGCAAGCAGCTCTTCTCCAGCTTCCAATTTCTACGTGTATTTTTAGGTTCTCCCTCAGAGGCAGACAGGGCTGTCTCTGCTAGAGATGCTGCATGCTCTAGGAGTTATTTATTTGGTAGCTGCTCTGCAAAGACCTGAGGATGTTTCCATGCTCAGAGGATGCTGCTGCTGCTGCTGTTTGCAATCCCAATGCCTCGTTAGCAACAGCATCCAGGAGTGCTGAAGGGAAAAAAGCACAACCCAAACACTGCTCTCCCTCAAAAGCCGCTAAGGTGGAGCCAAACTCTGGTGCCCACGCAGAATCCCAATAAAGCATCCTCCTGCAGGACACACATGTGAACTTTCCAGCACCAGGTCCAGGCACAGAGCTCAGGGCTCCTCCTGTGCACCCAGCCCATCTCCTCTCCTCTCCTCTCCTCATCCTGCTGTTGTCCTGGGCTGTTGGGTCACATCTCCTGGGATACGGGATGTCATCAACCAATGTGAAATGCAAGGTAATTCTGACTTCCTGAAGCAGCTCCAAGTTTAGCAGAGGATTTTTTCCCCTTCAAACTTTTTCCTCTGTGGATTTTTCCATCAAAACACATTATTTAAAAAGAACATTCACTTAGAGCTGCCTGATCCCAGGTGCCTCAAAGCTAATTGCAACATTACTGTAGCAACATTTGAGCAACTGGGAAAAACTCTTCTATCAGACTCTGTGCATGAAGTGAGACACACAAAGATTCCTGAACAACCACATGATCACCTCTGAAAAAGGGGAAAAAAATTATTGTTCTCCTTCCCCTCTCTTTCTTTCCCTCCCCCTTTCACCACACAAAAAGCTGTACAAGAAAAAGAAGCCAAAAGGCAGGAGAGGAATAACTTGCAGCTTCCCAGACTCCAACAGCCAAGATGCGATGCCCACAGCTAAAACTGGGTTGAATAAGTGCAGCAGTTCCAAAAGTTACTGCCCAGACCTTTAGTCAGCACACAACAAATGAACTCACCTCACAATCTTTTGGATTTGTAACACTTATGGAAAGATCATCCTCTGTACTCCCTGATTTTCCAGCATACAGGAAGACTCCTAATCCTTAGAGTAACAGCCAGAGTGTTTTCAAAATCCCACAGCATTGGCTGAATTTCACCCTCACATTGCCCTGTGAACAAGTTCTTACTGCTGCTGAGTCTCATGTTTGAAAATCCTGGGTGATAACACAGCCCCAAGTCACCCATGTTTTCTTGCAGCCTGTACTTCCCTGGAAGGTTTTGTTTTCTGGCACCCAGAAGGAAATGCTCTCTCTCACTGTGTGGAAACCAGGCAAGTTTTTCAAAATTCTTTTATCACAGAGAAAGTATCTCAGAGGGGAGCTATCAACTACACCAAGGTAAGCACAATGAGAGTGAAATGAAAGAGTTTGCTTTACGTTGATGGTAACAAAAGACACAGCCCCATCCCATAATTATCTTAGGAGTAAAATGATGGATAGAGGTGAATCTAAGCAGCATATTATAATCTACTTGAAAAGCAAGATGCCAAGACACAGTATTTGTTCTGCCTCTTTATGAGCTGACATAAAACTTGCTCTGAAAACTGCTTGACTAAGTAATTCAGCCAGATGTTCACCTCCTTTGCATGGAGGCAGAATTTGGAAAATATTACATTTTTCAAAATTGCTGATGGCAGGGATCTATTCCCTCCCTCCTGTAAAAAGTGGTCCATGGGCTGGCTGACAGCTGAGTGCTGACCAAATTTTTATTTTTCCTTCATGTTTTAGAGACTGAGAGGAGAGCCCTGGAGCCTGCTAGTCCACTTAGTGTTGTCTGCTGACAGCAGGGGAAGCTGTTCTCTTCCAGCAAATACCCATGTAAAGCATCCATGTGGGAAAGGTGTTGCTATTTTGAGAGGAGAAGGCTCCTTTTCAAACAGATATTGCAGAGATGCTTAGCACCCACTATCAACTGGTAAAGATTAATATTTTTTTTTTGTGTTTTTGTTGCCTTTCAAGTTTTAATCTCTTTTGTAGGGTCATTGGTTATTGTACCTCAGCCTAGTCCTGCTCCTGGCAGCACCAGGGAGGTGATGCCTGGAGAAGGGGTGTGAGGACAGGCTGAAGGTGTCACTCCCCTATAGAATATTCCCTTACAGCACAGAGACTGAACCAGGTGTAGCCATTTTATTGTCAATCAACCCTGCAGGATTTTCTGCCCTTAAATTTGCTCTTATCTTTAGAACTCACATTATTTCAGTATGTGACATCCCCTGTGCTGGCAGAGGTGCCTGGGGTGCACCAAAGTCACGGAAAAATCTGCCAGAGACATTTAATTTCATAAACTCCCAGTCTCAAGGGGCAGTTTCTAAGAGCAGCTAAGTCCTGGCAAGTGCAGGTGGATGCCAGTGACATTTTAGACACAAAGTGCTTCACTCCCACCAGTTCCACCAGACAGACAGGCTCTGAAAATCCTGTGGGACATGTAATCACCTGTACAAAACCTGGTTCTTTTGCCAGCTCTTAACTGCACTATCTATATCATGTGTACTGAAACCATCAGCAATAAATGCATCTGGGCTCAGACATTGATTGTTCAGTTATAATACTACACTGGTACCAAAGCACTTGGCTTTTACTTTTGTTGAAAGAGGAGAGGAAAAATAAAAAAGTGTAGTTTACCTTCAGAATTTCCCTGTGTGAATCCCAGGAACCAAGTAAAACACAATATTGTCCAGAGAAAGCAGAATCCCCTGAAAATGGAAGAGAAGAAAAAAAATAATGCATTTCTACAACAACAGTAACAAACCCAAAATTCCATTGTTAAAGGTCTTCTCCTTGATCCCAAGTCCGGCAAAGGCTGTGACAGTGCCAGCATGACTCCAGGAAGTAGATCCAGGCTGAGACCTTATTTTTCTGTTTCAAAGCCATCCAAATCCCACTGAACTTAATGGAAAGGTTTCCCAGGGGAATTAGGAGCCTTGAACAAGGAGCAGCCCTGTGTTTTGAGAGGCAGGGCCATCACTGCTGGGTCTTTGCTGCTGCTGCTGCTCTTTGGCACTCAGCCCACCCAGGACAGACCACCAGAAATGCAGGGGAATGGAGAAACCATTCCAAGCTGGGAGGCCCAAAAGCCCTGCCAGGAGTGCACATTCAGGGCTGTGGGGACACGGGGAGGAAATGGGCTGGCACTCAGTGCCCTGTCACCTCAGCAAACACCCCCTGGGGCCCCCTGCTTTACTGTGTGCTTAACAATGTCCTAAGCATGAAAAACCCTGCATGGGTCTGTTCCTCATTTTACACCCAGCTGCAAAGGTGGGGGCAGCTTCTCACCACTCAGCACCCTGTGCTGAGCCACTGAGAGCCTTCTCACAAGCCTGGCATGGCAGGAAAGTTTAGAAAATGGGAGATCCACAGACTTCCAACCCTGTGCTCCCACAGACCCTTCCATGCCTGAGA
Organism: Molothrus aeneus; assembly: GCF_037042795.1. Taxonomy (NCBI): domain Eukaryota; kingdom Metazoa; phylum Chordata; class Aves; order Passeriformes; family Icteridae; genus Molothrus; species Molothrus aeneus. Next base: position 5,348,165 of record NC_089664.1, on the reverse strand, counting down.
GGGAATTTGACAAACCTCTCTGTTAGCTCAGCTTTAAGCCTTCAAGTGCCATTGAAAACAGCAGCTCAGGGGAAAAAACTTTTACCAGAAAGGTAACTAAACCCCCCCTTTCCCCCATCAGCTTCCTTGATTTGTAGCCAGCTAAGGAACATGGGAAACTCCTTGGTTAGGCTCACTAAAAGCTGTCAGTGGAAAGTTTGAAGATTGAATTCCCTCATCTTCTAGAGAGGATATTTAACAGCTTCATCAGCAGAGGCTGCTGGAAGAACAGACAGAAATGTAAACTACAGAAAGTGCTCAGGCAGGAGGCAGCAGTGTGGGACATCCACAGGTTGGTTGTCACCTCAGCCCAGCCAGTGTGAGCACTGGACTGTGCAAAGCCAGGCCAAAGTGCTCCTCTCTCCACCCACATCTGATGCACAAGTCATGAATCAAACCACTCTTCTCCTGCCATCAAGCCTCAGCTTCAGCCCAAGAAATCATCCTGAGACAATGTATTACCCTGGCCAATCCTCACCCAGTGCAGCAGACCCTTCCCAGAGCTAAAACAAAGCCACAGTGATTTACATCAGTGGGGAAACCTGGCCTTGAAAGTAAAAATCCATCCAGGAATCCAGCCACTAACTAATATTTTAAGGCTTAAAGAGATAAAATCCTGGACTGGTCCCACATAAACTGGGAAAGAAATGAGCTGAAGCAATCCATGCCCTCCTTTGCTGTTTCCATCACCCTGACACCAGGCTGCACATTTCAGGAGCTCTGGGAGTGCTTTAGTTTATGGAAGAACGGCCAGGAATAGCCCAATCCTGGTGTTCTTTTGCCATGTCCTACAACCAGCCATATCCTAGCCAGGAGACCCTCACCATGCTGCAGAGATCTCCAGCTGGGGAGCCCGGGCTCTTTTCTGACAGCTCCATCCCTTGGGATGCTGTTGGCATGGAGACACTGCTGAGCCCAAGGAGAGCTGCTGCCCCAGCACCTCTGGGGAGTGGAGGAAGGGAAGCAGAACAGGATGATTCTTCATGGCCACCTCTGCCAGTATTTATTTTTTTTTTTGGCATGAGAGAGGCTAAAATCCACTTCACAAGACAACCTGAATGTCTGTGCTCATCCCCAGCAGAGTTTAAGATGTGGACACAATTCCATGGAGCAAAGATCTGACTGGGTGTCACCAGCTTGACTGCCTGAAGAGAGCACAGGAGGGCAGGGAAGGGGATCAGCAGCAGCAGCACTCCCAGGTGTTGAGAATCTGTGATCTGGTGAGGATCAATTTGTGCAACCACTGCCACTCACAACACTCTGAAGCCCACTTTTTGTTCTTATTGAGGGGTACCTTCACAAACCAAGCTCCCTGTTGATTGGCACAATGAGGAGAACAGGTCTTGGGGGAAAATCCAGCACGTAATTTCATTCCAGTGACACTCCTGGGCTGCAAAGGAGACGAGTGCACAGTGTGGGATCCAGCTGGCCCCAGCCCCGCTCCTGGACCCCTCACATGGCCAACACCGTCAGAGCTGAGAGCGGGGCCGGGTGCCAAAACACTGCAGAAAAACACTTTGGCAAAATTCACCAACTTAATGGAAAAAGCAAAAGCAGCTTCCAAATGGCAGCTGTGTGAGTGATGGGGCTGTTAATTATCCCAGGGTTTTTAATGCAGGCTCTTTTTCCGTTACAGCTCTGCAGCCACAGAGCTGCACAAGCAGCTCGAGTAGCAAGAGTAAAGAAGATTTTTCTCCTTATATAGAGCTATCAAACCCACCTTGCCTTTATCTCAGCTTCCTCTCATGAGCAGTCATTTCCACTCTATCAAGAGACACCACTAAAGGCGTTTATTTCTTTTATTCACAGGCACTGTGAGTACCACAATGAGGATCCCGGAGAAGAGAATGCTCAAGAGAGAATTTAGAGCACCTTCCAGTGCCTAAAGGGGCTCCAAGAGAGGTGGAGAGTGACTTAGGACAGAGGCATGGAGGGACAGAACAAAGAGAAAGGCTTTAAACTGAAGAAGGGCAGATTTAGAATTGCCATTAGGAAGAAATACCCTGTGAGGGTGGTGAGACACAGGCTGGCCAGAGCAGCTGTGGCTGCCCCATCACTGGCAGTGTCCAAGGCCAGGCTGGACAGGGCTTGGAGCAGTCTGGGACAGTGGAAATGTCCCTGCCCATGGCAGGGGATGGAATGAGATGAATTTTCATGGTCCTTTCCAACCCAAAGCACTGCTGCAGCCCCTGGGTGTAGAGGTGCCCCAGAGCACACATGATGTAAGCTCACATGAGCCTTTAAAGTTTTCCAATGCAGACACCAACTCCCTTTATAGCAAACTGAAGTTACTGACTGACTACAGCTTAGTTTTACTTCCCTACTTTTGGCAAAGTCCTGTGGATCAGTCCACGGGAGCTGCCCAGTGCCAGGAGTCCAAGGAAAAGCACAACTGAGAGGGACAGAGAAGCACAAACCCCCTCATTCCCTTCTGACCACACAAGTGCTGGGATGGAGCCCTGCACTGAATTAAGGACAGCAGGAGCACAACAGCCTTCAGGGTAAACTCGGTCACAAATTATCCTCGAGGAAGTGACAATTTGACAAAGCTGAGGCAACCTGTAAAATAATTGTGATCAGCTAATTCAACACTGTTTCTGGAACTGGTTTGGAACAATTTCAGCTTTTTTTTAATGAAAGGTTTGCCCTGACTTAAAATAAGAAGTCCAAATGATTTTGACATCTTGTTTGTTTAGATGACGGATTGAAGATGAAGGAAATATTTCAAGGGCCCATGGCAGCATTTAATTTTTATTTTGTTTTCTCCCTCATTTACAGCGGGGAAATGGCTTTGAAATTGCAAACGTTACTGCAAGGTGGAAAAACAATTCCCCCACCACTTTTCTCCACTCAGGTGTATATTCTTCCTGTTCAAAAGACCACAAAGCCAGCTGGAGGCTGAAAATTGCTTTTCAAGAAAAGCAAACCTGCATTTCTAGCTGTAGATCAGACTGTATCTTAAAAAGGAGAAAATGCATGTGTGGCTTAAGATGCTTTGCACATGACTGGAGGTGATATTCTGTAAGTTTTGACAAACAGGAAGCAAATCACAACCTATAAACTGAGGCTCAGAGTTGTACTGTGCATCGATTCCATCCCAGCTTTTTGGGGTAGAAATCTTATTTTGTACCAGCAACCTCCTCTGTGGAGCTTCTGGGGCTTCTGGAAATGATGGTATTTCTCCACTCCCCCTCAATTTCTGGCAAGAGCAATGGAAGCACACAACTACGTGGATGTCCCCATATTGACCCTGCTCAGTCCTTTGTTGGACCTCTCCTGCAGTATAAATGAGGTATTGACTTACACCTCCAGGCAAAGATTTTGTACACAGGCACTGCTGCAAACCCCAGCTTGATAAGAGCAAAGTTTCTGAAACATCTGAAATAGTATTACTTTTCAATCCCCATTCAGCAGCTACATTTTTAAGGAAAAGTATTGAGCAGGCAAAGAGATATGGCCCCTAGAAATCCATTCTTCAGGTCATTTAAAAATACTAAAAAACCAGAGTGGTCTAGAAAATGTCACTATTAAGTAAGTAAGGAAAAATGAAATCCCTATCCCTGGAAGTGTTCAAGGCCAGGTTGGATAAGACTTAGACCAACCTGGTCTACAGGAAGGTGTCCCTGCCCATAGCAGGAGAGTTGGATCCATAAATCTTTGCTCATCTGGCACCTACAGCTCCTCTTAGGGCTTCTCCAGGAGGGCCATCCTGACCTGCAGGGCACAGAGGTGGGGATGAGGCACCACCATGGCCAGGGTGACCTCACCCCTTGTCCTCTCAGGGGTTTAGGTTGGCACCAGCAGACAGAGGACTGAAAGGTCCCAAATTGATGGTTCTTGTCCTCCTGAGTGGAGCTGGAGCCTGTGCACTCCCTGCACAGAGCTGTCCCAGAGCTGAGCTGCTCCTGGGGCCAAACCTGCTTCCCCACCTGAGAGATGCCAGACTGATAAGGCTCAAACACCCTGCAGGCAGCTCCCAGCAGCTCTCCACACTGAGGGATCCTTCCTGGGAACCCATCACTCACCTGCCCTTCGCTCCCCATCCCTGTCTGTCTGTCTGTGATATTGGCTTTGCTGCAGTGTGAAGTGACAGCACTCAGTGCTGGCCCTGGCCTTTGTGTTCTCCAGTAACTGGAGCCCTCCACAAACAGAAGTGCTAAGCCTGGTCTGTCATCTAACTCCTTTTTTGTCCTTCCAACAAACACCTTTGCATTCCTTCATTTTGTGAATGGGGTTTGGCAGAGCCATATAGAATTCCCCATAGTTTCCTTTTGCTTCAGTAAAAGCGTCCACCATTTCTACTCATGTCCCCAACAAATTGGCAAAGGAAGGGAAGAGGGAAAGATAAACCCCACAAACCCTGTGTTTGTCCCTGAGCAGAGATTTCCAACAACAATCTCACCACAAACCTGGGCAACCTTCAGTCAGTAGCAGAATCTCCATGAACAGAGATATTAAGCAGGGCAGATTTTAACCCCTCAACCCATTGCAGAAAGGGGATGAAGCTGGAGCTTTATTTTAATAAAGCACACACTCAGAGAGACACATGGAAATGGCAGGAGGGTGGTCCTGGACTATGATGCTCTCTGTCCCTCATGGGACACATCTCCAGGTGCAATTGCCTCCTCTCTACCCCCAAGCAGCCAGCACATACATCATTTGCCACCCTATTGCTGGATTTGTCCAGCAGTGCCATGATCTGTCCCCAGACCACCTGGATCCATGTCTCCCTGCATCCCTTTCAGGCTGTCACCCATCAGAGGTCTCCAGGAGCATTGAGCCTCCTCCATGGCCAGCAAGGGGCACTGGGGCTGAAGGGCCAAAGTCACACAAGCACAATGGAACAGCACCTGGACATGTGCTCCATGTGCAGTGCAATGCAAACCCTCCCCTGAGTTTTGGAGGGGCCTGTGCTCACTGAAAATCACCCAGAGGGCCACTCTAAGCTTGAAGAGCCTGTACAACTTTGTGTTCTCGTGCTTTTACAAACTTTGGCAGCTCAAGTCTTCCAGCACACTCTGCCACTGCCACTCCTCTCCTGGGGAGCCAGCCCTGCCACTGTCACCTGCAGGTCTCCTATGGGGCCACCAGGAGCTGCCACCAGCCCTGCTCCAGAGGCAGCTGCAGGAGTGCTGGAACAAGAGAAACCCCCAGTGCCACACGGGGATCACTCCCATCACCAGCTGTCCCCAGGCAGCAAGGGTGGCCTGGTGACCCCAGGGACAAGCAAGCCACGGGCTCAGGGCACTGTCCCCAGGAGCGGTGACCTCAAGGGGACCCTGGAGCCGTGGGATGCACGGCGCTCTGCCAAGGGAATCAAGCCCAGCACCGAAATTCCCTCCGGGAGAGGATGCGAAGGGCAGCAAGCGACCTCTGCTGAGGAGGGACCGGAGCAGCACACGGCGGGGACAGGCCAGGGAGCAGCCGGGACAAAGGCGCTGGTTCCGAGGCACCGGGACACAGCACAGGCGCATTGCCCGGGGCACTGCACGGCTCAAACCCACGGCAGGGCTGTGCCAGCCGCGCACACCCTGGGGCACACCGGGAGCTGCTCTGGCCGCTCCCGGGTCCGAACGGCGCTCGCACGGCTCCGATCTGTGCCCGGGCAGGACCCGGCACCCGGGCAGCGTCTCGCTGTCCCCGTGGGTAGCGTGGTGCCCTGTCAGAGGCTGTGCTGGTGCCGAGTGTCGCTGCGGAGCGCAGCCCGTCCCCTCGCTGTGTGTGACACGCTGCTCCTGCTCGGTCAGAGGAACCTTTCTCTGCCTGCTCCCCCCTTGGGGCTGCTCCCTTTCTGACGCCAGCCACCCTTGCACGGTCCCAGGCGGTTCTCCCAGACCATGCCCAGCACGACAAAGGTGTAAATGCGAGATGCTGCAGTTACCAGACACGCCACAGCCACATCCACGCCAAAATAAATAAATAAATAACTAAATAATTTAAAAAATTCCAAACAAAACCCCCGCACCGTCAGAACCCTAAAGCGCCGAGATTCAGCCCTTGCGAGTATATAAACACACAGAAAACCGGTCAAGGAGAGCAGCTGCAGCCCCCGGGAAGGGCTCCGGGCTCTCCGTGTGGCTCCACACACAGACTGAGCCTCCAAAGGGAGCTGCCCGCTCGCCCACCCCCGGCTCCGGAACGGGGCGGCAGCAGGGTGACCCCGGCCCTGGAGGGGGGCTGCCCCCAAACCCCCCGGCCCCGATCCCCCTCTTTCCCCCATCTCCCAGCCCAGCCGGGCACAGGGATCCTGTACACAACTTTTTCAAACTGCCAGGCAGAAGAATCCCAGCCTTTCCAAGGGAGTGTCGGTAAATCATCAGTACATCCGACAACGCAGCCAGCGGGATTAACCCTTTGCGGGATCCCAGGAAAATAACAACAACGGCAACAAAACCGCCACCAACAACGCGTTTAACAATGAAAACAGTAAAATCTGGCCCCGGCTGTGGCAGAAGGGGGACGGGCAGGGTGTGCGCCGGGATCTTTCCATGCACGGATGGAGAGGGAGCAGCGTTTTGTGTGTGCCGAGCACATGAAGAGCACCGTGCCTCAGCCCCCCGGGCTCTCTCGGCTCCCGCAGCAGCACGCAGGTCCCCGTGTCCCAAAGGACAGGGTGGCAGCAGCATCCCCAGGATGCTCCCGGGAGGGGCTGGGACCCCCCCGTGCAGGCAGGGCTGCGAGGGGCAGCGGATCCGCTCCTGCATCTGCCTGGGGGCTGCAGCGGCCTCGCGGAGCAGCCCCGGGGCTGGGAGCCGCTGTCCCTGTGCTGGGTTTGGGGGGGCCGGGGGGCTCCTCCTGCCCATCCCCGCACAGCGCAGCCCCATTTCCCCGTGTCCCGCTCCGCAGCGTGGCCTCCCTGCCCGCAGCCCCGTTCTCCCCTCCAGAGCGGGAGTTTTCACATCATCCCCTGGCACAGGAATGTCTTCCCCCAGCCCGTTCCCAAATCCCTGCGGCTCCCCGGCACCCCCAGCCCGCCCGGGATTCCCTTCTCAGCGCCGGGAGTAGCGGAGTTTGTACTCACCCCCTGCCTGCCGCTGTAGCTCTGAGTCTGGAGACCGGCTCTGATTCCGGCTCCATCACGTTTAGTGCATTGTCTCTTTCGGGCAATTTTTGCGGCAATCCATCAGAAATCGGGGGATAAGGCGGTTTGTGGGTACATCCTTCCCAGGAGCTCGGCTCTCTGCCTCGCTAAGGGGTTCGGCTGGGTCACAGACACCCCTGGCCCGGACGGCTCACTCCTTCCTCCTTCTCTTCTGGGTCCTTTTGCTTACACAGATCTTTTAATCCCATTTAACTCCCTCTCGGCAGACTGCAATTACCTTGGAAAAAGGAGAGAGAACACAAAGTACACTCTAGGAAGCCAGGCTGGCCCATGGTCGCTGGATTTCTTGCCTTTTTTTTTTCCTCTCCTTATAAATAGTGCAATTTCTGTGATCTCTGATTCCCAAAGTCCGTGATTTCAAGTGTTTTCTCTTAGCTGTTACATTTTTTGTTGTTGGTTGGTTGGTGGTTGTAATTATTATTTTTATTTGCAATGCAGATGTGCCTCCCACCCCCCAAGGATCTCTCCTCTGGACTTAGAGAGAAGAGGAAAAGGCAGATTTTGAGAAATGAAAATTATTTAAGGATGTCCTTACTGCCTCTCTCTGCTGCCCTCCTCTGTAATAGTGAAGCATTTACGAGAAATTATACAAAATAAATAAATAATTTGGGGAAAAAAAAAAAGCAGAAGAAGAAGAAGAAAGAAAGAAAGAAAAAAAGAAACTCTTTTGGCCAGAACTGCAGGGAAAGAATTGAAGACCCTGTCCAGGCTCCAGGGAGGGAAGCACAGGCCCTTCTGCTGATGGAAATTGCAGCCCCCTGCACTCACCTGTCCAGGAGCCCCAAACTGGCCTGGACCCACCTTATAAAGTACCTGCCATGGCTTTTCCCTCGGGATCAGCGCTTGGTGCAGGCGAGCACCAAGCTGGGAGCCTCTGGATGGGACTCAGCCTTGGAGGAGAAAAGTCCCCCATGGCCCTGTTGTCCTCCTTGAGCTGCTCTGCTTCCCCAGGGCATCCCCAGAGCCCCTCTCATCCCAGCCCCGAGGGAGGGAATCTGCATCCCTGAGGGCAGGAACGGGGCGCTGAATTTCCCTATGCGAGCTCCACCAGAACGAGCTGGATCCTAAATCCTCTTGGCCAGCTCTGGCAGGAGAGGGGACTTCCACATGTGGATAAAACCTTCATCCCTGCTTCCCCTCTTCATCCAAAGTCCCACCCTGGAGCCACCGGCAGGTCCCTGAGGCAGGTGAGGGCAGCGGTGCCACCTCCTGCCTGCACCCCTGGGTGTCCCTGCAGCCCTGGGTGCCCCTGCACCCCTGGGTGTTCCTGCACCCCTGGGTGTCCCTGCAGCCCTGGGTGCCCCTGCAGCCCTGGGTGTCCCTGCACCCCTGGGTGCCCCTGCAGCCCTGGGTGTCCCTGCACCCCTGGGTGCCCCTGCAGCCCTGGGTGCCCCTGCCCTGCTCCCTCCCCTGCCAGCCCCTCTGCCTCGGGCACTTACTCTGCAGCGAGCTGAGAGGCTGAGCAGCATCTCCGTGCAACCCCATGGCCCTGGGCATTCATTGTCCCAGCAGCTCACGGCAATTGCTACTTCTTTAAAAATAATAATAACAGCTAAAAATAAAAAAAAATTAAAAAAAAAAGAGAAAAAAAAAAAAAACAAACCCAACACTGAAACAAAGCCCCTTCCTCCCTCCTTCCCCCTCAAGGTGTCTCCTGCGCTGCCAGCCCGGCAGAGGCGGCCGGGGTGAGGGGCCCGGGGCCAGCCGGGGATCTCTGGGGTCCCCCCAGGTTCAGCAGATAATCCTTCCCCGGGGCTGGCGCGTCCCCCTCGGGCCGGGGCTGCACTCGTGGGTCATGGATGCTGCAGGGATCCAGGAGAGAAGGGCGGTGGGGAGCGGGCGCTGGGAGGAGGGACATGGATGTGAGAGAGGTGGGAGCTCTGAGGCTGCCCTTGTCCTTTTAAATAGCTGCAGCCCGGGGACTCCGGGCTGGCGGGGGTGCCCCAGGTATCCGGTTTCAGCAAACAGCAGCTAATGAGCAGAGATCCAGCCTCCGAGGGGCAGGATCAGCGCTGCCGCCGGGCAGGGGGGCACCCCGGGCACCCCAGCAGCAGGCGAGGGGAGCGCTGAGGGGCAGGGGCTGCAGGGCAGGGCTGGGGACAGGGTAAGGGGTGAGGGACAGAGCTGAAGGGGCTACAGGACCCCCAGGACAAGGGGACAGGGCTGCAGGGTTAAGGGATGGGGCTGCAGGGTAAAGGGATGGGGCTTCAGGGCAAGGGTGACAGGGCTGAAGGGGCTACAGGATCCCCAGGGCAAGGGGATGAGGCTACAGGGTGAGGGGACTGGGCTGAAGGGGTTACAGGATCCCCAGGGCAAGGGGACAGGGCTGCAGGGCAAAGGGACAGGGCTGCAGGAGCTTCAGGATCCCCAGGGCAAGGGGACAGGCTGCAGGGTAAGGGGACACGGCTGCAGGGCACAGGGCAGGTCCTGCGAGGTGCTGAGCACCCAGCACAGACCCCAGACCCCAGCGTGGCTCTGCCATCAAGGCTGAGCCACCCCAGGGGCTCCCTCCACAAAGGGGCTCTGTGTCTTACTGCATTATCTATCCCCTGAGATGGGGAAGGGCTGAAGCACCCCACAGCTGGGCATGGGCACTGAACTTACCCACTCCCCATGAGAATACACAAAAATTACACAAAATTACACAGGCACAAGCAGCACCCCACATCCACCCACCTGAACTCGAGGCTAGAGGAGAGTGATGTTACATCACGTTCAGACCAGAAAATTCAAGGACCCACTGGCCTGACTCAGCAATGCAGGCTTTACTCAAAATCCTGACCTCAGAGCATGGCCAGAAGTTGAGGTTTCCCCCATAAATCAGATCTCCTCTATGACATCTTCTGCTACCATGCATGCCAAGGGCTTCTCTCCCTTAATGCATATATTTGGTTTCATTGTGCTTGCTTGCTGGAGCTGTGGTTTTCCATCTCCCATTTTCTATAGGCAGAAGATTTTATTCGTACTTTTGCTCTGAAGCATCTGCATTTTCCTTCCTTTCTCGCTGTAGCAGATGAAGTTTTAAGTAGAGACAGCAAAAAAAATTTGAAACCGGCAGTGTTGGGACTGGGGCTAACTAACAGCCTCACAGTTCCTCTGTCCTCCACAAAACCTTCTCAGAAGGGTGCAGCTAAGTTACACATCCTTGTCAGAAATTCCTATTCACAGAAAAATGTGTCTCCAACCCCTCTGGAAGCCCAGGAACTCAGATGACCCAAACAGTCCAGCTTTGAGGACTGTGACTTTAGGGACAACAGGCAGTGACACAGCTTGTCAGAAACACCATAAAATCTCTATTTTTTCTTAGCTATTTTTTTCCCCCAGCTGTTCTTTCCATGTTTCTCAGTCACACATTCCTCACTGAGAAACATATTCTAGGCATGCTGAAGTGTTTAAGATAAAGCTTTAATCAATTAAAAAAACCTCCAACTCCACATAATTGTAGGTTAATCCCTCTCCTGCTTATTTCTTCCTTTTCTCTCATCTGAATGCAGCAAATATTTAGTAAACTCCCTTCCCCTCAAACAAAACCAAACCCCACCCTACTTGAAAGGAACAAGGCCTGGCTTTTCAGAGAGAGGGACAAAAAGGAAAATGATGTGTTGCATCTTTTTGCAAAGATTTATCCAAAGTGGATGTGCATGGGTAGTGGGAAAAGACTGATGATGCTTCAGGTCCACAGCATCTCACCAAGGACCACCACAAAACTCACTGTGAGCCTCATCCTCAAATCCTCTGCCCATATTTGCTCCCATGAACATTTTCAAACCAAACACATGCCTAAAAGCTTTGCTAGCACGAAGACATAAATGTATCCCAGCAGTAGGAAAAAGGGAATTACTTTAAAACAAAAGGAAACCCAACATTGCTGAAGCCAAGACTTGTGCCAAATGAATTCAGGTTCAAAAATTAGACCTCATTCTTCAAAAAGAGAAAAGCCACAACATATGATCTGAATAGAAATATATTTAGCAGATTTATTTTTCTTCCCTTCCAAATTTAAATAGAAGCCATTTTAAAACACTAAATAAACTGAAGTAAAAGAGCACAGCAGTGAAATGAGAAAAAGGAAAAAAAAAAAAAAAGGAATGGGAATTGAATAGATTAATTAGCCAAAAAATAAAAAGTACAGGGGAGGAGGAAATGCCACCACACATGGGGGACAGGGAACAGAACACTTGCTTTTGATGAAACACACTCTCTCCAAAAAACCAGCATGTCATTACAGCCTGAATAAATACAGCATCTTAAATATTCCCCCCAATTTAGCCACTTGCCAGAAGAACCAGTACCCACCTCTCCTCAGGAGCTGCAGCTTGCTTGAGCACCAAGGCTCTCATTAATATAATTTTGTCTCTTTGCTCCTCTCAGAAAAGCGAGCGTGGAGGCAGCTGGGAGCCAGGGCAGGCGGTGTCCCAGTGCCCTGTGTGACACACAGAGCCTAGCTCCACGGGACAGAGAATCCCAGCCTAACCTGGCCCTACCAGCCCTCTTTGGCTTGGCCTGGAGGACAAGCTGAATTACACTGCGGGCATTTGCACCTCTGCCCAAATCCAAAAAGTGCCCTGGATCACTCACTGCCCCCAGAACTCACAAGGAATTACAGGGATGTATTTGGATATATTTAGATAAATACTCCATTCAGGTTTCAAAACCGTGGCATAACCAGGCAGAAGTGAAAACCGCGGCACCGGAAAAACTTGTGGGAGGGATCAAACAAACAGGCGAAGGAAAGGTGGGATAAAGAGCCTTTCACTCCCTGCTGGGCTGGGGATCCGCACCCAGCCTGGAGCAGGAGTGTCTAAACTTGGTGCCTGGCTAAGAGCGGCTGGAGCAAAGGCAGCAGGGTGATGGTGCCAGCCGGGGTGGGAGAGCTCTGCAGGGAGAGCAGGGCTGCGGGCACACCTGGCAGGGACAGGGCATTCACCAGGCACGGGAGAGGGGCTCATCCCAGCCCAGACACGGGCACGGCACCCCGGGCACAGCACCCGGCAGGGGCACAGCATCCCCGGGCACAGCATCCCCGGCAGGGCACAGCACCCCGGGCACAGCACCCCGGGCACAGCATCCCCGGGCACAGCACCCCGGGCACAGCACCCCGGCAAGGCACAGCACCCCGGGCACAGCACCCCGGCAAGGCACAGCAGGGCTCATCCCAGCCTGCACACGGGCACAGCACCCAGCAGGGTACAGCAGGGCACAGCACCCCGGCAAGGCACAGCACCCCGGGCACAGCACCCCGGGCACAGCATCCCCGGGCACAGCACCCCGGGCACAGCACCCCGGGCACAGCATCCCCGTCAGGGCACAGCACCCCGGGCACAGCATCCGCAGGGCACAGCATCCCCGGCAGGGCACAGCACCCCAGGAAGGCACAGCACCCCGGCAGGGACACAGCAGGGCTAATCCCATCCCAGACACAGGCACAGCACCCCTGGCAGGGGCACAGCACCCCGGGAAGGCACAGAACCCCTGGCAGGGGCACAGCAGGGCTGATCCCAGCCACACACGGGCACAGCACCCAGCAGGGTACAGCAGGGCACAGCATCCTGGGCACAGCAGCCCTGGCACAGCATCCCGGGCACAGCATCCCGGGCACAGCAGCCCTGGCACAGCAGCCCTGGCAGGGCCGGGCAGTGCCCAGGAACGAGCCCTGCTGACTCAGCACCCGCGCTGCAGCATCAGCAGCCTCGGCAGGCAGAGCCCCCGGGCTGGGGCTGATCCCTGCCTGCCGGGCTGGCACGGAACTGTTTCTGCCCAAGAGGCCGTTTCTGTCCCTTTGTCCCCCCATATCTGGCTGCAGTGCTCTCTCAGGTATGTAATTCCCTGAGTAGGATTTCCTAATCCTGACATGAGTTTTCTATTCAGATAACATGGCACTTTTCACATCCGTGGGCTCTACTCAAATGACTGGCACTAGTTCAAGCCTTGGATTAAAGCCTTCCCTACCCTGCAGGGACCTGACTATGAGCAGAAACCTGCTCAAGAGCTTCATTTGCCTGCTGAGAAGTCTCACCATCCATGGCAGTCAAGATCTGAAGAAGGCAGAAGCTGGCCCAGCTGGGATCTGGTCAATGGATGCTCCTAATTTGGTCTCTCTGGCCTCAGCCATCAGTGCAAGCCAGGAGGTTTCTGCAGAGGAGCAGAGCATGCAGCACTCCTGGTTTTAGGGTTTGCTGTTTGACAGCTATTCATGATCCAAAAGCTGCTGTGGGTTGTGTTTCTCGTTCCCAGTGCACTGTGGAAGGTATTAATTATAGAGGAGACACACAGAAAGCTTGAAAATCATGTATGTAAGAGAATTGCTGCCCAGTGTTATCCCCCCCCTCTCCTCAGCCCTCCTGACAAAGCCATTCCTGTCCTGTGCCACCGGCTGCCGGTGACACGTTTGAACTCCTGCAGCCTTTTGATGTAAAATGTTTTAAATTCTTTTTGGGAACACTAAAGGCTTTTGTGTCCTGGCCGGTGCTGTGGGGATGCCACGTGTGGCAGAGACTGATCTTTCTGTGCTTTCCAAGTGCACCATGTCACACGGGGCTGCCCGGCCAGCCGAGAGGTGGGAATGGCTGTTAATCATTAAATGGAGCCCTTCTCCATGGGAATGAAAGGGAACACAATGCAGCCAAACCCACCCTTCCCATGGAAAGGCTGCCTGCTGATTACAGCTCTGTCCTACCCTGCCATGGAGGTGTCTGGGGAGCTGCAGTTTCACAGGATGGCTGGGAGGTGATTTTTCAGCTGATGGCAGCAGCAGCAGCGTTGGGCTGATAGGTCAGCCCCGACAGGGTAATGCATCACCAGGCTTTGACAGGCAGATATTACAGCTCCTAAACCCTGACTGCCTTTAAGGTATTAGGGAAAGACTGCCTGGTTTTGTGAACATCCCTTCATTTCTCTGTTTGTCCATGTGCTCTCTCTCTGGTTTGGGACCTATTCAGTCACTGGTGCTGGTGGAAAACACAGGAGAATCAACACCACCAGCCAGTTTAGAGCTGTGTTCTCCAGCCTAACCACCAGCCCAGGGCCTGTGGCACAGTGTGGTGATCCTATATATGAACAGAAGAATACCAAGACCTGTTTCCCCCTTTTACCATGGAGGGGAAAAAATAATTGACCATGAAATGCCCTGTGGGCTGCTGCACAGGAGAGCAGCTCTCCCTGCCTGGGGTTTGCTGGTTAAGTGCAGAAATGCATCAGCAAGCACAAAGCACTTTTCCCACCAGTGTGCAAAGGAGTTTGTTCATGCCATGGGCCCATGGAGATGTTGAGAGCTGTCCTGGATGAGTGCAGGTAACACGAGCTCCCTAAAGACACAGCCTTTCTGTTCTTCATGAAACAGAACCACCCTGAGAGTGCCTTCCCCCTCAGCAAAGGAGTCACACCAGCACATTAAAGTGCCTGCTGATCTCAATAATTCCCTGCACATTAAGGACAAAAGGACAACTGCCACTGTGGCTGCTGCTGCTATGACAGCAATTTACCATGGCAGGGAGCACAGAGCAGTGTGTCGTGTTTCAGCCTGAATTCTGCAGGTCACACAACTCTTATGATTTTAGGCAGCAGTGCCCAGTCCTGGTGTGGTCTGCCAGAGTTCTGATATCCCAGTGACACTGGTGCAGGTGTGGCTCAGTGCCTGTGCCACAGCCCTGCACCCACAACACACAACTGATGCAGGAGAGATGAACCTGACCTGCTCTGAACCCTCTGGACAAGGATTTGGGAGCTGCAGGCAGCAAACATGGGAAGGTACAGGCTGTGGAGTCACTCCAGGTCCTTCTGGAGCAGGGATGCTGTTTGCTCTGAAGAAGAGGAACAAGCCTGAGGGTGAGAACACAGTGCTGGTGGCAGCTGGAGCTCATGTGCACACCCAGGCAGCCTCAAGGCAGAGTTCAAAGGGAGATGGAAATCAGTACAAGATCTTGGCCCTGTGTGCTACAGCCCAAGTGCCTGGGACAAAGGTTTTGTGCAAGACAGAAACTAAGCCTGAGTCAGATTCTGAGTAGTTTCAGTGGGAAAGGGAGAGGAAAAAGAGCTTAGAAAACATCAAAGCAAATGTTGGTCATAACACAACGTAGGGTAATACTATTTAAATCCAAAAGGTAGTTTTTCTACTGTCTAAGCAAGATATATTCCTTGTTTCCCACTGCTATGGGAAGATAATTCTGTGTCCTGTTTCTGGGCAGGCCTGTGGGAGCAGTTCAGGGAAATCAGACCTGCAGGAGGAAGCTGAAGTGGAATTGATAAGCCCAGGCAAAGTGAAGGAAGGGTGAGACTAGACAGATTTGAGATGAGAATTTCTTAGGCTCCACCCTGCACTGGGCTCACTAATGACAACAGAGGAGCTCCTTCAGCAGTGACAAGGATAAGGCAGCCCTTGCAAAGTACACACGGATATATTAAGCTAAAGCCTGTACTCTGCTACATCCTGAGGTATCAACACCAAAAGGCAACTGCAATTTGGTTTGTGTAATCAGAGTAATTTTAAGATATGACCCAGCCATGTCCAGGAATTGCTGAACCCAGTCTGAGCCGCAGCACTGCTACACCAGCACTTCCCTGCGCAGGGTGTTGAGCTATTTCTGTGAGGAGCTGCTCTGATGAGAGGCGCTGAGGCTGCACAGAGGGGTCTGTCTGTCTGTCTGTCCCTTCCTTGGAGGGTGTTTGGTGCTGGGTCCTGGGGCAGGGCCAGGCAGCTCTGCCCTGCCCCACCTTGCTGAGGCTCACACACTAACCCAGACCCCAGCAGGGCTCAGGTTTGCCTTTCACACCTGCAGGGTGACCTGGAGCAACTCAAACCCCTGCTTTTGTGCCGTTATTTTCCTGTCTCTAAAGTGAAGCTTGTGATACAGATCACCTTATGTGTAAAGGGGTGTAAGACCCCCAGACACCAAGCGCTGCCAGTGGCTGTCAGTGCTGCACTGTGCAGCTGGCAGCAGCCCCTCGAGCAGGAGCAAGTGTAAATCTGTTTCCCAACCAGTTCTACATTCAGCACAACCTGCCATCCTCCAGATGCACAGTTCATTAGAGACTGCTTGGGTTTATCTGGCTGTAAAGGCCTGTGTAAAAAAAAAAAAAAAAAAAAAAAAAAAAGGCTCTGCTGATTAAACATGCAATTCAAATCCTGGAGCAGAGCAGACAGTTCCTGGTGCTTTATCTGCACTGACTGAAATGCAATCTGTGCCACTTAGAGCAGAACAATGCTGGATTTCTTCATACTTCACTCAAATTGTTAACACATAAAGCAGAAGCACAGCCCATTTCCACAGAGAAGGTCTCTTCTGACACACTCAGTGTGTTAACCCAGGGTATACAAATCTGCTTCAAAGCTAATAGGCTTTTTTTCCTTCCTGCAAACACACTTCTCCACATCTGCACACTCTCACTCTCTCTACTTCAACAGCAATAGTATTTGGTAAAGCTCTCCAAACAGGACCCACTGCAGAAAGGCTGTATTTACTGATGTTTGGGTAAGAACTAATAAGAGACCTGGTTGTGTCTCTGTTCTTAAAAAAAAAAAAAAAATCAAGTCAATAAGTCAATATTTATACACCCACTGGTGAAATAAATCCTGCCCTCCTCAAGTAGAGGGAAATAAAATGAAGTGATTGAACCAGGGTTTCATGGAAGAGGACTTTGTTTCCTTATTTGTTTTCAGAGTTTGGGATATGTTTGGGATTAAAAAAAATTATTGTAATTTGAATGCAATTGTACTATACAGAGCCCATCAGAGCAGCTTCACAGTGGGACCTGTCACTGAGGAGCAAAACAAAGGGGGTGCAGGGAGGTGATCCTTAAATGTCCAACCCCAGACCATTCTATGAGTCTGTGATTCTGTGATATTTCAGAAATGTAGCCAAGTCCTCATTTGCAGCATCCAGTGGCATCACTGTAGAGGAGCCTTTGTACAGACCAGATCAGGACATTTTTATTCCCATTTCCCATTCTCCCAGAATCTGTGGGATTGAAGAGCCTTGTCACCAGCCAGAGTTAGCTCAGGGTCAAGCTCTACACTCCAAAAACCAAGTAAAAAAATGCTGTTTACTCTCCAATTTCTTAGAAAACAGTCAAAACCCTCTTCACATGGAACTTCTTATTTGTGTGCCATCAGCAAACCTTTCCACTGGCAAACTCAGCACAGGTAAACAAAGTTTATATTTTATCAGTGTAATCTCCCTTCAGAGCCAGCCTGGACACCTGCCCTACTGCTGTTATATTGCTTTTCTCTGATTTTCTTCATTGTGAGCTAAAATTAAGCTATTTCTTGTTTAGCTTAAAAAGGGCAACTTTCAATCTCATTTTACTGCTCAGTGTATCTTGAGATGCTCCTCTTTGAACAGCTCTGACTCTTTTCCCATCAAACACCACATTTAGCACACAAACTCACTGCAAAACTTGCATTAATCAGCAGAATGGGATAAATGAGACTATTTATATTTCCCATCTCCAAAAGCCTTGAATAAGCAACAACGTTCTGCTGATTTTCTTGCCAGTGGCTGTGCCCCAGGCAGGGAGCAGGTTCAGTATTTGCACCTGACCCCTCGTTTTTAAAAGGCCAGCAGTCATTAACTGATGTGGGAAACGAGGCTCTCCCCTCTGCCTTCCTCAAGACAACATCCCAAACAGCCATCACAAAACCCCCTCACTCTGATGTCCCCTAAAGTGCCTTTCATCACATCCCAAAAGCACTTTGCAACACTGCTGTTGATGATCCTTGAGTCATCACCCCCCCCAAGCAGCTTTCCTCAATTCCCAGCTGGATGTACAGAGAGCTGCAGGTACAGAAAGGGTTAATTCTGAACGAGGGCGTTCTCTGGGAGCTGCATTCACCACCCCAACTCCAGAAAGTGAAACCAGACCGTTTGTGATGGTCCCATTCCCATCCCAGGGGGAAGCAAAGCAAGGAGGGCCCAGGAATCCCTGCCCTTGACCACTGGGAGCTACTGGAAAGCTCTCCTGTCCTGTGCACACATCCAGCAAAGGGACCTTGTGCAGAAAATAAAGTTTCTCTGTATCCTTCACCCCTTCATCCTCAGCTGGCTTTTACCTTTTTTTTTTTTTTTTCCTGACATGCAATTATTAAACAACAGGAACAAACTAGCTTCTGGGT
This sequence comes from Molothrus aeneus, assembly GCF_037042795.1. NCBI lineage: Eukaryota > Metazoa > Chordata > Aves > Passeriformes > Icteridae > Molothrus > Molothrus aeneus. Next base: position 5,329,917 of record NC_089664.1, on the reverse strand, counting down.
AAAACTTCCCCCAAAGTAGTTGAAAGACAGCAAGAAATGCCAAGATTTCTATTTCCCTCCTTCTTTAAAGGGGAAATAACATTAAATTTAAATATTTGTAAATGCCTCTGATTAGCATTTTATTTTATAGCTTTGATTTAAAAAATTATTTCTATTTTTCAGCCCAACAAAGACCCCCTTTCCCTGAAGCAATGCTAGGAGGGGACTCTGCTGAAAATTATAGATTCCAGAGTTTGCAAGAGAACCACAAAGGCTTAATTATAGTTATTGACATTCCAAACACCCACTGAAGGCCTAATCTTCCCTTGGCCAGAAATAACCACAAAAAATGAAGGTAGAAAAGTAACATCAAACCACCTCAAGAGCTGGGTACTGCAGTGGGGACAGAGAGAGGTCCTGGTCCCCTCCTGCAGGGGACACTGATGGGGCTGGTTTCCTTAGGGAGATTTATCCCCCATAAATCAGGGCTGCACAAGGTACCCCCTTCTCTAAGAAAGGACCTGGAGGAGCTCCTGTCTCTGCTGTGGGATTCAATCCCTGTATTCTACATTTCTAATGCATTTGTGCTGCTCCCAGACCACACGGGTGCACCCCATCCCCCTGGGCACCTGTGGCAAAGGGAGGAAGGCTTTTCAGAGAGAGGTGTGACACTCCTTGGAATTAGAAACTCCTTGGAATTAGCAAATGCCTTAGCTGCTGTCCCCCATCCCTCCTGTCCCAGGCTGTGCTGGCAGATCCCCAAGGAAGGGTGCAGCAGACTCCACACCCCAGCAGCTGCAGCCACATCAAAGGCTGAGGCCTACAGAGATGCTAAAAGGGTTAGAAAAGGTGCAGCATCTCTGGGGTGATCCCAGGGAGCCTCCTGAGCATCGTTCCCTCTGAGGGCTCCTGGATGTGCCCCCGTGGTGAGCTGAGCACACTGAGAGCAGGGCCCTGGTGATTTAGGGGCTGCGCTGCTCACACAGAGCCCCCTCAAACCCACAGCACGAGCTTGTGACAGCCTGGCAAAGGCAGGAGGACCTGGGTCATGGTCACAGGCAGAGACTGAGCAGAGCTTGGGAGACAAAGCACAGCCCCCTGCAAGAACCCAGCCTGTCAGAACCCAGGCAATTCCTCTGGCTGCCCTGCAGGACTGGAGCCCCTGCCCAGGGGGCTCAGAGACCCTGGCACAGAGCCCAAGACCCCTGTGCCTTTGATTTAGCCCTTGGCAAAAACAATTACCAACCTTAGATGAAGAATTACAAGCCATGAAAGTTTAAGTAGAATGATAGTGAATTTATCACAGGGTGAAAAATAGATTTTTGGGGTTTTTAGAATGGGGGTTCAGGGGGCAAGATGGAGGAATCTGGGCATGTCCAGCCTTTCTCCTTCTTCTTGGCCTCCATCTTCTGCTGTGATGGTGGCACTTTGGGATTGGTTTAGAGTAGAAGCTCACTGTCTAACACAGGTGATAGGTATTGGAAAGTAATTGTAAACATTGTATATGTAGTTTTTAGTATAAAAAGATAACAACACTGCCCTGGGGGCAGGCAGAATGCCTCTGTCTGTCCTGCTGAATGAACCTTGGCTGGGCAGGAGAAAAAATTTTATAGATAAGGAACAGTAAAAAACCTTGAGAGTGAGAACTGAAGAGCCCTGACTCTTTCTTCAAGTGCCAGGCTGGGAAAAGAGACTTTCCAACACACCTCGGGAAAAGAGACTTTCTAACACATCTGGGGTCACTCTGACCAGCTGAAGCCCCAGCCCAGCCCAGCTCCTCTTCCACTGCCCCAGCAGGGCCAGTCCCTGCTGCTGTCCCACCAAGGCCAGGCTGTTTGCTCAGGGGATGGGGAGGTTTCTCCCCTGGGCTGCCTTTGCCCCAGGGCACTGCTCCCCATCCCCTCACCACCAGCACTGCAAAGAACAACGGGCTCCACCACAATGCCCCACTCACACCAGAGCAAGGGGGTTCATGCAAAACCCCCGGGGAAGCCTGAGGAGCTGTGGGAATAAAGTGCTGACTGCAGGAAGGTGTTTCACACCCAGACCCTGCCCCTCTCCACGGGGCTGTGGGGATCAGAAAGGCCAAGGGAAGATGGAGAGACCAAGGCTGGGTGCACTCCATGGGCTGTGTGGGGCAGGAGGGTCATGGCAATGAGGAAAGCGAGTCCAGGAAGGCTTAAATTCCCTCCCCTTGTGTTTTTTCCATCAAGAGACGCTGCCTTTGCCCCGGCTCTGGACAGCAGGGCTGTACCTGCAGCTCAGGGCACTGCCCCCAGCCAGCAGCCAGTGGGATTCCATCCCTGCTCCTGTCACCAGCCTGGATGGGAGCAGCTCCCCAGCCCCCCACAGGGCAGACAAAAAGCTTTTGTGACAGGGGAAGGTCGGAATTAACCCTTTTCTGACCTGCAGGGCATGTGCACCCAGGAGATTTGTCACTCAGCATCGTGGCCCTGTGCCCATCCCGTGCCCTCCCTGACCCTCTGAGGCACAGGTGGCATCTGCAGCCCCAGACACAACCAAGAGGCTGATGGAAAACTTCTGAGGGAAGGACACTGGGAAGCAGAGACCATCCCAGGAGAAGTGTGGTACCAACACAGATCCCACGGTTACAGCAAATGCTTGGTGCTCCCATTCACAAGAGTGATCAAATAAATCTCCTTAAATCTAGAAGAGAGAAAGTAAATGGAGTAAAAGCTAAAATTGAGCAGGCTGGTTATGGAAAACAGCAGTATTATACTTATTTGTTTCTCCTCTCCTGTGCACCAGCTTTTGTCCACTGAATAGCTACAGAATTCACTGGCATTATTCCTAATTTTACAATGATTTGGAAGAAGAGGAGACAAAGGCAAGCAAACAAAGCTAATTGCCTTCAGTGTTTTGTTTATCTGGGTTTTGTTCAGCCAAACAAAGAGGACGTTCAGGTCCAAGCTGACTGTGGAGCCACAGATCTCTTTTGCTTGGCTGGTCTGTTTCAAAACACAGTTTGCAATTTTGGCATCCAGCATCTTCAGCAACCACCACTTGACGCTACTTTCTTATCTCCAGCTGGTCACTATAGAAACTCTGGTCACTCCAGCCACCATTACTACAGATTAATCAACCTTGCAAAGCCCCTCCAAAAAAGCAGGAAGTCCTCCATGAGCCAACCCCTTGGTCATAAAAAGAACAAAGCCAGCAGGAGATTAATCACTGGATGCTATTTCCAATGCAAGAATCCTAGCAGGACAAGTCCCAATTTTAATAACAAAGCTATGCATTGTCACCCATCCATACCAGCAGCCTTTTGTTCTTGGAGCCAGGGAAGAACATGCTGAGCACAAATGTAAATAATATGGCAAGGAGAGCACGCTGCTGGCAGCACCCCCCAGAACAGGGGCTGCAGGAACCACAACCAACCAGTTCTGCCAGCTCTGCTTGCCCTCCCTGCATCTCACATTTCCCAGCAGGATTTCCAGGCATCAGGCAGAGGAGAAAGGCAAGGGAGAGGAGTCTGGGAAGGCAAATCCAGCCTGCTGTGGTTGCTGCAGTTGTTTGAACACAGATGTGCCCAGAACTGAGGTCTCCTGTTCCTCCAAGGCCCTAAGGGAGGCTCTGACCAAAGATCCCCAGTGTTAAATGTGCTGGTGAGAAACAGTCCCAGGGGTCCCCACAGGTCTGCAAAGGCTGCAGGTGGGACCTGAGCGCCTTCAAGGAGCTGCACAGAAGAAAAAGGAGATTCCTAACAGTGTCACCTGTCCCAAAGTTCCAAAGCCAGCAGGATGCAGGGTTTGGGAACAGCCTGTGGTGATCAGAGCATCAACAGCTCAGTTTAGTCCTTGCATTTTCTCAACCAGGGTGCAGGATCTGTTCTCTGTTAGTAATTCCTAGCTGTGTGCAAGAATAGAGGTTTCCTAGAGCTGGGGAATGTGTGTAACATTTTCTCATTCAGAGGAAAAAAAGGTTTTGGCAATAATTTCTATTTCTAGAAGGAAAAATTAAAAAGTCAAGTTTGAGAGCCTTGCTGTGCTCACTGCCTTGAACACCTTCTTCAAAATGATTTAATGCTTCAAGTTACATTGGGATCTTGGCAACAATTTGTAAAAGTTGGGCTCCTGGAGGCTTTTCTGTTTCTAGAGTACCACAGGCTGCCCTGTGACATGAAATGAAGGGTGAATTTGGATGAGCCTTTTGCAGTGTCCAGGACAGACAAGGAGAAGGAGCCTGACCTGCTCAAGGCTTGTTGCTCAGTAACCAGAGCTGCTACAGTGCTGAGTCTACAGGAATTTGCCATTAATCCTTCCACCTCAACTATAAAATGATGCTTTAAAAAAAAATTAATTAATATGATTATTTTTGTGTTTGCAGATGCTGTTCTCAGAGTGGGCTCACAAGGAGCACAGGAAGGTGAGAAACAAGGAGAAGCCAATGCAAACAGTTTGGGAGGGACCCTCTGGAAATCAGGCAGGGTTCAAAGCTTTCTCTTTCAAGTGGCCTCGACTCTCCTCACATCAGGAAGGGAGCACAGAGGAACTGGGTCACTCAATCAGGGAAAAGTCAAACAAGCAAAGCTCAGCTGAAACCCCCAAGGCTGGCACGTCACGATCCCATTTCCAAGGGGGGAGTTCCTGCTAAACTTGATTGAAACGTGAGCAAGATGGGCTTTAAATAAACCAAGGGGGTGGAACACATTAAACCCTGCCCAACTTGATTTTAAATATTGAGGAAAATGAGAAAGAAAAATTAAGTGCAAGGCATTGGATCACCAGACCCCATTTTGCTTTGGGATGGAAGCCAGGAGGGGAAAGGGGAGCAGCAGCCCACTCTAAAGTCATGTTGAACTCAGACCTGCATTTGGCAAAGGGATTTAGGGTCCTTGGTCAGTTGTAAGGCCCTTAAACCCCAGCTTTCAGTAACAGAGTGGAAATTAAACTCTTATTCTCAGTTTGTAAACACAGACAGAGGCAGACAAATGTCAAAGACTTCAAAAATAATTGGGTCAAGATGCTTCCACTTTTGTAACTCTACTTGTATCCCAGAGAAAAACCCCCTGTTTCCAAAAGCACTCCTCATGTGCACCCAGAAATTATCCTATTGATAGCAAAGGGTTTCCTACACCAAAAATTAATAATTAGATACACTAAGATGTTACCCATCTTCTCTATTTATCCCTTCCTTTTTCCTTCTGCCTGTACAACATTGATAAAATGATGCTCAGTGTTTGTCAGTCAATCTCACAGTCTGAGATTCCTCCTTTTTCTCTCACAGGCACAAAAGCACAAGCTCAGGTCACTGTCATTTCCAAGATTGTTGCCAAGGTGATGCTCTCTTCCCTCCTGACAAATCACCCCCAACACAATTGGATGCTCTCCTGGTTTGACTGGTGTGAGTGGGGAGGGGGCACCACAAGAGAAACTGCCTTGAAAATGCCTTGGCTGGGTTTGGAACATCCCTGCTCCTGCAGAATTTCTACATTAGATTAAATATCACCCAAAAATGCTTAAAATGACTGTTATTTAAATAGTATCAAAAGAAACATTCTGATTTCTTTAATTCCTGAAGAGAGGTGAAGGTGATCAGGGGTAGGAAAATAGCAGCAGAAATACTGAAATTAAAACTGACTTAATAGAAAGCAATATAATGTAAAGCTCTAGAATTTAGCCTTGATTCCATTCTCTTTGAATCACTGAACAAAACTTGCTTTCTCCACTCCTGAGAATTCCCTAGAATGGGGAAAATCCCAGTGAGATTAGAGTAGGTGTAAACTAGCCACTGTCTAGTACAATTTACTGCCTTTCATGATTCTCACAACTGAACAAATACAAAGGAGAGAACAGTTCTTGCCTCCAACATAATACAACATTGTGGTGAAAAAGTCTCAGACCTCCTTTAGATCTGGCTTAACATTTTGGTTTAGCCTTGATCTGTTTTTTTTTCCTCCCTCCTTTTAGCCAGGGGACAAACCCAAACTCTGGAATGAAAGAGATTTTCACACAGAACAGCAAATCCAGCTGAATTTCCCACAATTTTTGCCTCCTGCTGCCAGCCTGTGGTGCTCCTGCTGAACCCCCTGTGCTGGATGTGCTCTGGGTGTCTGACAAACGCAGCCAAACCCAAACACAGCCCTGCCTAAAGGAGCTGCATTTCCATCTTCTCCATTCTGGGACTGCCCCAGGGGTCACCTCAGACCCTCAGGGGCTCTCACTGTCTGCATTTCAGCCTCACACTCCCCAGGTGTTCCCTCAGCTGCAGGAGCTGAAGATTCTTCCTGGTCAGAGCATCTCAGAGCAGGCACTGGCAGGGATTTATCAGAGCTCAGAGATCCCATGGCAGGAGACATTCACAATGGGTTTGGGAGGCTCAAAACAGACCTTGCACCTTCCTCCTGGACTTGCAGTAGCTGTGGTTGCTTTAACAGATGCCTCTTCCTCACTTCTGCATCATTGTGTTAACCTTTTTCACATTTCTTACATCTTTCCCCCACATCCTTTGAATTGCAACAGATTTATTTATTTTTGATCATGTTTTTATATCACAGACACCAACAGAAATTATTAATTTCCTTAGGACATGTGTGCATACAGCAAAGTATATTCCCACTATATTGCACCAAAAGAAGCCTCAGCTTTTCCAAGCTCCTTCCATTATTCCACACTTTATAGAGACAACTCCAAGCACCCAACTGGGACCTCTTTGTGCTCAACCTGGACAAATGCAGAGAAAATGTTCCCAGCACTCAAAACCCCAAAAGTGAAATTTGGAGAGAAAGGAAGGAAAGGAGGGAAAGGAGGAAAAGGAGGGAAAGGAGCCCTGAGGGGACACCAACCCCAGCTCCTCACATAAGCCTCACCTTTCACATCCCACCTCACTTCCCTTCCTTATGGATGGAGCAACCTTAGGAGCAGCCAAAGGCTTGGAGCAGCTGAGCAAGCCCTGCACAGCAGGTTTTCAGTGCACTGAGCACTAAAAGAAACGCTCATTACAGCCTCTTCAGGCCATCACATCACAGGGATTATTCCCTGTTTCACATCAGCATGGCAGGCTTTGCACACATCAGCCATGTGCTGAAGGGAAAAAGTTCCCACAAATCTGCTTTTGTATTTTTGGAAAGGGCCTGACAGGACTATCAGCTTCTATCTTTGTCCCACTCTCCTGGGGAAAACCTCATTCACATCGAGCAGAATATTTGAAGGACACCAAGAAGAAAACAAAATCACTAAAATATAAAGACAGAATTCATTCCAGCATCACAGAAGTTCTGGTGCTGGGGACAGCAGGGATGCCACAAAGGCACAGACACTCACTGGACCTTCTGCAGAGCTTGTGATGGAGCTCGTGGCTTCCCCACAGGTTCACTGATTGTGGAGGAAAGCACAGAGCTCATCCATGGCTCCTGGCCCTGTGCACATTCCTCCCTCCCTGCTCCAAATTAGGGAGTTTCTGCTCACTCAGCAGAAATTAGACTGGTTTGCTTTAAAAAAAAAAAAAATTAAAAAAAAAAAGGCAATTATTAACCTCTGCTTTTGCTTCTTGTGTGCCAGGTGAGAACAAGAGCAGAAAGCAGAGAGGTAGAGTTGGAAAGTAGGGGAACTTCCAGGCATCCAGCTGCCACTGCTAGCAAAGGGGTGAGCTGTAAAATCTCTGTGGAGCTCCAGGTTCCTCTGCAAGCTTCTTAAGAAAATCACTAGAAAGCTTCACTCTCATCCCAGAAATCTAATTCCATCCTTAAACTGCAAAAACATGAACCTGTCTTTAATTATAAAGGACTGCCTCTTGTTAGCAGTTGGTCCTAAACTTGCCATGAACTAGAGAGGATTAAAACATTGTCTGGAGGAAAAACTAAGAAAAAAAAAGGCATAATGCCCCAAAGGATTATTTGATGGTCTTATCTTAATATTTCATTACTTTAGCAGACTTGAGTTCAGTCTTCAGACACAGGGAAGTGTTTTAGGATTCCTCCTCTATTCCCTATGAAAGCAAACTGGAAGCGGGACTGTCACTTTGCCAGGACCCGATTTTCTGCCTTTTCTCCCATCACCACGCCAGAGACAGCCCGGGCCCTGCTGGGGACAAGGGGACACCAGAGGGACACAGAGGCTGCCAGGTCCTCCCGGATAATGAAAGCTTTAGCCATGGGTGCCCCCTTGTGCCTCGCTGAGTAACTCAGCACAGCGAGGGACTCAAACAGAACCCTCGAGTGGTTTGGGTTAGAAAGGACCTTAAAGAAGGAAAAGGACCCATTCAGAAGGAAAACTGAATTTCCAGGGGGTTGGACTTCATGAGCAAGGCCAGGTTGGACAGGGCTCGGAGCACCCTGGTCCAGTGGAAGGTGTCCCTGCCCAGGGCTGCAGGATGAGGATCCTCATCCATGGATCTGGAGGAGTTTTAAGGATGAGGATCCTCATCCATGGATCTGGAGGAGTTTTAAGGATGAGGATCCTCATCCATGGATCTGGAGGAGTTTTAAGGATGAGGATCCTCATCCATGGATCTGGAGGAGTTTTAAGGATGAGGATCCTCATCCATGGATCTGGAGGAGTTTTAAGGATGAGGATCCTCATCCATGGATCTGGAGGAGTTTTAAGGTCCTCCCAGCCCAAGCCACTCCACAATTTTGTGCTCCAGCTGCTCCCTGGCTGCTGCACACGCTGGGGTGGGGATGAGCCGTGTCCACCCTCAGCCAGAGGCAGGAGCACACGAAGGCTTTGCCTTTCCACCCCTCTCTCAGCAGCATCCTTCAAGCTCTCTGGCATTTTGGCACAAGTAGAGATGGATTTTTCCTCTCCCAGTGCTTGGCAGCTCATTGCTGGGGGCTGTTTGTCTGTGCCCTGCTGTTCCTGCTGCACAGGGCCAGGCCTGTCCCTCCCCATCTGCCCTGCCCTGGATCTCAGGCAGGGGCAGGGTCACTCTGAACCTCTGAGTCCAACAACAGCCACTTCACTGCTGAGCCTCAACCAATACTGCAATGGGCCTCACGTTCCAGCTTTTGATCCGAATGCCTTCAGAGCAGCACATCTTCAGATACTGCCTCTGGCATTCCAAAATAAGCAGAAAGAACAAGATAACCTTTGTGAGGCTTCTCTCCCTACAATCTATAGCTGAATCTACACAACCTCATTTTAGTTGGGCTGGTACATGAGAATTGAGCAAAGCTGGGGATGTGAAATGGCTCCCAGCCTCTCAATTTGATTATTATCTTTTTGGGAAGGCATGGCAGTTTCTTCATCTTTAAGGAGATGAATGGATATTTTGTCTCTGGAACCCCCCCCACAGTGTACAGATTCAACATTTGAAGTCCAAGCTAATTTTAGTTGTGAGCAATTACACAAGTCAAAGGTTCTGGCTTTGGGACTTCAAAGAATACAAAAAATATATAATTTTTTATAATATTTAAATATAATATAAATATATCTTATATAAAATATAAGATATTATATAACATTGTATAATATAATAATAATATATAATTATATAATTTTTATAATATAGAAATATTTTATTTATTTATAGAAATAAATAAAGTAAAAAATATATAAGCACTCTAAACCCCACAAAACTATTCTGATGTTTGAATCCCTCAGTACAGATGTCATGGAATTTTAGGTTGTTTTTATAATTTATTCAATATTAACCACATAGGCTTATTTTAAGCTATTGCTAAAAAAAAATAGTATTTTTCAAGAGTCACCTACAAAGATTAACTCTGTTGAATACAAATGTTAAAATGTAGTTATTTCTCTCTCATTGCCAAAGTTACTGCATCTTTACATGGCTTTGGATGCTTTAAGACTTGGCAGAACCTGACCAGGCTTCATTGCTTTGGTGCAGAAGGTGCAATTAGAAATTTTGGGATTCTAGTTTCAAGATCCTATCAGTCAATACCACCATCCCTTCAGAAATGTGGAGATGCCAATGATAAAGATCCCCAGTGGTTTGTGGCAGAGCCACGCTGTTCTTGTAGCCAGCACCAGTGCTGAGAACAGACAATGGTACTCTGGTACTCTGGCTACCACAAAGGCCCAAGTATTTAATGTTGAACCAAATCTTTCTGATCAGTTTTCAAAGTTCCTTTCAGAAAAAAAAATGAAATGGGAAAAGGTAATGCTTCAGTATTCAAAGGCTGTGCTGTGGAAAATGTCCTGGGTTTGCTTCAGCTTTTCCTTCTCCAGCTGAAAAGCACTCAGAGTTGGGCACGATTCACAAATACCTTTGGTTGACCTAAAGGGAACAGCTTTTAGCATGTACATAATTCATCTAGGACTCCTTGCCCAGCTCTGAAATGACACATCTCCAGGGTGAATTTCACAGTGCAGGTGGACAAGCAGCACCTGTGGGGGTTATTTACTGCCCACACAAGACTCTGGACCTGCATCATCCAGAGCAGGATCATGTCCCTGGTGCTTTGGCCTCAGCTGGGGGTCAATTCACCCAGAATTCACATTTATTTGCATCTCTCCTGTTTGGTGAGGACATCAAAGCCACTCAATAAATCCACAAAAGAGCAAACCACTTTCTGATATTTGCTCTTGCTCCCCAGAAGAGCAACATCAGCTCAGGGGCATCAAAGGGGTGACAGCATTGTTCACCCATGAACAGCTGAGTACTCGGAAGCAATTTCAGAGATGTACACATGGATCTCTGGTCCTCATTAAAATTAATGAAAGGTTTGTATTCAAATGCCAGTGCTCCCTCAGAAACCTCACTCATTATGGCTCAGAAGTTGCCTCTGTCATACAAAACCTCTCAGGATGATTTACAAAGTTGTACATGAGTTCGTTGTATTTCAAGTCACAATTATTACCTAAGCTGAAATTACATGTTGGGAGTGGGGGAAAGAGGAAGGAAAGGCTTCAGGACAGACAGATGGACAGAGTCACTAAAGGGGAGTGCAGTGTTTTAGGGGCTGAGGCACCAACAGCACGTGGGCTTAGGAAAGCAAAGAGCACAAAACCAGCTGGACTGAGCACAGCAGAGACAGCAGGGACTCCTCAGATCCCAGTGCTCAGATTTTATTTTAAAGTTCACAGAGCCAAAAAGGAAAAGAAACAGCAGCAGGAGTAGTGCAGCCAGCCTCTCTCACACTCAGGCACAGAAAGAGCATCCCCTAAGATTTCTATTAACCTCATATTTTACACGCACACAAGCCCCATTCCTCCCCCTCATATGATCATATTTTCACAGCAATCATTTCTCTGCCTCTGTTGCCAAAAGCTTCTGCTTCTCACCAGGCTCCTGCTCCCAGCAGAGTGGAATGGGAGTGAAATGAATCCTGAGCAGAGTCAGGCTCCAAAGATTGCCATTACCTAATCTTGTACCATTACACAAATGTATTTGCTAGGAATATTCCAAGGTTTTGGGAAAAGGCTGACAACAGTTTGCAGTGTTCCTGTGCCCACCACGAACACTGCCTGTATCCATGGTGGAACCACATTTGCACTCCTACATGGAAAAAACAGGGAATTACAGTGAACCTCAGAAATGTTGAGGAAAAATGCCTTCAAACTCTGAAAAGACTGGTTTATTATGTTATTACAATTCCCTGGAAATTGCTGTGTAGTCATCACTAGAGCATAAAATTTCATCAGAAGCCTCTGTCTGAAACATTCCTGCATATGGATTCCAGGAGAATCTTTGAAAAAAAGCCTCATGTGCCCAGAGAATCAAAACAAACCTCTTGTCCATCTACAGCACCAGGGTGTGCATCTGGCAACACAAAATCTCTTGCTTGTAGCCACCCACTAAATGGATTTTTGATTAGCCATGTTATGTAAAGCAAGCACAAACCTTTAGAGCAAAGCCTGGGCAAAGGGTCAGTCCCAAGGCTCAGCCCAACGTCACCAAATTCCTGCCCTGGCTTTGGGCTGAAGTTCAAGTGAATCTCTAGATGGAGAGATGGGTTTCAGCTTAGAATTGGCAACCCTGCCTGATTTTAGCAAAGGTCTCATGATGTTGGCGTATTGCTTAAAACCCCAGCTCTTGGGATCTTGTGCAAGAAATTTGACTTCTGCTTAAAACCCCCAAAACCTTCCTTTGTATGTAAGTGTCCTGCAGACCTGAGATAATTCCAGAATTATCCTCCAGAAGTCAGAGGAAAGAATGATGCATGACGTATCATTTGAGTGTCCTTGGTTTTGGGAAATGTATTGATGACTTGATTTAAACATCTGGTATTAATAGTGTGTTTCTGGAAGCATTACATGAAAATTTTCTTTCAAAACCCTGACTTTAACTTTGTTTACTTTGAAATTCTGGATATATTAATGCAAAGGAAAATGCAAAAAGAGAGAAAGGGAAATGAAACAGCGGCAAACATTCAAATATTTTTAAAAGCAGAATGAACTATTTCCTCTCTAAAACCAACTGCTGCACTTATTTTGCTGTGGGTTGAGATATTCCTGACTGACCTACAGCCTCTAGAATGTGATAAGTTGAGCAGGACCTTGGAGTAAATCATCTCAAAGTCCTAGTCAATGATCTGCTTTAAAGCTACAGACTGACTCCAAATAATCCCACAAAATCTGCCCCAGCCACCACACCTGAGGCCAATTTATGAACAGTGACCATAATTTAGGGCCCAACAGAGCTGTACCTTTGATCTCTCTGGCTTCTCTAACAGCATTTACTTTCCAGCACTGGTTTTATCTTTCCCTTTTCATCCTCCCCCTCCCTCCTCACACAGTGGCTCTTTCATCTGCTCTCAATAGGTGCTGCTCTACGTAATTAATTGAGTACTTAACAAGTGCACTTTCTAATTAAAGTAAATAAGCCTGTACTTGGAACAGTGGCTCAGTGTTACCCAGCCCTGCTTCCTCAGGAACACGGTGTTATGGGCTCCACCTCCTCAGTGGCAAATTAATCTATTAAAGTAATAGGGCAGAAATAAAAAAAAAATGAAAAAAAAAACCAAAAACCACCAAAAAAGTCTCTTCAATCATCATTTAGAAAAATGGTTCTAAACAAAGCAATTTCCAGCCTCGAGTCTCTGCACTCAATGAGATCAATATTATTTGGCAGAGAATCAGACTTTAGGAAGAGGGAAAACAGAAAGCCATAGATCTCGTTTTCATAGATCTCATTTTCAAACCCAAACTCCCATTTGGTGCTTCCAGTGCTCCTGGATGGATTGGGAGGAGGCTGCAGGAAGATGCCAGGGAACAGAATCACAGTGGGGTATTTCTGTTATCTCCTGTGGTGCCTAAATGTGTCCCAAAATAACACCCAATATTAGGGTTTTCCTCCTTCTTTAGGGTTGCTTCTGTGCCATGAACTCGAGAAGAAATTTATAGGGGTTGTTTGGAAAATTCCCATCTGTCCTCACCCTTGATCTGTATCTGAAATTTTATGTGGGTCTCCACCTCTGCTGTTAAACTCGTGATGAAAGCCTTAATGTACAAATGACTCAAACCAGATGCATTTTAAAGCAAACTGGTTATTAATCCCACCACTTTCCCTGGGTTAAGCAGGGACATTCACTGTCTCCTCCATGGAATGGGTCAGGCTGTGGGAGCATTTGCACAAGCTGTGCTCAGCTGAAGGAGAAGTCTGAAGCAAGAGAGGTCAAATACAGCAGGCAATGTTCTGGCAGGGAGGAAAAAATCACTTTTTCTTCTCCTCATTCCAGTGTAACCAGCAGCAGGAGCTTGGGGATGGTGGTGGCACCCACCTGAAGGCCCCACCTGCAGCAGGAACAGCCCCAGCTGCAATTCCAGCCTGTGAAAACCCAGGCAAAAGGTTGATTTCCAAAACAAATCAAGTTCCTCACCATCTTCTTCTATTACTGAAGACCTTTCTGTAGCAGTAAGGACGAAACCAAAATCCTGAGGATTTCACAGTATTCTATAAATGGTCAAAAGTGCTTCCAAATCAGCATTTGAATTTTTGTCAGTTTGTTTCCACAGATGGGCTGGGAGCAAAACTGTGTTAGTTTAGGCCTTAAGTACCTGAAACACATTAAGTCAAAGGAAAGCTTTGTGTATTTCCCTGGATTTTGGATGAGCCTGCAGGTTTCAATAGCGTGGACAGGAAGAAGTAATAGGAAAGAGGGAATGGAGGTGTATGAGGCAATGAGGAGTGTGAAAAGAACTGCATTTTGCATGAAATTATTCTCTGCTTCTTGTAAGCTCCTGGCTTTGAGCAGTTAGTCCAGAAATAAAGATTTGTTTGTGTTCTTCACAGTGTTGCTCTGTTGTGGAGACCAGACAGAAAGCCAAACAAAATTGTGCTCTTCTCACTGCATTTCCTTCAGCCATAAACACCTTCATTTATGTATATAAAAAAAAAAAAAAAAAAGCAAACAAAAATGCCAGTGAAGTGCAGTTTAAATCTTATTTGGCTCTATGCAAAAATCAGCCAGAGCCCAGGCAGAACAGTTGGGCAGATCCTGGCTACAGACTCTACTCTTTAATATTAATTTTATCTAAAATTCTTGCGTGTTTTGGTTTCATAAAATAAGTAGGTAAAAGAGATCCCTCAAAAATTGGTTGGAGTTTGGATCAGCACAGCTGTCAGAGCTCATTTGTCTGCCAGCCCTTGGTATCACTCTTTCCCCCATGTGCCACATGGCCTGGGCATTGCTAGCAACAGCCATGTGTCCACTAAAATAAAAACCATTTTTAAACTATTCTTCTTTTAAACTATTCATTCTGCTGTGTGGCAGCACAGATGTGCCCACTACAATAAAAATCATTTTTAAACTATTCTTTTTAAGAAATCAGGAATTATTTCCTCTGCCTGAGACTCTTGGTCACACTCAGTTTTCCAAGGGGGAGCTGCTGCTTTTCAGCATCTCCAAAGCCTCAAGTTACCCCTTCAAATAGAAATGCACTTGTCTTTGCTAGAATTAAAGGCAATGGAGAAACAAAAGCTCTGCTCCAGCCTGACACCCTGAGCCACGAGAGGGAGTGAGGGGAGCAGGAGGGATGGAGCAGAGCAGGGAGTAAGTTACACTCAGAGTAGTGCCCCCAAACCCACTGCAGGCAGGACAGGAAAAGCATCATTTCAGCTACATTATGTTATTAATTTGGCTAAAAGCCATCACCTTCTCCAGATTGTACTCAAACAACCATTTCCTACTGAAACAGGCTCTTTTCTGCCCAGCCAAACACTAAAAGCAGTTGGGTTTGGGGATGTGGGGGAGAAAAAGGCCCCCAGGTTTTTTTTCCCAGTTTTTAGGCCTGTGGAAACTTAAGAGAACACACACACAGAAGTGATGGAAGTGCAAAGGGCTGCAGGGTTTGGTGCTTGTTTTTGTTCCCTCCCTTGTTCTCTCCTTCGTGCCTGGCCCTGGCAGGAGCAGCCTCTGCTCCTGGTGCCACCACAGCCCTTGGCACCCTCCTGCAGCTCTGCTGTCCTGAGCTGATCCTTTTATTCCATGGCACTCACCTCAGATGGATTTCAGCTGGCTTGGTGGCCTTGCTATTAAAATAAAAACCCAGGATGAATCACCTCCAGTTTATACATGGAGAGAGTCACAAGCTTGCTGCTCCTGTTAGCCACTGTTTGTCCCACATGCCAAAATATCCACCCTTTTCTGGGCATTTCAGCCACCAGAGCCACCAAAAAAACCCTCTTCTTCAACAGGGTGGGTGTTTTAAAGTTTATTTTAGCCCTTAAAGAAAATAATCCCGACTTCTCCCTGTCAGCTTGCTCCTGAGAGCAGCCTCCTCACACTAATTTTATTATTCATTTCCAAGTTCTACTCCTTTGGAAGTATTTTCTGTTCATTTGATGCTGAAGCAAAAACCCTTGGGTTATTTTTATTCTGTAAACACCAATATTTGCTCTTGCAGTGACCTAAAGAGTAAGGATGCTCTTCAGTGAAAAGGAAGGATGGGAACTCGAGATAGACTTCAGACTGTGCTAAGACCTCCTCACCCAACCCAGCAGAACAGGAGTCTCATTTTGTTGTTTTATTTAAAACCTGTCAAACTCTTTGTGTAAGCCTGATCCTGTTCTCCTGGCACTTATTCCTGCTGCCCCTGAAACTGAGTTTTGTGATTTTATGGGAATATGGCATGGAGGTCTCACTCAACCCTGCCCAAGAGTTTTGTTGTCAGAGCCAGAATTTTCCTGCAAATCCCTCAGTACCAGAAATACAGATTTGTTCTGCTAACAGTGAAGACTGAGCTGGTAGAAGAAAAGAGGATTATCAGTAACATGTCAACAAAGCCACTGCATTAAACTCTGACACCTGGCCAGGACCCAGCAAAGGTGGAAAGGGGGCAGAAGAGGCAGAATAGAGGGAATATGTGAAAGAAATGCTGTGAGCTCAATGCAGGTAACATTCACAGGATCTTTTCCACCACATTAAACTGCTATTGATGCAACTGAAGTGTCAGATCCAGCACACAGACTGACTAGAGCCTGATAGCATCAATACAGGTGTGAAAATCAGATGTATCCCAGGCAAAATGCAGAAAATGCAGTCAGAGGGAGCAGGGTGCAGCCCCAGTTAAACTGTGCAACCCATTGATAGCTTGGAAAGCAATTGGAAAAATCTGTCCATGGGTGTTAAATAAAAATGGCACTATCAAACAAAACAAAACAAAACAACCCAAAAAACAAACAAACAAACAAAAACCCCAAAAAACCAAACTCAAAACAGAAAAAAAACCCAAAAAACAAACCAAACCCAAAACCACCAAAAAACTGAAAAGCCCCCCCAAAAAACCAAACCAAAACACCAACCCCCCCCCCCCAAAAAAACCCCCCCAAAAAACAAAAAAACAAACCCAGGCTGAAGTCACTGAAAAAGCCCAAACGTGTAGGGAAATTCTGTGCTGGTTTTTACCCTCTCACTGGGGACAGGGCCAGATTTTCACCCCGAGCTCCTTCATGCTCAGGGTCTCTGAGCAGGGACAGGCACTGCCTTCACTCCACTTCAGCACTGCTGATTTTTTGAGCAGGATTAAGGCCAATGCACAGCTTTGTGCTCCTGCTCCTGTCTTTGAGAGCAGGGCTTTGCCTGCGGGGGAGTGCAAAGCACAGGGGAATAGAGAGGGAGCAGGGCCAGGTAGGAGCAGAATCATCATAAACAGGGGATTTGCACATCGTCTGTGAGAGCTTTCTGGGCAGGGACCATCCTGCTGGCACAGGGACATGTGTGTGCTCTGATTGTAAGCACACAGGTCTAGAAGTTTTAGTTTTATTTTTTTTTCCACAGGCCTGCACTTGTCTTCTTCTCGTCCAAGCTAACAAGATCTGTCCCTAAAGAATGAAAAATTAAATCTCTTGTTATGTAATGTGAGCACACAGACAAACCCCAAAGCCTGGAAAGGGTTCATAGAGAGTCCAAGAAAGGCACAGGTGCAGGATGCAAAGGAGACAGGAGTGTTACACCTGTTTGGCACCTGAGGAAAGGGAACCTCAGCTCTGCTGCAGCAGGTTAGGAAGCAGATTACTGTCCCCAGGAAAAAACAGGGCTGGGAAGGAACAAACCCCTTGAGCTGTGATCCTCCTGGATCCCAAAACATGTCACTAAATCCTGGGCAAGGAGATTGGGCAGCTCTGTGCTCCCGTCTGGGGACCCATTTTCTCCCAAAAATAAGCAAAAAGCTTCTCAGATTGATTCTCCTCTCCCCAGAGTAAGGATTTAGGCACATCAGGGATTTTAGATGTGAAAAAAGCCTGTAACAAACGCCAAGCTGCTGTCTCTGGCTGCCTTGATATCCCTGCCTCCCAACTGTGCCCTTTCCAAGCAGTTCCCCTGCCTGGTGCAAGCTCTTTTCTTCCAACAAACAACCTTGGGACACTCAAGGAACTGAAGGATTTGAACCCAAACGATTAAACAGCATTTTTAAGGCAGCAAATGAGCCAGCACAGCCATCTCCCATGAGGGAGAAAAAGGGAAAGGGGTGGAATTCAAGGTCTTGCAAGAAGACTGAGCCCATCAGCAGGTGGAGGACTTTTGGACCTGTTTCACACTTTTCCATGGCACAAGAGTTTGGATTTTGGAGTCTGGATTTGTCCCAGTCATCCCCTTTTCCTGCTGCCATACAGCCAAAAGGAGGGTTTGTCCTCTGGTGTCTCTGCACCCCACTGCAGAGCTCAGACCCCAAGGACCAATCTCCTCTTCAAGCAGTAATTTCCCAAGTGCCCTTCCTGGCCTGTTCTTTCTAATCCTCTACTTCTCAGAAACCTTTAAATATATATTTTAAATTCCAACCCGATTCTGGGACTTGGCAGATAAACTATGGGTCCCATAAGAGTTATATTTGCTTTGAAAGCCTTGAATGAAGCCTTTATAAAAAACTTCATTAATATTGCTACCTATATGCCTGCTCCCCACTTCCTGCACAAATCCAAACAGATTCTCCACACAGAAAGACTTTTGAAATTCACATATTTACTTCCCCCAAACAGTGAGAGTGTTACTGAGGAGTTTGTGGTACAGTCAGGCCACATGTGCCTTGTCCTGCTGGAGTTTAAAAAGATGAAGCCTTCTATTCATTGGAGATGAAAAAAGTAGATGCAAGAGGGGAGGACATAAAGCTGGGGAGATTAGGGCTCTGGACTCCTGTGCCCTGGCTCTGTGCCTTTGGCAGAATTTGGCCCATTTTTGCTGTTAAAGAGTCAGTAAAGAGTCATTCCAGCTCATGCAGTACAGTGTGTACAAGGGTGTAAAAGCTGCTTTTGCCAAACTAGTCAAAATTAATAAAGAATTTGTTTCAAAAGTAGCAAAGACTTTTTTTTTGTGTTTTTTTTTGGTTTTTTTTTTTTTTTTTTTGTTTGTTTGTGGCTTTAAAAAAAAAACCCAAACCACAAACACCCCCAAGTCCCCCAAACTATTCTGCTTCATCCATCAAGATCCAACCATTCCCTCAAGGAACTGTGGCCCCCAGACAAATCCTGTTCCCACTTTAGTCAGAGAGTGCAGGACCCCAGCTGAAACAGGGCTGGCAAAACTGGGATGCAGAGTGAAACAATGCCAGAGGGCAACAGGAATGCAGCAGCTCATGGTATTCCTGTTTTTAAAAGCCAGCTTCTTCCAGGTGCATTATCCAAGTTTGGGTAGCAGCAAAGGGCAAGAGGCTGGGTAAAGATGGGCAGGAGCAGAGCAGGCACCTGGGACAGCCCCACTGCTCTCACCCACCACATTTTCAATTTCCATTTTCCCATTCAAGGCCAAAAGACACGTAACTCTTCTTGAAAAGCTACAGCCTACATGCCATGACATGCAAGTAATCCCTCTGAAGACTACTTAAATGTTTAAAATTATTCATGCCTGTAAACAGATCTCAGACCAGGCAGTGGTAGGAGAGGGACTGGGAAATGTTTCAGAGGTTCCCATTCCCTCAGTGTGAGGTGGTCTGTGGGGCTGCAGCCAAGTGTGCACAGACCAAGGACACTCAGCAATTCCAGACCTCCTTGTGGACACCATTAGAGGCAGCAGAACTCAAGGAAGGGACCAAACTGGGCACCAAACCTCCTCCTACACCTCCAAGTGACTTGGTGGTGTCATTTCCTCTGGCCAGGCTTTGACTGATGGCTTTAGAAATTCTCCTTTTAAACAAAATATCCAGATGTTTGAATCCTTGAGCAGGGCTCATTACTGGCCAGGTATCAGAAAAAGGATCACAGACCTGACCTTCAAACAGGACTAAAAGGGGGAGATGCTTTGGGTAGCCCAGTAGGACTTGTTGTCCTTCTTAAAACAAATAGCTTGTTTTAAACTGGGCTTTTAAAATTACAATGCAGCAAGCAAAGGAAAATAAAATAAGAAAGAAAATCCATTTGAACTTCTTCAGTTGGAAATTAGATTTCTGATTAAGGGTTGTGTGACCTTCCCTTCCAAAGGAACACCAGAAAACTCTGAACAAAACATGAAATATCTCACAGGAAGTTGAATCAGTTATTCACAATCCCTCTGCTCCTCCTGAGGCAGCATTCCCAGCCCAAAACATTCTCCCAGCACCACTGCTGGGGGCTCCCATGGCACAAACACAGGGAAGTGCTTTGGGAGCAGACATGGAGCTCTGCTGGGCAACACTGAGAGCACAAAGTGTCACAGAAGAATTGAAATACTCTGGATTGGAGTTTTCCATTAAAAAAAAAAAAAATCCTATTGGAAGGAGAATGTTTTCCAAGCAGCTCTTTTTTAATTATTTGTCAGGGATAGTTACAGCCCACTCCAGTTTGTTTGGCACAAATAATCCAAATCAGAATTGCATCAGATTTTGGCTGCAGGAGGGAGGTATGGGGTGGCTGTTTCAGCTTCAGACTGGGAGAGATTTCTCCCACCCTCTCACATCCCAGGGCTTCAGCCAGGCTGCCCTTCAGCTGAGCAGAGCCTGCTCTGTGCCCAGGACACCTCTGTGCCCAGGGGTGGCACACACTGCAGCTCTGGGCACCTCACCAGAAACCCAGGCAAAGCCCCCTCCATCCCGCACACCTCCTGCCTCTCAGGGACAGTTTTTTCACAGGTGGGGTGGGAAGGTGTTTTCCTGGCACCTGGAAGGCAGTTTGACCCCCTGAGATAGGAAAACCTCAGGATTACTGTGAAATAATTTGGAAATTGCCCTGAAGAACTTTACTTCCATAAAATTCTCTGTCTTAGGGATTACCTTGGAAAGAGCTGAGCACCGCATGGAATTAAAATCCTTCCTGTGGCAGAGATTCCATGAGGAGGAGCCCCTGTATCACAGGACCACCACACCTGCCTGTGCTGTAACCCAACATTTCCAACTGGAAATGTCACATTAAATTGGAACTACTGCAGCTGTGGGTAAGAGTTCATTTTTAATAGGAACCCACTGTGAGGGGAGAGAAAACTCCAGCATTGGCTGGTTCTTTGAAAGGAACAAAGGCCAGCAATATCTCAGCAGAGAGTATGGGAAGGGTAAATATCCATCAGCAGCAAAGCCAAGGATTGTTGTCTAAAAAATCCTTTACAGAACAAAGGAAAGGTTGAAACTTGAAGAAGTTTGAGGCTGTTTGTTTTCTTTTTTCCCTATTTTTAAGGAACAAACATCTGTGGGAAGTATTTATGAGACATATAATGCACCTCACATAGTACCCTAAGGGCCATCTTTAGAGTGGAAATAAAGCTTCTGTAGCAGGAGTTTGTTAACATTGAGACAGGAATCAGATGCAAACACAAAAGCTCACTTGTTTTGTAATGACTTGCTGAGATAAGTGTCCCTTATCAGCAATCCTGTTTTCTTTTGGAAAGGAAGGGGCTCTGTGTGTACAAGCAGGGTTGGAAGTCAATGAAAACAGGAGGCTGGAGAGGTCTGAATGGGTATTTTGTACTGTAATTCTAGCTTGGGGCTGCTTTTTTGGGTGTGGAAATATCAAACACTGACCTCCCACTGACGGCCCTTGGCAGTGGGATAAGTCACTCATTTATTTTTGCTCAGCCACAAAGCTGCTGTGTAACATGGCAAGGTCCTTCCCAGGTTCCACAGGGTGGATGCATCTCCCAGCAAACCCAGCTCCACTCCCAGCCCTCCACAGCCCCTGCTCAAAATATCACCCAGCTCCTGCCCACAGCAGCACTGCCCAGGCAGCTCTTTTAGTTTGGGAAGAAAAAGAAGATTGGTGCAGAAGAAATGTGGGGTCTTGATTGTATTTGCCAGGTCCCCAGATGAAGGCAAGAATGATGAATCTGACTCCATGTTCTCACAAGGCTAATTTATTACTTTATGATACGATAATATATTAAAGAATATTAAACTAAACTATACTAAAGAATACAGAAAGGATACTTACTTAATGCTAAAATATAATAATGAAAACTCCTGACTCTCTCCAGAGTCCCAACACAGCTTGGCCCTGATTGGCCAAAGAGTGAAAACAACTCCCAGCAGAATGCAATGGAACAATCACCTGTGGGTGAACAATCTCCAAACACATTCCACATGTGAGCACAACACAGGAGAAGCAAATGAGATCAGAATTGTTTTCCTTTTCTCTGAGGACTCTCAGCTTCCCAGGAGAAAAACCCTGGGTGAAGGAATTTTTCAGAAAATGTGAATGTGACAGGGCTGTGGTGGTGGAGCTGGGGCCTTTTCTGCTTCTGACCCAGAAACCCAAAATGCACCAGGCTGGGATGAACTGCATGAAAGCATCACACACACAGGAGAAGGGTGGGCAGGAACTTCTCTGTCCAAGTGATCACAACATTCTGTTAAACAGGAGGAAAGGTCTGCAGAGATCATCTCTGATATTTGCTCAGCAGGAAGGTGTCCATGGGCTCTTTTGGCATCCACAAGGAGTTTAACCCTGCCTTGGAGCCACTTTAACACCTGAGAGTGAACTATTACAGACTGATGATAGCTGAATGAAGTGAGAACCTACAGGGAAGTGCTGGGCTCTTCTCTTGAGCACTGCAAACTCAAAAACCTAACATGTGGCATCAAGATTCGGGATAATTAAAGCAGAACCACAGCAGTGGGGAGTTCTGATCAGAAAATGAATAAACTTGGCATCTCTGCTCTCAGGAGAGCATTTCAGACCTTTCTGCTGAATCAGGAGGTTCAACCAAATCAATCAGCAGCTCTCCTGGGACACCACAGCAGCTCTGACACTGCAGAGACCATCACAGCTCCCTCAAGCAGCAGCAAAACTTTGGGATGTGCTGTCACCAGATCACAGGAGGTTTTCCCTCTGCCCACATCAGTTTGTCTCCCAGTAATTGCATTGGCAAATGTGAAATGTGGAGCTGTAGCACAGTCTGGCTGGAAAAGCACGGGATCCATCAGCAGGATGCATCAGCAATCCTGTGCCAGCAGCCCATGGCAGATGAGGCAGAAACTCCCTGGCTCCCAAGCACGTCTTGGGAAACATCTGTTACTGCTCCACTCATTTTAGAAAGAAGCTATTGCCTTGTTTCTTCTTTCTTGCTCCTGATAAGGTCCTTACTGCCTTTGATTCCCCCTACTAAGCTTACAAAATTTTTCTTCCCACCTCCAGCTTTTGAATAAGTTCCCTTACTGATCACCATCCCTTTGCCTTAATGGATAAGGGACTACAAACTGAGATTGGTAAGGACAAACAGGGGTAGTCAGGACATCCAGACATGAGCTTTAGAGTGCACTCCATCACACATCACTTATACTGGGTTTTAAAAGTTTAGTGAGCTATTCCACAGGCACAGGCTGTGCATGGGCACATGCTGCTCTTTGGACACAGGGAGGCTCAAAAGTCTGGATTAAATCAAAGGAAAACAGCCCTGTAAGCATCAGTGTAGCAGTGAACACTGCATTTCCACACTGCTCCACACACACTGAGAGGAAAGGGTGCAGGAAAGAGGAAGCTTTCACTGATGTCTTGTCAGGCAGCAGAAGCCAAGAGACTGAAGGGATGGCTGTGCTGTCATCTCCCACAGCCAAAACACCACAGCTGAGGTTTGAATTTTCATATTTAAGGCTACCCAGCTCAGCCCCATTCTGCCTCCAGAGTGATCCAGGCTGGAACATCCTCAGAGCAATCATGAGGACGTGATTTCTTTGACCTGTGCCAAGTACTGCTGAAAAGCCAGCCTGACACTGTGCTGCATTTTTGCTCCTCCATTTCTAATTCAGACACTAATACCTACACAGACTCTGTTCCATAAACAAGTCTGGAACTAGACAGGGGGGGATCAAGGGATTTTGTGGGATTCAGATGATACAGCCAAGGAATGCTCTGACACCATCCATCAGAGACAAAAATTAAAAAGGCAGGTTCAAGGGAAGACATCCACCAGGAAAGCACTCATGGGCAAAGGAGTGGCTTGAGCTTGAAGCAATTGTCACTTCAAAACCCTTTCCCTGGGTCTGCTGTGGGTTTGGCACTTGGCTTGCCACGAGAAGGTCACTGTGAAGTAATTGGCTGTTGGTGAGCAAATGCCAGCTCCCTGAGATGAGACACTCCAAGTCCAGCAGGAGAAGAGCAGAGCAGCCCAAAGCCCTCGTGATCCAGCCCAGCAGCCACCTGCCACCACAGGGACAGGAGAGGCTCTGAGACCAAAGCGGGGAGGGCTCTGCACCAACTGCTGCATGGAGAAATCCAAAAAGTTGCCACAAAGCAGGAGCAGAAACAGAATCAGGCATTTTGGTGCCATCTCGCTGCCTCCAGTGTGAATCTGACCATACAGTTATTTAATATACATATAAAGGGGTCCTAAAATCCAGACAAAGCACCACTGAACTGCTCCTGACCTCCTTGGAGCCTGGGAACTTCTTCTTCTTACCTCCAGTTTGGCAATATTCTGAGAGTAAGGAGTAATTTGGAAAAATGAGCTGCTGTTGTGCACATTACCAAAATCTATCTCATACCAGATTGATTGCAAGGACATCAAGAACTAAAACTGTCAAAAGCCTTACCTACATCATCATCTGCTGCTCCTCCCCATCCACACACCCTCCTGCCATATCACTGCTACTAACCTGCTGGATTTCACAGGTTTCATTTCTGACAAAGCCCTGTGACCCCTCAGGGAGCCATCAGCCATTCCCTGACTCCAGGAGCCAGAGAGGAGAAATTCTGCCCTGCAGCTCCTGATTTCTTCCCCCCTGCACTTCTTAAAGCAGAGTTTGCTCTTTCAGTTCTCAGTGACATCACTCATCCCCAGAGCCTTTGAAGGGAGCCAGGAGCAAAGTGGTGCTCAGAACCCTCTTTGGCAACATTTTGGGTCCCTGAGGGTGAATTTTATCCTGGCCAATTATCCAAGTACTGTGAGCCCACACCATGCAGAGCAGTAACTGGAATATCAAACTGCAGTCATACAGGTTTGGATGGATGTTCTGAAGACATGGAATGTTCTGGCCTCTTTTACCCTGCAGCTGGGCAGAGGATGGCTGCCTCATCAGTCTCATTCACAATGATTCTTACTTCTATTGGGTTTTTTTTGTTTGCTTGTTTATTTTTTTTTTTTGTAAGTATGCCTATTTATTTGATCTAGTTTCTACCTTTTTGATTCTCAGGGCACAGAGCAGTTCCAGCTTAGCTGAGCTGATCCCTTTTTACACTCCCTCCGTTTCCTTTCATCAGGATAATTTGTGCTAATGTCCCTCATAAGACAGTCTTTCCCACATTACAGCAATCAATTGATCTGAGGGAAACAAGACAAAAATCACTGTGTTCTGGGAGGCTTGTGAAGATACCGGGGGCCATATGTTCCCATCCCCAAATGGAATGGAACTTATGCTTTCCATCACTACTTGCTGCTATAGAAGCCTCTTTTATCCAGCTTAAACCTAAATTGGTGAAGTCTCTCAGCTCCCAGCATCCCTCAGCTGGGAAAAGGGTCTGTGGTCAGGGAGGAGCAGCCAGGACATGCCATCCCTGCAATCCACAGAGCCAGCTCAAACCACAGCCCCTCATGCAGAATCTGCCTTGCAGGGAGCAGCATCCTCCTGGGCCACAAAGGTACTTCAGTGTCACCCTGATGTGACAATTTAAGATTTTCTAAGCCTTCTGATGTTTACATTCTTGTAACGAACTTTCTCACACACTTTCTGTAAATAACTCATTGTTTTGCATTCTTTTATGGAAGAAAAGAAATTGGATGGACTGTTGGTTTGTCCAGTGTCACTGGAGAGGTGGCACTGTCACCTCCAATCCACTGGCACTTTTAGAAAACTATAAATGTTGAAGTCAGAAAATAAACTTCCCTTTTCCTTCACCTCGAGAGCAGCACTGTGTGTGCTCGTGTTGTTTTGTGTCCTACAGTGACACCTGGGGACTGGTGCCATGGGGCTGGGCATGTGGCACTGGTGTGTCTGCCTCACACAGCCTCCATCCCTGCACTTGTGCTCTCCCAGCTGTGTTTTGGAAAGCCCTGACAGCCACAGCAGGCTGGTGTCACCCTGCTGTTCCAGGTGTGCCAGTGTCCTGCAGATGGACACTGAGGGGCCTGAGCCTGGTCCCTGTGCCTGGAGGAGGGCAGCACTGCAGCCACACTGCTCCCAGATCATCCTGTATGGAGTCCAAACCCACATGAGGGGAACGGCAACCCATAATCACCTCCATCAGTATTTAATCTTTACCATTTTATCTCACTGTGCAACGCATCGAGCAATTTCAGCTTTCTTCACCTGCTGCTGATTTCTCATTTATATTCTCTGGGACACAGAGACTTCTACCCAGCCTTACTCCAGTTAAAACTCTTCACCTCTCTCCCCACACTCCCCAAAGCCTCCTCACAGGTCTGTGATTGCTGTAGCTGGGATGCACGACCAAAGGATCTCATTCCAGGGTGATCTCATTCCTCTTATTGAGCACTCTGGTGCTCCTCTGCTGAGCATGGCCACAACAAAACCCAGCCTCCATCCCCCAAAACAGCCAGGCCATTGAACAATAACCAGGTTATTGCACAAAAACCAAGGGATTTGCCCATCCTGGAGCCTCCCACCCTCCTGCAGCACCCCAGCCATGGCTCCAGCTCACTCAGCTCTCTCCCTGCTACAGGACCCGACCCAAGTGCAGTAACTCTGGGGGGTTTGTCATTTCCAGAACGTGGCCTCTCATTCCCCACCCTGCCAGAATCCCCATCCCCACCCTGCCAAAGCCCTGCTCAGGTCCCACATGTTGGCTCATCCTCCCATGGCTGCCTCTGCTCTTGCTTTGGCTGAGGTTTTGCCTCAGCTCGTATCTGCCTGCAGCAACACTGGGATGATTTTGTTTTAAATCTCTTTGCTTCCCCCCAATAATTCTCCCCTTTCTTTTGTCTTTTGATTTCCTCTTTGGCACTCCAGGCAAAGCCACTTCCCTGCACTCTCAAGGACCCTTCAGAGCCCCACCACAAACAGCAGCAAAGTGCACCCCTCTCCTCCCTTGGAGCTTTTCCAGCTCTTTCCCCTCTGACACCTCAAAGAAAATGCCCCAAACAGCCAGGCTGCTGCTGTGCCAATGCTCCTGAAAGCTGCATTTTGCTCTTGGTGCTCCCAAGCTCAGCGTGCCCTGTCACTGTGGGCTCTGTCCCTGTCCCCACCTGGCACCCTGTGCAGCAGCAGAGCTGATCAACTGAGTGCCAGGAGGACTTGTGCATCCAAACAATCCAAACTCCAATTCCTTCCATCTCCCTCCTAAAGGAAAAATTTATCCTTTGCAATTTCTTTTTATGAGACCAGCTTTTACAGACCCTCCAGCTCTCGTTATGGAAAATAAGTGGAAACTCCTGGCAGGGGATTATATTCTTTGGGCTTTTTTTTTTTTAATATATACAAGCAAAAGCGTATATTATGCACTGCCTACATTGGCTTTGCCAACAAAATTTGCTGATGCTTGCAAAAACTGTAGGATAGTTGTCCAAATTTGCCTGCCACTTGCTACCCATAGACAGTCATGAATTGTCCCTCTTGCTGACAAGTTAATGTTGCATCATAAACTGCAAGTTTTGTTGCTATAACACATGGCTGAATTCAATATGTCAGGAAAATGATTAATTGCCCCAGAGATTTGGATCTTTAAAAATAGCAGAAATTCAAAAGCCCAATGTTCTTTATTCTAATGCTGGTAGAATTTACATCATGGTTAATAAATAACAGGCCTCCTTCAGAAATTAGGTCATTAGATTATTCTATTTGCAAACATAAAAATTGGATCAGATGGAACTGGTAATATCCAGGATACATTGATGAGACAGTTGTGACATCTCAAAACTTAGGGGGATTATTTCAAGGAAATCTTGGTCTGATTTTCAAGTGTTTGCAGGTTTAGGCACTCCAGTATTGGGGCAAGATGAGAGGAAAAGGCGAGGAAAAGGCCCGGAAAAAGGCCCGGAAAAAGGCCCGGAAAAAGGCCCGGAAAAAGGTGAGATTTGCAGCACCTCAGAAATTTGTATCTTATTCTATCCCCAAAGAGTGGTGCATGTTGTCACCAGGGGCAGACACTGATCTCTGTGACAGGGACAGGACCCAAGGGAACAGCTGGATCTGTGTCAGGAGAGGTTTAGGTTGGATTTCAGGGAAAGGTTCTTCCCCCAGAGGGTGCTGGCACTGCCCAGGGAATGGGCACGGCCCCGAGGCTGCCAGAGCTCCAGGAGAATTGAATTGGACAGCACTGCCAGGATGGACAGGGTGGGGTTGTTGGGGGTCTGGGCAGGGACAGGGGCTGGCCTGGGTGATCCCTGTGGGTCCCTTCCCTCTCAGGATGTTCCATGGAAACACAACATGTGCTTTCAGCATTTGGGGTTGCAGCTGCAGGAGGTCCTTTCAAGGCCTGTCTGCATTGTGCAAAGCCATGATGACAGGTGTGCTCTGAACTCACACATTCTCCACTCCTTCTGCTGCCTTTTGTGTGGCTGGGGTGCACGAGACCATAACCAAGGGATCCCATTGCAGGGTGACACCTCACACTGAGCACTCTGCTCCTCCTCTGCTGAGCGTGGCCGCAACCCAAACTCAGCCTCTGTCCACCAAACAGCCAGGCCATGGCACAGTAACTGGGTTATTGCACCAAAAGCAGGGGATTTGCCCAGCCCAAAGATGATGCACTCACTGCAGTGCACCCACAGCCATCAGAGATGGCCTTTGCCAGGGCTTGACAGCAAATCTGCAGAGGGAGCTGCTTTGGTGGGATGCTCAGGCAATCCCAGAGACAGGCAGGAAGGGGCCACATTTCCCTTTCTGAGCCTATCCTGGCCATTCTCACACACCTCTCCTGCCCAGAGCAGCCTTCCCAGACCCAGCACCCCACCAAGGGCCTGGGAAGAGCTGCTGTTGCCAGGAGGCACATGGAAAAATAGAAGCCAATTATAAGTGATGGCTGGGCTGACAGTGAGCACTTTTAATACAGCTACCACACACAAATGCCAATACACTGGGCTGAATCTCTTTCTCCTCAGCCCTTTGTGTGCTGCAGGCTGCCAGGGGGGAGCATGGCCCCCAGCAGGACAGAGCCTGACCTCAGGGCTGCCTCCCTGGGGTGTGGGATGAGGGAATTGGTGCTCTGAGCCTGCAGGAAGCAGATGTGGATAAAACCCACTGGGACACAACAGTTTGTTAAGCCTGTACCTGTGTCTGTTTCATTTCTCAGAAGTCCTGGCAATGCAGGAAGAATCAGTATTTCCCCAGTGTTAGAGGATGCCTGGGATGAGAACAGGCTGCTTTTACCCAGAGAACACCCATTCCTAAGAGCTGCAGGGAAATTTGGCACATAAATGCAACTGATTGAGTGGCTTTGTCATAAACCAGACCTGGGGTCACACTGTGGGGAGGAGAGGGAAACCTGCAGGGAGACCTTGTCTCCTCAGAGGGCCAGAGCAGCCTGTGGGGACTCCAGGGGGTGTCAGGACCCAGGACATCCCTCTGGCTGTCCTGAGCAGCCAAGACCCCTGCCAGGGGGCTCAGAGACCTTGGCACGGAGCCCAAACCACCTCTGGGTTTGATTATGACCCATGGAGCAAATTACCAACCTTAGATCAAGATCAGCAAGCCATGACAAATTAAGTAGAATGATAGTGAATTTATCACAGCATGAAAAATAGATTTTTGGGGTTTTTAGAATGGGGGTTCAGGAGGCAAGATGGAGGAATTTGGGCTTGTCCAGCCTTTCTCCTTCTCGGCCTCCATCTTCTGCTGTGATGTTGGCACTTTGGGATTGGTTTAGAGTAGAAGCTCACTGTCTAACATAGGTGATAGGTATTGGGAAGGAATTGTAAACATTGTACATGTAGTTTTAGTATAAAGACATAACCCTGCCCTGGGGCAAGCAGAGTGCCTGGAACTGTCCTGCTGAGGGGACCATGGCAGGAGAAATAATTTCATAGATAAGAAACAATGAACAACCTTGAGAGTGAGAAATGAAGAGCTCTGACTCCTTCTTCAACCGCCGGACTGGGAAAAGAGACTTTCTAACCTATCTCAGGGTCACTCTGAGCAGCTGAAGCCCTGACAAGAGGGGAGATCACACAGGGCTCTCCATCCCTCTGCCCCCTTGGCCAGGGCTGGCTCTGAGAGCAGCCTTGGTGTTAAACCCCATCAGCAGCCTGCAGCCTGTGCTCCCAGAGCCCTGCACAGCCCAGCACTGCAGCAAACACAGCTCTCAGCACAGAGGGCTCTTTCCCATTTTCTCTTTAAATGCCTCCCTGCTTCTCCTGGGGCAGAGGAAGGTCGGTAAATAGAGCCCATGCTAGCACAGAAACACAAGCCTGGCCTGTCCCTGGGTTGTTTTTTTAGAAAATGTTCTCCACTGAGGCTTTTCTGTTCCCTCCAGTCTCCACACCGGGACCCCAAGCTTTGGCCAAGCCTCTGCTCCTAACACTTTTTTGTTTTCTTAAATGGACTGAGAAGTCCTTTCATAAAGTTCACTTGAGGAAAACACATTCATGCCAGGGTCCAAGCAGGATTTCAGCTCAGCCCCTCACTCACATCAACAGTGAGCCCATCTCATGACAATGTCCTGGCCTTGAAGAACCACATCCATGCCCAAAAATCCATTTCTGAGAAGGTTTTTGCACCCATGGAGCTGCAGGGATTTACAGCAATTCTCTCACTCCAGGTGATGGACACCAACCTGAGGCTCTCCCTCAGCTGCCTCCTGCTGATGTGGTCCTGGGAAAACACAGTATTTAAGACATCTTCCCTCCCCATTTTCAAGTCTGGGCACCCATGTGTGAATATAAGTATCTGTTTTTGCAAGTGTCCTGTAGTTTTTCCAACCTTAAAGTGTGGAAGGCAACGTTTAAAAAATGGGCAGAAGCACTTCTGTGTCAGATTCATGTTTCAGACACTATTTTTTGAAGGGCAAGTTCTCACTGCTGGAGGAAGGCACAAAGTCCAACAGTGCTTTACAGGGTGACTCACCCTGACTCCATAAACAGGTCCTGGGACTAACCCTGACCCTGTTGTGTGGACCTGGCCAGACAACTTGCCCATCTCCTACGTTAGATTTCCATCAGAATTTAGGACAGGCACAGAAATGAGTAAGAGGACAACAAGAAGATACAGAAACACCTGGAAAACAAACCTCTGGCTGCAAAACAATTCAGTAAAGTCACAAAATAAGCCCAGCAGAATGAGTTGTCTTTCCTGGCTGCCCAGTCCCAGCCACCTCCCAGGGTGTATGAAACATCAGCATGGGATGGAGATGAGTTTCCCAGAGGTCCATGGAGGAAGGGAGCAGGAGTGGAGGCAGCAGAGAAAGTTTGGTGTCCCAGGGGAGCAGCCACACACTGCTCCAAAAGTTGAGCTTCCAGTCCTGCACAACGAGGGGGAGGCTTTAATGAGAGCTAAGGAAAGCAGGCAGGTGGGAAGGGGCAGATGTGACAATCTGGGGGGGTTCCCTCCTGCGAGGATGAGTGGGCACCACAGGAATGAGGAATGAAACCCAGCACAGAGGTGGAGCCTGCCTGAAAACTGGCACAACACATCCCTGCACTGAAGGATTTCAGCTCTCACATGCTCCATTTTTCCAACCCAACAACATGAATTTTTCCACAGAAAGCAGATGCTTTTCTTGAAAGATTTCTTTGAGCAGAAATGCCAAATTCTCCATCAGGAAACTGTTCTGAGGGAAGCATTTTCAACCAGCCCCGTTCGAGGTCTATTTCAGGACTGGCCTTTGCTGGCCTGAGTCAGTCCTTTAACTCATCATGGGTTGTTTTTCCTGCCATTAGGTACTTTTAAATTGAGAGTGTCTCTGCTCAGTCAAAGAGCTCCTGCTACTGTTTAGAGAAGCCCTTGCTCTGAGTCAGGCCATGAGCACAGAGCAGGCATCACCTCCCAGCAGGGAATCCCCTTCCCAGCAGGACTGTGGCTCCTGTACAGGGATTGCCCATCCCTCCACACTTCCCTCTATAACCTCCCTCCCCCCAAATCCAACTATTTCAAACCAGTTTTAAGGCATTTTTCAGCCTGCTCCACCCATTTCCAGAGTGATGTAGGAAGAGTTTGAAAGCATTGTCTGGTTCCACAGGGTCATTTCCACTCACGTTGCCACTGATGAGATGGGAATTCTTTCCCTGCTGAGTTTCAGCTGCATCCATGTTGCATCCCCTGCCCTCCAAATGCAGGAGCAGGGTGCCAAGGAGCAGCAGATGCCACCAGGACAGCAAGGAATGGCATCAAGCAGCTTGGGATGCTCCAACCACGTCTCCAGACCTCACTTCAGTGTTTTTCCACCCTTCCCAAGGAGGGCTCTGAGCAAAACCCTGTATTTTCCATTACTGGGATGGGGTCTGGGCAAGCTGGGCTGCAAACAAGGATCAATTATCAGAGTCCCATAGCTCTGACCTGTGCTGAGAGCACCAACCTCTGCCTTGAGCCACAAAGCAGAGAAGCACCCAGCAGCAATTTCACATATTTCCACTCAGGTTGGGAAAGACCTTTAGTTCATCAGTTCCAGCTGTTAGCCCAGCACCACAACCACCAGTAAAATCATGTCCCTGAGAGCCAGGCTTCTGGAATACTCCCAAAGATGGCAATTTAGCCTGTTCCATGCCTGACCACCCGGTCAGTGAAACAATTTCCCCACAATATCCCAATCTAAACTCCCCCAGCAGAACGTCAGAACATTTAATTTTGTCTAATTGCTTGTGACTTGGGAGAAGGGACTGGTCCCCACCTTGTTCTCCTCAGCCCTGGAAGGGTGTTGGAGCTAGAAGGTCAGTCTCAGCCTCCTTTTCTCCCAGCTAAAACCCCAATTGTTTCAGCCACTTTTCTCAAGTCTTGTGTGTCACTTTGATTTTTTTTTTAAGACTTTTTAAGCCTTTTGACGTTTACATTCTTGTAATGAATTTTTTTATACACTTTATGTAAATATCTTCTTGCTTTGCATTCTTTTATGGAAGAAAAGCAATTTGATGGACTGTTGGTTTGTCCAGTGTCACTGGAGAGGTGGCACTGTCACCCTCCAACCCACTGTCACTTCTAGAAATCTATAAATGTTGGAGTCAGAAATTAAAAACTCTTTTTTTACCTTGAAAGAACAGTGTGTCTGTTTTGTGTTATTTCATGTCCTAGAGTGACACTTGTGCTGCAGACCCTTCCCCTGCTCCCAAAGCACAACACTTTAATTTAACACAGCATTTCACACACACTACCGAGTTGCTCCCTGTTGAAAAACCACCTGGAACCAGCACAGCAGAGGAGAGCTCGCTGCCCCTGGGTGCTGGGGACCTTTTCCCACACCTCACCCTTCTCACATCCCCTCCCAGGAGGGAGCAGGGGATTTGTGGCCTCCGCTTGCCCTCTTGTGGTGCAGCTCGGGTCAGGCACCGCAGTTATTTTCAGTATTTACCCCCTCAGAGGAGCTGCAAGCTCAGATCCCCACATCACACCTGGAAAATCAGCACAGCATCCCCACGGACCTTTCCAGACCTCTCCAAAGCAGCAGCTGTGCCGAGCTGCCCATCTCTGCAGCTCACAGCTTCATCCTTCCACTCAATGCTAGTTTTCATAGAAGCATTTAAAAAAAAAAATTTCTATGTGTAAGAGGATTGGATTTCCAGTAAAAACTCCAGCCAAAAACCATTTGAAAGTTTGTGTTTGTTTGTTTTCTTTAAACAAATCAAAACAAACTCAGCTTTAGCCAAGAACTGAACCAGAAAGTTATTCTTGTCCCTCCACAAATAAAGTCCTGTGGAACACTGGATCCTTTCAAAGCAACAACAAAAGCTGTACCATAAATAGAGATTACTTGTTTTCACTTCTATCATTTCCATTACAAAGACACTTCATCTTTTATTGAACTAGCTCGTGGTTTAAATTAAAATTTGTTTTTAAATAGAAATATTGTTCTCTTCACTCAGTGGTGAAAGCACACCAGGGTGGGAGATCAGTAACACTGGTGGCTCTTAGACTGTTCCTGTCATTTAGGAAGGTTTCTAAATTCAGAGACTGCCTGAAGTGAGTTAAATACATCTCCACAGAGGACCTTGGAGTGCTGGGTCTCCTGAGCTCAGCCTCACCTCCAACTCTTTCTAGAAACCTACAATTGCTCTGGTGCCCCAATGACACAAGGATGTGTTTGGTATTGCTGGACAACCTTCAGAAAGGTCCTGCACATCCCACACCTGGTCCCTCCCTTCATGCCCTTCACTGGAACCACTGGGATCCACAAGATTTTTCACTCAGGCATGTGCTGTGAGCTCCAAGCAAGAAACACTGGATTAAAACCACATTTCATTTGACTCCCTTCCTGGAGGTGCTCCCAGCTGGGTGGCACAGCAGAACCT
The DNA here is from genome assembly GCF_037042795.1 of Molothrus aeneus. Taxonomy (NCBI): domain Eukaryota; kingdom Metazoa; phylum Chordata; class Aves; order Passeriformes; family Icteridae; genus Molothrus; species Molothrus aeneus. The sequence goes on along the minus strand of NC_089664.1, from coordinate 5,295,860 downwards.
GGTCTAGGGCAGGTGTCCCTGCCTGTGGCAGGGGATTGCAACAAGATCTTTAAGGTCCCTTCCAACCCAAACCACTCTAGGGTGTGTGATTTACAGCCACAGTTTAGTGTAAGACACTCTGACAAGCAAATCCTGCAAGGGTTTGGGGTCACCATTCCCCAAAACAACCCAGCCCCCAGGCAGAGAAATCTGCTTTGATTGAACCCCAGCTCAGGACAGGGCCCAGAGGATGGAGCTGCATGTCCTGGGCAGGCAAGGCCAGAGGATTTAAGAGCTCTATTGAGATCTGCTCTTAGAATCTGGATTTCAGAAAAACAACAATCCCAAGAAAATCAATGGAAAAGCAATTTGCTGAATGGTGAAGACATAAGAACCAGTCCATATTTTGACCAGCCCATCACAGGCACACCAAGCACTTTAAAAAGCCATTATTACTCCAACTTGCAAACAGCCCAAGGCACAAAGGGAGAAAAAAGCAGATTTAAAGGAGGAAATGCACAGGGGGAGACCCTGCACCGTTTGGGATTTCAGGAGGTGGCAGCCAGGAGTGCTCTGCTGCCATCTCCAGTGCAAGGGAGAAACCTGCCTTGTACTGCACTGCCGCTGCTTGGTGGTGGATGCTGCACACATTTGGCAAGTTCGAGAAACCCACTGGCCACTTGCTAGGGGTGAAGGTCAGTTCATGTGAGATTTCCTTCAAACGACCTCCCTAAAAAGCATCTCCTTCTGCCACAGCTGGGAAACTTGCTCTGATCCCCCCGGGGCATTTCCTGCTCCCCAGATGTGAGCACTGTCCCCTGTGACCATGCAGGAGGAGAGGTGAGAGGCCTCCAGGGATGCTTGTGAGGTGCCAGAACCAGCTGGGACACAGAGATCCCAGCCACCAGCACACAAGTGGTTCTTTTGTGAGCATCACCCAAACATCAGGCAGCAAACACAAGCACCAGCACTCACTCAGGCTGGAGCTGTGCCCTCCAAGCCTCACTGAGCTCATTCAGGGGGCTCCAGGGTGCCCTGGGCACCACCCAGGCTCGGTGCTCTCTCACCCCAGCAGGAGACAGGGCAGGGCTCTTCACACCCTGGCGCTGAGCTGGGGACAAGTGACACAGCCCAGCAGCACTAATTGGTTCACTGCATCCCCTGCCAGGGATGGGGCAGCTTGTGGGCACTGCCACCACCCCAGGCTGGGTCGGTGCTGCTCCACAGGAAGGCAGTGCTGGAGGGATTTATTTCTCCTGGCTCCCTGCTCTGCAAGGACCTTCTCTAGATTTGCACCCACTGCAGAGTCAGAGCCTTACTGGTGTTGGGGAGGATGAAAGTTTGACAAGAAAGTCTCACAGATATGGGTGCTTAGCAGAAAGATTTTTGAATGTAGAGTCTGATGAGGGAATAGAGATGGAAGCAAGTTTTGCTATTGAAGAAAAGAATTGCTGAGCCAGTCTCACTGGATAACCAAGGAGGCAAAGGGTGTGTTAGTTAGAAGGGGTTTTATGGCTTAGAGCAAAGGATAAACCCACCCCAAACAAGAAGATGTTTTTACCAAGCAGAAAGAGAGCACAGGCAGACAAGGCAGCAAAGTTGCAAGTAGAAAAAGGTCTCCACTGCAAGAAAACTGAAAAACAACTCCTAGCTTAAACTGTAATGTACTAACTTTGAGTGATTGGAGAACAGTAACATGAATATGGGAATTACAGTAGTTATGATAGGCTGTAGGGAATAGTTAAGGTATAGATTGGTTCTACTGCATTAAGATGCTCAGCAAAGAAAAGTCTAGAATGCATTGTAACCAAAAGAAAAGGATAGAATGCATTGTGACCTTAACTAAGGGTGTCCAGGCCTGCCTGCAGCTGGGGCTGACAGCTGTGGGCACAGCTCTGTCACCCACGACCCTGGACTGCTGTAACCTCTTAGATGGGATAAATTGCATTTTAGAGAGCCACCTGCAGTCCCACAGCTCTCATTTAAGCTCTTACGTACTGGAAAAACAGAAAACTGGCATTCCACAAGGAAAACAAACCCAGGTAGGGCTGCTGGGGCCCTGCCAGCCCCAGGAGGGGTGGCATGAGCTTCTCACCACCAGACACCAGCTCCCCCCACGTGTCACCCTCTGTCCCAAGGGCTCAGCTCACCCACCAGGACCCCTAAAGCACCCCCAGTCCCCCCCATCCACGTTCACAGGGAGCCAGGAGGATGCTCAGAGCCCCTGGCACCGCTCCCTGCTGGGGCAGAGGGAGGCCAAGTTCTCATTACTGCAGATCATTCGCTGGGCAGGGACAGCCTCCCCTGGTCACTGTCCCAAAGGAGCTGCATCACTCTGCTCCAGACTGGAGGCTCTGCTGGCTCAGGTCGAGGTGAGCCTCAACCCAAGGGCATTAACCCCTTCTGCGCCACTGCAGCACCTTTCACTGCTGTGTCAGCCCCTCAGAGGGCAGCCAAGAGACTTAGACCAGTAGCTGGCCATGTTTCATCTTTCACTTGTATGTATTTTCAGGACTGACACAGTTTAACCAAAGCCAAAACCCCACCTGAAAGGTGATTATTAGTGTCACACTAGAGCCATGCCAGCTGCTGTCTGGGACTCTTCATTGTCCCTTACCAACAACCAGGCCAGGTGCCAGGGGGTTCAGAATTACTGTGGGTGAAGCCTCTCATGAGGCAACCCCTCGGCCAAGGGGAGAAAGAAGTTTGGGAATGCCTAAAGCTTATATTTTCACCACTAATTTAGTGATGATTTAGCTTATTGTCTGACAGCTCTTTTGGGAGCAAGGATTTTTATCAATAAAGCAAATTAGGGAAGCTTTGCATGTCAATGAGAGCAGAGGCACAGGTACAGAGCAGTGAAGGTGACAGAGAAGCCAAAGCCACCCTCAGTGGCACCAGAAACCACTGACACAGGCTCAGAGAGGGAAACAGGGAGGGACATTGCCACAGGGGAAACAAAAACCCCACAAATCTGCAGCAAATCCCTCAGCTGGGCAGGGGAGTGCTCCATCCCTCAGGCTGCCCCTCTCCCCAGCAGGGCCTGCGAGCCTGAGCCCTCCATGAACCCTCACCCTTCCTCCTGGGTGAGGGCACACTCTGGCACCAGTGCACGTCACCCAGGCTCACAGCAAAACCACCAGAAAATCCCACTCTGGGCAATGGCTGGGACACAGCTCATGGGAGCACTCAAAACACCTGGGAAAACCCAAACCCCAGCTCAGCTTAACTCAGCCCAGCTGGGGGAATTCACCTGTAATCACCCCACAGGCTCTGCTGCAGCCTGGGGGTCTCTGGAAATGTTCCCTGACCTTCCTAGAGGAGCCAGAGTGCCCCTGACAGAGGCTTTGATCCCATTTCTGTTGTTCTGAAGGGCACCTTGTTGTCATTGCCCCCAGCACCATCTGTTCCCCCTTTACTCTCCCAAAATGTTCTTTTTTTCTCCCAGGTATTTCCCACTGCTGCACCTCCTGCTCCTTGAGGCAGCCACCCCTGAGAGTGCACGGATTACAGCACTCTGTGCTGGAACTGCTGTATCCTGTGAACAATCTACCAGCTAATTAGTAATTAATGATTTGCACATCCCTAATGCTTCCTTTCCAGGCTAGCAGAGCATTTTATGAGCATAAAGAAACCAAAACTCATCATTCCCCAGAGCCAGCAGGGAGCCCAGCACACCCAGGGCTGCCAAAAGCTGCTCTGCTGCTCACACCAGCTGCTGGGACAGGGCAGTTTTGGGGCACCAGCCCCATCCTCATGTGCACCATTCACAGCAGAGCACTCCTGGCTGCCACCTCCAAAAACTCCAAACAGTGCAGGGTGCACATCTTTGAGGTACAGACAGTTTTCTTCTGTGCCCTTCCATCCAACAGAGCCATGTGCAGCCATATCCAACACAGAACACCACATTCCCCCCTCGTTTTTCTTCTCCCCTGGCCCAACATAAGCATTACATTCTTTTTGAGACACAGCTCTGGTGCTGAACACCACGATTTAGGAATTTAAACACCATTGAAGCCCCTGCCTGCTGCCCCTCTCCCCTCGCAGGGCTGCAGAGGGGAGCAGGACCCCAAATCAGCAGCAGCTGCCAGCAGCAATTGGCATCCCAGCTGCAAATAACTCTGGCTCCCTTGGCCCTCATAAATAAAGAGGAAAAAAGTTAAGAATTGCTTTGCCAGATGGCTGTAGATCATAAGTGATCTGTCAGAGGAAAAATAAACTGCTCACTGCTTTTCCCCACAGGGCTGAAGCATACCTGGATTTCCACTTTGATAACAGCAGAAACCTCACCCATACAGGGAGAAACAACATGAACTTTGCAGAGCTGGGGCTGCAGGTCCATCACCCTCAATCCTCTGTGCTTTGTGCCCCTTGCTTGTGTTTATTTAGAGGTCAATAAGCTTTCCCAGGAGATCTGAGCCCACCACACAGACAGGTACATGGGGTGTGCACATGGATCTGTGCCGGCCCCAGGAGCAGCTCCCTGCTCCAGCACCCTCTGGAGAGACAAAACTGTGCAGGAGTCCACGAGCTGCAGCTGTTGGGAACCTGCTCCAGAAAGGCTGTTTCTGCCTTTTCACAGAGATTCAACACCCCAAGCACTCTTTTGGGTTTAAGGCAGCAAAGCCCAGGCAGTACCTGGGGCCTCAGGGCCACCTCTGCCTCAGCCCACCTGCTGCTGCTGGGACAAATCCCTGTGGCCAGGCTGTGCCACGTGCCAGTGCTCACCTCCTGAGCACCCCACCCTCAGTGGTACCAGCAGGGGAGATGAGCTACCTGTCCCTGAGACTGGGGAGAGCAGGCTTCATCACCCCAACAACCCTGCACCCCAAAACACAACCATCCCCTACAGCATGCAGAGCCCACACCAAGGGCACAGCCAGGAACAGCCCCTGCACCCCAAAACACAACAATCCCCTCAACACAGAGAGCCCACCCCAAGGGCACAGCCTTAATGGGACAGCCAGGGACAGCCCCTGCACCCCAAAACACAACCATCCCCTCAACACACAGAGCCCACCCCAAGGGCACAGCCTTACCTGGAACAGCCAGGGGTCCTGCACCCACACCTCAGAGAGGAGAGCAGCCCTTCCTGGGGCAGAGATAACTCCTGAAACTGCTCCCATCAGCAGATGGTGCCCACGGGGGCTGGCCCTGATCACCAGCACCTGTGCCAGGGCAGGGCTCAGGGCTCTGCTGCCACCTGCAGCCACTGATTTGCAGATTGGCTGCAGCTGTGGCAGGAGCTGCCAGCTCATCAGAGCATCCCAGAATCAGGTGTGATCTCCCCTGGGAAGGGATCCATAAGAACCATCCCCTCCTCCTTGCAGGAGTACCTCACACTGACCTGAGCATCAGCACCTTGCTGCCTTCAGGCTCTGGTGCTTTGGGCTACAGCTGCCACTTCTCACTGGGAGGATCCCAGTCTGCACTGGGATGTGGTCAGTACGGGGGATCTGGTTTGTCCTGACCCCTTCAGGTCAGGACAGACCTTCCCCTGAGTCATTTAATCATAATTACACATCAATAAAGAAGTTTCCCCAAATGACTAAAGCTCATGCTGGGCTTAGCAGAGAGCCATGGGGTTTCATCCAATGCTGGTGTTCCTCTGCCTCTAGTTTTGAAGGAAATTAAATAGGAATTAGCCAGAGACAGCAGATCCTGAAGCTGGATCTTTTCATCACACCTGTTTAAAAGGTGAGTGGGACAGAGGACACTGCCCTGTTACAAACCCTTACCTCCAGGAGAGCCCACAACGGGCCCAACGTACCTGCCAGACTTCTTCTTGCCAGATTTTTACAGTCTTTATGGGCCAGGCTGACTCAAGAGGCATCATCCAAATTTCCTTGTCCTGAGATTTCCCTCTTTGCCTGGTTTCTGGCCTCAGCCCACCTTGCCCACATCAAGCAGATGGTGCCCTGAGCCTCGTGCTGGAAGTGCTGTTGGCCCCAGTGAAGCGTGACACGCCGAGTTGTGCCTAACAAAGGGCTCCTCTGTCTGCCTTTCCAGGGAGGGTGATTATAGCCAGCGTTTATTTTGGCCTGGGACCAAAACATGCATCAGTGTGCCTCATCCTGTGCACTTCTGTGTGCAGCTCTGACAGGCATGGGGGGCTTGCAGATGCCAGGCCAGGCTGGAGGGAGGATTTTCAGGAGTTAAAAATCTTCTTCCTGTACACACACTGTTCAGAGGAACGGGCCCAGGGCATCCTGGCAGCCTGGGGAAGGTCCATACTGGCCCCATGTGTGCCCATCCGTGCCCAGTTTGCTGTGGGGCACTGGTGAGTGCCAGGGATCTGCCCCACAGTCCCAGCTGTGGGGCTGGGCTGTGCCGTAATTAATTCTGGCTTCTCACATTGGCATGGTGATACTGAACCTGCATCATAAATGTGTCAGGAAGCAGCAAGAAGAGCAGCAGGTCCACATGTGCAGGGAGGATGGCTCTGCAGAGGCTGGGGATGTTCCCATTTCCAGTGCACAGAGCTCCTGCAGAAACGTGGCTCTCCACACCAGGTGGGGCAGGTGCTGTTCCCTGTCGCAGACATCTTTTATGAAAAATCCTTTCCTTAGGATTTTTCCTCCTGAGAAGCTGAGAGGCCTCAGGAACAAAATGTAACCAATGGTTATCTGCTGCTGTGGAATGCAACAGGTGCATCTGGGATTGGCACATTTTGGATGTTTCTAATTAGTGGCAAATCACAGCCCAGCTGGCTCGGACAGAGAGTTTGAGACAGAGCCTTTGTTATGATTCCTTCCTAATCTATTCTTAGCCAGCCTTCTGATGAAACCTTTTCTTCTATTCTTTTAGTATAGTTTCGATGTAATATATATAATAAAATAATAAATCAGCCTTCTGAAACATGGAGTCAGATCCTCATCTCTTCCCTCATCCTGAGACCCCTGTGAACACGGTCACAGTTCCCCACCCTAGAGATCAGTTCCTTTGAGGATGATGCCCCCCTTTCCCTGCAAACTGGTGCACCAGGGTCAGGAAAGGCCCTGAAACTGCATTTTGTAGCCTCAAAAGAAACACCAGCAGGTGTGGTGGTGTTTGCAGGGGTCCAGCACGAGGGAAGAGATGAGAATCTTGACTCCATGTTTCAGAAGGATGATTTATTATTTTATGATATATATTATATTAAAAGAAAATTATATAATAAAGATATACTAAAAGAATAGAAGAAAGGATTTCATCAGAAGGCTAGAAAGGAAAAAAAATGGAATGAAAATAAAATCTTGTGACTGACCAGAGTCCCAACACAGCTGGACTGTGATTGGTCATCAAGTAGAAACAACTCACATGGACCAATCCCAGATGCACCTGTTGCATTCCACAGCAGCAGATAACCATTGCTTACAGTTTGTTCCTGAGGCCTCTCAGCTTCTCAGGAGGAAAATCCTAGCAAAAGTATTTTTCAGAAAACACGTCCATGACATGCAGGGTGCTGGGCAGCAGCAATAGCTCACCTGGGGTGACAGGGGCCCCAGGGCAGAGGCTGGGACACTCAGTCCCCACCGCTGCTGCTGCCACAGGTGCTGCCCCTGCGTGAGCAGTTCCCTGCTGTGCTTTTGGCACATCCTTTGCTGAGCTGTGAACGTCAAAGCAGACAGCATCTGCTCTCTGTGCCGTGCTGTAATTAGGAAACAATATTATTAAAACCACTTCCCATCTCTGCTTTCTTTTCATCTCCCCTCCTTCTCCTTGTTTCTCTGTTCTCTCTGGTGCAGCCCCTGGCCTTTGGTCTGCATGCTGATGAGCTGTTGTTTGGTCTAATCTGCAGTGCTTGTTAACAGGGTTGTTAACACAGTTTGGAACCACCTGCTCTGGGCTGGCTTCCCCCAAGTCCTGCCCCTCCAAATCAGAGCCCATTGCTGGGGAGGTGCTGGGCTTGTTGCTCTTTTCTGCTCCAGATGCTCACAGGCACAAGCTCTGCCACCCATGTTGAAACTGAGCTCTGCCCAAATCCATGTTTGCTGTGATGGCATCTGTGCCAATGTGATGTTTTTGTAAATCACTACATACAGCCATTGCATATATATAAATCAATCAATCTATATGTATATATATATAAAAATATATATAATATATATCTATATAAAAATATATACATAAATATATATCAATATTTATATCTATATAGATATATGTATTATATACATCAATATCTATATATCTATATCAATATATACCAATATATATCATATATATAAATATTTATATATATATATATCTATATATCTCTATATATATCAATATCTATATCTCTGTATATATCTATACACCCAGCCTTGTAACCTTCCCCACAATTTTTGGGTTCCAAAAAGAGCATGGTCAGAGCTGGCAGCCACCAAGGTAGTTACAGGGATGGAGCACCTCTCCTGTAAGGGAAGGCTGAGAGAAATGGGTTTGTTCAGCCTGGAAAAGAGAAGGACTGAGGTCACCTTATTGTGGCCTTCCAGGATCTGAGGGGAGCCTACAAGAAAAATTGAGAGAGGGCATGGAGTGATCAGACAAGGTGGAATGACTTCAAACTGAAAGAGAGTAGGTTTACATGAGATATTAGGAAGAGATTGTTCCCTTTGAGGATGCCTAGAGATGCTGTAGGTGCCTCTGGATCCCTGGCAGTGTCCAAGGCCAGGTTGGATGAGGCTTGGAGCACCCTGGGATAGTGGGAGGTGTCCCTGCCCATGGCAGGAGGTGGAATGAGGTGATCTTTAATGTCCTTTCCAAACCAAACCATCCTGTGATTCTGATTTCTCCTGGACCATCCACTCCCACCTGAGACATCCAAGTGCCAGCACTGGATGAGGGATGGTCTCCAGCACTCTTTGCACAGCAAGGATTTTACCTTCAATTCATGCATCTCACAGTCAAATTTCAAATGTAAAATGTGGGCACAACATCCACAGATACCCCTCCCTCGGCTGAGTGAGAAGATGCAGACGGCAAGTGGGGAGGAACGGGGCTGGAGGGAGGGACAGGAACAGCCTGGTGACCAAAAAGAAGAGATGCCAGTGGAGCTGAGACCTGGTGGGTTACTGGGCCAGGGAACTGGAGTCTCCTCTCTGCCAGATACGTGGCTCACACTTCCCTGAGAAGTGCTTTGAGCTCCCTGGGCAGCAGCTGGGCCAGAGGAGTTGAGCATTATTTGTATGTGGCACTCCAGGGTGTGTTAAGTGACATTTCAACCCCAGTTTAACACACTCTGGGCACATCAGTGACACCCCAGCTCTGAGCTACCCCACCTTGAGCTGCTCTGAGGGAAGCCAGCTGCAATTTACTGCTGGAGAAGCAGCTGGAAGGGCTCCTCCACCTGCCAGCCAGAGCACATCTGGGGCTCTTGTTTTAGCACCACTTTAGTCTAGGAGTGGATGAAAACTTCTACAAGTTGAGGTAACTTTCTAAGAACAAATTAGTAACATCACAAAAGAGTACCAAAAGTGTATTGAAGACATTTGTACCATTTTCCTGCCCAATTTTCTCCTTTTGTTGAGGACTGTGTTTTGGGCTAGATGAGCACCCTGGTCTCTCCAGAGTGCTCCCATAACTGGTACTGGGATCTGGAGCTGCAGACATCAATCTGCCAAGCACAAAGATGCCTTTGAACCTAATAACTTGCAGAAAATAATACTCTTTTACATGCTAATAGCTAGGATTGTTCTTCAAATGTCTGACATTTATAGCAGTATAATATCTCTGGTGGAAAGCGTGCCAGGCATGGGCACGACTTCCCAAGGCTGGTGAAAGAAAGGGGTGGAATAGGAATTAACAGACAAGATTTGTGGCTGAATTTCACTTTAGGTTTTCCTCCAATTGCTGCTGTTTCCTTCCCATATTTCAAAAGCTATGACTGCCCTGGAAGGTAATTCACACAAAGCCCCCTAAACAAAGCAGTGGAAATAGAGCAGCAAAGGGAGATGGGCTGTAAATCAGCATCATCCACCTGGAAGCTTTGCTGGCTGCAATCCAACTGAAAAATCAGGGCCAGGCCTCAGTAGCTCTGCTTAATATCAGAGAGACAATAGGTAGGAATGCCTGCCTGGAGATGTTTGCTTGAAAGGGATGAATTATTAATAAACTTATTGTTATTTGTTATTGTTCTTAAGCAGCTTGTCTCGGTACACATGTTAAAGTGGATTTCAGTCTTCCCTTATTATGCCTAACAAATATTTGTGTCCAGATGCAAAGTGGGGATGGTATCTAAATTCTGATGAGAGATGCCCAGAGGGAATTTGTGTCTATGGGGCAGTGGGAAATCTGGGTTTGTGTTTGCATCCCTGCCCACCTGAGGTTACTGTTTGTTTGCTTGAGTCAAGCATCTTCCCAATGGCCAGCCAGCCCATAATATTGTTGGAAAAGCTGCTAGGAGGAGATGTGCAGCAGCTCTGAGGGGCAGAGCTGGCATTGCACCCAAAACTCCAGGTGACTGAGTCCTGTCAATATCTCTGCTGCATTCCCAGAGGAGAGGAGGGCTTGAGGAGCAGCAAGCTTTACATTTTTGGTGCTAGTTCATGGCTGAGGCAGGAGCAGGAATGTTGCCATGATGTCTACTGAATAAATATGTGCTACTGCTGCTCTCATTTGTCTGTACAGTTTTGGAGGAGTTGCAGATGGCCCTTTAAATACTTGCAAGGCCTGCAGCTTTTCCAGAGTGGTTTTATTTTTTTCCCCCCTTTCTCCAAGCTACTTGGCTCCCTACAGTAATTAATATTATTTAATGGGGTGAAAAGCAAAGCAAAGCATTCATATTTGAGATTGTTCACACAAACAAAAATGTAAACAGCTGTCTGAGAGAGAAGGGCTCTGAGACAGGAGCCTGCAGGAATGAGCTGCCTGGAGCTGTACAGAAGCCTGTGTGCTGGGATGGTTGGTGCTCACTGGGCACGGCCAGGAGATGCTGTGCTGCCACACCCTGGACAAGGACTGCAGCCCCAGGGCACTGTCCAGGGGGTTTGATTCCCTAGAAATCTCAATTCCCACAAAACCCTCTCCTCTTCAGTGCCAAAATTTATCACTGTGCTCATCCGAATGGCTCAGCCTGGCTGAAAGCTTCCAGGACTCAGGGGAAGATCACAAGGAGAAAAACATCCCCCATTGTGTAAAAGCAGGGCAACCCCAACAAAGGGGGAAAGACAAGGAGGACCCCATGGATATCAGAAGGCTAATTAATTACTTTATTATACTATATTATTCTATATTACATCACATCTAAACTGAACCTGCACAAGCCTCAACTCAACTGCAGAGAATCTCATGGCTGTGAGCCCACAGTCCCAACACACACACCTGGATCCAACTGGTCAGTGAATCAAAACACTCACACCAGAATCCAATCACCAATTCCCTTCAGGTAAACAAGCTTCCACAATGTGGAACAACACAGGAGCAGTAAATGAGATAAGAATTGTTTTTTCTTTCTCTGAGGTTCAGAGAACGTGAATCCCAGAAAATGTGTGGCTAAACTGGCTCTGGGTGAATTAATGAATGTATGTACTGCAAGGGGCTCAGAGGAGACTGTTCCTGCAGAAAGAGGGGATTTCTCTTGGCCCTGAGAGTTGAGAAGGATGCTGCTGTTCTAGGGGAGGGGACAGTGACAGTGCTGCCACCCATCCATTGGTGCCTCATGAGCTCTGAAGAATAAAATAATTCTAAAGGTGGCCTGTGCTGATTCCCATATCCAGGGTGAATTTCATTGTATCTGTTTTCTGGGGGTGAAATCTTGGTAGCAGAGCCAAAGATTTTCAGCACAACACTGTTGGCTCTGCTCATCCACCTTCTCTGTGCCTGCTGTAGACAGAGCAATTGGGTATGTGAGATCTGGTGAGGACCTTCCAGCCAGGAGAAACATGGGAAACTTTCAAAATCCTCTGGAAGGAATATTTTTTGCTTGGTCAAATAGGTTTTAATAATTTAAAACATTTTTATTTTCATGGTGATTTATATTCCAAAATTAGATCTTATTAATTGTTTCAAACTGGAGAAACTCAAGATAACTCATTCCACAAATTTGGGAAGAGGATGTTGTGACTCAGTGGGAGCAATGTGTTTCTCTTTCTGTCCCTGACATGATTTTTCTGTGAAATGGCCACGACCTTTTGCTGGTTTCATTTTGCCACACCTTCATTGCCAACAAGTGGTGGCTCTGGAAGTGGCTTTTCCAAGCACCTGCACCAGGAGCAGAATTTCTGCTGCTTGCAGGCAGAACAGGCAACAGCCTGTGGGCACCATCACCATGGATATTCCCTGCAGAGAGAAATCATGCATCCTGGGGAATGCACTTTATATAACTCCCTGGCTGAGGGAAGAGTTCCCAAGTTTTTGTTGCAGCCACTGAGCAAATCTCTTGGCTGCACAGAAGCATCCCTGGAGTACAAAGCTGGGGAGGGGAAGGCCAGACCCAGCTCAGGGAGCCAAGCTGCAGCCAAAATATGGTTCTGAGCTTCCAAAACATTCTGGTGCTGCCAGGTTGGAACCTCCTGTTTGCTCTCTGGCAGCCACCAGGCAGTTTGCAAGGCCACTGCCAAATGCAGAGCTGATGCTTGCAGGATTCAAGCAGGTCAAGCCCGTGGAAGCTCTGGGTGAGGGAGCCTTGCAGGATGACAATCCCTGATTTGATTTCCAGGATTTGAAAATGCAGGATTTGATTTCCTGCCACCTTGCCCATCCTTCAGCTGCTGCTGAGGCTCTGGGGTGATGCAGACCCTGGATACACAGGGTCTGCCTGTGCTGGGGGGTTCTCCCAGCATCTCCATGGCTCTCCACAGCTCTGCCTCAGCCTCTGGCTCAGTGCAGCCTGACAAGCTCATCCTTTTTGGCTGCTCATTCTTGTGGTGTGAGCAATCTGCCCCAGAGCCTCCCTCATGGGTCATGGAGCCTCTTGGGCTGACCAGAACAGGGTCACGAATTTCTGCTGCTTTCACAGCTCCAGCTTGATGGCTCCCTGTAGGGTTCAGGCTGGAGTGAGCCAGGCTTTGGCCTGTCATCTCCCTGGAGCACAGCAGTGTTTTGTGGATACTGCTCAAGCAAATGGTTTTGAATTAAAATCGTGCTGATTAACCCTATTCCAGCAGTGTGTGTGGGACTCAGGGTGTGGTGGGTATCAGGACACCCTCAGACCATGTCCATGCCTGCTGCTGGACTTCCTCTGCAGCAAATGATGCTATGCAACAAGCTCCAATCTAAATAATAAATCTTTTCATATGCACTACACTTGCATATGAAAACCCCCCAATGCTATTTAGCTGGTAGCCCCTGGTCATTCCCCTTAATCCCCAGTGGTGTCCATTTGGGGCAGGTGTTAGGGAAATGCTACTTCTGAGAGCTTTGACAAATAAATCCTCATTGTAAGGCTGGAAAGTCTCCCACCTCTCCATTTCTGGAGGAAATGAAGCACAGACAAACATTGCTGATCTGGAGGATGGCCTCTTCCAGAGCCCAGCACTGGATCTTGTGAATGGAGAGGGAACTGCCTCACCAGGTGGAATACCTGGACAAGCTTTTCTGGCTGATTGTAGGATCAGGCATGAAGCCAACACGTCTGCAGCCTTTGAATTCAACACCTCCCTCTCCCCCCAAAGCCAACAAGAGCTTTGTTCACCTCTGGACAGCTGAATTTCCACTTTATAAATCCAGCCCCCTTCTAACCTGCATGGGGAGCCATCAGAACTGTTATTCCATTAAATTAGAGTAAAATTATTATCTTTTGTTTCCTTTTTCTTGAAACCACGGGTCCACCCTGGCAGCAGTGTGGTTAATCCCAGACCTGGTTCTGCAGGTGGGAAGTCTGTGAGTTCCCAGAACAAAGCATTTCCTCCAGTGGCCACAGCACTTTTCACCTTTTCCCTCACACCTTTAGCAGATATTTCTTTGAGGTGATGGATACAAAATGTTACCAAGGCAAAGGAAAACCCAGGCTCCATATTGCAGATTTCTTCTCCAGCAGGACCGGGAGGGAATGGGGGAGGAGTCAAGAGGATCATTATTGAATTTATTATTGAATTAATTAATATTGCATTTATTATTGAATTCATTATTGTTGAATGCATGATTATTGAATTCATTACCGCTGAATTCAGAGGGAGCTCCATGAGGCTGGTGGGGAGGGCGACCCTGGCAGGCGGCAGATGTTGCACAGCTGGGCGGGCTGTGTGGAGCAACACTGACATGCAGCGGTCGGCAGCTGCATCTCTGCCTGCTCCTGCTCACCCCTGAGCTCAGCCTCACCAGGCACGGCCCCAGGCATTGCTTCCCAAAAATTCAGCTACTTCCCAGTGGAAAAACCCCGTCCTGGCTGGTGATCTTCCTCCCACAAAAGCGGTGCTCAGCACCTTTTCAGTGCCAAACCCTGTAACCTCTGAATAATTTAGAGAAATCTTCCATAGATTTCTCACATTTCCCACAGAGAAATCACCTGCTGGTTAAAGAGGGGAGCATTGCTAGCAGAAGCTTTTTTTTTTTTTTTCCCCAGCATGTTATTGAAATTCCTGTAAAACTGTCCCATACCACTGCTTGTAAGTGACCATGCTGCACCCCAGAGGGTGCTGACAGGCAGCTGTTCCCAGATGGAAAAGTAGCTGCAGTGCTGAGCCAGGGAAGGAAAAGACTGGGAGGGGAGTGATTTCAGACGTCTGAGCTCTCAGGAGCTCTGGGTGTGATGTTGGCAGTGACATTGCTCAGAAGAGTTTGGCCACACCGGGCGCCTGGGCTGAAAATCTGTCCCTTTTATCAGTGCTGATGTGTTTTGAAGCCTGGCCAGGGAAATGGGACGAGTTGGGGCTACCCTGGCTGCCAGCCCTGCTGCCCAGAGCTGCCACATGGTCACGGTGTCAGCTCATGTGGCACCTGGGTATGAGCCAGCTGTGGCCAGCTGGGCCCATCCTCTGCCCTGCAAGGGTCCTCAGACCTGAGCCCAGTTGTGGATGGATGTCTGCCAGCCTGAAGCACCAAAACCCAGGAGTGGTGAGGACAGGGAACAGGCAAAAAGAGAAAACAGGGAAATTATAACATCTGGCACAAGGAAAATCTCCTTTTTTCCCAGGTTCAGTGTCCAGTGTTGAGCAAACCAGCCATTTACAGTAAAAGTCCAAAAGATGCTATTGAGGCATGAGAAACTGGAGCAGTTCAGGGAAGAAGAAGCAGCTCCAGTCTCAGCAAAGGGGCTGCTTTGGCTGGTTTGGCTCTGTTTAAGGGGTCAAGCCAGGGCTGGAGTGGAGCACCAGCTCAGTGGAAGCTTCCTGGCAATGTGTGGTGTTTTAGGCAAATGACTGAATAAGATTCTTGAATATGTGAGAGGGGAAACAGTGAGTAGGTGCTGGGAGAGGATTTTACCTTTGTGTGGGGCTGGAGAGACTGATTCAGGAATTTTGCATCCACTTCAGGTGTCTGCATTTAAGAGAGGGTGTTGGAGAGTGTTGAAAAGAGCTACAAAAATGATTGAAAGACTGGAGAAACAGCTTTACAGGGGAGACAACTTAAAGACCTCCATCTGTTTTCATTATTAAAAAAAGAGGTTGAGAGGTGACTTGATGACAGTGTATAAATACCTTCAGAGGAGAAAAGAGTGGGCATTGCAGGATCTGTAATTTAGCAGGGGAAAACCATGGATGGCTGGAAGCAAGAGCCAGATGAACTCAAACTGGAAATTAATCACCTTCATTGTTTAAAAAAACCCCAACAGGTCCAACATTTTGGAACAAATTCAAAGGAAAAGGGTGGCTTTTTTCAGTCTCAGTGTAGGAAAATGAAGTCTGGGAGCTTTTCTCAAAGACCTGTGTTAGCTAAGGCACAAGTTAGCACAGAATGGCTGGAGCTTAATGTGGAGATTATTGGGTTGAAATGATTGTGTGGATACACTCAGCATTGCAGGGGCATCCCAAAAGATGCACTAGTTTATCCACCAGGTTCCTGAGCAGGACTAATGAAGAATGTTAACTCAGGAGCAAGAGTGAAGTGAAGAAAAGAAAGGAAAAAACCATCCATGATGGGGTTGATTTTACTGGCTTTTAAGCAAAAAATTAAATCAGAGACAAGGAAGAGCAACCCCCTTGACCCAGATACCTGCAGGTGTGGAGCAGCTGGCCAGGTATGGTCAGTCAGAAGAGCCCTCTGGAAGGGGCAGGAGGAGTTGCTGTCCTGAATTAATGACACGAGTTCCAGAAGGGATTTTGCTGTGCTGGTGTAGAACACACTCCAATGACAGCCTTGAGGCCCTTGTGAGTGCAAACAGCAGATCTGGCTGTGGGAGGGTGGGATTTTCCCTACCCTGGGTGCACATCTGATGCTTTGTTCAGGACAGTGGGAAGGCTCCTTCCTCTGCACTCCTGCCCTTGCTGCTGTTCCTGGCCCTGTTCCCACTGGCTCAGCCCAGCCTCTGCCTCCTCTGTCTCCTCACCCCCACCCTGGTCCCAGCAGCTGGGAGCAGTTGGATTTTGGGATGTGGTGGTGCCAGGTTCTGGGTTCTCATTGCAGCAGGGAAGCTCAGGCCCCAGCATTTGGTGGAGAAGCAGAAATAAAAGGTTTTTTTGCTTTGTTGGCTGATGGATTGTCCAGTGTTAGAGCCCAAATGGCCTCTCAGTGTCCCACCTGCACCCCTGGGAATACCAAGGACTTTGTGTCCTGCCTTCACACTGACACTTTCCAAAATTGCACACTGACACTTTCCTAAATTATTCAGGGGTTACAGGGTCTGGCACTGAAAAGGTCAAATGCTGATAGGCGTGTTGTCCCCAGCTCTGTCCTTGGCTGGGCTTTATTTCCAACTCCAGCTGTGTCCCCCAGCCCTGCTGCTCATGTGATGCTCCAGCACTGGTCACTGCCAGGAGTCAGGATGAGCCCCAGCCTTGCTGGGGAATCATTGAAATAAAACTGTGGAAAGAATCAAACACCTTGAGTGTTTTAGGAGGGAGCTTGGGCTCTGAGACAGCACCTGGCTCGGTGTGGGCAGACCCCTGCCTTAGGCAGTGTGGGAATAGCTAACAGCCTGTCTAATTTGGACAGGCCTCTCAATGCCTAATCCCCTCCCTCCTGTGTCCCAGGTAATAAGATGCTTTCAATGAAAAAAACCCGAGTGAAAGTGAGTGAAAGGTGAAGTGTCTGTCTGTGGCAGGAAGCGAGAGATTGAAAGTGTTACCAGAGCTTTAGGGGTGGGTAATAGCGGGAGATTTGTGAAAAGGATCTGGAAGAAAAGCCCCTTTTCAAAGG
The DNA here is from genome assembly GCF_037042795.1 of Molothrus aeneus. Classification (NCBI taxonomy): domain Eukaryota; kingdom Metazoa; phylum Chordata; class Aves; order Passeriformes; family Icteridae; genus Molothrus; species Molothrus aeneus. The sequence goes on along the minus strand of NC_089664.1, from coordinate 5,278,682 downwards.
AATTGTATAATCACTGGTAGCTCAGTGTTTCACGCTCAAGGATTGCCTTCAGGATCTGCCATCAGAGGAGAGGATTTGCTGCTCTCTTCTGTAGATGAGCACTACAGAAACCTTTCCCACTCTGCTTTTCTAAATCTTCTTTGAAGGGATGCTCCTCTCCTAGGGAGTGGCAGGGCTGTCCTGTTTTGTGACACACATTTGCAGAAATAATCAGGAATAAAAAGGGGAGCAGAAAGCACCTGCCAAGGAGGGATGTCCCTCCAAATCCCAGTGTTCCCAGAGCCAGGGACGGGGGAGAGGGATCCAGAATGATGCTGGGGGCTGCACTGGAGAGGAAATACTCCCCACTTGTAGGTCTGTGGGGTGCTCAGCTGCAGGCAGAGCTCTTTTGGCAGCAGGAAGGATAGAAAGGGTTTCAGTGGAAATGATCTTTATTGGCAAGCGCAGCTTTGCTGAAATCAACCCATTTTGTAGGAACATGTAGGAAACTATTGATGGGAAGAAAAATCTGAACCATTCATTTTGACCTTCAGAGGATCATTTTTTCTTCCAAAGCATTTAATTTCAACAAATTGTTCCGTTTCGTTTTGACATTACCACTCAAATTGATGCCATTTTAATCTTCCACGTGTGTGAGCTGCTGGTTCCTGGCTGTGCCCTGGCAGTGCTGGGCTCCCACAGCACCTTTCCATGGCACAGAAAAAAGGAATCATTCCCCATCAATGCTTCTGAAAGCCTTCTCCAGCAAATTTAGGATGAACAAGAGGATTTGGAGATGAAAACACATCTGAAAGCACCACAATTTCCTGTGGAAGAGAAATTGTACTTTCCAAGCACTCTGAGTCAGCAGAGCAGAGCCTGACCCTCCCTGCTCAGCCCTTCTGATCCAACCTCTCAGAGAACAGCAATAAATATATACATTAGGCAATTTATTCTGTGTTTTGCATTTGTAGGACCTTTTGATGCAAAAAGGAACTTAGCTTTAAATTTTTGTGACCTTGACGTGCCTAAAGTTAAGCTGCTCTTTAAGTCTGTGTAGAATTTGGATCTGTTAGTGATCCACACACCCCCACCATGTCCTGCCGCTGTCCCCCTGGCAAGAGAGGGTGGTTTGGCAGCTGATTGCATTGATCTGAGGTGGAGCAGACCTGTGCCAATGTAGGAGTGGTGGTGGCTGCAGCACGCAGCGTTTGCAGCCCTGTTCACCAGGGCTGGGACTTCTGCTGCTGTCTGGGAAGTTGCAGCAAGGACAGCTGTTCCCTGTTTCCTCCCTGCAGTGCTTTGTGCAGATAAAAAGGTGTGTGAGGCTGCAGAGGCTGTGGGGGGCTCATGGCCAGGCAAAGATGTGTCCCTTCCCATCCACATCCAGATCCAAGGCTCCTCCTGGGTGGATTTGCAGGGAGCTGGAGGGAGGGATGCTCAGGGCTCAGCTCACTGCAGTGACAGGGCTCTCCTGGGCTCACCCTTAAAGCAACATCATCATTCAGAGACAGGTACAAGGGCAAACTCCCTGTGAGCACAGCGTGTGAGTGAGCTGGACCCAGTCAAGGAGGAATTTGTCACCTTTGGGTGATGCTGTGGATGCTCCTCTTGCACACTGAGGTGAGGCTCCAGGCCTCTGCCCACCCAGCCCTGCCACCAGCAGCTGTGGGCCTGCAGAGACAGCTCCCCAGGCTCCCTTTTTAACTCACTTGCTTTCATTTATATTCAAATCAGAGGATAAATGTAGGCAATGCGTGCGCTCAGCTCAGGCAAGGCTGCTGCTCCAAAGCAACCACAGAGAAGGTGTTTTATTTTTAAAATAGATTAAGGAAGAGATGAAGACAGGGAGTTCTGCATTCTAACTATCACCTTCTTGTTGCTAATGTTGGCCTGGTCATGAAAACAGAAAGATTTGTGAAAATTATTTGTTTTCCAACACACACGCTGTTTACTTGGCTCCAGCAGGGAAAATAAAGCCAAGGCTTCTGCTGGTGCTTTAAGCCAGTTCCTGTGCCTCATGACCAGGTTTTAGAGATGCTCCTGGGGATTTCAATCCCCAATCACTCTTTATTTGATGATTTAAATAAATGATACATATGCATATGGAATAATGCAAATATTCATGGAAGAAGTGCAGCCTAAAGGATATATTGATCTCCCTTGAATCAGGGCAGTGCCTGACAGGGCTCTGCAAAGGTAGTGGAGGGCACCCTGCTCAGGGGCAAGCCCTGCAAAACCCACTGAGCTGGGCTCTTAAATGAAGGTGGAAGAGTTCCCAGCACGGTGTGTGGCTCAGTCTCACAGGCTGTGTGTCCTGATAAGGCACATGGGAGCTCACTAACAACCCGCTGCATTTAGAACAGAATTTTGCCCTAAAAGATGATCCTGACATTGTTGAAAGTGACAGTGCCCTTTTGCAGTGTGTTTTAAGCACATGTGTGCTGACACCTCCATGTGTTGACCAGGCTGGACTCAGCCTTGTGCCTCAGTCCCCACGGCAGAGTTGTGCTGCTTTGTCTTTTCTGGGCTTTGCCCACCCCAGAGCACACAGAACTGTCAAAACCTACTTAATACACATTGACTTAACGGGAGTTGTGCAGCAAAATGCTGCTGGGTACTTGGAAGGCAAAATCTGTGCAGAGGATTCATTGCTCCTGGATTGCAATTAATGATAATTAAAAAAAAAGAGAGAGAGAGAGAGAAGGTTTTGTATTGAGAGTTATGCTGGATGTCAGAATTAACATCTCATTGAATTATCAAAGCTTTCAAGTAGTGGGTGGTGGAGAGTGGCTTGGGGCTTGCAAATAGGTCAGAGAAAGAGCTGGTTGCTAAATATCTGATAGAAACTTTCCACTGGGGAAGAAAATCTTGCTGATTTGATGGAATAGGAAGAATTCTTGGGAGGATATCTATTCCCTTAAAACTTATGGAAAAAGCAGTCATGGAGGCTGGGCTGCCTGCATGTGACCTGGGCTCTGTGGCTTGTTCCCCAGGGATCCCTCCTGCTCACATATGCATTCCTCCCCTTCTCATTGCAAAATGAAAACACAAAAGGAAGGAAAGTGTGAACATTTTGGTGGCGTGGTGCCAGCACAGGTCTGCTCTGTGCCTTTGGCAGCTCCAACTGAACGCCCTTGAAAGCAGACACCGTTTTTTTGGGCGCTTGGGTTGTTGGGTTCAGCCAGGGATGGTTTGGGTCGGGTGCTCTGGGCTGTGGAGCGCTTGCAACTCTGTGTGACATCAGCAGGGGGAGCGGCAGGTCCTGCGGAACTGTCCCTGGGACGAGCCATCCTCCATCCCCTTCACCAGCATCCTCCGGCCCTTTCAGCCGGCATCCTGCATCCCCTTCATCATCCAGCATCCTCCACCCCCTTCATCATCCAGCATCCTCCATCCCTTTCATCATCCAGCATCCTCCATCCCCTTCATCCAGCACCCTCCATCCCCTTCATCCAGGATTCTCCATCCCCTTCATCCAGCCTCCTCCCACTCCTTCATCCCTCCATCTCCTTCATCCAGCACCCTCCATCCCCTTCATCATCCAGCCTCCTCCACCTCCTTCATCCAGCATCCTCCATCCCCTTTTCCCAGTGTTTTCTGGCGTTTTTCTTTCTCCAGCCTTCAACCCAGCCTTCTCCAGGCAGCCCAGGGGACTGGCAGTGGTTTTCACCTAGGTGGGAATTCATCCCTCAGGTTTTCCACCCCTGCTGCCACAAGGATGTGGCATTACTATGAAGGCTCTGGGTTGTGTGTACCCACAATGTGGCAGAGACAGTAAATTTTATTGCTGTGGTTCTTTGTGTGGACTTTCATAATTCAGCACTGAAATCAGCCAGCTGGGCAGGTGGAGTCTTTTGTTTTTGCATGAGATCCCACCTCTAAGGGGTGGCCAGTCCTTTTTCATGGGTCCTGCTGGGTTAAAGATGCCCAAGAGCCTCTGACACTGCCAGGACCTTCCTGTCTCCCTCCTTTGTTGGGGTGACAGCAGAGGATAAAGAGATGAAGGACTGACATGCTTAACCTGCTCCTCCCAAGCAGAGGTGAGAATGTAATACTTTGGGAACCAGATGAGCAGATCTGGTGGTGCTGTGCTGTGCTGGCCCTGGGCTGAGAGGTGGGCACAGGGTCTGTCCTTTGGCTCCTGAGGCTGTGCAACTTCTTTCAGACTAAGAAATTCTTTGTTCCAGGCAACTCTTCCCTTAATCTTTCCTCTGCTTGGTTTCTTCACCCTGTTCCCATAGACAACAACCTTGTGTGAACTGCTGGAGGAGACAGTGGCTCAGCAAACCCTCCTGCCCCCCTGCCAGCCGTGTTCCCCTGATCAGAGGGACCCTCTGCTCCCAAGGGGAGTGACAGGCTGGTGGTAATTATGGAAAGCAGATCTCAGAAGGGTTTGTCTCCTAGCAGAGCTGTTGGGGAATAATAATAATATTATTATGCAGGAATAAAATCCTGTTTCTTTCTGAGAAAGGGATGGGTATGGGAGAAGAGCAGTGAGTGATTGCAGAACAACTATCCCACAGCAGCTATGCTGGGCAGTGTTTCCCTTGAAGGCAACTCCTAAATATTGTGCTAGAGAAGGACTGGCAGCCTGGACCACGTGGTGGGTGAAGGTGGGGCTGTCCCATCCCGAAGGACACTTGTCAGCATCCAATGGCTCCTGCAGGAACAGGAGATGATGCAAACACTCACCTGGCAGTGCCACACCTGCAGGCAGGGCTGGGCAGCCGAGAGCCACCCAGCTCCTGGTGCTCTGTAGGGATGTGTAAGGGATGTGTAAGGGATGTGTAGGGATGTGCAGGGGATGTGTAGGGGATGTGTAAGGTTGTGTAGGGATGTGTGGGGATGTGCAGGGATGTGTAGGGGATGTGTAGGGATGGGCAGGGATGCTGCCGATGCTGCCCTGCGGCTCTGCCCGGCCCGCCCAGCTCCTCCAGCACATCCCAGCCTTGCTTCCACGTGCCTTTGTGTCGATCAGAGCGGCGTTTTCCCCCAGCGCATTCCTGCCTCGCTCCACCACGCGTGAACCGGCGATCACCCACTTGCGCTCCGTGAATAATTAATATCTGTGCCACTGTGCTTCCTCCCCCGATCGCTCCTCCGGGACCGGGGGGTTCCAAGGTCACCGCGGGTGGCGGCCCCGGCAGCTTGGGGGGCCCGGCTGTCATTGTCCTTGCGGCGGCTCCCCGCAGCTCCGTGCCCGGCAGAGGAGCGGCACAAAGGGAGCGGCACCGCTGGGGCCTGGAGCGGGGCCCGGCGAGCAGGGGGACAGGGATGCAGGTGGCTGCGGATGCAGGTGGCTGCCGAGGGGGTCGTGACACCCCCGGGCTTGCCCGACCCCTCCGGAGCGCTGCAGGGGCACGCAGGGAGCAGCGCTCCTTCCTCAGAGCCGCTTTGTGTCCCGCTGCCGTTCACCGGCGCCTTGCTCGTTGTCTCCCAAAACTGAGGCCGGGGAGGATGGGGGAAAATTTCATTTCTTTAATAAAAATTTTGAACGTAACAAAAAGTTAAAAGCTTTAAAAGCCTGTATTCTTACAAATGGAGCGCCCACACCCCCCTAAGAAAGGCGACCGTGCGTCCCCCGCTGCCGGGGGCACGGCAGCTCCGGCCCGGTGCCCCTCACGCCCGCACAATGCCGCCCCCTCCCCGCCGCGCACCGCCCCTCGGCCCGCCCTCGCCCGCCGCTGATTGGTTGCGCCGCGCCGTCAGGTAGGGCGAGCGCGGCGCTGATTGGTCGCGGCGGCGCGGGGCGGGGCGGGCGCGGCGCTGTCAGCCGGGGCGCGGCGCGGCGGGAGCCGCCGGAGGGGCGCAGGGCGCGGGCGCGGCATGGCTGGCTGAGGCGGCGGGAGGAGCCGCCGCCGCCCGGCGCCGCTCCCGGCCGCGCTCGGTGCGTGTGCGAGCGCCCGCGTCAATGAGCGAGTGCATGGCGGAGCCCCCCGCCGCACCATGAGGCGCCGGCCGAGCACCGCGCTCGCCCTACTGTGCCTCGCCGCCCTCCTGGCCGCCGCCACCGCCGCGCTGCCCGCCAGCGCCGCGCCGCCCGCCGAGCCCGGCAGCGGCAGCGGCGGCCCCGCCGAGAGCAGCCTGGGCACGGTGCCGCCCGCACGGCCCCGCGGCACCGCCGCGCCCGCACGGGGCAGCCCGGCGCCGCCGCCGCCGCCCGAGGAGGAGGAGGAGGAGGAGGCGGTGGCGGAGGAGGAGGAAGAGGAGCAGCAGCAGCAGCAGCAGCAGGAGGAGGAGGAGGCTGCGGACAGCGGCCCCGCAGGTGAGCGGCTCCGGGGCCAGGCGGTGTCAGCGGGGCCAGTGGCGGGGAGCGGGACCGGGCTGCGCCCCATCCTCCGCCGGGCGGACAAAGGCGCGGCCGGGGACGGGGCGGCGGCTGCCCGGGCCCCTCCGGCTGCGAGACCCCCGTGCGGGGCGGGCGGAGCGAGCTCCGCGCTGCGGGACCCCCCAGCATCGCCGGGGCCGGGTGCGGGGCTGTGCCGGCCCCGGGATGCGCTCTGGAGGGGCTGCTGTGCCTCGCCGGTGCCTTACTGGGGCTGTTACCGGGGCTTTTGGGGAGCAGCGGGGCAGGTGCTGCTCCCCAAAAGCCGGAGCATCCTTTCAGGCAATAGTCCCTGGCATGCACTGTGCTCCCCGTGGAGGAGATGCAGACAGGTCCTTCCCATCGCCTTCCATCCATCCAGTGGCCAGCAGGCAGGATGCTGAGCTCGGCATCCCCCGATGGGACTCTGTTGGTCGAGTTCTCCACAACCATCAAGCACCCCTGGTTTCCTACCTCGATGTGCTTGCAGCAGAGAGAGAGCAGGGTTAGTGATGACTTGGGGTCACCAGAGCCTGTGCTCTCACCGGTGTCAGGAGGTGTATTTGCAGCTCAGTGGGTGCTGGGGTGCTCACATGGTATCTGATGGATGTGCAAGGGCAGAAATGAGCCCCAAATTTGTCTCTGCTGGGAATGATGTGTCTCAGGGCAGCCTGTGCGAGGTCTCATCCTGCCCCTGTGGTGGTCAGGGCTTATACAGAGCTGAGGAAGGTGCTATGGCAACAGGAATACATGGCATTATCAATGTGGGGTGTAAGGAGGAGAGAGGTGAAGGGTGGATGGGAGGGCTGTGCTCTCAGGTGAAGCTGCTTCTGGGTGTAGCATGCACTGACAGCACTGTCACTTGCTGGGAGGTGAAACACTGATGCTCTTCAAGATGAGACTTCACTTTACCTATAGATGAAATAGGCAAAACTGTGCTGGAGTCCAAGGATGGAGCTTTGTCCATTTATTTTACTGGAGAACTTGGCTTCACTCTGTAGTTCCAAAGCTATATCTTCAGACACGTGCAAATACTACAGCACTGCTTCTTTCCTGTTTTATATTTATATTTTCTCTTTGCCTTTTTGCTTAAGTATGTTGAGCTTCCTCTGATGTGAAAGGGATGCAGTCTGTTGTTCTGGTAGTGTTAGCAGTCTGAACAAGGGGATTAATCACCTTTTTTCATTTGGTTAGAAATAAAATCGACTGAAGATCTGGAGTCGCTCGTTTTCCAGACTTTAATTTGCTTTTTTCTGTTGAGTTTTCTCTCTTTGCTTTTTCTGGTAGAAACAGAATGGCTTAAGACTGGGAATTGCTGATAAAAGTAGGATGAGTTGAGTGTTCTTAAGGCAAAAGCAATTTCTCCTCTTGTGCCTGATCAGACAGAATGGACTGTGCAGCTCAGTGCAGCACAGTGTGACCCTCTGGATGCCAACCAGGGGATCCACACACACATCCCAAGCTTCCTCCAGCACGTTTCCCTCTCTGACCCTTGTGTTGTGTTTGTTTCCATTGGTATCTATTAGTATCCACTGGCTCTGGGCCTCCCACCCTGAGCTCCAATGGCTTCGTCAAGAGCATCCTGCTCCTGCAGGCAGAGTGACAAGTGCATGAGTTGGCTTTGGGATGCTCCCAGGTTCCATGGAGGATGCTTACATAACATCCTCTATGTCTTCTGCCACTGGAGCTGTCAGGGGTGGAAGTCTGGGGAATTTTACGAGTAATCCCTGTGCTCCCACGGGCTGCCCTCACCCCCGAGCTCTCACTTGGGAAAAGGGAGCATGGAGGATGAGCACTCCCCACCGCCACCCCGGCTGTGCTGAGTCTGTATTCTGGAGGCCAGCATCACCCTTTGAAGTTTTAACGTGCTAATTATTAATGGCTACAGCCACTTAATCACAAAATTGCTCTCTGGTGCCTTCACACTGTGGTGGTGATGGCCAGGGCAGAAGCACATGGGCAGATTGTCTTCTCCCGGAGCCCAGGCTGTTAGTCCTGAGCGTGACAGGTTGAGATTAGCCCTGGCTGTGGGGGGAGTGCTGGTGTGCTCCAGGGCTGGGTGGCTTTTGGGGCACCTGAGGGTGGGTGAGGCAGCATCAGGAGGAGCTGCTGGGCTTGGCAGCATCCCCTGTGTGATGGGGAGCCTGGGCTAGTGTTAGGGTGCAGGGTACAGCTGTGCTCTGTGTGGGAGCTGCACTCCGTGGGTTGTGAGGGGTTTTCTGTGCTGCCCCATCTGCTGTGACTTGTGCAGAGGTTTGCTCTCAAAGGCTGTTAAGCACCAAAGCCACAGCAAAGCCAGTGGACATAATGGGCTTAGCTGAAACCCTCCGTTTGCTTTAACTCAAGCATGTTTTCAACATCACTTTTCCACTCAGTAGGTAATTAATGCATTATGTGCTCTGTTGCATTAAACAAATGGGCCTTTTCTCATGCACATTATTAGAAAGGCTTCCCTTAATGTTCATAGCATAATCACTGATAAGAGCTTGGTGTGAGAGGCCTCAGGCCAGTGGTGTTCAGAGCTACCAAGATTTCATTTCTGACTTTGGTGCATTTCTCATTTTGATTTAAGAAGCACTTCAGTTTTCCTCAAGCTGCCTGCTTGCTCTGTTCTTGTCCTCCTCCTTTTCCCAGTTTCATGATGTTTATTTTTCTTTCCAAGCCTGTGATCATGTTAAAATCCTGGATTTTGTTTCTGAGGGAAGTAAATTGCTAATCCTTATGTTTGTGGAGACAAGCTTAACATATCCCCCGCCTTATCACCAAAGCCTTCAGCACCCACCATAGAGACTCTGCCTCTTCCTTTTATCCTTCACAGTCTCATTTTAAGCAGGAGCTGGAGCTTTCCTGGGGAATCTGGCTTGGGAATGGCTGCTGCTCAGGGGGATGCTTGTGTTGGAGCAGAGATGCAGCCGCTGTGGCCAGCATGGTCCTGGTTGGACTTTCCCTGCCTGGGGAACAAAAATCCTCAATTCCACGTGGTTCTTAGGGCAGCTTTGGGTAACGTGGGTCTCTTTGAAGGACATTTTGTTCTGATTCTCTTCCAGCCCCATGCACAGCAGGTGGGTGGGCTGAAAAACCCAAATATCCTTTCACAGCCTTGCTGTGCTGGGTCAGCAGGAGAGCTGCACCCAAACCCTGGGTATGGTGTCCATACTTCTCTCCTCCCTGCTCTTTTGTCATGCCTCTCCTGCCTTCCTGGGTCACCCACTCCCAGAGGTGACTTTGGGTCTGACTCCTCACCTCTGCAGCACGTAGGAGAGGACAATGAACAGTTTCTGCTGCAGCCACAGGGCCGGAAATGCAGGTGGCTCGGAGCATTAACCACAGGAAGGTGTCACATGAAATGTGTGAAAGCTGAGTCAGTGGCTGATGGGCCCCCAGCCACCAGCATGGGGCCACCTCGGGCTGGGGAGCTGCTGCTTGATGGAGGAGGTGCAGCCAGAGCCCCTCAATGGGGGTGGCTGCAGCTTGGTGGGGGATTAGCTGATGGGTTTAGCTTGCGGAGAGGAGCCTGGCAAATCCCTGGGGGCGTTGGGATGACCTGGGTAATTGGCTGGGCACAGGGGAGGTGACAGGTTGAGGAGGGGACTGGTGAGTGCTGGCTTTATCCAGCTGGAGAGGTGGAGGGTTTTGCTTTCGTGCAGGGCATGTGGAGAAAGGTCTGTGCATCCCCTTCTGGCAGGAGGGGTGGTGAGGGCAGGTTTTGGGGGGTCCCCACAGCACTTAGAGTGTTGTTGTAGAGGAAAGACTGGAGCCAGACCCTGCCATGAGGGTTTGGGAGCTCTCAAACCCTGGTAGGACAGAAACAGCCAAGCTGTTGAAGGTAGTTTCAGGATTTTGTGCCATCATCCCTTTTGCAGCTTTGGGTGACTCCTCCTCTTCTCTCTTCCAGCCATTAGATCCTTTGGAAGAAGTGTTCCCCCCTGTGTATGGGTGCACCTGCTTGAATGCCCCTGCTGTGCCTCTGACCCTGTGGGCGACAAGCAGAGGAGCCAGGGAGGGTGAGCTGGAGCTTTCCTCCTGCTCATTACTTGGGAAGGCAGCTTAAGCCTTCCTTGTTTGAGGGCTCAGGATTGTGCTCCATGTGGTTACAGAGATAACTTGTGTTCAAGGTGCTAGCAGGATTTAAATTTGTTTAAAGAAATGGAAATGAAGGCATGGATGTGAAAGCTGAGGATAAGGAGGATGGTCTTGTTCCTCAGGATCAGCACGGGAGCAGCCAGGACAGAGTGTGCCTTTTTTCAATCAAATAATAAGTTTGTATCTTTGTGCTTTAAATAAAGACATATTGCCCAGAGCAGAAAATGTCACTCCCTTGCCTTCCTGCCTGCCTCCACGTTCCCATCTGAATCATTCTTGAATCAGATGCATCCAACTGTCCTGACTCAAGATTGAGATTCTGGGACTTAGCAATGTTCATAAAAATCAGGATATTTCTGGGAGGATCTCTAGAGCATTGAGGGTCTTGTTTGTTTGCTATTTTCTCTGCTGGATTTTGCTTATTGTTTCTATTTTAAATGGTAGCTGAGATTCAGACATATCATCACAGAGCTGCCACTTGGAAAATGGCACCACCTGTGTGAGGTGATGTTATTTACCTGCCTGCTGTTGGTCATGCCCAAACACCAGCCTGTGGGGAAGCAGAGGTGCTGGAGCACTGAAACAAGTGCATTGTCTGAGGCTGTGTGGTGGCAGTGTCTCCGTGCTCCAGGCCCGGTGAGGGTGGCTGGGACAGTGCTGGAGTGTCACCAAAAAAACTCTTGTGACACAGACTGGGGTTTGCACAGGGTGCAAAGGTTGTGCCTGTCCAGACAGGTGGGATGGGCTTCCTGGACAGTGCCTATCAGGGAGCTGCTGCCCTTGGAGCACCTTCCTGGTGGTGGTGCCTGTTCCCCCTGAGGCACCCTGGCCCTGCCTGGCTGTGCCTCAGGGGACAGGACTGCCGTGGTCAAGGAGTGATGGTGTCACGGGCTACACTGCTGTGTGACCCCATCCCCGAGGGCACTGTGGTCCTTGTGCCACTCCAGTGTGGCCCTGCAGGTGGCTGGGATCCTGGGATGTGCCCACCTGGGTGGCACTGATGGTGGGCATCGAGCCTGTGGCAGTGATGGTGGGCAGTGTGAGCACAGGGACGTGCCATGCCCCAGGGCTGTGGGCACAGGAGCACAGCACAGGCTGTTCCTGAGAAGCTGAGGCTCCTGGATGTGAAGCTCTGCTGAAGTCTGAGGAAAGACTCCAGCGGGTTTTGCCGAGAGCCCTGTGAACACCCAGGGCTGAGGCTCAGTGTGCTGGTGACATTTGTGGAGCTAACAGCAGCTGACTGTCAGGGGGCTGCTGCCAATCTGAGGTGCTCACTGGTGCTTCCAAGAAGCAGCCAAGCTCTTTGTGGTGGTGTGATGCATCTGCCAGCTTTGGGAATAAAGCTGTGCCAAGGCTGGGTGCTGCAGGCTGGGATCCTTTTACAGCCCCCTGCCTGGAGGGGAAGGCTCCTTCTGCTTTACCTCTGACAAGCACCTAAAAAAATCAAACAAAGAAATGATGTTGAGGAGCTGGATTTTTGTACAGCACCTTGACTGCACCTGAGACTTCACTGAGCTGTTGGATGAGGATGGAGCAAGGGCTTGGACTTGCTTTAAAAGTCCTGGAAAGCTCCAGGCTGTGTTGCCCTGGCAGGTGCTGCATGTCTGAGCTCAACAGGGCTGCCTTGTGCAGTGAGGCATTGCTGGGTGGGAGTGGGCCCAGAGGGGCAGAGTCTGGCACTTTGTAATTAGTTGGGGATATTAATATATTTTATGAGCTAAAGGCTAGATTGCAATCCAGCCATCTGCCCTGCCTTGGGGAGTCGTGTGTCTCCAGCACCCCAGGAGAACAGAACCACTTGCAATTCAGTCTCATTAAACTGGCTAAAACCCAGATTTCTGGTTCACAGGAAATTATTTGCTTTTTTAAAAATTTATTTTGACTTTTGGGTTGTATCAGGCTGAAATAGAATGGTTGTTCTTGCTTTGCTTCTGCTCAAGCTTCCAGTGAGCTCAGTGAGTGTCCTGTGCCTTGAGGCTGCTCTGTTAGATTGTTGTGCCTGGGGCTAAATCCATCCCCAGTGAGGGGCTGGGGGCTGCTGGGTCCCTGCCAGGGGGAAATGCTCCCAAAATCACAGCAGGGCTTGTCTGGAAGGGTCTTTTATTGGATTAAAGCTTGTCAGTCTGGAAGCATTTCCAACAAGACATTCTAGACTTGGAATAATTGAACCTCGTTTGTCTGGCAGAACATTTTCCCCCCTATTCAACAGGAAACTTCCTGATGGTTCTGGTGCTGTCTCCTGCAGCTGCCACTCCTGGAGGAGCAGGGCAGGCTGTCCCCTGTCCTGCCAGGGTCACTCACTCCCCACAGCTCCCATCCCTGCCTGGAGGGATGCAGGGAGGCTGGTCCAGCTGCCTGCTGTCCTGGCAGCAGCTTGGCTGCCTGCTCTTGTTTTCTCCTGCCATTTAATCAAGGCAGGGAGCAGGGAGGGGGCTGCTCGATCTGCCTGCTGTCCCGGGATTTCCCCTGGCTGCCTGTGGAGAATGGACCCTCCCAGCACTGCCGGGGCTGTCATTGCCTGCCCCCACCGATGGAGCTGCCCAGAGCAGCTCCTTTGGAGGCTGAATTCCTCCTCTGCCTGCTGCTGCTCATCTGGATCTTCCCATGCAAAATTCCTCTCTGCTCCAGCCCTTCAGGGCTTTCCCCCCTGCCCTGACTCTGGAAGAGATTTTGGAGGTCTCTGCTCCTCATTCACACACACAGGTCCTATTTCAGTGAATGAGGATCTTCCCTGGAGCTGCATGAACTAATGCAAAGCCTTAGCTTGGTCTTGTGCTGCTTAAAGGAGGATTTTTCTTTTTTTTTTTATATTTCTGAACACCTGCTGTATGAATTAAATTTGCCTTGTAAATGTAACCAATTCAGAGTCTGAGCATGAGCGATGGGCGTTTGCTTTTTGCCTGGAAAAAGAAAAAAGCAAAAAACCTTGAAGGTTTTTTTTCTTCTGGCAACTTGGCTTTAAAGCAGAGAAGCCAAGACTCTTCTTTTTTAACCATTTTTAATTCAGTTGCCCCCTGTTCTTATAAATAAGCCCCCAGAAACATGACGAGGCAAGCATCCCTGCTATTTATAGCTCTGCTCCCCATGCCTGTTTTAAAAATCGGGCAGCTAAATGGCTCTGCAGCCTTTCAGCAAAAGGCCTAATGACACAGGCATTTTCTATGCATGGATGGGTGGGTGTTCAAAGGCTCTTGGTGCTGAGCCTTCACCCTGAGCAGGCAGGATGGTGTCTGCAGCAGGGAGGTTTTTCCTGGGCAAAGGGGAGCCCCTTGGCACTGCCCAACCCTGGAGAAGGGGCTCTGGGGGGCTGCACCCCACGGCTCAGCCCTGCTCCAGCCACTGGGGATGCTCCCAGCAGGGTCAGTCCTCCCACCTGCCCCCCACTCCTTGGCCCTTCTTGAGGTTACCTCTAGACAAGATATATTGATATTCCCCAAGTTGTTTGGGTATTCTTTAAATAATTTGTTGAGGCTGCATTAACATTTCTTTTTTTTTTTTTTTTTTTTTTCTCCTCCTTTGTGGCATCACCTCCCTCTAATGCCGAGGCTGCTGGTAACCTTTACCTGTTTAACTGGTCATGCCACTTCTCAGATGAATCTGCTTTATTCCTGGCAAATTATACAGCCACAGTTTTCAGGCAGCTTTACTCTATTTTGACTGACTGGCTGACTATATTAACTGATAGTGCTGCTTGGGCTGCTTTGATCCTGTATTATTTATGGAAATGATGGCACATAAGTCTGTGTAGCTGATTAATGCTGCGTGTATTTTTAATATGCTGGTTCTCCTGTTTGATCTGTGCTAAATGATTATTCTCTGATGTGTTCCTGGGTTCATTTTGGCTCTTTATGAAAAGGAGATTGAAATGGACTGTTTGTTTTGTTGCCTTTTTTTTTTTTTCCCCTCCCAGTGGTCTCATCGTGGGCTGCTTTTCCAGCTTTCACAGGTCGTTTTCCCCAGCAGGGCTCTGCCTGCCACATGGAGCACTTACACTTTATTGCTATTAATTTGAGCACTTTGTTGGTGACATTACTCTAAATTCATCCCTGTGTGCACAGTTGTGGGAAATTTTGAGAAGATACAAGGTGGAAAAACAACCTTTTAGGTGATGCTCAATCCTTCTGTGCAGTTGCTGAATGAGACTGTGACTGTCACCAAATGGGACTCGGGTCCAGCAACACCTGAATGAGAAGAAAACCAGTCTAAAATGTCAGGAATGTAATTAATATTTTCTGTGCCTTCTCACAGGATGGCTGGGACTGGTTGATATTAAGAAGATGACTTTAATTGCCAGGGATGTGTGTGCTCAACCCACAGCTTCCTCCCCTGCAGTGTGAGATGTGGTCATGGCTGGGGAGGGATCTGTGGGCAAAGCTGCTCTTCCATCCCAGCACATCCCCACTGCAGCCCCTGTGCAGGGCAGTGCAGTGCTGCTGACGTGCTGAGGGAGGCTGATGTCCCTCAAGCCTCCTCCAGAACCCACCCCCAGCACTGGATGTGGCTCACAGGGTGCAAACCAGGGCCTTGTTCCATCTGTGAGCTGGAGGATCAGCATTTCCCCTCCCCAGGGGCCTGGTGGAAGGGAAGGAAGTTGATGATTTTTTAAATATATATATATTTTTCCTCCTTTCTTTTGTAATAACTGCTCGTTTTCATGGCACAGGCAGGAGTTGTCTCCAAAGCCCTGCCCTCACCCTGCACGTGGTCACATCTACCCTCTCCCTGGGCACGCTGTGTTCCAGCAATAACAGGTTTGTGAGGATGCTTTCATGAGCAGTGCTGTAAAGGTGCAAAAGCAATGCTCAAAACCTTCAAATGAAAGCTTTTCTTCCCCTCCTCTGAACAGTCCTTTTTGTCAAAATCAGCAAAACATATATCTTTCTGCAAAAGATCCCTTTTCCTTTAATGAGCTTTTCCATTGAAAATGGTTTAAACTTGATGTTCTGTTCCTTCCCTCCAAATTTTTCAAAGCTCCTTGAGCTTTGAAAACTTCAATGATTCCATTTTCATTCCCTCTATTAAAAAAAATGTATAGGTATATGTATATATTATATATATACATATATATCTTTTTTTCTCCTAGCTAAAGGTCTTGCCTTTTATCCCAAAGCAAACCTAATAGACTGGGTTTTAGGGTGTTCTTTCTCTGTCCCAAAATAAACATGCTCATTTGAGCAGTTATTTGGGGGAAAAAAAAGCAGGATGAATGCACCACATTGGGCTCTGAGGGAGCAGGCAGGACTTGGGGATTTTTTCCCTACAAACCCAGCTGCCTCCCCAAACCCATCTCAATGGCAGAGGGGTGAATAATGGGGCAGAGGCACGCACACCTTCACCATGCCACGGGTTTGGAGCATTCCTGGCTGGGGAAGGGACAGGGAGCTTGCACAATGCCCCAGCTGGCAGTGCCTGGGGGCAGGAGGAGGGATTGCCATGCACCCCTTCCCACCCCAAACTGCAGCCTGGCCTCTGGGCAGCTGGGCTGGGTGCAGTAGGAAGCCCAGGAGAGCCCAGGGAGGATGTGCTCCAGTGGTTTGTCCGAGCTGGAGGGGGGTTGGAGTTGAAATGGAGCACACTGACCTGTTGGCTGGTGTTTGCTCACTTGCTGCCAGCACAGGTGATGCCTTTGCTGGAGCCTCCCCAGCTTTGTGCCCTTCCCTGCCATGGCCAGTGGGTTTTTTTTTTCCAGTCCCAATACTTGAGGAAGGATCTGGGGGGAGGTTTGCCATGTTTTCCAGCTCCCCACCTCACTTGGACATGGGTGTTCCCAGCACTGCCCTCCCTGTGACCATCTATGTCACAGTCAGATCTGCCCTGTGGGGTTTTCCAGCAGGGCTGGGGGTGCCCACTTTGGGTCTGGGGAGCTGCTGGGCTGTGTGGCATCCCCTGGGCCGCAGGGCCAGCTGGCACAGGGAGCAGATGGGGAGGTGGAGCTGGGTGCTGGGCCAGGTTTCAGGCTATGATAAAGCAAAGTGACGTAGAAAACTAAATACCTGTTATTGGAGAAAGGCAAACAGAGCCTTCATCTGCCTCCAGCCTTGCTGCCTTCAAGGGCAGGCTGCACACCTGGCATGGAGCTCCCTGGAAAAGATGTTCTCTTCTTAATGTGCTTGCTTTGTCTTGGCTGTGTTGTTGAGAAATCCAAGTTTGACTCCAGATAATGAATGACAAACATTTATCTGGTCTGAACTGTTTTATTCTGAGTGTTTTCATCCTCCTGGAAGTTCAGGGAGTTGTTGACAGCTTGCCCTTTGACGTGGATTAGTGCTGACACCTGGCAGTTGGATCTTCCCATCCTTTTCACATCTTGCTTGTTCCTTTCCAAGGGAGGCTTTTGTACGTGTCTAATCCATTTAAAATGAAAGATAAACAACAAGTGGACCAGTCTCTGAAGGGACAGTCAGTTACAGGGGTGGTACTGATTTTCCTGTGGAAGGCAGTGAGCTCATGGAATGGATGGAATGACAGGAGAGAGCCTCCCCCCAGCACCTCAGTTTGGTGTCAGGGGATTTTTGGTTTACAGACCCCTTAAAATCTTCCCAGGAGATGTGTGGATGGTGAGTTCAAGCTCAGGGCCTGGAGAGTTGATGCTCTCCTCTCTGCTTCACCACCCATGGTTTTGTGGTCCCTCTGAGAGGATCCCCTGCATCCACTCTCAGGATGTACATGAGCTTTGTACATGAGCTTTGCCTCAGAGCTGGCATCTCTCCCACTGTATATCTGTAATTCCAGGTGATACATTTATATTTTCAGTGGGTGCAGCATTGGCCCTGTCAAAGCAGAGTCTCAGGGCTGTGTCAGGCACTGGCAGCTCCCTGGCTCAGTAGGATTTTGGGTGTCTCTTTGCAGGTGGGGCTCAGATCCTCCTTTCACCTTGTTTCTTTCTGACAGCAGGGCTGGTGGAAGAAGAGGCACTGCTCCTCCTCCTGCAATGCCAAAACAGTCATTATGAAGCCCTCAAAAATGAGGAAATGGTCAAGATAGAAATGTCAACAAACCTCTCCTAGCTGACCTATTGGCTGCAGAGGAAGCTCTGTGGTTTTGAGCATTTCTTTGGGTTGGGATCAGGCTTGGTTTTGCTAGCCCCAGACTGAGTGTGCTGCTGTTGCTGAGGGTCATTCCCCCTTGGTGATGCTGGAGAGCTCAGCTCTGGCTCTGTAAATCACTGCTTTGCTTTCAGCATCTTGGCTCAGGCTCGGTCTCAGCTCAGTGCCTGAGCTGTGGGTGAGGTGGGGAGTGCTGGACAGGGAGCCTGAAACCCTTGTGCCTGGCTGCCTCCATCCTTCCCATCACACTTTGAAGGCTTTTGCCTATTTACAGAGGATTTGGGTGTTCTCTGGGACAGGGCTGTTGTCTGTTGTACTTCCCTGAATGACCTGGTATTTATTGTAGAGGTTTCAGAGAATTGGCTTAGGCTTTAAGTTACTGTTTGTTTGTGGTTGCTGGACTTGTGCTGTTTAATGGAAACACTTCCTTTTGGTAGGAGAGCTATTGCTGGAAATAAATACAGGTAATAAATACCTCATGGCCAAGGCAGGAGCTGGGACAGATGGAGCTGCAGTGTCCATCCACAGTGACTCGGGAGAGGGGAAAGAAAAGCTGATGTTCTGCCCTGACTGGAGTCATCCATGTGCTGCAGGGCTTGGGGCTCCAAGCAGAGGTGAGGGGGAGGCAGGTGGGCTCTGCCCCTCTCTCTGTGCAGGGGGGATTTATGCTCTTTAAATTCATGCCATGGCTGCAGGAAGTTTTGGAGTAGAGCTGAGCTGCACCATGCTGGCTGCTCCTCATCCAGCAGATGATACTGGATCTGCTGCAGTCCCCTGTTTCCAGTGATAAGTGATGACTTTCTCCATCCAGGTGTCTTTTTCCATGACGTGTCTTGACCCATATCAGTTCCCTCTTTGAAAGCTTGGCTTCTCCTCCATGGATTTGCCAGCAAATTTTGTCTGGCTGCATTATCTACGACCCAGTTTGGCAGGTGCTGGCTGAGAACAAAGGTGTGAAACAAGTTCTGAATGTGGGAATTTAAGTCCCTCCCTGTGAGCTGGAGGTAAAGGCATCACTGTGCAAAGTACAGCAGGGCAAGGCTGCATTATAAAATAAGGGAATAAAATGTAAGGAACAGGAAACTTCTCTTCCCAGCTCAGATGACATTTTCCTTGCTCTGTCCCAGCAGCTCTCCCTGCTTGCAGCACGTTGTAACTTACAGCTCCTTGTCTGGCAGGAGTTGTGGTAACTCCAAACCAGCCCATAGCACTATGTCATCATAACCTTGAAACAGGACCCAAATGGCAAAACCTGCCCCAAACCAGTTGTGATTACTCATGCTCTGTGCTATCCCTTTCCCCCGCTGGGCTTTCTGCTATGGTAATTCCACTTATTAAGCAAGGAGACAAAACACCTTTATTAAACTTGGAACCAAGCTTGGGAGCAGTGAGAGGAGCAGGACTCGCTGGCTGCAGGCTGTCCAAGAGTTTTCTTCTCTTGTCTCCCTTCCTCTGCATGGCCTTTAAAGTGAGGGAGAAAGGAACAAAGATACTTTGCTGTTTGTGATGAATGAAAGTCTGCATTTCAATATGTTTATTTAGAGTAGAGAAGAATTAGGGATGTGTATTGGGAATGAATCCTGGGATTCGTTGGGGCTTTTGCTTCATCTCCAAGCTTGAAAATGCAAAGAGCTGAGACAAACTGGGGTCATAGCTCAGGCTCTGGAAAGCTTCTTTTTGTTAACACTTTCAGTTAGTGTTTATTAACACTGTGGATAAAAGGTGCCTTTGTTAACGGGTCTGTCCCTTTGCTGCTCGACTGGAGGAGCTGAATCTTGAAAGGAACTGCCCTGGGCACCTGCTGGAGTTACTGATGAAAGTTTTCATTCCAGATTCTCACCACAGGCTTAGACATAAAATAGCCTGAAACCCTCCAAAGTAAGTCTTCCTTCTCTTTCTCATTAAAAAAAAAAAAAAAAAAAAAAAAAAAAGGTAAAATAAGTTGTAAAAATGCCTCTTTGCTGTCTGTGTGCCAAGCCATGAGCAATGAGCCCTTTCCCTGTGTGGAGGGCATTTCATCTCACAGCTGTGTGACCCCCTCCTTGGTCCATCTTCTACCTCTTGTGGGTGTCCAGAGTCTCCCTTGGAGTGCATCTCTCAGCCTGGGGAATGATTAGAACATTTAAAAATCCCTCCTGCATGCTTGGAGAGAAACCTGGGCCTGATGCTTGTGCTGACCCAGAAGGTGAAGACATCCCCAGAGGCTGTGTGTGTGCCCCAGGGCAGGGTGGGGGGCTGTGGCACCCATCCAGGAGCAGCTCCTGCTTCCAGGAGATGCAGAACATCCTCTGCTTGGGGAGGATGCACTTCCAAGCATTTTTACATTGAATTATGGGTTGTGCTGTTGCTGTTGGCATCTCCTTGCTTTTGTTTTGTCTTTCCTCTCGGTGTAAGGGTGCTGTAAATGAGGGAGAAAGGAAGGATAACTTCTGACCACATTGATCCCAGGCTGGGCTGAGCTTTGGTAGCTCTGCCCAAGGTCAGTGAGGCAAAGCTGCAGCTCCCTCCATACACCAGTGAGGACCTGGTTACACCTGGTCTAAAGAAATGGAGTTATGACTTCACAACAAAAAAAGGGCTGCATTTTGCAGTGAGATCAGCCATGTAAGTGTTTGCCACCTCCCTGGGAGCCTCCCAAGAGACCCCAGCCCTGCAGCTTGCACATGATGGGCCTCATGGGGGAGGGAGGCTGTCACTGTCTCACCAGTCCCCTCCCTTCAGCACTGCTGGCAGTGCAGCAGATGTGTCACCACCTACTCTGGGATTTCTGCACTCAGCAGAAAATGGCTTTCCAGCAGCCTGGACTTGGCCATTCCCTTTTCTTCTCCCAGGCAGTGTGAGCCATGGCTGGGGATGACAAACCCTGCTCAGCAGCACCCATAGAGCTCTTGCCTTGGCTTTTCTGTGGGTGCTCAGCCCCAGGCTGGCTCTGGAAGGAGGAGCTTGGAGGTCACATCCATTCCTGCCAAAGCTGAAGCTGACCCTGGGAGCATCAGGAGCTGATTGCAGTGACTTGGGAGAGAGGAGGATCTGTTGTATCTGCAGGCAAGGTCTGGAGGGGAGAAGGCTCTGGAAGGCTCTGCTTGCCTTGCAGCAATGGGGTTTGGTTTGAAGTAGCTTAATGGTGTCAGGCAAATGTGCAGGCAGGAGGCAGCTGCTGTCTCTGGGCAGATCCATCCCTTGCAGGCTGGACAGAGTCCCTGGGAGCGTGGGGTGGCTGTGCTGCTGCTCCTGCCCCTGCCTGGGATCTGCCAGCAGCAGCAGCAGCAGCAAATGAAAGTTTTGCTTCTCAGCAAACCCAGCTGTTACTCAAACAAAAGGTTTGACCCTGTTCTCCCTGGTCTTGCCCAGAGGAGTCTCTGGGGGCCCTGCTGGGAAGGGTAGGATGTGATCAGGGGGTGTTACCCAAGCTCATCTCTGTTTTCTTGCTGGTTATTCACACAGCACAACCTTATAGCCCAAACACAAACACTTGGAAGGACGGTTCCTGCTCAGGGTTTTCTCTGAAGAGCCTTAAATCTCCCATAAATTAACGTGTTCATTCATTAGTTGCAACTCCCCGAAGCACCGAGCAAAGTTTGTGAGTTTAATTACTTTTTGCAGGAATCAGAGCACGCAGAGCCTTCAG
This sequence comes from Molothrus aeneus, assembly GCF_037042795.1. Lineage (NCBI taxonomy): Eukaryota > Metazoa > Chordata > Aves > Passeriformes > Icteridae > Molothrus > Molothrus aeneus. Next base: position 5,257,639 of record NC_089664.1, on the reverse strand, counting down.
CAGATGATTATAGTTCATATTATTCATGCAGCTCTTCATAATCCCTTGCTCTGCTGGGCCATGGTCGATAGAGACTAAAATTGGAATCTGCTCATAAATTCCCAGCCCCATCCTGTGTGAGGTGTCTTGATCATCCAGTGAAAGCATTTTGCTGACAAAACAATTCAGTTTCCTGAGAGGTGCCACGCAAGTGTATCTGTCAGGAGGGAAGGAGCTGCCAGGGCTCTGTGTGCTGTGGGCAGCTGTTTGCCAAAGTCAGTTTTCACCCTGTTTATCTCTGAACCCGGCATTGGGCTGGCTGTGTCACACACTGGGTGGTAAAAAAATACAGGGATTTTCAAACAGAAACATGGAATATTTATATGGTTGCAGACGTTTGTGGAAATATTAGTGGGGAAAATTTAATCAACTAAAGTAGAACGCCAACAAAACTATTTTTAAATTAATTAAAAGGCTTGGATTCTTTTTCTTATTTTTTTTTAACTGTGGAGGTTTTAATCCTCAAGTATGTATTTGGTCTGTTTGAAGTTACTGTAGTTTCTTGTATCATAAACATTTTAGGGCCACATTCCTCTTTGTGCACAGTCTGCTTCGTAAGAGACCCCGGAGGGTTTGTCTGCCTGTGGAAACTTATTGTTCTATAGGAATGAATAATTCCTCAGCTGCAGCTGTGTAATCCCCCTGCACAGCTTTCCTGCCCTATTACCTGCATCTTAATGACTCCAGGACCCCTCCTGTTTCCCCTTGTCCCATCCATGGGAGCTCCTCAGGTGTTGTGCTCCAGCAGAGCTGTGAGCTGGGGATCTCCCAGTGCAGGAGGAATACTGACTTAATCAGAATCCATATTTTTCTTTTTTTTTTTTCCCCCCTGATGTTTACAGTCCTTTATCCTTTAGTCTCCCAAGACAGCTTTACACCTGTGAGTCTGACTTTTGATGCAGCTTTACTGGGGAACGAGCAGGTTCAAAGCTCTCTGCACAGGTTGCTGACTTGTTTAGCATCAAAAAGGAGGAAAAAGCAACAAAATTGCTCTGTGTGGCGGAGCTTTCAGGAACTGCTCAGAAACCACATGCCTGCAGGTTGCATTGCAGGTGCAGGGAAGGCATGGAAACAGGCAGTCCCAGAGTGAGCAGCCTCGGCCTTTGGGGAGGGTCTCAGGGTTCTGGTTTGCTCATGGCTGGGGGGGCAGGAGGGCTGTGAGCTCTGGTGGGGAGTGATCTCCATCCCTTGGGAAAGGCAGGGGCTGACACAGTTGAGGCTGAGCTGGAGTTTGGCTGAAGCCCCAAAGCTGTCTGCTCCAGGCTGATAAAAAGTGCTTGTGCAGCTGCTGGTGACCCCAAAGTTGGGACCTTGGCTTTGTGCTGCTTTCCAAGTGATAAGTGAGAGATTTAATCTGATACCATATTCCTCAAAGATGTGTTTAATCTTCTAATGATGTTACAAGTGATGTATATGAATTGAGAAATTGTTGTCTTTTCCCCCTTGTTGACCTGTAAAAGCCTTTTATGGAACAGCACAAGTGACTCTAACACTCTTAACAGCATTAATGTGAAGGAAGTTCTCTTCACCATCAGCACCTGACTCTGCAGAGCCTGGAGCTTGATGGAGGCTGTGAGTGCCCAGAATGTGGTGCACTCAGTAACAAAGTGGATGCAGAATAACAGAAGACAGTTCTATGTGTATATAAATTTTTTGGGGGATAGGCAGAGATACTCTTCCTACCACTTTGGCTTTGCATTGTAGCCTGAAGTGAGAGTAAATTACAGGTCTGAGCACTTCAGTGCACCTTCATGATCCAAGAGTTGAGTCTTATTTTGTGCTGAGTGGGATGGGAATGAGTGCTGGGACTTGGCAGAGCTGCTCTCTTTGGGAAGCTGCAGTGCTGCAGCTCCTCTCTGGCCTGTTCTTGCAGGAGCTCTTAGCCCATGGCAGATGTTCCCCAGCTCCCTGGGGGAGAGCTCAGCCAGGCTGTGCCCTCTCAGATCTGCTGCAGCTGTGGGGAAAGATGGAGGCCAAAGCATCCTCGTGCTGGGATAAGAGCTCCTTGCACTGGGATAACAGCTCCTGCACTCAGAGCATCAGTAGCATCCAAATGAGGGGGGATGAAGCTGAACCCAAATTCCAGTCCAGGGCTAGACTGGACCACTCTGACATGGTGCATCAGAGACGTGGAAGAGATGGGCTGGAGCTCGGGGAATTGTTTGACAAGGGCTGGGTAGGATGGGACCTTCCCTTTTAACAGCTGGCTCATGCCTACTGTCACTGTCCCATGCTGGGGCAGCACTGTCCTGACCCTCATCCCTTTGTGGGGGAGGTTTGGCACATCAGTCATTGTACTGAGGGGATGAAATGTCTCTCAGGGGGAAGGGAATGAGAGGCAAGAGGAAAGACAGAGCAGTGGTGCAGCACAGCTGTGCCTTTGGCTGTAATGAGGAGAAATTCCCAGTGCAAAGAGCAGTGCCTAACCCTTTAAGGGGGGTTTGTGTGTTTGGGGGAAGAACTGGAGCAGTGCAAACAAGGAGAAAATAGAACTGCCAGGCTGGCTCAGAGCAAAGCTTCACCCACCCAAGAAAGGCCAGAAGATGATGCCAAGAGAACAGGGCATGATCCTGACTTTTCTGGACAGAGTTCCAGGCCTTTCCCATCAGGATGCTTCCTCCAGATCCCTGTGTTTAACAGCCACCAGTGGACCTGTCCTCTGTGAGCTTTTCCAGTCCTGCTTTGAAGCCATAGGTATTTCTGGCAGCCAGAACATCCCCTGACAATGAGTTCCACAATTTAATTACAAGGGGAAAGGAAATGACTTTGGATAGATTTTTAAACCTGCTGCCTGATCCCTTTATTCCTGTCTTGTCAGGAGTGGTGCCTGCAGAGGGATTGAGAAGGGGAAATGGAAGAGAAGGTAGGGCTTGAATTTGGAAATGAAGTCTGGGGAAGAGGGAAAACTGCTAAATTAATATAAAAACAAAGCCTTTCCAGGGAGGGGATGCTGTTGTGTGCAGTGGTTTAAATCCTTTGGGATATCTGGGGAGTATTTGGGAGCTGAGGTTCTTATTGGGCTGTGTTGGTTTCAGAGCTGCAGGTGCCAAACTGGGACTGCACCTCTGGCTCCCAAAAACCCAACAGTATCTCCAGGTTAGCAATGATTTTTGGTTTTTTCCCTTCATCTATTCTGGAGAACAGAAAATGTCTGTCTCCTTGGGGATGCTTTTGCAGCAGGACAATAAATAGCATCTGTGGGCCTCCACAGCTTGCTCTTACAGCTGCATGTTCTTATAATCAAGAATGTGCACCTTGGGTTTTCCAGGCTGGCTCCCAGGGAGCAGGTGAGCTCATTCAGGGTCTCCACTGGTTCAGGATGTCCCCAGCTAATGTGGTTTCACAGAGACCTTCGTGCCTTTCACAGTGTTGGCTTCTTTACCCTTTGTAAATATTTCACCTGTTTTCTAAATTATTCATTCATTAAGTGGCTTGGAAAGGAGGGGGAATTGTGCTTATAAAATGTGTGAAAACTTTAAACACTGCAAAGCTGAAAGGATGTGAAAGAAGTAATTTGAGGAAGGACTTTTACATCAGAACAAGCCCTGTTTAAGTACTAGGAGGGGATGGGAGATGAAGGGATGTGGGGTCTGGATGGATCTGGTACAGGCCAGGATGTTGCTGGGATTTGCAGAGTTGAGGTTTGCTTTGGGATGGAATTTGGAGGCTGAGATCTTTATTAGCGGTGGATGGAGGAGCTGGCATGGAATTTGAGGTGGCCACACTGAGGGGTCACAGGGCACCCTCAGTCCTGGAGGTTCTTGGTTGTGTCAGTGTTATTTACAGCCATGGTGTGGATCCAATACAACATAAAACATCTATTCTCCAGTTTATTATGGCTTTTGCATACTAAAAATTAATTGATTTTAGGTTGGGGCTAAATTGGATATTAAATCTGTCTCCACACAGCAGTGTGCCCCTTGCTTCCCAAATGAGGAACCTTTCCTTCCACTCCACCTTCCTCCAAGCAACAACCAGTGAGGGTGAAATATTGTTCCAGAATGGAGAGGTGTTTGGTTTTTTTGTTTGAAGGGTAACATGGCAATGGCACACACTTTTATGGTGCCTCTATTCTTGGACCTCAAAACAACCTTATGCTGTTAATTAGTTAAAGCCTGTCAGTCCCCTCACGAGCAAAGGTGGGTTTTATCTGTGGTAACCAAGTGATCTGAGCTGTGCTGTGGTGCTTTGTGGGGAAGGAAGGGAACCTTGGTGGTTTAGCAATGGGGAACAGGAACAGGCAGAGACGAGCAGGGCTTGGAGGCCCTGGGGGAGAGGGGAACACCCGGAGATGGGGAAACTGAGGCAGAGCAAGGATGAGTCAGGATAGCAAACTGGGAAGAGTCAGAGCTTGGGCCAGTGCCTCATCCCTGAGAGGTCCTTGCCCTTGGCTCCCTTGCTCATGGTGTTATCCCAGCCTCAGCACAGCCCTCCAGCCATGACTGTGCAGTCTGCAGTGGGACATCCTGGGGCTCATCCAGCCTCTTCATTCCTTCGCCTTCACAAAAGCTCTCAGTGAGGTATTTTTGAAGGTTATCTTCAAAAGCAAAACATCAGCCTGAGAAAACTGAATAAAGGCTCCTAAAACCCAGGCTCTGGCTAGAAGCCAGGACAGTGTTCCCTAATTTTCCTCTGTAGTGCTCATCCTCTTTGCTGTGTTCCCAGAGCCCATGGCAGATGTTTGTTATCAGTTCCTGTTCTGGCTCAGGACCGTTCCCACCCTCTGCCACCCGGCTGCTGTGGGGACAACAAAGTGTCCTTTAAATCAGCCCTCAGGTTTTCATAGCCTGCTACATCCTTGTGCAGCCCTTGACCTGGATGGAGCTCAGACTCCAGTGCTGCTGCCTGAATCTCCTCCCCTGCCCAACCACAGAGCTCTGGGGTGTTCTGGGGCTGCATCCATGTGTGAGCAGGGCTGGATGCATTTGGGGTGGGCAGGGACCATGTGGGATGGTCCCACATGGGTCCCACCAAAAGATGTGGGATGCTGTTCCCCTACCTGGGACCACCATCCCTTCCCAAAGGTCTCTGGGGTCATGGGGGAGGTGGGGTCTTCAAGGAATTGACCCTTTTAGGAGACAGCTTCTGGATCTGTTGAGTTGTGCCTTAGCACACTCTTGGGTGATTTCACAGCAGACAGGCTCAGCTGCTGTCCCCATCACTAGCAGAACCAGGCTCCACCAGCCTCCCAAGCAAAAAGTGTTTTGCCAGTGTTATTTTGGATTGTTGCAGCATTTCTCACTCTCCTGGGGCACTGGCATTGCAGTGGTGTCTGTGTTGCTGTTGAATTTGGCAGCTCAGGCAGAGCCTGACCTGAACTGGGGCAATTTTGATGGGCAGGAGTGTTGGATGAAAAACAATGGGTGCTACAAAGTCAGGTTCAAGTTCAAAGTGCTGCCATCCTGCTGGAGCATAAGTGATGGGGCAGAGCTCCATGGTGCTGATGGGGACCATCCTGAAGCACTGCCCCACTCCTGCCCTCTCCATCCAGACATCCCCCTGGAGTGCCAGGATGGTCTCATGGCTCTGGCTTTGATGGAGCACAGGGGTGGTCTCCACATGGAGCTGCTCATCCCCCTGTGTAGGACCTGCCCTGTCAGTGCCTCCCATGCCATTAGAATGGACACAATGCTCATTTTCTTTCCTTGATCAAGTCTGGCAGGTCCAGTGGTGCCACATGTTGGGTTCTGAAAGGGAAGTTTGTTTCGATGCATGTTTGACAAACTCCTGAGTGCTTTTGCTCAACAAGTTTTTGTGGTTTCTGCTCTGGTGGGAGAGAGAAACCCGAGTGCCCAAATCAATATGGTTCTGCTTGGATAATTGAGCTGGGAATTTAGTTCATTATGTGAAGTGGCTGTTGAAGTGGATAATTGGATCTTGAGGTGTTTGTCCTATCTGATAGTTTGGATTGAAGAAAATTTAGGTGCAATTTCACAGGTGTATAGGGACAACATGGCTTCTGTGGGGATCCTGTGGTGGAGTAATTAAATAACTCACATTTCTTTGTGTGTCAGAAATGTGGATGAAAAGGAAAAGAGCTTTAAGGCAAGTTTTCTTGGGATGGGGACTTGGCCTCTCCCCTCTCCCTAAAGTGCCCTGAATACTGGCTCTTCTCAGGCAATAACAAACACCAGCAGTTGTGTAAAGCCCCTGATGCTTTATGCACTATTTCTGCAAATAATCCTTGTTTATAATTCAGTCTTGGCAGAAGAAGACTTTAAATTATTAAGGCACTAAATATTTTGCAGTGAAAGAACAGAGATAAAGCTCTTGGCAGAAACAAATTGCCAGGGAGAAGTTGTTCTCTTCAGTGCATTTGGGGCTTTAAAGTATTACAAGAAATAATGTGTGGGGGGACTGGGAATTCACCACTTGATCAAAAAATTTGCTTCTCTCCTAAAAAATCAGCTGTTCAGCAACCCTAGAAATAACAGTGTCCCCAGAGACAATGTTTGGGTCCCCAGAGCCATCTCCTCTCACCACAGGACTGAGGGTGGTCTGGTTTAGGTGGTGGAGGTCTCTTCCTGCTCCAGCTCTACCACAGATTTTAAAGTACAGTTTTCATTCGCTGGGTGCTCCCCTGAGGGCAGATTTTTGGGGATTCTGTATCCCTTCCTCAGCAGTGGGAGATGCTGCTGCCAGTGTGTCCTGTCAGAGTTTGTTCTGTGGTAAATCAGGGCTGTTCCAGTGGGGTGGAGTGGAGGCACTTTGAATTAATGACTTTGCAACCTGTTGCTGATTTTATCCTGATATTACACACTTATTGCTTGTGAGCTCCTGGAGTCAGAGGGTGGCTAGGTGTGTGTATATACATAAAGACATTGTGTACAGCTACATATAGATAAATTTTAGATAGTTATACCCATAATCTTGTAGCTCTTTGTTGGAGAGATTTCAAGCCTGAGCTGTGGTGTTTCAAGCCCCAGGGTGCTCCCAATGTGGTTGTTGTCCACCATCTCAACATTTTAAAGCAAAAATCATCCTTAAAGTGATGATGGGGGTATGCAGAGGGAGTGGTGATGCCCTGTGATGGTGTTCTCAGGGGTCTTAGGATGAGGGAAGAGACAAAAATGTTGACTCCATGTTTCAGAAGGCTGATTTATTATTTTATGATATATATTATATTAAAACTATACTAAAAGAATAGAAGAAAGGATTTCATCAGAAGCTAGCTAAGAATAGAATAGGAATGATAACAAAGGCTTATGACTGACCGAGACAGTCCAGACAGCTGGGCTGTGATTGGCCATTAATTAGAAACAACCACATGAGACCAATCCCAGATGCACCTGTTGCATTCCACAGCAGCAGATAACCATTGGTTACATTTTGTTCCTGATGCCTCTCAGCTTCTCAGGAGAAAAAGTCCTAAGGAAAGGATTTTTCAGAAAATATCATGGCTACAGTGCCCTGGCACAGGGTGCCCAGAGCAGCTGTGGTTGCCGCATCCCTGGAAGTGTCCAAGGCCAGCTTGGACGTGGCTTGGAGCAGCCTGGAAACTGTCCCAGCTCACAGCAGGGAGTTTGGAATGAGATGGGCTTTAAGGCCCCTTCCAACCCAAACCATTCTGCAGTTCTGTGGTTCCATGCCTCTGTTTCTCTTTCCTTGCAGGAGATCTGTGCAACTGCAGCTCTGTGGGCAGCGCCGGATGCAACCTGACGACGGGGCAGTGCCACTGCCTGCCTGGGTACACAGGGCCACGCTGCCACAGCTGTGCCCACGGCTTCTTCCCCCAGCTGGGAGGCCAGCAGTGCCAGCCCTGCAGCTGCAGCCCTGCTGGAGCCACCAGTGAGCAGTGTGACCAGTGAGTAACCCATGGTTCTGCACACAAGGTGTCAGGATTTGGGGTGGTTTGGGTTTTAGGCAAGAGTGGGTCTTGTTGTCTGTGCTGGTGTTTAAAAGGAAAAAAAATAAGCAGGAGGGAAGCTGGTCTTATAAAAATTAATGAAGATTATTCTTCCTCATTCAAGACCTGAATTATAAAAGTTCAAGAGCTGACCAGTGAGTAACCCATGGGTTCTGCACACAGGGTGTCGGGATTTGGGGTGATTTGGGTTTTGGGCTAGAGTGGGTCTTGTCGTCTGTGCTGGTGTTTAAAAGGAAAAAAAATAAGCAGGAGGGAAGCTGGTAGTATAAAAATTCATGAAGATTATTCTTCCTCATTCAAGAGCTGAATTATAAAAATATCTGTGGTTGTGGCAAAAGCCCTGGCAGCCCCCAAGGGAGCTGACTTGTGTTTTGGAGTCACATGGAAGCAGAACCTCTCCTAATGCCTTGTGCATCTCTTAGTCGCTGTTGGACTCCTGAGCTGGGAGGGGGGCAGGGGCTGGGGTGGAGCATGGGGGCTGTGGAGGGGTTTCTTTTCCAAAGGGATGGGTTTTATGCCAGAGGCAGGCACAGCTTTGTGCTCTGCCCTCGCTGAGCACTGGGGTGGAAGCGGCGGCCCGAGAGCAGAGTCAGCTCCTGCCTTGCCTGGTGTTTACAGGCACCAGAGCTGATGCTTGAGCTCTTGTATAATGAATGTGTTCCTCCTCATTTCACCTCACCCACCCTCACATCTTGCCTTGTGAAAGCTGGCACGCAATGATTTTCCAAGCAGGGATCTGTCAGCCATTGGAGGCAGTGCCTGAGCTGGGGGATCTCTGTTCCTACACGATCACACCCAGAGCAGCCTGACCCACTGGCTCTCCACCTTGTGCTTATGGGGACAGCAAGTTTCAAAGTCTCTGCTTGGAGGAGACCTCAGCAACCACCCTGCAGCAGCTTCCAGCCTTCCCAGGCTCCTGCTGCCTTTTTGTCTTCTAGGGCTGGGTCTGGGCTCAGCGTGTGTTGAACACCTGCAGGTCCCTGCCAGGACAGGGGCTGAGTCAGAGTCAGAATGCTCTGCAGGGACATGCTGCCTGTAATTATTTTATACATTATCTTTTCCCTAACGACCAAACCCTCTGTTGATGTCCTTCCTTTTTGTTTCAGTGCTGCATTTTTCTGCTTGCATAAGCTCTGACAATTCAGATCTTAAAAGTAGCTTTCCAGTTGAGGAAAGTGACCTTCTTACTAAAAGAGGTGATTCTTGAGGGTGGAAAGTATGAAGTTTTATCACCTTTTTTTTTTTAGTGGCTGTTTTAGGTATGGGAAGATGTGCCTGGAAGCACCAGGGTTTGCCACAGAATTGAAAGTGTGATTGTGGTCAGATCTATTGGAAAGGCAAATTGGGCAGAAAGGCAGATGGGGCAGATCTTACCTTTGGGAACTGGGAGAGGAGGGGAAATGCTGATGGAGTAACTGGATTAACTGGAGGGGAGCATTCCTGCCCCAGCTCTGAGTTACTGGGCAGTGGGTGAAGCATGGACATGTCTGGTGTCTCCCCATGTCTCACTGCATGGGGCGAGCCAAGGAACGCCCTTGGGAGCTTCAGGTGAGATGCTCTGAGTTGTGAAGGAGAATGAGGTGGAGTTGGAGCCATCTGTGTGGAGCCAGAAACAGCAGGGACCTCCCCAGCCTCTCCTCAGCACCATTTCACAGCCTGGAGGGATGGGGGAGATGCTCATTCTCAGCCATTTAGAAGAGACAGCACAGGGCAGGACGTGCAGGGAGATTTGGGGAGGGGGGATGTTGCTAACAGAGATCACTCTGTTTCCCTTCCCGCCTCAGAGGGGTTTGCTGCAGACAGAGATGACCTCTGGGTGTTGAAAAAGAGAAAAATAGGTCAGTTGTCTGTGTTACAGGGCTGGGGGCATCAGAAGGGCTGGTGTGGTGATGTGTGTGGGAAAATGGAGCGGGACACAAAGGGCAGCAGGGCAGGTGCTCCCCCTGCTCCTGCTGTGTCAGAGTGGGCACCAGGGCTGGGCACAGCTCCTGGCTGCAGCTGGCATGGCTGGGGGCAGGCACCAGGGGTGGGGGGATCTGCTCTGATGGGTGGGAGAGCCCATTGCAGGGAAATGGGTGTGTGAATGCAGGAAGGGAGTTTTGGCTCTGGGTGGCTGCTGAGCAGTCCCTGGAGGAGCAGTAGTGTCCCTCAGGCAATCTCTGCTCAGGGATGAGGCACGCAGGCATTGCCCAATACCAGCAACCAGCTACTGGTTTGTTGACATGGAAAATCCTGTCAGTTGTACAATTTATTTATTTATTTAATAAAGCACCAGCCCAGCTCGACTTGCACAAGCGAATTCCTGTGTGAGGCTTCAGAGGAGAGCCATGGCTGTTCCAGTGGGGCTCTGGGTGGAACAGCAGCAGAGATTTTGGACTCTGACCCTTTTTAAGGGTGGCTGATTGGAGCGGCAGAGTGCCCAAAGGCTGAGCCCTCAGGGCACACAAAGATCCCTCTTAGGTTTCAGTCAGCTCGCCCAGGCTATTGTAAAAGTGCCTTTTAAATAAAGCACCACCATATGATGGTTATTAGTGTTATTCCTCAGCACGCTCTTGGGCTGGCCAGATGGCAACCCAAGTCCCCTGTTTGTTAACCAGACCTCAAATGCAGACCATCAAACAAAAATTAAAAAAAAATCCCTTTCCTGAGGCACAGAGTTGATTTTGGGAGTGAACATTGACCTGACATGCTGTCGCTATGAATGGGCTCCATGGCTGCTAATCAAAGGTCTGTTTTGGTGGTGGTTTAAATTTGATTATCTAGGAAGATCCACACAGATCCCCCTGTGGGATGGCAGAGCATTTCTGTGCTCTGGTTTGGGTGGTTTTTTTGTTAGATGAAAAGCTGTGTGTGGCTCAAGCTGAGGGGCTGGATGGAGTCCTGGGCTGCTCAGAGAGGGCTGACACATCTTGGGGAGGGGAGGGGATTGTCCCTGCTGTGGTTAACGCCTAGAAACCTCAGAAAAAATCACATTTCTTTGGGTTGGATGCAGTGCAGATGCCTGCTAAAGATAGCTGTGGCCTGGAAGTGTTCACAGTCCATGGAGGAAGGGTGGGGAAAGAAGCTGAAGTTTCAAGGGCCATGGTCAAGGTCAGAGTGGTGGGGAACGAGGACGGTGACTCATGTGTGTGCACGGGCTGGGCTGGCAGGGCTGTGTGCCTGCTCTGGGGACAGGGACAAGTGGGGAGGGTGCCTCAGCCCATGGGGGTGTAGCCCCAGCCAAGAGCTGCATCTCTTTGGGAGATGCATCTTTTGGACCCCTTGAGTTGAAGGCTGTGCTGTGTCCTCTGAGGAAAGCAGAACCTGCCAGCCTGGTGGGGGAGTGGAAGTGATCAGTGCTGCTGGAGAAGGTCCCCATGCCCAGGCTGGCCAGGCCACATCTCCCCTGTGGGATGGTCCCTTTTTTCTTTCATGTGAGCAGCACTCTTGTGCCTGAGCTCTCATCTCTGGCTCCCCAAGGCTGGGCAGGGAGCCAGGGCAAAGGCAACAGGAGTGGGCTGGGGTTAATGGTCTCCAGTCCCAGTAGCCAGGGCAGCACTGGGGCTCCTCATGGTGTTTCTGGCCCTCTGCACCCTTTGGCACCCAAAGTGCCACCCAGCTGAGCCAGGGCAGTGTGAGCCAGCACACAGAGCTGGGATGAGCAGGGTGAGGGAAGGAGGTTTGGGTGAGGGAGCCTTTGGTTCTGCAGCCCTCGTGCCCTGGCGTGAGGAGCTGTGCAGGCTCAGCTCTTTAAACGCACCCTGAGATAATTCTCCATGCAAACCTGGCCTCTGGCTGTGGGGTTGGAAGGACCAGGAGTGCAGGCAGCACCAGCCTGGATGAGGCAGCATCCCCCTCCTGGGGAGCAGGAGATGGCAGATGACTCTGCAGTTTTTGGTTTGTTTATTTTTACCTTGCTGGCAGCACTGCCCATCCCCCTGTGGCACTGCAGACACTGGCCCAGGGCAGCCCAGTGTGACCCAGCTCATCTGCAGGAGGGCCGGCCTGGATTTGCCTCCTTTGAGGTGTTTATCCCAACTTTTCCTAGCCCAGCACTGGGGTGTGAGTGGCTCTTCCTTTCCTGAAGCTGTGGGGGCAGCATGTTTAGCCCACGAGCAGCTGGCCCTGCGTGGGTGCTCCTGTGGGTTTGGGATGTGAGTGAGGAGTGGAGCTGTGAAGCAGAGATGCTGCTATGAGATGCTGCTGCCTGGCAGAAGGGTTCAGACCTCAATTCCCCGTTTCCCTGGCAGGTTTTGCTTTTTAAACTTGTCCTGGTTCTAGGGGAGAGAAGTGATGCAGCAGTACCTGTGCCAGGAAACAAGGGGAGAGCTGTGGCTGCTGGGGGTTTTAGGGATCACAGAATCATAGAATATTCTGGGCTGGAAGGGACCCACAAGGATCATCCAGTCCAACTGCTGACCCTGCACAGACACCCCAACAATCCCACCCTGTGCCTGAGAGTGTTGCCCAAACATTCCTGGAGCTCTGGCAGCCTTGGGGCTGGGATCATTCCCTGGGGAGCCTTTTCCAGTGCTCAACACCCTCTGGGGGAGGGACCTTTTCCTGGTATCCAGCCTGAACCTCCCCTGACACATGAACCTCTCCCTTGAGAGAGGTTGAGAACCTCCCTTCCGCTGAACCTCTCCCTTTGCCACATGGTTTACCTAGACCCAGGTTAACCATCTAAGCTGGGTTAGGGTTTTCCCAGTTCCTTCAAAAAGCTCTAAACTAATCATCCACATATGCTGCCACTGTCCCTAGAGCAAACAGATATCTGTTAAACTGGGGTCTGTGGAGCAATCTAAGTTGCTCCCTCTGCCTGTGCCTCAGTTTCCCCACAAGCAGAGGGGCAGTGGGAAGCAGAGCTCCAGCAGACAGCTTGAAGGTGATGTCTGGTCTCCTTTGGTTGCTGTGGGCTGAGACCCTATGCCCAAGGGTGCAGTGCTCTGCTTCTCTGCTGACCCAGCAGCCTTTCCTTATTGCTGCTGCAGAGACAGCCCTGTGATCCCAATTCGTGCATGGCTTGTGCTGCAGGCTGGGCACAAGTCATGTGAGAGAGAGCTCCTGTCACTCATTTCCAGTGGAAAAAAAGGAGAAAAAATGATAACACACATCTAAATACCTAAGTGATAATTCAGAGATGCTTTGCCCCCTCGAGGGGACCTCAGGCTATGTGTTCATGTTAAAAGGAGTGAAGGGAGAGTGTCCCTGGGAGCATCTGGGCATGGCTGTCCCCTGCAGCAGGGAGGGCAGTGGCCATCCCTGTGTGCTGCCTTTGTGGTGGGATTCTGTGTGGAGAGGCTGATCTTGTGGCCCCAGCTCGTGGGGATTTGCAAGAGCCTGGACCAAGTGCTTTGTTGAGACCTTTGAATGAGGGCTGGGGGTTCTGGGGGGCCTTGGGAAGCTGGGCAGGGAGAGCCACACACTGGGATTGTGGAGCTGGTGGGATGTGGGAAGGAGCAAAGAGACTGTGGGGGGCAGCCTGGTGTGGCACAGTGTGGACACACCTTGAACCTCATGTGAGGCAGGATTGGGTGGGGTTTTTGCAGTGGTCAGGAAATGTAGGTCCATTGAAATTCAAGGTTTTTGTGGAGCTTCACCAGCCTGCAGGGCTGCTGGCCATCCCAGACCCCAGAGGTTATTTGGGGGAAGTGATGGAGTTGTTGTTTTGCATAGATAAAGTCTTCATTTTCTGTCTGCAGAGTGTCATCACACTTCTGAAATGTCTCTCTTCTGCGTGGGATCCCTTTCCATCCTGCTGTATTTCAGCAATCCAGTAAACCACATCAGGCACTGCTCCCCTTTGGAGATGTGACCTTGGGAGCTGAAATCCTCAAGGACTTGTGCTTTAAACCCCCCCCAAAACCAGACAAACCCCCTTTTTCTCTTTAAAAAGACTGCTCTCCCTTTTATAGATTGGATGAGCACAACTGGTGGCTCATTATCTCCCAGTAATGCCTTGTCAGCATCACTCTGCAGAGAACAGATCGTGTTTTGTAGCGGAAATTATTACATGTGGACGTCAGAAAAGCAGAAGAATACCCTGTTAAAGCCTATTTTTCTGCATGGTTTAATTATCTAAATCTCTCCCCTATTCCAGCCTCTCACATCCTTTATATCTGATTAGCTCTCCTCCTCCTCTCTCCCCCCACAGGAAGGTAAAGGCACCTGAACCCATTTTTATTCAGTTGCAGGCAGGAATGGGAAATGAGTGAGTGACTGGACACAGCAGCAGGGAAAGGTGGATTGTTATCATCTCCCCTATGGTAATTATGGCTTCTCAGAAATCCTGTTATTTTGTGGATTTTCGAGCAGGCTTTGCCATTCCTGTGTTGCCTGTTGCAAACTTTGCTGCTCTGGCAAGCACTGACTGCCCTCAAAAAGAAATATGGGCTCAACTTTTTAAGCCTTTGTGGCTAAATTCTGGTTGAGAGGTGGTGCCCAGGCACTGCTTGTACCCTGAGCCTTCTGCTGTCTGAGCAGAGGCACCAGCAGAGGTCTGGGGGATGGAGGGACCCGTTTGGGCACAGTGGGTGTTCAGTGGAGACCACCCCAACTCCCTGGCACCCCACTGATGTGTCCTCCTCTGCACTGAGGCTCCCTGGCCCATCCCTGCACATGATCCTCTGGGAATCCAGCACCCACCAGCTGAGGCTGAGACTTTGCTGTGAGTGAGGAACTCATGGAACTGTGCAGGATCCCATCCAGCCTCCCTCTCCAGGCTCAGTGTGGACTTTCCATTGCCCCCCTCCCCTCCTTCAAGGGCACCTCACCTGGAGGGGACAGCCCAGCCTGGAGATTCCTGGCTTTGCAGAGCCCAGCCTGGAGATTCCTGGTTTTCCACAGCCCTGCCTGGCGATTCCCGGCTTTCTACAACTCTGGCTGGAGATTCCTGGCTTTCCAGAGCCCTGGCTGGAGATTCTCAGCTTTCCACAGGCCTGCCTGGGGATTCTCAGCTTTCCACAGGCCTGGCTGGGGATTCCCAGCTTTGCAGAGCCCTGCCTGGAGATTCCTGGCTTTCCAGAGCCCTGGCTGGAGATTCCTGGCTTTCCCTGGCTGCTGGGGAGCTGGGGCTGTGGAGGCGGCGGTGGCCAGACAAGGTGGCCCTTTGACATTCACAGAGTGGCCTTTCAGAGCTGTGAAGTGTTGAAGTGTCCCTGCTCCTGCCCTACAAAGCAGCTGCCCTGCCCCAGCACGGAGTGAGGAATGTGGCACACAATGGGCCAGTGTTGGCCCCCATAAAGCTCTGCTTCTTGTGCCCTCCACAAAGGGGCTCAGAGCGAGTGGCTGCTGCAGGGCTTGGCCCTGGCCCCACTGACTCTCCCACAGAGCCACCTCAGCCACCAGCAGCTTTGGGTTGAGCTGAGGAGTGGGGAGGAGAAACCCAGTGTGGGGCTTTTTCCTGCTCTCCCCTTCCCCATGTGCTGATATTCAATGATATTCTGACTGACAGAAAAGTCAGCAGCTGGGTTGGGAGGGTGCTGGGTATCCTCAGGATGAGAGGATGTGGCCTCAAGCTGTGCCAGGTTGGACATCAGAAGGATTTTTTCATGGAGAGTGTTGTGAAGCATTGGGAGGGCTGCCCAGGGAGGTGTCCCCATCCTGAAGGTGTTCAGCAGGCTGGACATGGCACTCAGTGCTCTGGTGATGATCAGAGGTGGGGCTCAGTGATTGTGGAGGCCTTTTTCACCTGAGTGATTCTGAGTGTTAACAGCATTGCTTTCCCACCAAAGTGTCTTGGAGCATTTAGCTTTTTCACATTGCCCAGGAAGGTGTAAGAGAGATTTATGCCCTGGCTGCTGTCAGACACCACAGAAAATCAGCACTAAAGGAGCCTGGCTTGCTGGAGGAACACACCATTTTTGGAGACATTTTTTCTGAATCCTCCTAATCTTGCACAGAATCCTTTTGTCTTATCCCATCAAAGTGTGACAAAGCCTTTTCATGGGGTTTGTTTTAAAGATGCTCATGGTTCAACACGATTTCCCTCATTCCCACAGCACCTGCTGTGAGCTGTGGCTGTTCCAGGGACACCCCGTGCCCTGCTGGGACAGCTGAGGGACATTGCTGTCCCTGGGGCTTCCCCAGGGGACAGGTGAAGCTGGAGGTGCCACCTGGAGATGGCCAGGAAGGGCTGGCATAGCCCTCACTTCCCTCTTTCTTAGGGCAGTGTGGCCCTGCCCAGCTCTCCTGGGGAGATGCTGGTCTGGGCAGGGTGGGGGTGTGCTCTGGGCTTCAAGGGGAAAACAATAAATGCATTTGGAAAAACTCTTGTTGTAGGTTTTGCATGGCATGCCCTGGTGTGAGACCCATGGGAGCTCCCTCCTTCTCTGCCTCTGCCCCAGAATCCGACCAATCTCACATCTTTTGAAAATCAAGGCACAAGGGCTTGGTGCTGTGCTGTTTTGGCTGGGTCTGACATGGCCAGGGAGTCCCTGGGCTCTGACTGGGGCTTTTCTGGTGTCTGGGAATATATTCAAAATTAATTTCTCCATTGCTCCTCCTTGGGGGGAAAAAAGAAGAAAAGGAAGAAGAGGAATGATTGGAGCTTGGTGAGGGTTTTCTGTTAGACCATGAACTGTGCACAGCTTGTCTCCCAACAGCCCCTAAGGCCATGGTCCTTCATCCTCCCATCCATCTTGTGCCTGTCATGTCCCTGCTAAAATCAAGATGTTTCTGTGGAGGAGGAGTGGAGACCCCTTGCAGATGTGGCTGCACATTGTGCTCTGTCTCAGATCACAGCCACTTTAATGCTTTTTTCCCCTTGTGGTGAGGCCTTGAGTTCCTGTGCAAAGTGAGGGCATTGCCCAGCTCCCAAGCCCAGCCCCTCACTGTGTCCTTCCCCAGCCACCAGACCTGGCAGGAAATCATCTGCAGGATGCTCTGTGTTCCCTGTTCTCTGTGCCCTGCTCCTGAGACACCTGCAGGTGAATCAAAGCTGCCTGCAGTCCTCTTTGCCAGTGCCCAGGGGAGGGCTCTGTGTCTCTGGTGTGTCCCCTCGACTTCTGTACCTGTAAAGCTGCAGTCCTGGCTAAAATCACCGCTCAGGGAACATTTGGTTGCCACCAGTGGCACAAATTCCTTGGCAAGTGATGGGATCCTGTGGCTCTTTCCCCTTGAGAGGAGTGCAAGGGAGCTGTGGGGACTGGAAATGAGACATAATTTGGGGTGTAGGCTGTCCCCTGCCCCAGTATTTTATTTACACTGCCCTGCCCCATGGCTGTGGGAATGCTGCTGCCTGGGGTGGCTGTGTCCTAGTCCAGCCCCAGGCTGTCTCCTGAGGCAGAACAGGGACCCTGAGGGTGCTCAGCTGAACCAGCTCCTGCCTTGGGGGGGTCCCAAACCTGGCATGTGGCCCTTGTCCCCAGAGGGTCACATCATTCCATGCTGGATCCAAGCCTTGGATGGGGCTGTCCCTGACCAGCAGTCACTGCCTGCTCCTTTGGCCAGTGCCTCATGTGCTGGTGATGGTTTTAATCAGTAGGAAACATCTGTAAAGTTGATGGATGATGTGATGGTGATACACACCACCTACACGGTCCCCAGAGTGAGTGTATTCATAAAAATCTGGTCGAAACCAATGCTGGCAGGAGACTTTGATTGCTGGAAGTGTGGTTTTATCCCAACAGATATTTGTATCAATTCTTTGTGAGAGCTGAGTGTTGGCTGGCTTCAGAGGGGTTAATCATCATCTGAAGTGGAGTTGAGTAATTGATGTTGCTGCATCAAAACGTTTCCCTCTTCCCATCCCCCTCATTCTCCCCACTTCTCCCCAAAAAGAAATTCTTGGCTGATACTCAAAATCCAGTTCAGTTCTCACTGTGCAAGTATTAAACTGTGGGTCTTTTCTTTCAAATTTCTGGATTTTTATGGGTACAATTGGTCTGTTAACAGGATTTTTTTTTTTTTGGTGGTTTCAATGCATTTATATCATTGACCTTTGCTTTAAAAAGTGTCTGACAGACTTTGCTGGGCTGGAGCTATAAAAAGGAGTGTTGTAAGGGGGCTTTATTCTGTGGAAGCAATGACCACAGGCAAAGCTTTATATTTGCTGAGTGATTTAATTCTTGCACATGCAGGACTTGGCTCTGTGCCATGTGTAACATGTTGAGAAAAGGTCTGTTCAAGAGGCATTCAAACCAAACTTTCCAAACAGTCTTTTATTTTTTTTTCCTTCTTTTTTAAGCTTTCTTTCCTGTTATTTCTAAGCTAACAAGTAAAATCAAGGGACCGTGCCCCAAAATCCTGAATTGAGCTCCAGCAGGGTCATTGGGGAAATAAAGCTCCTTGAAAGCAATGAAATGGGAGTCTGTGTGGAAGCAGGGAGGAAGAGGAGGGTGTCATTGAGAAAAAGGCTGGGTCAGGGACACGAGGGAGTCAAACAGAGCTCTCTGAACTCCAGGAGGAAGCCAGGGAGGCTGAAGATGATGCAGCTCAAATCCTTGATCCTACAAAACCCTCTCATATGCTGCATCCCCAAGAGATATGTTTTCAGGCTCAACATCAGATCTTCCTCCCCACAGCACTTGCTTTTCCCTGCCTGTCCCTGCCCTCTTACAGGAATAGCAGTAGCAGTCAGGAGCAAATCATAAAAAGCTGCTTTTTGTTTGCGCTTATTTTAAACACTGTGACAACGTTTGGATTAATGTTGGGTCTTGTGAAAAGCTCTTTAAAAGTCAAACATTCTGAGCTGCTTACCAGCCAAACATACTGAGCTGCTTACCAGCATGCCTTTGAATTTTGCATCTGCCTGCTGCACTTCTAGATAATGGCCTGGAGAGCAAGGAAACATCATATTTCTTTCTTCTTCTTGTAATCAGGCCATTAAATATCCTTGAGATTTCAGATTCTGCAGGTATTTAATTGTGTAGCCCCTTGGGCTGAGGTCCATATTTTGGTGAGTAGTTCCTTTTCCTTTGGCAAACAAACAAACAAACAACAGAAATACTGAATTATGCTAATTTCTAACAGAAGCAATGTCTTGACCAAAACATCTTGATCTACAGCATTTTAGTTAAAAACAACACATCAGCAGTGCATCAAAAATCTATTAGTTTTAATCAGCAGATTTTTCTGGAGGCTTTTAGGAGCAAATTGTGCCTTGCTCAGTCTTTCCAGGAGCAGAGGGAGAACAATGGATGAGCTTTGTGCAGGCACAGTGAGCCCTGAAATGCTGACTTGAAAACGTATTGCAAAGGTGTTTGAATGGGGTGGAGGTTACACAGGGGAGAGCTCAGAGGGTGATGCAGCATGGAAGGGCTGTCTGTGGGTCTGTCTGTCTGTATCACCCCCTCTGCAGATAAATCCATCACCTGGAGGGGACCAATGCTGTTTATTTGGGTTGCTGTGGTGGTTCCCTGCAGCAGGCAGGGCTGGGGTTCCTGCAGGTGCCCCCAGGGATGTGCAGAGGCACTGGGTGCTCTCTGTCCCTTGGCTTGGCTGTTCCCAGTGCCCAGGTGGGATGAGGCATCTCCACCAGTGTTTGTGCCCAGGGCTGGATGGGAAGGAGCATTTATCCATTCCTGGGATTCCTCTGAGAGTTGAGCTAAATGCTGCCAGTGTATGAAGTCTGTTATGAAAGCAAAGCACTGGAAGCCTCTGTGTGGAGAGAGTAGCAGAGAAAGCCAAAGGAATGAGGGTAACCTTTGCTTTTTATAGCTCCTGGTATTTGTTTGCTCATGGCAGCCACCAGCAATGCCCTCTGTGTTCACAGTGCAGAGCTCCACCCTCCCTGCAGTCACACTGTGCCCAAGTAAACAGCTCCTGTCTGGGTCAGCTGGAGTGGAAGCCTCTCCTGGGGAGGGGAGAACCCTCTCTTGTCTCTCCCTGGCTTTACTGGGTAGGATTCAGCTGGAGAGAGGGGTCCATGGAGATGGGGAAGGATAAATGGGATGGTGGAGGAGAAGAGGAGGGAGTGCAGGTGGCTGACACCTGCCCTGGCTGGAGCCAAGCAGGACACATGAGCTGCTGCCCCAGCTCCCAGGGGAGCCAGCAGAGCAGCTGCTGAGCAGGGAATTGTCTGCTCACACGAAAATCTGGGAGGTGCTGCTCAGCACTGGTGTGGAGGGGGGAGGATGAACCAGGTGGGTGCTCTGGGATGGGTCAGGCAGTGACCATGGATGTGCCTCAGAACCCAGGGCTGTGCAGGTGTAGCAGGGACTCCAGAGGGGCTGTGGGAGCATCTGCTGGGGCTGATGCAAGGGAGTGGCTCTGGGCCAAGGCTTTCTGGAATGAGCAATGATTTCTGGTGCCCAGCTGGAAATTGCTGTCAGGGCAACTGGCTTGGCAGACACTCGTCCTTTCTCGAAGTCCCCATCACTTTTTGGAAATGGTTGCCCCTGGGTTTCATGTCCTGCTTCCAGCAGAAAGGAATACAGGGAGTGCAGAACCCTGCCTGAAGGTTTGTACTTTGCATGCCTCCCAGCACAGCCAGATCTCACTGTTTGTTTTTCCCCCTGCAGCTCTGGGAAGTGCCAGTGCAAAGCTGGAGTCACGGGCCTGAAGTGTGACCGCTGCAGTGAGGGCTTCTACAGGTTCAACGAGAGCTGGTGTGAGCCCTGCCAGTGCAACAACCTCTCCCACACCTGCAACAGCTCCACAGGTGATGATGGCCTCTTGTCCTTCACCTGCCCCCTCTGCCTCTGCTTTTTCTCTTCTCATTCAGCACACTCTGCTCTTGTCCCCTTCACCTACATCTTTTTGCCTTGCACACCCAAAATCTTTACCTTAAAGCTGAAATGGAAATGCAGGGTTGGGGTTGGTCTCCTTTGAAGGAAGGCAGTAAAGGCTGTGTGCTTTAGCCCAGAGCCCTAACTCAGCAGCCTGTATCCAAAACTGGGGCTCTATTGTTCTCTGCACTTACACAAACACACAACATGGGCTTTTAAAGACCTTTTGTTTAGCTGCTGTTTACCTGGAAACATACCCTGGGCTGGCACTGACGTAAGGGGACTTGCTGCCACAGATAACAGGATTAGAGCTGCTAAAAACTGCCAGCATCTAATTAATACTGCCCACTTCTTATAAATTGGCCTTGTTCATTTTCCCTGATTATTTCTTTGACTGTCTCTCACTCAGATGTTGATGGAGTGCAAATGTCGAGGCAGCTGTGCTTGAACAGCTTATGGGAGAGCAGGGGGAGCCTGATTGCTTTGTAATCTCACCTGGGAGGAGAGATCCTGGAGGAGCAGTTCTGGGACTGCCTGCACAACCCCACTTCAGCCACAGCACTCACTTCAAATTCCAAATTCTCCTCAAAACCTCCAGGCTGAAAGGCAGTTCTGTAATACTTGTCCAGGAGCTTAGAAAGGGATAATAATTAAAAGTAATGTTGCAGAATTTGCTGGCAGAGAGGCAGAGCTCATGAAATCAGGTATTTCTGGGCAATTTGTGCCCGTCTGTTCCCTCATGGGCTGTGTGTTTGCAGCAGAGGAATGCCCAGGTTCCCTCATGGGCTGTGTGTTTGCAGCAGAGGAATGCCCTGGTCCGTGGGCACTGGGTCTGCATTCCCTGGGGGTGAATTCCTGCGTTCCCTTGAGCATGAATTACTGCATTCACTCTATGCTGAACTCTGTGTGCTTATGTCCTACCAGTGCTGAGGGATACAAGGCTGTCACTAAAGCTGTGCACACATCAGCTGTCTCACTGGTTTGGAGCTGGGTGTGTGGGTTTTGTGAAGGAGGAGGATAATCTGCTCTTCCTTTTTGTTCCCTCAGTGTTCCTCCTGCTCTTGATTTATCAAAGAAAACCCAGCACAGACCTTGCTCCTGGGATGGGGCTGCGCTTTCTGCTGGGATTGCCCAGTGCTGCCCACAGCATTGCAATGAAAACCCCTCATTTTGTTTAATGACCTCTTGTTGATTTGACAGAAACTTTTTGCTGCTGTGGCTGAGGGAACCAAACAAAACCAGAACAGAGAACGAAGTTGATTAAAAATTAGATCAGATGCCTGCTCTAGAGACTGCACTCTGTGTGACCTCCCCAGCTTTACATCAATTCTGTGTAGCCTTTGTCCAATTTTCAAAGTTTTTTCCCATTCATGCTATACTTTGGGCTCCCTCTGCTGGCTCTGCAGCCAGCTCCTGCTTGGCATCGCTCCGGCCAGGAGGAATATTTGAAATTACTGGGCATAAATAAATAACTTGGGCAGCAGGAGCTCCCCAGCTGACAGCACTTCCTCTGCCACGACCCTTGTACTCCATGGTGGGTCTGTGCACTGAGGTGGGCTGGTGCTCCCCACTGGGGTCCTGTGGGGTCTGATCCTTCCTGAGGGCATTATCAGGATGAGAAGTGCTATTAATTATTAAGGATCTCCACAGTGATACCTGATTGCATGCCTGTGCATGCTCTGCCTGGCTGAGCAGCTGCTGACTCAGGGAAACACAGCCATTTGCAGGGCTGCTGGAGATGGATGTGGGTGATTTCTGCTGATGGGAAAGACATTGGTGCTGAAATGACCGAGGCAGCACAGGTGTGATTCCAGATTTATGCCCCTGTTAGAGCCTGGGGAGCACTGTCCAAGGCAGCCTTGCTGTGACCAGGCAGATGAACTTCCCTGTCCAAGACATCCATCCCACTGAAACAGCTGATCCAGGTTTGCAGCTGGAGAAACCAAGCACAGCAGATAACTTTCCCTTCTAAACCTGACATCTCTCCCACAAAAACCACTGGCTCGTGCCTGACAGGCTGCTGAGGGAAGAGCAAACAGTGTGTGGGAGGTGATGCCGAGCAAGGGGTGCTGGCAGGGCCCTGCTGGGTGGGTGAATCAGCCACTTCCTGGGCTTGCTTCCTGCCCTTGGCAGCAGGCAAGGCTGCAAGGACATGCCAGGCTGCCTGGGGATGCTTGGCTGTGGAGTCATCACTGTGGGAATTGAGGAGCAGCAGGCGTGTCAGGATTGTGAGGGAGCCAAACTGTTGTGATATTAATAAGAAAATCTGCTCTGGTCTTTCAAACAGTCAGCAAAAACCTCAATCAGGATTTTTTTCCTGTGGTTGATGTTGATATGAGACTTCTCCATCCCCCAGCAGCAATGCTGGGTCAGCTCAGTGGATCTGTCTGTGCTCTCCCACTGCTCTGGGCCACCCCAGTTTATAGACAGGGCTGTTGCCTTTGCAGACTCTGTCTGGTACATGGGATTTATTCCAATCTTCCCTCAGCTCCCTGCCACCTCACCGAGCAGCCAGCTGAATTACAGCATGTTCCTGGTGATGGATGGGCTTTATATAGAGGCTGTGCTTTTGTAACTAAGGAGATTTTTCTTCTGGGTCACAGTAGTATCAAAATGCAATTTGGAGGCCATTAGGAGACGGCGCCAGTGGAGACACGGCACGTTGAGTTTCTGATTCAGGGGCTTCCCCAGGAAGGGCAGGTGGCTCATGTGAGTCCCCACTTCTTCTCTGCTTCTCTGGGAAGGTCAGTGACTGCTGCTGCCTTGTCCTGGGGTGGAGGAGCTGGAGCCACACTGGTAGGATGGAGCTGCCTGCCCCCAGAGCAAGACAGTGGCACGTCCTCAGCCCTGACCACCAGCCCAGGTGTACAGGAAGAGGCTGCACACAAAAAACTAAAGGCATAAACCTCAGGGACCCCTCATGAGAGTGGGGGATTTTCAGCATCAGTGTTCCATCTCACTGGTACAAATGCAAACTGAAACTGCTTTCCTTGAGGAGAATCTTAACACTGATAACTTGTGTTTACCTGCAGTGACCTTTTAGTGGTGAGCTGTGGGGCCTCTCTGCTGGGGCCACCTGCTTTTTCACATTATCTGTGTGTGTGTGGAACGAGGGGATGAGCATCAGAAGGTCATAAGAGGCCAGGCTCATGTTCTGGCCAGAGGGCATCCAGAACCACCTGTGAGCTCTGATAATTCAGTGTGTTCCACGTGGATTCTTGCTCCAAATGTTCTGCTCCAGTTCCTGCTGCTGAATGTTTGCTTGTTCTCCTCTCTGTTCCTCAGGCACCTGCCTGGAGTGCCAGGAGAACACGGAGGGGGAGCACTGTGAGCTCTGCAAGGAGGGTTTCTATCACAGCACCCCGCCTGCCCACGGCTGCCAGCGCTGCCCCTGCTCCATTGTGGCATCCACTGGCACCTGCCACTTAGGTGAGCCTCTTGTTTTGCTCTAATTCCTCATAATGAAGGTTGCTCTCCTCAGTTACATTGCCCCTCAGAGTGTGTCAGCCCAGCAAGGTGTTTTATAGCCTGTGGAGCTCCTGGCTGTGGGCACTGCAAGCAGCACCTGCTGTGATGGGTCCCTGGTGCTTGTGTTGCCTCTTGTGAGAGCAGCTGTGCAGGGGAGGGATCAGAATCACAAAATGGTTTGGCTTGGAAGGGATCTTAAAGTCTGGTTCCAGCTCCCAGTGTGTTGCTGCTGCAGTCTGCTCTGAAGAGCCTGCAAAGTTTTGCAGAGAAGCTGCTGAGCTCATGGCAGCCAGGAGGGGGGCAGGAGATGCTCAGCAGTGCCTTGTAGCCCTCCATACTTCTGAGTCTGCTTCTGAACATCTCCATGGGACTCCATGCAGAGATTCTCCAATGTACCTGAGACAAGTCAGAGCTGTAATAGTCATATCTAAGACTTTTTTTGATATTTCCCTAATCAATTTTGCAAGCAAGCTGCTTCTGGTTTTGTATAGGCCCAAAAGTTCCTTTGGATTGCAAGCATCCCTGATATAGTTCCAGCTGTTCTCTGAAATTGCCTGTTTGAGATGGAAATGTTCAGGAATAATAATTTATTTCCTTAGCAACGTGCTGAGTTTGCTCTGTGAGGTTGGTACAAAGGCATCAGAACTCTCCAAAGCTGGTTTTTCCCCTACTAACAGAGAAACTGCTGCAGTTCAAAAGTTGTATTTTCAGCTCAAAATTTGAGATTGGTCAATACTTGTGGCTGCTGATTTTTGTCAGGGTGCCTTGTGGTCAGTCCCCACAGAGCAAACCCCACAGAACAATTTTGGGGGTGTCTCTGCAAGGGCTGTGGCACATCCCTGCTTTGCTTTCTGTGTTCTGCAGAGCCTGGCGAGAGCATCCCGAGGTGTGACAAGTGCAAACCAGGGTACACTGGCCTCAACTGCAACCAGTGTGACAAGGGCTACTACAACTCAGACAGCATCTGCATGAGGTGTGAGTGCAACGGGAACGTGGACCCGGGGCTGTCCCCCAGCGTGTGCCGGCCCGACAGCGGCGAGTGCATCGGCTGCCTGTACCACACCACGGGCTTCCACTGTGAGCTCTGCCAGGAGGGCTACAGCAGGGACTCCCAGGGCACCAACTGCACCAGGAAAGGTAAAAAATGCTGCTCAAGTCAGTGGCAAGGCTCACTGTGCAGCTGGACAAAGGTTGGAGAGGGAATGCTGGTAATTGTTCGTGTTAGTTTAGATTCGTCTGGACTCTGGTGTAGACAAGAAAACCACATCTTTATAACAGAATAACAGAATAAATTAGGTTGGAAAAGATCATCTAGTCCAACCTATGACCTAACACCTCCTCATCAATTAAACCATGGCACTGAGTGCCACATCCAGGCTTTTTTAAACACATCCAGGGACGGTGACTCCACCACCTCCAATTCCAGCACACAGTCGTTGGTGCCTCCTGGCCTTGAAGGGTGGTTTAGAGTTAGCTCTGTAACCACCCTGATTCCAGACCCTGGCAGACACTGCTAGTGAACAAACTGGAAAAAACCCCAATCCATTTGTAGTGTATTTAATGTACAATGAGAGAAAATGGTTCTGGAGTTGCTCCTTAATTGGTTATGTGGAGGTTGGTTTTCATGGTGGATGTCCCACACCATGCATGGAAACATTACCAATGTGATGTATTAGATGAAAGAACCCAGAGTTCAGGGAAGTATTTGGGCACAAATTTGTCCTTGTCATGGACAGAGATTCAGTTCAGATCTTCCATCAGGTGCTAATGTGGTTTTCACTCCTGTGCTGCTCACTTGGGTGTGTAATCACAGAGTCCTTCCCTGCTCAGGGAGATGATCAGTACAACAAAGTTGGATGCTCATTAGCTGTAACAGGGCTGGAAATGGCAATTTTACATCAGCTCATCCATGATCTGGATGTGTTTAAAAAAAGACTGGGCATGGCACTTGGTGTTACAGTCTAGTTGAGGTGTTAGGGCACAGGTTGGACTCGATGATCTTAGAGGTCTCTTCCAACCTCATTATGCTGTGATTCTGTGAAGGCACATAGAGAGGATATTCAAAGGACCAAGGCGAGTGTTTTGAGCCCCAGAGCAGGTGGTGCTCCTGCTGCCGTGGGCTGGCACAGCAGGGACTCTCTCTGGTGCACTGTGGCTCTGTGCCACCCTGCCCAGCAGTGCAGCCTCCCCAGGGCTGGGCCCGTGGCCTCCTGCCAGAGCTGCTCCACTGCAGGCGGCAGCAGCGGCTCTGCAGAGCCGGCGCTTCAATCAAGCAGCTGGATGTGAGGCTGGATGTGAGGCTCCCATCAAAGCTGCCAAAGCAGCCCATTGAGGGAGCAGCTGCTGCTCTCAAGGAGCTGCTCGGGGACATCTGGAGAGCTGGCAGGGCCCCGGCAGCGGAACAGGCAGCGCCGTGTCACGGCCCGGAAGCGGCGCCGCGGCCAGAGCCCTGCACTTCACCGAGACGGTCCTGGGAGTGCCAGGAAATGTCTTCACCCCAGGCCTCCCTGCCAGCCCTGAGCTGATGCTGACTCACACATAAAGCCCAGAAAAGTGCTGTTTCCTTGCTGGTGAATCAGCCATTGTCTTGGTTCTGTTTTTTCCCTACTTACAGCTTTGCCAGGGATTGAGTGTTGGTGAAGGAATTTGGAAATGACTGAATTCCTCATGCCCTTTTCCCAAAGCCAGAGGTTTTCCAGGAACTTCTTGCTCCTGACATGTTGCTTCCTATTGCAAAATTTTGCCTGTCATGCCTTCTGGCATTCAGCACCCTGAGTGTCCTTATCAGCCTGAGGGAACAGAGGAGCTGCTGCAGGGAAGGGACTCTGAGCAGAACCTCAGTCAGGTGTGTGATGCCCCTTCCAGAGGAATTTCTTTCTCAGTTGCCTGAACTGGGAATGTGACAGCCCAAAGTTAACTTGTGGGAGTTCCCCTGAGGGCCCGTGGCAGGACATGTGCTGAATATTTCCGGCTCCTGTTGCCATTGGAGATGGAACTTAGTGCGAAATTAGTCCTTCGGAAGTGACTCTCCTCCTCAGTCATAATTAGTAGATGTTCAGGAGAGCTGGAAGCTGGATCTATACAGCATGGCACCATCAGCTGTAATTGCTGCAGCTGTACATGGATTTAAAATGAAGTTGCTTTTCTCTTGGCAGGAAGAGAGTGGGAAAGAGGATGCAGAGAGTCCTGTGGAGCAATAGGTGCAGAGAACATTCTGGCTGATTGAGGCTTCAGCTTGTAGAGTGTTCCTGTTGCCTGAACTTGAGAATCTAAAATAGATCAGGTTATTCATGTGAGGAAATGCTTTATTAGCTACATTTGTGAGCTTAATGCTACAGACTTGTGGTGCTCTCTGAGGCCTGTAGCTCAGCAGGTTTGGTGCAGGCGTAATGAATTCACATCCCAGTTCTGAGATCTCAAGGTTAACCTGACTCTGAACTGAGAAGAGAGTTTATCCCATGGCTGCTGGAAGCAAGGCAGGTTCTTGGCTATTTAGGAAAAGACAGAGCACAGTCTGGTAGTTCCCATATTCTGACCCTTCCTGTGGGCACCTATGCCAGCAACTGAAACCAAACCAGGATCCCAATTGGCCTCTGCTGTGTTCAAAAGCTTCTTTTTTTGTTGTGATTTGGTGACCTCCTGCTTCTGGCTGTGTAGACTGGGGATCTCCGTGTGGCTTGTGTATGACTTCATTCAAAAGCAGAATTGAGGTTATTTTGCCCTTTTACCTAAAGTGGTGCAAACACTGAACCCACTGCAAAATCCTGGGATGGCTGAGTACTTGTGGTTCATTTCTTCAGTTTTGATCTTCTTGTTTGTACAAGTAGAAATAATACTACTGAGAACAAAGTCCTACATCTGGTGCACTGGTTGTGAATGGTTTAAACTCCTGGAGTTGCTGTGTCTGAGTGTGCAGCCCACACAGACACCAAGGGACACGTTGGTTCAGAGTCTAAACTTGCTGAGCTTGGTAAAGCTCCATTTTCCTGGTCTGAACAGGAGCTGGACTGGGACTTGCTGTCATCATGAGCTCCTGTATTGAACCCTGAATCGTGGCTGCTGCACCTGTCCCTCAGCACCAGGCTTGTCAGAGGAGTCCTGTGGGCACTTTGCACACAGCATTATATTAAAAAAACCCACACACAACCCTGGACAGACATTTTCTAAATGGCTTTGAAAAAATAACAGTTTAGCAGTGTAGCCTTAATTGCCATAATAACTGTGATATAAATGTCAAATCTCTTATGTTTGTGTTCGATTTTCAGCTCAGCAGATGTTTTTATTGATCATTTTTAAATTTGTTTTGTAGAAGCCACTCCAGAACCAAGGGAGTTTACAACTTCTGCTCCAAATACCACCAAGGCCACATCCTTTTCCACGGCAGTGCTAAACAGTACTTTGTCACCAACAACTCTACAGACAATATTTCCTATAAGCTCCTCTGACAACAGCACCTCTGCTTTCGCAGATGTTTCATGGACTCAGTTTAACATCATTATTTTGACAGTGATCATCATTGTTGTGGTCCTGCTGATGGGCTTTGTGGGTGCTGTCTACATGTACCGTGAGTATCAGAACCGAAAACTTAATGCTCCCTTTTGGACCATTGAACTCAAAGAGGACAACATCAGTTTCAGCAGCTACCACGACAGCATTCCCAACGCTGACGTGTCGGGGCTGCTGGAAGATGATGGCAATGAGGTGGCCCCCAATGGACAGCTCACGCTGACGACTCCCATGCATAATTTTAAAGCTTAAAAGTCATCCAGCTGTTCCAAAGTTTGCTTCTCAAAAAGTTACAGGGCTCGTGGAAGGGGTATCAGGATCCGTGCCAAGGCTCCACGCAGAGGAATTTGCGCTTCAGATACTCTCTGGTGCAAGGTGTGCTGTAGCTTGCAGGTGAACAGGAGACAGTGTAGTACACCTGAATTTCAGGTAGTGTGGTGAAATGCATTCAGTGTTCTCCATAAAGATCCATAGAATTCACTGTTATAAACTGAATTGAAACTTTTTTTATGAAGAGGTGGTGGGGTGGAGAAAGCAGAACCCGATGAGGAGTCAGAAGCTACTTGGTTTCCAGCCAACCCAACACTTGTGTCTTCATCCTTTAGTTTGAGAAGTAGCTCATGAATTAACAGTGGAATTTCAGGAAACAGATCTTTGGAAAGGCATCATCTTCATTCCTGACAGAAACTTATTTGAAAAGGAGAACAAAAAAAAAAAAAAAAAAAAAAAAAAAAAAAAAAAAAAAAAGGGAAGTAATTGTTCACTGTACCACTGTACTACCGTACTACCAAAAGGCAAGTAGGAGGAGTGAGTTGCACACTGAAAAAGTCACCATTATCTGTTCCCACTAAGCAGGGAAATGGGAATAAAATCCTAAGAACATTTGAGTTTGGGAAGAGACTAAGCTTTTCCCTTTCTGAGTATTTATACAGGGTGATGATGCTATTAAGACATAGCAATCCATTTTTTTCTAGAAGGAGTTAATGAACTTGTATAGTTTCTGTGCAAGGGAAGACGACACGACATCTCAGGGTTGCCATGTAAAAATAAAAGCCAGGCTTACTACCCTACCCTGATAGAAATGGTGTGTTCTGTATATAAAATGTAATATATCTTCTTGGAATTGTATTTGTAATTATTTGTAAAAAAGACAAGCAACCAACTGACCAACCAAAAAGTCCCCAACAACAAGATCATGAGCCCCTCCCCAACTTCCCCCATTCCCCAGGTCATGTTTTATCCTCTAGGTTTTAATTGTACAGCGGTTAGTGACATTGTTTAAAAAAGAAAAAATCATGAGGGTTGTTTAAAATACTGTAAATGAGATGGCAATATTGTTGGAGCTGGGCCTCTGGCAAACACCAACTGCTTAAAGCTTTTCTTCCACTGTCATTGAGTAACTTCTTTTTTAGAGAAAATGTGAGTGCTCCCTACTTGTATCTGTCAAATTTTGCCATTCCTTCAAATACAGAGTGAATACCAGTGTTGCCATGACTAGAGCTGAGTAGGTGTCCAAAAGCTGGATGCACCAGTGTATTCCTTGCTTTTAAGTCTCTCTACAAAATGCAAATACACTGTCACAAACACCCTGAGAGCCTGGGCTCATTGGCTGGGGTTCTCCCCAGCGGGTGCTCATCGTGTGGAGGGATCCCAGTGCCATCCCTGCTGAGCTGACGTGGCACAGGGGACCTGCTGGAGGGCTGAGCTCAGCCCTTGGCCTCCTGAGGGCCAAAGGTCTCCTGGATTTGGGTGGAAGCAGCTTTGGGATGAGGAGCTCGCAGGACCCGATGTGCGCTTCGGGGCTCGGAAGGTAAAAGGCACAGATGCTTTCAGAATTTAAAATAGCACAAGGTGATGGTGGGGAGTCAGCTGTTAAAAAAGCACTGCAGGGAACAGGTTTTACAGATTTCCCTGGTTTTGGTGGGAGGCTGGTGGGCTGTTAGCAGAGAGAACGACTCACAGGCAGCACTGCACAGGGAGGTCACACCGTGGAGCTCCTGGGTTGGTACCTGCAGTGTGTGTGCCTCGGGGCAGGGGCTGTGCCATCTCTCCCACCCCTGCAAATCAAACTACTGCATGGAAACAGGGCAAAAAACAAATATTTCCCCTCACTCTTGCCCAGCCTCAGAGCTGCAGCTGCGTTGCTGTGTGTGGTGGGGCAATGGTGAGACAGAAGCTGGTGGATGTATCCTCTGAGCCAGGAAAAAGTGAATGTTTCTCCAGATGAGAAATGGTAGAGAGAACATGTTGGTTATTTATTTGTTTTTCAGTGCTGTGAGGAAGTTTCTCTTATCTTTGGAAACTTGGCGGGGGGGGAAGTAGGTGATTCAAACACATGCTCAAAGATGCCATTTCTGCCTCAAAAACTTGCTGCTTGATTTAAACTTGAGGCATGGCAAGTCAGAATGAAAATTGTTAAGGATGACCAAGAGGGCAGAATATAGAATTGCATATAGGCCCAAGCTGATGGAAAAAAGCTGATGGAAAAGCTCTTGTTGCCTGCAGTGGGCCAGGGTGAGGTCCCATTCTTCAGGTAATAAATCTGGCTCATGTCATTCAGAGCAGAGTTACTTTTAGCTATAAAACGGGGGAGGACTGGAAGAGAAAATCTGGATATTGCTAATCCTTGAGTTACTCATCAAACTTTTAAAGAGCAGGGTGGTGACAAACCAGAAAATTTCCTGGAAGTTGTAATTATTTAGAGGTGCTGATCTAGTGATACACTTGCACTTGGTCACTTCATGGGTGAGGAAAGGTAATTTAGGAAGTGTTGGCTTCTGGGACTGATGCTAGCAAGCAAATCGAAGGACAGGTTGTTCACTTTAATGTTTCTAAAATACTTTAGCAGATTTTTAAATCTCTGCCACAAAACACCTCTTCCTTAAATTTTGCTGTGACTGTGGGCTGCTTTGTAACAGGAACAAGCTTGGATTTTGTCTCACTGTAGAAGTAGGGACCATCTGCTCCAGCAGAGCGTGGGCTCAGGTGCTGAGCCCTCCTAGTCCCTGCCTGCCACAGCACAGGAGGTGTTGGCACCTGGGCTGCTTCTGACCTCCAAAGTAATCCAAAGGCTTTGTGTTTGGGAAGAGGAGGAGTCAGGATGCCCTGCAGGGTGGGACAGCTGCTGCCTGTGGGTTGCACAGCTGGATGAAAGGATGGAGACAGCCTGGAAGGAAATGTGATGGGAAGCCTGGATGGGCGGGGGGATCTGGCTGCTCAGATTTGGATGGCACAGGATGTTCCTGAACAGGGAGCAGCACAGTGAGGATGTGGCACTGGCACCGTGCTTGTCAAATGGCAGAATGACACAGCAGCCACCTCCTGCCACCCAGGCCTTGGCACACAGGAGCAACAGTAATAAAAGGAGATCAGTGCCTCAGCAGGGAAAGAAGAAACAGCTTCATGTTTGCCTTTGGTGATGTGAGATCAGATCATCCATGCTCTTATCAGTTCCCCTGGCACCACAGGAGGGGAGGAAGAAGCTGAGCTGGTTCTGTCTCCAGTCACCTTGGGCTGGGTTGTACCTGGAGGGGTGGCAGAGCTCAAACACTTGTGCCACCAGCACCATGCTGTGTGGCATGGCTTGTCGTGAGGCTCCCCAGGTGCTGAGCTTTGTCCTGAGGGTGGGGTAAGGGCAGCAAAACCAGAAGTGGACTCTCAGGGCTGTGTTGAGGCCCAGCTGAGCAGCCAGTGAGGTCAGGGCAGGGCATCTTGGTGACTTGTGGGGCTGAGGTGGCAATCCAGGTACACGAGGTGTTCCTGATGGCCACTGCAGCACCTTCTGCCTGGGAATGCTGGCCAGCTGCTGGGCTGTCACAGAGAGGGCACTCATGGCATGGGACAGCAGCTGCAGAGCAGAGGGGAGGTGTGACAGGGCAGGGGGTGGTGGATGTGGGAGAGCAGTTCCAGGCACCATCCTTGGCAGGGTGAGGGCCCAGCTGGTCTGGCTGGGGCAAACCCAGCCCAGCAGGAAAGGCAAAGGGACAGAAGGAGCAGATGAAGGGCACAGAGCTGGGGTGGGGCAGGGGTTGGGACAACCTGCAGAGATCTCGGCTTGGGGGAGCACTTGGTGAGCAGCAGACATGCAGAAAAGTGGTTGAGCTAATGAGGAGAGATGATCTCCAGCCTCGTGGACCACTGTAGCTGGAAATAGCTATGAGGAGCACTAGCCCTGGGGAGCTGTCATGAGGTGTCAGCCACTGGAATGATAATTCCCTTGGACCAGGCTGAGCAAACTTAGCAGGCATTTAGGAAAGAGGAGGGGATATATCCAGCATCCTTCAGGTATCCTGGGCCAGTTAACCACTGCTGTGCAGCATCATCCTCTTCAGTGTTACAGGCAATGTAAATGTGGCAGAAAGTTTGCACAGTCTCCTTTAAATAAAGGATATAAAAATAGTTTTCTCTTTAAAGTGAAGTTTTAGAGTGAGCTCCCACAGGACTCTGCTCTTTATGTGTCAGAGGAATGGATTAAAATAAGAAAAATGTGGGCCTTAAAAGTTGTACTTGCTCCCATCTGAAACCCATCAGTCTCACTCTGCATCCAAATACGGCGTCCCCCACGCATATGCTATGCTTACAAATGCATTTCTAAAAAGAAAAAATGTATGATTTGAATATATGTCAGAATTTATACAGAAGAATGTTATTTAAATGAATAAAAATAAATGTATATAATTTGTATCTATGCCACTTGGATTTTTGCATTTGTGTTTTTGTTCATTGAATTTCAGCAAGAGTCTTCCCAGTGACAGAAAGGATTGAATCCAATCTCATCCCAGTAATAACATTTGTTCCAAAAGAATTATTCCTTCATTATGCCCCTGTATGCGAGATGAGAACCAAGGCACAAAAATGTTTTCTATCACAGATATTCATAAGCACAGTTGACATTCTGTGTTGGAAAATCCAGCTAAGAAATGAGCCCTCTGATCTCTTGTGTCTGCTATGAACCATCCCAGCCCTCAGCTGTGGTTGGGAGCCCCACTGGCAATGACTGTTTTCCCACTGTTTTCTGTGTCATTCACACGGACACATTTTGTCAGAGATGTGAATCACTAACACGGAAACCCTCAGAGCAAAGCTGGAAATGGGGTGAGGGATATATTGTTTCAGATTTTTCTTCATGACCACAGATGTCTTTCAAAGGCCATTTTTGTTACAGATACTCTGAAATCCACATCTGTGGCATCAGTTTTGGGAGTGTTTCAGTAGGGCCTGTGGAAAACTTGCATTTCCTTCTCACTTGGCAGAGTTAGGAAATTGATTTTGTTTTGCAAACAGAACTGTTAAAGGCTCTTTTTTGGTGAAAGCTGTGTGTGACTCTTCAGCCCTTATTAAGCGAAGAACTTGGAGAGGTAAGGCTTCATACACTGAGGGAGCACGTGGTTTTTTTAAAGTGTTCATTCAGATGTTTGACTGAGCCAGAGCTGTGTAAGGAAGGGCCACACTGTGAAATTCGAGGGAGTTTATCGAGACCTGATTTGCATTAGGAGAGCAGTCGGATCGTGCATGACTTAACTTAGGAGGAATCTTGCTGTGAACTGTGTGAGGAGGAGGCAGAGCTGAGTCTGAATGAGGTCCCCAGAGCAGGGAGTGAGAACAGGAGGGTGAGGGGGACCCGTGTTCAGCTGCTGGTGACATCAGCCCTCCTTGTGCCAGCACGGCACAGCACAGCGAGCAGCTGGCTCCCGTCCTGCTCAGCTCTGCCCTACCACTGCACTCCCCAGAAATCCTTTCCCAGACTCTCTTTAGGACTCTGCCTGAGGTGGGAAGGATCTCAGGCTGCCTTGAGAAGGAGGAAAGTTCCAACACGGCTTCCTGGCATGAGGGTTTAGTGTAATCTCCCCAAATGTGCTACTAATGAATTTAAGGTTAAACAGCATTAAGCAGATTATCCGAAGGCAAGTTGTTAACTGCTTCTAAACAACACATTTCCCAGTCCTGTCTGCCCCTTGCAGCTTCCTGGTGCTACTGCAGCTTGTAAAACATTGGGCAGTGCAGTAAATTTCCCAGGGAAATGTTCCATTCTGGCTGTGTGTATACATGGAATCACAGGACCACAGAATGGTTTGGGTTGGAAAGAACCTAAAAGATCATCTCATTTCCCCTGCTGCCATGGGCAGGGACACCTTCCACCAGAGCAGCTTTGCTCCAAGCCAGCTTGGCCCTGAACACTTCCAGGGAAGATAGACAGGGATGTATGTCTATATATCCATATCTTTGTCCATCAGACAGCCACTTCATGAAGTAATGAACTTCACAAGGAGGGCTCTGCTGATTTCCTTTTGACTCCAGTGTGTTGGACACGGGCTGTGACTCTGCAGACTCATGTGCTGTGTGTGCAGAGTGATTTACTCTGCAATTGTGGCAGATGGGTGCTGATTTAAAGACCTTCATCAAATATGTAAAACCTTGCAGAAACCTTAAACAAGATTAAATAATTTGGTATTATCATTTTAAATGAGTGGACTTAGTCATTTTATGAAGATCTGCTCTATAAAGGAGGAAAACTCACATTTCAGCCTGGCTGACCAGATCCTGGTGCCATATGGCAGACCTGATTTTGTGAACTTAATTTCAGCTTGGCAGAGGCCACTGCAAAAGGGTTTCAGTCACATAAGGTGAGCAGTGTCTCTTGAGGTCTCTCATGGGGGAGTTGAAGGGACTAAACATCCCTTGGGGTCATGAGACCCCAAATGCAAAGCATGAGGCATGTCCAGTTGGACAGGAGATGGGCTTAAGAGCTTTACTTGTGCTAAGCAGTGCCTGGCACTTCTGGCAGTTTGGGACTGCTGCAGCTCCATCATGCACTTGTACCAATAAAGCTGAAAGAATTAAGCAAGGATGGGAAGCCCACCATGACCTACACATCCAGAGCTGCAGTGGCTGCTCCCACCAGCCTGGGGCATTTGACAGGTGAGTGTCAATCTAAACAGTGCAGGTACATGGAGGAAATGGAGTTCACAAGGCACCAGGCCAACTGGGAATAACAAACTCACAGAATTCATGGCCTGTGGTCAGCCCTTATCCGTGGCCTAATTCCTGTCTGGGTTAGAGTGCCCTTGACACAGCCTAGAGTGAAACCTGACCTGAGTTGGTACCAAAGAGGAAACCAAATCCAAAAGAGGAAACCAAATCTAATGCACAGGGGTCACTCCTGTGCTTCCTTGTGTTACAGAGAATGGTAAGAGCAAGTCCCAGCATCCCAGCATGAGGCACCACCTGATGCCTGATGCACTTTGGGGGCAGAGTGGCTAGAAGGCAGCCCAGTGGAAAATGGGAGTGCTGGTTGAGAGGGCTAAACATGTGCCCAGGTGGACAAGAAGGCCAATGGCTCCTGGTTTGTACCAGCACCAGTGTGGGCACAGGAGCAGGGCAGTGATTGTCCCCTGTGCTGAGCACGGCCGAGGCTCCTCGAGTGCTGTGCCCAGTTGTGGGCCCCTTGTGACCAGAAAGACCTTGAGGAGCTGGAGTGTGTCCAGGGAAGGGAACAGAGCTGAGGAAGGGTCTGGAGCACCAGGAGGGGCTGAGGGAGCTGGGCAGGGGCTCAGCCTGGAGAAAAGGAGGCTCAGGGGGGACCTTGTGGCTCTGCACAGCTCCTACCAGGAGGGGACAGCCGGGGAGGTCGGGCTCTGCTCCCAGGGAACAATAGAGACAACAGGGAACGGCTTCAAGCTGTAGGGGCGAGGTTGGACATCAGGAGAAATTCCTTCACAAAATGGGTGATCAGACATTGGGAAGGTGCTGCCTAGAGAGGTGATAGAGTCACTGTCCTTGGAGGACTCCCAGGAACAACTGGACATGGCACACAGTGCACTAGGCTGGCTGACAAGGCAGGGATTGGTCAAAGGTTGGATTCCGTATCTCAGAGGGCTTTTCCAGCCTAAATAATTCTGTGAATCTGTGATGATGTAAATAAATATTGCAGGGAGGTATTTCAATCCTGCACACGGGTACTAAATGAATTAAAGGAAGGCGAGGATGCACAGCAAGGAGGGGTCTGGAGCTCCACCTGCGCCCGGCGCTGCTCCCCTGGCCATGCCCCTGAAGGAGGGGCCACAGCAGCAGCATTTAATGCAGTTCAGCATTTCCCGCTGTCCATGTCCAGAAATGTCAATGCAGTTGCATTTTCTCCCACAAAAACTGGGAGAGCCGACACGCTTACAACTTCGCTTTACAAAAAAAAAAAAAAAAAAAAAAAAACAACCCCAAAAACCCTCTCAGATCATCATTCAAAATCCGCCTGGGCGGATAATGACAGCAACAGCCTGCACCCCTGCCCGTTGCGATGAGCAGTGACCAGAATGTGGAACTAACGCGTGTTTATTTCTTCCGCCAAGCCCAATGACGGCTGTGCCCTGCGGGGAACACGGTAAACATCAGCGCCAGCGGCTCTGCCAGGCTCGGCAGGAGCCAGGGCCGGGTGCCTCCCTTCCAAAGCCTCTTCCAAATGGGGACACTTTTGTAGCAGAGCCGGGGCAGCGGCGGGGACCACCCTGTCCTCTCTCGCATCACCTCAGGCGCCCCGTCCCCTCGGGCTGTCAGCCAGGGCTCCTTCCCTCACTCGAGATGGCGCCCGGCCGGCACCCGCCCCGCTCTGCCCTCAGCCAGCATGGTCGCTGCTCGCCCGGCTCGGCCTCCTGCCCTCATCAAACATGGCGGCTCCCATTCACTTCCCATTGTGCCCGCCCTCCTCGCGCTCCGCGGCGGCTTCGGTGGCTTCAGCGCGCTCGACGCAAAGATGGCGGAAGCGATTGCGGTCGTTTGAATTCCAGGGAAGCCGCCAAAGCCGCGCACAAAGGCGGCGGGCGCCGCGGGAGCCGTGCGGCCGATCCATGGATTCGCTGCCGGGGGAGGACCCGACGCTGCCGCTGCCGTTCGAGGGCAGGTACGGGGAAGCTGCGGGGCGGGGATGCGCTGGGCAGCGCGGTGCGTGTGGCGGGGCCGGGCCCGCCGGCCGCGGACGGGCTCAGGGGGACGAGCCCGCGGGCGTTGTGCTCTCAGCGCTCTCCTCCTTCTTCCCCAGCGCTCTCCAGCTGCCGGACATCTCCCGCGGGGACCCCAAGCCCGGCCGACAAGGTAAGGCTGGATCGCGGCCGGAGCCCGCACATCCCTGCCCGGCTCGGTGCTTCGCGCTGGACCCCAAACCTGCGGGAAAAACCTCAAACTCTTGGCAAAAAGGCAAAAAAAAAAAACCAACCCCTTTTAAGTGATGCGCTTTTTGGCGTAATGTAAGAGTTTTTAAGGCCAGCAGCTGCTGCCGTCACTGCTGTGTGCTCGCTGCCTGTGGTCATTAGGGCTTTCAGCCTTATATAAGATGATCAGCGGTTTTGTGCGGCGTGTACTTAAAATACTTGGAATATCCATTAGGTCGTGCTGCCTGGTCACATTCTGCTCAGGGTTAGGGGAGTTGCACGCTGTGCATCATCCAGTTCTTGTCCTGAGGGTTTATTGACGGCGCACCTCACATAGCCTAATTCCAGTGTACATCGTAATTTAAATGTGTGATGGAATTCGGGAGTTTAAGTGATAGACAGCTTAGTGTGATCAGAAAGGAATGTAGATACTGACATGTAATGTAAACAGGGGGCCAGGCAGTGCCTCTCTCACTTCCCTAAAGGTTTTATTATGTTTAGATTAGTGTAGACCTTTGCCAAATTGAAACCCTACTTAGAGAGATTCTGCTGTCTGAACTTGTTCTGTGTTCTTTAATGTGTAGTAGTACCAGATGTGGCAGAAGACACAGTCTCACCAGCTCGAGCTCGGACCATGAAGGACTATGAAAATGTAAGCAGAACTTTTAATGTAAGAGTCGGTGACAGATTTATGGCCAAGATATTTCCAGCATGCTGGCTGAAGTGTTGACTCTTAGTTTGTTTCAGTTGGTCACATCTTTTGGAGGTGTGACCAGGTGAATGTCCCTGTCCATGCTTTGAAGCTCCATTTCTTAAGTGTTGCTTTCAAAAACTGAGGCAGGAATTTGTTGTTCCGAGCAGCCAACTGCTGCGCTGAAGTTGTGAAAAAAAATTGGCACCCTCTGCTCAGAAGTTCCTGCAGCTCACCAGAAACATCAGAACTTGGTTTGCACATCTGTTGCTGATTTATTTCAGGGAAGCATCAAGTTTATTTTCATTTAGGTTAGTGTGGGATTTGGCTTTTTAATTCATTGACTGCAGTATAATGCCTTTTAACTTTATAGTATGAGTGTGCTTGGAATGCTTGTGTTGTAGAAGTCTAGTATCATTGTGACAATCCTGTAGAAAAAAGTATTTTGGCACTTACTAGAATATAAAGGAAAACATTAGATTTTAAAAATATGTTAACTGTATTGGCTTTTTAAATTGCATAAGACAGTTGTTTATGTCTGCTGAATGCTGATTTGATTGGGCTGTGTTGCAGGACAACTTCCCCATTCAGGACTAGAGTGAAAAACTTTTCAGGTATTTATTGTTGTGTGAAGAAGCTGCAGAGGGGAAGGCAATCTAAAATCTCTGAGATGATTGCTACAGACAGAGGCTGTGGCTGCTGCCTTTGGGCTCTGCCAAGAGTCTGCAGTTTCAGTGTGCTGCTGCTGCTACCTTTTGTGGCAATGCTGTCTTTGAAATGAGTGTTTCTTACAAACTTTCAGTTTCTTGTGGCCTTACATCCTCCCTGCTCTTTGCTCAGAATTTAAAGCTTGTTTTGGAAAGCTTTGGGTGAAGGATGTTTTTTTGCAGTTTGTATCTATTTCCCTTTCTCTCTTTTCTGTGTGTTGGCTGGGCTAGGCAGACACTGCCTTGGCATTGGTATGTGCTTAAAATCTCTTACTGTGATGTGTGCCAAAGGCCTCAGTCCAGAATATACATTTTGCTTGTGGTTTGTCTGCAGGGTTCCTGGGCACAGGGAAAAAAAGTTGCAGAAAGAAGGAGAAATCTGTTGCTGTTTGTCCTGTGTGATGTAGAGCAGGGGCCTCCCCACAGGTCTGGCATCCTGGTATGCTCAGACCCCTCCTGTTAAACTGAGCTGTAAAACTTCCCATGGGATGAGAACTTTTATGGATGCCAGCAGTGTGATGAAGCTCAAAGATCCATTGCCATGAAGGAAGAAGAATATACATTAAATACCAGTAAACTTATTTCTGTAACTCTGTTATTCATACAGGCTGTAAGAAGGATGTAATGAAAAGAATGAGCTCTGGCCTTGTAGCTCAGAGAGAACAGGATGGATATAAGGACCCTTAAGTGGGCTGAAAGGTGGATCCGTGTAGAAAAGGTCCTTTAATGTTTATACCTGGAGAAGGTGCTGAGCTGGATAATGTTGGAGGTGCAGGTTTTTGAATTATTTATGGTGTCCCACATTGTTGCAATGTGGTGGTAACCATTCTATCATAGAAAACATGATTACATGATTACATGGGCAGAGTGAAAAGCATCTCTGAGGAGGATCTTCTTATGGGAAATGAGGTGTTCAGGAGCAGAAAGGGTGATGGGTATCAAATAAGGGAGCTGGGTAATAATATTTGTGGGATTCTTTCTTGTCTCTCCAAACCCTCTTAGAGTTTTGCTGTGAATCTAAAACAGCCTTTATAGTTGGAAACTTTTCTGCTGTGAAACCACAGCCACTGCTGACAAATCCCTTTTGAACAAAACTGGCTCCATGCAGACTTGGAAAGGAGTTAATCTGGGCTAGGATTTGCTGCCATGCTGCTCATGCTGTGGAATATTCTGTGCAGTATGTATATCAGTCTTGGTTTTAATTCCTTTTGTTTAAATACAGGAATCAAAATGCATAAAAGAATTAAGACTGAGTCTTCAAATGCATAAGTTCAGAGGGTTGCTTTTAAAATCTTTTTGCAGTGTGAGCTTTCTCACATTTTACATGTTTTCTTTCATTAAGCAATAACTTATAAATTGTCTGTGTGCTCTAACATTCATCCAAGAAACTGAACATCAGAGATGACATTTGTTTCACTCCTTGGTTTATGATTGCATAGTCTGTTTCATTTGCCTTTTGAAAATATTACCCTTAATCACTTTGGTTTATCTCTGTTGCCACTGAAATACATGTAACAAGAGTTGTGAAATGCTGAATTCTTTTGAAATTATTTTTTCCTTTTGACTCAGAAATATATTGAATGTAGGGAGACTAATTAGAAGTTCAGCTGGTGCAACTTCAAAGTGTTTTTGTCACTTGGACTTTTTTCTGAATGAGCAGGGACTGCTGGGAAT
This sequence comes from Molothrus aeneus, assembly GCF_037042795.1. Classification (NCBI taxonomy): domain Eukaryota; kingdom Metazoa; phylum Chordata; class Aves; order Passeriformes; family Icteridae; genus Molothrus; species Molothrus aeneus. Next base: position 5,216,903 of record NC_089664.1, on the reverse strand, counting down.
GATTTACTGACAGGTTCCTTCAGGGTGTGGGAGTGAGCCACAAAGTTTATGTAGGATTTTCAATTGCTCAGATGATTTTCACTTTTGTGAATAAGGACGAGGCAGCTTTCTGGGCAGGGGTTATTAAACTGAACAGTTGTTTGCAGATGCAGGTTCTGAGTGCAGTTACAGAAAGTAATCTTGGGTTTCACAAGCCAAATATTTTGGAAATTGTATTGCTAATAATTTTTACAAATAGCACTGTAGTGTTCTGGAAAAGCCTACATAAATATTTTATTAGTAGCTCTGTAACATATTAGATTTCCATTTGCTGAAAGCATCTGGCAGGGGACATAAGTCTTATTTGAATGAATGTTTTATGCTTCATCTCTTAAAAAAATTTAGAGGGAGACTCCTTTCTTTAATGAAACCATCAACTAAGTTACTGCTTCTACAAGGAAGGTTAAAAGTGATAAGCAATTTTCCCCCACAGAATTGCACTCTGAATTATGGGATGGGATAAAGGTTTTACTGGTGTTCAGATGGGATCACTTGTGTGCTTGTAGCTTTTCTTGCTATGAATAAAGTTACCTGGGTCCTGTTAATGAAACTGCCTTCCCAGGCTTTTGCTCTAGAAAATATTTCTGTTTCAAGATGAAAAATGTATTGTGTCTTGCATTTTGTTCAAGTTTCATTATTTAGAAGAATTCCTTAATGTTGTTAGATTAAAAAATCTCTCCTGAATTCTTATTGTGTCAAGTCAGTCAGTATTTTGATGCTTTAGGGAATAGTTCAAAGAGCTGAGGGCTGTTATATATTTAATTAATACCTTTACAATTGCACATACATGTGTGTCACCCATATGAGTTTAACTCTGTCGAGGATGTGGAATTCTGGTCTTGCACTGGTAAAAGCAAAACTATTGGACGTTAGGATTTTTCCTTTTTTTTTCCTTTTTCTCGTTATCTTTCTTCTTTCACAGCAAATCACTGATCTGAAAAAAGAAAACTTCAACCTGAAACTTCGTATTTATTTTCTGGAGGAGCGAATGCAGCAGAAGTTTGATGGTCCCACTGAAGAAATCTACAAAATCGTAGGCATTTAGAAACATTTCCTGAAACTGTATCTCTTTTGAAGAGTTTGTTTGTTTTATTTGTTTTTGCCTCTTTCACTTGCTTTTAAGTCTTTTTTTGTCATTGGAAATTTTGGTGTGATTATTTTATTCTGACCTTATCCTTTTCAATAATAACTTAAATTAAAGTGACTTAAACAGGTGCTTTCCTCAGGTCTCTTTTCCATAATGAGATGGAAACTTGAGTCTCTCTTGATGCATATTTCAGTAGTTAAGAACATAAATTGATGTTTGGGTAGATCATGGTTGCAGCTGAATATTGCTGCCTGGTCTTCTCCACTGGTGATTTTGTTGTAATTGCTGATGTGTTGAATTGGTGTTTGTCAGCTTCCTGGCCAAGGAGTTCTTTGTACAATTGCATCATGAGAGGTTTCCTCAAGCTATAAAACAAAAATTCTGAATTACTAAAAACCTCTGTAGTTGATAAAATCAGGTTTTGAAAAGAAAATAATATATCTTGTAGCTTAAAGAAGAGATATGCTTGGAAACCCTGGAAACTCCCAAACTGAAGTGGAGTACTCCCTATTAGAACAGTTAAATGTGTGTGCAGGGGATTTGTATTGCTTGAGTGCAATGGTCCTGAATGCTACTGATGTTTCTGGAAGGCTTGAACCTTGCAAAATATGTCTTTTAACAGCTAAATGTCTATTCTTATCCCAATGATACTTTGTATTTGCTGGTCCAAGCAAAAAGTAATCTACACACTGCCACTCACTTTTGGGATGGATGATCTTCCAGTTCTTTGCAGATATTTTCATTCTTTTATCACAGAACATTGAGCTGAAAGTTGAGATAGAAAGTCTGAAGCGTGAACTGCAGGAGAGGGAGAAGCTGCTCATCAAGGCCTAGTAAGCACCAGTTTATTTCTCGATGTCCGTTCTTTAGGATTTGTTTCTATGTGTTTCTGTGTGCTTTAGGAATTGGAGGATCTTAAGGGCACTTATTTAGAAATGTCTGGTTCAAAACTAATCCAGGCTGGCAGCTGTTGATTGCCCCATGGCCTCAGTTGCAGTGGAATTTTCTTTGTTTTCCTGGAGCAGATGAATTTTGTTTGATCTCTCTAGGATGCTCAGAGGGTATTGCTGTGATGGGAACTTTGCACAAGGTCATGCTAGAAAGCAAAATTTATGTGGCAGTCACGAACAAGTGGTCATCTGGTGTTGAGTAAGGAGACACTACCTGTTCTTTTCTCACAAGGTGTTAACAAATACTGGAAAGGCAAATGGAGAGATCTCAGCAGCTCTGTGTCTTCAGTTTATTCCAGTGCTGCTTCCTGTAGAAAACACAGCTCTGCTGAAGGCTTTATAGTGTATTTGGAAGCTTTAGAAATAGAAAGGAAATATTTCACTTTTTCATCGTACGTCTAAAATGCTTCTTTAGCCACTGTGCCAAGGCTTTTATGGGGAACTCACAGACAGCACCCAGATTGCTGCATAGTCCGTAGATGTTTGTATTGAACCTTAAAGTGATAAGCAGGTACAGAGAAGGTGGAAGATGCTTGAGCATCATCCATCAGCCTCTGGAACCTGAAGTGTTTTCCATGTTGATGTGCACTGGGATTCATGTCTGTGCTATTTCTCTCAGTAAGGCAGTTGAAAGCTTGGCCCAGGGTGGTGATGCTGAAGTGCAGCATGGGAAGGAGGCACAAAAGAAGATGCAAGAGATGGAGGAAATGCTGACTGGCAGAATAAACCTTCTGGAAGAGGTGAGTGACCACAGCTGAAGGAATAATAAGGAATCACTGCTGTCTTTGTAGTGTTATCTGAAATTTGATATTGTGGTCAGCATATATTTTCATAATGTCTTTTTTCATTCCTCACTATCTGTGCTTGAGACAGTTTATTCCTGTATTTATTGTTGAGCTCTGGTTACTTTACAGGGATATTGTAGTGTAAAGGGAAGGGACCCACAAGGATGATTGAAGTCCATTTAAGTGAGTTCCTTCAAGGAGCAGAAAAGAGGAATTTGCATGACCTCTTATTCATTTTAGTGGAACTGGGGTTCTGAAAGCATTCTTTGTGCTGTTGAACTGGTAGAGAAGTTGTTAAATTGCTTCCTTTATCCCAAATCAGGCAGTCAGGCTGGTGTTTTCCAGATCTGATAGGTTGAAGAGCAGATTTTCTGATCTCATGGTGATGGGGTATTTTCTGTAGCCCAAAGGTAGTGTTGGCCTCTGACATTAATTTTATTCTGCTTATGAATTCAGACCCTGCAGTGTGGTTTTAGTCACAGGTTTACACAGCACCATGTAATTATACAGATCTAGGGAGTGCTAACAAAGATTAATTTCCTTCAGAGTTCTTGATTGACAGGGGAATGTTGGCAAAACAGCTTTTCTGGAGAGGGGTTGAGTGGGGAGGTTCAGGGGGGAAGGAGCTTTTCCTCTCCCTCCCCCAAAAAGATGCTTTTTAGTTTAGATGTGAAGGCAAGGGGGGAATGGCTTGTTAGGCTACAAGGAGGCTTTTATTTCATAAATTGGGTGAGCACAGCAGGGAAGCTTGCAATGTAAAAATGAAGATCTGAATCAAATTTGATGGAGTATATGGCAAGTTGTTTTGTGTGTCTTTTTTTTGGTGTTCTCCATCTCTGTGAGTTGGGTCACCCAGAGGGAGTTGACTGAAATCTCTGGCTGTTATCTCCGTTTCTTTTGCTGTTCAAGAGAAAAATGTCTGGTTCATACTTTATCAGTTCCTGCAAAATATTATAAATGATGTTGGAGAGAGTTCCAATTAGCTACAGTGAGCTTGGGAATATTAATTTTATTGAACAAAAAAGTCCTTCTTTAACCTCTTTCATTTAAGTGTAGCTATTTATTATGATAGTGGGAGGACAGTGGGACAAAACCATTTTATAATTGCTAAATCTAAAACCATAGCATAGGGGCACTTTTGTTTCTAGTTCTGCTATCAGTTAGGGTATTTTTTATTTCTTTGAAACAAATTTCCTTTCTTTCTGTACTACAGAAAGTGGATTAATCTTAAAAATGCAGACACAGAGTTCAGAAGCATTTACAAAGAACTTGAAATACTTGGAAAAAGTTCCTAAATTAAACTTCCTGACATATGTTGGGTAGAAGAAACTTCAGTATGTGAAAAAATTCATGAGCATTTAGTTCTTAGAGGCATCAAGATTGTGTGTTTTCATTTCAGAATCTTAAAGCTGCCCAAGAAGAGGTGGAAAAAGTCCTTGCAATGGCAGAGAAGGAGAAAGCTCTGAGAATTGCTGCTGAGCAGAAACTTGCTTCAATTATCAATGCCCCTGCCAAGGATGTGGACAAGGTTACAGAAGCTGAGAAAGACAGGTCAGAAGTGTTGCCAGTAATGTTTCTGCCTGCTGGAATTCTTTATTGTTGAAGTGTGAAGAGTCAGCACAGCTTTGGCTTTGATTAGGTTGGTCTTGCCCTTGGGTACAGGAGAGCTGCTGGCCACCCATGGGGTGAATGGCAACACAGCAACCAGTTCAGTGCTCTGTGGAGCAAAGTCATCTTTAAAAGTTCCCTGAAAGCCTGAAAGGGTCAGGATGTGTGAAACATAAGCTCATAGGTCAGGTTGGTAGATTTAATGGGAAGAGAAACACTGTTAGAAATACAATCCAGGCTACAGAACACGAGGAATCAGTGATGGCATCTTACCCTGCAAAGTTTTCATGTGTAACACTCAAGTCTGCCAAAAAACATCATTGTTGTTCTTGGAATACTGGGAGTGTGAAGATGTGTATTGAGAGAAGACAACATCACTGACCTGACTTGTTTTTAGTATGGTTTTTTGGGTTTTTTTGTTTCTGTGAAATGAGAACCGCTTAGATACAAATTTAGATGAAACTGGCTTCTGGAGAGACACTTGCTGAAGGCACATAAGGATGTGGTGTATGGGCTAAGAAAGGAAATAGATTAATAAGGTTTTTGTGTGTGCTGTAAAGGACAATGTAAGTAAAATATAGAAACTTAACTGTTGATATTTGAAGTGGTATTGGAGGAAAATAAGAATGAGCACTTTGCAAATAGCTCAACCCTGTTTGCTTATGTTAAAGTTACAGCCCATTTTCAGGTGTGCCAGGGTTATGAAAGTCCTTCCTTAAGTTCTACAAGTATTGTCTTGAGTCTTCATTTAGGAGAGTTGTGTGCAAGATTCACTGCAATGACTGGAGAATTGGTGGTAGATGGTGCAAGATTAATACTTAAAATCTTGTCATTTTAGACTTATAGAGCAACTGAATCTGTCACTGAAAAGTAAAGAAGCTCTAATTCAACACCTTGAGAAGGAAAAGTCTCAGAGTGGATCTTCTGATGGGAACTTGCCAGCAGAAAAAATCAGAGAATTTACCATTGCCTTGAGGCTTGAAAAGGATAGTGAGATAGAGGTGAGGACACTGCCTGATGAGTTATGTGTTATAAATCTCATGGGGGGTAGGATTTTAAAGGTTTTATGCGTGACTCTATGTAAGTGACATCAGCCAATTTTTTAAAATATTATTTCCTCCTCCATTTTCCAGTTCCTTACCATTCATGGGTTATGCTTGGCTTGGTGGGCAGTATTCATCCTTATTTATCCATTCCCTCAGTGAGAGGCTGTGTTTCCCACTGACTTGATGCCTGTGGAATAGACAGAGTGCAGTTGCTTTACAGAGGTATATATTAGAGAAATCCTAGATGTTAACAGATCCCTCACTGGATGACATAACTGCTATAAAAGTTAAGAATGTGACTTGAGAATTTGTTCTTGGGAAGTGTCTCTGCTGTTATGGGCTGAAAAAAAAGCTGTGGTAAGGGAGATAGACATAAAAACCTCTCATGAAATAAAGTGCAGGTTTGCCCTTTAGCTTACAAAAGGTACAAGCATCAGTCTTCTATTTCACTTGGCTCATAAATAGGAAGACAGAGATCCTGAAAGCTGGAATGTAGAAACAGGGCCAGAGGCTTTTTCTCTTCTTTTTTTTTTTTCCTGTTGGTTATTCAAAGACAAAATTAAAGCTGGCAGAATTAAGAAAGTTAATTATGGAGGCTGTCAAGCATCTGAGATTTTTTTCTTCCCTTTTGTTTTGAAACTTAATATTGCTCAGCTCAGTACAGAGACACATTTTTTGTCTATGTCAAGAAACTTTTATGATTGCATTGATTAGAGGCAGTAAAAGTTTGCAGTTCTGGGTGATCTTGCAATTAAATCTGTGCCAGGAAAGCCTCCCCTGCTTTCACAAGAGTATTTGTGTGTCAAGGTGAAAACTGCATCATCTTTAATCATTTCACAGAAGGTGGACAGAGTGCATATGGTCATTTGGGGGGCAGTATTGGAGAAAAAAATCTGATGAATACCTTTGCACAACTCTGGTTTTATGTATGATTACTTTTCTAAAACAAATAATTCTGTCACCTCCCCAGGGAAAAGTGCTAATTAAAATCTCTCTTGATAAAAGCATCTTGCTGACAAAGATAAATGTCACATAAAAATGCACCTCTATTAACTCAGCAAGTGCAGTTGTTCTGTCTCATGCATAGAAGAACATGTTTTGAGGATTTTTGTTCTATTTTCTTTTTTTTCTTCTTAGTTTTGACTGGTTTATTTCGTGCCCAGGGTTTTTAAGCTCGTTTTGCTTCACTTTAAGGCTTAATGAGTGTATTTGTGTTGAGAATGAATGAAAAGGGGCCATAACAACTGTTTTGTTCTTGTAGGCTCTTAGAATGGAGCTTAAAAATGAGAGAAATTCCTTTGAAAAAAAAATTCAGGTAAGTTCCAGTTTTGTTCCTGTTTCCTTGACCCCTTTCAGTGTGCTCCCTCTGTTCTCCTTTCATAGGCACGGGAGGCCTTGACTCCAAGGGAAGCAGAGCAGGTCCTCTGTTAAATTCTCTTTTATATAGGATGACAGGAGGACCCCTCCTGTTTTTGAAGCAATTTTCAGTAAAGCTGATAGACACACTCATCAAATATTGAAGCTGATGCTCGTGGCCTGCTCCCTTCTTATACAATACTCCAGGCACTTCTTTAAGATGCTGCCTCTCATTTTGGGAACTGTATTTTATGTTGCTGATCTGACTAATAACCTCCAAGAACTCTGAGGGAGTGTACTTATTAATGTGCAGTTACAGTGTCTCTTAGTGGGAAGTTAATGCAACTTTCACATAATCTAATTTAGTCACTGCAAGAAGAGCTGCAAGAGAGAGAAAATGAGCTTGCTGTTGAAAAGAAGAATGGTTTGAAAAGGGATAAAACTATCCAAGGACTAACTGTTGCCTTAAAAGCAAAGGAAAAAGAGGTGAGGGTCATTATGATCTTGCTGGTTTGTTGAAGTACCACAGAGGGAGGGTGTTGTGTGTGTGTGTGGCAGGTCTGGTCTCACTGGAACCATGAGGAGGCTTTGAGTGGGTCCCTGTCACTGCTGTCACCTCTCCAAGCAGTTCTGCTTGTCTGCAGTTGGAGCTCTTGGACTGAAGGAGAGAGGAAGAGGAGAAAGTATCAGTTAAGTATCTTCCTCCCTTAGGAGCCTGAAAGAAAAATGTTTTCAGCTGCATACTGATTTTTATCAGCTCTGAGCACCATTTAGAAGATCTGAGGGGTATTTTATGTTGTTGAGCAAGTGGAGCTGTCAAAGGCAGCTAAAATGAGAGAGGTCAACATCAGCTGAAATTCAGATTGTGTGGAAGAGTGGGAAATACTTCACTTGAGTGATAGGCAGTCTAGTGAGTGTATAAGAGCAAGAATTTCTTTATATAAAATTTACTATGATGTATTTGATGTTCTTGCAAGTGTTTTGTGTAGTTGGATGAATGTTTAATGAGATGGGGTAGAAATTACTGCATTGCCATCCCTTGGAAATAACTTTTCCTACATAGTATTCATTTCACTTTATTTAAAGAATGAGGAACTGGCTTCTGAAATTGAAGAGTTAAATGCTTCATTGGCTAAGGCAAGAGAGGCAACTCACAAGGCACATGTCCAAAAATTCAAGGTAAGAACAAGCAATTTGTTGTGATTTCCCCCTTCCTGCTCCTTCCTTCTCTGTAAATCCACACAGCAGGCAGTGCTTGCTGTCTTTGAAAGCAGAGGAATGGAAATCAGTTTAAAATGTTGTTTTAAAGTTCTCAGTGTTTATTACTTTAAAAAAATCCTAAATAAAATTATTTGAACAATAGAATGTTAAAATAACTTACCTTGTTTCTCCTTCTTGTTTTTTGGATTTTTTTATAAATCTAAACAAATTGAGAATCTTTAAGGGAGAAACATGTAATATCAGAATAACTTAAAAATAAAGACACAACTATCTGGGGAGCTGAGGTTTTCTTGAGCTTTTTTCCCAAAATTATGGTGCCAGCACAGGCTTCCTATTAGAGTTGAACTGGGTGCGAGACACCTGCTTGGATTTATTTATATGTGAATAAATGTGAAACCACTTTTATTTATAAAACACTGGAATGTTGTTTGTGAAAATGTGAATTAGTAATGCTTTTTGTGTGTGTGTGTGAAGGAGAAAAGGGACTTGATGATTTTTTTAAAAAAGTTCTGAGTTTAAGAAGTGTGCAACTGATCCCTGCTGCCCGCAGAGCCCACGCTGCAGAGTGAGTCCTGCTCCTCATCACTCTGCTCCTTAGCTCCAGCCCTGAGCTGAAGGCAGCTCTCTGTGAGTAAAAGGTGCTGCAGGGCCCTCTGCTCCTGTCACCTCTGCTCTGCTCCAGGGCCACTTGTAGCAGTGTGTGGTTGAGCACAAAACAGATCTGTGCCAAGGGGAAGGGTGCAGTCACCGTCCCAGAAATGTGCAGCTGTGGCACTTGGGGATGTGGGTTGGTGCTGAGCACGGTGCTGGTGCTGGGCTGGCAGCTGGACTCCATCCTAAAGGTCTTTCCTAATCTTAATTCTGTGATTCCATGAAAGACTCAGTAACTTCCTGCCCTAGTCCAGACTGAAACTGGACTCTAGTCCAGAAATAGTTGGATGTAATTAAAGCTCTGTGAATCAATAATACTGCCATGACCTTGTCTGCACTGTGGGCTCCTTTGCATGTCACCCTTTGTCTCATTCTTTGTCACTTGAAACTTCCTCAGCCTGCACTGAGGAAGTTTTGTTACATCACTAGAGGAAGTTTTTAGTGTTACACTTTCCTTGTTCTGTCGTTTCACTGTTTCTTTGCCCCCCAGTTCTGATAACACTGGGAAGAGGAGCAGGGCTGTGGGATGCAATGGTGGCAAAGACTCCCAGGCTCCAGAAAACCCCTTCTGGAGGCTGAATGCTGTTGTGTGTTTCAGGGTGCTGCAGATTACCAGGCTCTGCTGATGGAGAAGGAGACTCTGCTGGCAGAGCTGCGCTCAGAGAACCTCACCAAGGACGCTGAGAACCGCAGGCTGCAGAGGATCATTAAAGTCACTGGGCAGGAGCTGAGTGATCTGAATTTGGAAAGAGAGAAAATGGAGAAGGAGCTGGATGAAGCACAACTGCAGAAGAGCAGAAGTGACAAAACCATTAATGTTATTATCATGTTTTTCCTTTATTTCCTAAAGTCTAGAAATCATTCAGTGCTTTAGCAGGTCCTTTTCTAACTAAATTAGGTTTTTAATTTAAATAACTTTTGGGAAGGAAATGCCTGACACTGTCTAATGCTGTGTGTGAAGATTGAGGAAAATTCTGGCCCATAATCTGCACAGAATAATATTTTAAATATAATTTTGATAGTTAGGTCCTAGGGAAAAAAAACATTAACCTTTAGAAATGGTAAATGGGTTACTGTTGGTCCAGTTTTTCTGATGGGAGAATCTGAACATCAGGATAATGTATGTTTACATTTCTGCCATATTTTTCCTGTTGCATGTCTATAGATTATCTTAAATTTCACTACTTAAACTTTCTTCTAATTGTGACCTGGAGTCAAACCTCAGCCTGCTCTCTGCTCTTCTAGCAGGGTTACTTAAAGGCTGTATATCAAATAACTTCTGCTTGTAAAAGACCCAAAGCACAGGATTAATTGATCACAGTTTAACATAAAAATGAGGTGCTGTTCATTAATTCTGCTGCTTCATATTCTCTTGAGGGTTTTTACCTTGCTGTGGGCATTCAGATGAGCTCTCCTGCTCCCAGCACTCACAGCTGATGCAGCAAAGTGAATGACCAAGTTTCTCCTTCTCTTCATTTGGAAAAAGGATGCACCTTCTGCTGAGGCTTTGACACAAACCACTTCTCACCTGAATGCTCTGTCATGTGGATTTTGTTAAAGTCTTCTCACCATTGCTTCCACGAGGGCAGCATTTGCATAATGAGCAGAGTCCTGCTTGCATCCACAGTCTGATCCTCCTCAGTTAGGGATTAGTCTCCTGCTCTATTAAATTACATAAAAGATTTAATGAGCCTGTCTTTATTCACTAGGTGTTTTGGTTCCATTATTAAATAAGGACCTTAATAAAGCAGGGAGACGTGGAAATTGCTGCTCCTGCACTATTCCTATAAACCAGCAGAGGGGTCTCTTTACCTACAAATAAATGAAGTTCCTCTCCCCCTCCTACTCCCAATTTAAGGCATTTTTGCTTGATTGTCAACTGTGGTTTGGCTGCCATCACAAAATCTCTATCTTTGGTGTGCTTTGAGATTTCTTTGGGGCGTTGATGTTAAGGAGAGCGAGAACAGATCGCTGCTGTCAGTAAAACAGCCACAAAGAACATTTATTGATTTGAAGTATTTCATATTTAACTGTCTTCTCTATTCAGATTTTTTTTTCATCTTTCAGGGCAGCTAGAATATAACTGTACAGGAAAGACAGGAAAAATAGGACTGAGGAGGGAGTTGCTAGGGGATTTGAAGTTAGCTGGATTACAGAAGCCCTGTTTGACTCCATTATGTCCAAGTTTTTCATGTAAAGATGAGCTCCTTGGGGAAAAGCATTCCTGCCAAAAGATGAGCAGTCTTATAAAAATTATATCCCTAACCTATTTCCTACTCCTTGCAGAACAGCTGCTTCAATTTCAGAGCTGCAAGTACATTGGATAGAACCACATTGCCTGTGAAGTGTTGCCCATTAAGTAGTAGATATGTGGGAGTTAAACAATATGCTGTGAGATTTTGCTCTTTGACAAATAGGAGACTGCTTCAGTGATCTGCTGCAAACTTTTTATGAGACAGCCTTAAAAACTCAGTTCTATTTATGCTCCAAGATGCCTATTCATCAGTGTTTCTATTTTGTTGGAATAAAGTTAGCAAAAAAGTGTATAAACTGTAGAAAATGCCCTCAATTTCTGTAATGAACTGCTGCCCTAGCTCTTCACTCATTCACAGGGAAATTTGCAGTGACTTCCCATATACTGTAATTGGGTGTAGCAGGTAATGCTAAATTTTTGCATATATTCATTAAAAAAACCCAAACACCCCAACAAACAACCCCCCCTAAAATGTATTTCATGGCCTGCTGTAAACCCAGTTTGTCTGGGCATGAATTGGGCATTACTGTTCTGGAGGGGAAGAAGGTGAAACTCCAACAAGTGAGATTGTTACATGTGAGCTGATCATCCCCATCACAGACTTGGTCCAATTTTAGCAGTTTCTTGGATTAATGGATTTAGATGTTCTTGAACCATGTTCCAGCCTTAGGGTGGGCAACTTTAAAAGGTATCTGAAAGAGCTTTTAAAGCTCTTTCTGTTCTGTCCTTTCCAAAAGCTGTTGTTAAGCATCACTATCAAGATGCTGTTAAACATCACTTAAAGCTCTTTGGAACAAGAAACTTTGGACTTTTATTTTTACACACTCTTGGTGAGGAATGAGCATCTCATCCTTGATGTTGTTCATGGCTATCATGGTGCTGTGCCTGTAACAGGGGTGGAATGCTTCTTCCTTGAGAAGTTTGTTCAAATTTACATGACTAAACACTTCACATTCTCTCTCCAGGCCTAAATGTAGACAGTTCAAGTGTATTTACTAGATATTCATATTTGATCAGTTGGTTGGGGAAATGCATAATAACTCATTAGGCAGAATTTATTATTTAGTCTTCCTAGCTGTAGTTTAGCCTGAGAGGAAGGTTTTGGAGCTTCACAACTTAATTATTCACCAAACTGGTTTTCATCTGACAAGGAGGGGGAGGCATCTGCTCCAGCCTTCTATATTAGAGTGTTTCACATTCATTTTTCTTAGTTCAGCTATCATTAATCATAGGAAAGTCTCTTGGGGAAAAGGTTGGCAGAGAGAATTGCAAAGTTTATGCTCTGAGAGCTGTAGGTACTATATTACCCTTGCAAGTCAATGTATAGAAAGCAATAGATTTTCTTCCAGACAATTTGAGTGGTCAATGAGTTCAAGCAACCTGCTACAGTGATGGATAGTTTGGTGTGTTACACAATTCCAGCTCATGCAAAGAAGGTAATTTTCAGTCTCACCTTTAGCTTGCCGTGGGAAGGATTTAGGGAGTTCTGAGGGCAGAAATAGGAGAGGCAAAGTTATGTGCAAATTGGAAATTTCACACAGGCTGTTCTACTTTTTCCACAATTACATCCCTTGTCAGTCCAGCTCTTCCCATAAACCTGCCCATTGCTGAGTTCTGCTGTTTTAGGGCAGGAATCTGGTTTCTGCACCTGACAGGTGCTGTGCACCAGGAGGACTGAGATGAGATAACAGGTGGAGTACAGTTGTTGCAGCAGCATCTTTCTAACTCTGCATGTCTGTCATCTTCAAGCTGCTTCTGCTTTTCACTAAGAGTCACAGTGTTGGTCACTTGAAGTTGCAGGCCAGATGAAAAGTCCCCTGAAGTTTAATTGCAGGTAATGTGTCAGTTCAAGCCACTCAGTAACATGATAGTATAAAAATAACATTTAAAAAAGCCAAGGAGTGACCTTTGCAGCACAGGGAATGTGATAACACTGCTGTTGATCCTTTGCTTCCAATTCCAGTGCTGTGTGGGAATAGGTTTAATGTGACCCACTTGAAGAGTTCCACAACTTGGAGCCAAAAGCCTTTGCAATTATCAGAGCTTCCCACTGCAGTTTGTATTTATAGGCAGCAGTTAGGGAAAAACAGGAACATATTGGAGAGTTTGGGTATCTAGACAAAACTTGGACCTGATTCTGCTGTTCTTCAGTTTTCTTAGTCAAGCAAGTAGTTCTTTTGCTCCTGAAAAAAAACCAGTTTGTAGAACTGAGGGTCAGGGTGTAATCATTCTTTGAATAACATTTGAGGGGGTTTTGGGAGCTGTTAGGTGTTTCTTAGCTGAAACCTGGAGATGAAGCTAAAATGAAGTAAGTAAACCAAAAGGCTTTGTAAATGACATTTTGCATTTAATGTGCAAAATAAACAGAAATAAAACAGTGAAGTAATAAAGTGATGTTAAGGATTTGATGTGAACCTGCATGAAGCAAGGTAATTAAGTCAAGAAAAGGACATAAAACAGTTTTTAAAGAGACTACAATTAAAATGTCACTAGTGCTATTTCTTTGGACTTAGAATAAGAAACAACTATTAAATTTTAAATCCCAGTGGAGGTAAAAATAAAGTTTATAAGTGACTACCATATGTGCAAACTATTTAAAGGGCTCATGCTACTTCACAAATGGGCCCTTTTGGGGAATAAGTAGCAAACATTTATTTGAAGATGTAGGCTGTGTTACCTGGTTCTTTGGGTCTGAACAGAAGTTTAGATAGTATAAAGTCTACTGCAAGTTTTAATTGTTTAATTTTAGGTAACAGCTCCTGTGTTACAAGTTTCTACCTCTCTTTCTTCCACACAATCTGTGCAGTAGAGGAAATGTTTATAAAATTAGGATGGAGTCTATGCAAGCTTTGCTTCCTTCAGTTGACAGTGTTGAAACTCCCCAACCAACCAGCAAAAATGTTGGAAGTGACACAAAACAATGGTGGTGGGAGAGAAGGTGGAGGGACAGAGAAGCCACGTTGGAAATTTTCCTACTGCCCTGTGCCCTTAAATATTTTCCACTCTAACTATGAGCTGACTGTAAATCCCATGCTGATAGTCTCATATTTTCACAGAGATGTAGTGATTGTCCTGGTGCCTAGCAGAGTGTCAGGAACAGGAATTGTTTGATGTTACTTCTTGGGACCCAAGGCTTTGTCAGGTGGCCAGACTTTGAAACCCCATGGAAAGCTGTGGGTTTGCAGCTGGAGTGGGACAGATCAGTGGGGCTGCAGAGCAGAGCTGGGGTTGTGGTTGGTGCAGCCCAGGAGCTGCTGCTCTTCCATTGCAGCATTTCAATCTGGTCCTAACACATCTCAGAGCCCTTGGGACTTGCTGCTGTGTAGAAGCTGTTGAAAGAGATTGTTCCTGTGCTTTAGGAGCAGAATGTCCACATTTCTCTGCTGGGAAGCTAAGATGTGGAGGTAATACAGCTAATCTTGGAGCTGCGGGAAGTAATTAACAGAGCCAGAGCCAAGATCAAGTTCTGTTCATCCCTTCTGATCATGAGCTTGACCTGGTTGGTCATTTGAAGTTTGTGTTCTTGTCAAAAGGAAAAAGTTTTAACATTTCTGACCTTTTGTTTGGTGCCAAAGTAACCAGTGTGCAACAATTTTCATGGTGTGATGAGAAAAAAGGCAAATGACAAAATGAATCACCTGTAAGCAATTTTCTCCTATTTCTAGCCAGAGAGTAAATTGACTCAGAAATGAATGTTCATTCTGACAACATCTATGTGCATAATATTCCCAACAGCCTTGGAGACCAGCCATTTTGTATGAAAAGCATTTAAACAACAACCTAGATTTATGGAAGAAAATACTGACATCTTATTTGAAAGTTGTTCTTTCTTTAATTGTTTTCATTTATGCCAAGAGAAAGTGGCTTCAGTACATTCTTCAGTGACAGTGTGGGTTGTTAGTCTTAAACTTTCTTTAAAGTTGATTTGCTGCATATTCAGTTTCTTTTTTTTTTTGTAGGACCTTAGAAATCAGCTAGAGAAATTACATGGTGAAATGATTGAGAAAGAAAAAGCAGTTGAACACCATTACAATATTCTTTTGAGTGAAAGCAATCAGAAGCTGCAGAGCCAAGAACTTGTTATAAGGCAGCTGACAGACAGTGTCAATCACAAGGATCTGCTGCTTCAGGTAGGTAGACTTGCTCTGAAATGAAAAATGGAAAGTTATCATTTGATTTTGTGTGGGGAATTATTACAAAATCACGTTTGTAGTTGGAGTTATTGTTGATTTTGAAGATAATCCTTCACTTCTCATAATACTGTATTTGCAGAACAGACCTGTAATTACAGAGTGTGTGACATTCACCAGGATTTCTTGTTAGGGTTTTGTGAAGCGTGTGGACAGAGGGGGAAGAAAGCTTTACTAATACTTATGTAGGATTGTCACTGTTGTAAAAGCTCTGAAGTGATCATGATTTTCAGTTTATTGTGCACAAAGTGGAAATTGATGAAAAGATACTGAAATATTTTATCTTCTTTTCTGGGGGCCCCAAATATCCTGTATGAGAAGGTTCCTGCCTGAATGGTAACAGGGCCCTGCTCAGTTTGCACAGAGTAAAAAAGGTGGTAATGGTATTCAGCCAGCAATGCAGAGAGGAGTTGAGGTTGCTCTGTACCTGGAGACAAAGGTGCATGCCTTGACTTAATTTTTTAATACTGAAAAGGTTGCATAGGTGGGGAAAGCTTCTTTGTATCTTTTGGTTTTGCTTCTGGTGTCTTAAATTGAACTCTTTTTGCAAGGTGTGTAAATAACATGTTCCAGGTCATCCTTGAATATTCTCCTAGTTTTGTTAGGTTTTGTATTTTGCAGTTTCAAATTAGAGTAAATTTTATAAAACTGCCTGTTTTCTTTTGTTAGAGACTTGATGGAACAGTTAAAGAAAAGGATGCAGAGCTGCAGGAGCTCCAGAATAAGTGCAAGAACCTTTTAAGAGCTAATGAAGAACTTGAACTGAAAAATGAGGGCTTAGTGGAGGAGAAATGTGCTGCACAGACTCAACAGTCAATTATCAAGATAGTCAGAGAGCTGGAGGTGAGTTTTGCATAACTGATCATTTGCAGGTAAGTACCTGAACTTCAAATTGAAGAGAATTTTGACTTTGGCTTCAAAGCTGTGGACTGATATATGTTGTAATTCACCATGTTTGTGCTCTGATGAATTCATATGGCATCACTAAATTCCCTACTTTCAGATGTTTTGCCTGCTGTAAAGAGGTAGGGTTTTTTGGTGGTTAGGGCAGACATAATTCACTGAGTGGGAGGATATCTGCATTTCTGGAGAGAGGAGCAGAGAGGAGTTTGTGTAATTTGGATAGATAAGGGGAAAGATTGCACAGAGCTGGTGCCCACAGGAGATAAATGGAATGTGAGGATAAATACAGGTAGGAGTGAAAACATGTCCAGGGCAAGAAGAAAACTGCTTTAAAGCAAAGAAGAATTTGTACAGCAATATGTATATTAAAAAAGGATGAGCAATATATGCCCATTACTTTATTTGATGCCGTGAATTGAAAAGATTTGTACCTGAAGTGAGAGGTCAAAATTCAAAATTTTAGTTTTAGAAGTACTTCCTTCTCTCTTTACCCTCCATTCTGCTCTAGCAAAAAGAAATCAGGTACTGTTAAATTTTTGAATCACTGCCTGACTCCATCAGTGCATCATGGTGTACAGATTATTGAACAAATGAGCTGCTTTTGAAGGTACATTTCCTGTCTCTTTTTGTGTTGTCTGCAGCCTGGTGTATCAAGGTTTCTAAAAGCATCAGGCAAGGGTAAAATAATTAGACTGGTACACAGTAATGGTGGAGAAAGCTTTTTCATTTCTTTGATAATATGTCAGTCATTAACGAGACTTTCTCAAGGAAGTTCAAAATAAAAGGAGCCAATGGCAAAGGAAACATAAATGCAGTGTTTGGGTCACATTCTGAACAGTCTGGTGATGAGATGATGAATGTGATGGGCACTATAATTAACCATGGGAGAGACAAGAACATGTGGAGTGTGACCAGCTCAGAGAAAAGCAGCTGCAGCCCTGTTTGCCTGGGCAGCAGTGAAGGTTTATTCCAGTACGTGTGAATGTGCAGACACAGAAAATGGTCTGGGAAAGGCTGGGGGGAAATTCCACTTCTGCACAACAAACTGCAGTGCATGCACCTAACTTCTGTCACAAAGGGACCTAGGATGGAAAATCACAGGGAATTAATGGAAATCAAACAGTGACTTGCCTGTGTACCCCTCCCTCTGTTCAGGTGGGTAACCAGGGCAGGAGCAGTGCAGGAAATCACCCAGACCCACCTTCTAATCACAGCCCATTCTCTGCTCTGTGCACTCAGTGACTGAACAATAGCTAATCACAGCCCATTGTCCTCCCAGCTCAACCTCTGTGTCACCTATCTCCTGCAAGGACCCACTTGGGCATATTAATCACCAGTTTTTGGACACAGATTAGCCAGAGCTCTGCTCTCATTGGCTGCCTGGCACTCTAGGATGGCTTTGCTGTGCTGCACTGACTCTCAACAAACCCACAGCTGGATCCTCCCCACGAGAGGGGACAGAAACCAGGTTCTTCAGCCTCACCGAGCTTTTAAAGTTGAAGAAATTGATTGGAGAGATGCAGAACTTTTCTCTCTTTCGGCAGATCTTTGTACTTTATTTTAATGTAATGATAAATTTTAAAGCAACCAACACCCAGAGCTCTGCCTTGGTCAGGCCAGGAAAGATAAATTACAGGTTCTAATTTTGGAGTTTGGATTTTTGAGCACTGTCATGGTCTAGAGAGAGTGAGTGAGGGCATTGATAATTAGGGGAGTCTGGCAACTTCTGACTCGGGGATCTCTGAAGTCTGAGTTAAATGTGTTTTACAGACAAGGAATTTAGAAATTGGAAGAAATGACCAAATTCTAGTGATGGATGAATGGATGGATCAGTGAGGAGGTATAGCTAATATCCTTCCCTCAGTCATTTATCCTTTAACCTTCAGAGATTTTGAAATGATCCTGAGGGCGGTTGGGAGCACGAGAACATTCAGTGAGGTAACCAGAGATTCTTGTGACGTTGCCAATAATTTATTTATTGTGGGGGTATAAACCTTTTACTTTCATTCCTTACAATCTAAGGAACCTTTAATGAAAATAAGTTATGTTTTCCACCACTGCTGCTTAGGAATAGTATTTCAGACTTAAATACAGACTTTAACATATTAGATTGCCTCCTTTCACGGGAATATAAATCCTTCACTGCAATATGGTCCTGGATGTCTTGCAACTATCTCCTCTAACACATTTTCCCTCACACCATGTGTCAAGAGGTTTAATGTTTCATTAACTCCCACAGCATTACAGTCTATTTAAGTTACAGAGCTGCCTTATGTTTTGTGTACCGTCGGGGAGTTGATTGAAATAATTCACTCCTACACGTTATTTAGAAATGACAGTAATAATGTACAAAAAAAAGGGATGTTCATGCTGCATCTCCTCATCCTTATTATTCATGAAAGATTCTGAAAAAATCAGGAACACTTCCTCGTGATTTTGCTAACCTTTACCTAGGTAGTTGAATTTAGAATTTAATAATTTGTGTATAGCCTGTGACATTTGGAATTAAGAAACAGCTCATGTCTCCTGTTGGGCAGAAAGAGTTGGGAGGACTTCATGAGGTTACTGAGATTTTGGTACAAATGGAGAACCCAACATGTGAATCCTAAAAGGAACAGGGTTTGTGTGTGGCACTGCTTTGTTCATGCAGCAGCCATTCCTTCCCTCATTTGTGCTCACTAACTCTGCACAATGACAGTGCTCTGCCAGGCTTCAGAAAGAGCTTTAATTAGGATAGAATTCTGCAGTGTCTTCAGTAATAATTGCAAGGTTTGGATCAGACATATGGAAGAGTTCACTAGAACTTTTAACAGACTGTGAAACAACTAAATTAAGTAAAAAGATTAATTTTTTTTCTGTTGCTTTCTACGTCATTGGTCAGTGTTTGTGATCAAACTCTTCCAACTTAAATTACAACCCATGTATTTCTTGCTTAATGTCTGTTCTTGAAAGGCTGAGATTCCAGCACATTGATAAGACTCCTTAATTTAGGCTGCAAGATGTACTTTTAAACTTTTTTTTTCATGAGATTATTTTATTACTGGCCTCTGGATCACCCACCTCCATCTGTTTTTGTGTTTCTCCATGCTCAGTCAGCAGCTTTGCTGGGAGCTCTTCCTCTGCTGATCTAGATAATAAATTAGATGTGAAGCTCAGGATTTTTCACTTTAATACAGAATAGTATTTAATGTCTAAATTGCACTAGAACCTGGAAATGTCTCTTAGATGCAGCCTTTAGGTACTGTTAAATTTTTGAATCACTGCCTGACTCCATCAGTGCATCGTGGTGGACAGATCATTGAACAAATGAGCTGCTTTTGAAGGTACATTTCCTGTCTCTTTTGTCTGCAGCCTGGTGTATCAAGGTTTCTAAAAGCATCAGGCAAGGGTAAAATAATTAGACTGGTCCACAGTAATGGTGTAGAAAGCTTTTTCATTTCTTTGATAATGAGACTTTCTCAAGGAAGATGATGGCAGCTGGACATGGGGCACCTGTCCAAAGGCAAGGTCACTTCTTCAAAGACTCTGGAGCATCAGTGGTAGGAGCTGCAGCAGGACCTGCCAGGCTGGTTCCCTTAACTGGAGTCACCTGAGTACAGCTTGATTACACTTGCAAAATATTATTTAACATACTTGCTGGCATATTGTGAAGTAAGAGTGTAAATAATTAAAAGTAAACACCGGTTGTCCTTGCTTTTGTGCTGTTTACTTTGCAGAACACTGAATTGTTCAAATTAGCAGTCTTTGCATCTTTAGTGTGAGCTAACGAGATTCTATTGTAGCTGATTTTTTTTTGGTTGCAATTTCCTCCTTAGGAATTGCAGTTGGAATGATAACAGCTGCTGAAAACTCCTGGGTGTAGGTTTCTTCCTTGTTAATGATCTGTTCACTAATGATTTAGTATCTCTTAAGAGTTCCCTTAGCTGAAATTCTCCCTTAGCCATGGCACCTTTTTTGTTCCTCCTTTCAGTTTTCAGTCAAAATAGAAAATAGAGAGAACCAAAAATTCTTTAACAGAGGTGAATTTGTGCCCAATATTAATACATCTAAATTTGCTATAATATCCCAGTTATTTTCTCTTTGGAAATGACTGATATCTTAGATACTTTTACATAGTAAGTGCAAGGAAATACTCCATTAAATAGCTGCATTTTTTACTTCCTGCTGAAAAACTGACTCTCTGGTTGTTTTGGAGTGAAAAAGTCTGGGGAAATTAGAGGATCCTTACTGAGAATGTACCATAAGAGTTTATGTTTATTCTTATAATAATAATATCATCCTTTCTGTGAGCAAGACTGTAGATAAACCATTTTCTTTTCTTCACATGAGTGAAGCAGCAGCTTGTAGTGTGCAGAAAACTGATTTATGCAGTGTCTGATATGTTCATCCTTTATTTGGGGCTCAATATAATCCTTCTTGTTCGGAGTGGGAACAGAATTTGCTGGATCTTCTCACCCCAAAAAAGCCAATTTCATCCAGAACACAAAGAGGACTTGTTCTAAAATGTGTACTTGGAGCTTTGGCTTGTTTGCTCCCCTTGCCCTCCTCTGGGGTAGCTGCCTGCCAGGTTGTTCCTGTTGTGGGAACTTTGGGGGTGAGGATGCTTTTGTTGGGGATGGGGGAAACTTCTGAGGCTGTGAGAGAAATGCTGGAGCACTGTTGAGGTGTGTGATTCACTCATGGTGGGTACACAGGGAAACACTCTTTGCCTCCCTCAATAACAGCTGGATTTAAGGGCAGTGAATGGTTCTCAGATCCGTGCTGGTGATCCTGTTCAGAAAATTGGGATTTCAGCTGCATCCACAAGTGCTTCAGGACACAAGCACACGCATGGGCACAGACATGAAAATCACGTTGTAAACACAGGATGTTCTTCTTTTGATTTAGGAAAATAAAGAGGCTGAATATGAGAGGCTGATCCTTGCTTTAAGGAAAGAACAGAATATTTATTCTACTCTAGTGAAGACCTTCAAGGAGTCAGATAGGTAAGTGCTTCAGCTTTGGGGGATAATCTGAACTCAAAGGGCAAAAGTCAATGTGCAGCTTTACTGGAGATTAGTTTGTTCTGGCCAGTTGTTTATAAGCTCTCTGTAGTAGTCTCTAAAGAGAAATATTTATGTAAGTGAGTTTCTATTATCTAAATTACTTAAAATGTTTCTGAAAATGTTTCTTTTTAGATTGGAATCTCAAATGAGCCCTGTTTCCATTTAGGTACCAAAGTGAGCAGCCGGATTTTCCATACTTAAATCTTGTGTTTTGGCATCTGTTTTAAAACCAAATTGGCAGTGAACTTTTGGGCACTGGACAATTTGCCATTTTTTTACTCCTAAAATACAGATAATGCTTATCTTAAAAGTGACTCTGTGAGAATTTTGATGAGAATATAAATATGCAAGATTTGGGAGAAGGTTAAACAAAACAGAGTAATTGAAGTTTGCATAGTACGTTTTCAGTGCAAAGCATTGAAAAGGGTGGCAGGAGCAAGTGGTTTTTAACCTTTTAAAATCAAAGAACCCAACAATTCAGAAAGAAATCTGCAGCCTACTCTCTATCTTGTTATTGCTTGGCAGTTGAAGAGGAGATGTTATGATAAAGAAAATTCTTAGTCTGTAGACAAATGAAATTGAAATGTTTTATAAATAATTTACTGCTATAATTGCAAATTTCTTAATGAAGTATTTAAAACATTTGAGTGCCAGCTCCTGAAAGCAGTGGCTTATACCTGCCAGCTCTGGGGGAATGTTTATTTATATTTTGCAGTTATTTTATTGACCACTATAGTTTGGAAACCATAAAGAGAAGTAGCACTAGACTAGATGAGATCTGTGTGTGAGTTAAACACTTAGCAGCAATGCCAGCTTGTGCTTGGCCACAGCTCAGGACCTGCTTTAGATACTAGAAAAAATAATGAAAAATAATGCTAGCAGTCAGCTGATGGAGATAATTTCTGATTTCATATGAAGAGAGGGACCTAGCTGTGACTCCTGCTCTGTGGGCAAGGAGAGGCTCCACATTCTGTACAGCAATGTCAGCAAAGCTCTGAAACTGGCTGTTCTAGAATGCCTTTCAAATAAGCAAACCCAGAACTGCAGGTGTAATCACTGGGCTTTTGCAGTGAGCTTCTGTGGGATCAGGATCATCAGTCCTGATCTCTGATGTGGGATTTTGAGTGCTGTGTCCAGTTCTGGGCCCCTCAGGTTGGGAAGGACGTTGAGATGAGTGTGTCCAGAGGAGGCAACGAGGCTGGAGAGGGGCTGGGAACACAAACCCTGTGAGGAACCCCTGAGGGAGCTGGGGGTGCTCAGCCTGGAGAAAAGGAGACTCAGGGGTGACCTTATCTCTCTCTATACCTTCCTGAAGGGAGGTTGTAATCAGGTGGGGTTGGGCTCTTTCTCCAGGCAGCACTGACAGAACCAGAGGACGCAGCCTCAAGCTGTGCCAAGGAAATATAGGTTGGATATTAGGAATAAGTTTTTCACTGAAAGGGTGATAAGGTTCTGGAATGGCTGCTCAGGGAGGTGGTGGAGTCACCATCCCTGGGTGTGGTGTTAACAAAGCCTGGATGTGGCATTTGGTGCCAGGGTTTAGTTGAGGTGTCAGAGAACAGGTTGGACTTGATGATCTTGAAGGTCTCTTCCAACCTGGGAATTCTGTGAGTCTGTGATTTTGGAGTGCATGGAGCAGTCACTGCCTGTTGTGCCCCAACAGCAGAGGATGCACAATGAGCTAGGGCTTGGAGCTGCTCTTATTCCTCCCTCTCCCAGTTCTGGGGCCTGGAACATGCTGGAAACTTCATCAAGGCTTGAATCCCAAACTTCTGGGAATGGGTAAAGAAGCCCTGCAGATACACAGATGAGGAAGCTGGGTTTAATTGCCATCAGCAGTGACATGGATTTTGGGCAAACATCTGTTTTCTTGCTGACATCTTCTTTTAGGCAATATTTATTTTAAGCAACCTGGGTGGTTATTTTTCAAAATGAGTTACTGGATGTCAGGACCAAGACATTCCTTCTCTCTCCAAGAGGGGAATCAGGGCTTGTTCTTATAAAACCTTTAACTCATGGAAAGGAGAAAATGTGCTTACCTGGCTTCTAGTCATGTGCTGGTTTGGTTTTACTCTTAATCTTTTTTTGCTGAGCATTTAAGAGAGCTCTCACTTCACAGAAGCTCTTGTATGAGGAAGAATTGTTTAAAGCAGTAGTTCCTTGTGCAGGAACCCCTGACAACAGCACACTTGTCAGGAGACAGACTGAGAGGCTTTTCATACATGTAGCTTTTTAATTGATGTGCATCTGCAATACTCTGTTATTCTCATGCAAGTGTGATGTGCTCTGTGTTCCTGTACAGTCTCCCATCAGGTGGATTGAATTTTTTTTAAAGATCCCTGAATTCTCTGTCATTTAGTGCAGTGGCTTGGAAATTCTACAGCAGCTTAATTTATCTTAAAACACTAAGTGAAGTAAATGCAAAAATAAATAATACAAAGAATTCAGTAACAGCCTCCTATTTATTTTTTATTAAATCAAATTTATTTCATTTTATTGCAATTTCAGGTTGGTTTATTTTCAGCACTTAAAATATTTTTACAGATTGATCAGAACTGCCTTCTTGGTGTAGTTGAAGGGTGTGGGAAGATGTAGCAAGGGGCAGCTGATGCTGGAGAGCTTCAGTAGCAAAGTTGCTTTAAAAATTAATTCACCTCGGCAAATTATAAATTCTAAGTTTGGACATTTATGCCCCATTGTGGTAACTGAGACAATTGAGACAATTTAGAACTCAAGGGGTCTTTTTACAGACTGTGGATAAATGAAGAAATAAAACAGTTAGTTGTGTCTGGGTCCTATTTTCAGTGGAACAGGATCTTTTGATATTTTTCCTAAGTGCAGGATTAGATTATCTGGTGGAGCTCTGTGGCAAGGGAACAAAGTTTCCATGGTCACCACATAATGGAATACACAAAGCCATCAGCATTATGCGATAATGATATTTTTCTGGCACAGTTTTTAGAAGATAGTAATTTAGATTTTCCTTAAAAAGAACTGCTCAGAAAGAGGCTGGTAGAAGAGCTCTGTCATGGGGAAGCTGATTTAGGCAGCAGAGCCCAAAAGAGCAGGAAAATGCTGTGTATGTAAACATTTAATCTCCTCTTTCTATGTAGGGATTTGTTTGTGCTTATGCATCAGAATGATGGAAGTGTGGGATGAAATCCAGCCATGGGGAATGGGGAATGGCTGCAAGCCTGAGTGGAGAAAAACCCAGTGCACACCAAAATGTTTTGAATTGAATCTCAAGAGATTTATTTGTCCCTTTTTTTTCCCAGTATAAATAGCTTGCAAGTGGAACTGAACAACATTTTCATGTTGAGAAAACAACTGGAAGAAGATGTTTTAGGTAACAGGAATCTCCAGAAGATTTTACAAGATCAGATTAAGGACATGAAAAACCACAAAGGTTTGTATCCATGCCCAGTTCAACCCTCCTCTAGCACAAAAGAAAAGTGGTTTTATTACAGTCAGTTTGCTGGCATGAAGAAAAAATATTTGAGAGTAAAAAAGGTGTGAAAATATTTCTTTTTGAAAGATGCAAAAAGATTTCTTTTTGACTTTCTATACAGATGATTTGGTGGATTTGTAACAGAATGCCTTGGAGCAATCAGGGCACATACAGAGGGAGACTTTCTCTCTTTCCATGCAGCAAATGTTAGAAATTCCATGGCAGTTCTACTGCAGGGATCATTTCATGCTGCCTGCAGCTTTGTACCCACAGAATTTACTGTTTTCCACAAAAATCAGAGATTCCTGCCTTGCAATCACGTGGTGGCCATGGGATCACTTTCTGACCATGGGGTGTAATCACTTCCCAAAGAGTTTGTGGCTCAGGGACTGCTAACCTCCTCCTAACAGAAGTATTCCCTGAGAAAGAAAAAAATACCTAGAAGTTTTGTTACTTAGTAATTCAGAAAAAGTAGAGCTTTTAAATATAGCTTAGCTTCTGGCTTTTTTGCTGTATGTCTTGGGAGGTGTTTTTAGTATATTCTTAGATATAGAAAAGAATAATATAAGTGGGTATCATTAAATAGTTTACTGCATATGTACAAGATGTTTCTGTTTTATCCCATAGGGGATATATAAATAACAGTAAAGCCTGTTCACTTCCCCTTTCAACTTAGATTTTCAATTTTAGCATCACTTGACAGCTCTGATAAGTGACAAAAGGTAAACTTCAGCTGTTTCAGAGTTTCCAACCTCAAAAGCCCAGAGATAATCAACAACCAGGGTGGGCCAAAGGATCTTGTGAATGCTCCAGGGTTCTCAGGAGCTGTTGTGCTGAGGGTGAGGCTGGTGGGAGTAAAGGCTGGAAAATCAGTAATGATTTGTGACTTTTGGGTCCTTGCAGCAGCCACGGGATCGGTATCAGAACTGGGAGTAGGATTTGAAGGATTTGCATCTCTCTTCTTTGTCCTATTTGTCCTATGCTTTCTCCCTATCTAATGAGATTTATTTCTAGAACTGACTGTCATTTATATTGTAAATAAACAGGTGTTTATTGAAACATAAATAATTCCTGCAGTTATAGAGGCAGTGAATAAGTAACTATTTTCAATCCAATTACTGCATTCTTTTGACCCAAAAGCAAAATAAGTTCATTAGTTTTGTCTAACCTGGCATTTTTCCTTGAGACCTTGTTAAACTACAGTTAAAATAGAATAACTATTCATGCCTAACTTATCCTTCCTAAAAATTATTTCTAATTGTAATGCTAAATATGTAAATTATAATTCAGAATTACATTCACAACTCGTGCTGATAACCAGAGAAAATACAGCCACAGAAAATGCAGCAAGTCTGTGTGACAGAAACACAAAGAAATATGAGGACAAATTTTTTTCAATTAAACAGAAAGCTTATTTTGGGAATGAAACATTCTAAGTGGCCTCCCACAGACTTACTGGAAGGTTCTTATTGGAAATGTCCTGTGCATTCTGTGCTGTGTTTTCCTGCAAATGGAATTTCTGAAATAACATCTGTCCTTGGCTGTTTTGGCAGATGAAACTCTATCTTTCTGTGGAGATCAAACATCTTATATGAGTATCTGTTTAGGAGAACAAGACCATTTAAGCCTTCAGATAGACCATCTGTCTCTGGAAGAACTTAAGAAAAAGGTATTGATCTTTTTCATTATTTACTGTTCCTAATGGCTTAATTCTGCTTTGTTTCTAGTTTCTGTGTCTCTCACAGAAACATTTATTTAGGTGCAGTTGGGTAGTTCTGGAAGGATTTGGAGCTCCCATCTCTGTGGTTTGTGGCCCACCTTTTATGAACTACTCAGACTTTGTTACACCCATGGGCTTCAGAACCAGCTGAAAGCTGAGGGATTTCCTGCCAGGGTTTTGTGCTCTTGGACACCTGGACTCAAGGTTTTGACTCAATACAGGTTTCAGACTTCATCTACGTCATCTCCAAAGAAAGGTTTTGCCTTGAGCATCCCACAATGTGTATTTCATGTACCTCATTAATCATGGAGGTGGTGGTGTCTATATACTGTATAGCACACTCCACCCCAGGATTTGCAAATCTTTTGGTAAATAGGGCATGTTATAAAATAACCCTGAGGTGAATTCTTTATTGTGTGTAAGGAGAACTGAAATTCAGAGATGAAATATGCAGAGCAAACAATGAATCAGTATTGGAGTTCAGAAACTTCTTCTCTTTCTCCTGATCCTGCACAGTGACATCTGATCCATGCACCAGTTCATGACAAGGAATAATTTTGAATATGGTTGGTTGGGAGTGAGCATCAGTGAAGTTTTTCTGTTTCTCAGGGACAGCTGAATTGTAGGCAGGTGCTCATGCTCTGGAGGTGGGTAGTCTGAAGGAAGGAAGTTTGTCTTACTTGGAACAGGTGTCCCTAAAAAAGCCCCAGATTGTGTCCCAGTGCCATTCTGGGGTTTCACCACTTTTATCTCTGAGCATGTTCCCTTCAGAAGGCTCAAGGACACTCATTAGGAAAAGATATTTATAAGTAATTTCTTACTGGAAAAAGGGTGTGACTGAAAGCTGACCTGGTTTTCCAAGTATGTTAATTGGTCTGATAAAAAGATTTCACTTTTTTTCTCCAAACTTCTTGATACACTTCATGGCTTTGTGGCCATGAGAGTTTTGAACCCAGCTGCCCAGTCAGATTCTGTGTCTGTGAAACTGCTCAGAATGAGAATGGCTTTTAAAGGGGCTTGGAAAGAGAAGAACATCTTGTTCCTGAATGCTGCTTCTTTCCAGTAATGCTGTTTTTTATTACATTAAATGTTTCTTCTCAGATCAGCTGTTTGTGTGAGTGCCCTCAGGTTTGTTCTTGCTACTGAGTTGTGAAACTTGTTACCTAAACTTAATAAGAATGACACAGACTGTGAACTACAGTGTTCCAAATGAAGGTCCCTTGAACACTAATTCACAAATACAGCAGCATGTTTCCATACCTAGGGAGATGAAAGCAGGAGCAGATACAAAACCCAGTGCAGTTTGCATTTAGCTGGAGATTTATCTGCCATCATTTGTTTTCCCTCTAGTTTGGGTGTTACCAGTTCTGCTTGTTCTTCCTCTGGTTATTTAGGTTGCTGACCTGCTCCTGATGGTCAAAGAGCTGCAGTCAATTAATCAAGAGCTTAAGGCAAGACAGTCTGGGTGTTGTACAAAGGATTCTCAAGGAAAGGAAGCACTGGAAATACTAAACCACAGAGAGGTAGGTTTTCTGTTTTAAAGTAGAATCTGATCTCACATCCAATCTGCCTTGTGGAGTTATTTACATCAGTGCAGGAGTGTAAAGCCCTTGGGGCTGAGGCTGCTAATTCCTTATAATAACTTTTTAAATTAATGATGTAAACAGCTTTAACATGTTAGCACGACAGAGAAGCAGCTCAATGCCAGTGTTCAGTGATGTGTCAAGTTGATTTTAGGGAAGCAACATACTCATTTAAATATTAATTGGGTCTGTGATCTATTTGTTTTGTCAATTGAAAGGGAGGGAAATAGTTAATTTTACAAAGAAAGCAATATCTTAAAAAACATTTTAGTTATTCCTAAAAGTCTGTTTGCTATGGCATAGTCATTCTCAGGCTGTGTCTAATTATTTAAGAGTTTCATTCAGATCTCTGATGCATCTTCAAAATAGGAGGGTTCAGTGCAGCCAAAACCTCAGGAATAGACCTTCAGCTCACCTAAACACGTGGCTGTTTCTTCATATAGAACAGAGAAGTGCCTGAAGAAGGGGCCAGCACTGTAGTGGGTTATGAGAGGTGCCAGGAAATAATCCCTGTTGGGTGTTTCATTCATTTCCCCAAAGCTGGGACTGTTCTCAGCTGTGGGGAAGAAGAGACCTTGGCAAAATCCTTGCACTGGGAGCATTTTGGGTGCTGGGTCCCCACATGTGTGTGAGTGGTGAAGGTTGTCCAGGAGGTTCTGGGTGACCCTTCCAGCTTGGAAAGTGTTACTTGAAATGTGGTAATTCAAACACTTAGGTAATTCAAACACTGGTAGTGTTTGTCTTTATGTTCCTTTGTGGCTTTTGCCTTCAGTTCCATCCTTGTGCAAAATGTATTGAAGAGGAAGGAAAAAATACAAAAGGAATGATGATGGTGCTTTGTGTCTTGAATTTCTGAATTAAACTCAAAAGAACAAAATTAGAAATAGTTTGAATCAGTTACATGCAGGACTGGCTGATTCAAGAACTGGGACTGTGGAATTAATGTTTTTTCTGCAGAACTCAGGAAAAAAGCTCCTGTCTTTTCCTGGATGTGCTGCAGGTATACTGGGACAGTCCCACAATATTTTTGCTTCTTCAGTTTTAAGACACAGTCATGCTGTCTTTAATTGAAGTATATTTAAAATTAGAAACAGACCTTTAGGTGTGCCATGGTTTTATTGAAATGGTGAATTTATGTGTCACTGAGGTTTGGGAGAAGAGCTGGTGGATGATCCCTGTCCAGGTGCCTGCACTGCCCATAATTAACATTTTTAGCCATTTGTCTCGTCATCCTGCAGAGGGCTCTGCATCCCCGTGGATGCCACAGTGAATTCCAAAGGAATTCCTGTCCTGTGCCAGGATTATCGTGACAGGATGCTGTGTGCTCCTGCTCCCCTCGACATGACAGGTACACACAGGGCTGCTCACTGAAGAAACTGCAGGATCAGATGTAAAATGACACAGAGTGAGGTTTGTAAAATATAAATAAACCTCAACGTTCTGGGAAAGGAAGTAGGAAAGTTAAATACGGTTTTTAATCAGTGCCAGAATGATTGTAGTTCTGTGGAGCTCAGAAATGAAAGGATCTTTAGTTAGAAGTTTTTAGTTCAGAAGCTGTCTTTTTATCAGCAATAATTGACAGCCTGGATATTGGGTTATGGGTGTGGCAACAGTGTGTTTTGCATATTAACAACCACTCTCAAAAACCCCTTACTTTTTTTTTTTTGTGTGTTTTTTGAGCTTGAATTTGTTGGCAGGTAGTGCTGGGGTGACGCTGACATCTGTGTTATAAGAGGAATTTGGATATGGGATCTTCCTCAGGTTCTTACAATGCTCCCATCCTGCTTTTCCTTCCCAAAGGCAGAGCACAAATCAGGAATTTGCACGTTGGTGCCCCTGCAGGCTCTGACAGCCCCTTGTTCTCTGCTCCTTGGCTTCCTGCTCGTGCTGGGAGGGGGAAGGAGGAGAGGTAAAGGTTGTTTTTGTGCTGTCCTCTGAACATCTGCCTTCTCAGAGAGGAGCAGCCTCAGTGATTGCAGCCTTCAGGGCTTTGCAAACCAAGCACATCAGGGCTTCATCCAGGAGAAACATTCTCCTGGTTTTCAGTCTCTATGGAAATACTTGAAAACAGCCAGCTTATTTTTGGTGGACTTATCTTTCTGGCCTTAAGACACTTATTTTCTTTTAATATTTTGTTGCACATGAGGTCATTTTCCTTGGAGTACAGGACGTGTCAGCCTCTCCGACACAGGACCATAGTGCAGTGATTTATTGTCACAGTGTATTTACAACTTGTTGGTCTTATGCAGTAATTTCATTAATGAATCCTCACTTATTAAACCAAATACCAGCCTGGGAAAAGCAGATACTAAATAATGCTGACCCATAAAATGTAGTTGCATTGCATGGATAAGTTACATGTACAAATAAGTTAATTTTTTATACACAAATGTAGGGTTTGTCCTGAACCTACACAGGGAAGATTAAACTAAATAGGTTTTTAAAAAAATAATAGTTAACATTACTGGACTTTTGGCATCCCATGATTACAGCAAAAATTTTTTTGTAATGCATGTCCTTGTTATATACCCTAAACCCCTCTGTGTCTTTCACCAACTTTCAAATTGTCTTTACTCTGTGTTGTCCTGCAAAGCCAGGTCTGAGTGAAAATACCAAGATAACCCAAAGATGACTTGGAAGTCAGTTTTCCATATAGAATTCTAACTGTATAAGGCAAATATATTAATACTCTGCACCATCCAGTTTCTGCCTTTTAAAATTCATACCTAAAACCATTAGCCTTGCTTATACTGCAAGGGGTTGGGAGATGAAAGGGATTTTCTTACTAATTTAGTATATATATGTATATTTTTATATACATATACATATATATAAAATCTACACACATATATATGTATATTATATATATATTTATATATGTGTCTATATGTATATTTTTTAATCTATATATATGTATTTATATATGCATACATTCAGTGCATACTCAATTAAAAAATCAAATTCAAACCACACAGATCCATTCAATTCCCAGTGTTCTCAGGAAGCAGAACTAACTCTGTCCCACACAGGTTGGGATCCTCTGTGCCAGGGCTGTGTCCTGCCCATGGATTGGGCATAATTGGAGTTTCCAGAGGAGCCACAGAGATGCTCCAAGGGCTGGAGCCAGGCTGGGAGAGCTGGGGGTGCTCACCTGGAGAGGAGCAGCTCCAGGGAGAGCTCAGAGCCCCTAAAGGGGCTCCAGGAGAGCTGCAGAGGGACTGGGGACAAGGATGGAGGGACAGGACACAGGGAATGGCCCTAAAAGGAAGGAGTGCAGGCTTAGGTGGGATATTAGGAAGAAATTCTTCCCTGGGAGGATGGGCAGGCCCTGGCACAGGGTGCCCAGAGAAGCCTCTGGATGCCTGGAAGTGCTCAACAGCACCCAGCAAAGCAAAGGGATTCTGCTCCTGCTCTCAGTGATGCTGATGTCAGGGCCTTGGGTACTGCTCCTAAAAAAGCTGAATCCTCCTCTTCCTCTTTGCTCAGGCTATGGGATGGGTTCTGTGGGAAACAGGGAGTAAAAGATGATTTGGCACCATTTGCTGCAAATGGGCAAATTTAGGCATAGACACAGCAGATTGTAACCTTCAGTGGCACAGTAAATCTTTCTAGTGTACAGCAAGCCACATGTGCTTAGTTTTAAAAGCATCTATTTCTTGAATGCTGGAGAAGAGCCTAAATTGTGTAGCAAATAAAAATAAATTCTGGAAATTGGAAAATAAAATAGGCAGAATGGGGACACGGCTGAGGATGCAAAGCTCCTTTGCCATGAAAGGTTAAATGGTTTTTATATGTTCTGTAAATTCTGAGGAGGAAGGGTTAAGTAAAAATGAAGGAATATATAAGATAAAGTTTCACTTTATTTGATATGAGTCATTCCTGGGGTTTATATTAATTTTCTTTGATCTTGTTGAAGGAATCTAATTCGGTGTTTGTTACTTTGTATTACAGGCTTTTTTATTTTTCTTTTAAGACATATCACTGACTTATTTATGCACGTTTCATATCACAGTATTTTTTTTTGTGCTACATTTTCACATCATTCCATACTTTGTGTAGTGTCTTGAAACAACAGAGAAGCCCGTGATGCAGCCTGAAGATGGTGACAATGACAAGAAGGTGCAGAACAGTCAGTTTTGTGAGAGGGTCAGTCAGGTAGGAGCATTATGGGACAGTGCTCTCTTCTCTGCATGCCTTCAAAATGTCTTCATTTTCTTAGAGCATAAAGCATTTTGCAAACAAAACATACTTTTCTTGCTTTCTGATTTTGCTTGCAACTAAATGTTATCTTCTGGAAGCTTTTTCCTGTGTTTCTGGGCTGGTTTTGCATTCAAGATTGCTTTCATTATTTTCTGTTTGAGTACTCATAGTCACCCTGAATGGGGATAACTGAGTCCCTTGAAATTGTGTTTCTTTACATCCACACAGGTTGATCTCCTGCCTCCATTGCAGTCAGGCCTGGAGTACAAATTGTGTGAGATTCACTTGCTGGGGTTGAGGCAAAAATCCTGCAGATCTTTCTTTAGGGTTGAAATGCTTGATAGCTTGGTAAATGGTAAACTGCATTTTCATACAAACAGGAATCTGCTGGCCTCTCAATCTAATCAATGTAAGATAAAACATCGTGCAATCATAAAATAAATCAATTTGCAAATAGGTTTGTAATGTTGATGGAGGATGATATTTTGCTTTGTGAAATCTGTAATTTCTGTGTTTCTCTGTTTACCAGGTATGCCTTCAAGTATCTTTGGATTTTCCTTGTGAGGTGGATAAACAGGTAAGTGATGTATTGTAAAAACTCTTTTGGCTCTTGTTGCTGATGGAAATTGTACCCAGCCCAGATGGGCCCAGATTGAATTCTCATGTCATTGCTGCAGATTTTGATTGTTTAATTGGGGTTTGAATGGCTGTGGAGATCCCAGGTAGAAATTCCTTTGGACACATCCATGATGTTTTATAAGAAAGTTGACAGCTTGTAAATGCTTCCAAGTTTTGTCCTGTTCCAGCCATCAGGGCTTGAATCTGGAGATCCCAGGACAGAATCTGTACTGTAAATACAAATGATTCAAAGCTGAGCTAATAAAATTGTTAGCTGCAGTCTGCAGGCAACATTCCAGAAGTTTCATACCTCTTGTTAGATAAAGACCTTCAGGGAAATCTTCTTACTCCTTACTAAACAACTGATCCCTATGAATTAATCATATGAAATAGATGTTAATTAGTTTTTCTATTAATAAATAGTCAGCAGACTGTCTGTGGGTGCTTCTTAATGTAGATAAAGAGCATCAGGAATTACAGAACCTGATTACAGAAAGATTACAGCCCTGAATTTAATAGAACATTACATACCTGTGTAATAAGACAATGTTTGCAATTTTTTAACAGATAACTCCATCAGGCTATTCAGAGAGTTTCTGCAAAGACAGACATTATAGGAGTCCAATTAAGCCTCAATTTGAGCATGATACAACTGACCAACACTTGAGAACAAGAATGAGTGAACATGAAACAGAAGAGAGCTTGCTCACATCTCCTCTAAGAGAAAATAGAACATCTGTGCTGGAATCTACGTGAGTATGAGGGATACACACTGCTTTTGACAGTATTTCTATTTGAGAAGAGAATAAGGCAATTTTGCTAAAGTGAATTTGGATAATGGCACTGTCTAATTTACCTGAGAGATTGGCAAGGCACCTTCAGAGCCATTTTAGTCTATCATGCAATTAAGTAATTAGGAAACATACTATCAGTAGAAATCCTTAAAAAAAACCAACATTGCAAGAAAGAAACTCTGCAAAGTTACTGATCCAGGGAGCTTTACTGCAGGGACTGATTGTTTCCAGGGTGAGGTCTAACAGAGTCAAATGCCATTAGCTGACAGTAGCTGCTATTTTTCTTGAAAAGAACCAAAATATCTGAGAGCACAGGCCAGTGAAAAGTGGTGTGGTGGAAGGGACAGTGCTTTACTGCTGTAAAAACAGTATGTAAAAGGATCTAAGGGTGGAGGAATTGGAGTTGGAGTGACTTTTTACAGGGATAATTTTGAATGGATGGCGCTGCCCACTGAATGCCCCATGCCACTTCACCTGAACTGCCTGGACAGGGCTTTGCTGCTCCCAGTTTAAGGAGCTGGGGCCCTGTCCTGCACTTGACTAAAGGGTTATTCCAGTGCCCTGTGTAGGACTGGCTGAGCTATGTTCTCAGGACCTAAATCTATAGAAGCCCTACTGGCACCAGTGGAATTCAGGAGTGTGTGTGTGTGTGTGTTACATTGGGATTTGATCAATTCCCAGCTGAAATGCTCATTTCCATAGGAACTGGACAATGCCAAGCAAGGAAAACCACACGCCCTGACTGATTTACCTCAGTTTCATGCTCACACCATTTAATCTCCTGGTTGAGCACTGAGTTACAGCTTTGCTGTAGCTCATTCTCATGCTCCTTTCCTTGTGCTGTAGCTCCTTTTCCTTCTCTAGTTGCTTTCCTGGTCTCTGGACTGACTATGTGCAGAATTCTGTGACTTTTCAGTGCTGGGAACAGAATCTCCAGTGGAGTTACACAAGTCAAACCCTGCTTTCTGTGTTCACCATGCTGCACTTGACTTCACTGAGCCCATTCTGTATTTTCACATTACTATTTAAAACTCTCCTAACGGGCATAAATTGTCTTAGCTGTCACAGGAGTAGTTAGTGGTGAATGAGGAGATACTACTCCCTTAGAAATGAAGAGAAAACATTGTTTATTTGTTATCCTTACTTAAAAGTTGGCTAATGAGTAATTCCAGCACCGTCATCTTTACCACTCTAGTGTGTAATTTTTCCTGTGTTCAAGTATAAATGACCAGGCTGATGGGTGATGAGCCTGTGCTTTGCATAGCTGAATTCTCACTAATGCCATTAGATGCCAGAGGAAGCCATAAAAAGCCCAGTTAGCTTCTACCATTTCAAATGCTAAACGATACAAATGCAGTTGTTTAAAACTCTGGTTTATATGTTTAATGGCACAAACAGCTCTCTATTGGACACATGAAATTGTCTCTAGAATTTCAGAGCTTGCTTGTGCTTTAAATGCCTCTTATTTGGCTTCAGTTTCTCTTAAAACATTGCTGTCCATGAGCTGCTAGTTATCCATGGGGCAGTTTGGTGTCTGTAATGAGCTGGTTTTGTAGGCTTTTTGGCTGATTTCTCACTTTTCATCTTCCCTGTTCCATTAGAAATTCATAGAGGAGTAGATTTGCACAAAAAATCAACATCAGGGCCAGGAGTTGCAATTTGATGATTCTTGTGGGTTCTTTCCAACTTAGGCTAATCTATGATTACATGGCCTAGAGTCTGGTGTGGTGTTGGCATAAATTAACTTTTAAGGTAGAGAGTAAACTTTTTGAGAATCTATTCATATTTCTTATATTTCTGTGTGAAATAGGAGAAAAGCCATGATGAGGCAATTTATGATATAATTCATGTTGTGAAAAGGTTCCAAAAACTCTGTTAGTGAGTAATGCATTAGTGAGTAAAAACAGAACCTCCTGGGAATTTCAGATATGTCACAAAACAGCAGAAGGGTTTCTTGGAAGGTATTTTTGTTTGCTTAAATAAAAATCTAAATTCATGTCTTTTCTCTCCTCTTTCCTGAGTGTAGCAGACAAGAACAAATGAAAATTGTAAATGAACTGTTAGATCATCTGAACACGACAGAGGAAGAATGTTCAAGTGAAGATATAGAGAAAAAGGATGAAAAAGATCTTAGGCAAATGATTATTCAACTAAGAGCTCAACTCAAACATTTCAAGCAGGTCACTAAATTCTTAAAGCAGCGAGCAGAATTGAAATCAGCTTTTGATGGGGAAGAGAAGCTTTATCCAGATGCAGTGCCACAGATTAATAAGGCGAGTCAGTTGTTGAAAGTGGAATTGAAAGATGCAGCTATGCAAACAATGACTTTAGAGAGTAATGTCATGAGATTCAAACATGAAGGCAAAAAAGGAGCCTCAGAAGAAAAGTCAAAATATTCAAGATTAAATGCAGAAGCAGAACATCAGCAAGAAAATGTGTATAAGAAGGGTGAACAGCATGAAAGACTTTCTTTTACTAGAACAAATGAAGTAAGTTTATTCTCTTTTTTGTACTTAGGGAATAGATGTATAAAAAGGGAAAAATATGTTTCATTTCTAATATTAAATCTTGCTTTTGTATGATTTTTAATATTAGGAAAAGAGATGTAAGCCAAATATATTTTAGATAATTGTTCTTAATGTTCAGAGCTTTTCATCTCCTACTTCAGCGTGCTTTAGAACGTTAATTAATTGAATTTCAATCCTCCCTGGGACCACACACTCGTAAATATTACAGCTTTTGGAAAAAGAGAGTCTGTGTTTCTTATTCGTAATGTACACAACTAGAGTACTTGGAACTGATGAAGTCTAAATGGCAAAAGTGTTCTAGAAAATTCCAGATTTGCATCACATCTGCGAGAAGGCTGGGGAGGGATTAGTGGGACACTTCCACAAACTCAAACCTTAATTTTAGGCTTTTTTTAACATCCTCTCATTGTGTCTTGCTTCCTGAGGAGCGTAGCCAGGAGTGCCCTGTGGCAAGGGCACAGTTTGCTGTGTTTGCTGGGACTGAGTGCACTGGGGCTGTTCTGGGAGTGCAGGCAGGGTGTGCTTGGGCCAGATGAGCTTTGGAGCCTCCTGTCTGCAGGCAGACTGTGATCCCAAACAAAGGGCTGGGAAAACAGTGTCTGCTAAAGAGTTCTGTGTATTGTTTCAGCAGCAGTGATAGAAGTGAAGTTGAAAACTCTTTGAAGATCTTGGCTCCTGCAGAGCAGACAAAGGGGAGCGTTGCTTTTGATTTTGTGCTCTGCTAACAGGGAATGTTGTAGCACCTTCTGCAAAGAGTGGTTTCCATAACTTCAGTGATCAAGGGGTTTCTGAGAGGTAGCAATTAGGAGTGATTCATTTTTATTCTGGCTTGTTCCTCTTGGGTTCATTTTTCTGAAGGAAGGGGCTTGTAAATGAGGGATGTTGATAAAGCTTTGTTCTGGGCATGAAGTGACAGGACAAGGGGGAATGGCCTGAAGATGATGGAGGGCAAGATGCTGAGATATTGAAGATGGGATATAAGGAAAAAAATTCTTCCCTTTGAGGGTGTGAGGCCCTGGCACAGGTGCCCAGAGAAGCTGGGGCTGCCCCTGGATCCCTGGCAGTGCCCAAGGCCAGGCTGGATGGGGCTTGGAGCACCCTGGGATAGTAGAAGGTGTCCCTGCCATGGCAGGAGGTGGAATGAGGTGACCTTTAAGGTCCCTTCCAACCCAAACCATTCCATGATTTTCTGATTCTTTCTGCAATTTTCTTTTCTTTTTCAAGTTCCTGTTTTCCCTGAGTTTCAGTTTACTGTTCTTATTCGCCATTTTCCAGATTCCTCTCTGGTTTAATCAGTGGCACCCTCAATGCAGCCCTTGAATGAGTTGCTTTAAAAGCTTTCTTGTTTGGACTAATGCACTGTATCTTTAGCTTTGGAATGGCTTTTATAAATAATTTGATGTAGCCAGCTGAAGTGGCCTTTGGGTAATCTGAGTGACAAATGTGTCTGTGCCACAGCCCTGAGACAGCTGGAAATGGTTTGGTGTTATTAAAGCAGTTTAGTTAGCTGCAAGTTCTGGATTTATTTTGCAGCCTGTGAAGGATACTGTTCTCATGTATGTACAAAAGGAATTGAGGATGGCATTTGGAAAATGGAACTTGCTTTTTATGATTTTAAATTGTGTAAAGACTGTAATTGCTGAGAAGTGAATGTGGAAAGGTATTTCAGAATACATTGGGTGGTGAAAGAAATTAGGGGGCTTAACAGCACTGGTGGAGCAAATGAACAGCAGAATTATAAACTAAATCTATCTGAACATGCCATTATTGGTTTTTATTATTATTACACACAATTCCATAACTCTCATCAACACATGGCATGCTTTTATCTTTTTGGAGACAGCCCTGGTTTATGCTGTGGGGTTTAAACAAGGAACATTTATTTTATGCAGAGTCTTCCAAAGGTGAGAGACTAAAATGTAGTGACTTAAGAAATGCAGCTTCCCCCAGCTCCAGTGAGGGAATGTCTGTTGCAGCAGGAAATGGGAATCCTTCAGAAGCAATTTATAGAGTGGATGGGTGAAGAAACTGGTTTTGTTCATAAAGGATTTCTCTGTGGCAGAATAAAGGTCCTCTCTGGCTGATTCAAAGTTATGCTGATTTTCTCAAAGCTGTGGAAGTAGGACATGTTGGGTGGAGACCAAAGGAAGAAAGGAAAATAAGCTTAGGAGTTGTTGAAAAGTGAGAAGGATCCTCAAATTAAAAAAAAAAAAGGTTTTAAGGGAAAAAGTTGCTGGGCTGGCAGACATTTATGATATAAATGACAGTGGGAAGTAGCAGTTAGAGAGGTCAGTTTGGGTGAGAAACTGTTTTCCTAAGGCAGCCACAAATCCAGAGCTAATTGATACACCTGGTGGTTAAAAGCCTTTGGTGGGCATTGCTGGATTTGCTGTCCTGCTTCAGGAGCTGGAAAGTTACAGATGCATGAACAGCTGGGACTTACAGAAAATTGTGCCACTGAAATGGGTGTTTTGCCTCTCTGAATGTTTATTTCTCCTGTAGCCAAGGGTATTGCAATTTTATTTTCAAAACTAATGTGACAGCTGCCTGATTTTACAGGAGAATTTTTATTTTTCCTGGCCTGTTTGTTTATACTTCCTACACTTGACTGTTACACACAAGTCACTAACTGCCCATTTTCTTCCATGCCTTTTCCAGGCTGGCTCTGCTTCCTTGCCCAAGAAGTCCAGGCTGCCTGTGCTTGTGAGATCCTGCAGAGCAGTAGGAAATGTCCCCTTGAACTCCTGGCTGCAGAAATCAGCTCCAGAAGCACAGCATCCTTCCAGGCCACCTCCTGAAGCTCTGAGAGCCTGTGAAACACAAACCAAACCATTTCAGGCACAGCCTGATGGAGAGTTACTGCATGAGTCTGGAGCTGAAAACCTTCCAGAGGAGCCTGCACAGGGAAACACATCAGGGAGAGGTAAAGAAAGAACAAATCTGGTGACTTGTGGTCCTGCCTGGAGTAGTGGCAGCTTCTCTTGCAGCAGAAAGTAAATGCAGCTCATCTTTATGTACTACAATACTGCTTAGTCTTGCAAGTTTCTTGAGTAGACAAATATGTGTAGACCTTGAAAAAACGCCTTTTTTTCTGTTTGCCATTAAGATGTAAACCAGCTTTTGGTGGGACAAAAAGTGCTGTGTACATGTGTAAGGTCTGTAATAAATGACAGGCCACAGGGTGTTACACGTGCACACATATATCAATGTTTGGGTAAATTAAAAATTCCCTTAATAAGATGCCAAATTTAATGAAAACTGCCTGTAATGGAGACAGGAGAGTATAAAAATCCTGATTTTGTTTATGCTGGATAATTAAACTTTTCCAATATTCCACTGATCAGTCAAGTCAGCTGTGTCTGTTCCCACTGTGGCTGGGTTAATTTAAACTCAGTTGTTGACAGAGTACTATGATCAGCAAAGTATGACAAATTGTAAGACAGAGCAATGGGTATTAGATAAAGATTTGGGGTGGTAGAGAAATAAAAATGCACTTAGCAGTTAGATTAAAACCTGAGTAGGGGTGTAGAAATATAAAAATAAGACTCAGACAAGTTGTGGGTGAGCCACTGTCAGACCCAGAGGCTGCAGAGAGTGTTTTTAAAAATAACATTGTTGTGGTAAGGCACAGATAGGGTACAATTTGTTATAAATACTTTGGGTGATGGGAGTGGAGCAATTAATTCTGGTAGGTGCAAATCCCATGGAGAATCCTGAAGGGCAGGGCTTTGAATTAGATCCTGAAAGGAGTCAGGAGCTGCAGTCCTGTGATTTCCTTTCCACTCTGGTTTTTCCCTTGGGTAACAGCTGTGCTGCACACTTGCTGAGTCTGAGACTTGCTGCAGTGATTGCAGCAGATTGGTTTGTGATCAATGCTCACACTGGAGAAACTTCTAAGCCTTTTCTCTAAGCTGAACATAAAACATTTAAAAATGCACTAGAGATTGATTTACTGTTCCATTACAAAGGAGACCTACCAATGTTTATCTTCATTTGTTAGTAGGAGCCTTTGCAATGAATTCTGAGTGGTTACCCTTATAATTAGTTCAAGTATTTAAAGATACTCATATTATCAGTAAAGATTTTCCTGTTCAAAACTGTCAGAGAACCAGGTTTGTGTTTATGAGGTGTGGGGTTTTTTTACTTTTTTGATTTTATTTAGTGATTTGGTTGGTTGGTTTTGATTTGTTTTTCTTTTTTTTAACTATCCCCACTTAAATTTTTTCAGTCTCTTACTGATTTCTCTTTTACCTTTCCTCACTGTTCTCCAGTTGTCTCATTGCTCCAACTGGATAATACTGAGACCCAGGTGGAGTTCCAAGATGTTGATCCAGGTACAGAGGACAAGAATGAAAATGTGAAGGACAAAAATCAGCAAAACTATCAAGGTAGAGCATTTATATGGTACAGAATTTGGAAAAAAAAAAAAAGAAATTTAAAAACTTCAATTTCTTCTGAGTTGTACAAAATTGTAAATTGCTTCAGGTAATCATCTCCCTTGCTGTTATTTGTGGATTTTAAATCTGGTTTTCTTAGCTGCTATGGATTAATTGCTCCAAGAATCCAAGCTGGTCTTTCAGGGTTGTGCTTTCAGAAAGGCCACAGGGATTTATGAGTCTGGTTTCCAGTAAAAATAATGAGTTGTATGCCTGACTCTGATCTCTGTTGCTAATGACCTCACTTCTGAACTCCTCTCTGAATTAAATGTTTGTTACTGCTTCTCCATCTAGTTCTGAACTATTGGAATGAAGCAACTGAGTGATAGAATTTTGCCTATCTGAATTATTTGAAGGCATTCAAGTAGGCTGAAACCTAATGGAATCATTTAATGAAAATGTAAATAGACTTAGTGCTGTGTGTTCCACGTTGGTGCATCATCCATTAGTCTTTTTTGGGAGGGCTTGAGTAACCTGAATAACACTGGAGAGTGCAGAGGATTTGGCCAGTTCTGTAATCCTTTAGTGTGCAGGGTCCTGCTCAGTGCACCCTGTGGGGGTGTGGACACATGGCCACAGGGAGCTCGTTAGTTCTCCTCTTTAATTAGAGGGCACTCTTGCATCATAAACTGTATCCAGTGCTCTGATCTGGAGTACCTTTGTTAGGATCTGTTTTTATTTCCTCTGTTTGTTATCTGGAATGATGGATGGAGTCAGGGTTTCAGAGTTTGTCTTCACCTGGTGTTGGGGTTTTCTGCCATCTGTGTTACTGCAGCAGAAGTTCATGAATGCAGTGTTGCATTCCCTCCTTGTGTCCTCCGGAATCCATACCCAGGCACTTTCCTGGAGTGCCACACACAATTAATAGAGTGCAGCAAGCATCCTCTGAAATGGTTTTCATATTTTCAAATCAGAAAATTTTCAAATCAGAAGATGGTTTGGGTTGGAAGGGACCTTAAATCTCACCCCATGCCACCCCTGCCATGGGCAGGGACACCTCCCACTCTCCCAGGC
Source organism: Molothrus aeneus (assembly GCF_037042795.1). Classification (NCBI taxonomy): domain Eukaryota; kingdom Metazoa; phylum Chordata; class Aves; order Passeriformes; family Icteridae; genus Molothrus; species Molothrus aeneus. The sequence continues at coordinate 5,175,427 of NC_089664.1, read as the reverse complement.
TGCTCCATGCCCAAGCTGGCCTTGGACATCCCAGGGATGAGGCAGCCACAGCTGCTCTGGGCAGTGTTGATATCCCAGAATCACAGCTTCATTTTATTCCAGCTCTTAGGTAATATTTATTTTTATTCTCCTGATCTTGGTTTTGGGCATTCATACGGAGCTGCTCCCCCTGAGTTTTTGTTTTGATTTACAGCTTGAACCTGGACATTGAAATTCTCCATGGAAACCAATCTGAAAGTATTGCAACCTGTCTGAAAGATCAATGAATTGGCTCCCAAAAGGGAAGTTCTAATTCAAAGTGATCTTTTGCAGAACTAATAGAAGGGGAAAATTTAATTTACTGGTAACTAGAAAATAATAATTTTGCTGGCTACGTACACCTACAGCCCTCAACATGCACAGAACTCCAAACAGGGATCATCTGTAGGAATATATGGCTTTTATTGGGCTGAATCTGAGGTGATTGCATTACTTAGGGATGGCAAAGTCACCTGAGGGATGTGATGTTCATATCAAATGTAAAACCTTTAATACCAAACACTTTAGTGGGGTTTGTTTAGAACACCTTTTAAAAAGAAGTTATTATAGCCTCCTTTTCAAATCTGACTATTTTGTTGATAGTCTTATAAAAATTCCACTGACTTTATGCTTCAATTGATTTTGTATAGATTTTTGAAGTGGGGGGAAGAAGAATATTTAATTAGAAGTTTTAGGAGGACCATGAAGTCAGAGTCTCCCTTGCCTCATGTTTGAGGTTATCATTTTTGTGGCTGGAAAGGTCTGGGCTTGATCAGTGCCTGATTCAGGAGAGCATAGAGCAAAAGGAATTTTCAAGCATTTGGGAAGAGAAAGTTGGTTGTATTTTGAGTATTGTTTATTGAAAGGTAATAAAGGATTTGAAGTACTTGATGTGCAAATTGAATTCATGGCAAATCATGGAGAGAGGTCAGAAGTCCCAATCTAATAATGTATAGCTTGTAATTACAAACATTTTGATTCTGCTCTTATAGGATTGAAAGAATTCATTTTAGTGCTGTTAAGACCAGAATGTCAGATAAAGAAATGCTAATATTCACAGACAAGCCTCCTGTTTTTCAGAAATGCAAAATCATCATAGCATTAGCAATGGGAATATCCAGAGTTCATTAAAAGAGGTGGATGAAGAGTTTTATCCCACGGGACACGAGGACACGGACTCAGCCCCTGCACATTCAGACTCCAAGTGTCTGTGTGCTCACCAAGGGAGTGGAGCAGGAACTGATGAACTCCAGGGCTCTGGAACCACAGAAGATATAGAAGAATTGAAACAAAGAGTTAGGAATATGCAGTCTGAGCTTGAAAAGTACAAAATGTTCCTGCTGCAGCTGCAGGGCTCTGACCAGCTCTGGTTCAGTGGTGTTTGCAGTGGGGCTGGGAGGGATGCAGCCCTGCCTGTGGAAGGGTTTGTCACACAAATACCAGGTACAGCCAAGGAAGGAGTCCAGACATGCTCTGGTGTCCCTCAGCTGGATTTGGATGAGATCCACACCAAAACCAGGGATTCTGAGTCTGTGCAAGCACCTGATATGTGGGCAGCACAAGACCTTAAGGAGCTGCTGTTGGCCAATGAGGCAGAAGTTGACAAAGAGCAAGTTGTGAATGTGCATCTTGATGAAATGCATCCTCTTCAGAGCAGTCTGAGAGCAACATCACCATCCAAGTGAGTAAAACTGCTGCTCTTTGAGGTTCCCTTTTATAAACAGCCATACCAGATAGCATAGCAAGGCGAGATGAGGATAATTTTATTCACAAGTGTTGTTACAGTAAAGGCTAAATTTCACTAACATTGGCATAAAGGAACTGAGATGTTTTGTTAAAAGACCCCCTAAGTACAAAACTGATAAATCTGGGCCATCATCTGTGCCAGACACATCTGTCTCTCCCACACCTCAGGCCCACAACTCTCTTTGCTGTGAGAGATCCTCTCTGGAGCCAAGTCAGATCTCAGGTTACCTGTGGGACAGGCTCACCTCTGCCATCAGAGCACCACAGTCTGCAGCACTCAGGGTATTTTCAGGTGCCAAATCTAGGAAAATGGAACACCCCATTTAAGACAGAAATGTTTTTGTGGGTAATGGGCTGGCAGATTGGTGCTGGCCCTTCTGTTTGAGTGCCCAGACTTGATGTGCAAACATAAGATGTTCACGCTCTACTTCCAATTTATTTTGCAGTTGAGGGCTGTAATGCCTTCCTGTGAAGGATGTGAGAGGAGATAAATATAGAATTAATGAATGAAATTTTATAGCATAAGCTCATAAGCTGGAAAATCATTTATGGGAGACTGAAAAGAATCAGTCTTGGATTTTGTATGAGACTTGGGGCAGCATTTTGGCTGCATGTGTACGAATTGCAAACATACAATGGGGGATCATAAGAATGAACCTTTCTTAACATCCACCCTCCTTTTCTCTCTTTTAAATATCGTTATTGTGCTGAGGGCCTGTGGAATACCAGAAATTGTAACAAGGAAAGGCATTCAGCCTTGTGCCTTCCTTCCTAATGCTTGAGTGGAAATATTTGGAGACAGTGAGCAACCACCAGCATGGACTATTGTGTGTGTCTGAGTCTCACTGTTGTAAAACACAGTGGTGTTACAGAGTCCATAGGAATTTACATCCCTTGAAAATATACCTCATCCATTTTACAAAGAAAGATCTAGCTGTGAATTAAGGGATGAGACCCTGTGGATCACTGTGAGGTTTTTATGGCCACTGCCTAGGACAATGTCATGAGTCACAAATGACAGACCCCACAATGAGTTATGCATCTCTTCCTTTACAAATGACAGTAAAATGCTGTAACAACCCACATCACCATAGATTCTGTTTGATTCCCTGCATCTTTTAACATCTTCTCTCCTTTTTTCCCTGCTAATGGATGATTCTGGAGAAAGAATTCTGCCTGTGGTACAGACAGTGGCAGTACAAAGAGGATGCCTACATTTGCAAGTGTAAATTCAATAAATAAATTCAGTTGATCTGAGTTGAAATTTATGTCCTGGCTTGTGGAGTACAGGAGTTTGGGCACCACAGTGATTGTCATTGTTTCTTGCAATACACATGCAGAGATGTGGAGAATTTTCAGACTGGGTGAAACCACTGGTTCAGAAAGTCCAATACCTGTTTTGGCAGGAAATAGTTTCAGAGAAGGGACAGTTGTCTGCTTCCATAGGGAATCAAGAAAACCACAAAACACCAAGCCAAAAAAAATCCCCAACCAGCCAGGAAAAGTATTTGTATTCTTGAAAATAATTTACATATATTCACTCTTATTTAGTTTAATTTGGCACCTCTGCTGCCATCCATGTTCTTTCCAAGCAGGCCATCAAGTCATCCCATTAGTTTTGGCCCATTTTATAAATGATGCAGTTAAGTGAAGGAGAATAATCTCTAAATACCAAACTCAACAAGCAGAGACAATACATCTCTCATTGTGGCTGTTAAAAGCATTTTAAAACCAAATTGAACCGCATAAAATTATAGTTTAGGAATATAAGCTTAATTCCCGTTTTATTTATATTTAAATATCATTTATGGCCATCCAGCTTTACAGCTAATTTTGTTTTCTCAGATATGACTCGTTGGTTCACTCACAAGTTCGGGAGCTGTCCTTCCAATGCCAGCAAATCAAGGAGATCCGCTGTGGCTGTGCCACCTACCACCAGCACCTCAGCAGCCTGGTGAAGGCCTTTGAGGAGCTGCTGCAGGCCAGTGATGTTGATTATGATCTTGCTGAAGGCTTCCGTGAGCAGCTGAACCAAAGCGTGCTGCTGTTTGAGAAACTGGAGATGAAATTCCTCTATGGTGAGCAGCAATGTTTGTGCTTCTTGTCAGATAGATGAATGCCCTCGAAATGGGAAGGATTTGATTTGGTTGTTGGTGGAAGAAGCCTTCCTTGCTGTTGGTTGCTTTAGGATGGTTCATGGGGAGGACTGTCATGGAAGGTAAGATTTTTATGATGCACAAAGAATCACAGAATTGGGAGGGGCCTCTGGAGATCATCTGTGGTGGTGTTCACAGGGGTCCCAGGATGAGGGAGGAGACGAGAATGTTGACTCCATGTTTCAGAAGGCTGATTTATTATTTTATGATATATATTATATTAAAACGATGCTAAAAGAATAGAAGAAAGGATTTCATCAGAAGCTAGCTAAGAATAGAAAAAGAATGAATAACAAAGGTTTGTGACTGACTGAGACAGTCCGGGCAGCTGGGCTGTGATTGGCCATTAATTAGAAACAACCACATGAGCCAATCCCAGATGCACCTGTTGCATTCCACAGCAGCAGATAACCATTGGTTACATTTTGTTCCTGAGGCCTCTCAGCTTCTCAGGAGGAAAAATCCTAAGGAAAGGATTTTCCATAAAATGTGTCTGTGACAATCATCCAGTCCAAGTCTGTGCCAAGGCAGGGTCACCTGGAGCAGGTGACACAGGAACATGTCCAGGTGGGTGTGGAATATCTGCAGAGAAGGAGACTCCACACCTGTTCCACCCTCAATGTAAAGAAGTTCTTCCTCATGTTGAGGTGGAACTTCTTGTGTTTTACTTTATGGCCGTTGCTCCTTGACTGGGTTTTACTTTTGTAGCTGTACTCTTTATTGACACTTGCTGTTTGGGGTCATCTCAACACAAGCATGTTTTAACTGCCAAAAAAAAAATAGTGTAAAAAATTGTGTAAAACTTCTGTTACACTTGGCTTCAGGGTTTCCTGTTTCAGGGAACAGCCCAGCTGACTGTTGAAGACACCTGGGGACATGAGTTAGTGACATGACATGACAGGACATGAGCCTGGCAGTGCTTGGGTAACAGCTGAACTCAATGATCTAAGATGTCTTCTCCAACCTAAATTATTCCATGATTTTCATGAGGGACCTGCATCTTGCTGCCTGCTAGTCTGGCTGGTGGAAAAATGTACACTGCCATTCGTAAGAGAGCTAAAATACAGCCATGTTTTGGAAAATGAGCATCACAGTTGACATTTGGCACTAGAAGGAAGAGTATAACCTGCATTCTGCCTTCAGTCTGTATTTTGGAGGAAGTTAGCAGGAAGGGGATGGAAAAGGGATGCTGTTGTGAGGAACAGCAAGCAAGACCTTTCCCTGGTGTCACAAGTGCTGCTCTTGCTGACCCAAAGCACCAGCAATCCTTCACAGATGTCAGCTGCAGGAGCAAAACACCTGAGGTGCCTGAGATGGGGACTGACCCTGCCGTCCCCCTGGAACTGCCTCTGGAGCGGCCTCTGCTCAGCCCCATTTGGGGCCCAGCCACAGCATGATCTGTGTTCTGCCTTTCACTGCACATCATGGCAGGATGTTGCAGGTTTGATTGCTCATATAAAGCAGCTGTGTGTGAGAAAAAGGTATTACAGCCTTGTGTCATAGCAGGGCAATAAAAGATTGAGTGTATTCAACGATTTCGGTGGCTACAGAGATTCCTTGCATTGCAAATGAGAAGACTGTAGTGAATAAACATTAAATGCCTTTAAACCAACAGATGGTATCCTATATACCATGAAAAGTCACTGACAACTGAGACAATTCAATATATCTAACACAATGGTGCTGCATTGAATCACACATTAAAGTAAAATGATGTTTGTGGGGTTGTAAAGAACATCCAGTGTACTAAGAATTGACTGTAAAGAAGAAGCATGAGCAGCTGTCTGTCTCTGCATTTCCATCCTGACCTTCAGTTCATTCCCCTGAAATTTCAGCTGTGCAACTCTTCCCTGCCACTTTTGCTTAATTGCACAAAAATTTTAAAATAGGGGGAGCCAAGGTGACACCACCAAGCTCTTATTTCTGTATTCAAATTAGAGTCTGAGTCCAGATCTCTTGCACTGAATTGTGCCTGTGCTCACACACAATTCCACAGAGAATGTTGCAGGCAAAATCCTGTGTGTGCTCCTTCATTAAGGATGACTGCTTAGCCTGACTCCAAAACCAGCACAAAAAATCCAAGTGCAATGGAATTTCTTTTATATAAATGTTATTGAAGAAGTAACAACATGTGCCTATAATCCTTTTGCCATGTAGCACAATTATTTCAAATAGGTATGCAATTAAAACACCAAGGCTGTAAAATCTGGCATCTGTGGTTGGTCCCTGATAATTTTTTTGTGAGTTCCAGAGCAAAGCTATTGTTTTGTTGTTTTGGGGCTATAAATGGTTTTGGTCGTGTACAGCATTTGACACTAATACAAAGTGTGCCAGTATTTGTTGACTCCTCTAATTTCTCATTAATTTACTACTCTGTATTTAAATAGAGTAAGATGGAGGGGGGAAAATTGTAATTCTCAGTGTGTGTTTTTAATCAGCTGTTTCTGCTTCGCAGGAGAATCAATAGGTACAGAAGTCACTATACTTTATGAATTAGCTCAAAGGTAAGAGTGCAACTGAATGTTTAGCAAAAATATGGTTGTTTCATCATCTGATAAGGATACTCCATGTTTTGTAGCATGTTTAGCTGTTTGGCAGGGCTTGGCTTATTAATATCTATTCAGTTAATAAACCACCCATTGAAAACTGATTAAGGCTTTTTTCCCCACTTCTCACCAAGCAGGTGAGAGGCTGAAAGAGAAAGGCTGTGCCACCAGGATTGTTCTTTTCATGAACAAAAATAACCATGTCCACAATGCAGTGTGGGGCATGCTGAGACATTCTCCTGGTGCAGGTGCCAGGGGGGACAGTCCCTCCCTGAGTGTCCCCATGCCCTTGGGGCTGGCTCGGGGTCACTCCAGTGCAGCACTGCTCAAGTTCATTATTGTCACAGCACCTCGATGCTGAAGGTGAAGAGAGCAGGTGTTGTTGTGCTGTGTTTGTTGGTTTTCTGCCAGCTTGGGATTCTTCTGTGCTACAGAAATGCTCAGCTCCCTGTTCAAGGCAGCTTGAGGTCCCCTGAACACAGAGGTGACTGCCTGGTGCTGGAAAATGCAAAGTAGGCTGGAGTGCCAGTGATTGTTTCTGCTGACTTCAGTGAGCTCTGGATTTCAGTCTTGATACAACCTCTGATGTGCAGAGGTTTTTCATACCCTGTCACATAAACTTACCTGTAAATAGGTGTAAATTTGGCATCCTCTGTCCACTTTCCAAAGTCATAGAATAACTTTTATACTTTAAACCATTTTATTTGGCACAAAAGGAATAATGAGAAGAATGCTACCATGTACCAACATCTGCAGGATGAGTCTCCTGTGCCATCTGCTCTTCACAGCTCATCTGACTTTGATTTGTCAGAGAAGTCTCCTCTTGGCTCACCTGAGCACAGGCATGACCTGGAAGGCCAGCACAGCACACTGCCACTTCTGCCAAGCAAGTTCCCTCCAGGTAATGTTTTTCCCATGGAAGATTTACTGGATATTGGGAAAAGCTGATAAATAACACACAAGGGAACTAATTAAGAAATAATGAAGAATGTTTGTCCGCCTCAGCTTTCCAGTTCCTTGCATAATCATTGCAGTTTCAGTGATGAGGCACAGAGATGGCAACCATCTGAATTACCCTTTTTGAGGCAGCCTAAAGGGTGTTAGTTTGTGTCCTTGTTGTTTTAAGCTACCAGCTTTTACATTGCTCCAGACACTCTTTAAATAGACAAGTTCTAAGGTGAAAATAGACAATTGTCAAGAGATTATTATGTGGAAAAGGAGAGATTTTCCAATTTTATAGGAGCCAGTGTTGTGTTTCCTTGAGAATTGTTAAGTGCTGCATAATTAATAAGTGGTGTCATGTTTGACCTGGATAGTTCCACTAAACACAAGTGATGCTTGCAGTACTTTATCGGCAGCAATGAAAATTTAATAGCTGAGCTGGCACATCCTGTTCAGGGAGAAATATTGCAGAGCAAACCAGGAGTGTGTGACATGGATAAACTGACACATCACACACTGACAGGTGGAACAGATCTGCTCCCGAGGAAGGATGAAACTTGCAGCCAGCAGAAGAAAAATTGTAGAATAGCAAAGCAAGAAGGAAAAGGTACAGTAATGAAACTTGATACAGCAGATTTCTTTACTGTGGAGTGCATTGTGTAAGTCAAAGTCAAATTTCTCTCTGAGTTACTCTGGGAGCTTCCTATTGTTGTAAGGAAAAATGTGTGCTGGTGGTGTGTGGAGCTGCATTGCAGACCTTTGGATTCTTTCCTCAGTACAGGGAATGTTTAAGTAGATAAAATTGTTATCTGTTCCACTTTTGTAGGAAGAAGAAATCTGAAGAGCCTTAAAGTTAAAAAAAGAAAAAAAAGTTAAAAAGTTAAAGCCTTAAAGTCTTTAAGTTAGAATGTAGAGTAGGAGTTGTCACTGAATGCATGGTTTGAGCACTGTATAGGAAAAGAGGTTGTGGAGTCAGATATTCAGTATCTGCCATTTTTAAAAGCTCTGTGTCATCTTCTAGAATTAACACCCATTAGATTTGACAAGAGTACATAGTGTAAAAGAATACAATCATCTGCTCTAAATAAGAAGTGGTCTCTTGCTTTATTTAGAGTTATTAATGGAGCATCTGCAGGAAATTAGAATCCTGAGACAGCGTTTAGAATATTCCATTAAAACTAATGAGAGACTGAGGAAGCAGCTTGAGAGACAAGTAACAGACAAGGAACTAGATCAAGGTAAGAATTCATGTAATGAGAAACTGAATCCATCTTTCCTGATGAGAGCCTCAGGGATCAAATGCCACTGGAAAGGTTTGGAGCCACTGTTCTCTGTTCTGGTGTTCAGCATCTCTGAAAGCCAAGCTCTGAGGTGGATTTAAAGCTTTTCACAAGTAGCCAGCTTTCACTAAAGATGCTTTTGGAACACCTTTTGAAGCACCCCATCCCTGTATTTTTCTACACTTTGCTTCACTGTCCTTCCCACCTTTTCCCCCATAGGAAAATTGATTAATATGCAATATTGCTCTGACTGGAAGCAGGTAATAAATACAGACATACTTTCCTTTTCCTCAGTTCCACTGGTATTGACATTAGATTCATTATGTTTTACATCATCCCCATGATCCATTTCTGTTGTTGTTTAAATGGAGGCAACCTGCACATGGCAGTTTGCTTTCAGGGATAATTTACAGTGATGGAAAGCTGGATAAAAAGCATCCATTTCATTCCTGAAGTATTTACACTGCTGGAAAGGCATTCTGTGCTCGTGAAATAACCACACTGAAACACTTCCAACTCTTTTACAGCTTCATAAAGATTCTGGCAAGGACATCCATTAATGCAGTGAAAGTATATTTTCTTTATAAACTGTCTTAAGCCTTCCATCTGTCTTGTTGCCTTAGCACATCTACCAATGTGTGCAGGAGAAATTTGGAAAAGTAAAGGAAAAAAGCAGCTACCTGTTAGAACAGCTCCTTTTTGTCAATGTGTTCTTTCAGTTCCTGTTTCTCTCTGTATCAAAGATCTCTTTCATGCTATCACATATGCACATGCTCTCTTGCTAGTGATGCTCCTTTTTCCTGATAGATGAGCTTTCTTTGACTTTTAGTGTAAACAGAAATCCTGAAGTGAAGCTGAGGGGATTCCCAAGGGCATGTGGGAATGGCCTTAAGCTGAAGGAAGGCAGGCTGAGATGGGATATTGGGAAGGAATTCTTCCCTGTGAGGGTGGGCAGGCCCTGGCACAGGTGCCCAGAGCAGCTGGGGCTGCCCCTGCATCCCTGGCAGTGCCCAAGGCCAGGCTGGAGCACCCTGGGACAGTGGGAGGTGACCCTGCCATGGCAGGGGTTGGAACTAATTGAACCTTAAGGTGCCCTCCAACCCAAACCATTCTGTGACTTGCATTCAACATTTTTGCTTTTAACTGAATGTCCTTAGTTTGTTTTCCTTTAAAACAATTAAGTTGTAACATACTTAATTGTTTATGGCAACCTGCTGAATTCGTGATATTGAATTGTTTGTTCAACAGAAGTTATTGCAGAGATTTATTCTTATTTTGAGTCTCATAAATATTGTATGGCTGTATATACACACATCTGCCCACTGTTCTTGCCATGTTATTTTTAATATTTAGATTCTTTAAGTATTTAAATGCCTCTGGGCTTCCAGTATCCTATAAATGACTCAAATGCTGGTAATGACTACATCATTCCTGTAGAGCTGGGGCTTGCAGTGCAAGTAGAACTAAAATAATTGCTTCAATAGTTTCAAATGTTAGGCTTCAAAATAAAATCAAAGGTTTAATTTTGAATGTCCTAGGTTTCAAATGTTCTTAACAGCAGTGAACATTAAAAGGGGGTTTGTTTGCTGTTTTTAACCCACAAGTAGCTAATGTTTCTACTCAGACTTCTTTTCAGCTTTTGAATGCCTTTATTTTGCTTTCCCTGGGAGTGAATATCTCCTTCCCCATTGCTGTGATTTTCAATAGTGCCTTTCTTTCAGTCAGTGTTTCCTTTGAAACCTTCAAGGTATGCTTCCTTAGCACTCACTTTTTCAGCACAAAACAGGATGAAAACTCAAGTGTATTGCAATTGTGGGCCCTGGTGCTCCACTTTCCTCTGGTTAGATGGACCTTTGCCTCTGTGGGGAGAGTAATTGATGTCAGCAGGCTCTGCACAGAAGTAGCAGCCTCAATAGTGGGTCAAATTGTGGGATTGTGGCCCTATTACCACTGGCTCTACATTATCCCTTATTATGTAAGATAACCAATAGTTATATTCTAAAGCCTTTCAGTAGAACTGCAATAGCATAACTTTTCAATTGGATAAAGCTGGGTGATGGGCAATAAATTAAATTAGAATCAAGATGAGACCATCAAGCCTTTCCACTTCAACTTGGATTGCTTTGTTACTGTCTGAAAGGAGAAAGCCTTTTGAGTTCACATAGCTGCCTCAACTCTTTAACATATAGATAGTAAAATGCCATTAGTGCCAGGCTTCCAGAGCCTTTGAGTCTTTCAGCAGTGACAAGAGGTTCATATCATGGCATGCTACATCCCAGTTAGGTAGTGGGTAAAAGCTTCAATTGGGATTACAATAAAATGAGATTACTCAGAGGAAGTGCAGCACATCAAATTGAATTGAACTGCCAGAGCTGAAAGGCATCCTCCTCATACATTCAGCTAATTTTTTCTGCCAGCTGGTTATTTCTCTATTAACCAAATAGTTGACACTCATGTACTTATCTCAGGCTTTAAAGTGTGGGAGATACTGGGATAACCAATCAGCTGAAAAATGCTTTTAATTCTGGTGGGTCCTGAAGTGTTTTAGTGACCATGAGAAGGTCACAAAGGGCAATAACAATGACTTGATCTGCATTTCAGAGGCAGCACCTTGAGAGTGGGACGTGGCACTTTGCAGGCTGTGCTGCACCAGTGCAGTGCACTGAGGATTGCCTGGGCTGGGGTTTGACTGGCTGGGTGCAGGATTTAACTCTTAGAGTCACCTGCCTAGTGCAGTAAGGTCCTCAGAGCAGGATTCATCTGCCTGGTGTTTGTCAAAGTCAGACATTTCACTCCTGCCAGTTACCCAGAGCTTCTTGTGGAGGCTCTAGAGGGAAATCCAGCCCCTGGAGGACAGGGATCTCATCCTCAGAGGTGTGAGGAGAGGGGACACAGGGTGAGTTGAGCTCTGGAGGGGCCTGTTCCTCCCCATGGCTGCTGATGGGTGATCAGGACTGGCTTATTTATCTAAATGTTAGAAACACGGATTTAAGAAGGATAAATCTTCATCCTTGTGATCATAAATGGGCTCTGAGTTTGCAATCTGAGGCCAGGACAGTGACTCCAGCCTTGTGCTCTTACCTGTGTGGTAAGAGATCTCTCACCAGGCTGTTTACAAGCTTCCCTGCATTAACCCCTGTGGATTAGCTGGTAGAATCCCATTGTTCTCTCACTAAGTACAGTGGACTGTGAGCAGAGGAAGACTGAAATACATGGTAAACCCTCTTACAGTTTTCTTTTCAAATCATGGCAGTGTCACAAAATACTCCTGCATTTTGTCCTGTTGGGATTTTAGCTGATAGGTAAAGACTGCCAGGGATAATTCTGCAATTTTAGTAATGGTTGCCCAGCAATGAGAGGCACTTGTGCTGCACAGGGCTTTGGATTACTTGGCATTAACCTGAGCTGACTTTTAGCCTGTAGTGATAACCTTCAAAATATATAGGGGAGAAATAGCTTTTATAGCATGTTTTTCTGCAATTTTTAAAATTGTTCTTGTCTGGAAAGTTTAATCTTTAATGACCTAGAGATGACTCATAAATCATCTTTTATGTATATATTTATAGGTTCTGCAAACATTTTTATCCATGGCTCAGAGCAGCATAATTCCCTGACTTCTGAAATACATTTCCTGAGGAAGCAAAATCAAGTTCTGAATGCAATGCTAGCAAAAGGATCTAGAGGTAAAAATGTAAACTGTTCTTTACAGGAGTAGCCTGCAACCCATGACAGATCAGAAAACAGGAAAATATTCACAGTCCACTCATTAAATTGACTTAGCCATTCTTTGCACCCCTGAAATTCCATGCTCAACCATAAACATTCAAGCTGGGATTAGCAATAATGGAATAGCAGCTGGATAGTCTCTGAAAAAGCTGATTTAGTTAAAAATCATGGCCTTAGTGCATTGTGGGCGTTGCAGATACCTTGTGTTTTTTCTTGTTTCAGATAAACAAAAGGAAAATGAAAAGTTAAGAGAATCTCTTTCTAAGAAGAATGCAGTCATTGAGCATCTTCATGAGGACCATGAATGCATGAAGAAGGAAAACGAAAAGTTGCAAAAACAAATTTGCCAAAAGGAAGATGAAATCAGATACCTGACATGTCAAATTTACAGCAGTCGCAATGAACTGAACAGGTATTGATTGGGTCCACATTTAAAAATTCATCTAGAGAAGAAGTTGTCAGTGTGACAGGCATCTGTTTAGCCATAGCCATTAATATTAATGAGGGGCATGGATATGTTCAAAAGGCAAGGGAAGAATTATGGAGGGAAAGAGGAATGGATTTTAGATTTTGAAAAAAAGATCAGAATTTTACTCAGCTGTTTATTGGGACTTCACAGGTTGCAAACAGAAATTAATGTAAAACAGCATCAGATCTCTGAGAATGAGAAGCTGCTGCAGTCGCTGCGGACTGAGATCAAGGTGTATGAGAAGCTGGAAGAAGCAAGAAGGAAGGGGACAGGTACAAATGCACAGTTGGCTCTGTGCCCTCTGCCCTTGCACCTCCTCCCTCTGAACATGCTCTTGTCAAAGGCCAGGAGGGCTGGGTCACTGTTCCTTTGCTCCTGCTTGTGTCTGCTCTGCAAAGAGAGATGACAACCTCCTGCTCAGATGCTTTCCCCTGGGGTGCCTGCAAGCCTTAGGTGTGTCAGATGTTGACCACACACCCCCAAGTTTCCTTTATCTTTTTAGCTAAGCTAAAAACCAGAATTGAAGACTTAGTGGCTCAGGCTGGATGAGTTTCCTGGGGATCTTAGATATTTACTTGTCTTCTAAAATCCTGCTGCTGCATCCTTGCAGGTCCTGCTTACCCAGGTAGCTTCTGCTTTCTCTTGGCTGAGGGTGGGGGGAGAGGCTTCTCCCTGGGGCTGGCAGAAGTGCTGGCACTGCTTTCTGAATTAGGTGTTTAATAATTTCATGTCCACTTTGCTGTCACTGAAAGTTAGAGGAGGGCTGGAGCTCACCTGAGTTCTCCCTCCCCCTTGGAAGCTGTGCCACCGTGTAGCTGTTGGTGTGCTGAGGCAAAGAGTGGGATGCTTTCACTGCTGAAAAGCCCTTACCACATCCAGCAAATTTCCCCCTGGAAGTTCTTAAAAGTTGATTTTTTTTCTCCCTGCTGCTCTGTGTTATGCCCTGCAGCCACTGGTTTTGCTGCCTGGCTGCAGCAGAAGAGCCCTGTAGGGACAAGGCTTTGAGGCAGAGCTCAGGGGTGCAAGGGATTCTCCTTGCAGAGTTCCTGATGTCATTAGAGAGTGGCAGCACCCTCCTCATGCAGCTGAGCCCCTTCCCACTGTCTGGAGAACCCCCTGAACAGCTGGATTTCAGCAGGAAAGAATGCATGGAGTTGTTTGTGTACTGATCTCTTTCTGTGAGAAAGCAAACACAGCCCTTGCTTTTCTCAGGTTCAGATTTGTTCCTCTGGTTGCCAGGTGATTACTGTTTTCTTTTTCTTTTGGTGTATAAAATTAAACTCCCAGTTCTACTCCATCCCTCCTCCACACTCTGGTGTTCCCCATTCCTTTTCCTTTCCCCAGAGTGTGCATTACTGCACTTCACATTTTGTAAATCCTCTTCATTCTCCTTTTATCTAATTTTTTAGCTTTTGCCATGAGACACAGTAGCTTTTATGGACAAAGTAAAAAAAAATGTTAAACCCTTTAAATCTTTCAAGAGTAGAAGCAATTAAGACATGCTTTTTTTGTCAAACCATTATCTTAATGCTGTTTGTAGTTAATTCTTAATACTGAGGATAGCACTGACTATAACTTACTTGCTGAGTGTTCTGGTGGGTAATACTATTTTAATTGTTAGAGCTGTTTGAGTGTTTCTTTTGAAATTGTCTCAGATCCCAGATGTGATGCCTCAGAAGAATTCCAGAAAGATCAGAAGAATCCACTGGATTTACATGAGCTGCTGGCTGAAATCCAGAGCCTGCGAGTGCAGCTGGAGAGGAGCATAGACACCAACAAGTCTCTGCATGAAAAATTAGAGGAACAGCTTTCCAAAGGGAAGAGAGAGGAAATGGGCCCAGTGTCAGCTGTTAATATCAACTGTGTGTTGAAGCCAGGCTCTCAGCCCTGTGCAGGACTGGATGGTACTGTGCTCTGTGTGCTTTTGGCTACTGCACAACCTGTGCCTCTTACAGCCTTAAACACCAGCAGCTCTCCTCAAATCCCTCTGCTGTTAGAGCAGGGTGTGAAGTGCACCCTGCACTGTCCTGGAGCTGCTGGTGCTTCCTTTGCATCCCAGCAAAGCAGAGTCTCTGGGCTGGGAGGATGCCTGCAGTAAATTGCCATAAATTCTGCTTACCTGGGGGGTTCTTTTTCCACTGCTGAGCTCTATAGTGTTTGCTAAGGGTGAGTGTGTATTACTCAGGAATGATCAATAAGTGCACTAAATGGGCTCTGGATAAATCAGTTGTCCCCTCTTTGCCCTTGAGGAATGTTTTACCTTTATTTCAATCATTGTTAAGTGATGCTGTTTTAGCAAATAAAGGGAAGTGTAATGTTTACACCCAGGGTTAGGTTATTGTTCCAGTATTGATGTTCATGGGATACAGAGGGCACGAGAATCTTCCTCCTTAAAGTGCTCTGCACAATAAAAGCTTTCCATACATCCAGATAAAACCACATGGGCCAGAAAGATTCCTTGCAATGTCAGCAGCTGACTTTTTTTAGATGTGCTTTTCTCCTAGGTGCTTAGGGAATGTGGAAGTTCTGAAGGAGGAATATAGAGACAATCTTTAGTCTGGTACAGCTGAAAAAAGTGTCCTACTGCCTGTAGAGTTGATGGGAAGGTTATGTTTGTTAATGAAATATGTTAATCAGGATGTATTTTAGATTTTTTACCTCTGGTTTGATTTTGGGAGATACCTGGAATTTAGATAGATGCTCAGGTATAAAAGTAGATAAATACTGGAAGATCCATGGCATGACACTAGAAAAATCAGCTGGTTTCCCCTGCTTCCAGAGTCCAAGTGTAGCATCAGCAATAAAAGAACTGAAGAGCTGGGAGGGGTTTTTAAAATCTAATAATACAGCTTTCCTTCTCCCTTTTTACCTGTAGAAAATCTCTGCAACTGCCCTGCTGCCAGGAGAAACATTGGTGAGCAGAACAGATGCTGCATTTCAGCAGAGAACCCAGGTACACCCAGCCCTGATCAACAGCAGTCGAGTACAAATTAAATTTTTTTTTTTGTATGAGGATAAAAACCTGTAGGAGCACTGGGGGGTAGGACAGTCAGGATGGATGGAGATCAGAGATCTCTGGAGCCAGGTCTGGAATTTGGGGTTTATTGCAAAGGGCCTGGGGGCAGGGCCCTGCTGGGAGCTGCCAGGCACAGCTCAGAGCAGGCCTGAGAGAAGAGAGGGGGACAGAGGATGAGAGGGTGAGAGAGCAAAAGGGTAAGAGAGTAAAAGGAGAAGAGCTCAAAAGCGTAAGAGAGCGAGGTTCCCATTACAATACCATAAATCTTCTTCTGTGTTGAATATTCTAATTCTCACTAACCAATCTCATACAAGATACAAATCCTACAGCATTTACATGCAGCCTATAAGAATCATTCCATTACCATCCTGTGTTACATTTTAAACCCTACAAACTCCTCTTTGGGCCCCTTCTGCCAAGCTGGCAGGGTCTGCTCTGACCCTTGGGCCTGTCTGCAAGCAGAGGGTGTTGTTCCATCACAAGGGGATCACCTTCAGCCGGCCACACCATTGTTTTCCAGTTGTTCAGTAACTGAGGGATCTCAAAGCTTGCTTTCATTTCAATCTCACTTAGAGTTTCCATATTCTCAAAATCTTTTGCCAGACAATCATGTTTATAAGGCTTTCCTGTTTCATCTTCCCCAACAAAAACCACCCTGATTTTTCTGTGCCAGGTGCTCAGGCAGCCCCTCAGGGTGATGTGGACAGTGCCTCAGTGTGCAGCAGCAGCAGCAGCTCTGGCTCCAGCAGGACGTGCACCCCACGCCTGGTGCCCGGCCATCGCATGTGGGCCGACAGGAGCGGCCGGCACGTGCTGGGCCTCATCGAGGACTACGAGGCCCTGAGGAAGCACATCTCAGAGGGACAGCAGGTGCTGGCACACATGGAGATGGCTCTCAGAGAGCTCACTGGCACCAAGCTGCAGGAGCCTGCAGTGAAGGTGAGCGTGGGTTTCTCTGCGTTTGGATTGAAGGCGCTTGAGGTGATAGTTCATGTTCGGTCTCAGGTGTTTATTATCTCTTATCAGTGAAACAGTCTCACTGCTGTGAGTTCTGCAGCTTTTCATTAGAAGGCACAAAATGGCTAATCATCTCTTGTTACAAGGGCTTTTAAGACTAAACTGACACCTGGATTATTTTCCCTTTTAACCCAATAACTGATCCCACAGAGCCCCCAGTGCAGACTTTCCTGCCTAATTACAAAATGCCACCCAAACCCATGAAGAAGAAGAAAAAAGAAACCCAGGACAACACCCTGTGCCCTCCATCTTGCTTCCACCCACAACACACTAAAAATCCCAAAACCTAAATTTCTCACCAAGTGATGCACCTACACTACTCTCTATAATCTATTTCACACTTTTGTGGATTCTAGTTTATCTTGAAGTCTAGGAAACTTTCTCCATGAATGAGGGTCAAAGTCAGTGCTCCTCTGGGGGTCAGGGCATCCCAGAGCAGACAGGGAAATATTCCCAGTGCCCTGGGTTTGCACAGGTGAGCACTGAAATCCTCTAAAGGAGGGTGGATTTTACCCAGAGGCTCAAAGTGGTGCAAAGGGAAGAACTGACTGAATAACTCAGGATGCCTCAAGCTTGGCACAGTCATTGTCTAGATGGACTCAGTGGGATTCTGAGGTAGTTAATTCAAGGCCTTTAAGCAATCTCACTTTCAGTTTTGGCTTTAAATGGTTTGGTTTTGCTAGGGAAATTGGTGTTGTGCTGGAAATGACAGAAAAGCCAAACAAAAACAGCAGCAGAAAACCCCAGGTAAAAATCTAAAATGCTGTAGAGAGGGTTTAAACTAGGGGTGTGTAAAAGTAACCTAGGAATAAAAATAATTAGGATTTTCATATAATGAAGGCTTGAGATAAACCCAGGAAATATAAGACAATTAAAAGAAATGTGATACAGAGCTGATAAAGTTCTCCCCTTAGTTAAATTCAGCCTTTTAGTGACATCAGATTGTAACTGTATATTAAAGATTGATGTATGCTGATGAGGCTTGTTTCATATTACATTCATATTTCAGGGAAGATTTTTGAATATTTTTCCACTTCCTGGTTATCAGTTGAACATTTAACAATATCATAAACTAGTCCAAAAACTTGAATATTTCATTAATGATCAAATACTGTCTTCTAGGACTCAGAGTATCATCCTTTCTTCATTCTCTGACAGTGTGAACACTCATGATGCTCTTGCTGCATCTTAAGGATATTTAACCAGTAAAATGTCTATTTTGTCTTGAATAACCTCAGTCCTTTTTGTCTAGAATAGGAGAACCTAGTTAGTGTTTACTTCTGCTACTTTTCTCTTATGTAATATTAATTTTTGGACACAGTTAATGATGGCATGTTTGGGGTGGTTTGAAAAAGACACATTTGCCTACAAGCTTCAATTAAAGGGAAGGAACAATCTGTGCACATCTGTGGCATCTAATAAAGAGCTAAGAAACTCAAACCCCAGCAGGAAGGGCCTGGATCAGGCATGGAAAACAGCAGCCAGTGGTAAAAATAATGAACCACTGGCATGGAGGGTGCTCAGAGACACTGACTGGAGGCAATTTTGAGGATGGATTTTGCCAATGTTTAAAAAATTCCAGGTAATGCTTTCCTGCCTTGGAGAGGGAAAGGAAACTAAGTGTCTAATGAAGGTCCTTTTCACCCCTGTGATTTGATGATAATATAAATGCTGTAAAAAGCATGCTTACTGCTCTTCAGAAAACAGAAGGTCTTAACTGCAGGGATAAATTCGTGCTACTTATTTTTGCAGTTATAATTAGTGAAGCTGTTGAAGGTGCAGTCTGCAACAATTCTGAAATTCTTTTTGTGATATCACATGTGTGCTCACGCAGTCAAATGATGCCTGAATGACACTTAAGACTCTCTGAAGTATCATATATTTCCCAATGACCTAGTTAACATACTGATAATGACTGAAAAAGTGATCTCTCTAAGTTTTTAACTTGTTTTGTTGGTGTAAAGATAAAAGCAGTAAGTTTCACAATTTGCAGTTTCCTATCAAGCCTAACATCACTGAAGTTTCAGACTACTTAGCAAATGGGATATTTTATGTGACAGGAGGATTCTGGTTTGATAACAATGCTAAATAAATATTCAGATTGTATCCTGCATGGGGCAGGAACTGCAAATGCTTTTTTTTTTTCATTACCCTTCCCCCTTCTGTAGCACCATTGCTTTGGTAATTCATTTGCTCCCCTCACATTCTTTCCCTCCTTTATTTCACATTTATACAATTTCTTTCATTTGGTTTCTCATCTGTCAGCAGAGGAAAACATTTTATGTGTACCCTGATAGTTATTTTAGCATTAAATGGAACAGTTTAAAGGGTCTGCTAAGGAAGAAACATCTATATTGCTTAAATTGATGTCTGTAATCATTGACTTTCAAATAACATGACACAAAATGCAAATGAAGAAAGAAGAGAGTTGCCAAGTGTTACCATGTGGCATAGCAAATCTAGTAAATATAATCTATTGTTAATCATGGTTATTGATTAGGATAAATCCCCTCCCTCCCTGAAATTCTCAGATAATGCATAATTCAGCAGCCTTTGTTAACTAACAGATTAGTTTTTATGGCACACAATGGCTGTGTACATTATCTTAAATATGAAATCACACCAGCTGGATTAAACCCATTAATTAAGATTACATTTTCATAATGGTTTAAGTATAAAATAGAAAATGTCTCTAATCCTGTGATACAGGTACCAGAACAGGCATCCCTGCATGGCTTTTCCACGAGCACTCACACAGTACAGCAGATTTTGGAAGAGGCTGCACGTTCCCTGAAGCTTCTTTGGAGAGTTTCTCTTCCCCTGAAAGCTGCTCATGGTACTGCTCAGGGCATTCAGGTACTGCTGGGCTGGGCTGGGGGTTTGGGGTGGTTTTTTGGACTTTAGGAATGTCTCCAGCAAGATGCAGCAGTTACAGATGTGTCATTTTGGAGAATCATGCCCCCAGTGTCCAGCCGCATGGATTTAAGGCTGAATATGTCCTGGTGATGTTGCATGGCCAGGTGTTCATTTACAGCATCCTTTATAATAAAAATGGAATATCTAATCCTGTTACCAGATCCAGGAAACCCAGGGAGGTGGCAAAAGCTCCACCTCAACAAGAAAAGGTTTGGGCTCCCTGTTATTTGAACCAAATTCAATTTGATTCTGTGTGTATTGGTAAGAAGAGAAACATCAGCAACTTTGATGTAATCTCAGCTGCATTTTCTTTTATGTTCTTGATGCCAAAGTGGTAAAAGAAGAAGCTTTTGTAAAAGTGTGACAAAACCCCAAGACATGTTTTATAACACTTTAACTAAAAAGGATTGCACTATTCAAATGCATAAAAGTAAACTAAATGATGAATGAAATATCTCTGCTGTCAGAATACCACCACTCAGCATTGAAACTGTTTCAAACCCTGGCTTTAAAATAAATCTAAAGTGATTTCACTGAGGTTTTTCTATGTGTTTATTAAGGGAAACAGGATTTTTCTGAAAAAAACCCTCAAACTTAGGGAAAACAAACATTTCTATATAATTTCATAACATTTTTGGTGATATTTTTTAGCATCCTTAAATATATAAAATCCCAAAAGCAGTGGGAGTGAAGTTTGCTGTCTGATACATTCACTCCAGATTTGGGATGCCTTGGCAAGACTGTGTACTTCCATTTTTATCCTCATGTGTGTAATCCATGCAGACAGCTCCTGCTGGCCTGGATTGCAGGGATTGCACATCTCTCACCCCCACAGGGCTTTCAGGATGTGGGGGATGCATCTCCAACTTTCCTGTCACTGATCTCAACCTTGACTTGGATCAGTCACTTCTGCAGGCTGATCTTAATGTGTGTGTGGGGGTCTGAATTCCCAGGATGCTCCTAATTAGAACCTAATAGAATTTTTTCTGCAGTTTCTTATCCAACACCCCCTGATCTTAAGGATGTTAGATTGCTCCTGATGTCTTAAATGCAGAATATGAAAGAATCTATCTCTCTCTCTCTCTCTTGAAGTTTGGGTTCTAAAATACTGGGAGTGTTCAGTGCCTTCTCTGCAGCCCCAGGAGTTGAAGTATATATGATACTTCAGTTCTTCTGCAGAGATAAATAGTGGGAGCAAATTCCAGAAGCTTTATAATTTAACAAGTGGCACAACAAGAAGAAAAAGGTCCAGGTTTAAATCTGCACAAGGACCCAAATCAGTGACACTGGCAGATGTGCCAGGGCTTCTCACAGTCCTGTTTTACAAGTCACTGACCAGAACTTTGTTGGGAGTGGTGGTGAAAACTGAACCTTAATAATAATACTGTCAAATAATTTTGCAATTAAACTGTCCCAGTGCCTTTTAGCCCTGTGATAGAGGCAGCATCAGCCATTAACAGAACACAAGGAGGAAATTGGAATTCTGAACCTGGCACACAGGGCACTGATCCCTTGGCACTGATCCCTTCCTTATCTTTTCTAGTTTAGAACAAAAATAGGCACCAGTTTAACAGACTTCCCTCAGTCTAATAGAAAAAATTACTTGCACTAAATTCCAGCTAAGAATTGGAATTGTATCACAGAATCTCATGTCATGGGGGATGTGAAGGAGGAAGGACAGGACTGGTCCTTCCCTGCTCTGAGTTGTTGGTACTCCAGGGAAGCTTGAGGGTACTTGTCCAAAAGTATTGAGCAATTCCCAATGTAGAAAGTACTTTTAGCCAGTAGTTTAATATCTTACCTTCTTCTCTCAATTTAGGATGAAGGAATGAAAGCAGAAATATTTAGGTTACGTAAGAAACTGTCTGAGCAAGAGAAGAAGTTGCACAGCACAGTGAAACGCCTGCACTCCACAAACCAGCTGAAGGAGAACATGGAGAAGGTCATCATTGACCAGTGTGAGTGTGTGCTTCAATAATGATTCTGGTTTAATAATGATTCTGATTCTGTTTCTGTAGGCTGTGGCTGCCTTTAAAATTGGTGTTTCCCTCGTGTGCCCCAGCTGTGACAGACAGACAGACAGACAGGCTCAGGCTGTGCTGAGCTGATGGAGCCTCATTCCAGTGGCTGGAAGTTGCCCAAAGTACAAAAGGCTGTAGAGAATATCATGGGAAGCTGTTCATGGTTTTACACAAAGCACTGATAATGTGTCAATCCATGCAGCTGCCACTAATTCCTACTTGGGTTGTTCCATTTTGGAGACTTCTGTTTCTATTTTACACCAGCTCTGGACAGAGGCAAAGTTTCTGTTTGCTGTAAACATTTTCAGCCAAAGTTTGTGACATTGTCAAAATTGTGATTTTTGCCTCAGTCTTAATAAATGTGGAATTAGGATTTTACATTTTCTGAGGTACTGCCCTGCAAGGAGCTCTGTGCTCTGCCCCAGACTGAGAAGTGCAGGAGAACAAGCTCAGAATAAGGAAACAAAAGCTTGCTATGAATAATTTTTTTTAAGAAAAATTAGGCCACACTGTGGAATTATATTTTACCCTTAGTGGCCCATGACTAGAAAATGATCTGGAGACATGAAAACAAGTGGGACAAAGGGAGTATTGTAGCTATGTTAAGCCAAGTGTCTGTTTGAAGAGATCCATCTCTGCTGCTTTAGACTTTAATCACTCACCAGAAGAGATCTGAATGGAACTCTGCTCTACCTTCCTGCTACAGCAGTGTGTGTGTTGTGGGAGGAACAGTTCATTTTCTTCTGTAGAAAAATAAAATGAAAAAAAATCCATTCTTGCCTCCTCTGAAGTGGTGGGACTGAATGGCTCATTAGTCCTTGCTGGAGTGGCACTTGTGTTATCAGTAATTAATCTAGGCTGGAAAATTTTCCTCACCATACAAAGTGATAGAAATATCTGTAATATTATATGTTACTCAAGTCAGTTAAATGGAATGTAGAATGATAAATGTTATTTTGCTCCATAGCCTGTAATTTTTATATCTAAGGCCCATATATCTTCTGCCTGCAGATTTTTGTTGTTTCAAGCATTTATGGGCTGGTGTTTGGTCACTTCTTTCAAAATTTCTATATTATATGTGTACAAATTACTGGTATTAAATCATAAATTATGTTTTGTTCAGGTTGTAGAGCCAAATAGCTCAGTTTGGGGTTGTCATGTAAAAATCCAAGCCATTCCATTATGTTTTTCCAAATAATATCCCTGGGGCAGTTTCACTGGTCTGGTTTGTCCAGTTCCAGTGTCATCTCAGTCATTGCAGAGCTAGGCTGGGTATAAATCAACAGATTTTACCCTTATAGTCAAAATGTTATCCCTGAGCCACCCACACTTCACTAAAGCAAACAGTGCCTGTTGCCCTAAATTTGCTCACTTTTTTTCCAGGGCATTCAACCTCCTCTGAGTGAGGTGCTGAGAAACTGAAACCTGCATTTTCTGAAATCTCTGTAATGCAAATCTCTGCTTGGAGAGCAGCAGCTGTGCCAGCAGTGACACAGGCACAGCTTCTAAATTCTTGTCATTGGCTGAATTTAAGAGTTTTGATTTAGAAAAATCTAGTTTGCCAGGTGAAATGGGTTTACTAGCAGAGCTGTTCTGAGCAGTGAGCACTCTGCCACACAAAGAGACCTGGATGTGGTTTTCTCCAAGTTTCATTGATTATGGGAATTATGGACGTTGAGTTGCCTTTGTCTTAAAAGAGCAATTTCAGAAATGTTTCTAATTTGCATCTGTACACAAATTGCTGGCCAAGCCTACAGCAAAACTGAGGGACCACCTGAAGCTGCTGGATTTTATCAGGTGGCTTCCCCTTGGTTTTGAGATTTCTTTCCTTCTCCTTTGGCTAGCAAGAAGGGAAAAGCACTGCAGTGGGTGACCTTGCCTGCCTTCATTCTGCACACATCCTGTTACCTGCCTGCTCCAGTGAGGATATTCAGGTTCCCTCTGTTATGTAGCTGAACATTCCTAAATATATTTAGAGGCAGGGACTGGAACATTCTTGTGGCTCAGAGTCTTCTGTGTGCTCTCTCTGATGAGAGAGCTCATTGCTTATAAACCTCATCTGAACCTCTGAGCATGGAACAAAGCAGTGCCAAATTGCAGTAATCTGCCAGGGGTGTAATTATCTCGTGACAGCTCTACCCTTGGAGTTGTTGGCTTCTTATTGTTGTAATGAAAAATCTTTATTATGGTTAAATTGTTTATTTTTGAGACTGGAATATCAAATTGGTGACTGTGAGTGGTGCATTTCAGCGCTTACAGGACTGACACAGATTGGAGACTCACATCTTTAACCTGACATTTCTAAATACCAGTTTTGTTTGGAAACACCCCCTCCTCCATTCACAGGTCTCCTGCTGGCCCCACAGACACAGACTGGGCTGGATGAATGGAGAAAACCTGGAACCCTTCAGGGCAGGCCACTGCTTTTTGATTTCCCCGTGGCACAGAGAGGTTGCTTTGTCCTTGAGCTGACTCCTTTTGTCATCTGTCCTCTTCTCCCTCTCCTAACTGCCCTCCCCAGCCCAAGGAGGATCCTTAAAGGATCAAACTGGAGTTGAACCATGCACCATTTCCCCTTGAAAGGAACAGAAAATCTTCCTGTATGGCTTGGGTGGAGGGATGAGCAGGAGCTGTGCAGATCTGGGGGGGTCCATGCAGGGCTGAGCTTTGCCTGTTTGACGTGGCAGAAAAACTTCAAGAGCACTTCCAGGATGCTCAGGTTTGAAAAGCAGATTGTGGAGCACAGGGCAGCAGCAGGGAATGACAATCCAGGGGTGGCACAGCTCTGGAGCTGCAGTCCTGAGGGAATCCTCTGCTCAGACGTGATTTCATGTTTGGTCATAAAACAAACACAGGGAATTTACTAAGACTCGCAGTATTCTTTTTAATCTTTTTCATCTCCTCTTTCTCTCCAGTGGTTTTAACACATGATGTCTTGAAGAAGGCTAGAGGAAACCTGGAAGTGAGTAAAAGTTTTGCTTGTATTGGATTCCTTGGTCTCTGCTAGTCAGAAACACACAGTGCTGTGTCAGGAGTATTTTGCAGAATTAGTCTGATTTGCTTTAGGTTTGCTACCTAATCAAGCCTGGGTGACAGCAGTTTAGTGTGATAAATTGCCTGCTGTGTTTGATGGCTGAATTAAGAGTTTTATGAGTGACCACATAAACACCTAAACCCTCTCCTTCCTGATGCTTTCCTCAGATTAATATTCATGTCTGTCATCATCTCCCACAGTTCATTTCCAGGAGAGCACAGCCTGATAACCTGCCTGCTCTAGAGACACCCTTGTTCAAAGCTGGAGCCTGTGTTGGTCACTGCTGGTGCTTTTGTTTTTTACCCACACACCCAACACAGGGGCAGCTTTGGGAGCAGCTCTCTGCTGGTGCAGGGAGTTCAGTCCCTGGGAGTGTTTCAGGAATCCCTGCTCTGGTTTGATTTCTCTTTTTGTGACTTTTCTCCCTGAAGGGTGCAATGCATTCCTTGACTGTGAAATCCCACTCCTCCCCTCTCACCCCTCCATTCTCAATAATTGTACAATTCCCAGCCCCTCCCTACATTTTCCTCTCACCTTTTCCATGCATCCCTTCTCCCTCCTCCCCAGCAGCAGCAGCACCTCCCTCTGCAGCTGCTGGGCTGTTCTCAGCCCTACCTGAGCTACAAAGTGATGACATAAAACAATAAAATACTCCTTCTGCTCACAGAAGTCTTAGCACTTTAATTTGAAGATCTGATGAACACAGGAGCTCCTCTTGGCACATCCTTGTGCCAGCAGGATGGGGTTGGGACAAATTGTGGGCATTGAAGTACTGTATAATAATTATAATTATTGCTTTTTTAACCAGGTCCCACCAGCTGAGAATCAAAAATCACCTTCCTACACCAGCAAAAAAAGGATTCTCTGAAGGAGAAAGTTCTGCTAACAGAGACTGGTTTTGTGAGTGTTGTTTGCTTTGTGCTGCCTTAATATTTATTGATGTAAAAAATGTTTGTTCAGCTCTTTTAATGGAATCAGCCTTTGACCAAAAAAAAAAAAAGGACAAAAAATGACACCTTTTGGTAAATAACTTATTTAACATTTTCTGTAATGTAAAGATGGTTTTTAATATTTATTACCAGAAGCAAGGTACTGCAGGTATTGAGGAAAAATCCAGATTTTTTTAAAGTTGGCACATTTGAAATTTTATATTTGTACTTGCCATGTTGTAAAATTATTTGTTGTTGTAGTCAAACAGGTCCTGAAAGAATCAAGAATGTTATCCACCTTCCACTGTTTCTCTCCTGCTAAAAGAATGTAGGTTAAAAAAAATACTCTGCCAGTTGTCATTGTTTTGTAGCAATGTGAAAAAATGTTAAATATTTTAAAGCATTTTAACCATCTCTGGAAGGTTCTTCTGGAAGCTGCCTGATGCTGGGCTTTTGTTAGGTACTTAGATTGATGGTGTGTCTGAAAATGTTACTTAGAGTCAGACAATTAAAATGAAAAATAATCACAAATGTGTTTGTGTTATTTTGTTTAAAGCCTCAGACTTTGGGCATTACTGACCAAAGCAGCCACATCACATCATTTATTTCCTGAGTGACACAAAGTGAATGGGAAAATAGTTCAGTTTAACATTAACAAGACCATAATTTGAAGTGATTTTTGTTACAAAAGCAGAGTTTGTGGTGCAAGCATGACTTCATTGAACTGATTTTGTACAACACACGATGTTTTTTCCTTCTCAAGCTGATGACATCCCCATTGCACAAGGAAATTTGCCCTTGGCATCCAAGCACTGGGACTGGGAGATCTCAAGACAGGATTGGGGCTTTATTGGCCCTTGGATTTTGTAATGGGCTGCCACAAAACTCTGAGTTTGTGCCCTGAGGGTGGGGAGAGCTGGAACTTCACCCACCCCTGAGCTGGGGCTGTTCCCTGCACAGCACATGGGGGGAAAGGACCTGAAATCCCATCCCAATCCCATCCCATTATCCCTTCCCAATCCCATCCCATTATCCCATCCCACCCTGCCATGGCAGGCACCCCCTCCTCTGCCCCAGGGTGCTCCCAGCTCTGCCCAGCCTGGCCTGGGACCCTTCCACAGCCTCCAGGGCCTCCCCACCCTCATGGGGAACAAATGTTTCCTAATATCCAGTGTAAACCTCCTGTCTCTCAGTTTAAAGCCATTCCCCCTTGTCCTGTCACTGGAGGAGTGACAGACAGAAGCCCAGCCTGCAGAGCCCGTGTCCCTGAGTTTTTGGGAATTAATTCCTGGTGTCTGGGACATGCTCTGTGCCCTGCAGAGCCCCTGTCCCTGAGTTTTCCTGGAATGAATTCCTGGTGTCTGGGACATGCTCTGTGCCCTGCAGAGCCCATGTCCCTGAGTTTTCCTGGAATTAATTCCTGCTGTCTGGAACATGCTCTGTGCCCTGCAGAGCCCAGCCTGCAGAGCCTGTGTCCCTGAGTTTTCCTGGAATTAATTCCTGCTGTCTGGGATGGGAGGTGCTCTGTGCCCTAGAGAGCCTCTGTCCCTGAATTTTTGGGAATTAATTCCTGTGCCCTGCAGAGCCCAGCCTGCAGCCTCGTGTCCCTGAATATTCTGGAATTAATAATTCCCGGTGTCTGGGAGGTGCTCTGTGCCTGCAGCCCCTGTGCCCCTGAGTTGTTTGGAATTAGTAATTCCCAGTGTCACATCCCGGAGCGCTCAGCCCGGAGCCAGCAGGGGGAGCCAGCCCCATTCCTCTGGACTCTAGAAAAACGGGAAAAATTAAAAATAAACTCCAAGAATTGGGGAAAACGGGGGGAGGTAAGGGAAGAGCGTGCAGTCAAACTTGTTCTTCAGTCTCTTCACACATTATTGTCCTCACAGCTCACTAAAAACGTCAAGTTAATTTTACTAAGTAGCTAAATTATAGACACTCAGATGTAATCAGAATCCGCTATACATTTCAACTTTCAAAATTAATCAT
Source organism: Molothrus aeneus (assembly GCF_037042795.1). Lineage (NCBI taxonomy): Eukaryota > Metazoa > Chordata > Aves > Passeriformes > Icteridae > Molothrus > Molothrus aeneus. The sequence goes on along the minus strand of NC_089664.1, from coordinate 5,147,625 downwards.
CCTGTGTTTCTGAGTTATCACACCTGAAGGAAGCAGCTGTACAGCTATATATAGCATTCCCCTGACTCTTGGTCTTCTTGCAGCCTTTTATTCCCCCCACGCCATCTGCACTTCAAAATAAATAAATAACCAGGTTAAATGTTTCCCTTTCCTGAGATGATTTGCCACTTACTTCTTAATGGTCTCTGTTGTGCCCTCTCAGAGATCTTCTCCTGACCCCCTTTTTTTTTTTTTTTTTATAGGCTCTAATTGCTGCACCCAGTTCACACCTGGGCAGGTCTCACCACTGAGATTGGTTAAAAAAAAAAAAAGATGCAAGATATCATTACCTCTTTAAAAACAGATGATCCTACAAGATCAAAGTATTTCATCTTAATGAGAAGTGCCTCTTAACCACACACAATTTACTGGGCTGGTTTAAAAATAATTAGAAAAAAAAATCCAGGAAAAAAGCTCACCAGATGGTGGCTGTGGAAGACAAAGCTTACCAAGTGTTAAACTTTGTACCCATTAAACAAAATTAAATTTTCCTTTAAAAATAATTATGCAGGAGAAAAATAAGCAGCATAAGCAAATGGAATTATAGGAGGGGCTCATTTGCTTAGCGAGTTGCTGCCTGTGCTTTCATTCTGTGGGCAAGGTGAATGGAAACATTGCTGAGAGAGTGGTTCAGGGAGGAGCTCAGGGGGGACAGGGGAGGCTGCTCTCCCCACCTGTGACCTTGAACCTCCTGCTCATTCCCAGGCTCACAGGCACTGAGCAGGCTGAGGTCTTCCTCAAAGAGGACGCTGAGGGCCAGTTGAGATCAAGGAAAAAAAAAAGGGGGGGGAAAAAAGTTAATAAAAGAAAGGCAGGGGTTATCCCAGCTCTCTAGGCCCCCTGCAGTATGTGCAGCTGTGCAGTAGCACTGGGAAAATGCAATATTTACTGCCCTGGGGGCAGAGCAGGGCCTGTGCCCACCACTGAACACCCACCTCTGCCAAAGGGAACAAACACAAGCAATACCCAAAGCTCACAGGTCGCTGCTGTATTTAAAATAAATCAATGCAAATGCATTCAGGTGTTTTTAAAAACAAAACCACAGCAGATCTTGTGGTATTTTCATCTCCACCAAAGCTGCCCGTTCATTGGGAGGCTTTGCAGGGTGCTGTGTGCTGGGGTTTGGGGCTTCCTGGGGCTGCTGTGGGATCACAGGGAGAGGGCAGAGCCCTCCCCACCCTCCATATGGAACCACAGAGCAATTTGGGTGAACTTTTCCCATTCCAGCCTGGCCCAAAGAGCCAAGCAGAGCTGAACGTGCCCTCTGGACATTTTGGGTTTATTTTAAACACTCCTGAACCAACAAAAAGCAAATCCTGTCATCACTCCCAAGTTAAATGACAATGTGGGAAGAGAAATATAAAAAAGGAAGTGGCAACACTCTGCAGCTCTATTGATACAAATTCCCGAAGTGCAAAGAGCCCAAACCTGACCCTGGTCCCTCCTTGGAGCCCAGAGGGTCCCAGCACAGGCAGGGCAGGGACTGGGGCAGGGCAGGAACTGCAGGGAGGTCAGGTCTGTGCTGTGGTGACATCCAGCCACTCCAGTGCCAGTGAGACCAAGCTGCTCCTGGTGTTAAACCCCAGGAACCCCTCTCACTGGCCATGCAGGGGGTTTTGCACCTCCAGCCCTGGCTTCTGCTGCTGGCAGAGCGTTTTTGGCCTCTGGATGCTGGGATCAGCCATGGCACACTGAGGATGCCACAGAGCAGGGCATCTCACAGCTGCAACAACCTAGAAAAAAACCTGCTTGAATAGCACAGACCCCCTCCATACACTGCTCCCTTTCCCCCCTTCCCTCCTGAGCTGGGCCTTGGCTCCTTGGAGTGGGAGGAGAAACCTTGGGTGGTTGTGCCACTAGATGGCAAGAGCAGGATGTGCTGGCCAGGGCAGGATTTGCTATCCCAAGCAGGGTGTTCTGGCCAGGGCAGGATTTGCTATCCCAAGCAGGGTGTTCTGGCCAGGGCAGGATGTGCTATCCCAAGCAGGGTGTTCTGGCCAGGGCAGGATGTGCTGGCCCAGCTGTGCCCACAGCTCCGGGGGTGCTGCAGGACCCAGCAGGATCGAGCCCAGCTGGGCTTGAGCTCCTGCCCAGCTCCTGCCTGCAGGGAGCTGAAATAAACCCAAACATCCCTGCTGGATCGGGCTGGGCTCATTAGTGTGAGTGACACAAATAAGATGAGATTTGGAGCCTGAGTTATTACTGAAATTAGGGAAAAAATCCCCAAGCAAGCCTGGTCTCAAGTTGTGCCCTGCATGGATCACAGTGATCCAGGAGCCCTGGGCATTACTGTCAGGGGGAAATTATGAGTGAGTTTAGTGCTTGCTGAAGTTTTGGGGCTGCCTCTCTACATCCCTGGATGCAAATTCCTTCCTCTGACCCTTTTCAATGAGTTTGGCCCCCAGCCTGAACAGGTTTGGCTTGCAGAGGAGCAGAGTCCTGAGGATGCCCCATCCACCAAACCCTTCTGTGCTGCCTTACCCTCCAGGGGGAAGGAAAAGTGGGGATGGACCCCTCACCCTCCAGGGGGAAGGAAAAGCAAACCAACCCCCATCTGCTCCTAAAATACCATTTTCTTCCACCTCAAATTTAGAGCCTGGCCCCACAGCTCAGCTCCCAGGGCTCAGCACAGTGCTGGCTCCTCAGGGATGGGGCAGTGGATGCTCCCTGTCCTGCAGGGGATGATCCAGCCTTGGCAGGGGCACAGAGAAGGAATGTGGACCCTTACTTTGGCACCTTTTGCAGAAAACTCCTCTTGCAGGGAGCAGAGGCCTCATCCTTGTCTTGCAAAGCAGCAGTGGGGGAAGCCAAGGCTGCTCCCGGGCTGGTGACACCTGAGAAACAAGAAAGGTTTTGGTGACCTGTTCCCAGCTTTCTGTCCCACTCCTCACCATCCTCCACACCTAAAATGACCTCCCACACACAAAATCTGCATTTTTATGGCTTCTGTTTCAAGAGAAGTGGCACCAAGTCCAGTGTCACACAGCAGCACAGAGCCACAACACATCCCTGCAAACCCAGCACACTGAAAGCAATAAATAAACCAAATAATCCCTTTTCTTACCTCTCTCCATGGGAAGTCACTCCTCTAATAAGTTCCCAACACCCAACCAAGCCCTCAGAGACCTCCACAGGCAGCTCTGGGCTCCCCCTGTTCTCTAGGAGCTCCAGGACCTGCAGCTGCCCCTGCCTCATCCCCAACCTGCTGCTCCACATTCTCCAGCCCCATCATCCTTATCTTTAATTTCTGAATTGACCCCCTGGAGAAAAATCTCTGCATGCCTATTTTTTATGTGTTTATCTTGTCATTTCTTTAGAAAGATACTTGTTACAAATATATTTTTCCCCTCCTTCCCCCCAGCCCTGTCGGAGGGATCTACTTGGGTAATTTGTTGAACGGGTTGCTGGGCCATGCATTATGCATGAGATGCAATCTTGATTTTTGCACTCCACTGTGTGCATTCAGAAACAGGAACGGCATCGTGCCCACACGCAAAATGAACATTAACAGCTCAAAAAAAAAAAAAAAACCCTCCAAAAAAACAAAACAAAACAAACCCAAAAAACAGAAAATGCCCATATATTTAAAGGAAAATGAAAAAAACATTTTTTCAAGCTGTTCTCACTGGGATTGCTCAGAGCAGTCAAGTTGTTCCCATGTAAGCTCTGCTGGGGAGTAACTGGGCTCAGGGCTGCTGGTGGGACAGCAGTGATGGTGCTGCAGCATCCAGGGATGGGGCTTGGGATCCTGGGCTAATGGAAGGGGTCCCTGCCATGGCAGGGGGTTGAACAAGATGGGCTTTAAGATCCCTTCCACCCCAAATCATTCTGGTGTCACCATCATATTTTCTGGAAAAATCCCTTTGCCAGGATTTCTCTCCTGGGAAGCTGAGAAGCCTCAGAGAAAAATGCAAACAATAATTATCTGATTTGCTTCTCCTGTGTCTGGCTGCTTTGGAATGTGGTAGGTGATTGTTTCATTGGTTGCATGTGAATTGTTTTTACTCATTGGCCAATTACAGGCCAGCTGTGTTGGACTCTCTGAGGAGAGAGCCAGGAGTTTTTCATTAGTATCTTCCTAGCCTTCTGTCTGTATCCTTTCTCTATTCTTTAGTATAGTTTTAGTATATAATTCTTTAATATAATATAATAAATTAGCCTTCTAAGAACATGGAGTCAGATTCATTCCTTCCTCCTCTGTCCAGGGACCCTGAAAATCTCACATTCTGTGACTGTGTGTGAGCCCAAAGGCAGTGGTGGAGCTCAGGTGGAATTCCCTGCTCAGAGGAGGAGGATCACCCTGTCCCTCCCTCCTGCTGTCCCCACAGACACACACACAAACACAGACACTTCCTGCTCCCAGGGACAAATAAATCCTGCCTCAGCCACTCCTGTTCCTGTGCCTTGTGCTGCAACAGCTTTTGGAGCACCCTGGGGCCAAACATTTTGGGTCAAACTCCAAAGGCCACCATTCACTGAAGCTTTTTGTGCCAGGTGTGCCCTTGTTAATTCACCACACCTCCACTCCCCCTTCCCCTGGCAGGGCTGGATGCCTGACTCCTGAGCTGGAAGCAGATGATTTGGGGACATGGTGGTGACACAGCGAGGGGAGAGGCTGCTAAGTTGGTGTCAAACCCTTCAGGTTAAAGACACAAAGCAGAAATACAGACACAAGGAAACAGATGCAGAAGGTTCCCAGCCCATCCACCCCCCACCACCACCACCACTCTGCCCTGCAGAATTTCATGCTTGGAGGCCATGGAGTATTCCAGAGCAACCACACCTGTGGCTCATTTTAAAGCCCATTTAAAACCCAGTGATGTCCTTACCAGCCTCTGCTGGGGCACCTCTGTCATCTGCCTGGGCAGGGGCTCCGCTGTAGCTCCCCAGGGTCACACAGCCAGCTCAGGCCACGCTGCTCCCCTGGACACAGCTTGGAACATCTGCAGGAGAACACAGGACAAGAAACCATCTGATCATGAGCAGTGGAAAGGAATCAGAAAGTGGCCCCTGAGCAGGAATTGAGAAGGGAAAAAAATGTCAGGGAATGAGTAAGAGGGAGAGAGAGAGGACAGGTGGAAAGGAAAAAGGAACAGGATAAAACGGGGACCAAGATATAAAGCCAATTATTTTTGATTCTTTGGCTTAGGGGCTAATTTATTACAGCAGTAAATCATGCTTAGGACAGGTAATACAGCAGCCAGAGCTTGGACATTATTTAGACAGTGTGATCACGGTATTAGCGCTCAGAAAAGTGGAAAAATTTAAATTTTAACTGCCTCCAGGCCACATCTCACCCTTTACAGTCTCCTCTTGGCTCAGTGTGAAGAAATATGGTATTTTCCCAGAGCCAGGGACTCCACGTGGAGCCAGAAGGGTTTCATGGGAGAGCACAGGGCTGGGTCCCATCCCATCCCCATCCCATCCCTCTCACCCTGAGCCTGTGCCTGGCTTTCTGCACCACTTTTTGGGATGTTCACCCTGTGCCCTCCTGGCCCTGGTCGAGGCACAGGGAGGGACCTGAGGGGCAGTGAGGGATGTTGGGAACCCTGAAAAATGATGTTAAGGATGGAAAAACCCCAACCTGCCTCCCTTCCAGTCACTGCAGCAAATTCTCCAGCAGAATTAAGTAACTGCATTATTGAATTTACTGGGAATGCCCCAATGAAGGCAGGAATGATGAATCTGACTCCACGTTCTCAGAAGGCTAATTTATTATTTTATGATACTATATTATATTAAAGAATGCTATCCTAACTATACTAAAGAATACAGAAAGGATACTTACAGAATGCTAAAAAGATAATAATGAAAACTCCTGACTCTTTCCAGAGTCCCAACACAGCTTGGCCCTGATTGGCCAAAGAGTGAAAACAACTCCCAGCAGAATGCAATGGAACAATCACCTGTGGGTAACCAATCTCCAAACATATTCCACATCAGCACAACACAGGAGAAGCAAATGAGATCAGAATTGTTTTCCTTTTCTCTGAGGCCTCTCAGCTTCCCAGGAGAAGAATCCTGGGTGAAGGGATTTTTCAGAGAAGGTGAATGCCACACTCCATGGTGCACAGACCTGGCTGGGGATGGGAGGGGAAGCTCTCTGCTTCCCCCAGTGCAATCTGAGCCTGTTTACTCTGATTTCACCTGCTGGGAACCCACAGCAAGGTCCCAAGGCACTGCTTGGCAAACTGACACCAGCACAGGCAGCTGCTCCCTGCTTTCTCCTGCTTTCCCCAGGCATGAAGCACGTGGAGACAGAGATCCACCATCCAGCCTGGGGCTCTGGCTGTCCCCACCAATATTCTGCCTGCCTAAAGCCACGGCAGGATGTTTTTCTTTTTGTAGATGGGAAAATATTTAAGAAATGTGTTTACTTCCATCCTGTAAAAGCACAATAAACTTATCTCCAGCCATTGCATCAAAGAAACATTGTGATTTTAAAAGCTACTTTGTTCTAAAACTCCTCCAGGCAGGAAAGATTAAAAAAAACTGGCAGGGTAGTGGTGGCAAAGGAAAAACAGAACCATGCTGTTGTAATTTCACTGTCCCTAACAGGGCAACACACGCAGGGCACATGTGGGATGATAAGTTAAAATAACTTGGAGAAAGCTATTAATTTCTAACAATGGCAAACACGGACAGCAGAGGTGTTGTAAAGCACTGTTCAAGTTATTGAGCCCAGCAGATGCCACGCAGGCACTTTGAAGCCTCAGGTGGTTGGAAATGCAGCACAGATTGTCTCGTGTTTGATCTCCCACTCCTGTCTCACTCCATCACCATCAGTGGATTTCAGGATAACTGGGGCCAGCATTGATGGAGGCCTGATTGGTTTGTGTTGGGCCCAAAACCTCACATTTCTACCTTTTCTGTGGGAAGAATGTGACTTTAAGCAGAAACAGGGCTAACTTCCACCCCAAAGCCAATCTGCCTGATGGAATTCAGGCTGCAGAGCAGGAAGGATTTTTGTATTTCCATCTGCCTGAGTGCAGGCTTGCACCCACCTGCTCCTTGATTGTTTTTAGTTACAGCTGATGATAATGCAGAGAGAAAGATCAATATGAAGTGTGTTGGCCTGATAACCTCCTGAAACTGCAGAACTTGCACTGAGCTGTGACAGGGGGAAACTGAGAACCAGCAGGAACATTTTATGCAGCCAGAGGAGCTCTCTGAGGATCTGCTCCCCATGGGCCATGAGGTCTCTGTGCTGGGCTGGTTTTCCTGACTGCTCAGGAGGGATTTTGCAGCTGCTGCTGGAGTTTGTCAGCTGTGACAAACTGCTGGGAGACCCAGAGCAGAGCCTGACCAGTCCCCTCCATGATCTCCTGCATGGATGGGAGCACCCTGGACCTTCTCCAGCCTCAGGGTGGTGCCCAGGGCAGCTGTGGCTGCCCCTGGATCCCTGCAAGTGTCCAAGGCCAGGCTGGACAGGGCTTGGAGCAGCCTGGGACAGTGGGAGGTGTCCCTGCCCATGGCAGGGGTGGAATGAGATGGGATTTAAGATCCCTTCCAACCCAAACCATTTGAATATTGTACGGCCTGAATGCACCCTCTGCCTTTCAAAGGGCTGGGCCGCCCCTGCTGCAGCAGTGGCCACCCTTGGCATTGGCCACCACCTTGGGGACCTTGTGGCACCACCCTTGCTGCAGCTCCTCCCCTAGAAATGCAACCTTCAAGCACCTGACTTGGTATTTCCAAAAAACAGAATTTTCCCAGAAACTGGGCTTTTCTCCTCAAAGCCAAGAGCAAAGAACCCCCATCTTGTGAGGGTGAGAGCACACATCCAAAACCAAACCAGCCCAAACCCAAAGCTTTGCAGCTGCACTGATTGCAGGTGGGGGCCTGCTGACCCCAGCAGACCCCTGAGCTTTGCAGGGATGTGGCTGGGGAGCCCCTCAGGGCCTGGCCTGGCTCCATCCCAGGGATCAGTCACCTGGCTGAGGGCACCAGGACTTGGCTCAGGAGACCAGAGGGATGTGGTGTCCATTAAAGGTTTTATTAGCACTGGCTCCTGTGTCTCACCAGTGCCAATGAACCCCTCAGACCACACCACTCACTGCTCTGTAGAGGCCACATCACTCCTCTGTAAAATACTTCATAAAGCAGTTTAAATTTTTTCCCTTGGTCATAAACCCAGGCTGGGTTTAACAGTTGAGAGCTCAGCTGAGCAGAGCTGGCTGGGACAAGGAAGCCACCCTCACCTTTTCACTTGTTCCACAGTCTTAAATATTTTTTCTTATCTGGGTAAGTATGAAATGGAATAAAAGAAAGCAATGTGTAAAATACAGCATCCAAAGCTGTACAATTTCTCCTGAGCCCCATGGTGAACACAGACGCAGGGTTAGGGGCTGGTGTTTTGGAAAGTTTTCACAGAATAAGGCAGAAAGTGCTCTGCAGACTTGGATTTTCAGTTTCTTTTAACTGAAGACTGCAAAGGACAGGTTTGAACACAAGGACAGGTGGAAAGGAAGACTCAGCTCCAGCAGTGATGGGAACTGTTTTCAAAACAAAGAATCACACCAAAACATTCCCCAAACCCAGCCCAGTGCTGGGAGCACATGGTCCAGCTGACTGCTCCAGGCTTTCCTCAGTGCCCACTGAATTTATGGAGATTCTGGGCATGAGGAGCCCAAAACCCAGCATAAGGTCAGTCAGAGCAAACCTGGCTTGTTCTTGGGGGACGAGGAATGAATTGACATTAGCACAAAATATGTTCACTTCAGCTCAAACCTCAGCCAGGATGATGTGGGAAAAGGTGAACATTTGGTCACTCCTCAGTCTCTAGGAAAGAGGAAGCTGCACAGGGCTGGCAGTGAAGATGAATCCTTTCCAAAGATTCAGTTTTAAAACACTTCCTTTTTGTAACCTTGAACTTCCACTCCTAGGGTGTTGTTTTAATTCTTCTTTTTATTTTTTTTTCCCTTTGTCCCTTCAGGAGTTGACACAGTTGAGAGAGCAGAGAAATTAAACTGTGCAGAATTGCTTCCTGAATTGATAGACTTGGATTCTCATTCATGCAGAGACTTAAAAAAAAAAAGTTTAAAAAATCACTGGGATCTCTCTTTGCTCAGAAATCTGTATTCCATTAACTCTGACATAAGGCACAAAGTAAACCAGGAGAAAGAGAAACTCACCCCAGTGGGTGGCTGGAAAACAGAGGCAGAGCCCATTAGCATTCTCTGTGTGTGCAGGGAACAGAGGGCTTGGGCACACAAAAAGTGATCCTGATGGAAGGAACAGCTAATCCCTCCTTGTAGCAGCAGTGAAAGCCTATGGCCAAGAGAGTCTGCATGGATTTGGTAGCAGAGATAAGAGGGAGCCAAATTCCAGTGAGCATCCCCTTTCTGCAGCTGATGAGCAGCTCCACTCCAAGCTGGAGAACACACACCCCAAAATCCTCTGGGTGGAGATCACCCTGAGAGCAGCCTGAGCACAGACACCTGGGACAGAGCTGGGGAGCAGCAAAGGCACAATAACCCCATTCTCAGGGACTAAAGTTTAGCTCTGTCCTTCAGGGGGCAGACACAGGAGGAAAGTGGAGCTGGGTCCATCCCTGCCTGGTGGAGAATTGGCTCCTGAGCTCCTCAGGGAGCTGGAGAGCCCAGGAGGGGCTGCAGGAGCACCCCAGGAACCTTCCAGCAAACCCTGCTCCACCCTAAATCCCAGCAACTCTGGCCCCAGGAGCTGCCTGTGCTGGATTCTAGTGGTCAATAATTTTAAAGCTAAGGATTTAAAGGTACCAGCTTGCAGATGAGCTGTTCATATACATTAATTTTCCAGAGAAGCTGTGGCTGGATGCCTGGAAGTGTCCAAGGTTGGATGGAGCTTGGAGCAACTTGGGATAGGGGAAGGTGTCCCTGCCATGTCAGGGAGTGGGATGGGCTGAGCTTTAAGGTCCTTCCACCCCAAACCGCTCTGTGATTAATAAAAATAATTTTGGACATCTCTGTCAAACTGGGATGAAACCCAGAAAACCCATTCAGATGTGTGTCCATACAGGTAGAGACTTAACACATCAGCCTGTTTCCTCAAAACATTTGCCTGCAAAAGATCCTTTAAAAAGAAACATTTCCCCAGGCCCTACAGAGCACAATCCCTTCATGCACAGCACATCAGGCCTGGGGCACTTCAAGGGAATTCTGCACAGGGCTGAATTTCACCAGGAGACAAAGGAGGGAGAAATACTCCAAATCCCAGAAAGGCTCCCTCAGCCCAGCAGCCCTTGTGGGAACCCTGTCAGAGCCCAGCCAAAAAGTAAAACCCTCACAGAAGCCAAATGGCAGAGTTTGAATGGTCCACACAGGCAGAGGTGATTATGTGATGCAGGCATGGATCCTTCCAGCTGGAGGTATTTTAAACACCCAGGAAATAATGTCAGAATCATAGGACTGCAATCTTTAAATTATATTCAAAAAAGATGCTCAAAGCATATATCATTGAATTATGAGCAGCTTTGGCAGCTTTATTGATGATGTTGAATCTGGTTGACAGATGCATTTACACTGCATAAGCATTCGAGATGCAAGAGTAATTGCTTATTAGTCTTGTTGTGAGGCAAAACACCAGATTGAAATAAATAGGAGCTCATGAACACAATTTTGCTGCCTCTTTGATTATTTTTTCAAGCTAACCATCTGCTAAGCATCTGGGATTCTTAGAATCCAAGATCCATAGCCCCCACACAGGTGGGAATTAAAAAATACAAATAGAGGGAGCTTAAGAACCTAAACAAACTATAAGATGAAATTGTCCAAAATGACTGGGGAGGTTCTTTCACAGCTTGAATACAAATGTGGGGAGTTTGGTTCTTGCAGGATACATGGAGCAGATGCTGCACTGGTGCCCTTCAGCTCAGGCCAGGGCCAGAAAATGCTCTGTAGTGACCCCAGGGAGGGGTGTAGGGACCCCAGAGACCAACTCAGCAGGACACTCAGCACAGGGGTCTTCTCCACACATGAGACACAGTGGGACAATCCCAAAGTTCCCTTGAGATCTCCAGGAAAAATTCCAGGACTCACTGGGGCTACTTGCAAGACTTTTGGTGACATTGTAAGACTTCGATTGCTTTCTCTGTTTCTTGCAACAGGGTTTTTAAACTTTCATCAAGATATAAAGAAAACATAAATGAGGGAAGAGAGAAAACACAAACACAGGAATGAGGAAAGAAACAACATACGAAAGAAGGGGAAAAACCCTAAAAATAAAGAAAAGTGCTGCCAGTGAGGGAGAGGCTGCTGAATCCCCTCAGCACTTTGCTCCAGTGGTTCCTTTCCTCTGCCCAGCAGTGCTGGGTGCCCACACACCATCCATGGGGACAGATCCAGCCCTTTCCACCCTCTGCCCACCCCTGATCTCACGGATTCCCCATTTGTGTCCCCCTGGGGTCGGTGTCAGCTCTGCCACCAGCAGAGGACAAGGACAAATCTCCACGAGGACAAAGCCAGGAGCCAGAATGAAGTTTGCTGCAGGGTTTATTGGAGCCTGTGGGATGGCAGCTTTGATAAGAACATAAAATTGATATTTGAATTTTCCCCAGCTGCCAATGCACTTGGTGCTGAGAACATGAGTTAATAAAAACAGCCAGTTAAATAACTGTCAAACTCAGGCAAATACCCATAAAGCAAATGTTCTTTTAAAAAACCAAATTAGACATGCATTTTCCTCCATGAAAAAGGGCAATTAGAGAAGCTTTATAACTAATATTTGGTTTTGGTTCTAAAATATTAAGGATCTTTCCTAAACACAGCATAGTGAAGGGTTTCAATTAATCTCCTTTGAACACACACATCCAGGTGGTTAAAAAGGAAAAAAGGAAGAAAGAATGATTTGTGCATCAAGATCTGTCATCTCCAAAAAGCTGTAAACAGAATCTTAGAGAGCAGAGTTTGTGTGACAAATTTGAGATTAGGCGGATTCTGATCTAAAAATTAACTTGCTTATCAGAGAAATAATATTAGAGTAAAATAAATTAGAATCTCTACTGAAGACTCTAAAAGTAATTTTTAAAATTAATTAGAATCAAAAAGATGGATCTCAAAGGATAGGACAACTCTAATTTAGACAGACGGTAATTAATTCCTTATTTCAAAAATTCATTAACAGGCTGTAAGAGCCAATCATTCCTTTGCTGGAGTTAAGCCCCAGAGGGAAAGATTCATCTGGAAAGGGGCTGTGGGAAGTCCCCTGCTGCTGGAGGGCAGGGCAGCCTCTCTGGCAGCAGCTGGGGCTGAGCAGGGTCACTGGGGTTTGTTTGGGGTGGAAGGTTTGGTCCCACAGCTGCTCACACTTCAAGCACGGAGGCTCAGCTGAACCACGGCCCTCACAAGGATTTGTGGATAGGGAAAACAAATAAACCACTAAATATTGCTCTGATTTGCCATTAAAGATGATATGATGTGCTCCACACTCCCTGTCTGGGTTGGGGCAGCAGTTCCCACACCTCCGCCTCCACCAAGCCCCTGGCAGACCCACCACAGTCCTCAGACCCCGGTGTGGGGACAAAACCCTGAAGTTCTGGGGAATTTCACCTCAAAACTCTGTCATGCAACAGCAGGGAGGTGATCTCAGAGCAGACATGTCCCCCCTTTTCCTCTGCTCCCTCCTCTGTCCCAAGAACCTCTCCCACAGCCCCAAATCCCAACACCCCCAACCCTTCCCAGGGCAACATCCACAAGGAAAACAACTCATGTGGGTTTGCAGCCCTAAATCCCAGCACCCTCACCCCTTCCCAGGACAACATCCACAAGGAAAACACCTCTGTGTGAGCTTGCCCTGGCCCTGGGGACGTGCCTGGTGCGCTGCCATCCCTCAGAGCACTGCCAGTGCCACTCCACAGCCCTGGAGAGGCCTGGCCAGCCCTGGCAGCGCCAGCCCAGCCTGGCAGCTGCATCCCACTGATAACTGGGATAAGCTTGGAGCTGATCCTCGGAGCTGGAGGGCTTGGCAAGGGGAGGATAAGCCATGGGAATCTGCACCCAGCTGGAGGGGAGCCCAAAATGAAATCCTTCTCTGAGCAGAGCTGGGCTCTGGCTCTGGATGCCAGGAGCGTCCTGCGGCCTTCCCATCTGCAGCCCAGCCCCAGGGCTGAGAGAGGTGGGAGGGAAGGAGCCAGGAAAATGGATTTATTCCTTTGGACTCAGCTCTGCCACATGCCTGGTGGCTCTGGTGGTCCTGGGCTGGGCTGGTTTCTTGGCCTGTGACCATTTCCCCCAGGAGGAACCCTGGTGACCGTGCAGGGATTGACAGACGGCTCCCAGCTCTTCCTCCAGGAGGAAGGAGGCAGGAATACAACAGGATTAGCTCCTGCTGGCCCCAAACCAACCTCCCTCCAAGGGGAGAGCAGCTTCCAGAGGGGCAGACAGGTCACCTGGCAGCAGGATTCACCATCTGGGACCAGGGAGGAGCCACACAGCCGGACATGGCAAAATCAGTTTAGCACCAGGTCCTGCTCACAATTGCTGAACATTTTGCCCACAATTCTCTCCTTGAGGACATGTTCACTCCCCCCCACCACAGTTCTTTTAAGCCCGGTTTTATTTCACATAAACTGAGGTAAATGTCTGCAGTTTCTTTTTGCCTAAGTCACAAGTCAGCCCAAACATAATTTGTTGGAGAAGGGAGTTGCTCCGGGTTGCAGAGCACTCAGTTCCAAGCCCCAGGGGCTCCAGAAAACAAAGACAATTAGTTGCTACTTCTGAAAAATTAATTTAAGTGACAGACTGTGAAGCTGCCAAAAACTAACAAGCATGTGAAAACTGACTTTAAAAAAAAATTACAGCAGTCTGTCTGTTTTTCTTTTTTTTTTCTCAGGAAGAGCCATTGCTCCCTTGAAAGTCATTGCTCAAAGCAAAAAAAAAAAAAAACAAACCAAAAAAAACCCCAAAAACCAAACCCCTAAACTACCCATTAAGAAAAGGAAAGTCAAGAAAAGATCTCTTTTCTCCCACATTTTGTCTCTGAAGTTTCCTGGGATGTTTTATCTGGAGACAGGCACACTGGCACAGACTGGTGAGGGTGTAAAATTTAAACAAAGCATGAAAATGGGAAGGTTTTGGGGACAGGTGGGATGCTCCCATTTGCACAGCACTAGGTCTTTGGAGCAAGGTCTGTGTGCTGGTAGAGAACTTATTTTCCTTTCCAGTGGCATTACCATGTAAAAAAACTCACATTATCTTCCTGACAAGCTTTGCATTTGTAGCTGCAGCAAGCCAGAGCTGTAGGAGCTGCACTGATGCAGCCATGGACCTGCTCATGGTGAAGCCCCTCTGCAGGAATGAGGAAAAGAAACAACAATAGGAAAGAGGGAAAAAAATTAAAAAAGAAAGAAGAATTCTGCCAGTGAGGGAGAGGATGCTGTATCCCCTCAGCATTTTGCTCCAGTGGTTCCTTCCTTTGCCCAGGAGTGCTGGGTGCCCATACATCCTCCATGGGGACAGATCCAGCCCTTTCCACCCTCTGCTCCTCACAGATTCCCCATTTTGTGTCCCCATGGGGTTGATGTCAGCCCATGCTGGCCCCAGGGTCGTATCTTGGCACCTCAAAAACCCCGCTACTGCTTCCATCACCTGGGTCCTTCCCAGTTCCCAGGGGGCAGGAGACCCCCAGAACATGCTCCAGCTGGCAGAGGTGGCTGGAACAGCAGCTGTGACCCCAGGGGAGGTTTCCAAAATAATGGAGAGAGGAGTTGGGTTCTGCTGTGGTTCAGGTGCCAGAGACACTCAGGGCATGGTGTGACACTGACAGTGCAGGGGCTGGCTGGGGAGTCACCCCTCCACCATGGCAGCTGCAGCAGAGCCATTCACATCCAAAACACACCTGCATCTGTCAGACAACGGGCTTTAAACAAGATCTGTGCCACAGATTTGAGTTTAGATTTAGCTTTGAACCTCTCCTGATGCCCACCCAGCCTCTGTGGCACCTCAGTACCCAATGCACTGAGCAGGGCTGGGGCTGCCATGGCACTTTCCTCCTCCTCCTCCTCCTCCTCCCACCAGCTTATTCACTCCATTTTCTCCCTAAGAAGCCCTTGAAGGTGTTGCTGTGGGCAGCTGGCTCCACAGCCCAGTGAGCCCCACACTGCCTGGTGCCACCCTGTCTCATTCACTGACTGTGACAAATGCCTTGTTTGGTTTCTGTCATTATAACCCAAGGATATTAAATTTACATCAACCTGACAAAGAGAGCAGGGCTGAGGACATGAAGTGCTGCCTCCAGAGAGAGGAGAGAGGACAGGCATCCCTTAAAATGCACAATGTGGGTTCTGCTTCTCCTCTTCACCATCTCCCTGGCTGAGCAGAGTTTGGATTTTCCAGGAGAGTACACCTGGAGAGTGGACAGAGGTGGCAGAAGAGATGGTGCTAGGGTGCCTCTCTCTCTCTCAAGTACCTTTCAAGCCTGCAAGCCCCAAAGCCCAGGGCACCATCCCCTGGCAGGCTCCATGCCACATCCCTGGTGACCAAAGGCACAGCTGGACTCTGCCCTTCATTTCCTTTCCTGTCCCTGTCACTCACAGTCCAGTTCCCCATCTGGGGCAAACCTCAGTCTGAGCACCAGGAGCTGCAGGGGTTGGTCCCTGCCCACCATGGCCAGTCCAGCACCCCCTGCTCCCCTCAGCAACCCCCAGGTGCCTGCTCAGCTGCCTTCTAATCCTCAGGAGGCCTCTCCATCCCTGCATTGCCACCAAAAAGCAGTTCCACTGCAATGTAAGCTCATTATCTCACCAAAGGGCGTGCTCAGTGTCTCTTATCCCATTACCAAACAGGAAGAACTTCCATTCTTTTCACCTACCAGAAAGAAATTTTTGTGTGCGTGTGTGTGTATTTACAGCTTTGTTACCCAAATACCTCCCTCCCACCCACATTTCCCTGATTGTTGATAAACATGAAAATCCATTCCCCTCCTAGCAAGGGGAACAGGGAATCTTTTATCCTCCCCTGATAAACAGCAATAAGCTTCTTATCCTCTTACCAAAAACCGAGAGCGTTGCAAATCCTGTATCAGGCACACTAGGGTTAGGGTTGTTTGCATTACGTGGAGGAATTTTGTAAAGTGGCAAATAAAAGGCATATCATTTTGTTCTTTTATCTGAAGCCTCCTTCTAGGAGGGAAGGCAGAGCTGTTTAGAAGTACATTTAATTGGGTATTATTCAGTATCAGGTTGAGGCAAGTTCTCCTGTCTCCCACAAAGAACTTCTGCACTAATTTGTTCCTACTCGTGGATGAAAGGTCATTGTGCTGACTAGGAAGTTAAGTAAACAAAATTAGCATCTGATTTAAGAGACTTCTTATTCCCTCTGGTGTAAATTAGTGTAAAAATTAGCAAGACTTTCCGTTGCTTCTGTTTTCTGCATTTGAAATGCATCAGCTGCCTGAATTTAATGGTGTGGAGGCTTATTATTTCTTTATCTATGGAAGTGCATACAGATGGGTGGGGAGATGGAAGGGGCCATCAGCTTCAGCATCAAAGTCGTTCAAGGTCAGTAAAAGTGACACAGAAGAGCTCCCAGCAGCTCTGACACCTGGACACTGAAGGAGCCACAAGAACTCACAGATGGGGAAAGATTTTAGAGAGGCAAAGTGGGCTTTAGCTGTGAAATTCAGCACCACACAAAAACCACCACCACTACAGAGGACACAGGGAGCTTCAAGCAAAGGTTTGATTTTTTAAAAATTGAAATAAAAAAATAGCCTCTCAAGTGTTCTTTCAAATCTGAGTTTTCTAGAGATCAGAAAAAAACCCAGGCACTGCTTGGGATAAGAGTAAAAAATCCCAGCAAATGTTCCAGAAGCTGATTCCTGATGAGTTGCTCATTAAAAACCTTTAAACTTCATCCAAAACATCTATTCTTGATTATTGCTGCCTATTCTAACAAGTAACCTGATGGCACTGCACTCCTGAAAACACACAGGGACAAAAGGATGTAAAAGGTAAGAAACACATTGGAAAAAGGCAAAAAACATGTTGGAAAATAACCTTATAGAAGGAAGGTGATGGAGGAATATTTTTCTATCTTGCTGGGCAAAATGGTCCTCCAGAGGAGGAGTTGGACTGGCACAAAGGGAGCACCTGAGCCGTGGTATCTTCCAACATAAGAGTGGGAGAGACTTTTCCAATCACCACTTCTGTGGTGTAAAGACTATTCCCAGTGTGCCACAGATTGCATGGCAGCTGCAGCTGGGAGGGATGAAGGCATTGTTGAATTGGAAGGTCACAAAGAAAGCCCAGGAGGGAGATTTTTGGGAGTTTCTTTGACAGAAATCTTCAGCTATTCTGTAAAAGGGGGAGCTGGAAATGTGGGGTCCCACAGATACAGAACATCTCTCCTAAGATGTTCTTGCTTGGAAACGAACTGGAGAAAAAACCAAACCAAACCAACCTCCCCAAAACAGGATTTGCTTCAGATATTGGCCAGAGATGCTGGAAATTTTGTATTTTTTTCCTACCAGCACCTGATGCTCTGCAGAGACCCACTGGAGTCCCATTGCACTGACCCCAGAGAAAGGTGCCTGCTGCAGCCCAGGCAAGGAATGATGCTCTGACCCCACCATGAGCCTCCCCAGGGACAAACATTATGCAAAGGGGGCAAAACCAGCTCTCCCAGAGAGCCTCTTGAGCTGAGGGTTACACTGGTCTCTGGTGAGGTCCCACCATTGCATTTTAATCTTACACGCTGTAAATTTGCCTGTGGATTTTTTCCACTGTGCAGATCAAACATATTTCCACTTTAATTGGTAAAACTCACATCCCCGGACCCCAAAGAGAGGTGCAGCATTTGCAACCATGCTCATCATTTTGAGTCTGCAATTGCTTGTTAAACCAAAAAGATGTGGAACTGAGAGCAATATGTTAAACTTAATAACATGAATATTAATTCCCTGAAGAGTTATGGAATATATCCATCTATCTCACCAGCTCAGGAAAGGTAACACTCCTCCAGCCCCATAAGAGAAAGGCAGGCACTGAAGTAAAAGTTTGCATTTCTCACTAATTCAGCTTAAAACATGAGCAGGAATGTTGGTTTTCTGGTTGAAAGAGCAGATATTACACTGACCACGGAGGGCTGGCTCCAGCAGAGCTTTGGGACCTCCCAGCTGTGGCTGGGCACAGCAGGAAAGGGGCACTGATGCCTCACTAAAGAGGGCAGTTCAGAGACAGCCCCTCTGCTGGAATCCCCCCTGTCAGGAGCCACACACCTACACCCAGGCCTGAGTGCCCAGACCTGCCCCGAGTGTCATCAGCTCCTTCCCTGCACAACCAGTTCTTCCAGCAGAACTCCACCATGAACTTTTCCCTTTGATTAAAGAGGCAACACTTACTGGGAACATCAATTTTGCCCAGTCTTGTTATCCATGTATAAAAATGCCAGCTTCCTCAGAGACTGAAATGAATAAACTCCCCAGGCCACGGGGTTCAGACACCTCTAGATGCAGCTGAGAGCTGAGCAGGGGTTTCAGGAAATAACCTTAAGGAAGTGGGATCTGCAGTCCACACAAAACATCCCTGAGGGGTGTGTTCCTACCTTGGACCCTACATCGACAGGCATCAATCAAATAATTTCAGGCACTGAAATATTAGAGAAACCCTCAAATTTGTGTTCTCTCATGGGGAGAACAGTAACCTTGCAGCTGGGATATTTTCTCCTGTTGCCCAGCTCATGTTTGGATCTATCAGCCCTCTCTGTTGGGTCTGGCCTTGATGCCATTCTGAGCCAGGATTTGGTGCTGTAGCTTTTTTCCTCTGCATTTTATTGTTCCTTGCAGTTCTTCAGCCAAAAGCAGTGCTAGAGAGGAGGACAAAAGTTCACAGCCTGCCACCAAAGGCACCTCTTGCCAGAAGGTCAGCAGCCCTTGCTGGGCAGGGACAGTTTGTGCCTGCTGTGGCCACAGTGCTTCCAAAAACAGTGAGGAAAACCACAGTGACAGAGATGAGCAGCAGAGCCATTAAGCATATGCTGGGCTGGAGCTCATAAACACATAAACAACAACAATTCTGGTTAACCACAGGCAGAACTTCCGACGAGCCGCAGGTACCAGGCACAAATTGACAATAATGAGGTTTAATGGGGGTGGTTTACAGTCTCCCTGGTTTGCATGTTTTATTGTTTCCTGCAGAATTAGCCAGTAAAATAAAGTCTCTCTGCTCTTGCAAATCTGTTGGGGTAGGAAAGTCCCAGATGTTGGAGGAGTCATCATCAATACAGATCCCCAGGGACTGGGACTTTTGTTTTTTCTGTTATAGCACTGAGGCCTCAGGCAAAGGGTGAAAAGCACAAGTAACAAGGAGGAAATTTGGATCCAGCCCAGCTAACAAAAGTTCTCAAGTCTGAGGAAATAAAGTTCATCCCTGGATGTGTTTAAGAAAGGACTGGATGTGGCTCTGGGTGCCATGGTTTAGTTGGGGTGTTGGGGCTGGACTGGACTTGATGATCCTGAAGGTCTCTTCCAGCCTGGTGATTCTGTGAATTCTGTGAAAGTCAAACTTTGGTTTCCATTCAGATGGAAAGACCTTTGCACTGGAAAAATACAGGAGGTTCCGTGCAGAGGGATGTGTGAAACACAGTGACTGTATTTTCAGCACAGAACTTGGAGCTTTGATTGCATTAGAAATGGAAACAAACAGAGCTCATTTGGAGGAAAACATGGCAACTTCCAGCTCGAGCTCCTGCAGGGGCACAGGCAGCCCTCAGAGGCACCACTCTTCCTGTGGCACAGGGAGCTGGGAACTTCTCGGGATGGAAGCTTAAGGGAGCACACCATGGAGGTAGGAGTCAATGCCACAGACAACCATCAGTGCCATTTGTGCAGCACCAGGGGTTTGGGTTCTACTCCTCAAACTGCAGCAGAGACTCTGACCAGAGAACAGGGCAGAACACACACAAACCTCAAAATGCAGAGGTGAGAACAGTAGGGAGGAGAAGAAGATGGAGGAGCTGAGGAGGATGGAGGAGAACCTGAGGAGATTTCCAGCTGAGTGCCTCTTTTATCAGAGTCGGGCAGTTTTACTGCCTGTGAGTGCCCCTGGAAACAGAAAGAAATGATACCACAACTTACCTGGTTCCATGAACCAAGGCCAGGTTTCAGGCAGGTCCTTGCCCCAATAACCATTAAGTGGAGGAGAGCACCAAGGAGCCCCTCTCCCACAGCTAAATAACCTTCTCCCCACCTCCCCCTCCAACTGCTCTGCCCTTTGCTGCCTGATTGCCCCCAGGAACCTCACACAGCACCGTGTGGGGAACTAATTACATCCTCCTAAAGACTGCTGATTAACATTTCCATCACATGCTAACGAGACACTTCCTGGCTTCAATCTGCTTTCCTTCATTATGGCTTTCTAGAGACAAACTTTATACGTTTATGAGAGCATTAAATGCACAATGGTCTGACTACAATTTATTGCTGTCCTGGCTCTGGGGTGTTTGTGTAAAGACTGAGTATATTACAGCATGAAATCTGCAATGGGATCCTTAGAGCACACAGCTGTTCCTTGGGTCACTTTGGAGGTTGCCATCACTGAAAAAACAAAAAGCAACCAAGCCCAGAGGTGTGGAATGATGCACCTGAGAAAATGGAGGGGAATGCCCACCTCAAAAAACAGCAATGATGAAAAATACCTTTAGGTCACCTACCAAAAGCACAGGGTAATCCAAATACTAATTGTACCTCCAATAGAAAGAGTTTGTTGAGGCAAAAAAAAAAATAGAATTGTCATTTTGGGCAACAGTTAACAATGAGAGACAAAAATAATAAGCAAAGATGATGGAGTAAAACTTCTAAAGATCAGAATGAAGGTGGACACCTGGAATATTTCTTGCATTTAATGCAGAGAAAGGTTCCAAAGTTTGAATAAAATGACTCACCCTGCAAAAAGGGCTTTGCAACCACTGCAATGTTTAGAAGCCCTCACACATACATTCAGCAGCCCAAGCCTCACTCCAATACATAATACAATAAATACACAGGAAGCTTATTGTAATAAACACAACACCACCACAAATGAAATTGTAATTAGAAGCATAATTCAGGCAGATTTTAGTTAATACCTGTTTGCTAGGAGGTGCTAATCTACCAGATAAATGTCCAGAGTGTACAAACTGTGCCTCTGTGCTTCCAGCTCCCCTCTGCCAAAACCTGCTCACCCCCTAATTGGAATTTTAAAAATTGCCCCATATTTTGGAGTGTGTTGGCAGCTTTTGGAAACTAAATGTGGCCAAGTTGAACCGTTCAGCACCTGACTTGTGAGAGCTGCTGTGAGTGAAGCAATCCATCCAGCCTGCCCTGCTCCAGCCAGGCTGGGATCCCTCACACCACAACTCCAGGATAAAAGATGCTGACACTCCTGTATCACCTTTTCCTCCTGTTCCCCAGCGTGTGCCCTCTCCCAGGCAGCTTCCTGCAAGCCCAAGGAGCTGGGGAAGGTGCAGGGTGACCTGCAGGGCCCAGGGCAGTGTGGCATTAACCTGGCACTGATCCTCTGTGGGGTGGAGCAGGGGCTCCTCTGCCTATTCCTGTGCCAGAGCTGCACCTCTGCTGGGGCTCTGAGGGGCTCAGCTTCATGGCTGAGCTCTGCAGTGAGCCTGGGAACTCGGTACACATCTGGAGCAAGAGGCACTAGAGGGGAAAACTTTATTCAGAGCAGAGTGGAGCCCAGAGGTCCCAGTGTGTCACAGACATCTTTTATGAAAAATCCTTTCCTTAGGACTTTTTGTCCTGAGAAGCTGAGAGGCCTCAGGAACAAAATGTAACCAATGGTTATCTGCTGCTGTGGAATGCAACAGGTGCATCTGGGATTGGTCTCATGTGGTTGTTTCTAATTAATGGCCAATCACAGCCCAGCTGGCTCAGACTCTGTCCGAGACACAAGCTTTTGTTATTCATTCTTTCTTTTGCTGTTCTTAGCCAGCCTTCTGATGAAATCCTTTCTTCTCTTCTTTTAGTATAGTTTTAATATAATATATATCATAAAATAATAAATCAGCCTTCTGGAACATGGAGTCAGATCCTGGTCTCTTCCCTCATCCTCAGACCCTGTGAACACGGTCACAGCAGTGGAGGGAGATGTGTCTGCTCTGCCCACACCCAACAGGCCAGGCAAGGCAGGGGGCAAGGACATCCCTGTGCCTCCACGTGCAGAAAGGGAAGTGAATCAAGCCTACAAGTCTCACTCAGAGGCACAGATAGCCAGCCCATGGCAGGCAGGGGTGCAGCTCTTCAAAGCTCCACAACAGGAATCACACCTACAAATTATTCAAGTTCTCAGTGAGGCACTGCTGAGCCAGCAACAATGAGCTGCAGCCTTTGCCCAGGACTTGACCCTTGTTCTCCAGAGGAAAGATTAAAATGAGTAACCAAAACCCCACTTTTCTGTCTCCTTTGCATGTGGCTGCGGTGGCCCTGGAGCCCTGCCCTGTCTGGGAGGGAGCACCCAGGGGTGCTGAGGGGGCCAGAGGAAGGCTGTGCTGGCAGAGGTGCATTCTACCCAGTGGGAAGAGAAAAGGAGACCCCAGGAGAGCTTGCCAAAGCTCCTGGACAATGCAGACCCTGTGAAAAAGTCCATCAGCCCTATCTTGCACTCTCAAGACCTGGAAATGCCCAAATCTCTCAGGCTGGAGGTGGAGCAAGCTGGGCTGCAGGGAAGTCTCCAGATCCATGGGCAAGTGAGCAGCAGCAATTCCCAGCAGCCCTGGAGCTGGGCCCAGGAGCACCTGCCAGCCCTTGATGAAGCTGAAGCACAAACCACCCTAAGTTGTGACAGCCCAGGATTGATCTGGCCCTGGGGAGACACACAGGGGGAAAGTGGAGAGGGTTTGCCTACAGAAACCATAATTCTGCAGCCCCAGGCTGTTCATTTGCTGGGCATTCATTTCTCCCTCCGTCACTGGGGTCATGTGCAACAAGGAATTTTTTCCTGCCAGCCTTTTATTCTAAGCTGCTCATTTTCTCCTCAGAATCCATCTTCTGGCCCAGGACATGCTAACTGTGAGCCTGCATTTCTGATAAAGACCATGAGACATAAATATTTTATGCTGGTAATGAGATATTTAGCATTGATATAGAGCTCAAAGCCCAGTGCAATTCCAGCTTTGTTAATTATAATGAGCTATTGTGGGGCTCGATTTCATCTGCTCCTTGTAAATCTTGCAACGTGCTGGTGGCTCCTTCCCAGGGCAGGAAGGAGCTCAGCATGGGCAGAGTTTAACCAGAAGTTGGGGCCCACCAGAGGAGCAGTTAATGGTGTGTGGGTTGTGAGGTGCTGCTGCCTGCTCCTTCCTGGAGATGCAGAGCTGGTCCTGTGCCTGGAGCCCATGGAAATCCTCTGTTCTGCCCCTTGTGTTCTCAAGCAGGGATGGAAGCTGCCCGCCATGAGGATTGTCTTCTACCCCCTAAATTGTCATGATTAGCAGGACAGCAAACCAAATTTTCTATAATTTCACCTCTGGGAGGGGAGATGGACCTCAGCCATGACTGTTTCAAGTCCTTGGTCCTCCTCAGCTGCCTGCTCTTCAGGTGGTGCTGAAGTGTGGGAGCCTTGTGTCTCCTCCCAGAGCTCTGTCCCCATCTCCTGCCCTGCTGGAGCACCTGGAGTTGGGAGATATCAGTGTCAGGAACTGCACCAGGTTAAAAATGATGCACTGGGAACTGCCCTGTGGGAATGGCACAGTTCTGCCTTTATTTAGAATTAGTGGATCCTTCAAAAAAGTAGCTTAACGTTTTGTCAGATGCTGAGCATAAATCTGGATAATAATTCACGCTACACTAGGCTCTTTATAACAGTAGTTTGCTAAAACAAATTGAATTCAAACCTATATTAATTTACTAACTTAATGCTTGACATATCTGTGAATAATTTTTCATAGCCTAAAGAAATTCTAGGCACAGGCTTAGTTGGAAAAGGGCAATGAGATCTAAAACTAATGTACATTAAAGCATAACTGGTATTCTAAGAGCATTTTTTATATGCAGCAAAAACTGCTTTAAGCTTTTTTTTGTTTTGTTTTTGGTTTTTTTTTTTTTTTTTTTTTTTTTTTTTTGAGAGAGATGATTGTGTAAGGTCTGAAAGAAGTTTAGATCTGAAAATCCTGGGGTAGGATGAAAAATCAGAGCTTCTTCTATTTCAAACTGAAGTTGTGTGAATTTGGGAGGAGGGAAAGACCCAAGCAATTTGGCACTTGGGAGATGCAGTGTTATTAATGGAACAACTTAAAGAGAAATTTTGCCTGTTTCTTCTCAAATTGTTGCTGGGAGTGGAGGGAATGAAACTTCTTTGCTTTTGAAGATGTGTTGAAACATCTCCACTGTCTTCCCACCTCTGCCTCAGTTGAAAACATGACTTAAAATAAAAAATTTCACTTTTATGCATTACATCCCAAACGAGAAACCATTCCAATTTCATTTTATTTTGAGGGTAATGGGGGAAAAAACTGCCAAGTTTTGTTAAAGTGGGGGCTCATTTCTGCACTGCTTGCCCACAAAGCCCATGGATTTGTATTTCAGGGAGCACAAGCCCTCCTGGCACACCCATCCCAAGGCTGCCTTACATTTCACCTCTGTGTCATCCCCTCCGATGCACATTAATATTAATTCCTTCTCCTCCCTGTGAAAAGTGCATATTATATGGCTCTATGCAGATATTTACTATATGTAAATGTAGTAAATTATAGTACTATTAACATTTTAATAGTATGGTAAGTGTAGTTTTGTAGTTAAAAGGTAACTTTTGTAGTTAAAATAGGAACTATGCATGTGGGATATTTTTTTAAGAAAGGAATGAGGTACTCACACCAGATAGCAGCCACAGGACACCTGAATCTTTCAGAGAAAGAGAATTTATTGCTCCATTATCAGCACAAATGAACTTCTTCCTGCCTCACTCAGCCCTGCAGAGCCGTCAGGATTCAGAGGAAGAAGCTGACTCTGACCACACAGAATCCTGTGTTTGAATGGAATTTATGCATCCTGGATGAGATGTATGAATATTCAACAGGCTGTTGCTTTTAAGGGTTAATCCTCTGTTAACGTGGGTCCATTTTTTGGTCTTATGCTGCCCAGAAGAAGGGACCTGGACTGTCCATAACTCTTTGTTTTTATTACCTCATTTTGTCCTAATTCAAATTGTCCAAAATTTTTATTACCCTAATTATATTGCTATTTTTATAACCATTTTATTACTGTTAAACTTTTCAAATTTTAAAAATAAGTGATTGGCGTTTTTCACATCCCCCATCCCAAGGATGATTTACTTACAGAGGATTTACTGTGACACTTCAGCTGAAGGCAATGCTTATAAGCCCCACTCCTGCTGTACGAGAATTAATTTTTAGCATTCTTAATTTATTACCAATTAATTTATTCTAAATTATAGCAGAGACAACCTGCTGTAGATAACTGTTTCTTTCTAATGCCCTCCTAGAAAATCTTTCAATAATGAGCCCATTAATTTGATGGTGGCAGGGGCAAATCATGCAGAGAGGACCCTTCAGTTGCAATCTGTGTGTCCCACCCTGTATTCTTGAGAACATGGCAAGAAGAAAGCTGGGTTTGTTTGCAATAAATGCTGGTATAAAATATGCCTGGATATGTATGTATGCAAATAGCCTGATCTAGCATCATTAAACCTCTTAAGGAAATATGAAGTTTTGAAGGCATTTCCCACTTTAGGGCTCAGGCAGTGACTGGAGCATCTGCATTAAATGTTTAATGTTCAGCGGAAGTGCAAATCACTATTTAATTAACTCCTTCCATAAAATATGATAGTTTAGTGAAGTGAACACAGATGAATTATCATTATTCAGGAGGATGCTGAATGTGTTGGTGAATACCAGACTTTGCAGAGCTGACAACAGTGGATCAGGAGGTTTCTGGTATCTAAAACAGAGTGGAGGTTTTTTTCCAAGGGAGCATTTATTATTCATGAAACTGCATTTTTCCACAGCAGCCACTGTTATCAGACTCAGGCATGTGAATGCACAATTAAAAGCAAAATAACTACTGCCAACAGCTGGCAAAAATAGCTTCCTTGAGCAACCATTCATTAGCTTCTGAGCTGGAGCCTCTGCAAAGGCACTGCTTGATGCTAAAAATGCTGTCTTGACAGGGAGATCATTTGGGACCTGTCTCTGTGCCTGTGATGAGGGACCAGCCATCCTCCACTTCCCCCCAAAGGCCACTGTCCCTGCAGGAGGGATCCCATGGAAAAGGCCACCACACAGAAAGCAGAGCAGGATTTCCCCTTGGTGCCTGTAAAACGTTGGGTTCCTGCCCCAGGCAGAGCTGCAGCCGTGGCTCCTCTCTGTAGAATCCATCAGAGGAGCCCAGGGTGTACAAATGGCACCAGGACTGGATTTCCTGGCCCTGCCTGCGTGTTCTGTGTCTCCTGAGAGCTGAGCTGTGCCAGCCTGTGCTGGGGACAGAGATGTGTGCTGTCCCCTGAGCTCTGCAAAGCCCACCTTCCTCTGCTCCAAGAGCCCCTATGCCTCCGTGAGCTCTAAAGCCAAAGGGTGCTCACTGATCCCTTGCTCAGACTCCAATTTTGTGGAATTCTATTCATCCCCCAAGCCATCTGGAAGGGATTAGCCACTTTGAATGGATTAATTTTATCTGACTACTGCCATCCACCACTATGCTGCTCATCCATGCCCCTCTACAGGCCGTGAGACAAGGACAAGTCCACTGAGCAGCCTTATCTCAGACACATCTCCTGGTGAGTCACCCCCTTGGAATACCTCTCCCTCTCTCTGTTGATTACAGATGAACACCAGCTGCTCATTTTATTTGGAACAGTTATTTATATTTTTTTTTTTAAATGCTACTGCTGTACTACACACTGACAAACATCCAGACAGGGCTGTGTCTGGTTTCTGGGGACTGCAGAAGCTTCCCTACAATATGTCAGCTTAAAAGGCAGCACAAACGTGAGCTAGTTCAGAGAGTGTCCCTGTGGAATAATGTTGAAAACAGGGGGGAAAAAAAGCCCTGTGTGAAGATGACTTGAGGCAGCTCTGATTGTTTGAGGAGTAATGAAGAGTAATGGAGCCAAATGTTTCAAAGTTGGAGTTCTCCTATTTTATTTCCAGTCTTCCACTAACAGTGATCCTGCACTTCATCTCTCGGGTTCTGCTCTAACAGTGCCTCTGCTTGCTGAAATTTTGTTTTCCCTTTTGATAGATGTTTCCTTGAAACAGCCCTTCTCAATATAAAAACACATTCCATTTGAGCAGCCACTAAAACTGTCTCCACTCCTGGCTTGAAGACAAACCCCAGCCCCAGCGAGGTGATCCTCTGCTCACAGAGGGGTAAATACATCTGTGTCAAAACCAAATTAATTTAATGTCACTTCAGCAATCATTTAGCTCTGGGTGGCTGTCAGATACCATCTCCTGTGCCTTGAATACTCATGATTAGCTTCTCATTGGTAACCCCCTGACCTGTAACAACCCTGTGCTTTTCCCCCTGTCCTTTGCACCAGCCCTCCCCTCCTCAAGCTCTCAGTGATGCCCACCAAGGAGGGCTCACACACAGCTGACAGGGGTGACAGGCTGAGACCTGGAACTCAGCTTTTGGACCCTTTTTTGATGATTATTTTGATCCTGTGTGCTGCTGACACACTCACATGTGCACACATGTTTATATCCTGCTTTTGGCTGGAGGAGATGTCACCCAGCTGCCCTTTGCCATCATGAGCTGGGTTGCCTAATCTGAAATTAAAAATGGTTCCTACTGAGGAAAGACAGTTAGTTGGCTCACATGGGGGTATAAAATTAATGTTTTTGGTTTTTTTTTTTTTTCAGTTTGTGAACAGGAACAGATGGAAAGAGGGTTCTACGCCCAGAAAATAAAGTGTAACAACAAATGTGTGTTTCAGTGCTTAGAAAGGAGCGTCCAAGAGAACACTGGCTGGAGTTTCTACAGGCACCTGGGCACAGGGACACTCAGCTGCTCTCAGAGGGGATTTACAAGCCCCAGCACACTGAACCAGCTTCCTGCTGCCCGATGAAAACACCAAAACCCAACCAAGTGCAAGTCAGGGATACCCTGTTGTTGTGGTGTTGTTGTGAGGGTCCCAGGACGAGGTGAGAGATGAGAATTGACTCCAAGTTCTCAGAAGGCTGATTTATTATATTATGATATGATATTATATTAAAAGAAAATGATATACTAAAACTGTACTAAAGAAAGAGAAAGGAGACATCAGAAGGCTCAACAAGAATGATAATAAAAACCCGACTGACCAGAGAGTGCAACACAGATGGACTGGGATTGGTCATAAATTAAAAACCATTCACATGGAACCAATCAAAGATGCACCTGTTGGTAAGCAACCTCCAAACCACATTCCAAAACAATCAGATAATTATTATTTACATTTATTTTCTGAGGCTTCTCATCTTGCCAGGAGAAAAATCCTGATGAAGGGATTTTTCATAAAACATCACAGTGACTCCCTGTCCCAGCAATTCCGCAACTGACCACGACCATGACAACAAAGGGTGTGAATTTTCCACAAACACAGAACAGAGCAGTTTTTTCAGCTCTGAAGATGCCAGAAATGCAATCACCTGAGAGGAGCATGAGAGGGTTTATGCAGGTGGTGGTTTATCAATAAATCATCACTTTCATCAACAGCTTTTCATCCCTTGTTCCCATCAGTTCCCATCTCGGAAGGTTCGTTCTGATCAGGGCACACTAATTGCTACCAGAAAGTTCAGTGTTTGAAGATCGTATGATTAGGGAAATGTACAAATTCAATTTCTTTCAACCAGATTCAATTCTAATCTAATCAGAAAGATAGAAAACTCCAGTGTAATAATGACAAAGAAAATTACTTTGTTTCAGGCCATTTAAATGTCCCTTACTGCAAACATTCCAACAGAAGAGCCTGAGTTCAGAATCAGAGATGGGGTATTTGCTTTGAATTCAACAGCAAATGGGCCATTTTCTGTCTAAATTAAGATTCTCCCTTTTTGAGAGAGAGAGGCAGACACCATCTAAGTCAAATGAACATTTGTGACATTTAATAAAGCAATTATATCTAAAGACCAGGGGCTTGAGATAGAATAGACTGGTTAATGCTGTCTGGGAGAAGTCTCTCAATATAGCAGTGATCCTTCTCTGCAGGATCCTGCTGACCTTGGGCAGACCCAAATGGCTGCTGGAGAGCATCTTCTCCCAGTGCTACTGAAGTCAAAGTCAGACCTGGACAAAATCAGGTTATTATGTATTTCTGGGTAGATATTTCCAGACCCTAAAGGACTGGGGAGCC
This sequence comes from Molothrus aeneus, assembly GCF_037042795.1. NCBI lineage: Eukaryota > Metazoa > Chordata > Aves > Passeriformes > Icteridae > Molothrus > Molothrus aeneus. Next base: position 5,118,332 of record NC_089664.1, on the reverse strand, counting down.
TTGTTGGCTCCCAGGCTCTGAAATGCTTCCCAGCATGGCCAGAGAGCCAGGGCAAGGACTGCACCAGCTCTGGTTGCCCTGCTTGGTGCTGACTGTGCCAGAAGGAGTTCTACACCTTGTACTGAGACCAAAGCTGTGCTGGATAACTCAATTCTGGCTGTGAGCACCTCCAGAAGTTTGGAGATGGACATTCAAACCTCACTGAGGTTCTTGGTTGACCATTCTGGAGATCAAAATGGGAGCAGAATGGTTACAAAATGAGCTTTAATTCAGTTCTAGTGCTTTGGTGGGCCTCAATTTGGGCTGGATGGAGCAGCTCAAAGCATTAAAAAATATTTTCCTTTACTTCCTGGCTAATAGGAAGCTTGCTGGATTTATGGGTGACCCTGAGGTTTAATTTCACATTTATCCTGTTGGACTGTGGAGTCCACGCAGGGATGTGTGACCACGAGCACAGACCAACCCCTGGCTGGAGTTGTGCAAACACAAGGAAATGATGTCCTGGTCATTTTAATTCAAAACCTTGGAAAAAAAAGGCTTTTCCTGGGTGTCCTTGTTGGTTGTTTGGTGAGCTGTGGTTCAGTCCTGCCAGTCCCAGCAGCCAGAGGGTTCCATGCTTACCACAAGAGACTGAGGCACCTTCCTAATCCTAAACTCACCCAGTGAGTCTCCAGCTGTGTGAGATTTTTGAGTTTGTGGTGGAGGAGTTAATGCTGCTTCCACACTGAAATTTTCTTCAAAGATAACCTGATTCAGTGCCATGAGAAAGCCCCTTCCAGTCAGAGGGCAATTTAAATCAATAAATATCACCATCATTTAATGACACTGAAAAATCATTTCAGAAGAGAAGGTGAGCCAACACCAGCAGTCTTTTAAATTTAATGGCCTATGAATAAAACCAGATAATCCCTGCATTTGACATAATCATTTCTGTTTGATTCCATTTAATTATTTGTTAATAAACACAGACCTCAGTACTGTAATTTAATACCCTCAAATTATAGGTTAAGGTAGGGGTTACCTCTCTTTTAAGGCATTAAATGATTGGCATTTTGCTTATAGAGGATTTTATTACCCCAATAATACCATTTTCAGGAGAGGTTTTCATCAGCTTCATTTGCATGTTGATTTTTTATAGCAATTATCAGTAAAAGGTCAAATATTTGCTTTATCTATATAATTCAATTTTAGAAATGCCTTTGGGATTCAAATTAACTCCCTTGTAATATCTTCATTGAAAAAGAAGATTAATTATGCTTACAAGAAACCTAATTTGGTTTATCAGACCTTTAATGTTACAGAGATCGTTAATGCATTTAAATTTAGGATTAGTAGAGTGATCTGGTTCCATTATTTTGGTGACTTTAATATTTGTCTTTATTTTTATGCATACAGTTGCTTTTCCCTAAAGTGAAATTATAATGTCTATTATAAAGGAAATAAACATTATATATTGACCTTGGTAATTATGCTTCTGGTTTTTAAGAGTGCATAAAAAGATGTATTTGTGACTCACATATAAATTCAGCGTTCCTGTGTTAAGTAAGTGGAGTCAGGGTGGTAACACCGCCAGCTCCATCTCTGGGGGAGGATTTGGCAGGAGGATTCATGGCCAGAGGAATTCCTGAGCTCCAGCCCCATCCCCTGCACCCCTGCGGGAGCTGCTGCCCACCAGCAGCCTCTGGGAGATCCCAGGATGGTTTGGGTTGGAAGGGACCTTAAGGATCATCCTCATCCCACCCCTGCCATGGCAGGGACACCCTCCCCCATCCCAGGGTGCTCCTAAGCCCATCCAGCCTGGCCTGGGGCACTGCCAGGGACCCAAGTGTCACCGTGATATTTTATGAAAAATCCCTTTGCCAGGATTTCTTCTCGTGGCAGGATGGAAAGCCTCAGCATCTCCATGTTTTGCTGCTCTGGAATGTGATTTGGAGAATTGTTTACCCAGCATGTGAATTGTTTTTACTTAATGACCAAGCCCAGTCCAGCTGTGTTGGGACTCTGGTCAGTCATGAGTTTTTATTATCATTCTTGTCCAGCCTTCTGATGTCTCTTTTCTCTTTCTTTATTTTTTAATAAGCTTTTATTTATTTATAAATAAAGTTTATAAACTTTTTATAGTTCTAGTATATAATTTTCTTTTAATATAATATCATAAAATAATAAATCAGCCTTCTGAGAACTTGGGAGTCAATTCTCATCTCTCACCTCATCCTGGGACCCTCACAACACCACAACATCCAGGGGCAGCCACAGCTTCTCTGGACACCCCGTGCCAGGGCCTTGCCACAGGGAAAAATGATTCCCAAATCTCTAATCTAGACCTTGTCTCAGTTTGAAGCCATTCTCCCTTGTCCTGTCCCTGCACTGACTCTGTTGGGAGCAGAATCAGAGCAGCAGTGAGTGATCTGGAGAATACTGCAGGCCTGGGTTCATCCCACTGCTTAAAAATACCCCAAACCCACCTCATTTCCTCCACTGGGAATGAACCTTTTTTTCTCCCTCCCTCCATAGCCCTGAGCCCAGCCCACCCCCCTGATTTTGTGGGGGGCTGCAGGTGTTCCCTCTGCTGCCTGCACAGGGACAAACTGGGAGTGTTCCAGAGCAGGTGCTGCTGTATAAACCATGCAGGAACAAACTCATATCAGTGCTCTTCCACTTGTCTTCCTTCTGCCTTTGCTATGCCCTGGTTGCTGGTACAGGATGCAATTTTTCATGCCATGCTGATTGCCAGGATTTGGGGTTATTTACGCCGGGCTAATTGCTGTGGTATCACAGTGTTCATGCTAAGATAATCACCATGGTATTGGATTATTCATACTGAGCTCTCTGCTGTGCTGTTGGGTTGTTGCTGTTGAGCTCATTGCTGGGGTATTGTGTTATTCAAGCTGTGGTGTGGGGCTGTTTATCTCATGCTTATCCCTGTGATAGCTGATTAAACTGATTCAACCAGTTGCTCCTTTAGCGGGCGATTCTGCTGTCTGATCTGGTACCAGAGAGGAAAATCAGCCCCTTCTCTGCTCTCCACACCAAGCTCACATTGAGGTTTTCTTTTGGTTGACCTTCCACAAAGCCTCCTGGCTGTGTAAGTCCAGAAGAGAACTCGGATCTGGGGTTTGCAAAGGCAGTGAAGTCGTGTCAGAGCTGCTGAACCATCCCTGTCTCTCTTCAGACACTCCTTGAGTAACCACTGGATTACAAGCCCATTTAGTAAGGGATGACCCTTTGGAGGGCTCTCTGAGTGACCACATTGTTACATCCTGGAGTAAACAGAGACATTTGACGTGGCCATTTTTCTCCTGCAGCTCTGCAAACGCAGCAGTTGGAGGGAACATGGATTTGCTCTTTTGCAAATGGGGGATGCTCTCTTGGAGAGAGATTCTGACTTGTAGGACTGTGACTGGAACCTGCCTGATGCCTTGAGATACCTGCACAGGTAACCCAGCCCAAATCACTGTGGCCACCAAAAGCCACTGAACCCCTCCTGGAAGGCACAGATCTCTCCAGTCCTGCCCTTTCCTTGGCTTGGAAAGCCTCACAGATTAGCCCCAGCTCAATGCCTGACTTTGGGAAGAGATGGATTTCTTCCCTAATGGATGTGCCCAAGGTCACACAACAGGATTCAACCCCTCAGTGTCCCCTCAGCCTCTCACATTCCTGTCCTTTGCTCCAGCATCCCCTGTGACTGCTCATCTCTGCCAGTTACACACAAATAAAAATGCTCAGCTTACTGGCACCTGCCTTTCTTTGTTTCTAGGGTTTATTTTGTGCCTCGGTCCTATCTGTGTTTCAATACTGCAGACTTTAAAGGTGCTTAATACATCACAAAAAATAAATCACTGCAAGAAACAAGCACTGATGTTAGCTTAGGAGAAAATCTTTAAAGGTGTTTTTTGTTTTGCTACCAGAATGCTGCTATGTATTATTCATTACAGCCTCTGAGATTTAATTATTATTAGTGCTACTGATGATTGCTGGAAAAATAAACGGTAGCAGAAGGTGTCCGTCATTGTGTGAAGGGCATCTATATGTTGTAGAACTCACTGTACCCATTTGCATTAATCTCATTAGCTGCTCACAAGGCAGTTCCTCAGCTGGGGAATTGAAGGGAGGGGACACACATGCCCTGCCTGTTCTGCCCTCTGTGCCCAGCTGGGCTCTGGAGCACAGAGCTGAGTTTATCAGCTCCATCCTTGGCTTTGTGCCCATGGTCTCTGTACTGGGGTCCCCTCTGGGGGGCTGCTGGATCATTTTCTGCCCACCCCTCCCAGTGTCACCTGCAGCCCTCGTGACAGGGAGGATGAAGATGTTCTGTAAGGGACAACCCTGAGATCTGCCTGGTGCCTCGAGGCAAATGCAGGAGAGATACTGGAGTGAGTTTGGGAGGAAATCTTGATTCAGCAGGAAGCAATGCCTTTTAGCCTGCCCTGGATAGGGCACATGCCTGGCAGGTGGAGCACTCAAGATTCAGAATGACCCATGTTTTCCTCTCTTTCTTCAATGTACCTCAGCCCAGCCCCGCACAGTGCCACTCCTTATCACACCAGCCACATCAGCAGCATCCTGCAGCCTCTGCTGGCAGCACACAGCACATTGGAGATGCTCCTGCCAGGAGCTCTGGAGGTGAGGGAGGCAGTGGCACACCTTTTGTCCCTCCCTGCTGTGTCACAGCTCTGCACCCACCCCTCTCACTCACCCCAAGCCCTGTAGGAAGCTGGAAGTCTCTCTGCTGGCTCCTAATTTACCCATTGCCTTGGAAATCTCACTAATTGCCTGCTTGATCTTGCATGGCCTCTCTCAGAGGAGCCTGAACTGGGAGTGATCTCTGTGCAAGGGTTTTGACAGAACCCTGCAGACATGTTGCCTTTCCATTTTGGACCTCTGACATCCCTGGCTCCACACTTGGGGCTCTCATTAGAGACCAGACGGAGAGCAAAAGAACCTGAGTGTTTTAGGCTTCAATTCAATCTCTGCCCCTTTGCTCTTGAGTGACCTTGCCAAATCACTGGATCTTTTGAAGATTCAACGTCTCCATCTGCTCTGTTAGGACAGAGGGAGCCAGTTATGTCAGGCTGAGCATAGCAGAAATGTGAGATCTGTTATCTCCTCTTTAATCCCCATTTCTTCTCCCTTCTTAAAAGCATGCCCACGAAGGGAACAAAGTGAAGGCTGGGAGAAGAGCCAGGAGGCTCCCATGGATCAGGAAACGTGTGCCCCAAGATGGACAAGTAGATGGTGATGGGCCCAAGAATGTGCAGTGTCTGATCACAGAGGCTGGACAATGTCCAGGGCAATCCAGAAACCCACAAAGAAGGGAAGTGTGTCCAGATAACTTGCTTTTCCACTCCTGCCCCTGCTGCCAGATGAATGCTTTAGCTGCACAGGAGCACAGCAAAAGAGAAGAAGCAGGAGCTGAATGCTTCAGAAGAAAACAACGCCACAGATCACAGGAGAGCAGGGCAGCAGGTATCAGTCAGGGAGGTGAGTACAGCAGAGGTTTGATATCCTTCATTTGCAAGAGATAACTTGGAGGCAAAGGCAAGGATTGAAATCTTGGCAAGGCCAGTGTCTCTCATGCAAAGCAGACACAAAGTTTGGTACTATTTATTTTGGGTGATTACAGATACAAATTCTCCATGTGTCCTGTGTGCAGATATGGAGGACACAGATTGTCCATCTCCTGCATTGGCCCAAATATTTGCATTCAGCTTTCCCTTCCCTATTCTTTATGTAGGTTGCTGTCTTGCCTGCTCTCTTTAGCCACCCCAGTGGCAATTTAAAATTCTTTTCTGGGTTTTACATCACCCTTACACGTGCAAACCAGCTGCTGTCTTCAGCAAAGACTGAATGAAGACCTCAGGATTTAACCCCGCAGTTCCCTACCCTGACTTTGGGGCCCTGCAGAGAGAGGCAGCAGAACTGGGGGTGGTTTTCCCAGGGCAGCACAGGAGGATGGCTCTCAGTGCTCTCAGTGCTTCCCTGTGGCAGCCACTCTGTCCTCAGAGCCACCACACCCAGGGTCCTGCCTGGGATTTGTGTGTTTAAACGCTGGAGCTAATCTCATAAATGAATGTGTAAAGTGCTGGACATTTCCTCTTGGATTGTTGAGAGCATATGGTCATGGGGCCACGGAGGGGGTTTCTCTGATTGCAATGCAGAAATAGGCATTACATCTAAATTGACACTGGAAACTGACTGGAGCCTGGTATTAGAGAAGATTAAATTAACCCCCAGCAATAGCACCATATTACAAAAATGGTTAGATCTTAATAAATTGAAAATGATAACAGTGGCAAAAGCTGTACATTTTCCCTCGTGTTCCTTTATTGCTGTAACACTTCTTTCCAGTTTGTTGCTTCCGTGGGTTTTATTAGCACATTTCAGTGGAGTAGATTTGCTCTGAAGTGATAAAAGCCGACTGTAATCAGAAAGCTTTATGTTATCTGCAGCAAACAATGGTAAATGCCACCTGAGAAGGGCTCTGCTCAATGCCTTCATTACTGTGATTAGTCTAAGATAGCAACAAACTCCAAAGCTGCTGATAACAGACTCGGTTAGGAACACAATAAACACTGAACTGAGCCGGGAAGGAGACAGCTCCCAGTGCCCCGGGGCTGTGGGATGGGCTCACCTGGCAGTGCTCACCAGGTGTCCCCACCTGCAGGGCTGGATCCATCCAGAGCAGGGACCCATGGTCCCCCCAGTCCCTTCCAGCTGGAGATAATCTGTGACCCTGCCACTGGCTGGGAATCCAATTCTGACTCAGCAGAGCAATCCCTTCAGTGCAGCTTTAACACCCCCTGGAATACACTCATTTCTTCTAAGAAAAGATCCAGGCTGTTTTGGGGCCTCACAGTGTCCTGTGTACAGAAGGGACACTGGACAGGTGTTCCCTCACTCACCTACACAGCTGCTGGCTTGGGAGAAATTATCAACAAATACTGGTTTTACTTTGTGGATCAAAGCCTGATAGGCTCATATATCTCCTTCAAACTGGTGCTCTAAACTAAATGTTACCAATTCTCAGTTGAAAGCAGAAATTTCCAGTGACACAAGCTGGTGAGACGCACCAGGGTCCTGCCAAACTTGCAATTTTTTGCATATTTCTTTGACATTTTTGATTGCAAGCCCCTGGATAAAGAGTCCTGTCCTTTGCTCACCCTGGACACAAGGGAGGATGGGATTTGACTGCTGCAGGAATGTTGCTCTGGTCCTCTGCAAGAGGGAAAATTTTACATCTGGAGATTAGCTTTGAAATGAAACAAGGTGTGCAACTATATAACCCTAATAAATATTGTTTCTCCTTCTGTAAAACTTTTTTTTTTTTTAATAGCATCCATGTCAATACAGGAAGGTTTTCTGCAGGGTTTTTTCTTAGTGTGAATTTTGGTGGATGTTGGGTTTGTTTTTTTTTTGGCTGAAAGCCACAACCATTCCAGGTGAAAGCATTGCTGCCTTGGTTTATAGCAAGTGTGGTTTGGCTCTGGAGGAAAATAGAAATCACCAACAGAAAAACCTCCTGAATGGACAGCAGGTCCCAGAGGGCCCCTGGGGCTGTGGGATGGGGTGGGAGCACACCCAGGGTCTGGCACATGCCAAGGCTTGGCTGGGGAGCCCTGTGGCCACAGGGAGAGGGAACAGCAGCCAGCTGGGCTATCCCTCCCCTCAGCACTGCAGCAATCTCCCAGAATAAATATACTCCAACTTCCAGCGAGAAAAATTAACTTGTGTGCAGAGTTTCTAAAAACAGAGTTAATATTTCTATAGAGCAGATAAATCTCATCGAAACACCCCTTAGAAAATCAGCAGTCAAAGCCTTTTGGAGAAAAATCAGTTTAAACAGAAATATTGTGCTCGGGCTTAGCTCTGAGCTGCTGGGAAGTGTTTTCCCTCAGCCCAGGGAGCAGCATTTTGCTTTCCAGGGCTTGGCACCCTCATTGCAGGTAGCCAGGGGCTGTGCCTACGTGCCCAGCATGGCACATCAGCCCCCTTGAAATGCACTCACTTCCAGCCCTGGTGACAAATGCAGAAGGCAGAAATCTTAAATAGATCCGGGAACAGCAATCCTGCTGCCAAAAGCTTAGTTTTGAAGTGTTTGACATTTCCTACCCGAGCTGAGCAAATAATTTATCTGATTAATTTAGTTTCCTCCCCGTCCACGAGTTGTCCAGGAGCTGTTGCTGAGATTTGCTCCAATTCATTTGTTATCTCAAGTCCCTGCCTGGGTCTGCAGCTTGTTTATGGGCAGTTTGTTATAAACAGCCACAAAATTCAGAGCTCTGCTGATTGCTCTTGATGGGGAATGCGTGGCAGGATATTGTTCTAGCTCTGTAATTCCATGATTTAACCCTTACAATTCGACTTCTGATGTGACTGCAAGGGAAATTTGTTGCCTATAAATAGTCTTTGCTGTTTGCCTAAAGGTCATTGCAGCTGAGGATGCTTCTGCCTGCTCCCAGAACTGCCCAATGGGGTGGCAAAGGACTGTCCTGGTAGTCCAGGCTGACTGTAGGAACAGCATCACCCCAGCTCCATCTCAACACAGAAACATCAACAACAGGCTCCTTTAAAAAATCCCACCCTTGGATTTGAGGACCATGAACTGCTGGAGAGCATTTCCTGATGTGACATTGAGAAGCAGGGCCTTGGAAATAAACAACTGGGGTTTTAAAGTAGTGAATCAGATAAAGAAATATTGAAATAAATAAAAAAAAAGCGACTTTTTCAAGAGAGAAAATATTTTTCTAATTTACTCTTCTCCCACATTTTCACAACTACTAACTGATGGGCCAAATCTCTGCCCCAAAATAGTTTTCCATAACAAACTAAGGAGTAAGGAGGTAGGAGGAATCACAGCACTGTACTTGTGTGCAGCACAGCAAAGTGGGAATAATGAATCTGGGGTTTGTATAATTGAGATGTTTTATACTTGGGCTGGAGGGCTCACCTCATTCAACACTCAGCAAACAATTTTATAACATTCAATCCATATTTTTCTGCTTTCTAAGGATAATTTCCATGACTTTGTTTATGCTTTCAGTAGCAGTTGACATGTCTTGCTGATCTGTGCATTCCTGCAAGGCTCAGTGCAGGGGGGCCTCAGCTGAGGGACTTTGCAATAGAGACAGAAAGGAAAGGGAACTTCTGATCTGTGGAAAATTCTGACATTTTGAAACAAATAACTATTGCAGAGCATGATGAATGGACACACTTGTGAAGTTCTCTGCCAACTGATCTGTCAGGAGTCTTGGTTCAGTGCCATCAAGACATGTTTTTTCAATATTGTCCAATTGCTTTACTTTGGTGCCACCAAACCAAAATGAACAAAGTCCAAGGGAAAGCTGCCGACCTTTTAATTAAGATATGATAGATTATATCAACCCACTGCACTAGCTGCATTACAATAACAGTGCAAGGAGAAGCTGCAAAAGCAAGAAACGTTTTTCCCTTCTGAGAAGTGAGTGGAATTTGGGTGATGCCTTTAATTGGGGTTCCACCTGAGAGCAACATCCCTGGTATGTCCATGTGCCCCAGGTGGGAGAGGCAGCACCTGGATCCCCAGAGTTTCACAGAGAACCATCATTAGAAGGCAAATTATTTCTTTTTCTTCACCTTTTTTTTTTTGTCATTATTTTTTCAAGGTCCTATTTCTTTCCTTCACTAACTGATATTTTTCATGCATTCCCAAGGGAGTAACACACCACAGGCAGTAAAACCTGGCAGCTCCCCAAGACACTGAGGAGCATCTCCCTCTTACAGGATTCCATGGGACTTCCCAGAGCCAAGGAGCCTTTCCAGTGCAGCTGGGTTCATACCCAGGAGGAGAGAAGGTGTTTCAGGCTGCTCTGGCCATGTGGGGAGGATTTCTGTGAAAAGTCACAGCTGGACTCATTCTGTAGCAACAACAAATCCTGCCTGGCGAAGGAAAAATCCCAGTGAGCACACAGGGTGTTACATGCACAGTGTCCCTCCACCTGCTGTGTGTTACTCTCTTGCTCTCTGATAGCACTAATATCAAGAAATCTCATCTGAAATTTTTTTTTTATTGCTTGTGAGGGGGATAAAAAAAATCCTTGGAAGACTCTGCTAGAGGTGGATCAGGGTATTTCATAAAGCCAAAGTCACTAGGCATTTAAATAGTTTGACATATATCTTAATTCATATTCACAGCCAATTATACAGAGGAATGGCATTTGTACTTATTGAAATCACCTGACACCTCTCATTAGAAAAACACTGCTGGCAATTGATTATAATTTTGCCAAACCTTGGGCTGGAATTCTCTGTGCCACCAGTTTTCCTGAGGCAGGTTTGAGTCTGCTCCTTTTGCTGTAAAATACCAGAAAATGCACTTCTGAAATATAAACCAAGCAAATACTCCTCTGCTCCTGCCACTCCAGCAAGGAAATATTGGGTTTTTCCTTGTGTGAACATCCCCAGGATCTGTGTGTCAGTGGCAGAGCAGGAGCCCAAGGATGCCACTGTCACATGGAACACGATGTTTGTTCAGACCCATTATGGATTATCAGGGCATGCAAAATGAGTGGGAGTTTTAAAAATGCTTCTGTTCAGGGGGAACCAGTGTGAAGTGATGGGATTCTGAGTCCAAACAGAGCCTTGCTGGGGTGGTGGGGTGTGAGGTGATGGGTGGCACCCCACCCTTGTGCCTCCTGGGCTGCTGCTTCTTGTCACACATGGGGATGGAGGTGGGTGCAGAGCAAACACCACGAAGGACCTGGGAGGCTCTTTAGGAGACCAAACCCTTCTACTTGTCCAACTGCAATTCAAATTTAAAATGTGGCCTATGTTTGAATGAAGGGCTTAGGAGCTCGTTAAGTAAGGATGAATAAGGCAAACCAAAAAGTTTTGTTTCACTGTGTTTGACTGTTCTGGATGGAAATATTTTAATCTTGCCTTCAAAACCAAAATAACTCCTCCCTCCAAAAATACCCACCCAAAAAACCCCAATCCAGAGCACTGTCTCGATTTCTCCTGTTTTCCTGCTCTTTTCAGCTCCCCTTGCCTGCCTGACTCCCCCCTGCTTGTTTCTGGAGTGCCTTTATCAAGCCAAGAGGCTCTGCCTCTTCCCTTTGAGGTCTTCATTGCCTCCTTGTTGAGCACACTTTGAACAATAGTTCTCTAATTGCTCTTCAGAGAAAATTCCTGAACCACTTGGAAGGGCCCTCTAGCTGTTCCAGGGGAAAGGCACTGCTCTCAGGAAAGGCTGGCTTGTAGCACCGAGGAGTTGTTTCTCTGTGAGCCCTTTGTGTCACTGGCAGCCTTTGCATCCCGAGGATGTGCAGCTCCTAGAACAGCCCACGTGGAGACACCAGGGCTGGAGCTTGCCAGAGGAAAAGATGCCACAAAAAAAAAAAAAAAAAAAAAAAAAAAAAAAAGCCACCAAAAAGATGCCATGAGAAAGATGCCACAAAAAAAAAAAAAAGTTTTCCTTCAGCTGACCTTGGGATTGTAAAATGAAGGCACTCGGGAGAATATCTCGGGCGCAGGATGTTCTCCTTTGATCAGGACATGAAAGGACATCGTGTCTCTCTAATATCTGATGGGGCCATCAATCATCCCCATGCAGACTGAGAAGTGCCACTCTGCTGTTCCATCACCTTTGCCTGACCTTGGAAAACTCCTCCTGAGTGCTGAGAGGAAATGTCATGGAGCAGCTGTCATTAGAGTTCTGTGATTAGGTGACCAAATCAAAAGGAAAACTGAAATGAACTGTCTTCAACAATTTCCTGCAATGGAAAAGGGGAGTTAAAATTCCTCCTCAATCAATTAAAAAACCCCTCAGGCTGATTGATTTTGGAAAGCTCTATTTAATACTTGCATATTTAAGTTTAAATTTGATGAGGCTAGACTTAGGCTGGAAACGTTATTCCAAACAAATCCCCTTACAGTATTTTAACGTATTAATCCTAAATATACAGTAATCTGTAATAAATTCTCTGATCCTTGTATGAATTTGGTGCCTCTGTAAAGCTCGAAACAAGGCAAGTTTTGGCTTCAGAGGGCTGTGAAAAAGCCTCAGCCACTGGAGTATTTCTCCCAATTCCACTGGAGGTCAGTGCAGCCCTACAGTTCTGCTGGCACAATTGTCCTTTTCACTCTGCTCTTGTGCTACAGATGAACACAAACCCCTGTAGAGCTGTTTTTAAACTAGATTTGTGTAGTAATAAATACAGGCTTAAGAACCGTGTTTGGTGGTTATATTTGGAACATCCTAGCAGGGATGTGAGAATCACAACTCGTTTGGGTGTTGGTGGGGTTTTTTTTCCCTTTCTTGTTATTGTGGCAGTTGTTTTTCAAGAGCTCGGGGTTATTATTTTTTTTTTTCCTTGTAAAAGTAAAATTACTTGGAATGCAAAAGTAGAGGATTTTGTGACATGTTTTCATAGCTCCAGAGAAAAACACATCTCTGAGTTCCCAGCCTGTCAGAGGAGTGAGATAAGTGCAGTCCAGCTTGTGTCCTGTGCACTCAGGGGCTCTGGATCACATCTTTTGGTAGGATTTAAGTGTGAACTTGCTCAAGTCGATGCTTTCCTCTCTCTGCCTTCCTGATCTTTGTCCCCTTTTCTCCTGCAGGGCATTCACACATCACCCTCACCCCTCCTGACTGTGCAGATTCACCTGAGCGAGCTCCAAATCATCCCCTGTGGGAGAAGCTGAGTGAGAAAACCCCAAAAAGCAGCCAAAAAACCCCTGGGCCAAGCGGCTTAAAGTTATTTCAGACAGGCTATTGGGGTTGTGGGTGAGCCCCCAGGCCTTGCTGCATGCCTGGCTCCGTGGGGAACATGCTTCTCCTCTGCCATGGGCACAGGATTCCAGCCAAAATCCCAGTCCTACAGCCCTGCACGACCAGACATCCCAGGCAGACCTGCTAAAAGAGGGGAACAAAGAAAACAAAGAAGGGAAATCTGAGTGCTGGGTGCCACAACGGAAGTTTGTCTGAATGGTCAGCGCAGGAGGGCTGTGTCACAGGAGGGAGGGTGACAACACCCAGCAGGCATCACAAAAAGAGAACCCTTAGTCAAAGGCTCAGGGGTCGTGAAACAGGACCTGCTCCAAACTGGGCTTGATGTGGTCCAGTTCAGCCAGCTGGGCCAGCTCTGCTTCAGAAAATCCCAGTCATGGCCAGGAGGTGACAGGGACCGGGGTCCCCTGAGCCAATGACAGCAATAGGCTGTGCCAGGCTGCCACTGATCTGCCCTCGGGCTGCCTGCCTGCTGCAAGGCTCAGAGCAGGAGGAGCAGGGTGGGGGATTTATCCCATTCTATGCTCTCAGAGCCTGGCTGGGAGCAGCCTGGGCACAGCTTGTGGGTTTGCTGCAAAAGCAGAGTGCAAAGAGCAGGATGCTTCTGCCCTTGGGGTCCCCAATCCAAAGTTTTATGTTTCTGGTCCGGGTACTTTGTTCCTGCTCATTGATTTACTTTTCAGCTGTACTGGCCAGAGAGCTCATTAGGAGAAGGGGCTGCAAACCTCAATTCCTGCCCCCCCTCAGGCAATGGAATGACTCAAATCTCCAGGTTTGCTTCCTTCCTTCCTTCCCTGCAGGGATATTGTGGTGGGAGCTCTCTCTGGCTGAGCTGGCCATAGAGGACACAGTGTCCAGGATGTTTAGGTCTCAGTTTAATTCAGTGTACATTCAGCTGAGTCAAAGCAGTGCTGGCAGAGCACAAGATGATCAGGCTCAAACACAGAGATTTCCAAACATGCTGCTTTGACTGTGGAGGATTTCTTGTGCAGGAGCAATCTCATAAAGGAAATGCTGACAGCTGTATCCACTGGTTAATTTAAAACTCAGCTGGAACAAGACCTGGGCAAAATATTATTGTGAAGTGACTCTCATTGGCTGTTGTTCCATTACTGAAGCAACAAGTTCTACCACAGGCTGCCCTCCCTGTGTCCTTGTACCCTGACTTAATTTCCCTCTTGGCTCCTGCAGTAATATCCTCCTGCACCAGAACCTCACAGCACCGTCCCCCTCCTGCTCTCAGCCTGCTCTTGCAGATTTTGCATAAACACAGACCCTTTCCTTCAGGAGGGCTCTGGGATGCCTTGGGAAGGTTTCTGGTACGCCTGATTTTGCAGCTCCCTTCCACCCCCACCCTCCCAGCTCGTGGTGGGTGACGAGAAAAGCTCAGAGCCTCTTCTCCTGCTGTTCCTGCCCAGCAGTGAGGCTCAGCTCCTCTCTTCACAGCTGGGTTTAGGCTCTTTGGGGAGCAATAGAGAGGGTTCCCAACCCCATTCCCTACCCCTTCACTCCCTGTCTCCCTAGAACCACCCCACCTGCCAGGGTCATATTTCCCCAATTAAAGGAGCCTCTGCTGGGTGAAAGACCCCCTCTCCCAGTCTTCCAGGTCTCTGCAGCAGCTGATTAACATAAAAACATTTTCTGTTCCAAATCCTATGATTTCCATGTCTTCCTCATGCTTTCATTCAGCAAAAAAACAAAAAATGGCTTTTTATAGGCCAGAACTAGGAAAGCTGGAAACTTTGCCTTTGTTTTTAGAATTAACAAGTCTTTCTTCCAAGTGATTTTGTACAATATATGCTTTATAGTTCTCTACCCTGTCCATGACTTATTTTATGCTAATAGCTCCCTAAGTATTATTAATTAGATTTTTTTTTAAGTAAGAGAAAGTTCTTGAAAGTTAATTAAAAGTTCCACACAGTAATTGTGCAAAAGTAGCTTTTCCGTTCTAAAAATTAAACCCCTATAATTAAAATCCGATATTCATTTAAAGATTCAAATGGGGTGTTTATGACTCATTTGTTTTTATTTATTTTTTTTGCCACTTTGGGAGTGTAATTGCTCCTCCAGCAGAGGAAAATCAATTGCAGCCCTGGTGCTTCCATGCCTTCTGTCCCCTCTCTGGGAATAGGACACTCCCCTCACCCCAATTGTGTCACCCAGGGAATGACTGAGTCAGGAATGCAGGGACAGGGATTTGTGTTTGCACATATCTTGATCTCTTCCCCTAACAGCCTGTCACATTTTTTTCATTCCCTAGGATGTAAAAAATTTGTTGTCTTGTTATCTCAAGGCTGGAATATAGATTTCAGAAGCTTATCAGCTCCTCATATTTGCCAGCAAGAGGCTACTTACTGCACATTCAAATAACAGCCAGGCTGGAAATCCAAACACAGCAGCTTGGCAGAGCCAAAGGAGTGTTGGGAGGAGAGTTTGGGTGCTGGTGTAAGTCCCAAGGGACTCCCTTCACCACAGGGTGTCTGCCAGTGGGAGCTTTGGATCTTTCCCTTGGCCCTGGTGTGTTGCTACAGGACACAAAATAAAATGACACAGACACTGGAACCCCCAAGGTAAAAAAGAGGGAAGTTTAATTTCTGACTTCAACATTTATAGATTTTCAAAAGTGACAGCGGATTGGAGGATGACAGTGCCACCTCTCTAATGATGCTGGACAAACCAACAGTCCATCAAATTTCTCTTCTTCCAGAAAAGAATGCAAAACAATAATCATTTACATAAAACTGGGTGAGAAAGTTGTTTACATTATAAGAATGTAAACATCAGAAGGCTTAGAAGAGCTTAGAAGAACAGGGTGACACTGGTGCTCTGCATGGATGGAGGGGGAGAAAACCTCATGGCCAAGGCCGTGTTTGTGTGTTGTTTCCACCACTGAAATGCTCAAAGAGAAGTGGAAGAAGGAGGATCAAGCTTTTCAAAAGTGAATTTTTGTGTAATGATCCAACTTCAGACACCAGGCAAGGGACACAAATTTCCTGCTTTGCATTTCTTGCACACCAAAGGAAGAATTCTTTACTCACACCTTCCTTGCTCAAGGAAGCCCAGGTGGCTGGGCATGACCAGAGATGTCTTTGGAGTCCCTCAAAAATCCAAGAGTGACACCATTCTGCAAAATCCAAGAGTGACACCATACTGCAAAAATCCATGAGTGACACCATACTGCAAAATCCATGAGTGACACCATACTGCAAAAATCCAAGTGTGACACCATACTGCAAAAATCCAAGTGTAACACCATACTGCAAAAATCCAAGAGTGACACCATACTGCAAAATCCATGAGTGACACCATACTGCAAAAATCCAAGTGTAACACCATACTGCAAAAATCCAAGAGTGACACCATACTGCAAAATCCATGAGTGACACCATTCTGCAAAATCCAAGTGTGACACCATACTGCAAAATCCATGAGTGACACCATTCTGCAAAATCCAAGAGGCCCAAGCCTGGGCAATGTCCTCTAATTAATGGTAACTAATTATCACCTCCCTCTCTTGGCTCTAGAAGTGTCCCAGCCTTAGTGCAAAGTGGCTCATGTGCAGAGCAAGGTGAGAACCAGCCTGGGCAGGTTTTCCTTGTGTGTTCCAGAGCTCAGGGTTAAGGAGTTGTACATCACTATGATAAAGTTATTAATTATTGTGCTCAGCAGATATCACCCATTCCTCCTGGAATGGCTTTTGCCTCTCTGAAATGCACAGCATGCCAATAGAACAAGAGAGTGGTGTAGTAACCGGCATATAATTAATAATTATCAATAACGAATGCGTAATCAAGAGAGAACACCTCGTGCTGTGTTTAGGAAATGGCTGGGCCCCTCTTTGGGCCACAGGGTTATTAAGAGCTATTTTTACTGAACAACTATTTTGGGAGCACCAGAGTCACAAGAAGGAGAAGGAAATTTTTCTTGAAATCTAAAAGGAGTCAATAGGAATTAGCTGAAAACTTTTAAAACCTGGAAATGTTCGGGTCAACTGCACAAAGGCTTTAGCAGCAGAGAGAGTGCTGTGAGCAAACAGCAAACTCCAGTAATACAGGTGTCACCAACAGAAATAATCAAGAATAAACAAAATCCTTGTTGAAATAGCACAGAGAGAGCTCATTTGTCCTTTCAGGGCTGCATTTGCCTCCAGAAATGCTTCAGAGAGTGGCAGTTGGCCTCAGAAGGAGTTTGCAAAGGTACTTTGGGACTGGACACTGATTTTTGACCGTCACATTTAGGTCTGTTGAATCTCAGCCTTAAAATCTTCCCCTAGGTGATTTTGGAGATGTCACTTCATAGCCCCAGACCTCAGGATGTCTCAGTGAGGCTGATATTTCTAAATTTTGAAAGAGATAATAACAATTCCTGAATATTAACCACTGTGCACCATGGACTCTGATAAACACAATTACAGAAATAAACTACTAGTTGATAACCAAATGCAAAAAGAAAATAAAAGAAGTTATTATTTCCCCAGCATTATCTCTGTGCTCTGCACTGGTACATTTTGAGGCAATCTCAGCTGAAAAGATGAAGACATAGCCATCCTTATAAACAAGGATATTTCAGTCAATAGATAGAAAGCTCTAAAGGGTTCCAGCTTTGCTGAAGCACTGAGAGACTGAAGATTGAAAAAGGTAGGGAGAATTAATTAGACTTCTGATATTATCCTGGTAAATAAAAGTAATAAGCAAATCTCTGAAAAGGAAGACCTGATTCATATTCAAACATTTACAGAATAAACAGCTGCTGATTCTCCTATCTAGCCCAGTCCTTATCCTTTAAGGCTGCAATAAGTGACCTCTTAATCCCAGGCAAAAGACTGCATGAGCATCTGGAATTGAAAAAAAAGCATATTTCCTTCACTATTCCAATTTCCACTCAATTTCAGTATAAAGTTGTTTGTGTCTCTTTTTTTTAACATTTTTTTTTGGTCCCTCCAGCGATGAGCTTTTGATGATGAGATTTTGTGCATCTGAACACTTTGGCAGCTTTTTTTCCCTCCTCCTTTCTCTAAATAGGAGCACTGCAGTCCTTCAGCTGGGTTATATCTCCATTGTGCTGGCCATGCTCTTAAAGCACTTATAGCAGTAATTTCTGGGCATGATGGACAGACTCAGCAATAACCTGATCCTGCAATGCACTGAATAAACCCTTTAGCATTTAGCACATGGATGCTAATGTGCTGGGAAGTAATTGCTTAGAGGTTCCCAGCTTCAATATAAGAATGCAGGGATTGCATTTATACAGCAGACAGCAGAGGGAAAAGAATTATTATTGGCCAAAATTCCACTCTCACATTTTTATTAGCACAGCAGGAGAGAGGTGAAGGTAAACTCGAGGTGATCCCAGGTTCCCACATCCCCTGAGCAGCAGGGGCTGGGTGTGGATGCTTCAAACATGGGGAAATTCCACTGCTTTCAGCCCATTTGCTCTGCTTTTACACCAGCATTCCTGAGAGAAGGGCCTGGCCATTAATATCCTCCTCCACTACAGTAATGCTGAAACGAGTGAAAGATTAAAAAGCCAATGCTGGCTTGGCAAAAAAAAAGTTTAAAAAAAAAGAGTATCTTTACAGTAAATACATAAACATGCAGGCAGCAATTCCCTGGGTGAGCTCAGCTTAAAAAAAGCTCTGTGGAGTTAGGAGGAGAATGAACTGTGTAAAAACACCAAAGTTTTGTATTTCCACTTATGCAAGTAATTACTCCAGCCCTCATCAACATTTCTCTGCCTAAATAGTATTTCTAAATTAAAGATACGCCTAAACTTTAAATGAAAACTAATTTAGGTATTTATTATTAAAAACTTTTTCCCTGGACACTTTGGACTCATAAATGATTATTAAACAGTTTTGCTATATTTTTTGCCATCACTTTTCCCCTTTCCTAAGCACTGGAAATGAGTCCTTAGCAGCACACAGAGTGGGACCACCTTTAGGAAACAGAAATGCTGCTTGAAGACAATTTCTTTTTAAAATATTTGATTTTAGAGCTACCAAGAAAAAAAATTATTCAGAGGGCCAAAATAAAAAGAACAGCTTTCCCAATCTATTATTAATACCAATAAATGGGAGCTGGCAGATTTAAAAGCCAAGATGTAATGCATTTTCCTGGAGCAGTGAGCCCTTAAACAAGTTGGAGTTATTGAGATTGTGTAGTAAAAACTGGTAAAACGAAATATCTTTTCAGATAGGATAATAAAGATGGGGTATATTAACATCCCCTTCCTGGGAAGCACAGGGCCAGAGGTGCCATTGCTGCTGTCCTTTATGGCTGGGCTGGGGGAGGCTGGCAGGTGACTGCACAGCTTCATCCTTTAAACTGCCTGGGATTTGGGATGGGAAAGAGGGGGAGCCATGGCCCTGCTCCTGAAGGGGCTCTCAGGAGGTTTTTTATCCACTGCCTCCAAGTGGGATATTTCCTCTGCCTGCATGGTGGGCTGAGCCTTCCTTTGATGCCTTCAGATTTTAGTTTTATGTTTTTTCATATATTTGATTACACCTGCAATTCTTTAGTGTATAGCTCTAAACTCCACACACAGTGTGAGCTGCTGCTGCTTTCCCATCTTGGGCAGACACAACAATTCCTCTCCAGGCCTGGCAATCAAGGACCCCTCACTGCCTCAGGCCCCAGAGATGGAAACAAATTGAGTTGGGGGGAGCAAACTTGGGGTAAATGACTTCATTACCTGAAGCTGTAATTAATTAACCCCCAATATGCAAATGGACCAAACTTATAAAAGCATGGAAACCGTGACCCATTGTACATTTTTGGGTGTAACCTCTGGGTGGCTTCATCTGCCTGAAATGTACCTGAAGGCCTTTCAATAAATAGAAATACTTTTTATTCTTTTAATTCTGTCTGGCCCCTGGTTTTAGGTAGTCCCAAAAAGGCACCACCCTGGTGCTTCAGCAGGTCTGCAATGTGGTGTCAGTGCCTGCTGCTCCGAGAGGAAAGGGAGCAGCACCTGGAAGGAACAGGGGCCATGGGAACAAAGGGAAACTGAGGCACAGGATCAGGGCACTGGGGCACAGCAACGACTTTGAATTAAACTCTTGTAAATCCAAAGGCTGCCAGAAGGACCAAGGCAGCCAAGGCTGGAGGAAGTCCTGCCAAAGCTGCCTGAGGAATGGTTGGAGGATGGCAGAGGATGGTGTGGGGCCAGGCTGAGGTGCCAGTGGTGGGAAGGGAAGGCACTGCTGGCAGTGGGAGCCCAGCTGTCAGTCACAGCAGCCTGGCCTGTTTGTCACCAGCCCCTCTGTCCTGTCGCACACTGACACGCACACTCTCCATCTGCCAATGTCCTCAAGTGTCTTGGCAGTGCCTTACTCAGGTTCGGCAGTGCAAATGTAATTTATCTCTAAGAACATCTTTTATTTTAACTCCTGCAGCCCCCCATGTCTTTTGTGATTTTCACCCCAGGAAAGACTGCTGCAACCCACTTTCCTGTGGCCTCAGCAGGGAACCTAACTCAGATTTGTTATTCAGCAGAGCACAAACAGTCTCTCCTAGGTGAAGTGTCCAGCTGAGAATGACTCTCACCCTCCTTTGGGCATGTATGAACTTGAGATCACCAGGCCAAGGCAGGTACCAAACATTAGCAGCTGAAGTTTGGCAAGAAGTGCCCCTGTGGAAGAGGGACCCTGCTCTAAAATGTGACTGCTTGGAGTGCTGGTGAAAATCCTGGTGAGAATCCTGCTGTGGTTGCACAGGGAGCCTTCCTGCTGGCACTGAGAAAATCAAATCCATGCCTCTGACTTAAAGGATTTTTTTTGATAAATTTCCTCCTTTATTATTTTTTTATTATTACTATTTTTATTTAATTTTTGTATCCTTTATGAAGTGGTGTCCTGCTGCAAGCTTCTGTTCTGGTTTCACCTCCTGTGAAAAACGCCAATCACTTGTTTTTAAAATTTTAAAAGTTTAATAGTAATAAAATGGTTATAAAAATAGTAATACAATTAGAGTAATAATAATTTGGACAAATTGAATTAGAACAATATGAGACAAAGGACACACATTAACAGAGGATTAACCCTTAAAAAACAATAGCCTGTTGCATATTCATACACTCCATACGTGATGCATAAATTCCATTCAAACACAGGATTCTGTCTGGTCATCAGCAACTTCTTCCTTCTAATCCTAACAGCACCTCTGAGGTGGGAACAAGTTCGTTTCTTCTGATAAGGGAGCAATAAATTCTTTTTCTCTGAAAGATTCAGGTGTCCTGTGGCTGCTATCTGGTGCGAGTGCCTCATTCCTTTCTTAAAAAAATATCCCACATACATAGTTCTCATTTTAACTACAAAAGTTACCTTTTAATTACAAGACTACATTTATTATTAACACGTTAATGCAGCACCACTAATCAATACATCAAAATACACATGGTAAATATCTGTGTAGAGCCATATAATATGCACTTTTCACACCTGGGGCAGATGCAGCTCCACTGCACTTGGTGGTGCTCGGGTCAGCTGAGCTGCAGCAGCTCCTGCAGCTGCATCCAGGATGTGGAGTTTGCCACGAGCATCCTCCCTCTGCCTCCCGAGCTGCTCAGCTGCATGTTAAGAGCAAAACCAGCAATAATACATCTGTAACTGCTTGGGGAAAGAGTGTTTTAAAGGTAAAGAAAGAGATTTGAGAAAGCGGGGAAAAAAAAAAACGAGCAGAGATAAGGCTGAGACAGTGCCAAAGAGATGGAATATACATCTCAGAGAAAATCTAAAAGCAGATCATTACCCAAAAAATACTAGCTGTAAGCAACGGTTTGTAGTGCAGAAGGAATATTTACCCACCAAGCTTTTGATAGTCTTTCTATTTCTTTCTTTTTCTTCCACCCGGGAATATTTACTCAGAGGATGGAGGTGGGGGTTTGGAGGTGGCTGGGTCTGGTCTTTGATCCCAATCCTGCCCCTGCTCTGGGGGCTCCCTGGCTCATTAACCCCTCTGTGCCCGGGGACTGGGGCTGCTGTGCTGGGAGCTGCACACCCCCGGGGCAGGGAGTGCTGAGCCAAAGGGTTTGTGCACACATGGGAAATCATTTGGATTACCAAAGACCAGCTGTTTGGGGTCACACTCGAAGTCTCTTTGAGCATCCCCTCCCTAACAGTGGGTGCTTTGAGCCGGGTATTTACTGAGTGCTCCCACTACTGCCTCAGCCCCTCTTTGACCCAGAAAAAGGATTTTGTGTTAAAAAGCAAGAGATGGGCTGTGAATTTCAATTCTGTGGCATCTTTATTTTTGCAGTTGGCATGCCTTATTCCTGTTTAGTTTAGCTCACTTTCAAGCAGATTAAACTAAACTGGTACACAGCACTCTTATTATAGGATAAGTGCTCACAGAGAAGAGCTGTTCAGGAATAATTATTCTGATTTAAACATTTCTGAATAATTCTATGCAAAGGCAAGTCCTGAACAGAGAGACAGTGGGTGGATGTGACATACAGATGGGGGAGCACAAGGAGCTGTAATCCAGTGTTCGTGCTGGAGTCCATCCTCCAAATGTTAACGTATCCAGAAACCCACCAGGTGATCAATATATCCAGTGAAAACTGAGGTGATCATGGTGAATTCTCACCATTCAATATGCCCAGCTCACTCCTCCTGAACGAGGCACAGAGCAAATACTCCCCTAAAATAATTTAGCAGATAGCCTTGAATAAAAAGCACAATCCAGAGAAATCTGCTTATGGACAATTTGCAAACAGAAAGAAGGAGCAGCATTTTTTTTAATGAGCCATTATGAATTATTCACACAGCTCTAATTAACATTAAGATTCCTAATTTCTCCAGGAAGCCTTACTGAAAGGATACTTTATGATTCCTTTGCATTTTCCACCTCCTCTGAGCTCTTCCAGACATTCAGGAAGAAACCCCCACCAGCCTCCTCTGGAAGTGGCTTCATTTGGCAGGGGATGAAATGAAGACACAGCAAATAATTTGGTCTTTTTCACCTTCCACTCCTTCATAGCAAAGAGCATATCAGCTTCTGCCACTGCTGTTTGTGATAATTTGGGCAGTTTTTACACTGATGCAAAACAGCTCTGCAGATGAGTGAAAGTAGTGATTTAGAGTATGCTCCAGTGTCACAGGGACATGAGATTTGTCCTTCATTTCTTGGTTGGTGGTGGATTTCTTTAGCTGTAATTGCAAAATGACCACTGTAATGCCCAAAGTCCAAATTTTCAATGATATTTTGGTGCTGAAAACCACAAAATATGTGCCCAAATGGCCATGGCAACATAATACACTAATAGAGTTGAAAATAAATTCAAGGGAAAATATAATTTTTTCTAATTTTTATATATACAAAACAAGTGTATCCACCTATATTCTTTTACCACTGCTTTCCTGCAAACACTGAAGTCTCAGTGTGTACAAAAACCTCTCTTTTTGCAAATATTTAACTAAACCAGCGATACCTCTTTAGTGACAGTATTCCCAACAATGGGAGCTGCACATTCTTGGTCTGGAATTACAGTGAGAATTATGAGTCAGCATTATCCACTTATTATGGTGGGAGGAGGCTCCTACATTGCTATTTGAGCATGAAGATTTACACCACAGCCAAAATCAAATATGTAGAGAACACTGAGGTTAAAGACAGCCTTAATTCTGCCTTTATGGAAATTAAATGTTAGGGGTTTTCATTACAGACAAGCTGGGCTAAAAATGAATCCTCATTAACAGAATGCTGTGATATACGGTTACATCTTCCCTGTTGGCCAGAATGTGCCGTCTCTGGATTTAGCTCAACAATTTCAGATGGCATTTTCCTGCTCCCTCCTCCTCCTTCACAGTTCAAGAATAGGAATAGCTCTTCCAGAAGGACAGAAGTTGTTTTTCATTAAAGTATCATAGTTTAGGGAAAAAGCCCAGCCTGATTCATCTCCTCTCCCTGCATGTCATGAAACGCGCTCAGCGTGCGGCGTCTCAGGTGCCTCGCAGGTGACATCCTCACCATCTCCACAATCAAGTTTCCTGCTTCCCCCAACTCCCAGGCTCACCAGCACTTCCCTCCTGCCTTCTCATTTCCAAATCAAACACATCTTTATTAACCTCTGACTTCCCAGAGTGAAGCCTGAGCTTTCCCTGGGGAAATCAAAATCAAAGCCATGCTGTTATTGAAGAAATACGTACAGCTGGTTAAAACAAAGGCACAATCTTGGAGAAAAGCAAGGAGAAAAGGTCAGAAGACTTTAAAACCTGGGTGTGCACAGAATTACAGTGTGCCTGAGTAACAGCATTATTACACACAACTGCTGACAGGGAAAGGGAGGTGATTAATTCTGTGAGATAGGATGGAGCCTGGAGGTTATGATTTGTAGGATCAAACACCTATCCATGTCATACTTTATTTGGAAACAATGTTTTTTTTGTCTCCTGGCAAATCTGGGGCTCTATCCTTGCTGGGGACTTTCAGCACAGTTGTGATGCAGCTGCATGAACGGTACCAATTAAGAAACAAAAGACTTCCCAGAAGAGACAGTATTTAGAGACCCAAAACAATTCAGGAAGAAATCTTTTCCCTGGGCTACTGAGGCAGAGTCATCAGGAGATTGCATTCCAGCCTTACCTGGAAATTGAAATTATATAGAACCACTGTTCTTCCCCCCAGACTTGGAAACTAAGTCCAAGGGCAGAACGTAGCTGTCAAGGATGGAAACTTTTTCATGTTGTCATCATCTTCATGGGTACTTGGTATCATGTAGAAAATTCAGGCAAGGCACTGGCTGTGCAGCCACTGCTGCCTTTCCATCATGCTGGGATTTTTAGGTGAATGTGGAGAGGCTCCATCCCTCACCTGTAACACATCTGTTACAGTCCAATTTTTGATTGGCAATGCCTCTGCCTGAATTAAGGTGTAAATTAGACCATATGCCAAAGTCAACAATATGGTTTTTATCTGATAGTAAATATGAGAGACGGAGAGAAAAAGCAGGAGAAAGAAATAGAAAAGAGATTAAAGAGAAAGTCACCAGTCTGTGGATACCACTGGTGTCCTGTTGATCGTCTCTGGCTGGTCTGGGTGGTGAGGGTCCCCTGAAAAGCATGGAATCCAACAGATCAATATAACCTCAGGCCAGGGGGGAATGCCCAGGTGCTCCCTGGGGACAGTGTCAGAGTTGGACACTGTCTCTTGCAGCAGGCTCTGAGTCTGTTGCATCACTTTGTGTCACTGCAGTCCAATGGTGCAAGGCCTCAGGAATGAGTCTGGGGAGCACTCTGGGGGGTTTTTTGTGGGTTATGGCACCCCCTCAGCTGCCTCCCATGAGAATGTTCTTCAAGGAGGAGTGGGCTTCCGTGGTTGTAGCTTCTTGATACAGCTTTTGCTGTAATGAGCAGAACTCCTTCATAACAAAGTTTAAGGCATGAACCATTTCAGTCCCTGACAAAGTGATTGTAACAAGGAAGGCAAAGCATGAATTCAACATCTTAACTTCAGTACCCATCCGCATTTCCAGCTGGGCAAGCCTTTATTGCTCACTGTGGGACCAAAAACCACAGGGCTCAGGTCAGTGCACACAGGCAGATGCCTTTGATAGCACTGGAGTTGTTTGAATTCCTTCCCATTTTGCTGGGATATTCCAGCAGCCGATGTTGGGGCTCACTGGTGTCTCTGCTGCCCTATCCCCTCTTGCTGTGATTCTGCAAGGAAGGACAGCTGACAGGAGCTGGGCTCTGAGGGGCTGTCACCCATGGCAACCCCAGGACTGGCACTGGATGGACGTGGATGAGTGGCCTGTCCAGAAGTGCCCAGTGAGGACAGACCCCTCTGGGGTCACTCCTGCCCAACAGGACCCGATGTGCCCTGCTCAGAGGCCGCAGGCAGGGCTGCAGTGGCACAGTCCCACTGCTCCCATATCCTTGTGCATGTCACTGTGATCTGACTCACGAGGAAAGGGGAGGAAACCTCCCCTGGCTCCCCCTGCCCAGCTCCCCACCGGGTGCGTGTCCTGTGCCGCCTGGCTGAGCCCTGGCTGAGCTCTGCTCCTGCCTGAACTGCCGTGGTAAATCAGGACTAAACTACAGTCTCTGCTGCATCATAAAACCTTTAGCTCTTTAGCACCAGTGGAGAGGCAATACCACTCTCAGGCTCATCAGGAATGGTTTCCTCTTACAGATGTTCACTGACCATAACTCCCCACAGCCTCTTCCCTCCCCGGCTTGCTGCAGACAGCCAGCGCTGCCCTCCGAGGACAAGTGATGCTACAATGAAGAGATTGGCTTCTTTTTTTTTTTCCTTTTAAAATAAAATAGACAACAGTCCATAAATCTAGTCCTCCTGCCTGATCATTGCTCCCCTCTGTTTCCCTCTGGCATTGTCAGAAAGTGGCTCTTGGAACAACCTCTTAAAAATGTATCGGCGAGAAGAAGGGAAATTGTTCTCAGTGACAACAATGCTGTACACATATTTGTATATTTATTCTGGAGATCAAATTGATAACAACAGGTCCCTTCATGGCTGCTGATTTATCTGCTGAGCAGGTATCTGTGCCGTATGCAGCGCAGGGCCATAACTGTCATGGCTGATACAGGGATAAGATGAATAACCTCTACAGATTTCAGGTACAAGTAGGAAAATGTAATCATAACTCACTTTAGAACCAAGTGATACATATTTATACTTTGCCTCTCACAGACTAGCAAGCCTTTCCCTTTTATTTTGCATTCATGGACCTGTGATGCACATCAATCTTTTTTTCAGTTTGTTAATATTGTTGTCACTCAACTGAAATTTATTATCACATGACTTATGATTGGGAGACAGTTTCATCTGGGGAATATTCACTTAATTTTCCATATTCAGATTTCCTCTCATGGCTTGACTCTGCAGCACAGAGACCGAGACTTTGGTCGGTTCTAACCTATTCTCCCAAACTAGCAGCAGTAAATGTCACAATATTTATAAACTGAGAAAGAGCAGAAGTCAAAGTAGCAAAATAACATGGATATAAAATCCTAATCAGCCTCAGATGCTGTAATGAATGGGCTCAAATGCCTGTGGGCTGATTTCTCTTGGGAAGCCTGGCCTTGAAGGACCCTGGTTGGGTCATGATTTGCTTCCTCATGGTAAAAACAAACTATTAAGTGCAGCAGCCCTTTGCTAAGGCCTTTAGAAAAGCAGCTTTGCCTACTTTGGGCAATTTTTTAGGAACTTTAAATGCTTCTTGCACTTCCAGTCTCTCCAGGTTTCCTCTGGATTTGATGCCTGAGTGCAGCAGCAGTGGGACTGGGCATGGGGACACCCCTCTGTCACCGTGGCCAAGCTGGCAGGGCTGGGCTCTCTGCACCCTCCTGCTTTTGGGGATGGGGGTGACCCTGGGCAGAGCAGCTCCACTGGGCAGGGTGGGTTCACTTCTGCTGTGCCAGCACAAGGGCAGACCTGGCTGCTGCAGAGAAGTCTCCACTCTCAAATTTCACTGAGGGAAGAATTAAACTTTTCTTTCTTTCAATCTTTTTTTAGAGGTCATAAATATTTATGAAGAGCCTGTCAGTCATCTTTAGGGTTTCTGACTGAGTGTGTCACAAGAGAAGGGCTTTTATGATGATTTATAGTAAATTGCAGTAAATTGCTTTCCTGTCAGGGAGCACAGAGGAGTTACACCATGCCAGGGGATGCAGGTGAGGTCCCCAGGATGGCAGGGATGCTCTGGGGTGAGCTGCTCCCTGCCTGGGGGACACTGTGGAGCCTGGGCTCTTCTCAAGTGTCACTTCAATCCTCAAGCTGCAGCGAGGCATGGCTGGGAGAAACTCCCTCTTCTTGGGCAGAAATCACAGCAAACATTCCCGATCTGGCAGGTCAATCACTTTCCTGGATTTCTCCACATTCCCTGCAGACAGAACTGCAGTGCACACCAACAGCAGGGCCTGCTCCAGAGCTCAGGTGTCACACACAGCTCCAGCCCTCCTTGGACTGCATCCCACAGGAAGCATTCACAGGTTCTCACACCAGCAGGATTTTGGGCCTTCAAAGGATGTGGAAGTGGGTCTGGCATATCAATGTAACAGCAAGTGTTTAAGAGACACTTTCTGCACAAAAAAGCAAATCAAGACAAAGCCAGGAGCGCTTTGTTGCAGGTGTTTGAGAGACAGAGAGACTTCTGTAGAGTCACAAAATAACGGCATGGACCTTAAAGATCCCATTTCAATCCTCTCTAGTAATGAAAGACCCTCTCCCACAAGCCACATCCCTGCTGTCCCAAAGTATAACCTGCTCTTTCTCCCTGTCTCTCAATAGCTCAGTCCCGGCGAGTTGGAAACAAATAAAAAAGTCAAATACAATATTTTGTAAACATCCCCCAATTTAATCTGATTTTGCTGCTCATTATTAGGACTACAAAAGACTAAGGAAAAAACTGATGGCACCCCAAGACTGGAGCAAATCCTCCATGGATCCCAGCACTTTTACATGGAGCACACCATTGCATTACCATCCCCACTCCAGAGCCATGTGTTTATTCCTTGGCTGATTCCATCACTTTATATTTCACTCATTAAAGTGGGGGAAGAATGTCAAGTTCATATTTTGCCCAACAAGTAAGAACTGTGAAGATGGGAGCTGCTTTTGCATTAATTGAATCAAGGATGACAGTGCAAGCAGCTTTAAGCCCCATAAATCTAGACAGGCTCCTGTCAGATAAAGTATCAATGTGCTTTATCAAACTTTGTCCATAGATTTATAGAGTGCTCAGGCCACAGATCTGTAGCTCCTCAATGTAATCACTTCAGCATTTGCTAGCTATGGTAGCCAAGCTCCTTGTGAAATAATGGAATTTATTGACAGAGAAGCAGGCACTGCAATTTTGCTGGTGTTTAGAAAAATTGCCCATCAATGAGGTGCTGGTGGAGAAAGACAAAAGATATTACAGTGAGATGACTATCTCCTGACTCCTGCTGAATTGGTAGATGAGCCATTAGCTTCCAAGGAGGGAAAGGAGTGGCCACTCTTCCAGACAACTGCTCTGGCTTGTACTCAGAAATTGTACTGCTCCAAGATGATAAAAAAACCTAAATAAAATCAAACCCCAAACTCTAGACTTGTTCCACTCTGCTGAATTGCTTCAGTCACGGGTTGCAAGTCAGAAGTCTGGGTTTTGTCAGGGTTGTTTTGGCTCAGCTATCACAATATTTAACCTTGTAATTACATAGGTTTGTCTTTGCACAATTCCTGTTCACATTTCACTGTCTATTAAAATGTGTAACTACCATTGAGCTGTGTATCATCTTCCTCACAGCATTAGAGGGGACAGAGTGTGTGAATTCAGGAATGGCTGTTCAAATGAGGCTGAATAGAATCTCTTTTTTTTTCCTCTGCTCTATGTCCTGTGACTTAGAGGACTTGGTTTAAGGAAGGAAACGGAGGAGTCTTGCCAGGAATTCTTAAAGAAGAGAGTTTATAATTACCTCAGGTAGTGGGAATGCATGTTCACGTGGGCATCAATTTATAATGCACTGTGTTCTTGAAGCATCCTTTTCAGAGAGGGCTGCAGGAGCTGGCACATGGTCCAATGCTCTGGGAGCAGCATTTTGGGATCTTGCTGTGCTGAAGGTGACTGTAGGACAGCGCTGCCAATGTTTCTCCAGATCACCTTGATTTCAGCAATTAGCATGACCTCCCTCTGTGGTGACTGTCCTCGAAGAGTGCTCAAGCTGCCTTGCAATCTTCCCTTAAAGAATTTCCATTTTCCACCTGTCAACACCTGAGAGTGTTTTATGATTGAGTGATGCCTGCTCCTCAAGCCAGGGGAAGAGCCCCCAAGAACACACCTGTGCTGCTGTTGAAAAGCCCTGATCATGTCACCAGCACATAATGATGCAGCTTGTCTCCCCTTGGGTTCCATTAATCCTGCTTCCCCAGCATCCTCTGATGCCTGTTCTTGCCCCAATTGCTGGTGCAAGCTGCTCAGAGAGGCTCTGCTGCTGGATGGACACCTTGGGGATGCAGACAAGACTCTTCCTCCTTTATTTCCTTTATTTCCAAAACTGCAGGGTTGGAAATGATGTACAGGAACAGAAAGGCGTCCCTGGTAAGCAGACACATCTCCTCCCTCATTCCCCCATGACAATGACAGCAAGCCAGTGTCACTTGCTCATTAACTTCATCCTCCTGCCAAATCACTTTGTGGGATGCAGAGGTGGGAATGAGCTCTTTCTTCTGTGCTGCAGGAGCTCAGGCCCCCAATGAAATCAGGGCTCTGTCGCTCCAGGCAAGATAAACTTGCTTGGAAATACTCCTGGCCTCGAGCACACGCTGCTCAGGCAAAGGGAGGGAAGGTGGAAGGGGATCCTAAAGGAAGAAGTGACTTGCCTGAGGCTACAGGGGAGGTCAGTGGCACAGGCAGGGCCCAAGGAGCTCTCTGAGTGCTGTCCTGCTAGCAGGGACCTTGACCTTAGAGATAATCATGAATGAGGTATAAGCAGTCTCAAGCCTGTGTCTCTGGGCTGAATTCCTTACTTTGATAGGACATTTTAAGTTGCATTAAATTCCTGGCCTTCTCCTCGTGCCTCAGTGGCCCTTAGGGAGCAGAGTGGGATGTGCAGCAAAGGGCAGCACAGGCTGTGGAGGCAGGCAGAGACATAAAATGCTAGAATAAAAGCACCGTGGTTTCGTGTCATCAGCAAAACCCCAAATTCCAGCCCAGCCACACGTGAGCCGTTCAGTCACAGGCAATAAATAGCAGAGAAAAGCACTGTGCAACTCTGTGCTGGAGTGGGACAGGTACATCACACAGACAGGATGATTTCAGGCAGGTAGCTCCCACTGGAAGAGAATGTCTGGCTTGTAACATACCCCTGTAAATGGACATTTCCCAGCTGGGAGGCCACCTGGAAGCACACTTGTCCTGGCACTGTAGGATGTCATGCTTAAAAAGACATGGTGCAGGCAGGGCTGGGAGAGCTGCTCCAGCCCTCTCAAGGAAAGGCTGTTCTCACCAGAATTCCAGTCAAACTGAGCTCTCCCACGCTTCAGGGAATGTGCACACAATCAAATTCCCTGGATGTGAGGACAAGGCACAAGTGTCCTCTTGTGACCCCACTGGGCTGGGCTGCTGGGCCCTGGTTCTGCCCTAAGGGGATGGACAGACCTTCCCCAGTGGTTTAATGGGAGCAATGAAACACCTGTTATGGAGCTTCTCAGGTGAGCTGCTGTATCTGACTGTCACTCTAGGACACGAAATAAAACAACCTGGACATTGGAATCTCCAAGGTAGAAAGAGGGCGTTTAATTTCTGACCCCAACATTTACAGATTTTCCAAAGTGACAGTGGATTGGAGGATGGCAGTGCCACCTCTCCAATGACACTGGACAAGCCAACAGTCCATTAAATTTCTCCTCCTCCATAAAAGAGTGAAAACCAATAATTATTTAGAGAAAAGCGCATAAATTTGTTACAAGAATGTAAACATCAGAAGGCTTAGAAGAACTTAGAAGAACTTGGAAGGACAGGGTGCCATCTGACTGCAGGAGCACTCTCTGTGTCCCTGCAGAAGCCCCACAGACTTTGGCAGTGGCAGTGGAAGGGTGCAGCCACGGAGCTGATAACACACTCAGCCAGTGCCTTGTGATACTCTGGCTCTATCATAATCTCCTTTAAAGACACGGTTTTTTTTCTCCACTTACAATAATTCAGCTTATTCTCCTGCGTCAGTGCCAGCTGTAAACTCCAGCCTTCTTCCTGCCTGAGCAGAGCAGGCACAGTGTGACATCCTGGGGGTGCTCAGCACAGCCCTGCAGGCACCACACAGCCCCAGGCAGTGTCAGGACCCAGCTCTGAGTGACAGAGTGTTCTACAGCTCAGAATATTTGCCTTTTGGCCACACTTCCTCCTGTGCTTTCCCTGATCATTCGTGTTCCTCACCTGGCAGCAAGGTGAGCAAAGTGTGTGGTGCTCAGGCTTGAGAGAAAATTAGCAGCAGTTGATTCATATTGTGCCTCACTATTCCTGCTTAATGTGCCTGACCACTGGGAGGAGATATTGATGAATCTCTTACCAGGAAATTCACCCATTCTGATTTTACTCTGGTCAAAATTAATTTACTTCACCTCTCCTCCACCTGGTCACAGCAAACCAAAGATTTCTTTCTGTTTCTCCAACCCCCATGGCCTTGCTGAGTGGTACTGAGTAACTCCAGTATGATTTTGTCTCTGTTTTTCCCCATCTGCAAAGATGGTGCTGGTGGTGTTGGCATGTGTCCATGCCACAGTGTGTGAACCACAACTGAGACACTGCCAGGGTGATATTTATGCAAAGAAACAAGGAGAGAAGATGCATCTGGGGAGAAATATGGAGAGAACCAGCATAGAACAAGTTAAGAAAATTCTGATAAGGCATTTCCCTTTGTTCCTTACCAGACAGGAGGTTGCAATGTGGATCCAAATGTTACTGCAACTGTCTTGGCTTCCAAGGTCTGAATTATCTTTGTCAAATGAAAGCTCAGCCAGAACTGCTTCCCCTGTGGATAGTCCCAATAAAGAATCCAAATTCCAGGAAGTGGAGCAAATGTTTTCTGAAGCCCTGCTAGCCCAGGACACCTCAAACCCATGTGTGAGTATCACAGGAGAAACTGTGCCAATTACCTTCATGTGATTAAAATTCCTTAAAATAAGGAATGGCCAACTCATGTCCATTCATCAGCCCAGCATTCACTGAGCACACAGATTAATGTCAGGAAGTTGTGCAGCAGGAATTAATTTTTCTGTTTAGCTGCAGTGTATTACTGCTTCTCACACTTAATGGGTTTAAAAGACAGAGCCCAAAATACACATTGCACAGAGCTCTGGCAGAACACAAGCAGTGCTGCCAGGCACATGCACAAACTCACTCAGACGTGCAGCAGCTCCTTCTGCCTCCTCACGACCCCAAATTAATTTCTACATTAACCCTGCAGCTCTTCCTAACTATCCCAGGCTCTTCACAGATTTGCTCCTGGCTGACAGGGGCAACTCTGTGCTTCCTGACCCTTCTCCATGCCTGGAATTGCCATCTGGATCTGTCCATCACTGTGCCCATATCTGTGATGCCTCTTGGGTGGCATGAATTGGGGTTAAACATGATCCAAACAAAGCAAGGAGTGTGCAGAGAGCACTGGTTGTGACAGTGCAGAGGGGTTTGAGTTGGAAGACAGTTGATGCTGGAACAATATTCAAAATCTAAGGTCCCTTTCAACTTAATTTGTAAGTCTGCAACAGAAAAGTTGAGTTGTTAATTCACCCCTGACAACTTTATTCAACAAATAATGTATAGTCCTTGAAAATTAAATGATGAGGACCAGCGCTGTATTGTATTTGTTTTTAAAGGTTTGGAAGACATCAGCCATCATCCCGTAGAGAAGTGGACAGACCTCTGTAATCAGAGACATGAGTAGAAACTGCCAGATTCCCTGATGGGGTAGGAGCCCCTCAGAGCTCAGCTGGGAGATCTGTTGTCTAACAGGGGAAAATGGCAATTCTGCAGCACTGTCTGAGCCCAAAGTTGTTGGAAAGAAGCTGTGGAAAACACTACAGTGGCCATCAAAAATGCAATATTAACACCTCGGCCAGTGGAAAACCCTGGTGCTCCTCTCATGGAGGTTCTACATCAATCTGGTATTTGCAGACCAGTGTGGAAAGTGGTGCCCATGACAGGAAAATCAGGCACAGGGCTCTGAGCTCTCTGTGGGATCTGATCTCTGGCAGGAAATAATCTCTGAGCCTAACAAGGCTCCTCTAACCTCCTGGACTCTCAGCCACATGAATATTAGCACATCTTCCCACAAGAAAATTCCCCTCTCCTATATTACATGGGTCTGGGATAAATTTTATCTCATCCTCAATTAACCATCCAATTCTGGAGAACAAAAATAGAGTGAAATTTGATTTCTGCCTGTGAGGCTCTGCTCTGCCACTGCATGCTGTGGATATCTCTGATATGTTCCAGTGAACCACAGGCTCGTGGTGTTTGTTTAAATGTCCACGACATCATGGCATTGTACATGGAATAGCCACGGGGAAAAAGCTCAGGAGAAAGAAGAGTTTGTGAGATGGGGAAGGCAGGGTGGGAATCTTGATTTAACAGAGGTGTGATTCAGAAAAGCAAGTTGCCAATTAACAGATATTAAAAAAGGAAGATTAATTAGTGACAGCTCGGCTGATCCTTTCATACAACATGTTTTAATGTCACACTTTCTTCCACAGAGCAGATCAAGCAGCCTTGGTCTCCTGAACAATAGAGACACCTGGATTAAAGCAGAGTGATTTCCATTAAAAATTTCAAAAAAAGTAAAAAAAAGAAAACAGAAAAAAGGACACGACTTTAAAGGGGATTGGATGGCTCAGGGGTCTGTTAATAGTTGTTCACCTTTCAAGGTCTCTGCTCTGATTGCAGACCAGGTCAATAGGGAGAAAGAAAGCCATTGCCTTTAATGGCTGGGTAGTGATGGATGTGAAATGAATTGATGGGCTCAATCCAGTTCAGAGCAGACTTCAGAAAAATACCTTAACCTGTCTTGCTTTTATTTTCTTTCTTTTTTTTTTTTTTTTTTTTTTTTATGGAAATGTAGAATTTTAAGGAAGGAAAACCTAAGATGATTAAAATGCCCATCTGGGGCACCTCCTAGTCTGTTCCTACCTCTGCTCTGCAATTTCTCTCATCTCTGGCAAATCACCTGGTCTCTCATAATCTCAGTGATCTTGATGTAAAACAGAGGTGACATTTGAATGGCTTTAGTAAAAGCTAAACACCTCACTGGTGTTGTGACCAGGCTATGGCAGGTTTGGGTACCCCCTGCACCCTGGGGATCCCTGTGTCCCCTGCCCCTGCCTTCACAGAGCTCTCATTTGCCTGGAGCTCTGGCAGCAGAACAACGTTCCTGGGTGCTGCTTCACAAAGTCTCAGTCCTCCAGGCCATCAATCAATCACCTTTCTCAAGCACTAAATTAGTTTAAGAGAGGGAAAAATAAAAAGTGGAGCAAAGAAAGAGCTAGATTTCATCATATGGGAAGACTGTGAGGGGGAGTTTGCCTTTGAAGTGCCTACAAGGGAATCTAATCAAGGCATTTACTATAAACAGAGAAAATCGATCACAGAACATTTTTAACATTTAAAACATGTCTCTGTTTGGACAGCTGAGAGATCTCATTACTGTGAATGACACTGCTGGATCAAGGGTCTGCACGGTTTGAGAGAGCTGTAAATCAGCCCCAGACCTCTGGGCACAAAAACATTTACAGAATTGCTTTAAATTATTTGTAAATAAAGGGCTAAATTCAACCCTGGGCAGAGCATGGCTTACCTCACATCAGGGCTGAGCTGGGCAGGTGGGACTTGCACAGGTGGATTTTTGGGGATGACACCTGCCTTAGGGCTCTGACAGCTCCCAGCTGAGCAGGACCTGGCATGGGGTTTGTAAATACAATCCCAAAAGGCACGGGGTAAATGCAAGCAGGGCAGTGAGAGCTCTGTGTGCTGTTCCACCCCTGTGAGACACTTGTCCAAAGCTTTGATGAACCAAAGGCAAAGACAGAGCAGGGAAATATTTACAGGCTGATTAATGAGGGTGATTTTGAGGGCATGAGAGGTTGGATTTCAGTGACATGGGGGGACTCTTCACTCACTGAATGCCAGCTCACAGTGATGCTGGAAGCAGCTGGTGCCTCCCTTGCTGCCAGCACCTGGTGGAGGAGCTCCTCACCAGGATGACAAGGTTTAAAGGATCACAGTCAGAAAAACCCACATAATTTATGCCCAGGGAAATGTTTTGTGGGGACAAAATAGAAAATAAACACTTTAAAAAGAAATCCTCCTATTACAGCAGTGGCTAAAACCAAGCCCAGCTCAGTTCTGTCTGGGAAAACTGTGCCATGTGTTTCTTGCCTCAGGGGATGGGTTTGCCAGTGGTCAGCTTGAGGAGTTTGTTCCACAATTATGCTGTACACAATTGTGCTGATGGTGCAGTGCCCATCCCTGGGGGTGTCCCAGGAGCTCCTGGATGTGGCACTCGATGCTCTGGGCTGGGTGATCAGTCACAGAGCTGGACTCAATGGCCTCAGAAGTATTTTCCCACCTAAATGGTTCTGTGATTCTATGGCTCTGTGATTTTCAGACTCTAAACAGATGGTTGGCAATAGGGCACAAAGGGACTCGGAGTGTTCACTGAGGGAGGTGGGATCATTTGGGGAAGCTGTCATTATTAATTAGCTATTTGCAGGTCAGAGGTGCATGAGTGACCTGCCCCACTTACCCAGTGCACAAAACCACACAAAGGTTCTCAAAACATAATAAGGTTAAACTGATGCCTTAGGATTTTGGCTTTTATATTTTTTATACATTTGTAATCCTGCAATTCTTTAGTGTAGAACTCTAAACTCCACACACAGTGTGAGCTGCTGCTTTCCCATTTGGTGTCGGGTTCGGCTGTCTGTCTCTGCCCCGACACGGGTAGTGTGGTTCTTGGGTGGCACGCGTTTTAAAGGATGAGTCTGGACTCTTCAGCTTTTCGGTCTTCAGGTTGTTTATTATTTCTTATCTACAAAATTTTCTGTCTGCCCAACAGAGGTCTGACCTGCAAGCAGTCACAGGCACTCTGACCACCCACGGGGCAGTCATGTCTTTTTATACTAATATCTACGTACATAATATTTACCTTTATTTCCCAATGCTTTTCATCCATGTTGGCAAGTGCACCTTCACCATAAACCAATCCCCAAGTGCCAACATCACCACAGGAGATGGAGGACAAGAAGAAGAAAGAAGAAGGACAAGACACGCCCTGATCCCTCCATCTTGTCTCCATAACCCCCCTGTACCCAAAAAACCTTAAAATCTATATTTCACTTTCTAAACGTGTCCCTTTTACACCTTTTACTCTAAAGTGATTCTCTTGTCCTCAAACTCTTGTTATTTCTGTGGATGGATCAAAATCAAGCCACAAGACACTCTTGGCAACATTCCAGGATTTTCGAGACCCCCAAGGATTCTCCTGGCATCTCTGGACATCGGGAACGATGTGCTGAGATCCCACAATTTGGGGCAGACACAACAATTCCTCTCCAGGCCTGGCAATCAAGGACACCTCACTGCCTCAGGGCCCAGAGATGGAAACAAAAGTGATTTGGGGGAGCAAAACTGGGGTAAATGACTTCATTACCTGAAGCTGTAATTGGCAGATGAACCACTGCAATGAGGATTCCCAGTTACCCTGCCCTGCACCCCCCTTTCCTCTTGACATGTGCTTGAAATATGTGGCCATAGATGGCTGAAGACAAAGCCCTTCCAAAAAAAAAAACCCATTTATGACCTGACAGCTGGCACCAGCCACACACCAAAAGGCAGTTTAGACTTAGTCAAGGATTATGATGCCATCAGAGGAAAAAAAGCTTTGTTGTTTTAGAGTCTTAACCTTGTCTCGAGCCAAAATTAACAAAAAAAAAAAGAGAGAGAATAAAGAAAATCAATAAATCTAAAATTGTATTCAGCTGGGACAGATGGCAATGATATTAAACATTTTGGCTTTTAGCCAAGTGCACTTTTAATGCAAAAATTGATGTCAGTGAAATAACCTTTTCTCCTTTTAAAAGCCCTCTCCAAGATGATTATTATCCACTAAAAAAAAAAAAGAAAAAAGAACAAAATAAAAAGAAAAAAGAAAAGGAAGAAAGGAAATAAAGGATATCTAACTTAGAGATACATTAACAGATCACTCTGAGTAACAACCCAGCAGAGTTTATGGCACAAAACATGAAGATTATTTGGAAAGCATTTGGTTGGGGTTGGTAATGCACAGCATCACCACAGAGGCTGCACTGCCTGGGCCTGAGCTGTCTCCTAATGTAGTGCACAATCAAGACAATGTGAGATCTAAAGCAAGCACCTCTTCCAGGGGTGTTCCTAGATCTAGCTACTGCCATGCAATGATATCTCCTCCCCAGTGAGCACCCAGGCCCTGCTGAGAGTCTCCTGATAAAAGGCACAATCCTGGCAGGTGCTGAGGAGCTCCAGTCCCCATGAAATTCACTGGAGGATGAAGGTTCTTGCACTGAGGAGGTGTCCAAAGCCCAACTCTCAGAGCTCAGCATCCCTCAGGATCTGCTCCAAAGCACATTTCCATTCAGAATTAACAGCAAGAGAATTCTTTTTTCTTTTTCTTTTTTATTTTTTTATTACAAGCAAATCAAATAAATGGACTGAGAGTTATTTCTCCCTTGAATATTTCTTGTGCTTTTGAAAGATTCCCATGGCAGACTGATTGCTCTGGAATATTTATTTAATTTACTTATTTTCTAAATTTATGCTGCATGTTCCTTCACTATTCTCTAGGTACACAGACCAGAAAAATATATCCATATCTTTTTTGAAATAAACCATGCCACAGATGTCACCAGAGAAGAATGATGTGAAGGTGGAGAAGATGCTGAAAGGAAAGGCTGAGATATAAACCCAGCAATGCTGGGATCTTTCCACTACTTGGAAAATGAGGTCAGTGTAGAAGACCTTCCATTACCTATGGAGAAATGAGGCACAGGACAAGAACCTTCCCAGCACCTCTGGGCATTTGGAGCAGCATTAAGAACACACTCAAGGGGTCTCTGCTCCAGAGTGATGTCCCAAACCTTTTTGGTTTTCCCCACCCATTAGAAGGTGTGATCGGGGCCTCTGAAAATTCCCTGTGGCCAGCCTAGGATTGATCAACTTTTTCCAGAACTCTGTTATCTAATTGCTTTAAAAACTGAACTATCTTTTAATTTTGCATTTGCTATAAAATGTATAAATCATACAGCTGCAAAAGTTTTGGCCTTGTAGCATAATTAAGTCCATAGATGTTGAAAATCCATACTTGTGCCAATCATTGACTGTCAAAAAAGAAGGAAAAGCAGGCTAGTTTGGATATCTAAATACTTCTCCCTCATAAATAAAAAAAAGAGAGAACCCTTGAAAACAGCCTTCAAGACCTACTCAATTTAATTCTCCAGTAAATTTTACTTTTTTCCAGACAAAATTAGCAACGCGCCCATCGATTTTTGTGTAGCTGGAAATGCATAGGTAGAGCTAAAAGAAGGGTAAATAAAACATGATGGACTCTCAGGGTTAGAGAAAGAAAATGCTTATAAATGCAGAAGTCCAGGAGCAGAACAGAACCCGTGCAGGGTTCAGGCAGGAGGCCAAGGAGGCGACTGAGAGCTGATATTTGTGTTGAAATCTCCAGGAATTGACTGAGTCTGAGCTTCCTTAAGCAAAACCTTCTGCCAAAATCTATACAGTTATAGCCATCCCACATCATTTACATCACAGGAATTTCCCTAAATAGCATCTCTGCAAACAGAGGGACCAGGTGCACATGGGCAGTTTAGGCAAAGTGGGTGACACAATGTGATGCTGTTGGTTTAAGTGATCAATGGCATTCATGGAAACATCTAAGTTTGTTTTGTCCTTAATGTCAGGAGGTGTTTTAACACTCCAGTAATTTTAAAATCAGGGTACTGAGTCCAAGAAAATCAATATGAAAAGGAAACTCTTCCAGGTTCACTGTGGAACTTACGAAAGGTGCAAGGCAAAGTGACCCAAATCTCAACCAGAGCTGGCACTCCTTGGCTCTGTTGTACCATTATTGTATTTTCAGGGTTCCCTCATGGAAGGAATGATGAATCTGACTCCATGTTCTCAAAAGGCTAATTTATCATTTTATTATACTATATTATATTAAAGAATACTATACTAAACTATACTAAAGAATACAGAAAGGATACTCACAGAAGGCTAAAAAGATAATGATGAAAACTCCCGACTCTTTCCAGAATCCTGACACAGCTTGGCCCTGATTGGCCAAAGAGTCAAAACAATTCACATGAAACCAATGAAACAATCACCTGTTGCATAAACAATGTCCAAACACATTCCAAAGCAGCAAAACACAGGAGAAGCAAATCAGATAATTATTGTTTTCATTTTTCTCTGAGGCCTCTCAGCTTCCCAGGAGAAGAATACTAGGCAAAAGGATTTTTCCAGAAAATATGACTGTGACATACCACCACCTATTCCTTCCTCCTATAGGTCACCTCTCCTTTCTCTTATCCTCATTATCCCACTTTCAAGGTTGATTTAAGAAATTAGATGACCTGCACTGGGCTGATCATACATAGGGTGACATTCAACATCTGAAGTAGTCCCAAACACAAAGGGTGTTAAAGATCTGAATCACCAACAGACACCAAAAGCAACAGTGCAACAAACCAAGCCTTAAAATTGTGTAGCTATTTAAATATGCATGTGTATGTATATAAAAGCTGTAAGCTCCATCCAAGCTGGCAGGAGAGAGCTGACTGTAGCACAGAGCTCTCCTGGATCAATGTTGCCTTGCCCTTCACGTGTCACGGTTTTGATGCTGACACATTTTTTGCAGAATCAGAAAAGCCCCTGCTCATCCTGCAGAGGAATTTCCTCTATCTCAGTGATGCAGCCTGCATGGCATTTAACCTTCAGCTCTGATTTCAAAGGGGTGTGCATGCTGCTCCTTGGGCCAGGGGTAATTTCCACCTCTCCAAAGGGGCTCTGAAGGACAGGGCAGATCCTGCATGGAAAGAGATGCAGAGTCAGAGCACAAAGAGCAGCACAAGCTGTAATGCAGAGACATCTGGTAAATGAAGGGTTGAAAATGCGATGTTAGAGTCACATCATGAAATAATTCCCCTCTTCTTACATTAAACAAGAATGCCAGTAGCTGGAATCAGGTGGATTAGTTGGTGTTGGGGATATGAGAACACAGGACTTTGTGACAAGCTGTCAGCACTGAGTACATCACTTCTCTGCTTCCCTTTGTCCCTTTTTCCTGGACCATCAGAAGCCTCTTGGGACACAGACTGTGCCCAGACAGGACCACCTGAAGGATGCCCTGGGGTGGGTCCATTTCTGGGACTCTAGTGGCCACTGCCATGCAGATAATGGTTGAGACCATGAACAAAGGTGAGCTCAAGCAGAAAGCTGAAGAGGGAAGGGGTTTGATGCTGCATTTTTGCCCTTAGTGAGCTACAGACTCATGGAGTGATGCTGTACATGCTTATTCAGATGCCTCAGCTGTCACATCTGCACCAAGGAGATAACCACACCAACCAGCGTGCCCTAAATACTTTGAGATGTAAGCGTTAGGGAAGTCAAGATGTAAAATTTGTACAGTATACTGCAGTATTATTCACCACCTAGACATAATCAGCAAGAAGGATGACTCAGATATGGCTCTCGTTGCTCCAGAGCCATAAAAAATATCTCCCACCATAAATTTCAAAAATTAGTTTGTGCCTTTTTTGAGTTACTGGAAAAGTAACTTTGCTTGTTCTGTTCTTATAAATAAAACGTCATCGTATTATCAAAGCCAGCATGAAACATGATGTTCAGCAGAGACAATCCATAGCAAGGAGTCTCTTTGTGTCCACAGATTTGAATGTGTGGTACCACAACTCACCTGTGAATTGAACCACTTGCAATTTACTTCATTCTACTATAACCAATTGCTATTAAATTCACCCATCAAAAGCATTTTC
The DNA here is from genome assembly GCF_037042795.1 of Molothrus aeneus. Lineage (NCBI taxonomy): Eukaryota > Metazoa > Chordata > Aves > Passeriformes > Icteridae > Molothrus > Molothrus aeneus. The sequence continues at coordinate 5,077,049 of NC_089664.1, read as the reverse complement.
TTATGCAGAGTATCAAATGTTTAATCTCCGACCAGAACAACAGCACCAGAAGGTTTTATTTATCAAATCAAGTCACAGCATGTAAGTGTCAAAAGAAAGAGTAGAAATAAGGTTTTAAGACTATCAGGAGAAATTGGAGCGTTCCAGGTACAAATAGAGAAACTCAGGCTGTCTGTCACATGGCTGGCACAGAGAGAAATGCAATCTACAGGAACAGCACTGCTTCCTCTTTATTTTCACTTGGCTCAAAGGGCACTTCTCATGTGCAGCTGCCAGCGCGGGGGGTGGCAGCTGTGACACAGGTTCAGGACTCACACCCCACACTGATGTGCCCCAGCCCAGGGCCAGCCCACGGGCACCCAGGCTCGCTTAGGGGCTGGCAGCTGACTCCACCTGGCCTGGAGCAATTTACATCAATTTCGGGAACAAAAGGAGTAAAAGAATGCAGCATCCCTGCAGGGAAATGTGCATGAGCCAAGGCTGGGGTACTGCAGCCTGTGGCACCTTTTTGGGCATTTTGTGGTTGCACAGGAGGGACTGACCCCTGAGACCAGTGGCCTGAGTATTTTCCCAAAGGCAGATCAGATCAGGACATTTAGATATATTCATTTATTCCCTCTGTTTCATTTATTCATTCCTACCACAGGAGGGGAGACAGAGTTATGTTCACCCTTGGGTGCTGGGACTGATTTTCCTCCCAGGTCAGAATTTAAATAAACCCTTCCCCACCATGCTCCCCTGCCAATATTTTATCAGAAAAGGGATGTGGGGGGAATTGGCTGCCTTGCAGTGCTGGTGCTGGCCCCAGCTCTACCCCTTGCTCCACAGTGGAAGTTGCTGCAGGTTCAGCTCATCCCAAAGGCCAGGACAGAACATTTTATTTTTATTAAAGTTGTGCGTGACTTTCAGGCTGAAGCTACTGTTTGGTTTGCAAGGACAGAAATAGGACTGTGGATATTAACTGCTAACAAATAATTGACTGATAGAACAAAGCAGATCATCACCTCCTCTCTCTGCAAACTTTTCTTTCCTTTTTTCCTGGTGCCATTGAAAGTAGGTTTTTTTCCCCCCTGTTTTTGAGAATGCAGCAAAGATTAAAGATTTGCTTTCCCAGTGTGGATACCAGAACCCATTTACACCTGTAGGGAGTGGGGTGCTGGAAGCTGCTGATCAATTTGAATTAGCAGGCACTTTAATTCTGAATTTGCAATTTATTTGCTGTGCAATCAGGGCAAGAACATAAGTGGAATGAAATAAAAATTGAGGTCTCAACTCAACAGTATTCGGTAGTAGATTACCTGTGGTTATGTGCATAATTTTCAATTCCTTATCTGTCTTTCCCAGACAGGTGACCCAGAGTTATTAGCACTGTTTATACCATGAAGAACTGGGCTGGGATTGTGGCCTGAGTGACTGCACAACACTGGATGTGAAATCCAGATCTCCTGAGCACCTGCTAATCGAGCTCTTTTGGGCTGATCTTCCATCTCCAGTCCTGGCTAATCTAGGATTTGATTTAAAAAAAAAACCCAGGCAGCCTTTTCCAGCTCCTTCACAGTTTAATCTGTGTGTGCAAAGATCATCCAAAGCAAGCTGACACTGTGAAGGAAGGGGAAATATCCAGGCCAGGCAGTGAGACAGCACAGATCCACCTCACCACCTCTGTGAGGAATATTTTCAGCATCATGGAACTCAACTAGGGGCAGAAAAGCATGCAAACACTCCAGGGTGCAGGGAAAATGCTCTCTCCAAGCAAAGCAGAGCAGCAAGATGTCGTTTTGTGTGTCTGGTTTATCTGTAGGAGGCCAGGCTGAGCAGGTAAATAGTGTTTACCAGCAGAGCTTCATTAATGCCTTTTCCCTGCTGCCACGGAGGCTCCCAGTGCTTGGGATTGTCCCCACGTTACACAGGAGGCAAATATTTGCAGTGAGGGATGAGATGAGGGTGGTTTGCTCTCAGCAGGGTGTGCTGGGGCACTGGTGCTGCTCCCTGACGTGTCCTTGGCTCCCTGTCTGCCCCAGGACAGGGCACAGGGGACAGGGGACAGGGCACAGGGGACAGGGGCGAGCCTTTGTGCCACTGAGGGACCTGCCCATGCACCTGCACAGGTGTGAGGTCAGGAGAGCAAGGAGCAGAACAGGAGAGCTTGGTTCACAGAAATCACAGAATTCACAGAAATCACAGAATTCACAGAATCACTGGGTTGGAAGAGATCTTCAAGGTCATCGAGTCCAACCCAGCCCCAACCCCTCAACTCAGCCCTGGCACCCAGTGCCACATCCAGGCTTTGTTAAACACAGCCAGGGATGGGGACTCCACCACCTCCCTGGGCAGAACATTCCAGAAATTTTTCATCATTTCTGTAAAAACTTTTCCCTAATATCCAACCTAAATTTCCCTTGACACAGCTTGAGAGTGAGTCCTCTGGTTCCAGACTGGTTCCTACTTTAGGCAGGTAAATGTGGTTTTATTCCTGCTTTTCCAACAAAGGACATCACCTTTGGACAATAAACACCCTGAATTTGGACAGTAAACACCCTGAACTGCTCACAGACCCTCGGAGCTATGGTGTGGCACGTGGATAATTCTGGTTTAGTGAGCACACAAAGCACTTTGGACTTCTCCAGGCAGCACATCCCTGGTCTCTTGGTGCTGGACCAGGACAGTCAGCACCACCCAGCCTGTCTTATGGCTGGCACCACTTCTTCCCTTGCAAAGGACAACCAGTTCTCTTTTTGTTGTGAATAAATCACCCAGCTAGCAGCTACCTTCCTCTGTTTCATGCAGAGATTAATTTAAAATAGAATAAACACAATACTACTGTTACTATAGTAATATGCCAACATAAAAAATACAACAGAGCATTGATATGCTTATTTGAGGTAAAAATAAATAAATAAATCTGTATTTACTAACCAGTAAAATGTCAACTAGCATATTTTTCTAGCAAGTCTGGGATATTTCAGTTCAACCTACTGCTGGTGGCTGAACCCTGCTGTCCTCCAGCCACATTGGGTCTCTCACTCTTCAGGGAAAACCACACCCCAGCATCTCCTCCCTGGTCTGAGCACTCATCTCCATGCACAAGGACAAGGTGACAGGGAGGGGCTGCACAGAGCTGTGCTCTGACTGCAGCCACCCTCCAGCTCAGACATCCATCAGCAGTTTATAAAAACAGAAAAATCGCTGAGGACTCCAAGATTCCAAGTATTTTGAAAACACTGGGCTTCCTCCCTTCCCCTACATGGTTGCCCTCTCCAACAGAAGCAGGAATTCCAGATCTGTCTGGAAATCCGCCCCCTCTGCCTGAGCTGGGCAGGGATGCCCGCCCAAGGAGAAGTACACTACGTGAACTTTATTTACCATAACTTCCCAATACCTGTGTTAGACAGTGAGCTTCTACTCTGAACCAATCCAACAGTGCCACCATCACAGCAGAAGATGGAGGCCAAGAAGAAGGAGGAGAAAGGCTGGACACGCCCAGATTCCTCCATCTTGCCTCCTGAACTAAAACCACCAAAAATCTATTTTTCACCCTGTGACAACCTAACTGTTATTCTGCTTAGACTTTCTTGACTCGTAATTCTTCACATAAAGGTTGGTAATTGTTTTTTCCAAGGGCTAAACCAAAGGCACAGTGGTCTTGGGCTCTATGCCAAGGTCTCTGAGCTCCCTGTCAGGGTCTCAAGTCCTCCAGGGCAGCCGGAGGAATTTCCTGAGTTCTGACAAGCCAGTGATCCCCCAGCAGCACCTCAGGTGTTCCAGGAGAGGTTCCTCACCCCCAGGTGCCTGAGGGGTTTGAGGGGACACAGGCACAAACGTGCAGAGGGGATGGATGTTGGGTAAATAAAGAGATGTGCAAGGCTCAGCTGAAGATGGACGTGTATGGGAGAAATTCCCTCCTCCCTCCCTTGTCTCTGAAGTTAAATAAATAAACCCTTGTTCTTGCCTGAGGCAGGTTTCTACTCGATGTGCAGCCAAAACCTTCTCAGTGATTCACTTAACAGTTGTGAGTATGATAATAGCAATAACAAAAACACCCAAACAACACAGCAGAACACTGGTGGGTTTTGCAAGACCTCAGAGCTGAGTGCTCCAAATAACTGACATGCCATTGCATTTTCTTGCTTGGTTTTTAGGGAGGGGTGAGATGGGAAGAAGTGGCTTATTTCATTCCTATTATCTTACTTATTTGACATTATTTTGATTAGAAAAGAGAAGCTATTGGGACCAGGTTTGATAGGTTTATACCTCTCCTCAGTGTCAATATTTTCAAGGCAGAATTCTCTCATCAACCAGCACAAATTGCTCTAACTTACTACAAAGAAAAGTCCCAAAAACCTAGCCATTTTGGTAGAAATATTGCTCACTTGGAAGTTATTTTTTATGGATATTGGAAAAAGTTTTCATCTATGCCGCAAACTCCAAACTTACAAAGACTTCCAGCTCAAAGCACTAGAAAGCAGCCAGTCTGCAGCCAGCGTGGTGTGTTAGTTCCTCCCTGAAGAATCCAGATATTTACATCTCTTTAGAAAAGAGTTAAAGCTGTAAGCATCATCATTCCATAAGAGGACACCAAAATGTGAGAGGGGAGTCTGCAGAGAGCCTTGGGATGGTGGCTATGGGGCGTGAGAGCTCTGATACCCATTTTGGGGATGATGGTGGATGCCAAATTCCCTGCTCCTTGTCCCCCCCCACAGCTCATCCTTGCTGAGCCAGCCATGAGTGTCCCAGGAACTGGGGGGATGAGGGGCAATTGCTGTATGGACTTGGCCTTTAGAGAGCAAGGAACTGCCTTGCATCACTGCATCACAGGGCACCCACTGAGAAAGGCCAAGATATTCACCTGGATGCTCTTTGCCCACCTCCATGAAGAAGGAGATGGCCTCAGGATTAGCTCTGGATATGTAATCAGCAGATTATATCCCTGCCTTGAGTGGGAACAAATCTGATCTCACATGTCTCCCTGTTCTTCTAAGTTCTTTCAAGTTTTCTGATGTTTACATTTTTGTAATGGAGTTTTTCACGCACTTTTCATGTCAATAATGATTGTTTTGCATTCTTTTCTGGAAGAAGAGAAATTTGATGGACTGTTGGTTTGACCAGTGTGACAATTTCATCCTCCAATCCATGGTCACTTTTGAAAGTCTATAAACATTGGAGTTTGGAAATAAACTGCCATCTTTGTACCTTAGATGTTTCAGCACACGTGTGTCGCTCATTTCGTGTCCTATTGCGACGCTCACAGTGGGAAGAGTTTTAGGGTTTGTGGCGCTGTGGTTGCTGCCAGCATCACATCTGTGGCACAAAAAGGCCAGGAGAACTCGCACAACAGATCAGATATGTTTCAGCAGTGTCCTGAGAGGCACATCCTCACACACAGCCATGGCTGGTATCACAGCACTCCAGCACTACCCCTTGCCCCAGTGCCAACTGTCGCCATTGAGCCAGGAATGGATGAATGAGTGACACACTCCAGATCTCTTCAGGAGGCTAATAATAATTTTATTAGGAAGCCATTCCTTTTTATACACTGTTCTGACACAGGTGGACCTGATTGGTCCTTTAATCAACACACCTCACATGATTGGCTAATTAAGGAAACACCCTTTGGTAAACATGAGAAAACAATTGTTCGAAGCACAGCTGTGAGATTGTTTTAATTCTTTCTCTCAGCCTTCTCAAAACTGCCCAGAACAATTCCTGGGAAAGTTTATCTGTTTCCCTCTCTGACCAGGCTATCAGTGTCCACAGCCAACAGATAAAACTCACTTTGAGCTTGCCATGGCTGACGCTGTCACAGCTGCATTGGAAACACCACATCTGGCAGGATTTGTTTCATTCTTTGCCAAGTGTAAATGCTGTCACCTGCCCAGTGTGGCCTTTGAGTGAGGCAGATGCATGAAGGAATCCTCTCTCCAGCTCAGCTCCTGTCCCTGGGGTCCCTCTGAGCACAAGCAGCATCACTGCCTCTTTGGGCTGTCCTTTGAAATCTCACTCAGGTGGGTGCTCAAACACAGGTGACAAAAGGGAGCCCCTTTGTGAGCTGCCCGTGCAGATCAGAGGCAATCAAAGCCCCAGGCACTTCAAAGCAGGAGATTTACCAGGATGGCAGTGGGGAAGAGCTCTCAAAGCAATGGTGTGAAGGGGCCACCTTACCTTGCTATACTTGTGCTGGGAACAGAAATTTTAAAAGCAATTTGCATAATATAGATTCTCCTCTCTTGGAATAGCAAATTAACAGTTCATTTTATGACTCCACCAATCAACACCTATAGCCCATTAAATTTAACAACAAACTTGCCTCATGAAGGAGGCTTCAGCTGAGCCTTTCAACAAGCACTCCCTATCATTTATTCTTCGCCCTGAATTGTGTTTCTTTGTTTTATAAACCAGCATTTCTATTTTCTCATTAGCAAGTGGCATGCTAAATTAATTCCAGGTATTAATTTACACACTGGGTGTTCAATTCAAAGCTCAGCTCTGCTTGGAGTCCGTGGGGACTAACCTTGCTGTATCTTCAGCTCTCCAGAATGAATCCAGAGCAGCCCAGGTGCTGCAGGTCTCAGGTAAAGCTGCCTCACACTCTGATGTTGCAGAAAAAACAAACAGAGCAGATCCACTAACCCCATTCTGTCCCCAGTTAGTGCAGTGCAATTTGAGAGCAACTTCACAGAATGGTAAAAAAAAAATAAAAATTCCTCAGTGTGAACAGTGAATATATCTGGAGGCAAAAATTGGCACAAGAACTGAAAATAGGAAAAAGCTTATTTAAAAGGTTCAGCTCAGAGCATGGGGTCACTTCAGTAAACAATGAACCTGCTGCTAATTGAGGGGAGTGCCACATCACATGGCTTCATTTGCAGAGCTATTTAGAAGGAATAATCAATATTTTATAAATACGTTAAGGTGGTAATAAAAGATGCATGATGCAGTGTGTAGGTAGGAGCCCTTCTGGAAGGAAATGAAGGAATTATAGATAACCCTGGCATGCTGAAGTGATGCAGCTGGAATGGTTAAGGGGAAGGACTTTTAAGATTCTTTAGGTTAGGAAAGTGATAAGAATCCTTTAAAGGAACCATGTGCCACTTTCTTTATATTTAAAATCTGCTTTGCCAGCAGGGAAATGTTTGTATCAGCTCTTAGACAGACACATTTCACCCCTGTGCTTTTCATGGGGGTGTTTCCTCTGCACTTCACACTTCACTCACACACAACAAAATAATTTGTGCTACTTGCAAAACCTGTCCAAAAGTATTCAGACAAAATTCTGCTTAGCCCAAAGACTGGATGGAGTGAGAATAAAAACACAGCAAAAGTTGCACCTACAGGCAGTGAAAATGCCCATTTTCAGTGTTCTTTTCTCAACAAAAAGAGAATGAGTACAATTTTTGTGGCACAGGACAGGCTTACAGTGGGCCCTTGTGAACTACAGCCCAGGTTACAACAGCTACTCAATGTCAGAACCACAGCAGGGAAAAATGGATCAAAAGTGATTTTTTTTCTCCCCTTTATAAGAAGAACTGACCATTCCTCATTTTGTTTCAGGAAAAAGAAAATCCCTATGAAAACATTTTCAGTATTAATTTATAAAAAAAGCAGAATAAATGTTTCTTTTGACAAAAATGGGGAAAAAAAAATCAAACCCAGCTTTTTTTAACCCACTCCAGCACAGACAGAAAAATAATCTCCTCCTCATGCCAAACCATGGGCTCCTACTCCATGGGTAAAATGCTGGGAGCATTATGGAAGAGAAGATGCAAACAAGCACAATTAAGTGACTCTGCATCACACAGCAGGGGTTCCTGGTAAATACACACCAGACAATTTGTAACCATGCTTATGTTTAAACATTTTATGGGTCTAGGAGATCCCAGCTTTAATTTTAACAAACATAAACTTCAGTGTATGGAGATAAATAAAAACAGAACGATAGCTTTCAGTCTGCCAGGGCCCAAATGTGAGGCACAGTCTGCATTTCATGAAAGAATTATTTACTAAAGTACAAAAAATAAAAGAATTATTCACAAAAGTACAAAAATATGTACAAAAGTACAGGGCCTAAATGTGAGACATAGTCTGCATTGTATGAAAGAATTATTTACAAAAGTACAAAAATATGCTTTGGTCTCTCTCTCTGTATGCAGGCAACTCTTTCCATCACCCAGTTTTTAATGATTTTTTTTTTCCTAAATTCTGAGGAAAACATTCCAGAAGGAAAAATAAGAGGAATTATCTTGATTGTACATTGTAAGTTTGGGACTAAAATGGTTGACATCTCTAAAAATGAGAGCTGTGTCCCAAGTATATTTCCCATACTAATTTTTCAGCATCCTTGAGGCAGATATTTATTTTGTTAAGCACACAGAGGAAAGACCAAACTCCTGTTGCCACTCTCCATCCATTTCTGGCAAATAATGACTTTTTAAATGTTGTTGCTGTGTTGGGCACCCTTCCAACAAGGTGGTAGGGATTATACATTTTCTTCTCTTTTTTTTTTTTTAATTTTAAGTTCCTAAACATTGTTGGATGATTTCCCTGTGCACAATTAACTAATCTGGATCTGCTCTGCAAGAATGAGAAGGCAAAGTAAGAGAATCCTCCAGGACAGGGGATAATGCTGACCAGGTATTAAATTCATGCAAAACACACACTGACCTAGAGATTAGAAACTGAGGCACTGAACCAGGAAAAGTGCTGAGGAGCACAACAGGCACATCAGAGCCAAAATCAGAACAAAACCCACAACAGAAAATACTACACTAAAAAAAAAGAAAAAAGCGAAATTAAAAAAAAAAAACAAAAGGTTTTCCAGAGGGAAATAAAACCTCCAAACAAAATCCTCTAAAATTGTGTAAGACAGCTTTGGAATGTTTCAGCATTTGCCTGTCTATATATAATAAACCCATAATGAGAACACTCACATGCCTGCAGTGGAGAATCATCCCCTCCCTGTCAGACAAGGTTCCCTCCATGCTGGGTTTGTGCATTTTACAGGATCTTTATCCTTCATTACTGAATGCCAGGGCCAAGCTCTCCTTTTTTTGCAGAGCTTCAAGCAAAGGCTTGGGTTTGCTTTGCAGATTTCCAGGAGCTGCCACAATCCCTCCTTTCCCACAGGTCTGCTACAGCAGGAGGCACTCAGGGCCTGGGCAGGATTCCCCTCCAACCTCATTTTACTCCAGGAATTTCAGAGGTTTTGGGAATATCCAGACACTGATAAAATAGGTGAGAAAACCCTGGGCCTGTCGAGCTTTTCCTTTTGAAGAAGGATCTTTGGTGACTTCTTTTCATGGGTTCCTACAGTGAGGACTGAACACATTTGGGGGTTCAAATTTGGGGGGGGGAGAGGTGGGAGTCAAAGAAGGAACTGTGTTCTTTGGCCTTTACTCTGTCCTTATAAAAGCAAGAACAAAAAAGTGAGTTTATTTCTAATTATAGCATTGCAAAACTGTGTATTTCAGAAAAAAAAAATTATATATTTAGGACAGCATTCAACCCTTTTTTTGACTTACTACTTCTGCAAAGGACTTTTCCTGGAGTCCAGATTCTGCTGCAGCTAAAATCCCCAATTATAGTAAGAGGTGCTTGCAATACAGGTTATTTTGATGGACATAATACCCAAAACTAAGCTTTCTACCATCTGTTTGTCCCTAAAATTTGAAAGCAAAGAGAACATATTTCACCACTGCGTCAGTGAAAAGTAAGATAAATGCTATTTAGATGCATGTGCAGCATATGTTCTCTCTTCTATGACACATTCATCTGTAAGGTTTTACTCATTTCTCTGGAGACACATATCAGTAGGAAAAAGGAAAAAAGCCACCAACTTTCCACCCCAACCAATCCCTCCACAAAGCCAGGAACTCTGAGCACACAGTTTGTGGGACATTAGAGTGGGACATGGATTTTACATTATTTATTTATTATAATGTGGGACATCATTTATTTATTATAAATTTATAAATGTGGGACATTATTTATTTATTTATTAAGTGTGAAAAAACGCTGGACTTTACCCATTATATTATTTCTTTATTCCCCCCTCCAATTCCCTCCCCTGGCAGCTTCAATGGCAGGACTTGGTGGATCTGGGGTGCTTGGGAAGCACAAGAAGGTAAAGCTGTGATGGGCTGGGAGGGTTTGTGTTACATATCTGAGTAGAAAGCTGGAAATTTGTTTTCCCAGCAGCTCCTTTGGCAATTCCAGCAGCTGGTAGACACAAAGTAGAAGGGGAAAGGGAAAGTAGAAGGGAATTGAGCACCACAACTGTCACTGCAGAGCTTCTCTGCTGTCCCCAGAGCTGCCAGGGCTTTGCAGTGCTACGTGGGACACAAGACTGCCTTTTTCCCAGAGAAAATAGGCAGTTCAATACCCAAAAACCACTTGGGGGTGTTGGTCTGGCACCTCCCTGGTGCACCTTCACCTGTCTCTGCAGAGGCTGCCCCACAGGAGGGGGGAACTCAGAGGTTCTGGTTCCTCCCTGGCTCCAAGGCTTTGCAGAGCTCTCTGCAGACAGGACTGGGTGTGTGAGAACCCGCTGGCTCAGGGGGAGGCAGGCACTTGCAGAGCAAATCTTGATATGGCAGGGCAGCCATGCTGCTCTGGACCATGGATCTGGACTCCAGGAAAAGTCCTTTGCAGAAGTAGTAAGTCAAAAAAAGGGCTGAATGCTGTCCTAAATATATATATATATAAATATAAATATATGTATTTATATTTATAAATATATATATTTATCTATATAATATATATAATATATATAATATATATAATATATATAATATATATAATATATATAATATATTATACATAATATTATATATATATATATATTTATATATATTTCTGAAATACACAGTTTTGCAATGCTATAATTAGAAATACACTCACTTTTTTGTTCTTGCTTTTGGTAAGGACGGAGCCAGGCCTGACCCTGGAGTGATGGTTTGTTCTTTATCCATCACTGCTTTCCCTGTCCTGTCCTCTTTTCCCTATTTCAGCAGGTGGGCCTGGTGTCAGTGTGGATGCTGAGAGAGAGAAATGGAGAATTTCCCAGGCATTGTTCTGGGAAAACTGAGAGAAGCTCAGAGAAAGAATCAAACCAATCCTTAATCTCTGTGATCATGTTGACATGTGCTCCATGATGTTTACAGTAGGATGGTTACCAAAGAGGGGTTTCTCAATTAGCCCTCTTTGGGGCTAGGTTTATTAATTCTTAATAAATGGTGATGGTGTGTTGATTAAAGGACCAATCAGGTCCACTTGTACTGGAATAGTGTATAAAAATAATAAATAGTGTATATAATTAAATAGTTATAGTAAATAGTTATATATAAATATAAAAATAGTGCATAAAAAGGAATGGGTTTCTAAAAAATTGGATGATTAGTCTCTGGTCACAGATGGAGTGTGTGCCACCTATCCTTACTGTTCCTGACTCAAAGGTGACATGTCAGCCCACAGGAGCCCTGCAAGGGACACAGGGGCTGCTCTGCAGCTGTGCTGAGCAGCTTTGTCTTTGGGATTTTCCTCTTTCAGGCTCTCCAGCTGTGGGTTTGTTGGAGCATCAGCAGCCCAAAGCAGTGGTCTGTTGTTGATCAGTTGTAGGTTGAGAAGATGAAGGAATTTGGTCATGGCCTCCCAGTCTCTGTGTTCTGCCCATTTTTCCCTAAAATCTGCAGACTCAGCACCCACATGCAGTGGCTTTGCCATGAGCTCTCAAGCAGCCACCTCCTGGCTGCTCACACGAATGCACAGAGAGATTTCTGCACAGCATTTTGGAGATGCTGCAGCAAATTTTCCTGGGTTCATGGAGAAACCCTCTGCTTTCAGTTCCTGGTGCTTTCTGACTCCCCAGGATGCTGATTCAGCCCCACACACACAGCCTGGTACTGCTCAAAGGCTGCACTCAGGAGGAGACTTGGAGCTCCAGCTGCCTGAGCCTGGTGGAGCATTCCTGTGTCCCAGTGAAATGCCCAGCACTCCCTGAGCTGGGTCTTTCTTTCAGCTGTTGGCTCCAATTGACAAAAATCTTCTTATGTGCACCAGATCAGGACTCTGTTGGTTTGAAAGGAGTGGGAGGAAGAGAATGCAAGGCTGATCGGGGCTTGCAAGGAAGAACTTTTTTTTTTCCCCAAAAAAAAAGAAAATTATTATATATTTCTAGCTCCACTTCCCATCTGTTCACCTTCCAAAGTGACATTTAAGGAGATGAGTTTACGGTGCTGGAGGCATCAACAGCACTGGATTGAGTGGATCAGATCCAGACTGGCTCTAAAGCTACTCAAACCTTGCCTAAAGCTCAGCCCTTATTTGTTTTCCTACAGCAGAGGTACCTTGATCTCTGGAAATACTGGCATCTGCCCTTTTCTTCTTTGCAACCCTTTCTGCTGAGAGCATTATCTGCCTTTTTGCAGCACACGACTTGGCAGAGCTGCTCCAACCCCCTGACATGCCTGAAAGCACTTTGGGAGAGGTGAAAGGCAGCTCTGACACGGTGTCTGGAGTTCAGAAGCCACAGATCAACACAGTGGATGGGTTTCAGGGCTGCTCTCCTCTCTGTCACACAGGCAGGTGTGGTCCAGCACAACACAGAGAGTCAATGACCAGAAAAAGGCTCATTTTGGGAGGTACTTGGGCTCCTTCATCCTCTGAAATGTTGGTTTCTGCTGAAAAATGGGAAACATTCCTCTGTTCTGTGGTGCAAGCAGGAAGAGCTGAACAGTAGCTGATATAACCAAGGCAAAGCTTCCTCAAAAACCCAAACCAGCTCAGGTGGGGTTGTTAACTGTCCATGCAGCACAAGGATCCACCTCAGAGGTAAAGCAAGCAGTGAGGAGGAATGGATGTCTGAGGGAGGCAGAAAGCTCAGGGGCAGTGCAAAATGTGGAAACAGAGAATACATCTGGGTAAACTCAGCACAGGAGGAGAGGGAGAAACAGCCACATGAAGAGGAAGAGCATCTTTACACATAGCAAATAAAGGGCTGAGGAGCAGGAAGTTCTCCTTCCTCAGGCACTCACACAGCCCGACACCTGTCCTGCATTGCCAAGCAAATTGTATTCTATTTGCCATCTGCCTGGCAGCTGCCTTCTGTTCAGTGGGCAGTTTTCCTCATTTCTTCCACAGCAACTCCTCCCTCAGAGGAGACATCTGCTGATAACAACCATTGAATGTCCCTGCATGGCTGATAAGAGCTACAGCATCCCATTGGGAGATGTGAGCCCAGAGGGAGGAGCCAAGCATTCCTACCTGGATATAATCTGAGATTCTGGAACACCAGCACAGCTTCTGCACTGGATTCCCCAGAGGAGCAGCAGCTGCCTCTGCCCCTGGATCTGCAGAGGCAGAGACTGCACCTTTCTCCAGGATCCCTGCTCCAGCAGAGCCACCCCTGACACTGCAGGAGGGCTGAGCCACAATTCCAATGGGACTGCTGCCAGCAGCCTGACCCACAGGGTGTCAGGCTGGGTTCTGACTCTGTCAGTGTTGTTTTAGTTTACTACAGTGTTTATTTTATCCTTTTATTTCCTTCCCTAATAAAGAACTGTTATTCCTGCTCCCATATTTTTGTCTGAGAGCCCCTTAATCTAAAATTTATAGCAATTCAGAGGGAGGGGGTTTACATTTTCCATTTCAGGGAAGGCTCCTGCCTTCCTTAGCAGACACCTGGCTTTCCAAACCAAGACACACCACAGGAGAGGATTTAGCCAGTTTGCCATTGGGAAAGTGCCAATTCCACTTTTGCCTCTCCCTTTCCTCTCCAGCCAAACAGGAGCTCATCCTGCCCAGTCTCTGGAGAGCTCTGGAGGCTGCAGGGACAGAGCTCCCCATGGGATCCCTGAGCTTCCCTGGGTGTGTATCCTAATCCTACAATTGCCTCGACAAAATTTTGGGTTTATTGATTAAGGGCACAATTAGGGGAAGAAAGGAGCCAGCCTCCCACGCTGCTTCTGTCTCTCTGTTCCTCTGTCTCCCACAGAGGAAGGGCTCTGGCAATATTTATAGGTCTGTAATTTCCTGCAAGTTTATATAGCATGAAAGTAGAAGAAGTGATAAAATATGCAGTTTAATTGCAAAAAACCCCATGTACTAATCTCACTAATGTGCTAGATTAAAACTCTAAATGTGTGAGGCTTCAAGGTGATTACACATATTTAAAGCAAATTTTCCTTCTAAGTGTCTCTAACCAAACTCATATTTTATGGTATCCTGGACCTTACAATTGACTTTTATTTGGTTTATTTTTATGAATGATATTGAAAGTATAATATTGTCACAAGGGATTCTCTTCCTCTGTGGATTGTTTTATGATGCAGGATTTCTATTAACTTCTCTCAGAATTTTTTTGTCACACTAGGCTGCCTTAGTGGCTGCAAGCTCTATTGTGTCACACTGGGCTGTGTTAATCACTCAAGCTGGAGTTTCCCCTTTGTGAGGAGGGAGAGGACAAGGACTGGACATGTTGAAAATCTTCCAAAATTCTGTTTGGAGAACTTGGTACCAGCTGAAGGCTCTGCATTGCTCCTGTGAGCTGCCAGCCACCCACATCACCTGCATTTCCTCACATCTGGGGTTTTTCTATCCATGTAAAGACATTTCTCACAATGTTCTGTAAGCCCTATTTCCTAAAGAGAATTAATTAATTAATCCAGAAGCAAGCAGTGTCTGATGGGCCTCTGCTAAAAGAAGTGACCAGAAGTTGACTCCAGTCCCAGAAGATTCTCTGACTGGTTCAATATCACATATTCCAAACTGGAATTTTAGTGGGCTGGTTATAGCAAACTGCAAATTTGCTAAAATGCTGGTTAAACAGCTCCTCTGGAGGACACTGGGCTCTCTTTGAGCAGTAATTGTTTTACAGATCTGCTGTTTATTTTCTTTGGGAAGGAGCAGGTTGATCCTTCTCTCTTCACAGCCACCTTTTTATAACTCCAGTGGAGTTATTTCAGAATCTGGGGTGGACAACAGATTATTGCCAGACTCCAGGATCATCTCAGGCTGGATTAGGGCAGGCAGGGCTGTCCAAAGAGCCCCTGGCCCAGGGGAGCAGAACAAGTGGCCCCTTGACGCACACCCATTTGTGTCACAGAATCCTTTAATCAGAAAAGACCCTCGGGATCATTGAGCACCCCTTGGCTGGGCTGATAGCAAAACCTGTTCTCCCATGGGCAGGGAAACCTGTTCAGGAGCACACAGAGCAGCTCTGGAGCCTGAGCTCACCCCAGTGGCACCATGGGGGCTGGAGGACACCCCTTAGGTATCTTGCCCCAGGAATGAAGGCCACTTCTTCTCAAAAATCCACCAGGAAAGCTGAATAATTGCCTAAAAATCCCCCAAATCTATAAACCCCCAAACTGCAGCACCCCCCCAGGCCCCTCCATTCTGGACACACTTTGTGCATCCCCAGGCAGGACCTGCTGAACTGGCAGGAGCTTTGACTTTGGGACCTGGGAGTCCTCCACAACCCACTCACATTCACTGTGCACCAGTTCTATTTAATGCTAGGAAGGGAGAATAATCTAAACATCATTTTGCAAATGGTAAGCTATTAAACTAGCAAATGATTTGAGACAAGAGCAACTACACCAGGTCAGCTTCTCTTTCAAACAGTCCCAGGGTACATTGTGTGTAGCTCTGCCTCATGTAAATACCACGGCCTTGAGGTTTTTCCTTGTGGCTTTGTTCTTTCTCTCATTTCTGCAAGGAGGCAGAAGGAATAAATAGATGTTTTTATCACCACTTTTTTGCTTTCAGAAAGTTCACATATTGCATTTTTGACATTATGTAAATTAAAAATCACCATGGCATTACCTGAAATAAACGATTATATCACTCCTTTCACGCTACTTTAGTTAAGATACTGTCAGCACTTCCATTACTAGCCCTTATTTCAAGGAGTTTCAGACTTAGCTGGTAAAAAGGTGGGGAATTCTATTTATTTATTATTTTAATGGAAAACTTCTAACACATTGCCATCTTGGGGAAAAAATTAATTTTCTTCAGATTTTAGGAAAAACTTCTTGTCCATTTTGTTGTTCAGATGCTGTGAGGGTATTAACCCACTAACAGGTTGATGATATCCCAGCTCCCTGACCAATTCCCTTTTCCATTCAGGTTCCAGTGGCAAAACAATGCAAAACCCAGCCCAGCTCTGGTGTTGGGGCACAGCTGGGGACACCTGGAGGGACAAGGGGAGTCCTGGCACACAAATGTGTCCCTGGTGCCTTTCAGAATGAGCCTTTGTGTCCCTGCTCCCCCTGGCAGGCTGAACTCCACACAAACATCTTTGGGGAGAATAAATTTGGTCCCCATGTCAGGTAGAACAAGGAATAATGGGCTTAAAATTACAGCCAGGGAGATCCAGACCAGATATTAAGATAAACTTTCTAACAGCAAGGGTAGTTAAACTGTAGAAAAGATAGCCCAGGGAGGGTGTGAAATCCCTGCTCGGGTAGGTTTTGAGTAGAGATTAGACAAATGCTTGACAGAAGTGACAATTTTGATGTTCCTTTGGGGCAGGGGATTATATCTCGATTTCCCTTCCAGCCCTGTTTCCCACAGTGCTTTGGAACTCATTTAGAAAGAGGAGGATCCATATTTTGATGGCTTCCATCCCATCCTGTGCAGACATGCCCTGTGGGACACCTCCCTCCAGAGTCTCCTCGGGATCCCTGTGAAAATGCCACGAGCTCTCCCAGTGTGCCCTTAGCACACAGCACCTGGAATGGCCTGAGAAGGGTCATTCCCATGGCAGCTGTCAGGCTTCACCAGCCACCACCAGCAGCCAGAAAAAGGCAGTTTTTTAATTAATAAAGCCTTTAGCAGGTGAATCCCAGCCCCTTCTGGTGGCTGCAGCCAAGATCTCCACCGAGCTCTGCTAATGCGTCTGCCTTCCAATTTGTGAGCCCCAGGAAATTTCACAGGCAAAATGCAAACAGCCAATTCCAAGCTTTGTTTAGAAATATTTCCTGTGTTTCCTGCTGTTGCAAGAAACGAAGAAGGGGGAAAAGAACCCAAACAAGAATTCACTCAGCCTCTTCAGTGCCACTCATTTTTCCGCCCCAGTAAAGCAAAATGTGAGCTGTAAACCTGGAGGGAGCCACAAGGTAAGGAGGGAAGAGCTGATGCTTTGCTCTGCAGCCTCCTCCTCTCTCTTTTTGAGGTCTTCATGCCCTTTTCTTTAGCCTGTCCTTTATCCCCTCCCACATTATCCCAGCCCTGTCCTTCCCCAGATGCTGAATTCCTCCCCAATTTAAACTTTGCAGGAGAAAACTTTGCCTCTCTCCCTGTCCAGTTCATTCTCCTGGGTCTCTTGTTGGGACCTCAGTCTGATCAGAGCAAAATTAGGCAATATCCCCCCCTTTTCCAGCCTAGGCTAGAATTCCTAATTCAGTAGCTGCTGAGACAGTGTTGGCTTGTTGTAGAATTTCCCAAGGCACATTCCTGCAGTCACATTTTGCCTGGCTGAGAGCACGCAGGGATGGCCACAAAAGCAAATATCACACAGAACCATATGTCCTAATTTCAGCTGGGGCAACTCCTTGGATTGTGACTCTCTCCATGCCTTTGGTCCTGTAACTCACCTTTCTAACCCCCCAAAAAACAAACAGCATTTTCTTTTTCCACTATCAAGCCCCATCTTCACACATATTCAAGTTATAACAATCTCTACACCTTCAAGCTGCTTACACACAGATTTCATGCTCAGAATACAGACTCAGTTTTCTGTAGTCATCTTTCCTATTTTTTAATCATCCCTAACCATAATGCTGGCAAGCACAGGGACAGACAAAAGGGGCTCAAGGCTTTTAAAAAATGCATGTATGTAGGCACATATATATTTTTCATTTTTAGATGTTTCCCTTAATCATATCTTGAATTAATGCAGGGCTTGTTCATTCGGAGCTCTCATTACCCTCTTAATTAACTGTGCACAGATGGAAAAAGTCGGAATTGCTTCACTTGAGTTGTTCTGCTAGTTTTAAAATGAGATGGCAGATGGAGGACAAGGCAGAAAGGGCTCAGCTCAGAGGTAGGAAACAAGTTTTCAAGCTGTCACAGAAACGTCAACAAACACTCCATCTGTTTATGAGGTGTACCAAGCAGAGGCAGTTTTAAGTGCCATCCGCAGACGTGAGTTCAAAGAATTCCAAACAATTAGCAGCAAAATGAAAGTTGCAGTTTTGGTTTGAGGTTTACCGGGACGCTGTCAATCTGTGCTGTGACACAGGGGCTGGGGGCAGCCACCACAACACTGCAGGAATGGTCTCAGCGTGGCAGTGGCTCAGCACCCTCAGCTGTGGGTTGGCTTGCTGAGACCCCATCCCCAAAGCTCTGCAGGCAGACCCAGGGAAGGACAGAGGTTGCCAAAGCCCCCAAAATAAGAGAACCTCTGGAAACTGATCAATAACTTTCAAAGAGCAGCTCTGAGTTTGTTCCTGTGAACAAAAGCCCACAGAAAGGAAGGGACCTTAGCTGAGGGCCCCAAATACAAACAACACAATTTGCTAGAAAAAACCTAATTTCAACTTTCCAGAAGTTTTCTGGAACTGGGTGTGTCACAGACATATTTTCTGAAAAGTCCTTTTGCCAGGATCTTTTCTCTTGAGAAGCTGGGAAACTTCAGCTTTTCCATGTTTTGCTGCTTTAGAATGGGATTTGGAGAATTGTTTACCCAGCGTGTGAAATTGTTTTTACTTGATGACCAATGACAGCCACCTGTGTCGAGGCTGTGAGCAGTCACAAGATTTTATTACCATTCCTTTCTATTCCTTTCAAGCCTTCTGATGAAATCCTTTCTTCTCTTCTTTTAGTATAGTTTTAATATATCGTCTCCTTTAATATAATATATATCATAAAATAATGAATCAGCCTTCTGAAACATGGAGTCAAGATTCTCATCTCTCCCCTCGTCCTGGGACCCCTGAAAACACCACCAGATGGGTGGATTTCTGCAACTAATCGGTGTTAGCATTTGGGAAGTAGAGACAGTCACATGTAACTGAAGGCAGGTAGACAAGAGCATACAGCTAAGGAAAAATAAAAACCTCTCCTTTCTTAGAATATTGTCACAATAGGACACGAGATGAACAACACGCACAAGCTGAGGCATTTAAGGTAAAAAGAGGGTAGTTTATTTCTGAACTCTAATATTTATAGACTTTCAAAAGTGACCATGGATTGGAGGATGAAATTGCTACCTCTCCAGCCACACTGGTTAAACTAACAGTCCATCAATTCTCTCCTCCCCCGGAAAGGAATGCAAAACAATCTTTATTTACATGAAAAGTGCCTGAGAAACTCCAAAATGTAACCATCAGAAGGCTTAGGAGAACTTAGAAGAACAGGGAGACAGAATACCCCTTGTTGAACTGCTCCAGTGGGATTTTAAATTGCTCTCCTGCTGGAAGTGATCCCAGGGATGGAGGGCACAGCACCGTTATTGGCATTTTAGAGCAGCAGCAGCGCAGAGTGAAATAACCGTGCCAGGGCAGTGACACGTTTGCTCTGGATATTTAAATAACCAAGGAGGAGCACATCTGCTTCCTAGCACCGCAGCCAGCCCTGGGAGGAGGGCACATCTGCACCCAGGCTCTGTGGGTTTATGGCTGGGTAGCAGACATGGTTATTGGGAGCTGAATTGTACCCATGTGGTTTGCACACAGGCAGGGATGCTAAAAGAAATGCACACACAAAGCACTTCTGCACAGCTTCTTGTGATATACTTGCTAATTCTTTTTCCAGTAGGTTGAGCTTTTTTTTGGGCAACGCCATATGTTCCAATGATGGGAAGATCCAGGATCCCATCCACGTTCTCTCATTTCAAAACCTAAACCACAGACTTGACTTTTCCTCACATTCAGAAGTATCTGGGTCTGTCACAGGTCCAACACTTTCCATACCCCTTTTTTTTAAAATATAATGAACAATTTCCAGACACAAATTTAAAAGTACTCACCTGACACATGCTCACAAACAACATCCCCACCAAAAGCTGCAATAGAAGGTGTTCTATTCCCTTTTGATATGGCACATATGTTTTTATTTATAAGAAACTCTCAGCTGCTTTTTCTAACTTTTCTCTAGCTCTCCACATGGAGAAACCCACACTATACAGTTAATTTTGTTTAGGACCAGCAATTTTATTATTTTTGACCCAACTGGAAGGAACATATGTGAACCATGAATTCTGTCCATTCTGAGGGTGCAGTGAGTGTTATCTACCAGCTGAGAGAGAAGAGAAGAGAAGAGAAGAGAAGAGAAGAGAAGAGAAGAGAAGAGAAGAGAAGAGAAGCAGACCAGGCTGCCTGGGCCTTTTCAGAGCCCTGCCAAAATTTGTTCTGCAGGTTCAGGAAATTTCATGTTGCTTTTGTGTGTGTGCACCTACAGCAGCATTTTAAGACCAAGAGTCTTAAAAAGCATTTTTTGAATATCAAAACTTCCTCTTTATTACACTTCAGTTCACTTGGTGCCCAGAAACTGAACTGTTTTTGGATAAAACACACTCCTCATTCACTGATAATAGTCAGGCTTTGGGACCAGACCAGAGGCAGCCTGAAATAATTCCCTTTAGCTGATTGTACCATGGACACTGCTCCTTTACACCAAACGTTTTGCTCTCCACAGGTACCACACACACTGCATTGGTCAGCTTTTCCTCGTGGGACTGACAGAAAGTGTCATGTGATGGAAGGGAATATTTGAGATGTGAAATGATACAGGAGAGGTGGGATGCAGCTGCAGGTGGCTGTGGAGGAGCTGGGCAGCTGACAAGGCCATTTGGGTGATATGGCCTGGAGTGCAAATGTTCCTTTGGTTTTTGGAGAGTTAATCCCCTCTGAAACAAACCACTTTCAGCAGAGTGTGAAGATCCACCTGCCCCAGGGGGAGCCACGGTCGCAGCTTTGCCTTCAGTGCTGTTGGTGTGCTCAGACCCCTGAGCGCTGCCAGCCCACCAAGGGATGCTGGGGATGCAGGGCTGGTGGCCACTGGGAGCAGGAGAGCTGAGCCAGAACCTTCTGTCACAGCAGAACCACCACAGGTGACACTGGGACACCAAGGCTGCCCCCAGGGCATCGTGGAGGAGCCCAGAAATTGTCAAGGCCCTGTCAGGAAAAGGGCCCAGGAAAAGGATGTGAATGTGATTTTCTTCAGACTGCAGCCTAGGAAGCTCAAAAGGCAAAAAAAAACCCCAAAAAAACAACACCCCCCCCCCCCCAGCTCTCAAAGCTTTTTCTGTAGAAATAAGGAGGAAAAAAACAGAGTAAGAAATAAAGGAGAAACTGAGATAAGAGCAGCAGCTCATCTCTGTGCATGTTCTGAGTCTGACAGGAGAGTACCCTTCCCAGGGGCTTCTTATCAGAGCCTCAGCTCCCTCAAGGTCACAGATCAGGGTAATTACACTCTGATAAGCACAGTCCTTGCTCATTTGCAGTTACATACCATGGCTCCTCATTTCCTGCTCTGAATACCGGGACAGAACCAGCGCCCCACAGCACCTGCAATAGTCTGCAGCTCCAAAGTGGTGGCAATTCAAAGGAATGCTGTGTAATTCTGGCATGTACACCTCAGAAAGTGCCTCAGGAGCCTTAGGTGCTAAATAAAGGCAGGCAATGCCAGTGTTGAGGAGCCCAATACTATTTAAAGCTTCTTGTGGGCTCATCAGGGTAAATGCCACAATCCAGATTATGGAAAAAGGCAGCAGCCCCTGTAATAGTTGTTTTTTTTCTGGTATTACAAAAATCCTGAAGTAACCACCTTGGGAACACCAGCAGTGACTGGAAAGGGAAAGGGTTTGTTGCTCTCCTGGGAGGCCTGCAGTGAGCTGAGGGATTAATAATCCAGAATCCTCCATCCCCGGCTGCTCATCTTTTTAGCAGCTTCCTGTGCAGCTTCTGAATTGCTCCACAGAAGTGACTCCTCCATAGCAAGTCCTGGGAAAGGCTGCTGTGTCCCCTACAAACACAGGAGAGCCCCATGGGAATCCTACACCAGACCCATGGAGCACACAGAGGTCAAAGCCAAGGACAGGATCCCCTCCTTAGCCATTGCCAGCCCTGCAGTTCAGCAAATGTTCTCCCAAAGGAGTCTGAGCAGCCCTGGGAGAAGCTGATCCCTGCTCTGAGCAAGGCCCCAGAGCCCTGCAGCCGGCCTGGCCTGGAGGCTGGGCATGGAAAACTCCCTGAGGCACTGCTGGGTCATGGATTTATTTTATGACTGAGCAGAGGACAGCTTCAGTTTTAGAATATTTCCCCCCACGAACACACCTTTACTTTTTTCTCCTTTCTAAAAGAGGCACTTAAATCATCCCAATGAATAATAAGGATGCTTGCCAACCCAATTTAAGGCAATTTCCATTTCAGTCCCAATATTGTCCTCAAACATACTTTTCCCTTTATCTGTGGAATGGCCTGTTCTGCACAGCACCTTAAATAGAAAGTGCTATGCCAGCTAAATGCTGCCTTTCAACTATTACAATAAATATCTGACAGTGAGGAAAATAAGAAAAGAGGCAGGTGGGGACTGATCTGCTTTGTCACAGCTCCTGCCTTGGCACCCAGAGCTGTGTCAGTCCATTAGCTGCTCTTAATTTCCTTGTTCTTGGTGGCAAAGGTGGCCATAATTGGTGGAGCTGCTGGAAATATCACATAAATGGGGTGATTCACACTCAGAACTGTCACTGTAATAAAATCCCATTTAGAAAATGTCCCCATCACCCAAGGGAAAAAGCAAGCTCCAGAGGCTGTCCCTCCCCCTGTTTGCTCCTGTAGGGATGAGTGACCCATCAGCATCAGCCAGGAGAACAGCCCTGTCCATCTCTGAAGGCTGATCAGAATCTGAAAGGGACATCAACTCTGATAGCCTGTAATCAGTTCAGACACAACAGCTCTTATTTTGATTTTTTTTTTTTTGGTGGGACTTTTCAGGCTGGACAGAAGCCAAGGAAACAGAGATAAATATAAAACAGGAAACCCCCTGTTGCTATTATCAGTATCATTAATGTGTGTGTGCTTGAGGAAGTGATAGATGTGAAAAGAAATAAGCAGAGCTGCCTTGGGGAGACTTGGCACAGCAGGAGCCTGCTCACTTTACTCAGCAGTGCTCTGAGATTCAGACTCTCAAACTCATCTTTTCACCTGTGAGATGGAGAGAATTGGAGGGACACCTTTACTGGAGTGTGGTACAGCCCTTTAAAATATAAAGAATGTATACAAAGTTTTGAGTCTGAGAAGCAGGAGTTTTAATTTTGAATACATTCCAAATTTCATATGGAAAATGCCCTAATTATTTACTTTTGGACAAATCTTTTGGTGGCACTCTCAGGAACCCTTCTATACTTATAACCCAGATGTTGAAACCCTGCTTCCCCCCAGACTGGTCTATTCTAAATTCCATGGTTCTTGGGCAAAAATGCAGCTCATTTTTAACAACAAGACCTGTCACTCTGTAATAAATTTCCAATAACCAGTGAGAACAAGCTGCACAGGTATCTCCAAGCATTTTCAGTGAATTGAGTAGACATCTTCAGCATGCCAGGATTAATCCCAACCTGACACCAAGCCTGGGGATGGATGTCCAGGTCCTTGCCCATCTTTTGACCTTATTTTGCCCAATTTTGCCCCAAAGCACAATACAAAACCCACCAGCAGATCAGGGCATGCTGCTGTGGATTCTGAGCATGCACCGAGTCCTTCTTAAGAGGATAACAAGGAGGATTTTTGGTCAAGGGTTTGGTTTTCCTTTTGGACCAGGCTGGTTAGGTTAGGCTTGTCACTGAAAGGGCTGGATTAGGAGTGTTTTGCAGCTGTGCTCTCTAAAATATTTACTCAGTGTCCACTGGAGCAGTTTGCAAAGCCATCAGCACTCACTCTAATCTTCCTGAGCAGCCTGAGTGAGCAGTGAAATGAAAGACTTCAGCAAAGTCCTCAAATATCTGGTGAGATTAATCTTGTCAATTATAAACACCTCTTGACTCTGAAGTGGGTTGGGATGGGGAGTTTGAGACTAGTGTCCTTTTCAAACAGACCCACAAAAGCCATTTCCCCCAGTTGTCACAGAAGAAGAGAAAAGCTGCCTTGGATGACATGGTAGAAAATCTGTAATGTTAGGGAGAAACACAGCCTGCAGGTCTGGGTGGGGAGAGGCACAAGGGGTTTGGGAGCTCTCCACTCCAGCAGGAACTGCTTCAGGGAGGAAAAGCTCTCCTGGAAAACAGGACATGCAGGGTAAGGTCTGTGATCTCCTAAAGCTTCTACCTCCTCCTCAGCCAGGAGGTTCTGTGGGGATTTGTATGGACAATGACATTTTCTTGGTTAAAGGAGAAAACAGATAAGGAATATCCTGCCCATAGCCCAAAGGCTAAACCAATAACTTTAGGAACTGCTCTCTGTTTTTTCACCCTCTGATGAGATAGGTCTTGTTACAGCCTTGCCAATCCACCAAGTGCCTGGAACAAGCAGGAACAAGGCTAATTACCCAGGACACCAAAAAATGAGTAACACAAACTC
Organism: Molothrus aeneus; assembly: GCF_037042795.1. Lineage (NCBI taxonomy): Eukaryota > Metazoa > Chordata > Aves > Passeriformes > Icteridae > Molothrus > Molothrus aeneus. The sequence goes on along the minus strand of NC_089664.1, from coordinate 5,052,537 downwards.
CAGACCAGCAGGTCAGTCCAGCCAAGCACTTGAGCACACAGAACCAGATCTCATCACTCCAAGTTAAGGATGTGCAGGAGTCCTTTGTCACACAGGGGCATTGTGATCAGGGAATATCGTCTGACCCAACCAACTCCATCAAGCTGACACTTGGGTGCCTCCCTCCTTCCCTCACAGCCTTGCAAGACACAGTAAATTAAGAAGTCAGAGCAACACCAGGGAATGAAAAGCACTGCAGTGAATCATGAGAGCAGCCCCTGGCTCCCAGCATTGCCTGCAGCAGAAAAATCAGTGCCTCAACATCTCTCACAAGCAGCATCCTGAACTGGGGCCGTGAGCGCAGCCCAAACAGTTGGTGCCAGCTATTGTGATAGCTGGAATGAGCCAAGGAAAGCAGGAATCTGGCTTGAAACCAAGCACAGGTTCTGAAGATTAAGACATTTTAGCTAATGAGGAGGTGTAGCAGAGAGCAAGAGAAAGATACAGAAGCAGTAGAATGGAAAAAGGGCAGTGGGATGTGAGCCTTCCCAGGAATTCACAGCAGGACAAGCTGTGGTGGTTATTGTGCTCTGTTCTGAAGGGCCACAGCAGGAGCAGGCAGCAGAGGGAAACTCTCCTTTGCAGCATCATTGACCTCCCTTCCATGAAATATCCCCTTTTGCCAAGGTGCTGTAGCACTGTAGTTCATTTGTGCCTCCTTTGCAAATCATGATGTCTTTGTGATGGCCTGAGTCAAATAAGGAGTGTCACCCCAGGAATAATCCCATTTCTCTGCAGGATGAGACATCTAAATAACACACTTGGGTCCCACTGACTCTGTGTCAGTAATGTGGCAACTTTTTTTTTTAGTTGTTCTAAAATATTTGTGACTTTAGCACCCCCTTGTCCTATGGGAGGGGTAAATGCCATCACAAGTGGTGCCACTGATACTCTGTACTGCTTTTGGCTCTAAGCAGCACACACACAGAACCAGGTCCCCAAAACCTCACTAACTGAACTGTCTCATTCAAAGGAGTTTTCTCCTTTTTACAAACTTATAAGACATAACTGATTTTTACTCACACAGATGCCTGTCCCTGCCATTTTCAAAGCAAATTGCTCTTCGGGCTGCTAGGAAGTAGCAGATGAAGAGGACAGTGATGGATGATGCACTATAAACCACATTCCAGCACAGAACCTTTGTTCCCTGCTCCCCCACCCACCCCAGCACAGTGGGCAGTAATCCACAGCAGCTCTTTGTGCAGTCTGACTTTTCTGCTGGCTCTCACTGCCTTTTACAGTATTCCTGCTGCAGAAGACAAGCATGGCTTCAGGATGCAAGTCGAAGAAATATAATATTGTGGAGAAATTGAAGCTGGAAGGACCTCTGTGGGTCAGCTGGCACCGCCCCTGACTCAAAGCAAGGCCAGCTTCAAAGTTACATGAGATAAACTGGCAATAGTGATTATTTAGGACCCCTGTGGTCTGTTTGCATAAAGTCAGCTCAGGCTGGCTTGTTTTATTCTGCCCTTAGCCTTGCTGAAGTCACAGCACCTCTTCATCCCAGAGGGCTCCTTCTTCTCTCTAAGCCGAGACACTCAACTCCAAAGGAGCATCATTTCCTAAAGGACTCCAAATTTAGAGAGTCTGTTCAGAGCAGGGGGAAAAAAATAAAAATAAAGCATCAACAAAGGGAGGAAGACTCAGCCAAAGGCAGCAGGCAGGACCAGACTGGAATCAAGACTTTGTAGAACTCCCAGTTTGCCACCAGCTCAGCACACATCCTTCTCTGCCAGCAACACCCAGCTCCATGAAACACCCACATTCCAGCAGGGAGAGTCTTTCCACTGACCAGGAAGCTCACAAACACTGTAATTGTGCCTCATCTGGCTGTAGCTTTTGGTCTCCACCAGCTCAGGGCAGAGCAGAGCAAGGCACTCCCAGATGAGGTCTGTGCCCAACTGCAAGGCTCCCCTCACTGCTGGCAGCACTCAGTGCCTCCCCCTTCATAGGAAAGGAGATAATCTAATTAGCACCTGAAAACACCAGAAATGAGGTCACTTGCTTCCTGTGTAAAGCTTAATTTTGTATAATTTATTTTTTACATTTTCTAATTGAATGAATATTAATTAACTGGAGTTTAATGCAGAAGATGAAGACATTAAACTCTCATTAACAAACACTGAGTCCTATTCATCCCCAAACACTTCACATCTGCAGCATTAAGTTATCAAAGGAAAAATCTGCTATGATTTATGTCATTTTCTGGTGGAAAAAGGGAGGCAATAAACCTGCTTTATCAGCTAATTATCTGCAGGGTGGCACATGGCTCTGTGGGCACCCAGGGATGGCACGTGGCTCCCAGTGAGGCACTGGCAGGCAAAGCCATGTGGTTTTCTTGCCTGCAGCACCATCCATGTGCTGGAAACGACCTGGAACATGGGGCTGGAAAACAAACCTGGGCCACCTGTGGCATCCCATGGAACTCATGGAAATGGGCACTGGGGAGGTGAACACAGCAAGGCGTCAGAGCTGCTGGGAGATGAAGGTTTCAGAGCTGTGCATCACCTCTGCCACGGGCACTGAGCCTCACTGGAGGGCTGGGAACAAGAAACTCAGCCTGGGGAGTTGGAGGGGGCTTTATTTGTTATTCCACAGTTATTATTTCCAAATGCTATTATTCACAAATGTTGTTATTAACCAAGTGTGGTGATTAAAATGTCACCCCTTGCTGGACAGCCCATTCATTAGCACAGGGTTGTTTCTCCTCCAGCCTGAGGATGACGAAGGGCAGTAACTCCTATCCCACTTGGAGAAGGTTCCCCTGCCTGCTAAATCAGCTGCAGGTGTTATGGCCAGAGCTCCTGAGCAGGGAAATGAGCCCAGGCTGGCAGAGACTCCCACAGCTCCCCCAGTTTCTCGTGGAGGGAGATGTGTCAGATCCTTCACTGGCTCCATTTGCTTTAAACGCAAACACTGCGAGATGCCGCTGTACTTCAGAAAGTGGAGCACAGATGAAATGTACTAAAAGTGTCCCAAAAAGTTATTCAGTGATTTTTTTTAAAGGTGTTTCTTCCTTGTCATGTCATTTATAATTTAATTAGTGGCAGGTTGTCGTGCAATAACTATAAACTATAGATTTATGCACTGGAGAAAAATAGCAACTTCATTCTTAAAGCAGCAGAGCTTGCTCCCCCTGAGCTGGTGGAGTTGCCATCTGCTGATGGTTCCCTGGAATGTCACCTGTTCTGTTAAGTACATTTATATAAATGAAACTGTATATCTTCATCACTTCCTCCCCCTCCCACTATGATTTATTCCAGCAGGTTTTACATTTCAATAGCGTTTTCATTTCTCCAATAGAACTCTTTTGTGGATGTGAAACATGATTTTATATCTGCAAGTAGATGTTACAGTAAAAAAGTGGCAACAGCAATCAACTATAAATCATGGAAATAGCCTAGAGAAGTAAGTCTGAGAACCAAAACAAGAGCTGACAGTGGAGACATTTAAAAGCTCAGAGAGAAAAACAAGTCTTGTGAAGCCTTTTCCACATCAACAGGAATTCAGTGAGCTGGTGGAGAGGCAAGGAAGGGAAATCTGGAAATGTGGTGAAAAAACCAAAGCAAAGGCAGGCCAACCTTTGTGCCCTGCCAACACAGGGCAGTTGAGGCAGAAAATGGAGCTGCTGGTGACAAACAGGAGACTGGCACATGAACAATATCCTGCCCTGACACTCACAAACCTGAAAAAGCAAAACTCCCCTGCTGCACTGCACTGGGGAGGACAAAACACAGAAGTGATTTAACCAGACTGGGTTTCACTGATGGATCTGTTGTCAAACTCCTGAGGAATACAGGCAGCACTAACACTCAGTGGGAGCCCTGAGGGCAGAGCAGGCTGGTGCTGGGACTGAAAACATCCACATCCTGGAGGGACTGATTTTCCTTAGTGTGGGCACACCAAAAAAAGCCAAAGACACTTTTAGACACCAAAACTACACTTTATTTGAACCCAGCCTGGAAGTTTTAGAGTTGGAGTGAGCTTAAAATAAGTTGGAAATTGGCTTCCTTAAGGCTCACTCACTGTCAGGAGCTTCCTCAGCTGCTGCCAACTCCACTCACTGCAGTTGTTTCCTGAGCAGAGTCCCTGCAGCACTTGGGCTCCTCTCACTCATGGCAAACCCTGGTGCCTTAGTGGACAGTACAGCTTTCATTGGAGAAGAATTAAATTTGGCATTAAACTCGGAAAAGTTATCCCTTCTTGGTTAAAATGAAAAATTCTGATCAACTGGAAACATTTCTTGAAAAGCATCTAAAAAATGACACCAGAGGACATCATCTCCCCCTGAATGTGTTTTCTTCTGGAGGAAGTTTCCCTTTAAGCAGAGCACCCAGCACCTGCCCAGCTCCCCCTGCTCTGTTCTCAGTGCTGTGACACAGAGCAGTGGCTCCCCCACCTCCCTCTGCTTGGCTTTAATGAACTATAAACAGCCTGAAAAGAGCATGTTAGCTCTGGCAATGTAATCCCTGCTCCTAAAAACCGCATCAAAGTGACTGTGCTCTTGGCCTTGCCATCCCCTGCCTGGATGCAAACACAGGCTGGTGCCTCCCTGTGTCAGGATTTCACAGGACACCTCAAGGATGTTGCTGCTGAACTGAAAGGCAGCGAGGAAAACAAAAAAAAAAAAAAATAAGGATGTTCACTGCTGTAGTCTCACAAAGGCAATTGTATGGTTCAAGGACTCACTGAAGGTCAGCTGCTGTGAAAAAGACCTGCTAGGAAAAGCAAGCTAAAATCCCATAATTAAATGGACAATTTGCCACCTGCAAAGCTACCAGCTCACTCTGGAGTTGGGTGATAAATGTGCAGGCTTGTGATAAGAGATAGAGGTTTGTGGTCTTCAGGACATGGGGGATCCTCCAAGAGCCAGTGTCAAGCAGATTTTTGTTTCTGTGGGTGGGTGAGTGGTGTGGAGCAGGGCCAGCAAAGGAGCCCCCAAGTCCCTCAGGACTGGAGGGCAGAGAGGAAAGGGACAATGAGGAGTTGGCTGTGTGCAACCGAAGGAGGCACAGATCTCCTCTGGTGAGCAAATGGGTTGGAAGGACTTTGACAAAGCCTGTGAAAGAAGGGCAGGGGATGAACCCAAGGCAGTGAAAACATCCTTGATGAGTGTGAATATATGACATGGTACCTGGTGTCAGTGCTGCACCAAAAGTGGAATCAGTGCAAAAGAAAAAAGTATTTTTTTTAATATGAGGTGTATAATTCTGGAAAAATATATATTTTAAAGACAAATCAAACATGTGATCTTTTTTAAAACAGGGTTTAATAAAGCACTTCTGCAGCTGAGTCTTCAAGAGATGAAAAGAAATTCTGAAAATCAAGATTCAATTCAAATGACAGAGTAAACCCAGTTTCGTGTTTTCACAGGAAACTTTTGTCTTTCACCAGAAGGAGGGGGAGTTGTGAAAAATTTTCTACAGTCTCTGCCATTAAAATGGAGTATTAAAAAAAAAGAATTAACAGCACTTCTGTTAATCATGACACCTTGAGTGTTTCCCTGTCTCATTTTGTTTTTTCATAGTACATCTCTTTGCCTCTAAATTTCATCTGTCTTTTCTGCCTGGACTGTAAACTCTTCACAGCAGGGACTGTTTTCTTATAATGCATTTGTCCAGCTCCTCAAATGTTGTGAACATAATGTGATGTGAATAATATATGACACTCCTCTCCTGAGCAAAAGATAAAACTCAGAAGCAAAACCAGATGATGATGGCTTTGTGATAGTGAAACAAAATTCAAGACAAACCTCACTGCAGCATGAGGTCTCCATTGTGGCTCATGAAAGTAAAAGCCAAATGGGCTTGACTGTAACAGAGATGAGCTCTAAATCATTGCAGGCTATGCAATTGCTGCACATAATGCTCCTAAAAAAACCCAACCCAAACTCTCCTCCATCTAAAAGTGGAGTTCAAAATTTTATTGGAGTTACCTCCTGCCAAGAATAGCAGAGAGCAGCCTGCACACAGCATCTGCTCACAGAGAAGGGAGCAAAAACAGCTGGGAGCAGGAGCTCACACCTCCACCTGCCTCCCCTGTGATAATCCCCCACAAAGGAGGAGATAACACAGCTTTTATAGGATATAGGTTTTATAGGAATGTCTCAGGTTTTATAGGAGTGTCTCTGTCCCTGGAATTAGGATTTCCTCCAAGGCACCAAATTCTGAGGAAAACCAAGGGATGCTTCACCTGTGTGGGTTTTTCTCTGTTCCCATCTCACAGCCAGCTCCTTGTGCCTTTCCCCATCTTCATGGCTGCTCTTGTGTGAGGTTTTCTCCATCATGAGCAGCCAGCCTGGCTCCCCAGACCTCTGTCACCTTTTCAGAGAGCAAAGTACCTCCAAGAATCAGGAGAGGTCCTGCTCTATCTTCCCCTTTCTAGAAAGCAGCCTTGCTCCTGGTCCTACAAACTCCCACCTTGCTGTGCAGCCTGTCCCTTGGTGTCCAAAGGGGAACACAGGTGAGGCAGACTCAGAAATGTCTGTCTCATCGACACAATGACAGCTGTAGATATGGCAGAATTTTTAACAAAAGAGGGAGGACAAACCAGATCTGCAAGTGCAGCACGGAGAGCTGTCATTTAGCAAGGATAAATGACTTCATGATACCTTAAATCTGTCCTGTTGTCTAATTCTGGAAAAAAAACCCCTGATGACAGCCGTTCTAGAATCAGTATCTGGAAATATACAACAAAAGGAAAAAGCTTTATTAACACTGGAAATGTACTCTTAGCTTGGATTTCCTTTTCAACACCCAGCTTGCTCATCTCACAGCTCAATGAACAGTTAACAGCACATATTTCTTCTGTTCCAGCAGCAAGTCCAGTTACTTTGGTTTCTGCTAACTGCAGACAGATGAGAGTCAGCCTTCCTGGGGAGATGGGAGGGGGAGAGGGGAACGGAGCTGCAGGGAGGGGATGGGAGGCATAAAGTCTCAGAAGAGAGCATGGATGAGTTTCAGCTTGGACTTGGAGGTGCTTTTGAGCCAAATGCTGCAGCTTTTCTGCTCTTTGTGCATTGTGAGCCTTTCTGCATTCAGGTGTTTTTAAACCAAGCCAATCCCTCATCGTTCAGTAAGGATGCAGAACGTTGTGTCAATAGCTAAATTGTGGAATATTGCTGTGGGTTTCGTATTCTGAACCTGACATGTTTCCCTTTAATAGCCCAACTCAGCCTCCTTTCTGGAGACCAGGAAATGTCCTTGTCCAGTTGTGCATAAACACACCACCCATAATAAAATTTCAGATTCCCCAAGTTAAAATGAAGTCAATATTCTGTAAATAAACAAGAGGTTCCAGCTGCAAATTACAGCTGTAAGTAAAAAGTTCACAGTTGACGTAAAGATGTAAGGGCAGACACTTTATTATTCATATTCCCTAATAATTGTATTTTTAATGCTTTTATCTTCCATCCTTTGCCACAATGTCCTGTGTTACACGTGTGTTTGAGCAGTGAGAACATGGAGAAATTACCCATCTAGTCAGGTGGGGGAAGAAGAGTGAGGCAGGTGTCCTGGAGGGTGGACTTTTAAATCCACCCCTTGTCTGGGATGGTTCCAAAACCACCAGACCTGGGGAAAATCTGCTTTGTTCCAGGGATGCCAGTTGTGGATTTAGGCTCAGTCTTCAATTCTTAGGCAGAGAGAAAATCCAAAGGGTAGAAGGTGACAAAAAGGAGCAAGAGTCTGGGGTGCCTTCTTCTGGCAATAATGTAGATTTTTTTTTTTTCAGGGCAAACTTTAATCAGTTTGACAAGAAATGCTTGCTGGACACAAATGTGGGGAAAATACAGAAGATTTGAGCTGGCCTTGAAGGTGTAATCATCCTCTGGCTCTGATCCTTTCTTCTAACCCCCCTAATTCCCTGTCAAAACTTGTGCCTTCTGTACCCTGATCTGGGAGTGTTGTTTATGGGAAAATATGAATGAACTTTTATTTTTAAATGACAGCTTCAGTCACGATCCACTGAACTATCTTCTCTTTGTCAACACAGTCTGCCTTTTCCTTTCACAGGCCAATTCTGTGGTTTTTATGTCACTAAGCTGGGAAAGAGGTGGCTAATCTCCTGTTTTTGATCACTGAGCTGAAAGGATATGTTGCTACCACCCTACCCCTCTGTTACAGCGACCTTTGACTGCAGTTCTGTGCAGATGATGGGATTCAGCCTCGTGTGGGAATTGGGAAAGTTAATATTTTTTTTCTAAACATTAATTCCTCACACATTTCCCCCAGGAAGAGAGAGAAAAAAGAAGAGGCACTTAGCATTCAGGAGTGAAAAAAAAAAAAAAAAGATGAAATCTAATGAATTCTTTTCCCTCTCGGGGGTTAGAGAACAGTTCAACATTTCTGATTAAGGACAAGAGAAAGGTGGCCTTGTGCCACGGTGCTGCCCTTCTCACACAGGAGTGTTCTACATGCTGCAGGATAATCAAGAGAATAACAACAGCAGCAGCAGGCAAGAGCTTTGGACTTGTCATCTGCCTGGGCTCCATGCAGTTAGGTCTCAGTAAAGATGACTTGTTAAAAATCTAACTAACGTATCAAGGCTCATTGGGTTTCGCTAAGCTCCTACCTCTGTAATCACCATTTACCAAATTAGAATAGGGGGAAAATGAGCCACTTCATCTCTGTGTCATATAATGAACTTTTTTGTGTGTACCAGAGAGGGTGATTGCCGCTAGGTATAATTATTATAATAAAGATCAGTACAAACTCAAGTTAAAAAGAAATTGTAGTTATTGAGGCCACCAGTGCGACTCGAATGGAGCCAGTGCCTGTGTCATGCACAGATGAGTCCAATCCACTGATCTCAACCATTTTAACATCCCAGGAAAGCCAGAGCAATGGTCCTGCCCAGTGTTTGCTCATCTGTCTAATGTAGTTCAGATTATTGATTCTATTTGATGTGAAATCCACTGATTTCACTCAATGTAATCAAATCAATTAATCCCATCAACTCCAGTCCAATCCATGTGCACAATCTAGTACATCTGACAGTGATCAGCTGGCAGGCACAGAACAAGACAGGCACAGAGATAAATAATAAAAATCAATAGTTTTATAAATAACACCTACAGTGTGCTGGGTGTTTTGCACACAGCTGTAAAAAGCAAGCAGCTTGATGTTCAGCCCATATGCATTTTGCAGATACACCAAAATTAGTGGCTGGTTTGTGCATTTTTAGGTTGGCTGGGGTTCCTTTTCCCAAGTTTTTAGGATATGGCTGGTTAGGGTAGCTCAAAACGGCCTTTGGGATAAATTTTGAAAATAATTCTTATATGGTTCATAAGGGACTTTGAGATGCACCTGTGAAAGGAACTGAGTAAAGTTGGTGTTATCCATGTTCTCTTGCCCTTTAACACTGATGAACACCTTCTTCCTCAGCATAAATAGGAAATCCTTTATTTCAGAACAGAACATCCTCTCCTCAATTAGAAAATAACCACAGCCTGTCTTGAGGAGAGGAAAGCACCCAGAGTTAAAGAGATCTACCTCTCATCTACCTCTCCACTGCTTCCTGGACACATGAGAGTCTTAAACACAAGCACCATAAACAACAACAACAAATCCTGGAGGAGCCTTTTAAAGTTGGTGCAGTGAGCAAAGTGCACCTGTAGTGCTGCAAACTGACCTGGCCTAAGACCCTGGCTCCACATACTGCTTAAAAAAATTCTTCTATATAAAATAAGGTCTCAATATAAAAAAGAAGACAGAAGTAGACAGAATAGCCATGCTATAAACCAGTCACAATTCCATTAGAAGCCTGTTCTCTTGTTCCTTTCAGAGTATCTTTCCTTTAACTCAGTGTTTAATAATATTATGTGCTGATAAAAGATCAGGGAAGTGGCAGCTGTACTCCAGCTTGCAATCTACTCAGAGGGTATTGGTGCTGCTGCCCCTGGTATTCCATCTGCTTCTTTCCCGTTTGTTCCATGCTGCAGTGCTGGAGATATTTGAGGTTAACATCTCAGATAACCTATGAGAACGTGGGAAAAGAGAATCCTGTCCCTGTGCAATGCAGGAGAACAGGCCAGGTCCAAATGAGAGGCTCTCAAGGGACAGAAAATAAAGTAAAGGCTGTGTGGTTCAAATTTTCCGTCACCTGTTTGGCTCCACTGAAAATCCATGGACTTGATAAACCTTGCTGCAATTTTCTTTCAGATCCAGGACTCCCAAATCACCGCTGTCCTTCAGTTCCTTTGTGTGTCCTTCAGTTTTTCTGTTTTACCCATGTGGACATGCAGCATTTTTGCTCATGTTTTTTTAATTATATTTTATAATAAGGTCAAGAAATTATGTATTCTGGCCTTGATGGGAAGAGTGTCTCAGACTCATTGTTGCAAATTGTTGTGAATTAGGGTGATACCAATGCTAATTGTCTTTTCCTTGCTTCACTGAGTCTTTAAATAATTGCCCTCCTCCTTGGCCACTTTTTTCCTTGCACCTCTGAGAAATTTGCACCTCAACTCTTATCAGTCTCTTTCCACCCAACCAATGTAAAGTACATTGTGGCCACTAAATCCAATTAATCCTCCCAGCCCTCCCCAGTGAATAAAATTAGTTACATTTTCCAGCTGGGTGGCCAGGGGTGCAGGCAGCTTTCCCAGCCATGGCTGCATTATCTCTCCTCCTCTGAAAACCTGACCTGCCTCGTGAGCAGTTGGGTCTTTGGAGAAATGAGGGACTTCAGCTGCAGGGAAACTCAGGGTGAGGGATGAATTGGAATATCACAGGGAAAAATGAGTGTTTTGGTGATGCCCAGTGCTGAGTTTGACTGAGTAGTTCTGTCCCCTGTGAGGGCTGATAGGATCCATCCACATCCCGTCTTCAAACACACACAGAGAGCACCCACCTGCAAGGGCCAGCTCAAAAAAATAAACACAAAAGATCCCTTTTATCTACCACTCCCACTTTTATAATAATGTTGCTCTATCTTTTTCCACAGGACTGCACGTCCTTTGCAAGATGAGTGGAAAATGAGGTGTTGAGCTTTCATTCAAACAAGTGGCTTTGCTCGTTTCAGATCCTCAATATTGGATGCAATAGCTGCTTGCAAGTGAGCTGAAGGATTTTTTTTCTCCTTAAAAAATAAAAGTTAGTCCCCATGACCTGCAGACAACTTTCTCAGTTTCTGTGTCTTGAGTATATTCAAGTTTGATTTTTAAAAACTTTCCCAAGCGATTAGAAGTCATTGTGGGCTAATCAACCAAGAAATTTAAACATAAAGTTTGCTGAAATCTCTCCTTAAAGTACAGCTAGAGCATATTTCACTTTTATTGCTCTGAAACATTTACATATATTTGAAGTACAAAGATCCAGATTCTCTGCTGGCCCAAATCTAGGAGATGTTTCTGCCTTTATTATGATACACAACTTGGGGCTTGGCCCTCTATTTTATGGTCTGTCCTCTTTTATCACAATATTCTCTATTTTGCACAAATCTTCCAGTGGATGAAAGGGATGGGAGATGGCTGAGTACAACCCAGTGAGGTTGCAGATCCCCTGGGTGTGTTATTATGTTATGATTACTTTTATGTTTGGAAAGCTGAGTGAACTAAATGCATGAACTCCAGAAAGGGGGAACTTTGGTTTTGGAGATATTTAACCTACTGGAACCCATTCCAGTCTCACTGAATCAAATAAGACTTTATAATGAATAAATGCTTGCAGGGTATGTAACAGCTTCTGTTGTACAGCATGAAAAAAAAGGGAAAAAGTGCTTTTGATACCTTTGTGACAACTTTAATTCAAGCAAGGAATGCTCTGCATCAGCCAGCACAAATTTCTAACTCAACCATGCACTGGGCCATGCTGATAAAACAATTACATGGGAGTGTTCATGTGTGGAGACAGGACTGCTCAACAAAATCAGCAGAGGAATTTGACTGGGCTCGTGGAAGGCAGAAAAGTGTTGCTCCAGTTAATGCACTGCCCTGCTTGTGAGTTTATTAGCCTTTATGGGTGCAGGGAAAACAAAATTTAAGTGGGAATGGAATGGCCTAACAAGGATGCCTTTCTGTTCATGCCCTGTGCACAGGTGGAATCACCCCATCCATGTGGAGCAGCTGTGCTCCAGGTGGATGCGCTTGGGTGATGCTCAGGATTTTTGGGAACATGTGAACGTGGAGCACTATCAGCTCCAAAGAGCTTCATTTATGTTGTTCATGCGTTAAATGATACCACACTCACCTAGGAATAGTTCAGGGCATGCATAATTTATTTGTAGCCAAACCCCAAAGGGAGCAGTAGGAAGATGGATGAGAGTTCTTTCATGGCATTAGCGTGGATTTGCTCAGCTGTTCCTGAATCATCTCATGAAGCTTCATCTCAGCTAAATGCTTGGCTGCAGGCACGTGGGACACAGGAACACTGCACTACACATGCTACAATCCATAAAACATTTTCTGCTATTTGGAAACTAAATCCTAGTTCAAAAGGCCAAAATCCACAAAACCTTCAATTTGTCAGGGGAAGACAAGCAGATGAGACTGAGGCAATCAGCAGGTTCTCAGATTTCTGCCACAAAAAGAGAGAATTGGTTATTTCTTTTGCTTCAGAAAGAGCAATTCTTATTTTTTTAATTAAGCCTGCAATTAGAGAATTAATTGGCCTGATCTTTGCTTTCCATCACCCCAAATGGACAGGTGCTCAGAGGTCTGTTCTCAGGAAAAACACAATATGAAGAGGAAAACCACAATATGAGTAAAGCAGAGCAGGGATATCAGAGGAAGGTGGCCACAAACACCACCACCTCTGGCACTCAGCATGAACTTCAGCAGGACCCTCCTGCTGGGCCCCCCCACACAGAGCATTGGGTGCCCTGGTGTGGATTTGTCTCTGTGTGAGTTCCCCACAGCAACCAGCGGCGGAGCTTGTGGAGAAATGACGGCGGGACGCGGGACGACAGGGGGTGGATTACAACTGTGAACAGCAAGGGCTTTTCATTCCTTTCATCCTGCCAGACATGCTGTCCCTATTAAAAGCTAATGTTGGAAAATCATCTGTTTCTCTTAAGCTCTCTTTGAATCTGGTGACTGGAGCAGTAAATGTGGTTTGTGCAGTGGCTGGGGGGGTGAGCTCCTGCTGCTGTGGTCAGTGGGAAGGCCATGTGCTAATTGTTTACAAGCCCCCCCCAACCCAGTGCATTCATTTAAATAGGATTCCTTGTCCTCTCTGTTCGAGTGCTCTGTATCTCAGGCTATCTCCTTGATAATCCTTTTTAGATTAGTGTCAGACCCCAGATGAAATCCTCGCTCATTCTCTTGCCACGTTTACCAGGCTGATTTCCAGCACTGTTTCATATGGATTAGGCAGAGCAACTTAGTGCTCATATGTTTTTCAGTGCATCTCAGTACCTCATGAAATTACATTATAGATTCACTGTATAAATAGAAGACTGAACACAATTACAGTCCAAAAGCCCCAAAGCGCAGGACTAGAATCTGAAAGTAGATGTGACCAGATCTTGCTGTGTGCAAATATCTCAAAATAAATTGGTTGCACACTTGTGTATTTATTCTCTGTTTTTAAAATTTCCTTTTATTTTTATTTTACAGGAAAATAACCTTTTTTTCACAGTTGGGCAGAAAGAGGAGGGAAGGCAGGTGCACATTGCCATTATGGCCAGGTCAAACCAAGGGTGTCAGTGGTTCAACCCACCTAGGACATAAACCAGACTTCATAAAGGTCACTCAAAGTGAACTTCCCATTGCTTTTCAAGGTCATGGCATTTTAATCACAGCTGTTATCACCACAGCCTCATAGAAGCCTAGAAAAAATTGGGTTGAAAGGGATATTTGGGTCGTGTCATCCAACCAGCTCAAAGCAGGGTCAATTTTGAAATAAATTTCGTCCACAGGAGGATTAAACTGGCTGAAGTGCTGTAGACACAGGGTGAATCATCACTGGAGAGAGTCACTGAGCTTTTTATTGCTGGTAAATAGAAAAGGTTTGCAAAGGAAATGAATAATATTGGGGTGTGCATGCCTGAGCACACAGGAGGTCACACTGCTGGTGGAAAGCTGGGGTTTGTGTCAGGCAGGATTGTGATGACAGATCCATATGTTTGAACTGCTAATTGATATTTGAAATTCCATTGCTGAAGATCATTTGGCTTCCAGTTGTTGCTAGAAACACAGGCTTCTCCCATTGATGAATATAGCTCCCTGAGTGGAGATTAGCAGAGACAGCTATGGTTGGGCCTGCAGGTGAATGGATTACCCTTGATTTAATAAGAAGTAACAGGCCATTATTTCCAAAGCTACAGGATGGAAAATGACATCTGGATTCTGGATGTAAACATTATTTATCATGTCAGGTGCTTTGCTGCTCTTGCCAGTAGCCCATGCTCTGCTGAGGCTGTTCTTTCTAGGGCAAATGAATGGTGAGTGCAGCGTGGATTTATTCAGATTTATCTGTTGCATCTGAGTTCTGTGTGAATTGGCTCAGCCTGGAGCTGGGCATTGCTGGTTCTGTGGCCAGGGTGATGGGACAGGCCCTCAGCTGGTGTCAGGTGGCACTTTAGGGGCTCTCCCATCCTGTGCTGACTTCTCCTGCCAATCCCCATCCAGAAATATCAGGATCAAAAGCAAAATGAGATGAGAGAAGCTGCCAAGCTGGTGCTCTGTGTCATGGCTGTGATGAGCAAAGGGCTAAATGACTTTGCTAGTACATACAAAGGGGTTTCTGCTTTTTTGGAAGAATGAAAGGGTTGGAAGGTACGGCCATAAATCTCCCCAGGGTGTGTTTGCACTGAACACCCAGTGAGCTTATTGTGCTGAATGTTTTGAGTAATTTCTGTTCAGCCCAACAGCTGGAAGGCCTCGAGATGGTAGATCACATCATATGGCACTTTCTGCACATATTTCTAACCTCACATAATGGTAAATTAAATTGGGGCAAACCTTTCCATGTTCAATGGGAGCTAAAAGTCTTTAGAATCTACCCTAGCTTGAATAATCTAAGAAATTCACCACAAGAGGTGGCTGATTCTTCTGTTCTGTTAAAAAGAAAATTCTTTAATAATATTGAATTGTTGAAACAAGTAATTTTATTCTTGCTTTCTTCACTACCATGCAAAAAGTTAAATGATACATTGACTTAATGAAATTATTTCTCCTTCATTTCTTCTCTTTTGAGTGCAAATTCAGGAATAAAAATAGAGAGAACAGGGGATAAAGGATGGAAACCCATACAGACAGCAGGTGCAGAAGTGGAAACAAAACATTGTGCAGGACTTTTCCAATAATAATTAAGAATATTCTGCAAATGAAACAAATATATTTTACATTTCTACAACTGCATATTTTCAAGAGGTCATAGAAAATTTTTGAAGCTAGATCTATTATGAAATGAAATGCTGAGTGGTGTCCTGAAAGTGACATTCTGCAAGAATATCTTGCAGCTGTGGCTCTCCCTTCCTGAGGCAGATCAATCAGTCTCTCTGTTAAAGTGTGTTTTGTGTTGGGTTAATTTTGTGCCCACTGGCAGTTTGTGACTTCAGGCTTTGGTGCTGGGCAGAGCAGAGGAGTTGGGAGGAGATTTTTACCCAGAGTTGGGAGGAGATTTTTACCCAGCTCTGTTCCTTGTCTCAGCGGACAAGAAGTGCTGAGTGACTCGTTCCTGGGTGTGATTGCCCACAGGCTCTGCCTGTGAGGGATGGTCAGGAATTACAGGTGCTTCAGGAGCTTTTTGCTCATGGGTGATGAGCTCTGCATGTGGGAGCCCTGCAATTCCAAGCACGACTGTTCCCATTGCACAGAAACCCATCCCTGAACACCCAAATGCCTCCAGACTGAAATAATTTATAACAGCACAAGCTTGTGCCCCCTCCCCCTACAAATATTACTGTCTCTGTGTAGTAATGAATTCATTGATTTTACCATTTTTTATCAAATCAGTTGTTTCAGAGATAAATGTCCTTCATTTGCAGTTATTAAATCTGCCATGTCTAGGACAGCCATTGGAATAATTGTCTAGCGTGGACAGAAAAAAAATTCTCTTTGTCCTCCTGCTGGTTGATTTAATATCCAGTGTCCTTCTCTTGGTGACAGTCTGAAAGGTAAGATCTTAAAACTCACCCAGGATAAGATGAGCTGAAACCAAGAACAATCTCATGGGACTGGAGAAAGAACTCTGGCTCTTCCAACAGAATGAGAACTCTTTGGCCACAAGGTCAGAACAGAGTGGCAAAATTCTGCTGCACACTTCAGGAGCAAACCCAGTTTATTTTGCTGTTCCCTTCAGCCTGGGATGGGGCAGCAGGAGAAAAGAGCTGCCTAAGGAGTGACAGAGCCACGTGCACAGTGACGGAGGGAAATGTCCCTTCTGAGCAAGCCCCAGTTCCACATTGTTAACCTCTTGCTGTTGTTGAACAGTTGGAAGCTGAATGTTGCAAATTAAAATTACTTCCTTGGCTAGCCAGAACAATCCTTCATCTCTTCAAGGCTCTGATCCTTCCTGGTGCAGGGACAGGGAGCTCTGCAGGGACAGTGAGCTCTGGTTAATGAGGCTGGGAGCACACTCACACCGTGGTCCCAGGGCTGTGCAGATTGCTTTGGACGCTCTGAGTTCCTGTGTCCCACCCCACTGGCATCCCCACAGAGGGTTCAGCCTGCAGGGATGGGAGCAGTCAGAGACTGTGGGAGGCTCTGAGGCACACCCCAGAGAAGGAAATCCCTTAACCCTGCTCACTCTGAGCCTTTCCCTACCTTGCAATGCTATTGTATTTGCAGGGGATGCCCCGATGAAGGCAGGAATGATGAATCTGACTCCATGCTCTCAGAAGGCTAATTTATTATTTTATGATGCTAAAGAATGCTATACTAACTATACTAAAGAACACATAAAGGATACTTACAGAAGGCTCTTGTTAGAGCTCAGAAATGTTTTCCAGAAATGCACCAGCTCCAAGGAAGGCCTGTGAGAGACTGGCCCTGCCCCACTGATCCCAGTGCTTCCTGGGAGGTGAGGGAAATGACATTTCACCTGCAGGCATCTGGAAGACTTGAGGCCTTTAATCAGTTTATGGCCTTGTGAGTGGTTTTAGTCATATCCTATCTCCATGGTGCAGTTTTTCCTTAAACCTTTCATCTGTCTCACTTGCTCCTCAATCCAAAACTGTCCCTTGCTGTCTGCCTTCCATTTTTTCAGTTGCACCTCGGCTGTGGCCCAGGCTGGGCATCCTTTGGTGTTGGGGCTGGTGAGCTTCACTCTCCCAAGGCTGTTTCCTGTGGAACACAACAGAAGGGCCTTAAAAAATTTAAATGTCTCTGCAAGAGAAGACAGCAAGGCTGATGTTCCTATTTGGATTGGGCTCAGCTCATCATTCCCAGGCCACTGCTCCTCTCAAAGATAAAAGATTGTTTCTGGAATTTAATAAAGCCCCTCCTTCAGTGAGAGCTCTGCAGGCTGATGGTCAGCAACAACCACAGAGCCCATCCCCTTTGGAATCATCTCCATTCCCCATTCCCCACACTGTACCAGTGAGGCCAGGATCCAATCCCCCTGAGGACCTCAGAGCTGATACCAAGGTATGCAGGACTTGTACTGCTCTTTTACATGAGCAATAAATAAATAAAAGCATCCTGATGCCTGTGCAAGGAAAATTCCACATATTCATGCCCCTGTTTCCTTTATCACTTATTCTGTAACAGCTGTTTAATTAATTGCTTGAATGATTTCCTAATACATCTTATTTACATACAAAATTACAGAATAATGGCTTGCCTTTGAGTTGAGTGAGAATTTAAGGTCTGCTTGCCATGCCTCATGGAATATGGTTACTCAACAAGAAATAAAAGTTCTGGTTGTTTTTAGCTGCTTCTTTTTTTTTGTTTGTTTTTGCTTTTCTTTAGAAAGAATTAAAATTCTTTTCCTCCACAGATTTTGTTGCTGTTTTTTATGGGCATGACTGGATGATGCTTTGATAGCAGCAAGAAGGGCAAGGTTCCTTTAAAAGGTGACTCCAATCTTTGGGGGGAAAAACAATAATGTAATGAATAGGATGGCTTCTATTGAAGAATAAAGAGTCATATAGCACCAGTGGAGACAGTACAACTTTATCACTGCTGCTCAGGTTTATTCCCTGGCTGGCAGAGCTTGTCCTGGGAGCAGGAGGCTGTGTAAGCAGGAAGGGTCCTGCTCTGCTGGGCTTCTCACCCCAGAACGCTCCTTTCTGACACAGAAACCTTTTCTTTGGGTCACAGCAGCACCAGCAGCTGTGTCACTGCTGCTGCTGAGCCTCGTGCCAGCTGATGTTGTCCTTTCATGGAGCACCCCTGGGCTGCAATCAGCTCCTGGAGAAACACTGCACAAGCCCAGCAACGTGGTTTGGATTTTCTTTATTGCCCAAATCTTGACTAATGTGGGGTGCTTGATGAGCCTGGATGAAGAGGCTAATTCCATGTTTTTCTTACTTACTCAGTAAAAGAGCCAGAACCCTGAGGAGGAGCTCACCTGTGCTGCCCTCTGAACACGTCAGCTCGCCTTTGTTTGCTGCAGCACAAGTCTTGAGCACTTGAATTTCCAGCTTAGAGGCTTGAAAATGGAGTTATGTGGGAAGCTGTGGAGGCCCTCATGCTGACCAGCAGCACAGCAGAGCTAACACAACTGCCTTGGCTCTGCTCAGTGCTTCAGGCCATGTCTCAGGGTGGCATCGCCCACATTACAAATCATGGGTACAAAGCTATGGGCTGGCTGCATGGGGAAATTTGTGGCTCTGGACGAATTTAGGAGCTTAGTTCCCACTGGAGAACCATCCCAAATGAAACAATTGATTTAACCTTTTCAGTAGGGTTGCTGCTGGATCCCAGCCCAAGGTGCCAAGGCAAAGGTTGTTCTTTTGGGTCAGGTTTCTCTTGAATCCCACCCTGCACTCCAGGCAGGGAAGGGCAGCACTCCTGATCTTGGGGCCCAGGTCAGAGGTGGGATGGCTTGTTCAGGGGGGCTGTGCTTTGCAACCAGTAAGATACAAGTTCTTGTAGAAGCACCTTGCTGAACTTGGTCCTCAAATACCAGAAACCAACGGCTCATACACAGATACCAACATTAAATGTGGCCTTACATGATTTTCTAGAGACTCACATCTTTGCACCACTAGAAGAAGAAATGACTTCATCTACCAGATGTCACAATTGATATCCTACTGCTGCCTACTCAAAAATCTTACAGTATCTTTTTGGTTGCTAATGATCCAGTACAAGTATTTGAAACACTCTTGAATACACCATGGCTGTGAGGTTATTTTTTCTCACCAGTCATAGGGCAACTGATATTAAATCCATATAAAGAACTATTGCACTTTTTACTAAGTGTAAAAGGGAAAAATATTACCATTCATTTGTGTTACTCTTTCTTTCTAACTATCTTCACTTAATAAGGTATTTTCTTGCAACACAGTGTGTTATATATTCTGTGTTTTATAAACCATCTCCTGGGAAAAATAACCAAGGAAACACAATTTTTTGGAACCATCTCCTTTTATTAAGAATAATGAAAAGGAAACAAGAGCCATTCCAGCAGTCAAACATCCTTCTACACTTTCTTATTGGTCTTTTTATGATAACTGTGTCTCTCAGCACATAACCTGAGCTGTCTGAATTTGCTTATTTACATTTGTCCTTTTAATGCATGTGGATCAGTGTGGAGGTGACATACAATGGACACAGTGCATCTAACATCAATGTCCCCACACAGAGGATGGAAATCCATCAGAAATACTGGACAGGATATTGACAGCAGTGAGGTCTGGCTTTGTCACCAAGTTTTAAAGCTTGAATGGAGGGTTGGATTATTTTGCCTGCTCTGTGCACCATGCCCCCCTGCCCCTGTTACATCCCCAGTGTAACAAGGAGCCTGCTCTCTCTGCAGGCACTGCTTGGGTGACTGGAGTCAATCACACACATGCAGGGATAGATCCCAAACTCCCTCTCCCAGTCCTCTCCCAGTGGGTTTTGTACCTTCATTATCTCATTTACAGTACCTCCCAGGGCTGCTGATGGCCCCTCTCTGAGTTGTGTGTGGTGGGGTCCCAAGCTGCAGGAGAACTTTTCCCTCTGTGTCTGTCCCCACAGGACCAAGGGATGTGTCAGTGCTCATGGAACCAACTGGCTGCTGACTGCCACCAGCAGATCCCATTTCAAGAGATCCCATTTCCCTTTGGGTCCCTGTCTAAAGCTGTAATTTACACCCTTGGCAGGTACTCAGGTTTCTCTTCAAAGCATCATTCATTCTTGAGCAGTCATAGATGATTCAGGCTCCCTCCATAGGCTCTTCTGCCAGATATTGATCCTGGGGACATTATTTATCAATTACAAAAGGTTTATTTCTGGCAACGTTCATAACTAAAAGATCTGCATATTTATTTTGCTGAGTGATTTATTGATGCATCATTTCATGTTTCAAGGAAAACTGCATTTTATAGATGGTGGTGGGGAGAAAAGCCTCCAAAAACTCCAATTAGAAAATAGCACTCAAAGACAAATAGCATGATATTTCTTTGGTTTGCCTCAAACACAGAGACTGAAAATGCCTTCCAGTTCCCCCCTGCCCACTGGGGGACTATTAAAGCACTTACAGCATAAATCACCACCCTGGATGTAAAACCTATAGTGTTGCAGGTGCTCCACATCCCAGTTTGCATTAATGAAAGGACTAAGGAGCCTGCCATGTGCTGGGACAGTCATTTGCTAAAGAATGGCTTGGAAGATGCAATGCCCTCTGCAAGGAGGCAGCTGGAGTCATCAAACAGATCCTGATATTCTCTAAAAGCTGTCACGCTAATGATCCACGAAAGGGAAAACTAATATCTGGGTTAAGGTGAAAAGATGATTTCTAATTCCTCTTTTTTCACACAAATGTGCCAGTTTGTTTTTGTTAATTTGGTTGCAAAGGGTGTCAGTAGCTTGAAGGCTCCTTGTGGCCAAAGGCCCAACCCTTGTCCCCTTGTGCAGTGACAGGGACAAGGTAAATTCCTTTCATTGCCAGCAAACACCACTTCCATGAAAAGCTTCATCAGATCTTCTAGCACAGAGCTCTGCCCATTGGAGTGGCTACCTAGAACAGAGGCTAGACAGGATTAAGAGAATAAAAGTGGGCATTTATTAAAGGCCTTCAACAGGACACCTTGGGCAGTCAAAGCCTCTGAGGGGCTACACCCAAGCTGGACAATGGTCACAAGTTTTTCAGACAATTATAAATTTGGTCTATTTGCATACCAGGGGTTAATTCTCCAATTACAGCTTCAGGTAATGAAGTAATTTACCCCCAATTTGCTCCCCCAATTCACTTTTGTTTATACTTTTCTAGGCCTGTAGGGTGTCCTTGGATCTCAGGCCCAGAGGAATTGTTTTGTCTGACCAAAATGTGAAGACAATTAACTAACACTTTGTATGCTATGCACTAATGCAGTACGGGATTTGAAAAATACAAAAGTTAAACTCCTACGGCATCAGCACCTTACCATGTCCACTGGCTGTGCTTTTCCACACTGACTATTAAACATATCTGTGGTAACAGGCCTGTAAAAGCTATAAGGAAAAAAAAAAAGAACAGAGTTATCCGAATCCAAATAACTGTAATACAGTAGATGCAGCAATTCCTCAGTGTCCATTCTTCTTATTTGCATCATTAATTGTTGTCTGATTAAAAATCATTATGAGGCTGGAAACAAGTTAAAACAGAAAAACAAAACCTGGTGTGGTAGGAGAGATAGGCCTTTATAAATCACACTGAAAGCTTAAACAGATTCCAATCTGCAAAGCAGAAATAATTCCACTCCATAAATAGAGAGAAATGACGATGCTTAAACATAGACCTTCCACAGTTCAAAAGGTTAACTTAAAGAAATCAATAGAGTCCTGTAAAATGAACAAGGAAAAGAGTGGAAATTCACAGTACTATAAGCTGCTGTGGAGCTTTGAGCCTTGGAGCTCAGGTATTTTCTTCTGTGTCCCTGGAGAACCTACCTGGAGACTCAATGAATGGTCTGGAGAGGAGAACTTCTTGTTTACTGGAATCCTGGGTTACTGCTTGTGCTGTCAGAGAGCAGCTGGTGGCTCTTTCCAGCACACAGCTTTACCTCAAACCTGGACCTTGAGATGGAATTCTCAATTCTCCTCTTTTCCCGGGCAATGAGCAACAGGACAAGAGGAAACGGCCCCAAGCTGCACCAGGGGAGGTTCAGGTTGGACATCAGGGAGAATTTCCTCACTGAAAAGGTGCTTGAACATTGGAAGGAGCTGCCCAGGGAGCTGTTGGAGTCACCATCCTTGGAAGTATTCAAAAACCAACTGCAAATGGCAATTCGAAAAGAGCTGCATATGGCACTTAGTGCCATGGTCTGGTTGGCAGTGTGGTGATGAGTTAAAGGTTGGGCTCAATGATCTCAGAGGTCTTTTCCAGCCTAAATGACCCTGTGATTTTGTGATTCTGGATGGAATGTAAATATAATTTTAGGGACAGCACATTAATGTAAATAGATACATGGAGCCATCAAAAGGTTAATAATCCCAGTACAAAAATTCTTAGACAAACTGTCCTGCAGTTGAGCTGTTAGCAGAGCTATTAAATTTAATTGCAGTATAATTACACAGCCATACACCTCACTGATACCCAGCTATCCATGGGCACAGCACAGGGGCTTTGCCTCAGGTGCTCCAGCATCCTGCAGCCAGGTGTGCAGCCAGGCTGGATCCCAGCCCCAGACATGCCCAGGAATACTCTGCTGATGCCTTTTTGGGCTAGCCAAAAACAGAGCCCAGACAAAATTAAGAGAATAAAAAGCAGGTATATTTATTGAAGGGCCTTCAGGTACACTTCAGGCAGATGAAGCCCCCCAGGGGCTACACCCAAAAATAGACAACAGGTCACAGGTTTTCATACTTTTATAAATTTGGTCCATTTGCATATTGGGGGTTAATCTGCCAATTACAGCTTCAGGTAATGAAGTGATTTACCCCAAGTTTGCTCCCCCCAACTCCCTTTTGTTTCCATCTCTGGGCCCTGAGGCAGTGAGGGGTCCTTGATTGCCAGGCCTGGAGAGGAATTGTTGTGTCTGCCCCAAATGGGGAAGCAGCAGCAGCTCACACTGTGTGTGGAGTTTAGAGTTCTACACTAAAGAACTGCAGGATTACAAATATATGAAAAAAAAAAGCTGAAATCCCAAATCATCACTGCAAGGTTCAGCACCAATGCAAAGAAGGTCAAGCTGCTTTGCAGAGCAGGGATAAGGAGCAAGATAAGCTGTGGTGGCACTATTTGCTGTGAGGAAAGCTAACACACACCTCTCAGGCTCTGTGGGATTAGGGCCAAAGCAAACAGCACATCTCACCCTCCTGGACCTGTCAGATATTCTTGCCTTTTCCTGAGGGAAGCTGCTGTCTCCTGGATCACTCTCATCCCCAAGGCAGTGAGCCCAGAAATGTGCTTTTTGTGCATCCTTTTGTGCAGGATGGATTTCGTACTGAATGCTCCACGTGTCCTCACAGAGCAGGAGATATTTTGGGAGGGAGCTGCCCAGGAAGGGGGAGCTCAGCAGCTTTTGGGAGGTGCCAGCTCTGCAGGGCAGGGAAGTGCCCTCTGTGACCTGGATCTCTCACGGAGGGCACAGCAGGTCAAACCCTCAGGCTCCCCCTGGGCTTGCATTTCATGGTTTTAAACAGACAATTGTGTGTAAATAAAGGAAATGGCTGGAAGGAGCCACTTTGCTGCTGGGAGCTCACTGAGCTCATCAATTATAGAATGTGAGTACATGTGGAATTTGTGCTGAGCTCCCCTTTCCTTGGGGGAGCTGCCAGGAGAACTTCTGCTCCTGCATTAAGTGGGAGCAGAGGATTTGCCTTATCTCCTGTGATCACCCAGAGCATTTTCATTGCTTCCTGCCTTTCACAGTGCCCAGTCTGTGATGAGTCAGTGGAAAATGACCTCTCCCCCCCAGGCCATTTTTCACTGGACTAATTGTGCAATGCTTTGAAAGAAATTACTTCCTCATCCCTGTGGGAATCCATGAAAGCCTTGAAACTCTGATGTCTTTTCCTCTGGCACGGGTTAAGACAGGTACAGCAAACCCCACTGGCATCTCAGAGCACCCTTTGGGTTTCTGTATTTTTGGCATCTGGATTATTTTGCCACCAGGACCCACTGCTAGCTGCAAGTGCTGTTAGTATCCATTAAATCCTTCCCCACTTTTTCAGTCCCCCAGCAATTGCATTTGATCCTGAAGTGAAAGGATAAAGCACTGCTGAGTATTACCTGCCATGCTGGGAACTCAATCGCTCCTTGGTCAATCTGACATGAGTCAAACAAATGAAAACCTAAAGAAAATGAAGTGAAAATTAAAACTCAATCCATGGGTGTGCCCACAGTGAGCAAGGACAAAGCAATGTGCAGCTACAAAAGGAAATAAGAGAGGGGTAGGTTTTCTCCATGCTGTTTGTTTGAATAAGCTCCTACTACAAGGATTCTGTGGAGTAGTGCTTTCATTGCAAAAAGCATTTGTGAGAGTGCCAAAAACATGATACCAGGGGTTTTAGGAGGAAATGAGGGGTTCCCTGCTGCAAGGTAATGGTGTTGATAAAATGGGATTGGGGGTGAGTAAGAGCTGGGGGAAGGTTCCTGCTGCCTGCGCAGGGCACTCAGCCAGAGGCAGGATTGCAAAGTGTGACTTGGGGTGCCCACACTCTCTGGTCTTCCTCAGCATCAGGCACAGGGGACCAGCAAACAAAAGTTCAGGTTTTCTCCATTTTGGTACCAGAAATCACCTCATGTGATGGATTTTCCCTTTCTATCTTACAAGCTGATTTTGTGATCACAGAGGCTTCCTTTTTCCCTCTGCTCACCCTTCCTTTAAGCTTAATAAAAGTGGTAACTGAGGAAGCTTTTCTCCCAGTGCCTGTCTGTTCAGTCTGAAAAACCCCTTTTGCAGCCTGAATCCCAATTCAAGCTCCTCACCTGTGGCATATGGAAGTATTCACCTTCCTTGTGACTCAGAGATTTAAAATACCTTAAACTGATCATGTGCAGCTGATTATTCTTGAAATAACTCTCTGGCTACCCATCCCAAAATTCTGTGTCTGGAAGTGAATCTGATCTTTTTTCCTACCAGTGCTCTGGAGAGTTGCATGTCAGCTACAAATTTGATAGATTTTAAACATCTTGCAGAGCCGTGTCTTCAATTTTGTTGGCAATATCAGCTCTGCTCTGTAAGAGCTCTTCATGCAGCCCGGCATTCCACAAAGGGGATCAGGAGAGTTATGGACAGGAAGAGCTCGTGTGATCTGGATATTTTATGTAAATGTGGAGTCTGCAGACACCTGGTTTCACAAAAGCAATTAGGATCCTACGTGTGGTGGACTTTATTACACACATAAGCTCCTGTCTGCTGCAAATATGTGGAGAAGTGTTCCATATTCTTGTGTTTATTTATCATTAGCATCTGTGTGTATTTTGTGTTTATATCTGAAGACCATGAAGAGCATGACAGGCAGGTGCACAGAGCTTTTGCCCACACTCCCCTTGCACACAGGAGTATTGTGATTAATACTTGAGATTTATGTGTGCATGTTGTGGGAAGCTCAGTGCCACGAGTTGGGATGATTGCAGACTGTCCATGTGTCTGTAACCATATTGACTGTCCATACATCTGTAACCATGTACCTGCAGCCCTAAGAAGGTGATTATAAATCCTTCAAACCTCTGCTCTTTGCAGGGCTGGGATGGGGATCTCCTGAGCTGTACAGGGTTTCTGTTTTCATGTTTACCCACTGGGACAGGAAAGATCTGAGAGCAAACATGCACATGTGGTGTTTGCTTGTGCACAAACACACCTTGTTTCTTTTTGGAAACTGTGCCTCACTCTTGCAAAATAGGAAACAAGACAACTTTGGAGAAAGCACAGGAATGAGCCCAAAAGATTGATCCTACCCAAAACCTAAAAAGTGGTGTTCAGGCCTCCAACGCAGAGTGTGGGAGGAGGTGGCATCATAGAAGGGGCAGAGCTTTATCACTTAAGTCTATTTTTTTCAAGAACTTGTTTTTTCAGGTATTACAGCACTTAGACATGAATCTGCCCCTGGGATCCTGACGATTTTTCAGTGCCCATAAGCACCACACCTACAAGCATTACTCCAAATCTTTGCAGTATGCAGGGGATTTGAGCCACAGGTCTTTGGGGAAGCCAGAAACATATGGTGATCATATTAATGGTGATCTTCTAGTGAGAACCTGCACCTCCTGGGCAATGTGGTGTTGTTCTACAGCAGTCACTGTGTGATACAGACTGAACAGTCAAAAATCTGTTTATCATGCGGGTGTGCACTCGATGTACTGGGAATAGAGGTCACTCTGCAGCCATCTCTGGGTATTTCTGTGTTGATCAAGTACACACGACTCTGTGCTACAGTGCAGAGAAAAACATCTCCCCTCTCCACAAAGACTGACAGTGCTGTGAAAAAATGCTGGAGAACCCAGAGCCCACAGCGTGCCTGTGTTGATGGGAGTGGAAATCAGCCTCTTCTGGTGCCACCAGTATTTCCTCTGGTCCTGCAGAAAGGATTGGTCAGGGAAGGGACTTTGACTAATTACTCCAAGCATGCTGGAAAGCTTTCAGCTGAGCCGGGCGCTGGGGCCAAGCAGGATTTATCAGGTATGAACACTTTGTGCTGTAGTACAACACCCAATCATTTGTGATTGGATTTGGAGGCAAACAAAGACCCAAATAATAATAACCTGTGTCGATGGCAAATGCGCTGAGCAATAAAGGGTGAAAATCACCTTCGTGTTGCAATTGACAGCTCTGCCCTTCATCTGCCCCTTCCTTCTCCCTCTTTCCTTCACTCCACCCCTCCATTGATGGATTAGGAGCACAATAAATCACATGCAGCCAGCAATGAGCACAGCAAACAGGGATTTGTAGTGGAGTGGTGCTGCTTTCCATGAGCAGAGCCCTCACTGGAGCACACTCTGGATTTACTCACCTGAGTTCTGCTGCAGGAAGGACTGGCCACACACACCAGCAGCACTGATGGCTTTGCAAAACATGAACAGCTGCATTGGAATTGCTGATAAATTGCTCACAGTGTTAGTTTTGATACTGGGTAATTGTCTGCTTTTATTTTTTAAACCCAGCAGAGGAGGGTAGATAACAGACAGAGACTTGGGATAAACAAACAATTGTCTGGGAATGGAGCTGAAGAGGTAAACTCAACCCTATTATTTGCTTCCTTTTTTTTTTTTTTTCCCTCATCTTGACCCAGAGAAATAGGTGCCAACAAAGCTGCTGGGGAAGTGGACAAGTGTGCTTTCAATATCTCTATACCACTTTTCCACCATCGCTCAGAAAATTTCAGGCCTGTGGTGGTCAGAGCAGAACTTCTCTGCTCTCTGGCCTCTTCTTTCACAATTTCCTGAGTCTTTTATTTGCCATGGGAGAAAAAAAAATCTTCCTTCTTCCTCTCCAAAACAACAATAATAATGAAATTCATTTGTTCTGAAGATTGCTTAAGAATTCCAGGGACTGGTGTGCGGTGCCCAGCCCTCCTGCACATGGCACTGTCAAAAAGACATTGGCTTCCACATTGACTGAATATCTTCCAGCAGAAGGTGTTGTGTAGCTCTCCTGGTCAATCCATGTTAATTAAATTGTTATCAACTTACTGAAATTTCCTTTTAGAAATGCTTGGGTTTGGATTTCTATTTTTTTTAATTGAAAGATGCAGCTTCTGCATACTAAGAAATTTCCGGGTGAAAATGTTAACCTTAGATTTTGTAATAAGGGAAGGGCAACTGCAGCACTTTAATTTGCTGTTTTGAAATCTGGGTGTTTCAGTTGGCTCAACCTGAGTAATGTCTTTTTAATGTTTTATTTATTACCCTCCTGGATCTGCTTCAACACCTAGCTATATATCTCCTGTGAGGCTGGCACAGGGAAATTGGGCCTTGGCCATCTCCTTGCCCACAGCTCTGATCCTGGTGGCTGGAGCAGCTTTCCCACTGCAGGCTGCTCTCCCCTGGGATGGACGTGGGTGTTGCTTTTTTGGGTGCCTCCCCTGCTCTTTGCAGCTTCTCAGACATGGACACATCCCTTGTCCCTGCACTGCTCAATGCCACCACCCTCACTGCTGCTTCCCTGCAAAGTTCTGCATTTTCTGAAGCTGTAAAAATTCTGCAAAAGCCCCCAAATTGGCTGACAGGTTAAAGTTAGGCCAGCAGCCCCAGCCAGGAAACTTTTCCATGTTTTAAACTGTGTGTCAAACTGAAACACAAACCTGGACTGGATTATGGCTCGTGCTGCTTTCAAGTCAGATATTTGACTTTCTCTTTTTAATCAAGAGATGATCTCATGGTTTTACTGGTGGTGGAGAATATTTCAAAGCACAGAACCAGGCCAGACTGACTGAATCCACCCTGCTGTTACTTTTGTTTCCCAGAATTATCCCAAACTACTCTGCTGACAGCATAAAAGGTGTCCTATGGCATTCCCAAAGATACTGAATGAGGGACTGGCACCCCAATGCAGACCTTGGTCCTCCAATGAACTTCAGATAGAAAACTTATGTTCCATAGCTACTAAATTGTCCATGGGTAGACATGGCACCTTTTTTTTGGTAAGTCTTTATCAAAGACAATGGTAATTGCAGGGTCCAAAGCCAGTCATGCTGATACACCACTGTTTGCTTCTCTATTTGTCACAGCAGGAATGACCCACAAGGACAGTGCCCAATCTGTGTCCTCCCTAAGTGTCCTGCTGGATAATCCATGAGGAATCTGGCCACTAGGAAACTCAAGGAGTGCATTGTTTCGGTGGAAAATGGGCCAACTAAGCAATCCAGAGGGTCCAGGTGGGCTATAAAAGAAGTGTGTTATTACTGTGTATAAAGAAGAAGTGAGTGGCTTTGGACAATTTATTTTCAATGGCTCAAGCCTTCAACCAGCCCATCACTCACTCAATATCTGGCAGAAGAAGGAAAAGGAATCCACTTTTTTTTATGATAGGTTGAAAACTTCATGACAAAACAGAGGCCAAAGTGTGCTGTGGGCTATGCAGAGATAAACAGTGCTGAAATATCCCTTGTATTGGTTTGGCCACCCAGATCCCATCCCATGTAAATGGAATAAAAATGCTGAACTCCCTGTTTACTGTCTCTGCTAACTTTATATCACCATCCAGATCTCCCTGCTTTGCCATTCCATCCCTATTCCTTTTCCCAGCAGAATGGCTGCTGCCTCTCCAACTAATTCACTTTATTTGCTTCAGTGATTGTACCTGGCATCCTCTCCCATATCTTCGCTTGGGCTTTTCTTTAATTCTCCCTTCTCTCTGACTTTCTCAGAATATGTTCTCCATGGTATTAAGGATGGATTTACTTCTGAACAGGGAAAACGAAAAAGTCATGAAAATCCTTTACAGTTCTAATTAGAGCTGAGTAATGTGTGTAGACAGCCAGCCTTACCTGTACCAGTAAATGGAGGATTTGGGAATCCAAGTGCCTTTTGCTTTATTACTCAGTGGAGAACTATGAAACTTTCTATTTAATTATTACCAGGAACAACGTAAGCAAGGAACAACTGCCACGGCCCAGTGCAGTGGGCTTGGGGAGCTTAAATAGGGGATTTGGGGATCAGCCAGTTCTGCCTGATTTGGCCTCATTTTTCTCTGACTTCAGACAAGCCACTTCCATTTTTCTGCCCCTGACTCTTTGCATGTGACAGGCAGTTAAAGGCACGTGTGTCTTTATGACATTCACATTTTCTGGAAAAATCCCTTCGCCCAGGATTTTTCTCCTGGGAAGCTGAGAGGCCTCAGAAAAAAAAAAAGGAAAACAATAATTATCTGATTTGCTTCTCCTGTGTTTTGCTGCTTTGGAATGTGTTTGGAAAGTGTTTACCCACAGGTGATTGTTTCATTGGATTCTGATGTGAGTTGTTTTCATTCAATGGCCAATTGAGGCCAAGCTGTGTCAGGACTCTGGAAAAAGTCAGGAGTTTTCATTATTATCCTTTTAGCATTCTGTAAGTATCCTTTCTGTATTCTTTAGTATAGTTAGTTTAGTATTCTTTAATATAACATAGTATCATAAAATTAATAATATTAAATTAGCCTTCTGAAGAACATGGAGTCAGATTCATCATTCCTGCCTTTGTCCGCGGGCAGCTCAAATACAATGTGTCAAATACAAAATGTGTGGTAAATGTGGGGAGTGCTTTAGCAGGTGACAAGTTTGTCAGGAATCCTGGCAATGGTGCTCAGGTTCAAAGATAAAGGATGAGAAATAGAAGGCAATAGAGACCCCACAGGTGGATTTTTTTCCTTCCCAGAGAATTCCCACAAGACCTCATGCAAGGCAGATTATTCTATGCCTCAATTTTCCATCTCTCAAGCGGGCACTACAGGCAATACTTTCATTTCTTTGGTGTGTGTAACCAAGACTGAAACCTTGATGGAACCCTGAAGCTTTGAAAATTAAATGCTCTGTCACCCAGTAAGTTGTTTTCTTCATCAATAAACAACTTTTTCTGGCAAAGGAAAAAAGTAGATAAGAACGAATCTGAAGGGAAGGGTGCTAATAGGTTAAAAGGAATCCTCCCACCTTTCCAGAAGGCAATGCACATTTCTCTGAATCGGCTGATTGGAGTTGGTTATGGAAATTAATTGTTAATATCTACACATGCTTTATTCTGTTACAAAGAAATGACAAATTAAATTAGGACAAAGATTTCTCTTTAATTTCTGTGCTATTCTACTCCTTTTTTAATTACTGCATTTTATATGGTTTTTCATCTAAATCTGACAGCTTATTGAGAGGCTTGAAACCCACAAATTTGCGGTTTTTTTTAAAGCCCACAATGAGAAGAATTGCAAACAATCCATCAATATATATATTTCTTTTATATTTCTAGTGACAGATATTTAAACCTTAGCTTCAGTCTCTCCACAGTCAACATTTGGGCAAATGCAGCTCCATTCTTTACAAGGTTGAGCACTTACAGAGTCACACGTGGGGGGCACACACATCACCACGGCTGGGTTTTGTTGGCTTAAATCAAATGCAGACAGTTAAATAGATGGTGGAGGGGAGCAGAGCCCCTGCAGCAGCAGGGGAGGTGAAGATTCTGCTCTCCTGACCTGCTTGTATACAGAAATTTAAAGAAAGTGGTAAGAAAAACAGGCCTGTGTTTGCAGCAGATATCACCCACGTTTCCCAAAGACCAAAGAATCCCTGGAGAGTTCAAACAGGGAGGTGTTGTGTGAGTGCAGCCCATGGAATGATAAACACTCCTGGGATAATTTAGTTGTAGAAGGCACACTGAGAAACACAATTTCCACTGCAGCAAGGCTGGGGGGGACAAAAATCTTGTGGTGCTGTTTGTTCCCTGAGTGCAGCAAGGCTCTCACAGACAGCATCAATTCCCTGTGCCAGGATATTGTGTGTTTTTGAAGTAAGAACCTGTTCCCTTCATGGAAGAGGATGTCACAGCTGGACAAAAGACCTCAGCAGATTAGATTCTGCTTCTTCTCCTCTGTAAGTCTCTTTATTTCCTTACTGATAAATTCTTCTTCCAGCACAGCAGCCCTCACTTTTTTCCCTATTCCCTTGCTATCCCCGTGGGCACTTTCATTTGAATTTCTGATTTTTTGGGAATCCAGCTGATTCTTTGGGCAGGTGAAATCATGTATGCAAGAGAAATTGGCAAATAACTGGAAATAAGAAAACTCAAAGTCAATTATTTGTGAGCATGTCATAAAGCTTGTTTGTTTTCCTAACTCCCTTGAAATCTCTGGAAAGCAAAATGCTCTGCCCTTTCAAATCATGCTTTGTAACCACTTCTCTGTTATTATCAGATTTTTGTTTGCTAAGATGAGAAAGGCTATGAAGGAGAGGCAAATATGTGGTTTCATCTGCCTTGTAGGCCCCAAAATCAGCAGCCAAGGCAAACCCCCAGTGCCCTCTGCCTGCAGCCAGGGACCTGCCCAGGGCAAGGACAGGAACTGAATAACAACAAGATTATTCCAACAGAACAGGAAATATAGGGAGAGTTTCTGAAGGGACAAGAGTTCTTGTGTTTCGTTGTTTAAGCTCCTTGAGAATTGAGAAAAGTCTCCTGAATTGTAAGTCATTCCTCATTTATCTAATTATTCTCATATTTTTTTCTTGGAAGCACAGGATGACAGTTTCTGAGAGGCAAAAACCTGGATAAAATACATGAAAATCCAGCTGCTCTTGTGCATCAGTCTTTACCCCAGTAATGCAGGAACTTGGGCTGCCCTTGCTGGCCCTCACTAAACCCACGTGTTTTTCTTGAAGAAGCTGAAACAATGCTTGCACCTTTCCATGGTAACTCAGCATTTTTGGTGAAAAAAGTTTTGTACTTGCACTGTTTGCCCAGAGAAGCTGTGGCTGCCCCATCCCAGGCCAGGTTGGACAGGACTTGGAGCAGCCTGGGACAGTGGGAGGTGTCCCTGCCCATGGAGGGGGTGGAAAAATGAGCTTTAAGGCCCCTTCCAGCCCAAAGCTTTCTGTGATTCTGTTTGTAATTCTCTCCCAAAGGTCACTCACTCCAAGGGACCTGCCCAGCTGTGTCCCTGATATCACTCTTCCACGTTTCTCTGCAGGGCATAGAGGATGTAGATCTTGTGTCTTCCAGGAAGGACAGATTCCTGCCAACAATGCAAAGTTAAGAGCAGAGTAATGGATGGTGGTACCTGCAGTGAAGGGCTCTCAGCCCTGACAAGTGTGAGCATGGCCAGATGGCCCCTGGCCATGCCTGAGCAGCAGAGCTCACATCTCCTCGTGTTTCTTTGCTGATTCTGCTTCAGCCACACCTTTGGGGTGTGTTTAATGATTGGTTCCTCTATGAAATAACACAGGAGGAAAAGGACATCTTGCTCTTCCAGCAGTGAGTTTTTTTACTTCTTTACTTGTCGCAGATATCTTTTATGGAAAATCCTTTCCTTAGGATTTTTCCTCCTGAGAGGCTGAGAGGCCTCAGGAACAAAATGTAACCAATGGTTATCTGCTGCTGTGGAATGCAACAGGTGCATCTGGGATTGGTCTCATGTGGTTGTTTCTAATTAATGGCCAATCACAGCCCAGCTGGCTCGGACAGAGAGTCTGAGACAGAGCCTTTGTTATCATTCTTTTCCTTTCTATTCTTATCTTAGCCAGCCTTCTGATGAAATCCTTTCTTCTTTTAGTATGGTTTTAATGTAATATATATCATAAAATAATAAATCAAGCCTTCTGAAACATGGAGTCAGATCCTCATCTCTTCCCTCATCCTCAGACCCCTGTGAACACGGTCACATTTACTAATTTGCTCCCTTGAAATTTGCACTCATTTTTACTTTGTGGTGAGAGAAAGCAAATCTGTGCTCACAACCACTTGTGCATGGCATTTGCTTTGCATGCTTGGACTGGGTTTTTCAGGATTACACATCACATTGGTTACCTCTGTCTGGTTTAGAGACACAACAGAGAATTCTGGCTGAATGGAGAGCAATCTTTGGAGAGCAGTCTGATGCTGGGCTCACCTGGTTGTTTTGTACTGCTGGAAGATCCTGGAACAACTGGCACAATTAGGCATGCAGAAGTATTTGAGCAGCAATACCTACTCACAATGAAGCAATTAAGACAATTACTGTATGTTTTATGTAACAGGACAAATGGATCTCACTCTTAAAGTCTTTGAAAATCTCCTGTAAAAGCTCTAATAATGCATTAATACATTAATCCTTCTAATCCTGTCAAACTACACAAGTGTTTTTGTGGAGGGGCTGATAGGAGATCTCAGAAATGAGAGGAGGAGCAGCAGCCACTTGCTAGAGCTGCTTTTCCAACCATTTATCCATGTCAGGGGCTGCAAATCAGTGACTCAGTGGCTGAAGGGTGGGATCACAGTGGGTGGTTGGGGTTGGAAGGGATCTCTGAAGTTCATTAGCCCACCCTGCCACAGCAGGCTCACATCCAGGCAGGTCTTGAATAGCTCAGAGAAGGAGACTCCATGAGGGAGAAGGAAAACTTTGGAAAGCCTCTCTTGACCTTGGCCCTGGAAAAGGGCCTGACTTGTGCATGCTGCCATTTCCATGGAATCCAGTAAAATACAACAATTTCTCCTGAGTCACAAATCTAAAGGCAGAGGGGTGATCCAGAGGGGATCTTGAGGTGTTCCTGAAACCCCCCAGGCAAGGAGCAGTCCCAGCCAGTGCCTCTCTCTCTTAGCACAGGCACAACCTGCCACCCCTGCAGTCCAGATGTTCTGGGGAACTGAGGCTGGACACTGGGACAGGGGCCAAATATCCAATCAACAAGTAAAAATGGAAAGATATTTTGTAAAATCAAAGGTAGAGGTATCACAGTGGCAATATCATGAAGAAAGTAGAGAAATAAAAGAAAACTGTGTTTCTGTTTACCTATGCTTAGGTCAGATCCAAGAGGCTTCCCTGATTCTCCATTATCTGCCTGGCAAGCCATTTGCAATTCCTGCTTAATCATGTGCCTGTGCCTCCCGCTCTCAGGCAAAGCTCATGTTCTTAGAAATCTGTCAGGGGAGAAGATGCTGATTTGGGTATACAAGTTCTGAAGATTTTTTTCCCTTTTTTTTTTTAAATCTTACCTGATACTCTGTTCCAGCTGCAGCATCTCCCTGCATGGATATCTTTGATACCCAACATAAATTCAAATTAGTTTTAACCCTCCACCCACCAGGCTCCTGCTGCCTCAAAGCTTTGGTGGCTCCTGAGCATGTTAACCTGTTGTAGGATAACAAACTCTTTTCTGCCTGGCATGGCAGTGCTGAAATCTCAGTGTGAAACCTTCCTCACAGAGCCAGCCTTGCATTTCACACCATCCCAAAATTGCCAATCACATTTATACAATAATATACATCTCACTGCTACAAGTAGCTCATTAATAGCTCTTAATTGAGACTAGACTCAATGGCTAAGCAGCCACTTGGAGAAGATAATGGGCATGAGGTGAGTGACCCCTGCACAGTCTTTGAGAGATTTCAGAGTGCCTGGGTTTTCAGAAGAGTCTGGGGAAATTATACATAAAATGCCTGTCATATCTCACTGAGAATGGGATATCTGGGCTAACTCAGGAAAAAAAAATCTCAATTTAAATTTTTCTGCATTTTAGGTCTTGATCTGAAAGCCAAGGCTAATGCTTCTTTTCCTAATTTAGAGGTACGTGGATCCCTTGAGGTCTGTGAATTAGGTAGATGTGAGTCTACTTGGGGCTAGTTAAGTAAAGTACTGCTGGAAAATCCAGGACACCCACAGCAAAGACTGTGACTTCTGTATTTTCCCAAAAGCACAAGGCAAAAGAAAAGCTTTGGAATCCAATCCTTCTATATAGCAGAGGCCATGGGATAAGAGGATCTCTCTATTTCAGGAGACACTTTTGGAAAATGCTGCCCTGACCCTCACCTGGACTATTTATGCTGATTTGCAGCAGATGAGGATCTGCCTCTCCATGCCCAAATATTGTGAAGACTCACTCCCATGTAGCAGACAGAGAACGAGATGGAGGGGAGAGGTTGTGCCCTTTATCCTGTGAAAATTTTTGAAGGGGAAGTTTCTCAACAAAACACTGAGGTTTCTGCTGAGGGATGGTGTGAAACTGTTCCCAGAGAAATGCAAAGGAGGGTGAGAGTGTCATGCTGGGGGGGATGTGCAGACCCTGTCCCTGTGAGATCAACAAGGAAAAGTGCTGCTCATGATGCTGAAATGAATGAGGGGTTGGGTGGCTGGAGGGTGGAGGTGTTAGGGTCAGGGATCAGGGTCAGCCCAGCCAGGCTGGTGTCGGGCAGTGCCATCTTGATATCACTGTTTATCTTCTTTTATTTGTCACAGCAAGAATGTACCACAAGGACAATGCCCAATCTGTGTCCTCCCTAAGTGTTCTGTTGGATTCCCCACGAGGGATCTGGCCACTAGGAAACTCAAGGAGGGCATGGTTTTGGTGGAAAATGGGTCACCTAAATAATCCAACGGTTCCAGGTGGGCTCCAAAACAAGTGTGTTATTACTGTGTAAAAAGAAGGAGTGGCTTTGGACAACTTAATTTCATGGTGTCCCAACACAGAGATCATCTCCAGCAGAAGAGCAGCAGCACCCCAGCAAGGGACAGCCACACACCCTTTAATTAAGATTAAAACTTCCTCCTCTAAGGGGAGCCATTTGGCAATCCCATGGCAGGATGGGCTCTGAGCATTGCAATCCTTGCAATGACTCAGCCAGGACTCCACAGGGACTGGGAAACTCCATGACTCAGAGGTAACGAATCTCTCCCTGCCAGGAGCAGGTTGTACCACCCAGGCCAACCTTTGGCATGCACCAAAAATGTGTTCATGCAGCTCCATGTAAGGGCATGCTGTGGGAGGGCTGGTGACCTCAGCTCCTGCTCCTGATGGCAGAAGGTGTTTACCAAAATTAAGGTTATTGATTGCAGTGATTCTTCTCCATCAGCCTATTAATGCTCGTTCTATGTAACAGGACAAATAGATCACTGTGTAAAGTCTTTGAAAATCCCCTGTGAAAGCTGTAATAATGCTTTAATGTATTAATCCTCTTAATCCTGTCAGACTCCCAAAGAATTTCTGTAAAGGCTGACAGGAAATCTCAATACTAACAGCAGAACCAGCAGCAGACACTTTTCTATAGGTGTTTTTTAACTATTTGTTGGTCTCCTCCCTTTAAAATCCTCCTGAGCTGACGGTGAGAACTGCAGTTTGTGGAATGCAGGGAAAGATTTCCAGCTCTTTTGCAGGTTCGGTTGCTCTTTAGGTTACATTATGCTAAATCAAAGCTACTGCTGGCTGTCAACATGAGGCTGAGGGCCAGCATTTAACAAACAACGTCTTCACCTGTACCTCCCTCCTTTCTGCTGTGCTTTGTGTGCCTGCACTTTGTCTTGGTCCCTTTCCAAGGCACTTGGGCTCCCCAGCATGCTCCCATGGATGGTGATGCTTTCCCCTGTGTCCCAGACTCTGATTCCACCCTCCTGTGGGCTCCACACACTCTGCAGGCTGGCTCTGGGACTTACAGGGCATAAATGCTCTGTCACAATGCCCAGGCGTGCCTGTGCCCAAGTGCTCCAATGCAGAGAATAACTCTGAGAAGGGAACAATCAGATAGTGAAATGTTAGCAACATAATGGCAGTGCTCCTTTGAAAGGTGGCACCTTCACTCTCAGGCATGTCCTCAACAGTCTGTAATTTAGATGGAGCTGGAGCATTTAGTCAGTAGGATGTTGTTTTTCTCCTTTCACCTTTTCTTTAACTCGTAAAGAAAATGACATTCTGTGTAAAATGTAATAACCAATAATGAATCCTTTAAAGTGCAACATTATCTTTTCAGCACACATTTCCCCTGTACCTTTCCTAATTATTTGATTAAATATGTGCCTTAGTAGGTGTAGTGTTTGCTGGAGTGATCAGGGTGAATTCATTTTCCTTGTACTGAACAGAAGACAGGGTATTTGGGGATCCTGAGCAGGTACGTGCCTTTGTGATAGAGGAGGTAAAAACAATGACAGCTTTGCAGTATCAGAACAGCCCATGTATTAACTCCAGCTCTGCTTTGGATTTCCTTTACAGCAGTGCAAATGGATGGTAATTTCAGGAAATCAGCAGCCTTGGTTTGAACATGAAATCAGAAACGACATGTTCCTCCCTGCCATCTCTGGCATGGCTGGTGTCCCCACACCTTCCTGGCCAGCTGCTTTAAAATCAGATTTTTCCATTCAAGGTAAAACCAGTGGAAATTTAAGTCCTCTCTCAGAATTCATAGAATCATAAAATCAGAAAGTGGTTTGGGTTGGAAGGGAACCTAAAGTTCATCCCATTCCAGCCCAGACACCTCCCACTGTCCCAGGTGCTCCCAGCCCTGTCCAGCCTGGCTTTGGGCACTGCCAGGGATCCAGGGGCAGCCACAGCTGCTCTGGGCATCCTGTGCCTCCCCACCCTCAGGGGAAGAATTTCTTCCTGATGTCCAATCTAAAGGGACTCTCTTTTAGTTTTAAGTCATTACCCCTTGGACTATCACAACAGGCTCTGCTAAAAGTGGGTTCCCATCTCTTACAGCCACCTGCAGGCACTGGAAGGTGCTGTAAAGTCTCCCTCTCTCTTTTCCAGGCTGAGCAGTCTCAGCTCTTACACTCTGAGGGAAAATCCCTCCTCCCAGGCTGCAGCTTGCCCTGGTGGAGCAGTGCTGAAGGAGGAGAAGGTAACTTCCCAGGCTGGGGCTGCAGAGAGACAAAAATGGACAAACTTTTTGTTCAGAAATGGAAATGCCCTGCTGGATAAGCCTGGGTCCATGTGCTGCTGTTCTCCCCTTTCCTGTGGCTGTGTCTGCTTTGGTCTGGGTTCCTCACATGCACACAGAGCTCCCTTTAGGCTTCAGCTGGGGACTCCTGTGATGAGCAATGGAAAACACCAACAAATGAAATCCCAGTGCACTGGGGATGTGCTGGGATCCACCCTCGGAGCACCCCCCACACAGGAGAATGGAAACACGATGAAGACAGACACAGAGATGCCTGGGAAGTTCTGTAGCACCATTTATTATTTTCTGCTTTGGTATACATGATGTGCAAAGTGTACAGTTTCGAGGTATTCATGTAAAGATCAAAGTTTCCCCTAGGTGGGCAGAATAATTATTTTCTGACAAAGCTTAAACTCTGAGTCACCACCAGAAGACAAAGCTGCCACTGTGGGAGCAGCTCCCAGGACAGCATCTCCATCTCTGCTCTGTGCTGCCCCAGGCAGAGCCTTGCTGGGTCTGCCTCTCCCCAGCAGATACCGAGTGGCTCAGCCTGACTCATGCATTTTCCACTTTATCCTGTGCATTGATAGTTTATTCAAGCTCCTTTTGCAAGAATAGCATTCAACATTTTCTTGCTTAATGCCTTGGCAACAGCATTTTTTCCCTTTTCTTTTCTTTTCTTTTTTTTTTTTTTTTTTTAGAGTAGTACAAGATGCTGTGCCAAGAAAAATCTAATGCTCATCCAAAAGGATTAACTGGGTATCATAGCAATATCCTGCCGTTTACCCACAGAAGAATGGAAATAGTTTCCTTTTGTGTAATACATTGGAGAGAGTATTTCACCTTAACTTTTATGTTGAGACTGTTTGTAGTCCAGAGATAAGTCTTTGCAAGGAAATCGATAATAATTCATGCATGCACAACTCACATCAGCTTCCACAGGACATTAGGCTTTGCATTAACATAAGTGAAAATTGGAAAGTTCCTTTTTCAACAGAGTAGAGATAACTACTGTTAAATGCTGCTCCACGTGTGTGTGAGTCCTGCACGAAAAGGCAGAGTATAAAATATTGCTTTTTAGTGCACTGTTTCCTGCAAGCTTTGCTCTGCAAGTGCTTTCAAAAGATGAGATCAGGAATTCCTGACACAGACTGGCTTAGTTAGAGACACCCAGGGATGGGGGATTCACCTGGAGAATTGTAAATGACCAATTTGTCATTACTTTCCCTGTTGATCAAATAAGGATGAGAAATCAGGGAGTTGGCAGGTCTGGGACTGAAAGGGAAAAAATGTCTCTTTGGTACCATAAAATGTCTCTCTAATTAGTTGGGGGAAAATCAACAGAACACAGAATTTAAGGCAGAGAAAATATCAAATAAACACAGGCAGTGCTGGCCTAGGGAGGACAGACCCCCAATTGTTTTACATGGAACCTCTGCTGCTCCTGATGCTTCACTGGGCTACCAAAGAATGCAATAAATTATATTTGTGCTTAAAAGAATAAAAGATAAAATATGGAGTCTTTCACTGTTTTGTGATGGGTTTAAAATCTGGGCCAGGTTTGCAATGATCTGTGACAGGTCAGTTCTGTAGCTCAGGTTTATTATGCTGAAAGTCTACACTGCCAGGCATATTCCAACAAGAAAGCAAAGCTCTGCTACAGCCAGGATTGAAACCAAAGGGGAAAAAGCTTCCTATCAGTAAATTTAGAGTTATATTTACTTATATAGTAAAAATGTGGCTTTCCCACCCTAAGATATAGAAATAAATATAGAAATAAATAAATAATAATAAAAAACCTTATAAATACAAATAAATTCATAAGATTCCCTACAAGGTACAGGGACAAGTGTAGCTCCTGGTCCCAGTTTTGTGCTCCTTGCTCTGAGGGCTGCTGAGGTCTGAGGAGTGACAATGACAGTCCCCTGTCCTACCTGTGTCTCCCCTCAGAGATGTCAGAGCGTGAGTGTTTAATTTCCTTGGAGAGGGTTTTATCCCTCTGCTGGGTAGGTATTGGATGAGGTTTATCTCTTTTATCAAATAATGAAAAACCAGAACACTCCAGAATCTGTTGTTGACCCAACTGGCACAAGGTATTGCTCTCTGAGCTCTTATTGATGGAAAATCTAAATCAGAAAAGCTGTTCTCTTGCTTGGTGTGAGCTGACTCATCTGTCACCATTCTCCCCAGGGAAACCAGGAGCAGAACTGGCTGTCAGGGCTGCTCTGCTGGGCAGCCTTTCTAGACTGGGGCTGTGGAAAATGTGGGGCAAACCTCTCGGGAATATTTCCTCTGGTGCTCAGCTCATTGCCAGGATATGGCTTTGCAGAAGTGGCTCCCGCCTCACCTTCGTACCTGGGGACATGCTGGAAGTGGTGTTTGAGGTATCTGCAGCTTTAAAGTGTAGGTTCTTCATGGAGACACCCCAAATCTTCCCTTAAAAAAAAAACCAAAAAACCATAATCTGTATCCTTTATTCCTTTTGAAAACCCTGGCTATGGATTTCCAGTCTGCTGCAGATTTCCAAGCCCCACAGCCACTCAGCTGAAAAGGGAAGAAAACTCTACCCATGAAATCTTTCAATGGAAAAGCATTCATGCTACAGAGATGATTGGTTCTGTGGTATATTTACACTATTTTATAGAGACATGCATGTGGGGTTATATATTTACTTCAGTAATTATATGCTTCATGGTGCTCTGAGAAGAAAAAAAAAGCATGCCAAGAACAATTCAAATAAATATTAAGGCCTTGACACAACTTGTATTGCAGTGATGTGGTTTTCCAAGAGCAAAAATTTCTCCGGCTCTTTGGCATGTCACAAAGGAATAATGAATGCAAATGCTGTTGATGATGACAGTCATTAAAATTCTGCAAATGAAAAATGACTCACCCCTTCGTTAATTCCAGCCCATTGCAGAGGGAACCTGTGAATGCCTTTGTCAGTGACACTGTTAGCTTTGCAAAAGTGAGAAGGCTCCTGAGCAGCTTTTCTGTTCCTGGCAGACTTTGTCCTTGTATGGTAGCAAGCTTTCCCTCTGCTAGGATGATGATGATGATGATGATAAAAACCATTTAACCACCTTTGACGTGTGTGAAGTGTCTCCAAAAATAAAGCCGGTGTGTGACAGTGGGATCAGGATGTGGAATGAAAGGGTCATCACAGTGATTAAGAAAGGAATGTCACCTGTGTTCCTGAGGGAATTGGGGCTCCATTGTGCTGCCTTCTAAATAAAGAGTCTCTGGAGAGCTTGTAATATAAATAGGAAAGACTGACAAAACATGAGAGCTATTTTAGGGATGGAGGCATGGAGAAGGGAAGGGTTATTATGAACCTTGAAGCACACTGGGGCTCTGCTGGCAGGGCAGCACCTCGTTGGGGTGGGTGCTCCATCAGCAGTGACCTCAGTGAGCCTGGGGTGCCTCAGGGACTCCAGAAGGAAAGGGAGGTGGGAAAATGTGGAATTTGAGAAGCTTGCTTTGGCACTGCCCTTGGAGCAAAGTGTCTTCACTGCTGTACCATGAGGTACAGCATATCTGAGGTGGCATAAATGACCAGAAACTGGAGGCCAAGTTGGCTGGAAGCAGCAGTAGGAATAATTTGTCTTTGACAGAGCTAAAGTCCTTCATTTTCATTTAATTGGATAACGTGAGCTACAACCTTGCGATTTGCTAATTTGTTGCACTGGAATATGATTAGAAGATGTTTTGAGACTCAGTGATGAGGAATTTTAATAAGACATTTCTGAGGTGGGGTTGTTCTGACACCAAGGATTTTGTTACAGTATTTTAAGCTTATTGTGACTCTAATGATGTTACAAATGTGGAAGTGAGATAAATATAAATGAATTGCTATTGAACCAATCCAAACTTTTAAAGTGTTGTGGGACATATGTAAATGAATATGTAAATTAAATGGTTTGGGTTATAAAAGGACATATCTGAGGAATGGCTCTTCGGAGGTTCTTTGAATCAGCATCAAGGATGCTGATCATTTGGAGCTTTTACATATGTTAATCATCTTGTTCTTCCAGGCCAAAGAGGCTATGAATATAAAAGTGCTAACAGCCTATTACCAAGTTGTTTGCAAGAGTCCTCATAATAGAAACATTAGCTGTATAGCTTAATTTTCACTTAAATAAACCTGCAGCTTTCTGTAATAACTGACTCTGATTAGCTGGAATTGGATCTATCTAAAATAACCAGTGTGATTAAATCTTATCTTATCTTATCTTATCTTATCTTATCTTATCTCAGTTTAGTCTGACAGTCCACAAAGGGTTTGAGAGGGAAACAAGTTGTTTTAGGGGTGATAGATAGGAAGTAGCTGAGGGAAGGTGACAGAGAAAGTGTGAAGGGGTCAGAGGGGTGGGTAGAGAAAATGACGTTTGCAGCAGTGCTTGGAATTAACAGGAACAGCCTTGATTACAGCTTTCCAAGCAGAAAGCAAACTGTCAATCAGGATACAAGATGTTGAGTGGGCTTGCTTGGGTTGGCTCCGTGGACTGTCTAAGTATAGAACAAAAATCTGTAAGTTTTTTTTTTTTTTTTTTTTTTTTTTTTACCAGTAGGCCACAGTGTCAAAGCTCTCAGACTTCTCCTAAGGGAAAAGGCTGTTTCTTGTCATTCTTCATGTAAGACACACACAAAAAAGTCCTATGCTGACTGTGCAGCTCAGTCACCCTCTGCAGCAGCTGCTCCACAGATGATGGGACAGTGCTGAGCTCTCCCTGCACTTGGCTGCTGTAGGTGGGTACCAACCTGTTTCTTTGTGAATCCCAGGTCAGGTTTGTCTTTGGGAATTCCCAGCTGTCGAGGAATCCTTTCAGTGCAGGTGGCTGCAGTGCCAGGATGCAGCCCCAGGATGAGCTCTAGGGCTGGGAGCCCAAGGCAAGAGGCTGGGACCTGGTAAGGACTTAAAGAATGCAGGTGCCTGTCTCAAACCATGTCAAGGCCACAGGAGGAGCTGTAAGATGAGCCACCACAGCAGGAACTTGAGGTAGGAGAGGAATTTGAAACAGGAAGGTGCTAATTCCAGGCCTAAAGGAGGTGAAGGCTTGCTTAGCATGCCAAACAAGAATTCCTGCTGTGCACACTGTGGGAAGGGAAAGGCAACTACTGCTCACATTTGTGGCAGCCCAAGGTGTGGGAACACCTGCAGCCACCCAGAACATGGACTGTATAAAGGTGGCACCTCCAGAAGGACGACTCTGGGCTCCCATCACCAAGAACACTGGGGTGAAGAGGGATTCTTGGGATGCTGTGGGGTCCCCAGGTGTGGGATGCCCATGACTTGAGTATGCCTGGTGTGCTTTACCTGGCACCTGTGTGGTGCTGCTGCCTGGCCATTGCCACCACCATGGCCAGGGCTCCTGGTGGCCCAGAGTGTGAAGGTTTTGTGTCCATGGTGCACATTTCTCATACCCTTCTGTCCCACATGCCTGTGACTGCAGGAGAAGTTATTCAGCAAAGCCTGGCTGGTGCCTGTTGTTTCCTTGCACACCAGCTCCAGTGGGTTCTGATGGAAAAACCTCTCTCCCTGGCTGTCTCTAGCTCTTGAACTTCCTGCTTGCAACAAGCAAAGACCAGCAGGAACGATGCTCCAGGGCTGTTGGGAATGCAGACTTGCTTTTTGCAGCTCTGGTCCCTAAGGGTGAGAGAGTTTTTATTCTTATCACTGTTTAGTTTTGCACTCTGCTGAGGAAGATTGCTCTTAGATCTCTTGGTCATGGGTGGTGGGAAGGGAAACTCAAGTTTTCCCCACTTGGAAATCACTGAAGGAAAGAGTGATGCCACCAGTATTTCCATAAAACACCTTTCTATTTTTTATTTTTTTTTAGTCCTTTGAGGAACACTCTTTCCCCAAGCTTGACATTTTCAAATAATAACATCTAATCTAGTTTCTGATGTATCTAACTGAAATCTAA
Organism: Molothrus aeneus; assembly: GCF_037042795.1. Lineage (NCBI taxonomy): Eukaryota > Metazoa > Chordata > Aves > Passeriformes > Icteridae > Molothrus > Molothrus aeneus. The sequence continues at coordinate 5,008,313 of NC_089664.1, read as the reverse complement.
TTTCCATTTTTTTGCCCTGTAAAGAACAGCTGGCTCTGGGGATCCCTGATAAAGTGGGAGGGACCCCCTGCTTCCATATGCAAGGAACTAATCAATCTGCCACCACCAGCTTACACTAATATCTGTGGTGATTGCAGCTCACGTATAATGAAGACAAATCCTGTTCTGCTGAAAGATCAATAATTCAAGAGGGAAAAGGGGGAGCCAGGAATGGGGGACAGAGACTGCATCAGCCCCTGCCAATGAAATGCTTTTTGAAAACAATGAGCTTTAAGTATAAAGTGTAGGACAATTACTGAGAATTACTGAATGCCCAACGGGTATGAAGAAGACCCTGTGAATACAAAATATCCCTTCCCACCCCTTCCAAAATCCAATTCCTGCTAGGAGCTCCTAGGGGAGGTATTTAGAGCCTATTAGAATGGCAAGGAACCAGCTGTTAATCAGCATGCTAATCCTGGGGTGACATCACAGGGACCAGGGCTGCTACCTGCATCTGTCAGAGGCTGGGGGAGCTGAGCTGGCAGCCTGGCTCTGATTGCCTCAGCCTGCAGCACCACAAAGCTCTGGCCTTTTCTGGGGGCCAGGAGGCATCCAGGGAGAATGGAACAAACCTGGGGTGTGGATGTAGAGGTTTTGTGGTCCATTTGCAGCAGGCTGCCCAGGGAAGTGGTGCAATCACCATCCCTGAAGTGTTCACAAAACCACATCCATGTGGTGCTTGGATGGTGCCTCAGGTTTCAGCTTTTCTATTTTTCACATTCTGTGCTGCTTTAGTGTGTGGGTCTGAGCTTCATATTATGGGATGGTGAGCTCTGTGCACAGAGCAGGGAGACAAAACAATTCCTGCTCCAGCTGGGCACCAAGGACAAATGATCCAAATCTCAGCCCAAGAGCACAAACACCGTGGGCTGGAGAGAGAAAAACAAGCAGGGTGGGACTGCAGGGGCTAAAGCTGGAATGGGACCATGAACTGCAAGATGCAAATGGAGCAGAACTGATCCCAGGGACAGAGCCCGTGCCCGGCCGTGCATTTTGGGACCATTTTGGTTCATCTTGGGTGCAGCCCTGGCTGGGCTCTGGTGCTTCCCCAGGTGGATCCGTTGAAGAGATCCTTTTAATAAATCCCTGCTTTATTCTTTAACCCTGTCCAGCCTGTTCTAGGTCAGCCTTCACAAGGCATTGTGGGGACGTGGGTTTGTGTTGGACCTGGCAGTGCTGGGGGAGCAGCTGCACTCCAGGATCCTGGGGGTCTTTTCCAACCTAAACCATCCTCTGGCTTATGATGAGGGGGGAAAAGTGCTGTGTTTGCTCACTCTCAATACAAGAGTTTGAGGACAGGGAGGTGAGCAGGGCTGTGAGACAGCTCAGCTGCTCCTCTGGAGATGCTGGGGGGTGTCCTGTGCCCACCGAGTGATGGATCACACAAGACATGAGCCCCTGGGGTGCAGGGCCACATCCCTGCCAGGCAGGGATCCTGCTCCTCTCTACCCAGGCACTGCACTTGCCATCAGTCTTAATATTTTACCATACACATCTTGTATTTTTAAATCTTTATTGGATGTGGGCCTGGGCTGTTGTCACAACATCTCGAGTAAGATCAGAGAATTAATATGAGCAGGCATGACAAGACACAGATCAGTTTGGAGTTATTTCTCATCTTCTTTCGAGTGGGAAAGGGTTAAAAAGCTGCCTCAGACTCTCCTTTTGCTGAGACAAGAAAACTAAAGGTGTATTGATTTCAGCTTGCCCCCCCCCCCCATTTTTTTTTGAGCACCATGATCTTTGTTTTTTGCTTGCCCTGCAAAAGTGATTATTCGACATAAATACAGACAGTTTTCAGTGTTTACAAGTTAGCTGATCTAGCAAGTCTCCTTGTCATATGCTCCTGGAATATAGGGGAGGGATGAAGTTGCCAACCTTGAGCATTCGTGAGTGAATTGCTCCTAGAAACCAAAAGCTTTGTTCCAAAATGGCCCTGTTTTTCTTAATGAAGAAAGGGAAGATCCAGACATTTGTTACTGTATCTTTTCAGACCCTGGAATGGGTCACAGGGACTCAATTTTAAATTTTTTCTCCCCAGTGAAAAGGTAGAGACACTTGCATTATCTTCCTCTATTTTCTGAGCCTTATCACATGGCTCTGAAAGCTGAAGTTTTGAGATTAAAAACTGCCAAACAATGTGAGACAACAGCAATATGAGCTGATGTCATTGCATCGACTCAGCTTTATCTTGATTTTCTTTGGGCATCAGAAGTAAAGGGGTAGGGAAGTTCTGCTGCCTCCTCGGGAATATTTTAGTAGGAGCTAAATTTTGAGCAGTCAGCTGAAAATACAAAGAAATACAGAGTGTTTGCATGGTTTATGCACCCTTACAGCTGCAGGCAGAGTGAGATGCTGTGTCTGTGTAAGGGGAGGGTGACAAGGCTGTAGGACAGGCCCAGGAACGGCCAGGTCTGTGCAGGGGAGAGGTTTGAAAGCTGGACACAGCAAACCCTGCTCTGCCTCTCTCCCTGCCTGGACAGGAGCCCAGAAGTGCCTCATCCCTGGGCACTGCACAGAAACAAAGGCTGTCAGGGCTGGCACAGCTTTGCTGGGTGGGTTTTGGCTGGGTGTCACAAGGACTCTGCTGGAGCCACCAGGAGCCTGAGCTGGGCTCTGTGGGGACCCTGATCCCAGGGCTGGGATTGCTCCAGGAGGGAGCTCACGCTTCTCTCTCTCAAGGAGGAAATTTAATTTCTTTGGGTGGGTATCAGGTTGGAAGAAATGGAAAGGAGAGTGTGGAATGTGCTCACATCTCCCCAAACTCCCTTCACAGCATTCCTGGTGTGTTTTCCAGCTGTGAGTAGGCTGAGATCAATTTTATCAAAGGTTAAGCCAGGCTAACAAGTTTCATATCTTGATCTCAATCCCATCTGTTCCTCTGCCGTGTCTGTCCTTGGGGGAACATCCTCTGATGGTGCCTCTTGGATCAGCATTTAGGGTCTGACAGGGTCACTGCTCTCCTGTCCAGCACTGACCCTCAGCCAGGGCAGCACCTTCCTTGGGAAGCTGCAGCACAAGGAATTTAAACCAGATTTACGAGAGCACATCCCACAGCAGAGGGGTTTGGTGGAGGAGGCACTGTCCAAGTGGGAATTGCCCTTCTGCCCCTCCTCCTGGCTGAGGGCAGCCTGAGCACCCTGGGGAGCATCTCTGGGAAATCCTCCTCCCCAGTCCCTGCTGGAATGGCCTGTGGCTGAAAGGAGCATCACATTCCCAGGATGGACAGCCCAGGAGCTCCAGGCAGTGCTGAATTCCCCTCTGTAATAACCCTCAATGAATCAGGTGGGAAATACTCCACAAAACCTAAAACACCAAACAACCTGCAGGATTCTGTTAAATGCAAACCCATGAAAGTGCTTGCCACCAATTTATTTTGAGGGACACTGGGAAAGAGAGAACAGCAATTTTATAATGCTGCAAAGCCACAGCTTTGTAGTGGAGGGAAGCATTATAACATTCATGGGCAAGGTCCTTCTCATTTTCTTTTTCTCCACTCTACAATTGCAATCCTTTCCATCAGCTGGAGGAAGAACAAGAGGCCAGCATCCCATCTGTTAAGCTGAGCTTTGCAAAATGGGAGCGAGCTGGAAACCCAGTGGACTTGCCTGGGATGCAGAGGCACAGCAAAGGCACATATGCTGCAGTTCCAACTATGTCATTTTACTGCTATATGTAAAACACCATCTGTGGTGCAGAGACCTCTGACAGGAGGGAGGTGCACAATCAACCCAGAAAATTGTCAACTGAAGTGCTGTAAAGTTCTCTCTAAGTGTCTTCATCACTCATTGCTCGAGGAAAGCACCTAATATTGTGGAATGCTGCACTGAAGAGCTAATGTGGATGTAGGAAGCCAAAACCAGCACTGGGGTGAATGGCTGCAACTTTTCTGCCTTTAGGAGTCAGGATCAGTCCAAACTCCATGGATTTTACTGAGGAAAAGGGATGTAATGCCACTGAATTTAGAGGTACCTGAATTTAGTGGCACCGCTCAAAGAGGAGGCCGTGAGGGGGCTGCTGTGTGTTTTCCATATGATTTAATTTGGGCTGTAATATTTTGCTTGAAGACAAATTTTATGGAAAACAGGAGGCCAGAGGTGATGGAATTGTGTCCTCCCCCAGCAAGGCTGTAATTCACAATGTTATTTGGAGTCAGTCCCTTCAGCTTCACCTTCACATCTCCTCCAGGCAGCGGCAGCTCGAAGGCAGGAGCTGTCTCCCACACACAGGGACCAGCAACTCCAGTGACATTCACATCCTATTCCTGTGAAAATTTGCCTTGCAAGGAGAGGCAGAGAGCTGTGCTTTACTGAGGAGTGTGATGCCACTCATTGCCACCAAGTGACCCGGTGCAGCGTCAGTGAGGCAGGAGATGCTGAGGTACAAAATGGGTACCCCCAGCACGCTGCAGCTCAGCCCTGCAAGGGCTACAAAGGTGAAACCAGTGCTGCTTTTTGCTTCAAAAGAGGGAAGCAAACTGCCCCCAGCCCTCCCTCTGTGCCTGCATGCAGCCCTGTCCTCTGGTCCTTTGGATCCAGGTTAACTCGGTGAGCCCCCAGTGCTCCTAAAGCTTGGGGGAGATCCTGCCAGGGAAGGAGCTCTCAGGAGAGGTGTGGAGCAGACTTTGCTGTGCTCCTGGAGCAGCTGAACCAGCAGACATGCCTAAAAATGTACTAAACTCTAATAAACCATTTTAAAGAAAAATTTCTCCCTGTGTCATTTTTACAAGAAGATCTAAAGCACAGCCACTCCTTCAAGAGCCCTGAAGTCTTCAATGATTAGAGGCTGAGTCCAAGCCCAAGTTACACTGGTTTTTTTAATCCTTCCAGCAGTAAATCATACAACACAGCTCACATTCCAACACCTCTGGGCTGGGGTAAGGGGTGAAACCTTCCAGTTTTTGCTGTGGGGTGCCTGTGTGAGCAGTGCTGGATGCCCTGTCCCTCAGCTCGCCCTTTTCCCAAGGCTGGCAGGCAGGAGCTGTGCCAGGGCCAGCAGGAAGGCTGATGCCAAGGAAGGGGCTCAGCAGGGGGAACTCACTGCTCAGTCACTTTGCTCTTCTGGGTGCTCAAGGGAGCAGCAGGAACCTCAGAGTTGTGGCAGCAGCTGAGTCCTCAGAGCAGGGATAACTCTTGGGTGGTGAAGCAACCATAACCAGGGGGAAATAAAACCCTCTGGAGCTTGCAGCAGTTTGCAGCTGTGCTGGGAGTGTAAGGGCAGAGCAGGGAGGAAAGCAGGAGGAAGAGGCTCTTTTCCTTCCCAGTGTTTGTTGAGTTTCATCTCTGCAATGGGTAGAAGTGAGGCAGTGACAGAGATGGCATCAGAGGGAATGTGAATGGTGAGTTTTGGAGGGGTTGGAATGAGTGCTGTGTTGTATGGTTTACTGCTGGAAGGATCTAAAAAACCAGTGTAACTTGGGCTTGGACTCAGCCTCTAATCATTAAAGAGTTCAGGGCTCTTGAAGGAGTGGCTGTGCTTTAGATCCTCTTGTAAAAATGGCACAGAGAGAAGAGCTTAGCTGGAGGTGGGAGTCCCATGGATGCAGGACTGGGGACACAGGGGACACGGATGAGGAGCAGGACAGACAGGGCTCCCCCTGTGCCAGGGTCTGCTCACACAGAGCCACACGGGATGCTCAGTGCATGCTATGGTACAAGCTGCTCCTCCTGCCCCACTCCTGCACCCATTGCTGTGCCCAGGGCTGAAGCCTGCACTCACATTAAGCTCAAGATGAGTCAATTCACTGAGGTAAATGGAGGTGCTGCAGATTAAAGATAAGATTTTTGGTAAACTACACAACTCCTTTGCTTCCCTTCCTCTCTGGAGCACACAATTTTTGACCTTTGCTGGGCAAGCAGCTGCCACTTCATCATTATTAAAATATACAGACTAATGGCCCTGAGGCTGCAGCCACTGTCCATTTTCTCCACTGTGGATTTTCCATCTTCCTCTCCTCGTTTGTATCTCAGTCTCCACAGGACAGAGCCTGTACTCCTTCTCTTCTCCCAGTAGCTCAGGGGAGCCATCAGAGCCAAGCCTGTAATCAAATTGCAATAATCTGCCCTGACTGTAATTAGGCTGCCTTTGCTCCTGTGGAAGGCACAGGGCTGGGAGCCCGGGGTGAGCTGGGTGTGCCAAGCCCAGAGCACAAACCCTGGTGTGTGCCAATTCACACTCTCATTTATTATGGGGAATTAAGATAGCAGCTCGAGATGCTGCTCCTGAGCAGAGCACACAAAGTGTTCACAGTTCCTCCCACAAAAAATTGACAATGTGTGGAGGATGTAAAGGAAAGGATTGTTGCTTCATTTGAGGTGAGAGGAATTGTGGTTCTGAGCACGGTGCAGAAAGCTGGAGGCTGAATCAGGGGATAAACTCTGTCTTTTAAGCTCCACCACAGTGATTTTTCTACCACACTCTCTTACCCAAGTGATATGAGGACAGTTATGAGACAAAATATGCCATTCTTATTCTATTCCATTGCATTTTTTCTCTGCCTGCCCCTAGTCATGGGGGAAGAAAGGCCATTTTGTGCACTGAATGTACCCAAAAGGTAACTTAGGCTGAAATCAAAATGTTTTGGTCTTTCTGCACTGGAATACAGAATAACCTAAACTTCTTTCCCTGTTTCTCTCCTTTAGTGGAGCCAAGTGCTGCCATTTGAATTGGAATTGTAGCCTGGCTACAACATGGAAACCCTCCTGCCATCTGCTCCACCTTGATTCAGTGTAAACCCCAGCAGTGTTAACCCAGGCCATAAAACACAAAACCATCAGCACATTCACCTCCTGATGGGCAATCTGGCACAAGGGCTGAACCCATTCCTTCACCACCAGCTTATCTGATGGCATAAAATTGGGGTTTTTTATTCCCCTGTTTTGCAAACCATTCGTAACTTCCATCCTCATTCTCATAAGCTTCAAGCCAAAGCTGAAATTCAGCACGAACTGCTGCTGGTGCATGGTCCTGTACCCAGTGCTGGGGGAATAAACACTGGGCAGCCCAATTTCTCCTCACTGTCAGCTGGGGGTCAGCTCAGTTCTGCCCAGTTTTTATTTTGATCCCTTACATGAAGCACTTTCAGCAGTTTTGAGGGAAGTTTTTTAATGCCTGTCTCAGTAATATTCAACATTTTATGATCACTTTCATTTGAGGGAGGGGAAGTACAACTTGTGCATGAAGTCTGAGAGGGAGACAGATGCCAGTCCTGGCTTGTGCCTGCCCTGTGCTGGTTGCCACCTCATTGCCCACCCCTGTAAGTGAATGCAGGTCCATGTAGCAGATTAAAGGTGCTTTTAATGCTCCTATACCGTGTGCTTCAAAAAGTCATGAAAGATAGATAGGTAGAGTCCCTTGGCACCCTCTCTAATTCACGTGTTTGTGACTTTAATCCTTGGCTTGATGGTGTTTTAATTGACAGAATGTAAATTCCTTTCTGTGGTAATCCTTCTGGCGCGGGGAGATGTGGACAGATGCTCTCAGTTCACAAGACAGCGAGGGGGAGCAGGCAGGAGGGGCTGCTGCTGCTGTAGTATTTACTCAAAAATTCCCTGATTATTTGCTTTTGTTCACTGCAGCTCATGCCATCCCACTGAAGTTCACCAGGATCGTGTTTCTGCCTCCCTTTCCAGGATTGCTGGGATACAGCAGCAACTTTTTAAATTTTTTTTCCCTGGGACTTTTGAGCTCCTCCCCAGGAGATTCTCAAGTAAACCCAGGAAAAATGCTGAATATCTTTGTGAGAAAAGGAGGAAGCCATATCTGGCTTTTCACTAAAGAATGAACTCTATTCTGCAGCAGCTTTTAGCTGAGGAAAATGATTCCCTGCTTTTCTTTCCCCATCAGAATGAGAATACCTGTCCCTGCTGCCATAGCTAGTGGGAGGATGCTCAGTCAAGGAAGGGTCAGCAGCTCCCAGCCCTGCAGCTGTGGAAAGGAGGCAGGAACAGCCAGACTGCCCCCAGCCCTCCCTCTGTGCCTGCATGCAGCCCTGTCCTCTGGTCCTTTGGATCCAGGTTAACCCCGTGAGCCCCCAGTGCTCCTAAAGCTTGGGGGAGATCCTGCCAGGGAAGGAGCTCTCAGGAGAGGTGTGGAGCAGACTTTGCTGTGCTCCTGGAGCAGCTGAACCAGCAGACATGCCTAAAAATGCATGCTTAAGCTTTAATAAAGCTTTAATAAAGCTTTATTAAACCATTTAATAAGCTTTAATAAACCATTGAAAAGAAAAATTAGGCAGGCTTTTCAAGGCTGCAGGAAGAGTGGTGTCCAGATAATTTTTAGATTTACTGTCATTTCAAGTAGTTTGGTCTACCCAGCTTATGTAAGCACATTTCCTTCTGAAACCAGTTTTACCTTTTTGGGCTTACCCCTAATAACTGAAACCCCAACCATTTTAGTTATTTGTCGTACCAAAAGGTCCCCCACTGAGTATAATCAGAGTTTTGCTACAGAGAGAAATGAATAGCATCTGGGAAAGAATTTAATCTAATGATAGAGGAGTTAATGGGGGTTTATTTAAATATCTTAGTATTTACCGGTTTGGGGCTTTGAATAATATTTCCGAGACTTTTAGACAGATAAATTCTGACATTTCCAACTTCCCTTATTCTGCCCAGTCTTTTTTTAGGTTTTTTTGGGGTTCTTCTGGGTTTTTTAAAAAATATCTCTGTCACCTACTGCCCTCATTAGTGAAAGAGTTTCCCTTGGCTTTTCTGCCTTTCCCAGTGTGTCCCTACACTGGGAAAGGCAGAAAAGCCAGGGGAAACTCTTTCAGTAAAACAATTGGTTTCTTCCCAGCACTGCTGGGCCAGCTACATGATTAGATTTCTCTTAATTGCCTTGAAGTGTTTTTTTTCCCCCTAGATAATTGCATTGTCTGTGGCTCTGCCCCACAGTCCAGGGGCTCAGGTCTGGTGGCAGTGAGGCTGCTCTGGGAGAGCTCCTGCTCTGCCCTCCCAGAGATCTGCTCAGGGATAGGGAAGGACAACTGCAGCTTGCATGTCCTTCTCTTTATTTCTGCTTGATTTACTTGCCCTAGATTCAAAACTTTGACTACTTCACAAGTTTCTGCTGAAAAACAAGTTCCATATGTATTATTCTTCATCTGCATTAGACACAGAATAAAAAAGAAACGTTTCCATCTGAAGCTGTGTCATCTGAATTAGCTTGCAGAGTGCCTGACTGGAAATGTGAGGTTTGTGCAGGTCCTTCCTCTTTCCCTCTCTGAAACATCTTTTTAAGGCTCTGGCATGCTGCTGGGTACCAATGAGGACACCTGTGCCATCACATCTCTCTTCAGGGATCCCTGGGAGCCAATGAACTGGAAATCCTCTGCCAGTGTGTGCTGAAAGAAAGAGCTGAACTTCCAAGCATGAAACTGAGGAGTGAAAGTCAAATGAGCTCCAGAGAGGATTTGTCTTCTCCAACACAATCACTCAAGAATCAGAGGGTTTGTCCACTATTCCTTTAGCTGCTGGTCTTCATCTCTAAATATTTCTTTGTTGTGCATCCTGGTGTGCTGCCTGCTCCTGGGCTGAGCCTGGAGTCCCCGGGGGTGCCCTCCCTGACCTGCTCAGGGCAGTGCTCTCCTGTGCCAGGTGCTGTTTGCACTTTCAGCCCTCCAGAAGCTCTCAGGTGGAGCTGAGCTGCCCTTGCTCCTTGGAATAGCAATGGCAGAGAGTGGAACAGCCTCAGAGGGGCCTCTGGTGGCTCCACATGGACCTGCCTGTCTGTACCTTCTGCCTGTGCAAGGAGAATGGGGACCTTTATCCAGCACAGGGCTCTGTCTGTCTCTCCTCTCTGCCCTGCTTGTCTGGTACAGTGAGAGAGATTGTCCCTCTCAACACAAACACAGGCATTTCTGGCAGAAAGGCATAATTTCTCTTTAGATACACTCAGCAAGTCTCAGGGAACCAGATATTTACTACTCTTATGAGGTCAAAACTGTCCATAATCACATCAATGGACCACCAGACTCATGGTGCAAAATCTGCTTAACTCAGTTCTCATCTGAATCTGGTCTAGGGAATTTCCTTAAAGAGCCATTTGAGTGATTCCCTGCTTTTTCCCCAATCTTCAGACAGCAGGAATGTGAGCAGACACATGAAATTATTGGCACTGGTTGGGGACAGATCAGCTGCAATGTGAGTTAAAGAGGAGGAAATTTCATCTCCTGGAAAGTGAAGCTGAAGTTGCCTCAGGTTGTGTAATTCCAGCCTTCCAGCAGCCCTGGGTAGGAACATTCCTTCTGCTCTGGATCAGCCTCTGGCTTTTCAGCTTTTGGGTATCCTCCTGCTGCCTTTCCTACACACCTTGCCACCTGCAAACCTGTTCTGGTCCCAAAGCAGCCCCAGCCAAAGGCTGACCAAGGAATTGAAGAGCTGTCTGATTTCAGGAAGTGGGGATGGGCCCCTGAGGCGAGGCTGGCTTTGAAAGGTTGAAAATGCAGGGCAGGAAATGCTTTTCTTCCCACAAAGCAGCCTTTGAAACAGGAATTTCGTCCATGAGACTTTTCCTGCTGATCTTATGAGGGTCCAAGTGTGGGATCATGGGATGGTTTATGTTGGAAAAGCCCTCTAAGATCATTGGGTTAACCATGAACCCAGCACAGCCAAGGACCCCTAACCCCTGTAACCAAAGGCCATATCCACATGTTTTCTGGACACTTCCAAGAATGGTGACTCCACCTCTGCCCTGGGCAGCCTGTGCCAGGGCTTGACAACCCTTTTGATGGAGAAATTTCCCCTAATATCCAATCTAAGCTGCTCTGGTGCACCTTGAGGCTGTTTGCTCCTGTCCTCTCACTGACACCTGGGAAAATGAGCATATTTTGGCATGGCCAGAGGCACTCAGTGCCCACCTGACTTGTTGGGGTTGGGGATTCCATCAGCTCATCAGTGCACTGAGTGCTGATTGGAGCAATTCCAAAAAGCTTTTGGTTTGTAGCTTGACTTCCCCAGTAAAAAAAAAAACAAAAACAAACAATACATTTCCCATTCCAGTCAAGCAGAAGTGTTTGATTTAAACCTAGAAGACTTCCTGTTTCACTCACAGTTATTCAAGGATGCTTCATGCAGGTTTATTAGACAATATTTGTAAATTTTTCCTCTTGGGGCTACACTTTTTGATCAATTTGCATTTCTGAAGGCATCTACCATCCTCTACTCACCGCAAAGCCCAAGGCAGAAGAAGCTGTGAGCAAAAGTCTGATGGACAAGTTTTGAGAGCAGCAGTTGAATCTCTCACTTGGCTTGGTACAGTGCTCAGATCTCCAGTTTGCTTTCCTGGTACTGAGAGCAAAGGGAAACTCCAGAGGGAAATGTGAGAGGAGCTGCCCTGTGTCCCATTTGCTCTGAGGAGCTCCTGCTACACACCCTGAAAGGAAACTGTGATATATGAAGAGTGATTGAACATCTTAATATTTATTGGACCAAGTGCTGCTGAATATAACCCCTCACTGATCATGAACTTTGCAGCATGGGTTTATTTGTATCATTTTGGGAGACTTCAATGGCTTTTGCATTTTCATTTCATAATGATGAATTACCTGAAATCGTTCCTCTCAGAACAGATTCCCCCCAGCTTTGACTCCTGCTAGGATGTTTCATTTTGTGTTGAAAATTGCAATAGGAAATTTCCCTGAGCCATTGATATGTCAGACTGGAGTTTATTATCACTCACAGTCCCAGCACGCCTGGGCTGTGTGAAAGGTTCTGTAAATAATATGACATGGGCAGGAACTCATTTGATGCTGTGATAGGTGGTGAATATTCCCAGGCAGGCAGGCAGAGGGAAATGCAGGAGCAGGAAGTGTGATCTTCCCTAGGAAGAGGCATTCTCACTCTGTACTGTGTCTTGGTAAATTAATTAGAAGTTTTAGTGGGCAAAGTAGGATTTCAGTGGCTGATAATGGCACAATGTGTTGTCTATGTGTTGCTAAAACCATTTGCTGTTCTTGTACATCTCTAATGAACCAGGACACAACTTCTTGTGGTCTCTTAAATTCTGTTTCTGACCTCAGCTTTTATGTTATACATTATGTTTAAGGTGCAGCACATTAGCTTTTCAATAGTGAAATATTTTAAGACCAGGACAAACTCTAGAGATATGATCTTTACCTGTGGCCTTCCACCAAACCAAAAGCAGAAAAAAGCCACTACTGTACTTAAAATATATCTATTTTCAAAATCTAATAATCAAATTCTAATAATTTAGAAAAACTTCTTCAATTTGGTGGTAATAAATGGTCCACAAAAGTTGGATTATTTATAACATGCATTATTTATAACATTATGTATTATGTATGTGTTATTTATAACATTATGTGTTATATATTATAATTATAGTATAACACAATATATATTGTATGTTATATTTATGTATTATTTATAACATTATATTTATGTATTATTATTATTAATATTGCTAATATGTTAACATGACTATATTAAGAACTTCTATTAAATACCAGGTTGTGTATAGGGAGGATGCTCAGGATCAATTCAAAGGTGTTTCAATGTTAAATCCACCCTTAAATGTGGTGGTTGCTCCAAACCCCCTATTGCAATAACCTGTGTAACCCTGGGTTTACTGAATGGAAAACGAGGGCTGTGTCTGCTGGTGCCTGCCTCAGAGTTACCAAATTTGTGTGTACATTGAAAAGAAACTCTGTATTGTCCTAAAACTCCTACTCAGCTCTTATTAAAATCAGGCTGTATCCATTTACCTTTTAGCTTTCAGGTGTGTGCAGCAGAAGGAAATTAATTTAAAAATATCCCTGCTTTGCCCAAGTGTCATTACCTTGGTGTCTAATCATAGTCCTTCATTTACATATGAGGAAATTGACACGTGAAGAGGTAAATTTTCTCATTATCAAATGCTCTCTGGGTTAGGTGGAGCTATTGATTTGCCATGGCTTTAACCTTGATGTGCCTCGTGTCAGGTTTCTCCCCTGAGGGAGGGAAGGGCTGAGGGTCTCTCCAACCCCACAGCATCTGTGGGGAGGATGCTTCCAGCCTGGGCTCCTCTCTAAACTGCTTATTTCAGGTCTTGTGTGCCCCCATTTGAGGTAGGAATCACTCAGGCAATTCCTCCTGGGCACTTAGCTGTTCCAATTATTTTTAAAGGAGTTTTGTGTGCAGCTCGATTCTCTATCCCTTCCTCTGCTCAGGGGTCTCCTGACACTTCTTAGTGGTTTCAGCATTAGTTTATATGCAGACAGAGAGCAGATTTAGTGCTCCTTCCCTAAGTTTTTTATCCTTTTTGCCAGTGTGTTTTTCATGGCCCAAGTGGTGTTTCCAGCTGGATGCTGTTAATTGTTTACTATTCAGCACAGCTAAGAATGAAATTTTATTTTTAGGTCCTGTCATTCTGCGTCTTTACATTTTAAGATAAATCCATCTCTGCTGTCTCCCATTCCTGAGCTACAAAAATCTAGGTTTCATTTCCCAGCTGTTATTTCATTCATGTATTAACTTAGTCTTTAAGATCTCTTGCTTTTATTTATCAGCCATTTCCAGAAGTGGTTTTTATTTCACTCAGCCTCTGGCACAGGCTCTGTCACAGCCCCCACATTGCAAGGGGCCTGTTGGTGCTTAGAATCCCAGGATTATGGAATATCCTGAGCTGGAAGGGACTGAAGACCAGAATGGTCTTAGTGCATTCAGCAGGACCAGTTTCTCTAAGGGAAACTGAGTCATTCAGTGCTGGGTGTGTGGGCATCCTGGCTGGTGCTGGGAGGGAACACTCAGTATTTCTACCAGGCTTAAATCTGCCCTGTGGAAGTTGTTTCTTCTGTCTTCATTTCCATCCAAACGTGTCTCAGAAGGATAAACAAAGAGCTGGAGAGTTTCAATATAAACAAACCTCTTTTAGATATCTCTTTTTTTTTCCTCTCCACATCTCCATTCTGTAAATATTATGATTTAATAATGTAGCACCATCTTTTTTTTGGTCTGATCTTTTCCCTAGTGATGCTGCAGGCAAGATTTAGACAAAACAGCGAAGAAGAACAATAAAACAAGATGAGTGTGTTGGACCTCACCAGCCACAGGGATGGAAAACTGTGAGAGAAATCTGATTTCTTGGATGTCTCAAAAGAAGGCTGCAGGAGAGGTCAGCCAGGTGGGACCAGAAAGAAGAAAAAAAGATCTCCTGGAGCCAGGCACTAATATATGGTTCACTGAAAGCTTTGTAAATATTTTCAAATTTAGCCTTAACTTTTTTGAAGTTATTTATTGAAGAGCCTGAATCGGTGAAGCTGCAGCTGATTGCACTCTGGGCAGTTGTATACAGCTATATCCAGCTTTACAAGTGAAGCTTGTTCTGCTTGTAATGGCCTTTCTAACCTGACTGAAAAGCTTTTCTCCCTGTTGCCATCCTCTTTTTACATTGGATTTTTTATTGTATTTCATGGAGAGGGGGGGACTATCCTTATCTTGTACCATTCTAACGTTGTCATGGGAAACTGCTTCCAAAAATGCAATTTCTGTCCCTCTTTTTCCCTCTCTCCCACAGTCTCAGGTGTATTTACACAGCCTGTGGCCTCCTCTCTGCACCTGCAGCTCTGCCCCAGGGCACATCAGTGGCACCAAGTCAGAGCCACCCATCCTGGGTGGAACAAAATTGTCCCACCTGAAACTTAAGGAAATTGAGTTGTTTATGTGACTGCTTCTGTGTTCCACTGAGAAACTGTCTGCCTTGATGCAGCTTTTGCAACTATTGAGGACCTCAGACCCTTCGTGGTGCCCAGGATTTCTCAATTTTTCAGCTTTAGGTGAAAATAATTTCCAGAAGCCACTTTTCCTTTCCTTGCTGCAGCCTGTGAGTTACAGGCTGTGCAATGGCCAGTTTGGAGCTGTCAGCAGTAAAGAACTGGTCTGGGTGTCACAAGTTGGGGTTTTCTTTCTGTATTCCCCACTGATGATTTGGGCCGAGCCACCCCACCGCTCCGTGCCTCAGTTTCCCTGTGTGTAAAATGGGGAGAATCCCTCTTCTTGCTGACCCCCTCCAGCAGCCACAGCTGGGAGGCACTGATAGAAAGGAACAGGGTTCTGTGAGAGGGGTTGTGATCATTGCTGCTGCTGTGCAGGACTGGGATTTCTGTGTGTCAGGTTAATTCTTGGTGCCTGTGTTGTCACTGCTTTCAAATTCCACACTTAAAGCCTTTTCTCTTCTGTTTTGCAGTCTGGCAGAAATCTCCCTTCAGACAGCCAAGCCACGGGCTCATCAACTCATTTAAAACCTAACTCAAGTTCTTTTATGCTTTTTTTCCCCCCCACCCTGCCTAATCTCAGTTTATTCTTGCTTTATGTGCTTATCCATGAGCTTCACGAGGGGCTTGTTTTGCTGCCTGGCTCTGTGGTTGACTCTGGTGAAAGGCACTATATTAAATCTGTAATAAAGTGTGTGTAAGCCATTCCTGTCACACTCTGCACCAGGGAGCACAGCCCATTATGCAAAATGGTCACTGCAAGCTTCCTATAAACTGCAGATACTCAAAGGGCACTGCCTTTCCATTGCCCCCAGCCAGCACAGACACCAGGCAAGGCACAGGGAGGATGGGGACAGGAGCTGCTTCCTGTCAGGTTCTTGCATTTGCTTCCTCTCAACAAGTGAAAATACCCTCAGGAGGCAAAGCAAGGGGTTATTATCTCCAGTTTAATACTGCCTAAGATGGTCTGAACTCAGTGAAACCCTTTCTGCTGGATTTAGGAGGCTATAGGAGAAAATGTTCCAGCCTCCTTAGCCAGGAAAGCAGCCAGTGTGTCACTGTCATATTTTCTGAAAAATTCCTTCACCAGGATTTCTTCTTCTGGGAAGCTGAGAAGCCTCAGAGAAAAATGTAAATAATAATTATCTGATTTGCTTCTCCTGTGTTTGGCTGCTCTGGAATGGGGTCTGGACATTGTCTACCAACAGGTGCATGTTTGATTGGTTTCCTGTGAATTGTTTTCACTTAATGACCAATCACAGCCAGCTGTGTCTGACTCTCTGAGTCAGTCACAAGTTTTTAATATTCATTCTTGTTAAGCCTTCTGTCTGTATCCTTCTCTTTCTTTGGTATAGTTTTAGCATATAATATAATATAATATAATATAATATAATATAATATAATATAATATAATATAATATAATATAATATAATATAATATAATATAATATAATATAATATAATATAATATAATATAATATATCAGCCTTCTGAGAGCATTGAGTCAATTCCTCATCTCTCACCCCATCCTGGGGACCTCACAAACACCACACCAGTGTTGTGTGGGATTCAGAGTGGGTTTCTGTCCCTGCAAGGGCAAACTCTGCTCTGCATTCTGGTGCTGCAGGGCTGGAAGGTGCAGAGCAAGGTCAGAGAAAGCCACAGATGTTATCCCTTCCCCACAGCCAGGTAACCCTGACCTGCCAGAGGCTGCACTGGAGTGGTCCAGATATTGCACAGACCTGCTTGGAGCCACTCTGCCACAAATATTGCCAATTCCAAGCTGCTCAGATTCCTGATGGACGCTCCTGAGCATCCATGGTGCTTCCAAACCATCTCCTCCAGCCAGGAGAGAGAAGCACATCACCAATCTGCTCAGGTTCATTGAGATGCACGCCCACAGCACATCCCTCAGCAATGGCCCATGATTAGACACATGAGTGATTGTCCTCTGACTGAGCTCCAAATAATGGACACATCTGAGAAAGTGGCAGTCTGCTGGCAGACAGTTTGCAAACAGAAAAACACAGAAAATTCGTCAGCTAAATGATTCATTATGGCTCCCTCTGACTTTTTCATGGCAAAACCAAACTGTGCACAGCTCCACCAGGCAGCCTCTGAGCTTTGCATTTCCTCCCTGTGATTGTCATGCACGTAATATCTTATTACATTTGATATTAATGGCAGAGCTGTGCTCAGGTATTGAAAATCCATATGGCCTCTGTAATATTTACAATATGACAAAGTAATAAGTCACACACCAGCCTGCTGTCATGCACTGCCAGCATTGCCCCCAAGCCTGGGCAGGGTGTTTGTTTGGCTGTTAATTAGTTGGATTTGTGGCTTTTAGTGGGGGAGTGTCAGGGTGGGTGTTGCTCTGCATGTGTTACCTTGGCACAAAGGCTGAGAGCAGAGGAATGGTTCAAGTGTGGCTCTGGATGATTTTTTGGCCTCGCTTTTTGTTGGCAAAGCAGATGGAGAAAACCCCATGAGGAGCCCTTGCTGTGGTGGGGCTGCCCTGTTTGAGAGGATGGGGAGGGGAGGGGAGGGGAGGGGAGGGGAGGGAAGGGAAGGGAAGGGAAGGGAAGGGAAGGGAAGGGAAGGGAAGGGAAGGGAAGGGAAGGGAAGGGAAGGGAAGGGAAGGGAAGGGAAGGGAAGGGAAGGGAAGGGAAGGAAGTGTCACCCTGTTTTTTCAAGTTTTTCTAAGCCTTCTGACCTTTACATTCTTGTAACGAACTTTCTCATGCACTTTCTGTAAATAACTCATTGTTTTGCATTCTTTTATGGAGGAGGAGAAATTTGATGGGATGTTGGCTTGTCCAGTGTCATTGGAGAGGTGGCACTGTCACCCTCCAACCCACTGTCACTTTTGGAAAGCTATAAATGTTGGAGTCAGAAATTAAATGCCCTCTTTTTTACCTGGGAGAGGTGTGTGTCAGTGTTATTTCGTGTCCTAGAGCCATGGGAAGGGAAGGTTTGGGAAGGTTTGGGAAAGGAAGGTTTGGGAAGGTTTGGGAAGGTTTGGGAAGGGAAGGGGAAGGGAAGGGAAGGGAAGGTTTGGGAAGGGAAGGGGAAGGGAAGGGAAGGGAAGGGAAGGGAAGGGAAGGGAAGGGAAGGGAAGGGAAGGGGAAGGGATGCTTCCTGCTGCACTGCTGGATGTGGGAGCATTCCTGAGCTGCTGAAATGGCTTCAGGAAACAAGGCTGTGACCCTGGCAATGCTCAGGAGCTGTGGAGAGCAGCCAGGAGCCAGGGTAGTGCAGCAGGCAGGGTGCAGATGGATGTCAGTGGCACCTTGGTAATACAGCTGCCAAGCAATGGACAGAGTGTGAAGCTCTGCTGTCAAGAGTGGGGATGAAATGAGGGTGATAGTCAGAGTTTGAGCAAAGGTGTAGATCTGAGAAGGGAGAAAACAACCTGAACCCTGAGATTTATGTGCAGCTTGGTGTAGCTGAGTGTGACCCTGGAGGGGAGGGAAAAGGGGGAGGCCAGGGATGACTGACAGGGACTGGACCTCAGCAAGGGGAAGGAAATTGCTGCTGTGAGCAGGAGGCAGAGATTGGAGGCTGCAGACAATCTTGGGGAGCAAGGTCAGGAATACAAGAGGAGCGTGGCTAGAGCTGCAGCTCCCAGGGAGAAGGAGCAGTGTGGCTGTGTCCTGCTGTCATCCAGGAATGGCAGGGAGGTGCCTGCTGCTGCTTTTCTCACAGAGCCATGGGCAGCAGGCCCTTTATTCTGTACCTCACAGTGGTGTTTATTCTTTTCTCCCTTCAATCTGAACCCCAGGAGTTCAGCCCTGCTCCACAGAGCCTGCAAAGATGCTCAGTTCCACCTCTCTGGTCAGGGCTGGGTGATCCCTCCCTGCCCCATTCTCCCTTCCCCATGCAGATGGGCTTTTATGGGACAGGATCTACTGGCACCTGTCACTGAGGCTTTGCTCTCATTTCCAGCCAGAAGATTTCTTATTTTCTTTCTTATTTCTTATATGAGGACTTAAGAATCTGAAAAACTTTGCAGAGACTCTGTTTCTTGGGGCATGGAGTGGAAATGGGATCTCCTCCTCCAGGATGTGATGGCCTTTTCCAGGGGACAATTTAATCTTTTAGAGACAGATGAATATGAGGCTGGGTAATCTGGTAATGCAAGCAGGAGATGAGGGGAGATGGAGAGAATTTCAATAAAGCAGCTGAAAGTGAAGAACATGGAGCTGCTACAGCTTCCCTTTAGAGTCTCTGCTTGGTGAACCTGAGGTGGAGCTCACCCAGGGCAGGTGAAAATGTGTTGGTTCAAGGGCAAAACCTGCATTATAATGGAGCAGCCAGTCCATTCTCTCCTTTGATTGAACACTGATGTGCCTTTACAACTCAATTGCCTCCCCCATCCCAATTTCCCCATTTTTTCTTGCTTCTTAGTAACTCTGTGCCCTCCCAGCTCTCAGGCACTTTACTCTTGGTTTTCTTTCCTCCAGGTTCTCACCTCATTCTGCACTCTGGAAAAGGCTCTTCCTTTCCTTGGCAAGAGCTTGCCTGGGGCCCGAGCTGAGAGTTTGTGTTGGTCGTCAGTGAAGGCAGGGATTTCTCCTGGGCTGTGAGAGGCAAAGGCAGGGCATGAGGGGCAGCAGATTCCTGCTTTCATTGCTCTCTGCTCTCAGTAACTATTGGGGCAGGGGCACTGAAAGGCACCTGAAGGGATGTCCCTGTGAGGGAACACATCACTCAGTGCTCCTTTTATTGGGGCAGGGGCACTGAAAGGCACCTGAAGGGGTGTCCCTGTGAGGGAACACATCACTCAGTGCTCCTTTTATTGGGGCACGGGCACTGAAAGGCACCTGAAGGGGTGTCCCTGTGAGGGAACACATCACTCAGTGCTCCTGTCACACTCTCCCACCTGCTGTAGCCCTCTGGGCAGGGAGATGTTCCACTCAGAGCCCAGGAGCCACCACATGGATAAGTCATGGAAGTATCACTTTGCCATGCCCAACACAAAATCCCTCAGCAGAAGAGCCATTGTCTTGTAACCCCACAACAAAGTTGAGCCCTTAGGGCCGTTTTTATTCTAGTAGAGATGTCATGTCTGACAGTTGCTGTCACCCTATGATTAGACCAGCAATCAGCCCCAGCTTCTTTTGATAGAATGAGCCCTGACTGATTAACAGAGTGGCCTTTGGCCTCAGGTTAATAACAGATTTCACAGCACTGCTACGGAGTAATTATTATTTAAAAAGGTCTCAGTGGAAGTTTGATATTCTCCTACAGGCTTCTGTCCATCTGAATGCAGAATTGGAAAGTAACAATTACAGGCATGAACACGAGCTCGACTGGAGGTCTCCTAGTCCTGATGTATCAGTATTCTTGGTGCAGCTGTCACATCCCTGCATAGATGGACCAAAATATTGGGTTTGCTTCTTTTTATGACACCTCCTGTTCAAGGTTCATTGCTGTGGTGCTTCCACTATGTGAGTGGGTGAGCGTTCCAGTACTGAGATCATTGCAGCTGTACATTTATTTTATCAGAATTTCCCCTACTGCTGCCTTTTTTCCCCCATCCTTTCCTCTCCTATTTATCTAATCAACCCTTCATCCAATCAACCCAAGTATGAAGTTGTCTCAGTTCCTCAGTGGCTGGAATTATCAAGTCACCCTGTGTATCAGTTTCATGCCTCTCAGAGCACAGTCCTCAGGTGGGTCTTGAGTTCCAGGTATATCCCAATCCCTTATTCTTGATTTCCAACTCCAAAGCATCATCTTATCCCTTTCTTATTTCATTATCTCTCAGTTTCCTGGGTTGTGGAACTCAGCGCATCCCTCTGGGTGCCCAGAGTTGCCAGGACCCTGCCGGGGGGCTCAGAGACCCTGGCACACAGCCCAGAGCACCTGGGGATTTGATTGTGACCCCTGGAGCAAGCTGCCAGCTTTGTATGAGGACCTGAAAGTCACAGAAGTTTGAATAGTGTAATAATAAAATTATCACAGGGTGAAAATGTAGATTTTGGGATTTTTGGTATGGGGGTTATGGCAACAAGATGGAGGAACTTGGGCGTGTCCAGCCTTTCTTCTTCTTCTTCTTCTTGGTCTCCATTTTCCGCAGTGATGTTGGCACTTTGGGATTGATTTAGAGTAGAAGTGCACTGTCTAACACAGGTGATAGGTATTGGGAATTCAGTGTAAATATGTTCTATGTAGTTTGTAGTATAAAAGGACAACACCACCTCAGGGGCGGTCACAGTGCCTGTGGCTGCCCTGCTGAGCAGATCTCGGCTGGGCAGAAAGAAAATTTTATAGATAAGAATTAATAAACAACCTCAAGACTGAAAAGTGAAGAGTCCAGACTCGTTCTTCAGTTGCACGGGCCAAAGCAGAGACACCCTGCACATCTCGGGGCAGCAATTATCAACCAAAACCCGAGACTGGGGGAGCCTTTTGCCTGGGTGGCCAAGGCAGCACAGCCTGGTGAGAGGTGCTGCTCTGTAAACACAGACATCAATCAGCTGCAGCACTGACTGCTGCCCATGGAGCAAAGCTCAGGAGCTGCAGCTCTGAGCTGTTCATGGCTCACCAGGACACCCCAGAGCCTCGGGCTGCAGCACAGCAATCTCATATTTCTCCAGCCTGGTACAGAAGTGCTGCTGCTCTCATGTCTCAGGGGGTGATGAGGGAATAGTCGCTCCAAGGACCAGGCTTGTGAAGGGATAGATCTGAGATTCTGTTAAACACCATATGGCTTCAGTGACTTAGGTGTCCAAGTGACATATTCACAGTGAGGTATTGAATTAGTGGCTTAATCTCAGCTGAGAGTTAATCTTGCTTTCCTAAATCTTGCCTCTTACAGCACTTTGCAGAGAAATGCTCAAGTGATGCATTAAAGAGTTTATTGGGACACCAACAGGAAGCTTGCAGTGAAACAGGGAACTGAACTTGTGTCTCCTAATTCCCAGACCAGCTTCCTTTCATGTGTCATCCTTCTTTACCTGATAAAAAAAAAGAAAATGGAGCAGCACTGTCTATTTGACCATTTGTGGGTATCTCAGAGTCCAGATCCAAAGAGGAGAAAATGGTCCTGCTAATGCCAGTAGAGAAGGTATGGCAATTTCTTCTCCTCCATGCTGAAAGAACCTCATTGAATGTGCTCTTGTACCTGCAGTCCTCTGCATCTGAGCAAATGTTTTTGCCAATTAAAGAGTTTCCTGCTGCTGTAGTTGATCCACACAAATGGAAATAGAGGGGAGGCGTGGAGGAAGAAATCATTAAATCAGCGGAACAAAAGCACGAGGGCAAGTTAAAAGACCTGATCTGAATAAAAGAAGCTTCTCAAAATATCAGCTCCTTTGTCCTGCCTGTCCTTCATCCATCCAATTCTCCTGAATGCTGTAGAGAGGCTTTGTCATTCTCAATGCCGTGGCAGGAGGAACCAGTCCCCCAGCACGCTGCCTGAAATAGCAGCAGAAAGGGACAAAGTGCTCAGAGGTGCAGCTCAGTCTATGAAGGCTCAGAATTTCAGGGCCAGATCTGGATTATTCAGTCCTCACACACAAAGAGCTTCCCCATCCCAGAAACTCTGTGGGCTGAGCTCTACAAACAGCCCCGTCCAGGGTGGCCCCTGTGTCATTGCCCGTTTCAGGTGAGGTGATGTGTGTTGGGCAGGTGAGGTACCAGCACCACAGCAGTGCTGCAGGTCAGCCCCACATTTCTGGGATGTATTTAGAAAGCCTTTTGTCCCCCTGATGAGATTGGGATCCATTTTTGCTTATCTCTGACAGTCTGCTCACTCTTTAGACAATCACTCTACATCCTTGCTCCTTTCCAGGCTCCTGTTCAAGGTTCATTGCTGTGGTGCTTCCACTGGGTGAGTGGGTGAGCATTCCAGTACTGAGATTATTGCAGCTGTACATTTATTTTATCAGAATTTCCCCTACTGCTGCCTTTTTTTTCCCATCCTTTCCTCTCCTATTTATCTAATAATTCCCCTCTTGGGTCTGAGAGACGTGACCTGTGTGAGGAACCCAGCCTGAAACTGCTGGTTCAAGAACTCTGATTGAGTTACTTTCCCATAACTATGAATATCGAACCTCCAAAACTTGTGTCTAGGACATTGCAACATGCCCTGACTTGCAGTGTCAGCAGCCTGAAATTCTGCTACAGGACTTTCTGTCCTCACAAAACACCAGCACCAGAGGCCTTTCTATTCCTGTTAGTATTTACAGGGGTCTCCTTCCACATGAGAAAGCAACCCCAAGCAAGACAATCATTTCGCTCCCACAGACCTTCTCCACTCCATTATCCACTACATGCTTTTGTGCATCTAAAGCACAGTTCAGGTGTGTGTGGATAGAATGAAATCAGGCTGCTGAAGTCACTGTGTTTCAGATGGATAGAGCAGAGCACAGAAAACAAAGTCTTCAGGCTGCATTCCTGCAAAAAAGGATATGGAGTTATTCTGCATAGAATGGTCTGGGGTGGGAGGGACATTAAAGCCCATCTCATTCCACGCCCTGCCGTGTGCAGGGACACCTTCCCCTATTCCAGGTGTCCCCAAACCCTGTCCAACCTGGCCTTGGACACTTCCAGGGATCCAGGGGCAGCCACAGCTTCCCCGAGCATCCTTTGCCAGGGGCTCACACCCTCACAGGGAAGGATTTCTTCCCAATATCCAATCTCTTCTCCTTCAATTTGAAGCCATTCCCCCTTGTCCTTTCACTTCAGGCTCTTGTAAGGCCACAATGAGGTCACCTCAAAGCTTTTCCTCTCCAGGCTGAAGAATCCCAGCTCTCCCAGCCTTTCCTCACAGCACAGATGCTCCATACCTCTGATCGACTTGGTAGCCTCCTCTAGACTCACTCCAACAGGTCAATAAGCTTGGGAAGTTCAAATCCCACTGATCACTACATTTTAGAAGCTGTGGCTTCTGCTAGAGTTGGGTTTTTTTGCCAATCCATGAGCAGAGCCCAGCAGGTCCCTGGCTTGTAGCCCCCACTATTTCCTGACCAGCAAAAGGGTTAACTGGACCTTGCTGGGGAGGGACACTGTGTATGCATAAGCCATTTGAGCATTTATCATCAATCCTGTCTCCCACCTAATGAGCAGCTAAAGTGATTTTCTATTGCTTGTAATTCACCAAAATTGTTCTAGCTGTTGGAAGAGGCAGAATTGACAGGCTAATGCTGCTGCCTGCCTGACTGTCTCAATGGCTCAGTGCGGGCTGAGCTGATTGCTGCCTCCGTGATCAGCAGAGGTGCTTCAGACAACACCATTTCACTAATACATCAACAAGCTGAAAGCTGAAAACAAAGGCCAGAGGAGAGCAATCATCAGTCACCATGCAATGCTTAAGGCTAAAATAGGTCAGGGCTGAATACTAAAGAGCACAAGGAAGAAGAAGTATTCATCTCTATTCCCTGTTGGTTTTTTTTTTTCCCCTCTCTGTCTCTGTGTCAGCATCCAGACAGGTTTCTGGTGGTTCTGGACCTTTCCTTCCCTAAGCAGACTGGATGAAGGTGGAACTGGGGATAGAGTAGGCTAGTTTGGTTGTCCTGATTTGGTTTGTTGCTGCCCTGGTTGGTTTGTTGCTGGCTCTTGGAAGACAGAACAGTGGAAAGAGAAGCCACTGAGTACAGATGAGTGCACTGGAGAAGTCTCAGCCTGAGACAAGTTCTCCACTGTGACCGTGTTCACAGGGGTCTGAGGATGAGGGAAGAGATGAGGATCTGACTCCATGTTTCAGAAGGCTGATTTATTATTTTATGATATATATTAAAACTATACTAAAAGAATAGAAGAAAGGATTTCATCAGAAGGCTGGCTAAGAATAGAATAGCAAAGAATGATAACAAAGGTTTGTGGCTGGGACAGAGAGTCCGAGCCAGCTGGGCTGTGATTGGCCATTAATTAGAAACAACCACGTGAGACCAATCCCAGATGCACCTGTTGCATTCCACAGCAGCAGATAACCATTGGTTACATTTTGGTCCTGAGGCCTCTCAGCTTCTCAGGAGGAAAAATCCTAAGGAAAGGATTTTCCATAAAAGATGTCTGTGACATTCCACATGTCACAGTCAGTGTTTGCTGCTCACTGCCCTTCCCTCAGTCCCAGATAATGTGGCAGCATCAGGAATTAATGTTCTCAGGGATGCAAACCAAAGGTCCCCTCAGATCTGTATCCTAAGTCAGACTATACTGATAAAACTTCCAAACATAAACCTGGCTTAAGAAGCCCAAGATTTTGTTTTTACAAACATAGGAGTACAAATTTATGTGCATATAATACCCACAGGACTTGTGGACTCCTTTAGGGAAAAAACTGAAAAAGCCTGTATTCAAGTTCTCACTTGGTTGTCGGAGCTGAAATTTTCTGAGAACTCCTTAAATGATTGAATTCTAGAAAACATAAAAAGCACTGGGAAAACTGATGCTACAGGACAGTCTAACTGTGGCTTTTAGCATTCTGGATCTAACTCCTTTTCCTCCTAATTCCTTTTCTTGCTGAGGATGAGTGAGGAAGCAAACCCATTTTTTGTCCAGGTGTTCCACCACAAGCTCAGCTGGGCAGGAGATGCCTTTTCATGTGCAGGCACAGGTGGCTTTCCTGGGAGTGGCAGTGGCTGCCAGTGTGGCTTTCAGGATCACTGGAAATCAAAAGCTTTCTCGCATCATCAAGCCCAGACCCCAGGGAAGTCATTTTTACATGGAGCTTTTGCATCCAGCCCTCCATATCTGAGCCAGGCAGCTAGAAAACTTGAAATACAACAGCAACTCTTCTATGTCCAGTCCATTCTCTTATCATCCTTAAGCTCAACCACAGATGAAATTTGAAGGGATTTATCCAGTCACTGTCATCAAAGCCAGCCTCTAAAGAGAGCTGTGAGTATTTACCCCATGCTGTGTTTATTTATTCACCAAAAAAAAAATGTCTTTGGAGTACAAATTAGGTTTTGAACCTAATTTTCCGTGTGTGCTTTGTCGGGTGTGTAAAACCTGAGTCTGTGTGAGCTGACCATGGTGCTGTCTTAGCAACTGCTGCCTTGGCCTCAGTGGAGGGGATAATTACACTAATTTATTCTGCTAGAATGATGGCTCTGCCTTCAAACTTCAGAGATGACTGAGAGACAAACCTTGTGCTTTTTGAAACCAGAGGTCCTGGATTCAATTTTTACCATTGTGACCCAAAAGCAGGCGTCATGCTGTGACTTACAATGGGTAAAAATAGCCAGGAACAGAGAGGAGCAAATTCCCTGTCACAGGAACACAAATTACTTGTGCTGCAAAGATGCTGGGGATCTTTAGATACCATATGGTTAGTATGTACTAACACAAAGTACAGCATGAAGAGACTGTAGCCAAGGTGGGATTTGATCCTGTGTCTCCTGAATCCCAGGAGAAAATACTGACTGTGGAATAACTCAAATTAGCCCCACTAATTGCTTTTCTGGGAATCGTTTGCACCGGTCCAGATTTTAGGGATGGTTGAGGGCACTCAGGAGATTCCTTGGGGAACTTATTTTTTGTACTAATCTTTCTTAGCTTTAATGCAGAGAAGCTGGAGGAGGAGATGGATTGCTGCGATTTAAGGAACCTCCCTTGCTCTGATGACTACTGAGGGAACCTAAAGCTTTTGCTCTCACTAGCCTGGAGCAAAGAGGCACAGTTGCCAACATCTTTCTCATTTATTCACAGAATAAAGCCCTCTCATGGCAATTAACAACCTCTCCATCTTCTTTGGCTGGCTTGCCTTTCAAACTGCTTGTTTTTCTATAGCTGGGTTCATAAAATGTCTCTAACCAAAGAGAGAAAGGCAGAAAAGGCAGGAAGCTCATCTCCAAAGGAGATTTAAATAGAAAGGATGCTTAGGTTTAAACAAGTGTCCCCACATCCAATAGTGACACATTAAATCACTGAAGTCCCAATAACTCATACAGTATCTCCATGGAGATGTGCACCATATGGAGTTAATTAGTAGAACAACAAAACAATCAATTAGTTCCTTAATTAGTTTTACTAAGAAATGATAGCAAACACAAACAATTTATTGAAACAAATACCCAGCCCACAATGATGGCTTAATGGCCTCAGTGAAACTGGCTCCATGCTGAGCCCCTCAGTGGTGCTGGGATTGATTTTGGAGATATTGAGGGTAAATGTTTGCTTTGGTCCAGCCAAAATGTTTTATCAGTGTGATCAATTATTTACAGTACTAGAACAGAAAGAGGAGATTGCAGAGAGGTTTTCATTTAAAAACATGTGAAAAAAGAGGGGAAAGAAAACCTTAAGTAACAAGGTTGCATCAAGCCAGTATTTAACCTCAAAGCAATGTGGGGGGATTAAAACAACAGGGATTTGCTCCAGCATCATTTGATCCTAGAAATAAATTGACTTTCTGTATCTTATCCAGACTGGTATTTTTGGTATATGTATTACTTGGAGAGGAGTGGATTGGGAATGCACAGACCATCCATTAACTCAGACATATTCAAAACAAAGTGGTGCTGGGAAGAGGGATACTGCCAATAAAGCACTTGGATACAGATCATGGAGGTCACAATGAGCAGGGGGAATTGGCTGGGGTTTTGTGCTGATCTGTATCAAAGGTATTTGGATGAGATTGGGTTTCTTTTTTGCATGAAGGGAGACATCTCCACATACCACACCTGCCTGGTACTGATATCAGGAAGGGCTCAAGAGCTCTGGAGAATGCATTGCCTATGCCACCAAGAACAGTAAATATCAGAATTAGCTCCTTTGCTGCACTCAGGGCTGTGATTAATTGCTTGTTAACAAGATGTTCAAAGTACAACGATTTATCTGAGTTTGATCAGGCAGATTATGGGATATAACATTTTAATAAATTCATTGTGACTATAGATATATGTTAAAATGATAAATAAGCTGAGCTGCTATAGATGTTTTAGATCCAATAAAGCTATTTTTAGAATGTGTTTATGTGATGGACTAACCTATTATTTACCCTGTTGCATTTTTATGAACTAATAATTTTCTTTAAAAATAATGCCCCGACTTTAGAATGGTGTTTTATTACTATCATCTTCCCCATAATTCTTCTTTTCCCAATAAATGGATCTTTTTGGTTTAAAAAATAAATAAAATAATCCTATTTTTTGCAGCTTTGGAGAAGGCTCAGCCCTTACAGCCAGAGGCTGTGTGAGAATGATGCTCAAGATCAGATTGTGAGCAGCCATGCCCAGAGGGGACACATCTGGCAGCATTCTGTGGGGGAAGCTCCTCTGAACAGCCTGCCCCAGCTGGGATGTGACAGCAGGGGACCAGCTACTGAAAAGGCAGAGAGAAATTCAAACTCTTGTGGAAGCCACCAAAGCCACTGCAGCTTTGGTTTCCTATCACTGTGCGGAGATTTGGGGCTGTGCCCTGCTGGATCAGGGGGCAAAGGGGAGCCTGGCTTTATGTCCTGGTTTTAGGAGCTCAGTTTCCCACCTGAGCAGGCTGTAGGTGCTTTCCAAGGCAGCCTTTTTTCAGGAAATGGCTTCAGGACTGACTCCCGAGATGAGCTGGCTCTGCTGTCCCTGAAGAGGCTGATCTAAGAAAAAAGCAATCCCTGCTTTCCAGCTCCCAGCACCTATGGCTTTTTACAGCACCTTCATTTGCTCTGCTCCCATTTTTGGAGGCCATGTTAAGTAGCTGTTCTAACCTTGTGGGTACAGCTTATTATTTTGCTAAGGAATAGGAATAAAATGTCATTTTCAGGTATGGGTAAACCAACTCTTGGCTTTATCCTGCAGGACATCATGGGGTGTTCCAGGAACACTGCCACTGTCTCCAGCAGCCCAGCAGCTCCACTTGGGGGCTGAGGAGCTGAGGATAAATCCCTGCTTGCAGCCAGGCTGGTGGTAAGAATGTAAATGTCTAAACTTTGGAGAAGTGACCTCTGTTAAGTGGTTTAATGCAGTCTGTTGCCAGGAGCTCATGAATTCTGTATTACAGCAAGTAGTTCCATGAGATAGCAACTATCTTACTAATAAAACAACCTCAACATATTTATCACAATAACTCAGACACGGAGAAAGTATAAATATCTTTGATACTGGGAAATGAACTGGCTGCCTATAGGCATCCTCTTTGCTTTATTGATTTAACCCTTCACAGGTGTCTGCCAGGGATTGGTGCAAACCTGTGCAGCAGAAGAGCTTTAAAAGGATTAAGCACTGGTGCCGTGTGTCTGCACAAGCTCTCCAGGATTCAGAATGTTTTACAGGTGTACCAGCAGACCTGCAGGGTGGATGTGACAAGCCTTGCTTCATCAGCTGCCAAAATGCAGCTGTTTGTGAACTCGAGGTGCAGCAAACCAGATTTCTTGCACTTTGAAGTGTATTTAGGGGAGGGAGTGAAGGAGAAAACTCCCTCCAGCTGAGGCACTTTGGATAATTTCAGGGGGCAGGAGGCTGATGCTGCTGTTTGACTCAGGCCCACAGCAATGCTTGGGATCACCTTGTGCTTCCAGATCCTGCTGGCCAGAGGGTCTCAGGTGGGCTGTAACTGGTTTAAGGTGCCAAAAGGGGAAAACCCAGAGAAGCTGTGGGTGCTCCATCCCTGGATGTGTTCAAGGCCTTGGAACAGGGGAAGGTGTCCCTGCCCATGGCAGGGAGTGGGATGAGAGGAGCTTTTAGGTCCCTGCAACCCAAACCACCCTGTGGTTCTATGGCCAGTGACCTCCTGGGAATGCAGCAATGCCTGGCTGCTTTCAATGGATGTGCTGCTAAAAGTCTGTCCCCAATGACCTTGGTTTCCAGCCCACTCCATTGCTCCCATGACACACCAGGCCCTTTCTGGGGGTTTTTAGAGGGTCACAGAGCCATGGACACTTGCTGAGCACAGACACCACTCCCTGTAGCTCAGAGCAGGCCCGACCCTGTCTGATTTGTGTTATCTTGTGTGACCAGAGGCTGCAGTGGTACTGGATGGATTTTTAAAGCCCATGGATACGGTCAGGTACAGCTGATTCCTCCACTCCTTAAGGGATTTAGGACAGGGAGACTTAAAAGTTATTATGGACTGGCTAAAATCTCCTGTGAGTGATCAAGTGTCAGTGATAAAGATAGTCATGTTCTGGAGTGATAAAAGCCCAATTTCACAGGCCATCCACACTGGTTTTCTTGAGATAGATAATGTTCCTACCACACGCATCTCCCCATCTTCTTTTTTTTTTTTTTTGGTTAAGATCTACCTTCTTTTAAAAATGAAGTAAAATGTTGAAATTGCTGAAGAAGTAGCACTTTTAATGGTCATTTTAGCTCTAGAAAAGGTCTTCCAAGCACTGGCAAAGTTTGGAGAGAAGAAAAAAAGATTTTTGAGTTTCTTTTCCTTTGAAATATGGACTGGATAGAGAGAAGAGAAGGTCAGTGCTGCAGTGGCTGAAACAGCAGGGGAGGAGAAAAATGTCAGGGCTGCTTTTTATTGGTTTTATCATCCCACTTAGACCCACTAAAATGTGTCAATTTCAGATATAAGCAACTTGGGAGAAAATGTGGCAACACCGTGGCCATGTGGGCAGCCCTGCTGAGCCGCCCTTCTCCCCACAGCTCCGCTCTGTGGTGCATGCACAGACCTTCCCTCCACTATGGGGAATCACTCTCAGGCTGTCGGTGGTGCTTGATGCAAGGGTTTAACTCCTCTGTATTTATTTGTGCTGGGAGAAATGTCTTCAGCTGTGAAATCCCTGTGAAATCGAGATTTCACTGCATGTTGAACTTCATGCCCTGTGAATAAGCAGGGTCCTGTTGCAGGGGTGCTCTGCAGGCTGGAGGCTCTTCAGGCAGAGCCTGGGCTCAGGATGCTGAGGATACCAGTCCTGCTGAACACCAGGCTCTTCTGTGGGGTATTGGGGTATTTTTGGGTTCCCCATGGCAGGAAGGAAATGATGAATCTGACTCCATGTTCTTAGAAGGCTAATTTATTATTATATTATCTATATTTTATTAAAGAATGCTATACTAAAATTATACTAAAAAATAGAGAAAGGATACAGGCAGAAGGCCAAAAAGATAATAATGAAAAACTCGTGATTCCTTCCAGAGTCCTGACACAGCTGAGGGTGATTGGTCATTAAATTAAAACAATTCACATGAAATCAATGAAACAATGACCAGTTGGTAAACAGTGTCCAAACCACATTCCAAAGCAGCAAAACACAGGAGAAGCAAATCAGATAATTATTGTTTTCATTTTTCTCTGAGGCTTCTCAGCTTCCCAGGAGAGAAATCCTGGCAAAGGGATTTTTCCAGAAAATATAATGGTGACACTTCTGTACTTCTGAAAAACGTGAGCCACACTCAATGCACCTTTGCCCCTGCTCCCTGTGATCCCTGATCACAGAATTACAGAATGTATCACTGAAGGGGTATCAGGGACAGACAAAGGTGACAAAGAGACTCCATCATCAGAAGGCATGAAAAGTCACTTTATTGTTAGAAATCCACAATTCTTATAGAAACAATGGTGGACCTAAGACCTGATTGGCCTTTAGGAATCTTCTCTCACCTATTGGTCAACAACTCCTTCTTGTAAACATCTTTGACAAACAGAGGTTGTCTGCCAGGTGCAGAGATTGAGATAATTGTTTTAATTCTTTCTCTGAGCTTTCTCACAGCTTCCCAGGAAAATCCTGGGAGAGCTGTGTCTCTCTGTGTTCAGAGGATATGTGATTACAACAAGAATGGTTTGGGTTGGAAGGGGTCATAAAGCTCTATTCATTCCAAGCCCCTGCCATGGGATGGACACTTCCCCCAGCCCGGGCTGCTCAGAGCTCCATCCAGGCTGGCTTTGCTTCACAGCAAGCAAAAAACTCTCTCTGTTAACCTGGAATCCACACATGAACAGAATTCCCTGCTGACAGGGAAGCACATCCCAAAATCAGCCCTGAGTGCATGATTTCAGAATGATTTCATTAACCCTAAAGGCCTCCAGCTGTCCCTGGGCTTTGCTGCACCCTGCTCACTGCAGAGGGGTGGAAGGGGCAGTGCCAGGGAGGAGCTGCTGAGATAAGAGGAGGATGAAATCTCTCTCATTTGCCTCTTTTCCACAGCCTGCCCACAGCTGTGCATTTACTCAGCCACCGTTTCAAGGCCAGTGCTGCCCCAGGACCCTGCAGCCACTTTGCAAAGGGAAAGGGTTTCCTGACAGAGATGGAGCTGTAATTAAAGTGCCTGGTAGGGGCCTCCAAATCCCCCTGACCTTGCCACAACCCACAAATGGAGACTTCTGGGTCTCAGAACTTGTCTCTCCCTTGCCTATTTTTTAATTTTTTTTCCCAAGCCTCTTAGACTGATGAAACCTCAATTATCTTAAACTCAGAGGTAGGCAAACTGAGACAGCTGTCTGAACACACGACTGCTTTTGCCCATTTAGATCAGACACTTTCTCTCTAATCTTTTCAAATTTTTCTAACACACACTTTATTTTTTAATGTCCAACTTTTTTCTTTTTTTTTTCCCCCCTGGAGCTGCAATCTTCTAAACCACTGACAACAAAAATCCTTTTGCTGTCTCTGGTCCGTGCTGTTTTCCCAGCTCAGGGACATCTGCAAAAAGAAGCAATCCCCCTGCAGACTGATCTCTCTTTGCATAAATACAGTGGTTATGGAAAGGTGTTCATTCCATTTTCTACAACCTGTCATGTTGACTTTATAATGAACCAGTTACTCAGCTCTGGAAAGCAGATGGAAACCTCTGCTGACAGCCCCTGTCAAAGGAATGGGCAGGAAGAAGCAGAAAAGAATTGCTGGATATGAACTCCTGGTACTTACATGGACAGTGGCAGGAACTGAAGAAGGATGCAAGTTTTGAACAGGATTTAAAGGCCTGATCAATCACCACAGTGATGGAAATGCTGCCATCAAATAATAATAAAAAGATCTATAACTGGTTTTATACCATGAGTTATTTTCTTGGCTGGCACAAGCGATGTGAAGGTGCTGTTTTGGAAAGAGAATCAAGCAGCAGGTGATCAGTCTATTTACATACTCTGAGCCACAGTGGATGCAAAAACCCTGAGGAAATGGCAGAAAGGAGCATTAGGAGAACTGATTTAATCTCTGGTGTTATTGGCTGCACAAGCCAGGCTGTTTGATGGATATACATTTATATTGCTTCTCTCCTCTTTCAGCCACGGCCTCACCCTGTATCTGTCATCCTGCCCAGCCCTGGGGACAGACAGCCCTGCTGAGAGTGCCCTGCAGATCCCACCTCAGGACCATCCTTCCAGGCTGGACCAGCCTGGATTTCTCCATGGAGCTCCCTGGGAGCTGTGCTGACAGCAAGGGCAGCTGCTCAGCCCTTGGCACATCCCAAGTTTGACAGAGTTTTCCAGGAGTAGAACACGCTCTCTATGCATGGCCATAAAAATCCAGGTGCAATAGGAGGTGCTAGAGCCTCACCCAAGAGTTCTGGCTTAGTTTTCTAAGGAATTGAGATGTCTGTGATAGTCCAGGCACCTACCAGACTCCACATAACAATTTCCAAACCTCTGGGCTTGTGTCAAGCAAACTTGGCAAATGGGTCAAGGTCTCAAAAAATTTTAATTCTTGTGGATGTCAGGAAAACAGATGGATGGAGGAGAAGAGGAGCCCTAATAATAACCTCAGGCTGTAGTGTTAGCTCAGCTCTTAATAGACATCAGGAATTTTAAAGGGGCATTGAGTCCTAAGACATAAATCCTTAAATTATCCAGTTTCCTTGGTTCTGCTGCTCAGGGAACTGCTTCTTTAATCTGGTATTGTTTCTGAGACTTAAAACCCTTAGGAGAGCTTCCAGGCAGTCTCATTCATCCTAAACACACATTTTTTTTCCTCCCCCCTGATGATATAGTTAGAGCCAAAATCCCTTGAAAATAAAAACTAAAAAGATGATGACATTTGATGTGATAAATCCTAATGCTAAGTGGCAGAGGCAGCCACAGCCTGCCTGATGACAATCACCAAGCTCAAACAGAGCTGACGAGCAGCATTAAGCAGGACAACAGCCAGATGATTGTCTTCTGTAATTTTGTTCAGGAGCACAAACAGGAGGAATCCAAGGGGAGGTGTGTGTGCATCTCTTCCTGCACTCAGGAAAGGCTCTGCTCTGCTGTGATGGGTCCAGGGCCTCTGCTCCGTTATTTTGAGGCCAAGGTCAAAGATCAGCAGATGCCCAGATGCCTTCAGGCTGACAATGAAGCCAATCCAGCACCTCGTGTCCTGCCAAGGTTTGTGCAGCCAGCATCCTTCCCCTCTGCCTCTGACTTTCCAAGTGAATAATCAATAACTGTTTACAGCTGTAGGCAGCCTTGGAATTCCTGCCCAGCCCCAGAGGGTGACCCTTTCCCCTCCTCCCACCACGCCTGTTAGTTACACATGCAAGAGGGGCTGTCAGCCTCAGGGATGGGATTTATTGCCCTGGGAGTGTCAGGGGGAGAGGGTTCAACTGCAGCTGACAGGAGGCCACACAGGAGGATCTGATTTACTGAAATGCAGCATGGTGGATGGACAAATCCAATCCCACAGTTCGAGTCCCACCTTCTAAACCTTTTTTTGACCCACCCTTTCCTGGCCACTGTAGAGGAGTGACCTGTGGGTGTCTGTGCATCAGTTCTGTGATCCTCCCCTGTCCCTTCTCACTCTCCCTGTCCTCCTGCCCCAGTGCAGATGGAAACTCTGATGCTTAACACTCCACTGCCACTGCTGGTGCTGCAGTGCTGGATCAAAGCTCTGAGGCTTGTGTTGGGCAGTGAGGTGAGGAGAGAGGCAAAGTAGCCTCTAGAAAATCCTTGTTCTACATTTCTGGTCTTTTCCATGTAATATTTCCCTGTGTCGCTATAGAGCGCGACACAGTACAACAATACACAACTCCATCAGAAGGGTGAAAAAAGAGAGATTTTATTAAACCAACGTAGCTTTTATAGTTCTTCCAGATGTTGACACCCATCCAACACATATACAGTGCCCACTGGCCATAAAAGAGAAACAAAGTTCTCAGTGGACACCCAGAGAGCCGCGTCACTCTTGAGCCAATGAGAGTCCACATCTCCCAACTTTCTCTCCTTCCTCTGGTCTCCAGGGTAAGGACCTTAGCGTTCCTCCAGGAGAGATACAGGGCTGCTCCTTATCTTCAGGAGGCCCTGCTGCCACACAGGGACAGCACAGAATGTCTTTCCCACAGAAACTTCCTATGAAGGAGGTGGGAGGGAGACCGTGAGAAGGGACTGGAGGACTGGAAATACCTTAGTGCATGAGCGCTATGAGATATAATATCTTAGTCCATAATAGGGATGAACCCAACTTTCATGCCAAGTTTCCATCAGCCAGATGAAG
This sequence comes from Molothrus aeneus, assembly GCF_037042795.1. Taxonomy (NCBI): domain Eukaryota; kingdom Metazoa; phylum Chordata; class Aves; order Passeriformes; family Icteridae; genus Molothrus; species Molothrus aeneus. The sequence goes on along the minus strand of NC_089664.1, from coordinate 4,973,259 downwards.
TTAATTTACTGCAACATGCCAAAGAAAAGGGATTTGGGGCACAAGCAGGGCTGAGAGTAGGGCCCATGCCCTGGTGGCACATGGCAATGAAAGGAAGGGAGGGTCCTGGGGTTCTCCTCCACCCCAGCAGGGTGTGGGGTGCTCATTGCTGTGCCTGGAGCCTGACTCAGCTGCTGGATGGATGTTTGGACCCAGGGACAGGGGCTGGGGTGTGGATGGCTCCCCAGGGCAGGATGGAGGTGGAGCAGGCAGCAGGGCCTGGTGGGACGTGGTGAGGCTCTCCCTGCTTTGAGTGTTTCCTTCCTTCCTCCACATCAAACAGTGAGGCAGCAGAGGGAAAGTGTGCTTGGAATAAATATAGCCCTGATCCTGGGAGTGCTTCAAAGCAGCCCAAGAGCTGGGTGCCTGGATCCTATAAATAACTCAGGCCTGAACACCTTGCTGCCCCTAAGGTGCCTCTTGAAAGTGTGAGGCAAAGCCAACAGCCCTGGGAGAAAGCCAGAGGAGAATTGCAGGGGGCAGCTGAAGGAAGGGAAGGGCTCTTTGACTTCTTGGAAAGGAAAAAGCATTTGCCAGGACATTAATCCAGGCTGATCAGTTCTCCTGGGCTAAGAAGGAGCTGGTGCTGGTGTGCAAAGCTGGTGTCTACAGACAAGAGCGCTCTCAAATATTTTTTAAAGAGCCCTGAAGAGAAATGTGATTTTTCTGTGGAACTCCTGAGAGTTTTTAAGCGTGGATTTGTTTGGGTAAATTGTGAGTGAGTGCCCTCCCGTGAGCACACCGGAACGACTGTTTAATTGGCCCACACCTGGTGTTGATGATGATGCTTCTGGTTTTTTTGCACTTCCTAACTCCCTGCACTGTATCTCATTTTGATCAGGCTCACTGCTGTACCCCACAGCTTGGCTTTGGCATGCCCAGTGCAAAGCATAAAGAGTGCAGGAAAAATTATGTGCAAATCTCCCCACCTTGATGTAATCAAGCATTAAAAAGCAGAGGTATGAGCTGTTCAGCCTGGCTGGGAAGTTTGGATTTGGCTCTGAGAGGCACAGAGGAGTTGGCTGTATCTAAAGCTGTATTTTTTAACAGCTTCCCTTCGTTCACTGTTGGATGCACAACAATATTTAAGTGAAAACAAACTCATTGCTGGCCATTATTGGTGACTGTGGCAGGCAAATGCCTGGCACAGTTGCTGGTCTGAGGCATCAAGGCTGAGCCTTAGCACTGCAGCCCTGTTTTGCCTACAATTAATTACCTCCCAGGCAGCTAATTGGGCCTTCCAGTGCCTTGGCCATGGTCTGGACCAGTTTTATTGGTGTAAATGCAGAGGATGCTTATTAATTTATTAGTTTCAGTCAGATCTCTGGGTGCTCATCTGAGAATCAAAACCCTTCTCGTGTCTATAATGGGAAGTTCCAATTCAGGATTTGTATTTATGGGGCTTCCAACTGTCTCTGTGTCTGTGAGGCAGAAAGAATAGACTTCCACTTGACATAGTGTGGATGTGAACAGAAAGGGGGAAAGAAGCACCAGCAGCTTCTTCAAATGTTGAATTTTTTTCTTTTTTTTTTTACTTCCCAGGGCTGTAGGGTTAAAATAATCTGGCTTTGAATTTGAATAGAAACTGAAAAGCAGAAGAATTTGGGAAGGTGTCGTGCTCATGCAAGGCATTAGCTGTTAGATTACAGCCTTGCTATGAAAAGCAGCTGTGTCTGTGTGAGTGTGCAGGGAGAAGTCACAGTGGGGAGGTGTGGGCAGGAAAATGCTTTTGATTTAATACACAGCTTTTTCTCAGTCCTTTGGAGACAACTCTTGCAAGAAAACAAGACATTTTCAAGGCTGAATTCTGCATAATATTCCAGGATTATGCAAATGAACAAACCAAGGTCCCCAACCCAACACCAGAGCTCTGAGTGGGTACCCAAGAACCCTGCTCAGAGGCTGCTGTGTTGTTTTCAAACCTGAAGCCTTTCTCTCCACACAGCTCCAACCTTTATTAAAAAGATGAAACATCTGGAAGGGTGTGTGTGTGTGTTTGTGCTCGTAAAGAGATCCTCTGCATCAAGCCTGAGTCTCCTCTGAGCTCGTTAACCGGCTGCAGATTTTAAATCAGGGCTGTGAGCAGAGCTGAGATGTGGGGAAGAACCCACCTGGAGAGAAAGACTATTTTTCTCAAAGCCCTCAAAGTTTACTCAGCTGGTGGAACAACAAACTCCGTTTCTTCGGCTGAAATGCTAAAAAGACAGAGACAGAGCAATGAAAGGAAAAAAACCCGTGAGTGGAGGAAAGCAGGGAAGGAAAGAGGAGGGAAGGAAAGAAAGGATGGAGGACTGCCTCAATGTGCTTTGTGTAAAGAAATTAGATAGATAAATAAATAAATAAGTGTATTTTTCATTAACAGAGACCTGTTGGATAGCTCAGGGGGTGGAAGAACAGAGCCTGTGTTAGTCCAACACAGCCCTGTGCCCCAGCATGCCAGCCCAGCATGGGTCACTCACTGATCACAGCGATCCCTGTCTGGATCCACCCTGAGTTTGATGGCCCTGATTCCAATCCCAGAGCTGGGACACAACCTCTCCTAGAGAAATTCGCCATGATATGAGACAGAAATACTGCAGACACAGCAATTTGGTGACCTGTCTGCTGCCAAAGCTGCCAGTCAAAGTGCCCAGAGAACAAAGCAGCAGTTCTGTGACCCTCCCCTGTCCCTTCTCACTCTCCCTGTCCTCTTGCCCCTGTGCAGATGGAAACTGATGCTTATTACTTCAAGCATTAACTTTTTCTTTTGTTGTGACTGTTTTCTTTTGCCTTATTCATTTTGTTTAGGACTGAGAAAAAGTCCTGTTCTAGTCTGGTAATAGCCTACAGCCATGAGTCAGTGAGCTGAGATTTCCAGAGAGATAAAAAAAAAAAAACAGAAGAAAATATGTGAGGAATTGGAATGACAAGGTTTCTGCTGGTAGATTGTGATACAGAAAAATGAAGTCCCAGGCCAACAGGCTTTGGCAGCTGAGAAATGCTTGTGCTGGCATGGTCTGTCTGGCAGACAGGCAGGCAGAGGGGATGAGCTGGTGGGGGAATGGGGTATGGAAAACACTTGCAAGAGGCTGTACAATAGAAGGAAATCTGAATTTTGAAGCAAACACTCAAGCCAGCATCCTGTGCAGCATAGCTGTGGGTATTATACACGGTTTTCTATCCCTCTTTAACCTGGGGAGACCTGCAATGCAAATAGGGGAGAGTGTTTTCATCGGGTCTGGGAAAGGCACAGGTCCCAGGGTGCTTGGCTCCGTCAGCTCAGTGGCAGTGAGAGCACAGAACAAGCTGCTGGAGCTGTTCTGGGGGATTTGCAGGCCCTGAGAGCTCTGCAGAGCAGGCTGTGCTGTGGGCTGTGCTCTGCTGGAGACAGCTCACAGGAGCATCTGTGTGTTTGCACAACTTGTCTTCACACATCTCAGACAATGTGCAATGCTCTTCCAGGCTCCAGCAAACTGAAGGTCAGGAAAGTTCCCTGTGGGCAACAGTGATAAAATCCTGCTCTAGCAGACAGGCAGTGCTGGGCAAGATTGGGCTGGGGGATTAAAACCTCATTTCTGTTCCATCTCTTTTGGCAGTCCCTATTTCCCCACTCACAAATCGCCTTTGTTCCCTGCCTGCCCCTGGCATGTGGCATTACCTGAGCACAGATTCCAGCAGCACTTTGGCAGCTCTCTCCTGCTCCCATGTTTGGCCCCACCATCCTGGAGAGGGGTTTGTCCCCTCTTTGGGTGTGCACCATCCTGGAGAGGGGTTTGTCCCCTCTTTTGGGTGTGCACCATCCTGGAGAGGGCTTTGTCCCCTCTTTTGGGTGTGCACCATCCTGGAGAGGGCTTTGTCCCCTCTTTTGGGTGTGCACCATCCTGGAGAGGGGTTTGTCCCCTCTTTTGGGTGTGCACCATCCTGGAGAGGGGTTTGTCCCCTCTTTTGGGTGTGCACCATCCTGGAGAGGGGTTTGTCCCCTCTTTTGGGAGTGCAGCAGGAACAGCTGGAGCCCAGCTGCAGTTAGGTGCACACAGAGCTGCTGGAAGGGAGGATCAGCACAATCCTGCGCCTCCATCCCCAGGGCAGAGCATTTCCTCTCTTGTTCTGTGGCTTAGGGGTGCAAGTGCTGCCTCTGAGTAGGGTGGAAGTTATTTATCCCTCTGTGGAGTTTGTGCTTTTCGTGGAGGTGGTCAGGGAGGAGAACCAGAACAAGGGTTGTTGATGCAGACAAAAAATGCCACTGATTTTAAGCTGACCCAGAAACCTGTGTCTCCTAGAATCTTTTCTTCTAAATGCCTTGGGCTAGACCTGACCCTGTGGCCAAGCCAAAGGAGTCTGTTATCAAACTGAGCTCACAGCCCTTGATATGCAGCAAATCCTCCTGGTGATCAGTCTCAGCCTCTGTTCCTCCTGTCCATGAGAAGCCACCAGGTCTCTGTCTCCTCCCCAGTTGTGTGTGGTGTGTTTTGGGCACCAGGAGCTGTTTGTGAAGAGCAGTGGCTGTAATAAACACACTGCCACTTTACATGATGCAAATCTGATTATCTGTCCAGGAGGCTTTGCTGAAACAGCTTGTAGTTGTAACACTTTATTTTTAATTTTTTTTTTTTAAACTGGGAAAATTTAGATAAAAACAGCTTTTTAGTCTTAAGCATCAGGCTCCCAGAGCTGAATAGAGCTGGCTCACTGGCATGTGGCTCTGGAGGGCAGGTTGGTGGGGTTTTTTTTGGTTTTTTTTATGATAATACCTTTATCTCTTCCCCTTCACACACAGTCTGAGGCTGGTGGGGGGCTGTTCATCTCTACCTTGATGCTGTGGCACGTTGGAATGTGGGAATGTCACCCCACTGCTGACAGCAGGCTGCAAGCAGCAGTCCTGGGGTGGTTCTTTGGCACAGATAAACTTGCTCTGCTGCTGTTACAAGGCTTTTGCAATATTGACAGAGAGGGAAGTTGTGTATTGCCACAGGGGAACTGATGGGGACCTTCAGCTGTGCTCACATTGGGGGCTGCATGTGCCCAGCTCTTTAGTGTGGGGCAAAGCAGTAAAGCCAAAGAGCACAGAAATGGTTTTAATTACAAAATAATAATAGCAATAACAACATATTTAGGGAAAAATTAAAGCCCTTCAGCTGCCAAATTCCTAGCTTCAGGCAATGCCATAGAGTTGTACCAGACAGACCTTGGCGGGTTGGAGAAAGATAATAGATAAGATAATAGATAAGAAAAAATAAACAACCTTGAGAACCAGAGCTGAGGAATCCTGTCTTCTTCTTTGGTCTTGGGGCTGGGAAAAAGAGACTTTCTATTACCTCAGGGTCATCTTGACACCAGAGACCTCGTCACTGCCCATCTCAAAAAAGGATTTTCTGCTGCTGCTGCTGACAGCAGGAACTGGACTTGGCTTCCTCAGCTCTCTCCTCTGCTCCTCACCCTGTGATAAATCTTTCATAGCCCATGGGCTGGGGGCTCTGTACAAATCACAAATGGGATGGGACTTCTGTGGAACGTGCCTTGAGCTGGTTTATTTTCCAGCATCAGCCTCATTCCATGGTTATGACAATGGGAAGATGCCACCAGCTCACATCCCAGGCAGCAGACACAGAACTTCATGTTACAACTCACTTTAGAAGTGTTTTGACCAGTCACACAAAGCAAAAGCACATTGACAGTAGTTCCATCCAATCACCACAAGCACAGGTACCTTTGGTTAAACAATGCTTGCTTATTTCAAATACAATACCTGCTTGTGAGCCTTCAAACACAATGCACAGAGCTCCATTATTAAGCTTCAAACTTCCTAATATCTTGCTAGATAAACTTTTCTGTAGCTTAGGGAATTATTCTAGACAAGTGTTAATACACAGACCATTGTTCTATTTGTCCTTGCTTTTCTACTTTTTAAATAACTTTTCTGCTGACCAATCTCATGGCTACTGCTTGGCTCTAATCACAGTTCTGCTGTCTCTGAGGCTGCCTTTTGCAGCTTTCCCAAAACCCTCTGATTTTGTGGATTCCCACCACCTGGTTGTGCCTGCTCTGGGTTGAGACCTCCTGCTCTCTCCTAATCCCTGTCAGGGCTATTCCAACTTGTCTGTGGGACTTGAGTCACTCAAGATTTTTTAGAGTATTTTAAAAGATAAGAACAAGCACAGCCTTTTTATTAAAAATATTAAAGAAGTGTATTTTTCATTAAAACCATGCCTTTTCCTAAAATATTCAGTCTCTTCTCCAACCCCTTGAATCGTAAACATTTTCGAAATGCACACTGACATATTTGGTTTATTAGCACCTGTGTTTGCAGTAAATGTTTTCATTTAAACATTGCACCATAAGTTTCTGAGGGGAAAAAACAAGAAAAGCAAAGAAAAAATGAGCATATTTTTAGTCTTTCAGGATGAAAACAGTTTGGAATTGTTGTGTGAAATTAATTTCAGGATTTTTAATCAGCTTTAACCAGGTGGAGTAGGCAAGAGAAGCAACTGAGGGACGTCAGAAAATGGCAATAGAATGGTCAGCCCGGATCAGGCTGTGACTGTGGCTACCAGTTGTGGCTGTGGCTAATGGCAGATGCTTCTAAAGAAGATGTAAGCACATCACAACAAAAACATCACAGATGTACAGAATATCCTTGGCTGGAAGGGACCCAGTGCAGGATAATCCATCTCCCCCCAGCTCCCTCTGACTCTCTAATTCATGCTGTTTTCTAGGAGAACTGTGTGAAGTCTCTTCCAAGGGTTTGTAGCCTTCACTGCTCAAATTCCAGGCATTCTCCTTATCCAAGTGAGTGGCCAGCCCCCCAGCAAACTTGTTAAATTTTTATTTTCAGAGCTTTCCACTGGCAGTGAAGGAGGCAGGGAAGAAAAAGTCCCTTTTATCAGTTTGGAATTTTCTGCTTCTTAAAATCCCATCAGCTGCCTCTTTGTTCTCCTGTCATGAGACCTGCAGAGCAGAGCTCCCAGCCCAGCCTCTCCAGCCTGGCCCTCATTGCAGACAGCTTCCCAAATCCCTTTTGCATTTGTCCTGCACAGAACAGAGTCTTTTCTCCATGTGGGACTTTCCTCAGATCTCTTTAAGGACCTGCAGTTTTTCAGTGTCCTGTCCCAGCACTCCAGAGGTTCAAACCATGGATGCTAAGGTTGCTACAACAGGAATGTCTGTTGAAATCCTTCTGCATCAGCTTCCAGGCCTCGTTCCTTGGGCTGTTTGTTTACAATGACTCTGAGTGAGGAGCTGAGGTCTCACACTGCACGTTTGCAGGGCTTCTCAGCGAGAGATCACAGCTCCTTCTCCTTATCCATGGTTCTGAGCCTCTCTGCAGCAGAGGGGAGGGAGATTTTCCACCTCAGCTGGTACAAATTTCCATGAGTGGTGTGGCTGGAGGCAAAGCTGCTGTTGGACATTTGCTCCCTGCAGGCTGATACCCAAAAAGAGACATTCTGGTCCTGCCTGAGACACACCAGATAAACAGCACCAAGGCTTCTGGGTGAGATGAGCTCCTTGGTCCAGTTTCTGCTGGAACAGCCTCCCAGCAGTGCTTTCAGCAGCAGGAAGGGCTCAGGGCTGTGCTGTTTGCTCTCCAAGCTGCTGAGGGCTGGGAGTGAAGGAGTGGAAGATACCAGGCCGATCAAAGTATGTGGAACAGATTAATGACAGTTTTGAATAGGAAAGAGCTTTAAAGAACAGAGTAAATGTTGGGGAGTGTGTGGAGAGAGTTCTAAAAGAGATAAAGCAGGCCCTTTAATAAACTAGAAAAGGAATAAAATCAATGATTGCTGAGTTACAAATAACACAGCAGAGCCACTGAACTCTTTTCAAACTAGCCCTTTGCAGAAAAGCACAAAAAAACTGGGACAAACAATTAGGAGGCATGAAGACCTTGTCAATAGAACTGTTGATAAGGAACAGATAAAATGGATACTTAAATTAAATACAGCAGAATTCCTTTTTCACTGATCATTCCTCCTAGTGCTCACCCAGCTCTCTGGATCAAGCCTTCCTTTCAGCAGCCAGCTCCCATTTGTGTTGATGTTTGCTGTTTGCTCAGACTGCTCAGCAGGGCTTTTGGTCAGGAGGATTAGACTGAAAAGTTATTTCTCTGATTTTCTTTGATGTTTTCATAGGTGGAAAAACCCTCGTGCTCTAGAGGGTCCATAAATCTCTGAGCCAGTTTAATGAAGTATTGGCTCAAGCCATTTATAATTTCACTTATCTACCCTGGCATTAAAATGCCCTGCAGAACTCACCTCGTTCTCCCAAGATGGAGATTCTGGTTTTACACATATGTCTGCTCTGGAAAGCTTAGAATTTCATGGGTCTCATGTGGTAAGAATTCACTCTTAATAATCATCACCCACTGAAGTCAATGGGAGGGTGTGCACTGAAGAAAATGGCAGGCAGTTTGGCCTCTACAGAATCAGTTTCTAAAATAAATATTTATAAGAGGGTTCACCCTTTATGGACACAACAGAACCTCTATGTGAGCAGCAGTCTGGAGATATGGTTTATTGACTTGGTCGAAACATGAAAATCACCAGGATGCTATCAGAGAAACTGGGATTTTTAAAAATTATTATTTTTTAATTTTTTTTTTTTGGCTGGATGATTTGTAGCTTTTTCTTTTCTGACTGATCAGGTCCTGTGCGTGGTACTGCCCTAAAAAAGAGGAAACAAGAGAGACTGGAAATCACTTTTGTGTCTACCCAACTTCTGTTCCAAGGGATGGGCAGGGAAACTGCTGGAGTCTCAGCCCTGCCATCACCTCTTGTGTGGCTGTGGGCAAACCAGGTCCCAGCTGATTTTCAGGTGTGCAAAGCAGCACTTGGTAACTCAGGAAAGGGTCCAAAGCAATGTAAGAGAGGGGCAAGTTCTTCCTGGAGATCAGCATGGGAGGAGACAGCATCTGTGTAGGTGAGAAATGGGAGATGCAGGCATGGGAAACTCTCCAAAGCCTGAGGAGTTCAGAGGAATGAGAATGGGAATGGGAATGGGGATGGGGATGGGGATGGGACTGGGGAATGGGAGTTGGAATGGGGATGGGACTGGGGAATGGGACTGGGAATGGGGATGGGACTGGGGAATGGGAATGGGGATGGGAATGGGGATGGGAATGGGAATGGGAATGGGGATGGGAATGGAACTGGGAATGAGAATGAGAATGGGAATGGGAATGGGACTGGGGAATGGGAATGGGACTGGGACTGGGAATTGGAATGGGAATGGGAATGAAGATGGGGATGGGAATGGGGAATGGAACTGGGAATGGGATTTGGAATGGGACTGGGACTGGGAATGGGAATGGGACTGGGAATGGGAATGGGAATGGGACTGGGAATGGGCAGCAGAGGAGGGATAGGAGAGCAGGCAGTGAGCAGGGCTGAAAGCACTGCCCAGCAGAGACATGGATACTCCACATCAATCTCAACGACCCTAAGGTGTAAATAAGGTGTTAATTCTGGCTCCAGATCATACTCCAGGGGAGTGACTGCAAACACTGCAGATAATGAAACCCCCAAACCTCCTGAGTACTCAGCAGTCCCCGTGCTGTGACTGCATTTCCTTCTGTACCCCGTTTTTCTTTCACTTGTGCTGGTGTGAATCACAAGAGAAGTGAGTTGACTTCTGTAACAATTGCAGGCTTCTCATCTTGTCACAGACCTGCATAAAGTTATTAAATTCTACATGATAATTAAGTTATTTACCATTAGCTTCTGGCCTGGGTTTGAATGAACAAAGAATGAGGACAGTGCAGTGTATCTTGGGATAAAAACTCTAAAACAGAGGAAGAAGACCTCATTCAAGCTTCTGTCTTTTCCACTTCCACTACAGAATAGTTCTGAAATGAAGGCAAAAACAGGCAGAGAGCTGTGGGTGGTTTCCAACAATGAATCATAAACAAGGATGGAAAAATAATAAAACAAGAGGGCTCACTCTGTCTTCCCTTATGGACCACACTGTAATCAGATTCCCACTTAAAAAATATTTCTCAAAATTGGTATTAAATATTTCATTGTTTATTAACAGCAAAGAAATTCAACAAGAAATAGTGCCTGTGATTTGTTAGCAATATTTATCTATTTTGTTCCTACGCAGCAAATCTGAGAGATATTTCACAGTCTTCCTTATAATTGTGATGCTAGAGATATAAACTGCATTATTAGAAAAAAATGCATAATAGCAATACAAAAAGAGCTGATTATTAATAAAACACTGTCAGATTAACAGTGAAGTAAAGCCTATCTAGTAAGTGCTTGAGAGATAATTCTTTATTCCAAAGTGGTGTTTTAGAGTTATGCACTAATAAAAAATTGCTTTAAACTTTCCACGAGATTAAAAAAGAAGAGTTTTTTTGGTTTTTCTTTTAAAATTGCCAGTAAAAATTCAAGCTAAAAGTAAGCCCTGAATAATAGACAGCAGTGTTGAAATCACATTATGGGCAAGATCACATTTCAAAGCAAGGGTGCTTTTCATGTTTTCAAGTGGCAAATGGCATCTGATACTGCAGTGTTTCATTGGCTGAACAGCTTTTTATCCAAGTGCTGGAAATACCATGTACTTTTTGGGGTCTGGTCACAGCACAGCAAGGGCAAAGTGGGTTCCCCATAGCTGCCACAGGAACAGGAATTGATTTCAAGGCACAGCAAAATAGGTGTGGCTGTAATTAGAGAAAAATAAAGTCTGGAGCAAACACTGTCTCAGAACACAAGTCTGAAGAGCTGATTTGGTCACAAATCCACACAGAAACCAACCCAGGGCACCTCAGGAGGCAGGAAAGGGAGTCAGACAGAAGAAATCCCAAGGGGGTGTTAAAAATAATGGTTTGTGAGATAAAGGGAGGGAGGAAATCTGAGCCCCCGCAGATCACAATGTGGATACCCCAAATCAAACACTTTAAGCTCACATTAATATTAGAAATGATCCATGTGAAGAAATATTGACTCTTCCTGTGAATTCAGGTGTGAGTGCACAGGTAACTGCAGTTGTGCGACTCAGGAAAATTGCAGCTTAAAAACACCTGGCCCCTCAGTGAAATAACAGACAACCCACACAGGGAAAGAATGCAAAGCACATCTTTGTTCTGGGCTGCAACCAGAAGTTACAATAGTACAAATAATAATATTAAAGAATAAAAAGAATAATTTGTGAGCCAAAGTTTTGAGACAGTTGAAATAACTATAATAAATCATTTTGGGCTATAACTGAATGAAGCAAAGCTGGAGATGTTTATTGGCAAAGCCTTTCCATGGGAGCACTTTTCTGCATGATGGGAGCAAACCTGGGTTTGGTGGTTGACACCAGTGAGAGTAGGGGATGTAAGACTGGGGGCAATTTCCCTGCCAGAGCAGGAGGATGAGCAGGTGGGCACTGATCCAGGATAAAAGAGGAGGAAACTTTCCTTTTTCAAACTCCCACCCATGTCAGGTGCTGCAAAATTTGCAGCAAATCTCTTGGTACCAGCAGTAAAGAATTTTCACACACAGCTGTCAGGGCTCCTGAATGGTTTGTGCTTCTCAGAGTTTGTAGGGTAAAATGTTCCCCCAAATCAAGAGACTCTCTCTTCCTACCCCCATCAAAAGCAGCCACCAGAGCACCACAGTGTTTATAGACTGGTTGATCTTTTTCATTTGAAGAAGTATATAGCTCTTTAAAGGTATTTATTTGGTTCTCTTGTGACGTTCCTGGTTTATAAACCACCTCAGAAAACCAATTTCAGATTTAAGAAAGGTTTTTATTATGGATAGACATATGCTACCACAGGTTCAAACATTTTTCTTAGAAAAACACATCAGATGTTTATATGTCTTACATTCCTTCTCAAAACATGGTCCTGTTACAACCCAAACATCCAGGCTTGGGGCAAAAATTGTCACCAGACACTCTGGTAAGGGACATATCCTGTCCTTTGCCCTGTGGCAGGAGAATGGAGCATTTTCTACACTGGGAGATGGGGAAATTTTGAAAACCCTGTCAGCTCTTAGCACAATTGTTCCTTTTGGCAGTTCCAGAAAAAGAATCTTGAATTGAATTTGGAAACTTCTTTAGGCACAATCCCAGGAGATCCAGTAACAATGGACTGCAAAGGTTGGAGTTAGAGGAAAAATAAAACAGCTGGGCAGGTAGAGAGGATGGGAGTGGGGAGAAGAGTCTCTGTTTTGCCTGATATTCTGTATTTCTTGATGCTGGAGTTCCAGGAAGCAGGTATTAATAATAAATAAAAAGAATGATGACGGTTATCAACACTGACCCTTTCCCTCTTTCAAGTATATTTCAAGTTCTTTTTATTGATTATACACAAGCATCCTCACATGCAGACTGGGCTCTGCTGCCTTCCAAGAAAATCTGGGGCTTGAGCAACCCAGGCCAGAAAATTCCCATTTCCCCCTACTCTCCACTCCCATTTCTAAAAAATAGAAAAAAAAACCCTCATTTTGAGATTCTGGGAAAAATGGCACCAAAAATGCATGTTTTTGTCTTTTCAATTTGCTGGTTCACTACAGGGCTTTTGATCTCATTTTAACATGAGATAAATCACCCTGAGCAGCACTGTTATGATGCTGTTCCTGCAACAAATGTGAGCCCATCATCTTTGTGCCTGGCTCAGGGACCAGGCCCTGAGATTTCACCTTCAGAACTAATGGTTAATAACCAGGCTATCCTTGCTGGAGAGAAGGCAAACATCCTTTATTGCATATCCCACTATTCTGCCACACATGCAGGCACTATCCCTGTCCTTTTATGTATAATTTTAAATCAGCCAGAATCTCTAAGGAAAGAATGTTGAAGGTCCAAGCCACCTCCTAAGGTGGTAGAACAAAGCCATGAAGTGTTTTTGCTTCTCCTCTGGCTTTGATTTCAGGGGTAAGAGGATGGCATGGAGGAGACAATATTTATGTAGGTTGCTGTGAGAAATGGGAGATGCAGATTACTTCATTTTAATATGAATAAAACGCCTAGAAAAGTGCAAGACTGAGAAGCTGTAAGGAAGTTTTCTGGTGTGATCTGGTCTCTTCCCCTCGAGAGGAAGGGCAAAGCAAGTTGATGGATTTTAGAGCGTCGGGTGGTAAAACAAATCTCATTTCTCAAGCTATGAACTTTGAAAATGAACTTCCTAAACATCACAGAGCAGAAAACCCCTAAAATTTGAATATTTTACAGCCCTGTTGATTGGATGCTTGCAGATGGAGGGGGAAGGTGGGTGTGTGAGGTGAAATAAAAGCACCACCCACCCCAAATATTTGCATTGCCTCTCATATCCTCTTTGATTTTTGGCACAGTGAGTTCTCTTCTCCCCTACAGCCTGTATTTGTCACCTCACCTGTGGATGCTGGGATGAAGACAGCAGCCTCACATTGCTCCCAGGCAGGACTTTTTGTTCCCTCGGGCTGTGTGCGTGTCTCTATCAGAGAATGGAGCAGTGGATGTGTCACACTTGTATCACTGGGGTTATTGTTGGGATGAAATACCTGCCCTGAGCCCTTCCCCAACAAGAAACTATTGCTGAGCTGCCAGAGCTCCTGTGGCATCACAGGGACAGGCACAACACAGCCCTGACGTGTGTCCAGAGAAATCCAATATTACACAATTTATATCTGCAAAATTCAGCTCGCATTTCTTCCCCCCTCACTGCCTTGCCATATTTCAGGCCCGTGGAATCGATGGAACCGAGGGGCAGTTTGTTGTAGCACCCTGTAGGATGATATTAAGACTTGCTTTATTGCTAATATCAGCAACTTTTTTAGACTGAGACAAGAAAAAAAAGATAGAAAGGGAGAAAGGAGGAGTATGGGAGAGAGACAGGAGCTACAAGATGTGTTGCTTATTTTGCTGAAGTTTGAACTAGGGAAAAAAGGCAAAGCACAGTTCCACAGAGCTTGGAAACAGATGATGTCCCCATTCTTTAGCTCTGTAGCAGCCCTGTAACAGCCACAACTAGATTTCACTGGAAATAAATGAATTCTCTTGTGCCAGGGCAGTGTCCTGTGTGGCTCTTGAAAGCTCTTTGAGCAGGAACCAAGTGATGCCCGGCTCCTGCTTTGCCACTCTCACACTGTCCCACCTCTGGAACCTGCTGGCTGTCCCCTCGTTGTTGCAGAACAAAGTTCCAGCACCCTGCTCTTGTCACCACAACAATTAGGGCCCAGAAGTGCCTGTGCTGTGCACAGATGCTGTTTTCAGCATCCATGGATGTTCCCTGAAGCCCTTCCAGGCATGGATCCCACGGGGTGAGAGAAGGGCATGTGGCCCCACTCTCCACATCTGGATGGTTTCACTGCTAATCAGGAAGATCCCTAATGGGGTGAAGGATGCCCCTGGCAGCTTGGGCAGGACACAAAACCCCTTTTAACCCAGTCTCAGTCCTGCTGAAGAGCTGGCCCAGCGCCAGTGAGTCTTGGTCCCCAAGCGCTTGAGGATTTTCCACATTCCCTCTGCCCAGGGCTTGGCAGAATTTCCCTGTGTGGAACCTTTGTGAAAGTGAGGGTTCCATGCAGGGTTCCAGCTGCTCCAGAAGCAAAACCTGACCAAAAGCCAAAATTTCTCAGCAGCTCTGCCCAGCACCACCAATACCCACCCAGTCCATTTTGAAATGAGCTATTTGCAGAATTTTTTATTTTAATATGTAGGGTTGAGTTGGCAATTAACACCCCGAATTAATTTATCCCTGGTGCAAGCAGGAACGTGTTCTAACTCCCAGAGTGTCTCCCATTTACATCCATGATGAATTGGGCCCACCAAACGAGCTCTTCTGGGCTCTCTGTGATCTCACCCATTTGCAGCACAGAGATGTTTATTATGCCACAGGTATCCAATTTGCTTCCACGCCTCTTGCATGACAATCAGAGTAATTTTGTGTGGAAGGCTTCCTCAGAGAGGGCATCAAGGTGTGGGCTGGGTGACATGGACACGAACTTCACTGGATATAGAATTAATATTAAGCATGATGATAAAACCCAGAGTTTTTTTAATTGCTCTTGGAGCCCTAAGAAATATTTTTTTCCCCGGGTTAGAACCACAATAATATTTCATTCCCATTGCTTACCCTAAAAAATGGATTTCCTTTCCCTTCTCAGTTGGTGATTTGTTTTGCATTAATGCCTTTCATAACTCATACGTTTTGCCATTAAAAATTAATGCTTGGTGCTGACATAAACAAATGAAATTTGTATTATTAATGTTTTACATAGGTAAGACTTTGTAATAACAGATTCATCATAACAGACTGTTTTAATTAAAAGACTTGCTCATTCCCTAAACTGATTTCAGACATAATTTTGGGCATTGGGAAAAAAAAGTCTGGTACAACTGCCTGGAGAAGAGTGATCAATAAGACCTTACAAGCCATTTTTAAAGTTTGCACCTGAGTTCAGCCAAGGGATCTGCTGCCTGGGGTGTATTCTGTGAGAATAGTAAGTGGGAAAACACCAGGGATGGCTTTTGGTGCAACCTCTCCCCACCACTGTGGGTTCTGCCCAAGGTGCAGCACAGGGCTTTGCTGCATGGGGGGAATTGCAGGTGAATAAAACACCAGAGTGGTGGGACCACATGGAGGGTTTGTCTCCTGCTTGGGCTCCTCTCTGCTTGTGGAGCACTGTTGTATTCACAGACAACCCCTGTGGCAGGGAGGAATGATGCATCTGAGTCCATGTTCTCCCAAGGCTGATTTATTACTTTATTATATTATATTATATTAAAGAATGCTATCCTAACTATACTAAAGGATACAGCAAGGATACTGGCAAAATGCTAAAAAGATAATAATGAAAACTCCTGACTCTGTCCAGAGTGCTGACACAGCTTGGCCCTGACTGGGCAAAGAGTGAAAACAACTCCCAGCAGAATGCAATGGAACAATCACCTGTGGGTGAACAATCTCCAAACACATTCCACATGAGCACAGCACAGGAGAAGCAAATGAGATAAGAATTGTTTTGCTTTTCTCTGAGGTTTCTCAGCTTCCCAGGAGAAAAACCCTGGGCAAAGGGATTTTTTCAGAGAATGTGAATGCCCCAGAGCACCATGTGGCTCTCAGGGTGAATTCTCCATGGAGAGGCAGCAGGAGGATCCCCAGGCTGGCCTTTGGTGGATGGGTCTGGCTTTGGAGAGATGAGGGTGAGCTGGTTACCACTGCTCCGAGGTGTGGGACAAAGCTCCTGCTGCCATCCACAACCCAGCTAAAGCCACCCTCACTGCTTCACTACAGAACTGGACATCAGGAAAGAGAAGGAGAAGCACCAAGCTCAATAACCTGCTTCAATTTTGTTTCCTCTCAGAGAACAGTGCATACATGAAGCTCATGTTAATTATAATTAACATTAACAAGAAAACTTTTTCTGGAAAATTTTTTATTAAAAATTTGCTTCTGGTTCTGAGGGTAATAGTGTTGACTGTCCAAAAGAAGGAACCTGCCTGGCTGTGAGCTGCAGGTGATGTCCCCAAAACAGAGGTCTGTGATGTATCCCTAGTCAAATGAAGCTCAGGTTGAGAATAACTCCCAACAAACTCCATTCCAAAGCAGTGGTAATTGTGCCACAAGACAGGACCACAGTCTTACAAACCTCAGAAAGGGAAATTTAAACATGTCAAAGCCTGGAGATGGACGGGAGGGGAAGGGAATGGAAACAGGAGCACACTTCCTGACAGACCTGGGAGCAGTAGCACAAAGCCTGCTAATGACAGGGACCAGGGTGATGGGGAAACATCAAGGGGGGGAATTTCTAAAGCCCAATGCACTTGCCTCTTCCCCTGTCGAAATCAATGGAAATGTTCAGTTCAGTTTTTCTGTACCAGTGAGTTCAAGGGGAGCTGAATTAAGGCAGGGAGCTTTTAAGTGACCCACCCCCCATAACTGTAAAGAACAATTGGAAAAGTGAAGAGCTAAGAATTGAAACCTTTATAAAAGAGCTGGCCTTAGAAAATGGTTCTGGGAAGCCAGGAGTGCTGAAAAGAGAAAGATGATAAGAAACTATCTGTATTGGACATCAGGAGCTTATAAAAGGCAGCGGGATGTAAAATGGCATCACTCTGGAAAGGACACAAAAGCAATGAGGGGAAGAGCAGGCTGTATGAGAGGCTCATTAATGGGCAAGATGACTTGGGCTGTTTGCTTAAATCTCCCCTCTCCACCCCTTCAGCTCCCACTGTGAGCAGTGCAGCCCCACACACCCCAGGGGACACGGAGCCAGGCAAAAAAAAATCCCATTGCAGAATGGAAAAGGAGGTTTGTGTGTGTGTGTGTGACATGGGACAGGAACACTGATGTGTACAAAACAGGTGGGCACTTATCCCTGGGACTCTCTTATGCTGGCATCAAAACATTTGTGCTGCCCTTTGAGAGATGTGTAGATGTGCACTGCAGAGATTTTTTACATTGCAAGGGGCAACTTCCACTCAAAGGAGGTTAAATGTACTTTTTGCACCTTTTACAAGCACGTTGCAGCTCTGCATCTGCGTGTCCAGCATGAGATTGCAGCCATTTCTGCAGCCTTTGTGCTGCTGGACCTATTTAATTGGAGGGAATTGGATGGAGGCTGCTAAGCTGTTACTGTGGAGGCTGCTCTCCTTGCACATTGTCCAGGAACCCCCAGGAGTGCTGCACTGGATTTGGGAGCACTGTGCCTTCAGCTGAACCCCAGCCAGCTCCCCAGAGCAAGGGCAGAACAAGCTGAGATTTCAGGCACTGAAAAACTCAAAGTTAAATATTATTATTATTATTATTATTATTATTATTATTATTATTATTAATAATAATAATAATAATAATAATAATAATAATAATAATAATAATAACAACAATTTTTTAATAGGCATATTTACTCAGCTCAGTGCAAAAGGCATTATGGAACACTATTCTAAGGAGGATAAGGACAAGGGTTTCAAAGAAATCCTAGATTTCAGGAGAAAGCTGGAGAGAAGCTCTCCAAAGGGCATTGCTGCTCTCCATGAGGAGCCCAGGCTGCCCCTGCTGGGGAAGAGATCCTGTCAGGAATGGGGATGGAATGGGAGCAGCTTTGCTGGACAAGTCTGTGCCAAGGCAGAATGAAAGTTCCTGTTCCTAGCTTTGCATCAGTGATTAATCAGAAATTGGTTTTACATAAACCTGAACATAAAATTTTTAGTTCCTGGAGGTTCTTCCAGCAGTTACAGCAAGGCCTCTGCCAGCAGCTTCAGAATTGATGTGCTGTAAAAGGAGAGGAACATTGATAAATGCTCATTTGTTACCCCTGCTGTTGCTCACTCAATCAGCTCTCAGCCTTCATTCTCTTCTCCTCTTGTGTTTGGAGAAGAAAAAAAAAGGAGGAAAGCAGGATTTTACTTGGAAAGCAGAGATGAAGAGGAACTTTCTCTCCTGATGAACACAAGAAAACTGGTTTGTGGAATAATTCAATCAACTGAGCCCTCCCTCAAATCTGGGTGTGTTCCTGGAATTTCAATTAAATTGCAGGATCTCTGGGGCACAGTCAAGCCCTTATACTCACTTTCCTTTAAGTTCTTTAATGTGACAGAGTGTTGACGCTCAGTTATTTCTCTGAGGTGCTCTTGTGGTAAAAATAAAACAATAAAGAGCAATTACAGCTGGCCTGGGCTGTGCTGAGGGCTGTGCAGCCTGGGCTGGGCTGGACAGCTCAGGCAGTGGAAGGACAAACCTCTGCTCACCAGGAAAAGCTTCCACTGCCTGGGCTGGAGGCTCCTCTGCTCTTCATGGAGCTTTTTGAGGGAGCATTCCTGAGGTCTGTCCCTCTGCTCTGCATCTGCAGTGGGCAGTTCATCATTTACTGCCAGGAGATTCCCCTTCTTTCCCTTCCCCTGCAGCTTGCCAGGTCTCATCCCGCTCTCCCTAGGTTACATCCAGCTTTGTGAACCCTTCTGAGACTCCTCTTCTCTCCCTGCCTGGGGTTGGGAACATCCCACCCTTGCCAGGCATTTTAATCTCTAAACATCTTCACTCTCTGGTGAAGAAAGTCTGGGGGTTTTTCAAGAGCTTTCCATAAAGTTGTGACGATTCCAGGACAGATTCCTAAGAGAGGAAATTCAGCATGGTTGCCTTGACTTCAGGGAAAGGGGTAGCAGCTTGCAGCATCCATCTCAGACAGTCTCTGCAATGCTTTTATTTTTAATTCAGCCTTTCCTGTGGCCACAGCCCAGGGTGCAGAGACCTTGGATCAGCTCAGTCACTTGGATTTGCAAGTCACTGCTGAACACATGGCAGTAAATCATCTTCATTAAAAAAAGTCCCCTCTTTTAGTGTTTCTGAACCCAGCACTGCATGGATGCAGGGTGCAAAGTGCACCTGGAGAGTTTAGAGGTCAGACTTCCATTGAAGTACAGAGTAATAAGGCAACCAAGTCCTTCAAAAGATTTCTTCCTACTGGTTTATCCTTCAGGACTCACTCCACAGGATGATAAAGATTTTAGACTTTGGACTGTTGGAAAACTCTCTCTTCACTGTTCTACTGTGCAGTCAGTCAGCTAAAGCACTTCCTAATTCTCCTTGCTCAGAGTTAAACAATGGAAGAGGTGAAAAATAAATAAAACCATACATTTTCAGAATTTTGGAAGCCAAAGAAAAGAAACTACACTTTTTCAGAACCCACCTCAAGCAGCTGAAGCTTGTATGGGGACCCGAAGAAAAGATGAAAGCCAGCCTTGCAAAACAGCAAACAAAACCAGGTTCCCTTAAATGGGAAAATATGCCTGGTCAAAGAAGCAATGCTGCTGAGATATGCATCCCATTTCTGCTCAATTGCTGGTCTGTTCCTTCAGGCTTCCCGACAGAACTGCATGCTATTTTTCCTTTTAATTTCCTGAATGTAGTTATTAACTGGAGTAAAAATAAATAAATAATCATGATGACAACATGTAATTTCTTGCAATGAAAACTTATGGTACTAGTTATTTCCCAAGATTAATCTCAATGTTTGCAAGTCTCTTTATTCAGCTAGATGGGAAACAGGACCTATCACCAGGGTTCCTTTCATTTTCCTGGCTTTTTTTCCCTTGCCTGTAATACAAAACTTTCTTTCCTATAAATCTCTTTTGTTCCTCCTGAGACTCTCCAGCAGTCTGTCAGGAGCCTTGCAAGGAACAGCTCATTTCTGTCAAGAGCTCCATATTAAGCATTAAATGTCGTCTAAAAAGCTGTCCTGATGACAGCCAAGCACAGGGTCACGCTCGTTTGAACTACAATTTACTCCTTCTCGTGGCAGAGGGAGAAGAACTGCTCAGAGTGGGAAGAGAAGCCTGGTGACCCACTTGCCAGGAGCTGCTGTGTGATGTGACAGGACTGTGGTGATGACACTGAGCCATAGGTGTCAGAACTCAGTGCATCCCTCTGGGTGTCAGAGCTCAGTGCATCCCTCTGGGTGTCAGAGCTCAGTGCATCCCTCTGGGTGCCCAGAGTTGCCAGGACCCCGTCAGGGGGCTCAGAGACCCTGGCACACAGCCCAGAGCACCTGGGGATTGGATTTTGACCTTTGGAGCAAGTTACCAGCTTTGTATGAGGACCTGAAAGTCACAGAGGTTTGAATGGTGTAATAATAAAATGATCACAGGGTGAAAATGTAGATTTTGGGATTTTTGGTATGGGGGTTATGGGGACACGGTGGAGGAGCTTGGGCGTGTCCAGCCTTTCTTCTTCTTCTTCTTGTTCTCCATTTCCTGCAGTGATGGTGGCACTTTAGGATTGGTTTAGAGTAGAAGTGCACTGTCTAACACAGGTGATGGGTATTGGGAATTAAGTGTCAATATGTTCTATGTAGTTTGTAGTATAAAAGGACAACACCGCCCTGGGGGCGGTCACAGTGCCTGTGGCTGCCCTGCTGAGCAGATCTCAGCTGGGCAGAAAGAAAATTTTGTAGATAAGAATTAATAAACAACCTCAAGAGCGAAAAATGAAGAATCCAGACTCGTTCTTCAGTTGCACGGGCCAAAGCAGAGACACCCTGCACACCTCAGGGCAGCAATTAACAACCAAAACCCGAGACATTGGGTGGCTGAAAGGAAAGGAGGCACCTCTGGAGCCACCTGAGCAGCAGCATCGCTCACAGCCAGGCTCCTGCAGCCCCTGGGACACAGCTTGTCACTCCCTGGCATGGGTGACACAGCAGGGGGACAGTGACACGGGCTGGCACCAGCCTTCCTCTCTCTCTGTCTTCTCCAGCCTTCAACTGGTGTCTCACAGGGAGTCCAAACTCTGCTGAGGCACCTTTAGTACCCTTAAAGATCCCACATCCAAGGCAGGCTGAGAGAGAGCTCTCTCTTCAGAGGGGTCACCCACTTAGCCCACAGAAAATGGACCCCAGATGGTTTTGGGCTGCTTCCCTCCAGCCTTCCCTCCCTCTTCTGTTCCAGTAGCTTTGCTGAGCTTGATGCCTTAGGATTTTAGCTTTTATATTTTCCGTCTATCTGTAATCCTGCAATTCTTTATTGGATAACTCTAAACTCCACACACAGTGTGAGCTGCTGCTGCTTCCCCATCTTGGGCAGACACAACAATTCCTCTCCAGGCCTGGCAATCAAGGACCCCTCACTGCCTCAGGCCCCAGAGATGGAAACAAAAGGGAGTTGGGGGGAGCAAACTTGGGGTAAATGACTTCATTACCTGAAGCTGTAATTAATTAACCCCCACTATGCAAATGGACCAAACTTATAAAAGTGAAAACCTGTGACCCATTGTCCACTTTTGGGTGTAGGCCCTGGGGGGCTTCATCTGCCTGAAATGTACTTGAAGGCCCTTCAATAAACATAACTACTTTTCATTCCTCTAATTTTGTCTGGCTTCTGTTTTTAGGCAGTCCCAAAAAGGCATCAAGCTGACACCAGAGACGCTGAAGATAAGACAGAGACATGGTCACAGGATGTAATTTTCCTCTCTTCACTCTCATGCTGTGTTTTTGTCACTGTTACTAAACACCAGCCTGGTTTAGGCTGCATTTAGCATCCTAACTAAAAGAACATCCATCTTTGCTGTATTGCTGATGGCTGGCACCTGTGTATGGCTCTAATAAACAAAAGAGTGAAGAGCTGCCAAGTCTTGCAAAGTTCCTGGCGGGGATTTGGGGAATGTGAGTAGCTCTTGGAGGTCTTTCCACCCCCCTGCTCTCGTCAAAGCTGCTCTGATCTGCTCTGCTGAGGTGGCTATTTCACCCAAAGGTGCAGGGGACAGCAGCATTCCTTTCTCTCAGTGCTTCATTAAGAGGGAGAGGTCCCACTGAAGGGAGATGTGGGCTGTGCTCCCACTCCTCCTCTCTGCAGAGAGGTCTGGCAGAGATCAGCTCCCTCCCCTGGCTGCAGCAGAAGCACTGGGGTGATGCTGAGTAGTGCACAAGGAGTTGATGTCCCTAATGTCACAAGTTTCCTCATCCCAGCCCTCTCCTCCTCATTCAGACCCATGAGATTTGCCCATCTGCAGGAACCAGGGGGTTTCTGCACTGCCAGGAAGGCAGGGATCCGCTTCCTCCTGAACATGGTCATCATGCCCACTCCTGGGAGCTCCCTCAGTCCCGCTAACAGCAATGACAATAAAAAGGAAACAATAAAAAAGTTCCACAGTGCCAAATCACCGAGGAGAGGGGAGTGTTGTGAAGCAGAGCATTCCCTGTCTGCTCCTGGGTGATGAATAACCCCAGCCCACCACAGAGCAAGATCATCTCTGCTGCCCTTCCTGTGTCCTCCAGCATGGCAGGAAAGAATAAAGAGGGTGTTTGCTGCTGGAAGAACCTGCAGGCTCCAAGCCCAGGAGCATTTCCAGGAGCAGCAGCAGGCACAGGATGGATTTCTCTCTCTCCTCTCCCCCCTCTGTCTGTGTTTCCCGCCATCGGTATCTCACATTCTGCAAATGCATCAGAAAAGAAAAATCAATGCAAAACTAAACAAGAGCCTTTCCAGGCTGTAAAGCAGAGATGGCATTAGGTGTCCATTAATCCCATGGCTGCAGCAAGTCCCTGAAGCGATTGAAATGGGAGGAGGGAAAAGGGAGGAGAGAGAGTGCCAGGGGACAGAGAACCAGCAAATCCTCTCTTATAACTGTAGTTGTTTTCCTTTCCCTTTATTTATTTCTATTTTTTTATTTTCTTCCCAATTTAAATAGAACTCATAAAATGAGCTGATGGAATGTTCTGCTTTCTCTGCCTCCATGTTCGATTCAGAATGCTTGCAATGCTTTCTAATGTCAGCAGATCCAAATAAGGTCATTTGCATTAAAAGAAAGCCAAGCTTGCAGCTATCTACTTAAAAAAAATTAAAAAGGCAAAACAATTCATGCTTTTAAATTAATCAATGACCCCTCAGGTTTGTGCCTATGTAGAAATACTAAACTGAAAAGTTATGCATCTAATCATAAAAACTCTGAATTAACTCTGGGTTGGCCACATCAGGGTTTAAGGCAGGTCTTTCTCTGACCCGTCCTGTTTGCTGCTTGGCTCCTTGGCTCAGAATTGCAGGTCCCCTCTCTGATGATCCTTCCCTGGCTTGTGAACACACAGAGAACATCCCAGGTCTTCCTCTGGGAGCTGAGCACCAAATCCAGGAGCTCTCACAGAGAGGAAGAGAAGAAGATCCTGGTCTGTCTCAGGGTAGCAAGGTCCTTTAGAAGACCTCTTTGGAAAATTCTGATTAAAATCTCTGTTCTAAACTTCATTACTCTTTACAGATTAACTTCACAACTGCTGCTGATGCAGCCCTGCACCTTTGTACTCCAGCACTCTTCCCCCCCTCCCAAAAAAGGTTATTCTCATTCTTAATGCTTTGAAATTCTGCAAAAACCTGGACACATCTTCCCCTCCCCTACATGTGAAAACCTATCAAGCCTGTGGTTTTTGGTACTTGTCCATTTTTATATGCTCCAGCCACATCTCAGTTTATAATTTCTAATAATTTGCAGTGGTAGTGAGGCTGAAAGAGCCATTGAGTGTTTTCAGGACTGAAATTGAGCCATCAATTATGAAAATGTTTCTTCTGCTCAGTTTCCCACTGAGCCATTATGTAATAAAAACCCCCAGGAAAACAACTCCCTCACCAGAAGAGGAAACAGTTAACAAGGCAGAGATGCTGCTGAAGTGCCCTGAGAACAGAAATGCTGGGCTGGATACAGACACCCACAAATCCAGAGCCATCACTGGCCCCAACAGCACGCAAAGAAAATTGCAGACTCAGTCTCAGTTGGCGTAATTTTCTCTGTGAACTTGTCCCCTTCCCTTGAAATACTAGAATTACTTTACAATACAAAAGCTCTTTGCAATAAATGGCTTTTTTTTTACCCCCCATGAATCTCCCTTATCATTCTCTGTCTGCCCAGCACGCACAGGAGGGAAAAGCTTATTTGCATGTAAGGCTTGGGCATTAAGGTTCCTCTTATTACAGGCTGAGAAAAAAGTAACTATTGAGCAAAAGAAGAGCAGGAGGAAGTGGGGGGGCAGAAAAAGTGCAGACACAGTAAATTACTGTGTGAATTAAATCTCCAGCTGACTGGAAATGGGGCTGTTTGAAAACTCCCTTTGATTTTTGCAGTGTAAGGTGGGGAAGCTGCCATTCTTCTATTTTATGTTTGCTGATCCTTTGTTGTTCCTTTATGATCTTTTTCACCTCACCATGTGTGATTTAGTGTCATTTCAGGAGCACAGAGAACTGCAAAGTGGGCATGCTTGGGAGCCATGGCCAAGGTTCAAGGTTGGAAACAAAGTACTGAACTGCCTGAGAGGGGCTGTGAAGATTGGCCCCCAATCTGGGTGGGCATTTTGGTCCATTATTGATTTTTTTCTTCTTACAGTGGTTTTGAGACAGTGGTTGTTCAGAATCACAAATTCACTGGAGATGGATCTGGAGTTCTGGCCAGGTAACCCAGTGCTGCCAGTGACCGGAGAGAGAAATAAATCTACTCATCCCATTTCCCAGCTTTTGGCTTTAATTTTAAAATGAAGAAGTAGAATTGGGTTGAAAAAGGTCAGGTTTCATATGGTCAGCTTGTCTCTACTTCACTGGGATATTACTTAATAAAGCCAGGGGGAAGAAGGGGAAAAAATGATTAGGGAAATAAACAGAGACAGAATAAATATGGGATGTGGAGACTGATGATACCAGTGGAAAAAAAATGCTTTGAAATGAAAATACTGGAAATAACAGCTAATGAAAATGAGCAAAATAAGAATTCTAAAACTGGAATTCTATCTTGGAGATGTGATACCCTAAGGACCTACCATTTTACTGACTTGGTGCTCCCAGGGTCTTTCCCCTAGAGCTGTGCCCAGAGCTGAGCTCACTGTGGGGCTGGAGGGGTTATGGTCAGATCTGGGGAATCTCTTGATGCCTCTGCTCCTCTCCCCTTCCCCCAGAGAAGCTGCCCAAGGAAAACTGGAAGTTCTCAGACTGATGGTGGGAGGAAGGCTGCTTGCCATTGTCTCCTCAGACACCTGCACTGCTCTGGGATAAATGAGATGGACTTTGTGGGTGTTTGTCAGTAAAGTTTTATTAAACCTGACTCCAGGTCACCCTGGAGCTGCCCTAACACAACATTTCCCCTTTCACCCTGTGAAGGGCAGCTGAATCCAGAGCTGGTGTTAAACAAACACAACTGATGGTTGTGGGACCATGGGCACCTACCCACAGCATCCAGAGCTGGTGTTAAACAAACACAACTGATGGTTGTGGGACCATGGGCACCTACCCACAGCATCCAGAGCTGGTGTTAAACACAACTGATGGTTGTGGCACCATGGGCACCTACCCACAGCATCCAGAGCTGGTGTTAAACACAACTGATGGTTCTGGCACCATGGGCACCTACCCACAGCATCCAGAGCTGGTGTTAAACAAACACAACTGATGGTTGTGGGACCATGGGCACCTACCCACAGCATCCAGAGCTGGTGTTAAACACAACTGATGGTTGTGGCACCATGGGCACCTACCCACAGCATCCAGAGCTGGTGTTAAACACAACTGATGGTTGTGGGACCAAGGGCACCCACCCACAGCATCCAGAGCTGGTGTTAAACACAACTGATGGTTGTGGGACCATGGGCACCTACCCACAGCATCCAGAGCTGGTGTTAAACAAACACAACTGATGGTTGTGGGACCATGGGCACCTACCCACAGCATCCAGAGCTGGTGTTAAACACAACTGATGGTTGTGGCACCATGGGCACCTACCCACAGCATCCAGAGCTGGTGTTAAACACAACTGATGGTTCTGGGACCATGGGCACTTACCCACAGCATCCAGAGCTGGTGTTAAACACAACTGATGGTTGTGGCACCATGGGCACTTACCCACAGCATCCAGAGCTGGTGTTAAACAAACACAACTGATGGATGTGGCACCATGGGCACCTACCCACAGCATCCAGAGCTGGTGTTAAACACAACTGATGGCTGTGGGACCATGGGCACCTACCCACAGCATCCAGAGCTGGTGTTAAACAAACACAACTGATGGCTGTGGGACCATGGGCACCTACCCACAGCATCCAGAGCTGGTGTTAAACAAACACAACTGATGGTTCTGGCACCATGGGCACTTACCCACAGCATCCAGAGCTGGTGTTAAACACAACTGATGGTTGTGGCACTGTGGGCACTTACCCACATCTCTGGATGAATCCAGTCTGCAGAGCTGCCCCTCAGTAAAGGCTCTTTAGCCACCATAAATTCCTGCCTGAGCTCATCTCTCACTCCCTGGGCAAGGTCTCCACTCCCTGAGTGGGCATTTCTGCTCTCCTGTGTCCCTGTGCTGCCAGCCCAGGTCACTGCTGTCCCCAATGCACTGCTCCACACTCACCAAATCTTTAAATCTCTTCTTTTGCAGGGAGAAAATGCCAATTACCAGAGGCTCCCACACGAGTTCTGCTGATGACAGGAATCACTTTCTGTTTGTCACTCTTTTGCCTGTATCTGATGGTTTATTGGGAAAGGGCTCAGTTTATGCACACACCAAGATACGGCTTCATTGGTATTCCTTGGGTGGATGCTCTTCTGCTCCCATCTTAATAATCATCTCTTCCTCTCATCCAACAGGGCTTTCTATGGAAGAATGGGGGCCAGTGAGGGGCGAGGGACAGCAGTACAGGAAACACAAGGTTATCAGAGCTCCTCTTCTGCAGAGGTGTGCATGGGGGTAGCAGGATAATGCTCTTGCACATCACTTATGAATGGCATACTCTGATATTTCAGCCCTTATTTGTACTAGATGAATAACTTGCAAAACACCTTGTGTGACTAGCCACTCTCATGCTTTGTGAAATTTTCCAATGTAATATTTATGAGGAAAGGACATAATTTTAGTCATTAATAAAATTTTATGCAAAAATCCTCAAACCTCAAAATGCACTTTTTGCTATATTTTCTGCTTTGTTATTTTAGAATTTTTTTTCTCTTTAAAATTTTTATTTTTGTTATCCAAACCCTCCAACCTCTGATAGCAGGGTCTGGTGGTTCCTGGTACTCCCCAAACATTAAGAGAGGATTTTTTTTCCTGCTTCAAAGACCTTGAAGTTTTAGGCCTAAAATTTCAAAGGACCAGACATCCCACAGAGTGGAGTTCCCAATCCCCTTACCCCACTTTGAAAACCTTGAGCAGAGAAGAAACAACATGGCAGGCTGAAGAAAAATACTGAGAAGGGAAAGGACTTGTTTTGGATCAGGATAAACCCTCTGGGTGCCACAGCCTCATGGTGGGGGGGTGTTCACTGCTCTGTTTTGGATGGGAACCTCTCCTCTTCTAGGGCAGGTTTGTTCCTAAACTCGGTCTGTGACAGCACCTTTCTCCCCTCACATCTCCCACAGCCTGGTGCTGTCCCCCTCCCTTGGCTGTCCTCATCTCACCCAGCTCCCACTGATCACATGGGCTCATCCTAAATTATTTAAATTTACAGCTACTTGGTGTAATCCTGCATTTATGTCCCTTTTGAATCCATTTCGACAGCTCATGCCAGAGAGCACCGTGGTACCTTTCACACAATCCCATTCTAATGAACAGAATTTAAATAGAGGAAGATTGAATTAGAAGTCAAAATAATTACTTTTCTGGGCACTTTTGCTGCACAGAGAAGAAGAAATCAGTAACCAGAGCCTTGGCACACTGGGATATCCTGCAACCTTGAGCACAGCACAGTCTGGTTTGTGCTGCTTCTACTCCCGCTCATTAATTGTTCATTAAACCCAGTCAAAACTCCTAGAAAGGTTTGTGCTAATTCACCCTTCAGTAAGGGGAAAAACAAACAAACAAAAAAAAAACCACATTAAGGGGAGCATCCAAGCTGCACAGAAGAAGGCAGCAGACAAATGTGTCTCTCCTGTGAGAGCCAGGGAAGCGAGAGGCGAGTTCCAGGCTGGAATTCAGGCTGGAAATCCAGGCGGGGATTTGTGGAGCCCGGCTGCAGCCCTCCAGCTGCAGAGCTGTTGTCATGGAAGAGAAAGCTGAAATATTCCCAGTTCAGAGGGAAACACAAGCAGAGGATGTGGTTTAAATGCAGCCAAGGTGCTCCGTTCATCCCCGTGTGCGCCGAGCCCGTGCAGTCTGTGCTTCTCACCCACCTTGTGGCACCAGCAGCTGCCTCCAGATATTAAAAGACATCTGAGCTTTGCTGTCTGGAGCTCACAGGTTAACCAGACAAGAACAAAGGTAACATTAAGGACAGGTAGTAAGACATATTCCCTACCAATCTCCCAGACCTGCAGAATACACTGGGAGAATTTGCACTCTTTTTGTTCCTAATGGTTCCGACCCAAGTTTTTCACCTTTATTTCTAGATATCCTGTTTCTTGATGACTCCTCTCCATGAGGGATGTTTGCCTCTCTGTCTGTATTCCAACTCAACAGAATAAAGTGTAATTGCTGCACTTCAGATGATCTGAGAAATCCTGGTTCACTGTTCCTTCCTAATTTAAGACACGTAGGGGATGAATTCCAGCCTGGCACTTTGCTTGGCTGGCTTCAAAGTTATGGCAGCAAGTTGTGCACTGCACCCTCCTCACATACGACATTTTGATCTGAATCCTGTCCAGATAATAAAAGTTGGATCCTGAAATATTAATGACAAACAACTGCAGGACTGTGGGTGATTTGCATTGCATCTTTTTTTCAGGAAGGAAGTGGGATCACCTTTCCTGGGACCTGAGCCTGTGCAGATTGCCTCTGCAAGTGATGGAGAAGCGTGCTCTGGCATGCTGTCAATCTCATAAACAAAGGTGTTGTCAGGGAGCCTTATTTAGAAGTATTTCAAATTAACCTTGACAGAAGAATTAATAAATAATAAGGGCTGAATGATATATAAATAAATCAATTACACTATAAATTTTAAAACAGCATGGTCTCAACTATTGCAGGGTGAGCAATACAGGGAAAGTTCATGTAGGCTTAAACTTCTCTGGAGGGTTTCTGATGTCTCCTCAGGAGCCCCATGGCTTCTAAGGGAAAGATGAAGGGAGTCACAGACTGAGAGGGGTGTTGGGAAAACACACTGTGTGTGCCACAGAGGCTGTGCCATGCTCTCCTTGATCCTTGGAATATTGCCCCTCCAGATGGGACCCCAACTGTAACAGCTCAGTCATGAGTAAATTTATTGCCAAGTGTCAAGAATTGAAGAGAACCAGTATTGGAGTTTCTAGGGCTTGGCTCCAGAATTCACAGAAAACTGGGGGAGAGGTGAAGAAGACTAAATGAGAAATCAGAGTGAGATTCATCTTTTCTGACCCTGGCTGCCTGCTCTGGGTTAGTCTCTTTGTCTTCTTCTGCCTGATGGAGAGAGAGAGGAAGGTCCAGGAACACATGTGACAATTCCCTGTTTCAGGATGAAGCTAAACCTGTGCAAACCTAGGAAAGCTTCTATAAAATGTCTCCTTAGTGCCTGTTTCCAGGTTTTGGCCGTCCAACTTCTGAGCTGCTGGACCCATTTAACCACTGAAAGACTGGGCTAAGCTTCTCTGGGGGACTGGTCAGATAAGGTGTGAGCATTGCTGCCCCTCAGCTCATTACTTTAATTCCTGAAGAACACAAAGCCCCCAAAAAAGGCAGGGAAAAAAGCATTCAGGTGCCGGGGTGGTGGATGATCTTATCAGAATTCCATAGTTAGGTGGAAATTGGTTTAAAAATTCAAATGACTGTTCACATAAAACCGCTTGCAGGATTCACCCAACTGTAATAGCAACTCTCTGCAAATGATTATGCAATTACCTCCAGGAGGTCAAAAAGTAATTACCACATAACCTGCTCTCTTCTGCTGGTTGCCTCTAATAAATAATAGATGCAAGCTCTACTTGGCTTTAGAAGAGAATTTGCCATTTCTTTACCCTGTAATTACATTAGATTATTTACCCAGCATGGTCAGCTGTGACCATGTAGGTCAGCTAACATGATATAGGAAGAATGGATGAGAATGATTTATGCTCTGAATTTCCTCCAGCACCTGGGATCAAAGGGAGCTTTGGTTTCTAGTGCACCCAGGACAAACCTTTCCCTCTGTCCACATTGGCTCCCCTGGGTGCTGAGCATCCTCCTGGGGTCTGCTTGGCCCAGTTAAACATTAAATAGCCAAAGCCCCAAACTGCTCTGCAGGGCTTCCTGGGACTCACTGCAGCACACTCTGCTCCACACCCTGCAGTGCTGTCAGGACTTCAACATGGAAATAACATTTTCCTTTGCCTCAGGCTTAGAAGCCTGGAAGACCCAAGTCTTGTGTGTTTTCCCATGGGCAAGTAAGCAGGCTGTCATCATTTTCAGCTTTGTCACAGAAAGGTTTTTGTTGTTGGTTGAATTTTATACTGAGGCAATTTCTTCCTGAGGATCTGGAATGATGGCTTTTGCTTTGTTTCCCTGACTATCACCTTGGAAGATACAAACCTTTGGAATACTCTGCCTTTTCCTGGCAGTCTTTGAAGCTGGCTGCTCTGACCTTGCTGGAGAGGAAGACATTTATCACTGGGGAGCAGAGAGAGATGTGGGGGCACGGCGTGCTCAGAGCCTGGCAGAAGCAGAACAAGATGCACAGCTTCCTCCTGGAGAAGTTGACAAGAAAAGTGGAAGAAGCCAGGTAACACGTGGGAGAAAGGCCAGATTATTGTTTTTGTCTCACACAGGGAGTGAGGGGCAGCAAGACAGAGAAACTTGATCAAAGCCATGCAGCAAAGCTGTGCCAGGGCAGCACAAGAAGACTCCAGATCTGCTGGGGGCTGGTCCAAAGCCTGCACCAAGAAAACTTTTTCCTCTCCAGGGCTTTGCCTGTTAGGAGGCAGCTCAGGCTGAGTCAGAAAAGTACAGGCTCACCCATAACATATTTCCCCTGTCAGAGATAAGTGTATCTCCCACTTGCTGCTTACTACAGTCGCTGTTTAATAAATTAAGGCTCTAATTACATGGTATGGGAGCGATGTTGTTACACAGATGCAGTCACTGGAAACAAGACCAAGCAATAATGTTCCAACAAAACCCAGAGGCCTCTGCTCCTGATTCCTCTTTTATGCTTTGTAGTCCCTGTGTTAGAGAATGTGCCACAAGCTGGGATCAAATCAGGTTTTAATGTACCCTGTGATTGATGGACACGGCTCCAGCAAGGGCTGGAGGCTCAGCAGTCTCTCCCCTGGCTTTTCCCACCTGATCTTCCACAGACACAAAACCTGGCCAAGGCTAAAGTTGAAAAATCCACCTAGAGCTGCTCCTCTTCATCATCTAAAGGTAATGGGAAGTATTTATGGAGGGATCACTTTCATGCTATTATTTTAAGGATGCCAGCCTGCAATGACCACCGAACTTTGAATTTCAGCCTGTGCAAATCTGCCCAGTGTCACTGTTGAATCTCATGCTTTTCTAGTTGGAATCAGTGTTCTTAGAGGTCTTTTCTGACCTAAATGATTCACAGAAGGTCACCTCCCTGAGATCCACGGCCTCTCTCTCACAGGCATTTTCAGAAAGAGTTGCAGTGTTTTGATTCATGGCCTTGGGTTCTCCAGCCATTCCCTCAAAGCTCAGAGGTCCCCAAGGAGTGAAGTGGAGCTGGTGGGGGTCCCTTGAGGCAAATGTGAGTGATTTGTCCCTTATGGACACAGGGTGGGTGTACCTTCAGTGTGTGTCACACCTTAATATCCAGCTGGGGGAGGAAGGATGGCAGCTTCATTTCCTTCCAGCCTGGACAAGCCCAGTCAGCCACGGCTGGGGATTACTGAGCTCTGTGTTATCAATAAAGGGCAATCACACTGCTGGGAGTTAATGACAGTTTTGCACACAAGAAAAACCTTTGAGAGTAATTACAGAGTCCTTTGATGCCACTGGGACCTGATGCAGGTGCACATGTGTGTCCTGGGCAGCCTGAGCTGCTGCTCAGGGTCCTGCTGGGTGGCAGCCCCACACCTGGATTGCCCCAAACCCTTGTCCACACCTGGATTGCCCCAAACCCTTGTCCACACCTGGATTGCTCCAAACCCTTGTCCAGCACCTCAGGTGTTACCTGTGAGCCCCAGCTCAGGGCATGGTGCCAGGGCAGCTGTCAGGAGTGAAGGTCAGCTCTGGGGTGGCAGGAGTGGCACAGTTCTGTCCTTCTGCACTGCTGGGAGGCTGCTGCAGGGCCACTCCACAGCACTGGCTTTTTGTAGGAAGCAAACTTGTGTTTTGTTGAACACTAGAGACTGAGGAATGGGAGGAGAGGAGGAAGTGTGGGCATGGATCTCAAAGGGCAGTGCAAGGTCCTGAGCATGAAAAGGGAAGAGACAGAGGGTGGGAAATCCCTCCATAATAAACTCTGCAGGCTCTGAAGCCTGGAATTAGTTTTAAAAAGGCTGGAGCTGGGCCATTCCCCCTCATTTCCTTTTCTTTGAACCCCACAGCTCTGCATAACCTCCTTCAAAAGGTGTGCTATTAGCAACAGTTCCCTCCTTCCTTCCCAAGCAGAGAGGTGCACTGAACTAATTAACGTGCAGGGTTTGTGCAATCCCATTTTGGTGGCTTAGCACTGGATGTCCCTCAGCAGCGACGTGGCTGGAATGAGAAAGAGGCCACAGAGGCAGAAAACGATGACACCAACAGCTCAGGAGCCAAAGGGCCTGGAGCCAGGAGGGTGAAGGTGAGGAATCCCTGGGGGTGTCGTCATTCCAGGGAGCAGAAGCAGATGGCTGCAGGGAGAGGGATTCTCCTACCAGCAAGAAAGAGGGGAAAAGGAGAAGGGGAAAAAATGAGAGAGGAAGAGGGTACAGCATCTGTAGAGAACTACAGTGGTGCTGCCCAAACTGTTTGTTCTTGCAGTTCTTTAACTGAGGAGGCACCAGCTCTCGTTTCAGTATTTATATTTCCCTGGAGCAGCACCAACTGTATTTCAATATAAACGTAACGCAGTTAATTGAAATCAGTAAGTTCAGCAGTCATTAATAACAGATCTCTGGGAAGGAATATTCCTGCTGCAGTTAATGATCAGCATAAAAAAGACCCTTTTTCAAAGTGTAATGGTGAGCTCGGTGTTCATTTCATCGTTGATTAGAACAAGTTAAACTTTGCCCCTGTCCATAAGTTGTATATTTAAATATGAGGTGTTCGTAATATTTAAAGCTATCAAAATACCACAGGTGCTTTGGAGCAAATCCAGTCCTCATGGCTGATCCCCAAAAGAGTGATGTGACTCTGAAGAAAAAAAAAGTGGAATTAGCCTACAGATGTTAGAATGGACCAAGATTTGTGAAAAATCTGTCAGAATCTGACCCAGCCTGGAGCTGGTCGTTGCAGCCCCAAGATGCTATTGCAGGTGACAGCCCTGAATTCAGGGAGGCCCTGAATGTTTAAAACTGCCTTTAGGATTGATTTAGCACTGGGAATTCCTCTGGAAAGCTGACTGTGTAAACAGAGAGCTCCTGCCCCTGTGGGTACAGCACTCTCAGGGTTTGCACTGTAGCTGGGCCAGTAACACAAAACCAGATCAACTGTGATGTGCAAATGGAAGTCCAGATAGAGGTCCTGAATTAAATTCTATTAGAATATAATGTCTGAGAGTGGCTTTTTCCTAGAGGGAAAAAGGGTGACACTGCTTCAAAGGCCTTGGGAGAAACCTCTGCTGTAAATACATCAGAAGTGTTGGGCTGTGGGTTTATAAATTTCTTCTGCTGGAAGAGCTGAAGGCTTTGATATCATTTGGGGTTGTCAGAGCTTCTATTTGTTTGCAGCAGGTCTGGGTTCAGGTGGTGCAGCCCCGGCTCCAGCTCTCCCCCAGTGGAGCAGCAGGTCTGTGAGGGCTCAGTGAATCCCATGGTCTGTTTTCAGCACAAGGAACAAGGTGATTCCTTGTACAAGGAGCTGGGTGATTCCTCACCTGAAATGCTCATCCTTTTCAGGAAAGCTGTTGGGAAGGACAGCGCTCATCCTGTGGCAAAGCAAAGATCAGCATGTGAAAAGTGAAAAGGTCTTTTCATGCAGGGAAAGGATCTGCATGTACAAGGCCACCACTAACAATAAACTCTCCTCCTTTAATTAGAATGAGAAATGCAATTTGGTAAGGAAAATGGCAGAAGATGCACGTGTGACAATTACCTATGGAATAGGGGAGAGGGGAGCCCTGGGATGGTGAATGCAGGGACACATTCACTGTAAAATGGATCATCTGCTGGGGGGGAATGTACTGCACACCTGAAAATGGCACAGATGTAAAATGAGACTCACAAATCCCCCCTTGATCATCCCAGGTGGTGCTTGGGCTGCCAGGCTTCTGCTTGGAAAAACTGCATTTCCTTTCTCACTGTATTTTGACATCCAGGCGTTTGTTTCCCAGCACAGCCCACAGCTCTAAGTGGTGAAATAAACTCCAGTACAGGAACAGAGGTTTTGCTGCTTCCAATTAGAGGAACTCCCCTGTTAGTCCTGCAGCAGGGATCACTGTGGCACTGCTGAACACTGTGGATCCAACATGCTTCACCTGGGTGACAGCTCTATAGAGGCACTGTGGAAATGAAAACAAAAATGCTGTGTATGTAATGCAGTGATGGATTGCTTCCTAAATTTCACAGGATGCTTTGGTAGGAAACCTCGCTGAAGGCTCGTGTTGGTGCTGCCTAGGATTTCTTTAGTGTCTGGAGTGCTCATATGTAGTGCCAGCATGGCCTTGGTGTCTAAAAAGGGAACAAAATGAAAATATTTAACAAAATTTAAACTCCTTGTGCTCAGGAAAGTAGGCTACAGCTTCAGGATCATCCCTACATGTAAAAGAGGCCAGTGAAGGCCGTTTTCACAGTGGTGCGTTTGCACCCAAACAACCCAAAAACCAGATCCCAGTTGGTCATAGAACCTTTGCACATCCTTGTGCCTCACAGTAGCCACTCAGGTGGGACTGGTACCCCTGCAGAATGGGAATGTCCCCACTCTCCTGCCCTCCAGGAAACCACAACAGCACCTGAAACAAGCACCAAGGACAGAAGGAGCAACTTGCAGATCCTCCTTGGAACAGGTTTCTTACTGAAAAATGCCATGGAAGGAAATACTGTGTCTTGCAGAGCTCGTTTCTCCCAATAAACATCTCAGTATCCTGCTGGGCTGAGTCTGTGCATTGGTCATTACAGTGAGGCAGAGACCTTTGGAAGGTGCTGCTTGGTTATATGTGAACTTATTCTGGCTGGTGATGGCTGGATCTCAATACTTATGACCAGAATATATGGCACTATCAGAGCAGATCTGCTAGGAAGCCAGCTGGAGAATGAGGGCTGTCTTGGGAGCTCTCCATCACCAGATAATAGCTTGAGCTCCATAAAATCTCTTTTTAGCATGAAGTCCCATTCCTGGAGCACAGCAAATCCATGGACAATTGCTTGTTCCATCATGGAAGTCAAAACATTTTATCCTTTCCAAATCAAATTTTATTTCCTTCAAGTCCCTGTACAGCATCCTGAGCCCAGGTCATTTGTTTCCTTCACCATCACTCTCCCAGCAGGACAAAGTAGAAAGAGAGATATGGCATCATTTAAACTGAAAGTTTTAGTTGCTTTTCCTAATGATGAAGAAAAAGCTACTGTTAGAGGGGCTCATCAGCAGGGAAACAATCCAACAGCTTGTTCCCCAAACACCACAGCTGGAAAACTCTGGCTGAGCCAGCAATATCAGAAGTGCAGAGCTCAGCACTGGTTTCCTGTCAGGGAAGAAGAGATCTCTTTGCCTTCCCCCTCTCCATCACCACACCAAGACAATCAGCACTGTGTGAAATGAACAGCACACACAGGAGGGGCAAACTGTGACCGTGTTCACAGGGGTGTGAGGATGAGGGAAGAGAAGAGGATCTGACTCCATGTTTCAGAAGACTTGATTTGTTATTTTATGATATATATTATATTAAAACTATACTAAAAGAATAGAAGAAAGGATTTCATCAGAAGGCTGGCTAAGAATAGAATAAGAAGGAATGATAACAAAGGCTTGTGGCTGGGACAGAGAGCCTGAGCCAGCTGGGCTGTGATTGGCCATTAATTAGAAACAACCACATGAGACCAATCCCAGATGTACCTGTTGCATTCCACAGCAGCAGATAACCATTGGTTACATTTTGTTCCTGAGGCCTCTCAGCTTCTCAGGAAGGTGAGACAAGACAATCCTAAGGAAAGGATTTTTCATAAAAGATGTCTGTGACAGCAAACTGTGCTGGTGTCCCTGTCACCCACAGGGTCTGAGGGGGTTTGTCAGGATTTTGGGAGTCTCTGTGTCCTTGGAGAGCAGATCTTGATGCAGGGCTGAGAGCTGGGCTCAGCTCTCCAGGACTTCCCCATCTGGGAGCAGGGAGAGGAAGAAGAGGGAGGAGATGCAGCTCATAGCAAAGGAAAAAAAAAAGAACTAATGAGCTGCAGGAATGGGCACAGAGCCAGACCCCCCCCCCCCCAATCATTAAACATGGTCAGGTTCAAGAGAGCTCTATTAAAGTGTCTATCAAAACTCTTGCCCTCAAATGGATTTATTGGATGAGGAGGAGGAGCTGGGGTGCAGAGTAAATACAACAGTAATGGGCCCAGCCCCTCTGTGCCAGCCATGCCTGGTTACTGGAAAAGCTCTGTGAGATGGAGCAATTTGCTGCAAAACTGGAGAAATGGAATCTAAGAGCAGGCCTGGGGAAATGCTGAGATTGAGATCTTCCAAAGCAATGCAGCAGCTGGGGAGGCAAGTGAAGGGTGCTGTGCTGGGGCTGCAGTGGCTGCTCCCTCTGCATCATGTTCTGCTTGTGGGTTACTTCTTTAAAAAGACACAGAGCAGGGTTAGATGGGATATTAGGAGGAAATTCTTCCCTGTGAGGGTGGGCAGGCCCTGGCACAGGTGCCCAGAGCAGCTGGGGCTGCCCCTGGATCCCTGGCAGTGCCCAAGGCCAGGCTGGGCAGGGCTGGGAGCAGCCTGGGACAGTGGGAGGTGTCCCTGCCATGGCAGGGGTGGAACAAGATGAGCTTTGAGGTCCCTTCCAGCCAAACCCACTCAGTGATTCTATATTAGAGCCAAGTTGACACCTGGGAAAGCTCCTGTGAGTTTCAGTGTCAATTTTAGTGCCTGATGTACCAGATCACGGGGTGGTAAACTATGAGGCAGTCTGAAAATTGAGAAATATTTCAGCGTCTCAAACTTTAAGTACATGAGCAAGTCCCAGGACACCTCAAGTTAATTCTACGCATGAGTGTCTTCTCATGAAGGATGGATTTAAGCATGTGGTTAAATGTTTTCCTGAATCAGAGCCCTCAATTGTGAAGAATGAAGAGACATTAGTGGAGATGCAATTTATACCTAACACTTGGCACATTAGGCAGCACCCGTGTGGTTAAAACACACTTTTTCATTAAAAATTATAATTGGGGAAAAACAAATTAGAGCCAAAATGAAATAGGCTTTTTATTTTTCCCCTTTTACCAAGAGATTATGTATTTCCCAAACACAATTTCTCTAATCCATATCTAATGCATTAGAGGCATTCTGCTATTTTCCTCTAGACAAACAAATTTCCCACCCAGTGTGGGATCACAGCCCTGTTCCAGAGAGAAAAACAAGTCATAATAATGCTGAGGCTACTAAAGGAAAATGTTAAAATAATTAAAATATGAAAGAAGCTGCTGTCTTCCTGGGATTTCAATTTCAGAGGTGCCTGAGGGGAGGGGGTTGGATATCTCACACTGATACACTGTTTGATAAAGTGTGATAAAGACTTAGAAAAATTGGCAGATTAAACTGAAATAAAAGCTGAGGATGTTTGCATTCAAAAGCTATTAAAAGCAGTGTGATTGAGCAGCAAGAAGCTTCTCTTTTATGCAAGAATGCACCGGAGTGGGATGTTTGCTGCATCGATGTCAAGGAGATCAAAGAGTTGTTTTTGTTAGTGGCACAAACTGTTCTTTTTGGCTGCTGGCTTGGATGTGCAGTTGGAAGTCTCTGGGATGCTGCTGCACTGTGATGCCACCATAGGATGGGAATGAAGATCCAGGAGAGCTGTGTCATCCTGTCCTGAAGTGATGCTGCCATTCAGAAGACCCTCAAAAACCTTCTGTGGCAGGGTAGCCAAAGTCTTGTCCAACTTGCACTGCACAGAGATGGCTCACCCAGTGTTTGGCTTCTTAAGGACTCCTTCCCTCAAACCTTCTCAGGGGATTTGCCTCCACTCAGTTGCCCCCAAAACAATGGCCCTTTTTCAACCTGGTTCAAACTCAGGCTGTCAGTGTGCTGCCCAAAACTGGGAGGACAGTTTGATAGATCATTCTTTCCCTCCCCTATCAGCTAATTAGCCATTTGTCTTTGTGTTTGTGTCCTGACAGTGCCCTCATTTGTGAGTAAAACCACAGGTGAACTCACAGGCCAGAGGGTTAAACCAGGCAGAGTGAAGGCTCTGGTGCCCGACAGAAGTCATGGCTGCTTGGTTATCTCCCAGCTCCAGGAACGGACGACAAACCAAGGGGCTGCTCAGGCCAGAGCCCAGCACTGCCAGAGCCTGAGCCATGCCTGGCTTTGTGCAGCAGCCTCCAGCTCAGACAGCCTTGTGGCAGCACAGGCAGTGAAGATCAGGTCTGCTCTCTGGCAAACTCCCAGCAGGGTGAAGCACAGCATCAGAGCTGGGGCAAGCAGCAGAAACAACAGTTGTGCTGGAGATGGAGCCCACACGTGTCAGCAATGGTCCGTGATGGAGAGAGATGGGGAGACTGACTTGGTGATCAGAATCTGATTTTATTGTGGAGTACAAACACTTATACACTATTTCAGGGAGACCAATAACGTGTACTACAATGATTAGGTTAAAATCACATACACAAACTTATGAATGTGTAATGTTTATTACAACGATGAGGTTAAAATCACACACACAAACTTATGCAAATACCAACATCTCTTGCATGCAGAGTTTAATGGGATTTCCATTTTCTGGTAAACCTGATTGAATCTTCTTGCAATCCAGGTCTAATTATCAAAAAGTTCTGTTTGCTTTTGCCAAGGCATCCTGTTATCAAATCTGTGATGTTAACCAGGTCCAAAGTCCATCATCTGTCTTGTGTCCCCCAACATCCCAACACACACGGAGCCCTGGTGCGGGGAGAGCCGCGCTGCACCCGCCTGCCAAACAGCAAAACCTGGATTGCTCTGCCCATGGTGTCTGCGGATTCCACTGCCCCCAAGGGCACTGAGGGCCCTGGCAGGCAGGTTTGTCCTGACACTGGGGTGTTAGGCTGGGCTGGATGGATGCTGCAAGGAGATAATGCTGGTCCTGGTCCTGGGTAGGCAGAGGAGGCACCTCGCTGTGGAAGAAGCTCAGAGCTGGGTTTTGGCTACATGGATACACTTCCCTGCTCTCTTCCTAAATACTAGAGTCGTAAAAATATGATCTGTAGGTTATCTGCAACGAAAATCCCAAGCAAGCATTGATTCAGCAGCAGCACGGGTCACTCACACCATCAGATTTTAAGTTTACAGCAAGTCTTGCTACTTTTCTAACTCTCTCTCCCTACTCCAGCCAAGAATACTCTTTTATTTCCAATTGCCTCCCTCTGGCAGCTTTATATTGGTGACCTGAGGGTGCAAATTAGATGTTTGAAAACACAGCAGTTAAATCAACAACTCTGAAGTGTAATAGAGGTCAGGACAGTTTGCTTCCAACTCAGTTGCTCAGTTTCTGCTTTGGTTCATGCTATCTGCATTTTGCAAAGTCCTTTGATTTCTGCAGAGGGTGAAAACAGGACCCAATCCTCCTTCTGTTCAAATCTCCAACTCTGTATTTTCTCTCTGTTTTTAGGCTTCTAAAAAGAGGCAGTGGTTCCCTTGTTTCACTCTCAGTAATTTTCTGGGAAAGGCTCCCAGTCTGGACTGTGTCCTTTGCCTTGGAGCTTTTCTCCTAAATCTATGTGTCACTGCAGCTGGGCAAAGTGACACATTTTTCCCAGAATTTTTGATCTGTCCTGCTGCCAATCAGTGAGTGTCTGGTTTGATTATATTGCCCATCCTTAATGGGCTCATTAACATTTGGCCACTCCATGTTCTGCTGGCAAATCCCTCCCCTAGTGCTAAATAAACACCACAGATCAGGAGAGCCAGGGGCTGCTGAATGGGGCTTTGGGGGAAATATTTCACCATAATATCAGAGCTTTGTAATTGAAGGCTGCCTGGTGTGGAGGAAGGTGTGATTCTGCTCCACTATCGCACACTCGAGACTTGGTTCATTTGTCTTGATTAGCAGAAGTTTAACCATCTTTTGCCTTTAATTAGTGGCTTTCTCAGAAGAGTCGTTGGTGTGAACAACCAAAAGCACAGCTGGGCAGGGAGGGGGCAGCTCTGTGTGGTGTGTTTGGAGCAAATCTTGGGCCACAGTCACAGGTTAGCACTGGAGGGAGCAAGAAGGTTGGAGAAAGAGGGGCTGGGAACACAAACCCTGTGAGGAATGCCTGAGGGAGCTGGGGGTGTTCAGCCTGGAGAAAAGGAGACTCAGGGCTGCCCCCATCACTCTCACAGCTCCTGAAAGGTGCCTGTGCTCAGCTGGGGCTGGGCTCTTTCTCCAGCAGCACTGACACAACCAGAGCACACAGCCTCAAGCTGTGCCAAGGAAATATAGGTTGAATATCAGGAAAAAGCTTTTCACAGAAGGAATGATAAAGTTCTGGAATGGCTGCCCAGGGAGGTGGTGGAGTTCCCATCCCTGGGGGTGTTTAACAAAGCCTGGATGTGGCACTGGGTGCCAGGGTTGAGTTGAGGGGTTGGGGCTGGGTTGGACTCGAAGATCTTGAAGGTCTCTTCCAACCCAGTGATTCTGTGAATCCTGTGAGGAACAGCCTTCAGGCTGGAGATTGCTCTGCAGAGGAATTGTGCCATGAAGCAGGCATCTGCTGTGTCCTGGGGAGGAGGGCTGTGAGCACTGTTGGAGGGATTCTGGAGGGCAGAGGTTCCCCTTTGCATGCAGCATCTCCCTGACACAGGTGCTTTCAATATAAGATTAAGACCTTTGGTTTCAGTCCCTTAATGTTTAATTATGCATATTTAAAGTGCCTGCTGCTTGAGGGGGGAGAAGAGGCTAAAGTTGCTGCCTACAAGATGCTTCATGAGCAGCTGAAACCCAAACAGCACAAAGAAAAGGGAACTTGTGAGCACCATTTGCTAAGGGATTCTACCAGCTATTTTGAAGAGGTGCACTGTGAAGAACAAGTGGCTTAGGGTGTTGAATGATTTGCTCTCAATCCTTTTGTAGTCCTTTAGAACAGGATGAAGGTTTATGTCAACATTGCCAAGCACTGGAGCTCCTCTAAGCACAGAGCAGGGCAGCATGGAGTGGCTCCAACGCCTCAACCAGCACTTCAATCTCTTTGAGGAGGGCTGGTGTGGTGTTTTGAGTGTGCTGGACTGATTATTTTGGAGGACAGAGGAACGTCATGAGGGGAATTTTGGGCAGATTATCACTGCCTTTGGTCTGCTTTTGTGTGGTTTTTTTTTTTTTTTTTTTTGTTTCAAAGAGGTTTCTGGTAGGGGATTATGGAGCACTCCACTCCTTGGGAGCTTTGTTCTCTCTTCTGTCAGGCAGCCACAAATTTAAGCACACAGGAGTTGTTTCATCTGAAATCGTTGGCCCTCATGTAAACAAGGCCATTAAATAGAGGAAAAGACAAATGATGCTAACAGGCATGTGCTTTATTCTGTCTCAGAAAGCTTTTGATGGCTGCCTGATCCCAGTGCACCTTGGAATGGTCTGGCCTATTAGAGAGTAAACAAGTCTTCCCTTTACCTTTCCTATCCTTTGCCTCTCCCTTTTCTCTCCCTCCTTCTTGCCCTAATGCCACCTTCCCATTTCTACTTTTCCCAATTTATTATTCTCCATTCTGTGTATCCTGGAGGCAGAATACATTTTTTAACAGGCAGGATTTCTAAATCCTTTTATTTTCCCTCAGATCCTTTCTGGTCACTTCTAGGCTGTGCACACACACACATAAACACGTGCATTTGTATGTGTCTTTGTTAACATCTTCTCTTTCCCCTCCCAAGCTCTTTCCATACATCCTTTGAGTTCACTAGTCCTATTTCCATTGAACTTTCTTCTCCTTTCATCAATCCAGAATAATAAACAGATTGGATTTCCTATCTCTTGGATTGATTTTCCATGAGCTGTATTTTCTGTCTCTCTCTTTTTTTTTTCCTTGGATTTTCTTTCCCTTTTTTAATTTATATTTTTATTTTTACTTTACTTTCAAAGAAATCATCCTTTTCTTCTCTTGGTTCCTGGCTTCTCCTCCAGTGTTTTATTCAGGCTATGGATGATTGTCTCCATACACTCCTTTTATGCTATGAAATGAATTGCTAATGCAACCCCTGCTGGGAGATGCATAGTCTGATCTTGTCCTAAATAGGGCCTTGTTTGCAGGAGATTATGTATAAATGTATGGACTGCACCATTATATATTCACTTAGTGGAAAAAGGTCTCTGCTTATTCCATAAATGAATTCCTGGGGAGAGGAGATGCATCCAGCCTGGAGGTGCCACTCCTGCTCCCCTGGCATGGCTGCTCAGTGAAGCCCAGCATCAACCACATGAATATTCCCTGCCACAGGATCTGGGCAGGCGAGGGCAGGCAGAGCCCATGTCCTCCACAGTGTTCCTGCCAGAGATCCCCCCCATCCCCTGGAATGTGGGCAGATCTTGCACTGCCAGGACCCTTCCGGGCTGGGGGAAGCATCCAGGCCTGGCGAGGGGGCAGGGACAGATGCAGGGCTCTGAAACCTCCATATCAGCCCCCTGCCAAAGAGAGATGCTGTGCTGATCCCTGAAAAATGCACCAGCAGGGGTAGAGCAGGATGCCACCCCAAAAATTCTGTTAAATACGATGATTGCTAAGCTTTACCTTGAGCTGCTTATGGTCTTATAGATGCTCTGAGAATAACAGGGGTGAATAGGATACAGGAGCCCTTCTTTCAGCCCCATGGTCTGCCACAGGCATCCTGCATGTCCCAGAACTGCCCCACAGGTGATAAAAATCCTAAACCACAGCCAGGATGGCAGATGAGGCACTGCAAAATCTGTGGGTGCTCCTTGGAGGAGCACTGTGCAGCTTCCAGCCAGATGCCCTTTTGGTGCTGGCTTGGATTGTATTTACAAGCACAAAGGGAAAAATAGATAGAACTAGGTTTTCTCTTGTTTAATTTTATTTTTTCCTTCTGGACTGGGCTCTGGGCTTCTCTTAGGAAAACCATAAAGCATCCTATTAAATCAAGTCATCATCAGGCACCATCCAGCCCAGCCTCTGAGTGGGGCTTGTGCTGCTATCAGCTCTTATCCATCAGCCTGGCTCAGTTTCACCTGAGTTCATTCTGCTCTGAGCTAAACCCCAGTCCTGCAAACAATCTCTGCCTTCCTCCTCCTCAACATACCCTGAGCACAGATAACTCAAACCTTCTCTAGTGTGCTGCTGGAGTTTGCAGTAAAAGCCCCTTGCTAATGGGCAAGGTTCATGTTATTTCCATTTGTGTTACTCAGACTCCTGGGGCATACAAATTAAAAAAAAAAAAAAAAAAGGAAAAAACCTGCATATTTTAAAGTGTAAACAGAACCTGGTGTTTTCTTAAATAAATGTGACAATTGCAATAATGTTTTGCAGATTACAGGAAAAGGAACTTAAGGGAAACATTTCCAGAGCTTCAGCACTGTGTATTTTGCTGATGCTTAAATAAACTCCTCTTTGTTACTGCTCTTCTTTCTGCCTTGCTGTTAGTTTGATGCTGCTTGAAAACCTTAAATGCCTAGAAAATCCTTCTGCTAGACAGGGATGCTACTTTCTATCTCCTGGTCTGCCCAGAAACCTCTCAATTCCCTCAGTAGCTTTGCACTCGGGCAGACAGATCCTGCTTTTGCAATTCTTAGCTTTTGCCTGTGAGTCAGCAGCTCCCTGGGCTCATATTAAGAACCCAAATCAGCAATGGCATGATTGAGCCCTTCTGCCTGGCTCTGTCCACGCTGCTGCCATCATCCAGGCAGAGCCCATTTGACTCAGCCAGGCTGGTGACAGCCTCTCCAGCCCTGGCATATGAATAAAGCCCTGTGGTCAGCCCAGATAACCTGGTTCTTCTCCTGCTGCAGGAGCAGAAAATTCTTCCCCATCTGGGAGGCACCTGAGCACTGTTTAGCTGAAGTTTAATG
The DNA here is from genome assembly GCF_037042795.1 of Molothrus aeneus. Lineage (NCBI taxonomy): Eukaryota > Metazoa > Chordata > Aves > Passeriformes > Icteridae > Molothrus > Molothrus aeneus. The sequence goes on along the minus strand of NC_089664.1, from coordinate 4,928,674 downwards.
GGAAGCCAGATGAAGGCTGCCTCACCCCCTGAAAGCCACACAAAATGCAGAAGGACAACCAGACTGAAGTTATAAATGCAGCTTTTCTGCAGAGAAAGCAGTTTTCTTCCCCAGTGAGCCCCTGGAGCTCATCCTGAGGCCTTGTGAAGGCTGCCCTAGAACAGGCTGGACAGAGTTAAAGAACAAAGCAGGGATTTATTAAAAGGCCTCCATGGATCCACCTTGGGCAGCACAAGAGCCCAGCCAGGGCTGCACCCAAGATGAACCAAAATGGCCCCAAAATGCACGAGCGCTCCTGGGGTCTCTCCCTTGGATCAGTTCTGCTCCATTTGCATCTTGCAGTTCATTGTCCCATTCCAGCTTTAGCCCCTGCAGTCCCACCCTGCTTGTTTTTCTCTCTCCAGCCCACGGTGTTTGTGCTCTTGGGCTGAGATTTGGATCATTTGTCCTTGGTGCCCAGCTGGAGAAGGAATATATATATATTCACCTGTGGAGAGGGCACTGAACATTCAGGAGTTCAGCAGCACAGCTGCTTGCAGATGAGCTGGGTGGAATTCAGGACCAAAGACAGCCCCAGCCATGGTGCTGAGGGTGAGAAAAAGTCCAATTTCTCAGACAGCACCGGGAACGCATCCCTGTTAGGATAATTTGGGGTGCTGTGGTGTCTCCTGTCTGACCCTGTGACCCCATGTCCACGTGTGGAGCTCTCCTGAGGAGGGCACTGCTGTTCTTTCCCACTGAGCAGCTCACACAGCGTGCACAGAGAGCAGCTCTGGCTCTCTGGTGCTCACTCACCTCCTGATGTAGCAATTGTGTGCAAAGCCCCAGCAACTTTAAGGCAGGAAGAAGATGAGAAACATGGGCATAAAAGCAGCTTCTTTTTGCCTCACAGTCTTCCAGTTTTGTTTCCCCGTGCTTGTGTCAGAGTCCCTTTCAACCTTCACACCACATTGGCATGGATTACATGCCTCTATTAGCTACATTCCTCAATTCCAAGTTTGGGACCTGCTCACACTGTCTTGCAGCTTGCTTCATCCGACTCATCATTTCCAAATTAGCTGAACTTGATTGAGGCAGATCAGGCTGCAGCCCTCGTGCACCAGGAGAAATGAGTCACTGCCCTGCTTCCTCTGCCAGCCCCTGCTCTTGAGGGCACAGCTCCGTGCATCTGAATGGAGAAGGGCCACGTCTCTCTTGACACTTCCATCAGAGCTTAATAGGAGGAAAAAACAGCTCACAAAACTGAAAGGCTGCGAGTTTCAGATGCATTTATTGTGTTGAGCCTCCCCTGCCTGGTCCTGTATCTAGACAAAGCCTTAATAGAAGCAGCAGCGACTGGCAAGGGGGAGTTTGTGTTGATTTTCTGTTGCCAGGGGAAAACCAAACTAATGGAATTAGTGTGAGTTCACGTGGGCAACCAGAACGAGCCTGGACCTATGAGTGTGTGTGCGTTTGCTGCATGCTGAATGCAAAGGGGTGGAAAAAGTTGAACATGCACAAGGCTCAAGCTGAAAAGACAAATTGGGCTGAGCTGCATATTCACATTGCCCCTGGATGCCAGGAAATGTTGTTTGAAGCTCTGCAGAAATAAGACTTTTCCCCCCCTCTCTTCTCCCAAGGACTTGCAGTCCACTGTGGAGTTCTTTCTCTTTTATGCAGAGCTCCCCTTTTTCATTTCTCTTCTGATTTCTTGTTTTATGTTTCGTGCTGCTGAATTACTGCAGTCATTCCCTTTTTCTACCTCCAAGCAATTGTCAAGAAAAAAAGAAAATGCCCCCAAAACATTCTGCAAAGTAACTTTACTCAGCATCACAGACTCCCACCCCAGTGGAAACTCGAGCCTGTTTGCTTTATTTAAAGCTACTCCCTTGCACACATGATATAGCTCACAGATGCCTGGAGTCTATTTACCTCCTGGCTTGTTTATCCTGAAATGGCCAATGGAAACTGCTCACATTTTTGTCTTGATAAGAATCCAATCATGGAAATTGATTGAACTACTTTTGTTGAGCTTTTCTCTCACATTTACACTTTTCAACTGGTTTGAATTGTTTAATCTACAGTTAATTTAGAGACACACAGCCGTGGCACTGATGTATCAGGAGATCAAGATAAATGGCTAGAGTGTTTTTATGAGCAAAAATCTCTCTAGATCCCAGTACATAAATCATTTGTTGTGAAATCGCTCATTGTCTTTAGGCAATGTCATAGTGAAAAATTCAATCTATTCATGAACAGAAAGTTAAGGGATTAGGAATGGTTTGAAGGGAAAAACGCCATGCTAAAAAAAAAAAAAAAAAGAAAGTAAGATTTATCACTTAATGCTCCCCTAGCACAACTTTCCTGCCCTTGTTTTGCAGTGTGGACTCCTGAATTGAATTTCACACTCTTTGTCTTTGTTCCAGTCAATGGGAAGCCATGAAGAAGCCCCCAGGGGAAGAGGCATGTCTTTGTATTAATCAGGAACATTTTCTCTCTACTTATCCCCTGGTGCAACAAAGGAATGCAGGAAAGTGGCCAAGTGGCCTACAGATGATTTCTTACTGAGGGCCAGCCCATGATCCCTGTGCTTGCAAAAAGAAATTATTTGCTAGAGGCTGGGAGGTGCCTGAGCACCGTGACCATTTGGAGGAGGGGAGGGACCATGGTCAGTAATGGAGGGGCTATTTGCTGGAGGACAACTGGAAATTTGGGGTTTTCAATAGGTACAAGCAGCATCACAGAAGTATATGTGTGAATGAAGCAGAGCAGGCAAAAAAAAAATTCCCAGAAGAAAGTTAAGGATGGAGATGGAGACACCCAGCACTTCCAGATCTGAGAGACTCAGAGAAATTTGCATCCAAACCCAAATTTCCTATCTGGGAATCACAATTGCAGAAGATGTGAATCTGGAGATATCCAAGTTCAAAGGTCTCTGGTCTTGCAGCTTGTTAGAGAAGTGATGGGCATAAGGACCTAATAGCAGCAATCTTCTCAGTTCCAGAAAATGCTTTATTGAGACAGAGGGTTGATCTTTCACCTCTTGCAGCATCCCCAACAAACTGTTTTCCAGCTTCTGACAAAGGCTCACAGTTGCCTAGAGCTAAAAGGTGAGGGGTGTCCATGTGGGATTAAGGCCATCTTTATGAAGATTTTTGTATATATTTAGGTGGCCTAAATTCCACCTAAGCCTTCATGACTTTCTTGGCTGGTTTTAGGCCTTCACATATCCACAGTCAATAAGGAGACATTATGCTTAGGGACTTAGAGATTTATGTAGAATTTAGGCCATCTGAGCACGCCCCTTCAAGCCTTTGTGCTCATTCTAGAGACTCTGTTTTCTTTTTCTGTTTTTCTCTCAGATTCATGGAAGCATTGCCCATTTCCCTTGTCTTTTCCCACTTCCTTCCCACTCCTAGGCCCACAGCTTTGGATCCCAGTCTGAAATGATCCAGACATGGCTAAAGAATGTTTGCTGTTTATCCTCCCAAATCCATGCTCTCATGGAAAAGAATGTTTATTTAGTCCAGGTAATTCAGCCCTTGGAGTCCTTCAAACGTGAAAGTTTTAATACTTCTCACCTGGGACAGCTGAGTTAGCCAGGAGAGATGAAGCTTTGATAGGAACACTTGATACAAATTTCTAGCCAAGCAAAGAAGTGATGCTCCTGTATACAGGATGAAAACCCCAGCCCAAAGGAGCATCCATGAATTGTGAATCATTCAACAGCCCTGATGAAGAAACCTGTCTAGCAGGCATTCAGAGAGCCCTGTAAAAAGGCACCTGCTCTTTTTTTGTTGTTTGCTGTGCACAGCCATCACCAGGTGAGTTCCCTCAGCACGGAGCAGCTCCAGCACAGACTCTGAATTTCCCCTGTGAACAGGAAGCAAAGCCCCTGCTCTGCCCGGCCACTGTGGCCAGTGCCAAATGCAACAGGGAGCCTGAAGCCAGCTAATTTCCATCTAACCTAAGGCAACAGTCAATGTGACTGCTCTGTACTCCAGCTGCTTCCCAACTTTAATCCATTTAATTTGGCAGAGTGATGCTAATGAGATTTCATTGACGGGGGGTCTGCACCAGGACTGCAGCTTGTGAGAACTGATGCTGAGGCAGGAGCCTGAGCTCCTTGGGAAATGCAGGTCTAAGGGCTTCAAAATATGCCACAAGTAGCCAGCTTCAAGAGGAGAATTTTATAGATGTGTTTATTATGCAGGTACATGGTTATTAAACTGGGGGTTTATGGCTACTTCAGCAGATACAAAGTGCAACAAGATTCCATCTCTAATAAGTAATAAATATAAGTCTCTTGGCACTGCTTTTTCCTGTCACCTACAAACCAGGTTTATCCCAGTTTTGAGATCCTGGAGAAATGAACATTTGACAAAAACCAAAAAAATGGTTTAAATATTAACCTTCCTGTCTGGACCTATTCTCTGAAGCCAGCCCAGAGCTGAGGGATCAGTGACTGCTGGGACTGGGTTCTATCATTTGATCCCTGACAATGTGCAAATCCCACCTGAGAGCTATGAACACACCTGTCCTGGAATGATTTGGAGAATCTCGCCACAATGTGTCACACTAACCAAAAATCAAATTACAGGCACTGAGGGAAAAGAAACATAGAGAAATAAATCTTTTTTCTTTCCACTTCATGGAGGCAGCTTCAGGTGCACAATGGGTTTATGTGGTGGATGTTTGTTCATTGGATCCTTAAAAACCTTTTTTATCTTCTCATGCATTTTTTTTGATTACTTCACTGTCTTCAAAATTGTAACATTTTTCCCACATCTGAAATTAATTTGTTTTTTATTATTCTTCCCTGGTGTGTAAAACTGAACAACATCTTCTTTCTAATGACCTCCTATAAATTGAAATACTGTTATCAGGTTTCCAATTTAGTCTTCTCATTCTTGGACTCCACAAACCTGTTTCTTTCAGTTTTTCTTAAATCACATTTTCAAAACATCTAATCATTCTTGTTGTTCTCTTCTGGACTCATTCCAGTTTGTCTATATCCTTCTTGGGGGTTGGTGCCCAGAAGTGTGCAGAATATTCCAGCTGAGCTCTGTCCAGCACCAAATAGAGCAGAATAATTATTCCTGTGCCTTTCACATGACACTCTTGTTAATACTCTTCCAAAAGGAGATTTGACTCCCTTTCTCTCTTTGATTTTTGTTTTTTTTTCCCCCCACAAGTCTATCAGATCGTTGGCTTGCACTGGGTTTGTGGTGCACACAAAGCCTGGGGTGGTTTCCAGCAGTGCTGCCAGGGCTGGTGCTTCCCTGAGGTGCTGGAAAACAGGAGGAGCCCTGTTGAATGCAGGGTGAACCCAGCATCTGGGAATGGTTGTCATCTGACTCCATGATTCAGAATGCTGAAAACTGCTGTATTTAAACTATACTATATTACATTAGTACTATGTTATAGGTATACTAAAGAGATACTATACTATACTATACTATACTATACTATACTATACTATACTATACTATACTATACTATACTATACTATACTATACTATAACTATACTATACTAAAGACACTAAAGAATGCTAAAGAAAACCTGTGACTGTTTGAGATAGCCAGGATACAGCTTTGACCCTACTGGCCAAGGAATCAAAACAACCCTCAGCAGAATCCAATTGACAAATCACTTCGGGTAAAGAATCTTCCTAACACATTCCACGTGTGCAAAAACAGCAGGGGTAGCAAGTAGAGATAAGAATTGTTTTCTCTTCTTCTGTCTGTGCCTCTCACTGCCTTCCCAGGAAAAAATCCTGTGGGAGAGAATGATGTCTCTCTCTGTTGAGAGAATGTGAATGCCACAGAGCCCTTGGGCAGGAGTCCCAGGCTCCCAGCAAAAGGAGAGGTGGCTGAGCAGCCAGGGTGCACTCACACAGACCATGAGGTGTGAACTGCTGCTTTCCCTTGTCTCCATTTACCATGTGCCTCCTGAAACTGCTGTCCCTTCCTATTAGCTCACACAGCCCTGACAGCTCAATTCTCCTTGGAGGATCTCCTGGTCCTGCTCTCTGCTCACCAACCTTTGCTGTGCTCCCTCTAAGGAAGGTGGTAGAGGAAAGGTACATGAATTTCACTACTAATAGAGTATTTCCTTGCCAGGTTATCTTTGATCCTGAGAGTGACACGCAGTATCTTTCCCAAGGCCACATTCTGAAACATTTTTAACAAGGAAGAAGCAAGTTCTGTATATAGTGACACTAGACCTTGTATGACAAAAACATCAATATCAGTGCATAATTAATGCAGGATCTTCAGTAACGTGGGCTGAATAGGGACAGAGTACTTTCAAAAATCAATTTGCTACCTGAATTACAAACACTGCCGATTAAACCTGACAAGGCAGAACTTGAACAGGAGGGGAAAAAAAAAAAAAAAGAAATTAAAGAGTCCACAAGGCAGTGTGCTGGAATGGCCACATCCCCAGCCCCCTCTTCTTTTTGTAATCTGTTATAGGAACAATTTCATTCACACAGGCAAGGTCCAAGCAGTGAGGTGGGGAGGACATGGGACTTCTCTTAACCCTTTCTTTCTTCAGTTTGGCAGAATCCCCATGAGCAGCAGGCAGACCCTCTGTGCACCCCTGGCTGCTCATGTGTAGGATCCCATCTACGCCCAATGTGCTGAAGACTCCTGAGGGTATTCAGCACATTTTATGCCTCCAGCATCTATTACAATGAATAATGAATTATAAATCATAAATTTATGCCATCCATTGCTGGATGACAACAAGCTTTAGCCAAACCCATTTTTATGTGGAGCATAATATCAGTCATGCCTTTCCCTCCATTCAGCACCCAAGGGATGACCCAGTTCATGGCTAGGGGGCCACTGTCCTATTGAAATTTGATCCATCATTATCTTTTTCCATCAAATGCTGCTTTAAAATGAATGATCCTAACTCTAGAGGTTTGGCTGAATCTGAGAAACTATTTCTAGTGCTTGGGATTCAACACTCTCTTTGCTGTGGCCCTGATTTGACTCCCAGTCATAAAATTTCAGGGGAGATTTCCTCAGTCTCTACAACCCCCTGACAAGAGAGGGCAGCCAGGTGGAGATTGGCCTATTCAAGAGGAAACAACCTCAAGGTGTGTTAGAAGACGTTCAGGGTGGACATCTGGAAGAATTTCTTCATGGAAAGGGCTGTCAAGCATTGGGATGGGCTGCCCATGGAGGTTTTTGAGCCACCACCCCTGGAGGTGTTCAAGAAATGACTCAATTTGGCACTTGGTGCTCTACTTTAGTTCACAGAGTGGAAGTCAAAGGCTGGGCAGGATAATCTTGGAGCTCTTTTCCAGCCTTAGTGATTCATGGTCCTGTGATCCCACGATTCTGTGATTCTATGGCTCTGTGGTTCAATGATTCCATGAGTCCATGATTCTGCTGCTCTGTGACTCAATAATTTTATGATTCCATGATTCTGTGTCCTCTCCCCTTTCTCTCCCACCTTTGCATTAAGCAGGTTTGAGGGATGTGGTGTCTGTTTAAGCACTTCCTGAAAAATCACTGAAAAATCACTGAAAAATCACTGAAAAATCACTGAAAAATCCAGGGATTTCAACTGGTCCAGCTCGGGAAGCAGGGTCCTCTTGGCCCAGAACCACTGCTGACAGATCCCTCTGCACCCATCCACTCTTGCCTCTCTGTGCAGGAATGAACTTTGTCAGTCTCACCCCAAATTTGCAGCTGCAAGTCAAACAGCAGCATCATTTTCCTTGTCCTAACCCTTTTCTTTTTTAGTGCAGCACTCTCCTTGTTGGCTGGCTGGGGCAGCGTGCACTCAGGGTTGCTGGGATGCTCTGGAGGGAGGGGGCAGCTCCAGCCTGCCAGAGGAGCTGGGTGAGGTGATGCTGCTCCCTGGTGCTCTCACAATTAGCCTGGGCCTTGTAGCTCAGCTTGCAGGGGTCAGAGCTCTGCTCTGCTCTCGTGCCTGACGTGCAGATGAGATTGGAGCCGCTGCCCGCATTCACTGCAGAGTCCCAGGCCGTGTCCAAGGTGCTGAAACGGTTAAAGGACTCCTTTGCCTGCTTGCTTGCCGAGCTCCCCGTTGGAGTTCAGCCTCTGCCATATGTTATATTACACAGCATGAGGAATCAGACTGAGGTGGCAATTTTAACACCCTTTATTCATACATCCTATTTTTACACTGATAGATGTAAGATATGCAAAGTGTAATTCCCAGCTGAAGCAGACTCAGCACATGGTTGCTGCTGCCTCAGCCAGGCATGGAGGAGGACCAGCCAGGAGACCTGGAGGCACAGCAAGCCCTGCCTGCTGCCCGGGAGGCTCTGCTGAGTGCTGCCCATCTCCTCACTGCTGGGTGAGCACAGCTTGCTCGTGGTCAGCAGCTTGGGGCTTGCTGGTGCTCTCAGCCTGGAAATGGCACCGGGGGTTTGCTGGTGCTCTCAGCCTGGAAATGGCACCGGGGGTTTGCTGGTGCTCTCAGCCTGGAAGCTGGTGCTCTCAGCCTGGAAATGGCACCAGGGATAGCTGGTGCTCTCAGCCTGGAAGTGGCACTGGGCGCTTGCTGGTGCTCTCAGGCTGGAAATGGCACCAGGGGCTTGCTGGTGCTCTCAGCCTGGAAATGGCACCGGGGGTTTGCTGGTGCTCTCAGCCTGGAAATGGCACCAGGGGTTTGCTGGTGCTCTCAGGCTGGAAATGGCACCAGGGATTGCTGGTGCTCTCAGCCTGGAAGCGGCACCGGGCGCTTGCTGGTGCTCTCAGCCTGGAAGTGGCACTGGGCGCTTGCTGGTGCTCTCAGGCTGGAAATGGCACCAGGGATTGCTGGTGCTCTCAGCCTGGAAGCGGCACCAGGGGCTTGCTGGTGCTCTCAGGCTGGAAATGGCACCAGGGATTGCTGGTGCTCTCAGGCTGGAAGTGGCACCAGGGATTGCTGGTGCTCTCAGGCTGGAAATGGCACCAGGGATTGCTGGTGCTCTCAGCCTGGAAGCGGCACCAGGGACTTGCTGGTGCTCTCAGGCTGGAAATGGCAGCAGGGATTGCTGGTGCTCTCAGGCTGGAAGTGGCACCGGGCGCTTGCTGGTGCTCTCAGGCTGGAAGTGGCACCGGGGGTTTGCTGGTGCTCTCAGGCTGGAAGTGGCACTGCCTGGCAGCCCTGGGGCAAAGGCACCAGCAAGATGGCACTGGCAGGGAAAAGGCTCTGGCTGCTCCAGCTGCCATGGGCAGGTCCAGCTGTGGAGCCTCAGAGGTGTCAGCAGAGCAAGGGGATGGAGAGAAATGGCCTTTCCCTTCCTTTGCCTGTTACTGACACCGTTTCTCTGTTTTCTGTGCCCAAGGATAACACAAGCTGATGAAGGTTTTGCACTTTGAGCAGTTGTCAGTGTCTCTAGGAGACAGATAGGTCAGAAATCAAAGTTTTTCTCTCTTAGGGCTAAAGTGAAAGGATTTGGAGGTTTGCTACTGCAGATAGACTCACTGGGAGCTCTGTCCTGTGTGGCAGGACAGACACATAAAGCAAGGACTGATGGATTTCTGAGTGAAAGAAGAGTCCTGAACATGGACAGCAGAGTCCTCTCCCCTCTAATGAGGCTTTTCATGACCCAGGGCTCCCTGAGACAGCAGTGAAACCCCCACTCTGCAATGTGCCTCTCGCAGGAGCCAGTTAAAAGGCTAAAAAGAAACATTTCAAAGTTTAATTTGGAGCACTGTGTGACTGCAGAACAGATTTACATGAACATCTGAAGTGAGGAATTTTGGAAAGACAGTGGGGGAGACTGTAATTATAGGAAAGCCCTGACACACATGCTGGAGCAGGTGCCTATGGACCAGCAAGGAGAGAATTGGGATAGTGGGGAACTTCCTGGGACAAGGGACAAGAAGGAGTTCCCTGGAAGCTGACAGTGGAGGGAAAAGGGGGAGGATTTCCCTCTCTGAGTCCTCTGTTGGGAATGAGGATTTTCCCTCCTCCCTGTGAGTAAGAGAGGAATTCCCTGAGAGCACAGGGAGAGCTGAGCCAGCTGGGGATGGCTCTGTGGGAAATGGGCTGGAGAGAGCCTGGCCCCAAGATTTTTGTCCCTAGGACTCACGGCTGACTCTCCCTTGGCTGGTGCATTTGCTGCATCCCTGATTCATGAGCATGCTCTGCTGGCTAATCAAGGGCTGAGGTTCATTAGCAGCACTCTCTCCATTACCTGATGACATTTTTATGAAACACATCAAAACCTCATCTCCTCAACTACTGTGACAAAAAGACAGTCTGAGACAGCAGACACAAGCCTGCTTTCATTTGGAAATCAGCCTGGCAATGAAAGGCAGGTGCCAGATGCAGTAAAATGAAGCCTGATCAGAGGCACTCCGTGCACGAGGAGGGCAGGACAGGAGTTTAGAGCAAACTGGAACTATCATGAGAGCTTTGCCATGACATGACAGACTTTTTGCTGGCCTCAGGCTGCTGGCCGCGAGGGAAATGAGGGGAGAAAAACCAAGCTACTTGTCAGGCTGAGACGTTGTGCCACTGGGTGTATTCGTGCCTGTGTGAACACTCACCTACGTACAACAGCGTGTAAATGAAGAGCTGCAGCTGCAACACAGGCAGAGATGTGCACTTATGTTTATGTCTGCAGGCACACATGAACTTTTGTGTTTTGTGGAGATAGGGAAGCCTCCAATCCCCGATTCAAACCACAGAACAGCAAAATCTTTTCCTTGACACTTTTAAAAGGTCTGCTCTTTTGTTAGTGCACAAAGGTGCCCAGATTCAAGCTACAGTTTGCATGTTGCACTGAAGTGTGAGATCATGAGGACCCTCTTTAAGGGCTTAATGTGTCAGAGCCTGAAATGATGTAGTCTCCACATTCAACCCTAGAAGCCACCAGGAAGGGAAGAGCAATAAAAGAATCCTGTGGGATGGAGGCAGCCCAGAGAGTTTGGTGCTCCATCCCATTAACAGCAAGGATGGATAATTAGGCTGGACAAAAGAGCATCAAGTGTTCACCAGGGAGTTATCCCAGAGGCAGGGAGCTGGGCTGCATGATCTAAGAGGCCTTTTCCAGCTCTAACAGTGAAGAACTGGATGTTTTTGAGAGCCTGTTTTTACAGCAGTGCTCAGTAGTGGGTCAGGCAAAGGAAGGCTCATTATTTATCTCCTGCTACCATCTGACACCTTCCACTGGATGCCTTTTTTTTTTTCCCTCCTCCTCATTGCAAATGGTTTCAACAAAGCATCGATGGGTCTTTAAGGGAATGTTGGAAGAAAAAATAAAAGAGCCTCCAGCTCTCTGCAGCCAATGGGAAGGAGTGGAAGGCAGCCAGGAGACTGTGTCTGGGGTGCTAATTAGGAGATATTTCCTGTCGTGGTGAGGCTTTTATTTATAGGACTGAGTGTGAGAGGGTGTCAGTGAGTGTGAGAGGGTGAAGTGTGGTGGGGTGTGACTGAGGCACCCCGAGCTGCCTAAAAACCAGAGAAACTCACTGGTTTATTTTAAACCCAGCCATTGAAGCTTGGTGGCTGGGGAGATGCAGACACAGACCTAGAGATAAATGATAATTTGCACAGGTGTGTCTGGATAAGCTGCATGCATGGACTCAGTGCAGACAGACAGACAGGAGGAAACATGGTTGTCTCCAGTCTTGTGCTGAGCCTTTTTCCTCCTAAGAAACACGAGTGCCCCTTTACCATGAGGGATAACCCACTTTAATTCTTTTTTTTTTTAACCCAAGCAGAGCAGCCTGGCCAGTGCAGAGCCTTTGGAGCTCTCCAGCAGAGGGACCGTGAGCTCTCCTGCTGGCTTGGTGGGCTTGGAGACAGCAGACAGCACTGAGTGCCTCCACAGGGCTCCTAAATCCCTGCTGAACAGGCCTTGCCACTTGGAATGGCACCCTGCTCCTGAGCTGGGATGGATTTGTGTAGCTACCTTTCTCCTCAGAGAGAAAAGCAAGACAATCTTCCAAAGAATATTTCTAAAATTCACATTCTCTGAACCTCAGAGAATGGTCAAAACAATTCTCATCTCATTTGCTGCGCCTGTGTTTGTGCAAAAGTAAAATAGAATATACATTTTTTTTTTTTACCCAAAATAATAATATTTTGTTTCCTTGGCTTATCAAGGAAATGATATGTCAAATGATATATCAAATGTATCAAAACTATCAACAAACAATCAAAAAATTCTTTACAGTTATATACAATTAAATACTTAACAAATTCAAATATAATATAATATAATATAATATAATATAATGTAATGTAATGTAAGGTAATATAATATAATATAATATAATATAATATAATATAATATAATGTAATGTAATGTAAGGTAATATAATATAATATAATATAATATAATATAATATAATATAATATAATATAATATAATATAATATAATATAATATAATATAATATAATATAATATAATATAATATAATATATATTATATTATATTATATGGTATAGTATAATACAATATAATATGGTATAATGACAATAATAATATAATATAATATAATATAATATAATATAATATAATATAATATAATATAATATAATATAATATAATATAATATAATATAATATAATATAATATAATATAATATAATATAATATAATATAATATACCTTCTAATAAAATAAAACCAAATACATAATTCTCTCCCCCTTGTTGGGAGCACTAATATCCACTATAGATCTGCCCATGGGATGGTGTGAGAACTGGATTTGTAAAGGGTTCTCCAAACCTGGCTGAAAGCTCACACAGCATTGTACATCTGTATGCAAACTCTGAGACAAGGTGTGCTGCCTTAGGAAGGCCATGGAACAGAGATGACATTGTTGAGAGAGAGATTGAACCAGAAACAAGTTTCAAAAGATGGCTTTGCAAAAAAAAAACCCAGATATTTTGGAGAATTAGAACTGTGAAAGATGCATTGTAGCAAGACCTCATAACAGGTGATTATAGGTGGTTAAAATAATAGGTGATTGGTGTTGGAAGTAATAGCAGCATTGTGGGGCAAAAGCTAATAGGCTGAAAAGCACTTATAAGGTATTGTCACCAGGAAATAAGTTGGCTTCTGATAGAATGGTGTTGAGTTTTACATCTCTTATGTCTCACCCTCCTACATGACTGATAACAGAATAAAATCTTTCAAAACCCCTGTCACCTGCCCCGGCTCTGCAGAGCTGGCATTTCCCAACAGGAAGGTGCAGCCCATGTTTTGAATTTGGACCCAAACCTGTGCAGCAGCCGGGGCTGGGCAGCAGAGCAGCCGCAGCCTCCCCTCCTGCCAGGGTTAATGAGGCTCTTTGGAGTGGCTGCAGCCGCGGGATGTGCAGAACAAACCCCGAGCATCGTGTACCGCAGAGCCATTCACAGCCCCACAATGGAGCGTGTCAAACACGGCCCTTGTCCTTTTCTCTCCTAACAAAAAGGGCTGCTCTGACTCGGCTGGATGTGTGGTGCTAAGTGAACTGACAAGCACTCAGCAACGAGCCTGGCATCCAGCAGCAACTGAATTCTGGGGTTTTTTTAATCCCAGGTTGCCAGGTGCTTTCTCCTGCACGGGTCCACAAGCCCTGCCAGTGGGAAAGAAGCAATTCCTGGCCTTCCCTGGCCTCTCAGAGATGGAAAAGGCATCACAATGGTCTTATCCTCTCACAGAGAGAGAGCAGAGCTGCTTCTTCCTCATTCATAATCAGAGTTTGGGCATTTATGTGAGTTTTGGTTGCAATTTCCTGTCTTCCTCTGTGAAGAGGCAGAGTGTGGTACATTAGAATTCTTTGTTCATGTAGGTTTTTTCTCCTTCCTGTTCTCTCTACTTCTCCTTTGACATGCTCTCCCCTCCTGTACTCATTTTCTCTCTGAGTCAAGCTACACTTCCTCATCAAAGAAACTCTAATGGGATCACACATTTGACCAGCTGCCAGGGAAAATTCCAGTAACCTCTGAAACCCTAAACATTCCATTTTGTAGGATTACAGGGAAAATGTTTCATCTCTCTGATAGAGAAGCACCAAAAATTGAGAGTTGCCAGCTCATCTTCTGCTGTTCCGATGGAAGGAGCTTGGGCAGGCTATTTTTAGGTTAAAAAGCTGTACTTTGCTAAGATAAAAGCTGAGGCTCTTTCAAAGCAAAAGCCTTAAAGTGTGAAATCCATCAAGTCTGTTATCCCAGGGACATGGTGACAGTGTCAGGCTGAGGCAGTGGTGAGCTGATGGCGGGGTGAGCGTGGCCCCTCGCCCTGCAGGGATGGAGTCTCTCTCCTCTCTACACCCTAGCAGCAGCCTGACACCCAGGTTTAGGGAACACTGAGATGCAGCTTCTCTCCCTGAGCTCCGTGGTGGTCTCTGCCCTCCGTGGAAGAGGTTGCAGGGCTGTTTGTCAGGGACTGAGTGTCTGACAGCCCTGGTGCTTTGGGAGCTTGGGCTGGCTGCCAGGCAGGAAGGAGGTGCAAAGGCACATCCAGATTCCTGCCTGAGAGACACTCCTGATTCATCCTGGAGGTGTTTGGGATGTGGAGAAGGCAATTAATCTCTGCAAGGGGCACTCTGTGATGAATGGATTGATATCCACAGGGAATGGCAGGTGGGGAGCACAGCAGGGTCTGAGCACAGGCAGGTACCAGCTCACCTGACCCCAGGCAGGTCTGTGTGCCCTGCTGTGGTTCTGTTTCCCAGGAACAAATGTGGCCATCTTGACAAGTCTTTCAATCCATTGATACTAAAAATAAAACTGTCCCAAACATTCTGAAATTGTCAAAAGTGCCCCAGTTAGGTACCTCTTAAATATTCTCATCTCTTTCAGTTTGAAGCTGTAGTGAGCAGCTGTGGGAAGAGCACAACAGACACCTAATTCTGAAACAGTCTGGCCCATTCTCCTTCCCTCCTCACAACCAGGCTAAAATTTCCACCCCATTCACATTGAAAGGTGCCACTGTTCATCCCTGCAATCTCAGAAATACTCACAGCACAGGACCAGCCTCCTTTCACCCAACTCCACGCTTAAATTGCCACGTGCCTGATGTGCCCTCGTTGAAAAATGAGGCTGATTCAGTTTATTTCCTACAATTTTCCTGGGCTGGTGCAGGATAAGAGTTTTGCAGCCACCTACAGCCCACTCTGTGGAGTTTAGGGAGATATCTCTGGTGAGATCCCACCTGGAGTACTAAAAGTAGATGCTCCTCTGAGGTGCCTTCCAACACAACCCAGGCTGTGATTCCACGATTCTGTGACATCTGCAGTTGTGCCTGAGCCCCATCTGCCAGGAACCCTGGACTCAGCACTGAGAGATCTCTCAAACCTTCAAGCCCAACTACCAGAGGTGACATGTGCATTTTCTCTCAGCAGCAGGCTTGGTGCTTATGTGACGATGTCAAAGCACTCCATCAATATGAATTAATTCATGCCACAGATAAAGAGGTTGAACTGGTGAGAAGCAAAACAGAGATGGGAGATGTGGCCAGTAAAGTCTGAGCTGGGGAAAGATCCCCAAGTTCACCATTCCTCAAGTGCCACTCCAGATGCAGTGACAAGAGTGAGCAAATCTAATACATGCTGGGAGTGAAATGTAAATAAACAGCTCAGGTAACTGTTTTCCCTCAAAAGGCAAAGAAAATAAAGAAATTGCAATGATTTAGTTATTTAACCCTCAGTGAGAAACAGAAAATTGAAAATATATTTTTGCATGAAAATTTAATTATTGTTTATTCTGTTGAACTGATTTCATTTCTCTATGAAGGTCACAGTCTTCTGCCCATGAGAAAAAAAAATCCTTTCAGAAATGGAGTTGAAAACCAGAAAATTACAGAAAGCAGAGAAGCTCTCATCTGACTTAAGCTTCAAGGATGGGATTTTCAAAGATAACTAAGGGATTTAGCAGTCTGATTTCCTAATCTGAAGCCCAATTGTCCTTGAATGAGATCTCCCCAGACAGACATAGTCGAGGGGAAAATAGATCTACTGGAAAGGGGAAAAGAAGGTGCCAACTCTATAAATGGGCCTTTAAGAAAAAAGAATCCTCTGAGTAATGAGAACTTTCAGGAAGTGAGGATACATTACCCAGGAAGCACCAATGGATAAAACCCTCAAGAGGGTTTTTTAAACAACATCTGTGTTCAAGAATGAGCTAAAAAAGTGGCTGAGTTGCTTCTTCAGCTTAGCTGAAAACAACCAGTAACTCTAATGTGATAAAAGATCCTGAAACATCTGTCCAGGATACTGCTAACCTTGCCTTGAGGAGAATTCTGCCATTGCTGATCTGCTGGAGAGAGAGAGGTGGCTGGAGGCAAGTTTTGGGGGAACCCAGACATTTGAGGGACTTCTTTAAAGAAATCTCACTAAGCTTTGCTAGAAAAGGCTACAGGACTCTTTTCTCCTTTGGCTGCTGCATTAGAAGTCCTGTGGCCACGACTGAAATTTCTGACTCTTTGTTGAGCAGTGTTTTGTGAGGAATGACTTGGTGACAGTGCCCAGTTTCCACTCTTGATGCTTATTCAGGTTCCACAAGTCTCTGAAGGTGAAATATCTGAGCAATGGAGTGCCAGGCTGGGCTGTGCCAAGTGCCCACAGAGCCCTGTGCCATGTCTCATTGTGAGTATCAGAACTGGGCAATCTTAGTGCTGCTTCTGCCTGCACCTTTCTTGTCTCTGGCAATGTGCAGCTTTGAGCCTCTCTGGTCTAAATTCAGGCTTTTTGTACTCAAAGGTTGTCAATAGATTGGTTTTCCACCAACCTCCCTTTGATGTATGAAAACTTCAGCAGCCAGTGTGGCAAGGAGCTGCACAGCTGAATCACAGTGTGAAGAAAAGGTCCTTTTAACTTGTTTCACCCAAGATATCCCTTAAATTATATATTTTCCTGCCTGAGAGGTGTCTGCACTGTCAGATCATCTGGAGTGGGCCATATGGCCCAGCCATATCCCACACCATGGCTCGTGATGGGTGTGCAGGGAAGAGGAAGGTGGTGAAGGTCTCATTCCTGGGATGGCTGAGCTGCATCCCCACATCCCACATCCCTTCCCTCCTCCCCAGCCACCGCCCCTACAGGGATCTGAGCCTCTGCCTCTCCCACGGGGCTTGAGCTGCACGCAGGAAGTAATTGCAATTACACTGGGAATCTCATTCCAAAGGGGATGAGGGAGAGGGGGTGGGCAGGGAAGGGACTGCCAAGTTTATTATCTAGGGATTTGTTGGCTTGGGTATATATTTTTTTTTTTTTTTTTTTGCTGTAGATGACAATCTACGTGAGAGTCCCTTTTGTGCGTTCATTACTGGGGGTTTTATAGCCTAATGAATGTGACTCATCTGCGTAATCGCATTGTTTTCCACTGCTCCAGATGTTCTGTGGAACACCTCTGGCTCATGAGCTCCTATTTAAACATTTCTTGTAAACACCAAAAGCTGTTTGTTTGTTTTAATGTTCCATCACATCCCATTACCCAGTGAAGGTGAAAGATTGAAATACAACGTTGTCTTGCCAAGAGATTTTTTTTCCCCCTCCTTCCTCCCTCTGCTTCCCCTGATGTATCTGTGCCTGGTGTCTAATTAGTATGCAATGGGATGCAGAGATTCCTCTGTTAAATATCTCGTTTCTTTCTGCTTGCCTTCATCTCTGTAAGGAGGCGCATGCGACGTGGAGATCCGGGGGCTGCCAGTTTCAGATGCTGAACAATTTCACCATTATTGCCTTGTGTGAGGATCCAATCTATTGTTGTATCAGGGATACAGTGCCATGGGACTCAGCTCCCTGTCTTCCAGTTATTCACATCAGGGAAAAATAAATACCAGAGGTAAACACTGCCTTGCAGCAGCACTGAACACATGCTGCAGTGACATTAGAGCTTGTCTCCAGGCTATTTTCAAAACTGCAGGGCAGCCAATCCAGCTGAATTCTGTGAGAGCTTATTTTAGCACCAAAGCAGGTGTGACTTAACACCTTGGGATGGATGTAGCAGGTTGAGTTGTGATCTGGACAGATAAAACACCAAGGAAACACAGAGCATAAGTTAAATGTAGGTAATAGGGTCCCTCTTTGGAAACAAAGAGGGTTCTTTTCATTTTACAGTGTGCCTCCACTGTATTTTCAAGGTCACATCTCTTTTAACTTCATATCTCTTAGGGATCTAGATCTGCTGCAAGTCCAGTCCTTGGAGTGGCTTGGGATCTCTGCAATATGGGCAGATATTTCTAATTTTACAGGATGTGATGCAGGACTGTAAAAGTTACATGACTTTTGCATTGTAACCATTGCAGTAGCAGGAACCTGCTGTGGTCAATAGGAACACAAAGAAATGGAGCATCAGAAGTCAGCTGGGGGGGTGTTTTCATACCTCGCCATGAAAAAAAAAGAATTTTTGAAGCAAATGTCAGGATGAAGATTGGGAGTAGAAAGAAGAGAAGTGTTCATGGGACAGCAGAACCACTTGGGAAAATGATAGGATCATTAAGGTGGAAAAGACCTCCAAGACTGCCAGATCTGATAGAGGAAAAGAGAACACCAAGTTAAGAGCCAAGAAAGCACCAGAGGAGACTCTAGGTGGGTATTTCAGTCAACCTTTCAGAAGTGAAGCTTTAAATATTTCAAAATGATTATCAACATATTAGGTCTGGGAGATTGATTCAGTCTTATGTTCTTTTGAGAAAAATTATGAAAACTAATAAAAGTCTCAAGTCTGGCAAAGCTGCACTGCTTGCTCCTGTCTTAACAGATAACGCTTAGAGGATTGTTGGAGATTAACAGCTGATGAAATGAGTCTTTGGAGCCTGTCAAACATGGAGCTCAGGAGCTGCCTGAGCTCTCTCTTGCCTGAGAGCTGCAAGGCTTCCACCAAGGAGAATGTGAATTAGAAACCTTGGGGAATTCTGGCATTCGCATTCTCTGAAAAAATTCCTTCACCCAGGGTTTTTCTCCTGGGAAGCTGAGAAACCTCAGAGAAAAGGAAAACAATTCTGATCTCATTTGCTTCTCCTGTGTTGTGCTGATGTGGAATGAGTTTGGAGATTGTTCACCCACAGGTGATTGTTCCATCTCATTCTGCTGGGAGTTGTTTTCACTCTTTGGCCAATCAGGGCCAAGCTGTGTCAGGACTCTGGAGAGAGTCAGGAGTTTTCATTATTATCTTTTGAGCATTCTGTAAGTATCATTTCTGTATCCTTTAGTATAGTTTAGATTAGTATTCGTTAATAGAATATAGTATAATAAAGTAATGAATTAGGCTTCTGAGAACATGGAGTCAGATTCATCATTCCTGCCTTGGTCAGGGCATCCCTACGAATACAATAGGGAATGCTGTACTGACAGGGGAAAAGCAGACTGACCCACTGGCAATTGCCAGCTGGGAAGGGCAGGGGACACTGGGACCTACAAAAGGACTCTGAAGGAATTGGGTGTGCAATAGGACAGCACGAAGACTGAACAGATTTATTTGCTTCTGAGAAGGAAGCTGAGAGACTGTTCTGAGGGAATTACAGGAGTTGTGCTCCTGCCTGGGAAGGTGGCTTCTGCAGCCAGAATATCCACAGCACCAGAGATCTTCAGCAGCTGCTTTGTTAATGACACAGAAACAGAAATATTTATGCTACAAGGGTTTGGTTTGTTTCTCTTACCCACAGATTAAAACAGTGGGTGACGCACAAAAATGAAGATAAATCTGCTTCAAGTGAGATGCTTTATGCTGAAGCAAAATGGAACACTATTTGAATTCTACCCTTCCAGATTTAGGGTTGGGTGGGTTTTTTCCCTTTTTAAGAGATGTAAAGGAAATTATTCCAAAAGAAATCTTAAAAAAACCCCACATAATCTGTGGTTATTCAGCATACTAGTTTTGATCAATGCCAAGAACTTTCTTCCAGTTTTGATATTTTAAGCATTACAGATCTGCATAAAATATTTTTAATGGAATCACTTCAACCTCCAAAAAAAAATTGAAACATTCTGTTCTGATAAAGTTGAACCTTATTGGGAACATATCAGTTCTATTTCTTATGGAAAAAAAAAAAAGAATCACTTAAATTGACATGTTCCTCAGGATAGGTTGATTTCAGTAAAATGCCTTTTTTTTGTCAGGAAAAAAATTCCAGCAGAGCATTTTTCAACCTATTCCTGTTCTGACTTACTGCACGTATATTCATTGTCATAAAAGATTTATATGTGGTAACATTTTAATAATTTCTTCTAATTTCAACCAACCTTCCTGAGATACTTCAGATATTTAATGAATGCAGCCCGATAATTTTCCACCCATTTCTCTTAAAAGTTTTCATCAAGTAAACCCAGTTTCCCCATCCACTCCTTGGTTTTATGCTGTGTTCATGGAGGTCAAACCTTAGTGGTATCCAAAGCAGTATTTTTATTATTTACAGAACTCTGTTACCAAGACTTGGATGAAATCGGGCCATATTTTGCTTTTTCTTTAAAAGAAATCCAGCAAATCCAAAAGACCAGAGGAGAGAAGCGTTGCCATTACCTCTGTACACGTGGGAGTCTGAGACAAAGGGTGGAGATGAGCTCACCTAATTTTATCCCCTGAAAGGTATCTGGGCCAACGCTGTCACGCAGATTCCTGAGAGGCCCAGGAACACCTCCAGAGTGTGAATCACTCCATGGATCACAGGAAGAGGTGGTGCTCTCTTTGGAGATCTCTCTTGCACTCCACTGACTGGAGCAGCAGCACAGGCAACTGATTCTAAAAATTTTGCGTAGCTCATGTCAGACAAAAATGGATCTTGGCTTTTGTGATAAGCCTAAGGCTTCCCAGAATATCTGAGGCAGAGTCAGAAACCAAATGTATATCTGCTGAATTCAAGGCTCATGCTTTAATCATAAGATGGAACTTCCTTTCATAATCTTGACTCTATCTTATTTCAATAATTCAGCATATTTCCTTCAAAGAACAGGAGTTGGACATCTGCAGAATGCCGAAAAGCAATTATTTAGTTGGGCAGACGAATCATGCTAAACACTTCTGCACTCCAGAATTCTGAAACCATGTGAACTTTTGCAAATGCTCCTGAGAGATGCCACAGGGAAGATTTCCTTTTCAGAGAAACGATCTGAGAGTGGAAAGCATTTCACACAAGAGGAAGCAACATATGCCGCTACAACCAAGGAATAAATAGGAAAAATAACAGGGGAATAACAAGTTTTTCTTTTTCTGGCAAGACTGTTATTGCCTGAACACAGGAAACACAAGCCATGAGGTGCATCACCAATAAACCTCTTGTTGTGACAGATTTTCTGACTGGAAAAATCGCTTTCATCCTATCTACTTCCTGCATGAGTTTACGTGAGGCCCCCACAAGCCTGTCCCTACAAGTGCATGGAAATAGATGATGAGAAACATCTCCATCATCCATCCTCTTTTACTGGGAAAAACCCCAGATATTCTTGGTGGGCTTTGTTTCAGACTACCCAGAACCTACCCCTGTGCACAGGGAAGGTTTCCCCACCAGGTCTGGAATGTGTTCACTGCTGGGAGGAGGCTGAGAGCTGCCTGGCAGGAGCACATCATAAGCAAGGAGTTCTGGACAGGATAAGAGAGAAATATGAAATATCTACAAGAGGATTGTGCTGGCTGTTTGCTAAGGAGAATCGTGGGATTGCTCCTGGGGGACCTTGGACAGCCCTTCCTTCCCTGCATGTTCTGTGTATTCAAACACCATCTCAGGGGTGTTTTTATTACACACACACAACATGAGGGCTGCCCATGGTAGAAAAGAATTTTCAGCCTTGCAAGACAGGACAAAGACAGAAGGAGAACAGAGGGGAGGAAGGGTTCACCTGAGTGCCAGGGAGATGAATTGCATGTCTTAACTCCAGGCTGTTGTGCCTTTCACCCAGCTGAGAGAAAACCACAATCCCTGTCCGAGCCAGGCTCCGGCACTAAGTTCAGTGCCCATCGCTGAGTTATGATTTTCCAGCACTGTTCACCTTGATTGTCTCTTGCTATAATTTTCATTCCTATCTCTCAGCTGGTGCCTTGCTTACATGATAGGTGAAAATATTAAATTAGATCCCTTTACTGGAAATTATAGGCCATTAAACCATTGTCATAGCTACTGAGAGACCTTCCAGCCTCCTGGTAGGCTTTGTTTTAGAAACATCTGACAAATCCTGTGGGACCCTTACGGGGAGTTCAAAGCCAAGGCATCATAAGCTTGTGCAATTACAGATTAAGTGGTTTAATATTGCAGAGAGCAGAGCAGGGGAAAGGACAACGTGTTGGATATCCCTGGCCTTCCCCTGATTGTGCTTGGCCGGGCTTTGTGTTTGAGCCATTGTCCTTTGCCTTTTACATCCATCTGCAATATTAAAACACTTAATATGGGCAGTAATTATTGGAGCTGATGATGCTTTTTCTTTGAACTCCTTGCTGGAGTGCCAAAGGATTTGTTAGATATTGCAATGATATGCAGTGGTTGGAGGGACATTACTTTCCTCCCCTATGGAGCACCCGCAAGACAGAACATAATTGGACTACAAACTTTGAACTTGCTGAAGTTTTTCATCTCACTTTTGGTGTGCACAATTGGACATTAGATACATCTCTGGATCACATTTTTCCCATGATAGCTGAGAGCAACAATAACATTAATTCTTGGCTACCAAAGGATATTTTTTACATATTGGCCTCAAAGATGTCACAAAGAGTTAGGGGTGGTATCATTTTGTAGGGGTTGATCTAAAGTTTTAAAGTAGGGGTAATTTTGTTGGAAAAACCTGGGCTAAAAATGGCAGCAAAGTTGCACTGAATTGGGTGAATAGTTCTGCGGAAAAAATAAAAAGGAAAAGAGGTGGACAGAAATGAAAGTTCTGAAAGAAAGAAAAATCATTCTTTGAGGCACACTTAGCTCAGTGGTCTGAAATGTTTCTTTTTTGGGAAGGTTCACCAGCAGGCTGAGCAAAAGACAAGAAAAATATGCCTTTCAAGAATTAAGTGCAAAAGTTAATCTAAATTTAAATGAAATTATTTCATAAACATATTTCTCACTCTATAGATTCCCCTCACTTACTTTTTCCTTTCATCAAATACCTTTAAAAGAAGAAAAAAATTCCAACGCAAATAAAAAGCAAGTGAACAAACAAACAAACTGACCAGCCTACCAAACTCCAAAAAACTTTGACAATAGCAACTATTCTTGTGGGAAAGTCTCTCACATACCTTTGGATAACTTTCAGCTGCAAAAAGGGGTGTTCCAGCTGCACTCAGGGTGCCACTGGGCTTCATATTAAATAAACATGATTTCCTTATCCATTTGAGAGAAAATACCAGATGTTTTCTGAAGGAATTAAATTGAAAAAATGGTCTTATTAATTTATCTTGAGACAAGAAAAGTTTGTGGTTCATGCCACACACATTAGTGATTGAAGTGGGAAATTAATTGGTAAAAGTTTATGTAATTTAAGAAAATTGCCCCCAAAGTGGGAGTTGTCTGAGAACTTCACTTTTGATCTATGTGAATAAAAACTAAAAATCCATGAAGCCATTCTTGTTAATTTATGCTATGTGCTGTGTTGATAGTTGCAGTAAATCTTTACTCAAAAGATCAATGCATAGATAGATAAAGCAGAAAAATAAATAAGAATGGAAGAAATATTGTTAAGCAACAAGAACGGCTTTAAAGTGAGTCCTGGGCTCATCAGTTTTGTCTGCTTATGGTTTCTGCTTATGAGAAACACTGGATTAAATCTCTTTCATGCCACGCACTGCTCTGACAGATCTCTGGACATGAGAGGAGAAAGTGAAGAGCAGAAAGTGAAGAGAGGAAAGTGCAGAGCAGAAAGGGAAGAGAAGAAAGTGAAGAAAGTGAAGAGCAGAAAATGAAGAGCAGAAAATGAAAAGCAGAAAGTGAAGAGAAGAAAGAGAAGAGCAGGAAGTGAAGAGCAGAAAATGAAGTGCAGGAGGTGAAGAGCAGGAAGTGAAGAGCGGGAAGTGAAGAGCAGAAAATGAAGAGCAGGAAGTGAAGAGCAGGAAGTGAAAAGCAGAAAATGAAGAGCAGAAAATGAAGAGCAGGAAGTGAAGAGCAGAAAATGAAGAGCAGAAAGTGAAGAGAAGAAAGAGAAGAGCAGGAAGTGAAGAGCAGAAAATGAAAAGCAGAAAGTGAAGAGAAGAAAGAGAAGAGCAGGAAGTGAAGAGCAGTAAGTGAAGAGCAGAAAATGAAGCGCAGGAAGTGAAGAGCAGGAAGTGAAGTGCAGAAAATGAAGAGAAGAAAGGGAAGAGCAGGAAGTGAAGAGCAGAAAATGAAGCGCAGGAAGTGAAGAGCAGAAAATGAAGAGCAGGAAGTGAAGAGCAGGAAGTGAAGCGCAGAAAATGAAGAGAAGAAAGGGAAGAGCAGGAAGTGAAGAGCAGAAAATGAAGCGCAGGAAGTGAAGAAAGGGAAGAGCAGGAAGTGAAGAGCAGGAAGTGAAGAAAGGGAAGAGCAGGAAGTGAAGAGCAGAAAATGAAGAGAAGAAAGTGAAGAGCAGGAAGTGAAGAGCAGGAAGTGAAGAGCAGAAAATGAAGCGCAGGAAGTGTCCACAAGGGCTGGGGCAAGAGCAGAGTTGAAGGTCTGGGTGCCTCCCTGACCTCTGCAAACACATGCAGGGTTGGATGCAGCCTCCTTCCACACCCCCTGTGGAAGCCCAGCACGTTCAGCTTTGCAGGGTCATTCCAGTAGCCAGTGTCAGGCTATTCTTATGCAATGAAAAGACTCTTGTTAATTACTGTGACTTCTTTACAATCACAAGATGTACACTTTTGAACCCCAAAGGATCCTCTCCAGAGAATAACCTTTATTTGCTTGATTGCTTCTTTTCAGTTAATTCTGCCTAATTACTATTTTCTTCCTATTAGATCCTAATTATATACAGTATTTTCATTATAAAGTGTAATGTTTCCCAGAGAACTCTGTCAATTACACAGACAATATTACCCAAGGTCTCATTTACTTCATTAAAGCAGAGGATAGACTCTGTCCTGATTAAAACTGCAGTTGGAGGTATGGATGTGCTGATGTCCTACTCTTATGGCATAGCTATGAGAACTGATCAGATGATGATCACAAAAAGTCTGATTCATATTTTAAATGGGTAAAGATGCCCTTCTCTGACTGCTGATAGTTTTAAAATCCATTTATTTTATCTGTCTTTACAGGGAAGTCAATTGGTGTGCCACCAAAAATGCAAGGATTGCATTATTAAATAAATTATCATTGTGTAAAGCCTGAATAAATACTGTGTAAAGAGAGATTAAAATATTTGAATCTTGTTAGAACTACAGTGTGAGTGAGTGCATAGCAACACAGTGGCAAGGATTGAGAAGAATAGAGAAGATCTAGCAGATATTTTGTCTTGGAGAAGAACACCTGTCTTTGTCTTGAATGGGGGTAGAAAGAGGATTGATAGGAAGGGAAATACATTGGAATGTAACTTGTAGTGAGGGTGTGGAAGTTATTGCTACAGGATCCTAAGCCCAAGCTCACAGGGGAATGAAGACTTTCCATTTCCAAGCACAGCAACTGCCTTGTTCAAGTCAGTGAAAATAACCAGCAACAGAATAATTTGAGAGTGTTGATGCTCTGCTGTGTGACACCAGGATGTTCAGTTTCCTTGGAGCCCAAATCTTACCCTCCACCTGCAAAACAAGGGTATGCTTTCCCTGACAGGCTGTTCTTGGTCTCG
Source organism: Molothrus aeneus (assembly GCF_037042795.1). Lineage (NCBI taxonomy): Eukaryota > Metazoa > Chordata > Aves > Passeriformes > Icteridae > Molothrus > Molothrus aeneus. The sequence goes on along the minus strand of NC_089664.1, from coordinate 4,903,066 downwards.
AATCCAGCACATGAAGGACTCAAAATTCACAGACCCTGCTCAGCCCCTCACAGGATGAAGGAGCCAACCAGAGTAAATGAAAAATGTCATTCTCATGCAAAGGCAGCAGGTAATAACATCACCTCGTAATTCAGGACTCTGTGCAACTCCAGACTAACTCAGTGTATAATCATATAAGCACCCAGCACACACTCAGCACTTCATAAATAATAAATAATACTATTAATAATACAACTTATGGCATTGTAGCTTTCAAAAATGACTAGATTTTCAGGAAGTGTCCCAGAGCCAAATGGGATACCCAACATGCCCTGTATTTCCCAGAGATTTACAAGCCTTTCAGGAGGAGTATCCAGAAATCCTACTTCAATCCCAGCATGTGACCATGAAGCAATTGGCATCTCAGGTGCCCCTGATGTGACATGCAGGGGGCATTATTGAAGGATTTCTGGGTTGCAGACCTCCAGGGAGCATGGACAGAAGAGATCTCACGGGGTTGCCTGTTCTGCTCCCCAGCCTGGTGCTGGCTCAGCTCAATTTTTGCCATTCCAGACCTTGGTTTGGTCTTGTTCCCAAAGCTGTGGTGGGGACCAACACCATCCTCAGTCAATGTGTTCCAGTGCTTCATTTCCTGGAATGAGAAAATCTTTTTCCTAAAACCTGATGTAAACACCTCTGCTGCAGTTCAGGTCCAGTGTTTATTGCCCTGCATCCTTCTTTTTGAACCTTTTACTCTTTGGAAGAGGCCACCTCCCAGTACCTTCTTTAGCTTTTCTGCTTAAGCACCCCCAAGTCCTCCTGTCTTTCCCTCTATTTTGATCATTCTCACTGTTCTGGATTCTCTCCACCTTTCCCTGATGCTGTGCCAAACCTGAATGTTGTGGCCCAGCTCAGATTTCACCAATCCTCAATCAAATGAAACAACTCATTTGTCAATCAGGTTTCTCCCTGATTTATGTGCTCCTGTATATTCTCTGCCCTTTGGTGTGGGACTGTACATTAATGTATGTTATAGATCCTTTTTGCTTTCTAAGCACTTGACATTTTTCCCCTAGTTTTCCCTGTTTTGAGATGTAAAATCATATTTTGCTTGAAGATAATTTGGTTAGCTGACAAATACAGACACGACTTTTTCAATATTAAGTAAACAAAAAGTGTTGCTGTGGCAATAAAGAGATCTTTAGCAAGTGAGCAAGAACTAGAAGGACCCACATATTTCAGCCTCTGGAACATGAAAATGCAAAGAAAAAATGAGGCAAAAATAAGTGGAATTTGGGGGAAAATGGTATTTTGCGTAAGGACTTCTTTTCTGTGCAGATTTAATTGGGTGTTATTATTCCAGATTGGTTTATTGACAGAAGTTTGATGCAGTTAGATATTATCTCATTGCTATTCAAAATCCTAAATCCACCAGGATCTTTGATTATCCTGGCCCTTTTCCTCACATTAGTGAGCTCCTCTCTAGATGACAACAGGGCACTGAGTGTCGTGCAATGAAATACATCCCAGTGCTCTGAATTCTGAGTTTTCATCCAGTCCAAAGAGAAATGGAAACGCTTCACAGGAGCTGCCATATGGCTGGGATAAGGGATGAGATCAGCAAAGGGCCTGATCCATGGATCAGGGATTTCTGCATCCTCTGAGCTGGGTGGGCACTGGTAGGAACCATTTCTAGGCTTTTTTTTTTTTGGGCATGACTCAAAGAAGACTTGCTGGATCCCGTAGCCCTCCCCTATTATTGCAGTTATTCCTTTGTAGCCAGGTGTGAAGCAGAAGCTTTGGGATACCTCTCCAGCAAGGAGAGAAGCCCAGAACAGAGCATGTCCCTGGGGTGGGGATTTGGGGATTTGGAGGTGACAGGGCACAGATCCTGCAGTGGCTGCCTGCTCAGGGCTGGCCTGGAGCCAGGCAGGAATGAGCCCCTGCCTTTGCCACAGCTCATTGCCCAGGTTTATGGAGGCTTTATGGGCCATGGCAGCCATCTGACCTGGATCTTAAATGTGGAACAACATGGGGCACTCTCATGGCTTTATGGCCACGCTCAGCTAGGAGAAGTTAGGGCCCTTGCCAAAGCAGTGTGAGAGCCCAGAGAAACTGGGGGATAAACACACAGGATCCCCCAGCACCAGGAAAAACTGTTGGACTTCCAATAGGCACAAATCATACCCACATAATTCCTCCTTCTTAAATACTTTCTCCTGCTCCTTAAATAAATATCAGGCATCCCTGAAGTTCAGGATCTACTTTTCTTTCATCACTCCCACCATTCTTCAGTCTGAGATGCAAAACCTTTCGTTGAGAACTTTTCTCTGCTGCCTCATGTTTGAGCTCAGAAATGAGCATGATTGGTCTCCCATGTCTTTGGTGAATGTTCTGCTGGTGGAAAATGGACATATCCAGGAGCATACGGGCAGCCAGATGGAGGGATGTAAACACAGAGAAAAAACTGGATGAAAAATAAGGCTGAAAGATTGTGTGGATGGACAGACAGTGATTCACTATGGACAGATGGAAATGGAAGCTCTTTGGAAAACAGGGTTTCTGTTCAACTGTGGCACATTGGGATTTGTTTCCATCCAGAATGGGAAAAAGAAGTCATTATGTTGGCATTTTTTAACCAAATGGAGATGTGGCCTTCCTCCCCAATGGAAAATGCCTTCCCCCTCCATCCTACACAGTTGTCTCAGAAAGAAGGACGTAATCCACTACTTTCAAAACTTCTCAATGCGTTTGTTATTTTAGAAATGTTAGATAAAAGCATGACATAATTGATATTAGAATCATGGAATGGTTTGAGTTGGGAGGGACCTTAAAGGTCATCCAGTTACTGCTGTGGGCAGGAAGCTCATAGTCTCTGTGCTATAAATATGACAAGAAAGAAAAGGCTGAAACTAAGTGGCCACACATTGGGGAGCAATGACAAACATGCATTCTGTTAAAAAAAACCAAAAACACATTTCCATGGAATTCTAAAAATTTAAGTGACATGTCTTTAATTTCCAATCATTGCATCCTTGAAATCAAGAAACAGCCCGAAAAGAGCCAGTCAAGAGTGGGGTAGGGCTTGAAAAGGGACAGGGGGTGAAATGATGGGAAGGTGCCCAAGATGTGCTGCTGAAGGCCCACAGTTTGTCCCTTTGCAGTTGGTGGCAGCTCTTCTGAGGCTCAGTAGGACCAGCTGGGAGTTCCCCAAGCTGGCAGTGGCTAATGGGAAACCAGAACCATATCAGGCTGTCACAGCATGGGGACAGAAGATTTCAGACCAGATATGACACACATTTAATGCAAATTTTCCCAGATGATGTTCCTGAAAATCCCTGTGGTCCAATTTAAAGATTTGCAGAGAGGCCAAGGCAGGCTTCATGAGCCAGAGGTTCTTTAACTTGACTTTTCCTTTCAGTGGGAACATCCTTTGTTTCCACCACAACATGCCCATGCTGTACAAACGGCTGCTCTGCATGCAGGAGTCCTGATAGCAAAAGTTCTGCTCCCAGCTGCCAAATTGTTAAATGATCAATGAATAATAAATCACCTCCTGAACTGTGCCCATGTTCTGCTGTTTGCAGGGGATGCTGTGCACTCCAACCTTGGGATGCAGCACTTTTTTACTGGAAAAGATAAAAAACAAAAAGAGGGCTGAGCCCCAGCCTGCCAAGAAAGCAGCAAAATGACACATCCCTGGTATAGGGCTGTTGCTGTGGATCCTTTCTGCAGCAAATCTGGGTATCTCCTTTTCAAAACAAATCTGTCTGGGGACATAGCCAGCTGTTTGGCATGAGAAAAAGGCAATTCCAAGGAAGGGGTGTCTCAGAGGAGATTGCTGGGGAAGGTCCCCAGAGTGTGTGTGACCCCAACAATCCAGGTCCAGATCTGCTGGGATCTCTCCTACAATTTGCTCATTTCTGCAGGAGTTACACTCATTTTTCATCCTCTGCCCTTCTTAGTTTGGTCTAGAAAGAAAAAACTCAGCCTTTTTCTGAGCCATCAAGGCTTTAACCCTTGCATGGACACCCAGGAGATGTGAGGAGGCAGCCATGGCCCCATGCACAAGGGGGAGATCATGGAATCCCCTCCCAGCCCAGCTTTCCTTTTGCAGCAGTGACACCAGTGCTCCATGCATCTCTTACACTTCCATTCCCTGCCCTGTTTTTCCAGATCCCTTGCAGGAGGCAGCTCGCTGGTGTGATTGCCCAAGGAGGAGGGCAGACGAGCAAGAAATCAGTGTCTTGACACCGACTTTTGGTGCAGCTCCCTCTCCCCTCCTGAGAGGAGCCTCTGAATAATCTGGCTGTGTCGCTGGGCCTGTTGCATATTCTAATTCCCCCTCGCTCCCTGATTTAGTGCCACTTGTTAATGCTTTTGATGTCAGCCTGAGCGAGATAGAAAGCTTTAAAAATTCATAGCTGACCTTTCCCTGACACGTTCGGTTTCCGATAGGCGAGCCCCGCGTGGCAGGGCCAGGGGAAGGGAGGGCACTTTTTAAGCCTGAATTGCCTTTTTCCCAAAACAAGAGAAAACATTTGGGGTGTGTGTGTGGGGGGGGGTGATTTTGTGTCTCAGTTCTGCACAGGGGAAGAAAGGGAGATGGGAATGAAAATTAAACCGAGGGAGAGAGGCCTCAAAAGCAAAGGATGGGCTTATGAAAAATATATACCCTCACCAAAGGAAGATGGAATACAAATTGGGTCCCTTTTAAAAATATGTCTTTAAAACAGATGTTTTAAAGGCTGGGAAGGGGGGATAAGGGGAAAAGGAGAGGGGAGGAGAGGGAGGGGGAGAAAATGTCTCTTAAATGCGTTCAGAACATTTCTGCAGCCTGCAAAGCTGGGATTGTTTATTAGAAGATAAGATAGTGAAAAATGTATTTTGCAGAAAGAAAATAGTAAAGCTGGTTTCCCAGCAGATAAGAAGCCAAATTTCTATTTTATGCTCAATTGAATGATTCAGTTACATTATCTGGAAGGCAGCAGTGAAATAACACCCTTTGGAAATGAGAGGGGGAGAACGTGTGGTTCAGAGGAGGCCCAGCACCCAGAGACCAGGACACACGACCCTGGGACATGGTGGCAGTGCAGGCATCCCTCCATCCCACTCCTGGTGTGGCTGTGGATGGTGAGATCTGGGTGCCAAGCATCCTCTGCAGCCTGCACAGCATTCCCAAACTGGAATCGTGCAGAATCGGTGCTGGTGCCTCCATGCTGGTGAGGCCTTGGAGTGGCTACCTGGAACAGAGGCTAGACAAAATGAAGAGAATAAAAGTGGGCATTTATTAAAGGCTTCAATAGATACATCTTGGGCAGTCAGAGCCTCCAGAGGCTGCACCCAGGCTGGACAATGGTCACAAGTTTGTCATACAGATATAAGTTTGGTCTATTTGCATATCAGGGGTTAATTCTTCAATTACAGCTGCAGGTAATGGAGTCATACACACCCAATATACCCCCAATTCACTTTTGTTTATACTTTTCTAGGCCTGGGGCTGATACAACATAGGGTGTCCTTGGATCTCAGGCCCAGAGGAATTGTTTTGTCTGACCAAAATGTGAAGACAGAAGCTAACACTTTATATGCTATGCACTAGCACAGCACAGGATTTCAAAAATATAAAAGCTAAAATCTTAAAGCATCACTGTGCAGGGGCACTGAACACTGATGCTGTCCAAGCAGTGCTCCTTGTTTTGGGATAATTCCCTGCCTCCTGTCACGTTGTGGTGAGCAGAGAGGGGATCCAGGTGCAGAGGGCAGGGCTGAGGTGACAGCAGCACTGGGCTGTTCCTCCCTGTCACCTTTGCATGTCTCAGGTCTGATGTCTGCAGAGGCAGCTGCTGTCTGTGAGAAAACTGATGTGACACATGCCAGGACATGTGTTTTTTGCAATTTTACAACAAGTCTGGCAGTTTGGGGTTTTCCTTAGAGCTGCAGCTTCAGGAAAAAGGAAAGAGGGGGAAAAATTGTAAAAGCAAACAGAATTTACTCAGCCTTTTAGGTGGGTGCTTAATAGCCTGGTTATACAAAATGAGTACCCTGTACAGTCTCAAAATCCAGGGGAAAAAAAATTATTTTAAAACAAAAACTCTATGAAGTAACCACAAAACCCATTCCCACGACTATTTATCCTGGAATTCTTGGATGATAAATTCTCCATTTTTCACTGCTGAAGGTTGGCAATATTGTTTGCTGTGTTGCTTAGAAGCCTTGATTCTTTTTTTCCTTTTTCTTTCCCTTAATATAAATGTCATTTCTCCCTAAACCTTATGGCTCCCTCTGCAAATGAAGAAACAAATGAAGCATGTGGCACATTAGTGCCAATCTTTTCCTTGCACTGAAGGATCTGGCTCACAACTATGGTTATTGTGTCCTTGATAAGTCCATTTTTTATTTACTGAGCCATTTAATTTGTGGGTCATTATTTGTGTGGGCCTTTCCACGTTGATCATCCACTGAGAAATCCACTGGTAAAGGACACAGCGGCTTTGGGCAGTTTTTATGGGTCTCTGCCATGGGCAGTTTTGGCCACTGAGAAAAGCTACACAAGACATTTCATTGATAATATAGGTTTTATAATTTATACATACACATATATATATATAATATTTTATATAATTTAATATTTCAGATAATATAGGTTTTATAATTTATAAAACCTGTATTATCAAAATAGGGTTTTGATAATATAGAAATATTAAAATATAAAAAATATAAAACCTATATTATCAAAATTCAGGTTTTAATTGCAAAGTTTTTTGCAATTGATAATATAGGTTTTATAATTTATAAAAACATACATACATATAGATAAAATATATTTTTATATAATTTAATATTTCTGATAATATAGGTTTTATAATTTATAAACCTGTATTATCAAAATAGGGTTTTGATAATACAGAAATATTAAAATATAAAAAATATAAAACCTATATTATCAAAATTCAGGTTTTAATTGCAAAGTTAAAGGAATTTAAAATCAAGCTCCTGTGCTAGGATTTGTGGAAGGGAGTGATTTTCTGCAGGGGACCCAGGTGTGGTGATGGCCATGTCCAGCTGTGGACAGGGAGGCAGGTGGCTCCAAGCTGCTCCTTTTCCACCTGAGGTCATTTTTAGTGGATGTTCAGATGACTCCTGCTTGCATTTCAGTCCCAGCAGGCAGATATTTCACAATAATTGGCTTAAACTGACCATGGATAATGGCAAGATTTGGAAAGACAAGAACTGAATTCCATTTGGGAAAAGGAGTATTTATGAGCAGAAAGTCTGTATCTTTGCAGAGGCACAATCCACCAGAAATAAGATGGTGATTTAAAGAATGAATGAGAGAAAATATTCCTTTTTGACCACCCCAGGTCTGGATACCTCTTGAGGGACTGCATCTGATGAACTGTATAAAATTATGGCTTATTATATGATTTTATGTCCTGAGGAAGCCGAATTGCTGCCACAGCAGGTAGACGTTGATTAGACACAAGGAAAAGAAAATCTTTGCTCCAGCTTTAACTTCTGAGAGAGCACAAAAGTCAGAGAGGAAAATCTTCAAGTCCACAGAATCACTCAGGGGGGACCAGAACCCAATTTCTATTCTCCAAATCACACTTGCTAAAACTTCCTTGTCATTTCCAGCACTGAGTTTCCTTTCAACAACACTCCTATGTATCAGTTTGATCCATGATTTTGACAACACTGTGTCAAAACAAGTCCTCCTGAAAAGGTCTGAGGGAATTTTTTGCTTCTGCTTTTGGGATCTATTTCAATAGCGCCGAACTTTCCATTTCCACGTTGTAGTTTTTCATTACACTGTAACATACACTGGTGAGCTGATAAAGTCCTGAGGAGACATTCAAGACATTTTAATCTTGCTTAATGGTTTAATCTTTTTCCATGTGAAACTCTGGAAGGTTGGTTTTTATTTTTTTTGTGTTAAAAGTTTAAAATATTTTGACTTCCAGCCCAACAGGAAGGCTGAGTGGTGCCAAGCTACTCTGCTTTCCTGAGCCAATTTTCCTTTTTAGGGGCTTATGTTGATAATAAAGGTACCTGACAGGGTTTTCTGTCACTGTCATTACTTTCCTATCACTATTCAAAAGCTAGAAATAAATATTTACCTTTTCTTCTCCCAAATCTAGTGATGAAATTTTAAGCCTTGACTGCTTGCTGACAGAATTTTCAGCAGGAATTCCAAAGCAGGAGAGTATTTAGGGAAAGGAGATCTCCTAAGGGGAGGAGAGGTGGAGAATGAGGGAGATTATTCCTAGCTCACTATGAATGAGACAGAGCTGCAGTGCCCAACCACTCAATAATTGTGGAACTGCTGGCCCTGCTCTGCTTCTGGAAAGCAGAAGAGACACTGAGGTGGCCAGGAGAGCAGAGGGTGTGTCTTTTAGATCACACTGCCTTCACAGCACACCTCTGCAAAGGATTTTCTTACTACAGTAAGCTTTTCCCTTTTTCCTCCTCTCCTCTCCTCTCCTCTCCTCTCCTCTCCTCTCCTCTCCTCTCCTCTCCTCTCCTCTCCTCTCCTCTCCTCTCCTCTCCTCTCCTCTCCTCTCCTCTCCTCTCCTCTCCTCTCCTCTCCTCTCCTCTCCTCTCCTCTCCTCTCCTCTCCTCTCCTCTCCTCTCCTCTCCTCTCCTCTCCTCTCCTCTCCTCTCCTCTCCTCTCCTCTCCTCTCCTCCCTTCTCCTTCTCCTTCTCCTTCTCCTTCTCCTTCTCCTTCTCCCGACTCCTCTCTACTATTACCTTTTGGGGTCACAAATAAAATATTGATTTGCTCAAACCTCTGCATTATATGAGCCAAAGAAGAGAGAAAAAAAATGTAGCTTGGCTTGAAACTGGGAAACAAACTCCTCCAACCAAGCAGGCACAGTAGGAATTAATGAAAGGTTGAGAATAAAGTAGTTTTTCTTAGCATTTGGTATTGTTTTGTTAATCAGTAAAAGAAATGTCATTTTTCCAGGCCTGTGGGGACTAAAGTAGGAGCCCAGGAGATGATTACATTGGACATGAGTTAAAGTATCTTTCCAAGAGATAAAAAATGTCTGGCTGAGTAATAACTATGAGACAGCAACAAAAAAAAGAAGAGGGAGGGGAGGGAAAAGAGAAGCTGAAATGCAGTTGGAGTCACAGATGTCTGCGGTGGAGCTTTTTAAGATGCACACAACTCTCCCCCAGCTCACCCAGAACCATCTCTGCACTGTCTGGTGCTTTCCTGGCTTTGTGAAAATACTACCACGGAAGCAGCAGAGTTTATTTATGGAGAGAGCACAAGAAAACAAATGTTTCATTCCCTGAACTCTAACCCCTCCTGATATTAATGTGTGTGATAAATTCGTTGGCTAAAGGCAGGAGATAAACGAAGTGCATTTAGCCACCAAATTGCATTCCTTGCTATCCCTCAGGCAGAGCAGACAGGGAAGGGCTGGCCACTGCTTTTTCCTGCACCTTGCACATTAGGCACAATCCCAGTGAGTAATAATCCCAGCTAGCAGGTATTTTATCCCCACAATACCCAAAAGAATGGAGCCTGAGCTGCCTCCAGGAAAGGAGCCTGGAGCTGGGCTTTTCCTGTGCAGGCTGCTCAGAATCACACAGGATCACAGAATAATGAGGTTTGAGGAGTCCAACCTATGCCCTAACACCTCAACTAGCCCACAGCACCAAGTGCCATGTCCAGTCTGTTTTTAAATACATCCAGAGATGGTGATTCTACCACCTCCCTGGGAAGAGCATTCCAGTACTTTATTAATCATTTGCTGAACATTTTTTTTTCCTAATATCCAACCTGTACCTTCCCTGACGTGTCCTCTGGTTCTGTCAGTGCTGCCCAGTGGAAGAGACCAACCCCACCTGTCTGCAGCCTCCCTTCAGGAGGGTGTAGAGAGCAATAAGGTCACCTCTAAGCCTCCTCTTCTCCAGGCTAAACAGCCCCAGCTCCTTCAAATATTCCTCATAGGGTTTGTGTTCCAGGCCCCTCACAGCCTTGTGTTTGAGCATCTCAGCATCCTTCCCAAACTGAGGGCCCAGAACTGGACACAGCACTCAAGGTGCGGCCTCACCAGTGCCGAGCACAGGGGCAGAGTGACCTCCCTGCTCCTGCTGGCCACACCATTCCTGACCCAGGCCAGGAGCCATTGGCCTTCGTGGCCAATTGCTGGCTCCTCACCCTGCAGCCCCTCCAAAGGCTGCTCCTGCCTGGAGGAGATTCCAGGCTCACAGTGCAACGAGTGGAGCAGCATTTCAGAGGTGATTTATTCCACTGACGTTGTAGCATTTTGACAGCATTATTTGCTGATTTTCTCCTCCCTCTTCCTCCCTTGCATACCCTGTTTATAAAACTGCTGAAACAATTTGTAAATAAGTTTAATAGATCAGATGCACGACACTTTGCAAACAAATTATTACACGAGTAATCCCCGTGCCTCTAAGCCAGGAAGTCAGCAAGAACTAGAAGAGAAGAGATTTCCTATTCTCTTGCATATTGCAGTGCCTGGTGGGAAGGCATGAGCTGCTTTCCTGGAAGTTTGATGCTTCCAATGTGCAGATGAAAGTCACAGAAGTTGTTTTGGGTTATTCTAAAAATTGCACAACTTTGTAGAAAGTTGATACAACATACTGTAATTTATTTGTTTTAAACTTTGGGGTTTTTTTTAACACAAAAATTTTAATCCATTGCCGCCACTGATGCAGGAACAAATGTGCCTTCCCAAAAAATTCAGAGAGAATTGTCTTATTATACATTTTGTCTCATTATTTACAGCTGTCTGACAGTGATAAATTAATGGGCTCATTTAGGACAAGGCAGTAGTGACTTTTCCTCCTGCTGTGGATGTCACTCCCCTAGGATGGAATTTGTGCTGCACAACAGCCACACCTTCAGTGTGGGCACTGCTCTGGGCCTGTTGGAGGGCTGGGCTGAGCTCAGCTCCTGCCCACAGCCACTCTGCCAGGAGCAAGGCACTCCTGCTGGTTGGTGGCCATGGGGCTGGCAGCTGTTTGTGCCTCTCAGCCGATCACAAAGGGCTGTACAAAGGCACAGACTCCTCACTCAGCCCCTCCGTGGGCTTTGTCCCTCTGGATGTGCTCACACCACGTCCCAGGGATGTATTGGGATGGGGAGAATCCTCCGTGCTGTGGCTTCCATGTGGTGGGAGAAGACAAACTCAGATTTTCTTGTGCGTTTTCTGTGAGTTCTTCCTCCCTCAGGGATGTTTTTCTGTCCACACTCAGTCACAGTGAGAGGGAAGAGGAAGGCAGGTGTAGATAGCCCCAGCTCCCATGGCCAGCCTGTCCCCTGAACTCAGACCAAACCCCTGGAGCTGAGCTCCTGCACAGACATTCCTTCTCCCACAAACAAGACCATCCATCGACTCCTAATTGTATTTTATTTCCTTCAGCTGACTTGGCACTGAAATGGAGTTTAATGAGTGAAGATCTAACTGTCTCAGACTGACAACTTTAGTGGTGTTAATGCATCCTGTGCAACTTATGCATAAAATAGACAACTTCTCAAGGTCACTGGATATTTGCTTTGGTGCAGCAACAACAGTATCAATCTTCCTCCTAAACCCAGCAGATCAGATAAAGCCAAGGAAGTATTTAGACCCTAACTTAGAAACACAAAAAGGACATGTTCTCTCCAGGTACTCAAATGATTCTTTTAAATTAGCAGGTGATTTAGTGACATTAACCTTGAAAGGCCCCAAATCTATCCAGCAAATCTAAAAGGAATGGAACCGATTTCTCTGGATTGGTGAGGTATAAAATTACATCGTCAGTGTATAATAGCTGAAAGTCTCTTATTGATGATTAACCACATTTATTAACAGCAGGCTATAATCCCAAGATGTTATTTGTACAATGACTGAGATGTAATATAGAGCTTTCTAAAGGACCAGATCATGAAATGCACCAAAGGTCACCACAAAACCCCAGAGAAATTAGAACATCAGTCTTGAAAGAAATCTATAGTTAGTTCTATTGGCCCTTCTGTCTAGTGCAAAACAATTCTGACAGGTTGATTCCTCCAAAAGTTTCCTTGTTTTTTATTTCAACTCCTGATTGTGAGTTCAGACCCAAGCCCTACCTGTGCTGGAGATTTTAGCACTGTTAATGCTGATGGAAACTCCTGGGAGGCTGGGAAGAGCAGCTTTGATGAGCTTTGGGTACAAATCCTGAGGTGGTAGGGGAGAGGAAGCTTCAGAGCATCTGGCAACAACACCTGCTTACTCAGGTGAGGTTTATTTAGTTGTTTTAGGGAGTCTTTACAGAGCCCAGAAGATTGGTAGAAATGTAGGAGTCACAATATCCTGTTATATGTCTTTATTCTGCCTCCTTCCTGCCCCCAAACTGCCTGATGCTAAAATCTCAGTAACTAAATTCCCCTGGAAGCAGAAGCTCCATGTAATCAGTGGTTGGAGTTACCTTAAATTCCACTAAGTACCTTCTCCCCAGATTTACTTCGTGCTGGAAAATAGATGTAAGGCATGGTAAATAGCAAAACTTCTACTGACTTTAGATGTATTAAAAGCAATAAAAGACATTCTTAATACAAATTAACTTCCAGTAAAAATGAATTAGGTTGTTCCTGGAATGTAACTTGGGAAAGCCCAGCTACCAGGGCTGTTAATCATGTCATGCCTTAGACAACATGAGCTGTTTGCAGTGGGTGAAGTGCTTCCACCCAGGTGGAGTTTCCTGATGGATTAATTTCCACCGGGAATTCCCATTCCTGCTGTCAGGGTGAGCTAAGCATGGGCTGAGCACCAAGGATCCCCCAAAACATCTCCATGGACCAGCAGTAGTGGTCCAGCCTCTCCATAAAGTTTAAATGCAATTTTTCATTTATTCTAAATGCAGAAGATCAAATGCAGTTTTGTTTCCACCTGTTTTAATTCTTTGTCAATCTCAAATAAAACTCAGGACTCCTCAGCAACCCCCATGTTCACTCCAGCAAAGCACTGTTGTGTTTTGGTCAATAACTGATGGGCTCCATCTCAGGGATGGTGGCATTTTGGTGTTCTGGTGTCTGTCCCTCTGTGTGTGCTCTATGAATCACTCTTGCAGCCCTTGCAACTGAAAATCATCTCTGAATGTAAAGACAAAATTGCCAGTGAAACACAAGGATGTCCAGCTCACCCACCTAGAGAGCACACACAAAACTCAAAACTACATCTCACTCTCCACTTGCATGGAATTATCGAGGCAGAGAGGAGACAATTTGTCCTGAATTTTAAATAACATTCCATTTCAAAATGCTGGAGTTAGCAGCGACAGCTAAAAGCTCTGCTTTGGTTTTCTGAGCTGAGGAGGAAATGCAGTCTAACCCACAAGATGTTAAAAAAAATTACTAAAAAAAATTATATAAACCTAGAGCTGAACTATTCTCTTGAAAATTATTTGAAAAGGGCAGAGTATTGGAATTTGAGACAACAGGAAGAAAAATGATCTTACTTTGGGAAGTCTGTTTGCATTCTAATGAGAGAGGTTATTCTTGGGAAAATAGGCACCTTTCCTGCACTCCTGCAGCAGTGGGTGGGATGTCAGGGACAGATATCACACTCCCTCTGACTTCTTCATTTTGGACAGACAAAAATTACAGCCATTGACAGCAGTTAATGAGAACCTCTGAATGGAGCCAGTTCCTTAAAAGGAGTCTATTACAGCTGAAAGTGGTTTTCCTCCTTCAAAAATATTGTGGAGAGCTTGAAATGCTTCCCTCTCTTGAATTAAGACAAGAAGCTGCCATTTTTGAAACCTTTGCAAACCTATAATCAGAAGAAATATTTCACACTGGAAAGCTGAAAAGGGTTTTTGTCTGCTATTTGAACAGCGTCCTCTCCTCCATAATTAAATAGCTAAAAGGTAGCATAGTTCTTTGTTTATTTTAAAGTCATGACATTAATATTTCTGCATTAATTTAAAAATGGAAAGTCATATTGAACTGGAAAATTGGCATTTTTCAGAGAAAATGTCAGAACAAACTGTTTTGACAACCCTCAAACTTAAAAAATATGGTATTGAGGAACAGGCCAAAACCATTCCCCAGCTTGCAAAGTTTCACCATCCTAAGGAAAAATGTTGTTGGGAAAAAGAAAAAGCCAGTTCTAGAGCTGGCTGTCATTTGTGTGTGTTGTACAGGCATTCCCAGGTTTTCTGGTGGAGCTGCTGATCCAAGGACCTCCTTCCAGTCCCAGAAGGTATCTTCAGGGCTATCTTCATCCCCTTCTTCTTTGTGATTGCCTGGCTACAACTCTGGATGAACCAGGCTGAAAATTGTCTCCAGGAAAGAATTCCCCATGGCCACAACTGAGAACATTTTACATCCACTTTTCCACATAGCCTGATGCTCTCCCATATTACATAGCAGCTCCCTGTGCCCTCACGGCTCAGAGCTGCTGTTCCTCCCCTCAAACCCCCTTAAAGCCCCAATTTTCACTCTTACCAGCTGTGTCTGCCATTCTGGGAGAGATGAATGCCCTCTGCAAGGCCTGGAGATGGGAGCATTTCCTCCTCCTTGAGCAGTGATCTCCAGTCAAGCTGGGCATTGGCCACAGAGCTGAGAACGTCAGGGATCTTCAGGAATGCTTGGAGCTGATGGTGTGGATTTTTGTCACAGTTGAGACAGCCACCATGCACAGAGTGCCACCATACAATTTCAGAAAGCTTCAACCCATACAGAGCAACATCACATCAGAAGGCTGCAAGCATTGGTGTTTCTAGGTCTTTAGCCCAATCTTTTATACCCCTCAAGTTTTCAAGCATTGCACCTGTGTGCCCTCTGTTCCCTTTGGTGGTTGGGAGCCTGGGCATCTGTGTCTCATTGTTTTCAGTGCTGTTCACCTGTTCTTCACAGTTGTACCCATTGGGGATGAGGCTCAGCCACAGCCCCATTCCCAATGACCACAAACTGTGCACCTACAGATTTTGTCCCACTTTGGTCCTTCCTGCATTACCCCATCCCCTCGTTTCTTCTTCTCCCCATCCAAGAGGAGCTTCACAGGAAGATCTCTGCTGCAAACCCACATCTCTCCCTGTAGATGAGCCGGAGGAGCAGATAAGGAGGGCTGGATGACAGAGGAAGGCTGCAAATGAGCTCCCATTAGCAATTGCTGTATATCTGGTGAGGGGCTGGTAAACAGTTCGCACTTATCTCTCTGCTCAGCATTTAGCTGATTTCCATAATGAGCTCCATTGAACTGAGAGGCCTCGAGGTGTCCCAAGGCTGTTGAGATGCAATGTGTTCTCTAAATCTGATTTATGTAAAGGTGAAGGCAATTGTGTTAACAAAGGAGAGGAACACGATCAACATGCAGCCTGCGCTGGCTGGGAAGAGCGCGGTGGCTGCGCCCGGCTCCGAGCGGGATCTGACAGCAGCCAGGGAGACACTGAGATGCAGCCTTGGAAAACACAGCCAGGAGGAAGATGTATGGGGCTTATTTATTACTATTTTCATATTTCCCCCCGTCTCCCTGCCCCTGTTCAGAAGAGAGAAAGCTGCAGCTCTGAGGTTTGCAGAACATCTGAGAGGGAGCGGAGCTGAGTGTGCCCGGTGGCTCCAGGGTCCTGCTGAGCCCCAGTGCTGGGGCTCAGTGCCACCCTCAGTGCCACCCTCAGCCCTATCTCAGCCTGCCAGGTTCCTCTGCAGAAATCTCACTCTGGGCCCCAGCACAATCTCAATTCCTCCTGCTTGCTCAGGCGCAAAATCCTGCAAACCCCAGCAGTCCCCTCTGTGGCTTTGAGTCTATCTGTCATAACCATGAACAAAGGAAAGAAAACTCACACAGGCTTTTTACAAAATCACTTATTTCTTTGCATCATCTCTCAGGGCCCCTGTTTCCATCCCGTGTCCATGCTGACAATCAGAGAAGCTTTCCAAGGTCATGCACATCAGCAAATACTTGGAGGCAGCTCCGAGGCAGGTGGACCTTGGCAGATTTTGGCCACAATTTACAGGCAGCTATTAAAACTATAAAATCATTTCACTAGGGAGAAAGTAGAAATCTTGTCATGTGACTGAATAGAAATTAAGATTCTTGGAAAAGGAAAAAAAAATCACTGGAAAGAGATGCTATCATTGGGAGTAATTCTACTTGGGTTGTAATGGGAACTGCATGACTCAGTGGAGCTTTTGCATGGCTGGATGATTCAAGCAAGGATAATCATAAAGAGAGTTGAGTAGAACATGAAGAAAAAAGGATTGAATGCATATTTTTCTCATGGTAAATTAAGAGAAGGTTGTAGGAGTGGAAATTCAGACAAGGCAAATGCAATGGAATATTTTCACAACAGAACTGGCCATCTGCATCTGCTTTACTCCCTGCTCACATGTGGGGATGACAATATCAGCATCTGAAGAAGAAAAAAAAGGGGTTTTTCTGCTAGTTTGCATTTAATTGTGTATTTTGCAATTTTTTACACCAGCTATTCTGCTAAACTTGGTTTCATGTGCAACAAAAGCTAACCATATAAACAAAATGTCTGTCCCAAACCCTTATTACAATTCCAGAACCACTCACAGGCTTTCTGAAACCCATTATTATAATTATAATAAAGAATCAGAGGACGCTGTGATTTGTGCCAAAAATACAGATATTCTGAATTGCTTTTACAGGCCACAGATAGAGAGAGTGAGAGAAAGGATGGGGAGAGAGAGATGAAGCTTCAGCACTGCTTAATTCAGGCACAGTAACACCCACCCTATTTAATTTTTCCTCTTTCATTTTCCAGTTTAACTTCTAGCTGCTGAAATCCAGGCTAATATTTGCTTTGTCCTCTTTATTCTTCTTTACCTTCAAAGCAAGGAACCCTGGTTTTCTCCTTCTCTCCACAGCTCCAGCAGCCCCTTCCCTGGGAGAGAAGGCAGGTCTGCTTCAAGGTGCAGCTCTCAGCACCTCTCCGGCAGAGGGAAGGAAAAACCCCCTCTGGAAATTGCTGCAACACTACTTAGCAGATGCAAAATGCAGGTAAACCCATTGGAAAATGCAAATGCAGCGTGGATCTTCGTTTTATTAGGCTTTTGCACACAGTTCCTCTCTCCTGAAGCACTTTGCAATCAAAAGACCCTGGAGTGGACTATTTTGAGCCCTGATTCTTCATGCTAAGAGGTGATGCTGATTAAGTTGTACCAGCACAAGGCACTGACACCAATATTCTGCCAGGGGGCCTGATCCTGTTCTCATGTTAGCATATTTAGGGAGCTACACTGGGGGTGTCCAGCTGCTCTCTGGGCATTGGAACAGATTCAGTCTTCTCAGGTCTGTGCTTTGAACAAACAGCTCTTCAGGGTTGCTTTCATATGGAAGTATACTTAATTTAAGTGTGTGTGTGCCATGTGTATGCGTGTGTACATTTGAATATTCTATACAAACTCCAGAATGTGCATAAAGAAGATTATGAAACACAGAAATCAACACCTCCTGCATGAGAATGAGAGCAAAGGGTGCCAAGAATGGTTCTTGCTTAAAATGCCTCACCTCTCCCTGTCTGAGATCTGCCTCAGTGCAAATCTCTCTCCTAGAACAGAAAACCTAATGCCCAATGTGTTCTTCTCAGCCCAGAAATGGAGAGCAAGAAAGATGAGGGCAGCTGCTGGATGAGGAATGGAGGCACCATGGATGGTCTTTACATCCCTGCTGCCCTGGTCTGCTCAGAACACAAGAGGACTCTGGTACTTCAAATAAATTGCTTTTGCTTCCCAGTCCTACCAAACCAGCCAGTGTGGCAGTTATTTGTTTCCTTAAGATGATTATAGCAGATAGCACAGCTCAGAAGCCTGGTTACACCCAGGGGTGGCTCAAAAGACAATGCAGAGGACAAAAAGTAGGACAAAGCAGCCTGAGATCCCAGGGTAGAGTAAATTATGTCAGAGTTTTACATTTCTTCCAGTCTGCAGGATACCACAGGGGTCCATTGGCTACATGCACTTCTCAGTACCCACAGGCAGAGCTTAAAGAAGCCAGTCTGAGTTACACCAGGGAGGATTCAGCCCCTTCTGTTTCATGGTCATTGCCAACTCCACTCATACACACAGATAAAAATATTGCCCAGGCTGAAGCTGAGCCAAAATGACCACAGAGGTCATGAATCTATAAAAATTATTAACACTTATTAGTATAATAATCCTTTTTAATGACACCATAAAGTTACATGATGCCTTTCAGGATGTAGATAAACTCCAATCCCTGTGCTGAGGGGCCACTTCTCCCACAAAATTCTCTGGATTGCCTGTGTGCAAACCCCTACTCTTTTTCTTCACTGCCCTGGGACATCATCCACTGATCAACTCTTCTGTGGGAGGAGCCCTTGAACCTCCTCTGCACACTTCCACCGAAAAGGCCTCAAGGGATGTGGAAAAAAAAATAAAAATCATATATTCTTTTCAGGTTTTAATAGTCTAAATGCGGAAAAAAATTTGCATTTCCTTTGTCGCACCTTTGGGCTAGAGCTGCTGTTCCTCTGTTCTGCAGGGAAATGTGGGGTGCAGTGGGAGGATGGAAGTGGGCTTGTTCTGGAAAAGTAGGACAGATGAAGTTTTTGCACTCAGTTTTCCCATGAGGTGAGTGGATGATCTGAGGGATGCTGCGGGAATTTGGGCTTGGAATCATGCTAACATCACAAAAATTATGAGATTTCCTGCACTCCCAAGTGCCAGAGACCACAGGGAGATCTGCAGGGCTGGGGTGGGATAGAAGATCTCTTGAGGAGGACAAATAAAGCAGCAGCAGAGAATCCTGTTTCTGGACAAACCCAAAATGCAGTTCCCAGGCTTTTCCCCACACACCAAACTCCAAGTACCTGCAGAAATAACACCCTGGCATTTTATTTCTGCAGTAATAGGAGGTAATGATAGATGGCTCAGAACACAGTGTTTGATTAAAAATGACGAATCAATTCGTTAAAGATCAAAAATTAACCTGCCAAAAGCACTGGAGCTTTCAGAGACCCAACCAGCCTATTTTTGCTGCTCATGTGAAGCTGTGTGGAGAGAGGGCCCCTCCTGCTGTGCAATCCTGCTGAGTCAGCAGCCCTGGGCCAGGCACTGGGTGACAGTCTGGGGAAAAAGCCAGGCTGGAGCTGCTCCCTTCTTTAGGTTGCTGTTGGAAGTGTTTCCATCCAAAATAATTACTCAAACCTTGGCTTCTGGGAAATGAATCTTTTGTCAATTTCTGAGAGAGGAATTTCTGTGTATGGAGACTTTTTGTGATTTTTTTTTTTGATTGCAAACTGAATGGTTTGTGATGCAGAGAAGGAATGAGCAAATACTCTTGAATTTGCCATGAAATTGTTGTTTAGGAGTTCTCAAGTTTAAAACTTCTACTTCTACACTTCAGACTTTACTTTTTTCCCCAAATATCACTGTCTTACTTGATTAAAAGATATACAGCTTTGATTTATTTCTTATCCCTTTCCCACCAGCTCCCCTTGATACAAATGGTTTTAAGCAACATTGCTCTAGACAGCAGATGCTACTTGTTTCAGCTAAAATAAAATAATCCAATGCTTAAAAAAACCCCCAAAAGAAATCAACTCAATTTGATTGGGAATGCTGATAAAGGAAGAACAATGACCCCACTTCTGACTGATAAATACACTCATAATCCTTGACATTGGCACATACAGATCACAGAAATCTCAGTTCTGGTTGGTATCAAAGTGCAAGAAAAGGGAGTTGCATTGACTTGGAGTTTCTACCAACAGCAGAAAAGAGTAAAAAAATCAGCACGTGGTTAATGAAGATGAATAGACACAGGGAAAATGGAATTTTTGTGTTTCCAGGGGATTTAAAACAACAGTGAGTAAAATCTTCCTAATAACATAATTAAAAAAAATAGCATGTGGATGTGAAATTAATCTGGGCTGCCACTGCATTGATTTCAGCTGGCTTCAGCCTGAGGATTTTCTTCAGAGGGAAGTTAAGAGCATGGACAGGAGAAAGTGACCCTGAAAAGAATCTGTGTTTGTTTGGCACGGGGCACAAGCAGCATCCCTCTGTGAGCTCTGCTCCCACACCCATGGGTGTGAGATCCCTCAGTGGGACACCTGGGGACACCAAATTCAAGGGACTCCCTGGGGTGCAGAGCACTGATGAAGAGTTGGAGCAGCCCTGATCATGGCCGTCCCAGATTATGGAAATTCCCTGTACAGAGGGGTCTCCACATCTTCCACTTTGTGTTTCCTGCTTGCTCCAAGGTCATGCCTGTGACAGTAGGAAAGAGGAGCTGAAGGAACATGGAGACAGCCATGGGCATGGTGTAATCCTAGAATTGTAGGGTAGGTAGGATTGCAGAAATGCAGGATACAGCTGTTTGTGCCTTGCCCCGAGCCTGCACCTCGTTTGCTGTGCAAACATGAAGGAATCACCTCAATTCATCTTCCCTAGCTATAAAATGGGGGAGTAGACACTCACCTTCACTTTTTGACATCTATGGATGAAAGAACTTGTTCTTTATGTTCTTTTTGACATCTGTGGGTTAAAGAACTTGTGGGTTTTTTTTTATCAGCAAGATAATTACAGCTCCACAGAGAAGTGAAGCCATTCTGCTGGACAAAAGAGAGATCAGTGAAGCCTGCTGTGGCAAAAATCTGGGAACCGACTCTCTGGCTGCTGCGGGGCTGCACAAACACAGCTCCCGAGCTCAGCAGCATGTGGTGTCTCTCTCAGTGAGGGGAGGAAGCTGGGGAATGCAGTTTTGGCCACGGTTGGCTCCAGTTTCTGGCAGCAGTGGGTTCTCTGAAGCGCCTTTCCATCTTCCTGAGGGATTGGCTCAGCACAGGCGGTGCTCGCTGTAGCCTGACACAGCAGTCACATAAGGTCAAGCTCACAAGATAAACGGCCCTGTGTGTGTGTGTGGGGCTCAGCTTCCCCAGCATTATGGCACAGGAACCACTCTTCCATTACATGGAGATCTATAAGGAATCGCTGCCATTAACGGACTCCATTAAAAGCAATACATGTGGGAAAAATTGCACTTTGATTTAGTTTCGCAATGTGGAGATATTGGCAAGATAATCACATAAAAGTGACACCTTTTATAGCCAAGCTCTTTGATTTTATGTCAGTGAGTTTCAATTTCTCACATTTTTATGTTCATATATAGGTCCTTGTTCTAATGTATGCATTAGCTGGCGTAAAGGTTAAATAGATTGTTTTAGCATTTTGGGATACACATTGTGGATATGCACAAATCTTCAATGAGCTGGGTGAATTATTCTGGGTAGGCAGGAACTGTGAGAAGGGAGCAGGGATTATTCCTTCGACTTGGTCCCATCTGAAAAAGAAAAAAAAAAGGGAACAATGAGAAAAAATTATTCTATATATGTAATTTGATTTGAAAAACAGATCTGCAGGCTTCCCAAGAACTGTCAGAAGGAACAGATGGTGTGGGTCACCCTGCTCTGTGAAATGCTCCGAATCTGAATATTTATTTTTAAACGCAGAAAAATATCTATTCCTCGTGAGGCAGATTGTGATCTCCCTTACATCAGCAAAACTGTCTGGAGCTGGGATTGGCACTGGATTGATGCTGAGAGTCACAGGGGCCTGGTGAAGCTGAGGCCATCACCTGCCCCCCATGGAGAAAGTAATTTTCAAGGTCTGGTTCCATGGTTAAGCAGCTGAGACTAAACTCCTCTTTTGTTCCAGGCATTGCACAACCAGAATTTTTTTGATACAAAAAATCCTAGCGGTGAAGGTACTCAGTGTAGGTGCTGGATCTCCTGTAGGAATTACAGGTAAATCAGGAATGATGTCATTAGTGTGACTTTTAAAAGTGTTTCGCACTTTCCTATGGTGAGGCAGCTGACAGGAGTTTGCTCCAATCATCACATTTATCCTGGGCCAAACACACACCTTGGGGAAGTCATATTTCAACAGCCCTCAAACCACTCTCATGTATTTAATCTCTCGATTCATCTTTTCTCTCTCTATCCTCAATCTCTGTTAACAAACCTTCTCCCCATGTCCCTGCTACTTTACTAAGAAGTCTTTGAAAGACTAGTATTACAAGTCTGGGTTCTAATATTAATACCTTTCTGTCTCTCTTGTTTTTTTCCCATTTTTAGTTATTTCTGAAAGTCTTTTGTCCCTGAATCTGGATAGATTACTCATGAACTCATGAAGGGAATTTAACTTGTCTCTTTAAATCTTCCTCTACCCTCCCCACTTCACATCCTTCCCACACCTCTTTGTCTTTCCATTTCACCTCATTTAAATATTCAGCCCAATTTCAAGACTTAATAATGATGAATAAGATTGAGATTAGGATTTAATAAGAATGTTAAGGAAAGATTTGTCATTCCAATGGCTGTAGGTCTTGGCTGAAATGGAACTGGCATCTGGCCTCTGGGCATGCGCCAAGTGCAGCTCTTGGCTGGCTCCAGCTGTGGTTCTCCAGAAGAGCAGGAAAGGTTTCCTTCACTCAACTCTGGCATGCAGGGATGATTTACTCCTGGCTAATTGCCTTCTCACAATCCACCTCCTGCAATGAAGGCAGTTTGACTCAAGGACTGGAAAGCCTGGGAGCTCCGTGTCGATTGAGGCCATTTTACGTAGTAGGTCTTAGCTGTGTTCATTAGTGCATTTCACATCCTCAGGTGTCAGACTCAGGGAGCCGAATCAGTGCTTTTCCAGGTCTAAATTCCCATCCTGGAACTGAGATGAATTGCAGTGACAAAGCCTTAATCCATGTCTAAGTCTCAAACTGAACTTCAACAAGACTGAGTCGAGTTTGGCCTCCTGGAGGTACAGCTGTCAGATCAAAGCTGAAGGAGGAAATGCGTGATGGGCACTCTAAATTCCATTATTGCTTTGCCATCATCTACTAATGCCATTAACTGCGTGCAGGATGAGCTGTGTATCTCCTCTGGGAGCTGCATACAGGGAGCTGAGCAAAACCCCTGCACCTGCAAGACCAGGAGTAGCTCAACTCAAGAGTGTGCTGACAGCTGAGAACACACAGCATGATGTGCCTGCATGCCAGCATGGAGAGATGTATTGATGGGATGTGTGGCCACAGAGAGCAGCAGGCACAACTTCCTCAGGATTTTTCCTGGGGAAGGCAGTGAGAAAACTCAGAGAAAAACAATTCTTATCTTCACTTGCTGCACCTGTTGTTTGGCACATGTGGAACGTGGTATGGAAATTGTTTAAGAAAAGGGATTTCCTAATTGGACACTGGTGATGGTGATTTTGACTGATTGACCAATCAGGTCAAAGCTGTGTCACGACTGAAAGGGTCATGGGTTTTTATATAGTTTAATATAGTATTAGTATCAGTATAGTATTAGTATAGTATAGCTTAACAAAGCTTTTGTTCAGCCTTCTGAAATCATGGAGTCAAAGCTCGTTACTCCCGTGTCAGGGGCACCCTTCTACAGTAGGGATGGGAGGATGCCAGAATTTCTCAGAGAAGGTCCTTCCAAGCTGAGCTAATATTCTGCCACTTTGTGCCCTTGATGGGACAGTCAGGCTGCAGGAAATCATTTGAGCTAAAACACAGTGTGTTGAACATAACAAGTCTCACATTTGAGGCGTACCCCACAATCCCCAAACCTCTCTGCAGCCTCTAGTGCCTCTTTTCTCTCAAAGAGAGACTCTTTGTGCTGTGCCAGGCTCAGCGCTGCGTTAAGCTCCTGAGGTAGTCTGAACACTTGTAAAACCTTGCCGATGTCCGTCATGCTTGCACTTGAAGATGTTGAGCCAGAAACGTTGGCTCAAACTGTTTTGACAAGGGCTTGCTGGAGTGTCTGAAACCTTGTGCACACAAGGCCCAAAGAGGCTTAAGGCTTCTCAAGATTTAGGGACAGATTCCTGGTGCAGGGAAAGCACTGAAGCTCTTTTAAAATCAGGGGGTTTGTGCTGCTTTACTCCAGGCGAGGGTGTGGACCTGGGGGGTGCTGTCACTTCTCAAATTGCTCTGCAGTTTTAGAGAATTTACAGTAAGCCTCTTAAACTGCTCTAAGGACTTACAGTATCTTAAGCCTCTTAAATTATATTTTAAAAAAGTACAGTATTTTTGGCAGAATCTACCGTTTGGAAGGACTCAAGGTTAGGAGAAATCATACTTGGCTTGCTTGATAGATTTTATTGAGAATTAAATATATTTGATGAAATATAGTTTTAATAATTGAAAAATTATAAACTGAAATAATTATTTTGCCAGTCTACATTAATGGAATTGCTTGTGAACATACATTAAAATATTCAAACTGGCAGAAAACGCCATAATTTTTAAACTCACAATTTCTTTGCGTAGTTATTATTAATTTTTCAACGACTCATCCAATTTTCTTCAAGCTTTACTTAATTTTTATATCACAGTTACCTCTACAGAATAAGACAGTTTGGCAAGTCCACCCCACACTGCTTTTAAGAAACCAAAATATGAAACGTCTGATCAGAATACAAGAGGAAAATCCTTTTTTTTTTTTTTCCAAATAATTCAAAGAAAGATCTTCTCGTATTCCTGAAAATTAAATACCAAAAAATTACCCAAAAGCTCTTAGGCTGAGACTAAATTTAACAGATTTCTTCATGCACAATTGAAAGGAGAGATTAAAAGAAAAGAAATTGGAAAGTTAATGTGAATACAGAGGTGGTGACAGGCTTTTCCCATCAAACTCATTAACTACTCAATTTTAGCAACTCTTTGAGCATGATGTTTTTTTTTTTTGTGACACGAGACAAAAATATTGATCTTTCCTATAGTCCATCATAACTAAAGTGCATTTAGAATATACCGACAGGAGTTCCACAGAGCTGGCTCACATTCACACACAGAGGATTTTTAGGCTTTCCTTCAATAAGCTGCATCTCTCCCCTTTCTCCATCTCTCCTCTTCTCCACCTGCCTGTCATAAAAATGGTCAAAGAAAAGACAGCAAGACTTTAGTGGTCATGGAAAAGACAGCAAGATTTTCCCATGGAAATCTCGTGCCACCTGCGAGGAGGAGCTCTGGCTTTAACAGCTCTGGTGCAATGCCTGGAGTCCATCCACATGAACAAATGGGCACCATATGTGGTTGACAGCCAGTTCTTTCAACTCCAGCAAAGCCAATTGATTTGAGCACACCAATTTCATAGAGGTCTGTTGGGAGCCATCAGATGAGCCTCGATTTTGACAACTCAATCAGCAAGAATGTTCTGTTCCTGCAAGGCGAGGGAGAAAGTAACTACCAACCAAAATCTTGAAGCCAGACTTGCTTCAGATCGGAGCTGCATCTTTTCTAAAGCTCCATAAACTGATTATTTTAAAAAGTGAACATGTTCTGATTGTTTTGCAACCCAGTGCTCAGCTACAGAAGTTGTCAGCATGGTTAAAACCTGCAGGGATCCTGGAAAATGTAAATTCAAGAGAAACCAAGGCACTCCTTTGCCAAAGGAGTTGTAGGTGTTGCAGTCTGCACAATTCCACTCTGTACTCAAGGGAGAGGTGGGGACAAATTTCCTGATACTTGTTTGCAACTTGAATATTCCTGCTGATTTTCACGGACCAAATCAGTTTCAGCATTTTTGAGTTTAGTATCTGAATGCCCAAAATGCTGCTGGACAGTGACATAAACCTCTAAAAGCACAATTTGCCTTTGGAAAATTACTGGTTCTGCTGCACAGATGCAGTTCTTATGGCCAAACATTTTCTTCTTATTTTTTGTTGTCTTTTCAGGCCTGTGCCAGTTGTTGCATTCTCCTAATTCCTTTTAACACACATGAGTTTGGAGCTTTAGCAGATCTTTGATATGCCTGAACGTCTGGGGACCATCACAAGCTCTGGGCATCACTTACAGAGGTCTTGGGACACATTCTGGTTTGAGTTTTGAATTATTTCCACCTCTATCCCTGCAGTCAGGCCTTGCCTATCCACCATCTGAGCTTCACCAGTCCTTCTAAACATTTTATTATTGTTTCAGCGCTCATCTACCCACAAGACCTTGGCACATCTGAACCCCAGCCTATTTTTCCCTAGGAAATGATTGAAAATAGCAGTAATTATGGAGGGGGAGAGGGGGGGAGAGAAGGGAATTGTTTTGTGTTTATCATTATTATTTAGTGGATATTTTTGTAACATCTTTTAGAGATTAAGTTCAATTAGGAAACAGATGGCACCAAAATATCGTCAAATGTTTCTGATGGGCAGCAAATTACTGACTTAATTATGTAAATAATTAAAATTTATATTTACACCTGATCATCCAAATGAGGGTGAAAATACCAATTTCAGGGTTTGTAATGATTGCTGGCTGGGTGTCAACCTGTGAACAAGTCGCTTCCTTTCTTCAGCTTCAGATGTCTCCCTTTGATCCTGGAACAGTCAAAAAAACCCTGGAAAAGGGAAAAAAATGAAAGAATGAATGAAGATTTCTGACTGAGTTTCTGTCGTGTCAGTGGTCTCCTGAGTTTAAATGGAACCCTTGTGTTGGTTGAGAGGACTTTGTTATGAGCAGGCTCTCACTGCACCCAGAGCTCAACTCAAGCTGGTTTTTTGCACTTGGTTGTACAAAGGTGTTGTGAGGAGCAGTTCTTGCACTGAAATTTTAAAGGCCAAACAAACAGAGCTGACATGTAGCCAAAAAAAACCCCAAAGAGCTAGAGCAAGAGGGAGTCAGTTTTATTAACTTCTGTATTACAGATGCAGAACTGAGGCACAGAAAGATAAAATGTGTGATTCTCATTTGCACTAAATTTGCTTTCCACTACTCTGACAGCATAAACGGGCCATGAAGTGGGTATATATTACATTTACACTCTCTTTTCATTTCTCCCATGATGTTAAAATGCTTCAGTGTTAGTGAATATCAGGCCCAAAATGATTTCTCTAAGATCACAGAGGAGATCGATGCCATTGAACCCGCATTTCCTTAGAGCCATTTCAGTGCCTCGGTACACGACATGCGGTCACCCCTCTCTGGGCAGGAGCCTTGTGTTACAGCCACAGGTTACTAAACTTGCTTTAAAGGTCAGCTTTTCGAGGAATATGTAAGGAACCAGGAAAACTAGTCAGTTTTTCCTTGTCTTCTCTTGCCTTTGCCTATACCTGTAGATCATGATGGCGGGAGAACAAGGAAATGAAGGAAAAAATTCTGAAGGAGGGGTAGAGATCAGCGTGCGGATCTCTAACCTCAGCTTTCTTGTCTGTACATCCAGGTTAATTTTTTCCCAGACAGAGATGGAGCTGCTAAAATCCATCAGGAATCACTACTCGTGTTTCCAGTACCATATTTCCTAGGAAATATATTAGAGCTGTACTTACCTGCAAAAACTAAAACTCCTTAGGACATGGGTTTGCTTCATCTGCTCCAGAGGTTGGGATAGGTAAAATATCAGATAAAGCCCTGTGGTTTTGATTCTGAGCCATCTTTGAAGGTCAAAACTGGGCTTTTGTGGTTCTTCCTACTTTCTGTGTCACAGGTTCTGCAATATTAAGATTTTTATCTTAGCCCTATTTTATCAGCACTCCTCTCCCATCCCTAATTTGGAGCCAGTGGAGGTGGGGCGATAGGGAGGTCAGACAAATGCTTCTATTGATATCCCTGTAATAAAAAGAGCTTTACTTTCCTTTCTGCTGATAGCAGTCAAAGGAGCTTTGCTTTTGATAAAATTAACCTTGGAGCCAGAAACAACAGAAACTGCTCTGATTTCATCAGCCCTTCTGTCTGAGGAGATGTGAGCACTTACCAGCCCTAACTTTCAAAGTGTTTTAAAACCCCACAAAAACCTAAAAATAGCCTCAAAATACCCTTAAAATACACTAAAATTACCCTACTTAAAAAAAGAAACCACTAAAAATCCACAAAAAACCTTTTAAAAATCCCTAAATAGTCCTAAAAGACCTCTAAAAATACCCAAAAAATCCTTAAAATGCCCTGATAAGACCCTAAAAAAAACCCTAAAAAATTCCCTCAAAAACCCTAGAATTACCCTAGTCCTAAAAAAAGGTCCCCATATACCCTCAATACGCCTCAAAAAGCCCGAAAAACTTTTAAGTAGTCCTAAAAAAGCCCCAAGAATGCCCCAAACCACCCCTAACAATTCCCATTAGTAGTAAGACAGCCCTTAAAACACCCTAAAAATTCTTTTAAAAGCCCTGGAAAAGCCCTAAAGGTATCCTAAACATTCACAGAGAATTTCTAAAAAACTCCTGCAAAAAAAACCCCCAAAATATCCTTAAAAATCCCTGAAAAACAGCTAAACCACCCCCCCCTCCCCCCGCCCAAAGACTGTTCAACTCCTACCTGTATCTCTGTGCCGTCCAAACATCATCTCTACCTTCTAATTGGGGTAACTGCCTGCACCTGCTGGGAGGGTTCTTGGGCTGTCCCACCATTAGGGTTGCACCTGTACCCTAACCCTACCTGGTACCCTGTGTCCTTTGCACCCTTAAACCTCAGTGCCAGCTCTCCACCTGTCAAGCCCCACTGTCTTGGCCCCTCAGCCTCGGGATCCCACGTGCGGCTGCAGGGAGTCACTGATGGGCAGTGGGGGAAGTGAGGGAAGGGGCAGGGGCGATCTGGATTTCAGAACCCCAGCAGACGGCCAGGCACTCACCACCACAGGACCCTGAACACCAGTGACAGCATTTTTCCTTGGCACAAAAAACTCACCAGCCCATGTTCCTGAGGGGAGATTGCAGGAGCCACTTGGCACTGTCAAACCAGCCCGAGGTGGCACTGGTGGCAGCTTGGGTCTGGGAGGCATCCTGTGCAATGGGGAATTTCAGGAGCCAGCTGGCCAATCCGGACCAGAGGCCCCCAAACACCAACGCTGGCCCTTTTCCCTGGCACAAAAAACTCACCAGCCCAGGCTCCTGATGGCAGATTGCAGGAGCCACTTGGCACTGTCAAACCTGCCCGAGTTCACAGTGGTTCCACCTTGAGTCTGGGAGGCATCCTGCGCAATGCGGAATTTCAGGAGATACCCGGCCACTACGGGCCACAGGCCCCCGAACACCAACCCTCTCTGTTTTCCCTGGGAAACAAGACTAAACAACCCAGGTTCTGATGGCAGATTGCAGGAGCCACTTGGCACTGTCATAGTAGACCACGTTTCCTGTGGTGGCAGCTTGTGTCTGGGATGCACCCTGTGCAATGCAGAATTTCTGCAGGCAGCTGGCCACTCCACAGGCCTCTGAACACCAGTGCTGACTCTTTTCCCTGGGAAACAAAAGTCACCAGCCCAGGTTCCTGGTGTCAGTGTTCAGGAGATGCTTCTGTCTCTCAGAACCTTCCTACTTCGCGGTGGATGCTGTTTGTGTCTGGGAGGCATCTGGCGTGCCTTGTGCACAGGTTCAGTGCCTTGTCCCTTCTTGGAGATTGAGAGAGAAGCAGAAAATGAAGGATGCACCTTCTTACACCTTCACATGGACGTGGCTCAGACCTCATCCTGCACAGAGGAGGTTTGTTTTGCATGAGGTCTGTAAATTTGCTTGGAGTCCTGTCCTACAGTCACCCACAGGCAGAGCTCCTCGCCTGGATCATGGTCCTCATGGGTATTTCCTCAGGAAGAATGGTTGGAATGCCATTGAAAGGTTCAGAGCCTTGTCTGTCCAGTCATCCTCAGCGGGTGGAATGACATTGAGAGGATGATAATGGCCTTGTCTCCCCAGTCATCCTCAGCACTGCTTCAAATGCAGGGAGGAGCCTGTCCTCCAGGACCTGGAGCCTTGTTATCACAAGCAGATTTTATGGTCTGAGCTCTACCCCAAACAGCCATTTATCAAATGCTGCCTGGCTCTTAATTCCTTCTTTAATGTGTTAGTAACCACTTCAAAAAAGTATCTGTGCCCCATAACACTGAAGTACTTCATCATAAAAGGTAATGATTATGATTATGATCTGCCTAAGCAAAGGCCATTGCCTGGTCTGTGCTGGCAGTGTAAAGGGATTTCCTTCCCTTCTCCCTCCACTCTGAAATGTTCTCCTGTGCCCCCACAGCTGTTAACACCACTCAGAGCAGATTCCACGTGTGGCTGAAATGACTCAGAGTCACAGCTGTTATTCGAGGCTGGAAATAAAACTATTAATTCTTTTGGAGGCTGCTTCCCTGCAAGGCCTCGGTTCTGTGCTTGTGACATGGAGCTGGGAGTGAAAAGAAGAGGATAAAGGAGGATTTTGTGGCCCGTGTCTGTGTCTGTAGGGAGTGATGCTCATCAATGGATAGAGCTGTGCTATCCAGACAGGTTTGGGTTCTCATCTAAGGAAGTTTTAGTGCAGGAAGGCTTCAGCTCAAGCAGAGTCATCAGCAGGCAGGAAGGATCCCCACACCACATCAACCCTGACAGCAAATCCCCACCCTCCCTTTGCTCTGCCCAGACCTCTCCATTCCCACGCAGCCAGGGCAAAGCTCACCATCCCAAGGAACTGTCTCATCATCACCCAGGACTGCACACTGCTTTGGAAAGGGTGGGCAAAACGACAGTCATCAGCCTGAAAATATTCTCTTTTTTCCCTATTCCTTTCTCCTGAAGGAGGGGATAAAAGCAATATTTTTATTCTCTGTGGAAAAGAGATCTGCAAAGCACTGCTGGAGAAGGATTCCAAGTGGCTTCCAGAGGAAATCTCTGCCAATCTACCTCACTGTCAATTACAGTGGTTTAGGCAGCTCAGGGTAATATTTCTCAACAAAGGGCTGTAAATGCTCATTGTCAATATGTACAAATAAATATTTCAGGTGGAACAGACAAAGAATGGTTCATGTCTCATCTCAAATACACTGTGAGATTTTCCCTTCTGTTTTCCTTCTTTTTTAAAAATACATTAGTATAATTCCAGTAAAGCCCTGGAAAGAGGGAAAGAGCCCTTGACATGAGGATGTAAATGGGCAAAGCAATTCTGATTTTCCTCTGCTCTTCTGCCCTATGCAGGTTTTGCTGCATGAGAGTGTTGTCCAGTGAGAAGACCAGGAGTCAGAAGAAATGGTTTCCACTCCTGCCCTTGCAATGTGACCTTAAGCAAGTTGCATTTCCTCTTTGCCTCTTTCTTTCTTCCCTCCTACAGCTTCTTTCTTTGGGATTTTTTTTTTTGGTCTATTTTTTGTGAAAAGTACCATCCATATCGGATGCATTTGAAAAGAAATCCATGTCCAGTGAGGATGCTGGAAGCTATTGTAAGAAAAATTAGAGTTTTTAAGCCCCACATGGCCAATTGCCTACTTACACCCCTGAGCAGTGTGATTGTACAGTTTGTCCTACTAATACAGCAGGGGGAGTTGAAGATTCTCAAATTTCCTTCCATTTTTTTTCCTATTCATATTCAAAGGTGAAAGCAAAAGCTGATTTTTTTTTCCTGTATGAGTGAAAAAAAATGTTAATATCTTATTTGGTCTTATTTTCCTACACAACTGAGGATTGAAATATGCAGCCACTTCACTGGTTTTAGAATCAAAGCATTCCCTGCATTATGGAGTTGTGTGAGAGGGAATTGAAATTGCTACACGCCCATTCACCACCTAATTGATTTCTTGAGCTGTAATGCAATTTTTCCCTCTGTATCTTTTGGACAAAGCATTTACAGTGATATTGTCTTGCTGTAAGCCCACACTGGCACTGTTGAGTCATTTATAGAGAGAAGTAGATTGGAAAAATGACAGCAATAACTTCATGCTGGCTGTGGGTGGGGCTCTTGAGTGAGCAAAACCTGCCTGTAGGTGTCTGGGCTCTTTGGCTTGCCACTATTTGAAAAAATTTATGAAGTGCTCAAAAATCCCTTTTGGAACAGAAACGATGTCATCTCCAAGAAAACCATGATATATGGCAGCCTTCTTTGTAGGGTTACAGCACAGTATTTTAGGACTATCACTTGCACTTGAGATAACTTGTGTCTTCCTAAAAATATCAAGCTTGCAAAGAGATTTCCTGAGAAGCCACAACCCAGGTAACCCACATTTTTTTACACAAGATGTGCAAAATCAGAAAAGGAGGCAGGAGGGGAAAGCAGAGAGTTTTGGGGAAGAGGCAGCAGAATGTGGGACCGGAGGGTTCAGGAAGGCAGCACAGCACTGTTTGCCCAAGCAGACAGCAACAAATTACCCATTTTTGGTTGGGTGGTGGGATTAATAGGTAACCTACAGTTGTGTTGGAAAAATATATTTAAAGGCTGTGAGCTACTCTCGAAGAGGATTTTGCTCATGGTTCTGACTCTGGGAGTGCTGTGTTATACATTAATGCAAAACCCAAATTCTATTAATACACAACACACCTGTGCCTTTCCATATCCAAACAGCTTTGTAATGAGTTTGATAAGAGAATAGCTGAGTCAGTTAAGATTTATTGGTGAGGTTGCAGAATTGCCCTGCTTTCTCTAAACTGCCTTTGAGCCTATTACGATTTTCACCTATATTTTAACAGCTTGCCTGAAATAAATATGGCCTGATTTCCACCCTGGCTGTTTTCTGTGCACAGCACTGGTCTTTGATGCATACACAAGATAGTAATTAATTTGCAGTTTCATTCACTAAGAGAGACGTGCGATGGGAACGTCTCTGGGTAGACGGCAATTACTGCTTTACAGCACACCACAAGATTGCTAAATGGAGCACCATCTCCTTGCACAAATTGTTTTCCTTAAAGATCAGAGCTGGCCCTACTACCCCACTATCTCCTTCTCTGGAGTTTGCCTGGAAAATCTCCTGTGTGGTGGGAAGAGGAGGGTCTATGGAACAACAATCCGTGTCTTACTGCGCTCGAGGCATTTGTAAACAACTCACAGTGTTTGCTCAGAGGGATTTTTTTTCCTGCTGTATTTCTGATGAATGCAATGAAATGTGTGGGAAATTAAGGTCTCCTAAGTACATTTTAATTTAGATGAAAAATTATACATTATTACACCATACTGGTGATTGTTCTGACATAATTGATTGGGAGGGCCATCCACAAAGAACAGCAGGAAAGCTTGACTTTGAGGAGAATGCAGAAACAGTTTTAACTATTTAGAAGTGTGATGGAAAGCAGTGTGACAGACTGGCAAACCTGGATTTCAGGCTCCATTTTGCCATTCTTTAGGGGAATCACCTTCTTTTCCTCTGCCTCTCTTTTTCCTCAACAAAATGGCAACACACAAAATGGGGTTGGGGCCAGGGCTGGGGTCAAGATGGGGGTGGGACATGATGCTCCTGCCACAAATGAGAGACTTACATGTTGGGAAGGGGGTTTTTGCTTCAATGATGACATAGATTGGGGAAAATTCAGATCCCATGCAGTGCCATGGCTACCAGGTGCTGTAGTGAAAAAACAGATAACCTGTAAGTCCCTCAATTCACCATTCCTTAGGGAACTGGTATTGTGTTCCTAAAGTTATTCCACACAACATATGGCAAATAAATTTCCACCCTCCTCTAGGTTTTTGGGGTTTTCACAGATGTAATTACAGTTATTTTCATCTTTCTTGTAGAGGTCATCTTACATTGTAAAGACAGTGGGAAATGTGAGACGTCACAAGAAATGTTTTTATTACAGTAAAGTGGCTCTGCTCCTGTTAATTCCCACTCACAATGGGAGGACAGACCCAGGTATATTCTGTTTCCTAGATTTTTAGCTGTGAAATACCAGTAAATGAGAAATAAGGGTGACTGAACCCCTGTCTGCAATACCCAGATTGCTGGGATTGTGGATTGCAAAGGGCACTCAGGAGGCAAAGTTCATCTTTAGAGAGACCGTGCATAGAAAACTCAGCTCAAAAGGCAAAAGAGAACAGGGAAGGGGAGAAGAGAGGGCAAAAAACTTACTTTGGGTGAATCAGCAGGAACCAGGACTTCACCTGCCCTGGCTTTCCTCAATGTGGGCATCTCCATCCTCCTTGGTTGTCCTGGCTCCCTTTGGAAGCAGCTGAGAGGAATATCCCATCACAAGCACACTTCATCTGAGCCTTCAGGGATGGGATTGTGAGACAATCTTGGGAGGAGATGATCTTCAGCCACCCTGGCACTTGCTTTGGTGCCTGGTGAGTTGGAGAGGTCTGCACCATGTTGCTCATAAATTTACATGTTGAACACAAAATTTTCTAGAAGCATATGGGGTTTTTCTCAGTAATTTATGGGATGTTTCCAAGACTTTTTCACTTCTCAGAGAGGGTTAAAGCCCCAAAGAATGAATCTCCATGGGGTGGCTTGAGAGATCAGTACCATTGATGAACAAGATATTGTTGGGAATTGCAGAGATAGAGGTGAAAGTTGAAAATAATGGGAATTTAAGATAAAGAGTTAGCTTTGGGAAGAGTTTTGGGCAAGCCATTGAGATTACTGAGAACTGCTTTCCCTGTGCTCCAGAAACACTCAGTGCCTTATCTGCCTTCAGGAAAACCTGTTATCCAGAAGATGCTGTGAAGTCAAAATGCTTCTCCTAAGTGTTTGTTAGGAGTGAGGGGGATATATCTCACCTGGAGTTGTGCAATCGCAGGCTACAGACAGCTCTGGTTTATTCAGACACTTATGAAATTATTGCCACAAATCTTTCCTGAACTGACTTAGAGAACGCATGTCTTTGCCTGAATGGATTTATGCTATCTCCAGAGAACCAGCTGAAAGTTCACACCCTACATGGTCCTCGTGGGGAAGAAGAGCGGGCAGCTCTTGGAGAATGCATTTTGAAGCACTTTTGAAGAGGCCATTGCTGATTTCTGCCTGGCACAAGCTTCTCCACACACTCGATGGGGCTCAAAGCCCTCGAGTCTAAAGGCAGCAGCAGCAGCAAAACCCAGGTAAAAAGGTCCCATCTTGACACAAAGCGATGGGGTTTTCTCTGTGCTGTCAATACAAATGGCCAGCAAAAAGGCTACACGTGCCCTACATGGTCAGAAGACTTCACAGATCTGTATCTGATGCACAGGATGTGTGCTGCTTGCTTTTCCCTGGGCTAAATATCATTCCCAGGAGAACAAGTGCTCTGCCTCACCTCTGCATTTCAAAATCAATGTGTGTATAATAATTATTTCTGCTCAGGGTTCGACTTCAAGTGTCCTTAGGCTCTCCTCATCAACATTAGTCTCCTAAACCTTTTTACATACAAGCTCCTATGAGCTGCTTCTCTGTTCCCCCACCCCATTTTGATCTTCTTTTATGTTTTGAATATATATGTGTATAATAAAGCACTGAACCCAAACTGAACACTTTCTCCCAATTAAGGCCCTTCCAGAGCACAGCTGAGTGGGATAATTACCTCGCTTGTTTTACACAGAATACTCTATTAGTGGTTTGATCTAGGACTCAACATTCACCCAGAATATTTGCTCTTTTATTTTTTTTTTCCTTTTTAGCCCTCAGCAGCACATTAAAAGACAGGTATAGACTCTGCCAGGCTGGCCCTGAGATTCCAACAAGCTGTTGGTAACAAGCAGTGCAGTTTCTCTGTTTCATCTTTTCCACTCCTCTTGTATTTCGAAGGATTTTGCATCTGCTTTTTTTTTGTTACCTTGACATCTTTATACTCATGGAAGGTATATATTTTTTTTTCCCTGAGCCTTCCACTTAGTTGCACCCTGTGTAATGCAGTGCACAGGATGAAAGCCGTTATCTGATTTGAGTTTAATGTTCAAAAGTCCTCAAGCTGG
Organism: Molothrus aeneus; assembly: GCF_037042795.1. Lineage (NCBI taxonomy): Eukaryota > Metazoa > Chordata > Aves > Passeriformes > Icteridae > Molothrus > Molothrus aeneus. Next base: position 4,867,547 of record NC_089664.1, on the reverse strand, counting down.
TTTATCTAAAGATCCTCCCTGTATAATTGTATACTTAGAATTCAGCTGCAGTGTAACAGGGCAAGAGCCCTGTGTTCTGTCTGGAATTACAGAAAAGATACTGTTTATTTTTAAGCAAATAGGAATGGGAAAAAGGGGAGGAAATTGCCAACAGAAGAAAATGTATTCAGCTGGGTTTCAGGAAAACCTACCCTGGGGTTTGATGTATTCTGGAATTAGATTGGATTTAAAGACCATGAATAGGAGAAAAATCAGCTGTCTGGAGAGATGAGGATTAAAATTCAAAAGTAAGAGAAAGACTTAAGGCAGCTCTAATCAAGGAATCAACCCTTTTGGGCCAGGGCCTGTACAAAAATGTCATACCAAGTTTGTAGCTGCTTCTGGGGTTTGAATCCACTCCTGCATGTATTTCCCTTCAGATGCATTTTCATTGACTTTATTAATATAATGAAAGCAAATTACTTAAATGAGAAAATGAGTTACCTGATTGCAGATAATTTAAGTCAATCGGCTTCTAACTGGATGTTGTGGTTTAACCCCAGCTCAGCCCCGCTCACCCACAGCCCTGTGCAGGATGGGGGAGAGGGCTGGGATGGGAAAAGGGAGGAATCTCACTTGTGGTTGGGATACACACAGTTTAACAGTCTAAATGATGCTTTTTCAGCATTTCTCAAGCAACCCTAAAATATCCTGGAGTATGATTAAGGAAAAAAAAACCAAAAAAAAACCTTCCTGACATTCTGGTGGGAGCAAAAGCCACGTGGACAAGCAAAGCAAAACAAGGAATTAATTCCCTTCTCGCCACCAGGAAAGCTCAGCCATCCTTGGGATGTCACCCAGAGCAGCGGGGTCAGATGGGCTCAGCTGTGCACCCCCTGTTTGTGCCCTGCTGCAAGGAGGGGCAGAAAACACCTTGGCACTGTCAGCACAGCTCAGCTGAAACACCCCTGTGCTATCAACCATGCCTGCAGCACAAATCCAAAACACAGCCCTCTACCAGCTTCTGTGGGGAAAAAAATTAACTCTACCCCAGCCAAAGGCGGCAGCAGGGCTGTCCCTGTGCTCCTTCAGGATCTGTTAATGTGATCTTCACATCTGAGACTGAATATATTGCTGCTATGAACAGTATTTACAGCCTCCGGCTCCAGTGCACAGTGAAAACATGACAGAAAAGTAAAACAAATAAATCATAAAGACAAAGAAAGAGGAGAAAGGAAGCTCGACTATGTCATTTTATTGGGGGAATAGGAACACAGGGAGATTAATGGTTTCATTTGAAGTTACAGCACAGTCTGTGACAGGATCAGGAGCAGAATCCAGGTCTTTTGTTGAAAATTGGATTTTTGATGAAAAACTTCATGCACTTTCTAAAATTAGGAGATTTTCACCTCGCCTCAGCCAGGAGCACCTTCCAAGGGAGGTGGGAACCTAAAAGCAGAGAGAAGAGGTCTCTGAACTCCCATCAGTTTCTGTCTGGACTCATTCTGACTTTGAATTCAGTGGCTTGCTGAGAAAGCTGATGTTCAGCAGTCAAGAAAGGGTGCAAGGCCAGGAGGTACCTCCCAGAAATTTTGTTAAACATGTACTACATTAAACTGCTGTGAAATTTTATGTATTTTTACTAGAAAATATCAACCCTTGTTAAAATGATAGTTAAAAATTTCTGAGATTTAGCATTCTCATTGATGCAGATCACTTCTCCTATAAAACTGTGAAACTCCCTTAATTTCACACCTGTCAATACTAAACCACCATCTTGTGAAGATTTTACCAGAGGGAAAAAAAAAAAAAAAGAAATTCAATAAAGCTTTTGTAGCATTTCTCAAGCAATCTTGAAATGTCCTGGGGTATGATTAAGGAAAAAAAAAAAACCTTCATGACATTTTGGTGGGAAATATATATTCAGCTCTGCTCACAGAATTCCAGAAAGGAAATTAATTCCACATAAAATGGCAGCCTCCTTAGACTAAGTAATGAGAACAACTGTGTGCTACAGAAAGACTGAAATAACAATCAGAGTTAGTGTGTGTTTAATAGGCCATCCCTGCTCCTCTGATATGGAGAGAGGAAAAAGAAGAGGAGATGGAAGAGGCCACAGGAACCTCCTGTGTGGTTCATGGAGACCTTCACCCCCCTGTGACAGCAGAAACAATGAGCAAGCACAGAATCACAGGATAATTTGGGAAAGGTCTCCAAGTTCCTAAAGTCCAGGCTTAGACTGAGCAGCCCAACGCGCTGGGGGCCATGTCCAGCCATTCTTCAGACACCTCCAGGGATGGGGACTCCACCACTCCCCTGAGCAGCCCTGTCCAACCCTTAACTACACTTCCAGGGAAGAAATCCTTCCTAATCCCTAACCTGAACCTCCCCTGGTACAGCCTGGGGCTGTTTCCTCTTGTCCTGTCACTTGTTCCCCGGGAGGAGAGACCAAGGCCCTCCTCACACAATGTTCTGTCAGGGAGTGGAAGACAGCAGTAAGGTCTGCCATGAGATTTCTCTACCCCCGACTAAACAACCCCAGTACCTTCAGCTGTTCCTCATAGGATTTATGGTCCAGGTCTTCATAGGATTTTTGTTCTACGCCCTTCTCAGGAGATGCTCCAGCCCTCCAATGCTCTTCTTGTTGTGAGGGCTGCTCCAATTCCTGATCTGGCACAACAGCCTGCAAGCAAATGGCACAGACTTGTAGGCAAGATGGGTTTAGGGCTCAGGGTATGGCTTTAAATCAGTGATTACAGGTGTGTGTTGAGCTGGCCAAGGCTGGGTCCCAGCCAGGTGTGCCAGCAGGGGATGCTGAGCTGCTCCCAGCCCAGCTGGGTTGGTACGCACTCACCAGGGAGTTGTGTGAGGACAACCTCCAGCAGAACCTCAGAGCAAGGCTTGAGCTGACCCTCATGCCTTGGAATGGCTACCTAGAACAGAGGGTAGACAAGATTAAGAGAATAAAAGTGGCCATTTATTAAAGGCCTTCAAAAGGGACACCTTGGGCAGTCAAAGCCTCTGAGGGGCTACACCCAAGCTGGACAATGGTCACAAGTTTTTCATACAGATATAAGTTTGGTGTATTTGCATATCAGGGGTTAATTATCCAATTACAGCTTCAGGTAATGAAGTCATTTACCCCCAGCTTGCTCCCCCACAATCCACTTCTGTTTATACTTTCAGGACCTGAGGCTGTGGTGTGTCCATGGATCTCAGGCCCAGAGGAATTGTTTTGTCTGACCAAAATGTGAAGACAGTTACCTAACACTTTATATGGAGTTTGGAGTTATACACTAATGCAGCCCAGGATTTGGAAAATATAAAAGCTAAAATCCTAAGGTATCAACCCCTCTGAATGCTGAGACATCCCTGCCACCAAACCCCACTAAACACACTCCCATCTGTATTTCCCTGCCTTCTCTGCTCCAGAAAGATCCTGTGCACAGGCACCCAGTGCACAGCACTGCTCACCCTGAGAGACTTGTTCTCAGACAATATTTGCTGTGTTGTTTCATTGTTCTGTTTTGTTTTTCTATTTTTTTTCTTTTCCCCTGCAGAAATCACTTGACTGCTGAAAAGTCACCGGAGTTTTTCCTCCACTTCCCCCTTGCAGCAGCAAGGGCACAGTGAAGCTGATGGAAAATTGCTTTGGTACCTTGAACTGTAAATGATGCTGTTTTCATGATTCATCAAATCCTTCTGAAGCAGAGGTGGCATGTCAGTAAGGCTAGGCAAAGTTTAGAACATAATAGGGCCCAAGAGGTGAGAGCCTTGTCCTTCATTGCAGTGCTGCATCTTTGAAGTGACTGCTGGAAATAATTAGGTTCCTTGATTTCCATTGCCATTTGGTGCTCTTCACACTAATCAGAGGAACAGCACATTTGCATGAACTGGAGGGAATAAAAGTATTTTTTATTAGAATGAGCCCATAACAAAGAGAGAAGTCTCTTGGCTTTGGAATTCGTTGTCCCTGCAGTTCTACACCACACTTCATGTCTGGCCAAAAATGAGGTGAAAAATGTATATTTAATATTTATTAAAGAGCCTCAGGTCTTTATAATCTTTAAACTTTGGTCCTGCTAAATATTCCAAACTCTTTTTATTTATTAATAAATCTTTCATTCTGTCTTTTCCAAAACCTGAATGAAGCTCTCAGGTCATGCAGCCTGGGAGATGATTCACAGAGGGGAAGTTGAATAAAATCTGATTTCTAATCACTTTGTAGAATTTTTTCAGGACTTTAGGGGTCCAGTGTTTAAAGAAGGTAGTGGGAGTTGTGATGTCTGACCTTTCCCATCCAAACCCAGCATTAATTTATAGTTCTTTTATGATCCTGAGCACATCAGCTTCACCTCTCTGTATCTCATTTTATCTATATGTAAAATTAGAAGAGTAAAAATATGACCCCATTCTACAAAGGTGTAACAGGTCTTAATAAATTCCTGATATTAAACTGCCGTGAAGCCTTTGCTTTATGAAATGCAGGCAGTGTTTTCAAAAGAGCTCAGCTCCTATTTAGATACCTCTGCAAGAACCTGGGGCACTGAGGATGTTTTATGTTCTGAATCTTTGCAAATATGTGGTTATGAGAACCTTGGTGCTCTCTGTGGGACCCTGAGCTCTTAAAGCAACCCAGATTTTACTTAGATGCCAAAAGTGAATGAAGGCTTTTTGCAAGGGAGCTCTGCTTCCCATCCAGGTCTCCTTCTCCTTCATCACACTTTGCTCTGAATATGGATTGAGGAAAAAAATGCCAATATCTGTGGACTCAGATATTTAATAATGGAAATCTAGGGCAGCTCCACTGGAATTCATGTTTTCTGCAAATTTTTATTGAACTAATGGAGAAGGTATCTACCTTCACTTGTTGTACAAGGTGGAGGAAACTCTTCCCATGATCGATAAGTGCAGGATGAAGAGGGGAAAGCAGAGGGCTTAGAGCTCAGAGAACTAGAAACACTCAAGAATATTAAGAATACAAGATAAAATGTTATTTTTTCAGGAGGCCAATGTAAGAGGATGCTTTAAACCAAGAAGTACCATGTCAACGTGTTGCATGACCTATGACAAGTGTGTGCTCGCCCTTGGAGAACCATGAGACACATGAACATAGAATAGACTCAAAATAGAGCCAAACATGTCATTGTTTGAACATGAGATCCACCTCCCCTTGCTTTACTAATGTAAAAATTTGCAGTTTCACCTCGCCCAGTTTCCTCAGCTTCCTCAATATTCAAGGGAGGGGAGGCAGCTTCTCTGGGCGAGGTTTATAAAACAGGATGAGCAACACTTTAGAGATGTCTATCCATCTTTATGTTAATAATAAAACGAGCCTGGAAGCTACCTTTAGCAATTCACATAAATTCAGATTACTGAGGTGAAACACGTTGCATGTTAACTGTAGCAATTGTCATCCTGGGGACAGGCAGAATTACAGCAGCTGCTGTCACCAAATCCATGTGCTACAACTTGCTCTGAGTGGCCAAGTTTTTAAGTTCATTTAAACCTTATTCTGTGATGTTTCTTTAAAAAAAAAATAATTAAAAAGCCCTTTTTGTGTCCACAGTTAATTTCTTATCAGGTTTACAGGCAATTATCTCATCTCCAGACCAATTAAGCACAGTGATGGCTGGAGGGGAGCCTGTTTGGGCTGCCTGGAATCACCTGCTTATGACTTAAGATATCTCCTTGCAAATTCAGCTCCATCCACAGCTGGCCCAAGGATAATGTATCACTCACAGCTCCAACTCTCCTGGTGCAGATGGACTTCAGGGAGAACAAGTTCAGCCCACACTGGAGTCATTTTTCAGCGTTTCACTGTGGGAATTCAGAGGATTTTTCCTTCCTTCACCCTTGTTTTTGAGGAAGGGAATCTCTGTGCAGAGGCTGTTGCTTTCTGCTTGTAATGAAGAGGTGCTCGAGTGTGAATTTCTGTGCTCTTCTGGCTGTTCTGCAAAACTTGTCAATTCTTCATAGAAGCAACACATCCCTTCCCAAATCCTCTAAAGAACAAGTGTGCCACACTGGAAGAACAGTTAATTCACTTTAGAAAGCTATCCAGAGTAATAATAACAATAATATAAATTCAAGAGAGGAAAATCCTATACAAAACACTCCTCTTTCCCTGTTCTGGGAGTGAAAAAAGGGTTCCAGACCTTATTTCATGGGGATTTGTTTTACTTCTATCCCAAGTTGCCAGACTCATGCAGTGCCACTGAAATTTTAGGAGCATTGAAGTTGTTGCTGGTGAACTGCATGGGGCTGTCTTGAAAACAAGGTCCATTCCCTGAGCAGCCTGAGGCAGGGAGGAAGCCCTCTCCTGCTAATTTTTTCTTTCTCTGAAGGCAAAATAAAAAAAAACCTAAGTGAAAACAGAACAAAGCCCATGAAGGTGCCTCTGCATTTTTGTTTGGAAACAAAGCATTTGTAAAGTTTTGCTTTGACACCCTTAGATCTTAGTTACAATTTTTTTTTTTACAACTTTTTTAAATGCAGCGCGTGTAGCTAAATTCAAAAGCGCAGTGGGAAAGAGCCATAAGCTTGAATCCTAGGGGTTGCAGGTTCCAGTAAACACTTCTTTTCCTGCCATCAATGGAAGTTTCCATGGCCAGATTTAACCTGGGGCTCCTCACTGGCAATCAAGTCCTTTTGGTCTCTGTAAGCCACTTCCCCAGTCATTCACCATTTGGAACTGAAGAGGGGAAAACAGAGTAACTTTCTTAATTAAGCAGGCAAATCCTCATGACCTGGGCAGGTGCTGGGATGCCTTCAGTAGATTTATGAGTTACAAAGCTGACTTTCAGCTGTTGAGGAATGCAGTTTGATTTATCAGGGGGGGTGATTCCCTTATCCCAAGGAATCTCATTTCCTTACAGATGGATTTTTCTCTTTACAGGTAATGGTTTTTTTGCTTTAAGACAAATTGTTGAAGACTCTGTTGCATATACCAGGGGAGAAAGGAATTATCAAGGTGGGCTGAAAATCATTCCAAGATTCTCAATGTCTCCATCAGACTCTGAACCTGTCCCAGGTAGCAGCAAACTGTGGCTCACAGCAAAAGTGATTTTGACTCCTTATGAATGGAAGCTGAGTTTTTTATTTCCTCTGGTAGAATCACAGAATCCCAGAATGGTTTGGGTTGGAAGAGACCTTAAAGATCATCTTGTTCCACCTTCCTGCCATGGCAGGGACACCTCCCACTGTCCCAGGCTGCTCCAAGCCCTGCCCAGCCTGGCCTTGGGCACTGCCAGGGATCCAGGGGCAGCCCCAGCTGCTCTGGGCACCTGTGCCAGGGCCTCACCACCATCTCAGGGGAGAATTCCTTCTCCATATCCAACCTGTCAGTCTGAAGCCACTTCTGTGAGGTCTCCACACAACCCTCTTTTCTCCAGGCTGAGCAGCCCTAGCTTACCCAGCCTGTGCATGCAGATGATTCAGTACTGGTTGCTAAAAGAGGCTCAAAAAATGAGGCTCTGACTCAGCACTTCACCAAGTTCAGCTGTCTGAACAAGGCAGGGTCTATGGACACATGCTGGTGTGGGAATTTTGGACTAAATGTTCCTTTCCAATAGTGGGGATACTCTAATGTGGGTTGAATTTGGGATCTCTCCTGTTTTAGTGAAACAGAAGAGACAAAGGCAAATCTCTGGCCATCACTAAAGGACCAAAAGCTCTTTTCTGCCCCTCAACTATTCTGGGGGAAATTTTGGATCCAAGCACATAGTTTCCATACATCCAAAATCAGAGAATACAGCAGTTTTTAAATGATGAGGGGTACTTAAATGCAGCAAGGAAATTGTGCAGAGTGCTTTCCTCAGGGAGAACAAGAGGTCGCTCACTCCTCACTGAGGTTTCACAGCCGAGGTTTCCCCATTCCCAGGGGTGTGAGAGTGCCCAGCATGGAACACAGGGAGAGCTGAAGGGCAGGGGGCTCCTCTCACCAGAAATGTGCTCAGCTGAGGGCAGGCTCTCAATGTGACCTGTGTGTCTTCCTTCTCCCAGCTCTGAATTTCACCCTCAAATCTGCTCCATGGGAATGAGCAGTGCCACTGCCACTGCTTCCCAGTGGGGAATGGAGACATGGAGACACTGCTTGCCTGGCCTAAAATCCCAATTGTGGCTTCAGGGGCACTGGAGGCAGCAGCAGCTGAACAAGGAATGGATCACAGGGCTTCTGATAGCACCCTGATGATTAGAATAGCTGGCTTTATCTGCAAATAGGTGTAATTCCACTCTTTTTACCCAGCTTTTTGTCTGCCTTGCCTTCTGAGACAGCAGGCTCTTTTGAAGAGGCACCATCTGATATTTTATATAGCACTTAGCAAAATATAGTCCCAATCTCACTGAGCCTCTGGGCATTACCATAATCAGTGCATTAGGGGTCATTTTTTCAGGCAGAGATTTGAAAATAACTTTGAGGAGTCTCTTCTAATGAAAGTTTTTTGTTTGCTGCTCTCTGGAGAGGAGGTGGAGAGGGGGATTTCCGTTCTCTCTCTCTCTCTCCCACACAGAGCTGCACATCTATATTAAATCTTGAAGAAGATGTAAGTCCCCAGCTCCCCCAAAAGAAGTGGAGCATTCTGGGTGTTTTGGAGGAGAAAAAAAAAATTGTGTTTTGAAAGAGCCAAGATATTTAGCTTTGAAAATTACCTACTCAGCAGGCCAGCATTAAAATTAATTTAATGGAGTGTAAATTAACATACTTGACACTTTTTTGATCATTTTTCATAGGCAGTGCTGACCGATGGAAACAAAAGCTTCATCTCCCATGAGATCAGGACAAGAAAATTCACAAATTTGCCATTCCCACACCATGGGGTGCTTTTATATTCAGGAGTCAAAGTAGTTCATTGAGTGTAAGTCTTTAAATATTAAACATTGGCATTTGCTTTTGCATATGATAAACGGATGTTTTAGTGGGGGACTTGGCAGTGCTGCTTAATGGATGGACTTGACAATCTTGGAGGACTTTTCCAACCTAAACCATTCTGTGAATCTGTGACTTAAAAAAAAAAACGTTTCATTCACTAACAATGAAATGTGTAAAAAATTTCCCTTTCAAATAATCTGTGAAAGTTAATTAAGTTCACTCTGAGTTTATGGCAAGGATTCTCTAAAAAACACAGGGGGATATTTATAACCTTGCCCAAAAATGCCACATAGTGAAACTTTTGATATGTTGATAAGTGGTAAGAATGTCATTTGAGGTTTATTTTTTTAATAATAATTTAATTGTCATTGTAAAATGCCTCATAGTTGGGACAGATTAAATTACCACAAAACCCATTACTGAAATTCATAACCCCCATAAATGTAAAGTGTTTGCTGCTGTGCCATAAATAACCACTCTCATTCCAGGAAAATGAGGTGCAGGAAATAAATTAACAAAATCCAAACACACAGGACATTAGGTTACAACAATTTTCTGTAGAGGAGGCTGATGGGAACACAGCAGAGCCCAGAGGAGAGGCAAATTCAATGTTTAATTATGGCCTCAGCAAATCATGCCCCCTCTGTGTGTTTTGCCATATTGACGTGTTTCAAAGATTATTTCACAGTCCAGTTCAATAGCTCTGGTAAAGCATGTGCATTTCAGATGTCATTATACTTGAAAAGGTCTGAAGAGCCCAATATTTCTCCAAAGATGTGGAGGATCCACTCATGGTTAAATGAAAGGAGGTAAATCAATTTTTGTTAGTCTCACTCAAAAAGCTCTGGATCTCATTTTCCATCCTTTGCACCCTTGGTGGTCAGTTCACCTTGTGTTTTGTGGAAGAGAAAATACAGTGAATATTCCAGAACTTTCTGTCAGCTGGAATGGCCACAACAAGGTTCTGACCTCGGGCAGGTTTGATCTTTTAGCTGGAGCGTGGCATCAGCCTGGAAAAGGAACCAGGCTGCAACAATTCCTGTTGGAAAGAAGATGGGAAGGCTGGGAGGGACAGAGTTGGTGGGAAAAGGAGATTTTAAACAACTTAATTGAGATAGAGAAATGGCATCTGTAGTCAACATATTGAACTGATAAACAATACAGCTGCTACAGATTTCACACTGAGAAGTAAATGCCATGGCCATATGCAATTCATTACCTGGGATAATTGGGGAATTACAAAAAAAAAAAAAAAAAAAAAAAAAAAAAAAAAAAAAGAAATGGTAGGAAAAGGGGACAAATTGGATCACCAGACAGAATCTGTGTCTGTGAGCTGCACATCTGGCCTGTCCCAGACTGCACAAGAGACCCCCAGCTCTCACTTCTGGCCAAGGCAAGAAGGCACCACCAGCACCTTTCCTGATCCAGGATAATGCTCTGGGCACTGGTGATACCTTGGTAATGTTTTCTGGGGAACAAGAAACCAACACACACACACACACACACACACAAAGACAAGAAAATGAAGGGAAATTAAATTTTCAAACACCAGTTCTGGGTGTGTATGCTCAGCCCAGTTTTCCAGCCAGGTCCCTCTCTGTTTACCTGAAGTGAAATCCCACAATTTCAAAGCAATATGAGGCCTCTCTACATGAATATTTTGATTACAATGCCCCCAAAATGCAGCTGGTCCCTGGTTTTGAAGCTGAAATAGGTGCCAGAGCTAATCATAGGCACTGAAGGCACTTTGGAGGATGGAGGGGCTCAGGGATGGAACATTTCTGCTCCGCAGCCAATTACCACCTGAACTCACCAAGATGGTCTCCCTTACACATTTAACAAAACCAGCAGGAACTCACCTTGAAGGCACTCCAGAAACACTCCTGCAGACATGAAATGAAACTAAAGACTCCTTATTAATTGGTTGGAAACCCAGCAACAGCTGCTGAAAAATAAAAAGTTATGAAAACTCTCAGCTTTTCAATAGGGTTTCATGTTAGTACTGTAAATTAATGTAAATGTCACTTTAAAAGAGAATACGGAATAAAAACCTAATAAAGCAGCACAGCTCTGCAGGGGTGGTGAGTAAATTGAGGGAATATTTGATTAGATTTCAAATGCTGCTCTTTAATTTGTATGCTCTCACTTATTTCCCCCCACCCCTCCCCACGCTTTCCTCATCTATTATATCTGCTGGCACACAGTGAATTTTTACAGTGGTACCTAAAAGGTCTCTCTCTTTGCTGGATGATAACCCACATTAGCTTGGACCCATGTGGTGATGACTTCCTCCAGCCTGTGCTGCTGCTGCAGCAGCTGGGGAGACACGAACAGCATGAATTCCCTCTCAGGGTGCTGCACCTGTGACACCAGCAACAAGATCCTGGTCACCCCCATGTCCCTCATGAGCTGAAAATAAATGGATTGCAGCCCAAACAGCCTTGAGTCAAATCCTGTGATGGAAAGGCAGGGCCTCCTTTTGGCTCCCTCTGTGCAGCAGAGCCAGGCTAAGATTAAGTAAACTGTGAGCTCTCAGGGTGAGCTGCATTGGCAGAGACCTGTAATCCCAGGAACAGGTGCTTCTGGATTAAACCAAAGAGTTTCAACAAAATGGAATTGAGAGGTTGTGAAAGCTCCCGTGCGTTGTGTCTGACTCACAGTGCAGGTACCCAGTGAGTCAGGAATGGGAGTCCCTTCCAACCATGGCTATTCTATGAATCCCTGGCTCTAATAGCACCAGGAACTGTAGGGGGATAGAATATAAGAAAATAAAGATGGTGTAGAAAGTAATCTTACCCCTAAGGAGTTGCAGCTGGGCCAATTATCAAAGATTAGGAACAGGCCTGACTTTACCAGGCCACAGCTGTGACCAGTGAGAAGAAGATGCTATAAAAGAGTGGGGTGCCTGGGTGAGAAGGGAACTGGAGTCAGTTGGCTGCTTTGTGGAGAAGAAAGAGACAGTGCTCTGAGGAGAAGCCCATGAAAAACCCCCAAGAAGGTATGGAACTTTTATATTGTGATAAGGAGACAACAGTATGGAACCTCTGCAATAAGATGACAACAGGGAACCAAGTCAGTCTGCAGCTCATGTCCCCAGTGTCCAACTGCACAGGCTTGGGAGATCCCCTGGTCTCTTTTCCTGACCACCAAAACTTTGCAGTAATTTGGGACCCACTGGGACAGCAGTGCCAAGATATGCCTGCAAAGCACAACTCCTGGTGCAGTACATTTTGCTGCTTTTAAAAGCTTGTGTCCTGGCAGAAAGCTGTGCTCTGCTTGGGAACAGCTCCTGTGTAGCAGAGATAATGGTCTGAAATCTCTGTGGCCTTTATCTACCTCTCCTCCCCTTAGTGAAGTGCTGTTGTGGACTGGCTGCAGCTGCAGACTGGTCACATCTGAGCTGATGGGTCTCTTATCCTCTTTCCCTGAGCTTTGGCCAGACTTGCAGAAGAAACATGCTCAAAGGCTCTTCTGTCTCAGCCAGAGAGTTATCTTGGCATCGCTGGGCCTTTGCTGCTCTCTTCTCAGGTGGCATCAGTCATGTCCTTGTGGTTTGAAGGCAGAAACGAGCTCCTTCATCCTTACACGTATTATTCCTTGAGTTGAGCAAAGATTGACCTCTCCGTGTCCTTTCTATTCCCCTGCTGCTTAAGAGACTGGCAGGAAGCGATGGACTCTGTGCTTTGCTCTTGGAGATCTGAGGGCTGGTCGTGGTGTGTCTGTCAGCCTGAGCCCTCTATGTTCAGACAAGAATGCTGACAGCACCAGGCTTGTGTTCCTCAGTTCCCCAGCTTGTAACATTTCCAACACTTTCAAATCCATCCCTTCCAGGAAGCAGTGGGATGGTGGAGGTGAGGCCAGACAAAGTGAGGATTTCAGCAGTGTTTCATTATTCCTTACTAATTTCTGCAGGCACCACAAAGCAGTGAAGCAGTCAGGAAGAGTTCCTTCAAAATCAGGAGCTGAAGGTGCATCCTGATGGTGGGAAAGCAAACACAGGAGAAGGGAATTCCCATTAGGAAAAGACCCAGCCTGAATGAGGCAAGCACACTCCCCTCCCTCTCTGCAGGGCAGTGCCTCTGAACATGACCACGTGGGGTTTTAGTTTTAGTGTTTGCTCCTGTTGCTGTCTGAAGTGCCTTGGGACAGATAACAATGACAAGCAACATAAATTAACGAAGCAGGGGCTCTGTTCTGCTTGAGTGGGAGAAGAGCTGGGAACAGGATTGGTGCTGCAATGCAAAGTTTGGCCACATGACACATCAGTTTTGCCTTATCAGGCTGCTCTAAGAGCTGTGATAAGGCAGTGATTCAGCTGAGGGAAGATGAGGCCAAGACTTTCCTTATGTCCTTACTCACATAAAGAAAGTCAGAGTCATTGGACACTGCCAGGTGATCTGGCTTTATCCAGACATTGCTAAAATGGCCAATTCCCTGCTAAAACACTTCCTGTGAGTGCTACACATTCTTCCCCCAATGGCTGGTGGGTTTGGTGGTGTAGCCATTTGGCCATGACTCACTGTTTTACAGATCCTGTCGCAAAGCTAAATTTATAGCAAATGAGAAAAGGTCAGGACTTTCAGCAGAAACAGACCCAAGAGAAAACTTCTAATGAGTTTTTCTTGGAGATCATCAAACTGCCAAAGGAAACCTCCAAAAAAAAAAGTAAAGGCAAAACTTGGCTTTCCTTTAATGTTCTCTTCTACACAGTCATTTTGAGCAGTCCCAATAATCTAAAAGGGAAGATCACAGGCATGCAATATTCTGCTCCTCTTCCCTCCCATCTCAAAGGACGGAGATGCCTTTGAAGGACACCTGCACCCTTGCAGGAGTTTGTAGAAAACACAAGATTGGGCAAAAGGGTAAATACCTCCCCAGCTTACCCTGTGATGGCAGAGAAGGACTTTGGAAAGGCTCCTTGGTTTTTGTGCATGCTGAATTCCCTGGAGCCCCAGGAAACCCTCCTTGATGATTCTCAATTGTGTGGCACCAGAGTGCCTGGGTCCTCTTTTATGGCTCCTGATTAATTTAAATTTCCTAACCCCGGCCAGGATGAATCACAGTTGCATTGTGAATAAAGTCACAGCCTCTAATTCCAACCTTCCTCCATTCACCCCTTCCAAAATTCCTTGTCTCTCCCACTGAAGATGATTTCTGCCCCCTTCTCCCCCAGCTGTTATTTCCAAGGGCTGGACACTCCTTCTCTTACCTCCTTCTCCTTTTACTGTTCTCCAAAACTCCTCAATCAATCCCAAGTGTTGCAAGAGCCAGTGGGAAGCCTCTAACCTTGTTGTCATTGAGTTGAATAATGCAAATATTAATGAGTGGAAAACTCATTAGGAGCATTCTCACTGACAATCCACCTCTGCTGTAAAACCAGGTGGCTCCTGCTACAAACAGGAGAAAAATGAGGGAGGTTTTAATTCTGGCTCCACTGGAAAGCTTACATCAGCTCCACAGCCTAGGGACTGTGTCATCTATGTGACCATATTTTTAAGAGTGATGCTCTGCTTGCATGTTCCAGACAATATGTTTTGAAACTTATTAATCAGGGAATGTCCAATCTCTTTATGCTGAAGCATCAGTAAAACAATTACTTCAAGGCTAAACGAGGTCCACTGAAGAATCACTTGATTAAAGTGAGAATTTGCAATAAATAAATACATCAAATATTTCATTATTGATGCTCCAGGGGAAAAACAACTCTGATTAAGTCAAAGGGGAAAAATATTTAAATTTGAGTAAGTATGATGGACTGGCTACTGTGTTGGTGTGAATCAACATAACTCAAACGAATTCACTGGTTCTGTGACAGCTTGAGTGAGCTGAGTGTTAGATAGAGTGTATCACTTCTCAGTGGGGATATTGTCTTAAAGGAACTGGGAGGAAAATGCTTGTGTGCCATCCATTGCTCTGACACCTCCTTGCTGAGCTCCTTTCTGGAGAATCCCTCCACATTCCTCTTGTTCAGGTACCCACCTTTAATCCAGGGCTCACCAGGTTTACAGGTACCAAAAAATCCTGGGAATCCTAATGAACAGCAGTCAGGAAATGTCATTTCTCAGAAGTTGGTGCCCGGGTGCCATGGATCCTGCAGAACAGCAGAAAGATGTTCAATTTCTTATTAACCCTGTGAGGAAGAGATAAGGAGTAATGATTAAGCACAAACATTTATTTAAGTGAGGAGTTGAGGTGGATACTGTAAACACAAAAAAGCCAGAAGGTTTCACAAGGTGAAGGGTCTACATTTCCAAGCTTGGAAGTCTGAAGTCTCTGAATCCAAGTCCAGAGACCAAACACATTGTGACTCAAATATTATGGGCGTTGAGCACCCGCATGGTCCCTTTCTAGTTGTTGCACTGCTTCTCACATTCATGGAATTCACAGGTGGAATTCAGAGTACTACAGCATCAGAGAAACGTGGAAGTTACAAAGTTTAATGGTTTGCTTGGGTCCTAACAAAAAAAAAAAAAAAAAAAAAATGAAAGAAGTCACACTGTCCCTGCAAGCTCTTGGCTGCCTTCTGACTCTGCTTTTGGGGACAAGGACTGGGTCTAACCAGGTTTTGTGTTGTGTCTGGCACAGTGGGGTCTCGATCTTGATTGGAACCTCTTGCCACAGGTCACAGCAGAAGCAGCAAAAATACAGGCAGGAACAACTGGGGGAATGTGATTACAGGGTATAAAGCACAGGGAATCCTGATGCAAGGCAGCAGGACATCTGTGGGATGGGGGAGCAACACTTCCAGGCTGTATTTCTGCAGTCAGCAAATTTGGGATCTGGTTTTTTCACCTTTCCTCGTGGTGGAAATGCATCACTGTCCAAAAAATTGTGCTAAATCAAAGTATTGGGCCTTCATACAGCAATAGTACTGCATAAAAGAAAAGACAAGTGTATCTTCAGCCATTAAGTGTATGAAAATCAAGCAGTGTTCACAGCTACCAATAAAAAACCCCACAAAATATCACAAAAGTGTTTCAATAAGTTCAGCTTTTCATTTCACACAGAGCTAACCTCAAAGTGGCTAAATACATACTTATTAAGAAAGCGGTTTCTTCCCCTACAAAAAATTTCAAGAAGAAATTTTGAAATCTCATAATTTTCTGGGAAGAATCTTGAAAAATTTTACTCGTAAGGGTATTTTCATAGAAATTTTTTTAATCTTTTATAATTAGGGAACAGAATGAGAATGCCTCTTCCACCATAATTAAAAGCAGTGTTCTCCATGGCAGAAAAACTTAGATTGCAATACTGATGTTCCCTAAAATGTACCTGGAGCACATAAACAGGCCTTGGATTAACTGCAATAATTTTATGTGGTGCTCACCAAATTAACTGATTTTTTTTTTGTATTTTTCATAAAGTAGAGGTGTTTTACATGTATACTTTTCATTGGAAGCAATTCCATTTTTTACCAGTTACATGGGGGGGAGAAGCAGCCAGGAAACTCAAACTGGAGGTGCCATGTGAAAAGGAGTAATGGTTTAAGGGTTTTTTCCCACGATTTTTCCCTTAGGAGGACAGAACTTCTGATGGGGTGTGTTGAGAGTTTTCAGATAAACAGGTTTCAGCTCAGGAAAAAGAAGTTGGTATAAATTAGCAGCTGAACTTCTTCCCTGGAGAAAAGGGTGAATGGTAAAAGATCACTAGAAGTTTCCACTGCTATGTTTCAGCTTAAAAATCAAATAGAAACAATTAAATTCTTTGTATACTTAATAGAATCACAGAACAAAACCTGAAAAAAACCCCAGCGTTTCTTTTAAAATTAGAACAAAGATATTTTCAAAATAAGGCAAAAGACCTTCCATTTACACTCAGAAAAATCAGTTAAAGAGTCTTTTTCAGTCTAGCAGAGAAAACTTCACACAGTTGGTAACTGACACAGAAATGAATTAAGTGGATTTTTTTAAAGTACTCATTAATTACTAGAACATCTACCATGGGATTTGGAGAATTTGCTATTTCTCTCCAGCCTGGGTGTCTGTCTCAGAGCCACTCCAGCAGCACTGAGTTGTGTGTTTCAATACCTATCACTGGAGTAATCTTTACTCAATCCCTTCCTATCAATGGGAGCCATGAATCTTTGACATTTCCTATCTCAGGCAAATAAGGGCAGAGTCTGTGGTTTGGAACATAACATCTGATGTCAGATCCAGTGGCTTGAGATACACTGAGATATCTCATGAGGATAATGATTTTATATAGAAGCAAATTAGTCTGGCAGCTGGAGTGGGGCTGTCGCTGTAATGGCTCACAACCAATTACATACATTCTTCTCTGTATAAGCAGTGCTTGCATACCATCAGTAAAGTGCCACACTAATGAAATAAAGCAGGAAAGAACAAAAAGTAGCCCAGTCTCCAAAGGATGTGTCCCTGCCATGAAATGCTGGTTCCCTTCTGTTCCCCAGAGCAGCCCCCTGTCTCCCATCTATCCCAAGCACAGCATGGACATCACACCCAGGGATTTCCAGTGCTAGTGCCTCATCCTGGGCCCTCCTTATTGTAATGTGAGCAGTAGAAATCCTGTCCCATGGCAGGAGATTAGAATTCAGAGTAGGACTGAACTGCCCCTGACTCAACCATGCTGATTCTGGCTTTATTCCACAGACTGCCTGCCAAGGCACTCAGGGGTTCCAGGTCTTCCCTCTGCCCCTTTGACTGGGCTGAGCCTTCCAGAGCTCTGTGGCTGTTGCCCCAGGCTGTGTTTCTATTTTATTTGTAATCCTTTGAAAGCAATAGCCATTTCTGGCAGATGAATTATATTCTGTTGCGAAGCAGCAGGGGATGGCTGGGACCGTCTCTCTCTCCCTCTCTCTCTGAATTCTAATTTAAAGAGAGGAAACAAGATTTCATTGAATTTTAACAAATTAACCATTAATCACTTATGAAAACCTCCTGATGAGGACATGGATTGCCTGGGTTATGAATGGGAACAGCTTCATTTTGCTGTGATTGTTCGACCAAGTTAATCCCCAGCTCTCCTCTTTACCTCTGCCGTGCTCCTCACCTTGCTCCCCGTCTCCCTCACTGCTGCCTGCTCTTGTCTTCTCTCCCCCACCTCCACCCAGCACAGACACCTTGCTCCCTCTTGTCCTCTTCCCTGGATGCACAGCCCCTGCTGAACCCATCTCTGAAACGTTTTTGATGTCATGCTGAATATGGAAATTAAGGAAAAAACAAAGTCTTCCGCTGGCTGTGTGGTGTGAATATTTATGAGGAAGCCAGCAAGGAAGCTAAATAGGGGCTGTGAGGGAGCCAGCCAGTGAGGATGGCAGGGGATGGCAGCTGACAAGGGCTCATTCAGCAGCACATCCTTGGCTGCCAGCAGCATCCCAGAGAGTGGGGGCTGTGTGAGTGACAGAGCCGCAGCATCCTTGCCTGGGCAACACAAAAAAAAAACTGTCACAGCTGTTTCTCTTCTTCCTCTTTATTCCTCCCTTCCCCAGCTGATCAATTCCAGCTACAAAAATAATAATAAAAAAATCTTGGATGTCGTTCAGCTGCAGCAGACGATTAGGCCTTAAAAATCAATGTTTATGTTCAACAGGACTATAAACCCCAATGCTTCCCTCTGCTTCTCAAATCAGGACTGGAATCAGAGGAGCCCCTTGGCTCCTCGCACAAGGGGTCAGGGATGGTGGCATAGGGGGTGACATTCTAAATCAGGGCTCCCTCCTGGGCTGTTTCTTCTCCTCCTGCTGCCACAATCCCACATTCAACAGCAGAGTCCTTCCCACAGGGAGACATCACCCAGCTAAAACCGCCCAGGGCAAAGGTGGCTACCAGAGACCCGCTGGGGGGAGAGATCCTGTGAGTGTTTCCATTGAGTCACACCCTGATGGAGATCTGAAAAATGGCACCTTTTGGGGGTTTTCTGGCCTTAAGGATAAAGCAGACCTGGGAAGGAAAGCGATCAGAAGCTGTGTTGGGCATGAGTAAAACAAAAGTCCTGAAGTGAATCATGGATCCTTTTGTTTACCCCGGGCCCTGCTGAGCCCCTGCAAAGTGATTCTCCTGATAGATGAACTCGAGGGACAGGGCTATTCCTGCTGTTGAGCACAGGATGCATGTGGAGCGTGGAGAGAAACTCTGCCTCTTCAAGCCACAGCCTTCTGTGTAATAAATCCTGATTCTGCCACAGAGATGTTAATGATTTCTAACTTACCTGCTGTCTGAATTCAATAGAAAATAAAGCAACTTTTTGGTTGTGGGGTGTGCAAATCCCACACACGACTGAGCTGTGCTGTTTTCCTAAATATCATCACAATTCCTCCCCCTGGGCTGCATGGCATCACTTCTAAGTGTCCTGGTGATGGCAGGTCCTCCCAGAAAATGTCTTAAATGATCTAGCAGCCAACTGCCCAAAGAATGGGTGGCATGATAATCAGTGGCCCAGAAGGTACCACATCCAAACTGCATTCAAACCATACCCAGATACAGGCCAGGCTGTTAAATGTTTGCACTGCTGGACCACTCAGCCCCCACCCCACTGCAGCCACACAGAGCTGTCTTCTTCAGTGAGTTTTCCTAGCCCACACCCAGCATTTTCCCCATCTAGTATCAGTTCCCCTTCAGAGTGGTCTGGACTGACCCTTCTTGTGTCCACTTGTAAACTGAGGCACGCAAATTTTTGTAAAGATGCAGGACTGGGAGGCTCCCTCCTTAATTAGAGCCTCTTCCCAATGATCCTTGATCCTATAACCTTGTCTAACCTTCCCAGCAAAGAGCTGGGAACTCTTTGCACTTCCAGACTCATCCTGTGGGTTGGAAATTTCCTGCTCCATCTGGGTAATCCTGTTAATCCTTCCCCCTGCACACACATTTCTGGTTGTAGAGCTGTGTTTTCTGCTGCTTTCCCCACCAAACCTTCCAGAGAGGAACCCAAAACCTATAAAGAGTCACAGGCCAATGGATGGACTTGATGGCAGAAAACTGAGACAGGAAATAAAGAGGCAAGAGGGTGGATTTAATGATGTGGATGAAAATACCGATGTATAAATCCCATGGGAAAGTATGCTGGAATAAATCACCAGTGCCATAAGAAAAAGGGGTTCTTCTGCCTGGCATTGTAGCAAATAAGATGTCTGAAACATGCAATATAGGAGGCTTTTAAATTAAAATTGATTAGGCCATCCATCTCCACTGATAAATGGCACTGAAATCCTATAGGCAACCGAGGCAAAATCATCCTAAGGACACTCCTAAATTTTGTGTCTTTGCTCATCCTCCAGCTCCTGTGAACATTTATATGACTTGTATAGGCAAAAAAAGACCTGAAAAGAAAAATCAGAATTTTCTTTCCAGGGGAGCTCAGGTATGGCTGCAACATCAGAACAAAAGACCCGAATATCTCTGTTTTCCCAGATGTACTTCTTGGTTATTAGTCATGATTAGTCATTTTCTCAGTCATTAAGTCACTTTAAAGATCTTTCCTCAATCCTAGATTGTATTAAATCTCCACTTATTTACTCATTTCAATCCATCAATCATTTCAAGAGTGAGAAGTTAAAAAAAATTGAGGAGAGCAGAATGTTTGTTCCAGGTTGATATTCAGTTAAATGAGTAAATCTACACCAAAAGCATTTTACATGACATGTTAAATGTCTGAGTTAATGCACATTGTTTGCACGTCCAGAAGAACAAAATTCCATTAAAAAAAGGTTTCTGGGGGAACTACAGCTAAGCGAGATGACCACTAATGTACAGAGTCATTTAAAACTCAGTATTTTACTTCATTATCACTGATTAATAAATACAAAGAGCAGCCTCTAAAACATTTTTAATCCTGCAAGAGAAAGCAGCAGGCAATGAATAGAAGCTTTCTCATGATCAGTTGTGAAACTACAGATAAACAGGCAAGCAGCTTCCCAGGTAGATCATAAGTCAGTAAAATATATTAATGCATATAATAATAATATATCTGTGCAGGGCTGCAGAAATGGTGCAACATCCTGACAGTGCCTCAGTGCTCCTGCACATGTCTGCAGAACAAGCCCAAGCAGCCCAGCTCAGAAGAGGCCATTATTTAAATAGCTGTCTCATTTCATGTAATTTCGAGTTCAATGGTGCAGCAATTCTGCAGTATTAGATGTGCTGAATGATTATTAAAATCACACCTATTCAAGATTAACTATGAATTAATTATGAGAGGAATTCAGAAATTCAGATACCTTCTGAGATAGACTCAGGGGCAAGGGTAGGGTAAGTGTCAAAATCTGGTGCAGGCTTAACCTGATGTGAATCTCTCAAAGCTTAGGCTCCTCTTTGTCTCAGCAGCTCTCCAGGACAGGGGATTTCTTGCACCCCAGGTGTGAATGAGGGCCACACATTGTACTAATTACATATCCTCTGAACAGAGAGAGACATGGCTCTCCCAGGAAAATCTTGGGAAGCTGTGGGAAACTTAGAGGAAAAGAATTCAAACAATTATTATCTCTCTTTCTGTAACCATTGTTTATAGATATGTTTCTCCAGAGAGTTTGATTCATAGCTCACCAACAGGTGGGAGAAGATTCCTAAAGGCCAAGCAGGTCTTAGGTCCACCACTGTTTCTATAAGAACTGTAGATTTCTAATAAAAAAGTGTCTTTTCATGCCTTCTGCTGATGGAGCCTCTGTATCACCTTTAACTGTCCCTGATACCCCTGCAGGAGTAACAGGTAGCAAGGCAGGGGAGTCCTGCCCTGGGGGTGTTATTTCTCTCCCTTGATGAGGAAGGGAGCCCTGATTAGCCTGGATGCAGAGAATGACACCTCTGTCGAGTCACAGTGAGTCCCCATGGGGGAAATCTGAAACATTCCATCCCTGAAGGACCTAACAATCCCATCTTGAAGGACTTAACAATTCCATACCTGAAGGACCTAACAATCCCATCCCTGAAGGACCTAATAATCCCATCTTGAAGGACTTAACAATCCCCTCCCTGAAGGACCTAACAATTCCATCCTTGAAGGACCTAACAGTTCCATCCCTGAAGGACCTAACAATCCCATCTTGAAGGACCTAACAATCCCATCCCTGAAGGACCTAACAAGCTCATTGTGGGACAGAGATGTCCCATCAAACCCGATTTTGCAGGGCAAATTGCAGATAATTTGGTGAGGGTTCAGGTGTTGAGTTGTACTTCACAAAGCAAATCAGAGCCTCACAGTGAGGCCTCACAGCTTGGCTTTGTTCTGCAAGCAGCTCATCCAGGCTCCCTCTGCTCCTCCTCCCTTCATCTCCCAGGTGTGCTGGGACTCCTGTTCTGCTGCCAGCTCCATGCAGGTGTCACTGTGAGCAGAGTGAGGCAGATGGACACAGGCAAAGGGTGGAACAGCTCCAGATGTGTCCATACACAGCAAAGAGAGAGAGCAAATCACTTATGTTTGTCCACAGAAGGCTGTAAGAAACTAAACATCAGACAGGCTGGCTCAGAGGAGGGGCCTCTGCTGATCCCTGCAATGTGAGGGACATCAGTGTTTTCTCATGAGGAAAAAGCTCCTTGGTGGCTCTGCACTGTGCTCTGGGGTCTGGGGAGGGAAAGGGAAGCTGCAGGTGTTTGTGGCATTTTGGTCACATTTCCTTGGCTGCTTGCAATAATTCAGCCCTACAGCTCCTCATGGACAGTGAGGTCTCTTTGTGTCTCCATTCTCTCCCAGTTTCTCAGTATGATAAAAGATGGAGTGAGCTCTGACAAGCCAAGGACAGTGGGTTAGAAGATGCTGGAGACTCCTACCAGTGGCAGCTAAGCAATTCTGGGGAGATCTAAAGTGATGAAACCCTTTTTATGTTTACTTTATCCCCAAAGTAATTTCTGAATTGCAGGAACTTGAGGAGAGGAGGGTCACATTGTCAAAAAATCCCTATGGATTGAAGCTGAGACCTTTCCTTTGCCAAGAAAGCTCAATGGCAGGGCTGTTAAAATCTGGACCTGCATTTCCTTGCTCTGTTATGTGAGCCAAGAAAGAAAACCCAGCTTTTTCAAAGACCAGAGGACTTATTTTTGAAGCCCACAGTCTGAAAGCCACAATGTGAGTGTGAACTACCAGCAAGAGTGGGCAGTGCTCTGTGTTTGGTCCCTTCTCTGCCTGTCCCTGGTTATGAACATTTCATTCACCACAACAATCACAGAGACGTGGAAGAAACAAGGGCAGGACGGGCACTCAGAGCTCTTATCTTGCCTCTTCAGTGGGGTTACTGAACACATCTGGAGCCAGCTGTGGTGTGCAGCTGTTCCTCAGGCAGGGCACAGCCTGTTCACCCCTGCAACCACAGTCTTCTTCACCCCAGTCCTGTTGTACCTAACCTGAATGCCCTGAGATACATGAGAGCCAGGCCAGACTTTGTCCATTAAAAACCATCTTCCAGCTGGCAGGAATTGAGGCTTGGACCTGTGTGACATCCCCACCCTCACCATGGGTGACCTCAGGAGACCCCAGCTCTGAGTTTTTCCATTGCTGTCCTTCTTCTTCCTGCCACCCTGGTGCTCCTCAGGGAGCGAGGGGAGGTTTGTGGCAACCCAGAGGATGTGAAATGCACTGCAGTGGTGGCAGGATGGAGAGCAAATATGACAAGGACACCTACAATGGCATTTTTCATCTCAGTGGGCCACACTGAGAGGCTGGCCCTAGGAAAGGCCATTACACTGGAGACATGCAGGAACTCAAATGGCAATAACTACTATTTTCTCAGGAATTATTTTTCCTTCTCCACTTGAGAAATGGCCCTGAAAGAAGCCCAGCTGGAGATGCATATACTGTATTTCCTCATTAGAGTTTGGCTGTCCCCTCCATCTCCTCCTCACTGTTTCAAAGTGTCTCCTAAGCAAAATGAGAAGCCACCAGTGTTCCAGTGAGTTCAGCATTTGGCAGAATGAGTTTGTTCATTGCTAATTAAAAGAAAAGATTTCTGAGGTGCTTTGCACTTTGGTTTATTAGTTTTCCTGTGTAATAGCAAATCAGAGCCCTTGTTACCTTGTCAGCAGAACTATTATTACTATTATTATTTTTATTATTATTATTTATTATTTACAGTACAACTTGTGACTCACTTCCTATGTTGGTGGATCTTTCACCATCTGTTAAAAATAATAGCAGTCATTTTCTGAAATATTATTCTAATCCAAATGTTAAAATAGAACCATATGAAGCCAATTAAATAGACTGTGTGTTGTTAATCTGAGTTACTTCAACTCAGCTAAAGAAAAAGAAAAAAAATAAAAGGATTGAGATCATAAAGCAAAGATGCAGACTTCAGAAATCTGCAGAGATTCTGCCAGCATTCTCCTGGAATTTTAAATTTGAAGTGGAAAAATTTGCAAAGATGTCATCTTCCAAGCTAAGTTTAGGAGCCAGCTATGGATCCAAATCTGGATGTAAGATTGCAACTCCAGACCAGGCTTTATGCAAATCCTTAAAAGATCAGAAAATTTCAATTTTAATCCCTTTAATATTTAGTCCTCTTAGCTGTTTTTATTCTTACTTGGAGTGAAAGCAAAAATACTTGATCTGGTTTGGTTGCCTCCACCTGAGAGTTTTATGTTGGCTTGTGCCTAATGAACACAGAGTTCCCAGGGGGTGCCTCTGAGGATGCTGCCCCTGCCTGCAGGAGTCAGGGAGATATGAAGGAAACCTGTAAAAAACCATCCTGTAAGAAAAAATAGGGTGCCCCAGCATGAGGAGATGATTGGCATCTGACTCCATGGATTCAGAATGCTGAACAATTGCTTTATTAAACTGTACCATACTACATTAATACTATGTTATAACTATACTAAAGAGATACTAAAAAGATACTAAAGGAAAACCCCTGACTGTCTCCTGACAGCAGGACACAGCTTTGAGTGATTGCTTAACTAATACAAACAACCATCACCAGAATCCAATTATTAACCCCCTTCAGGTAAACAATCTTCCTAACACATTCCACGTGTGCAAAACCAACAGGAGCAGCAAGTAGAGATAAGAATTGTTTTCTCTTCTTCTCTCTGTGCTTCTCCAGGAAAAAACCTGGGAGAGAATGATGTTCAAAGAGCGAATACCACAATGCTGAGGAGATGGTGGTGGCCAGGCTGGCAGTGCTGTCCCTGGGCATGGGGACCAGTGGCAGCTCCACTTCAAACAGCTCACACCTCTGAGCCCAGGCCTGAGCTCATTGAAAACATTTCATTTCATGCTAACCCCCTTTTTAGTTCATGATATCTCTGAGCAGGGTCTGCACTGCAGCTCTTGTTTAACTCAGTTTGGGTGAAACTGTGCACATACTGAGCCTGGAGGAGAGAGATGTGAGCTTGAGGGGTGTTAGGTGGGGTGATCACACCTCACCCCACCTGTCCTGTCTCTCACAGGTAAATCATACCACTGGCAATTTGAATCATTTTCTGAAAGAGGGAGATTTAGGTTCGGTGGTAGGAAGAAATTCCTCCCTGTGAGGGTGGGGAGGCCCTGGCACAAGTGCCCAGAGAAGCTGTGGCTGCCCCTGGATCCCTGAAGTGTCCAAGGTCAGGTTGGACAGGGCTTGGAGCAGCCTGGGATAGTGGAAGGTGTCCCTGTCCTTGACAGCAGGGTGGAACAAGGTAATATTTAAGGTTCCTCCCAACCCAAACCATTCTGGGATTCTCTGTTTGAACACATAGACAAAACTCTGATAGCTACAACCCAAAACACAGCACCTTCCCAAAAGGCCCAGCATCATGGATGCAGGAAAATTGAGCTCTTTTAAAAGGCTTCCTCATGGTTTTTCAGGTGAGGATAAAAAGGCTTTTTGAAAAGCAGCCTCCAGTGCTCCACCCTTGGCATCTTGGGCTGAGGGCTGAGGCAGAGAAGGTTGGGATGCAGGAGCCTCCTCCATTTGAGGAAAGGATCTGGGCTGTGCCCCAGCCCTGCAGCAGGAGCTGAGGGATGCTGCTGAGCAGCACTCCTGGCTGCAGTTATTTATATTCCCTGAACAGCGTTGTTTACACAGACTGCATGAATGCAAATCAACGTGAGGAAGTGCTGGAGCCACTGAGGTGTGCAGCAGGAACAGGCTCCTGGGATTGGTTTTAGTAATGTAGTGTTAACACAGCTACACATGGCTACACACACTTTCAAATCCAAGTGAGGGAGAGGGCAAGGGAATGCTCATTACCTGGGACACTGGCCGAGTCCTTGTACCTTGACAAGAGATAAAAAAATCAAAATGGACTTCATTATCACAGCCTGCCTGTCAATCAGCAAGCCTGCCTTACATTTCCCCCACTGAGGGGTTCCTGTCAGTGCTGGCCAGGAGAGGTGGAGGGAGCAGAGCAGGGAAGGTGAGGAGCAGCAGCAGGCTGGGCTGGCTGCCCTGCAGCACCGGCGTGTTCCAACCCCTGCAGCTGCGAAATGAAGAAGAGGGAGGGGAGGCTTCTCCTTCCTCTGGGCAAGGGACGCCTGGTGGGTGACACCTGGGTCCTCCAGACCCTGTGGGTGGCCTCAGAGGGTGGCATCAGCCAGCTGCCCCCTAACATTCACCATCTGAATTCACCACTTCCAGTTTGCAACTGCTTGAGCCATAATTTTCTGATACTTAGGTACCAAATACTCACCCCTAGGAATCCCAGGTAGTTTCTTTGGACATCTTTAGGGGTACTCCCTGTTTGGGTTTTTTTTTGTCAGTAAAATGGGGTTAATGATGCTTCAATGCAGGTTTGCCAATGTGCTGCAGGATCTCTTGAGTGGCAGTGACCTTTTATTTAACCCATCAGCATCAAGCTGTCTTTCATTCCATCACCTTGTATTCTCAGGAGGCTTTGCTGGCAATTCCAGTTTTTTTTTTTTTCCCCCACAGTACAATAAAACAATAGTAATAAAAATTATTTTAAAAAGTTCCTTGCTATTTTATGGTAATTAAAAGCAATAAATATTTCTGCATGCAATACCATAGACCTTGACTCATTGGTGGGTCAATACTGCTTTCCTGTCGAGGCTGGGTAATAAATCTTTATTCCTTTTTGAATGGAAATAAGGATGGGATTTTATTCATGAATTCTGTGACCCGTTGAAGTGACATTTTCAAAACAAACACTCCAGAAATGAGGAGTTTTCTCTGCAGTGTGGGTTAATCTGCTCTCTTCTCAGCGTGTCTCTTTCATACTGATGATTTGCCCGATGCCTTTTTAATCCCAGCAGCAACTTCTCAGCAAGAAGGAAGAAAACTGAACTAAAACAAAGTGGCATGGTGAGAGCTGAGCTGCCTGTGCAGGGCAGGGCTGGGGAGGCTGCTCTGGGAGGGCTCTGTGCAGATGTGGCACAGCTGGTGCTGCAGACCCTTGGTCCAGCCACGCTGCGCCTCGTGCTGAGGCTGGGGCTGGCTTTGGGCTGCCAGCCCTGCACAGCCACACTGCTGCTGGCCTGTGGGAACCCAGGGCACAGGGAATATTTGTCTGTCTGCTCTGGGGGGTCCTGACCCCCAGGGGAGCACTGACTATGATCCTCATCCATGGAGAAAGCTTCTGAGACTTGAAGATAAACTAGAACCCAGAAAAGTGGGAAATAGATTATAGAGAGTAGTGTAGGTGTGTCACAGACATCTTTTATGAAAAATCCTTTCCTTAGGATTCTTTTCTCCTGAGAAGCTGAGAGGCCTCAGGAACAAAATGTAACCAATGGTTATCTGCTGCTGTGGAATGCAACAGGTGCATCTGGGATTGGGCTCATGTGGGTGTTTCTAATTAATGGCCAATCACAGCCCAGCTGGCTCGGACTCTGTCCAAGCCACAAGCCTTTGTTATTCATTCTTTCTTTTTCTATTCTTAGCCAGCCTTCTGATGAAATCCTTTCTTCTATTCTTTTAGTATAGTTTTAATATAATATATATCATAAAATAATAAATCAGCCTTCTGAAACATGGAGTCAACATTCTCGTCTCTTCCCTCATCCTCAACACGGTCACATAGGTGTGAAATTTAGGTTTTGGGATTTTTAGTATGCTGTGAATGGAAGCAAGACAAAGGACACAGGGTGTTGTCCTAAGTCCCTTCTTCATGCTTCTTCTTCCTCCTCCTTCATGGATTTGGGTGGTATTATGTAATTGGGCAGAAAATATCACATTGTGGGCTCTGTGGGATCAGTTATTGGGTTAAAAGGGGAAATAATCCAGGTGCCAGCTCTTAATTGGATAGTTTAGTCTTAAAAGACCTTGCAGCAAGAGATTTTTGGCCATTTTTGTGGTGCTTTTTCATCACGCTTAACCTGGTGTGGACAGCGTGCAAAACTCTAGATAAGATAACAATAAACAAGAACCTGAAGACCAAAAAAATCCAGCGCATCTCAGTTTCCTGACACCAAACCACTCCATCACCCTCCTCCCCACAGAGCAGGGTTTGCTTTATCCTGCTGAGTATGGAGCACGTTCAGGCCTCACAGAGAGGACGTGTGAGGCTTCCTGAGCTCGTGCAGTGGCTGCAAGGATGCAGAGCTGCAGTCACCAGCCAAGCCTCTGCTGTGGTGGGACAGGGCTCGTGTCTGGCCGTCCTTATTTGAGCTGACTTTGAAACAAAAGAGACTGGACTGGAACAACACTTCCCCCCTACATTCAGAGCACTGAAGTGGCAGGAGCACTCACCAAGATTAATTTGAGTTATTTTAATTATGATTCTCTCCTGTCTCTCCCTTTTCCCTCCTCCTCTCTCACACACGCTGTCTGGACAGGGAACTGCAGGTTTTCTTCCACTTAGGATTAATTAAAAAGGAAAAGTCAATAAGTTTCTCAGCAATTACTGTCTTTTCCATCTGGTCATTTGAGACAGAAAGTGGCTCAGAAATTGAATTTCAAGATGAGAAAATCATGCCTCACAGATCCTAGCACAAAGGTTTTGGAGGGAGGAATATCTGCATCTTCCTCAGCCTGCCACCACATCTGGGAGAGAGCAAGAGGCAACACAGGTGGGAGACTGGAGGTAATAATGACAAACTTTGACTGCTCTGGCTTTTTCTGATGTTTTCTTTACCAGATAAGATGACTGGATGTTATCACAACTCTAATCCGGAGCCCCATCCACAGTCCTTGTAAGTCAAAGGGAATCTTTCTGCTGGCATCAGTGATCTTTGGGTCAGACTTCACCTGATGCCTGCAAATGCAACAAGCTTAGTTCAGCTCTAAGGTACAGCTGCTTCCCAGATTTCTGCTGGGACTCTCAGCTCTTGTTCCTTTGTTTTGAGGATGTGTAAGGACAGTAAAACACACCACAGGTTTTAAGTTCTCATTTCTTAGAATGCGCCAGAGCTGGAATGGAGAAAGGGTGTAAATCCAGAAGGTGGGGAAAGGAATGAAAATGAGCAGAGGCCTAAAGAGAATGACAGAGGAGGGAAAAAATTAGAAAAGAAAAGAAGCAGCCACCTCACTTGGTTTTGTTTTGCAGTGGACTGGCACCATACAGCAGTGAGTGCAGATTAATTCCCTCCCCTTTCAGTTTAAACTCAGCACAAGCAGAACTTCAGGTTTGTTTCCACATTCCCGTGGAGTTGTTTTCTGCAAGTATTTCTTGGAATGAAAAAGCAGAAAAAATGAGGAAAAAAACCAACAAACCCAACCTCCCAAATGCTGTTCGTGCTCTTTTGCTAACAAACCCAGTTTGCCCCAGAGGCCCTGCTGGGTGTGAGCGATGCTCCCTGCAGCTTTGTTTAGGAAAGTTCCATTTGCTTCTCCCTCAGCGAGGCCATTAACAGCCTTTTCCCAGAAACGCAGAGCCTCCTTTTGTTTACCTGAAATTGCTGGGCATCCAAATAAATCTACATTCAACGAGTAAATAAATAAATGAATAGATAAAAGGGGGAGAATCAGAGAGAGTTCTACCAGGAAAAAAAATTACAATCCCAGAGAAATAAAGCGAAAACCTTGGAGGCTGGGTGCCTCACACAGTGCTCTCTGCAGCTCCTGGCCTGTGTGAGCTTGGCTCCCAGCAAGACTGATTACACTGTCACCACAAACAGCATGTAAAAAATTGTGCCTCATTTTATTAGCTGGAAAACAGTGTTTAGTGCTGCTGGAGCTGCAGCTCAGGGTAAATGAGTTTCCTCTTGGGCAAATGGAAGTTTCCTCTTGGAAAACTGTCGGGGCTGCTGACGACATCATTTCTCCAGGAGTTTGACCACAAAGGGCCATGGCTGTCAGGGTTTATGGTCAGTTCTGTCTCTCCTGCCTTCCCCATGTCCCATCCTCAGGGAGCTGCAGAGCTTTAGGGCTGTTCTGAGCCAGGAGAACTCATGGATGGTGGGAGGCAGCCACCAGCCCTGCCATGTAGGGGGATACAGAATGGGTAAATGAAGGTGGTACAGAATGTAATCTTATCCCACAAAGAGCTGCAGCTGGACCAATTATTAAAGATTAGGAGCAGGCCTGAGCTTAACAGGCCACACCTGTAGCCAATAAGAACAGTGGTATAAAAGAGTGGATTGGGGGGCTCTGGAGTTAGATGATGACCACTGCAAGGATATATATATATATATATATATATATATATATATATATATATATATATATATATATATATATATATATATATATATATATGATAAGATAATACTGCCAAGGGTTTTCCTCGTGGCACAGCAAATCCGTAGGGGTGACACTGAGAGCTGGGATTGATCCTTGTGGATAACAGCAGCAGAAGTGGTTGAAAGCTCTCCCTGCCCCCTGCTATTGTGGAATGTGGGGGAGCCCAACCATCCCTGAGCTGCTTCTTTCAACTCATGGATCCTGGAACCCTCCTGTGCAGCTGGAAAGGGTGACAGGCAGATCTGTGTGTCACTCTAGTTTTTTAAGATTTTTCTTAACTTTCTGATGTTGACATTTTTGTAGTGAACTTTTTCACACACTTTTTATAAATTACTCATTGTTTTACATTCTTTTATAGAAGAAGAAAAAGTTAAGAGACTGTTAGTTTGACCAGTGTCATTGGAGAGGTGGCACTATCACCTGCAATCCACTGTCACTTTTGGAAAACTATAAATGTTGAAGTCAAAAAATAAACTTCCTTTTTTCTTCACCTTGAGAACAGTGGTGTGTACTTGTGTTTTTTTGTTGTGTCCTATAGTGACATCTGTGCTCATTGATATTTCATTTCCACCCATTAGATTTGTATTACAGCATTGATAATTTTAGTATTCTGATTTCTAGGTGTGACAGCACATGCCAGCATCTGCAGAGCGAGGGATGGGAGGGAGATCTGAGGAGTGAGATGTGCCAGCACTGGAAACCATTTCCCAATTCCTGTGTGCCCATGTAGCCCAGGGCAGCAGATTTAGGGTGAAGGCACAACAGCCACATGGGGAAGGTTGTCTGCTTAGTTCAGTGACTCACAGGGGGCTGTTCCTCTCCAGGAAAGGTTTCAGGGTGAGTCCTCCACTGGAGATGGGTAAATCTCTGCATCTGCCAATCCACAGCACACAAGGAACATGAATTTTCAGCTGAGTTCAGTGGAAAAATGTGACTCACTACTGGTTTTCTGTCTATAGAGCTGGGCTATTGAGCTTCCTGACAGATATCCAATGATTCATCACAAAAATCCAGTCCCCCTCTCCTCCTGCAAGCGGGCCACTCGCTAATTGCAAAATTCCCAACAGCTCTTCATTGCTGAAATGTCTATTTATGACTGTCTTCAGAGGATGCTGAGCTGCTCACAAACAGTTCATTGAAAATATCCAACATTCCAAGTCTGAAATCCAGGCTCTGTGGATGGTTACATGAGCTGCATTGTGTTATTTCTGATCCCTGGCTGGGCAAGTTGTGTAACTAATCACATCAGAACCAGCATCCATTTTGAGCTGCATGTTCATGTGTGTAATTTGGAATATGCTTTTGGAAAATATTAAGCTATTTGAGTTCCAAATTGACTTTTGATGAGTATTCACACTAGTAAAGCTCATTTGCTGGAATATTTGTGGAAAGCAGCCATAGAAGCAGACCAGGAGATTCAAAGCAAATTTGTTCAGGACTTCAAATGAATATACACAGACATCTTTCTGCAGTATTCACTCCCTATTAGTCATGTTGCAGTAATACCTGGACTACACACTTACAACTGAGTTACCCTTTCCACTGCAAGGCTGGGGCTGGGAGATTTATTAGCTCAGTGCTTCCAGAATGGATTTGACTGAGATTTTTAATACCAAGTTCCCAGCTTGGAGGGACACTTTTCAATTCCATCTCCTTGTGCCCCCTCCCCCTTCCCTCTGCCACCCATTACAATAATTTAAGCTATTGATCACTCCTATAGCTCAAAAACCTGGGCACAGAAGAAAAGGAGAGGGAGGTGGTGGCTGGGGGGACACTCAGGGGATTTTAAACACTGAAACAGAGAAGCTCCACGTTCTCTCTGAGTTGACTTTCTCACGCTCAGTGAGAATGCCCAGAAGTGTGAGTAATCAAAGAAAATGCTCCAGAGGTAAAAAATGAAAGGACAGTATGTGAAATCTCATTTACAAGTGGGAAGCAAATGAGGCAGGATCCAAGTGCTATATCGCCAAGCAGGCTCTAAATCAGCATTTATAGCACTGACTTGGCAGGTGGGTTTTACCTCTCACCAAGCACTCTCTGTGTTAGTCAACAGGCCAAAATGTGCCCTTTGTTCCATTCAAACAACTCTCAGCTAAATGTACTGAATTTAAGGAATTTAACAGGCACAGCCATGAACAGAATGTGCCTCAAAGAGAGCTGGCAGAGAAATTTCACTTCTCAGGAATCTTGCCTAAAACAAAACCTCTCCAAAAGGGTTTCATTTAGAGAACCCCTTGGTCCTGTAAACCTGAATATCAAAACATCCCCCTCAAAAGTCCATACCAACCATATTCCTGGATATCTGTTTTGAAAAAAAAAATTAAACCCCAGACAATACACTTCAACAGTCAATTTTGGCTCATTTGCAGAACCCCCTGGTCCTGTAAACCTGAATATCAGAACATCCTCCCAGGAAGGTGCCATCCAGTCATGCTCTCCCTGGAATTGTCCATAGCATTGCTCCACAGCTTCCAGTTTTCTGCAGTTCACTCTGCTCTGCCCCATCCCCAGCATTTCCTCCATGCCTGCATTTTCCACATCCACTTTGGATTCAGTGCAAGCTGATTGGCACCAGGAATTCTTGTGGGGTCAGAGGCCAGTGGTTCAGCTCACAAAATCCAGGACAGAGGCAGAGCCCTGGGGCTGCTCTGGCACTGTCATTTCTCCAGCAGGTCAATGCCAGGGGATCCCATGGGGCTGGATGGCTCACATGGACATGTCCATGCCATGCCTGACCACTGGCTTTGTCTCCTGGCTTTTCCCCTTGTCTCTCAAGGCTCCACCTGACGCTGGCAGGGGTCTGTGTACAAATCACAAACAGGACAGGGCTGCTGGGAACGTGCCTTGAGCTGGTTTATTTTCCAGCATCAGCCTCATTCCATGGTTATGACAATGGGAAGATGCCACCAGCTCACATCCCAGGCAGCAGACACAGAACTTCATGTTACAACTCACTTTAGAAGTGTTTTGACCAGTCACACAAAGCAAAAGCACATTGACAGTAGTTCCATCCAATCACCATAAGCACAGGTACCTTTGGTTAAACAATGCTTGCTTATTTCAAATACAATACCTGCTTGTGAGCCTTCAAACACAACACACAGAGCTCCATTATTAAGCTTCAACCTTCCTAATATCTTGCTAGATAAACTTTTCTGTAGCTTAGGGAGTTATTCTAGACAAGTGTTAACAAACAGACCATTGTTCTATTTGTCCTTGCTTTTCTACTTTTTAAATAACTTTTCTGCTGACCAATCTCATGGCTGCTGCTTAGCTCTAATCACAGTTCTGCTGTCTCTGAGGCTGCCTTTTGCAGCTTTCCCAAACCCCTCTGATTTTGTGGATTCCCACATCCACCACTGTCCTGCTCACTGTCAGAGTCCCAGGCTGAGTCTCTTGAGCTGTTCTTTTTCACCTTGCACTGCTCACTCCAAGCACTGACTGACTCATGCTCTACCAAAACACAAACCACACAGCACATCAGCACAAAGAGGCTCAACAATGCTGGGGCAGGGTCCCAGAACTGCCTGCTGGCTTCCAGGAGCACTGTGGGAAATGTTCTTTTCCCACAAAAAAAATCGCTCTTCTTACCCACACAAAGGTGGCCTTGCATTTTCTGTTTGAAAACTCCACTGCACTCTGCAAGAGTTATTTTCCTTCCTTCTCTGGAGTGGAGAGACAGAGGCATTAAAAAGTTAAATCATGCATGCTAAGAAGGGAACAGAGTTCACCTGAGGCAGAAATAAGGCTTAAACCAAAGCATCTAATAGGTGTTTTTCTCTTACCATTAATCCATTGTGCCTTACAGGAAGGTAAAAATGAAAAGAGACCAAGCTCAGCAAGAGCCCTTCCCCATTCTCCCTGATTGCAAGCAGGCACAGTGAGGAAAAGTCCATACCAACCATATTCCTGAATATCTGTTTTGAAAGAAAATTAAACCTTATAGCAGAAAACACATTTCAACAGTCAAGTTGTTTTTTCTTCCTGCAAGAGCCCTCCCTTTCCCTGTGATCTGGAGACAGATCACAGTTACTCCTCTGAGTACTTCTGTACTACTTTTGTTTCCATGTGGGCAGATTAAACAAGGACTCTTGGCCACAGGAGCCAGCCTGGGTCTGCCAGGGAATGGGTTGTGTGCAGCTGGACACCTAAAGGGGTTTCTCTCACCTGAGATTTCTCTTCCCTCTCTGGTATTTTCTGCAATTACCCCAAATACCTGACCACTAATGTGGCTTCTGCATTATTTGTTTGTTTGGTTTTTTTTTAATTTGCTCACACTGGACACAATCCACAAAAGCTCTTACTCAGTCAATAGAAGAGAAAGACAACACAAGGATGGGAAAGGCTTAAACACCTCTGCTTTGCAGGAAGTGTTTACCCAACATGCTTCTCTAGGTAGGTTTTAAACTGCGGTTCTTCCATGGGCACAGCCCTGCAGGTCCCAATTCCACACCAAACCACATGAAAGAGAGTCTGAGCTTGGGTGATCACAGGGATTTTGTGATGCAGAGCTTGGTCAGGGGGTTCAGCACTTCCTGGCATGGATCAGCTCATGGGTTTGCTGTTTGTTGTGCGGAACTCCCCCTCTCACCTGCCCCTCTCTGATTTGTGGTGTTGAGGCTGTCAAAGCTAAAGGGAGGAAGGGTTTGTTCTGGCATGAAGCCATGGCCACATTTGGTCCTAAAAAAACACTGTTTGCTCAGTTTTTCACCAGACTCTGGGCTGTGCTTGGCTCTTAGAAGCTACATTTGACCAGGTTGAGTTATTGCTCAAAAGGAAAGGCTCTGGGCTGGAGGGGGGGACGTTTTCTGCAGAGCTGTCCCCAGGGGAGAGGAAGGAACAGTGGGAATGGGGACACCCCAGAGCTTTCCTTTTCCTTGTCTGGAGAAACCAAGGAAGGGACTTGTCACTGTGGCAGTGACAAGAAATCTCCCCAGTGGCACTGGCAGCTCAAATCAGACTCTCCACTATCTCGACATCAAATATAATCCAGATATTTCACATCCTTTGGCACTGATTCCAGGGCTGGAATACTTTGGGGTGATTGGAGCAAAGCCACCCTGCACATTTGACCGAGGGATGAAACCACAGCTTGGGTCACCCCAACCCCTGAGGTTTCACAGCTCCTAGGCCTGCAGTTCACAAGGTTTTACCCAAATATTCCCATTCAAAAACACACCTGCAAGTGCTCCCAGTGCTGCAGCTTTCTCTGTGAGCAAATAACTCGGGAATCAAGTTCTAAGGGAACAGAAACACGTTGCAAAATGACACCTCTTGTAATAGAGCTTTTATGCTCTTTTCTCTGAAAAAATATGCATTCAGAAGAGTTCAGTGGATGGGAATGTGCTTATTGTGTGGGCAATGCCTGTAGTTAGCTGGATCATGGTGATCTCAGGGCTGGAATGTGGGACCTGCAGCTCCTGGCACTGAGGTTTTGTTCCCTGCTCAGACATTCCCAGCACAACAAGGTCCTGCTCCAGGACTCAGAGTCCCTCCGTGCTGCTGCTGGAACACAGATCAATGGTGGGAAGAATGTCTTTAGTGCTCAGTTTCATCTTGTAAGTGTCCCAGTTTTGAACAGGGAATGCAATTATCATAACATTACAAACTGGCAAATGATAACTGAAAATGCATTTTTTGTATGATAGGGGGATTTTTCAGGTTAAAGGCAAAAAAAGCAAAATACTCTTTCTTCCTATTTTCTTTTTTCTCTCTCTCTCATTTTTTTTTTTAATTTAAGTTAGGTAAATTAAGAGGATCTGACCCACACTTTTTTTAATGTTAAACTAAAGGCATGGATGAGTCACCAGATTGTTATGAAAATGAGAGAGCTGCATGGCTGACCATGCTAATACCACTCCCTTCAAAGCTCAGCTGCCTTTAACGCGCACCTGAGAGAGCAGGCACAGACACTGTGCAGCTGGGGAAGGCAGGAGTGCAGATTTGGAACAGCCCTGCCTCACCTCAGGGTCTGGGGGACAGGGATGTGTCCCCATCCTTCTCCTTCTCCAGTCAGGGATAACCAGGTCCTGTCCCCCAGCTGGTTTTGCTGCCTGTTGTTGTGTCAAGTTCTTACATTTCTTGGTGGCTTCTGTTTAATGTGAGACCTTTAGAGCTCAGACCTCCACCACAAGAATTAGGTCTGATTTGGTTTTATATCTGGTCTTGTCTGCAGTAATCTTGTGTCTCTTCATCCACTGACCACGTGAGGAAAGGGTGGAACAGAATTTTGGGTCCTGTCAGCATCTCTTTGGTGAGGAAGAGAAGGGACTGTGACCGTGTTCACAGGGGTCTCAGGTTGAGGGAAGAGATGAGGATCTGACTCAATGTTTCAGAAGGTTTGATTTATTATTTTATGGTATATGTTATATTAAAACTATACTAAAAGAATAGAAGAAAGGAGTTCATCAGAAGGCTGGCTAAGAATAGAATAGGAAAGAATGATAACAAAGGTTTGTGGCTGGGACTCTCTGTCTGAGCCAGCTGGGCTGTGATTGGCCATTAATGAGAAACATCCAACATGTGCCAATCCCAGATGCACCTGTTGCATTCCACAGCAGCAGATAACCATTGGTTACATTTTGTTCCTGGGGCCTCTCAGCTTCTCAGGAGGAAAAATCCTAAGGAAAAGACCCCGGTCACAGTGGGGTGGCAGCAACAAGGGGCTGCCTGGGACACCTTTTGGTCCCTGAGTTACAAACACATGCCTCTAATGAGGCTTTAGCATTGTCCTTTGGAGTAGGATGTGTCTGGTTTTGATGAAATCTCCCAAAACAAAACAGGAAAATCTTTTTGTATCCTTTTTCTGTACAGGTGTCCCCTCTCATGGCTTCAGCTTTGCAAAAGAGCCACCAAAGCATCACCAAAGCATCTGAAAATCTGGATGCTAAATAACCCCCTAGTTGATCATTTACCACACAACTAATTATAAATTTTTCAAGGCTCCCATTTATGCCCTTTCCCTCCCCTGAATCCTTTTCATTTCCTGTGTCCAGGGCCTTGAAATCCTTGGGCTTGACATGATAATTGATGGCTTGTGGCTGTACAAACATAAAACCTGGAATCTAAATAGAGCCAGATGGAGCTTGTGTTGTAGTGTGTGTTTTTCTTAAATAAGGGAAAGATTTATAAATTGATGAAATCTATTGTTAATAAGAGAACACTGGCACTTTATAATAGTCTGTTGTAATTGAAAAACACCCAGGAGTAGTCTGCTCTTGGGTCATATTAGTGCTTTGTTTTCCATTTGCTGCTCTCCTGAAGAGTTCACGCAGATGCTTTGTGTCTCCTGTCCCTGGCTGGGCTCTGTGTGTCACATTCACTCTCACTGCAAGCTGCTGAGCTCACAAATACCAGCCTTTTACAGCCAAAATTACTATTCTGGGTAAGTCTGATCTAAACTAAATGAGGCCAAAACCCTCTGGCTGAAGAAGGTCAAAACCTGGCCTGGAAGCTTCAGTAATGCTTGAAACTATCAGGTGCTGGGGAACAGGGAGCTCTTTTTGGGATGCCAGTGGTGGGGTGGGAGCTCTGGGAACTTCAGGGACCCACATTTAGGGATGATTCACCCTTAGCAATTAGAGACACATCACCCACCCTTGCTCACAGCTCATGCTCAGGTGTAGGAGCAGGCTCAGGTTTCAGGGTTCACTGGGGTGGGATCAGGTTGGTCATTACCTGTGTATTTGGGTTTATCACCAGAATTATCAGCAGATTTCCCTGGGGACACGATGTCCCTGCTCATGTCCCCAGGGGAAGTGTTTCACAGCTGCATTTCCCCTTGCTTTGCACTCCATCAGTCTCTGCACAGAGATTCCCTCAGAAGCACATTCAGCTCCTTGGAGGCCTTGAAGAAGGATAGACACTGTCTGAGCCTCCTTATGCTTCAGCTCTTGACATTTTTTTGTTTGGTTTGACTGTTTGTTTTGCTATTTGTTAAGCCTTAGAATTAGTGTCAATTTAATTTTGTGTCTCTAGCTAGCTTTTTTCATTTCAGGTTTTTAGTTCTGGATACACTCTAAGGTATAGAAAATGAGAGATCTGGAATCTACAGGATCTCATTTTTCTTCCTTCTCCAATTGCTAAATATCATTTAGGAGCTTAATTAGCTTCCCTGTGCCTCAGTGTCTTTAGCTAGACCAAAGCAACAGTGACTTGGCAAAGTGCTCAGAGATCTGTGGATGATTCAGAAATTCAGGGCAGGAGGGGAATGTTCCCCTCTAGCCCTGGTTCTTTGAGGAGCCTGATGTGATGCAAAGGAGCAAAGAACTCAGAGGAGCAGGCTGTCACCTCAAAGTGCACAGCAAAAGCAGATTCTCAGCCTCAGGGCACAGGATCCAGCCCTCACCTCTCCTGGTTCTGGTTCTCTCTGACTCACAGAGCAATTGCCTTTCCCAGCTGTGCCTGTGACCTCCAGACACTGCCACGCTGGCCAAAGCCACAGCCAGAAATCAGGGTCCTGTTCCTCATTGACTGTCCCAATTAACTCCTGCAGCTGGGGAGAATTCCCAAAGCTGCTTGTCCTGAAGTTGCTGCCTGCTTCCCAGAGGAGCTGGGACACACAGAGTAATAAAGACAGGCACAGCAGTCCTGCTGCTGTGTGCCAGACCTAGCTGAACCTGGACAGGACACAGAAGCTGAAGCACCTTAAGCTCTCTGAAACCAAAAGCCTCTCAGACATATTTTAACAATTTGGGATCAGCTGTGGTCAAACTCGTCGTGTCCTAAGGGCACCTTCCACTTAAAGCTCCCTCCTGTCTAATATCAGGGTGGCTTCAGCCTGCAGGCAGCTCCTGATCCAAACTGTGGCACGAGGACAGGGAAAATCCCCTCAAAATGGAAGGTCACAACCCAGGGCTTAAGGAAGGGAGATTTCCTAAAGAAAGGTCTTGCTAAGGATGTATTTCACCCAGTTAACAACCACTGCCCCAGCTCTTGCACTTATCCTAACACCAAAGCCCAACCAGACACCAGCACCCTATGGAATGGGGGAGTTTGGGCAGGGACAGCAGAACAAATGCTGTCCTGAACCTGGTCTTGAGACACGTGCTCTATGTAATCCCATACAGGTCCTACAGACTCTGTCCTTCCTCTGCTGAAGGCTCCCCTCCAGTGCCCTCATTTTGTCCTGCTTGCTTTGGAGGGGCTGCCCTGGGAATCAGGAAAAGCCTGTCAGGCTCCTGTTGCTCTTTTGCTCACTGCACGATTAAGCTCATGCCGTAAATTCTGCCCTAAAAATTCTTTATAGAGTCCACCTGTCCACAGCAAATAAATCAAATGTTCTAAATTAAATCCTGTAACAGCTGAGTGGCAGAGGGTATGATGTCTGGATTTATTCAGGAGACAGGAAGACTGCAATTTTCTAAGTCAACACTCTGACCCTGCTTTACTCATTTGCTGCTCACCATGAAAGTGGATCTCTCCCTATATTTTTGGCTGGTTGTTTCTTCTCTCTGAAATAGCTTTAATAAGCATGTCCCTGAGAAGGGGTAGTGGGGAGGAGGCACAGAGGGCTGTCATCCAGAGGAGGGAATTAAATCAGGAGGTATCTGATCATGCTGGCTCCTGTTTTCACACAGCCTTCTGCTTATATTTTGCCTGCCTTAACTTTTCACAAGCAAAGCTAAAGTGCCAGGCAAAGGCCTCGTTAGACACACATCTTGGGGAACTCTGATGTGCCATTAATTAAGCTCTTTCACTGCCTCTTTCCTGCTGGTTTCAAGGACCAGCCTGTGTGCCTTAACTCTTTTCTTCTCTTTCATTTCCCTCTCTGCTCTGAAAAGAGCAGTGGAAGGCTCCTTTGCAGATGGGGATGGGATGCTGTAGTGCCCTCTAAGTGAACTCAAGTTTTCTCTAGCACAGGGAGAGCCCTTGCCAAGTTTCTCAGACACTGGCTCAGAGAGCTGCTCTCTGTAGATGGATTTGCTGGGCAAAGTCAGTTTGCTTTGACAAAGAGGGAGCTGATGCCAGCACATCCTGGCACAGCAGTGGGGATGGCACCGTCCCCCTGCCATTCCCCTTCAGCTGATGGCCTTGGGAGCCTGGCTGTGGCAGGGCTGTGCTGTCACAGTGATTGATGCACCCAGCTGAAGATTCTAACAGCAACGCTCTGTGCTTGGCTCCAGGTGTTGCTTTCCTTTAATTTTATTATTCTGCTCCCTCTGTTGTCCCCTTTGGCAGAGTTTAGGGGTTATTTAAAGCATGTTTGAAGAAACATGGGGTGCTCTGGCTGGCTGAGCTGTTCCCTGTCATCCCTATCCTCCATCCTACAAAATCATATTAGCAAGTCAAGATCCAGCTGGTCCCTTCTATGACCCCACTAACACTGTTGTACTCAGAAAAGGCATCTTCCCTCTGATCATGCAATAGACATTAATAAAAACATATAAATATACACTTCAATACTAAATATATCTGTGCTAAATAGACTTTATTCAAAGTGTTGAGCAGTCAGGGCTAAACCTAAATTCTGAAGGGATATTTTCATGTCTATTTATTGATTAGAAAATAAGGAAGTGTAACACTACATATCTCCTTTGCTAAAAAGCCATGAGATAGAGATGATATTAATATTTTGAACTTTTTCTTCCCTTGGCAGCTCAATCTTCTCTTCATACATCTTGGAGGAAAATTTGGTGCTACTTTTTTGCTGACTCTATTGTCCAATTGATCCTTAACGTCCCACTTTTTCCCTATGACTTAAATCCTAAGCATGGAAGGCTTTAGCAATGACTCTGATTTTGTATCCCTGCCTTCTCCCATTCCTTGTAGCTGCCCCCTCTGCCCTTGGCTCATCCCGTGCTGAGGTTGTGTCATTAACAGGTATAGGGGACACGTGGACTCCATCATTCCCAGAAGGCTA
The DNA here is from genome assembly GCF_037042795.1 of Molothrus aeneus. Classification (NCBI taxonomy): domain Eukaryota; kingdom Metazoa; phylum Chordata; class Aves; order Passeriformes; family Icteridae; genus Molothrus; species Molothrus aeneus. The sequence goes on along the minus strand of NC_089664.1, from coordinate 4,826,336 downwards.
ATTCTTTTCTTTATCATGAAACCCATGCTTTTTATACCCTAATTCACCACAGGTTGACTTTATTGGTCCTTTAATTAAAACACCATCACCATTGGCCAATTAAGAAGCCACCCTTTGGTAAACAGATCTCCATAACACATTTCACATGTTCACAACCACAGGTGCAGCAAGTGAAGATAAGAATTGTTTCTCATTCTTTTCTTGGATCTTCTCTCAGCCTCTCCCAGGACAATGCCTGGGAAAGTTTTGCCTGCTCTCTGTGGCCAGAGAGCTGCTGCCACGAGGCTGGTGTCCTGCATTGCCAAGCAAATTGTATTCTATTTGCCATCTGCATGGCAGCTGGCTTCTGTTCAGTGGGCAGTTTTCCTTATCTCTTCCACACCCACTCCTCCCTTGTTGTTGTTCTATTATTTCTAGAGTCCCATACTGGTCTTATCAGATTTCTAAAGTCCATTCCTCTTTGGTGTATTCTCATGGCTGCAGATCTTCACTGACTCCTTCTTCTGCATGCTATTCTCTCTCAGCTCAGGGCTCCTCCAAGGCCCTCCCTGACTGGCCAACCCACCCCCTTTTATCCCAGTCATCTTCATTGTTCACAGCTGCAGCCCAGTGAAGGACATGGCAGCTGCAGCCCATCGAGGGCAACCAGGACCTCTGTGGCAAAGCCTCTGTACAGATATTCAAATATATTTCCTCTACTATACGCCCTCTGGGAGACACCTGCTGATAACAGCCATTGAATGTTACTGCAGGGCTGATAAGAACTGCAGCATCCCATTGGGAGGTGTGAGCCCAGAGGGAGGAGCCAAGCATTCCTACCTGGATATAATCTGAGATTCTGGAACACCAGCACAGCTTCTCCACTGGATTCCCCAGAGGAACAGCAGCTGCCTCTTCCCCTGGATCTTCAGAGGCAGAGACTGCACCTTTCTCCAGGATCCCTGCTCCAGCAGAGCCACCCCTGACACTGCAGGAGGGCTGAGCCACAATTCCAATGGGACTGCCACCAACACCCTGACCCACAGGGTGTCAGGCTGGGTTCTGACTCTGTCAGTGTTGTTTTAGTTTACTGCATTGTTTATTTTATTTTTTATTTTCTTCCCTAATAAAGAACTGTTATTTCCTGCTCCCATATTTTTTGCCTGAGAGCCCCTTAATTTAAAATTTACAGCAATTTGTAGGGAGGGGGTTTACATTTTCCATTTCAGGGGAGGCTCCTGCCTTCCTTAGCAGACACCTGGCTTTCCAAACCAAGGCAGTTGGTTTGCAGGCAGGGAGGATGTGAGAGCCAGGAGTGAGACCCCAGTGCTGGCTCCTCCTGCCCTCCCCTTTCCCAGGTACCTGGGCAGAGCTGTGCCCTGTGTGGGAGCTGCAGCACAGCTCTGCTGGTGACATGGGAAGGTGACAGCTCAGCGGGGGGACTTCTCACTCAAGGCAGCTCCTCTCCACTCTCTGCCTGCTGTAATTAATATCCTTTTCCCTGCAGGCTGTGAGTCTCTGACAGGCTTTATTTTTAACTCCACTTAATGATAGAGTATTAAGACAAAATGCAACTTCTGTGAGCTGCAGGCCTTGGGGAGGAGAGAGGGTCTTGGGCTGGTGCTGTACCTGGTGAAGAAGCTCCTGTTTGCAGGGGTGTGAGAATCACAGGGAGTTCAGTTATTGGGGTACACCAGACAGGTGATGGGCTTTGGGCCTGGTTAGCATAAGGGATTTGATAGCCAAAATGCCTTGGCAAGAGCAAACAGAACTTTGAGGATTAAATCAAGATTGCAGGAAGATTCAATCAGACTGACTTACCAGAAAAAGAAAATTACACTGGACTTCTGCAAGAAGAGATGTTTAAAATGTGGAAGTTTGTTTATGTGATGATTAACCAAATCACTGTAGTAAAACACTACTAGTCTGCCTGGAATAAGTATATAAGCAGTTGTACCTCACAGTAAACTTGGATTTTTGACCATTTCACTGAGTCCCCTTCAGTGTGCAGCGATCTGGGACTGTTCTGCCTGTGGAGACCCCCTGACACACCCAGAGGGTGGCAGCTCAAGAGGATGCTCTTCCCATGACTGATCCTGCTGGAGAAACCTGTGGGATTTTGATAAAAATGGGAGCAATTCTAAATCAAATACTGTCAAGAGACAGACAGAGGCTTGGGATATAAAACTTCCAGAAGTGATGATGGAAGTGAAGGAGAGCAGAGGGAATGACTTGAAATTTCCTGCATATCTGCAAGAAATGGAGTAAAAAGAGACAAAAAAAAGAGATTTCCTGTTGTTTGTAAGGCAGGACAAGTTCACAAAGTGGTCGAAGTTATCCCAGAGTGGGCAGATAAAAGATTGGTTCTAACCTAAATGTTGGCCAGAGTTTATATATTCCTCATCTATAGATTAAAAATAAGGAAGAGCATATGGAGGAAAAATGTGGAAAGTACAAAATAAGCAAATGTTCTTTCTGGAAATAAAAATCCTGGGCATTCTCCATATAACTTTTTAGGGTCTGGGAAGTTAGTAATACGAGGAAAAGAACTTTATGCTTTTTCTTCTCACAGTAAGGGAAGAAGTGAAAAAAAATCCTGCAAAACTGCTAGACATTGACTGTTATTGCCTCCAAAGTTATCAAAAGTTACATTTCAAACACCCCAGCTTGCATTTTTCAGCTGTCCCTGAGAAGTGGTGAAGATGATAAAGTCTTGTTTTGTTTCACACCAGCTGGTCTTCCCTAATGCAAATTTTTCAGGAAACTTTTTCTTTTAAAAAATTTGCTTTTAAGGCAAAATTTAAGATCAAACTTTAAATTTCTAGGTATGAAAGAGGGGGCAATATAGAAAGTTTTGGTGGAAGCCCTGTCTTCTTTGCTGCTTGTGACTGTGAGCATGTGAAGTTATGAGCTGGAGGCCTGGTGGAGCTGAAAGTAAAATTCCTTTTCCTTGGGAAGGAAACAGCTCATCCACTGCAGAGCTTTGCACCTCTCAGGCTAACAACAATACCTCTAAGCTGAAGTTGGTATGAGACTTCCCCCAGTGAAATGTCACAGGATTTTTCTCTCTCCTCCCTTTCCCAAAGGAAGTGTGGCAGGGTGAACTACAGAGGGAAATGTTTTGTTAGGAATTCTCTGAGCATCTTGCTCTCACTGGTACCAATATAGCACTTTGTGGAGAGCGTTGCCAGGCAGTGTTTTGAGGGAGCGATACCAAAACTTAGTGCCAATAAGCACTGAAATGAAATAAAGCCTCAAATCCGACTCTTAGTGCAGCTTTATTTCCAGTGGAGTCTTGGGCCGCACTGCTGCAGCCTCCTGAGTGTAATGGTGACCCTCCCCTGGAGGATGGGGAAATCCTGCAGGATTCAGTTTCCCCTTTGTGAAGATCTCTTCTTTTATAGATGAGGAATCAGGACCTCTCAGTTTTGACTCTTAGTAACTCTAGTGACTTTTTTCTGGTATTTTTTCCCCCTGGTTTGAATCCTGCAAGAAAAACATCACCAGTGGACCCCGCTGAGAGTGAGGCTTATTTCACCTCATGTTTGTCTCTCAGCCACGCATCCTCAGAGGTGTGTTCAGGTGACCTCCTCAGCTCCTTAGTCCTGCTTGGAGACGCTCTGTCCATCCCCCAGTGGAGGAGAAGCTCTCCCAGCCTCAGGCCCACTGGCTCTGCCCATGGATTCCAGGCCACTGCACACAGTAATTGCTGCTTGAGATTGCTGATGACACAAATGTTGACATTCTGTTGGCATAACTTGCAATAATGTATGCAGATTGCATCCTTCTAGTGCCTCAATTATTACTTCTCTGCAAGAAATAGTCAGGTTGCCCTCTGCTCTGATTTGAAGGAGATAATTCCCCTCCAGAAGCCCGGCTGTTTGGAGAGGGCAAGGACAAACCACACCGAGATGCCACAGCACAGTTTTCCCTCTACATGGGACGTGTCTGAAGCTCAGCCTTGGCTAAGTTTTCTTCCTCACCGTGGGAGTGGGGAGGTCTCTCTCAAGGTGAAACTATCCCTGGAAAAACGGAGGAGTGCTGCATTTAATGAGCCAAGACAGATGTCCTGCTCAATGCCCAGCAGCAGGCAGGGAAGTGTTTAGTATTTAGTATCTGTAGTGTGGTGGTGTCTAGAGGCCAGAGCCAAGGTTGAGGCCTTGTTGGGCTAGGCCATGTATAAAACACCTAGTTAGATAAAATTCCTGACCCATGGAGTCTGAGCTATAAATTAAACAGGAGGCTGAGCAAGGAGAGAGGGAAAAGAGATCCACTTGCAAAGCAGAGATCAATGTGAAAGCCAGCAACAGAAATCCAGTTAATTGGACATCACCTTCCCCTTATGCTTTGCATTTCAGTCTAGAAGAATCCTGGGAAAGCTGAGAAATTACACAGAAATACTGTATTCAGACAACTTCATAGAAAGAGAAAAGCAGAAAGGAGCTCTAGAAGCCTGGCTGGGAAAGGAAACACGAGGTTCAGATTCTCTAACAAGTTCAATATTATTGTTTTATTTCTATAAACTGACAAACACCTGGAGACATTCAGAATAGAGAATGAGACGCACGAAAATATCTTGTAAAGTGTTCTATTGGAGCATACAGCTGCACAGCAACAGGGAATGCAGTCCTGGAGCTCTGGAAATAAAACCTCTAAAGACTCATGTTTTACACATGGGAGAAGGAGACTGCTCTGTCTTTGCTAGGGAGGGCAGAAGGCTCTGCAGGAGGACACATCACTGCTTTGATCTGGAGACAATAATGCCTGTCCCTCATCAAAGCTCCTCGGTGTCTATGACTTAGCAAAGGTTTAGTCTGCCCTGCCAGATTGACCATTTATATCAACTCATTTATTCTGATATCCTGCAGGAGGATACAATGGTCTGCAGGAATCGTGTCAGACAGTCATTCACCTGCACCTGCTTCCTAAATATTGCATTAGATATGCAGCCAGGTGTACATATCTTACTTTGGAGAAGAGAAATAAAAGCTGTTCAGGCCTGGCTGACTGAGCTGAGACCTCATTCTCTGCCTTACCTGGTAATCGATGCTTCCATTGCAGGGGGAAATAAATAACCTTAAAAACAAGGGAGCCTGGTGGATTTCTTCCCTCAAAAAGCACCCTGAGGCACTAAGCTGCAGATGTCACCCAAATTCTGGGTGCCTTTCCCTGAGCTGACTTTTTGGTTTCACTAATTGTGTCCATGTTCTTGCACTGCCTGATGGAAAAAGAATGGATCTGCTAAGATTAATCTGAAAGGGCTTTTGAGAAATGGGTCTCCTGAGATAATTGGTGGAGAATAATTGACATAATTGTTAGTGTTCTCTTTCTTTAAGTCCTTTTTGGTCAGGAGGGATCGATTTTCCAGGATTTAGATAAAAATGGACACCCTCCCCAAAATAATTTTCTATTATTGTCCCAGAAACCAATTAACACAAGAAACTTTGGCCATTTGTTCCTCCTGGGGACTATCTGAGTGAAAACCTTGGAGTATATTTAAGTAATAGACCTAGATACTATAGTTATCAACTTCTCCAGCAATTTTAGGCACAATAAAGGAGTAATAAATCAGGTTTTGGAGGGCTTGAACTCTGACTTTTCCAAATAATATTGACAGAAGTTTTAGAACAGATAGATTTGTTAGATCTGATTAGGTCTAAGTGATCTTGGTGGCCCTGCTGCAGCTGCTCAGCCACAGCTGCAGGGTTGTAGAGCATCCCTCAGTGTCCATATTTTGTGTGCTGGATTGGAGTCAGCAGCCAAACAGTAAAAATTAAGTTCAATAGGATTGTGTTGTTGTGGTATTTTACCCCTTTTCTTTGGAACTGAAGCTGAACTGGCAGGACATGAACCAATTTCATTCTGCCTTATTCAATAAACGCACAAGCTCCCGACTAAAGTCTGTGTACACACATTTATATCTGTGAGAGCAGTTTTGGGCTTGAACTCTCTTCTCTGCGGGAGTGTGACTAACCCTTGGGCCAAGCCTTCATTTGCGCTTTCCAGGAATACTTTACACTCACTTTCTCATGGATTTGGGAAATTCTGCGTACAAGTTGACTTCTCTTTTGCCCCCCTTCAGCTTGCTGCCCCTTTCTTCTCTGCTTTCCCCCTAAAACATTCTTCTCCCATGTCAACAAATCACCTTTCCTTTGCCTCCTGTCTCAGCCAGACAGGGACAAGAGTGGTGGATCCTGATCCTTCCATGCTGGGTTTCTCCCATGGGACCTGCCCCATCTCTTCCTGGAGCTGCCTCCTTGTTTGCAGAGGGAAATGAGACATGAGGGATCTCACTGTGAGTAAGCTGAAGGGTTAAAACACAGCTGGAGGGACAGGAAAGGCTGGAGTGGATGAAAGGGCAGGAGAAGGGTGCAGAGCCAGGGCAGGAACAAAGAGCAGTGATGAGAGCCTCAGTGCAGTGGTCAAATCCTCCTTGTTTTTCCAAGCAAACCCTTGAGCAGCTGCAATTGCTCCAGAGGGGCACTGGCCCCTTCCCCTTGTTCCTGGCCCCAAACCCTTCCCTCCCTGCCAGCCCTGGGGCCAAGGACAGCAGCACCACCCCAGCCTGTGCCCAGAAAGGTGCCCTGTCCCCACTCCTGCCTGTCCCCATCCCTTCCCACCCTCCCAGCTCCCATGAAACCCAGCCCAGGTTTGTTTAGACAACTTCGAGCGCGATGCAGCGCGTTGGCCAAAACCCTCCATGAAAATCCTGTTAATTTGTTTGATGAGCTGCCTCCAGCTGCAGACAGACGAATAAAGGCTGATTGGCTCCTCCTGTTGCACTCTCCCTGACAAACTCAGCCAGCTCCAGGCCTCGGCTCCGCCGCCAGCCGGGCTCAGAGCAGGGTGGATGTGTGGGAAGGAGGAGGGAGCAGGAGGCAGGGGTAGATGTGTCTAATGGCATCATTTCCATCTCACAATAGCTAATCCTGCCTAAATCAATGAAGCCCTGGCATCCTAATGAAATTGGGTTGGAACCTGTTCAGTTTATGATGAGCTTTTTAACCTCGGCTTCTTATTTAGCCTGGTGCAGGGTTGAAATGGGAAAAAATGTGATGTTTTCCTCCCTGGCTCATCTTTCACGGGCAGAGTGGAAATGGTGGAATTAGATGCTAATCTGCTGGTTGGGTTTAAAAATAATCTCTGTGTTGAGCTCTCCTTGGGGGGTGTGGAGGGAAAATAGAGCAGGGTTTTCATGTTTGCCAGGCTGACACCTTCCTGGGCTGTGCAGGTGATTCCCAGGCTGGAGAGAAAAGGTCCTCAAAGGGGAGGGTGGGATGATCCCCTCACTTGGAGAGAAGGTTAGGGGGAGGAAGGGGGGAAAGTGAAATTTTATTGCTGGTGGTGAAATCCATTAGAACAGAAATGCTTCAGTTTCTTCCTCAGAAAGGACAGTGCTCAGAACCAGGGGGGATGTTTGGATTTATGCAGATGTCTTGAAGAGCATTTTGGGCAATCTTTGAGAATGAAGAATATTCGTGGCTACTGAAGCGCAAAGGGAATGAACCAGCCTGAAGAAGACCAAGACCCTCTAGAGAGGTAAGGCTGAGCTTTTCCCTGGCAAAGGTGCTCCAGTCAGGCAGTTAGAAGGTTTTCCTTGTTCCAAAGCCTGTTCTCATAGTAGGGACAAGAAAATCTCTCTACAACTCCATATGTCCCTCCTTGCAAAGGAAAGGAAGGCCAAATATCCTTTCTCTTTACACCCAGGTTGGTGCTTGGTGAACAACCATAACACTGGGGAGAACTGGGAGGCCACTGGGAGCCATTTAGGCAAACAAGAAGCTCTTACTCTCCTGCAGTTTCCTCCACAGAGAGAGAGGGAAGAAAATGAACCTTCTTTTCTCCATCACACTCTCCAGCAGAATAAAATGTGACTTTCCCCCTAAATAATTTACAGCCTGTCTCCTTTCTGAAAGTTTTGGTTAGTACAAAATGACACTTCCTACCCTTTAATTCTCTGATGAAATATCCTCCCATGTATAATTTAGGAACTGGCAGCTGGTAGTAGTGGGGCAGGTGTAGTGCTGGCGTTGGCAGGCAAATCCCTGGGCACCACTCTGCTCCCAGGCCACAGGAGGGGACAGTGCAGGAAGATCTGAGGACAGGAGCAGTGTAGAGACACCCCTGGAAGGGTGAAGGATGACTGGAAAACCAGCTCTGGTGCAGCTCACAGGGATATCTGACTGCAAAGCAGGCAGAAGGGGCTCAAGGCTGTGTCCAGCAGAGGCAGGTGGGATCCTTGGTTGAGATTTGAGAGATTTGAGTCTAAGGAAGGGGAAATAAAGTCAAAGCCTTGGTCCACCACAGGCTTGCTTTGTGGCTGGGGTCAGCACTGTGGGCTCAGAGCAGCAAACACACTTATAATTGCAGATTGTGCTCGAGTAAGCTCCAGCTTTCACAGAATGGGGCTTTACATCTTTGTGTCCACAGAAGAGAAAAAACTGCTCCTTGCTTTAGTGCTTTAAAAAGAGAGAAATAATTACTTCCTTTTTTAGAGGCCCATTTTGAAATACAGCAGGTGTTTTATTGCTCTTGGAGCATTAGCACTGTGTTTTGAGTTCAATTTTCTAAATCTTAAAACTGGTAACAATCAGCAGTGTTCAGGTTTCATCCCACGCAAGCTCTCTCTTGCCAAATTTCCTGTTACATTTTGAGGGCATTTATTTTGTCTTGTCATTTTTTTGAAGCTGCTCAGAGCACATGGAGAGAAGTGCAGGAGACCTGATCCCAGTTCTTTGAATGACACAGCCCTGTCCCACCACAAAATGACAGGAAAGAAGCTCAGGGTGGAATCAAGTATGGACACACTCAGCAGCAGGAGTTTTCCCAGCCTGTGCAATAGATCCTAGAATCACAGAATCACTAAGGTTGGAGAAGACCCCTAAAATAATCAAGATTATCTTGTGCAAATGGAAATGAGGGAGATATCAACCTGAGGGCAAAGCAGTGATGGTGCTTTCGGCTCCTGCCCTTCTCTTGCTGCCCATGGCCTTGTCTGGAAGGCACAATTAGCCTGGAGCTCCTGGAGCTGCCCTGTGCAGAGGCTGTGCTGTGCTGGAATGCCCCTGGCCATGGGTTTTTCCCAGATATTTCATTAACGTTCAGAAATGGCACTTCCTCGCTAATAGCCTACCGACATTTAATAAACACAGCCCAAGAGTTTTATAACCTGTTAACTTCCAAGTGGCAATAATTAAACAAAAATGATAAATAATTAAGGCCTAATTACATGGTATCAGTCATTTCATTTTCCAGCAGGCACGTTAAGTGCGTTTGCCACTGCTGATTGGGGGCTCATTCCGCACGCGCTCAGCACTTTGCGCGCCTGGATGGAGAGTCAGGTTCCATGCAGCTTTATGGTGGAGAAGGAAAAAGGAAAATGTGCTTCATTAGCTGGGTAATTGTCCCCTTCCACCACTGAAGATAATTCCCACCGAGGCTCTTGCATGACTTTGGGAAGGCAGCAAACAGAGCCGTTTGTGCGTTGTGCATCTGCGGCAGACTGAGCTGGAGGAGATGGGGCAGGTGCAGAACAGAGGTACCACTTTTCACTGCCCTTCCCCCTGGTTCTGGATCCCAAACTGACATTTGTACCTTGGGGCTGATGACATGGGGTGAAACCAACCCCAGTGAGTAGACAGAGGGCAGGGGTTTGAAGGTGTGACACCAGGAACCTTCATCACCAGATCCAACTCACCGTCAGATCTGCAGCTGAGGGAAATCCCCAAAGCCCCATTTTTGCACCAATCTAAAACACCTGAAAATATCTGCTTCCCTAGTGCTTTGACTGGGTATTGAGGACTGTTCTGAGGACAGAGGCATAGCTGGAGGGGCTCTCCATAGCTGGAAAGGTCAGAAGAACAGACCCAGCTAAAAGAGAAGGAGTGGGAGCTCCACAGCTCTGAGAGCACTGAAGTCCCTGGTTCTCCTAATGGACAAGGAAATATGGAACAGTCTGATACAGCCTAATAGAGGGGGGGATGAGCTGATGCTACAGAAGATTGAAGCTGTTTGGCCACAGTGAAGGGATAGAGCAGGGCTGGTGAAAGGATCAGGAGGGAGAGCATGCACTAAATCCACTCAGGTACCTGCTGCCAGGGCAGCATTTGTCTGCTTCAGGGAATAAATGGCCTCCATTGCTTGGAAAGCAGGGAATTGCTTTAATTGATCTCCACTGGACCCTTAGTCAAGGAGGAGCCTTGCACATGCTTTCCTTGCTTCCCTGAAGCTGTACATTGAGCTGGCTTGCTGCAGTTAATTTCCAAATGGCTGCAAAAAGCTTCCCGGTATTCAGGCAGCAAATTCCACTCAGTTTTTTTTTAGCCTGTTCCAGTTCATCCCCTCAGACAGAGGACATAAGTTGATTTTCCCCAATGAACCTATTTCCCTATTTTACCCAGCCCCACTGTTGCCAGTTTTGGTTTTGTCTGGCAGTTCCATGGGTGCTCCCCAATATCCCAGTGCTCCAGTGCTGTGGTCATGGATTTCCCAAATTTCCTGCGGTGTGGGGTGGAGTGGGACAAAGTCAGCCCTGGAAGTTTGCTCTTTCTCTGTTTTTTCCATCTGACTCTCCTGAGTCAGGGATTTTGCACTGCAGAAGAGTTTGTGTGAGTCAAAGAGCATCAGGTATGCAGATGATCATGGGAAGGAGCTGCTTCTGAGGGTTAAGGCAGGACTGAGCATTGCAGGACTTCCCTACCCAGCTCACAATCATGCATCACAGCTGCTCAATGAGCTTTGCTCTTTGGCTTCCCAGGCAACTCTGGATTTTATTTTTTTGATTTGTGTTTCTTCCCCAGGTGGAAAGACAGAGTGACTCAGCTACAGGGTGAAGCTGCGGCTGCTAAGTTGTCATGTTGGCTCTCTGTGGGACCTGAGAGCCCACTGGAAATGCAGACAGCCTCTGTATTAGAGGATAAGCTGTGCTGAACCCCCTCCCATCTGCCAGAGTGCAGGAGCCTCTGTGACATCAGGCATGGAGCCGCAGCTGTAAAGTGATCGCTTGTGATGCTTGGTGCCTGGTGCACAATTTCATGTTTAATTGCACACTGTGGGCACCAAGGAAGAAATCTAAACCAGCATCCCAATGCAGCATTTATCCTTTCTGCAAGCCCTCCCCAAAAATAGCCTGGCCCCTCGCTCGTCTTTCTGCTGAGACTGGAATGTTCCTGGGGGAACACAAACTGCCCTGCCAGCAAAATCTGCCTGCCCAGAGCCCTCAGCAGCCTCAGGGAATTCAACACTCCCACTCCAGCAGCTGGGACTCCATCAGGACAAGGTGTTTCTTCACCAGCTGGAGCATTACACAGTGAGATGCTGAGGAAGCCACCTTGCCTGGAGAGCCAGTGAATTCCCCACGGGGAAGGAGACAGTGGAAGGAGTGAGTGGAGATGCATTAGCAGAACAATGAGGATTCTCACAGAAAGGGGGGCAGGTGTCAGCTGCACCCCACTGTTCAGGATGTGTAGTGCTGCGTTCAAGGAACTGAAGCTTCCTCAAGTGCACAGAAAAGTGAGATTTGCTGCGAGGAAGTGCCAAACCTGGATTGCTGGATAAGTCTGAGTGCCTGTCTTGATCTGCCATTGACATGTGAGGGCTTGTTCTGACTCCAAAGCAGATGTTATGGCCCCAAAGCAGTTGTTCTGATCCAAAAGCAGCTCATCAGGGGGATTTGGGGTTTGACTTGAGGTTTGACAGCACCAACATGTGCAGCTTTTAAATCTGTGGATCTCTTAGAAGATCCACCTTGGAAAAGGAGGAGAATAAACCATGGTGACAGCTCCCTGTCTTCCAGGTGCCTGCTCCTTCTAACACAGATCACTTTCAAAATGAGGCTGTTACAGCCTCAATGTAGGGGTTTCTCCTCTATAGAGGGTTTCTCTTCAAGTGACATCACCTTGGGTGATACTTCACTCAGCTCTAAGGAGAGGGTAGTTTGCTGCATTCTGTCCAAGACAAAATTTCTCCCAAAAAATTACATTTTTGAGGGCTATTTTCATACTCAAGATCCCCCTCAGCAAGAAACACTGAGCTATTTAGAAATATCTCATGTGTGATTTTAAGGAATCCAGTCAGGAGTTCCAGTGTAGCCTGTTCAGAGCAAAAATTGATGTCCTTTACTGAAACCTGGAGAATTACCTGTATTTCCCCGTTTTCAGGGTGCCCTGAGGTAGCTGTGCTGTGTCAGCATCCATATCTAACCCAGCCATCAGAGTGCACTGCTGGGCTGGAGGAGCTCACCCAAGCTTCATGGAGCATCCAGGAAAACTTGTGGAGCACAGTCCTGGTTTCCAGAGGAACAGCTGGAATGTCTGGATGCTCCATTCATGAGAAGAAAAGGAATTTGCTTGCTGGGCCATGTTCTCCAGCAGCAGTGGAGAGATCGTCGGGAAAGCATGGAATACCAGCAGTGGGAATGCAGAGATTGACCCAGGGATAAGCTTGTTTAAGGATTGGGAAGCTGGATGCAGAGAGGGCAGAGTTGAACCTCCCAGTGGCTCTGTCCATGGACAGATGTTTCCTGAGGTGTTCCTGCTCAGCCCTGCTGCTGCTGGGACATGACAGATGTGCTCCTGGCCAGGAACCCACCCTGCGGCAGCAGCAGCAGCAGGTGATGATGATGATCCCTGGCAGAAGACAAAACAGCACAAAGTTGCTCCAAGTTCTGTTAGGTTTTTTTCCACAGAAACCCCTCCTGCTTGCCCTGCAAACAGCTTGCAAGGACCTCAAAAACCCCCACTGTGACAAAATTCTTTTCTTCCTGCCACATCTCAATCTACATTTTCAGGTCTCCTGAACAGCCACCTCTGTACATACTCAACTGCTTTAAATTATTAGAGGCCCTGCTCTGTGCTGTCATATATGTTGATGTCCGGGCATTAAATATTTATGGAAAGATTCATTATTTGGGCATTAAATATTAACTCACATGAGGGAATGACTTCAATGATTTGTGTTTGTTTTTTGTGAATTGCCTTGGAATTGAAAGTGCCTGGTTTCCAAAGGGTGGTGCTTGGGGGTAACTGGTGTTTCACTCCTGGCTTTGTGGTGGAATTTCTCCTTGCCAGGCAGGACCAATTACCCTTCACACATCCTTTCTCCCACGGTCCCTGGCTGCCTGTGCCCTGGAGATTTACTTTGCTATCAATATTTTTGCTTTGTTTATAAACCGTGCAGTTTTAGACAATTTCCTTCTTCCTCCTCTGGCCCCCTCCATCACAAGGCTCTCTGCACACTCACACAGGAGAGACTTAAGATGCTCAGGTATCAATATAATTGTGTTACCAGGAGCTGTCTCCTTGTGCTCTGTCTCTTTAAGTGAAGTTTATGGCCTGAAAAGTAATTGATTTGCAACGGTATTTAAGACAAGAGCTGGAGGATACTGCTGTGCTCTTCTGCAACACAGTAGCCTGGAGAAAACCATTGCTAAAGCAAAAACATTGACTTTTTTTTTGTGATGTGGTCTCTTCTGATGCACCCAGCAGGGGTGAAGTCTGCTCTATTTTTATGGAATTGTCTGCTATTTTTACAAAGGTAGTTTGGACACTGCTCAATCCTGCAAGTTGAGCTGTGGTTCAGGCAATGGCTGCAGGAAGGGAGGGCAGGATGCTCCAAGCTTTTGAATGCTGCTCCCTCCTTAAACTTTTGCCTTGGATTAGATTTTAGCTTGTTTTGTTGAGGGTTTTATTTGTGGTTTCTTTGTTTGGTTGGTTTTCCCCCAAGGAAAGGTCGTTTTAGAAGGAGTCAGGCAAGGCTGGAGGATCTGCTGAGGTTCAGCTACCTGGTGGATAATGGCACGATGGGAGGGATAAATACATCCTTGATTGTGGGCAGGGACAATGCCAAGGCAATATTAGGGGGGTAGGATTAGACCAGGAAGATGGGAAGATTTTCTTAATACACTTGAGCCCTTTGTACAATCTCTGTTGGACAAACTGTAAATTGGAGTGAGAACATAAAAGTCCCAAAGCCGATGGCAAATCTCCTTTTTTCAGTAGGGTTTCAATCTGCCCTGCTCTCTGTGGAGCAGGAATACAGCAGTGGTTGGGTATTTTAGCTTAAAAAAAATTCAGACCAGGATAATTTCAGTAACAAAGCTGAGCAGCCAAATGAATCAAACCCTCCTTGCAGCCCACAGGACTTGCTGGAATCCCATCCCAGGAATTTCAGAGCAGAGCCATTTCCCTGGGCTGAAATTCGAAGGAATTCAGATTAGCTGCTGCTTCAGGAGGAAGAGCAATAATCAAAATGATCGAGATAATAGTCAAATTGACCATTTTGTGCAAAGACTTCTGTCAGCAGCAAGTGGAACTTCTCAGGGAGAACCAAACTGAAATCAGTGTTTGGGAGCTTTCCAGGAATTCACCGACAGAGCTCATATAGGTGCCCATGGTGAGATGCACGTGGTGACTTGCCAATGTTTTGTGCCATGAGAAATCCTTTCCTGGGAGCAGTGGCACTGGTGTACCCAAACTCAGGGTGCAACAAGGACAGGGCTGCAGCAACACTCAAGAACTTGCTCTTTTCTGACATAACTTCCTAAGGGAACATCTATTGTATATTTTGACCTAAGTAATTTTTCCTTCTTAAAACCAAGGAATTTGATGCACAGTTTTAACACTTCCAATGGGAATTAGATGCCCTCGGTGAGACAGATCCCTCCAGAACCTCAAGCCCAGACACAAAGTTATGGATGAATAAAAACTGCTTCATCCAATCACATCGGAGATCAAGCCAGAATGGAAAATTTATAAAAAATGGAAAACAAATAAGAACCTTGTTCTGCCTGGCTCCCTGGTGCCCAACACCTGCTGGTTGTTCTGCAGGATTCCTCCAGTGGGGCACTGAGGAAGAAGCTGCAGCTCCACAGGAGCAGGAGGGGGTCAGGAAATGCTCATAGTGGTGACCCTTTCTTGCCATGGCCTGGCATTTGGGAAGCTTTGCCTTCCCAGGAAATCCAGAGCTCTCAGTGTCTGTCCCTATTTTTACAGCAGTAGGCGCAGGAGCTTCAGGAGGTGAAGGTTTCTTGCAGTTCCTTTGTTGGACTTTCTGCTCTGTTTACACATTATAATTATTTCTGCCATTTTTTTTAAGCTGCCACCTGCAAATTTCCTTTCTCCTGTTGCAGGCAGTGACAGATTCTCTGTGTCCCCCTTCCTTCTCCACCTTAAGGGGATCCTACTCCTTCCCACCTTAATCTTTTATATACTCACTGAATAATAACCTTTTCTGGTCATTTACTCAGGAAGGATTTGTCATTCCAATATTTCATTAATCCTATAACATAAAGCCCAAAAAGATATGTACATGGCTGAGCAGCAGCAAATAATTCCTTCTGTAGCCTTAAATTCCTTCTTCCCAGATTAAATACAGCACACCCTGTGTAGGAGCAGATAAATTTGGAAGGGAGGTGTCAAACCCACACTTTTCCACCACTTTTGGGGACCACTGACTTTTGTCACCAGAGTGATAATCAGGCATTAGAAGGAGACAAGGGGATTCCAGCAGACCAAAACCCCAAGCCACTGAGAAAACGATGTCATTCCAGGCAAATGTAATTTATTCCTGTAATTTTTGGTTCATCCCTGTGCCGTGTGGACCAAGGGGCTGCTCTGACAGGTGCCAGAGATGTTCCCTGACTGCTGCTCAGGGCACTGTCCCTCTTACAAGTGGCTTTCTTAGGAATATGTCCACTCTCTCAAGCACCTGGGAAAAGCTGCTTTTCTGGGATTGTTACAGAACCTCCTGGGGAAAAGACAAATCAGACCTTTTATCTGCTTTTCTGCTTGCCACAAGCTAGTCCCAGCTTCTAACCACTAAAGGCACTTCTGCTCCTCTCTGCTCTGTCAAAGGACTTAAGATGATCAATTTATAATGTCTACAGAGTGCCAGTATGAAAAGATCTTCTGAAAATGCCTTGGATGAAAAGATGCTGTTTAAAAAAAAAAAAAAAAATCTTTACCCCTGATAGACTGATTACAATCTATTGTGCCATGGATTAGTGGGTGAGTATTTATTCAGCTTATTTTTTATTCCTATGTACAGATGCTCTGGACCACAATGACCTCTTTGAAGTCATTATTGGCTCTTGCATCCCTGAGTAGCACAGAGGGCACATTAATAAGCTGTGTATAGAAAGAGACAATGAAGTCCCCAAGAAGTCATTAAGAGTCTATTGTGTCAGGCTGACTGTAGCCCACAAAATACACCAAATCTGAAAGCTAAAAATATCCTTTGGAAATGCTGTTGACACAGTTATTTCACATTGGCAGCAACATCCTCCCCACATACACACACACACACACACAGTCCCCCTGCTAGTCCTGCTCAGAGCAATGAATATCCTGGGAATATCTGCCTTTTCTTGGGATCCAGCCATGTCCAAATGGCTCTGTCTGCACCAGCACCTCCCAGCTTGATTAGTGAGCTCTGAGCAACTGCACTTTTCCCTCAGTCCTGCAGTCCCCATGCCTTGGGCTGATTTTATGATGGTACTTTATTCCCTAATCATCTGCTTTATGCCCAGAGATGGCTGTGGTGTCTTTAGGGTGAACCAGGGGCAAGGTTGGAGCCTGGGAACACCAGGCATGGGCTCTGTTCAGTCTCCCTCTCCAGTGGGCTCAGGACAGTGCACACCAGGGATGCTGCATTGCTCCTTTAGTTGGATTGGATTTTTTGCTAGCTCAAAACAAGAAGCTTTTTTCCTTCCCTTCCTCTAGCATGAAGGCTGTACCAGGAATCCTCTCAGTGGCTTTTTGGGTTTTTTTGTTCCCTTGAACAGTTTTTGGCTTGGCTTGTTTTTCTTTTCAGCCCATCCAGGAGCCAGTGGGGCTGCCCCAAACTCGAGACCTCAGAGGAGCTGAGCCAACACGAGAAAGGGCATTAAAATCCTCCATATCTGGCTGCTGTGAGGAGGAGAACCACACCAGAAATTCAAAAAGTTTCCCATCTTCTGCTTCAGGCTGCTTTGTGAACTCCTCTTCCCATCCCAGAGACAAAAGGACCAGTCACTCTTTTGCTTTAAGCCCTTGTATTTTTCTTCCCCAGGCATTTTTTTGAGTTTGGTTGGTTGTTTTTTTTTGTTCTGCTGTGAGTGTGTGTGGATGGAGGGTAAGTTTGTGGGAGTTCATATCTTGCATTTCTTCAATCCTTTTTTGTGCCTTGTGGGCACCTCCTCTTCCCTCCTTTTTTTGGTTTTTTTTTTTTTTTTGGTGGGGTTTTTTTTTTTTTTTTGTTTTTTCCACTTTCACCTGCTGGTATCAATTTCTCTCATTGGCAGAAGAAAAGGGAATTATTAAAGGGAATTATTGAACCCCTTTCCTCTTTAGAGGAAATGGTCATTCCAGGATGTTCTCTTCTGAAATTTTCCTCCAAAACTGAAACACCCCACAGAGTGAAAAGCTGGACACTGCTGCTGTGCCAAAGGGCTGTGGCAGAGAAGATCAGGACAGGAAAAGAAGGGAAGACAACAGGTACTCGCTGTGCTCTGTGCTTTTTGGAGCCAGAGGTGCTCCAAGCTCACCAAAGCAGATTTCTGTGTCTGAGCAAATGTCAAGAGGGAGAATTTTCCCCACTCCAACAGCAGAGGAACAGCCCTTGTGGATTTTCTGGCAGTTTGCATCCCAAGCGTTGGCTGGGACACTCCAAGGATTCAGTCCCAGAGGTAACAAACTCAGGTGACATCCAGATCTTGCTCTGTGCTCCCTGCAGCTCCAAACATCACCATATCTTCATGGTATTCCTCACAATTTCTGGATTTAGACACAGTGTTTCTTTTTTTTCTAAACAGAAGCTGGAATTTGATTGTTGCTAAATAAAACCAAGTCATGCACAGCAATATATGTTCAGCCTTTATTTGAATCTGAAGAAGTCCTAAACAAAGAGGAAAGTTCATATTCTTAGTACAGTTGTCATGGTTGATGCAAATAAACCCCCTTCAATGGCCCAGTTTTATTTTAAAAAAACCCTAAAAACCAGCACAGCACAATTACCCAGATACCTAAAACTGCTCTGAATATGACAGATATTTTAATAGAGGGTTGAAAAGTCCTTGAATGGGTCTCATCTCATCCTAACACACTCTGATTCTGCACAGAGAGGTTGCAGAGTACAAACAGTCACTGCAACAAGCAAAGAGAAAGGTGGGAATTGATGTAAAATCCAGTTCTGCTTTTCCTTTTCCCTATTAAAAGGACAAGGGACAAGATTATTCCCTGCCTTTCTTGGCTGTGGAGTCTCCAATACTGTGTCTAACTCATGCTGAGTAATGGGTATTGATTGCTTTGTTACCAGCTTTATTGTTCAGTCCATCACCAATAAAAAGTTTATGTAAAACAAGAGCAGAAGGAAGCAAGGGAGGGAAAGTGACTGGAGAGTGCAGATGCACACAAGGAGTAAATGCTGCTTTTATTTCCACACAGACAGGCTGTGCCCAAATTTTAGCAGCAGGAATTTATTTCTCATCACTCTGTTTTAAAGCCTTCAGAGAAGGTTGGGGTTTTTTTTTTGTTGTTGTTTATTTGCTGGTTTTTGGTTTTAGTTTTTTGGGGTTTTTTTACTTGCTCATGCTGAAGCTTTCTTAGGGAAATAAAGTACTGGGAGAAAAAGTGAAAACCAGGTGAGGAAGACAAATTTTCTTATGAAAAGGAGTGGGTGAGAGTTTTGCTGTGCTTAAAAGGAAAGGAAAAGGAAAGAATTGGCTGAGAGTCTAGGGCTGGGTTTCTCTACACATGACACAGGTGATGAGAATAATCACCATCTTTCTCAGAGGTTTCTGGGCTGAAAACAATTTAATTTCCATGGCCAAATATTACTGTATACTGTGGCCTTGGCTAGGAACATAAATGAAACGGGGATAGAGATAATTTTGTGCAGAGTGGTGCTCCCCTCTTCCATCATCTGAGATCCACCCAGTTTGCTTCTTCAACCCTGGAACCACCCTCACCAGGCAGGTATGGAAATTAATCCAGGGGACAAAGGAGGGTTTGTTGATTCCAGACCCAGCCTGCTGGGGCACCCACAGGGCTGTGAGGGCTCCCTGGGGGCTCCTGCTGAGCCCAGCCCTCCCTGGAGCTGCCTTTGCTGCTGGATTTCCCCGCAGAGCATCCCAAGGACATTTATCAGTCTCGCTTCTTGCGGTTCCATTAACTTTTCCTGGCTTCAGACAATAAAGCTGGGGAGTTAATTTCATTCATTTAAGCAGTGGGAAGGGGGTGGGGATGAAAAATACACTGAGTGCATTTTGTTTGAATCTGATGGATCCAGGGTGCCGTGCTCGCATCCCCGCCACAGTCAGCAGTGTCAGCACTCAGCAGCAGCTCCAGCCCTGCAAAGAATGACTCACTTGGTTCACTGGTCAAACTGAAGAAAAAGCATGAACTAAAGTACTGTTTCAAGGTTATTCAACAAGAGGTTTTGACCCCAAAACTGAAAGTTTGCTTTTTTTTATTTAAGGCATTTATTTGTGTCGTCTTTTTTGGGTTGTTGTTGTTGTTGTTTTTTCCCCCAAGCGACAGAAGTGTCAGTTTAAAAAGGAAGTGTTATTTCAGAAGGAAAAGTGGAAGCATTCTGTTAGGAAAGAGAAATGTGGGAAAATGTTTTGACCTCTCTTTCTTTCTTAATTTTAACTTTGTATTTTTGTCCTAGATGAAATTCTTCACACGTTGTGTGTGTAACTGAATTGTTCTGCTAATCACTTCCCCCAGATTGCATATTTTGGTGAATTAGATATTTTCACAAGGAGTGGTGGCTTCATCTCTTCCCTTGATCCTGTGTTGTGGTTTGACAGTGGCCAAACCTCAGGGGCTCACAAAAGCCATTCACTCACCTTCTCTTGCTCTCAGCTGGGCAAAGGAGAGGGAAAAAAATTAACAGAGGGCTCATGAGTTGAGATGAGGGCTGGGAGAAAACATTTCTGGCAAAGCAGAGCAAAAGCAGTGCCAGGGCTGCCACCACCACTTAAATACAACAAAGAAACACAGCCACAGAAAGCTGTGCAGGAAGGATGGAGAGAGGAAACAGAGGGGATGGCACAAAACCCTACAGTTCCAAAGCTGGGAGATTTGGTACAAAATAAACTCCTGGTAGCAGGCCAGGTAACCCTTGCCAAAGGCTGACAGGTGGCAGGTGTCACCTGGGACATGAGGAGTGATGGATTTATTTAATCTTGCTGCAGAACCCAACCTGTGACAGCTTTCACCTGCCCTGTGCCTGCTCCCACCTCATTTCCACAGGTGCAGCAAATCCCTTCCACTGCCTTGGGAACAAGAGGCTTTTACTGTGTTTGAGTGAGCAAAAACCCAAATGATTCTCTTCCTAATTAGCCTAATGAGCCTTTTGGCTCTCTCATGATGACAAGTAAATGAATTTGCCCTTTGCTTGACAAGTTCTTATGGGAATGATCTGAAGCCTTTCGTAACAATGCATCAAAAGTACAAAGTCATTAAAAACCGTTGTCCAACTATGAAATTAGTTATTGATTAATATTGCTTCCAGAAAGCCATATTGTTCATTTAGAATAAAAAAAAAAAGAGATTAAAAAAAAAAAGATTCTAATGTTCATATTTCTTCATGAAAGAGGTTATTGAAATATGGAAAACATTTTTGAGATCCTGAGGTCATGTATGTCTGTACTTCTGTGCTCAGACACACTCATTCTATTCATTTCATCTTCACAGGGGTCTTGCACGTGGAAAAAGTTGTTGATCACTGTAAACACCTGGGCTGATCTCATCTTGCTGTGCCCTCTCCCAGCTGAAGAGAGCAGCTCCTTCTGAAGAAGCTTTACAAAACTGAGCTGAACAAGCCCTGCTGTGAGTCACAGGGAGTTTGTCATCTCCCAGGCTGTGAGGCACAGCTAAAACAAGAACAGAGGGTTCCTAAAAGTGGCTGAAAGGCCCCTTCTCTGTGAATAGAGCCAGGAAATAACAGCATATCGAGTGCTATTAGGGGCCAAGGGAGGGGTGTCAGAGGGAACAAGAGCACAAACAGCCTGTGTGTGCTGGTCTGCCTCCACCAGGATGATCTCCATGGTCACCCAGACAGGTCAAGAGATGTGTCTGCACTTTTGTTCCAGCCAGCCTCCAGAACCCCTCAGTCTCTCAAGAGAGAGGAAGGAAAATGATGTAGGGGGGGAAAGAAAAGGAAACAGTACTTGGAATCACCCTAACCAGAAAGGGATTTTTTAACATTGTGCTGGTCAATGAAGTGAAGTGACTGGCTTGCCACAGTGCTGTGAATTTGTTTGTTTAAAATCATAACTCATTTTGTAATCTCCTTCCTTCCACAGAAGTGCCATTTGTCAGAATACAAAAAAAATTCCAAATGCAGTTTAGGTTCCACTTCACTCTGAGGTCATTCCCAGCCAGCATTCATTTGTGGGCTGAGTTGATCAGAAGTTTTCCAAAATATAGAGGCTATTTCCACATAGATATCTACTTCCTGAAACCAACATGTCTGAAAAAAAAAAATAAAGAGAGGGAGAAAAAAGCATATTTCCCTGAAAATTCAGCTCTAGGAGGAGTCTGGCCCCACGAATGGCACAGTTATAATATTGTTCCTCCATTACAATTGCCTCAGAATCATTACTCTTGTATTTCATCCTCAGCTGATTAGTCCCTCAGCTCAATTGCTTTGAAACAAATAAAATACCATCTATTTGTGTTTTTGCTTCTGTGGGGAAAAAATCTGCTTATTGTGGTAAACTAAATAGATTGGTTTTGTCTGTGCAGGGTTTTGTTTTAAAGAATGGAATAATTTTGCTGGAACTGAAATTCGGATTTTTCAGGCTCTCTAATGAAATTCTTCTATTGTGTGTTGATTTGGGAAACAGTCTCGACAGCTGATATTAAACAGCTCTGGAAGCTTTAACTGAGGTTTGGAATTATAGAATCCCAGAATGATTTGGGTTGGAAGAGATATTAAAGCTCATCCCATGGGCAGGGACAGCTTCAACCATCCCAGGCTGCTCCAGCCCCAATGTCCAGCCTGGCCTTGGGCACTGTCAGGGATCCAGGGGCAGCCCCAGCTGCTCTGGGCACCTGTGCCAGGGCCTGCCCACCCTCACAGGGAAGAATTTCCCCCTAATGTCAAATCTAAACCCACTCCCTGTGTATTTGAAGCCATCCCCTGTGTCCTGTCCCTCCATCTCTTGTCAATTCTCCCTCTCCACCTTGCAGCTCCTCCAGGCCCTGCAAGGCCACACTGAGCTCACCCCAAAGCTTCTCCTGCCCAGGTGAACAACCCCAGCTCTCCCAGCAGAGCTTCTCCATCCCTCTGATGCCTTTGGTGCCTCCTCTGGGCTCTCTCAGGCATCTCCAGCTCCTTCCTGTTCTCTGAGCACCACTCAAGAAATGCTGAACTAAAAAGCTGTTTAGTCCTTGCCCTCCTTTTCCAACACAAGGTGTTCAGATAGTCTGGAAAAGTTTTAGACAGTCACCCAATGTGAAGCTTATCAGGTTTGCCTATTATTTCTTATCAAATCTGAAACATGCCAGGCATCATTTAGCCTGAGATATTTGGCATTTCACAAACCCTGACTGCCTGTCACTCAAACCCAGGTGATGGGCACTTCAAAGAAGACCAAGGTGCAGTTTTGAGCACATTTTTATAAATTTCTTTGGACCCACATTTTTTACATGGAAGCCCTCTAGTTAAGGCTTGAATTCCTGATAAAGTCCATGCATTATTAGCCTAATTGGACACAACATATACTCTGAGAGTCTCATTAATATTTTTTAACACATTTCAGCGTCTTTACTCTTGAGCAATCAACCGAATTTTCATCTCCATAAAAATGGGTTCCTCATAACCAGACAATATCCAATCATTTCCAGTCCATAAGGTAAATGTCCTATATATTCTTTCAATTTTGCAGTTTTCTCACTATTCACCACAATAACTTTCACCCTATGGATTATTTCTCCATAAACCTTGCCAGAAACTGCCTGGGAAGGATGGAAATTTGAGTTGGAAGACACATCAAAGAGAGAATCTCAGGCTAAATGAAAGCTCTTTTTAACAGAATTATTCCATTTATTCCCATGATTTCTACTCTTTACTGATTCTAATAGTCTTCAAAATAAAGTAATTAATTGCAATATGGTAATAACATATCAATGATATAATATTTACCAATATTAATAAATAGTACTGCAGCCCACTGGCTGTTGAGTGATTTTGTGGTTAATTTACCTGTGCAGTAGGAACAATTTGGAGTCCAACACCTGAACATCACAGTCTGAGGTGATACAAGAAAACATGAAAGGAATGACCCTGAGCTAAAATGATTAGTGGTGTTTGTTAGGCACCATGGCTGCAACAACAAAGTTAATCATCCAGAACAATTATTAGGTAAATTTTTATTTTAAATATAAACTTAGAAGTTTTTTATTATTATTATTATCTAAAATTGAACTATGTAGATTATTTTAAGTGGGTAGATTTTTGTTTGTATCCATGAAATTGCTACCATATTAACAAGATTTTCCAGACATTAATGGATTGATTTCTGTATAATTGTAACTATATTAATTCATCCCAATTACCTCTAAGTAAAATTTAAATTAAGTTAAATTGAAGAAATTAAAAATGTTTGAAAACCCTGCATGGAAACCTTGAGGCATCACAAGATTGTCATTTCTCATCTCTAATATCATTAATTCTGCAATAGAAGGAGTCTTGGTTCTCCCAAGACTTGTAAACTCTTGTTTTCTGTACATTTCAAACCCAACTTAGAGGCCTTTTCATGAATTCAGTATGATTTTTTTTCCCCATTGATGGAAAAAGTGTCTTTGTCTTTGTCTCCAGACACTGAGTGTCCCTGCAGGGCTGATCCAATTCCAGCATCCCATGGGGAGATGCTGCGCCCAGGGGAGGAGCCAAGCATTCCTACCTGGATCCAATCTGAGGTGCTGGGACAGCCCAGCAGCCTTTGCCCAGTGCATTGCCAGAGGAGCAGCTTCTGCTGCCCTGCATGGCCAGAGGGAGCCCAGGCCCATCTCCAGCAGCCCTGGAGCTGCAGAGGAAAACTCCCCCCTTGTGCAGGATCCCTGCTCCAGCAGAGCCACAGCTGGCACTGCAGGAGGGCTGAGCCCCCATGGGATGGGGCTGTGCCACCCCCTGACACACAGGGGGACAGGGACAGCTCTGACTCTGGCAGGGGTTTGTTTTCTTTTTTTTGTACTATTGCATTTATATTTTTGATTTTCCTAGTAGAGAACTTTTATTCTTCTTCCTATATCTTTGCCCAAGAACCCCTTAATTTCAAAATTACAATAATTCAGGGGCAGGAGGTTTCCATTTTCCATTTCAGGGAAGGCTCCTGCCTTCCTTAACAAACACCTGTCTTTTCAAACCAAGACATTTATGTTGGACTGGAAGAGTTTAGGCTGAAACTGCCTTCAGCAGGAGCTTCCTCATGACCAAGTTCTTCCACTCCCAGAGTCAGAGGAGCTGTGCTGAGGTTTACATGCAATGAGAACTTGCAAGAGAACTGCTGCACATCTGAGAGGAATTTGGGCAGTTTGGGAAAGCAGGCACATGTCAACTACACATACGTTTTTCAGCTGTGTTTTTTGGGACCTTAGCAGCTGATATCAACAGGTATTTCTGCTCACTTGCACCTTTTTTAGTCATCTCATGGCTGGCTGTATACTCTTCCAAAAGACTCCTCCATAAATACGGATCTCCAGTTCCTGATTTGCAGATCACTCTGGGCTGGTTTGGTCTAAAGAGTAACAGGGCAGCCTTGGGCAGCATCTCTGCTCATCTCTGTTCAGGTGCTTGATAGGCTGCACTGATGTGGAGAACAGAATTTGTTAATAAAGGCTTCCATCATATCCTGCCTTCTCTTCAACTGGAATTTTCCACTCACAATGGTCTCTGTGGGCTTCAGGGGCTGGCCAGGTGGTCTGCTCTGAACTGAACATCCTGAATCAGATAAAACACTCAGTTTAGATCATCTGTACCCTGCTAGAATTAGACAGATGCAGGTCACACTGAGAACCAGCCAAAGCCATTCCCCTCCCTGCAGCAGAGTCATCCACATGAAGAGGAAGGTGCTCACAGGGAAGAGATGGTTTGCAGAAAGGTGTTCATTAATTGCAATTTTGTTCTGGACCCTCTGGTGAACAGTGACACACTGGGAACAAATGAAAGTTTTTGGAGTTGGGGGAAAAAAAATAAAAAGGAGGAAAAAGTTTTGCGTCTTAGAGCAGGGAAATAGTTTGAGGCTATGTTTTAATTAAAATGAATATCTGCACTATCTTAATGTTATTGCCAGTTAAGTGTAGCGGGGTGATTTAGAGTTCTGTAACACAATTATACTCCAGTAATGAAGCTCCGCAGAATTATCCCAGGAATTCCAAATGCAGAGGGGAGCAGTAGCTCTCATTTGTAACCATGTTACAGCCTCTATTGTTACAGGATTTTCTGGTTTCCTCAAAGATGAACTCAGTGGTGTTTAAGTCTCTGGTTACACTAAAGAGAGGGGGGAGCAGTGACAGCAGCTGTTTTGCTGTCCCTGGGGTGAATCCTTCCCAAAGGGATCCAACCTCCCAGCAGAAAGCTGTCCATGCTCTGGTGTCTGCTGGGGCCAGCACTGCTCAGTCCCTAGAAACATCCCATGTTCTGCAGGGTAGAGATGCCCTGACAGGTGATGTGGAGCCTTTCAGAGCTGCTTCACATCTTTGCCTCTGCTTCTGGTTCCTTCTGGTGGGCCTGGGAGGTCTCATCTGCTTGTAGGCTCCTGATGGGATTCCTGCCATGGAAAAGAACGACAGATCCCTGCCCAGCTTGATCCCCTTCTTCCAGAGACACAAAAACCATCCCCTGCCTCTTCAGCTGTGCCCCAATGCAGCCCAGGTCACACACACTGCAGTTGTTTTTAGATTCAGATGTTGGGTTTGACCTCCAGAGTGTCCCTGGGTCACTCCTGGGTTTGTGCCTCAATGGCCTTTGCCAAGTGAGCCAGAAACATCCACACACTGTGACAACACCACTCAAACAGGTTCACCCTCCCATCCATCCACAGAAGTACTCATTTCTCCACCCTAAGAAGAAATTTGCTCAGTCCAGAACTGATTCAGTGCACAAGTCCTTCAAGACCACCAAAATGCTTTGCTGGGGTGAGATCCTGAGGTGCAGAGTGAAAGGGACACCCCAAAACCTGCTCTCCCTCAAGAACTCCTCACCTCTGACTGAGAACGACCCAAGATTTTGTTTCTGGGAATGGGAAAATGGTTTGGAACAAGGAAGAAGCCCTGGCAGTTTTAATTTCCATTGGAAACAAATTTGTTTGGTATTGAGGAAAGCTGAAAACTGAATTTGAGGTAACTTCACTTGAGTTTCTGATTTGCAGCAAGCAGATTAAAAGCAGAAAGGAATCTATACAATAATTAGCATAATCCCCAGAAACACCTCCAAACCTCTGTGGCAGACCCCAGCTGTCTGATTAATCCAAGAAAACAGAATTTGTACACTCTCTTCCTGCTTCTGTACATTGTTTTGCACAATTTCATATCACAGCTAAGGTCCAGACTGTTCAAATAAAGCATATCTGTCAACCTTTCAGGATTTCCAGTGTTCAAATCTAGCATCACATTCCCGAGATACAGACATTCTAGCTCCAGCCAGGTGGCACTTTTGGGAAAAAAAAATAAAAATAGGCAATAAAAGCAGGTTTTAAAAATGTCTTGCTGCTCTGCTCTGTGGTTGAGTATGAAACAAACTGGCATGAAAGAAATGTTTCACACCAGAAATGTGCAGTGTGTCTTACCTTTTCAAGATGGAATGTTTCTATTTGCTTGCTTGAAACTAATTTTAGTTTGTCCACTTCTTTCCAGGGGAACCTTTTGCAGCCATATTTCCCAGATCTTAGCAGTGAGAACAGCTCATTCTTTCAGGCCCTGGTCTGTTCACACTGAGCTGTGCTTTTCTGCCTTCAGGCCTCCTAAAATATTATCCAGTGGGGCAAAATGCTGCTCAACGTGTGTAAAGACCTTGCCTTTCACCTCTAGGTCAATTCCACCTCTATGAGCCAAAAACCACAATTCTGCCACTGTTCAGTTTTACCTGAGGAGTAAAGGCAGTCACCTCACAGCTTTGTGAAAACCCACAGCTCAAGCTCTGACTCGAGGCAGAAGCTCACTGTTAGCATAAAAAATAGGTCAGTCCATTTTCTTCTGCAGAAAACATTCCTCCTGCAAAGTTTTGGTCCCTCTCCAACCACTTGCTAAAAGCTCATGACCATGGAATAAAGGCTAAGGTCAAATGTCCTGGAGCTGTGAGACAATATCTCAGGATGCAGGTGTCCTTGGGCTCTGATTTAGGTTTCCATGTGTCTCACTGCATTTGCTTAATGATTTTCTAGGCACCTATGGCCATAGCATCTGGGCTGCTGCCACAGATTAAATGCAATCAGACATTAAATCAAACTGCCTCCAGCAGGCTGCAGGAACAGGGCTCCTCCAGCAGGCTGCTGCCACTGCTGGGCAGAGGGCACTCAGGAATGGCTCAAATTCCTGCAAAGGTGTTGCTGAGAGGGGCTGTCTTGAAAAGCTGGCACTGTGGATTACCAGGAAATCCACACTCCTGAACTTGAATTCTTCCTCTATGAATATCAGAGAAAATAAGGCCAGAATATATCTCAAATAACTTAAATATTCTACAGCCTCACTACACAGTGAACCTGCCCTTAGGCTTCCTTTTGGGCAAAATCCCAGGCATCATTTATGCAGCACAAGACCCTGAGGTTCAGACACTGAGACTTTGGTGTTTTATGGCTTCTTATTAGATATTTATTCTCTCAGCATGACCACTTGAATTTCCAGCAGCACATGGTGGGGGAGGTGGATGCCTATCCCAGGCCACTGCCTGGTGGGTTCCTTCCCTTGTATAGGATCCCATTTGGGATTTTACATTCCGTGTGTTACTCTTGGAGCCAGACACATGCATGACCATATCAGCCTGAGTGCTAACAGCTGGAATGTAAAAACTGTCTGATAGAAAGGAAGAGATTTATCAAGAAATTTTCCCAAACAGCATAATGTAAATTCCACCCTGTTTTGGGGTGTGAAAAAATTGTCATATCTCGAACTGTGACAGTATGAAGCAATATCTGACTCTGTGCTGGTTTGTCAAAATACCCCAAACAGCCAGATAACAATTCAATTTAATCCTCTTTATTGTGAGAGGGTGAGGGAGACTCTCAGGGCATGTAAAATCTGTCTGCATGTGTCCATCTGCTTGCAATAGCTCTACGTGGCAGCTTGATTGGAAATTATTTACATGGGAAGGAAAGGTCGCTGTCTCTGAAGGACAAAATCCTCCTCTCTGTCCAACAAACTCCGGGAGCCATTGGTCACCCTGGAATGACAGCTCTGAATTGCAGGGCAATGTTTGCTGCATTTATTTCTCCCAGTAATTCAGGGGGCGTGCACAAGTGGAGGAGGTGTCACACATTTGGCCGGGTTCGGGGTGTGACAGAGGCACCAGGCCACGGTCACCTCAAAAACACTGAGGGATATTTACAGAGCAGGAAAAAAAAAACCCATCAGGAGCTGTTTACTGATTAAACTTGAAGCAAGCCCAGTCCTTCCAAAAGAGCAATCATCTGCTATTCATCACAGATTCCTGCAAGTCTGGATGCAAAGGCTGCTGCAAAGCTCGGGAAGTCCTTCATGCTCAAAGTCACTTTTCTGGTGTTTGTGTTAATGATATGGGAGCCCTTAGGAGCCTGGGCTGAGCCTTGTTTTAGCTTCTGGACAGAGAAGAAAATACATCAAATACAGGCAAAGAAGAGACAAAGGAATATCCCTTCTGCAGGGCCTCATGTCAGTGGCACAGCTCAGGAGCATCCCAGTGCTCCAGAGCCATTCTCCAACCCTGCCCACACTGGGTCACACAGCACCTGTGACTGGAGCCCAAATCTGCTCAGTTACATGCTCAGTCGTGGCTAGGGTGGAGTTCCAAACTTAATGGACAAATAAAAACTCTCAGGTGAAAAACAAAAGAGGATTCAAGTTCATTCATATCTGAATGAAAATGAGATCGATCTTTTCCTTTCTAATTTTTCAGTAGGATTTCCAGTTTCATGCATTTGAATTGTTCCTCCTTCCCAGCTTTGGATCCTGTTGGTCAAAGTGACCACACTTGGCAAATGGAGACAGTGAGCTTTGTGAACACAGGCAGGGTGACAAGAAAAGACCTCAAATGGTGTTTTATGGCACCAGCCAAAGTAATCCCTGTGCATTTCTTACTGTGGTTACTGAGAGTGGCATGGCTATTTTTTAAAAAAAGTGTCAAATAGGTCCTGTTTTATGGACAGAGAGTTGTTTTCAGATTTGTACAACAACTGGTGCCATCAGACAGTAACCATCAAGTATAGGTGTTTGTACTCACAATCTGTGGAGCATTTCCAAACAGCAGCACTTCCACATGCATGGCAGAGAGGAATAAGTTGCACCAACCTGGACCTTGTACCTCTACTCTGGTCTGAAGATCAGAGTTTTCAGTGACACCACAGCTTGAAGGGTTAAATCTGATTGACTTTCCACACCAGCAACACAAATCACCACGATATTTTCTCGCGATATTTTAGATGGTGATTGTCTACTTGGAAAAAGAAATTAATTGCCAAGAATTTTGTCCTGCTGTGTAGGTGGAACTGTCACACATTAAAACTGCTTTCAATCACCAGCAAAACTCAAAAGCAGCAATTTTCTTTCTCTGTTTCACCCTCAGTTTGAGGCCTGATTTTCTATCACACCTGTAGCTTTGCTGGGGAAACTGCCTCCTTCCTTGAGCACGAGCAACAACAGAAGGAAGAGCAGTTTAGTACTGAGCATGTAAAGACTCTAAAAAGGAAAATGAAGCAGAAATCCTTGGGAAAAGTATTTCTGAAGGAACAGATCCTGAGTTTGAAAAAAGTGCATTCTGCATCACTGGGCTATGGTAAAATCAGGCGACCCTCAAGGCAGGAAATGATTGGCATCTGACTCCAAGGTTTGGGAATGCTGAACACTCGCTTTATTAAAACTATATTACATTACATTTTACTATACTACAAAGAATACTAAATCTTTGTAACTATACTACAAAGAATACTAAAAAATACTTACTACTAACTAACTTGTGACTGTCTGCAGATTGACAGTTCACACATCTTGGACCTGATAGGCAAATTAACATAAACAATCTCCACCAAAATCCAATGACCAAATTCCTTCAGGTAAACAACCTTCCCAACACATTCCACATGTGCAAAACACCAGGAGCAGAAAGCAGAGATAAAAACTGTTTTCCCTCTTGCTTCTCCAGGAAAAAACCTGAGAGGGAGAGAGAGAGAATTATGTCTCTCTCTGTTCAGAGGGCATGCGAATACCACACGGGGCTTGGAGAGAACACGAGTGCTGGATCTCACCAGGAATGGACAATTCCAGAGCCCACATCTCAGGGACATCACTTCCAATCTCACCCATGTCACACAGTTTATGCTGCAGAGCCAGGAGAGTGCTTTGGTTATTGAAACACGGAATGAGCTATCAGGGAACACGGTGTTTAAACCAACCTGAACAATGACTCCCCGTGCACTTTGCAGCAAGTCATTTAATCTCCCTGTGCTTCTGTCCTCTGCAGGCTGAGGACAATGCTCATTGTATGTACCAGGACACTGCACAGCTTCATCTGCTGGAATTATTGTTGCTCTTTGTAACTCCAGAGTGCTACGAGAAGAGATAATGGAAGCAAAAGTGAATTTCACTTTTGAGTGGTGGCCATTAAACCTTGCTGGAGTCCTCTGACTTCAAAGACATTTTATCTCTCCACTCCAGTGACAGATTAGACTTCAAGGATTAACGTTGCACATCAACCTACACAGGGCTAATTTTTGGCCATGTTTCCCCTGGTGTTGTTATTTACCCCAGAGAAAACAGAATATGGGAGTATTATTTGTACCATTTTCCTAGTTGGAAATATCTGCCTAAAAATACCTGTTGCTCCCATTTTCTCTCATGGGCAGTGACATCAGCACTGCCAGAAGTCAGGAATGTGCATCCCAAATCTTCATCTGAAGAGATTCATTGGAAGCCAGGGACAGTCTCTTCCACAATTATTTTCTTTATGGATGTTTACTGCCCTTTGTGTTGTCTGTGGTGCCATTTATGCATCCCCTTCTGATGGGGAGGTGCCGTGCACCAGCACGCCAGGGTTACAATCAGGTAATATCTCCTGTTGGAGAAGAGGGTCAATCCTTCTCTTTACAGATGGCTGAGTGCAAACCAAGTGCAGGGCTTGTCCCTGGAGTTGTTTGCTGCAGCTGGATGAGCAGGGAGGGCACGCGTGGCACACAGGAGCATTGTTGGGTTTGCTCTCACACTCACACACCAACTGCAGCTCATGCCCACGGCAAAGCCTTCCCCAAAATCACTGTCTGGCTTTGGTGGAGCTGATCTTGTGCATCTGGTGGGCACAGGGAGCTCCTTTGCCCTGCCAGAACTGCAGGGTAGACAGGGAAGGCCTGCACCAGAACACCAGGATAGGGTTGGAAGTACCAGGAGAGTGGACAGGGGTGTCCCTGTGAGAACCAGGAGCTGAACCCTGGAAATCCCAACATTCTGCCAAGAGTTAAGGCATTCCATTCTCCATTCCAGCAGAAATTACCAAACCTCACCCAAAGGCACAGCTCTGTTTGTTCCCAGCTGGGCTGAGCTGTGGACCTGTCCTCGGTAGCACATTTCAAACACTGTGATGGGGCTGGAAGGACCACTCTGTTTCACTGCTTCAGTTTGTGGGGCAAAATCAGTGGGGTTTTCAGGTCTGTGGTTGTCAGTCAATGTTGTCAAAGTGTTAAAAGTCAACAAAACATAAACTCTTTGAAATGGAAAGCAGAATTTTGCAGAGAGCCTGGTCTGAAAGAATTGGGACCAAAAAAATGGCATTTTTATTCATTAAAATTCAAATGCAGATAAATAAGCAACAGCTTCAGTGAGGATTATGGAACTCTGGTATTTATGAGGAAGCAGAAATTTTATAAATATTGAGATTGGCTATTTTCTACCTACATACCTTTTTTTTTAGAAGAGTAATAACATTTGCTAGTCCAGCAATAAAACTATGCATTTATGCAGCAGCTTTCATCCAGAGATCTCCAAGTACTTTACTAACATTGGCTGCATGAAGCCTCACAGAGCTCTTACAGAGAAATAAGGAATTATTATTCCCAGTTTATAAATTGAGAAATGTTTGCAGTAGAAGATAAAAGAATTCTGTCCAGAGGCAAAGGCTGAGACAGTGGCAATGCTGTGGCAGAGTCTGGGAGCTGTTGCAGGAATTATTCTCCAGCTGAGGGGCTCCACCAGTTTTAAAGATGTGTTTAGAGGGACAAAAGTTGCTGCAGGAAGACATGGGCTGAACTTGGAGTGCATCATCACCTCACAGCAACTGTCTGTGTGCTGTCATGGGTGGCAATGAATGAGAGCAACTTATTCCTACAGATCAGCACCAATCTTGTGTGAGTTAAATAAAGGGTACATCAGCTCAGAGTTATGTGCTAAATAACTCTGTGGCCTCAGTAAGATAGGGTATCTCTCCTTAGCAGAGAATCATGCCATGTAAATGTCACTTTTATGGATAAGGTCAATTTAAAATATGTTCCAAACAGCAGCAGCAGCAGCCACAACAACAACAACAACAACAACAGCATTAACAGCAACATCAACAACAACCCAAATAATGTTTTAATCGTTGTCAAAACTTCTCCTCTACAAGACTTTTTAATGAATTTTGCCCCTGTGTTAAAAAGAAGTTCTGTCATAAATATAAGAAAGAAAAATAGTGTCAAAATCCAGCAAAAGATAGGCTGAGTAGAACATGTGTTTTCATCAACTTCTACCATTTTAAAAAGACAGAGAATGGATAGAACTGTTTCCTCTTTTCAAAAAGGAAAATTCTTCCACTATATTAAAATATGGAACAGGAGATTTGGGTCTTCCCCTGCCCAGACCTGGTCTTCAGAATAACCCTCCACCAGTATCACAAAATCCCTCAGACAATCTGGAGGTTTCCTTTCTTAGAATAAATCTTTTTGTGGGTTTGGATATTTTTTCTTCTTTTTCCCCCTTTTTCCTTTTGGCTGTCTCTATGCCATGTCTTCAAGTGATCAAGATTACTGGGCTGGATAATATCCAGGCAATTAATTGGCTAAACTGCAGTTAAGGTGATTAAGAAATTTTAATGGCTGAAGGGATGTTCATAATGAAGATGAGGATGATGACAAAAATGATGCTAATGAATAAATTTGTCTATTTCTAAGCTTATTTTACTTGTCACCATCAGTGGCTATTTTGATACAGTAGGTTCTGGCTCTGAGTTGCAACCTGTGCATGTGCAGGGGGTGGGATTGAACTGTCCTGGAAACACTCAAATGGCCTTTTGGAAGCAGATTTCACATCACCATTGATGGAGGTATTGCTGTCTAGAACTTCTCATTTAATCTAAGGCCTTGTCTCTCACCCACTAATTTATATCAATCCCTTTCTTCCCATTTACATGTAACACCTCTTTAAATCAAGCAGGGGTGTCTTTTTCAGGGCTCTAAGTGGCAGGGAGCTCACAACATTCAGCTGTTGCAGGCATCAATTACTGCTGCTATTTAGAGTCACATCTCCATCAGAGTTTGAACACATCTCTGAAGTTTGCATCCATTGGGCTTTGCTGGAATGTTTGCACTTCAGTTCAAGAGCATTTTGTTCACAAATCCCTTCCCCATGTAAGCACTGAGTGATGATGATGATGATGAAGCAATCATCACTGCTTTACTGCACGTGACACAACCAACATCCCCTCTTGGAAACTGGCATTTTTACTGCCTCAACAAGGGCTGGAATCCAGCTGTCTGAGGCATGGGCAGCCTTTCTGCTGCCGTGCACAGATCACAGCTCTCAGCTGAAGTTATTAAAGAAAGTGATCCCAAGGGAGAGGCTGCAGAGAAAACTCATAGATATTTTCTCGTTTCTTTAGGACTTGCATGTCTGAGTCTTGATTGCTTCTCTCCAATTTCAAGTAAAGCTGAACGTTGAGTCTGTTTTCTTTTGTTTTTTGGTCACTTGGTGGTTTTTTTTTCCCCAGAGATCATCACATTCCTAACTGTGGAACACTGCTGGGATGGAGAGGGCAGGAGAAGGGAAGGCAGTGCTGCAGCCTTTTGTACTAACACAGCACTTTTTGTGCCTCGATTCCTCCAGTGGCAAAGCCATCATTCCTTAAAATCCCCTTTAAG
This sequence comes from Molothrus aeneus, assembly GCF_037042795.1. Classification (NCBI taxonomy): domain Eukaryota; kingdom Metazoa; phylum Chordata; class Aves; order Passeriformes; family Icteridae; genus Molothrus; species Molothrus aeneus. Next base: position 4,792,084 of record NC_089664.1, on the reverse strand, counting down.
CCAGGCTTTTTGGTGGCCTGCATGCACTGAGCTCCCTGCCCAGATTCCCAGGCAGAGCAGGGAGCTGGAGGGGGCTCTTGTTCTGTTCTCCTGGTGACCAGGACCTGCCATGCAGCTGCTTTTCTCCCTCTGATCCCCAGCTGATGGATCTGGCAGCATCCGAGAGGAAGGGTCAGAGTCCAATGGATTAATGGTGCTTTGATTGACTTGGTGATGTTTGATGTGTTGTAGATATGCTCAGGCAGTGGCTCCTGTCTCTTTATCTTCCCTGTGCAGCTGTGCTGACAGCTTTCCCAGTCCCCTCCTGAGCTGGCTTTGCAGCACCAGGAGTTTCTCAGGAGAAATATTTGCCTTTGGTTCCTGCATTCTCTGCATCATGCACGCTCTGTGCAAGGAAGGGGCCCGGGAATGCAGTAACCCACTTAAAAAGGGAAGAGGTTCACTTGCTCTTAAAGAAGAGAAGGATCCATATAAAAAATCCTGGTTGCAAAGCTTTAGGAATGAAAAAATCCCTCAAGTGCTGCTCTGAAAAGTCACAATTCACCCTGACTGCTGATGCCAAGGACATCTCTGCTGGTGTGATGGAACACTGATGTGTCACAAGTGTGGAAATGGTTTCCTACAACCCCTCTTTTCACACATGGGGGAGAAATTCTCACTCCAAGCTGCCAGGCAGAGCCTGTGCTTTGCACCAAGGCTTCGTTTCATGTGTGGCCCTGCCGAAATGCATGGTCTAGAACACAGCACAGTTCTGGGCTCTCTTCCCAAGCCTGTGAGCGTGAGAGATGCTGGAGGTGTGAAAAGGGAAGTATTTGAGCCTTGGCATATCTGTTGAGGACAACCAGTGACCTCTTGGAAAGACTCAAAGGCAGAAAAATGAAAAGAAAAAGAATTTGACTGCAGCAAAAGAATTTGATTGTTTCCATTTGACTGGAAATGGAAACATTTGATGGCTCCAAAGATAAAATAAAGTGTGTTACATCAGGATCCTAATCCCTAAGACTTGATGGATACCAAGTGTTTCTGTTCTTTCATTTAGTTTTAAGTGCAGCTCTATTTATCCACCCATTTAATTGTTCAAGCTTTCCAGAAAAACAGCAGGATCTCTTACAGACTGGAAGCAGCTATAGCCTTGTGTGTCCAGGTAAAATGCCAATAAGGAAAAAACATTATTGTATGAAGAGAGAAATTCTGGACTTCATAATTATCCCACTGAAAAACTGAAATATCTTTTAAACCCTTTTTTCTCCCTTTCCCAATTGAAATATAAATGAAAAGATCTTCCCTGGACTGAATCGTGACTCTGTGTGTGTGATTAATTCAGATTTCATCCTACATGGAGTCCTTGACTCACTGAGACCATTTCTGATGCTCTGCAGATGAGCTGCACCACAAAGGGAGTGGAATTACATAAAATCACCAAAATCAAACTTGAAAATCAGTGACTTCAGGAGGTCACCCAGTCCAGCCCTGCCTCACTTCTCATTCAGCTACTTCTAAACCTTTCCTGACTGACTTTGGTTTAACCTGCTCTTAAAAACCTCTGGTGGTTCCAATCTCACAGCAATTGATCCCAGCCCTTAACTGTCCTTTACTTTTGATTATTTTCCCTTCATGTCTAATATAAAATAAACAATTATCTCTATTTTAGACATGAAAGATGTGCTTTCAGATGTTGAGACCACATTTCCAATGATGAAATCAGCATTTTCCAATCAGGCTGATTGGGCTGCAGGTCAGATATTCTTGTGCTGATACATTTTTCTTTCCCATACACAAATCCTTTTCATTTTTCTACCTTTTTACTGATATTTTCTCTCCCATATGTCATATCACTCCTTGTTTATATGTCCATTCCTCTCCACATCTCTTGGATTTGCCTGCTGTCATGGTTTGAAAGAAAGGTGTCTGCTGAGGAAGGCAGGAGCCTCCCTTGGGATGGAAAACATGACCCCCTTCTCTCTGAATTGTTATAATTTTGAAATTAAGGGGCTTTCATGCAAAGATGTGAGAAAATAACAGCTCCTTTCAGGAACTTATTAGGAACTTAACAGGACACCCGTGCTGCCAATGGCTCCTCTCCCAAGTCCCAGCAGAGCAGTGGGGGCCCAGCTCAGGCAGCTGCAGCTCCACCAGCTGAGTTCCTGGAGCTGACGTCGAGGGGAGCTCTCCAGTTTGTCCTACTGGCCCTGCCCTGAACTGTGGATGTGAATGTGTGACAAAAGCATCGCTCATGCAGGCTGCTACCCTGGGATGGAAACATGACACGTCCATAAAACGTGATCTATGCGCAATCATCACGCGTGTGCCTTCACACAGGGCAGAGCAGTGACTTGCTAATTAAGTTTTACAATCCAGTGGTTGTGAGAAAGATAAAAACATGTCCCTGGTCAATCCATTACAAAGAGAACAGAACATCTGACCTTTTCATCCTGCCTTCCGTTTGCACTCGCTAGATCCATAACCTTTTCCAGCTGGAACAGAAAGTTCAATTAAGTTTTGTTGGCTTAGAAAACTGCCCATGTCCTGGAGAGTAGATTAGGCACTCAGGGGCTGCAATTATCCATCTGGTGCCACTTCAGCTATAATATCTACATATTTATATACATACTGCCAGCCTTGCAAGGATAAACATTGTGCTGAGCTGCTCAGAGGAGGGTCACATTCCCTGCTGCTGGGGATTCCTTTGGTGCCCACATTCCAAACCAGGATCTGTGCAGGGCAAACCCAGAGTCACTCCTGGCACTCAGCCCCAGAGGGAGTGTGGCAAACAGGAATGGGTTCAGCACACGCCGCCCAACCTTGCAGGTTTTCATCTCTGTCAAAGCCCTGATTTATAGATCTGCACTTTCCCCACAGCCCAGGAGAGACATGCAGAAATAATTTAATCTCTGTTGAGAAAGGAATTTTATAAACACAGACACATGTATATATTAAATATAGTTAGCACTTCTGGGGACAACGAGCTTGGCCTTGGCAGATCACTCATGCAATTACATCAAAGATGAGTCCCTGACAGGGAGCAGCCCATCAATCATCAGGGTGATCAATAACACCTGCAGTGCACACAATCAAACCTGATCAGCCTCACACAGCCTTGGGTGAGGGAACATCAGAGGTCCTCACCACAAACACACACAGGCTGTACCTTCAAGGGCTCATTTGAAAGTTTGCTGAGCTGGATTTTCCCTTTGGAGATGTTTGCAGCCTGTTTGCAGAGCTCCAGCTCTCTCTAAAAGACAAGCAAACGCTTCTCAGATCACCACATTTCAGTTAGAACCGAGCCTCAAGAAAAGGCTGAACGGTGACATTAATTCCCAATAAATGACAAGGCCAGTGGGCATTGCAGCTCATAACACAAGGCTCTGCCTTTACCAGGAGCTTATAAAAAGGTGAACATAAATTTTCCCTTATCCACTGGACACCAAAAAAAGTAACAAACAAACAGCTGAGGACCACACACTGTCTGTTGGGCAGCAAGTGGCAACAATTTAGGTCAGTACCATCAAAATATAGGTTGTCCTGCTCAAAAAAAATGGGAGAAGGAAGACTTATCACCCCCAACAAAGTAGGAAAGGGCCTCCTGCTTCACAAGCTGGCAGATTGGAATATGTTATTTCTGGCCTACATCAGGAATCTTTCTCCAGGGCTTGCTGAGTGCCGATTTTTCTCATGGGGTCACCAGAGTCATCAGGGAATAGGACAAGTCATGATGGGTCATAAAATCATGGTTTGGGTTGGAAGGGACTTCAAAGCTCATCTTGTTCCACTCCCCTGGGCAGGGACACCTCCCACTGTCCCAGGTGCTCCCAGCCCTGCCCAGCCTGGCCTTGGGCACTGCCAGGGATCCAGGGGCAGCCCCAGCTGCTCTGGGCACCTGTGCCAGGGCCTGCCCACCCTGCCAGGGAACAGTCTCTGCCATATACCTCATCTAAATTTCCCTCTCTCAAACTCTGTTCCTCTCAGAAGAAAAAAAAAAAATAAATCTGAAATTCATTAAGGAAATCTGCCTCTGATTCCTCCTCCCCAGCTGCTGACCTGCATCTTTTCCTGGGGAAATACAGACTCAGAGAGCTCCAGGGAACAGATTTACAGAAGCTCCTGTGAGAACCTTGATTCAATCTGCTCCAAAAGTCACTTATGCCACCCCACAGCACTCTGGTGACCACCTTCACCTTGATGCCATCATCTCAGCCTCTTTTTCTTTTTTCTCCTTACTCTTCCTACACGTGAAACAAATCATAAACTTCATCCTGCAGTAAGAATGTCCCATGGCAAGGAGCTGGTTGCACCATGGGCCAGGAAGGGTGCAGGGATATCTGCTCCTGTCTCAGCCTCCTGGAGAAGGAGCCCTGTTGGAACCCTGGCTGCTGAGAATTTCAGACTTTCTGTGCTCACAGGCACTGACCCCCAGAAGAACACTGCATTTGACCCGAGGCTGTGGAGAAGGCTTCCAAAATTAAATGACAGAACTGGGATTGCGGGTGTGGAGTTTGAATAGAAGTTTGTAATATCACAAAGTAAAAATTTAGAGTTTAAGGTTTTAGAATATAGCGATTAAGCAATATATTTGAATATAAGTAATTAATAATAATATAAGAATATAGTAATAAAGCAATATAAAGCAAGATAGAGGTTTTAAGGCAGAGGCTGGTTCTTCTTTTTCACCTTCTTCTTCATTGTGTAATTAGATTAAAAAGTCCACATTGCAGGTCATGGGTAGTTAGTTATTAGGTTAAAAGTAAAAATAATATAGGTGTAATTTCTGAATTAGACAGTTTATCCTTAAAAAAAATTCTAGAAAGATAGATACAGTTCTAATTTAATTTGTTAGAATGAAGTACTGTAGAACTCACAGTTTGCAAAAATGTAATATAAATAAAAATAATATATAGAATAATTATATATAAATAAAAATAATATATATCTATTATATAAAAGAGATAATAATAGTTGTATATAAATATATATAAATATATATATATAGCCTATATTTATATATTCTATAAATATATATTCTATGTGAAGTATATATTTAAATAATAATAATAATAATAATAATAATAATAATAATAATAATACATAGTAATAATAATACATAGTAATAATAATACATAGTAATAATAATACATAGTAATAATAATACATAGTAATAAACATCTAAGTCCAAACAAGAAATACCAATTCACACATTTAATCCTGACCCTAGCAAAAAAAGAAACGAAGACTCAGCAGAGCCCGACCTTGGTTTTACCCCGAGTTTTGGCAGTACTGGCACAGCCAGGTGTGCCCCTCTTTCCCGAGGAAGGATCCCACCCTGGCCCAGGGGCTGACTCTGCAGTCTGTGATTTCCCACCTTCCCTGTGGCTCCCGTGCTGTGCCTCGTTAGCTGCTCAGCCCCTTTGGGCTGGCAGACAGGAATCTGGCAGGAAGGTGCGAGCAGCCACTTGAATTGGGTGTTTAGAACAAAAGCAGCAGTGGCAGCGCTGTCGTTTTGGAGCTGGCTTACAAACAGGCAGTTTGAAAATTGTTTCCTCCCATCTGCACAGAGTTAAAGCTCTCAGTGAGCGAGTGAAAACACGGGAAAAGCAAACACACACACACACAAAAGGTGTCTTTTCAGTATGTGAGAGTTTCTGTGCTGGTTTCTACACTCTGCCATGGTTTATCCCCTGCCTTGAGGCTCTGCCCTGCTTTTCTCCCCACCCATCTTAGCCTTGTGCATGATCAGGATATTCACCTTCTCTGTATCACCCTCCTCATTGGGATTTTCTGGTCTGGGCAGCCCATGACAGCTGCCAAAATGTCCAGATGTGATGGGGAACGACAGATCAGCAGCCACATCACATCAGGCCTCAAAATGAGGAGACCTCTCCTGCTGGCCCTCATCTTCCAGTCCCCTATAATCATCAGTTCCCAGGAAAGCAGATCATTTGCTTATTATTTTTCTTTCTGGTGGTCTGTACTCTGTGTCTCTGAAAGGAAGGGGAACTAAAACAACCCCAACTTACTCAAAACTGTCCTGAGATGTTCTGTCTGCACCTCTAAACACAGATGTGGATTTAACTGTGTTGCTTAGAAACCTGCATCTGTGGCCTGTCTGGTCCCTTCATGTTTATTTAAAATCACATCTAATAGGAAAAGACACAGCCAGAAGGCTCAAGAGTGAAAGTTTACCAGGGTCACTGCTTCTGTCACCTAAACTATTTTTCTGGTCTGTGCTTCCAAAAAACCCAAACAGCTTCCATACAAATTAGACAGAGAAACTCAGGATTCCAGCTCAGCTGTCTCCCACCCAAGGTTTGTCCCCTGCCCCAAGAAAGCAATCCTTGTGTGTGGTGGGCAGCATTATGCTGACAAGCATCTTAACTTCACTAAAATGTCTCTTTTTTTTTTCCCTCCCTGCTGGGAAGTTGTATCCATAGATGAGGGAAAGTAAATAGATTTTAACAGGGATACCAAATACCCAGCAGTCCAGGAGAAGCTGTGGCTGTGCTTGTGTGGATAAGCCAGACATGGCCTGGCACAGGGAGCCTGGTGTGCCTGGAGCAGCTCAGGGCTGTTGTGTGAATTGCTCAGGTCAGTCTGGGCACTGCTGCCTTCTCAGGGCCTTTGAGTGCTCACACGTGTGGGGTAGAGCTGTTCCCAGCATATCCAAGATTCCTACACAAACACCTCCCAGAATGGATCCAGGTTTCAACTCCATGCTGTTAACAAGGCACCAAAAGTCCAGGTGCAGATGTGATTTCCACCCCAGTCTGACAGTGCCTTCACTTACATTTAAGCACAATTGCAGAGTCCTTGCTGTTGTCTTCTTTTCTGTTGAAATAAAAATGAACTGGAACCAAAACTTGAAATCTAACAAATTCTGAATGTAATGGCTTCATAAATTGCAGACATGAGACAAGTGTGATTTATGGCTCTGCTGTTTTGTATAACCAGGGCCATAGATTTCTTCCAGTTACTGGTTTCTGCATGAACCTCAATTGAGTTATGGTTTAAGCAGGGACATGCAGCCTTTAACACTGGTATCAGGATGAGGAATCTAACCACATTCCCTGAAAACGATTTTCCAGTGATTCATCACTTTCACTGGAAAGCAGGTGACACTTTAATTCAGGCTTGAACTTCTCTAGCTCCTGATTGAAGTTAGAATTTCTATGGAGAGGCAGACAGAAACGAAAGGGAAGGAAATAGTGCTGTTGTGTCTGTCTCTTTTTGCATATCTCATTTCCCATCACAGGATGAAAACGCAACAGCTGAAACGCTGCAATGAAAGGCTGTGTTGAGGATCTATTCAGCATAGTCACAAGCAGATCAGACAAGAAATTCCATGAGTCTGATTCTGCTGATGTTTCCTGCCTGAATGGGAGACTCACAGCCTCCCCTTTGAGAGTAAAAGAGCTTCCAGTGTTAGAACCACACCTCTGATATTTTTGAAGTCTGTAAATAAAGCTTTTTTTAACTGAACACCCCAGCACTGAGCACATTCACGAGGGCTTGGAGTGCTGTCTAATTTCTCAGCTTCCTGCACTGGGACTGATTGTTTTCCATGACTCTTTGTGCTCTTAGTTTATGAAAAATCAATACATTCATGAAGAAAATGAATCCCCCTGCTATCTATTTAGAGCAGGACTGCCTCCAGCTCTGTCACTTCTGTTCTCTTCACTGATCTCCAAGAAACTGGCACAGGTGTTAATCCAGCAGGATGGGATCCCCTTGCTCAGGCAGTGGAGGGCACAGGGTCAGCATCATGGCTTTTGAATTACCAAAAGGGTGGAATTTGGATGCCACCTGCTACTAAGTGCAATGTGACTCAGTGGGAATTTTCAGGTTTAATAACATTTTCCTTCTCCTATGTGATTGCAAGGCAAAGAACTCGTAAAGTATGGGAAGAAAGACTTTACTATATTTATGCCAGTTCAAAAAATAAATAAAAATCAACCCCAACCACTAAAAGAGATGGTTTGCAGAAAATAAGGCTGTCAGTGTTTATTTTGACGGGAGAAAAGCAGGTTTGAGATGTCACTCATTTTCTCTGAAAGAAAAGTCAAGATTCAGGAGAAAAGGCTTTGAAAATAACATATTCCAGACTGATTCATTTCAGCTGTGTTTGGTTTGTTATCCTGGACATCTTGCTTTGGGGTGAAAACTAATATTTTGTTCATCAGACTGCTGGTTCTTGGAAGGGCTCTCAGGGAGCAGCCAGGCCCCTTGGGTTCTGCATGGCTGGGGGTTAGCAGGAGCAATGGAGGAATTTTTTCCCCCTTGAATTTCTGTGGAATGGCTGATTCCTGCTCCACGCCCCCACGCAGGGGCCAAGGAGAGCCACTGTCACCAAATCTGTGCTGGAGGAGGACAGGAGGTGAGTGGGGCTGAGGCTGATCCAGGAGGGATCAGAGGAACCTTTTGGCTCCCTGTTTTCTGCTCCTGCTCCGTTTCTGGAAGGAACAGCTCCTGTGACAAAGCTGGGAGCCACCAGGTCCCTCCCTCCTGCTGAGGGCACGAGGAGCTCACACTGGGCTCAGTGGGGGCCCTCACTCAGCGCTGTGCAGGAGTAAATCCATCTGATTTCCCCCAGGGCACTCCTAGTACCCTCCAACCACTGCTCATTGCTAAAGCAAATCCTTTTTATTGCTCCAGCTCTTCCCAGGCACTTTCTTTTCAAACCCCAGGCCTGCTTGGTTCTCAGAGATGTTGCCTTAATTTGCTTCTTGCCTTCCCATGGCAAAGAGGACAAGAGGAAACCACGAGGATTATCCACTTGGAGCAGCAGAAACACGTCACATCTCTTCCCTTTCCCCCACCTCATCATTCCCACCAATCCCCCACAAAACAAACCCAAAAGGGTTGGAAACAGTGGTGTCTGCAGGTAGGGAAGCAGCTCCTGAGCACAGGGAGTTATTTTTGGTGAGGTTTGAAGTGCCACATGACACAATCTTCACAAAATGCCACGCAGCCAAAGCTGGAGCCACGTGCTCCCAACCTCTTGCACTGAGATAAAAATAAACCTTAATAAAAGGGCTGAGGAGGCTTAATGGGAAGTGGAAATGCAAAAAGGACAAAGCCATGAAAACTCAGTTGGGATGAGCCTCAGCAGGTCTGAGGGAACACAGTGTGATGGCTCTGCCTCTGACTGTGCCTTGGTTTGCAAAGCTAGGTGTCTGCTAAGGAAGGCAGGAGCCTTCCTTGAAATGGAAAATGGAAACCCCTTCCCTCCAAATAATTTTGAAATTAAGGGGCTCTCGGGTGAAGATATCGGAAGAAGAATAACAGTTATTTACTAGGAAAATCAAAAATATAAATGCAATAGTACAAAAAAAAGAAAACAAACCCCTGCCAGAGTGAGAGCAGGCCCTGTCCCCTGTGTGTCAGGGGGTGGCACAGCCCCATCCCATGGGGGCTCAGCCCTCCTGCAGTGCCAGCTGTGGCTCTGCTGGAGCAGGGATCCTGCACAAGGGGGGAGTTTTCCTCTGCAGCTCCAGGGCTGCTGGAGATGGGCCTGGGCTCCCTCTGGCCATGCAGGGCAGCAGAAGCTGCTCCTCTGGCAATGCACTGGGCAAAGGCTGCTGTGCTGTGCCAGGCTCACATTGGATCCAGGGAGGAATGCTTGGCTCCTGCCCTGGGCGCAGCATCTCCCCATGGGATGCTGGAATTGGATCAGCCCTGCAGGGACACTCAGTGGCCATGGACAGCAGAGATCTCCTGCAGGGAGGATTGGCTGTGGGAGAGAGAAAGAACAAACTGGCATTCAACACTGATGAACACTGACCAGGGACACCTTAAAATTTTAAACTTATGTGATAGGGAGTGTTGACAAGACTTTTACAGGATTAGGAGAGAGACACCAAATAAATAATTAAAAAAAAATTAAAAAGAGAGCAAAACTTTCCATCCCAAGCTTCAAGCTCTGTAACCCCACCCTGAGCTCCAGTGCAAAACGTTCAAGGCCTGGCATCACCTCCCTCTGCCTGGCAGTGCCTCCCAGCGCATTAACATTCACAGTTAAACCTGGGGGAGGGCAGCAAAAGTCAGGGATCACAGAGGGAATGAACTCAGAATTAGAGATGGACCTGAACCAAACCCCTGGGTCAGAGCAGAGCTCCACTAAAGGACAAGCAGGGGGGTGGGATTCTGCAGCTCAGCCCAATCTATAATTCATTATGTATCTCTGGTATTTCTAAGAAGGCTACAGCTGTGATATTTAAATGCCAAACCTTTGTGCATTTTTAGGCTCAGACTTTGGTTGTTGCTTTTGAGAAGCTGGAATAGTTTTTGCTCCTCCATGCTCCCTGTTTAAAATAGACAGGAAGAAAGGCCTGGCAGCACCTTGGATAGGTTTAGTTCTTGTTATTGTAGCATCAAGGACATTTTGAATTAGGAAGTCTGGAGCTCAGAGGCAGCTGATGGCCAGTTAACCCTTTTATCAAGGTGACTCTTTACTGAGCAGAGAAAAATTGTGATTTCCTCCCCAACACACACCCTAACAGCCCAAACTTTGTGATTTCCATGGCCAATGATTTCCACCACGTTTTTCCCCTACGGATGAGCAGAAGAAGGAAGCATGAGCTGATACTACCAAGAGAGCAGATAAGGAGCCTTGTGCAATGCACAGCATGAATCAGAGCCGGGGGGGAAGCAGGAGCAGGAGGTGGTGGCAGTGGAGGGGAAGCCACATGAGGAGAAGTGTTCCAGACACACAGGGGGCCAAGAGGGCAGCAGAAGTGTTGGTGATGTCCCCAGGCAGCAGCAGAGGTGGTTGTGAGAGAGGTGCTGCGAACACAGACAGCAAATTATCCCAATTTCCAGCCTTGCCATGGATTTGGGTCACATCATCCACATGGGCTGGGGCTCCTCAGCTGCTCTGAGGGGACACAGGCAGGACTGCTGCCTCCTCTGCCCCATCCAGGAGGTTCTGCCACAGTTCTGGGGGAATTTTGCCCTTTTCCTCATCCTGTCTAGCCTCAGAAAAAGGGAACAATTGTGGGACCACTGATGGTGTCCTCACATCCCATTTCTAAACTAAAAGTATTTTCTTTTTGTTGTTTCTTACTCATTGTCATGTATGTCAAAGAAATTTGTGAGCATTCTGGGGGCTAATAATTTTATATAGAAAAATTATGCATAATATGAAACAATTAGTTGAAATTCTTTTCATAAAAGCTGGAGCAATGCATTCATTGACATTTAACCTCCTCCTTCCCCTGTAATCAAAGTCTTTTAAATAGAAATTACATTAAATTTGATTTCATTTTGGCAGTTATATCTTTTGAAAGAAAAAAAAATGTGATAGAAGTGGGAGAAATATTTCTGAAGTAAAACAGGCTGTGACAAAGCAATAAGTATCTGCAGAGGAGAAGAAAAACCTTCTAAAAACTGATCCAGTGGAGCCCTAGAATTATGATGTCAAAGGAAGGAGCACAAGGGAAAAAGTGAGAGAGGGAGACAGATGGATCAAGAGGAATAGGGATGGAGTTGAAACACAGTGATAATGTCCTTCCTGATGCCCCGAGGCACGGCCCTGCTCCCACCCAATTAACATCTGGCACAGCTGGAGGCTGGGGCAGGTACAGAGCCAGAGGGGCTGCAGGGGGTGAGGGCAGTGAGTCAGTAATTGACGCTCTCCCTTCAGATGCAGCACGCAGCAAACAGGTGCAGCGGGGTGCCAGGTGGAAAGAAGCTGAATCAGAATAAAAATCCCCCTCAGAGAGGGAAAGGCAGAGCTGGGATGGCAGGTGTGTCAGCCAGGCTCTGCTGAGCCTTTGGGGCAGTTCCCTCCCTGCTCCTGTGAAAGCAGCCTGGATGGAGCAGTGCACTGTCCATGGCTTTTCCAATTGTCATGGAATATCCTGAGTTGGGAATGACCCACAAGGGTCATAAGAACCCAGCTCCTGGCCCTGCACAGGACAGCCTCAATATCCCACCCTGTGCCTGAGATCATTCTCCAAACACTCCTCCAGCCCTGGGGCTGTGGTTTTGGTTCATACACCTAGCACAAGCTTCCTCATGGATCACCTATTCCTAAATATTTTCTTTATTGTCTCTCCTTGATTTTTTCCTGCTCCTTTTTAGGCCAGAGCTGCATCAGGGTGGGGAGCAGTGGCTGGGGCTGGGCTGAGGACCCCCAAAGCAAGAACTGGGGACAGAAAAGCTGATTTTTCTCTTGGCTGTTCACAGAGAACATGTCTGGGGCAAGATTTTTTAAGTGCAGAAGATAAAATCCATCACTGTCAAAACCAAAGGGGAGGCTAGAGCAATATTGAATGGAGTAGGGCTTCCAGCTACTTTTTGCAACCTTAGGAAATAAATCTAAAAGCTTCAGAAGGTCTGTAGTGTACATCTATATTATCAAGGAAAAATCTCAGGAAATTATGAGTTCTTTCAATTTTTGCTGTATTTCTTCCATCTGTTTTTTTTTTTCATGCCTTGATAAATACATAAATACATGTGTAGGGAGGCTTTAAGAACATTGCTTGTGTGCTTTTGCCACAGAATTCAAATCCCTGGAAGGTATCATGCCAGGATATTAAAATTTGGAAAGATGAAGAGTCTTCTGAATAGCTGGAATCCCCAGGTCCTTGGACCAGCCAGGAGAGCAGCTCTGGATGTTTGGGAAGGTGCACAGATGCAGAAACTGTTGCTCGGTTGTCAGAACAGGGTTCACAGACATATTTTTGGTCACCTTATTGCATAAAGAATATTGAAACACAGCAAAGTGCCTTCATCATGACACTTGAAGAGCTCAGCTTCTCTTAAAATGGGAAAGAAACAAAGTGTGTTTGAAAAAGGGAGGGACCTGTCCAGATTAGAGAGGAAGAGGAAGACTGAAAATACATTAGAGTGTCGTGTGAGAGAGAGGTGACTTCATCTTGAACCTACAGGTTAATCCATGACAACCATTTATTTTAAATGTGGGGCCACGATGATGCTGAGTACAGCTCATGGACACTGGGTTATTGTTCCACTGGAGTGTTTCAACACCTCTTCCCTCACCCTCTAAATCCACCCTGTTTAACAAGCTTTGTGCTTCCAGGAGCTCCAAGGGAATCAGTGGCTCCTTTCCCCAGTTTTTGTTGTCAGCCTTGCCCAAATCCCAGCACAGCCCAGGAGCAAAACATGCCCAGTGAAGACTCCTGGAAGCTTGGATCTACTGCTTGATTTTACCTCTGGGCAATATTAAGTTTTTACAGCAAGGTTGAATCTCAAACATTTGTTGAGGGCATGGCTGGTGAAGCTGAGATCCATCTCCTTTCTCTTGTCACTCCTCATTGGTTTTATTTTGTTTTTATTCCTCCCTCATCTCAGCTGCCATAACCTGTTGCAGAATACCCAGTGGTTCTCTTTGCCACCCCTTTGGCTGAGCCATCACACACTATTGGTTACCCTCACACATGGGAAAGGTGGTGACTTTTCCAGAGAGTCCTGGAAATCCCTGGATGTGGTTTTGGGCAGGCAGAGCCACATCTTTGCCACCAGAAGCCCACGGAATGCTGTCCCCCTGACCTGACATTGTTGTCATCTTATTGCAAAGCTCCCGTACCTCCTCAGTGATTTCTCATGGGCAGCTCCTCACAGCACTGACTCCTCCTCCTTCTTCACAGCACAGCCAACAAAGTCCAACTCCCTCCTCACCCAGCTAAGCCCCTGTTTTGTAGCACTCTTCTTCCTATTGGACACAGCTGTGGCCTGTTAAGGGCAGGCCTGTTCCCAATCTTTGGTGATCAGTACAGCTGCACCTCCTCAGGTGTGAGACTGCCTTCTGCACTATTTTCTTTCATTCTATCCCTCCACATGACATGACATGACCCCAGGTCACTGCCATGCCAGAGATCATAACAAGGGGTCCTCGTGTCCAGCCCTCGATGGATTCCAGGATTCCATCTCCAGGGATTCGCCTTTGGAAACACACTGCTAAAAATCAACCTTTCCATGAACACTTAGAAGTTGTTGAGTTTGGGGCTTTTTTTTTTTTTTTCCCTTTCTCCTTTTCTTCTGCTTTCCCTTAAAGGGACAATAAATGAAGAGTTTATCTGTAATTTTCTCAGCAGGACAGCTGCATTGAAGTACCAGGCAGGATCCCCATTGTATAAATCAATGTGTCCTCTCTTGAGCTTGGGCCTTCTGATAATAAGCTAAACAAGAGCTGCCTCCTTGCAGCTCCATGGCTGTAATCAGCAAACAGGTGAGCACAAGAGCTTTCCTCATGCTAATGGGGGGAGTGGGAGGTTGTTAATTTGACCTGGAGTGTGGATTTAGTCCCTCCTGCAGTGGAGCTGTTGCTGCAGTTATCTCTTATTTCCAGTCCAGACATGCTCTGGGAGCCATTACCATATTTATGAACCTACCTGGGCTCACTGAACAGGCATGAAAGGGTTAGAAAGACCTATCTGTTTTACCAGCTGTGCAGCCAGCATCTGCAAGTGAGAAAAGGAGGGGAAGGAGGAAAAAAGAGAGGGTATTCTGCATTTTCTGGGTGTATATTGTCCCTCAAAGGCAGCATTCATTAACCTTAGAGAGCAGAACCATCTGTCCTGGCCAGGTAAATCTGTGTACCAGGTCACCATACAGATTTACCCCTGTGCCAGGGCAGATTTCCCTGAGTGTAGCTGATTTATTGCAGGCAAGCAGAGAACATGGGCTGGGGATCAGGAGATGCAGGTGACAGGGAGCAAGAAGAGTCTGTGCTGCAGGTTCTAATTCCAGGCTCAGGAGTGGTTTTAAGAGGTGATTTTAGCCAAGCAAGCGGGTTGTGATGATTATGACACAGCACACATCTTCTTTACCAGATAATGAGCAAAGGTAAGAGGCCTTAAATCCTTGCACAGGACATGTTCAGGATCTAAAAAGCATGATCACAGCTGTTCTAAATGAAAGGTTCCTGGTATGTTTTCTCTGCTAACTCTGTTATCACTCATCTAATCCCTTAGTGGTCTAGTAATCCCAAAGACAAAGGCAATGAAAAATAGTCTGGAATTACATGGTATGAATTTATGAATTCAGTGTAGCGTTGCAGAGTCTGCTGCTCGGCCTGGGGCACTGAGGACTCACAAGGACATTTGGGGAGTCCTTGGTGTCTTTTTGGGGAAGCCTGCAGGGGATTCCCATCCCTCCTGAGTTCACAGGCTGAGGTTTTAACCAGAGCACCTCTTCCAGCTGCTGGGAACAAGCTCTTTCATCTTCATCTTTGAAGAGGAGATGACAGAGTGATTGTAATGCTGTCCTTCACACGGGAACTGGAAGAAGCAGCTCCACAAGCCACAGGGGTGGTTTCCTTACAGAGAACAGGTCAGATCTGCTAAGAATTTACTGGGCCTAAAGAAAAGAAATCACTGTAAAGGTTGGAAAAAAAAAATATCTTTGGGTTTTTTTTGGGACTTGTCTCTCTGTAGCAGCGCAGACATGAAGAAGATAACACTGAGAGATGATTCATTCTGCTTGCTCTGGTGAGGGTGGTTCGGCAGCTACTTACACCCTGTGTAAGGGAAAAGGAAAAAATATTGATCCAGAGTTCCCACATCTATGATCTACATCCTTGTGCTTCCCTTAAAGGAAATTTATTGCTCCTCATCAGCAATAAATCAGAAGCCCAACTTCCCTGCTGCTTCTCAGACAGAAACACTGTTGTACAGCATGAGAGAAACTCCCCAAAGAGCAGCATATGAGGGTCAACACACAGGCAAGTCTGGGTAACATTTCAGAGAGACAGATCAGCTGCCAATATGCTGGAAAATAGCAAGCTTTGACTTATATTTAATTCCTTTAATAGCTGTGTTTAGTTTGCACACTACTGTATAAATAGATATGTATTTATACTAATATTTATAAATGTATGTATAAATATGTCTTTGCAAATATATATTTATGAAAGCAAACAAAATGAATACATATTTATAAGGAAATATTTGGTGCATTTAATAAACATACACAACCTGCTGCCATTCTGGAGGATAAAACAAGGTGGAGAAAACTGAAAACAAACCTAAGCAAAAAATAACCTTAGATTGACGCTTTGTTCCTAATGGATCCCAAAGCTCTGTTTTACTCTAATTTACTCACCAGTAAGAGATCCAATTCTGATGTGCAGCAGTTTCTGGGATGAGATACAGTAATTGTGTAACCAGAATAGCTTCACCATGGCTGAGTGCAGGCTGGCAAGTGAAAGACTGCTTTTCCAATGCAACATGGGCAAACTCATCCTGGGTGAAATTATTCCCAGTTTACAGCAAGCAAAGTCCTAAGCACATTATCGAGCTGGGAGCATGTCTGTGGTGTATACAGGAGAAACAAGCTTTATGGACTTAGATTACAGCAGTTTAGAGGTCGATGAGAACTAAAAAAAGAAAAAAAAGAAGAATAAGTTTGCCCACTCTGAGCAAGGTACTGCTAGTTTAAAGCAAGCTTGGGTACTTTTCCAGCAGTGTGCTGCACAGCCACTGAATCCTGGAGGAGTTCAGAGAGGCTGGCATTTGGCTTTGACCCCAGGGTTAATTTAGCTGCTTTTGCAAAATGAGAAATAGGAACCCAGGTCCTCGTCTCCTGTGCTCTCCAGTCAATTGAGTGACACGGAGGTAAAACTGGTGTGAGCAGGAATTGGGATCTCTAATGAACAGGAACTGCCAGGAGCTTTCCAGTGCTTGCAGGAGGTGTCAGGATGATGTCTGCTGAAATCTGACTGGCACAGGAGGACAGGGAACATTTGGTCTTGGGATGTTTCCCAAACTCGTTGTGGGAACAGCTGGGATATTTACTGCAGGAATTCAACCTGAGATAATGGTCCCTGGGATCCCCAGGTACCAATTTCTCCTACACACTTCCCTTCACAGGAATTGCTCCAAGGCCAGTGGCAGAGATGAGCCTGGGACTGTTCTCTGTACAAAAGTCCCTTCTGGTGTGACACCTCAGACACAGCCACACAAGGGTGCTGCTCTGGCCATTCCCAGCTCTTCCTCACCCTCCTCACCCACAGATGTGCTCTCTCCCACCACTTCCCCAGGTGATTACTCCTCTGCAGCTGTAAGTTAATTCTGCCAAAATCTCGTCCACACCTTAGCCAAAGAGTTCAAAGCTGGAGATTCTGGATTAACACCAGATCTTGACTTAATTCTGCTCAGGCAGTAAATCCTAGTCCCTCTCACAGCCACCTCTTCTAATCCTGCAGAGATTTTCAGAGTCCTTCAGTTTTCCAGGCCCTTTGGCCTCTCCCAGGCATTGCATGGAGCAGTCTCTGGCTGAAGGCACAGCCTCCACGTGAGAAAACAACTCCAGAGAAACACTTTTTCCCCCCTTTTTCTTTTAACCTGCCATCTTTTGGAGGAGTGCCAGCTGGTTTCAATACCAGGGCACTGGGGGATGCAGCCAGCTTTGCTCTCTCCTTGCCCACAGACAGGAGCTGTGCAGCCAGACACCCTTGGAGAGAGGATCAGGTCATCTCTGCTGCCTCAAAGGCAACCAGCCCCTCTCTCATCGCTCAGATTTACAGCACAGCTCTTTTCCCCACCCCAAGGTCTCATTAGTGCCCCCAGGCTCGTGGAGCAGCAGAAATGGAGGATCCTTGCCAGCTTAGGATTGTTATTTCTGTCATACTCAGCAGGAAAGCAGAGCCCTGCTTGGTTTAGTAACTGGATTGAAACAAACTGCAGCGCAGGGTTTGATCTCAAACACTCCGCTTTTCAGCAGTGCTATTTAACCGAGGTCTGTCCTCTCTTCCAAAACTTCCTGGTATCAACATCTGTCTCAGCACTGCCTGCTCTGAGTTCTGGATGGCTCCATGAATGAACTCTTTTCAAATGCCATCAATATTTTATGAATTTCCATCCACTTACTTTAATGGGGGATTGTAAAAGCATTTAACCATATTACACCCAATCTCTCAGACACTGCATTATTTCAGCAGAGATGTTTTACTAGAAGCAACTGGCACAGCTGCTGTGATATTGTTTAAATATATATAACATATATATATATATCTTTCTCAAACCAAGTCAAATCAGAGAGCAGGGAAGGGGAAACAGCCATGAAAATTCAGTGTCTCAGGTTTATTCTGATGCACCTGAAAGGTTTCATTTGGTGGGATTTGCATGACTACAGGTAGGCTCTTTACATGACTTTTTACAGATTGGGCTCAGACTTGGGTCTGGGTGTCTGATGGCCTAAATCCCAGTGGAAAGATGTGGCACTGCCTAGAAACATGGCCAGGGAGAGTCCCTGCTGCTCAGCCTGAGAGACAGCCCAAAGCCTCCTGACTGACCAGGGCTCAGTTGTGAGTTTATTCCCTATTTTGCTCTTGCTGGGCACCAGCAGGCACAGGCACGACAGTTATCAGTTATCATCAGTTATCAGTTCCCAGTTATCAGCCATGCCAAGCAGAAATCTGCTAGATATTTTAAGGTTTTTGCCAAGAGATGGAAAAGTCCCTGCTCTGCCCCCAGCTCTGCTTTAGCAGTGAGTGAGAGGCTTGTGAAGAGCTTTGGGAGATCCAGCCCCAGACTCCCAAAGCACCCTGGAGCCAAGAAAGGCCACCCTGCCTCAGGGCAGCACCAGCTCCATCAGCAGAGGGTAAAGATGCCACTTTCTCCCTCTCTCCCCCTCCTCCAGCTCCTGTTTATCTCCAGCACTGCACAAAGGCCTTTAAAACCCCATTGAGCTGCTTTTGACCATGTCTCAGTTGGGTAAATGAATTTATGGTCTGCCAGGCTGATTTATGGATGCCTGCTGTTCTTGGAGCAGGAGGGCTGGTGATTTTATACCTCCAGCCAAGCGGGACAGGAGCTGTTCAGATCAAAGAGGCACCGATTTCGCCGGGATGATTGATTCCAGCCTCAAGAATTACAGAAAGGTCCCACTCACACTCCACAGCCACCGCAGGGCAGAGCTTCTTCTGCCATCAAAGACACCAAATCTGAAGCCTGGCATGCTGGAAATTGTTACCCCTCCTAATTCCTCCTATTTCCCATGAAATCAGGCACTGTTCAGCCATAGCTCTCAAACCCATTGATGCTAAAACAGCAGCATCCCACTGGTGCTCCTGGTTGTCCCTTGTGTGTCTCAGGTGTTGGCATGACAGAAGGAGCAGCTCCACAGTGCCACAGAAGGAGTCACAGAATAATTTGGGGTGGAAAAGACCTCCAGGATCCAACCTTTGTCCCTTCATCACTGACTGCCACACTGCTCCAGGTGGTTCTGATGTGCTAAAGCACCTCACTGGGTTTGTTCTCCAGGATTTCTGCAGTCAAGGAGTCTCCCTACCTCACTCACTGGCTTTTAGAATCAGTTCATAAAATAGATTATTGTATTAAAATAATGTAGTTTTTCTTATAGTTATCATGGCAATCATTATTATATTAGCATATATTAATTATTGCAGATGGAAATCTGAATTTTATATAAAGTTCCATACATAGTGGTTCAAAATATTGCTTTTTTATTTTCCATCAAGTACTTCTAAGCCACAAATAGATCCTAGAGATTCCTTTTTTGTAGGACAGATAGTACACACACAAACCCAAAGTTTATCCTCCTGTGGAGTTCTTTTTTTACAAATATTTTGGTGGCAAGTGCTACAGTTTTCATCCAGACACCCTCCTCCTCCATGCTAATATCCAGCCAAGTTGTATTTCCAAATTTTTTCTACATTGTGACTCCTAATCAAAGTTAAAGAGGAACAAAGGATAAGAAATTCAGAATTTCTCCTTCCATCTGGCCAGAAAGGAAGGTCACAAACTACAGTAACTTCTGGACCTATTCATCAAACTCTTGGAAGTCACAACTCCCAGATTAAAGGAGCAGTGATTGATGATACCTTTTCTAGGGGTTACATTGGAAAAATGTTCTCCTTATAATGGAAACAGAGAAGAAATTAGTTCTCCTATCTCTCCATTGAGTCTCAGTGGAAGAGGAAAACTGCAGATAAGAGGTTAAATCCAAAAATTTTCCCTTCCCAAAGCCTGACCACTGAGCTTAAAAATTCTTTACTCATCTTCCTCCTTTACATTTTCTCTGCATGTCCCCTGCTTAGGAAGGTTTATGCCCTTAGCTCATCCTGATTACTTTGGCTACAACAAAATAGAACATTTTCAGTAGAAACTATAGTTAAGTTCTTTTAATATTTCTCAGTCCAGCACCAATAAAACATGTCATTCTAGTTTCACAGACAACCTTCTTGACTTTTAACAAAAACTTCATGGTTTTCCTCTGCCTTCAGTCTCGTGCCTCCCTGTCAGGCCTTGGTCGCATGAGGGGGTTAGGCACTGCAGGGATAAAACTTAGGGAAAATAAGGAAATATTTGTGCTCTGACTCATTAATACCTGAGGGCCCTCGGTGCACCTGTGGAAAGTCACCCTGTAAAGTCACCATTCATCACTCTGGCAAAAACAGAGGAAAAGAAAGACAAGAGATATAAAAAAGAGTGGCCTGGATAAGATGTGAGCTCTGCAATGTGAGAGGAGCTCTGTCCCTGGGAAGGGCTCCTCACTCCCCATCCCAGTGACAGGGCTGTTTTGACAGGGCTGTTTTGACAATGCTGAGAGGAGTGAGATCAAAAGACGCTGATCTGTGAGAGGCCTGGCCCCTGGAAGAAGAAAAAGCTGTCAGGATGACAAAGGCAGGGGCTGCAGCAGCTGACGGGGAGGCTCCCCAGGAGAGCAGGTGACACCGAGGCAAAGCAGATGCAAAGGAGAGACATGATGGGCACAGAGTTTTTGTTGCGGCTTTTCCTCCAAGCACAGGGTGTTTTCAAAGCAAAATATGACTTTCATTGTCAAAAGAAGCTGCTTTTAAGTTACTGCTCGCTGTTGTTTGACAGAGGCTCTGAAGGTGGGCTGGGAGGTACAAACTGGCTGCCACCTGCACTGGTGGTGGTTTTAAAAAACGTGGGAAACATGTTTTTAAGAAACATGGGAAGGATCTGGTGGGATAGCCTGAGAGATCCAAGTGCTGAGAATCCAGGCTGTGTGGCCCTCACTACAGAAGGATGAGGGCAAGGATTGGTCATTTGGGAAAGGTTTTGTCACAGGGTTCATAGCCAGGGCTAAAGGGGGAATCAGACAGGATGCCCTGCTCCAGTGTTTGGAGACAGGTTCTACTCCACAGTGTAGAAGCGTCTGAAAATAATGTGGAAATAATAAAATATTAATATATAATATTATAATATGTGACCGTGTTCTCAGGGGTCCTAGGATGAGGGAAGAGACCAGGATCTGACTCCATGTTTCAGAAGGCTGAATTATTATTTTATAATATATATTATATTAAAACTATACTAAAAGAATAGAAGAAAGGATTTCATCAGAAGGCTGGCTAAGAATAGAAAAAGAAAGAATAACAAAGGCTTGTGGCTTGGACAGAGAGTCCGAGCCAGCTGACTGTGATTGGCCATTGATTAGAAACAACCACATGAGCCCAATCCCAGATGCACCTGTTGCATTCCACAGCAGCAGATAACCATTGCTTACATTTTGTTCTTGAAGCCTCTCCACTTTTCAAGAGGAAAAATCCTAAGGAAAGGATTTTTCATAAAAGGTGTCTGTGACAATAATAAATAATAAAAATCTGTTCTTATTATAAGCAAATACTGAACAATATGAAGCAGGTAAATAAAAAGCACAGTTCATCGAGCAGTGCAGTGACAGCATCTTCTCACTCAGCACCTGCAGAGGGAAACTCAGCCCCACAGCCAGGTCCAGGCTTGCTCTTGGGTGGCCAGGGCAGCATTGCATCTCTGACAGAGCTGTTGTGGCTTCCCTGGGTTGGATGCACCCAGCACTCACAGAGGAATCCCTGCATGTGCCACGTTCCTGAGAGAAAGCCCAGACGTGTGAAATATGAAAATGATCACAGCTTGGATGGGGGATGCCAAAGGGAGTCTGAGAAATCCTGGCTGTTTGCCAGCCAGTAACTTACCACTCACAAGATGAACAATTATCCAAAGACAAATCAGTGTCGTGCAGTCTCTAGGAAGGCATCAGGCTGCCATTCCTACCCTGGATAAACACCACCTACATTACTTCCCCAGGATGACAATAGTGTCTCAATTTTATTCTATTCTATTCTCCATCTCTGCCATCTCCTTGGGGCTGCCTAGCCATCTCTTCAGGGTCAGAAAGGCTGAAGATTTTAATTCTTACCACACTTACCACACTGCTTTCCTGCAGTGTGTGCATCCCCACTGGCCCCATAACCTTGGTGACAGCCCAAAGCCTCACGCCCAGGCTGTGCCTCAAAAAGCCTTTTCCATCACCACATTCCTGAGTAGATGTGACCTCTCTGCTCCTGCCTCCAGCCAAAATTTTTTGTCCAGCCTCTCACTTTGTATCTCATAACCAGTGCAGGGACAGTGCTTCCCTCTGGTGTGAATGACTGCAGCCTGGCTGCACTCACACATCTTCCCAGGATGCAGGGATCCCTTTTCCAGCCCAGTGCTGTCAGTGTGCCATCCCTGCAGACCCCCCCTCGGGTGGCACCCTTTCTCTGTCACTTTGAACATATGCTGCACATACGTGCTTTCACAGTCCATCCTCACCCTCCCTCGCCCTCATCTGCCACACAGCCTGGAAAGGTTGGTTCTCACCTTCACTTGGCCCCTGGTGCCAGCCTTCCCTCGCCCACTTCTTCCATCCTCAAACAAGTTTTTGTTGTGTTTATCCCATTCTGTTCCTCATGCTCTCTGTGACAAGCCTATCTCTTCCTACTCCCTCAAAATCCTTCCTAAGTCAAACTCACCATTGTAATGTCTGCAAAACTCATGGCAATCACAGACATCTTTTATGGAAAATCCTTTCCTTAGGATTTTTCCTCCTGAGAAGCTGAGAGGCCCCAGGAACAAAATGTAACCAGTGGTTATCTGCTGCTGTGGAATGCAACAGGTGCATCTGGGATTGGGCTCATGTGGTTGTTTCTAATCAATGGCCAATCACAGCCCAGCTGGCTCGGACAGAGAGTCCGAGTCACAAACCTTTGTTATCATTCTTTCTTTTTCTATTCTTAGCCAGCCTTCTGATGAAATCCTTTCTTCTATTCTTTTAGTATAGTTTTAATATAATATATATAATAAAATAATAATTCAGCCTTCTGAAACATGGAGTCAGATCCTGGTCTCTTCCCTCATCCTCAGACCCCTGTGAACACGGTCACACATGGCAATCACATTTCTGACACAAATTATTTTATTATTTCTCTCCATTCCTGTCTCTCTTACACATTTCTGGCTTTATACCTGGATGGGAAGCACTTTGACACAATGCTTGAATCTCATTCTGTGTGTGCAAGCTTGTCCCTTTCAGTCATCACTTGCTCTTGGACTTGATGATCTTGAAGATATTTTCCAGCCTAAATGATTTGATAATTTCTGTGATTTCTATTAGTGTGTATTTTTGTAGAAATAGTTTATGGCTTGTAAAAAGGGCTACAGGAATTACTTAAATCTGCTTCCCAAGAGGAAAACTCAAGAAATGGATAGCAGAGGATATGCCAGGGGCAAGACAGTATATATAGTAAGACATTACCCTTGGATTCTAGAGCACTTCACCCATGTTCCTAAAAATTAGAGCATTTTTGCTTAGTTGTGTGACAGGAAGGAGCCTCTGCCTCTCCATGGGAAGAGCAGCCCAGGGAGGAAACAATACCCAGGACTGAGTCCATTGTGACAGCAGGAGCTCAGGACAAGCCAGCCATCAGTCACTCGCTGTTGCTGCTGTTCCTGGGCTCTGCAGTGGCTGCATCCCCTGTGCTGTGCTCCCAGCCCTGGCTGCTGCTGTGTTCTCTATCCCCACCACAAGCAGGAGGGAATTTGGCTGCCCACCTGTACAGACCCCTCCTCTCCCCAGAGCTGTGTCTGCTCTGAGTCGGGCCTTTGCAAGGGAGAGGCTTTCTCTGAGTGCTGTTTCTCATTCAAGGCAGCAAACATTGCAGTGTGACAGCTCTGTCACTCCAGCTGCCTGGTGTCTTGCATCCAAGATGGAGCCAGGCTGGGGAGCCAGGCTCTGCTTCCTCCCTGACTGCACTGCCCTGAAATAACAGGTCTGGGCTGGCAGAAAAGGGGAGGGGAGATAATAACTCCCCTCCTCTGTCATTTGGGGGAACCCCCACTGATGCCATGTCCACTGGCTTCCCTGCAGGAAATCACACAGCATTTAAGGCCTCTGGTCCAGGCTCTTGCTGTAAACTTAATCCATGCACAACATTTCCTGACTCGCAGAGCCTGCAGGGGCTCCCTGAGAGGATGCAGGGAGAAACTGCAGCAGCCAGAGAGCAGGCAAGCATCAGAGTGATGCTTGGGAGCAGCTGGAAAGGCTGCCATGGAATGTGAGCGTGGCTCCTTGCTGGGGCAGATCCTGGCTGGATGCCGGGTGCCCACCAAAGCTGCTCCAGCACTCCCCTCCTCAGCTGGACAGGGGGAGAAAATGTAAAGAAAGGCTCTTGGCTTGGATAGGGGATGGAGAGGGATCACTCAGCACAGGGAAGTCAGACCTGACTCAGGGAAATCAGTTTCATTTATTACCAATCAAATCAGAGTAGGATAATGAGAAATAAAAACTAAATCTTAAACATCTTCCCCCACTTCTCTCTTCTTTCCAGGCTTAACTTCACTCAGATTTTCTTTCCTTCCCCGTGGCTTTGGTGCAGGGGGACAGGAATGGGGAATCCATCAGTTCATCACCCATTGTCTCCATTGTTCCTTCCTCCTCAGGGCTCCTCACTCCTTCCTGCTGAATGTGGGATCCCTCTCACAGGACAGTCCTCTGTGAATCTGGGGTCTGCAGAATTGTTGCTCTCACATATTCTCACCCTTCTCTTTAGCAACTTTCAATTCTCACCCTTTTCTTTAGCAATTGCAATTTCCCCCTTTTTAAACCTTTTATCCCAGAGGTGCTGCCACTGCCCACGATGTGCCCAGCCTGGGCCAGCTGTGGGTTCATGCTGGAACCACTGGCACTGGCTCCACTGGGTGAAGCTTCTGGCAGCTTCTCCCTCTCCTCCCAAAGCCTTTCCAGTGCAGGGCACAACTAAACCATGAAGGAAAACATGCAGCAATCTGTATTTAAACAATGCCCAGTGAGCACTGCCCTGTCCCATGTGGTCCATTCACGCTCAGAAGTCACAGTCAGGGTGAGGCAATGCCAAAAGGTGAATTTAAAATGAAAGCTGCCACCTGTGAAATCAAAATTGCCATTTTCTTTATGGACACAAACCACTGAAATGGATGTTGGGAATGGTTGTTCATCAGTCTTTGCATCCCTGGGGTTTGCATTCCTCAGCTGGACTTCGATTCCCATCACACACCCTGCTCCTCCCTCAGGTCCTCTTACTGGCAGAGTAACATCTGATTTAAAATTACTTCTTGACAGGCTGGAGTTTCCCAAGGTAAGGAAATTCTTATTGGAAACAAACCCTTATTATTTAGTCTGTACTTGTAGTTCTGGAAGGGGCTGGTGTAGAGCTCCTGGATTTTATGCACTGGTAGTCGAGGAATGTGAGAATTTCTGGAGCATAGCTTCGATTCTGGAGGTAGAAAAAGCACACATTGTTTACCCAGTGTATAAATAAGATATTAACAACTCCCCAGGAAATCACTGGAGTTAATGCAGTCATGAGCAAACAGCAGGAAATAGTGAACTCCCTCCTGTCCCTAGGAAACAAGGCTTGGGATACCTTGGAATGCCACAAACCCACAAATTTTAAAATGCCTGTAAATTGTAAAACACCTGTAGAGCCTTCTCCTGAATTTTTGCTGTGCAGTTCCAACCTGTAACCTGCTTGATGTGTTTGCTGGTGCCTGGATCATGAATACTTCATTCTCCGTTACTTGGTTGCAGCTGCAATCCCCTACAGCATCTAAATTGGATCCCAAGGGTCCAAAATATTGTTTGTTTCTAGGAGATTGTTGGGTCTGGCCAACCCTAGTGGATATCCCCGTGGGTGCCACATATACAGAGTGTCTGAAGCAGTTTTTGGGAACATTTGGAATGTATTTCCTAAAGGAATAACACAGCTCTCTGAGAGATGGGGACGTTCCACGGAAGTACTCAGTGTTCAAAAATTAATGAATGCCATTGATTGAGTTTATCCTAGTAAATGAAAGAAAAAATCTGCAATTTTTGGGACAGAAAAGGTACATTTCCTCACGTGTACATTACCATCTGGCATGGAGATGTATTAATATCTTGCAATATTTAGGTCATAAATCAAATCTAAGCCCTTATTGCACATTCAGAGAAAATTACTTTCTAGTGACATATGGCATAACCTTCAACTTCTATAAATTAATAAAATTCTAGCAAATCTACTCAAATTCACATATTTTGCACCAACATTTTTTTTTATGGATGCTGTTAACCACTTGTAATATTGGGGGTCTTAGGTCAAGGCAGAGAGTTTATTGCAAAGCTAAAGGAAATTACCTTCCAGAGACCCGGGGTTTGAACTTCAACTTCCACCGGAGGAGTTCAGATCTTGCTGGCTGTTGATGCCACAGGACACAAAAATTATAGGCTGGGGCCCCTTAAAGGGTTTTTAGAAGGAGCATGGTCATAGCTGGCTACAGAAATGCTTGGGGAGAGAATGAAGCCTGTTGAATTGTGTGAATTTAACTCACACCACACACTGGTTACAATTCCTGCTGTTAACAGTCTCTTTGTGACTTCAGAATTCATCACCCAAAAATCAGAATATGTGAGCAATTTGTCTTTCAACAGTAGAAGTATTTTTATGCAGCTGAGTAATAAACTACTTAAAAGGGGGAGGGGGGGGAAATCTTACTTTAGAGTGCCTTGGTTAAGTTTTACTTTTTAAATTTAGCCTTATTTGCTAATTTTTATAAAAGCTGTATTTGTCTGAGTCAAATTTCTCCATTAGAGTTTTGCAAAAAGCACTGAAATTTGCTGCTTTCAAGCTAAGCTGTCAAGACAGGTCTGTTAGCTACAAGCACAAAATTCCAGGCAGAAGGAGCCAGGTGATGTAACTTGTTCTTTTCTGGCTCCTTGCCCACACCTCCAACTCACTCCCCAGCCCATACATTTTGATTAATTACCATGTTTGATTTCCCTCTTCAGCCCAAAGCTCTTAATCCATCCAGTTTTGTACCAGAGTCCTCCTGCCTGGGCCATCTCCCCTCGGGTTTGCTGCTGCTCTCTCACCCCCCACCTTCCTTTCCCTACATCTCAATCTCTCTCCCCTTTCTCAGCATCTTCATCCCTGCTCTGCTCCTTTCATCTCTTCCCTGTTCCCTGGAGAACCCGAGGTAAGGATTGGTTTTGATTTCCCATTCCCCATCAAAAAGTTCATTAAAGCCAAATGGCGCTAATGTGAATTTCTCCCCTCCTCTTTCAGCGATTCCCCAACAACATTCCTGCTCTGGGCACCTGTCATAAATTTGCATTTTCCTCCCAGGCTCGTGAATTCTTTTTTCCCCTCAGTCTGTAGTTTACATGAAAAACATTTTATACAAAGACTTAGCATCTCTTTTCCTCTCTTTTTTTCCCCCCAACAGTTCCTTACAGCAGATAAAAGACCAAGATGAAGTGGCTGGAATTTGAGGTTGTCAATGTTAATGCCACAAATTAGAGGCTCGTTTTTAACAATAAGAGCAATTAGTCATCAGAGCGGGTTCCTAAGAGGTGCAGTGAGTCAGCCTCCTTTGTAGAGCTCCCTAACTTCACCAAAGGCTGTGCTTTGGAATTAAAATCACGAGTTGTGCTGCGAGAATCGCTGGGTGAGCTCCTGCCGTTCGTGTTTTGCAGCAGGCAGGCTGCAATCATCCCCATGGCCTTCTTTGGCCTGGGAGGATTTCAAGTTCAGCTTCAAGGATTTTGTGTCTCTTTTCTCCTGCCCAGCTTCCCCAGGCTTTTCCTCCCCTGCTCCTTCCACGGCCTGGGTGCTGTTGGTTTCTGGATTCCTGCATGGAGATCTTGACATCTGAGTTCTTTTGGGAGTTCACGGATGTCCAGGATCACCAAACAGCTCAGATTATGTCCCTCTGGACACAACCTTGGTTATAAAACGGACAATATAGAAGATTTCTGTTCATCTCCTGCTTTTTGATGTCTCTGCCCCTGGTCCTAACCCAGCCTGGCCAGAGGGAGGAGAGAGGATTCCAAGGACTCCCAATCTGGGAAATTCATGCATGAAAGGAGAAAGAAGAACTGCTTAGGATGGTTTGGGAAGAACAGCAATAATTCATGTGCTCTTCCCTGGCATTTTTATTAATAGCTTCTAGAGACAGGGTAGTGACCTTGGTGGTCTCCTCCTCTGGCTGGGTCTGGCATTTACAGGTCAGGCAGATGGGAGGGTGCAATAGCAAACTGATCCATGTAAATAATCATAGCCAGTTCCACACAATTTTAAAATCATTTCCAAAATACATGCATAAATTTCCCCCAAAAGCTCCCGTCTTACTGACAGTTTTGGGTTTTTTAACAATGCAGGAAACATTTTGCACATCTCCCATTTGCCTCAGATTCTTCTGAATAATGATTCCGTTCCTTCCTTTTCCTTACAATGCATTCTGAGCAAATATATTTTCTACAAAACCTGTGGATGTAACACAAAGTCAGACCTCAGGAGGAAACTTTTGCACATTTCTTTAGCAGCTTGGCAATTTATGTGGCCTCCTCTCCCCTTCCCTGCCTCCCTTTCTAACCCTGAACTCCTGGCTTTAAGGACTTCATCCAATCAAAGCATAAAACGTTTAAACAAAACAAAAAAGAGAACTGAAGTTGGATGTCAGGAAAAATTCCTATCAGTGAGTTCTGCCAGGGTACAGAATAATCTCCTGTGGGGAGCAGTGGGAGTCCATCACTGGGATAGATGAAATTAAAAGCAAAATCAATATCATCATTAAGGGAAGCAGCCTGAAAGGCTGAGGGATGGACAGGAAGATTTGATGCCCCCAGAATTTAGGAAAATGGCTGTGACCTGCTGTCTAGCATTTAACAAGGGGTTTGATCAGAAGGGTACTTGGAAGATGGAGGCTTTTTACAGTACCTTTTTATTTTTTTTTCACCTGTGTGTGTGCTTAGTTTTTAAGTAGTTTTTGCCTTAGGAGGGAAAGGTTTTTGGTATAGAAATCCCACTATATTTAATTTTTTAAAAAATGTATAATTAGTATCACTAATAAAATAATTTATTAACAGGGATTTTTTACAATGAGGAAACAGCTCCACATTCAGCACTGACAATGCCAACAAAGACTTCTTGGGGTTGTCTGCTCT
The DNA here is from genome assembly GCF_037042795.1 of Molothrus aeneus. NCBI lineage: Eukaryota > Metazoa > Chordata > Aves > Passeriformes > Icteridae > Molothrus > Molothrus aeneus. The sequence goes on along the minus strand of NC_089664.1, from coordinate 4,762,882 downwards.
TGCTTGCAGAGCAGTTTGGAGGATCTGGACCTTACTTAGCTCTCTGGTACCTTCTGGCTCAAGCACATCTATTTAAGGTCAGATTTTTCCAAGCCCAAAAATAAATTGGACCAGATGCACAAATAAAATAAAAATAAATAAATATTTCTGTTTTCTGAGCAGGGAGAAGTTTGGCCTTTGGTGTGGGCATCTGCTCACTGCTCTCTTTCCATGTTTTCACGTCCTTGGAAGAAATTATTTCCTAATGGGGTATTTGGGAGGAGCAGAGAGCTCCCATTTAACCAGATGCAGCAGCTCCCAGAAATGAGCAGCAGGTCAGAACCCAAAGGCCTGGTAGCACTACAAATATTGCTGCTGAATGTTTTCCACTCAGAAATTCTCCAATTACTGCACTCCTGCAAACTAAATTCACTTTGTACCAGACCCCCTTAGCAGGACAGGGTTTTTCCATGAGGAAATATCCATTGACAGATCCAGCTTCAGAATGAACCAAAAACCTGGAATAACACTCTGGTCTTCTCCTGCACAACCCAGAGCCTTGTTCTTTTGGTCATAATCCTTTCAAACAAAAACAGCCATAGGGGAAAAAAACCCTCCAAGCTGTTGGGAATGCACTGCTTCATTTCTCCTCCAGTATTCCCCTGACACCAATAATTCCTGGTGCTCCCCATGCAGCTTCCCCACCTCTCTTCTCCCCATGCATTGGCTCCTGACAGCCTGGATAAAAGATAGCAGAGAAGGTGTGTTAGCTGCAAAATAAAGCCATGGTTTATTGTTCTGACCTCTGTAATGCCAGATGTGAATCAGCCAATTGCCTTTATTAATGATTTGTAGACAGCAGTGCTTGAGCAGAACAGTTTTGTTTTATCCCACAGGAAAAAAAAAATTAAAAATAATCTCAGCTCATGGAGATTGATTCCAGCTCTCAGGAATCATTAGGCATTTGGTACTTCTGGAGGTGCTGGGCTGTGGGCCCATGCTGGATAATCCCTCAATCCCTAAATCATTTCACTGTAAACATAATCTGTGAGTTACAAAGTCAGTGCTGGGTATGTGCCAGCATGCTGGGATGGAGCTTGTCAAACGATTTCTGCAATTGCCTTTGGATGTAAATGGCTTCAAATCCCCAGTGCTTGGCAGGGCAGGGATGCTGAATCAGCAGTGGAAAAGCCACCTGCACCTGTTCTGTCCCTGAAACTGTTCTGCTTCCACCTGGGAGGTGAGGAAATCCCTGCTGGGATCACACCAGAGTCCAGGCAGCCTGGACCAGAGCTCACACTTGTTGCCACATTTCTCTTCACAGGGAAAAGCAAGGCACAACTTCCCAAGAAATTTCTGGGATTCACATTCTCCGAACTCCAGAGAAAGAAAGGAAAAACAATTCTTATCTCATTTACTACTCCTGTGTTGTCCACAAGTGGAATGCATTGTGGAAGATTGTTTACCTGAAGGGAATTGGTGATTGGATTCTGTGTGAGTGTTTTGATTCCCTGACCAGCTGGATCCAGGTGTGTGTGTTGGGACTGTCAGCTGACAATCATGAGATTCTGGGCAGTTGAGTGCTTGGCAGATTCAGTTTACATGTCATGTAATATAATATAGAATAATATAGTATAATAGAATAATTAATTAGCCTTCTGATAAGATGGAGGAGTCCTCATAATTTCTCTCTGCCACGGGGGTTGCCTTGTTATGACACACCCTCTGCCTGAGTCATCTTCTCCCAAAACCAGAATAATGCCCCATCCTAATGCCCCATCCTAATACCCCATCCTCATACCCCATCCTAATGCCCCATCCTAATGCCCCATCCTAATACCCCATCCTAATGCCCCATCCTAATGCCCCATCCTAATGCCCCATCCTAATGCCCCATCCTCATACCCCATCCTAATGCCCCATCCTAATGCCCCATCCTAATGCCCCATCCTAATGCCCCATCCTAATACCCCATCCTAATGCCCCATCCTAATACCCCATCCTCATACCCCATCCTAATGCCCCATCCTAATGCCCCATCCTAATACCCCATCCTAATGCCCCATCCTAATTCCAGAGGCTGCCTTTGGCCTGGGAGCTGTTTGGTGCTTTGTTATGGATCTTCCTCCAAGAGCCAGCCAGGGCTCTGAGCTCTTTCTCAGCCTGTTAAAATGCTCCTTTGCTGATGTCCTGTCTATCCAAGACACCCTCTGCCACTCCAGAGCCCTTGGGGCTGCTCCTTGCAAGGCCCTGGACAGGGGGAGGCTGCTCCCAGCACATCCCTGGGCTGGCTGGGGGTGCTGGGGAGGGGATGCAGCTTCCCTGGGCTTGGATGGCACCGAGGAAAGAGGAGCTTGGTATTGCATGTGGCTTGTGCTGAGATTTACTGTGGTCTGAAAATATCACAGATCTCCTTCTGAAATATGTTTTATTACTTTTCTATGTATCCCAGACTAGTCAGGACTTGTCAAAACCATCCTTTTTACTTATTGGGTATTAGTGAGATTGAGCAGGCTATCCACACAGCATGGAATGGCAAGAGAACAGCCCATATTTTGCTCATGTGAAAGTATCTGTTAGGCATTATACCAAAGGAGACTTTGATGCAATGCAGAATGCACGTTTATGGAAGGATTTATAGAAAGGCTGTTTATCTGGGGACACAGATGACAAAGAAGACCAGTCTAGACCAGCTTGTTGAGAAGTAAAGAGTAGCTTCAGTTCCTTGGGCTGCAGAGGGCTGGCACTGGAGCAGGCAGCAGCCCTGCTTCCCTTTTCCCTCAGCAGGGAGAACAGAGAATCGTGGGGCTGAATGAGGGATCTCGATTTCCTCAGAGCACAGACTGGAAAAGACACCTTTGCTCAGCCTTAGCCACACTCTCCATCAGCCAGAAGCTGCTGAAAGAGGGTCAGGATTTTTGCTGCTTTGAACAGTCTGATCACCATGCTCCTTCCTCCAGTGTGCTGATTTTCCAGGTCTGTACCTGCCCACTGGGTTCATGCTGGAACTCCTCTTTTTTATTCTCTGTTTAGTGGCTCTTTAGCTCCTTGCCCCCACCCACCTTGCATTTATCTTGTCTGACCTCGGGTGAGCAAAGCTGTCAAGCTGCATTCCTGATAAAAGGACATTGGGCCTTTGCATAATGGCATTAGCATCTCTTGGGGGAATTCTCTGCCTGCTACATCCTGGGATATCACTTGACATTTCCATGGACACAGCTCCTTGGTGATTCACAGCCCTGCTTTGATCAGCTTGTACACCCCAGTGTTTCCCCTCTCGTGACATTTGCAGAGGATGTGTTCCCAGTCCCAACACGTGTAGCAGTGGGAATTACAGCATCACACTCCAGCCCCTTGCTCCAGCCCTTGAGATCATCCCAATCTTCCTCTCTCTAGTGCCTGTCTGTGAAATCTCATCTCCCAGCACACAAATGCTTGATCATTGCTGAAAAATTGCAACCCGAGGTCATTCATGAAGAAATCTTTATTAACTTCACAAGAAAACAACTCCTCTCTCAATTTTATCTGTTATTATCTCTCCTTTAACCCCCAGCAGTGAATAGTTTACAAGTCTTATGTTAATTCTCAACAAAACTAATGAAACTCATATGGCTCTGTCAAAATATTCTGCTGAAATCAAGATTGGTTAAATACATTAGTGTGCCTTCCTTTCTTCAAAAAAAAAATTCCTCAGAGAAATGAGGTTAGTCTGGATCCATCTATCTTTGGAAATGGAGCTGATGAGAATGATTTTGGAATGTCTGGATATCTGCTGACAGGAATGGATCTATTTTCGGTGTTTACGTAGCTCATATTGTTGTGGCATGTGAGCACATCATGGCTTGCAAAGTATTCATTTTCTCCAGGCTCCTGAAAGAAAGGAGATGAGGCCCATTTCAGAGATGGCAACATTTTAGTGATGGCAACACAGTCCTGGCCATGTCAGAAGAGATGGTGACAGAACTGAATCCAGGTCTTTGCTCACATTTCCCCATGGCTGTGACCCCAGCCCAAGTGTTTAAATCTTTTGCCTCAGCATTTATCTTCTTTTTAGACTTCTTTCCCTAGGCACCCTTACATTTTTCTGTTAAAGTGAGTTCACCTTCCTGCAGCTAGGCTGGGACTTTGTCCATTTGAGGGAAAAGTATTCCCAAATAAAAAGTCTCTCCTCCTTTCCTTTTCCTTTCCTTTTCCTTTCCTTTTCCTTTCCTTTTCCTTTCCTTTTCCTTTCCTTTTCCTTTCCTTTCCTTTCCTTTCCTTTCCTTTCCTTTCCTTTCCTTTCCTTTCCTTTCCTTTCCTTTCCTTTCCTTTCCTTTCCCCTTTTCACAGGATGTGTCACCCACCTCTGAAATGCACCTTTCAATGCATGGGAGGGGGGAAAGTTTACACCTATGCTCCATGGATTTTGGGGAGGAATCAGGGAAAAGGCAGAAAGAATCAAAACAGGGAAAATTCACTTCACCAGAAGCCTTTGCTGCAGTGGCACAGCACAGGAGCTGCATTGCTCGTGAGGGCCTGGGGCCGTGTGATGCCCGGCTCAAAACCCATGGCTCCCTTCCTGCCCCGAGATCCTGCCGCAGCACACTCTGCGTTTCAGAAGAAGGGAATGTTGAGAACTCCGATTTGCTCTGTCACAACTTTGGCCCTGCCCTGGCTGGGGGCTGCAGCCACCCCCGGCAGTGGCTCCGTGCCTTCGTCCCTTTGGCCACAGGCGCTGAGCAGCTCTGGGGCTCCTCATCGATGGCACATCCCGGTCTCTTAATGCTCCCACTAAAACACGCTGATTCAATTATGTCTCTAATTGCTTCCCATAGATCGAAAATTCCTTTCCCTAACAGAGCACTGAACTATTTCAGCCTGCACATCTCCAGCTGAACTTTCTCCAGCAGCTGAAGCAGCTTCCCTGCTGCCCGCTCCCCTCTGCTCTGCTGCAGGCGCCCAGCACCGCTCCTGCTGCTTCCCCTCATCCCTCCATCCCCATTTTCTGGGGAACTTTGGGGTCGGCTCCCTCCCTCGGGCTGCCCTCCGGTGGCCGCCAGGGAAAAATGCAGCATCAGCTCTCTGGAGGGTCCCGGGGACATCAGGGGACATCCCCGCTCCCTCCTGCCCGTGCAGCCTCTGCAGGAGGCTTTTCCCTCTGGAATGGAGATGTTCCTCCACCCCACAGTGTCCCTGCTCGGCAAGGGGATCTGCGATGCACAGAGCAGCCCCTTGCTCTCCCACTCTGCCCTGTCACACCTGGGAGGGAAGGAAGGGGGGTGGACAGTGAGAGATGCTCTGACAAAGTCTGAAATGCAGCAGAAATTAGAGGGGTGGCCCTTGTGACAGGGACTTGGTGGCTTCTGTAGAGGCTGAGCTGGGAAAGGACTAAACTGTGATCACAAAGATCATCTCCAAATCCAAATCTCCAAATCTATCTCCAAATCTCCAGATCTCCAGCTCTAAAGGCTGAGGGGGGAATTGTGTTCACCCTCCAGGCCTGCTGTGTGCATATCCTTGCATGCCCATGGCACAGGAACATTTCCCTGCAGGCACAGGCAGTGTGAGGGTGGTGGGTGCTGTTCTCCCCACCCATCCAGCCCTGACCACCCCCTGGCAATGTTTCTGCCATAGCTGCTGGCCAAGGAGCCAGCTGGGCCTCATTACTGGTGCTGCCAGACCCAAGTTCTGCCTGCTGGGGCTGCTGGAAGTTTCCAGCCAGGACCTCAGGTTGAAGTCATGGCACGGAGCCACCATCCTGATAACCATCCCTGGAAAGAGCCCATTCTCCTTCTGGAGCCAGAGCCACCTTCCCTCAGGCCTCTCTGCTGGATGCAGGACAGCCATCCACAAGCCCAGCTGAGCAGCCACATGGCTCTGCTCCTCCTGAACCTCCTGAAGGTCAGGGCTCTGCAGAAGGACAGGGAGAAATCTCAGACCTTTTTATGCCCTACAGAATCTCTTAGGGAAGGGATGCACACAGGAGGCTCTCCCTGCTGCTCAGGGGTGATGCTCTGTCTCATCTCCTTGTGGGAGGGAAGGATGTGAGCAGTTCTTGTGTGAACTCTGATCTCCACAGTGCATGGAGAAAGCCAGACACCACGAGATATTACCTAAAATAGCCCTTCAGAAGCCAGTGCTGCCTCACAGCTTGACAGAGCTGATGGTGTGCAAGCCCAGAACGTGTCAGGTGGTTCCTGTTGGGCCATTTGTAGCTTTTCTCCAGCACTTTACTCTTCCATCTGCTCCTGCTGCACTGGCTGCCAAGGGCTGCCTGTGTGTCTTTACAGCCTCCAGACCTGGTCCTGGGAGTAGCCACAGCAGAAAGGTGGTGTCAAGGCCTGCAGGAAGGGATGGCATGGAGCTGGACTAGCCCAGAGCTCTCAGGCAAGGAGGGATGACAGACCACAGAGTTTTCAGCCACCAGAGAACATAGTCATTTGGGTGCACTTGACAGGAGAGACAGATCTGGAGAAATCCCAGAGGAGCTCAGTCAGAATCCCAGGGATATTTTAAGACCACACTGGATGTGTCAGAGCACAGGTAACAGGCACTGTTCTTATGGAGATGAGTGTGTGCTGTGACTAAGCCCATCAGGTGTGAGGCTAAATCAGACACTGCTCGAGGCCTGTGTCCCATTTAATCACCATCCTGTGGGACAGGCTGGGCCCAGATCCAGGAAACCTGGTGGACAGGATGCAGGAAATCCGTGACCTGCTCCCACCTCAGCCACTGAAGTAGGAGGTGAATGTGGGCAACTCAGTTCTTCATGGTGTGACTCTGCAACTTCCTGGCTATTTATATCAGCAGTTTGGCCCAGGAAATTTCAGCATTGGGCCTGTTTGTGCAGCATCCATCACCAAGCCCTGCAAATGTCTTAATTGTGCAGTTGTTTTGCCTTTTTTTTTTTTTTTTAACTGTAAAATCCTCATGAAAACACCTGAAAAGTTGCTTTGGGAACAGCATCCAATTAGAGGAGAAAAGGGGGTGACATCTACAATCGATTCCCAAGGGGGATGGTGGTGGAAGGACATCAGTGCCATCTCCCAGGATACCAGGGGAGCAGATCTCCCTTCTTCCCAGGGCAACCACTCCTCTTGCAAGGCATGGGCTGACCCTGCTGTCAGCTCCAGCACTGCACAGGGGGAAGGAGGGGACATATTCCAGTGTCTGGAAGGTTTCTGGGTGCAGAGCTGCCTTCCATTCCCAGCAGTCCCGTTGTGTCACCTCAGATCCTCTCCCATGTCCTCATTCCATGGAAAGGCTCCATCCCTGGTGCCCAGGACTGGGAGCACACACCCTGTGGCTGAAAACAACATTGTCTGCTGGCAGGGCAGGGCAGCCAGCAGCAAACCAAGGCTGGCTGTGCCCAGCACCATTCCTAAAGGTCACTGCTTGCATGGAAACACACACCAAGGCAGCTGAGGACCATTCTCCCAAGAAGGCTTCATTTTCCTCTGGCAAGTCAGGACCACATTCCCAAGGAGCTGACTGATACCTAAGGATGCAACTTGGAGAAATCTCCAGCTCCATCAGCCTGGTTCCTTGCAAGGCACAAACAAGATGTCCCAGCATCTCCTCCCAAGAGGGTTTCAAGGCACAGCACTTGGCTGACCCTTGTTTCCTGTGTGTCTGTGTCCCCTTACCTTGTCTCCTGCACACTGGCGTGGTGGTGACTCATTTATGCCTGCTGGCTCCCTGCAGTAATTACCAGCAGAGCTTTCTGTCGTCACAGCTCTTAAGGTAGGCTCATGCTGTGATAAATAAGCTGCTTAGCAGCATGGAAAGAAATGGTATTTAAAGTTTAATATCTTTTTTTAGCCCCTTTTGAAAGGACACTGATTTTGTGATCTGTTTGGGAAGATGCAGTCGGTTTTGTGTCTTTCAGGAGAGGGGAGAGGCACAAAGAGAGGAGGGAGAAATGGGTGTGTGCCTGTACATGTGGCACAGCAGAGCCAGGCTGCCTCCCTGCCTTCTCACCTCCCTGAGCTGTGCAGGAGTGACTGACACCCTCATTATACAGTTTAATTCAGGTTGGCAGCTCCTCTTGGCCCTGGGGCTCTGGCTCTGTCACAGCTTTGCACCCATGCCCCATCTGTTCCTTCCTTGGGAGCTGGAACAGAATACACGGCCTGGCAGCAGGCAGAGAATGCCACCCCCATTCCCAGGGGACTCTGGGGTCCCTGCTGTGGGTTTCCATGGTCTGTGGGTCTCAGCTTCATGCACTGAGCATCCAGAGGTCCAGAGCAGTGACCGGGGGGGCTCACGCAGGAGTGAGACAGCTCAGCTCTGTGCAGCTGCTGAGATTTCTCTCCATAACCCTGTCAAAGCTGAGTGTTTACCTTCTCACTCATAAATCTGGCAAGAAGGGGGGGACAAATAAAGTAATAAAGTGTTTATCCCAGCCATTCAACTGTAAAACTCAGCCCTCCCATGACACTTTCTGTCCCAGTGCAGCTCAGCCTCAAGCAAGGGCTGAAGCTCACTAGGGAGTTTAGCCAACACTTAGGTTTCTCCCAGCCCTCCAGAAGCAGGACTTAGACAATTTCATGTTAAATCTCCTGATATTTACCCTCTTCCATTGGGAGTACTGTCCCCTGCCTTGCACTTCTGATGGGCAAAGTCAGACATGGGGAGTGGTGGTGCAGATTTAAAACATCAGCAGAGCTGTAAAGGGAAACCCAGACCTTCCTCAAGCCAAGCCCTTTGCTTTAATCCCTTGGCAATTCTGCTCCATGTGGGATGGAGAACAGCTGTGGTAAACCAGGATTGAGATTCAAGGCAAGCAGGACAATTCCCAAGCCCCACTGCTGTGTTTTCTCCCTGATCTTGTCACTTGAGGCAGAGGCAAGGAAAGCATCAGTGACCAGAGGGTGTGCAGGGTCAAGGAGGGTGTGGTGGCCACACCTCAAAGTCACCTGTGCCTGGCACAGAGGTGCCAGAAAGCATTAATTGAAAGGGGCTGCTGCTGCTGCTGGGAATTATGCTTTCAGATTTTCTACCTCCAGAAAAGCTGGCAGACTCCAAAGAAGCTCTCTGAATTCAAAGCCCCATTTACCAGGATCATGTGAGTGATTCCAAAGGCTTGTACCGCTTTGAGTAACAATTTATAACAACAAAAGCCTCATTTAAGACAGGGACCCCTGTGGGAATGTTCCTTTTCAGTTCTCTCTTCTGTGGGTAATTGCAGAAAGATGACATTTAAGTTGTTCTACAAAAGTGGCAAGCAAAAAAAAAAAATGAAAGAGGGGAAAACCAGAGAGAAAGAGGGTATGGTGGGAAAGGTGAGAAGGAGCAAGACAGAAAGGAGTGGATAGCCTGGTTAATATTCTCAAAGGCCAGGGGGTTTACAAATAGGAAAGAAAAGGTTTGCTCTGAATAACAATCTCATCTCCCAGCAGGGCAACAACAACTCTGTGTTCTGGGGACACAATGGGCACAGGCTGGAGGTGGGAAAGCAGCCCTGGGCATGGGAGCACAGCTCACTCCTCCAGCTGACAGGCAGATGTAAGGGGTGAGTGGGTGACAGGCCCCAGGCACTGCTGCCCAAAGGAAGGGGCGGTGGTTTGGCTGTGAACAGCAGAGCCCTGGCTGCCTCAATTCCTCGGGATTGGGAGCAGACTGTCTGACCCATGGATGCACGGAGCCAGAGAGGCAAAGGAGGGCATAATCACTGACAGGGAACTTAAAACTTGTCAGAACCCAGGACATCCCTCTGGCTGTCCTGAGCAGCCAAGACCCCTGCCAGGGGGCTCAGAGACCCTGGCACGGAGCCCAAACCACCTCTGGGTTTGATTATGACCCATGGAGCAAATTACCAACCTTAGATGAAGATCAGCAAGCCACAACAGTTTAGGTAGAGTAATAGTGAAGTTCTCATGGATGGAAAAGTAGATTTTGGGGTTTCTGGTATGGGGGTTCAGGGGGCAAGATGGGGGGAACTGGGCATGTCCAGCCTTTCTCCTTCTTCTTCTTGGCCTCCATCTTCTGCTGTGATGTTGGCACTTTTGGATTGGTTTAGAGTAGAAGCTCACTGTCTAACACAGGTGATAGATATTGGGAAGGAATTGTAAACATTGTACAGGTAGTTTTTAGTGTAAAGACATAACCCTGCCCTGGGGGCAGGCAGAGTGCCTGGAACTGTCTTGCTGAGCTGACCTTGGCAGGGCAGGAGAAAATTTTTTATAGATAAGAAACAATAAACAACCTTGAGACTGAGAAATGAAGAGCCCTGACTCATTCTTCAACTGCCAGGCTGGGAAAAGAGACTTTCAGACTTTTCTTGGGGTCACTCTGACCAGCAAGAGATCCTGACACAAACTCTTTTCCAAAATCCTGCTGTGGCATGGAGAAGGCAAGAAGACCAAGATACAGTGGTTGGTAGAAACCTCTTCTGTAAATGCTGGAGAAATCCCTTTGGGATGAAGAGCTGCATCCCCCCTACCTTGCGTGAAGGTGATAAGCCCTCTTCTGTTCTGCAGATTTTCAGAGATTTACTACTTATTAGAGGAGTTTAAATGCATTCAGTGTAATTAAACCCAGGGGGAAACACAAGCCTTTAACATCTCATGTTTTCTAAAAAGGGAAAAAAAGTCCATCTAGCCCTGCTCTGCTCCAGTCCTGCCTGTGGTGACAGGCTTGAGGGAGCCACAGCTGGGACTGGCTTAATGCACTGAGCTGAGCAGCTGCGTGTCTGTGTGTCTGTCTGTGTGTTGATGCCTTTTCCTTGGTCTTAAAATTAAGACCCAGACATGGTTAAGGGATAAGGTTTTTTTTTTTAAATCTGGGTATTTAATAAGGATCTCTATGGTGTAACAGTTTCCAAGGTGGAATATGCTGAAATGCACACACATACACAATGTTATAGATCTTGAAAGTTAGCATATCTAACAAAGATGTCCCAATGAGAGGCTTGGATGAATAGCATGACATTTCTCTATTTCAAAGTATTTTTTCTTAGATGGGTTTAATCTTAGTTTATGGGTTGTGTTTTATAGGGGACTTTGATTTTTCAATATAATATAACATTTTTTGGCTTCTAATTGTGAGGCTTTTTTGGGATGTTTGGTTTTCTGGCTTAACAGAATACCAGGATTATGTTAAACTATTAGACTTAAGGAATGATAAGTATACATGTACTGAGAATAAATAAGAGGTATTTAAAAGGCAAAACGAGGTAAAATATTGAAACTTTTAAAATATTCAAAATTAATTAAGATTAAAATTATTAAATTAAATTTAAAATTATTAAAATAAAAATATTTAAATATTAAAATTAAAATATAAAAATTCAAAAGGCAAAAAATTATCACGGCATCAGTGTGAGTGTGTGTGCACATGCAAAATCATTTTAATGATCCCTATGGGAAGGGCAAGTGGGTGAGGAAAGGGGGGAAGCTGCCTGGGGCAGGGATAATTGGGCCTGCAATGGTGATGGCAAACTGCTGTCAGCCTCTTACAGAGTGTGCCAGAGATGCAGTGACACCCTGACAGGTCCCACCACTGCCGGCCCTGCCTCTGCCCAGCAAATGATTGCAGCCTTTCTGCTGACATGCAGGAAGCTAAATTGGAGGTAATGACTCTCCAGAGGGGCCTGGAATGGGGATGGGGAGAGGGAGACTCACAGCTGTGCACGTCACCCGGGACATCTTCCTTTCCCCACACTCTTCCCAAGGAGCACATAAGCTTTTCCCATCAGAGCAAAGGCTGTGATGTGATGCTTTCCCAATTTCCCTTCCCCAATTATCTGTGGCAATTCACCCGTGCCAGCTCTGACCACCCAGTGAGTCCTGGGCACAGAAATGGGTTGGAGGTGAAAACACTTCGGCATCAGCTGGAAGTGAATTCACAGTCCTTGGTTTTCCTTGTCCTCCTGTGCTTCTTCTCAGACTCCCTTTCACACTCTACTTCCTTGATTTCCATGTATTTGCAATTTTCTCTCCTTTAGAGAAGCAGGGGGCCCCTGTAAGCACACAGAGAAAGGGTAGAAAATATAAATATATGTGCTATGTAAGCAATATAAACCCCTTGTGTAACTCCTTCTGCAGCAGCCTGGTTGTCTCAGGTCTGCCCCAAAGCTGAGTTTTGTACCCCCAATGGAACGTTTGCCATCCAAGAGCAAAATGATTGAAAACTCTGTAGGTACTAAAACAGGCTCCATTCACTGAATCATAGAAGGGGTTGGGTTGGAAGGGACCTTAAAATTCATCCAGTTCCACCCCATGCCATGGGCAGGGACACCTTCCACTATCCCAGGCTGCTCCAAGCCCTGTCCAACACTTCCAGGGATCCAGGGGCAGCCACAGCTGCTCTGGGCAGCCTATGCCAGGGCCTCACCACTTTCACAGGGGTGAATTTCTTCCTAATATCCCATCCAACCCTGCTCTTTGTCACTTTGAAGCCGTTCCCCGTTGTCCTGTCACTCCAGACCTTTGTAAATACTCTCTCTCCATCTTTCTTCAGGCTCTCTCAGTTACTGGAAGGCCACAATTAAGTCACCCCAGAGCCTGAACAATCCCAGCTCTCCCAGCCTTTCCTCACAGCAGAGCTGCTCCATCCTCTGGTCCTCTTGGTGCCTCCTCTGGACTTGCTCCATGTCTTTCCTGTACTGGGGAATCCAGATCTGGATGCAGCAATTCCTGCTGAAATCACTTACTGCAGCTGGAATATTGTGTCACTGGTGGCTAAGTGCTCTGGCCTAAGTTCAGGCAGGTTGCTGGGGGATTCTCATCTCTCCCATTTTTCAGTGAAGTCACACTGTTATCACATCAAATGGCTTGTGACTTAAAATTCCATCACTGTGGTCATACAAGGGATTGCATTTGCTGTGACTGGGAGGAAGGGACGTGGAGAGCAAAAATGAAACTTGATGGCTGGAAAGCTTTTACTACAGTGCACAACAGCTCCACCTCCTCATGATGTTCAAGTTCATCATATCCAAATAAAAATGCTTGGAAATTGTCTCTCACAAGGGAAAACAGTCATTTCAAGGGTACTGCTGAAAGCAGATGTCAAAGGTAACACCATGGGCATGTAAATTGAATCAGAGCACTTAATTGGCACTGTTTTCTTCAGACCACTGATGTCATTCCAGAACAATCCCAACCCCCAGCACACTCATGTCAGGTCATATTCTGAGCCCATTTCCTTCCCAAGGTTATTCCCTTTGACTCCAGTGGATTAAGCAGTTCTACATGGCAGGAGAGAGAGGTCAGATGTAGATCTCTTTCACTTACATCGAATTTAATTGATTTTTCCGTTTAAAAGAACTTCTAAAACAGGATATAATGGGAAATAAATTTTAATTACTCTCCCCCCTCTCGAACACAGCAGAAAGCCCATTGTGCCAGGTGGTGTCTGAGTGCTGACAGAACAAAACCTCCCCAGTTCACAGGCAATACACCCCAAAGAGGCAAGAGCTTTCCTCCTAAATGAGTGAGAGAGCTGTTTTACACCCTGAGAACACAGACTTTCAACAAGCTCAGTTGCTTTCATGGATAATCCCTCATTTTTGCTAATCCTTCCTGAGGATCTCTTAGCTCATTGATGGGCAGTGTTAGAAATCCTCTCTTTCTCAGGGTAATTGCCCTCTTAGGATGCTCCTGATCCAGAGTCTGGTAAATAAACACCCTGAGACAACGTGCTGCCCCAGCAGAGCCCATGGGGCACCCAGTCCTGCTCTCCCCTCACTTATCACCCTAATTAGTGCCCAGCAGCCTCTCAGACCAGGTGATCTGGGTTTGTCAGACCTTTCTTGAACTCCTTTTTTTTTTTTGATGCTTTGTTTGCCACTAAATTTTGGGAAGTCCCTGCAGTCACTGCCCCAGAAATTTCCCCAAGATTATTTGCTGTCACAAACCTCTCTGGGGCCCTGGTTTCTTTTTGGACTGGAATGTGCTTGGAAATGGTGTGGATATGCTTTTTCTCAGGGGTGCAATCCTTCAGCTTCACCCTTCAGAGCTCAGGGCAGTGACATCTATGGCAAATCCCCCCTTCCATGGTCACCCTGTGGCTGCTGCTCCAAGGGGTAACACCTGCAGGGAGTCATGGCCAATTTCCCACTCCTGCAGGGCTTCCAGGTGGTTCAGCTCATCAGCTCTGTGCTGAGTTCCTTGTCTGACTGGTGTCTTACTGTGGCAGCTGAAGGCTCCATGCTATGCTTTGTGATGCACAAAGATGGAAAGGGCTTCCCTTTCCCCCAGGAGCTCACCATGCACTGCCACAATTCTCCAGGTCACACTGTGTGGCAAACCTGTTGTTCTTCTATTATTTCTCTAGAGTCCCATATTGTTCTTATCAGATTTCTAAAGTCCATACCTCTTTGGTTCATTCTCATGGCTGCAGATCTTCACTGACTCCTTCTTCTGCATGCTGCTCTCAGCTCAGGGCTCCTCCAAGGCTCTCCCTGACTGTCTAACCCACCCCCTTTTATCCCAGTTCTCTTCATTGGTCACAGCTGCAGCCCAATTAAGGATATGGCAGCTGCAGCCCATCAAGGGCAACCGGGACCTCCGGGGCAAAGCCTCTATACAGAAATTCAAATACATTTCCTCTACTATACAAACCTTTCTTTTTAGTCCAGTAATTGGTGTCACCTGGTCTTTATCTGCCCAAATGTTAGAGGTGCTATGAAATCATGGCTGCTGAGTTGGTAAGTTCATGTCCATGGCTTTCCAAAGGCTCTGCCCCAGGCTACAGCCAGCAGAGAGGACTTTCAGGAGAGCTAATTATGAGACCTTCTGTGTTGTTGCCATAGAAAGAAGTGCCCAAAGGAGTTGCAGCGCAGATATTGGGACACACCCTCAAAATCTGTAAACATTTGTGCTGTGTTGCCACTGTAAAACAATTTATTTCTGGTGAAAGATTATAAAAATCTATAGGAAGTCTATAGAAACAGCCTCTTAAGGGCTGATGAGACCATTGGGATGAACTCCTAAGCAGAAGTACAGGTTTGAGTCATGAATTTGATCAACATCTCCCACCTCTTTCCCTCAATAATTTCTGGCAAGCAGAATCTGCTTCTGACCAGAGATTTCACCGTGCACAAAACCCTTTAGTTAAATGACACATTTAGATGAAAAGACTGGAATTAAAAATGCCTGTTTTGAGTGAAAAGCAGTTCTGGTCCAGCTGCACTGGCCTTTTCAAGCAGCTTGTGTCAGAGTGGTGCCGGTGGCCCGTGAAGGACTTTGGACAAGTCCTGCTTGTTGTCATGCGTTGATGTCACACACGGCAGCCCCAGCCAGTGGCTGAGGAGTGGGGATCTCTGCTAATTGGTTACATCTGCCTCTGATGCCTGGCCACCAGCTGGCACGGGCTGTGGCCCTGGCAGTGCCACCTTGGCACTGGAGCCCCGCCACTGCCATCTGCTGTGTTCCAGGGTCACGTTTCCTGGGTAAACACGACCTTCCCTCCCCATGGGAAACGTGGCTCCTCATCTGTGGTGGATGGAATGTAAGCGGCCCCTTCGGCTCTCTGGGGTCCTCAGGAAAAGGCTGTGCCACTGTCAAATGTGAGACCATTATTTTATGGTGGGAATAATCCTCCTCCCTCCTGCATCTCATGTCAGAAGAACCTGTTGGAGTTCTGGATGCTGAGAATTTTAGACTTTCTGCGCTAACAGACTCTAACTCCCAAGAGAGCACTGCATTTGACCTGAGGCTGTAGAAAAGGCTTCCAAAATTGATTGATAGGACTAAGATTATGGGTCTGTAGTTTAATTAGAATTGTGTTATATCACAGAGTAGAAAACTTAGAGTTTTGGAATATAGTAATATATATAGAGCAAGATAGAAGTTTTAGGCCAAAAGCTAGTCCTTCTTCTTCACCTTCTTCTTCCTTCTTTTTCATGAGTTTAGGTGGTATTTTGTAATTAAACAAAAAAGTCTGCATTGCAGACTTCAAGTGATTAGTTGTTGAGTTAAAAGTAAAAATAATTTAAGTGTCATATCTTAATTAAATAGTTTAGCCTTAAAAGACCTTGTGACAAAAAATAGTTAACCATTTTGTGCCATCTTCTTGAAATACTACAGAATTCACTACCTGTGAGACTGTAACATAGGTAAGAAAAAATAAACATCTGAGCCTAAATGCAAAATCCTGTCTCAAAAGCTTCAATCCCAACCTCAACAAAAGGAAAAAAAAGGAAACCAAAAACTGACAGAACCTGTTCCATTTCCAAATGTTTCACAAGGAATTCTACCTCGCCACCAAAGCTTCCTGTATTTGAACAGAATCAGAAAAGAAATGAAGTTTTGCTGCTTTGTTTTGGGTTTCCCATTGGACATGCTGAATATTTAATCACAGTTTCACAAAGACGCGAATTTCTCTTTGGATTCCTCCCTGAGCTGCTGTGGCTGATCCTGGCTCAGGAACAGATCTCAGGCTGTTCCCAGTGGACTCTCTTGTTTTGTCCAGATTTGGCTGTTGCTGCTATTTTGTTGAAAGGCCTCCAGGTGCTCAGAAGAGACACTTCTGCACTCATGTATGCACATATGTCTGGGCAATGTACACATATATCCCCTGAGGTTTTACCATAATGCTTTTGTTATGGAAATTCCTTATTGGAGAAAAGAGTTAATAAACCACAAATTTTCTTCTGAGCTGTTGTTCAGGGAAGGCTGTTTGGGTACTCTGGGTGCAAAAGAATACCTGGAGTTACATCAAAAAATTCCTAGCATATTTGTATTTGTGTCCACTGACATCCATAGAAGTCAGTGAGACATTTCCATGGAGTTCTAACAAAGGAGCAGTGAATGGTTGTGACACTTGCTCCAGAATGTTGGTTATTTATTCTAAATAGTGAATAGTGAAGTTCAAAACTTTAGGAGATGGGTCTCATCCAGGGGAAGCTACATTGTCTGTGCTGACAGAACCATTTCTGACAGATTGATTAATAAATATGACACCGGCACTCATGGCAACAGGATCACAGGGGAGCAGGTACATCAGTTAATAAATGATGCTGGTCATAACTCCTCTCTTAACAAAAAGAGGGAGAGAAATGAATATCCAGCCTTTTTAGAAAGCATTTGGGAAGGATTGCTTGAAAAACCCACTACCTGCCTGTTTGAAGTAACTCAACCAAAACAAGGCTTATTGCCTTCCATTCTTTCCTATCTTTAAAACCACATTGACAAGTTCAAAACAACAACAAAAAAAAATCTCTGGGGTAACATTGGGAAATGGAAGCTCTTTACAAGGCCCTGGCACCCTGTGGGCTTACAGGGACTCTGAAGGAGCAGGGAGCTCTGAGGGTCTCGCACCAATCGCTGCA
Organism: Molothrus aeneus; assembly: GCF_037042795.1. Classification (NCBI taxonomy): domain Eukaryota; kingdom Metazoa; phylum Chordata; class Aves; order Passeriformes; family Icteridae; genus Molothrus; species Molothrus aeneus. The sequence continues at coordinate 4,745,649 of NC_089664.1, read as the reverse complement.
GGGCATGTGCTGGTCAGAGCCCAGAGCGTTTCCTCTGAACCTCGGCTCCCCCAGGGCTGCTGCGTTCGTGCGCTGCCTCCTCATCACGGAGCTTCCCGGCCTCTCCTTCCAGGCCAGGCTGCCTGTGCAACTGAGGAATCGGGGATTGCTGTTACCAGAACCCAGCTTCGGTGCCCCAGGGCTAAACAAGCTCAAATCTGTGTTTTACCAGTCCAAAGAGACGTTTCAGGAGTTTCAACCAGCATCACAAATGTGCTGGGTAGGAAGCATGATCTGGGCTTTCTCAGTTGTCAACACAGCATCTGAGTGCTGCACTGGAGAGGGCAAACTTTGAGTTATGTGGGAAAAAAATAAAAATGCTACCTTTTTTCTGTTTCTTTTTATTTTTTTTCCTCTTACTGTAAAGATTAAACATTGGGGATTGGGCTTGATATGAAGTATGAGACTGTTTGCTAAAAGCAATTTTATTAAGGCACCTGAAACAACAGGATATTTAATTTTTTAACCATTAATTATAGTACAGATGAAAGCCTTGTGCTTCATACAATTCAGAAGTTAGGAAGCATGTCATCAGCTGATCCTGATTTACATGGATGGGTTTATTTTTTGTAAGTGTGTCCATTGAGGGGAGAAAAAAGCAAGGGGGACAGGAAAGCTGCAGTGATCCTGCCAGGAGGATGCTCAGTGACCTGCAGGTGAAGTGACTCCTTCAAGGAATGGATCCAGTTGGGGCAAAAGGTTTACTTCTTTGTTTTCTAGCAGAAAGTAATAATATTTTGTTTTTATAAAGAAAGTGAACACTGAGATGTTTTCATTTTGGAGCTGAAAAGCTTTTGGTTTGAACATTGTAACAATTAATATAGAAATCCCTGTTTTCTATGGAAAACACAGAAAGCCATTCATTTTATTTCCTGAAAACCCCTTTTTGCTGAGTCTTCTGAAGAAGGTTGGATGGATTTTGTTGCTGGGATTTTGCACTCAGGCAGGTGGAATCAAATGAAACTGAAGGCTCACCAGCAAAGCCCAGCTGAATCATTGCCATTGGGATAAAACAACCCTCCATAAAACCAATCCTTCCCTCCATGAAGCTCCCAACATCTCCTTGGCCATGAGGTATTTTCTTTCTTTTGAAAATACCAGGAGGTATTTTCTTTTCCCATCATCTCCTTGGCCATGAGGTATTTTTCTTTCTTTCTTTCTTTTGCAGGTGGAGATTTTTGGAGCTGGGCAGGGGGATTTGCCTCCTGCCCAGTGTCTCCCATGTCCCTGTGTCCATCAGGTGCCTCAAAAGTGATGGCTGAAGGATCTCAGTGGATGCAGGATCCTGCCCCCAGCTGGGAGCTCGCTCATTAAGAACAATTTGCATGCTGAACATCAGTATGACAGCTATGGCAAGGGATTTGTTTAGCTAATTTAGGGTAATGGAGAAGGGAAATTAATCCCTTCAATGCTGGTGCTCCCTGGCATGGCCAGGCTGGGAGTCATCCCCCACCTGTCAGCAAGGCACCCCCAGTTCTCCCCTGTTCCATGGGTGCTTGGCCCCAGCCTCGGAGTTCAGGGATGTAATAACAGGGCTGGGAGACCAGACCAGGAGCTGTCAGTGTGGAGAGAGAGCAAGGCAGCTTCAGAGTGCTCCCAGCAAGGTTAAAGCAAACAGGATTATCTGCTCTGAGTGCTTGGGGCTCCCAAAGCAAAGGATGGGGCAGGGATCCCCCACCGCACGCTGTCCCAGCTGGGGAGCGCTGCACTGGCAGCTCCTGATTCTTCAGGGATTGATGAAGGGAGCAATGCCAGGGTGGGGGATCCTGCACTGCCCTTCTCCGGGTATTTCTCTTCCCTGGGAAACTCCAAGGTGAGGGTTCTGAGAGGGCCCAGGTGAGAGATCTGGGCCCAGGAATCTGGAGGAGAGAAAGTCTCACTTAGGAAGAAAGTTGGAAATACATTCGCTTCCAGTTCTATTATTTTTTTTTTTTTTAGTGTCTTTCACCATGAATCTCTTTCATTTCAACTCCAGAAAAGAAAAATCTACATGCAATTATTCTGCTCAACTAAGTACCAGAAACATTCCCTTTTTTATCACTTAGAAGCCCCACAACCCTTTTCACATCTCTCCTCCGTGTTTTGTCACTCTCAGGTATACTTAGCATGCTTTAGGCATAAACCCTTCCCAAATAAATGAAGATATAGAAGTTCATGGCAGCTGTGACATGAATAGAATCCATACTGTGAACTCAAACAAATGCCATTATAATTCCTTGTTTGTTTAACATTTGAGATCACTCTGCTCTCAGGCATTGCCATGCGTGGCACTCTGTATTCCCTCTCCCACACACTTGTTTACAAGTCCAACGTGAGGCTGCCTAGACCTCCTCAGCATGTCTAATTTCCTGAGTATTGTTCCCCAGGCCTCCTCTAATGCCTGGAACAGGCAGGAATGTTTTCAAACCCTGGAGGCTGTTGTCTCCCATTTCCCAGTTCCAAGCGTGCCCAAAAAAAAAGCTTTGCTGACCTTCACCACCAACCCACAGGGCATGGGTACAGGTTGTTTGCTGTAACACAGGGCTTGGAGTCACTGAAAAGCATTAGAAACCCACATTTCATCATTTATAGGTGCAATCCAAAACTCATCTCCTTTTATAGGCCCTGGTTTAATAATTGTGGCTGCAGAATAGCCGTGGGTATTATTCCCAGAATAAGAACCACTGAACTTCAACAAGAGGCAGAGATGGAAGTAGCCCAGCTTTTATGGACAGAAATGATGCCAGCTTGTAAAAATGAGAATGCTGTAAAATAATGTCTTTAATTATAGACAGGGAAGGGAGGTTTTCAGCAGCAGATGTCTGAAGATAGGCTCTCCAAGCCTCACAAGTGAACTCTGTGGGAAAGGAAATGGAGAGGACATTTAGGGATGGAATGGATTTAGGGTCATGCCAGCTTTGCTCAGATGGATGTGTGCAGGTGTGAGTGTGTAAATCCAGGATGGGGCACTTCATTACAGCCATTTTAATTGATAGAAGGATTTATAAAGCAGATTAAGAAGAGCGGGCAGGAAGGACGGACTGTGAATGATGCACAGTGGTAACCCTGAGCTCTGCTCTTGCCTTTGACAGTGGCAAGGGGAGCCCAGAGGAAATCAGGTGCTCCCCACCTGGCCCAGACCTTGGCAGTGCAGGTCAGGGCTGTCTCACCCCTTTGCCCTGGGTTCTGCTCTCATTTAATCCCCTTTTCCCTTCATGGTGCTGCTGTAGGACCTTGCAGGCACCAGGAGATGTTCATGGATGAGGAGCAGGAGCCAGTGGGGATTTTCTGATGGTGGGGTTGGAACATCCAGCAGCACCTTTAGTGAATGAGCGTGTCCTAATTGTCCCAAGGATTGTGGTGAAATTCCTCCTAAAAGAATGATCCCAGCAGAGCTTGGTGGCCCTCAGGTGATCCAGGATCCACAGGATCCTCCGTTGGACCCAGGGCTTTCCCAGCTCCCACCCACACTCAGGGAGAACCCAGCTCAGCTGTTCTCAGTGGCTCTCTGCACACCAACCACTGAAAAATTTGGGAGAAAAAAACCTAAAATTAAAAGGGCCAATTACAACCCTGGATGACTTTTTCTCGATTTCATCAGGATTTCTTATCCCACACAAGCAAAGGTATTTTTGTCCAAGGCTTTTCAATAATTGGAGATGTGTGGGGAGTTTCACCCACCACTTAAATCAGAACAATTGCTATATTTTAAAAAGGTTATTCTAATGTTGAGCTTTCTCTTATTTTAATGTTTTATAATAAAGCCCCAGAAATAAAGGCTGCAATGGACTTGCAATAGAATTTACATTAGCATACTTGGTGAGTTTTTTGATCATTTTTGCATGCATTAGAATGAAATATTCTGTAAAAATTAAGCATTTTATGCAAATGAGTGCAACAAACCTACCTTTTGAATAATAATTCATTATCCCCCTCTAATATATGTAAGTGGCTTCCTCTTCTTTTTTAAATAAAAAAAGGAAATGCACTGTAGACATTAATTCAGCACAGCAGAAGTTTACAGAGAAGATCCACTGAAATTATAATAGAACACACTCCTCATTTGCATAAATCCCATAATCCCACCTGTCCAAACCCTCCAGCTATTAATAGGTGATATCAATGTCACTTGATGCTCATTTATAATATTGTTGCTGTAATATAATGCATATTTAGGGAAGATTTTAAGAATCATTGTAATTAACAAAGCACACCATTACCAGCAAGTGTTTATTTGTGTTATAGGAAAAAGATGTTGCATTTGGAAACAATTATAACTCCAGAAGTGTTGAATTATCCCCTTTGGAAGTGTTGCCTTCCTTAAGTGAGTGCAGTTGATTTCCACAGGCTGGTTGCATGTAAAAAAAAAAATGGTTTAAAGGGATAACATGTCTGTGTATCTGCAATGATAATGATCATTCCAGTGCCAGGCTGTGTCTGTAGGACTGGAATTTATTCCTCACCCCAGGGCTGGCTGTGGTTGAAAGCTTTATTTCTCCTTTCATTGTTCTTTGTAGGGAAACTCAGTTCCCATTCTGTGAGACGAGGATCTTTGGGAGCCTCAAATGCGTGTCCAGGGCAGAATGGCAGATTCATGGAATGTCCTGAGAGGGAAGGGAATGAAGGGATCCCCCAGTGCCACCCCTGTCCCTGCCCAGACCCCCCAGCAACCCCAGCCTGGGCATCCCTGGCAGCGCTGCCCAAAGGCTCCTGGAGCTCTGGCAGCCTCGGGGCCGTGCCCATTCCCTGGGGAGCCTGGGCAGTGCCAGCACCCTCTGGGGGAAGAGCCTTGCCCTGAGCTCAGCCTGAGCTGCCCTGGCACAAGTGTGAGTTACTGTCACAGACATCTTTCATGGAACATCCTTTCCTTAGGAGTTTTCCTCCTGAGAAGCTGAGAGGCCTCAGAAGCAAAATGTAACCAATGGTTATCTGCTGCTGTGGAATGCAACAGGTGCATCTGGGATTGGGCTCATGTTGATTGTTTCTAATTAATGGCCAATCACAGCCCAGCTGGCTCGGACAGAGAGTCCAAGCCACAAGCCTTTGTTATCATTCTTTCCTATTCTATTCTTAGCCAGCCTTCTGATGAAATCCTTTCTTCTATTCTTTTAGTATAGTTTTAATAATATATATGATAAAATAATAAATCAAACCTTCTGAAACATGGAGTCAGATCCTCACCTCTTCCCTAAACCTGAGACCCCTGTGAACACTACCACAACTTACCCAAGAGTGATTTACTCCACACCTTCTGGAATCCAAATGGCTTTTTTGGTGGAAATTACCCAAAAGGGTTGCTTTGTTCAGGTTGATTCTGAATTCCTTCCATGGTCATTCTCCAGTTTATTCCTGCATGAATAAGGCCTCACTAAAATGCCTCAAAATTGGGTAGAATCACTGAATGTTTTTTGCTGGAAGGGTCTTAAAACTCATCCCATCCCACCCCTGTCATGTCAGGGACACCTCCCACTGTCCCAGGCTGCTCCCAGCCCTGTCCAGCCTGGCCTTGGGCACTGCCAGGGATCCAGGGGCAGCCACAGCTGCTCTGGGCACCTGTGCCAGGGCCTGCCCACCCTCAGGGAAGAATTTCTTCCCAATATCCCAACTAAACCTGCTCTGTGTCAGTGTTATCTCAATGTCAGTGTGATGCCATTCCCTGTGTCCTGTCACTCCAGGCCCTTGTCCAAGGTCCCTCTCCAGCTCCCCTGGAGCCCCTTTAGGGACTGGAAGTTGCTGTGACATCTCTCCCTAAATCCCAAGCATTGTTATGAATGTTTAAGCTCAGATTTCCTTTCTTCTCCTTGCACCCAGAAGTATTTTCATCCCATTTAACAGATGATACCAGGACAGAGACCCTTCTTGTGCCACCAGCTGTCCCCTCTGCCAAGGGCTCTGTTGAGGCACCAGAAGCCCACCCAGGATTTCCCACCCAGGATTTCCCACCCAGGATTTTCTCAAAGTCCCTCCTTGCTGCTGAATTAACTCAGCTGCTGGCAGAGACGCTGTCGTAGGTCCCACCTTGGGGATCAGCCCCCACATCCCAGCTGAGGAGGGCTCAGAATTAAATTTAACAGAATTAAATCTATTCCAGCAACGGTAGAGCCATAGAAAAAGAGGAGGCAAAAACCTCATGTCTTTTATGTGAGTGGATTTATTCATCCAAATTTGAATTTTTAATGGAAAGCTCTTTAAAATTTCAGTTTTTCCAGCATTTCTACCTCTTTCTTTATAAAATTGGTTCTATCCTGCCTAGAGGGCAGAGTTGATTGAGGCAGACTTAGCTATAGATTTAGTAGTCTCCAGGCTCTGCTTAGGACAGACTTCAGTTTAGATTTTAACTAACTGACATGTCAAGAAAATACTGTGCTTTTCCTCTCCCTACCTCCTTTTCTCTTTTTCTTCTGAAATATTTCAACAACATTGAAAAATAATCTTCAGTGCTTTCCACAGGGAAGACAACAAAAAAAGCAACTTTTTTTTTTTTTTTTTTAGGTTGGAAAAACCTAACCAAATTTGATAGAGATGCATCTGTTCAGAGGCTCCAGGAGCAAAAGGAAAAAAAAAAAAAGACAAATGGAAGTAGCTCTCCCAGAGCTTGCCTGAGCACTACTGAGAACAGAAGAACAGAGACTTGTTGATCCTCAGGTTTTTTGCTTGCCTGAGGAAAAGAAATAATTAAAAACATTAAGTGAACAAAACACTCTGAAAAACAGGGCCAATCTCTTTAGCTGCAAACCCAGCTTGTCTTTCAAAGTCCTTCAGATGGCAGCTCCCAAGCTCAGGCCACAGCAGGGACCCTTTCGGCAGCGCCGTGTTTTTAACACCCCAATTATTTCGCATTCCCTGCTCCTCCTACCGAGGCCAGTTTTTGTGTGTCACCTTTATCTCAGGAAAAAGCAGTGCATGAAATGAGCCCAAGAGTTTGATGTGATCAAATCCATCTGGGTTTCTGCCCTCCCTGCTCGGCTGCTGCCTGGGGGATGTCACCCCATGTCACCTGTGCTTCAGCAGATCGAGGCCGCTTCTCCTCCTCGCCACCTCCTCCAGGAGCTTTCTCCTTGTGATGCCTTCATCTGAGCTCCCCCCTGGAAATCTGCCACCCCCAGAAGGGCTGGAGGGATAAATATCCCTGTGTAAGAGTGATCAGAGTGCAACAGCAGTGGAGAAGCCTCAGAGCTTTCCATGTTTCCAGTGAAGTGGCTGAGGAAGAAATTGCAGCTTCATGCCTGCCCTGCTGTCCTGCAGGCTCCCCCTCCTGACTACCAGGCAGGGCTTTGGGAAAAAAAAGGAAAATTAAATTTTAAAAAGGAAAAAAAAAAGAGTGAAAATAAGAGGAAGAAATAAATAAAGCAGCAAAACAGAGCATCCCCTGGAGAAGAGGTTTGGCAGGAGCCAGGCCCATGGGCTGCGAGGGGCAGGGGTTTTGCTCTCGCAGGTGTTCTGCTGCCCTGACACCTGAAGGCAGAGCTTTGGAGCTGCCTCCTCCTGCCCTGGCAGCTCTCCCACGCCTGGCTGCTGTGCCACTGCTCCTGCAGGCTCTCTGGGCAGACGTGGCACCTCCCCTGGCTGGGTGCAGATCCCAGGGGATGCTGTGAGTGCCTTCCTGTGCCCAGCTCCATCACCTGCAGGAAACACAGCTGCCTGCTCTGCATCTGCCACCCAGAGTGCCCCTCCAAGGGAGCCAGGTGTGTGCCCAGTGTCCCAAACCCCCAGGAGATGGTGGCACTGAGCCCCCACGAGCCCTGTGAGCTCCGTGGCTGTGCCCAGGCTCCTGGCACACACAGCTGCCTATAAATAAACACAGCAGCCTCAAAGTCAGCTCCCCTCAGCCTCTGGGTTTAAATATAGGCGTTGGCTCTGCTCCAGGAGGAGGTACAAGTGGTTTCAGACTCAAGCAAATTGTTATGAATCCCATTTGCAGTGTGAATATGCTTAGTGAATGTTTCTTTCGCTAATGAGACCAAAATAGCAATTAGCAGGAGTCTTAATGCTCCAAACCCTAAGGAATGGACAGATATGTGTTTTTATCCTCAGAGTTATTCACATCTGCCTTCAAATGCAGAGGCCAATATATCTGAACATGAGTGTCACACATCACACCTACAGCTGCACCTTGCTATGTCCCAGATTGAGATGTCCAGGGGAAAAATATCAGCTTTGAATTCCAGCAGATCCAAGTCCTCATTGCTGGTAAATCCCAGCACCCTTTTTTCTCTCCTGGTTTGTTGGTTTTTTGTCTTGAAGATGTTACAGAAGCAGAGCTTTTTCTCCCCCTTTCTTTGCTTGCTGCATTCAGGTTTTACTATCAGGGTTTTCTTTTCTACTTTTTTTTTTTTAATCCTTTCTTTTTTTTTTTATCCTTTTCCCTACAGCCAACAGAGTGGTAGGTGAATACAAAATTAGCCAATTCAGACAGAGGCCAAACATCCCAGGAGAGCAGGAGTGCGAGAGAGAGAGAGAGAAATGATCAGCACTTGCCAAATAGTCTCTCAACTCCACCGTGTATTTTTCCCTTTCTCTGAAAACCACATGAAACAAATGGGATTTATGGGGAATTCAAATTCCCAGTATTTTCAGGGACTGGCCACCAGTGACCCTGGTGCCAGCAGCATTCCCCTGCTCTGCCCATGACTGCCACAGCACAGAGCATTCTCCTCCCAGCTCTCTGGCTTTCCTGCTGGAACACCTGCAGCAAAAAGGGCATTTTTCACCTTTTCCATATGAACTAACAAGGCTGACCAAACCCCTCTGGGATCAAGCCATGCATGCAAATACCCCTCCTGCTAATTCTGCTAATTCAAGCTGTGTCTACATTGCTTGTCATGTTCAGGGGGGTGTTTTGGCCTGAATTCCATCTGGGATGAGGAGTCCAGGTCACTGCTGGGCTGTGGCCCTGGGCAATGCCAGGCTGTGTGGGCAGGGAGGCAGGGCTGCTCTCTGATGCTCCCTGCTCTCTCTCGAAGCCTCTCTCCCTGCTCTCTCAATGCAGCTGCTGCAGAGCATTGATGGAAATCATGGCTTTGGAGAGAGGCTTTGTCCTCGCCCAGAGCTGGGGCACATCCTGGGGCTTTTGTGAATTACACAGTGAAGCCCACCCATGCAAAATTTGGAAGGCAGCTGTGGTGAGGCTGCTCTGCAGCTCAGGTGAGCTTCTCAGGGCCACCTCTGAGGAGCCAGGGAATCACAGCGTGGTTTGGGCTGGAAGGAAGCTTAAAATTCAAAACTCATCCCATTCCAAACCCTGCTATGGGCAGGGACAATTTCCACTGGACCAGGTTGCTCACAGCTCCATCCAGCCTGGCCTTGAGCACCCTCCTAGCTTATTAATACTTACTTAGTCCTTCAGATTCACTGTGAGTCTCAGTTGTCACCTAAAATATAATTTTAGGCATTTTGCCTAAATATAATATAATAAATATAAATATAATAAATATAAATATAATTTTAGGCATTTTGCTTGCCCATTCCAAGTTTTGGGAGATCCTGACAATGATTATTCTCAATAAAGGGGTTGGTGAGCTGGGAAACCCCAGGCTTGCTCTGGAACATCTTTTCCTGTATGACATCCTGTGAGTAAGGGGATGCTGGAGGTTGGGATTTTTCCTCTTTTTTTTTTTTTGTCTTTTCTTTCTCTCAGGGAGTTTTGTCCCATTTGTAGTGTAAGAGATGGGATATTTCAGAGACAAAGGATGTGGCTGGGAGGAGGAGGAGGAGGAGGAGGAGGAGGAAGGTGCAGCTGGCTGCACTCTCTTAGCTGGGGGCTTTCTCTTGGGGAGAGAAGAGGTATGGTGAGGTTTTGGCTGGGGGGAGGCACTGGGCTCAGCTCCTCACTCTCTCTGGCTCTTGGGATCACGGGGGAAAGGTTGAGTTGCTGCTGCTGTGGGGAGAATTCACTGTTACCACAGTCCTGCCCTTTACTGCTTCTTCCTTGCCATGAGTGAGCCTTTGCTCCTAAGAGCAGCTGCTGAACTGTTATTCCTTTTCCCACATCTTTGCCTGACAGCCCTGTAATTTCAAAGTCCTAATAATTTGAAGGGAAGGCAGTCACATTTCCCATCCCGAGGGAAGTTCCTGCCTTCCTTGGTGGACGCCTGTCCTTCAAACCAAAACAGGGGAGCAAGGAACTTTAACCAGGAGGAGAATCTTCAGAAGCTTCTGCAGGATCTACACTGAGCTTTTGCAATGAATGAACCCCTTGAATACCCACATTCAGTGCCAGGGTATCCAGTGCACTGAGTCCCCTCCAAGTCAATACTGCTATTGAACAGCACCAGAAAAGGCTCCTCAGGTGTGCAGAGCTGGGACTTTGGTGTGAGAACAGGAAATAAATCCTTCCTAGGCAGATCTCTGCAGCAGCATGTGTGGAATAACAATCCTGGCAGCTGCAGGAGTGTGTAGGTGCAAGGGTACAGGATATCCCTGGCTCCCAGAAATCCCTGGAACCCCTGGGATGGGGCTTTAGCTGCACTGGTTCCCAGTTATTACCTTGTGCAGACTCCTTTGGCCTTGCCACCGTCCCTGACTCTTCCAATCACCTCTTCCCCCGTGTTTCTCCTCTCTCCTTCCAACAGTTCCTCACCCAGCTTTATCTCCCAAGAATGGCTGATTTCCAAAGTGCCAGCAAGTGCCTGAGAATTGTGTAATTGCAATATAATTAATGAATTAAAAGAATGAGATGTTGTAAGTGCTTTTGATATGCCAGTCCCTATAATTATCTGCAGGAAAACGTGTTCATTAACAATCTCAGAGTGTGAGGCTGTGCCTCCTGTATGGCAGAGCTTCTGTCTCTGGTGAAACTGGAGGTGGCAGCAGGGAAAGGGCTTCTGGAAACCTCTTGAAAGCTTTGCTTTCCACCTTGCTTTAGAACAAGTTGGAAGAGGAACGAGAGTCTGAAGAACATCTGACATTTCCCAGCAGATGTGAAGGCAGCAGGATTTGCTAATCAGGGTCCCAGGACCTGTGTCCAATCCCTGGGTCACAGGACCTGTCGCTGTCACATTTTCTGAAAAATCCCTTCACCAGGATTTCTTCTCCTGGGAAGATGAGAAGCCTCAGAAAAGAATGTAAACAATAATTATCTGATTGCTTTGGAATGTGGTCTGGAGATAGTTTACCAACAGGTGCATCTTCAATTGGTTCCATGGGAATTGTTTTAACTTCATGACCAATCACCATCAGCTGTGTCAGACTCTCTGAGTCAGTCAGTTTTTATTATTCATTCTCCTTAAGCCTTCTGTCTGTATCCTTCTCTTTCTTTACTATAGTTTTGGTATAGCATTAAAATATAATATAATATAATATAATATAATATAATATAATATAATATAATATAATATAATATAATATAATATAATATAATATAATATAATATAATATAATATAATATAATATGATATATTATAAGATATGATATAATATGATATATAATATAATATAATATAATATAATATAATATAATATAATATAATATAATATAATATAATATAATATAATATAATATAATATAATATAATATAATATAATATAATATTTCAGCCTTCTGAGAACATGGAGTCAGAGTCTCATCTCTTCCCTCATCCTGGGGACCCTCACCAACACCACGGGAGATGTGCCCAAATCCCAGGTCACAGGAGCTGTGTCCAAAGCCTGGCCCCGCTGTGAGCTCCCTGCAATTCCAGCTGCACATCCCAACCTCCAAAAAATCAAAAAGTTTGATTTTCCAAGCCTGAGAGCCCAAGGAGGCTGTTCCTGTCCTGTGTGTGAAGGATTAATCAGTCACCTGGTATTATAGAAGGTAGAACATTTCAGTGGGATGGGGAGAAAAAGGTTTCCTTATCTTGCAAACTTTTTTTTTTTACCTTCTCTTGTCTCATCTGCAGACAGAATGAGAAGCCAGAATTGTGAAAATGTTCACAAAACTAAGCTCTGGAAAATATAATTTAAATAATTTTGAAATATCATGCTTTGATTTGGGCATTTTCTAAAAAACTACTTCAGTTTGTAACAGACAAGTAATTTTAAAGGGGAAATCTGAAAGGTTTTGTTTCAAAGTGAGAAAATGGAAATTTTGGCAATCTTGAAAGGAATAATATTTCTGCTTCATGTAAAAAAAGTCACGAAAACTGTCTCTTTACTGCAAATATTTTCATTTTTTGACAGTTTGCTATTTTTCAACCAAAAAGTGTTATTAGAAACATCTGAAAATAAACACAGAAGGAAAGAACTTTTCTATGGTAGGGAAGACAGGTACATTTCTATGAAATGAAATGAGTTTCTTGATGTCTGCTGTGTGCTGCTCTCAGAATAAATCACAAGCAGAGAAAACATGGTTTGTTGGGGATTTTTTTTGTTGGGTTTTCTTCCCACCATATCAGGAGGTCAGGTCATATGACTGCTTGCAATATTTTGGCACTAGCTAAATTCAGCAAATACATCCTGAATATAAAATACTTATTAATACAGAATGGGCAGAGAGGCCAGCCTGGCACTGGGCTGCTTTACCCCTGGGATGAATCAGCTCCGTGGTGCCAGCCCAGCCATTGCCCCTCTGTGCTCTGAAATTGTATTTGCAGCCCTGGTGTCCATCTGCCAGCACAGAGCTGAGTGTGGGGACCCTCCCAGAGGAGCCATCTAGCCACCCTGTCCCTGTCCCCAGTCCCTGTCCCCAGTCTCTATCCCTGCCCCAGTCCCTGTCCCTGTCCCCAGTCCCTGTCCCCAGTCTCTATCCCTGCCCCAGTCCCTGTCCCTGTCCCCAGTCCCCAGTCCCTGTCCCAGTCCCAGTCCCTGCCCCAGTCCCTGTTCCTGTCCCCATCCCTGTCCCCAGTCCCTGTCCCCAGTCTTTGTTCCTGTCCCCGTTCCTGTCCCTGTCCCTGCCCCAGTCCTGGTCTCTGTCCCAGTCCCCGTTCCTGTCCCAGTCCCAGTCCCTGCCCCAGTCCCTGTTCCCTGTCCCCAGTCCCCAGTCCCTGTTCCCTGTCCCCAGTCCATGTCTTGTCCCTGTCCCTGTTCCTGTCCCTGTCCCCAGTCCCTGTTCCTGTCCCTGTTCCCAGTCCCTGTTCCCTGTCCCCAGTCCCAGTCCCTGTCCCGTGTCCCTGTCCCCAGTCCCAGTCCCTGTCCCGTGTCCCTGTCCCTGTTCCCTGTCCCTGTCCCAGTCCCTGTCCCGTGTCCCTGTCCCCAGTCCCAGTCCCTGTTCCCTGTCCTGTGTCCCTGTCCCCAGCCCCAGTCCCTGTTCCCCGTCCCGTGTCCCTGTTCCCTGTCCCCATTCCCTCTCCCTGTCCTTGTCCCTGTTCCCAGTTCCTGTTCCCTGTCCCCAGTCCCTGTCCCGCGTCCCTGTCCCAGTCCCTGTTCCCTGTCCTGTGTCCCTGTCCCGTGTCCCTGTCCCAGTCCCTGTTCCCTGTCCCCAGTCCCTGTCCCGTGTCCCTGTCCCTGTCCCTGTTCCCTGTCCCCACTCCCTGTTCCCTGTCCCCAGTCCCTCTCCCTGTCCCTGCCCCTGTTCCCAGTCCCTGTTCCCTGTCCCCAGTCCCTCTCCCTGTTCCCTGTCCCTGTCCCATGTCCCTGTCCCCAGTCCCTGTTCCCTGTCCCCAGTCCCTGTCCTGTCCCTGTCCCCGTTCCCTGTCCCATGTCCCGTGTCCCTGTCCCTGTTCCCAGTCCCTGTTCCCTGTCCCGTGTCCCTGTCCCTGTTCCCAGTCCCTGTTCCCTGTCCCCAGTCCCTGTCCTGTCCCTGTCCCCGTTCCCTGTCCCATGTCCCTGTCCCTGTTCCCTGTCCCGTGTCCCTGTTCCCAGTCCCTCTCCCTGTCCTTGTCCCTGTCCCGTGTCCCTGTCCCCAGTCCCAGTCCCTGTTCCCTGTCCCCAGTCCCTCTCCCTGTCCCTGTCCCTGTTCCCTGTCCCAGTCCCAGTCCCTGTCCCGTGTCCCTGTCCCATGTCCCTGTCCCTGTTCCCAGTCCCCGTTCCTGTCCCGTGTCCCTGTCCCCAGTCCCTGTCCCGTGTCCCTGTCCCAGTCCCAGTCCCCGTTCCTGTCCCTGTCCCCAGTCCCTGTCCTTGTCCCAGTGCCACCACCACAGCAGGCTGGGAGGGAGCTGAGCTCAGCCTGGCTGCAGCAGAAGGCAGCACCCAGTGGGGACCCTGAGCTGCACAGGGGCTCTCCCTGAAATCTTCTGCCAGCCTGTGAATCTGCAGGGTGCTGAGCCATGTCCTGGAAAGGCAGGACATCATCTGAGCATTTCAGCACATAGCACATAAGAGCAGCCTTTTGATTTCTCTTTTTTAAAAATTTTTTTTCATTTTGTTTTGTCTTTTGTTTTTCCCCTCTCCTATGATGACTCTGAGTATTATGTCCCTGGTAATACCTGCAAGAAGAGCAGCTTCTGGCAAGGGAAAAGCTGGAGGATAATCCAGAAGAATTTAAGGGCAGACAAGGTTAAAACATAAAATATCTGCTGCATCTAGTAGCACTTCTGCTTCAAGATCAGCAAGAAAATGTTGGCCATGGGCAGCACACAGAAATCATGGAAGGTTTGGTTGGATGGGACCTTAAAGATCAGCCAGTCCCAATCCCCTGCCACGGGCAGGAACACCTTCCACTAGAACACTTTGGGCATCAAAATCTATTCCTTCTTCTGCTACAGCTTCAAAGCACAGCCTTGAAGAAGAATTTTAACCAAACCAGGACTTGGTTTCCTTATCTGAAGAATATAAATTAGAACACTGTGCTTCCTGACACAATTCTCAGCAAGTACAATTCATTAACTTTTCTGAAGTGCTTTTAAATCTCCTGTTTCAGGCACTACACAGGTATTCAAAACAGAGTTCACAGAGCTAGCTGAAACCACTTAAAATGAAATTAAAATGCCATAGTTCCAGATTAGGATAATTCACACTCAGAAAAGTTCTGATGACAAGTTTATGAATTTTTCTGTGTTTGTGGGGGCTGCAGGAGTCTTAGGAGATATAAAAAAGAAATTTCTTTGACAATCAATCTGAGATTGAAAATTCCACAGCACTTTTGGAATTTAAAATTTCAGCTTGATGTTCCAAAGCTGAGAAAGGATGGAGGAAGAGGTGGAAAACTGGAGAAAAAAAGGAAGTGAGTCATATACAACCTCTTTCCCTGTCCTGATCTCCAGGAAAGTTGCTGATATTGAAATTGAGACCCAAAAAATTTCAGAGGCAAGACCTCCCCAGGCAAAAGAGATGAAGAGCTGCTTCTGCCCAGGGATCCAGCTGGGAATGACCTGTTCTCCATCCCTGAAGGTGCCAGGGAAGACATCTCAGCCAGAAGTGATCTGAGAGCCCTCTGGTTAATAGTGAAGGCATAGACAAGCTGTCCTTTTAAAATGTGAACACGACTGCCTGGCACTGTCTGTTCTCCCTGTGTTCAATAATGTAAATAAAGAATTTAAGGAGCCCATTACTTTCATCTGCAGTTCTGAGAGAATTGCTCACACTCTCCCTTGGCAGTTCTGTTTGTGCATAATAACAATGCTAATAAAAACCCTCAGGAGAACAGCAACCCTAACCAAAAAAAAGATAATAATAGTAAGAGCAGTAAAAAAATAAAGTTTTGCCTTTATAGATGTTTCCTTCATTTGAAATAATAATAAAAAGAACAACTTGTGATGACTTTGCTGGCATCAAATTCTTATTTGGACACTTGGTACTTTAATGAGGGGCAGGATTTGCCTTTTCAGAGACAGGGATGCAGGGATCAGTCTCCAGCACTGACAACAGCCAGGCCAGGCTGTTGTGGTTTTTTTTTTCCTTTCTTTCACACTAATTTCAATCTGCCTTTCAAATTCTGGGAGGTTTTTTTTATTATTTTTATTTTTCCCTTTCACTCTTTGGATTCTCTTCTCACTTTTCCTGCTGGTTCCTTTGTCACCTCATCCAGCTTCCACCCGCTGGTCACAACTCTTTGATTTTGGCCTTGAGCTGGTCACTTGAAATGGAAATGTGCTTCCCCACTGAGCACTCCTCCTCCCAAATAACCTGTGAAGGGCTGAGCCTGATGCTCCTGAGCTCCCTGGGATACAATCCTGAAGCATCAGGTGATCTTAGTCAGATGATGCCTCCTTATTTCTCATCCAGCCTGAGTAGGACAAACCCAGGCTTTGCTAAACCTTGGTTTAAGTTGAAACCTTCTCTCAAGTTAAGTTTCTTTGTTAAAGTGTTGTTTTGGAAACAGAAACCTACTGTGGGAAAATTGGGAGAATTTAACCATGTCAAACCAGCTCTTTCAGTGTTTTCACTGTCACATTTATGTTAGAGTTTTTGAAAATTTTAATTGCATTATTATTATAATATAAATATTAACACTGTACATACTTCTTTTGTTGTTGTTGTTGTTGATCTTCTTCTTCTTCCTTCTCCTTCTCTGTCTCCTTCTACCATTTTGCTGACTGAAGAATAGAAACAAAGCTTTTTATGAAAATAATCCATCCATCCAACCTCAGATATGTTATTTATGTTTGTGGGGGCTTTTCTTTGGGTTTTTTTCTGCCTTAGCTCCACAGAGAATTTTCAAACACTTCCTATTTTCATGCAATTTGGCTCTGTGTTGATCTTCAAAATGTAGATGTTCTTGGCAAAGCTGAGGTGTCCCAATGCACCACCAGTGACCTGAAACATTTTCTTTCCTCCCTGAGAGGACAAAGTCTCTGCTCCCCCAAATGGTATTCCCTCAGCTCAACACCATTTTCTTGAATGTATCCAGTAAACTTTACTTTTCCACTGCTGAAACAGCACATTTTTAAAGGAGTTGTTTCAAGGTCAAGTTTGTCCTGTTCCATTTTTCCTGTGTAAATTGGAGCAGACTCATTGCTCCTCCTCCCTGTTTCCCCACCTCACCACCTTGGGCCCTCTTCCCTGGGCCAACCTTCTTTTCCAGGGAAGGAGCTTACAAATATTTGGTTGCATTTTGGTGGGTCAGTCTTTGATTGAATCCAACAAGCTGGAGAACAACAAGCAAGCTCTGTGGCTGGAGCAGACAGTGGGGCAGGAGAGGGCTGCTCCATCCCCAAACTGGGGCTCCCCATCCCCTACCCACTCTGCATAACCTCCAGCAGGATTGTTGCAGGTTTAAAAGAACAGGTTTAGTTTACAATCAGAACAAACCCTCTTCTCCCCCATTGTTCCATTAAAAAAAAAAAGATAATTCTTTCGACACAAAAGCGTGCCTGAGTAATGTTTCAATTTCCATCCCATTTCCAGCAGAAGAAAATACGAACACGGAGTTTTGGTTTTCATTTTGTTAAAGTGGGATTTTTTTTTTCCTTTGGCTGTGGTAGAAATGTTCATTTTGATGATATTGTTGAAGTCACACTCTTTAAACACATGGCTTATGTTGAAACAATGAACAAATATTATTTGATGTTTTCTGCTATGTTCGCTTCTCATCATAATGGCTCGACAGTGTTGGAATTGAAGATGTTAATAAAAATCAAACATCATGATGCTTCTCGATAATATTTTGACAATTTTGATCTGGGGGTAATTTTGCGTTTGAATTTTGATGTATAACAAAAACAAGTGTTAAGATTTCAGGAAATCAGCTCTGCCTGCTCTACTCCAAGGGATGGAGTATTTCCCAGTGATGATGTTTGGACAGTGACTGTGAGAGGAAACCCTTCTTCAACTGATTAAGCAAAAGAGGACTTTTTTTCTATAATTAAAGAGGGTTGGCAGTTTAAATTTGTGATGATGAAGAACTAGAGATTAACATAAATAAAACCACTTTAGAAATCCAATAAAATTTTATTTAGCAAAAAGAAGAGATTTAAGGGGGAGGGAAACCAGATTTTTATTCCAACCAGTTCTTTCTATGTTTAAATTGGAAAGAATAGCAGGGGAAGAGCCCCACATCCATCACTCAGCATTCCTAAAAACACTGATTTAAGAAAACAACTCTGTCTTGTTTCTTAAATTAAGGTATTAGAACCTGTCTCTCTGCTCATCTCTTCTTCTCCAGGCCAGGATTAAGTTTTGATTTGTAATAAAATTTGACACAAATCTGACGTTATTTTGACCAGGCGTTCTATGCAGGAGATTAAAATGAGCAGATGAAAATGGCGCTGACATCCCCGGCCTCGTCTCCTTCCTGCTGTTTCTCTGGCTGCTCCCCTCTGTCTCCAGCATCCCTGGGACCTCTGTGCTTGTCACTGCTTTCTGGCCAGGTTCCTTGAGTGTCCTTGGTCCCTTCCCTTTGCCTGAGCCCCTCTGGGCACCGCAAGGAGAAGGATTTTCACCCACTCCCTCCCAATGCTCTGTCCCCACATCACAGCAGCACCACGCAGGTGCCATCCCTGTCCCTTCCATCGCCTCACAAATGGAATTCATCACCATCATATGAATAAATCCCCACGAGAATAAAAGTTCTAGGAGGTAATTGAATCACACAAGAGTGATGGGGCTTGCTTTTTTTTTTTTCCCCTTCCCTTGACTCATTCCCAGCCGAGGTTCAATCTGCATTCATTACTCCCACCTCCCTCTATCTGAGAGCAGCAGAGGAACTGGGGGAAGGAGGACTCTTCGTCTCCTGATTAAATCTTCCAAACATGATGGCCTATCAAGCTCAGTAATTTGGGAGCCAGGAAACACGAGATTTTAATTCAACCCAGATAAAAAAGGCATGACCCCGTGGAACCAGCTGAGAAGAACACAGCAATGGAATTGTGTCAAGCTTATGGTGCCTTAAAATTTTCTTTTCAAAGAACAGTTTGATTAAAAAGTGTTTAAAAATGTTTTCGAACCTAGAGGCACTTAGAGTGTTGAAACAATTTGCAATCAAAAGGAAAATCTTTTGATTTGACATTTTTGCCCTCTTATTTGATTTTATTTCACATTAAGGAAAATATGAGGGGGAAAAAAACCCCTAAAATTGAATTAAAATAACAGCAACATTCCACACATACATGTCACTTGATTAAACATTTAGATTGCAGTGTTCTGACATTCTCAAAATGAAGCATTTTTTGACATTATGAAATGGAATTTTTCAATAAGCTTGTTTTGATCTTTCTAGATCAAAAATATCCCAGAATCCTCTCTCAAAACAGCATTTCGGGAATTCGCTCCTCGGGCAGAATTTTGGGAATGAGCTGGGTAGAACTGAGGGAATGAGCTGGGTAGAACTGAGGGAATGAGCTGGGCAGAACTGAGGGAATGAGCTGGGCAGGACTGAGGGAATGAGCTGGGCAGGATTGAGGGAATGAGCTGGGCAGGATTGAGGGAATGAGCTGGGCAGATTTGAAGGAATGAGCTGGGTAGAACTGAGGGAATGAGCTGGGTAGAACTGAGGGAACGAGCTGGGCAGGATTGAGGGAATGAGCTGGGCAGATTTGAAGGAATGAGCTGTGTTCTGTGCAGAGCTCCGGGGCAGGATGCAGAGATGCATCCCATCCCATCCCATCCCATCCCATCCCATCCCATCCCATCCCGTCCCGTCCCGTCCCGTCCCGTCCCATCCTATCCCATCCCATCCCATCCCACCCCATCCTATCCCATCCCATCCATCCCATCCCATCCCACCCCATCCCACCCTATCCTATCCCACCCCATCCCATCCCATCCCCGCGGCTCTGCGGTGGCACCCGGGGATGTCACACAGGGACACGGCCGGGACACGCCGCTGTCCCCGCCGAGCCGAGCCAGCCCTGGCACGGCACGGGGGGCTCTGATGCGCTCCGCTGGGAGCTCACCTGTGACCCGAGCGCTGCCGGAGCCACACGAGCCCTCCAGCAGCTGCCGGAGAGCGCCGGGCTCGGCAGAGCTTTTCCCCACTAGAGGGAAGTGCATTCCCACGCTCAGGGGTGAGCACACGCCGTGGCTCTGTGTCCCCGAGCCGGGAGTGCTGCTGGAACCCTCGGCTGCCCGTCCCAGCATCCCTGAAGGGGAGCAGGAATTCCTCAGTGCCTGTGTGCACACCTCAGTCCCTTGCTGTGGTTTCCACACCAGCCCTGCTGTTGGCAGGTGTTTGTCCAGCCCTGGCACAGCTGCCCAGGTGGAGTCACCATCCCTGAGGGATTTAAAAGATCTGTGGATGTGTTGGGGATGTGGTTCTGATAGTATAGGGATAAAATGTTTCTAAAATCATGGGATATTCAGGGGAGTTGGGAAGAAAGGTTGGTCCTGGTAGGTCCTGAGAAGATGTTGAGATTTACTGGATCGTGCAAAACTGCACCTGTATAATCATTGAATGACTATGATAACTGATTGTTATATAATAAATCATATGATTGTTATATGATACATCATATGATTGTTATATGATAAATCATATGATTGTTGTATGACAAATCATATGATTGTTAAATGTAATGATTGTTTGGTAATTGGCTATGATTGTTTTTAATTGTAACAGGAATCGTGAGAAATGATGTTTGGGGGGTTTCATGGAGATTTAAAATCCATGCTTGGATGTATATCAATGTATACAATAGAAGAATGTAAGTTTAATAATTAATAGGTAGTTATATAATGATGAGGGTATAAAACTGTGTTCATCCCAAACCCATGGTGGAGTCAAATTTGGGTCTGTACCCCTGACACCCAGAGCTCTTCAATAAAAGCACCTGCATGTAATCATTCTGTGATTATGTGTTTCTGAACAAAACAGTTCTTCCAAGCAACTCGTGATAGTACAAGGGAAATGGCCTAAAGTTACACTATGAGAGATTCAGGTTGAATATTGGCAAAAATTTCTTCACTGAAGGAGTGGTTAAGCATTGGAAGGGGTGGAATCACCATCCCTAGAATGGTTCAGAAAATGAGCAGATGTGGCACTTCATGGTAAGGTTTAGTGGGCAGGGTGGTATTAGGTGGAAGACTGAACTTGAGGACCTTGGAGGTCTTTGCTAACATTTATGATCTTGTGATTCTGTGGTTTAGTCACTGACCTGGCAGTGCTGGGTGAACGGTTGGACTCAAAGATATGGAAGGTCTTTTGCAACCTAAAAGGTTCAATGGTTCTGTGTCCCCTTAGTGGTTGAAAACATGGGCCAAGCTCGAACTCTGCAGGGAAAGAAAGGGCTGAGCTGCTTGCTGACTCAAAGGACATCTATAAAGCTGTGCTTGAGCTGCTGGAGGTGCACTGAGGATCAGCCCTGAGCCATTTCAGTGCTGTCTGCACTTGGAAAACTACTCAGTGCACAGCTGTGATCCACACAGATGGGCTGGAACCCACACATCCCAGGCAGTGCAGCAAAATGCAGGCAGTGACAGCGTGGGGATGGGAGCAATCCACCCCAGGCTGCATGGAATGATGGATATGTGACCAAATCAACGCTGGGCTGGCTGTTTGTTCAGCCAGAAATGCTTACAGATCTTTTCCTGAGCAGACTGGCTGTTGAAACAAAGCTTCTGTGTGTTAATGCAGATGTAAGAAAAGATGTGTCTCCATGAACACACAGGAGGGGCAAACCCACCTGTGAGATGCAGAAACACAAACCTGTGGATACAAACTACAGAATTACCTGGCTAAACTGGGAATGCTGACATGTGAGTACCCACAGAAACCCAGGCAGCACTGCTGGATCCTCTGTGGATGTGCGGTGTGGATGCACAGGCTGTTGTCTGCAGCAGTGCACAGCCTCCCTCCCTCCACACAGATGAGCTCCGGGTGGGAGCAGCCCTTGGAAAATGAGCACAGCCAGTCAAATGTACCTTCATGAATTCCAGCCTGACACTTTGGTCTGAAGGAGCAATGAGCAAAGAGGGAGAGAGAGAACACTGGAGAGGAGAGGATGAGGAATCATGGTGAAGAAACCTTCAAGTGGTGTGAGGAACCATGTTCCACCAGGATGCTCATCAGCAAGTGGACATGAGCGTCTCTTCCGGTGGCTCTGGAGCTGGGGGACGTGGGGAAGTGTGTCCCTCACCCCTTGAGAGGGGAAATCACTCTGTCTTTGCTCCCAAGGGTCTGTGTCCCCACAGGACTTCATTTCCTGAGAAGGTCAGTGGTGCTCATGGATATATTGCACAGAGAATGAGTCCAGCTGTCTCAAGCGTGGGGTAGAACACCTTGCTCCTCAGCTTTCAGATTAAAACAAACTGTTGGTCAGGAGTGGAC
This sequence comes from Molothrus aeneus, assembly GCF_037042795.1. Classification (NCBI taxonomy): domain Eukaryota; kingdom Metazoa; phylum Chordata; class Aves; order Passeriformes; family Icteridae; genus Molothrus; species Molothrus aeneus. The sequence continues at coordinate 4,723,574 of NC_089664.1, read as the reverse complement.
ATCAAAATTAACCCATTGGTTCCTCCTACTCTTCCCAAGACTACAAACTTTTGTGGGTTTTAACACTTGAGCTGTTTTGCCTTCTTTTTCCTGCTCCCTGTAGGACTGTCATCGTTCCTGGGGGAAAAACATTTCTACTTCTGTTTTGGCATTTTGCTGCAGAACTTGATAAAATGTATAATTTTCCCCTGGTCCACTCCAATCTCAAGAGCAAAGTCTTCAGCCAATTTAAATTTGTGATGCCCTGTGGAAGGCAATAGAGATTTAATGGAGCTACTTTTTGTTAAAGCATCTGGCCCCAAATTCTCCAGGGAAGCAGAGTATCATGTAGCAGATCAAAGGGCCAGGTTGATGTGTGCTGCAAACAGGGAATGGGCAAATTTGTTAAGATGGAAAATGATTTTGCCACCTGCTTTCTCACCTTGAGCATGGCCTAAAACAAGGTCATGCAAGAGTTCCTAAATGGAGTTGTATTACAATAATTAACAAGAATATTATTAATCTAGTAGTAGTTTTTGTTTTACAGTTTCAGGCTTGTTCTTTACTTGTTTCATTCTTTTACTGCTGAAAGAAAGAAGCAGCAGGCTATTATGAGATGAGACAGTCTGATGTCATATTTTAAATGTAGTTGACAGCTAGAAATATGGAAAACCCATAAAGGAAGCCTGTCTGGCTATAGTGAAATTTCCAGGGTAATTTTTCCCTGATCTGGATGCAATGCTGAAAACTCAGCTCAGATTTAGGCTGTTCATCCAACAAGAACATCTTGAGTTTTAGTCTTGTCTCAGATACCAAGTTGTCTCTCTCTGCTCTATCCCTGATGTGGGATTGCTGCACAAATCCAGAAGTGGAAGAGGTTTTTATCATTATGTTGATCCCACAAAAAAGGAGCAGACACCATTTGGGACATAAGGAGTGGTGCTGCTTTGTGGCCTGGAATTTTTCAATTCAGGAACTGGTACTAAAAGATAATTGAGTGTTTTCTTTGGGTACATGTTTCAAATATAAAAAGAAAAGTGTTCAACTCTACACACAGGCAACAAAACCTAGGCATGAGTTAAAATGTCAAAATGAGTTTTAAAAGATCAAAAGTAAAACAGAGAATTCATCCTGTGGTATTTAAAGTGACTCATGGACACTGAGCAGCAGGTCTGGAGTAAAAGAGATCCCACCTTGATGTCACCAAGTGTTCTGTAATTTTGTGGTCCAAACCCCCCTTTAGACACTTGAAACGTGGCTCATCTCCTCCATCAGATCAGCAGAACAGTTCATGTTGGCCCTGGGGGGGATTTTGTTCTCATCAAGTTTCTTCTTCCCCATTTTCTGTCTTGTTGTGGGAGCAGTTGCCAGGTCTCCACTCTCATGCTGTGACTGGAAGCCCTGAGGAGCAGCCTGAGGAAGATCCACTTTATTTCCTTTGCTGATATGCCCTGTCCAGCTGCTCTCCTTGTCCTGCTGGGCAGCACAGCCAGAATTGCTGCTGCCTCCTCCATCAGGCAGATTCCCTGATGCTGAATTTGGGGAAACACACCTTTACAAAGGAATGTGTGCTGGACCTGCACTGGGGTATGTGGGCTGGTATATAAATGTACACAGTCATCTGCCTGCTCCTCAAAAGTCTACATTCCAAGGTTGCCTATGGAAAAAAAGTGTATAAAGCTGTTCCACAGGACAGAAAATGTATTTATTTTATTGTTCTGACAAGCTCTGTATTGAAGATAAGAGGATAAGTAACAGAAATGGCAGAATTAAGTCCTGTGCAGGGTTTACAGGCCACCAGCTAAGGCTGTGGCAGAGCACAAGGTATTCTTTCCAAAAGCACAGGGAAGCCACCTTTTCATTAGCTTTGGGGGGTAAAGTTCTGAGGCTGCTGCTCCTGGTCAGAGGATTGATCCTGGTTGGCTTCCACCCAGTGAAAACCTTTTATTATGTCTGTGCTATTACCAGAAACAAAATCAGTAAAAAGCATTTTAGGATGTATTTTTTTTTTCTGATCTGAGTGTCTTGGGGTTTAATTCTAAACTGTTGTGTGATCCTTGGCATGGTCAAGCCAGCTTTACAAAAGATTTCATGTGGTAAAGAAAATAATGTCTTTGGTGGTTCACAGGAAGGCTTGCAGAATCGAAAAATCATTTGGATCATTTGTTTCCCTGTTTATTTAACTTCCACATGTGTTTTTAAAAATTCTACCAACCATCCAACCATCCCTGTGAGTCTTATTCCATCTCCCTAATGTGGAAAATAGTCTGAAGGGCAAAAAGGGCACGATGTGGTCCAGGCTCAACTACAACGTGAAGTTTGCAAGCTGGGATCAAGCTGGCACAAAGGCTGTGCTTGGGTGAGGACTCAGCTGCTCTAGTGCGGTACCTGAGGCTCTCTTGAACTTCTAGTCCATAATTGTTTGCCAAAATGGATGGACAACATCAGCAGAACAGGATTTCTTCCAAATGTTTGTCATTTTTTTCTTCCCTTATCCTTCAGAAATGCTGTCAGAATTAGCTTTGTTGCTTGTATTTCAGAACATCTGCATCTGATTCCAGGAGAATTCAGAATGATTGGAAAACATTGAAATGAAGAATGAAATGTTATTTTAATGAAAAAAGAAGACTCTTGAGTAGAAGTTAGAGTCTTATTTTATTTTATTTTGTTACTAATCTGAACCAAGATTCTTCCAGCCTTAGATCTCAACCAACATCTTTATCCTAACCAGGAAACCTGTCCCAGTAGATCCCCACTTGAGCAATGCTTCTTCCCTAAAATCTGCCTGAAGTGGAGGAAAAGTGATTGCATCTGTTTGGGTTTCTTTTTTCCCCAGTCCTTTTTGTTTTGTTCTTTTTGTTTACACAAGCTAATGACAAATTAAAGGGATAAATCAAAGGCCTTGCTGGAACAGCTGTAAACTCCAAGCAGAAAGTCATTGAAAGCCTCCAAGAGCTGGCTGTGCCATGCTGGAGGAGTTAATGATGAAGAACCAAATCCTCAGTTGGAGCAGCCTGGCAGAGTTGGTTGAAATCTGTGAGTTCCACTGATTTACAGCAGCTCAGAATGCGGCCTGAAGTGTCTCACTGTTCTGCTTTGTTTGCATTTTGAAGGGGTCTCTGCTGGTTTCTTGGTGGTTTTGTCTCCTATTGATGCATTTGTGGGATGCCAGGAGCCAAGTGGGTCTCCAGCAGGCGCAGATGGAGGAGCACAGAAAAGCTCAGTTTCCTGGGAAAAGCTTTTTCTAAGAATTTCAGGACAGAACCCAGGCTATTCCTATCCCTGCAAAGGTTTCTGTGGGCTGACAGCTGGTGCTGCCAGAGGATCGAGGATCTGAGGCTCCTCTGTGCTCTTCTCAACTTGAGACAGTTTAATTTTGGAGTGGCTCAGAGATAAACTTGTGTTATAGAGGATGTTTAGATTGCCCTTCTGACACGACCAAGAAAAAATAGCCCAGGAAGTTTGTGGAATCATGAGAGTTTGAAGGCCAGGCTGGAGAACACTCTGTGGGTGCTGAACTATCAGGGCTGAGCCGCCTTTGGACAAGTGGGATTGACTTGGAACACCAGTTGTGTTCCTTCGTGGCATTACAATTCCTAAAACCAAAATTAAGCCAGCTTGAAAGATTTCTGAATTTACCAAGAGTAAGAGGGAATAAGCAATGAGCTGTACATTTACTCTGGGGTTGTGGCAGTGCTTTATCAATCAGCCAAACCAAGTCTTTCTTCTGCTGACCAAATCAGCAGATGTTTCCAGCAGCATCTGGATCTCCTCCAGTCTTCTCTTCCCTCTTGTCTCCTCTTTTATTCTGAGGGAAAAATTGTCAGCAGTGGCAGAAAATATTTTCTTAACACTTATTATAAAGGGGTTTTAGAGGAGGACACATGAGCATTCAGCTCTGGTTTTGCCTGAAAATGAAAGACTTCAAAATTGGAGGAAACAACCTTGTTGCAATTAAGCACAGGCAAAATTGCCCACAGTTATTTGCAGCTACTGAACTGGAGGCCACACTCTGAAAGCCAGGCTATCACAGGGAGCAGCTACTTCCAATTACATCCTACTGGAGGGGACTCCTAAGCTGCCAAGATTCATGGAGGAAAGCCATTTAAAAAAATCATTACAAACTTCTCCCCCTGGAAAGAAAAATAGAAAAAAAAAAACCCCACAAAATTTGCTTTATTAAAGTCTAAACATTCCTTGGAAATGTGCCAAGTGCACAAATATTTCCATAAAGAAGATTTATGTGATCCAAAAACAAATTTCAAAAAGCAGGAGAGGAAGAGAGACAAACAAACAAACAAACCAAATGACAGAGGCTGATTTAGAAAGAGTGTGGTTGGGGAATAGGCCTGGGGTGAGGAGAACAAGGCTGAATGTCCAGAGCCCACAGAAGGAATCTGAAAATGAGGGTCCCTCACCCAAAATAACTCTGAGCAATGATGAAAGGTATCACCTTTGCTCCAGATTGGATAAAAAATGTAAATACACTCTGCATTTTGTACTTCCTCCCCAGCCAGCAAAAAGGATCTGTCTGCTCTGTCTGTTATTGGGTTTGATGATCTCAGAGGTCTTTTCCAACATAAATAATTCTATGATTCTACTCTTGGCACTTCTGATACCCTGTTTTCCAGGTAGGGCAGCTCCTCAGTCTGTGTTATCCACTGTGTCTAGAGTGTCACAGCCCAGGTGCCAGAGGGCTGGAAGGGATTACCACAACCTCAGGCACCTTCCTTAACATGCAGATAACCAGGGGAACCCAAATATCCTCCCCTCTCTAGGGGGGAAAGTGCACCCAGCGCCTTGCTGCAGCCTTTGGGATTTAAAATCGGTCAAATCAAGAGAGTGACTGGCCAAGATGTGGCACCTGGATGCAGAGAAGAGGGCATGCACCTGTAAAAAAACCAGGAATTTTTCATTTTGAATTTTTTTTTTTTAAATCTGCTAATTCAAGGAGGGCGGAAAGTCAAAATTCCCAGAGTGTTATGTTGTGGAGTATGGCTGGAATTTGCTGTTTCTAGTCTGATTTGGTTTAAAGAGAGTTTTGGTATCAAAAATAGGATGTCTGCATGGTTATACTGTAAAAGGTGATAGCAGGAAGGGTAGGAAGCAAGAAGTCAATGGGGACATAAAAGAGAAGTTGTTGCAACAGATTGCTTTGTACAACTTGTTCTGAGTTTTTCCCCCAGATTATTGGTTCACACTGCCCTTAACATTTAGATTTTCATCTGTTTGCTTCTTTTGTGAGAGGAAAACTATGTTAGGCATCTCATAAATGCTTACATGGAGATGTTTCCCATCTGCTTGCAGATGCACCATGCCTGCTTTCTGCAGGGACCTGGCACTTCTCAGCATTTAAATGAAACTGAACCCGCTCCATTTGCTGGATGGGCACAATCCAAGGAGCAAAAAGGAACATTTCTCAGTGCTGATGATTCCATTACAGCACACTGAGCTCTGAAAAGATCTCCAAACATCCGCTGCAGGTTGCTTTCTTGAGGAAGGACCCCTTCAATTAAGGCCAAGAATTAAGACAGACAAAGCCATTCAAGACTCACTCTCATTTCTACTTCGTGCATAAACAGAAATCTGACTTTCACTTTCTTGGCCACCTTCCCGCTAGCTCTCCTCCTTCACAGTGTGACATATCCATCTCCTTCTGGTCATGCAGCACCACAGAAGTTCTCCAGGCACTGTTGAGTGTGGGCTGCCTCCATCCTGGGATGCTTGCACTGCAGCAGTGGGTGGGCAGCCCCTGTCTGCTGCGTTCCCTGGGACTCTGCTCTTTGCTGGGCAGGGTTAGTCACTGTTTTTGGCACTCTCTGAGATGCTCAGATGTGGAGGGCTCTGCTCTACCCTCTCCTCCACAGGCAACCCAGCCAAAATCCAGCAGAGCCATCCAAAGCTCCCCAGTTTGCCGCTTGCATGGATCTCATCTGTCTCCTTCTCCTTGGATTCGCCTCCTCAGAGAGGTTTGTGCATTTTGCAGACAGCGTGGGGGCGGAGGGCGGGGGTGGCAGGGAAGATGAAGAACTCGGTGATATACTGAGTATATAGAACAGTGTATAATGTACTGAGTGATGCAACAGCCAGAGAACTAAGTGGATGCTGCTGCCTTGTGATTTACTGCTTGCAAATGGCTTATCTTCTTCTGAAATACTGTTAATTTAATAGACAAACATCCCAGGATAAAGGCTCGCCAGAGACGCAACTGATGGGATAAACATCGAGAGATTAAAGACCTGTGGGCAAAGTGTATAATTCTGTTATTAAAATCCCAAAGTGCTCCCTTAAAATTAGACCCTAGTAAAGGAAGAGGAGTGGAAAAACCTGTGCTTAAAAGGGGGAGTGATTGTGTTGAGCACTTCAGAATCATTTGCTAAGCAAAGTTAAAAAGGATAATAGCACCAAGCTTGGTCTTCTGCTTGTTTTCCTCCTGCTGTCCCTAACTATCAAAGTGGTATCAAAGAAACCTACTTATTAGCCATGTGTTGAGAACATTTTCCAGAGGCAGCCAGAAAGCCATCAGTGACAGCATTTCTATGACCTCCTAATTGCACCCCACACAATGTGTGGCTGTTAGGCCCAGGAGGCAGCTGCATTTGCAAAGTGAGTCCCAAGTCATTATTTCCCAGCTCAGGAGCGAGCCTGGCGTGTGAACGGTGCCTGTCAGGGCTCATTTCTGCAGTGATTGCAGCTGGGAGCAGGCACACAGCACACCCACTGCTGCCCAGGCTCTGGCACAGGCTGTGCCACTCTGTGCTGTGCTTTGAGACCACACAAAAGGATTTGTCATCACCAAACTGGACAGCCAGCGGAAGCTGAGTCTAGGGATCCCAATCCTCTGGAAAATCCCAATATGAACAAGTCCAGCCCTTAATCTGTTGTAAAACATCAATTTGTCTTTCAGCACATATTCCAGGTTTTTAACTCTTTTTTCCCCCCCAAAACTCCAATATTTTTCTATGTGAAAATTCTGAAGAAAACAGCATTTTGTGAACCTCCAACAGTCTTCCCACAGCACCCACGCTTGTTTGTTTTTTATTGTTTAGGGTTTTTTTTTGTATAAGAATAATCATATACATTAAGGGAAAGAAAATTCTATAAGAATGAAAGAAATGAAATATCTTATTATCACAAGCTAAATGGCTGCCTTAATTTGAAATTTTACTTACATCAGCGTTTGTTACTGTAGCACATTTTGATTTTAAGGAATGGATGTTTCCCAGTGGGAGAACATCCCATCAAGGTGCCAGCTACTTCTGTGCTCCACGGAAATGAAGCTTGATTTCCATGCATAGGTATCCCATGTTTGAATCCCCGGGTGTGCAATTACTTAGGAGCTCCAACAGAATCAACTTCTTCATGAAACTTGTGAGAATTTTATATTTTTGAGGCTGTTAATCTCTGTATCACATTTGATTACAAGTGGTCGATCAGTACAAAAGTTTATGGATAGGACTGTGTGGTGGAGTAGATGGATAAAGGAATTCTCATTATTCTGTACATCCAAAGAGCGTGATTTTGTTAGGCAATCTGGCCAATAGTCCAACTTTTAAAGATTAATTCGGCTTTCACTCCACACAGGATGAGTTTCATGCAAGGACGTTGTGCCAGGATGTTGTAAAAGACACGAGCAGAGCAGGAATCCCTCCAGACACATCCTTTGGAGCTGCATTAGGAAGAGAACCCCCAGATTAACACTTGCCAGTGACAGATTACTAAGAAATCAACCGATTGTGACAAAATGCACTTTACTCTGTATTAGTCACAAACCACTGATGGCAATATTAGAGTCCATAAACATGCTTTTAATAGTCAAATATTCTTTAATGTATGCTGAGTCTCCCAGTAAGTGGAAATCAAATGGACAATTTAGTGTATCATCTCCATGCACAGGCTTGGAAGCATGTCTCCAGCAGCTGAACACTGACAGCAAAGCTGTTGTTCAACACAAAATTACAGAGGCCAGATGCTAAAGGTTTTGGTGTTCAAATGTCCTGTCCCAAATAAAAAGGTTGACATTTGCCATTTGTAGTGGTTTTGGTTCACCAATTTGAGATTTCGCCAATTTTGAGATTTCCCAGCCAGTGCAGCAGTGAGTGCGATGGGTTCATCATTGGCACGTACTCTGGAGTGAGAAAAGAGAGTTCCAAAGCTGTTCCAAAGGCAAGAAAGGCTGGTGGGTAAAGGAGAGGACCTGAAATACCTAAGGATGGCTGTTTCCAGGCTTGGTTTTGGTTACCAGAATGGTTCATCTGATCCTTTTTCTCCCATCCTTGTGCAGCCCCTTATACATTTCCATATCTGCAGGATACACCAGCAGCTCACTCAGGTACCAGCCCTGACATTAAAACCAAATTCCAATGAGGGGAAAACCAATTTATTTGGCTTTTCTTGGCATGACTCTGTCCATGAGTAGTTGTATGACCCCCACCTCACCTGAGGAGAGAAGGTTTCTATGTGTTTGCACATGTAACTTTTACCAGTCCTGCAAAGAGACACATCAAAAGTAATAAAAAAGTATTAAATTAATTTGGCATGCAAGACAGAGCACCTGTTAACTCTCTGGTACCACACTGCATTTGCAGAGGAGGTTGTTAAGAAAACAAATTTCTTTTTTTGAATTGTGGACTGAATGAATTTAAACTGGAGTCCTTGAAACAGCCACTGAACCTCATTGTGCTTTTTTTGTTTAAAGACCAAGGAAATAGACTCTCTTCACAAGAAAATGTTTTCAATACAATGAACTCCTTGCAATTCTGAAGTTTTCTCAGGTCCCAGCATATTGCAAAAACGCTGTTCAATTCACATAGTCACACAGTTGGGGATTCAGGTCTTGGTGTACCTGTTCACAATGAAATAAATCAGGGGAAAAAAGTGTAGGTGGGGAAGGAAATGAAAAACAGACCCAGACAAAGTGCCAAGAGTGTCCTTGGACCAACTGCATCCACATCTGGATTCCTGCTCCTGGAGTGGTTGGGATGGACATCTAAAACTAAACCAAATTAAGGACCTTTGGCAGGTCTCCCTTATTAATGGAATTTCAGTTCCCCATTGCTTTATTTCCTATCTGTGCTGTGATCTCAGTGTGTTATTAAAGCTACAGCTTCCCACGGGAAAAACATCTGCAAGAGAATTCCTGCAGACACAGTGAGCAAGGCATTCTCCTCTGGGGAGAATATTTACAGCCCCAAATCAAAATAACTGACTTGAACCATAAAACTCCCCAACTCAAGCTTCACCTTCAACCCTGCAAATGCTAAAGGTGGCATATGATGCATTTCCCACTCTCTGACTTTCAGAAAATCCATTTAAGATTCTTTGAATAAATGTCCAAAGAGAGGGCACAGGAGCAGCCATTAACTCCTTGTGCACTCTGGTGGCACCTGCACAGGAGGATGCCTTTAGCCCAGGCCTTATCAGAGCAGATGATTAAATCCTTCTGATAACCTGCTCTCAAATAAACTCACAAGAGTCTTCCCTCTGTTTGCTCAGACTCTTTTATGCAAATCCTCAGTTTATCCATAAAATCACAATGATGAGCTGCAGTAAAAAAAAAAAAAAGATTTTTTGTGCCTCCCATCTTAATATTTCAGTTTGTCCCTCTGCACAGACTTGCCTTCATGCAGAGGAGCCATAAATCTGTGCTGTCACTGTTATGATTATTAGTGGTTAGACCTGATGAATATTGATATGTGGCAAGCGCTCTTTCGACATTAAATACATTTGCCAATTTTCCTCCTCCAAACTCCACCCGTTAATGCTTCATCCAATATGAATCAATATTGGTTTAATAATTAACACGTTTAAACATTTTTTAATGTATATTTCATGATGAGAAGATCTATGTTTATTTTATGATGATAAAATATTTAGAGCCCAGGGAATTTTACTGTGCTGTCATCACAGCGTTCATTGGGCCCTTTTCACTCAGCCTGAGGGGGCAGCTCTGTCTCCTCTCAGCCCAGGCTGAAATGGTTCCAGCTCCTTCTGCAGGAGGGCTGTTTATGGGGTCTGAAGATATCTGAAATATGTGGTGGGGCTGGAAGGGAAGAACAGCAGCATGATTGGAGGGACTGGGCCCACTGTCAGCTCCAGCAGCCATGGAGGAGGAAGGGGATCTGACCTGGAGAGACTTGGAAAATATTCAGCTTCAAAAGCACTTCAGATTCCTTGAAAACATGCACAAAAGTGAGGAAGGAAAGAGAGAGACTCAGCCTGGCACTGGGAAGGCTTTGGGAAGAGCCCATGGTGCTCACTGCATAAGTGGGCTCTCTTCTTCTTGAGGGCAGTGAGTTTGACTCCCCAGGGCTGTTTCTGTGCTGGGCAAAGCAAAGTTAAAACAAGTTCCCTGGAACAGGAAGGTTTGATGGGAATTAAAAACCTCCCTGGATAAGTGAAGGAGTTATTCTTCAGAGCCAATGGAGCATGCACAGGGTCCTGGCAGTCTGAGAGGGAAGAAAAACACCTGTAGGGTGGAAAAGGCTGAAGAAACAGAGATTTGGGGATTTTGGTTGGCCTAGGAGGTGTCTGGCTCCTCAGATCCCACAGGACCTCACCACCACCTCACTTTGCAAAGAGCTGCAGATTCATGCCAGTGGCATTCAGGGGGTGCTTTGACTTGGCTCTTACATGAGGGTGAAATTTGCTCCAGCTGCCCAGGATCACCAGGGAATCAGAGAGACTGAAGAAAACGGGCTCTAAATTCACTAAAATCCAGGTGAAGGTTTCCTGTGAGACTGTGATTAACGTGATCAGGATGATGATGCTTATTTCCATGTGTTTGTTCAGAATTATTCAGCTGGTCACAGTCCTGTGGCTCCTGATGTTCCACTCACAAACACCTTGTAGTGCATCTGGTCTGGTCACAGAGGGGCTGGAGGAATGCTGCAAGCAGGGCTGCTGATTGCAGGAAAACACTTTCCTTGCAAGATTTGCTGTGGAACACGTTTATTCCAGAAATGGATTTTAAAAAAGGGAAGGAAAAAAAAAAATAAAAAAAAAAGAACAACGTATCAAAGTCATGGTGTCTCCTGGGAAGAGATTTCCCTGTCAAGGTGTGTTTGCTTGATAGCACATCCAGAAGGTAGAAATGTAATGTGGTTTCACACTTCGCTTTTTGAACCCATGTAAACTTCTGGCATTCACAAAAAAAAGTAGAGTTTTACCGCTTAACCATGCATTTTGTGAAGCTGTTAGATACTTCATGGAAGAAAAAAAAAATCCATCAAGGGCATTAAACTGGAAGATAACACCTCTAACTCTGGCAGTGCCTGAGCTGCTGAGCACTGGAGGCTGAGCAAGACAGGGAGAGGAATAGTGCCAGGGGCTCACCCTGTTTGCACAGCCTTTCCTAGTGGCAATTTTTGGCCACTATTGAACTTCTAATTCTGGATTAGGTGGACTTTTCCTTTTGTCTGACCAAACTTTTATTCTTATGAAATGAAACGTGAAACAGAACTGGAGGAAGGCCAGATGGGGTGTTGCTCCCTGAAATTATCCTGTTGTTTGATTTGAGCTTAAGAACCTTTCTGAAAAAGAGGGAGGAGAAGATGAATGCTTGCACATCCTGCTTGACATCAGGGAACTTCCTGCGAGATTTACGAAATAAATACATTTAAGATTAAAAAAAATAAAATAAAATACCACCCCAAATCCCTAACAGTTTTCAACTGGTTTATTTAACTTCATTGTGATTATTTTCCACAGCTCTGGTTAGGAGTAGCAATTATATTAATCCTTCTCCTCCAGGTTGTTAATCCTAGTAAAGCAACCTGTTGCTTGGAAGATTGTATGTTGTTAAGGATCCCTGAGAAGGTTTATTCATGCTTGGGGAGTGCATTCCTAATGCACACACTCACTGTTCATTTAGGCTGGAACTCACCCTTAGGAAGGGGGGCTGTGCTCAAAGCCAAGGTATCACTTAATTCACACTTCAACCCTTCAGATCAGAAGATAAAATGAAATCCAGTGGAGAACTCCATCTGTGTGATTTGGAGACCTCAGCAGAGAAATCAGTGGGGCTTTGGGGCTTTGTCTTTTTTGGGTGGGAGAGTGAAGATCACTATATTAAAATAACTTCCTCTGAATCTGATGACTCTGAGCCATGTGAGAGAGGCCAGACAGAAGATGTTCTCATAGTGATATGAGCTGGGATATTTATGCTCCAGACCTGAGTGCATGGCGTAAATTGGATGAGACAAGTAAATTGCACCCAATGAGCAGTGAAAGCAGGCAGCAGCATCCATGTGGAATCTCAATTTGCACCACAGCTGGGGTCTGCAGGAGCTGCACTGTCACTCTGCTCTTTTGAGTTCTAAGCCTTCTGATGGTTACATTCTTGTAATGCACTTTCTCATGTGCTTTTCTGTAAATACTTATTATTTTGCATTATTTTATGGAAGAAGAGAAATTTGATGGACTGTTGGTTTGTCCAGTGTCATTGGAAAGGTGGCACTGTCATCCTCCAATCCACTGTCACTTTTGGAAATCTGTAAATGTTGGAGTCAGAATTAAACTACCCCCTCTTTTTACCTTAGAAATTCCAGTGTCTATGTCGTTTTGTTTCATGTCCTAAAGCGACACTGCACTGACAGAGCAGGGCTCTGAACCTCTCCTGCTTTTCCTTCCCTCCTTTTTCCTCCCAGCTCCAGTGGGTGCGCTGCAGTGGGACTGGCAGCACAGCACTGCGAGCTGCCAACGCTCACCCAGGGCTGCAAATCCTGTCCCACAGCTGAGGCTGGCTCCCACTCTGTGCTAACAGCCTTGGAAAGGCTCACACGGGCCCTGCTCTGCCATGGATTGCTGTCGTTTCCACGTTAATACTCTGCTGTTCAGCAGCCAGTAACCTTTGTCCTTGTGAAATGCTCCCGTGGCTTTGGCACTGCAGAGTGCCCTGGGCTGAGCCAAGCAGAGGCACTGCCCAGCACAAATGGCCATCCCTGGCTTTTCCTTTTTAACCTTCTGGCAAAAAACCCCCTAAGTTTGGCTGCTCTGAGCCTAAACTCTTCACACTTGGCTGTGTCCCTGCTCCTTGCAGACCTCTCCAGCACCTCCTTCCCAGGGGATGTGTGCACTCCTGCCCTGCCTGCCATGGCTGAGGGATTCTCTGGGGATGGAGGCAGGAATGGGCTCATGGAGATGAGAGCAGACACTGTGGATGCTCTGTGTGCACACTGAGGGTGGGGTTTGGGCAACCTGGCTCGGTGGAATGTGTCCCTGCCCATGGTAGGGGGGTTGGAACGAGATGATCTTTAAGGTCCTTTCCAACCCAAGGAAAGTGTGATTCTGGTTCTGTGATTTGTCTCTTCTTGCTTTCAGCAGCTCAAGCACAGCTCTCCTCAGCCCAGCCAGCTGCCTAAACTCCCACTGGAGCTGGGAAAGAGAAACAACCAATTCCACAGCACAATTCATCTGACTTGTTTTAGACATCTGCCTTAGAAAGAGATGAATTGAACTCTGGAAGTGACAGGTTCTGTGCTTTGATCACAAGGGGAGGCTCCCCAGCCTGCAGGGACACAGGCCTGGGAGCTCCACATACCTGCACAGGGCCAGGTGAACCCCAGAGCACATTCCTGGTGCTGGTGCAGCCCAGGGACCCTCCACTCTGGGCTGTGGAGCAGCACCCACCGTTGTCCCCTCCCCTGGACAGCATCTCTGTGCCCTGAGAAGTGCCAGGTCCCAGCTCACAGTGCCTCATTTCTCTTGGCCACGGTGGTTTGCTGTGACAGATATTCTGATCTGTCCCTGTATAAATCTCTTGTGAAAAGCTGTCAGGCCACGTAAGAAAGAAAGATGGAGCTCCTTCTTGCAAAGTGCTGACAGGGTGTTGCCTGTGCAACAACAGAGCTCAGTGCATGAGCCAGCCACTTCTCTTTCCCCACCTCTCGTCCCCTTCCTCATCCTGTCCTGCCCCCAGCTGAAGTGCAAGGTGGCTTTGTGTTTTGATATTTTCTTTCAGTCCATCAATAAAATGCCTTTTTTTCTTCTTCTTCTTCTTCTTGTCATATTTAAATCAGTGCTTGATTCAGTTCTGTTCCTGGCAGGTGTTTGTTTCATTTTCTCAAATCCCTGACTGCAAAGATGTTGCTGCTCATGGACATAGTTCCAAGGGAGGTTTTGTTCAGTGACAGCAGATGTCTTCCCCTGGAAAATCCTGGTGCAGATATTGAAGGCCAACTCTCCTTGGGTTAGGAGGCATTTTAGACCAGTTCTGTCCACCCTGCTCTTCATAACTGTCCCCAGCAAGTTCCACTCCCAGGTTCTGCTGCAGCTCTTCCCAGGACTCTCATCACCCACTGGTCCCAGCTCGCTGACCCCTTTCCCAGAGCTGTCTGGCATCTGACAACACACTCCTAAAGAAGCAAGAGAAGACCAAGAAGAGAGAAAATATTTTTAAAAATATTCTTCCCTGTGAGGGTGGGCAGGCCCTGGCACAGGGTGCCCAGAGCAGCTGTGGCTGCCCCTGGATCCCTGGAAGTGTCCAAAGCCAGGCTGGACAGGGCTGGGAGCACCTGGGTCGCTGGAAGGTGTCCCTGCCATGGCAGGGGGTGGGCCTGGATGGTCCTTAAGGTCCCTCCCAGCCCAAACCATTCTGTGATTCTATGATTTTTGATTAAATATATGAACATCCACCACACACACAGAGCATGGAGACACAGAAGAAAGAGGGAGTCACAAAATAATCACAGAATTATAGAATCATGTACTCACTAGTACACACACCTACACACACATCTACATATAAATGCAGGGACAGGCACTACATGAGCAACCAGACCATAATTATTTACTGCCAAGTGGTCCTGTAGGGATCCACAGCACCCACAGAGCCTCGTCCCCTGCCCACCTGTGCAGGCACAAACTCCTTCCCCTGGAGCTCTGCGCTGTGCAGTCTCCAGGAGTGAATGTGCCTGCTCTGTCTCCCAGATCTATCACATTCCAGAGCTTTCTCCAGGCCACTTCAATGAGGTTTCAGTGCATGTTTCAATCAGTTCAGGCATGTCAGACAAGTAAGCGCTGTGGAGGTACCTGCAAATTGCACCATCTGGCTGCTTCAGTGAGCCAGACAAGAGGCAGACTGCAGGCAAAGGGAGAATCCAGACCTTAACAGAACGAGGGGAACATAAACCCAGCCATTTGCAGAGGAGGAACATTTAAAAATCACTCCAAATAATCTTGCAGTAAAGGTTTACCCGTGTTATTAAGCAAATCTGATAAGCGGGAAAGAATTTTCTTTGGCGTGAACTCAGTTCCCTGGAAGATTTTTCCCAGCTTTGGGTAATGCCAGGAAATGTCCTGTGTGCCAGAATCTGCAGATTCCCAGGTCTGGGCCTCTGGGGGTAAGAAATCCATCATAATGGGATGGCAGTGGGCTCAGTTCAACTGATATAAACAGGTAACTCCGCAGGTAGATAACAGGCAACTGAGCCTTTTTCCCCCAGACCCATTTAAAGAGTGTATGGGTTAATTTTTATGCATGAGTCTGCATGAAACAATGACATTTCCAGCTAAAGAATGAGCTGGACAGGCTTTTTGTCTTGTGTACAGCAGTTCTAGTTCTTATTAAAAACAAAATCCCTCACCTTTGCAAGGTGGCTTTAAATCAGAACTGAAGGATTATTATGGGGGGAAAGGGTATTTTAAGGGGAAATAAATGATTTTCAAATAAAGTAGTGTCTTTGTAGGTTTTACTTTCAGATAGTTTAAAAAGAGCAGGGAAAATCAGTTTTCTGGTAGAAAAATAAAGAAAATTGGTTTAGCTGGCTCAGACTGGGTTCTCAGACTGGAATGGATGGATAATGCTTTGACTGGGAGCAGGGATCAGGTTAGGACTGAGGGACAGGAAGAGCTGGTGTCACCATGATGCCAATTGTACCTAATCTGGAGGTAAATCAAAGATGCTCCTCTGTTGAGATGCTGATCCACCCATTCCTGATGCCTATTTGGGACTACCTAAAAACAGAGGCCAGACAAAATTAAGGGAATAAAAAGGAGGTATTTTTATTGAAGGGCATTCAGGTACATTTTGGGGAGGCAAAGCCCCCCAGGGCCTACACCCAAAATGGACCCTGGGTCACAGGTTTACATTTTTATAAGTTTGCTCCATTTGCATATTGGGGTTAATCTGCCAAATCCAGCTTCAGGTAATGAAGTCATTTACCCCAAATTTGCTCCCCCAACTCACTTTTGTTTCCATCTCTGGGGGCCTGAGGCAGTGAGGGGTCCTTGATTGCCAGGCCTGGAGAGGAATTGTTGTGTCTGCCCCAAATGGGAAAGCAGCAGCTGCTCACACTGTGTGTGGAGTTTAGAGTTATCCACTAAAGAATTGCAGGATTACAAATACATGGAAAATGTAAAAGCTAAAATCTTAAGGCATCATTTCCCTCAGCAGAAAGCTCCTAGTGGGAAGAGCAAGGAGGGGAATAACAGTGTTTGTTTGTTGAAAGAGAAGCATGTTCCTGTTGACTCAGGCTCCATTAAGTGGCTCTCATTATTGCCCAGGGAGAGCTGCTGGTACTGACACCCCACTGCCAGCTGGAAAAGGAAGGGAAGGAAGGAAGGGAAGGGAAGAAGGAAGGGAAGAAGGAAGGGAGGAAGGAAGGGAGGGAGGGAGGGAGGGAGGGAGGAAGGGAGGAAGGGAGGGAGGGAGGGAGGAAGGGAGGGAGGGAGGGAGGGAGGGAGGGAGGGAGGGAGGGAGGGAGGGAGGGAGGGAGGAAGGAAGGAAGGAAGGAAGGAAGGAAGGAAGGAAGGAAGGAAGGAAGGAAGGAAGGAAGGAAGGAAGGAAGGAAGGAAGGAAGGAAGGAAGGAAGGAAGGAAGGAAGGAAGGAAGGAAGGAAGGAAGGAAGGAAGGAAGGAAGGAAGGAAGGAAGGAAGGAAGGAAGGAAGGAAGGAAGGAAGGAAGGAAGGAAGGAAGGAAGGAAGGAAGGAAGGAAGGAAGGAAGGAAGGAAGGAAGGAAGGAAGGAAGGAAGGAAGGAAGGAAGGAAGGAAGGAAGGAAGGAAGGAAGGAAGGAAGGAAGGAAGGAGAGCCTGGGAGTCCATCCTTCTTCACAGAATCACTGGGTGGGAAGAGACTTTCAAGATCATTGAGTCCAACCCCTGCCCCAACACCTCAACAAAACCACGGCATGCAGTGCCAAACCTCATCCCTGAGCTTGTGTGGATCTGGAGGAGCCGGGAGCCCCGTGGCTGAGCCATAAATCTCACTCAGTCAGAGGGGAAGATTGATGCTCGCAGCCTGGGAACGCCGCCCGCGGTGTTCGCGCACACACCACTCCAACACGCACACATTCCCTCCCGGCAAAACCCGGCAGCTCTGCCAGAACTGAGGAGAAGGTGCAGTCCCAGGGACAGCTAAATTGCTTTCATGACTTTCCAGCAGCATTTGGAAGACAAATTGGGGGCTTGTGTTTTAAATGTATCCGAAATTTGCATTTTGATTGGCTAACAGGCCATGCAGATTCCACGGTAAAGTACTGATCTGTCAAAGGCATCTGACAGTTTTCAACAATTGCTGAAATAGCTTTAAAACAGACCTGGGAGAGCTGAGGAGAGAAAAAAAAAATCAAAAACTTCTGCCTGATGAGTGAGTTCTTTCATCTGCTAAAAGCTCTCCAAGCCCACAAGCCTGAGGCTGACTTTAAATAGAGTCAATGGAGAAATATCTTCTAGACAGGGAGATGATGAAGCTCTTCAACAGTTGTTCTCCCTTTCGTTGCCTCTACCCCTCTCTCTCTTACACTATTTACCTTTGCTCTCCTCCTCCCTCCAGAAAAAGTCCTATCCAGGCTGGTGCTGGGTGTCCTCACTTCTCATGGAAGTCAAAAATGAGTCTCACACTCAGCATCTCACAGGCTGAACTTCAGGATGGTCCTGAAGTTCATGGCATCTTGTCCAGTTGTGAATGGCATTGATACTTAAAGGTAATTTCTATAATAATAAAGGGATTTGTTCACTTATGGTACCTTTAAATGAGCCACAAGGGGTTTTGTCACTGGGCTGCTGTTCAGACACAACCTGTTTCTGGACTCAACCAAGAACAAGATATTTCCTATGGACATGTCCTAGGGAGGAATGAACGGCCCTGAAATAGCACTTGGCAGTGAGAGATGGAGTCAGTTGCATTTACAAGAATGATGGATATTGAAAACCAGTTTCAAGCTATCAAGACTCCAAACTGTTTCTGACTCCAGAGATTTAAAGATTTCACCCACTCCTTTTTCATGTGAAAGAAGTGAACTCATCTTTGGGTGCCTTTTAATGGATCAGCCCACTGACCTCTGCAGAGCCTTTGGGCCATCCCCATGCTGGGTGACATAATAATGATGGATAAGCATCATTTACCATTTTGGGGGAAAACAGAGAAAAAAACATCAGTGTTTCCCAGGCCTGTCCCAAGCTGTGGAGCCTGGCTCTGCACCAACCTGCCCCCTTTCCCAGAGCAGGGAGCAGCTTCTCAACCCTACAGCACATTCCTGTCCCTGCCCCACAGCTCAGCCCTAATCTCCCAGCACTTCTATCATTTTGACCTCCTCAGCATTGCACAATCAGCTCACGAGCCTGTTCCTCCTTCTGCTTCAGCTCAGCAATGCAGCATCAGCCTTAGGCAAAACTCAGCTGTGAAGAAATGATTTCGCCTTGAGGCTGCAAACCTTTGGAGACAGACATGTAGGCTCTACAGCCTCCAAAAACCAGATTAATCTGCTTGGTTTGGTTCTGTTTCTCCAAGGGGAGCTGACCTTGGCTGGACAACAGGTGCCCACTAAGCCTCTCTACCACTGCTCTTCTCAGCAGGGTGGAGAAGGGGGGAAAATATAGAAAAAAACATGTAGGGTAAGGGTGGTTTAACTAAATAAAATACTGCCCCAAGCAGTAGCAAAGAAAAAATAATAGATTTGTTCTTTTCTTTCCATCAGGAGGAAGTAGGGGTTCAGTACATGTAGAGGATGCTCTGGAAGACAAATATCATAGCAAATGCTCCCCCGTTTCTCCTTTCTCTAAGCTTTTATTGCAGACATCATATAATGTGGACTATCCATTTGGTCAGTTTGGGTCAGTTGTCCTGGATGTAATCCCTCCCAAAATCTTGCCCATCCCCAGCCTACTGCTGAGGGGGGAATGTTGGAGAGGCTGCCTTGGTGCTGAGCAGAACCAACACACCAGTGTGTAACCAGCACCTTCCCAGTTCCCAACACACAGCCCAGCCCTGTGAGTGCTGCTGTGGAGAAAATGAGCTCCATCCCAGCCAGACTCCACACACTCTTACTGGTTTCAGATGGGTGAGCTCCCTCTGCATGGCTCCTGGCACAAATCCTGCTGGGTGCTGCTGTGTGTCATAAAGCGATGTCTGAAGTCATCATCACGTGGTGGCACGTGGAAAGAAGGTGGGCACTGAACTCCTGTGGGCTGGGAGAGATCAGTGCCACCCCTGGATTAACCATAATGAGGTGGTTGGCTGTGGCACATCCCAGGGTGTGAATGACAGGCTGAGAGGACAGCACATGGAGGCAGCACATCCCCAGGAGCTTCAGGACTTGGGCCCTCTGTGGTCTGTATGTGTGGTGAATGTTCCTTTTACGCTTGTTCCAGGAGAGATATCACAGGACAAGGAGATAAAGGAGCCTGCTGTGGAGGTGCAGAGGAGGAAGAGCTGCAGCCAAGGGGCTCCATCCCAGAGCAGATATCCCCAAAGCATCAGATTCCAGCCCAGCTCTGCATGATGATGTGGGGCTTTCCCAGCTTCTGTAGGCCTGGCACGAGCAATGGCTGGTGAATCTCTGCACTGCTTGTGTTTGCATGCTCTGGATGAGGCCTGGGCAGATCACCCCAATCATCCACTCCTCCTACACACAGCTCTGGCCTCTGCATCTCCCTGGGCAGCTCTGCCCCTCTTCTGCTCCATAAACAGCCCTGTGTTCCCTTATTCACTCCTTCCTCTGGGGTTCTTTACCATCTAACCCAGGCATTATTAGGGACTTGCTCAGCTGTTTAATCCCTAGCTAAGGCCATTGCAGTTGTATCCTTGAGAGAGGAAGGTATTTTTCTCTCTGCTTTTCCCCTTTCCCCAGGCCTCCCTCCAGAAGGATTTTCCTTTGACCTCAGCTAATGAAATGATCCAGATCAGTGACTGGGGAAAGCAGCCTCAGGACAAAGTTCAAGCCTTTTTCTTCTCAACAGGCTCTCTGTGGCAGTTCCTATTCAGCATTTAGCAGGTATTTATTATTAATTTCCCATCTCTATCAGAGTTGGATGTTCTTGGGAGCAAACTGGACATCTCAGTGGGTTAAACACAAAGATGAAGAGGAGGTTGGCAGGAGAGGACAATGTGACTTCCATGTGCAACTCAGCAATTAAAACCAGATTGTTCTTTGCTTGTTCTTTCCCATTTTCCCCTTGTGCCTTGGTGTGGTCATTGGTAGCAATTTGTGTCATGGCATCCTGGGCTCCCAGGTTCTACAAATCCTTCCATTACCCCCCCCCCAGAAACAAATCTCATCAAATCACTAGCTTATAAACTGCATTTCAGATATGTTACATGAGCACTGATTGCAAATCTGAAGACATTTCCATTTTGCCTGAGGCCAAGTTTTTTAATTTAAAAAAAAAAAAAAAGAGCGCTGTCAGGGTCTGTGCAAAGGCTCTTTAGATATTCCAACCAGCAGAGTTTATTTAAAAATTCAATAAGGCAATTTTCATGGCAGCAAGGAAATAGAAACAGTGCTGGTGTCTGTACACCCAGTGAAGAGGAAGAGGCAGCCAGGATTTCATCTCCCAGATCCACTCAAGCCAGACTTTGCTGCTGCCTCATTCTAACAGCCAAAAACTGAGGAACTTGACAATTAAATTTTCTCCAACAGCAGAGCAAGGATTAGGGAGTGACAAGCAGGAATGGCCTTTTTAGAACAATCTGCTGCCCAGGAGCCCCATTAGCTGACACAGAACAAGTGTTATCAGACCTGTTTCTTCATGAGGCTGGAGAGGACACACCTTCCTCTCTCAAGGGTCCTGGGGTTTCCTCTGAGGCACCCCAGCAGATGGTGGAACTCCTTTGTTTGGTGGGTGAGGGTGTTAACAAGGTCCCAGTGCAGTGGCTGCTCTCAAGAGCAGAGCTCAACTCATGGTAGAAGGTGGCAGAAAACAGAGCCATGGTGGTGGTGGTGAATTCTTGACTGTAGCCTGTGATGGTGTTCACAGGGGTCTGAGGATGAGGGAAGAGATGAGGATCTGACTCCATGTTTCAGAAGGCTGATTTATTATTTTATGATATATATTATATTAAAACTATACTAAAAACATAGGAGAAATGATTTCATCAGAAGGCTGGCTAAGAATAGAAAAAGAAAGAATGATAACAAAGGCTTGTGGCTTGGGCTCTCTGTCCGAGCCAGCTGGACTGTGATTGGCCATTAATTAGAAACAACCACACGAGACCAATCCCAGATGCACCTGTTGCATTCCACAGCAGCAGATAACCATTGGTTACATTTTGTTCCTGAGGCCTCTCAGCTTCTCAGGAGGAAAAATCCTAAGGAAAGGATTTTCCATAAAAGATGTCTGTGACAGTGGCCTCCTTCCCCTGCGAATGCTGAGAGAACAGAAGCAGCCAGCAGCTGCCCCAGCCCCTTTCTTCCCAGCCCAGTTCTCGGCTATCTCTGCCCCTCAGAGAGAAACCTTCAGCTAAGAGGAGTGCAGCCAAGAGCCCTCCTCCCCTGAGCTTGGCCACTCCTTCTATCTCTCCCAAACACCTGGTTGTTATTGTCTCCCAGCCACACCCGTGGGAGAAAACTCCCTGGGAGGAAGAAACAAAAGGAAGAATCCTAAACCCCAACAGAAAGGGAGGGGTTAACTCTGCACAGACATAGCCCTGGGTAGAGGACAGAAGGTAAGTAGGATGCACATCAAAAGCAGTTGTTCTCTGCTTTCTGTGAGCCATAAGGGCTCCTTGGGAAGCAGAGACAAAACTGAATTGCTGCTTATAGACCAGAGGTGAAAAAACATCCCTGGCTGCTCTAGACCAGCAGCAAAGGCACTTCCTGCTGCCTTATGGCCACTGCTATCTTCCAATCTGTCCTCAGCCAGGCACAGAGACCCATGCCATCCACTCTCCTTGGCATGGCATCAGGACACAACTAAGCCCAGGCTTTGGAGGTTTGGAAGGTTCCCATTTCATGGAGAAAAGAAGAAATTATTGGTGCTTAGAGGAGAACAGAGACTTCTATCACCCATCCATTCCCTGGAAACCTCAGCCCCAAAACTCCCCCCACCTTAAGCATTCAGGTCCCAGCTCCCTGCCAGAGGAGCCAAAGGACTTTGTGAGCCTGCTGCTAAGGAGATCATTAAAGGAAACACATGAACCTTTCCAGTCAGAAGGATGAGGTGGGGTTTTAATTAAGGTAATTATACTCAGCTGGATGGGCTATTTGCAGAGGCATTTAAAATCTCTAGGAGGGTTTAAAGGCAGTAGTACTGATGGAGCACAGGAAAATCTACTCTTTGTGTGGCCCCCTGGATTGGGGCTGCCAGCAGTGCTGGTGTCCTGCTTGAGAAACCTGAGGCTGCACTCCAGAGTGAGGTGATGATGCTTTGCCAGTGGCAAAGTCAAGGATGCCCATTCTAGAGAGGACACGGCTCTCTCAGGTGAGGGGAGGGAGTTCTCAGAGCATCAGCATTTTTTCCTCTCAAAAGAGGACAAAAACTCATAACTTCAGAAATGTGAGGGCGGTAATTTGTGGGGAGTGGCTGGTATCTTTGTCAGGTCAGTTGGCATTTGGTGTTTGAAATTGAGTGATTTGGGTTGGGGATTTTTTCCCCTTAAACTCTTTCAGTGCAGTGATTTACAATTTCTATATGAAAAGTCATTACAACTTGAAATTGGGAACTTGGCACTTGCATAGTGTCACAATTCTGACGATTCAAAACTTGTAGAAGAAGGGTCAGAGCTGACCCTGACCCTGTAAGAAGCTGGGATTTTGACAAACCAATGCTTTCCTGCACAACCTTCCATGTGAATTTTCTAAACAGCCCTGATTGCATCCACTTAATTCTATTTTTCACTCTTTCTGGCTAAAAGTCACACCTATCACCCCTTGCCAGAAGCCTGTGCTGCTCTTCCTTTGTAGCAGCTTTGGGGAGCTCTGGGGGTCCCCAATGCTCATTCTTTTCATTGTTTCCTCCTCCTCAGTGAGACAGAGCAGATCAATGTGACTTCCACTTCACCCCTTCCCATTGGGTGCTGCCTCTCATTTTGTTCTCCTTTTAATACCATCTTTATTGCCAGGCTGTTCTAATGTTGCTGTTTATTTATGGCTATTACTGAGATGATGCTTTAATTGTCGGATCAGCGCCTCCAGTCCATCAGGCAAAGGAGCAGCTCTTTACAAACATCATTTTTTTCTTTAGCTCTGCCACATGCACACACCACACACACACACAATTAGGAACAACAATGGTGCTATTCCAAATGAACCCCTGTGCAGCTCTTTGTGATTTTACCCCGTCTCAGAAAGGACAGCCTTTGAGTCTGTTTACTGTTCTTTCTGCACTGAGCATTTTGCTTTGTAGATCTGGAAAAAGGAAATTCAATTAGAGGAGTATTCAGGATGGTTTTTATATATATTTTCTACCAATTAGCATTTCATTAAGGCAGTTAAATTGCATTTGCCAGAGACAGACACAACCCATTGCAGAGCATTATTTTAAGATCCCATTTCTTTTTTTTTTTTTTCCATCTTGCAGGCTGAAAATGAAATCAGGGAATGATTGATTAATTATTAATTCATTACTGGTGATTGGGTTGAAGCTGGTCAGAAGGGGAAAGTGCTAAGACACAATCTTGGTTTATGTCTTCAGATAACTTTATAGGAGTTGCCTGTGGTGGATAGATGTCCTGGGGCCAAGTGGAGATGCTGGGGTGCCTTGGATGCTTGGTACCATCTGTTTGTGAGGACTGTAAAGATTATCCATATCCAACCCCCCCTGCCATGGGGGGAGAAACCTTTCACCAACAGCCTGGTCTAGTGGGAGGGGGTCAGAGTTAGGTGATCCTTTAGGTCCTTTTCAACCCAGTCCATTCTATGATTCTCTGATTTCCCCATCCCGACCTCCCTGCAGGGTGGAGGAGGTTGATAGGGAATAGTGATCTCTCATCAGTATCACTCCAAAAATCTTTTTGGGCAAGGACCATCCTACTCCTGGGTTAATTCCCCTCCTCACTGTGATGCAGCTGACTGGAGGTTGAGCAATTGCTGCTGATGACAGAGGGCACAAGCCCAGGTATGGCAGAGGCTGCTGGCTCTTCCAGCTGTCCAGGCTGCACCTTTGCCTGCCCCAGCAGGTTAAGCTCAGCTTTCCTTGTCATTCCTGCCTGCTCCAAAGGCTCCTCTCCATCACTGCCCCTGTTTGCAGTGTGGCTTTGTCTCTTCATTGCTCTCAAGGTCACCATTGATCAGATTGTGTGCACTTTACATCTGCAGCCTTGGACGGGCAGGGGGAGGAATTGATTGCAGTCAATTCAGCTGCAGATTGAACTGTATTGACTTGTCCCCTATTCATGCAGACGAGGAGCTTTGCTACCTTTTAATTACCACACCAGCCCTGCCCTGCATCAATGGGATGGCTGGGGGTGTGAATGGGAGTGTGGGGAGATTGTATGGCCTTGAGAAAATCTTTGTGGGGTAGGTGTAGGGGTTTTTTTCAGTCAGGACCACAGGAGGACTAGCTGAGGGAATCCCAGGGACAGTGTCATCCTTCCTCTGTCCACAGTGGCTCTTCTGGAGGAGTCTGGCACTGGAGGTGATTTATTTTCCAGAGTGGGAGCCAAGCATTGCCAAGAGAGGGGCGCTGCTGAGGGAACAACAGCCACAGGTGAGGTGAGGGTGCTGCTGGTGCTGCTGCTTTGAACAAGGCACACTTGGCCAGGCAGGCAGATGCTCAGCTGGCAGAGGCCACATTGGGAGAAACGTTTTACCTTCCCCGTCCCTGAGTACAAAGAGGTGCTGCTACAAGCTCCCATTAATCTCTGGATGAGCCCCTCTCCTGTTTAGCCAAGTGCTTTGCCCAAATCCTGAGTCCTCTGTGGAGAGGAAGAGCTGTTTTTATGATCCTTGCTCATATCCAGGGATCAGAGCAGGCTGGGGTGTGTTCAGCTGGCCCCTGTGGCAAACAAGCTGGCCGTGATTGATCTCCATGGAGCAGCCCAGGCTGGATTCTGCTCTGTCCGTGGGCTCCAGGCTCTGCCTGCACCAGCTCAGGAACTCCCTGCTATCACACGAAGTGCACTTGGCACTTCTCAAAGGTGTGGGATTGGCATCTTTAGGAGACTGAAATCCTCTGTTCCTCTACTGAATTGATGCCAGTAGTACCAGCACTGGGAGTGAGGGAAGAGAAGCGATTCCAGCAGGGCTGGTGAATAACAGCTTTCTTAGCAATTTGAAAAGTAAAAAAAAAATTAAAAAAGGCAACCAGAACAACAAAATGACTTCTATTTAGGGTCAGGGAAAGTATTGCACTTATTTTTTTACCATTGGAACTATTTTGAGTAAGACAACAACATTAAAGGAAATGTCAAAAGAGAGTAATTTTCAAACAACAGCCAAAATGAACATTTTAAAGACAATTGGGGGAGAAAAGGGATTTTGTTAATTTTTTTTTTTTTTTTTTTTACTTCTTGCTTCCCTTTTCTACTGTTTCTACAAAGAGATCAGAAATTCTTTGCAGTGTTCTGATGTGACCAAGTAGTTCATTTACCCTCCCCCCTCAGACTGATGTCCAACACACTTTTTCTATCTCCAGGATTAAGGCCTAGACATGGCTTTTGTTGTAAGGATGCTGACCTCAGGCTGGGTTTGTGCAACTCCTACCCAGTCATGGGAAACTGCACTAAGACAAGCAATTAATTTTTACATGAACTATGAAAACACCATCATCTGGTGACCAACACAGGCCACGGCTTCCCTCTGAACCCAGACTGACAAATCTGTAGGACCCTATCCAAGCCTTCACCATGAAATGTGGGGTTTTGGGGTTTTTTTTTGACTGACTGGATGGGGAATGGTGAACATTTTGACTTTGTAAGCTCAGATGAAATAGGGAAAGGGGCTTCTCCTTTTCAATTACCTGACAAGAATAATAATACTTTATTTTAACCTTGCAGCAGGCAAAGGTGCTTAGATGAGATATTGAATGTGCATGTGTGTGACTGTGGTTTTAGTCCCTGCTTTCCAAATGGTGTTTATATGTTTTGCCTTAACAAAAATCCCAAATCCTCTGGACAAAACATAAATGTGCTCAGCCTTGCAGCTTCCATGCTGCAGGGATGGGTTTGTCATTGTTTGCAGACCAAGGACATCTCTTGACTATTGCAATCCAAATTTCAAGCTAACAGAGACACCAGCTCTCAATCATAAAGCCCTTCCTCCTGCCCTTGCATAGACCCTTCCTCTCTTCTTTGCAGCATCCCAAAGGCAAGAAGTGAATTCCAGCAGTTTACAGCTCCCAGGGAGGGAATGTGCTGTGCTAATCTCCCCCAGTTTCTCGCTGTTAAAATAAATTCTTCCCATGTTAGTAAGACTCCCCCGAGGCCTCGGCAGAACAGGTGCTCACTTGACCCAAGTGTCACCTGCACCTCATATATCACATCAGCCCCAGGGGTGGAAAATGCAGCCAAGGCTCCCTCCCCACGGCCCAGGGGAGGTCTGGCTCAGCACAACCACAGATGGAGCCCTGGGTGTGTGCTGGGAGCTGCAGGGAGCATTCCTCTCCCAGGAGATGGGATTTGCTCATTGTGCCACTTGGCCAGCCTGGGTGTGCCTGCCTCCAGGGATGGATGGAGCATGGATGATCCTGGGGGTGCCCCAAGGGATTGCACACAGCTCCTGGCTGTCCAGAGGGATGTTTGAGGTGAGGCATCTGTACCAAATGTCCTCCGACCAGCTGGCTGTGCGCTGATTTTTGGAGAGGACCTCTGGATTCTTATGGCATTAGGCTGCATAACTGCTGCTGCTGGTCTTGGCCATGGAGATGAGCAGCTTCCTCTGCCTTTGGTGAATTAGTGTTTTCTTGTGCAGCTCTCTCAGAAGTGGAAGGAAGTCAAAAATTGAACACTTCTGTCCCAAAAAATGTCCCAGGCCAGGTTGGTCAGGGCACCTGGGATAGTGGAAGGTCCTCCTGCCCATGGAAGGGGTGGAATGAGATGAGTTTTCAGGTCCCTTCCAACCCAAACCTTTCTGTGATTTTAGGTTTGAAAAATTTTCTTCAGGGAGTGTGTTCCTTCCTGCAAAAAACTCCCTCTGTCTTGTCCCACAGGAGCCACAAGGTGTAAAAGTAGCCTGAATGATGATGCATCTGAAGAAAAGCAACTCAGTGAGGGAAAGGCAGGACCAAGATGTGACTCTGGAGGCGTAAGGGGGAATATTATGATAAAAACTATGGGGAACATCCTCTGTCCATGAGGTCCTGGCTGCCCACCACTGGCTGCTGGAGCTGGGCTTAAAAGCAAATCCTGCCTCTTCCACAGAAATTCTTGGGGACAGAGATGCCATAAAAAGAAGTTAGGGGAGGTTGTCTCAGTATTAATCAACAGGAGAGGGTAGAAGTGAGAGAGATGTAATTTTATCTGAATAGACACACTTTGCATTTTTCCTATTTTTCCCTGCAGTGTTCCCAAAGTCTCCAGCCAGGTTATGCAATGATGGCTGAAAGCTTCGTTGACATTCCAGGCTTGCTCACTACAACCCAAACTCCAGGAGCACATGTACTCTCATTTTTGTCAATACCTAATTATGTGTGCTAATTATTTGGCAGGTTATTAATTATTTTGCTAATTATTTAGACTCTGCATGTGACTGGTCATTCCAAATGATGTACAGCATGGGTTGATTTCACACTTCATGCCAGGTTTATCCCAAAGTCAAAAGGGTTTATTTATATTTTTATTCATGATCAGAGCCACAATTGGGCAACACTTGTTCAACACAAGGATCCTGGGAACTTCAGCTGGAATTTCCAAAGAGCCAGCTCTCATTGTCCTCCCTTCCAGGCTGTGTGAGGCTGAATGCTCCTGTTTTGCTGAATGTAATGTTGCATGAAAACTTGCATTCACTTTTAATGAGCCCCTAATTGCAAGTGTTTGTGAGCCATCATCTAATATGGAAACAGGTTCAACAGGACCTTATGGTCTAAGTGACCAATCCTGCCTGGTATTGATCAGCTCGTGAGCATTCCCCAGCATCTGTGAGGATGGGAGTCTGGATTGCCATACTTGGGGATTTGCACAGCAAAGATGCTTCAGAAAATTAAAATCTATTCATGGAATACTCTGGCAGCAGCAAAAAGAGTTTATATATGGCTTATAAATTCTTCACCAAGCTCTGAGAATAACTGAGTGCTTGCAGGAAAAAGGGTTGGGGATGCTCACATAGGAACGTGAGTGAAGAGGAATTGCTGCATTTATTTGGGGTGAAATGGTGAACATAAGAAGCAGATAAGAAATACACAGGTGCTTTTGAAAGGCTTCAGGATGGTTTTTCTGCATGGCTGTTGGCAATTTACTTCTCTGCCTCACTTCCCATGTCTTGGCTGATGTGGTACTCAATTCAAGGATGGATGTCCAGTGGGATAGGTGGGAAAAAGAGAAGGACAGAAAAGGGAAGTAGCTTTGTATCTACACCTGAGACACAGGAGAAGGGAGGAGAGCCAGCTCCAGAGCATGGCTTAAAAAGTTATGGAAAAATTATTTTTCATGATCTTTATTTCACTCCTATCACTAAGCCACAGGAAAAACAACCTCCTCTGTTGTGGAGCTAAAAATCTTTGTGTATTTTTTTTTTTTACCTTGGAGCAGCCTTGCAAACTTTTCCTGAGGGCCACCTGTCAGGCAGAGCCTGACTCTCTGCAGCCACTGGAGGCAGGCTCAGTATTGATATTATTTATTTCTCCCATTGCTGTAACCAATTAAACAAAAGCTTACTCAGTCCATAAAGAGCAACAGCCTGGGGAGAGTGGGAGGGAGAGGCATTCCAAACAGGCATTTTATCTCTGACACACACTCCTGGGCAGGGGATTGAAGGTCAATGCATACACATCATCCTGGGCTGATTGCAGTGCTGACAGCCGCTCACTTGGTTTTATGAAATTATCAATTGATCTGTGATTGCAGAATCTAATCGAGGCTTGGGAAATCCGGGCGGGTGGAGGAGCCAGTTGGGCTGGTTTGTTCTCCTGCCTCTGCTTCTGTGGGAGGGGCTCTCCAGGAACCCTGGGACAGGGTTTTTGCTATCAGCTGCCTTGTTTGCAGGTCACCCTGGCCTTTTGTGGTGGGTTTTTTTTGCTCACTCACTGCTGGGGTACCTGTTGCCAAGTCCCTTATTTCTGGGACTTGGGCTGGGCCCTCTCAGGGGGCTCCCCTGTCCAGGGAGACCCTCCTGGAGTGGTTTGGTGTCAGGAAAGAGAGATGCACTGGATTTTTTTGGTCTTCAGGTTCTTGTTTATTGTTATCTTATCTAGAGTTTTGCACGCTGTCCACGCCAGGCTCAGCGTGCTGGAAAAGCACAGCAAAAATGGCCAACAATCTCTTGTTCCAAGGTCTTTGAAAGCTAAACTGTCCAATTCAGAGCTGACACCTGGATTATTTCCCTTTTTAACCCAATAACTGATCCCACAGAGCCCGCAATGGGGACTTTTCCACCCAATTACAAAATGCCACCCAAACCCATGAAGAAGAAGGAAGAAGAAGCATGAAGGAGAAACCCAGGATGACACTCTGTGTCCTCCATCTTGCTTCCATCCACAACACGCTAAAAATCCCAAAATCTAAATTTCTCACCTGAGTGACACACCTACACTACTCTCTACAATCTACTTCACACTTTAGTAGATTCTGGTCTATTCTAGAGTTTAGGAAACTTTCTCCATGGGTGAGGGTCAAAGTCAGTGCTCCCACAGGGGGCAGAGCACCCCAGAGCAGACAGGGAAATATTCCCAGTGCCCTGGGTTTCCACAAGTCACTTCTGAAATGACATAAAGTTGTGACCATATTCACGTGATGGAGACGCTCACTGGAGTTTGGCTCTGGCTGAAAGGTTTGGATACCATGAAAGAAGTGTCTGGTGACATTCTGAAGTAATTAATTAAAGATCACTGGATATTGGTAATTCCTATCCCCAAGAAAACAGAGTTTTCTGGAGCCTGGCAAAGGAGTCAGAGAGGAGGAGGGAACATCAGCAAGGGAAAATCTTAAGAATTTGTATTAGTTGAAAAAGGATGAAAAGTGCGAGGTTTATCACAAGTCATCCTTACAAAATATGGAAAGAAGGATTTCATCAGTGATGTGCACGGATATAATTTTAAGTGAGTTATTATAAATCTGATAATATCAATTGCTTTCAGAGAAAGACCCATATCCAGGTGCCATATTATAATTTGGGTCATTCATCTTCCAGCTACCTACTTTAGGAATCAAGTTTTTATGGCAGGAGAAAAAATAGAAAATATCTTTTGCGACCATTCCAAACAATGATCAGAAAATAGAAGTCAAAATATCCTTTTCTAAGTTAATTTTGTATTTTACACAAAATACTTTGCTCAGAATCTAGAGAAAAAAAGCTGCAAGTTTTTAGTGTTTTAACTTAGCAGAACTAAACAACATGTGTGGTATAAATTAATGGATTTTTTTCCCCTGGAGCTTTCCCTTCTCAAGGCTGGACAGACCTGCTCTATCACCATCCTCTTTTTAGCAGGATATAGTATTTTTTAGCCATCCATACTATTTTCTAATCTAAATGCACAGAATTTTCCTTTCACCTCCTTTGCTCTACCACTGAAAGTGCAGCAGTCAGGAGTTGGAATCAGCGTTGACCAACCATTAACTAAAAGAATAATGGCAAATATGTTATTTCTACACATTCCTGCATGCCTCAGCCCTCCAAAGCTGGGGAGCTTGACAGGACCCAGTACTCCAGGTGGGGAGATATTGATATTTTTTCCTGCTCTGAATAACCTTCAGAAGGCAGAAAGAATATCCATTAAAGCATTCTCCACTTTTATGTAGCAACCAATGGAATTACTCCATCAGGGAAAAAATTACCATTAACTGCAATAGAAGAGAAATTCAGAATTCTTGCAAAGATCAGGGCTCTGTTGTACCAGAAGATGTTCAGACACATAAGTAAAGACATATTTGGTCTGAGGAGCTTCATGTCTGAAAGGCAAGAAGAGCTTCTAGAATCTAGAATGTCCTAAAATGAAGAGTCTGTTCTTAAAAGCAACATAGTAACAATAATGACTGAAGAGTACAAGACTTTTACAGTCAACAACAAAGGAATTTGGAGCAGTGGAGTGTGCTGTGCTAAATAAGATGTAGATTTATTTTTTTTTCCTGCTGGTGTAAGGAGCTATGAATGGACTATTTCTCTCTCTTTTTTTTTTCCTTTATTTTTTTCTCTCCAAATGAAGGAAGCAAGAAAACAGCTGAACTGTTTAAATCCCACCTCTTCATTTCCAGGACCATGGATCTAGTCAGAAGGCAGCAGAGATGGGAGAGGTTATCCCTGATCTAGCTGAGGTGGCTCCAGCAAGCATTTCCTTTCCATGCACCTTTTAAAATGCTTTAGTCTTTGATAAAACAAAGTCAAACTGCAAGGGAACAAAATGATTTTCATAAACATTGCTGTGGGCACAGGGGCCTTTTGGATAATAGAACTTTTATCTCTGTTTTTGAATCTTCAGGCTGCCCTAAATGCACACAATAACAGTAAGTCATTCCCAACATGCACATTCTCCCAGAATTACTGTATTAAACAACTGTGTTAAACAGGTGGGGAGGGAAGGTATATCTCCTTTTATTAGCCCTGCACAGAGGAGCTGGCTGGCAGGAGCTGGCCTTGCTGTCAGGGATGGAGAAGGTCCGAGCCTGTGGAGGTCAGCTCGGACACTCATCATTTACACTCGAAGGAACTGTGCTGTGCTCACATAAAAATGCAGCTGCAGGGATGGCAATAAGTGGAGATTTTTGGGGAGATATGGTCAGGGAAAGGGCTTTTTATTTTAAGGGTAGAGATTTATGCTAACAGGCTGCAAGAAAAACTGGGGAGTCCCGGGGATGAGGTTTCACTCTTGCTTAGAAATGCTAAAAGAAATCTTCCATCAGCAGTCTCTGCACAACCTGTGCTGTTAATAACTAAGGTCAGGCTTTGGCTAAAGCTGAAATGGGTTTTTATCATCCCAGCTGAGTCACAGAACTGGAGAGCACTGGTGAGGATGGGCTGGGACAATCGTCCTCAGAGCCTCTCCTTGTCCGGGCTCAAGCTCCTCCTGTAAGAGGTGCAGGGGAAGGGGCTGGGCTGCAGATCTGGATGTGCTCCAGGGGTAGAACGTAGACATTCCCTGATGGCAGCCCCTGCTGGGGGAGTGTGCAGAGGGCTGGGGCAGAACCACCCTGCAGTGCCACCCCTGCAGCAAAGAGCCCACGGGGTCACAGGGACCCAGCTGGAGTCCCAGCCTCTGAACTCCTGCGCATCCCAAGGGGCCAGACTGAAAATTTCTGTGTCTTTGTTTTCAGCCTAAGTAGAATCCTGTGATTGAGAAGTGTTATTGAAACAAAAGCCTTTTCCATGTAAAGTTTGGGGGCAAAATATTGATATTTTTAAACAAAATCCCATTCCATTAGGGAGTATACATCCATCTCTGTCCTGTAGAGATGAGTCTGTGTTTAGAAATGCTGCTGAGGAGGAACATCACTTGCTGGAAATATTTCCTGCCACATTGAGAACTCTTTAGTAAAACTTTGGTGGAAAATAATTTTTAATTCTTCCTTTTCCCTTGCAATGTAAAACTTTTGCTAGCAGACCCTAAAAAAAAGAAGAAAAACCCCAAACAAAAAAACAACAACAACAAAAAAATCACCGGCAGAGCTGAGGTGAAGCAAATTGAACAAGCAGTTATCTCCAGGGTCTCTTCCAGACTCCCTTTATACAGAAAGCAATGATAGTAAATTCTTCACTTATTTCTGGTGATATGAAGTCAGGGGTTGGAGGTACTATGGACTGAAAGCTTCCATTAGAAGAAGGTTGATCCAAGGGTTAGGAAACAGGGGTGATATTTTGAAAGCAACAGTTAAATTTGCTGTCTGGACACATCTTTTCTATGTTACTTTACAGATAAGTGCCCTCAGTCAGTCAGGTTCTCATCTATAAAAATGATAAGAATATTTTCACCTTATCCTAAATGTGGTAGGAAGTAAATCTAGAAGATTGAGGCTTTCTGTCTGTGTGAGCACATACATCCACCTGCAGTTCCTCCTCCCTTTCACAGAGACATGACTTCATTCCTACAGCAGATTCCCCGATTGCTGGAGGAAAAAGTGCTGGCTTTTCCCTGAACCTCCTTTTTAATTTGCTGTGCAGAATCATCTTCTAAAGATGACAGAAAATTCTGCCACCAGCCATCAAGTTCATGGTGCTCTCTGTGGCTGAGGCTCTCTCTGCCTGGGTGAATCTGACTGGGAATGAGATCAAAAGAGGAGTTTGTCTGTCCGTGTTGTCTGGATCACGTGGTGCACGGTGTAACAGTGTGTGTCACACATCCTTTGACTTTATTTATTAGTTATGGTTGTATATAATAGTAATATGCTACATTTAATACATAATTTGATTAAAATGTGAGCATTATCTGTGTACTATTAATTATCAATTATAATTATTATTTGAATCTGAACAATAATGTCTTTTGGCCTAAACATAGGTGCTTTCTTCTTTTATTCTGGAACAAGCTGATATTTATTTCTGCATGGAGAACACAAAGCCTGAGATTGCAGAACTGGGCTGGGAAAGCTAAAATCTATTCCAGTGATCCGTGGGGCAATTCTGATTAATGCTCTGACAGGTTTTGCTTGAGTTTCCCTACCTGCTGAAGTAATTCAGATACAGCATCTCATAAGAGTGCAGCTAAATTTATGTTTAATTGCCTCCAGAGCAGAGGTGTTTGGAGGTGCACAAAGAAAACTGTGCATCTCTGCACATTCTGAGAGCCTGGAAGAGGCTGTAATAGGATACTTTGCCCAGTCAGAGGATTTGAAACCCTCTCACCTTCAGCATCAGGGTCAGAACAGCCCCACGTCCTACATGGTGCCCTTGGACAAGGCTTGGGAACACCTCACCCTGTCACCCAAGGGACCCTCAGGGTGCTGTGGAGATATCAGCAGGCTCAGGCCATGCTTGGAGTTATCTTTTGCACAATGTACCCCTTATCATTTTGGTGGTGAATGCACCAATCAGGAATTTTGTCTGTGATTAGAAACCCACTTGAAATCAATGGGAGTCTTCCGGTGAGCAGAATTTGAGTGCAGGAGTTTGTGAGACTGCTCAGACCTCTCTGGATGAAAGGCACAGCTCTGAAATGCAATTCAAAAAAAAAAAGTTCATTCTTCCACACATTCCTATTTACAGGAATATACGTGCCTCCACCTCCTTCAGCACACTGAAAGGAATCTGCTGCAAGAATAAAGCTTATCAAAGCCTGAGCACATCACAATCAGCCTTCTGTGTAGATGCAAAACCTTACTGAGCAGCAGCAACATGAATTAAACCCAACAGAGGAAGACAGAGACTCATTAAAAGGCCTTATAAATCAGTTATCAGACATTTAAACTTGTTAGAATAAACCTGTTAAAGAAATCCTCAGCAAAGCTAATTAGGTCAGTGTTGCAGTGGCACAATGGCTCCCTTCTTCCACACAAGACTTAATGGCAGCATAAGCCTGTTAAAGGCATACACTAAATATACAATAAGCCAGCTATTTATAGGATACCTCACTCACTTCATCCTCTAAACCTGACCTACCTACAAATTGCCCCTGGTGAGAGAGCTCTCTTGGGCTCCAAATGCCTATTGAAAACCCAGGACCATGTGCCTTGTTGTTTGTGAAAGAGACATCCATGGATGTGCCCCTTTTTCCCAAAAAAAAGGGACTGATGATGGCTGTGGAAGAGTGACATGATTGAGGGGTTCTTGTTTTCCTTTCTCTCTCTGTTGTACTCAAGGCACAGATTAACCAACAGAACCTATTCTCAGAGCTTTAATGACAATATTGATCAAGTATTGGTGAGGCAGCAAGGAAAGAAAGAGAATAAAAATAATTACTTTGCCCCTATAGAGTGGTTTTTGTCAACACGTGTAGAGATGGATGATTTGGAGATTAAAGACATTTAACTGAGGTCTGGGACTGTGTTTTCTCCAAGTTCTGCCTCTGGTTTTGTGTAGAACAGGTTCTTTCTACACCCCTCTCATGACCAACAGGGTCAGTTCTGCTTCCTTTTTTCTTCACCTGTTGCCATACTGAGGTTTGTGAGGCAAACCTTCGAACTTTCCCTCAGGATGATCCACAGAGCCCAGAGAGGCTTTGGCAGAGGGAGTTAAGAATTCCCCTGGAGGTTGAGTCCTGCTGGTGTGGATAACTGCAGGCCATGGTGCTCTCAGTTGTAACATTGCCCATAAATACCTCAATATTTGGCTG
This sequence comes from Molothrus aeneus, assembly GCF_037042795.1. Lineage (NCBI taxonomy): Eukaryota > Metazoa > Chordata > Aves > Passeriformes > Icteridae > Molothrus > Molothrus aeneus. The sequence continues at coordinate 4,688,092 of NC_089664.1, read as the reverse complement.
CATTTGTGCCTTTATGTCATGTAGGCAAAAAACTGGGTGGGCAACTGCAGTTAGCTCAGTCTGGCTTCCAGGTGGAAGTTACACAAACACAAATAATCCTGGCAAGAGTATTAGATCTGTAATTTATCTCTTGTATTACACGGATGCAAGGAGAAGTGAGGAGGAGTAATGTGATTCCCTTGGGAATATGTGTCTATCAGCAGCAGCAGAGCTAAAAATAGATCCCAGGTGTCCAGGTTGGTCCTGAACATTTTATACAACAGATCACTCCCTCCAGAGGTGAGCCGGGTGATTTTCCTCAGGAAACATTGGAGGAGTTAAATGCTGACTGGCTGGGAGGGAATTGGTCTATAACAAACAGGGAAAGAAATGTTTATTCCTGGAGAAGGTGTCACAAGCATAAGAAGAGCTTGAAAATAAGAATTGAGCACGACAAAAAGAAACACTTGACAGCCACAGCCCTTTCAGCTGCCTTGAGTGTGCAGAATTCATTGCTGGCAGGGACTGAGCTCAGGGTATGGATCTACTGGGACACAGGGGAGGGCAATGCTCTGAGGGGACATCTGGGCTGGTTCAGAGCTGCCACTGGCAAATCCATACCCAGAGGGGAAAACAGAGGGGAAAAGAACCTCTAGGATTCCCCAGACTTGAATTTCTGCCTAATGTTTAACCCACAGAGAATGAAGTGGTTGGTATGGAAATCTGAAACCTGCTGGTACCAGGGCATGTCAGGGAAGGGAAGGGAAGGGAAGGGAAGGGAAGGGAAGGGAAGGGAAGGGAAGGGAAGGGAAGATTGAGGAAGGGAAGGGAAGATTGAGGAAAGGAAGAAGGATTGAGGCAAAGTTCCTTGTGAGGAATATCCCCATTTCCATGGAAAGGCAGCAGCTGGGTTCAGGACTGCTCAGGGAGAGGTGTTCACACACAGAGTATGTGTAGCAGTCTTTGCTTTGGGAAGCATCCAAATAAAATAAACTAACTGGAGTTTTTATCCTCACTCTTTAACGTGCTGCTTGGGGAACAGTGCCATAAAAGCTGCACCTAAACAGCTGTGTTGCACACAAAGATCTTGATCCTAGGCACCTGGATAGGGCACTCACACCACGGCTCCTTCTTGCTTTACCTGACCATGTTTCTGTAAATAGATTCCTGAATATTTTGATTTGTCCTTTCCTGCTCTGGCCACTAACCAGACTAGCCTGAGGGGCTGCGTTTATGCAGAGTTTTTTGTGAAGCACTTTCAACACAGTTCCTGAAAATCGATGGCATCACTTTGTCTTAACCAGATAAAAAGTCCCTATTGTAGGTGAGAAATAATATTGCTCAAGGCATGTGGTTACTGTGAGGTAACAACAGCTCCACTTCTCAGGGTGCTGGAATGCACCAGCCATCAACCTGGTGACTCACTGCATACCTGAGGCAAAATGCACTTATCTCAGAGCAGCAGCATGCTCTCAGACATGGCATTCCTCACTGATTCAGATTTTCTCCCAAATAAATCACAAATAATACTCAATGGTGAAAAAAAAGAAAGTTACTTTTTATTCCACCCCCTATATTCAATGTTTGCTAGGTGTATTGCTCCAAAGATAATAATGATGGTCCATTCTGACCTGGACTTGTGTTGTTGAAAAGAGTGCATTTAGGCTGCATGAATCTGTTGGAACATGCTGGACTCCCTGTCCTGGAGATTTGGACCTTAGGCTACAGAATTTCCCTGCTGTGTTGTGTGGCAGAGAGCCAGGTGACTTGGCTGTTATTTACAATCCAGGGAGAAAAAGACAAATCCACCCCTTCCAGAGGCTGAAAACAACAATCCAGGGAGAAAAAGACAAAGCCACCCCTTCCAGAGGCTGAAAACAACATCCCAGAGAGTTACAATGGATCAGACCAATTGGACAGTCGTGAGTGGGATGAGGGTTTGTGGCATGACATGGATTTCTCCTGGGGGTGGTACCATTATTCCATGCTCACATCCAATGCAGGGCCTTCCCTGCTGGATGGGGAAATCCAGAACAGAAGCACTGACCCTCTCACTCTCATCAGAATTAGCTGGGACTCTGGGTGACAGTGGCTCTTCTGCACCTCTTTTAATCAAGCTAAACCCTCTTTGTCTCTTGCCTGCTTCATAATAAGCACACCTCTTGCTTTGCCATCTCCTTAGCTGTGAATTTTATGGGTGAGATATGAAACAGTTACAAGAACACAGACATTTTGCAGTGAGGAATAAGAAAAAAAAGAAACCCATTGAACATTCTCGTCCCTGCATTTGACTGCACATGGGTTTCTTCTGCCAACTTTTTTTTTTTTTTTTGAGTGGTCTGAAGTGCTGAGTGATTGCAGATAGAGGCAGAGTGAGGCTTGAAGCCTTCTGTGCAGCTCATGATGGGCTGGGAGTTACAAGTAGTTCCCTTTTGAAAGTCGTTGTCCAAGTTCAGAAGGAAACTAAACTGCAGGTGATGAATACTGATGACTTGTGCTTGGTCCCACACAATGGCAACAATGGGGAATATGAAAGACTGCTAATAAAGAATATGGATTTGTGCCTAAATGGGAAAATCAGCAGATATAAGCTCTAAAGGAAAGTATTCAAATCCTCTGGCTTCATCCTTCTAAAATTTAGGAATTCATCTAAGCACTGATTTGGTTCCCTTTAGAGTCAACAGAGAGAGAAGACAATTTCAGAAGGAAATTCAAGCCATGTCAAAGATACTGTCTAAGATAACAGGAAGATTACACCTGTAGAGTTAAAATTACCCCTTTCTGTTAACTGCAGAGAATGTTTAGATGAATACCTGAGACCAAATGTTGGGCCTGTTATAATTCCCCATGAATCCAATGGATCAAATCATTAATTTGTGTGATCTACTCTTGGCCAGGAACTGTCATATCAATGACAGTGGGGAAACAGTCTTTGGAGCTGGGAAACAACCAATTCCAACTGCTCCTTCTGCCCACTCTATTTTCCTAGATTTGACCTCAGAGCGGTCGCTGCCTTATTTTAAATTTCAATGAAAGACAAATCATTATTACTTCTTTCTCACACAACATCTGCTAAGAAGCAGACCAGCAGGGAAAAATACAAAAAAAGCTAATTAGAAAGCTGAAGCTCATGAAACTGAAAATGTAATTCTGAAACCCAGAAGGTCATGGTGCTCAGAACAAGTGTCCTGAAAGGTGGGTGCCCAGGACAGCTGGAGTTCAATTCTGAAGTTATGGCATTTCTGCCTTTGTTAGTTTGAACCTGAAAGGGATTTTTCTAAATGGATAAATTTGGGATATGTTAATTTAGGAACAATGCAAAGATGGAGAACCTATTTGGAAAGATGAGTGAGTTCTGAATTTTTAAGGTATCTAAGAACTTCACCAAGAAGGTTTGTTCAGTTTAATGCAAGGGAACTAGAAACTCCTATTAGAAAAACAAATAAACAAACAAACAAACATTTCCCAACTGCTTCTTCCCACTCTGTTGGGACCTGCCAGCATTTTGTCTTGGCTGGGATTTTCATCATTTCCCCAGCCACTGCAGAAGACTCAACTTAAGCCTTTAATTCTGCATTTGGGGGTGATGGAAACAGGCTCTGCATGGTCCTTGCCTCTTGGCCTCACCCTTGAGCCCACTCACAGCCTTCTTCTGCCATCCATTAGAACAGCCCGGTGGAACCCTTTGTGTCACCCATCCTGCTTGGGGAACACTGGGACACCCCTCCAGCTGTTCAGGGATGCCAGCAGCAGATGGATCTGGTTGGTGCACAGGATTTCTCTGCAGCCAGCACAAAGCACAGTCTGGGTAAGATCACTGCTTGCTGTGATATTGTTTGCAGAGGAAAAAGAGGAAATATATTTCACAAGAGACTGGGAGAGCACCAGAATATCAATACAATGCTCACAAAGCAAGTTTAATCCATTTTTAGCCTGTAATAAACAATGAAGTCTGTGAAACCTTGACAAGAATACATTGTGCATCCTCAAGGAGGACAACACAACAGGATATGTGAGGGAGAAAAGTTTGCCTGTAGCATGAGAAGAACACAGAGTGGAGTCTGAATATCTTCAGCAGCTCATGGGACTCTGGAGTGAGCTTTGCTGTAGAATCACAAACAGAGATGAAGAATTCACTGTGTGCAGCTGGCACATACAGCTCCTTTTGCAAGAAATAATAATGGCGCTTTGTGCTGGCCTGTTTGGGGTAGAGTGAATGTCCCCCGTAGCAGCTCAAAGGATCCTGTTGTAGATCTGTGACCAGAACATTTGCTGTTAACACACTGATGATTTCGATAATGAACATCTTGCTCAGCAATGAAAAGGGGGAAAAGAGGATTTTAGTTAGATTAGTCATCTTTTGTTTGAGATCTAGCTGGGTATTGGTCTACCTGTGGGACATGGTGAGTGCTTGCCTTTGTCTCACTTCTTTGTTTTCTTTTAATCATCTTCTACTGCTTCAATTTTGAAACATTTTCTCTTGATCACCAAGTTTTCTTGTTTTTATTTGCCCTTTCCTCTTCCCCCAGGCCCCTGGATATGGGCAGGAGGGCAGTGAGGGGATGGCTGTGCTGTGTTGAGCCGACCGCTGGGGTTAACCCACACCCACAGCATACCTGGAACACACCAAGAAAACCTCTTTGTCCATCATTGTGGCAGCTGTTGAGTGATCAACATGGACACTTCTCTGCTTTCTAGGTCTCTCAGTTCCATGTGATTTATTCCTCAACTTCTAATAAAGAGTCAAAATTACTGTTTCCCAAATTACTGTTTCCCCATCCTCATCACTACCATAATTTTTTGTTTGCCCAGTGCATGCAAATTGGAGACTCTCTCTTTTAACTCTATGTGTTGTGAATTTCTGTTCTTCTGATAGACTGGCTTCTATTTTCATAATGGGAACAATATTATATTTTGAAGAATTCCAAACATTGCTTTTAAGATATCTGAGGAAAGAAGGGTGGAAAAAAGTGAGGATTGGATGTGCTAAAATTGTTAAAAGCTAAAAAAAAAAAAAAAAAATCCTTACTGGAAGAAGAAATAGAAATCCTTGTTCAATGGAGCTTTGCTGATTTGGGGTGAAGATCAAGGCTTTGTTCATTGTAGGGAGAAGGTGAGTTGAAATACTCAAGACTAAAAAGAAGAGACCACTGAAAAGAGAAAGCTACCGAAGTGAAATAATTTTGTTTTTAAAAATGGCATCCAGAAACCTTATCTTTGACACATAAGAACAGACACATAGCCAAATATGCTGTAACCTGCTTAGGTTTCCAAAGCAGCAAATTAAACCAGTGGACTATGCAGTGAGTGTCCATTCAGATGAGCAAAGCTCATTGAACACAACAATACTGTAAGAGAACATGTTGAATACTCAATGCACCAAATAATCCTCTTTTGATACAGAGACAGTCACAGCTTTGGGAATGAGGCAGCAGCAGTGTATGTGTGACTGGAGGGGGGCAGACAGGGAAAAGCATAAGCAAAATTACTTTTTTTATATTGTTTTATGTTTTCCTCTACTTCTATTTTCATTATATTGATAGAAAATCTTATTTCCAGGCAGGACATCTGCCCCAGGAGTTGGCTGACATGGATTTTGTGGATGGAAGTGTTACTTCCTAGAGAGTTTTTATCACAGAATTACAGAATCATGGAATACCCTGCATTGGAAGGGACCCACCAGGATCATCCAGTGCAGCTCCTGGCCCTGCACAATCACCCCAGAAATCCCACCCTCTCATTGTGAGCGTTGTCCAAGAACTCCTTCAGCTCTGGCAGCCTCCTCGGGGCTGTGCCCATTCCCTGGGGAGCCTGGGCAGTGCCCAGCACCCTCTGGGACAAGAACCTTTCCCTGATATCCAACCTGACCCTCCCCTGACACAGCCCTTGGGTGTTGAAATGTTCCCTTGGTCTGTGAGGCCTTTGGGTGCCTGAAGAGTATCATGCCATTTGTTTTCTCTCTCTCCCTCTTCACAGGAGTATGAAATGTCATTCTGGGCAGTGCCAAACCCTGCTAGACCAAATCACAGAAGCCTTCTCAGGTGTAGTGAGGAAAGACACCCAGAACTGTTGCCTTGGTTGAGTTGGCAAATCCCATGTGGCTGCACTGCAGGTTCACGGAGCCTTTGCTTTTATTTCAAACAGCCTCATGTAGGACACAAGGCTTCTCCTTCCACTTCTGGTAATGCCAAGAGCATCAATGAAAAAACACACTGATGATATCCCCACGTGCCATTTCTTTGTTTAAACAAGGGCTTTGGCCTTGTTTGTATGTTCTGTGTAAGACCTAATGCCTGAATTTTCCCTGCTGTGGAGTTTCCTCTGTGGCCTTGCACCAGGGGAATCTGTGAGAATCATTTCAGTCTTTTATTTGAGTCAGTGTGACAGAATCCAAGGTGGCTCACCAGGAAGTGTGCTTTGTGGCTGAACAGTCCCTTGGAAAAAGGCACAACTCCGGGGATTTGGGCACCCTGCCATTGGCATAAGCTGAGCTTCAGCCTGGTCAGAGCAGCTTGGAGTTAACAAAACAGCTTCTAATTCGGCTTAGGAAAGACTTGCTGAAGATTTAGCTTAAGACAATATTCTGTAGCCACAAGGGATGGGTGAGAGAAGGACAGAGTGTCCTTGCAGGCCAGAGAAGGGCTTATCCTTGCAGGAAGGAGGGCATCTCCCATTGCCCTCCTTGGCCCACACACACTGCACGAGGTGGGTGGTTTTTTTCCCACTGTCAGCATCGCCCAGCCCAGCCCAGCCTAGCCTAGCCCAGCTCAGCCAAGCCTAACCCAGCCCAGCCCCACCACTGCCTAGGGGTAGTGTCTGGAAACCTCAGGGTCCCTGTCTGGAAGCCTCACATCACAGTTTTGTTAAGCTCTGCCCCTACACTTGGCTGCCTTTGCTGGTCTGCTGAGGTTTATCTGGGTGGGTCAAGCCCCTGAATCAGCCCCATCTCCATTCCTCATCCCAAGCCAATTCCAAATCCAGCAGAAGGACTTTCACCTGGGGGGCACAGCCAGGCTGGGAGCGCAGCCAGCTGCATCTATGGTTTGGCCCGGCTCTGGTCCTCTCAGCTCAGCCTGGCTCAGCTCGGCTCAACTCGACCCAGCTCAGCTCAGCCCAGCTCGGTTCATCCCGGCTCCGCTCTCCCGGCACGGCCCGGCTCAGCTCGGCTCGGCTCATCTCGACCCAGCTCAGCTCAGCCCGGCTCGGTTCATCCCGGCTCAGTTCGGCCCGGCTCGGCCCCGCTCTCCCGGCACGGCCGGCGCTGTCCGCGGTGCTGAACCGCGCCCGCCCGGCGGGGCTGGGGAGCGGCTCGGCCCCGGCCCCGCTCCCCACGGAGAGCCGGGATCCCCTCAGCGAGGCCGGCAGCATCCTGCCCATCCTGCCCATCCTGCCCATCCTGCTCAGCCTGCCCATCCTGCCCATCCTGCTCATCCTGCCCATCCTGCCCATCTGCCCATCCTGCTCATCCTGCCCATCCTGCTCATCCTGCCCATCCTGCCCATCCTGCCCATCCTGCCCATCCTGCTCATCATGCCCATCTGCCCATCCTGCCCATCCTGCCCATCCTGCTCATCCTGCTCATCCTGCCCATCCTGCCCATCCTGCCCATCCTGCTCTCGCACCAGCCGGGAGCTCTCCGGGTCCGGGAGGAGAAAACTGAAGGCGTGGGGGTAGAAAAAAATAGAATTAAAATTAAATAGATGAGGTCTATTTAAATGGGCTCTCCAACTGGCCCCGCTGCTGCCTCCTCCCCAAACCCCCTCGGCGGACAAGTTTCGACCCCTCCCGCAGCCCCATCCCGCGGCCCTTCCCGGTCTCATCCTCCCTTCCCACGGCCCAGGCTCCGTCTGGCCGGAGCTTTAGTCCCTCCTTTTTGCCCCCGGCCCCTCCCCTTCTCTAATTATGTACAAAACACTTCTTAGAATAAAATGGCCAAGCTGGGGCTCCGCCTTGCTTTCCTCTTCCCCATTCATCCTCTCTAGCCCGCTCCAAGCCCCTCCCCCGGTGGCAAGCCCAGCCTCTCGCTTCCCTCCTGGAGCTCTTTTCATTTTTATTTCTAACCCCCTCTCCATTCTCCCTGCTGCCTCTGCTCTTTCCCCCGATGGCTACGAACTGAGCAGCAGAAAAGAGGGGGGGGGCACAGGAAGGGGGGAAAAAAAAAGCAAGAAAAAGGAAAAGGAAGAAGGGGAGAAGCGGAATTTAATTTTTTTTTTCCTTGCCTCTGCCCTTAATGCCCGCGATCTGGATCAAGGAAGGGGATTTTCTGTCTGAGCATGAAAAGGACTGCTAGAGCCCCAGGATTTTCACGCCTGCAGTCTCAGCCCCGCACCCAGTATGCGAGCTGGACAGAGAAGCTCTCCCACAAGTTCCTACCGAGCCGAATAAAAGCCACGGGCGAGCCGATCTCCGCCACAGAGGGACATTAGCATCAGGTAAGGCGAGCGCTGCTGCGCTGCGGCTGCGGCTCTGCCCGTGCCCGGGGCCGGCTCCCCCGTCCTGCCGCGCGTTGTGTAACGCGGCCCCTCCGCTCCCCCTGCCCGCACCCCCGCCCTGCCTGGCCGGGGGGATGGATGGCCAAGTCCCGCAGCTCCGTTCTGCACGCGTGGTGCCGAGATTCGCGCACTGGGAGCGCTGGTTTTTACTGGGGCAGCCCCCCCCGGAGCATGGCCGGCGATGGGGGTTCAGCCCCGGCGCGGCTGGGCTGGCGGTGGGGGCGGGAGGCAGCCAGGATCCATCTGTATTCCGGAGTATCGATACATCCCAGAGCAGGGGGGGACCGTCCCCAAGGAGATGGTGTCATCTCCACTTAATCCGCTGCTCCGCTTTCGCAAGTGACAAGCAAATCGCGGAGGAAAAGGAAAGTCTGTCGCCTCGAATCCCACACTGGGCTGATTGCCTCTACTTCCAGCGGGGATGGGAGGCAGCGGCAGAGCCGGGGGAGGGTAGGGGTGGCGGGGAGCTGCACCCCGCGGTGCTGGAGAGGGTTTTCCCCACATTCATTTCCCCGTTCCGCGCTGCTTGCGAGGCTGGTGTGGAGTGTAACTTTGCCTTTTTCCAGTCCTTGTGGAATGGCGGGACGGAGGGCATCTCCATGCCATTGCATCATCCCCGGGGTCCAGCACAGGCTGGGTCTAAAGCCCCAGAGACCATCTGGAGAGAGGAGGGGGGTTATAGGTGTGCGTGTTTTGGCTTTGGAGAGTTCCCCCGTGCTGGTACCTGACAGTGGGGAAGGGGAGGAGGTGTCACTTCTTGGATGCAGTCTCCTCTTCATGGAGGGAACCCAGCAGCAGATGAAATGCTGGCAGAATTGGTGTTTGAATTTAGCCGTGTGATTGACATCTGCACTAGGCAGGACAGAAGGGTCCTTCATGCTTTACTCTGGCTGCTCATCTGGCTGCATAATAATAATGTGTTCATAGCAGTAAATCTGCTTTCCCAGGAGTTGTAGAGAAGTATTTGGGAAGACAGTGAGAGGAGGAGGGAGCGAGTGGAGATGTGGCTTTGGTGTAAGGAACATGAAAGGCTTTTGAAAAAAGATTCCTTATAAAGGAAAAATATTGATCAGCTCTGCTTGCGAGTAGCAGACAGACAGCCCTGGACTCTCTCCCTCCCACACACCCCAGACAAGCCACTGTGCTCTCCCTGGAGCATGTACAAGCCAAGCACAGCCAGCACATGCTGTGGAGCTCGCAGCCCACCCCAGGCTCAGACACAGCCCCTCAGGCTCGCTCTGTAAACCCCTCTCCAAGCTCTGCAGCCCCGCAGCTCCCGCACGCTCAGCCACACAGGTGGGATCCACACATACTGAACGGGCAGAAATAGCTGCACTGATATTCTTATTATGTAAATCAAACCTTCAGAAGTTCACATGAGCACACACATGCTGTCGTCTTTGCAGGGCTTGCAGTAGGGGGTTTGCTCCTCCAGTGTAGCTTTCTTCTCTTGTAGTTGGCTCCAAGCATTGATTTGGGGTTTGTCTGACTCCAAAGCCCTTTGCAACTCAGCAGAAAACCCTCTACATTTGGTGTGTCTACGCTTGTTTTATGGCTCTTTGCAGATTCCCAGGACTCGGGAATGATTTCACTACTGGAAAGGCAGACGAGCAGCAGACAGGGAAGCAGGGAAATGGCTGGGGCAGTGGTGGCATTTCCATACTCATCATGCCTTCTCTGATCAAGAGCTGGAGTCTGGGAGTATGGGAAGAGCTCTGCTGGAGTTATATAGCTTTAAAATGTGTGTGAGTGTGTGTGAGCAGAACCACACACACATCGATGGCTAAAACACACAATGCAAGGCTCCACTCCAGTCTTACCCTGGTTCAGAGAAAAACCCTCCCATACTCAAGGGACAGATACTCCCTTTGCATGCCCCTTTGATCAGAAATGAGAGTGGGCACAGGGGGATGATGTCACTGCTGTTAGAGGTGCTTAACATCCCCCTCTGACCTTCCTCCTCTTCCCCTCTTTCCATAGGGCCTAGTGAGGACACAAGCCTCCAAGAGCAGGGATATAATGAGGCTGACTAAAGTCAGTGTTAAAACTTTGGAAAGGAGGAACATATGGTGAATTGGCTAGTTTTAGGTAAAATGTGTCCCAAAAGAAATGGCATGGGATTTGTCCCTATTCCCTCCTAACCACCACTGTTTACTACATTGGGAGTATGTGTAAGGCGGATGCTAAACACTCCGTGGGAATGGGTCTGCCAGCAGACAATAGTCATTGTTGTCTGTGTGACAGAAATACTTCAAAGCCAAATCCTCCCATCTTTGAGCAGGCAGGAGCCCCACCACCTTCTCCAGGTGCATCGGGAGAGCATGGCAGGAACTGACTCCAGAGCCAGGGATCCGCACCCAGCTCCCAGGAATGGATGGGGATTTCTAGACTTTACCCAGGACTTGGTATTTACAGCAGAGATGTTGAGAAAGCAGGAAAAATTTGATTGGGGAGGGCTGGAAAAAAATAACTGAAGAACATAAATGAGGGTGAAGAACCCCCGAGCACTGCGAGACACGGTGCTGGGAGGTGGGAAATCAGGGAGGGATCCCCCAAAAAAGGGAACACACCCCATGCCCTGCTCAGCCCTGCTCAGCCCCCTTCAGCCCCTCTCAGCCCGGCTCAACCTGGTTCAGCCCCGCTAGCCCAGCTCAGCCCTGTTTAGCCCCGCTCAGCCCCGCTCAGCACTGTGTGGCCTTGTTCAGCCCAGCTCAGCCCTGTTCAGCTCCGCTAGCCCAGCTCAGCCTTGTTTAGCCCTGCGCAGCCCCGCTCAGCCCGGCTCAGCCCGGTTCAGCCCGGTTCAGCCTGGCTCAGCCCTGCTCAGCCCGGCTCAGCCCCGCTCAGCCCGGTTCAGCCCCGCTCAGCCCCGCTCAGCCCGGTTCAGCCCCGCTCAGCCCGGCTCAGCCCGGTTCAGCCCGGTTCAGCCCGGCTCAGCCCGGTTCAGCCCGGCTCAGCCCGGTTCAGCCCCGCTCAGCCCCGTTCAGCCCGGCTGCGCCAGCGCGGCGGGCGGGCGGTGCCGCCGGGCCCCAGGAGGGGGCGCTGTGGCTCCACGCAGCTCCGGGCGCGGAGCGGAGCGGGGCTCGCCCGCACCCCCGCCCGCATCAGCATCCAGCCCTGCCCGCATCATCCCTGCCCGCATCAGCATCCAGCCCTGCCCGCATCATCCCTGCCCGCATCAGCATCCATCCCTGCCCGCATCATCCCTGCCCGCATCAGCATCCAGCCCTACCCGCATCAGCATCCATCCCTTCCCGCATCACCGTCCATCCCTGCCCGCATCAGCATCCATCCCTGCCTGCATCACCGTCCATCCCTGCCCGCATCAGCATCCATCCCTGCCCGCATCATCCCTGCCCGCATCACCACCCAGCCCTGCCCGCATTCTCCGGCAGCATCCCCTGCCCGCACCCCTGTCCAAATCCCTGCTCGCATTCTTCAGCATATAGTCATCCTCGACCGCATCCCTTCCCGCATCCCTTCCCGCATCTCTGCCTGCGTCCCTGCCCTGAGCCCTGCCTGCATCCCTTCCCGCATCCTCGCCCGCATCCCCCGCCCCTATCCCCAGCCGCGGATGAGGCGGAGGGGCCGGGGCTGGGCGCTCGGTGCCGGCGGGGCTCTGCTCCTGGAGCCCCGCTGCGGCTGGACGGGTGCGGGCCGCTCCTCCCGCTCCGGAGCTGCTGGGCGAGCGCAGCCTGCGGGGAGCCGGCCCGGTGCGAGCAGGGATCGTTCACCCGGTGATGAAATGCGGCTACTTCTGGGACAGAGCCCAGCAGCTTTTCCGTGCCAGCAAATACTACAGGGGAAGTGAAAAATCACTTCATGCATTGGAAGTGCAGAGATGAACTTAGTGAGGCAGAATATAAATTACCCAGGCCGAGGAAGCTTGTGCCCGGTTGTTTGATTTACACCATCCTGCTTGCAAAACTATCATGAGATTTTTAACAACTAAAGACCTTGGCCCATTTCCTTCCAGGCCACATAGAGCAGCTTTTCAGCAAGGGAGAATATCCACACACACACACAGAGATCTGGCCTCTAAACAGATCCATGGACTGGGGACTGGTCCTGCTGTTCTCCCTCTCCCATGGAAGATGGCTGCCAGAGCAGGATGCCGAGGTAGGGAATGGTGCTGAGCTGAGTCAGGGCAAAATAAACATCTCCTCCCGGCAATGTGTGTGCTCCAGAGTGTTCTTGGATGCCAGGGAAGGTTCTCCCCTGCCTGCTGTGCCTCTGCATGGCCATGTCCAGCTGATGTGCTGGGCCTGGAGCACATCTGGCCAGGGCTGCAGCGGGCTGGTGGCTGCAGGTGGTGTGGGAAAGGGAAATGTTATCAAGGAGAGAGAGCTGGGAAAGCAAAGTGGATACATCTACCAGGTACTTTTGTCTGGAGAGAGGATGGGCAGAGCAGGACCAGACAAATGAGGTGACGTTCCCAGGGTTTGGAGTAGGCACGGGACAGCTGTTGCTGGCTTGATGAGCTAAGCTGTGCAGTGCCAGGGAAGGAAAAGTCCTGACTAGTGGGAGGGAGGAATGGGAGAAAAAGCAGAAATCAGAGGAGCAGCTGATTTAGAGTGAGCTGAAGGCTATGGAAGGATTTAAGTTTATTTCAGGAATGCTGGATCACATCCCAAGTGGAGGTGGCATAAACTGGGTATATGAACATGTCATTTTGGAAAGAAAACAAGAGTCAGGCCCAGGATTCCCCTGAGCCTGGGCTGGGGAGTTTAACACAACATTTACAGCCTCCTGCTTGGGGAGTTATTTTCCTGCAGCCTTGAGGCAGGACTTGCAAGCAGCTTCACAGGAGAAAGATGCTTATTTGTTTTTGCTATTTGTTCTTCTCAAGTCATGTGCTCTCCATCCATTTTATTGTTACCTGCACGGTGCAGCTGGCAGAGCTCAGCTCTGCACAGAGCTGCTGCTATGGCTGAGTGGCACCCACGGTGGCACCCGTGGTGGTGGCATTTTTCTGGGTGTTGACATTGCATTCCCCAGTGCTTGAACTCTCACACATGTGATTTCTGGCTCCTGTTCCAGAAAAACAACCAGTTGCACTGCTGATGGATCACCTCTTCCAGTGGCAATAGGAATAGCAGTAAGTCACAGAGGAGTGAATAATCTAGAGAGGGTCACCTGCAGAGGAGGATGGAGTGAATTGTCTTTGCCAGACACATGCTGTTGTTCACTGATGGAAATGCTGGGCAGAGGTAGAAACTGATGTGCCAGAAGCACCAGAGGAGCTTTGCAGCCCTAGAACAATTCTGTGTATGTGTGTGTGTGTGTGTGTTAGCAGTGGGCACTATTTGGTGGAGTATTTCCTTTACAGAGACATCTGCCCTCCCAGACAGTCATGAATTACAGCAAAGTCAGCTCACAGCTGACACACCAAGCTTGCAAACCAAGCTATGGGAGGTTCTCACACAGAAGAGAAGCTCCAGAAAACCAACAAAACCCCAACAATTTGCTCCAGCACTTTTTGTTGGATATCAAAAGGGAATATAGGAGAAGAGGGAGCTCTCCCTCCCATCTGGTCTCCCAATTTCCAGTAGAGTAGCTCTGGATCCTGTAGTCTTTTCATGCCTGGGATCTGTCTCATTGCTGATAGGAAGTACATCCTTTACCCTGGTATTTAGAGAAGATACATCCTGAAGCCTCATGACAGGTCTTCTTACAGCCTGGACTTTAATATCTTTGCATATTACAGCTGGAATATGTTGTACAGCAAGTTCCTGTGAAAAGCTCGCAGCCTCTTGCTGTAAATCACTGCAGCCTGTTGAAGCCAGGGCTGTTAACTGGCTCTGTGGTGAGTTAGGATCTCTTTCTTAGGCTTTGATTTAGAGTGTGATTTAGAACCTGGCCTGTGCTCTGGACTCCACTGTGTCCATCACGGTTTTGGATGCAGTTTTGGCCAGAAGTCCTGAGTCGGCACAACCGATCCCCTTTAGCCATTTCTTTACCCTGCCCTGGCTGTGTGTGTGGCTGTCAGATACATTGCTAACACTGGCGACCCCTGTGGTAATTTATCCTCACAGCTGTAGATGTTGACTTGCTAAGCAGGGTGGAAGACAGGGAGGGCGAGCTTTAAAACCATCCCCTCATGCAGGCAGCACATTCCAGGTGAGGCTGCGGGAGCAGAAAAAAATAACTAAAAGGAATTTGTGGAAAATCACAAAGCAGCTCAAACTAACCGGGGGAAGAATGAACAGAAATGAGCTGTGACCCCAGGGAGGAGGCTGGGGATTCAGAGCAGGCAGGAGGAGCAGGATGAGCAGGTGGGAATCCTTAGCTGGACTTCTGGGCTCAGTGGAGCAGACACCAGCAGGGCAGGATGCGGGTGCTGGAGCAGCCAGGCTGCTCTTGGCGCGTGGCTGCTCTTCAGGCAGGTACAGATGGTGAGCGGGTAAGCAGAGCCCTCTGACATATGCTGGGGTACATATGTGGCCCTGGGTCCCTCCTGGCTCAGACCACCTCCCTGCCTGGACCAGGAATGTTATTCCAGCCACTTCCCACACTGCCCTGTGCTGAGCGAGGTTTGCAGCCCGAATCAAAGGCGTGTTTTGAGGGAGCAGCGCGAGCTTAGGAGGTACAAGCTGAGACCAAAGAATGCCTAAGAAATGCTGAGAAAGTCAAAGGGAAGAGCTAACAAAGCACAGTGTTTGTGCTAAGATTGTGAACAGAGAGAAGAAAGCAGCAACAAGGATCCCTGTAACATAGCCTTAAGACGAGCAGCTATTTCTAGAATTGCTTATTGTCATGTCGTCCAAATTCGGAGTCACTTCTGCAAAACAACTCCAGGCTTTGCTGTTTTATGCTGGAGAATGCTGATAATGTGTTCATCTGCCATTTCCACTCTCCTGAAAGAGAACTGTAAAGTATTTGAAAATGATGGACCATGTTTTAGGTCAGTGAATAGATAAATCTGGTCAACCAGGGAAAAGAGACCAATTAGGATTTTCCTGCAATATTTACCTAAAGTAACCAAAGAGGAGAAACTTGAGTTTAGAAATATTTAGATAAAACTAAACTAGTCTTTTTGTGCAATTAGAGATACACGTGCATCAACCCTTTTTGCTTTTTGGCAGAAGAGTTAAGGTGAAAAGACGGATTGGAGCTGGAAGTGTTGCTCAGGGAATTTGCTGGAGGATGAGGGATGAAGGAGGGATCTATTTTGCTGATGAAGCTGGCTTGGGCCTTGTTAAGACTGGAAAAAATTGAGAAGTGTTCTAACCACAACAGTAGGACACTAAAGGGATCAGAAAGACATGGATGAGTGCTGTCACTCCTGGGATAACCTTTCAGCTGTGTGGGGACACGCAAAGTCAGTGGTTGTCTGAGGACTGTCATCTGCAGTGCCAGATGGAATATCCTGTGTGTGACTATTTCTTTATTGATTCCTTTCATGCTTGGTGTTTTAATAACATTCTGCAGTAATGAAGTAAGCCACAAGTCATCTATGAAAATATTTTTTTTGGGGGGGTTTAGATCTAGTACCACATAATTTCCTTGGGTGTCTCCCAGCTTTCTATGGGAAAGAGAAGGGGTGAATAACCATATCTCAATTTTCTCCCCTCTTTGTGACTGGATAGATGTCAAAATCACCCCTCTTGTCCCAAAGGCCGTGCTGCTGCAGAATGTGTCACTGAGTGCTCAGGTATTGCTCAAAGTTTATCAAACACAGACTTTTTTCACACCTGGGCTCAATTGTAGCCAACCGAGAGCAATCAGAACCACAAAGAGCCCGATCCTGCAATTGGAATCACACAGATAAATTTTTAATTACAGCCCCATGGACATAATGAAACTGATTTCCAAGACCAAAGCCTAAGCAACAACAACAAATCCATGCACATGCCGAGTGCAGAGTGAATCATGTTTATGGTTCATCAGTATGCAGCTTCTTTGTTCCAAAATGCTGGTCAGGAAGGCAGAAGAAATATTCCCCGGGATATTATAAAGACTAACATATCATCAGAGGGAGAATCAATGGAGATTGATGGCAAATTAGATGGACACTTGAGACATTAAAAGGAAGGATGGAAAATAGAAGTGATATTATAATTGAACCATATTAATACATTTTAAATTGCTTTACAAATATTAACAAGTTAAATAAGGGAAGGCTGGAAATTATAGTTCATCTAGTCTGGGAAAGCTGGGAGTGAGGAGGGACATTCAGGTTCCAGTACAAAGGTAAATGAAGGTTAAAATGAAACGTGATCAGAAGTATTTTAACACTTTGATGATAGAAGAACAAGGGGACCACATCAAAATTAAAGGGCACAACTTTTAAAGCAAATTAAAAGGAAATAGTCCTTTCTTCAGTGTACAGTGTAGGCACACAATTCCCTGCTGCAGGATGTGGCTGAGATGAAAGTCCGGATGGATTTGAAGTGTAAAAGGCTACATAACTTTGTAGCAATTAATAGCATTTGCAGCCCTGCAATCTGGAACAATGGTAATCAGGTCTCAGGCTTCAAAGCAAAGGATGACCATCTTCTGGGGTCAGGAAGGACATTTTCTCTCTGCATAAAAAGAACATAATATGGTTGGCCAGGTAATGTGACTGCCCATGGTCGATCCCGCTGGAAGCTAAGTCAGCAAGAGATTAGCAAATTGCTTCTGTGGGTGCTGGATTAAGGTATTATAAAAAGGTTTTCATCAATGCCAGACAGAATATCAATCCAGCAATCTCTTCTTCTGTGTCAACTCCCACAAAAGTAATTTCAGTGATTAGAATAGATATTGAAGTGGGACATGAAGCGGGTGGTTCCAGGCAGCAGCAGTGACCCCGAGCTGCACAGCTCAGTGTCCTCTATCAGCACCAGCATCTGCAGGATGGCACAGAGCTGGGATGAGCCTGGAGTCTCCCAGCCCCAGGTCCTGTAGGGATACAAGCTCCCTGTGCCCAAGGGCCTGCTGCCTGCACAGAGGAGGAGAAACAGGGAATGCTGTCACCTCTGCTCAGTACCAGAGGAAATGCAGCACAAGGCTTGGAGAGCTATTCAAATCCTGTCAGTAGAAGCATTTCAGTTTGCAATCTTGCCTTGACAGATTTTGAAAGTAGTTGGTGGCAAAAGGTAGCAGAACATTATAAAAAAAAGGACCTGAAATACTGCTATGGGATATGGGGAACATTTGGAAAATCAGCCTCCAAGGTGTTTGCAAGATGTCACCTTAAAAATCTGCCCAAGCTGATGCAGGGAGGCTGTGACAGAGACAAGTGGGTGCATGAAATCCTGAGACTTAACCAAAGCAGCTTGATAGGAGTGACAGGGTGGGCAGAGATCAGCTATAGAGCTGTGTCCTCTCCCCATATTTTCCCCACAGTCCCATCCTCCTGAGGGTCCCAGGGTGATTCTCCCTGTCTGCCTCGTGTTGGACACAGTCCTGCCTGCTGCCCAGGGTCATCCACCATCACTGTGCTGCTGGGATTGAGGAGGAATGTGCCTTTCTCCATAACTTTCCTCTCCTATCAGCCTTTCTGCTCCTGTTGCTGGAGACAGAGGTTGGGTGAAGAGAAGCAAGGCTGTTGAAGTTCAGCTTCAGCAGGTGGCACTTGCTGAGGGCCACTTCTGCCCTGGCCATGAGCACCTCTGTGTGGACAGAGATGCTCTCCCGTGGTCAGGTAATAAAGCAGTGCTCCCTTCAGAAGGATGGGCAGCTGATGGCTGTGAGGAAAACACATCAATAGGTGAGGTAATGTTCTGACAGGTGTGTGACTGGGAGGAGGGAGGGGGGAGCTGGTGCTGGGAACACAAAGTTCGCTGCTGGGGCAGGTGTGAACGAGTCCTTTGTTTCCTGGATGGTAAAAAAGAGACAGATGTGAGTGGCAGGTGCAAATCTGCCGGTGAGGTGTTGTGGAAGTGTGATGATTACTGTGCTCATGGCCTGGGCTGGGACGGATGGATGAAGAAGTTTTTGTTCTGCAAAATTCACCAGAAAGATGCATGCAAAAAAAAATATGGCTGTAAGGTAGGACTGCAATTTACCTGCATTATTGGAAGATTGATTTCTGATGAAACGAGCAGAGAAAGGAGGGGAATAAAATTTTATGGCTAGCAAGAATGGGGATCAGAGGTCTAAAATGGCAGCTGTTAGTATTCTTGAAGGATTGGTTCAAATGAAACTGCAGAAACCAGTGCAAGCTTGTGATTTCCAACCATCTGCATTTAGGAAAGAGAGGGAGACCAGCAGGCTGGCCTCAGTGCAATTCTGCTGGATTTCCCCTCAGAATCAGAATTGTCCCTGCATTCCAAGTACCTGAAAGCCTTAAAACACTGCCAAGGCTGAAAGGTGAGGCGAGGGTCGGAAGCGAGAAGGGCTGACAGGAATAAGTAGATTGTAGTCTAGGCTGGATAATTCAGGGATCTGTAATAAAACTGCCCAGTGACAGATAGTGAATAAAAGACTACAGGTATATTATGGTTTACAGAGCACAGGACAGATGTGTCTCTAAGGAGGATGAGATAAGGAGAGGGAGGCAGCAGTGGCTGCTTTGGGATGCAGCAGCACTGTGTGAATAAAGCAGCGCTGTCGTGAGATAGTTCAATCATGGTGCTGTCACTGACATCTTATATACGACCTTGAGCAGGTCACTTAGGCTGGGAGCTTTGCAGAAGAGCTTTTTAAATGTGTTTCCATGCACAGGAGCTGAATCCCTTCAGTGGTGTGGCTCTGAGCCTCCAGATCACACAGTGGATGGGAACTGCCCAGGGAACTTGGATCCAAGTTTGGCATGAGGGAAAATCTGGATTTTTTAAAGAATTCAGCAACCCCTGTCCTCAGGAAATATCATCCCCCAAAGACTGGTATTCATCTATGCTGACTCTTTACATTTCCAATGCTGGGTAAAAGCAGTGCTGGTTTTTGCCTCTCTGTCCCCTCCACTCCAATGAAATGGCTCCTTCTTCAGAAATCTGGCCTGAGTTAATCTTCCTTCTCATGACCTAAGATCACTGGCAGAGCTGGCCTTTTACTGGAATAGATAAGGGAAGAACATGCTAATTGCATTTATTTGCCTCCCTTGCACACAGAAATGAGTATTTTACATCCACAAACCATAAAATGAAGTTTGCAAGTGCACACACAAAGAGACATGTGCATTGTGCTTTAAGAATGCTGAATCAAGGCTGCTGTTTCATATTAATCTTTTTCCCAACTTCAGCATTTGCAGTAAATAGCAATTAATGATAAAGCTGCCTGCATTAAATAGAAGAGCAAAAGAGGCTGATAGGTCCTTCCTACCAGTGGATCCTCCTGCAGTGCTTCTCATTACTTTAAGTTTGAAGGCAGATTTTGTCCATGGCTGCACTTTTTTTTTTTCTCACTGCTGCTCCTCTGAGGCAGCTCTTCTGTAAAGCCTTGACACCAGGGAAGTGCAGTCCCCAAACCCTCGTGTGTCACATCACAGAGACACACATTTGATGTTGGGGCACGACCCTCCCTTGGGTGCTGGGGCAGGGGTGGGTGGAAGGGCTGGGGACAAACTCTGCTGCCCTTGCACAGCTCTGGCCTCCAGAGCTCCATCAGCAACGTTTGGACATGGGAAAAGGAAATCAACAGGAGAGCTGAGACACACTCTGGATTTTATTTTTAGGTGTAAGTTTAAAATTCTAGGTGTCGCAGACATCTTTTATGGAAAATCTTTTCCTTAAGATTTTTCCTTCTGAGAAGCATAGAGGCCTCAGGAACAAAATGTAACCCATGGTTATCTGCTGCTGTGGAATGCAACAGGTGCATCTGGGACAACCAACATTGGCCCATGTTGGTTGTTTCTAATTAATGGCCAATCACAGCCCAGCTGGCTCAGACAGAGAGCCCAAGCCACAAACCTTTGTGATCATTCTTTCTTATTCTAATTCTTAGCTAGCCTTCTGATGAAATCCTTTCTTCTATTCTTTTAGTATAGTTTTAATGTAATATATATCATAAAATAATAAATCAGCCTTCTGAAACATGGAGTCAGATCCTCATCTCTTCCCTCATCCTCAGACCCCTGTGAACACGGTCACACCCAGGCACTTGGAGGGATATGAGGACTGATTCCCAGCTCAATAATGCAGTATTTTTGTGTTCAGACACGCAGGGTGAATTTTCCATGCCCCACATGCAGAGGGTTGAAGCATGCAGCATGTGCTGGGACAGTGCTGCAGGACTGTGAAGATGGCAATAACCCACTGGAGGGTTTGTGCTTGCTCATATTGTCCAAAACTGATGTTAACAAAGCAAAATGTACCCAGAACTGGGTTACTTCTGAAGGGAAGCTTGTTTCCACCTCCTGGAGAAACTCCAAGAGCAAAATAATACAGGGAGCTGAGATCTTTGGCAATGTGGAAACATCCAGAGATATTTAGATGCTCAGTTCCTACAAACACACCTTTTCTTTAAATCCTCTGCCTGCAGGGAGCTGAGCAGGTGCTGCTTCCCTGAATAGCTCCAGGGCCAGGACTGCCGTGAGCAGGGCCCTGTGCTGGAGAAAGCAGACACAAGAATGGGTGCAGACACTGCCTGAGGAGGAGCAGGGTCCCTGGAACAGGCTGTGCCTGTGTCTCATTCTGAGTGCTCTTCAGGGGTTTCAGTCAGGGATGGCTGATGGAGGGAGCTCTGATGCTTTTTTTTTTTTTTTGGCTTAATATCACAGGCACTTGGGCATCACATGTTCCAATTTTCTGTAGGGACTTTGAGCCTGTTTGGGTCTGTGGTGATTTAAAAAAAAAAAAAAAAAAAAAAGGGAAATCAGGCAAAGTGAAAAGGAAGAATTCAGAGAAAAAGGGATGGTGTCACTGTCTTAAAATCTTAAAATAAACCAGCAGCATATGGCAATTTCTAATGGAAAAAGTAAATTCACTCTCAGATTATTTCCTGGGAACTTTTCACTCATTTTGACACAGGGCTTTCCTCATCTATTTTGCTGTAAATCTAATTATTTCATTTTAAGTTCTCTGTTGAATGCAGGTTTAGACTAGAAGACAGCAAAGGACTCTGAAAGTCACCAGCTTAAGGAACTCAGAGAAACTCAGCCTTGCTGAGACCCCTCATGTTGTTATGAAGATCTGACAGACAGTTATTGGAATTCCTGGTAGGAATAGGTGAATAATGATTTCTCTTTTTTTTTTTAATCAGTTTAGCTCTGGAAGAAAAAATGAAGGGAAAAAATTACTTTTAGGTATTTAAATATAATTAGTGTAGCAGGGGAAGAATGAAAAAGATTTTATATTTGAGACTAAAAGGAAAAGGGAGTAGAAAATAATTTCAAAACTTGAATTTTGTATAAATGAATAACCTTTTTTTCATAACCATATTATTTCACTTTTGGTCGGTTTTGTGGGATTTTTTTTTAACATTTCCTTCTGGATCCACTTTATAGACATCTCATCATGAAGCATTGACATTAAGAAATAATGCAGTCATGTACTTTGATTATTTTAATTTTTTCCCATCCCACTTTTTGACAGTAGCTATCTAATGAATTCAATCTGAATTAATAAACATTGGCAGACAATCCCCAAGCACTTTTCCGAGCCTAATTTTAGGATGTGTTAAAAACAATGTCTCGCATCCTTTAGTGCCTATGATTGCAGTTTCCTTTTTGCTGCACACAGTTAAAGACAATTCCTACCTCAAATAGCAGATACTCAAAGGGTCCACAGTGATGGGAGATAAAAGGAGAAAATAAAAAGATCTGTCTGAAGTCAAAGTAAATCAGGAGCAGAGCTATATAGAGATGAGGATGGTCTTGACTTCATTCCCTGCTTTCTCACCAGCCTGGGGATTAATTATAAATCTCTTTCTCACCCATTAGGTTTGTCTCATACTCCTTCTACTCCTGCACTTTCTCATTCACACCTTCAAGTCTTTGCTACTCTTCCTTTAATCCAACTTTCCTGACTCTCCAATTTTTGCAGGCTTTCCTCTCTTCTCCCCTGCTCCTCCTGGAGAGGATTGCTAACAAAGTGGCAAGTGTTAATAACATGTCTTGGCTGTGCCTGCTGTGATGGAGAAAGGAGGAGCAAGGTGGGTGAAGGAAAGCTGCAAAGAAGGAGGAACAGGATGATCTGAGCTGATTCCAGGCTCTGGATGAGGTGCAGGAGGGCAGAGGAAGCTCCTGCACGCTCAGACACCTCCTTGCAATGGGAGCAGAGTGTGAGCTGTGTCTCAGGAGGAGAACATCAATGCATCTGCAAGGTGGGACTTGTCTCCTCAGGGATGCAGGGGCCAAAGCAAAGACTTCCAGGGCTGGGGGATGTGTAAGGGAACCAGCAGAGCCCTGCCCTGTGCTGTGACAGGAGCTCAGACCAGGGCACCCTGCACTTCGTTTGTGTGGCTGGGTTTGTGCACAGGGACTTGTGGCACTGCAGGAACACCAGCTGTGGATGTGCACACCCAGTGAGACAGGGGTGATGGTGCTGGCTGTGCTCCCTGTGCTGGCAGGGGTCCCACAGCCATCTGCTCTGGGCACAGGGTCCCACCTGAGCCTGGGCTGTCAGCACAGCCCTGCCAGCTTCCTGCAGGATCCCCTGCTTGTCACTGCAGCCTCTGGGCAGAACCTGTGGGTTTAGGGGACTGAAGTGTTTAAGGGGGACATAGGAGAGCCCCTGTTTTGGGCTGGCAGCTGCAGCTCCCTGAGGAGCACAGGCTAAGCCCACAGCAGCTGGTGGGGACAAACTGTGTTCCTGTGGGAACAAAGATGTTGTCTTGTCTACAGGAGGAGGGGCAAAACAAAAGTATAAATTAGAGGGAAGTTTCCTTGAGCTGCTCTGGTCTGAGAATATTATACCAGGAATAAAATGTCCAAGAATAGCTGTCTGTCATTGTGAACAGTCACATAAGCCATGATAGATAACTTCAGCCTGTGTCTTCATGAGCACAGCAGACTCTAAATACTCTTCTTTCTTTGGAAACTCCTTCCCAACACCTTTGATTTCACTGGGGTAAGCCAGCTGTATTTCTGTTCTGCATTTAATTTAACACTCATACAAAATTATGTATCTAGCCAACTATTTATTATCTAATTTGATGTCTGTAGTTGAGGAAAGACTATTTATCCTTTCCCACAGCAGTGTCTCTTTCTCTGGCAGCTCTGACTAGCTGCTAGGTGCCCTGGGGAATGTCAAGGCAGAATTAATTAATCATGACCAGCCATGGAGGTGCTTTTCAGATTTGGATTTGGCCAGCTGATTGCACAGGGTCTTTCTGGGAGTCAGGCTGTTGAAGACACAAATGTGATGCTCGCTCTGGATTGCTTTCAAAGTCACTTTGGGAAGCTGCAGGGGCATGCAGGATCCATCCGGGGAGAGGAGATCCAGCAGGAGAATGTGTGCAGGCTGGTGGAGGGGTCTGCTGGCTCCCTTTGGCAGGACACCATGCCAGGGAAACTTTAAAGTGCCACTCAGCATGCCCTGTCCTTCCCCCAGCCCACAGAGGCGTGAATCTCTCAGCATTCCCGTGGAAGCCCTGTAGGCATTCATTCTGAATGTCTCCCTTGGAGCAGGAGGAGCTGTGATGGCACCTGGCCCTTGCCAAACTGGAAGTCACCCCTGGGCCTGCCCACGAGTGATGGCAACGCCGGCCAACTGCACAGGCTGTGCTGAAGCTGCACTGTTTGTTTTACAAATAGCTCTCAGTTCTTCCAGGCCTTCTTGCCTCCCTTTGTAGAGCCTGGTTGAGCATGTGCTGCTCTTCCTGGTCAGTGATCTCCTCCTGGCACTGAGGAAAGGTCAAGTGTCCATGCCAGTTCTGTTGGATCTGTCAGCAGCCCTCGGGCCCTCAGGCGCTGCGGGCTCGCTGTGATTTGCAGAGTCTGGCACGGATGGGCAATATCTCCCTGCAGGAGCATTCCTCCTTTCCAAAGACACTCCACAGTGCAACTTGGGCTAATGAAGCCTCTCCCTCAAGGACTCTTCCAGGGGCTAACTCCATGCTCAGTTGTGCTTTTGCTGTCAGAGGGATGGGGCTCCAATACTACAGATGTGATGGTGACAAGATGGGGTAAGGTCAGCTTTCAAGTGAATTACCCACAGTTTTCAAAATTGATCATCCTCAAACCTCCTTTCCTGCTTTCGACTTGTTCCATTGTTACCTAACACAGAGACAAATTGAGGCACTTTTCTCCTTCCCCACCCCAGAGATGAGGCCACGAGCACAGAAACGTCAGCTGGGATGGGATGGAGCCATTTGTGGGGCGTGGAGGTGGAAACATCAGCTTTTAATGGAAGTCTCAGACTCCAGCAGTGCTCACTATTAGCCAAGAGCTGTAATCCATAGTGACAGGCCAGCTGGAGCACAAGGACACTTCCAGGCAGATCTGCATTCAGAGGTGCACTCCCAGCAGCTGCGTGGGGGAATTCAGATTTCCAACCACGGAGCTTGGCACACCAGGCATGTCCCACTCAGAGGAAAAGCAGACTGAAAAGCCCCTCTTCCACTGTAAATGAATCTCCACAAGTTGGGGATGCTTCTTTTTATTCCCACTGAAATAAAAGGAATGGGTGGAGTTGCCTTGTTTCAGGCTCAGCTCCTCACCCTCCCTTTTGCCTCTTGCTTTGCTCTTCTTTTCAAGCCACTTTTCCCACCACCTGCACAGACATTCACAGAGTGATTCCCCTCTGCTACGTGCAGGGGAGCAGAACTGTGGTTTCAAATAAGCAAAAAAAAAAAAAAAAAATCAGGTAGACTTCCAAGAAGGAGGTGGAATACATCTTTTAAAAGTACGTAAGTGGTTTGGAAGACAGAGGTCCCAGGAGGTCAATGGTATTCAGACTTTTAAATCCCTGATGCTCAGGAAAACATTGCATACAAATTCCACTCTGGGAAAATCTGCATTTTCTTCTTCTTCTCCTTCTATTTTTATTTTTTTCTTTAACAAGTAGAGGAGTTGGTTTTCTGGTGTACAGAAGGGAGAGGAGCTGTACTTTGCTGTCATTGAGCTGACAGAGCTGCTTGGAAAATGGACAATTTCCTTGGGAAATTCTTGCCTTTCGACATGTGGTGGCTTTTTATAAACTTCAGTGTGAAGGAGAACCATGATCACAAAGCTCTTATGACCTAAAACTTAAAAGCAATAATGATTTGAGATCATTGATATTTTCTGTTCCTTTGTGCTGAAGCACTTAGATGCTGTGGGAAATATTTGGCATTGTATGATAATACATAAAATAAACAGCTTTATGCATTGTATAATCTATTCTAAACATATATCAATACAATGCACAATATGTAGAAATGTCAAAACAAATTAATTGAAACAATACAAAAATAATGTGTTTATTTCCTCAAAATTAAACATTTCAATATGACTGAAATGAAGAGAGAAAATCAAACTGATTTGTTTTGACACTTTAAACATGAAAAAAGTTTGTCAAAATTGACGTTCCCATGCAACATTTCGATTTTGAGGGAACTGCGTTTTCCTGCGAAAAACTGTTCTGTCAAAATTTTTTGACCAGCTCCACTTAGAGTCTATCCAAACAGACAAGCATCACAGCCAAGACTCTCAAACGCTCCAGGTGGTCAGGAGATGGATTAGGCACAGAGCAGAACAGTCTCAGAGAAGGAAATAAATAAAGCTCACAGCTAGAGGTGGCCTCAAGTGTGGGTAACAAAGGGCTGCAATGTTGGAGATGCTCAGACCTGGATGGTGTTGAACTTTAATCCCAGAAAGGACTGAATTGCTCCAGTTTTTAATTTTTTTTAGCATATCTGTGTTGCAGAGCTGGTGCACTGATGGGAGAGGGTGCTTGTGATGCCAGTGCAGATCCTCAAGATCCTCTGGGATTTTCTAGTTCTTGGCTTTGGTTGGAGCCTAGCTGGTACCAGCCTTCTGTGCTTGACAGATTAATACTGGCAAGGATGAGATGGCTTTATTTTCCACACATCCTTCTGTCCCAGTGGAAATCCCAGGCTCAGGGCTTGGGGAATAGGTGGGAATGCAGTGCTGCAGGAAGATTGGCTCTGGGATTCAGGGCTGCTGAGAACAGCTTTGGGTAGGAGTTCTCCCACCTTCATGATACACAGCTTTTAAATCTTCTCATTATATAAATGCAGTTCCAGGTTAATGTGAGTTTCTAATTTAATACACTGTTCCAAATTAAGAGTTAATATGGTATTTGATTATCTTTTTGCAATGAGATCCAACCCAAGGCTCATTGACTTCAATAGACTTTGCAGGAGGACCTGCAACGGCAGAGCCTGAGCTCCAGATTTCTGACTTCTGCTGCAGGAGCTGCCCATGAAATGCTGTTATTTGGGGCTAACACTCATTCTAGCTCACTTTCCTAGCCTGAATTGATGTGCAGTGCATCTAAGTTCTCCTCTGTGGGGTGGCTGGGCTGCATGAGGGACTGACCCTGGGTGTTTCCAGCCTCAGAGCAGTGCCCTGCATACCCTGACCAGTGATTTGTGGAACTCACCTCTAAGTCATCCCCCGGGGAGTTGCAGGGACACGGAGCCCCCATCAGGGACCAGCTGTGCTCGCCCTGGCCCTACCTGCAGCTCTGTTCCCCCGCAGCAGCTTGAGCCATGCCATCCCTGGGAGGTGCCACCCTGCTTCCAGAGTGCCCAGGCAGGGCTGAGACCGTGGCTGCAGGAACCAGGGGGACTAAATGCACACTGAGTTTTATGGCAAATTCCTCATCCACTCATGGGGATGAGGAAGGTGGAGCTGCTCAAGGCTGGAATTTGCAAGTGGCAACTCAGAGTCCCTTTTCTCTCCCCTCTTCAGCAGCTTCTCTTGGCTCCATCCAGCTGAGTGGTGGTGAAATGTGGTGCCCAGAGGAAGCTCCAGTGGTGCCTTTCATCCTGGCAGGCAGGCTGGCATTATCCAAGCAGCAGGAGCTGTAGCAGGAGAAGGAATGGCCTGTGGATTTTAACCCCTTCTGCTCCTCCACTCTTAGAACACAATAACCCAGCCAAAGGCTAAGCTCCTTTTAGAGGGACAAGACAAATGGGAAGATAAACCGTTTGCAAGGATTAGGTAACCTCAGCTTCTTCTACTGAAAGAAGCAGTGGTGATTTGCTTTTCCCAAGGCCTGTGGAGTGGGATCACTCCATGTGAGCTTAGGTGACAAAGTCTCTTCCCAGGAATGAACTTCAGAACAGAAATATTGCACAGACAGTCAGGTGTGGGATATGAGTTGACTTTCTTGAACTGAATATTATATTATTGCTCTCCAGAGGAGTTTTGGCACCACTTTTTTTTCCTTCAGCCTTTCAGCTCACAGGTCCCAATTGCTGCAATGGAATATGTTAGAAAGACTGGCACCAGGATGGAGCAGTTCTGAAAGCAAAAACCAGGATTTCTGGACTCTGGCACAGGCCTCATGAAACTGAGAATTCAGATCACTCTTTCCTGAGTTTCCAGTAAAAATTGCAGGGAATAGTATGATTTTTGTTCTGTTTATTGTGTCTGGTTTGCAGGTGTTTCTTTTTCCAAATTGTGAGAAAAGTATTAAATGAATTTGGATATTTCCTCTTGTGCATAAATTACAAAATCTATTTCAGCTCAGTCAAAACACACAGCTTAAGAAAACACTTGATTTTGATTTTGAATGTATGTTACTCAACATGTAATGAAAAACAAAACACAATCTTGAACCAATCCCTTCCAAACGGAACACTCAACACATTCTGTTCCAAAGAAAAGCTGACTTTATCAAAACGCCTTTTTTTTTTCTCCCCTTAAATCAACAAATTTCTACAAAGTGTTTTGCCTCTGATGAATTGGCATTTTCCTGACATGAAATGAGCAATCCAAAATAATTCTAAGCAGCTCTGTGGCAAGTCCCAGCTAATTCTGGAATAGTAGCATGAAGGTGCGTAGGAAGGGTACTGCAAGGAGATGTAAGAGATTTGGGTTGAATTCCTCAAGCAGTTATAAAATGATCTGGGACAAGCCATTAATCTACCCCATGTCTCAATTCCCATCCTACTGAATGGGAAAAAAGCAGCATTTCTCCATCTCTTAAAGCTGCTGCAAGGATAAAAATCTATTAATGCTTGTAAGATTACTGGACTTTGATATGAGGTGTAAAAATACTGAGGAAGACAGAAGATAGAGCTGCATTTTTGTGTAACGTAAAAAGAAATTATGGGGAAGTGGACTAACTAGGACAATACTTTAATAATAGTAGGAATAATTTCAAGTTCAGGGCAGTGCTTAATAGAAATCACTGCTCAACACCCGCCATATTTTTTTTTTTTAATAAGCAGCTCAGAAAAGTGCAATTTATCATTATTATTATCATCTATATTCATTCTATCTCTGCCACTTCACAAATGAGAGGAGTTCCTCACAAACATCTACAAAAGCGAGCTCATTATCCAGTCTCCCTATTTTTAACTCTCATTTGTGACAATAGCTATCAAACCCTTGCCAACAGTTGGGCTGCTGGTGTGCTGACACCGCTGCTCCGCAGCCCGCTGAGCGGGATTAGCTCACTGTTCCCTTGCCTTCCCCCATCTGTCCCCGGCCATCTGCTGTCCTTGCTCTCCTAAATGGATTCTGAGCTTTTTGGGGCATGCACCAAAGCCTTGCTGCTTGCTGTCTGTGCAGCACCCACTGTTCCAGACTTGGATTCAGCAGGATTGGCTTCAGAGTCGCAGAGTTTTGAGTGGGAAGGGATCCACAGGGATCATCCAGCCCAGCCCCTGTCCCTGCCCAGACACCCCAACAACTCCAGCCTGGGCATCCCTGGCAGCGCTGTCCAAAGGCTCCTGGAGCTCTGGCAGCCTCAGGACCATGCCCATTCCCTGGGGAGCCTTTCCCTGATCCCCAGCCTGAGCTGCCCTGGCCCAGCCCCAGCTGCTCCCTCCATTCCCATCACTGGTCACAGACACATCAGTGCCTCCCCTTCCACCTCCCCTTGTGAGGAACTTGAATCCCTCCAATCCCATCACTGGTCACAGACACATCAGTGCCTCCCCTTCCACCTCCCCTTGTGAGGAACCTGAATGCCACAACTTCTGCTGAGTCCCCTCTTCTCCAGTCTGGAGAAACCTCAGCAGCTCCTCCTATGGCTTCTCCTCTAGGTCCTTCACCATCTTCACAACCCTGTGACACTTCACCATAAACCTGTCCTGTGCACCTGTGTGCATGAGCAGAAGTGCATTTCAATTCTTTTCCCAACCTGTGGAAGGATCTCCTTTCCACACAGAGCCCTGACCTCAGTGCCTGTGGAGCCTGGAATTCAGAGCAGTGACTGTGGCACCTTGGCCAGCAGATTTATGATCAGGACTTTTGGGGTTTGACTCCCTCTGTCCAGCACCACCTGATTTTGTGACTTGATGAAGTCAGCTGCTACTCTTGCTTGGTTTGAAGGCACCTCTCATCCTCCTCATCATCACACCAGGAGTCTATAATTAGCTGAAGTGTGGGGACAAACAAGCTGAGAGCAGGTACAGAGCTGTTACCACTACAATTCTTGCCTCCTTAGAGGCAAGGAGTAATAGGAGTTTCTGCACAAAACCTGCTCCCTTTAGGCTGCTGGCTGAACTGCATTAATAAAAGAGGGTTTGTGGGATGGTTTTGGTTCACAGAATATTCTGACAAGTTGTAAGCAAAGTGTTGATAAACTGAAAAGAAGAAAAATCTTTTCTCCTACAAGTCATTTGGGGTAAAAAGTGATATTTTTATCACTGTTCCCTCCGAAGAGCGTGGAAAGACAAATCAAAAGGAGAAAAAAGCTCCAGTAGTTTCAAACTGAGATTTGGAAACCCCCTTGGAGCTCTCACAACCCAAACACTGACATATCCCAATCATTATTTTTTTCAGCATGAGCAATTTGGCAAAAGTGAAGTGAATTTGTGGACTCAGTTGGTATTTCTGGAGAGGTATTTCTCATCTTCTCTCCTTGCCTTTCCTCACCCAAAAATATTTCGGCTGATGAATATCCCGCAGGTCTAACCACTCATGCATATTTAAAACTGGAGTGGTGAAAGAATAATGCAAATTTAGACACTGATCAGAGCAGAATTATTGAGATTTGGGGATGGATTAGCCAATCACTGCCTGAAATAGTGAAATCCCACTTCCCTGAAAAAACAGCTTTACAACCATTTGGGATTTGACGGTGTTGTATGCCACAGTCACCCAGGGAGTCAGAGCCACTGCTGAGTTGCAGCTCCAGCCCTGACTCAGTCAGGTATCAGTGTCTGCAGTCTGAGCTATAAAGACATCTAGGTCAGAAGTGCCCAAATTCTGTTTTTCCAGAGCTCAGGTTTATCCACAGCAGTTCATATGACTTAAACTCTGACAGATTGGCTTCCCTTTCCATCCCCATTGCCTGAATTCCTCTGGCCCTGACAGAGGAGAGGTGTCCCCAGCTTGGTTGGGTTGCTGGGCAGGGTTTCCAAAGGACAGGCAGGGCTGCTCCTGATGTTGTCTTTCCAATATTTTCACGGGCCATCTCTCAGTTAGGGGCAGGACAGAAATGTTACTGCTCCACAAGTTAAATCCTAAAGGTGTGGGGCAGCAATCAGCTGTCCAGGAATCTGAGTGCACAAACTCAAAGCAGGCATGGCTGAATAAAAGCTAGAGTAGCACATCCTGTACTTAAAATTAAGGGTACACTTAATCTGTTCTCTGAAATGAGGTCAGACATTCGTCACTTCCCAGGGTTGAGCTCTAAACTAACATAAGCTGTTTCATCTCTCCCCTGACACTTCAGTCTCTTACTAATTTATCAGCATCCTAAAGCCGTGTGTGAAGTTGCTGAAGAGCAGAACTGTTTCAGATACAAATAGCAATTGTTAGCCTCTTCCCTCTGGTACATGGCAGCAGGCAGAAACCTCTCTCAACCTGCCAAGAACCAAATGTGGGACACAAGGAAGAATTATTGGTGCATGAAGCTTAAAGAGATAGGGGACTTATTCCTGTACTGCAAATAATGTGTTCAGTAATTTCTCTTTCCTGAGTCTGCATTTCTGATGGAAATAGTTCACAACAACGAGCATGGGAAAACAGAAGGGATGTGTGTGAGATCAATTTGGATCTAATAGAAGAGATAAATGAAAGGTACATGGGTTAGGGGAAAGGTAGAAAATCCCAGGGGGCAGAGGAGTGTTCACAGCAAGCGATGGAGAGTCAGAGCACCTGCATCCTGTCTGCCTGTTTGTAGCAGGGATCTGGGGCTGCACAGCCTCCCTTGGATGAAACAGACCTTGCAGTATAATTTTGTGCAAAATCTATCACTCTGAGCTCTCCCACTGTATAAAAATTACCTTTTAAGTGGCTAAGTAGACATCCAGCTCTATTCTTTTCTTCTTATTTCAAGAAACAATGGGAGTAACAGCACTTGCCTGCCTTACTAGAGTGCTGAGAGCTTTAATTAATGTCTCTAATTCAATTTGAACTCCTTGGATAAAAGGCACTGCCTTGTGACAGCGAAGGTATTGCTGAAAATAGAATATAATTAACACACAGATATCAATCACAAAGAAATTAAGTGTACATTCAAATACAACTTGCACTTTACAGAAAATACTTGCCTATTTTTCCTCCACGAATCCTGTAGACTCATAAGATAAGGAACATTTAATGTCCCAGGCTGAATTGGTATTAGAAAAAGGGCACCTTAAGCCACCTAACAAACTCCAAGGGGCTTTAAGAGGGATCTCCATGTGCACTGGGGGAAGAGCTTCCATGCTGGATGGAGCTGGAAAATGATTGCACCATGACTCAGAGTCAGCACATCCACCATTCCCTGTTCCCACTGCTTGTTTGCTGTGAACTGGAGCCGTGTCCTGGCTCACCCACGGATCATGTTTATTAACAGATGTGATGATTGCATGATGGTGTTTGTTGACACGAGCCAGAAGGACCCAGCTCCCTCCCTGCTGTGCTGTGCTTCTCTTTCCTGTGGGGATGGGCTGCAGAGCTGGGTTTTGTTAACTGCTGCTCTTTGCTGAAATGGTTGGCATTCACTGTAGGGCAGAAATACCTTGGGAGCCATGTGGGCAGTGGGTTTGTGTTTTGGGAGGTGCTACAGCCCAATTCTGGCCTCCCCAACAAGTTCTTGGTCTAAAGAGTCACACAAACCCCATTGTGACTCCGTGCTGACAATTGGAAAGGGAGGCCAAGAGCCACATGTAAGGGCACTGCCCAAGGTCATGGGGGAGTTTGGGGCAGAGTTGAGCCAGACACTGGATTCTTGGATCAAAACCCAGTGTCTGGCTCCCCCAAGCTCACTCTTTAGTCCACAGGTTGCTTCTGTGCCAGATTTAGCTGTTAGTTAGCCTGGGGTCTCCCACCCTGCTTCTTCCCTGGCTCCTTTTGCCAAACCCACAGAACATATTTCACATCAATGGAGCCCCATAAAGACACCTGAAAAATTAATTTCAGATTCAAGCTTGTTAGGAGGTAGATTGAGTGCACCTCACAATATTGTCTTAGACACAAGATAGTCCCACTTTAGTAAGGTTTATAGCTTCCATGGGGACCAGCCCTGTGGAGTGGATTAATCTTTAATGTGAAACAACATCTCTACAGCAGCTACAGGGGGGAAAAAGATACTACTGAAAAATTAAAGCTGATGGTGTGATAGTTGTCTGGACCCAGTTGTGCTCCACCATCCTCCATTGCCTCAGGCACCACTCCCTGCCCTCAGAACTGATCCAGGCAGCTTCCAGGCTGGAGATGTGATCCTTTCTCCAGTGGTCTCAAGGCATGTTCTGCCCATATCTTACCTGCTGGATAAGAACATCACAGCCCCAATCATCCTGGCTCCAGCTGTGCCCCAAAGGAAAGGAAGAGAGGATGAAGAGTTGTGTGTGGAGAATTAGGGACTATCTCCTCTCTTTCACAAGCTGATATTTCCCCAGTGTATGATATTCACATGCAGGAGGACACACTGGGATTTCTCTGAGGCCCATTTTCATTTGGCTCTTCTCATATTTCATTTCTCACTTGCACTGTGCTGGAAGCTGGAGGGGGGCTGTCCCCCACTTGGGTACATAAGAGCTCCCTTCCTCTCTCTGCAACAGAAATCCAATAGACAGTGAAATATTTAAGGGAAAACTGATCCAGGCTGGCAGATGAGGGAAATAGCTTTGGGTGAGTTTAATGAGCAGACAACCAAGGAAGCTGGGACAGCATGTACAGAGCAGCTGATTGTTGTCTGCACACCCAGCTCATGAAAAACACGCTGAATTTGAGTTGATGGGACAAGAACAGCCAGGCAGGGAAGGAGCCTGGGTGGAGAAGCAGTAAAAATGCACTTCTGGACTGGAATTTGGAGATGCTGAGGGTGGGATGTAGCTGGGAGCATTCTCCAGAAATCACCTTGGGCTCAGGAGTGGAAGCAGGGGTGTTCTGGGGCCCTCTTGGATTGTGTTCTGCTGCCCTCAGGGTGGGGCTAGAAACTCCCCTGGTTTGTAAGGAAAAGTAGAACCATTCTGTGTGTGATGTGAGGGATTAAGCACTGAAAACATCCCTGTTCAGGGATGAAATAGTAGTCAGTGGTGAAGGCTGATGTTCAAAACATGTCTCCAGAAAAGGAACAGGAACTGCAGGTACCACCAGGTTTAATAACAGTATTATTCCATCTGCAATTAGAAATAAGTTTATTTGGGACCAACAGAAAAATCAAACATTGGCTGACTTTCCCATACTTAATTTTCCCCCCCCATTTCTTCCTGTAATGCAACAGCTGAGTGTCATCTTTATGACTTGCACATCTCAGTTCTGTGGAGTGCTGCCGAGCCTGCTGCAGCTCCTCGAGCACGTGCTGTGCCCATGTGCAGGCTCCCACTCTCTGGCACACACAGAGGGCTCCTGAGCTGCCCAGCACGCCCAGGGCTCCAGCCCACCTGCACAGCAGCTCACACACTCATTGCCACGGGATGCAGCCCTGCCATGCTCCAGGGAAAGCTCCTGGAGCAGAGGGATGGCCAGGCTGGCCACCAGCACCTCTGCCCTGTGCTCTGCTGCTCCCAGCAGCCAGGGCTCACACACATTGCTGGGAGTGAGGGTGGCACCTCTGGCACACCCCTCCTACACTCTCAGCAAAATCTTTGCTTTCTGGGAGTTACAAACTTTTAGAGGACTCAGGCTCAAAACCAGAAAGTTTTCTGGAGATGTACAAAGAAGCCTGACATGAACTCTCACTGTGGCAAAGCGCTGAGTAACCTCATTTCTCCTTTTTAAAAAAGTATCTGCAGTCTCTCTGCACTGCATTTTACAGAAACAGGTGGGTATCACCTGTCCTGAGCTCAGCTTGTGCTCCCAGATTTGGGGAGCAGCTTTAAGATCACTGCCAGCTCACAGTGCTGGCACTCCCCCCACAAAACCCAGAAGGCAGGAGCAGAACCAGCTGTGAGCATGGAGAGGGCTTTTTCCAAGCAGCTCCCAGGGGCGAGGAGCACAGCCCAAGAGGCTGAGCTGCTGCTGTGGAAGCTGGAGGGGACCATCCTGGGTGGGAGGTGACAGCTAAGCAGGCTCCTCACCTGCCACCTGGGGCACGGTGCCAGCAGTGCCAGGGGGTGACCGTGTTCACAGGGGTTTTTGGTTGAGGGAAGAGACGAGGATCTGACTCCATGTTTCAGAAGGCTGATTTATTATTTTATGATATATATTGTATTAAAACTATACTAAAAGAATAGAAGGAAGGATTTCATCAGAAGGCTAGCTAAGAACAGAATGGAAAGGAATGATAACAAAGGTTTGTGTCTCGGACTCTCTGTCCGAGCCAGCTGGGCTGTGATTGGCCATTAATTAGAAACAACCACATGAACCCAATCCCAGATGCACCTGTTGCATTCCACAGCAGCAGATAACCATTGGTTACATTTTGTTCCTGAGGCCTCTCAGCTTGTCAGGAGGAAAAATCCTAAGGAAAGGATTTTCCATAAAAGATGTCTGTGACATTGGGGTGCCAGCAGCCTCACTGGGAGGAGGATGAGCCAAGGGCTGAGATGCTGGCAATGGGAGTCAGGAGAGCAGGGCTCCCTTCCAGCTGTACCCATGGCTTGCTGTGTAACCTTTAGCAGGCCACCTTGCCCCCTGATTGCCTTCCCACTCATCATATGTCTTGTCACATGCCTGCAAGCGGAGCTGGCTCGCACAGGGCTGTCCCCAGCCTTGCTTTGCTGCTCTCCCAGCATGGCAGTGAGAGTGTGCCCTGCTCCAGGTGCTGGGAAGGATCTGCCTGGCTCAATGTGCATGCTCAGCCAGTCACCCTGCAGAGCCTTGATCCTGGGGAGAGCCTCCAGGTCCCACCATAACTGAAATAGCAACAGACCCCATCCCCTGCACCAAACACACCTTCCCAGCAGGAAAGCAGGGTGAGGACATTTTTATCTGTCAGACTTTGGCAGGATTTCATAGTTGTGTGTGTCTGTGTGTGTGTGTGTGTCTGTGTGTCCATGTGTGCCGTCGCCAGACCTGGGTAATTATTTTGTTTTATTTCTTTTTTTGGCAGCACTTGAAAGTAAGAGCTGGGTCTTTATAGATTGCTCAGGTTGCACAGAGTATGGATTACAGATCATCAGAGAGACATGAAAGCAGAAGACACGTTTCTCTGGCACAGCATTAAAGGGACAATAAAGGGGTAATTGTAGCCTAGGGTGCAGCCACCTCCAGTGCCCGGCCTTCACTCGCCTTTGCAGCACTGTGGAGAACTTCACGAGGGAAATGATGGAAAAGCTGGGCTGAGGATGTCTCAGGTCAGGACCTGGTTATTTCAAAGGTGGTAAATGCTCAGGAGGTTAAAGGTACCACTTAAGTACATGAATAAAACACTGCCAAATACTCTAAGGTGTAACGCAGGCAAACTGAAGTCTTTTAGTTCTTGATGATTTTTCACATCTGTTTTCACCCTGAGAGAAGGTTGTCAAAGGATCAGAGCATTTTTAATCTCTCTCTTTCTCTCCCTCCTCCCTCTCCTCCCCTCCATTTCTCTTTCTCTCTCTCCTTCTTCCTATCCCCTCTCTCTTCCAACAGGACTCCACAGAATGGAGCAAGAATGAGAGGAAAAAGGCAGACAGAAAAGCATGAACTGGAGGCTTGTTGAGTTCCTCTACCTCCTGTTTATATGGGACCATATACTCATACAGCCCTCCCACCAGGACCCAGCTGCTACCAACCAACATGTCTCCAAGGAGTTTGATTGGCTTATTTCAGACAGGGGGCCTTTCCACCACTCACGGAGCTACTTATCCTTTGTGGAAAGACATCGTCAAGGATTTACAACCAGATATAAAATATACAGGTATGTCAGCTTCTGTGGCAGTCACATTCTCTGAACCTGAGAGAAGCAGAGAAAAGAATGATCAAAATGATTCTTGTCTCATTCACTGCTCCTGCGTTGTGCCAAAGCAGAATGCAATGTGGAGGTTGTTTGCCCAAGGTGATGGGGTTTTGTTTCCTTGGCCTGTCAGGGCCAAATGTGTGTGCAGGCTGTGGGTCAGCAGACAGTCACGAGATTTTGTTCAGTTGAGTTGAGTTTGGTGCTTGTGCAGATTCAGTTTAGATGCAGTGTAATATAGTATAGAATAATATAGTATAATAAAGTAATTACAGAATCACAGAATAGTGAGGTTGGAAGAGACCTCTACGGTCATCGTGTCCAACCTGTGCCCTAACACCTCAACCAGACTATAGCACCAAGTGCCATGGCCAGTCTTTTTATAAACACATCCAGAGATGGTGATTCTACCCCCTCCCTGGGAAGAGCATTCCAGTACTTTATTGTCCTTTTGGTGAAGAACTTTTCCCCAATATCCAACATATATACCTTCCCTGACATAGCTGAGACTGTGTCCTCTGGTTCTGTCAGAGACTGACCCCACCTGTCTGTAACCTCCCTTCAGGAAGGTGTAGAGAGCAATAAAGTCACCTCTAAGCCTCCTCTTCTTCAGGCTGAACAGCCCCAGTTCCTTCAAATGTTCCTTATAGGGCTTGTGTTCCAATTAATGAGCCTTCTGCTATCCATGGAGTCCTCCTTGTCATTTCTCCCTGCCACGGGGGTCACCTTGTGTTTCCAATCTGCCTCCTGTGCCTTGGATGAGTTTTTGGGTGCTGGGAGCTCTGCCTGTTCCCATGGGCTGCAGGCTGGGAGCTGCCCCATTGTCCCCGTTCCACCTGGCAATGCTGCTTTGGTTCCCCCTGGCCCCCAGCTGGCAATGCAAATTGCTCCAAAGGCTGGGCTGGAGAGCTCTGATAGTGAGATGAAGGCACTGCAGTGTCATGGCAATGTGCACAGCACAGAGTGAGATGAAAAGGAGCTGAGGGGGTGGGTGTTCTTCATTCGTGGTGACAGACAGTTCACAGGCAGGTTCCCAAGCAGCTTTTTCAAATCAATGGAGCTCTGGACAGCCCAAGCCTCTGTACCAAACTCGTACGTGTGAACTGCCAGTAGCTGCAGGTTCACGTCAAGATGTCACCACGCACGTCAGTGTGACAGTTCTCACACTGCTGTGTAGGAGCCTTGGCTGTGTGCTGCCTGCCACGGATCTTTGAGGATTTATCTCCATGTACAAGTTGGACTTGGCCCAAGAGCTGTGATCTTGATTTAAGAAACTGCAGAGAGTTAAAAAAACCTGCAGAGAATAGGTAGAATTTGGATTTTATTTTGCCTTCTAGGTTTTTAAGCCTTAGTTGTTGCTTGTTTCAAACTCTTCTTGCCAGCTGTGCTATCTAGAACCACCATTTTTCCTCCTCATTTTAATCTGAAAAGCTGGGGTGCTCACATGAACGCCCTTTTGAAGCAGCAAGCACTTTGGAGTGAAGGGGAATAAGCCAGCAAGTGTCAGGAGATTTGTGCTGAAACCCAAAGAGACTGAAAAACTCTGCCAGCCACGTGTGCATTTACATAATTATATGGTCCTGTTGTGCTTCAGAAAGACTCTTGCAAACACTGCCATGCAAAGTGGTGGGCAGGGAAATGCTGGTGAGCAGCCCATGGCACTGTGCACATGGACATGGACATGGGGAGGAGGGAATTACAGGGAATCACCTGTGTGCAGGGAGTGCTGTCCCATGGGCATGGAGCCAGAGGCAGAGTAACAGAGACTCGTGAGGCAACAGCTCTGTGTGGGGAAGAAAAATGATTTGTTCTTGTCCTGCAGCCTCCAGGGAGTGCAGAACTCCCTCTCCCTGCAGCAGCAAGGGGAAGTTAAAAATTTTGTCCTGGCTTGTCCTCTCCGAAACAGCTCGGGGGAAGACAACCCCAAAAGCTAAAAGCTGTGCTGCCTTGCTTCCACTGGTGAGGTCTCAGTGCCTGTGCACAGGGCAGCAGGGAAAATGCCTTTTCCCAAAAATGCCTTTTTCCCTGGCTGTGCTCTGCCCAGCTCCCCTCCTGCCCTGCCTGCCAACACACACAGTGACCCAGCCCACAGATCCCTGCCCTGCTCCTCGCCTCTGGCACTGGCTGTGCCCTTTGCTAAAGAGCTGTGCAGCCCAGGATGCCAGCACAGAGTCTGCAGGGGCTGGGGGCAGAGAGCCACACGATGGATGTGTTCAGACATAGCTACAAACTGTCACTGTGGGTCAGGCCACAGATCCATCAAGCCTGGGATCCTGTCTCTGAGCATCACTGAGAAACGGGTCTGGAAGGACCTTGAGAGGTCATTTAACCTGAGCCTTTTCCCCAAGGCAGGCTCAGACATACCTGTGTCACGTCTGACAGAGGTTTGTGGGGAACCTGGAAGGTCTCCTGTGATGGAGGATTCACACCCTGAGCAGGCAGCCTGTGCCCTGGCTGTGCCTCCTCCACTTTTATAGAGGAGCCAAAATCTTGTTTGCATGTGAAGCCTGTGATTTGTTGTTTTATCTGTCAGGGAGTAAGGAACAAATTCCCTTTTGGTTTGTAGGAAACTCATATGAATTTGAAGTCTTAGTTCAGTTCAGGATGAACTTCATGTATAGGAAGTGGAAAGGGATCTGTTTTCTCTGTTTCTGCCAAGTGTTGTTAAACCATTTATGAAAGACGTGTGGAGCAGGTGGAGAGCACAACACCCTGCTCCCAGCATGGGAGAAAACAGCATCAGCATTGTGTGTGCATGGCAGGTGTCTGAGAGGGGTCTTGCAGATAATGACCATGCTGGAGAAGTCACCATTCCCAAAAAAAACCCTGGAAATAAGACAAAAATCCAGTGGAAGTAGTTAGGGAGAAGAGTTTAGAGAGGACTGCAAGGGTACCCAGGGCATCTCATGGCCAAACACCACACAGTGAGCTGAAGGAGGGAGCTGAGGGCTTGGCAGTGCCACTCATGTGTGGTGCTTGGAGCTGCTGGGAGCTGAGCACCTTGGAAATCCAGTGTGGGACAAAGCTGCTCAGCTGAGGAAGAGGGGAAAGCCCCACGTGCTCCAGCAGAGCAGGTGCAATGAGCAGGTGGGAGTCTGGCTGGATGCTGCAGGGCTGTTTGGTTTTAATATCTGGCCCTGTTGGCAGAACTGGTCACTTAAAAACTGAGCCCATGCATTTTTAAAGGGATATCAGGCTCAGCCTGGCTATGGAGAATTAGTGGAGCCACAGCCAATTCTCACAGTTAAGAGCTAGACTGTGCACACACTCTCCCAGAACATTCCGTTTTACTGAAACCCACAGGGGTAAAATCTCATTTTGTGGCCTCCTTAAATTGACTCCGAGAATCTGTAAAGCTGTTGGGATTTTGTCAACTGTTTAATTCCAACACAGAAGCCTCTTTCCTACCAAAAGATGGCTCTCAATTGCTCTTTGCACTAGACTAGCCCAAGGGAGGCACATATCCTGCATTAAGGATATCAATCCTTTCCTTAGAAAAGCAGCTGATATGGAGCATGGGAATTTTCTGTGCAATCTTCTCCTTCAATGCCCCTTTCCTCCCATCCTTTTTTAGGTTGGCTGGTTTTTAGTTTGTTGCTCTGTCAGGCAGTTCCTGGTGATTTTGCTGAGGGAGGTTTTGGCCTGACCCCTGCTCTTCTCCCAAGGCTGATGGCAGGAGATCCCAAATCAGCCACAGTGACCAAAGGTTTGGAGAGAATGTGAAATCAAGCCAGAGGACTTCACCCAACCCTAACTGAAGCACTGTTGGCTGTTTAGTGGTGATTTCCCTGGTGTCCTGCTGTGTGGGAACATGGACACATCACATCAGGGCTGTGTCATTTACACTGGAAAACCACCAAGGCAAAGCCACTGGTGGTGCTAAGAGCAGCATAAGGCAAAATGCAGAATTTTCTCCTTTTTGCAGGTGATGCTAAAAAGGAAGAAACATAAAATCATGGAGGAGTCTTCCTTCTATCATTACTGAAGTCTAGAGCTAGTCAACAGCCAGCACAGAGCCTGTTGCAGTGAGCAGGGCTATTTTATATTCTGCATAAGCAGAATTGCTGTAGAACCTCAGAGCTGATGGTATCTTTCATAGGAAGCCTGGATCCAGGTCTAGCATCCTAGAGTGAGCAGACAGTTCACTGTTAAAACCCCTAAAGTCTTGTTACCTCCTTCCATGCATTTCATTTCAGTGGATTTTAGGTCTCTTTCTTGTAAAACGGATCACTGATTTTCCTGGTACCCTCAGTCAAGGCTTACACCTTGCATGTGGCATTAGGAGGAAGGCAGGCAAAGGGGGAGATGTTTCATATTAAATCATGAACAGTAGGAGTGGATACAATTGCATTAGGGAAGCACATTAGTCAGCATTGATTCATACTAATAAGGGTGGTTTAGGGGGGCCTCTGGCAGGAAAATGCTGCTTTGATCATTATCTGTGCACACTGGTGCTAATGCAGATAGGATGGCAGATGCTGAGAGTGGTTTGTGGGATGTCTGAATATTCATTATCACCATCCTTGTTGTTATTCCTAGTCATGAGAGCCTGGGGTACGAGGTACTGCAGGAAGGCTGGAGAACAGATGAATCTCAGCTTGGCTTTGGGACTGGGGTCC
Source organism: Molothrus aeneus (assembly GCF_037042795.1). Classification (NCBI taxonomy): domain Eukaryota; kingdom Metazoa; phylum Chordata; class Aves; order Passeriformes; family Icteridae; genus Molothrus; species Molothrus aeneus. Next base: position 4,646,767 of record NC_089664.1, on the reverse strand, counting down.
TGCTCAGACCAGAAAACATCCCTGTTTCCACTGAACAGTTAACAGCTTCAGCCCACTGCTTTGAAGTATGTTGTCATGTTGTCCTTTTTTTTTTTTCTGCTTCTCTCAGAAGTTATTTAGCTATAAGGCAAAGCAAAAAGTGGGCTGAGCACTGGAATGCTCCATGCAAATTGCCAGGCACAGGCACTGACAGGAATTTCCCTGATGATGCTGCTCAGCTGAAGCAAGTTCTAGAAAAAACAAAAAACAAAACAACAAACAAGCAAACAAACCAAACCCAAAACAACAATAAAAACCCAAACAAACAAAAAACCGAACAAAAAAAAATCTTTCCTTAAAAGAAAAATAAAAGGCTTTGTTCAGTGTCAGAGGGGGGAGGCAAAGACAGACAAGGTGAGATGGGCTCATCCAGCTGAGCAGAGGCTGCCACTGCCAATTCTATGGAAAAAAAGGGACAGGACACAGAGCCTTGGAAAGAGGAGCCCACAGGTAGAGTGGCAGAGAGGTGACACAGGCAGGATCTGGATTTTTGCCCCAGGCTCGTGCTGAGGCCGTGGGTGAGCTCATTTCTGTGTGCCCCAATTCCCTCCCCACCCCCTGAGAAGGGGAGATGAGGAGATGACAGCACTTGCCTGCTCTGCATTGCTGGGCAGACTTAATTAAAAGCTGCAAGATGTTTGGACATAAGGGACAGCAGCGCTATAGAATGGATGATCACACGGGGCTGCGAGTGGAACGTGCATGTGCGAGGAGAAATGCGTATTTTCCATGCGTGGGAGGTTAATGCCATCTTCTGAAACGACAGTGGGGACAGGGAAGTCTGGCTGTCTGTGCAAGGGAGCAGGGAAACCCTGGGGTACAAAAAGGAGATCTGCTCACCTTCTCCTTCTCCTGCAGTGGGACCAGTTAGAGGCTGCCTAATTTCATGAAACCTGCAAATAGAGAATCCTTCTGAGACCTCTGTCAGGTCTGCCTATAATACACCAGCAGATTCAAAACTTAGTGGGGAAGGTGGCTCCACAGCAGCCAGACCTGCCCATCCCTTCCTCTGCAGAGTGACAGGACAGAGCCAATTGCTCACCAACACTTGGTACAGCAAGGTCCCAGATAATTAAAAAGGAAAAGGAGCTTCTGAGACAGGAAAGGCTGGGAGTAACTGGCTGCACAAGCTGGACAGAAATTAGTTGGGATGCTGCCTGGGGAAAAATGCTGATTTGTTTTTTCCTCCCAGAATGTTGTTTCCTCAGGAGAACAGTGCAGGCCTAGGACATGTCAGTGGAGAGGTGAGAGGTGTCTCCATCCTTGGTGGCTTTCAAGGCTTGGCTGGACAAGGCCTCAGCTGATGTGCTCAAGAGCTGGTCCTGCTTCAAGTGGGAGGCTGGATTAGGGACCCCCATGGTCTCATCTAACCAACATTTGTGTTATTTCCCTGTTTCTCCAATTCAGAGTGGACACTAAACTGTGTGCTCATAAAGGGATTTGCACTGGTGAATGCATTCAGCCACACTAGAGATTTTTATTTAGTCCTAGAAAACCCACAAATCTGAGCAGCTACGTGCTCCCTAAATGTGTCACTCCCTCAGTGAAGAGGAAGAGAAGGATCCTGAAGCCAGCATCTCTGCTGTGCACATAGCACAGGCTACAACAGACTTAGAAATGCATATGCTGTTCTGCTGCTTGAATTTTCCCTTAGAGGAAAAAAAAAATAAAGGAGGAAAAAAGATTGGTCTCACAAAACTGTCTCACAAAACTTTCAAAGTTTTATGGCACCACAAATTAAAAACAATGAGCCAGATTCTCTGTGACATAAAATGTGTGAAACTGTTGACTTCAAGGTAAATTCACCAATTTATTGGCTGGAGAATGTGTTCCAACACACCCAGCAGTGCCCAGGGCACACACAGCCCCAGGGTTTGTATGACTGCCTGCCCTGGCTGGGAGGACAATGAGCTTTTATAATTTCTGAGCAAAAGCAAAATGCGACTTTGACACCAGGCACTGGGCTTGGCCAAGCTGGTCAGTGATTGTGAGGGTTTTATGGCTGGTTTTATATCAGAGTCACAGATCACAGAATTGTTTTGGCTGGAAAAGTCTTCCAAGATCGAGTCCAACCTGTGCCTGATGCCCACCTTGTCCCCAGCCCAGAGCTCTGAGTGCCACCTCCAGGGACGGGGACTCCAAACCTCCCTGGGCAGCCCCTGCCAATGCCTGAGCACCTTTTCCACAAAAAAAAATTCTTCCTGATGTCCTCCCCTGGCACAGCTTGAGGTCATTTCCTCTTGTCACTTGTCACTCGTAGAGTGTAGAGACCAAGAAGGTCCCCCCCAAGCCTCCTTTTCTCCAGGCTAAAGTTGACTCCAACCTACAGAAGTTTGGCCTTTCCTGACTGGAGCTTTCAGGCAGATTTCATGCAAACCTGTGATTTCCAGAGCTGAGGAGCTCACCTGGCAGAAAAACAGTCAGACAGGTGAAAAAATAATAAAATAAAATAAATAAGAAGTTAATTTTTAACTAGATCACTTTCTGGTCTCATTCATTCTGTGGTCAGGGGATAGCAGAGGGACAGGATTGTACAGATGGAGGCAGGAGGGTGACAAAGGGGACAGGTGAGGCTGCTCTTTCCTGCAGCAATGTGCATTAAAGTTCTTTTAAAGTGGTTGTGAGGTTGTTTTGGTTGTGCTAAGTTGTGGCACAGACAGATTCTATAAGAGCTGCTTCCATCATCTTTTCTGGCCCTTCTTCTCCCCATTCCTCATTGGCTGTTTTTGCTGTCCCTTTATTGCATTGAATTTAATCTACTGGTCAGTAGAGCAGTACAAAGAATTGATTTTGTGGTTCACTGGTTGTACAGAACAAAAATCATATTAAAAATGGGTTGATATGAAATGGATGTTTGTTCAACTTTTCAGTAAAATGAAAAAATTGAAACATTTCGTTTCAGGCTCAGTGAAAGTTTTAAGCCTTGCCGTTTATTTTCCCTTTATTCATCCAGTGATTTTTTTTTTTTTTTTGCAATTTTTAAGGCACTAAAGTTCATCTCAAGATATGAAGTCAAGTAGTGCCACTTCAAAAATGTCAAAAGAGGAACATTTTGATTTTGAGTGTATTGTGTTTAGCTGGTTGTTCTTCAGTTTGAATTTGCAAGGAGTTTTTATAACCTTGAGTTAGGGAAGGACTGAAAACCAAAAAAGACTGACTGTCCTTTTCACTCTGTGAATATGAAATCTTGAAATTCCCTGGGGTCCAGCTTTGATTTTCTCTGGGTTCAGCATCTTAGGATAAAGAAAAAACCCAATAATAATTTCCCCAGCATGGCTGGGCTGGAGTGAGAGCCAGGATGAGCAGCAGGAATGCAGCTGTGCCTGGGAAGGCTCCTGGTGCTTCCCAAAACCAGGCTGGGTGCTGTGACAGTGACAAACTGCACTCACAGATCCTCTCTCACACAGCCTGGCAGGTTTTCAGTCCTGTTCCACTTGACTGGATGTCTGAAGCATCCAAGGAAGCACCGTGAACGTTCTTCTCAAACAGCATTGAGGTGATGCTTGGCTCAGGTATGAATTGATGGGCACTGTTAGGCCTTTTAATCTTTGCTTAGGGTTTTTTAGTCGTGCTGAAGTTCTGCTGACAAGGTTTTCTTATTAGGGTTTTATGCTATGTGTTTAAAGGGGACATCAGCTTTTTTGTTTTCCAGTCACAGGCAAGGGTTCTTTAGGAGAGACAGCACGGCAATTGAAGGACAGAGGGAGCTGAGATGAAAGGAAGTTCTTTTCTCCATGTGGAATGAGCAATGGAAATCCATCCAGGCAAAAATACAGAAACCCCCTAGTTTATATTATGCTTGTAAACGGGTGATGTACATTGGTTTGTAATCAGTACATGCCGTGTAAATAAATGTGTGTAAACCAAAACCTGAAATCCATTTCCATAGAGCATGTAAACAATGAAGCCTCCTAGTGTTGTCTTTGATGTAAATGCTCATCTAAAAATGACATTACTACACGTTTATGCAACTTTACGAAAGCCACAATTTACATTCCTGTCTCTGCATCTCTAAAAAGCAGTTGGCAAACAGGAACCATTCAGTGATGGGCATGAACCAGACAATTCCATCACACAGCATCTCCTTCAGCCCCAGCCTTCATTCTACATGCAGTGCAGGGACTGCTGCTGCTACATCCCCTGCATAATGCAGCTCCCTGCATATGTGCAGCTTTCCATGGATTTGCATAAGCAGAAGAAAGGCAGGAGCAGGGGCTGGCAGGGAATGGCTGGGGCTGAGCTGTGCAGAGTTTTGTGCTGGGGTGTCTGAGCAGGAACAGAGCTTGGCCCTGGCCAGGCTGGAGGAGCAGCTGCTCTGGCTGCCTTTGGATTCGGATGGTGACGGCTTGGGAACATCCCTGGCAGCTGCAAGGCATGACAGAAGGACACACCTCTCCTTCTCTTTGGTATTCTTGAGAACAGAGGGCAAGAGGGAGGAAAAGTGGCACCAGCCTTTGATATGCCTGGAGATGCTGAAATATGGGAGCAGAAAATCTGCCCAGGCTCGGGAAGGGCAGCCCTGCATCTGAAGGTGGCACAGGGGCAGTGTGGAGGCAGAGCAGTGGATGAATTCACATTCTGATGATGCTCCCATGGTCAGGCACCATGGCACCAGTCTTTGATATGCCTGGAGCTGCCAAAATAAGGGAGCAGAAATCTGCCCAGGCTCAGAAGGGCAGCCCTGCATCCGAAGGCAGCAGCACACACCCAGCCATAGGGATGGTGTGGAGGCAGAGCAGTGGATGAATTCACATTCTGATGAGGCTGCCATGGTCAGGCACCATGGCACCAGCCTTTGATATCCCTGAAGGTGCTGAAATAGGGGAGCAGAAAATCTGCCCAGGCTCGGGAAGGGCAGCCCTGGATCCGAAGGTGGCAGCGCATGTCCAGCCATGGAGGCAGAGCAGATGATGAGTTCACATTCTGATGAGCAGTTGATGAGTTCACATTCTGATGAGGCTCCCGTGGTCAGGACACGCCAGTTCCTCTGGAGAAAAGCACTCCAGTGAGCTGTGTGCCTGGAAAGGCAGATCAGTGCCCTGCCTGCTGATCCATGGAAGCTCTTAGCTGGATTGGCCGAGCGCTAGCACAGATCTCCAGAGCTGCATCTTCCAGCAGGAAAATTCCCCTTCTCCATCCATAACAAAACATTTTGATCCTCCTCCCAGTGAATCCCAGAAGCAGCACAGAAATATTTTAGTCACTGAACCTTTCCAAAGAGATCTGCATCCTGCTGGGCTTGGACAAGGATGTCCACATCCTGTCCCTTCAGAGACCTCCTGCATGGTGGGGGAGTGCTGCTCTCCACATGTCAAGTGGAGGCTGTGCCCAGCAGGGCTGCTCCCAGCATGCTGTGACAGCAATGACTCTGCACATTCATCTCAGATTCCTCCAGAGCAGCAGACTATGGTCCAGTGGCTTGGGAACATATTTTAAAAGCTAACAAGGCAAAGAGAAGCTTTCACTCTCTTTCTTTTAAAAATATATTTTTAGCTGTTTTTTAAAATAATTTTTTTAATAATCTTATTAATTCTGTTTTCAAACCAGGCAGATGCTTATTTCAGCAGAGAAGCTGTTACATTAAAATAAAAAAGTCATCCTGTTAGATAGACAGAATAATTTTGTTCTGGCACAAGTAGCACTGGTAGAAGGCATTTTGGGTTTTTTTTCTTTTTTATTTCTGGATCCCTCCAATGTTTCCTTTGGGTTCCAGAAAGGATATTTCTTCCCCTTTCTTTTTTGCTGATTGCTACCCACCAGGCTCTGTAAATGGAACATGAAGTGTCCACCAGGACAGCTGGAGCCATCCAGGCAGCTTTCCTGGGCTAAGCCGCTAAGAGCAGGTACAGAACCCAAGGACACAAAGAAAGCCTGGAATCAGCTTTGCCTGCAGCAGGGCTTGGGCCAGCCCTTTGTGGCAGGATCTCCTCTGCAGGCAGTGTGATATCAAATATTCCTGTGCAGAGCCAGCACTTCCTTTGTGCCACTGCCCACGTGTGCCTGGGAAGGAGCTGACACAGCACCCAGGTGTCCTGGCACAGCCCAGCTTCCCTCAGGAGAGCTCTGGGCAGGTGAGACCTGCTCTGCTCCAAGGCACGGGGCTGATGGAGGCAGCTTTGGCTGCCAGGAGGGTTCACCAGGGCTCTGTTTGCTGGTGGCCAGGCCTGGGAGCTCTTGGGACCAAACCCCTTTCACACCTGCAGCTCTTCACCCTTCCAGCACTGGCATGGTGACCACAAAGTCTTTACAGGAAGCTGCTGTGAGGTTTCCTTCACTGTGGAATTATTTTTTTCCTGGTCAAATCCATGCCATCCAGTGAAAACCATGGAGAGAGGGAGGAGAGGAGATGGGTAGGGATGGTGTTTACACCCACCCAGCTCTGGGCTGAGGCACTGCAGTGCAGGCTGCTGGCAGCTGCTGCCTCCCCCTCCTCCTCCTCCTCCTCTTCCTCCTCCTCCTTCTCCCTCCCTGCCAGACTCCTCACAGCTGCCTGGCTCTGGAGCCACTGTTCCAAGAAGACAGAGGTGCTCCCCATCCCCTCGCTCTGTGGCGTGGGAAAGCCTCTGAGCTGCTCCAGCAGCTGCCTGAGAGGGAGCCTTGGGCTCTGGCCATGGCAGCTGGGCCAGGCTGGGGCTTCCAGAGGGGTGGGATCCTCTAAAGGATCTGTGATGCTTCTAAATCAAAGTCCTGCTGACAACACAGAGCACTAAATGCCTGCCTGGGGATCTGCTCCTGCAGTCATGTGACGACATCAGAATTTAAGCTTTAATTAAGAAATGAGTGCAGGCAGGGAGGGAAGAGTCTCTAGTCCTTATGGCTACAAAAGAAAGCTTGGAAACATGACCTGAGTGCAACCAACATCTGCTTTAATGTGCAGATGGCTCCCAGCAGAGGGGTGAGCAGCGGGGAGAGGAAGTCATTCCATCAAATCCTCAATCAGGTCAAGCCAGCTTGTGCTTCTGCTTGCAATGAAAGAGCTTTTTTGGAGAGAGATTCCAGAAAGCTGTGCTGTGGCAGAATTAAATAGAATTGTGGAAGCCTAGAAAGGCTTGGGATCATCCAGTCCTGACACCCTGCCATGGGCAGGAAAGCCACCCATGAGGTTGAGTTGCTCAGGGCTGTCCTGCAGCTTTTCTGGGCCAGGTTTCACACAAGTTTCACAGGAAAAATGTCTGGAGGTGTGAGAATTGCCTGGCTGAACCTGCCAATGGTGCACAGCACTTTTTAGGCAGCAGCATGGAAACCTCTGCTCTGGGGTTGAGGCAGGAGATGTTTTGATTCCTGGAGTTCCTTAGCCCAGATTGAAGGGACACCTTTAATGTCCCCTTGTGTCAACACCTGCTGGCCCCAAACCCTGCACTGTGCTTTCTCCTGCCATCAGTTTCAGCAAGGGTAGGGAACAACCAGACAGTTTAGAAGCCAGCTGAGGAAAAGCCTCTGGATACTCTCCATCTCCCAGGGACACACAGGGCTTGTTGAAGGAGAGCCCCATTTGATGGCTGTGCTCTCACCAGGGTCTGCAGGCTCCAAAATGCCTGATATTGCAACAAGCTCTGCTTCCCCTGACTGAGTGTCATGGAAAAGCTGCTGGAAGAGTTCCCCTGTTACTTACAGCTGGGACCAGTTCTGCACTCTGACTCAGTGAAGCATCCTGACACTTGGAGCTTGTCATTCCTGCAATAAAAGTGTCTCTTGGCAAGCTGCAAACACAGGTTTCATGGGTTTCATGGGCTGGTGGTGACTGGCAGCTCTGCTGCAGCATGGGCTGGGTTTCAGCGCTGATTTGAGATCTGAACATCACAGAGCACTGGGGGCATTCAGGCTGGGTGAGGATGCTCTGACCAGTGAGGGACACTTGAACCCCATGGCAACCTGCAGGTGGGAGAAGCTGTGTTATCCCAGGAGGGAAAGGTGTTTTATTGCTTGTGCATCCCTGCAAAATTGTTTTCATTATCCATGTACCCTTGAACAGTATTTTCACTGTCCATGAACCCCTGAAAGGTGTTTTCATTATCCATACACCCCTGAAAGGTATTTTCATTGTCCATGCACCCCTGAAAGATGTTTTCATAGCCCATGCATTCCTGAAAGGTGTTTGCATTATCCATCCACCCCTGAAAGGTGTTTCCATAGCCCATCCACCCCCACCCAACCTCCCTTTGTTTTCCCTCCCCTTTCTCTCATACTGGTTATTTCCTTTTTAGCAAAGGCAAACCCACCCAGTGAGTATTCAGCATTAAAAATGTCAGTGTTACCTTCCAGCTCTTGAGTGAAAACCCCAGAAGGAACATTACTTTTACCTCCCCTCAGATGTCTGGGGCTGTCCCTGGGGAGTGCAGGTGCACAGCCAGGGTTAGGCTAATCAGAGAGCTTGGCACACAGGGAAAAGCGTGTGTTGCACGGTTAAGGGCAAGCAGGAAATATCAGAATAAGACAAGAAGTTGGTTTTTTTTGCTTCATCTCTGATTAAAGCAAAATGAATAGTCCCACACTCCTTGTTCTCCTTGTTTTCCTTCCCCTGTGTTCCTCCCCTTCTCCCCCATTCATGTGCAGACTGTGAAAGTGTCAGATTCCCCCCTCCCACCCATAAAAGACTCCTCTCTGTTCCTTGGGAGTATTTGATATTTGGAGTCTGTGCTGTGCTGTTCAGCAGTGAGTGTTGCCAAGTCACATGATGAACTGTATCTCAAGACTATTTAATGTCTCTTCAAAGCCCACACTTTCAGAGTCCTGTGATTATGTAAATGTCTCAACTCAATTTTTAAAGTAAGTTTACGGCCCTCATAATTGCAGAGGAAAACTTGATAATACGACTCCTACATACTCAGAAAGCAGAAGGCAAAAAAAAAGAAAGAAAAAAAACCCTGAAGTTTATCAGATTTTAAAAGTCTCATGAATTTTAAAAGCAATCTCTTAATTCTTTTTTTGAGCTTGACTCATGATTTTCAAACTGTCACCAGTGTGGCTGTAGGGATTGTAAGGCTGGTTTGTTATCTTATTAGGTAACTTACATAAAATATCTGAGCCCATGGAGGCTCAGAGATGGAGTATTGCATTTCAGTGCTCATCTGGAGACAATGGTGTCTTTTCTTCTGTGGAGTTGCTGAGGATCTCCTCTTAATCCAGGTCTCCAGTCACTACTGCAGCATAAATATTTCCCCAAATTATATTAATGTTAATCATCTGAATGAGAATAGCCATAATATTGATCTTCATAATACTTAGGTTATTAAATTTGAGTTTGAAGGTAGTTTTGTGGTGCGATTCATAACAGCAAATCTCCTCAGCATGCATAAGCAGGGAGAACAGGCCACAGAGCAATAGCACTGCAAACCCAGGGAGAAATATATTCCAGAATCTTCTCTCCTCCCGCAGGATTGCACAGGGAACAGACACTTGTGGCTAAGTTAGCAATGCCACAACTGAAGTTTTGCTAATTGTTGGATGACCTCAGACAAACTGGATTGATCTGAAAGGAGAAAAAAGCTGAATATTGAAATGAACTGTGCCAACATTTCTATGGGCATATGCACCACTCATGGGCTCTTTATTCATTGCAGAATGCTTTGGGTTGGAAGAGATTTTAAAAAAACCAAACAGTTCCAACCCCTGCAGAGGGCAGGGACACCTTCACTGTCCCAGGCTGCTCCAAGCTCCATCCAGCCTGGCCCTGGGAATTTCCACTCATGTGGCATCCACAGCCATACTCCTGCAGACACAGAAGCAGGGATGCTGGTGTGAGAAGATGGAGAGGGATCTCCTCTTACCTTCCCCACGCAGGTTTGCTCGGGCTGTGTGATTCTGTTTGGGATGCACACACACTGAAGGGTGGGGAGCTGGCAGGGCCAGCAGGGCTCTGTGGTCACTCAGAGATGACTCTGTGCTCACAGAACCACTGATGTTTGAGGCACACGCAGCTGCTGAGGTGTCTGCAGCATCGTGCACAGCCCACAGTGGATTAAATGAAATCTGAGAATGCTTCCCTGTGAAATGACTCTGGAATAAGGGACAGAAATCACCAGCTCTTCCAGCACATAAAAAAAGAGGAGCCAAGAGTGTGCAAGGGGCTGAATGCTACTATATAATAAGCTTAGAGGATAATTGCCAACTGTACTTGGACTTAATTTTCTCCTGCAGAAGAGTCATAAAAATAAGTTTATTGTTGTCTCTCTGGGGAACTGAGATATTTGGATCAGGTCTTTAAAAAAGACGATATTTTATCTCCCCCTTGAACAGATCAGCTCTGTTGGTGACCATCTCCTGCACAATTGTGAGTGAGCATCCAAAGGAAAATATTTTCTGTGCACAGTGGCAGCCTGTGAGCTGGCACAGAAGTATCTCAGCTCCCTGTCAAGGTCTCACAAGTGTTTGTAACACTGAAGGAGGATTTTCACTCACAGTCTGAGGGATTGTGCACTGAAAGAGGAGCAGAACTGATGAAATTCCACAAGGGTGGAGGGAAACAAATAACAGAATGGAAAAGTTGTTGTATTTTAGGTGCAATAAAATTGTCTCGGTGAGGCAGAAAAACATTTTTCCCACAGTAAGGTTTTGTCAAAATGCTTTATTTTGTTAGGTGTAGAGTGTTCCAGGCTGATGAATTGGCTTCAACATATTTTTGATATCCTATCTGCCCTGGCCACCAGTGACTATGGTGAGAGCAAGAGATCTAAGGAGCGAGCTGTTTTGACAAAATTTTGTCTAGTGAAAACATTACAAGCTGTTCCAGATTCTTCCAACGTGGAACAAAGCCAGATTCTGCAGGCCTGAAAGCAGCTACCAAAAGGAATCCTCTCCTGGGCAGCTCCAGCCGCAGCTAAAGCTGGAGCTCTCCCAAACGTGAGCGATTTAAGCTTTGTCTGGAGACACAGAGCTGGAGCCCTTACCAATTACAGATGAGTTATCCTCAGGTGCCACGGGGAGAGTGCACAGGGACTGAGGAGTAAAGGATTAGCCAGAGCACACAGAAATATTGAGCAACTCACTACTACCTCCTATTGTGCTTGTGCCAGTGGAAATCCTTCTCAGAACGGCATATTTTATTCAATTTTTAAGAGCTCTCGATTTTTCATTGAGGAAGGGAAGCTGGAGCTGCCTCTGATCCGTAATCAATCAGCCCACCCTCACAGGAAAGCTCCGAGGAAGAGCTCTTGCTCTTTGGTCCTTTATCTTCTCTGAGAACTCCCAGAAATTGTATTCTGAATGGGATTGAGTGAGGGAAAGGGAAAAGCACAGCCAGGGCAATCCTCAGCTAAATCTCACAGACCTCTGTCCTGTAGTAAATATCCTTAGTAAATATCCTGTAGTAACTAACCTTAGGGACAATATCCCAAACAACATATCTCCAGTCAGAATATTTCAGACTTAAAAAGGGGTATTGAAGCACATTGTGTGGGTAAATAACTGCCTAAGTGTACCAAATTCCTGTAGATTTTAGGGGGCATTACAAAAATCAGGAATTTTTAAACAGGATCTGCTGAAATCTGAAATGAGGCTATCCATAACGTAAGCCATGAATTTGTTCTCCCTGGTAATAAATCAGTGGAAATGCACAATGATAAAAGGGGCAATAACAGACATGGCTCATCCAGGGATCTCAAGGCTCTTTGCAGCCATTAGAGTTCTTTAGGATGGTGGAGGAAAAGGCTGGGCTTTGTTTGTTTGTTTGGAATGAATAAATTAATCATTAGTAAAATATTATGCAGTTCGTCAGATATATTATTCACTAGCTATTTGTCAAAATAACAGCTCAGTCATATATCATCAGAACTAAACATTTTTAATGTGTGTATATCTAGTCCTGAGGTGATTTATTCAGGCTTTTGGTGTTCTAGTTATTGACCAGTTAAAGCTCCGTTCCCTAGGGAGGCAGGGATGTGGAAGGTTGGGAGCTCTTGGTGAACTTGGACCATCTCTTTTTGCTGTGGTTTTGTTCAGGACCTGAAAAAAGCAGAATACTGCATCTGGGTTTCCCTTTGGCACTGCTTCAATAGATGAACCCTAATTCTGATTATCTCTAGCCAATGCTAGGTCTACTTCAGGTAAGAAAATCCACCCCCTTATTCAAAATCAAACAGTGATCTGACTTCTCTGCATTCTTGCAGGACCAGTGTCTGACCCCAACACCAAGGTCCTCATCCTTTCTGAGTTATCTCAACTGTGCAGTGTCTCCCCAGCTCACAGCTGCTGCACAAGAGGCTTTAGGGCTCCCAGCTCACTGCTCCATGTGATAAATCACACAATTTCAGAAATACTGGGGGAGAACAGAGCAGTCTTTTACCAGGTCCCTCCCAGCTCCCTCTCCTGTGCCAGCGAGCTGGACTCCTTCCAGAAGTGCCTGAGCAGAGTGAAGCTACGTGACTGACACTCCCCAGCTCCCCATGTCATTCGTGACCAGCATCCCAGAAGGTTGCAGCTCCTTCCAGGCTTTTATTGGAGTCAAACACTGTAGCCTCTCCCCTGGGTTTTATTAGGGAAGCTGGTGCCAAATCACCCAGCTCCCTCCTACTCGATAAAAAATGTTTATAACCCAGTAAATTCTAACATATCAGCAGCTTGTTATGGAGGGAAAAGGTCACTGGGAGAGAAAGGGGAAAAAAAAAAAGAAAAAGTTACCCTTCCATTGGAAACGCTGGCTGGGTACAGACGAAGGAGTCAGCACCAGGAAAATATCTTTTGATATGATAAAGTCTCATAATAGAAAATGTTGCTGCAATACAGGCCTCGTTTCTTCAGATAAATATTTAATATAGATCACTAAAGATTAATCGAGTACAGAAAAGTGTCTCTCCTATGGTTGGTGTAAAGAAAACATCTTCTCGTTAATTTATTATAGAGCCTGAAATGAGAAAAATCCTATGGAGAGAAATGCAGGGTACGGTTTCCATAGAGAAGCAGAGCACCACACCAGAATTTATTTAGTGTGTGGGCAGAAGACTTCCCAGAGCCAGCTGCAGCGTGGCGTCCGCGTGATAAAAAATCCCAGTGTAGGAAGGAGCCTCCCAGAGACACTGGTTGTGTATTGCTGCCCTGAACTCTGCACATCCTGAAAGGGTGAGACCTGAGCAGCTCCGGGCATTCAGAGCCTGGGTGCAGACTGTGCAATGGCAGGTGGAACATCCTTCTCAGGAAAGGGCATTCAGTGCCTCTGCAGTGAGGAGGTGGCCCCAGCTCACTGTGAGGAGAGCCCCTCATCCTGGAGGCTCCTTGTTTTAGCCAGGATTCCTGATAACCACGTCCCTCAGTGGCACTGTGGCATTTCACAGTGCTGGGCAGTAAGGAATTCAGGTGCTGCTGTGGGATTCCCATCTCCCACAATGCTGGGAAGAGTTCGGTCAGTTCCTCTGTGATGGGTAAAGGACGGGGTCCCTCTGCTTTCTTCCACTGTCCACAGAAACCATCATCCCAACCACTTTGCAGCATTGAATAGGACAGCAACAGAAAATAAATCATAAATAGCAGCAGACACTTTGGAATGAGGTGGTGCCCCCAGCTCACTGTGAGGAGAGCCCCTCATCCTGGAGGCTCTTTGCTTTAGCCAGGATTCCTGATAACCACGTCCCTCAGTGGCACTGTGGCATTTCACAGTGCTGGGCAGTAAGGAATTCAGGTGCTGCTGTGGGATTCCCATCTCCCACAATGCTGGGATGTGTTCAGTTATCAATACAGGGTAACTCCAATGTAGGGAAATAATGTGCTCTGACTCCATGATTCAGAAGGCTGAACAATTGCTGTATTAAGCTAGGTTATATTACACTGATACTATATTAAAACTACACTAAAAAGATACTAAAGATAAACCCATGACTGTTTGAGACAGTCACGACACAGCTTTGGCCCAACTGGCCAACTAATCTAAACAACCCTCAGCAGAGTCCAGTTAACAAATCAGGGTAAACAATCTCTGTAACACATTCCACATGTGCTAAACAACAAGAGCAGCAAGTGAAGATCAGAACTGTTTTCTCTTCTCTCTCTGTTCAGAGCATGTGAATACCACATCCAGTCAGTTCCTCTGTGGTGGGTAAAGGACAGGGTCCCTCTGCTTTCTTCCCCCATCCACAGAAACCATCATCCCAACCATTTTGCAGCATTAAATAGGACAGCGACAGAGAATAAATCATAAATAGCAGCAGATATGGTATGAGGGGGAAAATAAGAGTCACAGGCAAGGGAGGAGAGATAAAAGATCCAATTTCAGCTGAGACTGAAATGGAACAAAGAGTCAATGAGATGGAGAGATGCATGAGGGTTGTTCCAGCTGGCCGGTTCCACTGTTGTGGAGCCTCTGGCACCACCAGCATCTTGTGATGAACTTGTGAACAAGGGAGTACCTCTTGTTATTAGCTGATGTGGGCAGGAAAATCCAGTAGACCTGTTGGTGCTCAGGAAACAGGGGAGCTCCCTCCTGAAATGTGTATTCTGGAGAACAAAAACTACTCTGGAGAGAAGGAGGCTGGAACATTTTTCCACCTCTCCAAGAAGGCCATCACACCATGCCCAGTTGTTTCTCCAGAGGTAAAACTTTCTTTTTCTCCTCGATCTTTCCATGTGGACGCCTTCCTTTCTTAGGGAACATTTTTGCCAGGCAGCTGGCAAAATGTGAGTCTGCATGAGAGAGGAGAGAGGCTGAGGGGAGGAAGGTTGAATGGCACCAGTCAGACCCTCCGTGCAGGCTGGGAGGTGAGCAGGGGATGGAGCTGGGAGGAGCATGGCAAAACCATGGCTGGAAGGGATGGCTGCCTCCATTTCTGTGCCAAATGCAGCTCCAAGGTGTCTTCTGGCTGAACTCACCGTGAAATCCTAAACCTCAGGGACACTGGGGGTGCTCTCTGCAGTCTGCATCTCTCAAGTCTTGACTGCCCCCAGACCCCAAGGAACAACCAAAATCCTAAATAATAATTTTTTCTGGCTCTATCACAGGCTGTTAGACTCTATACAGGTGGAAATGAGCAGCAGCTCTAAGCTGGGACTACCTAGAAGAAACACCAACACATTTTTAATAGCAGTGGAGACTCTTGCAGTCGTTTAACATGAAACTATTCTGTGTGTGGAACATTTATTTGTGGCATATGGCACGGATCTGGCCAGAAGAATTGCAACAGCTAATTATTAACAGTTTCCCCACCCATCCCACCCCCAGGATAACCCATGGCTGACCAGGGGCTCCTGTTTTGTCCCCTGCAAGCACCACGACTGCACTGCAGCTCAGTCCCTGTCACCTTGCTCTCTGACTCTGCCTGTCATTCTCAGCAATCCCGCTGCAGTGAGCCACAGATATAATCTATGGAACACAAATATGATTTTATAATAAGTTTTCTATGCAGCCAGGATAAAATGCCAAACAGAATCAGAAAACAATCAGTCAGTGAAACTCAGCCCTGGTGATGAGTGCGCTGCTGGGCATGGTCCAGTGCCCAGGAAGATTGAGGCTTTAAATACAGGCACCACCTGCCCTTCCAGAGACAGGGAAAAGTGGGGCAAGGAGAGACAGGCAGGGGAGGTGGGAATGCCCAGAGTTGCCTCCTGTTGGGGATAAGTTAAACCAGGAACAGCATCAGAGCTGCACTAAGACACTTTAGTGTCTCCCTGTAGGTGGAGATGGGATTTGGCAGCAGCTGGGCTTTGGCAGGGGCAGTGGAAGGAGCAGGGACAGATCTTGGTGAGATAAACGTGCACTTGTTGTGGAGGCCTCTGGGTGCTGCTCTTGCACAGAGCGGGATAATTCATTCCTCCCACAGTTTTAGGAGCCTCCCTGCCCTCCATTAGGTTTCCAGGTTGGGAGAAGTTTATATCAGGTTCTTTGGCAGGACAAAAGTGGTGTGTAGGACCCTGTGTCTGTCCTGCTCTGCACACTGCTGGGGGGGAGAAAAATGGAAAGGAAGGCTGGGAATTATCAGGAGGGGAAGGAACTCCACCAAAAAGGAGGAGAAAGGAGAAAGTTGGATGCCTTGGTGTGGAGAGAAGTGCTGAAATGCATCCCACTGCTGGAGCATCACTCAGCTACTCTGGGGATTTATCCTAGTCCAGAGAGGGCAGAGCTGTGTGCCAAGGTTAATGACCTAGCCCAGGGCAAGGAAGCATCTGTTCTCCTGCCCCCCTTCCTCCTGGCTCTTGCTCAGGCACTGGGGATTGTGAGGTTTCCAGTCAGCAGGAGAAAAGATCAGGACCTGCTCTCTACCAGACTGCAAAGATAGTGCTTTTTATTTTCTGTTCCTCTGGTATTTGTAAGAGTCGGGGAATTCACATTTGCTTTTTTCCCGTCTCCTTTAAGCACTCCATGCTTGAGTCATATAATTGTATAACTCACAACTTCCATTTAAGAAATAAGAATAGGCTGTCTTTTAGGATTGCGGAGGAAAGCCAGAAAATGCAAGTCTTTAAATCTCAAAACACAGAAGGCAAATAAAAAGCATTGCAGATATTGTTGTTTTGCTCAGTAGATAAATATATACGTATGCATGTGCTTCTAAATTCTGGGGTTCAGTTCATTCTTTGGGAGCAGAGGCTCAGATGTGCAATAGCACATAATCCCCAACTCAGGTGTGTGTGTATCCGGAATTAGAATAGGAACTGATAATTTAACCTTGCCCAATCCTCCCCTCCTGAAACAGCCATGAGGGGAGGTTTTCCATGGAATGCCACAATGGTTTGGGTTGGAAGAGCCCTTAAATATCACCCAGTTCCAATCCTCTGCCACAGGAAGGAACACCTTGGGGTCTCTCCTCAGCTTTTCTGCAGCATCTGACGCCCTCAGACTGAATTTTCATCCTCAGAAGGATCCTGTACTTTAACTCAACACAAACCAAGAAGTCTGCCATGAAAGAGAGCAGCACAGGAGAGAGGGGAAGAACCTCCAGGAGGTCCCACCAAGACTCACCAAAGGATTCCCCCACCACTGCATGAGAGATGACAAGTGCCAGGGGTGTGCATCTGATTCCTCTGACTTTTGGAAGGTCCAATACCCTCCCTGTGGCATGACTCCAGCTCACTCCACTGCTTGCACATGGCTTTCGTGTCCTCTCTAAGGGCTGGGATTTGGGAACCTGTGCAGTGGTGATTTTTAATAGCCATATTTCTGACAGGACGTGAGGAAATGGCCTCAAGTTGCACCAGTGGATGTTTTAGGTATTGGGAATTGTGAAACAGCATTGGAGGGCCTGCTCAGGAAAGTGGTGGAGTTACCATCCCTGGAAGTGTTCAGAAATTGTGGGGATATGGCATTTAAGGCCATGGTTAATGGTGAATGTGGTGCCACCACATTGCTGGGTGATTGTTGGCGTGCATGGTCTTGGAGGTCTTTACCAAGTTTAATGATTTAGTGGTTCTGGCCCTGTTTCTGTTCTCTGTAGCTGATGTGGGGCTGTGTTTGCACATCATCAGCACCCCGAGTGAGGTGTGGAGGCAGAGATGAACTGAGGCCTGGGCAGGCAGAACACAGCAGCAACTTCAGCCATAACCCCACCATCTACTTTAGTCCTTGCTGGTGAAATACTTTGCCCTGTCTCTACACCTGTGTGGATTTTCTTCACGGTTGGGCTATATACGGGATCTCTTCCTTGGAAAAGTTGTTCATCTCCTGCTGCTTCAGCTTCTCCATCTACAGTGACACATTTGTTTAAAGGTGCTTTGAGATCCACATATCAAAGTCACAAATAACAGCTAAAGAAAACATGACTCATGATGGGGAAATTGCCAAGCATGTGCCTGAATAACCAAGTGCCTCAGAGCTTCACAAACAGATCCCAGGAAACAAAAGCATTTGCATTCACAAGTCCCTGTTCACTAGCTAGGACAGGACAAAAATAAAGCTTTTTCTTTATGAAGTGTTGCATAAAAAGCATGGTTATCTTTTCATTGCAGGCCACTTTGCAGCATGCAAAGAGATTGCCTTTCTTCATGAGTTTGTGAATTTTTATTTTATTGCAGTCTTTTTATTTCCTCCATCAAAACATGCCTGAGTTTGAAATGGCATGACTAGGAATGAAAATTAAATACATCAAAACTGATTTTTGTAGAAATGAGATTTTGGAGCAACCAGGGAATATTCAAGGCTTTCTCACAGCTTGTGTTCAGTTTTTTTGCTAAAGAGGGATGTAGTCTGAGGAAATGGGTCACCTTTTTCCTAGAGAAAATTTCTTCAGTTTTACTGTAATTCTGAAATGTCATAGGCTTTTGGGGACTTTTTTTTTTTTCTTTTTTAATCTTGAGCAAAGCACAAATGCCTCTGATTATGTATGACTCGGATTTTGCTGCAGCTATACTCTGCAGCCTAATTTTTTTTTAGCCCTTAACCTCTTATGCTATTTGCTACTAATTTCAAACCCAGCCACCATCTGAATCCTATACTGAGAGGGGACATCCTCTGCATACAGCCACTGTGGATATTCCTGCTTGAATATTGAAAAGCAGCCCTTGGCCAGTGGCCTGAGAGGAACAGCACAGCTTGGAAACCAAAGGGATGTGGAAGCCCAGCTCTGAGGGTGATGGCACAGAACTGAGGGACCATGAGGAGGAACCACTGTTTTCTCCTAAACCAACTCAGAGAAAATAATGTCCCACCACTATGAAAATTAAGTGGCAAGGATCAAAGCGGGAGGGAAGCGTGGATTTGTTTTACTATTTTAACACAGTTTTTGTTCACTTGCTCTCTCTGGAAGTACATAGCAGTACCAGAAGCTTCCTGCAAGGCCCCTTGCAATGGCTGAGATGATGGAGGGTATGAGGATATGAGATATGAGGGTATGAGGACATGGGGGTATGAGGATATGAGGGTATGAGGGTATGAGGGTATGGAGGTATGAGGATATGAGGATATGGGATAATCCCATCCCCTGTGCCATTCTGAGCCTGGTGGCCATCTGTTGGATCTTTGTGAGCAGGCAGTGCTTAGTCTGCCTGTCCTGTTGCCAGTTCTCTTCCCTGCAGATCCCCTTTGTGCAGCCTGGAGCACACCTTTCCATCTGAAGGGTGGCAGGGCAGGGGCTGGGCCCTCCTCACTGCCCTTCATCTGCACAAAACCCCCCTCAGCTGCCCTGCAGCGAAGGATCCCTGGTGGGAACAGGTGACTTTGCCAACTGGTGGCCTTTAGGCATCCCAGCCACCCACCAGCTCCTGCCTGGAGTGCTCAGTGGTGTCTCCATCAGATGAGGATGACTCAGGGCCCAGGGGTGGGCGACAGGGGACACTTTCCCAGCACTGCCTGCTCTGCCCACAAGCCTGGCAGCTGTGCCCAGGTGGCTCTGCCAGGAGGGCTCAGCTGGGTAGAGGAGGCAGGAGCAGCTTTGTATTTAAACATCATCTTCTGTTCTATTCTTCCCCCCTCCTAAATCAGTGACTTTGAGCCTTTGCCAAGTGAGCAGCACAACTGACCGGAGGAGGGGTGATAGCTCCATTTTCTAACAACAGCTCGAGTTTTGAAACATAGCTGCATGCTGTGTTGGAGAAAATTTGATGCTTTTTCTTGAGAAAAAGGGCAATCAAGGCTAAATTTCTGATATTACTTTCCCAGTATTGACAAATGCTGTGCTCAAGCTGCAGGCAGTGCAGCAGCCTGGTACCCTCACCTGCAACGTGAGGAATTAAGGTTCAAGGGGACATTTCTCAGGTTTTTCATCTGAGCAAACTGTGAATTATGATAAGCACAGAGCAAACTTTGGGGCTGTGGTGTCACAGGCTGAGGTTATCAGCTTGCTACAGCTAAAATTAGGAAAAAAGCCTGTGCTCCACACACACCTCTATCTTCAGGAAATTAAGCAAGTGCAATTTAATGAAATTATTTGTTCCAAACTGTGTTCTTGTTGCAGCCTTTGATTGGTGCTGTTGTGCTCCTAGGAGCACTGACAGGCTCTGAACCCACATTTGGTGAATTTTGGGGCAGGCACCGCTTGCTGACAGGGTCCATGGGGTCACAAGGACTTCACATGGGCCAGTCACCCCTGGGTGATTTATCTGCTTCATAAATTAAACTCTCCCTGCCTGTCTTCCATTGCAAACTTGGTTACAAAAGATTTAAATATTCTCATGTGCTACTTAGCCACAAGAGGAGGGACTTCATTGAGGGTGTAATCCTTTAATCTACTAGAGTCCCAATAAACACATCAATGTGAAAAGGGCTAGTTTGTCAGGTGGTTTTTGTGGATTTATTGCTTGTTTTGGGGGTTGGGGGTTTATGGTTGGGTTATTTTTGTGTGTTGTGTTAGTTTTTTTGGCTTTTCTTTGTTTTGTTGGTGTTATTTGTAGTTTTTTCTTGTTTCCCCCCTGCCCCCCCAACCCAATTGGTACAGCACAAGACCACATGGTTTGGGACATTTTTTCTGTCTGTGCCACATGCTCCTATACAATCTTATTTGTCTCAGCATCCTGTGTCTTGGCTTCCCTTCCAACCTGTTGTTGGCTGATCTCTGCCCTCATCCCCCTGGATTTGTGTGCAAAGAAGGGAATTGAAAGAAGTGTGAAGAGAACCTACAATCATGGCAGCTGTCCCAGCTTTCCTCAATAATACCTTAAATTCCTTGAATGACTCAGATGTTTCCATCCATTGCTTCAAAAGTGCTGTGAAAGCTTCTTCTTGACAGCTCCTTGACATTCCAGGATCAGCTTGATTGTGAATTCTGGGTCAAACTTCTAGAGACAGAAATCCAGGAGACCCTGCTATGAAAAACAATATTTGTGTCATTGTTTTGGCAAGCAGAGAACTCAAAATGCCTGATTCACAGGTGAGTTTCTCTAGGCTATGTCAGGTATTTTAGTGGGAGAGCTGCTCCTGCTGCTTGTCCTGTGATTTTTATTCTAATTCACGGTGAAGGACTGGGTGTCCCTGTGCTGTCCATCTCGGAGCACAGCACCCTGCAGCCTGTTGGAACAGCTTCCCCAGCAGCTTGATAAACCATGTGTGGTCTGGGTGAGCTTTCAGGGAGCAAACAGCTCCAGAGCAGAACGTTTGCTGTTATTAATAACGATTGTTAAAAGCTGTGGTGGTGCGAACAGTGCTGGGAGCTGTTGGAGAGATGTCACTGCTGCTTCCAGCCGCTCCCATCAAGCCCATGGGAACTGCAGGGGCTCAGAGGGGCTGTCAGCCCAGTGTGGAACAGCTGAGATGGTGTCAGCACTCGTGGTGTTGGTGTTCAGGAACACATAATCATGGAATGATTGTATGCAGGTGCCTTTATTGAGAGCTCTGGGTGTCAGGGGACACAAACCCAAATCTGACCCACCATGGTTGAACATGTTTTATATTCTATCCTTATATAACTTACATATTAATTATTAAACTTACATTCTTCTATTGTGTACATTGATTTCACCCAAGCATGGATTTCTCATGATCCCCCTCAAATCTTTAACATAGTTTCTCATGATTCTTCTCATGACTAATCAATAATTAGATCTAATTACTAAATAATCGTCACATCTAACAATCATATCATTTATCATATACTGATTACACAGGTGCAGTTTCACATGATCTAGCAAACACAAGGCCTAACATCTCCCAAGCCTAACCTTCTTTCTAACTCTCTGAATTTTCCATGATTTTAAATTTTTTTACTATCAATGGGAACCCCCACCAGCACATCTGTGGGGTGGCTGAGGCTGATGGAGGCTGATTTTGGGAAGGGTCTGTGCAGTGCTCGAGGTGTGGGGTTTTTGGAAGGAAACCTGCACAAATAACCACAAATAACAGGGAGAGCTGGGGGATGAATGTCCACGAGCTGCTTGCACTGGAACTGGTGGGTGAGGTGGAAGGAACTGGAAGGAACTGGAACTGGTGGGCATTGCAGCAGCTGGATCTGGTGGGGTTTGGGAGCAGATCCACTGAGCTGTGTTGAAGGAGTTCAGAAGTTACTGTGTGTTAGTGAGGATGCAGAAATCCATGGCCTGGAGGTGATCCCAAGCAGCTGGAAGGGTAGAAACCTACTCCACCATGTTTTTATGTGTTTGGATTTGAAGTCAAGATTAAGAATTACAGCCACATCCTGGCCATGATCACATTTAATAATAAACAAATTTAATAATGATCAAATTTAATGACCTATCTTTTAACTTGTTCTTGCCTATGCTGAATCACTCTGCTTTGAGTCTCTAATCATTAATTTATTTCAGTTTTTTTCTAAACAAATCAATCTTTTGGGCACCCAACAATTCCATATTGCTTCCTAAGAGACCCAAATGCAGTCCTATCCTAAGAGCAAGCACAACATTTGCAATCATGTTTGTCTGACTGGATTTTAATTCAGTGCTGGCACAACCTGTTTACCAAGGGGCTTTCAAGGTCACATGAAATTCCTCTGACTTTGAAGTAATTTTATTTCATTTTGATTCTTGCAACTGTCATATTGTTCTGGACCCCATTTTTACCTCCCACATCCCCCCTCTCCAAAAAAAAAAACCTCAGAGCTTTCAACTCTGTAACAATTTACTATCTTTAAGAAAATGATTAGAGAGATGAAAACAAAACTCTGGAGCAGGCTGAACTGCTTGCCAAAAAAAGGGGGAATATTTGAGGTTTCAGACCCCTCAGCCAACACCAAGCACGTGGCCAAAGGACAGACCAAGGGGAGAAGCAACAGGAAATTCTTCCTTTGTCCTGTGGAGCCAGGTGGAGGAGGAAGCAGTCCCACAGCATTGCTTAATTTCTGCCATAGGACTCTGCTGAATGATTCAAACTCTGATTGTCCTCCCCTTGGTTCAGTCCCACCCAGGTAAATGCCCTTAGAGCAATAAAGCTGCTGCAGGCAGCACAGCATTTATCAATAGATCAATAGTCAATTTATTTATCTCATTCACCTGCCAGCTGTCATAAGTGAGCCTGTCTACTTGCCTGGTTGTTATGCAAAATGCTGTTGGACTTTCAGCTTAAGTGATTTCTTTTTCATACTTCTCTGGAATTAAATTTTTAGGGTTTTTTTTTTTTGTTGTTTTTTTTTCTCTATTTCATGGCAGAGTTTCAGCCTCTGTCTAATTTGGATCTAGTTTAAATCTACAGACTGGAGGTTTTTTAAATAGATTAGGGGGGATGAGTGCCAAACCCTCACAGGAAACTAATTCTTGCAGGTCCTTTGAAAAGCTCAGCTTTGAAGAGTGACTTCTTCATGCTGGCCTAGATAGGGAAGAGGCCAAGCTGCAGAGGGAAGTGCTGAAGGAATTTTGCACTGCTCAGCCTGGGGCTGTCTGGCATTTTGAGGGCACAGACTGGAAATGAAATATCACTGACCCCACCATAATCCCAGATACCCCGCACAGGCTCCTCTAAAGCCTGATCTGGCAGAACAAGATAAGCATTATGGTGCTGTTGTCATGCTCAGCCCTGTCCCTTGGCTTTGTTTGCAGCATCCAGGGCTCACAGGGACCTGGAAGAGCCATCATCCTGAGGACTGGAGATAATCAGGTCTCTGTGCAGCCAGGGGCTGGGACAACTGGGCTGGAAAAAGGAAAGGCAGAGCAAAACAAAAGCCCCAAACCAAGAGCTCTGTTGTAGGAGTATCTGGAAGGGTTCTGGAAGATTTAGAGCTAACACAGCACTTGTTTCTTACCCAGACAAGGCTTAAATCTGTCTGGTTTGGTTCACACTCATTCTGACAGCTACTAATATTTGTCTGCAGCACACACAGACATGTCCAAAAATGTCTCTCTTAATGATGGTGAAGTGCTTGAAAGAAAACAGGGGCAGAGACACCAAAATCCCAGGGAACATCTCTCTGACATCAGGGAGTCCTGGTGACATCACAGTCAATTATGTGGGCAATATGCCAAGGGGAGGGCATGAAATAATGTTTGTGTCCTGCTGTTAGTGCAGAGCGTGCTGCCTTCAGGAAGGCCCATCACCTTTGGGAGCAGTGGGTGACTTTCAAGACAAATTTTATTAAAAAAGCAAAGAGCCATGGAGCAGAATGGAGCTGCTGCCTTGTCCTTGCCCAGTTCCCAGGGAGGGCTGGGGCTGCTCCTGTTTGAGTGTGCACTTGGTGGGATACTCTGAAGGATGCACATCCAGCACCTGGAGGGGCTGGGCTCTTCTGCTTAGATTTGTTCAGTGCCTCTGCTATTTTTTTTTCCTTTTTAAAACTGTCCTGATCATTTAACACATTTAACTCCTTTTTTTTTTTTTTTCTTTTGTTTCAAGCACCAGCCCCCAAGGTCTGTGCTGAATATTTGTTTCCTCACTTACATGCTTTGGTTGTCTTGGCCATGTGGAGCTGGAATTTAATCTGCTCTGATGTCCCCTCTCCCTCAGACTTCCCTCCCTGGGTAGAGATGCTCCTGCCCTTGGATCCTGCTGTCCTTTCTGATGATGGGGGGCAAGATGTACCTATTCCAGCCTCTTGACTTTTCCTCCCTCTTCTGTAGATTTTTTCCCTGTTTTTCTGTTTCCCTGGAGGGTCATAGTGCTAATGAGCACTGAGACATTCCTAGTGGCTCCTTCTGCCCCTGACGTGCTGGCCTTGATGGAAGCTCATTAATGCAGCTTGAAGGGGCAGTGTTTTCTCATCCTCAGCCCTATTCAAATAAAGTGTGTCCCTCAATCTGTGCATGTGCCTCCTTGAGGCAGTACTGCACCCCTCATCCCTCTTCCCTCTCACCCCCCTTCCCCTTTCAGCATCTCCTGCCCCTTTCAGCCCTTACAGAAGCTCCTCTGTGTTTCTCTCGAGGGCCTGGAGGGCATTTCCTGGCACGGCCCAAACTCCCTTGGGCTCTCAGCCCTGTGGAGACAGAGCCCCAACAAGTGCCACACCCCACTACGCAGACCTTGGGTCAGAGTTTCTCCTTATCCCATCTCCCTCAGGGATACTGACCCTTCTCCTCCCTGCTGAGAGGTTTCTCCTCTTTCCAAAGCCATTCAAAGCTCCCCTGCTGGCAGAAATTCAGGTCTTTGCTTGGGATTTCCCCTGAGGGTCAGAAGACTCTGTACTGATCCCAGCTATACCAATCCCAGCTGTACCATGGGGTGCCCCCTAATCCCAGTCCAGTCTTTGCAACTTCTTCACCTGGAAAACAAGTGATGCACAGGGCAATATTTCTCTTTTTAAAATGCCTCAGGGGCTGTCGAGGCCTCAGCTCTGTGTCCCAGGTGGTGCTGCTGGTGGCTCAGAGAGGAGTGAAAGGCAGCCCAGGATGGTTCTGTGAGGAAAGGTTTCAGCACCTTTTCCACACATTATCCACAAATGCAAGGCCTTGGTAAATCCTCCCAAGAGCCACAGGTGGAAGGAACCAGTGGTGACAAACAGACAAGAGTATTGCTTACCTAACCCAGCACTCAGAATTCATTTTGGTTGATTTTCTGCTTCTGCAGAAAATGCAATTAAATCTAGAGTTGAAAGCTAATAGAAAACCTGTTCTTGGAGGTGTTTCTTCAGAGACTTCAGGAGTTTCAGGCTGGAACATTCCCTAAGGCCAGATCTATGCTGTTCCCTGCAAATATAATTTTTTTTTATGACCTCAATAATTCTAAATTATTTCAGTAGCCATATCTATTAATGTTAAGTCTATTTTCCAAAACTGTACCATAATCTTGGCCTCAGGTGCATCTTGCAGCAGAGGCTTCTGTAGGTTGCATGGAAGATTGCTGGAATTAGAAGTTTGCTTTCCATGTAAAATATTGGAATTCAGTGAGCCAAGTTTAAAATGTATTTTTTGGACATTAAAAAGGAAGCTTAACAAGGCCATATCATTTGTTTGACTACTGAAGTTGGAGCAGATGACCCTACTGGTGTTCCCTTCCTTTGTTTCCAATCCCAATGAATCAACAGCACACAAAGAAATAAAACAGCCAAATGCTATGTAAAACCTATAAAAAAAGCTTGAAAAATGTCACTAAGTAAATTCAAATAATGCATAACTTAGAGGGAATTGCAACTGGTTCATGGATATTCTATGAGCAGAAGATAAACATCTAACTTAGTTGCATAAATTATTCATCATAACATATTTGCTCAGCTTTTCTTGTCAGCTGGGAAAGCCACACATCCAAGCACAGGGAGAGCAGAGCAGAACTGGGCTTTCACCTGCTGATGTGCCCTGGGAGCAGGGAGCCCTGGGGAGGGATGGCATCAATAACAGTTGGGTGGAAAAGTCTCCTTCACTGTCATGCTTTAGAGGTGGATTCTGCTCAGGGTTCTTCTACTGCAAGAATGGGGCTGCGATTGTCCCTTGGCAGCAGGAAAGGCTGGAGATGTGACAGTGATTCCCTTTAAACTCCTGCTTTTGTCTCCTGCAGAG
Organism: Molothrus aeneus; assembly: GCF_037042795.1. Taxonomy (NCBI): domain Eukaryota; kingdom Metazoa; phylum Chordata; class Aves; order Passeriformes; family Icteridae; genus Molothrus; species Molothrus aeneus. The sequence continues at coordinate 4,620,514 of NC_089664.1, read as the reverse complement.
GTGTCAAAGGGTGATGTTGGACCTGATGTAAGAAATGACCCCACTTTTCCTTTGGACACATTGTTTATCCAAATGTCATTCTCCTTTCCTGCCTTCATTGCCCATCACTCCCCAGTCTGCCCTGAATGGAGGCGCTCCCAGGCTCTGGGTGCTGATATACCATGGAATCCTGGAGTGCTTTGAGTCAGAAGGGACCTTAAAGCTCATCCCATTCCACCCCCTGCCATGGCAGGGACATCTTCCACTGTCCCAGGCTGCTCCAAGCCCTGTCCATGGACACTTCCAGGGATCCAGGGGCAGCCACAGCTCCCCTGAAGGAGAACAGGGATCAATACCTGACCAGCTGCACATTTCAACTCTTTGTTGCTAAATTATCTATTGCAAGCAGCAAAACCAAACTCTCTGAACTCTATTGGGAACATGGAACATTCCCTCAGCCCTGTCTGAAAACGTGGTGGCTCTGGGGTGCTCTGGTCCCTCCTGACTTTATGGATACTGCAGGGAGCAGGAATCTGAATGTGTGCTTGAGTTTTACAGGAAGCAATGATTGTCTCTTTGGAGAGGAAGCACAGGTGGCATTCTTCCCATGCTTGCTAGTTGTGATCTTTCTGATGGAACATGGGTGTGTCTATTTATTTATTATAAAACTTGCCTGTCTTCGAGCATCCAGCTCTGCCTCTTCCCATCAAGTGCAACTGCTGAAGGGGCCATTCCTTCCTCAAAGGGGATTTCAAGGTCTGGGATTAGAACTCTAATCTGGGATGATTGGTGGTGTCAGAGAGAAACTTTGTCTTTCCTTTAAAGTTTTATCTATCATTAAAATCAACTTCTACGCAATTCTGGGACAGCAGAGAACACCCTCTGCTCCATAAAGGGAATGCATTGGTGATGTATTTGTTATCTGCAGACAACCTGTGAGCAAATGATCTGTTTCATCACTCCTTGTGTTAAGAACTCGTTGTATGAAGGGGGTTTTGCCTTTTGACTGAGGTTTTTCTAGGAAGGATGGATGTTTCTTCAGATTGCAAGGTTTGGCACTAATGACTCTTGTAATGTAGTAGGAGGTGTGTTTTGTTTTGGCATTTTCACTTGGCTTGTGAAAGCAAAGAACTACAGAGGGAGCATTAGCTCAGGTGTAAGGAGATATTTTGATGTAAATATCTGGCACTTTGGTATTTTGATGAATGTAACTGCTGTCAGGCAGCGTGGAGTGTTGTGAAGGGGCACAATCAAAATAAATACCTGCATAATTACATTAAGTCAAATAACCCAACACACGCAGAGTGGACTGAGTATAGAATCAACTTGGGCAGAAAACATCTGGTTTGTGCTCCTGGCTTTGCAGCTGAGTCTCTGAATGTGCCTGTGTGTCAGGGTCTCTGCCAGCCAGGTGGGGTTGGTGTGCTGGGAGGACACTCCCTGATGGGAAGTGCTGCCTCAGGGCCAGGGGTTGTCGTTCCTGCTTTGGACTGGGTGTTATGGATTACTCCAAACTAGCCACAGTGACAGATTTTAACCCAGGATCCTGCTGGGAGTGCCAAGTCTGCCTGAGAAGGTTTCCAGTTAGTCTTTGCTGGGTTACAGTGTGAGCTGGCTGCCTGCAGAGGGGACCCTGGCCCAGTTCATGCCTCAGAATCATACCTGTGCCATCTGGTCACCCAATCCTCAAATCCAACCCCAAATCCTTAATTCTGACCAGTGGTACCTTAACTTCTTATTGTTTTTACTGGGGCTGGCCTACTTCTGAAGTGACTTCATTCTCTTGGAAGAGTCTCCTTGGGCCTCATCTTCATTCCACTTGTTTCTGCTGAATTCAGCTCATTCCTTGTTAGCGGCACTAATTTTCTCAAAGTTTACTCTTTGAGTAAATTTCTTTCTGCTTTAGCTGCTACTGCTGAGCCACACTAATGCAAAACAAGATTATTCCCAGAGAACACTGTTATTAAATTTCTTCTGTAACGCTGGGATAAAGTTAAATTTTTTTTCCATAGAGGTTGGTATGGGGCTGTGCTTTGGATTTTGCTGGGAACAGTGCTGATAGCACAGGTGTGCTGCTGAGCAGAGTTTACACAGGTCAGGGCTCTGCTGCCTCTCATCCCACCCCACCGGGGATGAGGTTGGGATGCACAAGGAACTGTGAGGGGACAAAGCCTGGACAGCTGACCCCAGCTGACCCCAGGGATATCCCACACCACAGGACATCCTGCTCAGCTTGTAGGGCTGAGGAAGGAGGAGGAAAGGGGCATGTGCAGTGTGAGTTAGTTTATCTTCCCCAGTCACTCTGATTGAGCCCTGGAGATGGCTGAACTCCAGACTGGGATGGGCAATGGGGAATGAACTCCTTGATTGGCTTTGATTGCCTGTGCAGCTTTTGCTTTATCTGCTGAACTGTTTATCTCAAGTCATGAGTTCTCTCACTTTCACCCTGCTGACTCTCCTCCTCTCTAGGAGGAGTGAGTGGCTCTGTGGGGCTGAGCTGCCAGCTGGGATTAAACCACAACACCTACAATTTAAATAAAATATTTGTTTAAACCCAAGTTACAGGAATGGGTGGATTAAAAGTGACAGAGGAGCCTGTGAGCTGATGATCTGGGAGATAGCTGAAGATAGAGCAGGTGCATTGTAGGAGAATGGGTATAAATAATATCCTCTCCTTTAAGGAAGGCTTTGCTCAATACTTTTTGAAAGACATTAATAGGTTTCTCATTTTTCAGGTGCTCAGCTGGTGATGTTTCAGAGGCCTGATTTTTAGATTGCAGGTGTGCAAGCTTTTCTCTAGGCATTTCCCTCTGTGTTGTTTTAAAATGGATACCTGCAATAAAGAACTGCTTTTGCAAACATTAACTTTATTTTTTATCCCAGTTGCTCTCAGTTTAAAAGCATGGATTTAAGAATCACTTTGGTTTTTTTTTCCTAAAACATGAACAAAACCTCCACTTTCATCCTGGACTCTGCTTGTATCTGAATCCATCCTTTTACATTGTTTACCTCAAAAATTGTTTTCCAAAATTCTCTTTTGCCATACTTACGGTGCTGAAAGATGAAGATGTTTGGAGAAAATGTATTTTCTTCAGCTTTGCTTTGCAAAAGCGTGCTAGGAAGGCTTGTGGGCATTAGAGATTTAGCAATGATCAGTTTGGGCTAGATCTGTGGTTGAGACCATTTGCTGACAGAGACCAGACTTTGCTGCTTTATGGAGAAATGAAAGACCCCAAAGTGTGGGAAGGTGAAGGAACCAGCTTGCTTTTATTTTAGGGCAGTCCAGCTCTCTGACAGACACCTCTGATGTCTCCAAGGGCGCCTCCTCACCAGCCTGATCCTTGTAGCATATGGTTATTGTGCAGTAATGTCTCACTTTTCCTCTTCTCCTCCCCATCCCCTCTGTCCAGCCTCGTGACCTCATGTGTGAATCCACATGGGGGGTGTCCAACAGCACTGGCCCCTTCTCCATCCTCCTCTCCTACCCCTGCTGACTCCCCCTGCCCCTCCAGACTGGAAGCCTCACCCCTGTTGTGTTTTCCTGTGTTGTGGCACAGGGAGTTTGCCCGTTGGAAGGTGAGGAACACAGCCATCGAGAGGAGGGACCTGCTCCACAACCCGCTGCCCCTGATGCCCGAGTTCCAGAGGAGCATCCGCCTGCTGGGCAGGAGACCCACCACGCAGCAGTTCATTGACACCATCATCAAAAAGTACGGCACCCACCTCCTCATCTCTGCCACCCTGGGAGGTAGGTGGCACCTGGGCTGGCTCTGGGGGTGGTATTGGAATATTTACCAATATAGCTGGATAGGACCTGCCTGAGCTTGTCTGGCCCTTGCTCCTGAACCAAATAGTGGTGTTTCACCCCACAGACACTTTTGGCTGCTGGGTGTGTCGTGTTTCACCCCACAGGCACTTTCGGCTGGCTGGGTGTGTGGTGTTTCACCCACAGACACTTTTGCCTGGCTGGGTGTGTGGTGTTTCACCCACAGACACTCTTGGCTGGCTGGGTGTGTGGTGTTTCACCCCACAGACACTTTTGGCTGCTGGGTGTGTCGTGTTTCACCCCACAGGCACTTTAGGCCGGCTGGTGTGTCGTGTTTCACCCCACAGGCACTTTTGGCTGGCTGGGTGTGTGGTGTTTCACCCACAGACACTTTTGGCTGCTGGGTGTGTGGTGTTTCACCCACAGACACTTTTGCCTGGCTGGTGTGTGGTGTCTCACCCCACAGGCACTTTAGGCCGGCTGGGTGTGTGGTGTTTCACCCCACAGACACTTTTGGCTGGCTGGTGTGTGGTGTTTCACCCCACAGACACTTTTGGCTGGCTGGTGTGTGGTGTTTCACCCCACAGACACTTTTGGCTGGCTGGGTGTGTGGTGTTTCACCCACAGACACTCTTGGCTGGCTGGGTGTGTGGTGTTTCACCCACAGACACTTTTGGCTGCCTGGGTGTGTGGTGTTTCACCCCACAGACACTTTGGGCTGCCTGGATGCTGCAGTGGGCACGTGGGGACAAGTCCAGGCCTGCAGGAGCTCTGGTGGTGCTGGGATGGAGCTTCCCCCCATAACAGGGGCTGCTCCTCAGGTTTCCCTCTGTGGAGAAGCTTTCAGGCCATGGTGAAGGAAAGGAGTCGGTTCTGATGGAGGGTTTGGATCCAGAGCTTTATTCTGGCCCTCAGGCCTCTGAATGCAGCACCAGCTCCAACAGAACTCCCTGAGCCCGTGGCTGCTGCTCCTTTAACCCCGGGGAGAGGGGCAGGGAAGGGGCAGGGAGGCACCAAGCAGGGACAGGAGGGGAGGGACAAAGGGACAAAGGACACTTGGATGGCCCAATGCCCCCCAGGGGTAGAGGGCATCCTTTGGATCTGCCAATCACTCAGTGCCCTTCTGGAATGCCAGGAGTGACAGACAGTGCTGGGAGGGGAAAGGAGAGGTGACTGACACACATGGGAGGGAATTATCAGGGGAGGGATCTGAGGTTTTGGGGTTAACCATGAAATCACAACACAACAGGGTGGTGAAGGCACTGGGCAGTGCTGGAAGTGTGTCCAGTTTGGCGGAGCAGGGGCTGTGGCAGAGGTGAGGGGAGCAGGGCATCTGTTGCTCCAGGACATGAAATAACGCAGACACTGGACTCTCTGAGGTAAAAAAGAGGGAAATTTAATTTCTGACTCCAACGTTTATAGATTTCCAAAAGTGACAGTGGGTTGGAGGGTGACAGTGCCACCTCTCCAATGACACTGGACAAACCAACAGTCCATCAAATTTCTCCTCTTCCATAAAAAAATGCAAAACAATAAGTTATTTACAGAAAGTGCGTGAGAAAGTTCATTGCAAGAATGTAAACATCAGAAGGCTTAGAAAATCTTAAAAAACCCAGGGTGACAGGCTGGTTTTCCCTGTTGTGAGGAAAAGCAGAGGGAGCTGGGCTATTCAGTCTCCAGAAGAGATGACTGAGTGGACACCTCATTAATAATTATCTAAAGGGGGGTGCCTTGAGCATGGATCAGGCTCATCTTGGTGGTGCCAGCCACAAGGACAAAAGGAACAGGCAGAAAGTGATACCCTGGAAGTTCCAGCTGAACGTGAGGAAGAATTTCTTGGGAACATTGGAACAAATTGCCCAGAGAGGGTGTGGAGTCTCCTCACAGAAGAAATTCCAGAACCAGCTGGATGCAGTCCTGTGCCATGTGCTCTGGGATGACCCTGTAGAGCAGGGAGGCTGGACCAAATACCCCAGTGTGGTCCTTTCCAGTCTGAACCACCCTGTGACTCTGAAAGCAGTGGGGGCACAGGCCAGGCTGCAGCTCCCCCTCCTGTCACGGACATCTTTTATGAAAATCTTTCCTTAGGATTTTTCCTCCTGAGAAGCTGAGAGGCCTCAGGAACAAAATGTAACCAATGGTTATCTGCTGCTGTGGAATGCAACAGGTGCATCTGGGATTGGTCTCATGTGGTTGTTTCTAATTAATGGCCAATCACAGTCAGCTGGCTTGGACTCTCTGTCTGAGACAGAAGCTTTTTTTATCATTCTTTTTCTATTCTATTCTTAGCTAGCCTTGTGATGAAATCCTTTCTTCTATTCTTTTAGTATAGTTTTAGTATAATATATATCATAAAATAATAAATCAAGCCTTCTGAAACATGGAGTCAGATCCTCATCTCTTCCCTCATCCTCAGACCCCTGTGAACTCCATCACACCCTCCCAAAGAGCCTTTGCCAATGAATTCAGAGTGTGAGGTGGGAGCTGCCCCTGTGCTGCTCTGACCCTGTGTGTGTCAGGAGAAACCCATCCCTCAGCTGGGCCACTGTCCTGCCAGCCCTGCACCACTGCCCTCAGCTTCACAACAGAACCTGCTCATCCCTCGTTTTCACAGGATGAAAACAAATGCAGGGGTGGGGGAAAAACATCCTTTCTTGCTGGAACTGGAGGAATTTTAAAGAGCTCCAGGAAAAGGGAGTTCAAGGAGTTGGGCAGGGAGCGTGAACAGAGGGGAAGAGATGGCCGGAAGGCTGAATGCATTAACATGGAGCAGACTTCTGGAAAAACAGCAGTTCAGTAAAATTCAAAATGTGTATGCAAGGGCTGCAGAGAGGTCTGTGTGTGCACAGAATGTGTCAGGGATGACATCAGAGAGAGCCCTGTAGGGCCATGAACTCCTGAGCAGGCGCTGCTGGTGGTGCTTCAGGAGCATTTGGAGGGGTGAAAATCAGCAGCTCCTATTGATGTTTACTCCTGGTTCTTTTTTCTGTATTATTTTCATGGCTCTCTTCCCCCTTTGGGGTGTGCCTTTCTTTCATTTAAATGCTTTTCTTCCAAGAACAACTACCTGTGAGAAGGATTCTGCAGTGGTAAAGGCTCAATTTTACTTCAAAATTTGTTGTTGTTGCTTTTTCTAACGTGCCTCACCTCCAGCCTTGCCACATTGCTGTGTTTGTAGTGAACTTTGAGGAATTTCTGGCCATCTGTCTGTTCCCAGAGCATTGTGCAGACACTGGGATGAGATTAGATGTGAGCATATGATTCATGCACAAATTAGGTAGGTAGCTAAATTGGCACAGTTCCCCAGAAGTCCAGTGGCCTCTGGTGTGGTGATGTCCTTCAAAGATCCTTGGGCTGCTCTTCCAGTCCAGGCACCCAAACAAGTCCATTCCATCAGCAAGAGATGTGAGACAAAGGAGGTTTCCAAGCATTGAAGAGCATAAGTGACTGCTTTCTTCAGGCCTTAATGAAGTCTAGGTAAAGATAAACTGCTTTTTATTGAGGAATTCACTTTTCAAGACCGTGTTTTACAGAGCCCAAGACAGCCAAGTAGAGATTTTTATATCTTCTTTTTTGCTGGTTTACTTTTTTCCCATTGACATTCCTCTTTTTCTTGCCACTCACATCCATGAAAATTCAAAATAAGAAAGACCTTTGATGGTAAAATATATTTTTAATTTTGCCTGGCTGAGGTTGTAAATTATTCACAGGAGCTTGTTTCTTCCCCTGATTTTACAACACAACAACTTTAAATATGCAGAGACTCATAATGAGAACTGGTGTTGGAGGGGAGCACTAAACACCCCACCAGCCCTGAGCATGGTGGGGAGAAAACGAGGATTTATCTTGGCAATGGCAGGGAAAATGCAGACGGAGCTGGGCATGCATTATGCACGGAGGACACGTTCTAATCTCAGTCTGGGGGCTAAACAAGAGCTCTGGGACATTAAAGCAGCCATGACCTGGCTCTCCCAGGAGCTGGTGTCTCTCCAGCAGAGCTGCAGGCAGTTCTGCTCTGGGTTATGGCTGTTTGTGGCTCAGCCTGGTGTCTCAGGAGGTGGCAGAGAGTGACAAACACACAGGAAATGGGCTGGCTTTGAAATGCCAGCTGCTGCTCAGCCCCCAGGAGGGTGGGACATGGAGCAGCACCTGAACGCTGCAGTTTTCACACCTGGACACAGGAGGAACAGCTCTGGTGCCTTTCAAACCTGCAGGGCAGCCAGTGAAAACCCAGCTCTGCTCCAGCCTGCTTGTGACAAAGGCACTGGTGAAGGGTCACTTTGAGGGCATCCATGCTCTGGGATGGAGCACACAGAGCTGAGAGTCAATTTTCAGGAAAATCCCTCAAGGAAAAACAACTTTGAACATATCATTCACTTAATTAAAGGAGAAATTAAGACTTAATAATGCAGGAAAATTCTGTTAACCTCTCTTGATCCAAGAGTTGCTTTCCCATGTGACCCCTCCATGGGGATGCTGTGCTTTTCCAGCTCTGCACAGAGCTGCACAGAATAGGTTTCCAGCAGCAGTGTCCCTGCTCAGCACTCCTTAGTCCTAGGGACAGCACTGCTCCTTCAGGAAAAAGCATCATCACTCATGGACTTCTCTGTTTTCTTCCTTTGGAGGAAAAAAATGACAACTTTTGTAGGGAAATCACTAATCCTCACTGCTCCAGAGAACAGATTCTTCTCCTTCTCCTTCTCCTTCTCCTTCTCCTTCTCCTTCTCCTTCTCCTTCTCCTTCTCCTTCTCCTTCTCCTTCTCCTTCTCCTTCTCCTTCTCCTTCTCCTTCTCCTTCTCCTTCTCCGTGCCTGGTTCATGTTGTGTAGGGACCAAATCCAAGAGGAGATCTGCTGGTGATGTGACAGCAGTGCTGCTGCCTGATGTGATTCCACCCAGGCTTCCTGCCTGCCCCCTGGCCAAGGATTCCAGCCTCAGCATTCCTCTAGTGAAAATGAGCCAGGCTGGAATGAAAAAATCCTGATTTTTGTGCCTTGGCTGTTAATATAAGGCATGTTTTTTCCCAGGAAAGTTGTTTTTTTTCCCCAGTTATTGGTGCAATTGATGAAGAGTTGATGGCTGTGCATCACTGCTGAGGGGAGAATTATCCCAGACCTTCCTTCTCCTGCCACAGCCTCACAAAATGGTGGTGAAACAACATTTCTCATTTCTCTCTGCTGCATCTCCTTGCAGTGAAATGCTTTTGTTACATGAGAACGGAATTTTGATCCAGAACTTCTGGCTCAAAATACACTTTCCCACTGATCCAGCCTCTTCAGCGGCAAATGAGTTGCTTCATAAAAATGACAAAATTCCTTCAAATCCCCCTGAAAAACACAAAGAGACGAAACTCAAAAATGCATTGAGTGGTCAGTGCAGTGACCACTGCTCCTCACATTAATCACAGACATTTTATTTATCCCCTGTGCCTCGCTGGCTGTTTGCTGTGTTCACCTGTTGTGTCTCATCAGATCCAGGGAGTTCAATCCTCTGGAAGATGGATTGACTTTGTTTGTGTGGACAGAGCCTGATGTGGCAGAGCCTTGATCCCTGCCAAGGTCTCCTCACAAGCTCAACACATGAAAATGGTAATGGTGATAAAGGAAATCAAAGCTGGTCATTTTCCAGGGAAAGTGCTTTTGTAAGAGGTAACAGTGCCATCATTGTTGCCACCACAGCTTTGATAGTGGTCGAAGGCTAGTCTGTTATTTTAAACAAAATATTAAAGACAAAGTTTTACATGCTTAACTTCTCCACTTAGGTCCTGCAAAACTAATTAAAAGATTTCAACTGATCAATTATTTTGATGAAAAGTACCTTCTTTCCACAAAAAAAGAAAAAAAAAAGTGAATTTTTCATCTCAAAGCCAAAGGCTGAATACTCAACACAACTATTGCTTGAAAAACTGAAATCTAATAAAAATATTTTGATTTTCCACCAGAATATTTTTGGTTTGTTTTCAGGCATTTGGCTTTCAGATAAAAGCTGGAAAATTTCCAGGGAAAGTGAGAGGGAGGGCTTACTGGGATTTGGGGTTATTTTTTTCATATATGAAATAAAAGAAATAATTTGGATGAATCAAATTGTTTTACCTTGTAAGAATTTTAAAGAAAAGTAAGTCCTTGTTCTCGTAAAAAAAATATGCAAAGATGATGAAAAGTGAAATATTTTTTGGCCTTGAAAGCAGTGGTACATATTTTTTGGACTATGCTATCACTGCCAGAGGCAGTGTATTCATCAGTGGTTCATCTATCAAATCAGAACAAGCACCATTCTTCTCATTAAGAGAGTTATGTAGAAATGGCACATTCCTCCCCTAATTGTGTCTTCTCTTCATTTATTAAAATCCATGTTTCACATGTTAAGGATGCAGGATGGCATTCCACCTTTTAAGACTTCTCACAATGCCAGCCTTTTGTTAAGAATGGACTGGATTTTAATGTGTCTCACCCAGCACAAATTGAATTATTAGGTAAATCGTCCTTCTCAGCTGCATGTCCTTTTCAGACCTGTTTTGTTACATTCAGGTCTCTGCTGATGTTTATCAGTTCTTAACTGCTTCTCTCCCAGATTCTCTGAGCTTACAATTTCAAAATCACCTGCTTTTGTCCCTTATCTTGTATGGTATTTTCACTCTTTACTTATATTCCCTGGATGAGACTCTGGGAGAGGAAAGAAGGCAGCAAGGGTGGTTAGTTCAAATTAACTTATTTGCTTTTCCTCTGATTAATTCTCTTTACTCATCCCCTTCCCTCTCCCCTTTTGCAATGCCACTGGGAGCTGAAGAGGTCCAAGTAACATTTGTTTGTCCACTGTACCTACCTGCACACTGTGTTCTGCTTGCAGTCATCATCCATCCCCTCCAGAAGTCAGGTCAGACAGAGACTTGCACAAAGTGAGATCTTCTCCTCTCAGGTGTGCATCACTCTAGAGGCACTGCCTACAGGGAGAACGTGCTTCAGGTGGGACAGATGGGCTGAATCCTTTGTGGCAAAGCTCTGCTGGTTAAAAAATGTCCAAAATGTTGTCTACTCAATTCAGTGGAGCTGCTTTACTTGTCTGGTGGACTCGGCCTTGCTGTCTGAATAGAGGAGGAGGTTTCTCTATGTCCTCCTATGATGCTGGTGAGGAAGGGTGGATTCCTCCAAGAGTGCTCTAGGTGTGGGACTTTTCTTTCTTTAGGTGCAGTAGATGACACCATTTTCTCCCTGCTTGCAGCCTGAAATCTCCTTTTCTCTCTGCTGCAGGAGAGGAGGCCTTGACCATGTACATGGACAAAAGCCGCCTCGACAGAAAGTCAGGAAACGCCACCCAGAGCGTTGAAGCTTTGCACCAGCTCGCCTCCTCCTACTTTGTAGATCGTGATGGCACCATGAGGAGACTCCATGAGATCCAAATCTCTACAGGAGCAATCAAGGTACCACATCCTGCCTTAGGAAGAAGGAAAAGATTGTCTGCCTTGTTTGGATTCTCTAGGGATTTGGGGCAGGGCTTTGCCAGTCTGGTGTCTTCTTTGAGCACAAGTTGTTTTATTCCCAGGGTTAGGTTGTTGGCTCTTATTCAATTGAAGAATTGATTTCCCCAGGGTCACCAATGTCTGGAAAGAGGTGAGCATTCAGTGTGGTGATTGTGTAGGACAGGAGGCTTTCACTAAATGTGACAGTGACTTCTGGAAGGGAGAGAGGGACAGAGGACCCAGATCAGTGATGGAGGTTGGAAGGGAAAGGCAGGTCTGTGAAATGAACAGCCCTGTGCCACCTAGGAGTGTTTGTCTCCTGGGGGTGTAAGGCTGCAAAACATCTCTCAGCTGAATTTACAAGAAATGGTGAAAAACTCAGTGTGGCATTACTGAGGCTTCTGGAATGAAACGGACTGAGAGACAGCTTGGGGGTTGCAGCAGGAAGGAAGGGAAGCTGCTCAGAGAATACAAAACAGGGAAAATGGCTCTGCAAAGGCTGCCTTCTCTGAAAGCAATCATCCTACACTGGGCAGGGATTTTATTGTTGCTGAGTTCACTCCAGGGAAGGTGATGTGGATGGAGTCGTCATTGTTAGCCATTTCTGAAAGGTTTCAGCTCTCGTTATTGTTCTGTGCTGTCTCATGGCTGAGGCTGTTCCCTTCTGGATGGGAAATTGTATTGAGATATTGAAACAGTGACAGCAGATAATCACCCGTGGTGAATTCCAGGAGGGCAGGAAACCAACAGCAACAGCACTGCAGGTCATCTGTGCCTCCATCCATCCTCAGCACAGGGCTGCCGTTCACATCTGTTGTGGGAGCACCAGGCACCACTGTGGGCTGGCAATCCATCTCTGTTTCTTGCTTTCCAATAAGAGAAACCAGGGAATAATTCCTCTACAGGCTTCTGATGTTCTCCAGTGGAGATCCTCTGTGAGAAACATCAGTCTGCAGGATCCCATTGCCAAGCCCAGAATAACCTGAGGTACCCTAAAGAAAGCAGCCGCAATTCCTTCTGATTTTTTCAGCTTGAGACTGCACCAAACATTAGCAGTGTCTTGCAGGATGGGGCATTTTTCCCCAATTAGGGAGGATGTGTTTTGGCTTATACCAGCCCGTGACAAGGAGTCCTTGAATTAAAAGATTTAAAAAGCCTGGGGAAGGTGTGGTGCTGCAGTCAAAGGGAACATTCTCTCTTTTCTGCATCCTCTGTAGGTAACAGAAACTCGGACCGGCCCCCTGGGCTGTAACAGCTACGACAATCTGGACTCTGTGAGTTCTGTCCTTCTGCAAAGCACTGAGAGCAAACTCCACCTGCAAGGTAGGGCCCAGGGACCAGGGAGTGGGGTGGAAATGGGACAGGAGTGCCTTTTTTCTGAGCCTTTCCCCCTCTTCTCTTTGCTGTGATTCTGCTGTGTCTGGAAGTTCCCTGCAGCTTCACACGAGGTTCAGCTGAGCAGAGCTAGGGCTGACCCCAATGAAGTGTCTCTCTCTGCTGCTGAATTTTGATGGACTTCTGTGTATGATACACACACCAACATTAAAAAAAAAAAGTGACCTCTTCCATCAGTATAGAAGGAGAATTCTGCCCACGTCTCTCCATCCCTCCCAAACTGCTGATTTGTGTAAGAGGTTTGCAGATCAGCTTTTGGGGCTCTCTAATGACCATAATCTTTGGGAAAAGTCACTGAGGTTTTATTTGGATGCTAGAAGCCATGGCTTCAGTCCCAGATGGGGAGCTAGTCCAAAAGTCAACAGATAGAGGTCATGGCTGAATTAATAAATAAATACATGCTGGTTAGCAAGAAGTCAACTTCAGTAGAAGGAGGAAATTCACTGGGCATGTAATTCATGAAGGTTATTCCCAAGTTTTTGACAAAATAAGGAAATGTGGGATTTAATTGCTCATTTGCCCAGATGGTTTTATTTCTCAAATCCTTGTACTTGCACAAATTTTAATTTTTCAGATGAATGGGCTACATTACATCTTCTGCTTTGAGTATAATTTGGCAAGTGCTGTTTTAATCTTTGGTTTCACAGAAACTGGGTTTCATTTACCAAGTAATGTTGTGGATATAATATTATTGTTGTTATTATTTGCCTTTAAAAATAATATGCAGGTTGTTTTCACTATGGCAGTGATTATCCAAATCATTGAGTTCTGGTTCTTAGCTAATTAACAATAAGCAGTTTGAGAGGGTTTTACACTGTGATGATAGCTGCTGGTAATGAAAACCCAAGGATGACACATGAGATAAGTGGGGAAGCAGCTAAATCAGCAGGCAGCTCGGGTTATAGGCAGACAAGTGGGTAAATCAATAGGCTGCTATTGGTTATCTGATCCTACAAGAGAGGAGATAAACCAAGGGAGGGGGAAGGAGGTGGAGGAAGAGGGAAAAATTAGGAGACAGAGGGGATGAGGCTGTGGTCTTTGATGGGAGCAGACAGAGAACCTTGGGGGCCAACCACACGTGGGTTTCATGGAGCTCCATGGCTGAACCCAGGCAAAGGAGACAGCGAGGGAAGGGAGGAAGGCAGGAGCTCTTCCTAATGGAACAAAGTGACCTTTACAGCTCCACCTGAGTTTTCTACCTAATCTGGAGTGTGGTTCTTGGGATAATTACCCAGGATCCTTCCTCTGCTCTGAGAGGCCTCATTCCAAATTAGTCACAGGGCTGCAGCAGGTAATGGATCGTGACCAAGTCTCCTCTGATCTGATTAGCAGCCGAGCATGAGCTGCTGACAGAAATCCATGTTCCTGCCTTTGTGTCACTCCAGCTCTCAGCCTGGCTCAATAAAAGAGCAGCTTCTTTGTGACAGGGAGAATTTCTCTGTCTGAACTTGCTGCTGCCCAGCCCTGGGACTTGGGCTTTCAAAGCTGTGCCTTTCAGGAGAGACAGGGTGGAATGTGGCACTGATTGCCCTGCTCTGGTTGGCAAGGTGGTGATTAGCCAAAGGCTGACTCAGTGCTCATGGTGGTCTTTTCCAACCTAAATGATTCCATGAACCCATGTAGGGTTGGGTTTGGGCAGGTTGATTTTGGGGGAGGATAGTGCAGGGTGTCTGGTGCTGCACTTGGTGTTACTGGGACAAAAAATAATCACTAATTTATAAACCAGTATCCTTGTGGGCCCAGCATGCATGACATGTTCTGGAGTACCTATATACATATATATACACAGTGTTTGTCACAGAATGTCCCCCTTTTTCCCAGCACTCCCTGGAGCAGGATCCCTGTGGTGATGCAGGGCAGGGTACCAGCAGCTCTACAGCAACCTGTTGGGAAAGGGGGATTTGTGTTCCCTGGCCAGAAATTGGAAAATTTGACTAAAAAAAAAGGCAACATTTTGAAGAATTTCAGGAACTCCAAATTTCAGAGGCATGGCTTGTTGTATCAATACTGTTACTGACAGTATATGTCAATATTGGAGCATAGCACTATCTCAGTGAGGTACAATCCTTCTATGCTGTTCCAAACTGTGCAACAATAAACAGGAAATGTTGCATATCAGGTCATTTTCTACATCAAATATGGTCATATATTATTATACTATTCATAATGCCTGTTGTATGCAACACTTATATAGTATTAAATATATTAAATATATTAAATTTCAATACTTAATATTATATTGTCATATATGTGTAAATACCCTTATACATATTATATTATACATCTATAACTACATAAAGAGATTTATTATATACCTGCATAGCATATATGATAACATAACATTAGAATTTACATTAAAATTACTATTAAAGCTTTTTCCAAGATGGAAAGAACAGTAATGGCAACACAAAACATTTCAAATTTTCACTGCAGTGAAATGAGGGAGTATGAAAAAATACATTTAGAAAGTGAAAAGTGCTTTTGGAGTCAACATGCTTTCACAAAATGCTTCAATGGAACTGCATTTTCAACAGAGAACTCTTCTGTGGAAAATGTTTCAAATAGCTCTAATTTAGAGCTGGGAAAATTTACCTCTTTTAATGCAGGAAGCCTTTTATATACAGTCTAAAGCCAAACATCTATCTCTAATAGTTTTTCTGGGTGAATTAAGGACATGTTCCCTTGTCAGATACTTCATATTCTGCCTGTAGTTATCTAAGATAAACCTATACCAAATCTGTGCTGCCCTTCATTTTTAAAGAGGAACTTCATGCTTTACAAAGTGGCAGAATTCCTCCTCTGATCAATAAATTCCCTAAAAAACTAAGATATCCAAGTCAGCAGCAAACTTTCCTTGTGCATCTGTTATCAGCTCCTGAGGCTGCTCTTGGGGATGAGCCCATTCCTTGTGCCCCCTGGCTTGGATTGAGGGATTCTCCCCATGGGGATGGTCCAAAATCCCAATTTTTAAGACTAGATTGCTTCTCTTCTTGGCTGCTGACTTGAGATTGTTTCATCAGTAGACAGCAGTGCAAGATTGAATATATAAGACAGTAGTGAAAGATTGAATATATATATATATATATATTTAATGTTTGCAATATCCAAATAACTTTCTTAGAGAACAGCACAGCATTTGGGATATTTTATTATTTTATTAGGGTTGTGGCTGGCAGCAGGGCTTTCCCTGCTAGCACAAACTGCTCAGTGGTGCTGTTATATTCCTTGGGATTACAGCTTTCCTGCTTTACAGGTAGCAACAGAAGCACCCAGGGCAGTGGTCTCAAAAGATTGATGCTACTTGTGCTTTCCTGACAACCATAACCCACTGAATTCCAGGAATATTGAGTCCCTGGGCATGGGATAGAGCTACACATGAAAGAGAGGATGCCAGGATCATCTGGATGAGGTGTTGCTGCTGGCACAGAGCTTGTAAAATCTCTTGTTGATATCCAATCACAGAGGTGCTCAGAACTAAAGCAAAAAAATTCAAATGAATAAATTGATATGTATATAATTGATATGAAAAAAATTGATATGCCCTTGTCTGGGGATGATGAGGAATCTGTGAATATTTTCATGTATATATATATAAAATACTTCTGTGGAAAGAGGCACAGCTGTATTTCAGCTGTGAAATTTCTGGTTGAGCACCAGAAATTTCAGCTGTAAAGTTTCTGGTTTCTTCTGGAAGAAACCAGAACCAGAACCAGAAGCACTGGTTTCTTCCACAAGGAAATTCCAGGCTGGAAGATGTGAGTCACCTGCAATCCCAGCAGCCTGTTTAGAGTCAGGGGTTGTGTTTGGAGTGTGCACACTGGTGCTCCATGAGTGTCTGGGTTTGGGTGTCACTCGTGCAAACACAGCCCTGAGTGTGGGCTTCTTGTCAAATGCTTCAGGCAACTGGTGGGTTCCAGCAAAACTGCTTTTCTGATGAAATTAAGTATTTATATCAGTGTTCTGTTGAGTTGGTGCTAAGTGTACAGAAGTCTGATTGCCCCTTAAACATTATATTATTTCTTACAAGAGGATATTTTCCTGGAAATGTTATTTTTTTTCAGAAATCATGAGTCTTATGGGCAAAAAGAGAGGATCCATGTGAAACACTGCAGTGTTAAAACATGTTGTGTTTTGGAGATTACAGGGTATTCACACCTCTGCATGTGCTGGAATGCACAGTGGATCTCCCTTGCAATGGGAGGTGCTTTCCTCGAAACTTCAGTTGCTTTTTTCACCCCTATTCCCCGCAGAAAAAAAATAAATTTAAAATCTCCAAAGCCAGGATCATTTGTAGCTGGGACCAAACACCTTGTTGTGCTTTATCCAAGTTCAAATTCAAAGAGAAACTATGGAGAGCTTAAGAGCCTGGGGTAATTTGATCATATTCAAAGAGCCAGAGCAGGTTGCTCCTCCATGAAGCAGAGTGGAAAATGTGTTCATGGGACTTGGACCATGAATGAAGAGTCAGTGCACATCAAGAAGTCCAGCTCTGCTCTCATGTGAGCTTGAAAGCTCAGTGAGTACAGCTGCCTTCAGGCTCTCTGGTCCCTTTTGTGGATCAGTTCTCCAACAGCACTGCGCTTTCATTCCACCCTGAAAGAAAGTTTGGGATCCTGGCAGGTGGGTCACTAAGATCAGTGTGAGGATTTGGCAAGGGACCATCCCTCTGTAGTGGTTGTTTCAGATAAATCATAGAATTCCAGAATGGGATTGGAAGGGACCTTAAAGCTCATCCCATCCCACCCCTGCCATGGCAGGGACACCTCCCACTGTCCCAGGCTGCTCCAAACCCTGTCCAGCCTGGCCTTGGGCACTGCCAGGGATCCAGGGGCAGCCACAGCTGCTCTGGGAACCTCTACCAGGGCCTCATCTCCCTCACAGGGGAGAATTTCTTCCTAATGTCAAATCTAAACCTACTCTCTTTCAGTTTAAAGTCACTCCCCTTTGTCCTATCATTACAATCCCTGGAAGAGGCTGAGCTTCAGGACTTCCTGAAGACAGCAGGAAGAAATCTGAGCTTCTTGTTGAGACACGTCTCAGAAAAGACCAAAGGCACCTCAAAATAATGATCCTCTGCAGGCCAGTTTTGAGGTGTTTGCAGGGATGCTGTCCTGGTCAGCTCTTTATGTGCTCCTTCCAGTCCACAACAGCAATGCAGAAAAGGCAGCAGGATCTATGCAGAAGTGTCCCTGGGCTGGAAATCCTTCCCTGTGCAAGTGTCACAAACACATTCCCAGCTGGAGGGTGCTCCAAGCTCACCCTGCCTGGAGGCTACCAGTGGGGTCAGGCAGAGGGGCAGCTTGGTGCCACCAGGCACAGGGGCAGGGGAACCAGGGCTCCCCGTGCCTTCCACAGCCTCCTGAGCCCCCAAACCTGCTCTTCCAGAGGGACCTCATTAAGGCTGAGGTGCTTCTATGGATCCAAATGCAAAAGGGTAATGGGGGTCCCAGGGTCACCGCCTGCTGTTTTCCTCTTGTCTGAGGTGAGCACAACCCATCAGAGACGGGCCTGCACTCCTGAAAGGGGTCACAACCCTTTTTGCCATTCCTGCATGCTCTCATCCTCTGAATTATTGTCTGATTTTCATTCCACTCCAGTGAGCTGTCAGGCATGGCTCTGGTAATGCAGCGCAGCAGAAGCACAAACAGATGGGGGATTGACCCGCGTGCCTCCATTGCACCGCAGCTCAGCACTGCCACAAACTCCTCACACTGCCACTCCAGACCTGCCCTCTTCCAAGGGGGTCCCTGTCAGGACCCAGGACATTCCTCTGGCTGCCCTGGGGGATTTGAGACCCTGGCAGGGGGCTCAGAGACCTTGGCACAGAGTCAAAACCACCTGTGCCTTCGATTTTAGCCCATGGAAACAATTACCAACTTTGTGTGAGGAGTTACAAGCCACAAGGGTTTGAGTAGAATGATAGTTAATGTGTTACAGGGTGAAAAAGTAGAATTTTGGGGATTTAGAATGGGGGTTCAAGAGGCAAGATGGAGGAATCTGGGCATGTCCTGTCCTTCTTCTTCTTCTTGTCCTTCATCTCCTGCTGTGATGGTGGCACTTTTGGATTGGTTTAGAGCAGAGACAGACTGTCTAACATAGGTGATAGGTATCAGAAAATTATTGTAAATAAAGCACACGTAGTTCTTAGTATAAAAAGTTAACACCACCCTGAGGGCAGGGACTGTGCCACAACCTGACCTGCTGGACAGATCTCAGCAGGTCAGAGAAAGACTGTGATAGATAAGGAAAAATAAACAACCTTGAAAAGCAGAACCGAGGAATCTCAACTTCTTCTTCGGTCATGGGGCTGGGAAAAAAGAGACTCTTTAATACCTTGGGGGTCATCTCAACCACAGAAACCTGAGAGGTCCCTGGAAGGTTTGGGGTTATTGTCCCCTGCCTCGTGCTCCACAGACACTGACAGGGGCTGACAGGCAGCACTGGCCAGGTAGAAGCAAACAGCTGGGAATCCTCAGGGAGATCTGCAGGGAGTCTGGAGGAGGACGGGATGGAAAACCACACACACTGTGCACAGGGCAAACATTGAAACTGTTATTGCATCTCTGGTACCTGAGCAAAGGGGCACTTACACTGCTGCCTGCACAGATGGATGCATACACAAACACTTGCCATGCAGGAAGGGACAAGGGGATAGATCTCCCTGCTAATGTAAGTCTGCCAAGCAACACTGAAATCATCGGCACTAAATCCATTTGCACTTTTATAGGATTTGGCAAGTAGCCTTCCTAGCAGGGAGCAAGCTGTGAAGGCTCAGGTACCCAACTCCTGTATTTATGCTGTGGGAGCTGGGCACTTAACTCTGAAAGGGGCTTTTATAAATCCCCTCTTGTGGTATTTTCCTTTCTTCTGTTTTCTGTTCCTTCTTATTTTCCCTTTCAGTGTGTATTTCCCTTTTTTTCTGTGGAACCAAACCCATTTAGCATCTCTCTAAACAGGTCAGAGCAGCATAATGCTCATTGCTTCTGAACTAGCACTTAGTTTCAGGACACAAAAAACACCACACCTGGGAATAAGGGAGGCTTTGCAATCAGGGCCTTGTACTGTACTGGGATCTGGGAATGGGATGAAAGGGTTTTGGGGAAGGAGAAGTTTCTTGTCACCCTTCTCCTGCCCATAGGAGATGGGCTCTGTTCTCAGCTAAATCACTACTGTTCCTTCCTTATTCATGACAGCTTTTAATTCTTCACCATAACTTTCTCAAACTGTTAAAGAAACGTGTTTTGAAAAGAGCAACAAATGCCTGAAATTACTTTTTTATTTACTTTTATTTTCCTTCCATAACCCTGTTGTTCTCTCTCCAGGCCTCCAGATCATCTTCCCTCAGTATTTACAAGAGAAGTTTGTCCAGTCTGCCTTGAGTTACATCATGTGCAATGGGGAGGGCGAGTACATCTGCAGGGACAGCCAGTGTGGCTGCCAGTGCTCCGAGGAGTTCCCGCAGTGCAACTGCCCCATCACCGACATCCAGATCATGGAGTACACCCTGGCAAACATGGCCAAGACCTGGACAGAAGCCTATAAAGATCTGGAGAATTCAGGTAACTGACCAAAGCTTGCTTTTTCAATTTGTGGCAGGTTACAACCTGGTGAAAACCTTTTATTCCCTCAGTATAATGCTCTAGTTTGGCTAAAAAATAGAAGATTTGAACCCAAACCCAGGATCTCAGTCTTGAAAGTCTTACCCTTTTTTCCTCTATTAAACACACAGACAGGAACACACACCACACATGGAATTATGTGTACAGGGATATTTTCTGTGGAAGTATATGTTTGGTTAAAAATCTGATTTTTCAGACCAAACCATCTCCAAATCTCCCTTTTAATAGTTTTACAGAGAAAATTCCACAGTATGAATGATGCAGAAATTGCTTTTCAGATTTGAATGAATACTTTATTTTGCTTTGGTGAAAGCAATTCAGAGGGAGAAGAGCACACAGGCCAGATGACGCCTCCTTTGAGGCAGGGAGAAGAAGGGAAAATGATTCCTCTGTCCTGCAGGGCAATGTTCCCTGCTGCTGGGAACATTTATCTTTCCCACTTTCTCCCCAGGTGAAGCTGGGGGTGTCAGCACAGTTTGTTCTGTGTTGGTGATGGTAGTGGGAGTAGTTTACCCACAGTAGGTGTGTTGTACTCACAAGATACACACTCCCGAGGGCTTGAGGTAGGAAAGAGCAAGACTTTCAGTGAATCCTCTCCTTTAGCAAGTGGCCTGTCTGCCCTGAAACCACACAGGCACCAAGCAGAACTTCATCAGGAGCCTGTCCTTGTGCTGACTCTCATCTTTCAGTCTTCATCAGCCACTTTCAGACACATTTTCTTTAATGATTATTGTCACAACTGCCCAGATCTCCATGTCAGGAAGAAAACTGTGAGAAAATGACCATCTAGCTCAATTCAAGAGGAATCCTTCATAAGTTTTATTTCTTTCTTCATGTTGAATGCCACCTTAATCCCTTTAAAGGCTGAAATGCAGTAGCCTGTGTGACTGTGTTCACAGGGGTCCAAGGATGAGGGAAGAGATGAGGATCTGACTCCATGTTTCAGAAGGCTGATTTATTATTTTATATTATATTAAAACTATACTAAAAGAATAGAAGAAAGGATTTCATCAGAAGGCTGGCTAAGAATAGAAAAAGAAAGAATGATAACAAAGGATTGTGGCTTGGACAGAGAGTCCGAGCCAGCTGGACTGTGATTGGCCATTAATGAGAAACAACCACATAAGCCCAATCCCAGATGCACCTGTTGCATTCCACAGCAGCAGATAACCATTGGTTACATTTTGTTCCTGAGGCCTCTCAGCTTCTCAGAAGGAAAAATCCTGAGGAAAGGATTTTCCATAAAAGATGTCTGTGACAAGCCTGTGACGTTTCCTCAAAGGTCTGTGGAGGATTTGCTTCACACTTCAACACGTGGCCCCTGCTGGTGTTTGTGCTGCTGCACAGGTCCTTATGTCCCACTCATGCTGTCACCCTGGTGCTCAAGCAGCCAGAGCAGCCAGGGTGGGAGTCAATGGCCCAAGGTTAATGCCCACCTTGACCAGATCCCCCCAGGTACCCTGGGGAGCCACAGGGCTGGGCAGTTCCAGGGGCAGGTCACCAGCTAGCAAGGTCAGATGTGTTCTGTGAGTTTCTGTGGGTTCATGGATGGGCTGGGTGTGGTGTTGGGAGGGTCGCCAGGATGAGGTGAGAGATGAGAATTTGACTCCATGTTCTGAGAAGGCTGATTTATTATTTTATGATATATTATATTAAAAGAATGCTATACTAAACTATACTAAAGAAAGAGAAAGGACACATCAGAAGGCTTAACAAGAACGATAATGAAAGCTCATGACTGACTCCTCAGAGTCCAACACAGCTGGCTGTGATTGGTTATTAATTAAAAACAATTCACATGTTTGGATAAACAATCTCCAGACCACATTCCAGAGCAGCAAAACAGGGAGAAGCTGAGGCTTCTTATCTTGCCAGGAGAAAAAATCCTGGTGAAGGGATTTTTCAGAAAATATCATGGTAGCAGGATGGATAACCCCAGGGCAAACCAGAAATGTGGATTTCAGGAGCTTTTGCCAGCTCAGTACCACACAAGTTTACAAGGATTACTGGCAGTGCCTGCCAGCACAGCTCTGCCACTGGTTATGTGTTAGCAGTTGTTAGCTCTGGCACAGCATCTTCACAAAAGGTGCTCAAGAGCCACAGATTGGTCTCACCAAACCCCTTCCCATCCCAGGGGATCTCACCCAGCACTGAGAAGGTGGGAGCCCTGTGGGGAGGGGAGTTCCAGCCCCACATCCTGTCCTTGCTGCACTCAATCCAAGCACAGGCCAGGGTAGATAATTATATCCAGGCTCCCTCCCCTTGAGATTTGAATGGGGGAAGGTGTTTTTCATTTGCCACGTTCAAGTGACATATTGCAGTGCAATTTCTGCCATATTCCACCCAGGGCTGGAGGCTTTTCAGGGCTAGATGGAGTGATTATCTTTATGTCTAAAGCTGCTGCATCTGATTCATCACTTTGATGCATCATGCGTGAACTTATCCTTTGAGATAGAAGTTGCTATCACAAAAGACTGCAGTATTAGTGTTTTGCTTCTTTGTTTTAATAAATATTCCCAATAACTAGAGGATTTTCTTCATTATGAACAGCAGAGGAGAAATCTCTGATGACACCTGAAGGCTTTTCCAATAAAGTGGACTGAAAGGCACAGGAGTGCTCTGAAAGCAAAATACCATTTTGCACAGGAAGCCACTGAAAGCCCAAAACATTTGTATTCTGCTTCTGGTCTGTGTTGGATCCTCTGTTAATTTGAAAAAAGTTGTGCAGGGTGAATCAAGAGTTGCTGTGATTTGGAATAGTATCTTCAAAGTCAAGGAGGCTGCAGTGAACTGAAGCTGCTTTGAATCAGCTCAGGAAATTTTTTACCCTGTGCTTCACTGCTTGTGGGTAAATTGAGAAAAATAACGCTGCCTTATTCTTGACATCTTAGAATGGCTGGTCAAAAACTTCAGTGATTGTGGATTAAAAAAAAAGCCAACTTTTAATTAAGTCATTTGGTGGAGTTAATTTGTTTGTTTATTCAAGACTATTGCTGTCTGATGTAAATGGGATTTATTTTTTTTTTAACATTGGCAAAAAGAAAATTTCATCTGTGAAAGAGATGTCTGACCTGCCAATTCCCTGTGGTGCCACTTGTGATGCTGAGTCACTGCCATGGGACTGCCTTAGGGATGGGGTGACTCAGCAGAAAGAGGGGCCAGGCTGCATCACGGGAGGTGTAGTTCCAGCCATCAGCAAGGTTTGCTGTGCAGAGGAATCAAATAACCACAAATGCAAACAGACTTGTTAATTAATTGGAAATTCTCAGGGTTGACTATGAACTATTCCCAGAAACAGGGAATATCCCCATCCATCCCCACCACTGGCTTTCAGGCAGAGTTATAAATAAATATAAATAATGAAGAAACGATGTTGGTTTTAAAGTACTTTTCTTTTTCTTCATCACCCTAATTTTAAACAACCCCATCCAGCTTTTGTTTTGCCAGATTTGCTGCTCATTTGTTTTTCCCCCAACGTTGCACTGCGGTAGCAAAATGTGCACACTGCACCGAAATTCCTGCCTCGCCCGTCTCAATGAAAAATGTTCCACATTCATCATCAGAGGGAAAAGAGCCTGGGCTCCTGCACAAAAAGGCTTTTGAGGAAATTGATTTATAAGGGGCGGGAAGCAAATGCAAGGCTTTTACTGCTGAAAGGTACCCGGAGTAATCAGCATGGTCAACAGAAGCAATTACACCTGATGGTGGTTCCAGAGGCCCACGGAAAAGCACAGTCAGGGCTGAGGAGGAGAAGGGCACTTGCAGCAGCATTAAAAACACAGTGAAAACCTGAGAGATTACTAAAAAAAAAATCTCTTGGTTGTCTTTGGGGGAGAAAGGAGACAAGCAGATGTCCCAGGGATGTTGGTAGTGCAGTGATGATGATTATTTGTATGAGGAGGATGTGAACATCCACTTACCATCCATGGCAGGATGGGACTGCCTGATGTACAAATATCCTTTGTTGGGCAGTTAAGCATGAACTGCAAGTAGGAAATTTCCTGCATAGGAAATCTGTTATGCAAATATCTTTAACTTTGTACTATAGGATTTAAATTATCTGATTTTTTTTTTCCACTAATTCTATGGATTATTTCTTTTTCTTATTTGAAAAGATGTCAGCCTTTACAAGCTCTCCTTTTCCTTCTGAAAATAGGATGAAGGAATTAAAAAAAAATATTGGGAAAGGATCAGAAATAATGTAGATGATGTAGAGGAAATACTTCTTGTTGGCTTGTTTGGGAAGTTTATGGCAGGGTCCTAGTCCAGCTTCCTTCTAGAAGCAGGACCAAAGCCAGCACCAGGTCAGGTCAGCCTTGGTTTTGCCTAGCAGAGTGTAAAATGAGAGATTTTTATACATCTCTGATCATGTTCCAGCACTGCATTACCTCCAAGTGATGAAGTTTTTCAGTAAATCATTTTAATTTCTCAAGCTGCAAACTGTGTATTGCTCCTTGTTACAGCAAGCGTCTCTCAAAAGAGGAGTTTTGTTCATATCTGTGAGTACCTTTTGCTGTAATTAAATATCCCTTGGCCTCCTCTTTACCAAGTGAGACCAGTGCAGCTCCCCACACCTGACTTTGCAGAGCTCAGAGCACCTCAATGTCCCTCAGCTCTGCCCTCCCAGCCTCTGTCCATCCCTTTTAGGTGGGTGCCCCAGGTGTAACACTGCCAAGAAAAGGTGAATATCAACTTCCCCAAGCAGGATTCAGCCCAGTATGAAGTTTTTTTTCCAGTGAGAGCAGGATGTGGACCCACCTCAGCCCCAGGACCTTCCTCAGCTGATTGTGCCCAAGCCTGTGCTGACACTTGGGGTTTTTCTCTCCTGGTACAAAACATTGCTCTTGTTGTTATTGCATTTGATGGAGTTCTTATTGTCCCACTCATTGCATTTCTCAAGGTCTCACTGTGTCAAATGTGGTTTTCTAGCATCAAAAATTGAGTTATTTTCCCCTGAGAAAGCTGGAACCATCTGGTTTTTCCTCATCTGAGGTTGTCCCAGCCTGGTAATCAGAATCTGAGCAAACCACCCTTCTCAGGCAGGAAGGAGGGGCTGATCAGAAACAGAAACAGTATCAGAATTGATGATTGTGATGAAAAAAACGAAACAACCTCAAACAAACCCTGCAGAACAGTGGGTTTTTTTCATTATCAAGCAAAATAAAATGGAAATAAAGTGATCAAAAAAACAACAAACACAACAAACAGCAATACCGCACAATATATTCTTCGATCAATTGGATTTGTTCCTTTGGCTAAAATTGACACCTTTTGTTCTCACTCGAGCCCTGCAAACTATTTCATTTTATTTTCCTCATTACAAAATGCAACTCATTTATCTTCAAATGGAGTTAAATAAGAGGTAAGAATCAGAATGCTCATTTTAAAAAATGCAAAAGCAGGACATTTTAACAGCATCCAAACCTTTCCTCTGGGGAATTTTTAAAGCTTTGTTTCTCTCCCTTTTTTTTTAATTACACAGCAAAATGCTTTGCCTTCAACAACAAACAGCATTTCAGGAGCAGCTGAAAAACGATGTAAATGAGAACACTTTAACTGAAAATGATTACAACTCCCAGCTTTTTGTTTATAACCCTTACACTATAACCTCATGTTCCAGGGAATTTCTGTTGTTGGTTTTTTTTTTTTCCTCCACCGTGTACATTTTAACTGTGCTGTTACACTTTGATATTCACTGTAGGGGTTTTTTTCCTATATGGGAGCAGCAACAGCCATGGGATTAGTAGCTTAACTCAGAGCAGTGAGTTAATGGGCAGCACCTTCCCCTGGCAGAGCTGATGGCCTCATCACCACCGCTCTTTCTCCACCCTGCCAACAAAACCTTTGTCACAGCTCAGAAACCTCCGCATTTCTCCCCATTTCTTGTGTGTGTGTGTGTTCCAGATGAGTTCAAATCCTTCATGAAAAGGCTACCTAGCAACCACTTCCTGACCATTGGGAGCATCCACCAGCACTGGGGGAACGACTGGGACCTGCAGAACCGCTACAAGCTGCTGCAGAGCTCGCTGGAAGCCCAGCGCCAGAAGATCCAGCGCACCGCCCGCAAACTCTTTGGCCTCAGCGTCCGGTGTCGGCACAATCCTAACCACCAGCTGCCTAGGGAAAGGTACCTCCATCCTTCCTCGGGCATGGGGGAGCTGGGCTCAGGGCCTGGTGGAGCTGGGCTTGGGTTTGGGATTAATCCCAGCAGGCTGTGTTTGGATGTAGGGGGTGTTGGCGTGGATGTTTGGGGAAAACGGTAAAATCTGGAAATTCCTGGAGGTGTAGGTAACTTTTGTCACATTCCTGATTACATTCACATCCCTTCTGTGTGGTTTTAGCTACCCAGGGGAAGGGTATCACTTATTCTTTAAGTTCTGCAAGAATATCTTCAGTCTGTTCTGCTTTTTTTGTGGTTTTCCCCTCAAGATCCACAGCTGAGCTTTCAGCCTCCTCTTGCTGTTCAAAGAGACATGTGGAGCACAAGGTGCTTCAGTCCATTCTTGGATTGTGCTCCTCAATATCTCCAGAGTGAAAGGAGAAGCTTTAGTTTCACTTGCAATACATCACATTTTTGCTGTGAGATGCAGTGTGAACCTGTAAAACCTCACTGAGCAGAAGCCTGGCAGGGTTATTATAGGTGGAGAGAGCAGATTTTCCATTTATTATATGTGGAGGAGAGCATTTTCCACTGCTACAGCAATTATTGATATCTGATAATCCCCTCCTGCTGGCTCCTTTCAGCCCTAACCTGTAGCTGAGTTGCTTCAATTCCTTTTTTGGAGACTTGCATTTCTGGATTTTCATAAACATCTCTTGCTGTGTCTTTCTACATTGTCTGGACTGAAGCAATATGGAAAATCTTGGGGGAAAAAAATGAGTCTGAGTGCCTTTTCTTGCATGCTTCTCTTGGAAGGGTCAGGCCAAGTTAATATTTGAAGAGAAACTGTTTGTTCACTTCCTTCATTACCTAAATATTCTGTTTCAAGACAAAATTGACAGATTGACTGCTGTCTACAGCTCTCATCCAGCTCCCTGGCTGCTGAACACGCTGACTTTTCATTTCATCACTGTGCAGCTCAGAAAACCCCTTCCAGGGCTTAACACCTCTTTAATTACCAAGAAATCTCATGTTTCTAGACAAAAATTTGATGGACTTACTAGGGATGAGGAGAAATATCTATTAAATGTAAGAGATTATGAAATAAAGTCTTTGGAGAGCTTCCTAAACCTGGCCCATCCCTGCCAAGTGGCGGAGCTGCTCTGACCAGGCTGAGTGCTGGAGGAGCCAAAGGCATGTCCAAGGTGGAATTTTTAGTTGTTTTTGAATTTTTAACAACAACAACAACAACAACAAAGTGAAGCAGCAGTGAGTAAATCTCCATCCAACCATGTTACTCCAAAAGATTCAGACAAATATGTCTTCAGCATTTATCATCTATTTTAAAAACCCAGCCAAGCAGAAAGGGAGCCTCCAAGTACTACAATGAAATGTGGGGGAAGGAGGGTGGAATGGATGATGGCAGATGGGTTTTTAACTGACTGATGTGCTTGATTTGTTTAAGTCAACATGAGCAGGCATATTATAATTTCTTTTCTTGTTTGTCATTCTGCATCTGCAGCTAGGCAGGGGAGCAGTGTGGTAGGAGCTCTATAGTGGAAGAGGTGCAGCCCATCTTTCTCCTCACAGAGCTGGGAAATACTCTCATTTTCTAATTGCTGCTGTACAGAATGACAGAGGCTTATCAAGCATGCCAGTGGCTTTGAAAGGATGGCTTGGTTCTATTAAGAGCAAGCCTCTCTCTCTCTAATACATGTAATTGTAAGCCTGCATTATACATTCAAAGGCTATGTTAAAAAAAAATAGATTGCAGCTGATTGTCCTCAGGGAAAGGAATAGGTGGTGCTTCCAAAAGGAAGATAAGAAAAGAAGAGTAGAGATTCTGGCAATTAGGCTGATTCTTCATGACCTTTGCAATGGCTAAAGAGATAGAAATATCTGTATCTATATCTCTCTATATATCTATATATCTATATATCTGTATATCTATATATCTATATCTCTATATCTCTATATATCTATATCTCTATATCTCTATATCTCTATATATCTATATTTTATCTGTAGAAGTATAGATAAATGTATAGATATATCAATATATATAGATATAGAGATGATATAGATAGATATAGATATAGATGATATAGATATAGATATAGATATATTTGGTCTGTACTTCTTTTGTCAAAACCCAGGAAAGTTTACAGGTTTAAAACAGAGGCAAGTCAGCTGGTTTAAAAAGGAGACCACTCCTCAGTTAATAAAACTTTGATGTCGAATGATCACCTGTAGTTTTATTTTAAAGCACTGGATGTAAAATAGAAATAACGTCCAATGGAGAGAAGGGTTATACATGTTCTGGCCTGCAGCCAAAATACATCTCACAGCTGCTGAGGAAAAAAATAGCATTTTTTACTTCACTCTCCTGTACAGAAAACCCAAAAGTACCCCCAGAGCAGCTAGTGATGGTTGGAAAGTGAAAGGTGAGTTTACAAAGGAAATTATTTAAGTCCCTGCCTTTTTTCCTGCAAATAAAAACCAAAATCTGTCTGGCTGCCTGTTCCCAGCATTGCCAGGGAGCCACATGTCCAGTGAGCAACAGTCAGAGAACACTGCAAAGTAATTCTCACTCAGAGCTTGGCCTGCAGGTCATATTTATTTTCACTTTAGAATGATGGAATCATTGAGGTTGGGAAAGACCTCCAAGATCGGTGAGTCCAACCTGGGCTTGATCCCCATTTTGTCACCCCAACCAGAGCAGTGAGTGCCACATCCAGGCGTTCCTTGGGCACCTCCAGGGGTGGGGATTCCCAGCACCTCCCTGGGAATATTTTAAATGAGGATCAGGGGCTGCTCTGGTACTGGTTTCCAGCTGTTCAGCAGTCGATTTTTCCAGCATCCTCCTGCTCTGACACCTCTTGGGTACAACGCCATGAGCCTGAGCCGTCAGAGGGGTGTGTTTTAAAACGTTACCTCCTGTCAGCTGAAGGGCTTTGGCTGGTCATGTGTATATTCTTAACCTGTCCCAGTCGCAAGAAAAAATGGGGTAATTTATACCACTTTACTTCTCTCTCACTCTCTCACACTTCCCATTGTCGTGTTTGTAGCTGATGCCCAGCTCTGCCCTGGATTCTGCATTTTTATTTAATTACATCCTTTATTGCTGCCATCAGGAGATGGTGGGTAGTCTCCTGTTTCATTTTCTTCATGGTTTTTTTAGTCTTCCTTGTATCTTTGCTGAAAGCTAACACACACACACACACCAACAAACAACCTCCCATCCATCCTCCACAAAGTTCATCTGGGGAGCAGGAAATTTACTGGTATCCATTTCAAGATATCAGCTGAGGTTCTTTCCCATTTTGTTCTGCTGGCTGTTAGTATAAAGAAGAAGATTACTATCCAGTGATTTTTTTCCTAACACAGAAAATACCCAAAATGGACAGAATGTGGTCATCTGACTCTAATTTATTTCATTCCTATGGCCTGGCAGTCCATGGTCCAGCAACTCAGGGGCATTATCAACACATAAAACCTGTGTAAAGCATCAATCCAGCACTGCACAAATCCAGGTGCATTTGACTGGCTTTCCAAACAGGAAGCACAAAGATTCAGATGGGTGAAAATATATTTGTATTGCTGAAAAGTGAGCAAAATTTCACCTGTGAGCAGAAGACAGCCTCAGTCCCTGGGATGGTTTGGAAATGCTTGTTGCTGTCAGCTTGTGGCTGTGTTTTACAGGCACACTGTACTGTGCTGTCCCCTCCCCTCCGGGGCAGAGCTGTCCCAGGAATTAAGAGGAGCCCTGTGCTCATTTTGAGGGACTAGGGCTGTGATTGTCTCCCTCTACAGCAGATATTTATGGGGGTCACTGCCTTGCTCCCAAGCTCCCCAGCCAGCCTTGTCCTTTCCACCAGCAGAAGAGCTCCTCTTGGCTGGGAATAGGGGGAAGAGTCCCTGTCAGCCCTGTACCAGGGGTAGAAGAATATGAAAAATTGTCTGTTCCCATATCCAACACTTCAGAATTTTTCTTCTAATGTCCTTCCTTTTTTCCTTGCCCTTCTTTTTACTCCTTTTCTTCCTGCTTTTCATTCCTGCCTGCTCTCTTTCAGTGGTTGCTGTTGCAGTTTTTCCCTTTCTCCACCCGTTACTCCTGCCCACTGTGTTTCTCTCTCATTTTTCCTTTTACCTGCACATTTTCCTCTTTTTCTTTCCCAATCTTTCTGTTTCTGCTCCTTGATTATTTCTTTCCTTCCAGTGCTTTCCTCTCTTTTACACTCTCATCCCTCCACTGGCTCCCTCCCCCTAATCATCTTGCTGTTCTTTGCTGCTGTATCATTTAATGCCTTCTTTGATACAGCCCACAGCTTAATGATTATTCGGAGGTCAGGCGATGCAGGTGCCATGAATTTCACTAATCCAGCTCTGAGAGCCTCTGTCCATAATCACTCCTCCTGTTCTACAGGGGCTGAATCCTAATTTGTCATTAGCCAGTCCTCTCACTGCAGCACTACCAAGAACTTTTTGCCCAGAGGAGACAATGAAGTATTCATTAGCCAGGGGGGAGGTGGAGGG
Source organism: Molothrus aeneus (assembly GCF_037042795.1). Classification (NCBI taxonomy): domain Eukaryota; kingdom Metazoa; phylum Chordata; class Aves; order Passeriformes; family Icteridae; genus Molothrus; species Molothrus aeneus. The sequence continues at coordinate 4,589,664 of NC_089664.1, read as the reverse complement.
GAGGGAGCAGTGGCTGCACACAGGGCTCTGCTGAGGGCTGCTGAGAAAGGAGCCGCTGTACCCAGCTTTCCTGGGGCAGTGGGAAGGGGGAAAAAGGGGGAACAAGGCAACGTGGCAAGTGGGTTGTGCAAAAAAAGTGAACGTGGGCTGCAGTGTCATTTTCTAGGAGTCGTTCCAGGGCTGCAGGATGTGGGGTTGAAAGTGCTGATCCAGCAGCTGTGGGAGTGGTGGGGCTCAGGGGTGGGTGAGCAGGGCTGATTTTAAGGAAGAGACTTCAAGAAGTGATTAATTAGCAGAAGAATTTTGGGGTTTTTTTTAAGGAGGAATAGTTTTAGCAGCTTTGTCTCTATGCATCCTGGCTTCCACCTTCTTTTCTACTGTTCTGAGCTCATAAGCAGAGGTTGCTGCTTGCTTTGCTTGTCCTGTTATGGGTCTGTGTTTTAGAGGGTGGAGCCAATTGCCAATGACCTGAAGAGCAGTTTTCTCCTGCTAGCCTGGGAGTTCTGCTGCCCTTGTGATGTCCTGATAGCCCCACAGACTCTGGCATGGCTTTATCAGCTCCATTCCCATGTCAATATAGCCCTGCTGGGATCCTTGGCAGGACACAGTGCCTGTCTTGGCTCCTGGTGCAGAGTGAAGATAGAGAGCTCAGGTGAGCATTTCCAACTGGTGGCAATTTCTTAGAAGGATTTTGCTCATCACCAGAGGAGTAAACAGCAGATGAAAGATTCAGTCTAGAAATAGACTGGAATAGCTCCCAGATGCCACGGCAGGGTATTGATGTTCCGAGAGCTCTGCCTCAGACATATCCCTGAAAACACTGTAGCTCCAGCAAGATGCCAACACTGATTCCCTGGGAGGCCTTACAGCGCTAATTCTTCCTCCTCCTCACCTGCAGGACGATACAGGAATGGCTTACCCGAGTCCAGTCCCTGCTCTACTGCAATGAGAACGGGTTCTGGGGGACGTTTCTGGAAAGCCAGCGAAGCTGCGTTTGCCACGGTGGCACCAGTCTGTGCCAGCGCCCCATCCCCTGCATCATCGGGGGCAACAACAGCTGTGCCATGTGCAGCCTTGCCAACATCTCCCTCTGCGGCTCGTGCAACAAGGGCTACAAGCTTTACCGAGGCCGCTGCGAGCCCCAGAACGTGGACTCGGAGCGGAGCGAGCAGTTCATCAGCTTTGAGACGGACTTGGACTTCCAGGACCTGGAGCTGAAGTACCTGCTGCAGAAGATGGACTCCCGCCTGTACGTGCACACCACTTTCATCAGCAACGAGATCCGCCTGGACACCTTCTTCGACCCGCGGTGGCGCAAGCGCATGTCCCTCACCTTGAAGAGCAACAAGAACCGGATGGACTTCATCCACATGGTGATCGGGATCTCCATGCGCATCTGCCAGATGCGCAACAGCAGCCTGGACCCCATGTTCTTTGTCTACGTCAACCCGTTCAGCGGGAGCCACTCGGAGGGCTGGAACATGCCCTTCGGGGAGTACGGCTACCCGCGCTGGGAGAAAATCCGCCTCCAAAACAGCCAGTGCTACAACTGGACCCTGCTGCTGGGCAACCGGTGGAAAACCTTTTTTGAGACCGTCCACATCTACCTACGCAGCCGGACTCGGCTGCCCTCCCTCCTGCGCAACGAGACTGGCCAAGGGCCCGTGGACCTTTCCGACCCCACCAAGCGCCAGTTCTACATCAAGATCTCAGACGTGCAGGTCTACGGCTACAGCCTGCGCTTCAACGCGGACCTCCTGCGCAGCGCGGTGCAGCAGGTCAACCAGTCCTACACGCAGGGCGGGCAGTTCTACTCCTCCTCCTCCGTCATGCTCTTGCTGCTGGATATTCGGGACCGAATCAACCGCCTGGCGCCTCCGGTGGCCCCGGGGAAGCCGCAGCTGGATCTGTTCTCGTGTATGCTCAAGCACCGCCTGAAGCTCACCAACAGCGAGATCATCCGAGTGAACCACGCCCTGGACCTGTACAACACCGAGATCCTCAAACAGTCCGACCAGATGACAGCCAAACTCTGCTAACCCCTGGACTTAGCAATGGACACTTTGGTGATTGATCCTTTTGCTGTATAAAAAAAAAAAAAAAAGAAAAATAAAACAAACAAATGAACAAAAAAAAAACCCACAAAAAAAAAAAAGAAAAAAAAGAAAAAAGAGAAAGGAAAAAAAAGTAAAAAAGGAAGAAGTAAAAGTGGGGGGAAAGAAAAGGGGGAAAATAAGATTTGTAAAATGTAATTAATATACAAAAGAGAAAAAAAAAAAGAGGAAATTCTTCATTTGTTGAAAACTAAACCCGTTCTAGCCGCTGTATAAGACTGTCAGGCATGTTTGTTATTTCTATAATCCGTCATAAAAGGGTAACACCGTACTCTCTCTTGACCTTGGGGGTGTTGCTTGTGAGTCCTCAGGGGCAGCAGAGGAAATAAAGGGAGGAGCAGGGAGAGGGGCAAACTTCTGTACTGAACTGTCAAGTTTTCTGCTATGCAGGTGCCAAGACAAAGAGACATACAGAAAAAAAAAATCAAAGCAAACAAACAAACAAGAGTTATATGTAAATGTAAAAGAGCTACCATTATTCCTATAGTGGGAGTAAATGGTTAAAGATAAAAGATATTTCTTCTGTTGAGATTTATGCCAGCTTTATGTTGAGTTATTCCTGCAGCCTGTGCTGAGCTTTGCTGGAGGACAGGAGGGAATGGCAGCCCTTGGGGGCTACAGCTGATGAGTTTTCTCACCTCCTTGGTGAGACCACACAGAAAAGGTGGAGGGAGGATGCAGGGCTCAGGTGTCCTCCCTTTGGGATTTCCATCTTGGAAGACATTTCACCAGAGGTAGAGACTCAGCAGATGCTGGAAAATGGGATGTGTTGGGTTTCTTAGCTTGACCTGCAGTTTGTGCCCTGCCCTGGGCTGGTGCTGCCTTCAGAGGTGCCAGAGGAGGAGCAGCACCTGTAAATCTTCCCTCACTCATCTTTCAGACCCTTCTAGATAGTCCCTAAATCAGAGAAAGCCAAAATCATAAAGGCAAAGCTGAGTTTGTCTTTCTGCCTCAGGTGCTGGGTTTTCCAATAGCACGGGGTAACCCTCATCAACACAAAAACTAAAGCACAATGCAAGGGAATACATTTCCAAGGAAACCTGGAGACACTGAAGGGTACGTAGGTCATAGGTCATCTCTGTTCACTGGGAAAGGAAAAAAATCCTTTTTACTTTCTTATGTTTCTGTGGCTGTGAATAATATCCTTGTCTCACTTACACTTTGTCCACAAAAAAAAAAATATATATAGCAAATATATGAGAACATTTTATTAAAATATATGCAAAATTAGTAAAAGGGAGGGGTGGGAGGGAAGAGCACAACAACCAAACATATCCTGAGTTTGCAAGGATAAAGCCAAATTAAAAAAAATGAGTTATCAAAAAAATACTAAAATAACCAAAAGGTGGGTAAAATTTTTTTGAATGTGTGGGGACATGTGTTTGGATTTAAACAAAAAGTAGGATGTTGAATGGACTGTGTGAATGAAGGATCATCTGAGCTGGGTGATGAAGTCTGAACACTGTGGGAGGTGAGTAGTGAGGTGTTTCTCTTAATTTCACTGTTTTTTTTAGTTGAAGTTGATTGAGAAGTGCTAGTGAGAGACTGGAATTCCTGCCCGCTCAGAAAGGGAGAAATAAATCTCTGATCCTGATGGCTTCCAGAGGTGGAGGAGCATCCTGGGGTAAACGGGTCTGAGCAAGGGGCACAGTCCTGATCCAAAGACCAAGATTCAGGTCTGGCTCAAGATTTAACGTGTTGGTTCAACAGAGTTCAAAACAGTCTTGTAGGAATTTTGACTTTATTTGAAGACTTTGGCTGAGATTCTGAGAGTAACATCAGTTCATGCATTGTGGTATTGGTCATGTGGTGCCAGGGGCTTGAGCTATTAAGGCTGGTTTCAGATTTAATTTATATGATTTAGGTTGTTCTCATCCAAATTTCCTGAGAAGAAACTGGATAGCTTAAGGAAAATATACATTCACTGAACTCTCCTGCTGAGCTACCAATTGAGGGCACAAGAAAAGCAATTTGGATAATCAGAAAAACCCCAAAAAGGGGGATTAGTCACCAAAGTCTGACATCAGAAGAAGAACTGGGTGAATTAAACAGCAAGGATGTTTTTAGGGATATTTCCTTTAGTGGGAGCTTTTTTTCCCTACCTTGTATCAAGATCTCTCTCTCACCTGGGCAGTCCACACAAGAGGCCTTGGGCTGCCCATTTTTCCCAGTGTTTGTTTTTCATTTGCTTGGTCTTTGCTTTGTGTAGCAGAAAATCATATTAGACCTCACCATTCCAAGAGTGTTCTTTATAGATGTGACATTTCTGCCTCAGCTTTCTGATAAGAGAACATTTGGCAGCAATCGTATGCATGGAGGTGAGTTTTAAGCAAATAGTAGAGAGTATTCATGGGAAATGAATGTCAAATTTGTAATTATCAGTAGAAATAATGTTCCTGACAGTTACATCCATCTAAGCAGGGAATAGAAATGTACTGTTTAAATTACATGTATGACCCAAAGAGCTGACACTTGAAAGAACTATGGTTATAGCTCTAAAAATACTGACTGCTGCCTGAGCTGCAGCCTGCATGCAATGATGGGATTTGCTCGTGGCTGGGAATAGTGGCTGTGCCAACACAGAGTGAAATTAATTCGATAAATTCTTTCCTTTGAGATAAGAATCCAGGTCTAGTGAGTGGAAGCCAAAGAAGCTGCAATTAAATCTCAGATCTCGTGGGTAACTAGCAGCACATTACCTAAATCTTGCCTGGTGTTTGTGGCACTGGTAGGGATCAAATCAATTGCCCTCATGTATCTTTAATGATGCCTTGGGATGAGCAGCCCCCAGCATTTACTGCCTTCAGCAATGGGGGCAGCTCCATAAACCTTAAGAAAGGTTTTGGGTGCCAAGACAACATTAAATCCTGGCTGGATTTAACAGCAAGTGCGTGCTGAGAGAGGCACGTGAGTTAACATTCCCATCGTGGCTGGGGAGCAGTGCAGGGAGAGGGAAGGAGTTTTGGCACAGCCGTGCTGTCAGCATATGGAACTCACCTTGGGAGTACCTGATGGTGCACCTGGAAATGATGGCACATCAACACCATAAAGTGGAGCCACGTTCCAACGTGGCTACATCAAATTTTGTGAAGGAATGCAGCAAAAATGTCAAGAAGAAACTCCCATGTCCTTCAAGGCAGGGAAAGTGAAGTTATTTGGCAGCTCAACCACCGTTTTGGGCTCACTGAGAAAATGGAAAATAACCCCAAACAAGCCAATCAAATGTGGATGATTGCTTTTGATGCTAGGAAATAAATTAAACAGGGCACATGCTGTGCTTCCACTGCTCAGTCCCAAAACCCTTCCCCAGGCAAGGGGCAGTCTGTGACAGCCAGATCCAGAAACATCCCCTGGGTTTGGTTTGGGGGATTTGTTCTGCAGGCAATAGGAGATGTGGAGGCATCTGACATCTGCTTCAGCAAGAGAAAGCAGTTCAGACCCCCAGAGAGGCCACACCAGTGCTCCAGTGGGGTTAATGGGCTCCTGAGGAAATGATGGCCATAAAAACGTGTTTGACAGGACAATGACTGGAATGGAGGGCAATTAACAGAGCAGAATTAGGTGGGACCCAGAGAACCCCTTCACCATAAAGCTCAACCCACTAACCTGTGTGCTCAGTGGGCATTGCTGCAGAGTTTCATGATAAAAGGGATGTTCAGACTCTCAAGTCAGAGTAACCATCCTCTGACTGTATGAGAACAAAACCCAGCTTCCTTCCTTGGCATGAGAAGGAGTTAGGGAGCAATCCATCAGACTGTCCAGCTCAGCTAATAGAGATGCTCCTACCAATTCAGGACAGATACTTGTCCCTTGATGTCGTTAAATTCGGCACTACATGAAAGCTGGAGCTCCCAAATAACCTAGGAAAAAAAAAAAAAAGAAAAGTCAATTCCAGGTGTCCCAAAGCCAAAGCAAGGAAAAAGCAGCAGGTAGGGCAGAATCCTGCTTCCCTTCAGATGCAGAAGACTTCTGGGACCATTTTCCTCCAGTCACATGACAGAAATTCATTGGGAGCTTCCTAAGAAATCTGCTCTTTTCAAATTATTCAAATTTAGACTCACCAGCCGGTGTGGCAGAAAGCAAGAGACGTCAGCAAGTCTTATTAACATGCTGATGCCATGGCTTCAGGAGTGTGCAGAATGTCCATTTGGATCAGGGCTAAGAGCACAGCATGAAGTTGCCATGGAAACGTAGGGAGGCCATTAATTAGCTATCACATGGAATCATCAGGAAGAATCTGGACCTCAGCAGCTTTGGCCTCCTCAGAGGCAAAGGGCACAGCCCCAGACACCCCCCCCAGTCAGGCCCAGTGACCACTGCACAGCTGCAGGAGCAGCCTCATGCTGGAGCAGAACTCTCCTCTTGAAGGGATGAGAAGTAGGTGGGCAAGAAATGGGAGGGGGCAACAAGCAGAGAAATAGATAAAGCATGGAGATAATCCCCCTTTTTCTTGCCCCTTCCCTTCCCTTCCCTTCCCTTCCCTTCCCTTCCCTTCCCTTCCCTTCCCTTCCCTTCCCTTCCCTTCCCTTCCCTTCCCTTCCCTTCCCTTCCCTTCCCTTCCCTTCCCTTCCCTTCCCTTCCCTTCCCTTCCCTTCCCTTCCCTTCCCTGGAAGCCTGGCTGCTCTTGCATAGAAGAACACAAGAGATCTGCTGCTTTTTGAGCTGACAAGGCTCATGCCAGTGCTCCCTTGAAGACATCAAGAGCAGCCCCAAGGCCCTGGCAAATCCAATTAAGGGAGTTTGCATCCTCTTGGGTGGGCTGCGCCTGGGATGAGGGAACTCCAGTGCTCCCTAAAGCCATCCTGCTCCCTAAAGCCAGCTCAGGCCATGCTAAACCAGGAATCCCTTTCCCCAAAGAGAAGCATGGGCAAGTAAGAGAAACTTCTTGGCCACTTGCCCAGCCTCCCTTCAGAGCCAGAATCCTGTAAGCAAGCTGTGATGGACTTCAGCTGCCATGGATGGGATGTTCTTTTCAGCTCTTTAGCCCACTTGCTAAAACAGGGCTCAGGAGGACATTTGGCAGATGGTGCCTCCTGCACAGGGGTGTAGCAAGGTCCCCAGCCTGGCTGCTCAGTCCCAGTGCTGCAGGAGACACGCTGGGTGCCAGTCCCAGCTCTGTGCTCCTAAAACACTCCCCTTGAGGAATTCACCCTCGTTGAAGGGAGGAAATGGCACAAGGGGGAGGTGCTGCAAGTCTGAGAACAGAGACACAGGGGGATGATCTGTGGTGTGTGTGTTTCGGGGAGAGGATGAAGGGAGACACAGCAGACAAGGCATAAGGAGGCCATGGGGGAGGCACTTCCATGTTCTTTCTGCCTTGGAACATTTGAAATTGTAGATTAACAATATACAATTTGGAGCCAGCCAGATTATAGACTTCTTCTCCAAGAATGCACATATCAATTATCTCACCCTCACAATTTCCTCACCTTAATCTAAATCTTCTCCTAATGTCACCAGAACTATCATTCATCCATGAATTAAATAAATGTGGAAATCAGTGAGGACTTAAATACTATATAAAAGCCTTGTTGGACACTTCAATCCTTCCTCCTGAATGTTTAACTGGAACAAGATGGGTGCTTTGTACAAATGCATTGCTCAACCAAACCTTCCTTCAGTGTAACTAGGAAAAAAGGCAAATTTTCCAAGTCTCTGCCCCTTGGATATTAAGGGCATCCCCAGGTGCTGTTACCCATCTTTGTGTCCCCATCCTGAGCAGTGCAATCTCCAGGTGGCTCCTGTCCACCTCCAGCACTTGCTTGTAAGCCAAGAAGAAAATCTGACCTTGTGTAGAGCCTTTAAACAAACAGGCCATGGGTTCCTCCCCAGGAGAACTACAAAGGGTATAGCTGGAAAAAATCACCACAGCAGCAGAATCTGTGGAGGAGGAGTGAGATCTGGTGAGGTGACCCTGAAGAGATACAGGCAGGCACAAAAGAAATTGGAACACTGACCTCAGTGCTCAGGGAGGGCTCCTTCCACTCCCCCAGCCCATCTTGTCTCTCATCACCTCCTCATTTCAGTTTTGGCTCAGTGATGAACAAAGCCAGCCCATTATATATATATATATATAAAAAACATACATCATACAAGCAGAGCTTAAAGTAATATTTTAATGCTGAAAAAGTCAAATAAATCAAACTGAAAAAAGAAAGCAAAATGAAACGGGAAAAGCACAGCAGCTCATTTTGTTTATTAAGGATGTTTTTGCCAGTGATAAATCTCTGTGAGATATCTTAATTTTTAACTACACAAGAGCTTCCAGTAAAAAAATGTCCAACTGAATCATTTTGGCTGAAGTTTTAGGTAAAGATTTCTTGACTGACAAATGTGGGAGGGGTATTACTTTTTGAGAATCTGAGTTAGCCCTGTGTTTTAATACTGTCAGTCATGTTGTCTAGAACATAGATTTGAACAGGAAAGAGAAGTTCAGCTGGGGTGATTTTCCAAGATGCTCACACATCTCCTCAAACAGGGCGTGCCAAGGGGAGCTGAAGGTCAGGAGTTCTCAAAGCTGCTGCCAGGAACAGAGGATTGGATTTTGGTGCTGCTGAATTCAAGTGAGGGAGCCAGGGGTCTGACTGTGACATCAGAAACACAATTACACCTTCTGTGTTTCCAGATGCAGGTTTTTGTTAAGTTTTGAGAGGTGTATATTATTGATCTGTTAATTGTTCTATTAATTTTTCTATTAGTCCACACTTTGAGGGCTCTGTGACAATCCAAGTCTCATTTTGCTTATTCCTGGGCATACACTGAATTAATACCAGGTTGCCACAGACATGGTCAGTTTAGGACTGCTCTGACTTTAGAGGTGGGAACAAGAAGTCCAAAAAGGACAGAGAGTGGCTTGCTATGGCAAAGCCTGCGCAGAACTGCAGGGAGTCCCTCTGGAGTCTCAGGCCCAAGCCTGACCTTTGTGTGAAGATGAGCAGAATGTCAGTGTGGGAATGGTTATTCCAGGTGGGCTTCATTTCCATAGCCAGTCCCTGACTGCCCACTCACACAGGCAGTGACAGTGACCTTGAGAAAGGTGTACACTGATGTGCTGCCACAATGTGGGTTTTGTTTCAGACTTCTGGCATCTCAAATGCTCAGGTCCAGCCTGAAAGACAGTCTTCACCTGATTTTGGGTGACAAAATTTTAAAGTGACCTCCATGATAGAAATTTCCTGGAGATGAAGCAATCCTTATTTCAGCCTGTTTTCTGGAGCAGACTCCTTGAGCTCATTCAGCATCTCCCTCTTTGTGGGATTGTGCCATAGTTTAGGACTGAATCTCATTCTGCCATGTGGTGACAGGATCCTATTCTACAAATGTCAGCCATCTAAGTAAGGGCTGAGATCTGGCTTTCAAACTTCCCTAAGACATTTAGACTCAGGGTTCTGTTAAGATTCATTCCAGGGTGAGAAAGAAAAACCTGGATATTGCCTGAGTTGGATTTAGACACTAATTCTGACCTTTTGTGTTTTTACAAGCTACTCAATTAAGGTAGATCACTCCTGCCTCATTCCAAGATACTTGTGAACTATCTCCAGACTTTCATTCCCTCTTGATATGAAAATCTAATCATGTTCATTGCTCAAAATCAAGTCTGGTTGAAGACTAATGCAAAAAGGCTCAGCTTAAGCAAGCAGCCTGTTCAGGAAATGTAGATAAGAAACCCTGGCGGGTTGCTTTGAAAGTCAGTAGACTTGGATTTAGGAGGATTAGTGAGGGGCTCAGTCCTGCAAGGTGCTGAGCAGGAGTTGCAACACTGAGGGTCTGAATGTGTGTGGCAGATGCGTGAAAGTCAAAGGGACTGCTCAAACCCCTCAGAGTTAAGATAATGCCCATCCATTATTTTGGCTGGAATTCAGAGTTCTCAATAACTGCTAACAGGGAGAATCCCAGATCTCAGGGCTGTAAAGGCCCAGGAGTCCCAAGATCACAAACCCATCTTGCCAGCCTGGATTAGTTTGCTCATCTCAGCAGCTGGTTGGGTGAGCTGAGCCTGGGCAGCTGTGATGGAAGGAAGGAGCACAGAGCCTTCCATCCCCAGGTGAACCATCACTGTGCACCCAGCAGCCAGAGAGGGGCACAGCACGTGTCCAAATGAGCACTGATTGCATAATTTCTTAATGAGAATTAATATCTCTGATGTAGCACCGAGGCACCTCAGTTGCACACCAAGACCCCAGAGGAACTGGCATTTTACTGAGCTGGAGGAGAAAGGAGCTCTGGTGTCACAAAGTCTCTCAGAAGAGCACTAATTAAGAGGAAGATGCATGTGGCACCATCTGAAGTTCCCAGTGGGTTTTCAAGGGTCAGTCCCATAAAGGTGGACCAGTCCTTCATCTGGTTTTTGCTGCCCCTGGAAATGTTGGACAGGAGCCATTGCTTTTACCATTTCAATACAGTTCCATTCAGAAAGTGTTTTTATACCTCTCTGATATCTTTATAGAGAGAGCAGCATTTCCCTCAGGTCAGCATTACTTGTGCATTTATTACAGGATCCAGTTAATACAAATAAAGGCCAACAAATTCAGAACAAGAAATACCATAAAAGCCAACCAGATGACACAGACAGGACAAACTCATGCTCTAAAAAGGATTGGTTTAAAACAAGAAAGAGGACAGAAGTAGGTATTGAAAGAGTTGCCCATGGTCACAGGGTTAGGCAGTGACAGAGGGAAAGGAAGGAAAATCTAAAATTGACCTCTTGCAGACAGCTGTGGTTGTACCCATCCCATGTCTGTGATTTTCAAAGCCTGTACCTAAAGGAGCAACAGTTAACTGGGAAATTCAGGCTTTGTTGCCAGGGTGAAGGGAGCTAAGGAACCAAAACCACACCTACTGTGTGACTAGCTGTGGAAGAGCTCACCAGTTGTGGAATAGCTCCAATTTATTTGAAATATCAGGCATTGGCCAGAGGCAAGGTATTTCAGACCAGGGTACCCAGCTGTTCTAATGGCCCTGGCATATTTTAACTCTCTGTGCTCTCCTGTGAAACAATAATGCCATTTCTGCCATCGTTATGCATCACAGATCAATCTGGCTGCTCATGAACAGCTCTGACCTGAATCTGTCACTTTACAGCAACCTCCTGTAGGATTCCAGGTTTACAGCCATATAAGTGCTTTATTAGACAGGGAAGGCTGTAAGAAGCTGATTAAGAAACCTTTCCCTTTTTTTTTTCTTTAAAATACTTAACATATACTTTTCTGCCATCAGATCAGTACAAAATAAACCTGAAGCTTCACCCAAAATACATTATGCAAAGAAATCTGTCACTATAAAAAGCCTGAACCACGCAGGACTCCCTGTACCAACTCCTCTCTGCACTGCCTTGGCTGCATAAGAGGGAGTCCTGTTGTGGCAACTGTTAATTCTTTAAAAGCCTTGAGTCAAACCATCCTTGCTGTGATTCAGCTGCTGCAAGGCACATTTTTCTCCCTAGAAATGCAGATTTCTGGAGCAATAGTTTCATTCCAAGAAGGAAAGTTCTAAAGTTAAATGAAAAGCAGTGTTCTCAAAGTTTTGGGTAAAAAGGCAACCTTCCATTTTATTTCATCTCAGGGATCTCAGGACAGGCTTCTTGAAGGGAAAATCTGGTGAATGATTTAAGAGGCAAGGGCTTCTCTGCTGGGTTTTGATTACTTCACGCCAGATGAGACAGAACCAGCCAAATGCTAAACTGGAAATGAAGTGTTTCAATAATTTCCCATTACAAATGTCAACAAAAATGATATTTTGCTGAATTTGCATTTCTGTAAGAGAAAACTGTTCAGCTGGGGAAAAATGAATTGGTCAGCTCTGTCAGCAGAGAGTGAGTTGACAAGTGAAGTTCATCCCATCTGGGCTAATGGGGTGTGAAAACTTGGCCTTGCTGAGTACATGTAGACCTTTCTTAGTGCTCCTGAGAGGCTTGGGGGGAAGGAGTGATCCTTGATTGCTCTGTCTCCTGTCCACACAGCTGGAATGTGCAGCTCCAGACAGGCACAGGGGGTGAAAAACCCCACGGGGTTGCTTTCTGTATTTCCAATTCCTGTGACCGTGTTCACAGGGGTTCTTGGAATGAGGGAAGAGACGAGGATCTGACTCCATGTTTCAGAAGGTTGATTTATTATTTTATGATATATATTACATTAAAACTATACTAAAAGAATGAAAGAAAACGTTTCATCAGAAGGCCAGCTAAGAATAGAATAGGAAGGAATGATAACAAAGGCTCTGTGTCAGACTCTCTGTCCGAGCCAGCTGACTGTGATTAGCCATTAATTAGAAACAACCACATGAGCCCAATCCCAGATGCACCTGTTGCATTCCACAGCAGCAGATAACCGTTGGTTACATTTTGTTCCTGAGGCCTCTCAGCTTCTCAGGAGGAAAAATCCTAAGGAAAGGATTTTCCATAAAAGATGTCTGCGACAAACTCCCACCCTGATCATCAGCAGTCTGCAGAAGCTGCCCTCCATCACACATCTCCATGGCTAATGCTCCAGAGAGGGAATTAGCCATCAGGGTAATACATCACACCTCACCCAAACTGACTCTTGTCACTGCTCTAAAAATTGATTTTATGTGTGTATTTTTCACCTCAGTGGATGTAGCAGGGTTGTGTCCCAGCCCTGCTGGCACAGCACAGAGAACACATCCCAGGGACGGCTGGGTGTGGTGGGAAGGAAGGAGCACAGTCTGTTCTGACAGTGGGGAAAGAACTGTCCTGGATTGAGAGAACCAAACCTGGCAGACATATGGGCATCCAAAATAGACCTAGCAGCAAAATTTCCTGCAAACTCCAGCAGTGTGCAACATGGAAGGAACAAAGTGGCTGCTCCAAAAGGAGCTGGCTACTGTGTGGGATGTGATGGCTCTGGATATAGGACCTGGGAGCAGGATGGTGGCACATATGGCCAAGCAGAACAGTGTTTTTTGCAAAACAGAAGACAGCATTGTGAGGATCATCTACAATATTTTAAAGCCCCACTTGACGAGTTGGAGCCCAACTTAAAAGGTAGAGAAGGTATTTTGAGTGTCACATTAGAGCCATTGATGGTGGCAGGGTTTTGCAGTGTGTGCTCTGCAATCAGGGGACAAAAGCCCCAGATATTTCTGGTAATCAAAGCCCATCTTTTAAATCAGTTATTGAGTTTTTTGCTCTTGTCACAATCACTGCCCAGCACAAGCTGAATTACAGTGTTCTTTATTAACCAGCACTGCTTGCTTCACCTTAATTAGTGCAGACCACTGGAGTTAAGGTGAATGAGGTGAACATTAGATGCAATTTTATCACTGATGTTGAAAAGACAACCAAACCTCAACTCCTCTCTCTGTGAGTACCTGCCTTGCCTTTGTGAGATGATCAATAGCCCTTCCACGGGAGGGGGTGGGCAAAGCACCTTTCAGAACTGATAATTGTGCAGGATCCAAGTGTTTTCTAATAAAATCTTTCAAAACCTTCACAAAATTTCTACTGAAGGCCAGATTTCCTGGGAAACCTATAATTATTCAGAGCATAAGAGAGAAGAGATGAGAGTTATAGGCCTGTTTCACCTAAAGAGGCCAAATTCAAACAAGGGATCAGAAAGACCAGGACATGGATAATCAAAGGAGAGTGAAAGAAAAGAAATGATAATAATAAATAATAATAAAAGAACAAGGATCAATATCTTGAAGGAAAAAAAATAAAAGCATTTAATTTTACACAAACCATAATGTGTATACACATTCTGTGATTTCCCAGAGGTCTCCTAACTGATTCTATTTTCTTGTAAAACCCACATCTTTACACACCACATCCCCAGCTCCTGTCTTTGCAATACAAATGTACATCCAGACTGCAGGACACCCCAAGAGATTTATTCCCATGATGCTGCTCTTCCTCTTCTCTTTTTTTTCATGTTCCAAAGTCAAATATTTATCTTTTGACATCTTCTATGCTTTACTTTCACCCCTGAAAGAGAGAAAATTCCTTTTCCTTGCCCTCACTCTGGCAAAGCATGAAGGCAGAGGCACCATGGCTCTCAGTGAAGTGGCCAGCAGGATGCAGGAAGAAACCAAATTCACACAGCAGATGGGAAGATGGCTCCAAAAATGATTATTTTCCCCAAACTATGGCAACATGTCAGCATATTGACACATTCAAAAGCTTGGCATCCTGGCAGGAAAAATGCTAATTCAGGTTGAGGAAGATGCTGGGACATCTTCCCTTACCTTTGAAGAGATCTGTTTTCAATTCACAGCTTACACGTTATGGCACAGCGTGGTTTGTGCTGAATTACTTTGAAGGTCTGGCCCTTTCTAGAAGAGAAGAGAGCCAAAAAAAGTGTTTTATACACAGTATAGTTAGTGCATCCAGGCCTTTGTCTGCAGCTTTAGAGAGGGATGTCTGTGTGAGGCCTGTCCTAAGTTTATCCTGATCCAAAGCTCCTTTCCTGCACCTACATTTGCCTGCACTGTTGTCCAGACTGTGAAAATGAAGGTATTGATCCCATCTCCTGCTGACAAGGTGTGACATGGATAATTGGTGAAGCTGTATGGCAGAGTGTGCAAAAAGAAAATTAAAAATCCAGCGATGTCCCCCTCTCCCACCACTGGCAAACACACCCAGGCTCCTCAGGCAGCTCTGCCTGGGTCTTCTGCCTCTGATGGAGCCACAGCTCCTGCCCCACATGTGACACCCCTGTCTGTGATGTTCCAGCCACGGCTGTGCCCTCCTGGCCCCCCTGGTTTCTTTTCCAGCTTGCTGGCCTGGGGAAGCTCAGCTTGTCATCCTTCCACCTCCTGTGAAGGGGAGAGGAGACCAAAAAAAGAAAAAAAAAAAAAAAGAAAAGGATGAAAAGCAAATCAAAGAGGAGGAAAAATATCCATTTAGCAATGCCTGGAGATCTCAAATGTCCATACAAGCACCAGACTTTCTGAGGTGCCTCAGTGAGAGCAGGAAGGACTGGAGACGGGAGAAAAAGGCAAAGAAAAAAGTTCTTACACTGAAAACTCACTTTAAAGAAGCCAGGGAAGGTGGGTCTGAGCCAGGCTGCAGTGCCAGTTTGAGCTGTGCTTATCACTCTGTGTAGTTCAGGGAGCTTTCAGGTGATTGCTCTAAAAATACCTTATCTGCAAAGGTTAAAAATAATTTCTTCCTTTCTATTTATTGACCTCCCTCTTTACTTTTATGACCTCCCATTCCCAAACATCTTCCAAGGATTTAAAAATAACAATCTGTCTTTCCTCCTCCTCACCTAATTTGATTAATGTACACAGCTCTGTTTAATTGGGTGTGTGTGGAAAATGAAGACCTGAAAGAGGAGCATTGCATCACTGGTCTGCCCTCCCAGAGGAGTGAACAACACTCCCTGCACACTGTCCCTGGGCAATTCAGTGAATTCAGTGAGTTTTAGGTGATCCAAATATCTGAATCACCCTGCACACTGTCCCTGGGCAATTCAGTGAATTCAGTGAGTTTTAGGTGATCCAAGTATCTAAATAACCCTGCACACTGTCCCTGGGCAATTCAGTGAATTTTAGGTGATCCAAATATCTGAATAACCCTGCACACTGTCCCTGGGTAATTCAGTGAGTTTTAGGTGATCCAAATATCTGAATAACCCTCCACACTGTCCCTGGGCAATTCAGTGGATTCAGTGAGTTTTGGGTGATTCTAATATCTAAATAACCCTGCACACTGTCCCTGGGTAATTCAGTGGATTCAGTGAGTTTTGGGTGATTCTAATATCTGAATAACCCTGCACACTGTCCCTGGGTAATTCAGTGGATTCAGTGAGTTTTGGGTGATTCTAATATCTAAATAACCCTGCACACTGTCCCTGGGTAATTCAGTGGATTCAGTGAGTTTTGGGTGATTCTAATATCTGAATAACCCTGCACACTGTCCCTGGGCAATTCAGTGGATTCAGTGAGTTTTGGGTGATTCTAATATCTGAATAACCCTGCACACTGTCCCTGGGCAATTCAGTGGATTCAGTGAGTTTTGGGTGATTCTAATATCTGAATAACCCTGCACACTGTCCCTGGGCAATTCAGTGGATTCAGTGAGTTTTGGGTGATTCTAATATCTGAATAACCCTGCACACTGTCCCTGGGCAATTCAGTGGATTCAGTGAGTTTTTGGTGACCACCTGTGCTCTGAGCTGCTGCTTGGCTGAGGAAGAGGGTGCTGAGGGAAAGGGAGACACTCCAGATGGAGGGCAGAGGAGACAGAGCAGCAAACCACAATCACTGCCTTTGTACATGGATTTGTGGCTGTACTTTATCCCAGGGGCAGCTTTTCCTGGCTGTGCCTTCTCTTGCTCTCTGCACAGCCCAGTGTCTTCACAGAATGGGCCAGGCTGGAAGGGATCACAGTGGAGTCACCTGGCCCAACCTCCCTGCTCAATCAGGGTCGTCCCAGAGGTCCTCTCAGACCTTGTTTAATTGTTGTCTCTCACACTGTGAAGTGGCATTTGCTTCTTCGTGTTGATCTTCTGGCAGCAACAGGAAGAAATCTTCAGCTCCTTGGAGAGGGTGAATTTCACAATGCTGCCACTTCAGACTGAATCATTTCTTTAAGGCACCAGAGAGCCTCTTTAGACATGGAGTTACATAAGGGAGAAGGCTGTGCCTGTGGGAGCCCTCAGGTGCAGGCATGGAAGGAAGGGCTGTGCAGGATATCTGTCCTGGTTGCATTTGGAAGGACAATTCAGAGTTACACCGTTCAGCCTTTGCTAGAGATGGGGTATTATTTAGCAAGAAATAGTATCAAACACAGGGGGAAAAGAGTCCAGCAGAATGGATGCAGATGCACTTCATTTAATTTAGTACTTTGCTGCTCCTCACTCTGTGATTGGGGACACAGAGAGCAGCAGCCACTTCGTGCTGCAAGCACAGCTTTTTATAAGGACTTTGCAGTACCTTCTGCCCTATTAACACTTGCTGTATTCTACTCCCAGGCTTAATTATTCATCTTATACCCAAAAGTGCAGCAATGATTAAACTGAAGAGCAGTTAGGCATTTTCAAATTGAAGGAATGCTGCAGTGGTGGAGAGACGTGTGTTTCAAGGGTATGAGTTTGTCCCTCTCTCCGTGCCCAGATCTCCTCTCCACTGAGCTCTGCCTCTGTGCTCCTCCTCTGCTCAGCCTTTAAAGCACCTCTCTCTGTTCCCCTTTCTCCCCTCATCTCACAATTACGTCTTTTAGCTCTCTCATGCCATTACCTTTCCCCTCTGTTGATTTGCCTCTGCAGCTGAATTTCCTCTATTGCTCTCTCTGCAGGCTTGGATCAAAGCCCATTGAAAACAACTGAAATTTTCCTACTGACTGTTGAGAGATATTGTTGAAAGAAGAAAACATTAAGAATAACAAAACTGATCTGCAGTCTTCTGTCTGTGAATTAGGGATGGGTCAAGTGACTTTCTGTTTCCAACAGCCTTTAATTTCTCTGACTCCATAAAACTTGAGCAAACCGTTTCAGCACCATTTTTGAAGGGCAAAGATGTGCAGATTCCAGGAGAAAGCACAAAACAGTCTTTTGAAGTGCTATTAACTGAGAAGGAAGCCACCTCACCTCGCCCTAATTGTGCAAACAACTTGAGACAAATGCTGGTGACACTAAGGATGGCTAACTTCTGCCACCACAAAGTCAGGCTTTCAGTTTAACCAGTCATTTAAGCCAGAAAGAGACTGTTACCTTTGGAGAGTGACTCATCCCACCCACTTCAGACACTGTACATTACAAGAGGTGACTCATGCTCTGGAGATTCCTCCTGTTCTCCTCACAGCCTGTACAAGAGGGCTGGATCGCTTGCTTAGACATTTCAACTTTTACAGGACTAAAACTGGGTAAAATTAATCCTGCTTTGGCTGAAGAAACCCAAATCTTTCTGTGCTTCACAATAAGCGCTGGGATGGACAGCAGAGCACTGCTGCTCTGTGACCCTGCACGTGGAGCTGCAGGAGGGACCTCTTGTCTTGTCCTAACCAGGTCTGAAGGACTTGATGCCCAACAGGCAGGTTGAAGCTAAGTCCTGCAGGGAGACAGCAGGAATTTCTGTGCTTCCTCCTACAAAGCAGTAAATGGATGCTCAAGTGTCCAGCCTCATTTTGAAAACCTCTTTCTCCTCTTTTGCTGCCCCACTGGGACACTGTGCCCCTTGGTGCCTTCCTTTCATTGAGCTTCTCATCCTTTGTCACCTCATTCTATGTTGATGGCTCTAACAGGTTTGGCTTAGTGTCCCTGACTAAACCAGGACATCCCAAGATCCTGGGGCAGGTGGGAACAGGGTGCAAGACCTGGTTTTGTTTTCCAATGTCCCTCCAGCTGGGCTGTGCTCACACTCCAGGTCTCTGAGTGGAAGGACCCAGTCCAGCACTTCACATAAATACTGGAGCACAGCCAGTCCTCTGGCGAAACAGCATGAGAGCAGTGCCCAGCCTTTTCATTTCCAGAAAACCACATGATGGGAACAAAGTTAGGACTTGCCCCTGCTCTCTCTTCCTCATAGCTTCTCCCGAGCATTTTTGTTGAGGGCTGCATCAGTAAATTCCTTTGTAGAACTGACCTGAAGACAAATGCACACAAGCTTTTCTTGCCTTCCCGCTGCTATCTTGGAGGCAAGGCTCCAGTTTTTAACCATATGACACAGCAAGATAAGCCTTAGAATAAAAAGCAAACAATGCAAGGCCAGCCCTGGGCGCCCAAGCCGCGATCTCTGTTTGCTCAGCATTTTCCCAGGAGGTTGTGGAAGACACCTGTGAGTGAGGCTGAATGCAGAGAGTCAACTTTGCTGAAGCAAAGAGCACAGCATTCTGGGTTATTAAACCATTTGTCTTCCAGCCCTGGGGAAAAGGAGTTTGCCACAGGAAGTCACAAATGGGCTGAGTTTGTGTATCCCAAGGCTGTTTCTCCCCATTCTGCTGCATCCCCCAGTGTGGCTCTGTTGTGGCATGAGCACCAACTTCTGCTGAGAAGGGAGCAGGGACTGATAAAGGCAAAAGAAGGATGTGCCTGACAGCTTTTGAAACTGTGTCTGGCTTTTGTCTGTCTCATCTCCAGATCTCCCCTCAACAGCGTTTTTCGGTTGTTCATGATAAGTTGAGGTGTTTTTTTTTTTCAACACAGACTTATAAGAAGAGTTAATACTGTCAAAAATTTCACTTTTGGAGTAAACTATATTCTCCATGGCATGATAATACAATATGCTGTTAAATTCTTTCACTCAAGAGGGAATAAAGGATATTTGAGCATAAATGCATTATCCACAATCCACAATAGCACAGCCTATACCCCTGTGGATAATGCTATTAGTGCTACATTTCAAATTAAAAAGCATATGCTCTTCTTTCAAAAACAAGGGAGTGCTGCCCACTGCCTTCACTTGACTAAGAACAAAAGCTTTTAAAGTGATAAAACGGCATTCATTTGATAAAAACAACCATCTGTATCTGATTTAGATAAGTGCTCATATTTAAAGACAAATTTCTGTTTTGGGAAAATTAAATACAAGTGGGAAGGTTGACTTAATATGACCACAAATTGGTCTGCTGTCCCCAGCAGCACTAATCCAAATCCTGACAATAAACTCTGACCTTGAACAGCAAGTCTTGTGCAAGGGCTCTTTAAATCATTTTCTTAAAACCCTTCAAATAAACATGTTCCCAAACTCACCCTCTGCCTTCCCAACTTATTAGTCTGTATTAGTTAAAGTGGGCTGCTTATTAAGGCTTTTTTTATATCTTCAGAATAATTTGGAAAGACACCAAGCTCTTAATGTACCAGATTCTCATAATGCAATGTGATATTAACAAACATCAAACTCCATCAATGATCTGTGCAGCAGGCACCCTTAAAGCATGTAATTAAGATAACAGGAGATAACATCAGCCACGGGAAAAAAGAGAGCGGAGGAGGGAACACAAATGGGGTTTTTCTGAGGAGGCTGCATTGAGCCCGACCCTTTGAGATCAGGACACAGCAGCAACATGGGAACACTGCAAATGGTGTGGTGACAGTGCACCAAGCTGAGCTGGGCACTGTGAGCATCCTCAGAACCACAGCAAGGAGCCCAGCCAGGGCAGAAAATGAATATTCACATTCACACGTGTCCTCTTGGAAATGGTTGTGCAGGCTCTTGAGGAAAAGACCTCAACTGTTGTAACCTTTCCTTGATTTTTACATTGGTGATGAGTATAACAAAGACAACAGGAGCCACCTGTTAGTGCTTTTATCAGCAGGCCTTACAGGCTGTGCAAAGAGGGTCAGTATCTTGAATTCCACACAAATTCTCTCCACTGCTTTATTTCCTCTGCCACTCTGCTGGCCACTCTCAAAGGTGGATGTGTCCAAGGAAGGGGTTGAGCTGCAGGGCAGGGCAGTGCTGGCAAAACACAGTGAAACCAAATTCAACGCTATTATCACTTTGTGCTGCCAAGAATCACCCAGAATCCCCCAGCTACTGGGCTATTTCTGCTTGCTCTGGAAGGAGAGAAGTGGGAACAGTACTTTCTTTCCAAAATGTTCCCCTGGGCTTGGAGAAATGTTTGTGGCTGTGCACACCTCCTAATCTCTTTTCTCTGGTAAATGGCTGGATATTTTTGTGCTGGAAAGTGTGGATGTATGTGCTGTTCCTTTCCCTAACATAACATCCATACACAACTGAACATTTATATTTAGCTGTTAAATTAAAAAAAAAAAAAATAAATCCCAGCATATCATGATAACAAGTTTATTTCCAACCAGAAGCTTCCATCCATTTGAGCAAAACTCACTGCATGTCAAGGCTGTAGGAGACAAGGCCAAATACATATTTTAAACAACATCAGAGAAGACGGTTTACACAGCATATTTCAGATGCACAAGTCCAGGCTAATAAACCCCCTTTCCCTACACAGAACCCCCAGTGTCAGGCAGGAAAGCAAACCAATTTGTCACTGCTGCTGCCTGGTGCCAGGATAAAAGTGTGTGCTATTCCCATCCCTTTGCCAGAGGTCACTGGATGCAGTGCCTTGAAGCCTGCCTGACGGAAAACAAGTGAGTGCAAATGTTCCAAATGGAACAGAAGGAGCTCTGTCGTGACTGGGGGAAAGGCAGGGGGATGAGATCTTTGGGGGGAGCAGGAGGAAAAGAGCTGTGCATGGTTCATGTGGCACAGGAGTGCTGTAATCCTGCTTCCAAGGACAAATGGATAATATGTGTGCAGCTGGGGCGATGGTGAGATAGTGAGGAGCTCTGAATGCACTGATACAGCAATTAAGGGAACTCCTGTGCTTGGGCAGCTGCTGAGGTTTCTTAAAAGTGCAGTTTTAGACAGCACTTCCAAGGCTTTCCTCAGCAGCAGCACAGAAACTGTGCTCCTGTGTGTGCTGGCAGGAGCAGGACATCTGCCCAGGGACACCATTCCCTCTCCAGGGATACAGTCAGGGACCACAGAGCCCTGACCTGACACGTTCCCCATTCTAACCTGCCCCTTCAGAGGGTTTGATTGGATAATAAGAATAAATTCTTCCCTGTGAGGGTGGTCCCAGAACAGATTTCCCAGAGAAGCTGTGGCTGCCCCATCCCTAGAAGTGTCCAAGACCAGGTTGGACAGGGCTTGGAGCAACCTGGGCTAGTGGGATGTGTCCCTGCCTATTGTAAGGGCTGGGAATGAAGTGATCTCCAAGGTTTCTTCCAACCCAAACCATTGTGTGATTCTGGGATTCACAGGGGAAGGTGGAGGGACACCTCAATGCTGATCCCATGTCAGATACAGAGGTGCTTTTCAGTGTTATGGGCAGCAAAACAAACCATGAATGTTTCTGTTGCCTGTAGGATAAATTAATCCACAAAAATGTGCAACTGGGCTTGTTTTCCCATGCAGCTTGGACAAATTTGTTTTATGCTCTTATTGAACTAGATCCTTCTTTTTATATCCCAAAATGCCCAGGAATGAGTCCAGCAGTGCCTGTTTTAACCAGCAGTGCATGCCCAGCAGATCTCTGACAGTCTGCAGAGGAGCAGCAGCACAACAGATGCCATTTTGGCTGACCACAGAAACTGGGAACAGAGCCCCACGAAGCTGGAAGTCCTACAAAGCTTAACAGCAGGTTCTACAAAGGCAGTGCTGTTCTCTGACCAGAAATGGATGGGCACACATGGGCACAGCTGTGGGCTGGTGAGCTGTGGGCTGGGAGAGCTTTTTTTTTATCCAAGCTGATGCATCTCCACTGAGTCACTGTCCATGCTCAGCATCATCCCCAGGGAAGTGACACTGAACCTGGGCACTGCCTTGATTGACTTTTAGCCACAGGTTTGTCATGCTAATTTTGCTTTGTAAATTCTTTCTAATTTACTTGACGTATTTTGCCTTTCTGTGAGTTATCCTCTTTCAAGGGAGCAATTATTTGCGTTTATTTGCCCAACATTTTCTCGTGGAATTATTTTTTTCTGTGCCATAACTTGGTTGAATTGTAAGGTTCTGTGGTTGCCTTTTTTGTTCTGTTTGTAGTCCATCCAGCACTGTGACTGGGGGCACACTGTCCCTCTGGGAGATATATCTATATATATATATATATATATATAGACACAGATATATAAAATAGGCATTACATTGTCAGTACTCTGCATCCCACCTTCATGTTGTGCTGGTTGGTTCTGACACAACCCCGAGTTCCCATGCTGAGTATCAGCCACCTGATTTCATACACATTTCTCCATCAAAGCAGGTTGTTAGGGCTAAAGCTGAGAAACAAAGTTCCTTCTAATTCCCCAGCAGTCATTTCCAAGCACAGGAAAAGGAGGTTCAGCCAGTGAGCAAACAATAGCTGCATTAATTAGGCTGCTATATCTGGAAAGTATTTTGATATATTTTCTCATTGTTATTTTGCTCCCTTTTGTGGAATGCCTGCGCCTCATGACCCCACCTGACACTCTCACCATCATCCTTGCTCTTTCAAGGTATCTTTTATTGCCAAACAAAGAGAGAAATATCTATTTGAATGTGGCACCAGATAGGCCATTGCTAACATCTCTACAATAGAAAAAGGCCCTGCAGAATAAAGCCATTGTTGGTATTATCAGGAAGCCAGGTGGGGGCTGCGAGGACTGAGGTGTTGTCACACGTGTCAAGGATTAAAGGTTCCCAGCCTTGGCTTTGGCCACACTAGGGCAATTCTCAGCTGGTGTAAACTAAAGTACCTTCCATGAAACAGAAAAATACTGAACTGTGTCTGTTGTACCCCACGATTTCGTTGGAATTTCAGGGAACATGTGATGGAAAGGGCCTCAAAGGTCACAGCATCCAGTCCCCGCTATCTTGGGCAACTGTTCCACGCAAGCCCACTCGAAAGCTGATCAAGCTTCATCATAAAACCCATCAGGCTGCTGCCTGCCACCCACTCCTCTTGCTGAAGGCTGTCCCAGAGCTTCCCTCCTCTGCTAGCTGCAAACCCTCCAGCTTTCAAACAGAATTTATTACACGGAATCCATCCCGGCTCGCTTTCTGAATGCTCAATTTTAATCCAGCTGGGGGAGGAAGCAGAGGATGGTGGGGCTTCTTTGCATTCCTTTTGTTGCACAAATCTGGGAGAACATTCCCCTGGTGTGGGGAGCCCACTGCATGGATGAAAGGCGGGGCTCAGCTTTCAGTTCCTGCATTTCCTCCTCTATTTGCAGGTAACTCACTGCACTGTTGAGCTCTCTGCTACTTCATTGCAGCCTTTCCTTCACAAATCACTCATTTCTTTTGTAGGCAGAGCTATTTCCTCACAGCAAGATTTATCTCAGGACAATTAGCTGCAAGGAGACAATATCTATGCCAGTTTGTCCAAAATCCCAGATTCACCACAGGCAGTTCACTCACCAGGGGGGCACAGGATCACCAGGCCAAACTTGAACATGGTTAAATGCTCTGAGCTCCACATGAGGAAAAGGTGGGTTCCTTCTGCCTCATGGCCCCTGAGTGTGTTATGACCCTTTAACATGCAGAATAAATCACACTTTATTCATTCAGATTAATTTAACTGTGATGTTTCATATTGGGTGCACCATAATTTTGACCAGCTGCGAACATGGGACAACTTGAACACCATCAGGACCATAAAAGTCCTCTCAGTCTTAGAAGCCTGATCCACCAGGACAGCCTGAGCTCAGCACCTCCTGAGAACACTGTGCTTATGTTTAATCAAGAAGACTTAAAAGCTTGGACACACATTGCTTTTCTCTCTGCATAGAAATAAACCATTTTTGACCAGCATTTTCACCTTGCTGAGTGTTGAAACTATCAAAGAAAATGTGCTTTATAGATGTAAAAAAATCAGCTCATCAAGAAAGATTTCTCCAGAGGGATGTGATCCAAGGGGGAAATTCACTGCTGGACTTCCATTTGTCTGCAGAAATTATACCTTTGTTTTTGCTAGGTTTTTTAGGACTAAAATGACAGTGATTAAGAGATTCATTTAGTAAGCTTATGCTTCTTCCTTTCAGGCACACTCTCCCTGGAGGAGTTAAATTGGAAATCCAAGGAGGCTTCTGAGGGTGGGGAGCTCAGAGGAGGTGTGGAGAAGATATTTCAGCAGTTCCTGAGGTGGCAGGTAGTGATTTCAAGCGAGGAAGCAGGAGAAGGTTGGAGTCTCTGATCAACCCTGGCTGGTTTCCAGCTCTTGGGGCCCAGGAATGGATGTGACCACAGACCCAGCTCTGCTAAAATAAGAAATTCCTCCCTGTGAGGGTGGGCAGGCCCTGGCACAGCGTGCCCAGAGAAGCTGGGGCTGCCCCTGGATCCCTGGCAGTGCCCAAGGCTGGGTTGGATGGGGCTGGGAGCAGCCTGGGACAAACTCTTTTTCAATATTTTTTCTCATTTCTTTGTCTTAGACTAATTCTTCATTTACTTACTTCTTTCTGCCTTCTTTCTTTTCTCCTTCCCATAAACATTTCTTCTTCCAACTCTATCTCCCGCAGCACAATTTTATATTAACACCATCTTATCCTCCTATTCTGCTGCCTCACCTTTTTCTGTCATGGTCTGACATGACAAAACCCATTCTCCATCTTTCACTCTTTATTCTTAAGCCAGTTGCAGTTCTTACTCCTCCTGCTTTACCTCTCACAGCTTTTGTCTGCCTGGCTTCAAGGCTGTCCCATCCCTGGGCTCCAGGGACAGGGGAGGCAGCAGCTGACACCAGGAGTTTGAGCCTGGACTCAGGTGATGCTGCCTTGGGAGCCCTGCAAAGTGAGGCCACTTAACCAGGACAGAAGAGCACACCTGCCCCTAACAGGCTTTGAAAATTGACTGCAGATGCGTGAAATGGGTCAAGAAAAACAAGAAATGAAACTGATGCCAGAGGTTGCCTTTATTTGACAATAAATTGCTTCCATGGCTCTTGGCCTGCAGCAGAGAGAAATGAGTAGACAGAACACGGGACAAGAGCCAACAGGGCCTTCCAGGTGACCCTGCCCAAGGTGTCCATCATTAAGCCAGTCAAAGATGTAATAATATATTTGTATTTAATTATTTCATTACTGCATGGCAGTATTTCAGCTTATAAAATAATATCAGAGCAGGGGGTGTACATAATAACTCACAACAAAAAGCAACACTGCTGGAAGATTTCCCCTTATAGGTTTATTTTGTCAAGTATTGTTCCACATTTACATTTTTCCCTCTCAAACTAAGAAATAGATCCTCCCTCTGCATTGTGAGCAGCACCTTTTGAAGACAAGAAAAAAAGAGTGGGAATAAAATAGCAAAACATGAAATAAGCCCTGTTAGCCCATGCCTCTGCTGCCATGTAGGAGGGGGTTTCAAAGGGAAGCATTTATGATTTAGATTTCTGGGCAGCAATGAAGTGCAGCCCCACCACTGGTTCCTTCCTGCTGGAGATGCTGAGGCTGTTCCTGATGCTGATGCTGACAAGATTTGGGAATAAGCCCGAGAAGAGCAACCCAAACCCTTCAGCTACTGAGTCACAGGAATTCTGCAAGTCACTCCATGACTCAGATCAGGGCTGTCTCAGCCTGGCTCTCCTCCACATCCCTCCACATCCCTGGAGGTGCCAAATCCTGCTTCACTGAGGAGACTGCCTCAAGCTGCCACTGTCACTGCCAAGAAGGACCTGTAGCTGTGGCAGACAGCTGGATGTTGTTGATGCTTTTCCTACAGTGTAGGAGTGTCAGGGGTAGGACAGTGGGGATGGACAGAGATGAGAGATCTCTGGAGCCAGGGCTGGAACTTGGGGTTTATTGCAAAGGGCCTGGGGGCAGGGCCCTGCTGGGAGCTGCCAGGCACAGCTCAGAGCAGGACTGAGAGAAGAGAGGGGGAGAGAGGATGAGAGGGTGAGAGAGTAAAAGGGTGAGAGAGCGAGGTTCCCATTACAAGACAATAAATTTTCTTCTGTGTTGAATATTCTGATTCTCACTAACCAATCCAGTACAAGATACAAATCCTACAGCATTTCCATACAGCCTATAAGAATCATTACATTACCATCCTGTGTTACATTTTAAACCCTACAAACTCCTCTTTGGGCCCCTTCTGTCAAGCTGGCAGGGTCTGCTCTGACCCTTGGGCCTGTCTGCAAGCAGAGGGTGTTGTTCCATCACAAGGGGATCACCTTCAGCTGGCCACACCATTGTTTTCCAGTTGTTCAGTAACTGAGGGATCTCAAAGCTTGCTTTCATTTCAATCTCGCTTATAGTTTCCATATTCTCAAAATCTTTTACCAGACAATGATATTTATAAGGCTTTCCTGTTTCATCTTCCCCAGCACTACAGCACACTGCAGAGGGGCACAGCAGGGCCTGGGGGGACACCTGGAGCAGCCCCAGGGCCCCCAGGATGGGTTTTTTCAGGAGAAAAGGGATGTGACCTGGGCACTGTACCCTTGCAGGTGGCATGGCACTGGGATTTTGCTCTGCTGCAGCCTCCTGCAGCTGCAGATGGCACTTGCTGTGTCACTGCCCTGCTAGGCCTTGATCTGAAGGAGTTTCTGTTTCTTCCAAGCTTGATTGTGCACTTCAGTGGGGGAATTAGGGCAAGCTTTAATTTTGCCATAGCTCAGTGGTCCTTTATCTTCTCAGATGGTGTCACAGTGAATTTCCACCTCCCAGCTTTGTCACTGCCAAGGACCACTGGCCTTACTCTACTCCGTGAAAAGCACTCTGTCAGCACAGCAAGGTGAGCCCAGTTTAATTTGGATGAGAAGTTAATTGCAATAAGATCCCTATCACCACAAGCAACCCCCTACAGCTCAGAGATATTTGAGTGAGAGAGGTACCGAACAAGGGCAAAATATAATAACAGGGGCCTGGCTGGATGCTCTCCACCAGCTCACCCAAAAATTGTTTATTAAAGGTGAATCCCTGAGGGTGTTTGGAATCCACCTCTGACTCCCAGAGAAAATAACATTGAAAGCTTTGATGAGAGCGCCCTGAGCTTCCAAATTTCTGAATCTGTGTGAGTTTTTGAACTCCTGAGGAGTTAATATATCCAGGTGAGAGAGGGGACAACTTAGCTATGTACATCAACCATCCACACCAGCACAGCTGGAGCTTCAGGAGATGATGAGGATCACAGGGATCATAGTGGATCACAAGGCACCCCTTGCACCGTCCTTGGGCTCCTTCAAGCCCTTCTGCAGCTCCACTTCCAAGGTGGAAACAGCAGCAGCAGAGGTGGGTGTGCCCTGGGATGGATGTGCCTCCACCATCTCCTCCTGCCTTTGGGGGAGCAGGGCTGCTGCCTCTCACCCTGCCCTTGTGCAGCACAGTGCCCAGCACTCAGTGTTTTGGAAAATGGTTGATTAATGCCAGGCAGGGATTTGGCCCACACCATCAGTGCCAAGATTAAAGACACATCATTGGAA
Organism: Molothrus aeneus; assembly: GCF_037042795.1. Lineage (NCBI taxonomy): Eukaryota > Metazoa > Chordata > Aves > Passeriformes > Icteridae > Molothrus > Molothrus aeneus. The sequence continues at coordinate 4,561,734 of NC_089664.1, read as the reverse complement.
ACTGGGCACCATTGAAAGTGGCTTTGTCCACAAAAGGACCCTCCTGTGGCTGCTTCATTCTCAATCAGTAAATCATCCTAATCCAAGTCTCTTTTAATGCAGGATATCAGCATTTCCATGTTTCCTGGACTTTTGCAGTCCTATTTCTGCTCTCTTTGCTTGAACTCCTGGTTGGCAGGACCTCTCCTAACTCGTGAAGGTGTGTGCTGTCACAAGGTTTGTCATTTTTCCTTGTGCACCTTTGCTCTTATACAATGAGATCCAGGCTGTATTTGAAGTCTTCACCAAACTTTATATAAATATCAAAAAACCCAGGGAGTTATATCTGAAATAATCTGTGTAAACATCTTCTGAAAATGTGCTCTCCAGTTACAAATATAGCACAGCCTAACAAATATGATCTCCCTTGGGTTTGAGGAAGTGACAAAAGTTCTGTGTCTTAAATTTCAGAAGCTTTTTCCATTCTGACTCAAGTAATTTCAAAAGTGTAAAGGGTAAAAATCTTCACCTACGGACAATGGATGAAGGTTTGGAGCACAGGGATCAGAAATTAACAGGCTGAAGAACACAAGGGTCCTGAAAACATCCAAGCTGAAGAGATGCTTTCCCCCCTCTCCATTATTTTGTCATCCTTTATGGTCTGAGATGAAAAGAAATTGCAGAATTGTTTCACGGTTTAATTTAAAATTGAGAAGTTACATAACTAGAGCCATAATGAGAGCAGTGCCTGGACACACAAGGACAGGAACCTCCTGGGTCTGACATGCTGAGAACACGAGCAGGCCAGCTCATGCAGAAGCAGGACAGAGGGAGGGACCTCAGCAGCTGTTCCCCACACAAACCTTGTGTGGTTAACAGGTGCTGGAAATGAAGCAAAGCCAACATGACAGTCACAGCTGCATTGGCTTCCTTGCTGAGCTGTCTTCTGACCAAGAGCACACATCAGCATCCATCCCTCCCCTTGCTGGGGCATCACTGAAAGCCCCTCAGCAGCCCAGCTCAAGCCTGGCCTCTTTTTGCTTTCCAGCCTCTTGCAAAACTCCCAGCTCTGCCTATTTGGGGTGACCTTTGCTGAGCCACGCTGGCAGCAGCAGCCAACAGCTTCTGCTGATCCTGGGACATGGATTCTCCTTCCCAATCCTGTTCTTGTTCTCTGCTGCTGCACAGCTCCCTCAATGTCAAGCAGGAAATAATGGATCAGGTGGAAATGCAGGGAAATGAACTCACAGGTTATTATGATGGAAATAGTTTAATTTCATTCAACTTTATCATTGAGCCCCTTTCAGAATCTGTGGTGTCCAGGGCTCCTCCTCACAGATTGCTGGTAACTCTGCACATCCCTTGGCTCTGGGTGGTGCAGGGAGCTTCTCACTCATCTCTTAGTTGCCTGGTTACCAGGTTAAGGCTGGTGCCAAATGCTGGGTGACAGTTTGCTTAACACTGCTTCCTCCATGACCTGGGATCCAGCCCTCTCCCTTCCCAGCCTCCTGTGGTGTCAAGGCTTCAGATGCTCTTCTTCACACTCTCTTTTTGGTGACTTAACTCCTGCATCCTCTGTTCAGTCTGGTCTGTCCTGTAATCTCCAGTGTCCTGAAACTGAATTATCTCCTCCCAGACCAATGTCCCCAGGATCTCACAAAAATTTCTGATTTAATGCCTCCATTCTCAAGTAGGCTGTTGCAGGAAAGATCAATATTTTTTCTCTCTTCCTGTATTAGAAAGGAGATAAATCCATATATCATTGATCCCTTACCTTATAAACCCCCAGCCTTGAGATGTCTATCTTGGCACGGTCACTTGTGACCTCACAAAACAGGATAAACCTCACTGTTGCAACTGTGTGATAAAGGAATAATGTCAATAACAATGCACAGAACCACCAGCATCTCCTCCCATCACTCATATGCAGATGATGCCCTTTAAAACAAGGCCACCTCTCCTTCCTTTATTTATGGATTTGGGTACAACGTGGATCTCACATGTTTCTGTAACACAAATAGGATATGGAGGAGTGACAGGACAAGGAGGGATGCCATTAAACTGACAGGGACGAAGTTTAAATTCAATATTAGAAAGAAATTCTTCCCTGTGAGGGTGCTGAGGCCCTGGCACAGGGTGCCCAGAGAAGCTGTGGCTGCCCCTGGCTCCCTGGCAGTGTCCAAGGCCAGGCTGGATGGACTTGGAGCAGCCTGGGATAGTGGAAAGTGTCCCTGCCCAAGATCCCTTTCAACCAAAATTGTGCCAGCATTCTATGAAATACAAGATGTCTTCTAACCCAGATTTCCTTTATCTCTAAAATTTGAAAGGGTTTTCATATTCCTTAATTTCTTTCTGTGTTTTTGGCTTTTGTAACACCATTGGAGATGCTGAGTGAATGCACCTGCTTTTCCAACTCCAGAACTCCTCAGAGAAGACAACTGCAACCATTGAATTCTCCCCTCTCCTGGCCCAGTGAAATCCTGACTCCAACACTTCAGAGAATCTTCCTCCTCTAAAATGGGACATCCATCACCTCAGAGCCAAAACCACTCTACAAATGAGTGGGCTGTTGCAGACAGGTGTCTCAGGCGCTGTGAAAGAGGAATTTGTCCAGCTGCAAGCAGAGTGACCAAAACACATTCTATTCTTCCCCTGCTGAAGCCCAGAGCTTTTGGATGAATCTGAGCTTAACTATTTATAATTGACCTTTGCACAAAAGAACATGAAATTTTTATAGCCTAAATCCTCATTTATTAACTTTACTGGAGTGTAAAATATTGCTGTTTGCTATAAATTTGTACCAGGACAAACAATATATATGCTAATTAGTGGCTGTGCAGCCTTTTGGGGGCGTCTGTGCTCACCGGTCCTTTCCACCAGGCAACAGAGAAGAATGGAGCAGACAAACCCCAATTGAGAGGTTTGATGCTGTCTGTTCAAACAGTGGAGTCTGAAGAGGTGAATTAATGGTGTTCATTATAATGAGTCCATTTCCTTTTCATTTCCTTTATAAATTAGCCCAGGTGCCACGCTGCGTCCCTGAGAGAGCCCATCAGAGGCAACCTGCTGAGCTGCACCTGCAAGCCCATCACTCTGGAGCTCTTCCATCACTCCTTACTCAGCTTTCGCCTTCCTTTGCCTTCCTTCAGCCCACCCATTCATCTTCTTCATTCTGTCTCCTCCACTTTCACTTTGCCCTTTCAGACTTTTCCCTATTTTCATTTTTACATTACTCTATTTTTTGCCCGTCCCTCTTTTCATATTTCCCCTTTTTTCCTGACTTTCCTTTATATTGTCTCCTGCTTCGTTTTCCTCACATTATCCTCAACATTATTTTCCTCACATTTTCCTAAACATTATCCTACTACTGCTTTGAGGATCTCATTGTTATTTTATAAACTTTGGATCATCCAAGGGCAAATATATCCATAATTCTCATCAATACTCAACATGAAGTAGAACCACAGAGGGAGGGAAATAGAGTGAGATGTGTTCAGTTTCCCATGGCTGAAGCAGCTATTTCATGGTTAGTTGGCTCTTTGTGCCAAAAAAAAAAGGTGGTGGGGATAATAAAAGGACCCTGTTGGAAACATCTCAGATTTTCCAGGATCAGCAGTCTCGGGTTTCTGTGGTTGAGATGACCCCCAAGGTATTAGAAAGTCTCTTTTTTCCCAGCCCCGTGACTGAAGAAGAAATGGAGATTCGTTGGTTCTGCTTTTCAAGGTTGTTTATTTTTCCTTATCTATCACATTCTTTCTCTGACCTGCTGAGATCTGTCCAGCAGGTCAGGTTGTGGCACGGTCCCTGCCCTTGGGGTGGTGTTAACTTTTTATACTGTGCTTTATTTACAATAATTTTCCAATACCTGTCACCTATGTTAGACCGTCTGGCTCCACTCTAAACCAATCCAAAAGTGCCACCATCACACCAGAAGATGGAGGACAAGAAGAAGGGGAAGAAGGACAGGACACGCCCAAATTCCTCCATCTTGCCTCTTCTAAAAGGCAAAGATGCCCAAATTTCTCCATCTTGCCCATTCTCAAAACCCCAAAATTCTACTTTTTCACCCTGTGGCAAATTCACTATCATTCTACTCAAACTCTTGTGGCTTGTAACTCTTCACACACAGTTGGTAATTGTTTCCATGGGCTAAAATTGAAGGCACAGGTGGTTTTGACTCCGTGCCAGGGTCTCTGAGGCCCCTGCCAGGGTCTTGGATCACCCAGGGCAGCCAGAGGAACGTCCTGGGTCCTGACACTGCAGTTGCATCTGATTTTCTGTTTCCATGTTTGCCACAGGAATATCAGCAAATGCAGGCTGGAAAAAGGACTGGCAACCTGCTAGGAATGAACATGGATGCTCACAACAGTGGCCCGGGGATGGGGAAATGGGAGACAAAAGCCTTTTTGGGGCTGAGTGGTCACAGGATTCTGACATGGATCTGAAATGATGCTCCTCAAAGTCCATCCTTCCGCTTCTCCTGTCTCCCTGCACCTCTCCAGTTCATTGTCTGAAGGATGCAAGTGGACACCCAAAGGAGGAGCATCCAAAATTGTAAGAAAGCTCAGTCATCTGTGGGAACAGCACAAATCAGAAGGGCTGTGACCAAGGAAGATCTGGATGTAATAAACCCAATAAAAATGTGTGCATATTTCCCCTGGAGACGGATTCTGGATGCTGGTTTTCATGGAATTTAGACCGTGCAAGGAATCTAATTGAGTTCATTGAATTGTGGGAAATTGATAAGGATTTTCCATCAAAATATTTGCAAAGTGGTAGTTGGTTTCTATCAAAATAATAAGAAAAAAAATATCAGCTTAAAAATACCAGCGTCACAGAAATTGCTTCAACATTTCCTTTGAAGTAGGCAGGTACAAGCCCTTCTCTGAAGACCGTGGGAGAGAATAATGTGTCCCAAAATATCATTATCATGAGACAAAATGACATACCTGGAGGATTTTAACTTAAAATATTTTTTTTTTATTTTCAAACTATCCTTTTTTTTTGTCTTTTACTTGCAGCAAAATTGCATTTTTGCTCGACTTTTTCTGCTATCAGTCTTATGGATACATTGAAATATCTTAGTGGGGCAAAATTTGGCACGTGAATCAGGTCTGTGGTCTGGTATAAATGTTAAATAAAAATATTTCCCTAGACCCACAAGCTTTCTGCTTCCTAGGGAGTAATATAAGCCCAGCTGTGAAGCTGTCCTTGGGTATTTGTAAAGGTAAGTAAACAACAAAATACTTCATTAACAAAAGGTTTGTGTAGAAAAAAAAAATAAAATCAGTTCATCAATCTCTTTGAGTTTATACATATTGAAGTAAAAATCTTCCTCTAATGATTTTTTTCTTATTTTCCCCCATTAATTTTAACAAACTTTAGATGAACACAACAATGTACCAGAAGCTTCAGGGTTCATAATTCTAGCAGAAAGGCTGCTGAAAACACATTTTTGCTTCCTTCTCATTTAAAGACAGGCTTCCACCCAAAGCAGAAGATTGATTTTAAGGAGAAAATTATTTCAACGAGTAGGATATGGGGTATGGGGTTGAAATCTGTGCAGTTATTATTGATATTTGTAAGTGCAGGTGTCCCCTCCATAGCTCAGTTCACCCACAGAAGAAGGAGGACGTGACAAACCTGAAGCAGAGACAACTTTGGGTGGATTTTCTCTCAGTGTCAGTGGTTTGGGAAATGTGCTCTGGCTGGTTTGACAGGGAGGAGGGACCATGCATCTCCAGGGGCTCTATTGCCCAGGCTCCAAGCAGCCCCCAGGGAGGGAACAGTGGCCAAACACCCACTGCCTTCAGAGATTGTATTTTAAATTGCTGGTCATGAGAAAAATTATGGGCCAAATTATCTGCTGATGTAGCTCATCTCAACTCCAGCAGAGTTATAGCAGGAGAGATGGCAGCTGTAGCCAGAGTGTGCCCAGCTTTCCGTGTTCAAACAGCATGAGAATGGCTAAAAAATGCATTAGGTTTTCACAAGCGTGTTTTGAATTCTCATTTATGTGTCTTGTCTATTTTAAATCTTTAGGATATGCTGGGATCATGGTGGTGGGGAGCTGTGACTTCGTTTTTTTTTCCCAGCTGCATATACAGAAAAAAAAATAAAAAAAGAAAGAGAGAAAGAAAAGCAGTGCATGCTTTGCTGACCAAAAAGAGAAAAAAAAGTATTCCTTAATATACATCGTTAAGAACAGGGGATTTATCTGAAAAATCAAAGCAAGCTGAGACCATTGGGCAGTGGAATGAAGGAGAAGTCTGGGATTGTGTGTGCAGGGCAGTGCTGTGGACGTACACTCCTGTTAATTCATGGATACTCTCTCCAGTTTCCTCTCACTGGAACCCTGGTTTACCAAAGCAACCTGGAGATCTCTGTGATCACAGAACACTTTGGGCTTGAAGGGACTTTAAAGATCATCTAATTCCAACCTCCTTGCCATGGATGATCTTATTGGCACTTCTTTTCACAGCCTCAGCAGGGAGATGAATTGTTAATGATCCAAATTATCACCCTCAAGAGTTGCACTGGCCCAAATCACAGATGTGGCCCTGGCAACTTCAGTCCCTTCATTGTGTCATTGACTTGGTGTTAGCTGCTACATTAAATTCATCAATAAAGAATTTAAAAGATCTTCCTTCCATCCTTTTTATTGTCATATAGGAACTGCATTATTCACATGTCTGGACGCTTGAGCATAACCTGAGTTTTATGATCACTTTCATTCAATTTTTTTAAGGCAAACAATATATCAGTGAAGGCATCATCATAAAAATATTGACCCTGTTCATACCTGGCATAAAATGCCATTGATTTCAGTGGGGTTGTGGGACTTGGCTCACTCCTATAAACACTTCCCACTAAGTCCTATTCAACAAAGTACCTGCAAACCCTCCTTACTGGGGCTTACATAACCATGGTGCAGCAGCAGAGCCACCAGGACATTTTTCCTGTGCTGGGGGAGCTGCTGATTCAAACCTTTCCCCAGCTTTCTGCAATTCTCCTGCTCCATCTCTTGCTGGGATGACATGCTGGAGCCAGGGCAGATGGGGATGCAGTAAATGTGTGGACATGGGAAGGCTCCTCCAGCCCAGCTCCTGCCCCCACACAGCTTTGTCTCACTCAGTCCCTACACCTAGGGCAGATAAATGCCATGCCAAATGCTTCCTCACTGGCTTCCAGTTGCAGAAAGTGGCCTTTAAATGTAGTTTTATCCCCAGTCAAATTAACTGTGGCTAAGACTGGAGCAGCTCAAGCAGCCTCTGAGCTGGACAGCGTTTCTGGATCACAGTCAGCACCTGACAGGCCTGGCAGCAGTGCCCAGCTCTGAGTGCTGGGAATGAAGGCACTGCTTGCCTTGCCTTGTCCCACACAATGGCTCTGCTGCCACTGCTAATATTTGAACAATGTGTTTGCCAATCACCTTAATAGGAACAAGAGCCCTGGAGCCCCAGGAAAAGGCTGAGCAAGCCCAAAGCAAAAGGGATGCTGCTGCTCTGGCTGCTCTGCAGCCATTCCTCCTGCAAGGCATGAGTTCTCTGTCAGATCCCCATCTCTGTGGACAGGAACAGCAGGAATGATGCTCCTCTTCTCAAAGGACATTGTGTTTGCAGCTCCTTTTCACTTCAGATCAGACCTGGAATTTCCTCTTGTTGCTGGTATGTTGAGGATGGCTAAATGAAGCCACACAGACTCCAAGGTCTTCATAAGGCAAATGCAATTTTATTAAAAACCACACACACTTCTTATAGACAGTTAGGGTACAGGTGGGCCTGACTGGCCCTCAATCAACACCCCTCACTGTACCACTGGCTAATTAGGAACACCACCTTTCTTGTAAACATCTTACGGGAAAACAACACCAGCTGCAAAGATTACAAATTGTTTTAATTCCTTCCCTGAACTTTCCCAAAACTTCACAGAGCAATGCCTGGGCAAAATTTATCTGACTTCCTTCTCTGACCAGTTCTCAGCATCCACATCCTCTCCCTAGGAAAGCAGGGAGAGCTGGAGAGTCCTGCAGCCCTTCCAGCTTCATTCAGAGCACACACATCCACATCCCCATGCATATCCTGACATTGGAGATTGGCACAGACCTTCCCACTGCTGTTCTCCTGCCACAGAATACTGCACAGCTGGTTTCATGGCACTTAGAACTCCCATTTGGTGCCATCCAGGAGCTCAGCCTCACCATTCCAGATGTGCTCATAGAGCTGTCATCACCAATTGCCACATGCTGCCACCACAGTGCCCAGGTCACATCTCCAGGAAGGGCAAGGCCACTTCCACCTGGGCTCCATCACACACCTGGAGATGTTCTTAGCACCCTTTTTAATCCCTGAGCTAGCGCTCCTGGCTTCTTCAAAGCAGCAGAAAATCCTCCTGCTATACCAAAGTTCATGGTCTTCCTGCTCGCGTTCCAGGTCCAAAAACACATCCATCTCCAGCCATTTCCTAAATTATGCCTGAGCAGCTTCCATTTGTTTTCTTCTGAAGCTGCTCAGAAATTGTGGGTTTAAAAGTTCACTCCAACCTGGCCATTGTTGGCTTTGCTTCCACTTAGGAGAAACTGAGCAACAGGAGCAGAGAGGGGCAAGTGAGAGTCCAGAGAAGGAGCAAGTTAAATGCCAGCAGAGCTCTGAAAGGTATTTTCAAGCCCAAATAAAAATTACACCTTTTCCTTTCAGTTTGGACAAAAAATAGGTGATTATTGTTTTTTTTGGTTTTCTGTCCTTTTTTTCCATTTTTTCCCTTTCCTTTCAATGAGCCATCCTTAAGGAGCTCAGTAAGGTGTTTGTGGAGATGAAAGTGAAATTGCAGCAAAGTGACAAACTAAAATGAAGAGAGTACCAAGATCTGGCAGGCTGTCCCTGTCCATGGCATTACTTCTCCCTCAAATGAATTCTTGCCAGTGTTTCCCCTTGGCTGTCCTCTTGCAGGCTCTCCTCTCTCCATAAATCAATCTTGCATCTCTATGCTTTGGTCCTACATCTTTATCCTTCTCCTCTGCCTCAGGCCAATGCTTCTGGTTGTGAAAAATCTCTGTGCAGATTTTTTTCCTTCAAAATCCTCTGTTCCATCCCCTCTCTCAGTTCCTGAGATGCCCCTCCCTATTCTCCTTCCCTGCCCAATTCATGTTTACCAGCAACATGATGGATTTGGCAGCTCTGCCTCTGCATTAAGGCCTTTCAGAGATTCCCTCTGACTGCTCATTTCATCCTATAATTCTATTTTCTGTCATTTTATCTTTTCTTCCATGTTGTCATCTCACTCAGGCTGCCCTTCACCTCCAGCCCACGCTCCTCCCTCCATGAGCTGCCCCTCACAGCTCTTCCCCTTTTAGCCATTCACACTCATTCTTTTCTATATTCCAGAGTAACACCAGCTTGCAGACACTCTTCTGCTTCAGGCTCCACTGGTTTTTTGGTATTACATGCACCATCACGCCACGCTTTTCTCTCTGGAGCTCACTAAAGGCATCTCCTGGGTGACCTCAGGCTCAGCTCTGCTCTCCAGTGCTGTGCTTTGAAATCCCAGCACATCCATAGGGGAGTTTCTTCCCTCACACGATCTCTCTCCCAGTGGCCAGCCCCTGAAGCATGAGATTAGGGGAAATGGGAGGTGTAAAACAAACCCCAGCCCCAGGGAGGACATGACTGGAATTCCCTGGGGAGCACCAGGAGGGTGAACATTTCACCACTTCCAAAGGGCAGGAGTCAGGCAAGAGTCCAGAGGAGGATTGCAGGGAAAATCATGGTTAGATATCTGGGCAGGTATATATAGATATATAGATGTATTGATAGATACAGAGCTAGGAAAAAATATTTATAGATTCAAAAAAAATTTATAGATTCTCTCCCTTTCTCCCACTGGACTGCACCAATACCAGTTTTAGCTGGGCTCCAAGAGCAGCAGCACATCTGCAGCCAGAGCTGTAAGCAGATCTCAGCAGCCCAGTGGGCTTGGGGACTTATAAGTCTACACATGCCTCAGGAGACCTTGTTTCCAGTTTTATTTATTGATTTCCTTAAACTCCTGAGTGCAAAGGGCTGCTGTGCAGAAGGTGTTTCTGTAGATGCCACTTTAAATGCCAATAAAAGACCCCTGTGAAAATCTGCAGTGAGAGCAACTCAGATCAGTGTCAAGCTTGAGAGCAGGAGAGATGGAAGGACATGAGGCTTTTCCAAAGGTTTAATTTGGAAATATTCTGGATAAACCATGATTTATGCTGCTTCATCAGGGCATTTCCTCCAGGGGTAAATAACTTGTCACAACTTCCTTACTCTGGGTTTACCCACAGCCATTGCAATCAGGGAAGGAAGGGTTATATCCCCTCTTCCTGCTTATGACAGAAATTAAACAATGAAATGAGCTTTGCAAGCAAAGGAAACTTTGCATTTTCTTGCTGCTGGGCAGTGCTGTGAATGAGTGGGCTCATCACTGCATCCCTCAGAGCCTTGCAGATGTCTGAGAACCTCCTCAAGAGCCCAGTGAAACATTTAAAAGTGAAGCTGCAGCATTTTCTGTTGGAGCTGCTGTTCTGCCTGCAGTCACTGGTGGGAGGGAGAAACGCTCTGTGGCTGTGCTCCCCTGGGCTGGAGTCCTCAGGAGGCTGCACAAGCACCACCCACAGGACACAGCATTGCAGGCACGGGGCAGGAGGGTCCTGCACAGCCAGGACACAGCCCTGTGTCCCCCTGGCACTGTCCAAGGGGGGGTCACTCCACCCCTGCCCCTGTGGCAGCTCTCTGGACTGGACACCAGCATTCTCCTCCCACAGAGCATCCTGTTAGTGAGCTGAGCAGAGGCACTCTGGGGATGTTTCTCATTCAAGGAGCAGCTGAAGGAGCTTTCCTGCCCAGAGCTGCTGTTTGTTGGATTAAGCTAATTTCTGACCCAGAGGTGGAGCAACTGAGAGGTGTCTTTAAAACTTTAATTCTAGTTTTACTCTTATGGGAAGGGTGAGATAACACAGATGTTGTAATTCACGCCATTCCAATCAGAAGCCAACTATTTCTTAATTACAATATGGCGCAGACATCTTTTCATGAAAAATCCTTTCCTCAGGATTTTTTTCCTCCTGAGAAGCTGAGAGGCCTCAGGAACAAAATGTAACCAATGGTTATCTGCTGCTGTGGAATGCAACAGGTGCATCTGGGATTGGGCTCATGTGGTTGTTTCTAATTAATGGCCAATCACAGCCCAGCTGGCTCGGACACAGGGCCTGAGCCACAAACCTTTGTTACCATTCTTTCTGATTCTATTCTTATCTTAGCCAGCCTTCTGATGAAATCCTTTCTTCCATTCTTTCAGTATAGTTTTAATATAATATATATCATAAAATAATAAATCAGCCTTCTGAAACATGGAGTCAGATCCTCATCTCTTCCCGCACCCTGGGCCCCCTGTGAACACCAGCACAACAATTCACTGTGAGTGTTTCTTGGTCTCTCAGCTTTAGAAAGTCCATTTCCCACAGTTTGGTGCCATCTCAAGAGCCTGTCACTGTGGCCCCTCAGCTTTTCATTCAGTGCCCACCACAGAGCCCCCTGCCCACCTCCTCTCAGCAGTGGCTCTGCCAGGTCTCAGTGCCAGGGAGCTCTGCAAAACCAGACTGGGCGTCTCACCAGGCATTTCAGATGCCTGCCATTAAAAACACCCACTAATTAAATTTCCCTCTGGATTTATTATCTACTGCTGCATGACAGGCATTTTCAAGAGCCTCTTCCTGACCTCCTCCCAGCCACCAAGCAGAACAGATGTCTTCCTTACAGGGACTGGAATCTTGGGTTTCCCTTTGCACAGGGGAAGAAGAGGAGGGGGGGGAAATAAAGTTTAAATTAAAAGAAATATAAACCCTGAAGCCTTGCACACCACTAACCATAGCAACAGCACCTCAACACTGCAATCTCCATCCTCCTTGGGCTCCTCCCCAGGGAACAGATCCCTCATTGTGCTGTGTGTCAGCTCAGAGACCATGGATGTGCTTCTTCATTATTGTGGCTGCTTCTAACTTTGGAGGGAATTCCATGGCATTCCTTGTTATTCTGAAAAATCCCAGTCCTTGGAGTCATGTTACTTTGTATGACTCAAATCAAGCTTTCCCATGTTGTCTTTTAATTACATTAATATTTTATTGCTTTTGAAGATGATTCTTACAGGCCTGCAATTTTCAAAGATAAGTAAGGCAATTTAAACAGAGTATAAATTTATAGAAACCTTCATTATTTACTCATCTTTTGCATAAAATATAATTTTCCTCATAATGAACTCTTAGTTTTTTGTGAAATTGCCACTTTCTGGCGCTGGAAGTGCTACTACCACTTGTGACCAGTTCAATTTACCACAGTAAATACTAGCTGTAGTAATAAAGATTAATTAGTAAGATGGGATCAGAGCCCATAAAATGGGCTCATCCAAGACCCCACCCCGAGTTCCTGGATCTCTGGGAATGAACCTGAGGGCTGGGGGAGCTTCAAGGGGAGGAGGGAACCCCCCAGGAGCCTCATCTGCAGGCAGGGCAGGTGGATTGAGGCTGGCAATCCCAGCACTCCTGGAGAGAGCAGCGGAGATTCCCTGACATCCAGCCACCTTTCACTCTCTGGCAATGATTAATTATCCCCTTAAAAGGAGGTTTCACCAGCTGGCTTTGTGTCCCCAGGAAGCTGCTGTGTGAGCCCTGCTCCTGTGCATGCTGTCGTGCTCTAATCCTAAACAAACCCTCAGGTCAATGATAACATCCATCAAATGACCACACAACGTGAAAATCCATTGCAGGGTGGATTTTTTTTTAGCACTGCTATTGAATAAATTACCCAGGTAGCACAGCAGTAACCTTGGGATAAATTATTAGGTGGTTTTCTTTTTTTTTTATTTGGAAAAAAAAAAAAGATGACACTGTTTTATCATATTTATAATAAAAGTCATTGACATAATAAAACACTGCCATCACATCAGTATTCATTTCTGCAAATAGAGCTCTGACGTTTTATAATATTAACATTGCTATAAATGTCACTGATATATTAAGATTTTCAGTCTATCTAACCAAAAATATAGAGAGATGACTGAGGAAGAGATGACTAATTCTAAAAGATTAAAGAGAACATTTTCCCATGCAATTAAATAATCTGCTGGTGATTGTGAGCTGAGGGTAACACACAAAAATCCCATTCTGTGCTTGTAATTTTTACCAGCAGCACAGAATGGCCTGGAGCCCTGGGCAAGTGGGATATTGGGAAAACTTGTTGGGAAGGATTTGAGTGGATGAGCTGGGCAGGCTGTGCATGGCACCAGAGGGTGGCCACACCTGCCAGCATAGCTCAGGACCCTGAGAGGGCTCTTTGGGCACCTCCTTGCACTGGGATATGTCACCATAAGGGTCAAGACTGGGTAATAAGTGCCACAGACTCCCAAGGCATTCACAGAAGGCTAATTCACTTTATTGAGAAACCCATTGCTTTTTGGACCCTAGTTTGTTACAGGTGACTTGATTGGTCCCTTAATTAAAGAACCATCAGCATTGGCTAATTAAGAAACCACCCTTTGGCAAAGGTAAAACAAATCTCCAAGGCAAACAAAAGGCAAACAAATCTCCATCACACGTTCCACGTGTTCACAACACCAGGTATGGCAAGTTAAGAAAGTAATTGTTTATAATTCTTCTCTCTGATCTTCTCACAGCCTTTCCCAGAATGATGCTGGGAACGTTGTGCCTCTTTCTCTCTGTGACCAGAGAGCTGCAGCCACAGGGATACACTGGGTGAGGGCTGGAGATCTTCCTCCCATCCCCTGGGATGGCATCCAGGAAAAAATCCCTGGGTTTTGTCCTTCACAGCAGCAGCTGCACAGAGGAGAGTCCTGAATGGCACATTTGCAGTGCCAGAGAATGCCAGGGAGTGCCTGGGAATGCCAGGGAATGCCAACCTGTGGCATGAGCTGCTCCTCTGGCATGGGGAGAGTCCAGATGCGCGACAGGAGCACAACTGGAACATGGCAGGGACACAGCAAAGCCCAGGGAAGGGCTGGAATGTGACAGGAACACAGCAGAACCCAAGGATGGGCTGGAATGTGGCAGGGACACAGCAGAACCCAGGGATGGGCTGGAATGTGACATGGACACAGCAGAACCCAGGGATGGGCTGGAATGTGGCAGGGACACAGCAGAACCCAGGGATGGGCTGGAATGTGGCAGGGACACAGCAGAACCCAGGGATGGGCTGGAATGTGGCAGGGACACAGCAGAACCCAGGGATGGGCTGGAATGTGACAGGGACACAGCAAAGGCCAGGGAAGGGCTGGAATGTGACAGGGACACAGCAGAACCCAGGGATGGGCTGGAATGTGACAGGGACACAGCAGAACCCAGGGATGGGCTGGAATGTGACATGGACACAGCAAAGGCCAGGGAAGGGCTGGAATGTGACAGGGATACAGCAGAACCCAGGGATGGGCTGGAATGTGACATGGACACAGCAGAACCCAGGGATGGGCTGGAATGTGACATGGACACAGCAGAACCCAGGGATGAGCTGTCAGCAGGGCTCTCCCAGGATCAGGATCCCTGGGTGGTGACTGAGAGACAAAAGTGGGCAAGGAACAGCAGCCCCTTGACACCATGACTGATTTTTCCTAAGAAAATCTTCCTCATGTTCCTGAGTTCCATCAAGCTGTCATGGAATTTACAGATTCTCCCAGGCCTTGGGCTTACAAAAAGCTCTGTGTTAACTAATTAAGTTTATGTTTCAAACTCAGTACATTCTGGGAGGAAATCCAGAATAAATTAACATCTAATGATAATAATAATTTAATCAATAATTATGAACTCGTTTATTCTTTGAGTTTGAAGTTCCTACGTAGTCCAGTCTGAGAATTTCATCCCATGATTTCTGGATTACATCTGGAATTTTTGTCTTACTATTTTTATCAGAAGGAGCTATTTGTGTTTTGAACAAGGTCAATACAGAATTTTTACACCAGTGCAGTTTGTGGCTCTGTTGTGGGGACTTTTCCTCTTTTAACCAACAGTTAAAGCAGTGCAGCACCTGAAATACATTCCCTGGCAGCTGACACATCAGTATTAATTATTTTTCCTCCTCCATGGAAATTACATCTATTTATACAATACATAGTTTCCCTAAAAAGCTTACTGCAAAAGGGTGGGAGAAAAGAAGCAAACTGTAAATCATTTTTATACATCTATATCTATGGATATATCTGCATATCCACATCTATCTGCCTATCAATCTTTCTTAACCTCCTCTTTTCCACTGAGATGCTGACATCTTCAAAATGTTTTTATCAGCTCCCCAAATGAATATCAGAGACATTGCCAAATTTCAATTCACGGGAGAGAAAATGTGTGTACTTTATTTTATTCATTTATATTCAAGGAAACAGTGCTGGTGTAATTATGCCTGCATAGCTAGAGGGGTAGGGAAGGCCTAAATAAATGTATTCCTAGACAATTGGAGTAACGAGTTTTAATTAGTTTTGCAGCTTCTTCTGGTTCTGTTTTGCCAGTGTTGCAGCTCCTGGTCTTTGACTGGGAGCAGGCAATGGGAACCAAACCCAATAATCAAGTTACACACACACACACACAACTTGTTGACCTTCACAGTGACATCCTCAGTTACTGGGGACTGGAGCATTTGTTTAAGGGTAATTTGATCATGGAAGTCCTCCTGCGGTTCCTGCTGCTACAGGACCTGAGAAGGGTCTGGCAGGGGTTATTTGTGTCACTTGTCAGGGTTTCCTCTCCTGGGAATCCCAATTACAGCCCTGGCAGGGAGGTATAAATTTAAATCTCCAGGCTCCATGTTCTCTGCAGATGAACTCATTGGTACCCACAAGAACTGTTCCCATTATAAAATGTCACGTAAAACGACAGAGACCTTGGATGGCTGAGAGCAGGAAAAACAATAAACATCCCACAGAGAGGAAATTAATTTCTTCTCCCCCTCCTGCCTTTCCTTTTTGCTCCAGAATATAATAACGGGGAGTGTTTGGATTGCAGGGGCTGCTGGGGCCACGGGCGAGAGGAGGAGGGAAGGAGAAGCAAAAGCAGCAGAAATGGAGATTTTGTACTTACTAAAGCAAGTTATTTTTCAACCTGCACACAGCTCCAAAGTTCACCACTGAATTATTAAGTGTGGCAGGCTTAAAATCTGCTTCAGCAAATAACACCTATATTTCTTTGGGAAAGCAGGGGAGCCCAAAACTTGGGACTGTGGGAAAGCAGAGCAACTCCAGCGCATGGAGCAGAGCCAGAACCTTGACACCGTCCCCAGGAGGAGGTTCATGGCCCAGAGTACTTCACTTTGTCACTGTCCTTCCCCCTCTGTGGGCTGCTTGTCTCCTGCCTCAGGCTGTGGGGAAGAAGGGATCATCTTGGAGCTGGCAGCAGGAGAAGCAGATGGAATAGATCAGAGAAACTGGACTCGTGTGAGGACTCCTCCTCTAGAGAAAAGATCAGGATTAATGGATAGGGGTAGAAAAATAAGGTGATGTAGCTAATCTTGCACTTACCTAGGTGTTGCCAAAAAATCCCATTTTGCAAACAGTTAGAGAACACACAAACATGCACATTCCTGTCCAAATGGCGTGAGGGGCAGAAGTGCCACCTCCTCGCCCTTATCCACACACTGCACCTGGTTAAACCAGCCACTGCATAATAACAGAGCCTGCTGATCCCCACAAACATCCCTCTGTTTATTCTTTGACTGCAGCTGCAATTCTTCCCATGGCTGACCTGGCAGCAAAGCATCTCAAGGTTTCAGAGTGCTTACACCACTGGAATGAGAAGAAATCTCCGAGCTGCTCGCGCAGCTGAGCTGCAGGCTCAGGCCAGCATCGCTGAGAAGATGCTGTTTGATTCACACTGTGAAGATTCCTCTTGCCACTGAAGTGCTGAAGACTTAATTATGTTTTTAGATGATAGCTTAGATCCAGGAGAGCACAAGCTGCATTGTACAAACAAGGGAGCTGACTCAAGCAGACACCCGAGGCAGCCCAGCCCAGCCCCCTGGCAGCGATGATTGCTTCCCCTGTGAGATTAAAAAGTGAAGCAACATGAAGGGTTAGCGTGTTTCACAATGAATCCTGATTTATCAAACATGATTAGTGCGTTATGAATATGGATGTGATTTCTGAAACCAAAAGAAAGTTTGTGCGGTTCATCCTTCTTTAAAAAGATTAATTTAAACTCAAGGAGCTGGAACAGCCATACAAGCAGATTGTGTGAATGTCAGGAAATACAGGAAAGGAGTGAGGGAGGAGAAGGAATGGAAAAATCAGGTGAGCTCTAGCAGGTCAACAGTGTCCATGGATTTACTGGAGTTTTGTCTCAGGATCTCTGCTGCTCCCCCAAGATGTGTTAGAAAGTCTCTTTTCCCAGCCCAGCTGTCGAAGAGTCAGAGCTCTTCATTTCTCATTCTCAAGGTTGTTTATTGTTTCTTTTCTATAAAATTCTTTCTCCTGTCCTACCAAGGTCCCCTCAGCAGGACAGTTCCAGGCACGCTGCCTGCCCCCAGGGCAGTGTTATCTTTTTATACTAAAACCACATGTACAATGTTTACAATTCCTTCTCAATACCTATCACCCGTGTTAGACACTGAGCTTCTACTCTAAACCAATCTGTAAATGCCAACATCACAGCAGAAGATGGAGGCCAAGAAGAAGAAGGAGAAAGGCTGGACACACCCAGATTCCTCCATCTTGCCCCCTGAACCCCCATTCTAAAAACTTCAAAAATCTATTTTTCACCCTGTGACAAACCGACTATTATTCTACCCAACTCTCTTGACTTGCAATTCTTCATATGAAGGTTGGTAATTGTGTTTTCCAAGGGCTCAGTCAAAGGCACAGGGGTCTTGGGCTCTGTGCCAGGGTCTCTGAGCCCCCCAGGCAGGGGCTCGAGCCCTCCAGGGCAGCCAGAGGAATTTCCTGGGTTCCGACAGTCTTGTACAATTAAATAAAGATTTCGAATAGAACAGAGTTGTCTAAAATCTGTTTTGACATTTGTCATTAACCCTTGTGCTTTAATTTACTCCCAGATACCAGAAGCTCAGATTTGAGGGAGGGAGTTCTACCTCAGCCATTTGTCTTTTTTCCCTTTTCCCCCAGACACGGCCCTCAAGGTGAGGCATCAGTTCCCATCTGCAGGACCCACAGTGAAGGTTCTTTATCACAGACTTCCCAGAGGCCAGCAATCCTCCTCCAGCTGCTTCAACTGCCCTTAGAGCTGTGTTAGAGCACAAGAGGGGCATGAAGGAGCAGTGAGGGGCCAAGAAGAGGTGGCTGTAGCAGGGCTGCCTGCAGGTGAAAAGATGCTGTTTTCCAAGCATGGTGTGGAGAGTGAAGTTTCTCACCGAAGGCTGATGATAACAATAAAAGCAATTGAGAGCTGGTTGCAAACCCACCGCGTCCTGAACTCTTTGACCGTGGCTAAATCCAAAATTCCAGGTTTTCTGCCCAAAAGGAGAGTGAGTCTTGCCCTCAGAGCAGCACAAGCACAGCAGTGCCCACGTTTCTGTGCTGTGGACAGGAAGGAAGAGCTGCTCCTCCGTGTGAGGACCTCATCCCTCCAGCAAGATCCCGTTTTCCAGGATGGGCTCTGGTAAGCAGACAAGGTCTCTGCTCATCTCCATGGTATCAGAGTGCCTCCTTTATTATAGAAACAAACAACTCATTTCAGAGACAAGTTAAGGTTGCTAAGTGACAACAATGTACTTACTTATCACATAATTTGCAAAGCCCTCACACTTAAAAACAGGGAAATGAATGATTAAGGACTCCTGAAACCCTATTTTGCCCACATAATAAATATATGTTTTTAAGCAGAGTACAAAGAAGTGCAGTTTTTATTTTGACAAAACAACCTCATGCTTAACCTGTGAATTGTTTTCTTTTTCTTTGTCTTTTATATGGCGTTTGTATTCCTTTAATTTGGTGTACAAACATTTTCTTTTAAAGAATATTCTTAGGGGGCAAATACCATTAGTTAGTTGAAGTATTTCTAAGTACCATTACTGTTAAGTGATACTGAATTTTCAATAAGTGAATATGTGCCAAATTTTTTGTAATAAAAAAAGTATTTCCATAATATTGTTTGTCTTCAAATCAACATTCATTTGGTAGATGTCTTTCACATTTTTTAAAAAGGGTTTGTTTTCTGTTTAAATTCAAGAAGTGATGATAGAAAATTCTCTCTCTTGGGTCAGAATTAAGATTGTGGAGGAATCTTACAACACCTTTCACCATGTTTGAACAAACAATTTAGGTGAAACAAGTTCATCCAAAGTCAAGAACTTCGATGTTGCCTTTGGATGGGTCAGGATTTCACCCTTTATATGCTTTATGTAGGGAATAAAAGATGTATGATGCTGTTAATTATTTATATCCTGGCTTTTAAGCACTTGAGCTTTGTACCTAATGCAATGGGGCTGAGGGAGCAATGCTGGTACTTCACTGTAACTTGTTGGAGGAACAAAACTGCTGTTTGTTTCAGGACTCCCAAGATCACTCAGGTGTTTATTTCTGCCTTTATGGTTTTTATTTTTATGTGGATAAATTGAAATCCAGGATTTTCCTTCGTTTCTATCTTAGAAAGGTATGAACCTACACCACTGGGAGCTTAGGCCTGAGTGGGTTAAACTCAAGTTTTGGCCAACCCTTTTTGAGCTGATAATCACAGGAGCCCAAAATCTTCTCCTTGCACTGCCTTTGAAAGTGCTGAGGATGAGATCTCCCTCAGGGACCTGGGCACATCCAGACTTTTGGGCAGTGACATTTTTCATGCCTCTCTCTGCGTTCTGTGGTGGAGATTTCCAAGCAGTCAGGGTGTAAAGGAGAGGGCAGATTTTCAAAATCACTGCCCTTCCCTCATCCCTGCAATTACTGCACTGGCAAGGAGAGCTGTGAAAGGATTCAGTGCTCATTGAGCTGTGCTCCCTTGAAAAATGTGACCACTTGCTTGGAGGTCTAAATGGGAGCTGGGTAATGTCACTTTGGTTGCTGGAAGAATTAGTCAATGACAAGAGGGCAATCACAGCAGCTCTTCTCCATTAGCTTCATCTTTCCTCCAACAATATCAATTATGGAAGCTCTAGCCCAAGGTTTCAAACAACAGCTATTTCTCTACAATGTTATTATTTTTTGCACATAAAAATGCCTTTTGCATGAGCTACTGTCAAGGTCTAATCTGATCTATTTATCTGTATTTACAAGGCACTTATCTTCTGCAGCACCTAAGAGCTCCACACGAATTAATAGACAACACTCATCCCAATACCACTGAAAAATCTCCTGGACTAAAATCTTCCCTCTTGGATCCCAGGAAAATGAAAAGTGCTATTAAGAGGGATGAAGACAAGTGCTATGAAGGGATCGAGACAAACACAAAGTGCCAAAAGCTGCTGCCAAAATTCCTGTAGGTACCAGTGGATCTGGCACCAGCAGGGGTTTGCTCCCAGCCCACCACTGCTGTTTGCATCACCTGTGACAAGGTAGGACCTGGCCTCCCCTTGGTGTCACCTTCTCAGCATGGGTGGTGTCCCCTGTGCCAAGAGTTTCTTGGCAGAGATGCTGGGCTCCCTCCAGATGTGGGGAATTAGTGCTGAGATGCCTGATGGCTGGGAGGAATGATGCGCAGAACTCCATGATATCAAAAGGCTAATTAATTACTTCATTATACTATATTATACTATACTATAAAGAATACAAAAGAATACTAAAAGATACCAAAGAAAACCCAGGACTGTCTCCTGACAGTCAGGACACAGCTTTGTGTGATTGGCCAAGGAAACAGAACAATCCTCAGCAGAATCCAATCACCAAATTCCTTCAGGTAAATAATCTTCCAACGCATTCCACAGGTGCACAAACACAGGAGCAGCGAATGAGATAAGAATTGTTTTGATCATTCTTTTCTCTGCTCCTCTCATGGCTTCTCTCTGTTCAGAGGGCATGTGAATACCACAGTGGGGTTTCTACACCAGAAGAAGGAATTCTGATTTCAGACCTTCCCTGCAGCTCCGAGGTGCCCACGGTGCAAAGGTGGGATGGGTGTGGGGCAGCCAAGTGGTGCCTTCCCCTATAAGAGAAAACACCTGGAAATCCTCCCTGAGGAAACCATGGAGTTTTCACTGCATTTGGGACTGAGAGATAGAAAAGGGAGACCAGGAAAAGCCAGGTCCCTGTGCTTGGGGAGGGCAGAGAGCAGCTCTAGAGGAGGCTCTCCAGGACTCTGCACCACTGGAGGGCTGCTCTGGGTTTGCTCAGCCCTGCTGTGATTCAAGAGGCTCAGTCTCCAAACAAACAAGGGTTTAACTGAATCATAACTAAAGCCAGGACCCACATATTCCCCTTCCTCCTTCCAAAGGATTTGTCTGGTCTGTATTTTTAGGATTAGATTTGCCTCTGATGAGTAGTTCTGGCACAGAATGGACAGAGATGTGTCTTGTTCAACAGTGCCTTATCCTTTTCATTGGCTACCACAGGCAGAATTTTCCAGCCAGCAAGGGGCCCAATGCCCCTTCCTCCTGAATTCTGCCTCTGGACTGTGTGATAGGGGCAAGCAAGAGAGAAAGAAAAGTGGAACGAAAATATCAGCCTTTAACACAGCAGTATATAGATATATTTTTAACACCAAACCAGAATAAATTTCCAGCTCTCCCTTTCCTTCATCCTTAATTTCCCTAAATGAGGCACTTTCTGTGATGAATTCTCCCCAGGCAAAATAAAACCAGGTTTTCTTCTGATTTTGGCTGCCTGGGTCAGGCTCAAACTGCCTGACAAGGCCCATACATCTCAGGGCAGGCAGAAGTAATGGGGGAACTAGGAAGAGGGGGAGCTGGACAGCACAACAGAAAAATTAAATTCTGCATATAGAAGAGAGAAAATGGATGGATTTTGGTGAGGGAGAGATAAGGACATTTCAGCTGCCAAATTCCTCATGAGAAGTGGTGTTGTGTGGTAGAGGGAGGAATGGCTTAACAAGTGGTGGAAGAAAAAGATGTTCTAATAAAGCCCAGGCTGAGCTCTCCATGCTGGAAATGAAGGGATCCAGCCCCAGCTGAACGTGGAGCAGGTTCTCAGCTGCCAGAGAAGGCCCTGTTCAGAGCAGCTGTCACTGCCATCTCCTAATTGGAAATGATTTGGATTCTGTCTCAAACCAGAGAGCCCTGAATGAGGCAGTGCAGCCTCCATCAGGCAGCATCTGCTCCCATCTCCAATGGCAACAGTTCAGCCCCCACCACTCCCTCCAGATGCCAACTGGCAGGAGGTGCCCCCTCCATGCCCAGCACCCTGGGCAGCAGAGGGTGCAGAGGGAGCCCAGGGAGAGGGAAGCAGCCCTGGGATGCCAGGGAGAGCTGTGGAACGAGGGTTTGGAGGAGGATGGAGGGAGGGAGAGATGCAGAAACAGCCCCATCCTTGTTTGACAGTGGCTTTTCCAACATCACATGCCATGAAAGGCCCTGGGAAAGATTGCTGGAATTAGAGGGTTTTTTTTGCTGATTGTGTTCATGGCTCCTTTGTGCTGCTCATATGCGCGTGTGAAATTAAGTTGGGGTTCATTTACTTACTTCTGGTTTGGGGTGGTGAGGAGCAGTGGGAAAAGGAGTGACAACAGTAAAGAAAAAAAAGGGGAGTTGAGGCTTTTGAAGTATTTTGGTGGGGTGGGGAAGCAGGAACAAATGACAATTGAAGATATTTGTAGCAGGAAGGGGTGAGTGCCCCCTGAGCCTTGGTGGGTGAGAGGCAGTGAAATGTTTGCTTGTGGAAGCACAGGAGTCCTGAGAGAGCTGGGCCAGCAGATCACCCTGGGATCATGAATTTGCTTCCTCACATCTCCCTGTGGGCTGCACATGCCACATTCATCCCTCAAGATGTTCCAGATTGCAATGCAAGACGTTTTCCATTGCCATCTGTAAGGCAGATCACCTCTGTCGAGTGGGCAGTTTGCCTTATCTCTCTCTTTGAGTGACCACATTCACACCTCCCTGGGAGGAGACATCTGCTGATAACAGCTATTGAATGTCCCTGCATGGCTGATAAGAACTACAGCATCCCATTGGCAGATGTGAGCCCAGGGGGAGGAGCCAAGCATTGCTACCCAGATATAATCCAGAGGTTTGGAGACACCAGCACGGCTTCTCCACGGGATTGCCCAGAGGAACAGCAGCTGCCTCTCCTTCCACTGGATCTTCAGAGGCAGAATCCATCCTTCTCTACAGGACCCCCTTGCTGCAACAGAACCACCCCTGACACTGCAGGAGGGCTGAGCCACAATTCCAATGGGACTGTGCCAACAGCCTGACCCACAGGGTGTCAGGCTGGGTTCTGACTCTGGCAGTGTTGTTCTAGTGCACTGCATTGTTGATTTTATCCTTTTATTTTTTTTCCCTTCCCTATTAAAGAACTGTTATTTCCTGCTCCCATATTTTTGCCTGAGAGCGCCTTAATTAAAAATTTATAGCAATTTGGAGGGGTGGGGAGGGTTTACATTTTCCATTTCAGGGGAGGCTCCTGCCTTCCTCAGCAGACTCCTGCCTTTCCAAACCAAGACACAAGGGTTACAGCTCCACATCAGCAGCAGCATCCCACTCCCCTCCATGCCTCTCTGTGCCACTCAGATGGAAAGCTGCTGCCCAGCTGGGCTCCCCTGATCCCTCCCACCCCAAAACAGGCAGAGCCAGCTGCAAAACTAAAGGAGGGATAAGAGCCCACTAGGCAAATGTGAGTTTGCAAAACCTTCTGTGGCCGGTGCAGCAGAAGCAAATCCTCCCAGGCTGTGTTTTGTGAACAAGCAGGGGCTGAGGGATGCTTTGGAAACCACAGGCTCAGATTCCTGCACAGGCATCACTCCATAGGGAGGGGCATGAGAAAAATTCAAGTGATTACTACAAAATGTGCTCTGCAGTACCTTCCCCTCTGCGTGCTCCAGGCTTCCTCCTTTCCATCCATCCACCAAAGTACTGAAGTCCTATAAATGGGGATTGCAGACAGCATATGAAGTAATTTTTACAGCTGAAAAGAAGCACAGAGTTAACAGATGCTTTTAAAGCACATTCATCTAACCTGGGTGCCTTGGAGCCATTTTTGCTCCAGAATTGCACTCAGAGGTTTTGTGTTCTGGAGCTTGGGAGACTAAAGACACCATGGAGAAGCCTGCTATCTCTTGCTAACAAATTGGATCAAATTGCCTGGGTGCTCTGTGCCTGGGGCAGATGCTGCAGTGAAGATGTAAAACACTTAGGAAAACCTGATTCCCCTCTCTGTGATATCTGCATGGTGCTGGGCTGTGAGATAGGGGAAAAGGGCATTTCTTTGTCTTAACAGAATCTGATAACTAGTGAGTTATTCCAGCCTTCCTGGGGAAGTTTCACCCATTTTGCTTCCTACCCTGGGTCTTAATTAGCAGAGCAGGCTGCCTGCCTGTCTTGTAGTGTGGGAAGTTCAGCACTTAACAAACACCAAAGTGATTTGTTTTCCAAGCCTCTTGAGGACACCAGCTTACTCCTCTCTCAGCTTCAGACAGAAGGAAGGGGGATGGAGAGCCTCTGCTTTCCTCACAGGTTATCCCAGCACTTTGTACCTCTGGTGAGGCCAGGGCTGCCCTGCCCTGTGACCGAAGAGATCGTCCCTGTCTCAAAATGGTTACTCAGGATGGAACAGGTGGGATGGGAAAAGGAAAGCCAGGATCAGGAGAGGCTGCCATCACAAGGGGAGCTGGAAATGTGTCTCCTGAGGCACAGGCTGGGTTTTAAGCCCTCAGGGACCACTGTCTCTTAGGCTTTCAAGATCTACTCACAGCAACACTGAAGGATTCCCCTGCCCAGGAGTGGTGCTGGCTGTCAGAGGGTGGGAGAAGGGAAGAGAATCTGGAAGTCAATTTACTGTGTACTTGCATACAATTTACTTGTATGCAAGACAACTTATATGCAAAACTCACTCTTTTTTTCTTTTTTCCCACTGAGATGTATTCATTTAAAATGTTCTCATCAGCGCCCCAAGAAAATATCAAACCAGTTGTGAAATTTGGGTTCACAGGGGAGGGGACAAAATTAGTGACTGTCCCAAGTGCAAAATGGCAACAGGGCACCTTTGGGGGAAAGCTGTTGTAGTGGATGTTTTAGAGGAGAGAAACAGGAGCACTGGGGATATTTGGAGTTAATTTGGGGGAAGCAATTTACAGCTCTGTACCTGAACCCTCTCCTGATCCATCCCATTGCAAACTGGCAGCCTGAGGTTGTGTATTTATGCTCATGAGAATCCATCTTCTCCTCACCACAGCAGAATTCAGGCCAATGTATATTGGGTACCTATATTTCCTTTTCCTTTCTTCCTCTGAATCCTAATCCAATCTCCAGTTCATGCAGCTCAGGGTGCTGCTTTCCATTCCAGACCTCTGTTCTATAGATCACTCTAATCCTACCCATAAATTAGTTCATTTAATGAACATCAAGCACAAAACAAACAGCATGATGGTGTCTTTACCTGGCCATAATCCTGAATCAATACCATTTCATTCTTCTGTCTAAATCAGCCCTGATGATCTGCACCACATTTAAAGTGCTAATGGTCCATGGTTAAGTGCTTTAAAGATGGGATTCTGATGGGGGATTGGGGCATTTTCTGCCTGTATATGTGAGATTACCAGCATTCCACCAGCTCTCCCACACTACAGACCATGTGTGGCCTGAAAGTCCAGATCATTTGGAAACTGAGCTTTTCTGTCCTTGCTAATAAAGGCTGAAGAAGGAAACATGCTTAGGAAAAGCCTGAAATAAATCTTTGTAACTATAGCTGGGTATAATGTTAGAGGTCAATTTTTTTGTTTGCTGTAAAAGTAATTTCAGGGTGCAGGAAGATTTTCACAAATGTGTTTTGACTCCCTCAAATAGCTAATCTGGAAACAAAAGCAAATAAGACAGATAATATCCCATTTTGGCATTTTAGAAATGAAGAGTCTCTTCAAAAGAAAACAGGGTTTTTCTGTTATCCAAATTGTATTTGTCTTGAGCTTAAGGATTCCCAAGGATGAAACGAACTTTATGCTTAATGGAAAACAAAAATTTTCAGCTGAGCCAAAGAGAAATTCTGCTTCCTTTCTGTTTGCAGAAGGAATGAATAGGGAGGCAGGGAAATTATTAATCTCTGTTGGTTTGGGTGAACACTCAGCATTTGTTTCACCCCTTGTTTTGCCCAGGAAAGCACAAGAGCAGCTTTGCAGAGCCACTGCTCCTACGGATGCCCCACTGCAAGGAATCAAGGAGTTCTGAGGCATGAGGCTCGGCTCTTTTCTCCCTGATCCCTTCCCAAACACTCTGAAAACAAGCTTTATAAATCAATCAGACACCAAGGAGAGAATTTTTTGCCCAGACACACGGGCCTGATGCCTCATTCTTGGGGACAAACCTCAGTGTTCACAGTTCTGTCTGGGTGTGACTCGTCCCCAGCAAGGATGTGGCAGGGAAATCACTTTCCATGGAAATCACTCCCTTTCCATCTGGGAATTCACTCCCTTAACCACACTCGACAGGAGGGTGAGGACAGAGCTGCCAGCCCTGAGACACTTGGCAGGCAAAGAAGGTTCCAGAATGCCGCAGTTTTGTTCTGAGCATCAGCAGAGCCAGCAAAGGACTGGCAAGTCCTGGGGGCAGAGCAGAGCCCAGCAAGTCATGCCCAGGAATTTTTGTCATTTCCCCCACCAGACACTTTCTGAGGGAAGATATATTTTTGTGTAGGCAAAATATTTCCTTCCTCTCCTCCTGTCTGGTCTTGTTCTCTAGGAAAATTAAATTGAACATGAGGAGTTCAATTTTAATGAGGCCTGGAGATCAGTTGTGCAAAATTTTAAGCAAATTTGTGGTCACTTGAATGGCCCATAATTATTTTTCTTTGCTACCAATCAAACTGTAAAGACAGCTACTATGCTCCCCCTCCTAACAGTAATGATAATAATGATAATAATGATAATAATGATAATAATGATAATAATGATTGTGATAATAATAATAATAATAATAATAATAATAATAATAATAATAATAATAATAATAATAATAATAATAATAGAAGGTAAATTAAGGATATCAGTGTTTTTCATCACAACACTTCCAACACTTCCCTGTTAATGTTAAGAAGTGTCAGAGCAGGAAAAAGTGATGTGAGACTGACACATGTACAGAGTCCTGTGCTCAGGAGACAGGAACAACACCAGATTTTATTATTCTTAGAATTTTATTATTCTTTTATTATTAAAAAAAATCATTTATAACTCTTAGATCACTGTACCCATCCCAAGATTCCTGCAAAGCATCCAACACCCTCAGCACAACCTGATGCAACATTCCCCACCTGCATGAAGTTATGGATGGGCTCCAGCTGCCAGAAGAAAAGCCCAGGCTCTATAGCCAGGGAATAATCTGGTAAAAAGATGAAAAAAAAAAAAAAACAACAACAAAAAAAACCAAACAACAAATCAAGAAGAAGCTGACATGCAAATCTGTGCTGAACATTGGTTATTTGGACTCCTTGTGGCTGTCAACCCACTTGGAAAAAGGTGATATTGTAGGAAATTGCAGTAGACACCTCAAGCAGAGTTTTCCTAAGCAAAAATAAATGCACAATGGGGAAGGAATCCAAGGCTGAGCCACGAGGGGTTGTAGCAAACTCAGCTGGCAGCAATGCTGCACAATAAATATACAGGGCAATGCCTGGGAGCAAAAGCACCTTGGTTTGATGTGAGGCAGGTGGAAGGAAAACCTCAGCCTTTCAGAGTCATTTCAGAGTGTTCAGCAGGAGCTCTCACCCATCTGACCAAGGTGGATCAAGGTTGATTCTGGTTTCTGATCCTCTCCTTCAGGCTCAGGGACACCCTTGACTCCATTGCTCCCTAGGAATGGCTCTCTTGGATATTTGGGGATGGTTTTTGGATATCCTTTCTTGAGAAAAAGGTCTCAAGTTGGAGGCAGAGATGTGGGAAGGAACATGTGGGTTTTTGGATACCCTTTCTTGAGAAAAAGGTCTCAGGTTGGAGGCAGAGATGTGGGAAGGAATAGAAAGAGGGCTCTGGCTCTATTCAGCTGCCGCCCACCCTGATTAATTCTCCAGCTAATGACTCTCCAGACATGTTGATGTATGAAGCTCTGTCGGTGACAAAAAAAATTGAACTTTTACTAATTAAGTAGAACATCTTCATAGGGTGAAAGGTTTTGCTAACGAAAGTAACTCACAAAGAATTATGTTGGCTGGAGACTGCTCTGAGATCCACCAGGGGAGGGAGAGCAGTATAAACTATTCACTGCAGCTACCAGGCCAAGATTTCAGTCCCAGGCTGTGTCTGCACTGAGACCACTCACAGCCACATTTCCTGGGCTCCAGCCCTGTCTCAGAAGCACCAGGATGACACCCTGTGCTGCAGCCCTGACTGAGTGATGGAGTGTCACCCGGATTTTTTAAGATTTTCTAAGCCTTCTGGTGTTTACATTCTTGTAACGAACTTTCTCACACACTTTCTGTAAATAATTCATTGTTTTGCAGTCTTTTATGGAGGAGGAGAAATTTGATGGGCTGTTGGTTTGTCCAGTGTCATTGGAGAGGTGACACTGTCACCCTCCAATCCACTGTCACTCTTGGAAAACTATAAATGTTGGAGTCGGAAAAATAAAGTTTCCTTTTTTCACCTTGGAAAGAGCAGCAGGAACTCTGCTCTGCTCTTATAGAAAGGTGAAGGGTTAAACACCAAACTGGCCTGGTTTTCCTCCCCAGCAAGCTCTGTAAATGTGCTCCTGAAATGAGTCAGTGGTGATTTCCACCTGAAGACACTCCACCAGTTCTGCAGCTTTGCCTCTTTCCTCTTCCTTCCCCTTTCCAACCAACTTCTCACTCGCTGCAACACATTCCTTTGTAATTCTATTGCCCTTTCACAGAGAGATTTGTGGTGTTTTAACCAAGAGCCTACATTAAAATATCAAAACCTGTCATTAAATATTTCTTTTCTTCAGTTCCTTGTAAAGACAGGACGAAACTGGGGGGAAAACTGTCAGAAAGGAGCACAGTATTCACATCTTTTGAAGAGACTGTTTATGGTTATGTTGCTTGAGGGACCTGCAAAGACAGAATCACAGAGGCTGAGGTGTTGGCTTTTTCTCCTTGCACTCTCTTTCCCTTTCCAGTGGCCTTTTTCTATTCTAGGATTCAGCTTGCTGTGCTCAATTCCACCCCTTCTGTCTCCTGGGTAAATCAAGATTAACCCCATTCCAGTCACTGATGCAGCCAAAGATTCCCAGCAGGATGGAAATATGGGATCGAGCCCCCAGCTGTGTGCCCCTGGGACTGTCCCTTCTTCTCTTCTCCTGTGATGGAAACCAAGAGCAGCTCTGCTACAGGTATGAAATAAAATGATGTAAATGACATTAATAAAAATGACATAAAAAGTGTGACACCTGTGTCAAACCCAAGGTCTGCACTGTCTGCAGCTGCACATGAAGGAAACATGGACCTGGGGAAAGGAGGCAGGAATTATCTTCAGAGGCAGCAAATCACCATTAGACAACACTTCCTAGGAGGAAACTACCATGGAATCTCTGATGATACCAGGAACCATCCAAGAGGCTGCTGTGACCATAGCTGGGAATATTTTCATAAATTCACCCCTCACCATGGCTGTAAGGGCTTTCCCTGTAAATCTGATTTCTTCTATCCACAAAAACAACTTTTTTTTTTTTCTTTTTTTTTTTCTTTTTTATTTCTTTTTTTTCTTCTCTTCTCTTCTCTTCTCTTCTCTTCTCTTCTCTTCTCTTCTCTTCTCTTCTCTTCTCTTCTCTTCTCTTCTCTTCTCTTCTCTTCTCTTCTCTTCTCTTCTCTTCTCTCTTCTTTCTTTCCCTCTCCCTCTCCTCCTTTGTTTCCCCAGTTTTTTCACAATACAAATGAGCACAGAAACTACAATGCCAAGCAGGCCCTCTCTAAGACATTTCATAATAATAATTAAATGAATTGTTTTGAGCAGCTCAGAAGCTGCTTTTCAGCTCTTTGATGTGTTTCAGGTGGTTTTCTTCCCCTTGTCTGTCTGGGAAATGAGGAAGACTCTGCCAGGTGCTGGCCCAGGTACAGGGGAATAGAAAAAGGAAGATTTCTTTGGGACATATGTAAGATCCACATTGTGCATGACTCAGCAGCTCGTGTCAAAATTTGGCCCATATCAAGAGGAACACAAAAGGCTGATCACAATGAGCAATAATCCAAAAATACCCTGGCTAGAAGTGCATACTGTGGGTTTCTGAGCATGGCTTGACAATTAGAGCTGTGCAAGACAGCCACAGGGACAAAAATAGAGCCCATTCCAAGTGGAAGGTACCTTTGAAATGTAGGATTTGCATTTTTTGGTGTGCGTGCTTTCAACTTAAAAATTTCACCTTGGTTCAATAGAATGGGCAAAGTGTGAGGATAAACCCAAATATTATTTATTTTAATAATAATAAAAATCTGGAAGAAACCCAGGGGTATCATTTGTGCAAGATTTAACACAAAGGATTGTACTTTGCTTTGTTTTCCTTCAACAAATCTGTTGCTAATTCTAATTGTTCTAAGAGAACTACTCCCATCCTTTCAGCAGACCTTACCCGGCTCCCTCCTTCAACCCTCCATCACTTTCCAGGTTCTGCCTCACATAAAAATATCTTCATGCTCCTGTGTTTATTCTGTTACCTGCCTCTAACAACATTTTCCAAGGTCTTTTAGGTGGCTGATGCACCATTAGGATACACAGCTGATGCCTGAAATTCTCCCATTTTCCACATTTTGTGAAACAGCTCATTACCAAAGGGAGCTCCTATGGTGACATTCCTCTTGTGAGTTCTTCTCCCACTTTCTCCCAGACCTTCAGAAAAATCTTGATTCCTTTTTGGTGCTTTAATACCTCTCACTCCTGGGTTCCTTTCTGCATGGAGGGGGTAAAACAGAATTTGCTCATAACTAAAAAGAGGAATCTGTTCTCACTGCTCTTGAGACCATTCCATGTTATACCTTTTTTACTGGACTCTGTCAGCCCAGTGACCTCTCCAGTCTTGGGTACAAATTAGACACAAAAAATTCTTAAAACAAATCCCAGGAGAGCAGTGGGGAAGGATACACAGACAAATCCTAAAGGTGACAACATCCATCACTTGTGCAGCTTTCTGGGACCCACATATTCCCTCACCTCTCATTAGAAATCAATTCCCTCCCAGAGCTTGGATTTGATTCCACCCATGGGAATGTGTGGGGAGTCTGGGGCTGGGGCTGAGCAGGATGAAGAGCTCTGCTCTCTCCCCACTCCCTCATGCTCTGACATTTCTTTGCAGAAATGGGGTCATTCTGGAGTATTTTGGAAGAAAGCAGCAGCCACATTTCAGAGCTGAAAGGAGGCTCTGGCTAGGGCAATTTTCAGTGGTGATTGATTTCTGAAGTGACACGAGGTCATGACTGAAAATTTTGCCACATGTGTAAAGCTCAGCTCAGTGTGCTGGACAAACCTGACCTGGCTGTTAACTGATGAGGCCTGCAAACCCATCCCCTTCTAAAATAAGAGTTTTCAGGCCAATCAAAGGACACTGGTCCCAATTCCAAAGCTTGTCCAGATTGCTACAGCCATGCCTTGCCAGCTCTAAAACATCCTCACAGCTCTGGACAGAGATGAGAGAGGAGAGAAGGGGTTGAACAGAGCCCAGGCCTGCCTTTTACTCACACCTCCTTCCCATTTTCTCCTCCCCATGTTCCTGTGGGTATAGAAAATGCTCAAAAACATTGTGCTGACCACCCTAATATAGATGAAGGAGAGTATTCCCAAACTGCCACCTGCAAGGGTCCTTGCATTTCATTTAATAAGATTGGATCTCATCCATTGCTGCAGAAATGCTGCAGACAAGCTCAGTCCCATCCCATCCACAGTGGACAAGGCAGCCCAGAGAGCTGCTTTGGGAAGTATTTGTCCCATGGATGCTCTGAGAGCATCTCCAATGACAATTTCTACAAAGCACCTCTGACCTGAGCAGTCCCTGACCACCACTCCACAGAAACCTTCTCTCCATAGCCCATCAACAGAAAGATCCATATTTTAACACCTCTTTTAATACTTTTTTTGGGAGACAAATTCAATGAGACAAGCAGAGGGAGGGTGTGGTGGCTGGGGCTCAAATATGAGCTAAGAGAAATGTCAGTGGCCATTTTTTACCTCTGCCTCAGACAAAGCACATGCCTCAGAGTGGCCATTCACACTTGTTATGTTTTCCCTTCAGCTGTTTTCGTAGCACTTTGGGAATGCATAGGTAAAAAGGTGAATTGTCATCACTTCCTACATTTCCAACCTCATCAATGAACCACTTGGAGCTCAGGAAGTTCAGCTTTTCAATTTCCATTTCTATGCAACCCTTGAGCAGTTCTGAGGATCAGGAAGCTCAGATGACCCAGCAGACCTCTCTTTGTGACTCCATCTCTGATTTAATTGTCCATTCTGAGCAACTCTGTCCCAAAGGATCTCCAATATTTCAGCCACCAGACTCTCTAAGCCAAGGAGCAATACTTAACTTCTATAAGTGTGATAGGAATTATGGACTGTTTTGTGAAGTAATGAAAGATGTCCTTTGATGAAGTGAAAAGTAGAACTGGAGTTCATCTTGAATTGAGTTATCCAGAATAAACCCAAAAGATAAAACCACACTTACCTCTGAGCCACCACAATTTTTCTCCCTCTTCCCTTCTCTCTTCCAACTTGACAGAATGGCAGAAAACC
Organism: Molothrus aeneus; assembly: GCF_037042795.1. NCBI lineage: Eukaryota > Metazoa > Chordata > Aves > Passeriformes > Icteridae > Molothrus > Molothrus aeneus. The sequence goes on along the minus strand of NC_089664.1, from coordinate 4,528,973 downwards.
AAGATCAAGGAGAAACAAGCCACCACCACCACACCTCACTTCAGCAAAGGCAGCCTTGGAAGTTTGTTGCACTGTCAGCAAGAAAAGCAATATCAAGCTTTGAAAAATTAATATGATGCTCACTTGCTGTCTAGTTCCTCCTCTGCTTGTCAATAATTCTGTTCATTCCATGAGTATTAAACCTGTTTGCCAGAGCCCTTAATGTGACAAGAAGCTGATGCCTGAAAGAACGATTACTTTCAACTATACATCATATTTAATTTATTACATAACCTGATGTTATTGCTTTTATTGATGAACTGTACTGTGTAAAATGATTATTTGTTAAAGATTTCTCTGTAGTAAAGGAAAAAGGGGAAAAAAAGAAAAAAAAAAAAAAGAAGAAAAAGAGAAAAATCTTTACTGCTCCAGAAAGTCACTTGTAAATGCTTTTCTGAAAAGGTTCAGGACTGGGAGTTACTGTTATTACCTGAATTTTGGCTCTTTGCACTGCAGAGCAGATCCACCTTCCTCCATCACTTAATTCAATCCCTCTCTGACACAGGGACAAGCAGCAGAGGAGCAGAGTGAGGCTTTTCCTGGTGGGATGATGCATGTTGGACTCCCTGCTCTGTGCCATTAAATCCAGGTACTTTGTTTGGGCAGGAAAACCCAAGTAAGTCCCACATGTAAGCTGGAGCAGGGTTTTCTCCTTTGTTCTCCTGTAATGTGATGGGAGCTCATTGGTCTCTGTCATTGACACCCAGGGACTGCCACAAATGTTCTTCTGATGCTGCACATGGGCAAAATGAGAGATGAGGTTCCTGCCTTGAGGAAACATCTACCCTGATTTGGGAAGGTGGGGAATAATGGAGTTTGGCTTGTGCATATGAGCAACAAAGGAGCAGAGATACATTAGAATTAGGGCTCACATGGCAACTTAATTTCAATAAAGAGACCATTTCTTTGGCTTCCACGCTGTCCCAAGGAGTGGTTGGTATTTTTATGGATGCTAAAGGAAGCAGCTATCTTGGGTAATTACTGTGGATGCTGATGGTTGAATCACTGGATCATCCCCACTGCCTATTTGTTATTTTAGGATTCCAGTTCAGAGGCAAAAATGACAATGTGAGAAATGTCTCATTTGGACAAGTCAGCACTCAGAGGTTGTGGTCCTTCTCCAGTACTCCAGCTTCAACACTATTCTCCAATATTTCAGCCCCTGAAGACAGGACACTGAGTAACCCTCTAGAACTTCCACTGAACCTCTCTGCATCTTGGTTTCCTAATTCTAGACCCACAGACTGAGAATATCCTGAACAAAACTGATCATGGCAAGAGACTGCAGAGGAACCAAGAGGGCTCCAGCAGAGTATTTTCATCCTGACACCCTCCTTTTCCAAAACCACATGGCTTTAATTTGTTATGAGGGGCTGGGGAAGGCTGCAAAACTCACTCCATAAGAAAACTGATTTTAAAAAATCAAACCACAAAGGAAATGCACTATTCAGTGTCAAGTTTTAGAAATTAATTATCTGCCAATTCCTGAAATCATGATATTAGCTGGAGTCTTATCTCTGGTTTCACTCAGGTAGCAACACAGCATTTTGAACAGAAGGCATTTTGAAGTCTGCAAACTAAACAGAGACGTCCCTCCTGATTAAAAGGTGCTCTGCATTTCCATAATGCACTGGGAGAAATGCAGTCTCAGAAGGGTTCTTGGGGTGGTTTGATACTGAAACAGATGTAATAAAGAATTCAACCTGCTGCTGAGAGACATTTCTCTGGCATATTGGTTATAAAAAATAACTAGTGATGGCACTGATATGAGAAGGAAGAATTAAGGACGCCTGGCTTTGGATGCATTTCTACTCCAGTGGAGGATCTCATTGCTTGGGCTTTTCTAAAGTGCCTTTTTCCCTGTTGAGTTTTTATTTTCAAGTCTTGAATCTCATGCTGCAGCTTCTCTGTTGACCAGGAACTTCTTAGAGGCTCTGATTCCATCCAGCTGAGTCTGAGTCCAAAAAACAGAAGCAAAAAATGAGATCACTTTCTTTGCACTGTTTTGAGTCAAACTCTATTTCCCTGGGTGAAAGCAAATTTCAGGGGTAAAAAACATCCAGAAATTCAAACCCCAGTGGCCTGCATTTCCCAGAAAGACTCAAATAATAGGAATGATTCAACTTTGCTGTTTCATTGCCTTCCTGACCCCTGCCATTCTCTGCCTTCCAGACGCCAGCAAGATCTTAACCAGGATTCTGGGAAACACAAGAGACCTGCAGCCTCTGATCACATAAAAGGAATAAAACAGGGAAAAGAAAAGAGGGGGAAAGCAAGCTAGAATAAAGCAGATAAGCAAGAAAAAAAAAAGAAAAAAAAATAGGTGAGCTACAGATTTTTAGGTAGCCCAGGGAATTTTGCTCATTGCCGAGACATTGGTGTTTATTTGCATAAGGACCATCCTGCTCTGTCATGTGAGCACAATTTTGCTTCCTTCCCTTTCCCTGGCTCCATTTTCTCTTTCTCTTTTCCCTTCCATTGCTCTTTACTAGCAAAAATGAGGCCTCCTGCTTTGCACAGACCTACTGAGCCATGCAGGCCACCACAGTGGATGCTTCCCAGGCAGCTTTGCCAAGCAGGCTTTGGACTGTGACTGGTTTTTCCCCAAATCACTGCTCTTCCTGGCAGCCCAGCCAGTCCCTCCCACACTCCTGCCTGTGCACAAATGCAGGTCCTTGCCTGGCGCACCCATCCATCTTCTGAAGGACATGAGAGATGCCTCACTGACACCTGTTTTTCTTTTGTCACCTCCCCATCCCTCATTCCAGCCATCCAAACTGAGTTCTCAGCTAATTAAAAAGAAAGCAGATATGGGAGGTGCAGGTTTGTTGTTTTTTTTTTTTGTTTGTTTTGTTTTCAAAACTCTCCCTTATCCCAGAGGAATTTACACAGGAGTTGGTTTCTCAACCTCTTTTTTATTTTTCCCCTGGTGACCTGCTCTGTGCTGGGGATGTGACACTGACCTCCAGCAGCAGAACTTTCAACTTTCCCTTTGCTCCCAGTGCTGTCCCTGAGTGCCTTGCAACTCATGGAAACCCCATTAATTCTGTCTGTGCCCTATCAGATGAAAACCTCCATTCAAGTAACATTTCAAACATCAGCTGCTTCGCCTTAATATCTTTCTCAATAACATTTCTCCCAGCTCCACACTCACACTCTGCTCCCCTGGGTGCTTCCCTTTTCTGTGAGTTTTGTTGATTCTTTAAGAGCACACACTCTCTACTCCCTCTTTCTGCTGATGTTCTCCACTGCAGCCTGCTCTTTTCTACTCCATCTCCTCTTTCTCTTGTCCTTATTTTATTCCTCTTCTATGAGGAGAAGCAGCAGCTCTTTTCTACATTTCCCAGTCCCAAATTTCAGCCCCAACAGAGACTTGCTGTTACCAGAGACTTCCCACTTGGGAAAGAACTTACCCAGCTGCTTGTTCATCAAAACAGCAGCCACAGAATTTGCTGGGCCATGGATGTAGAAGCACAAAAACCTTCCTGAGTAACCCTGAGGACCCATCCCAGTGATTCAACCAAGACATCCCTGTTTCCACTGGACTGAGTTCCACTCTCTTAGGGCCAGATTTTAGCTCCAGAGAATAGGGAGGCTGTGAGGTGTTTCACACCCCACCAGCCTCCCTGACAGGCCTGGGCTATGACTCCACAGCCTCTGTCACAAGGCTTTTGTGGGTGGAAGCTTGTTTTTGTATCCATCAGTGAGCCCCAGAAGTTATGGATGCAGCATGGAGACCGTGACTCAGTACATCCTCCCCTTCCTCAGCCAACACCTTCCAGATTTGGAACAGCAGAGCCTGGGTGTAGGTTCAGTGTCAGTGGGCATGGGCTTGTGTAGGAGATAAAAAGGGCTGACAAACACCTGATGCCATCAAGAATTCTCTTCTGACATCAGCAAGGACCTTCCAGCTTCTGCCCAGAGGCAGAAATGATCCTGGACTTTGCCATAGTTTCTCCTTTCTGTGTTAACACTTTTCAAAGTGCTCTTCTTAACTTGTCCAGTCCCTCAGTCCTTCTCCCCTCTCCTTGTCTGGCAGAGCTCTGTGTCCCTGGGGTGCAGGAGGCTGGGGCAGTGCTGGGGGACAGCCAGGGACACAGGGAGAAGCCAGTGAGAGGCAGCAGTGTGGGCAGGAACACACGGTGATAACCCATAATAACCATCTCTCACACAGGAAATCTGTGTGTTTACCCAGGGAAAAACAGTGGGAAAGGCTTGGGAGAAACCAAATACCCCAGGGATGGACGGGCCAGATGTGGGTGAGATCCTGCCCTTCCTGCAGGTCCCTACCAGCAGGGCATGGGGAGCACCCTTGGACTCGTGGCAGTGGCTGGGGGGGACAGGGACACCTGGAGCCACCCTGGGGACCTGAGCAGTGACAAACAGTGTGGCTGCAGCTCTCTGGTCACAGAGAGCAGCAGGCACAACTTTCCCAGGCATTGTGCTGGGCAAGGCTGCGAGAAGATCAGAGAAAAGAACGAGAAACAATTCTTATCTCCACTTGCTGCACCTGTGGTTGTGAAGGTGTGGAATGTGCTGTGGAGATTTGTTCACCAAAAGGTGGTTTCTTAATTAGCCAATGGTGATGGTGTGTTAGTTGAAGGACAAATTAGGAAAAGCTGTATTGGACTGTCTTTAAGGGTGATGGGTTTCTTAAGTATAGTATAATAAAGTGGTGGATCAAACTTCTGGAATCATGGAGTCAATGCTAATTATTACCTGGCTGGGGACACCTGCTATGACAAAACAGGGGACTCCAAAGCTGCTGCTGAAGAGATCACTCAGCTCTCATTCTGATCCAGCAACAGCCATGACCCCACAGCCAGACACCACACCAGACCTTTGGCTTCATTCCTGTGCTCAGGTTGCTCTTACCCCACACAGGCTCAGAGCTCACCCCACACTGATTCCCAGCTGAGGCTCCTCCAGTCCAACCACCACAGCTTCCAATCCCCACTGACTGCATGTGGGCATTCACATTCTCTGAAAAAAATCCCTTCACCCAGGGTTCTTCTCCTGGGAAGCTGAGAAGCCTCAGAGAAAAGGAAAACAATTCTGATCTCATTTGCTTCTCCTGTGCTGTGCTCATGTGGAATGTGTTTGGAGATTGTTCCATTGCATTCTGCTGGGAGTTGTTTTCACTCTTTGGCCAATCAGGGCCAAGCTGTGTCAGGACTCTGGACAGAGTCACAAGTTTTCATTATTATCTTCTTAGCATTCAGTAGGTATCATTTCTGTATTCTTTAGTTTAGTACAGTATTCTTTAATATAATATAGTATAATAAAATAAACTATAATAAATTACCCTTCTGATAAGATAGAGTCCTCCTCATCATTTCTGCCTTCATTGGGGCACCCTGCATTTACAATAATTCCACATGTTTTAGGATTTGGTGTAGCCAGGAATTAACACACAGCTAATTTTCTTTTCCTGGGTTACTGAGGCAAGGGAGTTTGGTGGGGTAGAATTGTCTTAATGTCATCGGAAATATTCAAGAGGAACAGACACAAATCTCTGCATATATTTCCTTCAGTGCACTTGGGGAGAGGCTGCCCACAGAGAGAAGTAATGCTCCATATGGATTTCAACCTGTGCAAGGTGGAATGGACTCAGCTGAGTAGTTTGCAATACATAATTTATCAAAGGAGTTTATCTTCTATATTTTGCTCATGGTTTCCTCATATTGTTGTGGGATTTTGTGATTTTTTTTCCCACAGCCCTTCATTATTCAAGCATAGTTGGGGATTTTACATATATATATAAATATATGTATAGATAAAATCTCTAAAGATTCCTCTGAAGAGGTTTTAGTTGTTTCAGTAGTAATGGTGAGTTGAATTGTGTGTCCCTGGTCTTATTATTCACACTAGGAGGAAGTTGCAATAACCACTGAATAGCCATGCACATTAATTTTGGAATTCATGTTCATCTGGAAGAATTCTGTGGGATGAATGTTTATTGCTTTTGTTGTTATTACTGTTTATTTTATAATAGCAGGAGGAGCTCCATTGTCCTTAGTCTCCTGGTGGACACCAAGGGGTGCAAGACAACTGAAGGAATTTCATTATATATTTGGAGGATGCATTTATACCAACGTTACCATTATATTCTTTCTGTCTAATATTTTTTCCTGAACTGAATACTTAATTCTTCTTCAAGGACCAGCTTTAGCATATGCAGGGCCCTGTGTGAAATCAACACAGCATAATCAGAGAGGAAAATTATATGGAGGGGAGTAATGGAGGCTGGAATTATGAAAACTATATATAAAAAAATCCAGGCCCATGCTGACTCCTTTCTACTTCCAGCCATTTATCTAGACCTGGGCAAGCAGTACAAATAAAGAGCAAATTAGTTGGATTTGCACCATTACAAAGTAATCTTAAAAGAATTTATTTTACAATTTCCTAATCATTCCATCATTAGTTTCTCAGTCCACAGCCAGATTGTGCAATGTGTTTTCACATGGGTTTGAAATTTAAAACAGGTAGAAGGACCTTTCACACTAAAACTGCTTCCAGAGGCTGGTGATGGCCAAAAGTGAGGTGTTTTAGGGGAAGGATAGCACCCTTAAATCTATTTTACCTTGTCTCTCGCTTCTCAGTGAATCAGGACACAGGAGAATCTTTGTGTTTCTCCTAAAGCCAAATCCTCTGATTTAGACCATTTTTGGACCAGGGACTAAAATGCTGTCACTGTTCAAAGCAATGGCAAAACTCAGAAAAGTCAATCTCCTAATGATGTCTACATTTTTGAAAGGGGAAAAAAAAAAGAAAAACAGGAAGGGAAGGCAGAAGGACAACCTGTGATGTTCAAGAATAAAGAACCTGCAGACTGGAAATGAAGCCCCCTTTAAATGAAAGCTGGAGTTCCCAAAATCTAAAAGCATCCTGCTTAATTAGGCTCTCCTGCAAAACATAAGAAACAAATGCTATTGTGAGGCAGCTCCTGGGGTTTATTTCCTTGTTTATTTGCGTGTTTGTTTCTGAGCAGCCAAAGAAAACTTCTCCAGGGACCTGTTTGATTCCTTTCTGCAGTTTGGGCTGGAATATTGATCCCAGAGAAGAGATGGGTGTTTTGTGTCTGTGTGTTGGAGAAGAGATGTGAGTTTTGTGTATGGGAGCTTTGTGTATACGAGGATGTGTAAGCTTGTAGGGATGCAGAACTCATGAGAAAGGCTTGGAATTCACCTGACAGCCCCATCCCCTCCCACAGCAGCCCTTCTCCTCCTTTCTCCAAGCCCAAGCTCAGAGGAAGTCATGTATTGCCATTGCTTCAAAACCCAGCTCTAATTTTCTGGCTAATGAAAGACGTATTGACAAAAGTTGACATTAAGCGGAACTAATTACACTGTAACTGCTGAATAACTAAGAAATAACTACCCTGTAATTTATGGTGCAGCATGGCCTCGGTGCAGCAGCTCTCAGAGCTGCTCTCTCTGTGCTGAGCTCACTGGTGCATGAGCTGCAGAACTTTTCCCCTGCCAGGAGGATCCTCTGGATGTGAAGCTGCAAACACTTGGCCATGATTAGAGCAAAAACCCTGCCAGGCTTCCCACAGCCCTTCTGAGCAATGGGATACGTGACTGCCCCCACCTTCTTCCATTTCCCACTTGTTTTCACTTCCATATTAGAATCTTAATGTTATTCTCTTACATATCCATATCCCATCCAGTATTGCAGTGCTAAACTGTGTTTCAATAATATCAAAGTGAAGCACTTCAGTATTGTATTTCCTGGGAAACGTCCTGACGAAGGCAGGAATGATGAATTTGACTCCATGTTCTTAGAAGGCTAATTTATTACTTTATTATACTAGATTATATTAAATACTATACTATACTAAAGAAAGGATACTTACAGAATGCTAAGAAGATAATAATGAAAACTTGTGACTCTGGCCAGAGTCCTGACACAGCTTGGCCCTGATTGGCCAAAGAGTGAAAACAACTCCCAGCAGAATGCAATGGAACAATCACCTGTGGGTGAACAATCTCCAAACACATTCCACATGTGAGCACAGCACAGGAGAAGCAAATGAGATCAGAATTGTTTTCCTTTTCTCTGAGGCCTCTCAGCTTCTCAGGAGAAAAACCCTGGGTGAAGGGATTTTTGCAGAGAATGTGAATGCCACACTTCAGGAGGTGGTGGCATAACTTCTTGTCTCGGTTTAGAGACAAATTTTAGGAGAAAATGCCCAGAAATGAGCATTTCCTCTAAAGACAAGGGCTTTGATAAACCTATTTGCCAATGAGAGAAATGAATACCAATGGGTAATAATGAAAAAAAAAAACCCAAAACCAAAAAAGTTTGTTAAGCAAAAACCAAGGGTGCCCACAAGGCACAGATAAGGATTGAATAAATACTAGATATTGAAATTTTAAAACCTTAGCCTCCCCACCAGGCTTTCAGGGCCAGGGGACAGAGATGGAAGCTGTCCCCTTTGTCTCGGGGAAGGGAGGCACACGAGTTCACCTGCCTGGTTTTTATTCAAAGCCCTAATCCCATCTGGGATGCCCTCTCTCTCACAAGGAGTCCAAGCCACCTCCTGCACCAGCTCCCCGTTGTGGATACCAAGGGCTGGGATATATGAAAGGGCTCTTGTGGGGTCTGGCTGTCTGCCTGCTGTAATTGTGGCACCAAGCTCGTTCCTCTACTCAAATAATTTGTTGAAAGAGGCATTAACCATGAACTGGGCGCAGGAGAAGGCGAGATTCCTTGTTTTCACAAGGAGTGAATCTTGGGGAGATTCACTAGAATCTCTCCCATACATCACTGTCACACAGCAATATCAGCATCCCGCTCAGAAGATAAGTTTAAATGTGCCCTGTTCCATCTGATCAAACTCAGAATTTCTTAGACTTCATCATTAAAGCTGATGAGAAAACAGGCATTTGGCCTCCAGAGAAATCTGGCAGCTAAACTTTCGTTTATGTCTTAGATAGGACCAAATCAGGAAATACGGGTTTGAAATATTTCTGCTCAGAAGTGTCTTGGGCTGATTTTATGATGATACTTTATTCCCTAATCATCTGCTTTATGCCCAGAAATGTCTGCTACAGTTTTAAGCTAGACTCAGGGGTGGGACAGCAAGGTTTGAGCTCCTGCACAGTTTGGTTCAAACCCTTTCTCACCTCAGTGCACTCTGGGCAAGGTGGACTGGGTCGTTACATTATTCCTTTTGTTGGATTAGTTTTTGCTTGCTTAGGTAAGAAGCTTTTTTTCTTTTTTTTCTTTCCCCACCTTTTTACCTGGACTCCAGCAAAGATCCTTCAGTTGTTTCTTGAGGTATTTTTTCCCTTGAACTGTTTCTGCTTGGGTTTTGGGGTTATTTTTCCCTCTGCACCAGCTGATCCGGGCCCCAGGGGAGATGGAGCCAGCACAAGACAGGACACCAAAACCCCCCAGCTTCACTGCTGAGAGGAGGGGACAAATGCCAGAAAGGTTCCCATCTATTCTGCCTGGCAGGTGAACCCATGTGCCTCCCTTTCCCTGTGACAAAAGGGACAAAATCTGCCATCTCAGCCCCCTGGGGGAATGGGAGTTAAGGTTTTGAAATTTCAATATCTATAATTTATTCAATCCTTATCTATGCCTTGTGGGCACCCTTTTTTTTTTTTGCTTAAGAAACATTTTTTGGTTTGTTTTTTTTTTTACTATCAGCCACTGGTATTAATTTCTCTCATTGGCAAATAGGTTTATCAAAGCCCTTCTCTTTAGAGGAAACACTTATTCCAGGGCATTTTCTCCTAAAATTTGTCTCTAAACCGAGACAAGAAGTTATGCCACCACCTCCTGAAGTGCTTCATTTCCATATTACTGAAACACAGTTTAGCACTGCAATACTGGATGGGATATGGATATGTGAGAGAATAACATTAAGATTCTAATATAGAAGTGAAAACAAGTGGGAAATGGAGCAGGAAAAAGTTGAAATAATAAAAAATTTAAAATCCATTCTGATTTCAAATTGATTCAATATTTTGCCTTTGAAATGTCATTGGAATTAGAGTACTCTAATGAAGCATTCACAATTTTACCTATTACCTAAAGAAGAACAGCTTTTTCCCAGGGGAGAAATGTTCTGTAGACCAATTTACAACTGAGTGCAAACCACAAAATTTTTGGCTTGGAAACTCTTCAGTGCAGAAAGCAGAACTTTGTGCTTTGGTGGTACAGCTCCAAGCACAGCAGGACAGATCTCCAGGCACCCCCTCTACTGAAAGCACAAATAATAGAGCTGTTGGTCAGGAGATTTTCTGATGAGCCCCAGAGGAAGTTATAGTGTGCATAAGAAAACCAGAGAATTTGGAGGTAATGAGAGAAGGGAGAGAGAAAAATCACTCTGTGTTGGAGACAGGAAGACAGGCAGAGAAAAGAGAGTGAGATTGCAAAGATAGACAGGTGGGGAGAAAGGGAGAGAGGTGCAATTCAGCTCCTGCTCCTGCCTGATTTGTTCCACCTCCATTATCATGCACCAGAACAACTCATTCTTCTTTTTTTACCAGAAAGCGTAATAATGTTCCACAGGTGAAGGAGTTATCTCAGCTTTTCTCTTTTCCAGCAAAGCTAACACTCAGTACATGAAATAAAGGTTATCTTGAAAAATAGACGCTGCAACTGGCATACAAAGGAACCCTTTCCTGTGACAAGGAAGTCTTTTCTGAAAGGGTCTGTTAGGTTTTGTGCTCAGAAGAAAAAGGGGAAGAAAACGGATTTGACTGCTTAGTCCCCCTGCCAGGTTGCCAAATTGACTTTTGAACAGGAGCTGGGAGACACTTTCCCATGGCATGAAGAGCAGGTTACCCCTAGGGGGATGGCGAGGATGGGGATGAAGAGGAAGAAGGCAGTGCTGCTGGCCATGCAGGGGATTAGGACAAAACTCACCTTTCCCATCTCTCCCAAACCCATGAGGTCAGGGATGGTGTGAAAGGCAAAGACCCTGTGTGCAGAGTCTCCAGTGCACAGTAAGGAGAAGACAAATCTCCCTTGGGTTGTGTGTCAGGATGACTGAAGCACAGCACACAGCTGCCCATGCTGAGGGTGGGGGATGCCCAGCTGTGTGCCCAGCACCTCTGTGTGTGCTCAGCATCCCTCTGTGCTCAGCATCCCTCTGTGTGCCCAGCCTGTGTGTGCTCAGCATCCCTCTGTGCCCAGCATCCCTCTGTCACTGCCTCCACACAGCTCCTGCTCCTCCCTGCCCCTGGCATCCAGCCTGGCACGGCCAAGCCTGCAGAGGTGGGACTCTGTTCACTGCCATTACTGAAACAACCACATAATGTGTGTTTTGACACATTCCCTATGAGGAAAAGATCTCTGATCTGTTAAAACAAACCCTAACAGGGTCTTCAAAAAAAGATCATTTAAATCCTCACTTAAATGACTGAGTAAAAGATCTGGCTTTGACACTAAATGTTTCCTTTATAATTTCCATCATTTTTCAAAGGGTACCCAGCTCATGCCAAGGCCTTCCATGGCACAGAATCAGCTGCCTCTGCTCGTCAACATTCAGCTACCTACTCCCAACAGGTTTTCCTCTTTGCATCACTTTAGATTTACATGTCATTGATTCAGTAATTTTGCCACTTAGAGGGTTTCATGTCTTCTGTCCTCACATCTCTCCTTTCTTTTCTCCACAGTGCCTGGATCATCTCCTTATAGTACCAGAACTGAGTCCATAAATCCAAATTTAGGGGTTTTAAGCACAGATGGTGGCTGTGCTGATGGGCTTTGCTGTCTCCAAGGATTCCTTGCAGCTTTGCCTCCTGGAATGGCTGAGGTTTCCATTCTAGAAGCTGACTCCCCCCTGCACTCACACACCTTTCCTTTCCCCTACAGACAACAACAGAACTGCTGAAAAGAAGGTTTTAGATATATATTTCTAGGAGCAGAGTTTAAAGGACACTTTGCAAGGCAAAAAAGATAAGAGCGTGTAACAAACGTGTGGTGTCTGACTCTCTCTTGGAGACTTGGCTTTGATTTTTCTTGAATTGTTTTTTGTCTGAATTTTTAATATAAAGTGTTTGGCAGCTTGTCACTCTTTATGTATGGAAAACATAATACTCTTTGATGTTCTCAGTTACTGTGTCATGTTTATGTGCTCTGACAGTCTTTGAACCATGGCTCACTGCAGACAATGGGAAGGGATCCTCAGAGGGGTGGAAGAAGGATTTAAAAAGAGCCTCATTTCCTAATCCCAGAATGGCAGTGTGTCACCATCATCCACACTGGTGTCCAGTGCCTTCCAAACAAGGGAATATTTGACTGACTAAGTTGCACAACTGAGCCCAAGGCGTGTGACATCACTCTGAGTTATGTCAGCACTTCAAGGGTTTCAGTGAACATTAGAGCTACCCAGACACTTCCAAGCATTTGATGTAAGGAAAGACAAACTTCTGGAGCTTCACAAAATTATTGTCAATTATTTGAAAAGAAAACAAAATTCAATGAGTCTAAAAAGCCATATTTCACCCCAGTGCTGATCACAATGACAGGAGCTGCTAGTAAAATAAATACATCCCTTCTTGTAAGGGCTTTTGTAGGTACCCAAGAACATAAAAGTGACAGGCGGCTGTTGCAAGGAAATTAGGGATGAACACATCCAGATCTATTCCTGCTGAATACTAAATACACACCTGAGATCCCTGGTGAGGATGCCCAGAAGCTGTCCCTGTTCATCCTCATCGTCACAATGACATTTCAAGGAGCCACCTCGGAGCTGTGTCCTGGGAAGCCTCTGCATGGCTTAGTGTGTTATTTACTTACTGATTGTCAGGGCATGAGGCAAAGTGTAGGAGCTTGCACTGACCTTTCCTGAAACACTAAATAGATCTAAAACCTTCTTTTCAGCAGTTATGTTGTTGTCTGTAGAGGAAAGGAAAGGTGTGTGAGTGCAGGGGGGAGTCAGCTTCTAGAATGGAAACCTCAGCCATTCCAGGAGGCAAAGCTGCAAGGAATCCTTGGAGACAGCAAAGCCCATCAGCACAGCCACCATCTGTGCTTAAAACCCCTAAATTTGGATTTATGGACTCAGTTCTGGTGCTATAAGGAGATGATCCAGGCACTGTGGAGAAAAGAAAGGAGAAATGTGAGGACAGAAGACATGAAACCCTCTAAGTGGCAAAATTACTGAATCAATGACATGTAAAACCAAAGTGATGCAAAGAGGAAAACCTGCTGGGGGTAGGTAGCTGAATGTTGAAGAGCAGAGGCAGCTGATTCTGTGCCATGGAAGGCCTTGGCATGAGCTGGGTACCCTTTGAAAAATGATGGAAATTATAAAGGGAACATTTAGTGTCAAAGAACTGAAAACCACAGTGAACTGGGATCAAATTCAGTGAGGAGGTTTGGACCAAAAAAAAAAAGGAACAGAAAGAATTTTGAAAATCTTTAAACATTTCAGAACTTTCTCAAAAGATTTCTGAGTGTTTTATACTAAGCTTTTCTTTGTTTCGCATCAGCATTTTCATTTTAAAATCAGCTTAAAGTAAAACTAGGTGAAGAGGTTAAATAACTTTGAGAAGAGACCTTCAGATCTTAAGCAAATGCAGTGCTCCAGATTAAACATGGGCTAACACTTTTCTTTAAATTCTTTCTTTTCCTTTCATTCCCCTTTCAAATGTATTTTCAAACTCTAAATGATTTGAAGTGCATTTTTCCTTTGACACTTTTCTTTAGCTTCTTTTGCAAATATATATTTAAAAAAATGTTCTTAACTTAGCTCTTATCACTGATAACTGCTGGAAAAATAGAGAATGCCAGCTGTTGTTTGTACAGTGCTTGAAAGGGCTTCAATAGCACTGTTAATAAAATGGCCAAAGGGACTGGGGAACACTCAAGGACAAATTCCTACACGAGCTTCCACTGGAGTATTGAAAGTGGTTCATCACACTCCTCAATTCCCTCCCTCCTCTGCACATCCTCCTTCCCAATCCCTTAAATGCCAACACATTTTAATAGCTCCTGCTGCCTCTCTAGGCGAGAAATGCAGCCCCAGGTAACAGAAACCCAGGTAATTCTGTGCTCAAAATCACCACCTGGTGATGGCCTCGAGCTTCCTCCTTGTGCAGCTTCTCCTGCCTCAGAATCCAGAGATTATTGGCTTTGCTCATCCTTTGTGCCCTCTAAACTGTGCCTGGAAAATCGGGGCCTTTTGGGGAGCAACCAAAGCCTGGGCACAGAATATCCCCAGCTAATCCAAACCAGAGGCAGCTGAACTGTGATTGGAACTGATTTGAGGTTTTTTGGTTGTTTTTTTTTCTTCTGGGGATGGTGTTCTCTCTGTTCCTATTTACAAGCCAGGGGTTATTTGAAGTGGGTTATTTATTTATTTATGCGCTTCTATTATCACAAGAACCAAATTGCAACCTTCGAGAGGAAAAAAAAAAAATGTGTTTGTGAAGGGCGGTGGTGGGGGGGCGGGGGGAGCCAACAAATTAAAGTCAGAGAAAGGGGGCTACATCTTTATCAAAAGACAACATCAAATTAATTTCTGTCTGGTCTCAGGAACTCATGTAAAATTTATGGGCTGTTTGTTAATTTTGCTGTAGCGCCAGCAGCACGGGGGTGTTTGTGATGCAGGGGAAGGGCTGGGGTGGGCAGAGCAGGAGCAGCAGCAGCCTTGGCTGGGATCCGTGCAGGGAATGGCCTTGCTCAGGTGCCCAGCTCAGCTGGGTGAGGGTGGGAAGGCAGCAGGATGGATGGCTCTGGATGGGCCCTGCTCCCTCCCTCAGCCTGCCTGCTTAAAATTCCAGCGCCGTGCTCAGCTCTGGGAGCAAGGCTGCCCTTTCAACACCAGCACAATGACTCCTCTTACATAACCCAACAGCCAATTCAGCAGGCTCACAACTCAAAAGAATTAGTTTTGTATGAACACACCTTCTTTGCCCTTTCCCCACCCTCCTCTCCCATCTTCTTTGCTTTTTGTTGGTTCTGGAGCACGTCCATGGAAGCGTCTGAGGCATTTGTGCCTTTTCCATTATCTCAGCAGGACAAGGGGCCACAGTCAAGGCAGCTGCAAAAAACCAGGGAGGTCTCCCCAGTGACTTAAGTGAGGTGACAGAGCACACTCCCCACCAATGCTTTACAATGGCAAGGTCGTTTTTGTTTTGTTCTCCAAAGTCTCTGCTGGAATTGGAGATTTGCAGCTTTCAGGAGCTCTTCTGGCTCTGCTAAACCCCGTGTTTCTGCTGGAACCAGGCTGTGCCACGGGGAGCATCACTGGGGGGAGCACCAGTGGCATATTGTGATACCTGACCTGGGCAGAAATGCTTTCAGAAGCACAGAGATATTCAAGGGAAGCACATTACAACATACAGAAGCACAGAGATATTCAAGGGTCCCACTATCATGTGTGGCTGGTAACTTAACAAAGGTCAGCAGTTCCCCAGCAATGTTTGCAAACAGAAGCCTAACACCACATTAGCAGCAAAAAAATAAACAAACAGAACCGCTGGAATTGGGTGAATTTCATTTTCATTTCAAACTTTCCAGCTCTCAAAGAAACCTCATGTATCTCTGTCTTCATTTTGAAGACAAACTGGCACTACTGCAGAACCTCCCAGCTGAATGAGAATGCATCACTTTAAAACAGACCTCTAGCACTGATTTAAAGATTCCCACTTCCTCTGTCAGCTGTCCTAACACTTTAAAAGCCTTGCTAAGCAGGTATGGGATTTGTTTTTTCTTTCCTTTTCTCCCTCCCCTTTTCCAGTTTCAGTTCAGTGTGTAACCTCAGCTACCAGCTCAGGATGCTGACGTGGAGATGGATGTTCCCACTCCCATCATCTGATTCCCATTTTCCCATTTATTTTCCACCTTGAAAACAAGTGAACTAAACCTGTCCTACAGATGTACTGGAAATGATCAAACCAACTGAAGACTGACACTAGATTCATATAGAGAAGAATATTCTAGAAAATATTAAGAAATCACCCACTGCTCCCCACTAGACCAGAGATTTTACACCAACTTCTACCAAGCTATTTCATTGTTAGAGAGAAGGAGCATGCCAGTGTGGGGTTCAGCGTGGTCCTTCTCCACTCCCTCCTGCCAGGAGTGGTGTATCCTCATCCTCACAGAGCCTGGGGAGGGGAGCAAGGGCATTCCTGCCAACCAGGGATGATTTTTGCCCTCCACAGCCACAGAGAGGAACACTGTACTTCACAAACACACTTCAAAGATGCCACACCATTAAAAATACATGGACATCATGTGGATCTTAGCTAAATACATATGGCCTTTGATTGCTTGGTATTTCCAATTCATACAGGAACATTACTGCCTTGCATTATTGATGATCACAAGCATTTCACTGCCTCAGACTAAGGACACCTCTTCCCCTTCTCCCTTCCTCGCATGCAGCACCCTTTGCTGGAGAGAGAGCAGTTTAATTAAGCCGTGATTAACGCCTCACACACGCCTGACTGTCACTGATTGGGCTCTGGGAATGGCACCGCTGTGAGCTGAGCACCGTGCTGCAGGAGGGAATGTCCCCTCCGGGTGCCTCAGCTGCTCCTCAGCAGTGCCAGCACATCTGGCCAGCTGTGTGTGCCCCAAGGGTGCCCTGGCACAGCTGAGCTGCTCCCCAGCTCCAGCCAGGTAGGTGGGATTCCTCGGGGACAGCAGGGATGGGGAGCGTTATAGATACCTATTGTAATATTGGCTTTTTGCAAATATTAAAATGCTGTCTTATATATTACAACAGTTCTATTCTCATTATATGTTGTCTTATATATATATCAAGAGCTCTGTTATCATTATGGTGCAAGGGTTCCATGCTCTCAGAGTTTCATACTGCCCCAATGTTCCTCGTGGGCAGCTCCTCTGAGCACTGACTGTTCCTGGTCCTTACAGCAGCCATCTGACTCCTCTGACTCCTCTTTTGCACCCCTAGTTCTTATTAGTTTCAGGTGCAGCCTGTTATCATCAGGCCTGCTCCTAATCTTTAGTAATAGGGTCCAGCTGTAGCTCGTTGGGGATGAGATTATATTCTACATTACCCATGCTGGGTCCTCCTACATTAAAATGGATTTTATATGTGTGTGGTGTTAGAGTATAAAGATATAGGTTTTATTTCTGTTGTTAATTAAGCTTAGGGAAATAGCTGCTTGTGTTAAAATGCCTGCTTGGATGGGATAACATCCAACACACACGATGAGGACACCTGTGCAGATCTGCCAACCATCAGCACTCACTGTCTGAAGGCAGTGTGGAGCAAAGCCCAGACTGAAGATGATGATAAAAATGGACTAAAGCACAACCAAGGAGTACACATACTCTAAAATGGCAGACCTGAGGAGGGGTCATGTAAAAATATGTAAAATAGTTTGGGGAAAGTTTACTATGCATAAGGTTCTATGAATATGCAACAGGTTAATGTAATTAAAAGGTATTTAAGGGGTATCCCTAAAGATAACAGGGGGTCTTGGTTCAGTGCCAAGATGTACCTGGCCATAATAACCTTTGCTCTATGCTCCTTGTCTCCCACTGTGCTTTATTCAACTTTTTTCATTTTCACAGGAGAGTGAACGTGTTTTTCACAGGAGTGGGCAAAGTGAGCCATTGGTTCAGCTTGGAAGGGTTTGAGGCTGCAGGGCTGGGCTGGGCACAGGCTGCTGGCTCAGCCTGGGAGGGAGCAATGAGAAAACACTCCCTGCTCAGCCTCGTGCTGGGGCTGGAACCTCTGTCCCTGTGGGACAACATCTGCTGGGCTCTCCCACACCACACCACACACCTGGGCTAAATCCCATCCCTCCTTTCTGTTCACTCTGGGAAGTTCAGGCACCTTCCCTGCCCTCTGTCCACTCACTGCTCTCCTTCCTGGCCCAAAGCACAGCTGGACTCTCAGTGTGGGGTGTCCCCTTCACACTGGACACATCACCCTGATCCTGTGCTGGCACCACATGCAGCCCTGGCTGCTCTGGGGAAATTCTACACAAATGCTCCTGTCTCTCTGGCTGTTTTAGTAGCAGCTCCACACTGACTCAGTTATACTCCCCCTTTTATTCTTTTAAAAAGGAATTATCCAGAAGCAAGAATTTGGGAAGAGGAGGAGAATATTCATGAGGAAAAAAAAAATAAAAAAAAGAAAATCATTACAGCTGAGAAACAGCTCTTGAAACTTATTAGCTCATGACTCATCTCTCTGAAAGGAGCTAATACCTTAATTTCATATTTCTCTGCTCAAATGGAGACCAAAGCATAAACTGAAATGAAACTTTACACTAATGGCTTCTTAATTACACCCATCTAAAAGCAATTACCTGAGGTTTAACAGATACAAAGTTGGGGTTGACACGGTCAGTAGAAGGGAATGGTGCAGCAGTGTCTGGAGGAGATGGGCTGTGGGAAAGAGGAGGTGGAAGATGCCGTGGCCAGGCTGCCTCTGCTTCCTCCTCTCTTGCCCTGTTGCTGTGCAATCTCCCTCTGAGAGTGTGTGAGCACCAGGCAGGTACCACAGTGAGGGATATTCCTCAGGAATGCACTTGCAGGGCTTTTGCAGTGCTGGGATAAAAATTCCTAAAATAAAACTCCAGCGTGGAGGACTTGGCAAATGTGGTACCAATGATATTTCCCTCTAGGAAGCCACATCTGCATCCCAGCTCATGCCTGGTAATGCTTCTTCCTTCCACCTCTCCACCTGCAAGAGGAGAACCATTCCTACCAGTCCCAGGGTGCATTTTAAGAATTTCTTAATACTTATTGAAGGTTTTGAAATTATCCATACTAAGTTACCACAGGAGACCAAGGTGGTGTCACTGCTGTTATTATAAGCACTATTATTACTACTACTGTGAGTAGATTTCAGGGATGTTTTGCTCACAGTTTAGTGATTTAGCACTAATAAAGGGACTTGAGCAAACCAGTGGAGTCCAGGCCACCACAGCAGTGTAGGTTTCCTGTACAATATCCGGGAGAAATCAGCTTCCAGGAGTGGGATTGAGAACAGGCAGTACATGGTGCTGGGAGCCATGTGAGCTGGGAAAGTCATGGAGGTGAATTTGAATCCAAATTCTCTCCAGAGCTTTACTCTGAGCTGCAGGGAAACATCTCCCCCCAGTCTCAAAAAGATCTTGCACCGGCTGGTTGCTCTGTGAGGAAATCAGATTTTGGGAGGAATAGCCACCACTTGAAGGACTCCCCAGGCCTGGCCAGCCCCACCTCATTTTGTGGAGCCTTGCACCATATCTGCACCACTGAACGAGATAACACAATTATTGGCTAATTAGAGTCATCAGAAAGCGTTCTGCAATGGCAGGCTTTTAATTGACTTCCCCATTAACAGATAATGATCAGGCTCTGCCTCCTGCCAGGACGACCCCCACTCCTCTTCCCCCTGAGACAGGTGGTTGACCTGAAAATGGAACAGCACAGCTGTCCTGAGTTCATTCATGGCTAACACATCCCCTCGGTTTGGTGGGGAAACAACAAACTGAGACTGAGAGAAGGAAAAGAGAAGGAAAGAGAAGGTTCCTCTTTGCCTGCCCAGGCAAGTGAGAGGAATGGCAGATTTGCCTTTCCAAACAAGCTGTGGGTCTGCTGGTAGATAAAACCAGCACTGGGAGATAAAAGAAACAATGGGAAGGATCCCATTGACTGATGAATGGAAAAAGATAATTTGCTTTTACAAATAAACTTTAGGTTTGCTGATAAAGGAAATTAGACATTGAGAGATGAAAGAAACAATGGGGAAGAAAAACCCCAAAATTCTGTAAGAATTGAAAATTAAAAGGAGGGTTGTACATTAGAGGGAAATCTTTGGTATCAGGTGTTTTGGGAAGTCTGAACCTCTCAAGTACCTCAGCCAACGGAGAAAGAGAGAAGGGAAATGTGGCTGGGAAATTGGGGTAAAAAGGAGGCTGCATCCTCGAAAATCTGAGAGATCCCAGGGGAATGCCCCATGGCCTCTCTCTTTATTGGAGTAAAGCCAGAAAGGACTCCCCTGTCTCCTTTTTGGACATAAACCTCTGGTGTTTGTGGATTAATGTTTCTAACACCAGGCTCTGACAGAGCAGGGCTAGCACAGAGACAGTGAAGCTGCACAGCCCCATCCTTCCTCTGCCAGCTCAAAGCTCTCCCCAGTGCCAGCCCAGGATCCTGCTTGCTTTCCTCCCCTCCAGTCTGCTGAGTAAAGTAGTTTAGAGAACACAAATTCAATTTCACAGCTTCTTTCAGGGTGCCAAACACCTGGTGTTTCCTTGCCCTGGAACTAAAGCTGAACATTTCCAACATATTTCACAAGATACAACTGGGCTGAACACTCTTGTGTTGGAAGAAAAGGGCTGAATTCTCTTTTTGAGCTTGTTTCTCTGCAGTCAGGTGTGATTTTCCGGCCTCACAAAGTCCATTGGATACCCTTGTGTTGGAGACTTGAAACAACACACAGCATGGTGCCTTGGTGGAATGGGATCTTCTCCTGAGAACCATTTAACCCACATGCTGAGCTCTCATTTGGGTACTGAGCATTTGGGGAAAAGGCAGAAGCTCCTGCATCTAGCCATAAATCCTAGAGAGGGTTTTAAATGTCATTGTGATCCATCAAATAAATAAGTTTTTCCAGAGGCAGCAGGAAGAAAGCCAAGTTTCCTTTTCCTCCTGTGACCTGGATTTCCCAGCAGTGACTCAGAAGGACCCCAGTTCCTCTTGGCTTTGCAGCAGGGGTGGGCAGGGGGCAGCAGGTTCATGGACCTGGGGATTGCTGAACTCCTGCACAGGTCAAGAGCAGCACCAGTTTCAGACTCTTCTCTCTGCCAGCTTCGCCAGTTGAGTTGGAGTTTCATTACTCCTTCCTACTGCATAAAATGTGCTTGAAACTCTAATTTATGAAAAAGTTCTTTGGGAAGGACTGACAGAGAAAAAGAAACCTGGTTTCCTTAGGAAGCAATTTGAAAATAAACTGAATTTCTGCTAGGTGTGTGGTGCCATTTCAAGACTCCAAGGGTCTCTGCATCTGCAATTTTCCTTTGCTGTGAGCAAGACGTGTTCTCCTCACTCACCGGGTTTAAAACCAGTAACAACCTGAAGTTGAGGATTTATTGAGATGCAACAGTTGAGATATTTGTGCATGGGATGAAGGGATAGAAATCAGAAACTCTGAAACCTGCAGGGTCTGGAGCCTTGGCCATTACTGCTTCTGTAAAAAGAGCAAGCAGCCAACCTTCTTCTGGTGCATTGGCTCCCCTTCCTTTCAGAAATTTAGCTGAACTCCATTCAGAGGGCTGTAAATGCAGGTTTGAACACTGGAGAAGAAAAAAAAAAAAAGCAAACGAACAACTATTGCTCTCAATGATATGAAAATTGTGCTCCTGTAGATATTTCAGTGTTTACACAAAAGTGATCTTGGTTCTTTTTCCCAAGGTTAGTGGTATCCAGAACCATCTTGTTTGAAATCGCTTTGAAAGTGTCACAATTCTTCTCTGTTGTTTTTAAGAACAAGAAATTCTTTTAATTTCCTTCTTTTTGGTGGTAATTACACTGAATTTTGAACACTTGAGGTAGAAGGCTTGGAGGGAAGTTGCTGGCTATTGTGAATTCCAGGAGTGGGAAGGAACAGGAGGGAGGTGAGCCAGGACTGCAGCCAGAGCTCCAAACCAGCACCAACGGGGACCTTCAGACATGCTCAGACTGCACAACCAATCCCACTGAAAATCAGCTGTACTGATGCTGTGCTGACCACAGGGCATCACAGCAACACAAAAACAATGCTGGCAAAGAAGCCCAGAGGTCTGTCATAAAAAAAACAACATGCAGAAGTCTATATTTCCACTGTGTTCACTGTTGGGGTCTTTTTTCTTGTTGAGAGCTCAGGCACAACCCATCCAACACATCCTGGCTGCTCCCTGAGAGCCCTGCACAAACACCCAGTGCTGGGAAGGGAGAGAACACTGAAGCATTGCCTTGATCTGATTTTTAATTCCTTTTTCCAGGCAAGTGGATAAAGATTGAAATCACCCCAAACTCTGTCTCTCCTAAATGCAGGTCAGCAGATATGTGATCAATAAAAGCAAAAAAAGGCCCAGTTAAGCACTAGAGAAAAAGGGAAGCACTGACCAAACTGCATTTCTCTGGCAAATTATTTTCCTGTCTAGACTGGTTGTCAGATGTTGTTTTGTTGTTTTGTATGCCCAGAGGCCAGACCAAAGCTGGGATCCCCACGTACAGGCAGCTTTGTTTAATGAGAGACAATCCTTGCCCCCAGGGAGCTGTAATCAGAATAGGCAGGACAAACAAATGAAATAAAGTCGCCGTCTTCATCCTGTGAGTGCCGATGGAAACAGGACCCCAAAGAGATTAAGTGGCTTGCCTGAGGCCACCCAGAAAACCTGTGGCAATGCCGAGCTAAAAACAAAAAACAAAACAAAACAAAACAAAACAACCCACACAGCACCAGAATCCTAATACCAGTCTTTGACACAAATCTGGCTATGACTCCCTATTTCCACGAGAATCCAGGGAGATCCTATTTAAGGCAATGCTGTTATTCTACAGCTGCATTTCTTCCTGGCAAAGGGAAGAAATCCTTCCTTGCAGGACCCAAAGATGCTTTATTACCTCCCTGGAGTGGGCGGGAGCTCCATCCCTGGAGGAGACGATGGAGAGGGGTGGAGGGAGGAAGAGTCGCCAGCCTTTCCTGACGCTGGGATGTAAACAGTGTTTTGCAAAAGAGCCATTTATCAGTGAAATTACAGAATCCGTTTGAAGATTCCCCAGGAGGACTCGCTGAGAAGATGACTTGTGTGGAACTGAACGAGAGGCTTCCTGCAACACGCCCGGCCTTCGTGTAGGCAGGAGCGCTTTGCTGGGAATTAAATCCGCGCTGGAAATGTTAATAAATGCAGACACATGTTCTTGTTTGTAGGACGCGCTGTGCCTCCTTTATTTATTCCTTTCATTTTATTCTCCTGGATGGAGCTGCAGTGCCAGCCCCCTTTGGCTGACACCTCCCTGGGGGGAAAGTTGCCTCTCTCTCCTTGGCATCCCTTTAGCCCATGGTGCTGCTGCCCACCTTCCAGCCAGCCTCGGGATTTCTGCTGCTCACAGTGACCCCAGGATGTGTTAGAAAGTCTCTTTTCCCAGCCCAGCAGTCAAAAAAAAAAGAGTCAGAAATCTTCAGTTCTTGGTCTCAGGGTTTTTTATTGTTTCTGTTAGGAAAATTAATCCACAAACACCGGAGGTTAATGTCCATAAAGGAGA
Source organism: Molothrus aeneus (assembly GCF_037042795.1). Taxonomy (NCBI): domain Eukaryota; kingdom Metazoa; phylum Chordata; class Aves; order Passeriformes; family Icteridae; genus Molothrus; species Molothrus aeneus. The sequence goes on along the minus strand of NC_089664.1, from coordinate 4,505,741 downwards.
CAGAGGAGTCCTTTCTGGCTTTACTCCAATAAAGGGAGAGGCCATGGGGCACTCCCCTGAGATGTCTCAAATTTTTGTAGGATGCAGCCTCCTTTTTATCCCAATTTCCTGGGCACATTTCCCTTCTCTCTTTCCCCATTGGCTGAGGTACTTGAGATGTGCAGACTTCCCAAAACACCTGATACCAAAGATTTCCCTCTAATGTATAACCCTCCCTTTTAATTTTCAATTCTTACAGAATTTCAGGGGTTTTCTTTCCATTGTTTCCTTCATCTCTCAATGTCTAATTTCCTTTATCAGCACACCTAAAGTTTATTTGTAAAAGCAAATTATCTTTTTCCATTCATCAATCAATGCGATCCTTCCCATTGTTTCTTTTATCTCCCAGTGCTGGTTTTATCTACCAGCAGACCCACAGCTGGTTTGTAAATACAAATCTGCTATTCCTCTCATTTCTTATCTATAAAATTCTTTCTCTGGCCTGCTGAGGTCTGTTTAGCAGGACAGACAGAGGCACTCTGCCTGCCCCCAGGGCAGTGTTATCTTTTTATACTAAAAACTACGTGTACAATATTTACCATAACTTTCCAATACCTATCACCTGTGTTAGACAGTGAGCTTCTACTCTAAACCAATCTAAAAGTGCCACCATCACAGCAGAAGATGGAGGCCAAGAAGAAGAAGGAGAAAGGCTGGACATGCCCACATTCCTCCATCTTGCCCCCTGAACCCCCATTTTAAAAACCCCAAAAAGTCTATTTTTCACCCCATGACAAACTAACTGTCATTCTACTTAGACTTTCGTGGCTTGCAGATCCTCATATAAGGTTGGTACTTTTTTCCTTGGGTCATAATCAAACCCACAGGTGCTCTGGGCTCTGTGCCAGGGTCTCTGAGCCCCCTGGCAGGGGTTCTGGCCATCCAGGACAGCCAGAGGGATGTCCTGAATCCTGACAAGCCAGGAGCACAAAGGCACCTGCAGGGGACTGGGTGGCTTCATTTCTGGGCAGAGAGCAGCTTTCAAAGCACTAAAATAAAGCTCAAGAATAGCTGAGGCAAAACTGGTCTTCTGCTGGAGTCTGTGGAAGGGTTCCCCCATCTGCTCTGCCAGCAGAGGGATGGAAGGGAACCAGGATTGGTTTCCAAAATCCACCTGGAGTGACTCTCCCTGTCTCATGGCTGAAGACTCAGGTGCATCCTGTGTGCAGCAGCTCAGGTGTTTCTGCTCTCTGGAACAGAGGGTGCTCTCCAGCACAGCAAAAATTGAAAAAAATAAAGTCAATTTTCTTCCTCACTGGAAGAAAACCTAATCAGAGTCACTATTACATCATGGCCTCATATTTACAATGGCTCAGACCAGCACAGTGGCCTTTTGGTACCTTCAGATAAGCCCTGAGAATGACCTGAAGCCAGCACTAGAAGGTGGCCTGCCCCTCACATCTCTTTCTAGGAGATGAACACATCCCAGTGAGTTGATCCAAATGTTATATGTTTATTTACCCCTTTTTTTCTCAGGCAGCTCCCCTAGGAAAGAGTTTGGCTGCCCTCTAGAATGGAGTAGGTGTTCAAAGCTCTGCAGATCTCTGCTGAGGTGCTCAGCTTCCTTGACAAGCAGATATTTCTATTTAAGATCCCAAATCAAGCATTCATTTCCCTTCGTAGGAAAATTTAAGTACAACTGAATCGGAGAGGCCTTTAAGAGAAATAAGATGTAAAATTTTGCCTTCATTTCTCCACAGCAGCCTGCCAGGTGTCCCTGGTCCCCTCCCCACACAGCACAAAAGGCTGCAGAGGCCTCACCCTGGCCCTTCCCTATATTGGGTTTAGTACCTGCCTGTTCAACTGCCCCCTGCTCTGTACCTGCAGCTGCTTCACCTTCCTCCACACGCTGCTCATTTGCTCAGCCCCTTCCCTTCCAATTCCCTATTAATTACCTTGTCTGGATAATTAATACTCTCTTTCTCCCTTTCCTCCCACCTTGCCCAGAGTGCTTCAGCATCCCCTTGCCCACAAGGCAGCTTCCCAAGGGTGGCTCCAGGAAAAACCCCCTCACATCCCTCCCATCAGTGGTGCCACTGCCCTCCAGCTCTACCAGGCTTCAATCTGAAGCAGGTTTCTCCTCCTCCTCCTCCTGTTTTTCTTCTCCTCTTTGTCAGTCATATTTATTACAGAAGAAGGAAGAGATGAATTAACCAGACCCTTGTGTGTGTCTGAGGGCAGCTGAGCCAGACTCATGGGCCCAGTAAAATCCAGGAAAGCCAATGATTGAAACTCAGCCTTGGATCTAATCTTTTTTTCAGTTCATATTATTCTCTGTTCCTGTAATTTAATTTACAATATAATTTCATATTCTTCCTCTAAAGTAGAACTTCTCTCTTTATATGTACATATATTTTTTTATCCTGCCAGGTTGGATTTGTGTCTGATTTTATTTTATTTTGTTAAACAAGGAGGCTGAAGTCACTTTATTTCCTTGAATAGAGCAGGAGGATAAATCATTGTTGGAGATGTGCTGAGGCATCTTTCCAAAATGTGGATCTTAAGAGGAGATGGAAGAAAATGCTTTAACCAGGCATTTTGACACCTGAGTGAGAGATTGTGCTTTGAATATTGGGTGTATTATTTCCACTGAGGTATATTACAACACATTAAGTATTGATTCTTTGAGCCTTCTGGAGCTGGGAGAAATATTTATATGTGTATGAAACTGCTGAAGAGGTCAGGGACCTTTGTTACTTTATTAACTAGTTCTTTCTGGTTTCTTTCTCAGTTCCCAGCTGGGAATTGGAGTTCCTCAAAGTACAAACAAGCAGCACTAACAGCGACCACAAACCAGTGCAAGCAGGAGCTGAACAAGGGGTCCTGTAGGCCTTCTCAAAAATTTCTCCTTGCACTTCCTGGTGCTTTCACAGCCCAAGTAAAATTTGCAAGGAAAAGAGCTGTGAAATCAGTAGGTGTGGGATGGCTCAATAGTGGCAAGAATAAGCCACCCTCCTATTCACACAGTATCAGACAAACTAAAGAAAAGATCTACTTTTTTATATATCACATTCTGTCTTTGCCTAAAGCTTTGCAGTAATTGTTTGGTGTTCAAAATTCAGTTTAATTCCCACCAAAAAGAAAGAAATTAAAGGAATTTCTCATTTTTTTTAAAAACAACAGAAGAATCATGACAATTTCAAACTATTTCAAACAAGATGGTTCTGGTTACCACTAGCCTTGGGAAAAAGAACCAAGATCACTTTTGTGTAAGCATTGAAATATCTACAGTAGGACAATTTTCATATCATTGAGAGCAATGGTATTTTTTCTTCTCCAGTGTTCTAGAGATTTCTTTGATGAAACATTCACACTCCAAACTGGGCTGAAACTTTTAAGCATTAGAAATTTTATCCAATTTTTGTTTGTAGGCAAATTCACTTGCTCTTGCCAACTTGCATCCCAAGTGCTACAATCCATCTTGGAATAGAAGGAAAAATGTGTTACTCTGCCTGTCAAAGGAAAGGCAGCTCCATTTAATGTCTGGATCACATTTCAACATCCAGATGGCCCCTTGGCCATCTTGCTTGGCCACAATAAAGCAGCTCCATTTCTGTGACCGTGTCATTTCTTTGTGCAAGAGGTCTACAGGATGCATGTCACAGACATCTTTTATGGAAAATCCTTTCCTTAGGATTTTTCCTCCTGAGAAGCTGAGAGGCCTCAGGAACAAAATGTAACCAATGGTTATCTGCTGCTGTGGAATGCAACAGGTGCATCTGGGATTGGGCTCATGTGGTTGTTTCTAATTAATGGCCAATCACAGCCCAGCTGGCTCAGACAGAGAGTCCAGCACACAAACCTCTGTTATCATTCCTTCTTATTCTATCCTGAGCTAGCCTTCTGATGAAATCCTTTCTCTTATTCTTTTAGTATAGTTTTTTAATATAATATATATCATAAAATAATAAATCAGCCTTCTGAAACATGGAGCCATATCCTTGTCTTTTCCCTCAACCTTAAGACCCCTGTGAGCACTGTCACAGATGCACAAACTTTCCCACCAGGTTTTATTTGCTGGGCCTTGCTTCAGGTCCTTGCATCAAACCCCAGATGGGAGTTATTGTCCTGCCAAGTGGTTTCCATCTCTGCTCCACCATGGAGACAATTGATTCATCTCAGGCCAAGCCAGCATGACAGGTATATCCATCCATTCAAGGACAATTTCCAGGTAGGATGGGCTGCTAAATGAATGCACCAGCTTGCAGCTGACACCCATAATGCTGATTTTCCCCTCTCCTTATAATCATAATGGGATCTCAGCAATAGAGATGGATTTGCTAATTTCCATCTCCTCTCTTCTTTAATCACTGTCAGGCATAAATTAATTTCTCCTTAAAGAGCTTTCAGGTTGAGATGCTGTCACTGCACAGTGTACTTAAAGGTCCTAAATCAGGGATCTAAATCCCAGAACGTTTCCTGCCCAATCTGAGATTCCAGAGCATGTAAATACGTGTCATCCCAGCAACATCACAGGCCTTTTTCTTGGGGTGGGAGAAAGGAGGAGGAAAGCTGAATTCTGAATGTGGGACATTGAAAAGCAAGGTGAGAGCTGTGCTACAAATCAGCTGAGTGCTGCTGCTGCTTAGATGTCCTCCAGGCCTGTACTGATCCCAGCTCTGTCAAACAACAAAGCTAAAGTGCATTCTTGTAGCTGAATCCATTGGAGATGGGGAGAGGAGCCTGCCCAGAGGGAAGTTCAGCCCCTGCAGGGCCTAAATTCCCCCCCTAGAAGAGTTTGCCTTTCTTTACTGCTCTGGGATTGGCTGTTCTTCTTCTGTCAGGTGCTTTATCAGGTGGATATTTCACTGCAGGCATTTTCAGTGCACCCAAAAACCAACACAGACTGAGAGAAAGCAGGAAGCTTCTAACAAAACCAGAAGGAGCAAAATCATTAAGCAAAGATATAATTTTCCTTTAAAAAAAATGCTAGTGAATAAATTATCATTCCTTTTCATTAAAAATTCAGTGGAGATGAAACTGTGTGTGGTGATAATGAGCAAATGTTTATATTTGCAGAGAAGTGTAGCTGCATGGATGGAAAGTTATTGATTTAGCCCCAGTTTTCACACATTTTGTGGAGCTCTTTGGATGGATGTCTGTCCAGCTGGCTGCACAACTAGCAATGGAAGACTTGTAACATCCTGAAAAATGGCTACAACACATTAAAAATTATTTCCAGGGAAATTTAACTATTTTTTTACAATGGCCTATAGAGCTACTCTTTAAGAGAAGAAACCTAAAGAATCCATGTCGTTCTCTCTGACCCCAAGTTTTCAAACCACTGAAAATATAGGAGGGAAATAAAAAGCTCACAAACCTCTATTCAGTCTTTCAGTTTGTCTGAAAGTTGCCTTTCCTCAACAGAAATATCAACAGAGTGAAAATTGCTTTCAGACTTCTTAGTTTATCCCTTTTTTAGCTTCTTGTAACAGATAGGAAGTTTAAGGGAGAGTTTAGGAGTAAATAACCTAGCTGGAATTTGAGGGAATGCAGAAATGCCCATGATTATTTTCTTATTCCTTCCCCCATTCCATCCAGTTGGTGCTCCACATGTCTCCTTCAGAAAATCTGCTTTTCCCAGCCCAGACAGTCTTGGTTTTCTACCCTCTGAATTCCTAGTCCTTTCCTTTCCCTTTTTGCTTGCCCATCCTTTCCTTCTCCACCAGTACATCTCCATGGAGTCTCCCATGGTCCAGCCTGTCCTCACAGAATCATTCACGTTGGAAAAGGCTCCAAGATCACCAAGTATGACCCTTGTCCCCAGCCCAGAGCCCTGAGTGCCCTATCCAGACCTTCCCTGGTCGCCTCCAGGGATGAGCACTCCAAACCTCCCTGGGCAGCCCTTGCCAATGGCTGATGACCCCTTCAGTGAAGAAATACCTCCTGATGTCCAACCCAAACCTCCCCTGGCACATCCTGAGGCTGTTCCCTCTCATCCTCTCAGATGTGGGGACACTGACCCCTCCAGTGAGGAAATTCCTCCTGATGTCCAACCCAAACCTCCCCTGGCACATCCTGAGGCCATTCCCACTCATCCTGTCGGATATGAGGACCCTGACCCAATCTCCCACCCCTGACCAACACCACTTCCCTCTCCTTTTCCCACCAGTGCTGTCTCCAAGTGTTTCCCAGTGCCACCACCATTTCCAGGCTCCCTGGCAGCCAGCTGGCTCTTTTCCAAATGAGCCACTGAATGGCAAACACAGAGATACACTGGGATGAAATGAGCTCCTCTTATTGATTTTTCCAAACCAATATGGCACTGAGGCTGCCTCTTTGTGCCATTTCCCTCCTCTGCCAGGAGGCATTCACACCTCTTCCATCATTTTAATTAGGCATTACACCTGACACAAACGCTGAGTTGATTAACCTAAAAGGAGCTGAATGGGCTGTGGGATCGTTAACACGGGGCCCCTGACACCCCATAACTCACTCCAACGTGGCTGTTGCACAAACTCACAGCTTCTCCAGAAGCCACAACACGAAGTAATGGCACCTACAGAGAGCTTTTTACGAGGCTGTCTCACATAATAATGCTATAAAAGCCAGATTTAAAAGACAGATTGCCCTGGACTCCACAGACTTCACTTTTTAATGTTTACATAAATGCACCTTTTCTGCACTGTTTTCAGGTAACAGCCCTTCCCAAGTCGTGGAAGTCAAGGCAACCATCAGCTTTGCCTTCCCCAAAAAGCTGCTCTCATCAGGAAGCACAGTGCTCTTGTGGGATTCTCGTACTGCTGGGGCAGGGAGCAACCCACAAACATCACTGCCATATTTTCTGAAAAATCCTCTTTGCCCAGGATTTGCTCCTGGGAAGCTGAGAAGCCTCAGCTTCTCCTGTGTTTGCTGCTCTGGAATGTGGTCTGGAGATTATCCAGCGTGTGAATTGTTTTAACTTAATGGCCAATCATGGCCAGCTGTGTTGTCACGAGTTTTTATTCATTCTTGTTAAGCCTTCTGATGTATCCTTTCTCTTTCTTTAGTGTTGGTTTAGTATAGCATTCTTTAATATAATATAATATCATAAAACAATAAATCAGCCTTCTGGGAACATGGAGTCAGATTCTCATCTCTCACCTCATCCTGGGGACCTCACAAACACCACACACAAACACTCATTTGCTACAACCATGGCCCTCCCATGAATTCTGCATTCGTAGGAGAAGTCTCTGGTGTGAGCAGAACCCATCCAGCCTTAATGTTCCTTTGTTACATCACACTGGAGAAACATTCAGTTTTGGTGTCTCCAGGAGTGTTGCCAGAGGAACTATTTTCCTGCTCAGATGCATTTTCCAGCTCACACTTGAATTTGCCCAAGACCAGAATAAACCTACATCAGCCACTGGCTGACTCTGCCCAAGTACAACTGAATCAGCCCAGCCTGGAGTAGAAGAACAATAAATTGCATAAATTTCCCTTTTTGCCTGAGAAGGAAAAGGGCCAGGATTCTGGTTCAGCCATGCCATTTGGTGGCACATGAAGCTTGGCTACGGGTGCAGCACTACCCAGGGTTTTCTTGCCCTCCTGTCAGTCCAATCAGACTTTACTTTTGGGAACAGCAAGAGGACAGCTGATCCTTCATTGCCAGCAACAAAAGGAGAAGGCTGAGAGATCATTAACATGTCTGCCTATCTGTGTTGGAGGGGGAATCAAAAAAAAGTGAGTTGGTAGGGCTTAATTGGTCTGGGATGGGGAGATATTCCACATTCAGCAGGCAGGACTCCACTGAGATTGGGAAATTGCTGGAGATGTATGAGTCCTGACGAGATCCCCTGTTAGTTCATTGGCAGCACTGATTTTGCCGTGCTTTCCTCTTCCACTTGTTTGTTTAGCTTTGCCCTGCATTAAAACCTGTCAAGCCTGCAAACAAGACAATGTTTTTTGATTAGGCTGCTCAGCTGAATAAAGCAGAGCTGGGAGAATTTCCTGCTCTTCTAAAGCAGAGAGAAGTTGTGTGATTCCATTAGGATACAGCCAAGGTACATACCAAGAAAAGGAACTTTTTGGATTGATTGGAGATGGCCCCAATGCTGCCTTGAGCATCATCTGAAGTCCAAAATTTCCCATCATCCCTGTAGCTCACACAGGCTCACGGAGGAGTTCTGCAGCCTCTCAAAGGTGTCTCTGTCTCCACTGGGAGCAGTCAGAGCCATGGATCTCCTGCTGAAGTCCAACCCTAACATCATCCCCTGCACTCATACAGACACAGCAGTCCCAAGGCAGCCAGAGCTGTGCTGTTCTTCTGAGGCACCCCCAGGGATGGGACTCTTCCTGCATTTGGAAATAGATTCTTATTGCATTTTGGAAACAGAACAGCTTGGTTCCTGCCTGTCAAAACACTGCTGACATCCAAACTTGGACATCAGTGTGTATGGTAAGATTAGCTACTGCTGTAAGCCTGGGATGTGCAAGGGTGAGGCCTGATCAGGATCCCCCCCTTTCATATAATATTATAATAAAATTATATATATTATATATATACATATATATAATATATATACACACATATATATATACATATATTTTATATATATACACATGTTATATATATTACATTATACATATATATACACATATAATATATATATCTATAATATATGTCTCTCTGGTATAAAATATATATTATATATATTATACATATATATATGTATACACACATATAAAATATATATATATCTATAATATATGTCTCTCTGGTATTAAAGTTCCTTTTTAGGACCATTCTGCACAAGAATCCACCCACTAAGCAGTGGAGAGATAGGCAGAAGGGCAATCTGCTGCTGCTTTCATATCACTGGCTTCCCATAGAATTTCCTGAGCTGGAAGGGACCCACAAGGACCATCAACTCCAGCTCCTGGCTCTGCACAGGACACCCCAAGAATCACCACAGGCTTTTTCAAGGTCTGTCCCATTCTTGGCAAGGAAGCAATGAGTCACACACTTCCATTTCGAAAAAGCCTCCTCCCACATTGCCTGGCAGCCCAGCAGAGTGGGGGAGAGAGGGAGAGGGCAGCCACAGCTGGGCTGAGGAGCAGCTTTGCTCTGAATTCCTGCTCTGCAGCACGGAGGCAGCTGTCCTGCCAAGCTGAACCAGCACAAGTGGAAAACAGTGAATGCAAACACATCTGTGCTGGTGTCAGACACGGGAAGGTGTTGGTGGTGTAGCATGGCAATGTTGTTCAACCCTCTTCCCACTGAGGGTGACAGAGCTACCTCCTCCAGACATCAGGAGATAAGGGGAAAGAGAAACTGCTCTGCAGCCTGGGCACAGCTCAGGCTGTGAATTCCAGCAGGGCTCGGCCGTACCCAGCTTCACTCCCTGCATTCCCACCAAACCAGAGCCCCCTGAGCAAATGGGGAAGTTGAGGGATGGACATGAGCCTGTCAGAATGCTGGGACAGTGACACACCTGTGACATGGTGAGGGATGGGAGGGATTAAGGAGTAACCACACAAAATTTGCTTGCTTTTGCCCGAGGCTCCTTGTGTCAGTTTGCACGAGTGTGCAACACAGGGCAGCAGCCAAACTCCAACAAGGGATTGCTTGTCCTGAAGGGCTCCTGACTTTGCCTTTTCTGGACAGGAGAAAAGCATGTGAGTGACCAGGTATTCTCTTTCATGGAGAACAGCTCCATCTTTCTGTTCTCTCCTCCACTGAGCCTGCTGCAAAAAGCCTCCTTCTTCCCCCTATTTGCATAAGTGATGATGCAGCCATCCTAATTATCGAGGGAATCCACTGCTCCCCCCTTCCAGCACCTCCCCCCCTTTGCTGCTGCTCTTTCCCTGCTACGGGTTTTGCTGGCAGATGGAACTGGAGCCTCCTCAGCCCACTGGCTCTTCCTTGAAGAAGAACAAAGTGACAGCCCTGCAGGCAGCCGAGGCACGGCAGCGTGACTAATCCATGTCAGGAGCATCCCAAAGGCCAGTGCCAAGGTTGGGCTCCCACAGCTTGGCTGGGGGAAACAGGGTGCTGAGCACGGGCTGGAGGGGCTGCATTGTCCCCTCACCAAGGGATCAAGTGTGTCCTCCACACTGCTGAGCTCTGCAAGCTGCCTCCAGGCCCTCAAAGGGCTGGGGAAAGGGAGATCTGGAGCATGCAGTTTGGGGGGTAACCAGCAAGGAGATGAGCAAGCTCATACATATGGAAGGATGACCTTACCAGCTCCACTCGGCGTTCTGCACATCAGATGTGATTTGCAATCAGCCATGGCCGTGCTTGTCTCCATTTCCCCCTCAAGTCCTGTTCTTGCAGCACTGTTTACATATGGTTTTACCCATGTTTTCTGATTTATCTGTCCTACTTCTCTGCCTCTAACCCATTACCTCAGCAAATTAGCATTTACCCATTAAAGTCCTTTCAGCCAGACATTTCTGGCTTTATTCGTGCTAGGATTGGGTCTTCCATGCAGGGAAAGTTCTATTTTTTAGTGTTATTTATCTGCCTGTCACAAAGTAGGTGGCGAAGTCCTGACAGCAAATCTGCAGCCATAGCAAGTCCTGTTTAGCACAGTCCAGCCTGTACATAGCTCATTTTTTATGTACATGGCATCAGATGGGCTACCCATGTGATCCTCTTCTGCTGTGTGCCTGGAAATGCTCCAAAGAGCTGATGAACCAATTGGAATTGCAGACAAGAGTTTAGTTATAGTCCCTGGGGGGAAATGAGGCCTGTGTGGAAGGAAGTAGGACAGGAGAGATGAAAATAGTCTATCAGGAAAGCAAGCCAAAAACCTGCCAAGCTCCTCCACCCCGCAAACACACGGCAGCCTTCTCCCGTACTCCAAGCCCTGAGCTCCTGCATCCCACAGCCATCAGCTGAGCTGTCAGTACACTCAGCACTTCCAGGACATCCATTTCAGGACCCAGAGCTGCAAATCATGACAGCCACTTTTGGGGGTGTGCAGCAGAACGGGGGAGGACAGCAACCAGGTCCGTGTCAGCAAGGATGGACTGAGCACCTCCTCCTCCTCTGAGCTGGGCAGGGCTCTGGGATCCCACAGGGAAATCTGCTGGGAAAGGGCACCAAGAGAGGAGTCCATCAGCTCCTCTCACAGCAATTTTCTGAAGATCGACATTGCTGGGCATAATCAGCCCAGCTTGGAGGAGAGGAACCATAAATTGCAGTCCAGGGCTGGCCTGAATCTAGTTAATCTTTAAGGCTATAGCAGCTCACACCTCACCTCCTTCAGAGCCCTGGCTCCTGGATCTGTGCTCAGGGATCACCCACTGTTGTACCTTCTTGTCAGAGATCTGTTCTGTCATGTTCTGCTTGCTCACTTCCTCCTCCCAGCCAGCATCTCAGTTGGATCTGACACGCTCCATCTGCAAATATCCCGATCCAGCCTCCCCAGGGCGGCCGCATAAACACTCCCAGCTCCAGCCAGGGAAAAGGCAAAATGCCCCCTGCAGTTGGATTCCACAGGAGCCTTTCACCAGCCTCTTGTGCCCCAAACTCTGGCCAGATGGCCTCACCACATGGTGTCCCACCACGTTTTGTCCGTAGCAAAGGTGCCAGCTATCTCTTCCTTCCCTGCTTTGAAATCATCACTCTCTCCACAACACAAACACTCTTTCAGTTGTCCTGCTTTCCACATTCCAGGTTGGCAATTAGAATCTGCAACCTCTGAGCTTCTCTGCAAACTGATGAGCAGCTAAAAATACAGCCCCTGCAGGCACCCATTCAACTTCTATTTCTGTATTTTTTATTATTTATTTTTTTACTTTTTTTTTAACCAATTTGAGATGAACAAAGCACTTCAACAAAGGGAAGGAGAAAATGCTGTGATTGTGAAGATGGATTGCTGCCACTTACTTTGTTCATTTTAATTACACAAAGTCATCACTTAGTGGGAAGCCTCAGGATAGGAAAAGGGAGCACAAAGAAGTTACCGTATCCTTATTTCACTATGCTTCATTTTAAAGCCTCCCCGACATTCTGGAAACAATACCTGAACTAGCACTCCCACACTTTTAAATCTTTCCATACGTTACTCACCTCCTGTGCCTTCAACCTGGAAAGCCCAAAGTCCTCCTGGTAAAAACCAGAGTGCACCTGCAGGAGCAAACCAGCTCATCCCTCCTATAGGAGGCTGGAGAGTTTGTTTAAAAACTTCTCTTAACCAATCCTCTCGTGCCACCTCCTAACTGGCTCCAGCTTGGATGTGAGGTTGGAAATCAAGATCCTTCAGGACAATTAAAGAGGTTAAAGGCAGAACAGTTCCAGCTGGTGCCTGGGTAGGGCTAAGACCCAGGACTTTCTCCTTTTGCCTTTGTTATAAATTCACTTTGCCACCTGGGGCAAATAACATTCCTGTGACTGACTCCCTTAATTCCTCTGAAGGTAATGCTGTGTTACTCAGCCTGGCAGCCCTGCTGGCCAGTGCCAGGTGTGTTGAAGGCACTGCTGAGCCCAAACTGGAGTGCCCAGGAGGTTTTGCCCTTGGCCAGCACAGGCAGGAGTGGAGTGTTCCCCTCCCAGCCACTGCAGCTGCCCCCTGAGGGACCCATTTCACTCTGCCCCTGTGGTTTTGCAGAGGCTGAGGGCAGTCCCTGCTCTCCCTGTCCTGCAGTGACAGCTGAGAAAGGACAGTGTGCCATTTTCTGAGCACAGACCCAGGAAAACCACTGTCCTGCTGGACACAGAGGACAGACCTTCCCCTGGGCCACTCCTTGGGCCTTTCCTGTTTGCCTGAAGCACTCAGGCTCAGCTCAGAGGGTGAGGATGGCTCCTTTCCCCACCAGGGCATTTATGCAGAGAGCAGTTTCTGCTTCTAGGATTGTTTCTGATGCCAGAATTCCCAAATCCATGGCCTCTCCTTTACCCTGATACGGCTGCAGCACTGTCTGGTTGTGGGGGCCTGAAGGGGATTCTGCCCCTACTCCTTTTAACCATCAAAGGCCCATCATTCCTCAAATAAATACTCTCACTTGTGTTACCCACATCTGCCAAAATGTTTGCAACTTCACCATCTTTGCCCAAGCTTTCAGCTCCATCTTTGCTTTCCTAAAAGTTTGGGCTTTCCCCAAAGGTCTGATTTGATTGTAACCTTGCAGATCCTGTTAATTTTCAATAAGGGCTATTTTTTTCTGTTAATTTTCAATAAGGGCTATTTTTTTTTCTGTTAATTTTCAATAAGGGCTATTTTTTTTTCTGTTAATTTTCAATAAGGGCTATTTTTTTCCCTGCTAATTTTCAATAAGGGCTATTTGTAAACTCTCTGGTTATTAAGTCTGTAAACTTGCAGCAATAATTGTGTGATTTTGGTTCTCACTGCAGTATTTCTCTGCCCATTTTATGAGCTGTGTTTAGATAGTCTCTCCTCACACACCAATTGCCACCTTGTTCTATGTTTGACATATGTTTTTCCCTGTGCAGTCTGATCTCCAGTAAGCTTTTCTTGTTTGACTCAAGGGTTTACAGGCATTAACTGGGTGTCCTTCCCCTTCCAGGGCCTGGGGGTTGCATTTCCATTTGCTCCTTTGCTTCTGGCATCACTGTGAGCTTTCCCACAGCCACTAACTGGTGCTTATATTGTTTATTCCACATTCCTCTTTAATATTTTAGAACATTTTCCTCACAAGTTTGTTCCCACACTCCCTTATTAACCCCTTTTTTTTGGATTGTGTTCAATAGATAAGACTCACTTCTGTTGTTGCTATTTGCCTTAAAATATTTATGGAATTTCTTACAAGTTTGTTTTTCCTTTCCTCTTCAATTTTGCCTTGACCTTCATAAGTAAATTTTTAAAAATAATTCCACTCATTTTTCCTTCTTTTTTTTTTCATGCACAGGTAGAATTAGATTTGGACAAGAGTCAGATTTTTCTATTTCTAAGAGAGCTCTTGTAATTTTTTTTCAAAGAAAATCTGATTCCTGAAGATATGCCAGAGTTTTGAAACTCCTTACAAAACAACTTCCCTAGAGCAAGTTTTTAAACAACCCAAGTGATTTGTTTGGAAAACATTGAAAGTAAATTGACCTCGGAGGCAAACTGAAACATAAAAATTGTCACCATCATGAAAGTCAATCCACTTGGTTGTTAAAAATAATACCAGGAATAATAGAGCTCTAAATTTTAAAATAATCTTGTTAGGAATGAAGGTTATGGAGAAGAGGTGAATGTGACAGGATCCAGAAGGATAACACTGCAGGAAGATGAGAAACAGTGTGGGCAAACAGGATTGTAAGTAAGTAATATTTGCTGTTTCAACAGCAATAATTTTCAAAAGTTGAGAAAAATTACAAGCAAAGTTGATTAGAAAAAAAAAACTGTAGGCAGAGAAAATGCTGATTGCAAATTGGTGATTCTGCAAGAAAAGTTTATTAGAAAGTCAAAACCTAAACACTACAATTTCGTGTGAAATTAGAACAGAGTTTAGCTGGAATCCAAGCCTTGCTCTGTTTCAAAAGAAAAAAGCAATAGAAAAAAATCTCTCTTCACACACAAGGGTTACATATGAAAATTCAAGGTGGGAAATGGAAAACTTGCACCCTCTGAAGAATTGGCTGAAATCCATTCTGGTCTGCTGACTTTAACTTCTAATATATTTTCTTTACTTACACAACTGCAGCACTGCCTCCACTGTCCAGAGGCATCCACAGAGGTGTCCCTGCTTTTCACCTGCATGACTCCTCTGAACATGTCCAGGTCTCAAATGATCATTTACTAGGGAGGAGTGGGAAAAAATGTAAGTTGGACTCAATGATCTCAAAGGTCTTTTCCAGCCTGGTTAATTCTGTAGTTAATTTTGTGAAATCAACCCCTGGAAAAAGAGGTGGAAATGTGTTTGTGGGCAGGGAGCAGGCCAGCCCCATGAGAACAAGGTTGTCCTCCTCTGACTTGCTGAAAATTCTCCCTGGCTGACACAGATCAGCTGATCCTGGGGATCTTCACCCAAAAACAACCCCTCAGACATGGCAGCTGTACCTGTCTCACACAGCAGATGTGGGAAAAGCTCTCTATGTGCCAAGCAACTCCAAAATGGTGGAAAGGAGGAGTTAAAGGCCATTTATTCATTGATTCATTCCTTGTGTGTGATGGAGCTTAGACAAGGGTCTATATCCCAGCTCTGCTGAGGGGAGGCTGAGCCAGCTTGGGCAGCTCTGTGCCTCAGTTTCCCTCCCTGAGCTCAGGAGAATCCCACTGACCTCCAATGGAAGATGCTCCTTCCCAGGACTATCCTGTAGTACTTTTAAGATTATGCACAATTATGATGCCAGGATTCCCAAATCCATGACCTCTCCTTTACCCTGATATGGTTGCAGCAAACTGTTTGGTTTTGGGGGACTGAAGGGGATTCTGCCCCTGCTCCTTTTAACCATGAAAGGCATCATTCCTTGGCTTTTCCTTGGCTTGGCTTTTCCCTCCTATTCCTTAGAGCTGGCAGCAGCATTTTGTGTTGTTTCTCATCACTCAGAGCTATTATTAACACTCTTCTGGAGACATGAAATGTGTCTACACACACCTCTGGTAATTAGACTAAAAATCCTACTAGTGCTGATGCAGCTCTTGCAGAATATATTAGGAGCAAAGCCAGCGCCGAAAAGTTTTTTGGAACTCGACAACCACACGTGAGATCAGAATTAGAAGATTCTTTTTGCTGCACAGAAGGTGAGCAGGGAAAGGTGGGAGTGAGGAGCACTGTGTGAGGACTCAGCCTGGTTCCCTGTGTGGCTGTGGCACTCACAGGTGCCCAGTCCAGCCCAGCCAGCCTGGCTCTGGCACAGCTGAGCTGCTCTGCAGGACCACGGGCACGTCCTCGCTGTGAGCAGCCTGCTGGCACACCTGCAGCTGCCTCTGCTGGGAAATAAAGTCTGAAAAGAGCCACATCCCCCTCCACAGCTCCCAAACCCATGTGTGAGCCATCCTGGCAGGTTAACTTTGCTTTCCCACCTCTCAAATTCAGGGGCAGATGGCCAAGCCTTGGACATTTGTGGGGGGGAGACTCAGAGCTGGCTCTGCACCTCTGTGTTGTGTGTGGCACATCCCTCCTGCCTCTCCCCAGGTGTCTCAGACATGGCTGTTCTAAGAGCTGGTATGGGCCTGTGGGGTCAGGGTGGCATTCAGACAGTGGGGCTGAGCTGCTGGGAGGGACAGCCCATGTCCCTTGCTCACATCCTTGTCCTGCATCCTACCCCCATGCAGGTCTGGGGGTTAGGGGAGAGGAGCAGGTGTGTAGGGAGAAATATTTAGGGAGGAAAGGATGGAAAGTGACTGTGGTGATCCCCCTTTTGCTGTGGCCACCCATCAGAGCATCGTGGGGTGTCGGAACCCAGGAAATCCCTCTGGCTGCCCTGGAGGGCTTGAGCCTCTGCCCAGGGGCTCAGAGACCTTGGCACAGAGCCCAAGACCCCTGTGCCTTTGATCTTGACCCATGGAAAAACCATTACCAACCTTTATATGAAGAATTACAAGTCAAAAGAGTTTAGGTAGAATAATAGTTAGTTTGTCACGGGGTGAAAAATAGATTTTTTGGGGTTTTTAGAATGGGGGTTCGGGAGGCAAGATGGAGGAATCTGGGCCTGTCCAGCCTTTCTCCTTCTTCTTCTTGGCCTCCATCTTCTGCTGTGATGGTGGCACTTTTAGATTGGTTTAGAGTAGAAGCTCACTGTCTAACATAGGTGATAGGTATTGGGAAGTTATGGTAAATATTGTACATGTAGTTTTTAGTATAAAAAGATAACAACACTGCCCCAGGGGCAGGCAGAGTGCTTCTGCTGTCCTGCTGAGCAGACCTCGGCTGGACAATAGAAAGAATTTTATAGATAAGGAAACAATAAACAACCTTGAGAGTGAGAAATGAAGAGCTCTGACTCCTTCTTTCACAGCTGGGCTGGGAAAAGAGACTTTCTAACACATCCTGGGGTCCCTGTGGGCAGCGAGAGTCCCGAGAGCGGGGGTGCCAGTGAGTGCTGCTTTGGGGATCTCGGAATGCTCCCCCTTGCCCCCAGCCCCTCTGTGGCACTGCATGTACCGAGCAGCCAGGCCCTGGCAGGATCCTGGGGAGGGAGGTTGTGTGGAGGAAAATGACCTCTCTAAGTGAAGAGCAGCACTTCATTGCTTTTCAATCCTTCTGCTGACGCCAGTTCACAGCCTGCAGCGGAGTCCAGAATACGCCTAAAAATAACCCAACACCTGGGTCCTGTGCTGCTGCAGAGAGCAGGCAGGTGTGCAGCCAGTGCTGCTGCTGGGAGTGCTCTGAGCACGGGGCAGCAGGCAGAGGGGCAGCCCCAGCCCTCTGCTCCTGGCACCGACTGCAAACAGGCCAGGATCTCCTCCAGAGCCCCTTCCAGCACGTCGTCATTCTGCTGAGGAATGTCACACAGAGAAGAGGAAGGTCCCGCTGTTCCTGGGAGGATGATGTTTTTCTCAGTGGCAGGGCATTTCTGGTGTTTTCTGGGTGCATGTTCTGCATGAGCAGTGTCCCATGAAGAGCTGCACAGTCAGACTCCATGCTGGCAGGATGGGATACACCTCTAACCCCCAGGTCAGGGGAGTGACTGGGACATGGGCTCTGATTGATACCTCAGACAAGGCACTCCCAAATTTGAGGTTGTGATGCTCAGTGGTTTCTCTCATGCTCTGTCATGTCATGGCTCAGGGGCAGGAATCTGGTTGGAAACCACCTTTAGTGACAACATCAGCATTAGCAAGGTGATTGTGGGGCTGAGTGACAGGGAAAGGGGGATCAGGGGGACTTCCTTATACCAAAAAACTTCTTCATGGCAAGAGCAGTGAGCATAATGTTCTCCAAAAATGGGAGAAAGGGAGAAGGGGAGAAGGGGGAAAGAAGAGAAAGGAAGAAATGGAGAAAGAGAGAAGGGGAGAGGAGGGGGAGGATAGAAAAGGAGAAGTGGAGAAAGAGGGAAGGGGAGAAAGGGAGATCTGTCCAAAGTCAATAGGAATTTTTTTCCCCCTCCAGTGGATCACTGTGTACACCAAAGCAAACAAATAGTGCCCACAAGATTTATACTGAGGAAATCAATTTCTTAGAAGTCAAGATTGAACTTAAACAATGATGTAGCAGGTTGATCAGCTGCTAGACTGAGAGTCTGTTTGAGGCTATATTTTTGCAAATACTTGTGGAATCAGATTTCTAAGACCTCTGAGATAGCATTTGCTAAAGCACCCATGTGAAAGGGAATAAAATATTTTGTTTCAAAAGATCAGAGAATAATGGGGAGAAGAGAAATGCAAACGTTGTCTGATCTGCTACTGCAATTCTGATAAAAAATTCAGTACTGGGTGATTCAGGAGAAGGTTTAACATACCTGCTCATCAACTCAGATCTAACACATCTAATTGTGCATTTCTTCCCATGGGAGGTCATTTTTGCCTAACCCCGTCTGATAATTAGATTATGTTGTACAGATTTAGTCATTATCAATTTCAACCTGCATAATGTTTGGCTGGACACAGCTCTCAATGAGGTTGCAAACTCTTTGATTCCCCCTAAATTATTCATTTCAGTAATATCCTGTGACAATAAATTCCACAGGTTCAGTTCATCCCATACATGGAAGGTTTTCCCATGCTGCCTGCACATATCTATACCTTGTCACCCTCATTTCCTTCTTCTCTGTGAAATCCTGCCAGGTTTTTGGGGCTGGATTTCTCCAAAGGTGAGTGTTTTTATAGGCTAAGATGATCATCTTCACAATACCACCCATGGTTAGGGGCTTCTCTTTTAGAGGAAGCATCCCAAGAGAAGACTGCAGGGAGCTTGTTCTCTGTATACACTGAGTAGTAAACGTGTTGTTCATCGCAGCTGGGAAGTGAGTGAGAAAACAAAGAGAGATGGAGAAGCTCAAATACAAGGAGAATGTGATGTCACTGTGGAATCCAGTGATGGATGTCATTGTGGAATCCAGTGATGGATGTCATTGTGGAATCCAGTGATGGATGTCACTGTGGGATCCAGTGATGGATGTCACTGTGGGATCCAGTGATGGATGTCACTGTGGGATCCAGTGATGGATGCCACTGTGGAATCCAGTGATGGATGTCACTGTGGGATCCAGTGATGGATGTCACTGTGGAATCCAGCTTTGAGGATGGAGCTCATCTGCTCAGGTCCATTGAGAACCCTGTCAGTCACACCAGGGGTGACAAAGCCATGTTTAACCTAATTTCAGCCAATATGCAGCAATGTTTGTAATAACCAGCTGTCAGAGGGGCAGAGGAACAGGAAAACAGACAGGAGGGAGACACAGGACCAAGCTGATTGTGAGCTCTGGGTTAAATCACCCTCCCTGAGCTGCCTGCCCTCCCATGGGCACAGAAATGCATGAGAACATCCCAAGTCAGGAATTCCAGCCCCTGTCACCAGTTAGGTGCCACCCAGCCGCACCTCAGAGCAAAGATGGGAGCAGCAGATGGTGCAGCCCTGTGGCCCTGGGCAGGAGTGGTGCCACAAAGCATGGGAAAGGCTGAGGAGTTGTAGAAAATCCATGAAGGGAGTGGCACAAGGAGCACCAGCAGCTGCCTCTGACAGGAGCTGTTCCTTCAGCTGTGCTCAGGGTGGCTCCCTCTCCTGCACACCCCTGACCTGGCCCCTCCCAGGAGCACTGTTTGCCTCCCTCAGTCACTTCCCAGCCCAGTGCTTTGGGCTCAAATGCTTCATCTGTGCTCGAGTCTTCCCCCACCTTCCCTGGCAAGCACCTCTGGATCTCAGCCATTCCACAGCATCCTCCATCCTCTCTGCTCTCCAGAGCCCTCTCTGAGCTCCAGCACTGCAGATCCAGCTGACATCCCTGCTGCCTCTGCACTTCCAGGGTGAATCCAGCCTCTGCTTCCTTCCACACTCTGGAACAGGCAGTGGCTGCTTTCCCCATCAGCTGCCTCCCTGCTACACACTTTCCTCTTCTCTTCATTTCCTCCTCCCCTCAGGATATTGCTGCTGGATGAAGTTTCCCATTAAAGCAGCCACTCTTGTAGAAAGGTGGGCTGACATGATTAATGCCATTCAGTGAGGAAGGCAGAAGTGCAGCCAGGGAACAAGGAGACAGGCACATTCCCAGCAGACACTCATTAGCATTTGCCCCAAAGTGGCAGCAGGACACAGGATGGACACAATTTTTCCAGCTCTGTGTTGTGCTGGATGCAAACTTTTTAGGGCCAAGAAGGAAGAGAAGCCTTCTTCTGTCTGTTTAATTTTCCATTTAATCTGTACCCTGTGACCGTGTTCACAGGGGCTCTTGGATTGGGGAAGAGACAAGGATCTGACTCCATGTTTCAGAAGGCTGATTTATTATTTTATGATATATATTACATTAAAACTATACTAAAAGAATAGAGGAAAGGATTTCATCAGAAGGCTGGCTAAGAATAGAATAGGAAAGAATGACAATAAAGGTTTGTGGCTCAGCTCTCTGTCTGAGCCAGCTGGGCTGTGATTGGCCATTAATGAGAAACAACCACATGAGACCAATCCCAGATGCACCTATTGCATTCCACAGCAGCAGATAACCATTGGTTACATTTTGTTCCTGAGGCCTCTCAGCTTCTCAGGAGAAAAAAATCCTAAGGAAAGGATTTTCCATAAAATATGTCTGCGACAGTACCCAAACAGTGCTGCCTTGTGCCCAGGTACAAAGGGAGAATTGATCCTCCAAGCCTGTCCTGGTGGCACTGTGGAATCCACAACTCAAGCTTCAGATTGGGCTCAGGGGAGGTCAGATTTATTTCTGGTCTTTTTAGGTTTTAGCAGCTTTATGTTTTCTCTCTCTTCACCCTGTTCCCTCTTCCCCTCTGCCATTTGCAGCGGGTCCTCTGTGAGCAGCTCTGCTGCCAGGTCCATTCCCTGAGATTTTCCTCACTAACCTGGAAGGCCCCAGGAGAGGCCCATCCCCTTTTCCTGGCTCCAAAGTGCCATCAGTTGGGAGGAAGGGCTTGGATGGCAGCCCCCAGCTAACACTCAGCTGAGTGAAGCTCTCCTTGCAGTCAAGGGAGAAGAAAAAATTTCTCTCCACGTTATAAAAAACAGGAGTTTGGCTTGTGTGAGCTGGAGGAGTCTGTTTCCCCCAGCTGACAGCCAGAGGAGGTTATGGTGATTGACTTTTGGCCTTCCCAAACTTCCCCCACCACCAGCACACTGTGATCAACATCCTACACCTTCCCATAATAGTTTGCTCTAAGCACCCTGAATATTTAAATAAGCAAATCAATGAATAAGTAACTAAAAAAAGGAAATCTAGTTTTTAAATTGGATTTATTTCCTTCAGCTTCCAGCCATTGATTCTCCTTATGCCTTTTCCAGACTGAAGAACATTTCAGCACCCAGGATCTTCTCCCTGTGCAAGTGCCTGTAAAGAACTCCAAGCTTCCAAGTCACCCTTCCTTCCCCAGTTGCTGTTTTTAAAATACTTCACAAATAATTCATGAAAAATGTATTAAAAGAGCATTTCTGCTCTCTGTGTAAAACCTCAGAAATACTCTTGTCGATGTTTTTTGTTTGTTTATTTGTTTTTCCAGGTTACCCAATGTCCATAAGAGCTGCAGTTCTCCAGTTTCGGATGTGTAGATGCTGTTAATCTCAAATGAAATTAGCACCATAAAGAGCCAGGGGCCTGGGAATTGCTTCAACAAAAGTCAATCCATTATGTTCATCCACACTTTTATCAATCAAAGCCTCAGTCTCAAAGAATAAAACTAATTCTCTTTGAAAAGATATTTTTCTACAAAATCATGTTGACAACGCTGGTTTCTCATTCTAGCCTTTATTCTTTATCAATTAGCATCAGATTATGTGGCCCCATTATTTGATCTGACTGATAACACGTTACCTATTACACAGCTACAACCTTCTGGCCTTTTTGAAAAATAATGTTATTATATAAAGTTCACACAATTACCTATCATGCTGTGAGGTTTATTAGAAACTGTAGTTAGCAGACCAAGGGGAAGTTCAGCTAATTCCTCAAAAGGGTCTTGGTGCAAGTTTTCCATTTCCCATCTTGAATTTTCCAGTGTAATCCTTGTGTTTGGATGTAGATTTTTTTCCATCCTTCTTTTGTTTTGTAACAGAGCAAGGCTTGGATTCCAGCCAATGTTGTGTTCTTATTTCATATAAAATTGTGGTGTTTGGGGTTTTGGCACTCTAATAAACTCCTCTTACAGAATCACCCATTTGCAATCAACATTTTCTCTGCCTACAATTTCTTTTCTAATCAATTTTGCTTGTAGTTTTTCTCAACTTTTGGAAATTATTGCTTTTGAGAGAGCAAACGTACTTATTACTAGTCACAATCCTCTGTTTGCCCATATTGAGAGTTTCTTGACTATGCAAACATCTGATAAGTGAAGAATGGGGAAAATTGTCCAGAAAGTTCTTGCAACTCATTAAGGAAAAAGAAAAAAAAAAGAGGGAAAGAAATAAAAAGGAGCTATCGGAAAATCGCATTTTCAGAAGTTACCCTGACATTTTCATGGAGGCTTTGGAAGACAGGCTTCACACAGGGGAACCTGTGGTGCCTTTCCCATTCCATGTGAGCTCTGTTCAGGCTGATGGAGAAACCCTTGCTGCTCTCTGCACCACCCCTGAGCTTTGCTGAAGGTCACTCCTGTGCTTCAGCTGGGCTCAGTTACTTTCTGAGGCACTGGGGATGTTCCTACACCAAAATGTTGCCCTAATTTTACTCCCTTAGTTAAAAGCTGCTGTGTGCTGGCTCCCTTTGTAGGCAGCAGAGAGAAACATGGACTTGCTGCTGCCTGTGCGTGGTTCCAGGGGAGACTAATTGTTTTAATTAGACTTTTTAATAATATCTGAAGTGAGGCAGCTTGAATGTTTCTTATGTTTCTTCCTTGATCTAAGTGCATGCCAGAATCCTGGTTTCTGTGTTATCAATTACACCCAGCCTGTATCTTTCAGTTCCATTTCCCTCTCTTTCTCCTGGAGTTTCTCCCTACATGCTATGATTCAGACACTGAATTTCAGACCTGCCATTTAAAAAAACCCATTTTCTTTCCACTCTGAACTTCTTGCTTTGTCAGCATGAGGACCTAGATCACCGATGAGCTAATTTTTGATAGTTACTGAAACATTTTCCCAGTCTCTATGAGCTCTTCCCACTAACTTGAGCTGGAGTCCAAGCCCTGGTCTCCACCTTTTCCTTCCTTTTTAGCTCCTCCACTTTTTCCTTCCTTTCAGCACCTCTGAGTTGACATCCAGCCTACTTTGGTAAGGGGCTGAAGTTCCCTGCCTGTGAAGGCTGAAACTCTGTGACCATCCAGCCTGTTCCTCCTTTCTTTTGCAAATTACCTTTGTCTGGATCAGGAAGTGTCCTGACAGATACACGACTCAGACACGGAGATGAAAAGAAATCGTTCTCAGATCTGTGCTCCTGACTTAGATAAATAAGCATTGGGCATGATTCTCCACTCATTAAAGTGTGTCCCTCAGGAGATGGCTGACAGTTCATTAAGTAAGATGATATATTATTATTTAAACTCCAGACTGATCAGGCTGGGTGGAAACTCAGTCTACTGTATTCATGATTTTGTGCATTGACAAGCAACTTCTGCAAAGCATTCCTTTGAAGTGGCTGAGACACGTGGACATCCAGATCCTGCTGCAATTCATCTGACAGGGTAAACTGTGTCATTGAAGTGGCAGAGCTCTGTGCTCAGGCCTTGCATGCCAAATATTCATCCCCCCTCCCAAAGAGGTTTAGTACAGGTTTGGTTCAGTGTGTATTCACCAGTCTAAGCTTGATTCAAGTCCCAAGCTCAAGTTATGTGGTTTTCCAGTTCCTCCATCCCAATAATCCCATTTTCCAGGCCCTTTTCTCCCTGCTCTGGTCAGCATGAGCTGTCCACAGTCTGTCTGCCAAATATTCATCCCCCCTCCCAAAGAGGTTTAGTACAGGTTTGGTTCAGTGTGTATTCACCAGTCTAAGCTTGATTCAAGTCCCAGGCTCAAGTTATGTGGTTTTCCAGTTCCTCCATCCCAATAATCCCATTTTCCAGGCCCTTTTCTCCCTGCTCTGGTCAGCATGAGCTGTCCACAGTCTGTCTGCAAAGCAGGACTCAGTAGTTACTGGCAACAGGATGAAGTGCCAAGGCAAACTGTCCATCCTTATTTATCTTACTTCATTTCACACCTCAAATTCAGCTTTTCAGGTTCCACTCCTCAGAGGTGCCATGCCTGATCCAGGGTCATTCATCTTCAGGACAAGTGCCTATTGATCAGCTGTTATCCAATTTACAGTAGCCATGTAATACAACAGGAACTCTGGGGGCTCAGGAGGGAGTTCACTGTGGGACCAAGGGAAGGAACTTCTGCAAACCCTGCAGTGCAAGCACAGATGCTCTTGCTTTACAGCACAACCCCCAACCCCAAGCACAGTAAGAACAACAGGATCACTGCCAGAAAAATATTAAAAAAAACCCAAAAAAAACAGTTCCATGCCCTCCTGCAGAGAGGTGTGAGCATTCATGGCCACATTTTTACAGAGGAAAAAAAAAAAAAAGGAATCCATGCCCAAGCAACTTTTACATTAATGCCTCCTAAACCCTCTGTAATATGCAAGGCTTATGCTTTTTTTTTTCTTTTTTTTTTTTTTTTTTGTCAAGCCTGAACACAAAGAGCAAATATCTCCTTTCAGGAAGAGTGACCTTTGCTGTGCACCAGTAAAGGAGAGAAGGAGGCAGAATAGAGCTCCCCTGTGACAGGGGAGCCACACAAAGCTGCTGGGCTACAGAGAGCAGAGCTCTTGAAAACAGAGCTGCACCCACACCAGGGACAGCACAAGAGCTGCCTGGGTACCTTCAATAGACCTATTATTCCTTGGAAAAGTCCATTTCTTGGAAATCAGAGCCATTTGCAGCAAAGAATCAATTTTAATAAATCCTTTTCTGTTGTGTTTTTGGGTTTTTTGTGTTTTTTTTAAGAGAATTGACATAGTTTTTAAGTTCTCTCTTATTTTTCCCCAGATTGAAAGAAGTTCTCTTATAGCATTCCCAAGAATTAAAACTAAATGAAAATGTTCCTAAATGACCAAAACCAAGAAAATTCCACAGAAATATTCCTAAAATGGCCAAAAAAGAAGAAAATTCGACAAAAATGTTCCTAAAATGGCTAAAAAGGACAAAAGAAAATTCCACAGAAATGTTCCTAAAGCAGCCAAAAAGGACAAAAGAAAATTCCACAGAAATGTTCCTATTGTTGCCCTAACCAGAATGTAGCTTTGTAAAAACTCAAGTTTCTGTCTGGATATTTTCCTTGGGACATGCAGACCTTTTTCAAGCAGCTCCATGTCATGCTGTTTCTTGTAGTAATTTTGTAGGACATGAGCACTGATATTAAGGGTAAAGTAACTCTATTTTGCACCTTCCTCTGATTTCCCTCTTTGATGTTCACCTCCTACTAGAACATTTTCCCTGATGCCGTTCTTGGGTTGAAAGCAACCTGATTCACATCTCATGCCAATTATTGTGACATTGTCAGAAGTAAACCAGTTTACACCACCTGAGCAATATGATTATTTAGCAGTGGTGTCAGTCCTCTGCCTCCTCCTTCAAGATTTCTGCCATAGGCCTTGAAGGAAAGCTGACTCCTTTCCTCCCCATCAGAACAAAAGCATAAGCAACTTCATTACATCATATATTAGTTAAAAATCAGGAAAAAAAATTAAAATATCAAATTGTAGCTGGAAATTTGTGGTTTTCCTTTATTTTATTCATGATTCTAAAGAATTGAACCATATTCCTTCTGGACCACATTCTCCCACCCCACCACAGGGGACATTTCTCAGGGACAAAACCACTTTATCAGAGTTTCCCACCCTGGCTGTGCTTCCCTGCATTGCAGCTCTATTTCCTGCTCCAGACCCATGGATGGAACTGAAATAAAAAATTTTTTATAAATTGATTCACCTGAGCCCCTCCACAGAACTGCAGTGACACATCTGCAGGAGGAACAGGGTGGAAAAGGGGAAAAACTGGCTGGAGAAGGGTGGGATATTCTGAATTTGCCAGGGAAATTGTAATGCAGAGCCATCCTTTCCTTGTCTTTCTTCTTGCTTGTTCACCTCTGGGCAAGGACTGAGTTTGTAAAAACACAAATAATTGGCTTATGTTAGAAACATAAAAAAAAACCCCAAAGATTACAATTAGGGGGAATGAGAGGGTGGATTAGAATTTTCTGCCTAGGTCTGCTCTCATTCTGGATTCAGCAGCAGGCTCAGGGATCTGGCTTCAGCTTTGTTTGTGCATTTGTTTGTTCAGCTTTTTTATGTGTTTTGTTTCATTTCACCTAATAAATTCAGATACTGATATGAATGATATGAATCTCCTCAAATTTCAGGATATAACTTTGGCCATTTGATCCAGAACCCATCTGAACATGAACCCAACTAAAAGGATTTTTTTTCCCATGTAATAACTATGTTAAAAATGTAAAAAAAACCCCAAACTCAAATTCATAGTGCTGCTCTTCTACCTTTTTAAAATACAGGGCTGTAAATTCATCTCATTTGAGGCCTAATGTGTGACAAGATTCACACACAGTGATAATATCTTCTATTAAAGCAACGGATATTGTTAGAGAGAACTTCAGCACTCTTCATTTTCTTTGAGACTCTCACCATTCTATGCAACATCTTTGGCATATACACAAACCCAGGGTCTCTCAACCCCCAGTGGGTCTTACAGGCACAAATCCATTATCACAATATCCCAAACACAGGGAAAAAATTGTCAGGGGTAGCAGAGAAGGAGGTTTTTTATTTGTCTTTCTGTTATGGACTTCAAATTGAATCTGTCAGACAATATCCAGATTATCTGCTCAGCATGAAAACAAAGAATGATTTTTTTTCTTTTTTTGATGAAAGCTGAGGTGTGTACTAATGTCTTGAGGGCTGAGAGTATTTCAGACATCTATTACCATAAATTAGCCCGAAAATATTGGAAGCTGGCAGCCCTGCCATTCTCTGATCTCCCTTGCCCAGTCTGCAGAACAAACACAGATGCGGACACTTTGTGCTCCCCCCTGGCCTGTGTGGGTTTGTGCCAGTGGATTTCTTGATGTGATATCTCAAGAGGAGGCTTCACTTATTTGTTTGCACATTGATCCATGCCTGAGTGAGAAATAACTCCAACACCACTTTCTTATCAAGTGGAAATATTGAAGTCTGACTTTCTGATACAAATATTCTGAGTGGGAGCTTTGGCAGTGTGGGCCACGGTGGGCAGTTGGGAAGATGTGTCTGGTTCTGAGCTTGAGCCCTTCAGTGGAAAGCATCCACTTTTCCTTGGGGATTTCAGCCTCACATTCTTCAACTATCCCAGGGTGCCCAGTCCAACCTGGCCTTGGGCACTTCCAGGGATCCAGGGGCAGCCACAGCTGCTCTGTGGGCATCCCTGTCACAGGTATATTTTCTGGAAAATCCCTTTGCCCAGGATTTTGTTCCTAGGGAGCTGAGAAGCCTCAGAGAAAAGGAAAACAATTCTTATCTCATTTGCTTCTCCTGTGTTTTGCTGCTTTGCAATGCTTTTGGAGATTGTTTACCCACAGGTGATTGTTCCATTGGATTCATGTGAATTGTTTTGACTCATTGACCAACCAGGGCCAAGCTGTGTCAGGGCTCTGGAAAGAGTCAGGAGTTTTCATTATTATCTTTTTAGCCTTCTGTCTGTATCCTTTCTGTATTCTTTACTATAGTTTAGTATAGTATTCTTATATAATATAGTATCATAAAATAATAAATTAGCCTAGTGAGAACATGGAGTCAGATTCATCATTCCTGCCTTCATCTGGGAACCCCACAAATACAATACCTCCCCCTTCTCACAATGAAGCATTTACAATTTAAGTCCAAACTGAGAAACGTGGCAGCACTTTACATCCACATTTTCCTCACTTTTTCCTGGTGTAAAGGCCTTCTGAGAGGAGAGGATAGGCATTGTGTGTACCTAATGATCCTGAGTGTTTGTGTGCCAGCAGGCAGCCTGATAATCCTCCACCTGAGCAATATGATTATTTAGCAGTGGTGTCAGTCCTCTGCCTCCTCCTTCAAGATTTCTGCCACAGGCTTTGAAGGAAAGCTGACTCCTTTCCTCCCCATCAGAACAGAAGCACAAGCAACTTCATTAACTCCTACATTAGTTAAAAATCAGAAAAAAACCCACTGGGAACCATGCATTAAATGTACATTGCCATCCTCTCCTCTGCCTGGGCACTCTGGGAGCTCCCCAGTCCCTGTCACCCATCAGGATGGATTATATCTGTGCTCACTAATTTCACAGCCTGTAAATTACAGGCATACCCTGCCTATCTTCATCTCATTAGAGAAGGTTAATTTAAGCAGACAATCAACAAAAATACAGAAAACTGGTTTGGAAAGAGGATTTTGCTGTGTCTCTGACAGACAATGAATTCACAACCCCAACATCTGCCACCACTAGAGAGAAAATGCTGGAGGAAAAAAAAAGAAAAAAAAATAAAGGAACTCATTGCTGTTTCCTCTGATGAATGGTGAATTTCCAATTAGCATTTTAATTACTCAAGCCAGACTTTCAGCTGGTTTGATGATCACAAGAAATTCCATAAGCAACAAGTCATCTTGGTTTGTCAACACGTGCTGGGGTAATGCAGGATGCACTTACAGGGGTTGGCCTGTGAGACTGGCTCTCCTCTGGAAAAATCCTACAGCATTAATTGTTCTCAAGTATTTATTTATAGTTTTACATAGTTTTTATATAGTCTATATAGTTTTACACTTTTGTATGGCCCAAGAAAACCCTACAAGACTGTTGTACCTGAGGCCTTTGGTATAAATGGTATAGGTTTATTTTCTGGCAGATCCTACAGCAAATCCATCAATAGGACCCCAAACATCTCAACCTGTATCACTTGCCTGAGCAAATCCTTCAGCAAATCCATCCTGTATCATTTCAGACACCTTTGTGTGTCCTTCACCCGTGCTAATCCTACAGCAAACTTGTCCCTGGGGACTGATGGATGGGCTCCTCCCTGCACAAGGTCTGGTGGTGATAACTCTGCCACCTTTCTGTTTGTATAACCACAAACCCAAAAAAGAGCAGAGTAGAAGTTCCTGTTCAGAGTTGGGAATTTCTGTGTCCTCTGGTGAAGGAAAAGGAGCAGGGATGTGGTTATCCTTGCACATGAGGAGTGCAGCTTTGGCTATCCCAAATTCTGCCCTCTGTTTCTGCACTACAGCAACACCAGTGGGCTTGGCATGGGACACACCCTGCCACAGGCTGGGTTTTCCAGAAGGTCAAGGATGTCATTGCTAACAGAGGCTGCTCCTGTAATTCCAGGCCCTTTCTTGGACACCTTGTGCTTTGCCTTGGGTAGAAAACCCAGCAGGTGGAAAGAAGTGGTCAGCTTTGAACCCCCAGCTCGGTGCTGAAGAGCCAGACACCTGGCAATGAGCTGGCAGCAGCAAAGATCAGGCAAATCTTACACATACTCAGAAAGGTCTTAGTCTTAGCTTTAAGACTTTAAATGGTTGATCTGGGGGTTTGGATTATTCCAGTCTGTTGATTTGAACAGATCTGGAACTGATCAAGATGAGGATGGGCCCTTTGGGCCCTTGCAGGCCATTGTTCTTAATTTTTATTGTCTGTCCACTTCAGTAATATTTTTCTCCCATTTTGGTTTGCTTATGTTGGGGTTGTGAAGATTCCCTTTTCCTTCAATTTGTGTGTGATTTCTCATCCTCTCTGGATGTCCATCATAGAGCAGCCTTCTATGGTGTAAAGCTACCAGCACTTCATGGGTGAATATCCATCATCTCTGAAAATACCCCCTTCTCTCCCAAGCAGTAATCAGGACCAAATCTGTTTACTTGAGAAAAAAATTACACATGGGGGGCAATCATTTATTCAGAGCAGACAAAACCAAAACAACCAAGCCAGCAGTGCTCATTTCATTAAGTGGACAAATGAGAGGTTTTTAAGTTCTTGGCAGTCTGATGGATAAAGGTACCTTGTCAGAAGGTCCCTCTAGATTGAGTTGCAAACAAAAGAGAGGGAAAGCTTGAGAAGAAAAGCAGATTTTTGGTGACAGAATGAACAGATCTGACTCACAGCTCTGGTTTCTGTGGTGCTGCTGTCAAAGGTGCTGCCAAGTGTGTGCCCAGACACCAGCACTGGATGGACACTGGGCCTCTTTCCTTTTCCAAAGTGGTCTTGTCAGGTCAATCCTTCCCTGCAGCTTTTCTTCTTCCTTCCCACATCCTACTCCTGCATCCCATCCTTTCATCCTCAGTGGGGCTGACCAGACTCATTCCCTTCTTGCAGTATATTTTATTTATGCATTTATGTTATTTTTCCCTTGAAGGTCCAAAGGTGGACATGGCTCTGTCACTTGGAGAAGCTCCTCAAGCACCAGGAGCAGAGCTGTGTAAATCCCACAGGAAAACACATCCTGCCCAGTGAAATGAGAAAAAAGAAAAGAAATTTATCTCTACCTCCCCTTTCCCCATTCTGCCCCTGAAGCCTCACATCCTCTCCATCCTGTTTTTCCCTTTCCTCCTTGCAATTCCAGCCCTTGCCCCATCCTTCTCCAGCTCACAACAGTCTGGTAGAATTTCACCAATGCAGGCAAGTGGAACACTTCACTTCCAATCCCTGAATGAGGCCAGGGCACAGAGGAGTTTATTATATCATAAATTAGAACATGAAAAGCTAATACATTTTATACATTTGTCAGAGAGGGAGAGAGAGAGGAGGAAAAACCTTTGCTGCCAGGTTCCTCATAGCAAATCTGTCACGCTGGAGAGAGGCTGCTGGAAGGGAAGTATTTACAGACAGACAGAGAGAGCCCTGGTCCAGAACAGCAAAGCTCCTGCTGGATGCTCCAGGGCTGGGGCAGGAACCAGGATGAAGTTCTCAAACCAAACCACCACAAGCACCTCAGCTCTTCTTGTGTGGAGATAAAATGATGCCCCCATGGGGAATCTGTCTGTGGCTGCTGGGGGCTTTGGGTGGCTGAGGAATCAGGGGGTGCTGCTGGTCTTTGTGTTGTGGGTCGGAATTTACAGAAAATAAGAGGGGAAAGCATATCCAGAGATGGACAATGGAGCTGAGGAAGTGTCTGGAGCCCCAGGAGAGGCTGAGGGAGCTGGGCAGGGGCTCAGCCTGGAGCAAAGGAGGCTCAGGGGGCCCTTGTGGCTCTGCACAGCTCCTGACAGGAGGGGACAGCCGGGGGCGTCGGGCTGTGCTCCAGGGAACAGGGACAGGAGCAGAGGGAACGGCCTCAGGCTGGGCCAGGGCAGCTCAGGGTGGATATCAGGAAGAATTTCTTCCATTTCTTCCCTGAAAGGATTTGCAGGCATTGGAACAGGCTGCCCAGAGAGATGGGATCACCGTCCCTGAAAGAGTTTAAAAGTCATGTGGATGTGGTGATATTAACAGTTGGACTCAGTGATCTTACAGGTCTTTTCCAACCTTAATGATTCTCTGATTCTAAATGAGATCCAAGTAGATTAATACAGAGGAATTTTCTGTGAAACCTGTTCTACCTGCCAGGCACACATCCCCACGGCTTTCTTGCTCTGTGTTCATTCCTAGGTGGATTGTCCCATTTTAATTGAGCTTTGGCCCAGTCTCACAGCACCCCCAGTCCCTGTGAAGTTGCATTTCTGCTGCCTGGCAGATCCAGTGACAATGGGCTTCATATCCCTCCTTCCACAACCCAAAACTCAAGGCAGGAAGGCGTTTCCCAGACATCATCTCCCTTGAAACTGTCAGCAAGTCAGACTTAATTAAGACAAAGAACAGCAAAAGCAGTAATAATTAAAACTTAGAGTCGCCTGCACAGATGAGGAAGTAGAAGGAGCTCATGCTGGCAGGAGCATGGTGTCTGAGGCTGGCATTCCCCACAGCCAGGTCCTTTATTCACAAGGATTCACAGAATCACTGGGTTGGAAGAGACCTTCAAGATCATCGAGTCCAACCCAGCCCCAACCCCTCCACTCAACCCTGGCAGCCAGTGCCACATCCAGGCTTTGTTAAACACCCCCAGGGATGGGGACTGCACCACCTCCCTGAGCAGAACATTCCAGAACTTTATCACTCCTTCTGTAAAAAACTTTTTCCTGCTATCCAACCTTGGCACAGCTCGAGGCTGTGTGCTCTGGTTGTGTCAGTGCTGCTGGAGAAAGAGCCCAGCCCCAGCTGAGCACAGGCACCTTTCAGGAGCTGTGCAGAGTGATGAGGATGAAGCATGGGAGATGGCAGTGGTGGTGCCTGCAAGAGTTTAGCTGAAATTACCCCCAAAAGATGTTTCTCCGGGCTGAGCTGCCGAACAGGTGAGGGAAGGGCAGTAGTTGTTGCTTTGGTTATTTCAGGCTTGACCACCTCCAGGCCTCAGGACACAGCTGGAGGCACAGCTGAAGGCAAAGCTGTGGGACTGATACTTTTGGGAGCATTAATCTCTGTGGGGTTAAAGGTGCACTGGTAGAAGGAAAGGTGGACGAACAGCCAAGGAAACTCATCTAATCTGCCATGGTGTCCTGACACCAGCTGAGAGCAGCACAGCAAGAGGGAAAGTGTGCAGCAGTTTTTCCTCTGAATGCTCTTCCAAGCCCTGTAAAACCACCTGGCAGTGGCTCCCTGAGCTGTTGTCCCCTGTGGTCCTTCCGGGGTCCTGTTTCCTTGGCTCCTGCCATGGCTGTGGGTGCATCACAATTCTCAGATCCATGCTGCTGCCACCCAGTTCTATCTGCCCAAGCAGTCTCTTTTTCACTCTCCACCCTTCAAACTCCCTCCTTTGCTCCTCCTCCCCAGCCCCTTTGCTCCATGTGGGAGAATGACCATTGGTAGTCCTGAAATATGGAGCAGACCCCAAAACACAGCTCAGAAGAGCAGGTGGAGCCAGGCTCCACCATGGCTCAGATCCGCCTCTCTCCAGAGCTTTTCTGGCCCCCAGTGTTGTGTCCCATCTTCCTGGCCAGGGCAGCTTTTCAGGCACTCCCAGAAGCTGTCAGACAAAACACTCCAGATTAATCCCACTCTCTTCCTCTCTCTTTTTAGAAACTTTTAATTAGTCCCCAACTCAGCACCGTTATTAGTATTTGTTATTAAGTATTAAAACTGCTCACCCCCAGCTCCTTCTCCCTCTGCTTCCCTCTTCCAGCCCTTTGTTTTAATTGTTATATTTTTTCATCAGTGATCAGCCAAGCTTCCCTAATGATCTAGGCTCATTTAAAGGGTTTATAACTCCGGCACAAAACTCCAATAAAAAAGCGGCAGCCTTGCTGGGAACCTCCTGGGGCTACTCAGCAGCCAGGAACACAAACTCATTTAACACTTGCCTGTTCCCCCCTTTTCTTAGTCACCATCACCCAGTCTGTCAAAATATCTTCCTCTGCACGCACAGAAATCCTTCATTTTTCCTTTTCCACATCTTTCCCTCTCAATTCTTTGTCCCTACAGATTAAGGCAGGAGAACTGGAAAAATCCTTGATTAGGCATGTGGTAGAGTTAACAGCAAATAGAGCAAACTCACTGTTCCTCCCAGCCTTTCCCTGCATCCCTGTCCCCTCTCAAGAGGAATAAACACAAAGAGTTGTAGTGAGGCTGAGGAAAGAAATGATCTGGCTGTATTTCTCCTGAAGTATATTTAGCAGTTGCAAGTTACCTCTCTAGAGAGCTTAAAAGCCTCTTTTACAAATCTCTAAATTGGCACTGCCTTTCCCTCCTTGCTCTTCTCCCTTTGCAAAGAGGTGTAGATTCACACACCGTAGACAAAGGGTTGCTTGGCAAACTCTCAGAGTCTTGGCCCAGCTTCCCATGGAGTACAGATGTTGCTTCCAAACCTGTCTTTAGCCTTGTGCACAGCCAGCAGGAAATTTGTGGGGATCCAGGCAGGAGGAGGAGTGCAAGCTGTTCTCCAGGAACAGAGACCATGACCTAGACTTAGGTAGGCTCTGATGTGACCTACTGGGCTTCTTGCCCATGGCCTTGGGCACTGGGCCACCAGCCAGGGTGAGGGGCAAGCCAGGAGAACACAGTAACCTCCTTGTACCAAGCTTTTTGAGGGAAACCTCACAAAAGCTATTCCATCTCTCTAGTTACACACAAAACCCCTCTGAAATGAGGAGGAAAGAAGGGAGTGTGAGTGGTAGAAAGGAAATGAGTAGAGCAAGGCACGGGGTGGGTTTATGTCAGCTGCCTTTAGCCATCTGCCAGGTGGGTACTTCCATCTGAGCTGTCACCGTGCCTCTCCCTGGAAATGCCACAGGGAAAATAAACACTTTTAACACCCTGCCCTTGTAAACCAGTGGAATATTGACCTTTTTACATTGAAAAGACCCCCAGTTCTTCTAGCTGACATACTTCCCAGAGCCATCCATTTCAAAATTATGGAGCAAACGATGCCATTAAATGGTCCTGCTTTGAAGTCACTGTTGCTCCCAGGACAACATCACACCTGCAATGACCATGGCAGCCACAATTGCATTGATACACTTTACAAGCAGCCTTTTGTTCTCACTTGAAAGGAGCTCAGCTGAAAGGCCCAGCAATGTGTCCAGTCGTCTTCAAAAAGCCAGAATCATTTGGTGGGAATGAACAGTGGGAGCTCCTCAGTCAGTCGTTTGAAAAGGACAGCTTCCCAAGGAACTTCAGCTCTATCCTCCCCTGTCCAGCTGCTGGGCTCCTCTGAGAGATGATTTCTGGAGCTGGTTGAGCTGCTTTGACACATATTTATCAGCAGTAGTTTAAGTTTTGGGGAGAGAGAGAAATAGTAAAAGAAACAAATCAACCCATTGAAATATTTCAAGAAAAGTAGGGAAAAAATCATAAGGTTTTGGGGTATTTAATAACATTGGGGTTTCAACTTGGGCTGAAAGGGCAGCACACTAAGCAGGGTCTGTGGAGGATGCCTGCAATTAGAGACCTGCTTGGTGATACAGAGCTGTCTTCTCCTTGTTTCCAGCTGCTACATTTAATTAAAAGAAAGCTAAACAATCCATTACATTAAATTACTTTCTGCACATTACTTTTCCACATAGACAACTGAAATGGTTGCCACAGGGATGCTATCTGACCGCAGGCTGGAAAGGAGATAAACCATTCTCAAAATTATTCTATCCTTGCTTGAAATATCACCCCAATGGCCTGGTCAGGAGCCATTCCTGACTGTGAGACTGGTGGGGATTCACCAGGAATGTGAGAGGCATTAATGGACTGTAATCCCAGCCTCATCTTGCTTATTCCTGCATCATGTCACAAGATGATAAGGATGCCAAATCACTCTAATGTTGTGGCAAACAAAAGGGCTTCTTTCATGTTTCCTCTCTGTACTCTCTGTCACCTTCACCCTGGCATCTGCAGTAAATAAAATCATACCATGAGTTAGTCTCTACCTCAGCTGCTTCTTCAGAGTTTCTGATCAGTGCCAAACAGTCCATATACCTTGTTTCACCTTCTAACTTTGATATTAGATGTTAGATATTAGATATTAGTCCTTTGATATTAGAAGTCAAGTATGCCAGGGATATCTTGAAATATCTCGTGGAAATTGAATTTTTAGGAAAACTCCTTGCCCCTGTGGGCATTTTTTCCCTTTCAATTCTTGTCAAAGAAGGAGAAAAAAGATTTGGAATCTTCCTCAGTGACCCATTAGGCCACAGAGCAGATTTTGTCTCCTGGAGAGCAATTCCCTAGAGCACAGCCCAAGTCCAGACTGCAGGAGGGAAGGAGATGCTGGTTAAAGCCCTGCTCTGACAACCCCTGTGTGCTCCCACCCCAAGCCCCTGCCTCACCACTCTGCCATTTAAAAAACATTCTGGTCTTAAAGCAGCTCCCAAAGCATGACCAGCTTGAGGCAAAACCAACCTGGACTGGCTTCAGGAGGAGAGCTGAACAAAAGCAACATCCTGGCTTGCCTCTGTGCCGCTGTTACTGCTCTGCCCTTATTTTCTGCACTCCATGCCACTTTCCCTCTGAGATAATTGTTGCCAAGTGGCCATTTGGAACATGGCTGAGTGCAGATTGTTAAAGGAGAGATAGGCTTCTGCTTCTGTCTTGCTGACTATTTTTTGCTTGATTCCCCATCTCAGACAAAAACATTCTGAGGGTATCTGTTTACTGTTTGTGCATGATGCATTATGGTAGGCAATGGTCCCTTCCTCCCTCATTTTACAGCATTTGCACCTCACCCAGCAGCAGCACAGACCTTTATGACCACAGAGCTCCAGCCCTATCCCTCTTGCCCTGAGCCAGCCTTCCAGAAGGGGAATGCCATTGGCCTTGGGTTTGGGCACGCAGTGGGAAATGTGCTCACTGGCTGGACCCAGTGACAGCCTCGCTCTGTCTCACATTTGTCCCATTTGAAGCCTATAAACTGCTGGGACTGGGTTTGCACTTACAAACATCCTCTTAACCCCAGCAGCATGAACTGAGTCCTTCAGCAGTCTCATCCAGACAAGCACCTTACTCAAATACCTTGGGAATTATCCCATCCTCTCTCTGAATCTGAGATCATGGGGAGTACGAGACAGGAATCTCAGATTCTGGTGATGGCCAGGAGAGAGGAGCTTTATGAAAGAAGGAGGAAGGAAGCTCAGGCAGTGTCCACTTAATCGTGGTCATAGTAAATACCAATATTGTGGTTTTAAAAGAAAAAAACACTGCCAAATAATCACCCCCTAGGAAGTATCCTGCTTCCCTCCACTGTGTCTTCATACAAGGAAGTTTTTTCCTGCAGCTTTATGGAATGAAGAAAACCACATCTCACACTGGGGACTTCTCCACAAAAGAGACCCAGAAGCCAACCCAAAAGGCAGTAGGTCAAACACATTAACAACTAATTTGTATTTTATGCATTATATTTTTCTCTCTGACTGTTTTTAATTCTCCCCTAGCAGCATAAGCTGCTCACCCTCAAAGCTTTCAGCCTCCTGTGAAATGTCAGTGGTCATCTCACAGGCTGTATTTGTGTCTGTAGGTCCCCATCAGCACTGGGCAAAGATGGAGTGAAAAGAATGATGTTTTTCAAGCCCTGCAGTCAGGTCCTCAATGTTCCCAGCATCTGACTCTTGCCTGCAGAGGTGTGAATCAAATTCTGGTTTCCCATGTGGTCACACCAGATGGTTGGCTCAAAACCCATCATTTCTTTACAGCAAAACTCACTAGACACAGACAGTAACCATAAGATATGTTGGAAACTCGACTCTCGTATAATTTAGACTGCTGACACCCATGCAAAGGATCCTTCACCCTGCTCCTTTTGTCAGCTCTTCAAGAATGGTTTCTGTGCTGAAAACGTCCTGAAACATTTCGAGGCAGTGACAAAAATACATTCTTACAGTCAGCCTGCATCCTCTCATTCTGAGAGATCTCGTTGTTGCTTCTGAACTTTGATTGTCAAGTTACATTCAAGGATCGTTTCAGATGCCCCAAAAGGCAGCACTGCTCCCAAGGAATCCTTGGAAGCAGCTGTGCAGGACAGCAGGTCATGTTCCAATATTATTTCATTGTCTGTGGCCCATTGCAGTGGGTTCTGGAATTTTTTGGGGGTGGACACCTCCAACCACATCACACTGTGCCTTCTACAAAAGAATTGGGAATGCTGAGTAAGTCCCTGCCCTGGTGAAATTGTGAAGGGAGCACTGGAGAGAACATTATTCACTAAAGCAAATAAAAATCTTGGAAGGAGACTGTGTTGAAAACAATCATATGCTTGGGAAATCTGGCTCTGTGTGTTTAGTGACCACAAGAGGTCAGGGCATCAGTTTTCCATTGCATCTTAAAAGCAACATCTCAAAGAGCCTGGAGCTAGGACACTATTTTAGCTGAGACTGTTCAGTTCAGAAATTTCATCTTTAAACATTCCTTAACAGGGGTTACCACAGGAGCAACAGCCCTTCTTTTCTTTGCACTTGAGTCTATCAGGATAATAGTCAGGTTTGTCTTTCTTTATGTTCCAGGTCTTGCTCCACAGTTTGAGGGCTTGCAGAAATATTGTATTTTACACTAAAAGCCACAGTCAACACCTCCATTTCCTTGGCACAACCAGGCTTCCTTCATTAGGAATAAACCATGCTGGTGACAAAGCTGTCCCAGGTGTGACCTCAGGTGTGCAGAGTTTCCTCCTGCAGAAGCTTTTAAGCATCAAAAGCCTTCTTTTTCTCCCTTCTAAATCCATTTCTTCAGCATGAGTAAAGGTCAGTCTGTGAGACAGCAAATGCATTACATATTTCAACTCCAAATTAAGACTATTTCTGCAAATGCAGTTCTCCTTCTATGAGAGGTCTATGTCAGGGAGACAGAGGAAAAAGGAGATGTATAAAATAGTAACATATTCTTTACATATGTATATGTGTGTGTGTATATATATATGTGTATATAAAAATAAAACTATAGGAGCTGTGTACACACTTGCCCTCTGAGAACCACTTTCTGTGGCTCCTCTTTTTACTAATGCAGTTTTTCTAGAGAGTGTCCTGTCCAGGCACTAACTGGGCTTGACCCAGTTTGGTGTATAAAAACAGACATGATTGCTGCCTGGGATATTAGATGATGAATTTTTCATATTCAGCCTTGTTTCACTGCAAAGTCCAGCCTCAGTCCCCCCTCTGTCTGCAGCACATCCCCTTTAGCAGGTCCTGCTTTTTGAAATTGCATTTCTTTGTTTACTCTGCATGACGCCAGGAAATGCCTTTCTTTCTCTTCTTTTTTTTTTTCCTTTTCTTTATTTTTGAAGTGAAAGTTATTAAGCTACTTCTGGCATAATACCTCTAAATGCCGAGTTCGTGAGAGGGAATTTTAACTTGGTTAATCTGACACAAATGAAAAACTATTCAAGGCTTGAGATGACTGGAAAGTTTAGTGTCATGGCTTTTTCAGGAGAAAAAGAGGCTTCTCAGCAAAATTTCATTTGAACACTTGACGTTATTTATTTCCTTTAAAGCGTTGGGCATGGTTTAAAGACACAGGAAAAATGGAACTAATGGTTCTGCTTGCTGCTGGGGGGCACATGGGGCAGAGAGAAGGGCAGAGGGGATGGAGAGTGTTCTCCTTATTGATGTGGGACAGTGGGGAACCGCTCCCACTGCGAGCTGGATCCTGCAGGCTTGCTCAGGGCTGGAATGGAAATGTCACTCTCTTAAAAGTTAAATTTCAACTGCCATCATTTCTGTGACTATTATCAGCAGAGGAAAATGGGAAGGAGAGGCTCACTGTGATACAGAGACCTCATAAGTCTGAGATCATTCCTTTCCTTGTTCGAAGCCATTACATCTGAATTAAAGATGTCTTGGGACGCTTCTCATCCAAAAGTTTTTCTTCATTTTTTATTTGCATGTCTGGGATCAAAAAGAAACAGAATCTGTCAGAGTTAAGCTATGCCACTGCTCAGAGGGGAGGTCCTAGGACAGTGGACAAACTTCCATGTCTGGGGGGACAACCCTGGAGATCTGAGCCATTTTCAGACCATTTTCAGAGTTATGCTGTGAACTGGTGGAGTCCCAGCATTTTTCCTCCTGCAAGGAGGGCGTGGGGTGTGTGTTTGAGTGCTGCCTTCTCTCCTGAGCAGTAGCTGGGATAAATGGGCTGAAGCTTCCCTCTACTCTTTGCTCCAATAACCATGTATCAGGTTTTCCACAGCTGAGCTGAAACCATGATTCATAATCAGTTTCGTTTGCGAAATGTTCTTCTAATTGATCAGACGGAGACCAATTTCAGTGTGGGAAACTGAACCCTGAGAAAATTAATTACCCGCCAGGCTAAACCCATTTCCTTTGGCCCAAGTACAGCTTATTGTATGGTACTGAGAGATGACTGGCTGTCGAGAGAAAGGCAATGCTATAATTCTTTCTAGGACACGCTACATTGGAAGCAGATAAAGTGCTGCTGGCTGGGGCACTGCCTATGCAGAGTGGGGAGGTGGCACAGGGAAAGGGGAAAAAGGACAGTAAATACATGGCAAAAGGCTCAGATCGAGTAGAGATAAGAGAAAGGAGAAAATACACCAATTTTAAAATCCCAGATTCTCCCAGGGATTAGTCACTACAGAGTTTGCCTTTGGGGACAAGGGGTTTTAACATTTTCTGTGCTACTTGGTGCTCATTTTACACCTGTGAGATATGGAGGGAAGTCACGGACCCTGGGCAAAAG
Source organism: Molothrus aeneus (assembly GCF_037042795.1). Classification (NCBI taxonomy): domain Eukaryota; kingdom Metazoa; phylum Chordata; class Aves; order Passeriformes; family Icteridae; genus Molothrus; species Molothrus aeneus. Next base: position 4,465,608 of record NC_089664.1, on the reverse strand, counting down.
ACACAGGCAGAGAGAGATTTTTTTTTTTTTTTTTTTCTGCTGTGATGCTCCAATAATGAGGGTAGTGAACTTAGCAAGGCTCCACAGCCTCGGGGCAGGAAGGCTTGGAATAAATGCTGTAACTGAGCAGAAAGCATCAGGGAGTAAAAGCAGGCTCTCTTTCCTCCTTTAGGCTGAGGAGATGTGGAGGATCCAGGCGCTCACAGGTGGCTGCACAGGAATGTGAATGAGGGTGTTGCATCCCTGCTCCCAGCATGGGAATTGCTGCTCTTGCAGCTGACTGCCATCCCCTTCTCTTCCAAGGGCTCCTGGCATCAGCATTCCCAACTCAAAGCCCTCCAAGACAGGAGGCGTTACAGATTTTTTAATTAAAGCCAATTGGGTAATGAAAGTAGCAGGAGCATGTTCCCACTCCATGAATGGATAAATGAAAGCTCCCAGCAAAGACGGCAGACACAGAGTCTGGGTGGGGAACAGATTTTAGATGGAAATTCTAAGGGCTGCCATCTTTAAGCTAATGACATCCTGCCCACACAATTGTGCCATCTTCCAGGGTAGAAAAATAACCTCAGAGGGAACATGGATCTCCTTCTTTTTAGACTGGGGCTTTTCCAGTGAAAAACATTAGTGTTAGAGGATACTCAGGCTGCAATCCCCTGACAGTAAGAGCCAGCTACTCTCCAGCTGCTCCAGGTTAATAGAAATACTTCCTTGGCTAGACCCCAGCACAAAACAAAATAGGATTTACAGCCAGAGTAAAGCTAATCAAAGAAAAAGGACAAAGGTTTATCAGCAGCCAGAACTTTTCAGAAGCAAAGAACTTAGTGATGTCTGGGTCAACAATGTTCTTGTGCTTCAGAGAGCCCTCGATGCAGATTGCTTGGGGGATACCTTGCCTTGATGGAAAGTTTTAACCCTTTGACTTTTGAAAGGACACGGTCTAGGTGTATTTATTGGAAAACCTCGAACTCAAACAAAATAATCTCTGTGTTGCTGCCAGCCTTTTATCAGCGTCTGTGTGAAGGTGCTCAGGAGCTCTGTGTAAATGCGATGTACTTAAGAAACAAAGGGTGAGTGGAATGACCTCTTCAAATGCAGATGTCAGGCGTCTTTAAAGCCCTGGGGTTCAAGGATCAACAAAGCTGGGTTAAGGCTCCTACTCTGTTTTCCTTTTCTATCCACCTTTATCTTGCTCCAAGAAAGAAGATGGCATAATTGAGTCAGGCTCAGTGAGATTCTCAGGGGAAAATACAATTTTACAGTAATTCCTTATGGTACATTGTGGAATTTGTTTTTAATACAGGATGTTCCTTCTTACATACCCTGCATCAGAGACCTCTGTTCCCAAAATCTAGGGTGCTCCAGGGCTCCATCTCCCTAACAGGTCATCTGGGAGGAGGAAATACCCTTCTATGGAAGAGGGAGAGAAACCTGGGAGCAGGGAAGAGGTGCAGGAATCAACATGCAACACAGAAAATTGAAAGAAGTGCCCACTGAATTAATGATATTGAGATAATTGCTGTTCTATTTAGGACCTCTTATTTTGGCAGTGACACAGCCGAGGTGTAATACAGCTGGAAATCAAAATGGATGGAAGTTAATCCATTGAGGTTTATGGCTGCTGTTAGTTTCTGATGGATCCTGATACTCTGCTAAGCAGACACCTCACTGCCTGCCTCTTAAACCAGAGTTCACAGCTCCTCCAACCTCTTGCAGCAGGAATACTTTTATTAACCCTCTTACTGCTTTTGAGTTGAGCCTTCACCTGGGGGAAAAGTCAGAGCTCTCTGAAGTGAAACACCAGTTTTGAAGGGGAAATTCCATTTACATCATGACTGTGAGCCAATATTTTACAGGAGACTATGCAAGTACAAAACCACTCCAAAAAACGTTGATGAGTTAAGTCAGTTTAGCATTTTTCCACCCATCAACTGAGCTACTATAACAAAGATTGTGTCCACTCTTATCCCTTAGCTCTTGGACAAACTGCAAAACAATTTTGCTTGGCTCCAGCGTTTTTTTTCCATGCTTCTCTGCCCCTGCACTCTTCTTTTTTTTTCCATAGGGAAAGAAAAATAAGAAAAAAAACCCCCAGATTTAAAAAGACAAAAGCTATTTTCCTATTTTCTAAATACTCATTAATTTTAACACCCAGAAGAGATTGTTAAAAATGATCAACATGCATTTATGGAACAGAAATTCAGGAGAGCAGCAGGAGGTGAGCAGTAACTCTCCTGGAGAATGGTGCTGGTCCAAGTGCAGCTCACCTGGCCATTCATCCAGTGCCCACTGAGGGGGAAAGGAGATGAGATATTACTCCATTATAGTCTGAATGTATAATTCATACAATGCCAATGAAATAATGATAAATGACTGAATTGTTCACAAAGGCCATTCTTCACACTTTAGCCCATTTAAAAAAAAATCTTTTATTCCTCTCTTCTAAACTTTCTGTTAATGAATCCCCTCCTTGCCTTTGCTTCCCTTGCAGCCACTTGGCAGAGATGCTCTAAAGAGAGTTGTTGGAAAAGACCTGGAGAATTGGATGTGTGAACATTGGGAACTTTCATTCCTTGAGGGTGTGAGGCCCTGGCACAGGTGCCCAGAGCAGCTGTGGCTGCCCCTGGATCCCTGGCAGTGCCCAAGGCCAGGTTGGAGCAACCTGGGATAGTGGAAATTGTTGCTGCCCATGGCAGGGGGTGGAATGAAATTATTTTTAAGGTCCCTTCCAAAGTGTTCTGTGGTTCCAAATCTCCCTGTCTCTCTCTGTGTCTCCATGAACATCCCATTATATACCCAAATGTGAATGTGTGTGTGTGAGCCAGCTCACTTTATAAACACCCTTCTGCCATCTGAGCTGGTTCAGACAACCTCTGGCCATGGTTTTCTCAAGAGACGTGTCTGCCTTTCAGTTTTCTCCCCTGTTCTGTGGACAAGGAAAGGTAACAGAATATTCCAAGTCAATTCTTGGTTTCTTTGGGCAGTTGTTTGCTCTCTGTGAGATGACAGCAGCATGACACAAACACAAGGTTCTTGCACATGCACTGCAAGAGTTTTGAGTCCACAAAACCAAACCAGAGCACTTTGAATCCTTGGGTTGGATGGGAAAGCTTCCATGCTCCTGGTAATTCATCTGCTGCTCACTCACCTGGCCCTGCCTGGTGTTCTTTATCCCTGGGAAAGGTGAGCCACAGATGAGAAACTGCTGGAAATAGGAGCTGGTAAAGGAATTGCACCTTGAGGAGCCGCAGCTCTGTTGTGAGATGGATTGGGAGTGGTGGAAATATCCGTCATCCCTCGCTCAGAGCTGCTGTACTCAGGTAATCAAAACCTGGGGAAAAACTTGTAAAGATTGTAGCACACAGATGGACAGACAGTGAGATAGATCATAAGCAAAAGTAACAGTTTAAAATTGCATTTCTGTTTGTGACCTGGTTTTCCCAAGTCCGGAGTGCCTGGTCCAGTGGCACTTGCTGTGGGAGCAGCCCTCTGGGGAATTAGTCCAGAGGCAGTCTCTGCACTTACAGGCCTCTTTTTGCAAATTTTTCTTATCTATATTTTAAAAGGCGAGAAAGCACCAACCACGGATGTTTTCTAAAGGTCGAACCTTTCTTTTTGCAGGAGCTTTCCCACTCTGCTTGCTTTTATTTCCAGGTACTCCCTAAGGACTGATTGAAACGCCATAGCTCTGAGCACATCCTTTGTCCTGCTTAATCATTGTTAACAGCCCAAAAAGATGAGATAATGGCGACCCATCTTGGGGACTCCAAGATCCTGATTGTTCAGAAAGGTCATAGAAAAGCCACGTTTCTAATCTTTGCAAAAGCAGAGATTAACAGGCAGCCTTGCTGAGATGTTGGGGGGAGGAAGGGAAAGAAGAAGAAAGGTGATAGGAGGCTCTTTGGGTTTGAGTTGGAAACAAGGAGTAGGAACTGTGAAACAAAGCCTTGACACTGCAAAGGGAGCAGGGCAAAACAAATTCCTCTGTAAAATACACAGGCGTTATGAGAAGCAACTGGGAAAATGTGTGGAAAGATAGAAGCTTTGGGGAAAGAATATTCAGTGTAAAATGAGTCAGGGTGCTCTTTATTCCTCCACCATTCGAGGTTGCTGGCCTTCACCTCTGATTCCTACAGGAGGCTGGCACTGGAGCTGTTGTGGCTGAAAATAAGAATGGGACAGATGGGAAGACTGGATGGGATTTGTCCCCCATTATAAAATATACAAATGAAAGCTGACAGACTCAAGGAGGTCTCCAGGCTTCCTGGGGTCCGTGAAGCGATCATCACCCATGACAGGCAAATCCACCCATAATAAAAGAAGTGACCAGTGAAGAGGGAAGAGATGCCTCAGCTCTAGAGGAGCTCATCTGTCTTTGGTTAGAGAAAAAGAAAAGCAAACGGGATGAGTTCAGAATGGAGAGCTAATCCCACCTCTCCTGAGTCAGAAAAATCCCATCCAGGAGCCTCTGAGGAGTCTTTTATGGCTGGAGCAGATTCTTGGAACACAAAGGGTTCCTGCCCCATGCTCTCAGCCCATGTTATGTGTTATTGAAGGACTGGAAAATACACAAGCAGAGCCAAACTTGAAAGGCTGTGTCAGACAGCCCATGATCACTTTGTTCAGCTCCATTTTGTCTGTGTTTCATCCAAATGATTAAGGAATATGTTAGGGATTGTGATTCCTCTCCCAGTTTTGAGGATGTTCTGGCAGGAGATGAGAGAAGCATTTGGGGCCAAAGACTTAAAAAATTCAGGCCCAGATTTCAAGCTTCTGAGGTTTGAAGTTATTTTATGTTGGAAGTTTGGCTTGGACACATCTTTAGTAGTTGCTAGAATCAGACAGAATCTCCAAAGATTTGGAAGTATTCCTAGTGCAAGAAATTACCAATTTCCATATTTTTGTTGCTCTTGATGTTTTTGACATCCAGGAACAAATGATCTTCATTTAAATGAGATGAGAAAAGTATCTCCTGCAAATTATGCCATTTCTTTTCCCCATTATGTTTTTCTGCATCTTCTGGCAGCGCTGCTGCAAAACCAACAGCAAACGGTCAAGTGGAACTGCAAAGACAATAACTTTAATGGAAAGAAATTGGGAACTGGAAGATGACACAGATTGCATTAGGAAAAAAAAAAAAAGTGAAATAATATTTAATTTCCTTGGTCATAAATAATATGTCCGCCCACATTACAAACACATCAAATATGACAGGAAAAATAGTCAGTGACATGAGAAAATATCATTATTTCTTCATTAAATGTTTTATACATTTATAAGGGGGGGGGGAATTAAAAAAGCACCCTGACAAGCAAAAATGTAACAGCTGAAGGGCCATTAAAGAAATGAATTAGGACTCTAGAAGTGTGCAGATGCGGAAATTGAAAGGAAAGAACAAAAATATGTCATAGGAAAAACTGTGACTGTTGTTAGAACCCAGTTCCTTTCCTTTCCTTTTGTTGTGGGGCTCTGGACACTGGGCAGCCCTTGGTAGGGACTGAGTGATCCCATCAGGGCTGGTTTTGAGGTAAAAGAAAGGGATCTGCTCTGTCAAGCATTTTTGTGTAGTGGTGGTTGGGCAAGGAGGATTTGTACACAGCACCTTGCAGAGGGCATCAGGCTGAACACAAATCTAGAGGCACTGAAAGTTTGATTTTGCAGGAAGCTGCTGGAAATTTGGGAAGGTCATAAAGGTTGTGGGTGTAAATTTACATATAGGGTTAGGGCCCAGCAGGGGAATGTCAGGAGCCTTGCAGGTCCAGCTGAGCTGCTCTGTTTCCAAAGAGATTTACCTTCCATGAGCATCACTTAATCATGTTCCTGGGCTTCAATTTCTTGTGCACACTATTGCTCACCCTCTGTGGACCCCAAAAGTACCAAAAGTCAGTCAAGGAGGGCAAAAAAGGCTCCAAATGAAGGATGACCTTTAGGGAAAAGGGGATAAACACTCCTGCATGTTGTTTCTTCACTACACTCATGGCCAGTACCTCTGTGAGAACAGCATTGAGGCTCTAATTGTTTGTGTCTCTCGAATGATGCATCCTCTCCATCCCTCTCCAGCCCCACGACCAGAACACATCCATTCAGAGGAACATTATCCCCGTCAGTTCTGCTCCGCGACGCTCGGCATCGCTCATCCACAGGAAGTCAAGGTCACGACACCCCTGGAAGCAGCGGGCACAGCCTCATCTCCTCTGCTCTCTGTGCTGCTGAGGAGCTCCCTGCTCACCCCCACACTGATGGCAGCAGCCCTGCTCCCCTCCAGATTGTTTAACAGATGCTGCTGAGAAATGCCTGAGCAGCTGAAATTCCGCGGGAAATGGAGCGCGGCCGCCAGGCTGCAGTCAAGGATGGGAGACACTCACAAGGTCTTTGGGCTTCACATGAGCAAAGGTGTTTGGCCCTTTCACCAGCACAGAAGGGTCTGGAGCTGGGGAATGGGATGGGCTGAGTAGTAGGAATTTTATAATATATGATGATCTCCCAGGTTGTAGGCAAAGGAAATATCCAGGGTAGAGGGCTCCCATCTGCATCTGTGCAAGTGATGAATTCACTGGTAGCCAACAAACAGAATTTACAGTCTGAATAAATACACACAGTGAGTGTGTGTGTGTGTGTGTGTGTGTATACATATATTTACATGTGTTTACATGTGTTTGTTTATATTTGAGTTCCACTGTTCTCAAATAGCTATCTAATGTATTTGAGAAGACAAAGTGCAAACAGTTTATTTGGGGGACAAGTTTGTTGTAGTCCTTTTTAGCTATACAGCCAGACAGGTTTTCCTGGTGCTGTCTCCACCAACATTTAGCAGTCTCAAGTAATGAATGGATTGAACAATTAAGCTTTTTTCTCCCTTTTGAGTTGCAAAAGACAGCCCTGCAAAATGCAATGTCCCTGTGAAATGTGTATTTCATCAAGAGAAGGGTTTTGTTTACAATAACACCCTCTCACAAAGCTGTCCCCAGAAACAGCATTCAAGATTCAAAGGATTAAACACTGGAACAAATCTTACCCTAATGTTCCCCTAGCCCCATTTTCTCTCTTCCTACTACATTTGGTTTATATCTACACCTTCAGTGTTCCTTTGAAGCACAGGAGATTTTTACTGAGTATAAGGATAAGAAGGAGAAAAGAAGAATGAGAAGTGCTAAAGACAGAGGGAAGAAGAATGGTGAGTATTTTAAGAAAGGAAAGAATGAGCTGCTGTGGTAGTAGTTGTAGTTAATAAAGTGAACTTCCATTTCTACAGGAAATTTCTCTTCTGAATGGGAAGCAGCAGCCTAAGTTCTCAAACCTTGCCACAGAAGAGAAATCGTGTTAAAAGAAAAAATCACATGGAGACATCAAAATGCCATAGTGTGTGGCACTCTATGCCATTACAAGCTATTTAAAATTAATGCTGAATGTAATATAAGATCCATACAAATTTGGTTAGAGAAAAATGTGAAAATCAAGTGTTTTTCTGTTCTCAAAACAAAGTTTTTTGTCATTACCAAAATGAAGTCAAAACAATTTAACTATTCTTCATCAAGCATTTTATTTCAATTGAGCTGGTTCTGTGTAAAAAATACCTTTAGCTTCCAACAGCAAACTGCTCAAGTTTACAACAGTCAAACAATGGGGAACAAACAGTTTTAAAAAATTTTCCCTATTGAAACGTGAGTAAAAGGTGACAGGCACTGCAGTTCTCTTGCTCTGGGCTGGATCAGTGATAATTGCCATTTTAAAAGCCACAGACTGGTGTGGCTCTCTAACCCATGGAAGGAATATCTTGGAATAAGATCCCTGCCTGGAAATTGCTCCTGCTAATCCCTTTCAGCTCAGCCCTGTTCCTCCTGCTCCTGTGAAACCCTGCAGGAGGATTACAAACACAGTCCTAGGGTGGCACAGAGTGCTGCCAGGACACACAGGGCAGCAGAGCACCTCCCCTGCCCCTTGGGATGTCTTTGTGCAGGGCCCTGGTGGGCACTTGGCTCACCCTTCACGTAAAACTAACAATAAAATAAAAAATTTTAAAATACCTCTCAATTATCCTATCTCTAAATCAAAAAAACCCCCATCATCCAACATGGCATGAGTTGTCCCTGCTTTCTTTGTATTTGGAACTCTTTCTTTGCCTTTTGAGCAGTCTTTATCTCAACCCATGAGTTATCTTGCTTTCACCTTCCAATTTTCTCCCCCATCCTGCCAAGGGAGAGTGAGTGAGTGTGGGGGGCTGATTTGCTGGCTGTGGCCAAACCATGGCAGTAACTCATCCTAAAACCCACAGAAATACACTCAAGGCCACAGTCATGTGTCAGAGTGAGACTTCTGGGTCCCTGGACCGCACTCTTCTGGGAATTGGGCCATTAAGTATGGATTTAAGTGCTTTGCTTTAGGCACTTAAATTTAATTTGGGTTTGTTGCACAATTTCTCAGCACTTATGGTGCTGCCCAGGAGAAGGTGATGTGCCTCAGCCCCTGGTGGCTGCTCTCAGCAGCCCTCTGCTCCAATTCCACACTCATTTCTGCAGTCACTGGAGCTCCTCTACACCCCAAGTCCCTACTTCCCCCTCTTTCCACTTTGCCCTCCCTTTATGGGCTCTTTCCTGCCCATCCCAGGGAGGAGAATGGAGCTCAGTGTCCACAGCTGAGATTTCTGCTGCCTGGCCAGGGTCAAGGAGATTTTTCTTTTCATTTTCCTTTTAGTGCCAACAGCCTCTGCATAGAAGGAGCTCCATCAGTCAATCAGCACAGCAGGCTGGGTGCACACAGATTACCAGGACCCATCAAACAGCACAAATGAGAAATGGGCAGCTGAGCACAGGCAAGGAGAAGAGCTGTGTTCATATAATCAAGAAAACAGGGCAAATGCAACAGGGGAAATAATTAACCAAAAATACATCAGCAGCTTCCTACCACTGGAGATGCAGGTGGGAGATGGGTGTCACAGACATCTTTCATGAAAAATCCTTTCCTTAGGATTTTTCCTCCTGAGAAGCTGAGAGGCCTCAGGAACAAAATGTAACCAATGGTTATCTGCTGCTGTGGAATGCAACAGGTGCATCTGGGATTGGGCTCATGTGGTTGTTTCTAATTAATGGCCAATCACAGCCCAGCTGGCTCGGACTCTGTCTGAGACACAAGCCTTTGTTATCATCCTTTGCTATTCTATTCTTAGCCAGCCTTCTGATGAAATCCTTTCTTCTATTCTTTTAGTATAGTTTTAATGTAATATATATAATAAAATAATAAATCAGCCTTCTGAAACATGGAGTCAGATCCTAGTCTCTTCCCTCATCCTGGGACCCCCTGTGAACACGGTCACAGATGGGGCTTCCCAAGTTAAGAGTGGAATCTTCCATCCAGGGACTGCTGAAATTCCGAGCTGCACCTTCCCAATTTCTGCAGCTGCTTCCTGTACTTTGCAGAGCCTCCCACAGAAATCAGCAAACTGATTTGCAGGCAGAAAATTGTCCCTGAGCACAACACTTTGATGTTTGGGGGCTGAATGGGACTGTGCTCACCCTGAAATCTCTTGGCTTTGGCCATAGTCCTGGGTGGGTCTTGTGCCCAGGACATCATCTCCCCTCAGCAGCACCATCTCCATGTTTTGGTTCAAAACAGTAACAGCATACTAATGTGAAGGGAGGCAAAGAGAAAAGGGATAAAAGGAAAATGTGTGTCAAATAAAATAGAAAGGAAGATTTTAGGAGAAAAGAGAGACAGAGAGAGAGAGAGAGAGAGAAAAGCTGCAGGCAACAGAAGGAGAGTAAAGGAGAAAAATGGGGAAGTGGGAGGACAGAATGAAATGCTGAGGTACAAATACAAACAAATGCATGAACACAAAGTGAAAAAGCCAGATCCAGGTTTTCCATTCATATGTGCTGGTACAGCTCCATCAATCCCCAGTAAGAATCCAGTTCCCTGACTTAGAATCACAGAAAAAATTAGGCTGAAAAAGACTTCTGAGGCCATCAAGTCCGACCATTCCTCTAGCATTGCAAGGGCCACACCAAACCATGTCCCCAAAGGCCACCTTTACACATCTGTTCAATCCCTGCAGGCATGGTGACTCCCCCACAGCCCTGGGCAGCCTGTTCTAGTGCTTGATGACTCTTTAGGCAATGAAACTTTTCCAAATATTTTTCCTAAAGCTCCTTTTATGGGGCTTTATGGATTTCTTGGAGCTTTATGGATTGGCAGCACCTCAGCCTGTGGCTCAGGCCAGCCCAAGCAAGGATACCTCATACACTGCACCATTCCTTCCTAGGGCACAATCTCTCTATTGCCCCCAGTTTCACAGACTATTTGTTAAATATGATTGACAGGAATTTCTGTTCTTACCAGCACGATTCCCGTTCCCAGCACCTCTCCAGACCACATCTTGTGTCAAGGTCCACAGCCATGATTTCATTGTCTGTCCATGCCCACTGCATTATTTGTCAGACCAATCTAAAGTTATCTTCTAACCTGGTCTCCACACCCCACTCCTACTAACTCTCCCTACACCATTTAACCATGGCTGAGTCTTTAAAAAGACTCACTTCACAAAAGGTCACTTTGATTCTCAGGGAATTTTTATTTTACTGAGAAACAGGTGAATGAAACTTTCATAGAACCATTCTAAAACCAAAATTAAGGGGGTCAAATGCTCCTTGTTTTTGCACGGACCTTAGTCCAGGCCTTCATTTGACCTATGCAATTGATAATTTCTTGGGTTTAGCACCATCAGACAGCTGGTTTTTTCCTGGATATTAACCTCAGGAAGTATCATGGAAAGGAGATGCAGCAGGGCATGCAATGAAGAGCATTAATGTAGGAGAGCCTGCTTTCTGAGGCATCATTCCTGCACTATATTTGTTCCTGAGGCCTCATGAATAGCATCCCTCTTCCGTGTGTGTAGTTCCCAAACTCCTGAATTCTGCATGACTCACTGCCTCAAGCAGCAATGATTTGTCTGCCACGTTGCTACTTCTGAGGTATTAACAGAATATTGAGAATCTCATTCTTGATCTCCCTTAAAACTTCTTGGTAAATGGATCCAGCCCAGAGAAAGGATGAAAATAATGTGTGCAATAAAAAGCCCCCCCAAAAAAGGAGGAGGAGGAAAAAAAAACCCAGAGAAATGAAAGAAAAAGATGGGATTTTCAGGGAGTCCTGACTGATCTCCACTTCATTATTGAAAGATTGGACTATTAAAGGGATACAGTAGGCCTGAAGGAATTGTGGGATCATTTGTGCAAATGGCAATTTTAGTATTCAGTCTATCATATCCATAAACATAATGTGGCTGGGACTGACATGAGTGATAGCAAATCCCCTTCCCAGGAGGCTCTGTGCCACTTTGATGCAATGCCTGAGAACACAGAAAGCTGGAAAGAGAGGGAGATGCTTCCCCCCTCCCGTGCCTGCTCTCCGTTGAGCTGATGGGTGAAGCCACTCTGATTAGAGCAGATTTGTGGAATTAAATGGAGGAGTAGCAGCACTGACAAAGAAACTGTTCCAATTCTGGAAAAGCTCCTCTCGCTCTTGTACTTACTCGCTCACACCACGGAACATGCAAAATCTGCTCAGTAAATAGAGATGTGTTACTCTGGCTCCACACAGCACTCTGCTCAAGTGCTAATCCCAAGGGGAACGCCTGCCAAACACTTACCCTGCTTTGCAGATGTGCTGCTCATGCCCTCACACTCTGCTGGGTGGAGGAATCCACGTCCTAGCACTGAGACGTGGCTCTGCTTGTTCTGTGTGAGCTCAGACCAGCAGTGCCAGCTGGGATCTGTAACTGTGACCAGCAGGGCTGAACACCCTAATCCCACTGACCTCAATCTCAATCCTTCTGTAAACATCCAGCATCCCTTCCCTGCTCTGTGTTCTCAGAACCCTGACGGGATCTGCTGCATGGAGTTATGGTGGATAAATTGAGGATAAACACCCTGGGATTCCTGTGGACAGAAATGGATGGACAGAACTGTGGTGGTGTTCACAGGGGTCCCTGGATGAGGGAAGAGATAAGAATCTTGACTCCATGTTTCAGAAGGCTGATTTATTATTTTATGATATATATTATATTAAAAGAAAAGGATCTATTTAAACTATACTAAAGGAAAAGAGAAAGGATTTCATCAGAAGGCTTGAAAGTAAAGGAATGAATAAAATCTTGTGACTGCTCACAGCCTTGACACAGGTGGCTGCCATTGGCCATCCAGTAAAAACAATTCCACATGCTGGGTAAACAATTCTCCAAATCACATTCCAAAGCAGCAAAACATGGAGAACCTGAAGATTCTCAGCTTCTCAGGAGAAAAGATCCTGGCAAAAGGATTTTTCATAAAATATGCCTGTGACACAGAACCAATTCCCTGTTGGGGTCAAGTGATCAAATCTCCTCTGTGCTGTCTCCATGGACCCTTGCTGTGTGTGTGGCTTGGAAGAAGATCCCTGGAAGGTCTTGGCTCCCATCCTGCAGGCCAGGAGCTGCCCACAGCCCTGTGATTTATTTAAAAAAATATGGACATTGATCTGGTACCGATATCCAACTGTGACGGACAAAAACTCTCTAACAGTTTAGAGTTAGAAAGTGAATGTTTATTGTGGGATAGCTCCCAAATACACACCTCAATTTACAGGTGATTACAGAGCCCTTTTATCTATACAAGTACTGAATACCCAAAATAAAAATGCATATTCATAATTTTGGTAAATCCCATTTCCCTCTTCCCATGGTAATTAGTTCAAAAGCTATTAAGCATGCACAGTTTGTTCCTTGAAATGGGTCAGTGTCCCTTTCATGGGGAGGGGTCCCAAAATGAGGAAGTAAATGAAGTCTTCCTTGTTCTGACCTTTCTACCTTTTCAATGCAAACATGACAAATGAACCCATTGGTAGAGCTCCCATTCCCCATCTTCAATTGGTTTCAGAACAGAGGAGGACACAATTGTCTCATGTTCCTAAAAGCCATTTATCAGTTTCTATATTCTTCATTATAAACCCGGCTAACCAAACATTGTGTTGACAAGCAATCAATTATTAGTTAACTGCTAACTCTTAACTTCATCAAGGCCTACCCATTTATTTTAATTAACCCCAGTAAAGCTTTATCTCTAACTAAAACCTTAGCTCCTCTAAAATCTCTAAATTCCTTAAAGTTTATGTCTCACCTGCAGAAATGTGGAATGTTTGCCTGTGTTTCCCCAGACCAGGACTAAGAAATGGCAAAGACCAAATCTGCACTGAACACTGACAACATCACAACAGCCCTTACTCATGGGCTGCCAAAGACAAACGTGTTTTGTGGAGCTGAGTGAAATCACTCGTGGGATCCAACTGCTACACTGATGCACGCTCAGCAGAGTAACAAGATTAACAAGCCTAAAAAAAGGCAAAATGGAGTGCTGTGACACCCAGATAGGAGAAATGATTGCACACAGACCCCACCAGCACATGGTGGATTCACTTTAATGCACTAGAACACCAGTTACTAAAATCTAGTCCTATATGGGAATAGCCTTGAATTTAGAAAACAATCTTGTTGTCTTTCTGACCCATACAGATGAGGCTTTCACACAGTTTCTGCATTGAGATAAATAAACACACGTTTTCCCAGCTTTCTAAAGGCAAAGGGCAGAAATTTGTACTTTATATTCTTTCATTCTGGGAAAAAAACCTCAAATTTTTAAATGTCACAACACAATGTATTTATTCATATATAATCCAATTTCTTGCATTCTTATTTGTGCAGAATTTTTGAATAATTTATTTTTGAAGAATGGGGCAACATTGCATAAAATCCTGTGGCAGTTTCTGTGTTTGGTTCACTGGATGAGCCTCAGTGAATTGTATAAAAAGTGAAGGGGTTTTTTGAGAGTTTCTTAGAGTAGTGGACCCAAATAATGCTTTTTGCTCACTGATTCATCATAAACTCTTGATTGCATGATGTTCCAGGTTCACATTTCACTTTGGTGTCATATTAGCATCATAAAAAGTACCAAAGATATCGTCCATTGCTCTGCAAAGGGGCAAACTTCATGATTCTTATTTGATCAGGCAGCATTAACCTTGATTTTCCTATTAGTTCAGTTTGGAAACTCACCTTGCAATGCAAAGCAGAAGCAAAAAAAAAAAAAAAAATAAAGGAAGCAACAAGCATCTTCTCTTTCAAGAGCTAACAAACAGCAACCAGTTAAAAGGAAACATTTTGTTTGTTGAAGCGAATTTGACTGCAGTTCCTAGGGGACAGATCTGTGAACAGACAAAGATGTTCCTCATGTCCCAGTGGAGTTGAAGACCTTGTTCCTGTGTACTTTTTCCCTATCTCTTTGGAAAGTTTATGATTTCCAAAGACCCATCTGTGCGTCCGGGAATGTGATTTAAAATACAAACCCATTAAAAGTGACAAATGATCTTCATACCTCAGACCTTCCTGCATGTGGTATTTCTAATGATATTCTGGGCTTCCTAGGGCAAAACCAATAAAATTCCTATAATTCTTGCCCCAGACATTCAGAGATGGCCAAAGACATCAACCCCACATCTAAGCTGATCCACAGATGATTACAATTTGTTGTTTGCTGTAAACAACAGCTTGTGGCTTCACCACAGTGCAGCTACTACAGGTGAGCTGCTATGGGATTTGGATTGATGATTACTGTAGGGAAAAGTCTGAGGAGAAACATTTATTTGCATTAAAAGATCAACGGGAAAATCAGCAGTTCATTTCTACTCCCCTCCTTTCTTGCTTCTTCCATCCCCCTCTTCCTTCCTCAGCTTGGTCAGGAAATTGCTGTACAACAAAAATCCACAGGCAGCTTCAACTCCTTCCCCTCTCTTTTGACCTTTTCACAGTTCTAAGGGTTATTTAATGAGCTTAGAAAAATAATGCATCAGTTAATGGCAGAATCCCTGGAAGGGCAGCATTATTGAGATTTCCTTTCCTCCTCCTCACCCTCACTGGAGGCCCCATCACCCCCTAACTTCCACCTGCAGTTTTCTTCATTGCGTGCTTTAAAATGCCTTCAAATTACCACCACATTATAAAATGGAGAAAGAGATCACTGAGAGGCCTGGAAAGGAGCATTTTAATGTTTTGCTGTAGAAAACATAGTCACAGAGGCTTGATCTGCTTAGGCTTGAGAGAAGGAAGTGTAATTTATTTACCATCAGGAGACAGCCATGCTCATATATCCCAAAAAAAGATGTCACTATTGTGAAATAGAGGGGTGACAGAACCAGCCACAGCCAAAAGATTGGCACCACTTCACCCCTGCTCTAAACAGCTCAGCCATCCAGGTAAAATTAAGAAAATTTGTTGTTATAAATTTAGACTCCATTTCTAGAAGCTGGAAGTCGATAATTCTGCTCTTTCTCCAACAGAGACAAAAGCTATCGCCCACAGGCACTCTGAGCAGCCCATCCTTCTTGCCAAAATTAAACTTCCCATGATTTCCTGTGACACCTGAGCCCATGTTGTAACTCAGTGCAGAATCCAGAGACTCCACACAGTTAAGACAAAGTATCTGTGGCAGGCTAACCCTCCTTTTGAAATGTTTTTGGGCCTTAAATGTGAGACAAGGCTGGCTGTGAAGTGCCTCACGTGATGTCAGCAGGTAGGAATTTTGCAGTACCTGATCCAAACCAGAACTGAGCCTCCAAAATTGTGCATTTTTTCCTGTAGGTAATCTATAACATTGTGCAGGGACTCCTTGTAATATCCTTAAAATAATCATCCTTCATTTAAGAATTAATTGGGCCTTTCCATTTGCAGAGTCACCCGTCATTCTTCAAGGATCTGAGGAGCCAGGGGTGGATTGGAGCCACCTTAGACCTCAGCTCAGTGTGAGGAGAGACCCCTCTGAGCTGATTCAACACACCCAAGATCTGAGTCACACCTGGAACAGGCTCTTCACATTAATTAAATGGTGTCTTTTAGTGTGATAAATCCAAAGGGTAAATACCTTCATTCAGTGTCTGCAGTTTGGTGGGAAGAATCTCAGCTTTTCTCTCCCCTGGACAGGCTTTGCTCTCTCTTCTGACTTTGAGTTGCCTCCTTATATTTTTCAGCTTGTATTTAATCGTGGCTTGTTGACATTCATTTCTTCTTGTGTCAATGTTACCCTTGAGCTTAACAAATCATCTCCTTCTCTGGCATTTTGAATCCTTCTGTTCATCTTTTTCACATACCCCTCAACACTCTCTGTTTAGTAACAGCAGTTGTTTACTTGTCTTAAAAATTCCAGTCTTTGCCTCTCCATCCTCTTGATTATCCCATCAGTCCTTCTCTGTACCCACCCTTATCTGGATTTGTCTCCATTAGGCACAGATGTCTGGAACAGTACCTGGCACTACAGACAAATGTGTACCAGGCTCTGATACAAAAATATTTCCATTTCTCTTGCTTTATTAGACACACGTTGCCCGAGGCATCTTAGAATTTGCCTTTTTCACAGTTCCATCACATCCTGATCCCTCAGCACACCCTTCTAAGCTTGCCTAACATCCCCAGGTATTCCTCAGGCTCACAGACTTTGTTTCTCCTACACAGATTTCTCAGGTCACTTGTCCAGTGCTCATTAGGACTTTAGCAGGAACAAATTCCACCCAGTTTACACCAGCTTTTTCCAACACCAGTCATCACTGGTAATTCCCATTATTAATGACAATGAAAGGTTGGATCAGGCAAGACTGTTGCTTGAAGAATTTCACTATTAACCCCCCTCACAGAGATACTTCCCTTCTTGGAGAAATTCTCTTTTTGTAACACTTCTGATCAGATTTAACTTCCCTTTACCTACCTCTGCCTTAGGGAGAATTTCTCATGCTGCACATCTCAAATGTGTCTGGCTCATTTGGACACAGATCTAAATTACACCAAATAGGTAGAAATTAGTTAACTTCTCAAAGCAAGGTACCACATTTTTCTCTCCTGATCTTTTCTCAGAAAAGGTGTTGTGATCCATCTGACACTGTTTAAATGACTCTGCCATTCCAAGTTGCTTTTGCAAACTACAGAGGTCACACTAATGGACTTGTAAATGCCTTGATAATTTTTTTTTCTAAAATACATTTCCTTACAAATCTTCAACCTGCCACTGCACCAACACTCTGTAAAGGGCTCTTTCAGAAATCAGAAACAACAGCAGTTTGTTCCTCTCATTATCATCACATCAAGAAGTTTGAATTTTACTTTTACCTCAGCTAGAATAATTTAAATGTCCATAAACTCCTTCCCATTCACACCCTGCCTTTATGCCACAGTAATTATCAACATCCTCACTGAATTTGAAAGAAAATTATTCATTTTGTTTTGAGGACAAACGCAGATCACTTTCCAACTTGGTCCCATTCTTCCTGCATGGTGTCAGTGCTTCTTGTCTCATTATAAACTCCTTATTACTATGGGCAAGGAATTTCTACTGTTTGTTTTAATTTCCTCTACAAAGGATCTCCTTCACGAGGAAATTAAAACCTTGACATTTTACAAGTCTCACTTTATCTCCCCAGCTCATCTGAGATGTTGCTTTCATTGCTGATCAGTCCCTTTCTTTATAAATTTACTCATCACCCAAGTGGGTATCTGGAAAACTTTGATTTTTCTGTTGTCACAGGACATTTCTCCTTTTGACTTTCTAAATGCACCTTGTTGTCTGATGGCTTTTAATCTAGAGAATTGCACAAGAGATTCTGTTTTATCCCAGAATCTCCAACCATTTCCCTTGTGCCAATGTAATCAGTTACATTCAGAAATATTAATAGAATCATTTCTAGAGTTAGGAGAATAATCTTATTCCTCAGAAATTCTAGGGGAGGGAAAATAATAATAATTTTTAAAAGAGATACTCTGATCAGAAATTCAGGTGCTGCCCAGGGTATTGAGTGCAGCTGGAGGGGTTTCTCCTGTGTACCCAAAGGGTGGGCACTGTAATACAGGTCAGGTTAATCCAAAAAACATTATTTTGAATATCAAGGTCAGATTTACTCCTGTAAAGTGAGAAAGAGCAGAAATGTACCCATTCATTCATTCATGAATTACATAAGTTTACCCAAAATAAATTTGTAACATGTGGAGCAAAGATTTTTTTTTTTGCTAGTGTTCTGTGCATAGATGAATCTCACTTTAGTAGATAAAGCCATTTTTGGCCTCTTGGTCTTAAACTGAAATACACTTCTAAGAACTAGATTTAAGTGTGGTTCTTAGCTGAGGAAAAACCTGCGATCCAATACAGATTTTAATTCAGACCTTCTGGATCTGAATTTCTGTTTGTTTTTTACACTTTAAACATGGCTTGCAGCCAGACCACTGCCCCATACCCCATCTTACTTCACCCTCCAGGTTATTCTAATGTACTAAAAGTACTTTAGAATAGTACTTTACCTCCTCTATTTTTGGACACAGCTTGGGCAGAGCAGCAACTTCACCATTCAGCCCACCTCATTTTCTTGTTGTCTGAGTTTCCCTGTTGAATTCTTGCAGTGGGTACTTAGAATGTGCCTTGCCACTCATTCTTCACACCCCCCCCTCCTCTATTTTATGAGCTGATATTAATATTATCAGCACCTACTCCTACACACAAAGGGCACCTGCTGTAAGGACTGGCAGCTGAATTACCTGGGGGTTCCTGCTCCTTGAGTTAGCCTGCTATGAAATTCTCATCTGCAGTCTGCAAAGGGGAAGAGACAGACAGAAAAGAAACAGCTTTTCCCTGTCCACACTTTCTGAGGAGTCTGTCGTGCTAAGTACTGGCCTGTCTCCTCTCGTTTGTGTTAACAGTGTCTGAATCACTCTTTCAACTCACTGCCTTCCACAGGAGGAGCTGAGGCAGCAGCACAAATGGATCTTTAAGTACAAGGAGCTGGAGTAAGCTATTTTCATGTGTACTTGGAGGTAAATACTACCTAAAAAAAAAGCTAAAACCCAAAAAAAACCTAAAAACCAAAAAAAAAACCAAAAAAACCCAAAACCACACACACAAAAAAACCCACAAACCAACAACAACCCCAAACAAACAAAAACCCCACAAAAAACACTACAAAAAAACAAAAACAAAAAAACAACCCCCAAAGAAATAAACCACATTTCCATATATCATTTCCATTAGTGCAAGCCTAGAAACCCTCACAGCCACTTTGGCTTGTGAATCTCAAAAGAGCTTTGGAAATGGTGTCAATTCAGATATCAAGAAAGAATAAGCTGGAAAGAAACTTTTTTCCACCCACCAGTGACCTGTTGATGTGGTGATGTCTTTGCTGCACTTCTTATGGGAGCCTTGCTCTGATCTCAGAATGAACTACATGAAACACTACCAAAAAAAACCAAACCAAAAACAAAAAAAAAAAAAACCCAACCAAAAAAACCCACCAAAACAAAAACACACACACACAAAAAACCCACTAAAAAAACCCCAAACACAAAATACTTTTAGCTTCACATTTCCATATATCGTTTCCATTAGTGCAAGCCTAGAAACCCTCACAGCCACTTCTTGTGTTTTGTGTATCTCAAAAGAGCTTTGAAAATGGTGTCAGTCCAAATATCAAGAAGGAATAACCTGGTAAGAAACTTTTTTCCACCCACCAGTGACCTGTTGATGTGGTGATGTCTTTGCTGCACCTCTTATGGGAGCCTTGCTCTGATCTCAGAATGAACTGCATTAGACCTGAGGCAAAATGGAAGAGACCAAATTCTGACTTTCCCTAGCAGTTTCCTGACCCTTCTGGTGTTTACCTCAGGAACCAGAGCTCAGCTGCAGCTGACAGGAGCTGTGGTTGCCCCCACATTTATTCCAAGAAGTAGAGGAGTGTGAAGAGGAAAAGCTGTGTTCCCCAGGGCTGTTAACACCAATGTCCTTCACCTACTTCCCATTAAAAGCGGAAAAGAAAGCCATGAATGGGTCAGCAGCAGAGATTTGGGGCTTTAATTTGGCCACTAACTCGACCCAGCTCAATAGCAAGGCAAAGAAAGGCATCCCTTGGCTCTTGCAGCCTTGGGTGCTGAGTGGGACCTCTCCCTGTGTGCCTGTTGCTGCTGGAAGCTCCCACTTTGCAGGGATAGTTACCAAAAAGGAGACCAAGGCTGCCTGCAGGTGCTCTTGCTAAAATTGCTTTCATTTAGAACTATTTATCAGCATTTTCACACCATTTTTCAGCCACTCTCCTCAGCAGCGCTGTGCAATGTAAATCCCTCCAAGCCATCACCTGATAAAATATAATGCAAGAGGCAGGGAAATTCAATTACATCAGGCTGGCTGTACCAGTCCCAGCTTTTTGCTGGGCTTCAAAGGGGGAGGGATAACAGGGAGACAGATTTTGTAGGCACGTGTGTGCAGTAATTTCTGCTGCTGATCTCTCAGAGGCAAAGTGATTGCTAAGTTTGCCCAAGACAGGGAGAATTTAACTCCTGGGATATGACCCATTGCAAAAGCTGAAACTTCATTTCAGTCCCACCTGAGCTCACTTTTGAGGACTCCCATTAGGCAAATTTCACCCTTAAACTCAGTTGAAAGTGTTCAGAGATTAAATTTAAAACAGTTCTTTGATTTGAGGTTGGAAGGGTTTAAAATATCTTCAGTCATAGCACCATGATGGGCACATCTGCCTTATCTGTCATTACACCCAGGTAAGTAAAAGTTGGGAAAGTCACAAGTTCTCTCTGCATATATGAAATTAATCCCAGAAAGTTGAAGACCAGACAGAAGAAATATTCAATATTATATCAGCAATATGCATTAGCTGGATGGGATCAGCCCTCCAGCCACACACTCAACCATAACCTTTACAAATTGGCAGGACTCTCATTTCCTTACCACTGCTTGCCAGGTACACAGGAGACTGTAATGAAATTCCAGGGCAGAGCTGTGGTCCTGGTGTAGTTTCCAAAACCTGCAATGTTTCTCTGGTGGTATTTTCCTCCTTCACAACCTTCAGTGTACAGCAAAATAAAAACTGCCTCCTTTATGACATCCCTTTAAACCCCAGCGCAGTCCTGTGGCACACTTCAAACTGATTTTTCAGAATATATATGTATGCACACACGCAGTTTTTTTATCCCTGTCTTTTCAGTAATTATTTTTGTTCCAGCAAAATCAGAACAAGCAGAGCAGCTACAAATATCTCAGAAGCTTTTAGAGAGCAGGCAGCAGCCCACACAGCAAGCTGCTTGAAGAGGAAAAGCTGACATGATGAGACTGAGATGCATCTTCCCCACAGAGAGCTGGCTGAGATGAGGCTCCCTGCCCCCTGCCCTGGATTTCAGCTCCCCTGGACCTGTGGACACAGCTCTGCACAGGGCAGAGTCCACCCCTGAGACTGTGTTCACAGGGTCTGAGGATGAGGGAAGAGACGAGGATCTGACTCCATGTTTCAGAAGGCTGATTTATTATTTTATGATATATATTACATTAAAACTATACTAAAAGAATAGAAGAAAGGATTTCATCAGAAGGCTGGCTAAGAATAGAATAGCAAAGGATGATAACAAAGGCTTGTGTCTCAGACAGAGTCCGAGCCAGCTGGGCTGTGATTGCCCATTAATTAGAAACAACCCCATGAGACCAATCCCAGATGCACCTGTTGCATTCCACAGCAGCAGATAACCATTGGTTACATTTTGTTCCTGAGGCCTCTCAGCTTCTCAGGAGGAAAAATCCTAAGGAAAGGATTTTCCATAAAAGATGTCTGTGACACAGCCCCACCTTGCTGGAGTGGCTCCATGGGGGCAGACAGGGAAAGGGACTGGTGGGAAAATAGCATTTGGCTTCCAGTGCATGAAAAGGAGCTGGCAGCATTTGCTGCACGAGGTTCAGGGTAGCACTGAGAGCATCCCTTGCCTCTGCTGCCATGGACCAGACAGGCAGGAGCCCAGGACTTGGAGATCCATGTCCAAAAGGGTGTTTCAGCACCATGCCTGAGAATTTGTTGCATATTAGAGCAATGGACCCTTTGGCACTAATACAGATGGGAGGAAAGACCTGTTGGAGCAGGTCCAGAGGGAACTACAGAGATTATTGGAAGGCTGGAGTACCTCTCTTATGAAGAAAGGCTGGTGGTTGTTTATCCTGGGGAAGAGAAGGCTCTGGAGAGACTTTATAGCACCTTTCAGTAGTGACAAACAGGACAGGGAGAGATGGCTTCACACTGAGAGAGAGGGTGGGTAAAGTTTGGATATTAGATAATAATTGTTCTCTGTGAGGGTGGGCAGGCCCTGGCACAGGGTGCCCAGAGAAGCTGTAGCTGCCCCTGGATCCCTGGCAGTGTCCAAGGGGAGGGCTTGGAGCACCCTGGGACAATGGAAGATGTCCCTGCCCATGGCAGGGGTGGAATGAGCTCTAAGCTCCCTTCCAACCCAAACCAATTTAGGACTCTATGATTCCACAACAGCCCAGCTGCATTCTTGGCTGAGCACGTGCTCTGTGCCTCTGCTTTATAGCCAAACAGCAGCCCAGAATCCCAGACTTTGAAACATCTGGAATAACCTCTGACATCTTCAGCCAGGAGCTCCCCCAGCCAAGCTGCACCTGCTGCTGCTCAATTCTAACTGCACCTCCCTGCAGTGCAAATCTTGGTGCTGCTTTCCATCACCTTGGATACATTTTGGAAGAGCAGCACACACACCACCGTGCTCTGGGATGTAAATGTGGCCAGCCTCGTGCCCTGAGGATCTTTCTGGATTTTTAGGCAGGAAAACTCTCTTTGAGTCCATGGTGGTACAAGAATTAACTCAGCCTCACCTACAGAAATTCAAGGACACTGAGGTGTTGCTGCATTACCTATTTGTGACAAGACTTAAGGACCTGCTTAATTTTAGGCTGGTTCTCAGAATTTGCACAAAAGTCCCTTTGTAGGGGGTGTTTTCCTGCCCTGAATGCAAATGCATGTGCAGCTACATAAAATCAGTGTCAGGAACAGAAGAGAATCCTCTGTGGGGGAAAAGTTTTGGAAAAGCAGATGTGAAGGATCCACTGCCTGACGCTAATATTCCACTTTGGAAAGCCAATTTATTAAATCCAGAAATTGAATATTCTGTTACAGGAAAGCAGTTGTTTGAATAAATGTGTCTGAGGGAAAATACACACACACACACAAACTCTCACACATGAGATATTGATTGAAACTGTATTTATGATTCCTCAGATCTTTAAGAAATTGATTTTAGACTATTCTCCCTTTTTCTGTCTCACTCCAGCTGAAAATCAAAGCTCAGTGTAGGATCCCTTAAAGAATTTTTTTCTGATACAGGAAATTTTTTTTTTTAAAAAGAATTTTTAGACTTTTTTCCCCCAAAGTTTGTGTGGATAAGAAAAAAAAGGCCCAAAATCCTGTGGATTTGGTGTTCAATATTCTGTCAACTGACTTTTCAAAGAAATATAAAACTTAGAAATGACATTTAAAAATAAACAAGCAAATAAACACAGCTCCACTTCTTTCTTTCCTTTTCAAGTAAAGTAGCATTTATTTGCAGTAAGTTCAGACAACTACTTGATTTTGCAATTCTCTTTCTCTCTCACCAAAGTCTTCCCTGGAATTCAGTGTTCTCATTAAGACTTTTTTTTTTTTTTTGTTTCCAAGAGACTTACACAAACTAAAAGTTACAAAACAGCCCCTGTGCCAGCCATCTGCACTGGCATATATCTGCCAAGCTGAACGCAGCCTGAAATTCAGGCTTTGGACCTAAACAAACAATCCATCTTTATTGGGCAAAGCACTCGAGAGTTTGCTCAACTTTGAGCAGAGTTTTCAATAGAAAGAACAGCACTTTTGCTGAGCTCTAAGTGTTCTGGCAGTACCTGTTTGTGCTGGGAAGGAGTTTGTTCTGCCAGCTGGTGCCCAGGAATCCTGCACGAATCCCAAGGCAGCACAAACTCAGCCCCCAGTGTCTGACCACAAGAAATTATTCCCTGGGCATGGAAGGATGTGTCCCGTGAGATTAAATTTCAGGGGTGAACCTCTGACTTCCTCCAGCTCCTCCCATTTTCCTTTTCATGCCCACCTGTGCTTTCTGCTCAAGTCAGTGTCTTCCCCATCGAGGGGATCCAGTTCATTTCATTCCAAGCACCAAGCATCAGCTAATTATAAACCAAACACAAATTAAACCCATCTTCCCATCCTCCCCTCCAAAACCCCTAATTGCCCATTACCCTGCATTGTGCTCTGACACAAAAGTAATTCTACTAAGTGGCGAGTTTTGTTGTTGTTTTTTTCTTTCATAAAAACTGTTAATTTGCTATTAAATCTCTTGTTGAAAGACTAATAGCTTAATGAATGCATTAAACGTGCAAATTAGGGGTTTTTTACTGCATTACTTCGTGGAAGATTGAAAGGACCCCATACATCATCGTTGGCTCAGTAGGATTTAATGAGGCATTAGACCATCCTCTGTCTTGGAGGCCAGACTTATGAATGATCCCAGAATTGTGCAGGCAACACTTGTCCCAGGTCCCTCTCCTGCTAGGGACATATATTTTCCCCTTGCCTGTTTCTTCTCCCGTCACTGCTGATGTACGTGAAATAAAAATGTAGTTTCCAGATCAGTTTTATAATGAAAAGTAGCCCATTGCTGATGACAAATGTTGTTTACAGTCACTAGAAAAGAGGGTGGAATGGCGAGTGAATATATTAGAGGAGGAGAGGATAGCTTTTATATTCATTATACTGCCATTTTGGGCCTGTGAAGACACATAACCTTTCCCTCTCTCCCTCCATCATACAGTCACTTTCAGATGTCTACATTAAAAGAAAAAGCTGCAGGCAGTGTGCTTTGCATTACCTGCTATCAATGAAGAAGACATTTTCCACCAGTCAAATCGAGCTCCTTCTGGGAATACTTTCCCCCCAAACACACTCACTGAGGTTTTCTGGATGATTTCCCTCCTGTGCCCCTCTCCAAGCATCTTTCCACAAAAGAAAACCTGCGTAGGACAATGAGGAAAAGCCAGTGCGAAATCTGGATCCTTCCCAATTAGAAAGGAGGGCTTGGAACAGACTCCCCAGGAAGTAGTGGAATCACCAATGCTGGAATTGCTCAGAAAATGAGTAGATGAGGCACTTGATGACATGGTTAATTGACAAGATAGTGTTCAGCTAAAGGTTGGACTTGGGGATCTTGGAGGTCTTTTCCAACCTTGATGATTCCGTGATTACACCCTCAGAATGACACAGGACAGCAGCAACCATCAGTGCCTACATGAGGAGAGGGCAGCCTCTTCAGAAAGGGTTATTTGGAAAGATTTTTAGACCTCTGGAGGTTGAAGTGGAAGTGACAAACCTCATCTGCTCAGGAGAGACATTTGGTATCCTGTGCTCTACAAAAAAAAAAAAAAATTCCATTGGAGCTGTGGAAAGCCCTGTGGGGGCTTTGGTTGGACAAAGTTTGTAGAAACTTGAAGGTTTCCAGCACTGGACCAGGAAAACACTGCTCTGGAGAGCAAGATTGTGGGTGTGGAGAGTGCAGATAGGAACAGATTTGGAAGAGAACCTCTCCTCTGAGGCCTGGTAGACTTTTGCTGCTCAGGGAGAAGTGAAGACAAAAGGAGGAGGAAGTTTGTGGAAGAAGATGCTTTATCTTGGCAACAGCAAAAAATAAAATTTATTTTGAGAAAAGTTAGAGAAATTAAATTCCAGGAGAGGAAGGCACAGTTTTAACACTTTTGGGATTCTGTCTGTTAATTAAGAGAGGAAGAGGCCTGTGGAGAGGAGGCTGCAGGAC
Organism: Molothrus aeneus; assembly: GCF_037042795.1. Classification (NCBI taxonomy): domain Eukaryota; kingdom Metazoa; phylum Chordata; class Aves; order Passeriformes; family Icteridae; genus Molothrus; species Molothrus aeneus. The sequence goes on along the minus strand of NC_089664.1, from coordinate 4,439,927 downwards.
AGCCATGAGCTGAGACACGCTGGAACAAACCCAGAGTCAGACAGGCTGGCACCCATCCCACCCTCTTGTCTTTGCTTGTAAATGCTCTCTGCCATGATCAAAAGGCTGTCAGATACTAATAAAGTCTTAATGCATCATCTCTCATTCACACTGACTCATGTGAGACATCCTGGGCATCCAAGTTTAGCGGGTCAGATTCCTCAGCTCCTTCTGTAGCCAGCAAAGGATTAGCTCGTCCAGATTTGGAACAGATAAGTCAAGATCTTGGCATGGATTCCTTTTTTTTCCCCCCAAGCCTTTCTTTGCTGGTTTTACAAGGAGCTTTAGGGGTTCCAGGCAGTTCTATCAGACACACAAGTCAGATGTCTGAACTTAAAACAGAAGACAGCTTCACAGGACCCTGGGTTCATTCATATCTGCAAATCCAAGTGTTTGAAAAGCAGCAGGGCTCCCCTGCTGCAATTAATGGCTTCAGGTTAGGCATTATCCAAGGGCCAGGAGGAGCCACAGGACATGGAATTACCATTACCAATGGCATTACCATCACACCTGTAGGTTCTCACCTGAGCTGGGACCCTCCTGGCCTGAAAGGAACCTCCCAGAGGAGGCACACAAGGGAATGTCAGAATGGAAAGGGAGCTCTGACTGTATGAAAGCCTGCAGGAATGTGGCCACAGCATCATCCCTGGTGCCTTCCAACTGTGCTTATCTTGGGTGGAACCTCCTCTGGTTTGCATTCAAGCCAAAGCAGAGGGAGGGAACCTGTCAGGCAGTTTCTTTCTCAGGGGTTTGGCTTCCAGGGGATGGTGCAAGGACTGGAAGAACTGATGTCTGCCCAGGAGACACTCATGTCCTGCTGAGTACTAAGGATAGGCCACATGTACCCCCAGGCCACTGAAAGATTCATTCATTAATTGGAGGAAAGTTTCTGAGCTACATGTAGCCAACTAAAATTTAGGGGTTTAGTCTCAGCAACACTAGAAGGTGAATCCAGAGGCATCTGTTGCAGATTATTGGTCCCATCTCTCTGGATACCAGAGCTGGTGTGAGAATAACCACTGTGAGGGGTACAGTGTTGTGCACAGCCTTTGGATAGACCCTGAACAACCAGCCCAGGCAAGATCTGTAACTCTCAGGTGGTTAATGAATTGGGATGGATCCCATCCCAGAACACTGGAGAACACTTCCATTTATGCTCTCTATTAATTCACAGACACAAGTTCAGCTAATCTTTCTGCACCTCAGAAGGTATGAAAATGTTTGCCAGGTTCAACAGAACTTACTGCACCCATGATTAGGAAATACTGGGTTTAAAAGCCTGCATGGATGCTGATTGTTACCCTTTAGAACCACAGCTATTTCTCAGAGGAGAGAAGGCACTCTAGGTCCCTCACAATAGAGCTGTTGAAAGCACACATACCCACACACAAAGACCAGGGGAAGCTCACAGTTTTTAAATTTTGAAGACCTCTGAAATGGGTATTTACAAACAACTCTTTTATTCAGGACATTTAGAAATCAGAGGCATTCACTTAAACCTTAAAACACTGTGAATATTTGTACCCTGTACACAGGTGAACACCAACACATGCTCTGTGGAAGAGGATGGGTCCCTGCTACTGCAAATAAACATTTCTGTGTCTGCATTGCCCATCACCAGGGCTCCCATTGTTGCCTGCACACAGCACAGCAGCAGAGTACAAGGTCAGTGGTAGACTGTGCTCCCATTGTTAGTGTTTGAAGAGGGAACATTTTATCCTTCACAACAAATCTACATACAGCCTATTGAGTGAAATACAATAGCCTCACTAAATTACTTCATCCATTAGCTGGATGCCTGTAAGAAAAATAAAACAGAGTCTTTTTGTACGATCCATTATGGATTGTGTGGTAAACAACATGCGTTTAGGGAAGAGGAAAAAAAGGTATCCGATCCCAAAAGCAGACAATATTTGGTATGCAGAGGAGGTGGGAAATTTCTTTAAGTATTACTTAGTATTATTTTAGGAAGCCAAGATGATCTGAAATATGAGTGCTGTATATACACAAGGAAGAGTCTCTGTTCCAAGGGGTCTGTGCTTGGACTTGGCTGATCCAACATGCACTTCTCACCTTCAGAGACAATATCAGGGGACAAACTGGGTGCAACAGGGAGCTGGGGGCTCCCTGGGGGCTGGGACCACCCCAGCCAAGGAGCAAGACAGTGATGGGGACAAGCAGGGCAGCCCAGGACCCCACAGAACCCTTGGGGCAGGGATGGGTGGCCCTGGGCTGGGCTGGAATGGGGCTCTGGGCCCCTGTGGCATGTGTGGGTGAGGTCCCTGCATTGAGGGATACAAATCCCATACCTTAAAGAGTTCCCAGGTCTGGAGGGGAGGTGGTGAGGGGAGCAGCAGCAGTGAGCAGCACCTCTGCAGTCAGTGCAAGCAACAGTCAGGGCATTGCTGGTAACACACTGCCAGGTCCTGAGGGTTATGGCACAGCTCCTCCACTCTCTTCACCCCAGAACAGGTAGTGACAGCTGTCCTTGATTTTCATTCTGACCCAGTGCACTTCTTGCAGTTGTGCCCCATCAGGTAATAAGGCAAGAGCCTTGCTGTTGAAGGGACTGGTATTTTTCTTCCTCTTCCTCTTTTTTCCCTCCCTCTCAGACTCTGCTGATGAAGCTTCTCTCTTCCTCCTCAGTATTCCCAGTCTCCCTCCAAACCCAGGACTCAGCTGCCATTCTCCAAAATGTGATGTGCAGGTGACACTTCAAGGGTGCAATCAGAAAATGTCGTGGGGGATGGAGGAGCAGGAGATGCTGACACAGAGAAACCATTCTATTTTAAGCAACCCAAGTGCATGCCTGTTCCTGGTTCTCAAATCAGCAGGGCTGCCTGCTCTGGAGCCATGAATCCTCCAAATCTGACTGGGGAAGTTGGATTTCTTTCCCCAGCCTTTGAAAAATGCATGCTTTATGCTGGAAAGGGTGCAAGGATTTCTCCAGTGGGAGCTGGGGCAGCTGGATGGGCTGGAAGGGTCCAGCTGGAGAGCAGGAAGGGGATCCCAGCATCACTGAGGGATGTGACACCACAGAATGGATTTATCTGGCAAGCTGAGGGCACCTCATGAATCTCTTGAAGAGGACATTGGGGTGACAGTAACTGGCTGAGAGCTCTCACATCCTCCCAACGTTTCCTGTTGATAATTTGGACACTCTGCATCACTGAGGCTCTGGCCTGTGAGAGAGGCTGCCCAGGGAAGTGCTGGAATTCCCCTGGAAGTGTTCAAAAGACATGTAGGGGTGATGATTAGTGAACCTGGCAGTATAAGGTCCATGCCTAGAGGTCTTGTCCAGCCTTAATGATCCTGTGATCCTAAAGCACCACTGCATGGGCCAAGGAGAGCCAGGAGTGGGCTGGCACTGAGGTTACCCCTCAGTAATCTTACAGAAATCCCTGTTTCTGCCATAGCTCAACTGGAGGAGTGTGTGCTCCATATTTTTGAGCAGTCAGCAAGTGCTTAAAACTCCTTTTACAGGAAGGAAGCCAGACCTTTGCATTATAAACATCCCTCTAGGTGGGCAAATGTTCGCCTATTTCATATGCCCAGAGATTAAATCAAAACATGGGGCCAAGACTGAAAGAGAAGCTCCCTGTGACCTGCCAGTCTTTACCTTGATCTTCAGAGCACCTCATCCTACAGAGCCACCTTTTCTTTTGCCTCTTTTGTTTGGGATTCAGAACGAATAGCAAGGAGAAGGTGCTTGACTTTCCAAACAATGCACTGAAGAGTGAAGTCAGAGCTGACCCCAGTCGTGCTGGAACTGGTGCTTGCTGGAGGGCAAATTGTTTGCTTTGCAACACTCAGGCATTGTGTCACCAGCTATTGCCTGTCCCTCCGGGTCCTTGGAAACCACTTCAAATTCCTAGAAAGAACAATAGGGGATGTCCGCTCAGGAAGAATGGGATAGGAAGCAACCTGGGGCACCTCTCTGCATTGCCATTATTTGCATGCTCTGGGCAAGGAGACTGAGGTGAGTAAACAAAACCTGAGGGAAGGAAAAACAGAGTTATCACAACAGAGCTTGTTTCAAGGCCCCTAGAATGCTTTTCTTATGGGTAGGAGATCAAATTGAACCAAGCATCACTCAGCATGAGGCAGAACACTTTGGAATGCTGTGTCCCAAACTGAGACACAAATTCCTGGGAATCAGGCATATGTGATGGTGTCCACAGGGGTCTGAGGATGAGGGAAGAGACGAGGATCTGACTCCCTGTTTCAGAAGGCTGATTTATTATTTTATGATATAAATTATATTAAAACTATACTAAAAGAATAGAAGAAAGGATTTCATCAGAAGGCTGGCTAAGAATAGAATAGGAAAGAATGATAACAAAGGTTTGTGTCTCGGACAGAGAGTCCGAGCCAGCTGGGCTGTGATTGGCCATTAATTAGAAGCAACCACATGAGCCCAATCCCAGATGCACCTGTTGCATTCCACAGCAGCAGATAACCATTGGTTACATTTTGTTCCTGAGGCCTCTCAGCTTCTCAGGAGGAAAACTCCTAAGGAAAGGATTTTCCATAAAAGATGTCTGTGACAGGCATATCCCACAGTACTGAGACAGTTTTCTGAGTCTCACTTAAAACACAAAACACGCAAAATCAGGCAAAGTCCCTGTTTGTTTATCAGACATCCAGACCATGCACAGTGCATGGATTAGAGCTTGGCACCGCCAGGCTGCTGCTGCCCAGGCCCTGCTGGAAGTGCAGCCTGCTCCAAGAACACCCTGCTGGAAAACAACGCCTCAGGGTGGGTGGGCAAAGGCAAATCCAGGTCCCAGGGCAGGAGGCAGGGACCCCACAGGCTGCTCTTGGCCTTGGAGCTGATGAATGCAGTGAATGGAGAATCCCCAGAGCATGAAATCACCCCCTCCAATTGCAGCTGCATTCCCTTCCCTTCTCCTGCCCACCAGCCAAGCAAAGGCTGTTGGATGGAGGCTGGCTTGATAAACTTTGGCTGGTCATGGCCACCTTCATCCCTTCCCTGAGGATCAGGAGCCTGAGCAAAGAGGAGCCTCACTATCAGCAAAATTCTTGCCATTGCAGTCATGCTGGCTGAACTTTTAACCAAACTTTGTACATGAGACACCACTGGCCAGCCAGCCATGCTGGTCATCCCTTCACACACCCAGTTTAGGTCTTGTTAAGAGTTGCCCCTCACTTACCATCTTCTCTGAAAGGCTTCCATGTGTCTGTTAGGAAATTCACTGGGAATATCCCCCCATCTAAATCTCGTATCTTGGATTCAAGTCTTTGTTCAATTTCCTCTCGGTATTAATATTTTTTTACATGACTTTACAGTCATGTTTGTGCCTACAGCTTGTTTCACCACTCTCAGCTCCTCTCCAGTTTCCATGGATCAAAGGAACTTCCACAGCATCACCTTCCCAAGAGGCAGCTTTCTCCTGAAGCTTTTTCCACTGCCCCAGCATCATCTCCCTCTCTGTCTCTTTGGATCTATATCTTCTGCTGCAAATTCAATCAAAGCCTCTCTGGGAGACTCATACAAGTCAATAGAGTGACCAATGGTAGGATGGGTTAAAGTGAGGTTTAGGGTGAGCAGATCTGTGAGGAATTGATAGGAAGGCAGGCTTTGATGCTGGGAAGGTGGAGAGGCACAATCCATCACTCCTCACTTAGGATCCCACTTTTAAAGTGTCTGTGCTCCCACTGCAGTCCTTAGAGATCCAACCAACACCCTCCAGCTGCTGACTGCACTGGAGATCTCCACCAGGGATAGCAGGAATTGATCAGAGAGATCCAAGATCCCTATATCACACCCCATCCACCTGGACCTGTCATCCTGCCTGTGTGAAATATGCTCATCTGTATGGTCTGTACAGGCTTCTCTCTCAATTCCTCTGCAGCTGTATCTGTTCCAAAAATAACAGCTAGCTCCTCTGCATTTTGTGATTGTGCCATCCTAATTAAAACAAATTCCAGCCTTCAAACAGCAGTCGTAGGAGCCCATCAGTTTTATGGGAAAGAATAGACAAATACCTTTTCCAAATTATCTTTCCTCCAGGTTTCAAATGGGTCCTTGACTCAATTTTGTTGCTGTGGGAGCAGTCATGACGTCAGACCTGGGAGCTGTGATGTCACTGAGGAATAATCACACATTGGAGAAGACAGCAGGAAAAAGGAAGCAAACAAATGTGTTTATCCACAAACCCTCCTACCACGAGGAACTGGAATCTCCGATGGTAATTTACCACACGTTGCTAATGTGTTTGCTATAATGCATTTCTTAATTCTTTTTTCCTTTGATTCTGGCTGCACAGGAAGGTTCATCAGGGCTGGAACAAGCAGGGGAAGCAGATTGAGATGAGCATTACGGATCTGCCGTGCTCTGGTTTATGGTTTGTTCCCAGCGATACACAGTAAGTAAAACAAGCACTGATTGAGTCAGCTGCCTCCTGGGTGTTCATTTGCCGGAGTGTGAGGAATATTAATGCTAAGAACATCCTCGTGCACCAGGAGAGGCAGGAGGAGGCAAGCAGATTACCCTGGTTTAGGGGTATTATACACGCGCCTGCAACTTCCAAAGACACACAGAGGAAATATTTCTGTGGGGTTTTGTCTCTTATCTTCTTACAGTCTTACAGATTTTGGAGATGCATTGCCCTGGAGTTTTTAATACTCAGAGTTTTCAGGCGGGATTGTGATTATTTCTTTTTTTTTTTTTTTTAAATCCTCCTTTATACAGGGGGGAGGGAAAAAAAAATACAAGCGCTGAGTTTCATCAGGATAAAGAAAGAGCAGGTTCCAAGAGAAGAAAGAAGAGATGAAAAAGAGAAGTTTGATTAAAATCCTCTCTTGTTCTGTGTGTTTGATGTAAATATCTTCACACCTTTCTCTTTTCCTTTGCAACCTCAGCAGAGGGTTCAGCCCATCACCAGGGGATTGAGTTCCAAGCTCAGGGCTTTGTAGTTGCTGCTGCTCTTGCTGCTGTTGTCTAAAGGGATTATAAGCCTTTGTAAAGCTTGTGTTAACACCCTGGAGGGGAAAAATGAGTTTCCAAATAACCTTTGTTGTGCATTTCCTGTCTGAGGTACCCCAGGAAAGGAAAAATCAGCAAGTGTTTGGGCTTCACGAGTAGGTCACTGAAAGTTCACAAACAAGGTCTGCAGCCTCTCTGACCCTCTCCAAGTGCAGAGATGCTCCTTGTCCTTGTGTTGCTGACACCAGGACCTGCTAAGAATAGCAATGCCCTTCTCTGTGCACCAGGAAACGTGTTCAATTTTAAACTGGATTAAAAAAAAAATATATATCTGGAGAAGCTGCACTAGGTGCTGAGCTCCCAGCACATCCTCCAGTAACATTTGGGCACTTTATATTCCATAGCATCTTTGGAAAATCCCAGCTCAGGATCCAACTCCACAGCTTCAGCCTGACTCTCTGTATCTTTTCAAACCTTTTTATTTTTTCTTTCCCCTTGCTGCAGGAGGATTGGTTTTGAGCCACGTCTCCCCCTCCAGACACTGTAAAGGTGCAGAGCTGTTTGGTATTCAGGGAGAGCTGGAGGCTGAGGGTCATTCAATATTCCAGTGTGAGGAGTGGGCTGCTCAGTATTCCAGGTGTGTGCCAGCACCAGCAGGCAGGACTGGGCAGCTGTGGATGGCTCAGCATTCCTAAGGTGTGCTCCAGGGGCTTCAAGGCTGTCAGGGACAGGGCCAGGGTGAGAGTCCCTCAGAATTCACAGCTGTGTCCCTGGGAAGGGCTGAGGACAGGCAGCCATCCCATTCTCTGCTTGGAGAATCACAGGGTCAAAGGGAAAATTATAATGGAGAGAAGAGGGAGAGAGAAGTGGGCAAGATGAGAAGGGAGAGTGATGAAAGGGCAGCACTTCAGAAAATGAGACTTCTGAGCCCCTCACTGGGTACTTTGCAGGAGCCACACTTTAGGTTTAAATTAAAAGGGTGAAGGCAATTCATTCCATCTTTCTAAGGCTGACTTAAGGACCCAGAGCAAAGCTGTCCAGATACACTCATTATCACATCTTTTTTTGCTGTTGGTCAGTGTTAGGTTCTGTGATAAAAAGATTCATCCCCACAAACACACAGGATCACAACAGGAGCAGGGGGGAAGCCAAGGACCTGCACAGAGAACTGCAGCCCCCTAAGCCAGCTCCTCATGGGGTGCCACAGCCACCAGCCCCATCCCTCAGGGGCAAAACCATCAGGAGGAAATTCTGACATATTGGGCACCAGGAATTTTTTTTTAACTCCCCCATTAGTGTTTATTTTTGTCTGAAATTATGACATTTTCAAAACGAAAGTGAACCCCAAATTTATGATAATTAACAGATAATTTTTTTTTATTCACTCAAATATTTTTTTTCTTACAAATCAGGCAGTAACAATTTTTGCCTTCTCAGAATAAAAATCAGATTGAGCATAGAGGAAGAAAGAATCTGAGGTGTTGGATAGGAGAAAATGTTTCCAACACAGCCCTTTTCATGAGGCCATCTGCTCCTTCCTTACCAGGTATGGGTTTGTAGGTGCTGTGTGCCAGCTTCCACAGAAGACAAGCCAGCTCTGTGTGCAGGTACTTCTGAGGATGCCTAGCACAAGGCTGAACAAATGGGCTGCCCATGGAAATTGGAGGAAAAGTTGTGTTTTGGAAAACCAAAAATGATACTGGACTCTAATGCCTGCTGCGAGGGATGAAACTTCCCAGAGAGTGGATGTGGAGCTAAAATGGGCACCAGTTAAACCTCACCCTGCCATCAAAAGGTGGTGATTTTTGTGTTTATATGGACATGTAGTGATAGGACAGGGAGGACTGGCTTTAAACTGAAAGAGGATAAATTTACATTGGATATTAGGAAGAAATTCTTCCCTGTGAGGGTGGGCAGGCCCTGGCACAGGGTGCAGAGAAGCTGTGGCTGCCCCTGGATCCCTGGAAGTGTCCAAGGCCAGGCTGGATGGGGCTTGGAGCAATCTGGGACAGTGGGAAGTGTCTCTGCCATGGCAGGGGGACAGAACTGGATGATCTTTAAGGTCCTTTCCACCCCGAACCACTCCATGATTGTATGAAATCTGCTTCACAGATTCCTCTCCTCTCCTCTCCTCTCCTCTCCTCTCCTCTCCTCTCCTCTCCTCTCCTCTCCTCTCCTCTCCTCTCCTCTCCTCTCCTCTCCTCTCCTCTCCTCTCCTCTCCTCTCCTCTCCTCTCCTCTCCTCTCCTCTCCTCTCCTCTCCTCTCCTCTCCTCTCCTCTCCTCTCCTCTCCTCTCCTCTCCTCTCCTCTCCTCTTTGTATTTACCTTTTCTTTCTCCATCAACCCTTGGCCTTAAAGCATGAAATCAGAGGTCTCTGGATCTCCTACACCATGAAATTATTTAGTGAATATAATGTTTATTCAAGATTCTTGATTCACTCAACCCACTCTCTAAAGGAATCTCTCCCAACATGCCCCCCAGTACTTAGCTATGAAAATTACATTCCCTTCCCCATGACTTTGTCAGTGCAGGGAACATCACAGCCTGCTTCAAAATGCTGCACTGTACTTAATGGTATTTTATGACACATTTTTCAAATCAAATTTAAAAGCATAACTGAGTGGAATTAAATTAATGCTGTCTGGTAATGTCAGCAGCAGTGGAGCTGTGCATGGCTGGCTTAGCTTCTAAACCTCTGGCAGCTTCCTGGGACTTATTTCTGACTGCAGGGTAAGAAGGAATGCAGTGATGGGAAATTTTTTTGTCTATGGAAGGGAGTGTGTGGGAGTAAATAGATGGCAGCTGAGGTTTGGGCAGAGTTTCCTAAGTTTAGATGGAGGTTTGTTCCTGGGTGAAGGAGGGAATGGAAATTTAGGATGTGTATCCATGTGAGTTTTGGGGTGATGAATGCATGTACAGGAGCTCTGAGAATATCCCTGTATTAACCCAGGCAGATCTTATTAGGTCTGGTTTTGGGGTGGTTCCATTTTCCCCTCCCACCGGCTCATGTAGGATGATGAAATACATCCCAGCACCCATAGTAATTATTGTGATAATGATTTCAATGGCAAATTGTCATGTAACCGAGCAGAATGCACAGTCTGTGCTGTGTATATCTTGTCTGTGTGTGGTCAGGGCATTCAGGAATGCCCCCTGAGCAGCTTTGGAGCTGGAAAATGCAACAGAGCTCATGCAGGATGCAGGAGGAGTGTGTGCATGTGCTGCTGTGTGCAGGGCCATGGAGGTGTGCAGCCTGATGCATTTTGTGTCCACAGGTGTTGTAGAGCTTATTCTCATAACACAGAGCCAACAAAGATGTGTTTGAGATGGTATCTGCCTCACTTGTGTACATCATCTTCCTTTTCTCACTTTCTGGTTTAAAAGCAGCAATTCCAGCTTTTTCCTTTTCTGCATTGTGAAAACATCTCATGGCCATTTTAGCCAAAATAGATCACGCTTGCTCCAAGACTGCACAGCACAGGATGTACTTCAGCAGTACCCAGAAACATTTTTTTTATTCCTCAATGACTTTCCATCTCTCCACCCTGTTCAAAGCCATGCACTTCAACACATTGATTGTCTGGGCCTCTTTACCTTCCACACAGGCAACACTCAAAATGTTGTTTTCAGAGAAGAGGGAGAGCATTCCTACTGACAGTGCTGCATTAGAATTGCACAGACCCAGGTGGCATCCAAATGAGCTCTGCTGGAGTATTCCAGTCTCCTCTTGTCCCCACAGAACATTCAAGTTGCCATTGATCTTGGGTTCATATTCTGGGGGGAGGATGGTGGACTCTGTTTCTCCTGATTAAATAACGCAGGTGACAGCTGCCCCTCAGCCCCCAGACAAGACTGAGCTTGTCTGAAGCAACCCTTCATGAAGCATAAATAAAATGTTGCCCACAGGCTGCTCTTGGATCCCTGGAAGAGTCCAAGGCCAGGTTGGACGGGGCTTGGAGCAGCCTGGGACAGTGGAAGGTGGGGGGTTATGAGATGAGCTTCAAGGTCTCTTCAAACCCAAACCATTCTAGGATTTTATGATTCTATGATAAAATGACCACTGGTCCTCAGCTTCTCTTTTGTTTGCTTTTCACGTTGAAGGCTATCAAATGTACAGCCCTCCCTTTAGAGAAGATCACAGAATCCCAGAATGGTTTGGGCTGGAAGGGACCTTAAGGCCAACCTCACCCCAAACCCCTGCCATGGGCAGGGACCCCACAAGGCACCACCCTCTCCCACAGAAGTGTTGATGGTGGTGCCCTCTCCATCCCAATGCCCTGGTGATGATCCCATTCCTCCACCTGTTCCACAGGCTTTGGTTTTTCTGGAAGCTGAGACCCCTTTGAGGGCAGATAATACATTTGTACTGGTGTGTAAAGCACCAGAGATATTTATGCTGCTTTATAAATAATAAAGCTCTCTTGGATTTATTTGGAGATGCAGAAGTACAGAAAAAGGGGGGAGTAATAAGTCAAAGAAACAAAGAAAACACCAAACCCCCCCCCCCAAAACAATAACAACAACAAAACCCCAAAGATCAATGAAAACTCATGCTAAGCCTTCCTAAGTATGACAGATAATGATGAAGCCAGAGGAATTCTGAGATTCAAAAAGGGAAGAAAAAAAAAGACTTTTTGAAGCTTCATTGCTCATTTTCTATTCCCTATGCAGTTTTATTTCCAAAGATTGTTCTTTTTTCTGGGTACCTTTCCTAAGCCTGGCTTGTGCATGGAATTTCCCTGGGATTTCCAAAGCAACTTTTGGGGCTGGGAGCACCCCAGAATTTCTGAATTTTTTAAAATGTTGAAGTAAAATGGCTTCACAAGGATACTTTCCCCCAGTTTTTTGGTTTTTTGGTTTGTTTTTTTTTTATTTCTCAGAACTTGACACGAGGTTGAAGCAGAATTTCATAAACTGCTCTTAGTGCACAGGGATTTACACTGCTGGAATTCTGTATGCCAGGCAGAGAGAGACTCATTTCCTCAATTTACCCATCTAGGTGTTCAACCCCTGAGGCTGATGTGGTCACACCAGGCTGCCTCTGCAGCCAGCAGCACCAGGCTCCCCTGGAAGAGGCCTCATTTCCCTCTCCAGAACTGGCTCTAATCTGGGTCAGAGGGATCCTCTGGGGAGGCACCCACAGCCCCAGCCTGAAGAGAGATTGGGGTGATTATCCCAGCCCTCTCCCTGCTCCTCTTCTGAAGGGAAGGGAGATGAATCCCAGCCTCAGCAGCTATTACATCCCTCTGGGTTAAAGTGCTTAAAAATGTCTCTTCTTTGCCAGCTTGAAAGCCTCCATCTTTCTCACCAAGAGACAATTTCATGCTCTTAAACAAAGTACTAAGGCATGAAAGCACGATTCCAGTCTGTTCTTTCTGTAGGGCTGCTTAAAGAAAAGGGGCCATGTGATGTGCACTGGATTGAGCTGAGGAGCTGACATTGGTGTCTGGGAAATGTTCCAGTAGACTGAGCAAGAGGGCTCTGCTCCGTGCCAGCATGAAAAGATACAATTTTCCTGGAGATGCATCCATTTCCACCTGGTCTGCATTTGGCATGGGGAGAAGAGAAATTGCCCCTTGATCAGGGCATCTTTGACACATTGAGTTATCCCTCTCATGAGTAATGGAGTAAAGATGAGCACACCTTTGATATGTTAGAGTGGCTTCCCATAAATATTAAAGTGAAAGGGAACTTCATAGACTTATGGGATGGGAGCACCTGCAATTCATCTCCACGTGCTGAGGCTGAGGTGGCTGCCAGCTGCTGCCTTCCCACAGGGGTCATTCATGGCTCTCTCTGGGCTTCTCCTGCTTGCTTTTCTGCTTTTCCAAGGTCTTCATGGATGGAAGGAAAACTCTGCCTTGCTCAGCCTCAATTTTCAAGGTAGCTGAGCTCTCAGAGCTCTTCCTGCTGTGCCTAGGGAGAATGTGAAATCACCATCACTGGAGGCTTTTAAAAACAGCCCAGGCAAGTTCATGTCTTCAAAAGCATTGATCTTCCTGACCCTACTGGAAAGCAAAAGGGTTGACTGCAGGTCATTCATGAACCTTCCCACTTCTGCTGACCACATTTGCTCTCTCATGGCACAGTCTCTGAAGAACTGTTTCTCAGCCTGTGGTCTGCACAGCACCTGGACATGGTGCATGAACTGATGGCAGAAAGCAATTGAACTGAGAAATGAAAATGCACATCCACGTGCTATCAACAGGCAAAATGGGGAGGAAACAGATTAATGAGGCTCAGAGGTTTGGCATTATTTCTGTGCAGCTGTACATTAAAATTGTGATGGAACTTTGATATTTTTTTAAAAAGTAATTATCCATTTGAAAAGAGAAACAATATCCTAAAGGCTATCAAATGGATTAAGAGCACAAAGCCTGAGAGGTGGCAAATCTCACAAGAAGCTCAGTGAGTTTCCTGTTATTAATCACCAAATCACTGGTAGAACACCAGAAGAGCCTGGTAGCCTCCAGCCTCTCCTCTCCATGTTTTTTTCTTCTGTCTTTTCTGTTTCAGTTTGCAGAGTGATGCATCAAATAATCTCAAAGGAGGAAAACTGATCTTGGCAGGGTTTGCTGGTATCATCTGAAGTAATTTTCCTCCTCTTCCCAACCCATTCTCTTGCTGATTTCTTGCCAGGCTGTTTACACACCAAAGGTTTCTGCTGCACCCCTTAAGAGATAAGCAATGGATGCTGATCCAGCTGTTAAATGGAAGTAAAATCTGGAAATCAGTAAATCACCACCAGATGCTTATCAGGAACCCAGTGGTGCTGCCCAGCTCCTCCCTGGATCAGAATGAGGGAGCCTCTCACACCCAGGTGCTCCATTCTCTGCTGCACCTCAATAAAATGGAAAGTGTTCTTTTATTTCTGCCTTTTGTGGTGTCAGACACAAACCCCTGCCTGCTGCAGACACAGCCTGACCATGGCTCTGCAGCCTTGGCAACAACCTGAGGAAACTGCACCTCTGCTCAGGCCAGGCATGAAGCTTGAGAAAACTCAATTGTTTCAGAACCACACAATGGTTTGAGGTGGAAAAGACTTTAAAGATCTCATTCCACCCCCTGCCATGGGCAGGGACACCTTCCACTATCCCAGGGTGCCTCAAACCTCATCCAGCCTGGCCTCGAGCACTCCCAGGGATGGGGCAGCCACAGCTGCTCTGGGCACCCTGTGCCAGTGCAGCTCCAGTTTCCTCACTTTTCTTCCAGATTTTCACCTGTAAGAGAGGAACCAGCTCAGTCTCTTCCCCAGGAATGTGATTTCAGGTTTTAGTGCAAGACCTGGATGCCCTGGGCAGATTCCTGGCTGTTCTAAGCCGCTGAGCCTGTTTACATCCAGTTCAGGTGCCTGTGTTTTGTTAAATCAAAGTAATTCCTTAGGAAATTAACACTAGGTTTCAACATCTGTAGCAGAGTGTGTGCTTACATGTCACATCTGCACCTGTGCAAACGCCAATTAACCCTTGTAATTAGCCACAATTTTTCTCATTACCATTAAGATGAGAATCAAAAGCAGGATTTGCTTCCTCATTTTTCCTTCTTCTTTCTTTCAGCTGATGATGTTTCTATCAGTGTGGTAGACTGTGGGATGTGTGTAATTGGCTATGTGAGGCCAATCTTAAGGAAAATAATGCACTCAAACTAAACCCTCAGAATCAAATATCCAAGACCTCAGCACCTGAAATGCTGATTTGATTTTCAGAAGAGTTTCTTGCTTATTTAAGCACCCAAAAGATGGGGTAAATTTGTGCCATTTCTCTGCCTCTAGCAGTTTTACCATGATGTAGATTGTTAAGGGGAATCAATGCATAGAAAATGGAGCATTTTGAAGAAAATTTGACTCTAAGAGCCTTCAACCCTTCTGAAAATGGTGAAAGACTGTGGTTATTTCATCATTGCATGAGGCTTTCCTGCCCTACTTCATGGTTTGTAATAAATAGATATTATCTGACAAGCAACAATACTTCCCCCCCATTATTTATCATTATTCATTAATCACACCTCAGTAATCATCTACATTATTTATTATTATTCATTACCTTTTGAATAAATAATAACCATGGCAGGGATTACCATTGTGAGGAGCATGGGGAAAGACAGGATATTCATGTGTGAAGTACCAGACTCCCACAGACTTTATTTATGAGGAAGTCTGCTGTGGGTAGGAAGAGTAGGAAGAATACTGTAGCTACCATGGTTTAAGTGAGGAAAGGCTTGTGAGAAGTATTACTTCTTATTATCCCAAATTATATAATTGAGAGGGGGGGAAAAAAAAAGCCAGAAGAGATTTCAGACACTGAACTCTTTCAAAATTGAAATAGAAGCAGCACAACTTTATTTTTGGATGTTATTATTTTACCATTGGGTTGATAGGAATGGATTAGCATACATTGGTTGTTAATGTATGTACTTACAACTCTTCTGAACACAATTTATTTTTCCTTAAATCTATTTCAGGATTGTATGGAGCTGCATTGATTTTGATGGAGCTTCTGGCAGAGAGATTTATCTCCAGGATGGCTTTCTGATCACTTCCAAAGACAGAGATTGGGATCCCAATTGAAATGGAAGTCACTTCTCAGCTTAAAGAAATGTAACAGCCCTGATCTAGATGTCCATCAACAGAAAGCTTATTAAAGTATTCTTTAAAGCACCCAGTAAAGGATAATTCATGGCTGTCCTTTCTAGTTGATTAAAGAGCTAAAATTTCTTACTTTAACACAGTTCTCCTTCCTGTTGGGAATTAAGCCTCAGACTAATTGTCTTACACCCTCAGAACCCACTGAGGTGTCCTGCAGCCCATCACTGAACTGCACTGCGGCCTCTTTCAGTCTTTTCTTATTAAGGTTTAACTATTTCAGCTTTTCTGACAGGTCCTGTTTCCTGCAGCTTCTCCCCTCCTTGCTGGCCCCTGTTTGAATCTCTGCACTCTGGGCACATCAGGACATGGGTGCCCCGACCCTCCCTGTCCTGCTGAAGCCCCCCAGTCCCAGCCCAGCAGGATGGGTGACCTGCCTGGTGCTGCCTTCCAGAGGAGGCTTTCCTCTCCTCACTGGAAATTCACATTCATCCTGGCAAGCACCAGAACCCCAGAGCCTTCTCCTTTCCCATCAGGGCAGTTTTTCTCCCTTTCACGGACACAGCTGTGGTTTCTCCTTCCTGAGGAGTCATTTGCACCATTGTCCTATTGAATTTCATCTTGTTGATTTCCTGCTGCTCCTCTGATGAATCAGAATCCTTTTAAATTCCAATCCTGTCTCCCAAACTGCTCTCAGTCCCTTCCAGCAAAGTGTCACTTGCAAATTTTATAGATGTGCACCTCAGTACATCATCCACATGGATAATGAAAATATTGAAGTAATGTGGGACTCCAATCCTAATGTCCTTCCAGTTTAGAGGAGAACTATTCATGTGTGACTCCTCAGCCAATTGAGGGCCCATCCTGATTCAGGACTTCCACTAGATCATATTTTCCTTGTTTGCTTCTAATAAAATGCAGTGGGATGATATTAAAATCAAGATACATCACAGCTGCTGCATCCTCCTAAACCACTATGGCAGGTGGCTTTTATAAGGAAGAAAATTAGATTAATATGACAGAAATTGTTCTTTGCAAGTCCATGTTGACTGCACCTCTTATTTTTATTATCCTCCAGGTGCTTATAAATTAATTAATAATTTAATCTATTATTTTTCTGGGTTAAAATGACTGGTCTGTAGTTCCCTGGGGCTACCTCTTCCCTTTCCAAATGTAGGAACTATGTTTGTCCTTCTCTGGTCCTCATACAATTCCCACCAAATGTTATTTCCTACCAGACATCCAGGAACCAATTTTAATTTGATATGCCATAAAAATTAGGGCTTGCATAATTAGTTTCTTCAAGTCTGGCAGGTGCATAACTCAACTCTTCCATGTTTTCATCCATCTGGATCTGTTGCTGTATGTGCTGTAGGTTGCCATTCCTTTATGTTAAATTTCTTAAGAATCACATAAATCACATCAGGTTAAAAAAAAACCAAACCAAAACCTTTGCTAAAAACACCTCACAATCATCTGGCTGCCCATTCTGGGGTCTCTTAAACTTCTTGCTATTATACCACAATTAATATGCACAGAAAAATAATAATAAAAATAAAAGAGGTGAATTATAGGTAACCTGCTAGAGTCAGGGGGGTTTGTTCCCTCACACTGCAGGTTTGGGAGCACAGGGAACACCCTTTGATCCTCTGCACAAAAAATCCAGGGCCACTTTGAAGCACCTCTCCTGGCAGAAAGGCCCTTCCCCATCCCTCAGGCTATGTGGGACCCCAGAACATCCCTCTGGCTGTCCAGGATGGCCAGGACCCCTGCCAGGGGGCTCAGAGACCCTGGCACAGAGCCCAAACCACCTGTGGGTTTGATTGTGACCCATGGAGCAAATTACCAACCTTAGATGAAGATCAGCAAGCCACAACAGTTTAGGTAGAATAATAGTGAAGTTATCATGGGGTGAAAAGTAGATTTTGGGGTTTTTGGTATGGGGGTTCAGGAGGCAAGATGGAAGGATCTGGGTGTGTCCAGCCTTTCTCCTTCTTCTTCTTGGCCTCCATCTTCTGCTGTGATGGTGGCACTTTGGGATTGGTTTAGAATAGAAGCTCAGTGTCTAACACAGGTGATGGGTATTGGGAAGGAATTGTAAACATTGTACAGGTAGTTTTTAGTGTAAAGACATAACCCTGCCCTGGGGCAGGCAGAGTGCCTGGAACTGTCCTGCTGGATGGACCTCAGCTGGGCAGGAGAAAGAATTTTATAAATAAGACACAATAAACAACCTTGAGAGTGAGAAATGAGGAGCCCTGACTCCTTCTTGACCGCCAGGCTGGGAGAAGAGACTTTCCAGCTTTTCTTGGGGTCACTCTGACCAGAGAGAGATCCTGACACTTGGGCACAGGTTGATCTACACCTCTTTTGCCTGGAAGGCAAACGACACTCAAGAAAAACATTTTGAAGCTTCCTTACCCCACATTTGGCACTAATGAGCTGATGAGTGAAGTCTGCAGCCAAAGAAGAGTTTGCCAAGAGAGCCCAGGCTCTCCTTGCTGCCTGTGAGTTGGTGCCTTCCCCAAACAGCCTGTGAGACAGGAAGGGCATCCCCTCCTTAGAGCATCAATCATCCCTTTAATTTGTGATCAGATGCTGTGTGAGAGGCTGGCAGGTGTCACTTCATGGCTGTGGAACTGAAGGCAGCTTGCTCTGCTGCATCCCTGCCCCTCAGTGGCTCCTCAATGTGCTGGAGAATCAATGTAAGCCTGAAGTGTGACTGAGAGCAGCAGAGGGGAGACAAACAGGAGCATGCAGGAGTTTATCTCCCTGCAGAGCAGTGTGTGGGTGACAGCTGAGGCAGCCAGAGCTGAAAGGCACCTCAGACTACACTGAGGTGTTATCAGACATCAGAGACTCCCAGCCCTGCTGTCCCAGCTCCTGTGTCAGGGTGTACAGAGGATTTCCACTGCATGGACTAAAAATGAGTGAAAGGCACTTCCAGGACAAGAACTCCTATCTCCTTCTCTTGGGCTAAGGTCGGCTTTAGTTCATATATCTGATATTTTCTGTGTTCTCTTTCTCCTGCTCTCACTCACAAGGGGTGTAGGTGCACTGTCATGCATATCCTAAAGCACAATTTGGTGTCATCACTTCTGAACATGCTTTCCTTCAGGATCAATATTCAGGCCCAAGATATTTTGGGTTCCTCATGATATCAGCCATCTAACCCCTATTTAGGTGACTAACTCCTATTTTAATCAGCAAAAGTTAAATATCTTTAAAGAGCTGGTCCCCAGTGCCTTCCAGCTTCAGATCCAATCACTGCTTCATCAGTCCCTGGGTCCAATCAGCAGTGATTGATTTAATGATGTCAATATTCCTTTCCACTCCTCCATAATTTCCTGTCCCTGCCCTTTATGACTTACTATAGGAAGCAACCCATTTTGATAATTCAGTATTCCTGCTGCAGACAAATCTGCTGAAAATGAAAAGCCAAATTCTCCACAGCCCCGAAAAGCATCAGGAGCTGCAGCAGCAGTGTTCAGGCTGCTATTTATTGAATTGTTTGTCTATAATGCAATGCCACAGTTTAAAAAATTAAATTAGTCTAATTATCCTATTTAAGGCGATAACTCTCCTGTTGCTACCACTCCCATAATTTTCTGCATTTCCATCTCCTAAATTATCCACTTCTAGGCTCTTTTTTTCTAGCCTGTATATATCTGAAAAAAAAAATCCTTCGAGGTATAATTAACTTTTTCATTCAGAATCCTAATTTCCTCTCTCAGACATTTTCTGCAGTGTTTAAACTATTTATTATGCAAACTTAGAGAAGTCAAAATATGAATTATGTACAAATCTACGTACTGGAGTTCTCAGCTAATCACTGCATCTTTGTGTCTTGTGGTTGAAGGGAACCAAAGTGCAGAGTAGACAGCATCACAGTCCAGAGCTCAGCATATAAATTTTATTTCCTCCTGTAAAAGACATACTTTTCCCCCTAAAATTAAATAACTTAATGTCATCCTTTTAATGATTTTATTTTATTTTTCCTGTGCACAGGTTGTTTCTTATCACCCAACCACTGTTTGCCTTCCTTCACATCACACTTCCCCCATCTCCTCTCAGCACTCCCCCTGCAATGGGACATGCAATGACTTCCTCAGCCTGGGGAAGATCACACACAGCTGGTGTCTGATTCTTCTCCTTTTCCTGATTTTTCCTCACCTGCTTTTTTCTTTGCCCTTGCATTTCTTGGCTTTCCTGGTGGGATTCCTCACTGTAATTGCGAGGGTGTGGACTGCCTCGTCCTTATCAAAGGCATTTATCTCCACACATCCTTTAGGCTTTGCCAACATCCCGAAGCACGCTGATGTTCTTGGGGTGGTGAGGGCCCTAAGCCCAGACTGAGGCCTGAAAGACATCACAGAAAAAGAGATTGTGGTCCCAAGGATTTTCAATCCATGACTCCTTTGCTAATTAATAGCACCTCAGTGGCCGTCTATCTGTCCTGTCAGCAGGAAGATGCTCAAAACCCTCTGTGGCTTTTCAGTGCCATATTTCCATGTGTGTCTGTTGGAATGAACATGGAATTACATTGTCTGGAGAAACCTTTTTGCTCCCCATGCATGTGACAAGGAAAAGAAGGGAAATTTTAAGGAAAGGAAATTTAAAGGAAAGGAAAGGAAAGGAAAGGAAAGGAAAGGAAAGGAAAGGAAAGGAAAGGAAAGGAAAGGAAAGGAAAGGAAAGGAAAGGAAAGGAAAGGAAAGGCTTCAATTTATTTTTGCCTATGGGATTTTTATGATGCATTAGCACAGAAAATGGACAAGCTCTATGGGGTTACATCCAAGGAGAGGACTCTGAAATGAGTTAATTGGTAGATCTGGATCTTCTGATTGTGTAAGGCTGGGATGCTCCACTGTTCTGGTTGAGAGCTGGAGCTGGATTTTCTGTAATACAAAGAGTTCTCAAAGGGATTTGTCTAAGAAAATAAGACTTACTTCCCCTAAATTTAGCAGCCAAAAGGTCAGGCATTCTGTCTGACCTACCAACACAAATTCAGTCATCCCTGACTAAATAGTTATTAAAATGGGTGGATAAACGGTCCTTTTGGAATTTTTCTGTGCATTGAATACATATAAAAGGAGACCAGACTTTATATGAACAGAGACTGGACACCTCTGACAGCCTCAATCATCCAAATCTTGGAAAGGGGAGGGAAATACAGTCCTGAATCATGGAGAAAAATCCTTTTTTAAAGAAAATTCTAGGCAATGCTTTAATTTATCAGGCCCTCAGTATCTCTGAAGCAGAGTGAATGAATGCATTGCTGAAGCTGTGTCCACATTCAAACCCAAATCAAAGATGTTTGTGCTTCTGGAATGATATTTGACCAACAGATTAATACTGCTGAACCTGTGCAGCTGAAAGAGGAAAGCTCCAGGTTGTTTTCTGGAAGACTCAAGCTCAAAGCATGAGCTCAAACCCTGCTGAATGTACATTTTATTCCATGCCTTTGGCCACCAGCCCAGTGGACATATGGAAAAAGCTGGTAGGTGCAATTCATTAGGAAACAGAGGATGGGACTTGTGAATGTGGAAACCAAAATACTGAGGCTCTGTCTGTGAAATCAGAGTGGGTTTTTAGAGACTTTGGGATTTTATTCCGGGTGGGGTCATACATCTTTCCCCAGACAGATTCCTGTAGAACTGGGAAAGAGGAAAAAAACTGTCCAATGGGGTTTTGTGAGGAAGATGGTTCTTGCAGACTCCCAAAAGGGAAGGAAAAAGCATTGTTAAATACCTTTATATCAGCTTCTGTGTTTCTTCCTAATTGGCTTTGTCTCATTACCAAGGGCCCCTGACAGCTCTTTTCACTCAGGCACGTGGGTGTGTGCAGGAGGTAGAAGAACTTGTTTGGATTTTTCCTTTTCCATCCTTTTGGAAGTCAACAGCTCCAGAGGAGAAGGATTTTTGCAGCAGTTTAGCTGTAACCTCTGTGTAACCCGAATTTAACTTCTAAGTCAGGTCATGGGACTCAAACCTGCAGTTTCAGAAAACCTGGTGGAAATTACAGATTTTGTGATTTGGTCCCTTACAGCATCCCATTAGTCTTGAAAGTTCAAACAAGCCTGCACCAGGGGGAGAAATAATTGCAGAAGAACTGAGCTGGAACATCAGATGGAGATTGGAAAACAATCAAAATAAGTTAAAAATACCTTCAGCAAAGACAGCTACAGGCTGACACTTCTGAAAAGCTGAGTTCCTATCTCATCAGGGATTCTCACTATTATTTTTATTTATTGCTTTTGACACCTGGTCTATCATATCAAGAAATCTTCTGGCTCTGCAGCCTCCTGACAGATGCAGCGTGCAGCAAATGCCTTCCCAATGCAGCTGCCTCTGTCCTGGCAACAGGCTCAGGATGCAACCAAATCCCACTGTAATCAGGGCTGGACAAGTTGAAGGATGGATAAGATGGATGCAGTGATGGCTGCTGAGAGGATGAGGCTGAAAACTGTGTCTAGGAGACTTAAAGACTGGCTGCAGCAAATAAAACATGCACAGCAAGTGGAACAGATAATGTCAGTTCAAATCTTATTTATCTCATCAGTAGGAGCTCTGTGAGTTTGTTGCTTTCTCTTTTTTGCTATTTTTTGTTCAGGATGTCTCTCATTAACCTGCTTTTCCCTGGATTTGTTTGTGCCTAACTTTGGCAGCCAGCCAGCAGAAAGCAGGGCTTTAATTTCACAAACTGTAGATTGCGTCCCAGTTATTAAACCATATTTGTTTCTCTCTTTCCAGGGTTTTGTTTTAGGCTTGTTTTTTTCTTTTTTTTTTTCTTTTTTTTTCCTCTCCCTCCCTAGCTCTATTTTTTTTTTTTAATTTCTGTGTTGTTTTGCTTCTCTCATTCCCACCAAGAGAAAACAGCATTGAGATTTAACTCTTGGGATGCCCTAAACAAAACTGCCATTCCAGGTGGGTCAGAGGCTGCTCTGGAAAGGCTCCTGACCAAAGGGGTCCCTGGCAGTGCCAGGGGCTGTGACACAGTGACAGAAGCTGTCTGGGGCTGAGGGAGCCACTGCAGGGCTGTGCTGGTGAGCTGTGATCTGGTGGATGTTCTGGTCCATGGGGTGAGGGGTGCTTTGATAATGCAGTGACTTTTGGACACTTTGCAGCCAGTGAATGAGGTTTTAAGCAGCAGGAGGTGTGGGAACCCAGGAAATTCCTCTGGCTGCCCTGGGGGGCTGGAGCCCCTGCCCAGGGGGCTCAGAGACCCTGGCACAGAGCCCAAGACCCCTGTGCCTTTGATCTTGACCAGTGGAAAAAACAATTACCAACAATTACCAACCTTATATGAAGAATTACAAGTCAGAAGAGTTAAGTAGAATAATAGTTAGTTTGTCATGGGGTAAAAAATAGACTTTTTGGGGATTTTAGAATGGGGGTTCAGGGGGCAAGATGGAGGAATCTGGGCATGTTCAGCCTTTCTCCTTCTTCTTGGCCTCCATCTTCTGCTGTGATGGTGGCACTTTGGGATTGGTTTAGAGTAGAAGCTCACTGTCTAACACAGGTGATAGGTATTGGGAAGCTATGGTAAACATTGTACAGGTAGTTTTTGGTATAAAAAGATAACACCAGAGTGCCTCTGTCTGTCCTGCTGAACGGACCTGGGCAGGGCAGAGAAAGAATTTTATAGATAAGAAACAATGAACGACCTTGAGACCGAGAACTGAAGAGCTCTGACTCCTTCTTCGACAGCCAGGCTGGGAAAAGAGACTTTTAACACATCTTGGGGTCACTGTGAGCAGCAGAGATTCCAAGAAGGAGTTACATCCATAGCCCTTCCTTTCTCTCTCTAACCTGCATTGGTTTACTTGGTTGCTCAACCTTTACACATGGTCCATGAAAAAATAAAAAAACCTTTCCCAGGAGATCTTTCCAGAGCAGATCTGAAGCTCCCCTTGCACAAACCCCTCTTTTTCTGAACTCTCAAGGAGCACCTCAAAGACAAGTTGTCTAAACTTCAGTGTTGTAAATCTCCCCCTAAGCAGGAACCAGTTTTGCAAACACAGACTCACAGTTCTGCATCTTGGAGTTTGAAAGGGAGATTTAGGCATCTGTGTCCTTATTTTAAATAGCTCTTGTGACTGCTGGAGCATGGACCTGCAGATAGGAGCAGCAGAGCTGAATAATCCACATTCAAATTTGGGCTCAGGCCAAGTTACCACTGTGAAAATTCTGGTTGCACAACTCAGGCAGAACATTTAAACAGTGTTTGGGAGAGGGGCTTTCATTCCATGAGCTCCAGCAGGAGCCAGTGATGCCCTTCCTCACCCACAGCTTGCAATGGGACAGCTCCGAAACTAAAGGGATGCTCTGAAACTAAAGGGATGCACACTGAAGGCAAAGAGTTCTGTCCTGCTCATAACAAGATTCTCCTGGATCTCTAGAGATGTGTTTTGGCAGAGGACATAGTAATTTTATTTTTTTTTAATTGTCCATTTCTTCACTGAGTATCATCCACATTCTGTAACTATGCAATATCTGAAAGTTCTGGAAAACATCTCAATTCTGCTGCTGGCAAAAAAAAGAAAGCATCAGTCCATTGTGCTTCACCCAGTGATGTGTCTTTTCCCCATGGAGGTGCAGAGATGGCTCATTCAGTCAAGAGATATTGCTCAGAGGTTCCCAATCCATCAACCTGGCATAGAGAAGATGGATGGCAGATTCTTTTTAAAGACATGTTAGTGTACACAAGAACTCTGAGAACTGTACTTCAGATCAACTCATAAAAAAAAAAAAAGAAAAAAAAGGACAGGGATTGTAAGAGACAAAAGTCCCCCTATAATTTTCCCTATCACAAAGTCTAGCTAACATTTCTAGCACAGCTGCTATCCTAATTAAAGCCTAGGGTGTTTTAAAGCACAGGCAGAAAAATACCATTATATGCTATTTCTAGTCTCAACTGCACAGTCTCCACTGAACCCTTGCCAATCCTATGGGAAAGAAGAGACACAGAGAGATTTGGGCCCAGACATTTGTTGTGCTCAGGCTCTTAAGCCCCCACTGAAATGGTGTCAGTGAGGACCCAGGCTGGAGGAAATCAGAAGCTACAGAAAGGTCATTTCTGAGAACAAAAAAGGTTTCTGTCTAAAGCCTGCTCCCACTCCTTACGAATTCCTTCTGTGTTTCAGGACCTGTTTGTGTTTGCTGGCCTTTCCCTCCCCATCCATTCCCAAGTTCACTCCTGAGCTATGAATTATTGGTGTCCCCTCAGCAGAGCGGGTGTGGGCACCAGATGGTGCATTGCTCTTGGGCTGGCAGGGGATGCAAAGTTGAATTTCAATGTCACTGAGCAGCTAAATGACTGAGGGCTCATCCAGACACACTTTAGTCACTGGTCTGAAGATATTGCAAGTGGGCTCTCACAAACTCTGCAGAACTGCTGCTCTCTGAGAGGGAGCTGCACTTTCTGCACTCACACCTTGAGCAAACCTCAACACAGATGCTTCAATCTGGTACCTGCACGTGTTTTCAAGGTCACTTTTTACATTCTCAATTGTCCTTTAAACATCAGGCCAGCCCTTCTTCAAGTATGTCTTTTGTTTGATTTGGTTTTTCTAAAATTCTCTTTCCCTTGCTGATGCTAACGGTATTGTTGAAGCAAGAAAATACTGTCAGAGAGTTCCCAGCTATTTACTTTTTTTTTTCCTTTTACCCAAATGACTGGGGTCATAATAGCTTTCATCTTAGTGAAATCAGCTCTGGCTATGAGTGTATCTGTGTGGTTTGGATGTTATTGCATTTGCATGTGGCAATAGTTAAAGTCTATGCCACTTGTGTCCAGACAGCTCCCTGACTTTAAATTCTGGGACTGAATTCTCTTTATCTGCCAGGATGATGAGGTCTAGCACTACCCTCCTGTAGGATAAAACACTTTTATTCAACATTTTGGGAAATTCTCATCTTTGTTCTTGAAAAAAATATCCAACATATTTTAGTTCTAGCAGCATGAGATCTCCTTCATAGGCCATGCAGATGAAAGTCTTTTTGTTTCTATGTATGACAGAGAGGTGTGTAAAAAGCCAGACAAGAAATCAAGTTTCTCTCTGGTCTGCAGTAGGTAGCAGAAAGGACCTGATTTGGTTTTTATTTGTGAGAATATTAATTCAGATCACTGACTTCTGAGATCTCAGAGACTCAGAAACATGAAATGCCATTTTTGACATAAGAATATTGTCCTCCAACTTTTATTTGCCTGGTTTTGCTTGCTGAAGGCATCCTAACCAGTGCTTTTAACATTCCACTCATGCAAATCTTCCCATCAGGCTTCAGTAGCACCAAAGTAGGTCGAATTTGTGCTCTTATGTGAGGAATTCCTATTCCTCCTTTCCTACCCAGAATCTTCACATTGGTGTACAGGCAATTAAAGATTTTCTATTCCTCCAACTCTCCTGGTACCTCAATTAATCGGGTTCTCAACATCTTGATTTTGTGCTAAATTAGTGCTCCCTGTCCCTTCTTTTTCTCCTCCCTTTTGCTGTGAGTGCTCAGCCCCTCCTCTCACTGCCTTCTCCTCCACTGGAATGGATTTTCTCCAAGCAGCACAGCCTTGAGCTCACACAGAATGACCAATACCCCACAAAAGTCACAGAAATTTAACACAGTCCCTCAGCAGTTTCACGTCCAGAATGTTTGACCCAAGTGTGTGTCCAGACTTGTGTGTAGCAAGTGAGTGATTTATCCTAAGGCTCACCAAACAATTGTCCAGTGGGTTCAGCAATCAGGTCTTGCTATTTTTTGGTTTTTTGGGAATGATCAAATGAGTCCTTGGATGGTCTTTCATGGTGGGATGTTGGGGTGGCCTGTGCAGGGCCAGGAGCTGGACTCAGTGATCCTTTTGGCTCCCCTCCAACTCAGGAGATTCTGTGATTTCTTGGGGGAGAACCTGAGAAAGGATCTCTCTTTTCTTTGCATTTTTTTCACCTCCCCCCGCCTCTTTTATTTTTTTTTTTTAATAGATATACACAATTTTCTTTTAATCTATGCTCTGAGTACATTCTCAGTCCCATGCAGATCCCTATTCCATTCTACTAATTGGATCATCAGAGATAATTTCCTACATAACAGCCTAAGAGACTTGAAACAACTGAACATTTCCAGTTAAGTGAAAATTATTCTGTTTTCCTTCTGTTTGGAGCTTTCCTTCTCAGGACAGTAGTTGTGCATTGGGTCACCAAACCCTCCTGGTGCTGAGTGTCCAGTTGGGTAGTTCTGGTGTGAGCTCTTGGGTGAAGCTCAGGGGACTTTGTGCAATGCTAATGTCATAGAAAGCTAGAAGAGTTTGAGTTGGAAAGAACCTTAAAAATCATCCAGATCCAACGCTCCTGTCGTGGGCAGGGACACCTTTCACTGTCCCAGGTTGCTCCAAGTCCTGTCCAGCCTGGCCTTGGGCACTTCCAGGGATGGGGCAGCCACAGCTGCTCTGGGCACCCTGTGCCAGGGCCTGCCCACCCTCACAGGGAAGGTTCATTCCCAATCTCTAATCTAAACCTTCTCTCTGTCAGTTTGAAGCCCTTCCCCCTTGTCCTGTCACTCCAGGCCTTTGTTAAGAGCCTCTCTCCATCTTTCTTGTAGTCTCTCCAAGAACTGGAAGGTCACAATTAGGTCACCCTGAAGCCTTCACTTCTCCAGGCTGAACATTCCCAACTCTCCCAGCCTTTGCTCACAACAGAGCTCTTCCAATCCCTCTGATCAACTTGGTGTCCTCCTCTGGACCTGCTCCAACAGCTCCATGTCCTTCCTGTGCTGGGGACCCCAGAGCTGGATGCAGCACCAAAATTCGAATTCCATTAGTGGAGCCTCCACCTTCCACTGTGTAAATGCTGCAGAGACGGGAGCAGTTCTGTGGGGCTCTGGGTCATTGTGTTCTCAGGACATTCACCCAACCACCTCCAAACTCAGCTCACAAAACTCAGAGTGGTCCCTGGTGTCTCTGTTCCCTTCCAGGATGAGATTTTTGACTCCACCTACTCAAGGATAAGACACCATTGCTGAGTCCCAGCAAAAGGTCCAGTCCCCAGCAAGGTGCTGACTCACCCAAGGGCTGCCAGCAGCAGAGACTTCCCTTAAAAACTCAGTATTTTAAAAGCAGATGAATAATGAACTCGAAGCCACATTTCTGCAGCTCAATGGTGACATCCAGTGACTGGCTCACTTATTCCCAGGTGTGCATTCCATAGGGGCAGGCCAGCCCTGCTCCTTGGCTATGGGGATGGCTCACATGTCTCCTGCAATCACATCATGTTCGTGCTGGAAAATGCTTTAAAACGAAATCCCTGTTCAGATTTGCATAATCACTTAATTGCAGGGCCTCACATCTCTTTTGTTCCCATTGAGCAGCTCGCTGCAGCCAGTGTTGTGTCCCTGCCCTAATGTACCTGGAAAAGGGTTTAGCTCTGCTGATGAAGAAATCCCAGCCTTTTAGCAGGAATTTCACCAGCAGCAGCTGACAGGTAACTGCCCTGTGACCTGGAGTGATCTGGAATATTTTATAAGCCAAGGCTGGAAGTTCTTATTTTGCAGTCACATCATGGCCAGCCTGAGGATGTGGGGTTTGGTGGAGGCTGTTTGGGCAGAGAAAAAAAGGGAGGAAAGGCAGAGGAAAAGGGTGAAGTGCTGAAAAGGAGGGGAAAGAACAGGCATGAAAAGAAAATGGATAGAATGACAGAGAATGGCAAAAAAAAATAGGAGGGAAAAAAAAGGAAAGAAAATGTATGGAGGGAAAGGTATCAAAAGGAAGCTGAGGGAGAAGCAGAGATGAGGAGGAGGAAGAGCTGTCCCAGACTCAGGGAGGAATTGTGTCATTAAGGGAACTGGTGCAGCAGAGATGGCGTGTGCTGAATAACTCTGTCAGTGCAGCAGCATCCAGCTTTCCACGGTGATAAATGTCACATGTCTTTGCTGACACTTGATAAAGGTTCTGTCTATCAGCAGTGCCAGCCAGCAGGGCCAGTTGGCTCCAGCTTAACCTTCATCACTGCTCTTTCAAAGAGAAGTCCCAGAATTTTCCTCTGTTTCACCACTCCCTCTTCCCAGCCCATTCACCCTGCTCACCTCAGTGCTTTCTGGCACTCAGTTTAAAAAAAGACCATGAGCAGCAGAAATAAAACTGTCTGACTTAGCCAGCCAAGGAGAGACAGTCTGGGGCTGGGCTCATCCAAGCAAGGCTCTCAAGTAGGATGGAAAACATGGAAAAATCATGGAAATGGTAAAATAATAGGGAAAAAAAAAAAGAAAATAAATAATCTCACCCTTTAAACAAGGGTTGCAGCTAGTGAGCCATTGAGCCAGGCAGTTCCTCAGGCAGTGTTGAAAGATGGGTGCTGGTTTACACCACAAGGATTTGGCCCTTGTCCTGATTTAATCCCAGCTGGCAACAAAGAACCACAGAGCTGCTCACTCCATCCCCTGCTACCAGAGTGGGATTGGGAGATTTGGAAAGAAAATAATAACTCATGGGTTAAGATAAGAACAGTTTAATACCTGAAACAGAGTAAAATGTTATAAAAGCACTACTACTACTACTACCAATAATAATGATAATAATGAACAAGAGAAGGAGAGGATTAAAACCCAAGAAAAACAAGTGCTGCTCACCACCCCCTGCCCAATGCCCACCCTACCCCTGAGCAGCATCAGCCCCTTCCAGCCAAATCCCCTCAGTTTCTCTGCTGGACAAGAAGCTCTGGGTGTGGAACGTCCCTTTGGATAGTTTGGGTCAGCTGTCCTGGCCATTCTCTTTCCCAACTTCTTGTGCACCTCCTCATTGGCAGAGCATGAAATGCTGAAAATCCTGGACTTAGGGAATCAACAGCAACCAAGCCATCAGTTTGTTATCAATATTCTTCTCATATTGTACCCAAAATGCAGCACTGGCCCAGCTACTGAGAAGAAAATTGACTCTGTCCCAACCAATGTCTCATGTGCCCACAAGGGGAGAAGAACATGGTGACAGAGGCACTGAAAGACCAGATCAATTAAACTGTCATTATATACTTAAATAAACTTTGGATTGGCTCTGAGAGGACTGGAAAGTAACTAGAGTCATAATACTTCCCATGGGGAGGCCCAAACTTCTTTTAAAAATGCAAACATGCTAAGCCATAATTGGAAAGTGCAGCCTAGCCACATTATTAGCTTCATTTTGGAGGTGAAGCCAAAAAGGGAAGGTTATTTGTCTAAGGTGAAAAATCAGCGAAAAGCCCAAGTGCAAAAATAGTAAAGCAGCTGGTCAGCCTGGAATCAGGAGAGCAGCAACATCTGAGCTGCACAACAACATGAACCAATACAAACCACCTGAACTGCAGCTATTCAGGAAGTGAATTATTCAGAGAGGATAAGAATAAATCACACATTAGTGCATCAGGTTAATATGGCAGCAAATAACAGGAGAACAGGGTTATTTAGGATATATATAAATTCTTGTCAAGTGAGGTCATTTTTTTTCCTCCCTCTGGGCTCAATGAGACAAACATTCAGTCAGTTCTGAGTATCTCAGCATCAACAATGTATTGACAACTTGGAGGGAGCTCAAAGAACATCTTCAGAGATGATTTAGGGACTGGAGGGATTGATTTACAAGGAAAGATTTTATGCTCTAAGTGGAATAGATTCATCTCTACTATAATTCCATTGATGTCAAAGGGCCAAGTTGTGCCCTCAATTACAACAGTGTAGATGTGGTAAAACTTCACTGGAGTAAAAATGTAAGGTCATGATTAGGGGGAAAAAATGGAAAAGGAATATTGTTAGATTCTGGACATATTACTGTGGAGAAACAGCAGAAACTCCAGTGCTTGTGATATTAAAAATTAACCAAGATAATAGTATTGAACAATATTGTACAGAGACCTGCAGTGACAAGGGAAATAAAAATACATAAGTGCTATTTCCCCATATTTTTATTATGATGATGATTACTGTTATATGAAAGCAGGAATCCGCATCTGAAATTAACTGCCTATTGGCCCTTTTAAACATAACATGTTTTAATATAGACAAAATATACCAGGGGAAAATTCATCTTTGGCAGAGCCAAAGAAAATAAAGATGGTTTTTAAAGTATGTAATGGATAAAGCAAACCCTAACAAAAGTATCAACCTGTTCCAATATACATCAGCCAGGGATGGTAAAGCAGAGATGACAAACTGTTAATAACAATGGAAAAAAGGGAATTCTATTCAGTATCAGTTTGTAAACTGTAGCATAAAGAGATGACTCTGAGGAAAGGTTTTAGAGGATGCCTTAAGTGAGCTTTAGGTTGATTTGGAATTCGAAATATGAATCACAGAATCACCAAGTTTTGATTGCCCCCAAAACCATCAAGTCCAACCTCTGACCAATCCCCACCTTGTCCCCAGCCCAGAGCTCTGAGTGCCACATCCAGGCCTTCCTTGGGCACCTCCAGGAATGGGAGCTCCAAACCTCTCTGGTTTGGGAGGTTTGGAATTGGTTCCCAATGCCTGAACACCCTTTTAGTGAGGAAATTCCTCCTGATGTCCAACCTGCACCTCCCCTGGCATAACTTGAGACAATGTCCTCAATGTCCTGTCCTCAGGAAGAAGAGAACAATCCTTGCCTGACTCCAGCATCCTGTCAGGGAGCTGTAGAGAGTGAGAAGGTCTCCCCTGAGCCTCCTTTTCTCCAGGCTGAAGAACTCCAGCTTTCCCAGCTACTCCTCGCAGGACTTACAAGCTGGTGTAGTCCTCTGGAATCCCAGAACTTCCCAACAGGTTGTTTGCTGTAGGAGGGCAGAACTATTACCTCTACTCTTTTATCTCTGAGATAAAAATAACATCTCTAGCAGAAAAAACAAAACTCTGGTGATTTTTAGAAAAGCAAGAGGACCTGAGCAGGTTTCAGAGTGTTTTTGTGTCTAGGTTTAGAAATAAATCAAGGCAGCTGATGTGCACAGAGTGTGAGGAGGAAGTGAGGCACAGGAATAGTTGTGTCTATCACAGGCGAGATCTGGAAGAGAAGAGGCATTAAAATTCTATCAAAAAGACAGAATTTGCTCTCAAGAGAGAGAAGAATCCACAAGTGCTAAATTCAGTCCTGCAAGTCCATGTGCTGTTGCTCCTCCCTACCCCACCCAGCCCTCCAGGAGTGTAAAACAGGGATGGTCCCAGCCCCACTCCCCTGGCCAGGGGCTGATGACCAAGGCTGGTAAAGAGATGTTCTTAAAAAAGAAAATGGTGCACTAACTGGAAAAGAAGGTCTTTTAAGGAAGTGCAGAATGGAAAAAGGAAGAGAAGACCAGGCTTACATGGCATGGAGATCTCCACAGAGAGAGGATAAATCAGCTGAAAGGCTTTGGCAAACAGCCAGCTGGGAAGTTGATCCTGCTGGGACACAACCTTTGAACTGAAAAGTGCTGATGGCAAGGAAGGTGAAGAGATCATTTAAGTTCACCAGTAGATGAACAACAACTATTATAGACCAGTCTGGGTACTTAAAATCAAAATCAAGAGACAGTTTGGAAGATATCTAACCCATAAATACAAATAAAAGTCATAAATAATATGAAAGTTACAGTAAGAGGATGGTCTGATAACAATGTGACATTAAAAATAAAACTCACTGTATGGGATTACAAGTTAGTTTGGATTGCTAATTTATCCTGACATAAATGCAGTGAAAATAATGGAAGAGCTAATAGAGGAACCAATTAATAAAGAATTAAGAGATAGGAATAGGATTAATGACTGTCAACATGATTTTATGGAAAATAGGTTTTATCAAATAAGCCTGATTTAATTATTTGGGGAGATTCCAAGCTGAACTGATAATCACATTGATGGGCTTGGCTTCAGCAAAGCCTCTCTGACTCAGTATCATAAAATGTTTTGATTCTAAAAGTTGGAGCTACACTAATAGAAAAGTGACTAAACAGATTAAAAACAGACTAAAGTCAGTGAGATCAGCAAGAACCAATTAGTGGGGCTTTAGCACAAGCATTTTCTCCTTGGGAAATTTCTATGTATACACATGTTTGCAGTGGGTACTATGAAATACCTCTAGCAAGGACCCCCAAATTAATATCAGTATACACTCACTCTTGCCAAAATGTGTCAGTGCAGCAAAGTTTGAGGAAGTGGCACAAGAGGGTATTTCTAGGTTGGATTTGTCTGACAGTTTTTATTACATGTAATAAAATACCCAGCCATGGTGGGGGCTGTCCTGGTGTCCACGTTCAGAGCTGGCCTGGGATGGCAAGAGAGGAGATACAAAATGGGCTTGGACACAAAATCCCGACACTCCAGATCCCCTTTCCTTCCTTGTCCTGGATCCCACTGCAATGTCCCAAATGCTGCTGGAGGCAGCTGCCTGAATTCTGGCTTGGCTGATGCCTGCTTTTATTTTTCCAGAGCCGCCTCCTGCTGCTGGCCCCTAGATCCCTGTGCCCTGGTTAAACCCCTGGCACCTGCTGGCAGCCACGTCTTTGCCCATCCTCCCAATGACTCTGTTTAACTCAGAACCTTAGAACTGTGCTATAACTCAAAGCCTTCTCCCTTGTGTTCTTCCAAATCACATCCCAAATAATGCTCCACACTCAAACAGCAGAAGCAGGCCACCCTCTTCTAGAATCCATACAATCAGGGACCTTTCTGAGGTGTTTTTCTGCCCTTCCCTTTTGTCCTCCTGGTAGATCTCTGTCAGGTTCTGTATAAAAAGCACTCCCAAAGAAAAAACAAGTACATATATTTCCCCCCTCCTTTCCAGATCCCCACCCACAAATAAGTGGAATGCTTTTAGTGCACTTAGTGTTCTCAGATTATGTTAAAATATACCAAACATACACTGTTCTAGTCTTTCATGAAAACTTTAAATTGCTATTTCTGGGCTCAATTCAACCCTTGCCTCATTCTGTGATAAAAGAACTTAAAAGCACTGTTCTAGAATAGAATAGGCTTTGGGTTTTTTATAGAGTCTTTCACATTCCCAGTATCCCAAAGGGCTTTACAAAGCACTGATGTAGAGACTGGAAGTACAGTCAGTGTAGGCAAATGCAGCATCCATTATGTGCTCAGGGATGGCTCATGCACCCAGCACCCAGCCTTATGTAACAGCAGTGGGGCTGGAAGGGGAGTGCAGCATCACCTGGACACCAAAATCCCTTCAGTGGGCCACAGGGATGGCTGGGAGGCTGGAGGAGAAGGTGGAGTGAAGCAGGAGAGGCAGGGAAGGGGGGCTGGGGGGCTGCAGGTGCTGTGTTTGAAGCAGTCAGTGGCACTGATGTGAACCTGGGAGAAATTGGGATAGGGGAGCTTTCCTGGGCTGGTGGAGGCAATCAGCACCTGTGTGTGTGAACATCCTTGCTGGATAAAGGGTTAGCAGCAAAGTGTGTCCAGGATGGAGTGGTGAGGGTGGGAACAGCTTCTCTGTGGCTGTGGCTGGGAGAGCCACAAGGAGATGGATGTCCTGCATTTGCTGCATGCCTGAGGAAGGAAGGGCAGCAGGGAGGGGATGCCCAGTGCCTGTGCCTGAATTGTGTGCAGGTTATTTGTGCATCTGAGCAAGAGTGGAGAGGGAAATAGTTCCCCCTGCATGGCAGGGAAAGGATTGCTCTGCAGACACTCATTGCCACTGAGGTACGTGGAAGCAACTTCAAATAAACAAACTCAAACTAACTCACAACTAAACCAATGGCCTGAGCTAATGAACAGCAGGGTGGCCACTATGACAGCCAGTGAGGGAATTCACAGAATTCACAGAATCACTGGGTTGGAAGAGACCTTCAAGATCATTGAGTCCAACCCAGCCCCAACCCCTCCACTCAACCCTGGCACCCAGTGCCACATCCAGGCTTTGTTAAACACACCCAGGGATGGGGACTGCACCACTCTGGGACAAGTTACAGGTCTGGTGAACACCTTGGGGAAGGGGTTACTACAGGAACAATGACCATGTCCCAAAGCTGCACCCACCCACACTGGGGAGGCCTCTCTACCCAGGGCACCCAGAAGGTCACAGCTCTTCACCCAGAGGGTGACTCAGGGATACCCAGGAGGAAAATCATCCCTCCCAGGGCTGGGAGGGCTCCCAGCTCTGGGGAACCTGCATAGGATCCATCCCAGTCCCCAAGGGTGCTTCCCTCTCACAGAACCACTGGTCTGAGGAAAATCCCAGAGGATAAAAAAGGGACTTTCAGCAGGGCCTGTGGACCTGCAGGTCAGGCTGATGGCCACCCACATTCACAGCCCAGGAAAGAGAAGAAAATATAAACTGAGCTCAACTTCCTGGAGAGCACGTGGCATGGAACAGCACAGGTCTGTTTGGAACTGGCTGTGGGACTGCTTGATGTCTGCATCAGAGTGATTCAGAAAGAACACATATCATTTTACTTCCACACAGTCCTTTGTTCCTTTCAAAGTCTGGCTTTTTAGGGACTCAGCATTAAAAATAAATGAGAATTTCCCGTTAAAGATTTTTTTTTCAGTGCATCACAAAGCATTCATTTAAATGTAGAATATTTTTAAAGATGTAAACACCTAATGGAAGTTACTTACTCTGATGGAAATAGATCTGTTTTAATGTCAGAGTTTTCACTAGAAAAGGAGTTTAAATCAAACTGGGGGAAAAACAGACCACAAAGCACTTTGTAACTTCTCCTTAAACGGAAATAAAACAGAAGAATAAATTTTAAACCTTCCCTTTTCCGTCTCTTTTCTGAAGAGCTGGAGACCAAGTCATGCTATGAGGTGGTGAGGACTGAGGAGTCTTGAGTCAGAAATGATAAATGATAACACCCTGCAATTCCATGGAGGTTTGTGCATAAATCAGGAGAAACTGGTGCAGGAGGCAGAGACACCATCATGGCTTTTCATGGGGGATAAAACCTCATTTCAGATGGAAGGGTAGGGGGGCTTTGTGTTTTAGCTCACTATGACCAAGGAAGGTGGTGAAACTCTCCCATGTGGATCCAGAGATCAGCAATGCCTGCTACATAAATGCTGTGGGAAATATCACAGCACACCATGGCATCCTTGTGTTGCCCCCTCCCCAACCCCCTGACAGGACCTGTTTTCAGGCAGAACTCTGTGAGAGAAATTTGGGGTAGGGAGGTTTGTAAAACCTGTGCTTGTTCTTGCTTGTAAAACCATCCAGATGTTCAGCTGCAGCTCCTCCATGGGGCTCCACATGGCATTTTCTTCACTCCCAGGTATCCCATGAATTATAGAGAAGTGTTGGCTGCAGGCCAGAGAGAACAAGTGTCTGTGCTGCTGCTGGAGCCCTGGCTCCCAGGGAGGCCTGGGAGAGGAACAGCTCAGTCCCTGTGAGAGAGAGAGGGGACAGACAGCGAGGATGGCACAGGTCCCAGAGGCATCCTGTGAGAGGCAGAACCTTGCAGCACTCAGTTAAAGGAGATATCTCAATCCAGAACATGTTAGCAGAAAGAGTTCAGCAGACCATCCTGCTATTCCATGATTTTACAGGCATCATTGAAGAGATTCATTGGAAGAGATCTTAAAGCCCATCCCATTCCACCTCCTGCCATGGGCAGGGACTTCTTCCTCTGGCCCAGGTTGCTCCAGCCTGGCCTTGGACACTTCCAGCAGCCACAGCTGCTCTGGGCACCCTGTGCCAGGAGCTCACGCCCTCACAGTGAAGGATTGATTCCCAATCTCTAATCCAAAGACTCTCAGTTGGAAGCAAGGCTTGCCCATCCTGCCTTTCCCAGCCCAGTTTCCCTTCTTCCCATCCCAGCCTTTGCTCCAAGCATCCACTGCAGAGCAGCTGTGGTTTGCCTGAGCTTGGGGTGGGTGACAGCAAAGGCAACTTCTGAGCAGGAGAAAAAAGATTAAAGGGTAGGAAAACAGCAACATTCCTATCTAAAAAGACTGGTGGACAGCAAGTAGATAAGCCATAAAAGCAGGAAAATGTCTCCAGACTAAAGTAAATAGTAAGCTCTAAAAATCTACCTCTAAGAGATTATGTAGGTGGAACTTTACAAAAGAAATCTCTGGGTTTACCCCAGTGTGAGCCTTTGCTTTGAATCATTTGCCAGGCACTCAAAAGTTTAATATCAGCTTTTGATACAGTATTTTTCTAAAGTGATTTTGAAGATTATATAGAGGGAAAAGGTAAAAATAAACCTGAATGGGAGGGTTTTGTTACAAAACCAGTTTTATAGCCTGACAGAAAAGTCATGAATGCCTTGGTTAAGAATGAAGCCCTGGCAGGATTGGATATCGTTTCTTAACTTGCAAAGTTTTTAGTGAACTGTCTAAAA
The DNA here is from genome assembly GCF_037042795.1 of Molothrus aeneus. NCBI lineage: Eukaryota > Metazoa > Chordata > Aves > Passeriformes > Icteridae > Molothrus > Molothrus aeneus. Next base: position 4,403,112 of record NC_089664.1, on the reverse strand, counting down.
TACCAATGTGCTGCTGCCGAGATAGGCAGATGGAAAGGAGCTGATAAGCCAGAGACAAAGGAAATATCTTCAAATAACCTTTCAGAGAGACATCATTTAATGAACAAAGCAAAGAGATGGGCTTGGAGCAAAGTACTGAACCAAATACCTGTTGGTGAACAACACAAAGGGGCTGTTTCACAAAGAATTTGGAGATGTTGGAATTTGCTCAAAAATTTCCTTAAAAATTACCCATGACAGATTGGACAGGGCAGAAAAAAAGCATGGCAAAATGAAGTTCTAAACAGTGTCAGTGGCTGATGGAGATCTAATAACCTGGCTTTTCTGGATGAGTGGCTAGAAAGGATCTCATCTTTTCTCCACTTCTAGAACCAAAACCAACACTTTATAACTGACAGTTTTCAAAACATTCTTGAAAATTTATGGACATTTGTTACACAGTGGAAATGCTTTTTCTTTTTGAGTGGTTAAAATCAGTTCCCCCTCATATTTGTGCAAACAAAGCCCTGTAGAGTGTGTGTGCAGCAAGAGGAACTAATACAGGTCCAGTCCAATGATTTTAGTGCTACTGATTCATGCTGGCTAAAAATCTGGCTTTATTTCTCCACTGTCCTAAGTTTATAGATTTTTCACTCTGCACATTAGATTTTTCCTATAGTAACAATGAAAAGATGAAACTTAAGCAGAGTTGGACTGAGACATGGGTAAAGCATAAAATTTGTGGGATTTGCAAAGGACATAAAAGCCCATTTACCCCCAGGTTATGCTGTTGAAATGGGCTGCAGACTCTGGAAAGAGACATTTTTCTTGCAAATACTTTACTTTGACTGCTCCAGCTAAGAAATACACTTAAATCTGAAGTAAACTCTGGTGGAATAAGCTATACCAGAACCTGTAATATATGTCCAGAGGAGATCTCCATCCCCCAAACCAGGAGCATTTCCCTCCTGTGCCCTCCCTGCCCCTTCTGCGCTTCACCAGCTGCCCCTCAGAATAAAGTAATAAAAATTCAAATGAGTTTTCAGGAAAATATACCTGCAGAGGGGAGACACCTCCTGTCACTTTAATAACACACCAGGTTAATAATATTAAATCACTGCAGGCCAAGGAAATGTCACTGGAAATATTTAAGGCTTCCCACTCAGGAGTGATGAGACTTTAAAGCAGCTGGGAAAGAAGCAGAACTGGGTTGGAAGGACTGGTGAGGCTGATCCTGGCCTGCAGGGAAAAGCAATTTTGCAGGGCCTGTCTTCTCATTTAAGGGCTATCTAATATATTAAGAAAATAAAAGCTTATATAATGCTGGAATTGAAATACATGCTGGTGAAAAGGGGCAGGACAGCTCTGCAGGCAGCAGTCCCCGATTTATCACCAAAGCAGCACAAGATAGACAAGAAAGGGGCCAGATTTAACCTTTTGCTGTGCAGAGAGAGGTTGTTCCTCAATTAATGTCAGAAGTCAGGATTTTACTGACATGAAAATCACGGTGTCCATTTGAACTGGCCGCACTCAGGCTTGGGTTTGTACCGTGCCTTGATCCACCTGGGCATTTTGTTGAGGGAACCAGTCTTAAAACAAACCCAGCAATCCAAAATACACAAACCTCTCCTAAAGACAGATGGACAGCACGAGTTTAAGGCTGGCTGGGATTGCTAGAATGATACAAAGCTTTTTGACAGAGCTGTGGGATTTGTGTCACTTAAAAAAAAAAAAAAAACTATTTCAATTTTTTTTTTATTGATCCACAGATATAACTGGATAGTGTGAAAGTGGCCAGATCCTTAGCTCAGGAAAAAAAAAAAATCCTTCCCTGGAGCTGTTCTGGTTTATACCAGCTAAAGGTAAAATCCTCTTCCACTGAGGATAATCCACATTTGTTTGGTTCTTGAGTTTGCTGGACAAATGATTCAGAAAGAAGAGGGACTGAAGCAGGATTGTGATTTGAAGGGCCCTTGTCTCTCCTGCTGCTCACAGCTCTGCTTCTCTTCCCATCAGAAGGAAGCCTGGAGCACAAGTACAGCTTGTTCAGACTCCAGGCTGGCAGGCAGAACTTTATCCTTAAAAAGCCTCACATGATCCCAACGTGCTCAGATTCCATAAATGCAACTTTTCCCTGGTGTAGTGACAAAGCCCCATGTAGGGATTGGAAGGGTTGCCACCAAAACCTAAAAATGGTGGTGAAGAGAAAGATTGTGACAAATGGGAGATTCCAAAGCCTGAAATAAAGAGATTCCAGCCCGCGTTGATCCTTCCTTGGCTGGCATCACACAGAGTTGTGCCAGCCACCTCCCAACCTCGGTGGAAAGAAATCTCCACACCAGAAGGAAAACTGGCAAATATAACTCCAACCTTAAAAAAAAACAAAACCAAAACCAAACCAACTCTGGAGCCCAAATCACCAGGTCTGATTGCTGCACCAGGCCAGATTATTAGAAAATAACCCAAACAGAATTAGTGAACACATGGGGAGCACATCATTCTTTGGGAAGAGTCAATACAGCAGTTGTAGAGTGAAGTCATCTCTCACAAATCATTCCAGGCTCTTCCAAGTGATTAAGGAATATATCAATAGGGATGATTTAGTCAATGTAGAGCTCAGAAATTAAAAAACAAAACAAACCTCTCATGCTAACATCTCAAAGCTCTTAAAGCAGCTCTGAGCTCATGGGATGAGAGAAGTTTTCTTGTTGAAGCGCCTAAAAATCCAGGAATAAACATATTTAATATATTCATAATTGGGCAGGAAAAGAGGGTTTGTAGAAAGAAGATGAAGTTTGTGGTAGACACAAAATAACTGAGCATACTAAAATGTGAACCTGACTGTAGAGAATCACAGAATACTCCTGAGATAAGGATTCAGTGATGACAAATGAAATTCAGTGTTTGATAAGTGCTAAGTAATGTACACAGGGAAAATAAGCCAAACTCCACATTTCCAGTCAGGAATGGGATCTTGGAGTCATTGTAATTACTTCTATAAAATGCTAGTTTAGTGCTCAGAAATGCTCAAAAAGGCCAATAGCATGCAGGAACTGCTGGGATATCAGAGGAAAGAATGGGTTACACATCCCATTCTCTGGGGGTACAGCACAGGAGGGAGGGACTACAGTCCCTGAGCTCTCCACCACACTCAGGGAATATTGCATCTTGCCATGACCCCAGCAGCAAAGCAACGTTTGTTTATGCAACCTAAACACTGCAAAGAGGTTTTGTACCCACTGATCCTTTCCCTGTGTTGTTGTGTGTCACACCCTGCTGGCATGAGCCATGAGGTGCCCCCAGCACCAATGTCACTTTTTATCATAATGGGCCAGATTCTCTGCAGGCAAAATCAATGGCATTCCCTCTGGGTCAATAGTGGGGGCCAGTTTGCACCACATCAGGAGGCTGCTAAATAAAAGTGATGCTGGACATTTCTTGAAATGAGCAGTTTTCCATCTGAGGACTGAAGAGCAGGATGAGGTGGGTTTCATGTTCATCAAAACAGGGCAAATAACATTTTATTCTGTGTAATATAGACATTTCTTTCAGTGAAAGAAAAAAAAAAACCTCTGCTTGCTTTTGTTTATTTGATGTTTCCCCTCCCTACTCAGCCCCAGAAGAGAAAATAAGCTGATAAAGTCTATAATAGCACTAGCACATGTATCAACAATACTGACATGTTTTCAGTTGAATTTTCAGTTCATTCTATTTTCCGTCTCACAATGAAATTCAGTTCAATTGAAAGATTCAATAGTAATGGGAAATAAGCTCTGGATATTGCATAATCTACTTCTCAAAGACCCAGGAATTAACAAACAAACATACAGAACACACACAAACCTAAAGGACCCACATTCTGTAAAGATGTAATAAGTCAATTAAATTCATGCTCAATGTGATTCTTGGCTGATGGGAGAACACAAAGAGAGAGGTCAGATCCTGTTTTCAAAAAGAAGCCTCATGAAAAGGAAAGCAAATGGAAATGTCATTATTGAACATTATGATGAGAGATGAAAAGAGTCTCATCCAAGAAAAAAAAAAAAAGCTCCAAGGAGGTGAAATGTAAATTGTTCAGATAGGAAGCAAATGAAAGGAGATGTGATAAGGTCAGTGATGAGTAAACATGGGGGAGAGCTGCAACTCAGGTTCAGGTGATAACAGTAATAAATATGAGGGGGCCTGAGTCCAAAGCAGGTGGAAATCAGCAGAGTTTCATCCCCTTCAGTGGGGCTGCACAGATTCACACCCACAGCAGCACTCAGTGTTTAGGCAGCTCTTTCATCTGTTGGTACTGTGCACAAATTCTTGTCTTCACCCACAGAGGGAGAAAGGGAGGGGTAATAAGGGCCTTGGGGATTTTCATCCTTTCTTCTAAATGTAGATGTGCATTTTGGTCGTTACAGGATTTGCTGAAAGCCAGAGCCAAGCCATCTCCAACAAAACTGAGCTCTAGAGATAAGGCTTGCCCCAAAACTGGTGTTTCCCAGATGCCTCAAGGAGTCAGAGGACTTGTCCATAGAGCACAACTCAGGGCCACAGAGCACTGGTTAAGATCCTTCACTGAAATGGCCTAAATATGGATTTTAAAAGTCCAGCATTAGCCCAGTCATCCCTTGGGAATGCCTAAGAGGTTTCAAGGACAGGCACTGAAAGGACATTCTTTCATAAGAAAACACCCATGTTTAGAAATGTTTATGCCTAGGAAAGGATTAGATTAGATCAAAATGGGGAATTTTGAGTTCTGATTGCCTAACTCTACATTGACACACCCACCTGTGATACCTGCAGGAATTCTAGACATGGACACTGTTGAGAGGGGATCCCTAAACTGCGTTCCCTGCTCTGTTGCAGGGCTCCTGGTGGCAGCTACATGTGAAATAAAATCCCTGCAGAGACATCATTTTCCTAGACAAGTTAATCATTCCATCAGGGCACTCCTTCCCCTTGCCATGAGCTAGAGCACAGCTCCTCTGCCTGCCCTTAAACTTGGCTCCAAACTGCTTGCCACTCACTTGTGAGGAGGAAATCCCTGGCCTTGGCACAGGCAGGTTTGTTTGATATGTGGAGCTCCAAGAGATCCACTGGGATGGAAGGTTCTCAGTGGATGCTCGTCATCATCAAATGTAGGATGATAGTTAATTAGCTGGGAATGTCTCTCAGTGCCCAGGAGAGCAGCCATTCAAGCCTGACAGAGATAACTTGTCTGAGGAGCAAGTAATCCTGATAAATGGAGCTCTAGAAAAGGACAGGAGAAATTAGAGAGGCAGGAGCATTATCTCTCCATGTGAGATTAGGAATTTTGATCCCCCTTTAGCACTGTGTCAGTGAACACTGACACTCCTGCTGGGCTCAAGAGATATTTGGTGCTCTCATCCTCACTGACCCTCAACATCCACAGCTAACCCTGCTGGAACAAGGGACACCAAAAAGGGTTTCTGCCCACTATATTCCCACACACATGCAAAAAAGAAAACATTTTCAAAAAATACGTATTTCATATGTATTTTTAAGCTGTGGAAATTGCATAACCTACTTCTCAAAGACCCAGGAATTAACAAACAAACATACAGAACACACACACAAACCTAAAGGACCCACATTCTGTAAAGATGTAATAAGTTGAATTCATGCTCAATGTTAGCATGTCAGTTAGCTATAAATGGTCAATATCTGTGACAATTTGATCCTTTCTGGGGTCCCTAGCTTAGGAAGGACAAGGACACATTGGAGAGAGTCCAGAGGAGGACACAAATTTATCAGAGGGATAAACTTGCATAAATTGGGATAAAGCAGCTCTGCTGGGAGGAAAGGCTGAGGGAGTTGGGAGAGGGGCAGGCTCTGGGGTGGCCTGATTGGGGTCTTCCAGCACCTGAAGAGGACCTGAAGAAAGATGGAGAGGGGTTGTTTACAGCACCTGGAGTGACAGGGCAAAGGGGAACGGCTTCAAACTGACAAAGAACAGGTTTACATGGGATAACAGGAAAAAATTCTTTGCTGTGGGGGTGGTGAGGCCTTGGCACAGGTTGCCCCATCCATGGAAATGCCCATGGCCAGGCTGGATGGAGCTCTGAGCAATCTGGTCCAGCAGAAGATGTCCCTGGCCATGGCAGTGTTTGGAACTAGAGGAGCTGTGAGCTCCTCAACCCATTCCATGATTCCCTTAGAGGTCTCTGAGTGAGTGCAAATGCCCTGCTACAGGCACCAGCAATTAAAAATTACATCCCCTGGCTGCTCCATAGCAAACCCAGAAACAACAGCCCTTAATTTGTGCCGGGAATGCAGCATCCAGACATCCTACAGGGATTTGTTTACCACTGATGATGAAACTCCACAAAAAACTCCTTAAAACCTGACATGTGTATCTCAGTCCAGCCATGAATAAAGATGCTTTCCAAGTCTGGGCTGCAATTTTTGAAACCTGCTGAGCAGAAAGGTGGTTTGTTAGATATAATTATTAGGAATTTTATAAAACTTTGAAGGTTATTATTGCTCCAGATTAGGTTGAAATGTATAATTATGAAAAGAGAGAAGGTTTCTGGGCTTTTCAAAGGGTAGGAGCCTTTATTGATTTTATTAGTCAAAGAAGGTGATAATTTTTACCTTAATAACCAGAGAGCAATTTCTCCCTTAAACAGTGATTATAAAATACTAACGGAAATACCACCAGAAAAGTCTGAGGAAGGTCACTCTTTTTTCTTATTTTTTTGTAATCAATCTTACTCTATCAAAGGCTGCAGAAATACAGCAATAATCTAAGTGGAACTGTGGACACTTCTGAACTCGTGGGCAGATGTGGTAATGCCTTTGCTTCTAATTGAGGCTGGATCAAATGAAAGCCTTTGGTTGGATGAACTGTAATTGCTTGCTCAGGAGCTGCAAACATGGTCAGCTACCTGAGGTGCTTGTTAAATGGCTCCAGGACTTCTGCAAAGGTGTCTGTGGAAGGCAGGTGGATGTGGCAGCAGGCACAACTTTCCCACAACTTGTCCTGGGCAAGGCTAGGAGAAGATCAGAGAAAAGAATGAGAAACAATTCTTACCTTCACTTGCTGCACCTGTGGTTGTGAACATGTGGACTGTGTTATGGAGATCTGTTTACCAGAGGGTGGTTTCTTAATTGGCCACTGGTGATGGTGTTTGGATTCAAGGATCAATTGGGTCCACCTATATTGGACTGTCTGTAAGGGCGATGGGTTTCTCTAATAAGTATAGAATAATAAAATGATGGATCAGCCTTCTGGAATCACAGAGTCAATGCTAATTATTACCCTTTGGGGTAATAATTATTATTATAATTAATAATTATTACCCCTGGAGTCAATGCTAAATATTACCCCTTTGGGGATGCCTGGCAATGGCAGGTGGAGACTGGACAGGAATGGCTTCAAACCAACTGAGCAGCCAGGTGTGACTCACCTGTGGGTTTTTATGGGGTTGCACAGTGGGAAGATGTCCCAAGGTGCCTGGGACACCATCCCAAGGATGACATCATCCTGCACTGGGAGCTTGTGGTGCCCCCAAACCTCCCTGCACAGCTGGAGAGTCAGGAGCAGCTGGAAGCAAAGCCAAGAATCCCAGTTCCTCTGTGCCATGGGCTGCCAGGCCATGATGGCTCCTCCATTGCTGGCTCTGGGTTTATTTTATTGTTATCTTTGGATAGGAGCTGCCTCACTGGAGGAGAGCAGAGCTTCAGGCAGCCCAACAACCCCTTCAGCAGCCCAGCTTTGCTGTCCTGCCCAAGGAACCCTGTGGAAAACCATCCCAGGATGTCCTGTGCACCCAGCACGTCTCTGCCCTCAATTAACAGCTGCTTTATAACCCCAAAGCATGACGTCCTCCATCCTTCATGCATTTTTTATTTTCTCTAATAGAATTTCCCATTATTCATATGAATCTCTAATCCTTTTGTGAATCCTCCAAGGCTCTCGGCTTCAATAACGTCTGTGGCATTGAGTGCCACGTGTTAATTATGTGCTGTGTAGGAAAAGTATTTCTTACTATCAGTTTTAAATCATTTGCTTTAAAAAAATAATTTAATGGTTATACCAAGTATAATGGAATATAGAATTGCATAGATAGGGGATATCTTGCCTTAAAAATTAATTATGGTTTTCTGAACACTGGGAAACTGAGGCATGAAAGGACACAATGTAAAATTGGTCATTTGCTGCTAAAGATAGAGCCTAGGAGTTCTGCTTCTTATATTTTTTTTTTCTACAAATAAATATTAAATATGTTTTGCCATATAAAGAACGCTGATTTAGACATTTCAAGTTTTCTTGTTCATTTTAAGGAACAATCTCCTTGTTTTGCACTCATAAGGAAAAAAAAAAAAAGGATTCCTGTCTGATAGAGAGACTGTGTTAGAAGAAATGTCAGTGATCAGATTCCACCGAATCAAGTTTACTGTGATCCACAGGGAACCCAAGGTAAACTTCTAGAAAACAAAAGCTTTGAAGATTGAAACTACTGGGAATTCTCAGTGCTGGACAGGATTAAAGTCATTCTGCTTCTTCTATTGCAGTAATCCCTGAGAGGAGATTTGATTCTCACTCACCACAAATAACTTTATATATTTTACTTGCTAATATTACTGGGGTGGCATGATGAACAAACTTGTGCAAAATGTAACCTATTTACAAAAGTGTCAAGAAAAGTCTCAGGGATAAAATAAGCACCTCCCTCCAAAAATATACCTCATCCACACATAGAAAATAGCTGAGGACAGGGAATTACTCTCCTGCTGCTTCTCGCTCATGTGGTGTATATAATGATTTCTGGGAACATTTTTATCATGCAGGGATAAAGGAGATGGAAAATAATCATCCTTACTTATCTAAGTATGGTATTTAGATGACCCTCGTTACCCCTGCATTGACTGCCTCCACACTTTTGGAGTATTTGTTACACTCTGAAAATCCCATGATGCAAGAGAGTGTTGACAGACTCAAGTTTCAGGAAAAAAACAGAAGAGGTGACTTATTCAAGATTAGAGAGATCTGTAGCAGTGCAGAATCCTGAACCCAGGTCACCCAAGATTTAACTCAGTGCTCTGTGTACTTCTGTAGCCTCCCTTATTGACCCAGGCTTATAACCTGTCTCATCTATCTATAAAGCAGGGATTTATTAGGACAGGGAAATGTCTCAGCAAATGCCACACTCTACCCAAGAAACCTTTCCTGTTGGAAGTGATATAAGGGAAGATCATGAAAACAGGCAGTTGTAATTTTTTTTTCAGCCCCAAATGGGTTGATTTTAATCGCAGCAAGAATTTCATGGGGTGGGAGTGCCATCACATCCCAGCTTGGATGGTCAAATGTCCCAGCCAGATGAGGTGTTTGATGGAGAAGACTGTTGACAGAGGTTTCTGAAGATTCAGTGACCACTGAGCATCATCTCCTCTTAGTAAAGAAGAAAGAGTTTGAGAAGAGGTAGAAAAAAGGGCCTGAAATGGTTTTGAGTCTCCAGATTTAAAAATGCACACGTCCCATATGGATATAGGCAAAATATCACTGCAGTCAAATGTTCTGCAGGGCCTTCTCAATCCTTGCTCACACAACCTCTTTCCCTTGTTTACAGTTTAATTTAAATTAATGTTTTAATTTTTCAAACAAGCACTGACATTGTTTATGAATGCATTACCACTGAATAATCACTCTTGAATATCAATTAACTTCAGCAATTTTAAACTACAAAGCCCTTGCAGTCAAAAGCCTGTGCTCACAGGAGCAGATTTGTTTAAAACCACCAAATTCCATCAAGTTTTCAGCTGTCAGCAGCAATCAGGATTCAATACAGCAAGGAGCTGTATTCCAGAGGAGGATTCTGATGGGATACAGAGTCTGCAGAGCAGTAGGTCAGTACAGAAGCAGCCTTACACCCCCAGACACAATCCCAAAGGCAATTAGATGCCATTGAGGATGTGGTGAGGTGGGACAGGCTGTGGGGGCAGTTACAAGGTGGGGAATGAGAAATTGGAATTAGAAATTGGATTTAATTCTAATTTCCAATTAGAAATTGGAAGTAGAATTATGGGAAAATGGCAAGAAACAGGGTCTGACTCTGCACAATGCAGGATCTGCCTTAGAGAATCCAAAATAAGTGTATCATCTTCCCATTCCTTGTGCCTGTGCAAGGAGAAATGTTCAGGAGTGACAGCTCAAAAAAACGAGTCCCAGGCTGGGGGTGCAGCAGTACAGCTGAATTTTAACTTATCCTGAAAACAGGGAGCTGTGAAATTCAACAAAGCTCCTGGCTGAGGGATCTTGGTAGGCCTGACCCAGCCTCGGGGAAGAAGCATGGCCTCTGATTAAACTCTCTGGTGGTTTGGGATTTTCAGGGTTGTTTGCTTTGGGTTTTTTATTTATTTTTTTTTCCCCTACCTAGACGGAAGGAAGACTCAGTTTCCACAGAATTCCTACTGGATGGACTGTGCTCCACATGGAGCTGAGCAGGGACACAGCTGGGGTGGCTCTGGGGACACTTGTGCCACACAGCTCCTGTCCTCAAGGCTCCTTCTTGCTCTCAGCTTCACCTGCAGCTCTGGCAGCAGGAACTGCAGTGATCAGCCCTTGGAGAGGGTTTTTCCTCTGGCCTGAGGGGGCCTTTCCTTCCTTTGTACCTGTCAACATGCAAACACAAGAGAGCAATTCCAGCTGCCAGTGACTCCCCAGAGCACCAAAGCTCAGCCACAGAAGAGCCTAAGCCAAGGAGATCGCAAGTTGTGTTCTGTGGCCACCATTTCCACAACCCCAGATTAGTTCAGCTCCTCACATCCTGCTCCTGAGGAAGACAGGAGCTGTGTGTGGGTGCCTCAGCCTGCCTCACAGGGGCCCAGCTAACAAATGGAGGCTGCAATATTTCAATCAATAGGGAAAAGGAAAAAGAAGAAATGAAGCAGTCAGGGAAGACAGAGACATTATTGATGCTTCTATTACTGCCTGAAATTGGTCACTGTGGAGAAAAACAAGTAGCCACAAAGTGGACTTGGCCTGACCTTTTGCTCCTCAGCAGGCAGCAGATTGGTCATTCTGGTCACTGCCAGTGAAAAATGAGGCTGAAATCTTCTTTTAGTGGATGAGGGAGCAGTGCTCAGTCCCCACAGCAGGAGGGAATGCACAGGTCAAGGAGGAAGCTGTAACCCTCACTGTGGGCTCCACAGAGACTCCCACATGCCACATTAGGACAGGGAATGCAGGATTGATTTGCTGCTTAACATGAGTGCTGTGTGTTCAAATGTGAGCAGACAGACTGCTCTGACAGGGAGAGGAGTTTCAGAGTGATGGCAAAGCAGGGCAGGGAAAGCTGAGAGACCAGCAGTGCAATGAGGCAGGGAAATGGTGAAGAAGGGGATGGAAGAAAGCACAGAGAGGAATTTTGGCTACACAGTACTGAGATGTGACAAAGTAAACTGAGGAACCTGTACAAATTCAAAAGGAAGTATCGCTGGTGGGGGTAAATGTACAAATCACAAACAGGACAGGGCTGCTGGGAACGTGCCTTGAGCTGGTTTATTTTCCAGCATCAGCCTCACTCCATGGTTATGACAATGGGAAGATGCCACCAGCTCACATCTCAGGCAGCCGACACAGAACTTCATGTTACAACTCACTTTAGAAGTGTTTTGACCAATCACACCAAGCAAAAGCACATTGACAGTAGTTCCATCCAATCACCACAAGCACAGGTACCTTTGGTTAAACAATGCTTGCTTATTTCAAATACAATACCTGCTTGTGAGCCTTCAAACACAACACACAGAGCTCCATTATTAAGCTTCAAACTTCCTAATATCTTGCTAGATAAACTTTTCTGTAGCTTAGGGAGTTATTCTAGACAAGTGTTAACAAACAGACCATTGTTCTATTTGCCCTTGCTTTTCTACTTTTTAAATAATTTTTCTGCTGACCAATCTCATGGCTGCTGCTCAGCTCTAATCACAGTTCTGCTGTGTCTGAGGCTGCCTTTTGCAGCTTTCCCAAAACCCTCTGATTTTGTGGATTCCCTCAGGAAGGACAAACTTAGGACTGACCCACAGGGCAGAGTCTGGAGTGCCAATTCTGTACAAACTCTTCTACCAACTTCCACATGGCCTTGGATAAAGACTTTCTCAGTTCCACAGAAGCTATAAAAATGCTTTCCTTGCCCCCCTCAAGGGCACTACAATCCAGAGGGGGGACTTGATACCTTCTGGACACAGGTCAGAAAGTGGAAAGAGAAGATTTTCCAGCAGCAGAGCAAAACTTGTTTGTGTAAGGCCAGATGGAATTGGGCAGGCAGCTGCAGGAGCCCCCATCTTGGTGTGGAGGAGAGCAGAGGAGAGATGGGGGAAATAAAAATAAACTAACAGAGAGTAGGAGAAGCTTTGCCAAGTGGGGAGCTGTTGGCCTGGAGAAAGGGACACCCTCTTCTGCCACACCAGAGTGGCTCAAGGACGATGTGTGTATCCCCAAGGAATGTGCTGACATATGACAAACTGGCAGAAAATAAATAAATAAATAAATAACAATACTTTGCCCTAAAAGAGAGTAAAATCTCATGAAGTAGCATGTGCAATTTCTTGGTAGAGCAATAGAAATTCCACATGGAGAAATTAATTTTATTTTTTTTCTCCCAGTGTGTTTTGTTTTTATCATACCTGCACATTCTACAGCCTCAAAGAACACAAAGACCCATCGTTTATGCCAACCTGGATGGCTTAACTCCCACAATAAACTTCAAGAAACAGCTCTTACCTTGCCATTACCACTGTGAACTGACTTGGGTGGTGAACTCTGATGTAGAACAGACGTCAGAGAAGTGCTCTAAAAGAACAAGTCACAAAGACTCATAACAAACCTGTTTGGATGCACTTTGGGGAATGTAAATCACTTCAATTATTCAAGTGTCACGCTGCTGGGACTCAGGCAGGTTGAGAGTGGTGCACTGAAAGCCAAGGCAGCCCAAAGTGAGCAGGGCAAGGAAGGAGACAAACACATTTTCAGTTCAAGCTGCTCCACATGTGCTGAAGCTTGTAAGCATCAACTGCAGCTGTTTATTTACTTAATGAAGGACAGGGCTGAAAGGGTTTGGGCTGCAAGGTGAAGGAAGAGGAGGAAATAAGGATTGGGCAGTAACAGGAGTGAGAGAAGGCAGCAAAGAGTGGGGTAGAAAGAAGGTTTGTATGACAAGGGGTGATGTAGCTACCTCCTCTATTTAAAATCTGCTGTGATATGTGTAGGAAGGTACTCTGAAGAAAGGAGAATATCGTCTACATTTTCCTGGAAATGCAGCAGACTGAAGGAAAACTGTGAAATATTTAAATCAATTTATTGGCTTGTGCACCAGACAGGGATGGGGTTGGACTCAGGTCCACTCCCCTGCCCAGCCTATGGCAGGGTGGGCTCCTCACCTGCCCATGCCTGCTGGCTATAATCCAGCTCTTCTGATATTTAAATGCATTCTTCTAATTAATACCTGAATTGATTAAAGGCCTGTTTATTATACCCATTTGTTCTTCCAGCATTGTGCTTTTGATTTAATGGCTCTTTTCCTTCCCTGCTGCTGCACCCTGATCTACTTATATACAACAATCCCTCCTCTCTTTCACCCTTCATTTTTGCTAAGCTCCTTAGTCAGCTCTTAGAAGAAAAGATCTTCCTTCCCAGACCATAATTTAGTATTCTATTGTTTGAAAAACACCCGTCAAATGTTCATTATTTCCTCCTCCTCTTTCCTTGGCAAAAATTCAGAATTCTGAGCAAAGCCTACTGTAGCACTTTTATTTTTTTTCTGTCTCCTGCTACCAGCAGCAGCACAAAGAGGACTCAAGTTACTGTAGGAGCAGCACAGGTAAACTGTGCAAGCAATTCAGTCATGGAGGAGTTTAATTCCTCCCACCCACCTGAAACCTTTTAAATTTGCTTTTCAAACCCATTTTTAAGCAGCAAATCCTGCCTGTGACCAAAAAAACACAGGGAGTATTTGCAAGAAATAGTGTTTGTTCATCAAAGTCAATGGGAATTTTTCGGGTTTGTACAGCTCAGGTTCTGTTCCTTTACAGCTGGTGCAGTTCAGGGAATATCCAGGCACAGATAAATGCTGGACTTTGTTGATATGATATCTTGTGTCTCTCTGTACTTAAGGGCTTTAGAAATTGATTAACTGAAACCCTTATCAGGAAGGTAACTATTATAATACTCATTTTACTGACGAGGAAAATAGAGCACAAAAAAGCTTAGCAGCAGCACAAGGTTACACAGTGAATTAGTGGCAGGAATACTGATTCCATCTCCCTGGCCTGACCATTAGACACACTCCCTTAATCTGAATCTTCCCCCAAGCCCTCTGCCTAATTTTATGTGCTTTTTTAAAAAAAATAATAATAATTTTGCCCTGCCTTTCTACATTTTCTAGCCTGGCTGGGAGCTACGGGAGAAACCTTGCCTATAACAAAAAGTTGGGCTCAGCAATATTTTAAGTATGACAAGGAAAAAAAACCAAAAACCTCCCAGAACGAGCACATTCTCCTAAGATCTTCAGCCTGAATTTGCAGCTTCAGAGAATTGAGCTAAGCCAGGGAATAGCTGGGTGCTTTATATGAAGCAAACTTCTTAAGGCTTTGCATTCATGCATTATTAGTAGCTTCATTCTATATCTAAGTTACTTATATGGCTCCTAATTACCACAGGATCTTAATGCCTTGCCCTAATGTGTTTATCCTTGATGCAGCCCAGTGTTGCAAGAGTGTTGAGCCTCCTGCTCCACAGGCAAATTTTGTGGTGCAGAAGGCTCCAATGAATTCAGTCTTTGGGGGGATTTTTAGGCTGAGTCTTCCTCTACCTCCCCTGCCAAAACCAGACTTCATGTTACACTTGGGATTGCCTCAGCCTTGTGGGACAGGCTCTGGGCACCAGCCTGGTGTGGAGAGGTCCTTGCAACCTGTATTTAAATACAAAATTAGACATTTCAAGGTGTTTCTTTTTTTTTATTTTTGTTTGTTTGGTTTTCTTGTTGTTGTTTTTTTATTTTTTTTTTTTTTACTCAAGGAGTGTGTGGCAGAGGGAATTCTATTGGGAACCATTAAGGCTGGGAAAGACCTCCAAGATCATGCAGTCCAGCCTGTGACTGATGCTCACCTTGTCACCTAGCCCAGAGCACTGAGTGCCACCCCCAGGGAGGGGATCCTGCCTGGACATCCCCTTCCAGTATTTCACAGCCCCTTCTGTGAGGAAATTTCACCACGGTGAAATTGCTGCGAGCACTTTCCTGGTTTATCAACAGCGACAAATCCTGACTGAAATTAGAGTGAGATATGAAAGAAAACACCAGCAATGGTGTTCAGTCCTTTTCAGGGCTGAAATGCAGGAAAACTTAGAACAAAAGTTGTAAGACAACAGCCAGTGATTTTTCATGAGCCTGAGAGAAGTTTCTTCTTGCTCCCATCTCCTAGCTCCAGTTTAATCATTAAAATGGATTTATGAGCAGTAGGTGCTCTGGATTGATCATCTGTACAAGGAGCCCATTTCATTGTAAGTTTAGAGATTGCAGCCCTGTGCCAAGAAGTGTTCTGCAGGGCTTTTGGGCACCTGAAATGTTGTTAAAATCTTAATCTAGTCCTTTTGCCCAGGAGCAAATTCTACCTGTAATTATTAGGACCAGGAATGCTCACCTAGTCCAGGAATCTGACTACTTGAACATTTGTCTCCATAAGCTTTACACTTTAATAAATAATTTACCCCCAAAATGCACTTAAATTAGATCTATAATTCCAACATGAGGCTCTGGTGGTGTGAGGAGACCTCCTGACTTTGCTCCGATCATTTATAATGCCACCATAAGTCATAAGTGGAATTGCAGCATTCTTATTTATAGCAGCGCTTATATTGTTCCTTATATCGTTTATTATCCTCATTTGGAATGGCCCCAGCTCGTCAGGAGGAAGAGATGCTGCACAGCCACCAGCTTAGGCTATTTCTTAGCACAGAAATGGGCCCTTCCTGAGGAAGCAGAGATGATATCAGGGAAAGGATGGATATAAATTGCCTGGACATCCTGTCCTCATTTCTGCCGGTCCTTCCATTCAGTCTGGGGAGGATTAAGGGGATGGCACAGAGCCTGAAGCTTCTGGTGATCATTTTGCTTCTACTTTCCATCTTGAGGAGGGCATGCTGAACTCCTGACACTGCTCTGACCTGTGAGGGACTTGCACAGGGAAGGGGACAAGAAATGATCACACAAAGACACACCCTCCTACCCTATTCAGGTAAGAGCCTGAATCCAAATCAAATCAAATCACGTCCTCTGCAAGTACAAATCACGTCCTCTTTCCTGCTAGAAGCAGGTTAAAATTAATAAATCAGGGATTTCAAAAAATATATATATAATAAAAAAGTCAAATTTAAGATCACCCAGGTATCCCCAATGGTTTTTCTTTCCAGATGCATTATGATAATTTTCAATGACATCATCTCACACTATTTTTACCAGAGATTTTTTTCCTTTTAATGGGTAGGAGACGAGCATGATCTCCAAGGTGGAGGTGGGGGGGAACAGAACCGTGCTTCACTTTATCTCAAACTGTTCATGCAGAATCCAACTTGCAGCAGCTGTTCAGCACGACACACCAGAGTCCAGATAATTAAAAGCACTTAAAAGCTGAGTTTTTCAATGGGAAAAGTTGCAAGCACAGCCCCTAAGAAGCCATTGCACCGCCACTGTCCTGCCTTGCCAAGGGCAGTCCTAAACACAGGGGTAGAATTGGATGATCTTTAACTGTCCCTTCCAACCCAAACCTTTCTATGATTCTATATGTAGCATAAATTCTCTTAAAAGCTTAGGAAAATTCTGCCTTTCTGATTATTTCCCTGTTGTAAGCTTGCCTGGATTTGTTCCTGTGGCCCACTGGTTTCCCTGCATCTCTGTCTTGGTGCTGGCAGGTTTCTCATTCCCAAATTAGGGTTTGGCCTGGACAATTTATTCCCACAAAATACGGGTTTGGCAGTGATGAGGGCACAAAGCTGCCTCTGCAGACATCCTGGCCACACTCCTGGCTCCCAGGATGTGGATTTTGGAGGCTGCTGTGCTGCAGCCCCCAGGGACAACAACCCCACTGCCCTGGGGTTCCAAAGGGATCTGTCCCTACCCCTGGTGCTCTCTGACTCTGTGTGACAGGCACCCACCCACTGCTCTCCCATCTTTTGCAACCAAATACAAACCAGAAAGGAGCAGAGAGCAAAGCTGGAAAAGAATCAGAGCAGCTGAAAGTGGGAATAAAGAAAATGAGGAGGAAGATTTCAAATGCCTGTATTTACATTCCTGCCCAGCCTAGCAAGGCAATGGTAATGCAGCACAGAGCTAGTGAATATGTCATGAACATTAGTCTGGATTTTGGGACACAGCAGAATCCCACCAGGAGAGAGGGTTTAAATCTTGCAGCAGGAACACAGAAAATAAGTCCTTTTATAACACTCTCTCCTCAGAAACTGTATCTACATGTTGGAATCAGAAGGCCTTTTCAGGTTAATTTAATTATACTTTTTCTCTGGAGTTTGAGAACATCAGAGTTGAACTCAGCAGAGCAACAACCCACCCTCTGAAAGCAGCAGCACTCAGGCAGAGTTTGGGGATCTCATTCTCCTTGCAGAAAAGAAAGAGACCCAGAGAGCAGGGGGAAATGGCTGTGCTGCCGTGTGGAATCACTCATTTTACACTGATCCCCATCAGCCAGATGAAGCTTTGCTTAAATAAACACAGAGATTGGAGCTTTCAGAGGCAGCTCCCATTTGTCTTCCCATGTGGGCAGACCCCACTGCAGGACACAGGGAATGTAGGAGGGGCTTGGGGCAGGAGAATCATCCCCTTTGTTTCTCACGTTCTCTTGTCATTGGCTCTTCTGGCTTTTTTTCTGTGTATTTTTGGAGAAGTCAGACAAGGAAGTGAGGTAATGAACAAACCCTCACAGAGGGGCTCTGCATTTGGCTGTGGGGACAAAGTGTCTGAAGGGCTGAAAAAAATCAGTCCAGAGAGAGCCACAAATGATAAAGTTTTAGGGAGAAGGCTTTTTTTTCATATCTTGCTGAATATTGCAAATTTGGTGAACTGAGCAAGTGACCATCTGGGATTTTCATGTGAAGACATACGTCAGTGAAAAGCTATTCAAATCAGCCCCAGAGCTGTCTGTGTCACACTTCTGATGTCTTTTCTTCTATCACTAAAAAGCAGTTATACTAAGAACAAAATACCTTGAAAATGTTTAAAAAAAGAAAAGATAATTTAAATGGTAAAAATAACAATCCCTTTCAGCCTCCTGTATATCAAAGGGTTTGTTTTGGCCACTTAGCTTGGCTTTCTGTCACTGTCATTAGCTGTGTCTGGGTTGGAGCAGGGCAGACAGAGAGGGATGTGTGAGTTCCACTCAGAGCCATTAAAGCCTGTGAAATTGGACAAGTGGCTATGCAGACAGCCCTCAGAAGCATTTTGAGCACTTTTGGTTCTTGGTTGAGGCCTGAAAATGGGGATGGAAGCAAGAAAATATCTTTCTATATATATTGGATCTTTGGGAAAAAAGGGAAAATAAAAAGCATTGAATGGGGGACCTGGAAACATGAAACTTCTAGACTCTGCTAAGTCTTTATCCCTTCAGAGGCATTTTTGCAGGTATGGCTCACACCACACCCCACAACACTTAACCAAACTCCTGATGAAATTTCACATTATGCTGGCATCAGGTATATGAACTTTCTTTAGGCAGAATTGCAAAACCAAGGTTTCCACCCATCCACCCATGGATCCATCTGTTGTTCTTCTATTATTTCTCTAGAGTCCCATACTGATATTCCCAGACTTCTAAAGTCCATACCTCTTTGGTTCATTCTCATGGCTACAGATCTTCACAGACTCCTTCTTCTGCATGCTGCTCTCTCTCAGCTCAGGGCTCCTCCAAGGCTCTCCCTGACTGGCTAACCCACCCCCTTTTATCCCAGTTATCTTCATTGTTCACAGCTGCAGCCCATCAAGGGCAACCAGGACCTCTGGGGCAAAGCCTCTGTACAGATATTCAAATACATTTCCTCTACTATATCCATGGATCCATGGAGCCATGGAGCCATCCATCCCTCATCCATCCATCCATCCATCATCCATCCCTCATCCATCCATCCATCCATCCATCCATCCATCCATCCATCCATCCATCCATCCATCCATCCATCCATCCATCCTTCCATCCATCCATCCATCCTTCCATCCATCCATCCATCCATCCATCCATCCATCCATCCATCCATCCATCCATCCATCCATCCATCCATCCATCCCTCATCCATCCATCCATCATCCATCCATCCATCCATCCATCATCCATCCATCCATCCATCCATCCATCCATCCATCCATCCATCAATCCATCCTTCCATCCATCCATCCATCCATCCATCCATCCATCCATCCATCCATCCATCCATCCATCCATCCATCCATCCATCCATCCATCCATCCATCATCCATCCATCCATCCATCCATCCATCCATCCATCCATCCATCCATCCATCCATCCATCCATCCATCCCTGTCCATCCATCCATCCCTGTCCATCCATCCCTCCATCCATCCATCCTCCAAGCTGAGAAAGCTGATTCCACTTTATCAATGATCCCTGTTTGGAAAGACAAGCAAGGAAAAGCAGTTACTGCTTTGCTCCATTGCTGTCCCTGACCCTTCCATGGATTTCAGCCTTTCCCTCCTCTCATCCAGTGCTCCTCTCCTGGTTTCAGCCCAGCCTGGGAAGGGGCTGCTTGTGCCATCTGTATCCTCACTGTATTAAAGGACTGGACTAAATTCATCAGCACTTTATGCTTTTTTACCCCATAGCCCTGCTCCCTTCAGTGTTTTTTGGATTATGCTGTAGGTGTTTAGACTGTGCCCTTGCTTTGCAGGTGAACTTTGCTGTCAGGTACATAGAAATGATTGAAAAGTTCTGTTTTTTCTCCAGAATTGCAGGCTCCTTTTTTTTTGTCTATTCATCTGCCAGTAGGTGCATTTTCTCTCTTGCTAACATGGAATATCCAGACAGGATGACATTTTTTTCTCTGAAACATTACCCAGCCAAATCCTGCAATAAATAGCTGTATCTTCAGAAGATTTTGAGATACTGATTGTAGAACTCTTGAAAAATCTCTCTGTAAGGAGCAAAGGGTTTGAAATCACGACTGTGATTAAGCAACTGACATCCTGTTCTCTGGTTTGGGGCACAAAAGTGCATGGGAAAAGTGCCATACCTTGTTATAAGAGCTGTTAAGTGATCAGATCTCACAGTCATTTTTAAATGACCTAAATTTATATTTAAAATCATTAAATTTCCCTTATGAGATCTGACAGTACAGGGCTGTGTGAAGCACAGGGAGGGCTACGATGGGCATGGACTCAAATGCAGCTGCAGGATGTGCCCACCAAGCCAGCCGGAGGAATTTGGGGCAGAAGGTTACAGCCCAGAGCATTTGATTTTTGGTGGGATCATGATCAAGGAGCTTGGAGGGTTTCCCTATGAGTGTGGAGCCATCTCAGAAGTTCTGACCAGCAACAGAAGCCTGACAGCAAACTTCTCTGCCTCACTTTCTTGTTCTCTAAACCTTGAAAATAGCATTCACCACGTCCTATCTCCCCAAGTTTTTGTGGTTTTCTATTACAAATCTCCCTAGATTAAAGTGGGATCTGATTTCACTCAAACTCTTGCTTGTTCTGGAGTGAGATTTCAGGTGACAAGAGGGTACATTTTCCTTAGAACGTCTGTTACCCTCCAGTCAGCAGGAATGAAATTGTCTGATGATGCCCTCCCCTTGGGAACCTCTCTGAAAATGAGATGTATCTCTCATGAGGACCTCTCAGCAACCAATTGAAATATCTTTGTGACTGCAGTAGCTCCGTAATGAATGAATTAATTGATTTCACCCTCAGCTGCTTCTTCATCGACCCCGCTGGCCCCACAGTGGGGAAGGAGCTTTGTTCCAGTTCCAGTTTCCCTCAAAGCCCTGTTCTATTTAAAGGCAGATGAAAAGGCTTCAGGGGCTCAGAATGGGAATCCCAAAACCTCCATTCTGGATGGCAGCCAGATGGGTCATCAAGCTGCACACTAAGTTTGGAGAGAGGGATGGGAACTCCACCCTTCAGCCACTCAGGGGCTCTGTTACAGGTGGAGAGTGGGTCTGAGGAGCTGGATGTCCTAACAGTGCCTCTACCTCAGTCTGAGATTGTTTAAGGAGCTTGTAGGGACATCTCTGGGTCTCCAGGCAGCCCCAGTTCTTCCCTCCTTTCTTAATCCAAATTATCTCCAGGGAAACCTGTCAAGGACTCATGGATCTGTCAGACTCCTTCCCATCTATAAAATCTTGGTGTATCCAGCTCTTCCAATGTCCACAAACAGCAGAATGTTCATAGGCACCCCACAGATGGGGCAGAACCGAGCATCTAACCTGGGAAAAGGCAGACTGGGAACAGCAATTAGAGAAATTCAGGTGAAATGAGCCACCAGAGACTGAAAAGGGTCCCAAGGTTCCCATTCCCATGCCCAGACAAACAGCTCCCCCCTAACCCAAGTCAGTGCCTGGGGGCTCTCATCCCCTCATTGGCACAGGCTGCTGGGGCAACAGGGTTAGACAGGACAGACAGACAGAGCTGTGGGACTGGGGTCACTGTGGAGCTGCTAAAATCCAGAGGTTATTCCCACACCCTGGAACATAAGTTATTGTAAAAGCAAGTGACCCCCACTGGGAAGAATGATGCATCTGGCTCCATGATATCAGAAGGCTGATTAATTACTTTATTATACTAGATTATTTTATATTGCACTACATCTAAACTGAAAACTGCACAAGCACTCAACAAAATCTTGTGACTCTTTGCTTCCTGACAGTCTGGACATGTGCTTGACCATCACTCTGGGTAAACAATCTCCATATTTCATTCTGCTTTGGGACAACACAGGAGCAGCCAACGAGATGAGAATTGTTTTGATCATTCTTTTCTCTGCTTCTCTCAGGTTCAGAGGATGTGAATCCCACAATAAATCACACCCTGCTGAAGGTGTGTCCAGGGCATCAGATGCAGCAGCTTCTCCTTGGCATGCTCCAGTCAGCAGAGAGCAGCTGCACAAGTTCTGTCCTCAGGAATTTGAACTGTGGCTCCCAAGTGGCTCTTCTGTGTCTTTGACAAGTTGTGTGGCCTCTGCTGTGCCTCAGTTTTCCTGCTGTGTTCTCCACTTCTGCTCTCTTGGTCCACTGCAAAGTAGATGATCTCAAACGTTGCCCTTCTGGAAAGCATTGCTCCTATTATGTCTGTTTTAAATTTTAAAGTGGAATAATTTAACTAGTTTTTCAAAGGAACGTCTGAATGTTCAAAATGCTGTTGTTCCACTTTTAAAAAAATGAAAGATTTTAAAGTTTTAAAATGAAATATTATAAAAAAAACCTGAGTTTCTTGATTTTGTCAAGTGGACATGGACATTTTGCAGTTTTATCTTTGGTAGAAGTGAAAATATTTTTTCTCAGTTCTGGACACAGAAGAGGAAACAAGTCCAAGCTCCTTTGCTGAGGGAGGAATGGATGAATCTTAGGGAGAACATTGTCAAGAAGCTTCAGATATCTTTAGACAGCTGCTTCCTGTGTCTCAGGCCTCTCTTCACTCCTGGTTTTCCCTTGTCCCATTCCTTTCCTGAGCCTCCTGGCCATTGCAAGGTTGGTCACTGGAGCTGCTGTAGGGCACAGGCTTTGTCCCAGTGTCACACAGGAGCTGTGCAAGCAGTGAATAGGATGTCCTGCTGAGGAGGGAGGGGAATGCCAGAACTGCCAGCATTCTGAACTCTGGCTCCTGATCCATTTCCAGCTGTGCCATGCCCAGAGGGGCTCAGATTCAGCATCCAGAGCTGAGCAGCCAGGCCCAGCTCAGCCCCCAGAGCTGCCTGGAGCAGACATCAGCTCAAAATAGCAAAGATCTGCTCCCCAGCCTCACTGGAGAACTTCCCAGTCTCTTCTCACTCCTTCTCCTCACTTCTTTTTCTGCTGTGTTTCACTTTGGAGGAAGAGAATTGTTTTGACTGTATCTTCCTTATAGACATTGAATACCTTTCAAAGCAAGGTCACAGTCCCTGGAGCTCTGACAGCACATGAAGAGAACAGCTCAGGCTGGGTTTGCTGCCCTGGGTGCAGGCAGGGAGCTGCTTCTCCCTGTCACAGGGAGTCTCTCACAGCTCAGCATCCTCAGTGTCCTCAGCAGGAACAAAACTTTCCCTTCCATGTGCACACTTCCTGTGGGGCTGGAGGGGTCAGGTCTCCAGGTGATCCATGAGCTGGATGCGTGGTTCTCTGGGTTTCAGATGCACCCACAGGTTCTTGTTTCCAAGGAGAAATAAGGCATCCACAGCATGGAGAGACACAGCATGTTAACAGGAACAGCCAAGGGTCTGTGCAGGCCCAACCTGGGCAAACCCCTCTGTTGCCACATTTCTCTTCACAGAGAAAAGCAAGGCACAATTCTTCCCAAGGATTTCTGAGATTCACATCCTCTGAACCTCAGAGAAAGGGAAAACACAATTCTTATCACTTGCTGTGCCTGTGTTGTGCCAAAGTAGAATGCAATATGGAGACAGTCGTGAGTTTTTCATTAGTATGTTTTAACCTTCTGTCTGTATCTTCTCTCTATTCTTTAGTATAGTTTAATATAGTTTAGTATATCATTCTTTTATATAATATAGTAACATAAAACAATAAATTAGCCTTCTAAAAACATGAAGTCAAGTCCATCATTTCCTCCCTTTGATGGGAGTCTCAGAAAATATCACAGCAGCTTTCTGCTGGGTGAGCTGGAAGGGCTGGGAGCAATGCCTGCCTGGCTTACACCCCACTGCAGCTCCGTGATTTGTACACAATGACAAAGTTGGACTGGCTGTGGATTTGCAGATCTAGGTAGCTCAGCCTCTTCTGCATCACTCACTTCTGGGAATGGTCAAACAAGATGAGTTTTGGTTGAGCAGCTCATGTTTTCCAAAAGTTTTTCACGATGGAAAATGTGATTCATGGGTTGTGGATTTTCTGGCGAGATAAAAAGTTTGCAAACAGATCTGTTCGGCTCAAAATCTTTTCCTGGATTGCAATTGTTCTAAAATAAAATCAGTTCTAAATCAATTTCTAAAATAAAATGTTCAACTCAAACTTCAAGGCACTTTTTTCAGCAGAACTCCCTCTGCCCCCTCCCCTCAAAGGCTCTCAATGACATATCTGGGAATTTTTTTTTTTTCTTTTAACTAAAAAAAGCCACAACCAATTTCTATGTTGGTTTTCCATGGAAGATGGGAAACCAACGAGTTTGTCTCACTGGCTCTAAATAAGATTCCCCCCAATTTCCACAACTGACCAAGGTGTGTAGGTATCATCCCCTTCCCACATCCCCATGCTGGATCCCACCTTGAGGACCCACAGATCCTTTGCTCAGCACTGAAAAGATGCAGCTGACTCCTTCCTCCTTTCCCTTTCATTGTCTCTGCCTTTTGGGGTGTAGCCAGCACCAGAAGGAGAATGAAATAGAGGGAAAAAAGCTGTTTTGTTCCTTGCCAGCTCTGTTGGAACCAGGAAGCACTGGAAGTCTCCCAACTAAGTCCAGCTTTGGAAGACCTCCAGCCCACTTTGTCAGGGCCTGAGGCTCCAGAGGTTCTGCAGAGTGGCTGAACTTCTGGGAAATGCCACATACAACCCACAGACTTCAGCTGTGTGAGCAAAGCAGGGTTGATGGGAACTGGAACAGTGTACACCTGACTGGAAAAAAAATTAGTCTGGAAGGTCTGAATTTATGTATTCTTTTAGGGTCATGCTCAAGTTCATTTATGAGAATGCTGATAAACAGGATTATAAATGATTTTAGGGAAGTTGTGGTTGTCTCTGTTCTGAATTTGCTGGTGAAGAGGAGGAGGGGCAGACAGCAGGAGCACTGACAGGCTGAGCTCCACACCAGCCCAGCGTGGGACATTTATGCACCCTCAGTCTGGATACCCACAAACCTTCAGACACACATCTCCAATTAGCTCACGACGTGAAGCCAGGGAGGCTGTTCTGGACCCCAGGCTCCAGGTGTACTTCTGCCATTCCAAAATGGAAATCCATTAGCAAAATAGCAAAATCCTTTGTGTCCCAAAGCTCTCAGGAGTCATGGATGCTGTGCTGGTGCCAGGTTCAGGCACAGAGCACACACAGACCCCTGGGAGGGACTGCAGGGAGTTTTTACTCCTCCAGCAGCCAGTTTTTATTCCCTGGCACTATTGCTGCATTGGGGAATTAACAGAAGTTTGGGGTTTTGGCATTTTTAACTGCTGACAGCTCCCACTGATTTTCTAATCATGGTTTGAATCCTTGCCCAGCCCAGCCAGGAAGGCTCTGGAGCTGCCTCCAGTGAGCAGTGAAACAGGACTTGAGCACATGGGTGTCGCAGACATCTTTTATGGAAAATCCTTTCCTTAGGATTTTTCATAAAAGGCCTCAGGAATAAAATGTAACCAATGGTTATCTGCTGCTGTGGAATGCAACAGGTGCATCTGGGATTGGTCTCATGTGGTTGTTTCTAATTAATGGCCAATCACAGCCCAGCTGGCTCGGACAGAGAGCCAAGCCACAAACCTTTGTTATCATTCTTTCCTATTCTATTCTTAGCCAGCCTTCTGATGAAATCCTTTCTTCTATTCTTTTAGTATAGTTTTAATGTAATATATATCATAAAATAATAAATCAGCCTTCTGAAACATGGAGTCAGATCCTCGTCTCTTCCCTCATCCTCAGACCCCTGTGAACACGGTCACACATGGGGGCCTGGAGGGGACAGGAATGGACAGCAGGGGCACCTGATGGCAATTTCCATCCTCTTGTGCCTGGATTTCCTGCCCCCAGGCATTCAGGTCACACTCCCACCTCCAGCCCCTGCAGCTGAACTGTCCTTCAATGCCAGGATAACTTGTGGCAGCACTGACTGCACCTGGAATTGCCTCCCCATGGCACAGACAGGCCACGTGTGCAGCATTTGCTGTGTTGGAGCACCAGGGTAAGGCTGTGCCAAGGCTGCCTCAGCAGAAATGTGTGGGTCCAGGTTCCTGCCCTCCATTCCCATGGGAAACCTGCTCCCAGACCCTTCCTGTGGCCATGGTAACAAACAAAATCACCAGGCACTCTCCACCCTATTGATTCATTGGGAGATTTATGGCAGAGACCTGATCTCAGTGAAGGAGCTAAATCCAATTCACTAAGGAATTACAAGCCTGTCCGATCAATAATCTATTTATCTCCTTCACTTTGCCATCTTTAAACACTCCAACCCTGTCAAAAGAAATTGAAAGCTTTTTAAAAATAAAATTATTGGACTCTGGAATGGCTCTGCTAAGGCTTCTGGAAAGCACCTTAAATCCAGGATGGATCCAGTTCAGATCCAGCTCTTAGGAGAGATCTGTCACAGCTCCAGTGACTCCACAGCAATCCAGCAAGGCAGGCAGGGATGGCAGGGGATCCTGGCACTCAACAGGGGAAGAATCCAGCCCAGGAGATCCCAGGTACAGGGACATGCAGTGTGCAGGAGACACTGATGTCCAAGAAAGGATCACACGGACACTGGGAGAGCCCAGGAGAGGCTCCTGTACACGTGTGAGGGGCTCAGAGTGAATATAAGGTGTCAGCCCCAGCTGGAAATGCCTTACAGGGACCCCTGGAGCTGCAGGCTGCCTTGGCTCATGACTTGAACACACCATGAAGCTGAATTTAATCAGCACATGGCTTCAGAAGCAGCCATGGCGTCTCCCAAGGGCAGAGGTGGGCTCCATCCCAGAAATAATGTTGATTTCCAGCTCCAATGCAGCACTTGTAATTAATAGTCCATCAAGCAGTTTGCATGGAGGCAAACCCAGGCAGAGAGGAGGCAGGATGAGCTGGGAGCCAGCAGCAGAGCAGGAGCAGAGCCTCTTTGAAGAAGGGGAGTTTCCATCCATTTCCAAGCTTCCCAGACAATTTATCTGACAGATGCAGGCCCTTACAAACACAGGGGGAACTGCAGGATCAGCTCATACACATCAGCTGCCTGCACAGCATGAGCTCCTTGCCAAAGCAATATTTGTGCACATAATTAAGCCTTTCTCCAGACCAACTCTTAAACAGAATATTATTTGCAGTCCCAGTGGGACTGATCCATATATTCTGCTGGCCAAAAGATGGGATTTTCTTTTTGGGAATCACAAGCACAGTTTCTGGAGAGCAAGCCTGATGTGCACACCTGGAGTCAGAAGTGTTTGGGGAAGGCAGAATTTCTGCTGACATTAATGGTGTTGCACTGGTGCCTGTGGGGGATTTGGGCCCTTGTGGGATATTTGCTCCCCAGACTGCCCCATTTTTAACAGGTTCATATTTCTGAAATGGGACTCCTGTACTGAAGCTGGGAGGGGCTAAAATTCTCCAGAGTGGGAGAGGGACCAGTTCCTCTCACTTCAGAGGTTAATGAATGGAGTCATCGGGATAATTAATGTTTTACTGATGAATTAGTCTCTCTCTGAAGCAGCTCTGCCTTTCCCTGTGCAGAGAGCCAGGGCCCTCTGGTGCTGTGACACATCCCTTGCTTTGTGCTGACTCCTGGAACAGGCTCCTGTGCATCTGCCTCTGCAGCAGGGGACTTGTGCTCCTGCAAAGGGAGGGAAACCTCAGAGCCAGGAGCTGTGCTGGAGTTTGAGACACTCCAGGCTGCCAGCTGCCAGGATTAAGCTTCTTTCCAAACAGATTTAACACTTCCAGTCCTGACTTTGAGCACCTTGGTCCCTGTCCTGAGCCTGTTTCATCACCACCCACCCACCAGCTCTGCCAAAAGGCCTCACTTTCCTTCTGAAGAACCATCTGCCCTTGTCCTTGAATCCCTTCTCCTTGAGATTTTCCTGCCTTCTCCATCCCTCAGTTTGACTCCAGCCCTGACCCTAAGTCTGTTTATTGATCCTAAGCCTGACTTGAATCACACTCCGTTTTTTTTCAGGCCCTCTTTCTAAAGAGCACGACTGCAGCACTTCACTAAAGAGCAAATGCCCTTGTTGTTCTCTTGTTATTGGAAGTGTGAGAAAGTGCGTGGTGACCATGCCAAAAAAATCAGCAACCTTTCAGTGGCAGTGTGTAGAGCACAGTGAAACATTGCAAAAAGCTGCTGTCACACAAGGACTTCCTCCCTTGGCTGCAGGCACATTTGAACTGTGATATCCAGGGGGTGGAAAGCTGAGAGTGATTTCACAACATTGTTCCTGAAATAATCCTGCTAAAGTCAAGAGGGCTCCTTGAACAGAGCCCCTGGAGTCCTACAGTGCTCGGAGTCACAGCAGCATCATCTCCCTGTGCCACACAGAGGTTGAGGTGAAGAAAAGGCTCCTCTCTCCCCTTTGGGGTGACTTTGGCACCTCTCAAGGCCACAGCTGTCATCCTGGTTTGGCACAAGGCACGAACCTCATCACTGAGAGTTTTTGGCAGATTATTTTAGGGAAAGGATTTTGTATCGACACCTCGGATAGGATGAAGATATCCTGTAAAAGTATGGAAGCTTTGGGTTTTCTGGTCAGCTCTTGTCAGAAGGAGGAAGCAGAATCGAAAACTTGACCTTTTTAGTGAAAAATGAATACTACAACATTTTGCTGTTTCACAGGGGGGAAAAGCGTAGAGGTAATTTAGAAATCTTGAAGTGTGGCAAAACAGGGCTGCCATCCTCAGCCTGTGCTCCTGAAAAGCTGAGGGATTCAGGTCAGCTTCTCCCCTGCCAGCACTCACCTCTGCCCCCAGCCCTCAAAATCCCCTCTCCCCCTCCTGCCTCCCCTCCTGACGTGTTTACAGCTGCCCCTCAGACAGTCCCTTCCTGGGACACCCATCCATCTCTGTGGCCTTTCCTCCTGTCCATTTAAATGCCACCTGTGATTTATGACCCAGCAGCTCCCAGGCACAGCCTGCTGTGTTGTATGGCACTGGTGTGATGCAGAATGCTGTGAGAGATGAGCAATGTGATAGAGTCTCACAATTAACAGACAAATATCATGTATATAGGTTAAGAAAAGTTTGATAGGTTATATTTCTGTTGTACCCCCTTGTGTGGTTATCAAGGGACAGCTGGCAGGGCTGGCTTGTCACTGTGGGACACCTGAGCCCCAGTCAGGATTTGAGGCAGAGATCTCCACCACTGGACAGCAAAGAAGGGGTTGATGGGCAGAACTTTGGGAGGGGTTAAAGGGATAAAAAGGGAAAAAACCTCCATTCTGAGGGGGCTGAGCACATGATGCCCTAACCTTTTTTCTCTCTTCAGCCTTCTGTTGTATTTTTGATAAGGTTTCATAAACCTTCCAAAACTATGAAAAGTGAGCAGCTATTTCTCACACTGCCCTCAGCCACAGAGGAAGCAAACACTGCTAATTTATGCCTGGCTTTAAAAAAAAAAAAACCAACAACATTTATTTTCTTCCAATTTTAACGTCCCATCCACACCACATCAATATCCTTTCACCGCCAGCAAGCGAAAAACAAAAAGTAAATATTTCATTTTATTTCATTTCCCATTCCCTCCCCTCCTGAAAGGTTTTGCCCGAGCTGGCTCACCCAGCATGGCCCGGGGTGAGACAAATGGGAAGCGACTGCGGGCTGCCACAGGGGCGCTTCATGGGGAGAGCAGTGCCCACGAGTGTCAGGTTTCCAGGATAGCTGCTGCCTGTTGGTGCATGAACAGAACAAATGCAAACATCTCCTGTATCAGGTTAAACTACTGGCCTGAGCTAATCCCAGGCTCCAGCTCATCGCTAATTTATCAGTCTGCTGATGCCATTTGCTGCACGGGGCTCTATTCAGAGAGCACCTCAAAGTGCTCCAGGAAAAGAGAATTTAAAAAAAAAAAATAAAAATTAGACAGAGAGAGGAAAAAGGGTAACAAAACGTTATGCAGGACGTATTAAAAGGCTAAAATAAATCTCTGGCCAGGGGCATTGACAAAATCTCTTGGCAGCTGGAAGGATTCATATCCTGCTGGGTCCAGGACATCTGCCACGAGTCTTTGCCTGACTGAGGAGCTTTGAGATTCTCTCAGAGCCTCACCCTGCTCCCCAGGCTGAGATACAAGCCCTGTAGTCCTGGGTCTTCTTCATATCTCCCTAAAATTGTGGGTCAGGGACAACCCACCTCACTGTCCCTGCATCTTTGGCAGAGAGGGTAGAAAGACAGTGATTTGGCTAAAATTCCAGCTGAGTCCAGGTTTTCCAGAGTGATGGGAACACAGAATAATGTTCCACTGACCCAGCTACCTCAGAGTTTTCATTTTTTCTTAGTCTTGAAGGAGATTTGAGGTCATTGGGCAGACCCTTGACAGAGGAGACCTCTATGCACACACATCCTGTGAATTATCAAACTCCACCAACTCAAAAATGTCACTGCACTGGGGTTACAGCACAGCCAGAGACTTCCTACACCCCTGTGTGTGTCACTGTGGTGCTGAGCAGTGCTGAAGGGGGGGTGACAAACCAGGGTGTCTGAAACAGGCATCTTTTATGGAAAACCCTTTCCTTGGGATTTTTTCCTCCTAAGAAGCTGAGAGGCCTCAGGAACAAAATGTAACCAATGGTTATCTGCTGCTGTGGAATGCAACAGGTGCATCTGGGATTGGTCTCATGTGGTTGTTACTCATTAATGGCCAATCACAGCCCAGCTGGCTCAGACTCTCTGAGAGTCACAAGCTTTTGTTATCATTCTTTTCATATTCTTTTCAAGCCTTCTGATGAAATCCTTTCCTCTATTCTTTTAGTATAGTTTTAATACAATATATATCATAAAATAATAAATGAAGCCTTCTAAACATGGAGTCAGATCCTCATCTCTCCCCTCATGCTCAGACCCCTGTGAACACCACCACACCAGGGTAAGCCCTGATCCCTTCCTTCCCTGCTGAACATAGAGCAAATCCAGAGTTTCCTCCGGAATTCAGGCTCCTGCTCTGCTTGAGATCATCATTTGTTTTCCTCCAAAAAGAACTGTTGCAAGACAAATACCTCTCTGCAGAGCACTGAAGTAGGTCACATTAGGCAGTGCTCTGGAGAGCCTGTCTGGCACTTCCCCATCAGCAGCAAGCACTGCTCTGCTCATTTCTTTCCCTTCCCTCCCTCTCCTTCCACTGCTCTAACTCCACAAAGAGGGGACTCTGTGAAGGGGAAACATCTCAAGGAAAATCTGTGCTCTGCTTTGGCAGCTGGAAGAATCAATGCTAACACGGCCCCTGCCTGCAGACAGCAGCTTGCACTGGCACAGCAGCAGCAGCCAGGCAAAACCCTGATGGTATGAGCAGAGCAAGGCAGAGCTGGGCAGGGCTGGAGCCCTGTGGGCCCCCAGGGAGCAGGACTAGGGTATAAGGACTGTAATATAAGGTCAAACTTTATTTAAGAGACAGGCATCAGGCACTGGAGCATCCTGAGGGCTTTTACTCACTGTTTCCCAGAGCTGCTGGACAGAAATGAAGGGTCCTCTGCTGCCAAGGGGTGACCAGGGACATCCCAGCTGGGCTGCTGCCTTTCCTCAGACTTAAAGGATGAGCCCATCTCCCCCCTAAGGGCACTCCCAGCTCCAGCACTGCTGTCTGCCCCTTCTCCCTCCCAATGGGATGCCTAAGCCAGGACTCCCAGGCTCTTTGTTTTCCACTGGATCAACATCTTCAGGCAGCTCAAGGCTGGAATGCTGCAGGGATGTTCCACCCCAGACAGGCAGAATGAGGGTGAGATAAACACAGGTACTCGTTTCAGTTTATAAATTAGCACCCCCAGCCCACAGGACGGGCAGATAAAGCAAAATTTGTGTGATTAAATGGTAAAATCTGGACATCACAGAGTAAGCTGGCCCAGGTGTGGAGTTACAATTGGCCAGAAAAAGGCAACAGGAGATTTTATGGTTTTTTTTCTTCTCTTCCCTGGGCACTGTGCAGAGATCAGGCAATGAACCCACTCTCCTCTCCCTGTAAAGGCTGAAACACATCAGAGCCCCAGTGCATCCCTGCATCCAGCATTCCCACGGCATCCCTGATAAGCAGAGGGTCACAGCAAGAGCATTTAGTGCCTAGAGCCAGAGGAGAGAGTGATCCCAGAGCCAGCAGCTCTTGGGCTCTCCAGTGGGACACAGAGACAAAAACCTCAGGACCTCCTGCCTGCAAGTGGGACCACAGCCCCAGCAATGGGTCCTGCTCCCAGTAATCATCCAAAATCTGTTTTGGGACTGTCTGGTCTTGAACAAGGCTCTGCAGCTCCAGCCCTCGAGGAAATGCAACCAGCATTATACCAACAAAGAGCAAATTGAACTCACTGGCTTGATGCTGTCTGAATTTTGAAAGAATTTCATTCTGGATGTTTAGAGAGCTTCTGTCTCTTGCAGATGAGCTGCATCCATTGCCAAATGTATGTCCTCTCAGAGGGAAAAATGAGGTTTATTTATGTTACAAACCTACAGGACTTGTTTCAGTTTTACATATTTCCTTTCTAAGTGGAAACATTTTAGAGGAAAAGAAAATACTTCAAAAATCCTTCCCCAAAAAAAGTGACTCTGAAAATGTTTTGATCTGATTGATCCATCAAGCAGTGGCTGAGGGAAAGGAAAAGATGACAGCTGCTCCTTTTGTTGCATGCTGTTCTGATTAGCCTCAAATAAGATGCTCCCTCTCACCCCTGGCCCTCCACGTAGGGAATGCACAGAGCTCTGTAGGCTCCACTGAGGACACCCCATGTGGGAGCAGAGCTCCTGCTGCTGGAAGGAAAAGATTTCTTCTTTTTGCCCAGGACTATTCAGAAAACAATGTTTGGATTAAATTCAGAGTAAAAAACAATAAAAATTTAGAGAAGGTTTAAGGGTTTTTTCCCCAAAGTGTTCAAAGGTAGCTGCTCTGTGCATCTGTTTTCCTGAGGATGGGGGTAGCTATTCTATGGATGGCAATAAACCCATGATGGATGGATGGATGGATGGATGGATGGATGGATGGATGGATGGATGGATGGATGGATGGATGGAAAGGACTTTTCTTTGCTTCTTTTCCCTCTTTGTGCCTCCTCTATCCCCAGCCCTCCACTCTCACCCAGGAACAGAGGGTGATTTGTTTACTGGCTGCAGTGAAACCCACTTAATGACAAAGTCCATGGCTAAAGCCTGTGGACATCAGGGCAGCCTTAATGAAATTTCTGTGCCTGAAACACATTAGTAGGCACGAGCTGAGACTGGAAAAAAGATCAGACTGCTGAAGAGCTGGCAGAGCTGGAGCTTTCAGTGTGAAAATCAGCAGAGAGAGCACGGCAGAAAAAGGAGCCAGACTCACAAGGGGCTGCTCTGGCTGTGCTCACATCCTGGCTGGCTGAGCCCCATGTTCATGCCTGTCCTTTTCCCAAATCCCTTCTGATCTCCAGCCCTCCCTGTGGGCCTGCAGAGCCCTCACATCTCCCCATCCTTGCTGGACTGCAGCAGAGCTGGCAGAGAGGATGAGATCCTGGGATGGCCAAGGCAATAACCTGCTGCTGGTCTGGTCAGGCAGAGGAGCCAAGGCTCTGGGAGCTCTATTGTACTGTAGGGAGCCCCAGTGAGGGCAGGAATGATGAATCTGACTCCATGTGCTCAGAAGGCTGATTTATTACTATATTGTATTAAAGAATACTATACTATACTAAAAAAATATAGAAAAAATACTCAATGCTAAAAAGATAATAATGAAAACTCCTGACTCTTTCCAGAGTCCTGACACAGCTTGGCCCTGATAGGCCAAAGAGTGAAAATGACTCCCAGCAGAATGCAATGGAACAATCACCTGTGGGTGAACAATCTCCAAACACATTCCACATGAGCACAACACAGGAGAAGCAAATGAGATCAGAATTGTTTTCCTTTTCTCTGAGGCCTCTCAGCTTCCCAGGAGAAAAATCCTGGGCAAAGGGATTTTTCAGAGAATGTGAATGCCACCGAGCTCTGCAGAGATCCAGATTCCCTTGAAGGTGAGGTGAAGCCTGTGTGCTTTTGCTTGATTTCCATTGCAGCTCTGTCCTGGATTTTAGCCCATTTTACACGGAGGCAGCAGAGATGCCCAAGGGCTGTGTTTCTGTGCAGAGAGCAGAAGGGAGGTCAGACACAGGGAAGCCCTCAGGCTGTGTTAATGTCTCAGGGAGCTGAGCAGATGGCATCTCAGAGCCCAGCACTGTGCTCACACCAGCAGCTTTTCTGACCCTTCAGCCCTCACACAAGTCACCTCCCAGGTTTGCACTGGGACAGGGGAAGAGAACAGGGCTGGGAGTCCCTGCAGTGCAAGAACAACTTCAGTTTTGAGAGGAGCTGGCAGCTCCCCCCATCAGTCAAAAGTTCAGAGCCAAGGCTGTGCACACTGGAGCCAGGGAGCAGCTGGGATTTGGAATGGGGCACTTTCCTTCCCGGACACCTCTGTCCAGGTGGCTCCAGAAATGCTTGGTGCTGTCAGACATGGATCTGAGGGGCGATTTGCTGGGAACTGGACAGGAGAGGACTTCTCTGTCTGATGCCACACAAGGAGATGTGTCCCCCTCGGGCCACCAAGTCCTGCTGGCTTTGCCCAAATCACCCAGGGACCCTGAACTGCTGGGATTTGACACAGGCACAGCCAACACTAACCCTGAGTGTGGAGTGCCAGGACAAGGGGGAATGGCTTCACATTCACAGAGAACAGATGAAGATTGGATATTAGGAATAAATTTCTCCCTGTGAGGGTGGGCAGGCCCTGGCACAGGGTGCCCAGAGCAGCTGGGGCTGCCCCTGGATCCCTGGCAGTGCCCAAGGCCAGGCTGGGCAGGGCTGGGAGCACCTGGGACAGTGGGAGGTGTCCCTGCCATGGCAGGAGTGGAATGGATGAGCTTCGAGGTCCCTTCCATCCCAAACCATTCTGGGATTCTGATTTGCACAATTTCTCTGTGCCTTGAAATGGGGCCATCCGTCATAACATCAAAAAGCCCTGTTGGCTTTCTTTAAAAAGCAATGAATAATTATCAAACCATTGCAGGATTGGTCCTTCAGTTGCTCTATTTTTCTTTAATTCCAGCATAATCTGGCTCTGACTGGCTCCCAGAAGACAAACATTTGACTTTTCTGCTGTACCCTTTCAGATGCGTTACAGACCTGTGATCTTGTCTGGGCTCTTAATGGCTTTGTCAAGAGATCATTTCTGCTCAAGCCTTGTTAGTCTTAATAAAGATTAAATAAAGCCATAAATACATTTGTGGTTTCCTTTTTGCTGGGCTGTAATTTGACTAACAAGTTAAATTAATTTGGAAGCTAATAATTATTTGGTTAGAAGCCGATGGAAGGAAGTTGAAGTTGAAAATGGACTTTCCATGGGAAGAAAAGGGATAACAGTTTTTAGAAATATAAACTGAATGTGGGAAACAGGATGAGTGACATTTTGAAAATCCTTTCTCATTAACTGGCTTTAGCTTTCAGTATATGTCATTTTTATCCCCATTTGTAAAGCTAATATTTCTTTCTGTCACATCTGTTGGGCAGACAAATCCATGAAGCCAGAAAATGTTGGTGAGGGAGTTACAAAAGCAGGGAGATCATCAGAAAGATAACAGTCCATTTCCAAAGCTTGAATCCCAGAATGAGTTCCTTTCCCCTGTGATCTCCAAATTCACATTCTGGAAAACAATGTTCATGCTGTGCCACTACAGACCATCTTGTGATCTAAATGGAGAGAGTGTTTTGCACTCTGTTTTCATTTGTTAATTGACTCCTCTCTTGTTTAAGATAGGAATTGGAGTAGTTTGTGATAAATGGATTACACATAGCTCTTTGTTTCAGCACAAAGCTTGTGAAATAAATGTAAATTCCTCCCCACACCCCCAGCAGCTCTGCAGCAGGTACATGTGCACAGGGATCTGGGTGTTCCAGGGACCTGAGGGTCCTTTCCTCTCCATCACTGCTGTTTAACACAATAATTACCTAAAAAAACAGGGCACAGTCCAGAATCCATCACTGCTTTTCCTGCATGATTTACAGTAATTCAGTCCCTGGGAGGGCTCACTGGAGTCCCTCTCTCCCACATCCTTTGCACATCAGATCTGGCTTCAGCAGGAAGGATGGAGAAAACTGTCCAGTTTCTGCACAGTGCCTGGAAGGGAGAATTTGCTGCTGGGACCCATCTCCACACCCAGTCTGGGCAATGGGATTGAAGGTCTCCCTTTTCCCCAGGGAACACTTCCACCAGGGCAGAGGTCCCAAAAGCTTTTTAAAAAAAAAGAGGGAGCCTTGAACAAAGCTCTGGCCCTCACTCCCAAGTGTGATTGCCAAAGAGGCCTTTGGATTCCCTAAACTTGCCCAGGAATTCCCATTCTTTGGTCCTGCTCACAGGTCTCCTGTTTTAGCATTGGTATTTTAGATCCACGCTCCAAAACACATAGTTCAGTTCACTTCGTGTGAATTCAAAAAGAAAAGAGCTCAGTGCCTCACTCTGTCCTTTGCACTGGTTCTGACCCTCAGGAGCCAGAAGGTGCTGGCAAACTCTGCTGCAGCTCCATATGGTTGGTTTGTGGCTCCCTCTGCTCTTTGGAGGGGAAGGAAGACATGTTCTTGCTCCCACCCAGGCTCCATTGCCAGGCTCTGATCTTCCAAATTATCACCCTGCAAAGAGACCTTTAGCAAGGGCTGGCTTGTCCTCTCTGCTGGGTCTCCAGCCAGCATTTCCTCAGTGTCAGAGCTGGAACTCTGTGTTTTTCTGACTCCTCACTGGGATTTTTCTGCTTCTTATTCCCTCCTTCCCCTCAGTCCCCATCCCTCTCCTCTCTTTCAACTCACTCCATCACCAGCACATTTTCACTGAGGAGGATCTCTCCTATGGTTTTTGTTGCCAGCCCATGTTGTCCTGACATGAAAAGCTAATTAAAAAGGAGATAACTTCGTCTTCAGAAGGGATTGAAGACTGCAGCCACATTCTCAGCTTTATGTGGGATCAGAAATTGCCAGAAAAAACATAAATCATAAGAACTAGAGCTGATTTGCAACAGGCAAGGCTTACAGTTCCTGGCACAACAGCAACACGTTTGATTTTGGCTTGTACTGAACAAGAGCCCTTCTCAGTGATCCCCAGTGATCAGTGAGAAGCTGTCTTGGAGCTGGACTGACAGATGTGAGCAGCAAGAAAAGGGCTGAGGCTGAGCCCCACTCCACCTCACAGCCTCTTCTCAGAGAAGCTGCATCCTAAAGACTCAAACACACTCTGCTTTTTCATCTTGCTACTCATTGTTTTAGCTCCAGCAAAGGCTGAGTTCATGGGAAATGAAGTTTCCCCCTTGCTGTGTATATTTCCAACTCCAACTTACTTTCTTCAATAAGTCTTTGTAAAAAAAAAAAAAAAAAACAAAACAGCAACAACAAATCCATCTCCAAATAAACTTTGCAGAACAAATAAACAAGGAAAGTCCTTGTTGCTTCCACCAAGGACTGCACAGGAGTGATGGAGAGATGAGACAGGGCTGTAACTCCCTGAGGGATGGCTGATGTGGCAGCATAAGCAAGGCAGGAGGAAGCAGAAGTGGTGTTGAGAAAAAAGAGAGAGGTTTCTTCAGAGAGGAGGGGGCCTCGTGTCGATGCTCAGACTTGCCCTTGCCAAGAGAAAAGGAGATGCAAGAGCCCTGGAGCTCTCAGCTCACTCCAGAGCAGAACTGCAGGGCTGTGAAATCCCTGAGGACAGAAGGAAGAGACATTTGCCTGCAAACAGCTTCACTGCACCCCTTGGAGCCCGGGTGAAGGTGGAAGAGCTTCAGCAGGTGCCATCTGGCTGCCAAGTGCTCTGGCACTTGAATTGGCTTTGAAATTCAGGGGAAACTTAGGCAGAGTCTCAGGCAGCACCTTCTCCCTCCTCCCTCGTTTCATGACACCCCACACTGAGCTGGGGAGCGAGCCCTGAGCCCTGTTCACCCCATTCCCTCCCTGCAGCTGATCCCAGGCACACCAGGGAAGGGGTTTGGCCCCTAAATGAATCCTGCCTGTGGTACCAAAGCCCTGAGAAGCTGAAATTTGTCATTCACCACAGCTGCTGCTGCTGCAGACACAAAGCCTGGCCCATAGGCTCAGCTGAGCCTTCTCCCCTTCTCCTGGGATCTCTCTCCATCCCTTTCCTCTCTCAAGTAGCTGAAGTTAAAATAAAAATGGTAGGAACAAACACTGGGGAAAAAATACCTCTAGTCAGATCAATGGATTTCATTTTTACAGCAGTCTTAAAAGTTTCCTTTTTCTTTAACAACATTTGTTTTGATTTTCTTCTGGTTTTCATCATAATAAAGTTACAACCTGAAAGAAGGGGATAAAAAACCAACTTTCAAGCAGGTTTTTTTCTCAGTTTCTCTTCTCACTTAAAGCTGCCGCAATATTTAGAGTTGCTAAAATGAGGAAAAATTGCCCTTTTATTCCCAGAAAAAGCCTGTTTCAAAGAATCAGCATTTTCCAATGAAAAATGGTTTGTTGAAATTTCCTAACAAGTGCTTTTCCTGAGAGCACTGAGCTTAGTCCTGCTAATGCTCCCTTTCCATGTGGAGGGTGTGGATCAGCCCTCACAGGGGATATTTGTGGGTATCAGGTCAGATAAAACCTCCAAGAGATTTGGAGCAGGATTTTTGTTTTGGACTTGCCATTTTCTAGACACTTCTGCAGATGTAACCTATTGTTACATTTTATTTTTTTTTTTTACTTTTCCCCCTTTCCCAAGCATTATTTTTTATCTCCATCGTGCCCAGCTCCAGCAGTGGAGGCAGCCCTGTGTCCCAGATCCCAGAGGGATGCTGTGCTCCCTCAGCACATTTCTCCTGCAGACAGTTATCCCCCTGGGTTTAGGATGGAACAGACACCCTCCTCTTTCTCCCAGCTCTGGCAAGAGCCTGGACATGGTCAGGCTTTACCCAAACAAAGTGCAGACCTGTCCTTGAGGCTGTGGTAGAGTGGGAGCTTCTACCTCCAGCTAAAATTCTGCAGTTTGGGGTTTGGATAAGGTCAGAGTGGCCAGGCCACACCTTTCCTGCAGGATGATCAATACCACAGTCCATTTGAAAGTGCTGGAGTGTGGAAAAGGATGGGATTGAATCCTTGGAGCAGCCTGGCTCCCCTGCCCAGGCCCTGCCTCCTGCCTGGAGGAAGGTCACTGCTGCGGTAGAGTGGGAGCTTCTACCTCAGCTAAAATTCTCCAATTTAGGGTTTGGATAAGGTCAGAGTGGCCAGGCCACACCTTTCCTGCAGGATGATCAATACCACAGTCCATTTGAAAGTGCTGGAGTGTGGAAAAGGATGGGATTGAATCCTTGGAGCAGCCTGGCTCCCCTGCCCAGGCCCTGCCTCCACGAGCGGCTGCTGGCAGAAGATGGAGCCAATCTGCAAAATGAGCATCTCCATGGAGATAAGCTGGGAGCAGGAGAAGGTCAGAGCCAAAGCGTCAGGAGCAGCAGAGGAGTTCTTCAAACTTCATTTCCTTCCAGAGAAATCACTTGATGGAGATTTGTGGAACGTGACACCTGGCTGCCTCGCGCCACCGGCTCCAACGAGGAGACAAAAGAGGGAGATAATTGTTTCCAATGCATTCAGCTTTAATATGGTGTGCTTTTAATTAGGGCCGGGAAGGGGAAGGGAATCAATTACCTCTCACAGGGGCAGGCACCACTGGTAGGTGTGGAGAAAAGAACTGTGGCAGGATGTTGAGGCTCCCTGAAGGGGAGAGGCTGGGGTGCTCCTTGGAGAGTTCTGTGTGCCAAATGCTCTTGGTGGCTCCGGGGAAGCTCGCCATGAAGTGGCACTGTGACACCTCCCACAAGGACAAGAGCAGGGGGAAATGCTGCTGAACCACCCTGCCTTGGGGGTGCCCAGGGGGAGAGGCCAGGGTGCTGGGGAAGATGAAACAGGAAAGCCTTATCAACATGATTGTCTGGCAAAAGATCTTGAGAATATGGAAACTATAAGTGAGATTGAAATGAAAGCAAGCTTTGAGATCCCTCAGTTACTGAACAACTGGAAAACAATGGTGTGGCCAGCTGAAGGTGATCCCCTTTTGATGGAACAACACCCTCTGCTTGCAGACAGGCCCAAGGGTCAGAGCAGACCCTGCCAGCTTGGCAGAAGGGGCCCAAAGAGGAGTTTTTAGGGTTTAAAATGTGACACAGTGTGGTAATGTAATGATTCTTATAGGCTGTATGGAAATGCTGTAGGATTTGTATCTTGTACTAGATTGGTTAGTGAGAATTAGAATATTCAACACAGAAGAAGATTTATTGTATTGTAATGGGAACCTCGCTCTCTTACCCTTTTACTCTCTCACCCTCTCATCCTCTCTCCCCCTCTCTTCTCTCAGGCCTGCTCTGAGCTGTGCCTGGCAGCTCCCAGCAGGGCCCTGCCCCCAGGCCCTTTGCAATAAACCCCAAGGTCCAGCCCTGGCTCCAGAGATCTCTCATCTCCCTCCATCCCCACCATCCCACCCCCTGACACTCCTACACCAGGGTGCTCCTTGGGGAGCCCTGTGGCACAGGAGTCGCTGTGGGACTCAGGAGTCGCAGGAGTGGCGCTGTGACACCAGCCACAAGGACAAGAGCAGGGGGAAATGCTGCTGAACCACCCTGCCTTGGGGGTGCCCTTGTGCCTGGGGAAACTTTACAATCCCTCACCAGTCTCTCCAGCTCCCTGGAAGGTGTTTGTAGTCAGGTGGGGGTCAGGCTCTTCTCCCAGGCAACAACTGACAGAATGAGAGGGGACAGTCTTGAGCTGCGCCAGGGAAGTTTAGATGAGACATCAGGAAAAAATTATTCGTTGAAAGAGTGATTGGAAGATGCTGTTTATGGACAAAATGCAGCATGCTTCTTGAAAGATTTATTAATCAGAACTGCCAAGTTCATAATTACCTTCTGGGCACTGAAATTGTTTGGCCTTACCAAATAAATGAGAATAACCAGTGATTATTGTTTTTGGAGAATGGAGTAGCTGGTAATAAGGAAGGAAACATGCACATATGAGAAAGAGAAAGATAATATAAATGGCCAGAGATGTGTTCATGGAGAAGTTTGAGTGGTCAAATGACTCATTTGTCTGAAAAAAGAAACATAATTTTCATATTATGAGGCACTCAAGCAGTCAGTAGTGCTTTCACTCCAGCACGATGGATGGACCTCATTTGTTTCCCTGATCCTCTTCTGCCACTGCCTTTTTATGGAGCAAAGGTGGCTGGATTTTACCTCTGCTCCTTTTAGTTCAAAAATAGGAACTCCTGTTCAGCAGAAATTACTGACATTTAATGGCAGTAGGAAACTTGTAAAACCTTGAGTTTTTAAACTTTTACCACTTCTAGGTCACAGCAGCCACACCTGATACACAGATGCAGCCCTACAAGTTTTTTAGGAGTTTTAGGGGTTTTTTACCCTGGCCCTTAGGTTTTTGAAAGGTATAAAAACATGTCAACTTGCCATTAGAAACTCTCACCACACCCCAAAAATCCTGCCAGCTGTTCCAGCAAACCTCATCCACAGGTATGGGACACCCAGCCTGGAGTGCAAAAAGTGTCACAGCCTTCAAAAAAGGAAGGTGTTTGTGCCCACCTGCTTTTTAACCATGGGGATGGACATCTGTCCTTACTGCCATGACCTTCTTCAGAAGGAGGGCTCAGGACCAGGTGCTGTCCCAGTGCTGCAGCCCCAGCCCTTGGCTCCCTGTGCTCCTGCAGTTCTCCCATGGGAGCAGGGTTAAACTCTCAGGCTGCTGACTTGGGGATTCCTCTCTTTCCCACTTCCCGGCTTTTTTTCAGATTTTGTCCCTCCTCTCTTCCTGTGATGATTTATGGGGGGGAAAGTAAAATTCTAAAATGAATAATTGATATTCCTTCAAAGCTATCTCCTTTACTCTACTTGTTCTCTTAATTTACTCGGTTTATAGCAACTGATGACAGAAGCCTATTGTTTTGCTGAAACATTAACTTCACAAAGTCATTCTGCTCCCATCTGCAGCACTAAAATTAATGATTCCCTCTGCAACATCTGTTTAATTAACTATCGGCACCATAGAAGAGGCATCCAAATACCCCAGCGACTAAATCAGCCTCAAATTAGGGAAATACGATGTTAAATTGTATCAGAGAGAAGCAGAGATTATCCTTTGGAGTGCTGACACTCATTAGCCACCAGCCACCCCATGTATCTTCTCTATGAAGAAGTGTCAGCAGCTCTTAGCCATAAAGTTTTCATTTAAGGGCTGGAGGAAGAGGAAGAGGAGGGGGTGGAGGGATGGGAGCCAGCTGAAACCAGCGCTCCATCATCTGTGCTGACAGATCTGCTGCTGGGATGAAAGATAAAGGTGAAACTGTGCTGCCACTGAGCGTTGCCATCGTGCTCTTGGAGCCTTGTGCCAGTTTCCCAAATTCCTGACCATTCCCTGCAGAGACAGCAGGATTCACTGGAAAAGCTGCCACTGAGAGCAGCAATGTCCAGGGATGCTGCTGGAGGCTCCGGACTCTTGGCTACCCAGGAAAAGAGAGATGGGAGAAGGCAGCTCTAAGGGAGGAAGAGGGGAGCACAAGAGATTTGGATTTCCACTCTCTGAGGTCCCCAGGGGTACAAAGATTCCTGGCAGACCCCACTGCTGATGTAGCTGCATGGCCAAATTCATATGGGCAAGGCACACAATGAGGGGCTGATCCAAGAGTTTTTTGGGGAGTTTTTTTGACTCTTTTTCCCTACTTTGAACTCCCCCTTATGTTGCCGTGGCAACAAATGCAGCGTGAAATTGCAAGTTTGCAAAACACATTCAGTCAGCAGCAGCAGAAAAGCAGCTCCAGCAAAGGGAAGGGAACAGCAGCAAGGTGGGAGATGGGCAGGGAGGGGACCTGGATCCCACCAGTGCCTGAGGAGAGGAGAGGAGAGGGCTGGGTGGCTGTGGAGGGACAAGGTGGGCAGGGGAGGGAGGGTGGCACTAAAAGGGAGGTGTTAGGTGTAGCTCAGATCCTGCTCTGTAGTTATTAAAATCCACATCTCCACCCACACCGTCTGCTGCCTACCCAGAGGTGTTACCTCGGATGAACCTTCTCCAAAAAGGGAAGCCTCTGGGGATTTTCACCACTTCCCAGCAAACTTGGGAAGTGTTTGGTTGCTCACTTTAAAGAATGCAGCTGAACTCCTGGAAGCACTGAAATAACTCTGAGGTTCTTCTCTGTGCATGAGCTCAGGTCAGGAAAGTGCATCCACTGAGTCCTCTGGGGTGAGATTTTTCAAAAGCACACCAAGCCCGAGGCTCAGTGCCCACAAGGGCCAGATTTTCATCAGAGCTCAGTTCCCATTTAGGCAGCTAATTAATCTTTGCAAACACCTCAAAGTATCTAAACTGCATCTGCAGCTGTGATGTTGCCCTGAAGAATGGCTGTGGCTAAACTGAAACCTCACAGTTTAAAAATCCATTCACTCCCTGTTTGGAAGAGTGTCTGCTGCCTTTCTTGGCAAAACTGAAATTTCTGATTGCTGTTTTTCGGCTTAAAGAATCAATGCACATCAGAAAGTCTGGTCTGAAATCTCACCTTTGCATTGCCCTCAAATCAAACATAAACTTAAGTACCAGGGAAAAGAAGAATTTAGCTCCTTTAAACTCATATGATCAATTTAAAGGCAACATGTTGGTACGCTGGGCACATCTATAAACGATGAATAAATTTCAAGAGCAAGGAAAAACAGGATAAATGAGGCTGCTGTGAGACAACAAGCAGAAAGACCACCCTTGATTCAAGAAGAGCTGAAGTCATTATTACTCTCATACAAGATTTGTGTCACCCTCAGCTTTCACTAATAATAAGCAGATTTTTGCCCCTTGCTTCTCATCTTTCCCCAAAGATTCTTGTTGTGTCTGTGTCTTGACATTGTCTCTCAGTGGACAACTCCAACCCACCAATAATTCAGGGTTTTCAAAGGTTCCTTTCCACAGTCCTTCATGTTCTTGTTTCCCAGCAAAATGCAGTTGTTGATTTGGCTTAGTGTAAGGACAGCCAGGGCTTTTGTGCCTCCATGGAAGACACTCCTGAACATTTCTTTGAATGAAGGTTCAAAGTGGATTTGTCAAACCTTATTCGAGTTTAAGACAAGTCTATGTAACTCATGCAAGAATGTTTAAGACCGTTACAAGAAATTTTAACTCGTTTGCTTTAGAAGTTAATTCAAACTAACACTTTGAGGCATCCCTTTGTAGCCGTGTCCTGTGGATGCTTCTTGCTCAGGACACAATTCCAGATGACTGACCAGTTAATAAAACCCTGTCTTGCTGAAAGAGGCTCCTGTGTGGCTCCAGCAGGAGGAAGAGCTTCTTCCCATGTGACAAATATCCCCATTTGTGACATCCCCACACTCCAGCACACAGGGAAGCAGAGCCAGGAGCTGCTTTCCCAGCGCTCATGTGCTGAGGTTATTGGCAGAACTCTACTGACAGAGCATGTAGAGAATGTACCAAACCACATTTAAAATTGTGACATGAAATTCAAAAGCAGCCAGGGGAATCACAATGCTCTGGAGCAGGATAAGATGCTAAGGGAGCATGAAACACAGGCTATGCTTTATGTGATTTTTTTTTTTTTTTTAATAAGACTCTTTCCTTTCCAAGCTTGCCAAGGAGTACATGGAGCTGTCAGAGTACAACCTCAGACATGAACAGCTGTGGCAGGAGTGGTGAGATGGATCCAGAGGCAGAACCAGGCCAGTTTATGTCTCTCCTAGATAACACACAGGAACGACTCCACATCCAGACAGATGAAGAACAAAAGTGTTATTCCATCCTCCAACCCTGGATATTACTGATAATGCAGTGAGAAGGGAGATAAGGAGGTTGAAGCCTTCAGACAGTGTCCCTGGAATAACCAGTGCTGGGAAATGAGGGACCAATATTTATTTGGTAAAATGGCA
The DNA here is from genome assembly GCF_037042795.1 of Molothrus aeneus. Lineage (NCBI taxonomy): Eukaryota > Metazoa > Chordata > Aves > Passeriformes > Icteridae > Molothrus > Molothrus aeneus. The sequence goes on along the minus strand of NC_089664.1, from coordinate 4,358,204 downwards.
CTGAAACTCAGTAGATGGGGAATGAGACATGGCTCGGATGACACCCAGAGAAGGCAACAGGAACTGGATTGCCAGTGTGGTTGGATCTGCACACACACCCAGGAGAGCAAAGACACTGCCATGTTGTATTTATAATTTTAAACAGATTGGTTGAAATAAGAGTAGGAGAAGATATAAGGGGAAAAGGTGTCCCAGGACTACATAACAGATCAGTGCCAGAGCTGGGAATTGATTCCTGAGACTCACAGTCCTCAGCCCATTATGGCAAAACCTCCTGAACATGAGGAGTCTCTCTCTTTGCTATTATCCTCAAGGTTTGGGTTTATGTATTTATTATTTACCAAACACAGAGGAATGACAAACAGAATGAGAAACACAGAGCACTCAAAAAAACTCATAAAGTCCTTTTCGTATCTTTAATCAATCATGACTAGTGTGTCTCCCATCCATTTTTTTTCAGTTTAAAATAGAATAAAGATGTCCTTTCACATCATAATCTGTCTCCAGGCAGCTGTGCTCCTTACATCAGCACAATGACCCAAACTGCAGGGCTGTATTAACAGATACCATCTAGGCTTTAATGGAGTTCAGCCACTGGGATTAGCTCCCTGCGATGGAGCTTGGGCTGTCAGGCACCGCACGCAACTGCGAGCACGTTACAACTCACAGTTCTTTCTAAGTGAGAAGCCATTCCAAATTCAAAACACTTCAGGCCTAATAACAGGAAATTATCTTGATGGATCCCCTTCAATGGGTAAAAAAAAAAGATGAGGAGAGAGGGTCAGGCATCCGATCAAAACAAAATAGTATCTGTGGCTTTTTTCTCTAGTTTGGAGCAAAGCAGGAGTGTGGATTTAGATGTCAGGGAGGGAACAAATTGTGGAAATGTAGGGTGGAATGAGAAAGTTTTGGAAACTACATTTGAAAGGAGAAGGGGAAATTTTGCTTGCCTATTTGGGTCAATGTGTACCAGACACATCAGTCTGACCCAGCAGAGACTTCTCTAAGAATCCTGAAAAGTCCCTTGCAGCTCCTTAAGAGTGTTTTCCCAAATGGAGTCAGGAGTTAGTGTTTTATAGAATCATAGAATAATAAACTGACTTGTGTTGGAAAGGACCATAAAGCTCACCCCATGCCACCCTCTGCCATGGTGACACCTTCCTTTATCCCAGGCTGCCCTGTCCAACCTGGCCTTGGACACTTCCGGGGATGCAGCAGCCAGAACTCCTCTGGGCACCCTGAGCCAGGACCTCAGCACCCTTTTTTCCACTTAGCTTTCATATTTCAGGGATGCCCAATATGGGCACCCTTAATGAGACCTGACTTTTCAGACTAGATGACACTCAGTGCCTCATGAAAAGCAGGTCCTTTCTGAAAGTGTCTGTGCTCAAGTACACATTGGGAGTGCACTCTCCAAAAGTGTTCAGTGTTTGAAAATATTGTTCATTTTCCCCTTTAATCCCTATCAATGATCCAGGGCTAGAAATCCCCAGAGGAGAAGAGGAGGGGTCAGAGTTCCAGTGATGAACACTGACAAGCTGAGTCACTGCTGACTCGCATCCTAGAATCCATAATTTTTAAACCTCTCTTGTCCAAGAGCTTTCTGTGGTGTCAAGCTGAGTCATTTCTGCCCATGAAACAGGGAGGAAGGGAGGAGAAGCTTATTTCATCTCCCAGCACTGCGGCCATGCACCAGCCCTGCTGCTGCCCCAATTTCTCCACATTTGTCCCACTCATCCCCATTGTGCATTGGCCAAGCCACCACCTGACATCCTTGAGAGAGCAAAACTTCCCCAAGCCAGCAGAAGAGTCCCTGAGAAAAGGGACTGAAAACAAATTGAAAGCAAGACAGACAAACCAAAAAGCAGATTTTCCTTTCAGCACATTTCTGGAAGAAGAGGGAAAGGAAATCCCTTATGGGCAGAAACCTGCACTGCTATTGGATTTCCAGCTCAAGTCAGAAGCCCAGGGAAAAAGAACAGCTCTTCAGCAGCAGTCAGGAGGGACTGCAAACACAACAAAGCATCTTGTAGGCAAACAGCACAGGGAGTCATCAGGGACTGCCTCATTAGTCATACAGCGTTTGCACATGCTGATGGCTGAAGGCAAAATACGACCTTAAGTTCCATTATCACACCAAACAAGGTCTGTCAGTGCAAGAGGGGAACAAGGCAGAGCAGGTGTGCTGCATGAGATGTGAAGGACGGGGCTTTGACGGTGACAAGATGTTACAGCAGCTGCAAAGGGGGTGTCCTTGGTTATCATCTCTAGCAGGGTGGAGGCTCAGAGCTGGGACTGTGCCAGGTACTGGAGAAGGGCAGTCTGGAATAAACGTGGCTTTCTCTAAAGAGCTTTCACCCTAAATATCAGAAATCTCCCACTGGGTGAATGCCATCAACAGACAAGACAGACCAAGGAGGAGTGTGATGATACCTGAGTTGTTGGATGTCCAATTCTTCATTAAAAAGTCAAAGCAGAAACTATGACAGACTATGGAGGGGGGGAGTGTTGCACAAAGAGCAAACATCCAGCCCACTGAGTGTCACTGTGATATTTTCTGAAAAATCCCTTCACCAGGATTTCTTCTCCTAGCAAGATGAGAAGCCTCAGCTTCTCCATGTTTGGCTGCTCTGGAATGTGGTCTGGAGATTGTTTATCCAAACATGTGAATTGTTTTTAATTAATGGCCAATCACAGCCAGCTGTGTTGGACTCTGAGGAGTCAGTCATGAGCTTTCATTGCCATTCTTGTTTAGCCTTCTGATGTATCCTTTATCTTTCTTTAGTATAGTTTAATATATAATTTATTTCAATATAATTTAATATCATAAAATGATATCTCAGCCTTCTGAGAACATGGAGTCAAATTCTCATCTCTCACCTCATCCTGGGGACCTCACAACACCACACACTGAGAACTGAGAGTGCTCTCAAAGTCCCTGAAAATGCTCTCTCCACACCCACTGAAGGTGATATTTCTTCACACAGAGGTGAGCCCTGAGTACTGTTGTATTCAGAAAAGAAAGTGTGGCTGAAGTGCTGGGAAAAGCTGGGCACTGGAAACCTTCATAAAGATCAACTTTTCATGGGCAACTCTGCTGTCTTTTTCTGCTTTCACATATCACCTGGATAAGCCTTTCTTCCAGCACTCAGAAAGAAATGAAAGCTCTAAACATCCTATGGCTTTCCATGAGATGACCTAAACTTGTTTCCTTTTTGCCTGAGGAAAACAAGGGCACTTTTTATATTTGAAATCAGATTTAGAGTGAGATTTCTCAAAGGAACCAAGGTTGCTAGATCAGGTGAGTTTGGGTCTGGTGACCAGATCAGCAGAGCTCTATTTAAGTCTCTGAGGGTTGCAGGTGTGAAGTCCTCTAGCATACATTCAGCCCCTCCATTTTCTTATTTAAGACTAAATGTATCATATTTAAATATAATATAATGAAGAGAGAAGTTATAAAGAGAGGTTTAATCTCACAGAGTGAATCCCAAAGTTCCGAGGACAAATTTGTAAAGACCTCATGAAAGTTTTCTCATCAGTAACATTTGCATGTCTCTTCTTCTGGGTCTTGACATATTTTACATCTCTTTTGAGGGCTTGAAGCATAGGAAGAACAGATTTAATGGGAAGCAGTGGCCTCCTGCTTCCAGGAAGATATTGTTAGGGTTGGCTCAAATGAAGAAGGATCATCAGCATGTTCTCAGAGCTTCTTGCTGTGGCACTGAGGAAGATTTAGCACATTTGGATATCCATTTCCTTCCCAGCTCTAATCTTAACACCCACCTCCTGCATGCTAAATGAACATCCCAGCACTTCATAATGGAGACAGGAAATTAATTCCTCATAAAGGGCTTTTTTTTTTTCCTTCCTACCCCTCATATTAAGTCTCCCCAGCCCTGTCAACAGCCAACTGAGCTTCCACAAGCCATAAAGGTGCATTTCTGCAGTCTCATTTCCTCAAGTCTCCTGCTTGATGGATTATGCCCATTAATAACCTTCACATGGGAAGAGCAGCTGCTGGGATTCACAGGACCCTGGTGGATGGTGTAACCCTGACCTTTAGCAAGGGCACTCTGGAAAATGCAGAGGTGAAGCAGGGAGGATGATGATGTGAATTTGCTCTGCTCAATCCCTATTGGAGGCAGCAGTTACAGACAAAAGACCCTCCCTGGTCTTGCTGACCATAGGAACCTTCACAGCTGGACCAGCCCCTGAACAACAACAGACACCACGTCTTTGATCCTGGAGCCTGGTGTAACTTCTATCATTTCCACACCTTTAGCACCCACTAAGGGCATGCATCCATGTTTTCAGGATACAGGAAGTCCAGAACCAGGTTTTAAAAGGAAAAAGTCCATGGAGTTGTCTAAAAATTATCTTTCCTTAACATATAAATTAACCAAGAAGTATCAATCCCCTATATTTTTTAATCACAATTTTTCTCTCCGATCCATAACCTGTTGGAAATTTATTTTTTTTTGTGGATGTGACTAATCTTTAATTTTACAGAATATAATTTGTGATCATTAAATGGAACAAGCTGCATCAAAACGACAGATCTGGCTTAAAATTGTGCTGTTCCACCCAGGCTTGAGCTCAGCAGTGCTGGACAAGTGGAGGTGATGTTTAGTGAGATGGATGCTAAAACAGCAGGCAAAATTCTTGTGAAATGAAAATGGATCATCTCCATCTGATATGGATTTGGAAGCAAATAGGGTGAGAATTTGGAGCTGATATCAGAAGCTGGAGGGCAGTGGAAAAGAAACACACAGATTGCATCCCCAATTTGGGTAGAAACCTTACAAAAAACATAATCCATGTAACTCTCAAAAATAAAAGCACAAGACCAATTCAATGATCTCAAAACTAGGGAAAACATCCCGGGAACGTGATGTCTGGAACTTCCCTTGGCTCCCTTTGCAAATTGTTATGTAACATTTAATTTTGATTTTTCACATACCTACACCATGTAAATTACAAAACAGCAGCATAATGTGACTCTTCACAGGATTTCAAAGCTTTTCTAGCAGGCCTAGATGAAATGTTCTGGAGAAAAGAACAGTTACGCTGTGGTTGCCTAGCAAATGTCTCTGAGAAAGTGTTTCTGTTTAAAGAGAAAAACAAATTAAGTATAAACTGCCTGCAAGGCCACACTCCCTGGGGACAGCAGATTTCTGTAAGACTCAGAGGGCAAAATTGTCAAAATCTCTTGTTAAAATAGAGGCAGCACATTGCAGCCACGAACACCAGAGATATTAAAGTGAAAAACCCTGCTAGTTCTGGCTCAAAGTCAGAAATAACTGAGTGCTTCAAGATCTCTTGACCCCAGGGAGTTATTAGTAACATTTTTAAAGTCATCTTTAACATTATGTGTCTTTTGTTTTTAATATATTAAGAAATTACACTCCAAAGGGGAACGGACTCCTCAGTTCTGTGCCAGTCCCTGAAATGCTGTTAGTGCCTCCAACTCCAGAGCCAAATCTGTGTGTCCATGGAGGGAAACACACCCTGTGTCTGCCTCCTAATGGGTATTAAACTGTCTCTGGCAAGGGATTAATGGACTGGTTCGGCCTTTCAAGCCCTTCCTTCTTTTGCTGAAATATTTCTTTAGAATCATTCAAATTCCCTCCTCCCTTCCAGAATCTTTTCCTACCTATTAATAAAACAGAGAAGTTGGCAGCATGGAGTCTCTGATGTTGTGGCCTCTGCTTTTCACTCAGAGGGATCAGCTGAGGGCCACAAAAATCCACTGGGGCCTGTATTTGGAAAGAAACACAAAATAATTTGTAGAAGGATGTCCAAAACCATCATCCTCAGTGCCACAGAGTGGGAGCTGCAGAAAACCCACAGGACTCCTCTTAATGTGGCTTCATTCTGTTCTGGCCCCTTCCTCTCCAGCTTTTCTCCATAGTGATTAGGTGTGTTGTCCCTAATTAATCAGGGTTAAACCTGAATGGCCACCCAACAGCAACGTGTTCCTTAAACAATGTCACCAGAAGGCCAAAGAGAAAGATTTCTGGAGTTCTCAGTGGGAGCCTTTGACCTGTTAACTGCCCACAAAACCCTTCCAGGACAGATTATATCCAGGGACTCTTTATCCTTTGACAGGGGACTCATTTATCCACCTGGGCCCTCAGCTCTGAGCTCAGATCCTGAAGGTTTTGTCTGCCAAGGACTATTGCCCACATTTCTTCATTCCTCCAGAAGCAGGAGATCATCTTCTTGACCTGGGTTTTTGAGACGTTGGGACAAGAGTGAGAACAAATATTCTCCTTCCTTATCATTCCAGGGGAGCTTTAATGTACACATTTTTTGTCTGGGAGTCTTTCCAATCCGTATTAAGCTTGCTGAAAGGAAAGAGCATCATTTAAGCCAAGGGATCCAGGGTGAAAGAGCTCTAAAAAAAAAAAGACTCTCTGTGTTCCTTCCCCTATGAGCTGTGAACTGCATTATTAACAAACATTCTGGAGTATCTCTTGGGAAAAAAATCTTGAATATGTGGAAGTGGGAAAATGGCATGGACATCCCACAGGGGTGCATAGGATCTGACTGGTTTCCTACTTGCTGCAGAACAAATGAAAACACAAAGTAGAGGATTGCTTAGAGATTCTGCACTGCAGAATCTCACTGAACAAAGGCAGGTTTCTGTGTGGTTTTTGCAGCCCGATAACTGAGGTAGTTGGCACTCACAGGCCTTTCCTAACCCCAGAGGAGGCAATTCCCAAATGGATCATTACTGCAGAGTGACCTCACTGGCTGGGTGACCATGCTGGATGCCCCTTGAATAAACAAATTGGCAAACAAATTAATTATCTCATTGTAAATACCTGATTCCAGCCTGGAAAATGGTTCATCAGTCTTGTCTGAAGCTTCTGATCCCAATTCTTCAGCTCTCCTGGCTTCCAGTGGTGACAAGATGGGACATGCAGCACACAGGAAAAGCTGCTCCATGTTTGTAGTCCTTCTCAGCTATTTACAGAAATGTTTAGATGTAGGGGGAGTTCAATTTATGTGCCTTATCTTCCTCAAACCAGAGAGAACTCTTCCCTTCTGCTACAAACACTGCTTAATGGATCTCTAACAGCCCTGCTTTCACAACATCAAATACACCAGAAAATAAGGGGGAGCAGGAGGAACCAAACAAACAGCTCTTTATTGTTTCCAGGTGTCCCTGATAATGGGTGGGGGAAGAAGTGGAGAAGAAAGAGGGGAGAGAGATAAGAAAATCATAATTGGGTCCTTGGCACAAGCTCATCATGCATAAACATGGCAGACAGAAAATCCTGGGTGTTAAAAGAAGTTCTTAGCTGCTGAAGATGCCAGGTGTTGAAAGGATGTCTGAAAGCAGCCCTGCAGCTCTCTGGGGGCCTGTTTGCCTCCTCTGGGCTCTGCAGAGAAGCAGCAATGGCCAGGGTGGTGTTTCCCCACCTGGGAGGCTGTGCTCCATCACCCAGCACACACTGGAGCATGGACCAGCTGGGGAAACTGCCTCCCCTTCAGCCTCAGGAGGATTAAAAGTCACCCAATTTATCTTTTTTTGGGGTAACACAGTTGTTCTCCTCCTGTGAGAGGGGCTGCTCGTTACACACATTTTTATTGATCTTGGTGCATTCCTGCTCAAAGCTATGCTGAACACAGGTACAAAGAGAGTCATTCCCCTTACTCTGGCTCTGTGTCTCTATCTCTGAACCAGACTAGTGCACAAACCAAGGCAATCCCAACCTCCACACAAAAAATGGCTTGGCCAAAGTGAGTTGGGCATTCATTATATTATAACAAAATCTTCTGCTGCATTTTCCCCTGCCTCCTATGCAGTCCCATGCTTGGCTTCTGCCTTTTTAACTTTATAATAGCCTCCATTCTTTATTTTCCTTTATGATTTTTTCTTCACTGACTTAAAAATACCGCTCAATTTGACAGCATTCCGTTTGGAAAATCAAGGAGTCCATAAATAAGGTTCAAGACAGCCCCAAATATAGTTGCTAACAGAAATGGTAACTTTTATGAGGCTGGACAGCAACTTTTCAATTACACATTTTGACAGGCAAATGCCACTGAAAGGGATGGAAGCACAGAGAAGGGTATTTTTAAAAATGAAAAGTTCAGGTGGTTTTGGTCAAAAGCACTGCATTTCTCCTGAAATGTAGGGAAGAGGTGGAAAGGAAAAATAGAACAAAATATGATAAGGTGCAAAGAGAAGATTTCATCTGCATTTGTTCCAGATTCTTGGGTCTGTTTCTCTCACACACCAATTTAATTTTGACTTTACCTGTTACCTGAACCTGCTTAGGGAAAGTTATTGACAAGTCTCACGCTGTGGAGGACAGAGTAGGGTAGATGAGAAGGCTCCAAAGCAGCTGGAGCAGTCCAGAGCCCAGTTCCCCTAGAATATAAATGAGAATGAAATGCTTAATTCCTGATGGTGGTGCTTGAAATCCATCGTGGTTCTTGCTGTAAGGCAGAGGAGGGAGGGTTGGGATGGTCTGGGCTCACCGGGGTCCCTGGAGCCCAGAAATGCAGATTATTGCAGTGTTTCTCTGATCAGCACCCTTAGCTCTGAGCACTCCAGGGAAACCTGTGGCACACAAGAACTCCCTTGTAAAGAGAATTTTTCCTCTCCTTCCTATGGCATCTCTGGATCTGAGCTCAGTCTCAGCTTCTCTTCAGTAAATTTGTTTATTTAGAGATATCTCTCTTCTTCTCACTTGTTTCTTTGTAGAAAATGAATAAAGAAATCAATAGCTTTTAGGATTCCATCTTCCAGTCCTTTATTATTTTAAACGGGACTCTTTCAAACAATAATCAGGAGAAGAACATGGCCAAACAATGCTTTCAAGTAAGTTTCATTTTCTTTGAGAAACAAGCTCTTAAAAGTCATATTTTATTATTTTTTTCCTGCAAGATAGGAATTGAAATCAGTAGATTTTGCTCATCCTGCCCGCCCAAAAGCTGTTTTCAGGGAGGAACCTTAGATTACTCTGTTAGTAAAAGCCAAGGTGTGGCAGGTTGGGCTCTCCCTGCCATGTCCACCTGCAGGATTCTCAAATCCCACACACACAGGAGAGGCCACACACCCATTCATTTGTCCTTGATGGTTTAATTAGTACCTGAACCATTCAATACCCCCACCTCTTCACTTGTCCTTTCCATTCAAATGTCACCTCCCAAACCAAGAGTGAGAAGGAGGAGGAGAATTTTCAAATTAAGGAATTCTGCTTTTTTTCTTCTGGATTAACCACCCATTTAAAATGATATTTGCCCATCAGAGTCTGGAAGGGGAAGGAACATTCCTAATTTGAGATACAAAAATGGTAAAAGAGAGACGGGGGGACACAGCTGAGGAGGAAAGTGCTTGAATGATGCACAGAGGGAATCCAGTGCAATGTGAGACCTTGGGACCCAGGGAGGTTCTCACTAATGGTCTCTGCAAGTCTTATTATTTCATACATATTCTCATCCCTCTGACAGAGACACTGCACAAATCACTTCCCCTTGTCCCAGGCTGACCCCATAACCTCTGAGAGATAATGAGGCGCTGTACCTGGCATCTCCTAATGCTGCCAAGATCCAGATCAAAGAACATTAATTCTCCATGATAACATCTCTATTTATTAATGCAAATGCCTTTAATCCTTCCCCAGCCTCTGCTCTGCTCGCCACCTTTACTTTTATTACTGAAATTTCTTTGGAATTAGGTAAATTGGCTGCGTGTCCCCAGAAGGTGGATGTCACTAAGAGCTGCAGTCTGATGTGTCCCCCTGGCAGTGACACTCACCTCCTGGACAGATTAGCTCCCAGATTTGTTACAGTGGGCAGGGGCTACATGCTGGGGCTTCCCAGAGGTGCCAGTGTTTGTATTCATTCCATAGAGGTCAAGAAATAATTTGTAATGATATTTTTTTTATTAATTTTTCCCAGGTTTTTTTTTTTTTTTGCCAGCTATCAGTGAGCAGACTGTGATTTCCCTCTTCCCCCTCCAATTTTCAATATCATGTGCTGCTCAAAGTTATTTTCCAGGGTGTTTCTGGGGAAAGCAGTGCAGGCCAGCTCTTCCTGCAGCTACCACGTGTGGTGGGATATTTACTTTTCTTAGAAACAGATCAGGGAGCTCTGTGGATTTATGCTAAAAAATAATCTGTTCCAAGCACAGGTTTCCAAGGAAGTAGGAAAAACTTGCCTTGATCCTCACATACAGGAAACTCCTTCTGCTTGAACTCCTTGGTGCTCGGTGGGGCAGACACGAGATGGGGCTGCAGAGTGGGAGCTCTCTGCCACAGCCTCACACACAGTTTGGTAGATGGGATCTGGAACAAAGAACCATGGGGCTCTTGCCACGGCACCATGCACTGGTTGGGTTGGAATGACTCTAAAACCCATCTCATCCCCCCCTGCCATGGCCAGGGACACCTCCCACCATCCTAGAGCCCTGTCCAGCCTGGCCTTGAACACTTCCAAGCTTCTCTGTGAGAGCCTCTCCACCCTCACAGGGAAGATATTTTTCCTAATATCCACTCCAAACCCACTCTCTTTCAGTTTGAAGCCGTTCCCTGTGGTGGTGTTTGCAGGGGCCCCAACGAGGGAAGAGCTGAGAATCTTGACTCCATGTTTCAAAGGCTGATTTATTATTTTATGATGTGTATTATATTGTAAGAAAATTATATACTAATAATATTTCTAAATAATAATATATATAGTACTAATAATAAATATAAATAAATAATAAAAATATAAATATAAATTTTATATATAATACTAATAATATATACTAAATAATAATATATATAATACTAATAATAAATAGATATAAATAAATAATAAATATATAAATAAATATAAATTATATATATATAATACTAATAATATATACTAAAAATATGCTAAAAGAATAGGAGAAAGGAATGAATAATAAAATCTTGCGACTGCTCACAGCCTTGACACAGGTGGCTGCCATTGGCCATCCAGTAAAAACAATTCCACATGCTGGCTAAACCATTCTCCAAATCACATTCCAAAGCAGCAAAACATGGAGAAGCTGAAGCTTCCCAGCTTCTCAGGAGAAAAGATCCTGGCAAAAGGATTTTTCATAAAATATGCCTGTGACACTTCCCCCTTGTAGATCATCCCTCTCCACCTTTCCTGTGGGCTCCTTTCAGGCGCCATCCTTTCCTGTTTGACTGGAGAACCACTCTGGGGGCTGTGCCTTGTGAGGGGAAGGTGAGAATGACCTTTTACACTTTGGGGAGCTGGGAAAGGGAACACACACCCAGCAGAGCCTGGGGGATGCTCAGGAGCTTCACAGGGGCCAGAGACAGGCAGGAGATCAGGAAACCCCACAGGGTGAAGAGTTTGCACGTTGCTGCTTCAAAGCATGGCTCTGCACCAAGAAATGGTGGAAGAAATGACCCTGAGGAAGGAGGTGACAGCAAACTGCTGGGTTAATTATACCCCTCTTTCTCCAGTCAGTGCTGGCTGTACCCTCAGGCACAGGGGGACAGGGATTTAGCCTCTATGACTGCCACATGAAAAGCATGAAAAAGTACTTTGCCTTCCTTCCCCAGCTCCCTGCCCGTGAGAGGAGTTTATAAAACTTTCCTTCCTCTCCTTTTGCTGTTCTACTTGTCAGGGCCCACACCTTCTGCTATCAAGTTTCTGTACAGAGAGCAGCCCTGCAAGGTGCAGGGCTCAAATTTAGTCTGTGAATGTGACATCAGTATTAGCACCTAATAAGCATTAGACACCAGCCTGTAAGCAGAGAAGAACAAATGCTTCCTTCATACAAACTGGGATTATTGTCCCATAAGGCACTGACAGACAAAAGTGGAAAATCGATGTAAGGAGCTGAATATCTGGACTAAACTCCAATTTGTCCTGGTGTCCAATCTGGCAACTATTCTCCTCTTCCTATTCAAGCCTAAGTCCTGTCGACATCAATGGAAGCTTTTTGCAATTATGGAAGGAGGGAAAAAACATAACACACTCTGTAAGGCTGCAGCTCCACCACCTTTTCCTTTCTTGGCCTTCAAATGCTGAAAAAGTGACCTTGTTTTCATTAAGAGGAACACCTTGTGAATGAATACAGGATGTCAGGTGGGAACAGAGGCACACAAGGCAAAGAATTCATTAGAGAAAGTTTCAGTACTGCAGAGTGGGACATTCATTATTTTACAACTAGTCCCTGTGAGTTTTAATTAAAGAGACCAGGCAGTTTGTATATAAACTGCCTCATATTGTACCCTAATATCTCACTAAATATGAATCCAACGTTTTCCTAGTTTAAACATTTTTTTCCATTGCTGCACTGTACATGGCTAATTCCACCCTGAAAGCTGAGACACAAAAGCAGTTTGGAGGGTGCAGGGCTTGAAGAAAAACTATTCCTGGGAGACTCCTGGCCCAGTTTTGCAGCCTCTGGAGATTTACATAATTCAGGACAACTCTGGAGATTTCGGTGTATGGACGTATAGAATTAAATCTGAAAACACTTCAGGCTCCCTGGCATTGCAAGTTGAGAGAATCACTATAAAAAAAGGCAGAGAAAATCACTATAAAAAAGGCAGTTCTCTGGAGCACTGAGCTGGGCTATAACCTGCACACTCATCACATGGCTGGATTGAAAAGCTTGGAGTGATGCTGGGGTTTTATATTCAGGCAGCATCAATTTCCCCAGAGGCCTTGGCATATCACAGAATGGTTTGGGTTGGAAGGGACCTCAAAGCTCATCCCATCCCAGCCCTGCCATGGCAGGGACACCTCCCACTGTCCCAGGTGCTCCCAGCCCTGTCCAGCCTGGCCTTGGGCACTGCCAGGGATGCAGGGGCAGCCCCAGCTGCTCTGGGCACCTGTGCCAGGGCCTGCCCACCCTCCAGGGAAGGATTTCTTCCCCATATCCCATCCATCCCTGCCCTCTGGCAGTGGAAGCCATTCCCCTTGTCCTGGCACCCCAGGCTCTTGTGAACTGTCTCTCTCCACCTTTCCTGTTGGCTCCCTTTGGTAATGGAAGGCTGCAATTTTGTCACCCCTCAGCCTTCTCCTCTCCAGGCTGAACAATCCCAGAGCTGCTCCACCCTCTGATCCCCCTGGTGCCTCCTCTGGATCTCTGCAGCAGCTCCAGCTCCTCCCTGTGCTGGGCCAGTTCTGCAGGTGGGGTCTCACCTGAGCACAGGGGCACAATCCCCCCTGCCCTGCTGCCCACGCTGGGCTCAGCCCAGCACAGGGGCATTTCTGGGCTGCTAACACATTTAGATTTGCAGAGACTTTGGGGTTTACACTGCAAGGGGACAGGGATCTGCTCTGTTCAAACAGCCTCAGGCTCACACCTCTCTAACCCCACACAATTAACCTCAGCAGCCACAAATCCCTGCTGCCCACGCCAGGCACTGGGACTGCTGGATAAGCCCTTTGCTAAAACCAGCCTCAGGACTTCTGGATTGAATAATATGAATTCCTGCAGCCTGTATTAACTGAGGAAGCATTCCATTAATCTTCCACACAGGTGACCTAAGCACCAGTCACTGCTGCCTGTGATTAGTCAGGATAATTTTTGTGCTGGTAACTAAAATTCAGAGCCCCTGCAGCCCAACCCCTCTGGGCAGTGATAACTCCTGGTGGGTGGCTGCTCAGCGAGGAAGCAGCAACCAGGCAGGGGATTCAGGAACATTTTGTCAAAAAGATGCAAAAAGGAAGGATCATTTTGGGCTGATTCACCCCTCTGTGTGTGCGTGGGCGTCTCTAAATTGTGTGTGCATATGTGTGTCTGTGTGTTTGCCTTGAGTGAGTGAATCACCCTACCTGTTACTGTGTAAAACAGCAAACATTAGTAAAACCCATAATAAGCCTAGTGGTGGTGATTCAACCAAAGCTAGCACATCTGTCACTGAGCAGCAGACTGCCAGGCTTTTCATCAGGGGAAATACAATTGAATAATAATGGAGGAAAGGTAAAGCAGCTTCAACAGAGCTTTCTGCCAAATTAAATACAAGGTGTGCTAAAGAAAAGGGGGGAAAAAAATGTATAACCCTGCTTGAATACAAATCCCTCAGTAATGGGGACTCTGTGGCTGGAGACACATCACATCTGCAGTGTGAGCAGCTTGTTTGGGGTGGATGCTGACAAACCTCCAACTCTGGGAACATGGAACCTTCCCTGTGCCAGCAGCCAAATAAGGAATTGAAGGGGAGGAGGAGATGGGCTTTTGGACTAATATTTGGTGGCCTGATTCTCCAGTGCCATCTGGTCACTTGGCAGTGCAGAGAAGACTTAACCCCATCCAAAGTGGTCTCAGAGGGATTTCCCTGTTGTCTTATATATCCAGAGTTCTAGTATCATTATAGTGCAAGGATTCCCCATTGCCAGAGACTCATACCTCTCACTGTTTCTCACAGGCAGCTCCTCCAAGCACTGACTCTTCCTGGTCTTTGCAGTGGTTATCATCTGACTCCAGAGCCCCCCAATCCACTCTTTTATACCACTGTTCTTATTGGCTACAGGTGTGGCCTGTTAACATTAGGCCTGCTCCTAATTTTAGTAATTGGTCCAGCTGCAACTCATTGGGGATAAGATTACATTCTGTACCACCTTCATACTGTATCCCCCTCCATTTCCCTGTGGTAAAAAGTCTTTTGATGGCAAAGGAGCTCTGCAGTGCTTGTAGGAGACACTAAACCAGAGAGAAATGACACCATTGCTGGAGGCCCTGTCCCCAGCCTTGACTCATCAGATAAAGCCAAAGGAAGGGAAGGATGGGATGAGATCCTGGCCAAATCACTGCCTTTGAGCCTGCCTGGAGCAGAAAAAACCAAACAGAGCCATGGGGTGGGGGGAACAAAGTGAGGATCTGTGAGGCAGAGGAGGATGGCCCTTCTCCCACCCCCACTCGAGGGCATGGGCACCTCAGGCTTGCTCAAATCCATAAATCTCAAGGGCTGCAGTGGCTGTTGGAGGCAGCAGCACTGAGACACAGGAAGGAGCCACTGAAGAGGCCTTCCAGACACTTTGGGGGGTGCTATGGTGGCAGTGCCACTTCTCAAGCCAGCCTGCTGTACCCCCACATCCTTTTTGTGCTGCTATGGATGTTCTGAGGGCCTTTGATGGGGGTAACATTGTGAGTGACCCTGACTTGTTTCTGCCAGAGTGTAAATAAGGATAATGGACCATCAGCCCATCAGCTGCAAATGAAGCATCTCTGTAAAGACAAAAAGAAAGGAAGAAGAGAGGCTTGTGGTGTAGACACTTTCCTGTCTGCAGAGTACTCTTTTGGGACACTTCATTTTAAACATCCATTTTCTTTACATTTTCTCTTTCCCTTGTACATAGAGCATTTTCTTCTATTCTGTTTTTGTTCCCATTTGCTTCTTTCTCTTTTAACCAGAGGGGCATTAAAAATCCCAAAACCTTTTAAGCTCTTGTGTTTACCATTCTCTCAGCTTTGAAAACCACCGCAGGGCTGGAGATAAAACCACACACACAAATACCCAGATCCCTTCTGGCTGGAGCAGGGAGGCAAAATAAACCCTTTGGACTATTTAGAGATGAGACAGATTTGCAAAAGCTCTGACCCAAAACCCACAACAATCAACAACAGCCACAGGTCTCCCAGGCTGAAAGGAAGCCCTCCTGCAAATTTCATTGGGAAACGTGCCTTGCAATCACCTCTCCTGAGCTCATAAGCAGCCCTGCCAAGCAGCTCCAGCTGAGTCACTACTGCAGGCCAGTCCTTGCCTCTCTGCTTCTCCCCCTTTTCCACTGCCTGGCAGCAGAAAGATCAATGCCCTCTGCCCAGGCTGCCAAACAGGCTGCAAAAATTCAGGTTAATGAGCAGAGTCAGGTGAAGTAGGAGACAATAAAGCCCCCAGTGCTCGTGCAGAGCAGGGCTGGGTTGGTTTCCTTCATTCCCTTTCACAAGCTGGATGATGATAAGCAAGCAGCCAAGAGAGGCACTGGAAGGTGCCATGGCAATTTTCTGGGCATGGGCAGGATGGTGAAGGACCCCTGGAACAGAGCAATCAATGGAGCAAACTCACAAGAAGGCGAATAAAAGAACAATAAAAACACCAGTATTTCTTAGTGAGGAGCTTGCCAGTCACATTTACTCATTATTGCATCCACATGCACATGAATTGCACTTCACTGCAGGGCTAAATCCCCCCACAGCCAACAGCTCTGTGAGGGGGCTGTGTCACCCCTGCCTGTCCCTCCTTCCCAACTGCAGCCACAGATTTATGGCTCCACAGTGCCCATTGCCAACCCACCTCCCTCTGTCCATCCAAAACCAATAATAATAAAGGAAAAGGTTTGGAGCAATCCAATCCCACCCTGAGCCAGGGAACAGCCACAGGATCTCAGTGCTGGGCAGCTCAGGGTTGGTTTGTGCCACGGGCAGTGCCCAACACCTGACCCTGATGGAGAAGGGAAACTAAACCTGCAGTGCACTTCAGTCAGCTGGGCTCAGACTGGGAGATTGGTCTCTGGTTTTACCCCAGAATTGCAGCTGGAGGAAAGCAAACCTCAGTAAAGGCACCCACTGCCACCTTTCTGAGTCCACACATCAAAATGCATCCACCTGCACGAGTCATTGAGGAGCCCATCAGCAGAATTTGGAAGAGTTTGACCTCTTATTTCCCTACTAAAAACTATCTAAGCAACTTTTCCTAAAAATATTTATTGATTTATTTTTTAGTTTCTTCATTTATTTAAAAAAATACGGAAGAAAATGTTATTGCTGATTTTTATGCTTCCAATTCTTTAGAGTTTGATAATTTTTCAAAGCAATTATCTCAAAATCAAATGGTTTATTAAAGAGAAATTAAAAAAAACAAACTCAGAGGCGTTTTCAGAAGCTGAAACAATTCTTTTGTATTTCATGTTTGAAAAAAGGAGGAAGAAGGAAAGGAAGGAAACTCAGCTATGATATTTGTGGTTTCCCTGCCCATCCCAAATGTTCTCAGGATCTTAGTTGGAAAATATTGGAGTGTGTTCATGCCATGCCATCCAACTGCTTGGCTCCTCTCACAGCAGCCAGGCCTGATGTCCTGTGCATCAGAGAGCTCAGCTCTGCCCTCAAACATCAGCTCTGGAGGCTGAATCCACCACTAAGAGCATGTTTGGGATCCAAAACCCCAAGTTTTTGCTCTTCTCTGCCAGAAATGACTTTCCATCAAGCAAGGGAACTGCAACCACCCAAGTCACAGTAGCAAGGCTAAAACCACTTTCCAAAATGAGCTCAAGCCATGGGTTGGATTTGAACCAGGTTTCTGGAAGAGAAGGGTAAAAAAAAGAAAAGAAAACAGATGTAGTTTGGAGAAAAACAGAAGCATCTTGTCTCTGTTTTAAAGCAAGATGATTTGCCATGAAATATTACTGCTTTAAGACACATCATTGCATCATTCACTGGTGCTTTCAGACTATTGGCCTCACCCATTTATTTTCACACAGAGATCAGACTGTAAACCTCTTGGGGTAATGAAAAAAGGAAAAAGAGAAATAATCTGTTTTCCTCTCAATTCTTGAAGATAGATTATACCTCCTTGTATCTCAAAAGGAAAAAAAAAATCTACTTGGGCCAACCCTTTACTTGTACAAACAGTCTTGGGGATATTGAGGTGCAAATGTGAGCAAAAAGTTCTCCATGTGCCAAATGCTGGGTAATAACCTGGTATTTTTAAACCAAAGCATTAAAAGATTTTATGGCTGTCTCTTTTGCAAAAATAACAGCACAATTCTAACCCTCACTTCAGTAAGAGGAAGGGGAAAGGTTTAAAAATGCAGCTCCTACATTTACCAAGGCGTGTTGTGCCAAATAAAAGCAATCTTCCATATGCTGTTATAATTTTTTTTTTTTTTTGTACATTTCATGATTCTGATGTTTTACACCATGACTTTGTGTGCTCAGGGCTGGCAGTGTTGCAGCAGGGATGTGTCACTGTCAGCCCAGACAAGCAGCTTTGTTTTGGGCTTTGTGTTCTGCTCCTTTCCTGGCTCCTGTGGGATCTGAAACTTCACCATCATTCCCAGCCAGACATCCCTGAGGTGACCACAGAGCAGGTGCAATAACCTGGGGGATCTGAGCCCTCCTGCTGCTGTTTCTCCACAGAATCCTGGCACAGCATTGAGGCAGCACCAGGGTTCTGCTGCTGCATCTTCCATGCCCTTAGTGCATTTTAAATATTAAGTAATAAAAATATGTATAAGTAAAGAGTACAACCATAAATAAAGCAAAATGTATAACTCACTGAATTATTTCATTACTAGCAGCCACATTCTCTAGCAGAATAACTAAGAGCAGAATTTCTCCTGACTTAGCTTCTCATTATTAAAATACTACCAGCGATTACTTGCAGGACATGCATTCCCAAGCTAATCATTTGAGGATTAATTTTATGTGTGCATAAATAACTCCTGTTTTGACTCGGAGCCTTGAAGCAATGTACTTGACAAAATACACTTGTGTTTGAATACCACTGGCTCAGCCAGCACACTCACACAGAACTTGTGCTTTCACACAGCCATGGGAGGATTAATATCCTTTTTCTTTCCTCTCTCACCTAAAGAAGCTGTGGAAATGTTCAAGGCCACTTTGGACAGAGCATAAGCAACCTGGGATAGTGGAAGGTGTCCCTGCCCATGGCAATGGGGTCAGAACAAGATGATTTTTAAGACCCCTTCCAACCCAAACCCCTCTATACTTTTTAGAAACCTCTATATTCTACAGTATGCTGAGGTTATTCAGTTAAAAGGGCTTGCACCTTTGTTGCCATCCTGCAATAAAAATCCAGAATATTTAAAAGCAGCTTTTGAAATCAACTCCCAAACCCAGTTCCATTTAAGAGAGCAGCCTCTAACCACACATGCAGCAGAGATGTTGAGGCCAAGATACACCACAAGAACTTGGATGATGTGAGGACAACTTTTGACCTGCTGCAAAGCTGATGAGACACCAGTGCTCCACACACTGCTGCCACCTAGAAGGGTCGAGCAAACTCAGCCCTAGCACCTGCAATAAATTAATTTCTCAATGGCAATATGTTGGCTAAGCCTTTAGGTGTCCTAAAGCCGGTCACAAACACACCTGCATTTGGCTGGGCAGCTCCAGCTTTCCTTTGCCTCATCTCCTGAGATTTTAAACGCTGGAACCATGGGACATTTAGCACAGAAAGGCTTCAGCAAATGTCAGTTTCTATAAGTGATAATATATAGATATATATATATATATCCACTCCCATATTCACACAAACATTCGTGGCCTTACCCCACCACTTAAGATTACAGAAGCACAAGTTCCATCAGTTTCTAATCTGCTGAATAAATTATTTCAGAATTGTCAAGTAGGTTATTTCTCACCTCTTTCTCCAAACCAAAATTACTTGGGTGGGAGAACGAATTATACAGAAAATTGTCTGTCTTTTTATATCTGACTCAGGGAAAGAAGCTGAAATTTTTATATTTCTTATTGAATAAAATTTTTAGAGATGATTTGTTGCTTAAAATATTTTATTTCAATTGTGTTGCAACATTACATTTTAATAGGGAAATGGTCCATTTTGGTTACATTGAAGCAGCATAATATATTACAGAACACTGGCCATAGACATTTATATTTATTACAGTGTGAACTGTCATAATAAATGCAGTTGACATTTTTTATTTCATCAAAACAGTGGAGTGGCATCAAAACAAAATCTAAATGATTTGTTTCAACTATTCCCAGCTGGAACTATCATTGAAACAGACTCCTTCCAGCAAAATATTTTGGTTTTGACAAAACAAAAAAATTTTTGGACCATATTTTATTTTCTCAAGATTCAGAGTAGAAGACACCAAAAATGTCTTTGAGCTTGGCCATGATCTGAGCTCTGATTAAAAGAAATGGAGTCAAATCATTAGTTTTGTTAGCTTTGGTTACAGTGAGAGTGCTCTAATGCAGGCTGGGAATATCCTCACCTCTGTGAGATTCTGTGCCCTGGGATGGGCATCCTTGAGGAAATCCCCCTTAATTCTTAATTCATGCAGACCTTATTGATTTTCCCATTGGGAAATTCTGGTCCATCAAATTCAGCATGGGATTTCTACAATCCTAAGCCTGGTAGACTGATCACTAATCTGTGACCTGTCTGATGCCATCAGGAATGCAGAGATGTTCAAAGCTCTGGAGTATAGTAGAGGAAATGTATTTGAATATCTGTACAGAGGCTTTGCCCCAGAGGTCCCGGTTGCCCTTGATGGGCTGCAGCTGCCATGTCCTTGATGGGCTGCAGCTGTGACCAATGAAGATGACTGGGATAAAAGGGGGTGGGTTAGCCAGAAAGGGAGAGTCTTGGAGGAGCCCTGAGCTGAGAGAGAACAGTGTGCAGCTGGAGGAGTCAGTGAAGATCTGCAGCCATAAGAACACACCAAAGAGGTATGGATTTTAGAAGTCTGATAATATCGTTATGGGACTCTAGAGAAACAGAACAACAACACTGGAGATGGCTCAGCCCTGGGCAGTAAAAGGGCAAAGCTCAGCCACAAACCAGTTCTCCATCTTCCCACATCATTAGAATGAAAACAAAGGTTCAAACCTTTATATTTTGGTTGTGGAGAAAGGCAACAGAAAGCTTTTTTTTTTTCCCCAGAGGGCAAAACCAGAGGGGTTATTCACCTCCCATCCTCAGTCTCTCCATTCTGTCAGGGGCACTGACAGAATCAAAAAGCAGAAAGATAAGGAGCACCTGCACACCTTAAAGGGTACAGACAGCTGCTGCTTGGCTGCCAAGCAGTGTTTCTGTGCCTCCAGCACTGTTTGTTTGAGGCAGGATGAGGGGGGAAAATTGCTTTGTTCTGCAGGGCATGGAGCCCCCACATCTCCCACTGCTCTGAGGGGACAGCCAGCACTGTCCTCCACACCAAAGAGAGGGACCAAGGGGTATTTCATGGCTCTCCTTCATCTCAGAGACGTGGCCTTTTACCTCAGGCTGTGGCAGCTCTTAGATTTAGAGGGTGAGGTCTGCGAGGTCACTCCCCAGCTCTGGTGACTCACACGTTATAAATCTTGCTGAACTTTGCAATGCAGAGCTGTTTGTACACTGCAGAGCAGCTCAGCCAGCCCGGGGCTCTCACCAGCAAATCCAGGCAGCTCACCAGGAGCAAGGGCTGGAGAAACTCCCAGGAGCTGGGCATGCACTGCCCGGCTGTCTCTGCTGCAGTAACACCAGCTGATGCTTTCCTTTCTCTCACCCTGAAATTCCATCTGCTTGCTACTCCTACCTGCACCTTTTCCTTTGCTTCCAAATTGGCTTCCAAAGCCAGTTCTTTGTCTTGCTTATTTGTCGCAGACATCTTTTATGAAAAATCCTTTCCTTAGGATCTTTCCTCCTGAGAAGCTGAGAGGCCTCAGGAACAAAATGTAACCAATGGTTATCTGCTGCTGTGGAATGCAACAGGTGGATCTTTGATTAGCCCATGTTGGATGTTTGTAATTAATGGCCAATCACAGCCCAGCTGGCTCAGACAGAGTCCCAGCCACAAACCTTTGTTCTCATTCTTTATTTCCTATTCTATTCTTAGCCAGCCTTGTGATGAAATCCTTTCTTCTATTCTTTTAGTATAGTTTTAATGTAATATATATCATAAAATAATCAGCCTTCTGAAACATGGAGTCAGATCCTCGTCTCTTCCCCAATCCAAGAACCCCTGTGAACACCATCACACTTATTCCTTGCCCCAGAGGTGCTGCCTGCAACAAACAAACTGCAAATGGAAGGGTGGCACAGGAACTGGGATGCCCTGGAAGAATGTGTCACACCAGAGGCTGAGGCAAAGGAGTGGAAAAAAAGGAGGAGAAAGAGAGAAGACTGGAAATGAATGCTCCTCTTGTCTCAGTGCCCCCATGGTGATGTGAAAAGTCATTAAACACCTCAGCAGACTGGCACAGTGGAGTAAACAGGAGCAGCTAATAGGACAAAGGTACTGGCACTTTATCTCTTGCCTCTCTTTGGGTTCAGAGCAATGAAGGTTTCACATTCTCATGGCATCCTCCTGTGTTTTTAATATTCTCCTATCAGCAAGATGAAATGCTCCTCAGTCCTTCCCTTGAAAATTTCTTATTGGAAAAAAACTAAAAGAAAAAAAAAAAAAAGCCTTGCTCTCACTTCTCACTGCATGAGGAATTTCAAAGCCAGAGTTGTTTATTTTCTCCCTGTCCCCTTACTTAGGAAGCTTGGTTGGAAAACAGTTTCACTACATGTCCTTGGCCTGGACTCCCTGCAAAAAGACAAGAGAAGAGCAGCAAGCTTCAACAGGAGAAAAACATCTCTAAAAACCTGCAAAGTGATTCCTTCTGGGGCCTTCTGTGAAGAGCAGCAGGGGCAGAGGAGCTGGAAGTGGGATCAGACAGAGAAAGGTTTCATCACAGGATGATTCTGCTGTAAATAATGACAATAATTGTGTTTTCTTTATTAGAAGTCAGAAAGAACAATCACGTGTGAATCTCCACTCTGCTACATCCTGTGCAGAACTCACTCAGCATCTGAACAGAAAAAAGCCCTTTTAAAAAAATAAACACCCTTGGGAACCTGGCAGGAGGGGCTGAAGGACCTGACTGCACCAGCAGAGACTTCAGGGTGTGCACACTCTGTGAGACATAATGGATGAATCCTTCCCACAAAACCTTCAAAAAGAGAATCAAATAATTTTCCCTGCAATAATCCACTGAAGCCATACACTCAGGCAAGCTTCAGTCCACTGTATCCTTTCTTTTTGCTTACAAATATCTCATTCAAGCTACTATTCTTTTTTAAATATGGATTTTTAGGCTTTTTTTTTGTTGTATTGTCCCTTTTCACCAGTAGAAAGTCACCTCTATCATTCTTCCTGGTGAGTGAACCTCTGAATTACAGGGAATGTCTCTGCTATACTTGGAGAAATGGTGAAAGTCTTGAATGCAATCGATGGAGAAATCAGCCATCACCTCTTTGCCTTGAAAGGAGGGTTCATGGAAAATATAAAACCATGAATGTTTTACCCCAAAGAGCAGGTGTGAAACACTTCAGCATTCATGCCTTGTCCTTGGGCATGCAGTGATTGTCCAGCAGGGATGGCTGGAGAGAAGCCCCCTGCTCCTGTGCCTGCCCTGCAACACCCCCAGCCCTGCTGCCTTCAGGGCAGAGCACAGCCCCATGGAGTGGATCTTGCAGAGCCCATTCTCTCTCACTACTGGTTTTAATGTTGCTTTTAAAGCCGTTTTTTTCCAGCAGGGAAATAATTTTATCTCCAAGGGTGTATATCAGCTCTGCCTTCAGCTGTCCCTCAGCTGACTCCAGGCCAGTTCTGCTTCCATTCCCTACCAAGGACAACGGGGGTTTTGAAGATGCTGATGGTCCTTGACCAGCAGTATTAAGACACTAAATTACGCTGACATGGCCCATAAATCGCTAAATGAGGGACTCCCAGACAGGGATGTGGCGTGAGCCGAATGACTACGAGGGCTGCCCATTGCCTGGGGCTCCAGCTGAAGAGCTGGCACACCAGGGGTGCTCCAGGTGCCCTGCATGCCCCCAAGACCCCTTTTGTCACAGCAGGCGTCCCCAGCCAGGTAATCATTAGCACTGGCTCCATGATTACAGAAGGCTGATTTATCACTTTATTATTCTATACTTATTAAGAAACCCATCGCCCTTACAGACAGTCCAATGCAGTTTTGACCTAATTGGTCCTTTAATTAAAACACCATCACCATTGGCTAATTAAGAAACCACCCTTTGGTAAACAAACCTCCATAGCACATTCCACATGTTCACAACAGGTGCAGCAAGTGAAGATAAGAATTTTTAATAATTCTTCTCTCTGATCTCCTCACAGCCTTTCCCAGAACGATGCCTGGGAAAGTTGTGCCTGTTGCTCTCTGTGGCCAGCACACGCCCCTTCTGCCAGGAGGGGACCACACATCACCACAGGGCTTGGTCACTGCTGTGGAGGTGTCCCAGTTGTGCAGGACTTAAGAGGTTTGGTTCTATTTCCCTGTTAATGCTGGCTGTTATTTGCGTACGTTGGGTAAAGGACAACTCTCCGGGTAGAGGCACACAGAGACAGTCTCCACCTCTAAAAATAGAAGGAAATTGCTATTTCTAAAGAGGAGGGAAAGCCTTTAATCGCCTTAAGATTGTGCCACCTGCCCACTAGCAGGCAGAAAAATATGATTTGGATATTTCTATTTTATTTGGATTTACGGATAAGTTGATAAAAGACCCAAGGCAGCATGGGGAACTTTTCCCAGAATGAAGGGGATGGGAATATGGGCTAATTTCCAGGAGGGTGTCATGAAGGTCTTGCATGTGAAGATGAGACAGAACCTCCCCTTGGCTAAAATAAAAGCCCCAACAATTACAGTGAGGTAAGACACAAGTTGTACTAGCTGGAAATTATTCATAGTTTCAGAAATCTGGGGCTGTGTGAATAAAAAGCCACTACCTGTGCTATTGGCCGGAGTGAAAGGGGCTCTGAGCAGCCTGGCAGAGTGGAAGGTGTCCCCGCCACAGCAGAGGGTTGGAATAAAGTGATCTTCAAGGTCTCTTCCAACCCAAACCAGCCTGGGATTCTGAGAACTGACCTTTATGAATTTCCTCCTTAACTGATACCACCCACGTGAGAGCTAAAGGCAAAGAACAAACAGGCTGTGCCTGCTATAAAAGCACACTGTGCTCTAACAATGATGTGCTCAAGAACATTTGCTCTTCAAGGAAAGCAGCTTTGTCTGAAGGTACCATTAAACAAAAGACAGTGCCTTTCCTCCTTTTAGGAAAATATCAGGGTCTTATGTTTTGATTTAGAATGAGGCAACACAGGGCATTTCTGCCATGCCAGGGGTTCAAGGATCCACAGCTGACCAACTCCAGGAGTTTCAGTGGTGCCATGGTACTGGGGAACATAAATCACTATTTACACCAAAACACTCAGGAATATTTCACATGGTGCACAGCATTTCTACTTCTGTCTGCTGAGAAATCAACTTAAACTTTATTTTTAGGATCTCCTATTTGCTGTTCATCACAGCTGGAGAAAACAGGGGAGAGAAAAGGCAAATTTTGTTATCTATGACCTGCCTAATTGGTACCTTGTTACAATTTAGAACAGCCCCACCTCCCAGGTCCTGCTCAGGATTGAGACTTTTTAAAATACTAAGCCTGTCCCTATGAACAGCCCTATTGTCAGGATCTCACCATCAAAGCTAAGGTATAAGAAGGGGGTGGGGAAGGCACTGAGACACAAGCAATGATGCTCATTTCCTCCCTGCCAGCCTTTCAGATGATGTTTCTCTGCTCCACCTGCATTTTTGGCTGGTAAATGATCCCTTGACAACAAACCTAACTGTGAAGGGAGAATAGGCAATCTCAATGACAGTAAAGTTATTTTTTCCCCACCTAAGCTATGTAAATTCAGATGATCTCTGCGGCTTTCCTGGAGAGAATTGTTTTGTTTTGTGGTGTTTAAACTGAAGGAGATAACTACCCACCCCTCTCCCCCCAGCCAAGATTGCAAATTCTATAGGAAAGATGTCCAGAGAGCTGATAGAGTCTGGCATCATTTACTCTGGGTACAGAGTGTGAGGAGGAATAAAAATGCAGACTCAACACTTTCAGAAAAGTACCAGCACAGCAAGAAAGGCAGGCGGACAGATTGCTGGGATAGACTCCTTCTTAGCAACAAGATCTATGGCAGCACAGGTTTTCTGTTTGTTGGATGGTTTTAAGAAGGATGTATTTTTGCTAGGATTAAATAGAAAGGCATATTCTGCTTTCCCTAATTCCCCGTTACCCTCCATCCACAGGGGTTTGCATTCAGCTTGAGTAGAAGGAGAAAGATTATTTTTGTGCTCCAATTTCAGAAAGCCTCTTTCAGTTTGGAAACAGCTGTTAATAACTCCAGGACTGGGGTGGGAAGAAGATTTTTGCTGGGGGAGGAAGGAGCTGATCGGGGTCTCAGGAGCTGCTGGCTCCATCCCACCTTCACTAGGCAGCTTTGAGCCAGTCTCAGTTTGAGCACTGAGGTTTCCCCACATGTGAAGCCCAGAGAACGATCAGATTTGCTGCTTTTTCACTGCCCTTTGCTCATCATCAGCCCACAAACTGCCTCTGGACTGCAGCCACTGTCATTCACTCTGGATTCACAATTTTTTGGCAGCAATAACCACCAAACCTCTGAAACACCAAGAATTGTAGCCATGACATTTTCTGAAAAATCCTTTCCTTAGGATTTTTCCTCCTGAGAAGCTGAGAGGCCTCAGGAACAAAATGTAACCAATGGTTATCTGCTGCTGTGGAATGCAACAGGTGCATCTGGGATTGGGCTCATGTGGTTGTTTCTAATCAATGGCCAATCACAGCCAAGCTGGCTTGGACACAGGGCCTGAGCCACAAACCTTTGTTATCATTCTTTCTTTTTCTATTCTTAGCCAGCCTTCTGATGAAATCCTTTCTTCTATTCTTTTAGTATAGTTTTAATGTAATATAGATCATAAAATAATAAATCAAACCTTCTGAAACATGGAGTCAACATTCTCATCCCTTCCCTCATCTTAAGACCCCTGCAAACACCACCACAACAAATCTCATCCAGAGCAAGCGTGTGCTCAGGGTGGATGTGCTGCTGGCTCCCAGGCCAGGTTGTATCACGTGCAGAAATTTAACATCTTATTCTTCAGCTGGTGAAATGCACTGCTGAACCTTCCCTTTCTTCATAGGAACATCCAGCCTTGCTCCAAGCCCAAACCTCCCACAGCTTGACCCAAACACCATCTTCTTCCTTTCCTGCCCTTGTGTTGAAGCATTCCAGGGTTTCACATGGAAACATGGATGCTGGCATCATCCCATGAATCCTCAGCTTTAAAGACCCTTTACACAGCACTGCACACCTCCAGTCCCAATATGAAAAATCCTTATTTATTGTCCCATTTCAGTTGCGTCCCACAAGGCAGTGGGGTGAGCAATTTAGCACTGCCTGCTGATGAGGTGGAGGGAAAGAAAAGGGAATGAATGACACGACAGCATCATCAGTTCTGTGTTGTTGTGTGACTGGGTGTGAAGAGGATGGAAAGTCATTTTCCTGACTTGCCAGCAAGAACGTCTGCAGTCACTGCATTCAGCTGCCCTTCAGCAGAGCAGAATATTTCATCTTTCAATACCATAGACAACATGCCTGATCTCAAATAGAAACTGTCCTTCCTTTTACACATCCCTCATAATAATCTGATTTATCCCAGACAGCTTTTCCATAGAATGTATCACATGCTGACTCTCACATTCTCTTTTGAAGGCAAAAAAGCATATTGCACCTGTTATGAAATATTCCTTTGATCTAAGGGAAATCATGAGCAATTTGTGTGTGACATTTACTAACTAATGTGCTGAGGGAATATTACTCCTAGAAAAACACTATTTTCTGGTAGTTTCAATATCCTGAATAATGCTATGCCAGTGGTGATTCATCTGGAAAAGGTAACTATTTCAGCATGATGAGCAATATTAATAACAGCATATAATACACAGTGCTTCTCAAGCAGACAGATCCTAAAGCCTACTGCAAACCTTTCCTATAAAGACCATTCAGTCACTCATTGAATTGCAGGCACCTGTGAGTAAAGGAGGAACCCCATTTCTGTACTTTCCATGCAGCAAAAAGGAAAAGCAAAGAGGAATTTGGGTTGAAATACTAATAGAAGGAAGAGAAATGAATAAAACAAATGGACCAAGATGAGATCTGACATTGAGTAAATGCTCCCAGAACCTTAAAAAAGGTGTATTGCGTCATTAATTGCCCAAAGTGGTCAGTGAAGTCCACAGAAAATATAAATGTGGCATAAGCCTTAATTATCACTTCCTTATGAGTTGTATGCACTTCACAGTGACATTATTACTGCCATCCAAGACTTCTCAGGATCCCTAGAAGCTACGCTTAATACCAAAACATCCAATAAAAAAATCTGCTGCAGTTTGAAAAACACATGAATGTATTAATGCATTGTGCAAGAGATAAAAATACAGTCACAATCCTTGCCTACAGGAATGATCTAAAGCTTTGATTCAGCAAAGTGCTTAATCAAGCACTTAACATTCAGACAAGCACCAATGCACTTCCTTTGGGGCTTGGCTGCACATTGGAGAAATCCTTCCCCCCTTGCCTTCCCCCCAGACTTTGCAAAGCCAACCCTCCTGTGCTCCCGTGCTTGTAATCCTCCTGAATCCAGCAGGGGATTTTTAGCTAATTGGCTGATCCACCCAGAGGTGGGTTCAGCTCCTTTTGGAATAAGGTGGTGCAGACAGCTGAGTTCGCATGAGGATGGCAGCACCTCCACAGGCATCCCACATTCGTACAACATCCAGAGATCAGTGTCACCCCAACAGCACCTATTGCCAGCTTTTCTGAGGGGATACACCCCAAACCCGAGATGTTGTTGCTTTTCTAAGGTTGCAGGAGAACACAATGTCCTTGGTAAGGCACAGGCTGAGGTGAGTGACAGCTTCTAGCTGAGGGCTGGGGAGAGGCGAGGCTGAGAGAGATGGGCTTGTTCAGCCTCCAAAAGAGATGCCTGAGAGGGGATTTCATCCATGTCCACAGTACCCCACGTTTACCCAACATCCAGAGATCAATGTCACCCCCTGTGCTTTACAGTCATAGCCAACACCACCTATTGCCAGCTTTTCTGAGAGGATACACCCCAAACCTGAGATGTTTTTGCTTTTCTAAGGTTGCAGGAGAACACAACATCCCTGTGCTTTGTGCCCCATGGTAAGGCACAGGCTGAGGTGAGTGACAGCTTCTAGCTGAGGCTGAGAGAGGTGGGCTTGCTCATCCTCAAGAAGAGATGGCTGAGAGGGGATTTCATCCATGTCTGCAGGGAGGGCTCAGAGCAGGGACCCAGGCTCAGCTCCATGGGGCCCAGGAATTGGTCAAGAGGAACAGGCAGGAAGTGATGCCCAGCAAGTCCCAGCTGGCAGTGGGCCCCTTCTGGATGACAAATTAACTTAATCTAAATTAGAAAATAAGGGAGAAAACTGCTCAGAAAGCTCCACAAAGCAGCAAGATTCCCAACTTGTACAATATTAAACATGTTAAAGGATGAAAGTTCTCTCCAAACATGTCCTTCAGCTCCACGAGAACAGGAGGCAGAACTTTTCCCTGGGCAGTGACCAACTCTTGGATGGATCCCAGAGGGGGTGTGGAGTCTCCCCACTGGAGATATTGCAGACCCACCTGGATACAGGTCCCAGGAGCTCAGGGAGGGCCCTGCTGGAGCAGGAGGGTTGGAGCAGATGGCCCCACTGAGGTCCCCTCCAGCCTGAACCACTCTGTGATTCTGTCTGGGCACTGGGGCAATAGTAATGCCTGTCTTCCTCATGTTGGTTTTTAGAAAATCTATAAAAACTCCAGTCCTTGGCTTGCTCAGTGCAATGATGACAGCTTTGAAGATGCACAGCACAGTGGGATCTACACTCAGCTGTGACTTCACACCACCAGGCTGATCCCCAGGGACAATCCCAGGCCTTCCACACAACATTCTATCCAGCCAACCCATACCAAGCGTTTTTTTTTTTAGGCACAGCCAATTTTCCAAAGACTTTTAGCCTGGTTTTGCACCTCACCTTCAAAGTTCACTCTAAAATCTTTGGTTTTGGCTGTCTAAGAGGACCCCTGAGTTTATTTTCCCATTGATTTCCCCTGCTCACTTTGCATGCTCAGTGCTGTTTCCCTTCCATGGGCTGCTGTACCCTCTGAGGAGTTGTTAGAGCTGAATGTGTTGTAGTTCTACTTTTGTATGTTAATTGATGCACTTTTTAATTTTATTTTTGCATATTATTTGAGTTTGTTTCATTGTAAATTAGATTCTAAGGAGCCCCTCTAAACAATTGCTGCTTGCCAGCAGATCTCAGACAAGCACAAGCTCCTTCAGAGGAAATGTTGATGAAATTCAATCTTGCTTTTGAATCACTGATGCAAAAATCCCACCTTTAAGAACGAAGAAGGGAGGGGAGAGCCTCCATTAATATAAATACCTAATTTCCACTGACATTTACAGGGGTTATGATAGCTTCATGAAAGCAAAGTATAACCCAAAGGATTATCCTTAAAATATCTCTACAAGCCCACCTGATGTTTTCTAGTGCTCAAACACTTATAAAAAGGCAGTTCTCTTAATACTAAAAATTAACTCAGGGAAATAGGGAAATGATTCAAAAAGATTTGTTTTCAAAGTTATTTCCTCAGACTGGTTCATAAAAGAAAGGCTAAAATCCACAGGATTAATTGTCCTATTCACTCTGGTATCTAACGGTGGCTCTGCCAGCATTCATTTCTCCAAATATACAGGGAAGAAATTCTTTCCTGTGAGAGTGGTGAGGACCTGGCACAATTTGTCAAGAAAAGCTGTGGCTGCCCCATCCCTGGCAGTGTTCAAGGCAGGTTGGATGGGGCTCAGAGCAACCTGGGATGGTGAAAGGTGTCCCTGCCCATGGCAGGGGCTTGGAACAAAATTATCATTAAGGTCCCTTCCAACCCAAACCATTCCAGAGTTCTGTGATTCACAATATTTCAAAGAAATGGTAAAAAAAAAAACCTCCTCAACACAGGATCAGTTACAATGAAAATTTTATGTTTTCTTAATTGTAACATCAAAAAATCTGAAATGAATGGTCTCATCATTCTTATGGAGCAGTCTTGGATTGGAGCACACCCTACCAGGTTTAGGGCACAGGGCAGGCTGTGTGCCAGGCTGGAATGCAAAGCCAGACTTAGGTAGACTAAAGCTGGTGCCTAGGCACAGCTCACCTCTGCTAAAACTCCTCAGAAATGCACACACACCTGATCTGTGATGAAGTCCCAGCTGGCAGTGGGCCCCTTCTGGATGACAGGTTAATTTAATCTAAATTAGGGAATAAGGGAGAAAATTGCTCAGAAAGCTCCACAAAGCAGCAAGACTCCCAACCTGGCTATCCTCTAAGACTCTCAACAATATTAAACATGTTCAAGGATGAAACTTCCCTCCAAACATGTCCTTCAGCTCCTTAATGGATCCTGAGCACTCTGCAGGGAGCAGGGGAAGGCTCCAGCCAAGGGGGCTGCCTTCCAGCAGACCTAGCAAGGGCACTGATTTACTGTGACAAGCACTAACAAAAACAGGGAAAGAACAAACTTGGTGATTCACAGTTATTCTCTCCCCTGTATCCTCCCCTCTTGCCTTGCTGTATTCAAGCTCTCACACAATGGAGATGGGAAAATTCTCAGTCCTTACCCTTAGTTTTCCACTTAATTTTAAAGTTCAGTAGAAATCAAAGTCAGTGGAGCTTGAAGGAGATGAGATTAAATGAGAAAATATTTTGAAATCCAAGAAACAAGAGCTTGTCTGGATACCAAAATGCTTTATCGGCTTCTCATGCCACACTCTCCATGAAAACAGCTCAACTGTATGCCTTGCTTTATTCCAGCTTAAGATCTACCACAGAGGCTGAGGTTTTGCCTCCCAATAAGGCAGATATTTAGAGAGAAACTCTTAAAATACTCTCTATATGTACTGGGCACAGTAAATTAAAGAAAATAACAATTGGCTGAGCAATTATTGAACTCTCTTTGTGTCTGAGAGTTGTTTTCCAATATGCCAGAGGGCCTGGCTTGCTTCTCTGCAGTGACCCAGGAACTCTGAGCCTGGGAACAGCTCTGTGGGGCAGTCAGGGTGGGCTTTGGTGTGGGTGGGAACAGCCCAGGTCCTGGTGGTGCTGTTTGCCAGGGGAATCAGGCTTTGCTTGTGAGAGCCTGTTGGCAGCCAGCTCAGCCCTGTAAATCTGACTCGAGTCTTCAGCTCCCTGTACTATTTTCAGGTCTCGTTCTCTCTCAGAGGGAAGAGCAACTTGAACCATTTCCAGCCCCTCTATCATTAAGAGATAACTGGCTTTTCCTCAGCTCTTTTCCCTTGATCTCCTTTTCCCTTTACTCCATCTGTGAAACTGTTATGGCTGGACAGATTCGGGTTTTGCAGCATCTCAAAACTGGCTGCAAAGGGCAAAATAGTGACTGAAGATCTCATACACTGCAAGACCATGTTTTCCTCTGGATAAATATTGGATTATCCGAGTAAAAAGACTCTCTGGGATTCAGCAGTTGTACTGACTAGAGCTGAGGACAGAGAAAGGGATGACAAAGCAAACAAGAGTGGAAACTCTTCCAGAGCTGTGCTTACTAACCAAATTTCCTTCCCCTCGGAGGCAAAAGATCCAATAGATGATTTTCTTTGCTCTCCACCTCCAAGATCAATAGGCAGGCTTTAACTAGGTCACAGATGAGATGCCCAAAAAAAGAAAACTGCTTTCTAAGGAATATTTTCTCCTCAGCAAATAATTGGCAATTTCTTTGCCAAAGAACCTATAGAGACAAGAAGCAGTGCTGCAGGTGGATCAGTCATTTTGACTGCAGAAGCAATGGAAGACCAGCTCAGGTGCTCACCTTTTAATTACACTTGTCCCTAAATCCATTAGAGGCAAATCCCAAATAATTATTTTCATCCAGCTGAACTTCAAATCAGACACATTTCTTCAAGAGAATTAGGTGTTCCTATAGAAATAGAACCAGAACCTTCTGTCACAGAGGGAGGGAGCTGCAAGTGTGGAGAGACACAAGAGTTTCTCCCTCTCAATGGAATATTTTCAGTGCTGTTTTTTCCTCCACTTGCTCATGTCCAAACCTGCTATTTGATAAACACTTTCTCTGCCACCACAATGTCCATGAGGTTTTTTTAATATGTTCAATATATCATGAGTCCAATTTTCTCTGTGGATGCTACAATTTAGGCCATTATTGTCCCGCCCTGTGTTAATTCTCAAATATCTCCAGACCAAACTACTCAAACTGGTCCCAGGTCCCACTGCAAGCTTCTCAATAAAATGAAGTGATGGATAAGTAACTTAAAGAAAAGACTTTTTTGCTTTTGCTCTACCACATGTGATAGGACCCAACACGGTGACCCAGGTTCTAAACAGCAGAGATGAACCCTGAATCCTCAACCCCATCTCTGCCCTGCAGGGTTTTTTAATATGTTCAATATATCATGAGTCCAATTTTCTCTCTAGGTGCCTCAAATACCCAATTTAGGCCATTATTGTCCTGCCTTGTGTTAATTCTCAAATGTCTCCAGACCAAACTACTCAAACTGCAAACCCAGGTCCCACTGCAAGCTTCTCAATAAAATGAAGTGATGGATAAGTAACTTAAAGAAAAGACTTTTTTGCTTTTGCTCTATCACATGTGATAGGACCCAACATGGTGACCCAGGTTCCAAACAGCAGAGATGAACCCTGAATCCACACCCTCACCTCTACCCTGCAGCCATGCTGGGGTGTAGGATACTGCCATCAGGATGGGGCAGCAAGGAGAAGGCCTTCCATTAATTTTGAATGATGCATTTCTATCTCCAGCTATGAATAAACCAGATCAATGACACCAGCATGTTTTATGGGGCCTCCTGTGCAATGAATTGGGAGTGAGACAGGCAGGGAGATGGAGCCGACATGCAGATGAGATTTGTAAGTGAGGACATATTGATTATTTCCATCTCAGTTCAGGCAGTAATTCCACACAACGCCTCTTCCCCTGTTTCAGCTCATTATTTATGCCATAAAAACACTATCTCAATGATAATAACAGGCTTCATTTACAAGGCAGAGCATAAAGCATTGATGCTTAAGATTTCAGGAAGTGAGTTAAAGGAAGTGAGAGAGATTTAACAAGTCCAGGAGATGCACAAAACTGCTGAGGCTGATCTTGTGGCTTTTTATGCCCTCCGAAAAGAAGATTGAGAGCAGGTGTTAGATTACCAGGTTTTTTATTAATAACTCCAGGCTTGTATGAGGGCTGATTGATGGCCCAGTCAGCACTTTCCCAGCAAATAAAACTCTCCTCACTTTGTGCCATCAGTAGACTGTCCCATCTCCAACAGAGAAATCAGGGCTGCTCCTGATCTCTCAGAGGAGGCTCCTCAGGAGAAGATCCCATGTGATCCCTGCAGCACAGACAGGATTTATGGCTGGGATTTATTCACAGTGAGGTTTTTCCTTCATTGCAACCACCACCAACATAAACAGAATGACTTGGCCAGCAACAGCCTCACCCTCCAGACCACCTGAGGAAATTCCTCCACCAGAATGGGTCCATGACAACACCTAGGCTGCAACCTACATAAGGGAACATCACTCCAGACATCCACAAATGAAGGGGGAAAACCCCATGTTTTAGGAGATATTTCTTCTAACTGTTTTGCCACACGTGTCCTTTGCAGCTGTGTGTGGGAAGCAGCCTGCTTCCCAAACAGTAAAGGGCAGCTGGGGTTAATATCCTCTAGGAAAAGCCTCATGCCTTCAGTTCTCTCCCTTAATTGCTAGAAAATAGCCCTTGAGCATTAAAACACAGCTGGTATTTCTGTGTTTTGGTCTCTGGAGTTATCATGTGGGCACAGAGCTGGGTACCCAGCCAGGCAGCCCAAAAGCCCTGGTTTAAACTGTGGTGAAGGCTGTGCACATGTCAGGTGAGTCAAGCCAAAAGGAACAGCAGAAACTCCTCCTAATGCAGCGAGAAATTGTTCACTAAAGCAAGATCTATTAAAGCACAGAAGTGGAGTTAAGGTGTCCTAAACCCTGCTCAGCCCCTGCCTGGCAGGGTTTGATGAAGGCTCTGGTGCAGCACAGAAGTTCTGGCGCTCTGCAGAGCGTGATTGGGGTCTGCTTCCCTCCCTGCTGCCTCACTTATGAGCCTTTAAGTGCTTAATGAACCCAGGTGAGAGGAACAGGGCTGAAATATTTATAGCTACAGCACTAAGCTGAGTGCACATGAGCGATTAGAACGATACTGGACGACATTATTTGCACAGTTACTGCCCAAGTCCTCCCACACTCCAAGACAAAGCAGCATCAGCATTTTGCAGGACAGTAGTTGTAAGGATTCAAATTCTTACTGGATTTATGTTCCTGACAGGACTTGAGGAATTCTTTTTCCAAAGTACATCAAGGGATGCCCTTTTAACCTGGCTGTTGATAATCAGGAGGGCTAAGAGTGTCCCCAGTTGCTCTGGGAGCTGTAACTTGTCCTTGCACATGACTTCAGAACTAAGATTCTCCTCAGATGTTCTTGAAACCTTACTTGAAAGTTTCAACCCAGTAGTCCCAGTACATCCAGGGAAGTGCAGCAGGGGAGGAAAAATTTTCTTAAAAATATTTAGAGCAACATAGGAGAAAAGTATCCCCTCCCAGAAGCTGCTGATTTGCTCAGGGGCAAACTCTGACAGCAGAGGCCAGGCATTGCTGAAGGGAAAGGGATGGCTTTGTCATTTCTCAGGCATGAATGACAACCCTTGTAATGAAGTAAAGATAAAAACTGTTCCAGAACTTGTCCAGGAACCAGAGATGAGTCCAATCTCAAGTATTCAAGAGGCAAATCTCACATTTCCCCAAAGTCAGGAGAATGGTAAGAAATACATTATTGATGAAGGCAGGCAGGAACCACAGCAGGTTATAAATGCAGGTGGTCTTATTTAAAACCTTCCGGTAGATAAGGGATATGAGCACGGAAACTGAGAAATTCTAGATTTTATTGTGCCCCTGCAAGTCACCTGGGGGCACAACCTGGCCTCTGCTGAGTGCACAAAGTTAATAGGAAACAAAAGCTCACAGCATCTTTGCCCTTCCCTGGTCTCTAAAACATCTCAGGTCAGCGAGGCTCTTCAGGACATGTCACCAACCCCACTGCTGGGCAGGACACCGTAATTATTCAGCCTCTGTGAATTTTTAAATATGAAACCTGTGTGCATGTTATTACAGCACATCAGCTGGAAACCTGCCATCCCCAAAGGCCAAGCACAGCTCTGAGCTAAATTATGAGACCAAGAGCAACGAAAGGAACACCTCCCTGTCAGCTCCTTCCCTTACTGCAGCCTTATGCAAATGGACCAAATACAGCCAGAACTGAGCCCAGACACAGAATAAATCCATCTAACAGCAGCAAGGAAGGAGGGGGAGGTCAGGGGAGGATCTGGACTAGGGAGGTGTGCAGTTATAGAGGAACACCTGTGGTACAGCATGCCCTGAGAATCCTCTCTCTGACCACACCAAGCTTTTCTGATTCATTAAATCTCCTAACCTGAAACATGTTTAACTTTTGTGAATGTCACTGCAATCAGTGGCGAGAGGGAAAACATCTCTGGAGAGAGCCAGCAGAAATGATAAAGGTTTTACAGCTCTACCCAAAGATATTCCCTTCTCCAGGAGAGAAGATGACACTCTTGAAAGGGAAATGAGAAGAAAGAGGGGGGAAATGGGGTCATAACAAAATGAATCTTTACTCTCCTGAGCCATTCCTCTCCTCTCGACCATCCTGCTTCTGCCTTGCTGCCCCAGCTCTCTGCTCACCCACAAATGAAAGAGCACAGCCTGCTCTGAAACCTTCCCTGCCTCCTGCCCCTGCATGGAACTGGAGAATGAAAGAGGTCACTCAAAAAGGCCCCTGGGAACTGAAGTGGCCTTGGTGATTTCGATGTGGTTTGTGACATCTTTGCTGCCTTTCAGTGGCTGCCAAGGGGCACTGATGGCCAGCCTGATCAGCTGTATTTAACCCCAAGGGCTCGTGATGGGTGGGTTTGTGTGCTGCAGTTTGCTGCTCATTGTGATTAATAACACCTACTAAATACAGGAGTAACACAAGGACAAGCTAGGGGTCTCTTTTGGCTTCCTCTGGCCCATAATGTGAGCCTTGCATCCTGCTCTAAGAAACAAACTTGTATTGTTCTTTTCACCTTTTTAAACACTTGTGTAGCAGCAACTTCTCCTTTCTTTCCTTTTGAAAGCAGAACTGTCAGCCTTTCTTACATAAGAGCTACAGAAATTAAACTGTTGTGTTTTCCTCTGGCCTCTGAACTCAGCTGAATCACTGAATTAAAGCTAAATACCCCTTTTGCAAAGCAGGTAGCCAAACCACAGTGCTCTTCAATTCTTACGGGGACTGCACAGAGTGACAGTTACCACAATATTTGTCATCTCCTTTGTTGTTACCCACTGGCACATCCAGCCTTAATTAGACAAGTACAAGTCAGCACATTAACTGCAACAGTGCTTCTTTTATTTTGGTTCTCTCCTGCCTGCAACCACAGCCCGACACTGCAAACCTCTGCCTGCAGATTTCTCCTGCAGCATTCCCACTGGAGCCAGGCAATTTGGATTTAATTAACCTGTTTGGAGTCACTGTCATCTCCACACCATCTAGAGCAAGGGACAGAGGTCACTCAGTACCAGGCTTTGCTTTTCAAGCAGCAGATGATGAACATCTTAATTCCTGTGGAATATTTGGTTTGCACAATGCTTTAAAGGTGCAGCAGGAGAATTTGTGCCAGCAATCCCCCTGATAAAACACTCTGAGTGGACACACCGATAAAAATAAAAGTCCTGTGCATGCAGGCTGCTTCTCCACAGAAAGACATGGGCTTTTCAAAGACCTTAAAAAGTCCCAGTCCTACTTGCACAAGTCTCTAAGGTGTCCCTGGGGTTAACAACCCTCCAGGAAGTTTGGGCTCACATTCAGCAACTCAGAATATTTTGGTAGATGACAGTAAAATTCTACTCCCTTGATACTTGCCAGTTTCTCTTTTTCACATTAAATACTCCTATCTGTAAATGCTGCTCAGCTCTTATCACCCCAGAAAAGAAAGGCTCCTAATCTGCTGCCTGCTGGGCTCTGCTCACCTCCACTCTGAGAGCCCAGCAAACTTCTCTGCACCTCATTTCCATGCACTGGTGTCAGAGGGGCTTCTGCTCAGAATGACAAACCCGTCCACAAATCACTTGGGAATCTTCTGCACTCAATTTGCTCCAGCTCTGCCTGGCAAACAAGAGACAGGAGGCACATATACATTACTACTGATTAGTCTGTGTCACCAGTATCAGCAGCCAGGCACACGGGCTGACCGGAACTTTAAATATTGATAACCAAACTCATCTATCATAGGCCTGGGAGAGTGACAGTTTCAGTGCATAACAGCAAAGGCTTTCTACAATAATCAAATACTCAATAATTCATGAAAATATATCCCTCCCAAATCAAATTGGAAGCTATTTTGTGTAATATATTATTTAAAATTCAATATCATAATGCACACAACTCCTGCTCCTACCACGGAGGACCGTTTCAAAATGTGATTATGTGCGGACTCTATTTAAAAGTGACAATTTTACTTTTCATTTGTTTAACAGCTTAAATGGAAGAGCTCAGCTGGAACTAAGTCGTCTGACAATGAAACCAAAGCCGACATAAGCAACTTTGGAAACTTCCTGACAGCTAAAAAAGATGAGTCTTCCTCATTGGTAACACAGATGAGTTCCCCACTCTGATGCTCACCTTTACAATTTTTTCAGTGTTTAGTGAAAGGAAATATTCTGAAAAACTGCCTGATAAATATTTTCAGTTCTGTTGTTCTGTCACCTTGGACTGGGCAATAAGCAAGAAAAATAAAAAAAATCTTCTTGCACTGCAGGTAACAGAGAAAAATTTAGGCTTTGCATCTGTTTGTTCCTGTTGGAAAATCCATTTTGGTAAGGGAAGGCTGCCTGCTGCAAAGTGCCAAGAGAAAGGGGTTTTGCCCTTGTAAACTGAATGCACTGGAGCATAAAATACAATCAAGATTTGTGACAAAATGCATGGCATGCAGGCATCACTCCCCAGGGTGGTGGGGCAGGGGTGAGGTGGCGCCGTGTGATGGAGGGGACCAATCTTGTGAGGTGGGCACAGAGAGAAGGGTGGCAGCCAGGAGCCTGGGCTGCTGCCCCCGGGGCACAGAGCAGCTCTGAAGGATAAAGCTCCTCTGGGAAGAGGAAAATCTCAGCCTGTTTATGGAGAGCTCACAAGGAGAGTCCACAAGAGTTCAGAGCCAGGCACCAACTCTTCAGTCAGGTCAGATGCCAGCCAGCCCCAGTGTGTCTGCTGCAGGTTAAATCTGTCTTGATCCCTCAAACAGCAGGGTTTAATGGAAGCAAATTTGAGGCAACAAACACTCAACTCTCTCATTTAGTCCTTAAAGGTAAAAGATGAATGAATTTTCTCTTCTCATCTCTTGCTCTGTAATGACCACTCCCCACTCCTTTGGACATCTTAGATATTTGATGTCCTTTTGCCCATTTTATTCCATTTGCTCTGTACTCTCAAATCAGAACAGAATTAAGTGTGAGCTCAAACATTGCTCCTTTCCACTGCCATGGGGGAGCTGAGCAGGGCTGTGCCTCCCCAGGGTGACAAAACAAAAAAAAGCAAAAAAGCAAACTTGGCAACATCCTCTCACTGCTGCATGGGAAAGGAGGATTGAAGTGCTGGGACAAAGCTGGTGACCATTAGAAACAACTGCTCCAGCTGGAAAGTTTAAGTTCAGGCTCTGCTCCCATCCCTCTGCTTTTCAGCAATTTCTAAGTTTATATATCTCAGCTGAAGGCACTGCTCTCATGCACAGCTCTGTGTCAACCAAACCATGTCCTAGGACCAGTCCTGCC
This sequence comes from Molothrus aeneus, assembly GCF_037042795.1. Lineage (NCBI taxonomy): Eukaryota > Metazoa > Chordata > Aves > Passeriformes > Icteridae > Molothrus > Molothrus aeneus. Next base: position 4,318,677 of record NC_089664.1, on the reverse strand, counting down.
AGTCACTGCAAATACTTTAAGGTCTTTTTTGCACCAGAAATTCTTGTTTCTGCTTCACTCCCATTATCAGTTTCCTATATACTCTGTGAGACATTAGAAATCAAGAATTTAAAGTACTTTGGCTTTGCCTTTTTTCCCTGTTCACCTCGTTGGGGTTCTCAGCCTCACATCATGGGTTCCTGGTGCTCTGCCACTGACATTCTGCATCATGTTAGAGCCCAAATGAAGGCACAGAGAGGTCAAAGTAAAGATCTGTTTTCAGAGCAGTTAAAGACACTTAACGTGCTAAAGCAAAAGATTAAGAGGTGATGCCATGACAGCAAATGAAGATTCTTAATAGGAACATGCCAGGTATAAAAAGTCCCCTGACAGAGAAAGGCAAAACAGAAATAGTGACTTCAAGTTTTAAAGAACATGTGAATCACCACCTGTTCCAGCAGAGATGAGCTATTCAGTGCTCCCATCTCCCTGTGGATGTTTGACAGCAGCAGTGACTTAATAGTGGGGAAGGACAAAGAGGAAACAGCAAGAAAACACAATTCTGTGGCATGGCATTACCAGTTTGGGCGATATTTTGGAGGTCAGAGTGGTTCCTAAACATTCAGAAGGTGTAAGATTTTTATATCAATGAACCTCCAGACTGCTCTTGCTCTGACCAACAGCTGCCTCTGGGTTTTCCCTATGAGCTACCAGCTGAATTCCTGCCACCACACTTGGAAAAGGACCCAAATCACAGCAACAATCCCACTCCCAGTGCCATGACCAAGGGTGTTTAATGAAATTTCCATTGCAACGGGGCTTTGCAGAGCTGTGCACGTGGGTAGAACCAGCAGAAACACCCCCCCCTTCTTCTGCAGGGCTCCCAAGACCTAGGAAAAGCTCCTAGGAAATGGCAATAGATAAATATAAAAATAAATTCAGAATTTTGGTCATGATAGCAAAGTCCCCAAACCACAAGGCTGCAGATGTGGCAACAACGTGTCTGCAAACCTCCTGTGCCCAAACAAGCTGAAATAACTGGGAAGAGGTTGTAGATTTGGGTACTAATATCCCCCTGGATGATGCAGTCAGTGTGGGTGAGTGAAGAGCCTTGTCTCTGAAGGGCTGACCACAAAGACCTGCCCAAACTGAAACAAGCATCTTTGGGGAAAAAAAAACAAAAAAAAAACAGGAATCTGCAGCAAAGTCAGCATGTGAGCAGCTGAAATTCTTTGGTGTGATATGGCTCTATATATGCAGGCATTCACACATGGCTGCATCTCACTTTTAAATGTCTCTCAAGAGTTGTATATTAAACAGAAGAAGGATTTTTCCGGGAACTAACACAGTTGGCAGCCTTTTGTCTCTATTTTTTTAGAGTAATTTATGAAAGAAGAAAAGTAGCGGAGTCAATTTAAAAAAGGCTGCAGCTTGGACTTTGATAGATGAACAGATCTACCAACAAAACCTCTCAGTTTTCACTGAGCACTCCATCTTCTCATCTGCTACTCCTGGTGAGGAGAGAATAAGGAAAGCAGGCAGCAGAATACAGGAAAGGCTGGGTGATGGTTAAACTGGTGAATAATCAACTGAGGGATCTGTGACCGTGTTCACAGGGTCTGAGGATGAGGGAAGAAATGAGGATCTGACTCCATGTTTCAGAAGGTTTGATTTATTATTTTATCATATATATTACATTAAAACTATACTAAAAGAATAGAAGAAAGGATTTCATCAGAAGGCTGGCTAAGAATAGAAAAAGAATGGAATGATAACAAAGGTTTGTGGCTCAGACCGAGAGTCCGAGCCAGCTGGGCTGTGATTGGCCATTAATTAGAAACAACCACATGAGACCAATCCCAGATGCACCTGTTGCATTCCACAGCAGCAGATAACCATTGGTTACATTTTGTTCCTGAGGCCTCTCAGCTTCTCAGAAGGAAAAATCCTAAGGAAAGGATTTTCCATAAAAGATGTCTGTGACAGGGATCAACCTCCCTGTTTTGTTTTTTTCAGATAAAGAGCTGAGCATTCCCTGCTCCCCTTTCAGGAGGGGGTGACTGAGATGACAGCCATTCCCAATCCAACCTGTTGGAAGAGTCCAGGATAATTCCTTGCAGAACAGCCCTGGGGCTCCAGGGGAGGGGTCCCTCTGACAACCAGGGATGTTGTGCCAGGCAGTAATCACAGCTCCAGCTGTAATTTCTGGGAGGTGACAGCAGATAACAGCACTTTTCCCAGCTGGTTGTGCAGACCTGCTCTCAGGCAGCACTCGGTTTGATTCTAAGGGTGTTGCTTGAATAGTGCTGATTTCCTGTGTTGATTCCTGAAACTGTCTCAGCCAGCAGCAACTAGAACTTTAAAACATTGGAATTAATTAGGAGAAATGCCATTTCCTATCCAGAAACATAGAGAGGGAGTCTAGGAACTTCCAGGCAAAATTGAGAGGAGCATTTCAGGTGCAAGATGAGATTTCTGGGATGGGTTGGCATCGACTGGGGCACATGGGAAAGGTAAGAGCCCTTTCAGTGTTTAGGTGCCACCCTGGCACTGATGCCCACAGTCCCAGCCCCATCAGCAGCTCTTGTCTTTCTGCACCCTCAGCAGAGTTCCTGCCCACCACACCACCAGATATCCTCACACAGATCTCATGTGATATTTTTAAACACATCTCTCTTCTAAGTTTAAAATCTAAGTAACTTCCAAGGCTCAGCATTTTTTGTTCAGTGAATGTCTTAATTTGTGACAAGTGCTATGGGAGGAAGCAACACACTTGTGCTTCAAAATCTGTTCCTGTCCCTCAAGTAGAGCCTGTCTCCTGAACTGGAATTTGTAACCCCGTAGTCTATAAAGCAGAAAAACCCTGTAGATATTTGAAGGGAAACAGAAATCAAGTAAACAAAAGAATAATCACATTCTCATGACTTCAAGTAGGTTGACTTCAAGTTCGGCTGAAATTCTACCCAAGCATCAACACCAACAGAACACACAACAAGCAAAATAAATACATATGTAACTGGAAAAAAATCTGCTTGAGGAGGACTCCTGTATTTCTGTAGCACCACTGAAACATTTCCTTGTCCAGTAAAGCCAGTATCACACCACACCAAGATGGAAGAATCCTATGCAAGACTGGGTGAAAGCAGTTTTAACCAAAAAAAAAAAAAAAAAAAAAAAAAGTAGTTTCTTGAGCAAAACACAAAATGAAATTGAAAACTGAAATTAAAGGAAGCAGTCATTCAAGAATCAAAGGAACACAGCTCTGCTCCTGCTGTCACTGTGGCTGTGCCTCCTAAGATCACACCTGCAGATCCCATCATTCATCTTGCTCCTAAATCCCCAGATCCTGGAGTCATTTGATGACACAAGAGTCACATGTCAAATCAAATTTCACCTTCACAGGGAAGGAAAAAAAAAAGGCTTGGAAAAACCCCAATTATTTTTTAAAAATAAAATACAAAGACTAGTTTAGGAAATAAATTATTTTTGAGGCTCCCTAAAAAAAAACATTGTGTCCCTGCTGCTGTGCTTGGTAGAGGCAAGAGAATGCCCAGAGCTGTTGTGCTCCAGCCTTTCAGCATCCATCCACTCCTTGCTCTTTCCCCAAATCCTACCTGAGCCCTAGGATCTGCAGCACAGCTTTCCCTCTTCCTTGCTCTGCAACTGCATCATTCCACAAGGCTCCCTCCCCTGGCTCTGCACAGCTCCTCTGCACTGCAGCACTGCCAAACCCAGCACTCCCAGCCCTTATCCCTGCTCTGTGCTGCCCTGCTCCACTGCCAAACCCAGCACATCCAGCTCTGTGTCACCCTGGAGCCTTCCAGCCTGCCCTGCTCCACTGCAGCACTGCCAGAACCCAGAATTCCAAGCCCTTTTCCTTGCTCTCTCCTACCCTGGAGCCTTCCAGCCTGCCCTGCTCCACTGCAGAACTGCCAGAACCCAGCATTCCAAGCCATTTTCCTTGCTCTCTCCTACCCTGGAGCCTTCCAGCCTGCTCTGCTCCACTGCAGCACTGCCAAACCCAGTCCTTATCCCTTTTCTGCACCATCCTGGAGCCTTCCAGCCTGCCCTGCTCCACTGCCAAACCCAGCACATCCTGCTCTGTGTCACCCTGGAGCCTTCCAGCCTGCCCTGCAGCACTACCAGAACCCAGCACTCCCTGCTCTGTTCTGTCCTGGAGCCTTCCAGCCTGTCCTGCTCCACTGCAGCACTGCCAAACCCATCTCTGTCCCACCCTGGAGCCTTCCAGCCTGCCCTGCTCCACCACCCATCCCCTCCAGCTCCCTCCCCTCAGCTCCAGGGTTCAGCTTTTCCACCACAGCACTGCCAAATCCCCTGACTCTGCCACGTCCCTCCTGTGCTCCATGGCACAGCCCAGCCCTGGAGCATCACAGCTCCCATTTTCCTTCTGCTCTCCCTGCTCAACACCAGGCTGGAGCATCCCACAGTTTTTTGTGACCATCTTTGATGCTCTTTAAGCCACACCCATGGTGCTACAAGGATTCCCCTCCTGCCTCAAGACACCTCTCATCCTTTAGCCAGATCCTGCCCTCCAGTCCCACGAGATTTACCCCTCTCTCCACCCCTTAAACACAGCTTTAAAAGTCTCTGTATTTGTGCACAAGTCCACATTCCCTGCTCAGGGACATCAGAGCACCCTTGGCAAGTACAGACTTTGGAGAGTTGTCCTGGATTTACTAACAGGAGGTCATGCCTAACAAACTTGATTAATTTCTTTGAGGAGGTGACAATGACAAGGGACTGGGCAAGGAAATAAAGCATAATTCAATCAGACTTCAAGAGCCCTTTGATACAGTACCACATAAAAGGCTAATTTATAAGGTTAATATGGATGGCATTGATAGCAAAACACTTATCCATGTAAACATCTTTCTTTTAATTACTCTGCAAAGAAAGTAGGAGGCAAAGCAAACAGTGGCTGATCACAAGAACAGGAAAAGGAAATTATCACAGGAACTTCAGCTATTTGTGCACTCATACCCATGGCTGGCAGGGCTTTTCCTCCAGCACCTTCTAAGATGATTCCCTATAGATGCCTCTCATCTTGGTGACCAAAAGCTACACAAGGTGAAGGCACAAAGTCACATCCTTATTGTGTCCCTCCAGGACACCTGGCACTGTGTCATTTATAGCTGCATTAACAGTGGTTTAATAAAAGGCACCATGTCAGAGGAGCTGCTGGTGCTCCAAGCACAGAAAGCTGGGCAGGTACACGCAGGGTGTTAAACAAAACCAAGAATGAGGATCAAAATCAAGACTCAAAGGTCAGAATACAGCCTCAGGCTCAGCAAAGCAATCCTACCTGTGTGCAGCTCCCCAGGGGACAGGGTGTGCTCCTTCAGCTGCCTTGCTCCATGGTTATCACAGGCTGAGGGTCACCACAGCTGAGCAGTTCCCTTGCCTTCAGCTGCAGCCCGTGTTCTTCTTGCTCATTAAAAGATCACCTAGCAGAATGAAATCACCCTTCATTCCCAGTAACTACAGAAAAGGAAGATATTTTCCCTTTCCTGGTCCAGCAGGAGGTCCAGGCAGGCACAAAGGTGCCCCATGATCCCTGCACCACCACCCATCTCCTCCACAAACCAGAGCCTTCAGCCTGGCCACTGCTCCCCTCTGCCAGCACAGCCAGTGTTTCCCTCTGTTTTCCCAGAAAAAAAAGGCACATCTGTTTTCTGTAAATGCTGTAAATTAGTTAATGTTTGTAAAGTGCTCTGCTCGTGTGAAGTGCTACATAATTACTACATATTATCAATATAATTTGGCTAGATTGTGCCACAGCCACCTCCTCTCTTCATTTGCAGCTTGGAGAGAGTTTTCTTAGACATCAGCTCTTGGTGCCACCACCCATCTCAGAGCTTCCCTGACCTCCCTTGAAGAGCCCCAGAAGGGAAATAAACCCAGACCTGAGGCACATTCCTGGGACCCTTCACCTCCTCTCCACTCAGGAAACAGAGGAAGGGATCCCTCCTGAGGAGGAGGAGGAGGAGCTGCTCTTTGGGGAGGGCTTGTAGACCACAATTTAATACCCCCAGAATTTGGAACAGCTACTGAAAGTGTCCTAAATATCAGGAAAGCAGCAGCCTGGCTAATGATGGGCTCAGAATGGGGACTGGAAGTGCCTGGTCTGCAATGAATAGGAGTGATCTGTTCAGGCACTAATAAACTTCACTGCTCATCTTGATACATCCCCTAAAATGAACCAAATATGAGCAACCATGACCTGCTTTTCTCAGCTCCCTGCTCCCTAGCACCCTCTTCCAGCAAATCCTGCATTTGTCAGGTCTCAACAAAACAAAGCCTACATAAAACGCTTCCTAGTTCCAGGCTAAAACCTGATAGAAAAAATAAATTTTCATATTAGAGAAATAAACGGAATAATAGGCAATCTAACTCTCCTTAAAATATACAGGAAGAACTTCAAAAAAAGTCTTAAAATTCATTGCTTATAGAAAATAGAACCCTAAAGAAAATAAATGCTAAAAACCACTAAAGCAAAAAGACCAGGTGAAAAAAACCCTACTACTCTCTGCTTCTCTAGAGGCACTGCTGCCCATCCCTCCTGCATTTAAAGGGCTGATGAGCAGAAGTGGCACCAGCTGGGAAAACAATTGGGCAGAAAAAATCAACAATTTGAAGGTACTTTCTAGTTTTATTTCTAACTCCTGGGACAAATAATCTAACTTGAGGGCAACATTCCCCACAGATCTGTCAAATTATTAAAGTGGAATGATGGGAAAAATATTTGGCCTGTGACAAGATGTATTTAAAATTGCTGAAGTGAGAAAAAGAAAAAAATGTTACCAGAATATCTGTTCTTTCTAAAAACAAAAACTATCAGACTATGAAAAGGGTGTGATTGGAAAGCCAGAAGTTTTCTGGTGTACATAAAATACTTCACAAGGCACTAAATGAGCTGGTTGACCCAAACTTACATCAGTGCTTTTTTACAAGTGTTATCTAAGAAGGAAATTTTCTCCCAAGTTCTGCATTTCTCTGTGGTAGGAAACTCGAATGTGGAATCTCATGGAGAGGGAGGTAATCCTGTCCAAGCATGGACCCTGATCTTATCCAGCCCACCTTGCCTGGGAAACCCATGTTCAGGAGGAAATGTCTGAACTAAGCTGGTCAAAGTCATGGAGAAGCAGATTTCCAATTCACAGTTTATGTGTTGTGGATTTGTCTCATTAGAGTTTTTGATTTCAGAGGTTTTAACATTTGAACTCTCTGAGGCTTCCCTCTGCTCTGATGGGATGGATGGGAAGACTGGACTCAAAATGCCAAAATGCAGCAAATCAGACTGATAGGTGATTCTTCTGGTTCAATCTGTAGCTGATAACAGAGCAGTATTTGAAGGTCCAACAAATGTAAATATAATGTTCAAATTATTTCAGATAAATTTGAGAATATTCCGGTGTTTTCAAAGCACGTGCCATGCTATGGCCTGGGAGGTCTGTGCTGCTCTCCAGCTTTGCCAAATTCATCTGGTTAACCTGGACCTTTCCAGTTCCTCTCCCTGTTTTTAGTATCACATCAACGGAGGGGTCTTGGTGCTCTGAAATCTTTCCAAGAGAGACAAGGAGTCTACAACACTTCTGGCATGGGTGTGATTATAAAGCAGTAGAGGGGAAAATGGGTCTATAAAACAGTGGTCCAGATCATCTGCAAGTGCAAATGGGTTTGGCTGTGTTGAGATCAGTGGAGCAATGTCAATTTACAGCTTCTAAGGCTCCTGCTTAGTCTGCAGACCTGGGGCACAGCAGCTGCAACACCTGGACTGCAAATCCTGAAGGAATAGGTTTCAGAGGAAGCTCTGGCTTGTTATGGTGGAGGCAGAAGGAAAGATTTTCTTGAGTTTTATTTGGTTGGAGGAAGAAAGAGTGGGATTAAGTGTCTGTTTGAAGGGCAGGAGGACTGGGCAGAAACAAATCCTTTGGAGGGTCTCTGACCAGACCCCTCTCCTGGTCCCTTCCTTGTTGTCCAGCATTGTCTGTAACTGCTGGTTGAGGCTTTTTCTCTTTCAAATACATCCCTTGCTTCTCATTTTACAAAGTGAGAGGGGTTGCTTTAAGGAAAAAAAAAGTTCCAGATTATAAATGCATCCTATTAGGGTTTCTTTTTCTTTCCTTCCAGACAAAAGCATTTCTGCTTCCAAGCTTGACAGACCTCCCGACCCTGCTGATGTGGGTGGATGGCTCTGCATGTTCTGAATCATTTGCTTCCTTTTCAAGTGTTACTTTCCCCTTATTTCAATTACCCTTCCTCTGTAATTACAGGGGCTGCTCCAGCGAGCAGAGCAGAGCGCTGTGGAGCTGACAGCCCAGCTAGCAGCAGGGCAGGCTGCCCGTGCAATCCCCATCCTTGTCCTGACTGTGCAATCCCCATCCTGATCCTGCCTGTGCAATCTTCATCCTTGTCCTGCCCGTGCAATCCCCATCCTGATCCTGCCTGTGCAATCTTCATCCTGATCCTGCCTGTGCAATCCCCATCCTTGTCCTGACTGTGCAATCCACATCCTCATCCTGCCCGTGCAATCTTCATCCTTGTCCTGCCCGTGCAATCCCCATCCTCATCCTGCCCGTGCAATCCCCATCCTCATCCTGCCCGTGCAATCCCCATCCTTGTCCTGCCTGTGCAATCCCCATCCTTGTCCTGCCTGTGCAATCCCCATCCTCATCCTGACTGTGCAATCCCCATCCTTGTCCTGCCTGTGCAATCCCCATCCTTGTCCTGCCCGTGCAATCCCCCTCCTGATCCTGCCTGTGCAATCCCCATCCTCATCCTGCCCATGCATTCCCCATCCTTGTCCTGCCCGTGCAATCCCCATCCTCGTCCTGCCCGTGCAATCCCCATCCTCGTCCTGCCCGTGCAATCCCCATCCTCGTCCTGCCCATGCATTCCCCATCCTTGTCCTGCCCATGCAATCCCCATCCTTGTCCTGCCCGTGCAATCCCCATCCTGATTTTGCCCGTGCAATCCTAAACCTGATCCTGCCTGTGCAATCCATCTCGGGGCTTTAGCTGCCCACAGTGACCCCAAGATATGTTAGAAAGTCTCTTTTTCCAGGCCAGCAGTCGAAGAAGGAGTCAGAGCTCTTCATTTCTCACTCTCAAGGTTGTTCATTGTTTCTTATCTATAAAACTCTTTCTCCTGTCCAGCTGAGGTCTGCTCAGCAAGACAGTCCAGGCACTCTGCCTGCCCCCAGGGCAGTGTTATCTTTTTATACTAAAAACCACGTGTACAATGTTTACCATAACTTTCCAATACCTATCACCTGTGTTAGACACTGAGCTTCTACTCTAAACCAATCCCAAAGTGCCACCATCACAGCAGAAGATGGAGGCCAAGAAGAAGAAGGAGAAAGGCTGGACATGCCCAGATTCCTCCATCTTGCCCCCTGAACTCCTATGCTAAAAAACCCCCAAAAATCTATTTTTCACCCTGTGATAAATTCACTATCATTCTACTTAAACTTTCATGGCTTGTAATTCTTCATCTAAGGTTGGTAATTGTTTTTCCAAGGGCTAAATCAAAGGCACAGGGGTCTTGGGCTCTGTGCCAGGGTCTCTGAGCCCCCCTGGGCAGGGGCTCCAGTCCTGCAGGGCAGGCAGAGGAATTTCCTGGGTTCTGACAAATCCACATCCCCATCTTGCCCATGCAATCCACATCCTTCTCTTGCTCAGGCACTGGGCAGAGTGGATGTTTAACAGCACAGGAGGAATTGTTGGGGGATATTCAGACTCCAGTGCTTTGCAGAGGGTTCAGTGCCCAGCCTTTCAGTGGGATGAACTGTGGGTAATTGCTCTGCCTGCTCCTGCAAGAGTTATAAACCAGAGGTGCAGGGATCACCTCTCTTCATTCCCGCTGAGTGATTGCCTTGGTGACAGCAGGAGGCAATGGAGCTTGGTCCCACACCTATTTGTGTCGTCACTCTGGGCCCCTGGATTAATAATGATTGATATTAATAATTATTAATCAATAATTATTAGTATTGATTTTATGACTTACAGAAGGTTGATTAATTTCTTTATTATTATATCTATTATTATTAAGAAACCTGTTGCTTTTATAGACAGTTATGATATACCTGGACCTAATTAGTCCTCCAATCCAAACACCATCACCATTGTTTAATTAAGAAACTACCCTTTGATAAACAAATCTGCATAACACATTCCAGGTGTTCACAATACCAGGTGCAGCAGGTTAAGATAAGAATTGTTTCTTATTCTTTTCTCTGACCATCTCACAGACTTTTCCCCAGGACAATGCCTGGGAAAATTGTTTCTCTCTGTGGCCAGAGAGCTGCTGCCATATATTTGAGCTCTGGGGGGATCTTTTAAGGAAATTTTAAAGGGATCATTTTAATCCCCAAAAGGTGCAACCAGCTCTGATGTGAGTAGGTCAGGGACAAAAAGTCATGGTCTGGTTGGGCTGCTGAGGATGACAGGTAGAGGGAGAACTGCTCTGAGGCCAGGGATGAATCTGCTTCCAATTCAGTTTGTGGTTTCTAGAAAACAAACAAAACAAAACAAATACCTAAAATAACAAACCAAAAACAAACAAACAAAACATCCGCAAAACAAAAGCAAACAAAATTAACCCAAACAAAACAAAATCAAAAAGCCACCAAAACCCCCCACAAAACAAAACAGAACAATCCCCCCAGAACGTCAAAATGAAAACCAAATACCTAAAAAAAAACAACCAAAAGCCCCAAACCAAAACAATACCCCCCCAAAAAGCCTACAAAACCAAAACCAAACAAAACCCCCAAACCAAAGCAAAAAAAAAAAACCCAAAAAACAAAACAAAAGCACCAGACAAAAAACTCCACCAAACAAAAACCCCAACACCTCGACTTTTTAAATTCTGATTTTCATCTCATTCAGTACCAAATTTAAATGGTGGGTTTCATACAGGAATTCTGCAAAGTGGCACATTTTTGTTAAATATCAAGCTTTATTCAAAAGAGACACAGAGTTTCAGCTTCTGTGTTACAAGTCAAGTTTCCAGAAAAGCTCTGCTCTATCTATTCTAAGAAAATGCTTTATTAGGTAGTTTTCCAAAAGTTAATATTATTTCCGAGGCTTCTTCCTGACTTCTATCCCTGTAAAATCTCCTTTCACTGAATATCCCATCCATACACTCTGCTAATAATGTGATGCCTATTATTAGCACATGGGGATATTGGAAAGGTATCTATTCAAAAGGTCCTAAAACCTATCCCCAAATAAAGAGGAGCTGCAGCAGCTCAGAAAAGGCCCAACTGATTGGTGTTAATTGTAGAGAATGGGATTTTTTTTAAAGCCAGCTAATTGCACTTTTCAAATTTAATCTTATATTGAAATTCTAGGAGGCAACAGCCTGGAGAGAGGGTGTCAAAAGCTTTCCTAGCAGCAATTCAGGGTCCTGCAGGAGGGGCTGGAGTTGCTGCTGCTGCTGCTCCGTGTGCTTGGCACAGGCACCTGTTGGTTATTCACAAACACAACATCACCCCTTGCATTATTTCAGCTTTCAATGAGACGTGAAGCTGCTGGGCTTGAGTGGCTGGGCAGCACCAGAGGATAAAAACACAAGATTATTTATTCTCTTGATTCATTTAGGGAATTAAAGGTGTAGCAAATAACTTGTGAGACTTTGGGTTGTACCAAAAGTGATTGATTTTTTTTTTTTTTTGTGATTTATTTTTTTGTGATTTTTTTGTTTGGTTGGTTGGTTTAGGGTGTGGGTTGGTTTTTTTGTTGGTTTTTTTTTCTTCTGCTACCTATGTGCACAACTTTCTGCTTGGTTCTGCCCTCCCTGTGCTCAGGCAGCAGGTAAAGGAGAGATCTTGGCAAGATAAAATTGTAGGAGGAAGGGTAGGAGAGAAAAGGAGCAGGGCAAGCAAGAAGAAAAACAGAACAGCCAGATGAGTTTGGGTCCATTTTTTCTTTTTTTTTTCCAACACGCAAAGATTTCTAAGCAAAATTAGAAGTGGTGAGGAAGATTGTTCCACTCTGGAGTAGGTAAGATTCATTTTTATTTGACTTTTATAGGAGCTGCCTTAAGAGTAAAAGAACAGCATCATCTCAGACATTTGTACACAGCTAATCAAGGGGACAAGGGAAGGCACAGCTTCCCCACCCCAGAGGAAATGCCATAATGGAAATGCCATAATCTGTTGGGTCCTCAGAGGCATGGGACCAACTATTGTTGTTTAGGGACTATTTTTGTATTTCTATACATATTTTGAATTTTGGGTGTAGCAACAGAGTCAAAATTTTAAGTCAGTGCTTAAAATTTCCTTTGACCTTTCAAAGTGTTCCTGGGAGCCAAAGGTGTGCACGGGAAAGAAACTTTAAATTACAGCCATGGCTCAGACCCCTAAAAGGGTCTGGCAGCTGCAGGAAGCAAAGGCAAATAATACTCAGGATTCTCAGAAATGGCCCTGGATCTTCAGACCTTCCTGAAAGCTGAAATTCTTCTTTTAATTCAGTATAAACAGATTAGGTCCAAGCCAGCCCAGCACCATGGGCAAACCTGGGAGGAAAAGGAAGATTGATTTATCTTCAGTTGTTTTCTTCTTTCAAAACCTGAAGGTTCATGCATTGGCAGAGTTATATCTGCAAAAGGATCAAAAAATTTTCCTCATATTTCCCTTATTCAGAGAAACTTTGGGTTGTGGCAGGAGTGAAATCTCCTGTGAAGAATGGACTTGAGCTCTGCTTGGATGTGATGGCAGGGGAAAGTGATTTCCATGATTTTCTGAGAGCAGAGGAGCTCCTCTCATTTGACACTCACTGAGGGGGGGTAGGAGAGGGCACTTGCCTGGGGAAAGGGTCAATAGTCTGAGGTCTGCAATATTTTGGCTCATTTAAGGATTTTGGAAAAAGCCCAACTTGTGAGCGGCTGGGACAAAGGCAGAGCAGCTCTCTGTGTCTGCCATGGGGAAACTGCTGGTGTCAAGCACAGCTTTTCTTCTCACCCTGGCCAGGCAGAGGGTTGGTCCTACAAGCACAAAATTATGAAACAATTTAGAGTTGTCCCTGTATCTCAGTTTCTCTCCAACTCTACTGCACGCAGGGTTTTCATTTTTCAGAGCAGTCCAACCCTGCCCTGGCTCAGTCCCACCCTGAGGATTTTCCAGCTTCACCTGACCCTGAGAAACAGCAAATGGGCTGCAGGCTTGATATGGCTGCTCTTTTTGAGCCTTCCCTCATTCCTGCTGCTCTGTTCTGCCCTCCCTTGCCTCCTCAGCCTCCTGCTTTAGCTTCCTCTGGCTTTCACAGTTGTCATTCTTCAAAATCCAAGATGGGATTGAACTTAAACCTTGAGCTAACAGTGGAGTGCCAGGCTGGCATACATTTCTCTCCCAATTAGAATGGATGAAAAGCTTAGGGGGAATATTTAGTGGGTCTGTATGGCTGGAATTTACACCAGGAAATCTCTGTGCAGGTGCTCACCCCACGAATTGCCTTGGCTTTGCCTCACCTTTGCTCAAACAGCAGAAACTCATGAAATGCAAAGTCAGAGAGCTTTGAATTCTAAGCCACATGGAATATTTGTTCTTCAACCAGGCAAAACTTTTATATAATCAGGGTTCAGATGCAGGTGTTTGCTGGATTATACTCTCTTTGCTGTGCACACTGGTCTCTGTTCCTAGGGCAGGCAGATCAGAAAGTTTGCTGGCTGAGCAATTCAGAGAATGCCTAAAACACATCAGAATTAAGAGACATTTTACTTCACTGTCATCCTCCAAATTTCCTCCATAGTGCAGTGTCACCAGGAAAAACAAAATAGACACATGAAGAACATGATTATCACTACAAAATTCATTCCTTTTTGGAAGGAAGAATGTCCCCTGCACGTGCACACACTTGCACCCATTTGTAGATCACCTGCCGTGTGTTTTGGGGCTTCCACTCACTGCTTTGCCCTTCTTCCCCAAGTCTGGGTTTTCCAGTACCATAAGAGCCACCAAAATTGCCTTCTGCACCTGGAACATGCAGGTTCAGAGATATTGAAAAATAACCCTAAGAGCTGCCAAAAGATTTATTTTTCTTTTTTACTTTTGGAAGCTTTGCCCTGGCAAATCAGTTCACTGTGTACCAAAGATTATTAGGGCATCTTATTTAAAACTTATGATCTAATTAGTGGCTTTAATGGTAGTTAATTACACAGAGAGCAACAAAGCAGTTATATTTCCTACCAGGCTTCTTCTAAGTCAAGGTGCAGGTACTTATCTAGGGCCATAAAGGAGAGTGGCTACCACACTTAACATCTAATTATACAAAATTGTCCACAGTAATTATGAGCAATGTGATTTTATTTATCTGCCTTAATTACTGGGGCTATGCACAGTCTGTGACCTGGCACGGTGACAGGGAGGACAGAGAGAGGGAAAAGTGCCCTCCCCCAAGTGAACACTGTGGTGGAACTGCATCCCCCTGATCATCCTGAGCACAGAGACAGGCCCTGCTCACAGCCCAGCAGGGATGCTGAAGGTCTGGGGACCCTCTGTGGTGCCAGGGATTCACAGGAGCCATGGGTACACACACTATGGACAAGGGAGTGCCTTTGCTGAGCCCCACCAGATGCTCAGGGTTGGTTTTCTCTCACCACAAGGAAGCCACTGTTAGCAGCAGGGATTAAAAGGACAATTCTTGCTCTTATTCAGCAGAAGGAACATTCTATTCCCACCATCCCATCCACATCCTAAATCTTTCCCAGGTATCATTTGTTGCTAAATACGCTCTAGAAAATTTCAGGGGACCTCCAAAAACTCAGTGTCTGGAAAACCACTTTTCACTCTCAGAGAGAAGCAGAACAAGTGTTCTGCTGACTTTAGACTATTCTTGCTCATCTCCTTAACCTTTAACTGGTGTGTGCACAAACCCAGGTACAGCTTAACCCTCCCCAGTGTCATGATAGAAATCTGCCCTGTATTGGGATCAATCTCCATCATCCAAATTGTTATACAAATAATCATACAAATCCCAACAGAATGAGTAACCACAGTGCTTGAACCCACAAATGCAAGAGCAGGTCATGATGAGTGTGAGTGAAATGTGGTTCCTTGGATTTGTCATTTACCCCATTGGACCAGATGGAAATTTGTTAGTGAGAGATGTGTTAGTGCTGTCCAAAAATCCAGGCAGCCTGTTACACTTCTTGTGACAATAAAAGTAATGAGTGCTTAAATGGGAGGCTGAGACATTCTTCAGTTTATATCAGTATCTTCTGTTGCCCAATCTCTGTCCTCTCATTAATTAATTACCCCTGATGAAAGGGGTACCGTTGGGTTGTAAAGTTTAAAGTGATAGATATGATTTACATGGCAGAAAGATAGCTGGCCCTGTGCCCACAGCCTTGAAAAACAGCATTTTCAAATACTTTCACTTCATAAAATTGCAGGCAGCCGCATGTACAGCTCTGCTTCTCAACTCATCCCCCCAGGACATTTCCATGTTATAGCAAATCACTTGTTCAGTGGCTCACTAAGATTTTGAATTAGTAGTAAATACATTTTGACCTTATTTTTCTCCTGATAATTGCTCTATTTATAGAGAAGTCACTTGTTGTCATGCTAATTTTTTCCATTTGAGAATTAGATTGGCTCCATCAGAAATAATGTGTGGTATACCCCATTTTAAAAAAAGAAAAAAGGCAAAAAAGGAAGCTGTCTCCTTTAAGAGTGGGTTTGCTCTTGTTCCATTTTTAATGAAAGCTAGAAAAAATACTCATTGTTGAAAAAAGCCATGATAACTTTCACTGACAAGTTAGGTCATTCTCTTTCTTTAGATATCAGTTCCCTGTGTTTTATGCCTTTGTTTTCCATAAAGTATTTGAGCATCAGCTTAGAGAGGAACAGCCTGTCATAGCGAGATGTTTTATAGTCCTCACATAACATATCAAAATATCTGTGGCCAGATTTAAAAAATAGCCCAACTTTTTCAGCATTCAGGGCCAGAGTTCAGAGCTGGACAAGGACAAGATTTTTATTATTCCTTTTCAGAAATCCAACCACTAAGTCTACTTTATTTCCTTCACTCCCTCCCTGAGCTCACAGCACAGGCGCACTTTGAGATGCCTGAGCGAGGAGTTCTCGGCATACAGAGCACACCCACAGTGCCCTGCTCTCCTTTTCCATCACCTGAGCACACCCACCCCACCCTCAGGGCACCTCTGCCCTGTGGCACCGAATCCTCCACAGCCTGGTGGCCTCTGGAGGGAGGTCTGGCTGTTGGTGGCAGCCTGATGGCCCCAGCTGCTGTTTCTACTGACACAGCAGCTGGGCCAGCCATTAATCCAGGTGGGATTTGTGCTGGGAACCATCAGGTGGCTGAAGAGGGGTGGAGGGACTTTGATGTCCCCAGGGCTGCTCACCACCCTGATTTTTTAAGATTTTCTAAGCCTTCTGGTGTTTACTTTACATTCTTGTAATGAACTTTCTCACACATTTTCTGTAAATAACTCATTGTTTTACATTCCTTTATGGAGGAGGAGAAATTTGATGGACTGTTGGTTTGTCCAGTGTCATTGGAGAGGTGGCACTGTCACCTTCCAACCCACTGTCACTTTTGGAAAGCTATAAATGTTGGAGTCAGAAAATAAACTTCCCTTTTTACCTTGAGAGCAGCAGCATGTCCATGTCGTGTTATTTTGTGTCTTATAGTGACACCTCATCACAGGGAGGTGGCTCAGGTTGAGTCACAGCATGATTCGTGGTTCAGCACCACAGAGCAATTAACAGCAGGCAGTGAGGGCTCCAAACCTCTGCTAAAACCAGGGCTGTTTATCAATGTGTCAGCCTGGTGGCAGATTCAAGAAATCTAAATTTACCAGGCCACTGCTTCCCCTGTTCCTGGCTGCAGCTGGTGGATCTGCAGGACATGCTGTCCCAGCTGGGCATCTGGACCAGGCTGAGGAAGAGAACTGGTTGAATGGGACCAGCTCCAGAGTTCAGGGCAGGGGAGGTTTTTTTTACACCACAGCTGCTTAATGACTTTTTCAATTGATTTCAGCAGTGCTGCTTTTCGATTACTGATTCCATCCTAGTCACTGGGCAGAAAAAATGGGTTTAGGAAAATTATAGACAGGAAAGAGGGGTAAAAAAAAAATGCTCAAAAATTCAACAGCTTCCACAACGCAGTGACATTTGTCCAGATATTTTGTGCTGAATTGGGAAAAAGGAGAGAAATGGCAACTCCTCCCATCGCTCAGCCTGTGCGGGGAGGAGAGTGCGCATGTACTTCTTTCCTTTCAAGCCCCAGTTCATCCATGCTCATTGACCTGCTCCTTGGTTTGGAACCAGCTGCAGAAAGCAGCTGTCATCCCCTGTTACTCTGCCAGCCCTATTCTTACGGCAGCCATCAAATGCTGGCACTGACTGAAGGCAATTCAATTAGCTGTGACGGTCAAACAGAAACCGAGGGTCAATTGAAATCTCTTTTTTTCCTCCTCCTGACCATCTCCTCTCTATTTTCATCTTGAATATGGAGGTGAAGAAGTCCATCCCCATTTTGGAAGCTTTTGTGGGGTGAGGATGGGAGAAGGAGGGTGCTTACGCAGGAGACTCTTACCACAGTGAGGAAAGCAGGAGAAAAGGCGGGGAATACACAGCAGGACTGTCACAGACATCTTTCATGAAAAATCCTTTCCTTAGGATCTTTCCTCCTGAGAAGCTGAGAGGCCTCAGGAACAAAATGTAACCAATGATTATCTGCTGCTAAGGGATGCAACAGGTGCATCTGGGATTGGTCTCATGTGGTTGTTTCTAATTAATGGCCAATCACAGCCAAGCTGGCTCAGACAGAGAGCCCAAGCCACAAGCCTTTGTGATCATTCTTTCTTTTTCTATTCTTAGCCAGCCTTCTGATGAAATCCTTTCTTCTATTCTTTTAGTATAGTTTTAATGTAATATATATCATAAAATAATAAATTAAACCTTCTGAAACATGGAGTCAGATCCTCGTCTCTTCCCTCATCCAAGAACCCCTGAGAACACGGTCACACAGGATGGGGTGGATGTTTCCTCTGTCCTGCTCAGCTCTTGTGCTGCCTCCTTAAGATGCAATGAGCTTGGGAAGTGGTGCCTTGTTGGATGGCTTGTGATGTGCTTTGGCTAAATTTGACAGTAAAGATGAAATCTCCCTCAGTTTTGCTGCTGCCAACCACAGCAGCCACTCCAGGCTTTTGTCAGACCCTTGGGCTCATTCCCAGCACAGCCAGAGGAAGGAGGGAAGGTGAGAGGAGGAGGAGGAAGATGAGAAGGTAAAAGCAAGAGCTGGGCCATGGCACAGCTGCTTCCACAGCCCCTCTTTGCAGCCAGCCCCCACAGCTCCTCTCTGGTGTGCAGGTAGCAGTAAAACTAAAGGTCGAGCCGATAATCTTGATAAATATTTAATAGTTACTGGTTTCATGTCTCCTTTATTGCCACAGATTGAATGTCTGACATGGGGAAGGGAGCACACACAACCTCACCTGGAGCAGGACATGGTTTGGGGACAGTCCCTTGGAGCCTGATGCCACCAGCTCAGCCCCCTCCATCCCCCTGCACAGCCTGGCTGGTGGTTGCTGGTTGGAATCTGAAATGCAGGGAATTCTCACAACTTTGGGCCTGGAAGCCAAAGCTTAGAATTAAACCCAGGATTTGATCTGAGACCTTGGAAAAGGCTTCCAAACTGAGGTGCTAGAAGTGAGAATGTGGATTTGTAATTTAAAGCAGAGACATGTTAAGCTAAGTGGAGGAAAGTTTAGAGTTTTAGAGTTTAAGATATAGAAAAAATAAAAGTAGTTACAGAGATAAGGAGTTTAGAATGCAGTACTGCATTTGTGTGCCATAACATGATTGGCTAAGAAAGATTACAATGTAGGATGAGTTCGTAACATGAAATATTAAAGGATTGGGTCAAATGCATAGATATCCTTGTTGGCAGTGTTTTATTGGTCAATGAAACCTTAAAAGGTCTTGTAACTAAGGGTCTTGAGACATTCTGAGCCACGGGGCAAAGATGTGAGCTGAGCTCGCCCTTCCTGCCTATGTAGAAGATAAGAAAAATAAATCCCATAATCTAAAAAACTTAGAGATCCCATCTCTAACTCATTCACAACTCCTTCAAAAATCCCCATAGTTGCAGAGGAGCAGCTGCTTCCAGCAAAGACCCATCTGCTTTGACTCAGGGAGGCTTCACATGAGCTCCAGTAAATCACCCTCAGGGCTCTGGGTACCTTCGTCCCTGTGTGAGTGAATTCATTAAAAACCATCTGCACAGAGGTAAATCAGACGCACCATGGTCAGGATTGGTGGCTTTGGGTCACTGTGGGCTTTCATCCTCTAGAGGAGCAGGGAGTATTTGGCTCAGTGGGTTTATCACAGGGCTGGAGATGGATTTCTGCCCTGGTGGGTTCCTCTGGACCAGTTCCAGGCTGCAGCAAGTCTTGGGGAGATTAAATGAGACTTGTGGTGATATTGTTGACCTCAGAATCCTCTCAGCCAGCCAGGTGGTTATAGCAGAGCAAATGCAAGCTGTGCTTTTAAAGGATTGCTGGCAATTAAGTGAGCTGGACATTTCCTCCTGGTAGCTGGTAAGAAATCATCCATCTTTCCCCAGCAGATGAATGCTTAAAATATTGTGGGAGTTCTTCAGTTTTCCCTGCACTGATTCATTGTGATCAGTACAAAACTCAGGGTGTCCTGAGAAAGAGGAACATGGTTTATACATTTCATAGGCAAATTCAGCTCTGAGACTGTGTGTGATGGTGTTCACAGGGTCTGAGGATGAGGGAAGAGATGAGGATCTGACTCCATGTTTCAGAAGGCTGATTTATTATTTTATGATATATATTATATTAAAACTATACTAAAAGAATAGAAGAAAGGATTTCATCAGAAGCCTGGCTAAGAATAGAAAAAAAAGGGATGATAACAAACAGCTTCTGTGGCCAGCACCTCACCACCTTACAGAGAAGAATTTCTGCCTAATATCCCATCTAAATGTATCCCCTTTCAGCCCAAAGCCATTGCCCCTTGTCCTTCCTGTACCATATTCTCACTGCTGGTCTTATTCAAGAGGTTTGAAGGCTAAATCATCACTCTGATCTTTGTAAGCACCTTGCAGTTCTATGTCACATATTAAAAAAAAAAAAAAACAAAAACTCCAAGCTGGATTTTTATTTTTATTTTTATTTTTATTTTTATTTTTATTTTTATTTTTATTTTTATTTTTATTTTTGTTTTTTATATTTATATTTTAAATATATCCCCTTTCAGCCTGAAGCCATTTCCCCTTGTCCTTCCTGTACCATATTCTCACTGCTGGTCTTATTCAAGAGGTTTGAAGGCTAAGCCATCACTCTGATCTTTGTAAGCACCTTGCAGTTCTATGTCACATATTAAACAAAAAAAATCCTCCAAGCTGGATTTTTTTTTTCTGTTTTTGTCCTCCAGAGGATGGCACCAGGAGCTGCTGGCCCTGCCTGGGAGGAGCAGAGTGGCCAAGGGGCTCCCACTGAATCCTTGTCCCCAGCTCCCTCCGTGCTCTCTGCCTTTCCCTTATTGAATTAGAATAAATTGGAACTTTCATAAAGGGTTATACAAATCATTATCTCGAGTTAGCAGATGCAGGCTCACCAGGGTAGAGCTCTGTTAATAACTCCTTCGGATTAGGGCTGATTGGTACAATTTGAAACTTGTTTCTCTCAGCTTGATCAGTCTCGTTGTAACTGTGGCAATTATCCCATTTCACTTTCAATAGCTCAGCACAGAGGAATTGCTGCCTCCAATCCATCCCTCTGTAATGAATCCACTGTGATACGTTCAGTCCTGTGGACAAATACACCCTTAACTCCCCCCTACTCTGAAATAAGCATTTAAAAATATAATCCTGTGTCCAAAGGACACATAGAAATGTGACTTTTAGGGACTGAGATTCTGGGTGTCTGTGTAAACATCATTGAGGTATTTGGCCACAAAAAGCTTCCCTTCATTCTTACAGCATCATTTGCACTTTTTGGCAGTCTTCCTGCCTGGGAAATTAGATTAAAAAACAGTGGTTTATCCAAGCATTGAAGCTGCTTGAATAGATTCTGATGAATGTGTTACATGCTGAATTTGTAGGGTTCTGTTAAATAACTCATCTGGTGATATTTTTCTTTTTTTTTTTTTTTTCTCCAGGAGTCATTAATGAATTATTTAATGAGGGAGCACAGAATTCTCATAATAATATATTTGACAAGTATTTGCTTTCAGTCTTTTATTTGACTCCAACAACAAGGGTGGGTCTCAGTTTAACAGACTCATGAAGAACACATGAACTTTGACAATAAATTCACACTAATTTTTTATTTAGAAAGACACCTGAACAAGTGTTTTCTTTAAGCCCACCTTTAGATCTTACCTGAGACACCTTGCTGGACCACTTTAGCAGTAAGGTGAACCTTGTGCTTAAACCATTGCAATGATGGTTTTCTTGCAGTTAACAGTTCTGCTGTTGCCTCTTTATGATATTTCTATGTATATCAGGAGCAAAAATTGCAAATTTTTTCCAAGTTTCCTGGGATCAGGGGCAGCACAAGTGTCTCTGAGCCATCCCCAGCTCACAAGTTCTAAAAGTATTCCCTTTCTTTCCAACCATTGTTTGGTCTTTCTGCTTGTAAATTCTTTAAGCCAGGACTGTTGCTCACTTCTTGTTCACACAGCACCTCATTCCATGTTTTATGAGGCCAATAAAATGCTAGAAATTTAAATCCATGGGCTGATTTGTCTCCCACTTCCAGCACCAAAGCTGTGCGTCACTGATGCCCGCAGAACCGTGCCAGTGAAAGCAACACTGGCATCCCACCCAGCTTGAATTCCTAACTCTGGGAATTAAATTCTGAATTCAGATCCAGTGCACACCTGCTTCTTGAAATCGTTTGAGGATGCACCTTAAATAAATGCTGGGTGTCTCAAAGTTTTGGAGGAGCATCCAACCCCTTCTCCCTGCTCTTGCCAGCTGCCTCCTGCTCTGCTTGGAGTGCTCAGCCTCTTGCAGGGGCTTGGACAGATCTGAATCACACTGCTTCCAATATGTTTCTACTAAAAATAATAGTAGTAATTAATGCTCTTCGTTTTAGTGCTGCCATCTGCCTTGGTGCCAGCCACAATGGCTTTTTCTCTCTGTATTCCCCCAAGCAGGGAGAAGGAGGAAAGCACAGACAGAGGCAGCTGCTTGGGCTTTTCCCAGCACCTCTGTTTCAGCTGGCAGGGATTCTCCTGGTGGGGACAGGGAGAAGGGGGGGTTGTCTGGTCTTCAGAGACAGCAAGAGGCACTGAAAACATCCTCAGAGTGAAGGTAACAGAGATCAAAGAGATCCATGGCTGGAAGGAACCTCTCCTGGAGGTACAGAGGTAAATAGCCCAGCATCCTTAGGAGATCTCTCAAGAGCTCTGCTGTCACTATAGGACACAAAATAACACAACACACACACACACTGCTGTGCTCAAGGCAAAAAAGGGAAGTTTATTTTCTGACCCCAACATTTACAGATTTCCAAAAGTGACAGTGGATTGGAGGGTGACAGTGACACCTCTCCAATGACACTGGACAAACCAACAGCCCATCAGATTTCTCCTCCTCCATAAAAGAATGCAAAACAGTGAGTTATTTACAGAAAGTGAGAAAGTTTGTTACAAGAATGTAAACATCAGAAGGCTTAGAAAATCTTAAAAAATCGGGGTGACACTCTGCAGTGTATTTTCACAGAATCACAGGATCATTTAGGCTGGAAAAGACTTCCAACATCACTGAGTCCAACCTATGCCCAATCTCTACCTTGTCACCCAGCACTGAGTGCCACTGGCATTCTTTGGACACCTCCAGGGATGGGGATCCACCTCCTCCTTGAACAGCCTCCTCCAATGCCTGACAATCCTTGCAAGTGGAGAAATTCCTTTTGATGTCCACCCTGAGCTGCCCTGGCCCAGCCTGAGGCCGCTCCCTCTGCTCCTGTCCCTGTTCCCTGGAGCACAGCCCGACCCCCCCGGCTGTGCCCTCCTGTCAGGAGCTGTGCAGAGCCACAAGGGCCCCCTGAGCCTCCTTTGCTCCAGGCTGAGCCCCTGCCCAGCTCCCTCAGCCTCTCCTGGGGCTCCAGCCCCTTCCCCAGTTCTGTTCCCTTCCCTGAATATGCTCCAGCCCCTCCATGCCCTTCTTACAGAGAGCAGCCCAGAGCTGGACATAGCACAGAGATTTTGAAGGGATTTATCTCCCTACAGACCACACAAAGCAACAATGAGAAGGGGATGGGTTTTGGAAGTTTGCATTATCTCAGCTGTTGGGATGGGATGGTCAGAGGTGAGTGCAGGAGCTTCTCTCTCATCTCCATCTCTGGAAAAGTTTCCTTCCCCAGGCCCTGCAGATGTCAGGAGCACACAGGCAAGTTGGGGAATTGAACAGAAGGAAGTGGCAGCATGTTTCACAAACAGCATCAAAAAAGGTTAACAAACAGCATCAAAAAGGGCATCTGTCACAGTGCATCACCTTCTGCTCCTCCCAGGCTCCTTTCCCTTTGCCTTGCCCATGTCCCCTCATTGCAGGATTCACTGACTGTCCCACTGGAGGGCAAAAAACTACCTCAGGTTTGCAGGAGAGGAGGCGTTTATGGAGTAAAAAACCTCACCTGCCTGGGGACATGAGCTGCAGCAGTAAAAGTAATCCTTACTCCTGGCAGCCAGATTTAGGATTGGGGCTGACAAAACTGTGGCAGACAGCAGGGCCCCCTCAGCTCTCGAGATAGGGAACTTCTAAGGGCTGTACAAAGCTCCTCTCCCTGATCCCTGCTCAGCAAGCTGGGGAGG
Source organism: Molothrus aeneus (assembly GCF_037042795.1). Classification (NCBI taxonomy): domain Eukaryota; kingdom Metazoa; phylum Chordata; class Aves; order Passeriformes; family Icteridae; genus Molothrus; species Molothrus aeneus. Next base: position 4,294,862 of record NC_089664.1, on the reverse strand, counting down.
CCTTTCTCTCCCATCAGAGGAGAAGAGCTATCACACGTCAGCAGCCACATCTCTCCTTCACTCTGAATGGCACTTCAGAAGGCAACCTGTTGATCCCAGTCCTATCTGCCACAAGTGTGCTCTGAGAAGCTTATTTTGACTACAGCAAGGAGAAAACAGTTGTTGAGGGATAGGAAAAAAAAAAAAAACAACACATAGGGAAGCGCAGCAGCTCAGGTTTTGACAGATCTGGCTTAGAAGGGATATTTTTGATAACTCAAAATCTGCACAGCTGTCCCAGGCTCCCAACCCTGCACAGCCCACAGCACCTTTAACCAAACTCACTCTGCTCCCTTGCTGGGCCAGAAGCTTTAACTGACAGGGTTTGAAAACTGCAGGGTTTGAGCATTTTTGTACACAGGGCAAATGTTCCTGGCTTACCTTCTTCCTTGCATCAAACCCCAGTGTCCTAAAGGAGAGTACATCTCCAGCTCCCTCCCTCCTCCACCTCCCCATGGAGGGATTTAAGGTGAGAATCTCAGCCCAAACTCTTTTACTGCATCCCAGCAGTCACCTCCAGCCAGGGTCTTGGGTCACTTACTGAGAACTAATAGATCTGTAGCTCTTTCATCACTTTTCTTTGTTGGTTTTTTTTTTTTTTCTTTTTAAATAAATGAATAAAAATCTGGATTAGATAATAAATTTCTGCTTTTTAATGAAAAATAGAAAAAGGAAGTTGTAAGAAATGTCAATTATGATTAACAGTTCAACGTGGAGAGATGACATTATCACGAGTGTTGTATGGAATTGAACAGACATCACCTGGCATTTGCCATCAGGGCTTGGCAGCTCTCCAGGCAGGTTGCTACTTAGCTTTAAAGGTAGGAAAGTTATTCCTGCTTTAAAGTTTTGCCATATTCTTTTCCCTTAAAAAAAAAAAAAACCCAAAAAAAATCTATTGAAGTCAAACTTTACTGTGGAACAAATTCCTGACAAAAATGACAAATAGAGCAAAAAAAAAAAAAATAGCAAGAAAACCATATCCCCCAGTTTATTTTTAAAAATAACAAAAATAATTATCTCCATCTCAGCTTTGAATTAGGAACTTTTAATTTGTGGGGTTTTTTTAATTTATTGGGTTTTAAGAAGATGATGTTGATCCCTCCAATGTCTCTCTGTCTTTGTACTTAGAAACAAATGATGAATCATTGAATTGTAGAATGGTTTGGGTTGGAAGGGACCTCCAAGACCACCCAGTTCCATGCCCTGCCATGGGCAGGGACACTTTTCACTATCCCAAGCTCCAAGCCCTGTCCAGCCTGGCCTTGGACATTTCCAGGGATCCAAGGGCAGCCTCAGCTTCTCTGGGCACCTGTGCCAGAGCCTCCCCATCCTCACAAGGAATATTCTTTTCCCAATATCTAATAAATATCTAACATCTAATCTAAGCCTACCCTCAGTTTGAAGCCATTCCCCCTTGTTCTGCCCCCTCACACCCATAAATAGTTCCCAGGGGTCTTGAACTTGCCCAATATTCTTTGTCTTCAACCCCAGCTCCATTTCCCCCCCTTCCTCTGCCTCAGCCCTGGAACAAGAGAAAGTGTAAACAAACACAACAACCTCTAAAGTATTTCAATAACAAAATAACTAAAGCAATTCTCCGAGGGGCTGGTAAATAGCAGCCAAGCTATCAGAGCCCAGAGGGGGAAAAGTTCAGCTGAAACTAGTTACAAAACCTCCAGATGCAGTGTGACAAACTCCAGACTGCTCCTGCTCTTGCTCCCGTTGCCATTTTCCTGCAGAATGACAGTTTTCAATTACTGGGCTGTAGCTAAAAGCAAATTGTGCACTTCAGCAGCTGGAGTTCTCTCTCCTGATTTTCAGACGTGGCTGGGTAAAATGTGCAGGGGCAATGGAAATGGCTTTCTGTGCACAGCTAACTGAGCAAGGACATGCCCAGAGACTGTCAGAGCAGGAGAAAGTCAAAAGGAGCAGCAGGCAGGGAGGGGGGATCGTTCCCAGCCCCTCAGCCCCCTCTCCTCCCCAGCCAGGAGACTCCAGCTGCATGTGCTGCAAGAGCAGACCTGTGTCAACCTGTCTGCCTCAACTTTAAACATGATTTAGATTATTATTTTTCCCCCAAATGACGAATTCTCTAAACAGCCTGAGATCTGGATCACGTTATCCTCATCCTTACATGGTTAATACATTTCCCCTTTTCCCCATTAGAGTGTCCCATTGGAGCAGAACCTGGATTTCTGGGTCTAAGGATGAACTTGAGCTAAAATACATCCACAGGAGTAAAACACATCCACAGAGCTAAAATACATCCTCCTTGTATGGCCCAGGCAGAAAAAGGAGGCAAACCCAGTTTAATGGTGTACTGGAGGTGTTGCATGGAGGTGCACGTGGAATAACTTGGGGGAAGTCACCATGATAAAGTATTTGTCCTAATAAAAGTCAACACAGAGAGACTCACCAGCCTTTTTCTCCCTATTCTGTACAAGGCAGTTTCACCTGAGCAGAGACACTGAAATCTGGGGCAGAATTTTTCCTGCTAGCTCTGGGACATCTTGGGTCTGTCACCAGCTGCAAACCATAGAATCACTTAGGTAAAAGCCTTAGGATTATCGAAACCATCAATGAACAAATAGGGCTGTGGGGGACAGCAGGCTGGCAGCACCCCAGGTTTGCCAATAGCTGCCTGAATGTTGTCCACAAAGTGGGCTCAGTGCAGTTTTTCCTGCTGGACACCTTGGAGTCAGCCATTTGAATATTTATATTTTTAAATTTACAACAAATTACTGTTTTAACATGACTGCATTACTTTTTTCCTGCAGAAACCTTTTGCCCTGTGGAGAGAGGAAAGTGAATCCCACAGGGGCATCACCTTCCTTCATCCCTCATCAGTGTGGCTGGGGAAAATAAAATGTTACAGGAGCTCTGCTCTTCCAGGAGAGGCAGTTCTTGGCTGAGCCCTGTGCCTTCCCTCATTACCATCCTCCCTCGTGCCTCCTGCACGCCTTGGACAGCTGGGGAGCCTGCAATTCTCCTGCACCCAGTGAGTCAGGCCAGTGCTGCTGTCCAAACAACATTAAACTGCTCTGACAAAGCTGCAGGAGCTGGAGAAACCTCCAGTCACATGTGACATGGGTTAGCAGTGCAGCCCTGCCAAACAGGAGGGAGGGAGGCAGAGGGTAGGGCTGGATAAGCACTCTTAGTGGTGACATGCCATTTTTAGCCATAATTATGTAAATTGCATAATTCATCTCGAAATATTGAGGGGGTTTTTTTTCTGTATTTACTGCAATTACGTCAATTGACCTATTTATGTTATCTGACGTGCTTATCATTAAAATGGGACAATATATCCCATTAGATCCTCTTACTCCATTGAATGGAATGATGATTAATTATATCATAAAAAGGAGCTGTGCTACGTATCTCTGAACATGGAATTTGAGGCTTAAAATAAAACAAACTACTCTCATAATTTCCTACCTTAAAACTGCACCTTACCCACTTGGGAGATATGCCCAGGGCTCCCCTCATGGCATCATTGTGCTCCACATTAATATCAAAAAGCTGTTTAGAAAGCCAAACATATTTATTTCTTGTAGCACCTATATTGTACTTATCTGAAGGAAAATCCAACAAACCTGGCTCATCTATGAGTTCATAACTCTGAGAATCTCCTTCCAGAGTGGAGGAAAAGGGGTTTTCCCAACTCCATTGGTTATAACTTCTTGGGAAGCACCTCCTGCTGTTCTCTCAGGGTCTGGGTCTGTCAGGCCCTGTTGGTGAAATTGTGGCTCTGGGAATGCAGGATGACAGGTGAGGAATGCACTTTTAATCCCTGCCCTAAATATCAATTTGAAAGAGCACAATAGAGCAACTTGGTATTTATTTTTCCTAAATAAGGGCTTTATCCCCATCCTTACTTGAGCCAAGCTTTGCCAATTTCTCTGCATCTAAACCCTGTCCTCCTCCAACCTATTCAACTTCAGCAATATTTTTTTTCCAGCAAGGCCATGAAGGCTTCTGAGCCCAGGCAGAAATCCATGTGTGGTGTTTTAGATGTGTGCTGGGACCTGGGGTGACCACTCAAAGGCACCAAAGGTGGTCCTGTTCTCCCAGTTTGGGCCACTTTCAAGACTCCTTTAGTTCTTCATTTTCTGGACAATTGTGCTGGCCCAGTTTTTTCGTTCCTAACATTAAAGTCTCTGTGCACTGCTTTCATATTCAGAATGAATAATGAGCACATGTCCTTGGATCATGTGGGGAGAAAAGCTCTCAGAAAGATCATGAGAGGGATGCAAGGAGCTCAGTGCTGGGGGCTGATCCCTCAGAAATGTCTGCTGAGTTTCTTGGCTCTGCTCCTGCTCCATCCCAAACTCTCTATCTGCTGCTCCTTGGAACAGGCAGGGGTGATGGACAGAAGGAGGATTATTGCCAAGTGTCCCCTCTCAGCTGATCTCACCCTCCCTCACTGATTTATGGGCCTCTTGGAGCCAGGTCTCATAAGAGATCTGTATCACACCTGAGACAGCTCAGCCACCTCAGACGGCGTAAAATCAGCAGGATGGCTTCTGTGGTAGTGTTGGAAACAGAAAAGTTTTAATAAAAGGCAAAATAACAAAGTTCCTTACAGAGAAAACCTGATCTAGGTGCAAGAGGTTCTTGCTCCTGGTAAAACACCTCACAAAAGTGATTATTTCCTTTGTTCTCTTCTTTTTCTAGTGAATTGTTTAGGTGGGACTTTTTGGGTTACGTACAATTGACTATCCTTAAATTTGAGGTGAAGTCCCCAAGGTCTTATGAGAAATTAGGTTTCTCTACCTAATTGAGGAGAGAAACTTCTGGGCTTTTTTCCTTTTTTAAGGAGACAAAGGATAATTTGGTCACTCCCTCCGTGGGGGGCACATTCCTACATCTCAGTAGCCATCACATGGTCCCAGAGGGAACAATTTCAGCTCCTTTGAATCCAGAGGAAAGGGCTGGAGTGCACCTAAAGAGGGTTTCATCCTCGTTTGTTTTACTCAATTAAAAACCTGCAGACACAGATTAGCTCCCTGCTGCTCAGAGTAGGGATTCTTTTAACACTGCAGTGATTTACGATCTACCAGGCAGCGTTTAAGCAATGTCATCCAGAAGCCAGGAGATGCTGAACACGGGGCTGGCCACTCGTGTTAATGAAAAATGGATTGCAGGTGACAGCCACTTGCGTGGCTGCATTTTGATAACGGATGACAGAGTGGGGCTGGAGCCCAGGGAGGCTCTGTAATTAATATTACAGTAGGATCAGGTATGTAACAGAGAGCTTGACTTGGAATTAAAATCGATACAACAGCTGTTGGGACGTGTCACTCCTGGTCCCTGGGCCCTGAGACATTCTGCCAGACACAGGAAGGGCTGATGGGAAGGTGATGACACGCAGTGAATATCCATCTTGTGTTCACTTCAGGCAAGAAATTATGCTTAGTGGAAAGTGTTGGCAGCTTGGGGATGTTATATTGGCTTTTTGTTAGGGTTTTCTTTTTCCTTTTTTTCTCTTTTCAGTCAAAGAATGAACAGGAGGGTCTGTGGGCCACCTCTCTCTGCTGCTATTGCTAATTTTCTTTTCAAACGCTATTTTACACCAAGAAATTACTGTGGTGTTGTGGTAAGGGAGGTTTTTGGGTTTCCTTTATTTTCCAGTCTTCCTGCAAGTCAGAAAAAATCAAGTCTAGTGTCTGTGATGGTTGTGGCTCTCATGAAAATAGAACACAGCTCCATGTTTCTGACAAAGCACATTGTTCTCTTGTAGCAGCAGGGACATCTCAGTCTATTTTCAGCCTCCCTCTTCTGCTCCCTTCCTTCCTCATCCACTCCAATGGCCAAGATCACCTCCAGAGCTGCTGCTCTCATTTTAACAGAAGTTTACTTTGAGGCATCAGAATGTGAAGAAGTGAGAAGATAAGTGACATCTTAATTACGATAGCAGAGAAATCATTTGTGTATTTCTAGAAAATTCTTCTAAAGAAAAGCAAAATTGTGAATTGAAAATTCAACTTTTAAACCACTACCATGAACAAAAACCACCTGCATTGAGTGGGGACATAGGTTATGGATGATCAAGATAGATGAAGCTTTGCATTCCACACCAATGCTGACCTTCATCCCAGCTTGGGGGTTTTGTGCTATAAACTGGAATTTCCAAACAGAAAGTGTCAGTCCATTTTTGTTCAGAAATGCCAGTGGGAACAACATGACAATGATGGAGATTTTTCTGCACTTTCATAAATTCAGTTAAATTTAGATGTGGTTATTTAGGAAGCTGGGCTAGTTTCACAACTGGTTTTAGTTCCAGAAGAACAAAATCAAGCCCAAGGATCACCTTCAGTCTTTTTGGGCAGGTACAGCAGAGCTGCAATCTGTAAACATTATGGTTGGACACTGCAGCTACCAAATACCACAGCAGCCAGAAAAAGAGCGGCAACCTCCATCTATCAGAGAAGGGAAATCCATTATCTCTATGCAGTGCCCTGAGGCTGGAGTTCAAAGCTCAAGCCAGTCTCAGAACAAAAAGAGACTCAGAAATGAGGCCCAAATTCCTGGCAGCCCTGTGAGCGTGGCAGAAGTGTTTGTTCACATCCAGACCCCAGATCAAGGGGGGGATTTCACCCCTGCAGCTCGGGGTGCCTGAGTCAGGGCCTCCTCCAAAGGCCACCAAAGCCAGTCAAAAACAGCCCTGACTGATTTCATGAAGTTTTGGAACTCCTCTTAATGAAAAGCCCATCTGCTACTCAATTCACTCTGTTCCCAAAGCTCTCACCTTCTCTTCTTCCACTGCCTGCCAAATAAAAATCATGCCTCTCCTGACACCAGGGAACTTTTCAGCTTATTTTTGATCTGAATTCCCCTACTGGCATTCATCTGGGGTGGGTTCATTTGGAGGTTTCTTGCTGTATGAAGAATTCTGGACAAATGCACTCAGTTCAGTTATTTCTACAGACTAAACCTTCAGCCACAGATCTGTGAGTGGGTTAATCCAACAAACCAAGATGTCTCACTTTATTTTAACGTGTGAATGATCCCTAAGGGAGTTTAAACTTTATCCCAAGTTGTCATCTGTGCATTTTGCCAGTCCTAAAAGCCCCAGAAATGCCAGCTCTGATGTGCTGGAGCTGCACCTCCAGGAAGGCTGGCTCAGAGAGGGAACCAGCTGGGGATGTTCCCCTGTGGCACCAGAAGCAAAGCAGGAACCACAAAACCTGTGAGTGTGAGGGGTGCAGCACATCATTGACAGGCCAGACCTTTGCCATAGGTGCATTTTTATTCAGATCCATGACTTCTCATTTGGGTTCAGGTCCATTATTGCCCTTCTAACTCTTTACTAAAGTGTCTTCATTTGCAGTATGTGCAGACACTGCTGTGCCAAAGATGTCTGGACAACAGGCCTGATCATCAGAGCAAAGCTCCCAGCTCCTCAGCCCTGGGAAGTGTGGCAGTGACATCTGTTCATCCAAACAGCTGCTCTGGTGCTGCACCAGCCCCATCAGGTTGGGTTAGAACCACGAAGAGAGAAGGAGCATGAGCACAGATCTCTGCTGCCCGCCCACCTCCTAAAGCACACTGACACTTGTGCCATCTTTAAGCACCACAAGAAGATTTTGTCTGAATTCTTGGCTGGGTTTGAGAACTCTGTGGGTGAGAAATGCAGTTGCTTTGCTCAATTTTGTATGGGCAAGTAAATGCATGCATGTAGTCACACAAAATTCAGACACTTAACCTCTGGGAGAAGAAAAGCAGTAGAGTCCTTCTGAAACACTCCTGGCTGTACAGCAGCACAACTTGAGTGGTTACTGAAATAACAATTGATTTTGGAGGGCTTGTATACAAACAAAAGGAATCTGTGCTTAGAATAAATTATTTCCTTTCATGGGTTAAGTCACAAAGTATCTGGAAGCAAAGAGTTGTCAGCTGCAGGAACTGGCAAATAGATCTGAGTAACATATGAAATTTGGAGAACTTTGTGATCTCTTCAGACAATATGTGGATATGCATCAGTATGCCATGTTCTTTGAATAAATTATTCCTTTTAAATTATTCACTCAGTTCTAGTGATTGTTAAGATGAGGAGATTTTGACATAAAGTGCTAACTAGTGAGATTAAAAAAAAAAAAGCTGTACACTTCTTTTTTTAAAAATCTTTCTGGCATTTTCTACCTGCATTAACATCATTTTTCCTTTTCAGATAACTTTTTTCTTTAAACTTGCCTCTCTTTCTCTTCTTTCTGTCCACCCCTTTTTTCCTCTCTCTCGGCAGCACTGCCTGAAGACAAAACAATTTCTCTGAAGGAGATCCTTTTAGGCTAGGAGGGGATTAGGCCTTGGAGCAGAGATCTTGTTTGGATCAGCTGTGGAACTCACAGGAGTCCTGTTAAAGGCCTATTAAAATTCCATGTAATACCTCAGTAAGTAACATGTGAATCCCCAGCTCATCTTTGGGAATTGGAGCATGCAGGGCTCCCCTGGCTGCTGGCAGGAAGGTTGCACAGACCCAGGACTCATTTGTTTGAGGAACAGGACATCACCTGCCTGGTTCCTACTCCTCCAAAAAAAAAAAACATTGGAGTGAAATATTGCAGAGGGAAATTGTCCCTGGGCTGAGGGACCTGCCTGATGGGCATCCAAGGCTGGCAACTGACCCCTGACCACTGCCACTCCAGGGGCGGCACCCAGGTACAGGAGACATGGGCATCTCAAAGGAAGGTTTGGAATAAGAGGTTTAATTCAGATAGCTTTAATCAGAAGCTCTCTACAGTATAAATTCAGCAGAGCATCTCAGACTGCGCTGAAATTGCTCTCAGCAGGTTGGTATCTGCCTTGAGATCTCCTAATTCTGCTCAGACAAGAGACATGATAAGAATAGACCTTTTCTCTGCTCTGCAGACGTTTTTTCTGCTTGGATTTGAGATCTGAAAGCCTTTCCTTTCCTTCAGTTTCTTGTTATTTTCAAAGGTAAAAAATTGGGGATAGCTCTCAAAACGTGCCTGGGTAAACACAATATTTATATATTCTTATAAAGTTATATTCTGGTGATCTCCCAGCACTGCATCAAGCTTTGGGGGTACTCTTATGCTGCCAAAGAAATAATTCACTTGGCTCTACAGCAAACTGCCAGAGCCTGAGGGGGCAAAGGAAAGGAAAGGTAGGGTAAAATGTGAATTTGGAATGAAATAGTCTTTGGTGTGTCAGAAATTCAAAGCAGCCGATCCAAACCCTGTCAAAAGTAGAAGCCCATGCTTGGTGCAAGGCTGGCACTTCCAGCTTGGCTTCCACTTCCAGCTGAGCCCTTTGGAGCTCAAAATGTCTCTCTTTTCCTATGGCATGGCCATGGCTGCCTTTCCCTGAGTGCTCCAGCACCCAGCCCTGCCAGCACCGACCTGGCAATGGGGCAGCTTGTGCCTCTTCTCACTCACTCATTAGTCTTGGCTTATGCTGAAACCTTTTGTGGACATTTTTTTTTTTAAGAAGATCTCAGAGCTTTTTACAAATCTTTATTGATTAAGCATCAAAACCTTCATCTGATGTAGATAAGATTAATGCTATTATCCAGATTTTACGAGGCAGATTTTATTGAAGACAAGAAGAAGGTGACCAACTTGGTCAAGGTCAGACATCAACGTGTGGTAGGACAAGAAACAGAGCTGGGCTTAGGTGGGGACAGTCTGAGCCCTTCACACGTTGTATTTCTGATTATTTTGCCTTTGGATTATTTCGGGCAATATTATGGATTTTGCCAGGAGGACGCCAAGGGTGATACGACCTCGGAGCACCTGTGGTGTGTCAGCCATGGGTGCCATGGACCTGGTCTCCCCCCCTTCCTCCAGGGTGGGTCCTCAGTTCAGTGAGGAATGTTCCTGTTCAGGTGATTCCTCAGCAGAACGGAGGAACCAAACTGGCAAGGAGATGCTGGAAGAAAATTTAACACTCGCTGGGCACCGCTCGAGAGCCACGTGCAGCTATGGGAGGGCTGGGCTGTGATGCTAAGTAACTTGTATGGACGTGGCCATCCATAAAGAGAACCCTGTGGCCTTTTCCCCTCCGGTGCAGCCTTGCCTGGAGGCTGGGTCCCCTTTCCGTGCAGGCGGGAGCAGCGGAGCGGGCGCGGTGTCCGTGCGGAGCCGCAGCCGCGGATCGCACCTGCCCCCGTGAGCCCAGCGGCGGCATCGCCGGCCCGGCGCACCCCCGCCTGCCTTGCCCCGCCTTCATCCCGGCTCCTGCGCCCTGGAAAAGGCCCCTTTGGGACACGCTTTTAAAGGATTATCCTTTTCTTCCCACCCTCTCTGTGTTTTCCATCTCCACCACCCCCTGCCATCGCTGCTCTGCTGTGGTGTTGTCCTGGGTTCACAGGTGTCCTCACCAGGACATGCAGAGACTGATTTTTTATTTTTTTTGGTTCTTTCTGCTTTGCTCTTGGCTGAGCATGGTGCCAAGTGCACGGTATTTTAATAGTTTAAATTAAGTGTTTGGAAAATGTTGTGGGATCCCTTGTAATAGTCAAGGGATAAAATGAGTAATTATTTAGGCAGCGTGTATAAGAAACAGTGTGGCCCCTGAATGAGCTCCTGTCACCTGAGCCTCATATTGATCACAGAATCAATATTGTCAGTCATTGAAACATTTGGATTGGAAGGAACCTTAAAACTCACCCCATCCCACCCCTGCCATGGCAGGGACACCTCCCACTGTCCCAGGCTGCTCCCAGCCCTGTCCAGCCTGGCCTTGGGCACTGCCAGGGATCCAGGGGCAGCCACAGCTGCTCTGGGCACCCTGTGCCAGGGCCTGCCCACCCTCACAGGGGAGGATTTCTTCCCAGTATTTAATATAAATCTGCCCTTCTTCAGCTGAAAGCCATTCCCCCTTGTCCTTGCCCTGTCACTCCATGCCATTGTAGAAAGTCCCTCTCCAGCCCTTCAGATCCTGGAAGGTGTCCACCTTGGTCTTTGATTTTCCCATTTCTGTGGAAGCCTGGCCAAGTCTCATCTCTGACTCATTTCTTTTTCACAAGTTTATTCTCCCTCCACTAACATCCAAGAAAACTTCTGAACTACTTCCTCCCCTACCCCCAGCTAGTCTGAATAGTTAATTTGCTAATGCCTGGATATCAGGGAGAGGCCCCAGCGTGTGTCAGCTCCCAGGAACTCAGCAGTTAAAGCTTTACAGGGGCTGCATCCTTCAGGAACCAGCCATTGTGCCTACGCCTCACTGCTGCCTGGATTACTGCACAGCACCTTGTACATTTTGATGAAGCAAATGATGCAGCATCCTGCCCTGGCAGATCATCTGATCCAGGGGAAAAAACTGAATGGGTGTGATAAAACCAGTGATTTAATAGGATGTCTGCCCTGCTGTTCTCCAGTTTGGGGGATTCATGTAAGCGAGGAGCAGATGGGATCTCCAGGGGCAAATTCTAGTCTTGCATTACTGAAACCAATGTAAATTTAGTACTGTATTTCTCAAGTGTTGTTGGAAAGCAGCCAGGAGTCTGAAATCTATCCAAGGTTTTCACCTCTTTGATTCCAATATATATATTTTTTATACATATAACTATATATAAAGTAAGTTACATATACACACACTTACTTATTCATATGTTGTTCATGAGTGGGAATACGAGGTCTCATTCTCATGTGTTTGTGGTTCATCTTGCTTTAAATGATGCCTGACTCTCCATTTTACCCTTTTGGAAATTAGAGAGAACATCAAAGTCTTGACCAACTGCAACTACCAAGGAAATGCTTCCACTGCTCCTGAGAACAGACTCTGGCAATGCTGTTGTGGCAGCCAAATTTTAATTTGTACCAGCCAAGTTTTAACCTTCCAAGTCCCCAAATCTCTCACGTAATCAAAATGCACAGTGACATTTGTCACTCCTTTGTGCCCAGCTGTCCAACAAAGTGTTGCTCCCAGCTACTGGATCGTCCTCCCTCTGCTGCTCCTTGAAGATGGTTGCTCATAAAGAAACCCTTTTCTGCTTCCCTGCCCATGTTACACATTTTATCCAGCTCCTGATGGAAGGAAGGAATGCTGTAAACAGAGAATCTTCCCTAGAGATTGTTAGGGTTGCACCCAGCCTGTGGGACAGTGTTGATTTTCATTAAAACCCTCTCAGGCCATCCTAGAGGTAGCAGCTCTCCTCTGGCACACTCTGCATCCTGTCCCTCATGCTCCCTTCCCAGCGGTGCACTGAATGATGTGAAAGTACCAGAGCCAAGAGAAATCTTGGCCCCATCCTATCTAATCTGATCAACAGAGCAAGAGTGATAAAAATCCACAAACCCTGCCAGGAAAAAGGTTTTCTTTGGCTGGGGCTGACGTTTGGCATGATATGTATCTGTGATTAAAAAAAATAATCAACAGGAACGTCCCTTGAAAATCAAAATGAAGACTGGATGATATAAAAACAGGAGCTGACATGAAACAGTCTTCTTTAGCAAGGGGTGCCAGGCTGGCTGACACTCCATATTGATTTTGGGCAAAGCCCAAGGATGGAAAGACTTTTTGTCACTACCTGCCACCCCCATTTTTGTTGCAAGAAACCTGCACAGAACCCTCAAAGCAACAGGGGCCTTTCAACCAGCCCTGGCAAACAGGATTTATAAGAGTTGCAGTGCTCTTTTGTTGTTTTTTTTTTTTTTCCTACAGGTAAGAATCACAGACGGGTTGGGTTGGAAGGGACCAGAGGGGCCATCTGGTCCCACCCCCCTGCTCCAGAGGAGCCATCCCAGTGCACAGGGCACAGGAGCGTGTCCAGAGGGTTCTGGAATATCCCCAGTGAGGGGGACTCTGCAGCTCTCTGGACAATCTGTCCAGGCCTTGGTCACTGCACAGGGAAGTTCCTCCTCATGGTCAGGTAGAACTTCCTGGGCATCAGTTCCTGCCCATTCCTCTTGTGCCACAGTTGGGCCCCAAGGAGCAGAGCCTCAGCCATGCTCTTGGCACCCCCTTGAAGTATTTATACACATTAATGAGGTCCCCTCTCAGCTGTTTCTTCTCAAGGCTGAACAGCCCCAGCTCCTCCAGCCTTTCCTCACAAGAGATGTTCCAGTCTCTCCATCATCTTCGTAGCGCTCCACAAGATGAAGCCTTCTATGTCTTTTCAGCTGAAGTTACTACAGAAGTGTCAAATGTGATATGATTATAAATTTGCCAATGTGCAAGTGAGAGGAAGTGATCTGGATTAGGAAAAGAAAAATCAGCATTTTTCCAACCCTCCTTCAAAACCCTTCTTTAGATGTTATTCTTCAGGCTCAGCTTAAATGACACTAAAGAGTTAAATTTGGCTTCTTGCTTTGTCCCACCTTGCATCTTGTAACTTTTAATGAAAGTCCTCAAAATTTTTTAAGAAATCAATGTATCCCTATTAAACATCTTGGTTCCAATAAATCAGCATTTTCCAATAGAAAATCTGTCTGCCTATTCTTATTTTATTTTTGATCAGTGTTATATTTCAGAAAAATGTATATTGCAGGGCAGCCTCAGAACCAGGTGAATTGCTGTGCTGGCTCAGATCCATAGTTCGATTGGATTCATATTTTGCATCTGACAGTGCAGCAGAGAGGTCATTTCAGAATCCATCACCAGAAGCACAGGATGGAGTTTCCTTCTCTGGGTGAATTTCCTCCCCAGCCTGCTCTTCACAGCCCTGATGCTGCTGAAGCTTCGTGAGCAGTCTCGTGGTCTCCATGATCCTGCTCTGAGTGAATCCCCACATTTGCATCCTTTGGAGAGCCACTCACACTCTTAAACTTCTCTATTTAATTCTAATTCTCCCAACAGCTTCTGAGGTGACACAGATTCACCCCCACGTGTGCTGAGGGCTGCTCATGGAGGTACTGGGCTCCCCACCAAGTGACCCCTGGCTGCCCAGGGACCCTGACTCCATGGATAACCTTTCCTTCCCTGCTTCCCTGGGACTGCCACGACCTTTCCTTTCCTACAGGGAGGAGACAAAAAGGCATCCACCTCCCCTTGGATCGAGCTGCTGGCTCGTTCTGCAGATGTCTGGTTGTGTGCCACTGAGAAAATGTCACTGCCTGCCGCCAGCTCCAAGCAGGTGATTAATGCCAGATTGAGGATTTGTCTCAGCTACATTTGGGTCCTTCTGTTCACTGCTGCTCAGTGAAATGACAACCTGGCCCTCGTGCCACTGGAGACAAGAGGAAAGCCTGGCACAGGATGGAAGCAGGGACCTCCCAGGTCTCACACGGGCAGGATGAAGGTTTCAGCAGGAGCCTGTGAGTTGGGGATAAAGGGATGGCTCATCTGGGGCAGTTCCTGCAGCCGTGGAGGACCTGGGCCAGTTCCTGCAGCCATGGCTCCAGTGAGAGCTCAAGGAGATGAATGGAGGGCTCATCTGGGGCAGCTCCTGCAGCCATGGCTCCAGTGAGGGCTCAAGGAGATGAATGGATGGCTCATCTGGGGCAGTTCCTGCAGCCATGGCTCCACTGAGGGCTCAAGGAGATGAATGGAGGGCTCATCTGGGGCAGCTCCTGCAGCCATGGCTCCAGTGAGGGCTCAAGGAGATGAATGGATGGCTCATCTGGGGCAGTTCCTGCAGCCATGGCTCCACTGAGGGCTCAAGGAGATGAATGGATGGCTCATCTGGGGCAGCTCCTGCAGCCATGGCTCCACTGAGGGCTCAAGGAGATGAATGGAGGGCTCATCTGGGCCAGTTCCTGCAGCCATGGCTCCACTGAGGGCTCAAGGAGATGAATGGATGGCTCATCTGGGGCAGTTCCTGCAGCCATGGCTCCACTGAGGGCTCATGGACACCACCCTTACTCTGTTTGCTTTGCTACAAATTGGTCATTAGAAAAATGGTGCTAATTATCTGTCCTTGCCACCCCAGAGCAGCTGTTTGAGCAGGTGCTATAGAGTTCCCAAACCATTTAAGGATGGAGATGTTGTGGGATGGAAGTGGTGGCTGCAGTATCAAGGCAGGTGTGAGAAAGCCTTTGAGGGGTGGGGAAAAAGTGTTCTTTGAGAGGTTTGGTTTTTATCCTGCTAGAAGAGAGAAACGGAGAGGGAAAGGTGAGAGATGAGGGAGGAGTGAGCATGAGAAAGTGGTTCCCTCTTGAACCAAAAGATATCACAGGGAGCCTTTGTGGGATCCTAGGGAAGTCTTAGGCTTGTGCAGACCCCCACAATAGGGTGATTGTCCAGAGTCAAATACAGATTTGTCCCTATTTTCAGCCTAGAAGGGTCAAACACCATAGTGAAGTCTTCTGATAGGAACAAAGAGATCCTTCCATCCCTTTAGAGGCTCTAAAAACAAATATTTGTTCTAAAAGACAGATTTTAAGCTAGCAAACAGAAGAACTCAGTACCCTGACAATCATCCCAAGCCCATTCTCTTTTTTTAAGTGTTGGGGGTGAAATAAGTAAAAAAATCAGTAAATAAGTGAAAAATCAGTGAAATAAGTAAAAAATCAGCACGTGACTTTCTTCCCTTTTCCCAGCTCCTCAATATATTTAACTTTGCTCCACATCCACCCCATGCTCAGCCTGATTGCCTTGCCTGCCACACGTGGAGCTGTTCCTTCAATCTGGCAGTTCCTTCCTGCAGACTGAAGAGTTCCAGACTTGCTGGTGCTGCTGGTTTCCATATTTTTAAATCTCGCGACTGAAACGAGAGAAAAAAAAATCAAGGCTTTGGCCAAGTTCCCAGCCCTGTCACTTTCTGACCTTGAGCCAATCCCATGAACTTCTAATGTCAATATTCCCATCTGTTAAGCCTCACAAATGCACCGTAAAGCAAAATTAATAAATGGTATTGGGATATCTGCACTTACAGTCAGGAGTGTTTCTTCCATGAGCAATCCCATCGACTTGAGTGCATTTCACATTGAACAAAGAATTACTCATCAGGAGAAAGGGGCTAAGAATCCCACCTTTAATATTTGTGAAAAGCTTGGGGATTTTTTGTGGAAGAAGCTGGAGAAAGAGAAAATCTCTGTGATCCAGGCTGTAAATATGCAGGAATTCTTCCCCCATTAGTGTCAGAAAGGCAACTTAGAGTCACTCTCTTGCTGTTGCTGACTGTCCTTGCTCAAAGGAGCTTTTAAGACTTTTCCCATGTCAGATTAAAAGTCTGGAGGAGGAGGGACAAGGGAGGTGGTGGAATTGGGAAGCCCATGGAGAAAGGCTGTGCAACACCACATCTCAGATCTGATTTCTAACTCTGTTGGGCACCTGGGTCTCTGATAGGCTTTAAAAGACCTTAAATCTCATGGTTGATAAATTAATTCTAAAAGTTCACATCACAAGTGCTCCGTGATTGATACAAATCCCTCAGGACAGCATCTCCTGTTAAAATGGTGATCTGGAGCACACAAGGGACGTTTGGACCAGAGCTAGAAGGTGGGGAAGTTATTTGGGTTAGAGGTTTTTATACGGGATTTGTGGGTTATGTAGGCTATAGGGGTTATATAGGCTATAGAGGTTATGTGGGTTCTATGGGGTATAGGGGTTATATGGGCTAGAGACATAATTTGGGTTACATGGGCTATAGAGGTTATAGGGGTTATATGGATTATTTCAGTTATATGGGTTATTTGTGTTATAAGGATGATATAGACTTCAGGGGTTATTTGGGTTTTATGGGGTTATATGGATTATTTCAGTTATATGGGTTATTTGTGTTATAAGGGTTATATAGACTACAGGGGTTATATGGGCCATAGAAGTTATAGGGGTTATATTAATTATTTGGGTTATTTGTGTTATAAGGGTTACATAGACTGCAGGGGTTATTTGGGTTATATGGAGTATAGAATTTACAAGGATTATATGGATTATTTGGGTTATTTGGGTTATAAGGGTTCTATAGACTGCAGGGGTTATTTGGGTTATATGGGCCATAGAAGTTATAGGGGTTATATTAATTATTTGTGTTATAAGGGTTATATAGACTGCAGGGGTTATTTGGGTTACGTGGGTTATATGGGCTAAAGGGGTTTTATGGGTCATATGGATTATTCAGGTTATGTGGGTTATACAGGTTATTTGTGTTATAAGGGTTATAGAGGCTATAAGGGTTATTGGGGTTACATGGATCATATGGCCCCTGCATGAACTACAGGTCAATTTTGGCTCTGTTTTCAAGTGCATCTTAGGGTACTTCATCTCTTTGAATCACCTGAATTTCCTTCCCAATCTCCCTGCTATCCCAAGTCTTTGGACCTGGATGTGTCCCCTCCAAGGGAAGCTTTGTCCTATTTCCATGCTGTGGGTCCAGAAGTAACAAAATGAGAAGTGACTTTATGTGCCCACTGTTCTGAGGTTTCAGGTTGTCATTGCTGCCCGTGCTTTCCTCCTCAGAGAAATTCAGGAAACTCTTGTTGTTCTTTGCCTCCAAGCTAACAAGCAGCTGGAAATGGCACAGGTTAGTTATGTTTAAAAAGGAAAATTGTTTTCTTTTATTTACTCTGTTTTCTTCTTAATTTTCTCAAGTGACCTTTTCTCCATTTAATGTTGAAAAGGACAAACAGAGCAGCTGATTGACCTGAATATCTTTATTCTTGAGCTGTTGAACCCAGGTGCTCACTCACACACAGTTCAGCTGACTTCTCTGGGATTTCAACCTATTTGCTTTCACATAAACAAAATAAAAAAAAATAAAAACCAAACCAACAAAAAACAACAACAAAAAACCTCAAACAAAAATAACAAGAGCACTTTTCAATTCTTTACCTTTTCTTTCTTCTGCACTTTCACCATCTGGATGCCCTTGCAAGAGCGTGGCACGCTGGTGTTGACATTTTTCCTATGGATGACTAAACCTCCCCCCATATCTGCAGAAATCCTTTCTTTCCCTTACCTCCTTTGGCCCTTCTCTATTTCTACAATGCTTTCCTTACGTTGCTGCTCCCACGTGATGATGTTTCCCAGGGCAAAAACATGCAGCTGCTGTTAGAAAACAAGGGAGGAAATACAATATCTCTCCAAACAGCTTTGCATTTCATCCAGCCCTTTGAAGATCACTGTGCATTGAACACGTATCTTGTGCTGGACTCCCCACAGCAGCCAACATCTTCTTTCATCTCAGAGACGACACAATTCATTTGGATGTGAACTATTCCAATTGCTCTTCCCAAAGCCTCTTGTTGTGTGTGCAATCCATGGCAGGAGGTTTTTTTGCCCACTTGCATCTTTCTCTGAGGTTTCTCTTAAATTAATTTCTTGCCATCTTCCCCAGACCTGAGTGACCTAAAAAGGAGATGGGGGAGAGAGGAAATTTTGTTCTTTGAACAAATGTTGCCCTTCTTCTGCCACATCCTCAGGCTCTTGAAA
The DNA here is from genome assembly GCF_037042795.1 of Molothrus aeneus. Taxonomy (NCBI): domain Eukaryota; kingdom Metazoa; phylum Chordata; class Aves; order Passeriformes; family Icteridae; genus Molothrus; species Molothrus aeneus. The sequence continues at coordinate 4,276,541 of NC_089664.1, read as the reverse complement.
CACATCTTTAACAATGCTTGTCCTGGGAGCAGTCCCTGGAGCACCTGCCACTATTAACCTCTTTCCATGCTGAGAACTGGACTTTTTATTACAGCTCTTTGATTTTTATGTCATAGTTTGTTTTCAATCCATGAAAGAACTTTTGCCTCTTACTTAAATCAAGGTAACCCACTAAGCTATCCTTAATAGCTCCTTGTGAGGGCTCCTCACAAAAAAAATCTTTTGAATACCTAAATAATTCACCTCAGCTTGTCCAGAGATATCCATTATTTTTGCTAACATTTTGAAATGCATTAAAATTATCATCCTGATTTACTGAGGCAGCCTCCATGCTGGTTTGTCCCAAGCATTTGGGGACATTGTAACTCTGTCTTCAATGGTTTCTCTCTTTTCTTCAACTGAAGCAAGGTTTGCCAGCCTGTAATTCCTTCACCCCCTTCTCCACCTTTATTTAAAGATGGATACAACACTGGCCACTTTTCAGCCCTCTGGCACGAGTTCTGATTTAATAAAAAAAGTGACAGGTTTTGTGCTAATAGCTCTACTTCTCTGCTTTCTCGTTGCTTCTGAAGCTGTGTCTGGTCCCAGTGACCTATAGAAAATTGATGGTTTCATCCAGGAGTCTTTACATGTGCGAGCAGGTCCATTAACTTCCTCAGCCCCCCTCCAGCTTCAGAGAGCCCAGCTGCAGGAGTGAGCCTCTGATCAGGGCTGCTCCCTCCATCTGTCACACTGAGCACGAGTGTTTCCATGCCATCTTATGCTTCATGAATTTTTGGGTGGGTTTTTCCCCAGTTTTTCTCCCTTTCCTTGCCATTGTGGGCTGATGTTTGGCCAAGGGCTTTTTTTACTGTATTTTCTGTACAAGAGCAGGTGAGCCAGTCCTTGCATGAACTGTGGGCTTCCAGGACACATCTTTATCCTCCATTATCTTGCAAGGAGAGCTATGAAATGGAGACTTTTCATTCCTCCCTATGGAGATGTGTATGGGGTTTTTAGTTTGTTGTTTTTTTTTAAATATATATTTTCCAGTTATGCTGGTTGTGTTTCCTCCTAGGAATTGAGGATGGAGGGAATTCAGTGAACCAGAAAGCAAAAGTGATTGCATCCTCAGAGTAAAATGGGAAAGGTATAAAAATACAGGAGAGTGAAAAGCTGTTTAGGTTAAGCAGCATTAGTAGCACAGTAGTTCCTGGATATAAAATGTCACAGGTAGACCAAACACTAAGAGAATTATGAGGAGGAGTGGAGTAACTCCTGGAATAAGGGAAAGGGGACAGGAATTCAGCTCTCTGTAAGTTGGTGTTCAATCTGTTTCAGATCAGGATTCTCTGTGTGACTGCCTGAGAAGACAAAGAACTGGATTTGATGACACAACAGATTTCTTTCACCTTTTTGTCCCAATTTTTCTGGGGGTTCAGGGAGGATGGTGCCCTCAGTGGCAGCTGATTTGGACCATGGCTGAAGAAGCACAGCTGGCAGACAGGGCCATGAACTCCTCTGATGGGGGAGTCACCTCCTGGGCCATGAAGTGTTCAACTGCACTGACTGATTAACCAAGGACACGTTGGCGTCACACACAATGTCCAGCTCACATTTTGGGGTGGATGCAGACAACCCAAAACCTTTGTGTCAAGCCAAGTGCAAGGTTTGCAAGATGGTGGCAGAAATTCCCTGGAAACAGCACCAAGATAGACAGTGAGAGAGGAGAAAATGAGCAGCTGAAGGACAGCACCAGCAGGGAAGCATAAAAAGCATTTCCCCTCTTGCTGATCTTCTTTTGTCTTGACAGACTGTCAGGATCTGCTCTGCTCTCCTCTCCACTTTCTCACATGGCACCTCCACAGCCAGCCCTTGACAAAGACTTTTTGGTGGCCATTCATTAATTTTGCTGTGGCCTTTAGAAACGTCATCTTGGCTCCAAAGCTTTCTTGAAATACAGTGCTGCAGATTTCCCCAAATATCCCTGGCATGTTATATGGCACCGGGGTAATGCAAACTCTCTTAAAACAGAGATGAGGCAAACAGTGCTAATTTATGCCTCGCTTTTTATTCCCAACATAATTTTGATTTTAATGTCCCATCCTCACCACATCAATATCTTTTCAGTACTGGCATGTGGAAACAAAAAAGTAAATATTTCATTTTCCTTCCTTTGGCTGAGATGCTCACCCAGAGCTTCTGGGAGTATGCAAATGAGACGTGACTGAGGGATGCTGCTTGGGTGCTTTATGGGACATCAGGGCATGAGGATATTGCCCACGAGCATCAGTGTGAATGGAAAATTAGCTGCACTGGGAAGTGATGTATGATTTAATATAGCAAAGGATATTTACAGTAAAGCAACAGCTCACAAGGATACATTGCAGAATCACAGGCTCTGCCTGAAGGATCAGAAAGGTTTATTTATTTAAGATATAAAAATCAAGCTGCCCTTCTGCTTTGTTCTGCTGGGTATTCCGAGCAGGCCAGTGGCCTGTTGCTTTAACCATGACATATTTACTTTGCCCACAAAACCCCTGCACGCTTCTATCAAAATCTGGGATTTCTCATCATTCCAGCTGTGGCTGGTGTCCAGAAATCCCCCACAAGTGATCACTGAACATGAGCAAGGCCTGGGAGGGGCATTGAATCTGGCCTGGCTGCAGCTGCACAGCTCCCTTGTGCACCAATTTCTTCATCATCCTTTTGACAGGCTACAGATCTGACCTAGTCCCAGAAACTGTGACCAAATGTGTGGGGATTCTGAGACCCAGTCGAGATTTTTTCCATCATGCTCTGCCTGTAAGGAGTCTCAAAGCAAAGCTTAGAAGCAGATCCAGGACTGGGCTTAGTCACCTGGAAATGACTTCTTGAAAAAACTTGCATCTGTCAGCCAAGATTATTTAAGTCAAAAAGAAAACCCCCCACTTTGGCTGGAACCTTGTGCCCGAGGGAATCTGCTGCACTCACACTCCAGTGGGACAAGGGCTTATGAAGAACCTCTGGGGACTGTCTCTGAGGCTCAGTTTTCCTCCCAAGGAGGTGGATTTGGCTTCACTTCGGGGAATCAATTCTTTTGTTTTCCACCTTTTTATTGTCTCAGTACTTGCAAAAATAGGGCTGGATCCAAGCTCCAGGTAGTGCTGCTGATGGTTTCACACAGCCAACCTCTTCCTGCTGTCACGCAACTTGCAGAACGAGGCTGCTAAACAAATATAGCCTTGAGATTTCCATTTTTGAGAAAGAAGTGACTTTAAACAATGGGATCTTTTCTATCCCATCCCCATAAACCCACTGCATGCAGTGGCTTGGGTGTGCAGCCAGCAGCCAGGGTGCTGGAGAGGATGGGGGAGCCAGGGTGGGGCTGGTGGAGGAGCTCATGGCAACTGGAATCAATCTCCCTCCCACTCCATCAATTTTCCCATCTTCCTCTTCCCTCATGCTTTACTCCAGCTTTTCATGCTCACCAGTGAAGTGCATGGTGAAATAAAGGCTGGAAGAGCTCGGTACTTGTCTCAGGCTGTTTGTGGGGACCCAGCACCAGATTTGTCTCTGTATTTCCTGTGTCTGGTGGGTAATTTCATAGCAGCACTCAGATCCTGGGGTGACAGATGCCTAGCAAATGCAGCAGGTAGATTAAGTTATTTTAGCAGCAGTGAAAAGCATTCACAGATGGGACTGCACTGAAGCTTTACCCCTCGTGGAGGATGTCAGTGAATGCTCAGCAACCCCTTAAAACCAATGTCCAGGCTTAAAGCCAAGTCCAAAACACCTTTGCACCAACTGTACAGCATAAGGCAAGGAAGGGAGCCCATATTTTCCTAACTTTTGTCACCCCTGGACTGCCTGTGTCCTATCCCATCTGATAGAATGGCATCCCATCCCCAGAGCTGCCACCAGCCCCCAGCAGCTCCCACAGAGGGACAGGGATAGCAAAAAAAAGAAGCAATCGGGGGGATCTCAGCATCCCCATGTCTCAGAGGGAGGGCAGTGAGAAAAACCTCTCTGCTCAAGCAACCACAGTGTTGGGAGTGAAGGAGAAGGAGATGTAAAGTAAACCTGGGCCTGGTTTGAAGCTGTGGGGAGGAACTGCCTGCGTGCAGCAGCTTTGCTGAGTGAAGTGTGTGCAGTGCCGGGCTCCCTGCGGTGCCTTTCAGCTCCGTCTGTGCAGCACCTGTGAGGCTGAGCACGGCGAGGATGCTGAACCTGCCACTCACCACAGGGGTGACCCCTGCTCTGCAGAGGGGTGGATCCCCATGATCCCACCCAGGGAAAGTGTCAGCTCCGCTCCACGGGGGGAAAGAAGGATGCCAGGAGCTGCCAGCAAGGAAATCTGAGTTGTGTGCCAGAGCATCCCTCCACTCTGGAGCTGCACAGTGGGATTTGTGCTGGGGTGGCTCTGCATTCTGAGCTCTTGGGGCTGGGGAGAGGCACGGGAGGCACAGGAGAGCCCTGCTGGTGCCACAGCACTGCTCTGTCCCCTCCCTGCACCCCACAGCAGCAGCTCCTGGTCCCAGGGAAGGATTTCATCAGCAGGAGCACGGCTGCAAAGCCTCAGTGGTGATTCTGGAATAAGGCAGCACAGGGGAGGGAGGCTCACAGCTCCCTCATGGTGAGGAGCTGCTTTGTGTCCTTGAATAAATCCCTTTGAACATTGTGGGGAGGGTTGGCTGCTGAAGAGCTTCTGTTCTCACAATCTCCATTTCTTATCCGAATCTTACTCACTCACATCTTTAGCACTCAGTTCCATGTGCTTTTGTATAAATGCAAATCATATAAGTTTTAAATTTACCTCTTTTCTGTTTCATTGATGATACTCTTCTGTTCACTACCAATTTGAAGGCACTTCTGGTTGGAGTTGAAGCCTAAAAAAACTTTGATTCTCTTGAAAAATCATAAATATTTCCAGGATGTGTTTATATTGGCCTTTTCATTGCACAGAAAGAAAGGAGGAGACTGCAGAGATGTCAGACAATAATCTCTCTTGAGCATGAAGGCTGAATGGGAAGCTGCTTTTCCTGTTTGCATACAATATATGCTGCTCTTTCATGCAGCTCCTTTAATCAGGTTTTGTGATCAAATTCTGGCCTGTTTTGTGTAATTCACAGGGCTGGTTTTACACATGCTTTGCAAAGAGAAAATGTCAAATGCTTGTACTTGCAAAGCAGCCGTTGGGGATGTGCTGGCTGCAAGCAGGGCAGGGCAGGGGTGAGGGCAGGGGCACCTCAGTGTGGCCACAGCACCCTCACAGGGATGGGAAAGGGGAGATATTGAGTGCAACCAGAGGAGCAAAAAGTCACCTTCAAAGCTGCCTGTGGGAGAAACTTGGACTCAGCAGCAGCATCTTGTGGAGCTTCCTGGCAGCTCCTGGCTGCTCCTTTCCACTGGTGGGATGGCTCTGAGCTGAGCACAGTCGGAGCTGGGTGTCTGTCAACAAGAGCAGCTGCCTGGATGCCTTCACACTCCTGCCGTGCAGGGATTGTGCTGGATGTGAGCAAACACAACAAATAAACCAGCCTGAGGGGGGGCTGTGAACTGTTGGGTTATTGGGTGTGAGGTTACAGCCAGGCCAGAGGATGAACTTGAGCCAAATGAGATGTGCACAAACACGGCTCCAAAATTTGGGGGAGCATCAGCACAACTGAAATCCCATCATGGCAGTGTGATGCCTTGTGGATGTGACAGCCTGGTCAGAGAGGCACAAAACTAGATAAGTTTTCCCAGAATTGGCCTGGGAGACTTTAGGAAGCTGGAGATGAACAATGATAGGTTATTATTGAAAAACAACCTGCAGGTGTTGTTGTTCATAATATCTGTTTTCTTGTTATTCTCAAAGAGTGTTTATAAAAGGGCATCTTGTTAATTATCCATTCAGGTGAAATGTATTAACTAAATGACCAATCAAGCCCACCTGGATGGGAACAGTGTATGAAAGAGCAGTCTGAAGTAAATGGCTCTCCATGCCAATCAGCCTTGTGTTGAGTCTATGTCATTTCTTACTAAACAGTGACAATGCCTTTCTCTTGGTCTTAAAATTAAGAGCCAGACACAAGGCATAAAGGGCTTTTACCTCAGTATTTAATTAGGATTTTTATTTTTACAGTTAGTCAAGGTGGACCACACCAAAACGCACACGTGGTAGATTGTGCATACGATTTTATAGACCTTGCAAATTAGCATATCTAACAAAGATGTCCCAATGAGAGGCTTGAATTAACAGCATGACATCCCCCTGTGTGGTAGCAGGCCCCCAGCTGGGTAATAATTAGCACTGACTCCATGATTGCAGAAGGCTGAACCATTGCTTTGTTCCACTGCACTATATTATACTGTTTTAATAAGAAACCTCTAACCCTTCCAGACAGTCCAGTACAGCTTTGACCTGACTGGTCAATCCATCAAAACACCATCACCAGTGTCCAATTAAGAAACCACCCTTTGGCAAGCAATCTCCATAACACATTCCACATGTGCACCACAGCAGGTGCAGCAAGGGAAGATAAGAATTGTTTTAATTCTTTCTCTGAGCTTTCTCACAGCTTCCCAGGAAAATCCTGGGCAAATCTGTGCCTGCTCTCTGTGGCTAGAGAGCTGCTGCCACACCCCTATCCCAATGTATTCCCCCTAGATGGGTTTTTTCTTAGTTTATGGGATGTGTTTTATAGAGGACCTTGGTTTCTTGAGGTAGTGCACAGCTTTGCAGCTTCCAAATCTGAGGTCCTTAGGATGTCTGGTCTTCTGGCTCAACAGAATACCAGGAAATGTTAAGACATCAGACTCAAGGAATGATAAGTATGCATGCTAAGGGCACTGAGAATACATCAGAGATATAAAAAGAAAAGGTAGAAAATCATCATGGAATCAAGTGCCTCACATGGGGGGAGCTTCTGGCAGAGAGTGCAAAGTGCTCAGGGTGACCCTACACCAGCCCTTTGCAAGGCTGGGCTTCCCAGGCTCTGACAGAGCCTGCCCAGGATGGAAAAACAAAAAAAGGATGAAATTTGCCAGAAAACGATGAGGAAAAACACAGGTACTCTACAAAATGACTGTGAGAGCTTTCCAGGCAAATTCCTGCAGGTGAGCAAAGACTCCCTAAACTAAATAATGGTGAGGCTTTAGGGCATTGCTGTGCATGGCAGGAATTATCAGCAATGTATATCTATATATTCCTCATATTATACATGTTAGAAGTAAGTGCTTGCACCAGTAATGAGCAAGAACAGGAGAAAAAAGGGGGAAAAAGAAGAAATGAGGACTCAGGCAAAGGGATGAGGGAGAATGTATCAGACCCAGATCTCCATAAAAGATGAAGGCAGCTCTTCCCATCCCAGGCATCCTGGTCCTGATTCTGATCATTTGTGTATCATTTATACCCAGGTATCCAGTTGGAAGCTGAAAAAACTGAAATCACAGTTAAACCAATGGATAGGGGGAAAAAAGTTGTATTGTTTGCCTAAACCCCCAACATTCCCCTAAAGGAATTTCTTTATTTTTTGTAGGAAGGACAGGGAGGCTGGAATGAGCTGTCTGGGGTGGAGTTTGGGATGTGCCTTGTAGGACAGCTGTGAGTGGGTTTGTCAAACATCAGGAGTGACACAAATAGTGTCTGTGACTGTCCCAAAGGAAAGGGACAGAACAAACTCCAGCAGCCTATTCCTACCCTGTGACACTGGGACTATGGGAGAAATGTTATTAGGTTTATTTAGGTTTTGGAGTTGTTTTACTTGACCAGTAATTTCCTGATATTAACTCAAAATAAAACACCAATAATCCCTCCACAGCAGTAGAAATTTACCAAACTGAGGAATTTCCTTTCAAAAAACATCTTAAAGTGGGACACTCATTGCAGTTTATGAGGATAAGAAAAGCCATCCAGGGAGCCAGTACAGGAAAGCTGCTCCTGTGACTGATGCCAGCTGGGCTGGGAGAGTGCTGAGTTTTATTTGTATTGTTCTGCCATACGTGTCTTGTTTGCTTTTGAACAAGACTGCTTGCACTATGGGTAAAATGCAAGCAGCATTACTTTCAGATATAATGCCTAAAACCTCTCTGAAAACTGCCAGAGACTCACATGCTATAAAATGAAGGTTCATATAAAGAGAAAGATAGAGAAATTCAGATATAAGACTCTGTAAGCATTTTTACATGGAGAAAACCTATTCCTAGCCTGATTGTCTGCCTTCAAACAGATGCTAAGTAAAATGGTTTATTTAGGATGATTGATTATAGGAACCTCACTCATACATCCCAAACATATTCTACAATCACATCTTCTTTTCATTTGCAAGGGCTGAAAAGAATTTTCATATCTCTTCTCCCCCTTGTGATTTATCAATTCTGAGGCTAAGCCTGTTATCAACATGGGTTCAGTGCAGAGCTCCCAGAAGCCACACACATTAGCATGTCTTATTAAACCCAGGCTCTGGTTGGAGCTGCAGGAATAGCAACGCTCTTTCTAAAGAAAAAAGAAATAATAAAGGATCAAATTCTGCATTTATTAGTTCTTCTCCTGTCAAAGATCTCTCTGGATGTCGACGGGGCTTTCTGCTGCACTGCCAAGGCCCACGTGGAACAATTTAGGTGGTATTGATCTCATCAGATTTAATCCTTATAAAAGTTAGGGACTTATTCTGAGACAGTTCCACTCTGTCTGTAGCAAGTGGAGAGGGCTGTGTTTCATCCCACTCGATGGTGGTGTTTAAGATGGATCAGAAGGATTGTCCCAGAAGTGCCTATCCTTGCAGCTGCTTTTACAGGAGTCCAGCTGCTCAGCCTGGCTTTGAGCTGACCAGGTTTTAGACAGCTAATGTCAAATATGATTAAATTCATCCTCAGAGCTTCACTCAGAGCCCACTGGAATAAACAGGAAATTTTCTGTTGACCCAAGTGAGCCCTGGACCAGGTTTTGATGCCAAGAAAATAGATAAATCCAGAACCTTTTCTCCCTCCAGATCAGGGTGTCAAGATGTTTTTGTCCTCTTATACCTGTTTGTCCATTGCCTTTGGAATGACAAAAAACCACAATAACCTGAATGGCAGACTTGTTCTGAGCATCAGAACTGGGACCAAAGAGCCCCATTTCTAAATTAATACAAGATTAAATGAAACTGGCTCTGAACCCCATCAAAAGCAACAGAAATACTCCCAATGGGAGCTAGCTCACATTCTCTGTTAGGCGACAGAGGCGTTCATTTTACCTTTGCAGATGAATCATGGCTCCTGTGGGTTTGATTTTACAAACTTCCTACAGAGATCAAACCCAACGTGTCTGAAATGTGTCCTCTGCATGACACCATGTCACTGTGCCCCAGTGGGACGCAGCTTCCTGTTCATTACAGGGATCCTTCTTCCAATCCATCCCTAAAAAGAGCTTCAAATGAGGTGATTATTAGAGGTGGATCTGCTGTCACTTGTTCCATCAGAATTGGGTGCCAGGTTCCAATTCCCTTGGTGCCACGGGAGTGGGCAGGCTCCAAACTCCTCTGGGAGGTGACGTGAACTTACAGGAGCATTGACCCTGTGCTTGCATTGATCCCTCTCAGATTTTATTCCCATTTTTCTTTCCAAGACAGGCAAATTACAAGCTAGCATGGCCTCCTTACTGCAGGTCCAGGAAGGGAATTGGAACCAGGAGAAGCTAAATGTCTGAACATGTGTGGTGGCTCCATCTGAACAGCAGCCAGGGGTGCTCTGTTGGCCAACAGCACGCAGCTATCTCTTGGGATCATGATGTGTTTGCTGCCTGGATGTCAACCCACTGTAGGAAAAACCAAGGATTTCTAGACAGTGGAAAAGAAGCCAGTCAGATGTCTCAGAATCAACCTGATCTGGTAAGCCTGGCTTTACTCTAACCAGAAATCCATGGCCTCCAAGATGACCCGTCCCTTGCCACTGGTGACTATCCAGAGGAGGTGGCAGGAAATGAAAGCAGAGGTGGAAGGGATGTGCCTCAGCTGACAGCATTGTGAGGGGAGGGAAGGAGGAAATGGTGGGACAGAATCTGGCTTCCCATGCAGGGAGGCACCTTTGCTCCATCACTTTTGAAGCTTAGGACGGCTGATATTTATCATATTTGTAATGCCAAGGAAGAAAATGAAGGCTGGGGTAGATCCCAGCTTATTCACCTGCCCTTTCCCAGGGCAGAAAACCCCTGCAGATGTAGGAGCCAGGTGTGGAGGGTGCAAACAGAACCTGATCTCTCCCTGGGCTCACAGTGCTCCACCCTCACTCAGCACTGGGTCTCCTGGTGCTTTGCTGAAGTTGGAGCTCTGCCTGCACAAGGCTGGTGGCTTTTATTCCACAGTGACACAGGGATGGGGACATCAGGACTCTGCTGTCTTCCAGGTGAGCGAGCTCCAGGCTCACCACACGTGCTCCAGATGCTGCAATTCCCTGATTGCTCAAACCCCTGCAGAGCAGCACACACTCTGAACAATCCTCCAGCTTCCTGCTCAGCCAGGCAACACAGGCAGCCTCAAAAACTGATCCAGGTAGGGCACATCCCAAGGTGAACAAGCCTGGCTGTCCCTGGTTTCCAACTCTTTCACTGGCCAAGGGCAGCGAGAGGAGCGTTTTGTGCAGCAGCTCCTTCCCCCTGTGTAAATGGGAGCTCCCAGCTGCCAAAGATCCTACAGCTGATCAGAGCTGGGGAGCTGCTGACGCACTTTGTTATTGTAATTTCTTGTTCACTGTTTCCCGTGCACGCTGCCCAATCGCCTGTGGCAGCGAGCAGGTGAAATGAGGCATCAAGGTGAGAGAGAACAGAACATCTACCAAAAAAAAAAAAAAAAAAAGTCCCACAAGCTGAAAACACATTAGTGCTTCTATTTTCCCTCCTTTCCCATCCTCTCTATTTATTCCCATCTTTCCCCTACTGCTGTCTGGGCCTTCTGCAAATGTGATGTGAATAGCAAACAGCCCCACAGGCAGCTCTGCTATTTTGGTTATGACTTTTAAGAGGCCCCAGAATATCCTCCACAGCCAAGAGAAGCCACCTCCATGTCAGAAACCCAGGGCCTGTGTTAGAAACCAGGAAAATCTTGGATTTAAAATCAGGATTTAAAAAGCTGGTCTTCCTCTGGACTTGCATCTTGGGTATGACAGCCAGTGGGGGAGTCTCTGATGCCTGCCAAGAGCAGCAATTACTTCTCTCTCTCAGCAACCAAATCTTTTCCTCTCCCTCCTCTATCCAGCTGCTGCTTTGTCACACAACAGCTGGGAATGTATGTTTGCTTACTCTACCCTTCCATCCAAATGGGTGAAATTTGGTGCTGAGGCAAAGAAACAGAGAAATGGGAAGATGATTAATGTTACATTTCAAAGAATGCACCTCAGCCCTGAACCTGCTTCTATGCCACAGCACTGCTATAGGGCAAGACATGAATGAAAATGCTTCTGATAATATCCAGTTTGCACATAGGAATGCCTGGAGAAAGATCAAGGGGATGCTTCAGCCTTGCCCACGTGTCAGGGGAAGGCTAAGCTTTCTTTTGGCCCTTCAATCCTCTCCCATGAAAGGTGAAACTGCAGGTCTGGGCTGTTTCTGGAGGACTGGGGGTATTCCTGCTGGGAGTGAAGGTGACCCAGCTGCTCCTGACAACAAACCTGCTCCAAGGGAAGTCCTTGAGGGATGAAATTGCCTCTAAGTTCCCTGTCTTCCTGCCTCACAACCACTGCCTGAGATAGTGGGAGAGGAGGAGGTGGAGGGTGAGGAGAGTGAGGGAGAAGAAGGGGCTGGCACATCAAAAGTTTAATCCTCCACAGAAAGTTCAAATGCAAAATCTAAAGGTGTATCACAAACAAATCTCCCTGAAGCATTTGTTTAATGTTTATCCAGTTCTGAATCCTTTTCTTGGCAAACAGTCTGGCTTCCCTGTGAAGTGAAAGGGCTGGGACTCCCTGCCAAGTGTTTGAAGGCTTCAGAGCAGCACATGGGAGATGGTATCACCAGGATGGATGTGAGGCAGGAGCCCATTCCCTGCACCTCGAGTGGCAGGTGAGGAATGTTCATGTTCAGCTGATGCACAGAGATGGTATCAGGGAACACTTTCATGCGGGTGCATCTTGCATCTGTTCCTTTCTTGAAAGAAAATCAACCTGGCAACTGTCTGGAGCATCTCTGCTGCTTGCCCCTTGCCATCTGTCTTCATTACTATATTATTATTATTATTATTATTATTATTATTATTATTATTATTATCATCATCATCATCATCATCATCATCATCATCATCATCATCATCATCATCATCATTATTATTATTATTTCTGTGCAAAGTCACCACTAAAGTGTGGTTCTAAGATTTAAGTCCTAATTTTTTGGATGCCAAAGCCTTCATGGATCTGAGCCAAGAGCTGGCAACTGGAATTTATCTAATGGATGAAGTTCTTTTGCACTTTTCAGAGGGACGTTGAGTATTTGGATTTGAGGATATAAATATGTTAAAAACAAATCATGTGCAGACCTATATTCTATAGACATGCACCACTTTAAAATATATATGAAGGGCTGATTTTATGGGATTTCATATGAATGTAGAGAATATTCTCTTTTCTTTCTTTTGAATAAACTTCTTTTAAAAGGGAGGAGAAAGCAAATAGGGAAAAACAGCCCTCTCATTTTACTGATGGCTGGTTTAGGAGCAGTTATTAGTGACAATGTCTCAGGTCAGGATCCTTGGCATTTGAATGTCTGAAGGAAAATTAATTTCTGCAAGAAAATACACCAGAAGAGAGAACAGAGAAGAAAAGGGTCAGATAGACCAAACCATGGGGGTAAGCTGGGGCTGACTGTTATTTTATCTTTGTCCTCCAGAACAAGCAATATTTCTGAGATCACTGCTCCTCTTTTCAGCCTCATCTTTGTTACTCTTATTTTTTCCAAGACTGAGACTCCTTGCCTCAGGCCACCAGTGTTGAAAAGATCCAGCCACTGTCTCCTGTCCTTGTTGTCCTGCTGGTCTTGGCTCGTCTTCCCCCACTCTGGCACTGTCATCCATGACAAAAAGGCACCTGGGACACAGCCAAGTGTTGGGGCAGGCAGTATGATGCCCGCATTTCTAGAGGCATTTCCTGCTTTCCCTGCTGGTGCAGTTGCAAACCCCATCAGCTGCTGAAAAGGGCTGGGAACCCTTTGCTCAGAACCCTCAGGGAGTCCCTCAAACAGTGTTGAAGATTGCAATGCAAGATGTTTTCCATTGCCATCTGTATGGCAGATCACCTTTGTCCAGTGGGCAGTTTGCCTTATCTCTCTCTTTGAGTGACCACATTCACACCCCCTGGGAGGGGACACCTGCTGATAACAGCCATTGAATGTCCCTGCATGGCTGATAAGAACTACAGCATCCCATTGGGAGATGTGAGCCCAGAGGGAGGAGCCAAGCATTGCTACCCGGATATAATCCAGAGGTTTGGAGACACCAGCACGGCTTCTGCACGGGATTCCCCAGAGGAACAGCAGCTGCCTCTTCTTCCCCTGGATCTTCAGAGGCAGAATCCATCCTTCTCTACAGGACCCCCTTGCTCCAGCAGAACCACCCCTGGCACTGCAGGAGGGCTGAGCCACAATTCCAATGGGACTGTGCCAACACCCTGACCCACAGGGTGTCAGGCTGGGTTCTGACTCTGGCAGTGTTGTTCTAGTGCACTGCATTGTTTATTTTATCCTTTATTTTTTTCCCTTCCCTGTTAAAGAACTGTTATTTCCTGCTCCCATATTTTTGCCTGAGAGCCCCCTTAATTTAAAATTTATAGCAATTGGGAGGGGTGGGGAGGGTTTACATTTTCCATTTCAGGGGAGGCTCCTGCCTTCCTGTCTTTCCAAACCAAGACACAGAGAGAAACCCCCTTAGCAGTGGCAAAACCCCTCTTCCCTCCCTCCTCCCTTTCCCCCTCTCCACTCCAGAGCTCCTAATTAGGTCATTAATTCCTGAATCAGGCACACCAGAGCTGCTGCCACAGCAACGTGTCCCTGCCACGAGGGAAAAGTGGGCTCAGCAAGGACAGGCAGGACCAACTCCCTGTCCAGCTGCTCTAAGTGCTGGTAAAGCAGCCCTCTGCTGAGGATCCTGCCTGGGCAATGGAAATGGTGTGTTTGCCACTTGTTGAGGAAATTTTTCTCCCTGAGCCACCTGTGTTTAGATGTGCATGTGGATATTTGGTCCTGTTTTCCTCCCCTTGCTAACTCGTGTGTGGCAATTATTCTAAGCGAGCCTGCAGAGCTGAGCCCGGGCCCCTGATTGGAGATCTGGAGCTGATAGCCCTCTTCTTGGCACTCAACCATTTCCGTTGACTTCAAAGCAAGAAACAAAAGATGTTTCAAGGACTTCTATAGAAAGTCACCATTAGATATGATGAGGCTTAGGGCCGTTTCCATAGCGATGCAGCCTTTTTACATTGTGATCATTGCTGCAAAATGGAAATGTTCTTTTGTCTCTGAAAGTCTGTTCACTTATTTATATATGTGTGTGCGTGTGTGTGTTTCTTTCAACAACAAAAAAATAAGGAAAGTAATTATATTTCCTGGCAGGTTCCCTAAACTGAATCACCTTCTCACCCTATGAGGTTTTTGTTAATCCTTCAAACTCTTGCATCAAGGAAAAACTTTATCAGAAAGGTTTTATTAAGGTGAATATTAGTATTTAGGCCATCAGATTAACAGCTTTTTAGCAGAGGGTACTAACATCTTGTTCTACCAGAGGACTTGAAATGTAATGAACAGAAGCTGATCTGGTGACCCAAAAGAGAAAATCAAGCTTCTCCCTCTGACTTTTCCTATAATTTTTTCATCCTACTGTGCTCAATATCTTCATGTCTGTTGCTTCATCCTGTTACTTTGCCACCACTGATCAGAATTCACCTGAAAATCAATGATACAATCAGAACACCAGGCTCCCCCAAAACTGTGTTACTTTCCTGGAGAGGAAACACTTCTACCTTCATTGGACATCAAGGTGGCTGTTTGGAACTCTAAAGTTCAGAGGAAAATATCCAAATTTTCTCTTTCTGCTAAGAGAATTATTTTTGGGCAGGGTAAGAGGAGAGCTGGGAGAAGGTGATGAGTACAGGCTGGAGGATCAAGTGTGTGCAGTTCCCAGTGTTACTGTGCTTCCAGCTCATGCCTGTGACTGGAAATGTCAGGACCAAATGCCACATCTGGCCCAGCATTTGTATCCTCTGCTCCACCTCATCTGGCCCATTCCAAACCTCACCCAGGTTATTCCTGAGAGCTGTGTGATGCTGGGAGCTGGGCTGAGCCAGCTCTGTCACGCCGGGGATTTTTCTGTCCCTGTGCCTGTATGTGGCCAGGTCATGGCACAGCTCTGAATGGTGTGTAACCAACCCCCGAATCCACCCCAGAGCCTTTGCTCCCTCCCAGCATCCCTCTCTTGGTCCTCACCACCCTCAGATGTCCCCATGCCTTTCACTCATGATGGTGACTGAGGGATCTGCCCATAAAAGCTGTGGTTTAGCTCTTGCTGCTTCCCCATTTGTTGTTTTATTGTCATTTCTCTGCCAGTTGAACAGAGTTTTCTTCCCCTCTCTCCTCACGCTCCTCTTGCTTGCATAAAACATGATGCTGTATTGTGAACAATGTAGGAATACATTACATAAATTTCCCTTTGATATCCAGCATGTTTCCTGCTGTAATGGAATTGGAACAGAGCAACCTCTCCTCCCCGACATGTCAGATAACTCTCTATCCACTCTCCATTAGGACAAATGTCTGCAAGCCTTTGAAGAGCTAAAATACCATAAAGCAAAAAAGAAAATGTTAAGGGTGCTCCAGTGGGTATCACTGGAAATAATTGGCTTGAATTAAGTGAAGGGGAAATTTAGGCCAACTAATGGGAATAAAAGACCAAAGTCTGTTAGGCTGAGAAGTTGTCTCCAGAGCTGTTAGCCTGGGGAATAATCTCAAAGGAAGATGGTGCAAATTTTAAAAAGCAAAATGCATGATTTAGGGAGACAGTCTATAAAGCCAGTTGGTGAAAAATGTATGGCTTTGAGTCACTCTAAGCTAGGCTGAAATGAAGCACTTCAGATCATAACACAGCAGAAAACACTTTGTTAGGCTGTGTGGGAGATGCTGACCTGCTGAAACTCTCCCACACTGACTTCTTGTGCCTTGATCCCTCAGGGACTTGCTCCATGTGCACCTATCACAGAATCATGGAATGGTTTGGGTCGGAAGGGACTTTAAAGATTATCTTGTCCCAACCCCCTGCCATGGGCAGGGACAGCTTCCACTAGAGCAGACTGCTCAGTGTTCCATCCAGCCTGGCCTTGAACACTTCCAGGAATGGGGCATCCAAAATTTCTTTGTGCCTCCCCACCCTCACAGTGAAGACATTTTTCCTACCATCCAGTGCAGTGTCTCTGCACACCAGCTGCAGCCCAAGTATTCCAAAGCAAGCCACAAATCCTGCTTGTAGCACCAGGTGAACTGGGGGAAATGAAATATGTCACTGTTTCTCTGGAGTGGCTGCTTATTCTCTCTTGGAAGGCACACCCCCTGTCAAGTTGTTTGTTTCAGGCAGAAACCTGAAGGCAAAAATTCTGCTCTTTGACTTCTGTTCCTTTAACGCTCTCTCCCACGCTGCTCTGGGCTGTGGCAGAAAACAGCCTGTTAGATGTCACTGAGATGTGCCTGAGCAGGTTGGCATCCCACATGGTCTAATCCACGCAGATTCCATGAGAGACTGGGAGAAAAGCACTCAAGTGCCACCCACACTTTCTGATGCTGACTAGCAACCGAGGCTGGAAACGCTACAGATACCTTGAGAGAGTGATGGGAGCAAGATGCCTTCTTTCATTTAAAGGCTTCTGCTTTGTTTCTTCTTGCTGCTGCTTTTTGATACAGCAATAGATCATATCTTTTATGTTAAAACCTTTTTTTTTCTCTCTCGTAAGAAATTAGAAAAGTAATTTTTCTCCTCGGACTATTAGACTTCCTGACATGATCTCCACAAATCCTTATCTCCATCTGGTGAAGTTCCAGTTCACAGTTCTTAGCTCCATATCTTTGTCCTTCATTGCCAACCTCACCTTATGTTTCCCTTAGATTTCTCATTCTGAAAACAATTCCTAAATCGTGGCTGCAGACTGAGGCTGGAAAATGCAAGGCAGGCTGGGGTCATTCAGGACTGTGCATTCATTGCTCCTGAGCTGGAGCTGGTTGATGGGATGTAGCTCTCAGTTCTACCTTTCTCTCTAATTGGGTGAAATCCATTATTTTATTCCCAGCTATTCATACGAGTGAATTACATCCAAGCTTTGTTTCCTGGGATTCCTGTATCTGGACATTTTGGCCAGTAACTGCATTCATTCATCTCCAGTGTCATGCATCTAAAGCTATTAGTACACATGCTCTTTCAAAACTCTCTTGCTCTGGGGCTCCCTGTCCCCTTTGCCATCATCAGCACTCAAAAATTCTTCCAGTTTACTGCTTTCATCCTCCCTCCTGGCTCGTGCTGATCAGATCTTCTCAATGACATGCTAAGTTGTTTTCCTGACAGTGATGCATTATGCTGGACTCCATCAGCCAGGCAACCTTTGGGACCAGTCCTGGGAGTCAGGCAGGCAGACAGCTCAACTTGTCTCCATCAATCAGTGAGTGAGACTTTATGGGCCAGAATGAGGGCTACAGGTGTAGGCCACTGTCACAGTTTTAAATAAACACGATCAGTTTGCCGAGTGCTAAGCAACTCTTTCTGAGAGCGTGTTGGTAAATGTGTTTATAAAGCATAAGAGTCCAATCCATCAGCCCTCAAAGAGCCTAATCAATATATTCCAATTTGATCTTAGAGAAGTTTCGCCTCTGGGAAGTTTAATTTATTTCAACTCATGGCCATGAAAAAATGAGCAGCCACAGCACTTTGACAAAATAGAAAAAGTGGATGAGGTTGTATCCAGCACCCGTTCCATTTCAATTTTCCATTTTACCTGAACAAATCACCCCTATGACTTGAATGACCATGGAAACTGATCGAGCGATGGAGAGGGACTGCGGGCAAACGGAAGAGAGGAATAAAATATGGATGGGAAACGTAAATTGCAGGACTTCTAAAGATGCTTGGCTGCATTAGTGGGGTCTGTGCAGAGTATAATTGGAATGGAATACCTGGAACTGAATGTGCAAAGTAAATGGTTTGGTTTGCAACTGCACAGGGCTGCAAGGCTGGGGTCTGACCAGGCTGGTGTGTGGAATCCTCTTCCCTGCATCTATACAAAACTATTCTTCTGTGCTCTTGTGACTTTGGCACTGAAAACCCTACTGCCCATTTCTCACAATCCCCACTTCAGGAATCAACTCAAACCCCTCCTTTAAAACATTAAAACAGAGGCTAAACAAAACCATTCTGGAATTCACAGAATGATCACGTTGCAAGAGACCTTCAAGATCATTGAGTCCAACCCATGCTCTAACAGCTCAAATAAATTGTGGCACCCAGTGCCACATCCAGACTTTGTTAAACACATCCAGGGATGGTCACTCCACCACCTCCCTGGGCAGCCATTCCAGAACTTTGTGACTCTTTCCATGAAAAAACCTTTTCCTAATATCCAACCTATATTTCCCTTGGCACAGCTTGAGACTGTGAATTCTCCTGAGCCATCCCCAAGTGTTGCTGCATCTGAGGAAATCAGAGCCAGGAATGAGCATCTGAGGAGCATCTCTCCAGAAAACCCCTGCCTGGACACTGTTTGTGATTCCTGGCTTTGCACCTTCCTGTCTGAAGGCTTCCATGGTTTTTTTTTTTTTATTCCAACTGTCCTTTTAGCAGGACTGGCAGCTGAAGCCTTGCTGAGCTGATTGAGGGCTATTGCAGGAAATCCAGTGTTGGTTGGCAGTGGCTCAGCCCTCTTCTGGAGGTTAAGATCACACTGCTCAGGTTAGATCAATGTACAAGAGACTTTGAAGTGTATTTAACAAAAAAATACCATGTAAAACAAATGAAACATTTCTTTCACTAAGCCTCTAAGGAGTTAAGCCAAGATGCTTGACATGCTTGTTATTTTACACTGTGGTGGGGTTTTTCAGTCTCGTTGGTTTCCAGCAGGGATTTGGCTCAGAATGAACCATGAGACTGTGTTATACAGGGATATCCTTGGTTTTCATTAAAGATGGAGGCTGGAGGAGGACAACAGGTGTCTTCCCATTGTCAGAGACAATAATTTTTCTTCCTGAGAACCATCACTGTGTAACCAAGATTTTTTTTTTTTTTGGCTTTGGCCTATGTTACTAGAAAGAATTTTGGGGAGGATACTCCATTCAATGCTAATTTGTTAAGAATAGATTGTACTGTCCTCAGAAAATGCAAATCAGTTGTTTATACTGATGCCAGAAAATGTAAAATCAGAAATGAGTATGTTGATTTTCTTTCCTCCAACTGCATTTCATCCTAATGCTTCTGCTTTGATGCTTCTTCCCCAATCTTATTTGATATAGCATCAGACCATCTTTTTTATGTCAAACATTTGCTTCAAAGCTTCTCATAGCCTGTGCTAGTTGTCAAAAGTTGGAGGCAACATGTTTTAAACATTCAGCAAGCATTCTTCCGAAAAGAAAACCACTATTTCTAATGAGCATTTGAGAGTGTGGTGCACTGCAGAAACTGTTTTTTAAGATCTGTCACAAATGATTTACTTTTATTAGTTTTAATGGCCCTTAGCTACAGGCATGGAATATAAGTGAAAATTAAGATATTTCTCACGAGATAAAAATAGATTTCCATCAGAGCTGGTGGGTATTTCCCTCCCCTCACTGATCCCCTCTTTAGTTCTGTTTCTGGATAGACAGCCCTGCTCCAAAGGAAACAACTCCATGGCCTTATGGCAGGCACATGCCCCTCTCCAAGCCTGAGATCTGCTGACTTCAGAGGCCCTTTTCCTTTTCCTGATAATTCCCAAGGCTTTCCATCAACAGTGCTCCATAGGCTTTGCTGGCTTTTGGCCATGGGACATAACAAAGTGTTCCTGCTCAGAACCATATGTTTGTTTTTTCTCCTGTGGAGCTGAAGAACTTGTGTGAAACCCACATTTATTGATTCCCATTCATAATTTCACTCTCTCTCTCCCCTCCTCCCTGCTGCTCACATCCTCTGTCTCAGACAGAACCACGCTCTTCCTCTTTGTGTTTTGGCCACATTCTTTCCAGATTTTTTTTTTTTTTTTTTAGAATGTGCTTTTATTGTGCTTTTTATCACCTCATTTTGTTATGTATTTAGTAGGGAAGGAGTGGTATAACCACACTCTCATCCTGAGGGCTCTGCCTGAGACTACCTGTGTGAGCAAGGCCTTGCCAGGCTTGCTCCAAACGGCAGCAAAGCTCCAAAGAGAAAATGCTTCTATGAGAGGATCCCTCCCCTCTGTGCCAACCCCCTTGCTTTGTTTCCAGCCACCATACTGAGTGATTCTTATTCAGCAAGAGATTTTTATATCACCCGCAACCCACGAGAGCAAAGCAGCAGTCAGTGGTTCCTACTACAACTCCTCTGCATCAAAGGCTTGTGGACTTACTACAGCTGGAGTTGGTTCTTTGGTTTCAGTAATAGAGAAATTCACTGCATTTCTTGTAAAAGCTCCTGATCCAAAACTTCCTAAAATCCCAAGCATCTTCAGTTTCCACTTTCTAATCTGTAGCTGGTTGAGAGCTCCAGCCTGAATAATGTATCACCACTTGCAGTAAAGAGCTGTGATAACTGAGCAAAGACACCAAAGACACCTGATGCCATGAGCTCTTCCTGCACAGTAGTCTTTGGATGCAATTTCCAAACTAAAACCATCATTGTTTTTCCCCTTAGGTCCAGTGCAGCATTCTCCATCTGGAATGTGCTCATTGGACTGGGGCTCTCCTGCCTCTTTCATAATCCTCAGTAATTAAGCTTTTACAGCTAGAACATAATTGATAACTTTATTGCTGATTAGAAAGACAGGCTATCTGCAGCTCCTTGCCCACAGCTTCATTGGCTGTGTGGTATGAAGAGAACAACTCTTGTTTTCCCTGGGGAAGTCAGCATTTGGGATGGGAACATGTGGAAGTAGCCAGATTGGGCTCTTGATTACCCCAAAGAACAAGGAGACTAATTTCACCAAGTTAGAGTAATTACTCTGGATTTACATCAACAGGGTTGGGAACATGGTTTGGTCAAGAGAGCAGAGCAGTGGAATAAAACTGAGCTAATTTTACAGGATTTCTTCTCTAAGTGCAGCCTCAATTTAATGGTCACCTATAATTAGTTAATTCATTTGCTACTATAATAAATGCTTTGCAGCCCTTATAAATGTCCATTAAATGTGTCAAATTCCTTCCTCCTTTCTTCCACACACATGCAATTTCCTTGGCAAGTGAGAGAGCACAACCAAACCAAAAGGTGAAAAGAAGGATGCAATATGAAGAGGGCATGTTTTCCCCTGTCACTCACATTCTCATGCTTGAATGAGTAACAAGTGCCCTGTAATGGTGTTTTAAATGCAACATATTCCACCCTGGAAAAGGGAGAAGCAGACTCTTATTCCTTTTCTTGTGATTACTGTTTTCAGTGGAACCTTGGTGATTTAATTCTGATGGAGGACCCAGTCCTGACTTTGATTGGAAATACCTCTATAGGTAAAGGATGGTGAATTAGTTGAAATTGGATATTTTTAGTGAAAAAGGTGCTGAATTTGATCTACATCTCAGAATTTGATTCTACAATCTCTGAATTTGATCTACATGCTTCAGGGTTTACATGATTGTTGACTCCTAGTGCCTGGGGGAACACCTGAAAATACAGGTCAGTTATTCACCTTTCCCTTCTGAGCTCTTGCAGCTTCTCCAGCAGCTCTCTCTCCCTATTGCACCATCTCTCTCTATTAAAACACTTGAACAGTGCCTCTGCCAAACCCACTGTTCACAGATCTCTCTGTATTTCTGGAATGTCTGTGGCGAAACTCAGATTAAAGCAGTTTTGAAAGCCCATGCTGTATTCTCTCTGCATTCCAACTCTGGCTGGCAAAAAATTGAGGAAACTCTGAGTCTGGCCACCAGGATCAGGCAGGCAGGGGTGAGCTGGAACAGTTCAGGGTGGCTCACTGAGCAGCTTGGGGGACCTTCCCTAAGTGCACTTGGGTACCACATAAAGCTCAATTCATCTTTCATTGTTGTGTGTCCCCTAGAATAGAATAGAATAGAATAGAATAGAATAGAATAGAATAGAATAGAATAGAATAGAATAGAATAGAATAGAATAGAATAGAATATTCTGAGTAGGAAGGGACCCATAAGGATTATGGAGCCCACCAGGATCATGGAGCCCAACTCCTGATCCTTCCCAGGACACCCCAACAATCCCACCCTGTCTCTGGGTGTGTTGTCCAAAAAACCCTAAATCTGTCACTTGTATAAATCTCCTAAATCCTGCCCTAATCCCAGCCCTAGGCTCAGAGCATGCAGCATTCCTTGCCTTGCTCATTTTTCTCTGTTTAAATCCATGGACCAGGTGGATCAGTGGCTGCCAGGCAGAATCTCAAGTTATGGGTTGGAGGCTGTAACTTCATCTGGGCTTGGAACCCCATATTTAAACATGACAGACATTGCTGCTCATCCACTGAGATTTCCATTTAGGAAAAGGGTGGTCACTTCCCCAGCTCCCACTTTCAGCATCTATTTCCTTCTCTTCTTTTGCTTCCCTCAAAGGAAGTCAACAGAGAGATGGCAGGAGAGTTATACAACAAACTACAACACATTGTGTAATTGAAATGGACCATAATCACTAATATTAAAGACAGTGAATCATTCTAATCGAGCCATGCTCAGCAAACAATGAAAAACTATGTGCCAGAAAAGCTAATGCTGGTTTTAAAATGAACAGAAATGAGGCGAAATGGAACCTCACTCTTTATTCATGAAGGTCAATTTAACGTGATTATTTTTTCCCTGGCATCATAGCTTTGTGATTACTGTTGTATACCTCAGTGCTATTTTCTAACCTAATAACAGTAAAAAATAACCAGCTGGTGATGATTCTGTTTAAAGCAGAGACTAAATGCTCACAAAAACCTGCCAGTGAACAGTTGCACATGCTAATCAGACACAGCTCAGCCAGATTCCCAGCAGAGTCCATATTTTGCACATTTCAACTGGTTGACTACATTGAGAAATTCGATTACGCCTCGGACATTCCAGGCTCGGAGTGATCCGTGTTCATTCATTCCTCCTGGGTCAAATCAAACCCTCCATGGATCAGGCAGACATTTTCATTCATCCCACTCCACATCTTGCCATCGTATTTACCCACATGCAGCACAGCTTCTCCCCAGGTGTGTTTTTGTTTTGGAGCAGGGAAATGGCTCCAGCCTGGGAGAAATCACTGCAGGGACAGCCAGGGAAGGATCTTCCCCCCCCTGGCACGTGTGACATTGGGAGAGGGCTCTGCTGATGGCACTTGGAGGAAAGCTGATGCTGTTAATGATTGATAATTACCAGACTTGCCAACGAACGCTGTGAATTTCAAGGAGCAGGGCAGGAGGAGGGAGAAAAAAGTTAATTTAAAAAAATGCCCAAATGTTTCCTTGCTTGGAGGAAAGTGTTGTTGCTGCTGGAATGAAGCAATGCCTTTTGTTTTGGTTATTTCTCAGCTGTCTGTAGATCTCAGCAGCAGCAATATTACTGGCATTTATGCCATACAAATATAGATCTTTTTAATACATAAATAAATGCATTCTTTTACACGTACCTCTTTTTTTTTTTTTTTTTAATTTTACTAAAATCCCAGAGAGACAAATTAGTAAAGAGGCAGAGCTTTGCCAGGGAACCTTCATCAGCTCAACACTAATAACTTCTTTCAGCAGCCATGGATAGCTTCTGACATCACAGCTCAAGCTTGTCCGAAAGCTAATTATTTTCCCTGTTATAAAACAAAGGTTCTGTATCAAAGGCCCATAATGTGACACGGCACACACTCCAGATGCACTGATTTGCAAAATAAATCAACTGTGTCAGGGTGGAATTTGGAGAAGAAATTACAACAAATTGCAATTATACTTGCAGTGGTACACTATTTAAATGCATTGTCAGTTTGTTAAATGCAATGCACCATGTGTGTCTTTTCCAAGTTGTTTGTGGGGGAATAGAAGAGGAAAAATTCTCTTCTGTCAAAGGGGAAAAAAATCTCCTTCTCCTCCCCTTAAAGCCTGTGCAGCTTCTTCCAGCCTACAGATACTGGCAGAGCAGGCTTTATAAAACATTTAATAGTGTCAGAGGAAGGCAGATATAACCAACAGGAGCA
Source organism: Molothrus aeneus (assembly GCF_037042795.1). Lineage (NCBI taxonomy): Eukaryota > Metazoa > Chordata > Aves > Passeriformes > Icteridae > Molothrus > Molothrus aeneus. Next base: position 4,252,290 of record NC_089664.1, on the reverse strand, counting down.
AATGTTTGGAGGCCATCCCAGCCCAGACAGAACAAATGAAGAGATGTTTAATAACAGAGATCACTCAAACCTCCCTGATCTCCCTACCTTGTTCAGGCTCCTATGAAACCACCAAGTAACAGAGAAGGAGATTTGGTTTGCTTTGTTTTCCTCCTCCACATGGAGACAATTTTCTTCCCTTTCTCCCTTTTTCCTTCCTAAGGGTCTCCCCCCTGAGCAGTGCCCAAATGTTGGCCCTGACTGAGCATCAGGCAAAGGTGTCTAGCATATTCTATTCTATTCTATTCTATTCTATTCTATTCTATTCTATTCTATTCTATTCTATTCTATTCTAGATGGTCACTGAGGCACAGGATCCACCAGGATCCTGCCCACACCAGCACAGCTCAGCCTGGGGGGCTGGATAAGAAAAGGACAGTGGGAAGATGGAAGGAAAGGGAAAACTGCTGAAAGAGGTCTGTCTGCATGGGTGGGTGACCCCAAAATTCCCCCAGTCCTCTCAAAGCGCAGCCAGTCCTTGGAGCACTGACACTCCCAGTCTGAATTCCCTCTCTGCCCTCACAAAGTCAGCCTCCTCCTCTGAATCTGTGACTCTATTTTCTGTTTTCTTATATTTTCCCCCTTACTATCCACTCCCTAATTTATTTACTTATTTTATTCTCCTTTTATCACAGAATTGTTATAGAATCACTGACCAGTTTGGGTTGGAAGGGACCTTAAATCCCATCCTATCCCACCCCTGCCATGGCAGGGACACCTCCCACTGTCCCAGGTGCTCCCAGCCCTGTCCAGCCTGGCCTTGGGCACTGCCAGGGATCCAGGGGCAGCCCCAGCTGCTCTGGGCACCTGTGCCAGGGCCTGCCCACCCTCACAGGGAAGAATTCCTTCCTAAATTCCCTGGTTTTCCTGTGTATTTTCAGCCTCTAATTCTTGCCACATTTCCTGTTTGAACTTCTATTGCCCCACCTCATTCTCCATGTTGTCATCTGTTTACTCTTGCAAACACTTTTCCTTTCATTCCCAGCACTTGTTTCCCTTCCATTTGTGTCTCTATGTGTGTATATTCACACATATACACATATATGTAGATATATACATAAATCTTACAGCTTTAGCCTTTTGCATTTCAAAACCAGCTTGTCCCTGGAGTCAGTTTGTTATTCCAGTCTCATTCTCTTTATTGAGTTATTTTCTTTGCTGCTACCAGTCTCTAAATACAATCCAGTAAAGATACAGCAATGATTTTTGACAACCTGACCTTTCTCTGCTTTCTTACACTTGTTTAATTAGGTACCACATGCAGCTGTGGCTTGATCTTTACAGTTTTCTTACCTCCCCCACCTTCTACCTGTGGGTGGAGAGAATAAAAAAAGAGAGAGATGTTGTTGAAAGAAGGTCATTTTTGACAGGTCTGCCAGTAATTTCAGGTGTTGGAAGGCTGTGAGTTCTGCAGGAATGGCAGGCCATGCTGTCTGTATTTTGCTTAACAAGTCAGAGAAAACATTTGGCTGGGGGAGGTGGGGAATTAGGTGATTTACTGGTTTGATGAGGGCTTGCAGTGATTTAACCTTCAGGTATCCAGTTTAAACACGTACCTGACAAACAAGAGAGGAAGCTGGGTAAAGATCTGCCAGGCTTTGCTTTGAAAAGCTGGGCTCTCTGGAGCAGCCAGGCTGGGGGGATGTGTACAGAGAGGAGAGATTCCCCTCAGATCCTCAGGCACAGGAACTCCTTGTGCCATCCTCAGGGGGTGATGGTAGCCAATCTCTATTAGCAGCATGTGGGTAAAATGTGGTAGTTCTGGTGGGACATGAGATCATTCATAAAATCAGAGAGGCTTTTTCAGTTTCTGGTGGATCAGAGACTCATGGAATAGTTTAGGTTGCAAAAGAGCCTCAAGATCATTGGATCTGTTAAGCCAGCACTGCCAAGCCCTGTCTGTAAGCACCACATCCACACTTACAGACTCACTTAAATAAAAAAATGCAGCAGCAAGGCTCTAACCAAACACAGGTGACACCAATTCACTGAGAGGGCACTGGCACCTTGGCATTTAAGAAAATTATAAAGGACAGTGCTTTTACCCCCACAACACACTAACACATAATACCCACCAACACAAACAGACAAAATCCAACCACTAATCACACAAACACCAAGAAGTTACTTGAGTCTGCTTAAGGTTTGTACTTGGATCTTTTAAATCCCTCCAGGGAAAGGTTTTTACTCCAGGATTCAGGCTCTCAGCAGGCACACATCTCCCTCCCAAACCCTCTGTCACTGGAGTGTCCCCCAGCACCTTGCAGGTAGGTCTGAGCCACAGGAGCCAGGAGCCACCATGAATGATCTGCCCCAGCAGGGTCCTCCTGGCAGATTTTGCCTAATTTTGGCAGGAAGGGAGAACATATTGTGGGAATCCACAAAACCAGAGGGGTTTTGGGAAAGCTGCAAAAGGCAGCCTCAGAGACAGCAGAACTGTGATTAGAGCTAAGCAGCAGCCATGAGATTGGTCAGCAGAAAAGTTATTTAAAAAAGTAGAAAAGCAAGGACAACTAGAACAATGGTCTGTGTATTAACACTTGTCTAGAATAACTCCCTAAGCTACAGAAAAGTTTATCTAGCAAGATATTAGGGAGTTTGAAGCTTAATAATGGAGCTCTGTGTGTTGTGTTTTAAGGCTCACAAGCAGGTATTGTATTCAAAATAAGCAAGCACTGTTTAACCAAAGGTACCTGTGCTTGTGGTGGTTGGATGGAACTACTGTCAATGTGCTTTTGCTTGGTGTGATTGGTCAAAACACTTCTAAAGTGAGTTGTAACATGAAGTTCTGTGTCTGCTGCCTGGGATGTGAGCTGGTGGCATCTTCCCATTGTCATAACCATGGAGTGAGGCTGATACTGGAAAATAAACCAGCTCAAGGCACGTTCCCAGCAGTCCTGTCCTGTTTGTGATTTGTATACAGACCCCAGCCAGTGATACATGCCACCCTTGCATCACATGAGCTGCAGTTACACACCCAAACACACCTGAAATCCCTCCTCATGTGGCAGAGAAATGCAGAAATGGTTCCCAAGGGTGGTGTGGGGTCTGTGGTGGCCACATCTTTCTGTGAACTTATTGCTACCTTTATTTGCCAGGCTGCTGCTGGTTCAGCAGTTCTGGCTGCTGCATTTTCCCATTGTGACACACATTCCAACTCAAACCATCTCCTACAGGACCGTTTCAAAGCCCACAGTTGGAGTCCTTCAGCTTTGCTGTGTCCTCCAGAACAGATCCTCCTGTCCTGACACAGGCAGATCCCCTGCTGATTTCCAGGTGCACACATTACTTGTAGTTTGGTATGGATATTATTTAAGCAAAAGGACATGACAAACTGCCTGGTAACGCTGATTAATGGGTGCCCCTGGGGAATAGTGAGGCATGAGATGAAGTTAAATAACTCCAGTGTGCATTACTCACCACTGCCACACCACCTGAAGTGTCTCATTGTGCCTAAAAAATGGATTCTCTTTGAAAAAGGAACATTTTTAATGTTTCACATTAATTTTCTCCAAAGTTCTTACACTGTGAAAAAAAATCCCCTGTGGAAAGCCCTCTGCCCACCTCCACCATCACCACCTCCCACCAAGGCTTGCCCTGCAGGTGTCAAATGTGTATTTGACAAGGTGAAACAGCTCAGTACAGGCCCTGATAACCCTCATGCCTACCTTGATTTATCCTGCATGCTCAGGGGTGTCTCTCTGCAAACCAATTGATTCCTAATGGGATGCAAAGCTGACTTTGAAATTTTCTCATGGGGCAGAGCATCCAAAAAAGGTCCTGAGCCCTTGGACTCCACCAACAACTACCCCAAAACACCCCAGATACACCAATTATGGAATTATAAAGGTTGGGAAAGCCCTCTGTGACCAGGGAGCCCAACTCAGCATTCAGCACTACCCCATGTCCCAGGTGCCATATCAAGGTCTGTAAATCCCTCCAGGGATGGGAGCTGCACCGCTGCCCTGGGCAGCCTCTCCCAGTGCCTGACCATCCCTTCTGTGAAGAGATTTTCCCTAATACCCAGCCTAAACCTCCCCTGGTGCAGCTGGGGCCATTTCCTCTGGTCCTGTGGCTTTTACCTGGGAGGGGAACCTGACCCCACCTTGCCACCACCTCCTGCCAGGGAGTTTAGAGAGCAAGAAGGTCCCCCCTGAGCCTAAACACCCCTCAGCCACTATTGACTAACACCTGCACAAGCTCTGACCTCCAAAATTCTCTTTTGGTGCTAACACCACCACTTGTGTGCTGATCCCTTCATTTTGGGCACATAAACTGAATTCTGTGTGTTTGTGCAAAAAGAAATGGGCAGCTTCCAATGTCCTTGGGTTTCATAGGAGTCCATAGAGGAAGGACTTTGTGAGCTTTTCCAATGCCTTGCAATGTGATGACTCAAATGTTTTAAGTTATGCTCGTGCTTTTCCCAGATCTAGCAGGGAATCCAAGTCTTTGTGCTAAAAAATAAATCTTCCTGATGCTTAGTTAAACAACTCATGTACTCATAGTAGGCCGTGGTTATTTTCTTTTTGATTTTTTTTTTTTTTAATTTATGGCTATTAAAGATCAAAGATTTAACACAAGGTTATAAACCAGCATTCTCTGATTGCATTCACAAGAGATACCAGATCCCACTATCACACAGTTCACTCTCCCAACAAAAAGATCTGTGCACAGATAAAAACCACTTGGTCATTTATCATCCTCTGAAACACCACAGACCACATGGATAAATACTGAAAACAACATTTTTCAGAAGAAAAAAAAAATGGTCCTTTGAAATTTATTCACCTAAAATATTGATGTACACTATATAATACAGAGTAATAATGTATGAACTTAAAAAAATTACAGTGTTGAGTTGAAGCGACACTGGCAGCATTCTCTTCCTGTAGGAGGAAGCACTTGGAACAGGAGGGTTTGATACCTAAGGCTAAATTTAGGGAAGGGTGATAATTGCTTCCTTGAGTCTCAGAAATGTGTCAAATCAGCCCAGGGACTCCGGGTATTTTAGGCCACTGGAAATCAATATTTATCCCACCAAAATTTGTGGCTTAACTCTCTGCTAGAAAAGAATGGAGGCCCATTTGTTTCCAGTGACTCCCTTTTAACCTCTGCCAGCTTATTAAGGGAAAAAATGAGCATTTAAATAACAATCATTCAGCTGCAGAGTCCCCAGTGCAGGTGTGAATTCTGCACCACCAACATGAGCCTTCAAAGGGGAAATTGCTCTTGTCAGGCAATGCCCCTGGGCAGGCTGCAAATGGCTGAGAGTCCCCAGCCTCATCCTGAAGCTGATATCTTGTGTGATGAATTCCAAAACTGAGCAAATTTTGGGCAGTCCCGTGATGAGAAACTGGAATTTGCATGTCGTGGTGCAGGTGTGAGGGTGCTGTCACACAGGTGGTGGGGCTGTCACTTGTCCCTGGCTCCACAGTGACTCCTCAGCAGCTGTCAGGACCCAGGACATTCCTCTGGCTGCCCTGGAGGACTTGAGACCCTGGCAAAGAGCTCAGAGACCCTGGCACAGAGTCGAAGACACCTGTGCCTTGGATTTTAGCCCATGGAAACAATTACCAACTGTGTGTGAGGAATTACAAGCCACAAGGGTTTGAGTAGAATGATAGTGAATTTGCCACAGGGTGAAAAAGTAGAATTTTGGTGTTTTAGAATGGGGGTTCAAGAGGCAAGATGGAGGAATCTGGTCAGGTCCTGTCCTTCTTGTCCTCCATCTTCTGCTGTGATGGTGGCACTTTTGGATTGGTTTAGAGTGGAGCCAGACTGTCTAACATAGGAGATAGGTGTTGGAAAATTATTGTAAATAAAGCACACGTAGTTCTTAGTATAAAAAGTTAACACCAGCCTGAGGGCAGGGACTGTGCCACAACCTGACCTGCTGGACAGATCTCAGCAGGTCAGAAAAAGAATGGAATAGATAAAGAAAAATAACCTTGAAAAGCAGAGTCAATGAATCCTGACTTCTTCTTTGGTCGCAGGACTGAGAAAAAAAGACTTTCTAATACCTCAGGGGCCATTTCAGCCACAGAAACCTGAGAAGCAGCCTTTGCTGTCCTTAGGTTGGAGATGTGACAGTTGTGTTCCCTAAAGCCCAGAGTCACCAGTAAGATGCTGCTCCCTTGGTGTCATGGAAACAATTTGATTTACAGAATCCTCACATTTCTCTGTTTTATTCTGAGGCAGGAAGACTTCAGGAAAAGCTGTGTTTGTGGTCTCATCTTCTACTTCACTTGCTCAGCCTGAATTCAGCTGTGCTGCAGAGTTGAGGACCCACCTGCAGCTGTGAGGGTGCTCCACTGGGATCTGGCTGTTTTTCATCTTGGAGATGGGGCAAAATAACCCTTGAGCATCTCAGCTCAGCCTTGTTAAAACCTAATGTAGGAATACAAACTGGAGGGGAGCTGCTTTCAGTGCCCATCCAGACACACTGCAGACCTCAAGAGTTCTGGGAGCTGGGCTGCTTGGATTTAAACATCTTCAACTGGAGTGGTTCAATTCATCATTTATCAGCACAGAGGCAGAAGTTTTTCATAATTGGCCTGAGGAGCAGCCCTCAAACAGGGGGAAGTGCAGGTACAAGCCCTCTGCACATCATTCTCCAAGTCCAGGCTCAGACAAACCCTCCACGATCTTCCTGAGGTTTTGAGATGTGGATGAGGTATGTGCAAGCTCTGTGAAGAGCTGGGTTGGTAACAGAGCAGTAAAAATTGCTGTCTTGCCTGTCAAATGCTCCAAGCAGGTCTTCAAGGTCTGCAGACACTGAAACCACATATCTGAAAATGATTGAGTTACTCAAGTAATTATTAAATTGGATACCACTCAAATCTCTCCTGCTCTTTGTTGTAGGCAGTGATTCACCATTTATGGGGCCATAAATCCATTTGAAAGAAGCACAGCAAAGCCAGGCTGGGGACCTGCAGCAGAGCTTTGGGAACCAAGCTGGAGCCTCCAGGCTGGCTCCTCTCCAAGGGGTCACATCGTGGAGCCTCTGATGTGGAACCACTCCAGCAGGAGCTCTGCACCTCCCCAGCCACCCTGGCCTGCCAGAGCAGGGCTGGAAGGACACGAAAAACACGTGTACAGTGAAAGAAAGGCTTTGCCCCTTTGCCAGAACTCCCTCTGCTCTTTTTCACGTTGCTTTTATCCACTCTCTCAGCCATCCTTCCTGACCACCCTCCACCAGGCCAATTTTCCATCTGACAATACATTTATTTTCTTGTCTTAAAGCAAATCTTTACCAAGCATTCACTTGTTTAGTCATTTTCCTTTCTGTGAAATGGTTTAAATGACCATGCTTTGATAACTGATTTCCCCTCCCCACACACATACAGACAAGAAAAATAAAGAATAATTCCAGTGAAAACAAGGTCCATTTTGCAAATAACCTAATTTGGAGGCGAGGGGGGTGTGGAAAATAAGTGGGGAAAAATGCTGAATCACAAATATTTTGGACATTCTCTTGTTTTCTCCTGCTTTTGTTCCCCTGGCAGCTGGCAGAAGCAGATTTTAGAAAATTGCCATCCAGCACTTGGAGGCACCACTGGGCTTCGTTAGACTCCTGAGTTTCACCAGGCAGACACTGCCCAGGGAAAACATCTTGCTGTGGTTGTGATTTTCAACTACAATATTTACCTCCACAAATACCTTCTGTTGTTCTTATCCAAGCCTAAATGAAAAACTTTCCTTTTTTTTTTTTTTTTTTTTTTTTGAGGCCTGGATTTGTCAGGTACCAGCCAGAGGTAGCAGAAAGGAAATTTCCACCATATCTCTTGTAGCTGATACATCCTCTCAATTGCTCAGTAAAACAATCTGGTCATTTTTGCCCTGCACTGGCTGTTCTGTCTGGGCTCTACTTCTTCAACCTGCTCAAAGGATTCCCATTTTTTTAAAAACCTCTGTCAGAAAGAAAATTTAAAAAAACATATTTTCTCCCCTGCTATGACTAAGAAAGAGGAAGAAAAACCTCACCCAAATCCCATGAATTACATTATCCTGCTAATTGCAAAAGTCTTTGTTTTTCCATCTGTCAGGGACAAGGACTCAGTTTTGCAAAACTGTTGGGGAAAAAAAAAATAATTGGGAGCTCTTTGCCAATGTGAATGTAGAAAGCATTAGTGAGTCTGCAGACTTGGATGAAATTCAGTTACATTTTGCACTGTGAACTTAAAAACCTCAGTTTGGCTGAGAAAATATGTTAGAAAGGGAAAAAGCAGATGCTGCTTTCCAGGTCTGTCATTCACTTTTTAAATGTATTGCTCAATAATCACTAAAACACAACTTTCTCAGGTGTTACAACATCTGGGAGTCGACATCTCTCTTAACCCAGATCACTGGGAATTCTGAATTGATTCACCAAATTTCACAGAACAGAGAAACTACCTGGGCTGAATTTAATCCCATTAGCTGGATGTCCACATTTCAGCAGCCTCAGCTCCTAGATGTGAGCTGTCAGCAATCATCTCCTCTGTTAGCGTGGAGGAAGTCGGTGTTTTGCAGGAAAAATGCCACAGAACAGCCAGAAAATCCAAACAATCTGTGCCTCCACAGTGTCTGTGATGCTGCAAGGGTGGAAACTGTGGGCAACCAACTTGGCACTCACAGCTGTGTGTGCCAGCTCTGCCTGGGAGCCAAACCAAGGCTGGCTGAGCTCTGACCCATGGGGATGTGGGGTCTGGCACTGGGAATTTTGGGTCTGACACTGGGAATGGATGCTCTGGCACTGGGAATGGGGGGTCTGACATTGGGGATGGGGGGTGTGGCACTGGAAAGTGGGGTCTGGCACAAGGGATATAGGATCTGACACTGGGAAAGTGGGCTCTGGTACTGGGAATGTGGGCTCTGGCACTGGGAATGGGGGGTCTGACATTGGGGATAGGGGGTCTGGCACTGGGAATGGGAGGTCTGGCACTGGGAATGTGGGGTCTGAAACTGGGAATGTGGGGTCTGGCACTGGGGATATGTGCTCTGGCACTGGGAATGTGGGGTCTGGCACTGGGGATATGTGCTCTGGTACTGGGAATGTGGGCTCTGGTACTGGAAATGTGGGGTCTGACATTGGGGATGGGTGCTCTGGCACTGGGAATGGGAGGTCTGGCACTGGGAATGTGGGGTCTGGCACTGGGAATGTGGGGTCTGGCACTGGGGATGGATGCTCTGGCACTGGGAATGTGGGGTCTGACATGGGATTGTACCCTGACCCAGGCAATGGGGCTTTCCCAGAGCTCTGGGGTTCTTCCAGGGTGCTCCACACCCACAGCAGGACTCCAAGGGTGCTGAATTTCAGCCCTGAATGCAGAAAGAAAGACCTTGGCCACCTCTTCCTCCTCCTCCTCCTCACGCTTCAGCTTAAAATATTCCCAGTGCTGTTGCAGCTGACGAAAAGGGAGGCAGGAATGCTGTGCAAAATATGGATCTGCTTTTAAAAACAAGTAATTTGCTGGTTGCTGATTGTGTGTTAATTGGTATCATTGTGTCCCTCCTCTAAGAAAAATGATCCACAGGTGGCTTCAGCCTGGGAAAAAATGCAGTTTTTGTTCTAGCAATCCTGTTTGTTTCCTGCCACCACCCCTCCAGCTACCTTCTAATTGAACAAAGTGGACTTAATTTGAATTAAACTGTCAAAAGTCTTCCACTTAAATTGATTTATCAGCCTTCCTGGCTGAAATGGATTCATTTCTGCACAATATATATGAAGTGTGTGTTGATGGATTGCATTTCACAGAATGGAAACATTTTTTATGCATCTTCATTAGATTCAGCTCAGGTATGGAAAGGAAAGGGGGGGAAAGAAGGGAGGAGGGTGGGAAGAGGAAGAGTAAGTGTGCAAGAGCATGGGAGGGGGGGAGCACAAGACAGCAAACACCAACTTGAGAGTAAAAAATTCATATTTTCTCTGACTTTGTGTGTCCAGAGTCCCTGCAGAATTTGTGTTCACCCACACAGGAGGGTGGGTGTTGAGACCCCCTGGAACAGCCAAACCAAACCAGTGAGACACCTTCCCAAAAGAGGCTTCCATGGAATGAGCATTGGAGAGAGGAAAACCCAAAGCTTCAGCCAGCTCCACTAACAGCCTTTCAACTGTAAAAAAAAATTGTATTGCTTTTATTTCTGCTGTTTTCCTGACCTAGAGTGTGTTTAATGCAGTAGGAACCATTCGACAAACTCAATTAATTTCCACTTAGAACAAGGTATTTAATCTGAGGAGTTTTAGATTAAGTGGGCCAGGTGCACTTGGACTCTCTGATTGATTGAATTAAACTTGTATTCATTTCCTGCCATGCCAGATCCAAACATTTTTCAACAGTTTGAGGCTTCTGCTCCTTCTGCCTGGCATGCTTTCTTTCTGTCCTGCTGGACACAAGAATGGGATTGAAAAGGGGCAGCAGTTCCCTGGAAAATGGTTGAAGGAAATGTCATAGGCAGGGAATACTGAAGTGGAGACGGCCAATGTGGAGAAAACAAATGAATTTCACTGTTTGTGGGCACAGAAGGCAGGGAGGGGGAGAGATTGTTTATTGAAAGGTATCTGACCAGGCTTGATGGTCAGAGAGTGAAGGATTTGCATCCAGCCAACCAGAGCTGGGAGGGTTGGATCTTTCTGAAGGATTGATCATGTGGAGTGCTGGGCACCCAGCTCTGTTCCAGGTAACAAAACCCCTGAGAACAAGATCTGAGCTTTCACTGAAAATCACTCCCCAGCAGCCTCACACAAGACTGATCAAAGCCTTCAGGAGTGTTCCCCGTGGTTTCAGCGGGCTCTGGAAAGGTCTGAAGTCAGCAGATGTACAATTCCTGCCTGTGAAACCTCCTGCAGAAAATCAGAGAGCTCTGCCACCACCGAGGGCACAGCAACATCCCAGCCCTCACCAGAACCCAGCTTCTGATGAAGGTTGTCACAAGGAGATGCCAAAAGTCTGTTCCCCTTACACCCCCTCCCTCCTGCTCTTTCCCCAGCAAGAATATGAATCAAGCCCTGAAGAGAACTGTCAGTGAGGGATGATTTTCCTGTGATTATTGCCTGGGTGAGAGATTATGCCTTGTTTTTTTGCAAACTGCCTTATTTGCAGAGCAGAACACATTGGGCTCATGTCCAATTGATACATTCCTCTTCAAACAGCAGATCCAACTACAGAGCGAGATGCAAATTTAATTATTCCACATGTAGGAAACAGAAACGGAATCTCATTGTTAAATTTGTTCTCCTACGTGGGAAAGATAAAAAACAAAAAGAGATGCTGAAGTGGCCTGTGTGAGCTGAATACATTTCACTCCCCAGAGCTGCAGAGAAATGAACTCTGTTCCTGCTGCAGGAGCCTCACTGGATAGAATTCTCCTTTTTTTTTTTTTTCCCCTTTCTTTTCCCTATTCAGAATCACGATGTGCTGCTGAAACTTCTTGCTCATTTGCAAGTGTATGTGCAATTCATGCCCCTTTTCCAGGCAGTGTTTTGGGACTACAGCACTTCCCTTTAAAGTGCTCTCCCAGGATGAGAACCAAGCGAGCAGGACCTCAGAGAGTGGGACATCTGGACCAGCACTGACACAAATGGGGCTCCTTGAGGATTTGTTCCTCTTGTCAGAGCTCAGAGAAAGCTGCTTAGGGGGCCACTGTGTCACCTGTTCCCTGCTGTGCTTTACAAGAGGGTGGGACACCTCTCCTGTGGTCCCGTTTCTCTGTTGTGCCTACAGCTTCTGAGAGGGAAAGGGATCTTTCTGGAATGTCTTGCTCTCTTTTCCTCTCTCTCTGCTAATTGCTGCAGCTTTCTTCACGCCCTGCTCAGCTCTTGCACCAGAGGAGCACAGATGTGCTGTGGGCATCACCAATGAGAAGAGGTTTGTGGGAGTTAACACCACCCTGTTTGGCACTGGCTTATTCATCTCAAGGATTTGTGCAGGACAAAGATCAGCAGCTTTGAGGAGGAGGAGGAAGTGATCATCCCTCAATCCACCTCAACAGCATCTGGCTCCAGGGACTAGTGCCCACAGAGGAGAACCCAGAATGTTCCTGCAATCATCCACTGCAAGATCTGTGTGATTCAAGAGCAGCCTGAGCTCAGAGTTTGGTCTGTTTACCAAAAGTGTGACCTTATGCAAGGCTGTGCTCCAGCTCTGTCCCTTTGAACCTGCAATTCAGGGATGACAGATTTGTCTCAAGGACAATTTGCCAGATCTTCTTTGGATGGCACCAGGAATCCCATCCACAGGCTGAACATGACTGATGAGATCTGTCCTAGAGCCTGGAGCTGCTGCAGCTCCTCTGCCTTAGACAGTGCTCTGCAGGACCTGCTCAGGACAGCTCTTCTCTGGACAGCAGAAACGGGCCCTGTTTGCTGTCACCCAGAGGAAAACTCCAGCCTTTCTCTCCCTCATAGCCATCAGCTATTGAGTGACATTAACATTTTATAGGGATGGGGAAACTGGCCATGGAAGCAGCCTGTGGAACAGATAACAAATCACCCCCAGAGCAGAGGCATTCCTGGGGCACTCACCTCTTGCTGCTCCTTTGCAGATGCCCCCAGGATCATTTTTTTCCATGAGCTGCCTGTAACTCACTCTGGAGATGTGCTCCTTTCCTGCTCACCAAGATCTGCTTTGTCTGAGCAGATTTGCCCACCAGGAGCAGAACAAGAGGTGAGCAGGACTCCAGCCAGTGCAGGGGGTGGTGGGGTTTAAATCCATGCTCTGCACTGGCAGTGGCATTTTTAAGGGGATCCCTCTCCTGAAATGACTGAGCAGGATGTGAGGGGCAGGTGTTTGTGGGCTTTAACCACGGATCATTTCTGTGATATGGTTTGCAGCACAACCCCCTGATACAGGCACAGGTGAGGGGGTGAAAAGCTGCAACACAAGGGCAGCCAGAGGCAAGGATTTTTTAATTAGTTTTTACTCTGGAAAAAGGGTTTGTGTGGCCATACTTGCGGCTCAGGGGAATCCTTAACCCAGCCTTGCATAGCCTGAGCCTGCTTATCACAAAAAGGAATAGGAGTTAGCCAAACAGAGCAAATAAACCTTGGGTTGCAGCTAAAAGAACATCATTTTCTCCCAAATTCTTTCTACGTTTATGATATTAAATGATCAAAACATTTGCACTGGATCAGACTGTACAGATGGAGCATTAAAAGGTCAGCTGTTAACCTGCAGAAGCAGAGAGACTCCACATCTCCCTTTAAGATGATTCTCCATCCTGAATGGGTCCCCATGGAACTCCTATAATAACATTAATGCTCTGAGTGGCCGTGCAGCAGCTCTCATTTGCACTGCCTGGAACCTCTTCATTAAGACTCAAACTCCCACTCCAAGGATGGGTCCTGACTTTCTGATGGCACTTGGACATCTGGGGAAACTGAGACATGAGGAGATTAAATTATTTCAACAATTAAAAAAAAAATAACGCTAAAATAAAAATAAAATCAGTCTCAAATTCCTTTCTCAACTTCTTCTTCTAGGCTTCAGGTTTCTACACAGTAGAGTTTGTTGTATTAAATATTCAAAACAATCATGGAACTCATAAATTTTATAGATTGTGGGTCTCTTCTGACTGAATTGTTCAGCTGTATGGTCAGTAATTCTAAAAGAATTAAAAAGAAAATATCTTTGATTCTTGAAGGAATAGGAAAATCAGAGGCAATGAAGTGCAAGGTTTTTCTCATGCTCACATTCACAGAATCCAGGCTGGGCTGCCCTCGGGGCCAGCTTACAAACTAAAATCTGTGGTATTACTCAGCCCCTTTGGGACAGATAAGAACTCTGTGCCAGGCTTGATCCTTAGAGCCTGGCAGGGTCATGGGTTTGTTTACATTTGGGTTCAGGAGAGGATTTAAGTCCCTGTTTATCTTACAGGCTCCTGGCAGATGCACAAACTCCCAAGTATTTTTCATTGAAGAATGAGCCCCTCAGTGAATCAAAGCCTGGTTACATCCCCACAGCAGATGGAAGAGGTGAAAGCCTGGCCCCACCTTCCCAACCTGCTAATGGAGCAGCTCAGCTGGAATACAGATGTTGCCATGCTTGCCTCTGTTTCAGAAGGAGCCAGGAGTGGAAGGTTTGAGATTTAGAGCATATCTGCACTCACAAGACTATGCAAATCATTTATTACTCTGGCTTCAAGCCTGAGCTTGGAGGTACAATATAGGTTAATTAAAGACACAGGAGAGTGTGGGCAAGATGCACAGATTGGACCAAGCAATAGTGATTGGCCAAGGCTGAGGAAAGAAGTCCCAAGATGATTCCTGGAGAGAAAATCGACACCACAAACCAGATTTGCCTGGTTTGGTTTTGATTTTTTTTTTTTTTCCTGAGAGGAAAAGCACAGCTTCATGCACTCAGCAGAGCTGCTGCAAGTGGAATGGTCACTGTTGATTGTGGTTATCCCCATGACTTCAGCAACACGGGGAAACTGGGGTCAATTCCTGCGTGTGCTGTGGGTCCCTTCCAAGCTGAGCCGTCCTGTGGCTCTGTGTGTCCCTGCCCAGCCTGGTGATGAGTCCCAAGGGCAGAGCCTCCCTCTCCACAAATGGGGAAGCAGGTTTGCCACTCTTCTGCCAGAGGGAAATCATGAGGGCATGGGATGAGTTTCTGGCAGCCAGGCTTCAGTCACACACCTTCTGCTCCTTGGCTCAGAACAGGAGCAATCACTGAAATTTGGTGAGGGGTGCTGAGGAAAGAGTCAGGCTGAATGACCCAATATCTTGTCCAAGTCTCAAATAGTGGTCTTTGCATGCCAGGACTGCTTTGACTCTTATCCACACATTCGAGGCTGAGCAAAGGAATTGGTATGAAATTGTTGTTCCTACCACTTCTGTAAGCACTAAATCTTGTTTTGTTTTTCCTATTTTCTTTTCTTCATTTTTTCTTTAATAGCCATCCAGGCTCCTTTACTGAAGCTGTAAAAAACACAGGTTATGAAAAGCAAAAGGGGAAGGCTGTTTCCAGGCAGAGGAACGTGTCTCTGGATGTGTCTGTGGACTGAGCAGCACAAGAGGGGACCCCATCCTCAATATGTTTGTAGGATGCATCACACCTCAGAGACCTGAATGGAGCCCTCTAGGCACAACTGTAATGTAAATATTAATTAACATTAATGATCTGTGGCCTTGCTTGTCAGCTGGAAAACAGCAAGGCAGTGTGTGGCTGAGGATATTAATTTGGTTTTGGAGCCTGGAAGCAGAGGGACTGTTGGTACAACGAGCAGAGCGGCTTCACTCCCATGTACCCACCCCACTCTGCCTCTGGGTCACCTGCAGGGAAGGAAATCAGGGCTGGGCTGGGATTCTGGGGCTGCTGCAGAGAGCACTGGAGGCACAGGCGTGAGGCGGGCTCACAGCTGAGCTCTGTGCCCTGCTGTGTGCTCCTCGTGTTGCCAGCTCCAGGCACGGTGCCACGGATGCGGCGTGCTGGGAGCGCCGTCTGTGAGGGGCAGCTCACGCTTCCAAAAGCATCTCTCACCCTCTGGGCAGGTCTCTCCTCGAGGGTGTTATAAATGATCAGCCAGAAATCCAAATTAATAAATGCGAAAGATTTTATTTTCGCCACAAAAATACGGTCCTTGCTATGAGTAGAAAAGCTGCCCATTTTTTTAAAGGGTTGCAGAGTTCACAGGTTGGGCCAGTTGCTGCCAGGGTGGAGTTCTAACTGTTTGTTTTTGTAAATACCCAGTTTTCGTTAACTACCTGTCGTTGATGGTTAACAATTCCCCCTTTTGTCGAGTGGTGGCCCCCAGATGGTGGAGAGGAGGAGACCTCGGAGCTGGCACGCAAATGACCTCAGATCCAGCATGCAACGGGAGAAGCCCCTCACCAAACCTGGCCAAAAACCCCTAAAAACAATGAGCCAACACAAAACTGATGAATCAAAGTGATGTCTAGATGTGAGGAACAGAATCCTAGTGTCTACTAAGACCCTTTTTACCCCTTACTCTAATATAAGATGTCGGCTAGACAGAGGATCTCGAATGTCATAAATCAGGGAGTCTCCTGATGCTGTCATGAGGACAGAACCCCCAGCTCTGCCCACAGACCAGCGGACACAGCTGCACTCTTCCTCCTCCTCCGAGTCACTCCTGGGAGCGGTGGCAGAGTGAGCAAGGACCCATCGGTTCCCCCCAGGCGAGCTGATCACTTAATAAAGGCATTAAAAAGGAGAAAGATCTCCCGCCCGTGTCTCTTTCAGTCCTCAAAAGCCACAGCCAAAGAGACAGCGTCGAGCCCGGGATCGGCGCTGGGTGGACCTGGATCCAACCTCCATAGCATCGGATCCCCCTCTGCTCATGAATGCCGTTTCCAGGACTGTTTTATACAGATTTTTATGCCTGAGGCAGAGGTGCCTCCATTTCTTTTGTAACCCCGCATATGTATGAGAGTTTCTTTAACTGTGCAGGGCTGGACAATCGCTGTTTCCCCGCTGATCATGTCAGGGAAAGTCGTGTATTCAGATGTATGTTCCTTGGTGACTCTGGTTGTCTTTATTGATGGTATCTACCAAGGGATGATCACCCTTGGGTGTTCCCTGATGGCTCCAGGGGAAGCCCATCTCTGCTCCAGCCAGGTTCTTTTATTAGTAAACGAGGCATTGTTCTCCTGCTGCCACCAGAAGTTTTGTTATTCCAATGTACCAATCTGTCTCCAGGTTGCTCATGGTCAGAGGCCCCTTGGATGTTAGATTATTTTCACAATTTTTATTTTATACATTCTCCCCTTAAGCATGAATTATTCTATAACATATATTACAAGGGGGAGGTCACACTTCCAAAAGCATCAAAGCATCCCTCGCTCTCTGGGCGGGTCTCTCCTCTCTGTGCCCCTCTCCTCCTGCAGCCAGGCTCACAGCAACCCACCAGGGCTCCAGCTGGAACATCCCCACTTGCTCCCACAGGAGCAGGACCTGCTCAGGACAGCTCTTCTCTCTGGACAGCAGAAATGGGCCCTGTTTGCTGTCACCCAGAGGAAAACTCCAGCTTTTATCTCCCTCATAGCCATCAGCTATTGAGTGACATTAACATTTTATAGGGATGGGGAAACTGGCCATGGAAGCAGCCTGTGGAACAGATAACAAATCACCCCCAGAGCAGAGGCATTCCTGGGGCACTCACCTCTTGCTGCTCCTTTGCAGATGCCCCCAGGATCATTTTTTTCCATGAGCTGCCTGTAACTCACTCTGGAGATGTGCTCCTTTCCTGCTCACCAAGATCTGCTTTGTCTGAGCAGATTTGCCCACCAGGAGCAGAACAAGAGGTGAGCAGGACTCCAGGCCAGTGCAGGGGGTGGTGGGGTTTAAATCCATGCTCTGCACTGGCAGTGGCATTTTTAAGGGGATCCCTCTCCTGAAATGACTGAGCAGGATGTGAGGGGCAGGTGTTTGTGGGCTTTAACCACGGATCATTTCTGTGATATGGTTTGCACCAGGGCTCCAGCTGGAACATCCCAACTTGCTCCCACAGTGTGGGCTCCATTCTCAGCATCGACACCTCGCTTGCTCTCCCTCCCTCCCACCCTCCCTCTCTCTGCAAGCACCTCCAATGAATTATTAATTGCAGCTCATCCAATTAAAGGTCTCCTTCATGTTAATAATTCATGGCTGTGGTTGGCTGGCAGGCTGTGCAAGCACGAGGGCTGGGGCTTGGGTGAGCAGAGAGGAGTGAAGTGCAATAAAGAAAGGAAGAAATCAATAGTGGAGCACAGGCTGTACACATCCAGGAGACTCTTTATTATATCTGAGAATTGCTTTCTGTGATTGCTACCATCATTACTTCTGTATTTATTTTTTAACGACTCGTCCATCACGAAGCCCAAATACATAACGAAAATAGGCCAATTGCACTAAACCAGTTAAATTCTTTTAATGCCTGGCACTGGGTGAAAGCAGTAATGAGCTCATTTTGTCTCTGCTCCCACCTACAGTGGAAGCTCCCTCATCCAGGAGCCAGTTTCACTGCTCTCTCTGCAGGTTAGGACAGTTCCACTGCTTTTCCCTCTGGAAATGGACCCATCAATGATGTTCATGGGAGTAACTTGCAGCTCAGCAGCTCTGGTATATCAGGCAGTTCCCAGGACAAGGGAATGCCAGCAGAGTATTCAGAAGAAGCATGAGTGTGGTGCTACTGCAAAACCACCATTTATCACTGCAAGGAAGAGAGGAAACAGGACTGGAAACCTCTCCCAAGATTTGAGATGAGCTGGCATTAGGGATTTTTTGGCATTAGGGAGAGGGTTGACAGCACAGTCTGGGATGAGGGCCATGGAAGCTGTGCATGCTAGAGGGGATACAGCCTCCTGCAGGGCAGATCTGAAACGTGAAGGAAGGGACACTGTAGATTTTGGTATTAGAGCACAGTCACAGGGACAAACACAGACTGGCAGACACCCAGCAAGAGGCACACAGAGAATGAAGGGTTGGAGGAGAAAGCCAGAGGAAATCAAAGTAGAAATAAGATTCACCCTTTTTTGCCAGCAATGGCAGCTCACTGAAAATAAATGTTCAGTGAGGCTTTCAGCAAGGGTGTGTGGAGATGGAAACCACACTGAGACTCAAAGGCTCCTGCAAGGTGTGCCCCAAACACAGGGAGATGGTTTACAGCCAATAAACAACTCAGTAAACTGGTGAGGACTCCATTGAGCAGGAATTCAGCTCAAATCAAACGCCTGTGTCTGCAAAAGTCTTTTGTCTTCTTTCACAGGGGTCATACCCTCCTTGTGTAAGCCTGGGGACTCTGAAGAGGAGGCCAGGCAGCTACTGGGGAGCTCTTTTGTAGCCTCACCTGGTGGGGATATTCTCTTTTAAACCACATTTGATGGAAGCCATAAAACACCCATTGTTAGTGTGAGGCACAACCAGCAGTTCCTGTGGGCTGTGAGGTGATTTTAAAAGAAATCCTGACTTTGTGCAGCATCTGCTCCAAGACTTCAAACCAGGGCTTTCCACCACTCTGCAAATGCATAATATTGATGAAACATCATTCCTGCATGGGAGTGGGGTGTGACTGAATCACACATTTTAAAATATCCAAGAACTTGCAAAATAATAGTTTTTTTTTTTTGTTTTTTTTTTTTTTGTTTTTTTTTTTTAATACAAGTGATTTTAGTGCTGATTTGAGAACCCTGAGGAGAATGTGGAGTTCAGCCTTCATGGCCCGTTCAGTCTTTGGTCTCTCAGCTGCAATTTCCAATTAGTGCTAATTTGATTCTGGTTTCTGTGGTGTGAGGACCTTTCACACCCAGCTGATCTGGCACTGCAGCTTGGTGGATCTTCCCCAATGGGCAGCAGGAATTTGAGACTCTGCCCCCAGCCCTGTTTAAATGTTTTGCTCAGCCCCAGTTCTGGTTAGGCTGGCTCTGAAGGTGCTCAGGCTGGCATCCATTCACTCATCATTTCTGTTTCCCAAAGTCACACCCTAATTCCTGGCTCCATAAACTAAATGTGCACTCTGTGTGTGTCAGCTACCACCAAAATAAGGCCATAAAACAATAAATTATCACAAAAGGAAGGGACAAATCCCATGAAGCAGCAAGGGTATTTAGTGGGGAGCTCTGGGTGGCTGAGGAGGCACCTCTGGTCCAACTCCTTGCATGAATGGCTCAGTAATCACATGCTGAAGGAAAAGGACAATTAGTAGGGGTTATTTTAATATCTCAGGAAGAGGAGAGGACAAGGCATGGCCATTCCAGGCACAGGAAGCAGCCCCTCAGGTCTGGGGACAGGGTCTGGCCTGTGGCACACACCACTGCCAGCTTCCCCAAGCCACAGCTGCATCCCCACACAGCTTTCTCCTTTAAAAGGGAAAAGGGAGCTATGGACATCATTTTCCAGGTTTTTGCAGTATCTCAATTTGTTCCCTGTGTACTCAAAGATCAATTCCAGAGAATGAAACCAAAGTGAACTTGTAACATTGCTGTGCTTGTAAACAAGAACAAATTCAACAGAAAATAGCAGAGGACCAAATTTGTGCCTCGGTTTTTTTGGCTGTTTGGGTTTTTTTACCTTTAGTGATATTTTCATGGGGGAAAATTTATCTCACCTCAAATCTGGAGTTGAGTTCTTGGGAAAACCTTGCTTTCAGCTTGCAGTAAAAAGGTGGAGAGGTGGGCACAGGTGATGCCCCACTTCCAAACACCTCTCTGGAAGCTCGACTGCAAAATTCCCTTCCAGCACTGCTGTGTACAATTTGATTTTCTACCTGATTCTCTCTCTTCCGTTTGCTTTATGTGTCTGTTAATACATAAGTCTGCTCTTTTTTATCTTGCTTGTATTTTTTGTTTGTTTTTTTTTCTCTTTTTTCCCTTTCCCTGCTTAGCACTAAACTGTAGCACACACACTGTGCTTTCAGCTGCCTGTGATCTGTCAGCAGGCCCAGGAGCTTAGTCTGAGCAGGCTGTGTAAATATTGTCTCAAAATTACAAATATTCAGAATGGCAGTAATATATGGGGCTTTTGTTAAAGCATCTTGTTTCATGGGCTTAAGCACGGGGGGGGGGGAAACACGGAGATGTTGATGCGTTATTTGTACAAGGGACACACACTCACGTGTACACAGAAGCACAACATTGTACAAATAGCAGTTCAGGCCATAAATATCTTGGCAAAATTGCTCCTGAATCAAAACAACCCCCAAAAGAGACATGATGGAAATGAAGTCAGACTGCATTGCTTTGGGGGCACACT
This sequence comes from Molothrus aeneus, assembly GCF_037042795.1. Taxonomy (NCBI): domain Eukaryota; kingdom Metazoa; phylum Chordata; class Aves; order Passeriformes; family Icteridae; genus Molothrus; species Molothrus aeneus. The sequence continues at coordinate 4,231,585 of NC_089664.1, read as the reverse complement.
CCCTGCTTGGTTTTGGTTTTTTTCCCCCTCTGAAAATGGGTGGAAAACTCCCCGTGCTGAGGAACCTATTCTGGATCAACACATTTAGTAACAAAATGTACCTTTGTATCTAAAAATCTGAGTGTCATGAATATTTAACAGAGGAGGAAAGAATGATTTTGTCAGTGTGTAAAGCAGTCCCAGAGAGGCTCGAATTCTGCCTGGTTTCTATTAACTCTCCTTCTCTGTAAACACACTGAGTCATTTGCTGCAGGAGAGGTGTGTGAGCACCGGGAGGGAAAGGCACATGGGTGTGAAGAAAAATCCCCACTGCCATGCAAAGGGAGAGAAATGGATTGGCTGGGCAAAGTGCTGCCTCCAGCCTCAGCCCTGCCTCTGCACAGCCAAGCTGAGCTGCAGGTTTGAGCCCAGCAAACAGCACAAATTTGAAATGTCTCCTGCACTGCTAAAATAAACATGAAGCCTGTTGGGCAGCCTGTACAGACTGACCAACCTCCCACGGGGTAAATCAGAGCCCCAGAGCCACCCAAGGGGAACCTCATGTTGGTGAAAATGGGAATGAAAATATCTTTCCTCTGCTCATCTCCGGTTGTTTCACACCAAACTCGTTCCCTGTGGAAAGGCATGGAGGTGGCTGGGGAATGATGGGCACCCAAGGACCCTGTGAGCCACGTGAACACCATGAAACCTCCCAGCTACAAACAGAGAGAGAGGCAGGAGCTGTCTCTGATTTTGTGACCCTGGCTTGGGAAAGCCTCTGAACTCAGGCAATCATATCAGTACATGCTGAAGGCAGCAAACCTCTAAGTTAAACATATCTCGAGAATCTGGCTTGTCATCAGGGCACCAGCAACTTCAGTTTGTTGTTCTCCACTCTGATTTTCTCTGTATTTCAAATTCCTTGGTCCAGCCTTTGGACAGCAGCAAGGCTGGGTAGGTGCAGATTTAAACTTCCCTGAGCTGAGAATAGGATAACTTTTGGGCAATGTAGAAAGGGATTTTAACCTGGGGAGAGGAGGGTGCTGCTGCCTTCCCCACTCTGTACCAGCACATCCCAGGGGTGCCCAGGGCACCACAGCTTTAACAGGATTTGCTCCTTCCCTCTCTGCATTACTCCAGGTTTCACATGACAATTAAATTCTGCCTGGACCAGTTGTGCTGTTTTGCAAAAGGAGCTGGTTTGGCATCAGCCAGCAGCTGAGAATTTTATCCTAAGTTGCTTTTTCCCTCCTGTCTCTACCATGCAGGTGCCTGGAGCAGCCTTTGAGATGGGCTGCTGGAACCAGGCTGCCATCCAGAGGGGAAAGACACAGTGCTGGGAGCACCAGGCACTCACTGGATAAAGCTCTGGCCAGGAGAACCAGGTTTGCAGCTGGGGCAAGGATGGGTTTTGAGAAGGCTCAGGTGTTTAAAGTAATTTTCAAGATCCTGCTGGCTTGGAGCAAACACTTGCTCCAGAATCCTTCCTGATGAAAACGAATATCATGAGAAGCAGCAAAATTTGCTAATGCAAGGAATAACAATAATTGTTGCACGTGGCACTTGTCACTGCAGGATTTCAAGCACTCTGGATCTTTACATCTTTACAGCTCGCTCTCTCTGCTTTGGGGGCAATAACTCATCATCTGGCACAAGCTTGAGCCTTTCCTTGTGTGGGATTCCAGACCTAACCCTGGATTGTGTCACTCCAGTCTTTCCAGGAAGAGATGACCAAAACTGTGTGACCAGGACACAGAGCAGCTGTTGGGTGTCTGCTCCCCAAACCCCCAGACCATGTCCCCCAGTTGCCATCAGTGAATAGGATGGACACACTCCAACAGGACAGACAGACCCATACATTCCATACCTGTCAGCCTTTTCCACCCATGGGCTCTGTGGGCTCATATCTACAGCTGGACACATCTGTGCACACATTCAGGACCTTGGAAGTGTTTAAATATGAATGTATGCCAGTGTACCCAATAGAGAGAAACAGAGCTCTTGCTCTCTCTATAAATGCAGTGTGATCAATAACATTTCTAGAGCAGGGGGTGAGCAAAGTGCCTTGTTAAACTAATAATTGCACAGGAACCAAATCCTTTCTAATAAAATCTTTTAAAACCTTTCTAAAATTTCTGCTCCAAGGCCACTTTTCCTGTGATACCTGTAATTATTGAGAGTGGAAAGAAAGGAGCATAACTGGCCTCTCTTAGCAGCTGCCCAATGGATACAAAAATGGGGCTGCACTGACAAAGTGGCCCCTGTGGAGTGTCCTGATTGAGACACAAACCTGTGGCTTGTGCTGTCTCCATCTCCTCCCAGGGTTTATAATGAAAACTGTGTTGCTGTTGATATTCCAGCAGCACCTGAAAACCCCACTGCAGAAGGTGCTGTGCAAACAGAGAGGCAGCAGCCTCGCTGCAAAGGATTTACAGCCCTGAGAGATAAAGTGTGCAGGGGGGAGGGCTGTGCACAGTGGTGAGGAAGAAGAAGGACAGCGAGTCCTTCAAGGCTCTGTGTTAACAGAAGAAAAAGTCAGGGGCCAAGCAGCTGCCACTCAGCCTCTGAGATTTAATCTCCAAGAAACACACTTGTGCTGCTTGACGAAGGCACACACATGGTGTATTTATGTGTGTGATCACCCTGCAGGGCAGCAGTGGTGCCTCTGCTGCACCTGAGGGTTTTGGTACCTCTCAAGTGTGATCTGAGTGCAGGAATCCCCTAAGTGAAGCATATTTAGAGTAGTAAAACACCCTTGCCCCAAGCCCAGCTCCAAGGAGGCTTCCCTAAACTGGGGAAGGGCAGGGCAGGTGCTCTGTGCTGCAGTTGGATAACATGCAGGTGCTGTTCCTGCCCAGCAAGGCAAGGAAAATCTGGGAGCTCTGTGCCTGTGGCTGCCAGCAGCAGAGGATGCTGACATGGTCTGGGAGCCCTGGGAGGAGGAACCCCCGGGCTGGGGGTGTTGTTGTGCATCTCATACAGCAAATCCCACTGCAGAGGGTGCAGTGAGGATCACTGCCACCAGGGCAGACAGGGAAGTGTGCCAGTGCCTTGTCCACAGCAGCATCCTGCCTGCACTCCCTGGAAAATCCACCTGAGAGTGAGGCAAGGTCTTCTCTGGCAAAGCCACTGTTCTGTGAGGCTGTGCATTACCTGGGGAGCCATCCATTCCAGGCTACAGGGAAGGAAGGCAGGATTCAGGAAAGTTAGCAAGTCGTGGGCTGTGTTTGGTTAAACAGTGTCTTCAGGCTTCAAAACTAATGCATATGGAAGGGGGTGTGATGTGGGGACACTCAGCTTCCTTCCTCCGAGTTAATTAACCTCCCTCACCCCGTGCTGTTATAGACACAGGCACTTCTGCTGCATATGTCAAGGGCATAATTAGCACAGGCTGAGCAAACCACACACAGGATGGAAACGTGCCTGCAAGATGGACACAAGTGACAGCCAGGCATGGGCAAGGACAGCCAGCCCCAGCACAGTGACCCGGCATGGCAGGAGTAAATCTGCTGCTGGATGGAAAGATAAGGGCTGCCCTCTCTCCATTTCCTTCCTCTGCTGTCTGCTGGGAGGCTGCAGCCACCAAAGGAGAGCAGATTCACTCCTGGCAGCGGGGGGTGACGAGGTTTAGGAGATGGAGAAAATTCTTCCTCAATTTTTATTCATTTCAGACCCTCAGTATTCCCAGCGTGTTGGTGCCCAACCTTCCTCCCTCCCTCAGATCCTCAGGGAACCCTTCTCTGTCACCCTTCTCTGTCTCTGTCAATGTCTGCACCCTCCTGCACCCTCTGCAGCATTGCCCAGCCCTCAGCTCCCAGCACCTCTGCAGCAAACACCCCACCACCCCTCCAGGTTCCATATTCCCATCTCTCAGGGTTCTGACATCTCTGCTGTGAGGAGCAGGAGCCCCTTTGGCAGGGGAGACTGAGGAAACCTCTGACAGGGGGAAACTGGGGGCAGGCCTGCAGGATGGGCGCTGGGGAGGAGTCCAGCACTGCCCATTTCCTGGGACCATTGCTCCTCACTCCTGAGTCTCAGTGCATCCTCCCACGCCTCTTGATCAACTCCATCCATGCTGGCTCCTGTTCCTCCATCCCCTGAATTTGTTGTTTTTCCTGATACCCCTCTCCTATAGATTTCAAGCATGCTGGGGTGACCCTGCTCCACAATATCCTTAGGGCCAGTGTTATGCAGATCCCTGTGAGTGGAAGATGTGAGAGGAACAGAAAATCTTTTTGATTCCCTGCAAGGCCGCCCCTCTTCTGCAGCTTCCAGCTCCTGGCATCGCCTCCTCCCTTCTGCCCAGAACCACAAAACACACATGGAAAACACCCCCAATTCTTAAATGTTGCTGTTTTAGAGAAGTTTAGTGCTTGTTCCAGCTGCAGGCACTAAATCATCCCTCTCCCTTGGCCGTGTGCTGAGGAAGGGAGGCTGGTGATGAATGGGGCTGTCCATCCTTACACTGGGAGCAGCACAGCTGTGTGGAACTCACTGTGCAGCCAGGGCTCTGGGCAAGCTCTGCATCCCCCCTGCTTCCTCCCCTCCCAGTGACAGTGACTGAATGTCCACTTCTGCAGAGCACTGCCCAGCACCAGCCATGGCTCCAGCACCTCCTGGGAGTGAGGAGGAGGGGGGAGCTGTTGGAACCCAAGAAATTCCTCTGGCTGCCCTAGAAGACTCGAGACCCTGACAAAGAGCTCAGAGACCTTGGCACAGAGCCCAACCCCCCTGTGCCTTTGATTTTGACCCATAGAAAAAAATTGCCAACCTTATATGAAGATCTGCAAGCCACAAAAGTTTGAGTAGAATGATAGTGAATTTATCACAGAGTGAAAATGTAGAATTTTAAGGTTTTTAGAATGGAAGTTCAAGAAGCAAGATAGAAGAATCTAAGCGTGTGTCACAGATATGTTTTATGAAAAATCCTTTCCTTAGGATTTTTTCCTCCTGAGAAGCTGAGAGGCCTCAGGAACAAAATGTAACCAATGGTTATCTGCTGCTGTGGAATGCAACAGGTGCATCTGGGATTGGGCTCATGTGGTTGTTTCTAATTAATGGCCAATCACAGCCCAGCTGGCTCGGGCTCTCTGTCTGAGCCGCAAACCTTTGTTATCATTCTTTCTTTTTCTATTCTTAGCCAGCCTTCTGATTAAATCCTTTCTTCTATTCTTTTAGTATAGTTTTAATATAATATATATCATAAAATAATAAATCAGCCTTCTGAAACATGGAGTCAGATCCTCGTCTCTTCCCTCATCCTCAGACCCTGTGAACACGGTCACAAGCGTGTCCAGCCTTTCTCCTTCTTCTTAGCCTCCATCTTCTGCTGTGATGCTGGCACTTTTAGATTAGTTTAAGGTAGAAGCTCACTGTCTAACATAGATAATGACTATTAAGGAGTTATGGTAAATAATGCACACGTTGTTTTCAGCATAAAAGACAACAGCGCCTCCAAGGGCGGTCAGTGTTCCTCTGTCTGACCTGCCAGCCAGACCTCAGCGGGCCAGAGAAAGAATTTATAGATAAGAAACAATGAACAACTTTGAAAACGAGAACAGAACAATCCTGACTCCTTCTTCAACTGCCAGGCTGAGAAAAGGGACGTGTGTGTATCTCAGAGCCACTGTGACCAGCTGAAATCCTGAGGGGGAGCCTCACCCTGGAGTCATCAGAGCTCCTGCATCTCCTTGGCAAGCCATGATTCCTGTGGTGACTTTGCAAAACAAGCAGGCCAGACATAAAAGAGAAGTGCTGGAGAATTGGAAGTGAGAGGGAGGAGGAGAAAGGGTAGCCTGGATTTTTCCTGCAAGGAAATGCAGCCAAGATGTTGAGCACCTGTAGCGCTTTTCATCCTTCAGACAAATTCTCAAGGTAAATATTGATGCCCTAATGGAGTGTAATCAGACTGCAGCTCTCTGCTTAGAGTTCTTGGACTGGGGGTTTAAGAGAGCTTAAATTGTTGGCAAGGCTTAGGCAATGTATGGAAACCCCACCCAGGCTCCCCACTCCTTTTCCTACTGTGCCCAGAGCAGCTGTGGCTGCCCCTGGATCCCTGGCAGTGCCCAAGGCCAGGCTGGACAGGGCTGGGAGCACCTGGGACAGTGGGAGGTGTCCTTGTCATGGCTGGGGTGGGATGGGATGAGCTTTAAGGTTCTTCCAACCCAAACCATTGTAGGATTCTAGGATTCTGTGTTCCATGCCTGCCTTGATGCACATGGCTGCTGCCTTCACTTGGTGGTCCAATCTCAGCCCTAAGGAGACAGAAATATGCAGTTCTTCCAGAAGATCTGGATGCAGTCCTGCCACTGAACTCCCCTCTCTCCTAGCACATTCCAACAGTTGTGGACATTTCCTTTTTCCTCATAACCTGTGTGCCTCTAAAGCAGCAGGAAAGTTTCCTTGCCTTCCATGCTGTCACCTCTCCAAAGCACAGGTCTTTCTTCAGACACATTCCCAGGACTCCTCTGTGCAGTGAAGCCACCCATCCTGCTGCTCTAACTTAAATCCTTTTTATGTAAAGCTCTGGATGAAGGTCATATCTCAACAGCTTCCCTTCTTTAGCCCTTTGCTTCCCCTCCAGGAGTGTGGGGTGAGTGACACCTCCCACTGTCCCAGGTGCTCCCAGCCCTGTCCAGCCTGGCCTTGGGCACTGCCAGGGATCCAGGGGCAGCCCCAGCTGCTCTGGGCACAGTAGGAAAAGGTGTGGGGAGCCTGGGTGGGGTTTCCATACATTGCCTGCTCTAAGCAGAGCCAGGTGAAGAGGAAAAGGTGAATAATCCATTTGTACAGGCAGCTCCTGGAGCAGAGCAGAGGAAGGGTCCCCTCAAGAGAGGGTCAGGCCCACAGGTGCCATCCACACCTGGAGCCACCCCAATCCAGAGCAGTGCAAGCTGGAGATGGACAGAAATCCAGGGCTCTGCAGTGAGAAACACAACTCCTCCCCACCACCATGGGCTGAGTGACTCACTGAAGGGGGAAAAGAGAGAGCTGCAAATGGAAAATGGCATTTTCAATATGCTGGAGTGTCTGGGGAGGGGAGCGAAGGTAGACTCAGGGAAAGGCAGTGAGAAGAATGGCAGGGAGCTGGGAATGGCTCCTTGCCTTATTCCTATGCTGCTCCACTCCACACTCAGATAAAGTGGTCCCTTCTCTCCAGCCTTCTCCTTTCTAGTCACACACTCCCTTGGTTAATTCTCTCCTCGTCGAGATCAGAGATTAGATAGAGCCTGGATTTATAGCTAGTGAAAATAAAAAGAGCTGCTCCTATCAAGGATTCAAATGATTAAATATCCCACCATAGAAATACTTTTAACTTCACTTACAGTACAATTTCACTTACAGGCTGATGCAGTTGACAGCACGAACAAAAGCTGCTTGAGTAATATGGGGCCTGAAGAGAGAGAGAAAGAAGCTGGAGGAATGAGAACAAGGGATAGAGACAGAAATGGAGGAGAAAGACAGAAATGGGATTAGATAGTGAGATGTAAAGAGAGGAAAGGAAAGGCAGGAAAAGAGAAGGAAAGAAGAGGTTGGCTCTCTCTGCCTGCAGCATTTAAAGTACAAGAGCTAAACCAATTAAACAATGAAAGGAAAGCAAAGGATTAAATGAAGGGCTATGTAAAACAGCTCCTCTAATCCAGCTCATTTACTGCTCTTTATTCTCCATTTCCTTCTCATGTTGATCCCCAGATTCAACAGCACCAGGCTTGCTGTGCCTCACCCACGCAGGTCCTGCTGGCACTGTGGTGTGCCTGCCTCCTCCTCCTCCTCCTCCCCTGCCCTCCCAGCCCACCCAGGCTGGGGACAGCAGAGCTGGCTGGTGACAGCCCTGGCCTGGGGATGCTCCGTGGCAGAAGGAGCCTGTCCTGAGCTGTGGCCTCACCCAAGGCTGGGCTTTACTCCCTGGCCAGGGACAAGCCCAGCAGAGCCTTTCTGTGCATCCCTGCCAGCAGCTCGGTGGGCCAAGGCTCTGAGATGCTGTGCTGATCCAGAGGACAAGGAGGAATTTTCAGGGCCGTTTCAGCTCCTGCCTCCTCTGTGTCTGCTCTTTCCCCTTCCTTGTCACAGCTGCACGGACACAGGAGCTGTGAGACAGGAGTGCCCTCAGCATCCCTGCCAGCAGCTCAGGGCAGGCACTGCTCCACTCCAGCTGCTGCTGGACATGGTGGGCCAAGGCTCTGAGATGCTGTGCTGATCCAGAGGACAAGGAGGAATTTTCAGGGCCATTTCTGCTCCTGCCTCCTCTGTGTCTGCTCTTTCCCCTTCCTTGTCACAGCTGCACGGACACAGGAGCTGTGGGATGGGGGCAGCACAGCCCCAGCCACACAGGATTTCTGCACCCCTGCCCCAGAAGGGCCTTGCACAGGTCCCAGCATGGCAAAAACATTTCCACTGCCTGTGCCAGGCTCCTGCATGCCCTGCTGGTGCTGGGCTCCACCACAGCTCCCCTCACGTGCTCTGTGGGTCCTGCAGAAGCCTCGGCTCTCATGGGGAAGGTGACTGTGGCTAAAATGCAGCAAACAGGACATGGATGGGGACAAAGAGCAGTCACCCACCTTCTCCTTTCCCCCCCTCTTTCTCCACTTGTCTGATGGCCAAGAATTGTTGTTTCTTTCCTGGTCAGTTCCTACAGTTCTGATCTCAGCCTCAGGGAGAGCAAAGGGAGCCCAGAGTGAATCATTTGGGGAGGGGCTCTGGGGGAAGCGTGGCTCCCTGGAGGAGGTTACCTGTGCCTGGTCACTGTCTGCAGGGATGCACTTCTATTTGGAAATTTCCTTTTTTCCCCTTCAGCACTCCAGAGCTACAGATCATTTGAATTTACCCTCTCCTTTCCTTCCAGGAGACAGAGAGGCCCCAGCCGTACTTGAAATGAGACAGATGCTTATGGAATTGTGGTTTTAAAAGCATTTTTCAGTTCAGTTCTCTCCTTTTCTACACACAGCAGTCCAATGTGAGCTGACTAATAAATGCATTATCTTTTTTTTTTTTTTCCCCTTTCCTAGGAGGGTTTGATATGGCAGCTCCATAGATCAGCTTGGTCTCCAGGGATATTTCTGCCCTAAACAAAATGGAAATTGTCTGCCCCCTCACAAGCCCTCAGTGACTCATACAATAAAGAGAACCCATAAATATTTGGGTAATTACAGTCCATTCACCTAAATTCCATAAGAGGCAGAGCACTTTCTTACTGGGCCCTTGACTGGCTGCTGTGTGCTGCTGTTCCCAGCCCTGGCTGCCAGGAGCACCCAAATGGTCAGGCTCCAAAGGTCTCTTCCCAAGTTGCCAGCAAGGGTTGGGAATGTTGCATGGCAAAGGGGTGAAAATTGGGTAATGAATAATAAGTTAGGTCATGGAATCACAGTTTGGGTTGGAAGGGATCTCAAAGCCCATCTTATTATTAAATTACGCAATAAGAAATGGGTAATTGAATAATAAGTCAGACCATGGAATCACAGTTTGGGTTGGAAGGGTCCTCAAAGCAGATCCTACCCCACCCCTGCCATGGCAGGGACACCTCCCACTGTCCCAGGTGCTCCCAGCCCTGTCCAGCCTGGCCTTGGGCACTGCCAGGGATCCAGGGGCAGCCCCAGCTGCTCTGGGCACCCTGTGCCAGGGCCTGCCCACCCTCCCAGGGAAGGATTTCATCCCAATATCCCATCCAAACCCATCCTCTGTCCGTTTGAAGCCGTTCCCCCCTGTCCTGTCACTGCATCCCTTGTAAATAATCCCTCTCCACGTTACTTTAGAGCTCCCTTAGGTCCTGGAAGATGCAATATTGCTTCATTTCTTTTACATACGGTTCACACAGAGCAGGTGCCTTTTGTGTCATGGCCCATCCCGAGTCACCAAGACCCCAGTGCAGGCAGCTCCTGGAGCTGGAGATCAGAGGATCCCTGTCCCTGGAGCAAGGCTGGGCTGGAATGTGCTGGAGCCAGGCCCTCCAGTGCAGTGACAGCCCTGGAGATTAATGCCTTTTATAATGATATTATTACTGCCATGCTGTTCATATTTTACTGCTCGTTGTCACCACTCTAGGAGGCAGATCCAGCTGCACATATATCTGATCTGGATGCTCTGCAGCCTGCTCTGCCTTCCCTAGGACGGTCACACCAGGCTCCTGCTACAGCTGTTTGCTAAAAATCACCAGAGAGACCAAAATGGGGAATACCTGCTTCCAAAAGAAGGGTTCAGTGAAGGCCTGGGCTGTTTTATTTCCTCCCTTCCCTCCCTGACTCCTCAGGGAGGATTGCAGGATGTCCAAGAACCCTTTTAAAAGATCCTCCTTGAAGTCAGGATGTCTGGAGCCACCCTGGCTGCACTCCCCAGCCCTCTGCCCCTTCCCAGGGCTCATCTCTTCCCTTTGGTGGTTTCTTGCAGCACAGCCACGGTGACAGGACAGTCACAGTTCCCTTTGCCCAGCCCATGGCAGTCAGAGAGACACAGGGTGGCTTTGCATGATGCGTTTTACCTCCTTGACTTCCCCTGCTGCTCCAAAGAGCAGCTCCTGTGTGACTCCAGCAGGACCCTGGGGGCCTGGCTGGGACCATCTGGAGAGCAGCAGAGTCCCAGCTGCTGCCAGGGGAGGCATGGGAGGGCTGCAGGAGCAGCTTTGGGCTGGCCTAGAGGGGAGCTCTCACAGGAGCTGAGACTGGCACGCCCAGCCTGGCAATGAAAAGCTGTTAAACCTTTTTCCCATCAAGGGCAGCCTCCTGTCTCCAGGGGTAACCAAGCCCAGCTCCCTCCAGAAAAGTTTGAGCAATCCTAGACCTCATCAGTCACAAACTTTTTATACCAACCTGTTTTATCAAATGCTTCATTTTCTCTTTTTTTATATTTTTTTTCTTCCCCTCTTCACTTTTCCTCCTGCTACTTGGGATTTTTTTCTCTCCTCGCTATGGGTGATGGTGCTTCTAATCAGCACTTTCCATGTCTAATTGCCTCATTGTGAGCTTCTCCCTGAACCTGTCAGACACCAGCTCACACTTCTTGCTTTACTTGTCACAAGAAAAATTGTTCTTTTAAATGTGTCTGGGAGAGACACAAGGACATGGAATGCTCCAGGGAGAGAGGAGGATGGAGCAGTGACTGACTGCACTTACTCAGTGCATGGGATTTCTAAAAGCTGCCCCTCCCCAGCTTACCTGGAGATACACAAACACAGCAAAAAGACAATTCTCTGTCTCAGAGATATCACAGTCCAAAGTGTTGACACTGAAAAGTCCCAGTGGAAGCTGTGCCTGTTGTGATTATAGCACAGGATGAGTGGATTACTCAGTGAAACAAACCATCCATGGCAGGAGGGATTATTTTGCATGTTAGAGGGAGATCTGGGGACTTTAAATACTAATACTCCATTAATGATTAATGTACCTCTTGCATATGAACCAGCTTGATGACCTATTCCCTCCCTGCCTCAATCACAAGCAGAGAAAAAAGTTTGTGTGTTTTCCCTGCACCAGGTTTGCATTCATGTGAGAAATTCCTGTCCTGCTCACAGGGCTCTGAATTTCACCTCCCACATCCAAGTCCCCTGTTTTCCACCTAAATTAGATTATTTGTGGAGCAGGTTGATGCTCACCCCTGGTGATAGCAGAGCAGTCTTTCAGGCCGAGGTATTTGTGGTTGTCATCTGCTGATAAGAAGATAACAGTGTTCCTCCACTGACACATGAGCTCCAGTGCTGGCAGAGCTGCCTCTCAAGAGCTGCCAGAGACACAGAGAGGGGGTTCTGTGTTTGTGCAGCTCAGCCCAGAGCTCCCTTGTTAAGATAAATGATGACCTTGGTCTCAACTCCACCTGCTCTGCCTCGGATTAGGCAGGTGACAAAGCTGATGTCACATCTCCAGGTTGTGCCTGGAGGAATTTGGATGGCTCCATTTCATGGCAGTTATATGATAATGGTGACACATTGGTCTTGTCCTTCACATTTACTCCCACGAGATTTTCCCTGTGAGCAGCTCCTGCCCATGGTCCCTCTCACCTCCTCAAGAATGAGTCAGAGGGTGAACTTTTATTCCCAGTAAATAACATCTTTATGCATCTGTGCATTGCTTACAGGTGAAGAAATCACAGCAGTTTCCTTTTTCAGCTTTCTCTTTGTGTGTAGAGGATATTTTGGGGCGAGGCTCAGAGAAACCCCCATGACAGTGGCATTTTCAGAGCCTGCAACATTGGCAGGAGAAAGTGTCCAGGAGCTCTCAGTGGCCGCTGCTCTGTTCTTGCTGTCTCTCTCCTGGGACAGATTTTAAGTTTTGCCAAGTTCTCCTCTACCTGCTCAGGATTTTGTGACTTTCTGACCCACTGCAGAGGTGGGGGAGCTGGCTGCTGACAGGTGAGGTGGTTACAGAGCAGCCTTGACCTCCTGGGGAGGCCCAAGCACAGAGATATTTAGCAGGGCACAATCAGAGGGCAAAGCAGAGAGGGGGAGAGATTGACTGGGGGCCATGGGAAGTGACACACCTGTCAAAAACTGGCCAGAACTTGCACATTTAGGTGTAAAATTATTCCTTCAATCAAGATCTGCGACTCCCAAGGACAAAGCTAAAGCAGCGTCTTCTCCTTGTGTCAGAAAATTAATTTAGAATAAAAAGTGTGGAGAGTTTCAGGGAGGGAGGGAGGGAGGGAGGGAGGGAGGGAGGAAGGAAGGAAGGAAGGAAGGAAGGAAGGAAGGAAGGAAGGAAGGAAGGAAGGAAGGAAGGAAGGAAGGAAGGAAGGAAGGAAGGAAGGAAGGGAGTTCCTGTGCCTTGTCCCAGGTTCCTGCCCCTCTCATCTCTGCATCCCATTGGGATCATGGCACAGAAGTTTTTCCCTGGAGCAGAACTTCTCCTTCATGCCCTAAGGCACAGTTAAGCCCCTAAAGCTGATGAGAGCCTCCAAAGGGGTTTTACCTTAAATCCCCTCCTGCCCAGGAGACACCCAGCAGCCTCCAGTCCCACCCTCAGCTGCTGGGAGCAGTCAGGGTCACCCCAGGGTGACACCCAGCTCCTGCCATGTTCCACCAGAGTCCTGAGAAATAAAACTGAGTTTGGCTTGTTTTCTGATTAGGCCAATAATTCTTCTACTGCACTTTTCAAATCCCTCGCTGCCTGCACGTGGGATACAAATGACTCCACCTCTGCATTTCATGGCATTTGTGAATCATTAGGCCTCACTTAAGGGGGTTTACATCACTCCACGCTCATCTTTCTCCTCCTAGCCTAATTCTGGGCTTTGGCCAAATAGCATTCAGCCTTCACTTCCATCTCTTTACCTTCTTTATGTATTATTGAATTATTCAGGCACTTTCCATTGGGATGAATTGGAAATACACAACGGAAAATGCAGTTCCTCAAAGGAAAAATTTACATTTGCTGGAGTTGGTTTGTTTATTTGGAAAAATCAACATGCAGAATAAACTTTCAGCCAGAAAAAAAAAAGACTGATTAAAAATAGAACCATGGCTTGAATGTTTCAGTCTTCTAAATGCTTTGCTTGAAAGCAGTCAAACAAAATAATGAATGCATTTTAGTTATGACACATAAACACTGCCTCATAAAAAACTGGGAGCTGGACACTTCTCCAGCCAAGATCTCTGGAGAGGAATTCCTCTTGTATTGTGATTTACAGTGTATCAGGCTCATTGCAGCACTCCAGGATATTTTTGGGATATTCTTTGGAATTCTATTTTTGCAGCAAGCTGGGATTCTACAACTCCAGCAAGGAGTGCATCAGTAAGGACAAAGAGATGTTTAATGCTGAACTGTACTGAAACATTTCAGGGACATTCAGGCAATCAAACCAAAATATATAATTTCTTTTGGGGCTGGTTTGTTGGTTTTTGGTTTTTTTCCTTTAATTTTTCAAAAGTGGAAGTAGTTGCAATGGAAATATTAACATTTCAGTGTTTTTTCACTTTGCATTTTTTTTTAAGATTTCCTCATCTATAATAAATGTCTAATTAAAATTTTTATTGCAAGCTAGGAAAAAAATCTAGGCTAGAAATTCCAAATGGAGCTCTGTGCTGCTTTTTGTGATGGCAGAAAATGAAGACCCAGCAAAAGGAAGAACTGCAGTGAGACTCTTTTCCCACATGTTGATCACAGTGGGCTCCCAATAATGAGTTTAGGGGGAATTTTGGGCAGATACAAAGCAGGGATCATCACTGCTTAGTCTGAGAGCAGAAGCATCACAAGGACAGTCCTGCCTAGAGAAGAACAGCGTGAAACTTTAGCTGTGCCCCGGTTCCAGCTCCATCTTCACTGAGGTTTTGGCATTTCCATCACAAATCTGTGGTGCTGGGATAAAACCCTGGCCCACTGCAGTGTCTCCTGGGGGACAGAAGCATTTTTAAGATGTGTCTGGCAAAATGCACCTGATGACCCCAGGGAAACCCTGAATCATCCTCACCTGGTCCCTTGTGCATCCACACATCCCCTCTTCCCACCCTGGCAACTGATAAATGCAGAAGGATTCTGTGCCCTCTGTGCTTTTGGGGGATTTTTATCACCAGTAGGACTCATATTGATTTTGAACCAGTTTTGTTTGCCTGAACTCTGGAGCTGGCAGGCTCTGGACATCATTTCAATCTGTTCAGCACTCCCAGGGGTTGGGTGCCCTCTTTTTATTTTTAAGGCATGTAATAAAGAACAAAATTAATTCCATGTCTGATTTATGCCCAAAGCCACCATTCTTTGTTCTTCCAGCTGAGATTTGATTGGATTTCATTAGTTTCTTTCCCATAGAGGCAGATAATTTTCTTCAGGTTTAAGTTGGAGTGTTTCTGGGTTTGTCTAGGGTTTGGGGTTGTTTTGTTATTATTGTTAAATAGCTGAGAAACAAATTCTGTTCTAATATTTGTCTGTATGAAGCCATTCAAACAAAAATAAAGAACATACCTTTTTAAAGTCAAAAGCACAAAAGTTTTGCATAGATTAATCTGTCCCATAAGTCTTTTCTTTTGCTATTTATTGACTCTCCTGTGCCATTAAAAAGTATTGTCATGAAAAGCTTTTGGCACATTTATAACAGACCCAGCAAATGATTTACTCACCCACTGCCTTGCAGACCTGCATTTTCTAACAATTCCAGCTTAGCAGCTTTCATCTAAAAAAAAATAAATAAATAAAAACAGAGTAGCCATGCCTAGATGAGCTGGCAAATGCCTTTCCTACCTGATGCCTCCAGAAGGAAATAAAATATTCCTCCCTGATCTGTTGATCCCACCTTTGAGAACAGATTGGCTTAGGGATGTGGGCTGGGGTTGGCAAGGCCAGGCTCTGGGAGGAGAGATAAGAGGGACTGTAAAAACACACACCAGGTTATCAGAGCTGAGCCTGAGCACAGCCTGCACCAAAATCTGACTCCAGGGTGACTCCTCACTGCTCCTGACTGCTTAAAAGGAGTCTGAGTGTCAGCCTGGTGAGAGGGAAGGGGAAGGGGAAGGGGAAGGGGAAGGGGAAGAGGAAGAGAAGAGAAGAGAAGAGAAGAGAAGAGAAGAGAAGAGAAGAGAAGAGAAGAGAAGAGAAGAGAAGAGAAGAGAAGAGAAGAGAAAGAGGAGTCCGGGGTGTCACCCTGATTTTTTAGGAGTCTGGGGTGTCACCCTGATTTTTTAAGATTTTCTAAGCCTTCTGATGTTTACATTCTTGTAACAAACTTTCTCATGCCCTTTCTGTAAATAACTTCTTGTTTTGCATTCTTTTATGGAGGAGGAGAAATTTGATGGACTGTGGGTTTGTCCAGTGTCATTGGAGAGGTGGCACTGTCACCCTCCAATCCACTGTCATTGTGGAAATCTATAAATGTTGGAATCAGAAAATAAAAAGCCTTTTTTTACCTTGGAAAGAGCAGCAGGTCTGTGTCGTGTTGTTTCATGTCCCATAGTGACACTGGGGTAATAACTGAGGACAATTAAGTTGATGAGGGAGAAGTATTATGAGGTGAAAGCAGAACTCAGACTTAAATGCTCCTCTACATTACAAGACCAGCCTGTCCTTGATGTTCTTATGGGCTCCACCAGCCAGAGAAAAGACTTTGATATTGCCAGAGCCCAGCCCAGCTTCCACCCTGCCATGTAGGAAGGAATTTCATAGAAATCCACAGTCTCTTGAAGTTCTGAGACCACAGCTTGCAACTAATTATAGAAATAAATAACTAGTGACTGGATCCATCTGTTTTTCTTTGGCAGTGCCTTTCTTCTTCAGGAAATTAGCACACCTGCAACCTCTGTGTCTTCCTGAGGATGGGTCACTCTGCCCTCCAAAGCACAGATGAATTGCTGGAGCACAGGCAGCCCTCTGGAGATGGTGCTGCTCATCCTTCCTTCTCCTCACCCCCAGGGGAAAATAATTAATATGCTCAATTGAGTTTCATTAGTTGCTTGGGTTGAGGGGAAGCAGGGATGAGGAGGTACAGCAAATATCTTCTGACTGTATTTACTGAAGAGATATTTCTCACCACAGTTTGAGCCCCATTAGCAGTGCAGAGCTCAGGGGGTTTGGCTCCCCAGGCAGGTGCAGACTCCCTGGCAGAGCAGGAGTCAGAAGGTGTGGGATAGACATCACCCAAAAACATCACCCAAAACCAGACAATTTAACACAAGGTTTCCAAAGTCTCCAGAGGAGGTTAAATCAGGGCATAATGTGGGAAATTCTATTTTCTCTCTCTTTTTTCTCCCTGCTCTCATATTTCCCTTGGTTTAATCTTTGGCATTGAGGTGTTCTGTACAGCTACGATCGTGGGAATGAATTTTAAAAAGATTATTAATTTTACTCTTTTTTTTTTTTTTTGGTTTGACTTTTAGCTTAAGTTAAAAATATTTCAGGTCTTTAGGGACATAATTAGACATATTGTCCTTAACCAAATGCCAGATAATTTGTACGCACTTGAGGTAAATCTTTTGCTGGAAAAGTAGGCAAATATTGAAGCATGTAATGAAAATGAAAGGAAGCATGAATAAAAAAAAAAACCACACAAAACTATTTTAAATCTTTTAAATTACTTTCTCTTCTCCCTCTCATTAGTAAATATTTTAGTTATTCTTACCCTGAACAAATCCTCCTTTCAGGGTTTCTGTGTGTCTTTCTCCCTCATTAGCATTCTTTTTTTATTATTATTTTTAAATAAGTCATAAAGACCTGGTTATTTTTAAAGTTCACATCTTATACAC
Source organism: Molothrus aeneus (assembly GCF_037042795.1). Classification (NCBI taxonomy): domain Eukaryota; kingdom Metazoa; phylum Chordata; class Aves; order Passeriformes; family Icteridae; genus Molothrus; species Molothrus aeneus. Next base: position 4,214,460 of record NC_089664.1, on the reverse strand, counting down.
GATGCAGATGCAGGGACCACAGAGAGAGGCAGAAGTGTTGTTAATTCATTTCAGGAAGGGTTTTTTATTCTTCCTACCTTTAGATGAGAAGGAGTTTGCTTTTGGCTGAAAACATTCAAAGTAAGTGCAGCACTTTGGGAAATAGCACATAAAGGGACCTTGGAGGGAGGGAGAAATGAAAAGCGTGGAAAAGTCGAACAGTGACAGAGGTAGTCAGAGAATTTACAAATTATTTTCTCTGACAGTGTAGACAGCTCCAGGAGGCTGCCTTCTCTTTCAGGATGAAGTCACTTGTCATTCCGTTAGGGAAAGACAAGGGATGTGTCAGGAGTTATTTGAAATGTAAAGTATTGTTTTTAGCTTCTTTCTTGCTCATTATTGTAGTAGCAAAGTGTTCTCTCTGTGCTGATGGAGAGGCTGAGATTGCAGCAGGGGCCGAGGGCTGCAGGACCAAGGGGGCTCAGAAATTCCCAGGGTTGGGATAGACCACGGAGAAAAAAGGATTTGGGGACCCACAGGATATAAGGTATGGGGCAAAGGAATAGGTTTGTGGCAGGAATGAGGGGAAATGGGGATTATGGATAGCTCTGTAATGCTGATCAGCTCAAGAAGGACTGTGGGGAAGGGGAGAGCCCAGCATCAGGGACCCCCTGAGGGACGGGGCTGCACAGATGAGGACACCAGGAGATGCTCAAATGAAGGGGAGCACTGACTGTTTGTCTGTTTGTTTATCACAGGGCCCTTTCTGTCCAAGTCCTCTCTGCCTCCTCCCCCAGACTGGGTTCCTTTAGCGCTCTGCTTGTGCTAAACAGGAATATTCTCCCCAGAAAAATCCTCAGTGAACTTTCTCCTCTCTGCACCAGTCCTGCTGGGGAGCATCACATGAGTGCAAAGCGCAGCACAGACACAGAGCAGCATTGCTCTGTACAGCGGGATCTTTCTTCCCACATTCCCTGACCAGTTCAGACTAATCCAACTATTCAAATGAAAAATCCCCCCATTATTTCTCTGAGCACTTCACATCTTCCACCTTCTCCTCTCCAACCTACCCTCCCCTGCTCCCACTGCAAAGGAAGTTCCAAGCCAACTTTCTATTCACTGCTGCAAACCCTGGCTGCTGAGGGACCCTGGAGCCAATGGCACAAGAAACTCAAGGCCCTGGAAAAGCTGGTTTGTGGAGAACACACTCCCTGCAAGTCCCTGGAGTGCTCTGATGTTCCCAGCTACCCTGGCGTTCCCTCTTTAGCCTCTCCCAGCAAGGGCTGCAGTTAGCAAGAGCACACCGGTGGCAGATAAGCATCTGGTAACCCGTGGCAACCAAGTTCCTTTAGAAAATGGTCTTCCAGAATTCCCTAGATGAACAGGCCTTTTTTGTCTTGTTGGAAATGGGGGAGAAAAGAGGATAAGAGGATGGAGAAAGGCACCAGATGTGTTTGTGTGGGCAGGTGCCACAGGCATCCCTGGGTGCTGCAGGATCTATTTGCTCACCTGTGGGCACCTTTCTCTTTCCAGCCCTCACAGGACCTGGGGTTTGGATATCCCACCAGCAATTTCTTCCAAATCTCTCCAGAACAGGCCAAACCTGCAGTGAAAGGCTGAGAGGGACAGATGAGCTCAGGCAGAGACACAGCCAGGGCAGCAGACGGAGCCGGGTGTTTGTGCAAGTGGCTGTTACAGGATAAGGCTGATTGTATTCCATTCTGGATTTGATTAGATTGCGTAAGTAGACAGACCAGCAGAAATGAGCTGCCTGGGAGAGCAGGACATTTAACTAAAGGTCAGACAAAATTGCCCTGGAAACTGGTAGGTAGAGAGAAGTGTGGAGATGGAGGTGGAGCTGTGAGGGCTGGCTCCTGGCAGAGACAGGGGAGCAGAACTTAATTGCTGGAATTTCTGAGAGCTTTGTACAGGCCTCACCTCAGGGGTGCCCTACATTAACTCATCTGCACTGCAGCCCTCACTCTGCACTGCTCCCTTCCCCGTGGGAGCATCCCCACAGCCCCAGGGCACAGCCCCAACACTGCCCACCCTCCCTGCATGGCCACAAGCAGCCCCTGATGACCATCCCTTCTTACAGCCAGCTGATCTCACCACAGAAGAAGGGAAACACAATATTCCACTCCTGCCTTCCACTGCTGGGATGGCAAAACCAGTTAACAGCCTCACCAAAGGGAAATATTTTTCCTGTTAACAAGACAAAAACTGCAGGGGAAGTGACACTCACAGACTGTGTTGACAGCACCTGTATTATTTTTAATATATATTTTTCCCCATTCCAAATTAACTTTTCCTTTAAATATATTTTTCCAGCAGGCCAAATAATTGGATTTTTCTTTGCTAAAAGAAGAGAACATAAATTACTCCTGTTGGGTGCAGATTAGGTTATGGGATTTCTTTTCTTCTGTCACCATCAATGCCCCAATGTCAGAGAGCTTTAATATTTAATGCATTCCTAATTAGTCTCCATTGGCCCAGGGCACTTAACAAAACCTGACACCAACCATCGAGTCAAGTTCATTTAGAGAGCACAATTACCCAACCATCATTTCCATAGTGCAGCTGGATTAGCCACGAAATTCCCTTCCCCACCCCCAGCCTCGCCCCCACTTTCCCACAGTTGCAAGTTAATTATGGAAAAAAAAAAAAAAGAAGAAGAAAAAAAAGAGGATTTGATCCCAGTGACAGAAGATACAAATTATCTCATTTGGTCAGGGCAATGACATTTCCAAGATTCCTTTAATCTCCAGGGAGCTCTGCTGCGTTGAGCGGCATTTACCGACGGGTGTTGCTGCTTGTGGCGCTCCTGTTGCTCTGCATGCTCCAAAGATCTGGATTTCATATTTTCTCAACACCCAGGCTGATCACCTGGGAAAGGAGGGGAAAAAAAACCCAATCTGGAAGTCTATATAACTTTAAATAATTCTTATTTGGCTAGAGAGACTTGGCTTGGCTCTTGAGAGACTTGACGGGCAGGAAGGGGCACAGGCTGGGAGAGATGGTGATGGCAGAGGCAGCAAAAATGACCTGGGGATGAAGGGAGAGCTCAGTTTCACTGCACTCAGCAAAATATCCAGGCTGGTCAGCTTTTGGGACCTACCCCTGGTGTCACCCAGGTGCAGCTCCTGATAAATCAGAGTGAAACAAGCTCTGAGGCGCTGTCTGGAATTTCCGACCTTTCGCTGCTGGCTCAGGGGACACAGCAATGCAAAGTTCAGCTGCATGAGTTCCCATCTCCAGGAAGACCTTGGCACAAAATTCCCTGAGTATAACTGAGCTTGGTAAAATAAATAAATTAAATAAATAAATAAATAAATAAATAAAGAAGGAAAGAAATGTCCCGGGACTTCACCACTCTTGAGCACAATAATAACCCAAATTCCTCTGGTGCCAGCTCTTGTTGTCACCAGAAATGACTCTGTGTGGCAGACTTGGGCTAATAATTATCATTTAAGTGGCAAAATGTTATGAACTGACCCTTTTTAAGATGTCAGAACACTGAAACCAAACTGCTTTGTGGCATGTTTTGGCTTGACCTTCATTTTCAAAGGATAACCGCAGGGGCTTCTCATGGACGATAGCAACAATTACAGAAAAAGATAATATCTATAAAATCTGTCACCCCATGACTAATTTCAATTACAATGACAAATGAAAAATGCATGTTGCATGCTGGAGAATAATTAAATTTGACGCGTTAAAATGGTCATTTAAAAAATATATGTTATAGGAAATAATTAATAGTCAATACCAGCTTCCTCCTCATACTTTCCACACTGGTCATTGACAATAAAATTTACCAAAAATACTTTGCTAAATAAACAGGCACAGGTTTCATGCTGACAAACTTTAAATTTCTCAGTCAATTGCAACTAAGCCTAAATTCACAAATCTCACAGTGCTGCTGCTCTTTGTATGTTGGGGGCCTGAAATTGCAACTGATGCAATTGGAAATGTTTGATCCAAATTCATTGATTTCAATGGAAATTTCTTCTAACCAGTACAATGTAAATACTCTCTTTTTTTTTCCCCAAGAAGAATCACCTAGCTCTGCTATCTGTCTGTATCTGTTCAATATTCAGGAAATAAATCCTTCCACAGCTTCTAAAATTTCTTAAACTGAGCACCAAGGAAGTCTGTACCAGGAAATGATGATATTTCTCTTCAGTGAGTGAGAAATAACCACTTGTTGTTGATGCTGTGAACTCATCTTCATCCTCCTCACACAAAGAGGCAGCAACTGCAGGGTTAATCTGGAATATTAACTTGTTAGATTGTTGATCTGCCCTGGGGCCATCAGGAGCTTAAATAGCCAACAGTTAATTAAAAATAAACTGACACTTTACTTTAAGGATAGTTTTAATACCCATTTATAAATGTTACATTAAAAATTCATGCACTGTTATCAACTCCTGCTAAGGATTTACAGCACAATGGAGGTGTCATGAATGTTTTATAGCTTCTGTGGAAAACCTCTTCCTCAACAGACATTTTCAGAGGTCTGTGTGTCTTTCCAGGGCTGCAGCACACACCCAACACAACAGCAGCATGGAAAATGCAAGGAGATTCCCAAAATGCCAGGGCTGGTGTTTAGACTTTGCTCTTCGGGCCACATGGTCAACACATCAGAGGCATCAAATACCTCAAGGAAGTGTTCAAAGCTCCTGATTTCTGCTCTGAAACAGCCCATCCATCCATGGGCTCTAGGAACAGGCACACAGAGCTTCCCAGCATGGCCCACCTTGGTTTGCCCAGTCAGAACCCCCAGGAGGGTCACCATGAACAGTCAGGGGCCTCCAAAAGTGTGGAAAATCTGATTACAGCCTAGAGCAGGGAACATAAGCTAATACTGCAAGGTAATCTCCTTCATCATCCTCTCCAAACTCTCACACACACATGCACAACCAAACACCCTCCCAAACACAAACACCTCCTCCCTGTGCATGGGCACAAGCTGATCTCAGGTACATTTTTACTGCTGTTTGCAGCTGAGCAGAGGCAGCACAACTGTTGTGCTTGGAACAAGTGATCCTTGACCTGCAGAGCCCTGAGGGATCTGTGCTGTGGAGTCAAGGCTCCTGGTGCTCCCTTCCTGCCTGGCTGTGGCTGCACTGTGGGGTGGCTCCTTCCCTCCCCATCTGCAGGAGAATGATAATCCCTGCCAGTCATGGTCTGTGGCATTCACATTTTCTAAAAATTCCCTTTGCCCAGGATTTTTCTCCTGGGAAGCTGAGAAGCCTCAGAGAAAAGGAAAACAATTCTGATCTCATTTGCTTCTCCTGTGCTGTGCTCATGTGGAATGTGTTTGGAGATTGTTCACCCACAGGTGATTGTTCCATTGCATTCTGCTGGGAGTTGTTTTCACTCTTTGGCCAATCAGGGCCAAGCCGTGTCAGGACTCTGGACAGAGTCAGGAGTTTTCATTATTATCTTCTTAGCATTCAGTAAGTATCCTTTCTGTATTCTTTAGTATAGTTTAGTTTAGCATTCTTTAATATAACATAATTTCATAAAATAATAAATTACCCTTCTAAGAACATGGAGTCAGACTCATCATTCCTTCCTGCCATGGGGCACCCCACAAATACAATAATGGTGGGCTTGGACAGATAAACCCATCAGTGAGGGGGAGGTAATAGCAAAATAGCACATCCTGAAATTATCATGGATAAATTGGGCTTGCTGTCATAATCAGATATCTGAAAATGAGCTTCTTTTGACAATGTTGCTGCCCCTTTTTGTTTTAAAACCACACAGGAACTTCCATGATTGAAGCTGGCTGTCTGCATGTGTTACTGTCATATTTTCTGGAAAAATCCCTTTGCCCAGGAGTTCTTCTCCTTGGAAGCTGAGAAACCTCAGAGAAAAATGAAAACAATAATTATCTGATTGCTCCTCCTGTGTTTTGCTGCTTTGGAATGTGGTTGAAGATTGTTTATCCAATATGTGAATTGTTTTTACTTAATGACCAATCACAGTCCAGCTGTGTCAGGATTCTGGAGAGTCACAGGTTTTCATTGATATCTTATTAAACCTTCTGTAAGGATCCTTTCTCTATCCTTTAGTACAGTTTTAGTATAACATTCTTTTATATAATATAATACCATGAAATAATAAATTAGCCTTCTAAGAACATGGAGTCAGATTCATCATTTCCTTCCTGCCACAGGGGACCCTAAAATTACCACATTCATGCTTCTGGAGAACAAATTCAAGCTCATGGTTCCCTGCCTGTCTTCTCCCTCATTCTCACAGAGACATGAAGGCGGGGAGATGCCCAGAGAGGGGAGGAGGAGATGTGGCTGCCAAGGCCCCGTGTGTCACTGAGGCACAGGAGTGATTAAATCCACAAGGTGAGGCTGTGAGCACCTCCCTTGTACTTAACAGCAGCCATGCAAACACAGGTCCTTGCTGTGCAGGCACTGGTGGAGAACAACCTTCAGCCTCCTCAGCCAGCCACCAATCAAACTGCCATTAACCTTGCTTGTTTTTGCCTTGCTTTTTGATTTTTTTCCTCCTCTTTTGCTGTGCTTTAGGAGAAAGCTTCTCCGAGTATTGGCTTCTCTGGCATGAAAAAGGTTAAAAAATTAATGAAAATTACTTGGTGTCAGGCAGGTGCCAAGCTCTAATTAGGGTAATTGATAATACAATGTTCGAAGGTAGCAGAAGCCCTCGGGCTGCCATGCAAACACCCCTGAGGAGCAGATAAAGATGAAGCAGGCATTTGTCCAGGTTCATTTCAGCAAATTTGCACCCTCAAAGGCAGCCAAACCAAGGCTGGATTTTATCCTCCTGCCTACAGCTGAGGTAGGCTCCTGGCAGGATCTTCCAGGCTTCTCTTTCTCCAGAACTGGGAGGGAGAGGGCAGCGTGCTCAGAGACCAAAGGTACAAAATGGAAAATCTCTTGGGACTGCAGGAGCTTCTGGCCCTGCAGCCAGTCACCATTGAGTCAGAGATGACACAGAGTCATATCAGAAGTCAAAATAGTGAAAGCCCCATTTAGTTGAGCCTCTCTTCTTATATATACCTTAGTTTGCTATAGGAGGCCCTGGTTGGTCATTTAATCAATACATTTTACATGACTGGTTAATTAACAAGACACTCATTTATAAACAACCTTATGGGGAAAAAAAAAAACAAACCACCAGCAAACCAGGTTGATAAGAAACAAAGAACCACCTGCAGATTATTTTAATATTTGACTATCATTGTTTATCTCCAGTTCCCTAAAGCTTCCCAGGCTGATTAATGGCAAAACTTATTCAGCTTTTTCTCTCTCTCTGGCCAGGCTGTCACATCCACATCCCTGGCACTGCCAGCCCAGTGCTCCCCAGGCTCCATTGGCGGAGCCAAGGTGAGGAAATGGGCTGATTTTAGTGGGTGGCAGGCACAGAGATCATTTAAAATGCTGTCCTCTCCATCCAGCATTCCCAGTCGCTCTTGCTCTGTGCTGATCTCTGGATTATTTTCATTCAGGGCAACTTCTCCTCAGTGATGACAGTTTTGTTCTGGTGGAGTCGTGAGGTTCACTAAATATAGTGAGGGGCTGTTTCTGCAAGGACTTCAAAAAGCTTGTTTCCTTTGCTTGGTCCCTTTCATCCTTTGTTGTCCCTGGCTGTGTTGGGCTCCCAGCTGCTCCCCAGCCTTATCTGCTCAGATTTCTGCTCAGCACTCAGAGGCAGCGCAGTCACAATCCACATGAGGTGCCCAAGCTGAAAACTGCTGCTCCCCAGATCACAGGAATGAACAAAGGCTCAGAGGGGCTTCATGTGACACACAGGGACACAGGGACACAGAGAGGGACAGACAGAGACACCAGAGACACCAGGGACACAAACAGGGACACAGACACCAGAGAGACACATAGGGACACAGAGAGGGACAGACAGAGACACACAGAGGGACACAGAGACGCCAGAGACACAGAGTGACAGACAGAGACACCAGGGACACACACAGGGACACACAGAGATACAGAGAGACACAGAGGGACACAGAGACACACAGAAAGGGACAGACAGAGACACCAGGAACACACAAAGGGACATGGAGAGACACACAGGGGCACAGAGAAAAACACAGAAGGCCAGACAGACACCAGAGACACACAGAGGGACACACAGAGACACCAGAGACACACAAACACATGCAGGGGGACACAGATGCCACCAGCACCCCAAAGAGTTCCACCTGCTGATGCAGGAGGATGATGTATCTGTGGATATGCAGAGGATGCACATCCCACTTGCAGCTGCTTGTGGCCACACTGACTAACCCTCAGAGAGGGTTTCTGGGGGATCCTGAGCACTAAATACCTGTCTCTGCACCCCTGCACCATGCTGCAGGCACCTGCTCTCTGCAAGTGCCAATTCCAGCCTGCCTGCATGGCACCCGGGGCTTTTGGCACTGCCTGTCCTTGCAGAGGCCACATCACACCTGTGCAGCACTGCTGTGCACATCTCCCACACCCCACCCTCTGTTTCTTCAGGAGCACAGAAAACAGTTTGAAAACCACAAATATCTACACAGCTTTGGGCTGAGAGCAGGCCATGCCATCCCATCCCATGCCATCCATCCCATCCCATCCCATCCCATCCCATGCCATCCCATCCCATCCATCCCATCCATCCCATCCCATCCCATCCCATCCCATCCCATCCCATCCCATCCCATCCCATCCCACCCCATCCCATCCCATCCATCCCATCCCATCCCATCCCATCCCATCCCATCCCATCCCATCCCATCCCATCCATCCCATCCATCCCATCCCAGGGTTATTGTACACAGTGCCAGCAGCTCCTGGCAATTTCCCCAGCACCCCATCCTTGCTCTGACTGTGCCACAGCTGCTGTGGGCCAGGAAGAAGGGGGTGTTTTGTGGGTCCAATCTGTAATTTTACACCAGATCCTGAGAAATTGGATGCCTGCACTTCTGCCATCAAAGCAGCCTCTACCCAAGCTCGGATTCAAGGTTTTCCCACCCAAGGAAAACACAAACTCTGCAGCATTCCCAGCCCCTACCTGGCCAATCTGCTCCTTGTGTTGTTCCCACAGGACGATGTTGCCGTGTGTTCACTCACCCAAATCTCCCTGCAGCATTTTTAATCTAATCCTCTCTGTTACTGCAAGGTGAGGGTCATTTTGAGCTATTTTTCATGAAAGCAGTATCTCAGTCCAAATAATAATAATGCAGAAGGAAAAAAAAATAATTTAAAAAATGAAAAAGAACTAGAGAAGTTGTTGGAGAGGAGAAAGCAGGCCCGGATGAAGCTCAGAGGCTTGTCTCCCTCTGCTGGCTCCCAGACAAGGCAGACAGGAGTCAAACTCCTTTCTAAGGAGAAAAACAGCACTAAACACACGGTAAAACCATTTTTTTTTCTTTTTTTTTTTTTTCACTTTATTAATGCACAAACCTCTGAAAGAAACGAGGACACTCTGAAGAGGTTTTATGAATTGTGCCTCCAGTTCATTATTGCAAGTTAGGCACCAGCACTGGAATACTCCTACCTGTGTTCTCCTGCTCTTTTTTTATTTTTTTATTTCCAAGGTAAGATTGCTTCCTGCTGATTATTTTCCTAGTAATCCTCCTGATCTCATTTTCAAAGCTCCAGCTCTAGGTTTCCCTCTGATGTAATGAATGTGCCCTTGCCCCACAGCTTCCCTGCAGATCTGCTCCAGCACAACGTGCAGCATCACTGCTGTGCTCCCCTCCAAATCCCCCACCCAGCCTCACAGGAAAAGGGATTTTCCTGCCCAGGAGCTGTGGGAAGGCTCTGCCAAGATTCCCTCTGGGACTTTTGGTGTGGGAGGAAGGGAAGGGGAGGCAAAGAGCAGCCACATGCATGGATCTGATTTCAGGATGGAGCCTTGGAGGCATTGGCACCACCTCTCCCTGTAACAGATCATTCCCAAATGAATTCTCAGCCTTGTGCCTTGAACACGTGGGAGGGGGTGAGGGAAGAATCAAAATCTCTTAACCAAATCTATTTGGTATCTATTAATCAAATTTTTTGTGAGATAGGTTTAAAACTCTGGACTAAGCCACAGTCTGCACCAGGGTCTGAGACAACCTGCAATTATTATCCCTGTCCTCATGACTATTTTGGGGTTATTTTCCATAAAAACAATATTTCAGTCCAAATAATAATCACACAGAAGGAAAACAAACAAAAAAGAAAAAGCTGAGAAAACAGGCTAAGGTTGCAATATACTGCTGATATTTTTATGTACAGAGCAACCACAGGTTTGGGGTTCTTTGGTACAAAACTTGGCTAAACCTCCTGGATCTTCAACATTTTCTACGTTTCTTTCTTCTTGAAAATCTGCCTCTTGAAATCTGTAAGAAAGGGTGTCTATAATGAAATGAAATCTCTAAGAATGTTCCCTGAGTCCTGTGATCATCTGTATTGCAAACAATTAGGCTCTTTCAGTGGCTTGACTCTCCAGAAATTACTCTTCCTACTTCTTTCTTTTGGTTGAAATGTTAAAGGAAATCAATGCTGTTAAGAAAAAGACATCATAATTTGCAGGGGGAAGGGCAAGCATGGTCATTTTTAGCCATCATGGAAACAAAAATTGCTATCCCCAGCTTGAGTAATATTGTGATGAAGTTATTTTTCCAATCAAAGCCCCATTTGTGCTGGACAGTTTACAAAGATCCTGGTTTGCCTGCAGGTAAGAGCTCATTGGCATTTTTACTAATGTGCCTGGAGGGGAAGCAGGACAGGATAATTCTGAAGAAAAATAGCTGAGAGTTTTGCCATTTATGTTGTTTTTGCTTTTCAGATGTTGTCCTGTTCATACACCATCCAAAACTGCCCTAGAAAGTTTTCAACCATCACACAAAAATGCCAAAAAAGAAAGAAATGTGAGAAAGAAACATGGGACCAAAACCACCCTAGAAAGTTTTCAACCATCACACAAAAATGCCAAAAAAGAAAGAAATGTGAGAAAGAAACATGGGACCTTTTTGACAGCTGTGTTATCATAGAATGATAGAATTATTAGAGGTTGGAAAATGCCTCCAAGATCATCAGGTCCAGTCTGGGAGGATCCTCACCTTGTCACCAGCCCAGAGCACTGAGTGCCATGTCCAGGCCTTCCTGGGGCATTTCCAGGGATGGGAACTCCCTGAGCAGCCCCTTCAAAGCCTGGCCACCCTTTCCATGAGGAAATCCCACAGCCCAGAGTGGAGAAAAATAAAAAAAAACCAAAAACAACTTGCTTGTCTGAAATTGTGAAGGGCAGACTGGGGAGGAGACATTAAAGAGCTAAAATGGAAAATAATGGGAGTGACACCAAATTCCTCAGTGAGGAGGTAGAAGAGAACAAATGGACAGCACATGGTAGAGAGTGAATTTTGTACTTAATATCAGGAATTTTCAGCCTGGATTATAGATGCTGAGGCATCCACAGGCTTTCCCTGGGAGATGTGCGAAAGCCAGCAGAGGAGAGTGAGCCAACTGCAAGGGCTTATTTTAGACTTCCACCTCCAGCAGGCAAAGCCTTAGGGGGGCTTCAGATCCAAAGGGGATGGAGATGAGCGTTCTCTGCCCGGCCAGGTCAGCCGGAGCCCACCAGCACCACAAGGTGGGGTTAGTCCAGCGCGGATCCGCCGCCGCCAAGAGCCAGGGACTGGATAAGAACTGCGGACCCACTCCTGCGGCTCCTTCTCCACAGGGCTTTGTCCCTGACCCAGCGCAGTTTAGCTGCCGAGATGTGATGAAATCAGCGCCGCAGGGCTGATGGCAGTGGCTGCAGGCTATTAAAGCTCAGATGCCATCCTTAACTTGTGCTGGGGGCTCTTCTTTATTCATGACATGACAGCCAGAGGATGAGGTGTCAGGAGTAACACTAACATTTCTTGGCACCCACTGGTTTGAATGGCTCACAAAAGTTTGCCTTATTTAGGAGCCGGTTTGTGTATTTATAATTAATATGGATTAGCTGTTATTATCTATGCAATATGGCAGGCAGGCGGTGGAGGAAGGCTCACAGCTGTTCTGCCATGCAAATGATGCCCACAGAAAGTACAGTTTAGTACTGGGATGTTATTACCAGCACACAGAAAAAAAAAAGTTCAGGACTAGAGGTGGGGAATATAAATAACCACGGCTTGGAAACTTTCCCAAGATCTCCCTGGACACAGAGCTGAGGTGCAGGGCATAGACCCAAGCATTGGTTGCTCCTGTATTCTCCAATGGTTCTCACTGTTTGCAGCAGTTATGAATGAATGGGGAAAAGAAATCACAGCTGGCCTCAAAACAGCCATCTAAGCCTTCTGTGCTTGCTCCCAGCCAAAAAAATTTCCCAGTGTTTTGTTTGCACCTGGAGTTTTTGAAGAAGGCAGAGGATTTGACAAGCGTTTACTTGGGAAGGTTGATCTGTTCTAAAAATAATCCTCAGGGCTGCGTGGCCCATTCTCTAATATTCTTCTCAGTGGAAGAGGTGCTGCATTCCTGATGTGTCTGGGATCAGCCAAAAACCCCAACGTGCTCAGCAGCCCCTCCCAGGCAGTGCAGGTGAACAGGACCTGGATTGATGTGCTCATCTCTCTGCATGGGCTGTAAATCTGAGGCACTCTGGACAGGCTGCACTCCCTTTCCATGAACCTCACAGATATTTCCCTCTAGGAAATGCTGGATGAAAATCCTGGCTCTGTTTTTCTCTCCAGTCACAGAGGTTTCTGCTTTTAGACACTGAGTTCTGCCAGCAAGATGCCCTCAAGGAGAGGCTTCTCCCTGGATTTCAGGCTCAGCAAAACCTTCAAAGCCATTGCTCCTGTGTCATGCCTGGCTCAGAGACCTCTCATCAGCAGCCCTGTATTAAAAGTCCCAAAAGCTCCAGCTGAAATTTCTACTTTATAAGAAACCAGAGCCAGTCAGTGTCTGAGAAACCAGGACTCAGTGGTTCTTGTGTCTTCAGGATTCCTTATCCCACAAACACCAGGACCTTGTGCAGGAAAAAGGTCCATTTTCTGTGTGGGAGTGTGTTCTGCTCTACCAGCACTTCTCTGAGTAGCTCCTCCTCTGATAAAGGACTGGGAGAAGATGATTTCCAGGCCTGCAGCTGGGAAGTCTCAAGAACAGTAAAAGTGGGGCAGAAAAGCATCGTGCTCCATACAGGTGAGGAATGCAGTGGGGCTTGGCCTCAGCACTCACACAGCTCCTCTTGGGCTTGTGGAGCCTGCTTAGCTGTATCAGGTACAGACAGGAGTCCTGTTAGCAGAGCAAATCCTCTGCAAATACCCCAGTGAAGAGGAAAGGAGTGAGAGAGAAGTGGGACAGCACAGAAAGGCTTGGATTTTGCACTGCCTTGCACAGAAAGGGCTGTTTGGGGATATTGAGGTGGGGTGAAAGGGAAGAGGAGAGCAGGAGGTAGAACAAAATGGATAGAAATTGCACTTGTCTTCAGGTCTAAATCTGCACAGGACACACATTTATCTTCATGAGTCAGAAGCTCAGCTTTTGCCTATTTCCTTCGCTGAATCCTGCTGCAAGGTGCTTTACCTCAGCTGTGCTACCCAGTGACACCTATTTGGGGTGACAGACAGAATCCACAGGTCTCTTCTCCAGCCCAGCTTGCAGTGCAGCCTGTCCTGACAATGTGCAGCACAGGGAGGAGCGTGGCACTTGCCCAGGGCTCTAAATAAGGCTGTGCTTGCTGACAGCACAGCCCAGGACTGACTATTGCAATGTTTGATCTGCTGGGTGGGCAATTTATTAAAACAGATATCCAGGGCTTTAATCACTCTGCCAGGCTGCCATCTGCTTCCCTCATGCTCCATCCTGGCTCAGGCCAGGTCTCCATGTAGGAGAGGAGAGCTCCTGAGAGCACTTTGGGGTCTGTGTGATAATTCACTGTGTGCACACACAGACTGTGCTCTTTGTGGCTGTGGATCCTCCCACACAGGAGCAACCCCAGAGGTCCTTCCTGTGCCATTAGAGGGGGGCTGGAGGAGCACAGGGGGTCCCAAAGTTTGGTTTGGCCTCTGGGCTTAAGCTGGGAGCAGAAGTGAAGGGGGGAGCTGGTTGCCCTAACCTCACTGCCATGTCAGCAGGGCTCGTGGAAAACATCTGGCAATATTTATAGAGGTGTTATTCACAGATATGAAATCAATTCATCTCATCCACGTTCTTGCTGTGATTCTCAGTGGCAACAGTGTTCTCCAAAACCTGAGCTCTCTCCATCCTGTGCACAACCTTAGAAACCACATTGCCACCCTCCAGGTGGCTTCTGCCAACAGCAGACAAACAGGACTTCAGAGTGCTCCTGAGAGGGGTCTGGGCTCAGTTTGACCTTGTCTTCTCCACATCACCCATCTGGAGCAGACTGGCAGGACCCATATGTGCTGTGGCTGTGAGGCCTCCTGTTACTACAAACCCTTTTCCTCCTCAGAGCATCCCCAGCCAGCAAGTCAAGGAGGAAAGGTCCACCAAGGGCTCTTGCTCACCTGTGGAGAGCACTGAGCTGCAGGGAGGAGAAGGTTCCTTTGACTCAGGAATCCTAATGGTTACTAAGGTTTGAGTTATCTACACCACTGGCTGTGGACTGTGCAGTCTGGGAAGGAAAATTCTTCCTACCCCTGAGGATGGGGATTCACTGGAAGAGTTATTCCAGAGAATCCTGCAGTGGTTCGTGCCACTAAATGATTCAGAGTCCTCCTTGCTGTCCCCTGAGAGAGCTGTGGGTCCCCAAGAGGCAGCAGAGAGGTCCCAAAGCATGGCTCACTTCCTCTTCCAGCCACTGATGATGGAGCCAGACACAAACCAGCAGTAGAAGTGTTCAATAAATTCAGATTCCCCTCAAAAGACAGGAGAAGGCTCCCAGAACCATATGCCAGAGGAATGGAAAATATAAATCTCATAACAAGATAGGCACTGAAGTCTCAGGGAGATTAAGAGAGAAATGCAGAAAAATGAGCACAGTCTGCAGTGGGGCACACATGGAACAGGAAATTTCTGCCACAAGGACTGAAGGATCCCATGGGTGACAAATTAAATGGGTTGTTATTCCTGGGCAGGACGTTTCTGTTCATGAAGGCTCCCAATTTTCCACACACACTTTCCAAGATCTAATCCACATGGGGAGCAGCCATGGCTGGGCTGAACCTCAGAAGGAAGGGATCCTCAGGTGGCTTTGTGCCCACGGAGCAGGGGATTTGGGTAGAGTTGACAGAACAGACAGACGGTCTTGGAGTCTTATAGAGCTGAGAACAGGGATTAGTTCAAATCCCCTTCACTCCCCAAAGATAAATCTGAGTTTATGGAGATGAACATGAATCATGGGATGAGACACAGGGCATGTCGCTGCATGGAGATCTCTTGTCATCGTGCAAAAGGCAGGGTCAGCGCACAGGATGCTGCCATTGCTTAAATAAAATGATTAATGCTCGTTAAAAACAGCCATGGGGTTTTAGTTCCATGACAGCTGGTACCCACCCCGTGTCAGGGACCAGGGGCACTTGGAAAGCTGCCACCTCCCTGCTCCCAGACCTCCTCCTGCCAGCAAACTCATCCAGCCAACCTCCCTGAGGAAACTCCACAGCCGCGAGGAT
Source organism: Molothrus aeneus (assembly GCF_037042795.1). Classification (NCBI taxonomy): domain Eukaryota; kingdom Metazoa; phylum Chordata; class Aves; order Passeriformes; family Icteridae; genus Molothrus; species Molothrus aeneus. The sequence continues at coordinate 4,198,904 of NC_089664.1, read as the reverse complement.
TAAGGGAATATTTAGCCAGCCAGGCAGGAGCACTGTCCCAGTGAGAAGTCCATCTTAACCAGTAGGGGTTCAAAACTAATTTGTCCATTTGATTTCCCAGAAGTTGATGCCTTCAGTGCTGTAAATGAGTCTCGTAAATGGAGGTCACAGCAGGGCCTGATGTTTGCTTTTGCTCCTGTCAGGAGCCAAGCAGAAGGGCATTCACATGCCACTCTGCATTTCAAACCAGCAAGGGCAGCCTGGGAGCATTTAAGTGAGCCCTAATTAGCACTGATAGATTTCAGGGTGCTCTGAGCTGGCTGAGCAGCCTCTGCAGAGCTGGAAGCAGTCTCCTTCACTGCCTGAATGACAAACAGGTTCGCTGGGACTTGGGTTTGAAACAGCTCAATAAAAGCAGTTATGACATGGCCACAGGCCTTGAATTAACAGCTGATCCAACAAAGAAAAGAGTTGAAACAGCAAACAATTAATGCTTTTGCTTGTGCCATTTCCTGAAGACAAACTCCCAGAGAGCTGCAGGTTTGGAGTTCAGCTGCTTACCTGTGTTTTCTCCAGCCCTTTGCATCTGCAAAGCTGGGGATGGCTCTTATTAAAAAAAAATAAAATGTGCCAAGTCATACATTTCTGGTACTTTTAAAACTTCCTGTGTTTATTGGATGCTCTGTGAACTGTTGCAGAATTATTCTGATTAGGTTAAGTGTCTGTAACTTGTTTTAAGCTTGGCATGTCTCCAGGTGTGACAAGGACACATGGGTCAGAAGGATGTGACCTGTACGTCTTCTACTCTCAGGGCTGTAATTCTGCATGGCTTTTGTACAGGGGGTGGGGGATTAAGTAAGTCAAAAAAAGACACAAATCATTGCATAAGAACTAATAAATCCATATATTTGTGTCATTGTTTCACCCCCAACATTTTCCCCTCAGAGACATCTTGCCAGAGGCATTTTTGGCCTTAATCACCCCCATTTCATAATTAGCTCTGGCATTCCTCCACCCTCAGTAGCTCTTTCCTGTGAGCTGGACGCTTTCTGAGGAAGCTGGGACATTATTTTACTCCACCTGAACATGAGGAATGAGCTCCCTGTGCAGTTAAAACTGAACAAGCTGCCCAGAGAGGGTTTGGAGTCTCCTCCACTGGAGGTATCCCAGAGCTGTGTAGGACAATTGTAGCTGGGGCGAGCCTGCTGGAGCAGTGAGTTTGGGCCAGATGGCCCCACTGTGGTGCCTTCCAACCTGACCCATCCTGTGATTCTGAGACATCTCTGCTTTTCTTTCTTGTCTTCACATGTCGGGACCCAGGAAATCCCTCTGGCTGTCCTGGACTGCCAAGACCCCTGCCAGGGGGCTCAGGCCCAGAGCTCAAGATGCCTGTGGTTTTGATAATGACTCATAGAGGAAAATTACCAACCTTATATAAAGATCTGCAAGCCACAACAGTTTAAATAGAATGACAGTGAATTTATCACGAAGTGAAAAATAGATTTTTAGGGTTTTTAGAATGGGGGTTCAGGGGGCAAAATAGAAGAATCTGGGTGTGTCCAGCCTTTCTCTTTCTTCTTCTTGGCCTCCATCTTCTGCTGTGATGGTGGCACTTTGGGATTGGTTTAGAGTAGAAGCTCAGTGTCTAACACAGGTGATAGGTATTGGAAAGTAACTGTAAATATTGTACACGTAGTTTTTAGTATAAAAAGATAACACCAGGGTGGGCAGAGTGCCTCTGACTGTCTTCCTGAGAGGACCTCGGCAGGACAGGAGAAAAAAAATTATAAATAAAAAACAATAAACAACCTTGAGAGTGAGAACTGAAGAGCTCTGACTTCTTCTTTGACCACCAAGCTGAGAAAAGAGACTTTCTAACGCATCTCAGGGTCACTGTGAACAGCTAAGGATCCCAAGATTCACCCTCTAGATCCCAAGATTCACCCTCCAGATGTAGCCACTGGGAATGAACGAAAGAAGTCTGGAAATATTTGGGTAAACTCATGAGTTACCATCCTTCAGTCTGGCTTCAGAACTGCTCCAGCTCAGTGGCCAGGGTCACTTCCAGCCATGGGAGCACCCACCTGGCCCAGAAGCAGCACCTTCCCCATCCCCATGGCGCAGGGCAGGCGTTCTGATGGCTGCACCAGCTCAAAGAGGGAATGCTGACTTTGCAATGTGAAATAAACTGCAATCCCGTGTTTCTGTCTGCTCACTGCAGTGGCATTAAACAACAAAAACAAAACAAAAAAAAACAGCAGCAAAGTAAAAGTGTGTTGTGTTTGGAAAGTTAGAGTAGAAGGGCAAAGGGCTTTATCTACGAATGCAAGGTGTTCAGGAGGGAAAAAGAAGAGCAAAAACCTCAAACTTACGCAGCTGAGGGGGGAAAAAAAGGGCAGTTAAGAAGGGATTTAATTGATAATGGTTTAGATAATGTCAAGTGAAGTTTCTATTCTCAGCCCAAGTGCAGATGATGAGGCAAAAGGACTAAATGTAGAAAATAAACACCCATTCAAAGCTAAACTGAGAAACCTTTTGTCACACAGAGAATCATAAGTGTGTGAGAAGTCCCAGCAGGAGAGGTTCTCAAGGCAAAATAACACTGGGGGCATTCAGGAAATAATTAGCTGACTTCCTGGAGGGAGCAAGTGAGGGAAGCAGGAGAGTGAGAGGAGAGGGAAGACTGGAAAGAGGTAAAATTCTAACAGAAAGAAGGGATGAGGAATATGAGGCCTTTAAGTCATTCCATGAAGGGGGAAAAAAGTAAGCGAGTAAAGGAAGCAGGAGTTCTGTTGTGCTCGATTTAATGAGCTCCTCTGGAGTGGCAGCCTGGATCAGAGGTGTGAAATGAGGCTCCTGCCCACTAAAACACCCCCAGGTCACAGCACCACCTCTCCGGGTGGCCACTTAGCACAGATGAGTGACCCACAGGCTGCTCCTGGTCCCTGCAGCCAGAGCAGGGGTGTTTGTGGGGCTGTGGTCCTGTTTGAGCCATCCTCAGCTGGAGCCCCCAACCCAAAGTGTTCCATGAGTCCTGACCTGTGTTGCCCCTGCTTTGATCCCCATTTCAGCCAGGGGAAGCTGTATTTGCCAGCAATATTACTACTGCTGTTATTGATGCTGCTGAAAATCAAATTTATTCTGCAGGAGCTCCTTCCAGCCCCGTGGGAGGAGCCATCCATCCCATGTGGCTCAGGCACCAGGTGCTGATCCAGAGTCACCTTCTGAACACACCTGTCCCTCTCAGCTGCCTACAAAACAGCATCACACTGCCAGGGCCTGACTTTTGGGTGGTACAAACTGGGAGAGGCAAATGTTCAACCTCAACCAAAGCTTCAGGCCCTTTGGGGTTTTTTTGGGCTTTTTTTGCCTAGAATTTCTTTTGAGTACTTTCCTGTCGTTACCCTTTTGCAAATAACTTTTGATTATTCTTGCGCAGGAAATTTCTGCCACAATTGGTGTAATCTCACTGGTTTCTCATTTTTTTGCTATAAAAGTGATAAATGATGATGCTTTTAAAATTAATTTCCATTCTAGCAGCTCATGACAGCCCCTTTGTCTGTGTTACTCAGGACAAAGCAAAAACATTAAGAAAGGGATTTCATGGGTTTTATCATCAGTGCTAACACACAAGGAAAGCTAAAACAGAAAGGAAAAGCTAAGCACAGCCAAAAGGTGAAAGAACCACAAAAAGATTTTTTTTTCTGTATCAAATACACTGTTTGATTTCTTCCCTCACAACTGTACCCAAACCAAAGGTTGTTTTTTTAAGGGAATATGTGGAAGGTTTTTGAACTCTAGCCCTGAAGTTCCTACATCTCCTCCAGGCAGGATAGCAAACATTTTACCCCAGCTGCCTGTCAACCCTTAATTGGAGCCCTCACCTTTAAGGAAAAGTGTTCCCTGGTTGGGGCTATTCCACGAGTGACTTTGCAGCAGTAACTGTTAACGAGGACACCAATTAGCACTAAATGTGCTCCTGCCTGTTGCCAGATAAGTAGAGGTCCAGCAGGAAGCAAGGGGAACCTGCCTCAGGACCTGACCTGAACATTCAGCTCAGGCTGCTGGGAGATGCCAGGGGCTGACCACTGTCCCCTGACCACTGTTAGTGTCACCTGTCACCCAACCACTGTCCCCTGGCCACTGCTAGTGCCACCTGACCATTGTCACCTGTCCCCTGACCACTGTCACCTCTTACCATCCCTGCTGGACCTGGGACACCCAGGTGTGCTCATGTCCCCAGACTGTTTAAACACAGTTTGTGCCACTCTCAGCCCTTGCTGGTGTGCAGTGCTCTTGTTTCTATTCCTTCCTCTCACAGCCTGAGAGTGCAAAAGCAAAAACTCAGCCTAGCACCAGTCCCAGCTAGGAAAAGGTCACTGAAGCCTAAATCACTCCCTGGCCATCCCTAAGGGGGTGAAGGGGAACAGGGCACAGTTGCTGCAGGCTGCAGATGAAATGGGACAGAATGACAGGAGAAAAGCCACAATCTTCCCCTGAGACCCCTGGCAGGGGGCAAATTAATGGGGAGATACAGAGGCTGGAGATGAACCTTGGGTTTAGTGAGGGAGAGGAGATGGCAGGAGGGGACAACAGCGAGTGCACAAACCCTTTAATCTGCCAGGAAGTGGCTGTAGGGGAAAGCATGTTCCAAACCTTCTCCATGACACTGTAGATCATGTTAGCCTTTGTGCTGCCTTAATTGGAGCTTTGCAGTTGCCCTTGGTCACTGCTAATTGCCTTAATTGGGATGGCGTGAGGGTGCACAAGGGGGAATTTGAGCCCGTGTGGGTTTCAGAGGAAAATCCATCCTCAGCCTTCCCAGCCATTGTCCCATGACTTGGGCTGAATTATGTGATTGCATCAGCTGCCTGCTGTGCTTTAGAAAAGCTGGGTGGATTTATTGCAAGCTTATAAAGACCCAGCTTTAGCCTGCACTGCTGGCACTTGATTACTTAAGGGAAGGGGAGAATAGGAAGAGAATGAAGCAGTTGCTTGGTTGTGTCACATTCACCCTGCTGAGGTGGGGCCTCCACCTGCAGCCCCTCTCCCTACCCCTGCCTCCTCCAGCTGGGAAGGTCTGTGTGGGCACCAAACTGGATTAGACCAGGAGATTCCATTTCATGTCTGGGTTTTCTCCACTGAAAAAGATGAAACGGGGCAGAACTGGGGGCCTTCAAAGCATCATGGTACGTTTGAGTGCAGGAGGAGACAGCAATTTACCTCTCTGCCTCATGTGAGCTCATCAAGAAATTGAGCACACATCTCAGTGCACCTCTGTACCCAAACTAAGTGGAAATTTTGTAATTGGCCTCAGCACAGTGGCAGGCACCCTGACATGTCCCTTGCCACAGCAAGTGCCTTTCCTGTAACCAAGTGTCCATAGTGGTGTGGATCCCCCAGAAAGCAGAATCCATCACTCCACCACCTCACCAAGGCTCTCATCTCTAAGCAGTCACATGAAAGCTGTGGAGCCAAAGGAGCTGCAGACTTTGCAGTGAGAAGTCAAGCAAAGGGCAGGATTTGAGAATCACCCCTGCACATGGCAGCTGATTGCCTGGGATCATCCAGGCTCTTCTGTTGTCCCTCATTTCACAGGGGATGAGGTGCAGAGCTCAGGGCCCTGCTCCCAGCAGGTGACAGTGGCCCAGGGCTGGGCTGCTGTGGCACCAGGACTGCACCCTCCTGTGGTGTCTCTGTCTAAGACTTTCCAGTACTGTGAGGGCCTGGGAGCTTGCACAGATTTTGGCAGAAGGAAGATTTGGCATCCCACAAAGATGCATCACTTTGAGTTAATTTATAAGAACTTGGACAGGGAGAGAGTTCATTTAATTGAAAGATGTAATTATCAGGTGTTGGAGGCAAAGGGGCTCATTAATTTCTGAGACATGCTGTTGACTGAGCTGTCCTCATTTTCATTTTTCATGCCATATCAAGGCTGAGTCCATGTGTCAGAGAGGCCAGGAAACACCAGATCACTGTTATCTTCCACAGGGCTTCTCTTTCCCCCAAAAGGAGCCCCAGGTGTGCAGTCCTGCCCTGCACTGCCTGACACCAAGGGCTGCCATGGGGATGTTGGCATCATCTCACCACAGCCTGGACCCAAAGGACTCAAAAACCTCTGGTAACAGCAGAGTCTGGGCTCAGCTGGAAGGGATGGATTCCCCAGACCACCTGCAGTGATGGGAAGGAATTAATGAACTCCCTTAACACATCTTCCTCTGGCTTTAAGGCTCCAAACCCTGCTATGGTGTTGTGAGGTTTTCAGGATGAGGTGGGAGATGAGAATTTGATTCTAAGTTTTTAGAAGGTTGATATATTATATTATATTATATTATATTATATTATATTATATTATATTATATTATATTATATTATATTATATTATATTATATTATATTATATTATATTATATTTTAAAACTGTACTAAAGAAAGAGAAAGGATACATCAGAAGGTTAGAAAGGAAAGAATAATAAAAACCTGTGAATGACTAGAGTCCTGACACAGCTGGATTGGGATTGGTCATTAAATTGAAACAATTCACATGCTGGGTAAACAATTCTTCAAATCACATTTTAAAGCAGCAAAACAGGGAGAAGCTGAAGCTTCCCGGGAGAAGAAATTCTGGTGAAGAGATTTTTCATAAAATATCACAGTGACACCCTGGCAGTGTCCAAGGCCAGGCTGGACAGGGCTTGGAGCAGCCTGGGATGGTGTAAGCTGTCCCTGCCCATGGCAGGGGGTTGGAGCAAGGTGAGCTTTAAGGTCCCTTCCAGCCCAAAGCATTCTGTGATTCTGTGGCTCAGCCCTCAAATGCAGATCTCCATAATGTTTAGAGGCTCCTACAGGAGGGAATCCCACTGGGGACCAGTGAGAGGTGATGGCTTTAGGCTGGTTCTGTCCTTTGGTGAGAAACTCCCAATCACAAACCTCTCCATTGGGATTTTTACACCCATCCCACTATCACTCCCTCCTCACCCCTGCCCCTCACAGACACCAAAACCACCCTGCTCATATTGGTATTCCCTCGAGCTTGCCAGCCTGCACTTAGATTTATGGTTTATTTAGAATTGGATTACACCAAGGCTCAAGGCCAGCACTCCCTAATCCGTCACCGTCCCCGCCATGGTCAAACACAAACATTTGTTTTAGCTGCATCAGCATCCCTGGCTCCTGGAGGACGCATTGTTAATTGCTATAGCAACCATGTCTCAAGGTTTGGGCTCTTTTCCTATTTTTTTTCATCCTCCTTCCCCTGCTGAAAAACACTGGCATTGTCAAGTGATAGGTATTTATAACTTCATATAACAGTGGCATGTCTAAGTTATGCTGTTGAAATGCATCACAGCCAGAGTGGTTCTGTTATTTGTTTTTGTGCTGAGTAGCAGCAAGAGCTTTCAGTTATTGTCCTTGAACATCCATAAAAAGGAAAAAAGAAGGGATGGATAACTGTTGCTCATATTTATAGCAATTGGATGCTGAGTGCTGGGGTGCAAGAAAAGCTGGACCCAGCAATGTCACCCAAAATGATCCTGAGGACCACATTCCCTTCAAATATGCTGATGGTGGATGTCTATTTGAATTGAGAAATGAAGGTTTTGGGCTTGCATGAACGAACTGATTATGCCAGGGATATTTTTGGCCCCAGCTGGCTAAAGTTTGATGAGCTAAGATACGAGCACGCTCAAAAATGTGGAACCAACACAAAAATAATGAGTAAGCCCTTTGAAATTACTGAGCAGAAGCACGAACCAGGAAACAATCCATCTTTAATGCACCATGAGGCACAGGCACAGAGTTTGAACTCTGCCTTTCCTTACAGTTTTCCAGTCAAGGCTTTGTGGAGATTCATTCTGACCACACACCCACAACCTGCTGGGACAGCCCAGAGAGCACAGCACAGGAAACCAGCAGGCTGTGGTCTCTCCTCGTGGATTCTGCAGCTTATACAAGCCCACAAAACAATGTCCTGTTGCAGGGAGTGGAGGAAAGGCAGGAAAGGCAGAGTATGAGAAGCAATCTGTGTCAAAACAAAGCTGGAGGCAACATGGATCAGGTGTCAGGAGAGGCTTGGAAGAGGAGCCTCCTAACAAGGCTCTGTTTCAGCCCTCTGTGTCCAGGGTCAGCCATTCATGCCTCATCTTCCCATGATCCCAAAGTCTGGATTCCGTGGCAGTGTTAGTGCTTTGGAGAACCAGACTGGTGGGGCAGGGGAGTCCTGCCAGACCTTCTGTCTGTAGGGAGACAAGGAGGGTGAGGAGGGCTGGGAGGATGGACAGAGGCCATGGAGCAATGGTAGGGATAACATGAGGACCTGCCTCAAAGAAAAGGAGAGACATTCATCCCATTTTGGGATGAAACCCATTTGTTCCTCTCAACATTTGGAGGAAACCTGAGGTAGACATGTTCATCTCCTCCAGAGTGCATTTGCCCTTGTACTCACTGAGTATTTTATTGTATTTTTATTTATTTGCATTTGCCCTTGTACTCACTATTTATGCTCAGCTTTATCCACTCTGTCTTCCCCGGTTTGTTGTGGTTTTCGGTAGTTTTGGTTAGTTTTGAGCAGACCTGGTCACCACCCTCATGCTGAAGGGGAAACCTCCCCACAGCTCATGTGAGGCACCTGCAGCTTTTTGCCTACAGCTGTGGGGTGGACTGGGGACTGTTTGGGAGAGGGCATATGGGTTTGGGATGAAACAAGGTAGGGTATTTTCTTAAACAGCTTTAAAACCCATCAGTGAGTTGATTTGATTTGCTTCCTGAGAATGGTTTAGCTCAACAAACAATTGCAAGCTACACAGTGGCAAGGTAAAATGGAAAGCCCATGGGCATTAATTATATATATAGATATTAAAAAAGAAGCTACTGCTTAATTATTGTTTGCAAATCTCGGTATTTAAATTGACTTATTTGCAAATGTCTGTTTAGAAATTGACTTTGTAATTATAAAGTCAGTGCAGGCATATCACAGGCCCTGGAGGGGTCTCTAACGAGGAATGATAATGTACCAGGCAAAGTGAGCTATCCTGAGCTGCATTTTAATAACCACGAGGTGCTTGGAAGTAGGAGCAGAGGGTCCACGAGAAATCCCAATGCCAACAAAAAGAAGAAGCAAGAGGCAGCAGAGAGAGAGCTGGCTCCACAGAGCAGAGGGCCAGCCTGTTTGAGAAGGGGCTTCAGGGAACCACAGCTCTTCCTGCAGCCCCTGCAAGAGGGGTGAGCTGGCAGCAGGCTGGGTTTCTGCTCTGGAATGTGAATGAGGCTGGCTGCTGGCAGGGAACAGCGGCTGCAGTTCAGCCCTGATCCCTTCCAGAGCAAAAAGCTCTGTCCAGCACAGAGCCAGCCATCCCTTCTCCACTGTAGCTCAGCCCTGATCCCTTCCAGAGCAAAAAGCTCTGTCCAGCACAGAGCCAGCCATCCCTTCTCCACCTGCAGCACAGCCCTGATCCCTTCCAGAGGAAAGGGCTCTGTCCAGAGCCAGCCATCCCTTCTCCACCTGCACTCCCTGCAGCTGATGGTGTGGACTCAGGGTGATTGTCCCTCATCCCCCTGATGGGCACATTTGCAGGAGTCACACTGCCCATTCACCAAGATATTTGTAATTGAGGTGATTTCCAAAATTTACACAGATTTTCTGGACTTGAGGCCGTGTTCACCAAACTCTGTAGCAGAGGGCTGTCTACAGAAGGGTGTGGAGAACACTATGGCTGTCCTGTCATGTGAAGCAGGGGATCTCTAACAAGACACAAGGTTTTTTTTGGGTCAAGAGTGGTGTATTTTACCAGACCCCAAATCCTTGTCCATCCCAAAGAAATAACTCCTAGGATTTAACTTCAGCACCTGTCCAAGAAGTGTAGTTATACCAAGGGTGATACAAGACTGTTCTACTTCCTTCTCTCCATCATCTTTGACAACAGCACTGCTTGGTCTCCAGATCCACTGGTCTGAGCTATTTCTGCTTCATGGACCATTCACTATTAACTTTAAAACCAGCCACTGGCCAGTGATTTCTTGCCATAGTTCATTAACTAAGAGGGAACAAAACTTGGCTGCTAAGCGGCGCATTAGCAAGATCAACAGCTGGCAGGGTGCAAAAATAATAACAAAAAAAAATTATCCTAGGCAAAAGCTCCAGGTTTCTGACTCATCTGCTATGCACAGTCATGTTATCCCTTATTCGTGAGCATTCAGATGGCGCCAGTATATTCATGAAAATGTGGCAGCTTAAGACAAGGTCTGAAAGTTAAATAGGATCCAGCATCCTACTGGAGCAGAATAATATTAGTCTTTTGAGTGAAATTATGAGTGAAAGTGTGGTTCTTGAGAAATCAAAGGCAAACACCCAGACAGTTTTTTTGGGTTTTTTTTTACACCACTGTGAAGGCAAAGGAGCTCTGCGAATTAAGCCAGACTGCTTCCCTGGCCAGCAGAGCTGTGGCAGTGTCAAAGCACAGCTCTGATAGGCTCAACACCCTCCTGATGTGTCTCTCTAAATGCTGAAGATCTGCTCAGTGTTTGCTGTCTGTTCCACTGTGCAGCTCGTGCCTGTAAAATACAGCACAAATTCAGCTTGGAGCAGCAGTGTCTGCCTTGTTTGGGGGAGATAAGAAACTCCACCCATTAAAACCAGTGACATGGGAGATCCAAAGTCCTTTATGTCTGCTTGAGCTGCCCAGAAAGAAGATGTCTCCCACCTGGGAGCCAGGTAGTCATGTTAGGACAGCTGTAAACACAAAATCTCCATGGAGGGATGTGTTCAGAGACATGAGGCCCTGCACAGTTGGATCAGCCTGTGTGGGGAAAGCAGCCTGGGCAATGACACCAGGATTTTCTGCCTGTCCTGCTCACTACTCCAGTGCATTTGTAATTAAGTCATTGAGGAAGGAAAAGGGAAAGAGGGAAAGAGGAAAAGAGGAAGAGTGAAAAAAAGAAAGGGAGAGGAAGAGGAGAGGGAGAGGACAGGATAGGAGGGGAGAAGCAGCTTGCACTGAATCAAAAAGGGAAAAGAACCCCTCCAAGCAGCTTGATTGGATTTGAAATCAAAACATAAGCTGCTTGTCTCATCAGTTTGAAACAATGTGCATTGCATCTCAGTACCAACTTGTCTGCAGTCCTCAGAAGGTCTTTGTGCTGGGATGAGGGGTGTGCAGCCACAGCAGCTCTGCCAGGCAGCACCCTGTGAGCCTGCACAGGCTCCACATGCTCCTTCTCAGGCAAGTGCTGCTCACAGATCTGTAGCATCTCATTTACTTTTATTTCCCCCATAATCCTTTAATTCAAGGGTTGTGTTAGGACAATAATTGTTCAAACAAGAACATATTACATCTCATATTCCTGCATTAATTAAAACCGTCCAAAATCTCACAAAGTTTGTCACTGATTCAGAGCAAATGGGACCTGCAGATAATTAATGACTCTCAAAAACTGGTTTCTGGCAGCAGTCAGCACATACTGGATAGATTTCTATTTTATAAACCTGCTCAGTTCTTAAAGACACAAGAAAAAGTGAAAGCATGGTGTTCTTTTCAATATTAATGAGGCCGTTATTTATTTGAAAAAGAGGTTTTTTGTGTCAGATATTTTCATGTCATCTGAGAATTCCACCCTGAAGTCACTTAATAGTTCATTAAGAGACTTTTGTGATGGCTAATTATTTATTACAAATTCAGAATCTGTTTATTAGTTAGCTTTAGTTCTGTTAATTAATCAGATTACCTTTTAGATCCCAAACTCATGATGCCTGAGCTGACCCTGTCATGAAACACAACACTTGTGAAAAGTGGTGCACGGTGCATTCTCCTTTTTTGGGTGGTTTAAGTCCTGCCTAAGGAATATGAGTGTTCTGTGCCTCACTGTGGGCATATCACTGAGCCCCATTTCAGCTAACAGCTCCTAATAACAAACACTAATGAAGGGCTTGATTTCACCTCGAGGAGCAATGGAGCTGCAGGCTCACTCTGCCCTGGCACAGATTGGTAATACCAGCCCAAATTGATGGTGACAAGTTGTGACACAGCGTGGCCATAGCCTGAGTCAGCCAGGGGGTGAGATAAGGCAGCCTGGAGCTCAGCTCAGGCACCTCCTGGAGTTCAGGTGCACCTGATAGAGCTGAATGAAAGCTGAGCCAGGGGCCTGATGGTTGTCTTGGTCCCTTGATTAGAGGAAATGTCATGAGTTGACACTGGCACAATGCCAGTGCCCCCATGAAAATATATTCTCCTTGGTGTCTACTGTGAGATGTGATCAGAAACTTATTGGTTTGACCACAGCATCCCAAAAAACTCACTTCCTTTTCAAACCAGGACAGAAGAATATTTTTTTCCTGGGAATTTATTCACAAGTTTAAAGGGGCAGTGGAGGGGCAGCTCCCATCTCTGCTCTGGGCCAGGGACAGGAGCCAGGGCACGGCTGGGGCTGGGCCAGGGCAGCTCAGGCTGAGCTCAGGGCAAGGTTCTTCCCCCAGAGGGAGCTGGCACTGCCCAGGCTGCCCAGGGAATGGGCACGGCCCCGAGGCTGCCAGAGCTCCAGGAGCCTTTGGGCAGCGCTGCCAGGGATGCCCAGGCTGGGGTTGCTGGGGGGCCTGGGCAGGGACAGGGGCTGGGCTGGGGGATCCCTGTGCCTGCCTTCGATGATTCCATGAAATTTCAACCCTTCTCCCTCCACACAGCCATTTCCCACACGCTTTCAGCCTATTTTAAACTCCCACATCCAAGCTCAGTGCCTTGCCCTGATGTCCCAGCTCCTCCCCTCAGCTCCTCTGAGCCCCAGAGCAGGCACTGGGCCACTGTCCCCACCCAGCCACGGCTGTGGCTGCCAGCACAGAGTGAGGGGAGGGGGACACTCCAGGTCCTCCTGCAGACACCTCCAGCCTGTGTTTGACAGAGCCTTTGGGAGCACAGGCTCTGCCCCTGGCTCTGTGCTCCACCTTGCAGTGGGGTGTGCTGGATGTCTGCAGCCAGCCCTGGCAGGAAGGACAGGAGGTTTGGGGGACATCACCCTGTGCCCCCAGCACCCACAGACTCTCCAGCCTTCATCCCCTGCAGTGGCTGACCTTGAGGAGAGCACCTTGGGCTCTCTGTGTGGAGCCAGCACCACGTCTAATGAAAATCCATACTGAGAGGGTATGCAAAGATCAGACTTGATTAATTCTTTCCAGAGGTACCTTCACAATGTCAACATTGATCTGCTTCCTAGATGCACAGTTTTCTCTTGGCTGACAACCATATGCCAGTCAGAGCTCTGCTGTACTGTAAATTTAAACAGATATGGAGATAGGATCATTAAAATACCCTGAGAATACACAGCAAGTCATTGTTTTGCTGCTGGTGCTGAGAAAAATCTCACAGTAGCACAGAAGAAATAAATGCTCTGGGCCACTCTTATGGCAAGGAAGTTAATCCAACAATGAAATTGGATGAAATGCCTGAGGTTAGGAACCAGGACGTGGATGTTTTGTGCTGTCTATGCTAAAAACTTGCTGCTTTATAAAGGACAGATGCATTTTATTTCCAGCCACAGCCAGCCTGGTCTCTACAAGTGGTCCCTCCCTCCCAGAGTGCCTGAGTTTCAGGCTGCCTTGGGATGTTTTTCCATTAGAGATGGTTTAGGGATAAATCATTTCATCCTGCCAGAAGGCAGCAAGCTCCACCACCATCTGTCTTCCTACATATGCAGCAGGACCTTTTGGATTCAGACTGCATTTCCACCAGTCTGGAGTCCTGTAGGTACACTGGCTTTGGATTCATGCAACTGAGGCACTCAGATTGACTTCTGACAGACTTCACCTGAATCTGGGGAGGGCTTCAGCCCCAGAGCCCATCAGCTGTTAATTTTCTAATTGAATTCAGGTGCAACCAATCTTTGCTAAAGGACAGGTTATCTTTCATTATGAAAACAGAAGACTGAACTCTGAGGAGGTCCAGTTGGCATCTCCAGCTGGAGTTTTTTATTAATTTTATTAATTTATTTTATTAATACTATGCCTAGTATTATTGTCACTATTATTAATAGTGAGTACTATTATTAATAAAATACACAACTCAGAGCTATGTCATTTTGATGTCCTTTTCAAGGCCAGCTTCACCATTACTTAGATGTCTTCCTGTTTCTTTTTGTTCATCTTTTCTTCTGTTTGGTTTGAATTTAAGTCAAATTAAACTATAAAATATTTTTAAAAAAGTAAATTAATAGATTAGAGACTTCCTAATTGGAAAAAAAAAAAAAAACAAACAAAACAGTTTCAAGAACGAGAAATAGAATTTATTTTTTTTTTCCCCTGGGGCCCAAACTTTGAAATGAAACTTGTAAATAATTACCACATGACAAGGACAATACATGCACTGAAGATGTATCGATGGCTCTGCTGTCCTAAAGGTCACAAGCACACATGAAAGATCTCCTTGCCAGGGTGAGGTGCCCAAGAAAAATACGTTGAGAATTGCTCACCTTTCAAAGAAGTTGCAGACAAATGAGAACGGCCTTTCAAAGGGGCAGCACGATTGGAACCAGATGCCTTCCCTAAAACGCCTCTAAAAGGCAAATTAAACCAGCAGTTCAGCAGCATCTTTACCACCCATCACGCTGGCATTTCTAGAGAGGGAGGCTGAAAACAATCCATAAGGAGCTGTCTGTGCAGAACTGAGCCCTTCCCATGTGCTAATCTATTCCATCCCCTCCTCGTGCCTCACCTGTGCCTCCTGCATCTCCCAGGCAGGCATTAAACAGCACTGGCACGTCCTGAGCCTCCTGCTCCAGCTGAAAACTGCTCTGCCTGCCACAAACACGCGGCCAAGAAGACATCACAAAAGTACCTAACCTCATCTTGAGAGTGAGAGAGGAAGAGTTATGAGAATAAGTTTAAAGGAAAAAAAAAGGGAGAGAGACAGAGAGATTTTATTGCTCAAGGGAAAAAAAAAAAGAGATTATAACTGAACTGCAGAAAATTCTCCACATCACGGGTAATGATGCCTGGGTTACCTCTCTTTATCTGTGCAATAGAGATTAGCAGACGGGGTCATAAAGGGAAATTAAAGTCAAATAAATTCTGGGCCAGCACTTGGTAAGTACTGATTTGCTACCATTTAGAAAAAGGAACATCAAATGAAGTGGCACAGCATAAGGCAGCAGGCAGTGGAGAGAGCCAGGCTGCCATAAACCTGGAGCTGAGCAGGGCCAGCCCCCTCCCATCCCAGGCTGCCCTGGGCAGGGCTGGGGGCATCCCAGGGGATGAGGGGATGCTGTCACACTCAACCCCTGAACCCTTCAGCAGCCTGGATCTCAGACAAGGCAGACATCAGGAGCAGCTCTGGAGAGATCAGGTATTATCACCCCACTGGTTTTTGCTGCCCTGCTGGTCCCCACTCTTCCCTGAAAGATGGAGGAATGCAAAGCATCCATGTGCTGTGCCAAGTTCCATGAGGAACTGGAGACTTCACCCCAGTCCCTGCCCAGAGCGCACACACCCACCCTTCCTCTGCCAGCTTGCTCTGAGCCCCAGAGCAGGCACTGGGCCACTGTCCCCACCCAGCCACGGCTGTGGCTGCCAGCACAGAGTGAGGGGAGGGGGACACTCCAGGTCCTCCTGCAGACACCTCCAGCCTGTGTTTGACAGAGCCTTTGGGAGCACAGGCTCTGCCCCTGGCTCTGTGCTCCACCTTGCAGTGGGGTGTGCTGGATGTCTGCAGCCAGCCCTGGCAGAAAGGACAGGAGGTTTGGAGGACATCATCCTAAGATTTCCCAATCCTAGACCCCTTCAAGAGGCTGATTCTCTAAAATTGCTGGAAAAAAAAAAAAAAAGAAAGAAATCTCTGGGAATTAGGTTTCTGAAGGTATCTCATAAACTGAGTAAATAAAACATCTGGGGGAAAAAACAATCAAGAAAACAAACCAAAGCAGGCATTACTACAAATCACTTTGGATCTGTTGAAAGCTCTTTCCTGCTCCTTTTAGGATTGACTGTTGCTCGTTACAAATATTTTTTCTTTGGCTTTCTTAAGTAACATTTACTGACCTTCACAAAAATATTGCAGCACTGCTGGCCAGTAAAATATTCAGAGAACATTCTGGAGGAATGTTCTATATTGAATCATAGAATGTCTATATTGGGGTATCTTTATTCTTTTCTTGAAGTGTCAAATTAAATCAGCGTTCACCTTCCCCTCGCCAGGTTGGGCAGTACATGAAGAAGAGGAAGAGGGTTTTGCTGTCAGAAGCTGTCAGCCTGTGAGAGAGCTGGGCAGCCCAGCCCAACCTGTCCAGTGCCTGTTTGATGGTGAACTGGACCTTGCATCTCCCCAGCAGTGCTCGGGGCAGTTGAGCACGAAACGGGCTTGGCAGCTGATAGCAAGGGAAGATTTGCAGCCAGCAGCCTCACGCTTATTCCTCTGAGCTGGGACAGTCCTGCTCCTTGGGGAGTTCAGACTTTCTCTGCAGTGAAAAGAGCCTCGTTAGGTTTAAGTGGGGCGAGAAATTGGTCTTGCAAGAGAAGACTGGGACAACTGGAGGAAAAAAACCCGGGGAGTGGGCAGCAAAGATGGACAGAGATCAGAGAGAGGAAGGAGCCCATCTGCACTCATCACCACTCACCCCTTTCAAAAGAACATGTTCCCAGCCGTTCATCCCTTCACTCCCTCCCTCTCCCCCTCTCCAGATTCTCTCTTGCCTTGCTTGATGCTGTTTGAAATCAAGCTCTTGGTTTACCCTTCTCCGGCGGAGCTGATCTCTCCCAGCATGACTCCGACGGCAGCGGGAGGCGCAGCGGGACGCTGGCTATGGAAACCTGGCATTAGTATCACTTTCAGATGACAGCAGATCAGAGAGCTGGACCTAGGAGTGAATTAATATAGGGCTAGGATTCACTTGGAGGGTTTGCTGCTGTCATACTGCTCTCAAGATGTGAGAGAGAATTAATGTGAGGGGCTGGGATTCTCTCTGCGTGCTGCAGTGCCTGCCTGGCATCATCAGGGAGCTCTGGGACCCAGGCTGAGACTGAACACAGGGGTGGCTTTGCTCCAGGGCCAGCAGGTATCCCAGAGAGATGGAGGGAGTGTCACTTAGCAGGGTCACAGGTCACTGATGACCTCTCTGATCCCAAATCCACCAGTGCAGCTGACTGAGGGCTGGTTTAACCCCAAATCCACAGGCAGTGGGTAGGGGTCATCTTGCTCTGGCATTTTCCTGGGGGTTCATCCCTTCCTATTGTATTTTCAGGGAAATAAAGTTGAAGGCAGGAATGATGCATCTGACTCCATGTTCTCAGAAGGCTAATTTATTACTTTATTATACCAGATTTTATTAAAGAATACTATACTATACTATTCTAAAGAATACAGAAGAGATACTTACTCACTGATGGGTTTATCTGTCCAAGCCCACCATTACTGTATTTGTGGGGTCCCTGTGGCAGGAAGGAATGATGAGTCTGACTCCATGTTCTCACAAGGCTAATTTATTATTTTATGATATTATATCATATTAAAGAATACTATTCTATACTAAAGAATACAGAAAGGATACTTACAGAAGGTTAAAAAGATAATAATGAAAACTCCTGACTCTCTCCAGAGTCCTGACACAGCTTGGCCCTGATTGGCCAAAGAGTGAAAACAACTCCCAGCAGAATGCAATGGAACAATCACCTGTGGGTGAACAATCTCCAAACACATTCCACATGAGCACAGCACAGGAGAAGCAAATGAGATCAGAATTGTTTTCCTTTTCTCTGAGGCCTCTCAGCTTCCCAGGAGAAAAATCCTGGGCAAAGGGATTTTTTTCAGAGAATGTGAATGTTACACCTTCCCTGGGGACTGATGTGAAAGGGGGTCTGGTGGAAATGCCCCAGATCCACAATTAACTGGTCAGCCGTGGAACAAGGCCCCCTCAGATCCACTGGGAGCACCTTTAAATGCCTTGGGATGAAGGGAGTAGCTGATCACAATGGGCCCCTAAGCCCTGACCCCCTCTACAGGCAAGGACAGAGCAGGTTTCCCCAAGGAGGCAGAATTGCAACTAAACTTTCCACCTCTGGGTACCAGAAATTGGCTTAATTTGCAGGAGCTGCTGATTATCTAACAGCAGAACTTTATCCATAGACCCTCATCCCTGAAAAAAAAACAAAAAAACACAGTGTCTGGTGCCCTTAAACAATTTCTCTCACCCTTGGAATCACAGTGGAATCACACCTGGAGATTTCCTGGTTTTGTTTTCTGTGGCCCACAAAGCATCTCCCCTCTCTGGGGAACTTTTTTGCCCAACAGCAAGCTGGGCACAGTCTCAAGGACTCCTGCATTGGTGTCTTTGTAGCCAATAGAAAAGGGTGCAGAAAAGATGGAGAGAAAGATCTGTCACTGCAGTAGAAGGTGACCCACATTTTGAGGAGGTTAATGGTTATTTCAAACAATACATCCCTGAGCCAGTGGCTCTGCAGGGCAGGAGGCAAAGGGAGGATTTGCTCCCTCTTTTCAGTGGGAGAAAGAAAGGTTTGGAGCCTGGAGCATAAACACAGCTGAGAATTCTGAAAATAGACAATATCCTTCAAATGCAGCCTAGGGATGGGATCAAATCACTGCATACACCAATTTCTCTGGAAGAGAAAACAACCCAGACCAAAAGAGAGAGGAAGTAGGGCCTTGGAAGCCAAATAAAACAGAACAATGGGAAAGTGAGCACTGGAGGAAACAGCTCCAGATAATTACATTGTGCAAGCACCACACTGAGAAGCAGCATATGCTGGAGGAGCCCTCGCTGGGGCCACAGGATGAGCAGGCAGGAGGGTGGCCAGGCAAAAACCATCCCCTTCAAAGCAGCACACGCCAGGCCAAGCTCAGAGGAGCTCCAGCTCCGGTGAGCTCAGCACAACCATGCCAGGGATGAAAATATCCCTGTGCTTGAAACAAAATCCCTTCCTTCCACTTCCAGCAGCTCCTGGCAATGAGCAGCAGGAGAGGGGCTAATATTGTAACAGATATTTGGGTCACAAATACGGTGAGGCAAAGGTGAGTGTGTGTCAGGCACAGGTATGGTATTTGCAGGGAATGCCCCAACAAAGGCAGGAATGATGAATCTGACTCCATGTTCTCACAAGGCAAATTTATAACTTTATTATACTAGATTATATTAAAGAGTACTATACAGTACGATAAAGAATACAGCAAGGATACTTACAGAATGCTAAAAATATAATAATGAAAACTCCTGACTCTTTCCAGAGCCCTGACACAGCTTGGCCCTGACTGGCCAAAGAGTGAAAACAACTCCCAGCAGAATGCAATGGAACAATCACCTGTGGGTGAACAATCTCCAAACACATTCCACATGAGCACAACACAGGAGAAGCAAATGAGATCATAATTGTTTTCCTTTTCTCTGAGGCCTCTCAGCTTCCCAGGAGAAAAATCCTGGACTAAGGGATTTTTCCAGAGAATGTGAATGCTATTCCACCCAGTCTGCCTGCAGCAATGGCTTGCACATCCTGTGGTTGGTTAAAAAGTATCCTTTCTGTATTCTTTAATATAATATAGTATAATAAAGTAATAAATTAGCCTTCTGAGAACATGGAGTCAGATTCATCATTCCTGCCTTTGGCAGGGCATTCCCTGCAAATACAATGGGGTGTCTTCACCCTTTGTGCAATATAAATGTAATGAACCCAAACAGGCACAGATGCACCTTAAATACCTGTGTTTACTAACTCAGCTCAAAAGCCCCAACTTATCCACATAGATTACCTGCTCTGCCTGCCTGTGCCAGCTTTCAAGAAGCACAGAAAGCATCAAGTCCTACTAGAGGGCTTGAAAAGTGCTCTGAGAAATACTCCATTAGCAGCAAAAGCTGTCCCCAGAAATACATTAGTGATCCACGGGGCAGAGCATTAAGTTTGGACATTTTGTCAGCTTTTCTGAGAAGGCAAATGCCTTACCATGCATGTCTTCCCAGCCTCCATCCCTCCCAGCCTCCCCCCAGCCTGGCTCATCCTCCCTGGCCCCAAAATGAGGAACATGTCATTTGTGCAGGACACTTCAGTGACTCTGCCATCAATCCCTGGCAGTTTCATTTCAATATCGACCAGCTCTGTGATGATAATTGATGAGAGATGCAAGTGATGGAAGAATGAAGAGAGCAGTGTGAGCAGATCTTCCAGCCCAGATGGCAGGAAGCTCCTTGCTGTGTCCCATCCCCATCCCATTTGCTGTTTCAGAAGGAAAAAATAAAAAGAAAAATCCCTTTTTATTTCCCTTGATTTTTTTTTCCCTAGGAAAAAGCCACTGCAATTTTCTATATTCCAGTTTGCAAGCAGCATATTCTGAGTCTTGGAGTTGAAAATCCTTTCCCTGAGAGGGAATAAAGCAAAACAAGGAAGGGCAGAGGGAGCAAGGTGGGATGAACACACCATTGACAACAAAACCCACACAGCTGAGCTTAAAGCTTGGAGGGATTTTGTCCATTTTTTGTCTACAAATCTCTCCCCCAGACACCCTGCTGCTGAGGGCAATCTGGAAAGCACAAAGTGACAATAGGTCAAGAGTTAAACTCCCCATCTCAAAAAGCAACGGGGTACATGATCCAAAGGTTGCACTGAGACATCCAGGAGGAATAAACTTCCCTGAAAAGCCACCTTGATTGGGAGAAATAAAACAGAGACTGCAGCAGCACAGCCATTGCTTCCTCAGTCCATTTTAATATCCCAGCCAGCATGGATATGTTGGTTTGCATTCCTAATGCTGCTCCTCTCCAGCTGCTCAGGATGGGCTTTTACTATCCCCATCCCAAGAAACAATGCACCCAAATTCTTTTTTGTGGTGTCGTCCATCAAACCACGTGGTGTCACTGAAGGAAAAATCTTGGGAGCACTTGGGAGCATTTCCCCCTTGGCTGGGAAGGAAATGCTTCTTACACCACTTCTTACTCCACTAATACATTTTGGAGCAGTGCCCAGGCAGGGTCAGCAGCTCTTCCCTCAGCCCTGGTGCAGGGCTCAGGCCTGGAGGGTGCTGCTCTCCTCCCCTGGGCTGCTGAGGCCACTGGGAGGTGAATTTAGCAATGAGGGATCTTAGAACCCAAACTCCAATATGAACTCCCCTTGATGCCTTTTTTGGGGCTTCCTAAAAACAGGGCGGAGAGGAAATTAAGGGAATAAAAATCAGTTCTATTTATTGAAGGGTTTTCAGGTACATTTCAGACAGATAAAGTCCCCTCAGGGGCTACAGTCAAAAATGGATGTCAGGTTTTCACACTTTTATAAGTTTGGTCCATTTGCATATTGGGGGTTGGTTCATCTGCCAATTACAGCTTCAGCTAATGAAGTCATTTACCCCAAGTTTGCTCCCCCAAATCACTTTTGTTTCCATCTCTGGGGGCCTGAGGCAGTGAGGTGTCCTTGACTGCCAGGCCTGGAGAGGAATTGTTGTGTCTGCCCCAAATGGGAAAGCAGCAGCTCACACTGCATATGGACTTAAGAGTTATATAGAATTATATAAGGTATTATATATATTATATATATTTTTATATATATATATTTTATATAATATATATTATATTATATATAATCATATATATATTATATATATAATGTATATATATTTGATAGATATAGATATATAAAAATATATAAAGATTGCAGGATTACAAATATATGAAAAATATAAAAGCTAAAATCCTAAGGCATCACCCTCAGAGCTAAAACTCACTCCAGGAGTGGGTGAACAAGCAAATGGGGAGTTTTTATACAGTTACACACACGAGTACACCTTGAACTCCTCAAGGCTGCTCTCAGAAATGGCTCTGAAATGTCTCATAAATAGGAGCAGAGTAATTGGAAGGTATATTCTAATAGCTGCAGCTATAATAACACCCCCTCCTCCCCACTTTCCTCTTTAGGGGGTGATCTGCCAAAATGAGAAACAAAATTACTGTGTCTGTTCAGCAAATTCTTACTGACAAAATCTTTAAGAGTTGACAAGAGTAATACACTGAAAATTAGTTTACAAGTGTTTCAAGTTTCAAAAAATCAATCAAAATCAAATTAAGTTCTGAAGACACTGTCTGTAGAGTTTAAGGAAAATAGAGATCAGCTGCAGCAACGTGAGATGAGGGGCACAACTTCTGAGCAGGAGACTTGGATCTGCTCTGCCCCCTCTTCTGGTTTAGGGTAGAGAGCCACAACAGTCACAAGGGTTTGCTGATGCTCTGGATAATCTGAGGATTGAACAAGAGCAAACCCAGCCTAAATAATCCACAAGAGAGTCCTCAGTGTGGCACTTCCCTCCCTAAATCTGTGTGCCAACCAGTGAGCCATAAATTGGGGGTTACAGACACAGGAATGGTGTTCTCTCCTGCTTCCTGAGAGTTTCTTACATTCTTGCATTTCTTTCATGCATTCCCAATGACAGAGAGAGAAAAAAAATTAAATTAAAACTCATAAAAATTGTCATCAAGGAGGAAAATCAGTTTATAAAACAGATCTGTTGCAGAAGCTGGCAGAACCAAGCCTGGGCTAACCTAAAGCAGGGCAAGGGCAGAGTTCAAGTCCATTTAACATTGGAACCTCCTCATGTTTCCTTCTTGGCTGCTTGATCTCAAATAACTGAAGCCTGTGCTGGCCCTGGTGTCAGTGGAGAAGCCTGGGATTCCATGTCTTCCTGAGAGTTTGTGAAAAAAAATGGTGTGAGAGTCTGTGGTGTTCCTGAGTGAGCAGAGCCTGTCTGGGGAAGCAGGAGCGGGGCTTGCTCGGATGTGTTGTCTTTTTTGCCCTTCATCCATATGGTACCCTGACCCCATCCTGGCCCAGCAGATCCAAGAGCTGGTGACCTACAAATCCTCAGCCATCTGCTTTGCAAATTCAGCCTCCACCCAGCCCTCCTGCCTTGCTGTTTCAGCATTCACTCAGAGTCAATGGGCTTGCTTTAGGTTTCCAATTATGTCTTACTTAATTATATCCCTCCTTGGGGTCCTAGAGGCCCTGGAAATTTTCCCCCACTCTGTCTTTTCCCATAACTGTGAGTCAACAGTTCAATTATAGTCTCTTTATACAGGCATGAGAATTTGTTTCTTGGGCAAAGTTCCTTGATAAGATGATATGCTACATAAATGTCTCTAGCAAAACGCATTTCACAGTGAATTTATCTCTGCACAACTTCCCCGCCTTACAGCCCCTTATCATTCCAAGACGTCTCAAGGCACTTTCCAAAAGGTGTGCAATAATAATACTTCACAGTTAGACACAGCCTTTCATGGGAACAGCTCAGGGCTGTGTGCAGGGAAGCACTCAGCTCCATCAAACAGCTGGGAGCACCCAGGCCAGGGATGTGGGAGAGAGCTGCCCCAAGGAATAAGGAACATGTAGGGTCTGTGCTGAGCTCCAGGACACCAGGAGGCCTCTCCTCTGCCCCTAAAGTTCTCCTAAGTTCCACCAGTGTTGGTATCAGGATCTCTAGCTTGTCAGAGTGACCCCAAGAAGAGTTTGAAGTCTCTTTTCCCAGCCTGGCACTTGAAGAAGGAGTCAGGGCTCTTCAGTTCTCAGGCTCAAGGTTGTTCATTGTTCCTTATCTATAAAATTCTTTCTCCTGCCCCACCAAGGTCCATCCAGCAGGACAGTTCCAGGCACTCTGCCTGCCCCCAGGGCAGGGTTATGTCTTTATACTAAAAACCACGTGTGCAATGTTTACAATTCCTTTCCAATACCTATCACCTGTGTTAGACACTGAGCTTCTACTCTAAACCAATCCCAAAGTGCCACCATCACAGCAGAAGATGGAGGCCAAGAAGAAGAAGGAGAAAGGCTGGACACACCCAGATCCCTCCATCTTGGCCCCTGAACCCCCATACCAGAAACCCCAAAATCTACTTTTTCACCTTGTGATAAATTCACTATCATTCTACTTAATTTGTCATGGCTTGCAGATCTTCATCTAAGGTTGGTAACTTGCTCCACTGGTCATAATCAAACCCACACAGGTGTTCTGGGCTCTGTGCCAGGGTCTCTGAGCCCCCTGGCAGGGGTCCTGGCCATCCTGGACAGCCAGAGGGATGTCCTGGGTCCTGACATGTGGGGATCCTGCCATGCTGTGGAGAGGAAATGCATCCTTGTCCTGTGGCCATGGGATGGGGACTCAGCTCCCTGTCCACCTCATTCATCCTACACCCAACATGTGTGTGTTAGGCAAGGAATAAAAACCTCCCAAACTGCAAGAGGCAGAAGGTTTGTGATCTGAAATGAAAATAGTTGTGCTCTGCCCAGGGTCCTGGCCTGGAGCAGAGCTGAGCAAAGACTCTATTTTCTCTGGGGGCAGAGCTCGGAGCACTTCTGGGATTTCCTGAGAGAGGAATCCAGCTCCAGCTCCTGGCACTGGGCATTCCCTTCCCACCACACATCCCCCCACCTTGTGTTGAGCTGTCTCCCATCATCCCAGTGTCCTTGTCCCAGCCCTGCCTGTCACCTTCCTCCTCATTCCATCACGTTCAGCAACCTGTCCTGTCCCTCCTCCCTTCCAGCCCAGCTTATATCATCAAAAAATCACTTTGGCACCTCCACTGTCAGCAAGCGGCTGTTTATCTGCTATATCACTGAAAAGATCTCCAAAGCCAGGCTTGGAAAACAGCCCTTTTTTTATTTGATGCAGGATCATCTGAAAGGAGGATGAGAAGCAGTGAGAATGTTTTCCTTGTACAGATCAATAGGAGTTTAACCTTCCCCCACAGCACGGCTGCCTGCCCACCTCCTCAGCTCAGTATTTCTCCCTCCTCCCTGCTTTGCGCCCCTTCCTGCATCCCAGACTGTGAGAGCTGAAATGAGGGATGTGGGACTCCAGGCAGCTCTCCAAAATGCAGTTTATTGTATCCAAAATGCAGTTTATTGCATCCAAGATGTTCCAGCAGCCCAGGGTCATGGGTGACAGAGCTGTGCCCACAGATGTCAGCTCCAGCTGCAGGCAGGCCTGGACACCTTTTGGTTTAGGTTACAATGCATTCTATACTTTTCTTTTGGTTACAATGCATTCTATACTTTTCTTTTGGTTCCAATGCATTCTATCCTTTTCTTTGCTCAGCATCTTAATACAGCAGAACCAATCTATACCTTAACTATTATCTACAGCCTATCATAACTGCTATAATTACCATATTCATGTTACTATTCTCCAATCACTCAAAGTCAGTACATTACAGTTTCAGCTAGGAGTTGTTTTTCAGTTTTCCTGCAGTGGAAAATTCTGAGACCTTTTTTCTACTTGCAACATTTGCTGCCTTTTTTGCCTGTGCTCTCTTTCTGCTTGGTAAAAACATCTTCTTGTTTGGGGTGGGTTTATCCTTTGCTCTAAGCCATAAAACCCCTTCTAACTAACACAGCCTTTGCCTCCTTGGTTATCCAGTGAGACTGGCTCAGCAATTCTTTTTTTCTAGATCAAAACTTGCTTCCATCTCTATTCTTTCATCAGACTCTACATTTAAAAATCTTTCTGCCAAGCACCCATATCTGTGAGACTTTCTTTTCAAACTTTCATCCTTCCCAACACCAGTGTTTCCAGCACTCCTTGCACATGGACCTCTTGGTGCACCAGGGCAGCATTTCTGCCTTGCCAGAGCAGCTCCTTTTGGTCCAGGGAAGGGTTTCTTTGTCATCTAACTCACAGACTCAGTTGTTGCCCTGATTTTTTAAGGTTTTTTCTAAGCCTTCTGATGTTTACGTTCTTGTAAGGAACTTTCTCACACACTTTCTGTAAATAACTTATTGTTTTACATTCTTTTATAAAAGAAGAAAAAATTGATGGACTGTTGGTTTGTCCAGTGTCATTGGAGAAGTAGCACTATCAATCAGCCTCCAATCCACTGTCACTTTTAAAAATCTATAAATGTTGAAGTCAAAAATTAGGAGTTCTCCATTTACCATCGGAAAGCTGCATGTCCTCATTGTGTTATTTCATGTCCTATAGCAACACTCAGTCACCCCACAGATTTCAGATCCTTCTGGTCTCCTCCTTGCTCCACTTCCTCCCAGCTCCCATGCTGTTCACACAGAACTCCTCTTCCAGCTGTTGGGAGTCACGAAATGAATTTTCCATCTCTCCCCTTTCTTTCCCCCCTTCTCTGGGGGAGAAACAACCGTGTCCTTCTCTCATGGCTGTGGCAGATTTACTCCTGCTTGGCTTCCTGGCAGCTGCTGCAGCTGCAGCCCAGAGCAGGGCACCCAGCACCTTCCTGTCCCATCCTCTCACTGTGCTGCATTCCCGGGGGGTCAGAAATAGGGAGGGGAAGTGATTTGGGTCCTGTGGTGAAGCTCTGAAGGCCCAGGGGTGGTTTAAGAGCCACCTTGATACCTGATCAATATTATCATTTTATACACAGGGAGACTGAGGAACATTTTGGTGGGAGGACCAGCAGCTGGTCACTTCCTCCTGGCTCACATATCACTGATATCTTTGTTAATAAGGGAGAAAGTCTGAGCCAGGGTGGTCCATGCTGCTCTACCTGACAGGTACAGATCAACCACCACTCCCTGGGCTCAGCCAGCCACAGAAACCAGTCCCAAATCAATTTTTAAAGAAAAAAGGAAGAGCCTGAGTCCTTTCTCAGCTCAAAACCCAGCAGCAAACCCCATCCT
Source organism: Molothrus aeneus (assembly GCF_037042795.1). Classification (NCBI taxonomy): domain Eukaryota; kingdom Metazoa; phylum Chordata; class Aves; order Passeriformes; family Icteridae; genus Molothrus; species Molothrus aeneus. Next base: position 4,172,330 of record NC_089664.1, on the reverse strand, counting down.
GCTATTCATACCCAGAGACAGGGAACCACTTCTCCCTTCTCAGGAGATGGGAGGGGAGCAGACAGGTTGTTACTATAATAGCAGGAAAGACACCCACCACTGTGCTAAATGATATATTTGTGTGTACCATGCAATGAGAGACTGCTCCTGTTCCCAAAGCACTGACAGCCTGAGGGAGAAATGCCAGTGCCTTCTCCAAGGTCACAGGGAGGGCATCCCGGCCTTAGCACAGGGAAAGATCCACTCCCTGTTCCTCTCCACCTCCTCCTTCGCAAGGAATGGGCTCAGCTGGGCTCTGAACACGGTGGGTACCTTGTCCAGACTCAGGAGATGACACTTAGTCAGACAGACAGACAGACAGACAGACAGGGAGAGCGACCAATCGATAATCCAGGTGCATCTTCCCCCACCCAGGGCCCTCATCCTGCAAGAAAGGAGCTGAGGAATCATTCCTGCAAAGGTAGCAAAGGAACAGGAGGGATCCCAAGAGCCAATGAGCACTTTAAAGTCTCTCATACACAAAAAAAAAAAAAAAATTAAATTAAAAATACAAAAATGTGATGTGTTCTGTCCACATCCAGCCAAACCCAGGTGCTGTCAGAGATTAGATTTTGCAGATAAAGACAGGTAATAGGGACTAGATAAGGACAAGAAGAGGAGAATAAAGGGAGTGGGGAGAAGGCAGGGATGAAAGGCCAGAGGGCAGAAGGGACAGCAGCAGATCAGGCTGACAGATCCACAGCTGGGGCTGTGCAGAACCAGGGCTGAGCTCTGTGCCAGGGTCTCTGAGCCCCTGCCAGCGTCTCAAGCCCTCCAGGGCAGCCAGAGGAATGTCCTGGGTTCCAACAGGAATTCTCTGTACAGCAGGAGCAGGACAGGGTAAAGCTGCAGGGTCACTGTCCCTTGGAGGGACCTCATCCCTTGCTGTGGGACTGTCCATGGAAAGCCCTAATGGAATATCTGGTGCCTGGATGTGCTTTGGGGTCACACTCACCCCAATACCTGCTGCCCTCACACTCCACTGCAGGAGCCCATGAACACATCACATTTGTCACTGTTGCTCTACTCAATTTATTCACCTGTAGATTTTCTCATTTATTCTGCTAGTGACCACTACCCTCACCTCTCCTTGCCCCTGGCAATCTCAGAGTCCTCTGGGACAGGTGCAGGGACAATTTTCCATTTTATATCAGTGCCCAAGCTCATCTGAGGGCTGTCACTTCCAGGCCATGGTGGGGACTAAGCACCAGGCAAAGAACAATTTGTGCAAAGCACCCTTTAAATTCAAATTACTGGGCTCTCCTTGCCACCAAATAGGCTGCAAATAAACTTAGAAACTTTACTGGGGCACAGACATCAGAATCAGCTTCTCAAAAACCACAGAGGAAGATTTATTTGCCAGGAATGACCAGGACTGTGTTTTAAGCCTCCTCTGAAAGCAGTTTTCTCCACTGAGGCTGCCAGCACAGTGTACAGCTTGCTGGGAGAATCCAAGTTTTCAGGATCTTTCCAGGTTTTCAAAATCTTCTTCAGAGCCCCTAATATTAAGTTGTCAACAAGAAGTCTGGTAAGTGAGGAGGATTCCACGTTTGTGAGAGGGAATAGTGGATTTGGGAATTATCAGGCTGCTCAAACACGAGATAAATCATTGGAGGAGGTGGATATTTCTCTATTAGGGACAAAGCACAGTTCCCAGCAGTGGTGGGGAATGCTGGGGGGGAATGCAGTGTCAGGGCTCACAGCCTGATCCTGCACCATGCAGGGGCAGCAGCACAATGTGCTGGGCCCCCTCAGCTCCCACAAAATCCAAGGCAGGGATGGTGTCTCTGCATCCCACTGAAGTTTTTCAATTCCATCACCAACACTGTAAGCTCACTGCTGAATCCTTCAATGGGGATTTAAAGAAAATCCATTGCAGAACAAAAATTGAGCTGAATTCAGTGATAGCTGCCAAGGAAGAGGAGCCTGTAGTCAGGGGAATTAAGAAATTGTCTCCCCTTGGGGCCATTCCCTTTGCTGGGCTGAGGGCCCAGGGTTTATTACCCTGCACCCCATTGAGATGGCAGGGATTTGAAAGAGAGAGAGAAAAACAACCTGAACATTTCCCTTTCCCTCCCAAGAATAATGAACTGCAGCAAACGAGTGGCCAGAGCTGGGGCATCCCACTCAGGGAGGCTCTGAGAGCTCATTTCTCACAGATCCTGGAACACAGAGTGAACAGAATTCCTGGGCACCCACAGCACTGGAAGCTCAGCAAAGCTCTGGAGCAGGGAGGGAGCAGGGAGGATGATGATGATGATGATGATGATGATTATGATGATGATGCAGATTTGCTCTTCCTTTCTTTCCCACTCACCCATTTTTTATTCAGAGGGGTTCACATGAGGATCCTTGTCCTCAGGCAGGTGGGTGGTTGGGATGAGTGTTCTTGGAGGCTGAAAACATCCAGGTTTTTATTTCTGTGTAGTTGATATCTACATATGTATGGGAAAGCAAACTCCTTACCAGTACTCCTCAACTTACAGCAGAAAAAAAACCACAGCCTCCAGTATGAGACATGGTTACAGCAGCAGAGTTTGGAACATAAAATCCCAGACTGTGAGAAGTGGTAAGAAAGTGAAATAAGGTAATCCCTTGGGAGCAGCCAAGTGTCCCTGTCCTCTCCTGACCTGGGGAGCAGGGTTTGCAAAGCAATGACAGGCTGAGCCTTCTCCAAGCCTCTGGATGCAAGGATGGGGTTTTAACCAAGTCAGAGCACCTTGTGCTCCGCAGAGGAAAGCAAAGCTCGGCTCATTCCTGCAGAGCCCCCTTGGTGCAAGATGGGGTGGAGGGGGGATACGACACCACAGAGAGCCTGGGGAGCACCTGGGCCCACACACAGCTGGAGCCAGGGACCAATTTTCAAATCCCTTCCCTCCTCCCATGTTCACAGACTCTCCTCTCTAGCTGGGAAAGACAGAGGCCATGGGCTCAGGCAGCATTTGACAGGAGACCCAGGTTATTGATTCACAGCTCTACCTCCCTGAACTTTTCTGGAGGAAAACAGGGCTGCTTTGCATAAGGCAGGCATATGCTGCAGCTTTGGCACGGGGAGAGCTGCTTGGCATTTCCTTGCCAGACTTTTCCCACCCTCCTCTGATGCCATCTGCCTCCCTGAAACACTGAAACTCCCATCTGTCAATTTTGCTGTAAACACACAATTATCCAGGCTGCTGGGGGGGAAAAGGGGCACAGCCAAAATCCTGGCCAGTCACAGAGAGGGACAAGCAGGGAGGAGTGTCCCTCTCACTGTCCCACCGGGCAGTTTGCTGCAGGGAGCCGTGCCTTTCATTCTCCTCCTTCCTTCTCCCAGTGGCACACGAGCTGTGGGTGCCACCAGTCCCTCTGCCATGCCCTGAGCTCCTCAGAGCATGGGGACAAACTCAGGGGCTGGTGGGGAGCTCCACCCATCCCCAGCACCCAGGTCATGACACCCAGGTCATGTTGTTGCCATTTTCTTCCCTTTTTTGCTGTGTCACGGCAGTGAGGACAAACCTGCTCGTGGCCACCCCTGTCCAGATCCCTGCAAAATCCCAAAGACAGCACCCACCCAAGGGCAAGGTCAGCACCAGGGAACAGCCTTCCCTTGGCAGTTGATGTCAGCAGCATCTCTGAGTCCAGCTCTGCCTGTCTCCCACCTCTGGGCTTCATTGCAGCAATGCCCAGATCCAGCAAGCTCAGATGCCAGAACTGCAAGGATTTATTTTCTTTTTTTTCTGTGTTCTCCCTGGAAATCTCCCTCTTTCTGGCTGGGGGCAGCTTTCTCTGACCACAGCAGACAGCAAACTGCTGACAGCAGCCTGTGGTGCGAGCTGAGCCCTGTCAGCCCAGCTATCAGCAGTCAAAAGAGCTCCTCATCAGTGCTCTGAGATGCTCTCAACCCTTGCAGGGGCTGCAAAGCCAGAATTTCCCAAGCCCAGTCGCTCTGCAGGATGAGCAAACAAAGGGTGATGAGCGAGGGGAGGAGAGGAAGCTGCAGCCAGCCATGGGCTGGGGGATGTTCTGGGGGCTGGGAGGGGATTAGGGTTTGTTTTATTCAATCTTGGCCCCTGTGTGGTGTCTCCAGCTCCAGCACCTGCTGGGTGGAGTGGGCAGAGGGAGGGGGCTGTGGGGTGGGGCAGGAGCTGGCAGAGGGCAGCGTGTTCCCAGAGATAACACGGGCTGGTGCAGAGGTCACTAATTGGGTTTCTGCTTGCCTCTCATATTCCATGTGGATCCAAATGAGAACATGTGGTTCAACACACACAGAGCATCCTCCCTCCCCCAGGCCCTGTGCCCCTGCCCTCACCCACACACCCAGGATCCCTGAGGTGTTCTCCATCCATCCACTGGCCAGAGCTAAAAGGCAGAGCAGGGAAACTGCAGGGAGGGGAGAGGAGAGGCAATTCAGGACCTCCTCATCCAGGGCAGAGCCTCAGGGCAGCAAGCAGCCCTTCTGTGCACAAAAGATGCCTGGGAATGCCACACCACGGGTAAGGGAGGTGGCAGCAAGGCCACCTCAAAGATTAAAGTGTGTGCAGGAGGACAAATTGGAGCCCCACACAGAGTGGGAGCCTCACATCTCCCTGTGGTGGCTGCCCCACTGCACTCTTCCTACTGCCCTGGAAAAGGCTTCAAAGGGCAGCATTTAGGGATGAAGGCAGAGCTGCAGAGTGGAATCCAGCCATGGCACATCTGGGCAGAGCACACAGAACCACAGAGTGCTCCCATGGTTTGGGTTGGGACCTTCAGGATCACCCAGTCCAACCCCCTGCTAAGGATAGGGACATCTTACATCAGACAATTGTTTAAATGTCACTCAAATAGACCCTGTGTTGGGGAAGATGAAACAGGAAAGCCTTATAAATATGATTGCCTGGCAAAAGATTTTGAGAATATGGAAACTATAAGCGAGATTGAAATGAAAGCAAGCTTTGAGATCCCTCAGTTACTGAACAACTGGAAAACAATGGTGTGGCCAGCTGAAGGTGATCCCCTTTTGATGGAACAACACCCTCTGCTTGCAGACAGGCCCAAGGGTCAGAGCAGACCCTGCCAGCTTGACAGAAGGGGCCCAAAGAGGAGTTTGTAGGGTTTAAAATGTAACACAGGATGGTAATGGAATGATTCTTATAGGCTGTATGGAAATGCTGTAGGATTTGTATCTTGTACTGGATTGGTTAGTGAGAATCAGAATATTCAACACAGAAGAAGATTTATTGTATTGGAACAAGAACCTCGCTCTCTCACCCTTTTACTCTCTCACCCTCTCATCCTCTCTCCCCCTCTCTTCTCTCAGTCCTGCTCTGAGCTGTGCCTGGCAGCTCCCAGCAGGGCCCTGCCCCCAGGCCCTTTGCAATAAACCCCAAGTTCCAGCCCTGGCTCCAGAGATCTCTCATCTCCCTCCATCCTGACCCTCCTACCCCCTGATGCTCCTACCCCCTGTCCTTTCCAAGTCCATCCCCAACTTCACCCTCTGGCACAGGGCTGTTCTTGAGGAAAACAAACTCAAAATCTTTAAAATGTGCTCTGACACCTGCTTGAGCCTTTGGCTACAGAGGAAGGCTCACACCCAAAGAGGACAGCTGTAACCCCAGCAGAGGTTTGGGGAGCTCTTCACCTTTGGGAAATCTTTTTTTGGCAGCCCCTCACTCCTTGGGGTGTCTCATGCACATTTTGTTCTGTGATGCATCTCCCAGGCAGAGGCAGGCAGAGATATTCAGGAATAGAAAGCAGGAAATGTGCACAAAACCTTGGAAGGGGGGGGAGGATGGAAGTTAACTGAGAAAAACACAATGCTCTTTGAAAAGGAAAAGTAAGGAAAAAAAACCCTCCAAAACCCAACTCTTTTTCAAAGCATTTTGCAAATATTGCTTTTCCTCCCCTCCCTCATTTTCTGACAAGCTGCAATCAGCATTCAATATTGTCACTCAGTGCCCAATTTCAGAGGGGATAGGTATCCACGGAGCTCTTTAAATGAAATAAATAAATACATCTGGCCACGTATGGCAGGGGCTTAGCTGGGAGCTCAGCTCTTCTGAAAATCTGGTCAATCACGGTGACATTGATTCAGGACAATTACTCCTGATTTACACGGGTGTAAATGAATAGAATGGCATTAAACTGCTGACTGGGGAGTCCATGCTCAGGCAGAGCTCATCAGAAAGCTGAGTTCCCATTCTGTAAAAGATTGAGATCAGCTTCCCCATCCAAATCAGGACAAAAATGGTCTATTTTTTCTTAAAATGGAACAGAAAGAGGGGGGAAAAAACCTCGCTTGGGTTCAATAAAAACTTTGGGTTTGAATGCCTGGCATTTGTCATTTTGACTCTTTAAAAAGTTATTCATACCTAACAAAAGTAGGGAAGGCAACTTTTCCTGGTATCATAATGCAATTCTTGGCTTTGAGTCTTCCTTTTGCCCAACTGAAAATTAATTGGGACTAGGGAGGACAGCAACCCAGGGGTTTTCACCAAACAATCAAACCTAGGGGTTTTCACCAAACAATCAAACCTGTCCTCCACCTCTGTTCCCCTCCTGCATTTCCCACTGTCTCAGTGAGGTTTCCAAGCTCATTCCCACACCAGCCAGATGCAATCCCTGCATCACCAGCCTGGCACGAGCAGGCAGCTTTGGAAATGCGCTCTGGGCCGTGTGAGGAGAAGGAGAAAGGTCAGGAACTTTTAAAAGTCAAGTTTTTAGGGATAAGGGGTCCTGTCAATGCAGAGAAGAGGGGCAGAGAGGACAGCCATGGGGAGGAGGGAGGGATCCCTGTCTCAGTGACACCCTGGCATATTTTTACCAGGATTAACTTGTGGGGAAGCAGAGGAGGGGAAGAGCCTAAAGCTCTTAGAGAGCCTCCCCCCACACACACAAGTTTTTAAAGTACTTTGTGCCTGGATATGTGCTCTGGACATAAATCACTGTAGCTCAGGATAAATGGGAGCCCGTAAGTGCCACGAACACTAATGACAACATTCATCAAAGCCTGAGCTGCTCCATATTGCACCAGTCTCTGGGATGCCTACGGACAGATGGACCCAGCTCGCTCCAGCAGCCCCCTCTCCCCTGCACCCTGCACTCCCTGGCAGCAGGCACAGAGCCCCAGCCTCCCCTCAGCCAGCTCACAGCAAAGCAGGGGTCACAGCCAGGCAGGGGTGTGATGGCTCTTCAAAAATAATAATAATAATAATAATAATAATAATAATAATAATAATAATAATAATAATAATAATAATAATAATAATAAAAAATATATACAGGGATAGCTCCTCTTGGAGCCCCACCTCACAGCATTTTTCCTGGTGGTCCTGAGCCAGCAGCACTCCAGATTCCCAAAGAGGAGGTCTTGATCATGCACCAAACAAAAAATCAAAAACAACAACAACAACAAAAAAAACCCAAAAAACAAAAAAAAACCAAACAACCAAACAAACAAAAAACAAAGAAATAACCAAAAAAAAACCAAACAAAAACCAAACAGCCAAAAAAACCCAAAATAAAAAACCAAAAAAAAGAAGAAAAAAAAAGAGAAAAAAAAACAACAAACCCCAAAGAAACTAAAAAAACCCCAAAAAAATCCCACCCCCCCCAAAACCCCCAAAAACCCCCCAAAACCACAAAAAAAACCCATAAAAACAAAAACAACAACAAAAAATAAACCCATAAAAACACCAACCCTCCATCCAAAGCAGCACAGGGAATACTCCCTGAAGGAATCAGGCTATGGAGACTCCATGAATGATCTCTGCAAAGTGCACTGCATCAGCTTAATTGACAAGGAAAGCTGGGCAAAGCCCTGAGGAGGGGGTTTGAGCAATCCAGAGCTGCTCCACAGCAACACCAGGCTGATACTGGATTGCCTGATGGGAATTGAATCCCAAATTTATCCTCTCAGTGCTTAAGTGCCTCCCATGGGACAGGGCAATCCAGCAAAACAGCTTTCAAAAGTCTGCAGCAGCACTGGGGCTCTGAGGGAATGTGGGGAGTCCTGTAAATCCAACCAGGACATCCACAGAGGTAGTGAGCTGAGAAATAAAAGGGCAAAGGCATGGGAGAGGGAAATTGTGGCATGGGAGAGGGAAATTGTGGCATGGGAGAGGGAAATTGTGGCATGGGGAGAGGTCCTTGAATGGAGAGAAGGAGATCCCTGCATGGGGAGAGGGAAATTCTTGCATGGGGAGAGGTCCTTGAATGGAGAGAGGGAGATCCTTGAATGGAGAGAGGGAGATTCTTGCATGGGGAGAGGCTCTTGAATGAAGGGAAGGAAATTCTTGCATGGGGAGAGATCCTTGCATGGGGAGAGGGAAATTCTTGCATGAGAAGAGACCCTTGAATGGAGAGAAGATCCTTGCATGGGGAGAGGTCCTTGAGTGGAAAGAGGGTGATCCTTGCATGGGGAGAGGTCCTTGAATGGAGGGAAGGAAATTCTTGCATGAGGAGAGACCCTTGAATAGAGAGAAGATCCTTGAATGGAGAGAAGGAAATTCTTGCATGGGGAGAAGTCCTTGAATGGAGAGAAGGTGATCCTTGCATGAAGAGAAGGAAATTCTTGCATGGGGAGAGGTCCTGCAATGGGGAGAGGGAGATCCTTGGATGGGGAGAGGGAAATTCTTGCAGGTGAAGTACATTTGATGGTTCTTGTAAGAAGTCTGAAAGAAAAGGAAAAGTGAAGTTCCTTGGCCCGACATTTCACGGCACAGCCTCAATCATCCAATAGGTCAGCCTGTAATTAATTCTATTTATTGAGAGATGGATTAAACTGAAATTCCTCTGCTGATGTGTGTCAGGTTCAAGAGTAAATGTTCTCAAAGGGGAATTACTGCTCAAAACTCAGAAGGAGCAGAAACTTTTCAGGATAAGGGAAGCCAGGTGATATCCATTGCATGATTCACAGCAGGAACCTAAACTGGGTTTCTTTCATACCCCCAACTGAGCTGATTTCTTGCTAGACCAAACTCTTTCCCTCTGAAAAATCTGAAGGAACAAGTTCTTATTTCAGTCCTAGATAAGGAAAAAAAAATAAAAGAGCGGTGTAGCCTTCTCATTTCCTGGCTTTGAGCTTTAAGGACAAGGTGAGCAAGTGATTTTCTCCATTCCTTAATTCAGTTAAGCATGTTGCACAAGCTGGGTTCAATTTAAACACTGAAGGAAAGGCTCCATCCATCCACAAAGGACAAGATTTCTACTGGAAAAGAGGGAGAAAAGTACAGCTCCAGTTGTACCCTAAGGTAGGAGTTTCTATAAGTCTGCAGCAGCACTGGGGCTCTGAGGGAACATGGGGAGTCCTGCAGATCCAATTAGGACAACCACAGAAAGAGTGGGCTGAGAAAAGAAAGGGCAAAAAGGGGGTTTCTGCAAAGGCAAAGGGGAATTTGTTTGCTTGCTCATTTGTTTTTTTTAAACCCTCTCAGAAAGCTGATTTTGTGTCTGAGCTAAAGCAATTCTCTCTGGAGATGGTCATCATAGTCCTCTCACTGCTTTCCCATGGGCATGGAGGGGGGAATATCAGCACACACTGAGGGGGAATGCAGCTTGACCCCAAAAATTGGCATTAGTTTTGGACAGTGCTCTGAATCCCTCAGAATATTCATGAACAGGAACGTTCACTCAAATAGAAATAAAAAAGTTTATTGAAATATGAAACTGCAAATAGAAATGGCTGTTTGGGGCCCTTTGCAGCAATTATGGAGGAGACATTCATTTTCTAGCTTTTATATGCAACTCAAATGGTGCTTTAATGTAATTTTATAATTTATTTACTCAGGGAAATCCCAGTTTAGTTGTAGCATCTGTTTTTCTTTTCCTCCTCCCTCCAAACCCCAGTGCAGGCCATTATGATTCCATACCCAGTTATAAGCTGGAAGAAAGGCAGATGATGCTCCTGAGGCCATGGTGGGAGCTAAAATCACCAATGAACTTGCAGGACCCCCATTGTCAAGGTCATTTTGATGTCATCTCTTCATATATTTTGTCTTTAGAGTTGCCAGACCTAGGAGGGGATTGGGCAGGGGATGGTGAGGGGACCAGAGGCACAGGCTGTGTTTAAGGAAGGCAGGATGGAGCAGGGCACTCCAGTGGGCTCAGGGTCCTTGGAGATGCAGAAAAATGGGGAAAAAAAGTATCCTGGTGGGATAAAATTAGGAATTAAAATCCACCTTTTTCCAGGTGTTGGGCAGAGATCACATCTGTCCAGGGGATTGCATCTCACACAGGCAGGGAGTGGCAAGAGGAAACAAAGGACATTCCAAAGGCTGGTCCAGGAGGATTCACTGTGGTGTTTGTGAGGATCCTCAGGATGAGGTGAGAGATGAGAATCTGACTCCAAGTTCTCAGAAGGCTGATATATAATATGATATGACATAATATGATATAATATGATATAATATGATGTAATATAATATAATATAATATAATATAATATAATATAATATAATATAATATAATATAATATAATATAATATAATATAATATAATATAATATAATATAATATAATATAATATAATATAATATTGTATTTTATTATGCTATACTAAACTATACTGAAAAAAGAGAAAGGATACATCAGAAGGCTTAACAAGAATGAATAATAAAAACTTGTGACTTCTCAGAGCCTCAACACAGCTGGCTGTGATTGGCCAATAATTAAAAACAATACACATGCTTGGATAAACAATCTCCAGACCACATTCCAGAGCAGCAAAACATGGAGAAGCTGAGGCTTCTCATCTTGCTAGGAGAAGAAATCCTGGTGAAGGGATTTTGCAGAAAATATCACGGTGACAGATTCACATCACTGGGAGACCCCAAAAAAGAGCCCAGAAATCCCAGGGCAGCAGCAGCAACTGCAGCTCCAGTGGATATTTCATGGGGAGGGGCTGTAGCTCCCAATATTGCCCTGGGACCAGCCACCAACACCTTGAGAGCAGTCAGTGGGCACTGCTGGGGGAAGCAGCTTCCTGCTGCTTTACCAAGCCAGAGATCTGGGGTTAGAAATAACTTTTTGCAGAACATTTTGCAATAAAATATGAAAAAAAAAACGAAAAAAACTTTTTGCAATCCATTTCCTCTTTCATCAGGCCTCCTGCTCGGGGAGGAGTTTGAGAAGTCAGAGATGCAGCATGAGGGTTCTCCAAGTTTGAGCCCAGCTGCACCACACAGATAGTTTTAAAATATAAATATCTATAGGTGCCTACCATCTTATTAGACTGAGCCAAGCCAAACTGAGTTCTCAAGACAGTTAATTTCATAATTCCCTCATTTCATGGGTGAATTTCATGCCTAGAAATGCAAAGAATTAGTGGTATGAGTGTGCTTTGCGGGTGTAAGACCAAATGAAATCTGGATGGAAGACATTTCCTTCCATGAAAAATGTCAAGTTATTTTTAGAATTCTAGGGAGAAAAGAAACTTCATCCTGGAAGGTCAGAAATTTTATTAAAAAGTCAGGAAAATAAATTCTTAGAGAATGAAAGTTTTCCTGTTTCTACTTCAGGAGAAGTTTAATAACTTTTTATCCACTTTCTGCTATTGCCCCTCTGAGTCACATGTTCAGGGGAGTCTGTGTTCTCCCAGAAAGAGAATTTCTCCAAAGGGTCTGGGTTTGCTATTTGCTCAGTGAGTCAGTCCCACAGACATATCCAAGGTGGTTTGAAGTTTAAGAAAGGCAAACATTGCAAAGATTGAGGTACAGATAGTTGCAAGCTCTTTCCCTCAATACAGGAATCCTGCTCCTTGTCACCCCCCTCCACCTCCAGCCTTTCCAAACTGAGGCAGATGTGGTGTGAACTGGCTGCCAAGATATAAAATAAAATAAAATAAAATAAAATAAAATAAAATAAAATAAAATAAAATAAAACAAAACCTAGCTACCTACACTCAGTGCAAATCCCAAACAAGCAGCCTTTCAAACCCAAGAACATTCCCAGGGCCATTAATCACACACAGCTCACTGCTATATAGCAGGTGACCACAGGTTAATAAAAAGGAGCTGGAAATCAAACCCAAAAGGGAAGTGTGATGGGAAGCAAGCTCTCTTCCTCATCCTTGGATGGCAGGAGCTGAGCAGTTCTGTTGGTTCAGGTTTTTTGGGGGTTTTATTCCTCAAGGCTGTGCCTTTCTGGCCACCAGAGCATTCCTGTCCCCTGCTGCCAAGCTGGACAGGGCTGTCACTGCTCCCTGAGCACCCTGCACCCCAAACCTCTCTGCATCCTAAGGAGGTGCCTGCCCAGCACTGAGGCTTCCTCTCCTGCCTTGCAGGTGTTTCAGCCTGGTTTATTTTACCATGGTCATACCTCTCCTTCCAGAAGTTCTCCCTCCAGTGCTCCCTGTCCTCGAGCCCCACAGGCTGTGTCCAGCTGGGTGGGATGAACTCTTCTCTTCTTTTAGATGGACTTGGAGTGACAGGACAAGGAATGGCCTCAAAAGGACAGAGGGCAGGGCTGGATGGGATATTAGGAATTGGGAATTGTTCCCTGTGAGGGTGGGCAGGCCCTGGCACAGGTGCCCAGAGCAGCTGGGGCTGCCCCTGGATCCCTGGCAGTGCCCAAGGCCAGGCTGGACAGGGCTGGGAGCACCTGGGACAGTGGAAGTTGTCCCTGCCATGGCAGGGAGTGGAACAGAATAATCTGTAAGGTCCTTTCCAACCCAAACCATTCTATGGTTCTGTGGCTGTCCCTGCCTCTCCCCCCAGGCACCACAGCGTTTGCATATTTGCTCCATTTCAAGCAGCTCTTCATCTGATTTCCCATTCATACAGAAAGGGAAAGGTCAGAGATTTTCCCTGGGGAGCATGACCTGAGTGGAGCCATCCCTGTCCCCCCCAGTGCTGTCTGGCTGGGCAGTGTGGGGGAGAAGTGACAAACAGGGACAGGAGGGGTGACACCACGTGTGTGAGTGTGTGTGTGTGTGTGTCAGATCACATTTGTTTCACTGAGAGCTGAGGGAGAGAGCAATTGAGAGGAAGGGAAAAAATACATCAGTGGGGGGGAAAAAAAAAACAAACCAAAAACAAAAAGCATCCAGATAATAAAAAAATAAGTGCAAGTGACTGAGAGAGCACGAGGCACTTGTGAGCAGCATGGCCTCTAATCTGGTTACTGCCCTCAGCTGGGGAGGCTGATGCAGCCCTGAGGACAGGCTGGCATTTGGATGCTCCTCGTTAGGGAAAACACCAACTGGGAGAAGCTGCATTAACCAACAAATCAATTTATGTTTGGCTGGCACCTGGGTGAATCTGAGTGTTTGTCACAGCACTTTGCTGGTGATGGATGGACAGGGGGAGCTCTGTCAAAGATCCCTCTCCTCCCTCCCCCAGGGATTGGTGGCAGGGGAGGGGGAAGGTTGTGGGATTTCTGTGGATGTCCCAGAGAATGGGGCTGAGCAAACCCATCTAAAGGTGAAAAATGAGTGTTGTTCACTGTTAAACCCAGCACCCAGCCAGCCCAAGCCCAGTGCCACACATCCAGCAGGGAAGTATCATTGTCACTGAAAGAAAACATCTCTGATTTACAGCAAAAGTAAAAAAAAAAACAACCCTGATTTCAGCCTAGCAGGGGAATAAAAATAAAAATAAAATCTCTAGTATCTGCACAAGGATGATGCTTGCAGGAGCATCCCAGGAGATAGGCAGGATGGATTCCTGGCAAACCTTGGGAAGATCCCTTGGAGCCTCCTTCCATCATTTTTCAGGCTCAGAAGGGCTGAGAGGGGTTTGGGACTTTGGGCCCTCTCAGGGGAGAGGCTTTGCTGGGGTAAGAGCATCATTCCAGGGGGAGCAGTGGTCAGGAGGGAGACCAGCAGTGATTTGTAAATCCTTGTTTTTCTGCTGAGGTGAGCTGCTGTCTCCAGAAAAAAAACAAAAAAAAAAACAAAAAAAAACAAAAAAAACCTTCAGAAGATCTCACATCTTTACACTGCAAATAGGAAAAGAAAAAACCAAACAAAAAACCAACAAAAAGCTGCGAAACTTGGACTTTCTCCACACCCCCTGCAGCAAAGGAAACCTCTGGCTCTGAAAGCTTCCTCCAAGGCACCTTTTGCAGAACAAGGATGTCAATCACAGGGTTTTGTCTTGCTCTTTCAGGATCCAGATCAAAACTCACCGAAGACAAAATCCTTTTCACAGACATCCGTGGTGGGTTTTTTCACGGCGCTGTTATTTTCCATTTAGGAATCTGATTGAATTAAACCTTCCAAGCCCTCCACAAGGGAGAAAGAGAGGAACAGCCAGTACTGAACTGTCTCCTGGATGCTTCAGGGAGAGACTGGCAGCAATTTAGCACTAAGCATCAGTGCAGAGGGGACTGTGGGCTCTGATTCTCTCCCCACCTGCACTGGTGTTAATCAGGTGTAACTCCACACACTGCAGCCCCATGGGCCAAGGGCACAGCCAGGCCACTCTGGCCTTTCTGCCTCCTAAATACCCTGTTTTCCAACCAAGCTGAAGTGGGAATTTATAGGAATCATAATGATGATTAATCATGATTTGCGCTTTTCCAGCATTTTTCTTCTTGGGAACTCGAAGTTCTTCTGAAAGTGAAATTAATTATGCTTTATAACCCCTCTCTGGAGTAGGTCAAGGACAGTTAGGGGCTGTTTCCACCTCCCAGGGAAGCACAGGGAATGTGTGAGCAGCTCCAGTACAGGCTGAGACCGAGGACCTGGCACAGAGCAGAGACCATGGGGGGCTCAGGGAGCAGCAAAGCACCATGAGCAGAGGCTGGGATGACCCTGAGATTCCCAATTCCCCTCCAGCAAAACAAGTTTTGGACATGGTTGCAAGTGAATTGTTTCTCTTGTGAGAGATGAATGAAGTGATGATATTAATAATAATATTATTATTATTTATGTGCTTCTATGGTGGAATATAATGAGACCTTTTTAATTTTCTTGTAACACTTAAGGGAGAGTTGTCCATGCTACTGATCCTTGTGCTGGGAATAAAGAGGAGTAACTGAGTTGGGAAAGATTCAGATTCATTTCCCCTCTTCTTCTAATTAAGACCAAGGATTCAAAGCAGGTTCTCTGGTGTTGCAGGTGAACATCTCCCTGCAGAGCTCCTCAGATGTTCTGCTCCCACTCTCTTTCTTCTTTAACAGAAATTTGACCAAAAATATGAGAATTCTTTTCCAATAGTCAGGCAAAGTCCCCACAAGCTTTGGGCCCCAGAGCCTGCATTTCACAACAGAAAGACTGAGCTTCTCTCAGCCATTCCTCCTAATCAGGCCCTGTGTTCCTCATCCTGGTGGAGCTGAAAATACACTTACAATCCAGTAGCTTATTTCACAACTGCTCAGTTAATTCACAGAAAGCCTAAAACCAGCAGAAACCTCAAATTTCACAGGTCTTGTTGGCTGTGAAGGAGATTAGGAAAAGCACAGCACTATGAAACCAAGGCATGCAAGCCAAGAAGTTATCAGCAGGCTCAGTCACCACAGGAAGGCTCCTCTGCGCCACAGGAGCTCAGCAAAACCCAACCTCCCTTCTCAGCCCAGACTGCACCTCCTGCCTCCTCATTTCCAGCTCCCCAGAAAATGAATCCTTTAGTTTTAGTTGGAGTTTGGTTTCCCCACTGACCAGGAGCTCAGGACATGGGTGAGGTGCTGTGTTGTAAATGCAGGGCCACCAACAAAGGAAGGAATGATGAGGACTCCATCTTCTCAGAAGGCTAATTTATTACTTATTATACTATATTGTATTATCATAATATATATAATTATACTATATTATATTAAAGAATTCTATACTATACTAAAGAATACAGAAAAGATAGAGACAGAAGGTTAAAAAGATAATAATGAAAACTCCTGACTCTCTCCAGAGTCCTGACACAGCTTGGCCCTGATTGGCCAAAGAGTGAAAACAACTCCCAGCAGAATGCAATGGAACAATCACCTGTGGGTGAACAATCTCCAAACACATTCCACATGAGCACAGCACAGGAGAAGCAAATGAGATAAGAATTGTTTTCCTTTTCTCTGAGGCCTCTCAGCTTCCCAGGAGAAAAACCCCGGGAGAAGGAATCATGTTCAGGGAATGTGAATGCCACAGTGCTGGGGGTTTCAGGTCTCTCAGTATTAAAGCCCAGGTGAGTTCAGCTGGGTCAGAGTGACTGTGAGCAGGAGAAGTGTAGGAAGGAGCAGGGGAATGAGGAGGAAGGAGGGAGTTTGTTAGGAAGGATGAAAGTTTGACAAGAAAGTCTCACAGATATGGGTGCTTAGCAGAAAGATTTTTAAATGTAGAGTCTGATGAAGGAATAGAGATGGAAGCAAGTTTTGATATAGAAGAAAAGAATTGCTGAGCCAGTCTCACTGGATAACCAAGGAGGCAAAGGCTGTGTTAGTTAGAAGGGGTTTTATGGCTTAGAGCAAAGGATAAACCCACCCCAAACAAGAAGATGTTTTTACCAAGCAGAAAGAGAGCACAGGCAAACAAGGCAGCAAATGTGGCAAGTAGAAAAAAGGTCTCAGAATTTTCCACTGCAAGAAAACTGAAAAAGAACTTCTAGCTTAAACTGTAATGTACTGACTTTGAGTGATTGGAGAACAGTAACATGAATATGGTAATTATAGCAGTTATGATAGGCTGTAGATAATAGTTAAGGTATAGATTGGTTCTGCTGTATTAAGATGCTCAGCAAAGAAAAGTCTAGAATGCATTGTGACCAAAAGAAAAGTATAGAATGCATTGGAACCAAACCCAAAGGGTCTCCAGGCCTGCCTGCAGCTGGAGCTGGCAGCTGTGGGCACAGCTCTGTCACCCATGACCCTGGACTGCTGTAGCATCTTGGATGGAATAAACTGCATTTTGTATACACTAAACTGCATTTTGGATACAATAAACTGCATTTTGGAGAGCTGCCTGGAGTCCCACATCCCTCATTCAGGCTCTTACAGGAGTTCCCTGGGAAGCCCCTGTGCAGCCCTGGGGTTGCTGCAGGTGGTGGCACCGAGGTGCCCAGGGAACAGCTCCCTGGGAATCAGCAGCACTGTGAGGTGGAAAGCAGAAAAGGGAACTCTCCTGCCCACACAGCCTGGGGTGTCTGTGGAGACACCCCCTGCAATCACCAACATGTGCTGAAGCTCCCTCACAGGAGCTGGGGTTTAAAACAGGCAAATCAAGAAATAAACACAACCCCAGTGTGATGAAACCTGCATCACAAGGAGCAGTGTCCTCCCATTGCAGGTGACAGAGATGTGCCCAGCCACACCCTGTAAGAGCTGCACAAGCAGCACCGTGGAGATAAATTCTCTTTTTCACACCCAAGTGCACTCACAGCCCCCATGGATCTCACCCTGGTGTGTGTGTGTGTGCCTCTCTGACTCTGGGGTGTCGTGGGAAGGACACAGTGAGATGGGTGACAGAGCTGGAAGCAGGAGAGGAGCCCACACAGGCACCACCTTCCCCAGGGCCTTCCAACTTGCAGGGAATGGTTATTGCTGTGTTCAGGCATGAGAAACTTCCTTAATAAAATTAAACTTGCAGGAGACAGGTCTTCATTTGGTTGATTTCTGAGGTCCTTCATATCTCTCACCAGCAGCATCCTGCTCAAAGCCCTGCTCCTTGGGAAGGGCTGAAGGCAATGAACCCATGGAATAACTGCAGGATACCCCATAGACATTACACCTGTTAAATCATAATTCAGCAGCTGGGGGAAAAAATTAAATTAAAAATTAATCTATAAATACACAGATATTTATACACAAATATTTATGTATTGCTTCGTTTAAAAGCCATATTATAAATTACAATTCACCTGGACCTGAAAATTGCATACGCCTCTGCTCTTGCCATGGCAAATGGAAATCTAAACAGAGCTGGGTCAAAAGTTGCTCCACTGAAGGTTTTTTCAGGCAGTGGATGCTTTTCCATGAATGCAAAGTGGCTTGCAGGAACAGGATAATTTCACTTCTATTTTATTGTTTTGATACAGTTCTACTTTGCCATTTATTTTGGCTTTTTTTTGATTTTTGCCACCTTATCAAAAGTCAAGATGGAAGTGTCAGATTGAGCTATCAACTACCAAAAGCCCAAACAATTCAAGACTGATGCTAATTATTCTAAATACAAGTATTTATCTCCAGGTTATTCTGTTCTTACAGAGAGACCAAAAAAGAAAAAAAAAAGGAAAAAGAAAAAAAAAGTTTTATTCTACTTAGAAATTAAATAAACCCTGGGAATTTCACAGGACATAAAATCTGTGTTCAGTTCTATTCTTCTTACTGACTCCTCTCATGCTGATGCAAACTTTCCCTCCTCATTTCAAAACAGCAGCCCCAAGTGCCATCCACTTCTATTCCTGGGAATATTCTACTCCACACAGAGCCAGCACTGTGAGGAAAACACTGAGACTCCTGCCAAAATGCACCCAAGCCTGTACTTCATCCAAAATTTCATTTCTATATTTAGTTTTAGTGCAATTCCTACTGCAGTGGTTCTGGCAATGTCCCCACAGCTTTTCTGAAGTTGAAAATTGAACAGTGTTTAAAAGCAGAAGAAAAAATAAATAAAAATTAAAAAAAAAAAAAAAAAAAAAAAAAAAAAAAAAAAAAAAGATGAAGGCACAGCATGCACAGCATGGTTTGGGTGTTCCAGGCTCTCTGCCTGCAAATCCTGCAGAGTCAGGATGGAAACACAGACAGTGGGAGTGGGGCTGTGTGTCTGAGATGGGTGACACTCTCAGAGAATTCCACCCTCCTTTTAGGAGGTTCCCATATTTTAGAACTGGGATGATTGCTCAAGGCAGGAGTGATGGTTTCCCTGAGTACAGACAGATTTCCAAGGCATGTAGGATAGGACAAGGGGGAATGGATTTAAATTGACAGAGGTCAGGGTTAGATTGGTTCTTAGTGAGAAATTGTGTATGTGAGGGTGCTGAGGCCCTGGCACAGGGTGCCCAGAGAAGCTGTGGCTGCCCCTGGACCCCTGGAAGTGCTCAGGACCAGCTGGATCCACCTGGTGTGGTGCAAGGTGTCCTTGTCCATGACAAGGGTGTTGGGTTTGGATCATCTTCAATGTCCCTTCCCACCCAAACTGTCCCATGATTGTACAATTCAGCTGAAATATCCCCAAACAGCTTTGTCTGGGATGAGCAGCCCACACACACCAACAACCACCACAAAGGGGGAGAGGCCGGCAAAGCCCAGCCCTGCCTTGGGGGCAAACTCGGGCAGGCACAAGAAACTCCCGGAGCTTGCAGAGACTGAGCCCGTTCCCCTCCTCCCCGCCCTGCACAATCCCAAACCCCATCCCCACATTCCTGAACTGCATCCCGCATCCCTGAGCCCCATCCCTGCATGCCTGAGCCCCATCCCTGCATGCCTGAGCCGCATCCTCGCATCCCTGAGCCCCATCCCACTTTCCTGAGCCCCCATCTCTCCATCCCTGAACCCAATCCCCTCATCCCTGAGCCCCATCCCCGCATCCCTGAGCCCCATCTCTCCATCTCTGAACCCCATCCCCTCATCCCTGAACCCCATCTCTCCATCCCTGAGCTGCATCCCCATCCCTGAGCCCCATCCCCGCATCCCTGAGCCCCATCCCTCTTTCCTGAGCCCCGTCTCTCCATCCCCGCATCCCTGAGCTGCCTCCCTGCATTCCTCAGCCACATCCCTGCATCCGTGAGCCCCATTCCCATCTCTCCATCCCTGCATCCCTGCATCCCTGAGCCTCATCTCTACATTCCTGAGCCCCATCCCCGCATCCCTGAGCCCCCATCCCCGTATCCCTGAGCCCCATCCCCGCATCCCCGAGCCCCATCCCTGCATCCCTGAGCCCCATCCCCGCATTCCTCAGCCCCATCCCCGCATCCCTGAGCCCCATCCCCGCATCCCCCGCCGCCCACCCCGGCCGCCCCTCTCCCGTGGAGCTGCGACGCCACCTGCCGCGCACGGGCTCGCCGGAGCATCGCTCCCAAGGCCACCAAAGTCCGGCCAGGAAACGCCCAAGCCCCTCCTCGAGCCCGATTTCAGGCACTGCCGGGAGGGGAGTGTGGAGCTCTAGGGGTGGGATGCAGCCAGCCTGCTCCTGGGACAACCTGAAAGTACCATTTTATATACATAGACCTAATTTTTACATCTATCTATCTATCTATCTATCTATCTATCTATCTATCTACCCATCTGTGTATGTGTATACATATATAAATATATATATATATATGTATATACATGTACGTGTGTATATGTATAAATATGTGCATACATATGTATATATATATATATGTATGTGTGTGTGTGTGTGTGTGTGTGTGTATAAATATAATTTTTTTCAATGGATCTGAAGGATTTCTTTTGAATCCTCAAGGAAGAGCAGATGGAGACAGGATCCTAATTCAATGTGTCCCAAAAGGCAACGGGCATTGAGCCTTCCCTGTGGTGTGGGAAGGTTCTCCCTTTGTGGGGTGCTCTCCCTCTCTGTCTCTCTGCCAATCCCCACACAGTGACAATGCCATTGCTCTTTGTGGGGTCACTCCAGCCCTGTCTGTGGAACTGGGGAGCCCTGCAAGGAGAGCCACAGGAATTTTGCCCATGCAGATGTTTTCCTTCACATGGAGAAACAATGATTTTTTTCATGGAAGTGTCTTTCTCTGTGATTTCTGTTTATTTTCTAGGCCATTGTGGCTCACACAATTCTCTAAACTTTACTGCTTGGCCCAGCCCACAGCATCCCAGTGCAGCCCTCTGCTTGTGCCTACATCGAACACGAGACACAGGGAGCCTGGCAAGGGAAAAGCAGGGAAGGAGGATACGTGTGTTCCTCACTTTATCCATTTTATATAGGTTTATATCCATTTATATCTATATAGGACACCACAGGTTCCCTTTTGGGAAATGCCAGGCAGCCTGAGCCCCCCTTTGCCCCGTGCACAGCAGATGTGGGCAGCAGGGCTGCAGCTGTCAAAGGGAATTGGATTTTAACAAAGCCCCAGATGTGAGCAGCAGGGCTGCAGGGTGTCCAGGGGAATTGGCTTTAACAAAGTCCCAGATGTGGGCAGCAGGGCTGCAGCTGTCAAAGGGAACTGGTTTTTAACAAAGCCCCAGATGTGGGCAGCAGGGCTGCAGGTATCAAAGGGAATTGGTTTTTAACAAAGCCCCAGATGTGGGCAGCAGGTATCAAAGGGAACTGGTTTTTAACAAAGCCCCAGATGTGGGCAGCAGGGTGTTGAAGGGAATTGGCTTTAACAAAGTCCCAGGGATGGCCAGGCTGGAGGCAGGAGCCAGGCAGGGCACAGGGAGCAGCTCAGCCCAGTCACAGCTGCAGTGGCCACAGTTAAACACACAGAGAGGGCAAGTTTGGAACAAGATTTCACAGCTACCAAGGGTCCCTCTGAAAGGCACTGACTGGAGTGGTTTGAGGCCAGCATGGTGCAGGAGTGCTGCTGTGCTCTCCAGGGCTGGCAGGGAGCAGCAAAACAGAGAATTTGCATCAGGCCAGGGCCTGTGCTGGGCAGCCACAGCAGAGTCCTGACCACAGATACCAAGGAATTACAAGGGGATGATCAGGGAGGGAGGGGTTTTCCCCACCATCAGTGGGAGGCACTTTGCAGGGTCAGGTCTTCAGGTCTACACAGAAATCCTGGGCACCTTGGCAATGCTGGAGAAGGGAACAGCTGGAATGTGTGGACTGTTTCACTGCATGGTGTCTGGAAATTATTTAG
Source organism: Molothrus aeneus (assembly GCF_037042795.1). NCBI lineage: Eukaryota > Metazoa > Chordata > Aves > Passeriformes > Icteridae > Molothrus > Molothrus aeneus. The sequence goes on along the minus strand of NC_089664.1, from coordinate 4,150,654 downwards.
TTCTCCTGTTTGATGCAGCATGGACAGCTCTGAGAGCCTGGGACCTCTGAACACAGAAGGCCTTTGCTCTTGGGGTGCTGCTGCTGCTGTCAAGGGAGTTAGAAGAATTGACTGAGTTTGCATGGAAAAAAGTGATTTCAGTCCCAAAGCTTGCTGGCAATTTCCTTAGGGGACAAGGAGGAAAAAAAAATCCCACTGTCTCCAGAACAATGTGCTGCAGGTATTTCTTTTGATACATCAAGCCATTCTATGCTTCATGATTAGTTTTGAAGGGGAAAACAACCTTAACCCAACCCATACACCAACCTGCCCAGCTTCCTGCTCTACCTCTGCAAAACAGGATCATAAACACTTCTTTATCCACTAGGCATGTTAGTGAGGCTTCATTAACTCCAAAGCTCAATTAAAGTCTCTAAAAGGCTTTGAGCTGCTTGACCGAAAGGCTCTATGAAAATTAATTTAGTGCTTTTGTATCTGCTCGGCACCAGGACTTTAACAAGAGGCTCTGTTTCCCCAAAATGGATGCAGAGAGGTGATGGCCAGGGAGGGGATGCCAAGCAGGTGGCTTTTCTGAGGGCACATGGTGGCCAGATGTGGGATCTCAGCACATCGTTCCCGATGTCCAGAGATGCCAGGAGAACCCTTGGGGGTCTCGGAAATCCTGGAATGTTGCCAAGAGTGTTTGGTGGCTTGATTTTGATCCATCCACAGAAGTGACAGCAGTTTGAGGACATGAGAATCACTTTAGAGTGAAGGGTGTAAAAGAGACACATTTAGAGGGTGAAATATAGACTTTAAGGTTTTTGGTACAGGGGGGTTATGGAGACAAGATGGAGGGATCAGGGCGTGTCTCGTCCTTCTTCTTTCTTCTTCTTGTCCTCCATCTCCTGTGGTGATGTTGGCACTTGGGGATTGGTTTATGGTGAAGGTGCACTTGCCAACATGGGTGAAAAGCATTGGGAAATAAAGGTAAATATCATGTACGTAGATATTAGTATAAAAGGACATGACCACCCGTGGGTGGTCAGAGAGTGCCTGTGACTGCTTGCAGGTCAGACCTCTGTTGGGCAGACAGAAAATTTTGTAGATAAGAAACAATAAACAATCTGAAGATCGAAAAGCTGAAGAGTCCAGACTCGTCCTTTGAAACGCGTGCCACCCAAGAACCACCCTACCCGTGTCGGGGCAGAGACAGACAGCCGGACCCGACAGCCAGAGGGCAGGGGCTGGGCGCAGGGAGGAGGGCAGAGCTCGGATTTTTAAACACTGTAAAAATCAGGTTTTTTGTGCTTGTGTGTGTACCTTGCAGCTGGAGGCTGAATGCAGCATGCTCATCTCTTCCCTGGGAGCCCGATGAGACAGCTTGGAGTGGGAAGGGGGGGGTTAATTGCACATTTTATGGCTGCTAAGAGTCCCCCTGAGCCCCAGAGCTGCCTGCTGCACGGGCAGAGAGGCACGTCCAGGCTGAGCAGTGCAGGGAGTCCCCAGCTGCACACGGGGACACTCAGATAAATGCCAGCCCTGTGCCTCGGTGGCAGATTTACCAGGCTGTTTGCATCTCCGGTGTAAATCCAGGCACTTAGAGATAAACTCGGTCCATGGCAAGGAATTGTTTCAACAAAGCAGGGCCTGTCAGGAGCGGGGTTATGTTGACAGAGTGGCAGTCCCTGCTGTGCCAGCTCTTGGCATGCCCCAGCTGGAGCCTTTATTTACAGAGCCCTCTGCGAGGAGCACAGAGCATGCATCGCTCCCTCCCTGAGGAATTAGAAGATGTGGGAGAGCAGCAGCATCCTCTTGGACTTTCCCAGATGGCCAGGAGGAGAAAAGAGTGCCTGGAGCCTCAGAAATCCTCAGAGCGTGGTCATTTCCTCAGTTTCCCCAGCTACAGCTCAGCCTCAGAGTGCACACAGAAGGTGGAGGGAGGGTCTGGCACCTTTGTGTGCAAGCAGAGTTTACCAAAGAAGAGGAAAAGTGGAGGGAAATGAGAAAAGTAAAAAGGAAAAAGGCAGGCCCGGGTGAGATGCTCTGCTCTGCATGCACATAAAGCCCCATCTCTTCTCCCCTGCTCCCTGACAGTTCTGTCTGGAGGTTTGCATTCAGCACAGGCTCCTCAGCAACAAATACTGAGAGCTTTATGCAACAGAATAATTGTTTAGTGTTGACTAATTCTCTCCATTTGTACCCTTCAAGCCTCAGATGCCGAGCAGAGCCGACACTTGGCTCAGTCAGAAAAAGAGAAAAGCTTTGGTATGGGGAGAGCTGGGGGGAGCAGCAGGACCCTCCCTCTGCCCACTTTGCCCCAGTTCCCAGTTTGTCTGGCTTTGTCAACAGGTTGCTCATGGTCAGCCTGGTGCCCAGCAGGACCCCCATGTCCTTCTCTGTATGTGCTCTGCCTGGGGTGATTCCCCCCAGGGAAAGGTTTATTCCTCTCCTATTTAATTTCTGGGATTCCTCCAGGCCCTTCAGAATGGTGCCACAACCATCCAGTCCATCACACACTCCTCAGTTTCTCACTTCTTGCATCCTCAGAGGTGCTCTGTGAAACAGCACTGACCCCAGGACTGACCTCTGTGCTCCCCACCAGTCTCTGGTTCTCGGGTTTTTGGTTGATAATTGCTGCCCTGAGATGTGCAGGATGTCTCTGCTTCGGCCTGCACGGCTGAAGAACGAGTCTGGACTCTTCAGTTTTTGGTCTTGAGGTTGTTTATTAATTCTTATCTATAAAATTTTCTTCCTGCCCAGCCGAGATCTGCTCAGCAGGGCAGCCACAGGCACTCTGACCGCCCCAAGGGTGGTGTTGTCCTTTTATACTACAAACTACATAGAACATATTGACACTTAATTCCCAATACCCATCACCTGTGTTAGACAGTGCACTTCTACTCTAAACCAATCCCAAAGTGCAGAAAATGGAGAAGAAGAAGAAGAAGAAGAAGAAGAAGAAGAAGAAGAAGAAGAAGAAGAAGGAGAAGAACAAGAACAAGAACAAGAACAAGAACAAGAACAAGAACAAGAACAAGAAAGGCTGGACACGCCCAAGTTCCTCCATCTTGTCCCCATAACCCCCATACCAAAAATTCCAAAATCTACATTTTCACCCTGTGATAATTTCATTATTACACCATTCAAACCTCTGTGACTTTCAGGTCCTCATACAAAGCTGGTAACTTGCTCCAGGGGTCACAATCAAATCCCCAGGTGCTCTGGGCTGTGTGCCAGGGTCTCTGAGCCCCCCGGCGGGGTCCTGGCAGCTCTGGACACCTGGAGGGATGCACTGAACTCTGACACCCAGAGGGATGCACTGAGCTCTGACACCCAGAGGGATGCACTGAGCTCTGACACCCAGAGGGATGCACTGAGCTCCGACATCTGGTGTCCTCTCCATCAGCTGTGTGAGCTCACAGGTCTCACCCCTACCCCTCAGAGCCATCCCCATGGCCCCACCTGGACAATTTGCTGGAGACCCTCCAGAGGTGGATTTTTATTCTCCCAATTTAGAGACTGGGGAGATTGGGACCAAAAAACTTTCCAAAGAAGTCACTCATAACAAATAAGCAGGGGGAGCTCCCACTGGGGCTGGAGTGGCTGTCTCAGAGAAGCAGGAGTGGACAAAGCTTGACACTAAATATCCCTCCTGGCAGAAATTTCTGCACTTTCCCAGAGGCCAGCAGCATATTAGTTTCAGAGGCAAGAAGTTTCTGCTGTAGCTCACAGCTTAAAAGAGCAGGCAGAGCCAGCAGCTCTGGAGACTTCAGCACTGTCTTAATAGAAGACACTGCAGTGAGGGAAATGTTATATTAAATCTCTATACTTATACATGTAACAAAAGTGGTATCAGCAAAATCCTCCAGCATCAAAGCAAATCACTTACCTATTTTTAGCTCTGTGATTTAGTCACACACGCTGAGGAAATAAGGTCAGGTTCCTTGCGACGTCTCCCTTTCTCCCTGTCTCCTGCTATTTTTTCCCTGTCCTTATTAAAATTCTCCAGCCTGCAGCAGAGCTCTGTGAGACAGAGCCATCACCATCTGCAGGGTCAGGCTGTGCCCTGTCCCAGCAGGAATCTGTCCTGCTGTCACCAGGGCTGCATTGGAGGGAACAAAGGTGGGGCAGTGCCCGGATTTGTGTCCCAGCATCTCCAGTGCTGCCAGGTGTCACAGACATCTTTTATGAAAAATCGGTTTTTGAGGATTTTTCCTCCTGAGAAGCTGAGAGGCTTCAAGAACAAAATGTAAACATTGATTATTTGCTGCTGTGGAATGCAGCAGGTAGATCTTTGATTGGCCCATGTTAGTTGTTTTTAATTAATGGCCAATCACAGTGAGCTGGCTCAGACAGAGAGCCCGAGCCACAAACTTTTGTTATCATTTTTTTCTCTTTTATTCTTAGCTAGCCTTTTTGAGGAAATATTTTCTTCTATTCTTTTAGTATAGTTTTAATATAATATATATCATAAAATAATAAATCAGCCTTCTGAAACATGGAGTCAGATCCTCGTCTCTTCCCTCATCCTCGGACCCCTGTGAACACGGTCACAGCCAGGGGCTCTCTGAGCAGCTCCCCGGCACTGAAAGGGTGTCCCTGGGAAATGTCACCGCTGATGCCACCAGGGAGCTGGCCTGGGAATGCCCAGCTGTGACACTGCTGCCTCTCCCTGCAGCTTTCAGTCCCAAACCGCTCCGTGCCTCAGTTTCCCCAATCCCAGTGACTTGCTTTGGTCTCTCCTGCAGAAATGGGCAGTTCCCACCTGTAAGGAGAGAAAATTAAGTTTGGACCCCTCTTAAATGTCATTGGAAGAGCAATTCCAGCAAATCAAATAATATATATATTATTATATTAGTCCCTACTATTAATATTATTTTATATAATAATAATTATTATAACTATTATTAATTATGAATTAATATCATACCTATTATTAACATTAATTAATTTATTTGAATATTTCGTTCTGCAAGACCATTTTTTCCTAGGGGTTCTTCTGGCAGACTTTTTTTTTTAATTTGAAAAAAGTTCTAATTTTTGTATTTAAAAAAGTATTGGCAAAATTCCCACACAGGAAGCACTATTTTCTACCCATCTGTAGGAAATATCACCTCAGCATCATAAGGAATAACAAACAAGTAATAGAAGTTAATTAAAGAAATTAAAATTTGTTTTTTTTGTTTATTTATTTTCAGTGAAATTTTATTTGTTCTGTTTTCATTTCTGCTGCTGCCAAGAGGTCTAGTTGGAGAAGCAATAGTTCCTTCATCTTATGATGCAACTGAACATTGAGCTACTTGGTCCAGCACATAAAAACTTTCATTTTTTTCAGTCTGATAATTCATTATTATTTCTAACACACTTTGATATTTCACCTGTTGAGCACTGACCATGATTTATGGCCTCACTGTCCTGTGAGAACAGTAAATTGTATAAAACAGTCCTGTGACCCCTGAAAATTCCAATCTGCTTTGCAAGTTGCAGTAATGCACATAAAACATTAGCATTGGCTCAGACTTGATTTCTGGATCATGTAAAATCAAATTTCTTAATAAGAAGATATCAAAATCTTCATAAAATCAGCCTGAAGTCAACTGAAAATTTCTTCATTTTAATAATCTACAATTAAGAACAATTTTAGAAAAAAATTCTATTTGTTTTAAATTCTGAGACTGTAGAGGACCCTACAAAATAAATTATTTCAGTTTCTCTAATCAAAATGATGCCACAGTTGCAAAGATAATAGAGCAAATTAAATAAATAATAACAAATAAAATATCTTCATTGGACATACTAATATTACCAACAATCTCTTATGAAAAGAAGACCCTCAATATTGTTTCCAATTTTAGATGTGGGCTATAGTCCCTAGCCCTTAAAATGAGTTATTTTACAGCTCTGTATTGATATTTGCTCAAAACTTGCTGCTGTTTTCTGTGTTCATTATTTACCACTGGGAGAATGTATTTGGGTGGTGTAAATGATGTTGTTTTGGGTACTGCTGCAGAGTTAAGGTTATTGTTGAAACTTTAATCAATACCTTTGATGCTTTTTCCCTCTGTTTTTTGACCTGATGCTACTATATTTGTTTTAAATCTTGCCATTGAATAACAACAAAAGAAATCCAACTATTTCCATGAATAACTGCAAGGTACTAATTATGTTCTGTAAATTAATGGTCTATTTACTGCCTTAACCTATCTTAACAAAGATTTTGTTTGGGGATATATTACTAATGAAAAAGCCTTGACATCTTAATACTCTCCTGGGCAAATCGTTAGAATAGATCCCAAATGCAATTAAAGAAGGACTTTTTTTAAACCACTGTATTAGGAGATAAATAGGCACAGTCTCCTCTCTGAGTGCTTGTTTGTAAATCTACAGAATCCCCATGAATTCTGTGCTTCTTGCCTCAAAACTGGGCTGCTGCAGCTGGAGCAGGAGAAATGGCTGGGACAGGAGTAGGGGTTTGGTTTATTTTTATTTGTTATATTTGTAGGGAAAAATAGAAATGAGGGAAATCCCCAGAGTTGGCAGCAGAGGAGGAAGTAGAAATAATGACCTGGGGTGGGAATCTCTTGTGTTTGAGGATTGTTTTCCTCAGCCATCCACAAGGCTTTCCCCAAGCATCCACAGGTGTGGAATAGCCTCCCACTCTAATTTCCAAAACATCTTTGCCAGCTCTGAAGATCTTTTCATAGCTGTGTGATTAAGGGAGAAAAAGGGGATTTTCCTGCAGTTCCTGACCACTCACACCGAGCCATTTCTCTCTGGTTCCTTTGAAGCAGGAACTTTATAACCTTTGGAGTCTCCAGGAGAAGTTTTAGAAGGCCAAGCCTGAAACTACAACGGTTTGGGAGAAACCCTGGGTTGTGATTTCATCGATCTTAAATATTTTCCAGTGGAGACACGACTTTGGGGGCACATGACCCTTGAATTTGAAATGAAGGGAAATTGTTGTTTTCTTCCTTTCAAGGAGTCCAAGTCCTTTCCTGACAGTTTTCAAACCTGCAGCCTTCAAAAATTTAGCTTTTCTATTTTTTTTTTTTTTTTTTTACTGCATTTACGGAGACAGGAACTAATTTGAGGGAGAAGGGGGCAAAGGGAGAGGAATGGATGAGAATAGTCCATGACCCTGCTGAGATGGACAGACAAGGGAGAAAACAGAGGACAGACAAGCTCCTGCACAACCCCACAGTGTGAAACACCTAGAAGAGGTTTCTGAGCTCATGGGGGAAAGCCCTGGGACCAAAGCCATTTCTTCTCTTGATTTTTGTGCCGTTTTCCTTTTTGCTGTCAGGAAATCTTTCCAGAGCAAAGCCAAATAAAGAGCCTTCAAAATCTTCCAGGGCAGGGGAGGGAAGAAGGGAGAGAGGGAGGGAGGGAGGGAGGAGGTTGTTGCTGCCTCTCTGCCACACACTGGCATTCAAGCAGCTGAATTAATCCACAGTTTCATGCCTGCTGGTCCCCCTGATTGGGCTTTTATAATTAGAACAATCTTGTTCCCCAGCGTTTATGAAAAGACTCCAGCGCTGGCTCCCAGGTTTTCATTACAGCTGAATTTAAGGGCATTTATTTGGCTTATTGCTACCACTCCCCCGTACTTATTTGCTAACAAGGGCTTTGTTCCATGCTGGGGATTTTGGAGGGGCAGAGGATTAGGGCAGGCCCTCCTCTCTCTGTCCCAGATCTGTCTCCCCAGCACTCCCTGGCTCCTCTGGATTACGGCACGGTGCCATCCTGCATCCCTCCTTCCAGAAAGGGGATTGATTTACCCCTCTCAGCCTGCTCACTCTCCCCCCACCTCCCTCCCGAAGAACAAACAGCATCAGATATGCCAGAGCTCCTCATGTCACTGCTCAGGGACTGTGCTTAGTGAAACAAAATCCTGGAACTCGTGGCCGGAAAGCCGGAGTGACAGGCGGGAGGGAAAACTCTGGCTGAGGAGGAAAGAGAGAAAAACGATTTACAAGGGGAGCTTTGTGGCACAGCAACACCCAGGGCTGGGAAATGTGGAGCCACTTTTCCCTGCAAGAGGGTTTTGAAGGTGAATGCCCAGTCCCCATCCCATTTTCCATCCGCCTCCCCAAACTTTCAGAGTTGCGGTTGTGCTGTGTCCGTGGTCCTTAAACTGCGCAGCCCAGATTCTGCCTCACCACAATTTTCTGCAAATGTCTGCAGTTTCAGCCCTCTCTGGGTTGGGGCAGGAGTGAAAGTTGTATTTTCTTTAAAAGGACAGTTTCAGCCTTGAAGAAGGCATTAGAAACCTCCATGTTTAGCCGCTCACTTTCTTCTCACTTAGGTTTAGTTTTTTGTAGATTTATTCCCCCCCCAGTCTGGTGATTTTCCTGGAATTTAAATACGTGCCAGCAGTTTACAAGCCTTTCCCGATGCTGCCCTAGGCAGTACTGTGTGTTTTCACCTTCCCTGCCTTCAAGATTTAGCTGGAGGGTCCAGCCCCATGGTAAAATACCTGGCCCTTAAAATTCCAGCCTGCTGCCATCGATCGCAACAAATCGTCTTGGGTTTACTGCTCAAACTGAACAAAACTGAGTCTTTAACACACCAAATGCCAAAGCCATAAATACAAGGGCTCAGAGGGACAGGGGAGGGGATGGAGAGGGAGAGGGAAATGGAGGGAAGAGCTGTGGCCACGTGCAGGGCCCCAAATTAGGCTCACAGATGCCCCCCAGCCCAGCACGCTGGGCTCACCCCACACCAGAGTTGCAGAGAGCAATTTCCAGCAGGTAGGTCATAAATCTCTTGTTTATTGCCTTTTATTATGTTGTTTCAACAGCTCTTAAAGCTGGAACAGCGACCGATTGATAGCTGCTTTAAATCTCTTTCATTTTCTGCACATATTTCTTTATATTTCAGGGAGGGGGGCATCCATCTTTTTTCTCAGCTCTCCAGCATCTCTTTCCCTTCAGGAGTCAAATGCCAGCTCTTTCTCTTTAGGAGTCATGTTTTATAGATCCCCCTCCACACTGGAAATGCTGCTGGTGCCTGGGAAAGGGCAGCCAGGGAACAGCCCTGGAAGGGAACAGAGTGTTCGTGCTTTGCTAGGAAATGCATTGAGTTTGGATCCAGACCAAGAGGGACAAAGTGGAGACAGAAAAGGAGAGGAGACAGCCTCGATGGAGAAGAATTGATTGCCATGGAGTGAGGAGGAGAGAGCCACGATTAAAATACTGTATTTTATAGCAGACTATTACAGCCTGGATCAATTTTCAGGTGTGCATGTGCAATTGCACTCCCTCCTCTTGAGCGACTGTCCTGCAGGGGACAGGACAGCATGTGCAGCCTCAGAGATGGTGTCTGAGGAGCCCAGAAGATTTTCATTGAGATGCCAGAGAATTATGGATTAAATCTCATTATCTCTATGGTGCTTTGGGGAGATCCAACATTGGGATCCCCAGCACAGGAGGGACATTGGCCTGTTGGAGCAAGTGCAGAGGGTGTTGCAGACATCTTTTATGGAAAATCCTTTCCTTAGCAGTTTTCCTCCTGAGAAGCTGAGAGGCCTCAGGAACAAAATGTAACCAATGGTTATCTGCTGCTGTGGAATGCAACAGGTGCATCTGGGATTGGGCTCATGTGGTTGTTTCTCATTAATGGCCAATCACAGCCCAGCTGGCTTGGACAGAGAGCCCAAGCCACAAACCTTTGTTATCATCCCTTTCTATTGTATTCTTAGCCAGCCTTCTGATTAAATCCTTTCTTCTATTCTTTTAGTATAGTTTTAATATAATATATATAATAAAATAATAAATCAGCCTTCTGAAACATGGAGTCAGATCCTCGTCTCTTCCCTCATCCAAAAACCCCTGTGAACACGGTCACACAGAGGGGGCCACAAAAATGATCAGAGGGATGGAGCAGCTCTGCTGTGAGGAAAGGTTGAGAGAACTGGGATAGTTCAGCCTGGAGAAGGCTCTAGGGAGACAACCTAGCACCTTCAAGTATGTAAAAGGGGCTTATAAAAAAGTTGGGGACAACATTTTAAGCAGGGCCTGTTGTGGTAGGACAAGGGGTGATGGTTTGAACTGAAAGAGGATCCATTTGGATTAAATAGAAGTATTTTACAATGAGGGTGGGGAGGCTCTAGCACAGGGTACCCAGAGCAGCTGGGGCTGCCCCTGGATCCCTGGCAGTGCCCAAGGCCAGGCTGGGCAGGGCTGGGAGCACCTGGGACAGTGGGAGGTGTCCCTACTCATGTAACAAGATGATTTTTAGGATCCCTTCCAACCCAAACCATTCTGGACTTCACTGATCTCAAGCAGCCTCTGTGCAGCCCCTCCACAAACCCCAAGCTTTGGGTCACCAGGGCCCTCTGAGTGCCAGAGGTCACAGCAGCAGTGCCAGAGCTTCCTCTGCCAGCCAGCCTGGAGGCAGGATGTGATTGATGGCAGCACTGAGGAACCTCAGGCATCACTCTCCCAAAACCTGTATTTTTCCAAGAGCTGATCAAAATCTTATTACGTTGGTCAGGGTAGCTATCTACTGGAAAAATAGAGTTTTCCCATGAAAGCATTTCATAAGGATCTGTCCACAGCACTGAAATTTATAGTCGGGGGGGAAAAAAGGGGTGAATTATTTCAACAGTGTTTGCTCCAGTTCTCATTTTGATTACCTTCATTTTGACAGGTATTTTAATATATTCATATTTTCATGCTTTGACCTTATCAGGACGAAATGTTTCATTCCATCTAAATGAAGGGATTACAAATGGGCTGGATGAAACTCTTGGCTGTTCTGAATCTGAAAAATGTGACAACTTCTGTTCCATACAAAAGTTCCAAATTTCCACATCTCATCCGCATTCAAAGCAAATTCCCCAAAGAGTGAAAAGGTCTTGCATGAACACCAATTAAAAGTCTGGGACCACTCACCACACAGCAGCCCTTTTAGGCAGGTTTCCAGCTTTCATTAGAACTTCTAAACTCAGAACTAATTTTCATGCTGGATTCAGACTGGTCACATCTGAAAACTGGCTTTAGTGGTGAAAATCCAGTCCCAGGTTCTCTGGGCACATCTGATTCCACAGCCCCCAGCAAATCTTTCAAACCTGCTTTTCTGGCTGGAGGTGAGGGCTTTGAGCAGCTCATCAGCTGAAAGCAGCCCCTTTTCAGGGATTTAAGAAAAATATTGAATAGCAAAAGAACCCTGTGCTTAAAAAAAGATCCCCTTAAAAATAAAAAAAAAAAAAAAAAAAAAAAAAAAAAGATAAGATAAAATAAAATAAAAATTAAAATAAAATAAGATAAAATACAATATAATATAATATAATATAATATAATATAATATAATATAATATAATATAATATAATATAATATAATATAATATAATATAATATAATATAATATAATATAATATAATATAATATAATATAATATAAAATAAACAAAAAAAAGTAATGAACATCCTTCACAGTCACAGTGTTCCAGGGCTCTGGCTTGTGCTGTGCAAGGAGCCAGCCCAGCCAGCAGGGTCCCTCCCACACCATCTGGGAGGGCAGAAAAACTCATCTTCAGGCATCAATGATTATGCATTTCCACCCAGTTCAAAGGGATTTGTACCAATAATTCCCAGAGGCCAAGTGTGAAATAACTAAATCCTGTGCAGATGCCAAAATAACTAAATCATGTGCCATGGGGAGGGGGTGAGGGGGAGCAGGGTCTCCAGTCACTCCTTCCCATCCAAAATGGGAATTAACTGCTTTATTTTCTCTTTAAATTAACACAAGGGCACAAACTCCAGCATTTCCCAGTGGGCATCTCCTCGTTTTACAAGAAATACTGACAGGTCCCACATCTTGAGTGCCCCCACCTTTTCTGATTTATGTGACAATTTCCTCCTGGGAACTGTGGCAAAACCTCAGCACTGCTGATGGATGGGATGTCACCAGTGAGCAAATCCTCACCTGGGAGCTCTCAAAGCCAGGGGCACACCTATGGTGCCACATCTTCATTTCAACACTCCATTATTGCAGCTTTAAAGCTTCTCCTATAAAAGGCCAAGTGGACATGTAAATGTTTGGCCAGCATGAGCTGTATCAGTTAAAAGGGTGAATAGCTTTTTTTTTAAAATTATTTCATTTTTTTATGACTCAGATGTGCCAATAAAACTCTTGGCCAGTTTTCCATGGCTTTTGCTGAACTGAGAGCAAATTAAACTGACAAAGCAATTTTTTCCCAGGGGTGGAAGAGCTGCTTTCGAGGATGGCAATCCAGGCAAACTCTTACACTTAACCCAGAGGTAGAGTTGGGATTTGTAAAACTGCTTTTCTTGCTCTCAGAGACATCAACTAAGATCCTCTCTTTTACAGAGAATGGAAAAAGGAAGGAAAAGCCATTCCTTCCTGAAAAGCCCCATTGCAAGGAATTTACCAGATTATGCAAACAAGTTAGCACAGAAATATATTCAAGAAAAGGTGGGATGTAATCTAAGATGTAAATCTGCATGCAAACAGGAATAAAGGTGGCACAGAACAACCAGAAGATTCAGGGCTGAAACCATCCAGCTCTGTCTTAAATGAAAATGGGTAAAAATTCAGAATAAAAGGCAGATTCCACCCTGCCTTCCCACCAGACCCTCCTAACTATCAATTTACTGCCCTCAGCCTGGGAGATCTCACTGGGATCTGCTTGTGCTGAGCTGAACAAGGATGCTTCTGATCATGGCTGGCTCAGCAGGACTTTTTCCAGGCCCATGGAACCCAGTGGTGTCTCACCCCTGCCTGCAGCCTCATTTACACTTGACAAGAGCTGATGGGGCAAAGTGGGGCAGCTCCAGGGCCAGCCAGCACCTGGCTGTGGGCACCTGCATCCCAAACCAGCCCCAAAACACAGCAACACATCCCAGCCAGAGCACTAACAAACACCTGGTTCAAAGGGTTTTTGGGGCTTTAGGGTTGTTTTGTTTTTTGGTTTTTTTTTAGTGCCATCAGCAGCAGAAAAAGCCACTCTGGAAATCCTTGTATAAGGAAAAAATCACACAAGGCAGGTTAAAAGTTGTCTTAGTTAGGGATGAGCTCCTGGCACATCTGCAGATCTACCTGTCCCAGGCACTGCCTGAGCAACCTGGAATCACAGGCTGAGCCCCTGTGCCTCAGTTTCCTCCCTTGGAATTATTTAACTGATACAGCTCATGCTGGCCAAACATTTACATGTCCACTTGGCCTTTTATAGGAGAAGCTTTAAAGCTGCAATAATGGAGTGTTGAAATGAAGATGTGGCACCATAGGTGTGCCCCTGGCTTTGAGAGCTCCCAGGTGAGGATTTGCTCACTGGTGACATCCCATCCATCAGCAGTGCTGAGGTTTTGCCACAGTTCCCAGGAGGAAATTGTCACATAAATCAGAAAAGGTGGGGGCAGCAATATTCCCCCTACAGAAGCCTCTCTGCACCTGGGAGGTGGCACAGAGGCCACTGGTACCAGAAACCTTGCAAAACTCAGACTTTTGGATCCAGAGCACTGCTGTTTTCAATTAGCCAACTATTTATTCATCACCACTGGCACAGCAATCAAATATTGTCCACAGCAGCTTCTGTGGCTCTCCACAAACAAGAACAAGCCTTGACAAAACTTCTGTCTAAATCCAAGTGCCAGACTGCCTGCACTGGTGGCTCAGTTTCTTCCTATTTCTGCCTTTAATAGCAGCAGCTCTGATAAGATTGCTGGGAGTAGCCCACGTTCAGCAGTTTAATGGGTACCAGCCCAGACAGACTAATGGATCTGGAGACCAGCAAAGAGCAGGAAGGTGAGCTGAGTGGAGAATATTGAGGCTTTTAAGGCAGAAAAGTAGCAGCTAGACACGGGGTAGCTGACTCACAGAGCCCTGGTGGAGACAGATATCCTCGCTGGGCGTCCCCAGCCATCCATCACCCCGGACAGGCCCATGAGAGCCGGGCATTTCTTGAAACAATTTGCAAAATGTAAAGCAGAGCTGGGAAGAGATCCTGGGGCGCAGGGCCAGACACACAGCCAGGTGAATTATTGTCAAGTCTGAGCTCACAAGCTTTTCCCTCTCCTGGAGAAGTGCATTTCCATTCCTGCTGTCTCATATCACCACCGAGGCGATGTCAGCGCCTCAGAGGAACCAAATGTTCCATGCAGCACCATCCATTTCTCTGGCTCTGAGAGGTGCAGACAGGAAAATTCTGCTCCTCCTCCTCATAGCTCTCAGAATAAACAAGTCTCCTAATAAACAAGTTTTGCCAGGGAGTGGGAGGTGTTGAATTCACCCCTGTGCAGGCACTTGCCCAAAAAGGGTTTTACCTGCACGTTGTCACTGGTGGGTGACTTTTCAGAGTCTGAGATACAGAGGATGAACTTCAGTCTACTTGAAGACTCCATTTCCAGACAGTGGGCTCTGTAAGAAAAAGAAAAACCAAAAACCGAAAAACCCCAAAAATAATAAAAAAATATTAAAAGCACACACACACAAAAAAAAAAAAAAAAAAAGAAACAAAAAAATAAACTCATACAAAATAAAAATAAAAAATCAGAAAAAAATTACCAAAACAACCCCGAACCATTTAAGGCATCTGCCATATCAGAAACTGAGTAAATAGGGAAGGATTGGATAAAAATTGCTCTCATGCCCCTTCAGTGAAGCCTTTAGGATTTTTATTTTCCTTTTCATCAAAAGAAAACCCTGGCTTCATACAAGGGAAGAAGACAGAAATCAGGGCCACTACATATCCTCCTGCAAAAATATTTGTAGGATGATATTTATTGTTCCCAAACTGCCTGTGCAGAGAAGGACCCTTTACCCTCTCCTCACAGGTGTTAAATGTTCTGAGCAATGAAAAAGGGTTTGCACCAGCAGGAAGGTGAAGTGGGAACATCCAGAAATCATTGGAGTTGCCAGCAGAGAATGAAATACCTCCTGGGCTCATCACTGGAGTGATGCAAAGGGAGGCCAGGAGGGGCAAGGGGCTGCAGAGAGAAAAGGAGTGATGCCATAATTAAACAAAAGGCTCTCTCTAAAGCCCCCCGTGATGGATGTGCTCTTGCAGGCTGGGACACAGCTGGTGTCGCTCAGTTTTGTTGCACTGGCCATAAATAAGAGTTCCCCTGGGATGTGCAGGGAGGGTAAAAATGGCATTGGGCAGAAAAATTGTGACAGGAACAAGGATGCAATGGAGACCTCGAGTAAGGGATGCAGAATGCAAGGCACAGACAAAGTGCTGATTTATCCTGACCTACCCTGGGGATATCCCTCCCCCTTCCCCAAATCCAGAGTGAGCAAGGCAGGGATCAATAGCTCAGCACAGCCACAGAGAGGAGGAGGAGGAGGAGGAGGAGGAAAGTAGCACACGCACAGGGTGGTAGGTAGGAAACAAAACCTTGAGGGGAATGCAGCTTTTCTTTCTGACTTGGGCATGTCTTCCCTTCCCCAAAAGTTGGTTTCCAGCAGCCAGAGGATGATTTGCCATCCCTGCAATGTGTGTAGAAATCTTCTGGTTTGAAATTGACTGGGTGTTATCACAAGGATGGTGATGCCTGAGGATTTTAGCTTGTATACTTTTCATATATCTGTAACCCTGCAGTTCTTTAGTGTGTAACTCCAAACTCCACACACAGTGTGAGCTGCTGCTGCTTTCCCATTTGGGGCAGACACAACAATTCCTCTCCAGGCCTGGCAATCAAGGACACCTCACTGCCTCAGGCCCTGAGAGATGGAAACAAAAGCGAGTTTGGGGGAGCAAAACTGGGGTAAATGACTTCATTACCTGAAGCTGTAATTGGCAGATGAACCCCCAATATGCAAATGGACCAAACTTATAAAAGTGTGAAAACCTGACATCCATTTTTGGCTGTAGGCTTTGGGGGGCTTTGCCTGCCTGAAATGTACCTGAAGGTCCTTCAATAAATATTCCTGCTTTTTATTCCCTCCGTTTTCTCTGGGCTCTGTTTTTGGGCAGTCCCTAAAGGCATCACAGTCAAGAGGTCTCTCAAGCTCCACAGCAAAGTGCTCTGGTCACACAGTGAGGACCAGAGACCCTCAGGCACCCCTCATCCCTGATCCAGCACCTTCCTCAGTGAGGCCAACCTGGGGCTATGCAATAATGCAGGAATTTGTTTAGATCCTGAGCTGGCCTTGAAATCTTTATCTCAAGCCAGAGGGAAAACCTTCATGTACACACACCCCCTACAAGACACCCGAGAGCAGATTGCAGATTCTGGGGGTTCTATCAGACGCTGCTCTGTGAGGAGGTGCCTTTCCAGGAAACTTGTCATTGGGGTTGAACCCCTTGGATCATACCTGCAAAGCTGAACTCAGGCTTGCTGGCTGCAGCCATCTGCATTTCTGAGCAGTGCAGGGGTACAGTTTGTGGTGATGGGGAGTGGGCTGGCCCAGCCTCATGCCCTGTGGGTACAGCTGTGCAGGACAGGTGAATGATAAAGCAACGAGCCATGGAGTGCCCAGGTATGCTGAGCAACCACCAAAGGGAACAGAGGGCACACAGGTGCAATGGATCAACATGAGGGGTATAAAGGTTAGGCTGAAGAACCAGAAGGGCAGACACTTGAAGCCTTCTGATGAGATATGGTGTTGCTCTGTATGGGTTGAAGCTTTCTGAAGTTGTATGGTGACACTCTGCGTGTTGTGGCTGTCTCAGCTGTGACATGTGCTGTGGCTCTTTGGATGGAGAAGTGCTCCTTCTCCTGCAGACCTAAACCTCTCAGCTAAGGTTCTACAGCAATGTTGTACACCTTTCCACTTTAGTCACTTAAATGAAGCTGCATTTCATCTCTGGCAAATTTAAAAGGCAGCTGGCAAACCCTCCCAAGAAGAGCCATGATGGAATTCAATTTGTGTTGACTCCAGCCTGGCAGGGGTTTACAGCTGAGCTTGATCCAGCACAATGCACTTTATTCTTTTGACAGGGCAGCCTGAATGCCATGGTGGAACAGGCACATTGAGGAGCTGAGCAGGGGCTGGAGAACAGGAAGGCATTTTATAGGTTCAACAAGATTTATGAAGGAATATGTTTCTCTGGAGTGAGAAGCAAGGGAATTTCCAAAAGCAGCAGAATACCTCTGCTCTTCTCCAGGTGCCTTTAAGGGTGTGAGAGGAGTCCATTGTGTCCTTGAGGGTTTTTATCCTCAAATAGGAAGGAGCACAGAGTAGAGTTATGCTCCAGTGACTCAATGGCACGGGGGTGCTGGCACCTTCGATGCCCCAGTTCTCAGCACACACTGTCTGCTTTCATGGGGCACAATTGTTTGCTGACTTCAGGGATGGTGATGGGAAGATTTGAGGTCTAGGAGGATGTGGTGGGAAAGCCTGACCCTGGCTGAACTGAGGAGAACATGCAATGCAAACACTGCTCCCATGAATGGTCCCATCAGAAGAGCAGTGCCTTGGGGTTGTGGGGAGTTATTAACTCTCAGTGAGCCAGCAGAGAGCCTGCTCCTCATCTCCAAACAATTCACAGGTTAAGCATGATGCTGTTTTGTCAAAATAAAAACTGCACTTCTTTGTACTCTGCTTAAAAACATATATTTATTATGTGGGCAATATAGGGTTTTGGAGCTGTGAACCTGAGTTAGCAGAAGAGGAAAATGTCCCCTGAGAGTGTTTTCCCTTGCAGGAGGACACAGCTGAGACTGCTTTGCATCCAGCTCCTAAACCTCTGTTTTGACTGCAGTGAGATCTTCACTGGGCTGCAGGCAAAGCCTGAACAAAGTCTGGGATGTCAGAGCCCTTCTTGCACGTCACTCAGCTTCCTGTAAAGTCAAGATGCTGATATTTACCTATGAAATCTGTAAAGCACTTGGAGAGTCTCAGCTGTAAAGAGATGTGGGGGACTGGATCTCTGCTAAGAGCTCTGAGTGAGAGCTCTCCCCCTCTAACAGAGAGACAAACCCTGTAATACCCCATGGGGCAGCAGAATTCCAACCACCACAGCTGCTTCAGACTGCATCTTGGAAATCATGGGCAAAGCAGCAAAGTGGCTTCTGAGATCCCCTAAATACTCCTGAGACCCTGAGACCCACCATTCAAGCTGGCACAGGACCCTGCTGTCCTTTCCTTATGGCCACCCCCTTTCCCAGCGCCACTCCACTGCTCCGGCTGCAATTAATTGGAATATCTCCCACTGATTCTTGATTAGCTGCTTTTGATTAGGGTTTAATGCCTTCACTGGGCCCCTAATTCACAGGGATGAGCTTGGAAATGCCTGAGGACAGCTCAAACACAATCACATTTTCTCCCATCTTGGAGCCACTACTTAAGCTCTGTCCACATGAGCCCTGCTCCCCTGAGCCTGCAGGACCTGCCTTGCCCAGCCCTGCTCCTCCTCCTCCCTGTGCTGAGAGGCAAAGCACAGCCAGGGCTGCCAGACTCTGCCTCCTGATGGTGGAGGATAGAGCTGGAGTGAAAAATGGATAGCTCACAAAAAAAACCCAGAAAAATGGATATTTTGAAAATGGATATATTTTTTAATATATTTCATATATTAAAAAATGGAAAAAAAATTGATATTTCAGAAAATGGAAAAATAGATATTTCAGATATAAAATTCAGGGCTTTGTGTGTGGTTTAGGCACAGAGTTAAAGCATGGCTGGAAAAGTCAGGCTGGAGTCAGGATCAGGGGCCCATGGGTGACTCTCCTGATGTGTAATGGGATGTTCAGGGATGGCCAAGACAGATCTGTACTGGATTTTGGACCTTCAAGGAGGGCTGATCTGGTGGAGAAGAGCAGTGAGCTGCCCTGTGGAGCTGGACATCTCCAGCTGCTGTGTCCTGCTCCAGGATTTAGGGCCAAGAAAAGTCTCAATATCTGCACAGTGCTGAATCCTGGGCAGAATTCCCTTGCTCCCTCTCCCTGACTCCATCTTCCCTCTCTCTTTCCTCCTCCATCCCCAAACTCTCATTTCAGTGCCTGAGGACAGAGAGTAGGCAGAGGGAGGGGGTTTGCCCTGGCAGGGAATAGAGGTAAACCCAAATTCTACAGGGAATAAAGGTAAACCCAAATTCTGCAGGACCAGGATTTGCATTTCAGTTCAACCTTGGGAGCTAAACTGAAGGTCATGTCATGCTGCCTGCCTTGGCACCAGCCAGGGAGGTTGTAAACACTGGTTTCAGAGGCTGCCTTGCCTTTTGAAGATCTGAAAGTGCATTTATCTTCCTGAGACATGCATTAATCTACTAACTACCCGAGAAGATAAGGGGATGAAAAGAGGCTTGGTGGGGAGGAAAAAATAATAAAATAAACCAAAATAAAGTAAAGAAATCAATAAAATGGAAGAAAGTAAAAGACTCATTTTCATCAGTACGAAGAGGTCCATGGGCTCTTTCACAGTGCCTCAGGCACTGCTGTCCCATCACACAGCTGCCTTATCACAGCCCTCCTCTGCACCAGCCTCACCCTGGCAGGGCGAGGTGACAGCTTACAAAGTGTCTGAGTCCCCTCACTGTGCCCCAAGCTCCACAGTTGATCTCTTTAATCACCACATCTCAGTGACAAGGCAGTGAAGCAACTCAACTCCCAGCAAGACAAATCCAGAGCAGGTTGTTTATTTTCTCTGCAGGCAGCTTTGACTCTGTGCTAGGCAGAGCCAAGCAGGGCCAGAGCCTGGAACCTTGGAGGAATAAACCCTTGGTTCCCTGCAGCTGGACCTCAGCTCCTGCTGGGGGAGGCTAGTAAAGTATTTAAAAGAAGAAGTATTTAAAAGAAAAGAAGCCTGGGTTGGAGTTCCAGCTAAACAGAGCAGAGCATCTCCTTGCTCCAGGCCTCAGTTTCCTCAGCTGGAGGAGAAAATCAACATTAGACTTCCATGTGAAGGAGGTTGGAGATCAAGGACTTCTTGGGTGTTGTTTTGAATCATTCCCTGTGTTTGGCTCCTCTGCTGAGCCTCCCCTGAATCCTCTGTGTAGGAGCATCAGGGGGTGGGATGGTGGGGATGGAGGGAGATGGGAGATCTCTGGAGCCAGGGCTGGAACTTGGGGTTTATTGCAAAGGGCCTGGGGGCAGGGCCCTGCTGGGAGCTGCCAGGCACAGCTCAGAGCAGGCCTGAGAGAAGAGAGGGGGAGAGAGGATGAGAGGGGGAGAGAGTAAAAGGGTAAGAGAGTGAAGTTCTCATTACAATACAATAAATCATCCTCTGTGTTGAATATTCTGATTCTCACTAACCAATCCAGTACAAGATACAAATCCTACAGCATTTCCATACAGCCTATAGGAATCATTCCATTACCATCCTGTGTTACATTTTAAACCCTACAAACTCCTCTTTGGGCCCTTCTGCCAAGCTGGCAGGGTCTGCTCTGACCCTTGGGCCTGTCTGCAAGCAGAGGGTGTTGTTCCATCACAAGGGGATCACCTTCAGCTGGCCACACCATTGTTTTCCAGTTGTTCAGTAACTGAGGAATCTCAAAGCTTGCTTTCATTTCAATCTCACTTATAGTTTCCATATTCTCAAAATCTTCTGCCAGCCAGACAATGATATTTATGAGGCTTTCCTGTTTCATCTTCCCCAACACCCCTGCCCTTTGTGGCAGCAGCCTGGTGGATTCAGGCACTGAGGGGTTGCTGGCAAAGAGGGAACAAAAGCCAACAAGCCTGACTCATTATGGAATCAGGCACACTACAGCTGACAGGAGGGGAGGAGGGACCCCCAAAGCTGCCCCCAAAACCTCTGGGAGGCAGAGAGCTTTCCAACCCTTTCCAACCAGGGAAAGGAGGGCTCCTCCACCATGGGGTGCACGGGTGATTTCATCAGCAGCAGCACCTGGGCAGGGAGGTTTCAGGGCTGCCTTTTCCCTGAGGGACTCAGGGGGATGTCACCACCTTCACAGCCCTGGTCACATCTCCAGCCAAGCCTGGCCTAAAGCTCTGGGCTGTTTGTCTGCAGGGCAGATGAAGAGGAAGGTGGAAATAAAGAGCTGGGGGTGGGGGAACTGCTGCAGAACTAATAAAGAGCTTTGAAGGGGATGGGGAATTGAGTCAGGTTCACATTAAAGGGCGAGGAAATGAATGCTGAGATGAAGGCGCCTGCAAGTTCAAATGCAGCGAACTGATAAATAAATAAAGTTAAAAGAATGACTTTTAATTACATTTGAAAGAGAAAAATAGGGAGAGCTGTGGGGAATGATAGGAAAAAAAACCTCCTCCAAACCCAGACATTCTGGAGCTCTGGCTGTGTTTTGGGGACACTCCTCTGGCCTGCCCCATGAGCCAGGGCAGCCACCAGCAGTGGCAGGGCTGGGGGGACAGCAAGCTCAGCTGAGCCTGGGTTTAATGCCTCAATTAAGGTCCATTCTGATCAGCTTTAAAAAGCAATTTAGCCCCACTAAGCTGCAGTAGGTCAGGGGCAGGGATAGATGGCAAGTCTCATTTGGAAGCCAAACACACACATTCCCATCATTAACGGCCCCATCCCATTAAAGACAATAATATTGTTGATTTAAAATGTTGCTTTCATTGAACAACTGGAGAAGAATGAAATGCTTTCCTCCAGTTTTTGGTCTGGTGCCAGGAGCTGCCTGTAAAATCCAGATAAGAGTTCTCAGCACAAACTTCTGATAAGGGAATTAGCAGGTAAACTTTAAACTTTGGTGAAGGCGAAGGCGAGGAGGGGAGGGAAAGCATTTGTGATCTCTTCAGTAGTGTCAGCTTGCCAGGCTGAATCTCACCAGACCCTGATGCCACATTCCCTGAATCCTCATCCCTATTATCTATCTGTACTGGGAAATTACCTGTTTCCATAGCTGAGGCCAAGGCCTCATCCCCATAAGAATCTGCTTTTTTCCTCTCCTTTCTATTCTCTCACCTCCCCAGAGACCATTCTCCATCCTATTCCTAGCACTGCCTTTCTCTTGAGTTGAAGTTAATTCCCTGTCAAACCTTTTGGGGTTCTTTCATCCCAACTTTAAAAAAAAAAAAAAACCACCTCACCTAGATTATGCACAGACTCCACCAGAGCTAAAAATGAATGTATTAACTCTGGATAAATCCTCCTCTTGCAGATGCTGGGTACAAGAACATCTGTCATGGCCAGGATGAAACACCTGATGAAATGCCCCCTGGAGAAAGAGACTTTCACCCTGTTTGTCCACTTTGCCAAGGCTCAAGTTCATGAAATCTAAAGCTGATGCACCAGAAATCCTGGGACATCTCAAACTTGGAAGAAGAGGATAATGTAGAAATTAGTCTGCTCCTACAACCAGTTCAATCTCTGCATCCATTTGGTTCAGGAGTGATAAAATCTTTGGTCACCATTTGGATGGACAGATTAACTCCAGGGGTGTTTTAAATACTGATTCCACTCCTGGAAAACCTATATCTAAGTGGGATTAAAGGAGCAGCTCATGATTGTGGAACAAATTCTGGTCAGAAGAGCAAAGATTAGGGCATCAAGTCATCTCTGAACCTTGGAGCAGCTCCTAGCCAAGCTGTGCTTTTTATTCTTTAATTAAAGTGGTGATACAATCAGCTGGGAGGTTAAAAAAAATTTCTATGATCCTCCTAACACTGAACTAATATTTTGCTTTTCCATCCCCATTATCCCCTGCTGTTGGGGAGGGGGTAAAGGCACAGGAGCAGGATGGTTCCTCACAGAAGCACCAGGACCTTCCCATCCTGGCACTTCTCCTCAGGAGCTGCTGCTTGAGCCAAACAATTGTTGTGGAGGCAAAGCCAAAATCCAGCCAGCCCAAAAAGAGAAATCACAGATTTTTTCAGAAGCTAAAAGGAATTTGTTAATTTGCCCAAATTTTCAAGGTTTGGACTTTTATATCTTGAGAGGGAACACCAAAATAACACAGCAAGGGCCATTCATGAGAAATTTCCTGCTTGCACCTGAATCCCAGAGCTTGACCAACAGCATTAACACATCCCTTAGTTTTAGGATTGGTTAAGACCTCCAGGACCTCAGAGTTTGGGAAAGGCTGAAATCCTTGTCACCCCTGGCTCCTTAATATTTCCATTTTACATTTTGAACCCTACTTGTCCCAAAATTTCTGTCATCTGCACTGCCATCATCAGTTTTCCAAGAAACTCACTATTTCTGCAACAGCAAGAGCCAGGCAGAAATATCTTGTTAAGAAATCTCTTCCAGTTTGGAAAAGGGAGATCTATCCCTGTTGAAACTCTTGGAAGAAAGAGACCCAGTTTGATGAATTTCTTCTGCTGGGGAAAAAAAATAAGACAACTTATTTCCACTTTTTATTCAAAGTCATTTTCTTTTGAGACTTAAGCTGATTACAATAAAAATATATTTTAAAAATGAAAAACAGGTCATGCATGAAACACTTTGATGTCATCAAAATGAAGTATTGCAGACTATTTATTTTTATTTTTATTTTTTGTCACAGCTCACAAAATCTCAGTGATTTTGACTTTTTTTCATGCCAGGACAAGGAATTTTAAGCCTCTATGTTTCTTTCTGGGATAAGCAATCATTTATAGTAATGTATTTTTTTCTCAGAGAAAAACAGAACCAGCCTTTTAGTTTCTAGTTCTGCTTTGAACTGAGACTGAGAGTTAACTAGAGTGATCCAAAGTTGTTAAAAACCAAGAGAAAAGCTTTCATATTTCAGACTTCTATCTTCCTCTGCTCCCAGCGGCAAAAGAAAATGCCATTAGCCCTGGAGGTACTTTTGGTAAATAAAGAAAAGGGGAAAAGAAAAAAGGAGAAGGGAAAAAAAAAAAAAAGATAGACAAGAGAATAGTCTTTATCTTTTATTTTTCTGTTGTAAATATATTATAAATCATTTCCTCCAAGGCGTGAAATTGTCTCGCTTCAGCCCCACAGAGCCAAGGGAGTCGGAGCTTTCAAAGTCGCCTTTTGAAAGGACCGGGCGTGTTTTAAAGCCCGTCTGGAATGAGTTTGTGAAGAGGGGTGGGTGGGAAGGTGGAAATGCTCCCTCGGGGATGCGGGAGATGCTGAGGAAAGCAGCTCAGCCAGCTCAGCCGCTCTTTGCTCCTCAGTCCCAGAAGGAGGGGACAGAGCCTCGCTTATCGCATCTGCCCCGGTTCTGGGTTATTGGAAGCATTTACCGGGGGAGCCGCTCAGGGAGGGAGCAGCTCCGGGGTCATCCCTGCTGCTGAAGGGATCAGCGATTCCAGGGGCTCGCTGGTGACTGGTGCTTTTCTAAAGCCGGAGCTGCTGCTGATATTGTCACTGACAGTGGGACAGGATGGAGCTCTGTGCTGATTAGAAAAAGGCTGTTCCGAGAAGTTTGGCTTGTGAGGAGGCCCCGTTTGGGTCTGGGTTTTGTGCGTAGGTGAATCAGGGCATACAGGAAAAGCTGATCCATCCCTCTGTCCTTCAGGATGCGGCCATTTAGGTTTTTCCTTTTATACTTTTTTAAATTAGTTTTAAATTTTTGTCAATCATTCTATCCATTCATCCATTTGATGTGTAATGAAATGCAGCTGCTGGAGGGATGGGAATATGTTTGGGACCTAAAGAAAAGGAAAGAAATTAATGGCAAGTAGGGGAAAAGATAAAAGAAGGAAGGGAAGGGAAGGGAAGGGAAGGGAAGGGAAGGGAAGGGAAGGAAAGGAAAGGAAAGGAAAGGAAAGGAAAGGAAAGGAAAGGAAAGGAAAGGAAAGGAAAGGAAAGGAAAGGAAAGGAAAGGAAAGGAAAGGAAAGGAAAGGAAAGGAAAGGAAAGGAAAGGAAAGGAAAGGAAAGGAAAGGAAAGGAAAGGAAAGGAAAGATCTATTGACAAATCCATCCTCTAAGTAATTATGATATGTGGCAATTAAAATAGATTTGTTTCCCAGGTTGCAAAGAACTAGAGTTACTAATTTCCCCTATTCACTGCTACTAAAAATCCACTCCTAATGAAGAGGATCCTGTAATGAGTGTCCTGCTGTCTTGCAGGTCCTGGTAGACACAACAGCTTTTCCTAAACCACAGGCTGGCTCACACCTCCCTAGGAGCCTTGTCCAGCATCTCCTCTCCTGGAGGGATGGACACAGATATTTAAAATTTCTTGAGACAGCAGAGATTTGGGAACAAGTGTTGTGTTGGAAAGTGCTTGCTACAAGGATGCTGCATTCCCAGTCCAGGAGAATCCCTCCTTGTCAGGAGAAGACCACAGCCACCCCACTTGGTGCTGAGATGCAGGAAGGGAAGGGAGGAGCCCTGGGGAACAGCACCTCAAATAAAACACAACTGAATTGTTTGAGTGTTCTGCAAGAAACTGCTCCCAGAGTGGGGCACCTGCTGCTGCCTCTCCCTGCTGTGCTCCTCCAGTGCCAACAGCACAGAATTCAGATTTGAGCTCGGGGGGAGTTTTGCAAGAGTAGAGCCTGGGACTGCCCCCTTTGCTGCAGGCAGTCCCTGCAGAGGGGAGCAGGGGAACCACAGCCTGCCCCAGCTCATGGCACGGCTGCTGTGCTGCACAAACCCTGACCCACCTTCAGTGAGCTGCTGCCTCCAGACAGCCAGCACTGCCAGTGCCACCAGAACACACCCTGGGTGGAAGAAGCAGCACAACTGTGCTTCTCCTCAGGAGGGAAACACACAGAAAAAGAATCTTGTGAAGGGCACGATGATGTTACTTTTGTCGGTGAAAAAAAGACACTGGTAAGTTTATTATTCCCATTATGGTAAAGGTTCCACTAAAAACCAGGTGTGGGGGCTGTTCACATTGCAGAAGACATTCCCACACTGCAAGGACTCATAGACATGCAGCTCCAAAGCAACCCAGTGAGGCGACCAGGGACACCTGAGGGAGCAGTGGCAGAGACAGGGTGGCTCCATCCCACTGCAGCCATGCCCTGACTGCTTTGGCTTTATTGCTTTGCTCAGCTCAGAGGGGGAATGGCTTCAAACTGACAAGGAGGAGGTTTAGATTCAACATTAGGAAGAAATTGCTCCTGTGAGGGTGGGCAGGCCCTGGCACAGGGTGCCCAGAGCAGCTGGGGCTGCCCCTGGATCCCTGGCAGTGCCCAAGGCCAGGCTGGACAGGGCTGGGAGCAGCCTGGGACAGTGGAGGATGTCCCTGTCCATGGCAGGGGATGGAAAAAGATCCTTAAAGTCCCTTCCAAGCCCAACCACTCTGTGATTCTATGCAGTGCAGCCTTTGCCAATGGAGCTGCTGCAAAGCTCTGCTGATTCTGGAGCCCTCAGGGAGCCCCAGCCCCTGGTGTGACTGCAGAGCAGGAGCCAGGCAGAGCTGGTGGCAGCGCTGCTCCTGCAGTGCCCGGGTGGCATTTCTGCACATATTTACAGCTGCACTCCCAGGGAGCCTCATATCCCATCTGGAAACATCAGAGCTCAGGGAGGGCTGGAAATGGCTCTGGCAATTCCAAGCAGCAGGAGGTGGATGGATGGGGCTCCATCAAAAGTCATTGCAAGGATGTGACACAGGCAGTGCTCACCTCCCCTTGCTCCAGGAACAGGGAGAGGAACAAGGTGGCTCCTAGACTGGCAATGGCCTGGAGGTCTGATTTTTAGCAGCCTTGTTCAGCTTTAGGAATTCCCAGTGCTAAAGGGCATTAGGAGCATCCCTGGGCTGTCTAATGCTGGTGCCAGGGACCAGGGGAGAGGGGAGGGAAGAGTGGGCTCCTCTCTGGGCCTTTCTGGGTTGTTGCAACCCCAAGAATGTTCAAAGTCTCTTTTCCCAGTCTGGCGCTTGAAGAAGGAGTCAGGGCTCTTCAGTTCTCACTCTCAAGGTTGTTTATTGTTTCTTATCTATAAAATTCTTTCTCCTGCCCTGCCCAGGTCCATCCAGCAGGACAGTTCCAGGCACTCTGCCTGCCCCAGGGCAGGGTTATGTCTTTATACTAAAAACTACGTGTACAATGTTTACAATTCCTTCCCAATACCTATCATCTGTGTTAGACACTGAGCTTCTACTCTAAACCAATCCCAAAGTGCCACCATCACAGCAGAAGATGGAGGCCAAGAAGAAGAAGGAGAAAGGCTGGACACACCCAGTTCCCTCCATCTTGCCCCCTGA
The DNA here is from genome assembly GCF_037042795.1 of Molothrus aeneus. Classification (NCBI taxonomy): domain Eukaryota; kingdom Metazoa; phylum Chordata; class Aves; order Passeriformes; family Icteridae; genus Molothrus; species Molothrus aeneus. The sequence continues at coordinate 4,123,734 of NC_089664.1, read as the reverse complement.
ATCCCCATACCAAAACCCCAAAATCTACTTTTCCATCCCATGATAACTTCACTATTATTCTACCTAAACTGTTGTGGCTTGCTGATCTTCATCTAAGGTTGGTGATTTGCTCCATGGGTCACAATCAAACCCACAGGTGTTCTGGGCTCTGTGCCAGGGTCTCTGAGCCCCCTGGCAGGGGTCCTGGCCATCCAGGACAGCCAGAGGGATGTTCTGGGTTCCCACAGGCTTCCTGAGGGCTTTGGACTGTCCTCTTGGGCTTTGGGAGGGGCACAAGAAAGGGATGGCAACACCACAGCTGCTTCTCATCTCCTCTCTAGGGTCACATTGCCCCCAGGCTGAGCTTCAGGGTGACTCTTGCTGCATTGATTGAGTTTTTCACATCCCTGACAAGCAGAAAGTTCCCTGTCAGCAGCTCCCCCACCATCTCCTGGAGCACTTGCATAAACATGCAGCTTTCCATCCTCTTCTGCAGGAGTGGGCACCTCTCAGCACAGGGACAGCCTCTGTTAACCCCACCTGTCCACTTCCACAGCCTGATCCTTCCCACCACACCTGGAGCACATCTGGGAGCCATTTGTGCAGAGCACAGCACAAGCCCAGCTTCTTCCCACCAAACCAGCACCATCTCACCCTGGTTGTGATGTGCCAGCCCAGGCCTGACTTCCAGCCATCCTCCGGGGCTCAGGGTGCTCATCACACCCCATTTGCAAGGTGCTGCTGGGTGGGAAAGGGGAAACAAAGTCATTGTAGAATGAGAGATCCCTCTGGGTGCAGGTTTTATCATCACAGTTGTGAGTCTCTCCCTGGCACCAAGGGACACAGGAACTTTGGGACCGTCCCCCAGGGCTGCTCATGGACACTCAGCTCCCAGATCAGTGGAACAGGCTCCAATGTTTTAGGAGTGCCCCAAGACAGGTTTGAGCTGAAAATTTCTACAACCCTCTCCTGGCTTTGGTTGGTTTTGCCATCAGTTCAGCCCTGAGGTCACTAATAATTAATAAAAGGAAAGGAGGTGAAGGAGGCCTTTGCTTTTCAGCCAGGTGTGTGCCAGGGAGCAGCCTGTGTGCCTGCTGGGAGGGAGAAGCTGTGCAGGTGCTTGTTTGGAGAAGACAACCAAGAAAAGCACTGCTAAATAGACTCCAAGTGGTCACAGATCCCTTGTGCTCCCCCAGGAATTCTGCTCCTTTTGGGGTCTGTGCTTTCAGACAGAGCAGGGCTGCAGCTGCTGCCAGGCTGGGGGTCAGGGCTCTGCCCTCCATCCCTTCCATGGTGCTTTGGTTTCCTCATCCTGCTGGTGCCAGCCAAGGAATTTGTGAAGATGATCATGGTAAAAGTTGAGAAGGTTTCTCAGACCCTTGGAGTGAAGAATTGAGGACAAATGTAATTTAAATAAAAGACTTTTAATAAAAATGTGAAGCACAGAAAGAGGATTTTTGCAATTCTCTGTGCTATTCTCATCCCACCCCTGCCATGGCAGGGACACCTTCCACTATCCCAGGTTGCTCCAGGCTCTGTCCAACCTCACCTTGGACACTTCCAGGGATGGGACAGGGATGGTTTTCTCCCTCCCAACACCAGCTTTGTTCCCCAAGCTGGGCCAGAAGCAAAAAGGGGCACAGGGAAAGGCACAGCCCCACACTGCCATCAGTGAGCCCAGAGAGCCCTTGGAACTTGGAGGTTTTGTTGCTCCTTGATGCAAAATAAAATGAAGAAGAAAAAAAAATTGTCAGCAAATTGGAGGGGCTCCAGCAAAAGGAGATAAAGATGATTAAGGGTTTAGAAGGATTGACCTATGAAGAAAGATTAAAGGAACTAATTATGTACAGCTCAGATAAAGGATGAGTAAAGAGGTGATTTAATAATGCCCTGCAAATACTCAGGAAGGTGTCAACAGTAAGGCAGGGGGAGGAATTATTTAGAGTCCTTCCCCAAGGAACAACACCAGTGATGCAATGAAAGGAGAAGGTGACATGGGACATCAACACAACACAGACAAAACCAGAGATTTCTTTCAGGAGCAGCAAGTGAGTTAGGAGCACAAATCCTGTGGAAACTCTGCCCTTCAATCCCTAAATAATCAAAGAATGCATTTTCAAAGGTGTTCAGGTGCTTAAAGGTGCAGGAAGGTGCTCTAAGAGGATTTTCAAGTGCATCTAAGCAGGTTTCAACGGGAATTAGGCACTTAAATAACTTCAACAGTTCCACCAGTTGCTCACTCCTCCTATCCTTGCACAAAACTGGAAGCTCTGGCTGTGGGACCCAGCAGAAATCCCCCAGTAGGAGCAGATCAGACCTGAATCCCAAGCTGCTGGAGCAGAATGAGGGTGGTGCAGGAGGACATTCTGTAGGAAACCATCCTGCCTTGCCAGGGCATTGTGCATTGATCTGCACATTTGAAAGTCAATGAGATTTAGACTCTCAGGCCCATTAAAATAAAAATTTTAAAATGCCTGTGGCACTTCAGCAGCTTGGTCAGTTGGGCAGGTCCTTGTGCAGGTTCTGAGTAAACAGAGCCAGGGTGACAGAGCTGTCCCAGAACAGCCTGGTCACCTTGTGCTCCCCTGGAATGTGTCACCAGCACTGCAGGGAAACAGGAAATTTTTTCTGTGCTGCAATGAAGCCATCCATGTTTTCTTGGGGACAGGGGGATATTTTTCCCATGTAAAAATAATGATCTGGATGGAGGAGGGCTGGGAAGGCACTAGGGAAGAGGCAGGATAACGATGGAAATTGAGAGTCAAGAGAGTCCCAGCATGAAAATCCCACACGAGTTTGCAGCTAAAAAAACTGCAAAAAAACCACTGCAAAACACTCCGTGAAAATATAGGGAGGGAATTTCAAGTGTGGAATTAGAAGAGAATTATTGACCTCAAAGCTTTCTTCCCAGTGCCTCATACAGACAGTACCAAGACTTCAATCTGCTCTCCAAGGAGCTCAGCCAGCAATGCCTGCTTGGAGGGGTGTGACCGTGTTCACAGGGTCTGAGGATGAGGGAAGAGATGAGGATCTGACTCCATGTTTCAGAAGGCTGATTTATTATTTTATGATATATATTACATTAAAACTATACTAAAAGAATAGAAAAAAGGATTTCATCAGAAGGCTGGCTAAGAATAGAATAGGAAAGAATGATAACAAAGGCTTGTGGCTTGGGCTCTCTGTCCGAGCCAGCTGGGCTGTGATTGGCCATTAATTAGAAACAACCCCATGAGACCAATCCCAGATGCACCTGTTGCATTCCACAGCAGCAGATAACCATTGCTTACATTTTGTTCCTGAGGCCTCTCAGCTTCTCAGGAGAAAAAATCCTAAGGAAAGGATTTTCCATAAAAGATGTCTGCCTGGAGGGGGTCTCTGGTGTCAGGCATGGACATTCCCTAAGGTCACCACTTGCTTGGCTGCTCTCTTGGACAGCAAAGTCCCAGAGGAGGTCACTGCATTCCCACCAAAACCCCTCCAGATCCTTGGGACAACTCTACCAGTGCACTGCCAATGGTCACGGTGAGCTCACATCTCTGCCCCAAGCCCAGAAGCACAAAGTTTGTGAAGGGCTGCTGCCTTCTGACTGTTCCCAAATACACATACAAATACTTCAAAAAAGAAAAAAAACCAAAAATCAACAACAACAACAACAACAACAACAAAAAACACACAAAACCCAAACCAAAACAAACCAAAAAAACCCAACAACAAAAGCAGATGAAAACCAGCCCAAAATGCCAAATCCTGAGCTCAGCCAATCCCCAGCCAACCCCACAGCTCTCACAGCTGCAAGTTTAGATTCCAGAGGAGAATTTTGAGCACAGGCATAGGAAAGGTGAGAGGAGAGAGGCTGTGACTCGTTCTTGTTATTGCCCTGAAGGGTTTTTCAGGGCAAATATTCCAGCGACACTTTTCATTAAACCACAAACTTGTCAATTCAGCCTAGTGTATATATAAATATACATACCTATATGCATTTTCAAGTAATTGCTTCAAAACAGGCAGGTGTTTGAAAGACTGGTTTAACCCTTTGGTAGCACTTGAGTCCACTTGAAATTATATGAGAGAGGAAAGTTAAATATGAAGATAAATGCATAAATGGCCAGAGTTGCTATGGAAATGGGAGAGGATGGAAATTGAAAGTCAATAGAGGACTAACTTACTGCTCAATTTTAAAAATAGTCTTTCTATACAGAAAGGGGACATTTCTCAAATCCCTGTTGGCCTGTATTATACAAAATGGGAAGTGGTTTTGTGGCTGAGTACATCAATTTAATGCTGCATGCTCCACCTGCAGCCTGTGTGGTCCATGGTACCTCCTAAGTGGGACTTTTGCTCAGGTTAATGCCAATCTCCAGAGCCCTGGTGCTAAGTGCCAGCATGAAAAGCACAGATATGTGGGTCAAACACTGTGGGGTATAATGGTAAATAATCTGTAGGGATTTCAGGTCAGTTCTATGGGGTTTTTTTAATATAATTCCCCATGGAAAGAAGGTTTACCAGGTTGGGATTGTTGCCCCATGGGCACTGCACAGTAGCTTTCCAAACCTGCTGGCCTGCAATCAGATTTGATGGAAGAAGAAGCATCTCTGAGGAATGAAATCCTAGCAAGCTTTCTGAAGGGGGATGTTCTCCAATGAGCCCTTTCTGCCATTGCCCTTCATCTTCCATCCCTGCCCCAGGGTGTGATATGAGCTCAGCCAGAGAATCCACACAGGAGACAACCATGGAAAACCAGAATTCCTCTGTTCCAGTGCTTCCAAAACCCCTTGTTTTATGAAGATAAATGTAATACATTTCCCTGGTTCTATTCAGAGAGGGAGAGCAAATTATGTTTGAACAGCATCAAACCCCATCCATGAGCAGCATATCAAGAGGACAGTGGGGCTTTGCTTCCACCAGCCCACACTTCCCACTCCCTCTCCATCCCCAGACACTTCTGAGGCTTCTTGGTACATTTATTCACCTCCAAAATGTAGGTGAACAAACCCTTTTGGCTCTGACAGCCCAGAACTCACAGCTCATCATATCCCACACCCCAAGGACTTGACTCTTTCAGCCTCTTGGTCTTCTCTGCCTGTTTGCTTCCCTCCCCTCTTACTCTGTGGTGCCCAGAAGCTGCAGGCAACCCCTTCCCACAGCCCTGGGATAAATTCCTGCCCACAAGCCCCATGCCATGGACCCCTGTGCCCCTCTTTTCAAAGCACACAAATCTCTCTGACAGCTGGAGGTGTCTCGCTGAGTCAGGTACAGCAAACCTGAAAAAAAAAACCAAAAACAATAAAACCCTCAACAGACCCAGAAGATGCTGAAATTCAGCCTCCCAAGGCAAGGAGCTGGCACAAGCTTCAGACTTGGCAAGAAGATTCTGCCTCTTCTTTTCTCTGACTCACATTCCCCAAGTCTAGCTCCATGCCCTTCTGCAAGGTGGGGGTTGAAAGAATTCCACAGAACCAGCAGGATTCTCACCATCCCCATTTCCCAGCCTGTTGGAAAAAGGCCTTTAAAAATAGTTCTGTGCTGCTGGGTGGGAATTTCTTCTGCAGGTGCCGTGCAGCAGAGAGCGCGATGAGATTCTAATCATAGCTGCTTGGCAGAGGGAAGGTTCAGAGTTGAGCTGTGCAGCAGCAGCCTCATTTTCACAGCAATATCACTTTATTCTCTGGGTGTCAGGGGGACACACATTGCTGCCACCTCCCTGAGCCATGTTTGTGTAACAGATGCAAAGAGCAGCCACAAAGCACGGAGCTGCCACTGCTCCATCACACCCAGGCGTGGAGAGCAGCCTGGGTGGTGCCTGGTGCTTCTGCTCTGAGCCCCCAGAGGGTTCATCCCACAGGGGAGAGGGTCCCTGGGCTGCTGGCTGAGCAGCACCCTGGTCAGTCCCTGGGTGGGTGCTGTCCCCTGCAGCTGCAGGGGGGAGAGGATTTCCCATCTCAGCAGAGAAATTGGAGCTCAAGGCTGCATTTCCCCACTGCATGCCATGACATGGCTCTGCACTCATCACCCAGTGTCAGGATTCAGTGCATCCCTCTGGCTGTCCTGGATTGCCAGGACCCCTGCCAGGGGCTCAGAGACCCTGGCACAGAGCCCAAGACACCTGTGGGTCTGATTATGACCCATGGAAAAAAAATACCAACCTTATATGAGGATCTGCAAGCCATGAAAGTCTAAGTAGAATACTAGTTAGCTTGTCATGGGGAGAAAAATCGATTTTTTGGGGGTTTTTAGAGTGGGGGTTCAGGAAGGAAGATGGAGAAATCTGGGCATGTCCAGCCTTTCTCCTTCTTCTTCTTGGCCTCCATCTTCTGCTGTGATGGTGGCACTTTGGGATTGGTTTAGAGTAGAAGCTCACTGTCTAACACAGGTGATGGGTATTGGAAAGGAATTGTAAACATTGTACAGGTAGTTTTTAGTATAAAGACATAACCCTGCCCTGGGGGCAGGCAGAGTGCCTGGAACTGTCCTGCTGAACAGACCTGGTCAGGCCAGAGAAAGATTTTTATAGATAAGAAACAATGAACAACCTTGAGAACAAGAACTGAAGAGCTCTGACTCCTTCTTCAACTGCTGGGCTGAGAAAAGAGACTGCCCAGGTCCATTCAGGAGGTCAGACAGAGGCACACTGGCCACCCCAGGGCAGTCTTATCTTTTCTATACTAAAAACTACGTGTACATTATTTACCATAACTTCCCAATACCCAACACCTATGTTAGACAGTCTGTCTCTGCTCTAAACCAATCTAAAAATGCCAGCATCACCAGAAGATGGAGGCTGGGAAGAAGGAGGAAAAAGCACAAGGCACACCCAAATTCCTCCATATTGGGATCCTGAGCCCCCATTCTAAAAACCTCAAAAATCTATTTTTTTTTCACCCTGTGATGAATTCACTATCATTATACTTAAACTCTTTTGACTTGTAATTCTTCATATAAATGTTGGTAATTGTTTTTCCATGGATCACAATCAAAGGCACGGGGGTCTTGGGCTCTGTGCCAAGGTCTCTGAGCCCCCTGGCAGGGTCTCGAGCCCTCCAGGGCAGCCAGAGGAATTTCCTGGGTTCCAACATGGGGGGATGCTTTCTGAAACAGAGATTATTGCTACATAACGACACCTTCATGTCCCCACAGCCAGGAAAGCACAGGTGACAGTCACCCCAGCATGACCACACTCCCATGACATCTCTTCACTGCCCCCTCCCATGTCCACAGATGTTTTATCAGCTGCCTGACAGGCCTGGCACCCCTTGTCTCAGAGCTGTGCTGTCCTCACCAGCAGCAAAGCCATTAAGCCCCCTTTGCAGCCCCATATGCATTCCCTTCATGCCTTTAATCCTGACAGCCCAAGTAAATTCCTCCTGAAAAGAAAACCCTTGTTCCCCCTCCCCGAGCTGCTGCTTTTTGCTAAATGTCATTAAAAGCAGAACCCAGGGTAGCATCAGTCCTTGCTGAAGGTTGAAACCACCTTGACTGTAATCTTGGCTTGGCACTGGATGGAAAAAAAAAAAAAAGGCAAAAAAAAAAAAAAAACCAGATACTTCTTCCACTTCTCTGTCAGCTCCACTTTGCATCAAAATCTCCTTTGTATGTCACAGAGCTATTAAAGTTGTGGATTGTGGCTGGGCTCTGTGTGTGTGGACGTGTGTGTGTGTCTGTGTCTGTGTCTCAGAAACTGGGTCACCCGGAGAGCGCTCCATGAAAACGCTGCCCTGACAAATCCAGGCTGGCAAGACTCAAAGATACCCCTTATAATGTTTTTCTGCCTCCCATCATGCTTTGAAATGAGCAAATAATACTACTTTCTGCTGTATTTTTGTATCTTTTATTCAGGAGCTTCCTGAGGTAAATAACCTCAGGCAGGCAAATCCAAGGGGATGCTCCTATCTCTCTTGCTGTCTGCTCACTCTGAAATCGTGATATACTTTGCTTTCATGATGCTCTTTATAAAACATTCTTTTTTTATTATTATTTTCCAGGAGAAATGGCTATCAAGGAGGGCAAGAAACTTCACACATTTGGCTCAGGCTTCAGTCCCAGCATTTTGTCATCCCTCTCTCCCTGTCACTGCCCCAGAGGTGACAGGAGGGCACCTCCAGAGCCCACAGCACCTCCCCATCACCCAGGGGAGCCCTGAGGCCATCAGCCCAGCCAGAGCAGAGGGTGGCAGGGACACATCCTGCAATTCCCATCAGGGCTCTGAATAGCACAGCTCAGCTGCTGGCTGAGGCTGGGGGGTGAATCCTGAATCCTCGCTGGGGCACTGAGAGCTGGGGAACAGCAGAGCAGAGAGTGGGGCTGGGTGCTCAGCACCCAGCAAAATCCAGGCTACTGGATGAGGCAAAAGGTGGGGAACTGAGAGCTGCTGACGCCATGCAGGACAGAAAGATGTGGGCCACAATCTCAGGGGAAGCCTGTGGGCTTTCTTATTAACAGCTTATTTTAATATTTACAGTATGAGAGAAGAGATGGCAGGAAGAAATATCTGGGCAGGGAAGGCTTTTCTGCTAAACAGAACTGCAAAGTGGGGTGTGGGGACCAAATGCTGCTCTTTTTCTTTGTGCTACTCTAGGGCACTTATTTCCCCTAAAAAAAGCAAAACTGAAGTGACCACAAATAGAACCAGTGACAGGAAAGGGGATGGAGGGCTCTGGCTTCAGACAGATGTGTGCTGGCCTAGGGGAGAACTGTAGGGGAGGATTTCCAAATCCCAGACCGAGAGATATGGAGTTGAGGCACAGAAAGTGAATTTTCACAGGCTCTGATCTAGACTGTGCCTGTCTGTTAGTGCTGCACTCCTGTAAATCACAGCGTGCAGGCTGTGAACCCCATTTCACCCACAGGAAAGCAGAGCAGGGCAGAGATCACAGGCAGCATTCACCATCTGAGGGGGCCTGGCAGCATCCAGAGCCAGGCAGGGGTGGCAGAGAGCCCTTCCCAGCAAACTGGGGAAAGAAAACGGAGGGATTGAAGTGTGGGAGCAGGGAGGGGCACAGGCTCCCACCACAGCCATGGTGAGACATGGAGAGAGAATTCCAGGGGGGAGCTGAAGCACCCAGAGCATCCCACATCAGGCAAGTTTGGGGTTGTTTTGGGTCATCAAGGAGCAGAAGTGCTGATCCAGGAGCCAGAGGGAATTCCAGGGGGGAGCTGAAGCACCCAGAGCATCCCACATCGAGCAATATCCAGAGCATCCCACATCGGGCAAGTTTGGGGCTGGTTTGGGTCATCAAGGAGCAGAAGTGCTGATCCAGGAGCCAGAGGGAATTCCAGGGGGGATCTGAAGCACCCAGAGCATCCCACATCGAGCAATATCCAGAGCATCCCACATCGGGCAAGTTTGGGGTTGTTTTGGGTCATCAAGGAGCAGAAGTGCTGATCCAGGAGCCCGTGGTGTGCTCAGCTGGAGCAGCAGGGGTAGGGAGGGGGGACACGGGATGTCACTCTCCCCAAGGCTGCTCCGTGTCCTCTGGTTAATGAATTCAGCGGTGAGTTTAGGGGATCTCAGGAGGATGAATTGTCTGAGCGTTGGAAGCAAGAGATGGCAGGGGAATTACTGCTAATCCTTTCTTGTGGGACATAACACTCCAAAGGATTTAGAGGCTATTCAAAATTGTAGAAAAAGAGGAAGTGACAAGGACGCCCCTCCCTCTTTCTTACATTTTAGGTTGGTCACTTGCTGCTGGCAGGGAAAGACAGAAAAGAGAAACTTCCAGGAGAGGGAAGGGATGAGAGGCAGAGAAGAAAAGATGAAGAATGAAGATTAGATCTGGAGAAAAGCCGATCTTACCCTCTCAGGGAGTGTAGGCTGCAATTAAATCTCTTTTGCCTAACAATACCCTATTGTTATTTGCGCAGTAGCACTCAAGATGCAGCGATAAGGGATTGAGGAGCTGCAGGCAGGGGAGCTGCAGGTTTATCCTTGGAAATCCTCTGGCTGCAGGGCCCTGGGCCCCAGTCCCATGGGGTGACCCTTTACCTCAGCTGAGCATGCCCCATCAGCAATAATAAATGTATTCTGAACAGCTCTGGTGGAAGGATTTTGGAAGTGTGGGGTTTGAATATCCTCTCCCTGCTGTTTGATTTGTAGACTTGCTCAAGGGTTTGGTCACACAGAAGGTGTGTGACCACAGGTCGCTCCCTCTGTATTTGGGGAAGGCTGGCAGGCACCAAGGCAGGGCTGGGCTGGGCTTCTTGTGCCCTCCAGAGATGCTGAGGTTCTTTCATGCCAGTCACCTGTCCCTGCTGGACCCCAAGGGCTCCATTCTGTCCCCTTCAGAACATGGCTGGGACCCATGCCATGCTCATTTCTATCCCTCTGATTATCATTATGAAAAAAGTAGCATTTAGAGGCTCACCACAATATGTAGGTTCTTTGGTTAGTGCTGGAAACCCTGGGACCCACCCAGCTAAACTGGGGCCTCTTTCCCACCCTGAGATCCTGCACTTGTACCTTCCCTCTTCATTTCCTTCCTTTTTCTTGCTTTTCAGGTGTGGTGTTTGTGGGGGTCCCCAGGGCGAAGTGAGAGATGAGAATTTGACTCCATGTTCTCAGAAGGCTGATTTATTATTTTATGATATGGTATGATATGATATTAATGTTATACTAAAACTATACTAAAGAAAGAGAAAGGAGACATCAGAAGGCTTAACAAGAATGAATAATAAAAACTCATGACAGACTCAGAGAGTCTGACACAGCTGGACCGGGAGTGGTCATTAATTAAAAACAATTCACATGCTGGATAAACAATCTCCAAATCACATTCCAAAGCAGCAAAACAGGGACAAGCTGAAGCTTCCCAGCTTCCCAGGAGAAGAAATCCCAGTGAAGGGATTTTTCAGAAAATATCATGGTGACCTTCAGGTGTTTCAGCAGAGCTGCCCTCAGTTGTGCCAAGTTTCTCTGCGTGTTCAGAGCAGCACAGGGAGGTCCAGGCTGGTGAATTATTGACTGTGCCCTCTGGGTGACCTTGAGGCTGAGGAAGGTGAGGGCTCCTGGCAGATGGGCTCCTCTCTGCAATTCGTGCTTTGCTGTCGTTTGTCCCCGTTCCCAGCCTGAGCTGGGCATGGCAAGGAACAACTGATTAAGGAATTGCTTCTTTCCTCCCCTGTTCAGCTGCTCTCAGGCAGCTCCTATCGATCCACTGCACCTACTCGAAATGTTTTGCAAAAGGCACTTAGTGAAATTCATTCCAGGGGTTCCTCAGTGGCTTTTGCTGCCTGAACTGCACGTGGGGCACAGGTGGGTGAAGGTTTGACTCTGAGAGGGTCATGGGAAGAACTGTCATAGATGAGGAATTTGCATTTTGCCAAACATGGTTTCCAGCATGTTACAAAAAAAAAAAAAAAAAAAAAAAAAAAAAAAAAAAAAAACCCTAAAAAAACCAAAAAGAAAACAAAACAAAACAAGAAAATAAAACCAAAAATAAAAACAAAACAAAAAATTCCCACAAAATGAAGTCCAGGGTTTTTATTTTTGGGTGTGTGGAAACCATTTTTACATTTTGGTGTTGCTTTAGGAGGCTACTCAGATTGTGGAAATAGAAACAAATTTTAAAATGAAAAGGTACTCTGAAAAACAACAGCATAAGCCTAAGCAGACATTTTTTAAAATGACATTGTGGAGCAATTTCACTTTTATTAGAAAACACTTTTTCAGCCCCTCCAAACCATTTTTTAAAATCACTGTTTCCATAAAAAAATATCTGTTCCAAAATTACATGCAACAGCAAACCAGAAACTCTGCTGTGACAATTCCCATTCCATAGACTCACCACGCTACCTCATTAAATTGCAGAAACCACATACAAAATAGCATTTCCCAGAGGACAAACCTTCTCCCTGAGAAGTTTCAACCTGTTCCTGTCAAGTACCAGTGGGCCCAGGGAAAGCAGCTGCTTTTCCTTGTTCTGCTGGGTTTTTCAGTGACACTGGAAATCTGTGTTGCTGCTCAGGGGGGCAGGGGAGCATTCCTGCAGTGCTGCTCCTGCGGCCAGACAGACCCAGGTGGGAAGGGCTGCACATGGCTCTGGTTTCCAGCTTTCCCAGCTGCTGCACTGTGGGGAGCACTGTGGGGACTTCTTGAGGAGTTTTGAATGAGTTAGAGATGGGACCTCTGAATTGTTTTTGATTATGGGATTTATTTTTCTTGTCTTCTACACGGGCAGGAAGGGTGAGCTCATCTCACATCTTTACCCCATGGCTCAGAAGGTCACAGGACCCTTAGTTACAGGACCTTTTTAAGGATTTATTGACCAATAAAACACTGCCAACAAGGATATTTCTGGTTTTGACCCAATTCTCAAATATTTTGTCTTATGGAGTCATCCTACAGGGTAATCTTTCTTAGCCAATCATGTTATGGCACACAAACCTCCAGCACTGCATTCTAAACTCCTTATCTCTGTAACTACTTTTATTTTTTTCTATATCTTAAACTCTAAAACTCTAAAATTTCCTTTACTTAGCTTAACATGTCTCTGCTTTAATCTATAAATCCACATTCTCACTTCTAGCACCTCAGTTTGGAAGCCTTTTCCAAGGTCTCAGATCAAATCCTGGGTTTAATTCTAAGCTTTGGCTTCCAGGCCCAAAGTTGTGAGAATTCCCTGCATTTTGGATTCCAACAGAGCACCAGGGCAATCACACTAATGAGGGCATGCTCTGCTCAGAGCACCCTCCACAAGGCAAGGGAGTCCAGAGCTGCAGCTCTCCTGGCATTTTGCATGGGTTAAATGAAGCTCAGAGGGAAATCAGGGCATGCCCCCACTGCAAATGGAGTAGCTGGGATGCAACAGCCCTTTGGAGCTTTGTCTCCATCTGTTTGTATGACCTGGGCAAAAGAGATGCTGTAATAACTGGAATATTTTCAGATATTTGTACGAGAGATGAGTGCAGAGCTGCAGGGGTGTTTGCTTGGCTGCTCATTTTTTCACCCAGTGAGTAAATCCTATCAAAGCCACTTGATGCAGAGTGGGCAGTTTCAAACAGTGCATCCAGCAGCTTTGGAAACACGAGAATGATGAGTTTTCCTTTGGATATTTGCTTCCTACAATGAAGGCAAATGAGTATGTGTGTTTCTCTGGGAATCACAATATTCTGTCACAGACACACTTTATGGAAAATCCTTTCCTTAGCATTTTTTCTCCTGAGAGGCTGAGAGGCCTCAGGAACAAAATGTAACCAATGGTTATCTGCTGCTGTGGAATGCAACAGGTGCATCTGGGATTGGGCTCATGTGGTTGTTTCTAATTAATGGCCAATCACAGCCCAGCTGGCTCAGACTCTCTGTCCAAGCCACAAACCTTTGTTATCATTCTTTCTTTTTCTATTCTTAGCCAGCCTTCTGATGAAATCCTTTCTTCTATTCTTTTAGTATAGTTTTAATATAATATATATCATAAAATAATAAATCAGCCTTCTGAAACATGGAGTCAGATCCTCATCTCTTCCCTCATCCTCAGACCCCTGTGAAAGCTGTCACAATATTCCCCCATTTATAGTATTGGGGAAAGCTGTTTGGAGCCTTCCAAAAATAGATGTACAGTTTTTCTGCTGGGTAAGTGGTGAAAATACAATCCTTCACACAGCCTTGTCCATCTTGGACTCATAAACCTCAGCACTGTCTGGGCAGGTCACAGAATTACAGAGGGGGTCTGGCTGGAAGGGACCACAGAGGGGCAGCTGAAGCTATGATGGGTTTGTGGCTTTTCCTTGGACAATAAGGAAGCCAGGGGCAACTCAGGTATTCATGTCTGCTGTGGAGACTCTGAATAGGAAGAGAAAAACAAGTGACCAGTTTCTTTTATAATTGTACTGGTGGGAGCCTCGTCTCAGCATCACTCCAGCTCTCCTAAAATTGCTTTGATATTCAAAAAAACCACTTTTTAAACAATACTGTCCTAAATCCCTTTTATAAATGCCCAGAACCACTCACAGGCTTTCTGAAACTCATTGTTATAATTACAATCAAGAATCATAGGACTCTGTGCTTTGTGCCAGAAATACACATCCACTGAATTGTTTGCAGAGGAGCCACAGAGAGAAAGAGTGAAGGAGAAATGCACCTTCAGTGCTGCTCAATTCAGGAGCAGAAACTCCCACTCTGTTTAATTTTTTCTCTTTTGTTTCCCAATTTAACTTGGAGCTGCTGAAATTCAAGCTTTGCTTTGTCCACTGTGCTCTCCTTTGGCCTCAGTGCAGTGAACCTCGAGGTTCTCTGTCCCCCACCATCCCCAGCAGCCTCCTGGAGGAGGAGGAGGAGGAAGGTGAGGGTGGAAGAGCGAGGAGGAAGATCTGCAGGACCCATCAATGCCAGCAGAGGTGAGGAGATCTTCATTTTGGGAATTGCTGGAATGGGATTTAGCAGATGCAGAACAAACTCTCTGGGCAAAGGAAAGCAGCATCAAGAGTAGTTTTATTAAATCTTCATCTCCTGGGTCACAAAAGAAGCTTAGGGAGGGCTGTGGGGGGTTTTGGTAGTCTTGTCTGACACAGCACATAGAGAGGGAGCTGTGATTCAACTTTTGCCAGCACAAGGCCTGGAACTGGCTCTCCCTCTCTGCCCAACCATGTCTGACGTTGATCCCTGACCCTGCTTCCATGGAAATGTCCCTGTCTGGTGCTCAGAGAAGGGAGTGGATAAACATCAGGTCTGATTCACCACTCAGTTGCTTTTGTTTTACCTCTGCAGAACATCCCTGATCAGAGAAGGATTTGCAAGATTAACACCAGATTAACACATTCAGTGCTAATTCAGTAATTCAGTAAACCAGTGATGAATTACCCAACCCAACCAAAGCCTTTGGCAAAAACAGAGCAATACTCCTGTCCCATGCCCTGTCCCACACATCAATGGTGTGCTCTGTGTTGGGATTCCATGGCATTCAGACTTTCCTTCCCTTGGTTCAGGACACTGCTGGGGTCCTTTAGTTCAGCTAACCCAGACTTTTCACCTCTATCTGCTCTCCCTGCAAAATGCCAGGCACGTTCTCCGTGAAACAAAAGCAAAACTCCCCCACTCAGTGCTGTCCCAGGTGGGAGCTGACCCCTGGGGAAACAGACAGGCAGATCTGAACCCCATTTCAAACCCTGGAGGCTCTTGCAGCACCTTCCAACAGTCAATTAAGGCTGGTCCAGAGAGTGAAAAATCTTAATCTAGAACTGGCTGTCTGTAAACATCAAAACACTTCGTTCAGGCTCAGTTTTGCTTGTTTAGGGCATATCCACAAACACTGGATGAGGAGAAGCAGTGGGAGCAAAGAAATATTTCAGTTTAGAGGTGTTAACCCATTTCTTGTCGTCCCCAAGCAAACTCCAAAATGCACTCTCAAATGCTATATAATCTGGATATAAGTAAGATTTTCAGGTGATGGTTTCAATATTTGGCCTTGGTCTAAAGAAAACTGAAAGAAACATCTTGGGCAAATTTCCCAACCAAAGAACCCTCCCTCCCTGATGCCAAAAGTACTCAGGTTCCCTGAGCAGCTGCCAGCTGGGCTGTAGGATGCCCCATTGCTCCCTGGAGGGTTTGTGGCCTGAGTCATGGTGCCCATGGAGGCAGGCACAAGACTTTCAGAATCCAAGCCTTGTTTCTGTTTCACAAAGTTTGTAGAGCTGAAAATCCTGTGTCTTTCCTCAGCCTTTGAGATTCTGGGGTCCACTCAAAGCAACAGACTGTGAAGTTCTTCTGAGTAAATGATCCCAAGACCCAAATCCAGTTTCAGAAGCAGCCAGATGACAGTCAGAGCATTGGTCTGTTCCTGCACCCACCAAACCTGAGGTATTGTTGGGCCACCTATGGGTGACAGCCACGGCCAAACACTGAGCTCAGGCAGCTCTTGTGGCCCTTGTCACTCCTCAACTGGCAAATTTCCTTGAGAGGAGCTGACCAGCAAGGCAGGGATTTCTGTAGTGATGTGGCAGTGCTTCCATCCACTCATTCTGACTCTGGACAGCAACAGAAGTGTCGCCCTGATTCTTTAAGATTTTCTAAGCCTTCTGATGTTTACATTCTTGTAGCAAGCTTTCTCACACACTTTCTGTAAATAACTCATTGTTTTGCATTCCTTTATGGAGGAGAAGAAAGTCGATGGGCTGTTGGTTTGTCCAGTGTCATTGGAGAGGTGGCACTGTCACCTTCCAATCCACTGTCACTCTTGGAAAACTGTAAATGTTGGAGTCAGAAAATAAACTTCCCTTTTTTCTTCACCTTGAGAACAGCGGTGTGCGCTTGTGTTCTTTCGTGTCCTATAGCGACAAGAAGAACCAACTTCTAAACACCATCCATCAGGCCAGGATGGCAGACAGGGCAGGAAGAACCCTTCTTTCTCTTCACATGAGTTTTGCCTCCTCGTGATTCCAATTTTTGCCTTCCATCAGCACTCCTGTCAGCTGCCTCCAGAAGATGTGCTTGCTTATTTCATTGTCTTTCCACTCCAGGTAGGTGTTCCTCCTCAGGTACCGAGACAGCCCCAGCCTCTGCCTCAGCAGGTCCTTGTTCACATCTTCCAGCACAATCATGATGATCCCAGCCTTGCCCTCCACCAGCTGCCAGGACTGGGCAATGTCAAACTCAAAGCTGCACCACTTGCTCTCCAGGAAGTCAGCGGAGATGACTGCGATGACATTCCTGCTGCTGAGAAATCCCTCCTGGATGATATTGGTGACAATTGGTATCCCTGGCAGGAAGTCCCTGTAGTACAGACACAGGTGGAAGGGAGGTCTTCCTCCTTCCAGGGGTTCCACCAGCTCCTTTGTCACCCATTCCTGGTCTTTGCTGGAGTGGATGACAAAGGCGTCGTAGGTGTCACCTCTTTCTGCGTAGTGTTTGCAGCCACTGAGCAGCACCACGGAGTAGTAGAGCTGGAAGTAGTACCTGTAAACCAGTAAGAGGAGCACCACCACACAGAGCAACACAACCACAGAGGAGGCAACTTTGCCTGCATTGACGTGGCAGGAGGACAGATCAAAGGTTGGCAGGCTGACGTTGGCCACATACGAGGGAGTGTGGCACAGCATCAGCTCCTCGTTCTGCAGCAGCTCCTGCTTCTCCTTGATCCATATCAGAAAGTCCAGGTACACACAGGAGCAATCAAACAGGTTCTGAGAGATATCCAACAGGAGCAGGCTGTCAGGCAGGATTTCCCTGGCTGAGTCCAACAGAACAGTCAGCTGGTTTCTGCTGAAATCCAGGACTCTGAGGGCTTGGAGTGGCTGGTAGACTCCAGGATCAAAAGTCAGGAGCTTATTGTTGCTGATGTTTAGCTCTTTTAGCTCAGAGAGGGCATCAAAAGTACTTTGATCCACGTGTTCTAATTTGCAGCTTGAAATATCCAAGGTGTGCAGGTGACTTAGGTTTTTGAAGTTGTTTGCCAGCTTATTGTCTGCAAAGGAGTTTCCTGCCATCTTGAGCACTTGCAAAGAGTTCAAGCCACAAAATGTACACTGGGATTTAACTTCGGTTTTGGTGTAGGAAATATCAAGGTAAATCAGTCTCTGAAGGGACAGAAAGACGGGGTAGGAGCCAGGACCAAATAAGGTTGTGTGCTGAAGGTCCAAATATAACAAATTCTCCACATTAATGAAATCTCCAGTCAATCTGATATAAGAATTGAAGCTTAAGTTCAAGTGTTTCAAATTTGAACAATTTCGAAACTGAGGGGAACAGCAGCTGCTGAAGGTGAGTCTATTCTCACTCAAATCTATGACCTCCAGGTTACTGAGACCCTCAAACTTCTGCTTGAAGTTTTTGAGACTTCTGTTCTTGGTAATACGAAGCACTCTCAGCTCCTTGAAAAGCGACAGCTTCAGGGCGGGCACATCATCAAAACCACATTTCTTGCATTCCAGCTGCTTCACTTTAGACCCCACAGGAACCTGGGATATCTGCTCAAGTCCCAGGTCCACCAAGCGAATAGTGGAGACGTTGCCTATGCAGTCAAAGAGAGTGTCTGTGTCATCGTCAAAGTCCCTGAGGCAGATCAGGACAAACTCTTCCATCTGCACCTGGCACAGTCCATCCAAGAGCCCCCTCTCAAAGTCCTGCTGTCTGTCATGGTCATTGAACACCCCAACTGTGAGTCTGCTGACCTGCAAACCAGCCAGGCCTTGCAGGGAAGCTTGCATCATGGAGCTCTCAAAAGCAGACCTGAGAGCCAGCTCAGCAAGGTGGATCCCTGCAAAGGCCCCCGGCTCTATGGATTTGATATTGTTCAAGGAAAGCACCAGAGTGAGGTTGAGCCTGTTCCCTTCCCTCAGGGCATCAAGGTCTCCTCTGGAGATAGATGTGATCCTGTTAGAGAAGAAGCTCAGGTGCCTGAGGGAGGTCATGTTGGTGAAATACTTGGGAAGCTTCAATGAAGTAATGCTGTTGTGGCCTAAATTCAGCTCCTGCAGAGTATGCAAGTGGCCAATAGGCAGCTCAGACAGAGAGGTCCTGTTGGTTTCCACCAGAACCAGTTTTTTCAGAGATGTTAAGCCATGGAAAGCTGCTTTCCCCAGGTGCTGGAGGGAATTGGCAGTTAAAACCAAGGTGGAAAGTCTATGGAGATCCATAAAGGAGTTATCTTCTATTGTATGGATGTGGCACCTGTTGGGCATGAAAAGAAAATACAAATGCATGAAATACTGTCCCTTCCTTGTTCTCTGAGTGCTGCTGTGACACCCTCAGGCTCAGCCTCATACTGGGGGCTGGCTTGGCTTTGCTGTACTGAAGCATCCCTGGATGTGCAAAGGGAACTCTCCTCCATCAGGAGACCTCCTCTCACCTCCTCCTCTAATCCTAAATTCAAAGCAAGAGACCTGGAGACCTGGTGAAGATCAAAAATTCGCGCAGGCAGCAGGAAAGAAGAATCCTAGCCATCAGTTTAGGCCAAAGTGACATTGTGATGACCATCACTGATGGAAGAACCAACCAGAGCCAGCATTCCCTCACACCTTGCACATCCCCACCCTCTGCCTGCCACCTCAGCCACACCTGGGCAGCCCCACTGGCACCAGAGCAGGGCATCTGTGGCAGAGCTCACAGCTCTGTCAGCAGCTGGCATCTGGGGATGGCTCAGAGAGAGCAGAGACCAGGCTGTGCTGGGTCTGGAGGAGAAAAGGAAGAGGGGAAAATGAGCCCCCTAAGGTTTGTTTGATGCGGGAAGATCCAGAATTTGAGACCCAAATCCATTGTGCAGTGAATCCCAGCAGAATTAGTTTAATGATCCAGGCAGTGCCTCACAGCACATGTGCTCTGCCACTCAGCCACTTTGGAGCTAGAGCTGTGATGGGGCTGAGTGACATTTCTCAGTGAAACAATTTACCCAGAGAAACTGTTGTCTGAAGTCAATGGAAATTACACATCAATTCAAATTTGCTAATAGGCCTCCCCCATCTCCTCCCCCAGATATGTGAGGAGAAGGCAAAAGAGAATATGTTGATATTTTAACACAGCCTTTTAGAAAATGAATGTACCTTCATGTTATTTTTTTTTTTAAACTGTGATTAGAAAAACAGCTCACCCAAGATGTTCCACTTCAGAGTTTTTGTAACAGTGAAAAGTCTGACATTTTTCTTGTTCACAGACAAGTGAAACATCTTCCTCCTCCTTCTCACATTCCAGCCTACAAGATCAGACTGACAGACCCAGCTCTGAGTGGAGGGTGTGCACTCAGTGACTGGACTAAAAGCTGTTCATCGCTTCACCACGGGGACGTGCAAAATGACAAACACAGGGACAAAGTCACAAGAAAAAAAAAATAAACAGCCAAGACCAATAGACCCCAAAATAAGGCACCATTGTAACCCAGCTGGTGAAGAAAAATTAACCAGTATCCACATAATAGATCCCATTACCTTGAAAGATCCAGAAATTGCAGCTCAGGGACTGATGCAAAATAATTTGAGCCCAGTGATTTCAGATTGCTGAAACTGAGGTCCAGGTTCAGGGTGGTGTTTGGGACTCCATCAGGAACTCCAGAGATGTTCAGTCCAGAGCATCTGAAAGTTGTGTTAGGGGTGATCTGTAACAGAGGCAGATCCCATCATGGTCAAGATCTGCTCTTCATGAAGTGCCAGGAAATGTCACTGTCAGGAAAGCAGGAGCAGAATCACCCCCCTTGCAGTTCATTTCTAAAGGAGCAGCCTTGAGTTTTGGGGAATAATCTTATATACCCTAAACATTTTCCTCACTCCTAATAGAACCAGTCCTACTCCTCAGGAAGAGCTCCATTTCTGGCTGATTAAAGCTGGGACAAAACTACAGGACAACATTCCTTGAGGTTACAGATAGAGAGGCAGCAGGACAAACACTCATGGCTGCACTGCATGCCCAGGAACAGCTCTCAGCCCTCTTCCCCTGCACAAAACCAGGCAGCTTGAACCAAAGTTATTCTGCAAGCAAATATTTGTCAGCAAAACTTTGCAAAAGGCAGTTGGCCCGTGTCAGGTACTTGGTGAAATCACTCTACTGCACAAACCAGGCAAAAATCTGTGTTTTGTAGAAATTAGACAAAATTTAGATCCCTTCCAAGGGAAATATAATCTATTATAATAACTGCACTGCAGCACCCTCAGAGGTACAGAAAGCCAACGAGAAGAAAAAGTTCTTGGTGCTGGTTCTGGTTCTCAGATGTTTTCGAGACTAGAATTTACTTCAAATACTTCAATCACCTTGATAAAAACCTTGAGGGAAAAAAAAATAAAACTGGGCTTTCCTAAGAGGCTTGAGGCACAAACCTCCCAAGCAAAGGGAGAGAAACAGAAGGATTTTGTGCTCACACAGAGCTCACATACCTCCAAACAGGGATCCAGGAGGCAGCCTGCCAGTGGGGAAGGGACAAATGCCAGCAGCAGCAGCACCAGGAGTGTCCCCACAGGAAGGGCTCCTCTCCTGGGCATCTTCAGGAGGCCAGGAGTGCAGGAGAAAGGAGCATGGAGAGAGAAACCTGGGGACAGAAACCTCCTGCAGTGCCAGGAGTTGTGTTGCACCACTCCTGCTTCTCACACCACATCTCTGAGAACAAGAAGGGAAGTGAAACTTGGTCACTGCCTTGTTTCTACACACCCTTCTTGAAATTGTTAAAAAAAAAAAAGCCAACAAGAAAAAAAAAAAAAAAAAAGAAGTAATGACAGATATAATGTGGGCTAGAAATTAAAGAGGAATATGGGTTTCATCAGTGCCACTTGACTTGATTGCTTCTGATTAGCTCAGGTCAAATTGGCAAAAAAAAAAAAAAACCAAAACCTAAACCAACAGAATACTTTGTGCAATTCTGAGCCCAGTTTCATGCTCCACATCCCATAATTCAAATGCACTGGTTAGAGAGGGTGGCTCTGCCTCTGCACTCCTGCCATGCTCCAGCTTCACCCTGGCAAGCACTGGAGAAGAGCTCAGCTGTGGCAGAGGTTTCCTTATGCCAGGTAAGCACAGGTTTACCTGTGGCCAAGCTCCTGTGAACAAACACCCAGGTTTTATCCATCTGGTTGGGCTTTTATTGCAATTATTGCAGGAACATGGCCAGGCACAAGGAGATTCACAGAGTGATCAGAGCTGTGGTCACAGAAATTCTACCCCTCCACAAAAGCAGCAAAAAGGAGAGGCACAAACACCCTGAGCTGGGCTTAGAGCTGCTCCCTGCCCTGGTCATGCCTGAATATCTGTTTGATGCCTGGCTACAGAACATCTCAATGCTGAATTCCCAATGCAGACTATTGTTTCAGGAAAAAAAAAAATCTTTGTAAAACCTCACAGTGGGCAATATTAATTTAAGTCAGCTCTGAGCCTTCTAATAAAGCTCCCTGCCTTCATTTAGTCTGATAAATGGTCGTGCATTCATGTATCTCCTCCTGTCTTCCTGGAGATAACTAAGAAATGTTACTGGGGATCCAGCCATAGGGTTTCTGGGTGTTATCAACACCACATAGACAGAGAAGTGGCAAAAAATTGAGACAAGGGTGGAATATTTGTGTAGAGGAAGATGGAATAAAGTGTGACAACTCGTGAAAGTCTGTGAAAATTGATATTAAATATAAGATGCAATATCAGCCCAGCGAGCAATCCACTTACAAAGAAAAGTTTAAAATATTTCAGATGTGGGGGTTAGACTTTTTTGACAGGTTAGTAGAGAGCCTAGGAGAGATGGGGAAATCCTAAAATAACTGATGATCTCTGCAATAAAAAACACATGGCAGCACAATGGGAGCTAAAACCGACACCCTGATGTGCAGCCAGATAGTGCCCATTAAGCCAGCAGACAAAAAGTTTGTTGAAATTGGGCAAGTTCTACAAAATCCCTGCTCTGAAAAGCCTCTGGTGATTGCAGGTATTTCCTTTTATAGATGGAATCAAAAGTGAATGGAAACAATTGCTGACTGCTTCTGTGCCTGGATTAAGGAAATTGGCAGAGCATCGTGCGTCTGCAGAGAGAACAAATGAGTGCATCCCTTAGTATTCAATATGCAGAATGAGGCAATCCACATTTAATTTTTATCTAAAGCTGAGATGAGCCTGAAGTACGCTCTAGAAATTACCATTTCAATGGAGACTCACTGAAGATGCCGAAGAGTTTGGGAGCATCACAAAATCCCTCCCACAGCCACGCTCAGAGGTCAAGTGGGAAGTGCAGCTTGAAGGGCGTTCAAAGGAGGCGCTGCTGCTGTCACTGGGGACAGCTTCACAACACACATCATCACTTGTTCAAGGACAAGTTCTACAGACACTGCAAGGGAAGGGACACTAGCAGAAAACATGCAAGTTAGCAGATCAAACCCAGCCACCAGTTTAGAAAGTCAGTGCTGGTTAAGTTTGTGTGGCTCAGCTGACACACAGCAATGTGGATAAAGCCATAATGTCTGTGTGATTGCTCACAAACACCAAAAGAATGGTTTGGAATCCCTTAAAGCATCAAGAATAGCACCTAAAATCAAACATGATTCACCACTCTGGCAATTAACTGGTGGGATCATTAAGGATCTCTCAGCAAGGAGGTGTTACAGAGAATCTGTGTTTCCAAAAACACGTCTGAGTCATCTTTGTGCTCCTGAACATTATTATAATATAAGTAACACAATGCAGACAGTGCATATGCAGCCTCTGTGATCTCAAGCAAGGTATTACAGAGCATGAGACAGCCACAATGCAGCAGGACTGACAAAACATCTTATACTTGCTTATTTTAATAGAAAATGATTTGTGAACTCCAGCCAAAAAGCAAAGTTAGCTGAACTCTTGGACAAAACACATGGTGAGAGCCATGAGGACAGGCCTGTCTGTCCCTAGGGTGCTTCCAAGGTCACAGCTGCCCAGTACCACATGGGCATGAGCAGCTCTTGCCCTGGAGAGAGGCTCTGTTTGCTTCAGGAGTCATCTCAAGCAGCTCCCCAAGTCTGTCTGCAAACACAGGCTGAGGAACATGACACAAATTATTTCAAGATTAAACAAAAGCAGTCTTACTTTATAAGAAAGAACCATCTCTAGCAATGATTTTGTTATGAGCTATGGATCAGAGGGGAGACATTGACGGATCAAAGAGGGGGGAGCATTCCTGGGGTGCTGGCACTCTCACAGCACAGCACTTGTGGAGCCTGGGGAGCACCACAGGAGCTTCCAAAGGTCCTTGGGAAGCTCAGGATGCAGCAGGTGAGCCAGCATCGCTCTCAGGTGGGCTGGCCACATGTCCCTGCCTATCACAGGGTCAGCCTTGCAGTCACCTGTGGTGAATTTGGGTGGAATCGGTCACTCTGCAGGGGGACCCAGGCTCAGGGGGTGCAGGCAGTTACCAATCCTTGGGCTTCACCTGACAGTCCTTATATCAGCAAGCCAGTCACCTGTGCTGTCGGGTCCGGCTGTCTGTCTCTGCCCCGACACGGGTAGGGTGGTTCTTGGGTGGCACGCGTTTCAAAGGACGAGTCTGGACTCTTCAGCTTTTCGATCTTCAGATTGTTTATTGTTTCTTATCTACAAAATTTTCTGTCTGCCCAACAGAGGTCTGATCTGCAAGGCAGCCACAGGCACTCTCTGCCCACCCACGGGCGGTCATGTCTTTTTATACTAAAATCTACGTACATGATATTTACCTTTATTTTCCAATGCTTTTCACCCGTTTTGGCAAGTGCACCTTCACCATAAACCAATCCCCAAGTGCCAACATCACCACAGGAGATGGAGGACAAGAAGAAGAAAGAAGAAGGACAAGACACGCCCTGATCCCTCCATCTTGTCTCCATAACCCCCCTGTACCAAAAACCTTAAAGTCTATATTTCACCCTCTAAACGTGTCCCTTTTACACCCTTCACTCTAAAGTGATTCTCATGTCCTCAAACTGCTGTCACTTCTGTGGATGGATCAAAATCAAGCCACCAAACACTCTTGGCAACATTCCAGGATTTCCGAGACCCCCAAGGGTTCTCCTGGCATCTCTGGACATCGGGAACGATGTGCTGAGATCCCACACTGTGCAGGTCTGAAACGTTGTCTGAGTGGAAAGGAAGAGTGACAGGAAATGTGGCACAAATTTAACAGCAAGTTGAATTTTCCCAGCCATTCTGCTGGGAAAAAAACATCAATTTATATAAATTACAACGAGAAATGGTGGAAAGAATAATCTGAAAACATCTTTTAAGATCTTTTTTGCTGAACATTCCACAACCACATTGCATCCTGAACCTGGGGAGTCACTGCCTGGCACAGTAACCCCAGCCTGAGCTGGCAGGCACAGGGCAGAGGCAGGGCTGGAGCACACAGAGCCTGCACCAAGGCTGGGGAGGGAGCTGAGATCTCATCAGAACAGCTCCTAGAGAGCCTGCATGCCTGTGACTCTCACGTGTGATGCTTCCCCATGAGAAGCTGATGCCTAAAGAGGCTGTCCTAGAAGAGAGGCTAGACAGAGTTACAGGAATAAAGGAGAGATTTATTAAACTGCCTTCAAAGGATACACCTTGAGTAGTGCAAGAGCTCAGCTGTGGCTCTGCCCAAGATGGACACAAGATGGACAACTGGTCATAAGTTTTCACACTTTTATAAGTTTTGATAAACTTAAATTTTATAAATTTACATCTTGGGGTTAATTGTCCAATTACAGCTCCAGGTTATGCAGTCCCATCCTCTCAGATTGCTCTCCTCAATTTGTTGTTGTTGATATTCCTTGAGCCTGAAGCTGCAGCAGTGTCCTTGGTGATCAGGCTGGAAAAGGATTGTTCTGTCTGCCTGAACTGTGAGGAGAACTTGCTAACACTTTATATGAAGTCAGAGTCACACACTGAGGCAGTACAGAATCCAAAAAATATGAAAGTTAAAACTTAAGGCATCAAAGTGGGTTTAATAATGGAATCACAGACTGGTTTGGACTGGAAGGGACCTTAAAGTTCATCTTATTCCAACCCTTGCCTTGCTCTGAGATCCATCCAACCTGGCCTTGGACATTTCCAGGGATGGGGAAACCACAACTCAAGTTGAGGGAAGATCATCCTGGAAGGCCTGGAAGATCTCACAGCTTTGAAAAAGAGAACACCACCCAGGCTGAGAAACTGCAGGTTCATTTTGGGGTGTCAGAGCCAATCCCAGCAGCATTTCTCCCTGTGTGAGCAGTGCCTGACCCCAGCTGTAGCTCCAGAGCAAGGAGCAGCTGTAATGCCGGCTGTCTGTGGTGCCCCTGGGTGCCCAGGGAGGGCATGGAGGTGGAAGCAGAGTCTGTTCATGCTGCACAGCACAGCCCTCTGCCAATGGTGGCACCCAGCAGAGCTCAGCACGGCCCAGGTGTTTGGCAGCACAGAGAAGGACTGAGACTGGTGCACACAGGGGGTAGAAAAACAACCCAAAACCCAGAATCCAAGTTGGTTTGATGAAAATCAGCCAAGCCTGCACTGGAGTAGGCAATGTGTGCCATCAGAGGGCTATTCCCCAAAGCCAAGAGCAGATGAACACCCCAGAACTATTCCAAAGCTATTAGGGAAGAACTGTGTCAAGTAACCAGGGACAAATACACGACTAGGAGAAGTGATTAATCAGTGTCAAGATAGTCACTATCTGTGGCAGCTACTCCATATGGATTATGTCAGGTCATTAGGAGCCCTACATTTTCCTGTTTAATCTAAATGGCTGGAAGGATTCCACACAGATGGTGGAGGCATCCAGCCTGGCCTGCCAAGCATTCATGGGCAGGCAGTGAGTGACAGTGGAGCTCCCTGGACCCCTGGAGAGAGGCAGGCTGGCACCAAACAGCCCAGCAGCACCTTGTCCTTCTGCCTGGCATCAACCACGGTCACCCTGGGCTGGCCAGAGCCAGGGATCCACCGAGCCATGGAGGTGAGGGTGCCCACAGTGCCCTGGCATGGAACACTGTGCTTACAGGGAGTTTAAATTCCTCCCACAGCCCTAAGAAAGGTAGGCTGGCCACCTCAGATTGGCCACCTCAGACTGGTGCTGGCTTTTCTACTGAAGCAACAATAGGACTTATCTCCTTTTCTTTCCACCCCCATTACATCCTTATTATGGTGTCTCATAGCCTGATTTACATGTGTTTTGTATTTCTGTGGCTTTCACTTATCCTGCTTGTTCTACCTCCTCTCCCCCACTTCTCATAATGAGTCTGCTGTAGGGCAAGGATTTATTCAGAGTATCAAACATGAAAGGTGTGCAGGACATGGAGCACTGCAGAGCTCAGACTTTTTAAACTGGACACAAGAAACGTCGATCTGGGGACTTGAATTATTAAAAATATGGATATTGATCTAGTACTGATATCCAACTGTGACAGACAAAAACTCTCTAACAGTTTAAAGTTAGAAAGTGAATGTTTATTGTGGGATAGCTCCCAAATACACACCTCAATTTACAGGTGATTACAGAGCCCTTTTATCTATACAAGTACTGAATACCCAAAATACAAATACATATTCATCACTTTGGTACATCCCATTCCCCAATTTGTATGGTAATTAGTTCAAAAGCTATTAAGCATGTGCAGTTTGTTCCTTGAAATGGGTCAGTGTCCCTTTCATGGGGAGGGGTCCCAAAATGAGGAAGTAAATGAAGTCTTCCTCATTCTGACCTTTCTACCTTTTCAATGCAAACATGACAAATGAACCCATTGGTAGAACTCCCATTCCCCATCTTCAATTGGTTTCAGAACAGAGGAGGCCACAATTGTCTAATGTTCCCTAAAAACTATTTATCAGTTTCTATATTCTTCATTATAACCAGATAACCAAACATTGTGTTGACAAGCAATCAATTATTAGTTAACTACTAACTCTTAACTTCTTAAATGGGTAGACCTTAACTTCATCAAGGTCTACCCATTTATTTTGATTAACTCCAATAAAGCCTACCCCTAACTAAAACCTCAGCTCCTCTAAAATCCCTAAATTCTTTCAAGTTTATGTCTCAGACTCAGTGCCACAACTGAAGCATGGTTAAATATCGAGCCCGTGCAGCACTGCTGTGACACTCTGGGAAAGCCTGAAACAAGGGGAAGCTCTAATGATGATCTGGAGAAATCACAGATCCCTGCTTTGAGGGAAAACCATAACATAAGAGCAAAAACTGTGCAGCATTTCTGCTTTCTGTGAATTCTGAGAGAACTGCCATGAGCACTGACCGTGCCAAGGATCCTGAGCCCTTTTTTTTTTTGGTTTCTCTTCCATGACTTGACACGAGATGACAGGAAAATGTTGCAATGGCTGCAGCAGAAAGTGCAGAGCCAGCTCACGTGAGCAAAGTTCTTGTGTACACATCACCCAGAGAGAGAATGCAAACCCTCCCTGGGGTGAGTTCATGGCATGCTTTAGACATCAGCTCCCAGACATGAACACTGTGGTGGCATTTGCCAGGACAAGAACACAGAATATTAATTGGCTGCACTGCTGAGAGCCCACTTCCATCACTTGCAAAGCAATAAATTCCAAAAGAGTGGGTGAGGCAGATGCAGATACAGGTTTGCCTGCACTTGGAGGGCTGTATATTGGAATCTACAAAACCTGGGTGATTATTCTGGGCTTTTTGGAGAGCAAAGTGTGACCGTGTTCACAGGGGTCTGAGGATGAGGGAAGAGATGAGGATCTGACTCCATGTTTCAGAAGGCTGATTTATTATTTTATGAGATATATTATATTAAAACTATACTAAAAGAATAGAAGAAAGGATTTCATCAGAAGGCTGGCTAAGAATAGAAAAAGAAAGAATGATAACAAAGGTTTGCGGCTTGGACAGAGAGTCCGAGCCAGCTGGGCTGTGATTGGCCATTAATTAGAAACAACCACATGAGCCAAATCCCAGATGCACCTGTTGCATTCCACAGCAGCAGATAACCATTGGTTACATTTTGTTCCTGAGGCCTCTCAGCTTCTCAGGAGAAAAAATCCCAAGGAAAGGATTTTTCATAAAAGATGTCTGCGACAAGAAAAGACTGCTTTGTGCACAGAGTAAAACCTGAAGCAGTGTTCCTGATGAAGAATTTATTCAAATATGCCTTTTCTCTCCATTCTGTTCAGTTTGCATGTTTTGGAGAGATTTTTTAAGCATTTCTTTGGCCTTGAGTTGCCTGCACCAACCAAGACAAAACCACTTCTGTTCCAACAGAGGAGGAACCAAGCAGCCACAGGCAGCAGGAGCATAGGAAGGGAATTAACTATTTGCAGATCACAAGACTGGGTGCTATGGAAAGCTGTCAGGAAACAGAGCTGAGATACCAGAAGGGAAGTTACCCAGGAAAAGGAGTGACACAGCAAGTGCCCTGCCAGCCTGACCACAGTGAAGGGGAAGGAGGAAGGAAATGTGAGGAAAAGCAGAAGTTTCACCTCCCATGGACACAGCAGCTATATGGGTGCTGTACTGATGATTCCACACCCCAAATGAAGCTGCTGTCAGAGACACAGCCTGATCTAAAGCAAACCAACCCTGTTGGGAAGGATGAAACTTTGACAAGAAAGTCTCACAGATATGGGTGCTTAGCAGAAAGATTTTTAAATGTAAAGTCTGATGAAGGAATAGAGATGGAAGCAAGTTTTGATGTAGAAGAAAAGAATTGCTGAGCCAGTCTCACTGGATAACCAAGGAGGCAAAGGGTGTGTTAGTTAGAAGGGGTTTTATGGCTTAGAGCAAAGGATAAACCCACCCCAAACAAGAAGATGTTTTTACCAAGCAGAAAGAGAGCACAGGCAAACAAGGCAGCAAATGTTGCCAGTAGAAAAAGGTCTCAGAATTTTCCACTGCAAGAAAACTGAAAACCAACTTCTAGCTTAAACTGTAATGTACTGACTTTGAGTGATTGGAGAACAGTACCATGAATATGGTAATTACAGCAGCTATGATAGGCTATAGGTAATAGTTAAGGTATAGATTGGTTCTACTGTATTAGGATGCTCAGCAAAGAAAAGTATAGAATGCACTGTAACCAAAAGAAAAGTCTAGAATGCATTGTAACCAAACCCAAAGGGTCTCCAGGCCTGCCTGCAGCTGGAGCTGACAGCTGTGGGCACAGCTCTGTCACCCATGACCCTGGGCTGCTGTGACACCTTGGATACAATAAACTGCATTTTGGATACAATAAACTGCGTTTTGGAGAGCTGCCTGGAGTCCTGCAATCCCTCATTTCGGCTCTCACACAACCCCACTTTTAGGGTTTGCCCTCTAATGGTTGTACAGGAAGAGTTTTCTTCCCAAGGAACACCCAGCTAAGAGGCTGCAGCGAGGTGCTTGTACAGCAGCTTGCAAATCCATCACTGTTGGTCCTTTCTGCTGCAGAAGCAGCATTTTGGAGGGGTTATATCTGAGTTAAACCCAGGAAGGTGACAGTTTAGGAATAAAGCAGCAACAAGGGAAGTAAAGAAGGGGAAACGTAACATGAATATAACTTAGCTGCACCCTGGAAGAAAGCAGAAGAGGGTGTGGCTCCAGAGGTGGAATGTGGACAGGAGCCAGCACCTATAAGTGGTGTTTTAAGGTTGCTGCTTAAATGTGGAAGATCTTCATCACTCAAAGGCTTGGCAGGGTGGCTCCATGCTTAAAACAAGCTGGAAGAGACATGGAATGCTCTGATGGCATGCCAAGGTGTCACCATGATATTTTCTGAAGAATCCTCTTTGCCTGGGATTTTCTCCTGGGGGGCTGAGAGGCCTCAGAGAGGAATGAAAACAAGAATTATCTGATTGCTGCTCCTGTGTTTGCTGCTTTGGAATGTGACTTGGGCATTGCTTGCCAACAGGTGAATGTTTGATTGGTTCCATGTGAATTGTTTTAATTTAATGACCAGTCATGGTCCAGCTGTGTCAAGGCTCTGAGGAGTCAAGGGTTTTTCTTTATCATTCTTGTGAAGCCTTCTGATAT
The DNA here is from genome assembly GCF_037042795.1 of Molothrus aeneus. Lineage (NCBI taxonomy): Eukaryota > Metazoa > Chordata > Aves > Passeriformes > Icteridae > Molothrus > Molothrus aeneus. Next base: position 4,093,441 of record NC_089664.1, on the reverse strand, counting down.
ATCTTTTCTCTTTCTCTAGTATAGTTTTAGTATAGCATTATTTTAATATAATAATAAATAATATATATAATAATATATAATAAATAATAATATAATATATATAAAATAAAATAAATTATATATCATATAATGTATAATATAATATAATATAATATAATATAATATAATATAATATAATATAATATAATATAATATAATATAATATAATATAATATAATATAATATAATATCAGCCTTCTGAGACCATGGAGTCAAATTCTCATCTCTCACCTCGTCCTGGGGACCCTCACAAACACCACACCAAGGAAAACAATAATAACTAAAAACAGAAGGGCCATGAAGCCATGGGAGGACCTCAGAGGAGATATGAAGGTCATTTTCACCTGTTCTCACCCAAATTCCCTCTCCCACAAGACTGTGTCACCTCCTTGAAGCCAGAAGTGCATTTGTTCTCAAACAGAACAATAAAAAAAAAAGTTTCTTGCCTCCTGCAGACAGTCATGTTTCCCAACAATTAGCAAATCACTGAAATCTCTGACTGTGCAACCTGGTCCTTTTCCAAAGGGATGAGTATGACTTTACCTCACTGCAATATGTTTAGGAAACAATCTGAAATCCCATGGCAGGTATGGCACCCATGTCCCCTCCTTTCTCAGGGACTAAGGATGGGTTTAGCATCTCATGTTGGTGCTTTTTTCCCCAAAGAACTGACGTGCACAGAGCGGCTGCTTGTGAAACAGGAGGGGATTGCCCAAGGACTGTGACACATCCCACCCTCCACCTCTGCAGTCAGCAGTGGGAGCCAGGGGCCAGCAGAGTGCTCTGAACCTCAGGGCTTCACCTCCCACCCCACAGCAGACAGCACAAACTGTGACCTGCTCAAACCTGCAGCTTCCCCTATGGAAAACACCTTAGAGCTGGAAGGGGAGAGAATTTCTATCTCTTTTGTACCATGAGTGACCCATATTGCAATAATGCCTTGGAGCAGTTTTGTCCTGGTTCCCAGGGTAACCAAAATTTCAGCATTGACCTCTGGGCACGTATGGAGAGTTTAAGTCCAAAGCAATGACTCCCCTGGTAGCAGAACTCTGGAAGGGGAAAGAGCCAGCATCTGGTCAGGATTTCAGACTCATGCTTTTACAATACTGACACCAGCAACACCCTTGCAGCTGGGACCAGCAGCTTCTTCCACACTCAATTCATAAAAAAATAATGTAAATAAAACAGGACAGGTGCATGGACAGCACCTCCAAAACTCAAACAAGGAGCATCTGATGGAAAGGTGGTCAGAAGATGAGGGCTCATGAACACAGAATTTCTGGGTTGGGAAAACACAGAGCTCCAGGAGTCAAAACAGCTTTGAATGGAAAAAATCACTACACTTTTTAACAAATCCTGTAAGAAATCACCACAATTTTTAACAAATCCTGTAAGAAATCAGCACAGTTTTTAACAAATCCTGTAAGAAATCACCACAATTTTTAACAAATCCTGTAAGAAATCAGCACAGTTTTTAACAAATCCTGTAAATCACTACATTTTTAACAAATCATATAAGAAATCAGCACAGTTTTAAACAAACCCTGTAAGAAATCAGCACAGTTTTTAACACATCCTGTAAGAAATCAGCACAGTTTTTAACAAATCCTGTAAGAAATTACCACACTTTTTAACAAATCCACATCCACAACAGGTCCTGTACAAGGTCCCTGCATCTCCCCCTTCCCCACGTGCCTGTGAGTGTGCATTCCCTGCCTCAGCCCTGGTGTGGCACCTCCCTTTAATCCACACATTAAATGCCTGGCCCTGCCCTGTGTGCTGCACACCCCCTCCTGCTCATGCAAAGCCAACGTGGCCAAATGCAAACTCCAACAGTGCCCTGACAGCCCTGGGGCTGAGCAGTGCAGCCACCACACTCCTGAACACCTCCCTGGTCCCCAAACACTTCACGTTCCTCACCTGGATTACCCCACTTCACACCTTTTAGCAGGGCAAATTTTTACAATTAAAAAAAAAAAATTGTAAAAAAAACTTTACAATTTTTAAAGGTTTTTTGTTTTGTTTTGTTTTGTTTTTACAGCTTTGCTTCACCAGGAGATTTGGCATCAAACCTGAACCCAGCCAAGAGTCACTGTGTGACCTTGCACAAGGTTATTTTTCCATCCCAGGCCTTCCAGCTTCTGCTGCATTTGTTGCAGGTTTTCAACATCCTCGTAGTGCCTGGCAGGCTCAAAGTTAATTAAAGATTGCACAGCACTGCCACAGAGATTGTCAGCACCAAAGACAAAGTATCATTAGATCCATTAATGAAATAATCCTCCATCATGCAGTGATGGCAAAGCTGTGCTCCAGAAGCAGAGGGCGTAACAGGCAGCCCCAGGCCAGAGAGCTGGGAGAAGAGAGAGTTCTAAGGAATGCCAAACAAAATTCCTCTCATTTTACACCAACTAATGATCAGTGATGGTCTCCAGGCAGGGAAAGCTCAGGGACACGTGTGAGAGGGCTCATGCAGCACAGCTGCTCACCAGAACCTCTCAGGGTGTCTGGGGTGGGGAACCGCGAGCAGAAATGTAGCTCTGAAAAGGGGTTTGATTGCAGAATGGTGGTGGGGCAGACTGGAATGAGAATTACCCTGCAGAGCTGTGACAGGGGAGGAAAAGCTTTGCTTTCCTGGTAGGGACAAGTCTCCAAACCTGAAGCAGGGTTTTATGTCTGGTTGTTCCTCTATCTGTGCACATTTGGGGAGCACAAATTCACCTCCCGTTGTTTGCCCACACGAGGAGAGAGGGGCTGGATTCCAGTTCCATTTCTAATTTCATTTATTCATTCATTTCATGACAGAGCTCGTGACAGCCATGACAAAGCTCCACTGTGCACAGATCAGTTGGACAGTGCATCTTCTGGGGACATTTTCCTCACCGTCTGCATCCCACGTTCTGGTGGCCTGTTGGCTCACTTGGAATGGTTTCCAGATGCCAATGGGCAACACACATGAATTTAACCTATTTCCTTCACTGCTAATCTGCACACAAACCCCAGGCTGCTGCCCCCCCTCAGAAACCACTGAGACACAGATCCATTCAACAAAATTCCCCAGACACAGAAGGAATGGGTAACAAACCTTCCAAGAAAGGCCTTCCTCCACACAAAGGATGCTTCTGTGAAAGAAACCATGTTCCTTCCATACCAGCCCTTCCTAAAGGCTGTCAGATGTGGCCTGAGAGTCAGGGATGGCTCAGGAGACTCAGTGATGGCTCAGGAGAGTCAGTGATAGCTCAGGAGAGTCAGTGATGGCTCAGGAGAGTCAGTGATGGCTCAGGAAAATCAGTGATAGCTCAGGAGAGTCAGGGATGGCTCAGGAGATCCTTACAGAGGTCTGGAAGTGCAGGGTTTTGAGCTCATGACCATTTTTTCCTCTGTTCCAGCTCCTGGACACTTCAGTTCCATGAACAGCCAGCCTCTTCCCAAGCAAATAGAGGGTTCCTCCACAGAGGAATTTAGGTGGAAACAGATGGAGAGGTGCTGCCAAAGTTATGTCAAGCTGCTCAGGACCTTGAACAGCCTGAGTTTTAGAAACTCCTTGGCCTCAGGTAAGCCTCATTTGTTGCTCCAGGCAGTGAACAGGCTGTGGGATGCCACCAGGCACTCTGGAAGTGACCACCAGCACCAGGGGATCTGAGGCATCTCCATGGCACAGGCTCTGCTTCATCCTGCTGTCCTCCAGCCACATAAAACATGCAAGGGGCAGAGGAGCTGGGTGGGTCACGCCTTCCTCTCCCTGTTTTTCTGTTTGATTTGCCCAGCTGAGACAATAAACAAGCACCCAATCTCCCTGCCAGGCAGGTCCCACCTATACCCTGAGCACAAGAACCAGGCTCTGGAGCAGACAGGATGAGCACAGCTCCTGCACAGGGCCCTCCTTGGTGCTGGGAGCACTGGAGGCACAGAGCTGCTCCCAGGGGTCTTTCCCCCTCACAGCCCCACCAACACAGGAAAGGAGCCTGCAATTGCTGCTTTGACTGCCAAGCACTAACGTCCTGTGATCAGCCCTGCTAAGCCATGGAGCTTGGAGTGTTTAGGTGTCTGAGTGTGACTGACAGCCTTAATTATACAGGGACAGCATCACAGCTCAAAGAGACAATTGCTGGATCAGGCTGGGGAGAAGCAGGAACAATATTCTGCTCTCTTGGAGGGAGGGTGCAGAAAGTGAGAGCTCAGCTTCCCCATCTGATGGTGATCATCTAATTATCCTCAATGAGCTCGATACAAATCCCAGCTTAGCAGGGAGAAGCACACTATGGTGCTCTCAATCCACCTATACCCTGGCCTGGAAAAAGATCTTTGGAAGTCTGATTAATCCATCCAAGCAAATCCACTGCTCACTGTTCCCCTCTGGAACTCAGGGCTGGCAGCTGCTGCTCCCCTGGTGGTGCTGAGGAGCTCCAGTGATCCCCCAGTTTGGCTTTAAAGGGGAAGCCCTGAGAGCCTGGTGTGTTTGGGGAGGCAGGGTGTGCATGGATGTGCTGCAGGGGAAAGATATTGGGAGTGTTGCCCAGAAATATCTTAGAGAGAACAAGCTGATCTCTGCTGGCTGCAAACCTACTGCAGGCACGGGGGTGCCCTTCACAGGCTGCTCCTTTGGATTAAAAATGCAATAAAAGGCTTCTCTTGGCATTTTTTTTCCTCCTGACCAGGCTTGCAGACTCACATTGTGCTCTCCCTTATAATCAGGGCTTCCCCTTTTTCCTGCATTGCCAAAACTTGCAGTGAAAAAAAAGAGGTGTGAATATTTCAGCCTGTAACTCCACACTGGGGGAAGAACTTCGGGTGTGAGCAGTAATTTTGTACCTGCAGCTCCCCACCCCTCTGCCCTGTGCCTGGAGGTAGGGCCAGCCTGGCTCACTGAGGGGTTCTGGCTCTTTGCTCTTTCTAATTTCATTTATTCATTCATTTCATGACAGAGCTCATGACAGGATAAACTGAAGCCCAGGGAGGGAGAGCAGGTACAAAGAGTCCCATAATCAAATGCAGCAACCACCAGGAATTAATTTAATGCTTTGTGCTTAAGTGAAGGAAAGAGAAAAGGCCAAAGCATTTAGAAAATTCTGTTTTATTTTTATTTTTATAAATAAATATTTATATATCTGGTTTTTCTTTTTATTTTTATTTTCTGTTTTCTTTTTATTCTCAAGACATGATCATCTAAAACCATTCCATCTGTCCAGGACTGGAGCAGAGGCTGGAGGAAGTGGAGGTCAAGCAGTTTGAGACTTTTTCTCAAAAAGGTCTTTCTCAAAGCCTGGCTTTCACCAACACCTCCTTGCCTTGAGCAAATCAATCCCAAATATTTATATTTGCATATATGCAAATGCAGCCTGGCTGCCAAAGGGCTTCATTTGCCCATTTCAAGCCTCTTAGGATTCTTTTCACAGAGGCTTTTTCTTTTTTTGCATGGGTTTTTTTCTCCCATTTTAATTAAAGTATTTGTCTCCACAGCAGGAAATGTAAACTGTGCAGCAGGCAATCTTGATATATATTTTAAAAGAGAAAAAAAATCTTTAGCTAAGTTATTATCTTCAGCTCTGCACAGAGGCACTCTCTAGCCCTTTTTCTAGAAGCCAGAAAAAATTAAAGACAAAAGGAAAAAGAGGGAGGCTGATCCTTTAAAAAGTAGGGAAAAAGTAATAGACAAGTTTTTTCCTGTGTCTTGAAATGAAGGGTCAGATTTTTTTCACTGCCAAAAAAATTCCTCTTAGCAAAATACGGGATGTTTTTCTCTAAGAAATATCTAGAGCTGGGGAGTAGCTGAATTATTTGGAAAACCTGCTGCTCAAGGTCTGGCTGCTAAGCAATGGTGACAAATCTCATTGTGTCTGAGTTTAATTGAGAGATGGCAGAGCTGAAGGGGGTGGCTTGTGGGTGTTGACAACATCCTGGATTTGGAAATCAGTACTGTTCTTGGTGATAGGTGATCTGAAGGAAAAATGACTGATTTACGACTGATTTACTACTGATTTACTCCTCTGTGCCTCTGTTTCCCCACTTGCAAAATGGAAATTATCATAGCTCAGGCTACAAACCTGGAATCATTGGCAAAGAGCAGCTACAATGAGTCCCTGCAACAGACCAAGAATAACCCAGAAACCCCCAAAAGATGCATCACCCTCCATCCTTCAGAGAGCAGTGCAGGAGTTGAGCTACCCTGTCCCTTTTGCCCATCAGAGATTCCAAACTTGGAGATAAAATGCTTAGAAAATGTGAGTGCATTCTGGATGATTCTGTTTCCCTCTTCTCATACCCCTCCCAGCCTCTGTCTCCCTTACTCCAGGAAAAAAAAAATAAAAAAAAAATTAAAAATCAGCTTCTCTAAATATTGTTTCTCTCACATCAGCCCAACAGGAGAGGCAGAAATCAAATTATAACCACTGAAATAACCATCAGTGCTTGGTGCCAGAAGGGTGGGTGGAGACATGGGAACATTTTGCTTCAGGCTTCCAAATAAAATAAATCTATCTTTATTAAAATAAACAAGTGCAAAAGAAGAAACAGAAAGAAAATCAATCAGCTGCATTTCCAACAGGGAGATACCAAGTATAGAGTGCTCCATCCAGCGAGAGGGACAAGAGCTGCAGGAATCAAACCCCTCTGTCCTTCTCTCTTGGAATAGGATTTTTTCCCCCTCCTCTCCTGATTCTGGGTGTGTTTTCTCCTGGATATATTTCTTCCTGCTTATGGAAAAGTCTTAGTGAGAACTTTTTTTTTCCTGTGGGGACGAGGATGAGAATAAGCAGAGCCATTCCACCTTGTGCCCACCAGACAATTCCAGACAATCCCCATGAAGGGGATCACACTGTTTTCTATCTGACAACAAATTGGGCACAACTCGCTGTGTTTATACATCTCCAAATCTTTGTAGATAAGACCAGATAAATACCAGGATCGTCATTTCCAGATATTCTAAGAGAGTTTCCTCTCCTGCGGGGATTATTTCAGGAAAAAGCCTGTTCTGTATGGAAATGCTGTTACAGCTTTTCTCTTCATCCCTGCGGTGCTGTCTGGTTTTTGGCTGGAGGATCTGCACCTTCAGGAACAAGCAAAGTAACAAATTCCTCTTGCTTTAAATTAAAAAAAAAAAACAAACTAAAAACCAAACCAAACCAAAACAAAACCAACCAAAAAAAAAACACCAAAAAAAACCCCAACAAGAAACCAAAACAAAAAACCACGGGAAAAAAACACCAAAAAAAACCAAAAAAAAAAAAAACCACCAAAAAACCCCAACTAATTCCTCTTTCTCTCTATTTTTCCAGCTGGCAGCCGAGTGTGTTATTGTCATGCAAAACCCGCACCGGGGCTTCATTCCGCCCATTGCCTTTGGAGCCCATCTCTGTGCCTGGGGGAGCTCAGGAGGTGAACGCGGAGCTTTGGCAGCCACGGGGGCTGAGCCAGCCCAGGGCAGCTTTCCTCGGTGCTGGAGGAATTTGGGACACGGTGCTGCTGCCCAAATTAGCCCTGGACCGACCTGTGCTGCTGCTGCCAGGCTGGGAACAGCCGGACCTTTGGGGAAGGAAGGAAGGAAAAGTCTCAGCTCTGTTCAGCCTGGAGAGGTGGAGAGAGGGGAGAACTCTTTGTGGTCTTCAGCATCCTCAGGAGGGGCAGCAGATGGGCAGGGATTATTATCTTTTCCCTCTTGGAATCAGTGACAGGAGCCAGGGGACGGCTGGAGCTGTGGCAGGGAGGTTCGGGTGTGTGGAGCAACGGGGAAGCAGCTGGGGCAGGTGCCAGCCCAGAGGGGGAGACCTCTTTATGGTCTTCAGCATCTTCAGGAGGGGCAGCAGATGGGCAGACACTGATCTCTTTCCTCTTGGAATCAGTGACAGGAGCCAGGGCACGGCTGGAGCCGTGGCGGGGAGGTTTGGGTGTGTGGAGCAGCGGGGAAGAAGCCACTGTGCACCGGGGCAGGTGCCAGCCCTCTGTGCCTCCTCTGCTCCCAAGAACATGGGATATCCCAGCTCCAGAAAGCTATCCCAGCTCCAGAAAGCTATTCCAGCTCCAGAAAGCTTTGCCCTACTCGGGAGCAGCAGAAGTTTGGGTGAGGCATCCCTCAGCGTCCCTCCACGCGTTATCCCTGGCAGGCTGCACCTGCTCGGAGGCAGCGAGAGCAGCGCAGCGTTGCGCGCTCCTGCAGTGCCATCATGTGCTGTAGGTGCACATTGCACGTTGCGATGGTGATACAGCCTGCAGGGCCGGCTGGGGACAGCAAAACCTCCCTGTGCCTCTCCCCGGCACCGGGCACCCGCTGTGGTCACCCTGCCCTGCCATGGGGACAGCTGGCAGGGCAGCTCCGGGTGACCCAGTGTGGAAGCAAGCCATGTCCTTCAGCCCCACACCACACAGAAGGCTGTGGAGATGTCCCAGAGGAATCGATAAGGATCCCTCAGCAAAGGAGCCATGGAGTGGGGAAATGGGGATTTTGCCTTTTATTTCACCTGGAATATTCTTTATCCTGGGGATTTCCTAGTGGGCCATTCTTGCTGTTTAATAAAAGCTGCTCCAACCTCGGCAGGTCCCCACTCCTGTCACAGAATCACAAAATTATGGAATCATACGATCATAGAAACAGAATCACAGAATGTCCTGAGCTGGAAGGGACCCACAGGGATCCCCCAGCCCAGCCCCTGTCCCTGCCCAGACCCCCAGCAACCCCAGCCTGGGCATCCCTGGCAGCGCTGCCCAAAGGCTCCTGGAGCTCTGGCAGCCTCGGGGCCGTGCCCATTCCCTGGGCAGCCTGGGCAGTGCCAGCACCCTCTGGGGGAAAGGCTTTTTCCTGATTTCCAACCTGACACAGCTCCAGCTGTTCCCTGGGTCCTATCACTGATTCCAGGAGGGGAGAGATCAGTGCCTGCCCATCTGCTGCCCCTCCTGAGGACGCTGAAGACCACAAAGAGTTCTCCCCTTGGTCTCCACTCCTCCAGGCTGAACAAACGAAGTCAAATCAGTCACTCCTCACTGGCCTTCCCTCCAGACCCTTCCCCAACTTCGTGTCCCTCTTTTGGATGCTCTCCAATGCCTTAATGTCTTTTTTATATAGTGGTGCCATGTCTTGGCTTGTTGTCTCTTCCTGTTCCCCAACTCCCTTCCAAGGCACAATTCCAAGTGAAAGCCTCCTTCCAGCCTCCTGTTTTCTCCAAGTGCTCTGATGCCAGCTTTGCAGCCCAGAGCTTTGTCAATCCCTCCTGCCCTCCTGCAGCTCCAGCCTGCCTTCCCCCTGAACCTCAGACAGGCAGCAAGGATGCAAGCAAGTCCTGGAGCCTAAACAAGCCCTAGAAAATTCTGCAAGGACAAAATGAGCCATGGCAGGGGGAAAATGAGCTCATGCAAGAAAACCCCAACAATTCAGGGCACACCGCCTGGGCTGAAGGATGGAATCCCAGGAGCTGATAACACTGACCCACCAAAGCAAGGGGGTTGTTGTAAGGAGAAGCTGCTTTTCCAGGCTCTGCTGCTTCATCCCCAGCCAGGTTTTGTGGGAAGGAGCAGGCAGAGGGGCAAATGGCCACACCACCACACACCCAGAGCAAGTGGGCTGGCAGGGAGAACATTCCCCTGAAGAAACTAAGCCAAACCCCTTCCTCTCACAAAGTCTTTCTCAGAAAATCTGACCTTTTAAATCCAACTAACAAGGAGCCAAACTATTTAGGCTGAAAGTGTTATAATTAGTTTTGGTGATGTCCCCACCCCATCACCCAAATTATTCTCATTTCCCTCTTACACCCCAGCTCTGCCTTCACTGCAACACGTGGCTGTGGCTCACCACCTTCTGTTATCACTTTTTAATGAAAAAAGAAAAAAGATATTTGAGAGAAAGTCGGTTCTTTGCAATCAAATAATAAACTAAAGAATCTGCCCCAATCACATTCTGACAAAAATTTTGATTCAGAGAAAATGTATTCCAGCATAAGTGGATGAAGAAGTATTAGAGAGGAATCACAATATTTTACTCATTTTTTACTCAATATTTTATTCATTTTATAGCAGTCTAAATGACAGCAAAAAACATACAATGAGGGGGGCTCATACATTCACATTTCCTTCCTCTTTGCATTCCCACACCTTTCCATGACTGTTCCATCTGGAGGAAGGTTTCCAGCCAGGCATGGCTGGCAAGGAGTCAAGGGCAGAGGGACACCCTCAGAGCAGTGTCCAGGGCTGATTTTGGGTAGCAAGAGAGAATCTCTTTAAGCTCAGGCTCTTTGCTGAAGCTTTCTGTGGAAGGCCTGTGGTGAAGAGGACTCTGGCACTGCGCATCCCACGAACACCCCCCATGTGCCTTCACTGTGAGCCAAAAACTTCCCACAGCAACATTCCCCCGGTCCCTTCTCTGCTCCAGCACGTGTTCAACCACGCTGACAACGCTGGGATGGCACTGGTGCTGCTGAGATGCTGTCCTGATGTGGGTGTCTAGCTGCTGATCAGCCCCATCCCTTTTCCTTCCCCCACTTTGAGTCACACTTCCCAGTTTTGGGGTTTTGTCTTTTTTTTGCTGGCAGTGGGATCTATTTTAATAGATGGGAAAATGATGCCTCTCCAGACTCCCTGTGCTTCAGCTCAGAGCTGCTGGATTGCTGCTGTCAAATCTCCCCTTCCACACCCCAAAAGCCTCCAGCTGGTGGCACAGGAGGGGTGAGATGGGTTTCCAGATTCTTCCCATGCCTAAAAGGCAGCAGGCAGCTCCACTGCTCAGCATCCACTACTCCCACTAGGGCCAAGCCTGTTGCAATGTTTTGGCCCAGAGGCAGAGAAAAGCCAGCTTTGATTAGAGATAAGCAGGATGTTTTCCATGCAGAACTTCCAAAGAGACATTAGGCAGGATCAGTGGAGCAAACTTCTCTTTAAACTCCAGCTGCAGAAGACAGAGGGAACAGGGGAAAGAGCTGCCTGACACCAAAGTGCTGTCCTTTGATTTCATTTTATCCCTGTGCCAAAGCACAATGGAAACATCATTCTGTGGCTGAGAATTTGCACAGGGGCTGGCGGAAACTCTGCCCTGGAGCAGACCCACAGCAGCAGGGAGGGGTCACTTTGCTCCTAAATTCCATTAACCCCTCTGGAAAGCAGGCCAAGCCCTTTCTGTACAGGCAGCATCTTTTGCTTTGCATATTTACACAGGAGAACTAAACCAAATCACCAGAGCAGACAGAGCTGGAGGGCTCTGCCAGGTGTCTCCCGGTGGATTGAGCGGAGATGCTGCATGACCCTTGCTATGAGTAGAAAAGCTGCTCATTTTTTTAAAAGGACGCAGAATTCACAGGTTGGGCCAGTTGCTGCCAGGGTGGAGTTCTAACTGTTTGTTATTGTAAACACCCCGTCGTTTTCGTTAACTACCTGTTGTTGATGGTTAACAATTCCAGACGGTGATGAGGAGGAGACCTCGGAGCTGGCACGCAAATGACCTCAGAACCAGCATGCAATGGGAGGGACCCCTCACCAAACCTGGCCAAAAACCCCTAAAAACAATGAGCCAACACAAAATTGATGAATCAAAGTGATGTCTAGATGTGAGGAACAGAATCTAGTGTCTGCTACGACCCTTTTTACCCTCACCTAACCAAGGATGTTGGCTGGACAGAGGACCTCAAATGTTAAACCGGAAAATAAGGGAATTTCTTGATGCTCTCGTGAAGATGACACCCCCAGCTCTGCCCACAGACCAGCGGCCACAGCTGCACTCTTCCTCCTCTTCGGCGGCGTGAGCGCGACCCGTCGGTTCTCCCCAGCCGAGCTGATCACTTTTAATAAAGGCATTAAAAAGGAGAAATGTTGGGGAAGATGAAACAGGAAAGCCTTATAAATATGATTGCCTGGCATAAGATTTTGAGAATATAGAAACTATAAGCGAGATTGAAATGAAAGCAAGCTTTGAGCTCCCTCAGTTACTGAACGCCTGGAAAACAATGGTGTGGCCAGCTGAAGGTGATCCCCTTTTGATGGAACAACACCCTCTGCTTGCAGACAGGCCCAAGGGTCAGAGCAGACCCTGCCAGCTTGGCAGAAGGGCCCAAAGAGGAGTTTGTAGGGTTTAAAATGTAACACAGGATGGTAATGTAATGATTCTTATAGGCTGTATGGAAATGCTATAGGATTTGTATCTTGGACTAGATTGGTTAGTGAGAATCAGAATATTCAACACAGAAGAAGATTTATGGTATTGTAACGGGAACTTCGCTCTCTTACCCTTTTACTCTCTCACCCTCTCATCCTCTCTCCCCCTCTCTTCTCTCAGGCCTGCTCTGAGCTGTGCCTGGCAGCTCCCAGCAGGGCCCTGCCCCCAGGCCCTTTGCAATAAACCCCAAGTTCCAGCCCTGGCTCCAGAGATCTCCCATCTCCGTCCTACCCCCGATGCTCCTACAGAGAAAGTTCTCCTGCCCGTGTTTATCTCAACCCTGGCATGCCCTGCATGCTGCCACCCCAGCAGCAGCTCTGCTGCAGCCCTGGCTCCCCACACGCTGCTGGGAGAGGCAGAGGAGGAAGCAGGAAGGCAGTGCCTGAGAGCTGCCAGCCAAACACCCACGGCTGCCAAGCTCCAGCCCAGAGGAACGGTGTAGGTTTGGTCACGCCAGCGAGGAGCGTCAGCGCTCCCCGTCATGAGAGCGGCTTAAAAATAATAAATGGTGCTAAGTGACAAATGTTCCTTCCTCTTCATTTCCCCCAGGGTTCAGGAGGCTTTCACAAGCTGTTAAAGGTGGTTTCCAGGTTTTTGGGGTTTTTTTCTGTGATGGATGAAAGTTTGTGTTTGGTTTAGTGAGGAGTTATGGCTCTGATGTACTTAAAAGGTCCCAATAACAGGACTTAGAAGTTAATAAAACAAAATATATCCCACCAAATATCACAATATTTGCAATATTCAGGATTCAGTTTGGTTTGCTTGTATTTACAGGATTCCTTGAGGTGACTCTCACCAGAATTATCTTATGCACTTCCAAAAAATCCATGATACAGGTGAGAACTGGCTCCCCTCCAAGCTCACAGCGGTAGGAACCGGAGACAGAAGGAATCCACAGGCACACACAGGCTGACATCCTCTGGAATCAGATGGATTCTGCAAATTCCCAGTCCTGCTCTCCATTAACCCAGGCCTCTCTCTGCCTCTCCCTGTTTTGTTAGCCAAACATGTTCAAGGGATGGGAGGTGAAGAGAGAATGATTTTTCACTGTCTCTTTAATGCAGGAACTGGGAACATCGAGTTAAATTAGTAGGAGATATGCTGAAAACCAAATAAGATATTCAGCTTCACACAGGGGAACTATGGGACTATTTGTGTGAAGATTTTTTTTTTTTTTGTGAATGCCCAAAGTTTGCATAACTTTAAAAGATGACTAGGCAAGCTCACAGAAGAAAATTCCAGTTGGAACTAGAAACCACAAAGATCCCCCTGAGCTGCAGATTGCTGGAGGCTGTAAGAGAAATAAGCACGTTATGACTGAATTATTCCTAGACATTTCCCAAAACATGGACTGTGGGTCACTGCTGGAACTGGAATACCTGGCTGGATGTACCTGTGCTCTGACCTAGCCTGATCATTCTTTTTCCTTACTTATTCCAGTGTACAGCACTGCAGGAGGTAAAATCTGTGCCACTGAGAAGCTGCTTGCCTGTTTTCTGAAAAAAAAAATTAAAAATCCCCCTCTGAAGGCTGAATTTGCTCAGGAATCAGGGGCGGGACACTAGGATGGTAAATCAAGGGCCCAGAGACTGAGCAGGGTAAATCAAGTGTCCAGTGACTGAAAATCCCCACGACAACCAGCAGGGTTTTATGAACAGACAGCACTGTCAGGTAGCTGGGGTGGAAAAACACATTCCTGCTATCAGCTCCAAAGGCTCAGCCTGGCAAAGAGTGTGACTGCAGATTGTGAGTGTCTGTTTCCTTTTCTTTGTTTCCTTGTTGTCTTTTTTAAACAATCTGCCAATTCATCATTAAGAAATTAAATATTTTATAGCTGCTGTGATGCTGATGACAGGTGCCAGATTGATTGGTTCTGGCAGAGGGAATTTGCTGCTCATTTCTTCCCTTTGCAGCAAGAAGTTGTGTGCACAGGGGTAGAGAGAGGGATGAGCTGAAGTCTCCAAGCTGTCCAGATCTGACCCAATAAAGAGTTTAAAAATAGGTCCAATCTGGAAACATATTGGTGCCAAGAACCACGACAACAAAAGCCCAGCTCGAGTGGCTGCATCTGCTAGCCCTGAGCATAGGGGGTGGAAGGGGAGGCTCCCTGGAATTATCAAGGTTGCCCTGACTTACAGCACCCCCAGGACAGTGCTGCTTCCAACCAGCCACAGAGCTGCAAAAGGAGCAATCATGTCAGAGCCAGAGACCTTGAGCTGTGTTCTTGCCTTTGCCTCTGACTTCCACACAGCCCTGGGTAAATCCTGGGCAAGAACACACCTCTCTTTTTGTGCCTGTTTCAGCTTCTGATTGGGAATGAGCTCATCTGCACATCACCATCAGATGTGGGCCCTCCCCTTCCACACCCAACCCAACCTTCCTGCCCTGCCCTTGGCCCTGTCCTGAGCTGAGCTCACCCTGTGCCCTGGGAGGATTTGGGGGTAAGGGAAGCTCTGGGGGATATGGGAAGCTCTGGGGGCATGGGAAGCTCAAACCCTCTCAGGATCTCTAGCTGCTCACTGTGACCCCAAAAATGTTAAAAGTCTCTTTTCCCAGCCCAGTGCTTGAAGAAGGAGTCAGAGCTCTTCATTTCTCGGTCTCAAGGTTGTTTATTGTGTCTTATCTATAAAATTCTTTCTCCTGCCCTGCCCAGGTCCATCCAGCAGGACAGTTCCAGGCACTCTGCCTGCCCCAGGGCAGGGTTATGTCTTTACACTAAAAACTACCTGTACAATGTTTACAATTCCTTCCCAATACCCATCACCTGTGTTAGACAGTGAGCTTCTACTCCAAACCAATCCCAAAGTGCCACCATCACAGCAGAAGATGGAGGCCAAGAAGAAGAAGGAGAAAGGCTGGACACGCCCAGTTCCCCCCATCTTGCCCCCTGAACCCCCATTCTAAAAACCCCAAAATCTACTTTTTACCCCGTAATAACTTCACTATTATTCTACCTAAACTGTTGTGGCTTGCTGATCTTCATCTAAGGTTGGTGATTTGCTCCATGGGTCACAATCAAACCCACAGGTGTTCTGGGCTGTGTGCCAGGGTCTCTGAGCCCCCTGTAGGAGTTTTGGCCATTCCAGACAGCCAGAGGCATGTCCTGGGTTCTGACAATACCCACCTCTGATCACCTCCACTCCTCCTTCCCCACAAGCCTTTTCCTCCCCTGGGGCAGCCTGGTTTGTGCAGCTCTGGGCTGAGGAGACAGACGAGCCACATTCCCAGGGATGACACTAACAAGATTTAGTACGTGACTGAGCCTTGCAATCGCTGGTGATAACTAGAGAATTACCCTGATAAATATTTGATATGATTTGGAGAGTAATAATAGATTTTTCTTGCCCACGATTTCCATCAGGAAGAGGCGAGGGGAAAGAGCTGCTGAAAAGGGGAATGTAATTGTGGCATCCATCTTTCTGTCTGAGGTTACCTGTCCTGTGCAATAGATCAGTGGGGAATAGGGCAGGGGGGACGTGGAGGGGCAGGAGGTGACAGGGCATCCCTCAGCCCCACTGCATTCCAGATCTGCTGGCAGGCCCCAGGCTCTGAGAGGATTGAGTGTGTGATTCCTTGTGTGTGTGTGTGACAAACCAAACTGAAAAATGGAGGGGGGAAGGCAGTAAGGAAGAGAAAAAAAATAGGATGGAAAAATCCAGAGCAACAATGGAAAAATGTCAGGGCTGGAAATGGGAAAGCTGGGATGCAAAGGGAGCTTTCTCTGTGTTGCTGGATGTAAATGTAATGACAGAACCCCAACACCACCAAATCCCAACGGGATTCCCACTCCTCAGAGCCAGAATATTTTGTTGGCACGGAGGTGAGAGCAGCAGATATCTCTGGTGAGGTCAGTGACACACAGCAAGGCCTCAAAGAGTGGGAAAGCAAATCTCCCCCTTCTCCCCCTGGCGTGGGGTGGTCCCAGAGACCCCACAGCTTTTGCTGCCATTGGGAATCCCAGCAGGATGGCAGCTGTGTCCTGGGGTCACAGGGCTGCAGCACACCCCCCTAACTGGCACATAAAGGTTCCGTTTCCACCTTGTGGATTCTCCACAAAGCCATGTTTGAGACCATAGGTGAGGAGGAATCACTTTTGCTCACATTGGCAACAGCACAGCCCTGCGAGGACTCTCCAGCTGAGGATCTGGGACAGCCAGCAGCCAGAGCTGCTTTCCTGGTTGTGCCACACAAAGCAAATCACTTCATCCCTGCATTCTCTTCCCAGTGCTTCCTCTGCTGATGCTGCTGTCCCCATTGGAGCAGTGCAGTGGTGCCTGGATCCTCGGTTTCCACCAGGATATAAATCAAGGTGTCCTGGTTTCCAGAGGATCTGTCACTGGTGGAAGCAGCACACGCTGTCTGCCTCTGAAACCGTGGGCCTCCTTTCACTTTGGTGCCCAGTTTGAGGCCTCTGACAGTAAGTGTTCACCTCATTCTTTATTCCTGTCCTTATTTTACACTCAAGTCATTACTCAGGATACATTCAGTGGCATCAGCTGAAGGAGATTTTCAGATAATGCAGGCAAAGCAAGTGAGAACAAAGATCACAGCAAGGAAAGTGGTTCTTTGGCATGTTCACATAACAGCTACTCCATCAGGTAGAACATGACAGTTATTGTAGGAATCTCTTCATAAACCCTAATACACACTCAATTATATACTCTTAAAACTCCCTTTTTGTTCTGTATCACTCATCTCGAGAGGTGTCAGATGGAGAAAGGCAGTAATCCACAGAGACACCAATTCATTTCATTGACATGCTCAGGGATGGTTATTAATAGCAGAGCTGCTGGCTAATTGCACATGTCCTGTTACAGGAGATCAATCACACACAGAAGAGCTTGAAAACAACTTTGTGTCATTTCACACAGAACTGTTTAGTCAGGGCTACACTCCTGTCCTTGCTGGGCTTGTGTAACCTTTGGGAGGGTTTGGGTTTGCTGGGGTTGGACTGTCCTGGAGCTCTGCTTCCCTCCCTGAGGGCACAGATCCAGCTGCACAGTCCAGGTTATCCTCTGGGCTTTAGTGGTGGCACAATCTGAGGGGTCAGGGCTTGTAATATTGATAGGCACAGCCTCCATGTTCTCCTTATTAAAAGATAATAGGAACAATAATCCCAAGGGCTTTTTATCTGCAAGAGACTGTGGACAACGTGGTTGTCTCTTCTCCAAGCCAGCAGCAGAAGGAGAGGGAATGCTCAGCATGTAACAAACTAAACTCACCACTCTGCTATTGATAAATCACCCTGCTCTTATTTAGGGCCACATAAAGTTCCCAGACAGAGATAGGGATCTTATTGTGTGAAATGCTGCACGCACATACAAATAATACAAATTATACTTAGGCTCTTAAATAAATAAAATAATTATAAATAAATAAAATAAATAAAAATAAATTATTATTGTTGTTATTGTTATTATTACTATTATTGCTATTACTATTATTATTATTACTACCCTGAATAATAATTCTGCAATGAAATCAGCATGAGGAGCCCCATCAAAGACAAACTCCATTCCCACCTCTCATCTGTGGTGCCAAATCCCAGTCCAGTTTCCTTCCCTTCCAGCTCCCAGCAATCTTCAGAGGCTCTTGAAATGAACAACAACTTCCATCATCACATCATAAAGGTTAATCTCCCCTTCAAGCAATCATCTTGGTAAGAATGATGAGTTTTAATTTAAGGATAGTTTCTAGACAATAAAGCTACACTTACATGGCTGTGCTGAAGAGACAATCAGACAAACAAGGCACTGGCTCCAATGATGGATAATGATGGATTCATTCAAACATAGAGAGCTGGAGTTGAAGGAAAAATTCAACAAAGCCTCCTTGATTTTTTTGTTTTCCTGCCCATTAAGATGTCACAAGATGCTTTCATTAGATAGTGTTATTAACAAGAATGTAATAGACAAATTAAACATACTCCATGCTTCATCTCATTTGGGCAGGAAGGTAATTTTACCCAGGTGGGCTCTCTAGAGAGCTTTGTGTATTCTCCTTGCTCTGGAACAGCTCTGGATCTGGGTCCCAATTCTGTTGAGCATCTGAGCATCTCTAAACTTGTGAGGTGGAAATCAGCATTTCACTGAGTTCACACAGACAGCAAAGACCTTCCTGTCTCACCCTGAAACCAAGACATTCAAAAACCACATGGGAAATGCAGCTGCTAGGACCCTGGGCTGGATAATTGTTTGGTTTTTTTTTTTCTGAGCCATACACCTGCAGCCTGTTTTTGTAATACTGATACAGGGGGAAAGATAATTCTTACCCTGACACAGAGCGAGATGTAGATGGGCTCTGAAAAGCAAATATTATTTAGATTTTGCTTTCATATCAAGGAAATATCTTAGGAGGGTAAGAGAGGCAGCACTGTGCATCACCTGCCAGTTCAGTTCTGACCTCTCTTCCTGCTCCCCAGCAGTGGGCTCACACAGGGCACTCAGCAGCAGGCAGGAAAGCTGTCCCCTCTGCTCTACAGCCCTGGGTCACGTCAGCATGGACAATGGGCTTGGATGGCTCAGATGGAGAGGTCAGGAATGGATCCATCTCTTACAGCTCCTGTGTGGGGTGGGACTCTCTCAGCACCGGGGAGGGGAAAGTCAGACCTTTGGAGTGTGATTATAACATGAGTTAAGGGCTCTCAAAGAGTGTGGCAGAGAGCGTGGGGGTGAAGGTGCCCCTTGCTCCTTCATTGCCTGTCCCCAGCCCCTCCAAAGCTGAGACCCCAGTCCCAGTCCTGCCCAGCAGCCTCTCTGCTGTGCTGTGCATGGAAAGAACTCGAGTTACAGAAGCTGGGAGCTGCAGACAGAGAACAGAACAGTGACAATTGGGATTTAGCAGGGCTCCCACCACACAGGGAAGCAGGCACACCAAAAGGACTGCAGGGCATCGTGTTAGAGAGGTGGGGCAGACAGACAGACCCGTCTCCAAGGCATGATGCAGTTCTTGAGTTGCGTTATTTAATAGGCAACAAGTCACTCACTGAGAGTCTCTAAACCTCAGCTCCTGCCTCTCCAGGGCCCTCCAGGCTCCCCCATGCCTGGCACCTGTTAATGTAATCATCCCAGCAGGGGGGGAAACTTTGCAAGAATTTCCCTTAAACAGCTTTCTCCCCAGGACACCAGCATCTACATGAAATTACAGCATATGTGCTGCTGGCCCAAAGCTGAGAAGGAAAACCTGCAGGCTCACCAAAGCCTTCCCCTCTCTCCCTCCCAGCCCCATCCCAGGGATGTATCACCTTGATTGCTCAAATCTGACTGTTTCCCAATCTTCTTTCATCTCACATTGACCTCCCAGCATGGCAGGAAGCAATAATCAAAGCTGCGACACGTGTGATAGCCCTGTGCCAGACGAGGCATTAGCAGTTCCTTTAGATTTAAGCCCAGTTCATACCCACCCGGTAAATAGCCTTCCCAGCGAGCTCTGCAAATCCATAGTCAGTTCATCAGGAAGCACTTGTCCTAGTTTCACAAAAGACCCGAAAATGAGGCAAATAGAAAGCCAAAGAAAAGGGCTTGTTCGAGTTAAAATGACTCTAATACGGGAAGCAACAGGCAGGAGGGGAAAACATGCGCTGCTCAAATGTTATCAGCACGCTGGGTTCCAAATGCCAGTTTGCAGCTTTAGGCAGCTTCAGACAGCAAAATACAGAGGGGATTGTCCTGTGTTGATGTAAAGTAGGAAGAATGTGGCAGCAAATGCTAACAGGGAGCAGTAAAAGAGGATAGCACGGGATAGCAGGCAGATCACCAGGAGCCTGGACAGACAGTTTGTGTTCTCACACCCGGCTAACTCCTCTCCTGACCTGGTTTTCCTGTTTTTCTCACCTGTTCTGGCTACATTAGACTTGAGATTTTCTTATGTGTGCTGCAATCATCACTTCAGTTTCCCACGCAGATGTTCTGAGTCTCTGTCAGGAGCCTGGAGGGATCCTCGGGAGCATCAGGAATGAGAAAGCTGCTCAGAGTACTGGGAAAAACTCGGGGGGAAGAGCCCTGCCTGGGATAACGGGAATGTCAAGGGCATTCTGGCTAGCAAGGGTGCTCCCTGTCATTGCAGGAGTGAAAGGAAAAGCTCAGACCTCAAACCCTTCTCTTCTGTCCCTGCATTTTCCACCAGCAGGCAGGGAACCTCTTCCCCTGATATGTTCTCACTGTGTTCGTGCCAGCTGCTTCAGGAGCTGTATCCCAACAGCTCATGGAGCCGTTTTACCTCTCTGGAACTTAACCCATCTTTTACCAAATTAAACATGCTGCTCCTGACTCTTCTGACCTCCTGCAAATGTTCTGTTTTCCGTCTTCCAGCCCTCCTATGCATTCAAGCACAGTTAAGCCTATCCACCCTGACCTTAAGAAGACAGACATGGTCAGTGACTCCATTTTTTGTCTTTATTTACTGAAATATCCCTCTTGATACATCCGAGGATAGCATTTGCCTTGCTTTGCCTGACATCTCAGTCAGGCTGCAGTCACTCAGACCACACAGTCCTCGACCATTTGCTGCTCATCATCTCCTATATTATATCTCAGACTATCACAAGTGCTCACATTCCTGACCTGTCATCTCAAACTTTCTCTTTGCCCTCTCATTTCAATTATTCTGATTCTCAAGGTCACTGAGTTCTTTCAGACTTGTACTCTCATTCTTCTCTGCGTTGTCAAAACTTCCACTTCTGCGTCCTGGGCGATTTTAGCCTCAGGATCTTGCTTTCATTGCCAAGATCATGCACAAGAAGAAAAGATCAGTTCCCAAACTGTTCTGTGAGAAAGTCTTTTGGCAAATTCCCTCCAGAGAATTGCACCTCACCTTCCAGTTTACTAATCCTCCTTTCCTTCAGCTTCACTAATAATTTCCCACATGGCACCTATCAGATACGTGACTGAAGCCTAGATAAAGGAGATCAGCAGCATTTCCTTTGTCTGGAAAATCAGGTATCTTATCAAAACAAAGCTATCATGTTCGTCTGACACAATCTACATTCGTAAACCCATGTTGCATCTTATCTCATTTCCCCTTTATCTCTGCGTGTTTAATTGTTCTTCCCTTCAAAATTCACTTTGAAATCTCCAGTCAAGGTTAGACTAAGAGGCTTGGAGTTAACTGGGTAACTTTTTCTCTGTGCATTGCCACTTCTACAGTTCTCTGATCATGTGGATTTTGGAGACAAGACATTATTAATGATCTTTTCTGCTGGACCTGCACTTTAAAATGAAGATTCTCATATCTCTGACTTCAGAGGTGCTGTCCAGCGTCAGGGTGTAACACAAAGAAGTGCCTAAATAATCCCAGAGAAGCACTGTGGCACCCGAGCTCTCCTGGGATTCACTGGAAAACTGAATGGGAAGGAGGCTGGCTCTGTGCAAGCAAGGAGCAGAGGGAATTAACGAGGTGAGACTGGGCTGGTTTGTTTGTGAGCAGCTTTAAAAATGTGAAACTTACAGTGATGGTTGTCAAAGTGCTGCTTGCAAAGTTCCCCACCGTCACAAGCATCACAAGCGACTGCCAGAGCTTTACTGTTAATTGGACAGATTGTCTCTGGTTTTGAAGGGAAAGCTGTGATTAATGAAACAACTGTTAACGAGGCTGGAGCGAAGCAGACCCTTCACCTTCCTTCTTTTGAGAGGAGGTAAACAGCAACAGCCTTTGGCTGCCCTTAAGAAGCAGCTGACCGAGAGCCTTCCTTGAAAGCACTGCCAAGCCAAGCTGCAGAGATGAATTCAAGGCATGGAGAGGCATGAAAGTGCTTCATTCCTCCAGGAGGAGGCAGGAAACGCACAGCCTCTTCTGTGCTTTGATCCCTGGGCAAGTTTTCCTCAGTTTAGACATTCAGAACTGATTAGTGTCCACAGTGCCAGACCTTAGGTGGTTTGGGCCCACACAGGTTCTCCATGGTCTTTTGTAATCTGTGATTTGCAGTGATCTAATATGGGGACATTTTGCTCTCCTAATTCAGAAGTGGATTTAATGTTTATACTGGCTGCTGAGTTCCATATTTACACTCACAGAATTCACCAAAGGAAGAGGTATAGACACTCCTTGGATCTAGAACCTAATGGAATAATGTGGTTTTTTAAAATCTTCCTTTATCATTGTCTTTCCCTATCCTTGCACCCTTGATCTCTACCTTCACACCCTCTGCCTCTACCATCATCCCTGAATTTCAGACCTGCTTCCTAAGGATTCATTCTGAAGATGTCTATCAGAACACAGAGCCCAAACCAGACAGGGCCTTCACCCTCTGTCACAGCCCTTTCCCTCCCCGCTCCAGGAACACAGTGTCTTAACACACATAGGCTAAAATATTTCCTCTTGTTCTTTTGACTTTTTTTATTCAATTTGTTCTTCTGATAAAGGAAAAGATTGGAGCATTTGTTGCCTGAGCCTTACAGAGCCTTCCTACTTCCCCAGTGTGAAAAATGTCTATTTTATGATTGGTTTTTCCCAAATATTAAAATGAATATTATATGTGTTATGTTAGAAAGTTATGCTGTATTAATTTTCTTAAGTAGTGTGTTAAATATAGTTTTAGGTTATAACATAATGTTCAAATAGAAACTATGCTATGTAAGATACTTTTTTTAAGAGAGGACTCATACTGAGATAGCAGCCACAGGACACCTGAATCTTTCAGAGAAAGAGAATTTATTGCTCCATTATCAGAAGAAATGAACTTCTTCCTGCCTTGCTCAGGCAGGGTAGGATGATGCCGTCAGGATTCAGAGGAAGAAGCTGACACTGACCAGACAGAATCCTGTGTTTGAATGGAATTTATGCATCATGGATGAGGTGTATGAATATGCAACAGGCTGTTGTTTTTAAGGGTTAATCCTCTGTTAATGTGGGTCCTTTTTTGGGTTTATTTTGCCCAGAAAAGGTACCCAGACCATCCATAACTCTTTGTTTCTGTTGTCTCGTATTGTCCTCATCTCAGTTGTTCAAATTTTTATCAGTCTAATTATATTACTATTTTTATAACCATTTTATTACTATTTAACTTTTCACATTTCAAAAAACAAGTGACTGGCATTTTTCACACCCAGTGAATTCACTGGAGCATCTCCATGGAGCCATCCAGCCCCATTATCAACGCTTGGATGTTAATTCTGCTCTCACTGCAGTCAGCAGCACACCAGGCTGAGCTGGAGGGGACACAGATCAGGCCTCCAAAGTCTGCCTTGAGCAGTGAACTGAGAGCTCTCCCCCCTCTCACAATGTGCTCGCACTCCGAGGTCTCCGGTCATTACTCTCCTTGCTGCCTCATTACCAGAATGTGCCATTAAAGTTTTGCTCACTTGAAAATGATCTCTTATTATCTCTCCATGGAAATTGCCCCGGCAACAAGCTTCCCTCAATATCTATCAAGGCAAAGAAAGCCATTAGAGGAATGACAGAGAGCTGCATTGATGCTCCTGCCCCATCCCTGGCAGGTGGGATCCCCCAGGTGGCTCTCCGGGGCTCTGGCTCCATCATGAGGCCACTGCAAGAGCAGCCAAGTGTCCTTGGAAAGGTCCCTAGACAAGTGTCCTTGGAAAGGTCTCTATCCAAGTGTCCTTGCCATGGTCCCTATCGAAGAGTCCTTGGAAAGGTCTCTAGGCCAAGTGTCCTTGTCATGGTCCCTAGACAAGTGTCCTTCTCATGGTCTCTATCCAAGTGTCCTTGTTATGGTCCCTATCCAAGTGTCCTTGCCATGGTCCCTATCCAAGTGTCCTTGTTATGGTCCCTAGCCAAGTGTCCTTGCCATGGTCCCTATCCAAGTATCTTTGCCACGGTCTCCATCCAAGTGTCCTTGTGAAGGTCCCTATCCAAGTGTCCTTGTTATGGTCTCTATCCAAGTGTCCTTGTGAAGGTCCCTATCCAAGTGTCCTTGTCACAGTCTCTATCCAAGTGTCCTTGGCAAGGTCCCTGGGAGGGTGGGGTGGACGAGACCTGCAGCCCAAACCTGCCCCCCTTTGAGGCTGCCCCCAAAAAGGAGACCTGGTCTCTGTGTTCTTTAGGAGCAGCTAAAGGAGAGGAGATTGGCACAAACTATCCATATAAAGGTGTGTAAAAGTACCCAAATAATCCCAAATAATTATTTGCTAGTGCAGCCATTAGGACGTGGTCATGGAATCCTATCAGCTCTTCTATGAGAGGTGAGGAAGCATCTTGGAAGTTAAGTTGTGAGTGGTTGGCCATATTTAGGTAGAGATGTGCTCAGTTTTCATCTGCAGTTTAGTCTTGACAAGGCTATGTAATTGTTTTACTAATTATGAGAAAGAAGCATAAGTGATCTGTGCGGTTGGCTTGAAACCAACATATGGGGGTTCGACTCCTTCCTTTCAAAATAATTTTGGAGTGTCTCTCACAAAGAGCCCAGGAAGTCTCCTCTCCTCACTCTGGATGCCCACAGTGCTGTTTGTCTGGCTGCCTTTTCCAGCCCATGGCTGCATCTCAAGGGCATGATTCATTTCACCTGCTTTGGACACCAGCACAGGATGGATTGCACCCCAGAGGTATCAGTTTCTCTCCCCTGCCTGCAAAAGAAGAGCAAATAACTCACTGCTGAGGTATCTGTGTTGCCTGATGCAGCAGATTCTCAGAGTATCATTTCTGGAGGTGCTAAAGCATTTGGATTAGGGACCTTTGGGAAAAAAAAAATGTAACACTGACAGTTTAACCATTTCCAAAATACAGCCCAAACCTGTGCAGAGAAAGGACTTGGTCTCTTGATATCTGAGTGCTTGACAGTCAAGTATCAGATTTCATCAGACTACCTGAGGCTGTATTTGATATTTAAGATGTTACAAAACCCTCTGGATTCACACAGGGTGGCAGCAGATGAAGTCCCAGGTCCTCCTTTATCCTGTACTGTCTCCTGTGACTCTGAGTCACACTGATGGCACATGGTTGTTATTTCTTTTTTTTATTTATTTATTTTTATATTTTTATTTCTCTCCCTTGGCAGAATAACAGCACTGCTCTGTCTGCCACCTTTGACAACAGTGAAAGTCTAAAACACTCAAGGCACTTTGAGACAAACAAACTGTGGGAGGCAGGGCCCTGCTCTGTCCTTTCCACCATCAAACTCTGCAGGTTTTATTTCTGCATGTCCTGGGGTGACTTTATGATGCTTACATCCCCACTCATCTGTTTAGCCCAGAAATGAGTTTTGCACCTTCAAGATTGGTTCTGAGAGTGAGGAAGGGGAAGAAGAAGCTCAGTTTGTTTTCAGACACTGCACTGACTCCTCCACATCCCTGCTCCTGGACTGTGTTGTCTGCAGACAGACAGACAGACAGCAGGACAGAGCTCTCCTTTGCTTTTAGTTAGTTTTAGCTAGCTGAGGCAGAGAAGTTCCCTGGACTGTGGTTTTTCCTTTTCCTTGGACCTGTTCAAACCTGCTCTGGACTGAACACCAGGAGAGCACCAGGAGCTCACACCTGTGTCCCACCAGGCTGGGCTGCTGCTGCAGCATTTCCAGAGCCAGAGGGACTGATAAGAGACTGATAAGAGACTGATAAGAGACTGAGTGAGCTGAGCCACAGCCCATGGGGGGGACTTTCTGAGTTTGTCATCTCTTCAGAACAGCAAGAGGTTTTATTGTTTAATATTTCTTAATATGGTTTGGTTTTTTGATTTTTGGGGGTTTTTTTGTTTTGTTTTGGGTTTGTTTTTGTTTGTTTGTTTGTTTGTTTGTTTTTGTTTGTTTTTGTTGTTGGTTTCTTGGTGTTTTTTTTTTTTTTTGTGCTGGTGAATTCTTTGCCTGTTAAATAAACAGGCTTTTTTTCCCACTTTTCTCCAAGCAAATCTTTTCTTGAACCAGCTGCAGGAGGGGCTGCTTGAATCTGCTTTCTAGAGGAAACCCCTTTAGAGGTTTTCTCCCAAATTTGCCCTAAACCAAGACCCTGCATTTGGAAATAGGCTTGATTCGCTCCTTGCAGCCCTGAAAATGGGAAATGTTTTCATTGCCAGCCAGAGATCTGCATTCAGAGGGGTTTCTGGCCTGGAGCTGCTGAGCTGTGTCCAGCAGCAGGGTCCAGCTCACTGGGAGCTCAGGCAGGAGGGAGGGAGGGTGGCACAGGGCCGTGTCCCAGGCTGGTGGCAGCAGTGACACTGTGCTGGGAGTGTAGACTGACCCCAAAGGTGTTGCCTGTTGGAAATCTGCTTTCCTGACTCTCTGTGTGGATCCTCCCTGTGCCATGCAGGGACATTCTGCTGCCTCTCCATCACAAGGTCCTCCCCTCCTCCTCCTCCTCGTCCCTTTTGCCACCACCTCATGCAATTATAAGGCCACAGGGCTCTGCTCTAAGGAAGGCACATATTTGGCACATATTTGTCACAGCAACCAGCTCCAAGGAGATCTTTGCATCCTGCCTGCTGTTTTTCTGGATTTTATCCTGGTTTTTGTCGTCTGTGTAGGACGTTCTGGTCCCCACAGCCTCCCCCTGGGCTGGAATAGATGCTCTGCTCAGTGATGGACCCCAGGATTCAACCCAGGTCTCCAAGGGCTGTAATGATGCCACTAAATAATAACTCAAATCCCATGACTCCCCATCCTCCATTTGTACAGCTGCCCTTGCCAAAAAACAGAGTGGGGCTGTGGCTCAGCCCAGGAGAGCAGGGGAGAGGGAGGAAAAAAAGAGACTGAAGGAGAAAAAGGAAATTTATAAGCGAAGTGATGCCAGTGCTGAAAAGCAAATGGGAGATAAGGGCAGAGAAAAGAAATCCATGGGCATGTGTCATATTTTGTAGGGTCAGCAGGTTTCTTGCTGGAGCTTTTCAGAGCCTGCCTGGTGTAAAGGTGTCTCTTGGAGACCTGGAGCTGGTTTGGAAGGTGTGTGCAGGGGGAGTGTTGGGAAAACATTTGCATTATTCACACAGAAGCCTCAGAGCCCCTGCAAAGCTTTTCTTGGTTGCCACTGAGGTGAGTTCATTTAAAAAAAAAAAAAAGGAAATTAATAAAGGAAAAAAAAACCTCCTAATCTCATAGAAGAAGGGACGCATTTTGATAAGCACAAAGCAGAAACAGGGTCTCTGGAGGCTCAAGCAGTGTTTATAGGACTTGGTTTGGACTTCACAACCTGCTCAGCTGCAGCAAAGGGATGTGGCCCAAGATTTTTGTTAGCTGACTTGGTCATAAAGCAGCCAATTAAGTCTGGAACTCCCAGGGGAGGATTTCATTTCTTTCAGCTGGGCCCCACATGTGCTCTGTTTCTCTGACTGGCCAGCAGCCAGCCCTACCAGAGCAGCCCTGGCCTTCCCTGTACCTGCAGAGACTTTCAAGCACTCAGTGGGCTCCCACTTACTCTCCATTATGGCTCTGCAAGTTGGGACTCCTGGGCTCCTTCCCTGCCTCCATCTCTGCCTTGAGGGACGACTTCAAATAAATCATTTCCTTCCCTGTGCCTGCCAGCTGTGAAACGTGGCTAATGACACTCTCCTGCCTTTTCAGATTGCTCTGAGATTCCCTGCAATCACAGGGCAGTGTTATTGTAGAGACAGCACTGGATTGCCCAGCTCAAAAATGCTTTTAGGAGACCTGATTGTGCTGCAGGAGGGGTTTGCTGACTGAGGGAGAGAGGGCAGAGGGTGAAAGATCAACAGACAGCATAGGAGAGGTCTGAGATCAGCAAGGATCAGAGCATCCAAGGAGCAAGAGGATAAGCAAAAAGGAAATATTCTATTATTGGTTAATACTATGGCAAGAATAATCTTTCCAATGTGTTATTCACCAACAAGAGGATGGGGTCACTTTCTGCTTTTTGGAATATTTGGGGAGTTCTGGGTTTGACACTCCAAAGTGAGGAAACATCCAGGGTAGCACTGGGCTCTTGTAAACTTAGCCCAGGAACATATTCCACTCAAAGTAAGCATTGACTGATTGGATCACATGAAATCATCAAATTTATTATACCAAAGGGGCTTTCAAGTATTTCTCCAGGTATGAGGATATCAGGAGACAGTCACAGGACAGCTCTGCTACTTCAGGGAACAGAAGGAATTTGGGAAACTGGATTTGAATTTTCTGCATGGGGTAAAGAGCCCGTGCCCATGGCTCCCAGGTTTTGAAGGAAATATTTGGCCAATGTGGCCTGGATATACTCATACTCTAGCACAGGGTGTTCTGGGTCATTTCACACTGGGGAAGTGTCATTGTTTAATTAAGATTGAAAAACTGAAGTGAAACAAAAAGTAACAGAGGACCTAAATGGGGTTTGTCCATGGGCACCCCCTGTGGCAGGAATTCTCAGAAGGTATTTAGCCTGGGGAGCAATGTTAATGGCAGCACTACTGCCGAATTATGAGAGTCTTAGTGAAAAGGAATTTATTGCTTTTCTTGCCTTGGAATAATAATATGGAAACTGTGATCTTATTCAATTAGATTAATGGTTAGGCAAATTTAATACAGGTCAAAAGAAAAAAATAAAAACTACCACCAGAGCTGATGTACTGTGTAGTCAGTTCATGTAATTCACTGCTGCAGGAGGTCAGAGAGTGATGTGCTGGAGCTGGAGTTAAGAAAGAGCTCTGTAATTTTACAGCCATTAAGAGCATGTCATTATACCTGTGAATGGGAGAATGGAAATCTCAAACCTGAGAATGCACAGGAAGAATAGCCTCAGGAAAGAAATTCCCCCATCTTCTTCCATCACCTCTCCCACGCCTGGGAGCTACGTGGGGCTGGGTTATTGCCATTACCCCTGGAACTGCCTGCTGGCAGCCCTCAGAATGTGAGCAGCTGCTCTGGGGTGCAGTGAGGCACGGCCAGGAGCTGCCCTCCTCCAGTTTCTGAACAACACTGCCTTTCCTTGCTTCACTGGGTTAAGGAAATCCTCACTGCCTGCAGCCTGGAGTGCCACAACCACACAATTCCCCACTGCTCCAGAGCCGGTGGGACTGGCCTGGCCAGCAGCAGACAAGGAGAAAGGCAGGGATGGTTTGGTGGCCTGTGGTGGTGTTCACAGGGGTCTGAGGATGAGGGAAGAGACGAGGATCTGACTCCATGTTTCAGAAGGCTGATTTATTATTTTATGATATATATTATATTAAAACTATACTAAAAGAATGGAAAAAAGGATTTCATCAGAAGGCTGGCTAAGAATAGAAAAAGAAAGAATGATAACAAAGGCTTGTGGCTGGGACAGAGAGTCCGAGCCAGCTGGGCTGTGATTGTCCATTAATTAGAAACAACCATATGAGACCAATCCCAGATGCACCTGTTGCATTCCACAGCAGCAGATAACCATTGTTTGCATTTTGTTCCTGAGGCCTCTCAGCTTCTCAGGAGGAAAAATCCTAAAAAAAAGATTTTTCATAAAAGACGTCTGTGACATTGGCCTCCCAACTAAAAATCCCTCTTCCTATAGAGGATTTTAGTTGACAGCTCACAGCCTGGGCCTCATGGTTTGGATGAGAGCAGGGCACTGTCCCCACAGGGAACCAGTTCCACAGAAGGCTTTCCTAAAAGCAAGGAGGGAACTCTATTTCCACAGAGGCAAAGAGCACCAGGAGCAGCCTAACGCCTCAGTGCAATCACCCTCTAGATTTTCACAGATCCATGAGAGAGATGAGCTGGGAAATCTGGAGCTCCTGTCACAGTTTGCTTTTTCCAGGGAGAGCCATGGCATTTCATTGCTAGTGTCGTGCCCCTGCTGTCTACACAAAAACCCCTCATGTTTAGGTGAGGAAGGCGATGACAAGAGGGCAGATTGAATCCAGGAAAGATGTCATGGGTGTGGCAGGCACAGAGAGCAACTGGGACACTCTGCTGGGTATCTCCATCTCCCTTGGTTTATGGTTCATCTGCACCATCAGGTGCTGAGCTGCCCCTTCTCCCCAGCAGCTAAATGGAGACATTCCTAAGAATGCCACATTCCTCAGAATGTCACAGTCGTAAGAATTAGGCACGTGGGAATTCAGTGCGTTTTCCACCTGCCTTTACATTCAAAAATTGAATTAATCTGCATTTAAACAGGCATTGTTTTCTGTGTTGTGTGAGGAACTGGGGAATAGATTCATGTTTTAGTCAGGTTCTAATTTGGGGGAGAATTAAAGTCTCATAAATAAGGCACAGTATTTATTCAGCAGATTGTGGAAGACATCCATCCTTAGCTCCAATACAATCCTTTTTCATCTTTACAAGCAACACAGTGAAACGTGAAATATTTTATATGCCATGAGCACACAAAACCCCTGGCCCAAGTGCTCAGCTGGTGCAAACTGGCACAGATGAGTGGCTGGCAATGCTACAGCATCCTCTGATGCTGCACAAAGAGGTGTCAGAGCTGACCTTGCTTTGCTGTCACGTCTCCCTGACCTTGCTCCCAACCTGTGCAATCACACCTGCATCTCCCTATGGCTTCTCCATGCCTTTGCCAGCATGTGGGATGTGGGGAAGGGGCTCCCAGGGTGAGTCCCCTCCTGCTCTGCATGGCTGAAATTCTGCTGTGCCACTGCCCTGTGCTCATGGGGAAACGTGGATGGATGCCACGAGTGCAAATGTGCTGGAGAGCATTGCCCAGGTGGGAGATTACATTTCAAATCACCCAAAAGTCCTTAGGCAGGAGCAGCAGCCAGCTCAGGACCTGTAGTAAAACATCCTTTATCCATCCCCATGGCTTGAATGTCCCCTCTCGCTTCTGTGGATTTTCTGGCAGCACTGAGGCTCCCAGAGGAGCACACACCTCTCTGCTCCATGTGCTCCTGCCCCCGGATGTTGGGCTCTCCTGCCAGCATCCCGGTGTCCAAATGGCCTTTCTCCAGCTCAGCTAATCTGTCACTGCTGAATCTGTCAGCTGGCACATAATGGATGTGCTCTGGCTCGGGGTGGGCAGGGAGGGATGGCACAGGCCCAGGATTTCCAATGCACGTCTCAGGGAAGGGGGTAAAAGCTGCAAATGTGATGCTTTCCCCTCCCCATTTCCAGCAGGCTCCCAGCCCATTTCAAAGGGAATAGCCCACAGGAGGCTGGTGCATTTTTAGAAGATCTGCTGATGCTGAACTAATCCCAAATTTCCGCTGTTTCCATGAAAAGTCCCCCTGCCCTCTGTGCAACGTGCATGGCTGACAACTGCCAGAAAAGGAGCAGCAGAGTGTTTGGGGCAGAGCCAGCTTTCCAGAAGTGCATCTCCCCCTCTCCTGGGTGGATTTGGGCGGCCCTTGCTGCCAGCTCCCAGCACTGCTGTGGGAGGGAGGATCTGCAGTCACCGGGTCCCTGTGTCAGAACCCACCCAGAGCCCCCAGCTCCATCTGCACAGCAGAGAGCCCAAGCTGGCACGGGTTCATCTGGACACCTTCCAGCAGTGACAGCCCGTGCTAGGGCTGTGCTTCACAGCTTGTGAGTCGCTGTCAGTGCCTGGGTCTCAGAGGGTTGCAGTTTATTGCAGCCCCAAGACACGTGAGCAGTCTCTGTTTCGGTCCACACGTTCGAAGGATGACTCGGAGCTCTTCAGTTCTCGGTCTCAGAGTTGTTCATTGTATTTTATCTAGAAAAATTTTCTCCTGCCCTGCCGAGGCCTGTCCAGCAGGACAGTTCCAGGCACTCTGCCTGCCCCCAGGGCAGGGTTATGTCTTTATGCTACAAACTACATATAACATGTTTACAATTACTTTCCAACACTATCACCTATGTTAGACAGTGAGCTTCTACTCTAAACCAATCTAAAAGTGTCACCATCACAGCAGAAGATGGAGGTAGAGAAGAAGAAGGAGAAAGGCTGGACACACCCAGTTCCCTCCATCTTGTCCCCAAAACCCCCATTCTAAAAACCCCAAAATCTACTTTTTCACCTAGTGATAATTTTATTATTACACTACTTAAACTGTTGTGGCTTTCAGGCCTTCATACAAAGCTGGTAATTTGCTCCACGGGTCACAATCAAACCCACAGGTGCTCTGGGCTCTGTGCCAGGGTCTCTGAGCCCCCTGGCAGGGGTCCTGGCCATCCTGGACAGCCGGAGGGATGCACTGAGTTCTGACACCTGAGTGACTCTGGACTCTGCACAGCCACCAATACCCTGCTCACACCTCCAGCCTCTGGTTAAATAAAGCTCCTTATAATGAATCGTCTGCAGAAGTCCTGCCCCTGCACACAGGCCACTACAGAACAAGCTGTGCATTTCAAAGGCATGGGTCAGGCAGCAGGCAGGACTTCCAGCAAAACATATTCCAAGAGATGCTGTGGCAAGTAATTATGGTGATCCCTGACTCAGAGATCAGCCACGGCACTCACAACACAGCAAAGCTCTTTGTATCTGTGGCAGGAGGAACATGAACTCTTGCAAACCTGTCCAGTTACTTCAGGCATAGAAACACAAACCAGACTGGTTGGAAAGGACCTTAAAAATCATCTCATTCCAGCCCCTGCCATGGGCAGGGACACCTTCCACCAGAGCAGGTTGCTCCAGCCTGGCCCTGGTGAGCTCCCATGCCAAGATAAATGCACTGAGCCACACTCCTGGAAGAGCAGGAGCTTTGCAGGCTGTGCCCCAGAGCACTGCCTGGAGCACAGGACATGATGGGGTCTCTGGTGTTGAGATGACCTCGAGGTGTTAGAAAGTCTCTTTTTCTGAGCTTTGAGACTAAGAAGAAGCTGAGATGCGTTGGATTTGCTTTTCGGGGTTGTTTATTCTCTCTTATCTCTTACATTCTTTCTCTGACCTGCTGAGATCTGTCCAGCAGGTTGGGTTGTGGCACACTGTCCACCTTTGGGGTGGTGTTAGCTTTTTATACTAAAAACGACATGTACTTTATTTACAATAATTTTCCAATACCTATCACCTATGTTAGACAGTCTGTCTCTACTCTAAACCAATCTAAAAGTGCCACCACCACAGCAGAAGATGGAGGACAAGAAGAAACTGGAGGAAGGACAGGATACACTCAAATCTCTCTATCCTGCTTCTTGAACCTTCATTCTAAAACTCCAAAATTTTACTTTTTCACCTTGGGACAAATTCACTATCATTCTACTTAAACCCTTGTGGCTTGTAACTCCTCACACACAGTTGGTAATTGTTTCCATGGGCTAAAATCAAAGGCACAGGTGTCTTTGACTCCGTGCCAGGGTCTCTGAGCCCTTTGCCAGGGTCTCAAGTGCTCCAGGGCAGCCAGAGCAATGTCCTGGGTCCTGACAAGGACAGGGCAGCTGAGAGTTTTGACATGGAGCTCAGGAGCCAAGTGACAAAACCTCAGTGCAAACACCACATCCCCCAGTGAGATGGGCCCTGCCCTGTCAGGCACAGCAACTGCACAGAGCTGTCACAGCTCTTGTGGCACCACCTGAGTTATTCTGGTCACCTGTCACCAAGAAAATAACAAACACTTGGAAGGAGGGTACGGCAGTGCTGGGGTGGCCTTCACAACACACTCAGTTACCCCACCAAAGCAGCAGGTGCTGCTACCTGATGCTCTTGTGAAGCCAGAGAGGCAGAATCCTCCTGCATGCACCTGGGGACACAGAAAGTAACAATAATTTATCACCCACACTGCTCTCCTGTCCTTGCTTGGGACTTGGGACCTGACAGAAATAGGGAATTGCTCCATGGCAGCGTGGTTAAAACTGGCTTGAGGACTTCCTATCTTCTGTGGTGGCCCCAAAACTGTCATCCTTTGTATTTGGGTTGGAGGCCAGGGGGCTTTGCTATCTACACCTGCAGGTTTAGTGGAGATTTGAACGTTGTAGTTACAGGTTTTCCTGTCCTTGTCACTGAGCTTCCCCAAGAACCTGTTCTCTCTCCAGTTCCAGCTCTTTGGAGCAGCTTGCTGTGTATCTT
The DNA here is from genome assembly GCF_037042795.1 of Molothrus aeneus. Classification (NCBI taxonomy): domain Eukaryota; kingdom Metazoa; phylum Chordata; class Aves; order Passeriformes; family Icteridae; genus Molothrus; species Molothrus aeneus. The sequence goes on along the minus strand of NC_089664.1, from coordinate 4,059,520 downwards.
CTGCAGGATTGTCTCCACACAGGGTCACATCCTCAGTGGCTGTGGGGAGAACTGACCCATCACCTTCACATGCTGCTGCTCCCTCGTGGGATCCCTCCCCTCCAGCTTCACTGCCCAGAAATCAAGCACGTTAAATATAAACCAACAGTCTGGTCTTTCCCTGTGATCACTGGAGAAAGGTTGGCATTTCCCAAATTATTGCCATCACCCAGCGGGTGTCAGGGAAGGCAGGGTTCAGGTACCACCTCATTAGGGCAAAGAAAAGTGCTTGATTTGCATGAAAACCCCAATCTGCCCCTGGGGTGAGTTAGTAAAGCTCCTCTAAACCATGCCAACAGCACATTTGGATTGATCAATAGCCCTGGCTCAGCTCTCCTTGCTAGGCAGTAGTGCTCATCTACAGCAATTACCTAAAAGCCTGGCGAGGGGAGGAGATCAAGCAATTTAGCAAGGGGACAGGGCCTTTGCATTGATTAAAAAATGTAATGGGAGCTTTGCAGTGGCTTCAAAGCTGCCCCTGAGGTACCTGATGAGGCAGAGGCAGGAGGCACAGCCCTGCTGGGCTTTGCCTCTGCCCTGCACACCCAGCACACCCACCTGGGCACCAGGGACAGCTCAGGGATGGCTGCACAGCCCGGTGACACAAACAGAGCATCCCAGCCCGAACAGAGATGTGCCAAAGATTAGAGCACTGGATAGAAGGAGGGGCAGGGCCCGCATGTCTAAATCGATGGAACAATCAGTGGAAAGCTAAAGCAATTTCGAGATTAGGCCTCCTTTATGGAAAGCAGTGATCTCTTTGTGATGAAAAGCCATCCCAGCCTATTGCTGTAATCTTACCTCTGCTCAGGCAGGTTCCCTGTGTCTGTGCCTGACCCACTTCCTTCAGCTCCTGCTCTTGCTTCCTTCAAGTGCAGTTTTAGCTCCACATAAACACCTTGTTTAAATTGCTTTAATCTCCAAGTGCTCTTTCTATTGATTTGAAACAGTTTAGCTGTCAATCAGCCCTTTCTCTTCACACTGCAGACTGGGAGGAAGATTAAAATAACAAACAAACAAGAGGTGGATGAGCAGGGAAGTTGGTTTGAGTTTTGCAGGGGCTGCCAGCTTTGTGGAGTCTGGAAACAGATGGAAACGAGGTCATTTCAGGTGGAAATTGTGAGAACCCAGGAAATTCCTCTGGCTGCCCTGGAGGATGCGAGACCCTCTCAGGGAGCTCAGACACCTTGGCACAGAGCCCAAGACCCCTGTGCCTTTGACTGAACCCTTGGCAAAAACAATTACCAACCTTTTATGAAGGATTACAAGCCATGAAAGTTTAAGTAGAATGATAGTGAATTTATCACAGGGTGATAAATAGATTTTTGGGGGTTTTAGCACACGGGTTCAGGGTGCAAGATGGAGGAATCTGGGCCTGTCCAGCCTTTCTCCTTCTTCTTCTTGGCCTCCATCTTCTGCTGTGATGGTGGCACTTTTGGATTGGTTTAGAGTAGAAGCTCAGTGTCTAACACAGGTGATAGGTATTGGAAAGTAATTGTAAATATTGTATATGTAGTTTATTGTATAGAAAGATAACACTGTCCTGAGGGTGGCCAGAGTGCCTCTGTCTGTCTTGCTGAGCAGACCTCGGCAGGACAAGAGAAAAAATTTTAGAGATAAGATACAATAATCAACCTTGAGACTGAGAACTGAAGAGCCCTGACTCCTTCTTCGCCTGCCAGGGTGGGAAAAGAGACTTTCTAACACATCTCGGGGTCACTCTGAGCAGCAGAGATTCTGAGAGCGAAAAGGTCATTTCAGGTGGAAATGAGGTCATTTCAGGTGGAAACAAGGTTATTGCTGTGGGAATCCACAAAATCAGAGGGGTTGGGGAAAGCTGCAAAAGGCAGCCTCAGAGACAGCAGAACTGTGATTAGAGCTAAGCAGCAGCCATGAGATTGGTCAGCAGAAAAATTATTTAAAAAGTAGAAAAGCAAGGACAAATAGAACAATGGTCTGTGTATTAACACTTGTCTAGAATAACTCCCTAAGCTACAGAAAAGTTTATCTAGCAAGATATTAGGAAGTTTGAAGCTTGATAATGGAGCTTTGTGCATTGTGTTTGAAGGCTCACAAGCAGGTATTGTATTTGAAATAAGCAAGCATCGTTTAACCAAAGGTACCTGTGCTTGTGGTGATTGGATGGAACTACTGTCAATGTGCTTTTGCTTGGTGTGATTGGTCAAAAAACTTCTAAAGTGAGTTGTAACATTAAGTTCTGTGTCTGCTGCCTGGGATGTGAGCTGGTGGCATCTTCCCATTGTCATAACCATGGAGTGAGGCTGATGCTGGAAAATAAACCAGCTCAAGGCACGTTCCCAGCAGTCCTGTCCCGTTTGTGATTTGTACACAGACCCCAGCCAGTGATACTTGCAGGTGGAAGTGAAGTTCTTGCAGGTGCTGAGCTCTGCAGAAAGGCCCTGTTCAGGAGGGAGGGCAGGGTGTGATGCCCTGTTCCTGCAGCCTGTGCAGTCACTCACTGTTGTGGGTGTCTCTTCCAGCCGAGTGTTATGTAAATATTTCCAGGAGACAACCTCAGTCTTAATGAAGCTTGCAGTCAGCACTAATAAGACACACACACACACAAGATAACACAGGTAAACAGGTGCACAGGGACAAAAAGTACTTTTCCCAAGGGCAGTGCATGAATCCAAAGAATCTCCTGATGAGGATCCAGCACCTCGCCAAAAAAAGTAATAAATAAACACAATAAGGCCATTCAATAAACCCATTCAGAGTGACTTTTCCGCGGGGTACTGAAGGAAGGAATGGACCTGTGCTCTCCCATGGCTCTGGAACCCTGGCTGCTGGCAGCTGTGTCCCTGAGGGCTGTGCAGGAGTGCCACTGAGGAGGGACGTTAGAGCTGGACCAGTGAAGCTGCGGATGCTCCTGCAGGCAGTGATGCGTCCCCTTGGAGAGCACACCAGGCCATCTCACTCAGGACCGTCCTGATGGCAGGCTGCAGGCAGGGAGCTATTATTTCATCATTGCAGCAAGGATAATGACAGGCCAGAGAGGCTGATTGCTGCTGGAGAGGTCAGTGGTCAAGGAACTGAGAAGGAGAATAAAGATGAGGAATGGCACACGTGGCTTTGAGAGAAGTGTGTGGCCAGCTTAGCCTCGCTCCAGTCAAAGCATTGATCACTAAAATTAAGCTGTTGGTCTCTAGTTAGAGTCTTCAAAGTGGAAATGCACTGGAGTCCAGTGCAGTGCTGGTCACACACTCTGAAAATCCATCAATTAATCACATTAGGCAGAGCCAATATCAGACCCAGGCACACTCAGATTGCTCTGCCATCATGGGCTGAAGAGAGGCCCCTCTGGTGACCTGCTTGTTTCCGCCCCTTCCCACAAAAGGTTTTTTTACAGCCCCATGAGTGTGATAAGGACTCACCCTGCACTCTGCCCTGATGAGAGGGAAAATTTCCCAGCACTCTTCCCCTTGTGCCCAGGGCAGAGGGATTTTCAGGGAAATACATTTGTCTGCTAAAATGCAGTGGCCTGGGAGGGACAGGAGATTGGGGAAATGACAACCCCAGAGGGGCTGGAGGCACGTGGGGGGTGAGAAGTGGGGTTTATTCAGAGCTTTCATGCTCTGAATAATCCAAGGCAGAGCTGCCAGTCCTGCAGCTGGAGCTCTCAGGGATTCCTGGCGAGGGCTCACAGAACAAAGAGGCCTGAAATCGATTGGGTCATTCATTTGAATGTTTAAAATAATAATAATAACAACTCTCTTTGAATGGCTTTCTTTCCCCTCAAGCAATTTAAGCAGCTGCTCAATTTCCATTTGGCCTCGAGATCCTTTTATTGATAGGCTGTAAAAATTTGCATGTGATGGAAGGGCTGCTGGGGGCTTTGGGGAGGGAGGGAGGGTCACACCTTTGGAACTACAGGGGCTGTGGGGTTTTCTCTCTCTTCTGCTGACTTTTGAAAGCAGGAGCAGGAATAAAAGTTGGAGCCAAGGGGTCACAGAGGAGCCAGCACAGATCAAAAGAGAAAAGATCACTGTCTGCACAAAATGAAACAGCTGTCCCACAATACAGTCTCCTCTGCTGTCAGTCCACTTTTCAGTGGAAAAAAATTCCAGTGTTGGATAGAGGATAAGGTGAAAGTCCTAGGGAGAAAATATTCAGTAATTGAAAGAATAAAGATGGAGTAATGAGATTAAATACTGGGTAGATTTAAGGTTACATGGATATCTGGCCTTTCAGTTCTGCCTATACAACTCCTTCCTTTTAAAAATAATATTCTGCATTTTCCTAATAGAATAATAGTCTCTATTTTACTAATATAATAATATTTTTATATTTTACTGGTATTCTTTGGTCAAATGGGAGAAGAAGAGGAAGGAAGGCATCAGAAGGATTCATGTGATTTTTCTGCATGATAGGCAAGGCTTGGGTGTGAGGTGAAAGTTGCTTCTGCATGGGGGAGCTTCAGAATATCCTGACAGCTCAGAGAAAACCTTCTGGAGGCTGGTAAAAGACAACTTACACAGGGAACAGTGTAATATGGAGAAGAAAAAATATATGTCAGCAATCCCTTTCTGATGATAGAACAAAGTGTCATTCCAGGAAAACAAGCAAATTTGAAAGAGGGAAAAGAGAGAGCCTATAAAACAAGTAGATTTTTTTTTTTCTTCTTTTTATACACAAAACAGAGACTGGATTGATTTCATGATTTTAGAGGGCTTCAGTCCTATGAATAAAGATGTCTTTCCCCAGTTGTTCACAGCTGGCTGGCAGCCACTGGACACAGCAGTGAGGGGCAGAGCAGGGAATGGAGCAGCCAGGAGTGAGTGGTGGATGGGGATTATGGACAGCCAGGGGCCTGGGGAGACCTGTCAGCTAAAATAGGGCAGGACAGCAGCAGCAGGGTCACAGCACAAAGATTTAATTTGTGGGCTTGTTCTCCTCTGTAGGGGTGGGCTGATGTGACACCCACGCACTGAGCAACAGCTGGCAACATCTGCCACAGCTCCTCCTCTTCTTCAGCTTTCAAACACTTGCTGTCCTCATCAGTTCTTCTGATTTCTCCTCCCCTTGCACTTCCTGGCTGCTGCAGTTTGCTTTTTCTTAATGAAGTCCCTTACTGGGGCTTCAAAGGGGAGGTGCACACAAGTCAGGAAGAGGAGGGAGTGGTGCCTTTCTGTCTTTCAGGTTCAAACTGCAAACACACACATATGCACACACACCAGCAAAGCAAAACAAAGAGGGGGATCGATAGCCCTGGTCAAAACTCATTTTCAAATCTGAAAGAAGTTTGTGATTAGTAGAGCCCCGCAGATGTCACTGTTTCAGCTCTGATCTGATCCTTAAATGTCAACCTTGCAGAATCACAGCAAGCTGGGGATGAACAGCACTTCCAGGTGCCACCAAATCCATCCCTTTGTCAAACAGCCCCATTTACAGGAGATTCTCCAGCAGGGAGAAATGCCAGGTCCTTTTTATGGTTTGGATAGAGAAATGCAATGGGTAGAACGTGCTTTGTTTATTGAGTTTAGCTCAGCCCTGACACCCAGCATGTCCCAGCATCTCCCAGATGAGCAGGGCAGGTCACAAATTCAGACTTTCCTCATCACCAGCTCTCCCAGTAGGTTTTAGCATCTTCCGCACTGGGTTCAGAATGGGTGGGGAGAGTTGGGAAGGATGATCATGAAAGAAGGAGAAGGAAATTCAGGCTGTTCTAATCTCCTCCACAAAATATGCAGCTTTTAATTTTAATCTGCATTTCATCAAATGACCACAGGCAGATGAGAGGTAAGTGGGGATGTGAGAATGTGAGAGAGGAAATGAGGAAAATAAACTTTGGCCACCTGAGCCTGTTTCTGAAGCTGGACATAACCGGTGATTAGCAAAATCCGAGGGAACCACAATTACATCCTGCCTGGCTGGGATGTAAATGTCAAGAGTCCTGCGGCTGGGAGAGGACCACGACTGTCTGCAGCACAGCCAGGGGGGTGAGAAACCTGCAAATGAGCCTGACATTTGCTTAACCTGAAACAAAGGGCAGGGAAGGGGCCCATCCCAGCCACTGAGAGGGCTGAGGATGAGGAGCAGCACCTCCCTTAAACACAGGTTCTGTCGTGGCTGTGGAGCTGTGACAGAGGGTGAGCTGTGGGAGTTTGCACTGGGAGGGGGTGCCAAGAGGGTGGGTGGAGGAGCAGATGTGTTCACACTCCCTTTTGGCAAAGGGAATAATAACATTTGCCTCCTTTAAAGGGAAGGCTGATGAATAGTTAGTAAGCCTGGGCTGGGCTGCTTTCCATAGGCTCTGTCTTCTCTGAGGGCTTTTCATGCAGGAAGATTTGAGAAGCAGGACCTCTAAGCTAAATAAAGAAAAGCCACACAGCAGGGATGGTTCCCTTTCTTGCAAAACTCAAAATTCAAAGAATTTTTTTTTGTCTCCTTCAGGGCAAAAATAAGATCTCAAAATTTTATGGGCTGAACCGAGAGGGGAAGCACAAAGAGCAGGTTCCCTCAGATGAGTCAGTGTATTTGTGATGAGCAGAGTCATCTAAGGCTAGATGAATGTAGGTGCAGGTCTGCCTCCACCTGCTCCAGAGCAAGGCTGGTGTCAATGACACCTCAGTCATCCACACTCAATCACACATTCTTTGTCCTGTGTCCCACCTCAACTCATTTCTGCATCCTTGTCCATTAGACTTGTCCTGCTCCAGTTATGAACTCATCCAAGCTGGTTCAGCCCCCATTAGAAAGAGCTGATGTCCACCCACGAGTGTTTTCCAGTTAAAATCCATTTCAGGGAAATTAAGTCATAATAAAGGATCTGTGGTGCTGTGTCAGACCAAAGGTTCCTTGGCCCCTATCTCAGAGAGCAAAGCTTCAGAGAAGGTCTAAGACCAGGAATAAAGGAATAGCCTTTAGGTCAGGCAGTTTCCAAGTACAATTCTAACTGCAGCTGGTTTGTGCCACTGGAAGGACTCTTGGGTTTGAAGCACCTTAATCCTTAGAGTCTCCTGGAACTTTCCTTGAACCATCCTATCACTTTTGCTGCTCACAAGTACGTGCATGGGTTTGAAAAAGCTGCTTATTACAGTTCAGTGGAGGAGGATAGACCATATTTTATCACAGATCAGTTTGTAAGGTTCATTATTGATTTTAATGTACCTGTGCCAAGAGGCAGCGACGGGCAGAGTTTTTTAAAGAGAAGGAAGGAAGATTAAATATACTCAATCCTTGTCACCTTAGCAAACATTTATCCATCCGGTTGTGTGTGATGAGAAGTCTCTATTCCAAAGGAGGAATTAAATTTTAATAGGACAGAAACATGTTTCTGGGGCTGTCATGGCCCAGCATTGGAGCACTGAAGGGAAACACCAGTGACTGCTGGCAGAAGGAAAACAGAAGGTGATAACGTATGCCTGAATGACTGGTAGTGAGGAAGCAGGTGACGCAGGACAGGACTGATGTGGAGAGTCCTGGCCAGTGATGGGAGAGAAATTCTGCTCAGCAAGGAGGCAGAGAACCCCCAGCATTGCTGCAGCTCACAGATGTGATGCCGAATTCAGGATGAAAATCAGCAAAGCCCGGCAGAGACCAGAAGACTGGTGCACACTCAGTGCCACAGCAGCAGCACTCAGCCTGCAGGGCTGTGTTTACCATTGAGCTTCTTCCCTGCTTTGCAGGTGGGCTCTGCTCCAGCTGGGGGATGTGCAAAAATTAGCAGGAACTGCTAATGAGAGGGTTAATGTCCTTCAGCAGGGAAAGGCTGGCACAGCAGGTGAAGCCTTAACTGGGCTCTTCAGGTCACAACCCGGGGTCTCCAGGGCCAGAGAGCACCGTGTGGCACAATGAGCTCTAATGAACTGGGCCAGTGGAGGCTGGGACGTGGTTTGGGCAACTCCTGTGCCATGCTGGGTGAAATAAATAGGACTGGAGATCTTTCTCCTCTTTAATGCTTTTTATTAAATATCAGCTCGGGTGGGGAGAACCGACAGGTCCACGTTCATGCCACCGCTGCTCCCAGGAGTGACTCAGAGGAGGAGGAGGAGGAAGAGGAGGAGGAGGAGGAAGAGTGCGGCTGTGTCCGCTGGTCTGTGGGCACAGCTGGGGCTTCCATCCTCACAAGAGCACCAGGACATTCCTGTTATTCAGTTTGACATTAGAACTCCTCTTTCTAGCCAACATCCTTAGGTTAGGGTGAGAGGTAAAAAGGATCTTAGCAGACACTGAATTCAGTTCCTCACCTCTAGACATCACTTAGATCTCTTAATTCCGTGGTGGCTTGTTGTTGTAGGGGTTTTTCCTGCTGGATTTGGGGAGGTGTTTCCACATTTGCCTACCAGCCCCGATGTCACCTCCTCTTCACAGTCCCAGGGGCCGTTTTCCAGGAAGCAGCAGGGTGATACTCGACAAAGAGGGATTTCTAACCATCAACAACAGGTAATTAAAGAAAAACTATTAACAACGGGTGATTACAACATGAAATTATTAACAACAAATAGTTAAAAGCCCAACTTAGCAGCAATTGGTTTAACCTGTAAACTCTGCAACCTTAAAAAAAATGGACAACTTTTCTATTCATAACACTGGGTACCCCTGAGTGGGCACAGCCGAGCTCTCCCACCAAGGTCCCCTCCACACTCCAGTGGTGACCTCGCTTTACCTCCTGCCCTTTAGTGGCCTTGGCAGCTTCTTACTTCCACTCATTACCAGGCACTGTCTGCATTTAATGAGGCCAGAGTTCGCTGGATGAAATAAATGCCGGTTCCTGAACCCTCGAAACCAAAGCTAATGAAAAATATATGCTCCCTCACTCCTGCTCTCATTTTCACATCCTGCAAATTATCTGTGCTAATGCACGCAAGGCGCTGCTCCTCCACGGCTTCAGATGCTGAACTTTGAGTCTTTGTCACATCAGCCAGCACCAAGTAATTCTGTACAGAAGTCTGACATTTCCAGTTGAAAAAAAATAAATTGATTAAAATTCAACAGGCATGTAGTGTTCAGTTTTTAAAGGTCGGCAAATCTAAGGAACTATCAACTGTAAAATAATTCAGCATTTAGAGGGGAGGGGCAGCTGGGGGGAGTCCTGGGAAGAGGGAAGGAGCGTGGAATGTTAGGATCATTTACTGCCTGCATTTCACTGTCAAGAACATAATTACAGGCAATTTAATTATTGTATAATGGAAAGGGTCCGTGCTCCTGAGCAGCACAGCCAGATCCTCCTGTGCCTCCCTGGGCTCTCTGCAGTGCAGATGTGCGGAGGGGTCTGACTGTGACCAGGAGTGCCTGCACAAGGACCTTGGAGGGTGGAGATGGAGACTGGGTGAGGCTCAGCTGAGGGACACTCGCAGTTGTCCTTCTGTGCAGAACCATTTGGGTTACATCACCCAGTCCAACCCCCCTGCCAAGGCAGGGTCACCTGGGGCAGGTGACACAGGAATGAGTCCAGGTGCGTTTGGAGTGTGTCCAGAGCAGGAGAGCCCATGACCTCCCTGGGCAGCTGTTCCAGAGCTCTGCCACCCTCCATGGAAAGAAATTCTTCCTCAGCTTGAGGTGGAGCTTCTTGTGTTGTAGTTAATGTCCATTACTCCTTGTCCTGTCACTGGGCACCACTACAAAAAAGGTAAAAGGATCAGACTCTTTGGAACAATAACCCCATCCCTGGCAGTGTCCAAGGCCAGGCTGGATGGGGCTTGGAGCATCCTTGGATAGTGGAAAGTGTCCCTTCCCAGGGCACAGGGTGGAAGGAGATGATCTTCCAGGTCCCTTCCAACCCCAAACCATTGTTTAATTACAGAATTTCTAATTACTAAGAAACCTGAAGGCAGAAGTCTTCAGTCTGAGCCTTCTTTGGCAGGTTGCAAGTTCTAATTAGGACATGCTCTGAATTGCACTGTACATGTATAAATCATGTTATCTAATGAATGGCTTCTTTTCTTCTCCCTTATCCCACACTCTTGTTAAAGTCTTTCTTCTTCAAACCCTTTTTTGCATGAACTTGAGACCTGTTCCTTCCAGCCTGGAACTTGTTTGGTTTCACTGCTCTGCAAACTCAAGGAATAGATCCCATGGGAAACCTGTCCAAGAGCTTAGAGGCACAGAGAGCAGAGGAGGGTCTGGAGAGAGGGATATTCTGTCCTTATCACTCAGGACCCATGAATATCAGGGTACAGTCAATATGCTTGTGATTTATTATTCCTTGTAATATCAAATTCTCCCCTCACACCAGTGTCAGGCCATTGATTTTACTCGGGACAGGAACATTGTGACTGACAGGAAGAACGTGGCTCACAAAGTTGCTGTTGGATTGTGGTATCCAAGCCAAAGACCACCAGAAGGACCCCAGGGAGCAAAAAATCCATATCAAAGGAGAGCAAGATGACTCCTGCTGCAGGGGGGCTACAGGAAGCTTCTCCAGGGGAAACTGTGACTCAGCTGCAGGCCAAAGTAACCTTTAAAAGCAGAAAGAAGGGGAAAAGAAATAGAAAGAAGGGCCAGCAAGCCCATTGCTGTTGCTCTGTCTGTAGCCCAAATGCTGCTGTAGTCAGTACAAAGAAGAGGCAGAGGAGAGGGAACATCGTGTTGTCTTCATTTAAAAGGCTCCCAGCATAATCTCTGCTAGCCCAGCTCCATCCCTGGGCCCCTGTCTGGCCTTGTCTCAACAGCAATCCACCCCAGTGCATCACTGCAAGCTCCTTCGAAGCTTCTGACCTCCCTTACAGCACTGGGAAAGGCTCCCTGCCCCTCACCCTGGCCAATGAGCCCCTTTTGCAATGGGACACCCACATCCCCACCCATTATCTCAGCCCGTGCAGGGATTCTCTTCCATCACCACATACAAGACCTGGACCTCCATTCTGGAGGGCCACAAGCTCACAGCCAAGTCTCCACCATGCTCTGGGTTGATCAAGCATGCCACAGGTACCAGCACAGCACCAGGCTGCAGGGGGATCTCCCCACGTGGTCAAGGCTCTCTCTCAGGGCCTTTCTGGGTCACTGCAACCCCGAGATTGTTAAAAGTCTCTTTTCCCAGCCTGATCACTTGAAGAAGGAGTCAGGGCTCTTCAGTTCTTGGTCTCAAGGTTGTTTATTGTTTCTTATCTATAAAAATTTTCTCCTGCCCTGCCCAGGTCCATCCAGCAGGACAGTTCCAGGCACTCTGCCTGCCCCAGGGCAGGGTTATGTCTTTATACTAAAAACTACCTGTACAATGTTTATAATTCCTTCCCAATACCTATCACCTGTGTTAGACACTGAGCTTCTACTCTAAACCAATCTAAAAGTGCCACCATCACAGCAGAAGATGGAGGCCAAGAAGAAGAAGGAGAAAGGCTGGACACACCCAGTTCCCTCCATCTTGCCCCCTGAACCCCCATACCAGAAACCCCAAAATCTACTTTTCCACCCCGTGATAACTTCACTATTATTCTACCTAAACTGTTGTGGCTTGCTGATCTTCATCTAAGGTTGGTGATTTGCTCCATGGGTCATGATCAAACCCACAGGTGTTCTGGGCTCTGTGCCAGGGTATCTGAGCCCCCTGGCAGGGTCCTGGCCATCCTGGACAGCCACAGGGATGTTCTGGGTTCCCACAGCTCTCCAAATCCTGCCCCTATGGACTGAAAACTGTGTCAGGAAAAGAGAAGGAGCCCCTGTGGAGCTTGCACAGGTGGGGTCTGGGGCAGGAAGGGCATCCCAGCTCCCCAACAAGCAGGGCCTGCTGGTGGCAACACAAGAGCTCATTCATGAATCAACATCAGCCAGGCTCTGCAGTGCCTCCCTTCCCCTCCCACTGGTCCCCAGCAGCCAAAAAGCACCATGTTGATTATTCAAGAGTGGGCTCTTAACAGCTCTAATCAGCTGATAATCCAATAACACACTCAGCTGAGCTGCACTCTCAGCTCCCAGGTCCCTGCCACCGAGAGAGCATTTACAGCTGCCTCGTGTTGATGAAAACTGCCCGGCTGGCAGGAGGAGAGCACAGCAAGTGAACCACACTCCCTGCTTCCTCCTGCTCCTCAGCCAGCCTGGCACACTCTTCCTCCCAGTCCAGTCCAGCCTTCCCCAGCCCCTTTTTGCACCCAAGTTTTGGCACAGCTGGATGCTGGTGGGGGCCTGTCCTGCCGTATGTGCAGCTCCTGGGATGCTCAGAAATGTAAGTTGCCTGTTCTCTAGAGCTACGCCCCTGGCAAAACTGCTTTAAATGTAATAAATAAAAGGGGAAGCATCAAATCCACATTTTAAAGGCATTTGAAATGCAAGATGCCAGGGACCAGCCAGCACAGCCTCAGGCCCTTTCAGTTCTCCAACACTTCAGCACAAACTGTGAGTGTTCAGCCAGGGTGGCCTGGAGCCAGCGCAGGGAGAGACATTAAATGCAGAAATATCTCTTCCTCTGCATCACCCCAGCTTTCCATCCCAGCCCCATCCTGAGGCAGGCAGAAAACCATTCACACCTGCTTCTCACTGCTTTCACAGCTTGATTTCTCAGCTAGAGAGTCTGGCTGAGCCTCCTGGCAAAGCCCTCTCTCTCCCCGTCTCACCTTCCATTTTGCAAAGCTCCTCTCGGGTCCCTCCCCGGGGCTTTGTCCTGCGGTGGGGTCATGCTCAGCCCCTCCTGCCCCACACAGCAGCTACCTGACCCCATCTCAATAATCAATTCCCCTCATTAGCCATGTAATTACAGGCAACTGTTTAATTCCTGCAGGTGTATGACAGAGCTGCATTGGAAAAAAATATGGGAAGCCAGTTAGGTCCAGTTCTGGACCTAAGCACAGATATTCCATTAGGAATATATATTAGGAATATATATTAGGAATATATATTAGGAATATATATATAGGAATATTAGGAATATATATATAGGAATATATATTAGGAATATATATTCCAAGCACTGGAAGGAGTGGTTGCATCTGTGTGTGCATGTGTGCAGGAGTTTGTGCATTTAGAACATATCACCCTTGATTTCCTGAAACACTTTAGCTGGCAGATTTACTACTCAGACAAAAGGGTGTGAAGAAATCTGCATCCCCTCTGTAGCCCTTTCGTGGGGACCAGAAGAATGAAAGTAAAGTGGAATAACCCAGGGCAGGGTGTTTCCTCCTCACTAGATCTCCCGGTGCAAGGATATTTCTAAATGGTAATTTTTCCATGGGTGCCCCTCTGGAGCAGAAAAATGCATGGTTTGGGGTCATATTGAGATGTTCAGGTGCAATGGAAACTGAACTGGGGTGGTTGGTCAAGGAGGAGAGCAGGACCAGGCCTCCTCCATGGTCAGGGGCAGTGGGCACCACACACCCACAGTGCCAGGGGCTTCATGCTGCTCTTTTCTCTCCTGGGACAAAACTCTCCCTGCTCAAACCCCACGGTGGGACAGGCTGGCCTGCTCTTCCTCCCCTTCCTCCTCTTCCTCCTGGGATGCTGCTGGTTGCCATGGCAACCTCACACCCAGCAGGAGCAGCATCATCTGCCCATGCTCCCCAGAGCCTCCTGCAGCCACCCAGGAGGGCTCCCATGGAGGCAGGTGTCACCCCCCAGACCATCATGTACCTGTCCCCCTGCCCCAGTTCCACCTCTCCCCAAAGCCAGCTTGGTCCCTCCACCCCTTCTCCTGCCTTCTCCCCTTTCCTGCAGACCCCAATCAATGCTGGGCATCATTTCCCTGGACCTGCATCAGGAATGAGCTGTGCCCTCTGTTCTGCCAGGTCTCTTTCCCATCTCCAGCCTTCCCTCACACACTGCAAAGCCTTTCCTGTGGCCAGTCCCAGCCAGCAGCTCCTTCTCTCCCAGTGCTGTTGCTCCCTGCCCTCCTCCATGCCAAGCTGCCAGCCCTGGGTGCACTTGTCTACAGCTGGACTTGATGATTTTAATAATCTTTTCCAACCTTAATGATCCTGTTGTCGGCAAAAATCTGATTTTTTACCCAGTGTGCAATCAGCCAATATTCCATGATTCCATAATTTCAGCAGCGTTCAGTGCCACAGATGGGACATGCAGATCCTGATGGAGTCAGAATTCAGGGAGCAAAAGAAAAGCCCATTAAAATCCACAGCCTAAACCTCCTCCTTGCCTCCACAGCAAAGTTAGTTCAGTGCTTCCCCCCCTTGTGCTGCTTATTTTGGGTATAGAGCAGCTCCAAATACCTTCAGTGGGGCTTCTCTGCTCTGCTGTGTGTGTAATCCCCTCTCTTACAACAGCCCTGATTATATGCCTAGAGAAGAGGCTGGAAAAGCCCAAGGGACACCAAGATTCTCTGCAGAAGGATCTGGGAAGAGCTGGGGGCTTTGGAACTGAAAACAAAGTGCAGAAGTAGCAGTGCCTCGCTTCTCCCTGTCTGCAGAAATGCTCACAGCAGTAATGATGTGTTTGGGGAGCTGGGAGGGGGGGACAGGGTGGGTGGGAAGGAGGGGAGCTGGTACAGCACAAATCCAGGGCAGCACTGAACTGCTGGAGGCTCTTCAGGGCTCCAAAATGCAGGTGGCAGCCCCCAGGGGCCCTGCAGGAGTGAGCTGGGGCCAGATGTGACCGTGCCACCCGTGCTCTCCAGGTCCTGGCTGCTACTGCTCCCCAGCCCTTTCCCTTTCCACATGAACTGGGCCAGTGCACAGCAATTTAGAAGGATCCCACTGGGCCATGGAAGGTGCACGTGGGTCCTGACCAGCCTCATTTCACACTCCAGGCACAGGGATGTGATGAACTGCCTCCTCTCTCACCTTTCACATCCTTCTGGTCCATAAGGACCTGAGGGAGTGGAAAAGACCCCACTGTGCATCAAGGTCAGCCCCTGCCCAGGTGCTTTTCTGCACCAGAGCCTTTGAGCCTTTTTCTGAGGTATTTTTAGGCAGTGTGAGGGGTGAGGATGAGCAGAGGGTACATGGGCAGTACAAGAGCTCCACACATGACCTGATGGGCTGGAGGGAACCATGCAACAGGGCACTGAAACGTGTCCAGGCCTTCCTCAGGCCCTTCTCTACCTTCGGCCCTCGATCTCTGGGGCACATTCACACATTCCTCACTCCCCAGCCCCGGGGAGGAGGTGCCCAATTAGCAGGAACAGCTTTCCAGTGGAAAGCACTGGGCTGGGAGTCCCAGCTCGTTTCACAAGTGGCTGGGCCTGCAAAGCCATCAGTGGGTAATGGGCCGGTCTGAGCACTCCAGAGGGAGCCAGGAGCCCTGAGCCAGGGCTGTGTGCTCTGTTATGGTCCCCTGCACCCTCACCCCACCCCAAACACCCTCTGTGCCAGGGCCATTCCTGCTGGGAAGCAGTGATGATGAACAGTGGTTTCTCCAGGGGCTTTGCAGAGACCCCTCCTCACACAGGATTTTCTGGAGTGATGAGGAATAAAATCCATCTCTTCCTGGTGGTCATTTCAGCTGAGCACCCTCTGGGGCATGCTGGATTTGAGGCTGATGATCAGGTGTGCCCCAGTCGTGGGCAGGCAGCAGCCCTTGCTGAGGAGGGTTTGTGCTGAGAGCAGTAAAGGCTGTGCAGGAACCTCCCCAGGGTCACTGTGCTCAGCAGAGCTGGGCTGGGAAGGGCAGCACTGGCCAGTTTGGGGCAGGAGGAGGCACAGAAAAAGGAGCAGCTGCAGGCAGAGACCTGGCAGCCGAGTGGAGGTTTTGGGATAGTGCCCCAGACATTTGATACCTGGATCAGTGGGGACCTGGCCCTGCTCCTTCAGCCCTGTGAGAGCAGCGTCAGCATTGTCCCTGCTGCCACCCCAGTGCTGCTGCAGCGAGGAGCCCTGCAGGGACTCTCTGGATGTCACCTGGCAGGATCAAACCCGGGGTTGGGCTGGGGTTTGGCACGACCTGGCCCTCTCGCACTGCTGAGCTCTGTTCCACCACAGGGCTCCCAAACAGAGCTCAGCATCACCTCCCCTCCCTGCTCTGCCCCCTCCTTCCTGTCATTCTGTGACATAATGGAATCAAATTAAAGCCCCATTTACCAGTTTTATTGCCTATTATTTATAATACTCCAGCTCCAAAGTGCTGTTTTATAGAGTGCTTAAGCTGCCATTGCTGGATAGAGTTTGCCATAAATGTCTCCACATGCACGGAACATAATGTCCTTGTGTCGTGCAGGAAAAGGGAAGAGATTATTCTCAATTATTTCATATAGTCTGTTTTATTGTCTTATTGTAATAAACTGTCATACCCTACAACACTTTAAAATCAATAGTTTGCATTAAAAGTAATGAAAAGTAGTTATTAATCCTGCTTAGTGCTTCCGCTCTTCCGCTCACCGCGAGGCCCTGGAACGGGGAGCGGGTGATAATTATTCATTTCCGATCAATAGGAACATTTCCCAGCGCTCCTCTGCGTGCCTCTGCTCCCTCAGCCCTGCCAGATTATGGCACAGCAGGGCAGGGGTGCTCTCGGGGGTCTCTGTGCTCAGGATGACCCCGAGATGCATTAGAGAGTCCCTTTTCCCAGCCCAGTGACTGAAGAAGGAGTCAGGGTTCTTCTGTTTTGCTTTTCAAGTTTGTTTATTTTCTGTTATCTATAAAATTCTTTTCCTGACCTGCTGAGGTCTGTCCAGCAGGTCAGTCAGTGGCACACTGCCCACCTTCAGGGTGGTGATGTTTTTTTATACTAAAAACTACATGTACATTATTATTTACAATAATTTTATATTATTCATATTATATTATACATTATATATACGCATTATATAATTTATATTTATTTATAGAATCATTATATTAATATATTTATTTATATTTATTTAACATATTCATTTATTTAATATTAATCAATATATTTATTTAACGTATTAATTATATTATTTGTATGGTTATTTATATATTTATTACACAACATATATATATTATATTATTTACAATAATTTTCCAATACCCATCACCTATGTTAGACAGTCTGCCTCTACTCTAAACCAATCCAAAAGTGCCACCATCACCCAGAAGATGGAGGCTAGGAAGAAGGAGAAAGAAGGACAGGGTACACTCAAATTCCTCCATCTTGGGACCCCGAGCCCCCATTCTAAAACCCCAAAATTCTACTTTTCACCCTGTGACAAACCAACTGTCATTCTACTTAAACTTTCACAGCTTGTAATTCCTCATATAAGGTTGGTAATTTTTTCCATGGGTCAAAATCAAAGGCCCAGGGGTCTTGGGCTCTGTGCCAGGGTCTCTGAGCCCCTTGGCAGGGGCTGGAGCCATCCAGGGCAGCCAGAGGGATGTCCTGGGTTCCAACAGGGTGGAGGCTGGGGATTGGCTGTGCCTCAGTTTCCCCCATTCCCCCGCGGCCATGAGACAGGAGGGTTTTGTTTGAGAGACAAGCCTGGGTTTAAATGGGACCAGGGGGATTGTTGAGTTTTGTTTTGTCTCCCTGAGAGCTGACAGATTTATGGCACACCAGGGTTTTTTTTCAAACACAAATCAGATCTGTTGGCTCATGACAGGTTTTTGCTCAATCCTGGACTAACTCAGTTAGCATCAGGCCCTTCTCTCTGACCAAGCTGTGCATCCCAGACATTTCACCAGCTGTGGCTGAGCCTTTGCTGGGCATTTCACCCAGCAGTGCCAGCTCACAGGCCCCACTTAGGAGGGATGTGCCCCAAAACAGAGTCCCCTGGCACTGGGTGTGTGGTGGTGCCAATTCATTTACTGCCTTGTACCAAAGGCCTTGTAGAGATTTAGGGGGATCCTGGAACTCTGACCCCAATGGAAAGATAGGAAGTGCCAGCCTGAAGTGTTACTGTTATATTTTCTGAAAAATTCCTTCACCAGGATTTCTTCTCCTGGGAAGCTGAGAAGCCTCAGAAAAGAAGGAAAACAATAATTATCTGATTGCTTCTCCCTGTTTTGTTGCTTTGGGATGTGGTCTGGGGATTGTTTACCAACTGGTCATTGTTTGATTGGTTTCATGTGAATTATTTTTACTTAATGACCAATCATGATCAACTGTGTCAGACCCTGAAGAGTCAGTCATGAATTTTTCATTATCATTTTTGTTAAGCCTTCTGTCTGTATCCTTTCTCTATTCTTTAGTATAGTTCTAATATAGTATTCGTTAATATAATATAAATACATATAATAATAAATTAACCCTCTAAGAGCATGGAGTCAGATTCTCAATTCCTCCCTTCATCCTGGGGACCCAGCAAATACCACACTGAAGCACACCCAGCCTCTCACCAGCACTGAGAAGCATCTCAACAGCCACCACCAGCTGTTTCCAAACCTAGGCTTTAGGTCTCTCCAGCCCCTGGCAATCCTCCAAATCTTGGATTTATGCAGAGCTCTGAGGTGTAGAATTTATCTTCTTCAGGAACAATCCACCAGGCCACATCCTCCATCCATGGTGTTCCCTTCTCCCATTGCTCTGGGACATGCCACAGCCAGGCAAGGCAGAGTTAGGCAGACACACATGGCTTTGCTGGTACTGGTGGGCAAAACATGATGAATTATTAAAAAAAAAAAAAAAAATTGAGCTGGGTTCAGGTTTCTCTGGGATCCTGCAGTGAGGCATGCAAATCTCACACTAGCTGGGCCAGATGAACCAAATTTGATTTTATTCACATCACTCTCTTTGCTTTCTGACCCCCCACGTGACTCTGTGGGACATGAGGGTTGCTCCATGGATTGTTGTTGCTGCCAAAAGGTGACATGGACGCCACAGTGCAAATTGGTATTTTGGAAAAGCAAAGTGGCCTTTTCCCAAGGACACGCTTTTGGGGTCACAGCTCACTGCAGACATGGTAGAATGCAGCAAAATAAAAATTATTTGCATTTTCTAAAACCTGAATTTTGTAAAAGCAAGGTGGTGAGGTTATGATTACCTTCCCCCAGGGCAGTGTCCTGCTCCAGGCTGGGGCTGTGCTGGTACACGTGGCACAGATGGGAACAGCTGCTGAATTTCAGCTGGGGAAGGATGGAGAGAGCGAACAAAGGATGAAGAACCACATTAAGCATCAGGGCCATTCCTTTACATTCACTATTTTTTAATCATATTTCAAAACAATAATATTTTTAATTTTTTTTTTTTCAGTGGGAAGGCCCAGTTGGTTGTTTAGATTGACTCTGTCTTGGATTCAATACAGTTGTAATAAAAAGAGTGCAATAGCACATTAATTGTCTTGATAAACATCAAAATCACCCCTCCACCTGCACACACAGGATTGTTATATCAATATCAGGGCAGCATTTCTTCACTGCTGCCACCTGTGATAACTGAGAAACAGAACAAAATACTAGCAAAGCCCAGGAAGAGTTATCAGTGCCTGATCAGATCTCAAGAGATTTTATTTTTATTTTTAATAAAGTCTATCTTCCCTCCTGTTTGTCAGAAGCACTTGGCTTTAAATGTTGCATGAGCAGAAGCAGGAATTGCGCGTCTGCGTTCACTCAGGGAAGAAGGTACAAGCAGCTACCTCCATTCCTTCCAGACAACGACCTCAAAGCAGTTAAAAACATCCTTACCCCAGCCAAAAGGGTCCATTTTTGCAGGACCCAAACCTGCAAAGCTGGAGAGCCACAGGCAGCAGGAGCAGGAGTTGGAGCAGGCTCTGGGAGCTCAGCAGAGCTGACTCTGACCCAGCGTGCACAAGGGAGAGGCTGAGGGAGGAATAACATTAAACCACCAAAGAATGACTTCCCAGAAAGGTAAAACACCCTCTGTGCACACTGCTTCTCATTAGCTGTCAAGTGCAGAGAGAGGTGTCTAATTTAGTGGTCTTTTTCATATGATGATGCCATTCTAAGTGTTCCTAATCTCTGTGTGTCTCTGGCACAGCCAGGAATAAGCCTCTGAAAGCAATAACCCTTTCTTGCTCTGCAGGCACCTCTGGAAGGACACTGGGGAACAGCCAGGCACAACAAGAAGCTCTGCAAATGCTGTTTTCACTTTATTCCATAGTGGTTGACCCAGTCATTCCTCAGCTCTCATTGCTTTTCTCACACTCTTCTGTGCTGGAACCTCATTTTCCCAGTGTCCACAGCAGGCACTACATCTCTGCCTCCCAGATCCCCTTCCCTATCCCTGGATAAAGCTCCTTGACACCACACAAGCATCATTTCTGGAGGGTCAGGGGGCTCTGGTGTCCAGGGACAGGATTTGGGAGGAGAGGGAGAAAGGAGTCCAGCCTCCCATGCAGGAGCCTCCATGGCATGCCCTGACCCAGGAGTGCTTAAGGGAGGGATGGAGGGATGGAAGTCCCTGTCCTGGCAGCTCAGGGACCTGAGGGGGAAGGATGGGTCTCTTTTCCTACCTGGAAGATAGGGCTTTAATCTGGCTTTGACATTATCTGAAATTAAAATCAAACCTGACACATGGACAGTGGCAGAAATGAATTACACCTCTCCTGCTGGTGGATAATCCCCTCCTAATTCCCCCACTTTATTCAGATGGGAGATGGTTTCAGGAAGGAGCAGGTAGGAAATAGTTCCCCTCTCAGCCTTTGCAGCTCATCTCAAGCCTCTCCCTGGCACAGCCCTCCCAGGACACATCTGTCAGCTGCCAAAGCCACAGCAGCACATCAGATCACCCAGCAAACTTCTCCCTCCACGAGCAGCATCCTCATCTCTCAAAACTGAGACACCAAAGCAGAGCAACTGAGAGGGCAGAGTGGGAGAGGGCAATGCCTCAGTGCAAAAGGGAGCAAATACACAAAAACCTGAATGCTGGAACAAAGAATTGCAGCACGAGGACAGCAGTGTTAGCACACAACAGCTCTGTGTCCTCTCACCTGCCTTTCCCCACCCCTCAGCTGTGGCTCTTTCTTGCACGGCAGCATCTCATAATTTTTTCATTTTCTGAATTACTGTGGCTGTGCTGGCAGGGTGTTTCTGTCTCTCTCTCATCCCTCCCTTCCTCATAATTTCTGAACCTGAATGCCAGTGTCAACCAATTTAAGAGGAGCTAATGCAAAGCTATCACATTCCTACAGGTTGCATAAGAAATAGGAGCCCAACTGGAGGAAAGAGATAGGAGCTTTATCAGACACTGGAGAGGCCACAATCAGCAGCACCACAGGGAACCTGGGATCTTCTGTCCTGCTGCCCATGCAGTGAATTTCCCACACTCCCCTTCTCTTACACCCCTTGGGTGGGGATACTGTCACCCCTTGGCCCTGACTCCAGAAGGACCTCAGGGTGTGGGAGTGGCAGAGATGAGATTGATGAGCTGTTTGCTCATTTAAACCCATCTCAGAGCAGCCCTGAGTGAAAGCAGGGGCAAGTCAGAGCTTTTAGTGGTTGTACAGCCCCTCTGCCTTCCTCAGACCGTCTGTGGTGAGCAAATACCCCTTGAGCCCCTCAAGCACGGGTGATCACTTGGGCAGAGAAGATCTGAATGAGGACAGTGAGACATCCCCACTGTCCCCAAATACCAGTTCAGGGTGAACGCCTCGACTCAGTTTGGCTTGGTGGGTGTAGAGTCATTTTTAGTGTGGTCCTTTGTGTGTTTAATGAAAGATTCTGCATGGGAAAAAAAGGACTTTCAGAGCCCTCCTGTGACCGTGTTCACAGGGGTTTTTGGTTGAGGGAAGAGATGAGGATCTGACTCCATGTTTCAGAAGGCTGATTTATTATTTTATGATATATATTACACTAAAACTATACTAAAAGAATAGAAGAAAGGATTTCATCAGAAGGCTGGCTAAGAATAGAAAAAGAAAGAATGATAACAAAGGCTTGTGGCTTGGATTCTCTGTCCAAGCCAGCTGGGCTGTGATTGGCCATTAATTAGAAACAACCACATGAGCCCAATCCCAGATGCACCTGTTGCATTCCACAGCAGCAGATAACCATTGGTTACATTTTGTTCCTGAGGCCTCTCAGCTTCTCAGGAGGAAAAATCCTAAGGAAAGGATTTTCCATAAAAGATGTGTGTGCCACCCTCCTTTCCAGCTGGATCCCCTCCTCCATCCACACTTTCCTCTTCCCCAGGTCTAACGCAATCCCTGCCCCCGAGTGAGTGTGGGTAAAATCAGCGAGGAATCTGCAGCACAATTCAATTTCAGAGCCATTCCAGCCAATAATAGCTCTAAACAAAATGTAATATGTAATTCACAATCGTAATATTACCTTAATTACATTTTTTGGAACAGTCTTTTCTCTCTTGGTCTCTCCACCCTCCAGCCCCAATAAGCATATCTAAAACTAGAGAAAGAAAGCCATCCATCTCTTAAAGCATCACAAGGGATGGGAGGGAAATTGCAGGAAGAAGAGATTAGAATTGCAGGGAATTTTGCTTATTTTGTGGAGCAGTGTTCTCATCATCACCTTCATGTGCTGGGTAATTGATTTTCCATGGAACTCTTAGAGGCTTTTTTTTTTTTCTTTTCCCCCAATTTACTTTTTGAATTTTGAATTAATTTCACACTAGTCAGCTGGACCTGCACGTTGAAGTCTCCTGTGTCATCCTCAGAATAAGCATGGAAAAGAGACAGCAGGGCTGATTCTTAATCCAGCTGTCCAACAGCTCTTCCTGAATCCCAGAGGAGAATCTGGGTAAACACTGGAGATCATTGATTCTCAGGGATCTGGTCCTGGAAATGGTAAGGCCATACTGCCCTACACAGCTCTTTGATGTGTTCTTCTCTTGGAAATATAGATTCTAAGGCCAAAGGGATGACCTGGTTTGACCTCTGGTGGAAGAAACCACGGGATTTTCCTGCAGTTTTCCTGGAGTATAAATATATAGATATGTATATGTGTGTGTGTATATATATATATATATATGTGTGTGTGTGTGTGTGTGTGTGTGTGTGTGTGTATTTTTATTTTTTTTTCTTTTTTTTTCTTTCTTTCTTTTTTTTTTTTTTTAATCCAGTCTTGATGGATGAGGATGAAAAAAATCACGGACTAGAGAGTGTGAAGTCTTCTACTCCTGCACCTTGGGAAGGAGTCACACTTTGCAGCAGACATCTCACATAGCTGTGTCCTGCCAGCTCCCTCAGCAGCTCCTGAGGGGAGAGCACAACAGGCTCAGGGATGAAATCCAGAGGCAAAACTGCAGCTCTGCATGGAGCTCCAAAGGGTTGGAGTCCCCAGAGCCTGAGATAAAAGCTGCAGCTCCCTCAGCAAAACCTGCCTGGGGTTCAGCAGCAGCTCTGACCCCGCAGCACAGCAAGGGGGGATGGATTACAAGTGCACCTTCTGTTGGAACAGCTGATCCACCCATGGAGGCAGGAAAACAGCTCCTCACACCTGTTGAGGGAGTGCTGGAAGGAGCAGGGGCTGACAGCAGCTGCTGCACACAGGCTATTTTCCTAACATGGACACAAGTCATAATCTTGAGTGAGATTCCCAGCAAGAGGCTAACTGGGAGCCTACAGCTAGCAAAGCTCACAGCTCTGACTTGCCAAGCAAGAGCTGAGCCAAGAGCAAGAAGCCATTAGAAGGTAATAGTGTGAAAATACTAATGGCCTTCAGCCAGATTTGAATTAACAGCCCAAGGCCAGAGAAGCCGATCAACATTTCTTTGTTTTCCCCTTGGTTTCTTATAGGGCTGCAGTGCTGCCAGAAATCTGGGGACAAAGGGGGCTCATCCTGTCAAGGATGCTGCCCCCAGCACTGCAGTGCATTAACCTCAAAATCACCCCTCCACACATTAACCTCTGCTCAGAGGAGCCTCTGCTCACCAACCTTCCAGGCTGGGAGGGGAATGAGGAGAGGAAGTGAACAGTGGACCTGGAAATTAAAGAAATTAAAATTTTTTTAAAAATTTAAAATTTAAAACATTAAAGAAATTAATTTTAAAAAATTAATTTAAAAAATCCCATATGAATTTACAGGTGACTTTAAAGCGTGTCCCTTTTCCTCTCCAGCCCCTACACACCTTTCAGCCAACCTTTACCCTCTGGTTTTACACCCAGAGCTGTCTCCTCCCACTTTCCACAGGTAGAAAACCAAATCCCAATCCCTGCAGCAGCAGGGCAGGCAGGCTGGGAGACCCCCAGGTTGAGAACCCCGGTGCTCTGGCTGCAGAAACAAGGCCCAGCCAGCACCCCCTGTCCTTTCCAATCCCTGACACCAGCAGCCTGTCCCTGCTGTCCCCTCACAGCCTGAGCCATGTGCTTCCACAGCTGCTCTCAGCATCCCTGTTGCACACTCTCACAGGTGCCAGATAAATGCCAGGTGCTTTCCAGCTCAGCCCCCTCGAGTGTCACCCTCCAAGGCCACATCCTGCTGGACAGTACTTACAGCTACACAAACTTGTTCAAAATCACAACCTGGCAACGTTTGTAATCTCTGCTGTGCCTTAATAATGAGCTGTGCAAATATTTCATGCTGAGTAACAAGAAATATTACTCAATATTGTAATTTGATGAGGTAAAATATCCATTCAATGATAAGTAAAGGGCTGGCTGTAGTAGGGTCCCACTGGAACATGGCACGTGGCTGTGGTGAAGGATTTAAAAGGATTGGTAAAAATGGAAGCTCAGGAGGCCATGGTGAGGCTTGCCTATGGGCAATGAACCACAGATGGTTTCTCCCCCTCCCCTGCCTCCCCTCCCCACAATAAATAAGAGGTGTCTCTGGTGTGACTGGCAGCACTGGGGTGAAACCACTCAGCACAGATGGCAAATTATCCTGCCCAGCTGCTCCTGTGTGACACAGACCTTCTCTGGCTTCATCACTCCTCATTCCTGCTCCTCCACACTGCCAGTGGCCTGGCTGAAACTGGATCCAGGTCCTGCTGCATCTCAGTAACTCCCAGTGATCTCAGTGGGGGCTGCATCCAGGCTGAAAGGACAAGGTCCCAGCACGAGCTCTCTTTTGGCAGGAGGAAAGGGAGTTTCCATCCTCCAGCCTGTGTTTTCATCTCCTAGTTTTCATCTCTTTTCAGAAGTTCTTCAACTTCTTTCCTGGATGCACGGAGTTCATAGAGGTTGTCAGGGTGGACTGCAGTCTTGTAAATACACGTGTGACATCTTATGTCTCTCCTTTGAAAAATCCTTTCTTTCCCCCATCAAAACAAGTCAGTAAAACACAGAAAACATCTTCCCAAGATGCCCTCAGGGCCCCCTTTTTCTGCCTACTCTGAACATTTCATCTCCTGCTGACGCTTTGTCTGCCTCTCTCTGTTCTCCATCTACACTCAGTCGTTCTTCAGCTGTGGTCCCAGCAGAGCAGCATTTTCTGAGAAGATACAACATGGCCTCAAGTGGTTTTATTTATAGTTAAAACAGTCCTCTTCTTTCCACCCCAGCAATGGTGCTCTTGTCATTGCTCTACTTGGACAAGGTGACAAGGTCTCAAGATGAAGGACTGGTGAGAGAACAGATTCTGTGCCTCATGAAAGGCTGAGAGATTTGGGATTGTTCAGCCAGGAAAAATAAAGTTTTGGAGTGACCTAATTGTGGCCCTCTAGGACCCAAAGGGAGCCTGCAGGAAACATGGAAAGAGACTATTTACAGGAGTCTGGGGTGGCAGGACAAGGGAGGATGGCTTCAGACTGACAGAGGGTAGGTTTGGATTGGATATTAGGAAAATAATCTTCTCTGTGAGGGTGGTGAGGCCCTGGCACAGGGTGCCCAGAGAAGCTGGGGCTGCCCCATCCCTGGAAGTGTCCAGATTGGACAGATTGGATGGGGCTTGGAGCCACCTGGGACAGTGGAGGTGTCCCTGCCCACATCAGTGACATCAGAATGAGATTATACTTAAGATCCCTCCCAACCCAAACTATTCTGTGAGTCTTTGATTCCATGAAGGAATTCATCTGCTGCCTCTGCTGGGCAAGAAAGCCCACCAGTTCAAAATGCCCCAGGAAGGCAAACTGATGCTACAGGTGCAGAGGGGTAAACTCAGGCAGACCAAACCTGGGGTCTGTTCACCCCTGCTGAGGAGCTGGCTCTGGGACCCTGCCATGGAGGAGCCCCCTGAAACTGGTCCATATCCATGAAATGATGCTCTCTGCTCTGCTGAGAGGTGCAGAGGGGTAAACTCAGGCAGACCAAACCTGGGGTCTGTTCACCCCTGCTGAGGAGCTGGCCCTGAGACCCTGCCATGGAGGAACACCCTGAAACTGGCCTGCATCCATGAAATTATTCTCTCTGCTCTGCTGTTTGTTCACATGGTCCAGGGGCACCCCAAGGAATGCATCATCATTCAGCTCTTACATTTCCTTCTCTTCCCAGGGCTGGATGCATTCCAGAGCCCAGGTCCGCGCTGCCTCCTCGTGAACCCACACGTAACCTCTGCAGCACAGAGTGCTGATGGCTCCCTGGTGTGTGCTTGTGCCAAGCATGAGCCAGGCTGCCCTTTGCTCACATTTGCAGCCTCCCAGATGGAGACAACGATGCCCTTGAAAGTTGGCTCCAAATAACTTTGCAAGGCACAACGTGTGTGCCAGTCCTCCAGGGAGACTCTGCCTCCCACCCTCGTATGCTGTGGGTCAAAGTTGCAGTCCACATTTGCTCAGATAAAAGCAAATCTTGGGAAAACAATCAAGAAATGCCATTCATTATTGAGTAGGATCTGGGGAATAAGTGGAAATTACTGGCAAAATGCCTTGAAAGCCCTCCCGTTTTCTGAATATTTCTCTTTGGTTTCTTGCGTATTTGAAAGGTCGCTAGGAGCTAATGAACCTCAGATAGCAAAGCTGTCTCTTGTTTGTTTGTCATTTTGAGTTTTTCTGGTTGATTAAGATCCATGCTGGCAGTAACGTGTAAAATAGCAAATTTCTGTGAGTACAGCGAGGTCACGTTTCCTACCCTCAAAAAATGCTGAACTTACCAGGAAAAACAGTAATTCTCCAGGACTGAAAAGCCAGCTCTCAGCAGAGGAAGCTTCTCAGCATTTCTGTTGCCCACATTTATTTTAGTTCTTCCTGATTCCATAGGTGTTCAACAGCATCCCCCAATACAGTGGGGTGACATAATCTGCACCCCAAGACAGGCTCATTCTAGAGAATCCCAGAATCCTACAATGGTTTGGGTTGGAAGGGGCCTTAAAGATCAGCTGGTTCCAACCTCTCCACCATGAGCAGGGACACGTTGTGCTAGACCAGGCTGCTCAGAGATCCATCTGGCAATGAACACTTCAAGGAATGGAAAATCCACAATTTCTCTGGGCAACCTCTATTGTTTATTTGAGAATGGTAAAAGGTATTTTCTTTCTCCACCTGAGAACTTGATCTGGGGTGATCTTGAGGACTTGTTTTTGTCTGCTCACTCGCTGCTTGGAATAACATCAACAGAATTCCAAACACACAGATGACCTCCACAGCAGAGGTCAGTGAGTCCTGCACATCTGGACACATCAGCCCTTTCACATCTGCACTGCCCAGCTCCCTGGTGAATGCTGTGTAGCCATTGCATCTCTGCATCCATGGACCCATTGGGAGTGACAGCCACACCAAGCTGAAAAAGATGGAAAACGATCCGAAAATACCATGAGTGAAGTCTTATATAAATACCCAATCATCTGAAGCCTTCTAGAATGCATAATTTTGAAAAAAAAAAGTGGGAAGAAGTCATTATATCTGCATTAACCCAATATAAAATAAGACTTCTAGGAGACCTCCTTAGTTTTCCAGAAAAAACAAACTCTGATGCGACAAGCTCTGCAAAAGAAGTCCTGCCTGGAGAACCAGCTGTGCACAGGACATCCTGGGCTGTACATACCCTGAGGATGAACATGAAATGTGCCCCAGCAGAAGCTCTGAGTTCTACATTCTGCTAAGTCCCCAGAGCACAGGAGGCTGGATGACTCTGGATTTGTCAGATTCATTCTGCTTTGCATTCGTGCTGGCAAATGTTAGCCAAAAGCATGTTAATACTCCCAGCACCACCATGACTGATGACTCATGTTAGTCCCAGCCCACTGGAGAGCCCTTGAAGGCTGATTCTCCTGCTTTTATCAGTGGCATCATGTCTCTTCTCTTACAGCTGCAGCTCTGGACCCAAGCGACTGTGGTAAAAATGGGGAAAAAAAAAAGAAATTGAAATTCCATTTACCTGCTCCTGGCCCACTCAGAGCTAAAACACAAACACTCAGAGCGAAAAGACAAGCACTGTGCTCCTTCTTTTCCCCTCCCTGTGTGGGAGAGCTGGGGGCTCGCAGCACTGAGCAATGCCCCATGTTTCTGCTGAGACCCTTGAGGAGCTGAAGGAGCCTCAGCATTTGCTGAGCATCAGATCCCTCCCAAAAGCTGTTGACTGAAGTGGGAACTTGCTGTTTCCATTCATACCACAAGTGAAATTACGCCAGGGAAGGAAATCTGTCTCGATGGAAGCTTTTCTGTCTTTTTTTTCACTCCAAATGCACCAGTTTTTGCAGGCACTTCAGGAGACCCTTCAGACAGAGCTTGGCGTTCTTTGCTTTGTCTTTGTCTAAGCCAATGCCCACTGCAGAGCTGAGAGAAGCCTAAAGCAAGTGAAAAGTGACTTTACACACTCAACTCAAAAGTTTTTAAGCATTCAAGGCTGTTTCCACTAAAGAAATTCCAAAGAATTGAGCTCCAGAGCTTGATGTGGCCCACATTTCAGAACCATTTCCATCCCCTACCACAAGGCTCTGTTCTCATTTCCCTGTGCACCTGCAGGGGTGATGTGCCCGTGGATTTCCATGCACCCACAGCCACAGAGCTCAGCAGTGAAACACAGGCCAGGCTTGGCCACAGCACAGCCCAGATCTGGGCCAGCACACCATGGCCAGCTTGGCTTTATCTGCCAAAACTGCAGAGTGTAACAGGCAGGGATGGGCAGCTTGAAGAGAAATGCCATGAGAGTCTGAGTCCCCTGCTAACATCAGCATCTGTTCAGCTCATCATGGGAAGCCACCAGCATCATGGGACTCCCCTCATCTTCCCAGAGAGCATCCACCAGCCTGAGGGTGTGCTTGTTCTCCAGTCCAGGCACAGCAGAGCCTCGTGAGTGTCACCCTGTTCTTCTAAGTTCTTCTAAGCCCTCTGATGTTTACATTCCTATTATGAAGTTTCTCATGCACTTTTATGTAAATAATTATTGTTTTTACATTCCTCTCTGGAGGAGGAGAAATTTGATGGAATGTTGGTTTGTCCAGTGTCATTGGAGAGGTGGCACTGTCATCCTCCAATCCACTGTCACTTTTGAAAGTCTATAAATCTTGGAGTCAGGAAATAAACTTTCCTTTTCTTACCTTGGAGTTCCAGTGTCTGTGTCATTTTATTTTGTGTCCTATTGCAACAGGTGAGGAGGCAAACATTGGTCACACAAAATCTGGAGCT
This sequence comes from Molothrus aeneus, assembly GCF_037042795.1. NCBI lineage: Eukaryota > Metazoa > Chordata > Aves > Passeriformes > Icteridae > Molothrus > Molothrus aeneus. The sequence goes on along the minus strand of NC_089664.1, from coordinate 4,030,330 downwards.
TCTTATGGACTCCTTGCCCAGCCCAACGTGGAACTGTGAGCATGATGGAAAAGCAAATCCATTTCCAACTACTCCATCCACTGTGGCCTCAACACTGCTGCCTTTCCCTGCTGTGGGCAGAGCTCTGTTGAGTGGTGTCACCTCAGCAGCCCTGAGCCACCACTGAAACACATCCCCTGCCCCACAGGGAGCAGGCAGCAGATGGATCCCTGATCCATGATACCTTCTATCACCCTGATTTTTTAAGATTTTCTAAGCCTTCTGATCTTCACATTTGTGTAATGAACTTTCTCTCACACTTTATGTAAATAACTTATTGTTTTGCATTCTTTTATGGAGGAGGAGAAATTTGATGGACTGTTGGTTTGTCCAGTGTCATTGGCACTTTCATCCTCCAATCCACTGTCACTTTTGAAAGTCTATAAATGTTGGAGTCAGGAAGTAAACTTCCCTTCTTACCTTGGAGTTCCAGTGTCTGTGTCGTTTTATTGTCTATGTCATATGTTTAGCAGAAAGATTTTTGGATGTAGAATCTGAAGAAAGAATAGAAATCAAAGCATCTATTTCTTCATGAAATAGAAGAAAAGAATTGCTGAGCCAGTCTCACTGGATAACCAAGGAGGCAAAGGCTGTGTTAGTTAGAAGGGGTTTTATGGCTTAGAGCAAAGGATAAACCCACCCCAAACAAGAAGATGTTTTTACCAAGCAGAAAGAGAGCACAGGCAGACAAGGCAGCAAATGTTGCAAGTAGAAAAAAGGTCTCAGAATTTTCCACTGCAAGAAAACTGAAAAACAACTCCTAGCTTAAACTGTAATGTACTAACTTTGAGTGATTGGAGAATAGTAACATGAATATGGTAATTACAGTAGTTATGATAGGCTGTAGATAATAGTTAAGGTATAGATTGGTTCTACTGTATGAAGATGCTCAGCAAAGAAAAGTCTAGAATGCATTGGAACCAAAAGAAAAGGATAGAATGCATTGGAACCAAACCCAAAGGGTCTCCAGGCCTGCCTGCAGCTGGAGCTGACAGCTGTGGGCACAGCTCTGTCACCCACGACCCTGGACTGCTGTGACACCTTGGATGTAATAAACTGCATTTTGTATACAATAAACTGCATTTTGAAGAGCTGGAGCTCATTCAGGCTCTTACAGCAGGCCAGGGAGGGAAGGTGGATTCCACACCCCAGTGAAGCTGCAGGATGGATTTGGATGGACAGAATGCAATTACCCAAATCATCATTTACTCAAGACATAAATCTTTTGAAACAGCATCTAGTGCATATGAAGCATTATACATGTTCAAAGCACAAATGTTAATGTTTATGCCAAAAATATTTGAACTTGAACTTCATTAATAGCAAGCAGGGAAATTGTGTAGTTGAGAGGTGTTTCTCCAGCTTTAATTCATAGAAACAGCTTTTTTTTTTTTTACTAGGAGGATTTTGCTCAGATTTTTCCCTGTTTTCTGCAGATCCCAGCTTTCCTCCCAAGCTGAGTCAAGAAATAATAATAAAAACAAGCCTCATCCTGTAAAAAAAGACTGCTGAGTCTCAGAAAAAGCAAGGAAAATGAGAGGAAGATATGATTCTATAAGTGAACCATTTTTTAAAACTGATATACACAAATTAGTCACATACATAGCCAGACATACATTTTTAATAGACATGTAAATGTGTGCATATGTATAAAAAGCTACTCAAAACTCACATTTTGGATATGAACCTTTGGTGCAGCTGAGCTCAGATAATGGTACCTAGCTCATGCTGTTTTTTCCTGTTTCCCAAGGTGTGGGATCCAAAAAGAAAAAGCATTCATTACCCCATAAACTGAAAAGAAAAACAAAAAAGCCCCTCAAAAAAAATTAGAGGGAAAAAAAAAAGAAAAAAAGAAAGAGAAGATTACAATATATAAGGGTTGGTAGCTTCTGCTTCTGCCTCCTGCTGCCACCTCTACATTCAGAAAAGCATTGGAGTCATTTGAGAAGCCCCATGGTGTTTTTCCCAAGGTGTAGGACCCCAAAAGGAAAAGCTTTCATTACCCCATAAATTGAAAAAAAAAAAAACAAAAAAACAAAAAAAGGTTGGTAAGCTTCTCCTTCTGCCTCCTGCTGCCCATTTACCTCCAAATTACTCCAATTAGAGTAATTTGAGAAGCCCATGTGGGATCAAGCCCTGTTCCTGTGGGGAGTGGAGGAGCCTCAGCCCCCCATCAGTGGGTTGGGATGGGCACATCCCCTGAGTTTTAACATTCCCATGCACTGCTCCTCCACCAGTTCACACACCTCACAGGCAGAATTTGGTAAACAGAATTTGCCTGCCAAAAAACCTGCTCTGCATCCAAAGGCACACGAGCAGCCTGGTTCTCTGAGCCTGGCTGGGATGGGCTGGACAGCCATGGCTCACTGGAGCAGCTGGGGGAGGCTGGGATGGCTTTTCAGGAGAACAATAGGTATCATGTTGGAAAAAAAAGAAAAGAAACCATGTCTCTGGACAACTCTTGGAGCCAGAAATCATTTCTCTCTCTCTCTCTCTGATCTCCTAAAGCATCAACAATGGCCAATATTTGGAGCACTGGTGGCTCACTGGCAAACTCACCAGAGCTCCAGGGCTTCTTTCTCATTTGTGTATTTACATAAATTTCCATATGGCATGGAAAACCAATAAATAGAGGCAGGAATGTAATTTTGTAATTTTCCATGGATTTGGGGTTTTTCTCCTGCAAGTGGCCAAGCACTCTCTGCCCAATCCAGCACAAGGGTCTGAGGTTTAAATTAAGGATGTGCTGAGGTGTCTGGGGCTGCAGGGCTGAGCCTCCTGCAGCAGCTCAGGATGACAGCACGAGCACAGGCATTTTTTAACAGCTGGATGCATCTTCTTAGAGATGCTGCAGGGATAGGAACCTTGGAAACAGGCTGGGATAGAGAAACAAACTGCTGGAGGAGCAGCCAGGACCATGGTTTTGTTGAAATGCAGTTGGTGCCTGCTGCTGGATGTGCTCAGCCAGGAGCTGCAGCCTGGCCTTGGCCTGGCTGGGGGTGCACCCACCTCACTCACACAGACACCACAGGCACACAGCACTGCCCCAAGCTGGCTCCTGGGCCATGCCCTTCCCTTAGCATGTTCTTATTAACAGGGAATCTCAAAGAGAAGCCTGCACTATCCCAAATCGGTCGGGATCTCTCACTGGTCAGAGTGACCCCAAGAAAAGCTGGAAAGTCTCTTTTCCCAGTCCAGCAGTTGAAGAAGGACTCAGGGCTCTTCATTTCTCTGTCTCAAGGTTGTTTATTGTTTCTTATCTATAAAAAATTTTCTCCTGCCCTGCCCAGGTCCATCCAGCAGGACAGTTCCAGGCACTCTGCCTGCCCCCAGGGCAGGGTTATGTCTTTATACTAAAAACTACGTGCACAATGTTTACAATTCATACTAAAACCCACGTGTACAATGTTTACAATTCCTTCCCAATACCCATCACCTGTGTTAGACACTGAGCTTCTACTCTAAACCAATCCCAAAGTGCCACCATCACAGCAGAAGATGGAGGCCAAGAAGAAGAAGGAGAAAGGCTGGACATGCCCAGTTCCCTCCATCTTGCCCCCTGAACCCCCATACCAGAAACCCCAAAATCTACTTTTCCACCCCATGATAACTTCACTATTATTCTACCTAAACTGCTGTGGCTTGCTGATCTTTATATAAGGTTGGTGATTTGCTCCATGGGTCATAATCAAACCCACAGGTGGTTTGGGCTGTGTGCCAGGGTCTCTGAGCCCCCTGGCAGGGGTCCTGGCCGTCCTGACAGCCACAGGGATGTTCTGGGTTCCCACACAATTCCAGACTGGAAACACACATTGGTCCTACCCCAGTCTGGGATGCAGGAGAAGGAAAGGCAACATGAGGCTTTCTGGATGTGGGGAGGGAAGAGAGATGCATTAGGTGTCCTGAAGCTATTTTTTAAATTATAATCCAGGGAAACAAACTAAATTTCCACCCTGCCAAGGCACCGTCAAGAAATAAGGTGAAATACTTTTTTTTCTGGGTGAAATTAAACAGAGCAGAGTGTTTGAACCCTCCCTGCAGCAGGGTCCCAGTGGGGTTAAGGGTTTCTGAACTCTCCCTGCCCAAATTTCTCCCCTTCTTCTCAGAGCTGGAGGGGAGATTGACTCATTTGGTTAAAAATAAAAACACTGCTATCTCAACTTTAATGGCTTTGTTTCTGATTGCTGCAGGCAGTGGTTCATATGCATTCCAAACAGCACTTTGACTGCAAATGTAGCGTTTTGGAAGCTATTCCACCTGAAAAACAATATCTTCCATCTCTGTGCCTTGCTCTGTTGGGGGCTGGGAGCACACCCATCCTGGCTCCAGGTTCAGGGAGGTGCTGGTGGGGAAAAGGGAAAAGCTGGCTCTGCTGCAAGGATGGTGCTGGAGACAGGGAGGGCTGGCATGGAGAGCAGGAGTGCTGGTGAGGAGGGCTTCACCCTCTGCTGGGAGAGAAAGGGCTTGAAATTCTGGGGCTGGGGGTGATGCTGAACCCTGCCACGTCCTTATGACTTATGAGGCGCCACAGCAGCTCTGTCCCTCTGGTCCTGCAGGTCTGCCAGGCACAGATTTCACTCCCCTGAGCACCCAGAGTGAAGTCTGAGTGCTGCATGCACTGATGTGCACAACAGTGGAAGCTCCCTGTGACAGGGGCTGGTGGCAGTGAAGATGGGACAGATGGAGCTGGAGGTGGCTCTGCTGCCCAGCACTCACACACTGTGCCAGCACCAGCTGCATGCTCTGGTGGCCCTCCTGGAGCCTCTTGCATGACACAGAACCACAGCATCTGGACTGGTGTGGGTTGGAAGAGGCCTCCAAAGCCATCTAGTCCCACCCCCTTCCACCTCTTCAACTAGAGCAGCTCGGTCAGAGCCACATCCAACCTGGCCTGGAGTCTCCACTGCTGCTCCGCTGGCCAGCAGAGCTGTGACAGGCTGTGTGTGACACGCCATCCCCTGCCCAGATGCACAAATCCCACACAGACCACAGCTTTGCCTGTGTTTATGGCAGGGAATGGCCATGGTGAGGTCTGGAATAGGGATTTGTCCAACCACTGCAGCTCTGTGCTTTCAGCAGCAGCATGGCTTGGCTGGTGGCCTCACTTCTAATGTTGGGTTGCTCCATTTGTTCAGGTCTTTTTGTGCAGCATTTGAGTGACAATTCCCTGCATTGCTCCTGCTCCCATGGAAGTCAGGGATGAGCCTCTCACCTGGCCTTACATCTGCTTTAAAGGGACAAAGGGATCCAAGTTGGGGGTCACAATGGGCTGGCCAGATAACCTGTCCCCAAAGGGGGTAAGGTATTCATCTCATGCCTGTAAGGACCTTGTGGGGTTGCCCTGGCAACCAACGCTCGGTGATGATGCAATCAAATTTGGGAAGGATGTGATCAGAAATTACAGGCGAGGGGAAACAAAGGGAAGCAAAGTTGCTGTGGCAGCTGGGATGCAGGGATCGGGCTGACAGACATTATTCCAAGCAATTACACTAAAGATCATATTCTCTTTGCCAGCTAATTACAGAATATCACTCAGTGCCTGCCGTCCAGCCTGGCCCTGCTCTCCCCACCTCGGGAATGGCTCTCATTAACCTGCCTGTGTTTGATCTGCTCCTACATTTTCACCTGGCACCTGCCCAGCACAAACCACCACCACTTGCTCCTTCTGCTTCTTTGTGTATTCCCTGTCCCAGCTCACAGTCCCCTCTCATCCAGGGATGTGCTGCTCTCCCCTGGCACCTGCCCAACCCTGTCTTTGGCCACCTCCAGGGAAGAAATGCTGATGAGCACCATAAAGGGCAGTGCTTTGCTTTGGGCTGCATGTGCTCAGCCACATTTTAACCCCAGGTGGGACAGCCCCAGAAGGTCTGTGCACCATCTGAGGACTCATAAGTCCAGGATATAAAGCCTAAATATAATTCAGAGCTGTGGTGCTTGAGCACAGCAGTCCAGATGTTCTGCCAGCTTCACAGCCCCACATGATTTGGTGCAGGATGCTTTGCTAAGCCACAAGCAGCTTCACTGCACAGCTGAGGGGACACTCTGCCACCCTCTAAGGGACACCCTATTGGCTCTCACCCCCCTTGTTTGGAGCAGGTGGCAGGGCCAGGGGTGCACGGTGTCCATGAGCTCTGTCAGACACTTTTGGCTTGGTTTATTTACCTACCCTGGGGCTCTGCTGTGTGTTCCTGGAAATAATTGCCCTGGAAAGGAGAAAGAATCAAGTGGAAATATAGGGAATAGGGATTTGCACTGTAAATATTGCTGGTGATTCATAATCCCTTTTTCTCAGAATTTCAGCTTTCTTAACTATTATCCCTCTCGCAGGAAGCCCCGACTGTTCTTTTGACAGTTTTATGTGACCCAGCAGGCACTTCTCTTTCATTTTCACTGAAAAAACAAGGAGCTCCATTCCCTGTGGCAGGGTACCTGGTGCTGTCATTAGCCCAGTGCCAAGGATGAGGAGGGGCAATGGGAAGAGAGAAGAATCACAGCTGCTCTGATGTGACACCTCTTTACAGCCATCCACGCTGTCCTCGGCCATCAGACATATCTGACAGCAGCCAAGTGTCACCTCAAGGGTGCAGAAACCAAATGTTTTCAAAGGAGCACTGAGAAGGACACAAACCTGATGCCATTTCTCTCCCAGGCCCTCCAGCCTTGTCTCTGCTGCCAGAAAAGACAGGGTGCTTTGAAATATGGAAATATGCACAACCTGACATGTTTGAGGATCCCTGTGGTGACAGGATACCTTGGTGGATGGTCAAGATGAACCTTGATGCTGTCTCCTGGTGGCACATGTGTTCAGGAGAGAGCAGGCAGTGGCTGAATGTGAGCCAGCCACTGGGTAAATATGATAAAGGTGCATTTCCCACCTCCCCTGCCCCCTGGTGTGATTCCCTCTGGTTTTAGCATCCCAAAATAATCCCCCCTCCTCTTCCTCCTAAATAACTTCCCCCATTTGAGAGCTGAGGCCAGAGAGAAGAGAAGGAGGTTCTGATTCACCTTATTTCATATATTTTTGATCTCTAAAGCTAAAGCTCCATCTCTTCTCCCCCTGTGAGGGCACTGTGACCTTATGCTGGCAGGGAAGATGGACAGCCCTCAGTATAATCTGCTACATTCCAAAAAATCTGCCTTAATCCTGGTGATAACCCCAACAGGCTGTGAGAGGAGACAGTGAGGGTGGGGACCATCAGTTTTCACCTCAGGGTCACGCTCTGCTCCCACTCCTGCATCTTCCCTGTGTCCCCAGGGCGTGCCCAGCCCAGCTCTCCTGGGCTGATGCTCTCTACAAACACCTGACAGGAGATTGGAGCCAAGTCAGGGTCAGTCTTCTCTCCCAAGTACCAAGCCATAGAGGATGAAATCTCCTCAGGTTTCACCAGAGAAGGTTTAGATTGATTTTTAGGAAAGATTTTTTCATTGAAAATATTGTCAAGCACTGGCGCAGGTTGCCCAGGGCACTGGTGGAGTCATCATCTTTGAAGAGATTTAAAAGCTGTGTAGATGTGGCACTTGGGGACATGGATAATGGTGGCTTTGGCAGTGCTGGGTTAATGGCTGGACTCTATGACCTTTGAGAGCTTTTCCAATCTAAACAATTCCATTATTCTGTGTCTTGGGTTCCACTTCTGTAGCCATGATATTTTCTGAAAAATCCCTTTGCCAGGATTTTTCTCCTGAGAAGCTGAGAAGCCTCAGAGGAAAAGAAAAACAATGATTATCTGCTGCTGTGGAATGCAACAGGTGCATCTTTGATTGGTCCATGTTGGTTGTTTCTAATTAATGCCCAATCACAGTCAGCTGGCTTGGACTCTCTGAGAGTCACGAGCTTTTGGTATCATTCCACTTCTTTCCTTTCAAGCCTTCTGATGAAATCCTTTCTTCTATTCTTTTAATATAGTTTAGTATATTAAATATATAATTATATATATAAAAATAATTATATTTAAACATATAATTATATATTAGTTTAATATACTAAACTATATATAAATATATATAGTTTAGTATATTAAATATATAAACTATTAATATAGTTTAGTATAGTTTTAATATAATATATATAATAAAATAATAAATCAGCCTTCTGAAACATGGAGTCAAGATTCTCATCTCTCCCCTCATCCTGACACCCCTGTGAACACACCACACCCTTCCTTGCAGCACACCTAAACCACAGCACCTCCTCTTTTCTGCTCCTACAAAACAACACTTGAACGCCAACCCTTTCTCTCCAGCCCCCTCCTGGTGTCCCCATGCTGCCTCCAAGAGCAAAGTGCTGGAATGAGTGGGGCTGGGAGCACCCAGGGGCTCCAACACCCAGGCAGATCAAAGGCCCGTGGGGTGAGAGGGAGGGGGAGCAGCTGAGGAGGCAGCAAACCCAAACGGGGGAGCTGCTCCTGCCAGATGGGGCACAGGGAGCAGAGCTGCATTTGAATTGCTTGCAGGCTCAGCAGCCAGGCAGAAAGAAATCATCACAAATCCATCTAATGCAAACTAATGCTGGTCATTAGGAGGCAGGCTGGGAGAGCACTGCCTGGTTGGGAAAAAGACATTAGGAGAAAAGTTTCTGAGCAGATTTCTGAGGCAAAATAGATCATCTCTGAACAATTTACTCTTCATTTGCTCTTGTTCTCCAACCCGGGCAAGGGAAGGTTGATATTTCTAATTGTTCTTCACACAAAGAAAAGTACCCCAGGATGATCTCATCTTTCACATATTGAACCAGGTTTTCACCAATCACAGAATCAGGGAGTCATGCAACGATTTGGGTTGGAATTGACCTCAGGGATCATCCAGGTCCAACCTCACTGCCATGGGCAGGGGCACCTGCCATCCAAAGGGGAGGAGGACACTGCTTGTGGCTGCTGTTACTCAACATCACTTAAAAGCAGAGCAGCCTTTCCCTTCACAAGGGGCTCAGGGGTAATGTCTGATGCAGTTCTGGAATGGAAAACAGAACAGCCCTGTCTGTGCCTGGCACTGACCACAGCCCCCACCCCACAAACACAACAGTGCTTTAACAAGAAACAAATTCTTTTGATGCCTGTTTGTAAAAAATAAAGAAATCAATAATTCCCCCTCAGCTGCAGACAGTGGATGAGTTCTCCCAACTTTCCTGTCTGAGGATTCACTATTAAAAAGTGATCTCACAGAAATAACCCTTATTTCCCCAAAACAGCCCTTTCAATTATTCAAAGTGACTTCAGTGCCAAGGCTCCTTCCACCCCAGCACTGAGCTCAGCACACCCCAAACCCTGCCCTGCACTGCAGGACACCCTGAGCAGGCTCCTGGCAGGGAAGGAGTTAATATGTTTGCCTGAAGAAGCCCGATTGAAGCCAGGCTGGGCTCAGCTGGAGAGAATCACTTCATCAGGAGGGGTTATGAGAAAAAGAAACTCTTAAAAGACTCTGGAGCAGAGCGTGGAGCTGGTGGGGAGTTGTGTTGTTTGGAGCCTCTGCTGCTCTCCTGGAGGGGCAGATTTTGGGGCTCCCCATTAAAGCTGGGGATTGGGGGTGGGGGCACTGTGCAGCCAGGCACGACTTTTGATGTTGTTCGGCTGGGGAACTGCTGAAAAACCTCTTGTTCTTCACAAAAGTATTTCCCAAATCAAAGGCAGGCTTTACTCTTTTTTTTTTCTTTTTTGATAAAATGTAAAGGTTTTGTTTTTTAGAAACAGTTAATGAAATGCTTGTGTTTTGGGTCAATATGAGGGTTTAGTTTCAAATAAAGGGAACATCTGGGATCATGTAAATACTGGTTTATTTCTTAGACTTTCCTGGTGTGATATACATGAGCAACAGCTCTGCTAAGAAGAGGAGGTTTTTTTTTTTCCTCTAATTTAGAAAACATTAAATGTTTAAATATACATTAAAAAAACCCTACTTGCAATTGAGAGAAAAAGTCACATTGAGTCAGCCTTTATCAGGAGCTATAATGACAGGACATAAGCAAATGACTTCCCACTGAGAGAGTGCAGATTTAGATTAGATATTAGGAAAAAAATCCTTCCCTGTGAGGGTGGGCAGGCCCTGGCACAGGTGCCCAGAGCAGCTGGGGCTGCCCCTGGATCCCTGGCAGTGCCCAAGGCCAGGCTGGACAGGGCTGGGAGCACCTGGGACAGTGGGAGGTGTCCCTGGGGGTGGCACTGGATGGGATTTTAAGATCCCTCCAAACCCAAACCATTTTGGGATTCTATGATAACATGGTGATCCCAGCATTTGAAGGCTGTCACCAATCCTCAGCTTGAAACCTCACCCTTTATGTGTAGGATCAGGCTCACAAGCTTTAGGATTTTAGTTTAATTTCATGACTGTTAGTTCCTGGCTGTTCTGCCACTGCTATTCACTCCCCCTCCTCCTTTTCCCTGACATGCCAAAAACGAAAAAAAAAGAAAAAGAGCTTAAACATATTTTGCGGTTAAACCACTTTTTTTTCATGTCTGCTGGTTCCCACTGGGCTGAAAAGCAATAAAAAGTCAGGAAGAAGTATGGGCTCCCCTCTCAGCTTTGTCATGTGGATGAATAGCACAGTAAAAAGCACTGAATGCTATCGGTTAAAACGAACTCGCTGCTCTTCCAAGTACATTTTGCAGCGCTCTGATGCAAAGGGGTGGGGGACTGGATGGTGAAAAACCTCTCCCAGAGATGGAGCCTTTGTCAGGCTAGAGGTTTTTGCATTAAAAAAGAAATTCTTTTTATAATCACTTTACCCACAGCAATGTTTTCAGTCCTCGCCTGCTCTGCCTTCACCTTTCTCACTTTTCCATGGCACTGGAATAAATCTCAGGGAACTGTGACCTGCAGCAAGGCTATCTGTGAGCATCTTGGAGGCTCTGTCAATAAGAGGCCAGGCAAGAACACAGGAGTGCAAAAATCTTCTTATTATCTCCCTTCCCAGCCCTTCCTGGGCATTTCTCTCCCTTGTGTTCCTCATCTGGTGCCTGATGATGCTGATAAGGGGGGGAAAAGAAAAAAAAAATAATTAAAAAATGGGGGGCTGTGATAGCAAAACTGGACGACAAGACCTTGTGCTATTTACACTGGAAAATATTCTGGTCTGCAATGTTAATGTGTAATTGCAGATAAAAGTAGATGAGCAATTCCTGGAGAATTCCCCATTAAGATATTCAGATACCTAAAAATCGCTTCTTATTTGGGTTTTGATCTCCTATTGTTGAGAAAGCTGAAAGGCTTCACTTCAGGGAAAGTAGCTCTGTTGTCTAAGATCCCTTTCCAGCAGTGACTGCCAGACTGGAATTTTCAATAAAACAAATTTTTCATTTGTATCTTACTTTCTCCTACTCCCCTCCCCTTTTTTATCAACTTCTCAATCCCCAAACCTTCCCAAAGCACATCTCCACCCTGATAAGATGGTTTAGCTGGCCAGCAGGGATAGGTGGTTGCACCAAACAGGAGGGGATGCAGCAGGAGCCTCAACCACTGCTGGAGGAAGGAAAATGCTGCACTGCAAACCCACAGACTGGAGGAGCCTCTGAAGGGGCCCAGTCCTGCCCAAAGCAGGCCTAACTTGGGTCAAGCTGCTCAGGCCTGGCCCATTTGGGCCAAGAACACTTCCAAAGTTGGAGCTTTATCCAAGCTCTGTTCAACCACCCCTGTTGTAGACTCCTGGAGTAGTTTGGCTTGGAAGGCACCGGGAAGATCATCTAATTCCAGCCCCCACCATGGGCAGGGACACCTTCCACTGGGCCAGGCTCTCCAAAGTGCATCCATCCCGGTCTTGAACACTTCCAGGCTTGGAACTTCATCCAAGCTCCATTCAACCACCCTTGCTACTTGTGCCTGATCCTGCTGGCTCTGATTACACAGGAATTTGGGTGTGAGGAAGAGTTTGACCTGTGGAACTTGGTGCTACAAAAGCCCCATGGAGGGCAAGGGCTCCAGGATGATGGACAGATTATGGTCATCCAGAGATAAGGGGATAAACTGTTTACAAGAGGTATAATCCCTTCTGTTCCTGGTGATAAGCCAGCTGTTGACTGACAGAGGCAAGGTGGAAAACCTTCCTGGGAAGATTATTCCAAACCTGGTGAATTTGAGCCATGGATACTTGCAGAACTGGTTATGAATCTCAGAGTCAGCAGTGATTTTACCTGGGTGCACCAGAAGATTGAAAAGAGACCAAAAATGCCTAACTTTATAAAAAGGATTGGGAATATGGGGGATTACAGACCCACCAGTTTCTCTTCAGTTCATGAAAGATCCTGATGGAAAGATATAAATACATTATTTACAATTATCTGGAAGGTGCTGAGGACAACAATCTTGGAGGCCATGGATTTGCCAAGGACACCTTTCTTTAACCAACCTCTGTGACAAACTGAAGAAATGGACTGAAAAAATAAAAGATTGGGATTCAGCTGGGACAGACAGAAAGTAATATAGTGCACAGGTGAGCTTAGGCTGCACTGGAGCAGGAAAATATCCAAGTTTCTTTTGCTCCACTAAGTGAAAAACTCAGTGATATTGTGCTGGTACAAAAATGACAAACATGGTACAAAAATGACATTACCAGAAGGCAGATGATGCAGGAGACATCATTAATCCCAGGGACTGGGGAGTTACCATAGGAAGGAAGAGGTGAGAGAATGGCAGAGAAACCAGGGGGAAGCAACAGGAATGGTGAGAATTGGAAGAAATTATTCACAAGGCAAAAAAGCAATCTGGAAAGGAAGGAAAGTGGCAAATGTTGGGGGTAATGAAAGGTGTGTTTATAGAGGCAGTTTTGGAGGGAGAAGTTCATGGCAATTTCTTTTATGCCTGGGGTTTGGATTGGACTAAAACTTTTAAGCAAAGGCAGGGGTGGGAAGAACAGCTCAGGAGAGACCTGGGAGAAGAGACTGAAGATTTATCTGAGAATGGGTGGGTGGATGTAAATAAAGCTTAGGATGTACTCAGGCTCTGCATCCCTGGAAACTGCCCTGTGTGGCCCCAGCATTGACTGCTGCACTGCAGACAGTGCAGGGAAAATGTTTAATTTAATGTTTTTCCTTTGTTTAAGTGGCTCCTGCAGCTTTTGCAGGCCTGGCAGGAGGGGGAAGTGCCAGAGCCATGGTCACCTGGGAGGTGACGGAGTGACAGCCCTCTGATGTGGGATGTGAGTCCTCACCCCTGCCAGCATCCCAGCTGCTGCTGGCTGCTCTGCAGCACCAGAGGGGGACTTGAGCAGAAAAGGAAAAACTTTGCGTTCATCTGCTGGTTTTAGGGGTCTTGTATTTTATTTTTAAGGCAAGACATCCTCCAGCACCTGGTTTTCTGGGTCAGGAGGTGAAGAGGTACAGGAGAAGGCATTCACCAGTCTGGCAGCCAGCCTGGAAGCAGCATCTCCACCAGAGAGCAGCAGACAGCAGGGAAAATCCTGTTGGGCCATCCCAAATGGACCCCCAGAGCCTGAACAGAGAAACCTTTGGGTGCACAGAGCAGCTCCAGCCCGGAGAGCCTCCCTGCCGTGTCCCTGCAGGGAATAACTGGGCTTTGCTCTGCGGGATCACTGCTCAGGGAAGGAGCAGGAGCACACAGCAACTGCTGGGAGATGGGCAGAAGCCAAGGAGAGGAGCAGAGGCAGGACTCAGTGTCACAGACATCTTTTATGGAAAATCCTTTCCTTAGGATTTTTCCTCCTGAGAGGCTGAGAGGCCTCAGGAACAAAATGTAACCAATGGTTATCTGCTGCTGTGGAATGCAACAGGTGCATCTGGGATTGGGCTCATGTGGTTGTTTCTAATTAATGGCCAATCACAGCCCAGCTGGCTTGGACTCTCGGTCTGAGCCACAAACCTTTGTTATCATTCTTTCTTTTTCTATTCTTAGCCAGCCTTCTGATGAAATCCTTTCTTCTATTCTTTTAGTATAGTTTTAATGTAATATATATCATAAAATAATAAATCAGCCTTCTGAAACATGGAGTCAGATCCTCATCTCTTCCCTCATCCTCAGATCCCTGTGAACACCAGCACAGCCCAGCCTTGCCCCTGATCCCCACATCAGGAGTGATGCCAGGCAGCCCGAGCTGCTTCCAAGACCCAGGCAGAGGGGCAAGCTCTGTGCCAAGCAGTGGGAAATGGTGTGCAGACACTCAGCCTCCCATTGTCTGTGTCCTTGGGAGGCTGCCAGGCCCTGCTGCCATGGCCAGGGCACAGGAAGGAGCCCAGCTTGGTTGACATCTGCTCTGCTCAGGCCACAGCAGAGCAGGAGCTTCAGGACAGCGTGCTGCCCTCCTTCCCTCCCACCCTGGTCGTGCTGGAGATGCCAGCTTGGCTGGTCCTGGTGGTTTTTGGCCACCTCCAGTCACCCAGATTGCTCTGTCCTTAAATCTTGGTCCCAGCTGCTGGCACTGGGCCACCAAACCCACGGTGGGTGTGAAATCCCCTCTGGGGTGGTGGCACAAGCACAGAGGCTTTGAGGCTGCGGGGACCTGCTCCTCTCACGGGTCACAGACACATTTTATGAAAAATCATTTTGTTAGGATCTTTTCTCCTGAGAAGCTGAGAGGCCTCAGGAACAAAATGTAAGCAATGGTTATCTGCTGCTGTGGAATGCAACAGGTGCATCTGGGATTGGGCTCATGTGGTTGTTTCTAATTAATGGCCAATCACAGCCCAGCTGGCTCGGACTCTCTGGTCAGTCACAAGATTTTATTATCATTCCATTTCTTTCCTTGCAAGCCTTCTGATGAAATCCTTTCTTCTATTCTTTTAGTATAGTTTTAATATATAATTTTCTTTTAATATAAAATATACAATAAAGTAATAAATCCTTATTTATTATTTAATAATTCTATAATAAAGCCTTCTAATATATAATAAATAAATTTATAAATAATAAATCTGAAACATGGAGTCAAGATTCTCACCTCTTCCCTTGTCCTGGGACCCCTGTGAACACCACCACATTTGGTGACCCCGAGTGAGGAACATTGCCACACTCACACCTCAAGGTGAGTGAGCTTCAGGCATGCCTTGATCACACCTTGGGGACCAGGAGGAACCTCTGCTGTGACTCAGAGTCCCTGTAAGGGAAAGAGAAGAGCAGGGGGCTTCCTACAGCAATTTAAGGGATGATATCTGCACTGAGGAAGGAAATGCCTTGGAGCACTGCTAATGTATGCCATGCTAACATATGCTAAGTCATCAAAAACATGCCATTTTAAAAATATCCGGGATGCTTGCCGTGAATATCAGCCCAGCTTTGCCAAAGAAGACTTTCAGCCTCATTTATGGAAATCCAGGAAAGATTCTGCCTTCTGTCACCCAAGGGCAACCTCAGTATCAAAAGAGATAACATTTGTAGCTAGGAAACACTCTGAATATTTATCCAGGCCTATGAGCCATTTTTCTAACTTCAATCTTCGTTTGCTTTTCAATACTTTTATCTTTTTTTTGGTTATATTTTGGAAAATATATAAGGTTTGGTTATTGGAACATGCATCTTTGTGCAAAATATTTAATTGAAGCTCTTAATTGCAAGCTGTAAATGTAGCACTGGTGACAGATTGTAAAGCCAGAAACCATTTGGTCAATGCACAACAACTAACAAGAGGGAAAAAAAAACCCAAAAAACCCACAAACCAGCATATAGGACAGTAATTTAGAATAGAGGTGAGTTTTATTGCAAAAAAAAATAAAACTTCCAGAAAATTTAGGAAAATGTATTATCAGAGCCATATGATAAAAAATCAGGGTTTTTTTTTTCAGTTAGGGAAAAATATATACTTAAATTCAGTCAAAAGAAGTGAGACATATATTATTCTGACTGAAAGTAACTTTGCCTATAAATACATCCAACACTTCAAAGCAAACCGAACCGAGGACAGGAAATGAGGCTGTGGAAGGTGTTTGTTCCTCCTGTTCAGCTCGTGTTCCCTCTTGTTGCTGTAAAGCTTGGGTGAGTCCTTAAATGTTGGAAATGACAAGTGCTGTGCATCTGGGAGAGACATTCCCAGAGACATTCTCCTCTCTCTGCACTGGCTCTGTGCTGGGGAGATGCTCCAGGCACACACAGCAAGGTCAGGTGCTGCTGCAGCCAGGCACTGATGTGAAAAGCAGATTTATGTTAATTGGGGAATTAACCCTCCGTCAAGAGGCACCTTCATAAACGTTGTTAAGAAAAAAAGGGACAATAACTTCTTTAATGGCTGCTCAAGTTTCAAGGCACTCTTTAAGAATTAACTAAATTAAAATCTATTTGGAGAGCTGGAAGGTTTCTATACATGAAAGAGAGGTTGTCTGAGCTTATTGGAAACAGAATTTCAGTCACTATTTAACTCTGGTGAAACTGGAAGAATTACTCAGAAAATTGACTGAATAAATGAAAACACTCTTAAAATTCTCTGAGAATTTCCCAGAGCAGCTGTGGCTGCCCCTGGATCCCTGGCAGTGCCCCAGGCCAGGCTGGATGGGGCTTGGAGCAGCCTGGGACAGTGGGAGGTGTCCCTGCCCATGGCAATAGGGCTGGAATCAGAGATCTTTCAGAGCCCTTCCAACCCAGACCATCCCATGTTTCAGTTTTAAGGAGACATCAGATGCTTTTGCAACTCATCATACTGAGAGTTTATCCAAGAAAGACCAAATTGCTTAGAATTTTTTTCTTGCAATTGAGAGACTGCCCAAACTTCAGTCACAGGGCAAGACTGTGATTTTATTCAGATTCAAGCATTGTTATTTTCTTTGATGTGCCTTTCTTAAGGTCCATCTTGTTATTGTTTCTTTTGAATAAGTGACTTAAGTATTTGCACTGGATTCACAGGTTTTACTTAAGATTATTCATGTTTCTGATTATCAGCCATTTAGCTTATCCTTAAAGTACCAAAATAGGATTTGCAAGTTTCCCCCTGCTTACAAATAGACAAGCCATGCCTGTGCCTTGTTTTTTATCTACCATTAAAACAAGATTACAACTCATTTTAGGAAAGAGGTACTTAGATCCCCTCCAAGGGTAAATCCACTCTTACCATATATAATCTCTGTTACAAAGTGTCCTCAGAGAGAAGTGCAGTGGAGACTGTAACTGGAATAATGATCATTTATTGTTTATGATTTCCTCTGGTTCAGAGTTTGCTTTTGCTTTCCTTGGCAATAAAATACCCACAAATCACTCACTAAAATTGTTGTGTTTGTTTTTTATTGTCTTTATTTTAAAGACAGCTGTTGAGGATGGGGTGAATGACAGCATCACAACTTTGTACTGCCATGAAAGGCAAACTTAGAGATGATGCCCTCCCTGTGCCTCTTGCTTGTAGCTTTTAGCTTTAAGGCAAAGCCCAGCAACTGGAGACATCACCTCTAGTCCCAGTCTGAAAGGTTCCCTCTCCCTGCTCCTGGGGGGAGGGGAAATTTAACATTAAAAATTAACCTACAGCTTAAAAACCTTCCCCTGGCAATGGAGGGAATGTCAATGAGTGGTGTCACTGATCACATTGGTGGGACCCCCAGGTTTCCAGGGCAGTGCTGCCCAGAGCCTCAGGACCCTGCAAAGCCACACTGACCCTTCCAAAGCCTGGCCAGGTTGTGCTGGGAGAACAATCCTTGGGAATGACTGATCCTCCTCAGCAGAGACAGAATGACAGCCACGACCTGTGATGGACATGTGGGCTCTGCAGTGGTGGCAGGGAGGGACAATTAATGGGCTCTCATAGCCAGATCAGATGAGATCAACTCAACTCAACTCAACCCAACCCAACCGAACGCCACCACAGTGATATTTAACCCCAGATTGATCATCCCCATCACAGTGATATTTAACCCCAGACTGATCAGCCCCACCTAGCCACCATCACAGTGATATTTAACCCCAGACTGAGTACTTGAACCTCCCCAGGGCTGTCCCTACACTTGTCATGGCTTTGCTGCTCCTCTGTGTCCCCCCCAGTGGCCTCGTGGGTGGATGTTGGATCTGCCTGTCCTCACAAACCTCTCCATTGCTGTGGGCTCTCAGCAGCTGGCCCTGCTCAGGTGTACTGAGATGGGCTGGGAATGCCAGCAGCTCCTCAGCTGCTGCCCCTGAGGGAGCAGCAGCCCTTGAGGCCCCTGATCTTGGGGCCAGAAGTGTCATTTGCATTGCTGTTTACTGACCAGCAGCAGGGCTGGGTGGGCAGCTAAGGCAAAATCAGCAGCGCTGTAACCCATGGATGGGCCCTGAGCCAGGCTGGAGTCCCCAGGTGGGCTCCTTGTCCCAGGGTGATGCTGCACACTGGAACTGAGCCCTCCAGGCCACCTGCTCATGCCCAGCCCTGCTCCAAGGAAGGATGTGCCCTTCAGGATGTGTCATGGTGACCTCTAGGAGCATTGAGCTGGTTTATTCCAGGGTATGGTCACAGCCAAGCCTTAGAGAGCTCCAGCAGTGTTTGGACAATGCTTGGGCACAGGGTGGGATTACTGGGGCGTCCAGGATGTGGTGATTCTTGTGGCTCCCTTCCAAGTCAGGATATTCCATTATTCTGGGGCTAAAGGCTCTCCCTAAAGCTGTCTATTTATCCAGGCTCCTCCTGCAGTGCCCATTCTCTGCCAGGAGGCTCCAGCCTTGCTTTGGGGGTGTGTGGAGCAGGGGGAAGCTCCATCACAGCTCAGCAGCTCCCCAACCTGCTGTCCTGTGTGGCAGCAGCAAGAGCCAGGAGAGGCCACACTGCATGTTTGGTTTTTTGGTGTTTTGTGAGGTTTTTGTTGTTTTGGTTTTTTTTTGGGGGGGGGTAATTTTTTGTTTGTTTGTTTGTTTGTTTGTTTGTTTTTTGGGTTTTTTTTGGGTTCTTTCTGTGGTTTTGTTTGGTTGGTTGGTTTTGGTTTTTTGTGGGTTTTTTTTTCTTTTTTGGTTTTATTTTTGGGGTTCTTTTTTTTGTTTGTTTGTTTTTTGGGTTTTGTTATTGTTTTTTGTGGTTTTGTTTGTTTTTGGGGTTTTTTGTGGCTTTTTTTTGTGCTTTTTTTTAACACATGTTATTAAAGGGCTAGAGAGGAAAAACGGCCTCCTGCAAACTCAGCTCCTGCACGCTGCGATCCCCTCTGCCCGTGCCTCGCTGCCTTCCTCCCCCCTTTGCGCTCCCTGCGGGAATCTGCAGGGCAGGGTGAGCATCTCCTCCATCCAGGCTGCTGGGCAGGCTCGGCATCTCCAGCTGCCCGCTGTTTGTCCCGCTGTTTGTCCCGCTGTTTGTCCCGCTGCACACAGCGGGTGTGCAGAGATCCCCTCGCTGCTGGCACAGCCTGAAAATTCCCGCTGTATCCCCCGTTCCTGGCTCCAGATAAAGAGCATCGCTTGGTGCCCAGGGCAGGGGCTGCTCTTCGTTTGGTTTTTGGGTTTTTTGGGGTTTTTTTTGTTTTGTTTTTTTGTTTTTTTTTGGTTTTTTTGTTTTTTGTTTTGTTGTTGTTGTTGGTTTTTTTGGGGTTTTTTGTTGTTTTTTTTGTTGTTGTTTGTTTTTTGCTTTGTTTTTGTTTTGGTTTTTTTTGGTTTCTTTTGGGGTTTTTTTTTTTTTTTTTTTTGGGTGGGGTTTTATTTGTTTGTTTGGTTTGGTTTTGGGTTTTTTGTTTTTTTTTTTTTTTTTTTGCTGTTTGTTTGTTTTTTGCCGTTTGCCGGGCACAGCAGCCCGGCAGAGCGAGGGCTCAGGGGAAAGAAGCGGGCGGGCTGCGGGGATGTGAGAGCTGCCAGCCCGTGCGCCCGATCCTGTTTCTGAAAGATGCCAACAGAGGGCATCCGCTGCCAGGCACAGCCTGAAAATTCCTGCTGCATCCCCCGTTCCTGGCTCCAGATAAAGAGCATCTCAGGGTGCTTTTTATTTTTTAATTTTTTTTTTTTTAACCCTCTCCCACTTAGGCTCAGGTTCAGCTTTGTCAGAGGTTTTTAAGTAGGTGGGCTTGTTCTGTGAGTGCTTTCGTTTTCCTTTGGGCAAGGGAAACAATAATGCACAGCTGCAGTGCCTTGGTCAAGGCAGGGCTTTGATAATTAGTGACTTAAGGGCTCCCCACAGCTTGGCAGAGCAGCAGCCAGGTTCAAAGGGAAGGTTGGTGCTGGGTTGTCCTGTGCAGCTGTAAACAAAATCAGAAGCACTGCTGTGCTGGTTTTGGAGAAGAGCAGGAGATTTCATAATGAATGCCGTGGCTTTGGTGGATTTAAATAGTTAGTTTTATTTATATGTGATTATTCCTGGTGTTTAATCTCCTTGTTTCGTGTCTGTGGACAGCCGAAAAGGAAATGGAACTTCTGAAGCCTGCTGCTCCCTCTGGTAAACAGGTATTGGCACCAGGCACATTGTCACTCTTATTTTGTGAACACCTCACACTCAAATATCTGAGATGTCCAAAGGCCAGGGAGTCTGTCTGATGGCAAGACCATGAACCCAGTTTTGAGGGAGACAACAACATCCTAAGAGGAGGATTGGTGTTAGGCAGGGTTCCTGTGGAGGGAACCCCACAGATAAAACCAGCAGAGGGATGATGGGCACAGGAGCTGGGAATTGTGCCTCTAAGAGGGCTAGAAACAAGGGTCAGTCTGAGCTGGGTCAGGGCCTAGTCTGAAGGGATGATTCCAAGTGATAGTTTTTACTAGAAATAAAGTAAGACTGATATTCTGCTGCTCTTGGTTGTGTATTTCCTGTGCATCAGCCCAGATGGAGCAGGACCTTTCTGGGGTCCAGCTGAACCTCAGCAGGGAAGGGATGCTGATTACTGGGCTCCCAGAAGTATCTTCTGTTCTGTTTCCAGCTGGTTTGCACGCAAAATGGGACAAAACCCTAAAAAACCAGAATGGTTGGAAGGTTTGACTAGGATAGTCATCAGTGTTTGTCTCTGCCTCGTCAAACTTAATCTAACCCAAGGTGTGTCATCACTATCTGCTCATCCAGTAGCTGTTCTATGTCTGATTTAACTCTTGGTGTGGGAATATACACATTTTACCTTCCAAAGAGTGCATCATTTTCAATAGTGAAGCTTGAAATACATAAACATTCTCCTTACAGAAAAGCTGCTCACTCTCTTTAATCATTTAATCAGAGTTTCCCAATTTGCGGCCAAAAAAGCCTTGCTCTGTATGTACAGGTCATTTCTACTTCCTATTATACATTGAGAAAGGGCCAGTAACATCCAGCCAAATTTGATTTATGGGCTGCCATAGAGATTTAAGAAATTTATGATTTGATTAATCCATCCCATATATCTTTATCTTTATTACCGGTAATTCGTGCCATACATCAAAGCCTCCTGAGCAGGAGTTTGGCACAGATCAGGCAGCCAGTGTTTCCAAAGGGTTAAATTCTGTGGTGAACCAGCCAGACAATCAACTATTGTGACCTGCTGGCTAAAGATGTAATCAGCAGTCCTGGGGTCTGGCTTACCCAAGATCTGTTCTGGTTTGCCCTGTGAGTGTTTAGGACAGGGAGGATGTGCAGAGCAGCATTACTGGGGAATTAGGGGCAGGTACGTGGAGAAAATATTGTCCAAATTCTCATGTGCCAGGGTGGTGATGGTAGCAAATGAACAGGCACCTGCAGTGCTCCTAAAATATATATATATTGAGCCAAAGGATGGGCTGACCAGTGGTCTGGATGACCAGTGGGACTCCCTGGAAGAATCTTCTCTGCCTGGAAAAATCTTCTCAGGGCTGGCTGTTGAGCTGGGCCCTGCTGACAATCCCTGTTTTCCCTCAGAGGGAGGTGGGGGCCTGGCATAGGGCATGGAAAGCAAATCAGCTAATTAACTCAATGAGGGAATATGGGATAGCATGCCTTGGATTGGATGAAGATATGACCTGAGACTGTAGATGCTTCTGCTGCTGGTAAACAAGTTTTTTCTGTTTTTCCTGGAACACTATTGACATTTTAAAATGATCCGAATATTTCAGAGCACATTTAACCAGACAGAGTACTGGATTTCAATACAGTCAACTCCAGAAAGCAAAAGGTGGGTCCTAAATTACCTTCAGAATCATAACAATTTAAAAAGTGGAATAATTTCTCATCTGCCTTGTGTTTTTCCAGCTACTCCAGGTCACCCAGCTGGCCTCCTTGGAGAAGGAGGAGGCAGAGGAGCGATTGCTGCTGGGGGAAGCAGCACGCACACACCTGACAGCCCTGGAGCACATTCCCTGTGCAGGAGCCAGGTGTGTGAGCTCCCCCTGCCCGGCCCTGCCCCGAGGGTCCCTCTCCCCAGCCCCTGCAGCCCTTGATCTCTGCTGCTGGGGAGTGGGGATGCCACTTAGCAGGAGCCCCAGTCGCATTTTGCAACCAGGACTCCAGTTTGGGATCAGGGAGAGCCCGGTGTGGTTTCACCCAGCAGCCTCTAATAATGTCTCAGCTCTGTTAAGCTGCCCACAATTTCATCCAGCCATCTTTTTCAGAGCAGCCCTGCATCTTCATTACCTTCCCCTCAAGCCATCTGGTCTCCCAACCTGACCTTTTTAAGAAAGATTGGTTAAAAGAACTGGAGCAGTCCCTGAACAGAAGACCTTGCTTGTCATGTTTAAGCCCAGAGCAAATTTTTATGTCCAAGCTGTGAAACCTTGAAAACAAAGATTTATAATTGAGATTCTGGCTGAAGCAGAGTGAACAGAGATGGTCTAATTAAATTCTATGGTGGGTATAATTAACCGATTTATTCATTTATTACCCTTTATGCAGCTAATGCAGGCCCAAGCATTGCCATTTGTTTATGGGGAATGTGTTACCTGCCTGCCTGGCTCGGGCTGTGGCAGCCAGACCCAGGGTGATGCTCTGGAGGGGCTGATGGTTCAGTACAAGCAGGTCTGAACTGATGGATTCCTTTTCTGAATCCAACACAGCCCCTGAGTGAGTCAGCTGGGAAGGAGCAGGGAGGAAAGCAAAGACTCAGGGTTCTGCTTTGGGCTCCTCTGCAGAGTTGCCAGGGGACTTTGATCAAATGTGATGGTTTGGGAGAGAAAGGAGGTTTGGGGTTTTGCCTAAGAGCAGAGTGGCTCTCTGGTGCCAAACACAGCTGGTACTGTGGCACTGAGTCCCTGCTGAGCACGAGAGAGGGCTGCAGGAATATCCACACTGGCTGGGTGCATTTCACAAGGGAAGGGTGCAGGAACATCCACACTGACTGGGTGCATTTCACAAGGGAAGGGTGCAGGAACATCCTCACTGACTGGGTGCAGGAATATCCACACTGACTGGGTGCATTTCACAATGGAGGGGTGCAGGACTATCCACACTGGCTGGGTGGATTTCACAATGGAGGGGTGCAGGAACATCCACACTGACTGGGTGCAGGAATATCCACACTGACTGGGTGCATTTCACAAGGGAGGGGTGCAGGAACATCCTCACTGACTGGGTGCATTTCACAAGGCAGGGCTGCAGGAATATCCTCACTGACTCTGTGGATTTCTGCCTTCCCTTCTTCAGAGCTCAGCGTGGAAATGGCACTTCCAAACTCGTAACACAGATAACTACTCACACATCCTTTGGGAGAGCCTCATCTGACTAAAAGCCTGTCTGGCTTTTCCAGAAAGAAGCTGTTTCTTTTCACCCAAGACTCATTTCACTTCACTTTCTTGCAGCCATCATGAGATTAAAAAAAACAAAACAAAAAAACAAAACAAAACAATGAATCAACCAGAGATTATTTTTCATGAAAGTTTAATCAGGCACTGTCCCCTTCTATGCCTGTGTGAGCAAACCTTGATGAGCATGTAGAGCATGAACACGGAGCGAAAAACCACCTGCTTGAGAGGCAAGGAGAGCAGGGAATGGCTTTGCTGGCTGGCACCTCTCTACCTGGGCAGGCTGTCCTGCTGCAGATGTGCTGCCTGCAGTTCAGCCCCTGGCTCCCTCAGCCCATCCATCTCCCAGGCAGTGAAAGCCAATACCTCCCCCCTCCTTCCCCTCCCTGGGCTGCTCCTTAATATTTCATGCATCAAAGAAGTTTCACTTGTAATGCAAAAACTGATTAATTAAGTAGAGTGCAAGAGTTACATGCATTGAAGGTTTCTTTCATCTTGGCAAGGAGAGGAGCCACACTGGAGGCTGTTGCTGCTCATGAAGTTGTGTCAGAGGGCAGGCAGTGATGAAGTGGTTAAGGGGTTCTGAAGGAGGGGATGGGACAGCCTCATTCCTTGGATTTTGGCTCAAGCAACAGGTTGCTTTCCACTTTTCCTTGGGTTTTCCTTTCCTCTGTGAGGGTTGTGACAGCCAGGCTGGCCCTGCCTGGCACTGGGGCTGTTTGGGAGGGGGATTGTAGCAGCCTGACTCCAGCCTTGGGGTCTGCAAGGTCCCTTTCCAGTGTGGCTTAGGTCCTGGATGTGCCTGAGAGCCTGCTCACACAAGAGATGTCTGGCTGAAACCCCAGTGAGCCCCGGGGAGCTATGAAGAGGCGGGCAGGGCAGGAGGTCACAGGAGGGCAGCTAGAAAATGCCATGGCCATGGGCAGCTGAGCCCAGCCTTCCCTGGCTGGGTGAGGGTGCTGTTTTTGACACAGCTGTTCATTCTGCCCCTCAGCCCAAAATGCTGAGCAGCCTCTCCTTGCTGTGCAGCTCTCGGGTCCCACTGCAGCCCTTCTGAGCCCAGTCCAGGGGCTGGTTCCCAGCGCCCAGCTGGTGGCTCCCAGCTCTCCTGTAAAAGGCAGCAACCAACTACTTGTACCTGGGGAGGGAGGAGAAAATGCAGCCTCTCCTGGCTGCCAAAGCAGGGAGGCTAAAGCTGGCAGAGTGTCCCCTCAGGGCACTTCAGTGCAAGGGGTCAGGAAGCTCCCGTGTTGATGCTGTGTCAGAAAGCAGCATCTCCTGCAGCTCTGAGCACAGCGAGGGGCCCCGGGCTGGCTGCTAACCCAAGGCAAGAACCGAACTGCAAAGGGCACTCAGAGCACCCCCTCCTCTCTCTGGAGGTGCTCCTTGGAATTGCTGACCCAGCCTGTCTCCTGCGTCTGGCAAAAGCACAGCTTGAGCCCTGTCACTGACCACAGTCAGGCACCCTGTGGCTGGGGAGCAGCGTTTGTACACTGCAGCTTGGAAACAAAACTAATTTTGTGGCATTTACTTCACAATAATAATAATAAAAAAATCTTTCTTACTCCTTCAGCAGAGTTATTGATGCTGATGTGACCCTGGCAGGGTGAAATATAAACCACTGATTACATCAGAGCTCTACCAGTGACTTTCTCCTCTGATTGCAAGCAGCAGGATTTTCAACATACAGGCATTACAAACACAAATTGCTCTCTGTATTGTAAATACACAGTGCATTTTAATGATCCCTGCTGTATGTACATGCCTTTAGTAATAGGGCCAATTGAAAACCACTTCAGAAAGCTGCTATTGGTATCTTTGCAATAACCTCCCCATCTATGCCAGCCAATAAAAGGTGCATTAGTTCTGGGTGTCCAGAAATACAGCTCACGGGATTGAAAGTCAAAGAATGCTTCATCTGTGACCCTTTAAATGAGAATTACTTTTTTTTTTTTGCCCTTCACCATCCATTTTTAACTTAGATCATACAGATACTTTTAGCACTTTCCAGCAAAATGTCTTCACAAAGCTCTCCACAGAGGCACAAAATCCTGGGTTTGCCTCAATCCCATTTAGGGTATTGTCATGAAGAAGGAAATAACCCTGGGGCTGAACTGCTCTGCTTGGGACTAAGAAATAAATTGAATATCTCAAAGCTCCTGCTAAAAAAAAAAAAAAAATCCACTCAGGTGAAAATCAGGCCTGAATGTGGGCAGATAGAGGCATAGCCAAGGTTCCTGGTTTGCATGACACACAACATATGCTCTGCCTTCTCCTAGAGGCTGCTCCACCCGGGATCATCCCACTGCTGCCTCTCAGTCGTGGAGAAGCTCCCAGCTCCTACTAAGAACGTTTCTGCTTTCTCTGTGGAAACCCCCACACTTAGGACCAGCACAGATATAATTTCCACAGCCCTCGCTATGTCTTTTTTATCCATTTTTATCCAGCAACTAATTATTTTCCTTTCATTCCTGAATGTGAGAGAGGATTTAAAAAAATAAAAAAAAAAAAAAAAAGAAAAAAAAAAACAACAAAAAACTGGATTGGGGACAAAAGAAGGGATTTGCCCCCAAGCTGCACACTCAGCAGCTGAGGTGAGAATGGAGCTGGTGCTTCCTGACAACCCGTCAGGTCCCCCATCTCACCCTGCCCAGATGGGTCCTGTCAGTGCAATGCATTTTCACTTGTAAGACGATTTCCACTTCCATCCGGAGTTTTTGCTGGGAACTGCAGTTTTTGCTGCCTTCTTGGCCCCAGTGCTATCGAAATTGACGGTCAGGCAGGCGCTGGCATTCCCAAGGAAAGGCTGGATCCATGAAGCAGAAGAAAAAGATATTAAAAATAGGCCTCATTTAGAAATAGCAATCTGGGTTACAGGCTATGCAATTGGCTTGAAAATCCCCAGTTTGTTCAGATTTAAAGCATCTCCAAATTTGCAAGTTAGACAAACTTCTGTAAGTGTTCCTAGAATATTTTTTCAGCGAGTGAAACTCTCAGAACCCTGTTCGAGCCATTTACTTTGGTGCTGTAAAAGGGGGGGATAATAGAAACCTGTTACCTCAGATGTAAAGCAGGATTAACACATTCCCCTTTGAAAATATGATTGATGGTTTTCAAACAGTGAAGTTCTGCCTTTAGCTCAATTCTTTGGAAGGAAAAAGCAGGTGGAATCCTTTTCTCCCCAAAATGAGAACGGAGATTTGCATTTACACCGGGAAGGACCCGGACTCAATGGGAGCTGAATGTGCCCATTTGCAGGCAGTGGTTTTGCAGAACCTTCCCCTTGATCATCGTGTCCCTGCTTGTACAGGAGGACTTGAGAAAATTTCAGTGTGCTGCTCAGCAGAGAGTTGTGAGCAGAACTTTGTCAATCTAAAATGTAAGGCAAAATAGGACCAAATGATGTACACAGAGCTGCTGGACCTCTGCTTTCTCATCTCCCAGGAGCTGCCTGGAGTCAGACAGTCTGTAGCAAGGCAGGTGTGTCAACCTGTGCCTCCTGACCTTTGCTTTCCAGCTCCAAGCCCTGGAGAATATTTTCACCTCTCTGCTCAATGGTGTGCGCTAGGTCAGGGAAAATCTGGATTTACCCAAAATGTGTCCTGCCCCCCAGTTCAGCTGCGTCCTCAGCAAACTGAGAGAAGGAACCACCTTGCCCAGAGCTGGGACAGCAGCAGTGGGGGTCCCTAAATCCCCTTCCTAGCCCAAGGGCAGCCCCTTACTGAAATCTCCTGGTGCTTGACAGCAAAAATTCTCTATTTATGGCAAATGGATGCAGTTGTGCAGCAGGTGGCTACCAGGAGATTGAAGTAACAGGAATGGGGCCTTAAAGAGAAAGAGATGTTTCTCTTTTTCAGGATTTGCAGTTCTAAAAAAAAAATTTAAAATTTACTTTTATTGGCTACTCATGTGTCACTTTGTGCATCCATGCTGCACTGGTCCTTTGCAATCCTTGCCTAGAAGAAATTTTTAAAAAATAAGAAAAAGAAAGGAGCACATGCAAGACTAACAGCCTGAGATAGTCCAAAAAGGGAAGGGAAGGGAAAGGAAGGGAAGGGAAGGGAAGGGAAGGGAAGGGAAGGGAAGGGAAGGGAAGGGAAGGGAAGGGAAGGGAAGGGAAGGGAAGGGAAGGGAAGGGAAGGGAAGGGAAGTTTTTTCCTAGCATTACACTTTTCTCAACAAACACCTGACAGGGCTGCATTTTTCTCTGATTATTTTTTTCCAGCATGCCTAAAAACTTAACCCCTCCAACTTAGACAGATCCAGGGTCCCACATTTAATGTTTTCCAACAAGTTGCCTGTTTTGCTGGTGAGAGCTTTTTGCTTTCTCTCTATTCCTGTAGCTGGAAACAGTCCCTGTTCTCACACCACAGCGGGGCTACAGCTTGTTAAGGCTGGAAGCTGGAGCTGGGAATGGCCCCTGGGAACGGGGCTGGAACTGTTTGTTTGCTGGATTCCATATTCATTGCCATTCTGCCCTTGTTGTGGTTTTAACATTTGATGACCTAGGTATCTCAGAAGGCTGTTTTGCCTCAATAGGCATGTGATGAATTGCTCTTAATTAGCTTGTGGAAATAATATAAGCCTGAGCATTAAGTGTTCTTTGTTAGGGTTTTGACATCTTCTTTTATATGTACATCTACAAATAAAATCAGGTAGATTAGCAGTCACTAGGAAATTGTTGTTGTGAGTCAGTGACTCACAGCTCCTGTAGGCTGTCTCTCCTTGCCTTTGTTAGTCATGCCCGACTGTGGGCAGGAGTTCACGGGGCTCTGGGCTGGGGTCAAATGGGTCTGTTGTGTCTGTAGGGACAGGGTTTGCCTTCAAACTCACCCCCATCATTCCAGCTGGAAGAGCCAGGTGGCTCCACTGCAGTTCCAGCCAGAGTGTGAGCAAAACCATGGCGGTGGAGCTCACCTGGTTTTGTCTTCAAGCACAAACTCCAGCCCTCAGGTGGCACCGAGGCATCCATGTGATGGAGGGATATAGGACCTGAGATCAGACCTCAGGGTCATTTATCCCTCTGGCCCCCATTTAAATGCTGGCTGGTAAACAACAAATCTAAACTGTTTGCTCTAGGTCAGAAGCTTGTCCCCTCCAGGTTTGTGATTGCCAGCCATCCCTGTGTGCCCTGGATGCTGGAGGTGCCTGTCCACTTAGGAGAGGGTAATAATTAGTAAAAGCTCTCAGGAAACGCATTTCTGTGCCCTTGCACCCTGGCAGTTCCCTAAAAGGAAGGAATAGCTTGAAGAAAGAGTGGCAATGAGCTGGATGGAGGGAGAGGTGGGAGGGACAGTAGGATTTTCATAAAATCCTAGAATTCTAGAATGATTTGGATTGGAAAGAACCTTAAAGACCACCCAGTTCCACCCTTCCACCATGGGCAGGGTCTTCCACTGTCCCAGGTTGCTCGAAGACCCTTGGACACTTCCTTGGACACTTCCAGGGGCATCCACAGCTCCTCTGGGCCATCTCGCCCTCCTCATACGGCAGGATGTCTCCCTCCCATCCCATTTAACCCTTCCTTGGTCCCTTCCAAGCCATCACTCCGTGCCCTTGCCAGAGCCCCTCTCCTCCACCGGCACAGTTGTGCAGGGCCCTGAAAGGAAGGAATAGCCTGAAGAAAGAGTGACAATAAGCTGGATGGAGGGAGAGGTGGGATTTTCATAAAATCCTAGAATTCTAGAATGATTTGGATTGGAAGGGACCTTAAAGACCACTCAGTTCCACCCCTCCACCACGGCCAGGGTCTTCCACTGTCCCAGGTTGTTCCAAGCCCCGTCCAACCTGGCCTTGGACACTTGCTCCCATCCCGTTTAACCCTTCCCTCGCTCCCTTCCAAGCCATCCCTCCATGCCCTTGCCAGAGCCCCTCTCCTC
Organism: Molothrus aeneus; assembly: GCF_037042795.1. Taxonomy (NCBI): domain Eukaryota; kingdom Metazoa; phylum Chordata; class Aves; order Passeriformes; family Icteridae; genus Molothrus; species Molothrus aeneus. The sequence continues at coordinate 4,000,949 of NC_089664.1, read as the reverse complement.
CAGCCGCGCAGTTGTGCGGGTCGGGAGCGGGAGCGGCGGCGGCGGCGGTGCGGGAGCGGTGCGGGAGCGGCGGCAGCGCGGTGCCGGTGCCGGGGCCGGTACCGAGCGCATCTCCCGGCTCGGGGCGGGCGGAGGGTCCGCGGGGAGCGGCGGCGGCGGGGCCGGGGCGGGGCGGGGGGCGGGCCCGGGCGGTGGCGGCGGCGGCAGCGGGGCTGGGGCGGCTCAGAGCGCCCGGCTCCGCTCGCCTCCCGCTCCTGCGCCTGGCTCCGGCCGGCATGGCCGCTCCGCCGCGCCGCCGGGCCGCCGCTCCACCCCCGGTGCTGCCGCCGGTGCTGCCGCTGCCGCTGCTGCTGCTGCTGCTGCTGCCGCCGCCCGCGGTGCTGCTCGGCGGCGGGCCCGGCGCCGCGGCGTCGCGGGAGCCCCCCGGCCCCTGCCGGGTGAAGACGGTGACGGTGTCCACGCTGCCGGTGCTCCGGGAGAACGACATCAGCTGGAGCGGCGCCCCGCCGCCCGCCGCCGCCGCCGAGTCCCGCCTGCTGCTCTTCGTCCGCAGCGAGCTGCCCGGCCGCGTCGCCGTGCAGGACGATCTGGACAACACCGAGCTGCCCTTCTTCACCCTCGGTAGGAGCCCCAGCCGCTTCCCGCCCCGTCCCGTCCCGTCCCGCATCCCGCCCTCCCATCCCGGAGCATCCCCGAAGCATCCGACACCCGCCGTGCCGGCTCTGTGTTCGCCCTCACCGCTCCGCGGGCAGCTCGATGTGGTTTTGGGGCTTTCTAATCCTGCCCCTGTGCTGCATCCTGGTTTTTGGGTTTATTATTTTTTTTCCTGCCTTTCCTGCCGGGGAGGGATTTTTTAGCAGGGCCTGAGGCTGCCGGCGCTGCCAGCCCCGGGAGGAGCAGAGCATTCCCCGGCAGGAGGAGAGCGACCCCGCGCAGGCTGCAAGTGATGGGGGCTGCCTCGTGTGCTCCAAGTTGAGCTCTGAGCCCTCAGGAGGTGCCGCTGAGCCTGGCGGAGCGGGAGGGGATGTTTTTGTTGGTTTTTTTTTTTTTTTTTCCTCTAGGCAGAGCCTGGTTTTATAAATGCTTCGTGTTAATTCTCGAGGCTCGCTCTCGCTTCACGCACAACTCCAGCGCCCGGGTCTGTGCGAACGCTGCAGACTTTCCTCCGCTCTCAGCTTTGTGGGGAGGGGGATGGGAATAGAAATAATTCTGTGGTCGTACTTCGGTGCTGATGTCTCGGGTGGGGTGCCCGAGCTGCCTCTTGTCACTTTTACCCATTTCTGTGCCGTTATCAGCCAGTCCCCCGGGAGAACTGTTCCGAATGTCACCTGGGCAGTGCAGTGTTTACTCTGCCAGGTCACCCAAGGGTTTTGGTTGATCTTTGCTTTATCCATCAGCTGTCCTGGATAATAATAAATAATAATAATAAACCTAGGATAATTGGAGTGCCTGCTTAACTCAGGTCTCAGGTATCTCTTGACACACGGGACTGTGACTTCCAGCACATCTCTCTCTGTGTCTCAGGTGTGTTGAGGTGTGCCCATGTCCAGGCTCACTGGGGACAGCTGACCCCAAGTCCCTTTCCATGTTTCATGGAGCGATTGCCTTTCACTGGGTGCAATGAGCAGGGGTAGGAAATGCCTGTCTGTGTCCCCCAGTCGTGTCATTTTACCTTGTGTGAAGCTTTGCTGTAGCAAACGCCCTAATAAATAAGTTGGTGGTACTTCCTGAGGCTCTCGGGCTCCAGCTTTGCAGTTTCCTTAGACACGGTTGGTCAACTGCAAAAATCTGAAGCAGACCAGATACTCTGTTTCCACTAACAAAAGTGACAAATTAAAGGTTTGATGCAGCAGGAATGACGCTTACCATACCGTGGTTAAAAGTAACAAGAAGTTTCATGGTTCACTGAGTTAATTTTCAGATTAGACTACAGTTTCTTCAGGGACTGGGTGTGAATTGCGCACTGATCTAAATATATCAGATAGCAAAGAAACCCCTCTGTGTGAGCTTAGATAATAGCTCAAGTTGAAGGAGAGAAATTTGTCTTGATAGATCAGAGGCACGATCTTGTATAGCAAATCCTATTTCTGTGAGTGCCTGCCAGTAAAGAGACCATGTCTTCATCTAAAAATTTCTTTTACTTGCCTGGCATATTGGTTATGTGTGCACTCATGAATATGAAGCACGTCTTGTGCAAATCTGTGGGGGTTTTCCTGGCCCTTCATGAGCAGAGGACCCCAAAAGATCCCCTCCTGTTCCCTTGGACTCACAGGAGTCAGTCAGGCAGATTGGAAGACAAACGGAGGCTGTGCCCATGGTGGGATGGCTTCATCATGGTCCTGGAATTAATCAGTCTGTTGCCTCCAGAGAAGGTAAAACACTTGTCCTTCCCCAAGGTCTAGCTCATGAATTGCTGTGGATGTTCTGATATTTGAAATTTGTTGCATTTCTCCCCATCTCCTGGTGTGGCAACTCTCTCGCTCGCAGTTAACTCTTCTCTGGGTGAGGGCTGTGCAGGATTTCTGCTGGCTGGTTTTCCTAGAGCAGGAATTAAGGCTGTAGTTTTCTGTAGTGGGTTTTTTTTTCCCCTCTCCATCCTTTTCTAACTTCATTGATGCTTGGGAACCGGAGAGCAGCTGCTGCCTGGTAATGGGCTCTTGGAGGTGAAAATCACAGTCACATGCGGGAGGGCTTGGGAGCAGAGCTGGGGACAGAGATTCTCTTTGGCAGAATCTTTGCAGGTCCTTATCTTTAGCTGATTTCTGACGATTGTGTCCCTCTATGTGTGTTGCTGGACATGTTGAGTGGCTGTCTGGGCATGAGCTCAGGAGCACACGTAAGAGCTGACGTCCTGCCGGCTGCAAATGTGTTGAGGACTCCTGAATGTCTTGGAGTGCAGGATCTTGCTGCGAGCAGAGATCACTTTCTGGCCTCAGCGGGGTAAGGATGGGGCAGGATGACCTCCTAAAGCACATAACTCAGGACAGCCAGCCCAACTGGCATCCTGGAGGGGTTTTTGAAAGGCAAAAAAGATTAAAAATAGAAAAGGAAGCATAAAGCTGGCAGAGCTGAGACATGGTGCTGATGTTACTGGTTCTGAAGCGAAATAAGTTGAGAAGAAATTGAGGCCACTCCGTTCTGCAGGGCTCAAAAGTCTCTCTGGGCCAGGAGGCAGGAGAGAAAATGCTGCTTTTCTTGGTGGCAGTGAGTTTAAGCAGCTAGGGCTGTACTCCTGGGTCTGCCCAGCGAGTCCCTGTGCTGCAGTGGTTCCTGAGCTGCTCCTCACTCCTTGGCATTTGAAGGAGGGTGGGTGATCCGTAGCTAAAGGCTGGCAGGTGCCAGAGCCTTGTCTGCAGTGGTGTGAAACTCAAAGTCATGGAATCATGTAGGTTGGGAAAGATCTTTAAGATCTGTAAACCTAACACTGCCAAGTCCACCACTAAACCATGTCCTGAAGTGCCACATCCTCCAGGCAGATGCCCTGAATTGGTGGCTGGTACAAAGCACATGAAGTGCTCTTCTTTTCTTTAAAGGATTCCTCCTTCTAGGGAGGAAACAACTTTATCTGTTCCCTGTCTATATGAAATTAAATTCTCTGAAGTGCATTAAGCGAGAGCTTCCAGTGTAGCATCCCTGCCTGTGGGGCTGCCTGGTCTGCAGGAGCCACTGCATGGCTGAGACAGGAGAAATCAGCACTAGGAAACATCCACACAGCTGAGCTGGGCCCGTGGCACGCTGGCAATATCAGGAGCAGCAGCAACAGGAACAGCAGCAGCAGCTACTCATGGAAGGCAGGAGCCCACTAGGGGGTGGTGGGTACCCGGGGATGCTCCGCAGCAGCTCCTCTCTGTGTGCCCAGGAGGGTACCAGGGATGCTCCACAGGAGGGTACCAGAGATGCTCCACAGCAGCTCCTCTCTGTGTGCCCACAGGGCACCAGGGATGTTCCACAGGAGGGTACCAGTGATGCTCCACAGCAGCTCCTCTCTGTGTGCCCAGGAGGGTACCCGGGGATGCTCCACAGCAGCTCCTCTCTGTGTGCCCACAGGGTACCAGGGATGCTCCATAGCACCTTGTGCTCTGTGTGCCCACAGGGTACCAGGGATGCTCCACAGCAGCTCCTCTCTGTGTGCCCACAGGGTACCAGGGATGCTCCACAGGAGGGTACCAGAGATGCTCCACAGCAGATTCTGCTCTGTGTGCCCACAGAGTACCAGGGATGCTCCACAGGAGGGTACCTGGGGATGCTCCAGCTCTCCCTGTGTGCCCATGTGGGCATTTCAGGATGCTGGACAGCACCTCCAGCTCTTTGTGCCTCAGTGGGCACCTGGCACCTGCAGGAAGGTGGGGAGCCCAGGCTGGGGGTGGTTTCATTCTCTCCCAACAAAGGTAGAAAACTTGGATTCTTTGTGCATCCTTCCTGGGCTGCAGTGGGGAGCTGCTGCAGAAACACCCACTGGCAGCTCCCTGTGCTCGGTGTCCCTCCTGCAGTGGGGTGCCACAGCTTCTGTGTTTCCTACGCCTGGGTTTATTTTTTCCCTGGTGCGTTGGAGACCAGAAGGATGCTTCTCCCACTACCCCCCAGTTACGTTACTATAAAATTACTCAGCAAAGCCCAGTGGTGGCAGGAAATGACAAATGTAGGTGCCACCAGTGCATTATGAATTGCTGTGCCTCCCCTTTCCTGAAAAAGCATCCTGCCCTTTCCTTAACCTTGGATACCACTGATGCTTTGTGGCTTTTCCCCCCCCCTCTCAAATTCTCCTAGAGTTACCCTGCTGCAAACAGAGCAGCCTATCACTGACTTTATCCTTGCCCAGTGAGTCTCTCTGAGGTGTGGATCTTGATTCAATCAGCAGCCATGTGTTCCCTGCAGAAGCTGCTCCACCACGGCGTAGCCTGCTCCGAGTGCAATTCAGGGAATGAGGCAGTTTGCTTCCCAGCTAATTTAGATGAGCTCTGTCTATGTGTGAGCAGCTTTATATAGAGGAGAGAGAAGGGAAGAGGCAGACCAATTTTCACCACTGCTCTTACCCTGTAGTGGCTTACATAAGAACAGTTTACTACACACTTCTCATAAATGGCTTTAATGGATGCTGTTTGAGTGTCTGCAGTGCTTCAAGAGGCTTTGTTTTGGTGGTTGTCACAAAACAGGCTCGTGTGGCTGCATTCCTGCTGTCCCCCTGTGGCCCCTGTGTGTGGCTGATTGATGGTTGTCCCCTGCTCTTCCAGCTCCTCAGCAGTTCAGTGCCACTTCTATCTTCTTTCTTAACTCTTCCCAAAGTCATCTTGTAACTTGCACTTCTCCTCTGTAGGGTTGGAGTGTTGAGTCTTGAAGGAAGACCTGGATGTGGCACTCAGGGCTCTGGGCTGGGTGACAATGTCATGGGGATCAGTCTCAGGCTGGGCTCAATTATCTTGGAGGCCTTTTCCAACCTTAATCATTCTGAGTTTCTATGAACACATTAAAATAATGGGAAGCACTCAGTTCCCTATGGGCTGATTGTATTTATTGCTGTTCCTAGAAAGGCTTGAGCAGGGTTCAGCCCCCCTGATTTTGGTCACCAACTCCTGTTTGTGCAGAGCAGCTGGGGAGGCTGAAGGGTCACCGGGGGAGCCTGGGTGTGACTGCAACTTACTGATGCTGCTGTTCAGAAATGCCCTTCCCTGCTCTGAGCTGGCCTGGAGCAGCACTGTGTGGGTGCCCAGTGTGCAACCCCATGGTCAGGGCTTGGCATCTAAACGTGGGGTCATCTCTGCAGAAAAGCAAAGTCTGGTTTCTGCACCTCCCTTTGCATTAACTGCCTCCTGCTAGGCTTGAGAAGCCTGCAGTATCAGCTCAGAGTTTGGGTTAATCAAGTGTTGGTTTTCTTTGTTTTGTGGGTTTTTTCTTTTTTTTTTTTTTCCTGTTGATATTGTTTCTGTTCCCCAGCTAATCCAATGGCTAAAGAATCGTATCTCCCACCCCGAAAGCCTCAGTGAGACGGTGTGGTGAGGATGTGACATGTTGGTGGCACCCTGGGACAGGGGCAGGTGCAGACCTGGCAGTGGGGCTGCTTCCCTGCCCCTCCATTCCTACCCACAGCTGTGTGTGCTCCAGGGTGGGGAGCAGGTGGTGGGGGCTGCCTGGGGAGGGTGTAGGAAAGAGAAAAACCTTCTGGTAGTGATTTCTTCCCCTCCTTGTATTGCTGTTTGATTACTCCAGCTTTCCAAGGTGTTGGATTTTATAGTTGGGAAGAGGAGGGAGAGCCCAGCTCAGGGTGGGGTTGTACTGAGAGGTAGATGTGGAGGTCTGCAAGCACTATAACCCTGAAAGGCTGTAGGCAAAAAATACCCAGGAAAATGGGTCAGTCCTGAGGCCGTCCCTTCCCTCCCCAAAGGCAAGGTTCAACATGGCTTGTCCAGCACGGCGGGGTGAGGACTTGACAGGGATTTTGCTCCATCTCAGGCATTTTCTGGGCTGATTATCCCAGTTAAAGCTGGGAATGTGTAGCTGAGTGCAGGCTGTGCTCGGAGAGCTGCTGCTTTCCAAGAGTACCCGTGTTGACCAGCTAGTGGCAACAGAAGATTAACTATGGATGGAGAGAGGAGCTGCTTGCTGCAGCTGAGCTGCCAGGGGGGGAGGCTGGAGGCTGGGGATCCCCCCTGCTCCCCCTTCCTCCCAGCTGATTTTCCATGATGCCTGCGTGCCAGAGGCTTTTGTTGCTCTTTTCCAGGAAGAAATAATGAGCTTTTATTCAGAATTATGCAGACAGCTTGCAGTCCTCCGTGGGGAATGGGGTGGTGAATGACCTCCAGGTGCCACCACGCAGGTGGGTCTTACCTCCCAAACTTGCTGCCTGTTCCCTCCTAAGGCCTGAAAGTGAGAATCTCAGCTGTGTGATGGGTGAGCCTTTGTGCTGCCTGGGTGACACGGTGCTGATGTGTGGTGTTGGCTGGCTGTGAACCAGGGCTGAGCCCTGGGGCTTTCCTGGTGTGACAGGAGCTCAGGCACAGCACAGGCTGGGGCCACGGAGAACAGATTGATGCCATGTGTGGGAATGATGAGGTATTGATCTCACGCTCCTTTAACACCTCTGCAGGTGCAGGTGGCTTGAGAAACACCTGCCATCACACCAAAATGGCATGTAGAGGATGGGGCAGGCTGGGGTTGGAGCGGAAAGAGAGGAAGATGTCTGGATTGATGCCTTTCATCATCTGAAATATCCACAGTACAGCCCGTACCCAGGTGTCCTCCTCCTGTAGCAAGCATTTGAAATGGAGGATGGTGAACCTTGGCCTGTGCTCCCATGCTGCTCCCCAGCCCTGCCCCACCTGTGGGGTGTGTGATGGCATCGAGCAGAGATGGCTCTGCTGCATAACCAGCTTAAGAATGGGGCCACTTAAAAGAATTGAATGCTTGTGCTGCTGCTCGGGTCTCAGCTAATGCAGTTAAGGTTTCCAGTGTCCAGACAGCATGGAGACACTTAATGGTATTGAAGAAGCAGAATGGCATGCAGAGGGGATGAGCAGGGATCTTGGCTGCCTGCATCTGCACTGGCTGGGAGAGGCTTTCTGGTTGTCTCCTGGGAAGGTGGAAAGTGGAGAAAAGCATCACAGAGTTTTGGCCCATTGTCCCTTTGGGTGCCTCACCTCTTTGCTATGTGAAAAGCAGTGCTCTTGAGTGCTTCCAGTGTCCTGCTGCAGGTCAGGGGCAAGAAGGGATTCCTTGAAGGGGGAGGTTGGGCTGTGGCTGCCTGTGAGAAGATGGGGCAGACAAGATTTGGAGCCAGGGCTCTGCCTGTGGGCACAGGGGGCTGGTGGGGAGGGGGCAGAAGCAGCCGTTCCCTCCGTTTCACATTCTCTGTCCCCCACCACTCCTGCACTCCTTTCTCTGTGCTTTCACCTCTCCTGCCTTAGTGCAAGACAAAGTCTGTAGGAAACCTCGACTGGCTTTGAAAGCAGCAGCAAAAGGGGAGAAATTTTCCATTAGCAGCATCAGCAGTATAAGAGATTTTTTCCCAGTCACCTGGTAACTGCTGTATTTAGGAAGATTACTGAGCTGATGGTGCTGCTCCCTGGCACATGCAAGGCAGTGATCCTGTTAGGAGAGGGAGGCAAGGGCTGGTCACACACAGGGAGATGTGCTGCTAAAGGTCGGCTGTGCAGGGAGAGCACCTCCTGTGCTGCACCATCTGCTCCTGCAGAGCAGGGCAGTGGCACAGAAGGGGCACTGCCAGCTGCACTCAGGGGCTGCAGAGGGGCAGGGAGGGGGCCACAGCAGGGCTGGGCAGGAACATCCTCGAGTGGAGGAGGGAATCAGGCTCCAGCCTGATTTGGGGCCGGGCTGGGGGTTTTGGTGCATTCCTTCTGTGGGATGGGATGTGCCTGCAGAGGGGCACTGCCCTGCAGGGGTGAGCCCATCCTCCCTCAGCTCCAGGTCTGTGTAACTCGGTGCAGACCATTCTGGGGACCCCAGCTTTGCTTCCAGCCATCACCAAGCTGTGCTAGTGCCTTTGAGGCTTTGATTCTTTTTCCTTTTTTCCCTCCCTTTTCTCTCTCCAGGGCAGCGGGGTGGCCTCTCCTGCGGCTGGGTGCCTGCCCTGGCTGTGCTGGGTGAGCGGGGCTCCCTGGCCACCCCAGAGCTCCTGGCTGCCCCGGCACTTGCCCAACACGAGCTGGCATTCCCGAGTGTGCCTGGGGCTGTCCCAAGGCCATTCACAGCCTGGATCCTTCCCTCCCTGCTCTCTGTGGTTCTCAAGCTCTGTCCTTCCAGGGAGCACAGCACATCCCTAACCTGTGGGATCAAGTGACAGAATATCAGAGCTGGCAACAGCACAGGAATGTTTTTGTTGCCTCAAGCCAAGTGCTCGGTATCATCAGCTTCCTGCTGCAGTGCTCCTGTGCTGGGAGCATGGGGTGGTGCTCCTGGGAGGGGGGACAGGGGTGGTCTGTGTGTGTGTGTGAGCAGGGAAGGGGGCTGGAGCAGAGTGTGTGTGTTCCCTGCAGCCCTGGACCAGGATCTGCTGCTGGCCAGAAAAGCCTCTCCCTCAGCTCACTCTTGCTGTGGATGTTGCTTTTGATACCAGGGAGCCTGATGAGGTAAAAGTTGGTGCCACTGCCCTGGTGAGTTCCTGGTGCAGGTGCCCCCAGAGCAAGGTCTGCTCTTCCAGGCAGTTTCCCACTCAGATGGGCTTCCTGGGATGATGGGGCTCCCATGGCAGGAGCTGCCAGTTGTTCCCACCTCACTCTGTTACTCAGCCCTGCCTTGCCCAGGCTGCTCCATGGGGTGAAGGGTGATGGAAACCCTTTACCTTGGCTGTCACCTGTGTGGTGGGTTCAGCTTGGCTGGGGGCCCTGGAGAGCTTTGGGGGCTTATTGGGACATCCTGATATGTCCCTTTTCCTTCTACCCCTGTCACATTTCTTCCATGTCCTTTCAACCTCCCATCTGTTTAAATTAGAGGGGATTAAACTCTTTTCTCCTGCCCTGCCCAGGGAATTCCTCCCAGCCTTCTTGTTGCAGTCACACTCCTTGTTCCTCCATCTGTAATATCCTGGGAAATCAGGCCAGAGAGAGGTGCCCAGGCAGAGCCATGTGTTGGGCAGGTGATCCAAAAGGATCTGTATTCCCCACCCTGCCTTCCAGGCCATCCAAATTGGGCAGCCCTTGGTCAAGCTGTGTCCACAGCAAATTTCTCCCATTATCTTCTGCCAGGGTGGGCACCTCGGGGTATTCAAGGGGATTTCAGTGCTGGGTGCCACTTAATTTAGGTTGGCTCAACTGATGGGACCCTCCTGGCCCTTACTGGGGGTGGCTTGGGACAGAAGGCTCTAAAGAAGGTCCAGCAGGAAAGGAGGGATTCTGCAGAGGAGCCAATGACGGCAGTGGCATTTTGGGAAGCTGACAGGTATATTTGGGAGTCAGACATGCTGCAGGCTGAAAGCACATCCAGCAGAGGTGACGTTGGCCTTATCTGTGCAGGCTGCTGGCAGGGCGGTGGCTGCTCCTGCTGCTGCTGCTTTCCCATCAGGGGCTTTGGCATTTCTCCTCCCCCTCAGAGGGGAGGGAGGGCTGCAGGGGTGCATTTGTCACCTGAAGAGCCCCCGGGCTTGGGCTGAACTTTGTGTTCCAGCAATAAAACCATGCTAGGAAATGTGTGCTGTAACAAAGCCCATGGATATAATACATCCGTATCATACTGTACCTTTCATCTTGAAGGATTCCCAAGGAGCTTTACAAACTCGGTGTGCTGCAGCCTGCCAGGGTGACTGAATGTTATCAGGAGCAGCGGCAGCCTAATCTCTGTGGTAGTATTTCCCCCCCTTGCAGGGGGAACTTTATGAAGTCTGGTCTCAGAGTAGCGCTGTGATGGTGTTTTCCTCTAAGCCCGAGTTTCTCAGGAGAAACAGGCAAGCCGTGGAGCTGTTTGTTATGCAAAACCACCAAAGAAATATTTTTTCCTGGGGCAGTAGGAGTGGGTGGGAATTACTTTCACACAGCTTCAACAGCTTTGCATCTTGACAGAAGAGGCATTCGCAGGGGAATGTGCCCTCCGTGCAGCCCCAGAGAGGGGATGATAAAGTTTAAACGCTTGAGGAATTGCTTCTGGGCATTAGCAGGGTGGTAGGGTTCAGCTGACGGGGCAGTTCTTGGGAGGGAAACTCTCAATGTCTGCCTGAAATACTTGCTGTGTGAGTCTTTTGTCACCTAATACTCCCTTCTGTCTCTGCAGTCAGTCCTGGAGCCAGCTGATGGCTCAGGTCCAAATCCTGCAGCCCTTGGTAACATCTGTCTGTGGGGTGAGAGCAGGGAAAGGCGATGCCTCCATCTCCCTGCTGCTCTCCACTTCCATCTGGGGGTATTTTCATTGTTCCTGACTTACCTGGAGCTGTGGGAGGCATCTGAAGGTGCTGCCAATGGTGGCAGAGCCTAAAAATCAAAACTGAATGCAGGCCCAGGGGCCCAAGTGGAGCTGTTGTCAGAGGCATATGCTTGAGGCACGGCGGGTAGCTGGAATCTATTTTGGTTTGGAGTGGTACATATTTAGCCTGTTTTGTTTAGCAGTTTGTTTATGGGATGTATTTTCCCATTCTGTGTAGCTCCCCAAATGTGTGCTGTAAACAAAGTGTAAAATCAAAAGCAGCCTCTACGTGTTCCCATCAAGTGCATCGCAGGGTGTGTGGTGCCTGCCAGCCTCAGGTCCCCTCCTCAGGAGGAGAAAAAACACCACTGAGGGGGGTGATTCTGTCAGCTCTGAGGATGGGAATTGCTGTGGGCACTGCTGGCATGGAGCAGGGATGTCTCAGGAGCTCACCAGCCCTTTTGTCCATTTGCTCTTGCTCCAAACCTCCCCAAGCTCATCCCCGAGGAGTGCAGGTGTTGGCTCCTGCTGCTCCTTTGGCTTTGCTTGCTTCCCTGAGCCCCACTGAGGTGGCTCCTCAGGCCACAGGGAGTGGGAGGTGCTGATGCCAGCATCGTTCACAGATGCTGGACGTTAAGAACCTTCAGAATCGATCGAGTTTCAAACAGGCATTAGAGGTCTGTGGCTGTCCTTACTGGAGCCATTGCAGCCACATCCCATGCACTGGATCAACAAATGTGTGTTCCTTGCTTTAATTTCCCTGAGTGTGATCAGAAGGGCTGGAAGCACATTTCATCAAACAGCAGCCGCCTTGCCTTTTAACACAATCCAAGAAGCCAGAGCTGCTTGAAGACACAAACTCCATTACATTGCTTTACATCTCCCAGCCCTTGCTGATTCCTCTGCTGGGGTTTGCTGCTCTCCCAGACCAGCAGTGCCGCTGTCCTCTCTGTGTTCCTGGCTCAGGAAATCCATTATCCAAGGGAATGGCAGCTGGGAGGGAGGGAGGGAGGTTGGGGATGCTGCCTGTAGGGGCTGCTCACAGCCAGCTCGGGGTCTTGCTGGAGCAGCAGTGTGCACACCAGACACGCTGCTCCTCGTGTTACTCGATTTTATTCTGCTTTTGTAGCAGCTGCCTTTGCTGCTTGGCTGACAAGCTGCTCCTTAATGTGCCGTGGCCCAGAGGTGTGTGGGGACAGGGACAGGAGCTGGGATTTGGGCAGGATGGAGGCTCTGGGAGGAAACAAAAGGAACACTGGAGGTCTAACAGTAAAAGTATATGTGATTTGAAATGCTTTAACAGGAAGAAAATGACATAGAAATAGGCATAGTAATGAACCTTTTTAATTTTAGTTGGTTACACTGATAAAACGACACTGTTATTTTATTTTTTCAGAATACATACAGAATCTTAAGTCAAACAAATACATTTCACCAAGAAATCTCTATTCTATATAGAAAAAAAAAGTTACAGAAGTAATATAGACCATGGATTGCCATTCAGATCCTTATTTTTGCTTACCTGATTGTAATGCTGCATGAAGGAACTACACTAATTAAAACTAATTTCAGGACTGATGGACAGCCAGTTGCCCTTTGAATTTAACATTAAAAGCTCTTTTAAAACAGGAATTTGGACAATTTTTTTTTCCTTTTCTTTCTTATTTTTAATTTTTTTTCCCCCAAAATACGAAATGATGTGTTTTTATCACAGAAAATTCTGTGCTTCATATAACACATGGTCTGTTTATCTGGTAGTTGGAGACCTACAGGGGGGGATGCTGCTGGCCCCAGGGATTCTGCCAAGCTCAGATTTTGCTCCCCAGGAGCGCTGCCTGAAATCCTGTGTGCTGCCCAAAACTGTGTGTGCTGAAGGAAGTATCCTCTGCTGCCTGGGCTTGCTTTTTAAAGACTGTTGTAAAACCTTTTCCTTCCTTGGTGATGAAGGGTTTTACAGTGTGTTGCAATGAGCCACTTAAAGGCAAAACAGGAGGAAAAAATCCTGTTTGCAACATTCCTCCTGCCTGAGTTGCCGTGGTGTGAGATATGGGGTGGTTGTAGGGGATGCTGCAGGAAAGCTGAGCCTGTTCTTTCCTAAACAATCCATTGCTGTTTCTCCTGTGGCATCTCCCAGCTGCATTTCCTCCCCAAAATCATGTTTCCCACTGCTCAAAGGCTTCTCTGGTTTGAGATGTGCTTTAAGTCATGTAAAGCCAAATTTTACTAAGTTGCAGTCTCCAAAGCTTTTCTCCAGCAGAAATGGTGCAAATTTATCCATGGATACCTTGCCCACAGCTGCAGCAGGTCTGAGGTCACCTCCTGGGAAGGGCATTCCAAACCCCCCTAGATCTCCAGGGGCCTGTTCTGGGAGCAGAGGGGATTGGGTTGGGAAGGAAGGTGATATTTTTGCTGTGGCTCAAAAAGCAAAGGCATTTCAGTGGATTCTGGGCCGTGGGTTTTAATCGCTGCTTGTTTTGATCATCTCTCTACTAAACTGCTCTGGATGTGCCTAAGGGCAAACAAGCAGGTGTTAATGTTGATATTCTGCTCATTTTTTTTGCTGCTGTTGGGTGTGGGGAAGAACTTAGATGGCAGGAAAGCTGTTGGTTGGAATGGTGCTGCTCTCAGCCGTTGCACCAGGGCAGGTGAGACCTGGTGAGAGGAGACCAGGGCAGGGCCTGGCTGGGAACAGGCTGAGCCTTGAACTGGCTGCCAATGGCTCTGCAGCTTCCCCACTCTTCTCCAGGCTCTCCTTCTTCCAACTCTGCAAATATTTGCAGCAGTTAGAGACTGCCCAGGGATGTTTTTATTCCTGGCATGAACTGAATTAGAGGGAAAGGCTGGGCTGGGAGAGTGGTCTCACAGTGGGCAGCATGATCTACCTTGTCCAGCAGTCTCTGCTGTGGTGGCAGAGGGTGAGGAACAGGACACAGGTCTCTGGAGCATCCCTGGAGCTGTTCCTTACCATGCTGTGGCCCCAAGAGCTGGGATTTGGGCAGGAGGGAAGCTCCAAGAGCTGGAGATGCTGCATCCTCAGGGATGCTGCTGGCTTTGGCTGCTCCTGCTGCAATAATGCCTGTCCTGACTGAGCTGAAAGGGTCCCACAGCAGCTCTGAGGGGCTCCTGCATCCCCCCCTGCATCTCACTCATGCTGGCCTCTCTGGGAAATCCCTCTGCTCCCTGGGATGCTGCACAGGGGATGCAGTGAGGGGAGAAGGAGGTTTTTCTTTGAGGTCTGAGGGATGTGCCGAGTGTTGACCAGGGGCTGGCACAGAGGGAAGGATGCTTCTGTTAATTAGCAGGAGATGAAAGGAAAACTTGTCTTTATTCAAAGAGCAGCTTGTTCCAGTTTCATCACAGTCCCTCAGTTCTGAGCTTTAAAGTTTGGTGAATGTGTGAACAATAAGTTTGGGAAGATGTTTTGAAGCTAGAATGGCAGCATTGTTATGAAAATGCTGAAGGGGAGTTGTGACACTGTTCTGAAGATGAAAGTATTTTTACAATCTTAAACTGACACATTTCTAAAAGAAAAAGAAAAGAGAAAGAAAGTTTTCATGAAAGACAGCTCTCAACAAGTCTTTCCCTGGCCACAATCAAATGTGGCTGTCCCTGAAGGCACTTGGAGGTGCTGCTGGTGACCCTGTGTCCAGCATGGTGGGGTGGTTTTTACTGGTGTTACTGGTGTGTGTTGGGCAGGTGGGACCTGCACAGCCCCGATGGAGGGAGCAGTGAGTGTGTCCTGCTGTCCTGGCACTGATGGACCAACAGAGCAGCAGGAGGAGGGCACAAAGGTGAGGAGATGTGGATGAAGCATGGACACCTCTGCCAATCCCATCCTTGCTGCTCCAGCCATGCCCTCACCACTTCTGACCCCACAGCACTCACTGCACTTTTGAGCTGCTCTGTAAAAACAGATTTTCCACATGTTTAGCAAGCATCTGTTAATGGCTTAGCCAAACATCACCCCGTTAGTGCAGAGTGAAGGGGAGGCTGGAGCCGCCCATGCCTGGCAGCAGCTCTGGGCTGCTTCTGCCCTCAGCTGTGCCACAGGACATGCCAGTTTGTGCTGTTCCAGCTCACCCACGGCACTGGAGGAGCTGGGCTGGGGCTGGAGGCTGGCATGGCACACTGCTGGCACCACAGGGGATGGCTTGGGGTGTCTGGGGATGTGCAGCAGCTTGGGCTGCATCCAGTGACTGGCTCCCCATCCCACTACTGCATCTCGCCAGCTGGAGCTGCAGCCCCAGCCTAACCCATCTCCCTCTCCCTGCTGCCTGAGCTGAGCAGCATCTTGAAATCACAGAGTGGCCTGAGTTGGAAGGGACTTAAATATCATCTCTTTCCAATCCTCCTGTCTCAGAGTTTGGTTGTTAATTGCTGCCCCAAGATGTGCAGGGTGTCTCTGTTTCAGCCTGCACGTCCGAAGAACGAGTCAGAGCTCTTCAGTTTTCGGTCTTGAAGTTGTTTATTAATTCTTATCTATAAAATTTTCTTCCTGCCCAGCCGAGATCTGCTCAGCAGGGCAGCCACAGGCACTGTGACCGCCCCCAAGGAGGTGTTGTCCTTTTATACTACAAACTACATAGAACATATTGACACTTAATTCCAATACCTATTACCTATGTTAGACAGTGCACTTCTATTCTAAATATAACATATTTACACTTAATTCCCAATACCTATCACCTATGTTAGTGCACTTCTACTCTAAACCAATCCCAAAGTGCCAACATCACTGCAGAAAATGGAGACCAAGAAGAAGAAGAAGAAAGGCTGGACATGCCCAAGTTACTCCATCTTGTCCCCATAACCCCCATACCAAAAACCCTCAAATCTACATTTTCACCCTGTGATAATTTTATTATTATACTATTCAAACCTCTGTGACTTTCAGGTCCTCATACAAAGCTGGTAACTTGCTCCAGGGGTCACAATCCAATCCCCAGGTGCTCTGGGCTGTGTGCCAGGGTCTCTGAGCCCCCCAGCGGGGTCCTGGCAACTCTGGGCACCCAGAGGCATGCACTGAGCTCTGACACCCCTGACCATGGATGTGCACACCAGAAGGTGCCCAGGGTGTGAGGCTGTTCTGAGCCCCCTCTCCTCTGCCAGCTGCCTGCAGTTCCCCTTGTCAGGGTTAGCAATTGGCAATATTGGTCCCACACTGGCCACTTTTTCTTGGGATTTTCTCTTCCATGAGCACCTGAATGCACCAGCTTGTTCTGATGGTTCTTTTTTATTCCTATAAAGCTCTAGTTTCCATTCCAGTCCCTTGGACACCCGGGGGCCTGTGAGTGGGTGCCCTGTAATTAAAAGCAATCTATTGCCATGTCTGAGGGGGCTGTGTGAGCTACAGGGCCGTGAGCCGTGCTCTCCTGCAGCAGAGCTGTCAGGCAGTTCCTTCCTTAGAAAAGAGACACCAAAAATTCCTCTTCCGCCCCCAATTTTGTCTTCCTGCCAGCCCTGGATTCCAGGTTTATTTCAGGGTCTTTTCTTTTGGGCTTGGGTAGGTGCAGAGCATGTATTTTTTGCCATGTGAGTCTGACAAGCCCTTGGGGAGGATGAGTGGGTGTCTTGAAGTGTAAGGGAGAAAACTTGGCAAGTGTTTCAGCTCCAGGATCTCTTTTTGCATTTTTGGCTGCATCTCCTTTTAATCCTGCTGCTCTTAAACTTTTCTGAACCAGCAAAGTCAGCCCTGGCAGCACTGCCATCCAGGAATATCTCTGCTCCCATTCCTGGAAGGTCAGGTCACAGGGGCTGCCTGGTTTGGGGCTTCTCCCAAGGGTGCCAGTGCTGGATTTCCCCTGCCCAGCACTCCCAAATCTGTGGATAGGGATGGTCTTACCTCCTCTACATCATAGAGGGGGGTCCTCTGCTCATGGATGTGGGCAGGGAGGTGCCTGGAGCTGGATGTGTGCTCCATACCTGGTGATTCCCAGAAGAAGATGCTCTCCAGAGCATCTTGCCGTGATGTATTTCTTGTTGTGTCTTATTCTGTGCTCCCAGCTTGGTTCCTGGCCTTGTCTATGGGGTTTGGGATCTGGTTTTGACAAGGTGAAAGCAATCACTAAACTGTGCTGGAAAGGGGAAAGAGCTTCCCTGCAAGGTCTTTCCTGAGCTGCAGTTCAAGGAAGCATCTGGGGCTGTGTGGGTTCATCTGGTGCAAAATCCAGCACTTCTGGGTCCTTCTGGCATTCTCCTCTTGGCTTTGCTATTTCCTCGTGAAATGCCTTTGGCAGACTGAGCACAGTTCCTGCCCCTCTTTCTTACCCTCTGTTTGCAGGAGCCTGCAGGGCTCCCCTTGCCATTACTGAGGTGAAATTCCCATGTGGATGTGGGAGGGAGGAACAGACCCTCTTGGCCCCCTTCCTGCCACACTGCCTGCAGGCTGGTGGTGCAGAGAGGGCTGAGGAGAGGAGATCAGGGCAAGTGCAGAGCCAGAAGTGAAAGAAATGGGTGAGTGGGCTCGACAGACCAGGATCTGCTGCTTCCCTGAGCTGGGGAAGCTGTGTGTCCATGCACTTCTCCATCCAGCAGCTCTTCCCTCCCTCAGCAGGCAGCTGGACAGTGGGACAGTGGCATGTGGCTGTGTCTGCCCATGGCTGTGACACACTGTCCCGTGAGGAGATGGGGTTTTCTCTCTGCTTTAATGAGCTAAAAATGTTCTGTGTGGTTGAAAGCTCCCCCACGTGCACCCACATCTCCTGATCTCTGTGAGACACTGACAGCTCCTCTAATGAGGCAGCCAAGGAGGTAACCTTAGCAACTCCACGCTGCTCAGATACCCCTGGAGATGGTGTGTCTGGTGTTCCAATGGCCTCTCACAGGACAGGAGAGCTGGGGATGCCTGCACTCCACCCTCCCTCCCTCCCCATGGCTGCTGGTGCCTGTCATGGAGAGCAAGAGCTGGCACAGGTGGAGGCACCAGTGTCCCTTCACTGCCTGCTCTGTTCTTGTTGATGGGAATTGCACCTGCCACAGCTCTGGCGAGAGCTACTGGTGCAGCACTGGGGGGGAACTGGTGCAGGAGAAGGTGCTGAGCCTACTGCTGCAGTGCTGTAATCTGTGCTGTGGGAACTGGGGTCTTGCACTGCATCAGGAGAGCTCTGGACCTGCAGAGAGCATCAGGAACCTGTTCTCCAGGAGCATCAGGAACCTGTTCTCCAGGAGCATCAGGAACCTGTCCTCCAGGAGCATCAGGAACCTGTTCTCCAGGAGCAGGAGGAAACTGTTCTCCAGGAGCATTCAGAACTTGCCCTCCAGGAGCAGGAGGAACCTGCCCTCCAGGAGCACAGGGTGGGCCATGCTCTTGGATAAGTCCCTCTCCTTAGTTTGCAGGTGGAGGGAGCTGATGGGCTGGCATCAGAGCAGTGCTGGGGCTTGGAGGGTGGCTGTGTGTGAGCTGAGAGCATGGCTGTGCCACAGCATCCCTGTCCCTCACACTCCTGCTCATCCCTCATACTCCTCCTCATCCCTCACTGTCATCCCTATCCCTCATCGTCCTCCCTATCCCTCATCGTCCTCCCCATCCCTCATTTTCCTCCCCATCCCTCAGCCTCCTCCCCATCCCTCATTTTCCTCCCCATCCCTCAGCCTCCTCCCCATCCTCATCTTCCTCTCCATCCCTCATCCTCCCATTTCACCTGACCTGCAGTACCAAGCCCTCCCTTAAAGCCTGAACATTCCTCTTGCCCTGTGGGCTCTGGAAGGAGCCTTGGCTACTCAAACCAGTGCTCAGAAACGCTTTTTTATAGCAGCTGGGAGGGAGCCAGGGCAAAAATGAGCTGAGGCCGCTGAAGGGAGATAAGCTGAGACGTAAACTGTGATTTTCTGCCCTGTGAGCCCTATGCATGGATTTCATCTTTTAATGGAAGTGCAGTAAATAAAAGCCATTTTCACAATAAGCCGAGCAACAGGTCATAAGCGTCTGAGGCACTGAAATTGATAGAAGCGAGCTAAGCGTAACAAATCTCCCAAAATTGCACAGACTCCACTTGTATCTAGTCCCTTCCTGCATCTCACCAATTATAGCAAATGGCAATTATTTCTGAGCCAGAGCTTTCTCTGAATAAAACCTCAGTCCAACTGTAGATGCTTTATCTTCTTTTCAAATAGATTTGTACCGGAGGAAAAAAGCCCCAGTGGGGAGAAATCCCATTTGAAGGGGTTTTCCCTAGCAGTGTTTCCACAGACAGTGCATGGTGGTCATGCATGGAGGAGTAAATTTGACCAATCCATACTTTGCTGGCTCTGGCTGAGAGGGGGATTTGGGGACATCAGGCACGTTCCCTTTTGGTTGTGTCTCTGTTAGGATGAAGTTGGGCTGGGGATGTGCTGCCATCAGGGATTGACATGCTCACTCCTGGGGTGCTCCTGTGGGTGGAGCAGTGATTTCTCTCCCTCTTCCAGTCAGATCCAGTCTGTTCTAGTGCCCAGTGATGCCTCTGGGGTGTAAAGCAGAGTCTGAGTCCCCTCTCAGACTAAACGCCAACACTTTTGTCCCTTATAACCTCTGTGCTTTTTTTAGAAGCCTCTCTGCTGCAGAGCCTTGGGGATGCACCTGCAGCAAGGAGAGTGCAGGGGGGAAAATTTCCTTGTCCCTGCACCAATTTGTCCCACTTGAAGGGGTTACTTTGAAATTTATTTGCCTTTATTTGCAAGTGCTTGTAAAGAGATTTTATACATAGAGATGTGGCAGTGCTGGCTTTACCTGCTCAGTGTCCCGTGCACAGTCCAAAGCCTGAACTTTTTGTCTCTGGGTGTTTGTGCAGGACATCCCTGGTGCTGTACAGACCATGGGGGACACCAGGGCATTGTGGAGGTGGCCCTTGGTGTGTATTTGGTCACTCCTTGACCAAATGGCTGTGCTGGGACATCAAACACCTCAGGCCCCATGATTTCCTGTCAGGAGGATGGAAGTGCCTTGCTTGGGATTGGCTGGAATTTCCTGCTGTCAATTGCTGCTAGAGATGCTGATGAAGAAATGTCACAGGGTAGTGGGCATAGGAAGCTCAGCTGGCTTTGTGACTGATGTCATTAGTACTCCCTGCTGAAAACCCCTTGAGATGGACACGTTCTATCTCTGGGTTTCCCCACAACTTGTAGCTGAACAGCTTCTCCATAGGTGAGCAGAGGCTGCTGATGTGGCACCCTCCTGGATGCCTGGGGAAATGGCAAGGTCTGGAAGTGCCCAAGGACTGATCTGTGTCTCATGGTGGTGTCAGTGAAGTGCCTCAGGTGTTTTGCAGTGCTTGGGAGCCTGTGGGGTGGGACAGGGAGGTGCATTTCCTGCATGGCCCTAGAACAGGGAGCAATGAGAATTGCCCAGTGGTGCATCCTCCCCTGTCATGGGGGAGCAGGGTTTGATTGATTCACTCTGTGTTAGCTTCTTGTGAGCAAAACTACTGATTATTTTTTTTTATAATTTTTACCTAAGACTTGGGAATTAAATTCCCCATCTCCCTTGGAGGGTTGTTAATGAAAAGCACTGAACCAGCTTGTCTTCAGTTTAATTTGTCTGAGCTGGCAGCCCCCTCCAAACACCTCCCAAAATGTATCATGGAATCCCAGAATTATTTGGGTTGGAGAGGACCTTAAAGCTCATCTCATTCCACCCCTGCCATGGCAGGGACACCTCCCACTGTCCCAGGTGCTCCCAGCCCTGTCCAGCCTGGCCTTGGGCACTGCCAGGGATCCAGGGGCAGCCCCAGCTGCTCTGTGCCAACACCTCACTACCCTCACAGGGAAGAATTCCTTCCTAATATCCAATCTAACCTTGCCCTCAGTCAGTTTGAAGCCATTCCCTCTTGTCCAGGGCTCTTGATGCGTCCCACCACAGGGACTCAGCCTCATCATCCACCTTTGGAGCCTCCTTTATTGGCAGTATGGGAGGTAAATCTAATAAAGCACAGGCTCAGCATGGTTATTCAGTACATCCCCCTTCCCCTGGTGCGTGCTTCTGCGGGCAGAACATGTTCATTTACTCACCTAAACAGAATTTCATCGTCCACCTCCCGTGGTGTGTAATGGATCCAGCCGCAGACGCTCGCCCCTGTAGCCACAGCAAAGCCAAGCTCCTCGAGATGCTGCACAAACTGTGACTTGCTCTCTGCATCTTGCAGCGTTCCCATAATGCAGCTGTCCCCCACGAACCTCTCAGCAATTTGGGAAGTGCTGTCTTTGTTTCCTTTTGCCTTACCAGCTGTAATCCCTGCCTGCTGCTGCCCCTTCCTGGGTAGCTGTTTATTTTCCTTAATCTTTTATGAAGTACTTTTATCATAAGCTCTTTGAAAATCCGCTGAAATGAGACCCTCCAAATCACCTTCATTTATTTTAAAGGCTTGCTTTTGCTGATAATACTGCCAGGTTGCTTAGCACACCTCTTTTCCACCCTTCCTTAAGGAAGTTCTCTTGACCTTGCTCAGATTCCCCTTTGCTGCCTTCTACACTGGCTGACCCCTAATTAGGCTCTGAAGTTCTCGGGCTCCTGCAGTTTGGTATTTAGTTCTTTGGTCCTGGAGCCATGGCCTGCTGCTTTTTACAAACAAAATAACAGTAATAATAATAAAAAAAAAAATAATGCTGCAGCTGTTTCACTATTTACCCAGCTTTTAGGAAAAGCATCCAGGGCTTGGCAGCTACTGCAGGAATTGTATTAAAGTTTGATACAACTCTGCACCTGAGCTAAGAAGCCTTTTCAGATGTGTAGGAGTGAAATTAGCTTGGCAGCCAGGATGCACAAGTTTGGCTAAGTACATATAATCCTAGAATGGTTTGAGATGGAAAGGACTTTAAAGCTTACCTCATTTCAACCCTGTGCCATGAACAGCGACACCTTCCACTGCCCCAGGTTGCTCCAAGCCCCATCCAGCCCTGCCTGGAGCTCCCAACACCTCTGGTGTAGTTTTTTGGTAGTTCCTGCCTCATTTGACAAGGATGGGCTTTTTTTCCAGGAGATGCTGACCGCTGAAGAGAAGCAGAGCTGTGAATGAGCTGTTTGCCCACAGACAGCAGCCCTGGGTCAGTCCTGTGCACAGGGAGGCTGCAGCATAGCCCAGCATTGCTGTAGGGAATTGTTATTTTCTTCCCTGGGTTGTAAAAGTTGCCCATTCTCAAGGCACGTGGCTGTGGCCTTTTACCTGCTGTGAAAGCCTGGGGAAAAATCACACAGCTTGAGCAGCTTTCTGTATTTGGGAAAATCAGGCTGCTCAGAGCAAAGCCCCCACTTTGCAGGCTTGGGCAGAGCTGTGCCCAGCTGCTGGAAGCTGAAATTGGATAAATTCAGGTGGAAAATGAAGCTCCGGTCCCCAGATGAAATCAGGAGGCTGCTGTGGGGCGGGAGGTTGTGCTGTGCTTGATCCTGTATTTGGGAACAGCTGGATCCTGGAAGTGCTGCTCAGCTGGCAGCTCCCTCCCAGGCTCAAAATGCTGGGAGTCCTCAACAGACTGGGATATTGCTCTTTTTTATGCTTTCTACAAATCAAACCAGGCTCTTCCTGGGCTCCTCAGGAAGGGTGGGATGCAGGAGGGCTGTCTCTGAATAGAAACATCCACCCTCCCCTGCATCCCTCCTCCTTCTCACTCCTCTCTGCCAGGTTAAATGCCACAGCAGAGAAGGAAATTGAGTTTCAGTGTCTGTGCTCCCAAAGGCTGCTCTCAGCTAGGGAAATGCATCATCCCTCTGGGCTCTGCTGCTAATCCCTCCTGGGGATTGCTTGGTGCCTGGGAGGCAGTGACACAAACCCTGGGGCTCCTGGTGGCCTCAGGTCAATGGGATACTGGTCCCATTATGCACTTGTAATGGAGAGGATAGCTCTAAAAGCAAGGATTTATTCACTGTGTCTGGCCTGGCAGGGGTGATTTGGGATTGCAAGGAATAAGTAATCAGATTTCCATTTTCCGAGGGCAATGCCAAGGAAAAATGTATGAGTCTATTTCCTTTTTTTTTATTATTGTTTAGAAATAACAAAACCTTGTGCCCTGCACACAGGGTGGGCTCTACATTCAAAATAGAGGTTAAACACCTGGAGCAGAGCTACAGAATCCTTGTGAGAAAGAATCCAGGACATTTTGCTTGGGGATGCCAGGGTGGAAGAGCTACTGATCCCAAGGTGGGCTTGCAGAGAAGGGAAAATTGTGTTGTCCCACATCCTCCCACCCTTTCCTGTGGCACTCAGGGAATTATTCTGCTCTGATCATACATGTTGCCATCATCTGATGGGGGAATTTATCTCCTGCAGCCATTTGGCAGCAAAGAAAAATGCTTCATAGGTCACAGTTTTCAGAAAGTAGAGGGAAATTGAGCCCGTGCTGCCCCACCACTGTGTGTGTATATTTACACATATATATGTGTGTGTATATAAAAAAGCATATTTAGGCATGTTGGCTGATGCATTAAAAATAATTTTTATTGGTTCCACAAATTACTGGCAATATTGCTGTAGCTGCATTACAGCCTCAATTTTCACTTGATTGCCACCACATAATTTTTTAAGCAAATAACCAAAGCATTCTAACCTAAATATTGTCACAGTATCCTTTTAATAGGCAAATGAGGTAATTATAATCTCCTTGGATAATAGGATAGCTTCTACCTACCAACATGCATGTAATGCATTCTGCTGATTTTAGGACGATTGGGAGAGCTGCATTTTCTTTAGTGGTAGCTCTGCAAAGCTAGGAAAAAACCCTTCAGCTGGGTGAATAGGGAGAATCCTAGAATAATATAATATCCTGAGTTCTGGGAGAATCCTAGAATCATACAATATCCTGAGCTTAAAAAATCCCTTCAGCTGGGTGCATAGGGAGAATCCTAGAATCATGCAATATCCTGAGTTCTTGGAGAATCCTAGAATCATACAATATCCTGAGTTGGATGGGACCTACAAGGTTCAGAGAGTCCTGGCCCTGCAGAGACACCCCAACACTCCCACCCTGTGCCTGAGATCATTATCCAAATTCTCCTGGAGCTCTGGCAGCCTTGGTGCTGTGCCCATTCCCTGGGGAGCCTGGGCAGTGCCCAGCACCCTCTGGGGGAAGAATCTTTTCCTAACATCCACTCTAAACCCCCTTGGCACAATTCCAGCTGTTCCCTTGGGTCCCCACGGAGCTCAGGGCTGCTGTGACATCTCCTGGCCATTCCCTTTGCAGTGCCCAAGGGAGCTGGCCATGTGTCTGAAGTTCATAGGGGTTGTTTTTGTGTGGGAATAGCTTGTCCATGGCCAGGGGATAAGCTCTGAAATAATGTGCACAGTGGTGGCTGGGTTTGGGGTCAGTAGCTGAGTGGAGCTTGTGGCAAGGCAGGAATTTCTGTCATGGCCCTGCCTTCTTATGATCCCTCTGATCTCTTGCAGCCCCAAAACCTGAAACATTATCTGAGTGTCCTCCCAGCTCTGCATGCTGAATTTTGGGCCTGAGCAGCAGTGTTCAGCTCCAGCTGCAGGGAGCTGTGGGCACAGGCAGAGGTTGTCATTGTCATTGTCATTGTCACTGGCCCTGGCTGCTCCTGCTTTGTCACCTTCCCCTGCAATGCTCCCTGTGAATATTCCCTCCCTGTGAATATGAGTGGTGCACAGGCAAGGGCAGGGGCCAGGGGGAGCTTTGTCTCTCACTTGTCTGTGCAAAAGTTTTATTGGCCTGCTCTGTGGTTTGCAGCAAGGTGTTAGAAATGGTTTTTGGCACTTGCATCTGGAATTGCTGGAGGGAAAGCTGGCAGCTCTGAGGCTGTTCCTTCTGATTTCCAAGTGAAAGGATGGGTGCTGGGCTTGGAGCTGTTTCCAGTGGTCTGCACAGGGAGGCTGGGCTGGAATGTTGCCCATTACCTGCATCCAGGGGCAGGAATTGGGGTGCAGAATGTGCCTGTGAGCAGGAGGACTGACTTCCTTCACTCTGGCAGCCCAGGGGGATGTGGTGCACACAGGGGAGCTCACAGAACCAGTGATCACAAAAGTTTCACCCCAAATCCATCCCCTTCACCATCCCCTACTCCTCCAGCCACATTTCGGTGGCTCTCTGGCCATCCAGTGTTCACCAGAGCAGTGTTTCATGAGCCAGCATCTCCTGTGTCCCCAGTGTGGCCCCGGTGCTGGAGCTGATGGGAGGCAAATCACAGCTGCAATGGCCCTGGCTGCTGTTGGGGTGTGCTATCACGGCTTGCCTCAGTTTTCCCAGTCCTTCCCCAGGTCCCAGTCTCCTCTCCTTTCCCGTTCCCTGACCCCTCCCAGCACTGTCTGTCAGTCCTGGCATTCCAGAAGGGCACTGAGTGATTGGCAGATCCAAAGGATGCCCTCCTACCCCTGGGGGGCCCTGGGCCATCCAGGTGTCCTTTGTCCCTTTGTCCCTCCCCTCCTGTCCCTGCTTGGTGGCTCCCTGCCCCTTCCCTGCCCCTCTCCCCGGGGTTAAAGGAGCAGCAACCACGGGCTCAGGGAGTTCTGTTGGAGCTGGTGCTGCATTCAGAGGCCTGAGGGCCAGAATAAAGCTCTGGATCCAAACCCTCCATCAGAACCGACTCCTTTCCTTCACCATCACCTTAAAGCTTCTCCACAGAGGGAAACCTGAGGAGCAGCCCCTGTTATGGGGGGAAGCTCCATCCCAGCAGCACCAGAGCTCCTGCAGGCCTGGACTTGTCCCCACGTGCCCAACTGCAGCACCCAGGCAGGCAAAAGTGTCTGTGGGGTGAAACACCACACACCCAGGCAGGCAAAAGTGTCTCTGGGGTGAAACACCACACACCCAGCCAGCCAAAAGTGTCTGTGGGTGAAACACCACACACCAGCCAGCCAAAAGTGTCTGTGGGGTGAAACACCACACACCCAGGAGCCAAAAGTGTCTGTGGGGTGAAACACCACACACCCAGCCAGCCAAAAGTGTCTGTGGGGTGAAACACCACACACCCAGGCAGGCAAAAGTGTCTGTGGGGTGAAACACCACACACCCAGGCAGCCTAAAGTGTCTGTGGGGTCAAACACCACAGCTGCTGCCTTTGGTCAAGCAGCAAGGGCCAGACAGACCCAGGCACATCCCATCTGGTTATATTGGTAATAATTCCAATAGGCTGAGGTACCTAAGCCATCACCTAAGCGACACTTTCCTGCTTTCTCCACCCTGCCCCGGTGATTGTGGCCGGGAGAATGCCTTGATTGCCGACAGCTTCTCAGGAGTTGCAGCACAATTGAATCAGTTCCCTTTCAGTGCATAGAAGCCCTTCAAATTGTAATCACGGGCCATTCTGCATCTCTGCATTGTGTTCGGCAGCCAGCTGCGAGCCAGCCTCTCCTCCTCCTCCCTCTCCTCCTCCTCCCTGAGCCCCCTGGGCTGTGCTGGCAGCGATCCCCTCGCTCTCACCCCTCTCAGGATGCTGTAGTTTGCATGGTCTCTGCAAATAAGGCAGAGATGGGCTGGGATGGCATGGAAAAGCCTGTGGGAGCAGGTGAGGTGACTTCTGGGGACAGAGAGTGTCATGGGGGACAGAGGCTGCAGCTTAGGGATGCTGTGTGTGTGGATCTGCATCCCTCTCTGATGTGGAAGGGGGGAAAGTCCTTGGGGATGCTTTCAGGCTCCTGCCCTGCTTGCTGTGCCACTCGAGGCAAAGGGATGTAGCACTCAGAGCAGTAATCCTGCCTTTGAGGGAGAAATCCACTTTTTTGGGGGAAACTCCAGCCATGAGCAGAGGGCAGCCACATCCCTCTGTCCAGCCTGTGGGACTGGGTAAAAGCCAGAAGAGAAAATACAAACAGCCTCTGCTGTCTTTGGAGCATCTGTCCCTGCTGCTCTGCTGGGTGTCCCAGGGAAAACGTGACCAGAGCCATGCAGGGCTGAGCTGGTGCCTCCTGGGGCCAGGAATGATCCCCTGAGGTGAGGCCATGGCAGTGCTGCAGGTGCCTTCCCCCTGGTGCCATGCAGCTCTTTTATCACCCATTTATCGAGCATTGCTACATCATTGGCTGGATTTCTGCTGCTCTTGCTCTTCTTTCTCTTCCCCTGACCCCTCACTGTCTTTGTGCTGCATCATTTTTTATTTCCTTGCCTTTCCTTTTGTTCCCCATCTCCCCCTCGGTGTCTTTCTGCTCCCTTCAGAGGCTTCCCAGGCGTTTCTGTCCCCCAGGGCTGTGTCTGTGCTGATGCCAGAAGGACCAGGAGGTGCCTGGCCTGTCCCTCTATTCCCATTCCATGTGGGCAGGGGAGGCAAAGCTGCTGCTGCCTGCCCAGAGCGAGCAAACGCAGCAGAGGGTCAATGGAAAATTGAGTGCAGAGAGAATTAGGGCAGCAAGGCAGAATAATAAAACCTATTGCTATTGAAAGTGTGCCAGGAGAAGCTATAAAGGGAGGGCTGGGTGCCAGCTCCAGGGAAAAAGATATGATGCAGTGTGATCCAGAGCTCATCTGTCTGGAAATGAGGATGGGGCTGGGATGAGTTGCTGGGCATGGGGACAGCAGGGAGGTGACACTGGCTGTGGCAGAGCCTTGGGACCACCTCCCTTTGAGACCCTCACTCCTCTCCCCACAGTCTTCAGTGTTCTCTGGTGGAGGTTGCTGGTCTGGATTTGGTCTGGCTGCTGTCAGGTGTTGCTCTGTTCCTTCCCTGAAGGGCTGGAGAGGTAAAGCTGAAAGGTAAATAAGTGTTTAGTGGGAAAGAAGAGCTTGAGGGAAGGGGACAGATTTTGTCCTTTTGTTTGTTCTCACATCTGATACTTTCTGCAAGAGGAAAACCTAAAACTTGTTAAATTAAAAGGCCTGGAGCCCCCGGAGTGCAGTGTGGCTTGGGGAATGACTGTCCTGGCCTGTAATGGGGTGAATTTGCTTGTCCCCATTCAGGAGCACAGCCCAGGCACATGTTCAGCTTTCAGCACCACCACTGCTGAGGCTTCAAGTCCTTGCTCTGCTGAAACAGATCTGACAGACTCGTTTGCTTTGTTTGGATTTTTTTTTGTTGTTTTTTTTTTCCCTATTTTTTTTTTCATGTTGGGAAGAGGAACTCTCTCAAGGTGGCAGTCAATTAAAAACAACAAAATTCCAAACCTGGCTGCTGTGATCCATTACTCTCCCTTGGTTCTTTCTGAATGCAGAAGAGATGTTAGCAATGTTAACGACATCATTATCACAGGATGGGTCTTTAAGGCAGCCTGGTTTGTCTCCAAGGCTTTCAAACTTTCTTTTGTCCCAAGAAGTCAAAGTAAATTGTAGGCAGCCAGCTAGAACTGTGTGTCCCTGGGGGATGAGGTCTCCAGCATTCCTGAGGTCCCTGATTATGCAGCTGTCACCACGATGTGCTGCATGGTGGGATGCACTGGGAAAGGGCCAGGGAAGCAGAGGCATCCCTGGTGCATCCCACAGCATCTCCAGGCTTCATGGGAGCATCCATGGGGACCCTTTGCCACAGGAGCTCTAGTTTTACCTCCTGCTGGCAGGAGCCTGGGTGTTCCCAGCAGCTTGGCCAAGACCTTGGCCTGTCCTGGAGCTGGGGAAATGACCAATGCTCTTCCCATGCCAAAGCTGGGAAAAAAATGGCCCTGGCTCCAGCTTAAAGATTGTGTCCTCACATCATCTGGGCCACAGCAGCTCATACATTCTCATTTCCCTAAATGAAGAATGCACTCAAGCAATTGAAAACAACTTCTGGGACAATCTGGTTCCATTATGTCTAATGGCAGCGGGTGCACGTGGTGCCTGCTGATATCTTAGAGAAACAAAGAGGGATTTTCCCATTATTCAGAGAATGGATGAGACGTGAAATGAACTCCTCAGAGGCGTTTCAGTTTGTCACAATAGAGCAAAGTGAGTCACGTTTGGAGGATTCAGGAAGAAAATGTGTGCGGTTTCTTGTGCTCTCCTGTTTGTGTGCTCCCTCCCTCTTCTGTCCCACTCCTCCCTTCTCCTGTTCAAATTCGGCAGCACAAACCCAAACTCAAGGCACACTTGCTGCACTTGTTGAGTCATCAGTGGAAGTGAGACTCCAGCACTCTCCTGGGGCTGCAGGAGCTGATCTTACCAGCCCAGGCATCAGCAGATGCTCCTGAAATGGGGCTCCATTTGTCATTTTGGTTGTGAGCCCAGAGGAGGCATCACCTCCTGTCTTAAAAGCTGTGACCATGAGGAGCAGCTAATTAAAGGCAGAGCATCTCAGCTCTTCTGGATGTTGTAGTTGGAGCACTAAAAAATGACCAAACATCTTGTGAACTGGAATAATTAATCTCATATTGATAAGTAAGCTAATGGATTCAATGGGCTGTGGGATGTTGTATTTGCAGCCCTGAGGTTTCTTGATGTTACACAGCCAGAGAGGAGCATCCAAAACTTTTCTCACAGCTTTCTCTTCAGAAAACATAATTTCACTGGGAAAAGGGAGGGAGCATGGGGGAACACTTAACTTGTACCCTCCAGTTGGCTGAATTAGAATTAAAGCTGCCATTTTACTGTGACATACTCTTTTTCATAGATGAATTGCAGGAGGTTTAGGATTCTGTAGGGCAGGTGCCCTACTTCCAGCTCTGCTCTGTGGCCACAGCTCTTCACAGAGAGCACCAGGCACAACTTCCCAGGATTTTTTTCCTGGGAAAGGCAGTGAGAAAGCTCAGAGAAAGAAGAAAACAACTCTTATGTCTACTTGCTGCATCTGTTGTTTGGCACATGTGGAATGTGTTATGGAGATTGCTTACCAAAAGTGAGTTCTGAAGTGGCCACAGGTGATGGGTGTTTGGATTGATTGACCAATTAGGTCAATAAAAGCTGTGTGGTGACTGTCTGGAAAGGTCAGGGTTTTTCTTTAGTTTAGGATATGGTATAGTATTAGTATGTAGTATAATATAGTATAGCTTAAAAAGCAATTGAAATCTGGCTGGAGTCCCTGCATGTTTATTCCCTGGCTGGGGGCTGCCCTGATACAAAACTGCTCCATCCTAAGAGAGGTATGGGGAGGCAGTTTGCCATCAGCAGAGGCCCAGGGAAGGTGAGTAGAACCTGATCAGT
Source organism: Molothrus aeneus (assembly GCF_037042795.1). Lineage (NCBI taxonomy): Eukaryota > Metazoa > Chordata > Aves > Passeriformes > Icteridae > Molothrus > Molothrus aeneus. The sequence continues at coordinate 3,971,147 of NC_089664.1, read as the reverse complement.
AGCAATGCCTGCCTGAACCCTGTTGCTGTTGTGGCGCTGAAAGGTTTCCAGAGGACAAATGGTGTCTCCAGAAGGTTTGTCCCAGCTCAGGCAGGGGTAGGTGCCAGGGACCTTTTTAAGACTTCACTTGGTCATCTTTGAGAAGAGGAGAATTTTTTTTTTTGTTTTCAGGATTTTTCAGGAGTTATTTTCAGGAGAAGAGGGGAAGATGGCCAAACCTCCAGACTGGAGGCTTGGCTGTCAAAAAGGACCTGGCAGTGCTGCCAGGGGCAATGAGCTGCTTACCTAGACCAGCACTTGCAGAGAATCCCTGCTTTTGGGTTATTGATGCTTTTCAAGTGGATTTTTTCCCCAAAGCCAGGCAGGGAGCTGCTGTGGGGATGGTGATGTAGAGGCTGGTGTGGGCAGCAGCTCTCCTTGGTCAGATCATTCACATTTTGGAAGGGCAGCACAGAATACTGCAGTTTGCCTCTCCTAAGCTGCATGCCATTTAATTTTCTCCTGTTGAAATGCTATCCAAAAATAAATCCTTTACAGACGAAACTTAATTAGAAAGCCTTTGACATAAATCTCTTTGTGCCCGCCAATCCCACCATGGCCACAGAGACCCTGAAAGAGAGGAGAGGAGAGCTGCTCTTGCCACACTTTCTGCTGGAGTGCTTTCTGCCTCTTGTTGAGCTCCTCTTTGCTGCACCTGGGTTGCTGATTAGAGAATTGCCTTGAAAGGCATCTTGAAACTCTTAAAGAACTGTTTCCCGACTTAACAAATCAATGCATTAAAATCTATAAATATTTAATCACTGTTTGCCCTCCAGTGAGGCTGGCATGGTGCCTCTTCCCCCTCCCAGCTCTCCCCTCTTCTGTTAAGACCCTTCCCTGCAATGCCCAAATAATCAATTTATTAATGACCACTGTGTGACCGTTCCAGTTCTTCTCTGGCAGCACAAGGTCTGTGGAAGGAAGAGCCCAAAAGTGCCTGGGAAAACCCTGGGCTGCCCAACTGTCCACCTCTTTCTCTGCAATCCATGGTTCTGAGCTGCAAAACAAAAACCAATCCCTGAGCAAACTCTAAAATTATTTAGAAAAGAGACACAAATAATGTGGTTTACGGAAGGGGTTCTTTATCACTCTGAACATTTTTTAATTTTATCTTTTTTTTTTTCCTCTGCTGCAATTAAATTCAAGGTCTTGTATCATCTGCTGTCATCATTCCCAGGGAAAAAAGCTCTGGATGTGACAGCAAGAGTGTGTTGGGAGGAGGGGAGCAGGCTGCACCTTGAGATGGGGGAGCAGCCTGTGCTGGGTGCTGTGCCTGGACCCTTTGGAGCTGGGAAAGCTGCAGTGGGGTCTGGGCTGAGCTGGGAGGTGGTGCCAGAGCTGGGATGCCCACAGGGAGTTGGGAAGGCTGCAGTGGGGGCTCTGGGCTGATTTGGGAAGTGGTGCCAGAGCTGGGATGCCCACAGGGAGCTGGGAAGGCTGCAGTGGGAACTCTGGGCTGATTTGGGAAGTGGTGCCAGAGCTGGGATGCCCACAGGGAGCTGGGAAGGCTGCAGTGGGGGCTCTGGGCTGATTTGGGAAGTGGTGCCAGAGCTGGGATGCCCACAGGGAGCTGGGAAGGCTGAAGTGGGAACTCTGGGCTGATTTGGGAAGTGGTGCCAGAGCTGGGATGCCCACAGGGAGCAGGGGTGCTGGCACAGTGCTCTGTGGGCACAGCCAGCCCAGTTTCCCAGCAGAGCTGCTGAGGCTGATGTTCTCAGTGCCCACACGAGCTGGGGTTTTGCTGCACAGAACTCCCTGTGGGAGAGGGAACAGGGTGAGTTTCACAGGAAAAAAAGCCCCACAAACATTCAGGGCAAAGCTGCTGGCGAGTTCTGTAGCAGAGGAGCAGAACCTCCCAACCTGAGCTGCAGCTCTGGCTCTCCTCTCTCCAGCTCCCCAGGCCCATGGCTTTGTGCCACACTGCTGCTGCTGCCTGCAGCATTTGTGTTTTCCCTGTGACTTCTTTGGAATATTTCTGGGGCTGTTGGCCTCAGGGATGGGGACAGGCAGGCACTGGAGCAGCTCTGTGGGGCTCTTCCTGGGCAATCTCCCTGTTCTCATTAGCCCTTGCCCAGCTCTGGAGGTTTGGCCAATCTTCCCCCCTTCTCCTGAAAATAATTCCTGAAAAACCCTGAAGATGACCAAGTGAAGGCTTAAAAAGGGCAGGAAGGAGTGGCTTGGGGCCGGTCCTTCCCAAGCTCCTCCCTGAAGGTGCTTCCCAGCCTATGGGTTAGTGCAGGGAGAGCTCTGTGGGTACCAGCAGTGGATGTTGCTGGCTCTGTGCCTCTCTGCTGGGAGTTTGAGAAGTCCCAGAGATGTGGGCTGGCTTTTCTGCATGTTTGGGGAAGGTGTGTGTCCCAGGGTTCAGGGCTGGATGCCTCTTAGTGCTGGGTCCAGCAAGAGGCAGGAGGAAGCCTTCCCCTGCAGGAACCTCAACTGGTTGCCCCTTTGTCCTGGACTGTGAGCGTTTCCATATGGAATCTGCTTTATTTTTGCTTCTGAAAGTGAAAATGAGAGAGAATCAAGTGTGTGAGGCTGAATGACTCAATTTTGGGAGCTTTTGTGGAGGCCTCCAGCCTGCAAGGAGCCTGGGGAAGCTGGAAGCAGCGTCAGGAGCTATCCCATTTTTGGAAACAATGATTTCTCCCTCCTCCCTCCCTTGAAATGGGAAGGAAATTCCAAAAAATCTCATAATGACAACTCTTGACAGTTCTGTTTCCATTTGCTCAAAAATTACCTTTCAAATATAGTTCAGTTCTCTCCAGCAGACCTGTCAGAGGAGCTCTTCCAGGACAGCTGAGGAAGAGAGAAAGTACTAAAGCAGCTTCCATCCCTGCTATCTCTAAGGGAGCTAAATGTGGTACATTTCAGCTCTGGGTGCCTGTGCTGTGCTCTCTCCTTCTGCAGCAGCAATCCCAAAGGGAGACAGTGTTCTGAGTGTTATAATTTGATGATAATAATTCAGCATTTACAGAATCTTCTATCTCTGAATAACAAAGCATGTCAGGGAAAAAGTGTTATCCCTGGTGACAGGCTGGGGGGTTGAGAGGTGAAGTTGAGGGAGTTGAGCTGAAGATCTGGAAGGGAAACTTGGGGCTTGTGACTTGAGGGTTTTGGATTGCTGATGCTCTCCCTGTACCCCAGCTGTGTTTCAGGGAATGTGTTTGGAAAGCCAGGTGTCTGCTAAGGAAGGCAGGAGCCTCCCCTGAAATGGAGAATGTAAACCTTCCCTACCCCTCCAAATTACTATAAATTTTAAATTAAGGGGCTCTCAGAAAAAAAAAAAAATTGGGAGCAGGAAATAAAAGTTCTTTAATAGGGAAGAAAATAAAAGGATAAAATAAACAATGCAGTAAACCAAAGCAACACTGCCAGAGTCAGAACCCAACCTGACACCCTGTGGGTCAGGCTGTTGGTGGCAGTCCCATTGGAGTTGTGGCTCAGCCCTCCTGCAGTGTCAGGGCTGGCTCTGCTGGAGCAGAGATCCTGTAGAAAGGTGCAGTCTCTGCCTCTGAAGATCCAGGGGAAGGAGAGGCAGCTGCTGCTCCTCTGGGGAATCCAGTGCAGAAGCTGTGCTGGTGTTCCAGAATCTCCAGATTATATCTGGGTAGGAATGCTTGGCTCCTCCCTCTGGGCTCACATCTCCCAGTGGGATGCTGTAGTTCTTATCAGCCATGCAGTGACATTCAATAGCTGCTATCAGCAGATGTCTCCCCATGGGGAGGAGTGATTGTGGAAGAGATGAGGAAAACTGCCATGCAGATGGTAATAGAGTACATCTTGCCTTGCAATCTGGAACAGAATGTCACCAGAGGATGCTGGTGGGATGTGGGTCAGGATGGCTTTGGATGTGGAGGGATTGCTGAGTTTGCAGCCCATCTTCATGGTGGGCTCTGGGGCATTCACATTCCCTGAACATGATTCCTTCTCCTGGGATTTTTCTCCCGGGAAGCTGAGAAGCCTCAGAAAAAGAGGAAAACAATTCTCATCTCATTTGCTTCTCCTGTGTTGTGCTCACATGTGGAATGTGTTTGGAGATTGTTCACCCACAGGTGATTGTTCCATTGCATTCTGCTGGGAGTTGTTTTCACTCTTTGGCCAATCGGGGCCAAGCTGTGTCAGGACTCTGGAGAGAGTCACAAGTTTTCATTATTAACCCTTTAGCATTCAGTAAGTATCCATTCTGTATTCTTTAGTATAGTTAGTATAGTATTTTTTAATATAATCTAGTATAATAAAGTAATAAATTAGCCTTCTGAGAGCATGGAGTCAGATGCATCATACTCTCCCCTCGCTGGGGTTGCCTGCATTTTCAATAGGCTCTGCTGAAGGTGAAGATGCCAGCAGTGAGAGAAGGGTGTCCCAGGGCTTTGGAAACCATGAGCACATGTTTTTTATTTGAAAAGCCAATGAATTCAAGCTTCCAGGAAGGATCCTGGTGGTGTTCCTGACCACGTAAGGAATGGCAGAGCTTCTGAGGGCGGGTGCTGCCCTTGAAGCCGTGTCAGGCATTGGTATGAGAGCCATGTGGGAATGATCATTATCCCTAATTGCTCAAACTCCTCCCTGGCTGCATGATTTCACTCCTGAAATGACCCAATGAGAGGGTGGGGAGAGAGAGGGGAAGGGGGGGTCTGCAGCAGTGAGTCAAAACCAGGGATTAGAACAGAAATTGTCTTATAATTAAAGTTATGGAGCTGCTGCAGTGTAATTGCTAATGGGGATCAGTGAGGCACAGATGAGGAAATGTGGAGATACCTGGCAGTGGTGAGCTGGAGCAGGGCTGAGCAGGCAGCACGATGCTGTTTGGGTTTAGGGGATGAGCAGGATGACAGGAAGAGGACAAGGGAGAGAGATGCTGTGCTGCTGCAGCTCCTGGAGGTGTTTCAGGCTGGATGCAGGGTAGGGGACACTCTCTGACCTGGTTTGTGTGTGCACTCAGGGACACTGAAGCACCTTGCAGTCCCTGCTGCCACATGCATGAGTTTTCCTCCAAGAGCAGCCAACGTGGTGTTTGTGTGGAGGGAACATTTTATTTGCTGTGTGTTGGCCTCTGCTGCTTCATTTCATGCTCAGTGCTCGGAGATCAAGGGCTGCTCCTTTCCCAGACCTTTATTAACTGCTTCTGGGTTACTGGAACTGCTTGGTTAGCCCAGGGAGGTGTATTTTTCCCAGTCCAATGCTCATGTCTGTTTTCTTGCATTCCTCTGCCCTTTGCAAGCACATGCTGCCTAGTTTTTATTTATTAATATTGGCCAAATATTGTTTTGGGGAGGGTTCTTGCTGGTGACAACATTAGAGCTGCATGTCCATGAGCACTCAGGAATGAGCAGTTATCCCTGTCTGCTCCCAGCAGAGGCCATGGCATTGCTGACCACCAAAATGAGCTTCGGTGACCCCAGTTTGGCTCTTGTGCTCCAGGGTCAAAAGGAGTTATTTTCATTTCTGCCTGCTGCACAGCCAATACCATCCCTTCTCATTTGGATGCTCTTCCTGCTGGTCTCTCTGCCCAATTCCTGCCTGGAGGCTGGAGTGGAGCTGGATGTGGCCCAAATCCAGAGATGCCAAGGGGTTCCTGCCTAGGGCAGGAGTGTGGGATGTGCTGTCCCACAGACAGGCATTAAACTGGTGAGAGCAGTGACTGCTTGTTGTGTTGCACTTCTTAAAACCATAGAATCACAGCATGGTTTGTCTTGGAAAGGACCTTAAAAATCATCTTGTTACACCCCCCTGCCATGGGCAGGACACCTTCCACTATCCCAGGTTGCTCCAAGCCCTGTCCAGCCTGGCCTTGGACACTGCCAGGGACCCTGGGCAACCTGTGCTAGGGCCTCACTGCCCTCACAGAGCAGAATTTCACCCTGGTCTCTCATCTAAACCCACTCTGTCAGTGTGAAGCCACTCCTATCACTACATGCCCTTGCAAAAAGCCTCTCCCCACCTCTTTTGTCATTTCCCTTCAGGTGCTGGTGTGTCCCCTGCATGGGCTGGGAGTGGAGAGGGTGACTGGGATGGGTAATGCCAGGCTGCAGGGACTGGTGCTAATGCACATCCCTGCAATATGCAAAATGCTCACAGGAGCAGTGGGAATTTCTGCCTGACCTCAGCTGGTGTGATCAACTGATGCCCTGAAGCATGAAAATAAATAGCTCTGACTCATAAGAACAAGTGGTGCAATTACTTTAGCTAGGATAAAATATTTGTAAGTATCTAATCCTCCTCTGCACCATGTGCAGGAGTGAGTCCTTATCTCCTCACTGCTCCTTTTCCCTCCAGCAGCACAGATCCCCATGAACCAGGAGCCTCTCCAGCTCCAGGGGCTGTGGCACATCCCTGCAGCACCAGGCTGGGCAGCAGGAGGGATGCACAGCCCCAGGGGATGCTGTTAGGAGAAGTCACATCTCTTCATTCAGGATGATTTTGTAGTTTTCCCTTAAAAAAACAAGGCAGCAGTGAGTGCCTGGGGAGCTGTGAGCAAAAGGGAGGCTCAGAAGGAGCAGGAGCAGTGAGGTGAAGCTGGGGAGGGTTCCCTGCTCCTGGCTGGCTGTGCAGGGTGCTGAAACAGCAGCTTTTTCCTGTGGTCACTGGTGTGTGGAGAAGGGGCTCATTCTGGCTCAGAACAGGGGGCCTGGCCCAGCCAAGGGGCTGGCAGCAGTGAGGTTTAATTTGGATTGTGTTTAATTTGGATTGTGTTTAATTTGGATTGCTGATCACTGCATCTCAGTGGAGCCCTTTGTCAGCTCACACCTCATCCCCTGACCCACAGGTGCAGGAGCTTTGGACCAGTGTTAAACCCAGTCCTTGGATATGTGGCACCGTGATATTTTCTGGAAAATCCCTTTGCCAGGATTTTTCTCCTTAGAGGCTCAGAAGCCTCAGAAAAGAAATGTAAACAGTAATTATCTGATTACTTGGATTGTGGCCTGAAGGTTGCTTCCCAACAGGTGCATCTTTGATTGGTTCCATGTGAATTGTTTTTAATTAATGACCAATCCCAGTCCAGCTGTGTCAGACTCTCTGGTCAGTCACAGGATTTTATTATCATTCTTGTTGAGCCTTCTGATGTCTCCTTTCTCTTTCTTTAATATAGTAATATAATATAATATATCAGCCTTCTGAGAAGATGGAGTCAATTCTCATCTCTCGCCTCATCCTTGGGACCCTCACAAACACCACAACCATTGGTGACCCTGAGTGAGTGACACCACAACAGATATGTGAGCTTGGGAAATCCTTACTGGGCAGGGTGCTGTGGCCAAATCCGTGCTGACAAATGGACACAGGAGCTCTGGGAAGGGCAAGGGCAGGGCCATGCCTTCCACTGGCCAAGCTTGGATGGGTTTCCATCCCTCTTTCCTTGCTGGTGCCCAGGGGTCATTCCCACTGGGCTGATCCCACAGCAGAGCTGAGATTTTTCTGACTCAAGCATTTCTTTTTTTAATAGGCTTGGCCCAACCATGATTTAATGATCTTTTTCTAAAATTTAGGGTATTTTTGGCTTGGTTTCAGGCATTCACTATTTCAGAACTAATTGTCAAACGAAACATTTGAGTTCCCAGCAAAACATTTGATGTTTTATTATTTTCTTTAGTGCTTTCAACAACCAAAAAAATGACTAAATCTCAAGGCTGTGTGCCGTGCCTTTGGTACTGCTGTGGCTGGACAAGTGTACCAGGCAATACATTTCTCCATGGTTTTTTTTTTAACACTGATTTCACAGTCAGCAGGAAAATAGTCCTGACTTCAGCTCTACTCTTAGAGCATTAGCATCTTGCAAGGACCTGACCCGAGCAGGTGGAGCTGTCAGGTCACTGCTGCATCTCTGTGCTTCCAGGGCTCCCTGCAAGACCAGGGAAAGGGGCAGCTGTGGGAGGAAAGCTCTGTACCAAGGTGTTTAAACCTCTCCAAGGTGATCTGAGCTCAGCTGGGAGCAGAACTGAAACTGAGCTGAAGCAGCATGGCCAGTGTGTGTTGAGGGAGGGGATTCTCCCACTCTGCTCTGCTCTGGTGGGAGCTCTGGGGCTGCAGAGCTGCCCCAGCCCTGGGCCAGCACAGGAAGGAGCTGGAGCTGCTGGAGAGATCCAGAGGAGGCACCAGAGCTGCTCCAAGGGCTGGAGCCCTTCTGCTCTGGAGCCGGGCTCTGGGGAGAACTTAGAGCCCCTTCCTGTACCTAAAGGGGCTCCAGGAGAGCTGGAGAGGGACTGGGGACAAGGGATGGAGGGACAGGACACAGGGAATGGCTCCCAGTGCCAGAGGGCAGGGATGGATGGGATATTGGGAAGGAATTATTTGCTGTGAGGGCACTGAGGCCCTGGCACAGGGTGCCCAGAGAAGCCGTGGCTGCTCCTGGATCCCTGGCAGTGCCCAAGGCCAGGCTGGATGGGGGTCTGGGCAAACCTGGGATAGTGGGAGTGTCCCTGCCTCGGTCAAGGGGTGGAACAAGATGATCTTTAAGGTCCCTTCCAACCCAAACCCTTCTGGGATCCTATGAACTGGTGGTCCAGCAATGCCCTCACTGATGTTCCTCAGCCTCCCCTGAGTCCTGGTGCCATAGGGGGCTGTGGCTGAGCCCTGTCCCCAGTGCCCCCAGGCTACTGTGAGCATGGGGAGGTGCTGCTGGCACCTCAGACCTGGTGTGAGCTCTGCCTGGGAAGAGAAGCATCATCTCCTGGGACTGGGGGAGCAGAATTAATCACTGCTCAGTAATAGGATTTGTGGGCTTTTTAAGGAAACTAAAATAAGCTAATTCTCATCGCTGTTCCTCTCTGGAAGTTGCTTATTCATGAGGAAAAAAAAAACCCAAAAAACAACAAAACCAAAACAACAAAAACAAACCAAACTGAATCAACAATGCTTTTTGGATAGCAAATGATTAGTGGGACAAAGCCAGTTTTGGGGAAACTGAGGGCAGCAGTGCACCAGCTCAGCACCCACCATCAGTTCTAGGTCTCTCTCAAGGGCACTTGCTGCCCCAGAGCTTGGGCATTCCTGCCTGGCTCCCTGAAACCCAAAATGCCTCCAGGCACACAAACTGATTACTGTCCCCAGCCCTCAGGGAGTGCGTGTGAGGATCTGCTATCTCAATTGTTCCCTGGGAAAGAAACAAAGCCAGCCTTGTACCCGAGCTCCCCGAGGACTTGGGGAGATGTGTGGCTCAGTCATGATTGCATTTCTCTGTCTGCCAGGCAATATTAAAAACATCTCACAAACCCTTCTGGAGCACGGGCTGACGCACCGCTGAGCTCGGGGAGCCCGGCTCTGAGCATCACTGCTGGAGTTGGTTCTTTATTTTCCTTTGGCTCCAGCACCATCTGGTCCTGGCCACGAGGCTGGCTGACACTGGGAGTCACCATTTCCCAAGGGAATCATTTCCTGGAGTGTGGGGTGTCACTGACTCGGGGTCACCAAAGGTGGAATTTGCAGGCAACCCCCACAAGGGAAGAGATGAGAATCTTGAGTCCATGTTTCAGAAGGCTGAGTTATTGTTTTATGATATATATTATATTAAAAGAAAATTATATACTGGAACTATACTAAAGAAAGAGAAAGGAGACATCAGAAGGCTAGAAAAGAATGAATAATAAAATCTTGTGACTGACCAGAGTCCTGACACAGCTGGATTGGGATTGGTCATTAAGTAAAAACAATTCACATGAAACCATAGATGCACCTGTTGGTGAGCAACCTCCAGATCACAATCCAAGCAATCAGATAATTACTGTTTACATTTCATTTCTGAGGCCTCTCAGCTTCTCAGGAGAAAAATCCTGGCAAAGGTCTTTTTCAGAAAATATCATGGTGACACTGGAGCTTAGTGCTTAAGCTGGTCAGGAGGAGATGGGGCTGTCCCGTGGCAAAGCTCCAGGCTTCAATGGTTCCAAACCCTTGGGATGTGCATGGATATATTTTGTATTTTCCTTTCAGAATGGGACTGTGTTGGTCTGCCTGCAGCACAAAGGTTGTGGTTTGCAGTTTACTGGGATTCTTTTTTCTGCTGTCTTTCTGATCAGAAGTGACAAAAGCCTCCCAGTGGCACACCACAACCTTCCCACTGAAATGCAAACACGCTGGGAAGGTTTTGGCTTGAGCTAAGCATGCCCTTCTGATGGAAACCCATTAGCTGCTGCTTTTTCTTTCCTCCCTCCTCTCTTCCTTTGCTAGAATAAAGTGGCTTGCATCATTTTTTCCCTTGTTTCAGCCAACAAACATGTTTGTTTCTCCTTAATTACCTGGGTGTCAATGGGGTGCTTCATCACTGTCTTTCCTCAGCTGGTTCCTTTTTGTTTCAATATGCAGTAGATAACCAGAAGCCTCAATTGCAAATCTTGCAAAACCCTCCAGATCTGAAGCTGTAAAATAACCCAGAAATGACCTTGAGATGACTTTCCATGTCCGTGGAAATGAAAATTAACTGGACTCATTTGACTGGCCTGAGGGGAAGAAGGTATTTAAAAAAAATAAATAAATAAACCTGACAAATGAGCCAGGGAAGTTTCGAGTGTCTCAGGTGAACAGGAACATTAGAATATGTATTAGTTATAAATGCTCTAGCGCAGGGTGCCTGAAATTGTTAGAAGGAAATAATCTGTGTGAGGAATGCATGTGAGATGTGCTGAGGAATGTGACCCCGGGAGCTGGGAGGGAGCAGGAGCTGGGTGGGCTGGGAGCTGCCTGGAGCTGGGGTGAGCTGGCTCCTGCTCAGCTCTGCTGGCTGGATGAAGATTCATTTCCGTGCTGCTGGCCGCTCTGCCCAAGCTCAGCCCTCGCTTCTGCTGTGTTTTGCACAAACCGAGAGCTGCAGGGTCTGAGCAGAGCACAGGGAGGTGTCCTGTGGGTGGCTGTGCTCTGGTGAGCCACAAAATGGCTCATGCAAGCTCCTGGGATGGACCTCATGGAGACCATGGAACCAGAGAATGGCTTGGCTTGGGAGGAACCTTAAGGATCATCCCACTCCAACCCCCTGTCACCCACTAGGTCACACCTCAGACCACGTCCCCTGAGCTGCCACGGCTGTGCCTCACCTGTGAGGCACATGGACAAACCAGCTGGTGAATATGGCATGGGAGGTGACTGGAAGATGTGCACAGGGCTGATCCTTTTGGGATTTCCTGGGCTCTGTGCCTTTTTCCCAGGATGTCTGTGCTGAGGTCCTTGGGGTTACCTGTTGGAGGCTTGTCCCAATCTGAAGAGTCCCCCTTGTGCTGCAGCAGGAAGGGGCTGTGCTCTGTGGGGTCTGGGAAGGTCCAGCCCATTGTTTGGTCTCTCTCTAGTGTTTGCTGATGGACTCTCTTGTCATCTGTGAGCTTGGGTAGTAGAATTATCTTGACAAAAGAGAGAGAGGGATTTAGAGCTCTGTAATCCACGCTTGTCCATCCTAATTATTTCCCTTATCAGCCTTCAGGAGAGTAACTTTACAGTGGTAATTAGTCTCTGCAATCCCACCCTATCATAATAATTAACACAGGGCTAGAATGGGAGGGGAGAATCTGTTTTGGGCTGAAAAGGTCCTTCTGGGGCGAGAGTGGCACAGATTCCTTAAGCAGCCTGGAGAGGACAGCAGTGGGGATGGCACCATGTGCTGAGGACCCATGGGATGGTGACAACAAGTGGCAAGGAATGTGTGCCAGAACTGTGTTTGTACAATGTGAGTTTGGATGTTTTATTGAAGGAAGGGCTTGGCAGGAGCTGTGGTGTTGGAGCAATGAGCATCTGTGGTTTGTGTGGGCTTCACCTGGAGCTGTGAGCATCCAGCCCTGCGGAAAATGAGCCCATTCATCATCTCCAGTGCCTGAGACACAGCACAAAAAGGGCAGTTTGACCTAATACTGCCCTATAGGAGCTGCAATTACTGCAGTATAATTCATTTCAAATAGATCCAGATATTTCCTTCCCTTAATATCCAGGGTGAAAAAAAGAGCCAGCAGGCAGGATTTGTGAGCCAAGCAGGGGCCAGATCGATTGCCATCACAGGCAGGGGATGAGCTGGGGATCTTGTGGAGGTGAAGGGCAGGCTTGGAACAAGCAGAGCTCTGGTGTGCACCTCTGGAGACACAATGCTTTTAATTTCTGGGCTTTAAATGTGGATCTTAACCCTGAGTGCAGGTAGCAGTACAGTGTGTGATGTGATGGCCATAGAGGCGAATACATGGCCAGTGTTGGCCATAGTGGTGAAACTCTTGCAGGAAAAGTTGATCCTCAGCTTTTTCCAAGTTGAGTTCAGTTAATAAAACTCACATCTTTGGGGTGGCATGTTCATTTTGGTCATGGCCTTTTCCAGAAGTGTAGAGGCACAGAGTTTGTGGTGATTGGGGTGGGGATGGCCCAGCCCCATCCCCAATTGGGCACAGCTGTGAGCAGCAGGTGAGCAGCACTGGCAGCAACGAGCCATGGAGTGCCCAGGTGTGCTGAGCAACCACCAAAGGCAGCAGAGGGCACACAGGTGCAGTGCATTAACAAGAGGGGATAAAAGGCTGGGCTGAAGGACGAGGAGGGCAGTTCTTGCAGCCTTCTGAAGTGATGTGACTGTATGGGCATATGCTTGAAGCCTTCTGATGAGGTAAGGTGTTACTGTGCATGGGTTGAAGCTCTCTGAAATTGTGTGGTGATAATCTGTGTATTGTGGCCATCTCAACTGTGACATGTGCTGTGGCACAGAAGGAGGCCCACAGAAGAAATTTATGAAAGAGGATAAAGTGGAAACTCCCCCATTCTGATCAATTCTGCTGCATGTTTCTGGAGCAGGGTGCACAGAAACTGTGGAGTCACTTTGGACACTCAGTGCTGCCTCAACAGGAAGATCTGGCTGTGTGTGTTGAATTTGGTGTTTCTTTGAAACTGTTTAAGACTCAGTTCAGTGTTGTTATGCATTTCTTGGAATGCAGCTATTAACCAGCAAGGTGGATTTGGGAGCAGGACATGGTTTGCATGCTGCTCCCATGCTGGGTTGAAGGCAGCTGTAGGTGCTGAGCCCCCATCTCTGAGGATCTTGCAAGTAAATGTACACAAAGGGGTGGGTGGAACTGACATGTTTTTTCAAGCTGTCCCTTTAATTTTCAGACATCTATCTAACCTGGGAAAAATACATCTTGGTTTTTATTGCAAGCCCCAGGGGCCCATGCTAACAGGTTGTTTTAGAGCTGCCAGTAATACCTTCCAGAAAGCGTCTGTGAAATTGTCTGGGGGCTGGATCCTGTCACCACCTTCTCAGGATCTCTGTCCTCACTGGCTTTTTCCATCCCTACCCCCAGTCTGTTCCCTTGTGCTGAAGCTCCAAGGGAGACCTGACTCTGCCAGCTCAGCCAGTCCAGGTTCCCCACCAGGGCATGGCCAGGGGAGCCTCAGTCCTGGCTTTTCAATTGGGGTTGTGAGCAGCGTGTGAGGAGTTTTCCTCCCCTCCCTGTGGAAGGTGTGTGTGTTTCCCTTGGCTTCCTCCAAGGTGAATTTGATCCCCCCTGTGCCAGGCAGGTGTCAGGCTCTGATGGATGGGCAGAGACACTGAGGAGCTGGGTAAGGATCCCCTTGGACGTGGCCCTTGGCTCCCTGCCCTGCTCCTGTGCTGGGGACATGGCCCCTCTGCCTCCTGCATTGCCCTTCCATCATCATCATCATCCTAAACTGCAGAGACAGCTCCATTCAATAATTCATAACCTCACAGAGTCTTGGTAATGGTTAAAGGAGGGGGATAAAAAATACCCTGTGGGTTGTCCTCAATCCAGGCTGAAGGTGGAGGGGCACAAGTGGTGGAGGCTGTTGGGTTTTTTGATGGGTGCAAACCTTTCCCTGCAGATCTTCAGCACGGTAGGGCTGTGGGGAAGGAAAAGCTCTCTGAAGGTGGGGAAGGCTTTGTAAGAAACCTGTGCAAGGGCCAGAGAGAAAGCTCCAGCTAAGATTTTACCTTTTTGTTTGGTTTGGAGTGTGTCTAAATGATTCTTTTGCTCAAGTCTGGCTTTCAAAGGGGATTTGATCATTCAGAAACCAGGATGTATCTGAAAGCCAACAAAACTGGCTCTTAAGGAGTTTTGCAATGAGTTTTGAACTGTTTTCTTGTCCTCCATGTAACTCATGAAATGACTGTGTGAGTTAATTCTGCTTCCTTTGGCTCTAAGGTGAGGTGTGGGTTTATCTCCTATCCCTACTCAGGCCCATTCTCACTCTTGCACAGACTGTTCTGGAATCCAAGTAGAGAGTGCTGTGCAGTTTGATTGTTTAGAAGTCACTGGAGTATCTCATGTTCACTATTTTAACAATTGGAGAGAGGCTTTTATTTTCTCTAGAATCATAAACACAATCTTCAGTGTGTTTTTTGGAAACAATAAAGCTAAACTCTAATAACCACACATTTTCCTTGCTTTATGTGCACACATCCTTGGGGAACAGGGCCTCAAGGACTCTGCTTTTAGTGGGGTTTTAACTTGCTCAGGTTGGAAAGTGCTGGAGAGCTGGATTATGAATTTGCTTTGGTACCTTAAGAAATTTTTTTTGCCTTTAAAAATGCTCAAGGTGAGCAAAAAAAGCACCTCTGGAAGAAAAAGCCAGTGACATAACATGAAGACATTAGCACCACCATTTGAAAATCAGGCTTCATTTAAATGTCATATCTTGCAAACTCCTCTGTACAGGACTAATTAGCTCTCTTCCATCTCTTTCCTATCCTGTGAATAATATTGTTTTCTTTTAGACAAGATCAGAGGCTCTCAGAGGCAATTTATAAAGGAGGATGCTCTGCTACAGACAGAAAACCACAGCAGGGAGATGAAGGGACACAGTTCCTAAAGTATTTAGCCACCTAATGGCTTTTTATTTTTTTGAGTGCAGAAGTAGGTTAGGGCCTGAGCTCCATCTGTGGTAGTGATTTTTTGATGGAGAATTCACTTAATAGGTAGTTTTCATCCAGAAGTGTTGAGAAATCCAAAATGCCATGAGATGCTCCAGTTTCAAAGATTTTTTTTTTTTTTTGGGGGGGGGGAGGTGAGGGGAGAAAATCACATCTGCCCAGTGTGACAGGGGTGGGCATTGCACAGCATCTCTAGGCTGCACTTGCAGAATCACAGAATCACAGAATGCTTTGTTTTGGAAAGGACATTAAAGCTCATCCCATCCCACCCCTGCCATGGCAGGAGCACCTCCCACTGTCCCAGGCTGCTCCTCATCTGGCCTTGGGCACTGCCAGGGATGCAGGGGCAGCCACAGCTGCTGGGCACCCTGTGCCAGGGCCTCACACCCTCAACAACAAAGAATTCCTAATATTTAGTCTAAATCTAAATTTTTGGCTCAATCCTTGTGAGC
Organism: Molothrus aeneus; assembly: GCF_037042795.1. Lineage (NCBI taxonomy): Eukaryota > Metazoa > Chordata > Aves > Passeriformes > Icteridae > Molothrus > Molothrus aeneus. Next base: position 3,955,823 of record NC_089664.1, on the reverse strand, counting down.
CTCACGTGCCAGGAGCAGGAACCCCAGTGTGTGGAACATCAGGGGGGACAATCACATCTGAAGATTCGGCACCAAAAGGTGAAGGAGGGTGGACCTGTACAGGCAGTGCACAAATGACCTTGTGGGGTGGAAAGAGGAGAGGATGGAAGATGCTGCTGCTTGCAGAAAGAGGGCAATGTATAAATGCAGGCAAGTGCCTCTCTTTTTGGGCAGGGAGAGCTCTGATCCAGCAAAGATGGACAGGCTGTTGCTCTGCTCACTGTCCCAGGCAGCAGGAGTTAATTACCAGGGCTCTGTCACAGCAGGGACATTTGCCACCTCCGTCTTTTCAAGCTAACACGGAGTTTCCAAGTCCCAAGCCCTTTGATGCTTGTCTGAGAGCATCAGGGCTCTCTGCTTTCCAAAAGGAGCTCTCCGTGGAAGAGTGATAAATGTGCTTAATTTTTGCAGAGCTTGTAGCCTGGTTTTATCCCAGGATCCGTCTCTGGAGGTTTTATTAGCTGATGGTGTCTGTAGGAAAAAGTCAAAGCGCCCAGACAGGAACAGCCGTGGAATTGATGTTGGAAGCAGGAGCGTGTTTTGGAGATAATGCTTCTCATTCCTGCCACGCTATGTGCTGAGTTTGGGCAGTGCATTCCCAGTCCTGCTGGAGTTTTACAGCTGCTGCCTGGCAAAAATGCCCCTGGCTGGCCTTGCACGGGGCAGGGTGTGAGCAGGGATGGGTGCCCTGCTCTGCAGCATGGGGACAGGTGACAAACATCCTCGTTTCTGTGTGTGGTTCTGATGAACCTGGCACAGAGGGGGTTTAGCCAGGTGTGCCCAGGCTCCAGGTGACAGGAGGAGCTCAGGAGAGTGGGTGCAGGGAGATGATCACCCTTCCTTTGAGTCTGGCAGGGAAACAATTTGCAAACATGTGTTGATGCGTTCCTGGAGGAAGCCAGGCACTAAATCATCACCTTGCATCCTGCATGCAGATTCGTCCAGGGAACCTATTTAATTAGGGGATAAATTTAGAAATCAATTATTTGCAGAAACAGTTTCTTTCCCTCTAATGAGGCTGCAGGATTCATCCCCCTCTGCCGCTTTCCCATGACCTTTGTGCATGCAGATCAAGGGGAAAAGTGCTCTGTGTCTCTTTTGTCTCAGTGTGGGTGTCCCTTTTTGGGCAGCTCCTGTGCAGCTTTCACTGAGGCTCTTGTTAGGACATCAAATGAGACTATGCTGCTGTTGGATCTAATGGTGGGAGAACCAGATAATGACATGGATCAGCCTTTCCTGCTGGGGAAGCTGCAGGAAAAAGGCTGGAATGGGGTGGCAGGGTGGTGTCTGTGTGTGGTGTCTGCTTCAGGCTTTGGTCTCTGCCACTTTGTTGCTTCCAATCTCTGACAAATTGCTCAGCTTCTCTTATGCCTTACCCGCTTTTAAATGGGGAAAAATTGTTTTGCTCCCAGGCTCTGAGAAGCCTTAATAAATTTGGTTGCTTTTATTATTTTGGGGTTTAATGTCTCCTCATCTTATGATGCCACTTTCTGAGCCCTGCAGTGACTTTGCTGTGCTCTTACATCAGCAGCTTTGAGCCCAGTTCACTGCAGTGGGAGTCAGGCCAGAGAGAGGTGAGAATTTTCCCAGCTCATCTCAGCAAACCTTTTTGCTTCTGGCAGCCTGGGGGTTTGCAGCCTGCAAGGGCAGCCCTTGTCCTGCTCAGTGGGGTCTGGCACCCTGGGATGGCATCTTTAGGAGCAGCACTCTGCTCTCCCTTAGCCCTTGCTGGGCTGCTTTCCTGCAGAACTCTGGTGGTGCTTGGCCAGTGGGAGGATGTCACAGTGTCCTGGGCTGGGACACTCTGGGCCGTTCCTGTCACAGTGTCCTGGGCTGGGTCACTCTGGGCCATTCCTGTCACAGTGTCCTGGGCTGGGTCACTCTGGGCCATTCCTGTCCGTGTGTCCTGGGCTGGGTCACTCTGGGCCGTTCCTGTCCGTGTGTCCTGGGACACTCTGGGCCATTCCTGTCACAGTGTCCTGGGCTGGGACACTCTGGGCCATTCCTGTCACAGTGTCCTGGGCTGGGTCGCTCTGGGCCATTCCTGTCACAGTGTCCTGGGACACTCTGGGCCATTCCTGTCACAGTGTCCTGGGCTGGGACACTCTGGGCCATTCCTGTCACAGTGTTCTGGGACACTCTGGGCCATTCCTGTCACAGTGTGTCCTGGGCTGGGACACTCTGGGCCATTCCTGTCACAGCGTCCTGGGACACTCTGGGCCTTTCCTGTCACAGTGTCCTGGGCTGGGACACTCTGGGCTATTCCTGTCCGTGTGTCCTGGGCTGGGACACTCTGGGCTGTTCCTGTCACAGTGTCCTGGGACACTCTGGGCCATTCCTGTCACAGTGTTCTGGGACACTCTGGGCCATTCCTGTCACAGTGTTCTGGGACACTCTGGGCCATTCCTGTCACAGCGTCCTGGGCTGGGACACTCTGGGCCATTCCTGTCACAGCGTCCTGGGCTGGGACACTCTGGGCTGTTCCTGTCCGTGTGTCCTGGGCTGGGTCGCTCTGGGCCATTCCTGTCCGTGTGTCCTGGGCTGGGACACTCTGGGCCATTCCTGTCACAGTGTCCTGGGCTGGGACACTCTGGGTCATTCCTGTCCGTGTGTCCTGGGCTGGGTCACTCTGGGCCATTCCTGGGAACCTTGCTGGGGTGGATAAATGTGCAAGGTTGCTCCTGGGTTAAGGTGTCACAGTCTTAGAGAGAAACGAATTTTCTGTGAGGCTTCAAGAACTCATTTGTGTGGGTAAGGGCTGGATTTGGGGTTTGTTGAGCAGCCCAGACAAACCTGGGTGCTTGAGTGGTACCTTGGATGGCTGGCAGGCTCTAGGGGCTTTTCAGGGACCACTCAAAAGCCTGTCCTGGAGAAGGGGTAAGGTTCTTAATCCTTTGCAACCACTGTGGATGTCTGCCTTGACAGCAGAGGAAGGAGCCCCCATCACAATCCAGGTGGAGGGAGGGGCAGCAGCAACTGGTAACCGATAATTTTGCCTTTTTGGGCAAGGGTCTACCCAGAATTTTCAGGCTGTTTGGCTTTGGATGCACCCACCTGGTGCTCCAGGTGACACAGAGGCAGAAGATCCCAAGCAATGCACTGGCTGCTTTTTCTTCTCTCCTGAAAATACCCAACCAGCTCCTTCTCCTTGGAAAAGGGCATCCATCTCTCAGCAGGTGGAACTGTCTTGGTGTTTGTAGAAGGCAACCAGACCTCCTCTTTTCTGTTTTCTCCTCCTCCTCTGTCTGTTCCACCTCCCCTTTGGGAGGGCAGGTCCGTGGAGGAGCCATTGTTGAAAAATTACTTCACAGTCTGAGCAGAGCCCTGAGCTATCAAACTGCCTTATCATTTTAAGAGGTCTGCTTCCCAAAGAGAGGTTTAAAAATGCAGAGGACTTATAAAGCTCTTGGCTGGCTCTAATGGAGCTTGGAGAAGTGCTCACCCCTCGAGGCTGGTGCTTGCTCCTCGGCAGCTGTAAAGCAAATGCACCTCCCTGCTTTGTCCTGGAGTCTGCCTGGCTTTGCCACACTCTTCAAATCACCTGAATATGTCATGTTGCCCTTCTGCTCCTGTCACAGCTTGCAGGGAAGACAAGCACGTTCCCTCTCTGTCCCTTTGTGACAGGTCTGCTCTGCCCTGATGCCCACCCTGCTGTACTGGGCTGCCCTTGCCCTGCTCCCAGCTCCTGCAGAAACTCACAGACAAAGGGAAAATTGCCTTTGCTGCTGTTACCTGCATGTAGGGGCTGCTTTCCAAACATTTTCCCCTGGCACAAGACTTATCTGGTGCCATCCTGACACTGCTCCTCTGCCATGGTGTCTGTGCTTGAGGCTGTCCTGGGAAAAGGCATTCCCAGTGCCCAGGGAAGGGAAGCAGCAGCAATCCAGGCAGGTGGGGCTGACTGGGCTCCTTCCCTCTCCTTCTGTGGAGAACAACCCATCTGGCCCTGTTTCCATGTGCCAGCATTTCCTCTGTGTGGTGTTTGTGAGGGCCCCCAGGTCCCCATGGCACCAAGTGCCACATCCAGGGAAGGTGACTCCATCACCTCCCTGGGCAGAAGATCCCAGTGCCCACTCACACCACAGAGGAGCTGTGGCTGAGCACCTCTGGTGTCTCCTCTCTCTGAGAAAGCCTCACCCAGGAGTGCTCTCCCCTGTGGTGGTGTTCACAGGGGTCTGGGGATGAGGGAAGAGACAAGGATCTGACTCCATGTTTCAGAAGGCTTGACTTATTATTTTATTATATATATTATATTAAAACTATACTAAAAGAATAGAATAAAGGATTTCATCAGAAGGCCAGCTAAGAATAGAAAAAGAAAGAATGATAACAAAGGTTTGTGGCTGGGACAGAGAGCCTGAGCCAGCTGGGCTGTGATTGGCCATCGATTAGAAACAACCCCATGAGCCCAATCCCAGATGCACCTGTTGCATTCCACAGCAGCAGATACCCATTGCTTACATTTTGTTCCTGAGGCCTCTCAGCTTCTCAGGAGGAAAAATCCCAAGGAAAGGATTTTTCCTAAGAGGTGTCTGTGACACTCCCCCTTGCTCTGCCATACCTGGTGCTTCTCATTCCAACAGAGAGGTCTCATCCATGTGCCAGCAATTCCTTCAGGATCAGATCCCAGCACTGTCTGCCTTTGGCTCCCACCACTGGCCAGGGGGAGCCTCTGCTGACAGGTGAAGATGGAATTGAATGGAAGGGAATTGAAAGTCAAAGAGCCCGGTAATAATTTCAGAGTGCCTGAGGCACCACACGGAAGCCCTGGCATTATAAATAAGGGTAATGTGCTGGAGCCTGAATTGCAATCAGAGCAGCTGCAGGAGCACACAGTGTGCTGAGCTTCTCTGGGGTTTGTGGAATCAGACTGAGATCTGTGGGCAGCACAGGCAAATCAATATCTGCTCCCTGATGTGTCCAGGGACCCTAAAGCCAGGATTAGAAAGGCCAAAGGGATGTGGGGATGGTGCAGGAGGCTCCAGAGCCAAGACCAAGAGGGCTGAGTTGGAGCAGCCCAACCCTCTGGTTGTCTGCAGTGTTTGCAGAGGCTGGGGCTGACTCTGTCCTCCCTGCTCACCCTGGCTCATCTCCTGGATGATGCAGGCTGCAAGCTCTCCATCCAAACCAAGGAGTTTTTCTTGTTTTTTGGGTTCCTGTTGATCTTGGGATCTGCCCTCACCGCCAGTTGCATTGCTCTGGTGCTCATGACCCCTTTGGTGGCAGCTCAGTTCCTCCCACATCTCTGTGATTTTGAGGTGACTGATCCCAGGAGCATGCCTGAACCTGGCTGCTTGTTCTTGTCCTTCCAGCAGAGCCTGGAAACAGCCAAACCCCCTTTACTGCAGATCCCATTTGGCCTAAACAGCCAAACCCCCTTTATTGCAAATCCCATTTGGCCTATCCAAGGTCAGGCATGTGATGCTGTTGGCAGTGAGATGCAGAGTGCTCCAGCCTGCACTTGGTGCCATCAGGACCCCCTTGGACCACCCCAAGACCAGGCTGTGTCTGTCCCTCCTCCATCCAGCATCATGCCTTGGATTTGGCACTGCTGGGATCATGACTGGACTCGATGATTTCAGAGAGATTTTCTAACTCAAACCATTCCCTGATTCTGTGTCCATGCAGACCTGCACAGCACCAGAGCCACCCCTGAAATGCCCTGCAGGTGCAGCACTGTGTTCTCACAGACGGGGGCTTTGAAAGGACATGATCAGAGCTAGGTTGTCATCTCCTTTTTTCCCCTCTTTCTTAAATTTCTGAGCTTCTCTATTACTTTTTATGATCTGCAGCTGTGCTTGTGTGCTGCCCCAGGGAGCTCTGTGAGGGGAGAACAGGGGAGGAGGTGTGCAAGGGAAGGAACAGGAGCGGAGGGGAAGGGAGGAAAAAAACCTGAGCTAACGATTTGGATAAAAAAACTCCACCACATTGCACCAAAAGACCCAAACTCTTAGAACTCTTAGGGCCTGTTTGACTGCAGAATAGCCCCCCTGGGAGCATGGGGGAAGCCCCATTTCTAGAGTAATTTTGGAGTTAGTCTGCAGTGAGTGTGATAATCTATTCCACAGGGAGCAATCCTGCGCTGGCAAGGGCACTGGGGAGAGCTCTCTGTTTATGACTTTCTGCATAAATTTGCTTTATTAGCATAAGTGGTAGCTAGCACCGAAGAATCTCTAAACTAACACTTTATCTGAGGTTGGTGCCTCTGGAGAACGTTAACTCAGGAGAGCCCCTGGAGTAACGGCAGATGGAAAGGGGTGGCAGGCAGGATGAGGGGTGTGGAAGAAGGGGGCACAAGCTGGAATTGTGTCTCTCTACAAGGAAATACAATCACTAACCAGCTCTCCAGCTTTTCCTCTGCCAGGTTAGGATGCTGAGTTGTGCAGGTGGGATGAGGAAGCCTGGCTGCAGGGTGCAGCTCCTGCTGGGATGGAGCAGGTGGGGAGGAAAAAGGCTTTAGGAGCCTGGATCCGTGCACTGGAAATTACTCACTGGCTCCTCACCCGTGTCCCCAAGCAGGTGGTACTGACAGGAAAGGTGCCCAGCAGGTCTGAGCAGTGCTGGGGAGCCAGGAGGAAGCACCAGGAGGGTTTGGTTATCTGGGGGTGGGGAACCTTGTGGGGATGAACTGCTCTAAGCAAAAGGGCTTATTTTAATAATGGCCTTCAAGAACGAAATAAAAATACAATAATCATGGTAGATTAGCAAGAACAAGCCAATTAAATAGAACACAGGCTTTGTAAAACACCATGACAGATAAGACAGGGCTGCAAACTCCCCAGAAGTGGTGGATGTTGAGGCATTGCATAAGGCTGGGGGGAGCTGGTGAAGGTTTCAAGCCTGCCAGGCTGCCCTGGAGAAGGCAGAGGTGAAAAGGCTGTCCCTGGCTTCAGTGAAAGGGGGAGAGGAGGGAGGAGATATGGGTAGGGTGGCCAGGAGCCTGAAGGAATGGAGTAACAATCCTGCAACTTTAATATCGGCTGTTTCATTTTGTATTCATCGCGTCAGCATAATCTGCTTTTATGGGAATCCTCTTGGTTCCCAACCAAATGCATTTAGGCCCCTTTGCTTTTAAGTTTGATTGTAATACAAGTTGAAGATTTCAATGAAATGTTTATATGAAAGGGTTGTAGCAACAGCAAAGGGAAAAAAGGGGGATTAGAGAGTTGGTTGGAAGGGATTTTGCTGTGGTCACTGCTGTCCCCTGCCTTGTCCTGATGTGTGACCTGCTGGTGGGCACAAGCCCAGGTCAGGGGCTGAGCCCTGGGGAGAGTTTTGTTTGCAATGCTTGTTTGATTTCCAAGGAAAATGTTAAAGACTGTAGAAGTTGTGCAAGGCGCAGAGCTTGAGGAAGAGCAGAAAAGGCAGAAATGCTCTGTGTGCCTTTTTCTGACTTTCAGACCATCCTCAGGTGGTGTCAAAACCTGGTGGGGGCTGCCCTGGGCTCAGCTGAGCTGTGTGGTGGGAGATGATGGCAATTGTGAGGGTTTGGGGAGGCACCTGGGTGTAGGAATGTCCTCTCCGTTGAGAGAGTGACAAAACTATTTTTTGTCTCTTTAAAAGGAAAGAAGCCTGGAAGTTTCTCTCTTGGATTAAGTGAAAGACACTTCATAGAACCTGGGGGACTTCACCTCAAACTTGAGGATAGCTAATTGGACAGAAGCCAAAAAGTCTTGCTTGGGGAATTTAGTAGAAAAGGAAGTGAACAAAGAAACTAACTGCTTTTGTACAGTGTTTTACTAGAAACAAGAACATCTGGCATTTGGCTTGGTTGTTTTGTTTGTTATTTTGCCTTTTATTAAACCTTTTTGTTTCCAACACTGCAACAGAAGCAATTTTGCTGGTTTTTATGCCTCCAAGGGTAGCTGAGCTATCTCAGGCCTCCGAGAGCTGATTAGACCTGGCTGGAGGGGGCAAATACAACACCTGGGGGAGGCTGGGAGGGGAGAGATATCTGCTGGTGTTGGGGAGAAGAGATTCCTCCGACCCTCTGAGGATGGAGGTGGTGCTGGCCTGGGCTCTTTGAGCAGGGGAAAGGGAGAGCTCTGGCTGCCTGCAGTGGGGAAGGAGGATCCTCCTTGTTTCTTCATTGTCTCCTCTCTGCTGAGCACAGTGAGCAGGTAGGACAGGGCATGGCAGATGTTTGATGGTGTGTTTGGCTGTTTCACTTGGTGCTTTACCCACAAAGGGCTGTTTGAGCCCCATCTGATAGCTCCCCATCCGCTGGATACTGAGATTTTTAACAGCTACAGACCACAAGTGCTTTTCCATTGCTGCACATTTAAAACCTTAACTGTATCTCATTCAGTTTTGGTGCAGGAATGCCCTTAATTTGTTCCAAAAGCTTTTGAAAGCTCTGATAACAGGCAATCTTGCTGCAGACTATTACATTCTGTCTGATGGAAGGGTTTTCACTGCTGTAACTACAGCAGATAGTGGAGTGACAATGTGTGTCCAGTGAAACACAGGCAGAGTAATATTAGTGTCAGGAATATGAGGCCAAAAAACTTCCTTGTGTTTGGGGATTGAGGGATTCTGCAGCTACAGGACTTGAAAAGCTTTTTTATTAGTTATTTTTATTGTGAGTGGTGAATCTGATTGAAGGCTCATGGTGCCCTGGGGGTGCTGGGGCAATAACCAGGTGCCCTGAAATGAAAGTTTAAGCGCCCAAGTGTTTATAAGTGTGGGGGAATGGGTACCAGGGCTTGGCAAGTCCGTGTTTGTCACAAATTTCCTGGCTGCTGGCTTTGCTTAAAATGGTGAAATGAATGTTAAATTGAAGTTTCTACTTTTGGAAGAGACCTTTTGAAAATGAAACAGGCTTATCTTCAGTCTAGGCTAAAATCCAAAAAATTGCCTATATTTCAGAACTCCTGAGAAATGTTCTCTGTGATCCTTTTAAACATCCCGTGCAAAAATGTGTGTGTAAGGGAAAAAAAAACTTGGAGAAAGGTTGACCCTGGAGGATTTTTCCTTGCTTCCCTAATGTGATGTAGCCTTTGGAGCTGCAGCAGTGGGGTCCTGGTGGCATCCACGTGGTGTGGGTGATATAACCTCCCTGCTGAGCTCTTGAGGAAAGGTCTGCTGCAGGATATGTGTGTGCTGAGTCTGTAATGCTGTAAATCATCCCCTCCTGGGGGTGACTGTCCCTCTGGATAGAATTAAGATTATGGCTTTGCATAACAGAGCCTTTCCCTTGATGCCTCCCTGCTCTCCCATGGCCTGTTTGCCTCTGAGGATGATCTTGGATTTCTGCTGCAAAGCTGAGTGAGTGCTTTTGCTCCTAAAAGTAGCATTTGTTTTGATTTTAATTAGACAAGGAGATGCTTTTCAGCACAGACCTTTTGAAGTATTGCTGGGAAGATGACTGCAATTAAGCAGCCTTGATATTTCTCTCATTTTATTCTTATTTTTACTGCTGTAAGAAACCTTCTGCTCATGCCTTGTTTGGAGGGGAGATACAGGATTCCTTCCACGAGGTTGCCAGGTCTAGAAGGAGCTGCAGGGCTGCTGTGATTTACAGTTTCTAGAGTACAAGCAACACCCTCTTGGTGCTGATTTGCTGCAGCAAAGAGCCTTTTATGTCAGAGGAGAGAAGGGTCGTGAGCAGGATGGCAGGGCAGTGACAGGGATGTGACAGGGAGCTCCTGCATCCCCTCCCAAGCACAAATCTGAGCTCCTGATGGATCCAGGTGCGGTCAGGAGATGTTTGGTTTTTCTCTGAGTGCTCAGAGGTGCACAGGGGTTGGGGATAAGGAAGGTGCAGTGCTGGGGGGGACAGAGGCAACGAGCAAACCCCTCTGGTGACATTGAGGTGACACAGTGGTGGCTCCAGTGTCACCAGTGAGGTGCTGAGCCAGGGATCTGGCAGTGATGGAGTGGCTCTGGCCCTGTCCAAGGACCTGTGGTGTGATGGGGTCTTCTCCATCAGAGCTTGCTTGGCTCTCTTTTGGTCCACGTTGAGAAGCCAGGAGCTTGCTCCTGGAAAATATATTGATTTCAGGGGTGAGAAAAACTGTTCCTGAAGGATTGAGAGGTTTTTTTTGTTGGGCTGGGTTTGTAGAAGTGCAAGTGCCTGCTCTTGCAGCCTGAGTGGCTGCTGACCTCCCAGATGTCTTGTGGAAGCATCGTGGCCTGCAAGGTGTGGGTGGCTCCTCGGGACAGCCTCAGCTGGGCTTGTTCCTTCCTTCCTCTCCACTGGGAGCTGGAACTGGAGGTGTCTTTGGCCAGCTGGGCTCAGGGTAATGAAATACAAAATGCCACCAGCATTTCCTGGCTGCTTTGCCCTCAGGGGAACAAGCACTGTCCTCCCCACTGACCCTCTGCAGCTGAGGAGGAGGAGGAGGAGGCCCTTGTCTCTGTTCTTGTACCTGAGCTCGTGTTCCTGACTGTTGTGGGGCAGACACACCTGCAGACAGTGGGTCAGGGGCTGGCAGACCTGGTCTCTCCCCAAATAGGAGGGAATTGAATTTGGGTCTTGCTCAAAGTGCTGAAGCTGTGGGCTCAGTGACTAAGAAGACCTGTCTGTCTTCCCATTGCTTATACTGGAAATGGAAAAACAGACACAAAAAAGACGTGGTGGAAGGAGAAATATTTTGGTTCATTTTGTACTAGTATTTTTGTTGTTGTTGTTGTTTTTGATTCAGCTGCCAAACCCATTCTCTGCAGGGAGCTGTGCTGGGCAGCTGTGGAGCTGTCCCAGTGCTCCTGGCCCACTCAGGAGCTGCAGCTGAGGCTGGGAGCTGCTGCCTCCACAGGGTCTGGGGGTGCCCTTTGGGTTCTCCAAACCCCCCATTCAGTGCCCTAGGTCAGGGAAGGCTGGTGGTGTGTGCTGTAATCCAGGGTGCCCGTGCTGTAAATCGGGACTGGGGGATGTAAAACCACCAGAAGCTGCAGGAGGTGACTGACAGGTGCAGCTCCAATGCCAATAGGTATTTGTCAAGCCTGGAGGTTTTTCCCTCGTTGCTGGAGCTCACAGTCTGTGCTGAGAGTGTCCCTATTAAATGCAGCTGTGCTGCTGCCTCACAGCTGGAAGGAGGTTTCCATTGTCAGTGCCAGCACAGTGTGTTCTGGTGTCTGCACCCTGCCCTGTCTGGCACAGAGGGGCCTCCCTGAGCCATCAAACTCCCTCGGGCTGGGCTGCAGCTCCCTGGGAGCTTCTTCCAGCCTGTTTCCTGGAAAAGCCACAGGAGGTTTAGGGCCTCCTGTGTGATTTGCTCTTCTTGCCTTCCTACTCTAGAAATCCCCAGGCACTCTGTAACCCTTTAATTTTATTAATGAAGACAAACATTTCTGTTCATATATAAGGCAAGCAACAGGTAGAGGCTAAAATGAAATAGAAGCAGTTCTGGGGGTAAGACTCAAAAGTCCCAATTTCCTTGATAATTTATATATCTATAATATACATATCACCTTTGGGCATGGTGGGGAAAGCTGACCCTGGGCTGTGCTGTGTCCCTGCAGAGATGTCGGGGACGGTGTCGGACATTTCGCTGGTGCACTGGAAGCAGCAGTGGCTGGAGAATGGCACCCTGTACTTCCACGTGTCCATGAGCAGCGCTGAGCAGCTCTCCAGGGCCACCCCTCCCAGCCTCCAGGAGCCTTCAGAGATCGTGGAGGAGCAGATGCACATCCTTCATATCTCAGTCATGGTGAGTCCCAGCTGATGGGGGCAGCCGAGGGGATGGAGAGGGGGTGAGGAGCAGGGGGTGAGTTTGGTTTGCTGATGTTTGTGTCCCTTCTTGGTTGGGCCTTCAGAAAGGGAGAGATGTGTTTGAACGGGCCAGGAAAAAACAAAAAAACCCAAAAATGTAAAAACCAACCAAACAAAAAAAAAACCCAAAACACCCCAAAAAACAAACAAACAAAAAAAAAAACAAACAAAAAAACCCCAAACCCCCGCAAAAAAAAACAAAACAAAAAAACCATCAAACCCCCCCCAAAAAAAGAAAACAAAAAAGACCAACAAAAAAACAACAAAAAACCCAAAAAAAAGCCCCTAAAACCCCCCAAAAAAACCAAAAAACCCACAAAAACCAAAACAAAAAAAAAACCCCAAAAAACAACAACAAAAAAACCAAACCAAAAAAAAAAACCAAAAAACCAAACAAAAAAAAAAAACAAAAAAACCCAACCAAACAAAAAACCCAACAAAACAAACAAACAAAAAACTATAAAAAAACCCCAAAAAACAAACAAAAAAACCACCAAAAAATAACAGAGTCCTTGATCTTCTGAGAAAATTAAACAAAGCAAAAGAGTGTGGGGAAGAAGCTGTTGGGAGGGTAAAAAGGATCCTTTTTGTTCCTCCTGTCTGTGCTGGAAAGTGGTGAGGTGCCAGTGGGGTGTTTGTGCTTGGTCTTTGTGTTTGGGCATTGTGCAAAGGGAAGGTTTTGGGCTTGGCCATTTCTTTCTGAAGCTGAAGTTTATCTTTGAAGTGAGTAAGGGCTGCAGCATTTCTTGCAAAGGACAAGCCTGACCTAAAAGTAAAAAGATGATCCAGTGCTTTGAATGTCTCCATCTGGGGTGTTTGTGACCTTTTAATAATGCACTGTTTATGTGCTGTGCTGCCTTTTAAAGTTTCAGTATCATATGAGGTGCTTGCCTACGTGTTTGGATCTGGTCCATGCTTCAGAGCTCCATCTGTAAGATGGGATTCAGTGCATTGTCCCTTCAATCCCATTGGGATAAGATACAGAAAAAAAGTTGTTAGGTTGGTATATCCAGTGTGTGTGCATGTCATTCAGTTGCCAAAGCAAGTCTTGTAAGGGCCTGAGGATCCCACACAGCAACCCTCTGCAAAAGGTGAGCCTGTTCATCTCTTCGAATCTGGGTCATCTCCACAGCTTCTGTCCTTAGTTTTGGAAGGAGGAACAGAGACAATGGCTGCACAAATCCTTTATTTTATTTTATTTATTTTTTGAACCAGCAGCTATTTGGCTTTTACAACTTAAATCTGGTTTTTTGCATGTTTCATCAGTGGGACTTCAGAGCTGGCACTGAATGCATGTGAGAAAGGAGAGAGGCTTTGCATTAAGGCTGTTGGGCAAGATAAGGTGCTGGATGACAGAAGGGAAAGGAGTTGGGGGCTGCATCTCACTGAGCTGGGTAGGGAATGTTTTATTCCTGCTGAATTGTCAATGGGATGAGTGTGGGAAAGGGTTAGAACTGCATACTTGGAAAATGAGCCTGAAAGTGCAAGTGAGAGACAGAACAAAGAAAGAAAACAGCACAGCATGTGTGGGTGTGAAAAGCTCCATCCCTGGCAGGAGGTTTGAGTATGGGATTGTTTGGCTGCTGTGGGCAAACCTGAGCCCTGGAGAACTGTGCTGTGTCTGTGGGGTGACACTTTCTCTGCAGCCTGGCCCTTCCTGCTTGAAATGCAGATTTTCTGTAGTGGGGAGAGATTCAGTCCTGGTCCTCAGCCCTTGCTGAAGATGATCTCTAAAATACAGGAGATGATTGTAATGAGTGGATGCTTGGGAAGCTCCTCTGAGAAGCTCCTGGCCAGAGCCTTCCTCTGCTGCAGCTCAGAGTGGGGGAGCAGCAGTGCCAGGGGATGGAGCTGACAGCACTGCTGGCCATGTCACAGGAATGGGTTTGGCCTCTAATCCCAGTTTAGCCAGGGAAAATGTGCTTTGCCAGTGGCATGGGAGCACCCATGGCTTTGCTGTGAGAGTTAATTCCTGCTCTGTACCTCTCTTCCCTCCTGCAAAAGCAACAGGAGAGGAGGAGTTGTTCCTGCCACACACAATCAGCTGGAATTCCACTGTCTCCATAAATCCTGGCATTCCCTGCAGCATTCCTGAGGTCCTGGGCATGGATCTGGGTCTGGGCTGCACTGGATGTGTCCCTGTGGAGGCAGGAGCCCTGCAGATCCCTTTCCTGGGTCAGGACTGCAGCACAGGCTTGAAACTTTGCCCAGATTTTTTCAGAAGGTTCATTAACTTTTTGAGTGAACCCAAGCCAAGTTTTGAGTTACCAGCAAAGATGATTCTGTTTTGTTGCTTATTTATTTATTTATTTTTTTTTTATTCCTTGAGGCCTCATGGAGTTCTGTAGGGGAAATAAAATGGGCACAGCTCTTTGTTTCTTGGGTGGAATACTTCAGCCAGGTCCTCAGGCTGCTTTCCCACTCCTTTGCTTCCTTTCCTGACCCCAGCTGGAGCACATCCCAGAGGGCTCCCCTCACCTGAGCTCTCCTGCCCCAGCAGTGGGGCTCCCTGGCTGTGCTGTGCTTGGCACAGGGGGGCCCTGGGTCCCCCCTCCTGTCCCCACACCCTCTATGTCCATATCCCTCTTGCCTTGGGATGCGACCTGTGTCCCCCTTGGATCCAAATACTTTCCCTTCCTCTCCAAATACTTTTCCTTCCCCTTGCTACCACAAAGCCCAGTGTCTCCTGTGTGTGTTTTTATCAACTAAACCACCATCACTGCTGTGGACAGAATTCCAGCCCAGCCCAGTGCTGCCTTGGCATTCAGGCTCCGTGTGCCCTGTCCACCATCAGCCCCCATCCCACCCCAGGGGACAGGAGGGGACATGGCCAAGTGCTTCCTCCATCTCCCTTAAGTGGCTCTAACACTTGATTTTACCTCTGTCCTCCTGCTCCTGGTGATTTAGAGGAGCTGGGGAAGGTTTGCCTGGGGGATTTGGTTAATCCCTCCCCTAGGGAGCACCTGGCACAGTTATTGGGCAGTGAGGCATCTCCAAGGCAGGACCCGGTTGGGTTTCTGAAGGTGTTTATGGCCTGGCTGGGAGCTCCTGCTCTGCCTCTAAAGCCAAGACCCCCTCTGTGCTGCATGGGGGCTCCAGGGAGGTGCAAATCCTGGGTTTCTTCCTCTTTCCAGTGGTTCTGGCTGTCAGTCCCTGGCTTTTTGGGATTGGTTTGCTTCCAGTGCAGCAGGAAAGTGTCCATGGCCCGTGTCCCTGTGGCCACCATCTACCCCTGCAGAGCCCTGACTGACTGCCACCCTCTTCACACCTCCCTTCCCAAGCTCAAGGGCATCTTTGACAGCTAGATAATACTTAATTTTTATTTTTTCTTCCTTTCCTAACTGTTTTTTCTTAATCTCTCCCCAATGAGACATAACATTAATTACTGCCGTTAAAGGGAATTCAGTCTCCATTACTCTCTGCCACCCATTTCCTCCTGGCTTGAGCATCTGAAATTTGTCTCCCAAATGAAAAGAAGGGATAAAGGGAAACGAAAAACAAATATGCAAATGCAAGATTTTATTTATTTACCCTTTTTTTTTAAGCACAGTGTCAAGTAGAAAGGAATCAATATTTTTGTCATTATGCCTGTTGTGTTTTTTCACCATAATCTCAGCTGTCATTTGGGTTTAATTGTGTTGTTTCCTGTTGTGTGGAAGTAAATCTTATCTGTTTTGGATTAAAATTTAATGAAGGTCACAGCAGCTCGAAAACTTACCAGGCTGCAGCAATTAATGTTCATTTGGCTTTGATAAATTGGAATGTTCCCCACAATGGGACTAGAGTGGATTTCAGAAGCAATAATTCTTCCATTAACTCAATGATTCCCTGTGTGATGGAGCATCTTGTCACTGCTCTGTTTGTCATCTGTCACTTCAAGGATCTGGGCATATGCCTGATATGATTTATCATGATTAGTGGGGCTGCATGTGTCAAAACATTTTAAACCACTAATTATTCCAGCCTTGTAAATTGCTGAATTTAACAAAACATAAGAGAGATTTATTTTTTTGTTGTTCCCCACTGCCTCATGTCCCAGTTTAATTATTGTTTTGTGTGGTGTTAAATGCAGCCCTGGGCCATGTCTGGAGGCTTTGGCCAAGGAGGGGTTGTTTGTCTGGCTCTGGGTGGGACAGACAGGTTTTATCTCTGCTCTGACCCTTTGATCATTGCACCCTGTGAGTGTGGGGATGCAGTTTGGGGAGAGGATGCAAAGCCCCATCCCATCCTGCTGGTGGTTTGATGGGATTTCCTCTCTTGCCAGTAAAACAAATCTCTCTTACATGGGATACCGGAGCCAAGGCCATCCCTGCAGGCTGGGAGGTTTAGAAAGCTGCTCTGTGCTGCCTCTGCTCCAGCTCCAGCAGAAATAAGCTGGGTTTTTGGAGAGTGGTCATGAGGAAAAGCCTTGTTGCATCTCATGCCATCACCTTGCAAGGGACCATTAAAGTGTCCGGAGTAAAAGATGACCAGACCTCATCAAGCTGCTTTTTAGAAAAAAATTACCATTTTTTTATTTTTAATGCTCACTTTCTGCTTCCCACAGGTGGATATAACATCATACCAGCGCAATTGGGCTTGTACCAGCTTGAATGGGAGGGAGAGGAGGCTGAAACCCTTCTCAGAGCTGGGCTGATTGCCATTGTCCCCAGCAAACAGCTCTCGGGGGTGACTCCAGATCCTGTGGGCTTTGGGCACATCCCCACTCAGGCTCCTTCAGCCTCAGCATTCCCTCAGGTTGGCCATTCTTTGGGGGGTTCCTCATTTCCCTACTGTAGGAGCGTCAGGGGTAGGACGGAGATGAGAGATCTCTGGAGCCAGGGCTGGAACTTGGGGTTTATTGCAAAGGGCCTGGGGGCAGGGCCCTGCTGGGAGCTGCCAGGCACAGCTCAGAGCAGGACTGAGAGAAGAGAGGGGGAGAGAGGATGAGAGGGTGAGAGAGTAAAAGCGTAAGAGAGCGAGGTTCCCATTACAATACCATAAATCCTCTTCTGTGTTGAATATTCTGATTCTCACTAACCAATCCAGTACAAGATACAAATCCTACAGCATTTCCATACAGCCTATAAGAGTCATTGCATTACCATCCTGTGTTACATTTTAAACCCTACAAACTCCTCTTTGGGCCCTTCTGCCAAGCTGGCAGGGTCTGCTCTGCCCCTTGGGCCTGTCTGCAAGCAGAGGGTGTTGTTCCATCAAAAGGGGATCACCTTCAGCTGGCCACACCATTGTTTTCCAGGTGTTCAGTAACTGAGGGATCTCAAAGCTTGCTTTCATTTCAATCTCGCTTATAGTTTCCATATTCTCAAAATCTTTTGCCAGACAATGATATTTATAAAGCTTTCCTGTTTCATCTTCCCCAACACCTACCCTGCAGTATTTTGTCTTCCTTGTTGCAAAATTTCCTGGTGGATTCTGTTCCCTCCCTCCCTTGTGCTTGCATGGTGCTGTGGGATTGCTGGCAGCACCAGTGGACCTGGCTTCTCCAGAGCTGTAAAACCCTGCTCAAGCCTTCCTCTGGCTCCTTGCAGCTTGTCATGCTGATGGCAGCACTGGAGCTCCTGTCAGCCAGCTCAATGGGAGAAAAAAACCCTGGTGAGACATGAGTAATGAGGTAGTGAAGAAGGCACAACATCTGTGTCATCATTTCTGCACCAGGAGGTCAACCAGATTCATCAAACATGCACTTCCAGCTTGTGATGTGTTTAGAAATTAATTAAGATAGGGAGAGAATTGCTGCTGCAGCAGATTTTCTTATCTGAAAGGTATTAAAAAGCTAAATTGATCTCCAATGAGCTGTTTTTATTTAAAAAAGCCAAAACCTAAAAGAAAAGCTCTAAAACCCCTGGGTTCAGCATGTCCCTGTGTGAGAATCACGTGTGGGGAGAGGAGGAGGAGCTGCCCACCCTGATGTGGAGGTGGACAATCATCCCCATATCCCTGGGATGGGGATGGGAGCTGCAGGCTCTGTGCTGGGGGCAAAGCAAGCAACCCTCAGCCCTTTAGCAATCCTCCCCACGCTGCTGGAGGTGGCCCTCAGCTCTTTCCTGAGCTTCTTCAGGGTTCCTGGGGGACTGGTGGGATGGATCTCTGCTGGCTCAGAGGGGCTGAGTGCCCTCAGGGGCTGGAGCTCAGCCCAGTGGAAGCTGAATCAGAGAATCCCAGAATAATGAAAGCACCAGTCGTGCAGGAGCACTGGAACTGGGGGACACAGGAGTTGCTGCTGGTCCATGCTGGAAGAAAGTCCCACTCCTGTCACCCTGACACTGTGGTGGCATCTGCTCTCTCCCAGGATGGAACATGCTTTGGTTCCAAGTTCCATTTCCATTTTAATGTGCCATTAACCAACTTCTTGCTGTCTGGGAGAAGGAGCCTCTTTCATGCACCTTCCCCCTCCTCTCCACTCTCCTTTGCAGAGCTGGTATAAAATAGGGACTAAATGTAGTTAATGATGTGCTCTGATATTTAGGGAATTAATTTTGGGAGATTTGTCTTCAAATTGTCACTTTTGTGACAATGACACCTGTTATGCTAATAATTTTTCACCAGTCTCTCTCAGTCTTCCACCTTAGCTCCAGTGAATACATTAGACCCTCTATGGCTTTCTCTCCATCAGACTTTTTCCACCCCACTGTGTTAAAATATGTAACTGGAGTGTTTGATTTGCATCTCTGATAAAGGAAGGCTGAATAAACACTCTCAGTTCATCTGAACTGAGCAGCAAACTTAACTTGCTCATCTCTAGAGCAATTGAAAATTGGGGGGAAAAGCAGCCATGGGAAGCACTGGGAAGGGGTTTGGATTTTGCAGATGGCACCGAGGGTGTGGGAGGGATTTGCAACCTAAGACGATTTCCCCAGCCTGGAAAAATGCTGAGAATTGAGCACGGAAGGGAAAACCTAAAACCTCCCATTGGAAAAGTGGCCAGGGTTATCAGGGGCTGTGAGAGATGGGAAGGGGATGCTGAAGTCGTGAGGAAATGGAGGAAAAAATGCCAGAGGGAAGAATTTGGGAGTGGGGTGAGGAGCCCCAGAGCAGTGTGAGCCTGTGGGACACACTCTGTGCTGGGTCCCTCTGTGCTGCCAGGCACTGCCAGGGTATTTTTATCAGTTTGCTGATCTCAGAGGCTTGTCTTGAACTTGTTCCCTTCCTTCCTCCTCCTCACTCTTCCCCTTCCCACCATCTGTCTGGGAAAAATCCTCACATCCACAGCACTGCAGGGTGTAGCTGGTGGCCTGACCTTTTGGTGGTGTTTTTTTCTTTCCCCAGATGGAGATGCAGGCTTCAGTGGGGTGGCTCTGCCTCAGCTCCTGGTTTCCATCCCTCTCCTCCACAGGTTGCTTCTCACTGAGCTGCTGAGCTCCTGGAGAGAGCAATTCCACGTGGGAGCCCCGTGCTAATCCTGTGTGTAAAGTGCTGGGAGTGCTGCATTGGTACCTTTGAAACATTGATGTAAACACAGAAATACTTTGCAGCTCCCAGCCTGGATCTAATTGCTTGAAACTGCCAGGTTCCAAAGTACATATGGCATTAAAATTGTCAGGAAATGTTATTCCAGGAAAACTCCTGTGGATGCTGCCTTCTCCAGTGATGGCTGGGTGTGGGTGTCCCCTGGCTCTGAGGTTGTACCTCACAATGGAGAGTGTTTTCCTGGGAATGCTGGCAGGGTGGAGGCTGTTGTCTCCTCACTGGTGAGGCTGTGCTGTGCTTTAGTCCCAGCAGGAATATTATAATCTCCATCTTTCTGTAGGTACAATATGGGCTCTGACCCAGGCTGAGGAGCCTCACCCAGCTCTCACATCCCTGTGGGCTTGAAAGCTGGGCTGCTCTTCAGACAAGCAGCAAAATGCCTTCTATTTTTTCCTTTCAAACCTTGTGCTGTCTGCAGTTCTCGCTCCTCTCAGTTGTTCCTCGTGTTTGGACGTGAGCTGGAAATGTTTGCATCCGTTCAAGTGTTGTCAGTGTCAGGCTCTGGCTCCTGTGAAGGTGAACTGTGCCCAACCTCATGCAGAACAGCTTCAAGGTGCTTGTGAAAGATGTTCCATCACAGCACCACAAAAGGCAGAATTCTCATTTGATTGGTAAAGCCCAAAGATGGGAGTAAAGTGTTAACAACAGGATGAAAGGCAATATCATATTTGTCCCCAGAAATATATTTGTTCTCAGTTTGGGCTTTCCTTTTTTTTTTTTTCCCATTTAAAAATAAATTGGACTCGGTTTCACAAGGTGCTGTGAAAAGGCAGAGCGCTTTTTGTTCAGGGAAGTGTCAGAATGAAATGTTTCTACTCTTCAACACTTTCTATATCCTCCCCAAAACCACTTACACTTTAGTTTCAGCTGATGTGAAACTGTCTGAGCAGATAAACCCTTCCTGGGAAAAAAAAAATATTTCTTTCTAGGCTCTGTGTGGAGTAGCTGTGCCTGGAGCAGGGGAGATGTGGTGCTGAGGGATCATCACCATCATCATCCTCTGGGTGCCTGCAGTGCCTGGCCCTGGGGCAGGGATGCTCAGACAGACTCCCACCAGCAGGAAATAGAAGGAAAAAGAGCAGGGGAGATGTGGTGCTGAGGGATCATCACCCTCTGAGTCCCTGCAGTGCCTGGCCCTGGGGCAGGGATGCTCACACTCCCACCAGCAGGAAATAGAAATAGGAAATAGAGAGAAGAAGCTCACAGATCCATGATTTTCTCTGGCTGCTCACACAGCAGAGCACTTTCTGTGTGTGTGTGTCTGGGTCTTGCTGCTTTGGAAGTTGGGCAAAATTCCCACTGGCTTAATTGGGAGCAACATCAGGCCAAGTATGGTTATTTTTACCTGTCACTGCTCCCACTCCACCTCCTCCCTCCCTCCCTCCTCCATCCCCACGGGTGAGGGGGAGCAAGCTCTGTTTCAGCTTTGAAAAGGTCTCTGCCAGCTCCAAGCAGGAGCCTCCTCATGAAGTCTCAGGATGTGCAGCAAAGGAAGAGGGGAGAGAGGAAAAAAGTGGAATTGTGCTTACTGTTAAAATCCAATTATATAAAACTGCAGGAAAATAACTGTTTATGAAGGGAGCTGGTTGATTGGCTCAGCTTTGCCTCAGGTGGGTGCTTTGGGGCTGGATTTATGGATTTGTGGAGAGGGAGTGAGTGGGAACATCAGCCCCAGCCCTGCTGGGGTGCACCTGGATTTCAGGGCTTGGATATTTTTTTCATTGTGTTCCCCTTTATCCAACAGGAAAACTGGTGGCTTTCCCTTCTAGCTGCCTCACTTTTATCTCCTCAGGGGAGAGGGGACCACTCCCTTTTTATTCAGATGGAAGGTGAGGAGCCCTGCAGGTGGATGGCAGCAAAAGCACCGATGCTTTAGCAGTGTCAGGGGCCTCCATTTCCCTCCCAGAGCTGGAGCTGGGCAGCAGCTCCTCACTCACAGCCATTCCCTGGGCAAATTTGAGCATTCCTGCTGCCCTGGCTGTGGTTTCTCTCATTGCACCATTCTCAGGCTCAGGGTTATAGGCAGCTGAGCTGTCCTTGGGACTGGTTTAGGGCCACCCTTTCCCAGATCCGCACTGGTGGCTTGTGCTGGGGGAATGCTGTGATTCTCCTTTTCTTCCCTCTGTGCTGGAACTGCCTCTGCCACAGAGCCCAGCTTCCTCCTCTGGCTGTCTGGGGGCTGAGGGGAGGAGGAGGAGGAGTCCAAGGTGCTCCAGTGGCTGCTGCTGAGCCCTGGGAGCTGGGGAATAGCCTTGTCAAAGCAGAGAAGGGCAGTGACCTGGTTCTTCTCCCCCCTCTGCCCTGTGTGCTGGGAAGGAGGGATGAGCAGGGCTGTTCATGGCTTGTGTTTCTCCTGACAGGGACAGGGGCTTCACATGAGCATCTCTGCAGCCTCAGTGTGCTCTGCAGGGAGGGTTTAGTGACACAAAGAGAGATTTTTCAACCAAGCTGCTCCTGCCTTAGGATCCTGACTGCCTCCATCCCTGTATGCCCCACCCTGGAGCTGCTGGGCTGCAGGTGAGCCCAGGCTGAGCTCCCAGGGCTGCCTGGAGGCTGCAGGTGAGCCCAGGCTGAGCTCCCAGGGCTGCCTGGAGGCTGCAGGTGAGCCCAGGCTGAGCTCCCAGGGCTGCCTGGAGGCTGCAGGTGAGCCCAGGCTGAGCTCCCAGGGCTGCCTGGAGGCTGCAGGTGAGCCCAGGCTGAGCTCCCAGGGCTGCCTGGAGCACCCCAGGGTGTTTTTGCAGGGAGAGCTGAGCCTGCAGAAGAAGCTGGTGCCCAGCTTGCTGATGTGATGCAAAACCAGCAGGTCAATGACAGTCATGTGCTGTGTGCTTCTGCCAAAACAATCACATTTCACCTGACCATGCCTTTGCTGGTATTTGTGTCTCTGCTGCCATCCTGTCTCCCCCCTTTCCATGCAGTTTTCCCATCACCTGTTCTGCTGCAGTGGCTGTGGGGGCTGGACACCCCTCCTCAGGAGAATCCCCCTAGCTCAGCTGTCACCCTGACAGGGGGTCTGTGTGTGAGTGCTGCCATCAGTTGTTCCTGGGTTGCATGGCTGGGGTCTCCTTCCTTCCCTTCTCCTTTGAAAATAACAACAACAAAAAAAGGTTAATTAAATAATTGGGCTCATCCTGTCATTCCCTGAGCTGCTGCCACTCTCCAGCAGCAGTTTTTCCACCCTTGGTGTTTTCTGGGTGCTGGTGAGCTCCTTCCTGAGCATCCTCAGCCACCTCCATGGGGTCTGCATGTGCTGGGGAGGAGAGAGGCTCTGCCCACTCTGCCTTTTTGGGCCATGACATTTTGAGGCAAAATCCCTCTTTCACCCCCATGCACTCAATCCTGTTAGCCCAAGTGTGCACCCAGCAGCATTTATCGTTTATCTCTGTGGGACTGCAGGGTGTGAGTGCCAGGTCCTGCTTTTGGGGGCTTCACACAGCAGTGTGGGGTGCAGAGAGGCTGTGCCAAAGTGGAAGCAAGGAAAGCTCCTGTCTTGCTTTTCCTTTGCTGGCTGGGAGGGTGATGGCTTCATCCTGGCCTGAATAAAGCAATGGCTTCAAGTTATGCCTGCCACAGCTCCATCCTCACAACCTGGACAGCAAAACAAGTGCTGTGGTTTGGTTTTTTTATTTTTTTTTTCACTTTTCTTTTTTTTGGTGGGGGGTTTGGCTTTTTTTTTTTTTTATTTGTTTGTTTGTTTGTTGGTTTGTTTTTTTTTTTTTCATTTTAAAACTTATTTTTTCCTCCATGCTCTTCCTCCTTGGCACATAGATCAACAGTGGTGGGGGGAGGGAACCTTCAGCCAAGCTCTCCATCACATGTCCCTTGTTTTTTGTGTGTTATTTTTTCCCCACTGCTGCCCTTGCCAAGGGAAGGACATTGTAGAGCTGCTGAGGCTGGCAGGGGCTGTGACACTGCTTGCCAACAGCCTCGGTGGCTGAAAAGACTTAGGAAATGCAAGCTCTAAATTAGCTCCCAAATCATCTTCTCCCTTTTCTCTGGCTGGAGAGCCCCTCAGAGCTGCCCCTCTGTGGTGGGGCTGCCCAGGAGCAGCCAGCTCTGCTGTGGGGCTGGAGAGCCTTGGCACGATGCTGCCATGGGGACAGCAGGAGGAGCCTCAGCATGGGTGGCTCAAGGCAAGCTGGAGCACTCCAGGGATAAATTCCTGCTGTCCCTCCTCCCCACATTGCCACCCTGCCCAGCTCCCTCCTGTCTATAACCCTTGGGAATTGTGCTGGGGCTCCCTCCTGTCTATAACCCTTGGGAATTGTGCTGGGGCTCCCTCCTGTCTATAACCCTTGGGAATTGTGCTGGGGCTCCCTCCTGTCTGTAACCCTTGGGAATTGTGCTGGGGCTCCCTCCTGTCTGTAACCCTTGGGAATTGTGCTGGGGCTCCCTCCTGTCTATAACCCTTGGGAGGTGTCCTGGGGCTCCTTCCTGCTGTAACCCCTTGGGAATTGTGCTGGGGCTCCTGGCTGTGGTGC
The DNA here is from genome assembly GCF_037042795.1 of Molothrus aeneus. Classification (NCBI taxonomy): domain Eukaryota; kingdom Metazoa; phylum Chordata; class Aves; order Passeriformes; family Icteridae; genus Molothrus; species Molothrus aeneus. The sequence continues at coordinate 3,932,120 of NC_089664.1, read as the reverse complement.
TGCAGGGCAGGAGGGAAGCACAGGCTTGAGGGACATCTGCTGAAAGCTTCCCAGGGGAGGTGGGAGCCCCATCCTGTGCTTGCCCCAGGGATGCTGCTGAGAGCAGCCAAGGTCATGGCAATGTTGGCAGCACAGGGCAGGGACATCTGGGGCAGCAGAAGCTGGAGGAGAGGAGCAGGAGGCGTGCTGGCTGTGTGTCTGCTGGGGGGTTGGATTGTGCCCTTTTCTGACCTAGAGATAGGGCAATTTCCCACACTGGGGAGGGGCACAACCCGTGTCCTGGCCAGCTGTTCCCTCAAACACCTCATTTCTGCCTTTGCCAGGCTGGTGGGTGAAGGCAGCAGCTGCTGTGAGGTGGAGCAGGAGCAGCTCTGTGTCCCTGTGCTCTGCCTGGGCACAATACCCGCAGGGCAGAGCTGCTCCCAGGGCCTTTGGAGAGGGCTGGCTGTGCAGCAGCTGAGCCTGGGGAGCCTCAGTGCTGCTGTTTGGGTATTTCAGAACTTTGTCTTTGCTTCTGTTGTCACCTCTCAAGAGAGAAAGGAAGGGCTCAGCTTTGCTGCCCGTCTCCTGGAAATTCAGGATGCCCTGAGGTTCTGCATCCCCCCTGGCACTCCAGCCTTCACACTGAATGCAAATTGCTTTTAAATGTCTCTGTAGGTGGATTTTAGCGCTCAGGTGCTGCAGGGCAGAGCACAGGCATCACAACTGATGTGCTCTGCTAACCCCAAACCATCCCAGAAAGGGCTCTGCTGCCTTGGGGCTCTTGGCATCCCTCCTGGATTGGCCATGGGCGAGGATGAGGATGCTTCCCCGGAGGGCTGAGCATCTCCAGGATGTGTTGCTGTGCTGCTGTGGCTCAGGGAGGCCAGGCTGCTGCTGCCAGCATCGCTCCTTCGCCTCTTTCTCCTCCTTCTGCTCCTTCTGCATCCCTTGGAGCTGGCACGTGTGTGGGAGAGGGAGCTCAGAGCTCCTCGGGCACTGAAATCTGTCCCTTCATCCTAACAGCAGGCACCTGGGGAAACAGCAGAGGAAAATTCCACTTCTACAGCAGTGCAACTTGGGTTTTGTATTATTATTATTTTTTTTAAAGGCTCTGTCAGGCTCCTGCTCTCTCCCCCTCCCCGTGCTGTGCAGCCAGCTCTGAAGCAGAAGTGATATTTTCTGCCAATGCAATGATTAGCCTTTCTGCTAATGACCCACGAACAGTGTCCAAAATAAATGAGCCCAACCTGCTCATCTTATTAGCCAAATGATTGCATAGAAAGAGGAAATATCTGCAGAAACAGCTTAGACAGCTGTAATTTGGAAGCGTGGAGGAGTCACTGCGTGAAGTATGGAGAGGAGCCATATGTCTTCAAAAAGCTGGGAGAGCTCTCGTGTTATTGGGGTGCTTTTGCTCATCCCCTGCTCTCCCATTTGAGAAATAATTCTGCAGGGCTGCAGCTGTGTCTGTCCTCAAATTCTGTTGGTTCCTGGGCCTGGGAAGATGGAGATAGGTAGATATTTCTGATATTTCTCCTCCTGTCCTCCTTGTCTGGTTTTTGGCTTCCCCCATCCTGCAGAAGGCAGGCAGCAGCAGTGGGATGTTGGTCAGGAGAGCAGCTGATGCAGTAGCCAGTACCAAGGTGCTCTTCAGGAACTGTCCTTGTGTCCTTCAGGCTCTTCCCAAAGCCCCTGGCAAGGCTGTGGAACATCCTTGATTGGCATGGGGAGGGATGAGGAGCAGAAAAGGGAGAGAGGAAGGCAAGGGGGGTTTCTGCTGAGAAGGGAGGTGAAGGGGACCTTGTGATCCCCCCACAGATCATGGTGATGTTGAAGTGAAACAAGAAGGGATTTCAGGCTTTGTGCAAATGCAAGAGAGAAATGGGGCTGGGTGCAGGAGAACAGTAGAGCATGAGGATGAATAGATGGAGAATTTGGAGGGTTGGGTGTGAAACCCTTCCTGATTTTGGGAATGCTTGACCTTCTCTGGGAGATGTACCACTTTGAAAGGTGGGTTGTCTTACTAGTTGCTGCATGACTCAATAGGTCTCTTGCCCCAAAAGCCTCTCCCTGAGTGAGGTGACAGCAGTGTGGCTGTCCTGGAGAAGGGCTCTGGGAGCTGGGACAAGCCCTGGAAGGCTGACCCTGTAGCCTTGAAGCTGTATCACATCAGAGGATGTGCACAAGCTCGTGTCTTGTATAATGGCAGAGAAAAACACACTTGATCCTGTGGTCCCCTGGAGGGAGGGCAGCTGGAGACCTGGCTGATGATGCACCAGCCCTAAAACTGCTGAGAAGGGTGAGATCATCCTCTCCCAGCACCCTGTGTGCAGCCACGAGCTTCCCTGACCTTCTCTGTGGCACAGCTCGTGTGAGCTCCCACGTCAGTTCTCCTGTTCAACATCTCAGCTTTGGGGTCCCCTCAGCCCCCTGGTCCCACCAGGACCCTTCAGCAGCTGAGACCAGAGCCCTGCTTGATATTCCATGTCTCTGTTCATGTATATCCATGAAATAGAAATTCCATATAGCTATATGTATATATATTTTTTTTACCAAGCTGGCATCTGAAGGGTGCCATGCACAGAAATAAGAACCATGACTTTAATTTTCAGTTTAACTACATTCATATGTAGCTACTCCATTGCTCCTTTCTGTTTCGTGCAGACAAATTCTGGACTTCTTTCTTCCTTTCCTAATTAATGGGATAATTGCAAATCATGCATTTTTTCTCTCCTAAGAAGTTTTGTGTTTAAACGATTAGCTGTGTTTGGAAAACATCCTGACAGTGCAAATATTGAAAACTGGAGCATTGAGTGGATGAGCCAATGACCCTGGCTCTCCTTGCACCTCTCAGTGTCCCTCACTGCTCTCAGGAATGCTGCCCTGGCTCCCTGGGGCTGGGAGGTGGCTGAGGCAGGGCTGTGGGTGTGGATGGAAGGTTCACCTGCACGCCCCAGGCTGCATTTGAGAACTTTTCCTCCTTGTTCTCTTAAACAAGTTTTTCAGGTTAATGCTGCAGTGGTTTGGCTGTGGAAAGTGTGACTGCAGGGTTTTGTTTCTTTGGTTTTTGTTCTGCTATTTGTTGATTGTTTGGTTTTGGCTTGTTTATTTGTTATAAGTGAGGGAGTTGCTTCTTCAGTGCCCCAAGCCTTCCACAGTGCCAGCCCTGTCCTTTCAATGGCACTGCCATCCCTTGGGACACTCTTTTGTTTCTTTGGGTTTTGTTCTGCCCTTTTTTGATTGTTTGTTTGTTATAAGTGGGGGAGTTGCTTCTTCAGTGTCCCAGCCCTTCCACAGTGCCAGCCCTGTCCCGTCGATGGCACTGCCATCCCTGGGGACACTCAAAGGAGCACTTCATTCTCAAGGGTTTCCAGGATGAAGATTTGCTTTTCCATAGGATCTGTGGAGCGAAGAAGGGATTTGGAGCAGGCATTGAATCCAGCTCAGTGCCCTGGGGCAGGATCAATAGCCCTTTGTCACTGGTGATGGATCTTTCTGTGTCCTGTTCTGCAAGAATTCCCGGTGCCTGTGGGCGATGTTCTGACGCGGATCAGGGTCCAGCAGCCCCAGCAGTGCTCTGCCTCCAGCCCAGCTTTGAGACAGCCAAGGATTTCAGATAACTTTTGGGCAGATTTAAATGAGCAGGAGGTTTGAAGTGATGGATGGAAACCCTTTTCCTGTAAATGTTTTGCTCCGAGGATTTCGCTGCAGGTCCCTGGCTCCTGGCAGCATGCAGGGATGCAGGCTGGCATCCCCCCAGGGGTGGAGGGTGACCAGAGCTGCTGCTTTTGAAAATGAGGGGTCTGAGCACTTCTGTTTTTCTTTTCAAGCTCCCTCTGAACATTGGGTTATGACCCTGCTCTGTGATGCCAGGTCCAGCAGCTCGTCCCTGCAGGGACAGGGACATTTGGTGCCTGAGGCAAGAACAGGAGACATCTGGATTGCTGGATTGCTGAGGCTCTGAGTTCTGGGATTTCATTCCCTGGAGCTCCTGTTTGGTCTGTGCAAGACACATTCAGCCTCTGGTTTTAAACCCCACACTCCAGTCCGCCTTGTGTGAGGGCCCCTGCTCTGAGATCAGTAACTGTGCTGCTCTTCTGCGCTTCCCAGCACACTCTACTGCATTTATCCTTGGATTTATGGATTTATTCTAGTCCCATTGCCATGAAAAACGAGTGGGGCTGCTCCCTGAGGGAGCTTTTCCAAGGATGCCAGCCATGGACCAGAAAGGCTGAACCACCAAGTTTGCAGCTCTGTCTGTAGCACCAAGTAGAGACTCCATTCTTTTTTTGGCTCCTTTTGTTCTGTGGGAAATCACTCTCGAGTGATGAAAGCCTGAGAGAAGGTCAGATGTTGAGGACAACAGCTGAGTCCCTGAGGAGTAAGAGGCTTTTTGTTTGGAGCAAGGGAAGGGTTTGAAAGGTGGAGGAGCTTGTGCAGGACAGTGCTGCCTCTCAAGGGCGCTCATCTCCAGCCCAGAGCTCCCTCTTCTCCTTGTACCCAGCTGAGCCTCTCTGGGAGCACACAGAGCTGGATCTTCATCTCCCAATCATTCCTTCCCCTCAGGCCAAGCTGTTTCTTTTGCAGGGCTCTTCTGAAGATGGGAGCATTGAATAAAGTGGGCTTAATTTAGATGAGATGTGAACTCAGGCCAGCCTCCTCAGGATAGGCACCACATCCAGGAGATGGAGCTGGGTGGAAGTTGTTTTCCTGCCTCCTACAGGAAGGAAGGAGGGAAATCTAAAAACAAAATGCTGGGGGATGCCTGTGCATGGTGGGGGGAGTGAGCAAACTAAAGCTCAGTGCTCAACAAACAAGGAGTGGAGAGGAGCTTTGTGAGCCCAAAGGTGTGGGCAGAAGGACTTTATTAGCTCCATTTTAAACATTTTGTCTCCATTCCCATTTAGCTGTGGAATCTAACTTCATTTTAGCTTTACATTTAAATTTTCAAAACAGGCCTGTCAAATTAGTAAAAGGAAATTTGATTAGAAAATGGCAGCAGGATTGAGTCTTTGTTTTTCTCTGTTCACAGTTTGGCTCAGCATTCGCTCTTAACCAAAAATACATCGTTGGAAAAGTGGGTTTTAGCTAGTCAACACTTCCCAAGTGTGAGGAAAAGACTAGGGAGCAGGGATGGAGAATTCCAGCCATTAGCTGCCCAGCTGTTGCCCCTTTTCTGGGACCTGCAGAGTCAGGCTGTGCCACCAGGGCTGAGGTGGCATTAGTGGTGACATGGGCACTGGAGGGAAGGAGGGTCACAGCACGGTGGGATGGCTTTGTGCCTCCCTTGCTCTCTCCTGCTGGCTGCCATCCCCATGGCTGGGTTCAGCTGTTTGAACTCCCTCAGGACATCAGGGGCTGAGCCTTGGAGCAGCTTCAGGAGCCTGGGTTAGTGGAGGATGCTTCAGTGGGGGTGCTGGGCTGGTTTGGGGTGAGGTGCAGAGCTCTGCCCATCAGTCTCAGCACCTTGCTCTGTCTGTCCCAGGCTGTGCTGGGTGGGAGAACATTCCAGAGGAGAAGGGTCAGGAAGGAGATGGGCAGTAGAGTTAAACACTGGCTATAACAGCCAGGGGAAGGGATGGGGCTGGAGAGCTGGGAACTGCCATCCCAGTGCCCAGGAGAGCTTCCAGGGGGATCAGGGAGATTTTGGGGTTGGAGGAGCAGCTTTCCTTGCCCAGATCAGTTTTGGAAGCCTGGGAACAGTAAGGGGATCTCAGACTGGCTCTGGAGTGGGCACCCTCACCTGGTCCCTGCCTGCTGCCAGGGATGGAGCTGGGATCTGCTCCACAGTTACTCACAGATGCTGCAATTAGGCTGGAGACAGGGTGTCAAAAACCCGTGTCAAAAACCTGACAGCAGCCCCGGTGTGTGCACGGGGAGGGGGTTATTAGCCTGTTATTATCCATTTACCCAGATAGCCCAGCTAATCAGCTTTCAGATGGGGAGAATTAATTGGTTTCGATTGGAGCACCAGGCAGGTTTAATTGAAATGAATCCTTTCCCACTTCCAAACAGGCACTTCCTCAGCTGCTGCTGCCTGGGGAGGGGGGCTGCAGCCTTCCCAGCACCGCCCTCAGGGTGTGCTGCAGCTGAGCTGGTGAAGCAGCTGTAGCAGCCATGCCCTGCAATCCTCACTCCATCTGGGAAGGAGCTCTTGTTTCTCCATCCCTGCATCCCACTCCAAACCCTCTGCTCCCAGCTGGGATGGAGAGTGTGAGTCTCAGATTGTCTCAGACCCTTGTAGCATACCAGGCACCAAGATGGCATCGTGGTGGCACCCAGGTGGCACCACTGCCATGCTGTCACCTCTGCTTTCTTCCTGTTAACTTGGATGTTCTGCATCCATATGGGGGAAAAAAAAAAAAAGGACTTGAATTTCAGGAGGTTGGGGATGGGGACTGTCCCCAGCAGGATGTGCAGAGCTCTTCAGAGCTGGGGCTTCAAAGAGCCCTTTGGAAGATACAAATGCAGCTTTTCCCAGCCTAGTGGCAGGGTGCCCTGTCCCCTAGGAAAGAGTTTGCTGCTCTCACACCCTTCAAATAACAAGAAAAAAACCAAAATCTTGTGAATTCCCATACTTTTATATTCCTAATTGATACAGCAAGAGGGCTGGGTGAAAAAGGAGCAGTTTCATCAAGATGTGCTGCGGAACAAAAAGGTTTCTGTGGACTCGTGTGAGCAGTGAGTGTGGGAGCTGTGGAGCAGGAAATCCCATCCCCATGGGTTTGTTTTTCCACTGAGCTGAGCCCCGAGGTGGTTTGGAGGCATCACATGGAGAGCTGGATGAGGGAACTCTCAGTTCTTGTCAGGGAGATGAAAAAGCCCTGGGAGATGAAAAAGCCCTGAAACACGGGATAAATTTTAGCTGTGTGCAAGGTTCCAGTGAAGTTAATGGGAGTTAAGTGTGTGGTTAAGTGCTGTATTTAACTGGGCTTTTAAGAGCCTGCTGGGAATAGCGGTGGTGTTTTGGGAGAGGAGGCTTGCAGGGCTCCTGAGGCCTTGGATCTTCTCTTTAAACCACAGTCTTGGATCTCCCTGCTCTGTTCTACACGGGGAGGCAGCACCGTTTTCAAATTTCTTATCAAATCATAAATGAAAATTGATAAAAATTAAGGTTTGATTTGTTTTTTTCCCTTTGGTGTGTGATGCCCCAGGTACCAGTGGAGGCTTTGGGGGGCTGTGGTGTGTGACTCCTGTAGTGTGACTTATGATGCCAGAATTCCATGGTACCTTCAGATGCCAAATGCCACATGGGTACGTGCACAGAGGCTTTATCGCTGATAATGTGTTTGAATACCCTCCCTCTCCTTCTGGAAAGCTGTATTTTGTGTTCATTCAGCTGTGGATGTTCATTATGCTGAAATGTTTGCACTTTAAATATGGTAAGGCAGGGTTTGTTTTTTGTGGGTTGTTATTTCTGTTGGTTTTTTTTTTTTTTACACAATAGGCTGGATTGTTCCAAAAAAAAAACCCAAAAACCCAAAAAACCACAAGCTTTTTTCCTTCATGTCTATGTGTTCAATAGCACCTTCTCATCATCTCCAAAAATTATTTGAGAAGTCCATAAATGAATGCTAAACCCCTTTTCCACTCTCTCTCTCTTCTTCCCTGTGAGTAGAGCAGCAGCACAACCAGAGCAGAGGAGACCTGGCCCATCAATGGGGTTTGGCTCTCTAAGAAGTCCCTGTAATTGTGGTGAATTTCTGCACTTTTGCCATGTTTTCTGGACAAGTGGCCAAGGTCTGGCAGCCCCAGGAGTGGCTGGTAAATTGAGCAGAACGGGTGCTGTACCCTGTCCCTCTCAGGAGCTGCAGGCACAATGTGAATCGTGTTCGTGTTCCCTCACCCAGAGATGTGCATCTCTTATTAGATTAATCTTTTTTCTAATATATGCAGAATATACAGTGGGAACAGCATTAATTCGCACTAATGGTTGTGAGATCCACTGAGAATTAACTGCATTTTTTTGCAAATTAGTGAGGAAGCGGATAAACACAGTTATTAAAAAAAACAAGCAAAGGTACTTTTGCAACAGCACTACGTGTTTGTCATTTATCTGACAAGTGTTCTTTACTTTTAATTATATTTCATTACTTGCTAGCAAACGCTGTGCTGGCAGATATTGTAATAATCCTCCTCATTTGAAACCTTTCTTTTAGCATTTGCTAAACCTTTGTTTGGGAAGGGCTGGGGAGGTCAGGGATCCTGCAGTGGCTGTGACTTTGGGAGGTCCCACAGCACGTGCCTTCTATCTCTGGAGGTGTTATGGTGGATTCAGTGAAACCAGGCTTAAACTGAACCTTGGAGGGCTCCACTGCTTTTCGCTCTCAGCTGGGAAGGTATCAGGGCCACACACAGTCAGTTTGGGTGGGCTCCCACTCGCCCTTTCCCTGGCAGGAGCTGCCTTTGCTGGGCTGTGGCTGTGGCAGGGGGATGCTCCACACCTGAGCTGAGCTCCTGGGGACAGTCAGGGTTTGGGCTCTGTGCTGAGGATGGTGCAGGGAGGGACATTGTGTCAGGGAGGGACTGAGGTCCCCCTCAAAGTCCACCTGAGGGACTTTCCTTTAGCCCTGTGCATAATTGGGAGGTGCTTTTTTGTGTTGCCACAACCTTGGGCACACTCAGCCTGCAGCACATTGTCCTGGTCTGTAAAACCTCACCAGCAGCGGGAGACACTTACTGTGGGTGAGGTGGCCTCTTTTATTGAAAATCCAGGTAGTTTTTCCTTAATTCAAGCGAATTTCCCCTCCTCTTTGGAACAGGGCTGACACACAGCTGAGAGTGGGGTGGAAATGAGCTGAGTGGGGTGAACACGTGCAGGGGTCTCTTGTTGGCTCAGCGTGGAGCAGGACTGGGGCTCTGTAACTCAAACTCCTCAGGGGGAAAGGAAAATCTTTTGTTTTTGTCTCAGCTTTGTGCTGCCCACATTAGGAAAACATGAGCGCAAGCGCAGGAGACCTTATGAATTTTAAAAGCTCCCCTCTCTGAGGGCAGGCTCTGGGTTAGCAGGTCAGCCCATTTCGGTGAACCGTTTAGCGCACATTAAAATCACAATTTATGCAATCTGAGCCCCGGCTTTAAAAAGAGCCAGCAATCAGGTACTTAATAAAATCACCTCCAGCCCTCCTCTTTCAGCTCGCTGCAAATAAATGCCTTTTTTTTACATAATAAAAATGGATTAGGAGTCATTTTGAATTGTTATCCTAGCGAGATGTGCAGTTCGGGACACGCAGGCACGTTGACTGTGATTGAGGGTTGTGTGTTTTGGTGCTTGCACACAGCCAGTGCCTGGGAGACCTTTCAAATAAACATTTACTGGAACATCACATTGCATGTCTGAGCAGCACAGAAAGCCTGATTGGCAGGTTCACTCCTTCTTTTGTTTCCCTTCTTGGATGAAACAGCAAAACAAAACTGAGCATGGCTTTAAAAGAAAAAAAAATTGTATGAAAATGTGACTTGTCTGACTTGTTCTTTTTTTTTTTTTTATCATGGAAGAGTCAGAGATTTTAAAGTTATTGTTCCCACAGCAACTGTAACTCTCATTGCTTGTGTGTGTGTTGTACTTTACAGGACTGTATATGCTATGAAATTTATGCCCTGAGTGTGGATGTACAGCATGGTAGGAGGATCTGCAGGGTCTGGATGGAGCCATCCTGTGGGAGCCCTTCCTCTCAAACCCCTGGGCCACATCCTGTGCTCCTTGCACCCATTCAGAGAGGGTGGTTCAGGGGTGCTGTCACCTCAGGTGACACAGTTGTGATAACAACACCCCCAGAAGGCAGTGCCCCAGTCATATCTGCAGCTCAGTGAGGTAGTGAGCTGTGGGAAGAAGGGAAAAAAGAGATATCATGTGCAGTTCTCCTTGGGCTGCAATTCAAGGAGCTGTGCCTGCTCAGCAAGGCGCTGAGGCGTGTGCTCTAGGCTCATGGACTGTAATGGGAATTTAACACATTTTTAAAGCTGAGTGTGTGGTTAGGCACCTTGGTGAAGCTGTGCTGCAGTGGGGATTTGAAATGTACAGGGAGAAAATGTTGGATTTTAGGAGATTTGCCCTGTGTATCATCGCTGTCTCTTAGAGGTGGGGTTGACTGCTCTGGAGTGAGGACTGGATCCAGATCTCTTTGGAGTACATATATGTATATATTTTAATCTTGGTGTTTGTCTCTTCCTCTAGCCTTCATGCTGGCTTGCTGTCTGTCCTTGCTCCCCCGCCCATGCTGTGCCTCAGTTTCCCTGCCTGGTGCCCACTCATCACTGCTGCAGTGGAGTCTGGGCTGGCAGGGACTGGCTGTGATTTGTGCATGGGGGTGGGCTCTGCCTGACCTCTCTTTGCATCCAGGGTCTGGTGGTGCTTTGTGTGTCTGGCTTGCCTGGGAGGGGATGAAGTTCCCCAGATGAGAGATAAGATGCTGTGGAGCTGAATTGTGGGAAAGCCAAAATTGGGGTGAGAAGAATTCAAGAAAGGACTGTGGGATCATTTGTTGGGTGAGGGGAATTCAAGATAGCACCATGGGATCATCTGCTGCTCCCTCAGAGCTATACAGGGTGCAAGAATGCCCTGAAGCCTCTATTTCTCATTTGAAATAAAGTATGACTTTTCAAAAAAGCATCCAGGCTTATTTAAAAAAAAAATTAAAATTGACAGTGATGGATAATCCACTACACCCCTTGGTAAATTGTGCTAGTGTTTAATTACCTTTACAGCCAAAAAGGAAAGAAAGGAAAAGTACACAGCGTGAAGAGCCCCGAGGGTTGTGTGTTATTGCTGGACCTGATTGCTCACCTTAATTCAGCTGCTGGGATGGTGCAGGGGATGAGATGCTCCAGCACTGGGGGCTCTTTCAGCCCATGGGGCACCCTTGGGCAGCCCTGGGGACTGTCCTTGGAGCCATGTGGCTGTGGGAGCCCTGCTCCATCCAGCAGCAGCTCAGTAGCCATGGGGCTGGTTGCCAGCCCAGTGTTGGACAATAAATGGCTTCAAGTTAGGAAATAAAGAGGGATATTCTTGCCTGAGGACAAAAACTTGTGTTGGTGTTGGGAGGAAGGTGCCCAGGTCAGCACAGATTTAAGTGCTGTGCTGTTTAGCACTGGGTTTGCTTTGACCTACACAAGGGATGCTGTGGTATAAGAGCCCAAACTATCCCAACCCTGGGATTTTCTTCTGTGACTTCAGCCCTTTTGGTGTGGCAGCTGGAAGACTGTCAGAGCTTGACTTCTGATCAGCTGGGCTGTCTCTGTGTGACTGCAGGGACAGGGGCTTCCTGCCAGGGATCACAGCACATCCCACCACTGTGGGGAGCAGAGCTGGAAAGGCCAGAGGCTGCTACAAGGAAGTTTTTCTGGACTCCAGAGCAGCAGTGGGACTCCCTTGTCTTTCCCTGGCTTGGTAGGGCAGGCTGGGGGCTGTGTTCAAAGCAGCAATGCATCCTCTTGCTGCCCAGAAATTGTTCAGCATCTCAGAGGCTCCTACAGAGTGACAGCCCTCCAATCCAACAGCTTGGCAGCCTTCATAATTGATGTGAGGGGCCAATCTCTTGGGCTTCAGGGTGGCCTCTCCCATTGATTTTCCTTCTGGGCTTCAAATAATTCCCAGCCTCTCAGAATCTCTGCTGCTCACAGTGACCCCAAGATGTGTTAGAAAGTCTCTTTTCCCAGCTCAGCAGTTGAAGAAGGAGTCAGAGCTCTTCTGGTCTCGTTCTCAAGGTTGTTCATTGTTTCTTATCTATAAAATTCTTTCTCTGGCCAGCTGAGGTCTGTTCAGCAGGACAGACAGAGGCACTCTGACCGTCCTCAGGGCAGTGTTATCTTTTTATACTAAAAACTACGTGTACATTATTTACATTATAACTTCCCAATACCTATCACCTATGTTAGACAGTGAGTTTCTACTCTAAACCAATCTAAAAGTGCCAACATCACCCAGAAGATGGAGGCTATCAAGAAGAAAGAAAAAGGACAAGGCATGCCCAAATCCCTCCATCTTGGGACCCCAAGCCCCCATTCCAAAACCCCAAAAATCTATTTTTCACCCCGTGACAAACCAACTATTACTCTACTTAAACTCTGTTGACTTGTAATTCTTCATATAAAGGTTGGTAATTGTTTTTTCCAAGGGCTAAATCAAAAGCACAGGGGTCTTGGGCTCTGTGCCAGGGTCTCTGAGACCCTTGGCAGGGTCTCGAGTCCTCCAGGGCAGCCAGAGGAATTTCCTGGAATTTTCCAACACCAGCCTTGCTGCTCTTCAGCTTCAGCTGAGCTTTGCTCTGGTGCCACAAGCCCTGCAGTTCTTTCCACACATGGGTTGTTCCCACCATCCCTCTTCTCCCCCATCTTCCTTCTCCCTTCTGTAATAACTGTTTTTGCTACTCTTAAGTCAATATTTGCACCTTCACCATTTTTTCCTTCTCCTCTCCTGTGGGCCTTGGCAATGTTCTGGTGCTGGTGGCCCCTGCTTGGCCAGCCCAGGGCAGCAGGAGCGTGGCAGGAAGGACATTACGTGGGAGAATATGCATGTTCACAGCTCAGAGGATTAAAGGCCCGTGTTCTTATCACTGCAGAACAGAGTATTATAAATCCAGCCTTAGAATACCAAATCCCCACGCGGCTCGGCCATTGTTTGGGAATATTAAAAAGCTCGGAGACAGAAATAATCAGTTTCCCAATGACACGTTGTCAAATAAAACATTTCTCATATTATCCCTTCTTTCCCCTTTCTCTCTCCCGCTCCCTCAGTTGGATAATTTAACACGAAAAATAGATTAAAATGAGGCTGGCTTGAACGCCTCCTAAGTTTGACTATTTTTTTTCCCCCCCCTTTTTTCCCAGGAAGCTCTCCAGGTATGTGTGGTGTTGTTAAACAAGCAGCTGCCAGGAAGGGGTCAGGGACTAAAGGAGCATGTTGAAATTGAGCTGCCTGTCATGAGCCCCTGGTGCTCACCCAGGGGGCTGGCACAGGCACCCCCAGCCTTTCCCAGGGGACATTGGCAGAGCAGAGATCTCTGGCTCATCCCCTAAGGATGTGGGAGCTGGAGCTGGGCTGGGAGCCCTTGGCTTCCTTGAGCCAGCCCTGTCATTCTTGAGTCAGAGGGCGAACGGCACACCAGGAACCTCTTTATGTCTTCTTGTAGGTCTTCCCAAGCAGAGAGATCTTTAAATAAAGATTCCCAGCCTCTCAGAAGCTCTGCTGCTCACAGTGACCCTGAGATGTGTTAGAAAGTCTCTTTTCCCAGCCCAGCAGTCAAAGAAGGAGTCAGAACTCTTCTGGTCTCATTCTCAAGGTTGTTTATTGTTTCTTATCTATAAAATTCTTTCTCTGGCCTGCCAAGGTCTGCTCAGCAGGTCAGACAGAGGCACTCTGACCATCCTCAGAGGCGATGTTAACTTTTATACTAAAAACTACGTGTACAATATTTACTATAACTTCCCAATACCTATCACCTGTGTTAGACAGTGAGCTTCTACTCTAAACCAATTTAAAAGTGCCAGCATCACCCAGAAGATGGGAGCTAGGAAGAAGAAAGAAGAAGGACAGGGCACACCCAAATTCCTCCATCTTGGGACCCTGAGCCCCCTTTCTAAAACCCCAAAAATCTATTTTTGACAATAAACCTGCCAACAGGTTTATTGTCTCCAGGACATTTCCCAGGGGTAAATGTAAGCTGAGCCCAGCCAGGAAGATCCACAGCCCCAGGCCTGCCAGGGGTGCCTAAAGCCCTTCCTTGGCTCCAGCTGGCACAGCTGCTCCTCCTGCAAGGCTTTTTCTGTCACTCTGACCTTTTCTGAGCATCTGGGATGTCTCTGGTTTTGCTTTTCCATGGAGGGTGAGTGCCTGTGTGCCCAGGGGTGCAGAGTGCTCTGCCCTGCAGCCCTTTCCAGTAGCAGAGTGCACAAAGGAGTGAGTGATACCCAGCTGGGCAGCTCAGGGATTTGGTGGTGAAGGCCTTGGAGAAGATTTTTCCCAGCAATCACATCCAGAAGTGTTCTGAAGCCCTTCTGGACCATGAGAACCCTCTCTTTGCTGTAAAGATGCTGGCACATGATCCAGACCTGGTTTTGCAGTGGTGTTTGTTGTGTTGAAGTTTGTGGCCCTGCTGTGTCCTTGTAGCCTGGCCTGTCCTCCTTTCTGGTGTGCCACGGTTTCTCTCCTGCAAACTGGATTTCTGAGGAGATGCCAGGGGGTGTGGGTGGCTCTGTGATGCTCTGAGGTCTCCATGCATCAGGCACTGTGCAAATCCAAGGAAACTCCTGTCTGCTCTCCCAGGCTGAGGTGTCCATGCTGGTTCTTGTTTCTGGGCATGGAAGGCCATGGTGGGTCTTTGCTGGCCCACTGAGTCCTGCATCTCTTAGGAAAATTTTCAGGAGAGGAGGGGATCCTGATGTGGGGCATGCTGGGCTGGGCCCCCTCTGTGGCAGGTTGTGGTGCAGGGAAACATCTCCTGAGGCAGCTCATCCTGTGAAACTTTCCACTGCCACCTCTGTCACCCTGGTTTTTTAAATTCTTCTAAGCCTTCTGATGTTTACATTCTTGTAACTAGCTTTCTCACGCGCTTTTCTGGATATAACTTATTGTTTTACAATCTTTTCTGGAGGAGGAGAAATTTGATGGACTGTTGGTTTGTCCAGTGTCATTGGAGAGGTGGCACTGTCGCCCTCCAATCCACTGTCACTTTTGGAAATCTATAAATGTTGGAGTCAGAACATAAACTGCCCTCATTTTACCTTGGAGGTTCCAGTGTCGGCATCATTTTATTTTGTGTCCTAGAGCGACTCACCTCCTTACAGCTGCTCCTGTTTAGGAGTCAGAGCCGTGCTCCAGGTGCAGCCCGGTGCTTTGTATGGAATGCAGAGGGAATTTCCACGCCTCTGCTCTGCTGTAGAGCTCGGGTGCAGCTCCGGGCCGCGGCATCCCAGGTGCCCAAGGAAGGCCTGCCCTGCCCTGGCTGTTCCTGTCATGCTGCAAAGCCCTGGTCGCCCGTGCTGCTCCTGATTTACATGCCCTGCCTTGCTTGTCTGCCACGGGATAAAATTGCTCTGATGCTGCAGAGATTAAGAGGCTGGGAGCTGGCACAGGCACAGCTCTTGTGTGTATGGGGATGAATTTAACTTCCAGAGCAGCCAGAGGCAGGGCTGGCTCCCTGTGCTACTCCCTAGCCAGGCTCCCTTGAGAGGATGTGCTACTTCCATGTACATACAGATATTTGGAAGTGTTTTTTTTTGTTTGTTTGTTTTTTTTGTTTTTTTTTTTTTGTTAAAGATTTTTATTTTTAATGTTAACTTTTTTGAGAGCTGTATTGAATAAAATTTTTAGGAGAGGAAAAACAAGAGCTTAGTAGAGAAGGTCTGAGTCTGGAATATGTTGTGCTGTGCCCCACCTCTGCAGTTGATCTTGAAACCACAGGGAAACCAGAGCAAAAATGTTGGAGCTGGGGTAATCATGCCTTGGGAGCATTGCCTGTGAGGGGCCATTTGTTGCACCAGCATTTTTGGGAAATGTGTGTCTCTGCTAAGGCTTTATTGCTCCTGGGTGATGGTTGGATTGTTTTAATGAGTTTGGTGGAGTGTGATCATCCCCATTCCCTTTTTCCCATGTAGGGGTCCTGGGGGTCCCAAGGAGTGAGGTGGGAAGAACAAAGTCCCTGTGAGAATGGTCAGAGTTGAGCTGGGGGTGTCACTGTGCTATTCCCAGCTGAATAGCACAGTGACAACCCCTGGCATCCTCATCTACCTGCCCATGACCTCACACCTGGGAGGTGGCTGCTCCAGGAACCCACCTGTGTGTGGTTCAGGGGCTGTGGATGGAAGGGGGCTCTGGGGGTTTATCAGAGGGTGCTGAAGCACTGGAACAGACTGTCCAGGGAAGCTGTGGGTGCACCATCCCTGGAAGTGTTCAAGTTTGGATGGGGTGTGAAACAAGCTTGCCCTAGTGGATGGTGTCCAGTCCTGGCCCCTCAGTTTAGGAAGGACATTGAGATGCTTGAGCACATCCAGAGGAGGCAACGAGGCTGGAGAGGGGCTGGAAACACAAACCCTGTGAGGAACCCCTGAGGGAGCTGGGGGTGCTCAGCCTGGAGAAAAGGAGACTCAGGGCTGCCCCCATCACTCTCACAGCTCCTGAAAGGTGCCTGTGCTCAGCTGGGGCTGGGCTGCATCCTCAGAACCAGAGCACACAGCCTCAAGCTGCACCAAGGGATATTCAGATTGGATAGCAGGAGAAAGTTTTCTACAGAAAGGGTGATAAAGTTCTGGAATGGCTGCTTGGGGAGGTGGTGGAGTCACCATCCCTGGGTGTGTTTAACAAAGCCTGGATGTGGCACTGGGTGCCAGGGTTGAGTTGAGGGGTTGGGGTGTACTTGATGATCTTGAAGGTCTCTTCCAACCTGGTGATTCTGTGAATTCTGTGAATTCTGTGTCCATGCCCATGGCAGGGGGGTGGAATGATGGGCTTTAGGATCTCATCCACCCACCATTCTGTGATTCTATGGACCCTGCAGCTCCCCCTCACCCCCCCGTGCCCCCCTGACAGTGCGCTGTGCTCTCTCTGCAGGGCGGGCTGATCGCGCTGCTGCTGCTGCTGCTGGTGTTCATGGTGGCCCTGTACGCCCAGCGCCGCTGGCACAAGCGCCGCCGCATCCCGCAGAAGAGCGCCAGCACCGAGGCCACCCACGAGATCCACTACATCCCCTCGGTGCTGCTGGGGCCCCAGGCCCGCGAGAGCTTCCGCAACTCACGCCTGCAGGCCCACAACTCCGTCATCGGCGTGCCCATCCGCGAGACGCCCATCCTGGATGACTATGAGGATGAGGAGGAGGAGGAGACGCCGCGGCGGGCAGAGCCCAGCGCCAGGGAGGATGAGTTTGGCAGCCAGGTGACAAGGACGCTGGAGAGCCTGGGCAGGGGAGGGGAGGAGAAGCCTGACTACGAGAAGAAAGGTTTGTGGCTTTTCTCTCTCCGCTCTGCTGGGGAGCTCTCGGGTTTTTGGTTGTTAATTGCTGCCCTGAGATGTGGGAATGGTCTCTGTTTCGGCCCACACGTCTGAAGAACGAGTCAGAGCTCTTCAGTTTTTGGTCTTGAAGTTGTTTATTAATTCTTATCTATAAAATTTTCTTTCTGCCCAGCCAAGATCTGCTCAGCAGGGCAGCCACAGGCACTGTGACCGCCTCCGAGGCGGTGTTGTCCTTTTATACTACAAACTACATAGAACATATTGACACTTAATTCCCAATACCTATCACCTATGTTAGACAGTGCACTTCTATTCTAAACCAATCCCAAAGTGCCACCATCATTGCAGAAAATGGAGAAGAAGAAGAAGAAGAAGAAGAAAGGCTGGACATGCCCAAGTTCCTCCATCTTGTCCCCAAAACCCCCATACCAAAAACCCTCAAATCTACATTTTCACCCTGTGATCATTTTATTATTACACTATTCAAACTTCTGTGACTTTCAGGTCCTCATACAAAGGTGGTAATTTGCGCCAGGGATCAAAATCCAATCCCCAGGTGCTCTGGGCTGTGTGCCAGGGTCTCTGAGCCCCCTGGCAGGGTCCTGGCAACTCTGGGCACCCAGAGGGATGGACTGAGTTCTGACACCCAGAGGGATGCACTGAGCTCTGACAGGGAGCAGCGCGTTCCCCAGGGGATTTCGGCTGAGGCGTGCTTGATTGCTTGCATTTGGAAAATCTGTCTGTCAGAAGCTGCTACACCCACCTCTGCTTATTGAAATGTTATTATGAGCCATTTAATATTGTTCACCTGCAATGCACAGTAAAAATGCATTTGAATAAACAAAAGCAAAGCATATTAGTGCTGTGAGTGACTCCAGCAGGAGCGAGGAAGGGATGTGCTGGCTTGCTCTGTGCAGGAAAGGGATCTTGGTGTGGCGCTGAACCATCTTTCCTTTCTAGTGAGGGCTTTTCAGACAGACCTAGCAGCCACAGTGGCAAGGATGGGGACAAGGACTCTCTTTGTCTCCATGGAGGAGCCAGGGATAGCCTAGGTGGTGCAGTGTGTCTGGAAAGCAGCTCCCTGCCCCTGTGATGGTCATAAGTGGTGGCTGAGGTTGATAATCTTCCACCCTTAAAATGCTCTTTACTCTGTCCCCTTTTAAACAAGACTGTGCTGATTGTGATGGGGATATTTGCTCAAACAGATTTGGAGGTGCCCAGGGATCAATCTGCCATCCTTGAGTGCTGCTCTGAGCATCCCTGTTGGCATCTCTTGGTGTGTGTCTGGCTGTTACCAGCCCATGGGGTTAAGAGATGTTTCCTCAACCCTCTGCTCAGTGAGAATGAACAAATGAAAGCCTTCATATCTCATAACCGAGCTACCTTCTTTCTTCTTTCATATTCTCTTCTTTGTTTTGCTTTTCTATAAATTATTTAGAGTTGTGTGAGTGGGGAAGACAGCAGTAACTGCATTTCAGTGCTCTTCAAAACAAAATAGCAAACAAGATCTAGAGCAGAATATTAAACTATCCAAGGGCTTCAGGAACTGGCAATAATGAATTTACACAGACTGAACCCCCTGCCCCAAGCTGGAAGCTGCCTGTGGGATACCTGAGCTGGGAGAGGTGTTCCCAAATGCTCCCACCAGCTCTGCTTGTGATGCTGTCAGGCTTTGTGCCTTGGATCGAGGCAGGTTTGTGCCTTGCCTAGTCTGATCCTTCCACACTGTGCCACTTCACCGTATGCTTCCTCCCAGATGGGCACTTTTCCCTCTTGGATGAGGCTCTGCTCAAGGAGCCAAGCTATGGTTTGTGCTGCTTACTCCTCCCTGCTGAAGCTGCTTAGAGCCTGCATTGCCCAGGATGAGGTGGCTGTGGTTCAGATCTAGGGTTTCTAGACTGCAGATATAAATAGATGTGCTGTGGGCTTTCCACTCTGACCTGGTGGCACAGGCAGGAGAAATGTGGTGGCTCAGACATGCTGCTCCCTGCACACGAGCAGCAGTCACAGCTGGGTTCCTGTGGGGATGGGGCATGTGGGGCGGAGAAGCTGCAGCTGGTGTGAGCAGACACCAGGTACCTGGAGATCCCCAGGGACTGGAAGCCAGTTCTGCTTGGGCTTGGCTTTGCAGCTGGATTGAAGGTGGAGGCATTAAGGGACACCCAGCTGGAGCGTGGCTGTAGTGCCACAGCGAGATCAGCCTTTCCCTGGTGCCCAGCTGGCACTGCCAGGTTTCATTGTGCTCACTGGGGATGGCTGTGGAGCTGTGCCTGCATCCCAGGGAATCCACCAGCTCCTATGGGAAAAGCTCTCCTTGCTGAGCTGCCTTGTGATAAGGCATCAGCTGGGACTTGTCAGCGGGCTCCAAACGCTCTCGTCACAGGGGCTGTCAGCAGAGGCTCTTTCAAGTGTCACTTCCCAGCATTAATTACCAGGGATGGCAAATCCAATGGAGATGGAGCAGTTCTGCTCACCCCCCAGCTGCCTGTGCTGCAGCTTCCCCCTGTGCTGGGCCCTGACTGACTGCAGGTGCTCTTCCCAGCACTGGGGATTTGCACACCCCACTCTTGGTGTCTGTTGGGTCATTTTTTCTCTTTGTGTTTTTTTTTTTAATTTTTTTTTTGTTGTTGTTCACCACTTCTGGATGTATCTAGTCAGGGAATGAGGCAGGGAATTGCTCTGGATGTGTCTGCTCTGTGCAGTCCCTGCCCAGGAGGCCTGAGCAGCACAAATGTTTTGCAGATCACAGCTCAGCAAGCCAAACTTTCCTCCCCAGCTCAGGCAGTGATGTGGATGGGAGGGATGCTCCCGTGTGGTGGCAGAGCATCTGAAGTGAATCCCAGCACAAACAAAACACAGGAGTGATGTGCTGAATAATGACATCTAGCAACAAGCGTGTCTGAGTGATAAAGTTAATGAAATTACAGGTTCTGACCTGATACCAGGCTCTGCTGTGGGGAGATAAACAGCAGGGCAAAGATGAGATGTTTATTTCTCCCTAGCTGCAGTTGTAATCTGGATGCACTGTGCAGGGCCATTAATGTTATTACTGTTATGCAAAATCATTTTTGACTTGGGGAAAAAAAAAAAAAAAGAGAGCAAAGAAAGAAAAATCTCCCAACTGCCTAGAAAATGTAAAGCTGACAAAATTAGAATTGCAGCAGGAGCACAAGCTGACCTGGTGACATTGTACAGAGCCCAGATGAATTTAGACAGAAGAAAAATCCAAGGCAGTTTAGGAAGAAAAGTAGAAAAGTAGTCTTCTTTTTTTTTTTTTTTATTAATAATAAAATGAAATGGAGCGAGGCAGGAAGCAATAGCCAGGCTGTCCTAATTATCCAGAAGGATCCCCTGAGCTGGGATGGAGCAGGGACTGCTCTGTCTCCTCGTGGGTTTGGGTTCTCTCTGGCAATGAACAGGTCTCTGGGGTTCTGTGCTCATGGGTGTGCATGGTTCCAGGTGGGGTCTGTGGTGTGGGGTGCAGTTTCTGGGGTCTTGGTCTTTGCTGGGGAGACCCTCCCTCTCTGAATGCAGCCCCAGTATGTACATGGGGTTCAGTGGTTATGGGAGTTTGGGTGGATTTGTGCAGGTGCTGTCACTTCCTCACCTCCTCTGTCCTCACTTCCCTGTGGAGTTTCCAGTCCATGCTCCTCATGAGTTCTGCTCTCCTGCTTTTCCCAAGCAGATGGACTCAAGCTCCATCCCTCTGGGAATTCCTCACGTGCTTTTCTCTTTTAATGCACACAGCTCTCATCCTCACAGACACAGCTTCATCCTACAGCAGCAGGAGCCCTTTCTCTTTGTCACCAAGTCCTGTTGGAGGCACTTTGGGCCCAGTCCATTGCAGGTGGCACTGCTCCATCCCTGCCTGGATACACAGCGATGGAGTTGGCAAACAAAGCTAAAGCCCAGCAACCTCAGTATGGGATTACCCACAAGTTCCTCAGAGAAGATTTTGCCAAACCAAATCTCCTAAGGATCAGCAAGGAATAGAACTTCTGCCTGGTGAAAACTGAGGAGAAATCAGACTTGAAAATCGACTGTCTGCAATTCCACTCCTGCAACAAAGGACCCATCTTTATTTCTCAGGTTCTTTCATGTTTGAAAAAAGAACATTTCAAGCAGGCCTTTGTGTTGGCTTCACAGGCTCTGCAGTCTGGGTATGGCCTCCAAGTCTAGACAGGAGCCAGGACTTATTACTGATGGTTCCAATGATTAATACCATGGGCATATCAAAGCTGTGTTTGGGCACTCATCTTGAATTCCTCTCCTGGACTTACTACTCCCCTGCTGTGTTGGCTCAGGTAAACCTCTGAAGTTTCTCTTACTCAATCCATGGATGCTTTTTTCAGCAGTGGTAGTGAGATGCTTTTTGAGCATTCCTGAAAGATGAACTGGCTCCTAGAGTGCACCTGGAGATGTGGATCCAGCTCCACTCTGCCACTGGCTGCTCTGATAGCCCTGGCCATGTCATTTAATGGTCCAGGGGTTGGAGAGGGAGCCAAGGCAGAGAGCAGGCAGGGCAGCATAAGGAAATACTGGGAACTGCTGATGTCAGGGCTTGTGGTCCCCCCAGGCTCCCAGCCAAGCTGCTCTGGGTGGTGCAGCCCAGGAGAACTGTGGGAGAAGGGATTTAGGCAGGGAAGACAAATGGCTTTGAGGTGACAGCAAAAAGCAGGGGATGGATCCTGATGAGGGCAAGAGAGACTTCCTATGCCCCCACCAGCACT
The DNA here is from genome assembly GCF_037042795.1 of Molothrus aeneus. Taxonomy (NCBI): domain Eukaryota; kingdom Metazoa; phylum Chordata; class Aves; order Passeriformes; family Icteridae; genus Molothrus; species Molothrus aeneus. Next base: position 3,910,463 of record NC_089664.1, on the reverse strand, counting down.
GGAGGAGCTGTTCTGGTGTCTGCATCTCAGAATTGTTTTTCCTTCCAGTGGAGACTCCTCTGGGGAGAGGTAAGGCAGTGCTGTGGCTGGAGGGCAGGATGTTGGGGATGTGGAAAGGGACATTTTGGGGGCTGAGCTGTGCAAGAGGAGGGCAGGTAGTCAAGCTGTTCCCTAGAGTTGCCATTCATTGATAAGTGTCTTGGAGGTGAGATTTGGAGATGGGTGTGAGTTGGGGGCAATGCCCTCACTATGGACAGGTGATGGTGCTGCTCTCCATGCTGGAGAAGGGACAGCACTCAGGCAACAGGAACTGGGTGTCTGGCCCGATAATGATGTCCTTGAGGTGACAGCCTGGTGTCCCTGAGGACACAATGGTGCCAGGCTGGGCTCATGGCTGTGCCAAGGTGTGCCATCCCTGGTGCCCATGCTGGGGCTGGGAGCCCCCATCTGCTGCTGCTGTTGGCTCATGGAGTCAGCTGCAGTTCCACCCTGATTCCCAGCATTAACCAGAGGCTTTCTGAGCCTTTAATAAATAAACTGATGGCTTAATGTTTGCTGGGGCTGGAGGCTAAAATGGGACACTGCGTCAGGCCAGCATCTGATGTGTCTTGGGGCTCTTCTCTCCAGTGACCTGATGGGATCGTGACCCTCTTTGTACATGATCAGCTTTTCCCAGCTCTAATCCCAGCCAACTCCTCCTGTAATTTATAGGGACCTTTGAAAATGTATATTCTCATAGCTTGCCAGTGAAAAGTGGTTTTTCACAGTCCTCTAGCCCTGTCTGAAAAAAAAAAAAAAACAGCTGCAACTTTAAGCTTTAAAGAAATGAAAAAAAAGAAAAAAAAAAAAAAAAGGTGGGGGCTTGACAGGGCAGGAACTGGCTCCTAATTCAAGGAGGCACTTCCAGACATGCTTAGGTAGTGTCTCTAGTTAATAAAGATGTTTAAGCTGTTTTCAAGCCCAGCACATTCAATTGGGACTGAATTGAATGTATTAATGAAGGGAATGAGGGCCCCAGTTAGAGAGGTTACACCAGCCATGCCATTGGGTCTTTGCTTCTGTGGTGATGCCAGCTCAGGCCTCAGTGTGGATTTGAAATGTCCTGACCTGCCAGGGAAAAGCTGTGCTTTGCAGAGATAAACACAGTCATAATTAATATATTAATGCATTAACTGTCTTTGGAGATCTCAATGGAGACGTGCCAGGCTGGAGTTTTAGGTTTGTTTTGTTCATCCCATTGAAATGATTACCTCCACCCTAAATCTGAGTTGTCCTCCCCAGTGTGGGGGGAGGGATGGTGGGGCTGCAGGACAGGGTCCCCCTCCCTCACACCCCCAAGGAAGTGATCAAAGCAGCATCACAGATGTGTGGGAGCACCCTCAGGACATCTCTCCCACAAGAGTCATATCCAGCACTGTCCTGCCTCTAAGAATGGCTCAGAAGGGACAGGGGCCCTCCTGGGGTTTGGGGCTTTCCTCTGGTCCTGCACCCCCTGGCTCATGGGTTTTGTGGCCCATGCTTAACAACTAATTAAGGTTTAAACACTTGGGTCAGCCAGGGCTCTTCCTGGCTCATGGCAACTGTTGCTGTGGAGAAGAGGCTGCTGGGGTGGGCTCCTGATAAGTTTTAATGTTTTTCTCCCCTCTCTTTGCTACAACCCGCTCATTAATTTGATGAGGCAGAGGAGGGAAGAAGCAGCTGGAAAAGTGGCTTTGAATGGTGCCACAGGGACTGGAACAGAAGCAGGGTGGTTTATTATGCCAGCATTTTGCTGAGCATCTGAAGAGACACTGGATTTGTGAAGTCTTCTGCTTTGCAAGGCTTGGATTGGTCTCACTCTGATACTCCACAACATCCCAAGTTGAAGAAATACCCTTGGCTGCCCCCTCTTCCAGCCACAGCTGGTTGACTTCTGGCTCCTCAAGTCAGCAGCAGCTCTTGAATGAGGAATTTTGTGGATTTGTGGAGTTTTGTGGGGCTGCAGATGCCCAGGGGGCATGTCATGGCAGTTTCATGTGCAGTAGCCCTGATTCCCCAGGTGTCCAAAGTGTTTTCCATCCAGGCGAAATCACAAGCTCACAGAAGATAAGCTGTGAAGTGTTGGCTGTCCAAGGAAAATAAGCCATCAGGAGCTATATTTATATAAATGCCAGGCACACATTGTTCATCACTTTGTGCATCACTATGAATGTTTGATAAAGCACTACATTATTTAAAAGTGTAGCTGGGCTGTGGGACAGTTGTTGACCAAGATTAGCTTCAAGATGACTCTTTTTTTTTCCCTCTCTTTTTTTTTTTTTTCCTCTGATGGAAAATCTAAAAAAATAATATAATGGTTGTTTACTTGCCTTGGGGATCTCAGGTGTCCTTGCCTCTCCTGAGTTTCTCTTCTGGGTTGCATCTTGTGTGCAATGCAGAGGACCTGGGAGAGCTTCAGCTCTGACTGGGGCTGTCACAGAATCCTGGAAGGGTTTGGGTTGAAAGGAACCTAAAAGATCATCTGGTTCCAACCCCCTGCCATGGGCAGGGACATCTTCTACTAGACCAGGCTGCTCCAAGCACCATCCAACATGGCCTTGGACACTTCCAAGGATGGTTCTTCCATGGGATCAGCATGGAGTGAAAACCTACCACTGGTTCCTGAAGTCAGACTGATCAGAAGAGGATGTGGGATGAAGGAGAACAATCCCACAATGTTCCCCATTTCTACTGGAAGTACACAGATGCTGGCTGGGACTCAGCCCTTGGGATGTGGGGCTCAGGGCTGGGGCTGCTCTGGATCTGTCACCTGAGCAAGTGATGGGTTTGTCTTAAACCACAGCACTCAGCCCTTTTCTCCTTGGCTTTTAGTGGCATTGGCCTTCACCAGTTGGCATGTGGAGATTTTTGCCCATCATTCCATCCCAGACTTGTGGGTTTTATGGGGAAGGGAGCAGGGAGGGCAGCTGCAGCACCACCTCTTCCCTCTGTTTGCGTGTCCTCTTCCCACCGGTTGTGTTTCACCTGGCTACGGCACCGAGACGGTTTTGTCAGCTGGCTCCTAAGGAAGATGGATTGAGGCTGGGCACCTGTGCTGATACTGGGTCTGCAGGCACCTTCCAGCCCCATTTATCATTAGGCACTGACCTCCCTGAAGGACCAGTGGGAGAGGAAACTTATTAACAAGGTGCTTCAAATCAATCCTTTCTGACGGCCCCGCTGAGTTACCGCGTTTGCTGCGACTCTCCCACTGGGTCCTGTGAATGTGGCAGTGCTCAGCCTCACTTCTTTACCTGTGTGGCTTGGAATAGGTTTGGTTTTGATATCCTGGGCTTTCTGGGTGTTCCCAGGTCTTCTCCTGAGCCAACAAACCAGCTCTCAGCTCATTATCTGCTGCCTCCACCCTTCCCAGGTTGTTGGTCCTTTTGGTGCTGCTTTTGGAACCGAAGTTCCTGGCCACATTGAGAGATTTTGGTAGTTTGTCCTTCTCCTGTGTGTTGGCACCTCTCCTTCATTCATCCTGGCACATGGCACAGCATTGTCACTCCTGTGAAAAATGTCACCTTGTCCGCTGGGCAGAGGAAATGTATTTTCTAACTGAAAAGTTAATTCTGCATTCTGCACCATGCTGCTGAGCATGGAGCTGGGGAGTGGTGGAGACTGGCCAGGGACCACTGTGCCACATTTCCCACCCATACTGTCCAGCTGTGGCTGTTCCTGGGGCCCTGTCCTGCCCAGGTCCATCTTTTGGGGTGCTGACACTCGCTCACACTCACTTGACAAAGTGCTGCTGCCTCCAGAGTCATCCCCCAGCAGTGGCTCCTCAGACAGATGAGGATGGGACATTTTCCTGCCCTCAGTGAGTCCCTGCCCCAGCTGGCTCCATGGGGAATGTCTCCTCTGGCTCTGCAGAGCTGCAGAAGCTGTGTGGTGGAGGGAGGGAGCTGGAGGTCAGTGCTGTGCTCTCGAGCCAGTGTCTCTCCATGCAACATTAGCCCTGACTGCTCCGTGTGCCCATTAGCACCAAATCGGGAAGCTTCCTCCAGAGGGTTCTTATTTAACTTTTCAATTATTTGATAACTTGAGGAGCATTAGCTGATACTGAGGGTCTGCCCATCTTCCCTCATCCTCTCTGCTGGCTGCCTAAGCAAAAAAGTTATGATGTCTCATAAAAACCCCTAAGTTAAGGGTTTTATTAGGGCTGAAAAAATTGGAACTGGAGTCTCTGTTGGACTGGACATCCTCAGTGCTGGGCTGGGGGAAGATGGGGCAGCACCCCACCACCAAAGGCTTTTCCTTGCAGGACAAATGGGATACAGAAATAAATGCCCTGTACATGTTAGGGGAGGGGTGTGCTGGAAAGTCTTTGCCCTGATGAAGAGCTGAGGGTTTCCTGGCCAGAAACAGCTCCTGGGAAGGAGCAGCTGGAGCAGCCCCAGAAGTGCAGGGACCCATCAGTTTTCGAGATGTGCTCTCCAGGCAGAGGTGTAAGCAGAGGCGGGACTGTTGGACCGCAGCTCTTCAGCGTTTGATCTTTCCTAATATGTTGATAATTACATTGCATTATCTTAATTACCAACAGGAGAAGTGGGGGGAGCAGGGCGGGAGAGGGAAAGGAGGGAGCTGGAGAGGCAGGGAATGTGCAGGGTGATGAGTAACTCACAGCCTCCATCCACGGGGCCACGGCTGCGGTTGGAGTTGGAAATGATGCTATTAATACAATGCTTATTCATTTCCCATCATAAAAACATGGAAGCGTGTTCCGAGTGAAATTAACATTCCGTGACATTTCCCGGTAAACGGCGAGTTTGCACACATGAGTGGAGGCAATTAGCTGGGAAGTGACTGAGCGCCGTGACTGGAGAGAGGATGAGGAAGGGTCAGGGCACTCGGTGCCGGGTGGGTGCTGCCGTGGGCTCCAGCTCTGCCCATCCCTTCCCAGTGGGATGGGGGTCCTGCCAGCTCCTGCCCACCCAGCTGCAGTGAGCATGGGAGCTGCAGATGTTCTCTCCTGCTCCGTGCAGATGGGGGAAATGGCAAAGCTTGGCAATAAAGGTGAAAAGCAAAGAGTGGGTGCATGTCCAGAAGGGTTTTGGGGTGCCCTGGGGTCCCTGTCCCCACTGCAGGATGCTGTTCTCCGTCCCACTGCACACCAGCCTTTCCCGGCATCCCCTTTCCTGTCACACTCCTAAAGCTTTATTAGAACCCAATGGAGACTTTTTCCCAGATTTGTTAAACTACTGAAAACTTCTGATCCTATCAGGACTTTTTTTTTTTCCCTGCCTCGTACCAGATAAGGGCTGTGCTGGCTCCGAGCCCGGAGCTGAGGGTGGTGGAGAACAGGGTAGGGAAGCAGTCATCTCATGAATATATGAAGGAGGAAAGTACATTTGTTCAGTTTCCTTCAAAGGAGACATCTTGAATAAAACTTTATCTCTACTTCTGCTTCCCTCCCCCTCCAATTTGCAATTGAAATCAGACTTTTGCGTATAAAGATCTATTTTTATAGCGACAGATTTATTAATGTATATAATAATCTATTAATATATTAATAGCTGTGTATTAATAGCTATATATTAATAGCTGTGCTAAAAAAGATGTATACAGCCTCTATTTTAAAACTCAACAAAAAGAGCCAGGAGAGAGAGAAGAAAGAAAAAGTCAACATGGAATACAAGGCTGTTTTCAAAATGCTCCTGGGTTCCTCTCTCCTTCTGTTGCTGTGTGAGAGCCCCATTTCATAAAAGAGCTATTTGGAGATCCTCCTTCATCCTTGCTTTTGATGTTTTTGTATATATCCATATATATACATGGATATATACATTTAAATAAAAGTATATATATGGAGATATATTTATATATATGTATTTAAATAAAACAGATTTATATGTCCTGAGTTGGCTGTGGAATGCTACCAGCAGCTTCCCTGGGTTTCATGGACACAGTGGCTGCATGTGGCACTTTACAGGGAGTGCTGGAGATCAGGGGACCAAAGGGGACAGGCTGTCCTGCTCCAGAGAAGTTTGGTGACTGGAGAAACACATGGAGAGGTGAAGTTCCCAGTGTTCCTCCTGCCTTTGCCATATTCCCTTGCTCTGTGGCAGGATGTGGCTCCCCAGATGTGTTTTCCTCTGAGTACGTGCGAAGTTGTTGTACAAATCTCTCCCACTGTCATCACATCAGCATCAGTGTAATTACCTAATTTTATGCTACTAAAGCTCTGTGCTTTGTGGAGCTCAGTACCTTCAGGGTGGCACTGTTGAAAATCAGTCCACATCCCAGTCTCAGAACAAACACCGTTAGTTATTTCATGCTTCGGAAAGCAACAAACACCCATTATTTAGAGCTGGTGAGAAATCAGGGTTTCCACCATGTGGAAAACTTCCAGTATTGTGAAATTTATGCTTGTTCCAAAATAGGATCAGAAAGTCAATTTCTTGAAATGCTTTGTGGAACAGAAATTTCTAAAATATTGATCGAGAAACATCAAAATGAGCTTGCTGAATATCAGGGAGTTGATTCGGAGGAAACAATTATAACGTTATTAAACTGGCACTTCCCTGGTGTTCCCATGGTGTGTTAGGGACGTGGTGATTTATTAGACCTTTAGAGCCCATGTCAGTGGTTCTCAGGAGAGTCCTCTGCCCTGTGCCTAGAAAAAGCAGATTATTTGATAAATACTGGAAGTGGTCAGTGAAAGGGCAGGAGAGTCTTTGAGAAGAGCAAGTGTCTGAGGTGAGGGGGCTGCATCCTCCACTTTACCATGCAGGTCAGGAGGTAAAAACCCCACTGACCATGACTTCTAATTGTGCCCAAACTTTTTCCATTTAATCCTTGATTGAGTTTGTCTTGTTGCAAAATGCTCAGTCGAGCAGCTCTTGAGATGCTCTGGAGTTATTCATCTCTGTGAAACTCTGGGAGCATTGTGGCCACTGTTAATATTGAGGGATCAATAACTTCCTTTCTGACAGCCAGAAATCAAAGAGAGAAATGGGAAAACCAGATGCTTAAAAACCTGTATTTTATAGAAATGCATTTTAGTCCATACCTAGTGTGGGAAGCTTTGATAGAAGCTGCTGTGGACATGCAGGTGTTGTGTGAGGAGAGCACGGGTGGTTGTGGCTCCAGGAAAAGAACCTTTAAGCCAGACACCAAAGACTTTGAGGCTCGGGGAAGCTGTCACCTTTGCAGACCACAAACCTCATTGTTCTGTTTTAATCAGATGCAAAACCCAAGCTGTAGGACTGCCCAGCTCTCCACCACCCAATGGCACCACGAGGTTTGAGCCTGGTTTGGGGAGAAGCTGCTCCACTGGGGTTCTCAAGGCCACATCTGAAGACTAAAACACCTCAGCCAGTCTGAGAGCTTTTTTCTGAGACCTAAGGTGTGTTTCCATCACTGCCTGGCTTTGCTGGCTGGGAACAGGTTGCATAGTCAGAGGGGTTTTGTAGTGCCTTGAGAGTGTCTTGGAATAGTGGAGACAACACCCAAGTGTGACTGGTGGGGGCTCACAAATAGTTCATATCTCAAACAGGGTTTGTGAGTGGTTGTACTGATCCAAGCCTGGGACTCTGAGATGTGGAATGCCCCCAGGGATGGTGAGATCCTGCTTGTGGCATGTCCCCAGAGCAGCCCCCCATACCCCTCCAGTGTGTCTGGGAGGGTGCAGCTCTCCTGGCCGTGCTGGAATGATGCTGCTGCTTCCCATCTCCATTGCAACATATTTTTTACCCAAACATTGCTCATATTGTTCAGCTGATGACTACTTTTTTTGTTGTTGTTGTCATTGTAATTTTAAAGCCAAACAACATATTTTCCCACTGCAATTTGTGCCAGCAGAAAGGAAGGAGGAGAGAATGGCTCTGGGTAGGAATTGTTTTTTGGGAGACGTGCAAACAAATAGGGGAGCCATAAGGAGAGCAAATCTCTTTTCAAATAGAATATGGGGGTGGACAGGAGGGAGGTGTTCGTCAGGAATGTGTGCTGTGCTTTGCAAAGGTAGGGTGACCTTCAGCTGCGTCCTTAAAGTGCTGCCAGAGAGAGAAGCTGATTTTGTGGGGGCTGGAGAGCCTCGTGATTCCCCTGCTCCTGGGGGGAGATGGAGATCACAGCCTCGTGCCAAGCCTCGGGGCGGATCCCACCACCTCTGCCAGGCTGGGTGGAGAATCTCTCAGCACAGTGACGGAGATGTGAGCTCAGCAGCCCCGGGTGGATTTATCCTGGGAGCTGGGGAGGGGAGAGAAGGCGTTTGGCAAGCTGTGCTGGAGGGGAGGACAGCCCTGTCTCCTCTGGAATGTGTCGTGTTCGGCCAGCGCTGGGAGGAGCTGGCGCCTGGGCACGGCTGACGTGGCTGTGTCGTGCTGGGGAGCAGCATGTGGGAGCTGTGGAGGTGCCAGGAGCTGCTGGCTGAGCCTGAGTTTGGCACAGGCAGTCCAGGGGGGCTTGCAGGGTTGTGTAGGATAGAGCAGTTCAGTTGGAAGTGACCTACAAGGATCAGCTAATCCAACTGCCTGACCAATGCAGGGCTGGCTTGTATTTAAAGCAAATTATTAAGGCCACTGTTTACCCCACAGTAGTGCTTCTTCCCATCCTTTTCTGACCAGTTGGAACCTCCAAGGGCTGCCATGGGGAGGCCCAGAGGGCAGTTTGGTTTGCAGTCTCTCTCATGGATGTGATGAACAGCCCCAGCAAGTGCTGTCTCATTCCATTATGGTGCAGTGGTCTCTTCTTTCTCCCTTTTGGCACTGCTGGCAGTGCATGAAGGGCTCTCCCTTCATCCTTCACCCCTCATGCTCACACAGTTGAAGCTCTGCTGTCTTTCATTTGTCACTGAGGGTTTTTTCTATGCTGCCCACCCATGCCAAACTCTTCCTGCTGATATCATGTCAACAAGAGTCTTTTCTCATTTCTCCTTCATTCCTTTTTTCTTTTTTTTCCTTTCCCTTCCCTCTTCTTTTTTTTTTTTCCCTTTTCTTCCCCTGCTTTACTTTTCTCTCCTCCCTCCTGTTTCCCTTTCCCATTTCCTTTCTCCAAACCCCTGAGCTCAGGGGCACAGAGAAGCCAATGCAATGATGTGCTGGCACACCTGTGCAGAGCAGTGAGCTGCACCAGCCCTTTGCTCCCAATTCCTGCACTATTTGCAGCATCATCCCAAACAGCCAGGGGCTGAGGGACCCCCCTCCCTCCCCACTCCCCCTTTCTTGGTGTTTGCTCCACTGACAGGTGTGGGAGCAGCTGCCCCAGGATGGCTGTGCCAGTGTGGTGGCCAGATGGGTACAGTCACCACGGTCCCATCAGCCCAGCAGGGGCCATGAGACTGCTGAGACCTCGCTGAAGGCATGGTCCCCTCCTCCTCCTGGCCTCCTTTTAGTAAATAAGCCTCGGCTGTGCAAGCCACTCCAGAGCTCCCTGCCCCACCTCCACAAGTCCTGTATCACACAGCCCCAAGGTCTGGATAACTCTCCATCTGTTCAGGGGAGGCCCTGCCACACATTCTGCTGGGCAAGGGAGCTGCAGGGTCAGACTTCCCCCTGTGAACACGGCAGCAGGAGGCTGAGCCACCCCAGCATCCTTCCCTGGCACCTCAGGGGGATGTGTGCTGTGGGGATGGGACTGGATGCTCTTTGGAGACCATTTCTCTGCTCTGGATATATTTTTTCCTCACATGATGCTGCCTGCTGGGGCATCTGACACTACAGGATTCAGCTGTGCCTGCTGTAAACGTCAGGGGCTTTGGGGAGCTCTGTCTTTGATCTGTGGTTCCTGGGGGAGCCTGGTACTGGAAAATTCAAAGACATTACACAGCTGGTCCCTTAGCTCTCTCTCTTTCTGGAGCTTTTCTGAAATGGTTCCCACTGCTGGCACTTGAATCAGGCAGGGAGTTTGAACCTTGTTTCTCTGTTGCCTGGTTTGGCTGGGTGGATGCTCTCCCTCTGTCTCCCAGCATGGCAGCACTAGACATTGTTTACCAACTGATCATTGTTTCATTGGTTTTATGTGAATTGTTTTGACTAAATGACCAATCATAGTCCAGCTGTGTCAGGACTCTGGAAGAAATCACAAGCTTTTCATCATTATCTTTTAGCCTTCTGTCTGTATCCTTTCTGTATCCTTTAGTATAGTTTAGTAGAGCACAATATAAATAGCATCATGCAATATAGTATAATATAGCATAATGTAATATAATATAATATAGAATAATGTAATATAACATAATATAGTATAATATAATGTAATATAATAAAATAAATATAAAATAATATATTAAATAGGATATAATATAATATAATATAATATAATATAATATAATATAATATAATATAATATAATATAATATAATATAATATAATATAAATTAGCCTTCTAAGAACATGGAGTCAGATTCATCATTTCCTTCCTGCCATGGGAGACCCTGAAAATACCACAGGACCCAGCTCCAGCTCACACAAGGAAAAGATTCATGGGCAGAGGGGACACGGTGGCCCAGCTGTTTTGTAACCACAGCCCCTTTGCTGGTGTTGCAGCTCCCGAGGTGACGCAGGAGACGGTGGAGTCGCTGATGCAGAAGTTCAAGGAGAGCTTCCGCACCAACACGCCCATCGAGATCGGGCAGCTGCAGCCCGCGCTGCGCAGCACCTCCGTGGGCAGACGGAAACGCCGCAGCCGGCCCCGAGGTACGTGGCCACGGCGCCCCGGGACTTTGTCTTTAATGTTTGACAAATCCTGTACTGCATTAGTGTGTAACTCTCAACTCCACTGCGGGAGACCCCCAGGGTAAGACCATCTCTGGGTGGGCTGTTTGGGTCCACTCTTGGCCTGCACAGTGTTACACAGACCAAAGCAAAAGATGGAGAAGCGCTCTTTTCCATATAGGGATGGGCGTCCTCTGTTTATTGACTTGCTCAGGGACACCTCCGGTGACTTCCCACGTGGGCATGGTTCGATTTCAGGAGACTTTTATGCCCGGGGAAATGGGGGGCAGAGGAGGACCACGGCCAATGGGATACCAGTAGAGAGGGGCAAGGGGAGGGACTGACCGGGGAATAGACCAGCAGGGGGGCATTGGGGATAGGGGTGGGTGAGAGAGAAACCATGTGATAGGAAAGGGGGAAGAACAAACTATGTGATACACAAATCATGTGAACAGTGCAAATTGCCAAAACACCCAGTGCAAACAACTAAATAACTATTTAGTGCAATACCACACCGTGGGCAGGTACTGTCGGGATGCCCACCTTCTTGAGAGGGTCTCTGCCCTGAACAGTTCCCTCAGCCCACCAGACACCCAAGCCTGGATGTTGTATTCAATGCCTCACCAGTGAACTGAGAGGACTCTTCGTATGGAAAATCCAACAGGATTTATTTAGGGATGAAACAAGGGTCCAGGACAGGGCAGGAGGATAACCACAATGAAAGGATGCAGGGATGAAGAGCCAAGAACAAGAGAGGGTCCAGGGTTTATAACTGGGGCAGGGTAGGAGTGGTCAGGACACGAACACACCAATGGGTCTAGGGACGGGAGGAGGGGTCACGGTGGGGTGATAGAGCTTTGGCCAATGAGGGACCAGGGAGGGTGTGTGTTCTGGGGAGGACCAGTGGGGAATCCGGGAATATAGAACATTCTGGAAGTGGGGAGGGAACAATGACAACAGAATGTCATTTATATTGAGGGGCAGGGAACCCTGGGAGAATGCTCCAACTTCTCACTGTAACCTAAACTGGGGAGCTCTCCCAAGGCATCCCAGCCCCACCACTCCTGACACCATCTCCCACGCTCCACATGAAGTGTTGGCAACTGTCTTCATGTTTTGGTCAGCCAAAGCAATCCTTCTAAGCCTGAGATCCAAGGACACCCTACAGCTCAGGCCACAAAAAGTATAAACAAAAGTGAATTGGGGGTATATTGAGGGTGTATGATTTCATTAACTGAAGCTGTAACTGGAAGATTAATGCCTGGTATGCAAATAGACTAAACTTGTATCTGTCTGAAAAACTTGTGACCATTGTCCATCTTGGGTGCAGCCTCTGGGAGGCTTCTGACTGCCCAAGGTGTCCCTGTTGAAGGCCTTTCATAAATACCTATCACCAAAGGGGTATCGGGGACAGCCAAAGGTGATGTATACTCCATCATCAGAAGGCATGGAAAGACACTTTATTATTAGAAATCTACATTTCTTATAGAAACAATGGTGGTCCTAAGACCTGTTTGGCCTTTAGGAATCTTCTGTCACACTATTGGTGAACCATGAATAACACACTCTGGAGAATTATATCTATAAACAATGGTTACAGAAAGAGAGATAATAACTGTTTGAATTCTTCTAAGTTCCCCACAGCTTCTAAAATCCTGGGAGAACTATGCCTCTCTCTGTTCAGAGGATATGAAATTACCACAAAAACCTACTTTAATTCTCTTAATCTTGTCTAGCCTCGGTTCTAGGCAGCCACTCCAAGGCATCAGCCATGGCCAGAGGCGCTTGGCTGGGGAGGAAGGTGGGAGCCTCCTCATCCTCACTGCTGAAAGAGGGCACACCAGAGCTCCTCTGTGATGGGGTGAGATAGGGAGAAACCCCACACGGATCCTCTGGGCGGGCTGGTGGAGGTGCCTGTGAGTTGTGTCACATCATATCCCCTCCAAGGGATCCTGCTGCAAGCTCAGAGTCCCTGTCAGCTGCCCCAGCTGAAACACAATGAAACAGTTTCTTGTCAGGTTTTAGTTTCATGAAAGGGCGAAATTCATTTTGGCTGTCACTCCCATTATTGGGACATCTCTTCTTTCTGCTTTCCCAGAGCTTGGGGGCTTTAGGAGCTGCAAAGAGAGTGGGAGCACAGCATTCATGGGTCTAAAGGCTGTACCACACAAAAGGCTGTGCCAAGGGTTTGGATCCAGGTCTCCATCTCTGGAGGAGGAGGAGATATCAGATCCCTTCAGGGGTGATGGGGATGAAGGTCCCTTGGCCATGATCTGCCCAGTGCACTGAGGGTCTTTGTGTCAGCTCTGGGAGCTGGGAAGGAAATACTTTCCTTTCTGTTTATTCTTATTCTTATTCTTAAAAAAAAAACACCAGAAAACCCCCCAAAAAACCCTTTGTTTTTCATTTATTTATGAGTCTGAAATGTGATCTTTTATTCCTGATATGTTTTCCTGCGATACAGGCCTGGAGAGGGCTTTTTTTTTTTATTATAGCTCTGCCCATAAATTATTTACTTGGTGTGAAGAAAATGTTCTGACTCTTTAACTGCTTTAAATTATTTGGTTTGTTTTCTAGTAGTTATTCAAATACACATCTCTGGATTTTAGTGTGGGTGCAGGTGCTCTAGGGTCCATGGAGACTGTCAGGGAAAGTTTCCCTGATTCCCTGCTCCAGCCTCCTTTTTATTCTTCTTCTTCTTTTTTTTTTTTTTTTTCTTTTGTGTGTATTTTTATTTCATTTTTGAACTGGAGGTAAGAGGCTTTTCGGTCACTAATGGAACAAGTCAGTTAATCCTTGCAGCTGAGTTTAGGAGGAGGCACAGTGCCCAGCTGCAGGCAGAGCCTCTGGCTGAGTGGGAGCAGAGTGTGGCCCTGAGCCAGCCTTGCTTGTCCCCAGCCTCTGGAGACATCCCCACCCCATTTCCCACCTCTCCAGGGTTCCTCTGCCTATTGGTGACCATGGGAAAGTCAGTGGTTATCAGGGCAAGAGGACCCTTGGTTTCTCTCCATCTCTCCCCACTGATTTCCTCAGCATGAGAAAATGAGATTGTTTTGTACCCAGAGTCTGTGAGGGATGAGGAGCCTGAGGCAGAAGGTGCCCCACGGGCTTCAGGAGGGGACTCTGACTCCCAGAGTTCCCAGCCACAGGCATCCCTCACCAGCACATCCTAAGAAAGAGATTTTAAGCTCTCAGTCCCCAGAAATCCCCAAAAAGCCAGGTAGTGCCAGTGTCTCTAGTGGAGATCTCGCTCTGCACACCCCCATCCCATCCATCCTTTTTTCCTCTTAATTTAAATTTGTTTTTCCTTGTAGAGGTGGTGGCTGGGTGCTGCTGCTGCGCTGATCCATGCCATTCCCTGCCCATTCTCTGGCTTCTTCTGTGCTGGAGGTTTTGTTTTTACAGCCTGTGGTTACCTGTGCCTCTGGCAGGCTGGAGTGCAAACAACCCCTCAGGGCAAAGGATGATACCACAAAACTCGGGATGTTTACATTTCCCATCCAGTTGCAAGCATAAACCCTTTGCCTCATTAATCCATTGCAATCCATGAGAGTTGTTTTTTCCTCCCCTTAAATGAAATTGTCCATTTGGGATCCATTCATTTCCTCCTAACAGCCTCGTGACAGTTCCACTGATGGAGTTTGCATCCAACTTTCTTTCTGAGTAGTGACAAGTCAGCCTGATGGATGCATGTGTGTAATTATTTTCTTGTGGTTTGATTTAATTAATGTTTAACCTCATCAAAGCCCTACAGCTGGAGCACGCTCCCTGCAGGAACTGCACGCAGCAGAAGGATTTCCTCCTCTATGGAAAGGCCCTGAAAGGGTTTCCGAGTGCTGCTCCTTCAGAAGGATGGGATAAACCATCCAAACCTGATCCCCAGCTCGAGGGAAACAAATCTGGGATAAACTTTGCCTTGTTTTCCTTCCCTGCTCTGAGTGTGCATAAGCTGCTGCCCATTGCTCCTCATTAAATCTGATTTAGCCCTGAGTGTTTCCAGCAGCTCTGGGAAAGGTGCTGTTTCCCCAAGTAGATTGACTTAAAAAAAAAACAAAAACAAAACACCAAACCACATCACCCTCTCTATTTACAATGCCATATAACTTTATTTTGTCTAATGACTCTTTCATACAACCTTTCTCCCTAAACACTTCTATGGAGTGAAGCACATTCAGAGCTTATAAATAATTGAGGGAGAGCGAGGATGGAGAGAGCCGAGGGTGGGAGGGGAGGGCTGGAAGGAAGAGATCTCAGCTGAGGGCTGGCAGACCTGGAGGGAGGGAGGGATGCTGCATTCCAGAGCGTTTACTGATCCTGAAATGCAGCCCCGGAGCATCCCCGCCTTGGCCCGTGCTGTGTGCCCAGCCCCGGGCTGGGAGGTGCCCTTGGGGGTGGCTGCTGTGCTCAGAGAGGGGGTCTGGTGCCCTCTCCTGGGGCAGGGCTTTAAAAACACTCTGGATTTGGGAAGAAATAACCCATAATGGTCCTTCTCCCGAGACACCATGTGCTGTTCATTGGGATGTGCTGCCTACCAGGGATGCAGTTCTTGTGCTGTGGAGGTCTTGGCTGTGTCCTAAGTTAGCCAAAGCTCCCTGAGGGAGGAGAGCTGAGGCTCAGCTGGGCTCATCTGTGGTCCCTGCTTTTGCCAGGACACCTCTGCTTTCACCTTGCCCTGTCTGACTGTCCTGTGGTGCCTGTGGAGTGTCACATTTTGCTGGTGAGGTTTTGCTGGAGTTCACCTGGGAGCTTTCACCTCACCTGAGTCACAATATCATGTCCAGCTCTTTGAGTTGCTCCTTGGTGAAAATAAAACCCTTCAGGCTGTGCAAGGGCTGCTGTCTGGGATCAGCATGATCCCAGATTTTCCCAGTGGAAGCCCATGGCTCTGTCACCTGGCTGCTGCACCTCCTGCACTGGTGGAGTGTTCTGGGTGGAGACAGAAGGAAGAGGGAAGACTGGGGAGGAGGAAGAGTTTTCTCAGCTGTATGTGAAGCCAGTGTGTGTGACCATACCCCCTGCCACAGGATGCTTTGTTTTAAAGGGCTTTTTTTTCTTTATACTTTTATGGTTTTGGGGTTGACTAAGTTTCAAAAGAAAATGTTTGTGTATTTATTTTTTTTCTCTTTAAATCTGCATCTAATTTACCTTTCTCTGACCACTCTGACCACATTTAGCTGCTTTTTTTTTTTTTTTTTTTGGTCAGTTTTCTGGTGCTCTTTTCAGAGTTAAATTAATTGAACTGAAAATTTCCACTTAGCTAATTGCATTGCCCTGCCAGCTCTTCGTGCTGTGCTGGGGAGGGCATTCCTCACCCAGATTTTCCTGGGAAGCCTGGGAACAGAGGGCCTTGTTGAACCCCCAGAAGGCAACACTGCATGGGGTGAGTGAGCACAGAATGGGGTGAACCCAACGTGGTCAATGAGGGGAGTTGTGGGTCTTTAATTCTGTGCTATGTACAGGGATTTGCCCTTTTTCTGGAGGAAAATGAAGCAGAGAATCGTTTTTCCATTGATAGTGGCTGCAGAGTAGAGGGATCACAAAGATGTCACCCAAGGTGGCACTGCTGGGGACAAAACTAAGCTTCCACTTCTATTAGAACATCCAACTTTGCAGGATTAAGCAGCTGAGGTCAGCTTGGCTTCAGATAGGAGTTATCCAAACAGCTACTGTTACTTATTTCTTTATTTTACCTCAGTTTTGATTCCTTTTACGTCTATAGCTCTTTCCCTGAGATGTTCTACGACCTCCCGGGTTCAGGGAAAGGATTAAAAACGTCATGTTTGTTCTTTATGTCCTCTTTAAAGACAAACATCTCACTTTAAAAGTATTCACATGGCTTCAGCTAACAAAAAGTCGTTGGGGATGACTCTGGTTCCTGAATTTTATTTCCCTATCCCCACTCTGCATTAACGGGACTGTCTTTAATTACACCATAACGAGGTGTTTGCCTTGGCACCCCTCCTTGCTCCCCACTAAATTAATGCTGCACTCAGAACAAGCACCCTGCCCCGGCTCCTGCCTGAGCTGAGATCTATTTGAAGGGATTAACGAGCTTGTAAATCTGCAAACAGGATTAGAAACAAGAGCATCTTCCTTGAGCTCCCCTGCCCCACTGCCTGCTGAACCAGCTGGGCAGGAGATGGGTTGGGTGAGGAAGGGGAGCTTTGTTTTTTCTCCAGTCTCAAAAGCAGGAGTAAACTGGGGGTAAAGAGGGTGTATCTCCCTGTGAGAGCTGCTGCAGAGAGTTGCCAATGCATTACTGGTACCCAGCCCTTCAAAATTGCCATTTCCCTGTCCTCTGCCTGTAAAGCATCTTATTCCAGTTTGTGACTGATTGCAGTGATTAGGGTCTTTTAGTTTTCTGCTCCTGGGTGTTTTTCTCCCTGTTTTTGAAGGAAAGGGAATGCTGACCAGGCAGGACTGCTTGGCTTTACCTGGATGCTGTCCTTGTTTATCAGTAATTGCTCATGGGTGCTCTCTGCCATGAGCATCCTTGGCCCCATCATGATTATTCTCAGCCCTGTGCCCTGGTGAGCAGCCTGTGACCAAGGCTGGTAATGGACCTGGAAAAGGAGGCATTGCCCCAGTTGTAAATGTCTCACTGGGCTAATTTGGTCAGATTTTGGGGCCAGTTAAACATGAAATCAGGTTCATGGCAGGATTACTTGAGGATTAGTGTCCCTGTGTCCTCCAGATTGCATTCTGAGATCCTCAAAGCCACCACCAAGATGTGCTCCAGCATCCTTGATGGCCCAGAGGTGTGAAGGCACATCCTTGGTGTGTGCCCCAGGCTGGTGTTGCCAGGCTGACCCCTGGCACTGCGTGTTGGGTCAGAGGAGACGTTTCCTCTGCAGGCTCGGGTCTCACAACTGCTGTATTTATACATCCTGCTCAGCGCTGGGTAATCAGAAAATGCAATATCGCTGTCACCAGCTCTCTGAAGACATCCAGCCTGAGTAATTTAACATGTCAGCTCCATCCATCACGGGCACGCAGCCGGCACACAAACGCAGAGTGGCCGGAGGGGGCTGGGCCGGTGGCTGGCAGAGCGGCTGCTGCCTGTGCCAGCTGCCTGCTCACCTCACAGGGCAGGGTGAAAAACACCAATCGCTTGTTGTTTTTTAAAAAAATTTAAAAGTTTAATAGTAATAGAATGGTTATAAAAATAGTAATGCACTTAGAGTAATAATAATTTGGACAATTTGAATTAGGACAATATGAGACAATAGAAACAAAGAGTTATGGGCGTCTGGGTAGCTTTTTCTGGGCAGCACGAGCCTGAAAGAGCCCAAAAAAGGACACACATTAACAGAGGATTAATCCTTAAAAACAACAGCCTGTTGCATATTCATACACCTCATCCATGATGCATAAATTCCACTCAAACACAGGATTCTGTCTGGTCATCCTCAACTTCTTCCTCTGACTCCCGACAGCACCTTCGAGGCGGGAAGAAGTTCATTTCTTCTGATAAGAAGGAAATAAATTCTTTTTCTCTGAAAGATTTAGGTGTCCTGTGGCTGCTATCTCGCTGCAAGTCCTTTCTTTACAAAACAAAAGTATCCTATATAGCATAGTTTCTATTTTAACATTATGTTATGACCTAAAACTATATTTAACACTCTACTTAAGAGAATAAATACAGCATTACTTTCTAACACAACACATATAATATTCATTTTAATATTTGCGAAAAGCCAATCATATAATACACATTTTTCATAGGTGTGACAGCACATAGAGCACCAAAGGGGCTCCCTCTGTCCACCCCAGCCATCTGCCTGTGCAAAAGGAGCCAGTTCTGGTGCATGGGAAGGTGACAGAGGGATGTGCCATGTCCTGCCTGCACAGGCAGCGTCCAGGTCCCTCTTCCAGGCAGGGGCAAGGGCTGTGCTGTGTCACAGACATCTTTTATGAAAAATCCTTTCCTTAGGATTCTTTTCTCCTGAGAAGCTGAGAGGCCTCAGGAACAAAATGTAACCAATGGTTATCTGCAGCTGTGGAATGCAACAGGTGCATCTGGGATTGGGCTCATGGGGTTGTTTCTAATTAATGGCCAATCACAGTCAGCTGGCTCGGACTCTGTCTGAGCCACAAGCCTTTGTTATTCATTCTTTCTTTTTCTATTCTTAGCCAGCCTTCTGATGAAATCCTTTCTTCTATTCTTTTAGTATAGTTTTAATATAATATATATCATAAAATAATAAATCAGCCTTCTGAAACATGGAGTCAGATCCTCGTCTCTTCCCTCATCCTGGGACCGCTGTGGACACAGTCACAGTGCTGAGCTCTCAGCAGTGGGGGACTCTCCCGTAACTGGTGTCTGTCCCCAGCCCTGGCCCCTGCAGCAGCCCCTGCTCAGTGAGAAGGGGATTTGCAGCAGGGCTGCAGCCCTGGCTGGTTGCCCAAGGCCTGCGTTAGAAGCCCAGGTTAATTAAGATTTTCCTCACTCATGCAAATAATGCTTATTGGTCTTAGCACTCTGCTGTGTCTCTCAAACCCCTCGGTGTGGGTGTATCATGGCTCTGGCTGGTTTTTGTGGTGTTTGTGGCTGAAGAGGGGTTGATGATGGGTCATGGTTTGGGATCTTTAACCCCCCCCAGCCCCCTGCCCAAGCACTAAATGCTGCTGTGTGCAAGCAGTGACCCTTCCTGCTGCTCTCAGGAGGAAAGGAGCCAGCAGAGCCCCTTCCTGCCCTGCAGGGCACTGCTTGGCCAGGGCAGGGCATGGCCAGGGCAGGAGCCACGTGCTGAGCTCCTGGCGTCCCTCTGGCTCCTGCCAGCCGCCTCTCATCGCCGTGATTGAGGATTTCAGAGGGCAGAAGGCACCGCTCATTTTCTGTTCTCCTGCCAAGAAATGGGGAAATTGCACTGCTGCCTAGAATAAAAGATTTTTTAAAAACAGTAAAATATTTTAATGGCAGTTTAAAGGGCCACTGTCAACCCCCAGAGGCCTCTTTTCTTTAAGCTCTGCAAAGATTGAAGGACTTCTGCCAATTAGAGTCTGTGGTGCTTTTTAAGTATCCATTGCTTCTTGGTGGGTCTGGGGATGGAGCCAGCTGGGCTCCTGCTGCATCCCACACCATAAATGGAGAGGAGGAGGCCGGGTGAACCATGGGTCAGCCCTGCTCCTGTCAGTCCTGACTGCTGCTGTGATAACAAACTAGGGGAGCAGATGGACCAAATTGGGTGCTGAGGAGCAGAAAAGACCCTCAAGAGGGTCCTGGGTGCCCTCCAAGGGCTGTATTCCCCCTGTACCATTTGTCCTTGCTGGGTTTGCTAAATTTCACTGCATTTCACCATGCAGGTGTCCTTGGGGAGAGCAGCTGTCACACTCAGGGGTTTTCTTTCTAAGTCCCTTGAAATATATTGGTGTTTTTATTTCTGAGGGTAGAATGTGTCTTCTTATATTCACATCACTATAGGCACTGTGGGGTCTTGATTTTTGATGAAATCATGAATGGTAAAAGTTCCTGATCACTACGGGTGACCCCAAGCATGAAATAATGAATGGTAAAATGAAATCATGAATGGTAAAAGTTCCTGATCACTACGGGTGACCCCAAGCATGAAATAATGAATGGTAAAATGAAATCATGAATGGTAAAAGTTCCTGATCACTACGGGTGACCCCAAGCATGAAATAATGAATGGTAAAATGAAATCATGAATGGTAAAAGTTCCTGATCACTACGGGTGACCCCAAGCATGAAATAATGAATGGTGAAATGAAATCATGAATGGTAAAAGTTCCTGATCACTACTGGTGACCCCAAGCAAAGAACCTTAGCAAGGAGCGGGGGTTGCTGGCCAAATCCTCAGCTCTGCTGAAGAGCTCCTGGCTCCACCTGCTCCTGAGCATCCCAGCTGCCAGGACTGATTTTTTTCCTCTCTATTGCCTGCAGGTGGGATTGGGTTTGGACGTGCCAAAGGCAACTCTGGCTCAGAGGCAGACGATGAAACCCAGCTCACCTTCTACACGGAGCAGTACCGGAGCCGGAGGCGAAGCAAAGGTACAGAAGCCACGGTCACACCTGTGTCTGCACACTGCTGTTAGGGGAAAAGAAAGGCTTGAGCACCTTGGCTGTCCCATGGGTGATGGTGTCTGGTACTGCCCGAGTCTAAAGGACAGCCATAGCAGTCTGTGGTGGTCAGCACATCCCAGGATGTGCTGGTTGTGTGATGCAGCACCATGCAGGAGCATAAATCCCATTTCCCATAAATCCCATTTCCCAGTGATGTTGCTGAGGTTCTGGGTTTCTTTGATGGTTTCTAATATCAGTTACCCTCCACATGCCCTGGCACTTCCCCAAAGCTGCACCAGTGGGGAGTGGTTGTGTCTGTCCTCATCCTGGCACTGATGTAGCTGTCAGGGATAGTTACCCTGGCAATTCGTTGCTCCAAACTCCTGTTTTCTGCCCTTTATTTCCCATGCAAAACATTCATTGGATGAAAATTGCCCAGCCTTCCACTTGGCACAAAGGCAATTAAAAAGAACAAATTTAAAACGAGAGTTGGGGCAGGGATTTGTCGACCCAAGTCCCTTTAGGCTCTTTTGTGAGTTAGAGAAGCCAAGAAACTGAAATATCATCTGGAGTTTGAAATTAGTGTCCACATTTCCTCTCGTCACATCACACCATATCGGTTTTTTTGTCATTTTTTTCGGGATGCTCAGCCCGAGCCGTTTGGTGGAGGAGAGGACGAGTTCTGCTGCTGCTGCTGCTGGGTTTGAAAAATCACTGTCGGGAAATAACTCCATTGGGAAGCAATTTAAAAATTGCACAGCGGGTCTGCTCCCTCCATTTGTTTAGTGCAGGGAGCCGGGCCCCGGCAGAGCACGGCAGCCAGATAGATGCCGGTGCCCACCGCAGCAGCACGAGGCCCCATTTGTTTCCATGATGAGCCATTCCCATAAATGCTTCCAGTGTGTTTATTTGAATGTGAAATTGCCTCAACACCTCTGATCAGCTCCATGGTTGCACACGGGAATAAGCTCACGCATGCACAGGGGTGCGCTGCACTTGTTCCTGCTCAAAGGCTGGGCCTTCAATTTTACATGTTTGGGTTTTTTTTTCCTTTTTTTTTTTTTTTTAATGTGTTTTAGAACCAAGAGAAATCATCACCATGTTTAAACTGACCTTTTGATGAAAAGGATGAGAGGATTCGTGAGTTCCTTCCTAAACTGTTGCGGTGCAAACACAGCTGTGTTCGGGGGAAAATGATAAAATCAGAATCCCAGAATGATTTGGTTTGGAAGGGACCTTAAAATCACCTTGTTTCACCCCCTGCTGTGGTCAAGGACACTTTGTACTATCCCAGGTTGCTCCAAGCCCTGTCTAACCTGGCCTTGGACACTTCCAGGGATCCAGGGGCAGCCACAGCTTCTCTGGGCAACTTGTGCCAGGGCATCCCCACTCTCACAGTTAAGAATTTTTTTCCCAATAAGCTTAAGCTTAAACTTCCTTTTAACCCTGTCCTCTGTCAGTTTGAAGCCATTTTCTCTTGTCCTGTCATTCCATGTCCTTCTCCAGCTCTCTTCAGGTACTGGAAGGCTGCAGTTATTCATGCCTAAGCCTTCTCTTCTCCAGGCTGAGCAATCCCAACTCTCTCAGCTTTTCCTCATGGGAAAGGTGTTCCATCTCTCTGATCATCTTCGTGCCTGTGTGACAGGAGGAAGGAATTGTTATGTTGCAAATGGACAAAATAAGCTGTCCCAAAACACTGCTGGTACAGAGATCAAATTTCCCAGGTGCTGGAGTAGCTTTTTCAGTGACTTATTCAGGAATACTGGGCAGGCTGTGACAGCCCTTGGGTACTTTGGAAAAGTCACTGAAGTTTGGGGTTTTTTCAGCTTCCACTAGGGAAAGGAGTGATAGGGCACAGGGAAGGTATGGAAAACTGTGTTTTAATGAGAGGCAGATAAATCTTTACAAGGCTGCCTTGATGCCATTCCCCTTGAGGTCAACTGCTCTGCAAGTCTCTTGAAAAAGGCTCATACTGGATGTTGGGTACAAAGATATTTTTATTGACGTCTATGTTGGTTTTTGGTTGTTGGTTTTAGCTTCCTTGTAGGGCAAATATAAAGGAACAGATGAATGGGAAGAATTCCTTTCTTTCCCTGTGAATAAGCTGTTGTTCACCTGGGCAGCTTTGATGGCTGGGTTTGAAGGGAATTCAAGAGGCAGAGCTGCCTCGCGCCGTCGCACAGGGCTGCCTGTTAGATCTGCCTTAGTGTTTGAGCAATGCTGTGAGAACCTGGTTTGTTCATGTTCACTGGGGGCTAACTGAGGGAATTGTCTTGCATAAAGTCCCCATTGTACTTCCCCTCCTGCCTGGATAAATTTGGCCATCGCTACATCCTTGAAAGGAATTTTCCATTATCCTTTCATTGACTCTCCTCTCCCTCATGGAAGCAGAGCAATAGCGTAGTGGGAAGTCGTAGCACCGAACTCATAATTACAAGTTCAGCCAAGATCCATAATTGGACGAGATTGTAACTCTAATAGAGAAGGATGCATCGTCAGATACAGTTAATTCTTACAATGATCTTCCCCTATTGATTTCGCCAGGTTTGCGTGCCGTTGCTGGTGCCTTTGGGTAGTTATCAGGTCCAAGAGAGGGATTCCTTGGGGTTTCTCTCCTCGGATAAGATTTTGTAGGATTGAGCCTAATTACTTGCACTGTCAAGGCATTGATCCCAGATGATGCCATGGGAAGTTTCCACTTAGGAGGTGTGCAGGTTTGCTTTTATTTGAGCTTGGTTAAGTGGCCTCCTGTGTCTCCTGGAGAAGGAGGACAGCAGGTTCTCTAGTGCTTTGGCAAGGCAGATTAGAGAGACATTCCCACAGGACAATATTCAGCAAGGGAGAGTTTGTTCTGGCAGCTCAGGAGAAGCAGAGCCTCTGGTGCCTGGTTTTCAGTGCAGGAATACATGGAGAACTAAGAGGCAGCACCTTCTGTGGTCACAGCATGCTGCACCATTCACCTTCCTAGCCTCTAGGGCTGTGGGATGCCCTTACACTGATGTTACCATGTCTTTGGAAAGTCCCAGAGAAATTATAGGGCAGAAGAGTGTAAGGAGTAAAGCAGAGGAGAACTTCCCCTGCAGTCTTGGTCTTTGCTGTTGGGCTCAGCCCCATCTCCGGGATTTGAGCTGGGAGAGGCATTGCTGGCTTATGCCAAGAAGTGCTGTGTTCACACCCAGATCTTCAGTGAGACACCTTTTCACCACAATCCCTGCCTGTGCCCACACCAGCTCCTCCCTCTCCACTTTGACGGATCAGGGTGAGCTCTGCTCTGTGGCATGCAGTCTCAAGGGAGCTGGAATTCAGATTGCTTTTCCAAGTGAAACAAGTCCTGAGAGAGGCTGTCAAGCTGTGCACAGCTCTGTGCTCAGAGGCTGAAGTGACCCTCAGCTGGGGCCAGGAATGTTAAATCTGCCTTTGTGTTTGAGCAATGCTGGGAGAACCTGGTTTGTTCATGTTCACTGGTGGCTGAGGGAATTGTCTTGCATAAAGCCCCCATTGTGCTTCCCCAAGTAGGTTTAGTGTCCAAGATGGTTTGCTCCTTCTTGCTGATCCCCATTGTGCTTCCCCAAGTAGGTTTAGTGTCCAAGAAGGTTTGCTCCTTCCTGCTGACCCTCAGCAACAACTCCTCGAGGATTTCCAGAAATCAGATTTTCTTCCAACCGATTTACAACAGATTTGTGCACCACAAGACTCTGCTTGCTGTGGGGGCTGGCTCCACTTTCCTGTTCCCCTGGGAGTCCCAGGAGTTGTGGGAACCTCTTTGCATTCTGGCTGTGGTGCACAGATGGCTCCTGTCCCCAGAGCTGTCGGTCATTGCACCTTCCACCAGTGCTGAGTCTTTGTGAGAGAGAACCTGACAGTGTTGGAAGGATGTGAATCCACATCTCCCGCTGGCCAGCAGGGCAATATCAAAGCTTTGATGCTTCAGGGTGGGATGTGTTCAGTCAGGTTCCACTCTGAGTTGGAGAGGAAAATATTAGTAGCAAAAATCCCCCTAAAGCAAGGAGGCAGAGCCCTGTGCACAAACTCCACTCCTGCTCCATCCCTCTTGCTCTGGGGTGGGGTTTGCCCTGTGCCCAGCAAATGTATTCAGCTCCAGGTGTGACTGTGCAGCCCTGAGTTTCCCTGGTCACAGGCAGCACCTTCCTGTTGGTGAAACCAAATAGTGAAAGGTGTGGGGGAAGCAGCAGCACTGTAACTGCAAGGCTGTACCAGCTCCCTACCCATCTCATTGAGGATTCTGTGAGTTTAATGAGCCCCTCCTTGCTGGAGGGGAGGCACAGGCAAGGTTCCTGCACCTCCCTCTGCTTTCTCAGGCCACAGAGCAGCTGCTCTGTTAGACAGAAATGTGCAGCAGATGCTGCTGGGCTGGGGGAAACTGAGGCAGGGAAAGTGATGATGTCATCTGGAGACCCTGTGAGGGGCTGAGCCACCCCAAGCCCATTTGTCTTGGAGACCCACAGACTGTCTGCCCTCCCTTGCACTCTAGTCTGAGCCTCTGTGACCTGCTGGGAGCCCCTGGGACCTGCCAGGAGGTTCCCATAGCTGCTGCCAAACCCCTGAGTCTGGGCCTGGTGTCACTCCCCAACCAGCAGGGGTCAGGGACAGAGTTTGTGGAAACCCAGACACAAAGCGTGGGGTGCAAAGGCAAAGGGATGCTTTTGTTCCTGGGATGGTTGAGGCATGCTGGAGGGCACCCAGCACAGTGTCCACCCACCTGGGGTGTCTCATGGAGTGTCCTCAATCTGTCTCTGGTGTCTGCTTGAGCTCGAGCTGCACCACCCTGAGCCTGGGATTGCTTCACCCCTCCTGGCATTGCCTGTTAAAAGAGGAAGGGGCAAAAATCCCACTCTGTTTTCCTGCATAGCTCCCCAGCACCCCAGGGAAGGCAGGACATGGCTTTGGGATGCTCCTGCACCCCAGGGAAGGGAGGGCATGGCTTTGGGATGCTCCTGCACCCCAGGGAAGGCAGGACATGGCTTTAGGATGCTCCTCAGCTGAGGTCTCTGTGAACAAGGCACCTGGCTGTTTCCACAGCATGCAGTGATGGTTTTGACAAATTAGCAGAGTTCAATTATGTACCTTGGATTGGTGTCAGCCCCGTGTGTGCGTGTGCTGGGCTGCCTGGCGGAGCCTTCTGAGGGCTGTTAGAGAAATGAGAAGCTGAGCTTTGATCTGCCTCTGTATTTGGTGGTTAAAACAAGGCCTTTTATAACGGAATATTAGGTATTCGGAGTCTACTACATATGAGGAAGCTTGGCTTTGATCCTCTCCCATCTCCAGAGGCAGCAGGCAGTTATTATTTCATGGGGAACTAAACGAGGTGCAGAATGAAATTTGGGTACTGCTCTCTTTGCTGCTGCCTCTGGCCTCGCTGGAGCTGAGTGAATGCTGCAGGCAGGACATCACTCCTCTCTTCCATGCTCCTCAGGGAATTGCCTCCCTGCTCTGCCTTAGGCTTGGCTCGCCTTCAGACTGGGGGAGATGCTGCTGGCAATCAAGGGGGGACAAAAGGGGATAAAGCAAACATGTCAATCTGGGCTGCTTCCAGGGCCATGAAGGAAAAATGGGTCTGTCTGTGTCTGGAGCTGTCTGGCTGTCCCTGGGGATGCTTCTCCCTTCCTGGCAGCCCTGTGTCCATCCCCTCCTCGCGTGGTCAGCCCATGGCATGGACAGGTTAGGATTCCTCAGGGATACAGAGCCTATAGGATCCCTCAGGAAGGGACACAGAGCCTTTAGGATCCCTCAGGAAGGGACACAGAGCTGTTAGGATTCCTCAGGAAGGGACACAGAGCCTTTAGAATTCTTTAAGAAGGGACACAGAACCTTTAGGATCCCTCAGAAAGGGACACAGAGCCTTTAGGATCCCTCAGGAAGGGCCACAGAGCTGTTAGGATTCCTCAGGAAGGGACACAGAGCCTTTAGGATCCCTCAGGAAGGGACATGGAGCTGCTCCCTGCAGGGACAGACGGACAGGTCAGCCTGTGTGGTGCACACCCAGCTGGGTCATGGCACATGGAGCTGTGCTGCTCTTTGTGAGGGCAGGAAAGAGCAGCCCAGATGGGACATCACAGCTCCCTTGTGACCTGCAGATCCCCAAATGTCAGGAATGAGGTGATTTTATGATACAGATCTTTATGCCCCAGAGCACCAGGGTCCCTCCCTCCCTGCAGGCTGCACCCCAGCACCACAGCCGTGCTCACACTGTGATGTCCAGGGCAGTGTGACACTGGGGGATGCTCCTTCTTCCCAACCATTCTCTGCTCTCCGTCATGGATGCTGCTTTTCCAGCGAGTGAACAAATGTGGTGCTTTTTCATGATGGCTTATTTTGCCTGCAGAGCAATGAGGCACTGCAACAGCCCATAAAACCCACTCTGAGTCCCTCTCCATTCCTGCTGGTCTCTGGCTGTGCAGGGGAGCTGGGCTGGGGTTGCTCCAGCCTCCTTTTTGCTCCTTTAATCACTGGTGGCTGTAGGGCTCTGTGATGGTGTTCACAGGGGTCTGAGGATGAGGGAAGAGATGAGGATCTGACTCCATGTTTCAGAAGGCTGATTTATTATTTTATGATATATATTATATTAAAACTATACTAAAAGAATGGAAGAAAGGATTTCATCAGAAGGCTGGCTAAGAATAGAATAGGAAAGAATGATAACAAAGGCTTGTGGCTTGGACTCTCTCTCTGAGCCAGCTGGGCTGTGATTGGCCATTAATGAGAAACAACCCCATGAGACCAATCCCAGATGCACCTGTTGCATTCCACAGCAGCAGATAACCATTGGTTACATTTTGTTCCTGAGGCCTCTCAACTTCTCAGGAGGAAAAATCCTAAGGAAAGGATTTTTCATAAAAGGTGTCTGTGACAGGTGTGGGGGTTCACTCATGCCCCTGCCCATTCCAGGGGTACTGAGCTGCTGGAGGCTGGAGCTGGGCAGCACCAGGGGCTGCAGGTAAATGCTGCTGGAGCTGCAGGCACTTTAACTTCCCTGGACTGCGCTGGAGATAAAGGCTTTTACATCTGTTCCTGGAGGCAGTGCGGGTCTTCCCATTTATTTATTTATTTTCCGATTGTATCTGATACAGCCTCAGCGAGTAATTGAGTGTTTGAGAGTGAAAAATTATCTCTCCGGCTTGGCCCTTATCTTGACAGCAAAGCAGCACTTTTAATTTAATTTTGTTCAGAGCATGTGGGTAACAAATTTCACTAATCGCTCTGCTGTCGCCCTCCGCATGGTAACGAGCCTCTTGTTTCCCAGGAAGCTGAACATAAACACGGAGCTGGATGCAGGCAGGAGGGGGGAGAGGGCTGGAGCTGCTTGGAAAATGAAGATGCTTTTGGTTGTGGATTCCTGTGGCACTGTGGATTTGTCTCCTGGCTGCAGAGGGTGGTGGATGTCGCATGCGTGATGTTTGGCTGGAGGGGGAAACTGAGGCACGGAGGGATGTGCCCCGAGCCTGGGGAGCTGCTGCAGAGCAGAGATTTGTGTTCTCATCCTGTTCTGTCAGTTTGCATCTATTCCAAAAATAATGGATGGAGGCAAATGATGGTTTGGGACTTTTTTTTTTTTTTGAGGCTGCAGCCCAGTTCCCCAGTCCCAGCTCAGCCTGCAGCGTGCCAGTGGGACAGCAGGCAGTGGGGTGTGTGGGGAAGGCCCAGCCAGGATGAACAGCTTGAGTCCTTGGACATCTCTTGCCACCGGCCCCTGGGACATCTCCTGCCAGGTCCTGAGCCCTCCCTGCCACCCTGGCCTCCATCACTTCTCTTTCCTCCTCATTTCTAAAATCAATTTATCTGTCTGCCCAGCCCTTCGCTCGCTGAGCACAATCCTCCCTGGGCTGTGACTCAACACAAACTATTTCATAGATAATGATTACTTTTTTCCCCTCTTTTTTCCTGTAGGAATAATGTTTTTGCTACACTGTATTGAAAATTGCTTTCCCTTCTCCTTAAAATGAAACCTTCCACTCAGATTTGCCTTTGTGCTTGTATATTGTAAAATTGGGACTCATTTGGAGTATAAAACAAAAAAAAAAAAAGATCGGGCCTTAATTCCAGGAGAAGTGCTTTCATTGATTTTCATGAAAGAAAATTCCAGTGCAGGCAATATCTACCTTTAAATATGTAGCTGTTTCTTTAATGTGATTTTATCTCAACCAATTCAGCACTGAGAACATGAAAGCAAAACTGACTTCATTGATTTTAATTGTCCCTGCCTAGAGAAATGCAAAAAAAAATATAGCAGTGCCAGGAGAGCAAATTGAGTTTGCACAAATTCTTCCTCCCTTTGCTGTGCCAGAAGGTCTAAGATATGTGGGCAGGAGGATCTGCCCATGGTGACCCTGGTGCTGATGGGGCTGGTGGATCAGCATCTCAGCCTGTGCCATTTTGGACATCTCTATTTCCCCCCTCTCTCCTCAGCTGCTCATTCCTTGCCCAGCCTTCAAGGCTTTGCCTTTGCCCCCTTCCTCCTCTGGGGTGGAGTTTGCTGCTGAGGTCTCTCTGCCAGCTGCAGCACAATGCCTTAGAGCAAAGGGGGAGCACCACCAACAGCTGTATAATTAGGAAGCAAATACATTTATTCAGTACATAAGGCTGTATAACTCCAGGAGCACCTGAAGAGCCGAGGCTCAGGCTGCTGGAGGAGCACAAGAGCTCACTGGGATGCACAGGAGCTCGGTCAATGAGCCCTTGACCTTGCTGTGGGGTCCAGCAGCCCAACCCCAGCTTCCCTACAGCCACCCCTTGGCACCCTTGTCCCCCTGACCCACAGCCCAGGGCTGCCTTTTCTCCCTGTGCTATGCTGGAGGACGTCTCAGCTAATTGCTAGAGGATAATTCATAAATGTTAATAGTATTAATCTGATTCAGCATGTGCTCAGCAAGATCTAATCCCCTATAAATCGAGAAGCGACTGATCTCACCCTTCTGCTGCACAGCGTGGCTGCCTTTCCTCCTCCTTTCCTCATTCCCTTCCTCTGTGCAACCTCTGTGTCCTTGGGGGGTCTCCTCAGGGGTCTCCCCCAACACAGGGGAAGCAAAGCTGCCACTTGAGGGCTGATCCACATCCTGCTGACTCTGGGATGAGGCTGGAGACTGCCCGGTACCCAGGCTGTGACCCAGAGCTGGGCTGGAGCTGTGAGCACCTTCATTAGGCACCTTCACTGGGATTTGTCCAGGACTGCAGTGGAGAAGATGCCTCAGGAAGAGGCTGGGACCAGGTGTGGTGTAGATGGTGTGTGATGAAACACCTGCCTGGGCTCTCCCCCCTGCCTGGGGGGCTCATTGCATCCACATCCCTCTGCTTTAGAAGGAAGGGGCTCTGGGGCACTGTGTGAAGGCATGGTGGGGTCATGGTGCAGGAGAGCTGTGTCTGACTGGAAGGAGGATCTGCCATCTCCATCCCATCCCAATTTCCAATCCCATCCCATCCTGATTTCCCATCCCATCCCGTCCCATCTCAATATCCCATCTCATCCCCATTTCCCATCCCATTTCACATCCCGTTCCATCTCATCCCCATTTCCCATCCCCATTTCCCATCCCCATTTCCCATCCCCATTTCCCATCCCCATTTCCTATCCCAATTTCCCATCCCATCCCATTTCCCGGAGGGACCATCCTGCTGAGGAAGAGGAGGCTGCAGGGCAGGAGGGGAGGCAGGCAGTGCTGCTCCCTCGCCGTGCAGGGCTGCTCCATGTCCAGAGCCTCCTGCCAACAACCACAGCTCCTCTTAATTGGCGTTTGCCTTGATTGGACACGATGTGCCCCTCGCAGGACACCCGGGGACGTGTCTGTGTGTGACGCTGTCCTGGAAACGCCGCTCTGTCCTATTAACGAGCCTCTGCTGGAACAGAGCGGTGGAGCTTTAGGAGCCCCATTCCTCCGGCACGGCAGCGACACCGGCGGCTCTGGGAGCATCCCGGGGCTGTCAGCTGGGCTGGGCTGGGCTGGGCTGGGCTGGCTGTCCCCAGGGGTGCTGCTGTCCCCAGAGGTGCTGCTGTCCCTGAGCTGGGCTGGGCTGGGCTGGGCTGGTATGGCTGTCCCCCGGGGATGCTGCTGTCCCCCAGAGGTGATGCTGTCCCCAAACTGGGCTGGGCTGGGCTGGCTGTCCCCCGGGGATGCTGCTGTCCCCAGGGGTTCTGCTGTCCCCAAGCTGGGCTGGGCTGGGCTGGCTGTCCCCCGGGAGATGCTGCTGTCCCCCAGAGGTGATGCTGTCCCCCGGGGATGCTTCTGTCCCCAGAGGTGCTGCTCTCACCAGAGGTGCTGCTGTCCTCAAACTGGGCTGGGCTGGGCTGGGCTGCTGCCCCCCAGGGGTGTTGCTGTCCCCAGGGATGCTGCTGTCCCCGAGCTGGGCTGGGCTGGGCTGGGCTGGCTGTCCCCCAGGGGTGCTGCTGTCCCCCAGAGGTGATGCTGTCCCCCAGGGGTGCTAATGTCCCCGAGCTGGCCTGGCCTGGCCTGGCCTGTCCCGGCCTGGGCTTGGCTGGGCTGGGCTGGGCTGGGTGTCCCCAGGGGATGCTGCTGTCCCCCAGGGATGCTGCTGTCCCCCAGAGGTGCTGCTGTCCCCCAGGGGTGCTAATGTCCCTGAGCTGGCCTGGCCTGGGCTGGCCTGGGCGGGGCTGGGCTGGGCTGGGCTGGGCTGGGCTGGGTGTCCCCAGGGGATGCTGCTGTCCCCGAGCTGGGTGCTCTGCATGCAGCACAGCTCGGCAGGGGTTGCTAAGCACTCCCAGCACTCGCTGTTCTCCCCAGCCCCGTCCTCCTTTGGAGCTGGGAATACATTTCCATATCCGAGTGGCCACGGAGCGTTCCCTGCGATGCCATTGTCTCCTGGGGGGTGGGGAAGATTGCAAAGCACTTGGCGTTTAACACCCACATATGGTTAACACCACGGGCTGTGTGCTGATAAAGAGGGGGTAATTAAAGTTTATTTTTTTTTTTATAGACTAATCTCCCAAGCATGTATTTATGAGCCTGATTTAGAAACAGCATATTACTGAGAACACGGGATATTTGTGTTGCTCATAAATCCATACGTGTTCTGAACACACCTTTTCTCTTTTTTCTTTTCTTTTTTTTTTTTTTTTCTTTCTTCTCCCCCCTAAATTTAGGCAGTACTGCCAATATTAAGAAGAATTGAGCCCGGAGTTTTGTTGGGCTTTTTCCCCCCTCCTTGTCTTTTGGGCAGGCAAAGGAAAGTGTACAAAGCAGTGAGTAATTAAATACACGAGGAAATGATATTTCAAAGGAGACACGGTGCGTTTGGAGGGGCTGTTTGCTGAGTGTTTACACCAGTGCCTTTGAATTTATCTTCATCTTGCAGCAGGTGCAAAATCTTCAGGGGAATGTGGTGCTTTGCAAGCGGTTTCTGAGCAGGGACTCACATCCTCACCAGCATAATTTGCACTGGGGTTTGAGGGGAGGAAAAAAAATCCTGGATGGGGAAGATGGTGGTGGCCAGAGTCCTTGTGACCACGGTGCTGGACCCTCCTCTTGTTTGCCAGTCTAATTAAGCCACCCTTGGATCACCAGCAGGGAGCATGGCAGGTATGATTCTGCCCTGAAATGGAGCACTTTGCCTTTCCTTTCTGCTTCTCTCTCCTTGGATTTTGTGGGCTGTGGGGAGAAGTTGCTTCTCTCTGGATAGAAGTAATTTATTCCTGTTTTTCATCCTGGTGGTGTGCCCTGCCCACTGCTTGGGTGCAGACTCCCTGGGAATCCCCATGGTCCAGGTTTTCCCCTTCAAAACTGCCTGGGTGAGCACTCAGAAACCCACTCACTTTGCTGCAACCTCTCAGAACACTACAGAAACATCTTTGATTAAGGATATAGAGAGATCACCTCTATATCCTCTTCCATCCTGGGCTTTTTACCATCTTCCATCTTTACCATCTTCCTCCTGGGCTTTTTGAACCCCACAAGACCCAAACCAGGAGTTCTGTTGGTGCTAGGGCTCTCAACCATTCATATTCTCTTGTATTCCCCACTCAGCTTTCTCCTCTTGGTAAAAGGCATTGATACAGCTTGTTTGGTGCACCTGGAGTTACAAATCTGCTCTTCAGACACTTCCCTGAAAGCCTGGAGATGACAAGGAGAGGAGGGAAAGCCCAGGCTTAGCCAGGCCAACCTCTCATTTGTGGCATTGGGTTTATTTGGGGCTGCCTGAGCTACTGAGCTGGGTTTGGATCCTTTCCCTGGGCTGAAGAAGGAAGGGATCAGTTTGTCTCACTTCTGGACCAAGGTGCAGCCCTGGAGAAACTGCTGAGATGGGTTTAGTTAGCAGGGCCTTGCTGAAAATACATTTGCTTGTGGTTTTAAAGGCTTGGAGTGAAGATGGTTATCTCCAGATAGGTGTTTAAATACAGCACAGCAATGCTGGAGCATCAGTGGTCTGCAGAACAGGGAAAGAGATAGAAAACAAAATCCCAGTCCCTCTCTTTAAGTGCTCTTCCAGCAGTCTCCCTTGAAACCTGGCAGCTAACTGGTCGTGAACAATAAAGAGTTGAGCTGGAAACCCAATTTCAGCTCGAGCAGAAGCCCCCTTGTTGTGGTTCACTTGGTCAAAACCAAACATGAGGCACTTCTAGAGGTCAGTGATTAGCAGTGGTGGAAATGAGAGAGTGCAGGAGGGAAGGGAGTTACAGGAGACTTGGAGCAATTGTCCCTTTCCTTGAGCAGCCAAGCTCAAACTCATGGAAGTGTGAAAGGATTTTTGCTGTTCCAAGCCCCTGTGCTGCTCTCCTCTGAGTCATGGGGAGAGAAGAAGCCACATGGACCAATGGGGATGTGAAATCCTAATTCCTCCAGCTCCACTCTGGCTGCAGTTTGGTGAAAGCTGCCATCATACCTGGGATTTGGGCTCTTTGTGAAAAAGGGGATAATGCTTGTCTCACTCATAAGGGATTTATGATTTAATGTTTGCAAAGCACTTTAAGACCCTGGATTGAAAGGTGATTTATAAGGGTGAAATTCAGCGTTGTCTGGTCCATTGTATATTTGATTTCATCCACTTATCCTCATGGGGGCTTTTTTCCTTGCTTTTTTTTTTCCCTTTTTCCCCCCCTTTTTTTTCTTTTTTGCATTCGTGTCATAACTTCAAGCCAAGCAGGGGTTGTGGCAGGCACAGTATGCCCAGCAAGAGGAGGATTTTGCCTCCCATGGAAGTGCTAACTTATGCTGATGATATGAATAAAGATTGGAAAAGAAAAAAAAGAGGATTGCAAGGTGAGGGGCGCAGAGGATTGGCAGTAAAGCTGTGAAATAGGAGTGGGATGGCTGTTTAGATGATCCACGCATAAGGAAAGATGCTTCATAAATAATCAATTTACTTGTTCCTGTTGGTCTCAGTGATGAGGGTATTTTCCAGCAGATCAGCCACTTCTCCTGCCCTACAAACCCTGGCTGGAGCATCCCCTGTGCAGGCTCCAGCCTGGGGATGCTGTGGTGGGCTTGGTGGCCTGCAGGGGAGGCACAGATTGTGCTGAGCATGAGGTCCTGGCCTGGCCCCAGCACCTCCAGCAGCAGCTTTAGGCAAATCACAGGGTGTGCAAGGGGTAACTTGGATCCATTTCCAATTCAGTTTTCAAACTGATGCTTTTTAAATCTCGCTTTGCTGATGAGGTGACAAGGGCTGGGGTCCAAGTGGGGAGAGGCTGCTTCCAAAAATCAAGAGGTGTCCTCACCTGAATCCTGAGCAGGGGCTGTGGTCAGCTCTGCCAGCAGCTGGGTCATCTCAGCTTGCACCAGAATGGGCTGTGCAACCTCTGGGCTCATTGCTGGGCTCTGCTTGCCATGGACACACTCTCCAAGTGGTGCATCCACAGCCCTGGAGAAGGAACCTTGTGAGGTGTTTGTTGTTATCTTGGAGCAGAGCAGGGTGCTGGCACAAGGTGAGGGGGCTGTGGGGGATGCAGTGCAGTCAGAGCAGCAGTGGGGCAGCCCCCAGGTCCAGGGGGATCAGAGGTGCCTCAGGGGTGCAGGCTCCAAGCACTCCTTGCTTGGGCAGTGGAGACCTGATGGTGGTCTGGGACAGTTCTTGGTCATCTCCATCAGTAGAGAGGGTCTCATTTGGACACCTGACATTCCCAGTCTGCAACCAATAAGAGCAGCTGAATCTTCTGGGCCAGCCAGGTCTCTCTGTGTTGCACAGCTTCCCCACATTCCCTGTGAAACTTGGGGATTCTGACCTACCCAGCTGCTGTTGATGGTGATTCAACCTTCTCATCCAACTAATCTCTACAGCCACAGCAGCCCTATTTTCCATAATACCAGCAGTTTCACTCCTAACTCTACTAGTTCTCTTCTTTCTAACTATCCTAAAGGTAGCAGTAGTGATAATCCAAGCCTATGTCTTTGTGCTCCTACTGAGCCTCTACCTACAAGAAAATATCTAACCCTCAATGGCACACCAAGCACATTCTTATCACATAGTAGACCCCAGCCCCTGAGCCATCCTAGGAGCAGCCACTGCTCTCCTAACCACCTCAGGTCCTGCCCCACAGGATTTCACAGTGGGTTGCCAAGCCAACCAATATTGACAAGAAATGATGGTGGTTTCAGCAGGGGAGCACTGCAGGTGTGATGAGTGATTCCAGGGAGGAGAAGTTCCCAGGGACAGGGTCTATAGAGGGCTTTGAGCAGGTTTTTTTGAGAGGTTCCCTCCTCTAGCCAAATGAAGCCCCATGCCATGGGAGTCTGGGCTGTGCAGCCTCCTGCCGAGCTCCCATCCTTGTTTTCCATGCCTGCCTTCCCCGTGCTGGTTCTCCCCGGCCTCTGCTGACAAAGCCCTGGGTACAGCTTTCCCTTCTGGCCCCCCACCCACCCACGGCTGTGTGTGCCTTGCAGGTTCCACGAAGAGCCCTGTGAACAAGACGGCGCTGACGCTGATCGCGGTCAGCTCCTGCGTGCTGGCCGTGGTGTGCGGCTCGCAGCTCTCCTGCCCGCTGACCGTCAAGGTGACGCTCCACGTCCCCGAGCACTTCATTGCTGATGGTAAGACCCTCCTGTCGTGGCGTGGCATTCCTGTTGTGGTAGTAATTAGCACTGACTCCATGATTCCAGAAGGCTGATCCATCACTTTGTTATACTATACTTATTAAGAGCTCCATAGCTGTGGCATTCACATTTCCTAAAAAAATCCCTTTGCCCAGGGTTTTTCTCCTGGGAAGCTAAGAAGGCTCTGAGAAAGAGGAATACAATTCTTACCTCATTTGCTTCTCCTGTGCTGTGCTCATGTGGAATGTGTTTGGAGATTGTTCACCCACAGGTGATTGTTCCATTGCATTCTGCTGGGAGTTGTTTTCACTCTTTGGCCAATCAGGGCCAAGCTGTGTCAGGACTCTGGAGAGAGTCAGGAGTTTTCATTATTATCTTTTTAGCATTCTGTAAGTATCCTTTCTGTATTCTTTAGTATAGTTTAGTATAGTATTCTTTAATATAATATAGTATAGTATTCTTTAATATAATATAGTATCATAAAGTAATAAATTAGCCTTCTGAGAACATGGAGTCAGATTCATCATTCCTGCCTTCACTGGGGCATTCCCTGCAAATACAATACATTGCCCTCACAGACACTCTGATACAGTCAGACCAGATTGGTCAATCCATCCAAACACCATCACCATTGGACAATTACAAAACCACCATTTGGTGAACAAATCTCCATAACACATTCCACATGTTCACAACAGGTGCAGCAGGTTAAGATAAGAATTGTTTCTCATTCTTTTCTCTGATTTTCTCACAGCCTTCCCCAGGACAATGCCTGGGAAAGTTGTGCATTGCTCTCTGTGGCCCCACCCTCCTGCTGCCCCTCTGGGTGTGTTTGGGACATGAAGATTCCTCTCTTTAGGAATGCCCCAGCTGTGTTTGACTGCAGGGATCTCCCTTTCCACAGGCACATCTGCAAGCCTGGGGCCAAAATCTCAGTCATGTCAATTAATATTATCATTGTTATCATTGGTGTTAATTGTGTCTGATGGATATTTCTGTTCTCCTCCAAACTCGCTGAGGAGCCCTGGGAGCTGCACAGACAGGCAGCAGCAGAGCTGTTTTGTCCTGCAGCAGCAGAGCTGCTCATCCCAGCCCTTGCAGCAGCATGGAGGAAAATTGCTGGGGTTTGAGCAAGAGCACAGATGCTTTGATAAATTAGACAAGTGCTGCTGTCACTATTTATTGCTTTCTCCAACTGGGCTCCTTGCATTTGTTGTGTTTCACTGACCTTTTCTTTATAATGTGCAGTGAGCGTCGAGTGCAAGTTTTCAGTAACATGAGGGCAAATTTCATTTTCTTCCAGCAGACAGGACCCATTATTCAGTCAGTTCCAATTCCTCAGCTCCTGCACTCGTCTCACTGCTTGGGGCATGCAGAGGGGGCACTTTCTCTCTGCCAGAAACGTGCTGCATGCAGCCAGTGCATCACCAGCTGCTGGGGTGTCCTGGTGCAGCCAGCTCTGGGACAGCTCCCTGCTTTGGGAGCTTTGGAGTGGAGGGCAGCTCTTGGGGGATTACTGTTTTGGGGAGATGGTTAAAGACACACAGTGACAAGAGAGCTGCAGGGGCCAGTGGGGAGGGGTTGAAATCATTACTCCATGGCAGAACAGGAGTCACCAGTGTGTTTGAAGTGGGATTAGCCCTGCTAAGAGTGGTCTCTGGGTAGCTGGGATAGCCCAGGGGTCACAGCTTGTAGGAAAGAGGAGGAGAGTGTCTACTTTGTGTTCACACATTGGAGGAACTGAACATGAGTTCAGTGCAGTGGAGACATGAAGATAACATCAAGGTGTGGATGCCACATCCCTGGAAGTGTTCAAGGCCAGTTTGGATGGAGCTCTGAGCAATCTGGTCTGGTGGAAGGTGTTCCTGCCCCTGACAGAGGGTTGGAACAAGAGGATGTTTAAGGTCCCTTCCAAGCCAAACCATTCTGTGATTTAAGGATTTGAAACAGGGGATTTGTCTACACCTTGACCTGTTTCTAAAAGGTTTTAATGATTGTCCAAGCCACACATGAGCATTTGAAATCTTCTCAGATGGTTCCAAGTAGCTGGAGAACAGAAACTCCTGCATTTGGGGCATGAGGTTGCTCCAGTGCTAACTTGTGTCCCCTTGGGATGGGCACTGGCCAGTTCAGCACTTGGACTGGGAGCTCACTCTGGTTCTGGTGCTGGCTGAAGGTCAGCCAGGAAGGCAGGGATGGAGACAGGACCTCAGCATCCTGCAAGGACCTCAGCATCCTGCTCCCAGCTTGTGGTTCTGGCCCAGGAAAGACAGTGAGTCCTGAAAAAGAAAATAAACAAAATGCAATGAGACTCCACAGAATGGAAGTGGAAAGCTGAACCTGTGCTTGTCACCAGGAAAGGGGTGGCAATGCAAATTATGCAAATGCAGGGAACACTCGAATGAAAATGACAATGAAATACCAATAAAGCAGATTAATATCCTTGAAACTGGGGGAAATGGGATGCTCTCCAGTCCCGACTTAATGACTTTTCTGAAGAGAAAGTGGCAAGAGGACTGGTAACAATGGTTTGGAGAAGAATTAAAATGAGTTTTGTAATGAAACTGTAAAATATAATTACAAACTGCAAAAACTTTTAAAATATTTTTTATGAGAAACAGTCAAATTCCTCACACAGAAGCAGCCAAGACATTTTGCAGTGGCTATCACTTTCCCTGAAATCTCAGCATTTTATGTGATGACAGTCTCTTGCTTGGGAAGAGAAAAAGCTCTTAAAAGTTGTCCCTTCTTTTTGAATAACAACAAATCCCAAGGCGCCACCCAACTGGCAGCAAAATATTACAAAGCATTTAAAGACATCACAGAACTGAGCTGGGCTGGGAAATTTCAATGATACCCAGGAAAAGTGTGGCTGGATGTGTTTGCCAAGGCTCAGCACCTGCAGTTTGATGCTGATGGAGAAGAGAGGACCTGCTCCTCCCTGGAGATCTCCCATGGGGGATTAAATGTGGTTTTTTTACAGGGGGTTGGCATCAGCATCCCTGTGGCATCGAGGTGTCAACAGAGCTGACGTGTTTGGCCTGGCAGAGTCTGGGAGCTTTGATCAGTCTTGCAGCAGCTTCTGGTGTGGCACCCGACGGTGGCTCCGCGTCTCGCGGGCGTCTGTGCGCGCTGAAATCGTCTGGTTCCCAAAGCTGCTCCCTTTGGGGCTGCGCAGGATGATAAGGCAGCCATGGTGCATTCACAGGAGATGTTCCCACACGAGGGAGCGGTGCCCTCTCCTTCCCTTTTGAAATGTGGGATTTCAATAGGCACCAGGAGCCAAGGAAAAGCTGAAAGCGGAGCTGCTACCGGCACCTCTGCAGGAGAAGCCAAACAAAGGCAGAGGCTGAAAGAAATCTCTCTCCTAGACGATGAGAACTCGGCTTTGAAGGAAACTTTAAATAGATGCCAGCCAGTTCTGGTGTGCCAGCATCCAGAGCCAAGAAAAGAAAGAGGGGGGAAGCCTCCCCAAATGTCTGCAGCTTTGGAGAAGAGCAGCTTTCCCTGCTGCAGCAAGAATGGCGTTAGAGAAAGCAGCTCCAGAGCCTGCTGGAGTGGCAGGGTGGGAAAGGGGAGGGGAAGGACTGGCACCAGAAGCCAACTGGCAGCCAAGCTGGGAGGATATATTCCAAACAGCAGTTCTATAATAACCAGCCTGTCTCCACTGCCCTTATTTCTCCCTCAGTTTGTTTTCTTCCTTTTGTTCATTTGATGGGGTGCCCCTGCCTCGCTCCCTGCTGAGCAGTTATTGCCTGGCTTGCACAGCTGCTGTGCCTTCACTTCATGGAGCAGCTGGATCAAGGAGAGCCTGCCAGGAGCTGCTGTGGCTGGTGGGGAGGGCTGGGACCTCCTGCTTCCCAGAAACTAGTTGGAGCCTCTAAATCCTCTCTATTCGAACACAGTGCTTGGAGCATCCTCTCCTCCCTTCTGCTGCTCCAGGGTTTGTGTTTCGAGGCACCCCCTGTCCGTGCTGAGCAGGAGGAATTGTTCTCATTTCAGAGGTGGCTCAGATTTATGGAAAGAACTGTAGTGGCTTTTATGAGGATATGAAAATGCAAGGCATTATTTAGAGGACCCTTTAGCTGTGTCAAAGGGGGGAAGAAAGAGAGTCCCTCCATCTGAGTAATAAAACCTCTTATGAATATGGGAGCCACTCAGCTCTACATTCAATAGTTGTTTTTTTTGTTTTTGTTTTTTTTCTTGTAAGTAATAATTCAAAAAAGTAGAGCTGGAGCAACGGGAATGGCTTGCAGGGAAGGCAGGGTGGAGAAAGATACTCTGGAGGGCTCAGCCTGGAGTACGTCCTTGCTGCACAACAGTGTGAAATATAGTATCAATTAAAGCTTCCCATTTTTACAGCCTGTGAGAGGTTATATACGGTGTGGGTGGATGTTTGTACTTTAGTGGGAGAGGTGGGTGAGATCCTCCAGTGGTGCAGAGGGAAGCAAGAGCTGCCTTTAGCAAGGGGCTTGTAGGGCTTTGTTTTATAAGTGGAAATAAAGCAAAGGGCATAAAGCAGGTTTTTGTCAAAGACATTTCAGGGCATTTACAGCCTTTTACCCTCCTCTTCTGAGGTGTGTGCCAGGGAAGTTGTGGTGATCCCTCTGCACCTTTCTGGGCTTTGGATGGGTGTAGAGTGGTGCACAGAGCTCAGTGTGGGTGGGCAGGGATCCTCTGTGGGATCAGAGCATGGTGTGGGCAGTGTCCCCACCTGATGAGCTGCCCGTGTGTTGGCTCTGTCCCTCCTGCAAGTGTGGATTCCTCTCCCAGGATGAACCCTGCCCTGAGAGCAAACCCAGGTCCTCCCTTGCAAAGCCAAGGGGCCAGCTGAAGTGGAATTTCTACTCAAGACCGTGTTTTGGGTTGGAGCATCTGACAAGATGGCACAGAGAGGTGGAGGGAGCTGCTTTTTGTTTATTCTTTTAATCTCCTGCATCTGCGTCTGCCTGCCTGAACGATGCTGTGCTGTCCTTGCCACGCAGCTGATCAGTAATTGTTTCATCTGCAGATTATTTCCTACCTTCCCCCACCACTGTTTCCTCCAAGATGCTGCTGAATTGGATGCTGTTATTAGCAGCCTGTGTTAATTTTCCCTGAAGACTGCTCTGCAGACTGCAATTGTTGGGACTCACAACAACTTCTCATTTTGGTTTTAATTAAATGTGTTGGTTTTAAACTGTTTGTTTTTGACATTTCCTGCTCAATCTTCTGCAGCTCTTGGAGGTGACCAAGCATTGCCTCGTGCCCTCAGGGCGCTCAGGATGTGCTGTACACGTGGCCACACAGAGATGAGCCATGGGAAGTGGGGGACTGGCTGTGTCCCCATCCCCTTTGGCAGCAAGGAGAAGCTGGACACGCTCTCTGATTTACAGGTGAAGCTCCCCAGGTTTGTGCCAGGATGGAGAAAGAGATCTGGTCTCAAAGCTATCTCAGGTCAGACTGGGTGGAGTTCTGAGCAATCTGGTCCAGTGGAAGGTGTCCCTGCCCATGGGAAAGGGGTGGAACAAGATGATCTTTAAGGTCCCTTCCACCCTTCCAACCCAAAGCATTCTGTGATGCTGTGATCTTTTCAGGCTTTCAGGATGATTCTGAATTTGGGGTTTCCCATGTTCACCAGCTGTTCCCAGACCCATAAGTCCCCTCTGAAATCAGCAGAAGGAGTTGGTTTAAAATATTTTTTTTTTCTTGTGCTGTTTTCTCCTCCCAGGGTTTTTTGCTCTCTGGAGACCTGGGTCAGGGCTCTGACAGAAGCAACACTTTCTTGCAGACTCAGTGTCACGTCTGGCTGCTCCAGGCCCTGTGTGTTTCATGTAAGGTGGCCGTGTTTGGGGGCAGATTTACAAATTGCATTTTATTTCTGCAGCTTGTAATCAGCAGGGTCACCTCGGTGCCTGTGTTACAGCTCACTCCTGCTCCCCTGTCTGCTTGCCTGGCAAGAAAATGTGAGCAAATGGCTGCAGTGTTACCAGACATGAACTCTAAATATTAACATCAATTTATGAACTGTATCAGCATGGATCAAAGGGATTCCAAGACGGTTTTACAGCACGAACGCTCTTTGCATGAAGAACTAATCAGGTTCTGGAGGCTGAAGTACATCATGTTTTTATCGTGCCTTTGACAGGCTGGTGAACCTGCTCAGCTGCTGCCCAGCTCCCCAGCCCTGGGCCT
Organism: Molothrus aeneus; assembly: GCF_037042795.1. NCBI lineage: Eukaryota > Metazoa > Chordata > Aves > Passeriformes > Icteridae > Molothrus > Molothrus aeneus. Next base: position 3,868,602 of record NC_089664.1, on the reverse strand, counting down.
GCCAGAGGCATTCCCAGCTCCTGGGGCAGGGAAGCCAAATGTTCTTCCTTCTCCTCTGCAGGACTGACTGGGGCAAAGCCAGCAGGATTGGCATTGGATTGGCATTGGATTGGTGTTGGATTGGCATTGGATTGGCATTGGATTGGTGTTGGATTGGTGTTGGATTGGCATTGGCATTTGGATGGTGTCAGCAGGTGTGACAGTGTTCACAGGGGTCTCAGGTTGAGGGAAGAGATGAGGATTTGACTCAATGTTTCAGAAGGCTGATTTATTATTTTATGATATATATTACATTAAAATTATACTAAAAGAATAGAAGAAAGGATTTCATCAGAAGGCTGGCTAAGAATAGAATAGCAAAGAATGAATAACAAAGGCAACTGTCTCAGACTCTCTATCTGAGCCAGCTGGGCTGTGATTGGCCATTAATTAGAAACAACCACATGAGACCAATCCCAGATGCACCTGTTGCATTCCACAGCAGCAGATAACCATTGGTTACATTTTGTTTCTGAGGCCTCTCAGCTTCTCAGGAGAAAAAACGCTAAGGAAAGGATTTTCCATAAAAGATGTCTGCGACAAGCAGGAGCTGCTTCAGAGCTGGGACGTGTTGCATCCTGAGAGATGCCCCCTCCCCACACGGGTGGGCACCTCCTTGAGCTTTACCAACACCATTGACCCTCTGCTTTGGGAGGGATGGACATCTTTGACCAGCTAACCTGCTCTCCCTCCCATAGATGGAGATGCAAACATCGAATTCTGCATTCATACAACAAGCTTATCACAGCTCCTCTGTGCTTTGTGATGTGATTAGATTTAGGCTGGATTTCCCTGAACCCTTTTCTGATATCTGGAAAGCATCACTGTTAGAGAGCCCCAGGCTGCAGTGTGGAAGTTGGGAGATGCAGAGCATTAAGGAGAAGGGTTGTTGTTTTTTGGTTTTTTGTTTTTTTTTTTTTTTCAGGAGTCTTATTTCTGTCTCAGCCACTGCTGGCCCAGATGGCTTCTGAGTAAGAGATGTGCTCTTACCAACACCTCCACTATTTGTCTAAAGCTGCCATGGGAGATCTCGTTGCACCATGAGCTTGACCACAAGGCAGGGTGGGCAGATTCCCTCTTGGCTGAGCCATCACCTGCCTTATAAATACATTTGTTGTTTGTCAGGAGCTCAGCCCTGGAGAAATCAAGACTGACTGACAAGAAAACCCAAAGAAAGAGTCTGTCAGAACGATCAAGGCAGTGTAATTTAACACTTAAATTGTAGCCCTGCTCCTCCCACAGGAAAGGTGGTGCCACTTTGAGCTGTAATTGCACACAGACATGTACTGCTAATTGACTTCTGCTTTTCTAGGATGGAAGAGCTCTGGCAGGATTAATGGTGTTTCAAGGGGATGGAGGTCTCCAGGTTTGATCACCATTGGGCTGGGCAGGTGACAGCCCATGGGTGCAGTTCTTGTGCTGAAAATACACCCTGGAGCACTGTGAGATATAAAGCACTGTGAGTGCTTCAGCTGAGGGAGGACTGAATGAAAGATGTGTCTATAGGCTTGTGCAGTTCTCTAACCTTTCTATTGTAACTGTCTGTTTAAGAATTGCACCTTGTTCAAAGAGAGAAATTGTTAAAAAAAAAAAAAGAGGAAAGAGAGTTGTCTTGGATTTTAACCTGGTGTGATGCTGTCCCTGGATTCAAACTAGACGATAGAACTTAGAGTTTGACTTAAAACTATTTAGATTATACACATTTCCTTGCTTAAGTCAGTACATGTGTGTCCTGGGCATCCAAAGTCTGTCTGGTTCTTTGGCATTTTCTGGGAGAAATTTAAGAAGCAGAAGTTTCCATGCCCTGGGCCCAGGACAGAAGAAGGGAGAGCTGATCAAGGGGAAGAGCTGATAGGGGAGGAGTTGTCTCTTTGGGCAATGTTCTTTCAAGTGTAACAAGGGGAAAAAAAAGGTCTCTAAAGAAATCAAATAGGGTTATTCTTTGTACCTATAGAATGAAGCCAGAGGGATCATCTTTCCTCTAGTGTTTATAAAAACTATCTGTAGCAGGATTAGAACTGTATGATAGCATAGGGCTGGATACATTAATAGCAACCTATAGTATGACCTCCCATTGCTTCCCAACACAAAATACTAATTTTAGATGAAAAGGAGTTTTGTTGGCCAAGAAACAGTGAATGGACCAAAGATGACAAAAAAGAGCAGAGGGGGGAAAAAATAGATGTTCTTCAAAAAAAATTATATTTTGATCTTTTGCCTTGAAAAGAAAGAGAAAGGAAAAGCCAAACCCTTTTGGCTTCCTTTTGGGTGCTTTGTTCTTTTCCCTTGTTAGATATCTCTTCTGAGCTGTTTTATCCTGTTGTGTTCTTGAAAATGATTTTTGAAATGTCAAAACTTCAAGCCTCTTTTGTCAGGGCTTAAGCAATTCCACTGAACTTTGAAGGAGACCCCAACATGAGAGACATGAACTTCTGACGCTGCCTTAACTCCTCCAGCTTTGATCAGCGTTGGGGAGGGAACGGGGGGAGTGGAAAACACACACACAGAAACCCAAACAAATCAATCCCCTGAGGGGCTGCTTGACCTTGTGGAGCTGGGAGGGGGCTGTAGCTGTGTCCTGGTGTTCTCCACACTGCTCCATGGCATTGGCTGGCTTGTAATTCCAACAGCATTTGAGGGACATGTCCTGGTACGGGGTATTGTATTTGCAGGGAATGCCCCAGTGAAGGCAGGAATGAATCTGACTCCATGTTCTCACAAGGCTAATTTATTACTTCATTATACTATATTATATTAAAGAATACTATACTATACCAAAGAATACAGAAAGGATACTTACAGAATGCTAAAAAGATAATAATGAAAACTCCTGACTCTCTCCAGAGTCCCAACACAGCTTGGCCCTGATTGGCCAAAGAGTGAAAACAACTCCCAGCAGAATGCAATGGAACAATCACCTGTGGGTGAACAATCTCCAAACACATTCCATATGAGCACAGCACAGGAGAAGCAAATGAGATCAGAATTGTTTTCCTTTTCTCTGAGGCTTCTCAGCTTCCCAGGAGAAAAACCCTGGGCAAAGGGATTTTTTCAGAAAATGTGAATGCCACAGCAGTGGGGTTCCTGGGAGCTGGTGCTGGGTGCAGAGTTGTCATTTTGTTTCTGTATTCACTTGGTTGGCTGATGGCTGCTTTACCCCCAGACCTAAACATCTCTCTTCAAGGGAGATTTCAGCAAGGCTTTGAGTGAAATTTGTTTCTCGGAGGACACCTGGGAGGTTGGCAACGGGGACAGCAGGGTGGACAGTCCCTCCTGTGTCTTCAGAGTGTCTGTGCTGGGACCTGCTCTGGGGACTGCAGCTGAGGGGGTGCTTCAAACCGGGTGTGGGGGTGAGTTAGTAGGGTCTGAGGTCCTTGAGGAAGGTTTTAGGAGGCTGGTTTGTACTGGGTTCTACCCCCCTCGAGTTCCCCATCACTCCCCTTCCCTCCATCCAGAGACTGCAGTTGTGGAAAACAAATCCAGGTGATGTTCCCAGCAAGCTGAAGGTGTTTGAAACAGCTTTTACTTGGAAAAAATGTTTGTTCTTGGTAGTTTCTAAAATAATTTGTTCTTCGGTGTGCCCCTTCTGAGCTTTTCAAGGTGGTTTTGATATGTACACGATGGTGACTTTTGAAATACTGTTTTCTGTGTGTGGATTCTTTGAAAGTGAAGAGAAAAATTTTGTGAAAAGGCTTTGAAATCATCAGAATTTTAGCTTTCAAAATATTTGTAGAGTGCCTTTTTCTGTTATTTATTTCACAGGCAAGCTATAAAGGGATCAAGGTTGGGGTGTTTGTTTGTTTGTTTGTTTTTTCAGTGGGAGAGAAGGTGATGAAGGTGTCTGTGAATGTCTCTCAAAACCTTGCCACACACTAATCTTCAGAGATGTGAGAAGTTTCCTTGCTGGAAGTTGTTCCCTCCCTCCTTTAAGGAAGGAAAGGGAGGAAAATAAAGAGGAGGAAGGAGGGAAAGAAGGAGGAAGGAAACTAAAACCTTTAATTTCCATGGGTTCTGTTTTTTTCAAACTGAGGTAGAAAAAACCTCCATTTTACACTGAACCTGAGTTCAGGAATTTTGGATTGAGATGTTTTCACTGCTGCTTTTGAAACAAACAAACAAACAAACAAACACCCATAAAAAACCTGATAATGAGAATGATTTCTCAATCAGACTCACTAAAATCATAATAAATAATTAATCTTCAAAATACCTGGAGTCAGGGAAGGGGCAGATCACAAGTCTGATGAGGAGCAGCTGAGAGAGCTGGAGAAAAGGAGGCCTGGGGGGAATCTTTCACTCTCTACAACTCCCTGACAGAAGGGTGGAACCAGGTGGGGTTTGGCCTCTTCTCCCAGGAAACGTTTAGGTTGGATATAAAGAAAAATTTCTTCAGAGTAAAGGGTTGTCCAGCCCTGGCACAGCTGCCCAGGGCAGCGATGGAGTCGCCATTCCTGGAGGGATTTAAAAGGTGCGTGGATGTGGCACTTGGGGACATGGTTGCCTTGGCAGTGCTGGGGGAAGAGTTGGATTTGATGATCTGAGAGGCCTTTTCCACCTGAATGATTCCATTTTGGGGAGCTGCAGAGGTCACCCCTCCATCACCCACCTGCCCATGGAGCAGGTCCTGGGCCAGGATCCTGGGCCAGCTCCAGCCACCTCCATCCCTCTGGGCACAAATGATGTGTCTGGTTTGTGTCAGGTTTACTTCTGTGACTTCCAAGCTGTATTTTAACCAGAAGTGGGGTTCGTTAAGTAGGGATTTAATCAAGAGCTGCTGGTTTTGCTCTTCAGTCCTTGGGTGCAGAGGGAGTTGTCTGTAGCTGAGTCTCAAAACAACCATACGTGCTTCCCAAGCCTTGCTCTTCATTAGGGAGCTGCGGAAATCAGGAGGAAAACAAAATTGACAGGTTACTACTTAGACACCTACATGTAAATAGTAAACACTCCCAGAGGGTGCAGGATGCATTTCTGTTTGGGAAAAGAAGGCAGCAATTGTTGTTATTAGTATGTAAGGCTATCTTTAAAAATTCATTGAAAAGAATAATTAGGGATAAAACCACGTGGCTCTAAGAAACTTCTTTGTGCTCAGTGTTTCTCTGCTTTGCAGTGGTGCTGGGGGTTTACCCAGTGATTTACTGCTGCCTTGTGTCTGATTGAGATGTATCCTGCAGCCTTGGTGGGGCAGCTCCTGCCTTGCTGTGTCTCTGATGTCTAATTCTCATTTGCTTGAGCAGTCAGTAGCTTGGCAGCCTCCATTGGCTTTGAGTTTAGACATGTGTCTGTGAATATGTTTATGGTATATAAACACTCTGAGTGTCAAAGACCCAAGTTGATGGGAAATTAGGGCTTGGATTTGGCTGGTGCTGAGATCTTGGGATGCCTGAAAATGAGGTCACTCACTGGGATGCTTGACTCGAGGCTCTGCTTGTTTTATCCTTTGCATGGCTAATGTGGTGCAGGATGAGGGTGAGAAGGGCTCCCTCTTGCTAAGCATCAGGGATCCTCTTCAAAAGGAGATCCAGAGTTTGTGTTCAAGCAGGTTCACGTGGGGTGGCTGCTGCTGCAGGCTCATTGTCCTGCTTTTTTAATCTCTTGGCTTTCATCAAAGTAAGTTGGTGCTTCAAAGAATGGTGTCCTAGTCCTTTACTAAGGGCCATAAGCCTTACAGTTTCATGACAATAGGCCCTGGATCTGTAGACTTGCTATCCCTGGGTAATCTCTGAGAAGGATTTCGATCTTCAGACAGTGTTTGCAAATTTTGCCCACGTTGCAAGTCCTCAGACTTAGTGGAAAGGTGGCTGTGGGCTCCTGCACTACCTGGCACTTCCCCTTGCCCATTCCTTGCAGGTTTCTTCTCCCCTCTTTTTAGAGGCTTTTACCATGGTAAATTTTGCAAAACACCACTTAATGGCAGAGGTTTTTTGGCTCTTCTCTGATCTGTGCAGCACTGTTATGGAGGCAGTCTTATAATCAATGTAATTGAAGATCAGAGTTAATGAGGACCTCTGTGCCTGCAAAATCCCCCAAGCGATGCTGGGCCTCAGATGTTAGATAAGGAAATGATTGGGCTGAACTGAAAATCTATTTGGCTAATTAGATGATGCATATTCCCAGATGCCAGTGGGGAAAAATACATTTCGCAAAATAAAGAAGCACAAGATTTTGTAAGAAAATATTTTTGGCAGGAATTCACTTGTAACTCACAGGAGGGGAGAGGGTGGGGTAGTGTCTGGTATGAGACAACTCACACAAGAAGTTGTGTGTTGGGCCAATCCACTCACCTTCCACACAAGGTGAACAGGCCCTGCTGCTGCCCATCTGTGCCCTGAGCTCCAGGTGCCTCCTGGACAACTCCTCCCTGAGCTGGGGCAGTGATGCTCTGGTTGCAGATCAGAATAATTACACTGCTCCTCATTTCTGCAGAGACCTGGGAATCAAATCCCAGTAGTGCAAGGGCAGAAGAGCTGGTGGTCCATTTGCTGGAGCACATTGCTCTGGAGAGGAACGGTCAAATGAAGTTCTTTGGGACCAGCTGTCAGTGAACTCATTATTATTTTACAGATCTTGTCATCACAGCAGCTCCTGAAGAGTGCAGTGCTCTGATGTTGGGCCAAAATGCACATTTGGGGTTTTTCTTTCAGATATCCACACTCAGCTAACACACTTTTTTTCCCCACTTCCCCCCAGGCAGCAGCTTTGTTGTGAGTGAGGGGAGCTACCTGGACATCTCTGACTGGCTTAACCCAGCCAAGCTGTCCCTGTACTATCAGATCAATGCCACGTCCCCCTGGGTGAGAGATCTCTGTGGACAGAGGACCACTGATGCCTGTGAGCAGCTCTGTGACCAAGACACAGGTAAGGGAAGCTGGGGGAGAGTGGGAACCTTGGAAAGCTCAGAGATGTGAGGCAGAAGGTCTGTCACTGGGCATTTTGATGGCTCACCTCTGCTCTAGCCTGGTGGTAGGCGTGGGGGACTGAGGGGTGCTAGCAGGGTCACAAAGTGGGGACCCCTACCAGCAAAGTGTGAAGAAGATGGGCACAAGATGGGGATTTGAAATGCTGGATTTGAAATGCTTTGATGTGACAGCTGCAGGCATGTGCTGTTTATCTGCTTCTCAGTTGGGTGGTTCTGCTGTCCAGTCTGGAAAATGTGAATTTACCCCATCTCCATCCCTTCTCTGGCCATTTTCACTGCAGAGCACCACAATTCCCATTAATGCCTGCCCCTGCCTGGTGTTTACCTAGGTTGGATGTGTCCTCCAACCCTTCCTGGTGGAGTTGTGAGCTCTGCCATCCTTCTTCATCTCTAGGTGAGGGTTCTGCTGAGCTGTTCTGCTGGTGTGCAGAGCCTGCCTGTGGAGCAGCAGCCAGCTCTGCTGGGAGCCAGGTGTGGGGCTGGCCAAAGGACAGATTTCACCTTGCCTTCTGTCTTTGTTGGATGACACCTGGGAGTGCTGCAGTCTGCAGCGAGCCAAGAACACAGAGAACAGCCGAAACAACACAGGGTGACAGGACATTGCACGAGAGGGTGGCTTGGGGACTGTGCTGGGTTTTTGTGCTGTGACTCACCAGTGGCTCATCAGCCTTGGGCTGGATGCCTGTCCCTGGTGATCCTGGCTTGCTGAGTGTCTGAAGAGCACCCAAACTCCATCTCCTTGCAGAGGGGTGCCATCCCAGCTTAGTCCCAGCTCTCCATGTGAGCTGCTTCCCCCTCAGCCATGAGTTTCTTCACCCATGTGTGTATGAGATTCATGGCTGCAGGTAAGGATGTTGGTGTCTGGCTCTGCCAGAGGGTTTAAAGGATGGCTCACTGTGGAGAAGGCTTTTCCTAAGCCTCCCAAAGCCCCTGAATGTTATTAATACATGGATTAGGACAAGAAATCCTTCAGAGTTATGAACACCTCATGGGGTGCTGGGGGTGACCTTGTTCTCATCACTTCCTGCTCAGTTGAGATGCAAATACTGAACTTGGTCTTACAAACTCATTTTCCTGGTCTAGACAATCTTCTCTTCTTAGTGTTCCTGTTCGTCAAGGCTTGTCTGCATGGCAGGCATGGCTGCAGCAGGAGGGTGATGCTGCATGGATTCCCTGTGTAGACAGCCCTGGGCATCACCTAAAGCCCCAAGAAGGGCTGGGAGGTGCCAACAGCCACGCTGACAGATGGAGGTGGAGCAGGAGGAGGCTCTTCTCATCCAGATGTCACAGAGCAGAAGGAGATTTTGTTTCAGGCATTGGCAAAGCGCAGCCACCTCAGCGGGAGAGGGGAGATGCATTCAGCTGTGCCCTGGTTCAGAGGAGGAGAGAAACAGCTCTGCCTCCAGCAGAAACCATGGGAACACTGTATGGAGGCAGAGCATGACTGCCCTGCTGGAAGAGCCCTGTGGCTCCCCTGGCCAGCCCCATCCTTGGCAGGGAGCAGGGCTGGCTGATCCTGCATGGCCTCGGTTGTGAGGAGCTGCTGCTCTGCCATGCCAGCCCAGCTGCTGCTCCTGCTGTGACCCCAGCTCCCAGAGCAGCTTGTCACTCCTGCTGGATGCCCCACGCTTGAGCAGGATGTGTCAGATCTGGTTTGCAGGGAAGGGGGAGATGCTCATTATCCCGGGAGTTGTGCTGGAGCTGAACCTCGGCAGCTGCTCTGCGTTCCCAGCCCTGGTGCCCATGGTCCCTGGGCAGGCAGGGGCAGAGCATCCTGTATCCCAGCCTTCGAGTACATCTCCTGAAATCTGTCCTTGGGCTTCTGTTGGGGAAGATGAAACAGGAAAGCCTTATAAATAGGATTGCCTGGCAAAGGATTTTGAGAGTATAGAAACTATAAGCGAGATTGAAATGAAAGCAAGCTTTGAGATCCCTCAGTTACTGAACAACTGGAAAACAATGGTGTGGCCAGCTGAAGGTGATCCCCTTTTGATGGAACAACACCCTCTGCTTGCAGACAGGCCCAAGGCTCAGAGCAGACCCTGCCAGCTTGGCAGAAGGGGCCCAAAGAGGAGTTTGTAGGGTTTAAAATGTAACACAGGGTGGTAATGTAATGATTCTTATAGGCTGCATGGAAATGCTGTAGGATTTGTATCTTGTACTGGATTGGTTAGTGAGAATCAGAATATTCAACACAGAAGAAGATTTATCGTATTGTAATGGGAACCTCGCTCTCTTACCCTTTTACTCTCTCACCCTCCCATCCTCTCTCCCCCTCTCTTTTCTCAGGCCTGCTCTGAGCTGTGCCTGGCAGCTCCCAGCAGGGCCCTGCCCCCAGGCCCTTTGCAATAAACCCCAAGTTCCAGCCCTGGCTCCAGAGATCTCTCATCTCCGTCCATCCCCACCATCCTACCCCCCGACACTCCTACAGGCTTCTTCCCCATCTCTCCAACCTGGCAGTGTGCACATGAATAAACCAGAATTTTCCTCCTGTTTCTGCCAGTTGGATCCACATGGATTGAGCAGGACTGGCTGATGGGGCTGCTGACCTTCATAGCCTAACTCTAAAACTCCCTTAAGAGGCCCAAACTTCACAAGAACTGCAATTAGGCCTTTGGAAGTTCCTGCTTGACCCTGTACCCCAGGACATAGCCCTGGTGCACCATGTCTGTTCATCACCATTGACCAGCCTTCAACTGGAGAGAAGTTTCCCCACGGGCTGAGGCAGACTGTAACCCCATGATACACTGCATGTACTTTCAGATTTATTTTTATTAATGTCGTTCTATTTTTAAGGGTGATTTATTTTTATCACCATGAGAGAGGAAGGCCTGTGGTTTTATGGCAGCACATAAATCCTGTCTGGATTTCAACCTTTTCGGGTCAGGGATTTTATCCTCTCTGTGAGCATCCCAAGCGATGGGTGCCAGGGATTCCCCTGTCCTCTGCCTTCTCAGGCTGGACAGAGCATCCATGAGAATGACGCACTCAAGTTTGTCCTCTCTGGAGGCTGAGAGCCTTCAAAGTTGCCCCTGTGAAGAGCAGCAGAGCCAGCACTGAAGCCCTCCAGCACATTTATGGCTCATCTGCCTTCAGCCCTACCCATGGCAGTGTGGATCTGCCTTGTCCCAAGCTCCCTGGGGTGTAGACAGACCTCTGTGAGCAGGATCCTTGGTGGCAGTGCCCTGGGCTCCTGGCACACCTTTGGACAGAGAGCCCCAGGTCACACGTGCTCTCTCTGGGGACACTCAAGCCCAGCACATTCTTTGGGTTGGAGTTTGGGGTGGGATTTGTCTGCACAATGTATTGTCTTGTGACCCTGGACACTCAGTACTGCTTCAGTATGGAGAATAATTCCCAGTGAAAACAGAGGCTCTGAAACACTAGGAAATGCCAAAATCCACTTTGTTGCCTGACCTTAATTTGCCTTCCCTTGCGTCTCTGTCGTGTGACTCACTCTGTAATTAAATGATTGCTGCCCCCCTGACAAATTTGAAACCTGTGTTGTGGAGCCCCAGCTCATCAGAGCGTTTCAGAGGGAGCAGTGACATCTGCACATGAGCAAAATGTCATCTCCCTCATCCCTCCTGCCTTGGAAACAGCCAGGCTGCTTGGTCTGACTGCAGATCCAGAGACAAATGGGCACTGCTGAAATGTGACACAGTGACCATGCCCAGCTGCCACATCAGATGGGACAGGGACATCTCTGGGGCAGCATGTGCTCCTTGGCTGGAGATGTTCAGCCAACATCCCCCATCCTCCTGGCAGGTACTGCCTGTGCTGTTTGAGACCAGAACAGGGCAGGTTTGTTGTCTTGTGGGACTGGCTGTCATCTCTCCTCACTCTCCACATTTTGAAGAGATGTGGGAGCAGTGCTGGTGCTGCTGCTTGTGCCACGCTCTGGGATCCCCCTGGGTACAATCCAGGAGTGCTTGCTGCCTCGCTGGCCTCCCTCACCAGCCTCCATGAGAGCATCCCTTTCCAGCAGCATATGCAAATCCTGATTTGTGAGCACAATTACCTGCTTTGTATGCACAAAACCGTTCACTTGCACATTCTGTGGGCATTGCTGAAGAGACCTGCTGGAGAATCAGTCCCTCAGGGCCAAATGCTGGAAGAAACAGCCTCTGATTTTGTGCTGTCAGGCTTGCTGGAGCAGTGGCATAAATGAGATGGATAGCTACCTTGATTAGCAGGTGCAAATGTGTTGAATTTTTTTTTCCCCCATCTATAAATCAGGCTTTTCTTCATCAAAATTCTCACATTGCATCCACAATTGGTAGCCCCCCTCCCCCTGCTCCCCAAAGCATGAGCTTGAAAGAACCAGATGAAATGTAGTAGCAAAGGTTCTTTTCTGGAAATTGGCAGGAGGAGATAAAAACAAAACAAAACAAAACAAAAAAAAAAAAAAAAAAAAAAAAAAAAAAAAAGAGAAAGGTTTCCATCATCATCCAAATAGGCCAGTTTGTCACCAGAGCCACAGATGGTACTGCTGTCTGGGTAGGACAGGGGTGTGTTGTGGACAGGAGGCAGATGAAAGTCATTTTACACAGAGCTATTTTTTTTTTTTTAAGGGCAACCTGTTAAGGGGATTTGGAGGTTGCAGAGCTGAGCATGTAAATCAGGAGATGACCAACCTTGGTGAGGGTGTATTTGTGTTTATGGAAACAGCCACCCCTTCCTATAGTTCAATTTAATACCATGAAGGTTCTGTGCACACCAAGTAATATTTGTTTGTTCTTGTGCTCCTCTGCTATTTTCGCTGTTTCCCGGTGCCTTTATTGACTCAGACTTTTATAGGACGAGGTTCTGTCTCTCCAAGGTATGGAGTTTAATAACTTGGTCAAAACCCATGTAATATCCCATTCCTTTTCCTGTGGTGGCACAGCTTGCCTTGTGCACCAAGCAGGGCAGGAGGCAGTTAACTCCCAAGCTAATTTAGCTCCAGGCTGAAGTGTTATACATAAACAGCAATCAAAACTCGTGCCTGCCAGGGGCCGAGTTAAGGTTATCTCTGCTGTCTTTGCACTCTCATTTTCTGCCATTAGAGTGTTTAATCCTGCAGCTGCTAATGTTCTTGTAATGGCATTTTCTGTGCTTGTCTAAAGAGCACAGGGAGGAGGGAAGAGGGATGGGTTTTGCTGTATGGAGCTGCTCCTGAGCCCCTCCTCCTGACTGGGCCATCCAACCAGTGCTGCAGGGGCTTCTCACCTCTCCATGGCCAGCTCTGGGGCAGTGCCCAGCCCAGAAGGTGACAGCTGTGCCACCCTCAGGGCCTCTCTGCTTCCTTGCATCAGCTCATGTGTTCCTTGGAGGTGTGGTGTAGGAGCTGAGCAGATGATAATGAGAATTAAATCTGTGCAGAGCTTAAACTCAGGCACCATCCTTGGAGGTTAAGCTTGCACTTAGGTGCTGTGATGGATGAGGGTGAGGAGGGGGACTTGCAGCAGGGATGGAGGAGGGAAACTGTCAAATTCACTCCAGGTTTTCCCTCCATGCTCTGTGCCAGGCCAGCAGGGCAGGAGCCACTTCCTTTGTCTTGTTCCTAGAGTTCTAAGCTGGTTCTCGAAAAACTGCATTTCTCATCAGGATGAAGCAGAGGCTCAGGTTTGGAAAGTGCCATCCCTGAAGAGCAGGAACAGCAGGGGTCAGAGGTAGAAGAGGAGCTTTTCAGAGAGCTTTACTGGGAGACTGGGAATGTGGTGCTGCAGCTCTGAGGCTCAGTGGCACTGAGGATGCTCTGCAGGGTGTGTGTGTGTGTCCAGACAGGAGTGGACACAAAAACTGTGGCTGAGCTCTGTATCCCTTTGGGTGGGAGAGGCAGCCCTGAAACAGGTGTGAGTGTGTTTGTGTGATGCTCACACAGCTGGCAAGGTGTGTGTTTGTACCCCACAGCCTTTGGGGTCAGGCTGCCACTCCAGCTGGGGTCTGGGCTTGTCCCCAGCACGTACCTGTGCAGCTGGGGCACAGCCCTGGCACAGCAGGGCATTCCTGCAGGACAAGGGTGAGCTCCTGGTAAGCACTGGAGGTGCTGCCAGGGGGGAATCACAGACACCAGCAGTGCCAAGAGAAGCCTGACAAGCAGCAGCTTTGCTCCACCACTCCCAGAGCTCCTCCAGCCCCTTAAATAAAAGTGCCAGAGACAGCACAGAGCAGCATCCCTGGGAGCACAGGGACTCTGGGAGCCTCCATTCCTGCTGTGCACTGGGTGGGTGGATTAGGGGGATTCTTGCAGCATTATCACCACGGATCACTCTCTCCATAATGAGGCTAACAGGCTTATCCTGGCAGGCTGATGGTTCATCCTGCAGCCCTGCTCTGCTGCTCCCAGGCCCTGTGGGGATGGGCAGGGAGGGTGTGGGTGCAGTGTGAGACCCCATTCCAGCAGAAGCAGAGTGTAGTGAAGGAATAGTTCAGCAACTTCCAGCTTTTCTATTAAAAAAAAAAAAAAAAGAGATCCAAACCCTCCACCTGTTTAACAACACACTGGAAATACAATATTGGACCTCCAGAGCTGAGCACTGGGACCCGCCCTCATTTATACTTAGTGAGCAGTGATCCTTCCTTTGTAACAGCTGAATTACTGCCATGGATTATCCAACCTGGTTTGTGGCTTCTGAATCCAAAGGCAGGGGAAGGACTGTGCATGGCAGGGTGCAGGGTGGTGGCAGTGGGAGCAGCATTCTTGTCCTGGGGGTTGTTAGATCCTGGTTCATTGGTGCACCTGCAGCCACTGAACACTGCACAGAGGCGGGTGCAGGACCTGTGGAAATTGCATCCAGCTCCAGGTGCACTTACTTGTCAAACTTGGTTACTTTGGTTGACTTTGGCTTCAAGCTCAGCTTGAATCCTAGCTCAGCTGCAGCAGGGCTGAGTGGATAACTGTGTCCATCTCAGATGCAGTTGCTTTGAACAAAACCTCTTTAGTTTGGCCTTTTGATGGTTTGATTTATTTTAGCAGCATGTTGAAAAACGTACACTAAAGAGGGCTTAGAGGTGTGGAAACCCTGTTCCCCTCACTCCAGACACTTTATCAGGTCTTTCTCATTCCATGAGGGTTAGCTAAGCTCAGTATCCTCCCTGGCTCAGCATTGTCCCTGGGAAGGATGGGGACAGAGTGGTTTGGGGGGCCAAAGAAGGAAGGTGGATGCTGTTGGGGAGAGGGCAAAAGCTCCTGAGAACCTGCAAGAGCACAGCAGGTTCTGCTGAAATTTTTTGGAAGCCCCACTAATTGTCAGTTCATGGTTCTTGACAGAGGCATAGATCCTAAAACACCTGACCTGAGGTGATGGAGTCCTCTGTATTCCAGCAGACTGCAGCACTCAGCTGATCCCGTGCTGGGAGCTGTCCCATCCAATTTCCAAAACCCTGCCCAAGGGGTGTAGATCACCCTGGGAAACTTGTGGAAACCTGATCCCCACTCTCTCCTGCCCTGGATCTCCTCCCCAGCTGGTGGCACTTGCCCTCTCACTTACTGAAATAAACCTCCCAATAAACCTCCCAATAAAGTCTTGAGCACTGGCTGTAGCTGCTGAACGTCCAGGATTGGAGTCGATAAAATCAATACTTCCCCTGGTTGATAGAGTTCCTCCTTCTGATGCCAAACTGAAGGAGCCATAAACAAGCCAGCAGGCAAAATAAACCCTCCTGCACCGTGGCAAGGGGGTTCCCCAGCCAGCACCCCCAGCCATAGATGTGGGGAAGAGTTTGGGCCATGGGATGCTGACCTCTGTTGGTGTTTTTGTCTTTTCTCGCTCTAATTTCTGTGGCAGGAGCCCAGAGTGAGCCAGTGCCCCAAGACTCCCAGCTCTGCTTCGCAAGCACTTTGAGATGTCTCTCATTTGCAGAGCACATATTTGTTATGTAATAAGCGCCGGGAATTAATGATCCACAGCACGGCTGGGGAAACTTGCGTACTAAGCACCCAAGGAAAAAATAACTTTTCTTTTTTTAAAATCACTGATGGAGCCATTAGGACCTGTGTTTTCCTGCACTGAGACCGCCCCAGCCCCCAGGCAGGGCAGAGCTGAGCAGGGCCAAGCGCTGCCATCTCTCTCCCAACTCTTTCCCTTTGGAGCAGCAATGTTCCTGCCGCTCCTGTTATGAATCATGAGGTTAGCAGCTTTTGACAGATCATAAATCAGTGCTTCCAAGTCGCTAGGACAAATCCCAGGACATTTAATCTTTAATATTAGACGCGTTTGAGGCAGTGAATATTTCATGAAGGTGCTGTTGCATTTTAGCACATCATTAGCCGTCTCTTTTTTCCCCCCACTCTTTCCTTTTTTTGCTGCCTCTCCCTTCCCAGGCGTCTCTTCCTCAAAAATCTCAGTGGTTGAATCCCCATCTCGCTCCCTCCTGACAATAAAGCTCTTTACTGTAATCCTTGTGAGGCATTTTAAGAACTTGCTTAAGGAGGAGCATGCAGGTAAGCTGCCACTCTGCCTTGCCACTGTGAGGGGGGTCCCCATCTCCCCAGCATCCTCCCCATGTCCCCACCTCAGCTGTGTTTACAGCTCAGCTTTGCTGCACTGTCAGGCACGATGGGGAGAGGAGGGGAGGGTGGGGGGAAACACTGGCAGCAGCTTGTAGCAGAAACTCCACGTGCAAATCCAATTAATCTTTTGATTTTGCTGTTTCTTGCTCCGGGTTATGTATTTCTACCAAACACTGAATCAATTTGGGCCAAGTGTGGTTGGGTTTCTGGTGTGGGAAGTGTCTTCTCCTGCTGTCAGGGAGCAGAGGGGAGCAGGGCTGAGCACCCCTTCACTGTGGGATGGGGACACAGCATGGGAACTGTCTGGGGAGGGTGGAATTTGGGGGTTCTGCGCCTTTCAGTGGGAGTTAGGGCTGCAGGAGAATCTGCTCTCTCATCCTGGTGCCAGATGGCAGAGCAGAGTTGGGAAGGGGATGTGGGATGGGTTTGTGGTGCCCACCTTGGGCATTGCACAGGGTGGGCACTGGGAGGTCAATATCCCTGCTGAGGAGTGAACCCCTGGCTGCAGGACTGCACAGGAACATGGGCTAAGGACAGACCTTCTGCATCATGAAACCCCATCCCCAGCTGCTGTGGGTGCTGCATTGTGCAATCCCCTCCCTCAGAACAACTCCTATAGTGGATATTTTTGCCCGCAACAAGGGGAGAGAATGATGCATCTGACTCCATCTTACCAGAAGGCTAATTAATTACTTTATTAAACAATATTATTCTATGCTATATTACACTATATTATATATTACATCTAAACTGAATGTGCCAAGCACTCAACTGCCCAGAATCTCGTGACTGCCAGTGACAGTCCCAACACACACACACACACACTTGGCCCTGACAGGCCAAGGAAACAGAACACCATCACTTTGGGTAAACAATCTCCACATTGCATTCGACTTTTGCACAAACACAGGCACAGCAAATGAGATAAGAATTGTTTTTCCGTACTCTGAAGTTCAGAGAATGTGAAACCCAGAAATAATCTTGGGAAGAATCGTGCCTTGCTTTTCTCTGTGAAGAGAAATGTGGCGAAAAACCACGGGTTTCTTACAGCTTTCCATATCTCCTTTGGTTTTGATGTGGGGAGGGGCCACTAGTGGGTTAGCTGGTGTAAAGTTTTCTGGGCCTCCCAGGAGGTTGAGGGAGAGTAGAACCAGGGAGACAAGTAGGGATGGTATTAGTGCAAACCCTTCTCCACACCTCTTGCGGGCACCTGGCGACACAGACAGGGGAGGAGACTTTTCCGCCCTTTATTGCCTTTATTAAAAAAGATGAGCTCAAGCGATCTCCATCCTCTCTCCCACTGTGATTCGGGGAAGGAAGAATGTGCATTTTGGCCACTAGGCAGAACTCGGAGCACCACCCTAACCAGAACAACGAGCACATTTCTAAATATCCCTGTTTTAGAAGGGCTCCAGGCTCATCCTCTTGGTTCCAGATGAGGTCTTAGCTCAGGGCGAGGGGCAACAAAGGTTCTCAGCATTTCTGCAGGCTCGGCTCTCTGTTCCTCACGTCCAGACATCACTCTAATTTCTTAATTCAGTATTGGCTCGTTGTTTTGGGGGTCTTTTCGGTAAGTTTCATGAGGTTTCTTCCCATGGCATGCTGGCTTCGAGGTTGTTTTGCATCCTCTGATGCCCCCCCCCTTCACATCCCCTCCTCCTTGAAGGGCCATCAACTTAGCCTCAGGCAGGGCCTTAAAGGATACAAAAGGAGCAATTAGCAAAAATGACCGGTGATTACAATAACAAACATGTAGAACTTCACCTGGGCCGCAACTGCTGTAACTGGTTCTGCAACCCTTTTGTTCCCTCAAAAGAAAAAATTGGCAGATTTTTTATTTATAACATCTGGAGCCCAAAGTGCTCCAGAGGAGGGCAGCAGGGGAGGAGGGCCTGACTCTGCAGTCACTGCCATGCCTGTGGGACAGAGCCATCTCACCCTTGCCTGCTCTGTCCTAGGAGAGTGCAGCTGCCACGAAGGGTACGCGCCGGACCCCGTGCACCGGCACCTGTGTGTGCGCAGTGACTGGGGACACAGCGAGGGGTGAGTGGGGACACAGCGAGGGGTGACTGGGGACACAGCGAGGGGTGAGTGGGGACACAGCGAGGGGTGACTGGGGACACAGCGAGGGGCGAGTGGGGACACAGCGAGGGGTGAGTGGGGACACAGCGAGGGGTGACTGGGGACACAGCGAGGGGCGAGTGGGGACACAGCGAGGGGTGAGTGGGGACACAGCGAGGGGTGAGTGGGGACACAGCGAGGGGTGAGTGGGGACACAGCGAGGGGTGACTGGGGACACAGCGAGGGGCGAGGGGGGACACAGCGAGGGGCCAGTGGGGACACAGCGAGGGGTGAGTGGGGACACAGCGAGGGGTGACTGGGGACACAGCGAGGGGCCAGTGGGGACACAGCGAGGGGTGAGTGGGGACACAGCGAGGGGCGAGTGGGGACACAGCGAGGGGTGACTGGGGACACAGCGAGGGGCCAGTGGGGACACAGCGAGGGGTGAGTGGGGACACAGCGAGGGGCGAGTGGGGACACAGCGAGGGGTGAGTGGGGACACAGCGAGGGGCCAGTGGGGACACAGCGAGGGGTGAGTGGGGACACAGCGAGGGGTGAGTGGGGACACAGCGAGGGGCGAGTGGGGACACAGCGAGGGGTGAGTGGGGACACAGCGAGGGGTGAGTGGGGACACAGCGAGGGGAGAGTGGGGACACAGCGAGGGGCGAGTGGGGACACAGCGAGGGGTGAGTGGGGACACCGGGCTGGGGGGGGCCTGCCCTGGCCTTGGTTTGCGGCATCTCGCCCTGACCGACAAGGGCAGCGCCTGGTTAGAAATTGGTAAACTTTGCTGGATTTCTCCAAAACTAAAGCTGCCAGCAACCAGGACCCTGCAAGGCTATAGAGACCCAAGTGCCATCTTTCAACTGATACCCAGACCCTGAGGAAAGGATTTCTTTTCCAGTAGGAAAATGGCCTTCTTTTGAGGCCACTCGCTCTGTCCAACAGGGCAGCGCCAGGTTAGAAATAGGAAAACTTTGCTGGAATTCTCTAAAGTAAAGCTGCCAGCAACTAGGACCCTGCAAGTCCTTAGAGCCCCAAATGCCACCTTTCAACTGATGCCCAGACTCTGGGGAAATGACTCCTTTTCCCCACGAAATTGGTCTCTGATTGTGGCCACACGCCCTGTCCGATAGGGCAGTGCCAAGCATCAAAATTGGCAAACTTTGCTGGATTTCTCCAAAACTAAAGCTGCCAGCAAGTAGGACCCTGCAAGTAGGGAAAGTATTAGTGCAAATCCTTAGAGCCCCAGAGATCACCTTTCAACTGATCCCCAGAGCCTGGGGAAATGTCTTCTTTTCCCACGGAAAATGGCCTCCGTTTGTGGCATCTCGCCCTGAACGACAGGGCAGTGCCTGGTTAGAAATCACCCAGCTCTCCTCCCCCTGGGTGTTCACTGTACCACTTGCCCATCCCAGGGATGTGCTCAGCTGCTTCTGCCCTCTCTCCTGCCAGGCCCTGGCCCTACACGACGCTGGAGCGGGGATATGACTTGGTCACAGGAGAGCAGGCACCAGAGAAGATACTCAGGTGAGTCAGAGGAGGGTTCAGAAGGGATATTTGGGAAGGGAGAGCCATGAGGACATCCCAGTGGGTGCAACCTTTTGGTCAATCCCAGCCATTCTGGTGCTGGTGATGGGACAAGTGTCATTTAGCTGTGACAGACCTGAAAGATTTGTCCATGTTTGGCAGGCAGGGAAGGGTTCCCCTCTTGCCCATTCAGCAAATGTGAGGACAGCATGTACAGAAACTCCTCCTGGAATAAAAAGATTTTTCCCATCCCTATGTTCTCCTGTCACATCTCAAGTCATTTCTCTCCCTTGTGGCTAAATCACTGACTTATCTCATGGTGCCACCACTGCTCTGCCTTCTGAGCACACAGTGGAGGGCCACCATTCCCCGTGGACACTCTGCTCCTTGTGACTTATTTTTCCTTTGCCCAGGTCCACCTACAGCTTGGGTCAAGGGCTGTGGCTGCCAGTCAGTAAGAGCTTCGTGGTGCCCCCTGTGGAGCTTTCCATCAATCCCCTTGCCAGCTGCAAGACAGATGTTCTGGTGACTGAAGATCCAGCAGATGTCAGGTAGGAAGCAGATTTCTCGTTTTTTTCATGCTTGAGTGCCTACACTGCTCTTTAAATTGTTATTGAGGATGCAGTAATTTCTGTGATGATAGGTTTGATTAATTTCCTTCCAATAAGAAATCTATGTGATTGCTCTCCAGGCTCTTTGGGCTGATGGGTCTAGGCCAGGCCTGAGTGTGTAACTCTGAAATCTGCCAGTACAGGCAGGTGAATTAGTAGGAACCTGCGGCAAGGCAATTTGAGAGTGGCTTAAATGTAATGTTAGCTTTTAGTGCTTAAATGGATGTATTTACTGGGATGGAGGGGCTGTCATCTTTCTGGAACTCATACCTATATCACATCCACCTGGCACTGATAACTGCTGGGATGTTCATGAAGGGTGAAAGGCCCTGTTGCTCATCAATAATTACACAATTAGAATGGTTATTTTTCCTTTTTGGAGTTCAGTGAATGCCCGGACATTTTGTTGATCACCTTGGTGGTGGTTATCCTCTTTGGCCTGGTTTACAAGTGTGTAACTGTAAATTATAAGGGTTTAATTCTGAAGGTATTTAGTGTGTATTGCCCTCTCTCCCATTAAATTAAGATTGAGCATGTGACTGCTGGGTGCTAGGGAGACTCCATGTTCCATCCCTCCCTCCTTTCCTCCCTCCCTTCCTTCTTGCTGCTTTCTCCTGTTGACTCCAGACACAATTTCCTGACTTGAAAATCCTTGCTTGTATTATGACTCATCTCCCTGGGCACCAGCAGGATCCTTGTGTCCCCCAGCCCCTTCTGTCTTGTCTTTCCCCAAAGTGATGAGGAATGGATTTCCATTCTTCTGTCCCATCATCTTGGCAGGGCTGTACTTGAAGTAAGTGCCTACAAAAGCTATGGCAGAGCCAAGACTGGCATCCAAGGTGTCCTCACTTCCAAGTGTGTGTGGTTTTGTTGCTAATTAGTGCTTGTTCCTTTTCCTGTGAAAAGAGACAGTGGTACATATCCATAACAGTTTGGCTCTTTTAAGCCTGTTGCTTTTCTTGTCTGCAACAACTTCTGCTTTTCATTTGAGAAAGGAAGGGGTTTATGCTAACATTTTCCAAGCCAAAGTGCCAAGAGAACATTATTTATTTCTTTCCTCTTCACATCTTCATTAAAAGTGCCTCAGTGAAGGTGGAGGCTCAGAAGCTTGTTTTCTGCTCCAGTGCAGTAATTGTCTCTGGGCACTGCTCCTTGTGGAAAAGTCTCTGTTGGGATGGATGAATGCCAGGCAGGAGGAGGGGAGCTTTTGGCACAAGGCTGTTGCCTGCTCCCCTCATAAATGGAACCTGAACTGAGAGTTCCAGATATAAATATTGGAGTGGCTCAGGTAGAATATGAGAGGTGTGAGTTAACGGCACTTGTATCTTACACACAGGAGTTGCTGAATTATTAAAACTTTAATAAACGCAATAATAAATATTTGATGTTGAATTATGGAAGGTTTCACAGATACAGTGAGAAGTGAAAAGCAATCTATTATTTCTACATTAGAACTGAAACACTTCTCAAACGAGGAGCTGCAAGCTTGGGATCCTCAGCACCCCAGGGTGGGTGGAACCTTCTTCTGAGGTTCTTGGGTGCTTCCATGCAATGAGAAAGACTTTCAGAGCTGCTTATCTTGCAGCCTCTTTGCTTTATCTCTGGACTGACTCAAGGAGCTTCTCAGGGGAGAAGTTTTGGTGGTTCAGATGTTGAGGTGGTGATCCAGCACATCAGGTGGTCCAAGGTGTAGGTGTTGGAACACAGCCATCCCTCCCTCTGCCTGAAGGGGTTTCCTGGCTTTGGGACTGTGGCAGCACTGCTGTCCCTCCATGCTGGGAGCTCCTGCAGGTGAATCACAGAATCATTTGGGTTGGAAAAGACCTCAAGGATTGAAGCCAGCCTGTGATCAATCCCTACCTTGTCACCCAGACCAGTGCACTGAGTGCCAAGATCAGTCACTTTTTAAATTTTTCCAGGGTTGGGAATTCCACCACCTCCCTGGGCAGCCCCTTCCAATGCTTGACAACCCTTTTCCAATGGAGAAACTCCTCCTGAACCTGCAGTGCTTGGGCTTTAACACAGCCCCATGTCCATGCCACAGGCTGTGTTCCACCAGCTGCAGCACAGCTGTGCCCTGTTTGCTGTCCTGTGTCACTGTGGTGGTGGCTCAGCGCTGTGTTCCTCCTGTGTCTGTAATAACGAGCGTGCTGCATTCCTGCAGACCTTTCATTAGTCTGACACCTTTGGCTCTGGGGTCACTTGCCTTGAAGAGTTTAATGGAGGGAAATGGCAGAAAGCCTGCTTTGGAGAAAACAAGTGATGAAGTCTTTACAACTCAGCGGGTTAAAGGTTCAAATGTGGTCTTGTGTTTTTATGAAGATGCTTGAGATGCAGAGGGACAGGTGAGGCTTGGCCTTTCAGCAGCTCTCTGGGGAAATGCTGCTTCCAATGCTGTTCTCTGTGTGTTTCACTGCTGGGCAGTGCAATGAGCTGTACTTTGGTGGATGGGAATGAAGGGCCCAAACCTTCCCCTGCTGCAGCCAAGTCATTAGAGAAAATTCCAGAAAACAGGAGCCAACAGGCTTCGTGCAAACATCCCCCTCAGGATGCTCCAGGGGCTTTAGGGGACAGGACACAGCAGTGTGCAAAACTTGGTGCTGGAGGTTTTAGGGCTGTGCATCATAAATTAGGAATGAGAGTGCTTAGAGTTAATGAAACTTGCATATATAATTTATCAGTGACCATATTGAGCATCCCTTCCTCGACCCCAGAGTCTGATCCTGTGCACAAGGATGGCATCAGTCATGGCCTGGGACAGTGACAGCCACGCTCACGGTGATGTCTCTGTTCAGATGAGCTTGGCCAGCAGTGCTGCAGGGCTGTCCCCACAGCCTGGGCTCCCTGGCAGCACATCCCCTGCCAGGACAAGAAATACATCCCAGTCCCACCTTGTCTTGCTTGCTTTTCAAGACCCCTCTTTGTTTCCCTTCCCATCTTTTTCTCTTACCTGTATTTCTCCCATTACCTGCTGTTAAACACAGTAGTCTATAACATTTTGTTAAACAAATTACTGTTAGGTGTTCCATCCTTCTGCTGACCTTCCCTGGACACCTTGCCATTTCTGTTTGAGCCTTTGGAAGGTGCAGCTTGTCCTGTGGGTCAGGAATTGCTGTAATTGTGGCAGTGTATGGGAAGGACCCACAGCCACAGCCCCCAGGTCCTGCTGCCCCAGCAGCGAGCATCCCTGCAGGGATAATGAAAGCATCCCTGCAAGGGATAATAAAAGTATCCCTGCAGGGGATAATAAAAACATCTCTGCAGGGGATAATAAAAGCATCCCTTGGGGCACACACAGAGCTGTGGGGGACCAAGAGGAGAGCCAGCCCTGGGGGCAGAGCAGGGCACTGGCAGACTCCCAGTGGTCACGGTTCAGTGTGCCACCCGCTCTGCAGAAAAGTTGATAATTTCTGTTGAGCAGCCATAAATCAGAGGCACGAGCCTCAGCTGCTGCCTGACATGACATACAGCTCTATCGTTATGGCAACCATAGAAACAAATAAAAGCCTTGCCTTTGCTTGACAAGCCTTTGAGATGTCCTGATGGAGAGACAAGTGTTCAGCAGCAGAATGAATTCTCTTGAACTCGCTGTCGATTTATCTTCGTTTTGCTCCCAAGTGTGCCCCTTTGCTCTCTGAATTCTTTGCCAAACTGCAATAACTGGATTTTTTTATTTCTACTTTTTCTTTATTTGTTTGTTATTTTTATTTTCAGTTCTCTCAGAGGCAGAACACTCTGCTCCCCCTCTCTGTGCTCTCAGAGTCCCATCTTCTGTCAAGGATGGGAGCAAGGCTTTTTCTCCCTGCCCATGGCATTCACCAGCTCAGCCATGCTGTGCTCTTGCAGCCTCACTGCTGCCCCAGCCTTACAGGCATTTTGAGTGATATTTTGAAGGGGTTTTGCAGTGATTTGGGCACTTGTGATTTTGCAAGTCAGTGGTGATCACTGTGGTGTGAGGCTCCCTGGGAGTGGAGGAGGATGAAAAATGAAGTGGATGAGAAAGGCAAAGGGTATCTGGAGAGTGTGGAAACAGCTTTGCTGTCCCTGCTGTTCGCAGCAGCAAAACTCATCTGTCTGTGCCTTAACCTCCTTGCTGGTCTGCAGGAGCACGGATGAGTGGGTGCAGCTGCAGGTGAGCATCCCTCAAGGTCAGGAGGTCTGTGTGGGGTGGGATATGGCAAGCAGGCAGAGGGCACCCAGCCAGCTCTTCTTGCCATTTGTGCAGGGGACGCCATGGGAAATTGATCTTTTTTCCCCTTCTTTTCTTTCTGCTGCCCCCCTGGAGCAGAGCAGGGTGTGATTTCTGGGTGCTCAGTGCCATGGGACCCTCAGCTAGGAGGCTGGGGCAGAGGAGAAGCCCCTTTTCCAGGCTGTTCCTGATCAGGGTCTGTGGCTCTCCTGCAGAGCCTCCTGCTCCGTTGGGGCCAATAAAAAGGTGTGAGTGGCTGCAATCCATGGCCATGATGAATGGACAGCTTTGCATGATGGAGCAAATTGATCATTGCATCAGCAGGCACAACTTACTCATCTCTGAAGAGAGGGCAATTCATTACTGTGCACATCACAGAGACACCCTCATCCCCACAGATAACATCCCTGAGCTCTGGCCTGTGCTTCTTATCACCCCATGAGAATGGGGGGTTGTGTTGTCTCTCAGAAAGTAGTGGAGAAGCATCTTTTGGTGCTTAACACTGGTATAGAGGCAGCTTTGGCCTCATCCTCTGGAGAGCAGGGACAGATGCTTTACAGGGAGGCAGCCATCAGCCCCTGCCCTGCAGCTGTCAACTGAGCTCTGTCCTGGCTGCTTACCAGGATTTTTCCTCCTCTCTGCCTCCCAGTGTGATTTATGAGAGCAGGTTAGAAGAGTCAGGTGCGTCTCACTTGGCCACAGGGGGACTAAATGGAGATGTAATCTTGCAGCAGAGGGGTGTGAGCAGCAAAAGAGGAGAATTAGGGGAGGGGCGTGATGGGGATAGAGGGGAACCTCCCCCCAACAAATGGAGCTGAAATCACCCAGGAGGGATCCAGGGTAGGTCAGAATTGAAATGTGGATCAAGCCAGCACCTCTGGGACAGTGCAGGAATTTTACTGCCCTCAAGCTGTCTCATCCTGGTCCATCAGCAGCCTTGGCATCCTTCATGCCCAGAATCCAGGGAACATTTCAGCCTTCCCTCAGACCAGGCTTTTAGTAACTCCTGCTGCAATAATGCTGAGCTATACTCTCTGTGCTCTGCTGTGTGAACTCACTGCGTTTTTGAGGTCTTAATGCTGAGCCATAAAACTCACAGAAAATGATCAAACCTCTTAGGGACAGGGGATGTAAATTTGGGCCTGGCTCGTGGGCAAATGCTTCACAGGGAGCACCAGCTACAAGTTTGGCAGCTGAGTGATTGCAGTTCCTGTCGTCCATGGTGCTGCAGAGCCCAGGAGGGAAAAAAGCCCCAGTGAGTGAACAGATTTTGTTTATATGTTTATTGAGACAATTAAAAATACCCCACACTTGCCAAATCTGCAAACGCTGTCTCACACCCAGAATGATTCCCTTTGATGTCTCTGGGATCTCCTGTCACAGAGAAGGGTTTGGCACTGGGCTCTGCAGCTTCTCCACATTCTCCATATGGATCTGCTGTTGTAGCTGTGTGTCCATCCACCCATCCATGCAGGATCCTGCCAGGGCTGAGACAGGCACTGGTGCTGGGGGTTCGGAGGGGGAGGCTGGGCTCTAACACACTCTGAATGCTTAGCAAAAAGGGTGATGCAAGGTAGCAAAATCAGACCTTGGGTTCCTGTGTTTTTCCCTCCCTGTTTGATGTTGTTATTTGTTTTTATGTCACTGCCTTTGCTTTCTGTTAACCAGCGGCTGGAGTGTGCTTTGTAGCTGCCTGTTCAAAGCACAGCCCCTTGGCCTCTCTCTTTATACAGCCTCTCTGTACTATTTTTCCTGAATTACAATTTTTTTACCCCTATTTGAGTTTTATTACCTTTGCTTTTGTTTGCATTTCCTGCCTGAGAAAGAGACTAGAAGGTTTGCAGGAGGAAGGACCAGGCAGCTCCCACCCTGGCCCAGACAGGATGGTGCCTGGGTGGGACAGTGACACTGGGAAATGCCTTTTCTTCAGTTATTTCTTAACCAAATCAGTGGAAAGAACTGGTCCAAAAACCAGTTCTGATGAGATTTCAGTTGCCTAAAACCTTCCTGATGTGGATGGGATCTACTCTTCCTTTCCTGCTTTTATTTCCTGTAACAATTGCTGGATCACTTCAGCCAGAGGACAAAACTAATAAAATTCAGTGGAGCCAAAATGTTCCTGGGAGTGTGCCAGGAACCTGTGACAGGCTCCACAGCCAGGGAGGAAAAACCACCTCTGTGGAGACGACAGGAATGGAGATGGACACAAGCAGGGCAGCTTTGTCCTTCTTTGAGGGCACTGCAAGAAGATATTGTCCCTTACAGGCTTGGAAAGGGCTTTTGGAAAGGGCTGTGGGCTCAGGGAGAGTCCCAGACTCCTTTTTGCCAGGATATGCTGCACCATGGAAGAGAGAGCTCCAGGCTGATTTTTATGGGGATTTATTAATTGCTGAAGGCAACAAGGGGATGCAGGTGCTGCTGCAGAGGAGCGTGGTCTCACTGTGGAGGGATGAGGAGCAGCAGCTCAGGCCAAGGGGCAAAGCTCCTGTTTGATTTTCACCCCAGGGCTGGGCACAGCCAGTGACCCAGGAGGGCTGTGCTCCATGAAGACAAGTGAAGTTAATTGGTTTCAGCTCCTGCTCCTCAGCAGCAGAGCCAGGGTGATGTTTCCACTCCTCACTGCAGTGCCCTGCTGCTCTGGCTGCTGCCCTCCAGGGATTTTCTGCACTTCAGGATGTCACCCTGGCTCTTGGGGTGATTTATTAGGAAAAAATGGCCTTTGTGGCTTTAGTGCAGCACTTTCCAGGCAGCTCAGAGCAACTTTGCTCGTGCTGTGCTGCTCCTTCTCATTCCACATTTTCCGTATGCAGGAGAGAGGCTCTGCAGACCCTCCCTGGCCCTCTCACCTTGAGGCAAAGGAGCAAAATCAGCTCCAAAATGAGTTTAGAAGCAACAAGAAGTTCAATTCATGGCTTACAGGCAATGCCAGTGTTGCACAGGGCAGGAATGGTGTGTCCTGTGTGGCCTTGCCCACTGGCCCACAAAACCTTTTCATGCTTTGTCAAGGCTGGATCAGACTGAAAATCCACTGCCCTTTGCCTCCACTCTGCACAGGTTTTGTATCATTCCCCTTTTGGTCTGTGCATTTGGTCTCCTTTTCTGATTTAGGTGTTTTGAGGTCTTGTCAGGGCTTTCTCCAGTCTCCCCAAAGTGGGTTGCTGACTGCAGAGCCAAAAGCAAAATCTTCCTTGACTTTTTCCTGCTGCTCATGTTTCAATCCCGGCAATCTGGGGGGTGGTGATGCTTTCCCAGGCACTTGGATGGGAAACTTAACTGTGTTAAGCAAAATATTGTTTTCAGGGACTAAATCAAAGAGCAGTGCAAAGCTGAAGAGGTTTGGAAGGAGGGCTGGGGAGTGAGCGGGGGGAAAATAACATCCAGAAAATTAGGTGAAGCCTTGCAAAAAAATAATCCCATCTTGGGAATTGCCCTGCTTTTACTGCCTGAAGAATTACTGTGCCATAATCAATTCAGCTCTTGATGTTTCCTGCGGTGTTTTTGATATTATGAGATGTTATTGACTGCAACCAAGTGCCTTTTATCAAAAGTTAGATGGGTGCAGTTGGGGACCCTCTGCCGCAGGCTGTGCCACGCTCAGGGCTGGGCTCCAGCAGGGCTGATCTGAGGGCAGGCTGGGCTGGCAGTGCTGGGCAGGAGGGATGGGGATGGAGCACACTCTGTGTGTGACTATCCAGTGCCTGTTTCACCTCCAGCACAGGGACAGAAGGGGCTCATATGGAGCAGGCTGCAGGGGAGCCCTGCAGTGGATGAAGAGCCCCCAGTTGCACTGGGACACTGTGGGATTTTCATGGTTCCCCAGATGGAGGAGGAATGAAGGAATCTGACTCCATGTTCTTAGAAGGCTAATTTATTATTATATTATATTATATTAATATATTTTATATATTATATAAAAGATGCATTATAAATATATATATATTTATATATAAATATATTTATACTATGTATAAATATATATATTGTGTATGTATATTGTATATATATATACAATACATATATACAATATATGCATATATATACAATACATACATATATATATACACAATACATATATACAATAAATATACAATATATATTGTATATATATATACAAGTATATATACAAGTATATGTACTTGCAGTATATATACTACAAGTATAGTATATTATATTTAATATAATATACTAAACTATTCTAAAGACCAGAGAAGGAATACAGATAGAAGGCTAAAAGATAAGAATGAGAAACTCATGACTCTCTCTCCAGAGTCTGACACAGCCTGACCATGATTGGTCATTAAGTTAAAACAATTCCCATGAAACCAATCAAACAATGACCAGTTGGTAAACAATGTCCAAACCACATTCTAAAGCAGCAAAACACAGGAGAAGTGAATCAGATAATTATTGTTTTCATTTTTCTCTGAGGCTTTTCAGCTTCCCAGGAGAAGAAATCGTGGGGAAGGGATTTTTCAGAAAATGTGATGGTGACAGGACAATGTCCAGGAGTGTTGGCTCAGCAGCTGGATGAGTTTTGGGGGGAGAACCTACCCCTGCCTCCTGCAAGCAGGAGATCTGGGCAGTGCACAGCACAGTTCATCCCAGGTGCCACAGGGCTGGGTACCTGCATGCAGATTGATATTTCCCCTTATGTGTAGGGCAGAGCTGTCCTCTGTCTGTCCCAGGCTGGGGAGTGTCCCCTGCTGCTGCTTTCCCTCCTGTCCCCCTGTCACTGCCTCCACATCCATCCCAGCCCTGCCACGGGGCTCTGTCCCAGCAGCAGCAGCTCGTGGGGAGCTGTGCAGAGCCCAGCAGCACACAATGAAACCCCAGCTAATTCTTCAATACTCCCCTGCTTCTGCCCAGGGCTTAGAGTGACACAAATGAAGCAGCTGAGCATTAAGGCAGGATGCTGTGTAAATATGCACTGAGCTTTTGCAGAGAGAAGCCTCTTCATTCTCTTCAGTCCACATTTCCTTTCTTTTTTTTAATTTTTTTAAATTTTTTTTTAATCAGTGTGTATCAAACACAGGCCAGAGCTGGAGGTGTTAGTTCTCACTGTGGGTGCTCTGGGTTTGGACTGTGAGTTCTCTGGGGCCATAGTTGAGGAGTTTTAAAAGAGTTTTGCTAAAGCTGTGATTGGATAGATAAATGGCTCATCAACTGATGGAATCACAGGCGTACAGAATGGTTTGGGATGGAAGGAACCTCAAAGATCACCTTGTCCAGCCCCCCTGCCCTCAGTGGCTCACACTCCAACCCCTCCCACTCTCCTGCCTGGGTGCTGGGAGCTGGGGAAGGGGAAGGAGCACTCCTGGGTTTGTGTTGATTCACCTCAGGACCAGATCAGGGAGTTAAAATGGCTTTTATGTAGGTTAAAAGCCATAATTTTTGCCTGAACACAGTTGATGAGTGATACTGATAGAGGAATAGCATTGGCAATGTTATTGACCTGAAGGGCTTTTCATGGCTTTTCAAGAGGGTTACAGGATCCCTTCTTCCTGGTAAAATTGGGATCTGCATCACAGGCAATTCATTATAAATGGAAACCTCCTCTTTTCACAGAATCATAAAATACCAGGTTGGAAGTGGACCCCGAGGAATTATTGAAGCTTGCTTTATATAAAGGGAAAAGAAAAGGAGCTTTTAGTATGGAAAACTTCACTGCAGTAAAAATAGCACCTGGCTTACTTGAAATAAGTACAAGTGGGCAGCAGATGGGCTTGGAAACAGCAGGGGTGGCTGGGTGGGGGGACACCACCTGTAATTGGGGGGCAGCAAAGCAAATCTGCTGCTTTCCAGGGTGGAAAAGAAAGCACAGAAAATCCTGCCTCAGAATGGGAGGGATGGGAGGCTGCTCCTGTGGAGGCTGGACATTGTCCTCCATCTGTCCCTGTCTCTTGGTGCCATTCCAGCTGTGCAGCTGTGGCTGACAGGGCATGCAGGGAGTTGGGAGCGTTCCCACAGACACTCCAACCACCTCTCCTACACACACACACACACATCTTTCAAGCCCTGAATCACCAGGTCAGGCAGAGCATGCCCAGAATAGCCCAAACAATCTCATTTTTGTGGAGGGGGTGGGTTTGGCTGTGCAAAGCCCAGCTGGAGCAGCTGCAGTGATGTCCCTGAGCTCTGGCCTCTGGCAGCAGCTGTGACAGCATGACCTGTGTCAGCAGCTCACCTGCTAAAATGGACTTTAGAGTTTTGCAAGGTTCATCCAGCCTGTCCTGGATTTCCCAGTGGGAGCAGGGCTGGGAGAGATTTGGGCTGGGAAGGCTGGGGCAGCTCAGAGGGAGCTGAGCTGGTTTGCAGGGCCAGCACAGTGTCTGCATTCAGCATCACTCCTGCAGGTCTGGGGTCAAGCACTCACACAGGCACTGCCTCTGAGCAAAGCCACTGAAATAAAACCCAACAGCAAGGGCTGGGTTGTCACCGTGATATTTTCTGAAAAATCCCAGGGTTTCTTCTCCTGGAAAGATGAGAAGCCTCAGCTTCTCCATGTTTTGCTTCTCTGGAATGTGGTCTGAAGGTTGTTTATCCAAACATGCAAATTGTTTTTAATTAATGATCAATCACAGCCAGCTGTGTCAGACTCTGAGTCAGTCATGAGTTTTTATTATTCATTCTTTTCCAGCTTTCTGATGTATCCTTTCTCTTTCTTTAGTATAGTTTTAATATATAATATCATATCATATCATATATCATATCTCATATAATAAAATAATAAATCAGCCTTCTGAGGACTTGGAGTCAAATTCTCATATCTCACCTCATCCTGGGAACCTCACAACACCACACTGGGTGACCTATTTAGGAAATCCAGGGCTCTGCTTGGACTTGGTGCTGCACAGTGCTGGCAAAGTCAGCCCCATAATTCTCAGGTGGATGAGCTCAGGGTGATGTGGCCACAGGTGTGGGTGGGCTCTGCCCCAGGGAGAGCCTCCCCAGCCCAAGGGGAGCAGGGTCTGTGCTGCTCATCCTTGCTTTGGATGCAGGAGCAGGATACCTGTGGCACCTTTCAATGGCACAGATGTGCCAAGGAACTCGGGGAGTTGTAGATCCCTGCCCACCCAGGGGTGGAATTAATGGGGCAGCCAGAACGTACATAGCTCTGGGGTGGGTGACCTCAATCAGGCTCAGTTATCCTGTGACAAAATCTTTTTTTGGTAGGATTCCCTCTGGCTTGGCCAAGATGCTGCTGGCAGGCAGATGCCCTTGGCACTGGGGATGGCACTGGGCACTGCCCCATCCTGCTCTTGCTCTCTGAGCTGGGCACTGGGAGCCTCGTGGGGACAATAATCCCTCTGACTTCAACACGGACAGACTTTGCTGCCAAACTCCTCCATTCTCCACGGAGATCATTAGTGTGAAAATCAAACAGGATCAGGGCCCAAAGGGCTTGAGAAATGGTACAAAAAGCTCCCTGTCACATCTCCCAGCACAACTCAAAGGCTGTTTTTGTACAGTCTCTGGGCCACCTCGTGGTTTCATGTCAGTCCTTATCCACGTTGCTTTACTCATAACTTCCATGCACAGCTCTGTCAAGTTATCTCCTGAAGTCCAGACAGATCAGGTATTTTCCTTTCCTTAAAAAAAGGAAAAAAAAATTGTCTTATGACAGAAAGATAAGGGGTGACTCTGATATACTTCGAAATCAAGAGGTAGACACGGAAGGAGGGGACAGGGACCAAGTGTCACCCTTCTGTCACTCGTCCTGCCTGGGTGTGCCTGTGGATGGGATTGATCCCTGTGGGAATGTGAAACCCCCCTGCTGGGTCCATGAGCTGCTCGAGCTGCCTTTGGCACATCCAAGACCTTCCAGAGCTTCCACCCTGACCCCATCCCAAGGACTCTGGTCCCCTCAGTGTCCCCTCCCAGTGCAGATCCCCACTGAAATCCCCCAAACAGGAGGGGTGCCCACCTTTCCTAGTGACAAAATCAATACCAGTGGCTTCCATTAATATTCTGGGAATGGCAGAGAAGATTGACTGCCTCATTAGCAGGCATCGTGTGAAACTCTGACAATAATTAACAACTCAACGGTCTTATTTGCTGGCCTATCACAGAAGTATTCAATCAAAAATGTAATTTGCTCGACGCTCCCATTTACCATAAAAAGAATATTCCTTCAAAGTTTTAAATAGACTAATTAAGAGGGAAGAAATACAGGGGGAAAAAATTATTAACAGTATAGTTTTAATGGGAAATTACTGGAGCGTATTAATAATGCAATAACCATTTTTAACAGCTGTCTGTCAGTTTGTGGGCCGGGGTAATTCAATTAGTCACTAAAGGGTCACTCAAATTAGGTGCCAGAGAGCTGCACCAGGGCTAACAAAGGGACATCAGGAGAAATGCTCTGGCACAAGGAGAAGGGGGAGATGGTGATGTTGAAGTCAGAGATGCCCAAGGCCCCTGCAGAGGTGGGAATCCCTGGTCACAGAGGCAGCAGCACCTGCTTGGTTCAGGTGTGCCAGGAGAAGAGCAGAGCTTTGTGCTGCCAAAGGCTGGGAAATAATAATGAGGAAAAGTCTTCTGTGAGCATGAGCATGGCCCGGGGTGGCCTCTGTGACGTCTGCTTCAGCCTGATGCTGCTCAGGTTTTTAATCTCTTTCCCAGAGCCAGAAGGCAGCGATGCAGGGGATTTTTGGCAATTTCTTTCAAGGCTTTTACATTCTGCGGGTTTCAGGCTTGCGTTCCCCCTTCCTCCACCCCTTTCTCCCCTCCTGAAATGAATTGCAGTTAATTTTGGATGTTGTTGAGCCTGGAAACACATCTTTCTTGCTGCCAGCCCATTAAAAAAATATATTTACAGTTTCATAAAGCAAAGCCAGCTGCCAAGGTAACGTCCCGCTGGTTCCCTCGTGTTCCAGGAGCAGAGTAAGGATTTGGAGAGGTTGCATTTGGATTTGCCTCTGTGAGTACAGGGAAGATTTTAAGCCCAACAGAGAGGTTTTGACCTGAGAAAATCATTCTGCCCTGCCTGGGGAGGTCTTGTAGGGAAGCAGGGACCTGGGGTGCTTGGGTTCACGACCAGGGGATGCTGCTGCAATTCCCTTTTCCTCTCCCCTCCATCAATCAGGATGTGAATGCCTCTGGGTCTGAGCAGGAGGGGATTACACATTCCAGTGTGATTTTTTTTTTAAGATTTCACCCATTTTCTCAATTTTATATTGAAGTAGGACCTTTTCCATAGTATGACTGTGTGGAAAAACAATTGGCCACAAAGCAGTAATCAAACCCTAGAGGAAAAGCTTCATCCATCAAGAGGTACCAAGCAAGGTGGTGGTTGGGGTGTTTGGAGGGCATGGAGGTCTCTGAAACCATGACCTACGTCAAGCAGAACAAGGACATAAATTTTCACATATTGGCTGTACATTTGGGCTTTTCTGGGCAACTTTCCTGCTCTTATTTTACATTTTATCACTCTCAGGACCTGCAGGTGACAGAGGGGAGGGCAAAGCCTGTGTGTTCCCCTGAGAGGTTTTGATTTTCATCAATCAACAGAAGGGTTTTTTCCATAATTCTTTCTCACATAATCTCCATTTGAAATTTAACTGTGGACATGCCCTGATCTCTCTGAAGTGCTTGGGACTTTCACCTGCTCTTTTTCTATCATTAAGACATGTTTAAAGCTAGAAGTTGCTTTAAGTGAGTGATATGGGCAGCAAATGTGCTCCACATGGCACATGGGAGTTCAATACTACCCAGTGGAAGCAGCTCTGGTTCAGATGTTGGCTCCCCAAATCAAGAGGAGCATCCCAGGTGAAGGGAAATAGTAAAACCCACCAAAACCCACCCAAACATCCCAACAACAGAAAGAAGCCCAAACCTGTGCCCACCCTTCCTGCAGCCTGGGTGGGCACTGGGACAGAGGCAGGCCCTCCTCAGTCTCCACATGAGGGGAATTACAAGCTGTATAGATTATTTTAATGGCCGTATTACTTCCAACTGTGCCTCCACCATCTGTTCTTTCCCAATTACAGATGCAGAAACCCAGCATGTTTCCCCATTCGGGCTGTAGAGGATGAAATACAAGCCCTGTAAAAGGCTGTATATTCTCCCAACAATGCAGTTGGCACCTGTGAAGTTTTCCTGGTGCTTCTGCCAGGTCGGAATGCTCAGCCTGGTCCCTCTGCTCTGCATCCCAGCCCAATTCCCTGTCCATGGTGGCACAGGGAGCTGTTAATAAAAGGAAGAGGCTGTTTTGCTACAAGATCTGTCTAAGCTGTGTGGGGCAGCTGAATTATTAACACTGACCAAGCATTTCAAGTGCTACAAAACTCGACAAGAACCTCTTACCTCCGGCACAGTGATAAACAGGATTGAGGCACAGTGGGAGGGAGGGAATTAAGATAGGACATCAAAGACTGGATTCCATCAAGTAAATCATGCCATTGCTCCAGTAAAAGAGCCCCTAAATGTTTTATTAGGGATTTTCAACAACTACCAAAATTAAGATGGAAGGGATGAATTATTAAAACATAGATTAACTAAAGCAGCTGCTGAATTAAACATGAAAGGTGCATGTTGGGAGGAGCAGAGCCACTGTGTGCTGCAGGCACCTCAGTCCTTCAGCCAGGAGTGCTGGAAGGGTCTGCAGAGGGTGAGTGGCAGTGCTGGGGGCATGGAGAGCCGCAAGCTGCTCTGCCAGGTCAGGACTGCAGTGCCAGGGCATGGAGAGATGGCTGCAGGGTCAGCAAAGCAGAATGCAGAGGCATCAAAGGAGGGGGTTCTACCTCAGAGACTGGCTGCAGGGTCAGCAAAGCAGAATGCCAGGTGCTGCAGAGGCATCTGAGGGGGTTCTACCATGGGGGGGATGCAGGGTGAAGGTGTGCAAGGGGCAGCCAAG
The DNA here is from genome assembly GCF_037042795.1 of Molothrus aeneus. Taxonomy (NCBI): domain Eukaryota; kingdom Metazoa; phylum Chordata; class Aves; order Passeriformes; family Icteridae; genus Molothrus; species Molothrus aeneus. The sequence continues at coordinate 3,833,904 of NC_089664.1, read as the reverse complement.
GAAATGATGCTGCTCCTTGTAGCCAGGATATTTTCTGAAAAATCCTTTCTTTAGGATTTCTCCTCCTGAGAAGCTGAGAGGCCTCAGGAACAAAATGTAACCAATGGTTATCTGCTGCTGTGGAATGCAACAGGTGCATCTGGGATTGGGCTCATGTGGTTGTTTCTCATTAATGGCCAATCACAGCCCAGCTGGCTCAGACAGAGAGCCCAAGTCACAAGCCTTTGTTATCATTCCATTCTTTTCTATTCTTAGCTAGCCTTCTGATGAAATCCTTTCTTCTATTCTTTTAGTATAGTTTTAATATAATATATATCATAAAATGATAAATCAGCCTTCTGAAACATGGAGTCAGATCCTCATCTCTTCCCTCATCCTTGGACCCCTGTGAACACGGTCACAGGTCCTCTGTTAAATAATGCAGGGAATGTAGGTGGAAAAAGGAAATTTGCCTAAAGTACTTGAACCAGGATCTGAACTTCCTTTTCCTGTGTGTTAATCTGGTTTTACCAACTCAAAACCACCTGTGGCTGGGCAGAGACTGAGAAAATGGGACTGGGACAGGGGCTGGGGATTGGCTCAGGGGTTGTGATGGGCACTGGGCAGCTGCTCCTCCACGTTTGATGCTTATGGCACTGGATAAAGGCAAATGAGGGTTTGTAGGGGCCAGAGAGCCCCAGGGTGAGGGGATGAGTAAGGAGGGCTCCTGTGGCCTCAGTGCCCCTGGGACAGGGCATGATTTGGGTGCTGCCAACATCTGGGAACAGCTGGACAGCATGGACACCTGTCCATGCCCCTGCATAATTAGGCCACATTCCTCTGCCCCTGGTTTGCTCCTTGTGCTACACTTCTCCCACCTGTTAAAAATAGAGGCAGTGTCTTAAACTCTTCCTAAAGCAATGTGATCCCAGTTTGGTGTTTCTGTGCCCTCCCAGTACAACCTGCTCTGACATTCCCCATGCCAGGATATGGCAGCCTGTGCAGATAAAGAGGGAGAGAAGAGGAGGTGAAGAGATGCTGTGTCACAGGACATAAAACAACACAAGCACACACACCGCTGCTGTCAAGGTGAAAAAAGGGAAGTTTATTTTCTGACTCCAACATTTATAGATTTCCAAAAGTGACAGTGGATTGGAAGGTGACAGTGCCACCTCTCCAATGACACTGGACAAACCAACAGCCCATCAAATTTCTCCTCCTCCATAAAGGAATGCAAAACAATGAGTTATTTACAGAAAGTGTGTGAGAAAGTTTGCTACAAGAATGTAAACATCAGAAGGGTTAGAAAATCTTAAAAAATCCAGGCAACAATGCTGCTGTCTGGGGTTTGTTTTATTCCAGCCCCCAGGATGGTGGGAGCATCATCTCCAAGTGTGAGGCACAAAACATGGTGGAAATTTGTTCCCTCTCTCTTTCTTCTTCCCCAAGATGTTCAAAGCTCTTACTTGGAAGTCTACAGTCAAATCTCTGAATGCCAGCAGCAGTGGAGCTGCTGGGAGCAATTCACAGTGTCTGCAGCAGCACTGCTTTAAGGGGCACTGATGGAACGAGTGGAGGCTTCATTCATAATAATAATAAACCGCTATTTTGCGGTTTTACGCCGCTTTTAATCTTCGCAACTCAAAGGAACATTAATTAACTGTGTGGCACAGTGGGAGGCAGGTAGCTGCTGTTGTCCCTGTTTTACAGATGAGGAGGCTGGAGCACATCCTGCAGCCTGCCCACTGTCAGACAGTATTTCACCCTCTGGGCCTGCAGAGGATCCCAAAATGCCAGCTCCTGCTCGCAGCTTTATTCTGGGAATGCTGTCCTGTGGCAGGGCAGGCCCTCAGGAGCTCTGATGTCATTGGCATTTCTTTACACCCAGTTTGGTTTTGGATAGATGGAGGAGCATATTGCTGAAGTCAAATGAGAATTTTCTAATATGAATTAGTCCAAATGCCAAAAGCAAGTTCCTTGCCCTGGGGCCAGTGACCAGGCAGTGCTCCAGCTCTGCAGTGCTCCTTCCATCGGGAGGAAAACTTGGAGAAACATGTAAAGCTCAGTCTTTGCTATGATCCCCACTTTTCACTAATATGTCTGGAGAAGCCTGTTTGGATGAAATTGCAAAAATAGAACCACTGACTGTTTTCCTGCTCAGAAATCCCCAGGTTTGCCTCCCCAGTGAGCTCTGCCTCCAAAAACCTCCAGCTTGACTTGTTTTCCAAGAGTCACATTTGCAGAAGTTTGCTTCTGCTGCTGGTTATTGGCTGAAAAATCAATGTTTTGGCCCTTGTGTGTGTGTAGTCCAAGGGGAATCTTGGCTCATATTTTGGGTGAGGCTCTGGGTGATCCTCACCTCTCCTCACAGGGCACTGGGCTGGCATCGCTCTCTCGCTGCTGTGGTGTGAAGTGAGTCAGGCTGAGTGTCGGGACCCAGAACATCCCTGTGGCTGTCCTGAGCAGCCAAGAGCCCTGCCAGGGGGCTCAGAGACCCTGGCACAGAGCCCAGAACACCTGTGGGTTTGATTATGACTCATGGAGCAAATCACCAACCTTAGATGAAGATCAGCAAGCCACAACAGTTTAGGTAGAATAATAGTGAAGTTATCACGGGGTGGAAAAGTAGATTTTGGGGTTTCTGCAATGAGGGTTCAGGAGGCAAGATGGAGGGATCTGGGTGTGTCCAGCCTTTCTCCTTCTTCTTCTTGGCCTCCATCTTCTGCTGTGATGGTGGCACTTTGGGATTGGTTTAGAGTAGAAGCTCACTGTCTAACACAGGTGATGGGTATTGGGAAGGAATTGTAAACATTGTACAGGTAGTTTTTAGTATAAAGACATAACCCTGCCCTGGGGCAGGCAGAGTGCCTGGAACTGTCCTGCTGGATGGACCTGGGCAGGGCAGGAGAAAATTTTTTATAGATAAGAAACAATAAACAACCTTGAGACTGAGAAATGAAGAGCTCTGACTCCTTCTTCAAGTGCTCAGGCTGGGAAAAGAGACTTTCAAACTTTTCTCGGGGTCACTGTGAGCAGCTAAAGATCCCGACAGCTGAGGGATGAGCAGTGGGGTTCATCCTGCCGCGGGTTCATCCCCATCCCCACTGGGGAGGGGATCAGCCCTCCCTTGCTCCCTGCCCACTCTGAGAGCCCTCCTGATGCTCACACTCCCCTCTCTACCTGCAGGCTGCCCTGGACCCTGAGGGATGCTCCTGCATCTTCATCCATTGCTCTCTGGTGGTCTGCAGGGTTTGGGGTGCGACCATGGAAGGCCATGTGTCTGTGTGGCTGTTTCTAATTCTTCTAAAGGAAGCAAATTACATTTTGGGCATCCTCCTCAGCCCCTCGAGGCAGACCTTGGATTAGCATGGAGGCTTTTCCATTTAGTCTTCTTAATTATGACAGACACTGAAATAAAGGTGATGAGGGAAGTATGGTGTGCAGGAGAAGGAGGGTGGTCCTGCAGTGTGCAAACATGCTCTTGTCTTTCTTTTTTACCCTTTTTTTTAAATCTGCTGTCATCAATCTCCTGTTGCTGAATGTGCAGCTGGAGAGAGGGTTCCTAGGCAAAGTTCCTGCTGATGGATTCTGACAGATCTAATCAGGCAGGGATGGTGACAACCACGTCCCACACCGCTGTGAATTGTGGTTCAAACCTAATATCCTTCACCATGACACACTGTGGCAACTGAAAGGAACCTGATGGCTGAGATCTGGCTGGCCTGAGGGGAGGAATGTTCCCATCACATGCACACCTGCCTGTAGCTCTCATCATTGCCTGTGGGATTGGCTCCCTGATGCATTCCTTGCAGCCTCTGCCATCCTGTAGCTCTGCTGCAGGCCTTTAATGTCTCTCCCCAATCGTGTTTTACCTGTCTGATGCTGTGGGTGATCTCAAGGCCTTACTGCTCCATCTCCCTAGCATCCATTACAAGCAGGGACTGATTTGATGGTGCTCAGGAGTAGCTTAGAGCACCTCTAGGTCTGTATCTAAGCCAATCCCCAAGGCTGCCTTCTCTAACCATTGGAGATCTGCTCTGTGGGACATGGATCAGCTCCTTTTCACTGCCTTAGGGTAGGCGGATCACCTACAAATGAGCCAGTTTCTCCCTGTGAGTTTGGAGGAGCCCAAAGCAACCAGTCCTGTGTATCTGTGGATGAGCTGAATCCCATGCTTGGCCTCTCAGGTCTGGGGCAGGGTTGGTCTGGCCCCTCCAGGAGCAGCAGCAGTAAGGTCTCAGCCCTGCACAGGCTGTGCACCCGCTCTGGACAAAGCCCCTGGCACCAGCAGATGCTCAGTTGCAGGAATACAATCCCCTGTCATCTCCTTTCAGGATTTGGGTCGGGGATCATTGGTTTTCAACACACCAGACCCAGTCCCATGGCACAGTTCCAAGCCTTGGCAGAGCCAGCACAATTCCTGCCTGGCAGTGCTGAGCTCCCAGGTGCACCACCCTTGCATGGGATACAACCATGCCCTGCTTCAGCCTCCCTGCCTTTAACCCTCTCTCCTCCTCAGGCAAATGATGATGTTCCCTGTTCCACATCCAGCTCCCCACTCTATTTATCTTGTTTATTGACCCAAGCAGAAAGTCAATGTTTTCTTCATCTGCCATTTGCTTCAATGGCAGCCAATTTGGTTCATCCAAAAAAAAACCCCTGGATGCAACAGAGTTTAGCATCAGATTTAGCATCAGATTTTACTCCTTTTTCTTTTCTTTTTTTCCTTCCTTTTTTTAGACGCTGATTATTCTTTTTTTTCCTGAACACACCTGGCCCTGGACACAGCAAAGCTTGGCAGCCTTTGCTGTACGATATGGCTGCAGGCAAGGCTAAAAATGTGCAGCAATTACCCCAGGAGCTGCAGAGCCAGGAGGGAGCCTGTGGGGCAGCTCATTACAGGCAGGGGATGCTGCAGCCAGGGCTGCCCGTGCCCTCCTGTGGGAGCTGTTTGCTTGGGAAACCTTGGCCTCTGGGGCTTTCATGTGCATTTGGAGCTCTGTCTCTTCCTCAGAAGCCCAAAGTTGGTGCTTTGCAGCCATTGCCTGGATCAGAGCTGCCCAGGCTGTGGGATCCTGGTCTGTGCTGGGGTGGGATGTGATTCATGGCACTGCACATCAGGAAAGGCTCGCTGAAGAGAATTGAAGGGGTGATTGGTTTTGGGGAAAGGTCTGAGGTAATTTGGGGAGGATGGGCAGAGAAAATTTTGTGATAAAACCTTGAGGTCATTTTTAATGGCTGGAAGGAACTTTTTTGGGGGTAAAATCTAAGGTAATCTGCAAGGGACTGAAGGAATATTTTGGAAAGCAAATCTGAGGTGATCTGTAAGGACCACAATGAACACTGAGGGGGAGGTGTCTCCCCAGCTGACGCTGAGGGGATGTGAGGGTCACTGAGGGAATATGAGTGTCTCTGAGGGGACATTTGTCCCTGGGCTAGTGGCAGGTGTCCCATGTATCACTGAGGGAATTACAGGTCACTGAAGGAATGGCCAATTCCCCAAGAACTGAAGCCCTTCTAATGTCTTTTAAAGGAAGCAAATTACATTTTGGGCATCCTCCTCAGCCCGTTGATGCAGACTTGGATTAGCATGGAGGCTTTTCCATTTAGTCTTCTTAATTAAGACTGACACTGCAATAAAGGTGGTGAGGGCAGTATGGTGCTCAGGAGAAGGAGGGTGGTCCTGCAGTGAGTGCAGGGCTAAGCAAGGCTCTGCCCCAAGAGTTTACAAGGTTGATGAGCGTGTGGCTGCTCTGAGGTCTGCCCACAGCCAGAGTGGCACAGCTTTACAGGGCAGGCAGAAGAGGAACCCTCTGGTGGTGTTTGCAGGGGTCTTAGAGTGAGGGAAGAGATGAGGATCTGACTCCATGTTTCAGAAGGCTTCATTTATTATTTTATGATATTTAACTATACTAAAAGAATAGAAGAAAGGATTTCATCAGAAGGCTGGCTAAGAATAGAAAAAGAAAGAATGATAACAAAGGTTTGTGTCTGGGACAGAGAGCCCGAGCCAGCTGGGCTGTGATTGGCCATTAATTAGAAACAACCACATGAGCCCAATCCCAGATGCACCTGTTGCATTCCACAGCAGCAGATAACCATTGGTTACATTTTGTTCCTGAGGCCTCTCAGCTTCTCGGGAGGAAAAATCCCAAGGAAAGGATTTTTCATGAAATGTGTCTGTGGCAGAACCCTCCTGGCAGTGTGGGTGCAGTTTTAGGTATTAACCAAAGTGATTTTATGAGATGTGCCCACTGCACAGGGTGGTCCAGCCCTTCCCCTGCCACCAATGCCCATCACCTGCCCTGAGCCAGCTGTGGTGTCTGTCTGATCCTGGCTGAGCTTGCTCAGGGATCCAAACCAGCACAATTCCAGTTTTTCTCCAGGGTAGGAAATTCTTTGCAGTGAGGTGCCAGCATCTCCAGGGAGGGTGGGATGGGTGCCTACCAAAGGCAGCAGCAGGTCAGGTTGCTCCTCACCCCTGGAGGCCAAACCCACGGATGTGGTGTCCTCAGAAGGGCTCAGTGACCAGTGGCTTCCAGAACAGAGTGCTGAACTTGTCACAAACCCATGGAGCTGCTCCTGGATGCTCCTGGAAGCACCTTGGGAAACACAGTCTGCTTCAGGTGCCTAGATAAGAGCCAAGCCCTTCTGAAAAACCTGCCCAGACAGATGGAAAACCCAATGCAAATCTCTCCCCAGGTATAAAATTAATTGGATTCTAACTTCAAAGAGTACTTCTGGAAATGAGCTGTAAATAAGCTGGTTGTGCCTCAGTTCCTCTGTCTGTGGACATTCATCTGGCTTTTCTTTGAGCCAGTGAGTGCTGCTGATGGAAGGTGCTATATATAGCAGCAAAGCTATGCATATATGGATGCATATGCATAAATGTATCCCTAGTAACTGACCCAGGTGTGTGATGTGTTCTGTAATACAGCTGACAGGTTTGTTTCCCAAAAAAACCCTTCATTTTTGCTTCCTGTGGGCTCTCACCCCTCTCATTTTGCAGCTGTGTGAAGTTCTCTGACGTGGGCTGCTTGCTCACCCTCTGCCATGGCTGGAAGCTACAGAAGTTGGGATCTGGAGACCCCTGGGATGCAGAGGGGTTGGTGAAGGTTACCCAGGTGTAGGGATCTCAGCAGGGCTCAGCTGGATGGAGCTTTATGGCCGAGCTTGGTGTTGCTCTGCTGAGCTGTGGTGCTCAGAGCTGGCTCCTGCAGGGCTGCCCTGTCTCAGGGTTTTGGTTGATAATTGCTGCCCTGAGATGTGCAGGATGTCTCTGCTTTGGCCCACGTGGCTGAAGAACGAGTCTGGACTCTTCAATTTTCGGTCTTGAGGTTGTTTATTAATTCTTATCTATAAAATTTTCTTTCTGCCCAGCCGAGGTCTGCTCAGCAGGGCAGCCACAGGCACTGTGACCACCCCTGGGGTGGTGTTGTCATTTTATACTACAAACTACATAGAACATATTGACATTGAATTCCCAATACCCATCAACTATGGTAGACAGTGCACTTCTACTCTAAACCAATCCCAAAGTGCCAACATCACAGCAGAAAATGGAGACCAAGAAGAAGAAGAAGAAAGGCTGGACATGCCCAAGTTCCTCCATCTTGTCCCCAAAACCCCCATTCCAAAAATCCTAAAATCTACATTTTCACCCTGTGATCATTTTATTATTATACTATTCAAACTTCTGTGACTTTCAGGTCCTCATACAAAGCTGGCAACTTGCTCCAGGGGTCACAATCCAATCCCCAGGTGCTCTGGGCTGTGTGCCAGGGTCTCTGAGCCACCTGGTGGGGTCCTCAGCAACTCTGGGCACCCAGAGGGATGCACTGAGTGCTGACACCCAGAGGGATGCACTGAGCTCTGACACCCAGAGGGATGCACTGAGTGCTGACAGTCCTGCCTGCAGCCAGCATTCCAGAGGGATCTGCCTTCCCAGCAGCCATTCCTGCCTGGCTGCTCCCTGGCACCCCGTTCCTGAGGAGCTCAGGGCTGTCTGTTCCCAGCGGATCGATGGGAACATCTGTGAAAAATCAGGACATGGATATCTGATCCAGCAGTCCTGGCTGTCTCCTATTTATCCCATCTAATTCTATCAGAGTTTCTAAAGTGCTTATCAGCACCACATCTTGACACTTTATCTGTGTATTGGAACCCCCTCCCAGTGGCTGGGCAATGAGAGGGGCTGAATCTGGGCTGCGGCCCCTCCCTCTCCCAGTTTCCCTGCAAAATTCTACTTTTCCTCGTGGCCCTCATCAATTGCTCCAGAATCAGATCCACAAGAGCCCACTAGGACAAAAAACTTGTCTAAAATACCCCAAAAGGGTGTCAAAGAGAAGGAGAACCCCAGTGAGTCGTCCATGCCTGTGCAGAGGCAGAAGTCTGAGTGCCAAACTGGGATTTTCCAGCTTGCAAGATGCTTGGGATGACCAAAGCCCCACACTGGATCAGTGCCATGGGCCATTGTAGGACATCTCTGCTTCTGTGGGGGGACAATGGGGCCCAGCATCAGGGGATGGATGCTGTGCATGAGCTTCCACCCACTCCTTCCACCTCCTCTCTTGTCTTTCTGGCCCCACCAGCAAGCAAATTCCCAATTTCTCAGCCAGGGAAGCAGGGTGGAGAGATGGAAACTGGCACAGCCAAGTTCCTGTTTGGGCTAGAATATAGGTCAGGCTTAAATGGGAAAATCCTTTAGCTCATGCCTTGAGAATGCTGAACGAGCTGGGGCCTGAAATCTTGGTTTGCTGATGGCTTGGAAGGGCAAAGACACGGGGAGGGTGGCTGGATGCTCCTGTTCTCTCCAGCATGTGACCTCCCACACTGGAGTGGATACGGGTGAGGTGGTGAGGAGATGCCCAGAGCTCCTCACAGCAATGAGTTTAAGGGCAATTTTGCCATTAATGACATTTTTTTGCCATGTCACGTGGAATCCACGTGAATCTGTGCTGTATTTGAAGCTGCCTGGGCAGGGCTGCAGTCACTGCCTGGTCCTGGAGTGGCCTGACCCATCTCATGATGTTTTCAGCCTGTAATAATTTAGGGTGAGAAATCTCAGGCCTCCTGTCTCCCTTTTGTTTGATTGCTTGTTTTTTTCTGAGATTTCTGTTTCTCCCCCCTGGGCAACACTGTTGCAGAGGATTGAAGCAGGCATTTTGTGGAGGGTCTTTCTTTTAAAGGCAAAGAATTGCCTTAATTTGTCCAGCTCAGAAGTGCTTTTTGAAAAACTTGCTTTTTGAATTGCTGCACACAGCGTGAAGCCTTGGTTGGTTTTAGCCATGAAAGCCAGCAGCAATTTGTCCATCCCTGAACACAGAGACAGCAGCAAGCCAAAACCACCCAGTCTGGGGCTGCTGGGGGAGCTGGGAGAGTGGGGGAGAGGAATGGGACATACTGGACTGCTGGAGTGTCAGGGGTGGGACGGTGGGGATGGACGGAGATGGGAGATCTCTGGAGCCAGGGCTGGAACTTGGGGTTTATTGCAAAGGGCCTGGGGGCAGGGCCCTGCTGGGAGCTGCCAGGCACAGCTCAGAGCAGGACTGAGAGAAGAGAGGGGCAGAGAGGATGAGAGGGTGAGAGAGTAAAAGGGTAAGAGAGCGAGGTTCCCATTAAAATACCATAAATCTTCTTCTGTGTTGAATATTCTGATTCTCACTAACCAATCTAGTACAAGATACAAATCCTACAGCATTTCCATACAGCCTATAAGAATCATTCCATTACCATCCTGTGTTACATTTTAAACCCTACAAACTCCTCTTTGGGCCCTTCTGCCAAGCTGGCAGGGTCTGCTCTGACCCTTGGGCCTGTCTGCAAGCAGAGGGTGTTGTTCCATCAAAAGGGGATCACCTTCAGCTGGCCACACCATTGTTTTCCAGTTGTTCAGTAACTGAGGGATCTCAGAGCTTGCTTTCATTTCAATCTCCCTTATAGTTTCCATATTCTCAAAATCTTTAGCCAGACAATCATATTGATAAGGCTTTCCTGTTTCATCTTCCCCAGCACTGGACAAACAGTGGGAGAGCAGGGGGCACTCAGGGAGGAGCCTGCCCAGGTGATTTTGCCCCAGGGAGAGTTCTGCCCACCAAAGGTGCAGTGATGCTGAGTCCTGCAGCTGCTGCTGGGAAATATCCTCTTTGTCCAGGCTGAACACCTTCCCCCCTACCCAGAATAAACCCCCCAACAGCTCCTTTTTTAGCAAATGTTATCAAGTTTGCAGAACTCCAGAGGTGGAAGTGCCAGGGTTGGTTTGCTGTGCAGCCTTCAGGCAGCCCCTCTGTGCATATGCATTATGGAATCCTCTTTAATGGCATGATCATATCCTAGTTTTTCACCTTTGCCTCGCTCAGCACGGCTGATGAACCTGCTCTGGGAATGATCTGCATTAATGTGAAGCTGTAAAAACTTCAGCTGAAGTCAATGAGAGCTGTACTTTGAGCAGGCAAAGTATCATTTAATGCTGAGCACTCTGAAAAATCACATCTAAATGTCTCAGATTTGGTGCATGGAACGGAGTGGATGTTTTTTACATCACTGTGCCTGTGCCTTGGCTCCCTGTCTGTAAAATGGCAATGATAACAGGGAGATTGGGAACTTAATCACTTTATTTGTTGTGAAATACTGCTGCTTCTTGGTGTTGAGTAAAGCGTAAGCCAGCCACGAGGAGCTAAGTAATTGTGCATGCAGAACAGTGCCTGGATAGAGTACAATAAAGTAGGAGCTATGTGTCCTCCAAGGAAGAGAAAACAAGATACTGAGAAGCTGCAGAGGAAGTAATTTGCAGGAGGCTGAGAAGCTGTGAGTGTTTGTAGGTACCCAGGGGTGGGTTTTGGGATGTCTAAACAGCTCTGGACTGTTCCAGGGCTCCTGGCTGCAGCCTGGCAGCATCACCTTTGCCTTTGGGGAGAGATGGCTCCTTAGGATAACCCTCCTGGATGTGGTCTTGGAGTCAACACCCTCATCAAAGGCAAAATTACTGGAGACTGCATTAAGGTTGTCCTGGCATCACCAATAATTCCATTCATTGCTCCTTCTCTGTGTGCCCAGGCCAGTGTGATGGTTCTGCTCTTGGCATGCCTGATGGACCTTGGTGTGTCCCTGGCAGTGCCCATCGTCTCTGCTGGGGTGCTCAGGGGGGACACAAAGCTTGGCAGTGCCGGGTTTCCTCCTGGCTGGTGTCCCCAGGTGCTTGTTTTGGGATTTCTGTCCCTGCATCTCGGGGCCTTTCTGGGTCACTGCAACCCCGAGATTGTTAAAAGTCTCTGTTCCCAGCCTGAGCACTTGAAGAAGGAGTCAGGGCTCTTCATTTCTCGGTCTCAAGGCTGTTTATTGTTTCTTATCTATAAAAATTTTCTCCTGCCCTGCCAAGGTCCATCCAGCAGGACAGTTCCAGGCACTCTGCCTGCCCCCAGGGCAGGGTTATGTCTTTATACTAAAAACTACCTGTACAATGTTTACAATTCCTTCCCAATACCTATCACCTGTGTTAGACACTGAGCTTCTACTCCAAACCAATCCCAAAGTGCCACCATCACAGCAGAAGATGGAGGCCAAGAAGAAGAAGGAGAAAGGCTGGACATGCCCAGTTCCCTCCATCTTGCCCCCTGAGCCCCCATACCAAAAACCCCAAAATCTACTTTTCCACCCCATGATAACTTCACTATTATTCTACCTAAACTGTTGTGGCTTGCTGATCTTCATCTAAGGTTGGTAATTTGCTCCATGGTCACAATCAAACCCACAGGTGTTTTGGGCTCCGTGCCAGGGTCTCTGAGCCCCCTGGCAGGGGTCCTGGCCATCCTGGACAGCCAGAGGGATGTTCTGGAGTCCTGACACCTGCAGTGCTCCAAACTCCTCTCCCATCCCATCCCATCCCACCCCACCCCACCCCACATTTTGCTGCTGAGGTTCCTGGCACACAGGAGCATCCAGCACACTGGAAATGCATCCTGCTGAATTTGGGATGGATTACAGACCGCAGCAGGTACCAGCACATGCAATTCCCAGCACACTTCCTGACTGTGCCTTGCCATCCCTCTTAAGGCTCATGTGCCTTTTCTTAACCCTCCCAGCACTGACGTTGCCTGGGAGACTGAGCCAGCACCTCCTGCATTTCCTTTGGCTCGTGCAGGGTTGAAACTGCAGCCACAACCTTCCCTGAAGCAAGAGAAATACTCAGAATGAAAACTATCTAGTTTAATTCCTCTGTGACACCCTGCTCCTTCATATGGCAGAGCTGTGCTGGCTCTGAGGGGTCTGCAGTGAGGTGCAGGGTCCTTGTGAACCCCAGCATCCCTTGGGATGTGCTTTCCCAGCTCACTTTTGTCCCAGTGTGTTTGTTTTTTGCTTTGCTTTGCTGTAATTAAATTCCTGGCCCTTTGCTTGCAGAAGCAAGCTTCAAAACGCTCCGGTGGAGGGATGGTTTTATTGAATCTCCAGCAAATTACTGATGCTTGGTGGGGAATTTTTCACACTTTCAACCTCAAGGTTTTTGGGAGAGCGTTTTTGCAAGTGTTTATTATAGTATTGCCACAAGAAGCGAGACTACCCAGAAAATTTATAGCAAGCAGCTCATCAGCTGTGGAATGTCAGCACAGCACCGTTGAAATGCCTTCTCCAGTGTCACTCAAGTGAGGATGATTTCTCCCAGCTGAGGACCTGCATAGTGGTTTTGCTTCAAAACTTCCAGCACTATTACAGTGGCTGAAAAGTGGTTGTCGGTGTACTGGGCAGAAAATCGCTTTTTTCCTACATGAAATAATAAATCTGGTGCAGGCACAGCACTGGGACACCTGGTTAAAGACAGGAGCTGTGTCATGCCAAAGTTTCAGGCTGCGAAGCCTTCAGGTGAGAAGCTGCCACCACCTCATGAGCTCCTTCAATGCTGGGGATGGACATGAACTTTTCCAGAGCATTCCAGCTTGGTCAGTGTGGGAATGGACTTGCTTGGCTCATGGCTCAGTGCTGTAGGAGATGGGTGCTGCATTCCCCACAGATATGGATGTCAGGAAGAAATCCTTCCCTGGCAGGGTGGGCAGGCCCTGGCACAGGTGCCCAGAGCAGCTGGGGCTGCCCCTGGATCCCTGGCAGTGCCCAAGGCCAGGCTGGACAGGGCTGGGAGCACCTGGGACAGTGGGAGGTGTCCCTGCCATGGCTGGGGTGGAATGAGGTGATTTTTAAGGTCTCTTCTTACCCAAACCATTCTGTGATCCATGATTAAATGTTGCAGGGATGCAGGAAAGGGCTGTAGAGAGAATGGTCTCTTGCTGCAGGCAGAATAAAAATTGAAAGGATGGAAATCCCAGAAAAAAACATAATCTGTTGTATTTAAATTGGAGACCACTTTTCTCAGGTGATCATTTATTACATTTTCATGATAATTTGGGTGTTTAACTGCATGGCTCTCAGTACAGAACAGCTGAGCCTGTAGTGCAGCAGACCCAGCTGGAATTGTAGTGTGAGTGTGGGAAGTGCTAAAAGTACTAAAAATAACTTGGAAAGCATCTTCAGTTGGCCATCCAGCGGCGGTGAGCACTTCTCATCCTCTTCTCTTGTTGCCTTGGCTGCCTGTCTAAAATGTGAAGAAAATCATCACCCCCAGAGTACAGAAGCTGGGAGCAAAACTGAACGTTTGTGACACACAGAGGGTCCTGGGAGAGGACTCCCCTGGGGAAGGGGAGTCTTTATGGGCTGAGGGCAGGAATGCCACGTGCTGGGTGTGCTGCTGGGGCTGCAGGTGATGGCACCAAGGGGTGCCAAAGGCTCCACTTGCAGCCAAGGGCCCAGTCCCATGTGCTGATCAATTCTTTGCTTCTGAGTCTAGCTTTGCAGCTGCAGCTTGGGATTTTATTGGTTATATACAATTATAAAAAAAAAATTGTGATTGTGAGTTTTGCAGTACACCCTCAGCTGGGATCCATGTGTTGCTCACCCTTTGTGCCCATTTCTGTGATGAATTTTCCAGGGCATCGTGGGAGAGCTGCTCAGAATTGCTCAGGCAGGCAGCAGCTGGGCTGAAAAATGCAGAATCTGGGTGTAAATTGCTCTGTCCTGGTTTGCAAGGGCAGCAGCTCTGAAGTTCCCGGCTCAACAGAAGCAGGAAACAGCACAAGGTGCTGGGCATGAGCCCTCCTGGCTGGGCTGTGCTGTGCTGTGCTGGGCAGTTCTGGGTGAAGCTGCAGGTGACACAGCATCACAGCCTGTGCTGCCACTGGGCCCTGTCTCTAGAAACCCCTGGACCTCAAGTTCCCACCCTGATCCCTCTCTAAACCCAGCTCAGGGAGCAGATGGCACTGGCTTAGTTTCCAGCTCACATTCTTTTCTCTATTTTTTCTCATCGATGGTGAACTTTGTAAGGCACTGAAGTCTTTAACCATTAGCAGGCAATAAAAAGGGGCAGCAGAGTTGGATAACACCCACTAATCCCCTTCAGGATGAGCTGGAGAGAAGAGCCAGTGCAAAGCTCTGGAGCTTATTCTGGGATGAGTGCTTTGGAGGCTCTGAGAATTGCTTGGTGTTGGTATTTCATGAATAAATAACCCCCAGCGGTATTTGTCAGTGAGTCTGCTTCATTAAGGAGACCTGGAACAAAGGGAGAGAGTGGAAAAAAGTGTTTATGAGGGAATCCAGGGGAGTGCAGGTGGTGGGAGGTGGATGGGGCTGTGTGAGGATGGGAGCAGGGTCAGGAGGGGAGCCCTGCTGTGCTGCACCACGCTGGACATTTGTGCCATGAGATGTTGATAAAAAATTGGGTTTTACTGATGCTGGGTGTGTGTTCAGAGGGTCCTGGCAGGGAGGGGAGTGTGTTTCATTTTTAACTATATCATTTGGGTGTCTGCAGGTGTCTTTGGGAGAGCTGGAGAGTTAAAGTGTGTGTGTGTGTGTGTGTTCATAGATGTTCATGGGCTTGTGGAGAGGATCTGGCAGTAGAAATTAGGTCGCTCTCTCCAAAATGCCCTTTTTGACAAGACCTGGTTTTGGGTCACTGATGGGTTTCCCCATCCTCCCCAGGTGCTGAGCCAGGGCCACCAGCAGCTTCCCTGGCTCTTTGATGTACTCAGGACACAGAGCTTGTCCTTCTCCATCCCTCCCTGTCAGAACAGATCCAGGGCTTACTTGCTGAAATCCAACAGGAAGAGATGGAGAACCAGAGCTGTTCTTTTGCAGGCAGCTTGTTACTGCAGGGCAGGTGATTCATCCATCAGGGCTGGTCTAATCTGGCACCCAGGCCGTGGTGGGGCTGGCTGTCCCCAGTGGGCTCCCTGCAGTGGTGGCCAGATGCTGCCCAAGTGTCCCCTGCCTTGCTGGCACCGCTTTCTCTCCAGGCTGGCTCTGCAATGTGAGAGCAGGAGCCCCATTCAGTGGGCAGGGAAGGACAGGCAGGGGTCCCTGGCAGAGCTGTGTGGGTGGAAAATGATCTGCTCCATGCCACGTGTGGCTGCAGAGGGCAGGTGATTAATGACTGCTCTTCACTGCCACAATTAAGAGGAGCTGCTGAGGCTGGCAGTGCCAGGGGCACCTGCCTGCACTGAGCCAGGCTCCTCCAGCCCCTCCAGAGGCAGATGAAAGTGAAGTTTGCTCCCAGCTTGCTCTGAGCATCACATCAGGCTCTCATGAGCTGCCACCCCTGTCAGGGCTCTGTGTTGAAGTGAAGCTCCCCTAATGGAATGATGGCCACACAGAACTGATCCTGCAGAGCTCTGCCCTCACCCTGCTCCTCTCACAGGTGGCACTTGAACACTTCCCAGTGAGGTTAATATTTTAATATGCTTAATGGCTCATTCCAGCTCGCCAGCCCTTCCTGGGCTTTGGCAGGGATCATCCATTATGCCAGGCTTTGGAGAGCCAGTTTCCCATTCCCATCCTCAGCCCTCCCCAGGGCAGGAGGTTGCTTTGTGCTTCCAAGTTTTAATTAAAGCATGACAAGCTGCCCTTGCCAGCCCCAGCCTGGTGCCATGTGGGATGAGCCAATGTCTCCTGACAGAATTCCGTCTCTCTGGAGCAATCCTGTGCAAGGACCCAGCCCCACAATCTCCTTTCCAGCACCCAAAGCAGCTGTAGCTCCTCATCTTCTCCTTCCAGGCATGTGGGTTGTTTGGTGGCTCAGGGGAGAAGCCAGGAGGGAGGATGGGATCATGGATCTCCTTGCTGTCCACCCACGATGAGAAACCCCCTGGGAGGACCAGATGGGGCTGAGCTTTTGGGGTGGGTGGTGGAGGAGCTGTCAGGGTTTGTTGGTTTTGGCTTTTCTAAAATAATTCTCCCTACATTAATAAACAGTGGGTTTAGTTAGTAAATAATATGCCCTTCCTCCCCCCCCATCTCTCCAGCAGAAATATGTGCCCTGATCTAATATATCCTGCCTTTCTCACTCCCTCATTTCAGAGGAGCTGTAGATCCTAGAGGGAACAGAGTGCTAATAGAAAACGGCCTCTAAAGATATTTGAAACATGACCAAGAAAGGACAGAGGGAGATTCATCTCCAAATATGCTGGAAAATCTAGGAGGTGGGCCAAGAAAGGGAGAATATCAGGAGCTTGATTGCTACCAGTGAAAAGTTAATTGGGAAGCATTAATTGGGGTGAGAGCTGGCAGCACAGACATGGATTTGCTATGTGGGACACCACAGTGCACACAGAGCTGCCCAGTGCTGAGATAACTCATACACCCCAGCCCATGGGGATGTGCCAATTTACTATTTCTCACTGCTTTTAATGGTGTTTTCCTTATTGACAGTCCCAACTTTTGGAATCCTGTGATTGCCTTGAAATCCTCAATCTAAAAAAAATCATGCTGTCAGTACTGCATAGGGCTTTATTTGGGTTTGGTCTCTGAGGAGTTTCTAGCCCTTGAGTTTGCAGGGAAAAGCTTGGTTATACCCTAAAGCAAATTTAAGGGAGGAAAATATTAAAAAAAGAAGAAAAAAACCCAAAACAGCGCAGCAATTGATTTATTTTTAAAATCTCATCATTTTGGTGCCAGTTGCATTATATTCTTTTTTAATGCCTGACTCATGATTTCTGTGTTGGCAGGGCTGTGTGCGTGAGTGTGACGGCATGTGAGCTCAGGGGCCCTCTGCTGATAGAGAATGCAGGGCTGCTTCCAGGCAGCACCACCGTGGCCCTCCAGGGCTGATGAATATTCCTCTGCTGCTGTTTCATTGCCAAGCAGATTGCTTTCACATTAAACCCCCCAGAAAAGGGACAGCAGAGATGTGCATTGGGTCATTGTGCTGATGGGATGAGCAGGAGAGGAGACTAAACCAAGCTGTGACTCCCAGCATTGCCTCAGGGGTATTGAGGTCACAGGGGTCAGGGTTAATTTGCAGCCTGCTGTGGGTAAAGATCTAATAAACAGCCTGTGGAGGTCAAGTCTGTCACTATCAGTGACTCGTTCTGTGACCTCCCTCTCTCTCTGATCACTTTGTCTCTCTCCTGTCAGGTGATGGGTTCTGTTGCCCAGGATGCACTGTGGGTATTGGTTGACATATAAACTGTGCTTTGAAGATGAAAAAATATCTTGGAAATGCTTAAAGCTCTTGACAAGCGTGTGTGTTCCTTTTGCAGGAATCCAGCAGAAGGCAGAGTGCCTGAATGCTTTGTCACAGGCAAAATCTGCTGTGTGTGCAGCTCTGAGAGGCAGGGCTGGGAGCTTCCCAAGGCTCCACATGGCCTTGGAATTATTCCTGGGTGCTCATGCTGCTTGCTTGAGGGGTGTCACAGCACAGCAGTGCATGGGGCTTTGCCCATCATGGGCTGGAGCAGAGCAGCAGAGCTGTGCCTGCACCCATCCCTGCATTATCTGCTCCACATCCACGTCCCAGCAAGCACAAAGCCAAGTTCCATGTGGCTTTCCAGCTTTGGCAGTGTGCTCTCTGCCTACAGAGAGCAGCAGACAACTTTCTCAGGCCTTTCTGGGAAAGGCTGTGAGAAGATCAGAGAAAAGAATGAGAAACAATTCTTATTTTAACCTGCTGCACCTGTTGTTGTGCACATGTGGAATGTGCTATGGAGATTTGTTTACCAAACAAATGTTCTTAATTAGCCAATGGTGATGGTGTTTGGAGGACCAATTAGGTCCAGGTGTATCATAACTGTCTATAAAAGCAATGGGTTTCTTAATAATGATAGATATATATATATATATATATATATATATATATATATATATATATATATATATATATATATAAAACAAAGAGATTGATCAGCCTCCTGTGAATCATGGAGTCAATGCTAATTATTACCTGCCTGGGGGCCTGTGATGACATGGCAGTGTCCCTGGGCTGGATGTGGGTGATGGTGATGATGCTGGGTGATGGGATGTGAATGCTCAGGGAGGTTTGGCCCAGCAATGAAACATTCAGGAAGAGTTTTATAACTCTGGATTTGCTGTTGTCTAGTGTAGGGTTGGATTCACACCCAGCTCCAGGCTACTAATAAAGCATCTCCCAGTTGCTAATTTGCATAAAACTGGTGGATGGTATCTTTGAAAACCTATGACTGGTTGATTCTGTGAAGGATGCCAGAGTTATGCAGAAAGTTTATTGTACAGCATAATCACAAACACCTAATTTCCTTGGGAAGTGTGAAAAATGCCAATCACTCAATTTAAATTTTAAAAGTTTAATAGTAATAAAATGGTTATAAAAACAGTAATATAATTAGAGTAATAATAATTTGGACAATTAGGATTTAGGACAATAGGAGACAATAAAAGCAAAGAGGTATGGGCAGTCTGGGTACCTCTTTCTGGGCAAAATAAACCCGAAAAAAGGACCCACATTAACAGAGGATTAACCCTTAAAAGCAACAGCCTGTTGCATATTCATACACCTCATACATGATGCATAAATTCCATTCAAACCCAGGATTCTGTCTGGTCAGTGTCAGCTTCTTCCTCTTAATCCTGACGGCTCTTCAGGGCTGAGCAAGGCAGGAAGAAGTTTGTTTCTTCTGATAAGAGAGCTATAAATGCTTTTTCTTTGAAAGATTTAGGTGTCCTGTGGCTGCTATCTCAGTGCGAGTCCTTTCTTTAAAAAAAGTATCTTATATAGCATAGTTTCTATTTTAAAACATCATGTTATAACCTAAAACTATATTTAACACACTACTTAGGCAAATTAATACAGCATCACTTTCTAACATAACACATGCAATATTCATTTTAATATTTGTGAAAAGCCAATCATAAAATACACATTTTTCACAGGAAGCTTCCTTCGGCTCGGTGTCTCTAAGCAGGGATTTTGCCAGAGCAGCTCTCTGTGCATTGCCCTGCCCGTGCCCATGCCCTGCCAGCTCCCTGCCAGCCCTAACAGTGCTTTTCTCTCCAAGGGAAGAAGCGATGTTGTCCACCTACTTTGAGACCATCAATGACCTGCTCTCCTCCTTCGGGCCCGTCCGCGACTGCTCCCGCAACAACGGCGGCTGCACCCGCAACTTCAAGTGTGTGTCGGACCGCAAGGTGGACTCCACGGGCTGTGTGGTACGTGCTGGGGCTCTGGGGGAGGTGCTGGGGCTGTGGGGTATGTGCTGGGGCTGTGGGATACGTGCTGGGGCTGTGGGATGGGTGCTGGGGCTGTGTGGTACGTGCTGGGGCTGTGGGGTACGTGCTGGGGCTGTGGGATGGGTGCTGGGGCTGTGGGGTACGTGCTGGGGCTGTGGGATGGGTGCTGGGGCTCTGGGGGAGGTGCTGGAGCTGTGGGGTACATGCTGTGGCTGTGGGATGGATACTGGAGTTCTGGGGTAGGTGCTGTGGCTGTGGGATGGCTACTGGGGCTGTGGTGTGGGCACTGGGGCTGTGGGGTAGGTGCTGTGGCTGTGGGATGCGTGCTGGGGCTGTGGGATGGGTGCTGGGGCTCTGGGGTAGGTGCTGTGGCTGTGGGATGGCTACTGGGGCTGTGGGATAGGTGCTGTGGCTGTGGGGTAGGTGCTGGTGCTGTGGGATGGGTGCTGGAGTTCTGGGGTAGGTGCTGGGGCTGTGGGGTACATACTGGGGCTGTGGGGTACGTGCTGGGGCTGTGGGATAGGTGCTGGAGCTGTGGGGTACATACTGGGGCTGTGGTGTGGGCACTGGTGCTGTGGGATAGGTGCTGGGGCTGTGGGGTGGGTGCTGGGGCTGTGAGGTACATACTGGGGCTGTGGGGGACATACTGGGGCTGTGGGATAGGTCCTGGTGTTGTGGGGCACATACTGGGGCTATGGGATAGGTGATGGAGCTCTGTGGTAGGTGCTAGAGCTGTGGGATGAGTGCTGGGGCTGTAAGATAGGTACTGGGGCTGTGGGGTGGGTACTGGGGCTGTAGGGTAGATGTTGAGTTGTGAGGTACATTCTGGGGCTGTGAGGTGAGTACTGAGGCTGGAGGGTAGGTGCTGGAGCTGTGAGGTGGGTACTGGGGCTGTAGGGTAGGTTTTGAGCTGTGGGGTAGGTTCTGGGGCTTTGAAGTACATACTGAGGCTGTCAGGTAGGTGCTGGAGCTCTGGGGTAGTTGCTGGGGCTGTGGGGTGAGTACTGAGGTTGTAGGGTTGGTGTTGGGGCTCTCCTGTAAGTACTGGGGCTGTGAGGTACATACTGGGGCTTTGGGGTACATATTGAGGCTGTGGGGTGGGTACTGGGGCTGTGGGATACATACTGAGGCTTTGGGGTTGGTACTGGGGCTGTGGGGTACATATTGAGGCTGTGGAGTGGGTACTGGGGCTGTGGGATACATACTGAGGCTGTGGGGTTGGTACTGGGGCTGTGGGGTACATATTGAGGCTGTGGGGTTGGTACTGGGGCTGTAGGGTCCTCAGGGCTGTCCTCTGGTTTGGGGACAAGCCAGAAGGAGATGTGACCTGCTCCTGCTTCCTGTGGCTGAGGGGATGTGTGTGCCAAAGCTCTGAATCATAGAATTCTAGAAGGATTTGAGTTGGAGAGGACCTTAAAGGTCATCTTGTGCTTACCCCCTGCCATGGGCAGGGCCACCTTCCACTGAGCGGGTTACGCAGAGCCTGGCTGTGAACAGTTCCAGGGAGCTGTTCCCAGGCACTGATGCCCAGAGGGGTTTTGCTGTGCTTCCAGCTGGGAGCAGCAGCGCTCAGCACCTCGCCCAGGCATCAAAGTCATCCCTTCCCTGCCCGAGGAGCCTGGGTGAACCCAGGATGACGTGCAGAGACACAGGACAGAGCCTTGGGAAGTGGGGCAAAGCTGGAGCATCCTTTTGTGTCTGTTGTTGAAGGCCCTGCCTGCCAGGAAGCCATGGTGACCCCTGAGGGGGTCCAGAGCTGTCACCCCCTCCACCAGCCCCTCCACCACACTTTAACTGCTCCTAAACCCCTGGAAACCCTCCCACCACTGCAGGCAGGGCCCCCTCACCACACCCCTCTTGTCTCAGCAGAGACAGGAGGTAAGTGTCTCTTTATTTATTGAAGATGTTTGTACACGGCAGCTGGGAAAGGTCAGCCTGGAGCCGTGCTGTCCCGGGGGGGAGGCGTTTTCATTATCCCCTTCTCAGGTTGCTTGTTAAGGCCATTTACCATTACAGTCTGATGTGTCACCAGCAACCTGGTGCCATCTCCCCCTTGCTGCTCCTCTCCCCATCCACCTTTCTTTTCCCATTGCCATTCTTTTTCTTTGACCCATTTTCCAGGTAACAACTGCCTTTCTAGTCTTTTTGGGGTGTTTTCCCCCCTTTTTGGGGTGTTATTTTGCTCTGAATGCCAATATCCTTGCCCAGGCACTGTCAGAAGCAATCAGGGCTCTGATCACCTCACGCCTCTGGGAAGTGGTGCCTCTTTTTAAAGTCAGGACATATTAAGATAGAAGTTGTCAATAAATTACAGCCCTAGTGGTGGCATGTGGAGAGGCAGAAAAGGAAAACCGTGTCACTTGGGGAAAACAGACCCCAGCTTCTGCAATGCCTGAGTGAGGCTGTGTGTAAAGAGCATGGAGCATGTGCAGTGAGGGGACAAGGGAGGAGCAGCAGGAGCATTCTCCTGGAGGGCATCCCCTCCCTGTGGGTGACAGGGGACACTTGGGGACGCAGGAACCCCCATGCTACACATCACACCAGGCTCCTGGGGCCGTGCATCCCATGGGGACAGCAGACAGTCCCTCCCCACTGGGCTCTTCACCCCTTTCTCTCCCCACTGCAGGAGCATGAGGCTGCTCTGTCCCTCTCCAGCCTTGGGGTGAAGCTCCCCAGTGCCAGCCTGAGGACAGCAGAGCCCAGGGGTGTGTGGGGACAGCCACTGCATCCCACCCCCAGCCCTTGTCTCCCTGCTTCCCTCTGGACTCCCCAGCCCATGCTGCTTCCCAGCTCTCCCCACCCTGTGCAATGTTTTATTCTCATCACCTGTTGTTGGTCACCTGTTGGCAAAGGAGAGGTGTGAGGAGAGGTGTGGAAGGAGCTGTCCCCATGGCTCGGGATCTTTTCAGGTCGCTGTGACCCCGAGATTGTTAAAAGTCTCTGTTCCCAGCCTGAGCACTTGAAGAAGGAGTCAGAGCTCTTCATTTCTCGGTCTCAAGGCTGTTTATTGTATCTTATCTATAAAATTCTTTCTCCTGCCCTGCCGAGGTCCGTTCAGCAGGACAGTTCCAGGCACTCTGCCTGCCCCAGGGCAGGGTTATGTCTTTACACTAAAAACTACCTGTACAATGTTTACAATTCCTTCCCAATACCTATCATCTGTGTTAGACACTGAGCTTCTACTCTAAACCAATCCCAAAGTGCCACCATCACAGCAGAAGATGGAGGCCAAGAAGAAGAAGGAGAAAGGCTGGACACACCCAGATCCCCCCATCTTGCCCCCTCAATCCCCATTCTAGAAACCCCAAAATCTACTTTTCCACCCCATGATAACTTCACTATTATTCTACCTAAACTGTTGTGGCTTGCTGATCTTCATCTAAGGTTGGCAACTTGGTCCATGGGTCATAATCAAACCCACAGGTGTTTTGGGCTCCGTGCCAGGGTCTCTGAGCCCCCTGGCAGGGGTCCTGGCCATCCTGGACAGCCACAGGGATGTCCTGGGTTCCCACACCCATGTTTCTGACAGTGCTCCATGGCCATTGTCCAGGGAAAAGCCCAATGGGTGTCTGGCAGCACTGCCCCCAGCCCTGGGTGGTGGTCTTGGTGCTGAGTGGGATCAGAGGGGCTGGGAGTGGAGCTCAGAGCTCACACAGGCTCAGTTGGAGACATTCTGGTATTTCTTTGCCCATTCCTGTGCTGTCTCTTCTCATCCCTGCTCCTGGAGCCTGCTGGGTGTGAGCTGGGCTTCCAGTGCAAGAAGGGATGGGGTCATGTGCTGCAAATTTTCAGGGATGTCAGTTAGTTTTGAAGCTGAACTGCTGTGAACTCAATTTGCCAATTTGGCAAGTGCTATGGGCAATATCGGGATGTAATTTAATTAAGCTCTCCCCTTTTTACAGGGTTCAGGGAGCATTTGCCTACTAATTTTAGCACTAGGTTTGCTCCAGCTTTACTCTGGACACAGATTCACAAATCATGACGTTGTTAATCTCTACCAGTCAACAGTTTATTAATTTGCTGAGGACCACAGAAGAATATAATCAGTGGTTCATCAATCAAGGCTAAATCCAACAAATGTTCCAGGCAGGTACTGAGCATAAAATATACATGCAGCCTTGTAAGCAATTAATACATCACAGAGCTGGAGCTGAGTGGCTCAACCAGGGAGCAGCACAAATCTCAAAGATTTCTTATTCCTTTTATGTATAATAATCATCTGTTACCAGTTCCTTCATGCCCTTAGTATGGCTTCCAGTAATTCTGAGAGGACTGGGATGCATTTATCTCTGGGATTTTAGTGGTGTGGGCTCTGCCATCACCTAATTGTTTGGCCTTAAAAGGTCTCAGTTAAAAAGTTGAGGGTGGATTGCTCATAGCTCGTGCTGGAGCCTGGCTGAGTCTCCTTGGGCTGATTTTGGGGATGAATGAGTGAGTTGCTTATCCCAGTTAAAATCCTCCTTTTTAGGCATCACCTGAAGACCCTAAGGCCTCTCCAGCAGGGTTCCTACCTATAGGGGTGGCAGCTCCCTGCCTGCCCACCTCAATGGGATCCCTTTTTCCCCCCATCTCATGGTTTTCTGTTGGTTTTGTGTGTACCCAGTAGATGGCATGAGTGCATTAAGGGTTTCTGCAGTTCTTTTCTTATCGGAGGCCTTTTTTTATTCTGGTAATTTTAAGAATTATCAGCTGCAACCTTGCCAAGACCTTGGCATGGCTAAGTGGAGCCTTGTGTTTGAGCCCTAACATAACCAAACAGCCCCCAAGCTCTAGAAAACCTGCTGCCATGCTGCTTTTTCTTGCTGCACTCTTGAACTGCTGATGGATCTGGTCAAGCTGTGGGAATTTCCCAAGAAAACCAAATCCCAGTGAATTTCTCTGAATCCAGTGACTGCACCTTGAGTCCCATATGTGTTGTGCACCATCTTGCAGGGATCACAGCAAACCAGGAGAAAGTGTGCTAGAGGAATAATTCAGACTATATCCTATAAAGGAAATATTGCTGAACTTTCCTGCTGGCACTGTGGTAGCTGCACAGCCTGGAGGGAGGATGCTGAAGGAGGGAAAATGCTTAACCCTCATGTGTTGGTGATTTATAATTTGAGATGAAAACCTGTGAATTGGCCCAGAGAGACTGAAGGAAACACCTGCATCATGGCTTAAATTCAGGTTTCCCCAGCTGTCTCTCAGATTGGCTTTGCTCCCTGGTGCCAGTCCTCTCACCCACCTGAGGAGAAGGGGGGTTGCTTCCATGTATTATCCCATAACCAAGTGTATTTTTGAGCCTAGAAAGGCAGGGTTGCAGCCTTATTGAAAATAAGAGGGGTGAGTTTTTCCCCCAAAGGAATGGGAGCTTTGGTCTTAGCACATGAGGTGCTCTGTTCTCTCCCAGTGCATTTTGGCATCCTCAGCATCGCTGCAGGAGGAGGCAGCAGCAGGTCCAGGTGTCTGAGCCCCATGGTGCCTCCAGGACGGGGTCTCCTCACTGTGAGGACCTCCTGGAGCAGCAGAAGGGCATGAGCTGCCTCACTGGGGGTGAGGAAGGCAGCTCGGGGTCCTGGGCCAAGGATTAGCAGAATGAGTTCCTTGTTTGATGTAGGTGTGAGAGCCTGACTGCAGCAGGGGGCAGGGGTGTGGGCTGGTGGTTCTGCAGCATCTGTGTGCCTGCAGAGGTTGGTGACTTAGTTCCTTCAGCCACATTAGAGTGCTGCAGGAGCCAAGGGTGTTGCAGGTGGGTGTGGAAGGGCTAAAGCAGGGCTGTGCTGCAGGAGCCATCCCACCTTGAGAGAGCCTTGCCCAGCCTGGGCACTGGGTGCTGCTCTTCTGTACAGACATGAAACCCTGCTCATCCTCACAGCCTCAGGTGCCTCTGGCAGAGATTTATTTCTAGTCTGAGCAAGAAAGCAGTGCTGTTTGCCTACAAGAATGACCTGAGCTGTTCCTCCCTGTGATGGTGGGTCAGCCCTTCACAAAGGAGGGGATTTGGCTCAGCAGGATGCTGGAGGGAGAACATCTATCAGAGAGCCACTTAATGAAGTTGTGGCTTGCAGTGACACTGGTGTGGTGTTGGTCCCAGCCTCTTTAGATGCAGAAGGAGGAGAAATTTGGCATGGTTCACACAGGCATATAAGCCTTAGCACAGCTTGTTTGGGGCTAATCCTTGCCTTGCTCTCTCCCCCCTCAGAATGATGGTGAGTTCCTCACTGCTGCAGAGTGTGGCAGAGAAATGGCTTAATTTAGGAGTGTAAGTGATTTGGGGAGAAATGGGATTAGAAATGAAGGAGCAGAGCAGTGGTTCCTGCTTTTGTCTCCTCCTTCCAGCACAAGTGCCATGGTTTTGCATGGGAGACATTTATGGAAGCCACTCAGAAGTGGCTTAGAGACCATGGAGAGATTCTTTAAAATTATGTGGGTGATGCTGAGACCTTTTTTTATTTTTTTTCCTGGGGGGAAATGGGGTGATTGGGAGTTTCAGCAAAAACCAAATTGCTGTGCAGAAATGCCTCACACACATGAAAATTCCAAAATACTTTGGTTCAAAACATTTCCTTTCTATAAAGGGGAGGGAAATGTTTAATTCCACCGTTATCATCTGGAGCTTTGTTTTATATTGCCTTATCCCAGTGTACAGCCTGAAATAAAAACAAAATTAGGTGATGGAAACCAAAACATTTCAACCTTGTCAAAATTAAATGCTCTCCTAATTTCCCAATGAGTTTTGAGATGTAATTGATGGAATCCCACAAAGCACTTAAGCTTCATCAAATCTGCATTTTTCTGACAGACAATTGTTCATTGAAAAATAAAAACTTTCCCATCCCTGCCTTGAGAGGCACCTAGCTAATTATGGGAGAGATGCACACCAGGGGGGGAGATGAGGAAACCAGGCTCTCCTAATCCCTTTAAAGTCTCACTGCCTCCCAGGAGCAGGAGCTGACTCCTTTTTGCACATTGTGGTTGGAAGCAGAAGCCCCCTGAGCTCAACAGCAAGCCCCCCTTCCAAGGAACCTGTGGTTTTGGATTTTATCTCATTAATCCAGGTAAATACCTGTGCTGAAAATGGGATTTGAGCAGCAAAGAGAGGAGGCTGTTGGGGTCAGTGTTAGTGGTGGGTGGGAGCAAACCATCCACCTGCCTTTGCTTTGGACCTGGTGGGCAAGGGGTGGCTGGTTTAAAGTAATGGGAATAGCTCAGGAAGCACCAAGGTGAGCCGGAGGTGTCTGCCTGCACAGGGAAGGAGAGGTTTGAATGATAAAAGCCCTGTTTGGATGATGAAAGCTCTGTTTTCTCCAGCAGTGGCTTTTTCAGCAGCATTCCTTGAGGTCATGGCCAGTGCCCCTCTGCTCCTCAGCAGACTGGGGTGCTCCAGTCTGTGATCACAGCTGGCTGGGGCTGTGGGATTGGTTTGGGATACAGGATTTGGTCTGTAGCGTTGATGCTGGGCTGCACCCTGATGGGTGAGTCAGCTGGGACAGAGGTTGAATTTCTGTTTTCCTGAAGGTTTTTGGAGGTGCCAGCTTCTGCTGTGACTGACCATGCCCTGACAGGCAGGAGATGCCAGCACACCCCAAAATGGGCTGTTGGTGACTGCTGGAAGGGAAGCAGATTCCTTGATGCAGGAACACTTCTTCCTGTGTGCAAGGCATCCCACCAGCTGCTTGAAACAAATCCTTCCCTTTTGGGACTGAGGTGAAGACACACACACACACAGTGACTTGCAGGGTTCACTGGAGTGGTGGGCAGAGGTGAGGAGATGCTGCCTCATCTCCCCCATGCCACTTTCACAGCAGGACCAGGCTGAGAAGCACAAGCAGCATGTTCTCAGGAGCCTGCAAGACAGATGGGTTTGATTTTTCTAAGGCTAAAATAATGATTGATGATCTTTAAAGGGAAAAGGAAGCAAGGGAAAAGGAGGGGGGCAGGGGGAAGAGTGGGAAGATAATGACTGTTATTTCAGAAAATGGTTGTAATGGTCCCCTCTGGGAAGGATGTTCCCCCCTCAGTGGGGTGTCAGGAAGGGCTTTGACACAGCTGGGGTTGGTGGGGACATCCCTGCCCTGAGGAAGCTCTGGAGAGCCCTTTAGCAATCAGCATTTTGGGTCTTTTTTATCAAAATATTGGGAGAGGAGGGATGAATCTCACACACAGAGAACTGAGCAGCATACAGCCAGGCTCTGTCCTGCTGCTGAGGAGCTTTGCTCACCAGGGGCCTTCTGGGTCAAGAAAACAAGGCAGAATAAGCTGGAATTGTCCATATATATTTATATGGACACAGAGGGGTTTACTGCATTTGTATCATTTCTGAGCTCCAACAAGCAAATAAACACATGCCAGTGCATAGACAGGAGCTCATTAAAATGCTGGCACTTGCTTGTACCTTAGCAGTGTCTCGGATTAATGTTTTTGTCTCATGCTGAGGAGGTTCCTCGGTGAGGACTCGGCACAAAGGGGGGTCATTAGGGCCTTTGGAAATGCTCCTCAGCGCTCTGTGGCACTGAGCCACCAGCTGATTGTGCTGCCCCAGGCCAGCAGTGCTAGGGATGCAGCCTGGGGTCCTGGGTCTCACTTCTGCAGGCATCCAGGCATGAGAATGGTGCCTGGAGCAGCACTGGGAGTGGGGTTTGGTGGCAGCTTCCCTTCATCTGTACCCAGAGCATCACCTGCAGCACCTGACACAGAAGGCTCTGACTAGAAGGCTGCTGTTGTGGAGAAAACAGAGTGGAATAACAAAAAGGGCAGTTTACTCTCCACAGAAACACTTAATAAAGTATTCTGGTTTTTTAAACTTAATAATGGAGGAGAGGAGCTGAGCTGAGCAGCTCTGGCAGGCAGCTCAGATGGAGGAGAGTGGACGTGCTCCCACCTGGGGGATCTGTGTCAGTAATGATTTGCCTTCCAGTGACCCCTCACCCATCTTGCTGCTAAAGAGCTTTGCAAACGAGAAAGCGAGCAAAGGCTCCTGTTTTTACTTTACATGAGCAGAGACATGGCCAGGTATTTAATTTCCTAAGGCAGAGTCTCACACAGGTTCTGGTTCCTTCCCCCAGAGGTGATCCTCTGTGACCTTGTTCACAGGGGTTTTCTGACTGGGGAAGAGATGAGGATCTGACTCCATGTTTCAGAAGGCTTGATTTAGTATTTTAATATATATAGTACATTGAAACTATACTAAAAGAATAGAAGAAAGGATTTCATCAGAAGGCTGGCTAAGAATAGAAAAAGAAAGAATGATAACAAAGGTTATCACTGTCCGAGCCAGCTGGGCTGTGATTGGCCATTAATTA
Organism: Molothrus aeneus; assembly: GCF_037042795.1. NCBI lineage: Eukaryota > Metazoa > Chordata > Aves > Passeriformes > Icteridae > Molothrus > Molothrus aeneus. Next base: position 3,805,126 of record NC_089664.1, on the reverse strand, counting down.
GAAACAACCACATGAGCCCAATCCCAGATGCACCTGTTGCATTCCACAGCAGCAGATAACCATTGGTTACATTTTGTTCCTGAGGCCTCTCAGCTTCTCAGGAGGAAAAATCCTAAGGAAAGGATTTTCCATAAAAGTTGTCTGCGCCAATCCTCCTCCTGTTGTGTTTGCTCTGGCCATGCTGGGGATGCTGCTGGTGCTGCTGGCAGAGGAGCTGTGCCCAGCCCTGGTGGCAGGAGGCCACACAGTGCCACACACTGCACTGGGGTGACACCAGTGGGCACAGTGGGCACAGGCAGATCCCATTTTGTGGTTCCAAACCACAGCCCCTGTGTGTTGGTGAGGCTGGATCTGGTGTATTCCCAGGGCTGGCTGTGGGCATGTGGCATCAGGCCCTGCCAAATCTGCCACTCCGTGGTGTCACCTTGGAGATGTCATTTAAAAGCGAAAAAAGCCTGTTTTGCAAAACAACAGATAAAAATAGCACTTCCTATTCAGCACATCCATTCCCTGGGAGTACTCAAAATTCATTTGCTGACTGCAATCACAGGAGTAAGGACCTGTGTGTGCTCTGGGATGGGAGGGGATGGGCTGGTGTCCAACTGTGCCATCAGCCAAACGTGGAGCTGCTGGTGGCTCCCTCTCCTCAGACCCCTTGGCAGCAGCAGGGTCAGAGCATTGGAGTGAGGGTCATGTTTAGCCTTCAGGACCTGTGTTATCAGTGCTGACACACAACAAGGAAAGAAAGTTTTCTTTTCCAATGCCAAGAGCAATTTTCAGGGTTGTCTGTCGGCACAGAGAAATCAGTTCACTTCTGCATAGATGGAGTGGATTTGCAGGACCGTGGAATTATATTTGTATGGTAACAGCTTCTCCTTGGATTTTGAGCAGACCATGAGCTGGAGTCTCCCCCTAGGTCTCCTTTTCCTCTCCCTAGCATGGATTAAGCACCAGACCCTTTTCCCAAGCTCTGAGCTGTATTTCCTGGTCAGCTCCATGGCTAAAGGACGGGCTGGGAATTGGAAGTGAATGCAATATGAGTCTAACATGGTGAACCACAAACTGCTTTTTATTTTCAATCTCTCTGTGGGATCCCTATGCTTCTGTGGCTCAATAAATCCATGTGTGGATGAGGGGTGTGCAGAGGTGTTTGCCCAGGACCTGCTGGGGCACCAGCTTTCCTCCCACCAGGGTGGGACGTGCCACCTGTGTTCTCCCAGACAGAGTTATTGACCCAGTTGCTTATTGATTTTGTAATCATTTTCCAACAGAGCCCCCCATCCTGTGTCACTGCCAAGGCAGATTGCAAATTGAACTGCACCTAAATTGATGGGGCATTGATTAAAACTCACCGTAATTATTGGTTCTCTGCTGCCCAAGCCAGGCAAATCAATGTCAGCAAGAACAGATCTGCTCCTTTATAAAAGCACTGTGTACACAGGGCGAGTGCTGGCTTTCCAAGCCCATCCAGAAGCCCAAGCTGATCCATCAGGGAGTCAGGATTAGCACAAACTGCCTTTTTCCACAGGCATTTCTGACTCCTGTGTGCAGGAACATAGCTGCACTCAAATGGACTTGAGTTTCCCCCCATTCTGATCTATTGGTGGGGCATCCCAATGGGAAATCCTCTGCTCCAGGGGCAGGGAGGTGTATTACAAAGATTTATAAGCCCAGAGAAGATTTATAAGCCCAGATTTATAAGCCCAGCTGTGGCTGCCTCAGGAAGTATCCAAGGCCAGGTTGGAGAGGACTTGGAGCAACCTGGGATAGTGGGAGGCATCCTTGCCCATGGCAGGGGAGTTGAGCTGATTTTTCAGGTCCCCTCCCACCCAAACCATTCTGTGATTTATTGTGCTCATTAATTGCTTCATCCACCTATTCATCCCTGCAAAACCCTCCGTGGAGAGGCTGGTGTTGCCTGGCCAGTACTAATTGCCAAGTTTGCTGCTTCCCCTGGCTCTCCTGGGCAAGGACACATCCTGAAGTTTCATGGATGCTCCCCAAGCTTTCTGTCCCTGAAGAGCTCTGTGCTGCAGCTGACTAGAGAGCCAGCTCTGCTCTGAGCAGGGATGGATGTGGAGAGACAGGAGTGCTTTCTTTTGCAAATGCTGTGCTGAGCTGTTTGCCTGCTGTAATTAATGACTATTAGGATGCGTAATTATGAACTGAAAGGAAACACGTTTCGTGGTGGTTAAGAGCCAAAACTGGAGGAATATCCCAAGGGTGGCCTCAAGCAGAGCAGGATGAAGGGAGGGAACTTGCTGACCTACTAACCCAGTCACAGGGAAAGAACCATCCTCTTCCTCTGTGGGCTGGAGAAGGTGCTGAGCTCAGCACATGGGTCTGTGCCAAGGCAAGAATTCCAAGTGACAGCTGTGGCTGATCCTCTGTCTGTGATCCTGCAGCTCCTGCTGCCTTCAGCACCCTGGAATATCCCACAGGATCTCCAGAACCTGGGCAGAGCCCTGTCCCCCCATCCCTGTGGATGTGGGGAGAGCAGCAGAGGGGAGGATGCAGTGAAGCAGAGATGCTGTTTGCAGCCAGAGCTCCCCGTGCCCTCCAGGAAGATCCTCTCTGCCAATTTGCACAGCTCTGCTCTTACAGCAGACAAGGAGGAGAGCACAGGAGATAAGAGCTGCATCTGCAGATTCACAAACACTCATCCTGGTGCTGTTTCCCAGGCAGCTCCAAGGTGGTGGAAAGCGCAGATTGTTCTGTGTCCTCTCCTCCTTCATTGTTCTGTGGATGCATCTGGAAAGGCTCCTGCTCCCAAGTCTTCTGCTGCTTCCTGCTGCTAATTGCAGAGCTGTGTCTTTGGGACCTTGCCTGCTCTGCAAGGATGGACAGCATCCCATTCCAGAGCCCTTTGCTGCCAGGATCCTTTGGATGGAAATCCTTGTTCCTTCCCTTCTCACCTTACCTGGTGTTCCCAAGGATGCTGCTGAGGTTTGCAAACTTCAGAGCTGAGGGCACAGGAGGCAGTGAGGGATCTGAGGGACAGCTGGCACAGAGATCAGCACATCCCAGTTGCTGCAGCTGGGGCAGAAGCAGTTTTGATGCTGCTGCTGCAAGGAAGTGGCACGGGGTTTCTAGGAGGTGGAGAGAAAGATGGGGATGAACCTCACAGCAGGGTAGGACAAGTGTGATGGTTTAAAACTGAAGGAATGGAGGTTTAGATCAGATGTTAGGATTAAATTCTTCCCTGTGAGGGTGGGCAGGCCCTGGCACAGGGTGCCCAGAGCAGCTGGGGCTGCCCCTGGATCCCTGGCAGTGCCCAAGGCCAGGCTGGAGCAGCCTGGGACAGTGGGAGGTGTCCCTGCCATGGCAGTAGGGTTGGAACTGGATGGTCTTGAGAGGTCTATTCCAACCCAAACATTCTAGGATTCTGTGATGGCTCAGAGTGGGCCAGGAGTCCCTAAAGCCCCTTTCTGCTGTCCCTGTTTGCTTCTTAAATAGCCAAGAGTGAGTGAGGCTCAGGAGCCCATCTCCTATCAGGGCCCTGCCAGTGTCGGTGCACACAAAGTCCAGGGTCTCCTGAACTTTTATTAATATGTACAGCATTTTGCTCACATAGAAAACTGATTTTCTTTTTTAAGCACAAAGTATGGTAGTTTTATAGCCTTTCTTCTGCTTGACAGAGGCCATTTATAAGCTGCCTTCATCACAACCTGTGCTATCTCCAGTCTAACTCATCTTCAAGAAATTCCATAATGCATTTTTAATTGTGAGCTGCTCCCAGACAAGATTTATTTAGTTTTTCAAGGACTGGCCTTTTTGTTGTTGTTTGTGTGCATGTCTGTTTGGTGAAAAGGGATAAATAACAAAAATGAAAGTGTGCTTTAATCTGGGTGACAATTTATCCATGGCATTTGCCATCTGCTTGCTTCTATCTTTTGGGGCAAGGAAAACAAGCTGGGGAACTGGAATTAGAAATTAGAGCCATGGTTCCCTCAGCTGTGGAAAACTGATGAGCCTGGGCTGCCATCCTGGCTGCCCCTGCTCCTGCTTCTGCCATGGGCTGGTCCTGCCCATAGCGGGCATCAAGATCCCTTTGGGCACGATGCCAGGGCTGTGCTTGCTGACCTGCCTGCCATGGGTTGAGATGGATTTCTAGGTCATTCCCGAGCACTGAGATGGTCCTGTGGGCTGGTCCCAGGTGTTGAGGTGTTTATTTTTGGGTTGCACTGGATTTTGGAGGAACAGGGAGCAAATACAGAAGGTTGTGAAGTTTTACCTCAAACTGGCTTGAGGCTTTATTGCTGTGTAGTTTTGCGGCCCCAAGGATTTCACCCTCTTCCAGAGGGAGGATGAGGGGGAAGGCATTGGCAGCAGAATACTTGCACCTTTCCCAAGGATTGTGTGAGATGATGCAGGGCTACCCCATCCATCACTCAGGACAAACTCACCTCCTGCAGCTGGAATGGGAGTTCAGCAGCACTGGCCCTGGGATAGGCTGTGCCCTGAGAGTGACCGTGTTCGCAGGGGTCCCAGGATGAGGGAAGAGACGAGGATCTGACTCCATGTTTCAGAAGGCTGATTTATTATTTTATGATATATATTATATTAAAACTATACTAAAAGAATAGAAGAAAGGATTTCATCAGAAGGCTGGCTAAGAATAGAAAAAGAAAGAATCATAACAAAAGCTTGTGGCTTGGACTCTCTGTCCGAGCCAGCTGACTGGGATTGGCCATTAATTAGAAACAACCACATGAGACCAATCCCAGACCCACCTGTTGCATTCCACAGCAGCAGATAACCATTGGTTACATTTTGTTCCTGAGGCTTCTCAGCTTCTCCAGAGGAAAAATCCTAAGAGAAAGATTTTCCATAAAAGATGTCTGTGGCACCCTGAGAGGCACAGGGATGCCAGGGTGGAGGAGGATGAGCCCAGGTGACCTTTCCTGTGTCCTGTCTCTCTGCAGTGCCCCGAGGACCTGCGGCCCATGAAGGATGGCACGGGTTGCTACGATTACTCCAAAGGGATCGACTGCTCCGATGGCTTCAACGGCGGCTGCGAGCAGCTCTGCCTGCAGCAGACCCTGCCCCTGCCCCACGACCCCTCATCCAGCACCATCTTCATGTTCTGTGGGTGAGTCCCCTCTAGGCAGTTGTTGTAGTTGAGATGGTCACACTACAAAGCAGCACTTCAGACTGTTTTTATTCTAGCCTACATGCTTTTTATACATTCTTACAAAACTCATCAGTTTACTCATTGGTCAGGAAAGACAAACAAAGTGCTCATTGGAACAGGCAGTTGCAGGTTTTCTCTTATTTTTCCTTCTTTCTTTCTTGGTTTCTATGTCAACAACCTTGGTAGGAAATTCTTTCAGGTGTGAACGTGGATCCTCTTATCAAACTTCTTTCTGGCTCTCAGAAGTTGCTGTAAAACCTCTTCCACAGTCAGTCCCCTCCAAGGCTCCTCAACAAGCAACCCCTTCCTATAATTATTGTTTTATAGTCTATATTGTCTATACTTGTACTATTGCCTATACTCAATGAGCAACCCCTTCCTATAATTATTGTTTTATAGTCTATATTGTCTATACTTCAAGCTGCGGGTTATCTATGGTTGATCACAGCCAATGTCCTTTATCCAAAAACCAGCAGTTTCCATATCTGTATGTTCAAACAACACCTGGTGATCTTGTATTGTCATGACTTGCTCTGTTGTGTGTGCTGGTAAAGCAATACCTTTGGCCATTGGAGTATTCTTGGGAATTACCAATGGTGGGCTCAAAGATTGAGCTAAAACTTTTAATTCTTCATTACAATTTGCTAAAACAAGTGATGGATAAATTGAGCCCCAAAATAATGCTTCTGTCTTTGCCTATAATCAAAAATTGTCTTTTCCACAATGTTCCAGTAATTCCTGTGGGAATAACCACATGACTTTCATTCATCTCATCTCATCTCATCCCAAACTGCATCAAGGGAAATTTAGGCTGGATATTAGGAAAAAGTTTTTCACAGAAAGAGAGGTAAAGTTCTGGAATGGCTGCCCAGGGAGGTGGTGGAGTCCCCATCCCTGGGTGTGTTTAACAAAGCCTGGATGTGGCACTGGGTGCCAGGGTTCAGTTGAGGAGTTGGGGTTGGACTTGATGGTCTTGAAGGTCTCTTCCAACCCAATGATTCTGTGATTTCTGTGAATCTCCATCCCTGCCACCTCCTGTGTCACCCATCCCAGCCCAGCCTGGAGCTGTGTCCAGGAAAAAGGCTGTTGATGGAGCTGATTTCCAGCAGGGAATAGAGGCACCTGGTTTTCCTGAGGGAAGTGTGAGGAACAGTGTGAGCAGATGCACCTTCCTTCTCTCCCCCACTGTGTGACAGTACAGTGTGATCTGTGACTCACTGTGAAGGGACCCAAAAATGGTACATAGTGTGTTGGAGGGGAAGGTGTAGGATTTGTTTAAAAAATACTACTTTTAAAATTTACTTTTTTTTTTTTCCTTCCCTTGTGCCTCCCTTAAAAATAGAGTCTCATCCCTGATTTTGGCCAGGATCTTATAATCCTACACAGTTTAGCATTTTCTCTCAGGAAAATCTCCCTGGCTGCAGAGTGCTCTAAAAGGATCTCAGTGATTATCTGGCTTTATGCTGCACAGCTGCAGCCATCCATTGCCTGCCCCAGCCCCACAGCTGGCTCACACTCTCTGGCACACCCAGGAACTTACTCCATGTCCCAGTGTGACAGATTAGGATGAAGAAAGGGGGGAAAAAAAGCCCTTTTGGAAAGAAAATGCCCACAAGCAAGAAGGGGAGTGAATTGCCAGCAGTAACTCCGAGGAGCATCCGTCAAGTCCCGATGCCTGCAGGTGCAGCAAAGACCTCACACAGCTCTGACTGCTGGGAAGAGCAGCCCAGGGAGCTCTGCCTGTGACAGCTTCTCTTTTATTTATCCCATTTTTGCTGCTTTGTTGTTTTTTTTTCCCCCCCACTACCTTTTTTATTATTGTTTAGCAGCGCAGACTGACTGAGTCACCAAAACAGAGCACATTTTCTGCTCCATGCCTGCAGAAGAGGTTAGAAATTCATCAGAAGGGGTTAGAAATTCTTGTGGGCACCAGCACCCTTTGTGGGGGGGGTCTAGAAAATCTTGGGACATTCCATGGTCTCCACCCACACAAATCTGCATTTCAGCCTTGCATCCTCAAGGACAGAGACTCTTTCCCTGTTGTTTTTTTTTTTTTGTTGTTGTTGCTTGCTTGTTTGTTTGTTTTTTATAATCCCTTTTCAAGGCTGAGCTGTGCTTTGGGAAGAGGCAAGGAAAAGTGTGACAGACGGGTGGGAGTTCTGCCTGCAGTAAAATGCAGTAAAGGGGAAAGGGAAGCAAGTCTGGGTAGAAGTGGGGTTGGTGTTACAGCACTGGGGCTGTTGGGAGGAGGGAGCAGGGAGGGAACAGAGGTTGCCCAAGGTGGTGGGAACTGACAAAAAGGCTGGTGGAAGAGGAGCAGAGGGAGGATGGCACATTTACAAAAGATTCCACCAAGGTCTCCAGTGTCTGCAGTTAAATCACATCCCTGCTGCCTGCCTCAGTTTCCCTTCCTGCCAGTCAAAGATGAACATGTGAATCTTACCCAGAACAGGATTGAAAGTGGGATCAAAGAGCAGAGGAGCAGCCAGGCTGGAGCTGCTTCCTTGCAGGAGGGTATTTCTAGGTGGAAGAAGGGGCAGGAGCTTGACTTTGCTTTGCTGTGGTGTGGGGAATGTTTGTACCCAAGCAGCAGACACACAGCAGGCTCAGCTCTGCTCCCCAGCATGGAGCCAGCTCCAGGCAGGACAGCATAGAATTATGGACTGGTTTAGGTTGGAAAAAGCTCCTCTTTTTCCACCTTCCCTCAGACCAGGGTGCTCCAAGCCCTGTCCAACCTCACTGCGGGCAGATGGGCCAGGCTGCTACAGGAGGGAGGGGTTGTGACCCCATTCACTGGTCACCCACCCTCTCCAGGGCAGAGGATCTGTGCTCTGTGACCCTCCACATGTCCAAACAACTGCAGCAGGTGTGGGTGGAGCTTGGCTGGGCTGGCAGAGGCTCCTGGGGTGGGTTGCTCCGTGCCTGGCTCATCTCACATGGCCCGTGGTGCCCCACAGGTGTGTGGAGGAGTACAAGCTGGCCCCGGATGGGAAGTCCTGCCTGATGCTGTCTGACATCTGTGAGGGCCCCAAGTGCCTGAAGGCAGATGCCAAGTTCAATGACACCCTGTTTGGGGAGATGCTGCACGGCTACAACAACAGGAGCCAGCACGTCAACCAAGGCCAGGTGTTCCAGATGACCTTCAGGTATGTCCTGGTTCTGCTCTGAGTTTTGGGAATATCAAGGTGGGGAGATGGGACTGAGGTCCAGTGGGACAGAGCCAGCATCTCTGATTTGCTCATGAGGAGAAGAGGAGGACAAGGAGCATCCATGGCTTTCCTGCCTGCTCATCCTTCCCTCTGGCAGCAGCACAGGAGCCTCCTGGGCTGCTCTGTGTCTTGTCAGGATGAGAGAAATCCAGCTGGCCCCCTGTGGGCCTTTCTCAGGAGTGCTGCCTCATCTCTTTCAAGCACTGGTGTCTTCTATCTCCATGATATCCTGCGACAACAAACTGTTTGGTTATGTGTAGTGTGAAAGAGCATTTCCTTTGCTGTGAGTGCTGCCTCATCTCCTTCTGAGCACTGGTATCTTCCATCTCCATGATATCCTGACACAATGAGCTGTTTGGTTGTGTGTGGTGTGAAAGAGCATTTCCTTTGCTGTGTTTTCAGCCAGTGCCAGCTGGTTTTATTCAGTGTCCCCATCACAGCACTGGGAGGAGCTGTGGATATGGCATGGTAAATCATGTAAATGAGCTGAAGGTGAATGCCTTCACCTTGCAGGGCTCACAGAGGAGAGCTTGCTGAATTCAGGGCTGGCAGGTGAGTTATTTAGTTATTTATTTTCAGGTCTTCTGAATGCAGCTGTGTTTTGATCAGGTGTAAGCCAGGTTGTCTGTGTGAGTTTTGAAGCAGCAGCAGCTCTAATCCCGATCACGAGAGGATCCAGCCAACACCTCACCAGGCACAGCTCTCCCTGCTCAGCACCTCTTTATTTCCTGTTCAGGCACCAACACCTCACTGCTCTGATTTCAGCTGGAGCTGTGGGTCCTCACCCCTGCTGCTCACTGAGTTTTTCCAGGTGTTTCTGCCCAGCTGACCAAAACTTCCCAGGCTGTGGATTCGAGCTGAGCTCTGGCCTTCTGCTCTCTTGATGGCAGAGGCATTACAAGCTGCATCAGCAAAAGCTTTTGCTGGGAGTGAGAACTGACAGGACACAAAGGCAATTTTCCCAGCAGACTCCTCTTTGCTTTCTCTCCCTCACATTAGAATTGTCACTGGAATCATCAGAGCAGAACCAGGGCTGCAGAGATGCAATTTTCCATAAGCTGATGGGTCTAAGGGATGCTTTGTTCCTTCCAGGTAGCAAATGCATCCCCTGTTCTCAGGCCTGAATTCCATCTGGAAAGGACACAAGGATTATCTGTGGGCCTGGTTTATCCTGGGGCACGTGGATTCTTTAAATCTTCCCCCTCTGAGGGCATCCTTAGGATGGCAGCTCTGGGCAGTCCTGAGCTGGACCGGGAGCAGTTCCTGCTGGGGCTGCCCTTGGAATAAAACACCTGAGCTGTTGGGATGGCACCTTCCAGGGGCCAGGAGGAACTCTCTGGGGCTCTGCCTGATGGGTTTTGTGGTTGAAAAAGGAGTTTTAGTCCTCCTTCCCAGGGCTGGCACCACTCCTGCTGTGCTGGCCAGTGGAGAGAAGCTTTTCCCAGTGAGGAGCTGTGCAGTGACAGCCAAGTTCTTTGTACAACCTGCTGGGTTTCTGTCTCTTTAGTCCCAGTATTAGAATTATTTTAAAAATTGGAGTGGTTTTTTTTGTGAATGATGAACACTGGAGAATTCTATGGATCGTTTGTTGGCTTAGTGTGGCTTTTTTGTAATTGTTTTTGACTAATTTTTTCAGAGTACTTAATTTTTTTTTAGGGGTTACTGGTTTATTTATATTAGATTGTTTGTTTTCTAGTTTAATTTTAGGGTAGTGAGTTCTTTTGTGACTTTAAACAAAAAATGCGCTTTATTTTTGTTCTCTGTTGAGATGAAATTTTTTTCTTTATATTGTGATGGGTTTTGTATAATAAAGGGATGAATAGTTGCAGTTTTGTTTTCTGGTTTTGTAATGAGATTTATATGTTTACTTTGTAAATAAAAGGTAGTTATTTTAATCTTTGTGAGGGAGCTTAAAGGTGATACTAATTTTGATTTTTCAGGCTAAAATACATCACAACTAACTGTTATGTTTGTGCTTGTGTCTAATATGTTTATAATTGTAATTGTTTTGTTATGATATGCTAGGTTAGCAGCAGTGAGGGGCAGGAGGAAGCAGGTCTGGAACAGGAGCATCCTGCCAAGCTGCCCACGTGGCGCAGGCTGCGCCTGGGCATAAGGAGCTCACAGCACATCGTGCTCCAGAAATGCTCCCAGCAGCCTGGAAGGTCAGCACAGCTGCCCTTTTCCCATCTGAGTGAGGCTCCAAAAGCAGCAGGCAGTGATGAGAAGGGCTCAGCTCCCTGCCTGCAGTGTCCTCCCCCAGGGCCAGGCTGCCAGGGGTGCTGGCAGGTCACGGTGCAGAAGCACCATTACATCATCCCTTAACAAGGCAAGAGAAGGAGGTTAATGGAGAAGAAATTATTAACTAAAAGATGTAATTTGCCTCTGATTTTCATAGATATTCAAGAACCTCTCTGAGCATTACGACACCAGCTGTTAGAGAAGCCCTTAATTTGGTGCATTTGAAACATAGCAGGAAGCTGCCTAATACTAGGGATTAAAAGCCTGTTTCTGCGAAGTAGGAGCAAGAACCTGCTATCAGAACAAGGGGCTGAGTATTTTAGAGGGATTTATGACTGCTGGGATCCTTTAGCTATGCAGATGTGACAATCTTTTGAATGGTGTCTGCTTCCCATGTCGCCACATCTTCAGTGTCTTTAATAAATAGGATATTCTCAATCTGCCAGGCATGTCAGCATGGGGTTGGGAGGGAGCCTTTGTGCTGGGAAAAGCTGCCTTGCACACCCTGGCCTGGCCAACACTTACCAGTTCCTGCAGAATTTCCATCCCCTGGGGGTCAGGGGGGAATCTCTTTGCCACCAAAGGGGCTGCAGCACTGATTAATTAGATTAGAGTGTCTGCCCTTCTGGTGGCTGCAGAATGGGCCAGGTGCCATGGAAGGAACCACTTTGGGTTATCTGGTACCATTGGAGCACAGGGCACAGGATTGCATCCAGTGAGGGAGCCTCCACACCCTCTCTGGGCAATCTGTTCCATTACAGTGCTTGGTCACTGGAGAGTAAAGAAGTTCTTCCTCATGTCCAGATGGAACTTCCTGGGCAGCAGTTTCTGCCCGTCACCTCTTTCTGCTCCCACTGCTGGGCATCACTGAGCAGAGCCTGGTCCATCCTCTGTCTCTCCTGGCCATGCTGAGCACACCAGAGGGATGGATCAGGTGTAGCAGTGATGGCTCTCTGGTATCTGACCAGCTGGAGAGGCTGGGGATGTGCACTGGGCACCTTCAGGATGCAGAGCACTGATGGATGTGAAGATGCAGCACAGCTTGGGAGGTCTCAGACCAACGTGTGCTTGCAGGCAGTGCTGCTTCAGATTTTGTGCTTCCCCTTTAATAGGTGTCATTTTATCCTAGGGGCTCAGGCATTTATCCAAAGACTTCAGCTGTGTGGCTGAGGAGATGGCAACACCCAGGGGATGGGTGGAGGAAGCAGATTCTGGCTGCTGAGGCCAGTGTGCCCCAGCAGGGCTGGGCAGCAGCCAGCCTGGCTCCTGCTGAGGGCTCCACACGTGCTCCACATGCACCCAGCACTGATGGAACACTGTCAGGGTCTTTAGTTGGTCAGAGTGACTCTGAGAAAAGTTGGAAAATCTCTTTTCCCAGCCCAGTGCTTGAAGAAGGAGTCAGAGCTCTTCATTTCTCAGTCTCAAGGTTGTTCATTGTTCCTTATCTATAAAATTCTTTCTCCTGACCAGCCAAGGTCAGCTCAGCAAGACAGTCCAGGCACTCTGCCTGCCCCCAGGGCAGGGTTATGTCTTTACACTAAAAACTACCTGTACAATGTTTACAATTCCTTTCCAATACCTATCACCTGTGTTAGACACTGAGCTTCTACTCTAAACCAATCCCAAAGTGCCACCATCACAGCAGAAGATGGAGGCCAAGAAGAAGAAGAAGGAGAAAGGCTGGACACACCCAGATCCCCCCATCTTGCCCCCTGAACCCCCATACCAAAAACCCCAAAATCTATTTTTCCACCCCATGATAACTTCACTATTATTCTACCTAAACTGTTGTGGCTTGCTGATCTTCATCTAAGGTTGGTAATTTGCTCCATGGTCACAATCAAACCCACAGGTGTTCTGGGCTGTGTGCCAGGGTCTCTGAGCCCCCTGGCAGGGGTCCTGGCCATCCTGGACAGCCAGAGGGATGTTCTGGGTTCCCACAGAATGCCTCATTGTGCTGCCTAGAGCCTGGCCCTGCTCACATGGCCTTTGTGCCGGTGCCAAGGACCCTTTTCCCCATCCCTCAGTGCCAATGCAGCCACAGCCCAGCAGGATGTGAGCTCCACAGCATCCCTGCAGCTCTGGGGGCAGCTTCTCCTGTCCTGAGGTGGTTTAACAACCACTGATGGCTTGTGTGGAGCTTGGGGTGCTCAGCTGCTCTGTTGGACATGCCAGCATCAGGGTTCCTGCTGGGAGGAGTGCACCATCACTGCTGCTGCCTTATTGCAAGGATTTAAATCAAAGCACTCCTCCAGTGATGCTTCTCCTGTGCAGTCCCTCGTGGGCACTTTGGGAGGGGATTGAGGAGGAATCTTCTATCACTCACCAGAAGCCTCCCTTGGTCCTTCCACTGCTGAGCCAAAAGCACATTCAGAGCCATCTTCTTCTGGGCACCCCTCTCCTCTCCTTAAAAAACGGTTGTTGTGTTGGCAAAGTGCTCTGTGAGGTTAATAAGTAGATGGGATTGGAGCTGATCTATTCCAGTCACAGCTCCCGGTCTAGCTGGGAGGCTCAGCCATGGCTGCAGCTCACTAAAGACTAGATTAGAGTGATTTTCCTCCCCGTTGCCTCACGGTGGGGCAGAGCCTGAGCCCTGTGCCATTCCCAAATCACTGAGGAATTATTTTCCAAATGGGTTGTTTGCTCATTCTTTATCTGTTTTTGTGTTGTCTCTTTGCCATGAGGGAATAGATATTTTTGTTTAAAAGCTGTTTGCAGTTTCAGACTGTTGCCTTTATGCCATTAATACGGAGAAATCCCAGAATACTGCCCGTGGTGCCAGCTTTATTTGCTGGGTTATTACTGCATGGCAAATGGGATGTCAGGGCAGTGCATGGCAGCTGGGAGCAGCTGTCTCCCCTTACCAGAGTCCCTTCCCACCCCTACCTCTGCCCCTCTCTCATCCTGGCTGTTGCTCCAGCCTGGCAAAGCCCCAGGAGGACACAGAACACCCACACAGCCCTGTTGGGTTCCTCCCAGCAGAGATGCAGCGAGTCCAGGGGGTACTGAGGGGTTGAGGGCAGGTGAGGAGCCTGAATGGTTTGGTGGCAGGGAGAGCATTCATGTTGGTGCTCCCTCCCTGCTGAGCACCAAGTGGGTTCCATCCTCCATATCCAGGGAGGGTGGCTGTGGAGGACCCAGGGCTGGGCCATGCCGAGCACCTTCCTGCAAAAATGGAATCACCCTTCCTGTCGGAACTCAGTGCATCTCTCAGGGTGCCCAGAGTTACCAGGACCCCTGCCAGGGGGCTCAGAGACCCTGGCACACAGCCCAGAACACCTGTGGGTTTGATTGTGACCGTGGAGCAAATTACCAGCTTTGTATGAAGGCCTGAAAGCCACAACAGTTTAAGCAGTGTAATAATAAAATTATCACTAGGTGAAAAAGTAGATTTTGGGGTTTTTAGAATGGGGGTTTTGGGGACAAGATGGAGGGACTTGGGCATGTCCAGCCTTTCTCCTTCTTCTTCTCTACCTCCATCTTCTGCTGTGATGGTGGCACTTTTGGATTGGTTTAGAGTAGAAGCTCACTGTCTAACATAGGTGATAGGTGTTGGGAAGTGATTGTAAACATGTTATATGTAGTTTGTAGTATAAAGAGATAACACCACCCTGGGGGCAGGCAGAGTGCCTCTGTCTGTCCTGCTGAGCAGACCTCGGCTGGACAGGAGAAAAATTTTTATAGATAAGAAACAATGAACAACTCTGAGACCGAGAACTGAAGAGCTCTGACTCATTCTTAGAATGTGTGGACCAAAACAGAGACTTTTCAATAAACTGCAACCTCCCAAGACCTTCCCTCTGCAACTCAGGCCCTGCAGGATGCTGTTCCCCCCCATTCCCTTTTATAAAATAGGGCTGCTGCTTCTTTGCAGCCTTGAGGAAGGGAAGGGAGCAGGTTGGAGGGGGTGCTGAGGTGCCAGGGGTGCTGCAGGGAGGGATGGGCACTGCCCCAGCTGCTTCCAGGAGGCTCTGCCTCCCCACATCTCCCTTTGTGCTGTCAGGTCACTGAGATGATGTGAGGAATTCTCATAATATTGATGGGCAGTTTGGCCAGTTCCTTTTAAATCTGTCTCTTCTTCCCCTCAGTGCTTCTCATCCCTCAATAAACCAGCAGGGTGAGCTGGCAGCTCAGTGCCATCCTTGCCAGGGCTGTTTGGGAAACATCTCCACCCATCCCCTGTTCACCTGGTGCCCTGCCATGTAGGGGGATAGAGAATGGGTAAATGAAGGTAGTACAGAATGTAATCTTACCCTCCCAATGAGTTGCAGCTGAACCAATTATTAAAGATTAGGAGCAGGCCTGATCTTAACAGGCCACACCTGAAGCCAATAAGAGCAGTGGTATAAAAGAGTGGATTGGGGGGATCTGGAGTCAGATGGTTACTGCAGGGACCAGGAGGAGTCAGTGCTTGGAGGAGCTGCCTGTGAGAAACAGTGAGGAGGTATGGGACTCTGGTGATATGGAATCCTTGCACTATAATGATGATAGAGCTCTTAATATATAAGACAACACTCCCACCCCTGGGTGTGCCAGGTACTGGGATGGGGGCTCAGCACCACACATGGGTGTGAGAGGCTGCAGGGGCTTTGCTGGTGCCCCTGGCTTGGAGCTCACATCCTGCTGTCCCCCAGCAACACAAATATCATGTCTGTAAGTGGTTGCAATAACACCTTTCCTGCCCTCCCTATTTTCCTCCCTCTCTTTGAAACCTCCAAGCACAGGAGTTATAATTGTGCTGTTTATTATTCCTGAGCCCAGCACCAGCCCGTGCACCAGTGCCTTGTTTACCTATTACCCTTCAGGCCAGGATAATGGATGGATCTCTTTTCCAGTGGCTGCCTTCCATTTCATTCATCTTTTTATTGTTTGTTGCTGCAGTTCTATTACCTGTTCACAACTTTGAAGCCTCAGACACGCTAGTTGGAAGCAATGATGTCTTTCCAAGCCAGGCTAACACCTCATGCTGTGGTCCTGAGTAGCAGCTAAGGGGTTATGAGAGGTTCAGCAGCTCTGTGAAGGTGGGATCTGCTGTGGGATGTTTCAGAGCCCACAGACATGCTGTATTTTGAGCACATCTTCACTGGCTGGGGTCAGCAGTGAGTTTTTTTTTCCAGTCCAGTGTATAAATGACTAATGCAATTAGCACAGCATTCCATCAGTCAGGTCACTGTTGCATCCCTTTCCAATTCACAGCTCTCATGCCACCAAAAGGGTGACAGATTGAGTGGCTTTGAGCTGGTGTTGCCCAGTCTGCAACCACGTGCTTCTGCAGCGGGTTGGGAGCATCTTTAATTCTACAAAAACAAAAGCAGGTGTGGTGTCAGACAATCCAGGGGTCCAGGGTGGAAGAGATGCTTTGTAACAGAGGCTGTTCAAATACTGGAGTTCTCAGCTGGTTCTGCACCAGCTGCAGGTAGGATTTGGGAAATGGGCTGTCACATCCTTGGTGAACATGGACATGGCCCTTGCAGCCACCTCCTGCTGCCCCATCCCAGCTCTGGATGCGCCTCTGAGCTGCTCCATTCCATTCCTGTCTGTGCAGGTAGCAGGATAACCTCACAGAGAGTCAGCCTCTGCTGTTGGGTCACTGCCTGTGAGAGCCCCACTGCTCCCAGCATGTGTCTCAGCCTCAGGGAGGAAGACGGATGGCCGTGGTGGAAGCTGCCCCTGCAGCCAGAGCCCAAAACCAATTATATATCTGTGATTGTGAGATTCAGATGAGGAAGAATTTACTCAATCAAAGGGTGGGCAGGCCCTGGCAGCTGTGGCTGCCCCTGGATCCCTGGCAGTGCCCAAGGCCAGGCTGGACAGGGCTTGGAGTAATCTGGGGCAGTGGGAGGTGTCCCTGCCATGGCAGGGGTGGAAGGTTCTTAGAGACAGCAGCACAGTCCAGAGCCAAGGCACTGCTGTCAGAGCCAGTGCCAGCACCCACTGGAGCTGAGGGAATGTCATCCATGGGCTTCTCCTGGCTCAGGGACCAGAACTTTCCCTTCCCTGGCAGTGGAGCTGCTGCCCCTGCAGTGAGGGATGCCAGGGAGCTGTTCCTCCCCCCAGCCCTGCTCCCCACTCCCCCAGCCTGCACAGATGTTTGTATTCTCTGCAGCTGATGAAAATATTCATTATCCTGTTAGCGCTGCTGCGGCGGGGGAAGTGCAGATTTGCATTCCCACAGCTGATCCCACAGCACTCACCACGGAGCTGCCACACAGCAGGGCTGTGCTACAGAGCCACAGAATCACAGAATAATGAGGTTGGAAGAGACCTCTAAGATCATTGAGTCCAAGCTATGCCCTAACACCTCAACTAGATGGGACCATGTTCACAGGGGTCCAAGGATGAGGGAAGAGATGAGGATCTGACTCCATGTTTCAGGAGGCTTGATTGATTATTTTATGATATATATTACATTAAAACTATAGTAAAAGTACAGAAGAAAGGATTTCATCAGAAGGCTAGCTAAGAATAGAATAGGAAGGAATGATAACAAAGGTTTGTGGCTCGGACTCTATGTCCAAGCCAGCTGGGCTGTGATTGGCCATTAATTAGAAACAACCAACATGGGCCAATCCCAGATGCACCTGTTGCATTCCACAGCAGCAGATAACCATTGGTTACATTTTGTTCCTGAGGCCTCTCAGCTTCTCAGGAGGAAAAATCCTAAGGAAAGGATTTTCCATAAAAGATGTCTGTGACAAACTAGACTATAGCACCAAGTGCCATGTCCAGTCTTTTTTTAAACACATCCATAGATGGTGATTCTACCACCTCCCTGAGAAGAGCATTCCAGTACTTTATTATTCTTTCAGTGATTTTTTTTTTTTCCTAATATCCAACCTATACCTTCCCTGCTTAAGACTGTGTCCTCTGGTTCTGTCAGAGACTGACCCCACCTGCCTGCAACCTCCCTTCAGGAAAGTGTAGAGAGCAATAAAGTCACCTCTAAGCCTCCTCTTCTCCAGGCTGAACAGCCACAGCTCCTTCAAATGCTCCTTATAGGGCTTGTGTTCCAAGCCCCTCACCTGCCCTGCCTGCTGCCACACTGCCAGGGCCATGAGCAGGCAGGGAGCAGTGCCAGGGCCATGCATGGGCAGCACAAAGGACAAGAGAAAGATGGGAGAGGGATGTGGAGGAAGGGAGAGTGCCCTGGGGCTTGGTCTGTGGGTTGGGAGGCAGTGAGGAGCAGGCCTGGTCCCTGGGCAGGCGGATCTGAGTCTGGGAATGATGCTGAGCTCTGTGTGTATGGCAGGCTTGTGTCTCCTGCCTGTGGAAGCTCCTTGTGGGATGGGAGGTGCAGGGTGTGGGGAAATGCTCATCCCTTGGGTGTCACTATAGAACATGAGAAAACACAAGCACACACTGCTGGTTTTAAGGTGAAGAAAAAAGGGAAGTTTATTTTCTGACTCTAACATTTATAGTTTTCTAAAAGTGACAGCGGATTGGAGGGTGACAGTGTTATTTCTCTAATGACACTAGTCAAACTAACAGTTTATCAACTTTCTCTTCTTCTATAAAGGAATGCAAAACAATGAGTTATTTACAGAAGGTGTGTGAGAAAGTTCACTACAAGAATGTTAACATCAGAAGGCTTAGAAAATCTTTAAAAAACCAGGGTGACACCTTGGGAAGGTGGGACACAGGCTCTGCCTGCCCTGCCATGGTCATTCCACACTCGTGTGCCCTGGCCCATGTCCCCACACAGCTGTCAGGGGGTTCCCTGAGATCTTCTGAGTCCACCTGATGAAAAGTTGACGGTGACACCATAAGGATTTGGCAGAGAGGCCAGCAGTGTGCCCAGGAGACCCAGAAGAGCAGTGGCACCTTGGCTTGTACCAGCAATGGTGTGGCCAGCAGGACCAGGGCAGTGATTGTCCCTGTGTACCCTGTACTGGTGAAGGGCACCTCGAATGCTGGGCTCAGTTCTGGGCCCCTCATAAAAAGAAGGACATTGAGGTGCTCAAGTGTGTCCAGAGAAGGGAATGGAACTGGGGAAGGTTCTGGAGCACAAGTCCATGGGGAAGGTGGAGGTGTTTAGCCTGGAGGAAAGGGGGTTCAAGGGAAGACACTGAGAGGTTGGTCTCTTCTCATGAGTGACAATAAGACAAGATGAAACAGCCTCAGGTTGCTTGAGGTGATGTTTATACTGGATATTTGAAAGATTTTTTCACCAAAAGTGGTGTCAAGGCCTGGCACAGATTGCTCAGATCAGCAGTGAAGTTACACCATCCTTGGAGGGATTCCAAGGCATGTGGCTGTCGCACCTGGGGACGTGGTTTAGTGGTGGCCTTGGCAGTGCTGTGTTAATGGTTTGACTCAGTCGTCTTCAAGGTCTTCTCCAGCCTAAAGAATTGCCTGATTGTATGGACAGGAGGGGAGGGATGAGGGGGTGGCACTGGGTACTTGCTGGCTTTGGCAGAGATGTGGTGATCCATGTGCCACCCCCTCTTGTCACTGCTCCCCTCATGGTGCCCAGCACTGCCAAGCCCACCTGCACTGCCCCAGGCTCTGGTGGCACCCAGGAGTTTTCCCCTTTCCCTGTGCTGTGGGGGGCAGTCCATGGCATGGCCTCACTGGCCTTTCCCATCTCTGACTTTTATGATATTAATTATAGTGCTGGTGCTGCACAGTTAATCTGCATTATTAAGAGATGTGGTGGAGATTGGTTTTATAATAACAGCTCAGATTTATGGAGTACCTTCCATCCCAGGGGGTCCTTATGGGCTTTATAGCCTTGCAGAGAGGAATTGCTGGTTCTTCCTTCCTCATCTCACAAGAGCTGCAGCTGTTCCTGGGCCATGGGAGCTCTGTGCCCACTCAGGACACATGAAAATACAGATTATGTTCAGCTGAAAAGCAAGGAGAGAGTGAGATAAGGGGTTTGAGGCAGTGAATTGTGACTTTAGGGTGTGATAGCAGCATTTTTCCATCGCTGTATGGGCACTGTGCTGGTCCCCATTCGGTGGGCTGTGGGTTTGTGCTGCCCACACCATGGGGCCCCTTCAGTGTCACCTCCAGGGACAAGGCTGACATTCAGCAGCCCCTCACTGCTCTTCCTTGCTAGTGCAAGCACTGGTTGATGGAGATTCCCCATCCAAGGACTAAATCAGCTTGACATTGACTTAGCAATGTGAATCCTTGCTCCAGGCAATGCAGTCAGGAGCAGTCACCAGCGTGGGGACATCTGAGCACTCCACAGCTATGCCAGCTGTCAAGCCATACCTGCTCCTGAGGTAGCAGCAGGGCTTGGATGCAGTCCTCAGTGCAGCACAAAATCTTGTCTTTCTCTTTCCCATCCCAAGTGTCCTCTCCAGAGGTGGAGCATTTGCTGCTCTGCCTGTGCAGTGTAGCTCATGACTGCATAAACCTGGAAGCAAGTGCAGGGTTTGGGCTTGGGCCCCATCAGTTGTAGCCAGTGTCCCAAAAGTGGTGGACAAGCTCTGCTAGGAGCCCTGTGCCATAATCCAGACCCCCTAAATCTTCCTCTGCCCCTGGTTCCTGGGCAGTGTGGCCTGGTTTGGATGCTGGTGGCTCTGTGCAGAGGAAAGCTGGAAGAGGGGGTGAGGACAGGTCCAGCATCCCTCACCCCCCCACTCCCTGTGCCCCAGAGATGCTCTTTGCTGCTGTGGTGCCCTGCCTGGGCTGCAGGAGCAGTGTCCCATGGGCTGCTGCCTTCAATGACACCTCCCTGGAGATGAAAGCTCGAGGTGTTTGTGTGTTGGTGCCAGTTCATTTCCCCCAGCACAGGCAGAGCAGCCTGGGTGCCCAGCCCCAGCCTTGGAGGGAACGCTGCCACTCTCCATCTGTGCCCATGGGCAGCAGCAAACATCTGCAGGGTGTGCCAGCACTGCCACTCTCCATCTGTGCCCATGGGCAGCAGCAAACATCTGCAGGGTGTGCCAGCACTGCCAGTTATCATCAGGCACCCGTGGGCAGCAGGCAAACATCTACAGGGTGTGCCATCACTTCCACTCTCCATCTGTGCCCATGGGCAGCAGCAAACATCTGGAGGGTGCGCCAGCACTGCCACTCTCCATCTGTGCCCATGGGCAGCAGCAAACATCTGCAGGGTGTGCCAGCACTGCCACTCTCCATCTGTGCCTGTGGGCAGCAGCAAACATCTGCAGGGTGTGCCAGCACTGCCACTCTCCATCTGTGCCCATGGGCAGCAGCAAACATCTGCAGGGTGTGCCAGCACTGCCACTCTCCATCTGTGCCTGTGGGCAGCAGCAAACATCTGCAGGGTGTGCCAGCACTGCCACTCTCCATCTGTGCCCATGGGCAGCAGCAAACATCTGCAGGGTGTGCCAGCACTGCCACTTGTCATTTCTGCCCATGGGCAGCAGCAAACATCTGGAGGGTGTGCCAGCACTGCCACTTGTCATCAGGCACCTGTGGGCAGCAGGCAAACATCTGGAGCATGTGCCAGCACTGCCACTCTCCATCTGTGCCTGTGGGCAGCCATCGGGCACCCAGGGCACGATGGCCACAGAGCTGGGAGGAGGGAAGGGACGTGGGCAGTGCTCCAGGCGCCTCACTGAGCCCAGGACTGGGGCCTGGCTCCTGGCAGCATTGGCTCCTGGCAGCACAGTTCCCTGGGAGGGTGGCAGGGGTGAGGTCACTGCAGGTGCTCACCCTGTGCATAGTTTTGTGGTTCTGTAATAAGTTCACACACAGAAACGCAGCTCTGCAGCTGCAGTCACAAATCCCAGCTAATTCTCCACATGTTCTGGCTGCCTGCTGGTGGAATCATCTCCTGCCTGGGCACTGCCTGTCCCTTGGGGACACCAGGCTGGTGATGGTCCATGCTGGCACAGCCATGGGCTGGCCAAACACCCTGCATGGGCACCCTGGGCTCGGGATGGTGGCACAGGGATGCTGGCACAGCTGGAGCCCACACTGGTGTACGGGAGGTCTGGTGTGGAGGGGAAGTGGGAGCAATAACTGTGCTGAAATGACATTGTCAGAGTGCCAGTATATGAAATGTGTGGTGGTATTGCAGCCCTGCTGTTGCCTGTGGCTGTTTTTCTTCTGCTTCTAATGACTAATAGAGAGAAGACAAAACAATTTCTATTAGTTTCTCCCACGCTGCAGTGGGTTTCTTATTTTCCAAACCTCATTAGAGTTTGTACTACCATGGTGGTAGTCAAGAGCAGTCCGAGTCACCCTGGGGGGAGAGAAGAACTGAAGAGATATGATGTGCAGCCCAGTATTAACACTGCTCCTGGCTCATTTCCAAGGTCCCTCCTGATTCCTTTCCAAACCTTTATGCCTTATCTTCATCTTAAAGGTTAACAATGAAGCTTAGGAGAGTGGGGGGGAAAAAAAAGCAATGTTTAAGATCTCAAATTGTTAAAGAGAATGGATGTGTGTGCTGAGTGGAGAGCTGGGTCTGAATTTACATTGGAAAGGCAAATATTAATATTAAAAGGCTGTGCTTGTGCTTCCCAGGGCGCCACAGCTGGGGTGTGAGTTTCCCTGGAAAACTGGGGCTGCTGGTGCACAGGGCTGCAGGATGCTGTGCCCAAATCTCAGAGGAACTGCATCAAGTCAGGCACAGCATCTTTGGGAAGCCTCAGTGGGTAGTCCTGGCTCCTCTGGAGTCAGTGGGAGTTCTGCACTTGTTGTCTCCTTACAAACAATGCCAAGGAAAGCAGCACTTGGAAAGGATTGCAAACAGCACCCAAACAACCTGTGGGAGAGGATCCCAGCCTTGGCTCAGCTCAGCACTGCAGTCTGCACCCACAGGACGTGTCCAGCCTGGCTCCAGCTCTCTCAGCTTGGACAAATGTTTCCCATAGGGAAGCTGTGCCCAGGTCACCTCACAGTGGCCGCAGCCTGGTGGGCAGGAGCTCCATGAGCAGCTCCAGGAGGTCTGGCTGTGGTCTCCATCGAGCCATAAAGAGCTGACAGTTGCTGAATTTATGGAAGCTGACAAGGTCAGAGCCTTTGGCTGTCAGTGGTGACAAAGCTAATGCAGGGAGACACCCTGAAGAGCAGATCCATGGAACAAGACATGGATCCTCCTGGCAGACTCTGAGCAGCTCCAGCCCCTTGCAGATGGGCAAACTTCTCTCCAACCACAGGTGTTGGGTATTGCCCAGACCTTCCACTCAAGGAGGGATGGCACACAGGCCAGATGTGTCATGGTGCTCCTGCTACCAGGTTCTAGGCTCAGGACAAGGCTGCTGAACCACTGGCAGGGTGGGCAGGCCCTGGCACAGGGTGCCCAGAGCAGCTGGGGCTGCCCCTGGATCCCTGGCAGTGCCCAAGGCCAGGCTGGACAGGGCTGGGAGCACCTGGGACAGTGGGAGGTGTCCCTGCCATAGCAGGGGTGGGATGGGATGAGCTTTAAAGTCCATTCCAACCCTGTTGGAATCACAAATCTGTGAGCCTGTGATTCTTTTGCTTTTCTCCAGGCACAGGTGTTCCTGATTGTTGCTCACAGCTTCTCCATCTCTCCTCTCAGAGCGAATTCCTTTGTGTTTCCTTTGGAAATGGCTTCAGGAGAGGATGCACATTTTATCCATGGAGGTGATTGAGGAACCCCATGTTCACTATCAGTACCACAGTGCTGGGCACCACTGGCTGAGTTCCCTTCAGTGCTCAGTGGCCTTGCTGGGCCTGTGTGGCCCTGAGGAGGGCTGTGGTACCTGGGGGATGTTTGGAGATGCTCTGTGGGAAGATCAGGTCATGTTGGCAGAGCACTGTCACAGACATCTTTTATGAAAAGTCCTTTCCTTGAGATTTTTTCTCCTGAGAAGCTGAGAGGCCTCAGGAACAAAATGTAACCAATGGTTATCTGCTGCTGTGGAATGCAACAGGTGCATTGGGGATTGGTCTCATGTGGTTGTTTCTAATTAATGGCCAATCACAGCCCAGCTGGCTTGGACAGAGAGGCTGAGCCGCAAACCTTTGTTATCATTCTTTCTTTTTCTATTCTTAGCCAGCCTTCTGATGAAATCCTTTCTTCTATTCTTTTAGTATAGATTTAATATAATATATATATCATAAAATAACAAATCAGCCTTCAGAAACACGGAGTCAGATCCTCATCTCTTCCCTCCTCCTCAGACCCCTGTGAACAGGGTCACAGAGCATACAGCTGATGGGAGCTCCCAGCCCCATGCAGGGTTTGGGGGCTCAGCCTGGGGCTGTGTGGAGGGGATGGTGCTGAGCAGCAGCCTGCAGACACCTCACACCAGCCCAGGAGCAGCAGGGCTGGCTGGTGTGATTTACCTCCTGAAACACCTCAATTTAAATGCTAATTCTTCCTGAGCCAGGGGGTGAGGCAGCTATTGGACACTGTCAGGCTGGTTATTGCTGGCCATGAAGGGGGACACAGAGACAGGTCTGTGACAGATGAATAATGCCATGACTGACTCTCACAATTAACAGACAAATATCATGTATATAGGTTAAGAAAAGTTTATAGATTTATAGTTCTGTTGTACCCCCTTGTGTGGTTATCAAGGGACAGCTGGCAGGGCTGGCTTGTCACTATGGGACACCTGAGCTCCAGTCAGGATTTGAGGCAGAGATCTCCACCACTGGACAGCGAAGAAGGGGTTGATGGGCAGAACTTTGGGAGGGGTTAAAGGGTTAAAAAGGGAAAAAACCTCCATTGTGAGGGGGCTGAGCACATGGCAGGGAAAATCTTTTGCTCCCAGTGCTGTAACCTTTTTTCTTTATTCAGTCTTCTGTTGTATTTTTGATAAGGTTTAAGAAACCTTCCTAAACTATGAAAAGTGAGCAGCTATTTCTCACAGGTCCTATGCACAGCATCAGGGATGATATTGGTGCTCTCCTTTTCCCCTGCAGCCTGGTCCAACCACACTTCATTGCAAGCAGTGGTTAAGGCTGAGAGGTGGGGATCTGAAGGGGCTCCTGAACTTGGCAAAATCCAACTGGATAAAATCTCCTGTTTTATCCTGCCTTGTTCTGCAGGAGTGGGGACTCGCTGAAATTAATGCTCAGTAAATTTGGAGTAAGTAACTGCTGCTTCACAGGGTTTGCATTAAACCTTTATAATTCACCAGTGCCTGAGGTCATGGAGACGTGCTGGGGCAGATTTACGGTGTGCTTACCTTCTCCTAAGTGGCTGTGGTAACAGGACACCCTCTTTTCTGCTTCCCAGTGACTCCAGATCAATTTTTTTTTTTTGGTGATGACAAGCTAAAAGGAAGCTATTTCTCAATGTCCCCGTGTCAAGCTGGGCTCTGCTGATCTTGCAGCCACCCCAGCAGGCAGCTTCTCCAAGGGAAATTTGGGTGAAAAGCTGGCACTAAATAACCTCAAATCCATGGTGTTCTCCCTGAGCCATTGTGGGACAGAAAGAAGTGAGATTAATAACTAATTCTTTGCCAGAGCAGGCGTCCTCTCAGGCTTGCATAGCAGAAAGGAGTAGTCACTTTGCTGAACATAAGCTTGCTGGATGATAATGTGATTAACATTTGTAGCTGTGCTGGCTCAGATAAGGGTAATTAAATCTCACGCTTCAGGGCATAAGCTAATCACTTGTGGGGTCACTTTATACATAACATTTATATATTTACCCCTTCATGAATATACTTGCCCAGGTGGTGCAGGGTGTGCATCCCCTGGCAGTGTTGGGTGGAGGCAGGAAGCCCCACATCCGCTGATGCTTGGAATGTGCAGTGGGAGTTCTGGAGCTGCAAGGAAGGGTTGGTTTGCAGAGTGCATCCTCAAGGCCGTGGGAGCAGAGTGCCAAGGGAGGAAGCCACAGCTGACTGAGCTAAAGAGGAGAAGCTGCTCCTTCACCCAGCAGTGTTGCTAACAGGAAAATGGAAGGCATGTCAGCCACCAGCTGATCTCTTCCTGCTGCAGGCCAAAATCCCACTGCCAGCTTGGCTCTGGCTTTGAGCATCTCAGCAAGGAGACATGGTGCCCCAGGGCCAGCAGAGCCGTGCCCTGGAGCAGAATCCAGCAGCCATGGCTCAGTCCTGGAAGACCACAGCACTCCAGCTCCTCCCCAGGGCCTGCACTGAGCTCTCCTGCTCCCCACAAACCCCATTTTGCCTTTTCTGGTCCTTTCTGGAGGCTTCCCACGGGCTGTGTGAGCTGCTGCCAGCACTGCAGAGTGCAGCGATGCAGCCCAGTGCCGCACCACAGCTCTGCTGCACGACCTTGGCTGTGCTGTTAAAGGTCACAGTCCCCAAAACACAGCTGGATTGTGCATCTGGTTTCAGGAGGACAGGAGAACAGTGCCACAGCAGGCTCTTCCTGCCTGAGCCCTGCTCCTGGTACTGAGCAGTTGCCAGTTGCTGTCACCCCAGCAGCACCCCGAGATGTGGGAGCTGCTCTCAGCTGTCTGTGTCACCCCAGGCAATGGGTGCATTGTAGGACTCGGCTAAAGACACACCAAGTGTCCATCAAAGCCAGGATTTTGAAGTCATTTTAATCCAGGCAGCTGCCTTCCTCCTCAGCCCAGTATCTGAGCTCGCTAGAGCCTTTGGCCATTTGACCTTTCCCAGCATCAGGCTCGTTTGTATGGACTCAGTTCCCTCCAAGGCAGGCACGTGCTCTGGGTCAGATGCTGCTGGGAGAAACTGCATTTCCTCCTGTAATGACTCAATATCTGCAAAATGCCTTGGGAGATGCTCAGATCCCCAGCAGGAGAGTGCTGGGGAGTGGATTCCGTGTGCATTGTGCTGGAGAGAGCTGTGTGCTCACTGCTCCAGTGAGTCCTGGGCAGCTGTTCCAACAGGGACATGCCAGGGGCAGAACAAGAGGCACAGGAGGATGTTGTGGGGCTGGCAGGTTTGTCTGCATCCTGCCTGAGCCCACTGCAATAACCCAGTGACCCCCACACCTGGCCCTGCAGAGATGCCGGTGGCTCGGCCGTGCCCCAGTTAGAGGCACATGTGACAACACGTGCACAGGGCTGCTGTCACATCCCTCCCCTCACCCGTGTCCCTGCCCCTTGCACAGAGCCCTCTGGCTTTGATCACAGCTTCCAGAGAGCAATAAAAGTCTGGCAGGAGCTCTTTTGTGCCTCCACAGTGAGCAGCGTGCAAGCCACAGGGATGTTTAGAATGCCCTGTGGAAGAGGAGCCCTCTGCCAGCTGCCAGCCCACAGAATGCTGTGCCCTGGGCACACCCCAGCAGCCCTGTGCCCTGGTGATAGAGTGTCCCCATCACCACCCTGCCCCTGCAGGCAGTGAGGACTCTGCACGGGAACAGTGTCCAGAGTGCTCCCCCTGCATGGCTTTGGCTCATCCCTGCCTTGGGATTGCAGGGAGCAGGGCCTGGAGGTGGGGAAGACCTAGAAGAGATGCAGGAAGGGCTTGGTAGCAAGAATTCATCATGGAAGTGCTCCTGAAGTCCTGCCTTGCACTGCTGCTCCCTCCCATGACAGGAGCACATTGTGGCACGTGCCCACTCCTTGGCTCCCTCTTGCCCCTGTTTTTTCCTTGGCCTTTTGAGTGTGGAACAGTTGAACAAACGGATAACAAGAGTGGTCCTGCAGAATGTGGCTGTTCAGTAAATGCCTTCTCATAGAGGCAGCAGCTGGTGTGTGTGGGTCTCCTCATGCCTCAGCTTCTCCCTCCTGAGCTGCCCAGGTATGGGCCACCATCCCCTGTGTCTGTCCTGCCTCATGGATGAGCTGGGACATGCCCAGGGACAGCTCATGGCATGGGTGGTGTGACCGTGTTCACAGGGGTCTGAGGATGAGGGAAGAGATGAGGATCTGACTCCATGTTTCAGAAGGCTGATTTATTATTTTATGATATATATTACATCAAAACTATACTAAAAGAATAGAAGAAAGGATTTCATCAGAAGGCTGGCTAAGAATAGAAAAAGAAAGAATCATAACAAAGGTTTGTGACTTGGACAGAGAGTCCAAGCCAGCTGACTGTGATTGGCCATTAATTAGAAACAACCACATGAGACCAATCCCAGATGCACCTGTTGCATTCCACAGCAGCAGATAACCATTGGTTACATTTTGTTCCTGAGGCCTCTCAGCTTCTCAGGAGGAAAAATCTCAAGGAAAGGATTTTTCAGAAAATGTGTCTGTGACAGGTGGGTGCTGCTGAGATGGCTCAGGTGGGGCAGGAGGAGATGCTGCCTCTTTGTGTCTCCTCTGCCCCATGTCAGGGTGCAGGGTGCTGGATGAACAGGAGCTTCAGGCACCTGCCATGCCATCTCTTTGTGTCCCTTGGGGCATACCAGGTCTGTCCCCTCCTGTGGGACAGCACTTGGGAAGGTTCCACCAGCCTCCTCCTGGGAATCCTGCTCTTCTCAGAGCTGGGCTATGGGGCTGGGCAGCCATGACCCTCCTGGCCCCTGTGCTCATGCTGGTGCAGGATGGGGAGCTGACCTGTCAGGACAGGGCAGTCCCACACCCAGGATGGCAGGCAGGCTCAGTGCATCCTGCTTTTCCATCACACTTCTCCGTGGCTTTGGGATTTGGTAGCGCTGATGTTTTCCCTTTTCTGCTGAGGCAGAGCAGCAGAGACACCAACATGCTTCTCCCCTGTTCCCTACCAACTTGCTTTATTTTGCAGCCCAGTTTCCCACCACCCACACGGCTCCCAGCTCCAGCAGTAATTGCAGTTTTCCATTTGGAATTGCTGTGACAGCAAAGGGCTCAGAGCAGCAGAACATTCCACCATGGGGATCCCGTGCCCATCAGGATCAACTGGAGATTTGTGAGCATGCTGGGAGTGAGAGGCTTTTCCCCTCAGAAAAATACAGCACTCTTTTTCCTTTTTTGCACTGAGGCAGTGCAGAAAGTGATGCTCCTGAGATGCAGTCAGCTGCTGGTGGCTCTGAAATGGGGGTGTAGCATGAGGCAGGCTGCCTGTGCAGCCAGGGAATCATGGAATCATGGTTTGGGTTGGAAGGAACCTTAAAGATCATCTTGTTTCAACCTTCTGCCATGGGCAGGGACACTTTACACTAGAGCATCCAGTGTAGAACCCATCCAGTCTGGCTTTGAACACTTCCCGTGCCCCACTCAGGTGTCCCTGCCTTCAGATGCTCCTGTCCTGCCTGGGGGCTGGGAGCATCCCCAGCCTGGTTGCACAGGGCTGTGGCTTCCTGCTCACCTCTGGTGCAGGTTGCTGTGGCCACATCTTGGCCCCAGAGCAGTGGGAGGATCCCAGGGAAGTGTTCCCTGAAATCAGCATCCCACTGTGCTGGGACCCATGGAGGTGGCCAGGGTGTTCCCAGTTGTGAGATGACCACAGGATGATGGATCACCCTCCCAGGGATGGGCTACAGGGGGTTAAACCAGGGTAGGTGAGTGAAATCAGCAGCTGTTTAAAGGAAAATATATTACAAAAAATGCAGCTGGGGCAGGCTGTGCCAGTCTGAACCTCCCCCAAGCTCCTGGGGCTGACCTGATTTTGCAGGAACCTCCCTTTCTTCTGCTCTGCTGCCCTTTTGTCTCCACACCTGGAGGATGCAAAGCCTCCTGGCCTATATTTTGGCTCTAAGATCAATATTTAAAATCCCCCCTCCTGTTTCCTCGGCGCAGGCGCGAGGCATTTCGCTTACCAGGGGAGGCTGGTCTCCCAGAGACCTGTCTGTTCACCATTTCAAATCATTTCCCTGCTACCCTTGTTCTAGAAACAATTCATTAGGGGCCTATTATACAATGTTTTACCTGCCAAGGTTAGAAAAGATCCTGCATGTGTGGTAAAATTGTACAGTGAGCTGTGCATGAGAGTGGTTTTTTTTGTGTCTGTCTGTAAAATAGACTTTTTCTGTCTTTTGGAGAGTGAGTCACTGGTGGGGGGTGAAAAATGTGGAGGTGATGATGGTGCCTGGGGAGCCCCAGCAGAGCTTGGTCACTGTCCACATGAAGATGCTGCAGGTGTGGAAAGGGGCAGTTTTGGGGTGTAGCAGCCATTCCTCTTTCCTTGCCCCTTCTCCAGGGGCCCACTTTGAAAATCTGGGCCAAACCCAGTGGCCGGGTCCCCAGGCTGAGAGCAGTTCTGTATTTCTGGAGCACTAATGGAGCTGCAGTCCCTGGGGAGCTCATTAAGCATCATCTCAGAGGGCTGCACAGCCAGGCTGGCTGGTGGGGAGGCTGCAAACCCCATCCCCTGGCAGGGCTCCTGCTCCAGGAGATGTCCCCTGTCCTCCTGCACCGCCTGTCCTGGGGCCACCAGGCCTGCTCAGCCCCACTGCCTGGCCGTGCCCTGCATCGTTGCTTTGCAGTTGTCTTTTTCTCTCTGCAGGGAGAATAACTTCATCAAGGACTTCCCCCAGCTGGCTGATGGCCTCCTGGTGATCCCTCTGCCCGTGGAGGAGCAGTGCCGTGGTGTCCTCTCGGAGCCCCTCCCTGATCTGCAGCTCCTCACAGGTATGAGCTGCCCCCAGGGTCCAGAGCACAGGAGGGACAACCCCTTGTCCCAGCCTGCACCCCAGTGTGGCTCCTGAGGGGCATCAGCACCCCCTTTGTGCCAGGGGCAGAAATAATCTGGGGGATGTGCGAGTCCATCCCAGCAGCATCTCCATCCCTGTGAGCAGTCACAGCCATCCCAGTGCTGCTCCAGCTACCCCAGGGCATCACCAGTGAGCTCTCCAGCCCTTCCACCACCCCATTTCTGACCCCTGCAGCACACAGCAAGGTGGGAGGGGGCATTAAGCACTCCCCAGAGCATGGTCAGCACTGTCACCTGCCTGCTTTGCCTTCATAGGGGACATCAAGTACGACGAGGCCATGGGGTACCCCATGGTGCAGCACTGGCGGGTCAGGAGCAACCTCTACAGGGTGAAGCTGAGCTCCATCACACTCTCTGCAGGTGAGGGATTCCAGGGGCAGGGAGATGTGTCTCTGCATGGGTGAGTGGTGGTTTTCTGCCCCAAGCATCCCACTGACATTTCCCACCTCCATGCTCTGTTCCCAGCACTGCTGCAGAGGCAGGCAGGGAGATTCACCTCCTTTTTTTTTTCACCGGGGGGGAAACTGAGGCAGGGAGTTTGGGCAGCAAGAGGTGAGGTCAGAGCCAGGAGGAAGCCAGTAAGCAATGAGCAGGAAGGATTTGTTTTGGAGTGTCTGCATATATCTGTATGTACAAAAAACAGTCAGTCCCTTAAAAAAGGTGCTTTCAAAAGGAACTGAAGCACTTGGAAAAGCAGGTCATATAAAGCAGGGAGTCACAGATGAAGAAGGGGTGGGTGGGAGGATCCTGCAAATGTCAAAACATTTCACTGCCACGTTTTTACAGCTACACATTTTGTTTCAGAAATGCTGAAACATTTTGTTGCGACCTGAAATGTTTTGCCTTTTCGTTTCAAAATAGCATTTTTTATTTAAAAATCAACGAGTTTTTAAATGGTGAGAGAAAGAAAAAAAAAAGGTTTAGTGCTAACAGGCTGCACAGCCCCAAAATGAAATAACCTGCTCAGAGCTGAAAAAAATATGTGGGTTCAGCTCAAAATGAATTCTTCTGGCTTTTTTATTAGAACAACCTTCTCTTTCAATAAACCAACCAACCAACCAGCCAGATAATCTCATTTTGGTGACAGCTATGACGTATTTTCTTGCAGTATGTTTTCTGTTCCAGCACTGAACCAAAACGGTGCTTTCAGTCAGCTCTAAGTGATGCTGAAGTGCTGTGGAGTCACCAGTGTCTCCAGGATATTTCACCTGCACAGAGCAGCAGGGGTCCATCATGTCCTTGTCCCATGCCAGAGGTCCCTGCTGTCCCTATGGATGTTGCTCAAGTGATGCCTTGACCTTTGCACATCCACGGAGCTGCCACCAGCCCAGCCCTGCATGTGCCCCTGGGCTGTCTCCAACTTCCCTAAAAATAGTTCCCAGTTGTGCTAGGGATGGGACATCTCTGGTGGTGGATACAGCCAAGCAAAGGCCAAGCACATCCTCTGGGGAGAGTGTTAATGATGTGCCAGCAGGCTGAAGAGCAGAGGAGCTGGCAAGGATGGAGGTTTTGTGTGTGTTTGTGTGTATATGTGTGTGTGTGCACATGTTCACGTGCACATCCCTGTAAAATTATCTGAGAAATCTCTTAGGGAGAGGAATCATAGAAGGAAGTCAGAGCCACAGCCTGGGGTAATAGCAACTTGTGGATTCCAAAGGATCAGGTGCAGGCACAAGAGGAGGAACCGCACCCATGTGGGGCCTTGTATGACCTGAGCAGGAACCTCTGGGGCTCCTTTCCCCTGGGTGTTGCTGCCAGCCCACCCCCTGCCTCCCTCCCACAGGCTTTGCAAACATCCTGAAGATCCTGAACAAGGACAGCAGCCGGGAGGAGCTGCTCTCCTTCATCCAGCAGTTTGGCTCCCACTACATCGCCGAGGCGCTGTACGGCTCCGAGTTCAGCTGCACCATCCACTTCCCCAGCAAGAAGGTCCAGCAGCAGCTCTGGCTCCAGTACCAGAAAGGTGAGGAGGGTGATGGGAATGGGCAGGGGCACAAACATCAGGTGTCATGTGCTGGTTTCCACCCATCACCCCCTTTCCCATGCATACACCATCACCATGCTGGCATGGAGGCAGGAGGCTGGTCCCAAACTGAGTGCCCAGTGTCAGCTGGCACATGTCATTGCAGCATCCCTGAGCCACCCTGCCTGCTCCTGCCCTTCAGCTTCCATCCTCTGGCTCCATCCTTGCCCAAGGTGACCCCCTTCCCCACAGTGGCCCTCCCATGCCAGGGTCAGCTGATGGAGATGTGACATAAATGAGCTGTCTCAGAATGGCTTTGTTTTATTGCTTGTGACAATGACAGTCTTTAAGGAAGTGCATTAAATCAATAGCAGACTCATTGTGCTACACCATAAATAACGAGACACATCATTAAACAGGGCAATAAACTTCAGGACTTTGAAGTAATACAATTAGGTTATGTTTATAAAAACTCCCTTATCGCTGTAGCCTTCCATTTGCCAATTCATCTCTCTCCTCCAGGGACTTGGGGATATGCCCTGGATCTGATATTTTCCTATTCAAAAAAATATCTGTGGTGTATCACAGAGCCCACCTTAGGGCTGATGGTGACAGAGGTCATCAGGGCACTTGCCTCCTGCTCTGGTGGCACTGCCAGGAGCAGCCTCACCCCCTGGAACCCAGCAGAGAGAGGTGTTCTCCCACACACCACCTCCCTTGCTCTTGGCTCATTTTCTTCTCTGTTTCCCCAGTGTAGCTGGTCTTGTAAGCGTATTTATAACAGCCTGTGCTCATTTGTTTGGGTTTTAAATAGTGATAAATGAAGTTTGCCATAGCAATGCCCCTGTTTAGCAGGAGAAGGCACGTGGAGGTGGGTTGTTTATGTACTCATGGTGTTATTAATCACTTGGGAACATTCCTGCAGTCCAGGGGCATGTGTGTCGCTGGGGAGCAGACCCCATGGTCCCAGTGCCATCACCTGGGACCAAACCAAACCCAGACAAGGGTTTCTCAGGAGAATGAGAGGTGGGAATGAGAGGCAGCTGCTGCAGTCCAGGCCTGGCACAAGCATTGCTGCTGTTCCACCATGCTGGGGCCAGAGGGGACATGAACAGTGCTTGACCTGGTGGTGAAATATCTCCCATTCCTTCAGTGTCACCTCCCCCATGTCAGGGGCAGCAGGGGCTCAGGGCTCAGGGCCACTGGGGTGGCACAGGGCCTCAGTGACAGAATAATTTCCCTTTTTAGTCCACGCTATGCAGCTGGCTGAGGTGGATCCCTCCCTCCCCACCTGGGTCCTGCCCCCATTCCTGGAGCTGTGCCTGGCTGCCCTGGCATTTGTGGGGCATCCAGAGCATCCTTTCCCAGTGCCTGTGAAGCACCAAAGCACTCATGGAACCCCAGGGATCCCCTGAGGGGTTGCATGCAATGCCTGGGGATAAACTTTTCACTCCTGATCGTGAAGCATTTGGGCACCAGGTGCTGGCCCTGACCTTGTGGTTTGTGCATGGCTCCATCTGTGGCTTTGGTAGCTGGTGGGGTCAGTGAGGTTGGACTTTGGGGCTGTGGGCAATGCAGAGGTGGCCAGTGTTGTATTCAGCTCTTTGATGGCCAGAAAATGCTCTTGGAAGGACATTAAGGATGTTCAGGACTCTTGGAGAGATCAACTGTGGACAGAGAAAGTGTCATGGGGGAAACCCAGGGCTCTGTCCCAGGGAAATTCCAGTTAGCCAAGAGAAAGAGCTTGCTGCTCATGGTAGATGGATTTTATTCCCAACTTCTCTACTGATTTACCCTCATTTTGCCAGCGACATAAGGCAGATAGGAATAAATAGCTCCAGCTAGACAGTTCTGGATGCCTTCTCCACTCAGAACAGCTCTGGCCTGCCGGGCTCCCTGCTGCTCACCAGCCCATTCTGAGCTGCTCAGTGAGCACACATATGCATCAGCTCTAATAAATATAAAAGTAGGGCCAGAATAACTGTAATTTGTTAGTGGACAAAACAGGTCACAAGAGGAGGGAGAGAGGAGAGGCTCGAGCTGATTGGAACAGCACCAGCTCTGAGAAAAATGCACATTACGGGGTGTTTGCAGCACTGCCCAGAATTATTTTAATATTTTAATCAACTTCATAAATCAATCTGCAGGCCTCAGGAGGAGGCCTCCAACAATAAAGGCACAATCTGTGCGTAGAGCCCTAATTGAAAACATGGTTCTGAAGAGAAGCTCACGCTGCTGGTGCCAGGGCAGGCTCTGGCTCTGAGCTGGCCTGGAGCTGCCCAGAGCCTGTGAGGTGGGTCAGTATCTGCAGAGCTGTCCCTCCTGCCAAGGGCGGGCACAGGGACCCATCTCTGGCCAGGGACAGTGTAGAGCAGGCAGCCTGCTCTGCCTGGGGCACTGACAAGTGTTCCCTTCCTCCTGCAGGCGGATGTGGGGGGAAATGAGGTGCCAGAGCAGCCTGCCCTTGTTCCCAAGGGTTTGCAGGAGTGAATCCTGCAATGGAGAGCCAGAGAGGCACAGTGGCACAGCTGTGGCACAGCCAGCACTGTGCTCCTTCAGGGCAGGAGTGGGAGCATCCCCCAGGCTCCCTCACAGGAGCAGCCTCAGTCTGTGAGCACACCAAAGCAAACTCCAATTTTACTTCATGCAGAGTGATTAAAAGCCCATTTTTTGGGCTGCTTGCTCTGGCTCTGTGCAGCCAAGCAATGCTTTAACCCATTGAGTGGCCTCCAAGCAGGGACCTTGAGATGGACCCAGCCATTGATCTGTGCCATGGGAGCCTGCATCGCTTTTCTTCCCTGGTGGAGCCAGCATTTAACACTGATGGTGCCTCATTAAGTTGGTAGCAGTTGTGTGAGGACCTTCATTTGGCAGGTGGGACAAACATGATGTGCCCAGCCAGCTCCAGCTGTGTGTAAGAATGTGCTGAGCCTGGTGGGATGGAGGGATCCAGCTTTGTCACAGTGGTGCTGTGGATTTCTGGAGAAACCAGTGTGGAGAACACCCTGGAGTGCTGGCTGCTGCACAGCAGTGCCTCCATGGCATCCACACTTCTTCTTTTTCTCCATTCTGCCCCCACAGTCACTAGGTTGGGGTGGATGAGGTGCTGGGAGATGACACAGCCAGGACAGCTGACCCAAACTGGGTCATTCCTCACCACACAGTGCCATAATGATAAACCTGGAGGTGGAGGCTGGGAGTCACCCCACCTCAGAGACTCAGAAATTGTACATCAGGGAAGAGAGTGAACCCACCATCCAGCAAATCCCCCTGCTGGGAACCACTTCATTCTCTGATAGAAGTTCATAGAGAGCTGGTTGGTCTGTGGTTCCTCGTTCTGGCTGCTGAGGAGAAGAAGAGCTTGCTTAGGGAAGAGGAAGATCTGCTCTGAGAGCAAAATCTGACAGCCCTGGTGAGATTTCTGCAAGAGCTGTTGCAGTTTGCTTATTCCCACTGGAGAAGGCCAGCTGGGAAGCAGGAAGGGATGCTGATGGCTCAGGATGTGTGTGCCTGGGTGGGGAGATCCAGAGGGTTTCACTGCCCAGCTCTGAGGTTACTCTAGGTCTGCAGTGAGGGAAATGTTTGTTTTTCTTGAATTTCCTATGATCTCTAGATAGAGTTTCCTTGGCTGAGGTTCCCTGGCCATGTTGAATGCTCAGCCAGCTCAGCCTGTGGCTGCTGCAGATGGGAGAGATGCTCATGTTCCCTCTCAGTAATCGATCATTTATAGGAATAGTCCAGGGAGAGGCTCTGTTCTGGCAGGTCCTGTCACATTCCCTGAGCCTTTCTGCCCCCTGCCCTCCCCAGTATTTGCTTCTCTCCTCTTGGAAAACACTCCATGGACTGCATTTACCTGTAAGAGATCACAGCTTTCATGCTTTCTTGTGAACTCAGCAGTTTTGACAGGAGATTTCACAAATATCCTTCACAAAATTAAGGCCAGAGCCTGGAGCTCTGCTAAAACAGCAGTCCATATTCCTCTGAGTGAAGCCTGTGGCTCCCTCCTGTCCTTTCAAGGCTCCATTTGTCTCCCTTCAGGTCTGATACTGCCATTAACACAATTAAGATTGAACTAGTCCACAGGAACCTTTAGTTTTCCTTTCCTAGATGCAATCAGGTGCATTAAGAAAGCTGTAAAGCTACTTTTTAGCTGTTAAAGGACATAATGGGTTTCCCTTATATGTGCTTGGTCAGAAGTAGAACACAGAATTTCCCTGGTTTTGAGACCTGTCCCTATGTACAACCACTCTATTACCTTTCTAACACTCTTAATTGCTTGGTTTATGTCATTATTTCAAACCCTCAGATTTCAACATTTTGTTCAGAGGAGGTACAAACAATCTAGCTGGTTGTCATGAAATTTAGTTTAGACTAAAACATGTGCTGTGAGTAAGTCTGCTAAATGACCTTATGCACTTCTCATTGTAATCCAGAATTGCCAGGCAAGTTGAGTAATTAGTTGTGCAAAATGAAATAACTTTAAATCCTCACATTGAGTAATGACCCAGAAAAATCACTTAAGCTATACAATAGGAACAACTCAAAGCATCTGGCTTTATTTTCACTTTTGTAGCTCTACCCTCTGATGAGGAACAGGCTCTGCTCCTCATCCCTTCATTCCCTGGCTCCTGGTTTTGCCCAGAACAATGTCCATGGCTCAGCTGTTCTGCCCTAAGAAATCAGAACTTGTGATAAAGCTACAGGGTAGGTCTAACAGCACCACGTGAGGGTTGAATGATGTTTGATAAACCAGAAATCCATACCTGTTTAAAGAGCTGAGCTGAGCCCAAGTGATGAAATCTTTCACCATATCAGCCAGGTGGCTGCAAAGGGAGGGGAAGGGAAAACCTGCTGAGGAAATGTCCCTGCTGACCATCCAGGAGCCCCTCTGGCAGCCCCACTGGCACCATCTGAGCTACAACCCCCACACTCAGTCACAGCAGGTTTCCTCACCAGCACAGCTCCCATGGCAGAGTTTTGATCTAAAAATAATTTAGTCGTGGTGCAACACCAGGAGAACAGCCTGAGCTGGTGCCTCCAAGGAGGGGGACTACAGAGGAAACCCAGGTGTTTTATACCCTCACAGTGTAAAGTCTGAGGTTTTCTAGGTGAGCCCATGGCTCCTGATGTGTCCACTCACCTGGCTGTGTCACCACAGGTCCCCATTGGCAGACTATGGGTGAGCCAGGGACACAGGCAGTAGATTACTCACAGGACCTGTTTTAAACTAAATTTCATGACAACCAGCTAGATTGTTTGTACCTCCTCTGAACAAAATGTTGAAATCTGAGGGTTTGAAATAATGACATAAACCAAGCAATTAAGAGTGTTAGAAAGGTAATAGAGTGGTTGTACATAGGGACAGATCTCAAAAGCAGGGAAATTCTGTGTGTTCTACTTCTGACCAAGCACATATAAGGGAAACCCATTATGTCCTTTAACAGCTAAAAAGTAGCTTTACAGCTTTCTTAATGCACCTGATTGCATCTAGGAAAGGAAAACTAAAGGTTCCTGCAGACCAGGCTCCCAAATATAACTGAGCTCCCAGAGCCAGTGAACTCAAACCAGGCTTCTGAAACATCAGGTGACAAGGGAGATACTGCCCCTGAGGCAGTGTGAGTTAAGGTACAAAACCAAAGCATTTGTTTATAAAGGTGGGTAGGGAAGTGTCAGGAAAAGTTCCACGAGCCTGCCAGGATCAGATTTCTCCTTGGCAACCTGACACATAAAAGGGTCTTGTAGCCACTGTGTTCCCAATCTAATCCCTGCTGGCTGTAAAATCCAATCTGCCACCGAGGGGAGAAGATGAAGTGTTTTAATAAGAAAATGAGCCGTTTGCAATGCACTTTTAATTGGATCAATTTTTCCTTTATTACACAATCTTTAAAAACCAAACACATACGTATGACCAGACAAGCTCTTCCTCCAGATACAGAGCAGGAGCCAAACTATTTCAACATAATCCTTAATTACTCCATTTCACCTCGTTTGGCAGATGATCATGACACTGTGTGGGAGCACCACAGCAAGCAGAGCTCTGTAAAATCATCTCAGTCGAGTTTTTTCAGGGGATGTGCAGACCCTGGGTGAGGGACAGCAGATTTTCTTTTTCCCTTTTCTCCTTGAAATCTCAGACTGGAAGAGCTGCAGGCAAGACAGAGCCCCAGGCGCTGACTGCAGTGTCCTGGCCCAGCAGTGCCTCACAGGGTGGTGTTATTTTTCTTAATCCTCTGAGTGAGAAACAGATGACAGACACTTTGTTTGAACTCTGTAACCAGGAACAGGCTGGAGTAACCAACTGCTCAGTTTACTGCACCAGCTTTTAATTTTTTAATTTTTTAATTTTTTTTTTTCAAGCACTCCAGGAAATGTTATTGCTAGTAGTTGTGCTGTTTGTTGCAAAAAAAAAAAAAAAATCCACGGGAACAGAAAATTACAGAGGTACGTATTATCATAGATAATATTGCTTTAATTATTCAGGTCCACAGTAGTCTCCTGTGTGGAGCAGTTCTTGGAAGCAGGAGAAATGTTTAAAAGAAACCAGAAGGAGAGGAGCTGCCACTGCCATAAAATTGGAAAAATGCCTTCAGTTACAATGTCATGAACTGCAGCACAGCCCAGTAATCAACATCACTTCCCCAGAACACATATTCAGGATGAGAAAGGCTCCTCAAATTGCTGTCACATGCCTTGGGCAACTGCCCCCTCCCACCAAAAAAGAGAAGCAGAGAATGTGAATAGCAATGTAAAAGCTGGTAGCCTTGGCAAGCACACGGAGCAGCTCAGGAGGGAAGGGGAGCTGGGTCCCCTGGGCTGCCTCAGCACCACCAACCACCTCATGTCTCAGCTCCCTTCTCCACAAGCTTTCTCCAGTACATTATAGCAGGAGAAATTGGAAGCTGCCCTGATGGAAGTTCCATCACACAGCTGTGTTTGTGTGCTCTCTCCTTCAGCACTGGCTGAGCACAACAGAGGGAAAAAAAACCCCAAATCCCACCAAAATCTGGTTCCAGCATTTTTTCTGCAATCCCTTTAACTGCCAAACATTCAGCTAGAGCAGCAGCAGCTCCCCAACCTGTCTCCCTTTGCTGTTTCAGCAGGGAAAAGTATATGGGCTAAAAAAAAAAAAAAAAAATCACCTGTTGCAAACATGTTGTAGGACAAGTAGCAAACAATTTGCTGGAGCATGGCAGCCACTATAAAATCAGCTTTTATATTGTCTGTCGTGGCCCCAAATTTGCAACTACGCTGTTGATGGCAACAAATAAATGCACTGCAGTGTAACTATTATCTGTGGCAGATTAACATGCTACCACTGTGCCCTATTTAAATGCATCTTTCCTTCAATAAACTATTCTGGGCGAGCAGCACCACACTGAGGTACACATTTATCAGCCAGGAGAGCAGCTCTGTGGGGGCCTTGGTTCACACAGCTGCAGTTTTGTGCTTCATTTGGCCCAAAGCCTTGATGAGCAGAAATGCTGGTGCCTGCTGGTGTCGTGGAAAAAAAGAATTATAAAAAAGAAAAAAAAAATAATAATCTGAGGAATGTATGTTTTGCTGTGCAAGGGAAAGAAAGGCAGTGCACCAATGGATGTACTTCCAAACCTTAAAAAACCAGAAGTGAAATAGTCCCCCCTGCCCATCCTTATCTCAGAAGTGAGTCACTTGCACAGAGGAGGTGCAGATGAGTGGACAGCTATTGCTAAATGCAGTGGTCTGGAATGCAGAGTAGTGAAGTGCAGGTGAACATACAACACGTTGCATTTAATCTCATTTCCTACAATCTCCCAGTCTCATTCCCCCAGCTCTTCCCCCCCTCCCCAGGAAGTTTTAGATACCAGATAGACCTTCCAAAGAGAGTTTCCAGGACACATTTAATAATAAAACAACAGTAAACAGCAACCCTAGATTTCCCTTTTTTCTTTTTTTCTCCAGCCCCCTCCCTTTTTACCCCCTTCTATCTAGCAGAACTCTGATTAGTAATAAAACCCCTGTCTTCTTACAACTCAGGAATAAAGAGGGCAATTTCCTGGCTCAGCTCGGTCTCCCACGATTGCACAGTACTCACTTCACACAGAACAGACACAATTCACAAATGGCACGACGGGGCAATCTCCTGAACACCAGAAAAATGGGAGAGACAACCCTGCCTCGTCAGGGTGGAAGCAAAGCTTCATCTCCGTGCAGCTGAAGTGGCCATTTCGTTTTATGCAGTGCTGCAAGCACAAATTGCTCTCTCTAGGAGTTGCCCAGACAACTGCTACCCAGTTCCTTGCAAGTGCCACAGGGTTGCCTCTGCTAGTTCTCTAAGGGAAGGTGATTTAGAGCAGTCAGTCAGTGTTTATGGCACAAAGAAAGACACAATGGTTGAAGCTGGAAGTGTAGGAGATGTGTGGCATAAGGAGGTGAAGAGGTTTATGGAGGGCCTAGTCACAAGAACCAAGACTGCAAGGGATGGATCCTTTCCATCGCGCTTGTTCTTATTTGTAGGGATTTTATATAAAAAAGAAGAAGAAAAAGCAGACCACCACCACCACCACCACAAAAGCTATTTTGTATCTAAACACAGAACATGATGACCTCTATGCCAAATCCCCTTCAGCTATGGCACAATCTTCCTGAAGGCTTGACACTGGTTCCCGTTGGATTGCAAGGAGGCTGCAAAAATCTCCACTGCCAAGACAGGCTTTGCTTGCAACCAAGCCTTTAAGGGGTGGAGTATCTTCTCTGGTGGTAACTGTAGATCTTAATGCAATGATCCCAACAGTCCAGCACCAGCAGCTGCCCTTTGGGAGTAACAGCAATACCCACGGGGCAGGTGAGTCCCTCCCGGATCAGGATGTTGTAGCCGCCTCCTTTAGGAAAATGCAGGATTTCCTTACGACTGCTGTCAGCCACGATCAGGTCTCCCCTGGAATCAACGCACATCCCGGCAATGCACCTGAAATCCTCATTCTCAGAGAAGAAATGGCTGATCTGGCGTCCCAGCTGCCCATCCGGGCCGACGGAGCCGATGGAGAAGCCTCCTTCCAAGTGGTGCTCGTACTGCCGGTTCTCCAGGTTGAGCCCCAGCCCCTGAGTGAAGTAAATGGTCCCTTCAGCGTCGCAGGTGACAAACTTGGGGCGCACAGCACTGCACAGGCAGCTGTACTTTACCACCCCCACGCCACGGTCCACGGTGAAGCACCAGAGCTTGCCCCCTTCCACGTCGGTGACCACGAACTGGCCCGAGGGCAGCGCGGCGATGCCCCAGGGCTTGCTCAGCTGGCTGCGGTGACACGCCACGCAGTGGCCGTCCATGGTGTACACCTTGACAGAGTTGTCGTAGCTGTCTGTCACGCCAATCAGCCCGTGGCAGTTCATGGTGACGGAAAGAGGGGTCAAGTTGGGCAAGTCTGCTCCAAGGAAACTCAGCACGAAGCTGTCGATGCCGCTGGGGCTCCGGCGGATCTCCTTCAGGAAGCCCTTGCGGGTAAAAACCTGGATTCGGAAGTTGCCCCGGTCTGCCACGAGCACCTCGCCTTGGCTGGTGACGTGCAGGCTCACAGGGAGGTTGAACATCCCTGGCAGGCTGCCCTTGGAGCCCATCTTCTTGATGAAGGAACACTGCTGGATGCTGGTGGCTGCTTCAGGCATCCTTGGCTTGGCCGGTGAGGAATGGGGGGTGCAGCTGGGCTCCTCCTGCACCAGGTCAGGCTCCCTAAATGGTACAAAGGAGGATGCTGCATTTTCCATGAGGGATTCCTCCACGTTAACGGTGCGGGGTTTCTTCACCACC
This sequence comes from Molothrus aeneus, assembly GCF_037042795.1. Taxonomy (NCBI): domain Eukaryota; kingdom Metazoa; phylum Chordata; class Aves; order Passeriformes; family Icteridae; genus Molothrus; species Molothrus aeneus. Next base: position 3,763,380 of record NC_089664.1, on the reverse strand, counting down.
TGCCCGATCTGCAGTGGTCCCACGTGGCTCACCTTAAGGAGTTCCACCTCTTGGAGAGTCAGCTCCCTCGGGAGAGTGTTTGTCAGTTCTGGCTCTTCCTCATCCCCTGCCTCCTCCAGGAGAGCTATATCCCCCTGCTTTATTTTGGCAAGGAAATAGTCACAGCGAGACATTATCTGCACTTCTGCTAAATTCAGCAGGTAAGCCTGCTCTTCCATCACCTGGTTATTTATCTTCTCCACTTCAGTCAAAGAGGTGGTGAAAAACTTGCGTGACCTGGCCAGTTCTTCCTGGATCTTGCGCTCCTCTTTGCTGTACTCCTGCAGAACCGCTTTGTATCTGGATTGCAGGTCTCTTGAAACATCCTCCAGAGCAGCTTTCCTTTTCTGCAGATCACCCATGAGCTCCCGAAGCCTGGCAAGCCTTGTTCCAAATTCCCTCCTACGCTCCTCAGCAGCCTCTTTGATAGCCATGACTCTGTGTCCTGGGGGCACGTGCGAAGCCTCCTTGCACGGCTCACACAAAACCAAGCTACAGCTCTTGCAAAAGTGTCTTGGCAGCCTCCTTCCGCAGACCTTGCACATGAGGAGTCCCACCACTTCCCCCAGGCCGGCCGTGTCAATGATCTTCAGCACCGTGAGGTTGTCGGTGAGCTGAGCCAAGCTGGTGATCCGCGTGATCTTGCTGCAGAAGGGGCACCGGATCCCGTTGATGCTGTTTGCCAGGAGCTTCTCCAGGCACTGCTTGCAGATGGTGTGCCCACAGTGCAGCAGTTTGGGCCTCAGGTGCTCCTCGGTGAAGGACTCCATGCAGATGGGGCACTCCAGGACCTCTCGCAGCGCGTCCGAGTTGAGATAAGGGGCGGCAGCCATGGTGCTCCAAGGCAGCTCTATCCAGCACAGTGCCTTGTGCTCACATCTATTCCAAGGTGCTCTGATTCTGTCCAGGAAGAAAAAAGGGAAATGTGATTTATGTCACCACCAGCAGTTATGTATAAATGCAATTTATTTCTGACTTATCGCCTAACCCTGCAGAAAAAGAAACCCAGTTAGGTTTTCCATGTTGGGAAGGATAGATTAGTCATAGCTAATCTCAGGGTGGGCAAATTTCAAAACTAACTTGCAGCTCCCAGTGCGATGAATTATTCACTTGCAAAATTTGTAAAGTAGCATTGAAAGAAGTGTAATGGCACCAATATGGAAGCCCAGTAGATATTGATGACTGAATCATCTCCTCATGGTGCCCATCTCCTGCTGCCAAGCCTCTGAGTTTACATAATTTACTGAAACCCAGGGAGATTAAACCAGGCATTCAAAATGCTGCACATCAAAGAAGGAACCAGATGGTGCGATGCTTTAGGACATTAATAGATCACCTCTGGAGACCTGCATTCAGATGTGACATCAGATACCAACAAAATGAATGTGCCTGGTTCACTCTGCTTTGCTAGAGAGCCAAAACACATTTTCAAGGTTTCATACATTTGCTTTCATAGAGGAAGTGAAAGTAGCAGGAATGCTCTGTCAGCTTCTGCTCGTTCTGGGGGTGACTGTGCACACTGAAAACACACAGAGAAGGTTTGATGCCAGTGCATCTCAGTAACCTCTGCCATGCTGCACCATGCTTCATGCCAATTAAACACAGCTCAGGCAGGTATTAGCAATAATGGAGCTAACAGACAACTCCAAACATCTGAACTCCAAACATACTCCCAGTGTTCACTATTAGCTCCTGAACTCAGCTTAACTGCATTTAATTTCTCCTCGTTTCACAATTTCACAATGTTGACCTCGTTCTTGTCCCCTGGTTCAGTTTTACACCACTCTGGTTGCTGTTCAGCTTCAATCCAGGTTTCTCCACCCTCACATCCCTCCCAGCAGGGAGCAGATCCCAGCAGCTCTCCTGCCAAAGCAGCCATCCATTCAAAAGGAACAGAACAGGGCTCACATCATTAAGTTATTATTCACTAGACTGGGTTTCAAATCCTTTGTTATTGTACTGCTTAGCCACTAAAAAATAGGGAAGAAAACCTTTCTCCTAGGGAAGAGGAGGAGGAGAAGGAAGTAGTGAAGTCTTTGAAATGAAGAGACAGTGGCAGAGGGATGTGAACACACAGCTCTCTCTGAGCAATGGCTGCATGCACACAGCATTCTCACTTCCCTGCTGGGCCTGCTGCCTTTCTCTTTGGGAAAGATTCTATGTATTTCAGTTTGCTGTGTGCTCCTGTGCAGAAAAACAGCTGCAAGGAAGAAAAGTTCTTTATGCTCATACAGAAAAGAAAGCCCCCTAATTTTAATTTGTCAGCTGCAGTTCAGAATCATTAAAGCCTGTATTTCAGGAAGGGATTCAGTGGCATGGCAGAATCTCCTGGCACCGTGCTGGGATCAGCTCAACACTGGCAGGTTGAGTAGCATGGCCCTGGCCCTGGGGAAGCAGAAACCTGGGCACTGCCATGGAGAACAGAAACCTTGCTCTGAGGGAGGAAAAATCTATGATTTAAAATGGTTTTTAAAAATGAAACACAGGATACCAGGTTCATTATTCTTACTTTCCTTGGAAACACGTCAAAAGACTGGCTTAGGGAAGGACAAGGGAGCAGCACAGGCACCAAGTACTGAGTTACATTAAAAGCTGCCTTTAAAACAAGTATTTTCATTAAAGAACAATGGCAGATGGGATTTTAAGTCAGGTTGGGCTTTTAGAGAGCTGATTTATATGACATTCTTTTCATATATAACCCCCTTTATCAGAATGTCAGCATGCCCTCAGTAATGGGACATTATTTTTTCCTTTTATCTCCCTCTCACACTCGGCTGTGCCTCCATGGAAGTTTCCTTAACAGCGAGTTGTTCTTGCATGTCGGTCCCTCCCGGGGCAGTTCCTCTGACGCAGAGCAGGGTATTACAGAAAGCCTCAGCTGAGGATCAAGCCGTAAAACCGTGAATTATGCCAGTTTGGTTTCCTTACATTCGGAAGAAATTTCCTGCCGTGGTTTCTCTTGTCACCTGGTAGTTTTTAGTGAGCGCTTGCGGTGAGAACACCGGCTTCACTTGTAATTCAGAGCTCGTGCCATTAATGAGGGAAAATAATGGGGTAATGCTGCAAAATAAGCGCCGCTGACAGGAGTTATCACAACAACAAAACCAGCAGGACAACCCCTCGGTTTGGGGGGGGTTTCAGTGAAAAATCCAAGGGTTTGTGTTGGAAGGACCTTAACCTTGGCCTGATCGAACCCTGGCCATGGGCAGGGGGAACGCCTTGGGGAGGGTTCACTGAAAAATCCAAGGGTTTGGTTGGAAGGACCTTAACGTTGGCATGATCGCAGCCCTGCCATGGGGAACACGTTCCACCAGCCCGGCCAGCCCGGCCCTGGGCACTGCAGGGATGGGGCGGCCATGGAGTGAGTGCCCGGTGCTGCTGACCGCACAGAGCACACGCCCAGCTCCGTGTGCCCGCGGCCGTGCTGGCTCAATGGCAGCGGGGCGGGGGAGGCTCGGTGCGGGCCCCCTCTGCCGCTGCTGCCGGGGGGGGACGGGGCGAGGCGGCCCCCTCGCTCCTACCGCTCAGCGCGGCGGGGCGCGGCCCGGTGCCCCCCTTCCATCCCCTCCATTCCATTCCATCCCCTCCATGCCATTCCCTTCCATCCCCATCCCGTCCCGCCCGTCCCCTCTCGCCGCCCGCCCGGGGGTCCCGCCGTGCCCGCCCCGCCCTGCAGGGGGCGCCGCCGCCGCCGCGGCCCCGCGCGCGCTCCTCACCTGCCGCCGCTCCGGGCCGCGCCGCTCCCGGCGTGCGCCGCGCGCCGCGCGTCACGTGAGCGCGCCCGCGGGGCCTGCCGGGAGTTGGAGTCCGGGGCTGGCTGTGGGATGGGGGGGAGGGACACCGGGGGGACACCGGGGGGACCGCGACACCGGCACCGGCACCGGTACGGGGGGGCTGCGGCGGAGGGGACGGGCCGCGGGATGGAGCTCGGTCTGCCAGGCCTGTGCTGCGGCTCGTGGTGAAAGGAAAGGTTAAAAGTAACAAAGGGAAAGCAGGAATGTATTTTCGGATTTGGGTTTGTTTTTTTTTTTTTTTTGGTTGTTTGCTTGGTTTTTTTTTGTTTTTTTTTTTTTTTTTTGTTTGTTTAATCCGGCTGTTATGTGTCATTTTGGCACGTGCGAGTTATTCACTGCCCTTTCCCTGATCAGGCAAAGCTGCTGCAGGATGAGCCCCTTCCCTTTCTCTTTCACCTTTCCCTTCCCTTCCCTTCCCTTCCCTTCCCTTCCCTTCCCTTCCCTTCCCTTCCTTCTCCTTTCTCCATTCTTCTCCTTTCCCTTCCTTTTCTATTTCCCTTGCCTTGCCTTGCATTCCCTTCTCATTTCCCTTCCCTTTTCCTTTTCCTCTCCCCTTTTCCCCTTTTTCTCTCCCTTCCCCTTCCCCAGCAGGTGTCTGATAGCTTTTACATCACCTACTGAAAACATGTATTTCTTGTTCCATGCCATGCCTTGGAGCAGCCTGCAGGCCCCAGCACAAAAGGACTATTGGGTACAGCTGCAGCTCTGAGCAGTGGTAGCCAGAGGCAGGGATGTGGCCACTGGCCTATGGCTGGGCTGTGCCCTGTGTTTCCTGAAGCCAGTGTCACCATCAGGCTGTGCCCTGTGTTTCCTGAAGCCAGTGTCACCATCAGGCTCTGTCCCCTGTTTCCTGAGGCCAGTGTCACCATCAGGCTGTGCCCTGTGTTTCCTGAAGCCAGTGTCACCATCAGGCTGTGCCCTATGTTTCCTGAAGCCAGTGTCACCATCAGGCTGTGCCCCCTGTTTCCTGAGGCCAGTGTCACCATCAGGCTCTGTCCCCTGTTTCCTGAGGCCAGTGTCACCATCAGGAGCACCGACCCCATTCCAGCCCCATCTTTGCTTGGATGTCATGAACCTGCTTTAGGGATGGCAGAGAGACCCCTGTGCTGTGACCCTGTGGGGCTGCAGAGCAGACTGAGGAGTGCCAGGGCTTGGGGCTTCCTTTGGGATCAGGGGAAGCCACAGGAACCGTGTCCTTCACTTCCCCCTGCCACAGGCAGCAGCATCTCGTGCTCAGCCCAGGGCTGACCTGCAGCTGGAGCTCTGGAGGCTCAGCCTGGCAGGAATTCAGTGCCTGGGGAAGAGGCAAGCCCTCAGTTTAACCATTTCCCAAAATCCCTCCATTGGCCTCTCTGCCTGCAGCACTTTTCCACTGCTCACCTGCTCCAGCCGCCCTGACCTGTGCTGAAGGAAGTGCTTGCATAATGCAGCAAGTCTGGCCACCTTCTGCTGCTCTTGGTGGGTTTTTTCCACTTTGTTTAGAAAAGATTTGTTCATTTGGAAGGGATCTACGTCCCTGGAGCTGCAGGGATCAGCAGTGTGGGCAGTGGGTGCGCTCAGAGGCAGCAGGAGCAGATGCAAAGCCTGGCCAGGGTTGCAGAAGAAAATGAGTGAGATTTCTTTTTTTTTTTTTTAACTGAGTCCCCTGTTTCAAGCCCCAATGGCTCCCTGGGGGTGTTGCTGTGCCCAGGGAGAGGACACAGGGTTCACTCCCAGTTCCTGGCCTCACCAGGGAAATGCTCTTTCAGTCCCTGATCTATGGGGAAGAAAAATGGATGTAAACATTGAAACCAGGGTGGTCTGGCAGATCTTGTGAGGCCACCCACACCTGAAAATGAGCAGGGTGAGGAAAAAACAATGGTCCACATAGGAAATAATCATTCAATGCATCCTGGGGAGAAAACAAAGGACTCTCTGGATTTAATTAGAGGTGACAATGACCTGCTGATGATGTTATCCATCATGTGCCAGTATGGGTACCCTACAAGACAAGGAAGGATAGGAAACTTGTCCAGCCTGGGACCCTGCTCACCCTGCCAAAGCTCCTTTGCCAAAGCTGTGTTGCAGGGGATACTTTCGAAATCCCCTTTTACAGAGGGTTATCAGAGGTCTCTGAGAGCTCTTTTTTTTCTTAATGCCTCGGGCTTGCAAGTGTGTAAATGTCTCATCTGAAGCTGAGGTGAGATCCTGCCTGTCCAGCCTGCAGGCAGCAGAGATGATCTGCCCCCAGATACAATTCCTGCTCCAGCTGGGCACCAAGGACAAATGACCCAAATCTCAGCCCCAAGAGCACAAACACCGTGGGCTGGAGAGAGAAAAACAAGCAGGGTGGGACTGCAGGGGCTAAAGCTGGAATGGGACAATGAACTGCAAGATGCAAATGGAGCAGAACTGATCCCAGGGAGAGACCCCGTGCCCGGCTGTGCATTTTGGGACCATTTTGGTTCATCTTGGGTGCAGCCCTGGCTGGGCTCTTGTGCTGCTCAAGGTGGATCCATGGAGGCTTTTTAATAAATCCCTGCTTTATTCTTTAGCTCTGTCCAGTCTCTGTTCTAGGGCAGCCTGCACAAGGGGACACCTTTGGGATCATTCCCAGGGCAGTGAGGCTGTGGCAGGCCAGGGGTCACACGTGGCACCAGTCACAAGCACGGTGGTGCAGCTCGCTGTTCACACCTTGGTGTTGGACCTCAGGATTGTGTTTAATTGAGTTTGGTTAATCAGCTGGGAGCACAGCATCATCAGGGAGAGAGGGTGTGGAGAGGTGCAGAGGCAGTGTGGACATAAAGGTACTCTTCCCCAGGAACTGTGGTGGCAGGACAAGGGGTTATGGATACAAACTGAAACAGGGAAATTTACATTAGATATTGAGAAGAAGTTTTATCATTGTAAACATGGTGGGGCACTGGCACAGGTTTCCCAGGGAGGTTGTGGCTGCTCCATTCCTGGACATGCTCAAAGCAAGGTTGGATGGGGCTTGGGGCAACTTAGTCTAGTGGGAGACATCCCATCCCATGGCACGGGATTGGAACAGGATGATGTTTTAAGGTCCACTCCATATTCTAGAAACATTCTATAAGCAGGAGATTAAAACAGATCACAGAGCCTCACACTTGGGAGTTTATCAAGCACCGACACCCAGGGGCTGTTACACATTCACTGTGCTGCACTGCTTTCCCCAAGGCTGGGCTGAGGATGGAAGGACGAGACCCTGTGAGTGGCATGGAGGGACCACGGGGCGAGGGCAGCAGGATGTGGGGGATGGTGAGTGTGCTGGGATGGTGTGCCCGTGCCAGGATGGTGTGCCCATGCCAGGATGGTGTGCTGTAACCTGGGATGGTGTGCTGTAACCTGGGATGGTGTGCCATGTCCTGGGATGGTGTGCCATAACCTGGGATGGTGTGCCATGGTGTGCTGTAACCTGGGATGGTGTACTGTAACCTGGGATGGTGTGCCACATCCTGGGATGGTGTGCCATAACCTGGGATGGTGTGCCACATCCTGGGATGGTGTGCCCATGCCAGGATGGTGTTTGGCATACTGGGATGGTGTTCCCAAAGCCGCAATCGTGTGCTGCATGCCAGGATGGTGTTCCCAAAGCCGGGACAGTGTGCCTGTGCTGGGATGATGTTCCCAAAGCCGGGACGGTGTTCCCAAAGCCAGGATGGTGTTCCCGAAGCCGGGATGATGTTCCCGAAGCCGGGACGGTGTTCCTGAAGCCGGGACACTGTTCCCGAAGCCGGGACGGTGTTCCCAAAGCCGGGATGGTGTTCCCGAAGCCGGGATGGTGTTCCCGAAGCCTGGACGCTGTTCCCAAAGCCGGGACGGTGTTCCCAAAGCCAGGATGATGTTCCCGAAGCCGGGACACTGTTCCCAAAGCCGGGACGGTGTTCCCAAAGCCCGGATGGTGTTCCCAAAGCCGGGACGGTGTTCCCGAAGCCTGGACGCTGTTCCCAAAGCCGGGACGGTGTTCCCGGTGCCGGGATCCCAGCGCCGTCCCGCCGCGGTGCCACGAGAGGGCAGCAGGGCCCCACGGACCGGCTCGGGCATGGCCGGGACCCCGCCGCGGGGAGGGACGGCCGGACAGCCCCGCAGTGACCCCGCAGTGCCTGTCCCGAGCCCCGCATCCCGCAACCCCCGGCTGAGCGCATGGCAGTGGCATTCCCACGGGCTTTCGTGCCCCGAGTCCCAAAAGTCGCCCAGCGGTTCCTCGGGAGCAATCTCCTGCCCAACCCACAGCTGAGTCTCTTCCTCTTCCCAGAAAGGACCTTGGGAGCATCCTGGCAGGGGTCACCTGCTGAGCTCCGGGACTGGGGTGTTGGTGGTTGTTTGCTGGTTTGGCTGGGGCGGTGTTTCCCCCTCATCCTAGAATGGTTTGGGTTGGAAGGGACCTTAAAGCCCACCCAGTGCCACCCCTGCCATGGCAGGGACACCTCCCACTGTCCCAGGTGCTCCCAGCCCTGTCCAGCCTGGCCTTGGGCACTGCCAGGGATCCAGGGGCAGCCACAGCTGCTCTGGGCACCCTGTGCCAGGGCCTGCCCACCCTCATGAAGAAGAACTTATTACTGATAACCCATCTAACCCTGCTCTCTGCCAGCCATTCCCTCTTGTCCTGTCCCATCCTTCCTGCACACGTGGATGGATGTGCCAGACTCACACCCCTTGGACACTGTGCCCATGCCTTTCTCACAGCCTCAGCAGTGTTTGCCATCACTAACAACAGGCTCTTAAATTTGTCCAAGCTCTTCACAGACCTGCTGGCCACTGCACTGACAGTATCTCAGGGCAGGAAAAATTCCCAGGCAAACACATCTATTGATTTCCTTTCTAACTCCCTTTGGATGGATTTGCCAGCAAAAAGGGTATTATTCCACCAGGTGATAAACAGGCAGCCTGTGTCAGTGGGTGAGTCCTGGCCACAAGTCCCCACTGTCCCACCTGTGGTGGCACTAGGTCTGTCCAGTGAAGGGTGCTGTATGGGGAAGGTGGACCAGAATTCCCTCTTCCTTGCATAAAATGCAAATCCCAGTTCCTGAATCCGTCCCAGCTGAGCAGCCTGTTGGTGTTGGTGGGGTTAACCTGCTGAGCCTGTAGGAATCCCTACCTGGGTCTGTTCCCACTGTTCCCTCTACAACTCCAGCTGGAGAGCCTTCTCCTGTCCTTGTTCCAAGCATTTCTGCTCTTCAGGAGATATCACTTCCTAGCCCTGATATAGCTGCATTCTTGTGGCAAGTGGAATGGTTCCCAGTTTTGGGATGACCTGGGGATCTTTTGGAAGAGGTGTTGTATGAAATGCTGAGCCACTAGGAAACCCATCTTCTCCTGGGAGCTCTCAGGACAGGACAGCACTCCAGTACAAATTAGGCATTATGCTGTTGTTTTTGTTGTAGTGGTGGTGTTCCCCTGCTCCCTCATGTCCAGGCACCAGGAGGTGCTGCTGGTAATGCTGGAAGCATTTTCCCACATCAGCAGCTGCTGCATCCTGAGCAGGGACCCCTTTGTGCATGCACACACCTCGTGTTATAGGATTGTAAAATCCTGGTGGAGCCCAGAAACAGAGCCAGGCATCCCAGCAGGCAAACAGTACCTCTGCACACCCTGCTCTGCTCATTCTCCCTTCCTTCCAAGGCCTGATGCCTGACACAAAGCTGTTATTTTATTTGTTTGGTTGTGGTAGTTGTTTGTTTATTTGGTTGGTTGGTTTTTGTGTTTTGGTTGTTTTTTAAACCCGTATTTCAGACAAACAAACTAAAACTCCCACAAGTTGCCATGATGTGTCCAACTGCATCTGAAGCTCTCTGCTCCCAAACAGATGTTTCCAGGGTTGAGCTGAGTTGCCAGCAGTGTTAGTGACAGCATGCTCAGATTCAGGGGCTGATAAGGGATCCCCATATCCTCACTGCTGCAGCTGAGCCTCCTCCTCTTCCCAGAAAGGACCTTGGGAGCATCCTGGCAGGGGTTACCTGCAAAGCCCTCCCCCAGGAGTGAAGCAGAGGCTTTGCAGGAGTGTCCTGGGAGGTTATCCTGTTCTATATAGGCAATAAAAGCCAGGCTGAGCCTACAAGAACTTGTTGGGCTTCTCCAGTTCACTGCTGAGCCCTCTCCTTGCATGCAGGGAACTGAAGAGAGAACCAAAACTCATGTCAGATGTAGGGCAGGGGGAAACTGAGGGACCCCAATTCCATCTTCCCAGGCTATAGTTGCAATGGCAGGTACAGGTGTGTGGTTTTGGGGGAAATTACCTCTCAGATCTGAAAACCTCCTCTGTGAGATGCTCTGAGTGGTGGGCTGAGAGGGAAGTCCAGCAAGGAAACCTCCAGCTTTCTAGGGATGAGGCACCTGAGCAAGCAGATGAGGAGCACCTCCTCCTCAGTGCCTGTCTCTGGCTCTGGAAGAGCTGGCTCACAAGCAGGGTGTGCTGCTGCTGCTCCCAGATAAGTTCCAGTAGCAGAAACGGGGGGATTATTTTGTTAGGGCTGTGTGTAAGCACCCCAAACACATCCCACAAAAGCTACCAGGAATTGCCATCCAGTGCTGATGCCATCTAAGTGTTTGGATGAGAGCTGGCAATTTGACAATGCAGCCAGTTTCCCTCTGCTAACCCTGGTCCTATTTCATTTTCCTCCTTTGGAGTTGTACCCAGAGCCCTCATACAAGGGAAAACCATGGATCTTTGTCAGTCTGCAAAGGAATCCTTTTCCCCAGTGCAGCTGGGATCTGTTCTAAAGAGGATTAACTGCAGACAGCCAATTCCACCTCAGCCATGAAGCCTGCTCTGCTCACAGGTCTGCCATGAATCACCCAGCTCTGTGGTTGATCTGTCATTGAGCCCATGGCTGCTGGGGAAGGGCAGCTGCTCTGCTCACAGTTTTCTACCTTACCTCATTTTCAGAACTCTGGGCCTTCATCTGTGCAGCTCCACCTGAGCACTGCTGCTCCTGAAATGGCTTTGTTCCCACTGGTTGGTATATAGTGATCCATAATTCTTAGCTATAAGGCAAATAATTCAGAAGGAAGGTTTGATATCCTGTTGCCAGCCATGAGATAACTGATTCCACCGTCTTTTCAGCCCTGTGTTCATGTCCTCCCTTAAAGAATGGCTCCAAAACTTCCTTCTCCATGAAGGGTCTCTAAAGTTGCTTCAGCTCTGGTGAAGAAGCTTTGCAGCCTAGAAGTGTAATTGTCTCCTTTCTCTTCTACACATACTTCAGTAGTGATGTTAGAAGATGCTACTCTTAGTGACAAATGAGAAGAGGCTCGTGGTATCCCCTTATAAATTCCTTCCTTCTCTGCCACCCTGTTTTTCAAGGCTTCATGCCTTTCCCTTATGAGACTTGAAGTTGCCTGGAGCTGATCTTCCAGAAAATGATCTCTCCAAGAAGCAGCTCCAACTGCTGTTTCCCATGTCTGTGTACACCAGTGTCTCCCTAGATGCTGAAACATCTCTCTGCAACCTTCTTTTAATTTATCTTAGCAACTGCTCCCCTTCTATTCCACTAAAACACGGGTCGGTTGGAATTTGCTCGTTCTCCCCATCACAGCTTTGATCCTGTGCACAGAAGTGTTCCCTGACAGCCAGACAGCAGGGAAGGACTGTCCCTACCCTGAGGGCTCTGGGAGTCATGAATGAATGCTGTTTACTTGGATTTCCAAATGGCTTGTGCCTTGCCAGATCAGCTGCATGTCACTGCAAGCCCAGTGTGCTGAGACAACCCTTGCTCCTCTTCTGCTCCTCTCAGGACTGGGAATTTGTTGCTAGAGGAAACAGCCATAAGATGAAGAAAGCCTTTTCTTCTGTAGGTCTATCACCAGGTTATAAAAGTTGGGCCTTCTTGGGTCAACCCAGCTACAGACAAAGAATTTAAATGGAAGCGTACAGGGCAGACATTGGAACCGTCTCCTTTGCTCAAGTGTGATGCTTCCCTTGGCCTTAGCAAGTGTTTGGAGGAACACAGAACAATGTAAAGGTTCTCCAGGTTTATTCCCTTCTGCTTAAGATCACCAGGAGGTTTCCCAGTGGGTTTCAAAGGCCTGACTGTTTCCTGAAAGCAGTGTTGGCAGTTTGGTTCTGGTAATGCCTCCATCTATTCTCCAAGCACTGAGTTGGTTCTCATACCTGCTTTTCCTCACTGCCAAGGGGCTCCATCCCTCCATGAAGTCCTTTTGCAGCCTCTTTGGATCCATTTCACTGCCCTGGATAATGTCACCCACAAGAGTGACCTGAGGACCACAAGGACTAGAGGGGGCTGGTGGTAGGGTGGGAAAAAGGGCATTCAGCTCCTTGGCCTGGTCCCTTTGAGGACTTTTCTCTTGGGCAGGGAAGATACACTGAGGTGATTTTGTCTCATTTTGGAGCACAGAAAGTGGATATGCAAGTTAGAAAACAGAAGAACATGAGTTAGAAAAGAGAAGACCAATCCGTTCTGTAGTTTGTCTGGAAAAGCTCACACTTCCAAGGAGTGACCAGCAAGTCCTGTTTTTCTCCTTTTCTCCTTGACCTTTCTTTTTTTCCTGCTCCCACCTGGCCTGCACCTTCAGCAGCTGCATTTATCCTGTGTGCAGCACAGTTTGGCTTTGGGAAGAGCCTTAAGCTGAGCTTTGTTTAATTCTGTTTGGTTTCTTCCTTTCCCTCGCCCAGAAACAACTGAGCTTGGGAGCAAGAAGGAACTGAAATCTGTGCCCTTCATCATCATCTGACAGCCCAGGTGCTGTCAGATGACCACCTGATCTCAGGTGTGGAGATCCCTGTCCCTCTACCTAACACCTGTGCCAGTGGCCTGGCAAGGAGCAGCTCAGAGATCAACAGGGTGGTGCCTCTGTACCACTTTTATTCTGCTCCCACCTGGCTTGCACCTTCAGCAGCTGCATTTATCATGACTGGAGGACAGTTTGGCTTTGGGAAAAGTCCTGAGCTGGGCATTGTTTAACTCTGTTTGGTTTCTTCCTTTCTCTAACCCAGAAACAACTGAGCTTGGGAACAAGAAAGAGCTGAAATCCATGCCCTTCATCACGTACCTGTCAGGCCTGCTGACAGCCCAGATGCTGTCAGATGACCACCTGATCTCAGGTGTGGAGATCCACTGCGAGGAGAAAGGGCGCTGCCCCTCCACCTGCCACCTGTGCCGGCGGCCTGGCAAGGAGCAGCTCAGCCCCAGCCCGGTTCTGCTGGAGATCAACAGGGTGGTGCCTCTGTACGCTCTGATCCAGGACAACGACACCAGGGAGGTGAGTGACGGGCCAGCCCCACCTCTGTGACCTCACCCTGTCCCCTCTCAGGTCCCCTCCTGCAGTTCCCTGGAGCGAGGCAGGTGTTTGCATGTGTGGGATTGTTGTAGAAGATGAAACAGGAAAGCCTTATCAATATGATTGTCTGGCAAAAGGTTTTGAGAATATAGAAACTATAAGCAAGATTGATATGAAAGCAAGCTTTGAGATCCCTCAGTTACTGAACAACTGGAAAACAATGGTGTGGCCAGCTGAAGGTGATCCCCTTTTGATGGAACAACACCCTCTGCTTGCAGACAGGCCCAAGGATCAGAGCAGACCCTGCCAGCTTGGCAGAAGGGGCCCAAAGAGGAGTTTGTAGGGTTTAAAATGTAACACAGTGTGGTAATGTAATGATTCTTATAGGCTGTATGGAAATGCTATAGGATTTGTATCTTGTACTGGATTGGTTAGTGAGAATTAGAATATTCAACACAGAAGAAGATTTATGGTATTGTAATGAAAACCTCACGCTCTTACCCCTTTTTACTCCCTTATGCTTTTGCTCTCTTACCCTTTTACTCTCTCACCCTCTCATCCTCTCTCCCCCTCTCTTCTCTCAGGCCTGCTCTGAGCTGTGCCTGGCAGCTCCCAGCAGGGCCCTGCCCCCAGGCCCTTTGCAATAAACCCCAAGTTCCAGCCCTGGCTGCAGAGATCTCTCATCTCCCTCCATCCCCACTGTCCTACCCCCTGACGCTCCTACATGGGATGGTGTTGGTGATGGAGCTGGAAGGTTCTGCTGCCCACAGCCCTCTCAGACCTGCATCTCCCTGCCTTCAATAGGTTCAAGACAATGCCAAGACCTCAGTCATTCCCAGTGTCCATGCTGGTGTGCAGGATGTGTCCTGTGGAGAGGTCTCAGGAGCCAAGCACCAGCTCAGTCCCTCACTCCTGGCTCCAAGATGTAGGACAGACCTATTTGAGGGGGGGCTAAAGTCCTCCAGGGCTCAGTGTGGCTTTGCAAAGGTGCAGAGGGAGGGCAGAACCATCCCCTTGGGACAGTCCCACAGCCACAGGAGGTCCCTGCTCTTCCAGGAGAGACCAGCCAGGCTGGAGGTCAGCGGTCCCTGGCGTTGGGCTCCTGCAAGAGCTTCAGTGTTAATCCTGTGGAGATTGGGTTCCCACTTTCTCTGCTCACTGCCACTCCCACCCCTCTGCACAGCCTTCTGACCCCAATCTCAAGCCCAGAAATGACAGACCTGCTTAAAGTCACTTATTGGCACTGAGCCTGTACTTGATTGGGATGTCTCAAGTGAGCCAGCGTGCAGCTGTGGGTGGGCTGCAGAGGGCTGCAGGTCAGGAAACAACCCTGGCACCTGGAGGTGTGAGCACCAGGAATGATGCTTCATTCCCTTCCCACTCCATGGAGAGAAGAGTCCTGATGCTTCTCCTGGTACCCAAGTTTCTGGGTACTGTCTCTGGTTTCTTCCTTTCCCTCACCCAGAAACTACTGAGCTTGGGAACAAGAAGGAGCTGAAATCTGTGCCCGGGGGTGTCTCTGGGGAGTTTCTGGGTGCTGTCTCTGGGGAGTCACTCCTTGCCTACCTCTTGATCTGGTTCCTGCTTTCCCATCTATCAGCCCTCTTGGTCCTTGCATGAAGCCATGCCTGACTTCCACACCTCAGTTTCTGGGACTTTTCCTCAAACTCCCTTTCTCCCACTGTTTCCTTCATTCTCAGCCCACCCTGTGCCTGCTTTTCCCATTGGGCAGTTCTTCTGTAGAGGTTGGCCTGCCCTGTCAGTGTGCCCAGGGCAGTGCTGGGATGAGGCACTACAGGTACAGGGAGAGCAGTGGGACAGCTGGCTGCCTTCAGGCAAGAAAGATGTGCATCCCAGCAGCAATCTGCTGGAAAACATTCTTTTAGGGATTCAATAGGTACATTAGCCAGCAAGGAGGGGATAACAGTGAAGAGCCCAGCAGGATCTGTAGGATTTCCATGGATCCTGCATCACCCTGTGCCCAGGTGACAATGCCAGCCTGCCTCTCTGAGCCTGGCTGCAATCTCCCCCCTTCTTCCTCCTCCTCATCTTCCTCCTCAGCTGTCCCCCCAGTCCTGCCAACACTGCTGGGCTCACTCGGGGCGCCTCCTTGTCCTGAGGAGCTGCAGTCTGTTCCTTCCCTCCCTCCTCCCCTGGCCCCATCAGCTGCAGCTGGAGCCCAGCCTGCATTGTGCTTTCTGCTGAGAAAACCAGCAAACAAACAAAGCCCCAGCACAGACACCCCAGCAATATTCCCTGGGGTTGTGCTGCCTGTGTCTCTCCTCCTCTTCCTCTTCCACCTGCTCGCCCAGGGCTGGAGGGGCATGCCCTGGGAGCCTGTCCCTGTGTGAGGGTGCTGTGTGGGGGGCTCCCCTCGCCCCAGGGGAGCTGCAGGGTGGAGGGGATGCTGCCAGAGCAGGCACTAAGGGAGCTGGCAGTGAGCAGCGTGTGCCAGGACAGGTCACTTTGTGCCATCTCAGTGCAAGGGGGCAGCAGGTGGGATATGCTCTCTTGTCTTACCACCCCCTCCTTAGCTGGGTCTGGCTGTTTCAGCTGTAGGCTTCTCTTGACATCCCCTCCTCTCATCCCTTCCTCCCTACAACCATCCCAGACCATTCCCATGCTTGCTCCAGCAGGACACAAGGGAGTGTTTTCTGCATTTCCTGTCCCTATTTCTCTTTCCTAGTCATTCCCATTCTCTCTGCATGAACCCCTTGTGTTGCATCAGCTCCATCACTTTCCCCTTCTTGCTCACTTCTGATGGGCTGTCCTGCTCCCTCCATCCCTTCACCCCAGCTTGTTTCTCCCCCTTCTCTCCACCAGCCTCTCTCCTGCAGGATTTTTATTCTCTCCCTCTCCTTTTTTTGCTGTCCTTGGCACCACAAGCAGGGGCAAATCCTGGTTCTGAAGGCTGAAATCCAGCTGAGGACCTTGCTGCTAGCTCTGCACAAACCTTGGTTCTCCATGTGGTGGTGTTCACAGGGGTCCCAGGATGAGGGAAGCGATGAGGATCTGACTCCATGTTTCAGAAGGCTGATTTATTATTTTATGATATATATTATATTAAAACTATACTAAAAGAATAGAAGAAAGGATTCCATCAGAAGGCTAGCTAAGAATAGAATAGGAAAGAATGATAACAAAGGCTTGTGACTGACTGAGACAGTCCGGACAGCTGGACTGTGTTGGCCATTAATTACAAATATCCAACATGGGCCAATCCCAGATGCACCTGTTGCATTCCACAGCAGAGATAATCATTGGTTACATTTTGTTCCTGAGGCCTCTCAGCTTCTCAGGAGAAAAAATCCTAAGGAAAGGATTTTTCATAAAAGATGTCTGCGACATCTCTGCACTGGAGGTTGTTCCAGGCAGCCTGGGCTGGGCAGAGCTGTAGCTGCCTCTCTGGAAGAAGTGGAGCTCATGGGGGCCATGTGCCTCTCCTGGAGAGGATGGTTTGGTGTGGGGTTAGTGCTGCCTCTGTGGAAAGCTGTCCCCATCCTCTTGTGGCACCATGAGCTCAAGCATGATGGATGCCCATGGAGGGCAGGAGCATCATCTCTCCCTCACCTTCCCCTGTGAGCAGGGAGGGTTACCATGAAAGAGAAAGGGATTTAGGGGTGGGAAGGACTTGCCACCACCACGAGGACATCAGCCTGTCAACCAAGACCCAGCAGAGATTACTGTGACTCTGTGTATTGAGAGGTTCCCACAGGGTGTGTCCCACCAGGAGCACCTCATGGTTCATCTGAGTGATGAAATACCCATTTTCAGCACCAAACAGAGGCCAGGGGTGTCGCAGGCACTGCAGAGTGGTGTTCTCCTGTGCCATAAATAGGATTTTCACTTGGCTGGGCTGAACCAAGTCCGGCATCTCCAATCCTGAGTGCTCCATTGCCTGCTTTTCTCCCTTCACATAGATGGTTCCTGATCAATGCAGTGAGTACTGACCTTAGAGGAACTGCAGGCACATCCCAACTCCTGCAGTGTTAAAAAAAAGAAATTGTAAACACTCTTTACATATGTGTCCACAAAGACAATGCTGTATAGACAGATAACAAGGTCATTAACAAGGTGGATATTGACTTCTATAAACTTGGCTGAAAGTTTTCCTGTATAAGCTGAGCAGCAAAGATGAAGCAAAACACAGGTAAAAGACATTTTGCCCTCTTCAGCATGTGTATTTTTTTAATAGGTTTGTCTTTTCATCTGCCTTAGTGCAGTGAGTTATGAACTTTTTAAAATTTACAGCTCCAGCCCTGTCCAAGGCCGTGTTCTCCGTTGCTGATGACCTTGCCAGACTCTTAAATGCTGGGGTTTCAGTTTCCATGCTGGGTGTCTGCTGTGGACTGATTTGTGGTATTTCTTTGTGTGCATGTTTGATTTCAGCTAAAACTGACCATTTCCAAGCAGGAGATGAGGTGAAAATATATCACTTTGCCCACGTGAAATGAGTTAAAAAACTCTTTATTTCCATGTCAGTGGGAATTGCTGTTTTCTTCTTGCTTTGAAGCCAGGGCCTGAAATGTAAAGAGCTCCAGGAGTTTTGCCTTTTGCTGTCCAGGGAGAATTTGTCCAGAGGAAATGTCCTCACGGTAACTCTCAGCTCGGTGTGATCTGTCCTCCCAGCCCAGCTCCAGCACGACTCCTGCTCCCAGCAGTGGGGAGAAGCAATCTCAGTATAAGGAAAAGCATCAGGCCCCTCTTTTCCTTCTTGTATTTAGTGAGAACTATGGGCTGAGATCCTGCTAGGAATTTCTTTGTTTCCCCCTGTGGTTTAATAGTGTTGGTCAATGAATTTGCACCATCGCTGGTCACTGCAGCCTGGCTGGGGGCTGTGGCAGTGCTGGAGCGTGCCAGGGTGAAGGAGATGGTTTTGGAGGTCCAAGCAGCTCTTGAAGGGCTTTGTTGGATGTATTTTCTGCAGCTGTCACGCTGGTGTGGCTGTGGGTGGCAGGTTTGACAGGAAGGACTCTTGCTGGAGCAGAGGCAGTGCTGGAGTCCCCCCTGCCCCAGTCCCTGTCACCTGGTGAGCTCCAGCTCATCCAAGCATTCTACAGGACCATTGCTGTCACAGCTCCAGTGCTCTCAGAGTCTGAGTGATCACACTGGGACTTCCAAAGGTGTAAAGAGACAGAGAAGCTGTGACTTTGGCTGTCCTCTCCCAGGAGCTCTGTGGATCCTGCATCAGTTTTGACTGATGCCAGCATCTCTCTTGTGCTCCCTGTGTGCTCTGCAGCAGTGCAGACACCACACTGGTCCCTCCACATGAAGCTGGAGGAGATTCTCCACTGCAGGGCTGTGGAGGAAACCTCCACTAGTGCCAGTGGCTGGCCATGCCCAGCAGCAAGGAGCTTCTCTCTGTGGTGGGGCTGTCTGCTGGCAAAATGCTCTCAGCACTCAGGGGCTGGATGGATGCTGTTCAGTGCATGTGGTGGGAGAGAAGAGAGAGGTGGTGACCCCAGGTGCTTTCACTCTGGGGAACATCCTGGAGTCAAAGACAAGAGCTGCTCCTCACCCCAATTAGAGTCCCCTCAGGTTATGATGACTTTCCTCCTCCACCTTAAACACATTTCTGCCAGCCACAGGGTGGGCACCATCTTTCTTACTGCCCAGGACAGCCCTGGAGTGCACCCAGAGGCACAGACTGAGTGAGAGCACAGCTGTGCATGATCTGCAAATGTCCTTGTCCCTCACAGGCTGGCAGGGAACACCCTGCTTCCCCCATTGTGACCGTGTTCACAGGGGTCTCAGGATGAGGGAAGAGATGAGGATCTGACTCCATGTTTCAGAAGGCTGATTTATTATTTTATCATGTATATTACATTAAAACTATACTAAAAGAATAGAAGAAAGGATTTCATCAGAAGGCTGGCTAAGAATAGAATAATAAAGAAATGATAACAAAGGTTCTGTCTCGGACTCTCTGTCTGAGCCAGCTGGGCTGTGATTGGCCATTAATGAGAAACAACTACATGAGCCCAATCCCAGATGCACCTGTTGCATTCCACAGCAGCAGATAATCATTGTTTACATTTTGTTCCTGAGGCCTCTCAGCTTCTCAGGAGGAAAAATCCTAAAGAAAGGATTTTTCATAAAAGATGTCTGTGACACCCCATCCCCTCCCAGGGCATCCTTGACAGGGATGTACATGTGCATGTACAGAGCCACAGGGCAGCTGTGGCCAGTGGAGGAGAGAAAAGGCAAGGTATGTTGGGCTGTGTGACCCCTCCTGTACATGATCTGCTCATTTTTCCCCAAAAAAACCCTGAAACAAGCTTCTGTGGAGCAGCTCAGCCAGCTGCAGAAATGCTTAGAGGGTGGTGTGGTGAGGGGGGTGTGGAGAAGGGAGGCAGGAGAGATCAATCTCACTCCTACTGGGAAATGGACTCAAACTCCTGCTGTGTGTATTTAAGGAGACAAATGGATGTGGAGCCTGGATTTTTAGGAGACCCCTAGGACCTTGCTTTAATTCGAAAATTGAGTAATCTCAGCATTTGCTGCAGCCATGGTCTCCTCACAGCACACATGGCCCAGCCCATTGTGTGGGGGCTTGCTGGGGGGCTCATCCCTGTGCTGCTGCTCCCACTGGCCTCAGCAGGAGCCCAGAGCATGCCTGGGACCCTGGCAGGGCTCTTGGGGACAGCTTCTTCACGTGCTGGGGTCACCAGCTCGGATGACAAGTGAGGTTGGAACAAAATTCCCCATTTTTAACGCCCACTCCTTGCCCAGGAGCCATCTCCTGCAGAGCAGAGCGTGGCCACTGCTGTCCCCACTGTCCCACCAGTGTCCCCAGGCTGGCAGGGTGTTTTTAGCCAGCGTGAAAGGTGTCCCCGAGGCCATGGGCTCAGTTTGACCCCAGTCCAGCACCATGGCAGAGCCTCTGGAGGACACACAGCATCCCCAAAGCAGCTCCTGAAGGCCTGGGGACACAGAGCCAGGGATTTCTTCTTCCACTGCCAAAGCTGGCAGGGAGCCTGGCCCAAACGGGGGACAGTGTTCTTGTGGTTGAGGTGAGTTTTTTGGTTTGATCTGGGGTGTGTTTCTTTTTATTTGTTGTTGGTTTGTTTGAATACCTGCTAATTGGCCCTTGTGCTTCTCCTCTGGCCCTGGAGCATCGTGCTGCAGCTCCAGCTCCCCTTTCCAGGGGAAGAATGGCAGCATTGTCCTGCCTGGCTGGGGCTATAATGAGGAGCTTTGTGCCGAGGTGTGAGAGCAGAGCCGGCCCCCCAGGAGGGCTCAGTGCAGCACACAGGGCTCTGATTTCCCCTCTGATTTCCCGGGTTTCACAGTGTCCTCTGCCACCCCCTGGGATCCTGTTATTCTGTAAATAACAGAAACCAGGCTGCTGCCCACCCTGGGTCCCTCCCAGCACCCTGACCTTTCCAGCACACCACTGATGCCCCTTTCCAGGATGAAGTGCTGGTGGTGCTGCTCCTGGGGAGAGGCAGGCAGAGGCAGGAAGGGCGTGAGCAGCACAGGATGGGATCACCTGCCAACAGCAAAACTCCATCCTCCTTTGCTGTGAGCCTGGAGCACCAAAACTTCATCCTTTGCTGTGAACTTAGAGGAGAAAAACTCCATCCTCCTTTGCTGTGAGCCTAGAGCACCAAAACTTCATCCTTTGCTGTGAACTTAGAGGAGCAAAACTCCATCCTCCTTTGCTGTGAGCCTAGAGCAACAAAACTCCATCCTCCTTTGCTGTGAAGCTGGCCTTATGGACACGAATTGCATGATCCTGGGAAGACTCTCTGGCCTGGGAAATCCTTAGCTTTCCTCCCCTTTTATTTTTGTTTTTCTTCCCCCCTTCCAGAGATATCTAGGCTAAGGAGTGGCATTTACCTCCTGTGAGCAGCACTGAGCATTGCTGGAAGGGCATGGAAGGCTTTTCCTCCAGCCACCCTGCCATCATGGTAGCATCCTGTTCAGGCTGTGAAAGCCCTTCTGGAGCCTTCATCCTCCTCCAGTGGCCCTGCCTGTGCCTGAGGGAAGGTGTTGGTGTGCAGGCCCAATCTCCATCCTGCCAACAGGAGAGGACAGGATGTGTCCGTTTGCTGCCATGTCCCTGGACATGGGATGGATCCTGTCTGCTGGCATGGCTCAGCGTGCTTCCACATTTCCCTCTCTCCTTCTGCACTGAGAAGAACAAAAAAGCAAACAGAGATTGGGAAATCAGTGCAAAATCCAAAAGGAACCTAAGTTCCAGCTTACAGATCATCTCCTTTTATCTGCAGCCCATCTCTGTCCAGCCTACATGTTCACCTGTGGTTGGTTTTTTTTTGTTTGTTTGGGTTTTTTTGTTTGTTTTTTTTTTTTTTTTTTAATCTCCCTGCATTTCCTTTTTAATTTTTCCAGAAACAGAGATATGCATTGTAGACTCAGTGAGCCAGATTTTCATGTCTCTGTCAGCCATGGAGAGGACCAGATACTGACAGACAAGCACCCAACACACGTCCTTTCCAGTATCCCATCTGCAAACACCAGCCCTGTGGTGTGTGCTGAGTCCTGCAAATGCTGATCTGGAAGGTTCCTTCACGTCCTATCACTTTCCCCTCCTGGGATGTCAACAGACAACCCACAGTTAGAAATAACTTAATGCTTCTCCCTCCATCAGCCAGGTCTAACAGAGGACAAAGGAAGTGTTCTTCTCCATTCTGTTACAGAGTGTCTCAGCTATAAAATGGGGCCAAATGGCCTCCCCCTGAGCACAAATAACAACAGGAGAAAGATCCATATGCAATCGAGTGTAGGATGAATGTGCTTAGCTGATCATTTGTTTCCCTAATATTTTTTTTATGAATAGGCTTAGCTTATGGTAAGATGGGACTTTATGGTCCTGTAAGTCTTGCTTGTGTCAAAACAAATGAACTAGCCATCCTAGGGGGGAACTATCAATCCAATAGATGTGTGTGCATGGGTGTGGGGAATCAGACCTATTATACCTTTAAGAGCAAATTAGATGCTGTTCCTATGATTCATAAAGCTATATATCTAATGGCATGACTCGTCATCTAGAAAATAAACGTTTCGAGCCAGTTTCTCATCTCATAAATTTCCCCTCTGGCACCGAAGGACATAAACTAAATGGGCTGACTCACAGGGAAACAATACAATTTGGATACTTTTAAATGAGAGATAAAATTGCCTTAGGGCACACAGGGGTGTTGGGGTCCTGGGGAGTGGTTGGCAAGCACAGGACAGTGCATTAGGGGTCACTGCCATTCCCAGGGCATCAATCACTCCTGGGAATCCCTTCATGATTCCAGACCTTCTTGGGCCTGTGGAGACATGACCACCATGATGAAGCATGCAAAATGGAAGTGGTCATGTTTGAGATGGACTCGTGTAGGTGCTGTCTCCTGGCAGGGAGGAGAGCACTCAGTGCGCGCTCTGAGCATGGCAGGGAAGGACAGGAGATGTGGAGAGCCCAGCCCAAGGCAGGGGGAGAAGGTGCTTCTCAGCCACCAGAGATCCGGAAGGTCCCTGTGCTTTCATTGCCTCCTGAAGCTCTTCCAAAGCAGCAAAACCTCATCCTCCTTTGTTGTGAGCCTGGAGTAGCAAAACTTCAGCCTTCTTTTGCAGCTTCCTATGGGATAGATCTCAGCACCTTCACTGCATCCTTGTCCATCACTCTTGGTCCTCCTGCACCACTGGGGTCCTTGTTTGGGTGGCAGCTGCCATTCCCTTCTTCTATGTGATCTTACCCATTTCTGCTCCCCATCAATTTGCCCTTGATGCTTCCCCACCCCTCAACACACACTCCCCAGCCCCAGTGGGAAAACCCCAGGAGCCACTGTCTCAGAATTCCACTGGAAAGCAAGAAAACATAGAATTCCAGAATCACTGAGGTTGCAAAGGACTTCCAATACTGAGTCCAACATTTAACCAATCACCCCCTTGTCACACCACAGCACTAGTGCCTCATTCAGCTGTTTCTTGAACACCTCCAGGGATGGGCACTCCACCACCTACCTAAGCAGCCCCTTCTAATGCCTGACCACCCTTTCAGTCAAGAAATTCCCGCTGATATCCAACCCAAACCTCCCCTGGCCCAGCCTGAGGCCGTTCCCTCTGCTCCTGTCCCTGTTCCCTGGGAGCAGAACCCGACCCCCCTGGCTGTCCCCTTCTGTCAGGAGCTGTGCAGAGCCACAAGGGCCCCTGAGCCTCCTTTGCTCCAGGCTGAGCCCCTGCCCAGCTCCCTCAGCCTCTCCTGGTGTTCTGTGCTCTTCCCTGGACACACTCCAGCCCTTCAATGTCTTTCTTGTCATGAGTGGCTGAGCCAGAACTGGGCTCAGCACCCAAGGTGTAGCCTCACCAACACCTGGCACAGAGGGACAAGGCAGGCACAAGCCCTGGCTCTTGCCTGGCACAGAGGGACAAGGCAGGGACAAGCCTTGGCTGCCTGGCTCTCCCAGCCTGGCCCTGACGTGAATCAGGACAGAGGCAGGAGCCAGCAGGGGCAGCCCTGCTCCCAGTAACCTGGTTAGGGGATGGAGGTGTGCCCGCCCTAATGAGCACAGCATCCATCCCCTAACCTCGTTTGTGTGAAGGGTGACACAAGGCAGATGACAGCTGGGCACCTGAAGGATCTAATTAAAACCTGTGTGAGGCTGGGCAGGCAGAGCAAGGGGGATTGCTCATCCAGCTAGTGCTTAACAGCAGGAAAAAAGCAAAACAAGGAGTTGGCTACTGCATTTACTAAAGGGCATGGATGGGGTGGGTGGGGTTTCTTCCCTAAGTCGGGGATGTGCAAGGAGGAGCCGGGTTAGGGGACAGGGAGGGGGTGTGCAGAGTGACAGGGCTGGGGGACAGTGGGGCAGTGGCAGCAGTGTGACAGTGCAGCAGTGTGACAGTGGGGCAGTGGCAGCAGTGTGACAATGGAGCAATGCAGCAGTGTGACAGTGGGGCAGTGTGCCAGTGCAGCAGTGGCAGCAGTGTGCCAGTGCAGCAGTGTGGCAGTGGCAGCAGTGTGACAGTGCAGCAGTGTGACAATGGAGCAGTGCAGCAGTGTGGCAGTGCGGCAGTGTGACAGTGGGGCAGTGTGACAGTGGGGCAGTGGCAGCAGTGTGACAGTGCGGCAGTGTGACAGTGCAGCAGTGTGACAGTGTGACAGTGCAGCAGTGTGACAATGGAGCAGTGCAGCAGTGTGACAGTGCAGCAGTGTGACAGTGGGGCAGTGTGACAGTGCAGCAGTGGAAGCAGTGTGACAGTGTGACAGTGCAGCAGTGTGACAGTGCAGCAGTGTGGCAGTGCAGCAGTGCAGCAGTGTGACAGTGGGGCAGTGGCAGCAGTGTGACAGTGGGGCAGTGGCAGCAGTGCAGCAGTGTGACAGTGCAGCAGTGTGGCAGTGCAGCAGTGTGACAATGGAGCAGTGCAGCAGTGTGACAGTGCAGCAGTGTGGCAGTGCAGCAGTGCAGCAGTGTGACAGTGGGGCAGTGGCAGCAGTGTGACAGTGGGGCAGTGGCAGCAGTGCAGCAGTGTGACAGTGCAGCAGTGGCAGCAGTGTGACAGTGTGGCAGTGCAGCAGTGTGGCAGTGGCAGCAGTGTGACAGTGCAGCAGTGTGGCAGTGCAGCAGTGTGACAGTGTGGCAGTGCAGCAGTGTGACAGTGCAGCAGTGTGGCAGTGGCAGCAGTGTGACAGTGGGGCAGTGTGACAGTGGGGCAGTGGCAGCAGTGTGGCAGTGGCAGCAGTGTGACAGTGGGGCAGTGGCAGCAGTGTGACAGTGGGGTAGTGCAGCAGTGTGACAGTGCAGCAGTGCAGCAGTGGCAGCAGTGTGGCAGTGCAGCAGTGTGACAGTGGGGCAGTGGCAGCAGTGTGACAGTGCAGCAGTGGCAGCAGTGTGACAGTGTGACAGTGTGGCAGTGCGGCAGTGTGGCAGTGCAGCAGTGTGACAGTGTGGCAGTGGCAGCAGTGTGACAGTGCAGCAGTGTGACAGTGCAGCAGTGTGACAGTGCAGCAGTGTGACAATGGAGCAGTGCAGCAGTGTGACAGTGCAGCAGTGTGACAGTGGGGCAGTGGCAGCAGTGTGACAGTGTGACAGTGCAGCAGTGTGACAGTGTGACAGTGTGGCAGTGCGGCAGTGTGGCAGTGCGGCAGTGTGACAGTGGGGCAGTGGCAGCAGTGTGACAGTGCAGCTTTTCCCGGGATCACCCACATCTGTCTTCCCCTGCAGTGCCTGTCTGTGCACACAGGTACCTCAGCACAGGGTGTTTATCTTGCTCCCTAGGGAGAGCACATGCTTCCCCATCCATCTGCACACATCCTTTGCTGTTCCTCTCCTGCACGGACCCGCTGCTCTCTCTCTCATGTGTCTGCATCCATTTATCTGGGTGTCAGATAAACTCCTCTCTTCATCCCTCTCTCCAATTACTTTGGATGCCCTTTCCAGCCTAGCACTTCAATTACTTTCTAAAGAACAGAGTAAAATAATGTCACCTTTTCTTTCTTTCACCTGTTTGTTCCTTCCTTGGGTTTTGGGGTTTTTTTTCCAATTTTTTCCATCTGGAACAGTCCCATTTTGTAAATGCCTGGAAGCAGAAAATTTTGTAGACGCAAGAGCCTCGAGGCACCTCATTAAAGGTGCTGGGGGTGTTTGGGGAGAGCAACAAAACCCTGGACAATGGCAGCCCTGACGTCAGGCTCTATTTATACCTCCTCCTTTCAGAAACCTCCCTGGGATGGAGCTTTTCCTGGAGTTTTCTGCTCAGTGCTGCTGCCTGAGCTGTCCCTGTGCTCCTCAAAGGGCACAGATTTATTTCTAGGCGTACCCTTGCAGCACAGGCCATATCAGCAGGGCCAGGCTTCCGCAGGCAACTTCTCGTGGAAGAGTAGTGTTGCCACAAGTGAGGCTGCTCCATGTGGATGAGGACCTGTGGAGGTGTTTCAGCTCCCAAATGTGCCTCTTGAAAGGTCAAAAGTGTTAGAGCTTTGTTCTAGTGGCTGTGTTATGGTGTTCTTATTATTCCAGATGGGTGTTGTGGCTTTGCGGGGTTGGGTTGGATGTTGGCTTTGTGTGTGTGAAGGAGATGTTTTTGAAACTGGAAGTTGAATTACAGCTGAAGGGTAGTGGGAGAAACCACCATAAATCCATGTGGTCCAAACTAGAGCAGGATATGGAGTGAGGGATGCCCCATCCTGTGGGATGATCACAGCAGGGACACTGAGGGGTGAGACCTGGAGGGCTTTGCCAATTCTGACCACAGTTATTATTCCAGGGATTCATTGGTGTAATTAGGAGCAGTCAGGGTGGCTCCTGAGGACATCCTGCAAGTTTTTTCCAGGTTTTATTTTTTCCTTACAGCTAGTGCTGTTTTGCTTGTGAGTGTTTCTTAGACAAATGAATAAAGCAGCAGTTTGCTTGCAGGAGGGCGCTTTGTGTGAATAGCAAACCTGTGAGAAGGATGGAAGGGGTGTTGTTGGGAATTTGGGCATTACTTTATTCTCAGGGGGACAGAAACAGCTGGGCAGAAGGGCACAGGGAAGAGTGGAAGAGTTTCACTGTACACAGCAGCACTGTGTGTGTTATATTGCAGGCACTGTGTGTGTTATGTTCACTGTCACAGAGGAACTGATGCTTGTGCTTCTTTGGGCAGCTCTGTCCTCCCCCACAGGAGATCCCCATCCCCACTCCAAAAGCATTCAGGGATGAACCAGCACCACTCAAGACATGGGAGTTAAACCCAGGGAGGTGAAGGGCCATGCAGAGAGGCTGTGGCAAAGCTGGGAGGACACATTCCCCCAGCCCATCCCATGTTTCCTGATCCCAGGGCTCTGTCCTCCCCCACAGGAGATCCCCATCCCCACTCCAAAAGATTCAGGGATGAACCAGCATCACTCAAGACATGGGAGTTAAGCCCAGGGAGGTGAAGGGCCATGGCCAAGGCCATGCAGAGAGGCTGTGGCAGAGCTGGGGAAGACACATTCCCCAACCCATCCCGTGTTTCCTGATCCCAGGGCTCTGCACACTCCCCCCGATGCTCAGCCCCAAAGCCTGGCCAGATTTCACTGAGTCTTTAGCACACATGTTCACGCTTTTTGTTCTCACGTCAGGCCTTCAAGGGAGCCCTGATGAGCTCATACTGGTGCTCTGGGAAAGGTGATGTTATCGAAGACTGGTGCAGGTGCGACCTCAACGCCTTCGATGAGAACGGACTCCCGAACTGCAGCCCTCTCCCTCCGCCTGTGTACGTATCCTGTGAGCCCTCCAGGGATCGCCAGCCCCTTCCCCGTGGGTCACAGCCCCCAGAACCACCCCATTTCCCAGGGGCTCAGCCCATGGGCACCTCCTTCTGCACCCTGGGGGCTGGGGGCTGCAGTCCAGCCCTCCTCACTGTGTGAGTGATGTCTTTAGGATATCCTGGCTCTGGCTGTGGCCCTGGAAGGTTTCCTTATAGATTTTCATCACCTGATTAGCAGGGCTTGTAGAATGGGATTTCAAATGCTGAAAGAAATGGAATTACAGTGCAATTCATTGTGGCTTGTCAGAGCAAGAGCAAATCAGGAGCAAACTGATGGGGAATTAGCTGAGAAAGCAGGAAGACTGGCTCCAGCGAGCCACAAGGACCAGAACACCTTCTTAGTGAGCCAATATCCTCAGAGGGGATTCATTTCCCATCTGGAGTCCAGCAAACATGCTGTGTGTTTGGAGCCAGACTCTCCATAGCCCTGTACTTGGTGTTGTCATCTACCCTGGAGCAGAGGGAGTGGACGCCTCTGCATTAGCACAGCCAGGAGCTCAGAGCTCCTTCCTCTGCCTTCATCCCGGCCCACGTTGTTCCTGCTCTGGGCAGGAGCTCCTGCACAGCTGCCCTGCTCTGGCTCTCACCCACGCCCCTCAGAGGTTTGCAGCTGGGTGAATTCACTCTGCTTCTCCCCCTCTCTCCCTCCCTCACCTTGGCCATGCAGACCTGACCCTTCCCTCCTGTGGACTCAGCCCTGCTGGGCTTCAAGAACCTGGATCTTCTCCTGTTTTGCTCCTGGGGAAAAGGTCCCTGCTCACCTTGCTGAAGTTCAGCAGCTCTTCCAGATAATGAAGGCCCCTTTAGATGTGATATTTGGGGTGGCATGAGCTTGCCTTCTCCAGGAGCAGGGGGAGGCTCCCAAGGGCACACATTGCAATAGGCTGGACTCAACTAACTTCAGCTTTTTGATGCTCAGTAGCCCCTGTGACCTCTGTCCTTGGGGCTTTGTGGGCACACCCACATGTGTCAATGTGGGCTTTTCTAGGGTGTCCTGCTTAGAGATGTGGATTCCTCCCCAGAAATGGAGCTCATGTGTTAGGAAGGATGAAAGTTTGACAAGAAAGTCTCACAGATATGTGTGTGCTTAGCAAAAAGATTTTTAAATGTAGAGTCTGATGAAGGAATAGAGATAGAAGTAAGTTTTGATACAGAAGAAAAGAATTGCTGAGCCAGTCTCACTGGATAACCAAGGAGGCAAAGGCTGTGTTAGTTAGAAGGGGTTTTATGGCTTAGAGCAAAGGATAAACCCACCCCAAACAAGAAGATGTTTTTACCAAGAAGAAAGATAGCACAGGCAAACAAGGCAGCAAATGTTGCAAGTAGAAAAAAGGTCTCAGAATTTTCCACTGCAAGAAAACTGAAAAAGAACTTCTAGATTAAACTGTAATGTACTGACTTTGAGTGATTGGAGAACAGTAACATGAATATGGTAATTATAGTAGTTATGATAGGCTGTAGATAATAGTTAAGGTATAGATTGGTTCTGCTGTATTAAGATGCTCAGCAAAGAAAAGTATAGAATGCATTGGAACCAAAAGAAAAGGATAGAATGCATTGTAACCAAAACCAAAGGGTCTCCAGGCCTGCCTGCAGCTGGAGCTGACATCTGTGGGCACAGCTCTGTCACCCATGACCCTGGGCTGCTGTGACACCTTGGATGCAATAAACTGCATTTTGGATACACTAAACTGCATTTTGGAGAGCTGCCTGGAGCCTCGCATCTCTCATTTAGACTCTTACACTGGCGCCCAACGTGGGGCACCATTAGTAAGAGCCTGAATGAGGGATGCAGGTCCCCAGGCCTGCTGTAACACCTTGGATAAAACAAACTGCATTTTGGAGAGCTGCCTGGAGTCCCTCATCTCTCATTCAGGCTCTCACACTCATGTCTTGTTCTCTCACTGTCTCCTGCCCAGCCTGCGGCTCTCCCCCAACGTGGAGCCCTCCAGCACCGTGGTGTCTCTGGAGTGGCTGGATGTGCAGCCTGCCATCGGGACCAAGGTGTCAGACTACGTCCTGCAGCACAAGAAGGTGGATGAGTACACGGACACAGACCTTTACACAGGTGGGTGTGAGGGAGGGCAACCTCCTCGTGGTGCAGAGGGCTCCTGGCCATGCTTCCTGTGCCCTGCCTGGCTGGGAGCAGCTGATTCGGTGGAGAATAGAGCCAAGGTGTTACAGGAGGTATCAAACCCACTCCATTTAGGAGAGGTTTCTGGAATCTTCTGCAGACATGGTGATTTGAGGGAAAAGGGAATTACAAAAACACAGTGAGGCAGAAGGAAATTATTTGGCCTTTTTTGGGGAGGGGATCTGTGAGTTGGAATTTCTGAGGTGGGTGTTGATCTGATCAGTCTGAAATGCCCCAGGGTGGTGGTTGTAGGGGAAAAGTCATCCTTCAACAGCTTAAGGGCTTTGCTGGTCTGTTCCAGTGAGTGACCAGTGACCCACCTTTGAAAGGACATTTTCAGTTGTCTTGCACACCTATCAGAGGAACTCAAAACCTACAATATTTAGGGAGATCGCTTAAAGACCACAAAATTTCTCCAGGAGAACCTGAAACTTCCCTGGGTTGGAGTTTAGCTCTCAGGCTTGTACTGAGCTGCTCTACACTGTAAAAAGGCTTTGTCAGCAGCTCAATCCATGCTCCAGGAGCTGCTGGACAAGGCAGAGGACTGTGAAGGATGGGACTTGATTTGGGTGAGTAAATGATGGATTTCAGAAAATAGGACTTGAGACCCTGAGTGATAGCAGTGCTGCAGGGAAAGCCAGGCAGAACCTACTGCTTTTTGCTTGAGGATTTTCGATGTAGTTTTTTAAAGAAGCTCAAAAAAGTTGTCAGGGGCAGCTGGGCAGTTGATGAAAGCAGAAATTTACCTGGGACAGGGCTGGTGTTGGAGTGCAGAACCTCACAGTCCACGTGCAGACCTGCATGGGCTCCCAGGGCACCCTGGCAAGATGTTTAGCTGTGTTTCCCTGTTGGGAAGACAGGCTCAGGAAGAGCATTTAGACCTCACAGACACAAGGAAGTTTCCACCCTCCCTGGTCACCTCAAGCCCATCTATTCTGCAGCGTAGATGCCACTATATCCAAAAATCATGTGCTATAAGAGCTGGCCTGTCTCTGTTGGAGACAGCCACATCCCCACCTCCTGGGGGGGTTCCAGCTGTTTGTGGAGACCCCTGAAAGAAGGAGAAGGGGTCTCCACAAGCAGGAGACCTGCAGGAGGTGCCTGGCTCATACACCAGTCCCATCCCTTGGGCCCTTTCTCCTGCATCCTGCCATCATCCCCTCCCAAAGCTGCCTGATGTGACCACAGACTCTGGGTTATGTCTCTGGTTTCATGGCATGGAAGAAGGTTTGTTCTTTGTCTTGGAGGAGCACCTTGCAGTAATGGGGAAAGAAAACAAGCCACCAAAGGAGGGGCTTTGTTTTGGATGGGGATTCCAGATTGCTCACACATCAGTCAGGTGAGGCCAGACCAGGGAAACATGGGGTTTCTCCTTTGAAGTGGCTGGATCTTTGCCTGGCAGCCAGAGTAGGAAATACAGATTATTATTATTATTTTCCTTTTATGACTGCCATGTGTTTGACAGGCAATTGAATTCATTGTGGGGAGCTTCCCTCCCCTCTGCCTGCTCTGGGGGACTGTTTGGGACAGAATGACCCTATTAACAATTAAAGAGAAAAGCCAATCCTAAATCTCTCCCTTTTTTTTTTTCTGTGTTGTTTATAACCAAACAACATTCCTGCCTTCAATCCTTTCTTACCCTACAGGCCTCCAATCCCAGATGACTTGATTCCTTTAAATACCTTGTGTAGGTTTGCAGAGATGCTGACTGCTACAGCTCTCTACAGCCAAAAATCCTGTCCTGGATATCCCCTGAACACCATCACCCACCCATCCTGCTGCACCACAGCTTCTCCCCTCTGAGCAGCATCCACAAAAACAATAACTCAGCCTCAGAGGGGGAATCTTTGGGAGGGGAGTGTGGGATATGAAATTTGGGTAGGTTTTGGAGTGTGGGATATGAAATTTGGATGGCTTTTGATGCATATGGGCAGTTCTTCCTTCCCCATCAGTCTCCCAGCTGCTGGCAGGGAGGAGCAGGTTGTTCCCATTGCTGGGAGGTACATGACAGGTATTTGCAGAGGGGGCCAACTCTGGGCTGGGAGGATCTCAGAAGGATCTTGTAGGGCTCTTGAGGATGCTGCCACTCATCCCTTGGAAATACTGAGTTTAAATGAGTAGGTTATTTGTACTTGGACAGTGGTTTTGTTTGCTTTATTCCAGTTGTAGACATTTCTTATTGTGATTCCTGGTGCTGACATGGGCTAGAGCTCTGCCAACCTGTTCTTCATCCCCATGGCAAACTAGGTGGTACCCAGTCCCAGCCTCACCTGCCTTCTGCCTTCCTCCTGCCCCTCAAAACCCTCCAGTCTCTCACCCTTGCAAAACTCCTTGGCCTCCTCCTTGTTCTGCAAGTGGAAGATGTAACCATTCCCTTGAGCCAGAAAACATTTCCTCCTCTTCCTCTTGGAGCAGAGTCAGGAGGGAGTTTTGAGACTGGTCTAGCGTGGGTCCCCTCTGCTCCCTGCTGGGCTCCACGCGAGACAGGGATGGGCAGGGAGCCTGCGTGGCTCGGGTGCCCTCAGCTGCATGAGGTTTTTTAAGAGGCTTGTTACTGGTGCTTAGAAAAACACAGCCCTTGGCCCATCTGAGGCTGAGAGGAGGTGAACTTGTGTGTGAAACAAACCACGCTTTCAACACCAGCGTGCTCGGGAGCCAGCCGGGGAGGCGGGGAGCAATTACAGCCCAAACTGTTTATTAAAACTTGTGGAAATTACTCATAACTCCATGTGTGCCACGGCTTTGTAGTTGAGTGATGCTCTTTGTTTGAACGTGGGGCTCTCAGAGAGGGCGTGAGGCGCACATGTGTGTGTGTGTGTCTGTGTGTCTGTGTGTCTGTGTGTCTGTGTGTCTGTGTGTGTGTGCAGCCAGCCCGCCAGCGCATTATGTCATGGACCAAGCAGGCGCTGCACTTGAGAGAGGGAGAGGGAGAAATGTGTTTTACAGGGTGAGGTACAAGCTGAAATGGCTGTGAACATCTGGAACTGATATTAGGCTTGGAAAATGTTTTCTGTCACTCCAACACTCCTCTGGAGGAAGGTTTGTGAAGTTAAGAAGCTCCAAAGGGGATGAGGGGGAGGGATGAGGGGATAACATGGCTGTGATGCAAAGTGCTTTTCATGTCTCCATTCTCTAAGCTGGGCCATGTCCCTGCATCTGCCAGACTTGGCACCTGGGCTGTCACCACTTCTTGTTGCTGTGGCCCTGGCTTAGGAGGTCCCCTGGACCAGCTGAGCCTCCCTTACCTGAGAGTGCAGCATCTTCCAGCCTGTGCTGGAAGACAGAAGGATCCTTGTCCTGGTTTTAGGGTTGGGAGCTGGGGAGCTAAGCTGGGAGGCCTTGTGTGAAAGCTGAAGGGTGAAATCCTCAGGAGGGAACAGGCAGACCTAGGCCTGGTTTAACAGCACCTGGACCTTCTCTGGTGCCCACCTGGGAGGTCAGACCCACCTGCATTTGGGGAGGCTGCTGTGAGTTTGTGTAATGCAAGGTTTAGAAATAAAAAAGTGCTTTGAATGTGTTTTTAGAACATTTTGGGGAATGGCAGGGGGAGGAGGAAGGACTGGGCTTGGCTGTGTGATGGATTGGGGTTTGTGGGCTGGGCTGTGTTGCTCCTGGGGTGGTGGCTGCGCTGCTGCTGTGATGTTCTCGGTCCCTTTCTCAAAGTTCTCTCCCTGGTGCAGTTTTCTTCCCCTTGTGCCCACATCTCTGATGCTGCTGGGTCTCTGAACACCCATCTCTGGGGGGGCTGCCTTGTGCCTGCGCAGGGCATGGTGAGGAGGCTGGGGAAGGGGTGGTTTGAGTGAATCTCAAAGAACTTTGCTGGTGATAAGTCAGACCTTGCACACTCTGACATAAGAATGGACGCTCCCTTAATCTGCAAATGGAGGGCACAAAACAAGACAAAGAGATAAAATTCCTTCCTTGAGGTCACAAGAGCCATGAATTAATCTCAGCATGGGGCAGTGCTCACCTGTGAGGGCAGAGACAGCTGCAGGTCCTGGATCCCCCAGCTCTGTGCCCTGTCCTGTGGTCCCTCCTCCATGGACCCTCAGGCACTGCATCCCCCAGTCTTTCACCACCACTGCGGTGAGCAGCCCTGGATGTGAGCACAGCACAGGCAAGAGCAGTGTCCTTGAGCATGAATCCACCTCCTCCTGCCTGTGCTTCAGTATCAAAGTGGGTTCAGCTGGGGAGATGCAGAGGAACAAACGTCACTTGCTGTCCCCGTGGTTGAAGGTGACAGCGAGTGTGAATGAGGTGTTGTCCCAATGCACTGCTGGCTCTGTGCTGCTGATGGCAAATCACAGAAGGATTAGGAGCCTCTTCCCCTCTCCCAGAGTTTCATCTTCTGTCCTGCTCTGTGCTGGCTCCCACACTGTGGTTTTGCCCCTTTCCTGTGGTACTTTGTGACCGTGTTCACAGGAGTCCGAAGTTGAGGGAAGAGATGAGGATCTGACTCCATGTTTCAGAAGGCTTGATTATTTATTTTATGATATATATTACATTAAAACTATACTAAAAGAATAGAAGAAAGGATTTAATCAGAAGGCTGGCTAAGAATAGAAAAAGAAAGAATGATAACAAAGATTTGTGGCTTGGACAGAGAGTCCCAGCCAGCTGACTGTGATTGGCCATTAATTAGAAATAACCACATGAGACCAATCCCAGATGCACCTGTTGCATTCTACATCAGCAGATAACCATTGTTTACATTTTGTTCTTGAGGCCTCTCAGCTTCTCAAGAGAAAAAAATCCTAAAAAAAAGGATTTTTCATAAAAGATGTCTGTGACAGTACTTCATAGCTCAGTGTGTGCTGACAGCTGAATTGGGGTAGCTGGGGATGTTGTGGAGTTTTGGCTGAGCAAACCATACAACAAAGAGGTAAACAGCTCACCTGCTTCTGGTTTGGTATGCCATGTCCAAGCAGAACAGGTGAGGTCTCAGCAGAGACCCCCAGGCTTTAACTCTGAGGATGTCAGGGGATCCTGGCTGCTCTGGGGTCTTTTTGCCAGGGCAGTGACCACATTCATAAGAAGTAGCCCTCACCCAGAACAGCTTGTAATCCTCAAAGAAAGGAGAACAGGAACACAGCCTGCTGAGTGTGAGCTTGTTGGAGACCTCAGAGCAGGAGAATGCAGAGTCTGGCAGCTGGCTCAGAGCCTTCTGCTGTTCTGGGACCCTTGAGACACAGGAGTGTGGTGTGGAGCAGAACCAGCAGGTAACCTGGGAGGGTGTCTGGACACCAGACAAGGGCAGGAAGATGTGCAGGAGTGGAGAGAATGGTTCTATAAAACCTGTGCACATCACCATGCTGGCATTACAGACTGCTCTGGAGCAGAGCTGCTCTGCAGAGGAGCCTGTGCTCAGCATCATGTCTATAAAAGAAAGAGGTCAGCCCAGAAGGCTGAGTGTTTTGTACACTTGCAAGTTGTGCTCTGAATTGAGGCTCGGGAGTGTCTTATTTATAAATAACTTCACAGTTGTGACATGTCTGGGTGGCTGGGGATGTATGGATATAGCTATGGCAACCAGCTCTTCCAGACACCCTCTTGTGTGCAAGCTGTGCTGCTACTGCTCCTGAAAACCTGGGCTAGGCTGGGAGGAGAGGAGGAAAGACTGTCTGGCCAGAGCAAATCCTGTTCCTGTCAGAAAGGAGTCAGTGCAATCTCCATGCAACCACGTTGCATTCCCATTGTGAGCCTTACAGTCATCTTGAAGAGTGCTGACTGACAAACTGGCCACCACAAAGAGCAGCAGGAGGAGCTGACACTGCCCTTAGGAAGCTGTAGGAGCTTGAGGTCCAAATACATGAACGTTGCCCCTGCCTCTTCTGCAGCTAACACATGGGTAAAGATGTTTTCAACACCCAGAGTGCCCTTCTTGAGTGCTGAATCCACTTCACTTGTTAGCAGAAGGAAAGATGATTCAAAAAGAAGCCTTTGAAGTGAAGGTCAGGTTTTTGGAAGCTGCTTCCTGGGATGTGTTGTGTAATAGAAACAAGCAAGTGCTTAATTTTGGCCATTACCCTTGCTGTGAAGCTCAGGTTTCTCTCTCCCTGGGACAGCTATAGTTATTTCCACCTACCAGTGTCATTTTTGTATCCTGGAAAGCAGAAGGGAGGTGGAGGGTTCTCAACTCTCAATTAGGGTTGAGTCAGATGCTGAAAAATTTCATTAATTCACATTTCCATATGGTTGTTCCAGGATTTTTTTATTTTTATCTGCCCAGACACCTTTTGGCCAGAACTGGGCATTATCTTTGCTTTCTCCCAAATCACTTTATAGGTGGAGACCTGGGACCGTCTGCCCTTTTCCTGCTGTCTGCAGAGGATGGAGCAGCCTGGCTGGTGCCACGAGTGTGTCATGCACTTCAGGAGCAAACTTGTGTTTGCCAAGGGCTTTGTGCTGTCTGCTCAGAGCTGCCTCTCCTTCAAGGACAGCTGTAGATGCTGCCTTCTAGCTAAGAAGCCTCTGAACTTCTTACATGGCAGTTAATGAGGCTTTTTTTACTAGTCTGTAATTTTATCCTCTAGGATTAAGTTTCTCCTGATCTGGAAAAGTCAAGGCCACAAATCCATCTTGTCAGAAAGCATCAAAAGCCAAGGCTGCTAACACAGCCAGACGGATAACAGCATGTGAGTGCAGAGCGGTGGAACTTTTTCATAGGAGCCTTTATTGACTAGACAGGCTTTTTTAATCAATAAACTGTGGCTGGAATTTGGAGGGAAGCTCAGTCTGTGTTTGCAAAGCTGGTGCTTGGCAATACAGCCCTGAGCTATGTGGAAAATACAGGCTCTGGGGCATCTGTGGATGCAACACCAGCTACTCAGGGAGGAAACCTGGGCATTCTCACTGAGCAAAGAATCTGGGTCTTCCCTTTGGATGGGCTCTCAGTGATGCCCAGACTGAGATCCTCTGCCAGGGCAGGATCTTTCTGGAGATTTTGCATATTGCTCTCACTCTAACCAGAGCCTGGGGTGATATCCTGAATGGGATGGGGAATCTGCTTTCCAGTCCTCTGGCTGCAGTTGAGGTTTCCCATGCATTCAGTGCTGTCAGGTGGCTGAAACACAATTCAAAAAGTTAGGCAGGGTCCCTCCACACTTCTCTGGAAGGAAGTAAGGATAGAAAAGAGATCCAAAGAGGCACAAAGAGTGCCTTGGGACAGCCTATTCTGTTTGAAATCTCTCAGCCCCAGCACAGGAGGTGCTCTGGGGATGTTGCAGTTGTCCTGTGCTGTGATTGTGTCTGGTGCCTGCTCTGCCCTGCCAGCACTGACTCTGCTCTAACCTTCACCATTCCTCAGGCACATCCCTGTTCAATGGCACATGGTGGCACCAGCCCTTCCCCTCTGCCTCTGCCAGACTGGGCTGGGCACAATGTGTGTCCTGAGAACCATCATCCTCTGCTCCCCAAAATGATGGGGCCTCCTCTTGCTGGGCAGTGGCTCAAGGTGGGGTCTCTCATCTATTCCCCATGTTGTTCCAGTGTGAGAGAAGTTCACTAAAAATGGAGAGGGATTAAACCTGAGTCAGGGGATTTACCAATTAAAATATCTGCTCCTCCTGCAGGTTTCATATGATACAAGAGAGACCCTCCCCATCTCCCCTGTGACCCCTTCCCAGTTTGTTCAGCTTGCCAGGGATTGAGATCTGGCTCTTAGAAGTAGGGGGCAGCTGGGTCTAGGTTACATTTTGTGCTGTTTAGATAGGATAAAGCTTTCCTCCCTGTAATTGGGTGATTGGGCTCGTGGGGTTTCCCAGATATTAATCTGGAGACCCTGGAGGGGGTCAGATTAGGTTATGGAGACATAATAGGAAATTCTGCTCTGGCTAGTTTGGGTTATGGGGGATAGGGTGGATACTCTGCAGCATTCCCCTGCTGGGTTCCCTCTAATGGGGCCTGCATGGTGGGGTCAAGGAACAATCTTATCTCAGCATCAGGTTGACTTGGGCTTTGCTGGGAGCCACTCTCTGTGAACTCTTCCCACTCCTGTAATCCTGCTCTTCCAGAGGACAGGACCATGACCCCTCCTTTGGAGAAGGGAGGGGTGGGTGGTGCTGACCTGCTGCTGCTGGGGCTCACTCACAGGGGAGAGGGAGGCTTTTTTAAAATGGGCTTTGTGTCCCCAGCATCCTTGGGATAGCAAAACCTTTGTGCTGTGAAGTGCTGCTGTTTGGACCGAGTAAAGATCTTCCTCATTGCTCCCCCATGTAATGCCTGTTGTGAGGAAGGGCTTGATGCAGGGGATGATTTGGTGAGCATTGAAGTGCATGTGCCCCTCTGTCCCACGTGAGAGATGTATCTGAGGAAAGGTGTCATGCTGATCTAGTCAGAGCCAGTGAGATGAGCTTGTCCCTGTGGCTAAATAAGTGTTTTAGAGCTGTGCTGGTGAGGAACCCTGCACTGAGGCAGCATCCCAAGGTGTCCTGGAGAAGGGAGGCCCACCACATTTGTGCTGTGTTGGTTATGTGGGTTAAACCCCCCTCCTGTTCCTGCTGTGTTCTCCTCCTGTGTTTGGGAGCAGGACACAAGTTCTGCAGAGACAGGGCTGACTGCAGGCACCAGTCTGCAACACTCCTTCCAGCCCTCATTTCTTTTTATTAACAGTGAGATGACAGATAGGGGATGGTCATTAATTTAATAAAGGATGTTTCTGATCATGACTGCAGAAGCAAGATCCTGAGGTTTTCCATGGTGGTCTGATGACTCACCCTGATGAAACAGGGTGAGGCTGGGATAGGAAATACCTCACTGGAGCTTGGAGAATGGCAATGGCTCTTCCCACAGAGCAGCCAGGCTTATACATCTACAAGGATGGCAGTCATTCTGCCATCCTTGGCTGGGCTGTCCTAGCACCTTCCCAGTATGATGATTCCCCCAATGGGAAGAGCTGGATTTCAGCTCCAGAGATGCCCAGGGTAGCTGGGTGAGGCTCACTTCCAGTTTCCCTGGTGCTTGCGCTGAGCACCTGCCTGGGGTGATGGTGGAGTCAGGGAATGTTGAGGTGTAGCTGGGAGACCCCATTCCCCACCCCATTCCCCACTCAGGAGGGCAGTGCAGGCTGGGCTGTGAGAGGAGAGCTTGTAGAGTGCAACAGATCATACCTGGCTCTCCTTTATCCTGTTCTGTCATCTGTGGAAGTCAAAAAATCTCACCAACTCCATTGTTCAGACTAGGGAATTGGAGCCAAAAATCATGTGTGGACTCTAAATCCAGAAGAGCCAGTTAAGAGCAAGGGCTCACAATTCATGTGCAGTTAACAGTTACTGTGCTGGCTGCTCTCAAGCCCCAGAAGTTCAACTCTTTGGCTGCAGATTTTTTCAGATCTCAGTTGACAGTTCCTGTAGAAAGCCTTGGAGTTGTTCTGGTAGATGGGGAGTGTCAAACACAGGTGGATGTGTCCATCCTGCTGGGACACAGTGAACAGGAGGGATTGCTACCCCCAGCACCAAGGAAACCACCCTGTCTGCCCCACATTGATACTGAGCCTTCATGAACAGGACGTGGCCACCCCATCTGCCTGCCCTGGGGTGTGCCAGACCCTCTGGGGACAATGTGCAGTGGCTGCAGGGATTGTTCCTCCCCAGCATCCTGACTTGGCTGTGGCTCTTCCCATGGCCTTGTCGCTGTTGGATACCCTCAGGAGGGTGGGATGGTGTCTGTAAGCACAACCCCATCTCAGCACCCTCCCCTCTGGGGATAAAGGCATGAGCCCATTGTCCCCTTTTTGAAATGAAGGGACTTTCTTTGATATCTCCCAGACCTTTTACAGCCCTCACAGATGAGCTCAGAGGAGCTGCAGTAGATGCTTAAAATTGGGTGCTGCAGACCTCAAACCTCGAGTGGCTGTGCATTCCCTTCCCAGGGAAGCTGGAAGAGGAAAATCCTGCAGGATTTTTAGTGCTGGCTCTGCCTGGCTCCAGCTCCCAGCCTGCCTTCTCCTGCCTGTCCCCAGAGCAGTCAAGGCACGTCAGGGCTTCCTGGGAGCTGGAGAGAGGAGTGCATGAACCAAGAGATGGCCTGTGATAGGGGAGGGGACACTGGAAAGCCACCAGTTTGCTGGGCTAGTGTCAGGGGTGGGTGGCTGGACAGGCACTGCAGCTGTGCGAGGGTCAGCTGCTCGGCATCTGCTGTGTCCTCCAGCTGCAAACAGCTGGAATGTCCATGGGAACACTGCACTGGGACCAGCCCTACTCTGGGTCAGCCAGCTCCCCTTGACTCCCAGCCCTGGGCTCATGGTGTGGGCTGCAGGGAGGGTGCTCTGCCCGCAGAGCTGAGATCTGAAAATAATCTGCAGCCAAAGTGTGAACTTCAGGGTCTCGGGAGCAGCCAGCACAGAAACTGTTAACAGTGCACAAATGTGCTCCCTTGCTCTTAACTGGCTCTTCTGGATTTACAGTCCACACGTGATTTTTGGCCATTAATGCTGTGTCCCTCAGTTTCCCAGTCTGAACAGTGGAGCTGGTGAGATTTATCAGTTTTCCTTCTCTGAATGGTCAGTGGTGGGCACACAGTGCTGTGGGTGCAAAAGCTGGGCTGCAGGGTCGGGAGGGAAATGCCTTCTTCCCTGCCCCTGTGCTCATCCTCAAGCACATTCCTTTTATCTGCTAATAAATATCAGTCATAAAACAATCCAGATCTATCCATAATCCTGTTAGAGCCTTTGACTCTTGCTCCTGTGACTCCCGGCAGCTCTAATTACGGATACTCACGCCGGTGATTAATGACTTGGTTCATCCTCAGTGGCACCAATTTTACATGTGCAGCCTGATTCCCTCCCCACAACGACTTGTGCAAAGGGGAAATAATCCGTGTTAAAAACCAGCAGCACAGAAATGTGGTGTTGGCATTGTGCCTCCATCTGGCCCTTCTGCATCCTGTCCATCCCTTCACTCATCTCCCCACCCTCTTTTATCTCCAAGAGAACGACCCTAATTGCCTCACACTCTAATTTGGCTGCACTGTATCCCATAAATCATTCGGACACGTGGATCATTTTCCTGCTCCTTAACAAAAGGAGTGGGATTTTCTCCTCTGCTGCATGTTTTACAGGTGACTAATTGCATCAAGGCACCTTTGAAGCAATGACTTCATCAGTTGCTCATCCTGCAGACACATTGCTGGGTTTGTGTGCCTGATCAGAATCCTGCATTTATTAGGATTAATTTATTCTCCAATCATTTTTCATCCACCACAAAGACAGGAAAGTTGAGTGATGTTACTTGCTCAGCTACGTAAGCACGATTTCTTGCCTCATTACTGAGCCTGAGATATTTTTGCTACACGCTGAAACTTCTGCAAATGAAAATGATCAATGTTGCGTCTCAGAAAGAAATGCTCCCAGAACACTAGAGAAATCAAGTTATTTCAGGTGCCTACAACTTGGCTTTGGGTCTTCATCATCTTCTTTTCTAATTTTGCCCCCCACATTTGTCATGGGGCACGTCTGTGTGAGCAGTAGCACGTCTTGGGCTTCAGACAGAGGGAGCCAGGGGTGGGTAAGAGGATGTTTCTCCCACCTAGAGACCATGAAAAATGAGGGATTCTTGCTGTCCTGTGGACACAGAGAGCTGGGATTGTTCAGTCTGGAGAGGAGAAAGTTCCAGGGCCCTTCCTGTACCTAAAGGGGCTCCAAGAGAGCTGGGGAGGGATTTTGGGCATGGGCTGGGAATAAGAGAACAAGGGGGAATGGCTTCAAACTGACAGAAGTCAGGGTTAGAAGGAATATTGGGAAGAAATTCTTGACTATGAGGGTGAAGAGGCCCTGGCACAGGGTGCCCAGAGAAGCTGTGGCTGCCCCTGGATCCCTGGAAGTGCCCAAGGCCAGGCTAGACAGGGCTTGGAGCAACTTGGGACAGTGGGAGGTGCCCCTGCACATTGCAGGGGATTGGAACAAGATATTTTTTAAGGTCCCTTCCAACCCAAACCATTCCATGATTCTATAATTCTGTAGGTTAGCAAATCCTTACAAGGCTGCCGGAAACACTCTGGGTGTATGGGTGAGTGTAGGGTGTGGCAGGGCTGGCAGCGTGCAGAGGGATGCAGTGAGCACAGGCTGAGCATCTCCAGGGAGGAGGATCTGTAACTGCTGGGGACTGAGAGCAGTAAACACGGGCAAATTCACACTTTTCTTAAAGGCTGTGGTCAAGTTTTTGTGGGAGTAGTGGCTGATAATGACTGCCAGAAGACCTTGACTCAGCAGATAACCTCCCACCCCCACAAAGGCTCCTCTTTTGGGAAGAAAGGAGCTTGTTTACATCCAGGCAGGATTTTTGCCTCTGCTACCTCCAGTCTGGTATTCATGAGTTCTTGGGGGTGGTTCTTGCAGCATAGGTTATGGACCAAATGGGGTTATTTTGAAGCAAAACTGGGTTTAGGACTGGTTTGGGGCAGATGTGGCAATGCTGGGGAGCCTCACCTGGATGATGTGCAGAGCTGGGATGAGGAGGTGCAGGAGAGAGAAGCACTTGGAGCAGATGAGTTCCTCCTGCTGTACTGGGAAGAAGTGCACCACGGCACCAAGGGGCTGGGAAAGGGCTTGTGCAGTGCTGGGGAGCTGGGTTTGGCAAGAGACCAGGGAACAATAGGTGATGGCTTTGGAGGAGAGGCTGGAGAGAGGACCTGGGAAACACACCAAAGCCTGGGCACTCTACAGAGTCATGCTTATTTTATTTTGTCACAGCAAGGTATCAGCTCTTCTGTTGGCAAATCTGCTGTCCTGTGGGATGTCCAGCCTCAGTCCACATCATGTGTAGAGCCCTGGTCCCCAGGAGGCACCGAGCTCTGCAACCCCACTCTCCCTCCGGCCCTTGGGTTGGGGTGGATTAAGAGGGGTCGGGGTGGACAAAGAGGGGGAGAAAAATCGTGTCAAGGAGCAGGATAAGCTGGTAACTGTGGGTGTTTGCCTACAGAGGGGGCTCCTGCACTGCCCAAGGCCATGCGGGCTGGGAAGGCAGGAGAAGGGATGCAGCGGCTGCCAGCTGACCTTTCTCAAACAGTTCATGGGTTTCCAGAGCAGCCGAGGTGTCAGCGGTGTAGAGCAGTCACAGCTTCCCAGTCGCTGGAGGAGGAAGGCAGGGGGCACTCGAAAGGGGAGGAAAAGGCTCCGTCCTGGAAGGGTGGAAACCTCCCAAGCCATTAACTGTTTCTCCACGGAGAGCCGTGGAGAGCAAACAAGGCGCTGCTTTCCTCCTGCACCAGCTCACCCACTCCCGTCCTTTCTGCCCTCCTCTCTTCTGCCCCTGCCTCACTTCCCCTTCCTTTTGTAAAGGCAGGGCCTGGGATAGTGGGGATTTGGGTGGAGAATCAGCTCAAGCCCAGCAGCCCTGCCCAGAGCAGCGTTCTGGGGAGCAAATTCTGCCTCAGCACCCGGAGCCCCAGCGTTGTGTCTGTGTGCAGAGCCCTCTGCTTTGACCAACTCTCTGCAATCACACTTAATTAGTAGGCAGGGACCCACAGAAAAAAACCTCTCCCAGCCCTTTCTAAGCAGCGTGTAGCGGGGTGCTCTGTGCTGTCAGATCTGCCTGAAAGCACATTTGTCTCAAGGCAGGGAAGGAGCCATGGCAGCCTAAAACTGAGACACTTTCCCTAAAGCAGATGACAAAGCTGGGGAGTAAATTAGCAGGCAGAGTCTGTGAAAGGAAATGTTTCCTTAAACGTTTCCATAAAAGCTAATTGGCCTGTAAGAGCAGCATACCTGTGGGCCGCTGCCTCCCGGGGCTCAGGGCTTGGGGAATCTATTCCTGGCTCGACTAATAATTTTCAGTGTGACTTTGAGCAGGTCATTTCAGTTCTTTGTGCCTTGGTTTCCCTCTCTCTGAAATGAGGAGAATACTCCCTTCCAGAGCACTGATAGGGTTTAAGTACTAAAATTTTATTGCTCCATTGAAGATCCTTGGCAAAGGGATATTACGCAGATAGAAGGTTAATGATGATGATAGGGAGAGAATAAAAGAAGAAATTGCTGTTTTATTTTTATTTTGTTCTTTAAATGATGTTTAATAGCCAGTTTTCGATTGAGGAATAAAACCCAGTCCCCTGTGACCACCAAATTATCTTGCAAATGCTGGTTTTTGCATGCTCTTAAAGCTTGCAGAGAGAATGAGGAGCCATACCCCTTCTCTCTGCTTCTAGGAGCAATCAGCAAGAGATTGCCTTTTCCCAATTAGGGAGCTTGTCTGGATTCCTGGATAATTGAGGGAGCTTCCCAAGAGTCCTCCATGAAGTGCCATGGGTGTGATAGGGGCTGGTGGTCCCTTTGGGGCAGCTCCTTGCCCATGGCCTGAGTGATGGAGGTGCCTGCCTGAGGTTATTGAGTAGGTCAGGAAGGCCAGGCTAACAGGACTTTACCTCTGCCAGAGGGAATTAAAGGCTGAACTGAGCCATTACCCCCACAAATTCACCCCACAGCTTTCCAGAATAATTTCTGGTCAAGCACATCCCACCACTGTGATGACCCACAGAGCTGAGGCACCCACTGCAGAGCCCGTGAGCGTTTGCAGCGGTGCTGAGGGATCCCTGCAGGGTGGGTGTCCCCCAGTCCCTCAGTG
Organism: Molothrus aeneus; assembly: GCF_037042795.1. Taxonomy (NCBI): domain Eukaryota; kingdom Metazoa; phylum Chordata; class Aves; order Passeriformes; family Icteridae; genus Molothrus; species Molothrus aeneus. The sequence continues at coordinate 3,719,383 of NC_089664.1, read as the reverse complement.
ACCCCACAGCCCTGCCCTCAGTGCCCTGCCTGGCAGCTCCACTGGCCAGCCCAGTTTGTCATGCTCAGCACAGCCACCGTAGGCTGTAAAAGTCAACCACAACGGAACCGGTGCAGTCTGCGGTGGGGACGTTGCTTATTTATTCCCTTTTTCATTTGTTTCTTTCACAAACATCAGCTATGTCAAGAATGGCATGTTCGGCACCCCAGACTGTTACAAAACTCAAGGTCAAATTCATGGTATGATTGTGGCTGGGGAAAAGGACAATATAGATGTGTTGGTCCCTGGTGGGTGAAGCGTGGGGGCTGGAGGATGCTGTCTCCTTTTTCCCACTGGTTTTGTGGATGAGGATTTCCTGTCCTGCCCAGCCGTGGGGTAGAAGCTGCATCTGTGAAGATGCACTCATGGTGCCTGTGCTGACTTTGTCCTGCTGAGTTCCATTCTGGAGAAATACTCAGTGAGATGGGGTTTGTTAGGGAAGGTTATAGCTGTTGTTTGGCCAACTGTTCTACCTGGAGAATAAAATGGGGAAAAAGGACCAGGTTTTGGACACATAGTCCTCTGTTAGTCAGAAGCTAATCCCAAACACCATTCCCCCACCCTCCTCATGCTCCAGTGGCTCATTTGGGAGGTGTGAGCCCTCTGCCCACTTTGCCTATCTCCTCACACGTGATCAGACCCCTCTGGCTGGTGCTGTCTCCCCATGGAGGTTCTCACTGTCTGTTCACCATCTGCCCATGCCAGAAGCTGAGGAATTGAGGACAGGAGAGCTTGGGGCTGTTTTCTGGGGGAAGAATCCCACCACAGAGCCTGTATTAGGACCATGGAATGGTTTGAGTTGTAGGGGACCTTCAGAAACCATGTAGCCCAATGCCCCTGAAGTGAGCAGGGACATCTTCAGCTCGACCAGGCTGATCAGAGCTCCATCACTCAACCCTATTATGTTAGTTCATCCCTTTTCCTCTTGGATATTGACCTCTTTAATATCTCTGAGTTTCTTCTCAACACTTTCAAATTAATCACCTCCACAACAAGTATCCTCTCACTATCCCCATCTCCTCATCATGATCTCTCAAAGCTTTCTCCCAAATCTTCCATGTGTACACAGAGCCATTTTTCTCTTCATCTTTGTGCCCTTCTCCCTCATTCCTCCATCTTTCTCTGGATTCTCCAGGCTGTGACTGGAAGAGGTTCAGCTCAAGGTGCAGGGTCTGTGCTGGGGAAAAAGGCCAAGTTCCCCTTAACCCTCCCACCTCAATAAATACCATTGTGGTAAATTTGTTGAAGACATGACTTGATTTCGGTTTGGGTTTTTTTTTTTTTTTTTGCCATCTGTGTCTGAGCTGTGATGGTGACAGTATTTCACAGAATATTTCAGGTTGGAAGGGACCCATAAGGATCACTGAGTCCAGCTCCCTGAGGCAGGAGCTGTCTGCTCATATGTATGCACAGAAAACCTCTCCCAACAAGACCCCAGTCTCTCCTGGGACCTGCAGGATGAAACAGTCGATACCACTGCCCAGGAAAAGGTCACATTGCATCAGTAAAACTCCTCTTTGTAAAGAACAGGAGCTCAGTTTCTCTGTTTAAGAGCCAGGCTGCAGGTTGTTGCCAGAGGAGCTGTTTGGGTGCTTGGTTTGTGTAAAGGATGGGGAAAAGCTGGAGAGAAGGTCCCACAAGGTGTGGGTTCACCTTCTGCCTCTCTGCAGCCTCCCTGCCCTGCTCTGGATCCCGGTGCTTATTCATAAACCCAGCCCTTTTTTGACCTTAAGTGATGTTTTAGGATTTCTTTTATTTGTGGACCTTGCCTTGGCCTTCTGTCACTATTTGTCTCTCCAAAAAAAGGATTCTGCTCTTTCAATTTCTGTGTCCAATTTGGAGGGGGAGATATTACCAATGGGGGTCAGTAAATAGCTCATCTCACTTCATAATACTTAGCATTTAGATAGTGCTTTCCACTGCCAGAGCCCTCTGCAAACTCCCAGTAATCCTCTCTGCACCCCTCCAGTTAGGTAAGTATAACTAATCCCAAACAAATAGCTTCAGTGTGGAACTAATGTAGAGAATGCATGAGAGTAATTTAAGGTTTAAAGGAAAACTAGTGGGTAATCTCACAACAAAATTAGGAAAAAAGGGCAGAGAGAAGGGAAAAAAAAAAGCCAAAAACCTGAGTTATTCAATGTGAAAGTTAAATCAGACTGGAATATGTTGTTAATTTGCATTTCAAGTAGCCATGAGAGGCTGTAGATATTACAACTACTTAGTGTAGGCTGTTTGGAAGTACGAAATACATCAAAGCTTCAGTAATATGTAACATAATAAAATGTAAAATGCCCTCAGGTTTAGTCTTTTTGTGCCTGTTGGATCTTATCAGGTTTTTCATATATATATATATCTATAATTTTTTTTAATCCTGCAAGCATTACTGAATTCCATATTTTCTATGTGTTTATATCCAATAAACTGTAGACTTCAGATTCCAGGAAGTGCTCAGGACCAGGCTGGATGGAACTCTGAGCAACCTGGTCTGGTGGAAGGTGTCCCTGAAGGTGTCCCTGAAGGTGTCCCTGCCCTTGGCAAGGGTTTGAACAAGATGATCTCTAAGGTCTTTTCTGTTTGTTGATTCTATTTACTTACTAGAATCCAAATTTCCTCCTCTTCCTGCCTCTCATTTCTGATCACTGGGAACTCCAGAAGCTTGCACACCCTCATTAGTAATTTCATCAGAGTCTTGGCATTTGAACCCTTGCTTCACATTTTCCCAGGTTCAGTTGAAGAGTTGCATTTGGCACCAATGGAACTGATCAACCCATGCTCCATTTGGGATAAGTTTCTGAAAGTGCTCAAAATCAGACTTCCTTTGGAAACTGAGTGCCTGCTCTTGGCTCTCCCTAAGCACCTGCCTTCTTGTGCTACCTGCAGGAAGTCACACCTGAAGGGCTTGTGAGGAACCCCAGAATCATGGAATGGTTTGGGTTGGAAGATACCTTAGAGATCCCATTTTCCAAGCCCCAGCCAGGGGCAGGGACACCTTCCACTAGACCAGGTTGCTCAGAGCCCCAGCTGCAGTTAGAGTCTGAGACTTCCAGGCTGATGGCTCAGCAGGTCACTTCCACCTGCTCTCCAGTGTCAGCCCTGGTGCTGGATCAGACCCAGGGCTCCAGACCAAATCTCCTGTGAAAATGCATTTGCTTGTACAGTTATCTGCCCACCAGAAAATCTCCTGGCAGACTCAGGGATGTGGAGCCAGCAGTTTCCCTGTGTGTATTCTCTGAATAGGTCTTGTTTGGACTTTAAAAGATCATCTCTGTGTAAAGACACCTTTTTGGATTTCTTGTACCCAGACCCTGTGCTGTGTCAGATGTCACACAATCCATCAGGGTTTTGCAGAGCCATTTAGCTGCAGATGCTGCTGCAGGTGCTAAAAACATCTGCGAGTGCAGATGCAAACCCAAGGAGCCCTCCAGGAGATCCAGAAGATCATAAGGACTTTTTGCAGCATGTTTTTGCTCCCAAGCATTGCCCTTATCCAGGTCCCTGCCACTCACAGCACTGGAGTGCCAAAGACACAAGTGTCCTTACTGAAGAGGGAGGTTAGATTGGATCTTTGGAAAAATGCTTTCCTGTGAGAGTGGTGAGGCCCTGGCACAGTTTCCCAGAGCAGCTGTGGCTGCCCCTGGATCTCTGGAATTGTCCAAGGCCAGGTTGGACAGGGCTTGGAGCAACCTGGGACAGTGGGAGGTGTTGCAAGAAGGGGGTGGGAACAAGTGGAGCTTTAAGGTCCCTTTCAACCCCAGCCATTCTGTGATTCTCTGATACGATGCTGATCTGAGACCCTGAATGAATGCTGATGGGATCCTGGCAGGGCAAAGTGTGCTGAGGGAGCCCTGGCATGGGAAAGGGCACCAGGAGGGTGTGCTGGGGCTGGGAGTCCCAGCTGGGGCAGCTCTGAAGTGGAGACTAAGGGTGAGGCAAGCTGTGATCCACACCAGGCTAAGCTATGATAGCAGAACTGCAGTGGATGCTTTTTAGGGGCTCTTGTCCCTTATTCTCACCTAAATCCAAGCTCCACTGCCTCCTGCCCCAGGTATTTCCAAGCAATTACATATCTACTCCAGACTTCTCTTCCCCTTCATACCCAGCCACATCTTTTGAAAAGAGAGTAATGAACCATGCCTGAAGAGGACCAAGCATAACCATTTCTTGCAGAGATCAGGTTCAGGAGAAGCAGGAGAGAGCCCACCCCTCCCTTGTGCCCCCCACCCTCCCCTCTGCCCACTGTACCCCTCTGCTGTGAGCTTCTCAAGAAGAAAGAAAAATAATTGTTTGGCAGGTCTATTCACACAGTGTAAAATTGAATTAGTGGAGGTATGTGAGGAACATGGCTCAATTTCCATGGGGATGAGGAGATTTTTATCACCACCCCCCAGGATTATCCTGTACAACACAAAGCTGCTTTTGGGGCTGGCAGGTGGGCATCCCCCCTCTGAGCCTCCTTGGGGTAAAATCAAGGTGATGTCTGAGTCAGGCTGGCCTTGCTGGGCTGGGGACTTAGCCAGGGTGAAGAACTGAAAGGAGAGAATGGAGCTCAGGGGAAGCTGGAATGAATGTCTGCAAAGGTGAAGGATTGAGACCAGGTGAGCAAAAGAAGCTGGGAATCTCCAGTTGTTCTCTGCCCCCTCTCCTTTGACAAGGTTCAGCACCTTTAGATGCTCTGTGGGGTTTGAGAAAGTCCTGAGCCATGGCCAGGGCAGGGGGGACTGTGCCAGAGGCAGGCAATTGAGGAGATTGCATCCTAATCCCAAAAATAACAGGACTGCTTTCCCTATGCACTGCTGATGAGCTCCACCCCCTCGTGTGTTCACTGTCAGCTGAGAAATGTCCTGGACCCAACCTGAAGAGGTTCCAGCCCTGTTGCACAGGGTTTATCACCTGTCTGTCCCAGAAAGGTCCCTGCAACCCATCCTGGGCTTGTCCAGCCCAGGACATACCCATCAAACTCAGGGAAGGCCTGAGGCTTCCACCTGAGCACTGCCACAGGACAGACGTGACCGTGTGAATGACAGGGGAGCAGTGGGAAAGCAATCCCAGCTTTCTGGGCTGATGGGCTGCATATCCACTTCCCTGGACAGTGAAGTGCAAAGTGGAAAGGAGAAGGGAGAGGGAAGAGCCCTGTCTGCACACCCACCCCAGTGCAGGCAAGGCAAGCCTGGGGCCAGCCAGAGAGAGCAGCCTCTGTGCTCCTCCCTCCCCACCCTGCAGGGACCTGCCTGGCTGGAGAGCTGGGCACAGCTCCTGTCCTGTCTCTCACCAGCACAGCTGAACTGGGACCACTGGTATCCAGCTGTGGTTCCATCACTGGAGCAGGGAGAAGGGCTGTGCATCCCTACAGTGCAGGACCTGTGTCGTAGACATCTTTTATGGAAAATCCTGCTGCTGCCCAGGGGCCCCTGGGTGCTGAGCCAGCCAGGATGGGGAGCACAGGCTGCCCAGCTGCAGTGCCAGCTCAAGCCCTTGGCATTTGCCACCACACACCTTCCCTGGTCCCCAGGCAGCAAAGCACACGACCCTTTTGCTTGTTTGGTTTCATCCTGTAACCACTCTGTTTATTGTTCTGAAAAGGTTAAATTGGTCAGGGAAAAAAATAAAAAAAGGATAGACTTTTTTTTTTCTTCCCCTTTCTAATGAGAGTCTGGGGACCTTTTCCCTGCTGACGTCAGAGTCATATCCAATAGCCTTTGCAGTGAGGCCTGATTTGCAAAGGACACCCTGGGGAAAAGCAAAAATCTTGGTGAAACCTTTAAAAAGAAAAAGCACCCTTTGAGACAATTTTCTGCTTCTTTTATGTCCTGATTTCACCTTCTAATTACTAATTCCTTATTCCTTTTTTTTCCCCCCCAAGCTGAGGGAATGTTGGAGGGGAGGGTGTTTGCAGCCCCCCGTGCACGCACACGCTCCCTGAGCTTGGCTCTTCCCCCCAGCTGCCATGCAAGGGGAAGCCAAGCCCGAGCAGCTGGGCTGCTCCATCCTGCCTTGGCTGGGAAGCCGAGGGGGCCCCGTCTGGGTCGCTCTGCACTCAGGCAGCCCCAGCCCTGCCATTCCCTGTGTGCTCCTTGCCTTGGTTTGCCTTGGTTTGCCTTGCATTTCCCTGTCCTGCTTTGCTTTTCCCCGTGCTGCCTTGCCTTTCCCTGTCTTCCCTTGCCTTTCCCTATCCTGCCTTGCATTTCCCTGTCCTGCCATGTCTTGCCTTGCCTTGCCTTCCCCTGTCCTGCCTTACATTTCCTTATCCTGCCTTGCCTTTCCCTGTCCTGCCTTCCCTTTCCCTGTCCTGCCTTGTCTTGCCTTGCCTTTCCCTGTCCTGCCTTACATTTCCCTGTCCTGCCTTGCCTTTCTCTGTCCTGTTTTGCCTTTCCTTGTCCTCCCTCGACTTTCCTTATCCTGCCTTGCATTTCCCTGTCCTGCCTCGCCTTTCTCTGTCCTTCGTCGCATTTCCCTGTCCTCCCTTGCATTTCCTTGTCCTGCTTTTCCTTTTCCTCTCCTGCCTTGCCTTGCTTCACCTTTCCCTGTCCTCCCTTGCATTTCCCTGTCCTTCTTTGCCTTTCCCTGTCCTGTCCTGCCTTGCCTTTCCCTGTCCTGGCATCCCAAGGGACGTGTGGCACCATCTCTTCCTCCCTCCCTCCCTCTCTCCCTCCCAAGGCAGGTAGGCAGGAGCAGGCAGGGCTGAGGAGCAGTTGCAGCTCTACCTGTGTTCCTGCCCATCCAGGAAGGGTTTCCAAGCAAGACTGGCACTTCTGGCATCATGTCCAGGCCAACCCCACCTCCCCATGGCTGTGCCCTGTCCCTGCAGCAGGACCAGGGAGGGTGTCAGTGGTGGCTGGGGACATTATTTTAGCTCTCTGGGTGTCCCTCTGGGGAGAGATGCCAGAACATTCCAGCTGGAGACCAATGCCATGTGCGTGCAGTGAGGCTGTGGGAGATGCCCACACTGAGGGGGGGTCAGAGAGAGCTCCTGGCCAGAGGTGGCATTTCTGAGGTGCTGCTGTGGTCACTATGGCTCCCTCATAGCCACAGCTCACGAGTGGCTATGGCTATGGTGGTTGTGGTCAGGAATTTGACTCAGTGCTCTTCATTACAGCCAGCACAAATGGTGATTTGTGATTTGTGATTTGTGATCCCACATGCCCAGGATCCCCAGGGGTGAGGGGCTCCTTTGCACAGCAGAGTCATTCAATACCCTTTGGGCAGAGGTTCTACTTTTACATTTCTATGTTTTACGTTTACCATTTACAGCTGCCTCTTCCCCCTGCCTGTGCTGCCCAGGCATAGAGGATCCCTGCTGCTGAGAGATGGCCTTGGAGTGCTCCTCTCCCCTCCTGCCTGACTGCAGCAGCCTGGGATGTGCAGGCACACCCTGGCCTCCCAGATGTGCCTCTTTGGTGGCTTTCTAGGTAACCTGCTTGCTGCTTTTGAGGATGTTCAGGGCAAGATGTGTCTCATCCTTGTTCTATCTGACCTTGGTGAGGTTTGGTCGGCTCAGAGGTTCCTTGTTCACAGAACACAAAGTGATGCTGGCCACAGGGAGAGGGCATCTGGTTACTCTCCCATGTCCTGAGCATGAAGTGTGTTGGAGTGGTTGCAGTTTGGGAGGGCTGCAGTGTGAGTATGGAGGTCCCACCTTCCATCAGCAACGGGTGCTTCCTCATAGGATGGGTGCCAACAGAAACCCAGCAGTACAAACTCAGTAGGAGTTTAGTTTTGGGTCCAAACTTCATGGCCATTCTCTTCCTAAGGAGCTGAATCTTTTCCCAATTGAATACATCCAAACTATGAGTGAGCTCAGCTCCTGGTCTGGCTCTTAAGCCAAGCTTTGCAGCTTCAATCTCTCCTTTCTCCTGCTTTGCTCTGGACACATTTCAACACTAAGCAGGAGATCTGGGTCCAATGGCCATGCTGTCCTCATCCTCCCCAAAGCTTTTCCTGTCTGGCAGCAGTGGAACCACTTGGGTTTTGTGTGCTGAGCCTGGTATAACTCCTTTATAGAGTGGGTCACATTGGAAGAGACCACATTGGATCGGCTGGTCCCACCTCCCTGCTCACACTCAGCCTTCCCAGATCACATGGCACAGGATTGTGTCCAAATGGTTCTGGAAAATCCCCAGTGGGGGAGACTCCACAGCCTCAGCCTTTGCTCTACTCTGGTGTGCAGGGTCTGGGCACACCAGGGGGAGTGGACGAGTGTCTGGGTGTCCTCACAGACACTTGCACTTCACTGATGCAATTAGCAGGACTTGCTATGAACCTCCCTAATTAACATCTTACTGCTTCCTGAGTGCAGGCTGTGGCCATGCTCTCGACTGGCTGCAAACATCCTTGGTTGAACAGACCTGCTTGTTCCTCTGCTGAGTGCCCCTGGTGAGGAAATCCTGCTGGCAAAAGAGGTCTCCTGGAAAAATAAGTCTCTCTGTGCTCTGCTACCAGGACTGTCTGTGTATGGGAGCTCTGGATGTGGTGCTCTGGTGATATGCAGGACTCTTTGTACTGCAGATATTCTGCAATAAAGCAGGTACCCATGGGGGGTAGCAAGAGGATTCACAAGAACAGGGGGCAAGGCTTTAGTATGATGGAAAAAAGTTCAGCATCTCATGTGTCTATTTTAGGTCAAGATTTACATCATCATGTTTGTGTCAGAACATCACTCTTTGGGGTAAATGAGACAAGTGGGGAGCAGTATCTGCCTCCAAGAAAAACACCCTGGCTGCTGTGGTCGAGCAAGAGGCTGGAGGGGATGAATGTGGTGGTGTGACACAGGTTGTGAGGAGCTCCTGGTGACAGCTCATCCACTGTCCTCTCACTGTGCTTGCTCCTTGCTGCAAAGCCACTGCCCAGCCAAGTTTGTCTTGAACAGCCACAATACATTGGGAAGGTTGGGAGCACCCTCTGTCTGCCCCTCCCTCTTGTTCTCCCTCGTGTCTCTTGTCTCCTTCCTCCCCTGCTGCCCCACCATCCCTTTCACTTTGTTACCTTCAGCAAACCCCTCTGCATCCTGCCCGAGCCAGCAGCTCCAGCCCTGTGGCCAAGAGCAGGCTTAGAGGCAGAGCACAGACACAGCTCCATTAAGCCAGGCTGAGCCTTACGGGAATCGTTCCTGGCCAGGGCTTGAAAAACAAATATAGCACGTTGGTTTGCTTTGGCTGCACCAGGAGGGTCACGCAGGGACGCAGGTTTTCTGTTCGGATGGGAGGCAAGGTCCAGAGAGCAGCGTAATAGGCTGGAGAGCCGTGGAAATGGGATGTCATTATTTACATGTCAGGGACAGAGCCAGCAGCACAGGAGGAGGAGGAGGAGGAGGATGTGCTCACAGGGACGGCCCCGCGTTCGTGTGCTCGTGCTCGTCACGTGCGGGGAGTCGTGGAGGCTGGAGGGGTCTCAGCCATGTGTTCAGCCAGAGGAGATCCTGTAGGGCAGGGGTGGGTGTTAGGAAGGATGAAAGTTTGACAAGAAAGTCTCACAGATATGGGTGCTTAGCAGAAAGATTTTTAAATGTAGAGTCTGATGAGGGAATAGAGATGGAAGCAAGTTTTGATACAGAAGAAAAGAATTGCTGAGCCAGTCTCACTGGATAACCAAGGAGGCAAAGGGTGTGTTAGTTAGAAGGGGTTTTATGGCTTAGAGCAAAGGATAAACCCACCCCAAACAAGAAGATGTTTTTACCAAGCAGAAAGAGAGCACAGGCAAACAAGGCAGCAAAGTTGCAAGTAGAAAAAAGGTCTCAGAATTTTCCACTGCAAGAAAACTGAAAAACAACTCCTAGCTTAAACTGTAATGTACTGACTTTGAGTGATTGGAGAATAGTAACATGAATATGGTAATTACAGTAGTTATGATAGGCTGTAGATAATAGTTAAGGTATAGATTGGTTCTACTGTATGAAGATGCTCAGCAAAGAAAAGTCTAGAATGCATTGTAACCAAAACCAAAGGGTCTCCAGGCCTGCCTGCAGTTGGGGCTGACAGCTGTGGGCACAGCTCCGTCACCCACGACCCTGGGCTGCTGTAACATCTTGGATGCAATAAACTGCATTTTGGAGAGCCCCTGGAGTCCCACATCTCTCATTTAGGCTCTTACAGGTGGGTGACAGCCAGACCCCATCCTGGAAAGGAAAGGAAAGGAAAGGCAGTGTCCCATCCGTTGGTGCTCACTCCACTCCTCTACACCCGCCTGGGCATCCCAAAGCGCAACAGCTCCGCTTCAAGGCAAAGCACGCAAAGATTTCCTGGGTTTTAGCAGAGGTTTGTCCACCTTGAATATGTCCCAGCTGCTCCTCCTGCCTTGATTCCAGCAAGGGCAGATGTGGAAGTGCTGCCCAGTCCTGGAGGCTTGCTTTGAGCACAGGATTTACTCTGCCCCTGGCCACACAACCTGGGCAATGCGACTTTTCTCCCAGTTTCGCTACATCTAAACTGTTTAAATTGCCAGTTCTTTGGGATAGGAATTATTCATCCATAAAGCATCCAGCATGTGTTGGTTATTATTTGAATATGTTATTATGAGTCAAATAGGCAGCAATAATTTATGCTGGAGCTGGAGCTGACCTTTGTACACCAGGGAAACCAACCTGAAGAGGGAAAACAGTGACGAAATCCACTATGTTTACTGACATTTTGGCTTTTTACTGGCATGTTTTCAAGCACCAAAAAAAGTCAGTAAGTGAATTCACTATAAGTACACTTAGATGTAGTGTATAAACATGATGTATAAGCATGGGGTTTGGTTCTATATCTTTTTTGTGTGTGTGAATACATATTTATATATACATAAAAATGCAGGCATCAGGTTTGCAATATTAATATCTAAATGATTTTCTTCTTGCATGTTTTCTATTTATGACCAAAACATGACTTCTTTTTCTTTCATAACCCTGCATTGAACTGAAAAACAAAAGACCATAAATCTAGATTATATATAAAACATTCTCATATCATCTTAGAGAAGACCAAGAGAAAAAAAAAAAAAACAACCTAAAGTTAATTTACCATTTTTATTGCCAGGTTTGGGGTGATGGGAGGAGGAATATGGACTAGTACCAAGTTCAGCCTTTGATTTTCATTCTTTTCCTTGCACCTCCTCTGGGTGATTTCAGAGGTGGCTGCTGGAGGTGGGCATGGACGTGCCTGTGGGCACACACACACGCACAGCCCATCTCTCTCCTCTCTTCCACGCTCACATCCAGCCCAGCCCATTTCAGCTGTTCAGTCATCACCTTATAAATAGCTTTTCCTCCACGCATTCGGCCAAGTGCATAATGCACTGAGTGATACCCAGAGCTCCTTGGATTCTGCTTGCAGGTTTGCTGCTGAGCCTTCTGAGGGGCTTGAAGCTGTCGCTTTGCCCTTAGATCCTAATTCATCTTTTGGTTTGTTCTTTTGGGATCAGGAACTGTCCAGGGGTCATGTCTACATGCCCAGCACAACCAGGTATTAATTAAACCTGGGGAGGGCCTGGATGTTGAGTCTGGAAAAAGGTGTTTATGGATATATACATGTGTATACATGCACAACATGAATGCATTTAATATGACCAAAAGGAACAGTTCCCTTTCTTGCCTTCTAAAATAACTCGAAATATTCCATTAATAAAATCTGCCCTTTACAGCCCCTACTTCCCATCCTTGCCCACTCATAAAACCCACTTAGGGCTAATTTAGAGGTTTTGTTGGGCAAAAGCAAAAAGTTTTTCTCTTCCTGACCTATTAAAAACTTAGTATTTTTAACCATTGGTGATTGTCTTTAAAAAAAGTAATTTTGAAAGCTCAAATATCATTGTTCCATTCCAAAAATGTCATAATAGGGCAGTTTCAATGCTACCAGAGGGATTGCCTTACTTTGTTTCCCCCAACCCAAGGTTTCTTTGACATGTATGTCTAATTCTAAACCTATTACTTTTAATAGAAGGACTCTTTTGCTATGCAGTTGGTTTTGACCTCAAATTCCTAACTAATCCTTCTCATAACTGCTGCCTGGTCTCTTGGGAGATCCTTGGGGGTGATGCTGGAAGTGGGACACCAGTTTGGTGATTGTTTGAGTTCCCACCAAAGCTGCAGAGCAGGGGAGACTCTCAGGCTTGGACGTGACCACATCCCTGCCAGGTCTCAGCACCCACCAGCCCAGGTACTCAGAGCTGCCCTGATTTGAGCTGAGCTGTGCCAGCCCAAGGCAGAGGAGACTCAAACACCGCTGAGAACTGGTGGCCCCCCAGGTGTAAACTGGGATCTCCCACAGTGTGCCAGGCAGGAGCCCTGGTGTGCAGGCACATGCCTGGAGCCTTGGTTTATTCTCTTGTGTTGTCACCACCTCCCCAGGTTAGCCAAGGACGTGTCCTTCTCCTCCTGTGCCACAGCTCCCCGTTGGTTTCCCTCTTGTTTGCTCCTGTGATCTCTCCAGACAAAAGGGCTGGGGTTTCTCCAAGCCTGAGATGTGTTTTGGGTTTTGCTGTAATTTATTTTTGTTGTTGTTGTTTTGCATCATCTTTGCAAGGTGAGCTGGTCCAGCTGACAGGCTATGCCTTCATCCTTCTCCTCCTCCTCCTCCTGCCCATTCCTCATGTGGACCCCCTGACATCCCTCCCTGGGTGTCTGTGAGCCCCAGGAGCCCCTCCTGGCTGCCCCCAGCCCCATGTTTTGAACGTGCCTGGAAATAGCTCCAGCAGCACCTTTCTTAAATCATGTGCATTACATCCAGCCTGGATGTTCGCTGGGAGGCCACTGGAATGGCTGGGAGGGATTTACCAGGTCCAAATTCACTTGACAGAAAAACAAAATTCCAACGTAATTTTAACCAGCTGTGGTGGGAGAGTGAAAGGGAGAGAGAGGGAAGGGGAAGGAGAGCTGGGAGTGGGGGGAGAGCAGGAGGGGAGGTGGGAGCAGGGTGGTTGGTGCCCTGGAGAAGCCCCGGTGTGGGCTGGTGACAGTGGGGACTCCGTGTCTGCCTTCCCCAGGGTGGCCGTGGCCTCTTTGCTGTCACAGGGGGTGGCTTTGTGCAGCTGAGCCATCACAGCCGCTCTCCTGGAGGGGTGGTGGGCTTCCCCCTCTGGACAGAGTGGATCCACACCATGCTCTTGTCATCTTCAGTGCCACAGTGGAGAGTGTGCTAATGGTGTTAAAAAGATTGCCGAAAAATCCAGCTGATATTAAAAAAAAAAAAAAAACAAACAAAAAAACCCAAACTAAAAGAGAAAAGAGAGCTCCATGAGTTCAATATTTAGCTTTTCTTTTTTATATTCTTTGGTAGTACAAGATGAGGATAGCATGTCCCCTAAATACATATGGCAAAAAAATTAATACATTTAGTTTCAGTATGATTGTAATTTAAAATTTAATTTAAATTATATAAAAGTATATTTTAAAGTGAAATAATGTATTTTATACATGCAAATGTCATGTGTATTTTGTAGGTGTAATTGGAACAATGCAAATTTAAATTGAATATGAGCTACTTCTCAGGCTAGCTTTGTGAGAATACATGCTCATGATTTCAAAAGTTTGGGAACTTACAAAGAGAGATTCTTTTCAATAATCCACAATGTTTATAGACATTTTTATTACATTTTATTATGTTTCCCATCCCGTTTCCATTTTAGACTGCATGTACCAAGCGAGTCAAACATCTGATGGATCTGGGGACTCCTGTTTGAACCCTATTGCTATGTAATAATTTTTCCAGATCCATAAAACATAAGCATAGCCTCAGCCTCTTCAGCAAGCTGCTGCTGAAAAGCTCATTGGAACCAGGAAGATCTCAGGCATACACAAAGCTGTGCCTGTGTTGAGAATTTGCAGGATGAGGGCAATGTGTTATGATGCATAAATGTTGGTAAAAATGAGTTCTTGTAGGACATAAATTAAGGAGAATGTTCACACCATTTACAAGGGAAAGCTGCACTGTTCATGCTGCTATAAGTACCCAACTGAATGCTGTCCTGTGGGGAGCAACATCCTGCTCAATTGAGGTGAAATTCATTGGAGATAAACGAGCTGAGCATCCTGAGATTCCTGCCGATAATTTCCATGGAAGTATAACAAGCATTCTTATTTTATTTTGTTTTACTTTCTAAAGAGGAGCAGCACAGCATTGTGTCACCACGTTTGGCTTGGTGAGGGCTCCTGTGGGCAGCACATTGGATGGAGGCAAGAAATGGGGTGTGGTGGGGTTGGGCTGGAGCAGGAGGGCCGAAGGTTGGTGAAATCTGCTTTATCTGTGCTGCACAAGAGGCTGTGGCTGGGGCAGCTGTCCAGGATGTCCTGCAGCATCTCGAGGTGGCTGGGAGTCCTTGCTCCTCCTGTCTCCCCACACTGTGCTCTCCCGTTTCCCCAGTGCTGCTGGGCAGGTGTGGTTTGAGACGGGTCCATGTACCCATCTCTAAGTGTGGCAGTTGAGTCTGGAACCTTCTGAAAACCCCAACAGACACTGTTTGTCTCATGTACTGTGTCCCCACAGAGCCCTGGACTGTGTGCCTGCCCTTCTTTGTCTCTCATTTCTCCTTTCTGTGCATCACATGGTTCCTGACAGTCCAAATGGCCCAAGCAGGCTTCATACAAGCATTTTTTTCCCCAGTAAACATGACTGACTTCATTTCTTTTGGTTCTATATATTTTTTCTTCATTTCTTTTGGTTTTATATCTTTTTTCTGCTCCTTCATGGCTGGGGAAGACATGAGAGGACTTGGGGAGGTCAGCTCTGTTGTACACAGGGCTGTTTTACCTGCAGGAACATCTGTTCAACTCAGTCCTGCTCAGCACCCAAGAGGTCAGGATCAGGGAGACTGAGACATGGCAGCAAATGGGTTGGGATGCAAATTTCCCATGGATTTCTGAGGTGCCCCTTTCCTCCAGCTGTCCTAGGGATGTTGACATCACCACTTCTGGAGATGCTGCTGTCTTAAATATGATTTAATGGGAAAAAACTGAGCTTGGATGTAATATTTCTAAAAGGATCTGCCCTCCCCTGGGAGCACGGAGGTGTTGACTCTCTCTGATCACTCAGTCCTGGGCTCTCACCCATGGGTAATTACATTCTTCCATGCATGATGCAGAAGGCCAAGTTCTGCTGGAGCAGGAGGACGTGCAGGTGGGCAGTGGTCAGCTCTTCACCTCGTGCTTTTTACAGCTGCTCCTGCAGCCACTCTGGTTTTCTGTCTGGGGAGGGTCAGAGAAGGGAAAAGAAAACCTTGATGTAACCGTCCCTCTTTTCCCTGTTCAGTAGCAGCAGTGAAATTCACGATCCATCCCTGTTGGCGCCGAGCTACCCTTGATGGCTTCTCACAGGAGCACTCAGGACTTTGGCTCAGCCCAAGGGGTGACACAAAGCAAAACACTTTGTACCTCAGCCCACAGTGATCCCTGGATTTGGAGCCAGGCTGCTGTGGTGACCACCTCCCTCGAGATGCTTAAATCAGTTAGGCAGGGACACATCATCTCTGGTCTCTCAGCTTTTTCCCAGTTGCCCTCCCCCATCCCATCTCGCTGCATGTTCTGTGCGGATACCTACCACTCCCAGCCAGTAATGACTTCCACATGGGGCTGGACCTTGTGGACAAATCCCCTGTAACAATAGGAAATGTTCCTTGGTCTCTCATTGTGTCTGTCTTTGGGAAGGAGGAGAAGGCGTTGACGACAAGCCGAAGAGCTCTGATATTCCTCCCGGACAGCTGATTAATTCCATCCTCTGCATCCGCTCCGGACCATCCCGCCCCGCCCCGCGCCTTCTGCTTTTTATTGTTCTCTCCACCTGGCTCCCTCTGGCAAGGAAGCTGATGAGAGTTTGTGCCACGTGGAGCTCCAAATGGAAAACCCAAACTGCAGGAGCCTCCTCTCCCCCCGCGGCCCAGGCCCAGTGGCTCTTGCTGGAGGAGGAGGAGGAGGAGAGGCTGCACCTTCCTCACAGCCAAGTCAGAGCACTGGAACGGAGACACAGCATTCCTCCCCAGCACGTCTGCTCCTGCCTGGGAGAGACCAGACCCTGCCTTTTCCCACTCCTTCCCCCACCATCAGGGCAGCTCCTCTCTTTGCTACAGAGTCACTCTCACACTCAGACCTTCTTCCTACATGTATGGGCACATTCCTCCTTAGAAATGTCCAGGATGTGCCCACCCTTGCTGGCTGAAGAGCCCCCTGTGCTCATTCCTTCTCCTGCTCATGTCATTTGTTCACTCAGAGGTGACATGGCCAGTGTTGTGGTGGCTCACACATGCACAGGGGTTTGCACACTCCCTCCCTCACTTCCAGTCCTTGCCATTCCCTCCCACCAGACTCCTGCTCCCAGCCTCACCGCTCAGCTGTGATCCATGGAAGAGGAGGGAAAAAAGAGAGACAAGGGCATTTTGATTATGGAGTTGATTTATTAGAATCATTTTAAAACACAAAGCCATCTGTGTGCCTCTTCCCCATCCAAGATTTATAAAAGACGAGACCATCCATCTGACCCCCAGCTCTCCCTCCCTTCCTCTTCCCCGCCTCATCCTCGCCTTCCATTTTCCTTTGTGGCTCTCTTGCCAAAACACTTGCCCATACTTAATTCTCCTCCCAGAGAGACAATGCTTTGCATTCTTGCATTGGAAGCCAAAAAAAAAAAAAAAAAAGAAAAAAGAAAAAAAGACAATTCTATTCTGTCTCTGCTCTGCTGAGTTACTTTCCCAAGAGTCTGTGTTTAAAAACAAAAAAAAAACAAAAAAAAAAGAGATAAAGGAAAAGGCAAGTTGGTGCTGAGAGGTGCTGGAACATCACTGTGTGGGGGTAGCTTTTCCATTCACTCCACATATCAAACAGCCACTGGCAGGCAGTCCCCAGGCGGGGCGTGTGGGACTGCAGCCTCTTCCAAAGGGCTCACCTTTAGGGCGGAAAGACACTTTTGGACTCTGTCTCCCATCCTTCCTTTTGCTCCCCTTTGAGGGCCTTGGCTCAAGCCCCAGTTTTCAGGGGTTGAGGTGTGCTGACAGATTCTCCAAGTCGGAGAAGCCAGCGGCTGAAGTCCAGAGCAGGAGGAGAGCTGAGGTCCGAGTTTCCTGGACTCGCCTTGTGACAAGCAGGAAGAGGCTCAGCCCTCCTCTTCCTCACTGCTCTGCTTGATGTCACTCCAGCATCCCTGGGGTACTGGTGTCAGAGGAGCTGTGTTGAGACCCCTCTTGTCCAGGCCCCACCATGACCAAGTCTTTTCACCTCTCTGTGCCTCCGTGTGTTCCAGATCACCAATGCTTTAGGCATTTCTGTGGTCACCAGAAAAAATTGAGGACTTTTATATGTCACCCTTCTCACAAGGTTGGCAGGTTGGAAGCAATCTAGAGCTCTGGAGCTCCTGGAGCTAAAGGGAGTATTAGCATGCAGTTAAAGGAAGTTTGAAATTACCTAACGCATGTTCAGCCTTTTCTTATTTACACATCAGGGAAGCATTTTCCTCAGTTTCAGCACATTAACTTGTAGCCAATGTCCAGCATTCAAAGTCACAGTGATGGTGGGAAAAGGCCACGGCTGATGGTGATCTCAAATCTGAACAGCACTGTTTTGACTTTGATTTTATTTGTGTGTGCTTGGGTACAAACAAAACCTTTCTGGAGTTTGTAACTATTCTTTTGAACTTCTTTTTTCCATATAAATCTCATTTTTATGTTGTTAGTGATTCCCATATGAGATCTGACATTTGTTATTTGATACTGGCAGAGGAGAATGAAACCTATTAGAGGAGGCTCATGGGTTCAACGGGATCCCAGGGAATAAGAGCAGGGCTTGTGAAAAGGCCTGAGGATTTAGTGTCACTGTCATCTGCTCGAGCTTTTGAATCTCTTTCCTGACCCCTTTCTATCCACAGAATTGTCTGTCTTCAGTTTTCCTGGTTCCAGGTGTATATTAATTGAAGCTGATGACTTACCCGCTTTGTTGGACACTAAATCACCCAAGTGCTGAGTGTCCTCCAGGACCTCTTCACAATTCCCTTATGCCTTAGAAAAAATAGGCATAACCTCATATATTTCTTTTGGAAAGAGGCAAAAAAGGAATTTTACTAAGAGCACAAAACTACCTTGGTTTGTGTGGCGCCTCTTTGCCCCAAGGTTCCTCTCACTCCTCTTCAGGAAAGACATCTTGTAGAGGAAAGGCATTACTCATCTGGCCTACAATCTATCAGGAATGCTAGGAAAGAGCTGGAAGTCATGGTCTTCCAGGCCTGGAGCTAAATAGCCCTGCTTAGACCAGACTGACAAGGGTCCAACCAGCAGCTTTCCCACATCTACATTGAAATACCCGGACATGAGGAGGCCTTACATGTGATTCCCCCATTTATAGATCCCAAAACCAGTGAGGTCATGAATCTTATAGTAGGATCAGAGTGCAGAGATCCCTGCTTGCTCCATGAATGCAGATGGAAAAAAGGGCATTTCTGGGCTGTATTCCTGACATGCTCAGCTTGTCCCCTCTGCTGTCTCCTGAGCGCGCCATTCATCTGCGTGTCCAGCCCAGCGCTGCTGTCTCGCGGATTAAACAGCTGCCACGTCCCACCCTCGAGGCAGCTGTGCCTCAGGGCTGCCTCAGGAGCACAGGGCTCTGTGCCCTGGTGCTGGTCCCACTGTTCCAGCAGGATGCTGCCGTGCCACGGGCACAGGTTTAGCTGGAGGGATGGGGCAGGACTGTGCCAGGCCATCCCCTGGTCGTCCTTCACACTTTACAGTCTGGTACAGAGATGGCTTTTCTCCTCATTTTTTTCCCTTTCCTTTTTTTTCTTTATTTTTCTCTCTTTTTTTCCTTTTTTTTTTTTTCCTTTCCATTGGTTGTTTGGATTAAGGGGCCTTAAAGGGGCCAGACATTTTTTGTGTTCTCTCATACCCTATAAATAACCGGCACCTCTCCAGTGCTCCAACTCCACCCTTCAGTTGCAGATTCCACTGTCTAGCTGCCACTGCTCTGCATGGCCTTTCACACTCTTCCTTTTTATTTAATATGGAAATATTAGTATTAAAAAAAACTCTTGCTGTCACCAATGCTCCAAGAGGAGGAGGGGGGGAAGGGAGAGAGAGGTGGGAGCTGGGCGGAAAGGACACAACCAGCCAAAAAGAGTATCTGAAGGAATGTTCTTCTCCCTCCCAGGTTTACAGCAATGCCTTTCCATCCAGAGTCATCTGTTTTGTTTTCCTTCTCCCTCAGCCTGAGAGTGCTGCTGCATTACCATGTAATGTTGCTTAATGGGACGAAGGCTTCGAGTCGGGACCACAAGCATAGCCCAAATTCCAGGCCAGCAATGTCCTGATGCCTGCGGTGTCTCATGAAAGCAGAAGACTTGCAGCCCTCTGTCTGCCCCATGAGTGGTCGGTTGGGGTTTTGTTTTTTCCTTTTTTTCCTTTTCTTCTCTTTTTTTTTCTCCCCGAGGGCATGCCGCCACCCTATCCGGGCAGGGATTTTGTAACCACCCGGCGTATCTGGGAGGTATGCATGGAATCTTCCAAGTGCTTGGTCAGTCCTCTGTGGTTTCCTTTGAGCAACTGCCCACCCTGCCAGCTCCCACCACCCCTTCCCAAGCCCCCTGACATGCAACCGGTTGCGCCACTCGTGCCAGAGTTTCACATGACAGTTGTCTCCTCTGGGTTTCTCTCTGTTCCTTCCTCCTGGCACGTTTCCTGGTGCTGGTGAAGGAGCAGAGGGTAGGAGCCCTGAAGACTGAAGCTGTCCTGAAGACCACAGAGCAGACAGAAATAAAGAACAAACTGTTACTTACCAAATGTCCCCATTTAGGGAGTGAGGTGTAAGCCCCACTCGGTTCTAGGTGGCACAAAGAATTTGAGTGAGGGAAGTGGGATACTCCAGCAGATGAATTTCTGACTCCTTGCTCTGAGGAGTTATTCCACCAGCATTTAATCTCTCATGATTTTTTATTTTTCTGAGCACCCATCTCTGGGATAGGGAACTCTTGTAATTCCCATTTAGGGAAGGCAGGGTTGAAGCATACAGCCCTGGAGAGAAGAGTTGGATTGAATGTTGCTCTTTGTCTGGGCTTTCCAGCCCAGCTAGTGCCTGTGGGCCAGAGTGGTGAGCTCTGACCTTGTGGGTGCCAGCTCTTATGGGGCAATGTCCATGTGGCTCTGCAGATGTGCTCTTGGTTATGCTGTCTGTGATTTTGTCTCTAAGTGGGTGGCACGTGGGCCTGTGGGATGGCATCTGATGGTCCTCCACCCCCCCTGCCACAGGGACACCTTCCAATGTCCCAGGTTGCTCCAAGCCCCATCCAACCTGACCTTGGATACTTCCAGGAATGGGGTAGCCACATTTCTCTAAGCAACCTGTGCCAGGGCCTCACCACCCTCACAATAAAGAATTTCCTCCCAATATCTCATCTAACCCTGCCCTCTGGCAGTTTGAACACATTCCCCCTGTCCTGTGACTTCGGGCCCTTGTCACAAGTCCCACTCCAGCTTTCTTGGGGAAAAAACACCTGCCTCAAAAAATCCAGTCCTAAGTGCTTTGTGTGTTCAGCTTTTCTCTTCCCTGCTCACCACATCCTCGTGCAGATGCACACTGTCCCCATCACCTCTCTGGGAGCCACCAGCTGTCCTGTCATCCATCCCTGCAAGCTGCACAGGATGAGGTGTTACCAGCAGACAACCTGGGTGATGACTTTTGTCAGTTAATCTGGCTTTCCTCCCCTCCTTCTCTTCTATTTCCATCCCCAAAGCATGGCAGAAAGCACCACTTGCTGTCAGGTGGTTTCCATAGGCAGGGTGACATCAGCTCCTTTTATTTGGAATAGTGCTTTACAGCCATCTTTTTAGGGCCTGTTTTCATTAAAAGTAGCTTTTGAAAATGGTTAAGTAATAATTTTCTAAATTGGGCCCTGAGGTGTTCAGTTTAACAAATTCTTATTTATTTTTGATAAGGAATACATGCAAAGGGAATGGAAAATGGCCAGGTTGGAGCAGGCTGGATGTTAATTCCAGTTCAGTGTCCCCACCATCTTTGTGGTCATGGTTCAGTCATGTCCTCCTTTGCATATTAATTAAACTGATGGGTCAGTAAGTGTTATAAGTACAGACTTGGACACTGGTTGTTTTTTTGCTTCTGCAGTGTTGCTTTTGCAACATTTGTTTAGCTTTCATTCAATGCATAAAATATGGAGAGAACAAAAAGCTCATGCACATTGTATCATGTAATTAGACGAGTAACCAGATGTTAATTAATATATGAACATCGTTTTTATTTCCAATCGTCTGGCTGTGGTTTGAGCAAACCTATGTCCCCCAGCTGTTGCTACATGAGACACAGCCAGAGCAAAAACAGAGCTCGAGTTCAGCTGCTGTGCTCCCAGAGCACAAACCATTGCCCCAGCTGAAAGAGGAGATGCTTTGGGGATGTGCTGTCCCCAGCCACAGCACTGTGACATTCTCCTGCTATCCAGTGGAGGGCAACAGGGGACACGCTCCCAGCTCTCTCCTCCAGCCAGTTTGGGAACCCAGAGGTGCCCTGGACTTCCCTCCTGGACACCACAACCCAGTGGGATTTCAGCTCCTGAAGAGTTCTTCATTATGGTCTCTGCTGTTTTTATCTTCTATAAGTAACACAAAAGAATAGTGATTGTATTAATGTCAAACTGGTTTAAAGCTTCTGCTCTGTTTCCTTGATATATAAATGTTTAAAAAATGTTATCTTAGCTTCTTCAAACACTTACTGCTGATATTATGGTGGTTTTAAACTTAATAGTGGTTTAAACACCAGCTATGTGGCTCATGGATGAGTCCCTGGAGCTTTCCAAAATTCTGCCTGGAGCAGCCATGCCCTGTCTCCACATTTGGTCCCACTTTGAAGAGGCTCTGTGATTTGCTGTCGAGGCAGAAATTATGTAGTGGGCCACCACATTCAGCCTTTTGCTCTCAAATTATTTGATTCTTCCTAATTTCACCTGGAAGATCCTTTTAAAGAGATCCAAGAACTTCCTTTCCTTTTCTCCAGTTCCCATGTGGTTTTGCTGAGACCAGCCAGTACATCCAGGTATTCCTCCTTCTCCTCCTTTGTTTCTGTCTGGAGAAGTTCCTGCTAACAAAAGAACTATCTTATGACCATCTTTAACCTAATTTGCATTTTTTAAATATTAAAATTCATTCAATTTCATTGCTCTAGCCCTCAAGTTATTTTAATTTCTTTTGACTGATCCCCTGCTGTCTTAATAATGCACCACTTCACCGGTGCTAAAACTATTGCTGTATTTCCAGTGAGAAATGAGATTGATTACAAGGCTGATCATTGAGGAGCTCTGGTAGTGATAACTCAGTTTGCATCACTCTCTTCTCAGCATTGCCCATGTTCATCTGTCCATACTCAGTCCCTTACCTGCTGTATAATTCTGCTAATTCCCATTTTTTTCAGGCATACCTAATAATTACCTGTGTCACATCACGGTGCCTCTGGATACCCAGATAAATGAGATTGTACCTCAGCTCTCCTGTCTGGGGAATGAGCTGTCTCACTGAAGAAATGCATCAGGCTCATCTTACACAGTTTACTAAACCTGGGGTTGTGGTTTATTCTCCTTGTCTTCATCTCATTAAAAAAAGGAAAAAAAAAAAAAAGAGGGCTCTATAATGACATAAATTTCTCTCTCAAGGCTACACCTGTGCCTTGAATATCAGCAAGGAAGGCTGGGCTATCCAGCCTCTTTGCCCATCATGTGTCCATGGAAGAATTTACTTTCTCCAAGCATCTCATCTCCTGCTAAACCAAGATGAAAGCCCGTGACTCTCTCAAAATTGTCTGCAAACTCCCTGACACTCTTTCACTTTTCTGCTTTTCCTTCCCTCCTCCCTCCACCCCTCCCTCCCTCCCAGTAGCTGGCACAAGGAGAATAACAGTGGAATCACCCACATTGCTGTGGTCTGAGCAGGTTTGTCTCATATTATGTCTAAAAAAATACTAACAAGAGAAATGGAATAAGAGGTCATTGACAAACTTGGCAAATATTTGCCTCCCTTTCCCTTTCCAACCACCTGGCTCCCACAGGAAAATTTTGCCCTCAGACCAGTGCATTCAGGAAATAAACACTTGGTTTATTTTCCTGGGGGGAGGAGGGGGAGAATGAAAATAGCATTAAGGAGCCTGAAGTCCACCCCTCATATTTTGGGTGGCTGGAGACAACTGCCACCCTGAGCCATGGCTTTTGTCTGTGCCTTCCTGTCATAAATTATCACAGAAGTGGCCAGGATGGCTTTGAATGGTGCCCATGAGCCCACCTTGATGAACTGGAGTGCTTTTCCACACCTGTGGAGGAACTGTGTATCTAAAAAGCTCCAGAATTAAGAGACTGAGTCTTCAGTCTGATCACTGCGCTTGAAAAACTGAAACAGCAGCAATGGGTAGAAGGAATGGAGAGAAGGAAAACCAAGGATGTAACAGTGCCTGCTCAGTGGCACTCAGTTCTCTGGCCCAGTTGACAAGGTGGGGATTGGTCAAAACTTAAATTCAATGATCTTGGAAGTCTTTCCCAAGCCTAAAGATTCCATGATTCTGTGATGCTTGCCTGACACCTGGCCAAGGCCACATGGCATCCCAGCTCCCTGCAGCTCCTCCAGCCCAGCCTTGGCTGCTCCCTGCCATGGCTTTCACTCCAGGTGCTTGCTGGGCAGAAATTGTTCCTGGGATACCTTGTGGTGGCATTCTTCAGTCCTCCAAGGATGGAGCAGTGCATCCCACTGTTCTCTTAACAACACTGACTAATCAATTATTACAAAGGGGATTGGAGGATTCTAGGGTGGAAACTACTCCCCAGGCCACCTAACTCACACCTCAGCAGCCCAGGCTGTTCTCAAGGCACAGCAAATGCTGGAGAGATCAGACCTGCTGCTGGCAGGCTCCAGGAGTGGGACCAAGGCTGTTTTACCCATGTGTGTCTGAGGTTCTGTGTATATATATATATATATATGTATGTGTATAAAAAGTGCATGTGTGTCTGTGTGTGTGTGTATTTTACTATGTTAAGCCATAAACTGTATGGGTTAGGTATGAATTAGAACCTTATAAAATGTGTTTACTCATTCTGTGTAACTCAAAGCAGGGATTAAACAGTAGGAAAAACTGACCAGGAGAATTTTCCAAGCAGAAAAAGTTTTACAGCTCTCATTGTGAAGTGCAGAGGGAGGACTTTTTTGGTTTTTGTTCCCCTTTTTCTGTGTTTAGTTGGGGTTTTTTTGGGTTTTATTTTTTTTTTCTTTTCAGGGCAAGTATTTTCTGTTTGAATTTTTATGCTTATTAGATAAAAGGAGGGTGAGGAGGGCAGCTGAAGAGGAAGGAGGAATGGAGGAATAGCAGGAGAGCATTCTGGCAGGCAGAATTCACCCCAGGTACCTGAGCCTCATATTCTCCTCTCCATCTCTTGTGACAATGTACTTTCTATGCCAGTGGCACCCAGGAGGGCCTCCCCATGGCATGCTGTGCTCCTAAATAGGCCCTGCTTTTCTCATCTCCTTGAAGGCATTTTTTATAAGGCAAACAGAATCACATAATGCTGAATTTAAAGGGAATGGGTGTGGGAAAGGAGCAGTGGAAGCAGAAGCAACAGGGAGATGAGGCTCTCTGTAAATGAGCATCTCAGGAAGGGGAGAAGAGAGAGCAGCAGGAAATGGGGATGGATTGAAGTCTTACAGACTGCTGGCTCTCCTTCTCATAAGGAAAGTCTGGCCAAAGCAACCAGTGAATAACCTCAGCATTATCAAGTGAGACATCCTAGGTCAGCTGAGTGATGTTTGATAAAGAGCAAGGTGTCCTGCAACATGGAACCATTTAATTTATGATTTCCTTCTCTTCTTTGATACAACTTTGGTTCTGCATCCTCTGTTTGGTCGCTTCTACCTTGTAGCTCTTGCTGCCTTGGTGAATCATCCCTGTCTGCAGGACCTGTAATCCTTGTGCAGTTAACAGAGCCTGACTCATTCTCCTCTACATGTTATTTCCACAGAAGGTTGGGTTTGGGTTGTTGGGGTTTGGGTTAGGTTGTTGGATTTTATTTTTTTTTTCCACTTGACTTTATGAACATTTTCCAGGGGACTAGAGAAAGGGAAGGGAGAAGAGAGACCTGAGAGGGTTCATTGTTTGGGCAATTTTCCCTACTGCTAAATGTCAACATCCTATGCTTGATGCTTCGGATATGGAGTAGCAGGGCTTCTATTTCAGGCTTTGCAAGGGATGGGAGAGACTCATCTTATCTCTCTAACATGGCCCGAGTGATGTTTGGGTTCTATTTAGGGATTTGAAGAAAAGAGGGAAGTGATAACCTCACTGCATGAGCTCTGGGTTGGGTACCTGGCCCTGGCTTCCCTCATCAGCTCAGATCCTGGAACAGCCCTGGAATCCATTTACCACTTGGCTTAATCCTGCTCTGTTCATTCTGGAAATCTGTCTTTTGTCATCTGAGTGGTCAGATGTTGCACAGTTGCTGGTGATGACACGTCCCCAAAGAACCATCCTGGAGGGATCAGTGGTCCTGGGGGTGGGAAGTGTGCCCAGATACCTCACTTTGCCAAGGACATTTAGGAGTCAAAAGGCTGCTCCCACCACAGAGATGGGCTCCCAGGGCATGTCATTCATCACATCTGATTACTAACATCTCCCCTTCCCTGTGGAGGACAGGAATGATTTGCTGTGGTTTCCAGGATGACTTAAAATTGGGAGCAGAAGGCATTGCCAGGCCAACATCCTGCTGTGTGCCACTGGCAGGTGTCCTCAGTGCCTGGAGGTTGCACACTTGTAAGAAAGGATTCATAGTCCTTTAGGGATGAAATTCAGCTATTAGTGGGGAGAGAGCTGGATTTGGCTTCTGGTTATAGACTCAGATTTGCCTTTTCCCTGCTATATTGGAAAAGCAATTTCTCTGCACCCCTGCTCCTTTGCCTGTGGTCTGTCCTGACACTGTGACACAGGTGTGACACCACTCGAGTCTTGCCTGAGGGGTGTAAATGACACTCTCAGAAGTATTAATGGCCTATGTGGAGTCTCCACATGTCAGACACCTCATTGACACTAGTTTGGTCCTTGAGATCACCTCAATTTAAGAAATTGAGGATTATATTGTGTAAACAGAGGGTCTGTGCAGGGGGGCAGGAGATCCTGTCTTGCCTTGCAGTCTTAGTGAAAAAGATGGAGGGATTGCTGAAGTGATGATGGGTGCTGAAGTAACTCCTCGCAAGCAAGAGATTCCCAGCTCTTTCCTCATTTCTTGAGCCTTCTAATGGATGAAAACTGTGAAGAAAAGTGTTAACTCCATTATTATAAAATCAGTAAGTGAATGATTAATGAGCTGTGTTAAGAAAGCTGCTGTGCAGGTACTCCAGTAATTTAGGTAATTCCTTGTTCAAGAACTGATGTCAACTCTTGCATATTTTTAGTTCTGACCAGGTAGGTCTTTTCTAGCTTCTGAGCTGGGTCAGATAATGGCTTATTTTTTTCAGTTTTATCTTGGTATTGCCTTTGGCTTCTCTTGTGATGCCTGCTTGGATAGATGGAGAGTTATGGGAAGAGGCACAGCCAAATGAGAGGCTTTCTCCTCTGAGTCTGAGGTAACAACGTATCTACAAAAATATTTAGAACTCGCTGTGTTTGCACAAGTTTTAACCTCGGTTCTGCAAGCATGTACATTAGTTTATCTGGCACACAAGTGTAATGGAACAACTCACATGAGTAAAGCTAAACATGTGTAAATGTTTGCAAGATATGGGTCAATAATTCTTTGGAAATCATAGCAAACCAACCCTCTATTTTCTTATACAGTGCTGGTCTCTAGTCTGCCTCAGACAAGTGATCAAGAATATCTGTAATAATCATTATGGTGTCCTTGTTCCAAAGAGCTCACAGCCAGGATGCAGAAACTCAACAAGTGTAAATTGTTATTGTTCCATTGACTTCAAGGGAGCTACAGGAGATTTTATGAGCTGAGGACCTGCCCTCCCCATTCTCAAATGTTCAAAATTGCAGAGGAGGGCCAAATAAGAGGTCTGCTTCCATGCAGGTTCCTCCATAAGGACCAATTTTTTAAGTCTTGGTTGGATAGCAGCCTGCAGGTTTGGCTGCAGTTAGGTTTGCTGAGTGCTTCGGAATGTGCTGGTCCAAAGTCTTATCAGTAATTCATCAGCATCTCTGCACATGACCTCTATTTAGAATAAATGGGGCAAAAAATATTTAAATATTTCAAGTGTTTAAATAAGTCTTTCTTTGAATTTGTTGCCATTACAGGTAGTGGTTTGGTCCACTTTCCAGGACCAGGCTGTGAGGTGTAAGGGACTGGGAACAGCGTCAGGCAATAGTGGCATTATAAAAGCCCAAAAATTCCACTTTCCCAATAAGTGCAAGGAGATATGAAGCACAGACTAATTGATGACTTTTCACCATAGGTTTACATGAATTTCATTTGACAAATTACCTGCCATAATTATGGTTTTAGCAATTAATTGCACACTGAGTTTAATTCTAGGGATTGTTCCTTTCGCTTCTTGCTGGTCTGGTATTTCAATATTTGTGGCCTTTCTTTAGGAAGCTTCCCAGGATTTGTCCACAGACATAGCTCATGGTGAAAGCTGCATCCCTTCAAATTTAGCCATCTGAATCCCAGCAGAAGATGGAACCTCCCAGCCCTCTGGACTGGTGAAGCTCAGGTCCTTGGTGCAGTGTTTGCATCCAAAATTTGGTGGTCATTTTTAGATAGTAGCTCATTCCCTCAGGAACTACAAAAGTGCCCTGGTGCATTTAAGGAGAGTGAGTTTGTTATTCAGGTTTTGTTGCCATCTCTGCAGTGTCACTGCACTGTCAGTTTGTGGTGGATAAAGTGGCTCTGGGGCTGGAGCAGGGCTGGTGGGATTCCTGGTGAACATAAGGCTCCATGCAGTCCTTGAATCTGCCACAGGCTGCCAGCTATGGGCCTTGGGGACCACAAGCACTCTGGACCATTGGTGCTTTGTTAGAAATCTCTAATTTAAAAGAAGCTAAATATAAAAGAAAGCAAGAATGAGGATGGGAATGAGATCTGTGGCGATGAGAGTGAGAACTCGCTCTGTGGTGATGGACACAATCCTCTGCCAGACAAGAAGGATCTGAGGAACAGAGCTTTGCTTCGTGCCTGCACAACTCCCAGTACAAATGGGCTCCCACTTTGCCTTGAAATCAAGTAACTATTTTAACATGCTGCAGAGCCCCAGACAGACCCCAGGGAATAGAGACATTCACTTGGACTCTGCACCGTGCTAATGTGAATACGTGGCTCTGAGATTGGAGCTGGCTCATGCCTGGATGTCTCTGAGCGTAGCAGAGTCAGCTCGTGTCTGGCTGGGGCTGACCCTTAGCAACCTAGTGAACCTTGAGAAATCCTGGAGGGCTCACAACACAGAATGAAATGCTTTAATTCCCCCTCTCCTCCAGCAGCACACTGCCTTGGGGATGCGTTTTTACATCAGTGAAAGCATTTTTTCTGAGGTCTTAGATATTGACTGTGAAAGACCTGTGATAAGCAGTCTGTGAAGAGCTCAGATGAAGGAGCAGGGAGTCCTATTGATGACCCTGAGAGAAGAATACACTCATGATTAACCTTGTGCATCATAGAACATTGCAACTCATGCAAATTAAGATCCTTTCCCTCTTTTTGACTAGCTCTCTTGATGAGAACAGCTCATCTTTCAGTTCCACTTGGTGACTCCATGCAAGTTCCAGCCCTGAAGAGCTTAAGAGCCAGTGAAGGCATTTAAGTGACTTCTGTGACCCTGGAATGCAACTTTTGCTCTTAGCTCAACTAAAGCCTTGCTCCTTAAATTTAGCCATCTACAAGCGCTGTCTTTTTCCATCATCAGAGGACCTGGTGATGGAAACCTAGAGGAGATGGAGGCTCAGAGAAGATGGAAGCCCAGAGGAAAGCTCTTCATCATTATTAATATGCCTGGTAGCATACACACACAGGAAGAAAATTCCCCCAAAATTCACAACTTCAAAAAGGTGAAGCTTTTTAGGGAATTTGCACCTTTGTACAGGTTGGGAAGTGAAGCACAAGCTGTGCCAAAAGTTGCAGTATAATCACTGGCTTTTCTGCCTCAGCCTAGACAACCTGTGCCCAGACAGAGAGATTCCTGATGGATGTGTCTTTGAGAAAAGCCATGGCAAGGAAGTTATTTCTGAAGCTACAGGGTTTTGGGGCATGGAATTTAGGCTCCCATCTAACATGAGAGGCGGGTGTGCACGGATGCTCCCAGAATGTGGGCAGAAAATTTTTAGTAATAACTGGGCCTTTTTTATGTCTTTTATAATCTGGCAAGCCATGCAGGGAAGGAGGTTTTGACATCATTCCACCAGGATCAGTAGGGATGGTTTGCTTTTAATGATCTAGGCAGCGAGACAGACCATCTGCTGATGTAAATCGGAACAGCTCCGTCGCCTGAAGTTATGTTACACTAATTTAAATCAGCCCATCATTTCCAAGACAAACCAACCACCTATCACTGCCTTCCCCCACTGAGTGCCAGATCCAAAGCACATTAAACCCAGGTACAACCTCACGGTGGAGGAACCACCCTGCAAAGCTGTGCTCCACATCCACTCATCCAAAAACCTGGTCCAAGCCTTCTGCTCACAGCCCTCCTCTGGTCCTCCCCTCCTTCAAGGGAAAGCCCCAGAAGAAGAGGAGGGTGAGGCAAGGACCCCCAAAAGGTGACAGACTTGAGGGGTCGAGCATGCCATTTGTTTCCTCATTTCAGGAACCAAAACCTGGCAAGGGGAAGTGGAGTAAGGTCTCTTTTTCCATCTGCTGCACTGGCATTGCTCTGGAGGTCACTGCTGGGGACGGAGGTCCTCGCTGGGCCCCATCTGCCTTCTCTTGGCTCCCTCATTTATGCCCACTTGGGCCTCTGACATTCTACTCTGTTTTTCTTTCCTTGAAAATGGATCGGGAATTGGGAGCCGCTGCGCAGGAACGCGCCTGTTCCCCATTACAGCTCCACCGGGGCTGTAACACGATCGTGCCTGCTCCATACCCACACAGATATTTATTTATCCATACAGCCTTTCTCCTTGTTTTCATTAAGTTAGGCAGAAAAGGTTAATCTTTCTTCTGCTAAAGCTTCAAAACCAACCAAACTAAATAAAATATGATTTCTTTCATTTCTTTTTTAAAGGACACTCTCTCTCTTTTTTTTTTTTTTTTTCCCTTAAGTACCAGAATGAGGTCACAGTCAGAGATGCCACAAGAGTAAATTGAAAACAGGTTGAAAAAAAGCAAAGGGGAGAAAGACAGGGAGAGAAAACCACAATCAGGGGAAAGCGGCCTGGTAACGTTGCAGGGTTGGTTTCATCCAACCCAGTAAAGAAGCTGTCAAGACAGAGACATTGGTGCCTTCCTACTTTCCCCTTTGTGTTCTTTCTAGGAATCTTGAAGGTGAATGGCAGCAGGGAGGTCTCCTCTCGTCTTAATTTCCACTTTGCTTTGCAGCGCCTGGGTTTTCTCCATTCTGCTCTTGGCACAGGCACATGGGCTGAAGGTGTGGGAACGCCTGTGAGGGTCCCAGAGCTTGCTTTTGCTCCTCGAGCCTCCTGGAGGCTGCTGGCCTGGCTCTCTTGTTTAGTCTGGTTGAACTCAGCGCCGTAGCTTGCCCTGTCCTCGCTGGGATGGTTGGTAGGTGATTCATCCAGCCTGCTGTCCGCAACTGGCACGGCCGCAGTGGAAGGACTGAGGCAGGCTGAGGCTGTTGGATGCTGTGTGCCAGTGCTCTGAGCCTGCTCCCAACAAATTCCCACTCCTCAGCCCCTGTTCCTGCCTGTCTGAGCCTCCTGCCATGAGAAATGTGCTCTCTGGAGAGCACACTGCCAGCTCACCCTTGCGGACAGGCAGCTGAGCTGGGGATGTCCTCCTCCTCCTCCTCCTCCTCCTCCTCCTCCAGAGATGGAGTTGAGTTCCTGGGTGGTTATCTGTTAGGGAAGATGAAACAGGAAAGCCTTATAAATAGGATTGCCTGGCAAAAGATTTTGAGAATATGGAAACTATAAGCAAGATTGAAATGAAAGCAAGCTTTGAGATCCCTCAGTTACTGAACAACTGGAAAACAATGGTGTGGCTGCTGAAGGTGATCCCCTTTTGATGGAACAACACCCTCTGCCTGCAGACAGGTCCAAGGGTCAGAGCAGACCCTGCCAGCTTGGCAGAAGGGCCCAAAGAGGAGTTTGTAGGGTTTAAAATGTAATACAGGATGGTAATGGAATGATTCTTATAGGCTGTATGGAATTGCTATAGGATTTGTATCTTGTACTCGATTGGTTAGTGAGAATCAGAATATTCAACACAGAAGAAGATTTATTGTATTGTAACGGGAACCTCGCTCTCTTACCCTTTTACTCTCTTACCCTCTCATCCTCTCTCCCCCTCTCTTCTCTCAGTCCTGCTCTGAGCTGTGCCTGGCAGCTCCCAGCAGGGCCCTGCCCCCAGGCCCTTTGCAATAAACCCCAAGTTCCAGCCCTGGCTGCAGAGATCTCTCATCTCCATCCATCCCAACCGTCCCATGCCCCGACCCCCCTACAGTTATCCCAGAGTGCCACCAGTGGGATGACCCCTGACTATGCCTGCTGTGGCCAGGAGAAGTCTGCAGAGCTTCCCAGAATGGGAATCCTTCTACAAGCTCCAAGTTTGCTGTCATTTTCCTCTGTTTTAAGGGCAGCCACACCACCGGAGTCAGTATAAAAGGTGCTTAGAAAACCAAAAAGAGGAGATTTGCCAAACTCCACAGCCATGCCTGTGGAAGAGGACAAGGCAGTAGCAAGGGAAGAGAAGGGAAATGCCACCTGGAGGGAGCTGCATCTTCCTGACAGTTATTAATAGAGCAGAGATGGATTTTCAAAAGCTGCCTGGGAAGTGGATAGTTTGGGGTATATGAGCCCTGGGAAGGCATAGAAATAAGAGAGAAGAAAGTCTTCCAAGGATATTAAGTCCTTGCACTTAGGAGCGTCAGCATCCCATTGCTGAGCACAACTGCCCCATAATTTGTAGTCAGTGAGCAGCAAGTGACATTTTTTTCTCTGTGCATTGCATTTTCCATAGTGATTTTGAGCTCTGCTCTGGGTTTTTTACTACTGAGAAGTGAACACAGGTGAGGCATCCTCATAGGAGCCAGTTATTTGTCCTTGATATCTGTAACAGCTTATTGCTTTATTTAGTGTGACATCAATTATTTATTACTATTAATGAAGGACACAGATGTCTGTCTGGTCAATAAAATATCTCCTACTCCACAGAGATGATCTACTTAGCTATCATTTACTCTGCAGAGAACCTTTGGATTCTTTCTGAAATTTAATAACACGAGCAAAGATACTCAGGCAATCTAGAAGGTTTGTGCTTCAGGGCTGCTTTGGGAGGCTGAAATCCTTCTTTATATTTGCTGGCGGGATGTGTGAGAACACAAGTCCAGATGGGAAAAAGAAGCCCCTTTGCTTTCCATCACGAGCTACTTATCCATGTAATCCCTTTTATAAAGTGATCAAACTCCTTCCTAAAAGATGGTTGGGTTATTTGCCCTTTGCAGGAGTAGACCAACTATTTATCCATGTCCAATTTACATCCTCTTGCCATTACTGCCCATTAACCTAACTATTGCTTTTCCATCTGAGGGCCTGCCCTGTTGAGGTGTTCACAGTCATGTGTCTCTATTTGGCCTTTTCCCCCCCTGTTTTTATTAGGGAATTTGGGCTTTTTGTTCTTTCCCTGTGACATCTTCTCTCCTTCTTTTCCTGTGCCTTGCTCTTGAGCACAGTTGAGGAATGCTGTGCACTTAGTCCCCATGTGGCCTCATGCAGTTGGGTCAGTGTTCTCCTGCTGCTGCATGATCCCAGGATGATTTTGCTTGGTAGGGCAACATTACTGGTCAGTCAAGTGGCCCAAGTGTCCAAAGCCAGGTTGGAGAGGACTTGGAGAAACTTGGTGTAGTGGAAGGTCCCTGCCTGTGGTTGGGGGTGAGGTGAAAGGGGCTGATCTGTCTTGTCCCTACCAATCCAAACCATTCTCTGATTTATGATAATTCTCTCACCATTCCACCAAAAGCAGCTGTTGCTTTAGCTCTGTTCCACTGACAAAGTCCCAGTCTAAATCTAGGGAATAACTTGTTTTCTGCTCCTAAAGAAAGCTTAGGAAATTCCCTTCCAGCTGCTCTCAGGGCACTGAGGACTGGAGGGTCTCTGCCTTCTCTTTTGTGAGATGAACAAACACAGTCTCTGTGTGCCCTGCTTTGTCCAGGGGAGAGCAGGGAACAGCAGCTCCCTGCACTGGCTGCAGACTGACAGCTCTGGGTGTCTGCCTTGTCCCCAGGGTGTCCCTTCCCTGTCTTTGCTCCATGGTCTGTGCAGTCTGGCACCGCCAGTGATCTCACTGCTGCTTGTACAGGTACAGAAAAACTCCCAGCCTTGGGGCTGAGGTTCCAGCATCTTTGTTAGCATCTATTTTGCTGTTTTCATAATAACCTCTTTGCTTGGCAGAGCCAACAAGAGGGGAGAGTTCCCCAGAGGTTCAGAATTGAGCAAAAAGCACCCTGTTGCTTTGTGGATTTTATTGCAAGGGTTTTGGCTCAATCCAAGTGGAGACAACTGTTGGCAGACCCTGCAATCTTCATTCCCTCCTGGGCAGGGGGACAGAAATGCACTCCATCCCCTGAGCAGGTCTGATCCATGGCAAACCAGACCACTGTGGGAAGCAGCTACTGCTGTGTGTCAGGGCAGTGCTCCCTGCCAGCCTGTTCCCTCAAAACTACCCAGAAAGACCATGGAAGAGGAGCTTTCAGATGTTAGTGCGTGTCCTAGAGAAAGTTAGCTGTGCAATTTTCACCATAGAATGGTCTGTATTGCAAAGGACCTGAAAGATCATCTCATTCCAACCACCCTGTCTTGGGCCTGTCCTGCCCTTCCACCAGACCAGGTTGCTCCAAGCCCCATCCAACCTGGCCTTAATACATTCTTTGAGTCAGTGGTTGCACGTGACATTTTCCATCTCATTTCCAGTCTCCTGCAAGTCTGGTTCCACCCTCTCCCTGTCTCAGCCCATCCCATCTCATCTCTTGTGCTCCCTGGCACAGATATCCTGGCTGATCCTCCTACCTGGGGGCTGCCCAGCCCAGATCTTGGACTCCGAGTCCCCTTGGCCTCACCCAGCTCTCACTGCAATCTCTGCCCACCTATTTTCTTTCCTAGCCCTCATCAGCTGCTTAGAGGAAGGTGTGAGATCCCACAGCATTCATCCATGGGATGATCTGTCCCCCCATGAGGCTTCTTCCTGCTCAGAAGGGAAGTTGCTTGAGGCTGGAAGAGCCTTCAAGCCCTTTGCTCTACTTCAACAACACATTCTGGTCCTGCTTCTTTGTTGGTGATTCATCAGTTTTGTAAGCCATGGCAGAGTCTGTTCTCAATGACTCCTGGTGACAGGGAGTTCCCCAATCCAGCCCAATGTTGTAGGAAAAGGGATGGAAATGAAAATTGGAAATGAGTAATAGGGGTTTGTTTGTTTGCTTAAACCATAAACCCAGAGCTGAGGGACTTGTTGAAGGCTGGGCAGCGCTCGTGACTTCCAGGCAGGGATTTTCCTGCTGCCAACCCAACCTGCCTGTTGAGCTGTCTTGGGATTTGGGACAGACCTGAGTCCAGGAGCTGGGTTGAGCTACAGAGACTGGTGACAGAGCTTCCTGAAAAAGTTTGGAAAGAACAAGTCGTGCTGGGAGCATTAAAATGAATAATTAAGGCTTGGATTCCTTCAGGGAGGAAAAGAATTTATTGCTGCTCTTTTCTCTAGCCAAGGGGGATATTTGTTACTGAGTTGTGTGTTTTGAGACAAGACGCAAATGCGGTTTAGGGGGCTGGGGATGAGGGGATTTTTTTCTTCTACCTGGATAATTCAGCTTCACAAGATGTTCTGGGCTGGTTACACCACTGCCTTGTTCCTTAGGGTCTGTACCAAGAACTGGTGCTTCGTTTCAGTACTCCTCAGTCACTTTTGCCTTTAGAAAGACAAAAGTGCTGAGAAGGGAATTCTCCTCCTCCCTCTGCTGCGGTGTCTTGACATTTCCACATGAACAAGGTACCCAGCACAGCAATCTGGGCCCAGCTTGGCTTACACCAGCACAGATATCACCTACAGCAGTCTTGCTCCTATTCCCACCACTGGGAACAGGGCACAGCCTGGGCAGATGCTCTGTCTTATTTTCCTCTGTGGTACCTCAGGCTTTCAGTTACACCAGTGTGAAATGGGAATTAAATGCAATGAGCTCTAACCAATAGACAGGCTGCCCACTGCGAGGAGACAGGTTGCACAGCAGTGGACAGTCATGCCCAAAAACCTTAATAAATGGAGCATTTTCAGTTTCAGCTGGGTCATGATCTAAGTGTTTAATAGGCTTTATAAACCAGAAGACTAAAAAGAAAGGTTTTTCAGTATTTTTAATTAGTGTGTTTTTTTATTTTGAGTGCTTATAAAAAAGCAAGTGTTCTTCAACATGACTGAAGGAGATCCAGTCAGAGCTCCAGGAGCTGGCAGCATGCAGATGAAAGGGAATGCAAAGCTACTGGCTATCATTAAATTAAATAACAAAAATAAAAATAAAACCATCACATTGATAGCAATTCCACCCAAGCACTAAACATTTTTTTTTTTTTTTTGCTGTTAACAACATGGCAGAAACACCTTTTGCTGTGGCAGGTAATATTTGGAAAAGGCCATGCCTTGTTTAAGAGCTGGACATGCAGCAAGGACAGGAGATCCCTGTTTAGCCAGGCTTCCAGATCGTCTGTAGCCCAGCTCTGGGTGGTGTTTCTGCACTGTGTGCAGTGAGGCCACACGTCCCCTCTGGGCTGTGATTGCAGCTGGCTATGGAGTGACTTAGCCCTGCACAGCTGGTGGCCCAGGTGTGTTCCCTCCTTGCTTTATCCATAGGTGACATTCTCCACACAGACTTGGGACGTGCCACAGCCAGCTGGAGTTTGCTGATTGCATGTCCTGCATAGAGATGTTCCTGCAGTGATTTTAAAGTGGTCAGCAGTAATTCTGTACCTGTGTTGATGCTCTGGTCTTGCTCCTCTCTTTGCTCTGCAGGAGAATCCTTGAGCTTTGCAGATGATTTGCTCTCTGGCCTGGCAACCTCCTGTGTGGCAGCGGGTCGGAGCCACGGAGATGTCCCTGAAACCAGCC
The DNA here is from genome assembly GCF_037042795.1 of Molothrus aeneus. Lineage (NCBI taxonomy): Eukaryota > Metazoa > Chordata > Aves > Passeriformes > Icteridae > Molothrus > Molothrus aeneus. The sequence continues at coordinate 3,683,186 of NC_089664.1, read as the reverse complement.
TCTACTCAGTCATTTTCAAGTGCCTGGAACCAGATGGTCTGTACAAGTAAGGAGAGACACATGGGGAGCTGCTGGGGGCAAGGAGGGGTCTCCAATGCTGTTATTGAGTTGTTATTGACCTTTTTGGTCAGCAGTGTGGTACACCAGGCATGGGGCAAATGGTCAGAGTCTGCCTGATGCTTTGGGTGAAATGGAAAAGCAGTGTCTGCCTGTGCAGTGCTGGAGGCACTGGGAGTCTGTGGGACACTCCTGGATAACTCCTCCTTTCAGCATTCTGGGTTTCCAGGTCCATACCTGGTGAACAGGGTTGTCTCTGATGGATGAGCTGAGCTGATGTGGACAGATTGGAGCAAGTTTTCAAGTGCCTGGTGGGATGAAATAGATGTCAAAAGTGTGACAATATGAAATAGATGTCAAAAATGTGACAATATGAAATAGATGTCAAAAGTGTGACAGGTGTTTATAAGTTGCTGTTTCTCTTAGTAGGACATATTTGAGATCAGAGAGACACCAAATCCTTCTGCCCACTGCCCACACATTGTGGATATTTGACTCTTCTGAGGTACTTTTTGGGAGTTGAATTTTCTGTTTGAATCTTGTGGATTCATGAGTTTCCAGAGCAAAGGGATAATACCAAGAACTGAATTTTAATTTCTCCTTTAGAAACATTTGGACTGGGTCTGGGCTTTCCAATCTGGCTCATTAGCCAGGGCATCCTCTGTCTTGAGAGGGATATCAGGAGTCAGATCAGTAAGAGAGGAAAAATAGAGCAAAGAGGCAAGGAGACAGAGGAGAGACAGAGTGAGCAAGAGAGAAACACCCAGGGCTTAATGTCAGAGTGACTGCAATAATTAAAACACATTTTGTAGTGAGTAATGAAACTTTTTATGGGACCACAAAAGCATTTAAAGTGAGAGCTGGCAAATAGTCTGTCAGCGAGAACTTTTTAAGACCTTGATTAATACTTTCCCTCCACTGCTCCCCAGTTAAGTATGTTGACAGCCTCCAAAGCCTTTATTGCACATCCCTGGAGCAGGGCTGTCTCCAGGAGTGGGCTCCAAGTGGTACCTCTTGCCATTTAATAATATCAGACGTTTTCTTGTTGAATATCTATAATGCATAAATATAATTATTTATATCTCTGGGAACTGGGCTGCTCTGAAAAGGTGCCAGGGAGAGGCTGGAGCAACCACAGAGCTTGCTAGTAACCCAACACCCATAAAACTGGCCCTGTTGTGAGCTCTCAGCTCCCAGCTGCCAGGGGCACTGGGACAGGGAAGAGCCACTGGTTTTGATGGAGGCTGCTGCCGTGGTGAGCTCACAGAGCTGGGAGCCAGCAGGTCTGGCTCTTGGGCAGCCTGGGCTGCCAAGTCATCCTCCCCATCTGCCAGGCAGGGGTAATTGCACTCACCCGTCACTTTAGGGGCTCTGTGATCTAATTCCTGGTGTCTGCAAAGGGCTGGGAGAGCCTTGGGTGGAAGGCAGAGGGCTTTGTCCAGGGTTTTGTCATCCCTGTGGTCAAAGCCAGTCTTGTGCTTCCCAGCCCCCAGGCACATTGCCACGGAGGTGGTCAGCAGAGCTGGCAGTGCCCTGTGCCCTGGGCATGGGACAGCAGCTTTTGTGGGGAGCCAGGGCTGCAGGCAGCCAGCAGGCAGCTGTCCCCTGGCACCAGGGAGCTCTGGAGCTTGTTCTGTGTGGGGACAGGCCCCAGGGTGACACACAGCTCTGGCTCTGTCCCACAGCAGGGCTTGGCTCTCCACTCCTGGGGCGGTGCACGCAGTGCACATGGGTGGGCACATGTTCCTGTGGGCACCTCTGGGGCACAGACCCCTGTTCCTGGGCATCCAAAAGCATTGCTTGTAGGCACAGCCCAGCACCCCCTCCTTGCTGGCTGCTGCTGCTTGCCCCAGAGCACAGCATGGATTGATAAACCCCTGCTCCACTGCTGTGTCTGCCCAGCACACACCCTCCTGCTCCAACCTGGGCCCTGCCCAGCGTGTTTACTGAGCATTCTCAGCTACACAGGCACCCCCATTAAATATTCCTCTGCTCAAATGTCCACCCAGTTGCAACACAGCGTGAAGAAAGCCAGAGCAGTGAAATGTGAGGCTAACGCTGCTCTGCGCCCGCACAGACAGAACAACAACACAAAAAAACACGGGCACGGGGTCATTCCTTAAATTGAATTTCTTCTGCTTGTTTCATTCGTTTCTGTGGAAAAATAGCTATCTATAATAGCTCTGGGCTAGGTATAATCCTGATTATAGCCACTTGCAGGGCTCTGTGCTGTTCTCTAGGCTGGGAGGTAAGCACACAGTCTGCAGCATGTCTTCACAAACAAATTATTTGCTTCTGCAGTAGTCTGAGGGTATCACATAACCCTAGCAAGGGGACTGGGAGGTCATGGAAGCCTCTTCTGCCCTGCAAATGTGTCGAACATCCTGTCCTTTTCTTCTGTAGTACCTACAGCAATTACACTCTGCTGTGGACCATTCATTTGGAGTACTACCAGCCTGAGATCAAAGCTGGGCTGGGGTATGAAAACAAACCCGAAAAAATGTTCTACAAGCAAACAAATAAGCAAAGTCTGATTGATTCCTTTGCTTTCAAGACTTCTGTAATTCCAAAACATAAATGAACAAAAGGAGAACTAATTTCTTTGTCCTTTGCAGTTTCAGTCTGAGGAAAATATGTTGCCTGTCATCCCTTTTCTTCCCTTTGCCTTTAACACATTGGGGCTAAGATGCCAGTCCCTGCATAAAGGGTTTTCCAGAGCAAGTAGATCATGTCAACAAAGGCACATGCTCCAAAGGCTCATGTACATGTGTGGACACCCCTGCCAGTGTGCCACACCACACACAGGTGCCCATCCATGGAGATCCATGCTGCATGCCTGGGAATGTACTCCCAGGGACCTGTGCATGGGTACTGAGGATGGTCCTTGAAGACTGTTGAGTTTTGCTGCAGTTCTTAAAAAGCAGAAATCTTACATTCTTGTGAAATGGAGAAGGGATTGCTCTCCCCTGAGGTCAGCTGGACCAGAGCTGTCTGTCAAGCTTCCCCCCAGGTGGATCTGTAAGAGGATGAGGTGAGGAGGGCAGAGGGGATGTGGATGTGTCTGTGAAGTGCTCACCTTGCATGGAGCAGCCAGCCTGGACAGCAGCCAGTGCCACTCAGACGGATGGTTTGGGAGCCTTGGGAGCACCAGACATTGACAGGCAGCTCGTGATGAGCCAAAACCAAAACAACAGTGAGGAGGAAGGGCTCTGGCTTGTCTCAGAGATCAAACTCAGCTTAGAGGACTGAGCACCCCACAAACCCATCCAATCTCTTCACTGAGGAGGCAGGAGCTCCCCCTGGGCACCCCCCAGCCTCCCTGAGCCTTCATCCCAGCTCATCCATCTCAGCTCTCACCCCCATTGCTGGGGGAGTGCCTGGGGATGCTCATGGCTGAGCTGTACCTGCTTGGCTACCAGAAGGCAGCTTTGCCAGCCCAGCACGTTTGCTTCAGATACTTGGGGAGACACCAAGCATCCCACAGCCAAAAAGGGAAATTCTGGAAAGGGAAATGAAAAACCCCCTCCAGCTCCTCAATGGAGCTGCAGTGCAAACACACCAACCTCTTTCCTGCGCCACAGATACTATAATTATAGATTAGATTAAATCCCAATGTTTCACTTTATTTACATTCCTGACCTAGCCTATTCATTTCCAGTGTTTGTGCCAAGAATCAGCACAAAATTTACTGGAAATAATATGGAAGTCATCAGGATTCCTTCCAGAGCCTTTCCTTGGAGTGTGTTCATATGCTGTGAAGAAGCCTTTACATTCCCTCTGCTGGCTCAGATGGGGTTTCCCCAGGGTGATCATGAACCAGCCCAGAGGCTCTGGGAGAGCATGTTTCAGGGGTGTTGGAAAGGTGGAAACCTCTTCCTAGGGGTTGAAGATTGAGGACTCGAGGGAAGGGGGTTCAGTCAGAGCTCAGAATGGCAACACAAGGCTCCCCTCTGCAGCCAGCACCCACCAAGTCCTGCCCAGGCAGTGCCACCCTCTGCAGGGTCTGCAGGCCATCAACAGCATGCCCAGGCTCAGCTTGGGATAACATGGAACATCCCCTTTTGGTGATCTTAAGGAAAAAGGCAGAGGTGTGAAGCAGGGAGAGCCCATCAGAGCATGGAGAGGCAGGGGCTGCAATCCACAGGCTGAACGTGCTGGAGGAGCTGGCCCAGAGCAAGGCTGATTAATGCAGAGTGACCTCTGCCGTGTGCATAGCTGGGATAAAAAGTGGAACAGAAAACCCTTGGTGCTCAAGAGTGAGTTCATGCTGGCAGCAGTCCCCTGCTCCTTACATGATGCTAATTGTTGTTGTTGTTGGTTTTCTGTCAGGAAGACACGTGAGTGAGTGTCACAGACATGTTTTATGGAAAATCCTTTCCTTAGGATTTTTCCTCCTGAGAAGCTGAGAGGCCTCAGGAACAAAATGTAACCAATGGTTATCTGCTGCTGTGGAATGCAACAGGTGCATCTGGGATTGGTCTCATGTGGTTGTTTCTAATTAATGGCCAATCACAGTCAGCTGAGTCCGAGCCACAAGCCTTTGTTATCATTCCTTCTTTTTCTATTCTTAGCCAGCCTTCTGATGAAATCCTTTCTTCTATTCTTTTAGTATAGTTTTAATATAATATATATCATAAAATAATAAGTCAAGCCTTCTGAAACATGGAGTCAGATCCTCGTCTCTTCCCTCATCCTCGGACCCCTGCGAACTACGTCACAAGTGAGCACTGAAGCAATCAGAGACAGATCCCAAACAGCTCCATGGCATGGGTTAAAACACATCTGTTACAGCCCTTGGCCAGGTCCCCTGTGTGCACAGGAGCTGTGCTGCTTCACTGAATCCACCTCTCCCCTTCCACGTGCTCTGCAGCTTCCCAGAGCTGACTGCTGCAGGGCTGCTGTTTCTCCTCAGGCATTCCTGGCTTGCAGAAGCTCAAACAAGGCAAGTCAGGAGCTGATTTTGCTAAATCCTAAGCCTGTACCCCAAATGCAGGCTCATTCTTTCTCAGCACTTTGGGGTTGTGGCAGAGCCAGGCTGCCCTGTGCTGGCTCAGGTGTGTGGTTGTTTTTGCTGCAGTGAGTCCAGCACAGAACCCTGTGGGCTCACCTGGGCTGTGTGTGGATCACTGGCTTGCAGGGGGACTGGCCCCATGGAAGATGGGCTGTACAGGGAGCTCAGGGGCTCAGCACAAGGGTGTAATCTCTGCACTCATTTCCATGAAGTCCCATTTGTGGAGGTAGGTTGGGCTCTGGCTGAGGCTCCAGCATCAGGAGGATACACATCTAAAAACCACAGAGAAGACATTCATGGTTTTTTCATGGCCAGTCAAACCTGGGGGGCTGTTCCCAACTTCACCATTTACTCTGTTGAGTGATTTAGGGAGATCATTTTGTCTCTCTTCCATCATCACCTGTTTACCTGTCCCCTTTAAAAACTCAGGTTTTAATCTGTCTCGTGCTCTCCTTGTGTCCAGCCTGTCCTGGGTGGCTCAGATGAAGGCCTCCAGGTGCTGCAGTGCTGCTATGCTGACTATTTGCCATCACCCTTCTAAAAGTTGTGTTTATAGCTGAATTTTCCTCCTGATCTGTCTCTGCCACCAGTGCTCAACCACCTGGGGCAGATCTGGCCTCAGGAGATGCCTTTCTCTGACCTCAGTAGAGCCTTCTTCTTTAGTATCTTCCAAGTTTATGGGTACCTCACACCTTTTTGCTGAAAGACCAGGTTTTCCTTCCCAAATTCTCAGCTTCTGCTCATACCTCATGCCACAGAGAGCAATAGAACATCTTTTGCTGCCTCCCATGGCCATCTCCTCTCTGCCCCTTCCTCAGAACAATTAGACTGAAACGACGTTTTTGGTTTTGTCCCTAAAAACTGCCAGCATCTGCATCCCAGATCTGTCTGGGTTCAGGCCCATCCCCATTATCCCTCTGGAGGTGGCTGGAGGAAGGCTGGCAGTGGTGTAGTGAGGAAAAGGAAGGAGGAGGAGGAGGAGGAGGAGGAGGCATGGAGGGGTTATTTTATGGGGTATTGCAGCTGTGCCAATATAGGATTCTTCCTGGGAATGGCAATGGGGTGGAGAGGAAGATTTTGGCCTCTTTTCCTGTTGGTAGACAAATGGATCTTTACAATTCCACCTTTTTTTCCCCCTCAGCAATCCCATATCACCAACTTCTTTTAGCCACAGAACTTGGAGAGTATTCTTAGTCCTGACTGTGTAGAAACTTAATTCTGCTCCACATCCAAGTCTTATCTCATGGACTAATGGGAGAGGGAGTGCAAGGGCTGTGATATAAATATCAACACGGGCCTTGCTGGCTTGGATTTGCTCTAAGGCAGCCAAACCTGCATCGTGCTACTGCCTTGGAGCCATTTGTTTTGCTCATCAGGTCTCCATGGTGCAGAGCACCCTCCTCCTGAAGGCTGGGAAGCTGAGGGCCATGCTGGTTTGATTCTTCCAGCACAGTCTGAACACTCTCCAGTTTCAGGACACAAGGAACACAGGACACATCCTGCTTTTTTTTATCTGGTAGAGAAGAAGGGGGTGAGGAGAAGGGCAAATGTCCTTGTTGGCTGTGTCCTTGTCACAGACATGTTTTATGGAAAATCCTTTCCTTAGGATTTTTCCTCCTGAGAAGCTGAGAGGCCTCAGGAACAAAATGTAACCAATGGTTATCTGCTGCTGTGGAATGCAACAGGTGCATCTGGGATTGGCCCATGTTGGTTGTTTCTCATTAATGGCCAATCACAGCCCAGCTGGCTCAGACAGAGAGTCCGAGCCACAAGCCTTTGTTATCATTCTTTCCTATTCTATTCTTAGCCAGCCTTCTGATGAAATCCTTTCTTCTATTCTTTTAGTATAGTTTTAATGTAATATATATCATAAAATAATAAATCAGCCTTCTGAAACATGGAGTCAGATCCTCATCTCTTCCCTCATCCTCAGAGACCTGTGAACACGGTCACAGTGTCCTGGCAAGGGAAAATGGGAGGGAGAGGTGTGACATGCCTGGGGCTCCTCAGTGATCTGGAGCTGAGCTGAGGGGTGGCCATGCTCACATTTCACAAAGCCCCACGGCAGGAGAACACTTAGGAGAATTGCTTTGGTCAGGTGATTAAGAGATGCTCCCTGCAAAGAATTGTATTCTCTTCCTAATTTCCTTGTGCAGTCTGGGACTCAGGGATCTGAGAGTGGGAAATTTGACAGCTGCTCTGCACCCATAGCAGCTCAAGCTGATATTTCCAGACAACTCAAGATTTGGGTTTATTCAGGCTTTAAGGAGTGGCCAAAAGCAGCACGATCCTGTCCACAAACATGCCCCAAGGCAGGACGTGTCCCTGTGGGTCTTGGGGGTCTCTGTGGGGTCTGTTGGATTCTATGGGATCTCTGGGGTCTCTGTGGGGTCTCTGGGGTCTGTGAGACTCTATGGAATCTCTGGGGTCTCTGTGGGGTCTGTTGGACTCTATGGGGTCTGTGGGATCTCTGTGGAGTCTCTGGGGTCTCTGTGGGGTCTGTCAGACTATATGGGATCTCTGGGGTCTCTGTGGGGTCTGTTGGACTCTATGGGGTCTGTGGGACTCCATGGGATCTGTGAGGTCTCTGTGGGGTCTCTGTGGGATCTGTGGGGTCTCTGTGGGTCTGTGGGGTCCCTGTGGGGCTTTGGGGTCTCTGTGTGGTCTGTGGGGACTCTGTGGGATCTGTGGGGTCTCTCTGGGATCCATGGGGTCTCTGTGAGGCCTGTGGGACTCTATGGGATCTGTGAGATCCCTGTGGGTCTTTGGGGTCTCTGTGGGGTGTGTTGGACTCTGTGGGACCTCTGGGGACTCTGTGGAGTGTGTGGGGTCTCTGTGGGGTCTATGGGACTCTATGGGATCTCTGGGGTCTCTGTGGGGTCTGCCCAGGTGTTCAGTCACTACTGAACCCACAGGTCTTATCTGAACTCACAATCAGCTCAGACAGACTCTGTGTAGGACCCCAGCTCCCCAAAGGTGGAGATATTTGGCTGTGATACTTCTCTGAATAAAAGGATAAGTCACAAGTTAATCCTACCTGCCCATCCTTTTGCCCACTCTCAAAAGCAAAGTTTGGGTGCCATGAGCTGCAAGTTCTGTCCCAGCTCAGCCCTGCAATGTGCATTTCTCTCACATAAGGCTGCAAGTCCATAAAACTAGTCAAACTTCTTTTTTTGTTTCATTTTTCCAAAGGACGCCTGCAGCACATCTCAGCCCATCCTTTTCTGGTAACAACAAGAGCACAGAGAGTCCTTCACCAGCCTTGTCTCCCAGAGAACACTTTGTTATTTTTGTTTTCCTTTTGTTTGTGTGTTATTTATTAAAAAAAAAATACATCTCTTTTAATCTCTGACTTGTGCAGAACATTACATCAGTAAGCACCCACCTCCTGGTCATGCCAAAGTGGAGTTTATCAGCACAAAGTGACCTCTCCAGCTCTGCCACCCCTTCTCCCCCTCAGGGCCATGGCTCTTTCCCAGAGGGAGTTTGTCACAGGAGAGCTGCAGGCAATGGAGCCCCTGCCCAGATCTCAAATGGCCTTTAATTTATTCCTTGGGGTTTGGGTTGTTTCCCCCCTGCCTGTGTTTGCAAAAGGAGCCGGTAAATTGAGACATCTCCATTTTGGGAACATCATGTTCAAGGCTTCACCATCAGAGCCACAGCTCCTGTTGGCTTCAGCTGAACCTGGGACAGAGTGAAACAGACATCAAAAAAGTAACCTCAAAGCAGCTGCTTCTTCCTGAGTGTTCCCACCGGTAAAACATGTATTAAAACTGAGCCACACCCTGTGCTGGGCTTCCAATACAGTGAGGAGATCCATGGTAAAGTGTGAGGAAAAGCTGAGGAGCATCTCTGCTGGGCTGCAGAGATGGCAGCCACGTGGGGAGGTGGGGCTGGCTGTGGGTGATGCTCTGTGCTGAGCTGTGGCCCTTTGGTCATCCCCATCTGAAATTTCCTTGGAGTACCTTCAGAGCAATTGCTCCCACCACACGTGCCCTCATTGCTCCTGGTCACCTCACAGATACACACACCACACTTGCTTCCCTCATCAGGAATGAGAGAAATTTGATTATATAGCAATATGGTTTCTGTTATGAGAAGGGGGAAAAAATTACCATGGCTTTCACTTAAAACCCTTGGAGCCAAAGCTTATGTCATGATGTAAAAGTTAAAATTAAAAAAAAGAAAAAAAAAGAAGTAGGGTTTGTGGGATGCTGCTTGTTCAAGGGGTGGTGGATGGAGGGGTCAGTGGGGTTCTGTTTTCACTGGATGGAGTTGGCTGTGGAGACACTGCCCTGGCAGGATGGATGTGAAGGGAGCTCAGAGCTGAGTCACAGGGACATGTCCCAATAGCTTGTCCCAACACCTGGGCAGTGAGCTGGGCTTGGACACATCTTGCCACATACCCCTGGGCTGTCATACCCCTGGATCAGGGTCTGTTGCTTGTCTTCCATCTTTTCTCCTCTTGATTTTTGCCAGGGAAGCCGCAGGGCAGCCCATGGCAGCAGCAACCTGAGCTAGGTCTGGAGCATGCCACTTTTCTCCTTCCCTCTGAGCATCTCCCACTGCCCTGCAGCTGCAGGAGTGGCCTCCCCTCCTAATCTCATTGCACAACCCCAACCAGAAGGGCTGGGATACTTTCATGTTTCCCTTCCCTCTGGTTTGCATCATTGCAACATCCCAGTCTTCCAGCCTTTCTGGGCAGGGTCTGTGGGGATGTGTCCTGCCCACCCCAGTTTCTCACATGGGGCAGGGGATGTTGGGGAGGGCTGGTTGCTCTCCAGGACACCCACCCCAGGCTGCTGGGGAAACCTCTCAGACAAAGCAACTGAAACCAAAATATTTCTTCAGTGTTTGGACACGTCACTGCTGATGCAAGGGGAAGGATTTCAAACCATTTCAGCTGCCATAAGTTGTACTCTTGGCCCTGCATTGCAGGGTGGTCTTGGCCCCTTGTGCCCCTCCTCTCTGGATCTGAGGGCTTTGCTAGGTTGGTGGATGTTTTGTGGTGTTGCATCCCCATGGGTGCTGCCCTCCTGAGGGTGTGGAGGTGGATGGATGAGAGCCTCTGCCCAGATCTCAAATGGCCTTTAATTTATTCTTTGGGGTGCATTTCTGCCCATGTTCTTTATAGCTTTGTACCTGACACTGGGACATCTCCCTTTGCTGAGGGTCTGTCCTGTTCCACAGCAGGTACCTCAGTGCTCCCCAATAGCCCCATAAACACACCAATCATCCCATAACCCTACTCCATAGCCCACAGGCAAAATCATGGCCAGATCCTGCTGTAAGCAGCCTCTGGGTGTGCAGGTGAATGTAGAGGTGGAGCAGTGTGGGATCATGTGGCTGCTTTAGACCCACACTGGCAGATGAAGCAAACTGATAAACTCTGGGCTTTCCACGTTGCTCAGCACACAGGATGTCCCAAACACTGCTGAAGCCCAGCAGAGTGCTGCACCTGGAGCCCCCTTGGGACCTCCCTTGCCAGGTAGCAGCTTGCAGTGACCCCTGTGGCTTTTCCATTACCTGTCCAAGCCCTCCTGATCCCTGCTCCAGCAGAGCCACCCCAGTGAAGAAGAGCTCCAGAAGAGCTCCACCCCACCCCACAGCATGGAGCCCACCCCATAGAATGAAGCCCTTGGAATGGAGCCCACCCCATAGAATGAAGCCCATGGAATGGAGCCCACCCTATAGAATGAAGCCCATGGAATGAAGCCCACCCCATAGAATGAAGCCCATGGAATGGAGCCCACCCCATAGAATGAAGCCCGTGGAATGGAGCCCACCCCACAGCATGGAGCCCACCCCACAGAATGAAACCCATGGAATGGAACCCACTCCATAGAATGAAGCCCATGGAATGAAGCCCACCCCATAGAATGAAGCCCATGGAATGAAGCCCATGGAATGGAGCCCACCCCACAGAATGAAGCCCATGGAATGGAGCCCACCCCACAGAATGAAGCCCACCTGCATCACCCCACACACAGCTCCTGAGCTCTCCCAGGCCACCTCCAGCTCTGGGCTCTGTCCCTGCCTCCTACCTGCTGCCCTGCCACAAGCTAAATTGTTTTCCAAGTGGAAACATGAGTTGAAAGATTAACTCCACGAGGGCCTTTCCGTGCAATGCACCGGGATTAAATATTTATGTTGGCAAAAAGCATGTAATGGGCAGCTCCAGATCAGAGATAATGAAATTGAGGTGTGTGGAGAAAGCAGGGGGAGGCAGGGGCTTGCAGGAGCAGACGGGAGAGGGACCCAAGGGGGTTGTAGTATGTGTGCCTGGGCGATTACTTTTGGTTTTATTAATACCCCACCTGTTTGTGGGGGAGCCCCAGCCCCATTGCTGGGAGCTGTGCAGAGCACAAGGCAGCTCAGAAATCAGCCATCCCCATTCCTTGTGTGCACACCAGCGTCAGGCAGGAGGGATTGTCACCCAGTGGCTTTCCCTTGGAGCCACCTGGAGTGAGGGGGGGCAGGCACTGTCCTGGAGGAGGTGGCTGGGCGGGGGGAGTAGGGATGAGACCCTCTCTGTGTCATGTGCAAATGATGCACAATCCTAAATCATTAGTGGCAGTGATATAGGATCCCTGGTTCTTCCAGACTGCTGCAGTCAAGGTTATTTACTGGTGACTGTGTCGGATCAGGCAGCAATGTGGTTTGGATTAGAGGGAGGGTTCCTGATCAGGTCAGGAGAAGGCTCGTGGCAGCAAGGAAAGGCAACATCACGAGCAGGAAAGTCCATGAGAGACTCCATGGTGGATGTTAGGGAAGAGCCCTGCCAGGATAGGCAGCAGGGCAGCACAAGGAACGTGGCAAAGGAGAGGTGGTGCAGGGGGGAAGACCTTCCTCTGCTGCAGGATGAAAACAAGCAGTGAATGCAATGGCAAAAGCTGCTGCTCTTTCTCAACTCATCATTTTTATGAGACAACAACATCTCCCTCTTTCCACCCAACAACAAATATCACAGAAGGCAGCACGGGGGGGGTGGGAGTCCGTGGGACCCTGGCCAGGCTGCAGACTCCAGGGAGGTTTGAAAGCAGGCATGAATGGAGAGAATGGAAATGCACTGGCTCCCAGGCCAGCTCTCCTGCGGGGGGTCCCTTGCTCACGATGACAGCGCTGCCTCTCATAAACAGCATTTCCTCATCCCCATTTGTTCCTCTCTCTTGTGCAATCTCTTGTACCAGACGGGGATGGGAGTGAGTCCCACTGGTACGTGAATGTGTTACAAAAAACCTTCCCACCCTGCCACCAACGAAGTACTGAGAAAGAACAACAGGGTTTAAAAGGAGAAAAAAAAATAGAGAAAGAAAAAGAAAGATGGGGCAGCTGGATGGGTTTGCTACTGGCCATGACTTATTGTTCTGAGTGTAAACTCGAGGGCATGGCTGTGCTGGTAGGTTGCAGCATCAACCAGCACTCAGAAGCCCCACTGCACTTGGTGCTCTGCATCCCTCTGGGAAATGGATGCTCCTTCCCCAAATAATTTTCCTGGGTGGAAAACTTGTGACAAAAATAGAGACGAAGTAACTTGACTGAGATCACAGTGCTGAAATTAACAGATATCCCAGCTCCAGCCAGCCCAACACCATCCCTGTGCTGGGTTGTTTCACTTGGGGTGTGTGAGCTGCACTGCTGCTGCCAGTCCCTGAGCATGGACCAGGCACCAGGCTGCCCTTCCCAATCCACACTGCTGGGACAGAGCACAACTGGGGTGAGCTGTGACACTGAGGTGTGGGAACAAGGGCAAATCCCACCATCAAACACACCTCCTGGGCTGGTGGTGGAGGTTAGAAGGTCTCCTGGACCTGGGCTGCTGGAGCAGGGATAGAGGATCAGCTGTAGCTTCAGAGGAAGAAAAGCTGCAGGGAGTTACAATCCCTCCCTGCAGAGTGAAAAACAAGGGAAAAAAACTGCAGGGAGCTATGCCTCTGGAACAGCTTTTGCAGGAGAGCAGGGCTGGCTCCACACCTCTGGAAGCTCCCAAATACAGTCCCTGCAATGACAAGGGGCTCTCCCATGGCACAGGACAGAGGGTCTCCAGTCCTGGCTCCTGGGGTAGCAGGGCTCTGGCTCTGAGCTGGTTGGCTGTATAGCCATCATTTCAATAAAGAAATGATTAAAAGAGGGTGGGGAAGGGGGGGAAAAGAAAACCCCAAAACATCTGTTTTACTTCAAATCAGGGAAGATTCCTTTGCTTGCAAGGAATGTGTAAATCACGCCGGGCTGGGAGATGTGCATAACCCTGCCTGAAAGCTCCTCTGCACTTCAAACGAATTCTAACATGCTTACTGGGATTTTGTTTTTATTATTTGTTTTGGGCCCCCCTGCCCCCCTCCATCCTGCCCTCCACCCTCCCTGTCTGCCTGCTGGACCTGTGAGAAAATCCTGCTCACTGCCAGTTCCTTGCCCTCCCTGGATTTGGGGGCCTTGGGGCACGGGAACAGTGGGCACTGCAGACCTGACTGGCATCCTTCTGGCTGGCACACAGCATCCCTGCCTGCCACCATCTCTGTGCCAGCACTGAGGCCATTGCAGGGCCCCCTTGAGCTCCCAGAGTCCAGCTGGGGTTTGTCTCATTGGGATCCTGCCTGGGGTGCTCACAGGGTGCCCTTCTCCCCTGTGTGTTATTGCTGGGCTTTGTTTGGCACTGCTGCCTGTGGAAGGTGAAGCCAGGGCTGGCCAGTAATGCTGGGGACAAACCCAATGGTCAGATCAAGAGCTCTGCCCTCAGGGGTGCACAGCTCACTGAGGTGAGTGTCCCTCAGGCCCAGCACCAGCTCTGCTCCCTGTGGTCAGTGCAGCCCTTGCCTTTCTTCTGGAAGCAGGGGACCCTACTGTGGTGCCTTTTATAAGAACAGTCAGCCATCAGCTTGCTTGCCATGGACCACCCACTGCTCCTCAGATGACACTGCCCTTTGAAGTCACTACCAGCCCGGGCTGGATTTCAACCAGCGGTGCAGATGGAAGCCAAGCCCCCAGGAGAATGAGAACAAGCCCTACCAAGGGGATCTCCAGGGGTAGCACGCTGTGGAGTGTCTGGTTCTTGTTTAGAGGGACTGTGAGGTTGGGAGGGGCAAAGATTTCCCAATTTGCCAGGGGTCACAACCTTCCTCTCTCCCATGTCCCCAGGGCTGGTGATGGCCAAGCTCTGCAGAGTGTTGGAAGGTTGAGCAGCAGGGATGGTTAGCTGTGAACATTCCCATTGTGGAGTTCCCTGCAGGGGTCCAGGGCTTTGCTTGTCTCTCCTTTCTCCTTGGCACATCTGGAGGAAGAGTATTCATTCTCTCTCTCCTTGTGAATATTTATTCCCTCTCTCCTGCTCATCCCCTGCAGCCACAGCCACCCTGACCCACTACTGTCTCTTCACAGAGGAGCATGGCAACCATCCCATAAGTGGCCCGAGGAAGGTATTAAAGGGATGTGTCCCTCTTGGGATAACCCACCTGGCACACAGGACCAATGCTGTGAGATGAGGCTGAAATCCACCCACCCACAGCTCACTGCAAAGACAAGCAAAACCTCCCTAAAAGCAAAACTCACCCTCCAAGTCCCAGCCTCAGCAGAGCTGGCCTGGGGGCTGTGGGGTGTCTGTGGCTGAGGGAACAGGGCTGGGTGTCCCAGACTGATGGGGACAGTGGCAGATACTGCACAGGAGGAAGAGAGGATGCAGGTGCTGCCAGGGAACACCCTGCCCTGAGGAGCTGGGGGTATTATGGTCATTGCAGTGCCTTGCAAAGGCTGTAACAGACCCTCAGGGACATGGGGGATGCAGAGCCTGAGGAAAGCCCTCCTTTGCTACCCCAAGGACAGCTCAATCCATCACCAGCTCTCACTGATGCTCTGTAGCCCATGCAGGACCAGCCCCTCATTGGCAGCTTTGGGCACCAGCCCAAGCTGTGGCACAGTAGGAATAGTTCCAGCAGCACAGGGAGTCAGAGGCAACTCATCTGACCTCTGTCAGGGCTTTGTTGGGGCATTCCAGCAGAACAGGGACTCTGGCACATCACAGACTCTAATGAGCTGCTGTTGCTTCACTGGAGACAAAAGCACCAGCCTGCAGTGGCTTATTATCACCTCCTGGTTCTTCACTCCACCAAAGGATGTTACAGTTCACATTCTGGTAACATGGGACCTTCTGTGGCCTTTCCAGGCAGTGGGGGGAACACCTTGCCTCAAGCCCTGAGACAGACAGGGAAGATTGGGAATAGCTTGGCCAGTTCTTACTGCATTGCCTTTAGAAGCACATCTGCAAATCTTCATCCTCACAGCCAGCAGGACGAAAGCAAGGACATGATGACTGCCAAGAAATACAGACCTCAAACACCCTCTATCTGTTGGGGTCTCTAGTTTGTCAGAGTGACCCCGAGAAAAGTTGGAAAGTCTCTTTTCCCAGCCCAGCAGTCGAAGAAGGAGTCAGAGCTCTCATTTCTCATTCTCAAGGTTGTTCATTGTTCCTTATCTATAAAATTCTTTCTCCTGACCAGCCAAGGTCAGCTCAGCAAGACAGTCCAGGCACTCTGCCTGCCCCCAGGGCAGGGTTATGTCTTTACACTAAAAACTACCTGTACAATGTTTACAATTCCTTTCCAATACCTATCACCTGTGTTAGACAGTGAGCTTTGCAGTGAGCTCCAAACCAATCCCAAAGTGCCACCATCACAGCAGAAGATGGAGGCCAAGAAGTAGAAGCAGAAAGGCTGGACACACCCAGATCCCTCCATCTTGCCTCCTGAACCCCCATTCTAAAAACCCCAAAATTCTCCATTTTCACCTTGTGATAAATTCACTATCATTCTACTTAATTTGTCATGGCTTGCAGATCTTCATCTAAGGTTGGTAACTTGCTGCACTGGTCATAATCAAACCCACAGGTGGTTTGGGCTCTGTGCCAGGGTCTCTGAGCCCCCTGGCAGGGGTCTTGGCTGCTCAGGACAGCCAGAGGGGTGTCCTGGGTCCTGACATCTATCCATCCTCTCCAAAGCTGGTAATTCCATGATGATCCTGCTTCTTCTGCCATGGTTCTGCCTTCCCAGCTGGGAGCCATCGCTATGGGACACCCCAGAATTCTGCTGGGGCATCTCCAAGCTAATTGAATCCTGCTTGCTCCTTGGAGAGTGCCTAGGAGCTAAAGCCCCAGCGTTGCAACATCAGCTGTGTTAATGTTATCTGTGTCAGGGTGGCTGTTTTGGGTGTGTTGTCCTGCTGTCATTCCAAGGAGCTGCTCTCTCATCCACATCCCATCTCCATCATGAGCTCCAAGCTTCTCTCCAGGGAAGATTGCTCTGCTCTTCCTTCTTCAGTGGGGCAAAGCTGCTCCTGGGAGGATGTACTCAGAGAGGGAGGGAAGGGGGAGTCATTATATGCTTCTTGCAGCAGCTGGCAAGGATCAGGGGGGACAAAGGAGGAGATCATAAGGCAAGGAGGGACAGTGGCTTTGTTGGAGCTCTCAGCTGCGTGGCGATGATGACACTGTGGGGATGCAGCAGCCAGGAGGGTGGCAGTGACCTTCCTGCACCTTCTGGATGAAGCCATGGCCTGTCTGGCATTTTCCCCTCATTCCCAGTTTTCACCCAAGGCAGCCTTGGCACCGCTGCTCACAGGGTGGCAGAGGGGCAGAGGGGCTCCCGAGGAATCTTGGCTGTCCAACACAGGGATCATTCAGGAGCAGGGTTCTTGGGAGCAGAAGGTGGCCTGTGCATCAAGGCCTTCTTTCACAGCCATGGCAGTAATGGGAATCACTACTCTGATGGGTTATTGACAGGGTTTTGAGGGAAATCTTGGGAAATTGAGATGCCATGGTTGAAGCTGGGAAGGTGAATGCCTTGCTGGGCATTTCTTTGTCAGGGAGACAATAGATCCAGGCAGTAGCAAGGAGTGGTCAGGATTTTTAATTAATTTCTTTCTTTCTTTCCCCTTCACCCTTTGTTTGGATCCTGTTTAACAAGGATCTGAAACAAAAGGAGGTTGATTAAGTGCTCAAAGGAGGGAGAGCTGAGCAAATCTGGATCACGTTTTTGCTCAGGTGCAGGGCAGACACTGCCCAGGGGTTGAGGGGACCAGCACCCAAACCTCCTACTCCAGCTTTTGGCTCTCTGTGGCCTCACAGCTCAGGGTGCAAGCCCAGGAGACCTGGGACAGCACAGTGTGGGATGCTGTGACACCAAAGTGGCGCTGTCCCACACTGCAGCCCTGTAATTCATCAGCAATTACTGGTCCTGCCCCCCTCCCTGTGAGAAGTACTATGCTCTCCAGTCACTATTTTTGAGCATGGCCATGGGATCTGCTGCAATTCAGGCAACCTTGCAGCGAGGATAACCCTGGGTGACTTTCCCAGGGTTGACACAAAGCAAAGATGGACCCCAGGCTGTGCAAGCCTGTCCCCAGCCCCACCTGCCTTCCCTGTCTCAGAAATCAAGACTCCTCTGCCCTTTTCCCAAGGTCTCCCTGATCAAACAGCTTCTTGCTGAGCAGAGCAGCCTGTGCCTTCCTCCTGCCTCCTTCCTCCAGTATTTGATGGGCGCTGTTTTATCCACTTCCAAAAGTTATCAGACACCTGAGGCACGTCCTGGCAGGTACATCTGACAACTGTGGTCTGGTTTTGTTGGGAGGCATCTGTTGAAGGATAACGATTAGTCTCACAACATTTGCTGTCCTAGGAAGAAAAGAAGTGTGAATTGTGAGAACAGTTCACTGACAGCCCCATGTATTGGTGTAATGGCAAGGTTTTGATACTCCAGTGTGGCACCAGTTGCTGCTAACCTGTTCCTCCATCACGCTGATGGGAGCAGGTCAGCTGTCACAGATGGTTAAAAGCAGCTCAGTTATAAAAGGTGATTTTCTTGGTTGGTGGAACAGTGAGGACAGCTTTCTAAAAGATGGGATTTGTTTTCAGGATTGCATTGTCCACTGTTTCCTTACCATGGGAAAGCAGAGCTGGAACCAAAGACAATGAACAGCAGAAGACACTTGTGGCAGTGCCAGCCCCAGGGAGATGGCACAAGAGTGACCACTGCCCTGTAAAGCTTTGCCCAAATCCCAAGGCTCCAGCAGGGCCTTTGGCAGGGATGCACTGTGGTCAGTCCCCTGCCAGGGCACCAGCCCTCCCCTGGCACCATGGGCATGGGCATGGCATGAGTGAGCCCAAAGCCAGAGCCCAACAAATTGACCAAGAAATCCTCTCCTTCCCAAAACCACCCCCTGCTAATTGTCTGCTCAGCATTTGCTGCAGAGACTGGGGGGGTTGCTCTCATTTACCTCTCTTAATTTTCTCAAATCACAGAGCTGTCAATAAGCTCAGCTGCATTCCTGTGGCTTGTGTGGACCGGCTGCTTTTTATTTGATTTGATTTCTTTTTAAAGTCTAATGGTTTCTGAATTGGGAATGCTTGCAGTAAACGCACACGCCCCTTTCCATGCCTGCCCAGGCAGCTGCTGGCAGGCAAGCCCCGCTCCTGCTCCATGTTCCTCAATCGAAGTGGCTGGGAGGCTCTGCAGGGGATGTACAAACCCATGGTGGGGGGGCAGGAGTGGGTGGGTGGCTCCTGGAGCATGCACAACCCATGGCGTGTGGAACATGTGGTGAAACACTCAAAAAGCTCTGCTCCATCCCACAGCACCCCTGGGCTCCCACACTGCTCAAGAAGAGTCTTTTAGGGAAACTGTGTGTGTAATATATGGATGCTTTTAGCTCCAGGAAATGCTGGGAAGAAGGTCTAATGCTGCTCACCTGTGGGTATCAGGATGAAGAAACACACTCCCCACTCAAGCCTCCTGAGAGCCCCTCACCTTGGTGCCTGGGAGCTGAGGACACTGCCAGACTGCAAGAATGGCAGAGAACAGTTTGTTTGGGTCCCATGAGCACAGTGCAGGGTCTGATGGGTCTGTTCCTACCCACGTGTGTTTGGGGGCACCATTCTGGCAGCTCCATTCTGCACGTCCTGGCACGGCCCGAGCCCGGCCCCCATCCCTCGCGCCCAGTCCCCGTGCTGAGATCACTGGGCAGCAGGGAAGCAGGGAATGCCAAGAGCTGCTCCACTGAGGGCTTTTAAAGGGAGGCCTCAGCATTGTTTTTCAGCTGGAACAGGAAGCGAGAAGGGCTGGCAAGGCAGGGTGTGATGTGTGTGTGTGTCAGCACGCTGGGGCTGGGTGCGTGCGAGCCCCGCCAGCCTGGGCTGTGCAGGAGGCACGGACAGGCTGTGGCCAGCCAGGGAGAGATGGCAGGACGTGCATGTAACACCTCAGCCAGGGCAGGATTTGTGTTTTCAGGCTCGGCGTGATGGGTGGTGGTGGTAGCCACGCTGCCAGGGGAGGGAGAATCCATCACGCTGTGTGTGGGACCCCAGCCAGGGCTGCCCTTGCCGAGCTGCTGGAGTGAACAGCAAGAGTCTCGTGGCTGCAGAACGCGGCACCAAGCCCAGGCAGATCAGCCAAGCTCAAGCCAAGCCCCACTGGCAGGAGCGTTTTGTGGTTGCATGGCTTGAGGCTGTGTTTTTGTGTGACACGGGGCTCTGGAGCAACACCTCTACCCTGTCCTTCATTCACATGGGCTCCTCATTGCTCTCTACAACTTCCTGAAGGGAGGCTGCAGGCAGGTGGGGTTGGTCTCTTCCACCGGGCAGCACTGACAGAACCAGAGGACACAGTCTCAGCTATGTCAGGGAAGGGATAGGTTGGATATTAGGAAGAAATTTTTCACCAAAAGGATAATAAAGTACTGGAATGCTCTTCCCAGGGAGATGGTAGAATCATCATCTCTGAATGTGTTTAAAAAAAGGCTGGACATGGCACTTGGTGCTGTAGTCTGGATGAGAAATTGCGGCACAGATTGGACTCGATGATCTAGGAGGTCTCTTCCAACCTCATTATTCTGTGATTCTGTGATTCTCTCAGAGCCTGGGCTGGCCACACAGCCATTGCATGTCCCAGTAGACACAGGCTTAATTAGCATGGGGGCTTGGCATCTGTGGGAGTGCTAATTGAGCTCCTTATCAGAGCCTTCCTCTGCAGCCCAGGCAGCCCATGTGGTACAGCATCTCACCAAGCAGCTGCACTCGCCCAAAGGCCTCAGGAAGAGCACACAAGGCAGACCAGAAATGCCTGTGGTATCTCTGTAGGATGTAAAGAACTCAGCAGCCCAGCTAAGGAAGGTCAGACTCAGAAGTCCTTATCTCACTTCCCGCAAATGAGGATCATGAGTAAAGCACTCAAGCATCATGAGCATCATGAGAGGGAGTTAAGAAAACATGCTGTCTATAAATAAGTAACTTGTTTTGAGCTTTCATTCTCAGTCTTAAGAGTTTGGTGCCTGTATAAATTTGTACTTTGGGTTATTTTCTCTGCATTGAGAAAGGATAGAAGCATTCTTTTCTGGGTTTTAAATCTCTTGGAATGCAATGGACAATCTCAACAGCCATTGGGTTCCAGGAACCAAAGCATTAACATCCCCCTCTTGCTTTCTCTTCCTCCCACAAGAAGCATCTTGAGTCTGGTGATAAAACCCAGCCTTCAGCCAACACTGGGTGGGGAATCTATGAGGAAGGTATTGACATTTCCTGAGGCAAATGTTGATTGGTTTCTATCTCTCCCTGAAAGTTCCTTCAGGTCCCAATAGATCTGAATTTAGAAGTAAATATTTAACCATCATTACCTTATAGGACTTTGTATGCTGTGATTTGCTGCAGAGGTGGCAGCATTTCCAGGCATGGAGGGCTGATCCCTGCCAAGAGCATATGTGTCTGGACCACTTTGAAATCTCTTCAGGTAAAATACATTCTAGTATTTCTAGAAATACAAGTTTTCATGTAGAATCTTACTGAAGGCACAGGTGAAGAAGAGAATCAGCTGTGAGACAGTAACAGGGAGCCTGGAGCTCCTTTGGAAAGCGCAGGGAGAAGATGAGGAAATGTGGTGAGGAAAGCTTATCACTAAACAAAACATCTCCAGGGTATAAAGGAGCTTCTGCCAGATCGTAGCTACCATATGGCATTCCAGGTTGTCTGACGTGGTTTTGTGCAATGACTGTAGGTCTGAGACCTTTTAGTTTCTGGCTTTGACTTCACCCCAGAGGTCTCTGCCTTGAGCAAAGCACTCAGAACCACTCTTTGGCCTCATTTATTTACAAATTACCGGGGTTGGCCTATCCAAGTGCAGCTCTATCCTCATCAGTGGGGACAATGCCTGGCTTGGTCCTTGGCCCAATGCTGTAATAGATTTAAGTGGAGCAGGAGGATCTCCATGGAGTGCTGCAAAATCCCACCTTGCCCTCAGCTTAGCTCCATCCCACAGTGTGATCAAAAATCAAAAAATCATTTTGATTTTCCCCTGGTTTGTCATGTAGGTGGTGCAGAATGATGGAATGGTTTGGGTTAGAAGGGACCTTGTAGCTCATCTCATTCCAACCCTCTACCATGGGCAGGGACACCTTCCACTACCCCAGGTTGCTCCAAGCCTTGCCCAACCTGGTCTTGAACACCTCCAGGTATGTGGAGTCCACACCTGCTCTGGTAACCTCACCACCCTCTTTGCAATGAATTTCTTCCTCATACCTTATCCAAACTCACCCTCCTTTAGCTTAAAGCCACATCCCCATCCCTCCCGTGCACTGGTGGTCTCTCCTGTCAATGGCCACCTCCCTGATGTCCCATTGGGTCCTAGGCTGCTCCTTGCCTGCATCTGCTGAAGGTTTCCAGCAAGATGTGAATGCTAGGTTTGCACAGAGACACAGAGACACAGAGACACAGAGACACAGAGACACAGAGACACAGGTCCTTGCACTCCCTTCTCTTAATTGTCCATTTCCGGGAATAAAAGAACAAAACTAAACCCCAGCGCTCTGCACAGTGCCATTAACTGGCCATAAAAGTGTTTTGCTGCAGAGGCTGGGTGGTCAAGTGGTTTGAGAACAAGATTGGAAACCATCATCTCCTGAGTTTTCAAACTGTTCGTGTCACTGAGCCTCTCCGGGGCACGATGCTTCACCCCATATGTCTCTGTTTACTGTCGATAAAACAGAGCTATTAATAATGCTGTGCTTCAGGGTGATCTTTTGGACTGTAATTAATGTTAAAACCTTCTGAGGTCACTGGCTGGAAGGAGCTGGAGAGGTGCAGAGGCTGCCAGCCTCCACCCCAGCTGGGGTGATTGGTGCTGAGTCCAAAACATGTCATTGACAAGGAGTGGAGATGAGTTTCCTCTAAGGTTCTTGAAAGAGGACTGGCTCCAGGTGAGGTAAAGCAGTTGGGTTTGTTCTCAGAAAAAGAATTTTTGACAAGATCAAAATCACTTTGATTCTGATGTTTTTCCATTTGCATTGTTGTTTTTTTCTTCCCTTACATCATAAAAAAAAAAAAAAAATGAGGGCTTGTTTTTTGACATCTATTTTTTAACCCAGGCCTGACCAGGAGAGATGTTCTTGGCAGCTGAGTGACTTTGCTCCTGTGTGAGCTGGGCAGAGGGGAGAAGTGCAGTCAAAAGGCTCACACAGGTCTTCAGCATCACCCAAAGGGGTGGATGTGCTTCAGCACCCAACCAATGCTCCTGACCCCACTGGCAATGGAATAGGTGAAATGGGCACTGATTGCTGAATATTACAATTATGTTTTGATAAAAGTCTTCTATTTTCCAAGGAAAGTGCTCTGGCACTGATTGCCTCAGAGCTAATGGAGCCAGCCTGAGCTGCTGCAGGCAGAGCAGAGGTTACACATTAGCTCTGCTCACCCTTTTCCCAAAGCAAATGTCGCAGACATCTTTTATGGAAAATCCTTTCTTTAGGATTTTTCCTCTTGAGAAGCTGAGAGGCTTTGGGAACAAAATGTAATCAATGGTTATCTGCTGCTGTGGAATGCAACAGGTGCATCTGGGATTGGCCCATGTTAGATGTTTGTAATTAATGGCCAATCACAGTCAGCTGGCTCAGACAGAGAGCCCAAGCCACAAACCTGTTATCATTCTTTCTTTTTCTATTCTTAGCTAGCCTTCTGATGAAATCCTTTCTTCTATTCTTTTAGTATAGTTTTAATGTAATATAGATCATAAAGTAATCAATCAAGCCTTCTGAAACATGGAGTCAGATCCTCATCTCTTCCCTCAACCAAAAACCCCTGTGAACACGGTCACAAGCAAACACAGCAGCACAGCCACTGTGGCTTGGCAGGGGCCCCCAGGATGGAGATGGGGGGCAGTTCCCTGATGTGGAGGCCTCTTATTGCTTGTTGTGTTTCTGCTGATGAGCAGAAGAGCCCTGCAGTGGGTGGGCAGCTGGGGGTCCCTGCTCTGTTCTCCAGCTCCTCATCCTGGGGCTGGAGTGCCCCTGTGTAGGAGGGGGGTAGGATGGTGGGGATGGATGGAGATGAGAGATCTCTGGAGCCAGGGCTGGAACTTGGGGTTTATTGCAAAGGGCCTGGGGGCAGGGCCCTGCTGGGAGCTGCCAGGCACAGCTCAGAGCAGGCCTGAGAGAAGAGAGGGGGAGAGAGGATGAGAAGGAAAGAGCGTAAAAGCATACAAGAGTAAAAGGGTAAGAGAGTAAAAGGCAAGAGCTAAGAGACAAGAGAGTGAAGTTCCCGTTACAATACAATAAATCTTCTTCTGTTTTGAATATTCTGATTCTCACTAACCAATCTAGTACAATATACAAATGCTATAGAATTTGTATATTGGATATATTTTGGATATTATATATCCATACAGCCTATAAGGATCCCTATATTACCATCCTGTGTTACATTTTAAACCCTACAAACTCCTCTTTGGGCCCTTCTGCCAAGCTGGCAGGGTCTGCTCTGACCCTTGGGCCTGTCTGCAAGCAGAGGGTGTTGTTCCATCAAAAGGGGATCACCTTCAGCTGGCCACACCATTGTTTTCCAGTTGTTCAGTAACTGAGGGATCTCAAAGCTTGCTTTCATTTCAATCTCCCTTATAGTTTCCATATTCTCAAAATCTTTTGCCAGGCAATCATATTTATAAGGCTTTCCTGTTTCATCTTCCCCAACACCCCTGCCCAACCCTGGGTGCCCCTGTTGGTGTTGCTGAGACACAAACCTTCCCTGCTCCCAGCAGGAGACTCCTCACTCCCCTTGAAGGGAGGGAAAGGGCTGGTGGCACCTTCAGGATGGGATGCAAAGCCCTGCAGTGAGACTCCTGCATGGAATTGTGTGCTGCCCTGTTGCTTTGTGTGTCCCTCAGTGAGAGCAGCCTGTGTGTGGTGCTTGTGAAGTGGTACAGTGGATGGATGTTCTTCTTGAGAAACTTCCACTCTGAGCAATGTTCCTGGTAAATTAAGGAAAATGATGTCATGCCAAAAAGGATTAAACAGCATCTCCTTGGGTGAGCTGAGCGTGTGCATCCCCTGTGTGCCCAGCTTTGTGGGAATGGGAGCTGTCCCTGCACACAAGTGAGTTCCTTGGCAGTCTGCTGGCATCCTTTCAGACAGCAAGTATTGTCAGGGAGCTAATGCTAATTGCTTGGAGGGAATCTGTCCTGTGCTGGGAATTGCTACCGTGCAGATGTCAGCTCTTATCAGCTGCATGTGGGATGTGCAGGGCCTGCAGGGAGGAGAGAGGGGGCTGGCAGTGCTCGTGTGTGGGGTGAGAATGAGGGAGGCATTGCTTCTGTCACCCCCAGGGATGCACAGGACTTAGGACCATTACTTAAATAAACAGATGTCAGGGTCTCAATCCCATTTAAGCTTCAGCTGCTTTTATAATACTCCTTACACTCACTTGCAAGA
The DNA here is from genome assembly GCF_037042795.1 of Molothrus aeneus. NCBI lineage: Eukaryota > Metazoa > Chordata > Aves > Passeriformes > Icteridae > Molothrus > Molothrus aeneus. The sequence goes on along the minus strand of NC_089664.1, from coordinate 3,658,390 downwards.
GCTGGTCAGTTTTACCTTAGGCTAAGGAGGGGTGGCATGTTATTTCTCAGGCTGGGAATCCCACCACCAGGCATCTCAGACCTCTGAGGGGTTCGAACCAGCCCCTGCACTTTGTCAAAGCCAGCTTGAGTTGCCATGCCCAGCTCAGAGTGAATAAACATGAACTGATGCCCTTTGGGAGACTGGACAGAAGATTGTCACCCCTGCTGCGAAGAAGCATTCTCATCTTGGAGCTTTGATGTCCTGAGCAGGACTCTGAGCTCAGCATCCCAGGACGTTCCATGCAGCCACAGCCTGTTTATTCAATGCTCCATCAGGCACAAAAGCCATATTTTACTGTCAGATGCTCTCCATTAGCTTCAAGTGTGAAATTATCATTCCCACCCTTTTGCCAGCCCCACCCTTGTGAGGAAACGAGGGAGCAAACAACTCAAGGGCCGTTCACAGGATGAGTACGAGCTGTCACTTGTCAGCACAGAGCCCACTTACAGCAAGAATTACTGCCCTGCTCCCTGAAGGGCCAAGAGAGGAGCCCGGCTCACAAACACCACCGTGTTGTAATGTAATGTTCACATCAGGGCATGGCCGAGCAACCCTGAGGTGTTTGCATCCCTCTGCAGTCAGGAGGGTTCAGGGCGAAGCCCCACAGGGCTCTCTGGGATGAGGGGAGAGGAAATGGAGCCCCACAGATTCCAGACAGGGATGAAGTGGCCTGTCCCCTCAGCCCTGGCTCCCATCCCTGGGTTCTCCTCTGTTCCAAGGATCATCTCACATCTCCTTGAGATGCCAAAACTGACTGATAGTGCCTGGACCACATTTTTCCTTTCTCTTCTGAAGGCTGGTTCCCTTAACAACCTGGTGGTGTGGGACTGAGGGATCAAGACATTGTTTTCCTTTTGTTTCCTGCCTTCCAGATTTACCCTGTATGCAGTGGATACACGAGGGAGACACTCAGAGCTGAGCACAGTCACCCTGAGGACAGCCTGCCCGCTGGTAGATGACAGCAAGGCTGAAGGTCAGTGTCCAGGTGCCTTGTGTTCCATGCCAGGAGATATTTCCTGCTGATTTTGATTTTCTTCTCTTCACTGTGTGCCCACAAACCTGCCCAGGCCCTTCTCTCCCAGTGGGAAGGCTCCTTCAAATTCACCCGTGGGCACAGGGACAAATCTGGGGGTGGGTCACAAATTGCAGGAGTGTCCAGGGGCAAAGTCTCCTTGGCTGGGCAGCTGGTGACTCCATGGCATCCTTGCCATGCCTGGCTGTGGGAGCTGGTACTGTGTGTCTGACAGAGGCCCCTGGAACAAGAGCAATCCCTTCCCACAAACCTGAGAGAGGCAGCCCTGGCTGGGCCATGCAGGAAACCTTTGGCTCTGGGTGTTTGAAGGGATGCTGGGGGCAGCTGCATCACTTTGGAAACAGAAATGTTGATAAAAGCCCAGCTACTTTTGCACATTTGCATTGTTCAGTTTTGAAACTGATCCCACTTGTCCTTACACCCAAACCAGAGCACCTGGCTGCTTTCAGGTTTAAAAGGATTCTTCTAAGTGACCATCATGTTACCTGTTCTCTTTCTTGCTTGCTTTCCATTGGGAATATCACACAGAAAAATATTTTGGTTAGTGCTAAGGTTCAATAAGAAAAGCATTCCCATGGAAAAACAGCAAACAGGAGACTAAGGAGAAAGAAGGAGATGCAGTTTTGTGCATTTCTCATCTCCAAAAAGAGATTTTTTTTCTCTCTAGCAGAGAGTTAACTCTCTTGTTAGCACATCTGAGCTGCTCCAGCCAATGCCCACAATGATGAGGTGCTGCATTTCTGGCTGAAGTGCCTTCCTCAGATCAAGTGTTGATCTATTCCTACTCTTTAACACCATTTTGGCCAAGGGCTTTTGGTTTGGTGAATCTGGGAAGAGCTTGCCTGCCCTTCCTGTGAGGATAAGGCTGTCTGCATATCCTGGCAGCTTTTTGCCTCTCCTTCTGCTCCTTCATGGAGTGTTGCTGGAGTCTTTGTGGGAGCTTTGCTCATGCAGGACAGCACTGCAGGATCAGCCTGAGGAATTGCTGAATGCTCTGCAGTCACTGACCCCCACTGCAGGCAGCCCCAAGGGACTGGCACCAACCCCAGCTGCCAGCCCAGCTGCCAGCCCAAGGGCTCTGCTCCTCCTCCTGCCATGTTAGCACCTTCAGCTGGTCATTAATGCCATGCCCTGATCCTTTCCAGAGATAGCTGACAAAATCTACAACCTCTACAACGGCTACACGAGCGGGAAGGAGCAGCAGACAGCCTACAACACCCTGATGGAGGTCTCTGCTTCCATGCTCTTCCGAGTCCAGCACCACTACAACTCCCACTACGAGAAGTTTGGGGACTTCGTCTGGCGCAGCGAGGATGAGCTGGGGCCCAGGTACCTGTCCCTTCCCTGTGTGCTGCCCTGCCCCATGCCCAGAGCACCCCTCTGCCTGGCCACTGGGGATGTGAAACCCTTTGGCCACGGGGATGTGACCTCCCTTGGCCACGGGGATGTGACCCCCTCGTCTCCTTGTAGCTAAGATAAGCCCCCTTTTGGTGTTCACCAAGCTGTCCTGCATCCCCTTGGAGCACCAGGTCCTGCTCAGTCCTTGGATGAATTCTGGTGGGACACCTGGCAGCTGGGTGCTCTTTGTACCACTGGGTGAGCTGAGGGCTTGGAAACACTGAGGACTGGAAAAGTTTTTCCTTCTCCCTTTGCTCCTATCTGCTTGTTGGATGTGGCTGAGGATCTCTCCATCGTACCAGGATGAGACCTCACAACTTTACACCCCTTCTGGACACAGATCCAAGCTGGCCTGGGGCTTGTCCTCCTCCAGAGATGACCTTGGTCATAGTTTCTTTGGTAGTTCAGTGGCCTCTGGCACAGAGCCACTCTCATCTTCCCCCTGCCTTCCCTCTGATGACACTGCAGGCTTGTTTGTCCTTTGCAATTGTTCCTTTTTTTCTGAGTCCTTGGGAGCCATCAGCTTCTTCTTACAGATCTTCATTTCCCCTGTTACTTGAGACCCAACCCACTGAAGGATGCTGCCTAACCTGATACCTGCTCCAAGCTGTGGGACAGCAGGGTGACATTTAAGCTGCCAGTTCCAGGACCCAGCTACACCTGGAGCCCACGGTCAATTTGGCTGCTGTGTGTTGTCCCCACTGAGCCAGGGGAGTTCCTCCCAGCACTCCTCTGCCCTGAGAAACACGTGATTTGCAGCCAAGTGGATGGACCTATAAAGGCCAAGGCAGCCAGTGACAAGAGAGAAGCTCTGCCATGCAGCCTGGCTTCTCAGGGAGCTTGGACAGAAGCAGAGCCCCTGACGCAGCAGGAGGCAATGAGGATTTTCTTTTTTTTTTTTTTTTTGCCAAGGGAGGCCATCTCATAGGAGGATTTTAATTGACAGGCTGCTCTCCTTCCCAAGGGGACATGCATTTTTGTACCTTGAAATGTTTATCAGATGAGCCTGGGCTTCACAGTGAACGTTCACTCATGAAGCAGAGCGACAAGAGGGGAGCCGGCTGCCTCTGTGTAATAAATACATCACACTGAGGTCCTCGTGAGCCCAGTTTCCATGAAAGCCACAGGTTACTGCAAACAGCTGCTGGCAAGAAGACACACTGACAGCCAGATGTCCCAACCAGACCGTTTACATTAAGGAGACATTAAAAACTTAGCTCATAGGTGGCCCTAAACCAGGATTTTCCGTGATCAGCAGCATCTCAACACCTGGCTTGCCTCATCCTGCTCATCTCCTCTAGCAACCACAGCCCCTTTCCTGCTCCCCCCATTCCTCTCACAGACACTGAGTGAATCTCACACAGTTAATTTGTTCCAACAAGACAGAAGAATCTGTCTAAATCAGTGAACTTTAATGCTACTGTGCATCTAGTCCTTTGGATCCCTGCAGCCAGCCTGCTTCCTATCACAGCCACAGGGAGATTTCACTATTATTTTCTCTTACTGTGTTTTCAGGATGATTCTTATGACCACTGCAAGCTGGGTATGGCTTTTAAGAGGAGGTAGAACAAATAATTGAGTTAAAATCTTCTTTCTATTTGTGGCTACCAGCAACACTGGGGTCAGTACATGGCATCAGCCCAGGGCTCACAACCTGTCCCCTGCTCCAGCCAGTCACCCAGGCAGGCAGCTGGGCTGGCCAAGGGACATGAAATGCATCTCCAGAGCAGCTGCCTTCTGGTACAAGGGGGAATGCAATGTTCTGATGGGAGGCTGTGATAAGAAGAGGCCATCAAGTCCTGGACTCACTGTCCTCACACACAAGGGTCTGAAAGACCCAGGTCAGTTCTCTAGAGTGGAAAATCCGAATTTATGACAAAACCACCTCATGGAGGAGCACAGCAGCCAGGCAGCCACCCCTCCCTGCAGTCTCAGGAATCTCATTCTTCCTTCCAGCCCAGGTATCATTCCTTAATGGCTCCTTCATGCTGCTTTTAGTACCTCCCTCCAAGGTGAGGCAGGGCAGGGTTTGGCTGGCTCTGGATATGGTTTCATCCCATATCAGCCCTCAAGGTGAGTGTTGTCTGTCCCCTGTGCAGCTGGAGGGGACAAACACCCCAGCAGGAGCACCCCTGGCACTGGCAGAGCAGGAAGCTCCTGCTCTCTGGCAAACCCTTGCAGAGCTGGGGCTGGCAGCAGGGACCTCAGGGCCCTGTCTCCTGTTCATGCAGGACTCCTTGGGAAGTGCCCTGGCAGCAGACACCCATCCCCTCCCATTTCCTCTCCCCCTCCATGCCATGAGGCACTGCAGAGGGAAGTGGCTGCTTAGAGCTGTCACTATTTTTAAATTCCCCCTCTTCATCATTTGTGACTGTGCTGTGACCTCCTAAATCCACCACCTAAGTGCAGTCCAGAACCAGTCTCTGGCTCTTGTGGTGGGAGAGAGGGCACTGCTGGCCCACACCAACATGGGGACATCCCCATCTGGGCTGTGGGGTCACTTCATCCCTTGGGGTCCAGCCACAGGCAGCCAGGAGAGTGACTCCCCTCTCGCTCCCCTGGTGTCCCCTCCCAATTCCTGCCCTTTAATAAGGCAATAAATTGCAATTTCTGGCAGGGATGAGGTTGGTCAGCATTTAGGAAGATTTCATTTCCAGTATTTGAAAAGGTGGTCGTTCTGACCCGACAGCCCTCCATAGGGAGCACTTGGGTAATACCCAGGGCTTGATTTATGGTGTTAAATTGGCAGCCCAAGAACTGCTCCTGTAATTTATTACCCAGTCTTCACCAGAAAGCCTCTCTCTCTTTCTCACCCCTCCCCTCACCCACTCTGTCTCTCTTCCTCCTTATTTTTTTTAAGAGGGAACAGCTGACAGCCGAAAGCTAAATCTAACATTTACACATGACTTCATTACCCTGCTAAAATAAATGACTCAAAGCAGTGAAACCCATCAAAACTGGAGCTTTGGCACTGGACATCAAAAGTGAGGGGCCTGATTCCCTCTGCCCCATCACTCTGTCTCCCCTGTGACCACAGTTCAGTGTTTTCAGTATCTCACAGGGCCAGCCCATCATGTGCCACATCCCATCCTTAAACACAGGTTTTTCCTGGGATTGACTTCACAGAGTGAGCTGTGGATGCAGCAGGTGTGTGGAGACAGCTCCAGGAGAATCCCAGCCTCTGGCACAGCAGGCATTAGCAGGTTGGGGTGGTTTGACCCCTGGATTTCTTGCCATCCTTGAAGTGCTTCTCACATGTAGGAATATCTGCCTGGATAAAAGGCCTGAGTATATATCAGGAAGTAAGGACAGCATGGTGAGTTCTAGCAATATCCATGAGATCCTTAGAGTGTAGTGGAGCAATGAAAATGGGAAGGTGGAGAAGGCCAAGGGAGATGGAGGCAAAGGCAGGTTGTGTGGGAGAAAAGTGAGAGATGGGTGAGGAGAGCTGTGGAGGGTAGGATAGGGGAAGTGGGGAGAAGGGAACAGAGGAAGGGAAGAGTGGAATAGAGGAATGGCTAGCAGAGAGCCATTGGCCACGTGAGGTGTCCACTCCTTGTGTTGATGTTGGTTACCAACCATGAGGGTTTTCCTCAAGGGCTGGTCATGGCCACTCCTCATTGCTCCCCTCTTGCTGTGCCTGGGAGAGGCCTTGTGATGAGCTGGTTTCCCAGTTTGGGGGGAAAACCCAAATGATTGCTTGTTTGACCTTTGAATAAACAACTTTCCTGTGTTGGCACAGCATTCAGGTCCATGGCCACCAGCACAAGAACGAGCTAAAGAGCTGGGGAATGGCCAGTACCCCATTTTGGCAGTAGAGCTGCTTTGGGATAAATCAGGGTGATCATGGAGTTGTGGCCTTAGAGAGATAAGATTTTTCCTCTGTGAGGGTGTTCTGGCTGAGTGATCTCCTCCTGAGCATGGCCAGCTGACATAAAAATCCATCCCATGAGGTGAGGTGGGTCCTGTGCTTGTTCAGCCTTCCCTGAAAGGGAGAACCAATGCAGATATTGAGAATATTTCCCAGCATGAGGATGGGGAGCACTGGAAGGATCCTGACTCCTGACTCTAGGAACAGGTCAGAAGAAATTCATCCAGGCAGGTTGATCCCAGCAGGAAGTGGCACAGGTGGTGGCTTTTGGTCCCTTCCAGCTGCAGTGACTGATTTTCTGGTTTGGCAGCTGTAGGGACAATCATTACAGAGTTCAGTTTGCTGCTGAGCTGAGCTTGAGTCAATCAGTCTTCACCAAAAGCACCTAATGCCATCATGGAATTTGTGGCTCCAAGAGGCACACATCCAGCAGCACAGGACCTGTTCCTGGCAGTGTGTCAGGTCTTGGTGTGTGGTGGGAGCACCAGATGCTGTAGGTCAGGTGGCTGCTGTGGAGGGTAACATTAGTAGAGGTGTTGTGTCAGTGCTCAGCCCATGATGTCATTATTATAGATGTGTGTGTAGCTAACGAGGCTCAAAGTGCCCTCAAATTTTTATTATTATAAATTTTTTATTCTTTATTTTTATTTTTATTTATTTTTATTATTTATCTTAATTTTTATTTTTATTCTCCGCCTTGTGTCTTTGTGGATAAAATCCATAAATGGATACCATGGAGTGTTGTCCAGGAAGGGCCAACTTCCTTTGTTCTTCCTTTGCCCTCAAAGCTGACCCAGAGCACGGGGAGGAGTGGGACAGTTTCCCATGTGCAGCCCTGGAGGAGCAGTGGTTTCCTACGGCCTTTGATCCAGTGTTCCCACTCTGGAGGGAGAGGTCTGAGCTGGCTGGGGGTGCCAGGATGCCCTCCCACCTCCTGCCAACGTCTCTGCCCTCCGCTGTGGCGCTGAGGTGACCCTGACCAGCCCTTCCCTGGTGTCCCATCCCTGGACACCAAGCTCCCCATGCTCCCCCTGGGCTGGCAGCTCACAGCCCGAGCTGCAGCACCACTCAGCTTTCATAATCAAATAATCCCCGTGTTTATGCCTTGCTGACTGACAGTGCTGCCCCTGACATAATCATTATCGGGAATTTACATTCCTGCAGGAACTGTGAAATCCCCAACTCCTGAATCCGGAGCTTTCCTGTGGCACCAGAGGGAGAGGAAATAATCTGTGATCTTGAAACTTTCAGACCACTGAAGTAAACCCTCTTCCCTCCCTTTGTTTGATTTAGCACTTTGCAGACTACCGCAAGGGGATTCTGGTTTCTTACGGGTTTATTTTGTTTTGTCTTAATGTGTTATGCTTTTTTTCCTCACTCTTCTAGTGTCAGTCCTTTTGGGCTGTTTACCTCCTACAGACTTGGGAAATCAGGAAAGGGAGGGCTGTGCTCATCAGTCAGGGGCATGTCGCAGACATCTTTTATGAAAAATCCTTTCCTTACCTTTTTTCCTCCTGAGAAGCTGAGAGGCCTCAGGAACAAAATGTAACCAATGGTTATCTGCTGCTGTGGAATGCAACAGGTGCATCTGGGATTGGCCCATGTGGTTGTTTCTAATCAATGGGCAATCACCCCCCAGCTGGCTCAGACAGAGAGCCCAAGCCACAAACCTTTGTTATCATTCTTTGCTATTCTATTCTTAGCCAGCCTTCTGATGAAATCCTTTCTTCTATTCTTTTAGTATAGTTTTAATATAATATATATCATAAAGTAATCAATCAAGCCTTCTGAAACATGGAGTCAGATCCTCGTCTCTTCCCTCATCCTCGGACCCCTGTGAACACGGTCACAGGGGCAGGAAGGTGCTGGGGGTCTCACCAGGGTGGCAGGTGGGGCCAGGACATGTGCTGGAGCTGGCCAGGATCATATGGTGGTGGTGACAATCTAGCTGGGGTAAACTGTCCCCAGGGCACACAAGATGCTCCAGTGGGTGAGACCTGAGGTCTTGGTGCTGTTAAATGGTAGATATACCCAGAACTTTGGGAAAAACAGAGCTTCTCTCCACTTGGAACAGGAAAGACAATGTCTTAGACAATGGGTCTTGTCCATTCTTGCCACAAGACAGAGCTGGTGGCAGAATGCAGAAATCCTGACTCCTGGTCTCCCCTGTGCCTTGCCTGCCCTGCTCTGTTCCCCTCTCTGTCCCCTCCAGGAAGGCTCACCTGATCCTGAGGAGGCTGGAGAAGGTCAGCAGCCACTGCTCGACGCTGCTGCGCAGCGCCTACATCCAGAGCCGCACCGAGACCATGCCCTACCTGTTCTGCCGCAGCGAGGAGGTGCGGCCGCCCGGCGTGGTCTGGTACAGCATCCTGAGGGACACCAAAGTCACCTGCGAGGAGAAGATGGTCTCCATGCTGCGCAACACCTACGGGGAGTCCAAGGGGCGGTGAGGGAAGGAGCGGGCCTGGAGCTGTGGGAGGCAAAGGGACTCCGAGGAGTCGCGGACTTGTGATGTGCTGAGTGGCTGGTGGGGTTTGGGGTCGGGTGATGAAGGGGACAGCGAGGCCAAACAGGACTTTCTCACAAGACAGCAGAGAAACAAGAAATGAGCAAGTTGGACTTTAATTTCTTTTCCTTTTTTTTTTTTTTTTTAATTTTTCAAGAGCGAAAAAAAAAAAGAAAAAAAAAAAAAGAAATCACCTAATTTGACTCAGCATAAAAAGCCTCTCCTTTTTAATCTTTTCTTACTGAATTTCCTGGACTACACGCTCCAAAAACCCTGGGAGGAGGAGATACCCACTCGAGGCCAGGGCCAGGCAGAGGGGAGCTGATGGGTGCAGGGTGATCCCCTCCCTGCCTGCCTGCCTTGCCTGCCCTGCCTGCCCTGCCACCGGGCAGCAGCCGTGGGGCCCCGGTGCCGTGGTGGCCGAGGACGCCAGGAGGAGGTGGCGCGGGTGACACCAGCGAGGGTCCTGGGGCAGGGAGCCAGGCAGGTGCCCGGGACACTGCAGGCAAGCTGGGCTTTTGTAGCACTCCAAGTGGACGGGGTGGCTCCGTGTGCAGCCTTCGTTGGAAAGGCTCCCGGCAGCTTGTTCTGTGCATTAAAGATTCAATATCGAGTCCATCTTCGCTGCCTCCCTGGTGTTTCTTCCTGACGCGGTTTCGCCTCTCCTTGGGCATCTGTGGGGTTTCAGTTCTGGTGTGGCGCTCCTGGGATGTGGCTGAGGTGAGGGAGCTCAAGATGGATGCACAAACAGAAGAGAAACGTGCATCCTTTCACGCAGGGTCCTCCCCTCCTCAACACCCAGCCTAGCCACTGGTCCCAGTGGGAGCTGGAAGCGTGTGGGAAAGCCCAAGAAGAAAGCCAGGGGCTAAAAAGACATGGAGAATCTGGTTTGTTTTACTGTCAGATGTGGGTTAGGCTGGCCTGGGCTCCCTGTGGGTAATGGATTTGTCAGCCTGGTAGCCAAACAAAAAAGTGCGGGAGAGTGAGAGGGGAAAAAATACAAAAATCAGATCAGCTCAAAGCTATTGCTTTTTCCTTTCTAAAGCAGAACAACAAACCTGGAGAGGGAAGAGAGAGGAGTGTGGGTTGAATTAATCAGTTTAGTCAGCCCAAAGCAAATAGTTTTGTTTAGTTTTTCAGGTTAGTTAACCCTTTAACATCAAATCAAACAAACAAGAGGTGAGTTTCAAAGCAAAAATGTTTTCAAACCAAACAACGGTGCAGAATTTGATGTGGAGAAGGTTCAGACAGAGACCTTTTTCTTCTTGAGCTACACCTATTTGCCTGATTTGCACCCAGTCAAATAATTCTGATTGTTCCTTCTGAACTTCTCTTTTTTTTTTTTGCCCTCTTTGGTTATGTCTTTTCATTTGAGCCACATTCATCTGATTTGGGAAGGACTCCAGCTCCTGGTCAAAATCTGCTGAAGTTCACAGAAAACTTTGCTGTGACATTACAGCCTGTAAGACAAGCTCCAAAACGTTGCAGGTTGTCTGAGGTCTTAATTTTTAAGCTAAATTCCTTTTTCTGATGGAGAGAGGGAGGAGGATGACACTGAGGGCTCTGGGTTATGGCCTGTGTGTCTCTCAGGGTCGTACCACACTGAAAACAAAGACCAAGGGGGACCATGACACTACCATGTGTTAAAATCTGAGTGCCCAGCACTGCTGCTGCCTCTTCACCATCCCTTTGCCCTTTGGGGGTGACTGCTGGCCTTGGAGTTTGGCTGTGGGGGTGAAGGAGATGATCATGATTTGTTGCAGTCAAATGAAGAGTTTGGTTTTCCTGGTTGGAGCTGCAACAACACACAGCAAAAGCCTTGAAATGCCAGTGTGGGGGTGCCTGGCCAGTGCCCAGAGTGGTGTCAGACTGAGCTGCCCACTTCAGGTGCTGCCAGGACACAGGATGTGCACTTTGGGTGAAAAACTCCCAAATCTCCCTTTGGAGGCACTGATGCAGAGTGGCTGGGACTGATGTGCAGTTTTGAGTGGCACAGCACAAGAAAGATCTAAAGCCATTGCAGAATGTCCAAAGCAGGGGCACAAAGATGGTGAAGGGTGGAAGCCATATGAGATGAGGCTGTGCTCACGTTTGTTTAGCCTAGAGGAGACTGAGGGGGAATGATACCACATTTTGCAGCTTCCTCACCAAGGCCAGTGGAGGTGCAGGCACTGATCTCTCCTCTCTGGTGACCAGTGACATTCCTGAGAAAGTGGCATGAATATATGTCAGGAGATGGTCAGGCTGGAGCTCAGGGCAAGGTTCTTCCCCCAGAGGGTGCTGGCACTGCCCAGGCTCCCCAGGGAATGGGCACGGCCCCGAGGCTGCCAGAGCTCCAGGAGCCTTTGGGCAGCGCTGCCAGGGATGCCCAGCCTGGGGCTGCTGGGGGGTCTGTGTAGGACCAGGAGCTGGGCTCTGATCCTTTTGGGTCCCTTCCCACTCAGGATATTCCATGATCCTGTCACTCTATGATCATTCCCTCCTGGGAGTGCCTCTGCTGCCTGCAGGACAGGTCCCCTGCACACTTGGCAGGACACAGCTCAGGCCAAGGCTGCCAGGGCCAGCAGCAGCCACAGGGAGCTTGGCTGGTCCATCCTGTCCCTGCTGCTCACCGGGTGCAGCTCCAGGTGCTTTGAAGCTGTCTTGTTTTCTCAAGGCTCTGGCCCACAGCTGTGCCGTTCCCCGTACTTTATAAACACAGGGGTTTATTTTGTTTTTTGTTTGCTTGGCTGGGGGATGATTCATTTCTCTTGGAAGCCCCGTGCAGCACACGGTGATGGGGAGCAGCTCTGTGGTCTCACTGCAGGCAGTGTTGTCCAACTTGAGGGACAAATTGCCTGTGTTTTCTGTGAGTGACTGGGCTGGAGGTGTGACAGGGATAATGCTGCCCCTGGGATCCCTCTCCATTGTGAGTGTGGTGCTAGGTGTTAGGAACAGGAGATGCCAGCCAAAATACAAGGCAGCTGGCTGGCTGGCTGCCCCTCAGCATGTTTTTCTCCTCTCTGACACTGCAAGCTCCCCCACAGTGGTGTTTTTTGCACCTGGCATGTGCATCCCTCACAGAGCTCTGGGGAAAGGACAGAGCTACAGCATGGGGATGTTTTGTTGCAGATGGTGATGGAAAGGAGACCTCCAGTTCTGGTAGTCCTGACTGGGAATACAGCAGGAGCACAGGCTGGTTGTCCCCTGGATCCACAGTGCAGCTGTGTCCATTGCAGAGGCTTAGTTTGCTTGTTTTGGAAGGCTGCTGAGGAGCTTTGCTTTGCATCCGTGGTGAGACTGGCTGCTCGTACGGGTACAAGTACAGAGCGAGTTGTGTGTGAGCCTGTGTTAATGTGTACAGAGCAGGTGGAAGAGTCTAGACTCTGGGCTGCAGGGTTTGATGGCCATTAACCTGTCGTGAAGCACACCTAGCTCCCAGATCAAAGCCAGGAGAGCCTCTGGCTGGTGATGCTACCTGGCATAGTGCACCCAAGCCAAACAAAACGGAGGAATTCATCGAGGTTACACATCCTCCAGCACGCAGCTGAAAGGAAGGGTCTGTATTTTCTCCCTGGAAACTTTGGAGAATGTAACCCTCTGGCTTTCAACATAAACACTTGTAGTCATAGCCCAGCAATGCTGACAGATGGACCTGTGCTTTATAGTGTACACACACACACAAAGACCCCTGCCACTCCTCTGACTCCCTTGGGGAAAAGGGACCCCAGCTCCAAAGCAAATTGCTGCTGCCCCAAGAGCTGGTTCTTTTTGCCAGCCAATACCCTGACTTTGATGTGCCTGGGCTTTGGCAGACCAGGGGTGATGCTGTCCTGGGTGGGAGAGCACCAAGGGGCAGATGAAGCATGAGAAGCAAGTGGGGAGAGGGGCAGAAAGATGCCATCCTCCATGTTTAATAGATGAACTACCCAGATCCTTTTGAAAAGCTGAAATTATTTCCCTAATGGCATTGCTGGGAAGGGTCACTTGGCTTCAATGGGTAGAGTGATCAGCTTCAGGATGAGTTAAGGTCAAGAGGAGAGACCTTCTCTTTGCAGTGAATGTGCAGGTAGCAGCATTGATGGAGCAGCCATGGGCGCATCCTGCACAGCCTGGCCTTGCTTCCCCCACCCGTGCACCCCAGCACCCCATCAACTCCAGCTCAGCATGGGGAGAGGGTTTCCCTGCAGAGAAACCTTTAACAAGCATCCACTGCCACTTCCAGCATCCTGTGAGAGTCCCACTGGGCACACGCCCTTCTTGAGGGCACCCCAGATCTGCCACTTGCCTGGCAGCTCGGAGCTGGTGACAGCTGCAGGTCCCTCCCAGGGCTGCATGGGGCTGTTCCCTCAGGAGGGGCCTGAACAATCCCCATTGTCCCCACGGCCATTGTTCCCCCCTGGTCCCAGCCAGGCTGCAGCTGGCACGGCACACAGAGGGGCTGATTGTTTGGGTTTCTGTGCTGCTGATGACACACCACTCTGGGACAGCTTCTTCCCACGGCAGAGGCCTCTGGAGTCAAGTGCTGCATTTGCTCCTTTATTTATTTGTTTGGTTTCTGCTTTTCCTCTTTTCTTTCTTTTAAAAAAATAAAATAAAATCTTTTCCTTGGTTGGATGGGACTCTGCTGAGGCTGGGGAAGGAGCCAAGGGAGTGCCAGTGGCTGTGCTGTGTGGGCAGCCCAGGTTTTCATCATCCCAGGGGATTCCTGGGGGGACAAAGCCCTGCAGTGGCACTAGTGCCCAGCCCTGGCAGAGCCCTGTGGTGCCACAGATGACTCAGTAGCCTGCAAACTCATGCCTTGTTGCCCTGGGAGGATGTAAACCACACATTGTACCTGCTGGGCCAGAGGCAAGATTAGCTGTCCAGAAGCTGAGCATCATGGCATGAATTGATGTGTGCACTGAGTGACACAAAGGAAAAGGTTTCTGGTTTATTTTCCTAAGCACACATGGCCTGACTGCCTCCCCAAGTGTTGGTGGTCATGGTGTTAAACCAGGTCCATGGCTCACAGTGCCACCATGGTGGGGTGACATGCCCTGGGCAGCTCTGGCCTTGCCAGTGCCCCTCACAGCACTTGGCTGGGGGGCACAAAAATCTGCCAACAGACCCTTGGGGCTGGGCACCAGCAGCTGCCAGGGCTTCAAGGATTGGTTTGAACCACTATGATGTGTTTCAGCTTGGGCATTTCCTGTTGTGCCATGAGGGTTGGGGGGCTTCAAGTGCTTGGGTGGAAAGTTTGAGCATTGCAGTAGTAATAAGGTGTGCAATAAAAAGAATTCCCGTTCCCTTCTCTGCACCTGCCCACCCTCCCATCTCTCCAAGCCTGTTTAGCAGACACTGTGGCACGGAGCCTTACGGAAACACAGCAGCACCAGGGCTTGGGAAAACCCATTATTAGGGTGGTGCGTGGAAAAGAACAGGCCTGTGTTACAAGGTGAGTGCCCAAACACAGAGGTGGGTTTTGGCATTCAGCCAGAACCGTCCCCATATTTCAACTCTTTCATCAAAAATGCCAATGGACTTGAAGCATAAGTTGGTTCACCCCTGTGGGCTGGATGAGGACAAAGGAGAGCAGCAGTGACCTTAGGTATGGGGCTCTTAGGTTTCTTTAAAAAACATATAACTAGGGAAGTGATGTATAAATAAAACAACTAGCAGATAACATCTTAAAAGCAGGGCAAGAAGGAGGGTGTCTACAAGGGATGATGATGCTCTTTGGATTAGCTCTTCATTCATCATAAGCAAAATGATCAAAAAGTTGTGAATAACCTTTTATCTGAAAAAAAAAATAAAATCATGGAAGTTGTTTTTAACCACTAACAATCCTCCCCATGCCCGAGAGAAGTCAGCCAAAAGATTGTCAAGACCTTTAAAACTATTTTGACACAGTATTGCCTCACTTGTACTTAAAAAAAATGAAGACCCTGTCCCTTTGGCTGCATTCTATCAGAGAGCTTAGGCCAGTTGTTGACTTGCATGATGTAGGCAGTTGTTACTCCAATCCAGGGCAGAGGCAAAAATCTGAGGCCATCACAGTATTGTGGCAGTTAATGATCAACAAAAAGCAGAATTTCGGCCTCAGATCCACTCACTTTTCTTCACCTTCCAGATGTGTGTGCCTTAGAAACTGAAAAACTGAGGAGGTGGAATGAACAAATCCAAGAGAAGGTAATTCTGGACCAGAGAGGGTTTGCTGGGTTTGTGTGTCTATATGAGTGCAAGCAAGTGAACCCATGGGCACAAACCTGTCAGCCTGAACAATAATTTGATTTTCAGATGTCCTTGTTTACATGGAAAGGAGGTTTTTTTTTTTTTTTTTCATACTTGTGAGTAGTTTTCTTTATATTCCAGTCCTCCTACGGAAGTTTTTTAAGCCTCTGTGTCTTTTTGACATGAATTTTTTCTGCTGCTAACAGCTTCACTTTCCCATAACAGGATGATCTTTAAGGTCCCTTCCAACCCAAGCCATTCTGTGATTCTGTCATTGCCACAGTCACTGATGCCATGCCTGTGTGAGAAGCTGTGACTTTGAGACGGGAGAGGATTTTGCCACATGAATTCAGAGCAATTTCCCCAGCTTTCTTTAATGATTGGTCTCCAGACAAAACATGTAACCTGGACATAGAAACTGTTGTTCTGACTGTGCATTCCAATTGATCCTGGGGCAGTTTTGCACGTGCAGGAGGAGTGGAGCTGAGCAGAGCTGAGCAGAGCTGCCTGCTGTTCCCTGCCTTCATGGCTGCTCACACCTTCAGGTCTTTATTAATCCCTAATAGATAGCTCAACACACAGCCAATTGATTTGTGCATTGCTATAGACACAGCCCCTTTAATCCTTCATTCCTGGGCCTTTTTATCTACAGCATGTGCTATTGATAGGGCTGTGTGTGACGCACTTATACTCCATTAATAATGCATTGACCAAAGACAAGGATGGTATAGAAAACACAATGCATTCTTGCTCAGGAGATTTCTGTCTCTCCCTGCTCAATATGTTGCAGTGGTTTTTCACAGGTAAAATGCAAAACATTTTTTTTTTTACTGACTTATTTATGCCAGAGTAAAGAAAAAAATAAAATTATTTCTTCTCATCCCTAAGTATATTGTCCTGATGACACAAATTATTGGTGCACACCTTAAAAGGCCTTGGTCTGGTGGGGACCAGATGTGTTAGGGAATGGGTTGGACTTGATGATCTTGAAGGTCTCTTCCAACCTTGTGATTCTGTGAGACTGCAACCCTGGCTCTCTCTAGACCCTGGAGACTGATTTATCTTTATTTGTCTCTTTTTTCATGTGTCAAAAGGCTCGTGCATTAGCTCTCTGGCTGCACATAGCTTGCTTTCAGCCTTTTTTCCCTTCTAGGTAACACCCCTGAGCCAAGACAGGCTCCCACTGGGAGTGGTTTTTTTTGATGAACACGTTCTGCACATGATGAAGAAGCTAAGAAGGACATGGACAAGTTTGATTTTCAGGCTCTCTCACACCAAAACTTCCACCAGCCTGCCTGGAGAGAATGGGACCTGAACCCCCTTGGGAGAGCCAAACCCACTGGAGGTGAAATGGCCTCACAGGGCCCTGGCCAGCGCTGCTTCCCTCCACCCTCTGACAAAACACGGTGGTTTTCATCCCCCTGCCCCAAAAGCCAAGAGCTGGAGCAGGATGCTGAGCAGCTGTGCAGCCAGATGTGGGACCCCACAGCCACTCAGTGCCCACACCAGGAACCCCCATGGGTGTTGCTCAGGACTGGCTCGATCGAAAGCAAAGGAGACGTGGCAAGAGCGAGGGGTCCAGTTCAGAACTCTTTAATACAAGCTTATATTGTTTGTGTTTCTGATTCTCTGTTCTCCCAACATCTGGGGACATTAACCCTCATATGTGTGTGAGCATGTGTATGAAGATATATACAAAATCACACAGTTAAATATTTAAGCATACAAGGTATTATATATTTATATAATATAGAACTTTAGGGTATAGGAATCAACAATGGCAAAATATTTCTGATGAATCTGACATAACTTTTTTTTTTTTGAGTGAAACATGACCTATTTTTGAAAGACCAGAGGAAATTGTTGCTTATTCAAAGAAAGAGAAAAAGCTGTATAAAGAAATTCTGTGAAAATGATTTAAAAAACATCATGAACCAAAAAAGGACAACTGTTAAAAACTGTATTGAAAAAAAAATAAATTAGATGAACAACTGTGTAAATATAAATTAAAAAAGATGAAAATCTTAATAAATAAGCTTTACTATTTACATCTTTATATATTGCTTGGAGACTTAAATTAGATCCGTTAAAAACAAACGAACGCAAAATAAAACCCAAAATTGGAGCAGCAAACGTACAGGCGTGAGGTACAGAATTAAGGGTTGAACTGTATTTTGCTTGTTTTTTTTTTTTTTTTCTTTTCTCTTTTATACAGTAGACCAGTAGAATTCTTGTGAAAATAGATCCTCAGCACTTCATTGGAGTATTGGTTGACATGGCTTCCAAAAGGTGCCAAGAAAGATTCCATAATAATAATAATAATAATAATAATAATAACAATAAAAATAACCATAATAATCATAATAATTATAATAAAAAGATACAATATGATACATAAATATGGAAGAGCAGTTGGTAATATGAATACATTTTTCTCTAGACGAGATCACAGTTTTATTTGTAAATATTACACTGATATATATATAATATTACACATATAATATTATATATATATCACATATATATTTATATATATATTTATATATATAGTACGGCTCAATCCTGCTCCCAGTGAAGTCAACAACGACAAAAAACTGTGTTGACTTGATGGGAGCAAAATTCAGCCTCTCATCTGCAGACAGGTACGTAATTACAGAGGCCGTACAATGCAAACTCCACAATGGTTCCAATTCCCTCTTGAATTGCTGGTGAAATGTTTTGTTAAAGCCCTGGTTCTTTGCACTCAGAAGATGGAAACTTGGTGGTTGAATGTGGCCTCACCAAAAGAAGGAAAAAACAAAAGACTAAAAACTAAGCCAGAATGGGAACCAAAGAAAACTTGGACTCGTTAGCTCCGCATCTCGACCCAACAGGACTAAAACTACCAACAAGTAGCACCAAGACTCCTCACTGAACACCTGAAGCCAACCCAAGCTCTTGAGTGTGGCCTCAGAGGAAGTGATTCTCACTCTCAATGAATCTTGGATGTGTAGATCCGGTGAAAAGGGGAAAACTCAGTTTGCCAAACAAAGACAGAAACAAAACATTAAGCCTCGCTTTGCTCCTGCTAAAAGGAACAGGGGGGTTTGAACCGCCCCAGGTGGCAGGAACAGCCCAATACCAAATCCCTATTGCCCAAATTGACCTTAGCTCCAAGGAAATACATCTTGGGCCACCTGGACCTGCTCCTGCTGATGTTCTGCTCATGCTCCCACTGAACTCAGTGGTCAAGGTCCTCCAGGGAAATGGGACTGTTCTTGGGGCTTCAGTATGCCCAGCATATAAGGTCACCTGGAGGCAGGAGCGCCGCTGCACCCTCAACAGGGAGATGGCCCTCCCCAGAGGATGGGGTAACATGGAAAAAATCTAAAACAGATCAGCTCAGCTGCACCACTGAGACCAAAATGGGGCCCACAACCATAAAGACATCTAGAGGTACCTAGAGCATATCTCTGCAAGGCATGCGGTCCTCTCCCAGTGGAATGAACATGCCCATCAACTCTCACTGGGGCCTCCAGGGATTGGGCAAGATGCTGCTGAAAGGCTGGGAGTTTCCATGGCATCCAAAATAGTTCAAAGGCCAGACTTCCAGCTCTGAAACCCCTGTGGGCATCCCAGCCTTGACTGATTTCACCCCATCCCTTCCTGTGTTTTAGCTCAGCCTCGAATGAGCAAAACGGGCTGGAGTGTGGGAAGGGGCGGTCAGCACCCCGCTTCCCCAAAATGGGAATCACCTGTCTGCTCAGGTAGCAGCTTTCTCCTTCCCCCTTCACTCCCAGTCTCTCTCAGCTCTCCGGGATTCAGACTGTGCAGTGCTTCTGAGTGCAGTAATTAGAGCACAGTGAAATACTGATTAAATGAGTATGTACAGTTGGATAACGTAAAAATAAGCACAAATACACACTTAAAAAAATAATCTGGAAAAAAAAATAACAAACTCCATCCCCT
The DNA here is from genome assembly GCF_037042795.1 of Molothrus aeneus. Classification (NCBI taxonomy): domain Eukaryota; kingdom Metazoa; phylum Chordata; class Aves; order Passeriformes; family Icteridae; genus Molothrus; species Molothrus aeneus. The sequence continues at coordinate 3,639,400 of NC_089664.1, read as the reverse complement.
CCCTCCCCCCACAAACAACAATATACCAGGGGATAACCCCTTAGCCTTAGTTCCTGGACTTATCACAACACACGAGGAAAACAAAACCAGACAATGTTATAAAACCTCACGGTACTTCTAGGGAAATCTACACTTAGTATCTAGCTCTCTACTCAGCTGGCAGAATCGGTGTTTTCCTTTCAAACACACAAAAATAGGCTTTGCTCTTCTTGGATTTGGATTATGTGGGTTTTCTTTTCTTTTTTCTTTTCTCCATTTTTTATGGGTTTTGTTGTTTTCTTTTTTTCTCTCCTATTCCTCTCTGTAAAGCCTCACACATTATTTTTTTTCCCCCACTTGAATCACTTGCAGCAAAATCTTTTGTTGGCTATGGGGCTTTCTTTTTTTCTCTCTTTTTTTTTTCCCTTTTTTTCTTCTTTTTTTTTTTTTTTCTCTTAGACACAGGTAAAACCTAAAACAAACCGACAGTTACAACCAAGTGAAACTGAAACTAGAAGGGAGGTAGCTGGAACCCGATTCCAAGAATCCTCTGGTGCCATCCTCCTTTCTCAGCCTAGGGGTGACAGCGGAAGATGCAAGAAAAGCAGGAGGACACCAGCTCAGCCCTGTCTGCAAGATGGTGGGGAGGGAGAGGGGTAGCAGCTGATTGGAGTTTCCCACCCCACCGTGCACCATTCACCGCTTTCTGCTCCAGCTTTCCCTCCGGCTGGCCATGGACATCCCCCACAGCCTGGTGGCCCCACATAAGGTGCAGCCCTGGCTCACTATGACAGAGAAGATCTTGGCACTAATGTGAACTGGATTTTATGAGCAGCTAAATTTCACCAGCATCAGCACCCTCTTCTCTTCCCCCAAGCTTCTGGTTTGGTGTTGTCCTATGCCGCTGGCTCAGTGGGTGGAGGTGGGGGTTGATGTCCCTCTCACCTTCCCCCCACTGGCCACCACAGTCAGGGAGGGTCTTTCCTAGGACTCCATGGGCATTTGAGGCCCATACAGTGGTAGATGATGTGAGAATCCAGCTGGCCCTGCCCAAGGTTGGAAGCACAGGGGACAAGACCTGAGCATGTGTCCATTCCCCACAGCTCCCCTCTTGGCATCTCTCTGGGTGCTTGGTGCAGCACCTGAAAATGCAGAGGGGATTTGCCCCAATGGGAAAAAAAAACAAAAACCAACAAACCAACAAACCATTGGATTAAACATCACTCAGAGCAGAACTTTTTTTCCACTCCTGATCCCATCAGCCCTACTGAAGGAGATGGACAGTGCCAACATAGCAGTTAAAAATAAAAATCAAATAGCAGCATGGAAAGCCTGCTGGTGGGAAAGGGAGTTGGGGCACCCTAGGACTGCAGGAGGGAAGCTGAGGAGTGAGGCTGTGCTGGTGAGAAGCCTCTCTCCCTTGAGCTGAGGTCTCCAGCTCAGCAAGCAGGGACTGGTCCTGGCTGGCCAGAGGGGCTCAGCTGCCCTTGAGCTCCTGTGAGCCCACAGCAGCAAGTGGCAATAATGTCTGTACAGACCTGTCTCTCCTGGGCATTGGCCAAGTGGAAAAAGAGATGGGAACTCTCCTCCATGCTGAGCTCTGCACTGGGAAGGGCATTTTCAGCATGCACTCAGGAGCTGAACTGAGGATCCCTGCTGGGATGAAACCCAGGTGGGATGGAGAGGGGAAATCATGCCAAGATGCCTCAGGCATTGAGGACGGGAAGTGTTGTCAGTCTGACAGGCTTTTGAGGTTGTGAGCTCTTCTGACAGGCTGGGTGGCACATGAACAAACTGCCAACAAAACAGGGGAGGGCAAAGGGACCAGAAGGAAGCAGCAACCTTTGCACAGTTATTTACTTCCCATATTAGTTAGAAGGTGAAGGGCAAAAGTGGAAGCTTATGCTGCTGCTTTCTATGCTGGGGGATGTTCAGTCTGACTCCATGGCAGGAACCCTGACCCCAGGACACTCCTACACAGAGGGGCAGAGCCATCCACACAGCTCCCACAGCCAGGCCTTCTCTAGGAATAGCTGGAGCTTCACAACAGAGATCTCCTCACCCTCTTAGTGACAATCCCCTCTCCAGGCCTCTACTTCTGTTCTTGAGACTCTCCTCTGGTTCATTCCAATATAAACAACCCCAACAGTGGGTAACAAGAACCTGGCTCCCTGCTCTTATTATTCTATAACTTTTCCATTTCTAGTTCTCCAAATCATTTTTACATCTACCTTTTTACATGAGCTAAATGACCCCTGCCCTTACCTTTCTGCCTTGCTTCTATGCCTAAAGCAGGAGTTAGAAAAAAATCTTTTTCTCTTTACCCAGTAGATTGTGCAAGTCATGACAGTTCCAAGGAACAAACAAACGTAACACTGGGAGGGATGCTCTTTTGGATGTGTGTTCTTCTTAGCAGGAGCTTGGAGCACATGCCCAAGCCACACTGGAAAGACCTCTGGGATTTCCCTGGGATGGGCTGCAGCAGCAGCAGCATTAGATGCCCTGGGTATCTCAGTGACTCAGTGTAAGGAACCCTGTAAGGAAGGGAATCACTGAGGGTCTGGCACATGTTGCCCTGTGGGCTGAAGCAGGAGGATGACAGGGAAGTGTGAGGTCTGCTGCAGCTAATGCCCTTCTTTCTGGAAGATTACAGCTAGGCTCCTGGTCTATCCCAAGGGTCCGAACCACTGGCCTGGCAGCTTAATACTGACAAATATGGCCAAAATTCTAATACTGTCTCCTAAGGGCCTTTCCTCATGGCAGGTGTCTCCTCCTCCTCTTCCCCTCTCCCAAGACAACAGGAGCAGGAAGCAGTTGTCAGAATCAGCTCACCCTAAGAGTGGGGTGGAGGAGGCTGGAGAACCACTTGGCAGGATGGAGACCAGAAAGCAGATTCCTTTGGCTGGCTGGTGTCCTGTTTTCTTGCCCCAGTGCTGAGGAAGAGACCAGAGGGTTTGAAAGGCAGGTTGTAGGAAAGCTTTAAGGCAGACTGTTTGGTTGCATGGGGTTGTTTTTCACCCTGTCCTGACACAGTAAGGAAACTATTTGTATGGGACATAGCAGCAGGAGTAGCAGCAGCAGACATGCTCAAATGACAAGTGCGGGTGCAAGTTCCCCTCTCTGTGCTCCTCAGAAGCAATCATCCATGTTCCTCAATCCCAGCCCTTAGACTCCCCACTCCATCACTCCACCACGGGACCACCTGCCCAGCTCCACACAGAAACACCCGAGAAGCCCTGCAGGCTACAAGGGGGGCTTTTTGTTGGCTCTTTGAGGGCAGGGGGAGAAGGAGGAGCTGTACAGAAAGGCCACTGCAGTCTGCTGAGCTGCCTGGCTGGAAGCAGCGTTCCTGTGAGGAGCAGATGCATCCCACATCTCAAGCTGGCTGGGTGCCTGGCAAGTCCCTTGCCAAGAGGCCCAGCCCTGTGGAGATCCCACCCCAGCCACAGTGCCCCGAGCATGCCATACCTTGGCATTCAGCATCAGAAAAGGCTCAGCTTGGAGTCCTCCAAGAGCTCAGCCTCTTCCACCAACGGTCTGAGTTGTGAGTGCTGGGGAGGGGAAAGTGTTTTTTGGGTTGATCATAATCTCTCACTCTTTCTCTCTCTTTCTCTACTTATTTCTATAAATATGTGTACATAAATAGTTTGTTTCTCGCCTTGAATCTAGATATGAACTGTTCAAATTAGGTGGGCATAACATGCTGTTTTGATACATGAAAGTCATCTTGACTTGATTCTTGGTTGTTTTTTTTCATGATCACTATTTAAGATATAATTAATACATAAACCCCTACTTTGAGTTCTCCTTGGACAAAAATTAAAGGCAGACTGGTTGAATTCTAAGGGTCCCTGGTGCAGAAATGCCATCCAGTTGAGCAGCTAAATGTTAAAAACGATACCAAAAGGGATGTGGTGTCTCTCCTAGCCTGCCTTGAGCAGTGTGGTCCTCCTTTCCATGTCACTTGGCTTTACCCAAGACTGAAGCCACGCAGGTCTTTCTGGTTGTGCTCTTGGGCGTTGGGGTCCCGGCAAGCACACTCTCCTTGTAGGTCACAGGACATAGGAAACGGTGTCACCTGGGAAAGAAGCCAAAAACACAAAGGCATGAAGGAAGGAACACGCCTACAGCAACCTGGAGAACAAAAAATATCTCTGGGGTGAAATCTTCAGAGATCAGCTGCAATCTTCACTATGTTATTTTTTACAGTGATTTCTGTTAGTGCTGAGCTGGTGCTGCACGGAGGTTCCTAAGGGCCTATGGTTTGGGTGCTGCTGCTTTATTTGAGTCCATTTGTGCACTTAACTATGAATGTTCTTGGGTTCAGTTCCTCAGGAGCAGAACCAAGCACTGTCTCACAGATCAGTGCAGCTGGAGTCCAGCAGAGACTTCTCGGAGCACCTCTCGTGTCTGAGGTCAGGAGATGCAGCTAACAGGCACTGAGGCACAGCAGAGGAATGCAGTGGGAGACTGCTGCGTTCACCATCTGTCATCTCTCTGTGACCCCTCTGGAGAAGAGTGGGAAGGAGCTGAAACAATAGCCTGCAATGCTTACCCACGGAAAGCTGATTTGGGCCTCTTGCATCACAGTATCTACCTGCAGAAAAGGCAGTGGGACAAGTGTCTCACTTGCCCTGAAGTGAATTCCCAAGAATTTCTCCCATCTGCACAGACTGAACAGATGACCTCATTCCCCTCCTTTACACTGCTTCCAAGGCAGTGCCACAACCTGTTCCAATGTTCCCAGCGAGGGCTGCACAGGCTCTGTCTGCTCCCCCTGGCTCTGCTGCCACACGTTCACTCTCCCTTTCACAAACACTTTTCTCCAGGCTACAATGCCTGAGTCTGCCTGTTCCCTATGCGTCACCCGCAGCCCATCTAGGAATGTGGACCCGGCGTTGTGCTGTCATCTCCAGCTAGACCTTCCTCACGAGTCCCTGCCTGTGCCTCTCCAGGATGCCTTTCTCCTGACACACACAACTTGGGAAGGAGGGGTGTGGAGCTTAATTTCACAACTGGGTAGCCTAAGGCAGGGACATGCTGACAGAGACACTAAATAGCCAACGTTCATCACCAAATCAGGGCTTAGAGAGCCTCCTCCCCTTGCTTTTGATTCCATTCACAGCAGACCCGACCCTCCAGGTGGAGTGGAATAGGGTGATGACTCTTCATCAAGCCATGGCCTTGGTGACTTATGAACTAAATAACCAGTGAATAATCTGAATCTACAATTGCACAAATGTGGAGAATGCAAAGAGAAGAAAGAGTCCAAAAAGTTAGAAGCTAATGAATCCAAATAACTGGCAACTGAATAAGTTTATAAACTGCAGAAAACAATAGGAGCTTAAGGGTCACTTGATCCAACAGAAGCCAGCCCGAGCAGGACTGTCTCATATCACAGTGTTATGAATATTCTTAGATAGGAAAACAGAGAAGTCTGTAAACAATGGGGTTTGGGGAGGAGGCTGAGGAGGGATTGTTTTATGACTGAGTTAAAATACTGGAAAGGAAAAAGAAAAGATACATGCAAAATAAAAATTTAGTTTTTTCTGTTCAGTGTAGAAGGAAACATTTTGGTTTAGATTATCTGCTACATTTCAGGTTTGACCTTTCCCTTCAAGACAAACAAATAAAAAAGACTATTTCACAGCAAAAGTTATGTCTTGAAACAAAAACTTGTTTCACTTAGAAAATGCTCAAACAAAACATTTAAGTACGCCTGGAGTTTTCCTCTATTTTCATTTTTTTTATCCTGAATCATTCAGTTCAATCTGGATTTGGCAATGATTTTGACTTAAAAAATCCTCCCTGATGTACAATGAAGCTACTAGTTGGAGGCAAGACCTAGGAACCTGATTCTTTCATTTGTCTTGATCAAGCTTTTTTCCTCTCCCTGGCCTGGATTCCCTGTGTTTGCCTGTAACAACCTGACAAAGGAGATTAAGTAGCCCCTTCATTCAGAGGAGAGACAGGGAAGATGGATCCACACTCTGCACTGAACACAGGTCAGCCACACACCCAATTCAGGCATTTCAGTAAAGTGTCTGAAATTAGTGGTGACAGCCCACTGCACTTTGTCTCTGCTGCTGTCCAGGCTTAAGCAGGATGTGCTGCAGACACAGAGATCCCAAACATGCTCCCATTTCACCTGCAGGAACATCAGAGCCAGGAGAGAAAGCCCTGCATGGCTCTGTCTCCAAACCACCAGCTCACATTCCCCTCACCTACTTTCTGCTGAAACAGCAGCTTCAGACACCCAAACTGGCATGAGTTTGATGTTGCCTGAAGTGCTCTACCTCCTTCATTTCTCTCCTCCCATTTCTCCTCGTGAATCCCTTGTTTTCCTCTTTGCTTTCTCACAGGATGTGCTCAGCCCTGGAGCGACCTGAAGAGGTGCACGTACGAGTGTGGATTGTTGCTGCATTACAGCCAATTTCTGGGGAGATGGAGCAACCAGAGAAAAAATGTCTGGCTGTTTATTGTCTCCCAATAGTGGTCATGGCTAGAAGAGCAGAAGCTTTCTCTGAGGCAGAGCTGTGGCCCCCAGAGCAGACAGCTTTGTCGCTCAGCAGCAGTTCCCAGCAGTGGGTAGCCTGATGGAGAAAGGTTTCTTCCTGATCAGATCAGTCTTATTCACTTTATGTCCCTTATGAAGGCTTTTTATGCAATTTGATTTTTACAGTGCTATTGTCCAGATAGATGAATTGTTTTGTCTTATGGCAGTGAGCTCCAGAGATCAGTTTTCTATTATGTGAAAAGGCAGAGATTTCTATGGGTAATAAGCACAGTCACAGTCACATTAGACATGACAAAATTCTCCAAAAACTTAGCAGTAATATAGGGTTTTCCACTTTAAACAACATTTACAACAAATACACATTTGAGTTCCCCAAGGACCTGATTTCCATCGGTATTTAGGGAATTTAATCCACACACAGAATCTGCTGGGACTGTCTGAAGTACCCAGCTCAGGGAAACTGTGAAAACCCTTAAAAGAAGAACTGTCTGTTGCCTTGGGCTCACACAGTGACAGCCTCTGGAGTACACAGCCATGAAATAGAGCTGCTGGATGTGCTAGAAATAATAAATGCTGATCCTTTCACTGAATGATAGCCCATTTAGGTGTGGAGCCCAGATATACATACTCCAAGATTAACTACCTCTTTTCTTTTTAAATAGGTCTGTGAAAGCCCAACTCATTACCAGAATACACGACCTGCATTGAAATTTCCAGATAGACCCATTGTAGAGCCAGGAGTAAGGAGTCAGCTCCTCTTCCTTCAAAACACCAAGCCCTGCATTTCACCTATGACCATCTCCCCATGTAGAAAACCCAGAAAATGTCTAGGAGGGTAGGAAGAAAAAGCTAAAATTAAACTTAGGGCCTGTCTTGGACATTTGATAAAGTAATGTAAAATACTGTATTCTCAGACCAGCTAAAGTAGATTGAAAAAGACATAAGTGAAGAACACAGCTCCACACACCTACACACACAGCTCTTGGAGATGATCCAGAACAGTCATGGCACTGGATCAACAATGCTCCAGGGAATGTGAGTCACACCACAAGCACACTGGACCACAGACTATCCATCATCAAGAGAAAAGAGACACAATCCATCACTCCTGTCACCTGGAGTGTGCAGGACATGACACATCCTGCTCTGAACCTGGAGGAGCAAGGGCAGCAGGTGTGGGCTCACAGGTTGGGCAGGAGGCTGGCACAGACACCCAGGTGTAACTCATGGGGCATCCAAAACACCTCGACCAACTCACCACCATTGCTGCACAGTGCATGACCTCAGACTTCCTTCTCCAGCAAGGCATGGGAGCCCTGAGCATCCTCTCCCACACTGAGTGAAGAGACTTTGGATAAACTCAAGCTGCCTCTAGAAACAGCTGCTGGATGCTGCGCTCCCAACTGTGGGAACAAGGGCAACAATGCGACAGAGCCATGCAGAACTGGGATGTAGGTCATGGAATGAGTGAGAGGTCATAACTCCTCGCTACATGCACCTATCTGAAGAGGCTGGTGACATCCCAAGGCTGATCCCTGCTGAGAAAGGCCAGTCTGTAGGGAACTGGTGGGAATGTTGACAGCAGAAATCCCAGACAGGTAGAGGGAGGGATGGAAAACAGCTCTGCAAAGGCTGCAAGCTTGTCCCTCGCAGAGTCTGGTATCAGGCTGACCTGGCTGTGCCTTCTGCCCGAGCCTGGGGTTGGCTCACAGCAGCACCAGGGCAGGCAGGATTGGGCCCAGGGAGGGGGAAGCAGGGGAGGAAGGCTGCAAAGTGTTGGGAAACAGGCTGTTGTGAGATTTCAGCCCTGAAGTGTTTGCGAAATCTCCCAGACAGGCTCACTGGGGCTGAGGAGGCCCTGCTGCAGGCAGAGCCTTGGCGGGCAGTGTGGCCTGGGAGATAAGTGTGGCAGCCTGTGCTGAGTGTCACAGCCCTGTGCCTCCCCAGAGCCTCCCAGCTCAAACACCAGCAACTATTCTGTTCCCTGACAAGGCCCTTGTGGGATAAAAATGCATCCTGGAAGGGTCTTCCCAGTGTTTTTCAGCATTGAGGTCACCAGTTTGAGATAATGGAGCAAGAGCGAGCCCCCTTTTAGCTCTGAGCGCTGGTATGTGGGTTCACACCTAGGGCACTGCTCCAGAGGGCCTGGGAAGACAAAGCTGGCAGGAAACCTCCTCTCCATGCAGCACATGCACTTCTAAAATTTTCGTTAACTACTTCTTACTTTCATTAACACTTCTGAATTTTCGTTAACTACCCCACCATAAAGTGAGCTTTCCCCCGGTGAAACCAGCAGCCGTGGTGCATCCAGTCGTAGCTCAGCTGAACCCAACAGATGCTCTGCTCTCTCCATCGTGTGCAAACTGGGAGCTGCCTCACCAGAAGCCGTGGGAGCAGGATGGCCCAAAGCCAGCAGGGATTCCCGGGGAAGCCCAGCCCGCATGGATCCCGCATCCATCCCCGCCTGCCCGCGGAGCAGAGCGAGGGAGCCCTGCTTGCCAAACCACACGGAGCTCAGTCGCTCAGCAATCAGCTGTGCTTCCTACTCTCGTGCTACTGATTGTGCAAACATGAATGTAATTAGTCTAAATAATCACCAAAGATTTAATAGGAGCCAGACCACCCAGAGGCCAAATAGCTGGCGGTGGAGCAGGGAAGGTTTGTTCGCTGTTTTTTGTAACACTTGCTAATGAAGTGAGGTCGGATAGCAAAGCAAACACCCTCCACCAGCACATCCCCTGGGAACGCCGTATGTTGTGGGAAGCCCCACGTCCCTTGAAGCCAAGAACAGTTCTCTCAGGATAGGCAACATGTGCTGCTACCATCACTGCTTTTAATTTATTGACGCCTGGAAAGCCTCCCTGAAGGATTATGAAACCAAGCTCTGAGCCCCAAAATAAGCTCCCATCCCAACCAACCCTGACTGGAAACGCTCCTCTCACATGGCAAACAGCTACAGCCACTGAGCCTGTGACTGAGGGCTGGTGGGGAAGTGAGTTCACCCGCGCTTTGGGGAGAACCCGCGTGCTTGGAGCGCTCAGCCGCTTCCAGAAGCATGAAGCAACACTCAGAATTGGATCCTGCCTTCCTCCCTACTCACCCACCATTCATTCTATCTCTCTGGCTAATTATAGAGCTACAAACACACCCAGCTGGGGACAGGCCAGTAGTTAGGAGCAGTATCATGGCAGGAGCATCAGTTCTTCTGGATAAACAGGATTTCCTCAACTGGGGTGGTCACTTAAGCTTCTAATGGCACCAAACTGCCTCAGAAACATGTTGTGGCAATGGAGAAGGATCTGAGATTGCCTAAGACAGGTCTGTGTTGCAGTCAGAGAGCTGGGAGAAGGTGCTTATTTCTCCAAAATACCAAGAAGTGGTTATTTCTGTTGGCTTAGGGGTAGGAGTGCAGACTCATTCCCCTCCCTTCCCAGGGCGACAGGGACAGCCTTTGGAAATCCCTACTGGAGCCTGCAGCAGCCCCTCAGTTCAAAGCTCCTTTCTTTAGGCCTTGAATTCTCAGCCATAAAGTCTCTGAAGAGGTTTTGATAACTGGCCTATCTTTTAGATAAGCAAAGCTTTGGATGAATCCCACACAGCCCTCTATCTACCACAAGTCCTCATTTGTTTTCCGCCAGGGCACTTGCTGGTTTTCCTCTCCAAGGTGTTGGACAGAAATGTCAAGAGGCTGAAGGGACAGGACAATTTTTCTCTTTTTTTACCAAGTGCTATGGGGCAAAGCAGTTGAAGGAAAACCTGAGTGATAATTGAGCGAGGCAGGTTTTTCTCATGGGAGCTGTAGGTTTATCCCTTGTGCGACAAAAAGGAAAGGCAGAGAGGAAAGACAGATGAAAGTTCATCCTTACAAATGGTTGAAGTAGAGGGAATTTTAAAACAGCAAATTCAGTGTATTTAAATCTACAGGGATCAGACTGCAGGACCTTCAACCAGGCAAATCTGCGATCCCAGTCTGGAACAAAGTAGGTAAGCAGAGCCTAAAGAAAGAATTTCTGATTTCTGCGAGGCCTTTCTAGACAGTCTTGTCTAGGGAAAACTTATAAAAGGGAAAGGGAAGAAAAGAAGTGGAGGAGACAGTTACTGGAGAGAAGATTTCCTGAAATGAATCAGAGGAAACAGCCAGAGCCTCTCCCAGCAATGCTACGCACCCCACAAGCTCCTCACCAGTGGCCAAGAGCCCAGAGACAGCCAGTTATGCCCAGGTTATTTATTTCCCTCACTCTGGCAGTGTCACGTAGGTAATGTTTTAGAAAATAGTGTCTTCTTTTATCTGCAGCAGGATACAAAGCAAGAAGCAGCTTCCTAGAGCAGCCAGGCAGAAGGGAGCTGGCAACCTGTGCTGGGTCAGGAGGGGAGGAAGATTAAAAGGAGATGGGATTTTGCTTTGTCCTTCACGGAAGACTTTATCCCCTCCAGATACACAACAGAAGCTTTCTCTCCCTTGGAGGTTGGCCAGCAATGGCCTTCCTGTCTCTCAGAGCTGCTCCTGGGTCACAAACAGGGCAAGCTGTGAGCAGCAGGGCCCTGTCCCCTGCCCCAGCAACAGATCTGCCATCAGCCCCCTGCTCCCAGACTGCCTGCCCGTGTCCCTGCTTCCTTGGGTGGCACTCGTCCCCGTGCCAGCCCTGGCTTCTCGCCCACTGCAGGGCGACGCTCATCAATTAGCGCACAACAAATAATTAAGCTGATGAATGTCTCTTTTTTTCTCCTGCTTTCTGACTGCACTTGCCTCGAATTTATGCCCAGATTATGACTGAATTTATTCGTTGCCACTTGCAGCATTCAAAAGAGGCCGTTAATGATTTCTTTTAAGCTCTCCAGCCTGATTGTGAGCAGTGCAGGGCAAATACTCATTATTTCCTATCTAAGCAGCAGTGCTGATTAGTTGGTGCTCGGTCAGATAAGTCACACTGCTCCATTCCCCACTCGCTGACGGAATCCACAAGGTCATTCCCTGCTAATGCTCAAATGCAAAGGGAAAACATGGGATAAGCATGGAAGTCCCTTGTGCATTTTCAGGGCAACAAAACAGGAGTGTGCAAAGTCTCACATTAAGTAAGAGGGCTTGGTTTTAAAGTGAACTTGGCTTGAAGTATTTTGCTTTCAGGCAGCCTGTTCACAGCACTGAGTGCAGCCCAAAGTGTGTTTGGGAGGGCAGTGGGACTGCAGTGAAACTTAAGTCTTGACAGTTTGCGGACACTAAAGATCTGAAGCCAGCTCTTACTCGACTGTTAACTCCTGAATCTTCACATGGTGCAATGTTAATCTTCAGCCCTTTCCCAAAATAATGTGTGGAGTTGCTATGTTCTCTTAAATGTGAACCATGTGTCACCTCAGCAATGGCTGCTGTGGGGAAAAGATGATAAATCTAAAGCTTTTAAAATGTCCTGTGACATTTTGGGAGAAAAACAGGTGTTGCATAAATGTTGGACATTTATGGGCAAACTTGCTGGGGCTTTAAAAGACTGACACATCTGCCACATAGTATGTAACCCTGAAAGAAAAGGAGCAAAGCAGTCTCTTTCATGTGTCTCACTCTCTCTACAACCGTATGAAAATACATCCTCATCTGGTATTGGAATTAACAGAGCTGGACTCGCCCCTCCCTATGTCTCCTCCAGGTTTTTGGCTTTTACACCCAATGTGTATTTTAAAACTGTGCCTTTTTAAGTAGGTGGCAAACTGTGCTGGAAGGATTTGGTATGCGGAGTATTTTTATTCAGCTCCTTTTTCTCTCACCTTTCATTGTTTTTCCCTTTGGAATATCTCCTGTAATGCTCCACTCATAAACCTCTTCAAAGGGAGGGCTGTATTTGAACAGCCTGGCTTGAAATCTGGTCTCAGTCAAAGGCCTTAGATGGGAAAATAACTGGGAGAGCCAAGCCCCACGGCCCCATGGCTGCTGCTGCAGGTGTCGGCAGCCGCTTTGCAGGAGCGAGGTTCTCCTGCTGCCTCCTTGACTCTGACCCCACAGCCCCCCTGGCTGGGTTATTATTCCCCCTTTTACCCAATAAATGTAATAAACTGGGACTTAGCATCTTGCTTTTAGTGTGGAAGGAGAAGGTGGTTTTCCTCACTTCTCCCAGGCGTCTCATTCGGCTCCTGGGATGTTGTTGGCGTTCTGGGAGACTTTGGATGCTGAATGCATGCCATGGGCTCCATGGCTCAGCCCTCCACCTGTGTGATCTTGAGGATGGGGGATTATAAACTGCCAGCTAGGGCAAGTCTAATTCCCCAGTCACAACGATCCAGCTCCCAGGGAAGTCTGTGAAAGCGGACTTATCTCCAAAAAGCTACAAAACCTCCCCCTCCATGGAGAAAATCCATCAGACGTGTGACCAGCTGCCTGTCTCTGACCATTTGCCCTCTGCATCAGGCACTTTTAGCACAGAGAACAGCAACCCACTGGGCTACAAAGTGCTTCCCCTCCTTGGGAGGCCACTTGGTTTCTGGGTGGCAGGGAAGCAGCAGATATTTTGAGCGTGAGTCGCCTGGCTGGTTAAGTGTTCACAACTCTGTGCAGATCCCACTTCGTCTCAACTCCCTGCCCAGCAATAAATTCTGCTCCCAAACTTTAATCCTGTCCCTCCCCACCCCCCCTCATCTCAGCTCTCACATCCCCCTTGTTTCAGTTGTGCCCTCAGCTCCTGTCTTGATGAGGCTGGTTTGGGTCGGTCCCCTCCCAGGCACCTCGCTTTTGTTCTTCTGACACTGTTTGGGGTTTTTCGTCGCCTGCTCTCCAGCCTGCAGGCAGTGAGATAAAGTTTCCCAGGCAGGCTGTTTTGGGAGGAGAAGACCTGCACCATGCTGAGCTACCGGGCACTTCCAGCTCTGCCCTCCCGGCTGGTGGGAGGTCAGCGAGCAAGCTGTGCTGCTGCGGGGCTGCTCCTCCCAAGGAGGTGGAAAATCAGCCAGAGATAGGAATCTCTTCTTGGAGACGACTGATGAGCCACTGTCTGTCATCCTGCTCATCTCTTCAGAGGTTGTTTCACCAGGGAGCCCCTTTTGGGGTCTCCATGCCCTACTCCACCCGTGGGGAACTGAGGAGCTGCCCTGCCTGGGCTTCCCTGCATGTGGCTCCCAGGAATTTTTTCAAAAGGAACACCACAATAGAGGGGAATATTTGTCCAAAAAGAGCACAGCTAGGGAAACGACCTCTTCCCCTGCATTTTCCTCAGAGGAGAAATTAACTCCTTACACTTGCCAGGGCATGCCCATCTCCCTTCCCCTTCCTCTTTGGTCCCCCCAGATGGACCAGAGACAGCCCACAATGCTGAACCAAGGAAAAGAAGTCTCCAGCCAAAGCTGGAGAGAGGACCTCCTTCCTCAGCTGGGTGACATGGATGGTGTCATATGCTGAGCCCAAGCACCCTCAGGTTTTGTTATTTATTAATATGTATCAGATACTCAATGCAGTTGGATTTTTCATTCTGTTCTATACACAAATCCGGAAGATAAGGTAAAATATTCACCTGGCAGAGTCTAAAATTTGCATTATTTTTTTGAGAGGAACCTAGTTCCAAATCCCTGCTGGTTAGAAACCTATAAAATGTTCTACTGCTCCAAGCCACAAGCTCTATCACCCCAGTCACTGACTCTGACAGTGCTCAGAAATTTGTGTTAAAGAAGCAGAAAAAGACGGGGTGTGTGTGGAGGGACTCTTCCCCAGGCTCAAACAGCCAAGGGTTCAAATATTCCTCAGCCAGAAGCTGCATCCAGATCACAGTGTCTAATAGCCACTGAAGGAGGAAAGCTCCACCAATGGGCCTGTTCTTTTTTTGACTTCGAATATATTTTTGTTCTTAATAATGCTCTGTGGCAGCTCATCCTATTACTCAAACACACACTGTGCCAATAAGGATGTTCTTTCGTCTGTTTGGATCCTGCTTCAAGGAAATTACCACTTCACCCCCTCATTCCTGAGTGATAAAAAACAGTGGATTTTACTTTCCTAAGCATCATTCCTACCTTAAGTAATGATTTTATAGATCTGTGTCACTAGATTTCTCCTTATGCAAGGCTCTGGTCTATGTGGTCTCTGTGCAAAAAATATTTGACATGTCCACCCAGCCCTGCTGCCCTGCTCCACATTCTTCTCTGTCCCACTCTTGGATGGGACAGTCAGCAGCAAGCCAAGCACATGTGGGTACATATGGATCAAAGAATAGATCCACAATGATGCTTTCTTTTTACTCTCTCCCGTTTTCCTAATGACTTCTACATTTTAGTTTCCCTTTGGAGCCTTGAGGATGGATGATAAATGAACCAGCAAGAACTCAGTGCCTATGGTGAGCTGAAGCTTGGGCTGAAGATCCTTCTGAGACCTTGGACCTTCCTTTTTTGAGCAAAAATAATTTTTCCAGGCACAAAGCAGCACTCAGCAAGGAATTCCCATGGGAAGAGAAAGAGGCATCCCTACCTTTTTGGTCTTGACTGTTGAGGCGCAGCAGTCCCCACCATCATAGTTGCAGAAGGCTCTGTTGTTGATGGAGTCACAGTAGTTGTCCCCCATGAAAGGCTGAAAAAGAAAAAAGCAGGAAAAGGCTGAGAGTGTGAATATGGATAAAATTAGCTCGTTCCTTATGGACACAGAGTGAGAAAGTCGTGGCTGGAGAAGAGACGGTTGTGTGGAGACCTCACAGCACCTTCCAGTGCCTGCAAGGGGCTACAGGGACTATGTACAGACACTGTTCATCAGGAACTGTGGGGCAGGACCAGGGGAAATGGCTTCACATTGAAAGAATGGAAATTTAGGTTAGATGTCCAGAAGAAATCCTTCCCTGTGAGGGCAGTGGGACCCTGGCACAGAGAAGCTGTGGCTGCCCCTGGCTCCCTGGAAGTGTCCAAGGCCAGCTTGGACACTGGTGCTTGGAGCACCCTGGGACAGTGGAAGGTGTCCCTGCCCATGGCAGGGATTTGAAAGTGGATGACCTCAAGGCCCCTTCCAACCCAAACCAGTCTATGATTCTATAATCCTGAAACCTGTAACAGTATTTCAGAAGAAAACCACAAAAATTTGAAGGAGTCATATAGTTTGTAACACACCAGCTGCCCTGAAAAGCAAGAGATAATTATTCCCCTTTCCCTTCTAAACAGACAGGAAAAAAAGGACAGTAGATGGAAGGGAAATAAGCCCTTGTTGCCTCTTCACATCCCACATAAGAGGATGCTTCAGGAATATTAATTTGACTAGGCCTACAGACAGCATCCAGGCATCTAAAATTGTGGCACCTTTGATAATTTTAAGCTAACCTCCCTAAACTGTGTGGGATAAGAAGAAGGTTATGTATTGCAGCAAAATGGGCTTGCTTTTAATAGCTGAACTTTTCACCAGAGTTCTCCTGACTCCGCAACACGTGTCAGCAACGAGGGCACAAAACAAATCACCAGGAGGAATGGAAGGGTCTGAGCTCAGCACAGGGACCATGTTCTCTCTGAACAGCAGTGGCTGCGTGGGACCCTGGCCATGGCATGTGATCTTCCTCCACTCCACAGCTCAGAGCTGGGATAATGGCAATTATTCAGAGGGACATTGTGGAGAGCTGTTAAGGGAAATTCATAAATCACCTTGAAAAAGAAAATGTGCTCATTAGGCTGGGCAATGTGATCACCAGTCCATGTGCTGCACAGGGCCTGAATAATAACCATGATTCTGAAGGAAAGGCCTGAATTCTTTCATTGAACATTGGAGCCCTTTTGGTCTGCAAGTACAGAAGTCTTCCTTGGAAGTCTAAGCTGTGTCTAACATTAAAAAAGGTCCATACCACATGTGAGAATCCCAGGCAGCAATGAAAGCTCAGAAAAATGGATGATCAGCAGAGAGCACAGTCATATCTCTGTAACTCTCCACACACAGGCTCATGAGGCCATTCCCATTTTATCCGCTCATTGAAAAATTCACTTATTTTGCACTGAGAAAAACACACCAGGGACTCTCCTGCAAGAAGACATCATTGCAGAGCAGGCAGGATGTCTTGGGGAGGTTTCCTGGGAGGATTTTTCATCAGTTGCAGGCCCAGAGTGTCCCAGATGATGGATACCTGAAGAAGCAGCCATGAGAGCTCACCGTGCTCTCCCCAGAGCTCACCATGGCCACACTCATCAGAATTTGAATGAACTCAATGGAGCGGGGCAAATGCACACTTTTACTGCTGATGTGCTGCAAATTTAAATATTTCTATCAGGTAGAGGAAACTCAGGCAATGATGGGAATATCAGACCACAGCAGGACTACCAGGAGGGAACAGACTCCCTTAGTGTCACTTGTTTAATTACGTGCAGATACTGCAAATTTTGACAAGGAAATCAGAGTTACAGCGTGAGGCTCCTGTCTCTCTAAACTGTCTTAACTCCACTGATTTCCACAGATATTGATTTATTTATACAGGCTAAGGCTTTGACTTGAAAGCCCCCTTCCAATTTAATTAATATTCCAAGAGTTAAAAGGGAATGATTTATAAATACATGAACAGATATTTTGAGGCCAAGCTGGTCATATTTAAAACTGTGAACTTTGCTCAACCTCACAGGAAATTCTGCAGGCTTCTCCATGTTTCTCTTGCGTTGCCTGGCTGTGCCTGCTTGATGGGAAATCTTGACTTTAAATTTCCATCCCTATGCCTGTAGCCTACACCTATGAATGCTGGAAAATCCATAAAGAAACTCGTGGAAGAATTTGCTCTGGCACAGAGTAGACAAGCCAGTCCTTTGGAGGAGGAGAAGAATGGGACAAAAAGCATCTATTCTGATTTGGGAGCAAAATCCTTGCTTGGGAGACCCTGGAGGGTGACGTCTCTGTTGCTCTTCATGCAAGTTGTAGTGCTCAGACATTTTTGGAGGACGATACATGAAGTCCAGAGGGACTCGTTTGCTACTGAAACACCCAAAGTTAGGTGCAGACAAGTACGAGGCTGACTCATAAGCCTCTGTTCCTGCCACTAGGGAGCGACAAAAAATCACATTGCAGCAGCTGCAGGGCTTCCCACTGCGGTCACCAAGAGCCAAATAATGCCCCACTTACAGCCTCCTGTTCGGGGAAGCCTCCCTAATGCTAAGGATGCTCATACATTAGGGGTTCTATCAGCTTAATGGCCCAGCATTATTGGCTTATTAGTCTCTGTTTCCATAGTCATGGGAAAAAAAAAAAAAAAAAAAAAGGCTTGGTGAAGATGGCATTTCTTCTGAAATCTTAATGCCAAGCTCTGGCCCATCCGTGAATCCTGTTCTGAAAATGATGCTAGAGGCCATTATCAATTGTCTAGGCAAAGCCTTCCCAGATGATGGATTAGGATGCAGTGACACTGCTGAATGAATGTTGAAAAGAAGAAAGTTCCTGTTGATGCAGAGGGCTCTGGCAATTAGCAGTGATGGAGAGGAAGAAAATGCTGAAGAGAAGCATGTCAGTAATAATGGCTTCTGGTAAATTATTACATCATTGCAAAGTTTGTCTCAGTAACAACTATCCTTAAACAGCAGGAGGATGGACACCCAGTGGTGCATCAGCACCTGAATGGCATTTTTTAATGGTGGCTGGATGTTATTTCAGCTCTCTTTGGAGAATGGGGGCACCCAGCCAGCCTGCATGAATGCGATGCGTGAGACAGCTTATGACATTCAGAGCACTGACAGCAGAATGCTTTTCATTTAGGGAACAGCTAGACAGAAACTATTACATTGTTGGAGAGTTATTACCCTCCTGGGCCCGACATTCGTATGCGAAGGAAACCTGTCTTTCACTTCAAGAAAAATCACATCCCACAGCAGTGTGGTCTGGAGCTTTGTGTCATATTCAGGAATTCAGTCCCATGTTCTGACAGTTTGGGCAAATAACTTCAGAGTGCTTGGGTTACGAAGGTGCTGAGAGCCTGGTCAGCATGGCAGAAAGTCAGGGCACGTGGAGGGAAGACACAGCTCTGCCTCTGCCCTGAGCCAGCTCATTTCCAAAATGGGCATGGAGCTTCCCAACCTTCCAGAGGTGCCACAGGGATTGTCTTCTTGCTATGGGTGAGATACTCAAGGGCAGGCATGATGGAAACCCCATGAGTGCCATGTCACAGACTGAGGTGCTCCAGCCCTGTTTAACCATCAGAAGCATCTTCAGTCTTCTCAGACATTTCAAAAATTGCTGCTGGCAGAAGCAACATCCTTCAAAATAATGACTTTTTTCTCAAGTAACTTGCAAGACTCTCAAAGTCTATCACAGCTGAATTGTAACTGCATTTTTCTGATTATTTCTTTTCTGGTTTAGACAGAGGTGGCCAGTGGAGGGAGGTGTGATTTGCTCCATGTCCAGCTGTGCTGTCCACCCAGTGGTATCATCTCTGGCTTTCCTAAACTTTCTCTGCCCACACCAATGCCCAAAGCTTAGCTGGCCTTGGAAAGAATTGTCCCTCAAATAAGTCAAGATCAAGGAAAAACAAGAGAAGGCTTTTGCAACTTCCCAGAAACTCCCAGATTCTGGGAAATTCTTTTGGTCAACCAATGTTTTTGAGCTGTTTGATCATCTAACTCCTGTGAGATTCACCAACCATCATCTCTGGGAAAACCACCAATTTCCCTACCGAGTGCCAGAACCAATGCAGGAAATCAGCCTGTGTGATAGGGTGGTCAGGGCAAAATCCTACTTGCCCCACTTGACAACCAGAATTTACAGCCTGCAGTGATTGTTTCTGTAAGATTTAGGAGAGTCACCATGGACCACCTGAGCTAAAGCCAAACTCACCTCACAGCCTTTAACACAATGAATCAGGGAAGGGTGAGGGTACCACTTGAGTCCTGCTGTGCAGACAACACTCTGGAGGGAAGAAATAAAAAAAAAAAAGCAACAGGTTAAGACAAAGAAATCAGTGTACAGAAAGTCAGTGTGCTGGCTCCTGTGGCTCTCCAGTACTTAACCAATGAAGTTCAGTTCCTAACACCTCTTGTGTTCTCAGGACCTGGCTGTCCTCCAGGTATTTACAAGAAGTGTTGGACTTGACACTTGCAATAACAGAGCATTTGAGATTAAAATAATATTTGAGGTTCTCCTAAAATGTCATGCCCAATATTTCACTCATGGTGGGGGAACGTGGCAGGGAAAGGCAAAGGCACAGGTCCACTTTTGCTCTTGGGTAGGGGGGAGGCATTCTAGGAATTAATTTAGGGATTTCTTTGGTGCTGCCAAGAATTGCTTTCTTTCACTGCCCATCATACCTTTGATTCCTGAAGATGGAAGCAGCTAAAGGTGGATTTTCAGACACATTTTAGCACCATCTTAAATAAAAGCACCTCCCACCACACACCTTCAGAATAACCCCCAGACCAGACAGCATCATTGGCTACATTTTATGAACTGTATAATCATTTCTATTCCAACCTTGTCTATAGAAGAAAGGTTGCACATTCAGTTTTGGGCAAAAATGATGACCAGCCTCCTAGATAATGACACAGAGAGGGACACCTAGATTTAAAGAGTGGATGAAAACTTTGCCTGGTCAGTGGAGATGGTGGTTCCACACCACGGGCATCCTGGAGATAGGGCTCCCAACAGGAGTCCATCCAGCAGGACATCAGGCACAATGTTCCTTTGGGGTTGTTGCCCATGGATGAAGCCCTACAGTGTCCAGTTGAGCAAGATGAACACACAGGGACTCACCTACAGTGTGGGGTTGGGGTTGGATGGAGGCCTGGGGAAGGAAGGGATTAACGTTTGGGAAGACCCAACGCACAAGCCATCCCTTCCCCTGTTCATCTGAGGGCTAATTTATTCCATCTGCAGGGGGAACCTCAGCTTGTTTTTACAGTTCCTGTCATTGGAGGCTTACCTGGCGTGTGCTAGAAAAAAGGACTTTTATACTATCTGACTCGGGCTGTTTATCTTTCCGATGCTCTTGGATTTTCCACTATTAGTCAAGCCCAGCTTGCCCCACCTGCCTCTCAACAGGGCCTGTCTGTGTGAGCAGAGAAGTGGCAGGGCAGGGGAGGATGTTGTTTATCCCCGGGAGGGAAGGAGGGAGGGAGGCTGCAAGGTGCGGGGGCCCTGCGGTGTCACACATTCCCCTGGCCCTCTCTTGACAGACAGCTGGAGATTTCCAGGCTGCTGCCTGCCACAAATGGTGAGGGCTTTTCTCTCCCCCCACCCCCTTCTGTTTGTTGCACTTCAGAGGGGAAAGAGAGGAAACTTTTCTAGGTTTGAAAATAAACAAGGCCAATCAACAGAGAGGGAGTGGGGAGAGTAAAGGAAGAGGTTCAAGAGCATTTGAACCCAAGAATTAGAACAAAGTGGAAAAAATTCAGGGGTCTGTCTCCTGTATCCAAGGCCAGCAGACAATAAGTGGAAGAAGTGCACTTCCAAAGAGCACCTCACATTCCCCTGGTAAGGAGCATCAATATTTACAAAACCTCACACTCTGTGAGTGTGTGAGCACGCAGAATGAACAAAAGAAAACAAATAGCCCTGAACCAGGCTCTTCAGAGAGGAGCTTTCCACATGAGAGCAGTCCCTCACAGAGGATGCACTGACTGTTTTCCTGACCCTTCGAGTATTAAAATATCAGCACCTCCCTTAAAGGAATGGATGGGAGGTGGAGTTTCTGAGACAGTTCTCTCTGAGTGTTCACTCAAGGTCATCTTCAATCCCAAACACAGCCTTGGGCTGAGCATCCTCAGGGGATGGGAATGAGCCCCATGTTCTCCACAGCACAGGAAAGCCAGGAGCCAGGTGAATCACTGGGTCCTTTGGACATTCCCATTCCTCTGGAGTGGCACCGACCAACAGCTTCATACCAGTCACATTGCCCTCCCCTTGGACCATCCTTTGCTAGCAGAGACCACTAGAGCTGAATTCAATCCTGCTAACATTCCTGGAACTGGAAGCAGAGGGAAAAACCCCAGGCCATAGTCCTGACTCCTTTTTCTGGTTTTCCAAGCCCTCAGTTCCTACCACCCAGCCTGTCTGTACCCTCAGGCTGCTGCTGTGCTGTGCACAGTGCACTGGGAGAGAGGATGTGAGTAGAGGGAGAGAGACTGGGCTAGAAAACCAAGAAATTGGGAATGATTTGGACTGCTGGGCATTGTTTCTGCCTCCTGCAATTCAAACAGGCATACAGGTGCCACAGGGTGCTGCATGGGGCACCTAAAATGAACAAATGTATGGAAAGCAAGCAAGGATGGGTGAAGGTGGTACATGAGGACAATCTGATGGAGTTGGTGTGCACAGACAAGTAGACTCAGAATGCCAGCAAAGGATGGCATGGTGGATGGAAGCACCATATCCACCACATGCCAGGTGGTGCCTGGGGAATAAAACCCATCTGGCCACTGTCCCCTGGGAGCCCTGTCCCTTCCTCGTGCTGCCCTGTGCTCCAGGCCCCCATGGTCATGGTGACATCAGCTCCCCTCGTGCAGCACCGCTGTGCAGCCAGGTGGGGTGACTGGGGTCCTGTCCCCAGCCCAGGAACAACACCCTGCCACGTCAGAGTGGGGGCCTGGGACTCATCTGCTGTGAAGGGAGAGGGAGCCGGGCTGTGCTCCCACAGTAGGTGACAAAGAGCCAAGGAAGCAAATCAAGCTGTCATTTTCTCCTTGTGAAGGAAGACCCAGTGCCTCTGGTGCCGGCTTCCCTCCCATGGTGGGACTAACACAATGATGTCAACCCTTTGTGGGCTGCAAGGGGATCAGGTTTCCCCCAGAGAGGCTGGTGGAGAGCTTTCCTCCACCTTAGATGGGTCAAGTGTCCCCCCAGGCTGGAGCCCAGGGACTGGCATCTCCTGCTCTCAGCTAACTCACTCCTCAGGCACTAAAGGAACAGGACAATTAACTGTGGGCTTTATGAGTGAGGGGACCAGCCACTGCTGCCAGGAAAGGGGACTCCTCCTATAGCTACAGATGGAATGGGATCTCCTGCCTTCCCAGCAGTGGAGCTGCTGCACCACAGTTGCTCACATCATTGTTCTGTGACTCAGTTTCCCTGACACATAATGAGCATGAAATTCTCAAAAAACCAAAAAAAAACCCCAAAAAATCAAAAAAACCCCAAAAAACAAACCAACCAACCAACCAACCAAGCAATAACCTACCAACCAAACAAACAAAAAAACCCAAAAAAACCCAAACCCATAAAGCCCCCACAAACAAACAAAACCAAACACAAAATACTGGGAGGGGAAGGAAGAAGGAAAAGTGCAAAGCTTTAGTGATTATGGGAATATTTAAGGAGCACTCCCACTAATGAGTTCTGGACATTTTTAATCGCAGGGCTTGCAGTCTGCATGGGAAGAGGGCCCATGGTCACGCTCAGCCCAGCAGAGCTGGGACATGCAGACCCTTTGAAGGCTCCCCCAGGCATGCACATGCCTGCACACTATTTAGCCTGCCCCTACTCAGCACTAAGGCAGGAACCCAAGTTCAGACAACCTAAGAAACGAGGTGTCTGCTCTGTTTCTCTGCAGTCAATGGGAAAGAGCTGTCAAGCTGTCTCTTGGAGATATTTCCCTTTTTTCTCCTCACTGCCTGCACAGTCAGTCTTGGCAGCTCTATCCATCGGTGTCTTCAGCAGCTCCTTGTGCCACATACAGTGAAGGGAAAATTGTGGGGACAGCATTGGCTGCTCTGAACACATCCCACATCAGAACAGAGGCACAGAACATTTCAGGTGATTTTTTTTTTTTCTTGCTGAAAATACTGATTTGGAAGACACTGCCAGCTTGTACTGATTTCAGCAAACTGTTTCAGACCCAATAAAGCAAATCAACCTAAATGAATTCTGAAAAATACAAAAATATTTAGACATTTTGTGAAATGAAATATCTGTTGTTGTTTATTGTTTGAAAGGACATTTAATTTCTAAGTCTTTGCTGTGTTTTTGTTTTTTTCTTTCGTTTTCACTAAACAAAAAGTTTACAAAATCTCCTTGGAAATGAAATGCTACGTTATGTTCAAACCAACATGTTTTTTCTTCCAATTTTTTGGTTCACCAAAAATCACAATAACAAAAGGGTCCCTTTGATTAGGGATTTTTTTTTTTTTTTTCAATTCAGGAGAACTTTGAGTGAACCGAAAAATCAAGTGATTTGCACAGCTCTGCTCTAAACAACGCTCAGAGAAGGGATAGTTCCTTCTTTCCATTTTGCTTCCATAACAGATGTTGCTTGAGCTGCTACAGACAAATTATTTATTTTTCCTTGTCAGCTCTCCCTGTGTTTTCTCTGTCCCCATCCCCTCAAAGGTAAGCACCACAGATCAGTCCTGCCTTTATCTTCTTCCCATCCTGCCCTCATTTGTACTTTACTTGTGCCTGAAATTAAAGCAACAAAAAAGTGTTTCCTTTGCGTCATTCAAGTGCTCTGAGGTGCACAAAGACTCGTCGTGTAAATGCAACCAGCTGCTCCCTGTGCTCATATGGCACAACAGCAGAGCTGTCACTGGCCATAAACAGAGACACGGCTTATTAATGATATATAACACATTGCCATGGGGATCTTCCCCCAAGGCATCCCAGCCCCATCTCTCCAGGATGTCCCCACTCCCACCAGAGGCAGCGTTTCTCTTGGTGGTGCCCCAAGAGGTGTCGCTCCCCATGGGTGACATCCCATTATCTGCAGAGTTGGAGAAGATGGATGTTTTACAGCTACCATTTTTTTCATTAAGGATTTTTTTAATCCCTTTCAGCATGTCTTCCCTCCCAACACGAGTTCTCCAGCCCAAATCTCACTCTCTAGTCACAAAGCATTTGTGGAACTTGTATCTGCTCAGGACCTAAAGCTCTTGCAAGATCTTCACTATCAGGGGGGAAAAAAAGGGCTTATTTACTGCTGTGCTCTTGGAAACCATGATTTCTCCTCCATCCCTCACTCCCCTTGTCTCCCCCTTTACTACTCTATGTTTTCCCTGCTGCCTAATGAGCCCTCCAGAGACCTGCAGGTATAAAACTCGTTACAGCTCCCTCCACGTACCCGCATCAATAAGTGAAGGAGTGCAGAGAGAACAGGAGGGAAGCTGTCACTTTATTTCCCCATGAATTACAAACCACTTTAAAGTCTGGCACTCAGGAAAGGGCCAGTGAGAAATTGCCCCTCATACAGAGATAGGGGTTTTCTTTATGTTTCATGCCAGAAACTTGGCAAAGCCTTGGCTTAAGGCAGTCACAGAACATCAGCGTCTGGAGCGAATGGGAAGCTGGGAAGGACATTATGAGCTTGTCATATTATCTGGACTTAGGTTTCCCACTCCTTTCCCAGATTTATTCTCTTGCTCTGCATGAAACAGTGAAGTTCAAAGTGGTGGAGAGTTCTGGAGCCACTTGCTACCCACAGCCAAGGCCAGATTTCAAAAATCCCAAACCCTAGGTGTACATTTAGGCATGTAGAGAAGCAAATAGACTGTCAAAGCTGCTCAAGACATGCTGGGGCTGTGTTGGCTGCTTGTTCTCCTTCTTAATGAAGTTCAGGTGTGTAAAACAGACTCCTGCAAAGCCAGGACCAAGTATGTAAAAGCCAGAGGTGTTTGCTCAAGCACCATCAGTAACTTGCACCCTGGTGACACCTGATGTGCCACCGTCTTCCACCACATGCTCGAGCGTGTCCAGTTAGACTTCCACACCTGCAGAAATGCCATAAAGCCACAAACACCTGGTTTGTTTGTAGGAACATGAGGGTTTCCAGGAAGAGTTAGGTGACTGTGCCTCCCACTGACACCAAAGGGTGGGCATGACACCCAGCAGCTGTTTGCTGCCAGCAGGGCTGAGTGTGTGTGTGCGTGCAAGGCACTGCACGTGGTGTGCACGTCCCCATCGGGGCACGCTGCCACTGCTGTGTGCTGGAGGACACTCAGGACTGTGAGCAGCTAATGCTGGCTCTGCGTTTGCAGCAGGCAGGAGGGAGAAGTGGTGACCTCTGGAAGGGGCTGTGCTGAGCAGGCAGCTCTCGCATGCGGGCGGAGGGGCGGGGGGAGCACTCAGCCAGCTCCGCGGGGTCGGGAAATGAAAAACCCTCTGTATCAGCTTCTTTTGTCATCCAGAAGCGGCACAGAAAAATCCAGCCCTGCCACCCAAAGAATGCAAAATACGGAACAGGAGGAAGGAAATAAAGCCTGGCCAGTGCCCTTTCTCTGGCTGTCCATCACATCTTCCTGTTGGATTTCCAGATCCAACCCCACTGATGTGAGGCCTCTACCTTGAACTGACTTTCACTTGGCAAACACAGGGAGAAAGCAACTTGGAGAGAAAGCCACTTGCAGAGAAAGCCACTATGTTACTGGAACAGACACGAGAAAAATCAGGAATTCTTTCCTAAAGGTCCAAATTCCCCATTTTCCACAGGTAACACTGATCACTCACTGCTCATAAACATGCAACAAAGGATGTGGTTCGTGCAGTCGCCAGGCACTGACCTTCACTCTCTGAGGGTTCATCCAGTGCTGGATGTCTTGCACGGTCTCATTCACGCGCAGGAGGATGGGCTCGTGACTGTGATCCAGACAGGAGGTGGTACACTCTGTGCCTGCTCAAAACACAAAGGGGATAAAGCTAAAGGATAAAACAGGCAGCTTCTGACCCTTCCAGCATCCTTCCAGCTGAAGGACAGGATTACAGCTCGTTTTTCCTAAATTGCAATTAGCAGTCAACCATAACTATCACATATCTCCTAGCCACACGTGAAGTGCTGAGTACAACCCTGTACCGAGCAGGGGAGCGTGGGGGTGGCAGGTCTTCCAGGGCCTTTTTGAACAAGCTGCAAATCTAAGTGTATGTCTGACAATTAACTCCAAGAAGGGGGTCAGGTTTTGCGCTTTCAGATCATCAAGACAATGTGAAGGTTTTTCCATTTCAACTGCTCTTTCAAGCAGTGGGGCTGATTAGGGAGAGGCTGTCGAACTCATCTCACCTGTGACATGGCAGAAACCTATTGTTTGATGGGTCAGATTTACAAACATCCAATAATAATCTTCCAAAGGGTGACCAGACCTAATGGTATTGGAGACCAGCTATCACCCAAGTCCCACAGTCAATAAGAAGTATGCAGAAAGGTAATGATGGCTTTGTTCACACATAAACCTGCTTTTTCTCTGATTAACTGTCATGCCCAGTGGGAATCCTGTCCTTTCTTTATTAAAACATGCTGTGATACTCTGCAGCAATATCCCAGAGCCCTGTGGTGACACAACCATAAGCCCTTGTGTGTTGGACCATTACCATTTCCCCCCTGGAAAATCACTCTTGAATGGCACAGCTGCTGCAAACATGTCATTAGGATTTCTGCACTCCAATCAGCGCTGGGGGAGGAATTAATCTCTGCACTGGTTTGGAGAGCTGAACCTTTGGCTCAACACACGCCTCAGCCTGGAAGGGCAGATTAGGTGTCTGAGGAATTACTGAAGGTGTGTGGGATTCATAGTGACCACGACTGGTTGATATTATTTTTCCCACCTGCTTCTGCCTTCTCACATTCTCCACTTGGAGGAGTCAGTGGGAGCAGCCAGATCTAGACTGGAAAGATGGGGAGCACTTTAGGTTTGTTTTGCTTTCCCAGGACACCTGGAAGTGGCTCCAAGGACCTACTGGATGAGGCCTATTGACACTACCCCCAGAGTGAATGACTGGCTCCTCTCCATGAGCGTGGTGAATGCTTTTTCAAAAGGACATTGATCAGGCTTTCAAAAATGCAAAGAGAGGAAAACCCCAACATCTGATCCCAAAAGTTGGTGCTGGGTGAGCCTACAAAGTGTGTGGTATGTCTCCATCTGCTGAGAATGAGAGCCAGCGGCCACTGTGCCCTCTCTGAGCTCTAAATCCCTCTCCAGAGAGAGCCACACTCCTGTGGGGGGTCTGCCCCATGCATCTCTCACCTCCATGATGCTGTGTGGTCCCATCCTAGGGTCAGACCCACCAGTCCCTGGGATTGGCACCTGCTGACAGTCACTGTGACAGGAGCCAGAGCTGGCAGGCACCCAGCACTGAGATGCTGCCCTCCAAACCAGGAACTGGGGTTTCTCTCCTTGCAAAAGCCTGTCTGGCCCTGGAGGCAACCTCGTCTCAAGGGTAAAACGCCTCTCCACATTAAGAGTCGCCGCAGCCGCTCGCTCTCCGGGGCTCCACCACGCTGGTGGAGAGCGGGTCGGAATTGTTTTGATATATGATCTGTAATTGGCATCATTACAGAGCGGTGATCTCATCCAGGTCGTGTTCTCCTCCCCGGGGAGGGAACACAAGGAGGCTCGTAGTCCTGCGCATGGCTGCGATATAATGAGGGAGCCGCGCAAGGAGGAAATTTCTCCAAGTTCAAAGGGACAGGCGGAGGCAGGAGGGGGATGGCTGGGAGGGGGGCTGCAGGAAGGGGCCTCGCAAACCTGTGTGGGCTGCAGGCAGTGCAGCTCCTGTTGCAGCCCTTACAGCAGGGAGACCCCCAAAATGGGGGCTGAAAGTACAACATAGTGTGTACAGCTCAGAGTGCCTGTCCCTCCCTGTGCCTGGGTGACACAAAGCCATGCTGAGCACAGCAGTCATCACCCTTTGCACGGGGAACAGGTATCCCAGAAAGAAGGAGGAAAACAGACCCTAAAACCAGCTCCTACACAACTGTCATACCAAAGGGAATGCTCAGCTGGTCTCATTATGTTTCTGGGGAGACCTGAATTATCTAGTGCTGCATTCTCCTGTCAACTCTCTGTCTTTCAGCTTCTGGAGTGCGGGTTTGTGCATGTGGCTGGAGGAGTGGGGCATTACAAAACTGTAAGACCAAAAGCAGGTACAACCCCTCCCTGGCACAGTCTGGCATGCTGCTGCCCCTGAAAACCAGCTGGCCAAAAAGGGACACCATGAAACTGGAAGGCCTGCAAGGAGCCTGCAGTCAGAGCATGTTACATGATGCCTGGCCTCTCAGAGCTTCACATTTCCTAAAAGCATTTCCCTGAAAAGCCTCCCACAGCAGGCTCTCACTCGGGCAAACAGGTTACTTGAAGGACTCCTTCCTCCCTCCCTGCCATCCCCATCCTCTCCCTGGTCTCTTGCTGCCTGCTCCCACCTGGGGGCAGGTGTGGGTGTCACCCACCTATGCCGTAGCCGCCGGCGCACTGCAGCTTCAGGTGGCTGTTGAGCTGGGTGGGCAGAGCACACTGCCCCTGCATCTCCCTGCACAGGTGGAAGGACCCGCTCCAGGTGCCATCCTTACGGCAGTGGATCACGTTGCTCCCACGGCCCTGGGAACGAGGGAAGGAGATAATGAGGATTGACACAAAACATAGCAAGGAGAGGCTGAGAGGTGAGGAGCGAGCAGAGATGTGGTGTTTGGAGCAAAGTTCTGTTGGAGCTGGAAAAGCCCCTGGTTGGGACTGCCAATCCTAGGAGGGGCAATGAGTTTTCTTCCAAAAAATAAAGAAAAGGAAACCTACGGTGTTGACACACAAATACAAACACACAGAAACACACACATCTCTTCTCTTCTGTACAATTCTTCTGTACAATTCTGTACAAGGTCTTTACAAGCCCCTTGCAAGGTCTACACCTTAGAACAGCCCCACTCCTGCTGCAATAAAAGTGCCTTCACCCCGTTTGCCTTCCTCCTTGTTACAGAGAGGTTGGTGTCGAATGCAGACATCTTTTTTCCTCTTCTCATTTTCAAACCAGTTACATCATCTCTCTTGAAAAAGAAAGAATCCCCAATGGCCATCTGAAGGAGGAAGGGAGAGTGGGACATGAGCTTAGCAGGGCAGAACGTGCTCTTTAGAGCTTGGCTGCCTTGAGTGACAGCAGGCGAAGGGGCTGAGACAGACACGCACAGAGGCAGGTGGGAAGGACGAAAAGATCCTCTGGTGTGGGAATGGGCAAGGAATAGAATATGGCATTTCTCTTACAGAAGAGATTCTTCATAAGATACTGAAGAATGAATACCAAAGTCCGAGGGGAAATATCATGCCCTTTAAAGACAACAAAGGAGTGCACAGGCAATCTTTTGTCAGATCTATACACACGGCGTTGGGGATTTCTGTGCAAACAAGCTGTTCTGTGGGATCTTCAGGCCCAGCTGCCATGGGGCAATGTGGGACATTCAACAGGAGGATGTCTGGAGTGGTTGGGCTCCAAAACTCCTGTGGGGGCCTTACTGGGTGGGAGAATCATGCAGGATCTCTGCTTCTCCTCACTCATTTTTTGTGCCAGACACGTTGCCTGCAATCTACTCACCCTGTTCTTGGACACTGTGCTGGATATCTTTGGGGATTCTTTAATGTGCTGTCCATGCTGGGATCCCTGCAGGACTGCTGAACTTTTTGGAGGAGCTCTGCCCCACAACTCACAGCCATTGCTGCACAGGGACCTGCACAAGCCCCCAGTACTGGCATGGAAGAGGGCTCAGCCTTCAGTGGTAGTCTTGTCCTTAATATACTTATGTTTCCCTTTTTTTTGCTCAGCTTTGTTAATGAACACAGTGTTTAGTGAGATGCAAAGTGGTATTAGCAGCAGACTACGGTGTGGGACCTGCTTCCCCTTCTCTAGACATCTGGCCATTGCCAGAAGTAATAAGGAAATCATATGAAAGGAATAATGGAGCAGATGGACTCAGGGTGAGATCCTGCTTGGTGATTCTCACCTAAGGGCCAGTTTGGCAGAGATTGATTAATTTAGATCTGACTGTTTATATGATTTGTGTACAATATGCAGAAATGGAAAACCCTTGCTCTGGTGCCAGGGGAGGTACCTGCTTAAATGACCATTACATTCCTGGTGATTAAGAGATGCTGTATGTGCAGCCAAGTAATGGTCTTCCAGCATGGTGACAAAGTCAGGGATAAATTGCTAAATTATAATTGAGCACAATTTGCTGTTTTAGCAAGTGTGGTGCACTTCCCTTGCAATTTCCGTGCCAGGGTTCAAATGTGATTCTCAAAGATGAGCCATGAAACCTGATTTATGTTCCTGGAGCTGGCTGTTCTTGCGGGTACTCTTGTATAGTTTCAGCAACATACTCAGAGATCCCTGGATATCCATTGCTATAGTAACATCCTGTCCATCATTCCCTGACCTGCAAAATCTCTTGTGAAAACCCCTGCTGGGTTTCTTGCTTGGATGCAACGTGTATTATCACCTTATATAGCTGAGAGAGTCTTAGTGGGGTTTAATCCTTAAATAATTAACACCTCTCAAGTGGTTCTGGTTTGTGCCAGGAGCTCTTGCTCTTCTTCTGTAGCCTATTTTCTGAGATATCTGAAAATACTTTTCACTGTAAATACCTTTCTCAAGATTTTATCTGCTCCTTTGCCCAAGGTGCTTTTGCAGCTGAGCAGTCACTCCTCTCCCTCCCAGTGAATAGACAGAGTTATATCTCTCCCTTTCCAGAGCTTACTTCATTACTGCTATAATCCTGACTCCACTGCTTGCTCCTCTTCATGTTCACCTCGTTTAAAAGCAAACACAAGCCCGTTCCACCAGCTGTCATTGCCCTGGATGTCCCAGTTTCCCCACACTGGCAGTGCTGGAACACAGCACAGACCATGCTGCCCCTCTGAGCAAGTGGTGGATGCACAAAGACACAGCTGCTGTGTCCCAGAGCTCCCACCTCCTCTGCACCCATGCCTGCAAGTTCTCATTTCACACTGCTCAAAACCTCACTCCAAGTCTTAAACAAAGAAAACTTTCCCAGGTGCCCTGATGTGAAACGCTGGGGCTCTGTCTGTTGTCACCATGCAGAAGGCAGGCCAGAGGACAAGGAACAGGGGCTTTTAACATGTGGAGCAGGTACCAGAGGTGTCTCTCACATAGCTGCTCCTAGAGCAGGGTTGGTACCTTTTTAAGCATTCTCAGATGCTGATCTGATGGTCTGATGATCTGAATTCTGATGATATGAAACAGCCCTTGTCAAAGCATACTCTGCTCCAAGCAGTGCCTGCAGTTGCTGCAGCTTCCACATCCCCACTTTCTCTTCCCAAGCAGAGGGAGCAGCAGCAGCAGCACTTCTGGGAGAACTTACTTATCTCACAAACTATAATTACCTCTGGTGAGGAAAACTAGGCATTTCAAATAAGATAGTAGAGGCCAGACCTTCTCATATCAGTGAACACAGCTCCCAGGAACCCAAAGGCAACACACTGATTTGTGCCAGATGGGGATCTGACCTCTGATGCCAAATGACACCTTCACAGCCAGAAAAACATGGAAGTTTAGAGAGAATTCACCTGAATAGTGGTAATCCCTATGGTGCTAAATTATCACACGACACACAGACATAAAATGGTAAGAACTGGAGAGAAAAGTGAGGTAAAACAGAATGAATACATGGGATAAGTGTAGATAACTCACATTCTACTTACTTTGATTTGTTGCTCCTGATTTTCTAGCCAGATAAAGACACTGTGACAGATTTTTCTGCCATTTACTGTCTAGAAACAGTAAGTCAGCCACTTCTAAACCTCTACAGGTAATAGTTAATACTGCTACTCCTGTCACAAAAATAATATTTTCAGGCTCTCCCTCAACTTTAAATATGATTTTCCCTTCTGCATTTCCCTGGTTTTGGAAGAGCTCAATGTTCCTCAGCCTCCCCAAGACAGGGAAGATATGAAAAAGCCAGACATGTGTGGGCTGGGGTGGTTTGGGTAAGGCAGACTCACCGACTGGCTGTCATCATCCTCGCACTTGATTCGGCACTCGCTGTTGAACTGGAAGCCGTTGGAGCACTGGTAGAGCCCGTGGAACTTGGAAGGTGGAGGGTCACAGGTGACAGGCACGCAGGCGCCTGGCAGCCACGTGCCATCTTGTGTGCACTGGATCTTAAAGGCTCGCCTTTTTGTGCAGAAAAAAGCAACATTTAGTGAGTGGCTGAGTCAGCTGGGAGCCTCTAAAGCCCCCGAGCTCTGCTAGCAGGTTGCAGGAGATGGGTGTGCTCGAGCTTTTAACACTCGGGGAACAAGTTGTGAATCTGCGTCATGAGGTCTCTGAGCAAAAATAACAATTATTTGGAAAACCAACCTAAACTCCTCTTTTGGCCTTGGACACATCTCCCAAGAACTCAGTTTCCCAGGCTTGTGGGCTGTGGTTGGTTTGAAGTGGGTTTGTGCAGAGTCAGAAGTATATGACAGCACTAACCCTTTTCTGCAGGGTTTCAAAGGGGACTCCCCAGGCTGCATATCAAAGGGGCATTTCTAAGGTAAAGTCTGTTTTTTGAGCTCTGGTCAGGATTTTTAAAGAAGCCTAAGTGAGCTGGGTGCCTAAACTGGCCCTCCACAGCTATCTGCATGAAGGAATTGCTCCATGCTATTCCCTATGGCACACGGAGTCTGCGACAAACAACCCCTTCCCAAAATCATTGTAACTCATGGCTTTCTGAACCAGGCTGATGGCATAGCTTTAGTCTTTCACGTACTTTCTTGATTTTCTGGAGGATCCAGGGACATGGTAACCTGGTTTGCATTTGTACTTGCAGAACGAGCCCACTTTGTGCTTGTCTTCTCGGCAGCGCGAGGTCTGGAGATCCGCGTTGGGGACGATGGAGGGTGCTCGACACATCAGCTCACACAGGGCCTCAGGAAAGGACC
Organism: Molothrus aeneus; assembly: GCF_037042795.1. Classification (NCBI taxonomy): domain Eukaryota; kingdom Metazoa; phylum Chordata; class Aves; order Passeriformes; family Icteridae; genus Molothrus; species Molothrus aeneus. The sequence continues at coordinate 3,606,387 of NC_089664.1, read as the reverse complement.
ACAGCCCATCCTCCATGCAGGTCAAGTTGCTGTTGTTTCCTGAGAAGAACAGTGAGCAAAGTTAACGATGTTCAGCAGGACTATTTTCTTTTGAAATGTTGCTACACCCATAAGATATCAAAAGCCCCCTCAGCCGATTTGACGAATTCAGCTGCATTGAACATTCATATGTCCTGTGTGTTCTCTCGCTCTAGATGATGTCATTAAATCATTTAGGACTCTGCTTTCAGGTGACAGGCAGGCAGTGCTTATTTCAGGAAATGCTATAGCATAGGGGAAGCCACACGGGCTTTGTCATCTTTTGTATTTCTCTTCCTTATTTTGTTCCTCTCTGAAAGGAAGCTTGCTTCATACACCAACCCCCTCCTCTCCAAAGCCATGGCTTTAACAGAGGGTTTGGTGCCATCACATTCTTCATTCTGCTTCTGTGTTATATCTTTTCCCTGAATCTGTCCCTTTTATTTCAATTTGGAACCTTTTGGAGCAGCATCTGTTAGTATTAGAGTCACTACTCCAACACAATGAGGAGCCATTCTCAGCTGGGGACTCTCAGTCCTTGGGGACTACTGTGATAAATATGATTCATAATACTCATTAGAGACTCATTTTCCTCAGGAAGCTTTCTTGGCCAACACCTCAAAGGTAAAAGGTACAATAGATCTATTTGCCTCTGCTATGACCTACTTGACTTCAGAAGGTTAAGCTAAAAGTAGCCCAGTCTCAGTGTATTTTACATTCTTTGTTATTTTATACCATATGTTGAAAAGGAATAAGCTTTTCCTAAGAAACAAAGCACAGCTATGAGCCACTAACCCTTCAAAAATCCCTAATATTCCATTGAAATCCCTGAGCATTGCTGCAGGAACTCTTCTCAACCCACAAGGCATATTTTCAACAGTGAGCCAACTTCGGAGTTATCCGAAATAATACTGACAAACTGCTTACCCCGGAGCAATGCCATCTCTCTGCAAGGGGAGGAAGAGAGCTGGGGCATGAGGCTGGAATTCAAAGAAGAAGAAAACAAAAGGCTTTGGAGGGCTCAGGAAGGTATGTGGAGGAGCCCTCCTGCCCTGGCCTCAAAGATAAGAGAAGCCACATTAAATCAGCCCCGGATTTCTCTCTCCCCTCCCCAACTGCAGATGATTGCAGAGGTATTTTGTGCAGAAGGGAGCTCTTTTCTGGAGCACCAGCATGTTCCTCTGCTCTGACTCATGCAGCAGCTCCCAGCCCAGCCATGGTGATATCATACTTGCCACTGCAAAGCGATAAGCTGTGACATTACCAACAGTGGCTGTCATGACGTCAGTGATTGAATTAGGCATGAGTCATTCCAATGCTGTTCTCCAGAAGCTTAGTGACAACATTTATTAGTCATCAGTGATGGCTCTACACCAAACGGAGCCTTTACCTCACAGCTCAGTGTTCCTGGACAAAAGTGAAGTGATGCTACACACCAGAGCTGCAGCCCCTGATCTGGGGTTGGTTGTCATCCCTCCAGCTAACCCCTGCCTGAGTCATCAGCTCTTGTTGGTCATGATGACTAGAATTATTTTCACCGCCCGCTCAAAAATATTTAAAGCACTTAAAATGAAATAACACCTTTTGTTGAAGATAGCCTTGTGAGTGTATAAATGTATAAACAGAAAAAGGGAGGTTTTTGCTAAAAAGTAGTCTTAATTTTCTCTTAACCATCCTTTGAGTAGTCATAGTTTTGACTGTGAATTTTCTCTTAACTATCCTTTGAGTAGTCATAACTTTGACTATGTGTTGGCTGGTTTTGGTTATCTCCCATCAGAATTAAAAACAATTAAGTAATTTGCTTATATATGAAGAAATCAACATAGCCTTTCCCTGAAATGAAGAATACTTCCCATGCCTTCCTTTTTGGGGTTTGCAATGAATCCAGCAGAGTAGGAGATATCATGAGTACAAAAATATTTTATACAGTGTTTGTACCTGAGTTGACAACAGCAGTTAAGTTTATTTACAAGATGGACAAGTTCCTTCAAATTAACAATTTTCTTGTTTCCTGAGGACCAGGTCAAAAAGGGAAATGTGCCAGTGAGCAGAAGAGTTGATGGTGATGAGAAGAGGATGGGGATGTTAGCAGAAAAGTAGCAGGGAAGAAGATCGAGGAGGAGAGGACAGAGAGTGGCAAGCTGTGTAATTTCTAGGGGAAAAAAATAAAAGAAAAAAGGAAAATGTAATGAGTGCCAAACAAGAAGAGGACAAGAAGGTCAGAGTAGAGCAAAATGAGTGTGGAAAAGGAGAAGGGTGATGTTGAATTAGGAAAAACAGTGATGGGGTCTGTATCGTTTGGACATGGGGCTTTTCAGTCTTCTCTTGGCTTTCCAAATACATGGAGGAGGCATAGAAGGGAGACAGACATTGGAAATTGACAAAGCATGGGAAAGAAGATGAGAGAGTTCAATCTGATTTATCCCCATGACTTTTCCATGTTTTGGTTGTATGGAAGCAATATTCCCTGTCATTACTGCCTGGCCAGCCACGATCAAGGAAAGGTCAAAGCAAGGTAATAGAAAGATGCAAAGGAACTTAACTTCTAATATAAATAAACCTTCCATAGAGTCCCATAATTCTTCCTACTTAAAATATCATGAATAACTCTAAACCAACAGCAAGAATTACATGTATTCTTGGGAGCAGTCTGTGTTAGCTGTGTCTCTCAGGTCACTGCACCCCCCAATACCTTTCAGAAGCGCAGGAGGCCGGCAAGTGAAGGAGCATTTCTTGCCAAAGGTGGTCCCCTCGCTGCAGTTGAAGGTGGCTGGGTAGACATGGTACTGGTCTGGGACACCACAGTCCACGGGCTCACATGTCACCTGCTTGTTCCACTTCCCATCCATGCACGTCATGGTGACGCTGGGCTCAGTCTGGAAAAAGACACACAGCTACAGCCACCACAGGCAGCAAGGGAGACACCAAAACCATTTCAAGCCTAACAGCCATAATTTTGGCTCACAGGTTAAGTACAGCCATGTCTGGTCCCTACCATCATCATTTAGACAGCAGCTACCAAACCCACCAAGGCTCATAAGGAACAGTGTCAGAGAAAGGATTTTCTGCCACCTCTGGGGTGAGACACCAAAGCACTTCCATAGAAAGAGTGCAGCTCTACAAATAATCCAAACTCTTGTCTGGCCTCCTGAGTCAAGGGGGGAACCTGCTGCTCTGCCCTGCCATCAGAAAGGAGCACAAGCCGGAGCTGTTAGGAGCTGACAGCTGTCCCCCATCCCTGTCACCTCTGCGGTGACAAAGCCACTCCAAGAGGATCCCCCTGTGCTTCTGAGTAGTCAAACTTGTTTTTGGGTTTGATGTAAAAGCCAAGCTGACATGAAGCCATTTGGGACTCTCATCCAGGCTCTCCCGAGAGGTGTCAGTCACCCTTGGATGGGGATCTCGGGGGAAGTGCCTGGGGCCACAACAGCATTGTGTGCAGACACTGACAGCTGCTGCTGTGGCTTCTCTGGCAGAGTGCCCCAAGGCTCCACACAGAACCAGGGCCCTGCTGTCCTGACACCATGGACATGAATGCCTGAGGGAGAGAACTCTTCCAGGAGGAATTTACCATGAGTGTCCAGAGTGTCCTGGCCATAACTGGCACTTGAGAGGTTGTACACAGAGTCAGGGCCTGTGCTCTGACTTCCTCAAAGTCACTCTACAATCACAGCTACACAGAAATTAAACTTCTGTGGATCTGAGGAATAATCCAAACTGCACAGCACGCTGGAATCCTGGAGTGCTAGGAGGCAAAGAAGAAAAATAGGGGGGGGAGTAAAGAAGCCACACATCTAAAGCTAAGATGAATTTACTGAGTGACTGAAGGACAAACAGATGTTGGCAGAGAGAACTGAGTAAACAACATATCCACTTTCTAATTAAAAATGGAAAAATATTAAAAGCTAGAAGAATCTAACTCTTCCCTTCACACCAGAATAAAGAGAGGGACAGAGGTTAAGAAATGTGAGAAACCCAAACATGAGAAGGGGAAGATGCTGGCGAGGAATCTGACCAAGCCATACAGCAGCACTCCTCTGCCTCCAGGGAATATTTTATTCAGGGCTGGTATGCTCACAGGAGATTTGCACCGCCGGCCATTGATCTGGGTTTATAAAAGGAAAGGGAATTTTTCTAGCACACATCAAAGGGACCTGGATTCCCTTTTTGCAAAAACACCCTAATGGTTTCAACAGAAGTTCAGACCTGTCTCCCTTTGATATATGGTTGCATTCAGAATGGAAAAAGCAGTCCCTGAGCTGGGAAACTGGACACTTCCCAAGTGGGCACAAAACCCCTTTTCTAGACCGTGGAGTTTATTTAAACAGGGAGCACTGCTGATGGAAAAAAATGTCTTTTCTACAAACTCAGAGTAGCACATTCTGGGATACTCAGAGCCATCAGGTGAAGTGATACTGTGTGTTCACATTCCCAATAATTTCACTCCCCAGTGGCTGTTAATTCTGCCTTTGTTGTTTATCAGAATATCTGTACCATTAAAAACTGTATATAAACTGTAGGCAGTTGATGTCCTGAAGATTCCAGGGTGTTGTAGTGTGATGGCCACAGGAGAAGGGATAATACAGCATATTCCCATGTCTTGCAAACCACCAGCATTCCAGGATGAGCTGCTCCAGCATCCACCAAAGCCATCCATCCATTTCCCATTAACAGATGCCATTATCAAATAACACAGCAGCAACGTGGCTGCTGGAACTTAAAACATAAACCCAAGCTATTGATGTCAATAAACTCGAGCTAATGATGTCAGGGGCTATCCAAATGTTATGGAAAAGACATGGGTCTTGCATAGTTTCATGTTGGACACTGGATCCATGATGATCAGAGGGAAGCTGTATCAATGATAAGAGATTCAGCTCCAGGAATTAAGTTATTGGTGTTGCTGTTATCTAGTTTAGGAATAAATGAGTGTTCCCACTAGAACTGCTGAAACAAAGTGTGGTGCATGAGGAAGTTTCTCTAAGGACAGGGTTGCAAATCAGATGTACATCTGCAGAGCACCAAAGAAACAGAAACCAGAATATAACACAAACATTTAAACAGAAGCAATATCTGTGCATGACAGTCACACCTTACAAGAGGATTGCTTTGCCCAAGCTACCACTTGTGAGAGTATTTCAGCTGCAGCCCATGTCCTTTATTAGCAGAGAGCAGCATGACACCAGAGCCTGCTGGAAGTGCCACAGACCTGGGATCCCCTCTCTTTGGGAGGGATCCCTCTCCAGAGCCACACTCTCACTGTCCTTTGTCTGTGTCCCTGTTCTAGACCCTGATATCAAAATGTTAATAATTAGAGTCTCCACATTTTCATCTCTGGGTTTTTGCCCATGGTACTTTCCCCACAAAGCCCCTAGCCTAATCTGTAAGAGTCCTCTCAGACCCCTATGGATTTTCCTCTTCCTGGCACACTGGAAAGGCCATTCACCGGCAGAGAAGCTGTGCCCTTGGAGGCAAGACCCTGGCCACTCAGCTTTTCCCAGTAATTTGTTCCATGTTTGGTATGATGGAAGCTGAGGTTTTCAAGGTCAGACATAATAATGGCATATTTTAGAGCATGTCTATCATGTCATCACTTGAAGCACATGTAATTCTGCAGCAGGACACAGCAGAGAGCATTCCCTGCAATGGACACAAAGACCAGTGGCTCTGATTGGAAGCACAGAGGACAAACCCACCACAGAAATTATTGCTGATGGAACCCACCAGCTTTTGATTTTCCCCTCTTTCAGCATCACACCTGAGGGTGGGATCCCTGCAGCACCCAGGGACAGCACCCCTGGCTGCTGAGCAGGATCCTGTCTGTCCCTCCCCAGCTCCATGCCACACCCAGAAGGTATTTCTGATAGACTCAGCCTTGGATCTGGTGCTGGGTCCTAGTGGCAGCATCTGCCTGTGCCTGTGCAGCTCTCCCACCCGGAGCAGAGCAGGCACGTGCCTGTTTCGCCTGTCTGATCTGACAAGGTCACCCAGCTCACAGCAGCCCACATGAAGCACTTGGCTTTCTCAGCTGGTTTATTAGCTGTCACTTTGGGCACTTTGTGCTGCTTTGACTGGCATCACAGCAACTGCTTCCCTTCATGTCCTGCCTTCCAAAAGAGCACGGAGGGAGGGTGGGCAAGGAGGAAAGAGGGGGGAGAGAAAAGGGGCCTCCAAAGATACAGTGAAGAGGATGCAAACTTAAACAAATCTGGTGCCAGAAAGATTTGTTTCTCGGGACTTTTAACAGCCTGGGAGAATTCATGTCTCCTTCCTGCTGCCCAAGATCCTAGCCAGCCCCTTCTTCAAGCGATGCTTCACGTGTGAAGTTTCCTCTCCTTAAAAATGAACAGCTGTGCCCTCCCCTCTAAGTATTCTTCCACTTCTGCCCACTACTGTGCCTCTAATTGAACCCACATGAGCCGTGCTTTCTTTTCCTGGCATGATTGATGATGCCTTTGCACAACATTAGGGAGCTGCTGGGTTTTAAATAACACCTCTTGACCAGAGCAGCAGTGGTGGTAGCTTCAAGGAGAGATGACAACAAGTCACTGAATGAGCAGGGCTTTCAGTGAAGGACAAGGGGGAGGGAAGCAGTGAAAGACAAAGGGGGGAAGGAGGAAGAAGACAAGAAAGAGCGATGGAGTTGTCAAGGGGGGAGGTGGGAAGAAATCAGGGAGGGAGAATGAAAACATCCCCAAGATCTTCTTTGTGAGAAAGATACATGAAGGATTTTGCTCCATCACTATGCAAACCCCTTTGTTGTTGTTGTTGAAGTCCCTAAATGAGGATGAGAGAGAGCCCAAGAGTCTGTAAACAGCTCAGCTTTCTTTTTCTTTTCAAGCAGCAAAGAGTTTCTGCTGCATAGAGTGCTGATGAGTTTTAGGGTTTGGTGATTTTACAGGGTTTTAACAGAATTTGGAATGGGAGTTTCTCAGAGAGGGAATGAATGAATGTTTTGCACTAAAACTGATTAAAATGGTGGCTTAGAAGACACAGAGTCTAGAAAGTGCAGAAACTGTTAAGAAGATTTTTCAAAGACCCTTTAGATGTAAAAGATTGATTTGAAATGTGACTTGTGCCCCTACATCACCGAGGTGCTTTTGAAAATGTCACTTTTTGTTGCTCTCTTTGCCCTTTTTTTCTGTCTTTCAATGAAATAGGGAAGACAAACACGGTTCAGATGCCAAATGAAGGTGTTTCCACTTGTCTGTGGATCACCTTCACCAGATTGCAGCGGTCATGGGCCACTGATGGTCAGTTTGCTCTTTGAGACATTGCACCTCAGCCCAGCCTCCTTCCTACCCATGAGTGTGAAACATCAACGTGTGCAAAGCTGCTTCCTTCCTCCTCTTCCTCAGGCAGCCCCACACACTGACAGTTAAATGAGAAAAAGTGCATCTCTAAACCCTCCAATTAGTCAAACAAGTGAAATAACCAATTAAGTAACAAAACTGAAGCAAGGAACAGCTTCATGCAAGCCATGACAGAAAGTCCCTCTGGCCATGGACAACCATGTGCCCTTTCTCACCCCCAAATGCTTGTGACTGGAAGAGGAATTGAAGCTGGGAAGCAAATATGGAAGAAGTAAAATGCCTTTTGATATGAGAAATCCAGACCATGGATCCTGGACTTTCTCAGATAATTCATTTCTTGCCTACACGTTCCACAAGTTCTGGTTAGAAGCACCTGACACAAAGAAATAAAACAGGATGATAGAGAAAGAAACTGTCTGTTCCTTTCCAGAGGATCTCTGAAGCATACTAAGAAAACTTTAAAAGCACGTGTTTAATGTGCTTAGCTGGTCATGGGTATCTTTAAGATGCTCCACCCCTTCCCTGATTTGAACAGTGAATGCACAGCACTGAGGAAAACAAAGCCACTGGCCTCAGGGGGTTTTATTAGTGGAAAAGACAACGAAGTGCAATAGCAGAGCAGGGTGAGAGGAAGCATGTTGTAATAGGCAGTGAATCACATTAGTGAGGGGTGCTAAAATCCTCTGCTCCTGTCATATGAGTCTGATCAAGGCTCTGAAACCAAACTTCTCCCAGCAAAACCATGCCCAGCTGGCTGAGCCTCCCAAAAAGGTAATGCTTGCATTTAAATAACACAGGGCTGGTGAAGCATGCTCAGGCTGTTTTGTTTGGTTTGTGATCCTTCATGTACAGATCCCTTCCAACAATTTCCTGGTTCAGCCACTCAGGCTCGTTTTGAGAACTGGTTTTCTGTTCTGTAAAAATGCTCAGCTGGAGCTGGGGTTCTGGTGCTGATGCCAATTAGGATGGAAGAGGCCCCAGCTCGTGGGGTCCTGTATTTGTTTTGTAATTGAGTTGAAAGGGTTGACTCATTCCCCTCCACTCTGTCTCCCCCCTCTGTGAGCTTATGAAGAACACAGTATTTCACAAGTACAGACAGGCTGCTAAGTGTGGCTGCCCCAGCCCTTGGCCCAGATGTGAGGCTGCCCCAGATGTGAGTGCTGCCCCCACCACCAGGGAGAGGAGGTGCTGATGGGGGAAACCACCCCCCTGTCTCACTCAGAGGATGTGGCAGTGGTAGAGATGGGAGCACAAAGTGGGGTGTCAGCCCTACATCCCCCTGTCCCCAGCATCCTGTTCCCAGGGCCATGCTGCACATGCACCTCATCCACCTCCCCAGCACAAAGCACTTGCATTTTTTCTTTTTAATGTTTAAACAAATTGCTAGTTTTCCTCAATACCCCCCTCACTGCATGAAGATGTGCTGCTTTTGTAGGACTGGATTATTAATGCATGGATTAGAGAGGATGGGGAGCATTTCCTGCTCCACTGGGGGAGGGTTTTGGTGATTTGTCTGGAAGCAAAAACGTTTGGGTGCTTCTTCTGTGCCCTCCAGGCTGTACATGTCAGGGTGTGGCTGGGAGCAGATGGACTGAAATGCCGCAAAGGAGTTAATATGTTGTTAGCCTCAATCCAGGGACTCAAAATTAGGTATTTTACCCAGAAATTGGTTGTGAAAAAACACAAGCACCCTATTCCCAAAACACCAACCCCTCTACTCCCTCTACTCAACCAAACCAAATGGTTTGGCTGAGTAGAGCCAGTGAGATCAAACAAGGACTGAACACAAACCTTTTGATTTGAAAATTTCTAAATTCAGGGAACATCTGAGCTTTGCTCATTGCCAGTAACTCTTCCAACAGAGTCAAAGGGCTCCTGTTCTCATGACAAGCATTTGGACAAGACCTTATCCCAAGGCCGGGCTGAGATTTTAGCACCTACCCTGAGTTATCCCTCAATTTCTCCGCAGCTGTTTGCTCATCCTGGCCTTGTGCATCACAAAAAAGCCACCGTGGCAGGACAAACCTGGCTCTTGACGAGATCATCGTCCCTGTGGGTGTGCAGGATGTAGCCAGCCCTGCAGCTGACGTTGCACTGGGCGCCGCTGTCCCAGCCGCTGCCGCCGGTGCAGTTCAGCAGCGCGTTCTCGATCTCCAGCCGCTGGCAGTCGGTGGCTTCACAGGAGTGGTGGACACAGCTGGGAGGGAGACAAGGAGTGGTGGTGCTGTTATTTGATTATTTCAACCCATTCCACAAGAGCAGTGACTGACTCTCAGGTCAGAGGGTTCTGAGCCCAGCTCAGGAAAGGGTCCTGAAGGACAGAGGCAGTGGGCACAGTGGTGACAAAGACAGCAAATTAAAGGTTTTGTAGCAAAAGGGAAGAGTCTGCCAATTCTGCAGAAGTACCTTCTGTTCTGCAATATTCAACTGCACTATGACCTCCCTACTCCTGTATGAATGTCCATTTCTCCATCCATCCATCCATCCATCCGTCCGTCCGTCCGTCCATCCATCCATCCATCCCTCCTGTGAAAACACTCCCTCCAAGAGCAGTCCTCATGCCCCATCCAATTTTAAATCTGCTCAATCCATGAGTGCTGATATTGGCAGTGATAAGTGGGCATGTGAGGGGGGGTTTCTGTGATAGACACTCTTATCTTTGAGAAGCTCGATTGAAATCATCATATTCATTTTATTCCACTTCACGAGGAACACCAAACATCAACTGTGTAGCTGTGTTGATAAGCTCTTATCAAGCTCAGCAGCATGCTGTCATTTCAGATCTCTCCAGTTGCTTTCCTGCCATCCATAAAATCTTTCCCCCATGGAAACTGTCCGTTCTCCCTCTGGAAAATTATTGTAACATTTAGCACTACTTGCAAAAAAGAGATTTTTGTTTAATTTTTATATACACAGAGATGTCTGATTGACACAAAATCTTTCCCCATCTCTGATCACCTGAGTCATTATAGCACATCTTCAAATGTGAGTATGGGGTAGTCCCTCAACAAAACAGCAATGAAAATGTTGAGGATCATAAAGCATGAGGGAAGATTTAGCCTAGAGAGATGGAAGAAATATTTTTACAATGAGGCTGGTAAAACACTGACACAGGTTGCCCAGAGATGCACCATCTCTGGAAAAATTCATGGCCAGGTTGGACAGGGCTCTGAGCAATCAGATCTAAAGACATCTCTGTTTACTGCAGATGACTTTTAAAGTTCCCTTCAACACAAACCATTCCATTATTCTATGTGCAAAGCGTTTCTGGAATAGAGATGAAATTTCTGGGATAAGGACCCCTACAAGGTGATATTTCTCTGATGAAATTAGTAATTAATTTAATTTTAATATAGTTAAATTAGTTCTGGGGAGGGAAAACGTTAACTTATTTCACCATCTGGTTGTTTAGGGAAGAACCTGAAAGAGAAAATTATAGAAAGAAGGGAAAGCAATGTATCAATATATATATTTTGAAATAGATGACAAGCAGTCATTTCTGTCTACTAGAAAAAAGGGTTAACAGCCACTAAAGCCGTGCTCAGCTTAGTAAGCCCTGACTTATCATGTACGTGGTGTTTTGCTGTGTTCAAAGCACCATGCAGACATTATCTAATTAATTTTTGTGACACCCCTGCGAGACACCTGGGCTGGTATTGTTATCTCCATGTTACTGATAGAGAAGCACATCTGCACATGTGTCTACTGAGCTCTAGATCAGATTAAATGACAGTATTTATGTACCTGTACAACTCATTTCTCTGTCCTCCACTAGTGCTATATGGGAAATGCCCACTGCTTGTAATTTAAGGTTGCTTGTTCAGTGTTGGCCCTTCCCTGGAGTGTGATGAGCCATAAACAATTTCCACATTCAGAAATATTTTATTTCCTCGTGGTGCACAGAGCACTCCTGCTGACAGAGTTGAGGAAGGAGAATTCCACCTCTGTGTTGGCCAACTCCATACCCTTGCATGCAACAAACCCCTGGCTATCAGCACAGCTGTGATGCTCATCACCTCTGCAGGATGGATGATCCTGTGCCAGAGCTGACCTATCCAGGGTGATCCTGCTGTCAGGAGGATCCCCACCCACTAACCAAGGACTTCACACGTTTTCCAGTCACTGCATCTCACAGCCTGAGGTACAGATTTAAACTGCCATGGATTTCAGTCTGTAAGGATTGACAGGGCTGTGGATGGAGCAGCAGCAGAACAAGTGAGCAGCACATCCTTGTGCCCAGGTGCCATCACCTGAGAAACAAGGTGAGGAGAACAGCCAGGTGCTATTGCTTTCCAAATGCTCAACATGAATGATGCAGAGGTGTGAACTACACGCTTTACACACTCCTTACACACCATGAGCCTCACACCCTGCAGGTCCCCAAGCAGAGCAGGACCTTACCAACCTCTTCCTAACCCTACCAACCTCATGTCCTGCTGTTTGAGTAAGTCCTCAGCTGACATCAGTGATAGCATCTGATGCTGGATGTTGAGTGAGTGTAAATGATGCTTTGTGGAACCCTCCATGTTACACATCCCAGTTAAACTGGCCCTTGAGAGCCAACTCTCGCTTTGCTCCCCTCCATTTCTCAGATGGTGAGGCAGCAGCACGAGTGTCTCCTGTGCCAGGGCTGCAGTGCTGAGGAAGTTGACTCACTGGGGGAAAAAAAAAGAGCACTACTGCCAAGCCACTCTCAGAAGCACATACTGCAAACCTCGACTGCCCATTGCAAAACTGCCTTAGAATCTGAAAGCCTTCTTCAAAGTTGGAAAAATAATAAAAAAAAAAAAAAAAGCAGACTTATTTAATCTAATACTTATGTGAATTAGTGGAGCACTGAATTCAGACTTGAATGGCTTCAGAGGGAAGGATGAGCCCAAGAAAACCCTTGTAATTTGCACAGAGGGAAATCTGAAGCAACGTCACCGCAGCCAGTGGCATCGCTTTTCATTTCCATCAATGTAAAGGAGAAAAATAATCTGGTTTCTGGAGTTCAGATCAGGACACCAGATGAGCAAGCCTGGGCTTAGAAGTCCTACAGAACTGAAACACCACAGACAAAAGCATTAAGAAACACTTATTGTGATGTTCTTCTTTCTGTTTACAAGTCCCCTTGTGGTCTTCTGAAATGGCCAGGGAACATTTTTAGCCACCCCCTCCAGGCTCCAGATTATGCCTTGGTTAGCAGATCATCTGGGCAGCTCTCTCTGTCTGTAACTCTATATGAATGACTTCAGTGACAAACAATACAACCATTCACTTTTTGTAAGAAAACAACCACTGCCACCAAATGTTTCTAATTTAAATATTTCTGGTTCTCTAGCTACTGGTTCCAATTTGGTATCAGCTACTGTCAGCCATAAATCCCAATGAATTTTGAAGTCATGATCCTGAGTTGAGTTCTGCAAATGCAGAATTAGGAAGGAGAAATTAATATCTCCAAGTAGGAAGTTTAGACAAAGAACCCATCACATCCATTTGTGGATTACAGAAGCTCTTGCATGGGTACTGCCATTTAGCAGTGGTCAATCATCAATGTTCCAGAAAATGTGCATTCCTCAGGAAAGAAACAATATAATGGCATCTGAGAATAAAATTGCTTCAGCTTTAACTCCTGTTGACTCCTGGTATAGGACAGTTTATCCCATTTTCTTCCAGTCAAAATCATGTGACTTCATCAAAACTGCCAATTTCAAATCATCCCTGGTCTATCCTAACTCCCAAAAATCCTTACCAAAGCACAAAGTAGTCTGGAGCAAAGCTACACAGAGCACCCAAGGACCATGCTGAGGATTTACTTGCACAAGTGTTGGTGCTTGGGACATTCCCTGACAAGTGTTTATTTTACCAGGTCCCCTTCAGGATTCATGTGGTCCTCTTCTTGCCCTGGCAGTGTACAATTTCCTAAAACAACATCTTCACACTGAGGTGAGTGCAAGGAGCAGAGGATTTCTTGCACACATTCCATTGCATGTTCAAAACAGATCAAGGAAGGCTGTTTCAATGATGCAAAAAGCCCTGGACTGAGTTAGCTTCCACAAGTTAGCTGAAGTTCTGAGCCAGTTCTTACTTGATTCAAATCCATTCTGCCCATCCCAAATCTAAACGAGCTCAGTCATTAGGCTCTAAATCTGTATTTCTCTGTGCCAATATTGGCCCCAGTTCAGCAAGGCACTTAAATATGTGCTTAACTTCAAAAGCACAGTTAAGTCCCACTGATAGATTTGACTACAGGGGGATGTAAGCAAATAGCTTAGGGCTTTGCTAAATTGGAGCTTTAGTGACACAATCCTCGAAACATTTGTATTTTAACATGTTTATAGAAAATTATAACAATTAAGTGGGGCTTCCTTCCTCACATAAAAACAATCCAGGACTTCCTCTTCTGAAAAGCTTGCAGCAGCCAAACTTTCTTTTCCTAACCCCGAGGTCAAGCACTTTTCCAAGAACTCATCTTATCATGGTGCCTTAATTATTTGTTTCCCTCGTGATGGTTCTGACATGGATCTAAGCTCAGGTGAGCCTAAAAGCTCCTGGTGGGCACATTTTAGGAGAAGGGCTACAACATTATCTCTTGGACAGAGCAAATAACTCCCCTTTCCACACTTTGGACCAGCCTGGGCTGCAGATCTGAAGTGCAATTTGGTTTTGTCCTATGCCACCATACACACAGCTTGAACACATGTAGCCTTCTGAGGGCTTTTCTAACATATTTATCCTTACAATGGGTTTGTGTTCTCCTCTCTAGAGGTTACTCTAAAGGCAAGAGCAGGTTCTTTCTCTCTACATATATGCAGAAGCTGCTAGCCATATTTCTTGTTACAGAAATTAAAAAAAAAAAAAAGAAAATTGAAAAGGTGACAATGACTTTGTCTTCTTCAGTCTTCAGCTAAATCACATTGTCTTCTTGTATTAACACAAAATCTTTAATATCTGCCCAAATCCATGGGGCTGGATGGGGACTGGTGAACCTGTGCTGACTGGAAGAAGGATCAAGCTGTTTCTTAAGAAGGTGTTTGCCTTCAAACCTGATCCATGAGAGCAACAACAGGAGTGGTGTCACCCATGTTCCCTTCAGTGATATCTCCTCGGTACTGCTGGGTTTGACTCTGACAGCAATCCCAGCAAGCCCCTTTTTCAGACTAAAAGGGTCAAAATGAAGCTAAACCAAGAGGTTTGCAGAAAACCCTTGCTCCAGCCTAAGGTAAGCCCAAGAGAAAGGAGAGGCATGAGCCAGCACGTCCCCCCTCACTGTCTCCATCACTGGCAGGGCAAATTCTCCTTGGGCTGGGCTCTGCCTCCAGCCTGCCTGCACCCCGTGGTGTGAGCTGCTCCTGCCAGGGGGGTCCATATTGAACTGATAAAGCTCTCAAAGCCCCATCACCCTGCCAGCTTGGAAGTGGGACCGTGTCCCTGGGCGTCAGCAGCCCCACAGGTCTCCCTGCCAGAGTCTGTCCAGGCAAACAAAGAAAATGCATTGCCTTCCACTTTAATAAAAGCCAAATGATGCCGTTTGCCAATTACCAAAACGGGGCGAAGGTTAAAAACCCATTGAATTATAACACATGTCACGGACCAAAGCTTCTATGATTAACAGTTCTGTGAGAAATTCATTAATTTCACCCAAAGCAAGCTGACAGAGATTGTGCTTAATGACAGAATGCAGGGCAGGGGAAAGGCAGCCGAACCGGGAAAGAGAAAGCTGCATTAATTCACAACAAAAAGAGACGAGGAAACCCTTTTTTCCCCCTTATGAAAAGGGGAAAAAAAAATAAAAATAACCAGAGTTGTAAGGAGCGGTTGCATTTGTTCTGCTGCTGAAGATTTATCTTCATCATTTCTTGTTGGGGAAGCTGACAGCAGGCGAGAACAAGACAAAGAGAAGAGCTGGAGTGGGCTACAAATCCCTGGGGCTTGTTTGGGGCAGCAAAGGGTGCAGCTCCAAGGGAACCTCTCCAAGGAGGCCAGAGCAGGTGATGGTGTGGTGGCCAGGGTTGGATCTTGGTCTACAGTGTCAAACACCCAGATATGCACACTTTCAGAGGGAGGAAAACCCAAAATCTCCCCTGCAGAAGTAATTTTGAAGCCATAGCAGTGAGGCTGTGCCAAGGTTTAACCAGAGAAAGCAAAGGAAAATCTTTTTGCTACACGCATTAGAAAGCACAAGGTGGTGGCAATGTGAGGCAAGAAGACTGGAGAGCTGTGGGCAGCCAGGGGGGGCCTGTATGCAGTATGAACACAGAGGTAATGGTGGATTAGAACTATGGAAACTCCAGAAATGCACAGTTCTGACAGCATTCCCCCAGTTCTGGATTGGGTGAATTGGGCTTTCCTGCCTGCAGTTTGTAGGAGGAGTGGTGGAAGGGACAGGTCTGGTGACCACGGCAGGGAAGTGCCACCAAGGAAAAGCAGCACTTCCCACAAACTGCTTTGTCAGGGATGGGTGACCCACAGCTGATGTTTCCTACCCAGTGACAAAGACAAAAACCTGATTTTTGAGGAACCACTGCCAAAGGCAGCCACAGCACATCAGGCCTTCTTGCTGCTCAAGTGACTGCAGGGTGGGAAATTACACCTCTGCTTCTGCACACCCAATTTCACCGTCCACTGCATGAGGCTACACAGGAAATAGTAAAAGTATAATAATTCCAGCTATAAAGCACAAGAGAAGAACTAACCAGGCCATTATATCTGCTCTAAGGATGCAATGTGGAAATAAAGAGTGTCATTTTTACAGCACATCTCCAGCAGTGAGGTAAACTTCTGCTGAAAACAAAAAAAGAGTCTGTAGTCACTGGCAGCAGAAAAAACAACAACTGGAAGAATTAAACTGGAAAGGACAGAGTAGGAATTTTCAAACTATAAATGTCTTCAGGAGGATGGAATGGATTTTCAAAACAACTAATGATGACTGAGGACAAGTACCTATAAAGTTCAATTGGACTTTTAGATTTAAGCCCATTTTTCTTTAAAATATTAACTATAATACATATTTTAAGAAAGAGGACTAAGTGAATGTTTTACTTTCAGTCGTAAAGTTGCTGCTAACCCATGGGAGGGATCCATTTACCCTCAAAATAAAAACTGTGTTAATTTTTAAGGGACAATATATTTCTTTTCCCTCGCAATTTTAAAATCTGCACCTTTGCCTAGAAATATCTGTATCTGGCTATAAATCCTCTCCAAGCAAAATAATTCTCCTTGAAAGAGAGAAATAATTCCTCTTATAGAGAGAAGCCAAAAAGCAGGCAAAAATATCTATGTTGACCTAAGGAAAATGAAAGGGGGAAAATTGATGATCACACATAGAAAGGCAAGTTCCTTTAAAAATTCAATAAATACCTTAAAAATCATATTAGGCAAATGCAACCAGTGGGGAAAGGGAGAAGGGAAAGATGGGCAGTGTGGAACTGGCACCTCAAGGGAATCTGATGGGCAGACTGTGAGCAGGGGGGGCAGAAAACCCATGTCCAGCCTCTGAGCTGGTTAAGAAATAATTTTTAAAATCTAACTTTCTCTGTTCTTCCTGGATTGGGTAAAATAACCAAAGAAAAAGACAGCAGTGACAGTTAAGGTGTCACTTATTTCCTGGCTGCACAGCTTAAAGCACAACTTTTTCTACACCTTGGGTACCTGAACTGCTTGGAGTTTTTTGTACAGAAGAAAACAGATCTGGCCAGCCCAAATGGTCCCAGCACAAGGGAAATAATTGGAAATAATTCCACTGATTTCAATTGCCTTTGGACCAGGGCTTTGCTTTGGAAAGTTTCTGGTTCCCTGTCAGACATGGGAAGCTCTATGATCAATCCAGTGCTGGAACCTGCAAGACCTAAAACATTACTTTGAAAGAGTGAGGCTCAGATGGGAGAGCAGGGGGCTGGGAGGGTTCAGTGCATCCCCAAAACAAAATGAGGCCAAAAAATCAAGAAGAAACATAAGAGGCAAAAGGCAGGTGATTCTTCCTCAAGGGATTTCTAAAGGTTGGGCTGCTGGGCTGCAGAGGCTCACTGAAGCTTTGCCTAAGGGGGATGCATTTTTTATTAAGGAAATAACTTTCTAAACACAGAGCACTCCTAGTTCAATAAGTGAACAAATGGTTCAATTCCTACTGAAAACTTGAGAGGGCAGTGGAATGTGGCCCTGTGTCTCAGTCCCCCTGAGCTCCCTGTTGCTTCTCACCATCTCCTTCCAGTGGGGCTTTCTTGCCCTTTTTCTGTCCTGCTTCAGCGCTGGGATTTGGCCACACTTTCACCACCAGACTTCTCATCTGAAACTTGATCCTGCTGTCTTTGGGCCTCTGAATTTATACAACCTATTGCACACAACGATCAGACGCTTTGAATCTAGGTCAGAACACACTGACTGGATTTATTTAGCTATAGATATACTCCTTTTTTTTAATTTTATTTTCCCTTCTCTCTCCCCCTTCTCACTCTCCTGCCTTTCCTGGAATAAAAGCAGGTCTTAAAAACAAGCCAGAACATTATCAAAAAACCTGACAGCTTGCTTAGGAGGCTGAGCAGACGTTTGCTGGGATATGCAACTTGTTTTACTATTGCTGCTGCTATGGTATGACAACTGCTCACAACTTTGAATTCACAAAGGAAGAGAAAAAAAAATTCTTTCAGGGGTTTTGCTAAATTCTCTCCTCTTCTTTTCAGTGCCTCGCTGAAAGGATCCATGAAGCTGCTGCACCAGAGGCCATGAAAGGTCACAATCTCTGTGGGATGCTGTAAAGCAGAGACTGAGAGGGGTTGGTGGTGATCTATTGATGTGTCTGTAATAACAACAAGAATAAAACGGTAGCCATAAACCTTTCATCCTGGGGGGTCCCACAGAGCTTTTCAGAATGGGGGCCGGATCCAGAGAGGTGCTGAGGGCTTCACCCAGCCATAAAAGCACAGCAGATGCTGATGGCCAGGGCTGAGCACCCGGCAGGATCCGGCCCCTCCAGGGCACAGGCGTCACTCTGCGTCCTCGTGGTGCCTTCCCTGGGAGGTCCCTGGCACTGGGGCAGCACAAGGGGGTTCAGATTGAACTGCTGAACACAACACCAGGCTGGGGAACGTGTGCAGAGTGGACTGGCCCCAATTCCAGGCTTGGCATAAAGGAGGGAGGAGAAAGGAAGAGGAAATAATTCACTAACAGCATCCCATGCGGGTTAAATGTCCCATCCATCCTGATCAATGAGAACACTGCTGGTTTTTTACCCGTGACACAAAGGGGTCAGCAGGGTTCAGCTGCTGTGCCCCTCCTGCCTCCTCCCCGGGCCTGGCCCACGCTGGGGGTGGTGGGTGTGAGGCAGGGGGAAGCAGGGCTGACAGGCTCACCTCTGCTCCGCAGGGCTGTAGGTCTGTCCTTGCTGGCAGCTGCTGATGGTGATGGGGTCGAAGTTGTGGAAGGAACGCAGGGCCACCCCGGAGATGGCCACAAACTGGGAGCTGAAGCTAATGAGGACAGCCTGGGTGTGATAAAAAGGGTGACTGAGGTCATGGATGACGGGGATAATCAGGGGATTGTTCCTGCAGCTCAGGACGTGGACACCTGCCAGAGGAGAGACAAGATCAGAGGAAGGGTCAGGCTTAACACAATTGCTTCCCGAAGCCGTGGGCACTTCAGAGGCATTTCACCCAGAGGAATGGCCCTATAGAGCTGAAAAGTTATGGTAAGCTGCCTGGAGGGGCTTCCCAAATGGCTGCAGAGAGCTTAGCAGAGAAGCAGATCCCTCCAGAGAGCTGAAGAAAGGCTGCCATTCTCTGTGCTCCTTTAGACCACAGCTACGTTCCTATTGTGCTCTGGTAAATCAGGAGCAACCAGCACAGGGGAAGCAGAGTCACACCATTGTAAAATGGGTCCTGGAGGACACTTGGAGCCTTTATATGCAGGATCAAACGGTGCCGGCAGGCTGGGGGGCTTTGTGACCAGCAGCTTGTTTGGAGCTGTGCATGTCATTCGCACTCAGGGTAAAACTTTCTTTTTTTTTTGCATGAGTTTTCCACTAAATTTGCCCAGATTTGATTTTTTCTTCGATAGTTTTGAGCCTCAGGGTATCTTGTTCTTTGCAAGAAAAGGCAGATTTGGTCCTGGAGATAGAAATGAGGGTGATGGAGCCACTGAGGATTTTACAGGTGATGTCACTCAAGAAGAGAAGAAAAGAATTGTGTTCTGGGGAAATAAAAACATCTCGAGGTAGTGGTGCACTGAGACACCAGAGAGGTGGCAAGGAGACTCCTGAGTCCCTTTTGTCCAGTGGATAAGGCACTCACTGACAGCTGGGAAGAAATTCCCGCCTTCAGGTAGAAGCAACCTGAATTCAAATGGGCCAAACCCGTCTCAGGGGGAAGGCAGAGGACAGACAGCTGTTGGCTGCCCTCAAAATTCATTAATTGAGATTCATGGCCTGCTGGCTGCCTGCAAGGCTCTGCCTCCATAGCTCCATGGCATCACTCTGAGGATCAGCTTGGCTCCAGATCCATTTGCTTCACTGGAGCTCCCCCAGCAATGGCTTTGGCCCAGGCCCTTTGGCTACCCTGATACACTTACAAATTTGAAAATAAAATAAATTCTATTTGCATGTTTAACTGGCTCAGGGATTTCTGTTATTATTTTTTTTCCCCAGTTCAGATTTCTTGACTCAAAAGGGAAGGAATAAAAAGGCTTTCATTTTTCTCCTTAGAAAGTGATTTCCTGTGAATTAAGACATGCTTTTTAAACATCTATCTCCCACCCTCTACTTAAAAAAAAAATCTTCCTGTAATAAAAAAAATAATATAAAAAAGCAAACCTCTTTTTGTTTTGGTCTTCACCTGACCCTGAAATAACCTCCCTGTCTACTTGCCTCCCAGAAGTTTTTTGATATCAGCTCCTTGTGGAACGGTGCACGTTTCTCACTTACAAACAGGTGCAGTTAATACTCAAAATCCCGGGTTCCCAAATTCCTTGGAAGTTTCTGCCTTCTCTGATGGAAAGCCAAGACCTTATGGTATGAGGCTGTTTATTCACTTCTATTTCATTCCTTGCACTCAGGTGGTGTCCACAACAGAGCAGACCCTCAGAGCTGTGCTGCACTGCTGGTCACTTCTGACCTGACCAGGAAAACAGTGGCTGGACAGGTGAAGGTTTCTTAATTCCCCTGAAATACCCAAGACGATGGTACAGGTGCCTATGGGGGCAGTCAGAGCTGTCTCAGGGTCCCCCCTGTTTCTGTGTTTCTGCCCCCATCTCTTCTGAACCCTGGTGTCTCTGATGGCTCTGAACCAACAGCACTGAGCTGTTTGGCATCCCAACCTCTCCATCTCCTACCAGCACTTAGAAGAAGCTTCACGTTAATTTCTGGGAGTCCACTTGCTCTGATCAAGGCAGGAAACTGCATGTCTGGATAGGCAATTCCTTGCTCGTGGCATTGTCTTCAGCACACTGGGGACTGATAGAGATTTAAATTATTGCTACTTCCCTTTGGCTGTACTTTCAGTTTGCCACGAGCTTCTGCTTAAGGCTCATTGAGTGTCTCAGTCAGTCCTGCCCTCAGTGCATGCCAACTTTTGCATCTCAGCTGCAGTTTCCAGCTTGCCATGGTGATAATTCAAACACATGAAACACAATATCCAGGAAAAGGACTTCATGTCCCTGTCAGAAGTCAGACAGAACAGCAATGGGGAGCTCTGCTTGAGTGAGAGCTGCTGGGTAGCCCACCTACACCTCTCCTCTGCTCCAGGCAGCCTCTTCTGAAAGGTCAAAGGGGCTTTTCCATGATGAAAGCAGCATTTCAGCTGGGAGGACATCCAGACATCAGGCTGAGCCATGCCAAACTCATGTTGCAACTTCATTGAAGATTTCAAAACCTAACCCTCAGTTTCCTCTTTGCTCCTCTTTCTTGTTCTCTTTCTCTCCCAGCCTGCCTGTCTGTCCCTATAAAATGTCACATTAAGTACTGCTGGCATGCTCGTGTCTCTATCATTTATTTCTCAGAGGGACAGAGCTATGTGCCACTGTTTTGCAAAAGGAGGGTAAGATTAATCCAAGGGCTCTGGCAAACTGGGAGCCATCCTGACTCAACCTGCGCAACTTGCTGCAAATTTCAGTTTGTTCTTGGACAACAGACACCACACGTATTTCCTTTGTTCTCCTCCACACTCCACCAAATTCTGTATTATCCTGGATGCTCATCCAACACCTGTCACTCTGTGCCCCTTCTTCTCATCACTAGTGGGAAGCTCATTTGAGTTTCAGCTTGTTAAAACTTAAATGCTATGGTAAAACAGAAATCTGAGGGATGGGAGCTTTGTTTCCTTAAAAATTGCTCTCAAGGTGACCTGGCCAGCTTTCTCCTCAGTGAAAAAAAAAATAAAGGCAGAGAACATCTGGAAAGGGATTATGCAAGTCCTACCCTGACACAGGGTTGGGAGCTAGGGAGAGCTCCTGGGTTCTGGAGCTTAAATGCAGCCTGGATCAATTCCCCAGACACAGCTTCCCCAGTTTAGGGCCCTGTGCCAAGGGCAGAGGCAAAACCTGTCTATGGCAGCACTTCAGAGCTGGCAGGTCCTGCCTCTGTCAGGCACAGCTGCTGGAGGCCACGCCAGGAGCCTGGCAGGGCCCTGGGGCTGGACCTTCACCGCCTGAAACACTTCACCTGGGGAATGTTGGCCATTCAATGGCTCTGGAGACCTCCCTGCAGGCAGGACTGGAGATCACCCAGCACTCCCTGAGAAACCTTTGGTGCAGGGCCCTCACTCCCTGCTCCCAGGGGCTCACCTGTAGCACCATCAGTGTCTCTCCAGGGCAGTGCTGGTGTGAAGCATTGAGATAGTGCTGATTTTAGTGACTGAAGATGAGCTAATCACCTCTGAATGGATAGTGAACAGCTACGGAGTAATGTCTGTATAAAATAACACATCATTTTCAACAAACTCCAGTGAGACTCAGGGCTTAGAGCGTTGAGCAGGCACCTTTTTTGTCTAATTCTGAAAAAAAACTGAGCAGGAGTACTGGTGAATGGGGCATCACCAGATTAAACAGGCAGTAAAGAGGGAGTTTAACACAACAGAGTCTTACCAAGGTCATGGCTTTGCTCCTTGGTGTCAAACAGCTGCACACCAATGGTCTCCTGCTTCTGGTCCAGGTAGTAGGTGCCATCTGTGACCAAGTGAACAAGGACTGCTGCAGCCACCATAGGCTGGGAAAAATAAGCCTGGGAAAACACAAACCCCACAAAGCCTGAGGTGGAGAACTGTGGTGGGCTTTTAAAAATCCCCAGGAGCCAGTCCAGGACTTTTAAAAGAAGAATTCCCATCTCAGGTCACACAGAAATCTTCTCTTCCAATCTCTCCTACACAAACTACATAAACTCAAGTCAAAGAGCCCTGAAGCTGAACCCTCTCAGAAATTCAATAGCCTTGTCACACACAAGGGGACTTCACTACTGACTCTCTAGGCAGTGCTCAAAAACATTGTTTTGCTCTTTTGCTCTAAACATGCTTCAGAAAGGAGCAGCTTGGCCCTGGGAAAGCTGGCCCACGATATTTTGCCTGCTGGGGAATCTTTGTAGAGGCAGGCAAAGAGGAAACTTCTGAGTGGTGTGTGCACTTCCTACCTTGAGCCAGAAAATGGTCTGTGTCATGTGGGAGTACTGGAAGTTGGCTGTGCAGGGATACCAGGCATACTGGGACACACCATCGTTCAAGTCGATCACCTTGGTACGACACATCTGCAGCAGGAAAAAAAGAAACACCAAAACTGACCTAGAGGACAGCAAGGAAGGGTTCTGACTGCTTTAAGTGGGGAAACAAAGCCCAGGTGCACTCCTAGGATAAAGTAATGCACAATAACTGTGCTTCTAAATAGCATGAGATATTCAAAATTAAGTTTCCAGGTCTTCCACCCCAGTAAGAAAAACTGAACCATGAACAGGAGCTAAAGACTCACAGCAGCAGGATGGCAGCCAACAATCTCCTCTGAATTTGGTGCCAGGTCTTTGACAGCATTTAGAACAACTTTGCTCCCACCCAAATGGACCAGGGCTCTTCCCACTGGAGTCCAGGTGAGGATCACTTCTGAGCACCCCAACTCCCAGCACAGGCAGTGTGGAGGTGCCTCCACTGTGGCTCAGCACTGCCCTATTTAAACCTGATATTACTGTAACCCCAGAGGAGCCACACATGGCCCTGTAAACTTGAAACCAGGTGTAGCCTGGAAAGTCCGGCCTCTAGAACCCCATTTAAGCAAATTGATTTCCTCTTTCTCCAATCAGTTCTGCAAGTGGAATCACCTTTTTCCTACACCTGCAGCCTTTCCATGGCAGGCAGCAGTGAGACTGGAGGCAAACTGCTCTTTCCAATAAAGTACACGATTCCCAAGTCCTGCTACGGATGAAAAGCTAAAAAAAAAATGCCAGACTCTGTACACCAGAGAGCCTTGCAGTGCCACCAGTATGTCAGATGTGAAAATGAAGCTGCAAGAAATGGTCAGAATTACCCTGAAAGCACACTGCTCAGTGAAGCTGCTTCAAAAATGAAGCATGAATGACCATAGTCTTCACCTCCACAGCAAGCAGAAAAAAGGGAATGTCCACTATGGAAAAGTTTACTATTGCATTAGAAGGATACTTACAGCTGAGGCTCCCGGAGCACCTGAAAGGTACCTGTTGGATTCACAACCCTTTGGTGAACTCACTAACTCTCATTACCATAGGAATAGATGGAATTCCTTGTGCTGATGTGCTGTCAGTAAAGCTGTTTCTGTCAGCAATTTAATTATTAAATCAAAAAGAGAACCCTGAAGGGAAAAAAGAAAGTTAGCAGCCATCCAAAGTCCTATGCCCACTCAATAATTCTGCATAGAAATGCCCTCTTGGTCCCGGCAGGCAAAGTCTGGGCACTGTAAAGAGAGCCTGGGATGCCTGGGAATGAGAAACCAGATTGGCTACAAGTGAGGTAATCCCCTTTAAAATCTGAGTCCTTCAAGATCCAGCACAGAGGAATCTTACAGGCAAAACATAAATCAGCTTTAATGGGCTGGAAGAAGATTTTTAGTTTATTTATTTTTTGAAACAACTGGGACCAAGCTTCATTGAGGCTAGCCAGTGGATAGTGTTACATTTAACAGCAGAGCAAAGCTTTACATAAACTATCTTTGGCATTTGAAATCCAGGCCAGCAATTCGACATGTAGTGTTTCGCAACTCTCCCTCCTTGCGTTTTCAGCAGCCTGTCTCGTGTTGGGAGCATGGTTTTTATTTTAATACCTCTCCAGCCAGGGAATTTATCTTACCCACATCTGCAGTATATATGGTCAGAGAGCTCTTTGACATGAACAAAGGTCTCATTACTTTTATATGATTTTGTTCTTATTCTTACTTCTCCTCCTGCTCTGTTGGTCCAAAAAGGTGGCTGAGAGAAACACAGCACTGACTTTAGGTGCTTTTAAAGTGCCACTTAATGGATAAGTGAAAACTTGTATTAAGAAATCACCCAGACCTCCACTAAAAGTTTGATTCTAACCCAAAATAAACCCCTGCTGAGGTGGGCTGGAAATCTCTGATAACTTTTAAATGCCTTGTTTGATTTGTGTGCGTGTGTGAACCATAGCACTTTCTGCTTCTGCTGGAGAATATTAGCAAAAATCTGAGCATTGCATAAAGAGCCTGTGTTCAGGCCACGTGGGCTGTCAGACTGGCCTGGTTTGAGCAGGTTAGATAAGCTTCCCCCTGCTGAGGCTGATCCATCGCTACCCAGACAAGTGTTTCAAAGTGCTCCTGGGGTAAAAGCCTCCTTTGGAACAGTCTAATTGAGAAGTGTGGGAAAAGGCTGAGAGAGATGAATGGCTACAAGGGCCTCTTCTCCACTCGCTGCTGGCCAGTAAACTTAGCTAATGGCAAAAAAAAGTTCTTTAGGTTACTCTGGAAGCAATTGGGTTGGATAAACAGTTCCTGTCATCTACAGACTCCACCATCTCACCAGGCTCCAACACACGTGGTAAATCCATCCCTGTTTCAGTTCTGCCCAGGCACTGAATGTCACATCACACCTGCCAAGCCTGAGAATCATCTGCTGGAAGAGTCTTTCACACCTCTGCTTTTAAGGCATCCCTAGACTGTGGCAGCAGCCAGAAGGCCCCTATTAATTAGTTAGGTTAATGGTTGGACTCAAATGACCTTAGAGATCTTTTCTAAATGTGATTACTTCAGAACCAACACTTCTAGAACTACAAGTTCCAATGGCCTGGACGACAGAATAGCATCTCTCATCATTGCTATTCACAGGAATTCACACTTATGAGAAACAGACTATACCCTAACGTCCTCCAGTTTGCTACAGTGATGCAAAGCAGCAGCTAAAGCACCTGACAGCTGCAGAGGGAAGAACACATCGATAGCCTTTCTCATTTCAGGGTGTTACCAAACGCTGAAGTATTTGCTTTGAAGAATGACAGCATCGCACAGTGCTCCAAACTTTACTCACTGGGGCTTATCCAGATTCTCAGCCCCACACAGCAAGCAGGATATCCACAGGAGCTTAGTGTGTGCTCCAAAGTATGCGGCGACTATTTGTGTCTAGTTACTGGAAGCCCATGTCATCCCCCTCCCGAGGAAGCTGCTTTCAATTAGAAGAGCTGATGTCTGTTCCTCTCAGAGGTTCAGATCCAGCTCGTCTCCCACCCACACATTTTGTACACAAACATCGGCAGACAGAACGATCAAGGCCAGGGAGCACTGTGGGATCTTCCCACAAGAGGGAATGCCTGGAGGATTCCCTTTGACTGATTTATACAACCTCTTGTCAATCAAAGGCACAACATGTTCTTCAAACCGCCTCTCCTGTTTTCCTTCCCTTACTCAGGGGGACCGAGGAATGTGTCAGCAGAAAGGGAAAAGTGATATATTGGGAGCACTTAGCTTTTTGCCACATCAAAAACACATTTACTATTGCAATCAACTCCATTTCCTTCAAAGTAATATGGGAAAATTTGCTGAAGAGCAAATTTTGGAAGGCGCCCTCGTGAATGGTTCCCAGCCATCCCGTGATTGCAGGCAATGTGAATTTGTGTTGATGGGTTCCTGTTGCAGCTGAACTACATGTTAAAGATCAAAAATCCCCTGGACTGGGCACTGGACTAAATCCCAGCCCAACTGTGGCAGTGCATGGCCCCACTACAACCTTCTGGGCATCACTTGGCTTCTCCAGGCCTGGGCTCCCTGTCTGGAAGATGAGGATGATGTTCCCCCACACCACACAGGTGTGCTGAGGATGAAAGCTATGAGCTATGAGCCACACAAAGATGTCAGATATCACTGAGAGTACACACAGGTGTGAGGATACAGCTCCCCACAGGAGTGGGCTAAACACAACTCCCATCCCACTCTGACTTTCCCACCAAGCAAGCACAGTCAGACACCACAGGCTTTGCACACACTGCTGGTTCTCAGCACTGTAACATCAAAAAAATTCTCAATGCAGACAGAAAAGCTGCTATTTAAGCTCAGATGCTGCCCTACTCAGCCCTGGCACCGTGGTTGGAGCGGACGCGCCTGTCTGCATGCCCAGGGGCGGCTGGAAACAGAGCAAACCTCCAGAGCACAGATCTGTCTGCTCCCAAAATCCCATCTGGTGAACCATGGCAGGGCCTCCTCCAGACCGTGTCCTCGAGCTCTGTCTGGCTGTGAGGGGCATCGTGGGCACTTGGTCAGGCAGTGGAAAGCATCCTCCTTCTGGAGAGGAGGGTGGAAGGGGACATTGGGCTCCAAAAGCTTCCTCTCCCCACTCCTTTCTACAGGGGGCTGGGCTGCTGACACTTCTGCACCCTGACGGACAACTCAGAGTGTTTCTGGGGTGAAACGGGCTGTACCCTGTCCTGTTGGCAAAACTGCAACCATGGAACAGGCAGGAACAAGATCTCTGGGTAAAACCCACAGTACCAGCTATTTACTGAGCACAAAACATCCTCTGTGAGGCTGCAGAGATGCACAGAAAAACTCACAGACTGATACAAAACCCATGGAGGCACAAACAGAACATATTCTCTTGTTTGAAGGTCCAGCTAAAGAACAGATTTCAGCTGTAATACTGAGATCTACAGTATTCTACAGTAATCTACAATATTTATCTGTTTGCTCTGCAGAATGTTATTTGTATTTAACTCAACACATGCCAGAGGATCCCAACCATGACATAAGCAGCAGTTTAACACATCCCTTACAGCTGAAAACTTTCTCCCTCCCTTGCCAGACCAGGGTGCTGGCAGTCACCCAGCCCTTTTATTCTTAAATATGTTATTGTTCTTGCTGAGCTAAGGTTAATCTCACCCAAGGATGAGAAACTATGGAGCAGTTGCTAAATATCAGAAAGGTTCCTGCTTGTTTATTGCCCAATATTGTAAGGCAGCTTGACTGCCACATGGACACCACCCAGTTTGCCGACTGCAGCACAGACCTCCAATCTGTTCTCAAAGCTGTTGCACTGCTTTTCTCATTTAGGCTGGGAATTGGGTTGGAATTAGGGAAAAATGAAGTTGCCCACAAGTGAGCACCAAACCATTAAAAGGCCTCCAACAAACACCTCAAACCCCAGCCAATTTCTCTGACCATTCCAAACCTCAGGAGCCCACAGAGCTCAAATGGAAATTGTACACACAGCAGCACAAGGAATTTTGCTCTGGGTTTTCTTCTAGATTCTGGTCAGAAGTGCTTTCAGACAAGTGCCATTATCAGATGTCTTTGTCAGTGGACTTATTTCATCAGAAATCTGAGTCCAAAGTTGCCTGCCCAGCCATGAATGTCATCCTTAGGTCATTCCAGGTTGGCCTATAAAACTTAAGGAAAACATTCAAAGATACTTTTCCCAAACCGGTACACATATTCAATTTTATGTGCACTACCAATGGGTTTCTGTTGCAGAAAATAAAATAAAAAACTAAAACCAAATCTGAGATCCAGCAGCAGAAAGTCTAAACATAAAATGAGGGAAGAAACCTGAGTCTCTCTCTTTCAGCAGCCACCTGACCTTACTGTCTACTGCTACTTCCACAGCAGCAACTTCCCCTCATGTCTGATGCTCATCACTGCATCTTCTCCCCCAAAACTCTCCTTGTCCTCTGTGTCAGATAACACAATTTTTCTGTTTCCTGTTCTTTGTCTACTTTTACTAGTTTTCATTGGGGTCCCTAAAGGTCTGGTGGCAAAAGATGAAAAACTGCAGCGTGTCCTGCCCCAGGACAAAGGCCTGTGGGCAGTTGATCCACAGCAAAGCTTTATCAGCTGGAAGCTGATGAAACTCCTGGGGTAATACACTGATGCTGTATTACTCCCAGATTCAGTTGGCTCAGAAGTCAGAGGAAACCTCATCTGTCAATTTTCCCTGTGTAATGAAGAACAGGGTTTGGCTGTGGGATTGGGAAGCAGCTTACATCTCCTGCAGGATGAAATAAAGCCCTGCTGCCCGTCCCTGTGTCCAGTCTCAGCACAGCCACGTCCACTTTGAACCTGGAGCAGCTGATGTGTCTGGACCTTGCAGACTCAGTATCCCATTAGCATGATATTACAGCTTCCTCAGCACAGAGCCACGATTTTCAGCTGAAGATTTGGCTGGATTTTTCAGTAATTGGAAAGTGACCTTTCTGTGAAAACACCACGGACAGGGCACCAATAGTTTGCCTGCAATGTGACATGATGATAAATTCCTCTACTTTACAACAATAGTGTTCATCTCCAAAGGGAAATTTCCTCAGAGTTTTGGATGTAACACAGGGCTGTGATTCAGAAATGAGTGGGAGATGCAAGGGCTATTTCATTTTGTCATATAAGTTGGTTTAGTTTGAGGCAAGGGAAAAGGAGCTACAGGGATTTCCATTAGATGATGGCCCAGATTGCATGTGTATTCAAGGTGTGTTATTAACTTTAGCTTTCTCAAAAATGCAGTTATTTCACTTCCAAAGAGCTGGTATGAACAATATATTTCCATTTTTAAATCATGCAGACCTGCATTCTTTGAGCTTCCCTTTGAATTTCTGTTATCTCCAGATTCAAAGCAAACTTCATTTAAAACCATTGAGTTCAAATCAAAATCACATCAAACCATAAACTTCACATGGCATACCTGAAAAAACTGTAAATCAGTTCTGACTGGCCCTATCCCAAACTCACATGGGCTTTGACAGCCAGCCAGGTGTAATCAAATATCTAGGATGCTTGCTGGACTCATGGAAAAAAAAACAAGATGGAGTTTTGATTTTCCAACAAAACCTTAACCAGATGATTTTTGCATGGTTCAAAGGATCACCATGAGGATGTTGGTTAAGCCAAGGCCAGACACTACAGAAAAACAGTTCAAGAAAAAGAAGAAATAATTGCACTAATGGGATTTAAAAATCAACTCATCTTTCATGGCAGCTCACAAGCAAACCCCAGCATCTGGAGCTCCTGGGTGCAATTTGCACATGCCCCTGCTTCTCTTGCCATTCAGAGATGCAAACTGAAGGGATGCAGAATCAAGAGGTAGTTCTGAGTGCACAACACAGTCTCCTGTGCAGCACATGAAAGAGCAATCCAGCGATTTGACATGTGCTCCTGCTTATTCCTGTCAATCTTCTGCTATTTCTTCAGCTTGGCAGTGGGACATAAAGATGCTGCTCTCAAAAAACAGCATCTTCCACGCCAGCACTGCTGGGATCCCACCTCAGGATCAAGCAGCAACACATCCAAACAAGTACTTATGCCTCCAGTTCTGCAAGTATCAGCCTCATTAAAACTAAAAGACATTTTCAAGCTGCAGCACAAGCTCCTGTCTACAACTTCCACATTACTGCTCACAGAAGTGTGAAGGCATTATAGACTGATAAGTGCTTTAGCAGACTGTATATCCATCCACTGGAGAGCAAGGTTAAGCAAATACAGGAGCCAGAACATTATTGTTGGCTGAGCGCTCGGGTTCCCGAGCTGCCCGTCTCTGACTCCAGCGGGCCAGGTCCACTGCAGCACAGCTTCGTGGAGCTGCAGGCCAAGGCTGGCCGTGGGGTGCTGCAGCAAAGCAAAACAATCCCATCCCATCAGCTTTCATCACTGAGGAGCAGAGCAGAAGTGAATTTTTTTGGTTTTGTTTTTCCTTCGGCTGGAGCGTTTCATTCGGGAGCAGCTGGCACCAGAAAATCAAACTGTCAAAGGCAGAATGTGTGCCACACTTTAGGAGGATCTTAAATATCTTTTTGTTATTATATTCATAGTTCTGGCTCACTGGATTCATTGTACTTTTGCAGCTACTGCAAGGCAAAGTAGTGATACAATCCACTGGGTAACATCCCCTTATTCCTTCCCAGAGCTGGTGCCATCCATTTGTTTGGATGAAGAAAACACAAAAGCAGAGAAAGAATTCTCTACCTAGAGAAAGTTTTCTCTAGGTAGAGAAAACACAAAAGCAACAATAACAAATCCCTTAAGAGCTTGAGTTCTCCATCACATAATACACTGCCTAGGTGGACAGAGATGCTCAGAAGCACATGGACAATGACACTAATAAAAACAGATACATAAGAAAGAATTCAAGCCACAAATTTTTCAGCTCTCAAGTAGGAAAAAAAAAAACAAACCACTGCTTTTGTTTCCAGTGTAGTAGGAGCAAACCCTAAATAACCTGGCCCCAGTTTCCTGCACCACCCTGAGTGCTCAGGGGGCACAGGAGCCACTTCCCAGAGATGTGAGCCAAGGCAGGTGTCACTCTGAGCCCTGCAGACCCCTCCCTAAGCTTCGCCTGTGCCTGAGGCAAACAGCCGTGCAGTGGTTAATGTCAGCCCCGACCACATGATCACACTCAGAAAAGGTCAAAAGAGTGATTTTTCATTTAAAAACATCTGTGTGTTTAAAGAACAAAACTTTCTCATGTGCAGAAAACCAGGGTTTTCCAGTACTTTTATTTCCAGAGTTAAAGCTGTGCTTTTCAGCTTTGTTTAGGGTTATGGCCCATGTAAACAGGCTGTGTAAACCACACACTACACTCAGCACACTGCGTTTCCACAGGCAGGGATAATTGGGGGTGCAAATCTAGCAAATCTCCCTCTCCCTGGCTCCTGTTCCCTCTCCAGGCTGCTCAGCTTTCCCCACTGTGCTCCCAGGGAGCCAGACAGACACCCTGTTGTCGTCCTTCCCTATATGAAGACATACACATGCCTCTAATCCTAAGGGTGTAAGTCTGCTCTGGGCTGTCAACAGGCCTTAATTGGATACATCCAGGGAGATGATGCATTGGGAAGAGGCCCTGAATTTAATAGGAAAAGGGAAGCTGCAGAGAGGCACCAGGGGAATGTGGAGGGGGGCTCAGAGGAGCTGCCCTGTGCTCCAGAGAGCAGTCACACCTCAGCTGGCAAAACCTTTCAGTTCCCACCCAGCTATCAGCCCTACATCAGTGGGTATTAATCGAGATTTAAATCCTCTGGCTTGTTTTTCAGTACCTGAAGACATGGCTTGCAGTATGCAAATCAGAAGGTTCCCCCTTGCTTCACTGGGCTTTTCCCACTGAAACTGCAGAGTAATGAAACCACCATGCTGCAAATAAATTCCTCTGAATGAGCTGGACCATCCAGGCAGATCCACAGAGCAGCAGCTGCCTCCAAACCATGCATATCTCCACCCAAAAAAAAGGTTTGTCTGGGGAAGCCTGTCACTCTCCTCTCACCTTGGAGCAATGCTGGTTGCTCTGATAAAGCCCCAACTCCAACAAATTAAGACAAAATACTTGGAGCATTTAGTCCTTGATGTCCCAGGTTTGTAGAGGAATTCAGAGGAACTCCCACCTGCTCCCAGAAGTTGTTACTGGAGGAATTAAAGTGTTGTGTGAAAGAGGAAGCTCAGCTTCTTCAGCCTCACTGCCTTCCAGGAGCAGGCTCTGAGAAGATGGACTGGCAGCAGAGGGGGTGGAGGAACACCCAGCTGCCAAGGCTCAGCCTTTCTCACCAGGAACAACCTCTGGGAAACAGGTAAATTTCCACAGAGTGAGGCTTTCCCTCTCCAGCTGCTCCAGCTCACTGGGTATGCACAGTGACAGAGCAGCTCTGCTGGAAGGCCAAATGTTTCGAAGGGATTTGGATCGAGAAAGGTGTGAGGAAGGTCATCATATCTACCCTGTGCTTCACCTTCCCCTCTCTGAAGAGTGGCTTGTCTCCTCTGAGAGTGATGATGCAAGGGCTAATCACCAAAAAAATGGAAAAATGACATTCACAGCCAGCAGTGCTAAGTGTAGGGGTTTTGGCCCAGTTACCAAAATGGCTGAGCCAAACTTGATGTTCTCCCGAGCTGAGGGCTTCTCACAGAGAGGAGGTACATGTGGGGACAGATAATAGCACTGATCCTGCAAATAACCATTTCCTGGCACATGTGAGAGCTTGGAGCCAGACCCTGAGACGACAGTGGAAACCCGGTCCCCAGGAGACTCCTGCTGATAGCACAGGGGGAGCTGGGCCACTTACCAGATGTGAATTTGAATTACCAGGGTGAATCATGTCTTCTTATCAGATTCCCCACTGAAATGACCTCAGAGGAAAGAGTAGTCCTCCAGCTTTGCAGGCAGCACTTCCAAAAGTGAGCACAGATGTGGGGTTCCTCTAGAGCTACAGCTGCAACTAAGGCAGCACAGCTCAGGAGAGAACTTGGAGCAGCTCAACAGGGCGTCCAAATGGTCCCCACTTTGTTGTTTGCTGGTTTGATTTTTTTCCCTCACATGTTTTATTATTATTATTATTATTATTATTGCTGATTTTTATTTTCAGGGTTAGGTAGGGACAGAGTGAATGAATTAAGACACTTTCAGGACAAACACCATCCTCTAAAACCATGCCTTTTAGAGCCATCTTAAGATGAACACCCTGAAATTCATTGGCATTCAAAGTACGAGGTGTCTTATGACAATGTGGGCTAAAATGCCCACGGTACTCCAAACAAGTGGTGCAGACAATCCTTCATTTTCAAGAAAAAAAGAAATTCTTTGCTCCTGGCATGAGAAAGTTTACTTTCAGCTTAAAGAAATGACCGTGTGGTTTTGGGGATGGCATTCCATTCTGCTGGAGAGCAGCACCCTGCCTGCCTGTACATCCGTGGTTTTGTAGCTACATTACAACCCTGGAGAGCTCTGTTTACATATTTGACATGTTTCCTTGTGCAGAACATGAAACCAAATTACAGTGTAAAAGCCATTATGGCTTTGCTCTTGCACCCTTTTCCATCTCCCCTTCTCCCATTGCTTGGTTTAGATCTATCTGGGCGTTTTTAACTGTGCCGGGTCTCCTGGCACTGCTTCAGACAGGTTTATTTGCTGTAGCACAGGGAAATCAAGGAAAAGCTGGTGAAGCCACATGCCAGGGAGTAGGGAGAAGATGGGGGGTGGGATGAGAAATGCCGAGAACCCTTCATGCATGAACAAAGCAGACGTGTCGATGCATTTATGCAAAATCATTCTGCTCTGAATGGAGAGGGACCCAAGACAAACAACCCGGATGGGATGCAGGGGAGCTATCCCACGCTCACGGCTGGACATGCTCTGCATCCCAAGGCTTGTGAGCAGCAGCAGCAGACGGGGAGAGTGGCAGGTTGAGGGGCAAGGGCCGAGCAGGGGGGGTCTCCTTTCAGAGCAGTGCATGTTAATGAGCAGTGCCTCTGTCGGGGGGTCCGGCTGCCCGGCTCGCCAGTGCCAGGGGGGTCCAAGCTGTTCTCTATTGATGCCTCTAATCTGGGTGGGTGGCTGGGTGTACAGCAGATATGATCATAAAATGGTAATTTACTTCCTAAAGGAGCACATAATCCCTATTGCTGCCCAGGACAATATTCCTTTCTTGCCTTTCTTCTTGCTTCTAGAAACAACAAATGGCATGGAATTCTGCTCTCGTTTCATTAGTGGTAAATCTCTCTTGGTTCTAGGAAGACGGGACCAATTTCCGGCACCTGAGGATTTTTGGTTTGACCTTCATCTCTGAAAAAGTCGGATTGAACCTCTCTGAGAGTACGGTTGGCTGCTTTGCTCTCTGCATCATTCTTTGTTTCTTTTATCTATTTTCTCTACAGTACACAAAGGGAACACAGTGTACCAGCCCCTGGTACTCACTGTTCTGTTTCCTTTAGATGACTTGCATATGTGCTCTTGAAAAATTATTCTAAAAACCAAGGGGGGGAAGGGAGTGGAAAGAAAAAAAAAATATCCCTTGAGTGTTTGTCAAAATTGCTTGGAATCTCCTCTGACATCTCATTGTGTTCTCTCCGTCCTCCCCTTACACAAATCAGCCAGAGGCTACAACATCAGCCATGGGGTCTGAGCTTTACTCCAGCCAGGAGCAGAGGAGCACTGGAAGCCATGGGGGTGGAGGGGATCCCTGTCTGTTCTGGCTGGGAGCAGGCAGCCAGGTGAGGGGCAGCATCCTCCAGCCAGCTCTGAACTGACTTTCAGGGTAACGCTCTTCCTCAGCCAACTCTCTGCAAATGAGCCTTTTCCAAGCCAGCCAACCTAGAAATCCTATTTCTCATTTCATTTAGCTCCCCAGAATGCTGAGATCATTCCTGAGTCATGGCACTGATGGCATATGACACATCCTTGTAGCATCCCTCACCTTGGACCCTTGGCATGGACCACCTCCTCCAGCGAAGCACAGCAGCAAAGCAAACGTGCAAATAAGGAGCAGTGGAGTTCCTTTGGCAGAGAAGTTGCAGAATCCAGCTTTCCCAGCAAGTCAGGTGGGAAGCAACGTTTCCAGCCATTAAAGCAAGGAGATGGTGGGACAGTTTTCCAGTCCTTTTGTGCTGGGAAAGAACAGCCAAACTGTGCTAGGATCAAGACTGATTAATTCCCAAACAGGATGATGTGAGGGGGCTGACAGTGCTAAAATGCAGATTTAATGACTTCAAACCCCTCCAGGGCTCTGCTCCCAGGCAGAAACTCTCAGCAAGACCTGAACAGTTTTCTTTCCATCCAAGATAGGAACATTTCCCTTTCAAGACATCCTGAACTTCCTAGTCCTTGGGAGGTTTAGGCTCAGTAATGCCCAGTGCCTGCAATGTTTCTGAAGGATTTTGAGGTCTAATCCTCAAACAGTAGCTTCACCTTTCCATGCTCCCATTTCCACCTCTATTAAACAGAACAGAAACCAAGCAATGTGGCTGTGATAAGGCTTAATTAATCACTGCACATGGAAAAAAAGGAAAAATATGAAAAGTATCATTACTTCATCCAAGGAAGGAGCATTCCAGCCTGATTTTGCCTGACAGTCAGGGCCAGGCTCATGACGCAGCTCTCCAGCCTCAGGCAAAAGACCAAATTGGCTGGTCTGTAGTTTCCAGGGGAAATGAAGACAAAATTTCGGACCCCTGGAACTAACTTTAGACTGGGAGACTGTGTAACCTAAGCTGAAGCCCTTTAGTGGATCAGCCAGTACTGGAAATGAGCTCAGCCATGCACAGCAAACCTACATTCCTCCTGTGACAGCCTGTGCACAGTGTCCAGTTCAGCTTTTTCCAGAACTGGTCTCTGATCACTCATGGTTCCTCCATTAATGGTTTTGCTTAGTGGGATTCTGCCCTCATCCTCCAGAGCTTAGTGGTTCAAAGTCTGGCTCGGCTATAAATAACAAAGACATTTGCAAAGCAAATCATCTTATTAAAAATGGGGATTTTTTATCCCTCCAACCACAACAAAACTCTTACCGTTGAAGAGCAACAGGACTTGGCTGTGAATTGGGAAGTTCAAAAAGGGCCACTTGCAGAGCCGACAGACAGACACCCTCCCTCTTCTCAGCAAGATCACCCCAAAGGAAAGGAATGGCTTCTCCATTAAAAGTTGCAGGTTTCCTCTTTTTCCACTCCTGTTCAAGATTACTCTATTTGCTGGCTCTGCTGGATCTTTGGGGAATTATCTTCAGCATTATATTTATTAGACAGAATAAAACTGCATGGCAGAGAACTTCATCATATTTCTTTTTAATTTTCTTATGGTATTTTCTTACCACTCTTGGAGCCCTTGCTCTACCATGTTATTTCTTTTAGTAGTCAGGATATTTTTGTGCTCCTGTCTTCTCCTTTTGTGGGCTATTCCAGACACAGTGCAATTCTAGACATCTTTGCTGCTGGTGGAAGGTTTGCTGCAGCAAGTCTGGATGAGTGCAATTGTGGGAATGGTAATGGGGCAGGAGGGGGCCTCTGTTTGTGGGAAAGATGTAATAGGAATCCTCTTCCACAACTTCTTACTCCATAGAAGCCCCTGTGGGGTACCCAGAGGAGAACAGGGTGTGTTCTTTAGTCCGGGAATGAAAACGAATCCCAGGATCTGTCTGTGCCCAGCAGCCTTGGGAAAGAGTCCCCGTTCTGTTAACTGTGCCTGAGCTGTGTGGCTTTTTCCATCATACACTGGAAAACCAAGCTCAAACAATGGCATAGGGCAAAAAAAGTTATATATATATATATGTATACATGTATGGATACTTGGTCTAAACAATTTCTGCACAGCTGGGAGGAAATGCAACAAAATGCAGTTCCTGGGGGATTGTCCCTCTAAATCACCAACAACAGCCAAGTCTTGAGCACACATGGCTGTGACAGGAGTAACAGGGTCAGGGATCAGCCACCTAAAGACCCTTCCTGTAATTCTCTGTTGTAAAGGCACAAAGGGAAGCTTCAGGTCAATCAGTTCTCCAAAAGCAGGAGTGCCACCAGCAAGAGGAAAGGAGAAATGGCACCTCCAGTGTCCTGTGATCAGCCTGCACTCATCTGCCTGTGCTCTGCTCACCCCAGCTGCAGCATCCCTCCTGGAATAGGCCTGTCAGAGGCTTCCTCCTGAGGCCTTAGCAAAATATCCAAATCCTCCCTGCTCTGATTGACTCCAGCAAGAGAGACTAACAGGAGCTAATGCACTCACCCTGTGCATAAACCTGGCAAAAGAAAACTGATGTGCATGGAGAGAGGCTGTTTGCAAACTCACAGCAGAAGAAAGAGGGGGAAAAAAGCCAGCTCAAGAGTGAGGAAAGCCATTATTGCTGAATTCCTCCTGCAGCTGACAACAGGTACTGAGCAGCATCTGCTTCTAGGTCTGTGTAAGACACGAGATCAGAAATCAAACTGCAAAACTACCCTGCACTGGTGCTTGCATTTCTGTGCTGGTGCAATGTTGCTGACTGGCCCTCTTTGGCTCTGAATATGATGCTGTCAGTACTGAGAATATTTCTTAATCAGCACTGAAGGGCGGCTGCCAGGAAAGTAGAAGTGGCTGTCTCTCAGTCCTGCTTCTGCAGAAAGGGCGATTGTTTAAAGGGGGGGCTGTTTGACCTTTCCATTTTTCAAATCTGTATCTCTTCGCCAAGACTGTGTCATTCTTTGTAAGCGTTTTATTGTTCAAAACAAATCTTATACTGAGAACTTTCTTTTTTATCTCCCTTACTATGTTGCCAGTCGGCAGCCTCACACTAACAAGTGATGTAAGAGCCATCTCAAACTAATAACTAAGTATCTAAGGCAAAGCCAGCTGCAGACATGGGCAATGTCTGCAGTGAACTGAGCAAAGGGGTCACAGAAACAGCCCTGCAATAACAAGAAAGTGCTCTCCAGCTTGTGCTTATCAGCAATCCCCCAGCAGGTAAACAAGGCACATGGGCAGATATTGCTGAGAGATACCACCACAACCAACCAACTTGGGATGCAAACTCCTCAGAAAAAGCCTTGACAGAACTATGACAGTCATGCAGAGAACCTGGCGTTGAGATATCTAAGGATGAGAAACATTTTAAGTCAGGACGTGCTTAAAATGTTTTAAAGCGCCTTGAGAACGCTGGGGCAGGGATGAGAGGCGGGGATGGCTGACAAACAGGCAGCTTATGTATTCTGTATATTGCTGGGCACTGCACTCAAACATATCTTTCATGGCATTCCTGATGGGAAGCCAACAGAAATACCACTCTGATTAATCAGGAAGCTACCCAGCAACAACACGAAAAGTTTGCACAAGACCAGCGAGCACACAACCTACTCTGAAAGGTATCTGGGTGAGGAAAGGTGCTCTTTTCATCAATACAGAAAACCCCTAAGGCTCAGTGATTGTGCAGATAATGAAGCCAAACATGTTTACACACCAGTGATGATTACATGCAGCGATTAGAGGAGATCTTAGGTTAATTTTCATCTCCACAAGCTAACAGACTGGTGACCTGCTGCCCCACCTAACCTCTCCGGAGTGACAAGTCAGGTGCTTTCCCAAGACAACTGTCTTGTTCCTGGGGGGAAACAAAAACTTTCCCATCATCCATATGATTAAAAAGGTCAATGAACCCCATGCACTCAAACTGGTGTAATAGGACCAGCTGAGCTAAAGCAAAAATTCTTTTTGCTGGAAGTAAATAGCACACTGTTATCTCCCCAGGGGCCAGGCAATAACAGGAGGCATGTTCCCATTCACTCTGCCAGTGTGTGATATGCCACTGCTCTGCCTATAAATACAACAGCTTTTTTTGCCTTTTTTTTTTTTTTTTTGGCTTAAACAAGGCTGTGACAACTTCATCTCATCTGGGTACAACAAACACGCCTGAGTTGTGGCTACACAGCAGGGCTTTGTGTTGTGTGAGTGTGTGGTGGTGGTTTTTCCACCACAGGACCATATGTTACCTACTCTGTGGTGTGGCTGAGCTCCTACCAGTGCTTCAGAGAAAACCAGGGCAGCTCTGGAGCAGCTGCAGGGGGACAGAATGCCTGGGGACAGACCCAAAAAGCAGCACCTGAGCTGGAGACACTGGCCTTTGGTCTGCACAGGGAGCTTGAATGAGAAAGAAGTTGTGAAGGCACAAGCAAGGGTCCAGAGGAAAGTTCCTTTTACAGTGTGGAAATAATAAATGAGACAATGACAAAAAGTCAATACTGGGCTCAGGATTCTGTCTTGATTCTCTGCCAGCTAACCACGCTTTGTGCATTTAGAACTGACCTGGTCATTAATTTGTTACAGACTTGTGCAATGTGAGCAAGGCCAAGTCTCTTGCATAAAGATGTTTTCTCTTGCAAGCCAACTGGAAATGCTTAACATTTACTATTCACAGAGAGATCTGTTTGTCATATCTGTGACACGGCACTCCTCTCTGCACTGCCCACTCAAGACACCTCTTGGATAATTAGATTCTTAGAAAAACTTTTCTGCATCCAACCAGAAGTCAGCCAAAGTTGATTAGTGTGATAAGTTCTCTGTCTCTAGTAAGGGATAAAAGTGGGAGCTGAAGGAGGAATATACAAAGCAGCTCTTATGTATGAAGAGCCTTTCCCTCTAAAAATCATCAGCAAGCAATGTGGGCTTTCCCAAATCAGGTTGCATCTGAACTGCTGCATCTGTATCATGTACAGCTCTGTTTTCCAGACATCTATCTAAAGTTTTTTTTGAACTCATTTGGATCTAATTCACTCAAAAAGACAAAAGGTAAAGTTATGGTAACCAGAGCTATTTATGTTACAAAGGAGACATAGGAGAAGGGGGTTAAAGCTAATGAATGTCTTTGGGAATGGACAGGACCTTTCTCAGAATAGAACAATAGGGTGCTTTTATGGAACTGGGAGGCAGAAAACACAAAACTATTAAAAAAGAAAGAACACTCTTTTGTATTATTCGGCATTAGCCTTCAGAACTCATTGCCACAAGCTCGTTCCCTGTGCTTGCTGTGAAGAGCCCGTCTATCTCTGAGGTGATGATGGTTGGCAGAGGTGACTCCTGCACAGCTCATTCAATCAACCCAGCCACAACTTCAGCCAGTTCCAGTTGGGTGATTGGCACTGAATTTCAACTCATCACTACAAATCAGGCTCAGAAAGAGAGAAGCTGCTGCAAGGGGCCATCCTTGGTGAAGAAACAAGTGAGCAGGCAGGGGTAACAGCACCCCTGAACGCTGACCACTGAGCTCCACCTGAGAGCTCCTTGCTGGACTTCCAGGAGAGGAAGAGGAACATGCTGTCCTTACCTGGGTTGCTGCTGGCTGGCCAATGACCACCCACCCTGGGCACTGCTGGTCACTGTGGTGTGAGACAGAGACGTTGGAAGCCCACTGATCCAGGAAGCCTTTGGGAGTGTACACGCCGCAGTCTTTGATGCTGGTCATTTGCTCAAATTCCTCACAGACTCCATCGCCATCGTGGAAATAGCACCTGCTGGGTTCATCTGCCAGGGGAAACAGAGAAAACAAACTACACGTGTCTGCAGGGTAGTTCCTAGGTCCTGATACCATCAGTGGTCTTGTATCTGCTAGGTCAGGTCACCTTGAGTGGAAGCATTGGTCACTTCTAGGTCATACCAAGGTGATTTAAATAAAGCCAAGCAACAATAGCCAACTTTTTTATTGGGCAATTCCCTGAAGATATTTCCTAATGTTAGGGGGGTTCTGCTTATTTTCATCTATCTCCTTTTAAAAGAGATAGAAAAAAGCAGAGACAGAAAATACATAGAGAGGCAAATGTGGGTGTTGGCATAATTCCACCAGCTGGGGTGGAAAAATGCCAGTGGAGGGTTTGGTCTAAAATGTTTCCCTTTTTTTGTTTTTAAAAGATATCTGCAAATCAACAACAACAACAGCAACTGTGGCTGTAGAGATGGTGAAAACTGCCAAGTTCACAGTTGTAGTGACCAAAGGGCCAAACAGATCTGTTTATCCAAGGCAGATACAGTACACACAGTGTGAGGGTGAGTTTGCCACATAAACACACGGCTTCAACCAACATGACTCAGATTTGACCTGAAAGGATCAAAAGCAGCAGGAGACTTTATTATCCTTGCCCATTTATTCTGTGGCTTCTCTAATGAGACTGCCAACAAAGATGCCAAATTTTTGAGGTTGTTTCTGTAACACTGGCCCATTAAAAACTGAACTGAGATCCATCTACTCTTTTCAAACTGACTGCATAGCAATAATGACTTTCAGTCATTAGAGTACTCTGTGAAATGGAAACCTTTGACCTGTTGGTATCCTATTTTGTATTGTATTATCATTGCCAGTCCCCAGAGGTATCCAGTTCTGACAGCCTGTTGTATTTTTGTCTGGCAAATAAGCCTGTTGAAAAAAAGGTAGGAAATTAGCCAGAGCTGCTTGCTGGACTGATGGAAAGCATCCCTAAGGAGAATCCTGTCGGTAGCACTGGACTATCATGAGCTAGGTGTCAGAAAATCCAAGGGCTGCTCAATTTTGAGCTACTTCCAATCTACTAAATCCCCTGTTTATTTTTTCTCCTGGTTTACACAGTGAAATACCATCATGAGCCAGAAAACATCAGTTTATTGCTAGTCAATTATTTAATGACTTTCACTCCTTTTCCTCCTGTGCAAGATTCCAGGTCTTTAAGAGAGGGTGGCTTTGAAAGAATAAAGAAGTCTATCAGGGAAAAATGTCATTATGGTTTGATTTCATCACAGCCTCTGTGGACAACTTGTGTACATGGATAAACGTAGGGAACTGTGTATTTGACAGGCCAGAGCTCAGAGCTGGTGAAAAGGAGCACAAGTCTGGAAGTGTTTCAGCTGTATGAATGCAGTCCTGAATGAATTTTCCCAGGGTGGCCAAACTTCTTGCCCTTGCATGTCACATCTTAACATCTTAATTTGTCTGGGAGACACCAAACATATATCCCACCCCCCCAAAGAGCTCAGAGGAGAGCCTGGGGGAGTTTTCCCAGACAAGAGATGACAATGGCTCCTGGGGTGTCTGGGTGGATGTGCTGATGGGCCCTAAGGCAACCCAGCAGTGCTACCCCCATGGGGCTCATTCATCCCTGGGAGAGCCATGCCCTGTGTCTGGCCAGCTCAAGGAACGGGTGGAATGAGAATGTCACTGTCATGGCCATGGAGAAAAAACTCTTGGCTCCCTCACCTTATCCTTCTGCATCTCCTGTTCTGCTCCTCTCCCACATCAAGGCATAAGTCAGGTATTAGGACAGTAGGGTACAATTAATTGGCTTACCCACTATGTCCCAGTTAGAGCGAGAGGCCCAAAAGAAATCTCTGAGAAATGTTCAGCCCTAAAAAGACTGAGATCAGCGATCAAAAATCCTCAAAACCAAATGCCAAACAGACGCAAATATGTATTTTTGGGAAAAAAGCATTTCTTTGTCATTTTATGAAAAGAGGCTTATTTGTGAAAAAAGTGGTGGGGGGATGAAAGGAAAATACCTACCCTGTTAAAAAGACCTGACCTTCAGGCTATAAGCATATGCAGAGTCAGATATGCACACGTACAGTGAAACATCACCAGCCTGCTGCACACCCACGCTGACAGAAACACTGACACACAAACGCACGGGCGCTCCCTTTGCACATCCCCGACTCAGCCACCCCCCCATGCAAACACCCACAACTCACAGCCTAATTTTAGGCACATGCCTTTAGACAGTGTTTCCCGGCCTTCCCAAAGCACTGACTTCTTTTCACGACAGGCACTGAAGTAAGCACAGCATTTATAGAGCAACAAACTCCTGCACTGGCTCCAAATGCGGTGATAAACGTAATGGGCTTCTGATAAGATCATGTGTTTGGGATAAAAGAATACTCAAGGCCTACTTCAGCCCAATGACTTAATTCATACTCACATGGAGGGGAAAGCAGCCTTTGAATAGCTGTGATCCAGGACAGTGTGTGATCCTAACAGAGGCTAATTTGTTTCTGATTATGCCTAAGACCCCAATAAATCTGTCTGCTCAGAGTCTGCAAAACCCGAGGGAGGAACCGAACAGAGAGCCTGAGATGTCTGAATTAAATGGGGGCTGCCTAAATGATTAACCAAGTCCTGCTGAGCTACACTGTCATGAGCTCTGGAGCAGTGCTGGCCCTGGAGAGCCACCACATCCATGGGACAGCATAGATGTCATGCACAGAAGCTGAAAGATAAGGCATCCACTCACCTTTGTGTGCTCTGAAAAATGATGAGGGAAACTGGCTTTGCAACCCTGGTTACTTTTAAGGAAGATCTGTTGGTCTCACTATTGACTCAGTGTGCAGTGCTCTGCATTGAGGGGAGTGCTGGTGAGAGGAGGGGAAGACCTTTCCTGCCAGTGGGCTTCCTAATTCGAAGCGATGGCAAACAGGGGATTGTCATTAAATCCTCCCCAGGCATGAGGGTACCAAACTGCAGCAGCCAAATGTGGTGCATCACTGTGTGGGCTGCCAAAAACTAGCAGAGGTTCTTCCTTCAGGTGTTGAGCACCAGCTCTGACTCCAGATTCCTCTGGTGGTCTTGGATGACTGGCAGGTTACATGTTGGGTTTTACATTTTCATAAGCAAAGCACAACCAGATTGTTTATTCCTACAACTGCCCTCACAAAATAAAAACTAACAGGCTTTTTCCCTTTTTTCAGTGGTGAGAACAGAGCTCAGTTACATTCATAGAGTCCTACAGGCTCAGAGCCAGAGAGGACAGTGTCAGGAGTGGTGTATTTCTAGGAATGAGTAGCTAATGGATTTATTCCTATAATGATGCAAAATGCTTTTTCTGTTCTCTTTTTAAGTACTGTGATACTAAATGCTTCTGTGGCCTTGGCAACACGAGCTAATTTTTGTCTCCATAGAGGTCCAGAGGCTCCCAAGACCTGGTGATGGTCAAGGATTGGTCATGCACGACCTGTACCATGGACTGTGCTCATCAATGTTGTGGGCTTTGCTCTCCAAAGATGAAGCTGATTT
Source organism: Molothrus aeneus (assembly GCF_037042795.1). Taxonomy (NCBI): domain Eukaryota; kingdom Metazoa; phylum Chordata; class Aves; order Passeriformes; family Icteridae; genus Molothrus; species Molothrus aeneus. The sequence continues at coordinate 3,562,421 of NC_089664.1, read as the reverse complement.
GAAGGAAATAGGGAAGAAAGGATATCTTATTTATCCTCAAGGAAGAAATTACTTAAAAAAATTAAAAAGCAGTTGCCTGGAAATCCAGCTGAAATCTAGAACAGTAAAATGTCTGCAGGCATAGCACCTGGCAGCAGGAGAGAGCATCTCTGGGGGATTAATAACAGATGCTGGAGGATGCTGAGCTGAACTCGGGGAACACATTTTCATTCAGGCAGCCCAAGCTCCTCTTCCCTTAGAAAGCTCTTACTGAAGGCAGAAAAACATTAGGGCCAAACCAAAGTTCCTGTCTTGCCCTTGTTTTGGGAAAAGGCAGTCTCCAGTTCAGCAAAGATTTCTGTGACATCTGGGAAACCTTGAAGGAGGCTCTGTGGCAGCATCAACCTGGAGAAGTGTGACTTGAGGAAACAAATTGGCAAGACCTGTTTTGCTAACTCCTGAAGTCAAGCTTTAAGATCCAAAATAGTCTTTGGGCTCTTGTGTGCTGCACCAGAAAATTATGCAAACTCCATCTCTCCTTGCTTCCTAAGCTGCCTGAGCACAGTGCAAGAGGCAGCATTTTGTACTGAAATACAGATCCTTCCTCTGGGGTTCAGAAATGAAAGGATGCTTGAGATAACACAGGTGGTTTAGTGAGCACTGGGAAGCACCTACAAGAGCAGGCCTGGAAAAGCAGGTAGCTCCCCATCTCCTTTAGCAGATTGAGGAAAAGCTGGAAAATCATCAGCAAAATGAGTGAAGCCTTATAGAGGGCCAGCAAGCAGACATGCAGGATATACATTTATCTGTGATAGGCAGCCTTCCACTTCATGAAATAAAGAAAAAAAGAGAGATAAAGAGATATAGTTCATAGCACAGGGCACATCCTCAAATGAGGCTTTGAATGTCCGAGCAGGGTCCTCAAAGTGCTGGAGACAGACACTGGGGGTAGTTTCCTGTTTTCAGCCAGGACTCAGTGATTGGCATCGGCATAGTCTTCTTTTTGTGCAGTAACTACCATTTTTTTAAAAGGCCAGACAAAAAAAAGGAGTATTTTTAAGCTCAGCTGTTTACTTAGGGATGTTTCCAACTATAACATGCCTCATGCCACATAACTATTTGTCCAGAAAAGAAAAAAAAAAGGTGGGGGCAAAAATGCAGAAGCATTGTCTCAGAGTAACAAATTTTTGGAACAGAACAAGATTTGCATTTTAACTCCTGAAAGGTCTGTCCAGAGATGTGCAGGCTTTCAGACATAGCAAAGGCCAAACCCCAGGCTTACCAAAGTCAGCAGCTTCTGCAGAAGCAGGGTTTTACCACCACGTCACTTAATCGGCATCTCCAGCACTGGTGTTTATGTTCACACAGAGGAGGAGAAATGTATCCAGAGGTTTCTATCACAAAAAGGGAAATAATTCCACTGCAGATCACATGAACTCGGCAGCTGAGTGACCGCAGAACCTGCTCCATTTATTTCTGTGGGAGTTTCACCTTTGGCTTCAGTGGGAAGAGAGTGAATAATATGGCCTGCTTCCAGGATATCTGCTAATCTCTTCTTTAATATTGAAGAAGGCAGAGACAGAGATATTTCCTGCTACTGTAAAATATTCAAGAGTTACTTTCCTTCCTGGATGTTTTGATTGAAAGGAGGAAAACCATTACATGGAGCTTGGGCAGAACTTTCAGAATAAAGTCACATATCAATAACTGGTGACGTCTTCCTCCAATGAAATAAAACAGACACCTTGGAAATGAAGGCAATGTGGGTGTTGCAATCTACTGCGGAACATCCAGGGGCCTCGCAGGAGGCTTTCTTTCCGTGGATATGACAATCATGTCTGAGCATCTCCAGAGCAGAGCAGGCAGGGATAATGCCTTTGCAGAGTGAGGCTCCCTGGTAATTCAGCTGCTTGTGGAAATGCATTCCTGGGCGTGACTGGCTTTCTTTGTGTGGTGGGACTCGGCTCCTCGCTATGATATAGCAGTCGGAGCACCAGAATTATGCAATTGATCTGCCTGCTGCAGACAGATACAATTACAATTCCCTTGCACAGCCCAGCACTGAAATTTGATATTGCACCTCCAAGAACATGAGTCTTTGTCACTTAAGAGAAAGGATATTTCCCCTGGCTGGCAGTGGTAGCAAGACCTTGTCTGAGCTATCACTGCCAAAGTGGCCATCCCCAACCCTGGCAACGGCCAACAGGACCCAACACAGCCATCTCCAACCCTGGCAACCAGGCATGGCCAACAGGACCCAACACAGCCATCTCTACCTGGCAACCAGGAATGGCCAACAGGACCCAACACAGCCACCTCCAACCCCTGGCAACCAGGAATTGTTGTAAGAGCAATAACACATATGTTCTCTTCCTACCTCACCTTGTTTCCCTCCCTGGATGACTGGATAAAACAGTGCCAAGAAGATTTTGATATTATGCAGATTTATCAGCTTAAATTGGAAACTGTTCAACTGAAAGTCTTGAGGTGTCTGCCACACAAGGGAGTATGATGATGACCTCCATGATGACCAGGAGAAAGGTGGCCAGCATGGCCCCTTGAGACACCTGGCATACTTCTTTGGGAGGAGGAACACAAGAGTAAAAACCCAGAGGTGCCATTCCCCAGGGAAAACAAAGTGCTTGTTTGTACATGTGGTTTGATGTTCCTGCAAAGGAAGGTCTTGTGCTCAGACAGAGACAACAACTGTGCTCTGAGCACAGTTGTTGTTGAGTCACAAAAGATGCTCTCAGGATGGGAGCATGACCAGCTGTGGAAGCCTCTCAGATCCACAGAGGGTAATGTGAGGGATGCAACAAGCAGAGGAGTAGTTCTCCTGCTGGACTCTCATTGTAGCTGTGTCCTAAAAACTAAAGCTGGATTGAACTGGGTTGGAGTCACTGGCCTAGGGAAAAATGCAGGCAAATACCACTCCAGCCCACATTCTCCCCCACAAAAAAGCATCTGTCCTTTGTATTTTGCTGCCTGAGATGTCTGCTCTCTCTGCTCTGTGGCTCAGCTGGCCTTCCTAGGATTGCACTATTAATGATGACAGTCTGAAAATCACTTTAGGAGACTTTACGAGGATGCTGTGATTACTAACTTGCCAAATGAGTGCTTAGACATTTCAGAACATGCAGCCACACTTCTGCAAGCTGCAGGAAACAGTCAGCTACAAAGTATTTGCCTTAAGCTGAAGGAGTCACACAAATATCATCTGAATAACCCTGGCCAGTAAATTCATGACTATTTGCCATGAAATTCTGTTATAGAACTTCAGCTGCTTTAACAACAGCAACACTCTTTCCCAAGCTCCTTGGTCAATGCTTTCACCTTATTGATGCCCTGGGAGATGCTGAGTTTCTCTTGCAAGGTGGCTCTGTTTCTCCCATGCTGTTGTTCTACTGAAAGCCCTCGGCAGGGTCAGCCAAGGCCTATTTAATGCTGGTGAAAGAAGGCAAAATCACCATTAGCTGCTGCATGGGGCCAGGGTTTGGGCAGCCAAAGCTGTGTTCCTGTGCAGTAGTATGAGGAAGGGAGGGGGAGAGGATGGGAGAGCTCTCAAAGCATGCCCACAATGAATATGGATGGTCATCCATCAATTTATTTTAAGCACATTACTTCTCTGTCAGAAAGGGAAAAAAGGAAAAAGAAAGAAAGGAAAGAAAAGACATATAAAATTAGGTTTGTGTCACTCATTTAACACTGCAATTTCCCCAGAGGATTATGCACCAAACAGAGATAGCAAGCTCATGAATATTAATCATTTCTCTGAATTCAATGCAGCCCACCAAACAATAAGATTAGGCGAAAGTGCTATGCTTAATTTATGGATAATGGGAGAGGTAAAGGATAGAGCTCCCACAAAGGTAAGGCTCACAGCTGGAGGGAGAGGCCTCTGAGGAGGAGGAAGACAGATCCAGATTTGTAAGGTAGCAGAAAAACACTTGGGACCAAGCAGGAGCAAAAGAAAAGGTGTTTAAGGATCATTGTCAAATTAAAATCATACTTCTCCCTGAACAACCACTGGTGACTAATGTTTCAAGCATGCCAGAAATTGGTGGTAAATTCAAGAGCTAGATATATTTATTTTCTCTTTGCCTCTGCTCTGTGTCTTTTCTTTGTATTTTATATCCCTGAGGCCCTGATCCCACACACCACTGAGATGTGTGTCTAACCTGAAACATTCCCATTCTTCAGGGTGACCACTCCCATCTGGAAGTCAGTAGAAGCACTGCCCTGTTTTGCTGTAAAAAGGCTTTAGCGAAGAGTCCCTTATAAGCAAAGGAGATAAAGTATAGCAATAATAGCACCAATAAGATGTGACTGAAACCCCTATAAATTACCTGGCAAACTTAAGGGGAGATAGAAGTTCTGGAGCTACTTCTCAGCTGTGTTTCAATGTGTCTATCAGTCTTTACTCATCTCTTTTCATATTACTTTCTCTTCCCCTCCCTCCCTTTTTTATTGATCTCTGCATCTTTTTTATTATATCCTTCTCTTTCTTCAGCACTGGTGAGCTAAATCAATGCATAATGCACATCCCACTCCACAAAAGGAATGCAAATGAAAGCCGGGCTCTTTTTCAATGTCCCACATCTATCTGGGTGTGCGGCGCTGGCGTGTGGGAGAGTGCACGCCAAGGACAAGGTGCTCAGCTGCGCCTCAAACACCCATTTCTCAGCACTCCACTGGGAATGGATCAAGTGCTAAGCCCTGGGTTCCCACCACTGTGAATCATAACTCTTACAAATGGGGTCTGTTTTACACAGGACACGTCGAGTTGAACTTGGCTGAGATCCGCGGTAACCGCAAAAATCTGTTATCCCTGGAGTGATCAGGGCAAGGTGAAAGGAAAGCAGCCCAGGGGTAGGAGAGGGGTGCATCAGTCACACCGACACGGCTTGGAATCACCTGTCTCCTTCCCATCAAAAGGCAAAGTGAAACTTTCCCCGTGGGACCAAATTCTGTGTGGAAAAGATAAAAATATGCAAAATCCGCTACAGGAAGCGGCTGTGGGTGGGGGGAGAAAAGGTAGAGATGATAAATTTGACAATGGGGAAGGGCAAGAGTGCTGCAGAACTTAAAAAACGGAGCACTGCCAGATGCTTCCATTAATTAATTAATTAATCTCACTGTCGCTCTTCAGCATGTTGCAGGAAGAAAATGCTATTAATCTTTTCTGTTTTCTGTTGCTCGGCTTTGTGCTTGGAGAAGGCCAGGACAGCCTGACAGTGAGACCACACAGTTTTCTTCCCTGCCTCCCTCCTTCCTTCCCCCGCGCCCCTCCTCCCTGGCAGAGCAGATTGATCCACTGTTATCTGATTAGAGAGGAAAGAAGGAGGAAAAACAAAAGCAAGACAAAAACAATAAAAAAGAAGTGTAATTTTATTACAGGCACTAGTGCAAAGTGTCTTGAGAGCCTTGTGCCATTTAGTCAAAGGAAAGTTGGACCAATTAAAAAAGCCCATAAACCCCATGATCCTAAAAGGCAAAGGGAGTGAGAGAGGCAAAGGGACACCTGCAAACAGGCTGCCTCCATCCCTGGAAATATCCAGAACGCAGCTGAACATGACCCTGAGCAACATGCTCCAACTTTGAAGCTGGCTCTAACTTTGAAGTTGGCCCTCCTTGGACCAGAGACCTCCAGAGACTCCTCTGAAACTAAATTATTCTGTGATTCATGGCTCTGAATCTAAAGCCTGGTGGTGCTTGCAGGCTCTGTTGTATTTTTCTCCTACCAAGCGAGGTGACTTGCGTGGTCTCTGCTTTAGGAGGCAGGAGCCCACTTGGGCTTTGCTATCAAACCTCCTCCTCTGGAACCCGCCCACGACGCCCCTTCAGCCCCGTCTTTAGCAAACAAAATGTTTAGCAGTTCTTTCCAGCCACGTGGGACCCAATCCTGCAGACAATTTGTGACAAGCATTGCATTCACTGTTGTGGTTAGATTTGCTGAAGTCTAAAGAATGCCTTGTGGTAGTTCAGAAACATGCCTGGAAGAAAGCATTTGCAAGATCAAACCCTGAGGCCCCCGATTCAACAAAGCCTCTGAACATGTGTTTGAGGCTCACTGAATTCTTTGGTGAAGGGGAGTGATTCCTGGGGCTCTGAAGAGCTACATAATACAACAAGAACATCACTGAAAAAATAACACTCTCTGAAATAACTGCTTGTTGTTCTACAGGATTATAACATGTGTCAGCCTTGTAAACATGGAAATAAATTACACTTATTTTTCTGTGCTCCTGAAATGGGCACCCAAGAATTCTGTATTTTCCAGGAAAACACCCCACCAATGTCAAAGAAGACTTTTGTTCAGCTTAAGGAAGAGGAGTAGGTGTGATATTGTTAGATTGTGGAGAACGCTGAATTTCTGCTCTTTTTTTACTATTATTTATTATGTGATATGCATAGCCACTCACTTCCCCAACATCTTTATATTTTCTGGTGAGATTTTAATGCTTGATATACCAAGCAGAATATAAATCAGCAGTGTTCATTTGTCTGAGAGACAAACTGGTCGTGTCTCCTTAGCTCTTGGGGTCATAATTCATGGTGGTCCAGCTACCACAAGAGCCAGAAGGATGTATTTCACAGGTATTAGCTCCTCTGAACCTGTCTTAGAGACATGAAGGCAGTGTTTGCCTGAGAACAGCACTGGGGCTGCCCTCACAGACCCTGCAGAAACACTGAGCCCATCACCACCACAGCAGTCACCCCAGCACAACTGTAAAGTCACACAACCAAACATTTTTAAGGTCTCTGTTCCTGCACCTTCCCTTTGATTCAGCTAATTTGATTCATCTGAGTCCCTATATTCAATATTTCACAAGGAATTTGATATCATTTGTTTTGTAATCCAGGATCTGTGCAAACCACAACCTTCCAAAGCCCGTGACAAACAAACAACTATTTTTGCCCCTGGAATTCCCCTCTCCTTTCCAACACAAGCAAATCTGAAAACCCACTTCCTCTGTCATGGAGTAGAAAAATCTGTATGTTTTAGTTGCTTCATTTTCTAGTCAGACTGCTGTCAGACAGTTCTGTCCCACACTCTCAGGAAGCTCTGTTGCTGCTCCTGGAGCTGGATGGGGGGTGAATGGTTGGATGATGGTTGGGTGGATGACACAACCGGACTCTGTGATCTTAAAGGTTTTCCCAACAAAACCGATCCCATGATTTTATATAAAAAGGCATAAAGCAGAGTGTTGCATACCCCTAGAACACCACTGTGTGGTCCAAGGCTTGGGACACCCCACTCTCACTCCTGTCCATGGACTTATTTGGAGCATTTGCAGCTCCAGCCCACATCACCTGGTTTCCTGGAAAAATGATGGGCACAGGGGAGGACCTGGGTCATGTCCTAATGAAATGCTGGGATGTGGTCAAAGCGCAGACCTGGACCAAGGAATTCAGCCCTGCTGTGGAGCAGGGTGATACAGACACAACCATCCAGCACCATCCCAAAGCTTTGCTGGAACCGGCCTCACACCACGCCTGATGTCTGCGGAACCCAAAACATTTGCGTAAGTGTTTATCCCACTTTCAAAATATTATGACTAAAATCTTGCAGTGCTTGGGGCTCTAAGGCAGCAAGTTACTTGAAACACAAATGTGACTTCAAGACCACCAATTGTCGCAATTAGTCTCGGCCATAAATATCCCTGATTTCAATAGAACTATTTACATATGTAAATAAGCACATCACCAAATCAGGCCTCAAGTCTCACTCACAGTGTGGGAAGCTGAAGTTAAAATGTAGCTGTTGTGATGAGCCAAGCAGTCCCCAGTTTACCACCCAAGGGAAACATGGTGCCTGTGAGGTCCATTCTACGCTGCTCCAGGCACAAGAGATAATGGTCAAATTGCCAAAAAGAGCAAATTTCAGACTTGCAAATGTTACAGTATCTGCTGAGGACTGACGCCCTGAGCTGAAGGCATGGGATCACTACATGGGGCAGGGTGTTTGCTTGGGCAGTCCACATAAGGAATCTCATAAAATGTCTGGAGAAAAAGCGGACCCTTTATAAACATTAACTTTGGTTCCTGAAGCTTTGCATGTTTTGTTCTTTCCCAGAACTCACAAACCCCTGGGTGGAAAAAGCAACCCCACAACGTGGGGCTGCTCCACAGAAGGTGCAGTGTAAATTGGTCTCCATTTCCCTTCTCTGTCCCCAGCATTCCTAGAGAGTTTAATAAATATGTAAAGCTCGAAACTGCAGCCCCGATAGCTCGAGCATCTTCCGGCCATTGTGCTTACAGGTTTTGCTAATCAGAGCAAACCAGGCTTGCAAATGAAATCTGATTAAGTAGTTTTCACCTCTGAAAAAGGGGATTAGCCAGACCTTTGATCCTCAGATATTGATTTGCAACTCAAAGGAGGTGTGACCTCAGCTGGACTTGCTTCTGGTCTCAGTCCCTTCCCCTTTCACTCCTCCTCCTGTTTACCAGAAAAAATCAGTTCATGTCTTCTCACGTAGTCAGATCTAAAGCCTATTGAAGCCAGTGGAAAACCACCCACTGACTTCAATGGGCTTTGGATCAGTCCCACAATGGCTGACTTAGCCCTAAGTCCTGGGCTGTTTCAAAGCCAGCAGAACCAATTTCCCATCAAAATGACCAGAAGCTGGGAAGATATGTTCACCTTTCAAACCTACAAATTCCACCTTTTTCTCTCTCCCATGACAACTCTTCAGCTGGAAATGCTGAGAGCGCTGCTGGTTTTTCCCTTGCACTCTGCACTGGGTTGCTGCCCACCGTGGGTCTGAGGGCTCTGAGCCAGACTTACCGATGCAATTAAAGGACAGCTCCTGCAGGCAGAACAGGGAACAGCCATCGCCGTTTATCTTGTTCATGTCATCACATTCTTCCCCCAGTTCTCTGCAGGCAAAAAGCAGTCAGCTGGCAAAGTAGCATCAACTCGATGGTCTGTGCAACCCCTCTAAAGAACCCCAAAGCCCCACTATCTGATAGATACAGCAGCTTTGTGTGCCCACCCCTAAAACACCTCTCCCTTAAGGGAGCCTCCTGGCTTCCTCCTTTTCATCATTCCTGGTTCGCAGGCTTGCCTGGCCAGTTCCCTGCTGCACATGTGGATACCACTTGCTGTACTCTGATGAGGATATGAGCAACTTCCTTCATAGCTGGTGTGGCTGTAGCTCAGCAGGTGGGGAAAAAGAGATCAGGAATCTCTGAAACTCTTTGTATTAAATCTGGAAGGGCCAGACTGTGACCCCAGCATGGGAATGACAAGGCATAAAGCCTGGAGTGTGGCTATTCCAGGTGGCAGAACTCAGAGGAGAGCAGTGAACAGGGAGCAAGGGGTGTTGGGGACGGAGCCCTGCCTAGTGCCAACCCGCACGGCTGCGACAGCGTGTGGGGACAAGAGTGGGAACCAGATGAGAAAGGGGCTGCCACAGCTGCAAGTGGGGCCACAACCAACCAAGCTGTGACACAGTCTGGTTCCTGCTCGCTCCTGAGGCAGCTCAGCTATTGTTTGACACTTGCTGCAAAGCCACAAGTGAAGTTTGAGGAATGTGCAAACATAACAGTAGCAGAAAAGTTATGTAAAGCAAAATTAATCTGTCTTTCTCCACTTCTCTTTCCAGGATTGCCCTGGATTCATATGTTGTTTGATTGTTTTCTTTGCTTTCCTTGCCTGTTGGGCCTCTTCCTGCAAATATTTGCTGCCAGGTATATCATCTGACAGAGTTGTGCTGTGTGATTGCTGATCAGCATTATTTCAAGCAAATAATACTGGCTGGATTAAGCACTTGCTTGTTGTTACTTCCATAGTTTAAATAATTAAATTACCTAATGCCAGGAAGCTTTGAAGCATCAGCCTTAAGGGCCAACATAGTAAAGGAAAAAACTCTAACATAGTTGAGAAGGATTGTTTTACATTTTCAGTGGCCTGGGGACTGCTGAGAGAGGGGAGCTGATTGAGAACATGCAATTCCCAGCACTCTCCCTCCAAGGCCAAATCTATCACTTCCAAATGCATCCCAGCTCTGGTGGTCAGTCAAACAAGGGGTTGCACCAGGACCTTGGCCCCAGCACGTGGCAGGGTTTTACCCAGCTGCCACACACATGGGGCAGCGTGGAAGGCTGTGTGAGTTTTTCCAGCTCCAGGTCTGTGCAGGAAATGTCACATCCATGTATAAAGATACAGATACACAGGGAAACAGCATAAACAGCACAGAGTGTCCTTGCCTATCGATCCTGCTGTCTGGACTCCATTATCTGTATCTCTGTCTGTATCTCCTGGTGCCAGGAGAGAAGGGCCCACGGTACAATTAAATGTCATCATCCCGGTAATCATCAAGCATGTGAGTCATTATCTACAGATGAGAGCCAGCCTAACCTAAGGAGACACCAGAGGTCATCAATTCCTTCCTAGCCTCAGACTCTGGCTGAGGAGATGTGCCCAGATTTATCTGTTTGCTCGCTCCAGACTTACATTTGGATAATCCCATCTCCACAGTATCCACTCCCAGAGATATAAACGAGGGCAGGGGACGGCTCGCTCTCCTCCATCCCGGACACAACGACCACCTGGTATCTGTACGTGCTCCCGTCACTCAGCTCCCTGCCAGACAAAAGGAAAGGCAGTCATTTTCACACAACAAAGGCAGCAGCAGCAGCAAAGGGCAGAGAAAGAGGGACTGGAGGGGGTTTGGCTGCCAAAAAAGCAAGGTATAGCTCAATCAGCTCCTCCTGGCGTTCCTACCTTGTTTTGATGGGATTAATTTTTGGTTGGGTGTCTTCTTTTTGTGAGCACAATCAGCACTACCTTTGTCTATGCTTGATTTATGCACGACTCTGAAATAGGTGCAGCTCTTGACCAACTGATGGCTAAACCATTTCCTGATGAAAACCATTATTTTGGTGAGGTGCTGCTTACATCTCCACCTGCTGCAGAGATGGCATTGCAGTGACACGTGGCAGTGCCAACCCTCACCATGAGCAGTGGCAAACACTGAGAGCACCCCCAACAGTCAACAGTATTTCAACACCTGAGGAACCAGCCCTGTGCCTCACTGTGTTCAGCTTTGGACACTTCTGTTCCACGTCAAGGATAGCACTACCAGCAAGTCTGTTCATTTAAGGAATTTAAAATACCCTGTTATTCATTATTATTATAAATACTCATTATTTCCTGAGCAGCCTTGAGCTCAATCCAACAGCACCTGGAGCCTGGATTAGTGTAAGCTGAGGATGTTCAGTGATGGACAAATAAGTTATCCACATCAGATATGAGCATTAAAACAGAAGAGTTAAAAAGTTGGTTTCTTCCAGAGCAAAAAATAGGATCCACACCACAGCACAGGATCAGGGTATTAGCACTGAAATATTCACAAAAAGAATTAGAAAACTGTTACATATTTATGCAAAGCCATAATTACCTAAAACCTATGCATCTGTAAATGAGGAATAATATTTTTCATATGTAATATGGGAATAAAATAATCCTAATAAAAATGTTTAGCTCTTTCACAATGTCTTTTACACTATGAAGACTCAAAACCTTCCTCAAAGAAACTCATTTGTTGTCCTCATTGTGCCGATTTGTAAAGCCATGGAGTGGCCAAGGCGAAATGATTTGCTCAAAGTCATCAATCAGGTTAATTGCAGAGTAGGAAAGGCAACCCAGCTCTTCCCCAGGCCTGCCAGTCCTCTGCTCACTGTGCTCACATTGCCCCAATTACTGACAGCAATATACATGGCTTTTTGTCACAGGAACTTGGTCAAAAAGCATCTACTAATGAAGTGTGTACTACGAGGAGATAAATCTACTACGCAGAGCAGCAAAGCCATTGAAGTGGATATCAATGAGTTACTGAAATCTTCAGGTTCATGAAATAAGTATCTCCTTACAACATTCATTAAATTAACAAGCATGACTTAAACTCCAATATCCCACATTATATTTTACAACAAAGCTGTTTCTCATGGGTACTGTGCCTGCAAAAAAAAAAAAAAAAACTGGCATTGAATGAATTGCACGCCAAGAGCACTGGGATCTGACTCTTTGTTACTGCACATGGCAGTGGAATGGGAGTGCAACTTGGTGGAAGGAAAACAGAACTGGCTTTCTCATTCCTTCTGCACCTGATTCCTGTCAGCAACAGCCCGTGGCTCCTATTAGCTAAATTTGAGAGTTCGTGTAGCACAAACAGTATCTTCATTACCTACAGGCTGGGGAGATGTCTACCCAGATATTGGTAAGACTGTTTATTCAATCAAAGTGAAAAGTTTCAAACTTCTGTCCCTTGGGGCTTGTTTAAAGCAACTTTTTCTGGGGGAGAAAAAAATTATAGGAAGTGAGTAAAGTGGCCAAACACACACTGTAGTAAAATAATGAGGGTTTTCCTCTAGATTTCACTCCCAGATAAATCCACTTACTAAGATGGGAGGTTTTCATATATACTGATGAAATCAAAGCAGAGCCAAGCTTTGATTATTAAAGAGCAGTTATTTCTCAAGTTCTGTCTCAAAACCATTTGTAAAATATGTAAGATTAACAAGGACACTGGCAGAAATGTGGATTTTGTCACTGGAGATCTGCTAACCACAAAAAAAAAAAAAATCAATTTTTGAAAATGGTAACAAATGAACAGTTGAGGCAGCTGCAAAATAAATAAGGCCATGCTGCTTTCTGATGCACTGAGATTGTGGTCCTGAGTGTAAAATAGGAGTTTGCAGAGTCTGATTTTTGGTGTGATTTCCACCAATACCTCCAGGTGATGAGGCAGGCCAAGAGCAGTGAGTGTGCTTTGCACATGGGTTTTACTGGAGGGAAGAATTTGTGTGCACATGTAAGCAAAGGGACAACAGGAAAAGCTCACACCTGTTCAGAAGTTTGCAGAATACAGTGGAGGAAAACCTGGAATCAAATCAAGCACAAGAGAGAATGTGGTGGTTATGAATTATGAGGTTGCTGGAGATGAATGTGTACATGGGTGAATGAGACAGAAAATTGGAAATGAAAGTTATTAGGTGGGGAGAACTCTGGCCGATTTAATTGTATGGATTAACCATGGAAAAGTTTGTATGGAGTACACTGGCTGCTGGCTTTGGGGCACTGGGCTGTGCTCTAACCCTGTCACACGCTGCACATCAGGGAGGGGAGATATCCAACTGCAACCTGGTCAAAGATGGAATGCTCTTGGAACTTTGTGTTGTGACAGGCAAATGACCCTTCAAATTTAAAAAAAAAAAAACCTTAACCAAACCTAACCCATTTATTCTCCACAAAGAAGGTGAACAGAATCTCTTACACATTGTTTGCACAGTCCGGTTCCCCTTACTCCTCTGCAGTTTGGGTAGAAAATAAGGGCTATTAAGTTATTTATGCTCATGATACCCCAATATCCTTGTCTTAGGTTAAAATACAAAGAAAGGGAAGACAAATGCCTGGAGACATGTGGTCCCTGTAGAGCAATGGCAGGTCCCCAGAGGAGCCAATCCTCCTCATCCACATCCCAAATCCCCTTCTGAGCAACCTGAAGCTTCACAGTTTTCCCTGCCCTGGGTAACAGCAGGGGAGCCCCAGGGTGTGACACCCAGGGCAGCACCAACAAACCAGCTGTGCCCAGAGGAGCTCAGAAATGGGATGTCTGCTCCAGAGGGGCTCTTCAGCACCACACAGGCAGAGCTGGAGATGTGGCTGGACTGGAACATCAAAAAAACACCTCAGAAACTCAAAACTGAAGCCATCATGCTTTCAGCTAATCCTGGCCTGACACAAGGTGTGACAAAAAGCTGACTGAGATGCATGCGGCATTTCACGATTCAACAACTGGAACGTGAGATACTTATATCCTCCTGAACTGCTAAATGTGTCATATTGGCAGCATCGGGGAGTTTCAGCATTCCTTCACAGTGCCCACATTTTGGAGAAATATAGCTGCTAAAGGGATGATATGTGCAATACCCCAGGCAGTAATCCAGTCCCATAGTGAGGGAGGGAGGAATGCAAAAACAGGGAGAGGAAGGGCTTATTCCCTCTCTATAGCTACAGGACACCAAGGCTGATAGGTCAGACTGTATCTAGAGATGCCAGCAAGACAAGCTGTGCTCCAAGTGGTGATAAAAGTGTGATTTTTTGACCATTTATTTCCTCTCCCACCTGCCCTGGGAGCTGGTGGCACAGTGACAGCAACAAGGGACACTTTCCACTCCCCTGACGGGCAGGACCCAGCACACAGTGGCTGTGTGAGATGCAACTTAAGGAAGTGAGAGAGAAGAAAACATCTTTAACATCAAGGATGTGAACAAACACACTTCAAATGTATATCTATGGTCTTTTAATGACCTTCTCTAGAACTGAGTAAGCGTAAGCCTCATTGATCGCTGCAGCTTCCGCCTGTGGGGAGGCAGCCTTATTAAAAAGCAATGACTCAAGCCCTCTGCTTAGAGGGGGAATTAGGATGTGCCGTGTGAAATACCACCAGGGCAACTTTCCTGTCTGTTGTGGCAAGTGATCCAGGGTCAGGAATACAGAACCCTCTAATTCTTTTCCTGTTTTTACTGGGGAGGCTGGGCAGTGGAGTTAATCTTTCTCTCTCTCTCTCTCCCTGCCAGGCAAGGGACCTCTGCTCTCAGTTTGAGTGTTCCTGGAAAACTTAATGGGAAAAGTTATACCTGTGAGAAGTTGTTTTTTACTCAGACGAAGGTGGGTTTAAAGGAACACTGAATTTACTGAAGAAACACTCATCCCCTTGATTTCCAGCAGACCTGCAAGGGCTGACACTGCCCCAACCAATCTGCTCTATGTATGCTGTAGGGTTTCAGCATCTGAGGACACACCTGAGATGCAGTGAAAGCACTGAGGGAAAGCAAACATCCTATGTCTCTTTTCCTACTACCATGGCATATATGTTTTTCCTACTACAAATAACACCAGGAGTGTTTCTTATCCAGCAAAGACTCGTTTCCAACAGAATTGAAAATATCCTTAAGGCTTCTGCTGATCCCAGCTTCTGCCCTCTGAAAAGACAAATTGTCAGACAGCAATGAAAGCAGACAGTGTTCCTCTTATTTAAGGACAAGATGACACAGGTTTAAGCATCCCCAATTAAATTACGGCTGTCATAGCCAGTGTTGTGTGAAACAGGCAAATTCTATACCTGAAGTGTCCTCATGAAGGACCCATCTGTTTTTGGCCTTAAACAGCCACCAAACACTTGAGACAAAAGATGACATTTCCTTGCCATCTCTCTGCAGCCCAGAATGAGCCCTGGTCTGCTGGTGACAGCCCTGTTTCCCTCTAACACTGTCACCTTCTCTCTTCTCCTCTAGTAAAGAAGCCTTTCTGAGCAAAACAGGAAATCTGCTGGCAGCAAACATCAACCCCACATCTTCCCTCGTTGCAATGCTTTAGATCAGCTGCCAGGGTGGACTGGGTTATGACCACAAACAGAAGAGCTGAAGGTGTACACCATCCCTTGCCCTGTCAGACCAGCCTGGAGCTGTCCAGTCTGTCCCCACATGCTGCTCACAGCCTCCGTAAGTGCCAGTTCCAGAGGTCCTGAATTACCCCAAATATCCACTAACATCATGGTGTTCACAGGCTTCACTATCCTCAGGTGCTCCAAAAATGATAAAGAGTGAGCCAGGGGGACAAGGTCACTTTAGGACAAGCCAAACAGATCTGCTCCCCAACTTCCATTCTTTCCCCCTCATTGCTATTGACTGCACAAATACAACTGTTTTCTTCTTCTTCTCTCCTCTCACACATATGCTTCCCCTTGCTTGGCCTTTTTTTAATAAAAATGGCATGAGAAGCACGGCAGAACATAATGAAGAGAATTCCTGCCTGGCTCTGCAGTTGGAGAGAGGAGGGGTGGGATGCTGTAAACACAAGAAGGACGTCAAAAATCCTGAATTGCGCCGGGCTGTTATTTCAGCTGTGGTCCAAGCTCTCCCTGTTTGGATAAGCACAGCAACATGGCAGGTGCAAAGGCCTCAAAACAACTCTCTTGCCTCTCTCTCAGATACTGAGCTGACTCAGAAGACACAAATGCCAAGGAAAGAGCCTTGGAGAGGCTTTTCTCTCTCTCTCTATGAGGAGAGAAGTGCCAACAGGGGCCACGTGTTTGCTCTGTGCCCTCCAGCTTTTTTATGATTTGTTTACAAGCACAGGATTTGTTTACAAAACAGGGTAGTTGGAGTACTAAAGGAACACTCAGGGGCTGGATGGGAGACTGGGGACTGTATGTTGGATTTCTGCTCCCAAACTCAAACCTGAACTGGGTGTTTCCAAGGAAGAACCATGGAGCAGCCAACAGCCTGAACAGATAATCTCAGCTGGACACTTGGTGGGTACATTCTGTACCAGCAGAACTCTCTGATTTCTGAAGCCCAGACTCAACTTTTGCTTCTGGCTGTGTCAGAAAGTTTAACTAACACCTAAACCAGTCACCTTACCCACTTATGCAATAACCCATGGCTTTGGGACTGAAGTCAGAGGTTAAAGGATCCAATGTATTAGAAAAGGAAAATATCCTTTGATCCTTAGAATATTTCTAGGAACCAAAGCCAGCACCAACTCTCACAACCACCACAAATCCAAACTAGGCAATTAGTCTGCAGCTCTGCTCTCGTTTCCATTGGTGTAAATCTCAAGTAACTCAGCAAAACATGGCAGGTTTAAAACACTGCAGCAATTCAGCTGCTCATCTGTCCCTCTGAGGTGCATTTTCTGCTCAGAGCAGCTCCATGCCTGCACAAGATGCCCTGGGGCAGGATTACATGTTTGCCTGTAGCACCTCTGCTCTGAAACTCAGGTCCTGTTTAGAACTTTAAACACACTTGATTTTTTGAACTCTTTTTTTAAAACATACTGCTCTCCTCTGTCTTTCATGCAAGGACTGTTAAGTTTTGTAAGTAGAAAACCTGTAGATATGAATGCAACTGATTAACTCCTGCAGACTTTGATATAATCCTCCAAGCATTTGCCCTGCTATCAGTTTAAAACACAGTAGCATATTTAGTAAAAAAAACAAAGTTTGCAGCCAAGGCCTTAAAGATAGTTCTTGAAAAAAACCAAAAAAAACAAAAGAAACAATGTCAAGAGACGGTTTTCTCCTCTCATGTTTAACAACAAAAATATGATTTTTTAAGGTGGCTGATATAAATGGACAATCTCACTGAGATTAGGTTACAAATCCTGGGATAAAGTAAATCCTCGAGGCCCTGGGCCTCACATGGGTGTTTGCACCAGACAGGCAATTTCACGGCAGCACACAGGTTAAGTGTCAGAGCACCTGGTTGCTATTAGAAGCAGGGAATGAAGGAAGGAAAAAAAAAAAATCTGTTGTGTTTTCTTCTTCACTGCTGCACTCCTGAGCAAGATGGGAGCACTTCTCAGCATGAGGCTCAGATGTGGCCACTGCAGGAGGGGAGGCTGGTGTGGTTTAGCTGAGGAAGGAAAGACTGGGGACATGAAATGCAGAAAAACCTATTTCCAGGCAGAAGCTGTCTACTGTGAGATGTGACCAGGAATAGAGCAAAGCAGGCTCCAGCTTAGCAATAGAATGAAAAAAAAAAACTTTATTAACCTACAATATATAAAAGAAACACACAGAACTGAGGATGAAAACCTTCCAAACATTCCTCCTCCCCCCAACCAAGTTCCCTTCCCAATACATTACAGTAAGACAAAACCTTGGACTCTCAGTTCAGTTGCCATCTTTCAGACACCAACTCTCAGTCCTACCTTGCAGAAAACCCTATTTCCAGGCAGAAGCCAGCAGCTCTCCATTGATTTCAAGGGAATGATGCCAGTATCCTCCACCTGAGGACAGTGCTCTGGTGTCCCAGTGCAGCAGGGAGAAAACAGTAACAGAGCCAGCAGGCAGGCTGAGACAGGATACTGCTGTCAAGGCCATCACTGTCACTGACACAGCTCTGCCTGTTGCATCATGCCTCTCTGAGCACTGCCTGGCTCCTGACACCCTTACCCACATCCCACTTGTGACATGGTGTCTCTGTAACAGTGCCAGCCTGGTTGCTCACACTGCAGAAGTTCCTGATGCACACCCTGCCCACCACACCCTGGGGGCCAACTTTTGGATCACGAAAAAGGAGCCAACTTTTGGATCATGAAAAAGGAGCCAACCTTTGGATCACCAAAAAGGAGCCAACTTTTGGATCACGAAAAAGGAGCCAACCTTTGGATCACCAAAAAGAAGCCAACTTTTGGATCACGAAAAAGAAGCCAACTTTTGGATCACCCCTCAACTTTTGGATCACCACCTGGACTGGGTGGACTTCTGCCGCTGCCCTCAGCCCTGTGCCAGTCCATTGAGTTTGGGCAGAAATCTCTTCCCAGTTCAGGGTGGTCAGCTTGGCAGAATAATCTTCTTCACCTTCTCTGAATCCAGACCTGACTTCTTGGATTTCTTTACAACAGGCCTGAGCCAAGACCTGATTTTCAGAACTCAATACCCTCCTGTTTCCCTGTAATCCCACCAAAATGGTGAACAGAGCCATGGGAGCAAACACTCACAGTGTCTGATCCGGAGGCTCCTGGAGCCAGTGGAAGTTATTTTGTGCATTTTCAGTAGAGCTTAGATTGGGCCTCAAGTGAACACAGATGTTTGCAATGTTCTCTGGTTTCACATCCACCATCCCACCTCACCAGGACCTATTTTGGGGGTGCCAGGCAGGAGGGCTGTGGAGGAGGGAGGGATTACAGACAGGGATGTGCTTTCACACCAAGAGCAGAGCAGAGCACAGACATGGGTGAGGAGATGTGGCAACTCTTCCAGAGGAACATTTTGTCATTTCCCTCCTCAGGGGTTCTGTGTTTTGCCGTAAACCACTGCAGATTATGAGAAATCCTACTGGCTGGTCTCCAGTGGGATCTCTAATGGTTTAATAACTGAACATTACTGAACATACTTCCACTAGCCTCTTCCTAAAATCCCATCACGAGCTAATTTCCTCTATTGTCATTACATCTGCAACTGGTCTTACAGTTTAAAAACAATGCTGTACCACTGTGAATTAATGACCTGGTTAACTGCACTGGGCTTTCAGGGACTGGTAATTTGGGTTATCAAATTGCAGGCACCGTCTCTGAGGTACAATTTGAAAAGAAGAAGGAGATTTCTTTCCACCTTGCTCTTCTTATCACAAAAGCACCAGGAAAATGCTGGAATTAGGGTATCAGCACAGAGATGCCCAATGCCACCATTCATTTAAGGAGATCCTAACCAAAAAGACTGAGAGAAGTTTGGGTGAAACAATCACAAGATGGGTGCCTTGGGCCTGCAGTAGGATCAGCAGGTTGTACACCATGCAGTGGTAGATCTAAAATCATGGAATTCCAGAATGGTTTGGGTTGGAAGGGACCTTAAAACTCATCTTGTTTCAACCCTTCCACTAGACCAGATTGCCCAGGGTCTTGTCCAACATAGCCTGGACACACTTTTGTCTCGTGTGTCACCAGGTCCCACAAGATATAAAGGACAGCACAGGTATTTCAGTCTGACTGCAGCACTCTTTCCAAACCCTTGCCTGCTTGAGTGTAGTTTCAAATTTAACAGAGACTTGGAATGCGTTTCCTAGGAAAATATATTAAAATAAAATGCCCAGGAAATGATCAGGCCAATAGTTCAGCAAAAGTAGCTGAGAAAAGCTATATTGGCTGACTGATAAAAAGGTAGGTAACACATTTCTGCTACTTCTGCGGTATTTGAGGCTCACTCCAAGTTTTACAAGAGAGTTATTTTTAAGTTGTTGCATAACACATGTCTGTCCAATATTTATTTCCTCAATCAAGCAAAGAAAATGCATTTGTTATTCCTGGGAGATTTCTGGTGCTTCTTATCTTATTTAGAGCCCAAAATAAAGATGCACACAAGAAGCCAAACATCAGAGAGAAGTTATTATCCATGAGATAATGTACAGCCTAATTTACCACATATCTGAGACTGTTTCACCTGCAATAAATTATTTTACCCAGCAGGAAAAGTCCTGTTTGACCTTCTATTTTTTTTTTCCTCCTGCAGCTGAAAACTCTGCTACTACTTCTAGGTCATGAGTTCAAATTCCACCCTGACTGGGAGTCATTAAATATATCAATTTATAATAGTATCTATTTGGATAATAATAGGACAGCTGTTAATGTTCACTTTTTTAGGGACACTTGCACATGGCTAAGTTGTAGTCTACAGGTTGATCTCTCTACAGCCTCTGTGTATTGCCCAAGAGGTACTTTGGAGATTTGGAATTCAATGGTACTTGAATCTTTGGTACTTTGGAATTCAATGTAGCAGCAGTCCTTGGGGAGTCCCTGGCTGGAGCAGAGCTGATCCCAAAGCCAAGTGTCACTCCCCAGATGGGGCAGTCCCTCTTTCCTGAAATAATTTATTTAGGACTGGCAGCTGTGGGGCATTTAGAGCAATCCCATCCTGCAAAAATAGACCCAGCCTGAAAAATTCCTCTGGGGTTCCTTGTCTTGGGATCACAAAACCATAAAGATATCAACCTACCCTTACTACCTTTATTCTTGCATCATGTGCAGCCAAGCCAGAACAGGAGCTCCGAATTCTGTCAAGTGCCAGCTTTAGTTCCAGCGTTACATAAGAAACCGCAACAGCGAGGAACCACAAATCTATCACTACAGCTGGCACCAAACGGCCTCCCTGCACAGACTCAGCAGAAAAGCTGCCTCCTGAATGGGCAAAGAGTGTTAAATTGTTCTTTCTCCTCTCCAGGGCATGGTTAAGGCAATTTGGCAGAGGGTGGTAAGGGAAAAAATTGCTCTATCTGCTCTGTGTGTGAGGTCAGGAAGCAGGTTTTCTTCTCTTGCAAAGATAACCTGGCACCTTTAATGAAGAAAGCAGGGAAGAAGGAAAGCCATCAGAATGTGGCTTCCACCTGTCAAATCACATCAGCCAAGTGGAGATGCATCACCCCTGAGAGCAGCAGCACCATTGGCCCCCAACACTTCATTGGGAGCTCTTTGGATGGAGGCACCCTGTGAATTTCCTCTGTGAAACACCCAGCACACCACTGGTAGCTATAAATAATAACAACCACCACCTCAGGATTTAACAGCACAGCACCTGAAGGAGAGAGGCAGGAACAGGAGATGGAATAGAAGCAGTTTTCATCTTTTTCCTCTTCCTGGCTCCCTGAGCCCTCAGTGCACAGCAGGGCTGTGTGTTCCTGCCTGGCACAGGGAGCAGCATCACTCACCCCTGTGCCTCCCTGTCCAGACCCGTGCAAGCCACAGGTGAGGCCCCACTGCTGGGAAAGGAAAGAATTTCCCCAAGGGGTGTTGGCAGTGCAGTTGCTACTGCATGGAGGAGTTTCCTTCCCACAGCACGTCACCTCTGTTAGGGGCAGGTGAACCTATGAGCTGTTTCCTGGTGCTGGGAGGGAAGGTGTGGGACAGGCAATTGTCCTGCATTGTTCTGTTCTTGCATCATGGGGGATTTCCAGGTTCATTTAGCAGGAGCAGCAATCTGTACTGGCTGCTGATGACACAGCCAAGGCCAGGCATGGCCTCAGAGCAGCACAGGGACAATGCCAGCCCCTTGCTGAGCACCAAAACTGCTACACTGTCCTACACCAGCTGCATATCAAACATCACAACTTTGCCAAAACTATCATAGGCAGCTCCAACACACTCAAAACTCTTCACTGACAAGGTTTTTGTGCAGTGACAGCATGGTCACTATTCCTGCTGGGAAAGTAGGATCTGCAAGGGAAAAATGAAATATTTACTCCTTAACAAAAGGGCTCTGGATGAAGAACTAGGCAAGTTCTTGAACCTGAAACTGGAAATTACAGGGGTAAGAGAAATCTGGTGGGACAGAAAGGTGTTTGCTTCTTGGGAAAGCTCAAAATAGCTTTGTCCATGGAAAGCTAGTGTGGAAATCTAATGATAGGGAAACTCTTAGAAATGAGCAAGAAAGTGTGAATAAGGGTAAATCTGTTCCTGCTGAAGCTTGGTAAAAGTGTTTCTACCAGAGAGGAGCTGTAAAATGTCATGTGAATATAGCCAGGGATCTCTAACCTATTACTAAAGAAAAAATAATATGGAGAATTGTGCAGTTATGGGAAAGAAACCTCCTAGTTGGAGACTAGTGAAAAAATGCTTTCAATAACAGCATTTCCCTGGTAGTGTGTGATGTGAGAGTGGGAATTAAATAGTCAGTGACTCAACAACGGACACACTGTTTTGCATTTACATCTAGTAGCAGCAATAGATTGGATAGAAAGATAAATTTGAATGAAAATGGAATTTTTTCATTCAGTTATCACTTTGAGGCTGACTAACAAACATTTCCTGAAAAAAAAAAACAACTCAGAAACCCAAAAGTTCAAATATCCAGAGACATAGAGAATTGATAAATAGGCTCAGTCAATGCAGAGAAAGATGGAGTTATAATGCAGAAATTAATAATTTACAGGTTTGGATGTCTTGAAATGGTCCATATGTTGGTATAAGATAATATTACACATGTTAGGACCAGGAAAGTCAGAATAAACTGTAAACTTTTTATTACAAGTGAGAGGTGAAGCGAGAAGTTAATTGGAAAGCCAGGCTGGATGGAGCTGTGAGCAACCTGGTCTAGTGAAAGGTGTCCCTGGCCATGGCAGGGGCTGGAATGAGATGATCTTCAAGGACCCTTTCAATACAAACCATTCCATGCTTCTATCATTCTGTGATTTAATTGCAAGGCAATTATGAAGCATCAGGGGGATGAAGAAGCTTAGGAGATCATGCACACATCAAGGCAAGGCCTTTCCAGGGTACCTGGGCAGGTGTTCCTGCACAAGGATAGCTGGAATGGCATCTACAGTTCTAAAGCCAGCTGAGAATCCAGATGTGTAGCACACCAGCATCACATGGACAACCTTGCAGATAAATCTGGGCATGCAAAGTGTTTTCTTAATATTTCAGTTCCATCTTAGATACTCCCCAGTATTTCCTGGCATATTGAGAGAAGTTTGGCATAGTAACTGTGAAGGAGGGATGAGCAAAAGATGGGTGATAATATGGGCTTCAGCTTTTGGTGTAGGGAAAAAAAGCACCCAGTGATCTGTATCTTGTTTGGGTGGAAATGTGGTGTTAATTATCTTCATGACAGATAGATTTGGCAATTCATTTTAGCTGCTTTAGATCATACGTTCCTCTGGCTGGTAGACCTTCAGAAAAAGAAGAGAAATAGATCTTTGAGGTGAAGGAAGGAATGCCATAATAAGGACAGATGTTGCTGTGAAGTTTTAGTGTTGCATTCTGCAGGGACTTGGGTTTATATATCATCAGTGTGATATTCTTAATTTCCCAGTCCATTCAGCAGGGCCAGAGTCAGGTAAATGCACTCTTCTTCTTGAATTCAGGGGATAAAAGGCACACCAATAAGTGACTGTAAGGAAATTGCAGGGGTAAGAGAAACCTGGTGGGACAGAAAGGTGTTTGCTTCTTAGGAAAGCTCAAAATAGCTTTGTCCATGGAAAAGAAAATCCTTTGTCTTGCTCATTTTGAACAGCTACTGCTGATTCTCCAGCCTCTCTGCTTGGTCATATTTGTAGGAGCCTTCAGACTAAAAAATCACTTTCCATTTGTCTCCATTTTTCCTCATCTGGGATTTCTGACAAGTCACTGACCATATGCCCCTTCCAAGTGAGGACCAGTAACAAATGGTATATGCATTAATAAGGCAAATTTGGGAACAAATTGTTGTGTTGGATGAAGTAGAGGGCTAAAGCACGTGAACTGCTGAGGAACCATGAGCAATGGAACACAAAGGGCCCACAAAGAGTGCCACGGGAGCCCTCCAGCCACCTGCCATCCTGAGGGTGGCAATTCCTCTGTCATTCTGCAAACACTCCAAGAAGCCAGAGTGAGATCTTAGTCCACCACCTTGAGGTGTTAAAACAGAGTTAAAACCCAAGAAATGACATGGATTTTACAAGTTCAGCACTGAATGGAAGTCTGATTCTAACAGCATATTTTAAAATATTGTACTTATTTGAACAAGAACTGCTGTTTACACAGATGATGATCTGTCCCCTCCAACTATTATCAAGCAACAGAAAAGGTTTAGCCATAGAATGTCAGTGCAAAATAGCCAAAAATGAGAAGAAAATTGAGAAGAAAAACCTATTCCCTGTAGAAGAAAATGCAAGCTTCTCTCTCAGTGTTTCTTTTTTGAAGTCTGAATGCAGGATCTCTATGTGTCAGCTCGGTACCAAAGCTCTGGAAGGAATGGCTCAGAATAACATATCACAGGGCTGCAAACTTGCCTCTCAGAGAAGCTCAATTCTGCAAACCCAAACCTTGTACCAGGGCTTCGTGCTGAGATTCTTTCTCAGGTTATTTCAGTCAATGCCTTTGTCTTGAAAAAACCCTACTGGTTAACAACACAAAGACAACCTGATCCAGTGCTGTCCACCACACTTTGAGGCTTCTTACAAAGTTTGTGGAAGAAAACTTGGAAAAATTTCCAACTCTTTGAAAGTTTTTCAGTTAATCTGACAACTTTCCAAAACCAACCTCAGAGTGTCTTGGCTTGGTCTGCCAGAGGAGAGCACGTAGGTCTTGTAAGAGCACTCTGCTCCTCGCTGCTCACAAACTGGGATACTGGGAGTGCCATGGGGAACATGGGCTGGGGCTGACACCATCCAGAGAGCTCTGGGCACTGCCTGCTCACTGAGCTCTTAAAAAAAATTAAAAATCAAAAAAGCTCAAAAAAAAAATCACTGAGCTCTTCAAAAACTCTCCAACACAACAATGTGAGTGTAAAAAACCTCCAGCAATGGTTAAAAGCCACTACCCCAATTGCCATTGTGACCATGTCACACAGTATTTCCAGAGAACAGCCTCTGAGCATGTGCACAACCCACACATTGCATTAAATTGTGAGCTGAGACTGTGAGACTTGCAGATGAGGCTCCTTCCTTATCAGTTGCTGTGGTGTGAAGACTCAGCACTTCTCTGCTGCACCTGGCCTGACCTCTTTTTTCTCCCCACTGATTTATTTAGGTTTCTTCTCTTCTCCTAGCTCTGAGTCTAATTTTGTATCCCAGATACCAGCAATCCTGGCTGATCACACACAATGGAATTGAGTGTATCTTGCCTGGTTTCTGTAAGGTCCAAGGATAAGGTCCTGGATAAGGTCCTGTCCCTCAGAAATTAATGTTTAAGCCTCAACTTGAGCCAAGAATTGAGATTAAAATTCCGCTTGAGAACAGAAGGTCTGGCATTATTTTGCATTTCTTAATAAAATGTTTCCACTCTTGTAGTTATTTACTCTCCTCTTTGGAGCACCCACTGCTGACTAGGCAAGGGCTATCCATTAAAGGCTGTCTCTCCTCTCAGCTTAAAAGGAAGTTTCCTCTCTTTGACAGGAAGAAGGTAAAAGAAATTAATTTTTCTTTCAGCATCGCCACACCTGGGGAAAGGATCTTGCTTACAGATAACAGTGCAAGCAAATATTTTCTTTGGGAGAAAAAGAGAAAGTAAAGATCAAGGTCAGAGGAGGCAAGAGTAAAGATATGTGACTGCCTTCAAAATAGCCTTCCACAGAACATGTGGGGGTGTTGTTTTATTTAATATGGAAAACATGCAAGGGCACCAAGGAGGGGCAACTGGCTTGGGGCTCACAGGGAGATAAAGGGGCTGCAAAGTCTGGCTGCACAAATATGCTGAATTCTAGTGGTGCAGAATGAGGTAAACAGGCAGATGTGAACAGGGGAGAGAGACAGCATTTGCCTCTACACACATTCATAAATAGGAGCATGGCCCAGTGCCTCTGTCCCTGAATTCCCTTGTCCTTTCCTTCCTGCTTAGGGAGTGCAGAGACTCTGGACAGTCTTTGCACAGGGTTCCAATGGGAAATTCATATTGCTTTTGCCTCTACCAGAAAACCACAACCCCATGCAGAGTTTCAAGGAGTTTGTTATGTCTCAAGGTATGGTCCAGCAGCAGCCCCTGGATCTCCTCATCAACAGGGGTTACAGATCAGTGCTGTGCCCAGATGATACGATCAAAAATTCATCTCACTTCTCAGAAGTTCAAACACATGCAGAAGTCTTGAATCACACAATCACAGACTGGTTTAAAGACCATCTTGCTCCAAAGCCATGGGCAGGGACACCTCCCACTGTCCCAGGTGCTCCCAGCCCTGCCCAGCCTGGCCTTGGGCACTGCCAGGGATCCAGGGGCAGCCACAGCTGCTCTGGGCACCCTGTGCCAGGGCCTGCCCACCCTCATTCAGCCAAAACAGTCTCAAAGCCATCTATGAGTGCTTAAGAATCTGCATATCTCCTCACCCTGTGACTAAAACTTCCCTTCCCAAGTGTCCTGCCAGAGCTCACTGGAAGGGTTTTGCCTCTGGTCCCCAGTAAGACACAGAGGAAGTGAGCCCAGCAGCCTGCAGGGTTTGGATGGGATTTGGTTCTGAGGTTGGCTGTGCCAGCTTCCAGGAGCATCCATTTCTGTCCACTGATCACAGCTGGAGACCAGAAAGACTAAATTAAATGTTCTGTCTGATTTTTAGCTGGCTGTGTAACTACCTGAGACATAGAGACAGGGACAGTGCTGTTGCCCAATGTGATTTAATCAATGACCCTCAGGAAAACTGTCATTAATTCCTGGCTACTGATTTAATTCTTAGAGCACTCCTCCACTTGAGCTGTAAGCTAGAAATGACCCACAAAATCATAATAAAAGACAAAGAAATAGAATTCAGAATACAAGTTATGTTTTGGGTTTCTCTTTTTTCTTTCACATTGTGTTATGAAGTCAAAACTGGACCTGTTTCTGTGGGAACTTGTGCTAAGGTATGCAAATATTTCAAACCAAACCAGTCCCATTTTCCAATGAGAGTGGGCTAGGTTTCAGGCAAAGATGCTTTCACAGCAAAATCTTGGGAAAATTCACCACTTTCCACATTTCCAATATGCCAATATCCATCTCATGCTAAGTGCCAGCAATTGTTTGAACAAGGCTACAACCCAAGAAAGCACTTAAGCACATGCTTAACTTTCAGCACATGAGTAATCTTAGTGATGTCCTGGGTTTTGTTTTTAGATTCACTATTGTTAGTTACCTTAATTTTTTAAACCTGTAGGGACAATTTGCATCTTCTGAGATGCATAATTGGGCTATGAAAAGGGATGGTAGCTTGTGATTACTGAATTGTTAATTAATCATTTTTATTCTATTTAAATATGCTTTAGAAGACCATAATGATGTATGCTTCCTTGATATTAGCTGTACTAATTAGATCATCTTTTCTAAATTAGAGTGCAGTTTTCTTAGCAGGTTTCCTTTTATCTGGTGTTCATTTTTCAAAAGAGCTTCATGTTGCTCCCACAGATGAGTGAATCATTTCCAGGGAATCATGTTATGCAAAAGATGTTTTTCTTTCTGGCAAATGCTTATGGGTAGATCACGGATCTCCTTGAAATTAGTAAATATTTTGAACTTTCCTCAACAGTAATGCATCCATTTACTAGATGACTGTATCTGGGATGACACTCAGTTTCTAAAACAACCTGGAGTATTTTCCATGTTTCCCATTTCAGAACAATCTCACACCAACACAACTTGGTTTAGTGACCCATGAAAGCAGAAAATGGAAGTGGGTGAAACACATTTGTATACACATGAACATGCACATGTATTTCTTTGCATACTTTCTTGAGCAGTTAATTGGTGCTCCAGCACTGAAAGTCTTGCTCTCTCCTTCTCCACCAAAACATTACTTTCAAAAGATTGCCAAGGAAATTATGAATATGTTATTCCAGAAATCCTCATCTAGGTTAGCTTAAATTTGTCATATCTTAGGTAGACTGCATTATCCTTTCTAGTTAAAGAAAGCCTGAATGACACATCCCTGTACATCCAGCCTGAAAATTTATCAAAAACTCTCCATGAAATCTCAGGCTATTTCATTTGGGTTTAATGTTCCTGATTTCAGAGACAAGCTCTGAGGACATCCTATTTTGGTAATTCTAGGCATGTCTGTCTAGTTCAACACCTTAACAATCACTTGTAGTTTTGGACACTAGAAGGATCACAGAATCACAGAATAATGAGGTTGGAAGAGACCTCTAAGGTCATCGAGTCCAAGCTATGCCCTAACACCTCACCTAGACCATAGCACCAAGTGCCATGTCCAGTCTTTTTTTAAACACATCCAGAGATGGTGATTCTACCACCTCCCTGGGAAGAGCATTCCAGTACTTTATTATTCTTTTGGTGAAAAACTTTTTCCTAATATCCAACCTATCCCTTCCCTGACATGGCTGAGACTGTGTCCTCTGGTTCTGTCAGTGCTGCCCTGTGGAAGAGACCAACCCCACCTGTCTGCAACCTCCCTTCAGGAAGGTGTAGAGAGCAACAAGGTCACCTCTAAGCCTCCTCTTCTCCAGGCTAAACAGCTCCATCTCCCTCAAACATTCCTCACAGGGTTTGTGTTCCAAGCCCCTCACCAGCCTTGTTGCCCTCCGCTGGATGTGCTCAAGCATCTCAACATCCTTCCTAAAGATGAGAAGAACATGGCATTGCTTTGATCTATCCAGCTCTCTGGAAAGCAGCTACTTACGTGTCAACAAATCTCCTGCTGAGGTTTGAGATGACCACTGGAGATCCAGACTGGAAAGGGGGGTCCCGGACCACTTTGTACTGGATGGGTTTGCAGCCTGAGCACAGGGTGCTGTGGGGGACAGAGCTCAGCATGGCAGCGTCGATTTCCAGGTGCTCATCCAAGGTGTAGATCTGGATCCCATACACCTCCTCTCCCACTTGCCCCACATCCAGCTTTATGGTCAGTGGGATGTCACAGAAGACGTTCTGCGGCCCCAGAGAAATGTTCTTCCCGCTGACGGTGAGCAGCTTGATGTCATTCACTGCTCCACTGGAGTCCCAGTCTGGGGAGACGAAGGTCACCCAGACTGTGAGGGACTCTGGAGTCAGGGGGTAGCGAAATTCCAGCTGCAGGTAGCAGCCCTGGGGCTCGGGGCAGGCTGGGGGCACCGTGTGTTGGTTGACGGCCGAATTGGGACTCCATGTCCTGACGCTGGATTTACAGGGCTGCTCAACGTCAGGGTGCCCTAGAAAGGAAGAAGGGATCAAAGAGAGGGCACAGAAGAAGTAGAAGTTAGAAAACATGAGTTTTCATTGGCATCAGTTTAAAGGCAGATTGGTGGCAGGAGAACCAATCTGTCCAGAAAACCAATTATTTACTTCACCAGAACAAGCAGGGCCAGCACGGGGAGGAGGAACAGAACACCAGTGTCTCCTGGCCAGGTGGGAGACACAAACCCAGTATAAGTGCCCAGCTGGACTGGACACCACAAAACACACTCTGTGCCTGTGCAGCTGGGCCTGCATTTCCTATTTCTAGTGTTTTTCCCTGTGCCAAACAATGGCATTTTCTACCGCTTCCACTTGGTAATTTACCTGATTAACAGAGTCACTTTGCCTCCAGTTCACCTCCTACTTATTCCCTTGCCTCTCATTCAAAAATACAATATTTTTCCCTTTAACAAAGACAAGAAAAGAGCCTTTGTTTGTTCCAAGAAGCAGTTGTCCTGTTCAGGGGCAACTCCTGTGGCATTTACAGGTTGATCTAGCATGTTGTGCAAGGCCCCTTTTTTGGAGGCACATGGAGCACAGGTCTGAGCTGTCTCTTTGCTCTCATTGTGATGGAACAACAGGCACTTGTGCTTTTACTCTTCTCACCATTGGCTGTGTTCAACTATATGGGAGGTAGTACTAAAAAATAATGAAAGCCACAATGCTTGCTGGGTTCCCAAATACTATGGTAACATTACAACTTGGCGTGGAGTCATGGACTGCAAGATCCAGAGGGGTCAGACGGGTGGAACAGTTGGTAACAGAATCCAGTGAGAGCTATAAATTCCCTTTTCCTTCCCAAATAATCACACAAAAAGGGAGGCAAGCATGACAGGGAGAAGGCAAAGTACAGAAAAGAAGATAAAGAAAGGTAATGAGAGGAGAGAAATGCAGAAGGCAGAGGGGAAAAAAAGGACAGCACAGTTGTTTGCAACTGAGGAAAAAGCAAGATAAACTACTGGGCATACATGGACAAACAGGACATCACTACTAATTTAAAGAGAAAAGGGCAACGTGTGAAGGTTATTCTGATTGTCTGTGATTCAATGAAGTGTTAGAAATGTGTCTCTTTTGTCAAGGATAAACAGCTCAGGGAATTCTCCTGTTCATACCAAATGAACCCAGATGCAGAATAGATTTCCTGGCAGCCTTCCTGTGATTCAACATTATTGTCCTGCAGATGCCCAAATTTTCATGCTTCCCCCTCACCTCCCATATCCCAGAGCCCCTCTCTCCTCCTCACATGGCACAGAGCAGCAGGAATGCCACTAAGACCAGCATCTGGAGGGAGCACAGCAGTGATACATTTTGAAGAGAGCCAGAGGTCCATTTAACACGCTCGAGTTTCCCCCCTGGCAAGTGTGCGAGCCCTGTGGATAATCACTGTGAGCAGCAATACCCCATTCAGCTCACGTTATCTCACCCTCATTGCCAGCTGGGTGTGCTTGGCTGAGCCCTCTGACGACTTTCTCAGACCCACAGCAAACTCCTGACTGCAGCCCTGAGGTCTTTTTTAACTCCAGCATCTCATAGGGCCTTGGAAAGATGTGTGAATTTTACCACTGCCCTCTTGCAGAAAGGAAAATGGAACTAATGGCTCACAGCCCAGTGCGTCCCCACCTGGGATCCTGCAAATTCACCTCTGTCAGTTCAAGGCTCAGTAAGACTTAAATTCCAAACAAACCTGCACGTTTTGGTAGATCAGTGTGTGATCCCTGGAGGTGCATGAATTGGACTCAGCCTCCAGGGAGCTTAGCACACAGAGCACTACCCCCAGACAGGTAGATTGCAGTCATTCATAAACTAAAAACCTCAATGAAGCTGAGATAAAGGGACTCTTTTAAATAGTATCTAACACCTAGACCTGGGTAAGAAAGATTCATTTAATTATGGAAGAGGACAAAAACCTTATTTCATATAACTGGACTTCTAGAAATAGGTAAATACTCTGAAAATTACAAATATTTGTCTGTAGAAAGAAAGGGTGTAGAAGTTATTCTTCCTCCTGCATTCAGATTCTGAAAATCCTTTGCCTTACGAAACAGATCAGACACAGAACAGCATCTCATGCAACATCTCATCTTGCCTAACAGAAAACAGGAATGTGAGGTTTGTGAGGTTGAGCCAAACCCCATGTCCTGGTTGGAGAGCAGGGATGGCAGGTTAGGAGGGTGCCTTTCCCTAAAATGCTGTCCTACAGCCTGGTGTGTCAATCCTTCCTTGTGCAGTTAAGTGCAGTCCCTGGGATGAATTCCCCAGCACAGGGACAGAGTCTCAGAGGCCATCTGGCATCAGGAGTCTCAGAATATCACCCCTCCTACAACTACAACTCACCTGCCACATTTCTTAGGTGGTCAAGATAAAGGAACCACCCAATCGGATTCCAGCGTCCAGCTGGGCAGTAAGATACAGAAGGAATTGCTCTTGAGGGAAATATTAGACCCAGGAAAAGGCTGAGGTCTAGGGGCAGTGCAAGGCAGCAACATTTTTATAATAATCTCACACTTCTCTCAGTCAGGAGTGAGCCAGGCAGGAGGAACTGACTGATATATACATATATTGCACAGCAAGCAAAGGTACCCACTGGGCTTGAGCCAAAATCACCTTTCTTACATAAAACCCCCTTTTGACAGAGTTATGGAGGTGCTGTAAGGTTTGTTGACCTAGCTGGTACTGCTGGTGAGAATCCAGGTAGGTTAGAGCTTTCTGGCTCTACGGTGAAGATAAAGAGTAAATCAGAGCTGCCTGATCTCATGAGCCTTCCAACAACCCCTGCCAAGGAACAAGCAGCCCCTCGTGCAGGGGCCACAACGGGCTGAGAAAGAACCATGAGATGCCTCAGGCTCAGTGTTGGATCCCACCATGCTCAGGAACAAGCAGGGAATTAGGAAGGACACTGCCCACAGCAGGGTTTTTGCAATGGGCACAGCTCCCACATAGCCCAGACCACTGCTGGTGCAGCTGCCTGGGGTAGGAGACCTCAGGAAAATGAGATCAAACCCACCCAGAGCTGCTCCAGAGACACGTGGGGAGTGTGGTTTTCTGCTCAGAAGCTGGATGAGTCCTACAGAACATTTTCCATGAGTGTCATCTCAGATTTTAAACCAAGTTCATTTCGGCCATGCTTGTGCCTCCTTTGTCTTTGTTTTCTACGGACATTCAAAGCCGTGGAGATTTACACCCAAGAACCCCTGCAGAAAGTGAATTTAAAGCTTGATGGCTTGAGTACTCACAGATAGACAATTAAAGAAGCCAGACAATGATCTAACTGCTATTTTTAACTCAGACCAAGTGCAAATAGGCAGAGGAGTGGGGTAGTGGAGACAGAAAATCATGGAGCAACAAACACCATACACTGGGTATATTTTCTACCCTAAAGTGGCAACAACTCATTAATCCTGAGGACATGATTACCAAACTTCTGTTCCATAGAAGTGGCACAGGAGCAACTAAATGAGACAGATAAGGATCCGACTTCACCCTTCATAGTTAAGAACATGCAGGCACACACAGCAAGAAGAGGAAATTAAATGCAAAATGCTGCTGAGTAATAAATCTTAGAGTAGCTTAGTTTCTCTAGGAATGATGCCTCTGGCAAGACGTGTGAGATCTAGAAGTTTTCAAATCAAAGCTTGGTGGAGAAATTTTGATGGAACTGCATATTTCAATGGAATACATAGTCCTTTCAAAATAAAAACACTTTGCAAAATTGGGTTTATTTGGCCAAAATTTTGTCCTGGAAGAGAAAATGGCAAGAAATTTTTAACACTATGGGAACATTGTGTTTTGACATTTTTGTGAGAAACCTTTTCACTTTTGCACCTTGAAACACTTTCCATTTTGATATTCAAAGTTGCTTTTGCCCTAGATTCTATACTTAAAGTGTATATTTTCAAATGTCATAATTTAACCAAAGTTCATACGAGCTAAACAAAACATTTTGGCTGGCCTCAAACACTTTTTGTTTTTAATTTTCCTTCATGGAGAATTTCAAAAGTTTCAAGTTTTGTTCCAAATGAAAACAGGTTTCAAAGTCTTGTAATCCTTGGCTAAGTGGAAATTCCACCTTCTACCCTGAGCTACTACTGCGAGTGATCCAAACTTTGCTAATGCTGTTTACTGGGTGATCCAATCACCCTCAAACCCAGAGTGCTGCTTCCCAGGATGGAGCTTCCCCCCACAGGCCAGGTGTGCTCTGAGCTGTGCCCAGCAGCCTTGGATGCCCTAAAATCATGGGATGGTTTGCTTTGGAAGGGGCCTTAAACCTCCACCCCTGCCATGGGCAGGGACACCTTCCACTATCCCAGGTTGCTCCATCCAACCTGGACTTGGACACTTTCAAGAATGGGGAAGCCACAGCTGCTCCAGGCAACCTGTTCAGAATTTAGGGAGTGAGTTGGAGTGAAACACAACCTCTGCTGGGCTCCACCCTGGGATACAGGTGTGTGGGGCAGAGGACACTGACCACTGTCCCATCAAGCAGCAGGGGCACAGCTCATTGCACGTGTCCTGACCTTAGGACAAGGGAGAGCTCCTGGGTGCCAGATTAAATAATATTCCTTGCAGAATAACTCCCATGTGCTTTATTTGTAGGACAAATAAACCCTTAACATAAGGAGGTATTTGTATAACGAGTTTGCAAAATCCAGGATTGTCCTTGGGGCTCGGTGAGCTCACCTGTGTGCTCACAGTGAAGTGTGGCTACTCCGGAAGGAAAAGCTCATGAGGGACAGGCTGAAATAATGCTCTGCTCTTTCCAAACTGTGATTTGGGATGACTGACCTTTGCCTGGTACAATCTTAAATATGCTCCACCACACACACCCAGGGACATAACGGAAGGGACGTGTGGAGGAGTTAATGATGGAGATCTAATGGCACTGCACAAGCAGCCCTGCAGACCATTCCCCCTCCAACAGGCTCCAAGAGAATGACTTGCAAAACACCCTGAACAAGAGGGCTTGACGTGGTCACCTGCATTCCTGCTGCAGGGCACTGGCCCAAAGGGCAACCTCCTTCCAGCCTGTCTCCTGCTGCAGCCCGCTGCTATTCACCACAAGTGAAGGCAGAACAAATCA
Source organism: Molothrus aeneus (assembly GCF_037042795.1). Taxonomy (NCBI): domain Eukaryota; kingdom Metazoa; phylum Chordata; class Aves; order Passeriformes; family Icteridae; genus Molothrus; species Molothrus aeneus. The sequence goes on along the minus strand of NC_089664.1, from coordinate 3,528,252 downwards.
GGCCCAAATAAAAAATGACTCTTCACTTTTGGAGTTGGAGTAGAGGGAGAAAACAGCTCCCCTGAGGAATTCATCTGGCAGATGTGAAAGGTCAGCATTTCTTGGCACTCTGCTGCTTTGTGAAATTCATGTTCAGCTCCTGGAATTCACTTAATTCATGGGCAGGGGCAGGACTCAGGGGCCAAAACACAGGTGTTTGAGCCAGTGGCATTCCTTCAGGGCACAGTGCTCCTCTGCCCTGCTAGCTCTGCCCACGTTCCATGCAGGTATAACCAATCACTCCCAGATTTTCCCCCTGTCTGTGTGGCTCCCCCTTTGCTCTGTCCCACCTTCTGTCCCACCATGTGTTAGCTCCCACCCCTGTGACTCACCTTCTGCCTCCCGTGGGCTCCAGTGCCCCGAGGGATCGCAGGGCATGGGAGAAGAGGCGCTGAAGGCGTATTGCACCAGGACTCTTCCCTCTGCACACAGATCACATGCTGATCCCACTTCTCTAGGAGGCCAGGAAAACAGGAAAACACACCAACTTAGTAACAGATGAATGAGCTGCTTATTCAACTATATTAAAAGCAATAAGACTTAGAATTCAGGTCCACTTAACCCCCTTTTCTCAAGGCATTGACAAAAGTGTTTTCTGATGCTGACCTTCTGTAGATTTAAGTCAAGAGCCTGTGTAGAAAGCATTTTTGAGCCCTCTATCCAACACAAAATGACAGCAACCTGGGAAATCACATTCACCTATATTTTTTTTTCCCTGCCCTTCACTGGACCAAACCACTACAAAAGAAAACACATGTTGCTTAGGGGTTAGAGCAGAGAAAATTTCCTCAGGAGTTTTCAGATCTATTTCTGCTCTCACCATGGATTTATTTATTGCTTGAACTTGCAGTATCTTTAGGATTGTCCTACCAGCAAGATTGGCTGAGCAGGGATATCCAGTTAAACACCAATTCACAAATAATGAACTAGTTTGTGTTGGAAAGGACTTAAACCTCATCTCATTCCACCCTCTGCCACAACAGGGACACCTCCCACTGTCCCAGGTGCTCCCAGCCCTGTCCAGCTTGGCCTTGGGCACTGCCAGGGATCCAGGGGCAGCCTCAGCTGCTCTGGGCACCCTGTGCCAGGGCCTGCCCACCCTCACAGGGAGTAATTTCTTCCTAACATCTTATCCAAAACTACTCTCCATCAGTTTAAATAGTTTTGCTAATACATTCACAAGATCAGGGTTTACGTTGATGTAGACTGGAGTAACTCTAACATCCTCCATAAGGTTAAGCTGATTTTTATCAGCTGAGGATGCAATTCACACAGTTCAGCCCTATGTTCCTTGGGGTCACAAATCTGGAACTCTGTATGACCCAAAGTACATGGTTATTTACCCCAGTAAGCTGCTCACTATTCAGAATTAATTGTTCTGTGTTAAGGAACACTTTCTGCTGAAATGGAAAGTTAAAAATTAATTATCCTAATGATCAAATGCACCGGAAAGGACAGAAGTTTTAGGCAAACACTTTGTGTGTAACACAGTGTACTCGCTATGCTACTCTAGTAAGAACGGCTTGAGTCAATTATTAAATAATTTATATCAACTACTATAATCAGCTATGCAAATTTTAACCATCACAACCGCCACTGCATGATTTATTTCAGCACTGCTGTGAAGAGAGGACTGTGGGCCTCAGGCAGAGGTTATTTGGGATCCTCAGTGGCTGAGCCACTCTGAGAGGGACAGTAACTGGCTGAATTGTGCAGTGCAGGAAGGGATGCACCTGCTGAAAACACCTGAAAAATGCAACGTGGCAATGGGGCAGAATAAAGAAGAGGGAGACAAAGGTGGCCCTCTCTTCCTTTCATGGTCTGCAGCACTGGTAATGAAAAAATGTGGGCATGTTGTGAGTAACTTCTCTTCGTGTCTCACTTCACCCACTTGCACCACTGGCAGGATACTGCCTCCCTATTTCATTTCTCAGCTGCCTATTTAGCAGAGGTTTAGGTGTCTGACTCAGCTTGCCTGAATAATACATGCAAAACCAAATTAAAAAAAAAAATCAAGAAACCTGAATAAATGGTCCTGAGAAATCAAAATGTAGAATTATTGTTGTGCAGTTGTTCTTCAGACACTTCTACGACCAGTCAGGATAGAAGTCCCTGCAATAATAATCCTTCAGTTTCTCTACAAAGAGACTCCTGCATTAGCACTTGGTCCTGGATGAGGAGAGGGCTCTGGAAGCCAAGTTTCCACAATTAGGACTGCTTTTTACTCAAATTAGCAGCTATACAATTTCATCACAGGCTGCCATGGTGGAAAAAAACTGTAGGCTTATGGACAAACATTTCCTTTTACCAGTGAGGACTTGGAGGTAAGAGAGAAATCACAAGGAGCATCATGTGGGAAAGGCTATGAGCAAACTTTCTCTTTTTACTTTTCCAGTTTGGGAGCCAAACTCAACCCTGATGTAACTCCACTGGCTGAAAGGACTTACACAGGGGATGGATGACTCTTAGGTTAAAGTTTTTGGTCTGCAGACTCTTGCACACAAATCCTATAAAGAGCCATGAATGTCAAACCTAATTATGGAACTGCATTTACAGGCTTATGAAAACCTAAGCCAGGTCCTTATACCTTATGAAGCCATAGACAACAAGAAAAAAACGAGCATAAATTGGTTCAAAAAACCCTATTAATTAGGAATGATAGCTATATCTGCCACCTTATACACGGTGGCACATGACTGCCCAAAGTGCAGGCTAATGGAAAATCTAGACTTCTCTGTTTTCTAATAAGCCAAGTTCTGGGGAAATTCCAGCTCATGAAGTTCAGAGCACAGGAGGAATTCATTCCTACAGCATGATATTTCAGTGAAGTGGGTTCAAAATCTAAAGATTACTAGTGAAAAACAGACCATTTCCTTCAGGGCCAGCACCAGTTCAGTAGGCAACTCAAAACCACTAAAAATCTGTTGTTCCTTTGGGTAAAGAGTGCCTTTTTACAGACTAAATTTGAGCTGCTGTACTTGAAATTCAGGATTGGTCCTCTCCCCTCTAAGGCACTGAAACTTTCCAGCAAGGTTTAACAGAGTCATTATCAAGCCCAGCCATCTCTGGGACACCACACTGACCAAAATACTTGCTTGCTAAGAATGAGATAGAATCAGATTCATGGAAATTAATGCTGTCACCTCAATGAAAACTTGGAGAAAGATGCATTCAAAGATTTCTGCCCAAATTTGCTGCAGAGCCCCATGACAATTACCCTTCACATCTGCCCACGCATCTCAGACAGGAGGTGCATGAATGGATGTTCAGAGACAGCAGATGAACACATCCAATGGATGCAGTCAGGAAATGAAGGGACTTCTCTTTTTCTGCCTTGTTTTTCCTTGTTTCTTTTGCTTTATTGTTATTTTATTATTACATGTTATTGTGTGTGCATTTTTTCATCCTTTTTTTGAAAGGGAAGATGGAGAATGAAAAGGATTCCAATCCTGTGGACAGGAGCTAGAAGAAGAAATGCTGGTTCTTGATATATTTGGTTACTAGGGATGTCTGGGAGCCCAACCAGCTGCTGGAGCTTAGGGTCAAAGCATCTTGACAAATTTACATGCAGGTAAGTGACTCTCTAGAGTGAGAGACCAAATATCAATAGAACACTCTGAAGAGGGTCCATCAGAAAGAAGATTTTACTTCTGTGCACAACTCTTGTGTCTAGTTTTGCTAAATTGTGAGAACACAGGAGAGCCATCCCCAAATTTACAAGAACTAGGAGTTAACATTGCTCTCTGCCCCTAAATCCATGGAAGTAATCATGTAATTTGAAGACTCTATGAGGAAATCATCTAATGCACCTATGAAGGGGTTGCGTCTAAGCAGGGAACAGACGCACAGTCTTTACTTCCATGCCCCATCTCCCTTCAACCTGTCAGGACCTCCCACAGATACAGCCAGCCCAGTGGTACGTTTTTAAACAGAAGGCTAAATTTTCCCTCCCTGACTTTCATTAAGCAGAGGTCACTGCCTGTGCACAGCTCTGGAGAATAAAAGAGACATAAAAGGAACTTGAGTTACGCCGAGCACGCCCACAGCAGCATTGTAATTGGGATCAGGAGTGAGCTCTGGGAGTGAAATTCCTCCTGTTCCCTGCTTCCAGCACTCAGAACAGTCCTGGAGCAGGGAAGCTGGGCCCAGTTTTTTCTCACCCAGAGTGGAGGTGTGCTGCAGGACCACACCTGATGTGCTCCTGTGGGAGCCCCCTGACGTCAGGTCTTCATTAACAACTGTTTTGCGCTGGAGATCTCCTTCTATTGGGCCACAACACTTGCTAATGTAGCCAGAGCCATTCATCCTTTGAAGGCCCTTTTACACTGTCAAAACAGCAAGGAAGGGGCCTCTGTGCATTAGAAACCAGGCCCAAGGCACTCAGCAGCTGAGTATCAGTCTTCTGTTTTTTACATGAATAGTCCCATTGAAGTGAATGAGTTTATTCATTCAAGTGAGGCAAGTAAAATTTGGGCCAATGGTGTGCACTTTGTGTAAAAATATCTGCAAAGATTTACAGTATTCCCACACACAGATAAGATTATACTTGGCCAATTTTACCTCCTACTTGTCTTGCACAGTGACCCAATTTCACAAATTGATACAGGCATGAGTCTCTGACCGAGCAGTGCTGGACACGGCGGTTCTGGAAGTTCAGCACGTGGGCTTTTCCAGGATTAGTCACTAGAATAACACTCTCATCCTTGTTTTGATTAGCAGATCAAAAATTTGGGCATGTTTTAGACAGAATCATTTATATGTTTCAGTGACATTTTTAAATGGTCACAGCAACATTGCTGTATCTGTTAGCAGTGGGAATCTCATTTTAACAAGGAATTGGACTCAAAGTATTTGAGGCTGTCTCTTTAAATCTCTTCAGTAATACTGAGCACACAGATTTGAAAACCCAAAGGACTTTTTTTTCCTGGAAAATCACTCTTTATTTAACATATGATAACTCTGTTATGAAATTTTAGATTTAACAGGCTATCCACTGTGTGTTATTTAAGAAGCAAGTAACTAGAGGTTATTAAGAACATATTGATTGAGTTATAAGAAATATGTAATAAAGTCATATTTGGTTACATAACAATTAACTCTGCATCAATGTGTTTTTTAGAGGCACATGGCATTTATTTAACGCACAATAAGCATCTTCTGAAATCTAAATTAAATTGGAGAAACTTAATTTACCTAAAAATGATTATGGGCTGAAAAATTCTGAATTAATTTTCAGAACTATATGAGTCCTTTTTGCAGGTAGGGAATAAAAGGATTTGGTTACAAAACCATAATTAAAGCAAACACTGTTCAGAGCACAAGACCTCTCTTTATCAATTCCTAACAGGATTTGATTTCCCTCCCCATATTAATCTGCAATAAGGGTGGAAAATCTCATCTGAGCAGAAAATAACAGCTCTCTGCCTAGTGGGATAAAGCACAAGCTGGCCACTGAAATGGCCACGGTGTCCTAGCAGTGCTGGAAGGCGTTTCATCCCTGATGGAGGCAGTGGTTTCAAGGTGCTCTCCCAGCACAAAGCAGCAGTGCTGAGGCAGCTTTTTGGGTGCTAATACGCTTGTAAATTTGGCCTCCTGTGCTCTGAACTGCTGCGGTCCTGAAGGACACTCCAAGTTTGCTCTCTATAAAACAACAAAGCAAGAGGTGGAGAAGAAGTGCAAACGGGGATGTGAGTTAATGGTAATGCGAGAAGGTCACTGATTTGGGAAGTTCTCTGCCAGGACTCCCATAGCTCCTGCAGCTCATCCAAGAGCTGCATAAGAGCATTTAGATGAACTACCCAGTTACTCAGGTCATACTGGGGCAGAATTGCTCTGAATGTGGGCTGCAATGAGATGCAACTCTTGCCCAGAGCCCTCCATTTTCCATTATTGATATCACATAGCTGCATGCCTGCCAGACAGGAATACACACCCCTACACTGACCTACAGAACAATATTCACATCATATCCAGGGGTCTGGGACTTTGACTCTGCCTTGCTCAATTCCCATCTCACATCTACAGCTCAGGGCAGGAGGCAGCATTTGTCCCTGCCCCCAGTCCAGCCACCTCCCTGCCCACGAGCTCTGTGTTGTAAACACAAGATCCACTTTGTCCTTGCAAAGGGAGGAGGGGGGAACATGCAGGCACAGCTGAAGCCCACAGGTATTCGTGAGCAGCAACAACAGCAGGAATCACAGGGCCGGAATCTTTGATTGATAATTCCTCCCATAACATATGGAGAAAGATTTGCCCTTTACATGGCAAATCAATGGCCTTCAACTGAGTGCTACAGGCTGAGAAAGGAAGAGCAGACAACAGATCAATAACCTCCTCAGTATGAACCAATTTAGGAAAGAGCCTTAAGCCAGGCTGAGCACAGCACACGACCAAGCTGCACCCTGGAGCGGGGCCTCCAGCTCTCCCCTTCCCATCTTTCCAGCATGAAAGTACAGAGCAGAGCATGATCACCTTTCAAAGAAGTGGCCATCGATGGGTGGAAACCACTCGAGGGTGACAGAGGTGGAGGTGCGAGCCACAATCTGGGGGGCAATCGCCACGGGGGCCGGTTTCTTGGTGGGCTGCCAGCTCTGGTAGACCAGGTCCAGGTAGCAGTGCATCCTGGCCACCTGGTTGGGCGTGAAGGAGTCGGTGCAGTCATCGTCTGCAATTCAAACAGAAGCCTCGTCAGCCACGTGGGACAGGAGGTGGGAGCAAGGGGAAGAATTACGACCCGGTGAATGGCAGCTCCTTGGAAGGGCCGGGCTGGGATCCCACAGCACTTTGGAGTTAATGGTCTGTGAAGGAATTAGCGCAGCCATCACTTGTGGAGGCAGGTGAAAGGAAACAATGGTTAAAAAGGAAGGAAATAAATCAATAAACGTTCCCTCCCCCTGACCTGGGATACACCTGAAGCACACAGAGATCATCCCTAAATGAGGCAGAGACACAGAGGGGAAGAAACAGAAAGCTTCAGTGCAGCACCTTCTGGGCCACCAGTGGAGCTCTGGATTTAAAATAATTTCACATTTAAAATAATATCTCTGGAAGGGTAAAGAATTTCACATTTAAAATAATATCTCTGGAAGGGTAAAGGATGGTAGTGTAAGGAAGAAGCACTGACTGGGAGTGATGCAAACCATGGGCAACAGAGTGTCAGATCTCTTAGATTAAAACACAACAGAATTTAAAAATACATAACTTTTAAAGTTCTTAAATTTTCTAATGAGCAAATAAAAATGTTTTGAAAGATCACTTCAAAATTTCAAACATTGATAAAAACATTCATCATTTCAAACATTGATAAAAATGTACATTTTTTGTGCAGAAAACAACTTTAGGTCTATAGAATTCTCCCCCATTACCACTATGATTCTAACCCCTTTCCAAACTTTTCACAAACATTTCTTGATATTTCTTATTTCTTTTTTCATTCAAAATGGAGGAATAATATGCTGGGTGACTTCCCATAAATACTCATTTCTCATTTCATCTTGTTTTCCTCAAACATGATTTGGCAACAAGAACACATCCAGTGCCCTCTGAACACCATACAGCTTTACAACTACAATGCCCCAGAGAAGCAGAAAATTGCTGTTTCTCTATTGTGCAGATCCCAGAGGGAATAACTATGTTGTGCAAAGTCACCCAGCAAAGCCATGCTGAGGAACTCGATGCTAAGCACTTCAACCATTTTTCTGGTGTTCTTCCCATCAGATGAAAAGCTCTTGAAAACACAGAGTGTTTCTTCACATGTGCCTGCAGAGTTCCCAGCCCAGCAGAGCTCAGTCCCAGCTGGGATCCAAACAACAATGACAGTTCTGCACAGGTCAAGTGCTGCACTTCTCTGGGAAGATGCAGGTCACCGGAGGCTGCTCGTGTAAGTTCAATATTGTGACAGCGTTAGGAGGTGCTCTGATGTTTGCAAGTCTGTGCCCTGTGGTACTCCAGAGGAACAAGAAAATGTGAATTTCTTCTAAAGACAAATGACTATTTGCTGGCTAATTTAAAACCTGGCCACATCTTCCCAGAGATGCAGGCAAAAGGAGGCGGCTCTGGTTGGGATCCTGCCCCAACTCCAGCCCTCCCACAGTAGGGACACACCAGCAGAGATGTTTTCCTGTGTCTCTCCCAATCCCACTGAGCAGTGACACTCCTCTGATCAAACATGCACAGTAGATAGACACACACCACCCTCTTGATAATATCTACAAATCCCTGTGGGTATGCAAAAAGCTGCTTTAATGTGACATCTCTGGATTTCCTTAATAATTATCGATGGTCTACCCCTGAGCATGCTGTAAAAGCCATAAATATTCTTCACGGAAGCACAGAAGGAGACAAAGGCCCTTAATAGCCATCATAAAAGAACAATAAAATATATATAGGACAAAGCAGTGGGACAATGGCACAGGAGAAAGATGACCTGCATTCTCAATCTATTTAAACACCAGCACAGCCTGTGTCCAGGGGGAGGGGAAGGGAGGAGAGGCAAGGGAGAAAGGTGTTCCACTCAATATCAAGAAAGGTTCAAGCAATAATTAGAGAAATTCTATACTTTGCTGGGGTGGTTAGAGAAATTAGTAATTAGAGAAATTCTATACTTTGTTGGTTACTCCAACAGAATTCAGAGGAAGAATTTGTAATGATTTCATGAAAAGTCATCTAAAAGACTAACTTATCTTTTATTTGGGAACACCACAGCTATTTGGACTTGTAAAAATAATTTACAAGTCCTATTTCTCACACTACCTAATCTTTTGGCCATTGGTAACTTGTTATTCCAGGAAAAATAAAAAATTATCAGTCAAAGTCTGTGCTTTGCTCAGGGCTGGGGGTAGCTGGACAGATGGATGGGACAGGAACAGACAGACAAATACAATAGGATCAAGCTGCACACGAGCAGCAAAACAGAAATGAAAGAAAGGCAATTCCTAGAACTGCATGACCTCAACCTACATGTTTCAAAGGTATTTTGACAGCAATTTGATATCCTGCTATATTTTACTCTACTGGCAACAACAGAAAAGCAAACAGATTCATGCTTGAGCTCTAGAGATATCTATCATGTCGCTTCACTTAATTTTTCAAGGAAAAAGAAGAGGTTTCAGCTCAGAACACCAGCACACATGTAGCTCCCAGGAGCAGATGGGTATCTCTGTGGTCTGCCTCTGCCTCAGCTCCCGAGTCAGCTGGCAAGTAAGTTCTCTTAGGAAGATAAGAGCTCAGAGTTTTGAAACAGGCACGTTCCCCCCCTCACCACATCCACACGAGCAGACTTGGTGGGGGGATTTTGTCATCTGGAGTGGCCCTGTCTTATCTGAGGGATGTTACCATGGGGCTGGGCTTGGTGCTCAGGCTCCCTGCCTGACCACAGGCACCACAGCACTGAGCACACAGGAGCTGACTTGGTGTGTTTGTCCCTGAAAGCACCCTCTAAACAAATAGAAAAATAGAGAGAAAACTCGGCATTGCTTTTAGCTAGTGCCACAAAGGGCATAAAAGCATTTTGGTTATAAATCATTTCAATCCATGCCCCAGATGACATTAAACACTTTGCTTCTCTACAGTTTTATTACAGAATAAGCACTCCTGTGACCTTTTGAGTGGGAAATCTGTGTTTTTGCCTGGAGTGTAAAGGTGCCCTTCAGTGTCTGTTAGTATATTGGTTGCCTTTAAAATATTGTTGATTCTGTCAGCTCACTGTCACAGATTGTCACCACAGAGAGACCCTGCGGCTCAAAATAAGGGGAAATACAAATCAAGGTATCCCCTGCTCCTTTTGAGAAATAACAGAGGAGCTTTCAGCTCCCCTTGAGCTTCCAGAGTTGCATCAAGGACCCCACTCCAGCCTCATCCAATGGGACAGAGTCACAGGAGCAAATGCCCTCTTTAGGATATGCTCTCTTGGGAGAATGCTCATCTGGGCAGCAGAGCTGTGCCTGCAGAGTTGTAACATCAGCTTTTCCTTTGAGGGGTGGTTTTATACCACACTGATATGGAGCCTCTGTTGTTGCACTCCCAGTACAAACCAGCACAACACACTGGTAGTCCTTCAGGCAGAATCCCACTATTCACATTCTGGGATGTGATTCCAAATCAAACCCAAACATGGCATTTCAACAGACACCTGGGGGCACGGGCAGTGCCTCATTAGTTGTCCACTTGTCACAGAATTATCTGACAGCCTTGATGGTATCAATATTCATATGACATTCTATATCTCCTTGGGAGAGTATAAACAATCTCTGGATTTGAGTTTTTCAAAGACCTCATAGATCAGGCATCCAGATCTCAGAGAAATAGGGTGTCAGGTTTGCTGTAGAGCCTTTAGAAGCTGTTTTCTTAATGCTTATCTCATTTCTTCCATCCCCCAAACCTTCTGCCTGGTCTTCGCATGAAACTCTGTGAATTTGGGGAAAATTGGGATAAAAGAAAAGGAGAACTAGAAAGGATTTCTGCTCTATCAGGTCTGATCCCTCATCAAGCCAGGACCTAGACCTTTATCAGCATAAAGAAATGGACTGAGAATTCAGGGGTTGTGGTATCCACATTCTCTGAACAGAGAGAGACATAATTCCCTCTCCCAGGATTTTTCCTGGGGAAGGCAGTGAGAAAACAATTCTTACCCCTATTTGCTGCTGCTGTTGTTTGGCACACATGGAATGTCTTATGGAGATTGTTTACCACAGGTGATGGTTGTTTGGATTGATTGGCCAGTTGGGTCAAAGCTGTGTTGTGGCTGTCTCGAGACAGTCACGGGGTTTTCTTGAGTATCTCTATAGTATAGTATTAGTATAATATAGTATAGCTTAATAAAGCAATTGCTCAGCATTCTGAATCATGGAGTCAGAGCACATTATTCCCTGGCTGGGGGATCACCTGTCTCTATGATAAGGGGTAATACCACAATTCTTTGTTCCTGCTCAGCCACAGACACCCCCAGCAGCCCAAGCAAATCCCAGTACCTGCATAGCTCATGAAGTTACTGAAGGGCGTGTTCAGGAAACCGTGGAAACCACAGGTGTCATTGCCAGGCCCAGGGTCCCCACACAGCTTGTGCTTGGGAGCAGGGTTGGTGTCACTGCAGAGGTCCCCGGTCTCGAAGGAGGGCTCTGTCTCCATGCACGGGTCGCTGCAGGACAGGATCTCAGAGATGCCCCTGAAGACGTGGTAGAGCCCCAGGCTGTGCCCAATTTCGTGGATCATGGTGTGTGTGTGGCCAGGGATTCCGTAGAAGGAGGGATTCAGCACGATGCCACCTGCAAGGGCAAAGAGAACAGCTTCTAGGTTGGCCTTGTGTTCCTCAGGGCAGCAGGAGAAAGGGAGGAGAACACCTTGCTAAGTGTAGGTCCTCTGGCAGTTTGTTCAATCCTCTGTAGCAGAACCAGACACATTTCCTGCCCAGCCAAGTTTCATCTCACCCTCAATATGGGGCTCTAAGGAGAAGGAACTGTGGCACAAAGCTCAACATCCCAAACCAAAAACCGAAAACTGCAACAACCAGTCTATCAACTGAATAAACTCAGTGTAGGTTTTTTGTTAATTTAAAGGAAAATCCTGCATTTCCTGCCCAGTAAAGTTTCATCTCACTCTTAATCTGGGACCCTAAGGAGGAGGAACTGTGTGACAAAGCTCAACATCCCAAACCAAAAACGCTGCAACAATCAGTCTTTCAAATGAATAAACTCAGTGTAGATTTTCTGATAATTTAAAGGAAAATCCTGCATGAAATTACTTCTTACCATGCTCTTTTAGATAATTTCATGTGCTTAAAGAGTGTGACTCTGCCCAGAAAGGTGTAAGCAATGTATTTGACACCAAGAGTCAAACAAAACACACCTGGAACACTCTGTGTATAATATTCCCCAGGGTAAAGATGTGAGAAAAACTTATTAACTTCTGAAACACCCTGAGAATTGCAGAAGACTCCACCAATACTTGCAAATTAAGAGCTGGGCAAAACAAAGTGTGCACACCCAAGGCTGGAGCAGTTTTTTCAGGGTGTCCTGGAGGCAGCTTTGAAGTAACTGTCAGAAACACACTGCTCATGGACTCAGACAAGCCTGGCTTGATCTGAACTGCACAGTCCACTAATGAATATGCATTAAGTCTAAAGTGTCAAAAAAATATGAAATCCTGAAATGTGATAACCCTGAAAAAACTATGTGTTTATTGAATGTTTTCGCAAAGAAAACTAATGGTGTTTTCTGTTGTATGAATTAAGGGATGTGCAAAGAAGCAAATGGCAAATTAGGGAGGATTTGCAGTACATTGATAGTAATATGAACCATATTTTTATCTCAGTTAGATGTACCTTTGTATTTAAAATATGCTTGGTATTTTCATTATTTAGCTTATTGATCTCAACTTTTCCAAGCCCTTTATTTAAAACCCTTTTTGTGTCCTGCCTATCATGAGAAGAGGAGACTGCTTTGTAAAAGTTATAGTGGGAATATAAATCTTGGACATGGTACTCTAATAATTTTGTGACAATGAGGAGAGAAAAGGTTTTGGCAGCAGGAACTTTATCAGTGGCTGTAGCACAAGGAAGATGAGATCACCAGGTTCTGATGCACCATAGACCCTTCATCCTCATCTGCCTGGAGACTTGGTTGTAAAAACCATGAAATTAGAGGAAAATGAGACCATGAAGTTCTTAAGAAGTCCTCTAAATTCCACTCTCAAAGCAATTAGGTCTATACCATCCCTCACACACTCTGGCCTGTTGCCTCTTCACAACCCCTGATGACATGACTGCCCCAGCAATCAATGTCAGCACTCAGCATCCCTACAGCTGCAAGGATTTAACTCACATCTAATCTGAATTGATTTTTTGGCAATTTAAGTTCATGACTTCAAGTCCTTCCTCACACAGATATGAAGAACAGAAGATTCTCCTCCCTTTTCATCAGCTTTTATGAGATTGTCATCATCCCCACTTCAGGCTCTTTCCCTTCAGCCTGAATCACTGTAATCCCTTCAGCCTTTCCTTGGAGCTCAACCCTTTTTCTAGACCTCCCTGACTGTGGTTCTGCTTTGATTTTTCCCCATTACCTCAGGTTTTCCTCTAAGAACAATGTCCAAAACACAACATGCAGCACTTCAGTTGAAGCTGTGTCAGTGCTGAAGGAGCACTTTGGATGTCCCAAAGGGACACATGCACAAAATATCAGGAGAAAAAAGATTTTCCCTCTGAGCAGGGGCACATGTGAAAATGTGCACAGGGTGGAGAGGAGTCCCATGGGCAGGTACAAATACATAAAAACTATTTTACAAAAGAGAACAGAAAATTTAAATACGTACACAAAGAGTAAATAAAGAGTATTTACAAGAGTAAATAAAATCTGCCACACTGCAGCATCTTGTCTCCTGTGTCACACATAGCATCTGCACCTCCTTTTCACAGCACTGAACTGTTCCTCACACCAGTTCTCCACATTCCCAATTAATTATATACAGACCTACCAGCATGCAGCTCAACAATAAACCCATGATTCCTCTCTCTCCCTCTCTATACAATACAAGCTCTGATTCCTCTGGTGCTTGGTTTCTACCCAGGTGGAGACATTTATACACAGAGAGTACCCTGACATAGTTTTTGGGGTTCTCTATCCCAAAAAGAAATCCAGATTTTATTTTTTTTTCCAGTGACAGGAATATTGGTGAAATTCCTCAGCAGGATGTGCCTCCAGTAAAGGCTGGTTAAATTGTTCTGGCATTGGAGAACCCTGAGGCAGCTGGAGAGGGAGATTTTATTTTTGCCTTTGTTGAAAATTTATATTTTTTATAGCTGTCAAGAATCTAAATCAATTGCAGTTTTACAGAAAAGATAAACTCCCTCACCCAGACAATCTCTATCCCAGCCTTTAGATCTGCACCACAGGACATATTTCATATTTTTTATTAAGTACATATTGGATTTATAGAAGAGAGTAAAAAAGATTAAAGATGAATTCTTACAAACCAAGCACAGGTCTGGGAGGGCTGTTTTGACAGGAAATTATGAGCATTATTTATTTATTTTTTACTTTTTTTTCCCCCTAGCAAGTCAAATTTAATCTGCTGTCCAATGTCTATTTTTTTCTTGTGAGATCTTTTTTTGGTCAATGAACTCTGTCAATGCTCTGTAGGAGCTGAATTTAAATTGTTTTTCTCAGGCATGATGCTGACAATTAGCTTAACGAAGTGACAGAAGAACTCATCAGGGCTTTGGGCGAGCCCCAGCCCTCTTGCAGAAGGTTCTTCTTGGCACTCTGGAGCTCTCCCCTTGTTCTCTGCTCCCTCCCATGGCAACACCAAGGGAAGCTGTGAAAATCCTCATTTAGGGAAGGAGCAGCTCTATTGCAGCCATATCCCACTTGTGCAGTGACACTGAGGCTAATGTTTCACAGACTCTCTGAACCTTCTGGGCTGGGAAGAGACACACAGGAATCATCAAGTCCAACTCTTCAGCAAATGGCTCACACAGGGATCAAACCCACCACCAGCAATCCACACTGATTGTCATCCCAAAGTGATAAAATCCATCACTGTGGGTGCTGGTCAAGGCTGGGGTTAAAATCTATCTTTGTTTTTGCCAGATGCTGTCTTGGGGAATGGTCACTGGTGGGCATTTACAGAACCTTCTGGTGTGGGTGCTCCCAGTAGGAGCCTGCAGAGATGAGGCTGCAGGCAAGCCAGAGTGGCAGCGGTTTCAGCTCCAGCTGAGCTCAGCAGGAGTGTCAGTGTGTAAGTGCTGCTCCTTGGGAAGGGAAGTTTGCTCACACTCCTTCCAGAGCAGCTGCAGAGCTGGATGCTGTAATAAAACATCTCATAAAATGAAGGAGGGCAGCCAGTGCCAACTGCTTGGCCTGACCACGGAGCCTCTCTCTGCTGGGGAGACAGGTGACCGTGAAGATATGGTAACATCTCATCTTTGGGGTGTTTTTGACCTTGGAAAAGCCCCCCTGACTGATGGCTATTCCATACAGCTCAGCTTCCACTGTATGTTTTAGGATAATAAACTCTGCTTGTTCTCCTCACGTAGGTTTATAGTCACCATATCTTTTTTAGTTAGCTCAACATGAAGTTGGGTAATATAAAAACTGGCTGAAACAGTCTGTCACAAAGATTTAACTTGGCTGAAACTGGACTTCACTTCCAGCCTAGCTGGTGAAATATCTGGAAAACCTGCTCAGAGGAGATGACCAGACCAGGTTTGCAACTTGAGGGAGGTTTGTGAAGTTAGGAGAAGCTCATACTGACTCAGTCAGTGCCTTCTGAACCTTTTGAGGCTCCTCTGACGTTTTGCAGGGAGCACAGGTCCAGTGGCACTGCAGGTGGCAGTGAGTCATTTGGGAGGCTGCAGAGCTTTGTCTGGATCCCCAGGTTCCAGCAGCAACCTGGTTATGAAACACACCAGGCAAGCTGCAGGGTAGTGAACTCCTTCCAGTTCCACTCAAGTGAACATTAGAAATACAATCCCTCAGCTGTTTGCTCTTTTGCACATTGTAAGAGAAAAATAGCAGCAGATTTTAGCTACAGTCTGTGAGCTAATTGAATACTTGCTAATGAACTAAGGATCAGAATGTAACAGGCTGAGGTTAAAGATTCACCTCTCTCTCATCCCCACACCTATCCCCCAATCTTCTGCAAACTGCTCCCATGGAGTGAATGCCCTGTAGAGTAGCTTCACTGAAAAGGTGAAATACTTTCAGCTTGACATCATCTACAAATACCATAATATGCTTTGGGTTTATAACCTAATATTTTCCTGGTTGTGAGCCAGTATCTGGGAATCGTGAAATACTTTTTTTCCCCTGACTATATATTAGAGGAATGATAAGAAATCAGAACAGAGCTTAACGCATATTTGTCTTTCCTTCTTTAGTGCCTCAAAAGAATGCTTTGCAAAGAAGAAACATCTTTATCACTCACCTAGATGCATCAAGGCTTCTTTGTCCCAGGGCCAAGTTGCCACTCCAGCCAGCTCTTCCTCAGAGGAATTGGCAAAAAAGATGTTGAGGTGTGTGGATCCATCCAGTTTGAGAATGTTCTTCAGTTCATTGACATCCAAGTATGCCCTGTAGAAAAAGAAAAGCATTTTTTTTCCTAAAGGTGACACAAAAGCAACAGAACACTGAAGAAGTGCTGCAATCCAGGCAAAGGTCTTATAACACCCTGCATATCAATCACCTGAAATGTTTTAATAACCCACTCCCTAACTCTGATTACTTTGCATTCACATAGTGAATCTCATCTAAAACTTCAGACCATTGATTAACTAAGGCCACAAAATCCAAGGCAAATACATAAAGCTGTCCACATTCTCAAGATAAGTATAGGAATCTATTTATTATGAATGTAATTAATCAAGTATTATGGTCAGTAAATATTTTTATACCAGCAGTTAGCTTGCACATTTCCTCTAAGCTGTTTGTTGTTGTTACCGCTAATTTTCCTTCACAATAACAGGTTGGCACCACAACTAACACCAGCTCCCAGAGCCACTCCTTTAGCACCAGTGGCAGTCACTGGTGCTGAAATCCATGAGGCTTAACCCTGACATCCCATAGCTGGTTGGGAATTGCTGTTCCCAAAAGGAAAAGTTGTGCCAAGAGGTTTCCTTGCATGAGCTCTCCTCAGGAGTGGTACCATACCATGACATAAATTCCTAAGGCTCCTCAGGTCCTCCCAGGGTGAGCAGCATTTCTCCTTGGCTTTTGGGATGCCTGGAAATCACAGAGCAATCTGTTTGCAGGCAAGCTAAGCCAATCCCTTAAGCTTGATGGCTGTTGGAGGTACTTTTTGCTCCTTTAAAGGAGTAGATTTTCTAATACTGGAATACAGGAGCTACTTGCCAGTGCACAGACCATGGTGCCACACTGCTTGCACTGCTCCAACTCATAGTAAAGGTGGAGAAAACAAAATATAAGATTAAACCCATTGGTTCTCTGTTTCCAGCTCGCACTGGCTTTTGATATGAAGTGTTGTGATGGGAGAAAAGCTAGAAGGGGATGATGCTGTAGTATACACCCTTGACAAGTGGAGACCCTAGAGAGAGGGATCACGCTGAGGCAAGCATGGTTCAAAGGTTGTAAGGAACCAACCCCACCATGGTCATGAGCGGGCTGATTCCTGCTTCCCGGAGTCCCCCTTTGTGAGTGTGCATGGATGTGTGCAAGGCTCACATAGCTCTCCCAAACCACACACCCCCACAAGCTCTGAGAAGGGTTCCCTGCATACTTTGCAAGACTTTTGCTCCCAGAAGGGTGAAGAAAAAAGGGGGGACCTGGCTCAACACCAAGATCTTTTTGTCCTTCCCCGGAGGACTCCCAAATGGAAAACACATTCATATTTCCACAATAGCTTCCCCTGCCACTTGCTGAAGTCATTGCCTCCAAAATAGATCGTGGCTGGGTGTCCCCAGGCCCTGGCTGACTCATGGAGGAAGATGTGCTCTTTGGGGACACCAGTGGAAGGGGATGTTTCCGTTCCATACAGTGTTTATCTTCCAATCAAATGGGGATGACGTCCTGAAGGACAGGTCAGCACTCTGACCCTTTACACATTTCTCATCTCTCCAGAGTTCTCAACACATCCATGGAAAGTACACAGGCCTTCCCCTTAGCTCCTCAAGCTTGTCCTGCCTGGATCTGCCCAGTGCTCTGAGGCTCTGCTCAATCTACTCCCAGGATCTTCTTTGTGCCTTAGAAAACATCTTTTCCAAGCATGGACTCCTACATAGGCACATCCATGAGCAATAGCTTGAAATTACATGTGAGAACTGATGTGCACTTCCAAATATTCTTATTGTGAGAGGACTGGGGAAATGTGTGTCAGGGGATGTGACCACGGGGAGGGGACAGCGTGTGCCTGCACCCATGGCAGCATCACTGACGGTGAGCAAAAGTGTAAAAGACAATGTGGGAGTGATGTGATGTTTCGTGCAAGAAAAGGGGCAGAAACAGAAGCCCCTAGTCTGATTAGAACAATGTTTATGTGTTTGTATCCAGTGGGAAGGAAGGTCCTGCTGCCTGGACTGACAGTGCTGTTGGCTCTGGATGCAGATGCTTTATGCACATGCAAATCCCTGTAGGAGTAACCATAATCCAACTCCCCTCCTGAGATTACCATTTTTATCCTTCCTCCTTCCTCATGGTTTCAAAGAATCTAAACTAATATTTCTTTATTCTCAGCTGTCTCTTTACTTATCGTTTACACAATCCAATCCCCATTTATCTCCTCAGTGCATGGCCACAGTTGCTCTTTCTCTTCCATACAGCCCATGTGCTCCAACATCCAGGGCTACATGGATTATTACTGCAAAAAACATCTAGAGAAGACAGCATTTAACTAATTGGCAGTGATGGCAATGCTTCACAGAGACTGAACTCATGCCTTATGTAAATCCATCCTACTAAGTCCTTTGGACTTGAGTTTCTGATATTTCTCTGACCACTTTGCTGGCCAGGGGAAGGCTGTGAGTGAACAGAATGCATTCAGTGGTGGAAGATCAGAATGCCAAGAGGATTTTTAGCAAAGGATCTGCCCGGGTGTAGGTGTAAGTAGATCATGCTTGGAAGGCAATAAATGCAAACTCCTTCATGGAAGCAGCCAACAACCCCCAGCACGTAAACACGCCCGAGCCCTGAGCTCAGTGAGCCCTGGAAGTGTGTGAGTGTGTGCCTGTGTGAGCGTGCAGGAGCAGAGGTGTGAGCGTGGCAGTGAGGGCTTGGACCCTGCACACACGTGAGGCAGACAGGAGAATGTGGGGAACCAGTGTGTGCGTGTGTAAGAGATAAAAACACAAGCTGGAATTCCTTCCTCTCCTTCCTCCCCATGTTTCTAATAACCTCCCATCCCTATCCATCATCGCCACATTCCTACACTCAAGGAGGCATAAATTAACTACTTTTGCAGTTCATGTCCAACTCCGTAGCCGCAGGCAGCAGATCCAACAGTTACCAGGTCAAAACAGCTTTCAGTTATTGCTTTGGACTAGGCTGACTCCCCCCTGCTTCCTTATCAGCCCAGACTATCTGACCCAGAGCAATCTGTGAGCGCTGCTTACACTTCTCAAGGTTATGTGGGTCCCCTGACAGAGGACATTATGTCTGTCACATGGGCTCATGCCAGAGAGAGCCAAAGAGCCCAGCCTTTCCAGCACTGCCAAACTCGCATTTCAAAGACATGAGTGCAGTCCTGGAAAGGGATCAAAGCCTTCCCAACTGTCATTAGAATATTTCCTTTATGCATCTCTCTGTGAGTGCCAGCAACATATTTAATAAAATTCATTGGCTCGAGATGGTACCTCCAATATAAACCTGAATGGGGGAACTGTCAGGGCAAGTCTATGTGGAAAACAAAACAAAACCCAAAGCACAACAAAACACGTGTAATTCCTGTAATGGAAAAAACATACGATGCTGTGAGCATGCCTTGCTGCAGAAAGCCTAATGAGCCTATTAGTGCATCATAAAAGGTCTCCTTTGCTGGAATCTGTTTTAGACATAGGAATTCTATGGGCTGTTTAAGGCCATTTGGGACACCAAATCATATCAGGCAATGCTCACATTCCCACCCAGATCTTTTCATCGACTTATTTGTTCAATGCACAGTTGTTTTTTTCTTTTTCCCTCTGCTGCAGTGCAAAGAGCCCTCTGAAACTGTTCTGTGCAGCAGCTCAGTGTTATCCAGTGAACCCCAGCCCTCAGTCAGGGATATGGATCCCATGCAGTGCTCCAGTTTCAGTCTAATGGAGGCTTTAGCTCACCCAGCAGTGTCTCTAGGCAGCCCTACCCATCACCCAGCCCAGCCCATCAGTCACCCAGGCATTATCCCCGTGCCTGTCTCATCTGTCAAACCCATTTCCTGTCCATTTGGGCTGTGACTCGTCCCCAGGCGATGATGAGGTGAAGCCCTTGGCCACCAGCCCCACCTGCCTGTGGGAGCCACTGTGAGGAGCTCCCTTTGCTGGACCTGGGCTCCACATCCAAACCCAGCCACAAACCCCTGTGCTGAGCCACAAACACTTTGGCAATGGCTCTTAAACTCAGCTGATACCAGGTTTAACAATATTAAATCTGGGTTTGGTGACTAGAATTGAGCAGTTTTCTTGGGGGTTGGCAACTCTTCCTCCTTTTCTTCTAGGTCAGAGTGGTTTCCTCAGGTTTCTCTGATGTGGCTGGGCTGCAGCCTCTTGCACTCCTGGTTGTTTTTGCAAGGAACACAGCGTCTTCCAGACCTTATTGTTAGGAAATTTCCTACTGTTTGCTCCCAGTTATTCTCTATTTGCCTTTGTTTTGTTTTGTTTTGTTTCCTTCAAAGACAAGTCTCACTTTACAGCAAGAAAACAAACAGGATACTTAAGCGATTATTTGTAAGATCCCATCCAAACACAGAGTAGAAACTTTGCTAACTGCTCATTGTAGAGTATGGTTTGCAACTGCCTGGTGAGTTTGTTAGGAACAGAAGGCACTACATTTCATCCTTAAAAAAAACCCAACCAACAACAGCCAAAAACCAACAGCACCTCCTGAATTGGGAAGTCAACTTCAAAATATCTCAATTTTCAATATTGGCTCACAGTGTCCCATCCTTTACCTACTGGGCTCAGCACACGGCAGGACAGGGTAAATCTGCTGGAATCACAGGCCCCCAGGGAATCACTCTTCTTCCCAAGACTCCTCAGAAGTGTCAGCCCAGCCCAAACCATGGTGCATGGTTCAGACAAAGGGAAAGCTTTTGTTTGGATGGCCCTGGAACACTCTCCATCAGCCTGTGACAGATCCTGGTGTGATTCCCAACATGGTGTGGCTGACAGGTCTCAGTGGTGTTCCCTGTGTCCCTCCAGGTCTCATCCTGGCCCCAGGTTCAGTGGAGCAGCAGTGACCACAGCAGTCAGTGTGTGCACAGGCACCCAGCTCGTGTCTGTCCTGGCTGTCCAACACACACAGAGTGCCCAAGGTTTCAGGGTGCAGTGCACACCTAGAGATTCTCAGTATCTGCAGTGAAGAGCAAGAACAGTTTTGAGATTAAGGATATTCTTCCTGAAGATAGTGGCAAGAGCCACGACTGCAACAGCACTGAAAGCTGACCTTGAAATGGGGCCATTTGGCAGATGTGCACAGCTGTAATTTATCTTTTCCTCTTGTGATTTCTCAGTCCTGGGTGGTTAGACAGCTAACTGCCCTTTTGGAGAGGCAGTGCTGATGCCAGTGTGAGAGCTGCCCTTTGCCCTCTGTTGTAGGGTCACAGACAAGTGAGTCTGGAGAGGATGTCCAGAGACCACGGCTGCCAGCCCTTCACCCCTAAGCTAAGGCATCTTCCTGTGTCACCAAGCAAATTTTTATTTAGCTCACTTAAAACCACACATGACGGGGACTATGTCACTGTCCCAGTAACCTGCAGCCCTTGTTTCAATTCCTTTATGGACAGAAAGTTGGTGTTTTATCTAAAGGTCAGGCTAAATATTTTTTGCTCTATTTAGAGGAGTATTTGTGCCATTCAACCACTGACATGGAGGTTGGATTCCCTTCTGCTTTACCAAACCTATTACTTATTTGAAAGCCTATATCTCCTGTACATCATTTCATTTTTAGGCTAAAACCATCTTATTTCCTCAGCCTTTCTCACTGCTTTTAAGACCTCTGCTTGTTTCTGATGCTCTTATCTGTACTCTCCACATCTTTCCCAAAGGCAGGTCATCAAAAGGGGACACAGCCCTCAAGCTGAGAGTTTATCAGTGCCATGTAACTGCTACGTTTGTCCTGTCTGTCACCTCCAACCTGACACAAAGACACAGGAGAGATTTCAGACCTCCAAATATTTCTAACTTCTTTTTTATTTTTTTTAAAAGCCTGAAGTGTTACAGTCTATAAAAAAACCTGTATAAAAAAAGACAATCTACAAACTCTCTTTAGCAGTGGATGTGCAATAAAATTTGTGTCTGACCTGATCTTAAAGATTTGTCTGTGCTGGCAAATTCAATTTTGCTCCTCATTTCAGACGGATTGCCATAAATCACATGCAGCAGGAAGCGTGCCTCATCTACACTGAGTTTAGTGTTAATTTAAGACACTGGTGTAAGTGTAGTAAAAGTCATGAAAATTTATTGATAAAGGTATAAATCTTTCAGTGATTGGGACAGAGCCTGAAACAGAGCAGAACCAGAATCCTACAAGTGAGAGGCTTCAGGTCCCAGTTTAGATCCAGATCACTGCCTGTGTTCACACTGAAATCCAAGTGTGCAACTGTAATTCCAGCCACATCCAACCCAGGCAGTTGCTAGGTCATGTCCACAAGCATAAATTGCAAAGCACTGTCAGCACATGCAGGCTTGGCAGCTCTGAAAGAATTCTGGTTTATCTTCTGTAGCAAAATGTCCTCTGCAGGCCCCAGATCTGATCTTCCGTTACAAGAGAGGAGAAATGTTTTGGCAAAAAAGCATAATAACGATAAGGATCCAAGAAAAGCCACTTAGGATAATTGTTCAAATGTACATCCAGCTCCTTGGGTAGGTTTGTAGCCCCTGCTGAGCTCTGTGTCACTCTCTGACACTGCTCCTGCATTCAGGTGAGCCTGCTAAACCTGGACCAGGTGTTTTTACATCACTGACAGGTTTTACAGTTAAGACCGACCCCTAAGCAAAAAATAATGCAAAATAAAAGCCAAAGTGGCTATAAAACTCTGTGTGTTCATTGATCCCAGGTTTCCCTTTTCCAAAGTGAATTAATTCTACCACTAGGATAGTGACTCAGACTTTACTCACCCAATTAAACAAATATGTAAAAAAAATTACAGCAGGAAAATAAGAAGTTTACTGTACAAAATATGAAAATCCTTTGGGTCTGGTTTTTCTTTATCCTGCAACAGAGTCTGAGAGCACCTCCTTGCTTGAAAGTAGAGAATTTTTTACAACTGTAAGGTTATCGATTTCATTGTATTTGCTTTGAAACCCAGGCTTTCCAGCAGGACAGTCCTAGAAATCCACAAATTTCTACTGTGACAACAAATCCATACGATTGAGAGGAAAAAAACCACCCAATACATAAAGGAAATTATCTCCTGTTAAGTTCTAAAATCAGGATTATCATCCTAGAACACTAAAAGTGCATCCCTGCTCAGCCCTCTCTGACCTCAGAAAAGACTTTCAAGAAATGGTACAGCTTTATTTCATACAATCACTTAACTCCTGGAGGTTGTTAATGCAGGATCTACTTAACAGGCTGAACCACAGCAACAGGCTGGAACAAATTTGGTGCCTGGACTACTCCAGACTTTGTGCTGGGTCCTCCCTTGGTTTGTTCATGTAAGCCTGCACTCTGAGCCAGCCTCTGCTCTCACTGGGCTGCACACAAATATCAGCACTGACTGTGATATATTTGCTCCAGTGTAAATCTAGAGTTAGAGCAAAATTTGATTCTCAAAGTGCAGCTTCAGGTTCAAATCCAAAATCTCAAAGGAAACATCAGTTGAAACGACCAATTTTTGCCCAATTTCTGGCCAAGGCAACTTGCTTTTTAAAGGAGGGAGGCGGGTTTCCTTAGATCTCCACACGGATTCTCTCAAAGGTTTGTAAATCCTTGCCAAATCCTTCACAAACCTGGGCTCACATTCAGAAATACAGTGAAAACAGATTTTTTTTTTTATTTTTTTTTTCCTCCCCCCGGCACTTCTGCTGCTGGTTCTGGCCAGGATAAGAAAGAGCAGAGGCTCAGGGAAAAAGATGATGCAAAAATTTTCAAATGTCTAACATGTTCTGTCTGAGCTCTGGGCAAAAACTTGGGATGGCTCTTCATGTATATAACATTATATGTTCCTTCCCTCTCTTTATCCTTCATCCTTCCAGGCTTTACTGCCCAGTTCTTACAGCCCACCTTTAGATAACCTTTACGTAAGTTTAGAAAGAGTTGCAGTGCTACAGACCATAAATATCTGATCACTGAGCCTTCAGCTTTTGCAGGGTCTACATCCAAGAGTGGAGAAACTTTTGAGTTCCCTCAAGCAGAAAGAATTGAAAAAACCCCTTTCCATTGCATGACCATAACAAATTATTAAGCTACACAGAACTCCATAATATACTACAGAGAATAACCAACTGCACAGAACTGGGAAAAGATACTCTGGCTGGCCAACTTGCAGGGAGAAAAAAAATAGAAAACAAAGGGAAAACCTTGGCAGAGAGAACTGTGATCTTACTGTACAATTAACTTCTGAGACAGTGAGTAGGATTAAAGGACGGAACATTTCATTTAAAACAGCAGAGCATTATGAAGCATATATGCACATTTCACAGGCCTTTGAAATCAGCAAAACTGGCAGGTTTATTTGTTTTGATTGTCTCTTTTTCTTTCTTTTACAACTTTGGGATTTTTTTCTCTTCTTTTCAAGACTAGAGCCAAATGACCCATGAGAAATGTACTGTAATTTGCCTCTTATCTATCCCTCATCTCCATCTGATATTCCCTCTGCCCTGGTTACCCTGATGTTTTTCCAGACTCTCCAGCCTGAACCATTGTAACAAGGAGAAAAGTCAAACCATAAAGAGAGAAGTAGCATAAGGATATTTTCAGGAACCTGTTCTGTTAAAACAGATTTCCTTTGCCACTTCATGAAAACCTCTTTTGGCTGCAGCCAACCTCATTCACGTACACAGGAGAATTTAAACCCATAGAGGAAGGTGTATAGATTTCAGGCTGGTTTAACTCTCACTTGTGCTGCTTGGCACTTGCACACTGCTTCCCCTCTGGGCCTCAGAAAGCTTCCTAAACATGAAGAGAGAAATTCCATTCTGGTCAAAGCCCTGACACCAGCCCTGCACTGCTCCAAGCCCCATCCACCCACTGAAGTGATGCTGAAGCAGGACAAAACCCCTTCTGCTGGGCCTCCCCTCAAGAAATTTTACCACGAGTGAAGAAGTCATGAAATAGGCAAACAGAATATTTTTCCTTGTCTTCTGAATGGGAAAAACTGACAGCAAGGATTAGCTCCTCTATCCCTTGAGCCTGCATTCTCTGATAATATGGACCATCTTTCTTTTAAATAAGTGGTGTCCTGTGTTGCAGATACTTGAAGTTTTCTGCTGGTGGCCACTAATCATACTTTACGAGCCTTCACTCATATTTTACAGTCTTTGGCTTGTACTTTACAATCTCCAAAAAAGTCCTGAAGGTCTGGGGCCCCCCAGATGGAACATCAGCGCTCCCTACAATGAGCTGGTCCTTCCCAAATCCCTCAATTTCACCATTCCTGAGGACAAAGCAGCACATTAACTTCATTCTTGTGGAATAAAGGCTCTGCTTTCAATGAGGGAGCAGCCACTGTTCTAATATTTGGCATCTACCACCTCTCAACCCAAAGCTTTCAAGAACAGGCAACAGATACGGGCACAACAACACTGCAAAACAGCTCAAGTAAGGGACATTTTGGTTTTGATCAACCTGATTCTTTTTATTAAAACATCAGAAATCAGGAATGCAGCCGGTCATAACTCCATTGAACAGGGTGAGAGTTAGGTAGAGCCTCTGTAAATTAGAGATCTAGAGGAACCTTGTGACTTTAACACAGAATTTTCTTTAACTATGAGACTAACTCAGAGCAACTTCTATATTAACATTTTCTAGAAATTTATAATACCAACACTCAACTCCAGGCTGCCTTCCTCATCTCCATCCTGGATCAGGCTTGAGATCAAATTTGCAGCCTGCCCAAACATCTGCCTTGCTGATGTGGGAGCCACAGTTGGAGTGATGTTGGTTTGGCACTTCTGGAACACTGGGAATGCTTTGTGTCCCCTCTGTAGAGTCCAGGAAAGCATGGAATTACCCCACAGACACAGCCCTGTCCTGGGCTCCCTGTGCCCTCTGCCCTTGCAGTAGCAGCCTTTTGTGGGTGGGACGGGTCAGGATTCTGGGTAGGCTCCGTGGGTGACATATATGGGATATTTGGGATTTTTAGGATTTTTTTTTCCACATATTTGAATATTTGGGATTTTTAGAAAGCAGCATAAAGGTCTGGGTTTGGGAGCACTGTGCCCATGGGGTGCTCACAGTGCAATTACTGCTCCTGCAGAAGGGGACAGTGGCACTGTCCCTGCCAGTGCTGCTGGCACTTTAAGGGGCTGCTCCTCCAGCATCTTCCCTAATTACCACACAGCAAAAAATGCAGGGTGAAAAAAGAACAAGATCAAATTCTTCGCTCCTTTCATACCAGTTTTTGACACTAATCCTCCCTGCACATAAACCCCGTGCCACAAAGGGAGATATACATTGAGATTGGAATGAAGAGCGACTTGGAATCAGGCCGACATCAACATAAAAAATAAAATAAAATCACATAAAATCACAAAGGACCTATCATGTTTATTGCAGATCCTTCTGGAGTTGATGGGCCAAAATAACCACTCCAAATATGCAGCTTGCAAAACATTCCTTTTGCTTTGGAGATGCCGCCTCTTTTCTGTTTTCATTTTTACAACTCATGGACTTCCAAACCTCCTTTCTTAACCTCCTGGCAGGACTGTGCATGAAGCGGGTCCTGCTGCAGTGGGAAGACCATCAATGGTTAGGATAAGCCAAATTTTCCTCTTTCGTGAGAACAAAATGAAAATCTGATTCAAATGAGGCTGGCTGAAATTTCCTCTCATTTCATCTTATGCAGAAAAGTGTAGGAGACACCCAAGTGAGATCACAAAGAACATGGTCTGGTGATGGAAACTTCAGTTCAAGGAAACCAAGTGTCCTGCAAGAGAAGCCTCACATTTTCAAGGTTCAGGAGATTTTTTATCTCTGTCACAACAAAGGAATTATATTTCTCTCTATTTGGTTTCTAGGGAGTTTTTTTCAGGGGATATTGATAGAGCATAACAATAAATCTTTATCTTCAGCTGTGAAGCCTTGAACACATTTTTTAAGGAAGAGAAAAAATGGAATAGTGAGATGCAAAGGACTACAAAATATTATGAGATTTACAAAAGCTGGTTACTCTTGTTCTTTCCCAGCCATGACGAGATTACAAGGAAATAGAAAATGTCAGTCGCTGAAACAGAAATTTTACATGAGAACATTTAGCTTTGAAGTTCCCAGAATCCACAGTTAATTGCCAGGTGATCTGGCAGAAACAACAACACACCTGCAGTGAAAATAGTTCAGAGTTGCAAAAAGAAAATATTGCGGACAGTGTACTTCCTAAAGCCAACTTTTTTTTTTTTTTTTTTAATTTCTACTCTTGCTCTCTAGGAAAACAGAAAGAAATGAATAAAAGAGCAGGAGAGAGATGTAGTAGATCATACCTTTGTCAAGGAGACTGCTGGGAAGCAAAACATGCCAACAGCGTCTGTAACAGACACCACAAGCATAATGAACTCCCTGACATTGAATTCTTGCCCCTCATTTCTCTCTGCTGAGCAGGAGGAAAGATGTAAATGAGCATTTTCCAAACACTCAAGAACTTTCAGAATTTCTGTTTTTTAAACCTGTGCAGGACCCACAGCTCCTGCACAGATCCCTGGTGTGCATTTGTTCTTCCCAGAGTGGACAGTTCCTGAACTGGAGGAAGAAGCCAGCAGAAAATCAGCAGTGGGCAGCAGCCTGAGCCAATGCTCAGGTCAGGAGTTGGATAGAAGGACGTTTGGATTTCCTCACATATGGATCTGCTAACGTGTGTACCAGAAAACAGGCACTATCAGCCCAAAACACAGGGCTGATTGTAAGCGTTCCCTGGGGGTCACATTTCCCCAGACCCTGCTAAATTGGACTGGCAGCTTATGAAACACACAGCTCTGATCCAGCATGTAACTGTAAACTATAGGAAATCATACCCATATATTTGGCCTTCAGACACGAGTGCAGGAATTGCCTGTTTTGGCACCACAAGCCTGTGGATCCACGTGAATCAAACCCAGACCTCTTGCAGAGGGCTGTGAAAATGCAGAGATCTGTTCTTCACTGCCAAATGATATCACAAGGGGGGGAAAACTCTAACTTTCCTATATGGCAAATTTCTTGAGCAACTTTTGTCCTGATCATGACTGCTATGGACAGGTCATGCAGTTTAATTTCCCAATAAATTTGCACTGTATTTGCTCATTCAGCCACACATCAGCTTTTGCTCTGGTTTGCTTCTGTAATTTATTGGTGATGTGTCACTAATCACTTCTACACCACTTAAGATCTCGATGGCTACAAAACCAACTCTTCAAAGGGTCCAGGAAAAACTGCAGATTGTCATTTTTGTCCTTGCACACAGACCCCAAATTACACAAACCCAGACTTACAAAGCCTTTGTTAGCATGAGATGTCTTGCACCTCCCTGTCATAGGCAGAGGGGACTGTTATGAATTCCCTCATTTCCACAGCTCTGTGCCAGCCCAGGCACTTTGCAAAACCTGACATCCTGCCTTATTCAGTTGTGGGGGAAGAGAAGGCATCCTGCAAGCACTATTGGACTATCTCCTCGTGTTGGTTTTATAAATCAAAAACTAGAAATTCTTCAGGTATTGTTCCCAGGAGGATATAAAAAGAACTTTGTGTCTGATCAAGATGATCATAGTTGAAGGTTTGAGCCTGAATTAAGACATAATCACAGAGCCAATTAAGTTGAAAAAGACCTCTGAGGTCTTTAAGTCCAACCTGTGACCAAACACCACTTTGACAACAACACCATGGCCCTAAATTCCACCTTCAGTCTTTCCTTAAACACCACCAGGCACGGTGACTCCACCACCTCCCTGGGCAGCCCATTCCAGTGTCTAATCACCCTTTATAAATAGACATTTTATAGCACAAAGACAAGAATAAATCTATCCCCAAAAGTAAAACTGTCAGAAGAATTCTGAGTGTATGAGGAGGGAGCCAGGAACTTGCAGCCCTTTTCTGAATCAAATTGTATGCAGGGAGGGGAATCAAACGGCACAGATTTCTCCAGGCAAACTGGGAGAAACACTCTGATGCGTCTGAAGGAAGTATTTTACTCTGTGTTTGGAAGTTTATCATGACCGATCAATTCTGGAGGAATTAGTGAGTGTGTTCTGGGTTTTGGCACTGACACAGTCATGGTAAAAATGCTGGAGGCAAAAGGGAAGTGATTTTTATAACGCTGTGAACTGTTGCCATCAATCCTTACCCAGAACATTTCTCCTGCTTACTCCAGTGCAGTTCTGTTCTGTAGGAGCTTTGCTCTGAGCTATCACCCTTCGTCTCAGGGAGGCTCCCAGCCTCTCGTGTTCTCTGGATGGGGAGATCGAAGCCAAAGACCAAGGTCTTTGGGAGTTCAATCTTTCTGTGGGCTTCAAAGAGCTTGGGATATACAGCTTAGTCCAGGCAGAAAGCAGAACATCCATTTGGAACAACATTATGTACTTAAAAATAGGAAATGTGGAATTGTTGTTAAGGAACGCAGCACGATGGGGGAGCCTGATGTGAACTGTGAATGAATTTGGATTCCTGTTTTTTGGGCTCTAAACTTGGTGCTCTAAATCCTAGTGGAAGGATCTACCTTTTCCCAGCAATTATAAAGACTTTTAAGATTTAATTCTCTCAATCATGTCTATACCTGCAGTGAACAGATGGCAGGAACAGTTCCCTAAGGAACTGAGAAACAACTACAAAGAGCCAATGCTCATCCTCAGCTCTCAGTGCAGTAGGAGTGACACCTCACAATTTGGGAGGAATCAGCATGAAGGCAAAATAAAACCCCTTAACCAGAAATGCCAAGCCCAAACTTATTCAGGTGTTTTGAACAATATAAGTTTATGCAATTATGACTATTCCTCAGGCATGCCTGCGTTTGCCTCCAGATCCATTTTCAGGGATTGAGGACAGGAATAGAGCATCATCAAGCTCATGGGAAACAGGAGATCACAGAAAAATGTTGTTTTGTAATTGTTCTCAGCCAGTTGTGCAAACATAAGCAGTTCAGATAGTTTGGAAATATTTCCATTCTCTCTCACACTCACGTGAATCAAACTAAACTCTGGCTTTTCTGGTGTCTACCCACATTCCCTAAATGAATGTAGCACTCTTTATTTACTTGAAATTAGTCACCAGTTAATCTCTCCCTGTCTCTTTTTCAATTAAAAAAATCAAATTAAGCAATTAAGGGAACACAAAGCAATTTAAAGCAAAGCTTTTCAAAGTGTAAAGGGGATTTTGATACCCAGACTGTCCCAATAGTCAGTGGATCTTTTCTTGGCCTGGGATGTAACTCCCCATTGTGCCTTTGGAAGGTGCACAAAAAATGTGCAGATGATTACAGTGATGGGTCTATTAATTGAAATCATCTGGATTTTATGATATTTAATCAATGTCTGAGTTCTGACTTCAAAAGCAGCTTTAATTGTCTCACTCCTCTCTGCTCAATGCTCCCAAACCTGTCGTCTTCGATACACAAATATAATTTGTGAGTCTGACAGGGCCACCAGTCTCATTACATTGTATCATGGAAATTAGAAATGAATCAATAAACAGAGAGGCAAAGTCCTGATCAGCTCCCTCCATCCACACATGTGGAATTCTTCACATTTTACCCCTAATCCCATGCCTGATCAAAATGAAATGTCTCCAGGGTCAGGAATGCCTCCGCTTCCTTTTGGTACTTAATCACATCTCAGAAAAGCTGATATTTCATGTCTATGTGTCTTATCTTCATCCTCAGTACACTTTGTGCTGCTTAATGCTGAAGAAATAATTCAGCAACATGTTTCATGTGATGGGGCAGATCCTTAATGGAGGAGAAATGCTGGCATGGCCCAAAGTTACAGATTAAATCCCCTTCTTGGCATATTCATTTTTACTGTGTCTTCCAGCATAATTTCAACATGGAATTTTCCTGACATAAATCCCACAGGTTTCCCTCTTCCCCTCCACACCACACTGCATAGCTCTGTGTTTTGGTAAATCTCATCTATTAATAGTTGCCCTCTGTGGCTATAAAAAAATACCTCAGTAGTCAAAAGGCAGCCCTTGGTAGGGAGCAGCTGTGGATGCCTGAACACACACAGGACCCAGCATCACACAGCAAAGCCCTTTCTTGGCTGCGTGTCAGAGCAAACCCATTAAATACAGCCATGGAAGGCTAATGGAAAAGGAGCCCCTTCCCTGCAAGAGGGAGAGAGAGACTGGTTCCAGCACTAGGCTGGAGAGCATCAGGGTATTTCCATTTTCTCACTGACATTTTCTTTTTCCTTTTTTAACTCAGCAAACCCCCTCCCGTGTCTTCCTCACTTCGCCCTTCTGCCAAGTCCCAATAAAATCCTGCACTTAAAGAAATAGGACAAAGACGTCATTGCAGCGAGTAGCAAAGGTTGCAGGGTAAATTTTAAGGTCTACTCTACCTTTTTTTTTTTTTGTTTGATTGATTTAACTGATTAAAGCATTTCTGCTCTTCCTGTGCTTTCAGCAGCATCCTGGGTAACTCAGGGGAAATTCAAACCAACCAGCTGTGATCTGTATTACTAAGTTGAGGCTGGAAATACAACACAGGGATGTTGATGGGGCCATACTGGAGAGGGTGAAAGGAGAGGAATATCATCTCCTGCTGAAGTGACAAAGTGCTTTTATGTGCTGGAATGAGAAATACTCAGCTTAGCAAAAGATACAGGGAATTGCTCCTCCTCTCTGGCGCTGCAGGGTACCAGTCCCAGCATGGAGCTGCCGGTGGGTGACAAAGGAGCCTGTGGCAGGACTTGTCCCCAGATTTCAACTTGAATTTTCATTTGCATGAACTAAAGTTGTTGAAAATCCTCAAGAACTTCTGAATTTCAGGGTTATCCATGCAAAATGTACAATGCCACAGTGATGGGATGGGAAGGGAAGGGAAGGGAAGGGAAGGGAAGGGAAGGGAAGGGAAGGGAAGGGAAGGGAAGGGAAGGGAAGGGAAGGGAAGGGAAGGGAAGGGAAGGGAAGGGAAGGGAAGGGAAGGGAAGGGAAGGGAAGGGAAGGGAAGGGAAGGGAAGGGAAGGGAAGGGAAGGGAAGGCAAGGCAATCTGGGGCCCTCCAAGTTCCCAGCACACCTGGCCTGAGGCCGAAGGAAATCACAAGCCTAATGCCACATAAATTCAGTATTTTGCCAATTTCCCTGTAGACATCTCACTAAGATAAATTCTCCTTGCAAAACTGATGGGAGTGATTTGAAAAACCAAGATAATCTTGAACTGGGAAAGCTGACTGCCACAGCTTCTCAGTGAAGCCCACAATTTATTGACACAACAAGGTTATAGAATGAGAAGCAAATTTATTCTGTATTATCTACTGGCAATGTAGCTCCAAAAATGCATTTTGAGGCAGCAGAAAGAATTTTATTCTCCAAAGCCTTGTAACTCAAGCCTGCTGAAGCTGCCCTCACACAAATCAGCGATGACACATCTTTTCAACATCTAGGGCCAAAATTATTTTTAAAAGCATTGCAGGTAATTGCCCACTGCTCTCATTCCAAACCACTGCTGTTTCCACTCTTTTACCATCACTGATGTAACCAACAAGTGTCAACAGCAAACATGGGCTGCTTCTGCAATGACTGAATTAATGGAAAGAGTGCATTTCACAACAAGCAGCTCACCCCTGTCAATGGCCATGGCCAGATCTTTAACTGCAATTTACAGGAGATGTTCTATATTTCCAAGGTTTTTTATATACTACTCAAACATCTGGGTACCTTCTAAACTAATTGGTCTGCAAGGTGTGGATTTTATTGATCTTTTTCACTGGGGTGGATTGGCCACAAGAGTCTTTAAAACAATGGTAGAAAAAAAATGCTGAAGTTGGTTCTTCTGAAGAATTTCAGAAAGATCAAATTAGACCAAACCCTCTAATTTCAGTTTCAGTGGGGTCTCTTTTTAGTAGGGGTCCTTCTAGCAGGGTCCCCCCTTTAAAAGAGAAAGGAAATTAAAAATGAAAAACAGCACTGGGGAGAAGTTAAGCATGTACTTCAAACTCACACATGCCAGGAAATTTAGAGTTAAAGGTGAAACTCCACCCTAAAGAGTTCCATATTGGAGATATTTCAGTGAACAAACGTAACATGTTCTGAAATACAAAGACCCAGTAGGGTGCACTAGGTATGGAGTTTCAGCCTTCACTCCAAATTTCCTGGCTTTTTGGAGGTTTATTAGAGTTTCATATCCCAAGCATTTAAGTACTCCAAGAAGTTTCCTCGGTGCAGCTCACCCTGATCCTTTTGGAAGCTGAGAGCAAGCACTCTGATGGTGTAGCCACCCATCCATTATTAATGAACCCAAAAACAACTTCTTGCAAATTTATGGTAATTTGGAGTGCTGAAATTACATGCAAACTAGGTAGTCTCAGTTGAGTTACCCTGAGAAACTTCAAAATTGCAAATCTACTCCGAACCAAACAAAAGGACAGGATTTCATTGACCCCAGCAGAGCACATGCTCCTAATCTTCCTCCACAGTATGTGGGTGCTGGAGCTCTGCTCCAGCTGCAATGGAGCAATCTCACAATTGCTTCTGGCAGCAGTGGTTTGTATTCCTGGTCTAAACACTCTGCTGTGTTATGGGGTGGGGATGTGTCCATCCTATTTAATGAATCTGCCTCTAAGGGGGAAAACATAAGAGCGGCTATCAGCATCACACTGACATCACACAGAGCCTGACAGGTCTGTTTGAGGCTCTGTGTCAATGCATCCCCTCAGAGCTCTACAGAAATTATGGTCAGCATCTCTCTGAAGCCCCTCCATCCTTCTCAAATCACCCACAAACAAAGTTTTAGGAGTAAATGATGATGCCAGTGGGTGTCTTGACCTACATCTAATGGAGAAGACATCAAATATGGTGTGAAATTTGCCTCACCAGTCACTCTGCACAAGCATGCCTCCATGGTGGGCAGGTACAGAAGTGATGGGGCAGCTCCACACTGTCCTGATCCTGAGGTGTTTGAGGGACAATTAATTCACTTAAGAGAAGATAAACCAAGACATCCACTCAGTTTCCCCAGCCTCTGCAAAAAAAAGCCCAGCTGAAATACTCTTTGCCCAGGTCTAGCAATCCATGAGAGGCAAAATCAAATGTGCCCTGTTTGTGGGTGCTGTAAATGGAGCACAGTGGAGGTGGCTGCTCTGCATTTCCCCAAGGGGCAGCTATTGCTTGCAAGAATTGGGCTTAAATTCCTGCCAGAAAAGAAGTCTGAAGGATAGAATGGGAATTGCAAATGTAAGAATTGCACCTGGTTAAGCTTGCCACAGAACTAAACTATGCATCTTTCTCAGTGTGAAAGGTGCATCCTCCTGAATTTACACAGGAAGATCAGCTGATGTTAATTAAAAATGCAAAGGTCACCGCATAACCAGAGCTGAAGAGAGGTTGTACACAAATGGCTATGGGAGAAAACCAGGAGGATTAATACAAGGCCCCACAGCATTGAAAGAGGCCTGTTGGACATGATCAAACTGTGGGTCTGTGTGAGAGATGGTACAGTTTGAACTGATCAGCAAAGAGAATAAACCAGCTCATACCCATGGCCACATTGCACATTGTGGATAGGCTCCACCTCATTTGCTCAACCAGAGCCTGGTAAGGTGTTGCTGGAAAGCATCCACGGGGCAGCTGATCCTAGAGGATGTGGTGTTGCCCAGCAGCAAGGGGCAAATTCAACCTCTGTCCAATCTGCAGACTCTGCACTTGCAAATCTTCCACGTGAGGTTTCAGAGACAAACGGGTCTGCATCAGCACTGGGGGTATAATAATACTTTAATCTGTTGTCTCCCACAAGGATTCTTAATGATCTCTGGTAGTTTATTCCACAGATTTTATAGGCCCCCTTCATCCCAAGCATCCTGCAGTTTGACCAGACAGTGATCTTTTTCCTTAATGTATAACATCCATGAAAGAAACCATGAGTTCTATGAGTCTTGGCGAAAAAATGTTTCTTGAAAAAAGCTGTTGGAAAAGTTGACTGTGGGTCAAGCTAAATTGAGCAAACTCCTACTGTTTCTAGGGTGTGGAATCGTATAGAAATAGTTTCTTTAGCACTGCAGTCCTGTCTGTATCAGAATTCAATACTAGACTTATAAATGTCAGTTGCTAGCATGGGAACAGATGCAACTCCTCCCAGCTGATTAACATCCCTGACATCTGGAACAGAGGACAGAATAAACAGAGAGAACAGAGGATTTCCTGTTGGGACTTGGCTTTTGGGTGACAACTACCAAGATACAGCAGCTCCGTCCTTGACAGCATTACTCTTCGCCTCCTAAACAGCCCTGGAGCTGCTAATTAAAGAACTGGGCATTTAACACTGAATCCCTAGACAAAAAATCAGGTATTTGCTATATGTCTGTCTGATACCTATGTGAATGCAGGCATCCTTGATGTCAAGAGCTGCACAATGGTCTCTTCGAGGCAGGGGATTAAGTTCTCAAGCTCCCGGAACTGAAGAGCTTTGAAGAATTTCTTCTGTTCTTTTTAGTGTTTAGGATTAAGTGGAAATTAGTGCTTTATTGGGAATCAAGGAGTGTTTCTTACAACTTCAGCTCCTGGAAAAGGGCATTCAGTGTGCCTCCCTCCTCCAGAGCAAGCTGACCATATTTTTCAAGTACGTCTCATGAAGAGATTTCCAGCAGAAGAGAAGGAAAAGAGGTTGAGCTGGTACTCCATGGAAGAGCCCTGAAGTGCAGCTCAGTCACCTGTCTGAGGCTGCCCTGGGCTATGGATTAGCCACCACCTCCTCCTCCTGATGCTACTGCTTTGGCCCACACGCCGTAGCCCAGTGCGCCCACACACAGCTCTGTCACACCCACTGCTGCTCAAAACCACTGTGGAAATTCCTACAAATGGGTCAGGCATGTATTTTAAATCTAATTTATGTATGCCTGGGATGTGGTGTGACACAATATGAACAGCGCTGAACTGTCCAATACAAGTGCTAGAAAAGGACACAGAGGCTCCAGCTCTCGGGGAGGGCTGGAACTGGATGATCTTTAAGGTTCCTTCTAACCCAAATCATTCTGTGGTTCTGTGATTCCTTGGTTTGGAGCCAACCTGAGTTTGCTGCAAATGGACCAGAGCTTGTACAGCTCGTCCTGCCCCTCTTTAAGGCAGAAATGAAGGGCTCTGAGCCTTTGGGGCACACATGTAGATGTTGAGAAAGTCTGTTCCAAGGACAGTTATTCTGGGGTGATTTCCAGCAAGTATTTGGTGGGCCATATGGATTGAGGGAGCTTGAAGAGACTCCAGTACTTTTACTGCTTCAGGAATTTCATCAACGTTTTCCTAAGAAGGCACCGAGGGGAATGCTTCCTTATCTGTCCATGGAATCCTGTGGTGAAGCCTGATGTGCAAGCCCAATATTACATAAAAGGAACGTCTCAGTTAACCATAGGATGGTGCAAGAACTCACCACATCAAATGGCATTTACCGAGCATGGTTTCCTATGATCCCTTGCTGCTTCTTTCAAGTTCTTTGAAAAGCAGCCATGGTAGGTGTCATGAGCTCAAAGTCTTCCCTGTTTTGTAACCAGCAATATACCAAATAACACAAAGAATGAGTCTTTCTGGCAAGGGTGTTTATTCTTGCTCCTTCCCTTTTGTATTGGGCCAAACTGTATGATCTTAGCATGTTCTAATTTCCCGGAATTGCAGAAAAGCAGAACAATATTTGTAAACCTTCTGCTGGGACAAAATACATTTTGTCCCACTCTCATGAAATTAATGAAAAGAAGTGAGGCAGATATTCTTGGATAAAGCCTGCTGTGTGGCTAATGATAACCAGTCCTTTGTTTTTTCCCTGCAGGCTATTAAAAAAGAGGAGAGATGATCTAGTTGGTACCACAATGTTTACAGCTCTTCTGCTGAGCAGCTCTGAGAGCAGAATTCCCATTCTTACTGCTGTCCCTCTGACAAACTTAAATCTCTGCCACATCACTATGGCATGGAACATCAGCTTTTTGGAGTTCAATATTTTTGGAGAGGTGCCACAAAGACAGGCAGGAAACAGAAAAGAAACCAACCAGCTGTGCTGCTGGGATCAGCTCTGAAGTCACCACAGTTTTACCACCACAGTGACTGAATGACACCATCAAAGTACCTGAGCCCTTTGTCCCAGGTGCCCAAAAGGATCACAAGAAAATTGTAACACAGATCAGAGGTGTCTTGGAATTGTTCCAGTGGTATCACTTAGTCACAAAGCACCCACAGTAGTTTTTGTATCAAGGCTCAGAGCAACTCTATCCCAGGATGGAGCTTCGTGGACTGGGACTCATAATCAGAAGAAGGAAAGTGGCTGGGAACAGATAAATCATCTTTTGGGGATAAAGAGGCACTGAGGAGGGTTCCTGTTTATTACAGCATTAATCAAGCATTAGCACTTTTTGGTTGGTTCCAGAGGACAGAAGTATTTCATGAATAAGCTCTGCTTGGTGAACAGCTGGCTGCAACTGCTGACTCTGAGGGTGTGAAGAAACAAAGCCCAGTACCAAGGAAGACTCTGAAAAGTCTTTATAAATAAAGTTCAGGAAAATTTTTATTGGTACCATTTCATCTTTCTTCCCTTCCTTTCCTCATCGGATTGAAGGATCTTTGCCCTTTCTTCTGCTATTGTTGGACTGAACTTCGGTGGAGGAAATACCTGAAATGAGATGTGAGGTCTCCATGGCTGCAATGGCTTCACTGCTGTGGTGCAAGGTCTGCACCAGAGGGGACTGAGGACTCTTGGCCAATGAAAGCAATGACAAGAGGGGTTGGGGATGCAAAATGGGCCCAGATGGTGCCAACCAAATTTTTACTTTGTCACTAATTGACATGGAAATCTCTCTCTCAGGGGACGATGCTGACAACAATACCAAAGCCAAACATAAGGCTTGAATCTTCACCCTTGTACTCAGTAAAGGCTTTGCTGCCAAAATCACTGCCCTAAACCTGTATTTGTTAACCTAAATTCCCAAAGCAGTGTGAGTCAGGCTTACAAACTTCAGTGATAAGTCCACAGGCCTAACTGCTCTATTTTGCCTTACTGAGTGCAAACACTGAGTTTGGGCTCAGCCAAAGCACATCAGCCACCAAATAAAGGCTCCAGAGACATGGAATTTCTCCTACTGCCCTCTGTGGTTTCATTGCCAATGGTCAATGCTGCAATACGTCTGTGCAAAGATAGATAAATTAAATCTGTTACCAAAAAAAAAAATCTTTGGAGCATCTCTAGATTTTCTGAGGCTCTAGGCTGTAGAAGAGGATCTTCAGGCTTCCCCTACTCTTTCAGGTGAAGAGGAGGTTTTTCTCAAGTCAAAATGAACCTATGGAAGATCTGTGAGATCAAGACCATGAGATCTAAGTCTTCCAGACAAGCTCAGCCAGGTGGTTGTCTCCAAATTGTATTATGCTGGTCACAGAACAAGTGATAAAAGGGTACTATCAGATTAAAAATAATGTATTTTTTCCAAAGAATTGTATTAGTTGCTACAGCTAACACCTTGAATTCTCTGAACTACAGTGTTAAAGCAATCCAATTTTCATTATGCCTTTGATGATATTTGCTTAGTTGAGTTCCTCTCCATTTGAACAGTATTAAAAATTGGTATTTTTCCTTTCAATGTTTTCAAGCATTAATATTTAAAGAATTTCCTCATTTGAGCTTTGTTCACTGGTAAGTGACTGAAGTCAAACTGAGCTAGAAGGATTTTTTAAACAACAACCTTGCTGGAGTAAAAAAAAAAAAAAAATTGCCTTTTCTTTCCAACTTAATTATGTGTATTTAAAGCTCCACTAGAGCTGATAATGTTGTTTAAAAATTTCTCTCTATTAAGGAAGCTATAAATATAGTCTGAATTGCTGCAATGGAAGGGACTCCTGAAGAGCTCGTACTTTGCTTCTTTAACTGAACTTTAGTATTGAGTATTCTGACTCTTTAGAAGATTCCCCTCTATGGCTCCATTAATTGCCCAAAAAAGCTGTAACATGGAATGCAGATAACAGAATTTCAGCCTTAATTTTCATCTTTTCTGTGCTCATACTTCTAACTTGTTCAGAATAAACATCTTATTACTTAAACATACTAACTTGTCTGAATTTGGAGTAATTGTAGGTACGTGGTATCCACCTGATGCAAGTTATTTGACCATGCCACTCCTCAAACTGCAGCCCAAGAAAGCCTGAGCTGAGGATTTTATGAGCTCACATCCACCCACAGAAAGCTGCCCTGCAATGAAGTGGCATTACCCCTGTTCTCATATATATTTAGAAAGGGACAGAGAAGAGTTTCATTACTCACACAGAGTGTGCAACAGGAACCTGGTACCCACCTCCCTCTTCACAGCCCCCAGACTCAGCTGCCCCTCCACAGCAGTGCCCACAGAGAGCTGTACACAGCAGTAAGAGTATGGAGTTACCTACCTACTTTCAAAGAAGTGCTACAGAATTACAGTCTACCTAAGAGTATTCATGTTCTGTTTCATGACTGAGGGCCTTTTCCCTCTCCAAATACTCATGAGCTTTCTGTGACATCTAATCCCCACTCCTCAGAGTCTGGAGTTAAAATAAACTGTGCTGCTCATAGCCAACAACTAATGGGTCTCTCAAAATTGGCTGCTTCAGTCTTTAGCACAGATTTTCCTTAGCCTGGCTGGAGAGTACCAATTCAGGGGTAAGACACTGCTGAGACCATTACTGAGATTGCATTTGGAGAACGGCAATGTGAGCCAAATACTGAGAAAAAAAAATAAATTCATTAAACTCCAAAGCCCATAATAGCAACAATGAAAGGCTTCAACAGCCAGCAGGATGATCAATACCTAGACAGATATTCATCAATACGATCATAAAAAGAAATTGCCTACCTGTAAGGAGAATATGGGTCAAAGCAGGTCTTGGTGACTTCTGTTATCTCTGGGTTGCAGCACTCCCCCCCATCGAAGTTGTACCTCTCATAATTACAATCCATGTCACACACCCCGTTCTGCTTCTTCTTGTTGAAGAGCGCGTGGCGGACGTGCCGGCAGTCGCCGCCGTCGTAGCCCGTCAGGGTGTGGTTGCACTCGGGGTCACAGTTCTCGTCCCCAATCTTGCTGATGTCGCAGTTGGCCAGGATGAGCCGGTGGCGAAGGGAAGAATTCTTCACCTCCAGCACCTCCAGCTCCCAGGTGATGTTGTAGCGGCTGAAAGCCTCGTTCAGGTGCTGGTGCTGGAACTCGATCTGCTGCTGGCTGACGGTGGGGTTCTGGTGTTGGTCGTCGTACAGATTCACCACGCGGTAGCGCACGGTTTTGTTGCGGCGGAACCTGGGCAGTTTGTTGTAGCTGGCGATGACGTCCGTGTTGTCACACACCGTCTGCCCGCAGAGAGGAGGCTCCAGGCTGGTGTCCAGCAAATAGCCGTGGTGGTAGCTGAACTTGGTCTGAGGGCTGCTGCCGTCCTTCATGGGAGACCAGGTGCTTTTCACATTCAGTAAACTGTCTTGAAGAACGAGCTGAGGTAGGGGCGTGTCTTGCCTGTGAACTGCCTGCTCCATGTCCAACAAGATCTCCTTTTGAGACCGGGCTGTCCTCCAGAGGCTGAAGTGCTCCACATAACCCCGATAGTTCTGGTTCAGGGCGTTTCCTCCCAGCATGAGCACCTTGCACTTCAAGGTCAGCAGACTGAAGATGCTGCCCACTTGCTCTCCGCTCGTGGCCACCTGGGCACCGTTGACGTAGAGTCTCATCAGGCGCCCGTCGTAGGTGGCAGCCAGGTGCACCCACTGGTTGGGGAGGTAGCTGCGGTGTGCTGCAATGGTGGTGACTTTGCGAGCACGGTCCGTCTTCAGAGAGAAGAAATAGCGGGGGTCTCTGTTCCCCTGGTCACTGACGGTGTTAATCCCCAGGACCCAGCCTCGGTCACGGGAGGTGTAAGAACATTTGTCATACAGTCCTATGTGCCCCCAAAAGAGAAATAGGAATAAATAAGGATGACAGAATGAAGGCGTTAGTCTTTAAATTGTGTAAATATATCTCTCTAAATGTATATACACACACTCACCTACATCTGTTAGATAGTTAGTGCACAAGGAAGACTTTAAATCATCTAGTGCACCTTTGTGGGAGGTCATATCAAGTCTTCCTATTAAAGGTAAAGATTTGTCAGTGGAGTGTACAAATGGGATTCCCTTTTCCTGACCACAGTCCAAAACTTTTCTGCAAATTCCTATCAACAAAATGTTGGACTGTGCATTTGGTTCTTCCCTTCCCTCAAGCCATTCATCAGTGGTTGAAAACAAAAACAGTCTTGAGAACCAATCCCTGCTGATGTCACTCATCCTTCATACCCCTAAACCATATGTCTAATAAGGTTCAGAAGGAAAATAAATACAAAATCTAAATTCTGCACACTTTGGGAAGCACTGAGCAGCTGCAGTCACCTTGTTAAGTTCAACCATGCAAATCCTACAGAGTGTGAATGGGATGTGTTCAGGCTGCCTTCAAAGTCATACCCAACAAAAGCCAGTAGGCATACACTGGTATACACCACACTGGGGAAGGACAAGAAATCCACACAGATGGACATCCCCAGAAAGATGGACATTCAGAAAGGT
This sequence comes from Molothrus aeneus, assembly GCF_037042795.1. Classification (NCBI taxonomy): domain Eukaryota; kingdom Metazoa; phylum Chordata; class Aves; order Passeriformes; family Icteridae; genus Molothrus; species Molothrus aeneus. The sequence goes on along the minus strand of NC_089664.1, from coordinate 3,486,719 downwards.
TCCTGCCCCCTCACACGCACACCTCCTAACAACTCAATGCACCATGGAAAGATTTCTCTCCCAAGGGGTAGGTCCATACTTAGAGGCCTCTCACCCAGCCCTCAGACAGCTCCAAGCAGTGGACAGAGCCCACTCCTCCCCAGTTTGGGACACAAGGCTCAGCCAGTTAAAGACAGACATTTCCATCCTTCAGTCCTCAAAGGCCAAGGGCTGCAGGGACACCCCTCACCAAAAACAAAATCATTGGAGCTTTCAGCACCAAATGGCCTTTCTACTATCAGCACATAGAAAACAATCCTTCCCCAGAGCCTCCACTTCCAAAAGCCTAAAGGAAAATCATAAATCTCTGACAGTTCAGTCCTCGTGAAAAGACTAAATATCCCCTTACCTCACCCCTGCACCCTCACCCTCCCCTCACTACAACCAAATAACATCTTCTGCTTCTGACTAAGTTGCTCAAGAGCCATCTGTTAACAATCACTCATTAACAGTGCAGTCTTGTCTAGTATCAACAGAGCAAAGGTTACAGGAGCATTCACTGTATTTTTCCTCCCCTCTCCCAGCACCCACCTTCCCCCCTTCTCCTCACACCATGCCCCTCTCCACCTCCTCCCCCTGTAAAAAAAACTCTTCTGATGGGAAAGTTAAAAACATTTAAACGGGCCTTTTTTCTGCACGCTGGTATTTTGCTAGGGATTCTGAGCTCCCCCTTTTCCTGTTTCCTTTGGAAGAGAGATCCCAGAGTTCGGAAGGTAATGTGTTTATTCATCTGTAGGGTGCACTCAGTTCAAAACCTTTTCAAGACCAGCTTCTGGTTTATACTGCTACTTCTGATCATGAGAAAGGAGAGGAGGAGAACCAGGCAAGGAAAAAACAAATGTGCTAAAAAAAATTACATTTGCTGGGATAGGTATTTACCCGAGGAACTTGTGATACGAGAGCCAAAGCGACCAATAACCTTCTGGAATCTGTTTTTGAAGCGTTTTTAAGTTTTTCTTTAGGAAATAAATGCTTTTACATAGCATTCATTTTCTGATGGATGAGAGCCCATAAAAGTCTGTATTTTTATGCATCTCAAATGAAGGTGTTGTCCAGTGATAGTGGGTGGATAATACTGCAATGAATAAGAAGACAGCTGGCAAGACAAGTCCCTCTCCCAAATAAGTCATAAAAATCTCAGCTTATTGTAATAAGACCATTAGAGCTGATCAGGCATTTTGTGAGAGAGTTTTTGCCTGCCAGGAAATGCCAGCATGGTGAGAGAAGGAAAAGTGATGCAGAAATGGTCTTGTCCCAACAAATCCCTCTGAGAATCTGCATGTCTTCAACACGGCCAGGGGAACCCCAGGGACTCCCTGGGCTGTTTTGACTGAGGAACAGAAGAACAACTCATCCCTGCCACAATCCCCACCATCTCCAGCCTCATTTGCCACCTCCAGTGACCAAATCCTCCAGGTCTGTGGATCACAGAGCAGCTGCACACACATAAGCTGCTCCACCTGTTTCTGCAGGCATCCAAGATCCCCACGGTTGGATGGACAGCTGGAAGTCCTGGAACAGGTCTCCAGTTCCAGGAAAGTCCACCATACAGTTTTTAAGGGTCAAGAGTTTTTGCTCTTTACACTGACTGGGCCTAGAAATATTCCCCAAAGAACTGAAATTATTGTGGGATGGAAATCCAGTTTCCCAGGCAGCATTTAAAGAATATCTTCCTCTCTCTGAAGTGCTGCCTGATGCTGGTGATTGACCTCAGCTAAGCATGAGGAGCTGCTGGAGGAATACTACAGAATAGTAGCAATCCTCCCTTGCCTTTGAGCCTTTAAACCCTGATGTGATGCAACATGTCTTGAGTTGGGCTCAAACAGCTGCCATCAATTCAAGATTTACAGGGAGCCAAAGAAGGACAGGAAAAGAAAAAATCCAGTGACAATAGGGACACCACTGAACACACCAGTATGAAAGCTGATGAACTAAAACACTCTACTATTCCAGTTCCTTGTATTTCCTACTTTAGGGCAAAGGTCATTACTGAATCCTTATGCCACATACAGTATTATTTTCTCAAACTTTTACTGTTGCAGACTCCAACTCTTGATGAAAAGATGGATTGAGCACAAGCCTTTCAGCAGCAAGAGTTTGTTTTATTCTTAAGAGAAATAAAAAAAAAATTAGAAAAAGGGTCAAGAAACCCACAGTCCCTTGTGCTGGGATAAGAAACCCAACTCCCTTGCAAGTTGTACCAGTTCCTTATGACCCTCTTTTGCTTGAATGCTTCACCTATTTTCCCAATCCTTCTCTTTACTTTTGGCTTTGGACTGAGGATCCTCCGGCTAAGGGAGTGTCACTTTTCCGTTTTGTCCCCAGCACAATGAAACTAATTTCAGCTGGGACACTGGATGTCATAATAAAAGAATTTATTACTTCTTCTATGACAACTAATAAGGGCAAAGCCATTGGAAGAGGGACATGTGAAATAATTGCCAGAACTTCTGAAAACTGAATAATTTGACGTTTTCACAATTTATTTCAATTTAGTAAAAGGTTCCATAGCCGTGAGTTATTTCTCAGACATAATTAAGAACATTTTAAACAAGAAGAGGCCTCTTTTACCCCAAACAAGGCTGGTTTTGAGCAAAATCACCCCACATAATGGTTGACACTCCAAATTTCAAGTCAGCTGTGACCACAACCAACATTTACATGAAAAATCTACAGAGTTTAAATTCTCATTTACACTGAGAATTCTTTACAATAATGCAGTAAAGGACATTTTTAGCTACTTAATAACTCTTTACCAACCAAAGAGGCCTCATGGTAAATGAGACACAGCCAATGACTGAAAAACCACAATTTGGCGAATATGCCCGAAGTTTCTGAGCCAAGAAATGGTGTGAAATAAAACTGATGTTTGTTTTCCCCACAGAAATTAGATTAAAAAAATATGTACAAGTTTCATACAGCAGCAAACAGTTTTCTTCACTTCTGCTTGCCTTGAGTTGCTAGAAAGGGATGGAGCTCCTGCTGAGGAGAACACTGACAGCCCTTCTTACTCCTTAGTCTGAATGATTTTTTCCTTCTAAAGCTCTTGTTCCTGAAGCCCAAGGGATTGAAATGGAATTTTGTATTTAATTAAAAAGAAAAAAAAAAAAAAAAGAAGAGGTGCTAGTTCAGCTTTCCAGCAAGAGCTCTGGAAGCCTCCCTTCCCCACAAAGGAGTGAGTCACTTCTTGGAGGACTTTGGAGAAATGCACAAACAGAGGAAGATGCCACATTCCTTTATGCTTGGCCAGAGACAGACTTCAATGGCCCACAAGGCTTCTTCCAGTCCTATGATGTTTGTCCCTTATAGGAAAAGTAAATTCCTAGGCATCAAAAGAGTGGGGAAAGCCGGATAATTCAACTCCAGCAGCTCAAAGCCAAAAGCCAAACATGGAAAATGAGAAAGACAGTCTCCCTCTTTCCTTTTACAAGCAAAATCTCAGTTCTTTGGCTACTGACCCACAATAGCTCCACCATCACTGCCCATCTGACCTCTTCCAGGACCCCCTAACCAATGCCAGCATTTATGACCCACTTTGCTTTCAGGACTTTTCTGGGGATTTAAAATGAGCCACATCCTTACATGGGCTCTGTGCACTGGGCAGGGTTTGGCAGCATGAACACAGCACAGAACATCAGCTGCTGAACTTGTGGGAGACAGTCCTGGGTGAGGACAGGAGGCATTGCTGTAACTGGGATGGGAGCAGAGGAATAGGAACTCACAGCTGGAGGCTGCTGGAGCCAGAGCAGCCCTCTGTGGGCAGAGTTTGACAGAAGAAAGGCTGGAGTAGCCCATCCAAGCTTCTGTAACCCACTACAATGCTATAAATAACATCCTCCAGGGCCTCCTTCTCTCACTTCAGTGCCATTTCTCATGTCTGGATAACAGCAATCTTTGCAGCAACCAACCCAGCCATAAAACGAAAGAAGAATTTCATTCTTCATGCAGGAAAAGTTTCCTCTCTTTGCTGAGCAATGGGAAGTGGGGGGAGAGGGAGAAGGGGAAAGGCAAAAGTAAAAGTTAAAAAAAAAACAAAAACCTTGTTATGGTTTCATTTCCAGGAGGGTGAGGTGGGGGAAGGGGAAGAGGGAGCTGAGTTTGACTTCGAACACATCAGGTGCTGCGGAGCCGTCAGAGCCACGCAAGGCAGAACAGAAAACAGTGCCCTGCACTTCTGAAAGTTGGCCGTGCCTGTTTTGCTGGGAGACTCCAACCAGAGGTGACAGGACTCAGTTATGAAAGGGGAATTTAGGTCAACAATCAAAGCTGCAGTCAGGGGGCCCAAGAACAGGGAGCTAAAGGTTGGGGCTGTTTTTTTCTTTAGCATGCTTTAATCGTTCAGTATCAAAGCGCAGAAGAACGCTTGAAAGAGCAAATATTCTACAGGAACCTATAGAAAGCTTTTATCTGTCCAGAGGAAAATAATTAAAACCGACAGATTTGGGTTAAGTATCCCCATGTTCCATGCAATTGGATAAGTCAGTGAAGATCCACTGGAGCAGTTCTTGAGTTCTGCACTGGATATTTCATGGTGTGACGTTGAACCCAATATAGTTTTACAAAGGGGAGAAATAATCTCTCCTTTCCTTTGCTGTGCTTCCCCCAGCCCCACTTCCTTCCGCAACAGTTAAATAATTCAAAGTCCAGAGTACTTAAGGCAACATCTCTGTCTGTACCATTTCCAACACAGCTAAGAGGCCTCCTGAGGTCACCCCCTGAGACAAGGAGTTGTTCAAGAAAACCACCTAAGGCTCGCTCAGGTGGCAACATACTACTTAAAGAGCAAAAAGGGGATGTTTGCTGCTGCTATCAATCTAGCTGAATTCACACCAGGCTTTATCCTTTACAAGCTATGCCAGAGGATTCAGACCTGACAGAGAAGGACGGAGTTCTTTTTGTTCTGCTGTGAAAGACAAGAACTTCACCGTGTAGAAATACAGAGTCTAATGCAGCCATGCCTAATTAACATTGAGAATTTAGCCCCAGGCTCTTTAAAATCAAAATCTTTATATCAGTGTAATTTAGCATCAAATTAAGCATACATTGTGCACTGTTTCTCAAATTCCCAGTCACTCATTTGCTCAATGAGATACCTTGAAGTCGGAAAACAGGGAGGTGAGAGCAACTACAGCAGCAAGACCTGAATTTATAGTGGCTGGTTAGTTATGAACATTACATAAATCCTTCCCTGTTGATAACAAAATCATGTGGGCTGCAAGAGAGCAGCCACTGGCATGGACAATCATATTAGTGACACTCCAGTGAGCCTATTGTGGGAATACACCCGCTAACAGTATAGAAGAGCTTACTGCAAATACATCTGGTAGGCTGGGCTTAGTGAGAAATTACAGATTGTGAGGGTTTTGAGGTGTAAGTGAACACACAGCACAGGGCAGAGAGGGAGCTGAGTCCTTGCAGTGTTATAGAAGGGCCAGCCCAGGGCTGGGAATGGCTTTTCCAAGGGCTCCTTCATCTACAGCCTCAGCGTAAACAAGGGTTAGTGGGAAGGTTTGCTGCTTATCTAGATCTCCTTAAGCATTCCACAATAAAGCTGCAGGACCAGTGGAGACTGGTGCTTGGTGAATAAACTGTTTATGATCTAATAACCAGCTTTAGGCAGCCTTTTAGATGGACAGAAAAATGCACATCCTTCACAAGGGTCAAGCTTCAGTCCCCACTAGGAAGTCTGGGATGACAGGAACATTCCAGACAAGGGTAAGGATATTGTAATACCTGCAAAACTATTTATTTCTCCCGCCTTGTTCTGAGAAACAACTGGGTATTTTTGGAAGAAGCTTGGAAAATCAGTATGTGTCCATGTTATTAGAGATGATTTTAACACACACAGGCATAGGGACAGTGAAGATAGCAGAGACAGGCTTCTCTTGGATCCTGCTTAAAGTCAAACTCTCGTGTTCCATCAGGAAATCATTGCTGTATGTCACAAATATGGGAGGCTTTGCATCCAGCTTGATTCAGACAAGAATTTGGGATTTTGGCTGCCAATTTAGACACTCTAAGGTTGCTTTATTAAAAAGTTGAGTTTAGTGTTTATGAAAACCCAGATAACCTTCAAGTATCAGAATGAAAAGCACTCAGTAAGTTTGTTAGTTTGGCTGAAAGGGATCATCACACACCTCTGAACTCCCAAGCTTATCTCTGCTCATTGCCCAGCAGAACCAGATTACAAATTAACCCTCCCATTGTGCCTGAGGCAGCTGATTCACCTCCAGAGAAATCCAGCATTAACACCGTTCCCGCTTGAAAAGCAGGTGTTGCAAAACACATGGATACACATCAGGAGGAATGCATGGAAACCATTCATCTTTCACAGACACATGCACAGCACACACAAACCTGAGAAGAAGGACATGAAGATAAAGGCACAGCAGCAGAAGGGTCACTGGACTCACACAGATTCAGGTGCCCAGGACTGTTTGGTGGAACATGAGTCACCTCTGCTTGCACATCTCCTCTTCCTCCCTGTGCTGTTTGCCAAAGAGTGATTACCTATCAAAGTTCTACAGAGAAATTTACTCTTGCTCACACTCAGTGGCTTTCCTCCCCTTTGTAAGAGTTAATGCTTGAGAGCAACCACAGAGTATCTTCTGTGGAAAGAACAGACACATAATACCATAACTTCCAGGCAATCTAAATGATAAAGAGATATTCCTGGGCTCCTTTTAGAAAACAGCAGAGAGAATTGATCATAAACTGGGTCAAGATAGGTCAGCATACCTCAGAGCAGATCAGATGGCCAGAGCATCCCAGGAGGAAATATCCTCCTGGAAGGATTATTAGGGGCACATCTGTGCCATCAGATGACCGTGCACAATACCCATCAGCTCACGGGGAGTTCAATATGGCATTTCCTTTCAAAATGTGCTTTGTGTCTGACAAGCAGTGCAAGTCAATCAGCTGTGGCAGCGCCCGAGCCCGGAGCGGGGCTGGAAACGCGCCCGACACGCTGCCCTGGATGGCCACAAACACAGGGCTGGGAGAACTGGAGCCCTGCACACGAGGTGCCTTGTGGTGCTGATCAAAACACACAGCCAGGATTAAAGGGGGGGGACAACAACATGGCTTGTTTTGCCTTTTAGAATTCCCTTGTCTCTGACCTTTACGGCAGCTTTAGGGCAGCGCTGGAACCAGCTGAGCAGTTACTGCTCCCAGCTGCAGCCAGGAGAGCTTTTACACCATTGCACAATGCGTGTGTGTTTGCAGGGGGGAGGTTAGGACTGGAGAACAAAGGAGGAAATCTAGTGGCACCTAAATCAAACATTATGATCAATGAGGGAGTGGGAAGAGAACCTGGGGAGCAGGGACAACCTTACAACCTTTCCAGGATCAGACAGATGGCCAACATCCACATTATTACAGAAACAAAACAAAAACAAAAAATTCCATGAATGCAAAACTAGGGCACCCTGCGAGGAGACTGTAAAAATCACATCATGATAGCTTAGACTTGTCTTTGTAATTGAGGGGCATTTCCACATGAAACAGTTCTAGTTATTTAATTGGATTTTGAGAACATTCTTGGGCAGACACTTTGTGAGTGCAAAACTGAGTAGTTCCAGTGCATTTACGCTGATTTATACCCTGCAAGGACTTTGCCTTGTGAAAATCAAATATCTTATTGTAAAAAATATCTTAGATCTTATCCAGACTCAAATATCTTATTGCATCTGTCTTTCCCATATGACTGCATCTTTCCTGTACTAATAGAAACAACTGAGGCATTTATCAATCTTCAAAGAACTGACTCCAAAAACAATCCACAGAGGAGGAGGCTGCAACAGCAGTGGGGAGAAGGGAGCTGATCCTGCCTGTTTTCTGCTGTCGCTTATGAAAGGGATCTGGGCCTTCACTAATCCTGACTATTTCATGCCTCAAATTCCCTGCTCCATACTTGCACACAAGTTCCAAACCCATACACAAACCACAGAGATATTTCTGCTTTCTAGGAAACATCCTACTGAAAAAAAACCCTGCCTCTCTAACATGATATAACTATTATAGTATGCATTCCAGATAGGCTGGAGTCACCACATACTAACCTAAGTATAGAATTTTAGAGCTTTATTATTCTGCTCAGTTTGAATCCAATTTCATTTGTTTTGGTATGATTTTCCTCCTGGAAATACCTGAGCCTGTATTTCTGCTCTACAAATACCAATGATCACTTGATCTGTGAGCACAAATAAATAGACATCTAAAAGCAAATTCTCACACAGATACTCATGATGTCTTAGAAGTGCACAGAAACAAATTCACACCTATTAAACCGAAGACTGTAGCTGTGAAAATTCAAACTTTAGTTCTTAAAGGACAAGATGGGACAGCGATGGGCAAACCTCCAAAAGGTCACAATTCTGCTTCGCTTTCCATAAGTGTTGCCAAAGCTAAATCCTTCTCGAAAGTAATTGACCTTCTCAAGTCTGCAGAACTGGGAGAAAAATGTAAAAGAAACAAGCTACCTTGGAAGATTTTTGGCAATTCTTGTATTTAGCTGAGCAGCAGGAAATATCATATGTCCAACCTTTCTTATGTTATTTCAGCCCTTCTACTTCTGGTTAAATTTGGAAGCAGAGCAATGAAGACTAACAAAATACCATGTACAGGCACGATTTTCTCTGTGCAGGGGCCTATATATACATGTGCACATGGCTTGGAGGGAGCAGACTGGGGCATTTGGAGCACTTAGCTTAAATTTGAGTTTTGAGGAACAGTCTCCAGCTGGGGATGGCTCAAATGAAATGAAATCCTGTCTCAGAACACTAATTAGTTTCAACAGGGTTTTGGTCAATGTTTGCAACTCAGCTAAAGCCACAGGAATAGGTCATTCCAGTATCCTGCATCCCCTGGACTGGTGTTCTGCCCTGAGAATGAGGCAGACCACCCAGCAAGGGCATGACAAGTTAAAGTCACCCCCAAGTTATTCTCTACTTTCTCATCCACTCTGTTTTTAAGGGTCTGCTGCGTTGGCTTCACATTCCTGGCATTGTCAATGGTCCCCCTTCCAGAGGGAAACTTTAATTTTTGCTCCCCCAAGTCTGTTCTGGAGGTAAACTCTTTGCATCACTGAGGTCAACAATAAAGTTCTTACAACCTTCAATGAGAAAATATTTCAGTCTTGTTTTTCAGGTGGTTTTCAGACAGTGCACTGGACTGTTTATAGGGGAGAAGTCAAGTCATTGCTCAGCACATCATCCTGGAAAAAGGTGACAAGATCTAAACAGGATTAAAAATACCATATGGAACAGAGTTTTACAATTCAACTGCAGTGATGGTGAGGAAACACTACAATCAGCTGGAATCATTGTGGTGATCAGAAATAGCCTACCAGTGTCAAGAAGAGCCCACAGAAATTAAAAAGACATAAATCAAAAGATTTGAAATTAGTATCTTAGTGCTGCTTGTGCTTTATTGTTAGCTTCAATAGTTTTTCCAGTAATAGCAAAAAAAAAAAACCTCAGAATACTCTGACATTAGAAGTTCTTAGACACAATATGGGTGATCACTGAATTAATTCCTCTTTAAAGACCTTGCAGTTTGGAAAAACAATTAGTTCTATATTGAAAGCTATGGTGACAGATATTCCACCACTGCTCAGAAAGGTTTTTCAATTACTGACTGCTCTCAAGGCTAAAACACTGCTAAAATACTCTGTTCTGAAGTTGCTTAGTCTCCACTGGATCCACTGGATTTACTTATGTCCTCTAGTATTCATTTCCAACCCACAATTATCAGTTGAATATTCCCAAAACACTCATTTAAAGATCATGGTGATCAAGTCACCTCCTAATCTTCTTGAGTCCAACACTTCAAGACTTGTTACAAATCATATAATTATTGTCATTGCTAATTGTTTTTTCTCTAAATCTTCTTCCATGCAACATTCTTCTTAAACTGTAGACACCAGAATGGGACAAAGTGCTTTGGCAACAGCCACTCCAGTGTCATTACAGGGGTAACACAACCTCCCCAGTCCTGTTCAATATCTCCTTGTTTATCCAGCCAACAATGACTCCAAACCTTTGGCTGCAGCCCCGCATTGGCAGCTCACATTTGCATGCTTTATCTATTCCAACAGGCAGTTGCTGCTCCACATTCAGCTTCCAGGTGAAAGATCCTTTCCTCCCATCCATCCTTTGTGTGTGACCTGCTGCCCCTCTCTCTATATGAATGACTTCACATTTGGCTTTACTCTAATGCATAGTTTTCATGTTCTCAGCTTTTGAAAACACCCAACTGAGAGTCCTGCTTTGGTCATTGTTTACCACTCCCTGCACTCTGCAACATCTGCAAATTTTATCAGCACTGATTTTGTTTCCTTGCAGGTTGTTGACAGAAAATATTAACTAGTAAAGAGCCAAGATTGCATTGTGCTGAATAGGAGGGAATGTGGCCAGAGTCACACTGTTCAGGCAATGGCTCTGTTTTTCAGCAGGGGAAAATAAATACCTGTGATACTCATGAATACGAGCTTACACAAGTCAAGGGAAGAAAAGATGGGACAAATAGATAAGTAGGAGATTGGCAAGATGTGCCCCCTGTCTTTCTGTCTCTTTGGCATTCCACAGCCTCAGTCTTCCCTTTACAGCAGCACAGGAACCCAGCACGACCCTGGCCAACAGGGCTTCTTGGCTGAGCATTCCAACCTGTTGGTGCAAAGGAGTGGCATTTGTCATTTACTGCTTCATTCATGAAGCATTAATGACATTTCCTCTTCCTTATAACAGCATCTTTCTGCAGGCTGCTGAGAGCCATCATCCCACCTTTGGAGATGGAAAGGACAGAGCTGAGGGCACCTCACAGCAATTGCAGAGCAGAAACTAAAACCCCAAAGCAATTCCTATGCACTTCCACTCTGCCACAGAACCAGCAGCTGGAATTAGCAGGAGAGGGAGTCTGCTTCTCTCACAGAGGAGTTGCATCACTGCTGAAACAAACACCCTTTCTTTCTCCCCAAGCATCTAATTTATCGCTGAAGGAAATCTCTGTTCTCTTTCCGAAAGCACCAGCCAAAAAGGAACCTCTACCCTTTGCAACAGCCTCTGTTTTCTCTTCTGCCAACTGGTCTCTGTCCCTCCTTCTCTTATAGAACATCTTGTTGTAATGCTCTGCTAGAATAATGTTCACATAAACCCGTGTGCCTGTTCCAGCTTGTCCTGTCACCAGTGTGTGACAAGTGTCAGAGAAACCCATAAAAGCCAGGCTGTTGGCTCGACAGGGCAAAGGACACCATGTGTTGAACACATTGACAGCTCTCAATAAATAACAGCGCTGCTGAACAGCTGGTTGGATTGCTGGGGTTTGGAAGAATGTTGGCCACATTGCCTACTTGCGTGCGTCCTCCTCGGTGAGGCACAGAAAATCCTGCATGTGGGGAGAGGAAATACATCACTCCCAGATTATACCAAAGAGGAATAAAAAAAGAAAGTATCTGAATAAAAGTTAAAATCCCTACTCAAGTTTTGTGGCCAATTTTGGACATACAGAAGTGCAATAGGTTGTTGGTTTGTTGATATAGGTGCAAAAGATGCTCCTCCTGAGGGAGTGGAGAGTTGGGTGGTGGTAGGAAGAGCTGTCCTAATCTCATTTCCTTCTTCTCTTTCTCATGGAATACATAACTTCCATTTCATTCAGGCCGAGCACTCTTAAGTCTGAGAGCACAGAAACTGTTCACAGAACAGTTTGGCCTTCACAGCGTGAGGCAAAACACAAGGTTTTGGCAAAAAGACTTTTGCTTCTCTGCCTCTACCATCAGTGTTTGAGGCTCAGAGAAGAGTTTGGACCAACATTCAGCCTCCTCCTGCTGCAAGGTCTCTTCCTCCAGGAGTGCAAGTGCTCCCACCCCACCTTTGCTGCCAAATCCCAGCCCTGCAGAAACCTCTGGAGAAGAAACACGGCCCCCTTGCTGTCTCATTTTGCCTCTGTGAGACGCAGCTGCTGTTGCTTGCCTCTCTGGCCTGCTCCATGGAGCCTGCAGGTGTTTGCAGATGGCCATTTCCCAGTAAAACTGGTGGTATGCCGATGTTTAAAACAAAATAAAATAAACCCCCCGTGCTACAGCGTCCAGTTGAAGACCACTGCTGTTTGAGCATTGCCTCTGCTGAGACACAGAATGTAAACAGTCTGTTTGATTAAACCATCCCTAGCAAGAGGACTGTGGGGAATTCCAGCCTTTCCCAGCAGAAGATCCTCTGCTCTTCAATAATTCAGGACTCCTCAAAGGGTAAGAATGAACTGCTCAACTTTCCTGCGAGGAGAAACTGTTGATAGTTATGCTGGAATTCTTGGAGGAAGCTCACCAGTATAAACCAGGTCCATTTCCACCACTGCTCCACCCTGCTCCTTTATTTAACCTGCTTGCAGGCAAAGGGATTGTGCAACAATGGAGAAACTCTGTCCATGCTGCAATGCAAAATGCTCACTTCTGATTTTCTTCCCCACACTGGGATGGGAGGTGAAGAGACCACACTGGGGTAGCCTTACAGATAAGACTTGACAGAAAATATTTGTTCAGTAAGAGAAATTATTCTTAAAAAAAAAAAAAAAATAGATAAGACTATTTAAAACCATCCCATTTTCGGGTTTGGAGATTCTGCCAGCACTGGATACCTTCTGTAGTACACTTCTAAAACTTCAAGGCTCTTAGAACTAAAAGTGGGACCACAACTTCCACATCTATTATATCTGTAAAAGCTCCCTCAGCCCCAGTTTCCAAACACCCTCCTTATGGAAGAGAGGGAGTCTGGAATGGTGACACGAGCCCTGCATTGACACCCTACCTCTGCCCAAGTGTAGAACCACGGCCCTGACCAGGCTGCTTCCCTTACTGACAGAGCCTTTCTAGATCTGATGATCTTCCTGTGCACTTTGAGTGGCCGGAAAGATTTATTAGAGGATTCAATTATCTCTTGGAAGGAAACAAACATCTAATCCACTCACCTTGTACCTGAGACCAAGGTGCAGTGCTAAAGACAAACCAGGAGCAGCCACAAGAAAATGGACTATTTATTCAGTTGCCCCTGTGCTGTCAGAGATTTTTGAGACCTCTGGAATGAGTCAAAAAACATCCTGTGTTTTCCAGCTGCTGGCACCATTAGCATGCTTTGCTCTTGCCCAGGATGACCACAGTCCCGTGTTACCCACTCCCCTGGGTCCTGCTCACTCCTACCTCCTGAAGGGGTGGTTCTGTGAGAATGGTGTGCAACACCAGATGTACCATCAGCCCTGTGCTCAGACTATAGTGGACAATTATCCTTTGGGCTATTTTAGTCCTTTTACAGCCTTTGCGCAACTCAAGAGCAACAGTTTTGCCAGGAGCCAGAATCTAGATTTTGATGTTAAAACAACAACAACAACAACAACAACAACAAAACAGACAGAATCAGTGAATTTACCAAGAAGAAAATCTACAGGGTTACTGAAGTCAACCTTCCTGCTTGAGGTTCCCAAATGCTGTCCGTGCTGATTTCAAAGTAAATTTAGACCACAATTTTTCCCCACTTCTTTTATATTTTCCACAACGATGGGAAAAGATGAGGAAGACACAGAGTTAGACAGGCAAACATCTCATCAAAGAAACTTCTACAAGCAGATGCAGGGTAGGAAACATCCAGCAACCCTGCTGGCTCTAACCCACAGCCGGGCCTGGGTGCGTGGTTGATTTTCACTAACTAACTTTTCTTCCCGTGAACTTCCTCTGAGGGTGTTTGTTTATAAACAGAGGAGGGAATATTATTGCTGGAGATGGGACAGTACGGGCGGGGGTGAAGGAGTTGAGGCCACAAGCCTGGAGAGCAGAGTTCAGGAGTGTTTGTTGCCGGAAACACAAAGGGCTCACTGTAACACTGGTACATGGCCCAGTTCCACAGCCTGCAGGGATTACGATATAGGTATATGCAGAAAATACTTCAAAAAGCAAAAACAACCCCACATTGTACGAATGTTTCCCACTGCATCACCATAACCATTACACACCCAAATAAAACCACCGACAGCGGTGACGGGGGTTGGAGGTTGTTCTCCACAACATTCTCCTCTCAGCTGGGTCAGTTTCCCCATTGCATGCCCTCTGTCTGTGTCCCAAATTCTACATATTTGCAGGTCTGGAGCAGCCCCCCTCCCTGGTTTCCTTTCCAAAGGAGTTACTCTAGGTTTACATTGGTGTGTTCAACAGCAGAATCTGGCTTGTATTGCTCGCCCTTCCCTCTGCCAAGTATGTTTCAAAACTGTGTGTGTAATCCATTTAGTTAACATTTGCTTTTTCTCCCAGTACTCCTTTTCTCCCTGAACATCTCCATTCACGAGCTACAGCACAGGAGGCTTCCAATTCTTGTCTAGTTTACGCTGAAAATAATTCTCATTAAATTATCACTGGTGAAAGGTGCTGTTTTGACCTCCGAGAGGCTGCTCTGTTTATCCACAAGACAGATGACATGTAAGACAGTAGTAATGCAAGCTCCAGATTTCAACTTTAGCACCTCAGACTTTACAAGCACAGATGCTGCTGCATTCAGAACAAACTCCCATGGATTGGATGTGCAGCCTCCCTGGTGATGCTCCTGACAGAAACACTGGCTGTGCCACGAGGGTGTGCACTGGGTGGGGATCCCTCCCCAAAAATCCCTTGGGGCCCCTTCTGCCGCCTCTCACCTGGTCTGGATTTAACTGTGGGTAAGCTTTATGGAGTTGCTTTTGTCCTTAATTTATTAACCTGAGATATACAGAGGTGGATTTTCAGCATTTCCTAAGAAGATAAGCAGTTACAACTTCAACGTTTTACAAGCCATTTCAGCGAGTCAATACAATAATCAATGTGCAGACAGATAAAAAATATCAAAGTATTCCAATTTAAATTGGAGTACTCTGAACTAAGGGGCTTTGCTGATATTTGTTTTTCTCTCCCATTGGGGGCTGCACACACTGTTCCATGTGAGAAATACAATAATTTGTGTGGATTCAACCATCACCAGTGTGTCTGGCTCAGAGATATGAATTCCAGACCATCTGATTTTCTGCTATCTCCAAAGAGCTCATGTCACAAATTCCAAGTGCCTTCTTCCCCAGCCCCTGTGTTGTCACCAGCAGAATGTGACCTGGCAGGTGACAGACTCCATCACCACCATGGGCTCAGTATTGCCATCATCCACTGAAGAGCCATCAACAGCTACAGGGAAATATCCTACAGGAGTTAGGGCATGTGACTCCACATGGAGAACAATCTCAGCTGAGGAATAACCACCATCATCCCTAAAAAGCAATAATAAAAAGTAACAAAAGGTGGGTTTGATTGCTGAATTTGTCACCAGCACACTGCCACATCCAGGACAAATCAGAGCATCCCTCTGTTCCTTAATTTCCCCGATTTTAAGGGATGTGTTTGCTCACACCTGAGATTTATCATCATCAGCATCAGAACATTTTGTGGCGAGTTCAAGACTATAAAACCATAACCTTGCTGAAAAGATAAAGAAAAACAACAGCACTAGGATACATTAGTACAGGAGAAAAAAACTCCATTCAAAACTAAGTAACACTGGTAACAGCAAAGGCCTTTCCTCTCCATTTCATTCCCTGTCTTAAATAAAACAAACAAAATAATGGTGATAAAATCTGTTTCCTCAATCCAGTGGATGATCTTTGTGAATATGTTTCCAACACTAACAGCAGAGAACAGACAAGGAAGAGAACGAAGGAGGGAAGGAGCCTGCAGCTGATGCTCGGTGTCGGGAACAGGGCTGCTCTTCTCCCAATTCCATGACGACAGAAGACTCCTGGGAATCAGATGAGGGAGGGGAAGATGGGTCAGAAGAGAGAAATCCATATGGGAAAGTGATTTAAAGCAAACAGAGAGACAATAAATTAGATAAGGAAAAGGAGGAAAAACACGACAGAGAGGAGGAAGGAGAAGAGATAAAAAAGCCTTAAATATCACCCAAAAGGAAGACTCGAGAGCCCCCCAGGCCCCAGGAGGTGCCCAGCACAGAACAGAGTGGCTTGTTTCTCTAACACAGCAATTCTTTTGCTTTCATGAGCTGGTATCATATCTCTCAGCTGCTGCTTCACCAGGCCAACTCCAGATGCTTCTCAGTTTCACTTCCCCCTCGCTCCCTCTCTGCGCGAGCGAGCGCTCGCTCCTTGTTTGCGCACGGCGAGGATGGATATTAAACAGAACAATATCAATAATTCCCAGAAAATAGGCGAGCCCGTGAGCCTGGCTGAGCACACGAGCACACTGCCTGCTTACCCTGTGTTCCCACAGCGCTTCCAACAGCAGCTGGCCAAAGCCACCAACCTGTGGCCACCCTCGGAGGGGACACCACCCTGCCGCGGCACAGGCGATGGGAGAGGAGCAGGAAAGCAGAGACAGTGCAGAGAGGGAAGGAGGGAAAGCAGGGGAATCAAGGACACCAGATAGTAGGGGAAAAACTGAGGCTTGGATGGTGATAAGAGAGGGTGGAGGGATTGGACGGGGAAGTCACACAATTACATCACCCTGCAGAACAGAAGATGGGAGAGTGGGTTTGGAATAGGGGAGATTTTAATGTTAAAAAAATAAAAAGGAAAAAAAGAGAGGGGAAGAAAAAGAAGAAAGCTTGGAAGAGAGGCCAGTTTGAGATTTGGAGTATAGCAAAACCAAATAAACACGTCTGCTTCCTCTGATGTTAGGGCTTCGCAGTTTTTCTTCTCTCATGTCTAAAGCAAAAAAAGTCTGCAAAATAAAGGATACTGAAGCAAGGACCACAGACAGGTCCAGGCTGTAGAGAAGGGCTGTGGAAAACTCTCTGAAATCACAGCCAAGCTCAGTGGTATTTTTCATGATCTAGATCAGGTTTAGGATCAAGTCCATGCTTCCTGTGCAATCCAGCCCCATTCTGCCAAGGGATAATTGACCTGTGTTCATATTTGTTCACTTTTAACTGAGATACACAATGTACCCTCACTTGGTGCTGCCAAACTTAGGGATGCTCAACAGTCCTCAAATTGTTCTGATCACTGTCAATGAGGAGAGTAGAAAGCAAATTTCTGTGGTAAGATATTTCATTCCTGTCCTCTTTTTACCTTGCCTTTTTGAGTTCTGCTCTGCTCCTGCTCAGAGTAAGAGTACTTTAACTTCATGGATGGCTTTGGGGAGAGTAAACTTTATAATAGGCACTAACATCAAATCAAAGCAGTTTACAAGATGTGCCACTTGTGTCAGGATATGTGGGGAAATAAACAAGCTGCTCCTCCTTGATCATTGGAGTTTAAATGCTCTATTGATCTGGGAAGAAAATCAAAGGGGCTTTGGAAATGGTGTGTGTGTGTGCATGCATGCTCACAGCAGAGAAAATGAAGAGAAATGTGGAGAGACAGAGAAAATAGCACAACAATCGAGTATTCCTTCTCCACAGAAAGGTGAAATAAAATCAAGAATCACATCCAGATATCAGCAACCCCCAGGTTGGGAAATGGGCACAGAGCAATTGAACGGTGAGGTCAGGGAAAAGGTACATCTTCATCTTCAGAAGCCTCTTTTTTGGGAAAACAAAGAACCAAAATGCACAGCACAGCAACTGTGCCCAGAACAATGCATGAAGCTAATGTCCAGAACCCAGGCAATAGAAGAGTTCAATATATTTTGCATTTATGAAATAGGAAGATTAATTTATACTCCCCATGTAAACAGTACTAGCTGGAAAAATTGGTAGCACTGAGAGGAGGGTAAATGAAGAAAAAGATTATATTAGACTTGCTGATGCACTTGAGAGAAAAAAACATAGAGGATTTTGATCAAACAAGTATTTTCTGATGCTTTTTCTCAATCATCTGGAATATAAGATGTGAAGGAGTAAAAACACAATCAAGCATTCATTCCTACTACAACTTTAGGGATGTAGGGACTGCCACACAGGCTAAGACCAGAGAAGGGTGGGAAATGTTTGATAAAATATTTTTCTCAGGAAAAGGGGAAATTAATAAAAACAGACTATCTGTGGGAAAGGATCGGTTTTGGCAAATATTCCAACTTAAAATTTCAATAGAAGTTTCGTAACTGTCAAAACACCTGATTCATTTTAAGTCTCTGAAAATAACAAAGCTGATACCTTTTACCAGTCAATGTTTTTCTTTCTCATACTTAACAGTTTTCTCAACCAATGTTTTGGATTTTAGGTACTTAAGATGTTGTCGATCTGTCCTTCTCTTTTCCTGTCTTACATTAAAATGGTGACTCCCAATCTTAGCTAAAGAGCTTTGGTTTATAGTAGAGCACTGGGAAATCTTCTGTGGCCTGTGCTGTATCAGAACCTACAAAGTGGATTTTCTGTGAATGTTTGGACTAATTATCTGCTGTTATAACCCTGACACTGCAGGGGACTGAATTTGGCAACCCAGGTGGTCCCTTCTCTGCCTCAGCTCCTGTAATTTCTATTGGGGAAGAGAAAAGAGGAGTTGAAAAAGCAACAGATAAAATTAGAAGCAAAACTATTATATGGGAGCATTTCAGTTGACCCCAGTCATGGAAGGGTTTATTTTTGTTTTTTCAATATGTCTTTTTGAAAAAAAACACTATACTTTGGCTCTTTTTTTTTTTTCCTGGCTCAGACCAGCATGAAAACTCAATGTGAAAGCACTTGGTTAATCCTGTGGCCTTGAGAGCACCTAAACCCTGTTCGTTCTGCAATATTTTTCCATAAAATGTTTTGGGTTGGAAGGGACCTTTAAAAGCCATCCCATCCCACCCCTGCCATGGGCAGGGACACCTCCCACTGTCCCAGGTGCTCCCAGCCCTGCCCAGCCTGGCCTTGGGCACTGCCAGGGATCCAGGGGCAGCCCCAGCTGCTCTGGGCACCTGTGCCAGGGCCTGCCCACCCTGCCAGGGGAGAATTCTTTCCTAATCTCCAATCTAAACCCACTCTGAGTGGGAAGCCGTTCCCTCTTGTCCTGGCACTCCAGGCCCTTGGAAATTGTCTCTCTCCATCTTATTGGCTCATTCAGGCTCTGCAAGGCCACAGTGAAGTTTTCTCTGAAGGTTTTCTCCTCCAGGTGAACAATCCCAGCTGTCCCAGCCTCTCCTCCCAGCAGAGCTGCTCCATCCCCTGATCCCCCTGGTGCCTCCTCTGGATCTCTGCAGCAGCTCCAGCTCCTGCCTGTGCTGGGCCAGGGCTGGGGCAGCTCTGCAGGTGGGGTCTCACCTGAGCACAGGGCACAGGGGCACAATCCCCCCTGCCCTGCTGCCCACACTCCTCCTGACACACCTCAGGGCACAACTGGCTTCCTGGGCTGCCAGGGTGTGAAACACTTTTGAGTTAAAAGTGCTCCTGGATGGATTGTGGCTTCACCTCTCTTATGACAGACCCTGTCCTGGCAGAGCCAGACCCAGGCTCCAAGGAAGGCATTTCTGCACCAAACCTCCCTGCTCCCCCCAGCTGGCTGCCCATAAGCTGAGTCAGGCCCCAGTGACCAGCGAGGTGTCCACTGGCACTTGGATCTTTGCTGGTCACTGTGCTCAGCCAAGGGTCTCTCCCACCCTTGGCAAAGCTGAGTGCACTCAAAGACCGTGGAGCTGCCTCAGCAAACACCTGGGTCAGTTGTGCAAGAAGAGACCTGCCCAGTTCAGCACTGGAAATTGGCCCCTACCTGTGTGGAGGGTCTGGGTTAGGGTTCCCAGGGAGCCAGTGGCACAGACATCTTTTATGGAAAATCCTTTCCTTAGGATTTTTCCTCCTGAGAAGCTGAGAGGCCTCAGGAACAAAATGTAACCAATGGTTATCTGCTGCTGTGGAATGCAACAGGTGCATCTGGGATTGGGCTCATGTGGTTGTTTCTATTTAATGGCCAATCAAAGTCAGCTGGCTCAGACTTTGTCCGAGACAGAGCCTTTGTTATCATTCTTTCCTATTCTATTCTTAGCCAGCCTTCTGATGAAATCCTTTCTTCTATTCTTTTAGTATAGTTTTATTATAATATATATCATAAAATAATAAATCAGCCTTCTGAAACATGGAGTCAGATCCTCATCTCTTCCCTCATCCTCAGACCCCTCTGGACACGGTCACAGAGCCAGCATCAGTGAGCCCCTCTGGGATTTGGGATTTCAGCTCATCCCTCCCCGTGCCACATGCGGCTGGGGCTGACAGGGGCCACCTGTGCTCAGTGCAGCCACAGCCTCAGCAGCCCTTGGTCACCTACAACCCCCTCCTGGCATGGTGGGGTGGGACTGGGGGCCTGGAGAGCAGCTCCAGCCCGATTCCCGGGGTGCTCCAACCCCGCCCAGGGCTGGCTGTGGCCATGGCTTCGCGTGCCAAGGCTCTCCAAGGGCTTCCCCTGGCCCTCAGCAGTGAGCCTGCCCTGCACAGCTCTGCTCTGTGCTCCTCCAGACATCCCCAGCAGTCCCTGAGGACAGCCCTGCTCCTGCTCTCTCTCCAAACACCATCCTCTCCTCTTGCTTTCTGTCTCACGCGAGTTGTTCCAACTGAAACAGCCTGGCTTGAAATAAATCAGGCTGAAACGAAGCTTGGAGAGGCAAACTCAGGCTGGGACACACTCCTGTGCCTACAGGAGGCAGCCATATGTCATTTAGGAATCTAAATTTGCCACCCTTCACACACAGAGTCAAATTGCCCTCACTGTTTTATTACCATTTAATTAATTAGAGCAGCCTATGTGTAAGTGCTTTAAGGGAAAAAAAACCCCAGTTTTCTTCTAACTGTGCTGTTCTGACTCTAGAGTGTAGCTGGTCAAAAGAATGCGACCAGATTAAATTGGAAATGTTATAGAAAGAAAAACCAGTTTCTTATTTTTGTCCCAGCTTCCACAGGCTGAAGGAAATATGCTGCTCAAATGCAAATATTTAGTAAATGACAAGCTGTGAGGGTATTTTGTTCAGTGACCTATGAGTCAAGCCATGTCCAGGTACATAGTCATGAAGTGGATAATCATTTGAACCCATCCACTGGGAAGCCAAACCCACACAGCTTCCCCCACCCTTCAGGATGGTGTTTTAGAGATTTGTCACCTTGCAGGAACATCTGTGCAGGTGTTCCAGCTCCTGTCACTCCACTCTGCCCACCATGGCCAGCACCCTGGGACCTTGCACATGCCAGCACTCATTACACAACAGAACTACAAGTTTTATATTTGACTTCTCCTTCATTGCAGTTCTTCGTTACAGAACACAACTAGAAAGTTCATACAGTTGAAAAACAGGCTGTTGAAAATGCCACATGATCTACCTGCCTATTGTTTTAACACCAGTGAAACTCTGAATAAAATCTCTTTTGAAAACATCCTCAAGTTCCCAGCACACCCAGCACAAGGATCAGCTCTGGAGATAGGATCCAGCTCACCAATTCTACCCGAAGCATATTAAAGCAATATCAGAGTCCAAAACTTCAGAAAGAAACAACTCCCCAAAGCAAACATGTATTCCTTAACTCTGCAAAGGGACTAGACCTATGCAGTGTCAATTACATATCTTTATAATTGCTTAATTATTGGACCCTGACACGGATGTTTCTCAGTCCCTTACATGCAAAAGCTGTGGCTTTAAGTGAGCTCCACCATGCTGATTTTGGCTTTTCTTTCCCTTTGGATTCTGCTGCAGTTTTATGTTCATCAAGGACTGAAGTTGGGAAAACATAGGCACTCCCTTACATATGAAGCCTTATTAAGCTGGGATCATGCTCCCTGTTGGCAGGCTGAGGAATAGAGAGACGGAAGGAATGAAACCAAGAAGTGGGGGGGAAAAAACAACAAAACAAAAACAAAACAAACAAAAAAAAAACTTTCACTCTTCAGAGCAGGCACGCCTTCTTACTCCGATCATTCATCCCGCTCCTCTCAGCTCCCAGCCAGCAAAGAGTCAACATCTCTCTCCTGTGAAAACAGGAACCCCCCCAGAGCCCAGAGAACACCCTGACAGGGACTGGGGAGCATCCCCTTTCTCAGGCTGGGCTTGAGTTTTCACAGTGCAACCCAAACACCTTTGATTCCAACAGCAGCAAGGTCAGCAGAGCTTTGAGCCTCTCATTCCGCATGGTGTGTGTGTGCATTACCTAACCCAGCACAGCCCCTCCTTAACCCTTTCCTGCCCCAGCGGGGAAAGGTGCCCGGAGCGGCTGAGCGACTCCGTGCGCACATGTGCGTGTTTACAGAGGGATGTGCTGAGCTGCGGGCTGGGTGCGCACATCCCAGCGGGGTTCGTGCGAGAACTCTGCGGCCCGGGAGGGATGGAGAGAGGCATGGAGGGATGGAGGGAGGGAGGGTGAGTGCGCAGGAGCCGGGAGCTGCTCCGGGAGCCGCTCCGAGGAGCGCAGCCCAGCCCCGACAGGGCTCCTGAGCTTTTGCGTAACGCAGATCAATGGGTCAGACTTGCAGTTTCCCAACAGCTTTCCCTCTGACAAATGCCAGAGCAGATAGCAGCGGAGTCAAACAGGGCGGCAATAACATCGCTGCCAAGCAGCGTGAAAATTGGCAGAGCCTGGCACCAGGACTGCCTCTCATCAGACACAGGGCATGGCCCGGCACAATGACGAACCCACTTAACAGCGCTGTAAAATTAGCCATTTATGAAAACAAATTGAATACTGCAGCAGAGGGTGACGTAAGGAGAGTTGGCTCCAGACAGAAACTCCTGTAGCCTGGATTAGCAGAAGAACTCCGTTATGTCAGGGCTCAGGCACAGGAGCTGATAACAACTTGGGTCCTACATGAGATTTTTAACAGGCACAACAGGTTGCCCCTATAGGCACACATGGGGCTGCTCCTGTACCATTTGCAGTAATTTCTTATATGCCAGCAGAGAGTGGTGCAAGAGGAGCAGAGCAGAAAGTGGGGGGCAGAAAGTAGTGGAAGACACAGGAGCAACTCTGAAAAAGAGGTGTATTCCAGTCAATCCCACCCCTTCCCTCAGATCTGTACAGCCACACAGCTTCCCACTTTGCCACTGGGATGAAAGTTGGGGAGAAATTCACTTCTGGTACTGCCAGCAAATGTGCCCCGGTCCCTTCCCCTCCAAACACCCAGATGGGCTCTCGATTTCAGTGGGGTCCTACAGATGCAAATGCAACAGCAGAACTGAGCTCCTCAGTCTGTCACATCCCAAAACAGTGAGAATGTGAAAGCCAAGAGTTTTGGCAGCCAGAACCCTTGATTTCCTCATTGAGGGAAGCGTAATCTCTCCCTAAGCTTGCTGCAGGTCTGGGAGGCTGTGGTGTGCAGAGGATACTCCAAGTGAGTTCCTCTTGGACCTCTTCCAGGTGTTTACACACAGAGCCAAACCTGGCTCCTCTTCAAGAGTGCGTGTGAGGGGGGCAGGGGGAGCTTAAAAATAAAATAAAAATCACAAAGTCCTCCCGAGCTGAGCTGAAGCTCTACAGTGCAAAACTGGGGCATTTCTCTTCATTTTTCACAGTGGAATGTTATTTCCATGCATAAAATGGGTCAAGTGTTTTATACAGGCAACAACCTAACCTCCCCCATCCAATTAAAGTATTTTACTACAAATGATCTTTGTGTGTGTTTGTCTAGGTTCCCTGTCGTGACAATTAGAGATACTTGCACCAAAGATTGACATGGGGTCCTAGGTGTTGGATTAAGCACGTTAAAAAATACCCTGACCCTGTTTTGGGACTGATGAGATCTGTGTAAACCCCAATTCTGCCTTTCCCAACTTGAAAGGGAAGCACTTCGAGCCCTAGGGTTTAAGTTAGGGTTGGGAACCAGAAGAGCAGAGTGTGAGAAAGCCAGGGGGAATAAATCAAGGAATAACGTGGTTCACCTATGAAATCACTGCTCTGAAGGCACACGGGACCAGCCCATGCCCGGCACCTCCTGCCCACCCCGGCAGCTCCGCACAAACGGCGTCTCCCTCCTCACAAGCGAGCGCAGCAGCTGCGATTAAGGAAAGTTAAGGAAAAGCACGGCTGACTTCATCTCGGGTTGTTTTTTTTTTGTTTGTTTTTGTTTTTGTTTTTGTTTTGCTTTCTTTAGGACAAAGCAACTTTCTTGCGAGGCAGCAGCGGCGGCGGTCGGGGATGGGGCAGCGGAGCGGGGATGTGGCAGCAGGGAGGGCGGCAGGGGACAGCGGGGACAGCGGGGACAGCGAGCGGGGCTGGCGGGGCAGCGGCGCCGCCGGCACAGGCAGCGCTGCCTCCTGCGAGGAAGCGACTCCGCTTAAAGGGAAAGGGGAAATCCTCCCTGTCTCTTTAAGGCATCCTAGGACATGGAAACCTTGTACTTTCAGGGAATCTCCTTGCCAAAAGAACTGTAAAACATGTCTTCCCCCCGCCCCCCCAGTACCCGTTTCTCTTTCTGACTGGTTTCCTTTTTTTTATTTTTTTTATTTTTTTTAAGGGCATTTCCATTTTCTATGACTTCCTTCAGAGCAAAGATGGATGTGGCGACATTTATAAGGGTTTGTAACCCTCCGAAAAGTATCCGATTTCACGACAACTTCGCTGCACTTTATCACTAAAGCGAGGAAAGGGCGGGAGGTAGAGGGAGGGAGGGGGAGAGGGAGCGAACGCGAGGAGAGGGACCCAAATTCAGGATGGGCTCATAAAATTTAAATAAGAAAAGTGCAATGCTCCTTGTTATTGTCCAGCTCAGACTGCTTAGACTGGTAGCTGCTTTGAGTACTAAATGATTTTATAGGGCTGTTTGACCTTAGAATCATTGATGTTACACTTGCCATTTCTAAGGGGAGACAAAAATACTCCACACATCCTCTAGCTGCAGTGCGAGTCCCAGCCGTAGCTGAGTGTCGAGGGGTTGGGAACTTTATAAACTCATTTGATTCATTTGAGGTTTCACAATAGCCAAAAAGTTCCTTTATAGCTTTTTGGAAACCACATGCTAACACTGCATCTAAAGAGCGAACAGTGGAGTACACTAAAAAGCCAATAAAACCAAGGAAATCGTAGGGGGACCTTAGATATGCGTTTCTTTGCAGCCACACACCAGTCACATACATTTCTTTCCATACATACAAACAAGCCACTTTCAAACGCTCTACTTACAGTTTTCCAACCTGAAAACCAGACAAAACCCCACCGTAAGAGCTGCCTCTTCTACCTGCACCTCACTCCGCGCACCCAGCAAGACAGAAACCACCCCAGGGCACTGCCATTTCCCCTATGCAAAAGTTTACATAACTTTTCCTGCGAGCCTATACTTCCAGCCGGTCCGCAGAGCTCCGGGATCTCCCGGAATATCTGGCGGGGCGAAGGCGAGCCCGGCGTGCTGGCAGAGGCGCTGCCATCCATCCATGCATCCATCCATCCATCCATGCATCCATGCATCCATCCCCCGTGTGCCGCGGGGCACTCCCGCGGGGCTGGGTGTGCACAGCCCCGCTCCCGGACACACGCACGCCTCCAGCCGGCTCCCGGCACGGAGCGGGGATGCTGCAGCCACAGGCACGGCCAGACCTACCTGCAATGACAGCCGGAGATCTCTGTCCGCCTTCGGCTTTCAGCCACACTTGCAAAGTGAAGGCATCTCGGGGCAGCTCAACGTCTGCCTTCAGCCGCAGCTGATCACCTTGGCCACTGAAATAGAGCGCCCTGCTCGGGGTAAGGGACTCCTCTTCGTCCTTTACCTCCCGCTGTTGCCTCCTGCGGGGGACATGCCCAGGCTCCAGCCCAGCAGTGGAGCGCCTTCCTCGGGCTAACCTGGTGGCACAGGTGCCCGGGGCAGTGTGGAGGAGCTGGCGGCTGTGCCTGGTGTCCCTTCGTGCCCTGCGGGAGCGCTCGTCCATCCCACATTCGGGTCCACTGGCTAGGGCTGTACAGAGAAGCGCAAGAGGCAGCAGCAAACTCCAGAGCTGCATTTCCAATCTTCCCCCCCCTTCTCCCCTGCAAATCCTCCCGATCTGCCAGCTTTGGGCTCCTCCTTGCCTTGACTTTCTTCTCTTGTTCACCCTTCTTGGTATTTGCTCTTTTTATAACCCTTCTCAGTTGCTTTTTCTTTTCTTTTTTTCTTTTTCTTTCTTTCTTTTTCCTGCTTATAGATTTTTTTTCTCCTTAAAACAAATAAAAATCAAATAAATCAAAACTCCTTCTTGGTTGAAATGTATTTCTCTGTTCTTCCTTCTCTATCTGTCTTCTTCTCCTCTATTCCTCCACAGCTGGAACTCCTCTCTCTCTTCTTTTCTCTGCTGAATTTTCTTCCCTTTATTTTTTTTTTCTTCTTAAAAAAAACACACACACACACACTCACACACACTCAAAACAAAACAAAAAACCAAAACAACCCCCCAGCTTTCTCCAAGACTCAGACCCACTGATTTCCCTCCCCCCAAAAGATGCTCTAATCTATTTATTTTTTTGGCCTCCTTTATAACATAAGCCACAACCCCCTCCTTTCCCCCAACCTCCCCCCCTCCCTTCTTCTCCACAAAATGAAAGAAAAGAGAAAAAGCCCCTCAGAAGATGAGTAAACAAGAATATGCTAATCTACTCTAGGGTGCTCCACCTTCCCAATTGAATGATTCCCATTAAAACTGCAGGGATCATGACTAATCAATCAGCTTGAAGGAGCAGATAGCTCCAGAGGTTCAAACACTTTTGCTGTTTTCCTTTTCCCCCTTTCTTTTCCTCTCTTCCTCTTTTTCCCCCTATCACTTCCCCCCCCTTATTTATTTTTTAAAGAAGACAATCAAGATGAATGGATCAATGTGACAAAAATCCTGCACCCCCCTTTTTGCAATCTCCCCAGCTTTCTTTCTCAGTCCAGTCCAAAACACACATTCCTATTTTTTTTTTCTTGGCAAAAGAGAAAGCTATTTCTCCTCTCAGACTCCCCGTTGCACTTTGCTGGTAAACCTTATGCTCCTCTGCAGCACATAAAGAGTCTTGAAACTTGAGTCTCAGATATTTTTTTTTTTAATTGCTTTCTTTCTTTCTCTCTTTTCCACTCTCTCTCTCTCTCTTTTTCTAATTCCTTCTTTTCCTCTTATTATTTTCTCAAAGTTATGCAATCAGCCAGGCTCTCCCTTTTGTGGTCCCCCTCAGTGCAGTTGTGTGCAGCTAATCCAAATGTTGCATCAAAGGTCCCCATCGAATCATCAGGAGCTAAAAGGAGAGAAGCTTTTTGAAGAGCATTTGCCTTCCAGAAGCTGTAGCAACAGAGTAGGATTTGGCTTGTGAGTGCTCCAAAGGCTCCTGGGTTATTTTTTTGAAATAATAATTAAAAAAAAATCAATTATTCATTTTATTGGTGGATTGAATCAAAAAATCCTCTCTCAATATTGCTAATTTTCAGCCTAAGGAATTCAGCTCCCCTGGTTTCCTTGGCTTGGTTGTAGCCACAGGTAAGCTCCTGGCTGCTTGCTGGTTTGTAGATCTCTGTTTCTGAGCTGGGACGTTTCTTTTTTTTTTTCCCTCTTTTCTTTTTTTTTTTTTTTTTTTAATATTTTTTTTTCACTCTTGAAAGATCTCAAAAGCTCCCCCTGATGGCAACAAAAAGGATTTTTCTAAGTCCTTAATCAGTGGAAATGACTTGGCAGTGGCGCTCACGGAGTGTCGGGACCACTGCTCTCCTCTGAAGAAATCCAGTCAAACCAAGTTAAATCACACCAAACCTGGCCACAAACCACTCACATCTTCCTCTTCTTCCCTCTCTAAATTGATGATTGTTACATCTTTCTTTCCCCGTATATTTTCAACAGGAATCATGCACCAGAGTTTACCTGGGACTGGAATCTCTCTTCTTCTGCAGGCTCCCCTGTTAGCATCGCTTAGTTCTGACAACTTCCACTTGAAATATACATTATAACAGTAGTGAAAATCAATTTTTTCCAATGATAAAGGACTGCTGCATGTTCACAAGTCTTCCAAAACAGTTCTTTTTAAGTTTCTTGCTAATTTGAGCACTCCATGATCCACAATTGGCATTTCTAGTGGCGCTGGGTTCATCCACAAAATCCCACCAGAAGTCAACCACAAGCACAGCCTTAGAGCCCCTCTCTATTCTCCAGCCCATCCCTCCACCACAGCTCATCCTACGAAAAAGACAAAATACTGGGAGCATCTACAAAGTTTATAATACAAGACCTCCAAGCCATTAAGCCTCTCAACAGCTGAGAGGAAATGTTTAACTGGGAAATAAACGGTACAAACTCCTATAAATGTCCTGAAGAACTCTCAGGGATATGAAAAAGACACTTCTCTCTCCGTGCCTGTTTGGCAGAAACAATTTAAGATCCGAGCTAAGTGCTGCACTGCACTGTTCTAACTTAGCTCGTAGAGGACACTGCAAATCAACCAAAAAAATCCAAAAGTTTAAAGTGAACCTGTTCAACTTCAGCAAGAGCTAAAGCAGGAGGAATCCTGCTGCCAGGACACTGCTTCCTCCACATGACAGCTCCTCTGAGGGCCCTGGGAACTCTGCACATGTCGAGGCTGGAAGAGCAGGCTCTTAAAATAATGCTGGTTCCACTTTTTCCAGGAGAAAAAGCTAATTCTGTGAAATCGTGGTGTTTCTTAGGGACATCACGATTTGGCTGAAATCATCAAGGAAAATTACTGAAACACTTCAATTTGATAGCACTGCATCATTTAATTTTGGACACACTTGACCTTCTATCTCTTACAAAAGGGTTTCACTGTGACCAAATCACACTTCAATGCATCAGCCTGCAGCTCCACTGACAAATTCTGGGATATTCTTGCTGCAGAGGAAAAGCCCAGAGCTCTGCTTCCTGTACTTATGAAAGACAGAAAAAAGTATGGAAAGATGGGATTTACCTCTAGCCCACAAATTACATCTTCAATCAGTTTTATTCTGAAGACATAGTGAAAGCATAGAGAAAATGTAATATATAAACTCTAGATGTGATAGAAAATGAAGTGGAAGAGATTTGATTTTAGGAATAGTCAGTAAATCTTGGATTCCTTAAGTCTGTGGGTCACATCTAACTTCCCTGACCAGATGAAATTCTCCCCTGCACAGATGGACATTTATTCTCTGCTTAAGCCAGTACTTAAATGATGTACAGACCTGGCAGAGAGGTTCCTGCCCAAGGAGAATAATCCTACTGCTGCACTTGAGTGCAATATTCTCCTCAGGAAAGGGAGAGGGAGATTGTCTTGCATCTAGAGGTATTTTCATGAGAAAAAGGAAAAAAAAAAAAAAAAGCATCTAACCCTAGTTACACACATAGAGAGAAGTATTAGAATAGATATTTATGACACTATGCCAAAAAATAGCATTGAGCTAAATGCTGTATGCAGTCATTATAAGGAGAAATACTCAGCAGGAATCTTAGCTGAAGCTGCCAATAACTCCCAGGTTCAAGACTGGAGCTGAGTGAATAAATCATAACAAATAATGGTTTTGTCAAATTTCGACTTTTTTCCCTCCTATTTGCAAGTAGACTGCGAAACCTCTCAAATATGTTTGAAATTACATGGCCATTTCTTCCTTGTCGTTGGTATTTCTCCGAGGCCAATTAGCACACAATTTGCTGTAATGTACACATTTTCACATTTGTTCTGTGTTAATTGGGCAAGGAAGTCACACAGCATTATTTTTGGCTCCCTGGGGGGTCAGTTTTAATCACTCATGATACAGTAAAATTACTAATTTTACATACGATGGGAGTTTCCATGCTTGAAACTCTCCTTGCGAAAAGCGGCGCTGGCTCTTCAAATTACTCACATGGAGGTCAATTAAAAACAATATTTCTTGAAAGTTGAGCTGAAAAGTCTGCCAGATACAACTGAATTGAGGCCCTACTATTCTGGGTAAGTATTTGTGCATATTTGTCCTCTCCATGCACAACTCCATCAATCACAGCAGAGGTTTCACAGTCTTTACCCCTCACCGATATCCCAGTCAAGTCTCTCCCAACTTGGCTTGGGTTAAGGATGGCTGGAACACAATCCAACAGCTACTCTGCTCAGAATCAGACAGGGCCCAGACACCAGATTTTAACACAACGTGTTGGATTCAGGGCATATTTTATGCAATCAGCAATGGTATGATCGGAATCACGCTGCCTCCACAGAACAGCACGGAATGAAACCCAAAGAGCTGAGAATACCTTCAAAGAAAAGGGGATTTGGGCACCCTGGTTTGTGAATCCCATTGAAGTCCAGCACCTTTTAGGAGAAATAGAGTCATTTGTTTGGTGATAGAGTGGTGGTGCAGGGGTTGCCTTGGGTGGAGTGTGGTCACAGCTCCTCGTGAGCCTGAGGAAACACTAATGAATGAAATGCTAATAACTGAAAAAAAACCCCAACAGTGAAAACATGTGAAGCATGTTCTGTCTTGGAAAAGACTGAACAGAAGACCTAATGTGGACTCAGTGTAAATCCACCAGATTTTTCATTGTTTTCTCTATCTGTCATTCCTCCTCTTATTTTAAACAGAGTGATTAAAAGTCTGTGTTCTGCCTCCACTGTCGCACTCCGCACTGATAACAATCCTGATTTCAAGGATTTATAACTATTGCCTGCACACTCATCATTCCACACAACTCCACTCACTTGAAATCACAACACCAGCTCTGGGTTGCCTTTATTAGTGGATAAGAGACTCTTCTGCTGCTGGTCCCTCAGCTGCCCCCTTATGTAAAATACTCTCTTAATTTACATCAATAAAACAGCCCCATGTCAATTTGAAACACACCCTTTAATCCAGAAAAGTTTACTGAACAATTAAGAAGTGCAATAAATGACAATCAAGACTAAAGGCATAATTGATGACTTTATGAAGGTTTCAGTAATTTTATAAGGTAATTTGCAGTCAGTGGCTATAAATTCCTATTTAAACCTGGCATACCACTCTTTTTTGCCCTGCAGAGAGCTGTATTTCCTAACAATACTGATGCCTGTTTGCCTGGAATTCAGTTACTTTAGCCTTCAAATTTCCCTCATGAAATATTGTATTTCCAGAAAAAGTTACATACTCTTTGTATTTTTTTCACCACATTCTTGAAATACATTCTGGGGGGTGGGGCAGAAATCTCTATTTTACATTGTGGTGAGAGTGATAAGCCACAGTAGATGATGTAAGCAAAGGGGCACAATCTTCAATTAAACCATGTAAATTCTGATTAAATTAGTGGACCCATTTTGATTTGGACTGAGTCCTCTGATCCTGGGTGCTCAGGATGGGCTGTCCAGATGAAATCCAGGCACTGAAATCCTGCCCTGATTGAAATCCTTGCTCAGGCATGAAGAGAGAACAACCATGACCTCACCTGCATGGTGCCACTCCAAGGCCATATCCCTGTGACCCAAAACATGCTCATGGGGATGCTCCAGGTTTATGGGATCAGCCCCAGTGAGTCCCACAGGGTCAGTTTTGGGCCAGACCCTTCACAACCCACTTCTCCAGGGCCACATCTGGATGTGGGAGAGCACCAGGCAGGTTCAAAACCAGCAGACTGTTGGGGGCAGCAAAATCACAGCCTAAAGCAAAAGGTGCTGAGAGGAGGAAGGACCTCGTGGGTCTCAGCAAGTGCCCACAGCACCCAGCCCAGCCAGCCCCACAGCCCCCAGCCCAGGGCATCCCTGTGTGCCCTTGGCAGGGACCAGCTCTCAGCACCCTCCCCACGCCTTCCTGGCATTGCCCCTCCATCAAAAGCACTGCCTGGAGCCACCTGCCCCTCTCACACAAGTTTAAAATCCCAAGAACACAAAACCTTTTTGCTCTCCCCTCTCAGCTAAGAAGCCTAAAATGATGCCTCTTTTAAAAGTCTGCTCACCCAGAGATTTAAGTTTCCCAGATGAAATCATGATGGTGAGAGCCAGAAGTGCAGAACACTGTGTTTATCTCTTCTGCACTGTTTGCCCCATGAGGAATTCTGGAGATGCCATGAAAAAACAGGGAAAACCCTGTGGAGTGCATGAGGAGATCCCCTGGTTTTCCGTCATGCAAGATGTGCTCTGTGGTTCCCAAACCATCTCACCTAAAAGCCACACATCCTCCAGTGCTTCTGGGCTTGGATCAAAAGCTGGAAGAGAACAGGCCCTGGCTGGGATGGAATAGGGAACATGACGAGCAGTCAACTGCCCAGGAAGGAAACAACTCCTGGTGATTCCCATCTCCTGGAGATTTGCTGGTAGCTGGTTCATGGCTGGCAGGAGAGGGACAGAGCCATCTCTTTATGAGCACTGTCACTGTGTTTGGGCTCCCTTGAGAGAGCTGTGTCCATGACAGGACCCACAAGCCCACCCTGACTCTGCTGGGGCCACCTCAAATCCACCTCTGGAATGCACAGGAGCAGCCAAGCTCCCACAGCAGCCAAGACCAAATTGTGAAGATTGGTCAGAGAAAAGATTGTTTCACTGAACCAAGGATGCATCTGACAGCAGCAGACAGCCAGGCAACTCTGGAACTGAAAAAAAGTGGCTTTGCTTTTTACCCAGGGGTGCCCTGGCTCTGTAAACACAGAGTGCATCAGCAGATGTTCCACCCCTACACCCACACACAACCCACACCTCTGCAGTCACTGGGCATCAGTCACCTCCCCACAGCAAGCCTCAGCCCAGAGGTCAAGGACTGGCTGGGCTCTGGAGCCTAAACTCTTCTCCTAGAGCAGCTAATGTCCTCCTCACAAGATGAACAGCTTGCAGGGGTGCAGAGAGAGGAGGGGGCTGCCTTGGGAAGGCACAGGGGGGCTCTGCTCTCTGGGTACCTGTGCAGAAGATACATGGGAGGTCATCACTCTTCCAGGGCTCTGCTCCCACATCTTCCTCGAGCCATACATCACTTTAACAACATTACTGAGAGAGGGGTCAGCAGCAGCTCTCCTGGAGGAGGAGCCCAGGAGAGGCAATGGGGTGGCTCCCCAGCCCCTCACACAGGGTGGGCTCTCTCAGGCAGGGTGGCATCACTGGGGGAGAGCTGGAGCCAGGAGATGGGCATGGAGAAGAGAGTTCTGCTTGTGCTGTTCTCTCAGAAGAGCCACACAAGCTGCTCTGAAAGCCAGAAGGGAGGTTTGGTGCTGGCATGTGTGTACACACAGGGAGAGATGAGGAGCAGGACCCAAACAGATGGAAATGCAAGGCTCA
Organism: Molothrus aeneus; assembly: GCF_037042795.1. Lineage (NCBI taxonomy): Eukaryota > Metazoa > Chordata > Aves > Passeriformes > Icteridae > Molothrus > Molothrus aeneus. Next base: position 3,453,660 of record NC_089664.1, on the reverse strand, counting down.
GGAATAATCTAGACATTTCAAATATATCAGGCCATGCATGATTTGGTATTTACAGGCAACATCTTCAAGAAAGTTTAACATACCCAAATGTTTTTCCCAAACCAGATTTCTGCTTCAAAGCCAGTACTAACAGGATTAACAAAAGAGACCTGCCATGTCTTGCTATTGGAGGTGATAATCAAGCAAACGATAAACAAATTGATCAAGAGAAAGACACCATGTGTCAGTCTGCAGCAAGGAAGCCAAAAGACAGAATTCAGAGGAAAAGCTGCTCGGCATTTGAGAGCTATTCCCAGTGAACCGGGATTTCCCCTCTCTGCTTTCATTTGAATGGCATTTGAAAAACACAGCTGCAGAGTCCCATGCACACCAGGGATGGAGCCAAGAGGGGAACCCTCCCAGCCCTCAGCAGCAGATCTGAAGGGAGCAGTTTGTCCTGAATTCACAGCACCCAGAGCACGAGTCAAGCCCTTCCCTCAAACCTTGCCAGGCCTCCACAGGCACCTGATCCCCAGCAACTCCTGGCACCCTGAGATGCCCCATAAATCAGCAAAGGGCTGATCTGGGGCTTCTGCCCCAAGCTGGCCCAGGAGGCTCCTCAGACCAAACAGCCCTCCTGGCATCAGAACTGACCTCTGCCAGCTGGGGATCATCCCTGAGGCCTGGAGCTCAGAGCAAGGCAGCACCTGGCACTGCAGAGAGAGGAGGTTGCCTGCCTGCCTGCCTGCCTGCCTGGAAGGTATAGCCAGGCTCTGCAATCATGTGCTTAGCTCCAGAATTTGAAAAATCTCATAACTTTGCGTGTCATCCCCTTGCACCTGAAGCAGCCCCTCCCCAGTCCTCCCTTCCTGATCCCAGCCAAGCTTCCCCAGCCTCATTCCAGCCCTGCACCCCAGGTGCTTCATCTTCCTGTGCCCCTCAGTGCTCTGCTCCCAGAGCCCACAGATATTAATTGATTTGTCAAAAGAGAGTTCAGGAAAGGATGTATTAAATCTGAGCATTCCACTCATACCTCCCGGGCTTCCCAGTGCAACTGAGATTCCTCAAACATGGTAAAAAAACAAAACAAGACAAAACAAAACGGAGGAGGGAAGAACAGAAAGAGTTGAAACAGAAACCAGACAGATGAAAAGCAGAAGGGAAAAGAAAACCAACCACAAAACACAAATAAATTGGAGGACAGCCCTCACTAAAAGCTGCAGGTTGGGGTTTTTTTTGGCAAAAAGTTTGGCATCTGTGGCCTCCTGTGATATGTCAGGGGATGACATAAACACAATATAGCAAGCTTTATAGGAAACAATTGCCATATGTGAGGGTGGTGGCAGCCTGTGCTCTCCCCGCCACCCCCTGTTGCTTTGGTCTGCACTAAAGCTGAGTTTAAACAAGTGAAGTCCATGTCTATCTGTCTGAATGTACAAATACATTTTCAGCCAAGACTCACCACTGGCTGCACTTGCATGGCAACTCTCAATCGAGGTGTTTAAGCAGGGTTTTGACTTTATCCCCAGCTCATTGTTAATGCATTTAACAGCAGTTTCAGAAATTCCCTTTGCTCTCGGAGGTGACACCTGGGTCTCCAGCAGATCCCTCTGATGCAGCACAGCCCACCAGTGGGTGTCAGCCCCTGTTTGCCCACGAGCATAGAAAACCAGAAAGAATCACATGGACAGCTATAAAAGCTGCAAAGAACTGGATCTGAGAGAGCTACAACCTTGTTTGTGTTGGAGGAGATCTCCTGTATCCTTCTTTTAAAGCTGATGGTTATGGCCTGAGCACATCTGTGTGCAGAATTGGACACGCTGCACGGGCTCTGCTGCTGAAAAGGCAGCTCAGCTCCTCTGCTCAGGCAGGTAATTAAACCCATCAGTGAGTGAATGACCTGGTTAAGAATCTCAAGAAAATAGAAAATTCCTCAGGAGGCAAAAACTGGAATTGAAATATCAAAATTTATCCCGGAGCGAAAAATAGCCTCCTTTCATTCTTTTGCCACCAATGCTTTAAAAAAGGATGAGGAAAATGAAAAGTGCACCAAATAATACATGAAAACATTCTCCCCAACTAAATAGACATAGAGGCACAAAGCCCTGTATATATTCAGTACTATTTTTAGAAAACATTTAAACCTACAGACTTCAAAATTAATTCTCCAAAGTGCATTTCTATAGTGCAATCCAAATCTCATTAAATTCCATAGTTCATAATATTTATACAAGAAGGTACCCTTTGTTATTAAATGCTATAGGACCTGCCCAGAAAGGTTAGCAACTCTTTCTAGGATACCAAAACCTTTTCAGATCAGTTCATCTCTAAAAAGAGCTGGGGCTGATTTTAATTTGATCAGCCTTGAGTTGTTGTCGGAATAGTTTACTGAGCAGCTCCTATGAAAAACAGTGAGGCTTTTTATTGACAAATGAAATCAATTTTGTTAGGAGTATTCACAATATTTCAGCCCTTAAAATGTCATGTGCTCCAATTCAGCACAAGCTTTGTGGCAAGGAGTGCATTGCCAGCTTTTAATAGGAAAAGCTGCCTGTGGAATTTACAGCAATGACTTCATGGGGAATGTGGGGAACTTTCTCACTAAAGGTGAGTGGGGTGATGAGTCCTGCTGCACAGGTTGGGACAAATCAACCAATGTCAAGGTACGCTGGTGCCTACTTTTCCAGTTATGTCAGTGGAAGTGAAGAATGGGAGACGACATTTACATATTCTGTGCTAATTTTCCACCAGGTCACAGTGAGAGCTGGTCTTTGCTAACCATGGCTGTACTTGACAAGGGGATGGAGCTGATCTGATCCTTTTTGACTGCCTTCTGTGACCCCATTTGTTGGAAAACATCAAGGGCCTTCACCCCTCAAAACACCACCTAGTATCCTGAACATGGGAAGGAGCTGGAGCTGCTGCAGAGATCCAGAGGAGGCACCAGGGGGATCAGAGGATGGAGCAGCTCTGCTGGGAGAAGAGGCTGGGACAGCTGGGATTGTTCACCTGCACAGGAGAAGCTTTGGGGGGACCTCAGTGTGGCCTTGCAGAGCCTGGAGGAGCCAAAAAGGGACAGAGAGAGACTTGTGACAAGGGCCTGGAGTGACAGAACAAGGGGGAATGGCTTCACACTGACAGAGAACAGGGTTAGACCAGATATTAGGAAGCAATTATTTATTTAGAGAGTAATGAAGCCCTGGCACAGGGTGCCCAGAGCAGCTGTGACTGCCCCTGGATCCCTGGAAGCATCCAAGGCCAGGCTGGACAGGGTTTGGAGAAATCTGGGACAGTGGAAGGTGTCCCTGCCATGGCAGAGGGGTTGGGAGTAGAAAATCTTTAAGGTCTCTCCCCACGCAAACCATTCTACAATTCAGAGGGACCAGGGCAGGGATGCAGCAGACAAAAACCTGTGCTGACATTTATGACACAATTTCAAGCCTCCATCCCTTGTGTAGCATCTTCTGCCAACACAAAATTCACCAAGGCTTCCATCAGAGAAATGCAATTGAAAACTGAGAAAGATCAGCAGGCCCAAGAACCATTTCTTTAAACTGCATCCTGTATTGGAGTTTTGTTTCCTCATTCCACCAGCTTACTTCTACTAAAGCTGATTGTAACAACAGCATGAAATTAAGAGAGGGAGAGGGGAAAAACGAGGGAAAAGGAAGAAAAAGCACTCTGTCTGTTTAGATTGGGTCACATTGTGAATTTGGGTTTCATTTTTCTCTTAATTTTTTGCAAAGATTGGCCTTAAGAAGAAACACATTTCTGGAATTGGGAACCTACAGCATGGTACAGCTTTCAAGACACCATGCCAAAGTGTCTCTTTAATTATTTTTAGATGAATTTTCCTTGTTCTGAGCTAATGGGTAACAGACCATGTCACAAAAATATTCCACATCCCTATTTATTCAGCAGAGGAGAGCTTTTCCTAAGAGTTTTCAAGAGGTCTAAAAAATATAGGCAGAGACTCCTTGGGAGAATTGCCTACAGGCTGTAGGCACCTACTTCAGGTTCACTGGAGCCCCATTTAGCCCAGAACTTCTCATTTCAGCTGCAATTTAAGATTAAACTCAGGATGCTCATGAGGCAACAGACCTGTTTGTGTTCCTGTTCCCAGAGTAAAACCCTAAGAGAGCTCCCAGAAACTACAGGTACAGCTCCAACAGCCCTTTAAAATGTACAAAATAAACCTGCTGGAGCTATTAAGATGTTTTTGATGTAGAAGATCACTGAGAACATGAAAGTTAACAGATAGCCCTGAGTTGTCTTCAGCCAGAACAGCCATAAGAAACCCTGGAGCAAGGCATTTTTGGCTTTAAGAGGCGCCAAGGTCTATGGCAGGAGGGACTGTGAGAAGCTGCCTGAGAAAACTGGCCCTGGGAAGCTCTCAGCTCCTCCAGGATCAGCCCTACCCTTCAGGAAGCTCTGAGCAGAGCACTGTGTTGGTTTGGGGCACCCCAGACAAGAGGGATGCCCCAGTCTGGTGTGGGATGCTGGTGCTGGGGAGAGGGAGGTGCAGAGCCCCAGCCAGCCCCGCTCCGAGGGACAGGGTGGGATCCTCTTTCCACAGGAAATACAAGTTTTTCTCTAACAGAAGCCCTTCCCAAAAGGGCTGCAGAAGCCAGGCTGCTTTTTGTTCTCAGTAATCACTTTACCAATATTTCAAAGGCATTATGTAACTGAAACAGTGTAAAGTTATTGCTACCGACATTGTCAATAAATCATTAACATTTCTTAACAGGAACAGCACGACTGTTCATGTCATGGCTGTCTCATTCACTTTCAAATCAAAGCTTTCAAATTAAATATTCATTTAATATTAAAATATTAATGCAGACCCACTGTTTCTGTAATATTAATTTCTTATGGCATTTCCAGGCAAATGCATATATTATAAACTTCATCTCCCACAGGAGGTCCCTCAGCCTTCCCTTTCCTTCTTTCAGCACTATCCTGATCCTGGGCCAGGAAGGGACTTGGAGAGAAGGAGGGGCTGCCTGATGAAGGGGAAGCAAGGTGGATAATTTAACTTCAAGTATCCCATTCCTCCCCTCCCACACAAGCTCCCCACCCTTAGATCAGGATATCGAAGGCTGCCATTATATCTCCCGCCTCCAGAATGAGTCATTCATACATTCAGCAATTCCTGTTGGAAAAACAGTGAATGCCTCTGTCACCAGAGCCCATTACAGAAATGAAACTTTGCAAATCATCAGGGAGGGGCAAGATTTGAGGCATTTCAAGGCACACTCCTGGTCTCCCCGTGCTCAGTAGGAGCAGAATTGATTTGACAATAAGCTTTTACAGCCTAATGCCTATGGTAGCAGGAGGCACATACCCAGGTGGGAAGCAGGTCAAAGGAATACAGTGCTGCCCTCCTAGATAGTTTCTTCTTTTTTTTTGTTTTTTTTTTTTTTCGTTTGGTTGGTTGGTTGGGTTTTTTTGGGGTTTTTTGGTGTCGTTTTGGTTTTGTTTCTGTTTTTTGGGGGGCTTTTTTTGAGTTGTTTTTTGATTTTGTTTTGGGTTTTTTTTTTTTTGTGTTGTTGTTTTATTTGTTTTTGTGGGGTTTTGGTTGGTTGTTTGTTTTTTGTTTTGGTTTGTTTTTTTCCTTCAATTTTATTTCCCAGTGGTTCATCTCAGGCAAAATGACACTGAATGGAAATCCAGAGAGGCACTTCCATGGCTGTACCACGGCTCACCCCTCGTCCATTTGGCCCCTGCTGGGTGTCCCTGCATGAGGCTCCCCAGAGGCACCAAGCTGGAGGGAACCTGTGGCACCCCAAGGAAAGCTTGGGGCTGTCAAGGGTTTCACCCTATAATAATAATAATTCTGCCTGGCAGGAACCAAAGGAAAAGTTAAGAACATTCACCGACAATTTGTTAAAACAAAACCCCTCTCAGAACTGCTGATTTTCTGCACAGTTGTGCTGGTTTGGGCTGGGGGAGGAGTTTTCTTCATAGTAGCTGGTGTGGGGCTGTGTTTTGGATTCGTGCTGGAAACAGTGTCAATAACTAAAGAAAACTTTTATTTGGTATGGCTGAGCAGCAATTACCCAGCAAGGCCTTTTTACACTTTTACTCTTTTCCACAGAGGCCTTTTCTGCCTTTCACCCCACCAGTGGAAAGGCTGGGGGTGCCCAGGGAGTTGGGGGGGACATCCCCCAGCACAGGGCATCATGCTCAGCACACAGAGCTGGGGCAGAAAGAGGAAGAGGGGAACACTCAGAGGGATGGAGTTTGTCTTCTTTATACACACTGGGGAATGCCTGAACCCTGCTGGGATGGGAATGAATTCCTCAGTTTGCTTTGCTTGTCTGCGTGGCTTTTGCTTTTTGTATCTCAGCCCATGGGTTCGTCTCCAGGCCTGGCAGTCAAGGACACCTCACTGCCTCAGGCCCTCAGAAATGTAAACAAAAATGAGTTTGGGGGAGGGGAGCAAACTGGGGCTCAATGAGTTCATTACCAGAAGCTGTAATTGGCAGATTAACCCCCAATATGCAAATGGACCAAACTTATAAAAGTATGAAACTTGTGATCTATTTTTGAGTGTAGCCCCTGGGGGGCTTCGTCTGCCCAAAATGTACCTGAAGGCCCTTCAATAAATATACCTGCTTTTTTATTCTCTTAATTTTGCCTGGCCTCTGGTTTTAGGTAGCCTGAAAAAGGCATTGCTATCACTTTTCCTCTTGCCATTCTCCCCCTCATCCCCACATGGGGCTGGCAGGGAGTGCCTGTGTGGGGCCGAGTTGCTGGCTGGGGTTAAACCACAACAGTTTACTATAATTACTTCTGCTGCCTGGAGCTTCCTTATCCCTCCTCCTGAGACCATTAAACCTACGCTGCTCTTCTTCAGAGCAAGGAAGAAAAGCTCTTCAGCCTTTAGTCTCCTTGGTATTTTCTCTTGCTCTTTCCTTCCCCACTCATGGGACATCCTGGGGTTTGTTTGGGGATTTGGGTTGGTTGGTTGAGGGGGTTGTGTTGCTCTTTTAAACTGAGTATATAAAATTTGCATAAAATTAATTCACTTGCATTCTTCAGGGGAAGGGAAATTATTTCCTGTCTCAATTGGTCACTGGCTCCAGACCTTCCTATCTCTGCATCATCTCAAGGCCTGTGGGGTCTCCAAGACAGGGGGAGCATTATCAACACCAGCTTCTAACAAGAGTGGACACAGGTTGCAGCTGTGTCCAGTGCTGGATTTCAGATTAGTTGTTGGTTGCTGACTTTAAAATGATGGGAGATTCACAGAATCCTAAAAGTGTTTGGCTTGGAAGGGATCTTAAGGACCATCTAATTCCAACCCCTCTGCCATGGCAGGGACACCTCCCACTGTCCCAGGCTGCTCCCAGCCCTGTCCAGCCTGGCCTTGGGCACTGCCAGGGATCCAGGGGCAGCCCCAGCTGCTCTGGGCACCCTGTGCCAGGGCCTGCCCACTCCCGGAGAAAAAAATTGTTATCCAATAAAAGAGCAGGAGGTGCCAACATGGAGATGCCACATCTCTGTGTCCCTCTAATCCTGCTCCATGCCAAGACTTTGTGTCTGGATATTCCTGGCCCAAGTGCTCAGTGGGATTACAAGAGCCACTTTCTCATTTATTTTGGATACAAGAAAATTTGTTCGCTCAAAAGCATTTTTGCCTTTCTTTGAGGTTTGTCATCACAAGGCACATTGCAGAAGCCATTTCATCACTTAGGATTAAACCCACAAAGGACTATCTTTGAGAGTGCTAACTTTTGGTAGTCTTATCTCTGAGAGAAGAGTCTGGAAGCTTGGTCTACCTGAGGGTTCTTCTGCTTATCAATCTTTCTTTCCATGTAAACCCCATACAGAGATCAACTTTGGAAACTGCATTCCAGGTACAGAAACTAGTGCTATGACAAATAAACTTGATATTGGAGTTGTTCTTAAATTCCCATGAATCACATACCAGGGTACAGCTATCACCTCAGAAGAAGCAGAGAAATCCATCAGTTTTGTCAGGAAAATCCCTCTCCGAGGCACCCTCCCTTTTCTCCCAGCCCTGCCCCTCTCCCTCCCCTCTCAGCAGCCACCTCCCACTACCCCATCCTTCTCCACTACTGCCAAAAACTGTTCTTCCACATCCAACCCCAAATCTAACATTCACCTCTCCTCTTCTTTCCCATTCTCTAATTGGATCCTTCAAGTCTTGTATTGTCCAACTCCTCTACATTCAATTTCCTCCTTCCATTACTCTCACTTTCCGTTCTATCCCCCCTCATCCTTCCCACTTGTAAATGGTATCTGTCCTTCTTTTGCCCTTTTTCCCTGCAAATCAGCATCCAGCCCCTGGAAGCACTCCCTACCTATTTTACCTTTTCCCTGTAAATTTTTTTCCAAACTTTCCTTCCTTTCTTCCTTTTTTTTTTAAGGATGTTCCATAAAAATAAACTATCTTCTTTTTTGAAAGTCCCTGTGACCATTAAACCACCACACTCAGCAGTGAGTTTTTACAGCTCCTCATAAAGCCTCCTGCAGTCCCATTATAGTTGACTGAGGGAATAAAACATGGTTCAAAAATAATCCCAACTGTCTCCCATTACTGATTTCCTCCTGTGCCTCTTAACCAGTTAAAAAAAAAATAAAAATCAACATATAAGAAGCACTCTGTGCCCAAATTTCAGAGCAGTGCCCAAAGGGAGAAGAGAGTGTCCAGGGCAACTCCTGAATCCATCCTGATGGTTACCAGTCCTTGCCCAACACAGGGAACAGATAAAACGCTCCCAACCTCTCCTGCACCACAGAGGTGTCCAATCAAACCTCTGCCTCCCACCAGGACACCTTGGAGTAGCACCCATTCAGTTTTTTGGCCAGAGATCATGGAGGGGAAGGAACTCATGAAACTGAGAAAAGGAAAGAAAGAAGGAGAGAAAGAAGGAGAGAAAGAAGGAGAGAAAGAAAGAAAGAAAGAAAGAAAGAAAGAAAGAAAGAAAGAAAGAAAGAAAGAAAGAAAGAAAGAAAGAAAGAAAGAAAGAAAGAAAGAAAGAAAGAAAGAAAGAAAGAAAGAAAGAAAGAAAGAAAGAAAGAAAGAAAGAAAGAAAGAAAGAAAGAAAGAAAGAAAGAAAGAAAGAAAAAGAGAGAGAAAGAGAGAAAGGAAGTGGCAGAAGGAAGGAAGGAAAGAAGTGGTGGAAGGAAGGAAGGAAGTGGCAGAAGGAAGTGGCGGAAGGAAGGAAGGGAGGGAGGGAGGGAGGAGAGAGAGAGAGAAAGAGAGAAAGGGAGAAAGAAGGAAAGGGAGAAAGGAAGGGAGAAAGGAAGGGAGAAAGGAAGAAAGGAAGAAAAGAAGGAAGGAAGGAAGGAAGGAAGGAAGGAAGGAAGGAAGGAAGGAAGGAAGGAAGGAAGGAAGGAAGGAAGGAAGGAAGGAAGGAAGGAAGGAAGGAAGGAAGGAAGGAAGGAAGGAAGGAAGGAAGGAAGGAAGGAAGGAAGGAAGGAAGGAAGGAAGGAAGGAAGGAAGGAAGGAAGGAAGGAAGGAAGGAAGGAAGGAAGGAAGGAAGGAAGGAAGGAAGGAAGGAAGGAAGGAAGGAAGGAAGGAAGGAAGGAAGGAAGGAAGGAAGGAAGGAAGAAAGAAAGAAAGAAAGAAAGAAAGAAAGAAAGAAAGAAAGAAAGAAAGAAAGAAAGAAAGAAAGAAAGAAAGAAAGAAAGAAAGAAAGAAAGAAAGAAAGAAAGAAAGAAAGAAAGAAAGAAAGAAAGAAAGTGGCAGAAGGAAGGAAGGAAAGAAGTGGTGGAAGGAAGGAAGGAAGTGGCAGAAGGAAGGAAGGGAGGGAGGGAGGGAGAGAGAGAGAGAAAGAGAGAAAGAGAGAAAGAGAGAAAGAGAGAAAAAAAGAAAGAAAGAAAGAAAGAAAAGAAAAGAAAAGAAAAGAAAAGAAAAGAAAAGAAAAGAAAAGAAAAGAAAAGAAAAGAAAAGAAAAGAAAAGAAAAGAAAAGAAAAGAAAAGAAAAGAAAAGAAAAGAAAAGAAAAGAAAAGAAAAGAGCCCAGGAGCAGCTTCAGGCACAGAGGACAATGCTGGAAGAGGCCCCCAGCTTGCCTTCAGCATCAGGTGGCCAAAGGCACCACTCCATGGATGTGTTTTGGGATGGGGGAGCAGGAGGAAGTGACACAAACACCAAGGGTGAGTCAGAGCCACACCTCACAAAGGGTTGTCCCCAACCTCTCTGGCTGCTGTGCACCAGGCTGTGCCTTAGCAGGAGTTTTCTGGGTTGTGGCCAAGGAAGGGATTGCTGTGAAGGGTATTAGGTGTAACAGGATGTTTTCCCAGAAAGGGCTAAGGCAGAAGTTATGTCATTGCTTTGACTTCCTTTCTTCCACACCTCCACCAGGGATGAAAATGGATCCCAAGGTGGGAAAAAACTTTGAACATGCAGTTAGCAACTGACTCTCCCTCTTTTTGAATGAGTTATTTAGAAGCACTAATAATTGCATTAGGGATGAGCACATTTTCTGGCTGTCCAGCTCTCTCTCCTTCCCTCATGCTGATGTTCCAAATAGACTGTTAGACAGTTATACCATTACTAGATTAAAAGGATGTCACAGGCAGCTTCGATGATAAATTCAAGTGATCGAATTAACTGAAAAAAAACCCTCTTTAAAATAATGATGTTGGCTCTATAACATTATTCTCTGCAGTTGTGGCAGAGAGCAGGAGGGGTGATAGACCCATATCAGAAGATGGGTAACATCAGCCTAGTGTTTCTCCCAGAATCACAGAATCATTAAAGTTGGAGAAGATCTCCAAGATCAAGTCCAACCTTTGACCAAACACTCCCTTGCCCACTAAACCATATCCCAAAGTGACACATCCACTCATTGTTTGAACACTTGCAAAGATGGTGACTCCACCACTCTCTGGGCAGCCTTTTCCAATGTTTCACCATTCTTTCAGTGAAAAAAAATTTCCTAATATCCAACCTGAACCTCCCTGGTGCAACTTGAGACTCTTGTCCTATTACTAGTTGCCTGAGAGAAGATTGATTAATAGTAAGAAAAAGTGTAACCTTTAATTAATTTATCATTTCTCAGCAATTGCTCTGCAAAGGTAAAATGCAAAGTGTATTTTAATTGTAATTATGACATGCAGACATCATTTGGGGTAGGAACATTTCTTCCCAACACTTGGGAGCGAGGTGTTGCTCCCCACCTTTGTTCTCTAGTTTTCTCCAGTTTGCTTGTCCTTATATGAGAATAAGGACATTTTCCATAGATCATTTACAATCCCCCAGTTCATAATTTTGTCTGATGTCTTGTTGCCTCTGCTATAGGCTGTCCACAATTCTTCAAAATTCAATGGAGGGCAGAAACTTTTCCTAGGATTCATGCCTTGCCCCTGGTTAACTCTGACATCATCCAAAAACCCCCTGATGTTTTGACATCCCTGGTGCTAAGAATCCAGGAACTGCACTGGTTTATGGAAGCTGAAGCTTTCTGCAAAGGTAACGTGAATCTCCTCTAAAACACAAAGTAAATTAAAGCAAAGATTTGGGGGAAAAGATAAATTTCCTTTCTCCAAACTTGCGCCAGCTACCCTTAGCTGGCAGCCTGCAAGAAAGACAAGCTTAGACCTTCCTCCTGTGCTCTGTGTCAGCTCAGTGCAGGTTAATGATGATGATGATCCACATGAAGCTGCCATGGCAGAGCTGCAAGAGTTAATGGAGCAATGAGTGGCCACCACCTAAGAGAAACAAGTGAACTGTGAGCTGTCTACAAATATCAGCAGAGATTTTTACAATAATGATTAAGAGGATTTCCTCTTACAGTCAGGTAATGCCAAATGTATGTTTGCACCAGAGCCTGACACTTCCCACAGTGCATAACGTGACAGTCCCCAAGAATCTCCATTTTTTACTCTTTCAGTTTTTTTGCCTCATCATGGTTTAAAAGCCCAGCCATCTGTTGCAATTACAGCACTGAATTACACCACCACAGATGGGAGAAAATTCATAAGGCTGCAGAGTCAAGATTTCAGTGATTGGGAAATCTCTGAATTATGCTCCAGCAGAATTTGTTCCCCACGCTACGGCGACATCACCAACGCTGCAGCCACGTGCTCTGATATCACATCAGCCTCAGGGCTGCCCCTCTCCCTGCACAGATCCCTGATCCAGGAGTGCACTGCAGAGAAAATGAAGCTGCTTTTGGCACATGAACATGGACAGGAGGCTCTTCCTCTGCCATGCACTGATAATTCAGGAGCAGGGGCTCCAAAACCAGGCAACAATGCACAGTTGGAGGATTAGCTGCAGATATAAGATGAGAGAAATGCACGTCACAAGAGTGAGGCCCCCACAACCTATTAACAAATGTCAAGTATTTTTGTGTGGATGTTTGAGAGTTTCACATTCAAACAGCTGTGAGCTTGTTTGGGCTTTTTTTTTTTAATGGGTAATACAAAATAATTTCCTCTCAATTTGTTCCTGGAAAGAGAAGATGACTTTGGCTCAAATGTTTTAAGAGATGAACCAGAAGGAAAAATTTCAGCCTGCATGAGTAACTGAAAAAAAATCATAGTTTTATATTGACAGCACTAGAAAATCATAACTTTGGCCATTGTCCTGCACCTAGCCCGTGCTCAGAAGCAGCTACACCTGAAGGCATTTGTTTTAATGTAGGTTTGGGGTTTTGCTTTGGTTTTGTTGGGAGTTTTAAGTGGAATTCTGCAAGTGGAATTCTGGATCATTCACAATTCCTCTTGAAGCTATATAATATTATACTAATAGTTCTGGCCAAAAGAGATGAAAATTAAGAGAAAAAAAAAGCTTTTGATAGAGTCCAAATATTTCAGTACTAACTTTTCACAGTGATGGGAATCAGTTTTTCACTCCATATGAAGTTTGGAGACCAAATTTACCTCCATTTATGTTTATAGCGCTGAACATTCAATGTTTTATTTGGAGCTACACAAAAATTGTTTTCTAACCAGATGCTCTTCATATCTTGAGGGAGAGGAACTTCACAAGGTGGCAAAGACAAGAGGCCATTGCATCAAATATCAGCAGAACTCTTCTGCAGGCTGAAATCTTTTCAAGATCTGCAGGAGCCTCTTTCCAGGACTTTTTGCATACATCTTAGGGAGAGAGAAATATTTCCAAGACTCTGGTTATCTGAGGCTCTGCTTTCCCTCTTTGGGTGTGGCTTGGAAGATGCTTTCCAGAGGCATCCTCCTCAATCCTGCAGCCACTGCTGTCTGCATTAAGACCTCCATATTTGGCTGAATTGCTGGTCCAAGGTACTTTCTGGAAGTTAGTTTTCCACTCCTGACTTCCACAGTGGAAGGTGTCTCTGCCCATGGCAGGGGCTGGAATGAGATGATCTTTAGGGTCCCTTCCAACCTAAACCATTCCATGACTTGCAGCACTGACTGTTCTCTGCAAGGGCATTTTGGTTCATCCCTGGGAAGCTTCCAGGGGACTGTGGAAAAGATATTCATTAAAAACATGTCAATGTGGTGTTTGGCCTGTCCTTGGAGCAGCCCAGAAATCTCTTCTTTCAGGGGTAGCCTCTTGTCTTCCAAAAGCTACATCAGAAGTTATTTCATTTTTTTCTCTCTGGGAGGGGAGAAATTTCCCAAATTCATTGAATCATCCTGATTCTAATTTGAGCTATTTATTAACAAAGGCATCTGTCACCTTGCAGGAGAGAGAGGTCAGCTCCAGACTGAGGGAGGATGCTTCTTCCCTTTGCCATGCAGGAAGCACTGGCCAGATTGTGCTCCACTATCAATGCACTCAGTCTCTTTTTCAGGACAAACTATAAATTTTTCCAGCAAGTGCACTTATTATAAGTTTGTTTGCCAAGTGGAGTGGTGTTGCCTCCCTCCTTGATTATGGTGATATAAAAGTGTTTTTGTTTCAAATGAAAAACAAATGGAATAGATTCCCTGGCCTTCCAACCCTCACAGGCACCTTTGGTAGGAGGTTTATCACTCAGCAAGGGTGAGGGGGAGGAAATAACTTTTTTGGATGCCCCTTGTTATGCTACGGACAGCTGATCATGCTACAAGGTAATCCACAATGAATTATTTCTGACAATGTTTTACAAAAATGATACAATGGTATGCAAGTCAGAAAAGAGCTCTAGGCCAAAACCCTAGAAAACATAAATTGATTTATACTGGAGAAAATGCCCCTTTATCTGTAGCTCACAGAGTTATTCATGCCAAATCAGTTAATGGAGAAGTTTGGGCTTTTTTTTCACACTGCTGGACAAGCTGCTTTGGGATAGTTTTGCTGGTTCCTGCATAAGAGGAACCTCATGATCAGAGCCAGTCTCCACCCCATATCCAGCTGTGCCCAGCACAAGGACCAGAAGGTTCATCCACATGACAGGACAACAGGTGAGACCAAAGGTAAAACAAAGCTTTTTATCCCAAAGAAAAAATGAGCCAAGTACCTACAACACAGTGTGGCTTTTGGGGTGGCAGCCCCCAGGGACTGGATTCCTTGTTTCCCCACCAACTTTCCTTCAGCAGTCACACATCCATCCCTACCTGCCACCTTCTGCTAGATCCATGCCCAAAAAAATCTGTGTGTGCACCCATGGATGGGCCCTTGCCTCTGGGAGCTTAGATGGAGCAACCATATTTCACTGGCAGAGTGAAAAGAAAGCATTACCCACTCCTCTCATCTGAGACTGCAAGGAACATTCAGAGAGGGATTTCTTATCTCCTAAACATTCCGAGGCCTGGCCTGAAGGACATGGGCTCCGTCTCCTTGAAATAGCACACAGCGTATTACATCAGGCTCGCGCCTGTCCCAGGCTGAACTACAGAGTAACTGGAGAATGGAAAAATGCTGCCAGCGCCCAAGTTGCCTGTTGCCACCTCCCACTGTAAGCTCCTTATCTGGGAAAATGCCTCGTGAATCGCATGGCAGATTTTCAACTGACGAGCCACTGCCCCTTCTGGTGCCCATCCTGCCCAAAACTGCCCCCCAAGGCATCAGAGCTGATCCCAGGCAGGACAGTCCTGACCCCACAACACCACAGGAGGAGGGTTAGGGTGAAGGGACAGCTCTGTGGAGGAGGATTGCCCTTTCTGGGCTTTCGTAGCTTTACGTGTAACGCACCAGGATTCTGATAAGGAGGGAGGGGGAATGGCTATTTTGCCATCAGCTGGAATAAAATTAACTTAGGTGAGTAAGGGTGTCTGGCTGGCAGGCAGCCTATTTCAAATACAGCCCAGTGAGCTCAGCTCCACAGCCAAGAAAACAGTGGGATTTGTATTCTAAAGTGCTTCACTAGATCAAGTGCTCGTAGCCAAAGCCGAGAGAAGTCGGAGGGGGAGGAATGGGGCGGTGGCAGCTGGGAGTCTGGCAGCTGTGCGATCTCTGGGGGCTACAAATGAACATGTAAATTTCTATATTAAGCAGCAAAAGCCTCTATTAGAGTAAAATTGCTCCAGCTTAATTGTTAGATAGGCATGTTTGTTAAAATACAATTTAGGCAAGATCGTATCATTCTTCCTCACTCAGGAGCGTATTCTCGATAACGTCGTTTGTCAGCAACTGCCTATTATGTTAAATAGCTGAGGAATTGCTGGATAACTTTCTGCTTAGATAATAACATTAAAGTTTCTCGAAGCATTTTAGAAGTCTGACTAATCTCGCTGTCTCTCTATTTTATTTTTCTAAAGTGAATTTAGTGCTGGTGAAAGGTTCCAGATTGACAGCCCTGGAGACAGGAGCTGATTGGTTATCCACATAATAGGTATGGTCCAGACAGCTTCAGTGCATGCATGGCTCCCTCCCAGCCACAGGCTCTGGCTCCTGCACCTTGCAGAGTCATCTTGAACACTGGAGAGTGGCTTCTAGGCACAGCTGGATGGGTGATGGTGAAGGGTGCTCACACAGGACATCCATGGTTTTGCCAGGTTAATCTTCTTGGGTTTCCTTTACAGGCAGTTTTTTATATATGTATATATTTATATATATGTATATATTTATATATATGTATATATTTATATAATGATTCACCCTCCAGAAAAGCCAGCAGGAGCCCACCTTTGTCTTATCCATCTCCTTTTGACCCCTGAGGGAGCCTTGGGGCTTCAGGCTCACAAAGCTGCCGCCATCTACATGGCTCCCTCAGACCAACAGGGAGTCACTGTGGCTCACTGACCATCTGGGCACTGACAGCTTTTGTGCCTTTCACCACTTGCAAGCAAACAGCACAACCTCAAACCAGTCTTGAAGCCCAGGCCTTGAGAAACGCCTGCAGCTGAGAATGGGCAAAGGCATGGAAAACAGTCTTTGGTCAAAACTGCCAAAAAGTTGGAAAAGAGTCTTTGGTTAAGGCTGCCTAAAAGTGCAACAACCGCAGCCAGACAAATGACAGGGGATTTGTTTGCTTCTGACACATCCAGAGCTGAAACCACCTGGGTGCCTGGACAATCATCTGCTGGCAACAACATCCAGACAGCAACAACCCAAGATGCCTTTGAATGACAAACTGGTTACAGGAAACCTAATGGCATGTGTTGCTAAAGCTCTCCAAGTCCCTGACTCACACCCTCACTCCCCATTCAGCTCTCATTCCTGGGCATTCCCACATACTGAAAGATGGATGCATTCATGAGAACAGTATCACCCTGCAGGAGACATGACAGCTTGTGAGAAAGCACTTGGTTAAGGGTGAAAGGTGGAAAAGGCATTTCTGGAAAATGCATTGAGCTAGAAAAGTTCTCTTTACAAATTGCACCAACACATTTTCTTCTGCTGGCAGCACTGGAAGGTCTGCTTTGGCAAATCCTGCTCCAAAATGCAATCAGTTAGGTTGAATCCATGCAGAGCATGCAGCAAACAGGGTAAGAAAGCAACACATCTAAGCAAATTGGGTAGATCTGGATGATATTCCAATTAAATGAGGGGGGTTTTTCATTTTGCTGTCATTCCTGTTCTCATTTGTAGAAATGTTTTCTTTCTTTGCATACTGACATGACAAGCAAAGAGGTGATGAACTGAACCAGGCTATGGCTTCTTCACAGAGGAGAAGGCCTTTCCTCTCCAGCCAGCTACCTCCAAACATCCACATCCAAGCTCAGTGCTAGCAAGTCATTCCTGTAACTAATTAGGGCAGTTTCTGGCATCAAATCCTTGTGACAGCCAGGGTGAAAAGCAATCCTAGGGAAAGCCATGCTAGATAAATGACCTTTACTCAACAATTCTTAGGTTGCTCTTGAGAAACTGTAATTGTTGGAGGAGGGAGGAGGAAAAACCACAAGCCTCAACAAGGAGAAAGGGTTTATGCAATAGTTCCTTGTTTTCCAACATTCTCCCAAACAAACATCACAGTGTCAAAGTCTATACTTTCATTTCATACTCTTTTGGCTCTCAGAGGGGGAATATCTACATCCCCAGTCTTGCAAAGGTGTATGTAAATTCTTAATATGTACCTTATGATTGCTGCTTCTTGCAGCTACTCCCAGGGTGCAGAGCTTTGTTTACACACAAAAGCCTTTCCAGAATTGGGAGTTTGTGTTCTTCTGTGCTTATTCAAATGCAATCAGACATTATCAGTTTCATTTCCTACCACTGGAGCATTACAATTGCAAATAATTTCTCTTTCATCCCAAATATTGACTATTTCAAGCCACAGAGTGAAATTGCAAACATTGGAGTTATAGCTGTAAAGAACACACACAGCATAAGAGCTGAGCTCAATCCAGTCCCAAAATTGATTTGGCCTCCACACTTTTGCAAATTAAGTTACATATTTCCATGCTCAAGTGAAAAAACCAACATGTAACTTTAATGCTTAATATTTAAACAAAATGCTCAATGTTTACACACCAAGTTCTTTTTTTTTCTAAATTTAAGCATTTGCCTAAGTTAGACAGAAAATAGTAAGAGGTGAACCTCAAACCATTGGAAGGTTGGGTCCAATTCAGAAGCTTATCCAAACGACTTCTGTGTTTGAAAAACATTGGCTTGAAAATTTGCAAGAACATGAGTCATCTGGATGTCACTCTGACTTATTATAGACCATCAAACTTTGAGAGATGGTCCTCAAGTTCTTTCTGATCACCTGTTTGGCCATTGCTTTCAAGTTTAATGATGCTGAGTCACACCAATGATAAAATCTTCTAGAAAACCACTTTTGTCTGTCGGCAGAGCCACAGCCAAATGAGGTCTGTCTGAGCCATGCCCCGGTTTGCTCCCATCTCAGCCTGTTCCAGTCCACCCTGGAACATTCCCCAAGGCTGTGGCTGATGCAGAGGTGATACAAAATTAATAGATCTGCATTGGACTCCCCAGTCCTGCTGTCACCAGGGGTATTCCAGAAAGGCCCTAAGATTTCACCTGCAGCACCTCTCTGTCAGTTCGGTTTATGTTAAGAGCCACAGAAAAAAATATCAAATCAAACCTTGTGGCTGATGCAAGATGTAGATGTGAGAGAGTTATATAAAGTGATGAACAATGACATTCACCCCAACTACACCCCAGGGCTGGGCAGTGCACCATGAGAAGAACAGTTTTTCTCCAAACTAAATGTGTATCCACTCTGAGGAGAAACCTTCATGGTCTTATCTCTAGAGACTGTCCAAAAAACATCACGTGGATCTCTTGTTCTGTTAAAACTCACCAGTAACCCACCACATTGGGGCTCCCATTTCTCTTTATCTGTTTATTGTACAATGATGTGATCCACCACGAAAATCACAGCAGCCCTCAAAGACCAATAAACAATTGAAATATTCTTAGCTCAACAGTCCAGGAATAATAACCATTCTTATCACTGAGAGATAAAGGGAGACAAGAAAAGATAATAAGAGGATAACCAGGGTTTCTGGAGCCTAAGCAAAGCTTGATACCACTCAGAGTTTCAGTTAAGTAATGTTTTTTTCTGCTTTAGTCTAAGAGAAAATAAACCTGAGTGCCGCTGAGTTAATAAAAACCAAAACCATCGGAGCAGAGGATGTTTTGCAGAGAACAGTAAAGCCTGATTTTTAAAGAAAAAACAACCAAAACAAAAACAAAAAACCAAAACAAAAACAAGCAAAAAACAAACAAAAAAAAGATCCTGTTTATGCTCCTTAAAGACTGCATTCAAGTCCATCAATGTTAACAGAACCGTCACTGACTTTATCATCCTTTCCTTCAAAATTGCTTTTCCTTCATGGAATTACCTAATTGGCACCCAGGCCAGCCTCACCTCCTGCTGTTGTTCAATGTTAGGGCAGAAGATTCTTTCCACTGGCAGACCATTGGGTTGCTCTGCCATGGGGAATGAGCTGGGGATGAAGACCACCAGGTGGGTGGGAATTTGCCCTTGGATATTTCTGCTTGCAGTTATATCATTCCAAACAGAGACAGAAAAGACCAACAGAGAGAGCCAGAATGTCAAATAATAAATAAATAAGTGCCTTTAAGTAATGGCAGTAACTTAAACCAAAATTATCCATCACCTATGATGCTCCTCCAGGAATTTCTGGACTCATTCCTCTAACAACTTCAGAGAAGAAACCCAGGCTATGAAAGGACCAAAGCTGTGTCTTCTGATGGCGACATCATAGAGATCAAACCCAATTAAGGAAACCCAAGCCCCCCCTATTTTTATTCCTGCAACTCTGGTAAATTTTATTTCTGTGTCTTGAGGTGATTATTTTTCCCTTTTGATACCATTTTCAGTGCATGCCCTTCATCTCCCCTGCGGAGCCAGCCCAAATGTCACTGAGACTATTAATGGTGTGTACTTAACACACATACTTACAGTATGTTCATTCTCTGGGAGACTAAACATTATTGAAAGGTTACAGCATTTATTTTGATGTGTGTCTGTTTAGCCAATTCTAGCAAATGTTACACAAACACAAAATGGGTTTTCCTTCTCTGTTACTCACAAGCCACCCTCTACCAGAGGTTTTCAAATAGAGATTCTCCCTCAAATCAATGAGGAATTAGAAAAACCCGATGCCATGCTATGGCACATGGAGATATTTTGAATATACAGTAAAGAGATTTGTAAAGGAGAAAATAAACATTTCATCCTTGCTCCCTGGAGCCCTACTAAAGTCCCTTTCCAGATTCAAGTCCATCAGTTTCTATCAACTTCTGGCTGATTTCAGGGACCACCTCTCCAGCAGCCATTTGATATTAGGAAGAATCAGTAGGTTTGTTCCTCACTATCTTGATTCTCATTTAATGGAGATTTGGATGGATTTCTGGTGATTCCTCAATATTTTCTGTTTCCATTGGGACTGGACACAACAGTTAGTAAGTACCGCACTTTGTGTGGCCAAGTCCTAGCAAGGAACAAAACCATGGAGAAAACACCAAAACCACTGCAAACCACTGTTGAGAATTTAAGTTTTTGATTATCCCAGCTGCAGTTTAGAGAGGATTCAGCCATGCACCCATTCTCAACAGTTGCCACTGCTCTGCAAAAGTGGGATTAATAATCCCCACTACAGCTACCAACAGCTCTATTGACTCTTGCATGTTATTTCAAGAGAGACCTTTAGAAAGAAAAAACAAAAAAACCACAAACAAACCCAACCAAGCAGTTTCCCCCTTCTTACCTCAAACTCTGCATAAGGACACAAAGATTTAGTGCAAGGGAAACCCCACCTCACACCTCATCTGACTGCAAAGAGAGGCGAGGGCATGTGAGGCCAGAGCAGAGTCAGGTGGTTGTGTTTGTCATGTGCTTGTTCCACCTTGTTTCACTGCACCTCGGGGGCTGCTCCTGGGGAATACATCTAGTGCCATCAAAGCAGAGAGCTCACATAAACACTGCTCACACGAAACCAGAATCAGAGAGCAGCAGCAGCAGCAGCAGCTAATAGGCAGAATATTAGGGGAGCTAATGAATAGGTTCCTTCAGTGTACAACCCCAGCCCAAAAATGCGACTTTCCACTGCCAGTCATCAATTAAATTCAGCGCCTTTTCTTTATGCTGGAACGAATTGGACTGACTGGGTTCCTTAACCAAAAGGTCAAATGTGAAAATAAACTAAGGAAAATCAGGTTGTCCTTTCCTCAAGCATCCCAGTCCTCTGACACCTTCTTCTTGGACTCTAAACTGCTCTTTTTCTCAGCTACTCTTCTCCCAGCAACCCTCTGCTCAGCCCCTGGTTCTTACCTTCCTTCCAGCTGCCAGCCAGCACAGACAGCTGCCCAGGCGCTCTCAGACCTGGAGAAGCTGGAGCAGCAAGGAGATTTGCTGCTGCAGGCAACTGGGAAGGGTGTCAGAGACCTCTAATTGCTCCCAGAGAGCCCTGTAATCCTTCCTGTGCCTTCTCCAAGGGGATCCCAGCTGTGTCCTGGGTGATGATATGGGACAAAGGAGGAGCTTGGAGTAGAAGTGGTAGGAGAGAGCAGCTGGTTCTCCATCTCAGCCACTCTTCCAGCTCCTCAAAGTGTCCTTGAGCTCCCATCCATCATGTCCCAGCCCTACCAGTAAGACAAACTGGGAAGCTCTCAGTGCACTGCCTCCAGCCAAGCAGCCTTGGAGGAGGAAAGAGAAGAGACTGTCCTCATTTGAACATAGGAATCCTTGGTCCTCAGGAGATGGCCTTGGAAGAAATGCTCTTCCCAGGGCAGACAGCCTGGAGATGCTCTGGAAGGGAGCTCAGCAGCTCCTGCACAAACAGCCACTGGCATTTTCCTATCACCAGGGCTGCAGCTTGACAAATAAGTAAATAAAAGAGAAACCTGAGACTGGCCATATCTCCATTCCTTGGCCAGCCCTCAGAGTAACAGAGAAGGTTCCACACTGTAGAAGAGGGTTGCTGGGGCAGCAGTTTCCAGATGTTTTGCCATTGGCTTCACTTCTACCTGGAAGCATCATTTCATGTGAACTTGTGCAAGATTTATGAGCACTCATTGTGCCAGATCTGCTGAGAACACATCAACCTCCCCTGGGAGTTCACAGTGACCCTTTCTTATCATGGCATCCTATTCCCTGCTCACAAAGGACATAGGGGACTGGATTTCTGAGGACACCCCCAGCATAAAGAAATGCCCTTCTCTCACCTGGAAAGAGGAATGACCCAAAAAAGCACAAAAACTTCAGCCCAGCTGGGATAAACCAGGAACTATTCCCAAACACGACACCGAAACTCCCACTGAAAGTTCAAAAGCAAATATTTTCAGAATTCATTTTTCAATTTCATGCCACCTCTCCACTAATTGCTTGTGGCCAGGATCCTGCCTGCCAAGACCTTACAAAACGCTACCGACCAATGCCAGAGAGGAATCTTCAGGGGGAATTCTCACACAACAGCCCCACAGCCACAAGGAGCAATGGACACAGACACACTTTGAAGGAGCCACCCACTCCTTGGACACCTCTCCAAAGCAGGTCCCCAGCCCCTGGAGTGCCTTCCCTCTCCTGTGCCCCCGTTTGCAGCGGGATGGGCCCTGCAGAGGCTGCATTGCACGGTCTGTAGGGCCCTTGGGGTGTCAGAGCTGCTCAGGCAGAGCAATCAAACAGCTGCAGAGTTTCTGACCATCTCAGCCTAACAACCCCAAGTCAATGTGCAGGGAGGAATGCAGAGACCTCGACGGTGCCTCTCAACACCCATCTGTTTTTTAGAGTCAACTGGCCTGAACTCCTCTGCAAGCTATTAGCTCTGAATGTCCAGTCGAGGGCTGTGTTCTCTGGGTGTGCTTTAATTCCAAAGTAAACTCTTTTGCCTCGAGAAACATGCAACACAATAAACTAATTTGAGTTGAGCTTAGTGTAATCTTTCTGGGCTTTTTTGTTGTTTTGATCTGATCCCAGAAGTGGAAGTCTGGTTTAGGTATTGTGTTTTTGTTTTGTTTTGGGGTTGAGGGGTTTGGGTTTTTTTCACTCTTGCTGGGATCTGCTCTCCACAAGCCAGATTCCTGGATTTGACAAGTTCTGTTTTATTCTATTCACATTGCCACCTGCACAGCAGAGAGATTTAAAAGGCTGACTTCTCTGTTGGTAAAAGCAACAACAAACAAACACAGAGCTGTGTTCAGGACAGGCTGAAAGGAATTCCAGCTTCCTTTCTTCATATTAATTTATGCCTTGTCCTTCCCCATTTTCCTATGCCCTATCCTTGTACCTGGCCAATGCTTTTCCTCCATACACTGCACTTAAGTTGTTTTCCTGACACATGAGATTTGTTTAATAATCCTTTTTTCTGCACTTTGTAATTTTGCCACTGCCTGCAGACGACATGACAAGGAGCACACAGGTACACAGGCTGCCTCAGGGCCCCTGCTGTGCTGAGCAGTGTCACCTCCATGTCCTCTCACCAGGCCAGCAAGACCCAGACACTGCAGCAATCCCATCAAGAGCCTGGTGATGTCATCTGATGTAATTTGCCCAATATTCAGACAAAATGAGGCCAAACTTTGCTGATGGTAAAGTGACTCATGTTGTACAGAGAGTCCTGCACAGGGTCAAAGGGAGGTCCAGGAGCCCTGATTCAAGATCTCTGGTGTGGCTGACCAGACCACAGCTCAAACAGGAAGGGTGGGGAGCAGAAAAGAAGGAGTTTCACTGCAGCCCAGACCCAGCAGCACCAGCCTGGGTTTTTAGGCGATAAGCCCAAGGTACACACTTCTGCTGCAAACTTTAATTTTGGAAACCCAAAGGTCAAAGGATTGGAAGTTTTGCTCGGCTCCTGCTGAGGTCTGCCAAGCACTGCTGTAACAACGCTGCTTTCTGAGGATGTTGCAGGCACAGTAACGCAAAAGGGAAACCAAGATTAATAAAACAGAAACAAGGAATCCCTTCATATAAAAATAACAGCAAATAATGCACTGTAGAAGCTGTTTGGTGAGGTGAGATCTGATGTTATAACTCAGTGGGATCCTCCAGCCCAGTGCAGAGCTCACAAAACTTCTAAGGATAAATAGGGTTTTTCTGGACTTTTCATCAATTCACAATCATATCACTATTTAAAATAAATCCATGAAGTAAGAATCTAAAAAAGTAAAGTCCAACTGTTTCTAAACATAAGCAGGTCTTTCCCTTCAATATGTGTACCCTTCCCACTCCCTCCAGGTTCCCTCCCTCTCTATTCAGATAAACCAAAGTGAATAAGCACACCAGGATGCAAGAGCAGAACAAAATGACTAAGACTCTGATGTGTAATAATATGTCTGTACTGTAAGTAGACATAAACCTTTTAAAAATTCAAAATAGGTGACTCAAAGCTATGGAGAATTTTCCAAACACCAGATGGAACAAAGAACCTCACATTAAGATATTTTCAGTTAAGGCAATTACACTTAAATAAAGCTGCTTATTATTGTAATTGCAGAAAAGCTCTACAATGCAGCTTGGCTTTGATGAAGAGGCTCTGCCTGAGAAGCATTTAGGGCGCACTGCCATGATTTGACATCCGTCTTGCTCCCAGTCACTCATCTTCACTCACTGGAGAACAGAATCATAAAATGGTTTGGGTTAGAGATCATCCAGAGCCACCCCTGCCATGGCAGGGACACCTCCCACTGTCCCAGGTGCTCCCAGCCCTGCCCAGCCTGGCCTTGGGCACTGCCAGGGATCCAGGGGCAGCCCCAGCTGCTCTGGGCACCCTGTGCCAGGGCCTGCCCACCCTCACAGGGAACAATTCCTTCCCAATATCTAACATCAATTTCCCCTCTTCCAGTTTGAGCCCATTACTCCTTGTCCTGTCACTGCAATTCCCGATGCAGAATCCCTCTCCAGCTTCCTTGTAGCCCCTTCACAATGAGAACAAGATTGCTATTTCAATCAACTGCAAATTAGATGCTGTTGCAAAAGAGATTTGATTTTGGACAAAAATCACACCTCCTTGTGAATATTATAGTGCCCCTTGGTCTGCAGAGAGGAAGTCAGTGCCAACAGGTAGGAGGGGATAAGGACACTGTCGTGCTGCAGATACTGGGTAAACCGGGGACTAAAAGCTTGACTTGTTAGTCTGAGCTCAGTGCAGGACTGAGACTCAGAACTTAAGTGCCAGACATGAGCAGAATGCTGCACAGCTTGTACTATATACACACCAAATCCCTCAGTCCCTTAGCAAGGCAGCTTCACAAACCAAATTCTACAATTATCAACTTTCAGCTAGAGAACTCATAGGATGACCCAAATCCACAAAATGCAGAGCAGAGAATAACTGTATTCAGTATCAGTTGATCAGATAGGCCCTAAAATACCTTTTAAAAAAAGGAGTAGTGTAATTGAATATTCAGCCTACAGTTAACAAAAGATAACTCCACATCAAGGTACTTCTGGAACGCAAGAATGCCAAATATTCCGCTCCAGGCCTAATCCTGATTAGGTGCCTTGGGCTAAAAGGAAATACTTTTTATTTCTGTTACAAAACATGTGTAAACAGAAGGTCTGGGTAATGCAATGTGAAAACCCCTGAGCAGGGATTCCAAGATTTACCCCATTAATCATAAATTACTAAGAAAAACAAAATATAGAATAGCTCGCTTTGTTTCCTTTGCTTTCTGAAAGAAGCAGCAGCCACAAACACGTAGGTAGGGATGATAAACCCACAGTGATGGTGTAGAAATCACATCCAGTGTGCGCAGGGCCGATTGTTCATGAGGGTGGCTCACTTCCGAAGGGGAGGGCCGGGTTGTGCAATGATTCCTTACCCAGGCAAGAATTCCCAGCACAGCCGTGTCCCCTCGGCAGGGCTGGGGAACCCGCCAGGAGCGTGGGGAGCTCTGGGCCTGCCCCAGCTCCGGCCTCTCCTGGAGCTGGACAAGCATCCAGCTCACTTCTCAATTCCCTGCCAGCTCAGGTTTGTCTTTGAGGACATTTTCTAGGATTTTGTCCAGCTGATCTAAAGAAGTCCCAAACAATGGGATTCCACCAGTGTGCTGTGGTGATGGCTTCATAGCCCAGCACCCTTTGCTTCTAAACATTTCCCAATAAACAAAATTGGGTTTCTCCCCTATTTTGCTCCTTTCTTGACTTCCCCTTCTGCCAAGGGCATGGCACAGAATGAAAATCCTTCAGGAGTCACCTGGTTGGGATGGCAGCATTTTATCCCATGGCAAGACAAATTTTCTCTTAAGGAAATATGTACAGGATTTTGCTCCAGAAAAGCAGATATCCCCTGAACCTTTATGACATTAGGAGAGCTTGGTCATCATCTGAAAAGGTCTGGAAAAGGTTGCTGCAATTGTTTTTCTCAGTCCTACTCAACACCTTGCCCTCTTGATCTTAACAATGGCTGGGAGATTTTTCCTCTCTTCCCTATATATCCATATCCCACAGGGACATTATTCTCTCACCTTGGATTTCTTGCTGTCTTTACTTTACAAAGCCTCCTTTGGCCATGTAATTCCCAAACTATTATTTTTTTAAATTATTATTATTTTGCTCTGGATTTTGAGTTCACACCCAAAAGGCCAGTGCACAGAGTGCAGCTTCCTTGGGCACTTTATCAAGCAGTTCTCACCACAAGGCTGTATGAATCCTCAAACTCTGACTGATAAATAATGCATTCCAGCAAAATATAAATCCATTTCCTCCTATTAGCTACAATTACAGCCTAAAATAGTAATGGAGGGATCGGGTTACTAAAGCAGCCACGCTTTCATTAAGAGCATTCACCATTCACGTCGCACTTGGAGCCCAAATAGGATAATTTCACATTCACCTTTCCTTTGGTCATCATCTCCCTCCACTTATTGGCACTGAGAGGTTTTGCCCGGTTTTCTCCTGCACCGCTTCCAGATCCTTGTGGGGGCTAATGACTGAATCAAGCCTTCCTTTGCCTGGGTTATTTGATCCCACCTGGGTATAATAAATGGGAAATCCCCAGCTCTCTTTACAATATTTGTAGCACTGGGACGTTTTTACGACATTATTACAACTGGAGCATTGTTGCACCTTGAGATTTTTTTAGAGAGGTCTCACTACAAGGAATTTTCTCTTGATATTTGGCCTGAGTTTCACTTATTTTCCTTCCGCTGCCTACAGATTTGCTTCTGTTGGCTCAAATGAGACATTTCTGTTTCTCTCTAGTATTTATGTGTTTGAAGATAGTTATCATATACCTACTTAGTCATTTTAAACCAAATTTAACAATATTTAACTCTTTTTAATCTCCTACTCATAAATCATCCCTCCCTGGTCTCCTTTACCAATGTCAGGAATGTTTTCCTACAGTTCCAGGAGAGAAATATGCCCCTGTTACAAAACAGCTTATATCTGATTGCAGCAAGAAGAAAAAAAATCAATTCAGAAATTACAAGAAAAGGAAAGCCGAATATCCTCTGGCAGGTAAAATTCCCAGGAGCCCAGAGCCTCATGCCTTATGTTCCCTGCTTCAAAATCCTTAAAGAACCTCAGAACTAAGCACCGGCATCTCAAAATACCCAATAAGGCACCTAATCATTCATCTCACTTCTGACCCTTGCCACTTGAGATCAGGGCACTTCCTTCCTTGCACTTTGTTAAATGTGTTTTTAATCTGCTTAAATTGCATGAAAACATGGCACAGTGTGAATGGGCGCCCTGCCCAGGGGGTTTTTTAAAGGCCTTATTACAAAGGTGGCTCTTTCCCTCTGGGTCAGTGAGATGGATTGGGCCACATCTTGCCTCAACCTTGTTTAGGGTCTGAGTGAGGGAAGGAAAGCAAAGTCCCCAAATCTTTTGTTCACGCTGCTGACCATGCTGCCTCCACCTACCCTGAGATTTGCTGCAGGATCTGGCTCTGTCCTGCCCCTGGAATAAGGCCAGCACTGCCCCAGGACTCTGTCCCTACCATCAGTGTCCACAACACATCTGGGAGGCAGAAATGCTTCTGTATTGCTCTGCCTGATCCCAGACCCAGGGATCCACACAACCCCACGCCACACACTGCTCCCACTGCTGCTTGGGTGGGTCCCTTCCCACCCTTCATCCTCACTTCTCTCCTGGGATGGCAGGTAGGGAGCTGAGTTCCCAAGGTAATTATTCAGCAAAACAAACCATCTATCCTTCCTTTCTCCCCTACCTCCTCCCTTTTTAAAGAGTTAATTCACTGGATTTCTGTCTGCCCTCAGCCAAACATTGCAGTACAACTCTAAAGACAAAACAAGGGTTTTTTTTCTCTTAATACATTTCTCCCACTGTTCACTTGTTTATAGGATTCAGTCATTCTCATCGAGCCAAACCTGGCACGACTAACTGTGATCCCACGTTCAACAAAATCTCTGCTGTGTTTATATATCCAGGGGGACTTTTCAGAGGGGGGAGCAAAGCACCTCTAGTATGTTAATTCCCAAGGACTCAACGATTAATGAACTAATCTTATTACACGTGCCGGGGGCGGAATCCTGGTAGATGAAACCTGAGCTAATGAATTAAAGCCCAAAAACTCCTTTGGCTGCATAAACGTGCTTTTAATTTCAGCTAACCTTTCAATAATAATCCTTCAGGATTTTTTTTCCATGATGCTTATACTTTCTGAAGATATGTGACTCCTCTTGGATACAAGCTCCTTTGTTATTTTATTTCTTGGAAATATTTAGCAACGTCCCAATAACTTTCTTGTTAAAAGTGTATTTGCCTTTCCTGTCCTGAAGGTTGTAGCTGAGTTTTCCTCTCTCTATGGAAGGCCCTTGGCTTTTTACTGAATTTTTACTGCTGGGAGTAAACACAGAATAGGAGAAATGTTTGCCATATGTTGATATAATGGTCACATTGTGGGAGGGGAGCAGAGAGGAAGGCTGGGCCCCTGACATCATGGTAGAAGTGCCCTTTTTCACAGTTAAAAGTAGGTAAATAAATTATGGTAAATAAAAACCAACCTGAACTTTCACTGAGGACTTCAAAGGCAACCTAAATACCGTGTGATTACAGAGGGTGAAAAAAGCTCAGTTAACATTCCACAAGTTTAGAGACCTTGGTCAGAAAGACATTCACATTTGGAGCAACTTATGTTCACGCAAGGACACCTAAAAAAAAGTCACTTTTTCCTGTGAATACCTTAGATGCCATATTGGACAGCAGCAGAGGAAACACAGAGGGAGAGATCTTCAAATATCATTCCCATCTCTCTATTTCTGTTCAGTTTAGATCCTTAGCAATCTCCTTTGATTCATTGCCTGGTTGTTGTCCCTCAGAAAGCACACAATACTCTCTTAATCCTTCTGTATATTCCCATCATAAATCATGATTGATCTAAGAACCTGTACCAGAACATATTGATTAACCTGCTGCCTTGGTCTCTATTTGAAACAGTTTGAAAGTTTGCTCTGGGAGGATCGAAGAAATTTTATTTTCTTACTACGCAATATAAGAGGTCAGTGAATAATAAACATGAACAACTCTCTTCCTCAACTTCATCCATCAAACAGACTGCCAAAGGTTCGGTAATTTTACCTTGATTTTACCTTCCCTTGCTATTTTACAGCAAGACATCAGTTCCCATTGATGTGCCAGAAGCCAAAGCTCTGCTGCCTGTCTCGTGTAGGGCAGGGGTGGGGAGGTTCTGCATCCCTGGACACAGCAACCCCCACACAGAGCAGCACAGCTGCTCCAGGCCCAGCAGCTCCAGCAGCACTGAGGAAACCCCCTCACTCAACATTCTCTGCCCTGCCACACACACATTTCTTTTTCCAGGCACGCCACTACAAAACATCATTTCGAACAATATTCCTCTGCTATGGAAGGTTACAAATCATTCTTTCAGGTGGGACAGTGGCCACCCCAAGCTCTTCTCACAGGCACTGTGTGGGCAACAGTTGTTTTTGTTGGCAGCCCCGAGGTCTGAGCCCCTTATGCTGGGAGGAGGATGGAGGGAGAAGTCAAAAGCCAGTGCAGCCTTGGCAGGCTTGCAGCATCTGACCTTCCTTGTGAAACCTACACACACATGGGTTTATTCCACATGCTGCCATTGGCTATTTTGGCTATTTTTTTCCCCTAGACTCCCCTTCTGTCACCTCCATAAAGTAATACATGAGTATGCGATACCTCAAAATTTGGATGGGGAGATCGCAAGGCAGAAAAAACCCCGCTATTTTAAATTCTGTGGAAAAACAGGTTAGAGATTCTATGTTTAAATAAAGGTTAGAACAATAAAACGGCCGGGTTTTTCCACAGTAACTCTCACCTCAGACAGCAAATGCTGAGTAACCGCTCAGCCCTCCTCGCTTGCTCCCTCCCGCGCCCCGGCCGTGGGGCTCTGACTTCCCTCGTGTTTACTGAACGTCTGCAGCGATGGCGGGGCAAAGCCACAAGGCCTCTCTCTCTTGGAGCCCGTTCCACCTTGTCACCACCTCAGAAAAAACACAAAAAGGGGGAGGGAGGCAGGAGGGCAGGAGCAGCCAGCCAGAGCCCAGCCCTTCCACCCGCCTCCAGCCGCGATGGGGCACGGCGGCACTGCCAGCCAGGAGCGCGGCAAAGGATCCCTGTGGACACAAGAGGGGCACTGCCTATTTTTAGGCATCTGGAGTTTCCACGAGGATTCCTAAATCTCTAGTTTCATTAAGCTGTGTGGGGCTTTTTTAAGAACAGGTCATTTAAAGTTGTGGTTGCGCCGTTCTACTTCTTTCCCTTCCACGGCGCAAGGCTCGGAATAGAAATAACAAACTGATGAAATCAATGTGCAAGCCCAGCATAGAGCAGGGATCAGGCCTGGCCTAAAGGAAAAACCAGGGTGAAGAACAAGGGTGACAGTAAGGTATGGCCTGGCACAGGGACAGGGTGGCAGTGGCTGATGATGAGTGGCATGTGCAGTCCCTGGCCATGGCCAGTTGGTTCAGTGATGGACCTTTCCCTGCTCTGGCCAGTTTTTTCCAGGCCACTACAAAGTCAGATCTACCCACTCAAGCCACTCATGGTCCAAACCTGACTGTTTCCCATATGCACACGATTTCTGTACACTTTGAAATAAACAATGTACATCAGGCCCAAGCTCTCACGCCAAGAACTGCAGAGTTCTCACTGGGATCTCCCAGTTTTAAGGCTCACACAGCACTTACAACTGTGCAGTGATTTGGCTTGTCAGCTCACTGGCATAGCCACTTGTGCACATTACCCTCCCGACCCCAAAATAACAATTTCCCCCCTTTTATTTTTCATTCCCCCCTTCCTTGACGAGGCTAAACTGTCTACTTACCGTTCCCCACACAGCAGCAGCAGCTGGGAGCATCTGGCATGGGACATATGGAATTTAATTTCCCGATATTTACATAGATTGAAACAATTCCGACTCCAGACTTCAGAAGGCCCATTGCAGCAGACCTCAAGGCAAAAGCTTTCAGTTCATTTCATTTTCCTCTTCTTCTTTTGGCAAATGAGCTGGGAATACCAGTTTAAAGTCTGCACGGGCCTTAGGATGTTGAAAGATACTCAAGTCCTTGATCTATAAGGCTTATAGGGTAAATGGTGCTTTTTTGCTTCTGGGGAATCCAAAAGGACTTTTAAGAGCCCTAGCCACTTTAAAAATATCTTTTTTCGGTGACCTTGAGTAGATTTGAAACAGTCCATTTCAGAGTTTTGCACATGTGGCTACAGATAAAGGTTTCTTTAGGAAAAATAAAATAACTGAAGGCAAGTATTCGGTCATACAAAGGAGAATGAAAAGGGACACATCTAGTGCTGACTGCAGGGCCAGCGTTGCTGCTATGCTGCTGTTGAGCAGAGAGTTAAATGAGGACTTGCTCCTGAGCAAGACAGATGCTGTATGAAAATGGCAAAGCAAAAATGTGGCTGAAGCACCACACTCCTCCGAAACAGTTGGTTGTCTTTACTTTGTCTGTCAGTTGCCATCCATGACATTTCCAATAATTGCAGAAACAGAGACTTCAGAGGTGGCGGAGTCCATTATCAACAAAGAATTGCCAGGGATGGCAGCACACCAGTCCAGCCTGCAAAATCCCCCAAAATCCCTCTTGTAACAACATTTGAAGAGAATGGTTTAAAACTCCCACCTTATTTTAAGGGCGTCCACAACAGATTCAATAGTTAGAAAAGCTGAGAAGATGGCTCGCTTTCTTTATGGCTATAAGAGACCAAATTCTTCAGATGGCAGTGGTGCAAATACAAATAGCAGCAGTATCAGCCATGGAGCTCCTCCAACATGCAGCATCTGAAGACCTCACACATTGAGTCACAGTTTGCCAGTAAAATCCCAGTGGCTGAGCTAGGAAGATACTATGGTTTCCTGGGAGAGTTCATCCAACAGAAAATATGTCTTGCTGTATATGCATTTTTTAAGACCATGGCAATTTTTTGTGTGCATTAGGATGAGGCCAAAATAAGACTCAGATCTTCAGATTTAGATTCTGAATTTGGATCCCTATGCACAAAACATTTCTGCCAACCCTAAGGGCACCTTACTCAGTTCCTTTGAACTCCCCAAGTTCCTCTTGGTTTTGCTTCTTTACTTGCTCAGCTGTGCCATGGGAAATGCTTTAACAACCTTGGAATTACGGCTGGAACTCAGGTCTCCTGTCATTGGCAAAGACACTTTTCCAAGGCATCAGGTTTTGGTTTTTTCCCCTCCTCTTTATCCACTGACTCCTGCATTCTGATTCAGGGACCAGTAAAACCCACTGCCATACTGGAAAATTCACCCAGTGCAGAGGAACCAGCTCTCTGATCAAAGATATTTCTAGAAAAAAGGAGATTTAGGTTTGAATTGTCCCAGGCAGAAGAGGAAGCTGAATGGGGGTCTCCAACATCCTGGGTAAGCTCTCAGACACAAGGGTGGTATGGAAGGAAGGGTCACTCTGGGGAATCTGACACACCATGAGAATCAGGTCTTCTCTTTTTTTGTAAAAATACCAATCTCTAGTAACCCTTCAGGTATAAGTCATCACCAGTGAAAGTTTGCAAAACACAAGGCAGATTTCCACTTGTGCTGAATTAGAGCAACTGAGACGGGAAAGGAGTTTAAAATCCCCACTCCTAATTGCTTATTTAACTTGCTTGTTAAATTTGATTTTGTACTTGTGTGCCAAAGGATCTCCTTGTTATGGACTTCTAAAAAAAAATCTAATAATATATAGGGTTTTAATACTGTGTTTGTTCAACTTTTGTTGCTCTATTTAGAAGACCTTATTATACTTTTATTGCCATTAAAGAACTGTATACTCCTTATGATTATTTTACAGGGCTCAAGACAGTTGATCTGGATGCTGTCTTATTAACTGTACCAGGTGGTAGAAATACCATTTAATCCTCTTTAATATCAGTAATTCAGACTACATGGCAAGACTGACCTCAGCATCTCTCATACCCCTGGAGGAACTATATTATATGACTGCATAAGGGGTCAGAGATGAGAGTGCTTTTGGCAAGGGACTTTCACTTTGTAGATGAACCATCCTGATTAAAAATGATGCTTCCTGCATAACACTGCTGTTCTCAGCTCACAGTTTCCAAACCCACAAAAGCTGCTTTCTAAAGATGGGTAAAACGATCCCTCTATGGTTTATGTAATATATTTGCTGTGTAGTTTTAGGGTTTTCAGGATGAAAGTTGCTGGAGTAGAGTCAGCCTTTTTGGACAGGTCGTTTAGCACCCAAAAGTAGTTGGCACTGAGGAGGAATAAAAAGCTGGAGATGCCCCATGGCTGCTCTAAAGTGGATGCATGGGATTTACACTCTCTATTAGCTTCACTCCCCAACACCATTTATAGCACTCATGCATTTGCCCTCACAAATTCATTGGAGGCAAGAATTTTAGAAGGCAAACAAACACCCCAAGAAATCAGAATAAACCAAATGAGAAGTGACTGAGAAATGCCTGCGTGCCTTCACTCCCCCACCTCATTTGAGAGACACATCTAAGAGCAGAGGCAGGTCTCAAAGACATGCCCTTGCAGAGCATCTTACTTTTAGGACTCAAAAGCTGCATCTCTTCCTTTTGACCCTCAAAACATCCCTTGAGAAGCCTGAAACTCCCAGCCAAAGACCCCGGAAGCAGAGCAGGGAAGGAAATGCCCATCTCCCATACTGGAAGGCCCCTCACCACTTCCTCCCACAGCATCCCACAGGATGCCACACCAGCCCCACCACTCGCCCTGGATGGCGTCACAACGGTGGAAACCCCACAACCAACAGGCAGAACCAACCCTGAGGTATCCCCAAGCATTCCTGTTTGTCCAAGAACAAGAAATTTGAAGCCGGTTTTCTGCGAGCCCTGAGCCCCAGAGTAGACGTGAAATGTAGACTCTATTTTCACAAGTGTTCAGCACGCAATCTGTGGAGTTCTTCTGAAAATCTGGACCTTATTTAGAGGAGTAAATGAGAGCCAAGCTCTTTTTAAAAAAGAGGGTTTAATAGAAATGTCTGCCGCCTCCTATTCTTAGGCCCCTAAGTAAGTGGTGCTGGCTGTGGTGGGAGCTGCTGGTGCATGACTGGTGACTGGCTTTGTCATCCCAGGAGCTCTCCTGGGTTGCTGAAACGTTCATGAAAAAAAAAAAAACAACAAAAAATGTGCATGGACGGAGCAGACAGGGGGAAAAAATCAGCTTCACGCTACAGCAAATGCTCAGTGAAAATGTTTGCACAGGTCTAATGAGAACTGGTTAAAAGTCAAACCCAAGTACTGCTCTCCTGGCAGCTGAACACGGATTACAAAATCCCATTGCCTCAGTTCACTTCAGTATTGTCTCAGCTACTCATTCCTGTATCAGTGGGAAATTTGGAAGTGACTTTGGATTTGCAGTTTCCTTTTGATAAATGTATTAAAAATACCAATATAACAGCTTTTTATATCATAATAAAAATACATGGAGTATTAAATCCTGCCTAACTCTTGCTGACTTGGAAGCAAGTTTGCATGCTTTCCTCACATCCAGATTCGATTACACTAACTCTTAATGCACAGCTTTGCCAGAAATGTTTTTATTAGAAGAAATTGCACTTGGTCCAGAATGTGGCAGCAGGAATG
Source organism: Molothrus aeneus (assembly GCF_037042795.1). Taxonomy (NCBI): domain Eukaryota; kingdom Metazoa; phylum Chordata; class Aves; order Passeriformes; family Icteridae; genus Molothrus; species Molothrus aeneus. Next base: position 3,418,859 of record NC_089664.1, on the reverse strand, counting down.
ATCTCTGGCATGCATGGTAACAGGCTTTTTTCACCAATCTGAGATCTCTACATGGGTTTCCAATTTCACTCAGAATTAAGTTGAAAAATTGACTTTTGGATCAGCAAGAGATTGGACATGATTATAGGTAATGCTGGACTTTGGAAGTCTTGGACAAAAAACTTTTGGCCAATAGGCTTTTTGCATTATATTCCTCAGCTCTCTGCCAGAGTGTACTCACATTCACTCTGGACTTGCCTCCTCTAGTTACTAGTGTGTATTTTATTCCTTAAAACATCTTTTTTAAACCCTTTCTTTCCCAAAATAATTTAGTTGCATCTGGAATTGTGCTATCTATTCCTAACAGCTCTTAGAAATATTGATAACTTGGTGAAGGGCTTTGAAGTAGCAGCTGTGAAAGATATTGCAGAGATGAAAAGAGATTGTATGATTGACTGTCTTGCCTTTTTTTTTTTTATTGGCCCACTTTGTACTTAATTTAGTCAATCAACCAGACATCTTTCCATAGGGCTTTTTGTCCAAACACCTTTGGCATCATCCACAGATGATATAAAGTGACCCAATGATGGCTTTGAAGAGTGAATGATGATTATTGCATTCATCTTTCCATCAGATGAATAATTTTAAATAAAAAAGTACTAGAATCATTCCCATTGCATTGCTGGAAGTGAGTGAAAGCCAAGGGAATGTATCTCCATGCATTTGGCACAGTGATTCTTCAAATCTCCCTTGGACAGCAGTCTACTACCACTAAAATGAGGCAGTTGCAATGCAAGACTGGAATTAACACAGAGCAGACTGAGCTCCATCTAAATCTGACTAAATTCTGCGTGGTTGTAGACTCTGAGGAGGTGCAAGACCTGCAAGTAACTGCAAGAATCACGATGGGAGTTAAGATTAAAATGAAGGACAGATTGAGGTTTCTGAAACCAGACAAGGAAGCCTGGGTCTCAATCTTGCTGGATTCCTGAGGTGGGCAGAAGACACTTTAATTACATGATCAATACAGTTTCAAAGTAAGCACAGAAGCCACAATGACTCTGAGGGCACAAACATTATTTGAAGGGTAAAGTGAAATCCCGTTGAAGGAAAATGAGAGATCTCTGCCTTACAGAAACCAATCAATGCCTTCTCAGTCTCCTATGTGTTAAGTTTAGAAACATTTGAAGACATCTGAAATGGAAGTGCAAAGACAATTCTGCCAAAGCTCAGCAATTTCCCAGATCCCTGAGAGACTGTGCAGTGGAACAGTCGATCAACAGCAATGAATTCATCTTCCTGAGGAAAAGCAGGTGCCTGAAACATGGCTTTGCTTGTTGAAAAATCATGGGACTCCTCTCCTATAGAACAAGGCTTTAGAGTGGCTTGTCCCCTTTCTGCACAGCCTGTTGCTTCCTTGGACAAATTTAATGAAGATTTCCTTTTTCACTGAGAAAACTCTGGAGCCAGTATCCCAAGAGAGAAATTGGACTGAGATGCAGCAGCAGTGAATTCATAACCTATCCTGTCTCTACCAATTGAGCTGATATTCCATAATTACAACATCTACAGCAGAGAAGATAAAGGAAGAATATCAATGATTCTTGTTGACATTTATTTGATTTTTAGAGAAAATCTTGATTTCTTGAAACAAACACTGTAGTGATAAGTTTCAGCTACACTATTGTTTTAAAAGAAGATCAAGATGGAATTCATAAATCTAGTCCAGAATGCCCTCTAATGTGATTAAGGTACCCACCTAGATTTGACTCAAGGCCCAGATAAAGAAAAGGAAGACTCTGAATTTGAGTCATCTCAATCCAAGCCACTGGACAGTGATGGTTTTGGATGGTTGTAATTGGATCCTTCCATCTCCCCCAACCTGAAAAATGTTGAAAGATTTAAATCTGAGAAAAAATGAAAACAAACATTAGAAAGTCAAAAAATGTTTTCTGTTGAACTGAGTTCTCATTTTCAGGCCAATTGTAACAAAAACATTGTAGAAGTACATGAGCAAAGCCCAGGCTTTTCAGGCTGGAACACAGCACTGGTCCATCAAATCCAGGCCATCAGAGTTTGGTCTCTTCTGCAACACCTGCATCATTTACTCACCTGCAGAAATCTGTCCTTCTCCAAACAACAGCCACTGTGATTGTCAGCAGCTGAGTGATGCCATCACAGTGAAATGCAGAGCAGAGGTGTCAGAAGGAATGACTGCAAAGCTCAAGAATTAGAGAAATGTAGTTGATAAGGAAAAAAAAAAGGCAAGCTGGTAAAGAAGAGCTTTTTACAATATGCAAACCCCTCTGACTTTGCATTCCCTCTTCCAATCTTTTTTGGGTTCTGCCTACTTGAGAAATAAAGTCTTTGTGTCAGGGGCAGTATCAGACCATCAGACCATATATCTGGAGCAAAGAGCTCCATCCAACTCAACACTCCAAGTCTGTCCCAAAAAGTGTTTATATGCCCAAAAAATATACACACTTCCTTGGTCATGCCCCATGAGGTTTTGCTGAGGCTTTGAACAGAGACAGTGGAACTTCCTCTAAAATTCAATAGGATCCAGGTCCCAACTTCTTTAGGCTCCTCAAAATGCCCCCTCTAAGTATTAAAAAGTCAATGTACTTTTCCCTTCACTGTTAATTTCTCTTATCCAAAACTAGTCCAGAGTTAAATTTTATGGACTACAGGTTTAAGGGCAAACACATCAACAGAATGATAAAACATGTCCCTCCCAAGGTGTCCCTAATTCCCTGCGATTACAGAATGAGGACACTGCAGGTTTTTATTGCTCATGCACTCCAAGAGCAATAAATTTTCTCTGTACTTATTGAGAATGATAAAGATGCAGGAGTGATTATTAACGTGCATCTCATGCATTTGCAATTATGCAAATACACATGCAAATGAAACACAACCTTTGGGCTCCTGTCATGTTGCCAATGCTTCCCTCTGTGGCGCAAATTTTGGATACACTCCTTGCTTTAATATCAGGAATTACACACAGGGCTCGGATGCCAAAGCATTCTGAACATCTTCAAGCCAGCCCTTAATGGCATGGGGCACCCTATGACTTCACCAGATGCTCAAGGCCCTTCATACCATCCCCAAATCTCAAAACTTCTCTTGGGCAGGTTAGGAGGACACAGAACTCCCCACCCACAGGGGGATCTGTGAGGCAAATCGCTGCTGTGTGAAGAGAGGCAGAGAGCAGTGGCCCAGTTTGCTGACTCTGACATCATTCAGATTAGTTAATGCTATGGTTCCCAGTGAAGCTGAAGCATATGCCCACCTTTCTGTTTAATTAAGGCACAAAATGTAATTGGTAATTTATTTGGGTGTTCTCCTGGGATGCTGAAGAGCAGAGCTGCTAAGGAAGCCAAGGCTTTGCAGTGCTGAGGTGAAGCTCATCAGAATGCACCTCACAGCAAACTGCCCTGGGTGTGCAGGAACAGCTCTCCTGCTTTCCCCCAGCCCAGAAACTGCTGAGGCAACATTAACCCACATCCTAAAGGAATCAATGTGTTGGATTTATCCCTCTCCAGCCACACAAAGATAGGAAATCTTGATAATTGAACATGTTGTTGTAAACTTCCTACAAGAACTGCTGCTTGCACATCAAAGTTACTGGACTTCCATCACCCCAGCGTGGGGGAGCCACTGCTGATGATCCTCTACATCCAAAAGCCAGGAGGGGCTGGAAGCAGGTCCCAAGCAGGTTTTTTCTGAGGGTGAGGGGCTGATGAAGTGACTTGGGCTGAGCCTGAAGTGGCACAATGTCCTCCCTTCCATTCTTCAGCTGAAACCACAGGTGGACTCAACACACAAATCCTGAGGTACAGTTTATTCCAAAAGCTGTGCAAAGCATAAGAAAGCAGAAGCAAAAGACTTCTTGTTACACCAAAGCGAGTCCTCTGCCTTTAAGTCACTGCTCTGGTTCAGTGATGTTACTCCTGAACAGGAGCAGAGTCCTTTGACTCAAGGAACAGTAAAAACAAAGTGAGGAACAAGCAGTGAGGAGGCACATGACGTCCTGGGATTTTTCCCTGCAATGCAGTCAGTGCCGTGCCTTCCCTCTCTTCGAGAGGTGTTGAAATCCAACCTGATTTGATTCCCATCAAGAAGTGCTAAATAGAACTCCCAGATCACAAATGTGCACAGAGAAAAGCACTGCCTGTGAGTACTTGCAAGGTGACAACTGCTAAGGCAGTCTCTGTACAAGTCTCCCACACATCCAATGCCTAAGGATCATCCCCCAGAAGGGAAATTTTCTTAAGGGACAAAGCAAATCAAAAATCAAAACAGGGGTTAAATACCAAAAAGCCTAAAGAAGTTAACTGAGAGAACATTTGGCAGAATATTTTAAAACTTTCTTTGGTGACTCTGGGACTGAAAGTGTGGGTGGAGGTGGAGAATAAGCCCTAAAGAAATCCTTTCCCAGCCAGTTATCTGAGAGGCAATGTCAGTGCACAGAGTTTTCTACTGTGCTCAGGACAGCAAGGGACTTCAAGTCCTAAGCCAGGGCCAGGAAGGATTGTGCAAGAGTCCTCTGGACCGTGCTCACTTTGTCCCTCTCATCACAGCACTGGTGGAGCAGCCCCTTATTTCTCTGGGGTCAGAATTATACTAAAAGTTTCTTTTTAAAGCGACCTGGATCTGGGAAGAGCTCTGCTCTCATAATATCCCCCACAATCATGCTTGGTTCTTAATTCCTGCATATCTGGAAATCTTCCCTTGCTTCTTTAAAGCCTGTAATGCCATTGCTTTCCCTCACAGTGCTGGGGTGACTAAGAAGGCTTCCACACTCCCCCATCCCATCAGCTCAGGTAAAAACAGATCAATAAAATCAGTGCCAAACTGAAGAAAGTAATCCACATCCTTTTCCTAACTTTCCCAACCATTCACCTTTTAATGCTATTAACAGTGAGGGCTGTTAACCACAACTCCTTTCTCTTTGCTTTCTCCTGGGACTGCCACGGTGCCTCTTGCTCTTCCAAGAGTGTCACCACCAGTGACTGCCCCATCATCCATCAGCAATGCACAAACACATGGGGGAAGGAGGGAAAAATGCAGAAAAATAAGCCAGGAGCCAAGAAACCCTTCTCACACAAAGACCAGACACGCTGCTGCCAACTGCACTTAGTCAGGATGGTGTCTTCCTCAGCTATGCAAAACAGCTGAAAGGAGAACACCGTGCACCGGCCAAAATTCCTCATGTAATGGGATGTCATCAGTAAGGCCAGAGACATCAGAAATGTGCCAGATGAAACCAGGATTTGACCTCTGAAGCACTGGCAGGCACCCGTCAAGACAGTCCCTTGGATCAGCGTGGCTCAGCGTGTGCTGAGAAAGTTGTCATAGGTTGAAATTCAGAAGAAACTGGTTCTGTCTGCAGATATCCTTTGTTGAGTCTACACTTTACAAAATATGCAGTGGCACCATTCAAAGCACGAGCAGAATAATCCATCATTAGCATATGCTCTAGTAAAGGAGATGATTTTGCCCCCACAAACCAGGTGCAGCAGTGGCACATGCTTGCCTAAAACTGTCAGAAATGTACTGCCAGCTATAAATCAGGGCTTGAAACTCTAGATAGGAAAATATCCCATTCTTACACTGAGCATCTAACATCTGTCTATTAAAACTCCTATTTGCCTGTGTCCCTCAAAAATATACCAAAATCAGAAAAGAAAAAACAGGGCACAAACCAAGATTTTCAAAACTCTTCCAGGTCTAATTTCCAGAAGTTATAACTCATTGTTTGCTTTTTTGAAAGACCTCAGAAACAACCAGACTTTTTTTTTTTTGGTCCCATGCAACCAACTCCATTAGTCAACCATTTTTCTTGTCCCAGCAAACGGTGTAGAGTGCTGAAACCATGAAAACACACAGATGGTTTCAGAACATAGAGTTGGGAAACGCCAAACTTATTTTCATCATAGCAGTTGAACTTTTATAATTTTCCCTTTAAAAAAAAAAAAAGAAATAATCAGAACTTTAAACGGAAGCCCCCCATCTTCCTTCCCTTTCAGAAGTGTTTGATCCGGTCCAAATCAGCCGGCTCAGCTCCTACCACCTCCTGTTGAGACACGACCTCACGTTCACAAAGAGCCTCAAACATGCAATGCCACACGGACTTTGCTGGGAAAAAAAAAATAAAACTTCGGGAACCAGAACAATGCCAACTTCAGCCTTGCAGCTCTTTCACGTTCACTTTCAAAAAGGAAAAGTAACAAGCCTGGGAAGCTGCATTACCGCAGGCACGGGTCCCTCAATATGCATGTGAACTCAAGTAACCTCCTATTCATCCAGGCCCTAAAATAGGAAGGCACAGTTCTGGACAAGCATATTGATCTGGATTCCTGTAACTATCCCTTTGAAACACAAATAAACTATTGTTAAAAAACCCCAACAGATCTCAGTGTGTGCTCTGGTTCCTTTGCAATGTGTACTATCTGACTACAATCCATCTTGGCAGTGGAGCAGCTACGCAGACGTTCTTCTGAGCCAGCTCTAATGTAAAGGGATGCCAAGTATGTCTTCCTTTTGTATTTACAGTAATAGTCTCAGCTTTCCCCACCGCTGGGAGTGCTGTTGGGGATCAGCTGGCAAAAGTACACTGATCTAAAAGGACCACTGTAATTCCACTTGAAGCTGAGCTGTTTTGCAGGGGTTGTCGGCAAAGACCTTCTCTCACATTAATCTACAACAAGTAACGTTGTGGTGCTGTCACTGGCATGGAGTTGACAGCAAATCCTGTTCCTGCCTCCTCCCAAGCTGGACTATCTGTTGACAGACCCCTGGCCTCAGTCTGGCTCTCCTACACTGGTCTATATTTGGAGTGAGGCTCTCTGGCATGTCTGAACTGTGCTGTCTGCTCTGGAAATGGAAAAACAAGGGTGATCTATCACAGAAATGGGTGCTTCAGAGGGGCAGGTACACAAATGTTGGAATCAAAGAATGCTAGAAAGCAGCTGGGGTATTCTGGCCTCCAGGAACCATCGAAGAGTGGAGAGGGATGCAGGATGTGCACCCCCATCACTGAGAAACCTGCAAATAGGGCTGGTTTGTGGTAGGAAAATTCACCAACTTTAGGGCTACTTCACTCAGCAAAGCCTCAAGCAGGCCTCCAGCTGCCCTGACAACACCAGCTGGCAGGTCCCCTCGAAGCAGCCAGTGCTGCCAGGGACAGCAGCACTGACAGACAGACAGACAGGCCACTGATTCATACAAGGACTTAGAATATCTGGGAATAGGAGAAAGATTTGCTGCTGATCACAGAATCCCAGGATGGGTCACTCTGAAAGGGACCCTAATGGGTCATGTGGCCCAAACACCCCATGCAGGCAGGGTCATCCCAGAGCACATGGTACAGGATTGGGCCCAGATGGCTCTGGAATATCTCCAGTAAGAGAGACTTCACACCCTGTCTGGGCAGCCTGTCCAGGGCTCTGCAGAGGGAAGTTCTGCCTCTTGTTCAGGTGGAACTTCCTGAGTATAATTTCCTGCTAGTTCCTCTTGTCCTCCTGCTGGGCCCCACAGAGCAGAGCCAGGTCCCTGCTCTGAGCCCTCCCTGCAGACACTGACAGACATTGATGAGGTCTTCTCTCAGTCATCCCTTCCTGATCATCTCCTTTAAGACCTTAACTACACTGAAAACAAGAGCTGGAGACCAGTTTTTCTTGAACTGTGGGTGGGCCCATGGGTGTCAGCACTGCCCCAAGCAAAGCACCTGAGGGGCTGCACCTGACAGACTCTGGGTTTGCCTGCAGGAGAACGAGCTGCTGGTGGAGGCTCATATTTGGCAGATTGTGGAACAGGATTAGGATTATCATTTTTCACACAACATAAATGAGACAAATCTGCTCTAAATCTTTGGGGACTTGCTGCACCTCTCTCTCCTGTGACACCTCTGTCACATCTGTCCAGCTGAGCATTGCATTCTCTCTTAATAAAACAGATGGAAGATTACTCTGCATAGAAGCCTGAAGGAGGGAGAATTTATTTTATGTTTCCAGGATATCTTCCTGGGTGCCAAAGCTCTGCCCAAGGCACTGTTGAAGACAAAGCAATCGCTCAAGTCTGTGGAAAAGAATTGCAAGTGATTTCCCACTGCTAAGAGCAAACTCAGCTTAGAGAAGTTAGAAGTACAGGAAGTCTTGAAATCATCATGGAATCACAGAATGGTTTGGGTTTGAAGGGACCTTGGAGGTCATCTCATTCCACCCCTGCCATGGCAGGGACACCTCCCACTGTCCCAGGTGCTCCCAGCCCTGTCCAGCCTGGCCTTGGGCACTGCCAGGAATCCAGGGGCAGCCCCAGCTGCTCTGGACAACCAGGGTCAGGGCCTCCCCATCCTCACAGGGAAGAATTTCTTCCTGATATCCAATCTAAACCTGCCCTCTGTCAATTTGAAGCCATTCCTCCTTGTCCCATCACTCTATGTCCTTGTTAAACATCTCTTTCAGGCTCTCCTGTAGCCCTTTTAAGTACTGAAAAGTGCTTCAAGGTATAAGAAACCAGCCTGTAACTTCTTCCTTAAAACAGGGCACAACCTCTATAAGACTGTGCTGTCTTCTCAATACTGTAGAATAATGAACAGGTTTTGCCACAAAGCTACAACTCCCACCAGGATTTCAGAAGGACTTTGTTTGTTTTTTTTAACGTGATAATTCATGTAAATAAACCACCCCTCATGACCATTTAACATTTAACTTATTATACCATTATCCTAATTTATATTTTGTTAAGCCTTAGGGGATTTAGCTGAGAGCACAGATCCATTGCAGCAAGTGCTATAAAGACACAGTAGAAAGCAGTCCTTGCTTCAATGAATTTACAGTCTGAATAGACAAAAGGCAGGAGAAAAGCAAAATTATTCTCCAGGCCCCACCAAAACAGCCAATAAACTTACCCTCACTTCCTGCTGACTTGTGCTCCAGAACGTCAGCTTTCATTAAAAAAAAGCAACAACAACAAAAGCCATTTCTGGCTCCCGTGGTTGTAAAAAGACTCATGAAGACACATTAAATCAGTGCAATCTCATTCACCCAACTATGCAAATGACTTCAGAGAGAGACACAGCCATTCATCTCTGACAGGGAGCAAATAATTACACATTTTGCTGCCCCAGAATTCTCCACTGCAATCCAGAAACTCTTAGTTTGTATCTCCCTGTCTTACTCCATCCAACCTGAAGTGGTGACTTATTCTCTAGTTTCCCCACCCCCAGTCCACAGGAACATGCATATTTTCATCACCATTGCATGCAATCAGAGACTCAAAGCTCTGTCTGTCACAGCTGGTGTTCTTCTTACCTTCTGTAGTGGAAGCACAGCACAGTTGGAAGAGGAGCTGGAAATGAACTGGAACCAAGGCCCAGTGGGAATGTGCAGAGAGGGGAAAAACACCCAAGGAAAGCCTCCACCTTCCACAGCAATATCCCCTCCTGAGAGCATGAAACTTCCAGTCTTGGAGACAAAGGGATTGCATGGAAAGGAAACAAAGCATTACCACGCTCATGGAATCACAGAATGGTTTGGGTTGGAAGGAACCTTAAAGATCATCGGGTTCCAACCCCTGCCATGGGCAGGGACTCCTTCCATCAGACCAGGTTGCTCTGGGCAACCTCTGCCAGGTCCTCACCACTCTTATTTCTTCCTAACATCCCATCTAAGCCTGCCCTCCATCAGCTGGAGGCCATTTCCCCTCATCCTTGTCCTTGTGTGTCCTTGTCCACTGCTCAGGTTTGTACCACACAACATGGGAAGCACCTCTGAGCATCCCCACGTGCAAACAGAGCTTTTGTCACTTCAAAGTCAGCTCTGGTGCCAAAACTTGATCTTCCTGAGTGAAACCAGTGGTGTCCCACTACCTCATCCTCTTCCCCAACAGCACATGTTGAGGATTATCAAATTCCCATGTAAGTACTGAGAGCACAGACAGATCTTCAAACAGAACCAAACCCCAGCCCTGTCTTCTCATCTTGAAAGGACGTGGCCAGTCAAGGTGGTGTTGGGAACACTGGAGGTTTGGGAGCAGACTGGTGCTTCCCCCACCTGCTGGCATGCTCCAGGCACATCCAGCTCTGAGAACTTCACCTCCCCTGCCAGCAGGAAATAAATCTTGTGGTTTTAGAGTTGGAGAGTGAATCCATATTCAGTTAGGAATTTATGGTGACTTTATGGATCCCACAAATGCTTCACTACCACCATTTTCTGGAAACTGTACAATTCCTGCAGTTCATTCACTGTGTTCAATTGCCTTTTTTTAAGGGAAGCACTTCTAATTGCTTTCTTACAGATATGGGTTTCTGTAACAAACAGAACATGCTCATAGTGTATAAAATGTTACCATTGCCTTTTCAACTATAAATAGCTTTAATAGCCAGTTTTAATTTGCCCATAGTATTCATCCCAAAGGGTCAAATCTGTCCCTCCTGTGACTCAAGGGATGAGCACCAAAGTGTATTTGACACAATAATCATGTTGCTACAATTCAACCAAAAATTTCCCATACAATTCCTACCATCTCACAAGGGTCATTTCCTCTCAGCTGCAGTGAAATGTAGCACTAAGCACAAATACCTGTGCAGTCTGCTCTGATTTACAGCCCTGCAAACAACTGTTACCAGCCCCTGTGTCCCCATGGCTGTTTGTTTGTTGTTGGGTGGGTATTTTTTGGCTTTAATATTGCATCAGATTGTTTCAGTCTTTCCCTGGGAAGCATTTGTACACGTTTCTGCACCACAAACACTGCAAAGCCAGTATCAATTTTCTTCCCCTCTATTAGCCCCTCTGGTACCTTTACATTAACCCAGAATGCATCACTGGCCTCCCAGTCATTTCTTGCTCTATCCAGCATTTGAGAAATGGTGTAAGTCACATTTTGGAGCAGGCCTGGTTCCTGCAGACGAGTGTGATGGCTCACACTTCCTCTGAGGATTCAGCCCCTCCACACAACCCCTGGCAGCTCCTTCCATTTTTTCTCCCAGCTCTGCATCCAGTGTGCTGCCAAAAAAATCTCCACTGCAGCCAGTGCCATGCACACAAGGAATGGTGAGGTGACTCCAGTCCTCCCAGCAGCATTATTTGTTTCCACCAAACGGGCAGCTTGGCGTGTCAGTTTTCAGGGCCAGCTTGGTGTCCTTCTTCTATAGAAATTGCTCATCTTTATCATCAGCCCACTGTCACCCTGGACAGAGGGAGACACTTGTACCCTGTGATAGGGACAAAACCAGACAAAAAGCTCAACACACACAGGCTGAGCCAAAGTTTAAAAAGCTGTCCATCCATAGCAGGCTCTGGGCAAGCTAATAACAAAAAAGAGCCTTTAAATACCTGTATTGGAGCAGTAAAATGTGAGTTTTGTTTAGATTGTAGCCCACTCAATGCCTGTTTCCCAGTGGTGGAAGGAATGTGGGAATACACAGGATGTATCAGTGACCTGAGGATTCCGATTCTGTTTGATCCTGTCCTGCCTGGCCAGCAAAAAACAAAAACCCAGCAGTGTCTGCTCTTCTTACTGGGGGTCCAGAGCAGACGAAAACCCTTGACAGCAAAGACTGAATATTTGTTGTCTTCCTCTGCATCACCACCAGGTAACTGCAGGAAGACCCATGTCATACTTCTTAAATTCAGCATCTCCTCTTGGCCCCAGAAATGTCACCCTCAACCCCCAACAAACACTGTTCCAGGTGACTTTTCCCCTCACTATGGGAACAGTAGCATCAACACAGAGAGCCACTAAACAGCCCACAAAGCTGGAGGTTGTCTGCTAGGTGTGTGCCCTTGCATACCAGAACACAACTGGAAGGAAATTCAGTCACTATTTCAGGAGCAATGAAAACAGCAAAAAGGAACAAATTCATTTAAACAAAATAACAGGGCCTAGGAGAGAAAATACAATTTTTTCCATCCTCCTGAGCAGAAGTCTCCCTATTTCATTGGCCTTACTCACTCCACTCTCAGAAATGTTGTTATCCCCACTTAACTCGTGAGAAACTGGGGTGTAATAGAAGTAAGTTGTTTTTGAAAGGCCATGCAAGGTTTGTATGGCAGAGCAAGGATAAAATATTTACGGTGTTAAACGCCCAGGTCTTTTTTCCTTCAGGCACTGGCATGCTGAGGTATTGACTTCTACAGCAAATCAGCCCTGACAACTCCAGTAAATCTGTCTCACGACAAGGGTATTAGGATCAGCCCACTACAAAATATGGCATAAATCTGTCCCTTACAGTCTGAGGAGAAGGTGTGGATTTGGGTATTAAAACCATTGAAATCTCCCATTAGAGACCCCCAAGCCTCATGAAACCCATCTGTTCCTCTCAGGGCCTGACTTTCAGATCGCTGAGGTCCACACAGAACTTAATTTGAGTTAATACATTTGGAAAATACAAGACTGGGATTCAAGAAACGCAGCTTTGGTCCACAGTTTTTGGCATGAAATGTTGTGTTGCTTTTGGCCAAGTGAGCCCCCTCTCCTGCCAGGTTGGAATAGCTGCTGTCTTGTCTCCTTAGCTCCCAAGTTCTTCATGGAGAGGTTCATCCCTACAGGAATACACAGGCACCAGAGCTCAAGCCCTGAACGGGAGGATCTGGGAGTCAGGTCACTTAAAATACAGCTTGAAATGACCTCAGACACATTCTGATATCCCACAGAATTCCAGTGTTAGCTAAGGTTTGGATCAGGGGGGTTTTTTTGGTGAAAATTCTGGCTGGAGTCTCATGGAAAATGCCTGAGGGCTCCCCATGATGAGGAGTCAGTGTGAAGTGAAAAAACATCATCCCTGAGCCCACACTGGTGCCGCAGCCCCTCCAAAGCCACCGTGCTGATGCCTCCCTGAGCCCTCTCACCTGCACAGCACACCCAGAGCCATGGGCAGCATCTTTCCAGGGGGGTCCAAGGAAAAAACCCAGCACATTTCAGATTAATGTGCTGCTAGGAATGTAAACTGCATTAAAGAGCCCAGTGAACACTCCACTGGTCACACACTGCTCACCTTTGTCATTCGAGTGGAATTCTTGTGGCCTTTTATTTAGGAGGGGAAAGTCTCCCCCATTCTCTGGGCTGAGGAGAGCCTCTGCTTTCCCTTCTAATCTCGACTGCCTATTATTAGCAACCCCATTTATAGAACACCCCTCTGCCTTATATATCCCAAGTACCCCAGTTGTCCATGGGCACGTGGCAGGGGAAGACACAGAGCACTCAATTAGTGGCATTTCACTGTGCCTTTTGCAGCACACTCCTACACTTGGGATAATCTAATTACACAGGGCAGAAGAAACCCCACACAACCATATATTTTCCTTAGACCCTGATGCCACCAGCTACTTTTACTCCTCATTGAAACAGAGTCCCCCTCTTTTTTTTTTTTTATTTCTTCCTCCTTTTTTTTTTTTTCCCACATCGTTAAAAATTTATTATTTAGACTGATGATGACATCATCTGGAAAGGGACCCAGGCTGTGGTCATCAGGGCCTTTTTCTGCATTACAGAGAAGCAGTTTCTCCTCTCTCCCTTGCAGATCATTAATTTTTAAAATAGGGTTTTGCTTTAAATATATACAGCTCATTTTGCTTTCAGCATGATGAGTCAGAGGAGCTGTCTTTCAACCAAGTCAGGTGCCCCCTGTGCCATGCTTTGTGCCCAAACCAGCAGACACAGATCCCAGTGAAGCTCTGCCTTCAGGGGCCTGCAATGAACAGGAGGGAGTTTCAGTGTAAATAAACAAATAATTGTATTTACAGGCTTCCCAGCTTTGCTCTGCCATTCATCCCAAAGTGGTTTGGAGAGCACAAGCCTGGCCCTGCAGGTGCTCCTCGGGGATGGGATCTCATCAGCTTTGCCTGCAGATATTTTGTCTATGGGAAGGCTCTGAAATACAGCTCTTCCACAAGGAATGTGAGCAGGTTTCAGCCCAGTACGGGTGTATTTCACCACAGCACACTGAATTTTCCTGGGGACTCTACCATGAATCCTGACACTGCCCTTTTCAGCACTGTGGTTTCCCTACCCCTGCAGGCACCAAGTGAGGTCCCTGCATTATCTGGAGGATTACACCAGGGGCTGACAAAGCAGATATTAATTGTGAGATGCCCTGCTGGCATCCTAAACCACATCCCTTCCAACCAGCTGGAGCAGGCAGGCAGGCAGGGCAGCCCCTCTGCTCTGCAGGCTGGCTGGGAGCAGCAGCAGCCCCTGGGGCAGCACACAGAGCCCTCCAGGAGATGATGGATAGTCTGACATGGGCACCTCACAGTGGGACCAAGGACCAAGGACGGAGCAGGGGGAGCCTGGAAATGGAGAAGCTGCGGAGAGAGGTTGGACTTGATCATGAACATTTTCTTCAACCTAAATGATCCTGTGATTCTGTGAGCTGTACGTCTGTAGTGCCCTTGTTTGCAGGGAAACACCTCTGTCCCTGCCGAACCCATCATCCAGATCTTGGCTTGATGGAAGCAGGAGCTCTGGGCAGCACAACTGCATTCATCCATCTAAACTTTAATTCAGCCCTAAATCTACAGGTGCTGGTTGTTCCTTGTATTACCTGGGGGGAATCCACAATTTTTCTCAATGTATTACCTGGGGGGAATCCACAATTTTTCTCAACTGCAGCTATTTCTTAACCTCTTATAGACACAAATCCCTACAAGCATTTCTCTTTTTAAGGCAGTATTTTCCTGGTCCTTCAGATAAACCAGATTTTATCACCCCCATGCACATCCAGGTATTCACAGAAGCACACAGAATCAGCATGGATGTGCAGCCACCTTGGAAACACTTTAACAAGGCACAGCAATTGAGGAGGGAGGTACAAGATGTATTTTATCTGAATGAGGATGCAGGACACAATTAGAGACCTGGGTGTAAACACCACTTACATTTAGACACCTAGCTTAGTCTCCATTGTGAAACTCTTGTACACTAAATGATCATTAAAAAAAAAACAAAAAAACCAAACAATTTCCAGGAGAGGAGTAAGAAAAGAAGCTTAATTTAGATGTACTCTGCCTTCATAGACTCAATGGAGAAAGAAAGTGATGGAGAGAGCCTCCTAAATAAGGTGTTATAAATATCTGCCATCAACACATAGGAGACACTCACTTGAATATGTGTCTGACCAGGGCAAGGTTTGCTCATCCAGCACAGTGAAAGCAGCCACGAGTTCTTTAATGAGTGCAAGTGGCTTCAGCTTTGGTTTTAGGTTTACTCCAAGCACAACAGCAGCCCTCAAACTGTGCTGGTGCATGGGTTCAGGACAGGTCCGTGAAGAACAGTGCTCCCCATTCAATCCTGTCCAGCTATTACCATCTTTAATGCCTTGTTTTTCACTGAATTTTCCACATCTTAGAACAGGCCCATCCCTTAACTTATGAGCACTCAGAAGCTTTGAAACCCAAGCATGGGATGCATGGGTTTTGGTTTAAGGAAAAGGGTTTGATAGTCCTTTATTACGTTATTGTATTATTTTCCATAACTCTCCAGTAGACAAGGAAGGCTGTCAGAGCACGTACATAGAAACCAGTGTCACACTCCTCTTCTGAGAAGCAAATGAAAAGGTCAGAAGCATGAACTGGCTGTTACACTGACATGTGTTGTAATATTTTCTTGGCCTCAGTGATCCAGTAACACAGTTCAACAAACTCTGTCAGAACAATCCACAATGCGTTGCTCGCTCTCCAAATCCTGCTTTCCCCTCCAGCATCTCCACCTGACTGCTTGCAGATCCTCAGCTCCCTCCCCACCCTCTGAGCTTCCCAGGGATGAGCCACAGAGCATGCAAGAGCCTTGCCACAGAGCATGCAAGAGCCTTTCCTTTTGGGCTGAACCAAAGCAAAACGGATGGGAGATGGAGATGAAACAAAGAACAAAAGGAGACAGCGCAGTCAAATGCGTTTCACTGCACTTAAAAACTACAGGAAGTGTTCTCCAAACACAATTTCTCCAGGGAATAGCTAGGGCAGTGAAGGGAGGGTAAAATGCCATATGGAAAGGAGCAGCCTGCATCAGGGTGCAGGTAGGCTCTATACTATGGACATTTAAAGGAAAAGAAAATAAAATCT
The DNA here is from genome assembly GCF_037042795.1 of Molothrus aeneus. Taxonomy (NCBI): domain Eukaryota; kingdom Metazoa; phylum Chordata; class Aves; order Passeriformes; family Icteridae; genus Molothrus; species Molothrus aeneus. Next base: position 3,402,816 of record NC_089664.1, on the reverse strand, counting down.
CTAATTCAAATTATAGCAGTGCACCCCTTTCAAAACCCATTTTATCTATACCCCCTGGTTCTGATTCTCCTATTGACTCCTCAAACTTTGAGTCCCTCTTTCCTAGATGTCCTGCCATCTTCCACAGAGGACCTCTGCCACCTCTACCATCACCCCTCTGCCCTTGCCCAGGGCCTGCTGTTCAAACCCTCTCAGCCCCACTGTGCAGGAACCCTCCCATTTTCTGCCACAAGCCTGTGAATTGGGTCCTAATTGTGCTGCTGGACGAGAGAGGAAGGTTTTATATGCAGCAGAAAGAAGTTAAAATGAATTAGATTATGGTCATATTAATTCAGGGCACCCACCCAATCCTTTCATTAGCAGGATTCTCCTGCTGCTGTAGCAATCTATAAATGTTACAAGCTTTAAATGCTCTATGTAGTTTAAGCTTTACAGGAGACTACTACTATTAACAGTTCCACAAGTTGGGAGGAAAGGGAGATGCTATTCAGGGTTATATACGAGCCTGTCAAGGCCATGAATGTACAATCTTATGCTAAACATTCCCAGAACTTGGGATGAGCCTTCCAGATACTTCATCTCAAACAGCTCCCAAGGTGACATCTAAGGCAACATTTCCAAGAGTGGTCATGTCCCACCAGCAGTGTGTGTCACTTTCCACTTTTTTGGCCATTGCTTGCCTGGAATGAGGGCATCACATGAGTGTGACCACGTCCCAAGCACCGAGCGATTCAGCCAAGCTCTTCCGCCTGCAGCCCAGACAACCACAAGCGTGTGGTTTTCAGGAGAGCTCCTTGAACTTCTGAACTCTATTTTTTTTTTTTTCTCTTAGTGGGGGAATTAAGTGGACTTAGTCACACAGAGCTTCAGTCAGGGGTCTTTGAAGAGAGGAGCTGGCAGTGATAACACTCTGTGTGGATGTGTGGGGAGGCATTTTTTCCTCTTAGTCCTTAATGCCATGTTCAGCTTCTCAATGAGAAATAAAACAGGGATGAGGGCAGCAGCCTTCCCATGGAGATGAAATCACTTCTTCCTAATCACCATTGGAGCCTCAGCAGCAGGAGACCATCAGGTCACAACCTAATACCTTTTCCAGTCATAAATTTCTAGATATGTCTAATAAGGGGATATCTCAGTTTACTGGAGCTGGGCTTTTGTCTGTTAGTTTTTTTTCAGAACAGTCTTATGGAAAACAACTTCTTCACAGGCAGGACCAAGAATTTAGGGGAGCTTTATCTCAGCCACTGACCAACCATAAATTCCGTATTTGCACCTATAACCAGATGGGTAAACAAGTAAGTGCAGTCTTTGGAAGAGACTGCATTAAGTTTTCTGTAAGTGAAGATGAGATGGAAGCACATCAGCATCAAGTCTCAGCACGCTTTCCAGGAACACAACTCTGCTGCTTTTTGTTACCTTCCATAAACAAATCAGGACAAAGATTAATCAGCAATAGTTTCTCTCCCATGTTATAAATGGAGAGCATTTCTCCAAGCCAATGCTTTCTGTCATTACCAGTGGCTTCATTATAATCAGATGCCCATTCTCAACCTTCCACCTCAACAAGAGAAAGTCTCAAAACACCCGTTGCAGGGCAGGGTACGTTTCGTAACCAAAACACACAACTGCAATAGGGGAAAAAAACCAGAAGCACTTGCTCACAGTAATAACTATTTTCCTTTCCTCTTAAAGCAACACAATGAAGCAATTACTGTACTCTGGGCTTCCAAGGGCTTCTGCAGCCAAAGCAATTGGCCAGGAGGCTCGGAGGGGGCTGGAGCTGTGGCACAAGGAAAAGAAACAACTCCTACCAGATATGATTCACTGACAACAAAAACATCCCCATGGTACCTCTTGCTTTTCATGGGATGAGGGCAGGTTTTCCACCAGCAGGGTTTTTCAGATTAGAGGAATTTTTCTGTAATGGGAGTGATGACATAGGTGTCGGTTTGAAAATAGGAAGGACCTCAAAAGTTACAGCTAAGCTGGGAGTCTCCTTGTACCTGAACCATCACGAACCCTCAGAAAACTCCTTGTGGTCCCAGGAGGACACCCTGCATGGGAAACCCTTTAATTTACTTGGGAAAGGAGAATACAGTCATGGGTAATTATCTCTCTGGAATTACGGAGAACGTAACGGAGAATATATGAATAAACATAGACTGGTCCCTGTTAGGAGTCTATTGCTGGACACTCGGCACAGGGACCAACCCATTAGACCAAGGAACATCATATAAATTAGAAATAGATTAAAGAACATCGTGTAAATGTATTCTGTCTCCAGGCAACAAATTATGTGACTCATCAGACCCACTTTATATGTATATATTCTAAAACATGGCTTCAGTTCCGATGGCCTTTGGCACACAGCTTTGCTATGAGTGCGCCTCTAAATCTGTATTTGTTTTAAAAGTATTAAAAAGGCAGAGTTGGCAGCAACTTCTCCATTTAGCTTGCTTGGCACTTTCTTTTAGAAAAGGTTCATTAAGTCTTTTTTTTGGAAACTTCGAAAAATTATGAGACAACCGCTATAAAATTAAATTGAAGGACAGGCAGGTGGGAGAGAAATACTATTACCATTTTTCTCCATGTCAGCAGGCACTAATAGTTCAGTGTTTTATATTATAACACATGAGCTTTCGTAATTGTCTCCCAGAGATGAAAGTCTGATGAGACAGAGCCGAGGCTGGGGGTGCTTGAGGTTTCTGCCTGTCATCCTGTGGAAGTTTTCTTAATATCCAGGTTGTTGTATCTCAGTGGGGAGTCTGATTCCGCAACACTGGATGCAGTTAAAGGTTGTGTTGGTCTGACAAATTATTCAATTATTGTAGAATACATTTGAAGCAGGATTTCAACATGAGGTTACGTGTTTTTTTGTGAGTTTGACTCACACATGGTGCTCCCAGCTCACGATGAGTTCAACCAGAGATGTGAGTGGTTGATGTGTCTTGGAGCCAGACTTTTTTTTAAACCATCACTCAGTGGGTGCTATTCTTATGAACAACAGCAGATCATTTCTTCTACCCCCCAGTCATGCCAACACAATAAATGGAACGGTCATTTTATACCCAAAATGTGCTTTGCAAGAGTAAACAAAGACAAGCATGAAACTAAGATACAAAATGCTAATGTTGCCTGACTTTTTTTTTTTAAACAGACAACAGAACAATGTCAAAAAGTATAAACACTAGTTTTAACTGCCATTTCAAATTAATGAATTAATAAAACATAGTAGATTTAGATTAGGTAATAGGAAAAGAATATTCCCTGTGAGGGTGGGCAGGCCCTGGCACAGGGTGCCCAGAGCAGCTGGGGCTGCCCCTGCATCCCTGGCAGTGCCCAAGGCCAGGCTGGACAGGGCTGGGAGCAGCCTGGGACCGTGGGAGGTGTCCCTGCCATGGCAGAGAGGGGAATGAGACAAGCTTTAATGTCCCTTCCAACCCAAATCCCTCTAGGATTCAATGTTCCTATGAATCTGCCATGGAACAAAGGTCTATCGACCCCAAATTTCTAGCACTGGATAAAATCAGACCTAGACAGAACAATCCATTAAAGAGGAACCCATGGCATTGGCAGGAATAGTACAGGCTGTTGAAAAAGGGCAGGAAAATGTATATAAGCTATGTTATTGCAGCAGTTTTAAAGACAGTTATCTTATAAAAATACAAGGAAATATAAGAAATTACAACAGCATACAAAAGTTAAAGCTAAAAAATTCCATTGCACGCCAACATTTTCTATCCCATCTGACACTGCTCACAAATTTTGTACACTGAGGAGTAGGAAAGCAAAGAAAATGGAAAAATATTTCCTTACTTTTTTTCTTTTCTCCAGATCTCATCATTTTGATGGTATTTAGAAGAATGAGAAATTTCTATCACCTCAGCTCATCAGCTAAACAACAGTCAGTGTAGCCTAAACTTGACATTTTTCATCTGTGGATGTTTCCCCCTCCTAAAACAGATGTGAAAGACCTAAAAGATTCTCATCAAATGACTGGGACTTAACCCAGTCTTTCTTTTATATGCTTAATTTTGAAAATGGTACCTTGATTGAGCAGCAAGAATCCCACCTGTCTGTCACCAACACATCACCTGCTAATGCAAGACTGAAGTGGAGCAATATACAGCACTGTCTTAAAAGATTTTCTGATTCATTAATGCTTATGCTTTCCCTTCAATAGCAAATATCTCCTTTTGTCTCAAATAAACACATGGAAATAAAGCCACCCTTAATGTCAATAAATTACATTTTGTGTACTTCATTCTCATGCCGATGGGAAAGATGTTGTGAGAAGAGCAGTTTGAGAATGGTCAAAGAGAATTGCAATTAATCTGCCAGAAAGAGTTATGGTAAATATTATTATTATAGTTATTAATGAGTTGTAAAGCACTGTAAATCTCCATGACAGTAATTATGATGTTTTGTATATATAAATTTGGCATTCTGCATATACAAGCACTTGGGCTTGAACTCTTCCTAGATCATTAGGAAATTAGAGGTCATATCATCGGTCACTTGAAAAGTAATTTCCTGCAGATTTTCAGGCCATTCTCAGATTTATCCTCGCTGTAAAAAAGGTATCAATGATTTCTCCCCAGGCAAAGGAGCTCGCACAGAGGCTGTGGTTAACAGCCTTTGCAGAGCAGCCCCCCAGCCCTGCACAGGACACTGGGCTATGGATCCCCTCTGGGCCAGCCACGAAGAAAAACAGGGTGGGTACAGCCTGCCAGGGGTGAGGAAGTGGTAGGCTGAGGGGCCATGCTCATGTTGGTAGAGTTTCCCAAAACAAACTGAATCTGAGGAAAGCTTTCATTTCCAGGGGCCTGCTCTAGGCTGTGTGCCACTCGATGCATTGAGAGGAGCAGATTGCAATGATCTGCTGTTCTCATGCCAATCCTCCATGTGAGAAAACTCTCCAAAAGAGGGTTCTGCTTCTTCCCAGCTCCATTTCTCAATATCTGGACTGAGATCTCTGGAAATCTGTGGTTCCAAGTCAGGGATTCCCATAAAGCATGGCTTGCTGTCCAAAGGGGTTGCCCAGAGCAGCTGGGGCTGCCCCTGGATCCCTGGCAGTGTCCAAGGCCAGGCTGGACAGGGCTGGGAGCACCTGGGGCAGTGGGAGGTGTCCCTGCCCATGGCAGGGGGTGGCATGAGATGAGATTTAAGACCCCTTCCAACGCAAACCATTCTGTGATTCTATGAAAGCAGGTTCCTCTCTGCTCCTGCAGGGAATCAATAACCTTTCTGCTGGCAGTGCTTCAGCTCAGTTTGGTGCTCTGCCCTCTTTTTTAGTAGATTCCTCCTCTGGTGATAAGTAAAAAGGACATTACAAGTCAATTCCATTGCAGATTAAACCCAATCACCCTCAGCTCAGCTAAATCAGCAGTTTCTTCAGTCTAAATGCCAACCAGAAATAATTTCTCTATTCCATTTCTTCCACTAGAACACCCTACCTTTCATCCCAGCCAGAAGTGCTGCTCCCTGCACTCCTGGGAGCAGCCATGGGGTGTGCAGGGGGATTTAGAGTTTGCAAACACTCAACAAAATACAGCTTCTATCAAGGAATGTTCACTTGGAGGCTCAACTCCTGGCAGCAACTTAGAAGCCAAGCAATAATTCTGATGTTGTATCTCACTGTACAATGACAGGGAATGCCCGAGCAAGCTGGGATCTGACATGACATTATATTGTCTATCAAAAACTAAAAATATAATAAAATCAAAACCACTGGGAGCACTTTACCCACTCTATTATGACCGAGTTCAATAGCTCTGTGATTCCAAGCTCTGGAGTGATGGCTTTATGAGGACATCAAAAGCACTGAGCCTGACCAAGCCTCCTGGATACACACAGGCTTCTCCTACAAGGAGCCACGGGAGGCTGCAGGCAGTGTCCACTGGGAGCTTCCCAAAAGAGAACCCTTCCTGAATTATGAGGGCCCACACACACACACACACACACTCAACTTCACAGCCCATTGCTTTCCCAGGAGCGGAGTCTGTGCTGTCTGCACCAAGGCAATATATCTCTTTATGGCCTGCCAGTGACTTTACAGAGAGATAAACAAAGTTTTTAAATCAAAAGGAGACGGAGCAGAAGAAAAAGTTTGGCACCCCAGGACATAACGCCGCTGTTTGTGCTTTAACCCTTCATGAAAAACAGGGGAGCAGGGAATTTCTTATGCAGGATCTGCCAAGGGAATGACCACAGGAGAAATGGGAAACCCTAGGGTGGAAATTCAAGGAATTCTCCTAAATGGTAACAATGACTCTGTTAATATCTGTGTTCAGTGAAGGGAAGGACCTGCATTCATTTAAAATACTCTGAGAAATGGATATGGCACCAAGCTGAGCTGCAGGATGTGGCAATGGTTTGAGCTGTAGGATAAATGACCTCAGAGCAGAACAGCTGGAATTTTCTATTAACCAAGGACATGCAATAAATTTGCCTTACCTGTATTGACTGTAAGTTTGTGGAGCAAGGAGGAACATCAGCTTCATGTGCACAGCATCAAGAATGAGCCTGCCATCAAGGTAAAGTCTGTGGGGGTTCTGTGAAGTAAAAAACAGCAAAATAATATTAAATCACCACATACTGTCCTGATCTGCTTTCCAGCTGTGGAGCCTTTTGGATGGGCAATGTCACACAGATCCTCCAGTAGCTCCATCAGTGTTTAATCATTTCAGAATTGAATGGAAAGTTGAAATTTTTAAGGGAATAGAAATCCAGAGCTACTACAAGGAAAGAATCAGAAGGACCCAAAGTATTCTAGTGGCTCATTTCTTTAAAACTTTCATCATTTCCATGGCACACAACTTGTTTCATGGATCTGGGCCATAATTTGTACATTTGGTGCTTGGAGAAGGTTTAAATCCATTAAAAAACACCTCTCCCTCTTCAGCCATAGTATCTGAAAATCTCTTCCCCATTTCACTGAAAGTCAATGTGCTTGAGGTTTCCTTTCATTCCCACCTAGAAAATGTCTGCCTGTAAAGACAAAAAATTCTCCTTTTTATCCCAGGAGGAACTAGTCCAAATATTGCTCAGCAGCTTCTGCTGTACAGAAGTGTAAAGAAAGTTTGTGTGGACAGATTTCACAGGACCAGCTCACTCAGCTTCAGGAAAAAAACAAGAAAAGGAGGGTGAGAGCTTGTCACTCATATAAGCCAGAGTCTGCTTTTTTCTACCAACTAGATCATGCCAGATGCTTTGAGAGGTGTGCACAAAGTGTTTGAAAAGCCACCAACTTGTACATGAAAAATGTTATTTATGCTGTTATTTCTTCACCTTCAGCCCCTGTTAGCAGGCAAAAAACCTTCCATGTACAAGAGAGTATTTTCTAAGAAGGCAGGGGCTTTCACTAAAATTCTAACCCATGTGAACCTATCCTACATCCACCTTCCCAACTCCCAGCCCAGGCCATGCTGCTGCATTAAAAATCTTGTTTCAGACCAGGTTTCTGCATAAGATGATTTGCAAAATACAGAGCTAGAGTGGGAATGAAGCTGCAAATCCTTCCCCACCTGCTGGGATGCTCAGAGCATTCCCTCACCCCAACTGCACAGCAGCTGAACCCCATCAGCTTCAGTGGGGACAGATCCTGATTCTACCCAGGTAAAAGTCCAAGACCAGAAGCCTAAACTCAGAGCAAAGTAAAACAGACTTTCCCTTCTGGCTCTGACCACAAATCTCTCCAGAGCAATCCCATCACCTCAGCACAAAAAGCTGCCTTTCAGTATTTCTACCTGTTTTCACAAGTCTTTTCATCCCAAACTTGAAATGCATAAAAGCAATTCCATATTCTTCTGTCTTTTCTTGCTTTTTAAATTATTATTTGTAGAATTTTGGGGTGATTTCTTTCTCTGTGATCGCAGCTGAACTTCCTACTGGCCCAGGGGGACTGGAGAGCAATAACTTTAAATGGCCTCATAGATGCAGCCACGGCCTCAAGCCAGCACTAATTTCCAATCTTGTTATGCTGAAGAAAGAGGATGAAGGGAAAAAAAAAAGGAAAAAAAGATAAAGAGTAAGAATGCAAACCAGAAAAACCAGAAATATCCCATAATGTTAGTGAGAATTGGAAAGTCCTGTTGGTGGTTTCAGCGCCAGGTTTAAGTTTCTACTAAAAAAAAAAAAAAAAGAAAAGCAGAGGAATTTGGAGTGTTTAAAATGAAAGTGAATATTTTTCCTCAGACACAGAACATCCTTGTGACATTCAGGTCTTTGCGTACTGCAGGCAGGATGGAATTTTACTGACCAAATACAGCATCGTCACTACATGAGTACAACAAACATTTGTGAAAACATATTAAACATGTCATAAATTAACTGAATTTGGGAGCTGTAAACATTCACTTGAACTTACAGCTCTTTGATTTCACCAGCATATCCAGATACATGGCTACCCAAATTCACCCCTTAACTTGGAAAAGGAGAGGCTTTTTAACTCCTTTTGCAATTCCTAAATTCCACTGGGCCCGTTTAGTCTGCTCCCCAACCCCTTCCCTGACAGTGGATGAAAATTAAACACATTGGGAACAAGGAAATATTCTACAGCACTTTCCCCAAAACCTCCCACCTTCCAAACTCAGGCTTTTACAACAGCAAGGAAAAAAATGGATTTTCAGCAAGTGCCATTTAAGACTAACTAAAACTTTATATCACATGAGGAGCAGACACAAATCAAAACAAAACTCCAAGAGGAATTTAGCAAGGAAGTATGGCGTTAGCCACATGTATATTTGGCCAAGAAAATGGAGATACTCCTGTAATAAAGAGCAGCGTGACCGCAGGGCCGGGCTGGCAGCACTGTGGGCTCTGCTCTTCTCCTGCCAAAGGAGATGGGGGCTCAGGGCTGATGGTGCTCAAGGAGGAGCCACATTTCTGCCCAACTGGTCTCTACCACAGGTGGTGGGAGGATGGCTGGACTGCTCATAGCACGGGACTGGAAGGTGTTGGCACCATCTCCCCATTTGTTTTTCCCCGCTGTGCTGCCTCCCCTCCGCCTGCAGGGCACATCCAGCCCTCCCATCCAGCACCACGGCCCAGGAGGAGCCAGCACTGCTCACCTCAAGGTGCATGGGTGGACTCATGGAATCCCAGAGTCACTGAGCTTGGAAAAGCCCTCCCAGACCATCAAATCCAACCTGTGACTGATCCCCACCTTGTCACCAGCCCAGAGCACTGAGTGCCACATCCAGCCCTTCCTGGGACACCTCCAAGGATGGGGACTCCTGTCTCAATGCTTTACAGTGAAAAATAGGCAGGGCTGAAGCAAAACAAAAGTTAGAGTTCAGCTTAATGCTACAAACACAACACAGAGTTAAAGCTAAGCTGAGGAGGTCTGGCAGGTAATTCAGATTTGGTCCAAGGGGAGCTACACAAAGCAGCAAAATATGCCCAAAGGTGTGAGGAAATGCAGAGTATAAAAATTAACAACTCTTTCTATAGTATCAAGTAAAGGGCAAGGAAAAGAGATCCCCTGTTCTTGCACTTTGCTCTCTTTCTGTCCTGCCTCCAAGCTTTCCAAATTCACTAGAGAGAGACTCTGACAATAAATGATGTTTTGGTTTGAGGTTGCATGGCTTGCATCCCCTGGAAAAGGCAGCAAGCCACATTGTCTCCTTTTAATCTCAACAATTAGTCTTCCAGGCTTTTTATTGCCTTAGGTGACTCAAAGCCAGAGTCTAGATTCCTAAATCAGGGCCATCAGATCCAAAGCTTAACTGCAGATGAAACAACCCATGTTAGATCCCCCAAAGGCAGCCACTAAAGTAAAGGAAATTACTGCTACTGCATTTAGTTCAAAGTTCTTCCTGTCTGCCTTGGACAACCGTGGTCATGATTAGAAAGAGACCCAGGACAGCAAAGGAGTGAAATGTGGTTGGAAACAACCATACCAGGAGCTCCCTGGATCAGAGCTGGAGGGCTGATGGGACAATTAATGCTGAGTGACAAAGTGCTTCTGCATTGTCAGTGGCACATGAGCCACTTCAAGCCCTCAGCAGGAGAGCAATTTCCAGGCATCTCACCCCTATTGATTTCTCACTGATCTGAATTGGAATCAGAGCCCAGGGAGCAGTCAGAGTCCCTTCAGCTTCAAGTGCATAATGAACATTTCAAACATGGGGACAGGAAAATCTCAGGTGACCAGTTCCCCGCCCAAACTGCATTTTGTTTGCCTGCCTTCTTTCTTCTCGACTTATTTGACGGAGAATAACAACTAAAATCTGAGTCAGGGTACCTAAACCTCCCCTGAGACCCCTGTTAGCCCACAGAGACCCAACCCCAAATGCAGGAGGACAGTGCAGAGGCAGCATTTCTCTTCTGTGGCAGGAACATGTGGCTCTAGGACCAGATGTTGCCTCCTAATGTGCACATGCATCTTTTCCCTCCAAATGCAGATTGCTCCTGTTGGTCTGATGCCAAAAGCCCCCTCAGGAGACACACACATACCCCCCTCCCCTGCTTTTCACCTCCCTGCACTGGGGTAAGCTGGGAGTAATTTTTTAAACATCATAATTGCCCGGGTACAACTGCAAGTAAATCCAGCTTGGTATGCCAAAATGAACTGCAGGTTTAGGAAAATATATAAATAAATAAAATCAAAACACCCAAACAACAAAAATAGTCATAATTTCTCAGCATTTTATATCAGCTTTGGGCCCATGCAGCAACTAAGGCAATTTGGTCAAAAAAACAGATGTTAACTGAGGAGACTCATCCTGCACTGCAGGTCCTTGGCAGTAATGAACAAGCTGTGCTAAGAGTCTTGTGCATCTAAATTGCCTTTAGAGGAAAATTATCCCTGAGAGTGAAGACTGGAAGATATTTGGGGCAGGGACTGACTCAATTGCTCTTTGTTTGAGGATGCTGATGTCCAGGCATTAATTCCTAATTGCAAACAAACAAATAAACAAATTGGTATCAGAAAAAATCCCATTGTAGAGACATTCTGTGAAGGAGGGTTGGGGGGTTTAGAGGTGCCATTCCCAGTCCTGCCAGGCACCTTTTAAAAATCACGTGAACACTCTGAACAAGATGTTTTTGTGCAGTCTCATCAGATGGCCTCACTTCACTGGAAATCTTGGGAGATTTTTGCTCCCAATGTGCTTTGAGATCCCCAAATAAATGTGCTCAGAGTGCACAAACACAGGGTAAATTACTGCTCACCAGCTTTAACTTTCTGCTTGCAAACCAGCCCTGAGGAGCACAGGAGATGCTGCCATGTGAGGGAGAAGGAAGGAGCAGAGGCACATCCACCACACAGCCCTGTTCAACCAGGAGCTCCCCTGAGAGCAGTGATGTTCCTGGGGGAGACACCTCCACCTCTCTGGTTCTTTGGAAAGCGCCTTCCCAGGTCCTTACTTTGCCAGGCTGATCTGAGGGCAGTGAGGAACATGGTGATTGCTCCTTTTATTTTTCATCTCTTCCATACATCTCCTCCCTAACAACCTTGGCTGCAGCCACGTTCTATTTTTTTCCCCCTTACAATTGTTTCAATAGATTCTTTATGGTTTATGGGTTGGTTTTTGGTGTTGTTTCCCCCCCCCCCCCATCCCTCCTCCGTTTAAACTGAAGCCTGAAATATGCTCTGAATTAAGAAAAAGCTCCATGTCACTGGGGATTGGACTGCTGCTGAACTGTTCCGTGTGTGAGTGTGTGTGTGCACACAACCTCCCGGCCAAAAATGCCTCAGGGGCTCTCCCTAACTGTTGGGGTCCTAAAAAGGGTCCATTTCTCCCGATTGGCCACCCCCTGAACGGGCTGGGAGGGGGGCAGAGCTCTCTCCACCCCCACCAGCACCACTCTCCCCCTCTAGCACATCTGTCCAAGCTTGCTCACTGCTGGCCTTTCCCTTCCCCATATGCTATAGGCGTTTCTGGCCTGCCTGAATCCTCAGTGCATTAAGCAGGAGGCCCCTGGTTCAAGAAATCTCCCCCACTCACAATGTGAAGTGCAGCAGAAGTGATGTGTGCAGCAGTGGGGTGAGAAGGAGGGATCAGCAGGGAGGAATGAAAAAAATAAAAATAAAAAAATAAAAAATGAAAAAATAGAAAATAAAAATAAAATAAAAATAATTTAAAATAAAAATAAAACAAAATTTAAAATAAAAAAATAAAAATAAAAGTAAAATTAAAATTAAAAATAATAAAATTTTAAAAATTAAAATTAAAATTAAAAATAAAAATAAAAATTTTAAAAAATATAAATAAAAATAATGGTGTATGTGGGGAGGGGGAATATTTTGCCTGTTATCTTTATCTGAAAAGCTGTAAATCACCACAGGGAAGCAACACACAGCTTTGGCTTTTAACCTCTTGTGTTCCCCAGGCAAAGTGTGAAGGTGGGATTATTTTAGAGGGCTTTGCAGCTTGGGAGCACCAATGCAGGGATGCAGAGATCTCCTCTGTCCACAGTCCCTGTCTCTAGTTAGGGTGGTTCATTCTGGGATGATGCAGCTGTGCAGCAAAACACCCATGAACACTCAGTGTTACCCTCTCCAAACTAGGAGCATGCTGGATATTGCTGGTCCCAGGTTTAAAGCTGGAATTTGGGAACTGGTCAGCACAGCTGGACTGTCCTGCTCCAGCCCTAGCGAGGGTCGTGCTGGGGCAGCCAGAAATGCTGCACCACCTCCCTCCAAGCCCCCATCAGGCTACCTAAGGCTGCAGCCCAGGGACAAAACCAGCAATCCCAAGGCTAAACACACACATCAGGGCTGAGCACTCATCTCTTGCTCCTCAGACAAATGTTTCCTGTGGCTCAGACACACAAATGACACCACCAAGGGGTGACAGGGTGCTGTGGAAGCAGAGGAGCTGCAAACCTCTGCTGCTTCTCCCAAATTGTCCTTAGGGTGATTGATCGCTTAACAACAACAAAAAGAAAATTAACTCTAACATCCAGGTATCCAGCACCCTCCCAGGGCTGTGCCAGGCATTTTGTGGGTATGGAAGCCTTGCTGTGTCTCAGTTTCCCATAATTGCACGGGTTCTGCTTCACAGAGCCATGAGGTCCCTGGGGAAAGGCGGTTTGGAGTGGGATAACAGTGCCAGCCCTGCTCAGCTCCACCTCACCTGGAGATCCTCCCCAGCACAGCAGCACAGGCCTGAGGAAACACCACACAAACATGTCATGTTGAAAGGTCACAACTGTGTTTTCTTGTTTGTTTTCCCAACAGCATCGTGGAATTTCAAATGCCGATGGTTTTAGGTATCTGACCTTTCTAGAGGCTGCTCCTGTGGTTTGACTCAAAACCATGTGCAACAACTGCCCACGTCTCCTTTGTGCCCGTTTTAGACTTTGGGGCATGAACAACAAATCCCATCCCATAACATATATATTCCAGTCACAGTCCTACAGTTCTAAAACACATCCTAAATTATCCTCCTTTCAGCAATGAGCTGCTCATCCATCTCAGGAAGTTGTAGCTCTCTGTTTATGTATCACTGCACCCCTTCCACTCTCCATGGTTATCTCACAGTCAACTTTAAATAACAAATTAAGCTATTTAAAAACATAAGCATCTTAATTACCAATCACAGCAACACGAAGAAGTAAAACAAAGGTAGAGAAGCGTAAGGAAACTACAACTGCCAAGGAAGACTATGAACAACTATTCCCAATTATCTACTGTCCAAATAACCAGAGATAAAGAGCAGAGCTCTTCTCACAAACCTGAGGATATGTAGATCAAAAGGCACGTGGCTGGCTTACACAAACCAGGGAGATGATATAATACAGATTAACCTTGATGAAACCACTTACTCTGCCTTGTTCCTCACCCGCTGTGAGAAGTGCAGAATTCCCCTTGCACAGATGCTGGTTGAATAAAACCTTTCATGATTGTATGAACTCAGCTGCAACTACAGCATCATGTCCCTGGAAAGCAGAGTGGCCAAACAATCAACCCTCCAGCTACCTGTCAGTTACTAATATTACATTCAGCCTGAGCTTTAAATGCATTTACAAACTAAGATATAGGAGCCAGCAGATAGCCAAAGCTGCAGCCTGTTCCCTCATACAGAGGGCAACACCAAATCCTCCCAGGCCATCCCTGACAGATGAGTAACTTGTTTTTAAAGACCTCCAAGGAAGCAGCTCCAGTAACCCTCTCACACAGCTTACTTTAGTGCTGAAATGGCCTTGAAGCTGGGGAGCTTTCTCTAATATCTGAACTAAATCTTTTCTGCTGAAAATTATGTGAATTCTCTCCTCACTGCTGCTCTGAAGACACAATTTATCACCATTCTCTTTCTAGCAATGTTTTACATATTGGAGGAATGTTCTCACATCCTGTCAGTCTTCCCTTCTCTAGACTAAACAAATCCAATTCCTTCAATCTTTCCTCATAGGTTGCGTTTTCCAAACCTCTTATCATTCCTATGGCTCTCCTTTAGTCCCTCTCCAATTTGTCAAGATTTTTCTTGAACTGCACAACCAAAGGAGAGCATAGCCAAGGCTGTATGAAGGTTGCCTGAAAAGTAAAATTTACCTCTTTTCTTTAACCCACAAGCCCCACTCAAACTCTCTGTTGCATTAATTGCCATTTCTGAAGCAGTTTTATGATGTTATATTCAGTTTAGCATTTTCCAACACTCTGCATTGTCTTCATTGTTAAACACTGCTTCTCTTGCAAAGTATTGTCTGGTTTGCATTCTATTCTGCACTTGCATTTATTTCACTAGCTACTATGATTTGGTTTTATCCCATTTCAGGTTGCAAATTTGATATAACCAGGCATAAAAAGGATTCACAGCTCTGCTTCTCTTTTACAAAACGCTGAAATGCCACCCAGCATGACCTCAGGTAGTTTTATTAATGTGCACTTTGTAATGCCACTACAACCCTGAGCTCTTCCCAGCCCAGGGCAGACCCCTGAGGGACCCCCTTTGCTGTGCCCTCCCACCTTGACAGGAAACAATCCACAGCTACTTTTTGAGCCTTAATTTACACCTGGCTGTGCTCTCAGTGTGAAACAGAGCAAATACCTCTATTTAGACTATGAGGATGCCATGAATTCAAACTCTTACTACAATACCAACAAACATCATATGCACCTCTTGGTTTTTATTTACCAGTTCATCTCCCCCGCACAGAAATTGTACTGGTTTGACGTGATTTGCTCTTGACAAATCTGTATTTGCTGTTTCTTATTAGCTTCTAATTCTCTGAGTGCTTGTAACAGCTAATTCTAGAAACTTTTTTGGGTATTGAAGTCAGTTTTACTGTTCCATAATCCCCCTGGTTCTCATTTTCCCCCTATTTAAAAATAGACCTTGTGATTACCCTTCTCTGGGCCTCTGGCTCTACCTTGGTCATCTTGAACTCTGAAAGATAATCTCTAATCACTCTGGGATTGTTGCAGCTAGAGCCTAAAGTACCCCAGGGTCGATTTCATCAGGTCCTGCTGAATTGCAGAACATCTAAATTACCCAAATTTTAGCCAGCATAGTCTTTAGCTATTTCAGATGACCCCCTTGTTAAAACTTAATGCATTAGTACACAGCCACAATCAACCTTTTTTTATTATTATTATTTCTGGGAGAAGCAACCAAAAATGGCATTGAGTACTTCATTCTCTGCATTTGTTATTTCCTCTCCTTCCTTTTTAAGTCACAGGCTAACTTTCTTAACTCTCATTGTTTTTATATTTGCATTTATGTTTTTAAGGGGTTTTGACTCAGAGACAGATTTATGGGGGGTAATGTAATGTGAGAGCAGGATGTGTATTATCTTGAAACTCAGATACTGTGAGCAGATGAGTTTATGCTCGATTTTTGGCTTCAAAATTAACTCAGAGCCATTTAAATAAAAAAAAAAGTACAACATTTCCTTAGAAATTAACAGAAGTTTAAATAATATAAATACAAAAGCAAAAGTTTTTGCTGTTCTTTAGGAAAGTTTATCATGCTGTTTTAACCAGTGTACACAAGCCCATGTGTGTGTTTGCATCTCTGTAGGAGCTGACGACCCAAAGTATTTGGAAACCCAAATTTACACGCTAATGTACTCAATATATAATTTCTCATCAAACTGACCAAATAATCTCCAAACACATTTTGTCCACAGATGTCACAAAAAGTAAAGGAAGATGAGGAAAAAAGTACACAGTGCACTTGGAAAGCAAAATAACTTAAAGTACTTTTCTTTTCTTCCAAGCGTGGCCATTAGCAAGAGATCCTTGGAAACCTTGAGGTTTTTATGAGGTTTGATGAGCTCTTAATTAGAAATGGCTGAAATTTGAACTGAGGGCTTCTGAACACTGTGTCTGGCTGGAAACAGAAGGTTTGTTTCTGCCTGATTTCCTACTTTAAACAGGCTTGTGTGCAAATTTGAATAAACCTGGCTAAGAATGATGATGGTGAAGTGGTCTGGTAGCACAGGGCCACGTGTTTCTGATACAGACTGACTAAAAATAATTTCTTCCCAAACTCAGACTGAAATATTCTTTGATCAGAAAAACAGGTAAATGGTTCAAGAAGCAGGTTAGAGGCACCGAGAAAGGAAAGAAGGATGAGGCTGGGTCAGAGGAGGCCAGGGGGGAAAACGTGGAATTTGAGAAATGGAAAAGAGTCAGGCAATCACAAAAAGCTCTGAAAAACATCTGGGAAAAAATCCCAGATTCTCAAAACAAGCGAGGTGCCTCACTTTGGAGGTCTTCAGGCTGAACTTCTCCAAAGTGGTGCCGGCGAACGCTGCTGGAAGGGAGGCAAGAGAGACCCTGCTGATTTCCAAGGCAGCCCTGCTAATTCCTTCAGACAGCTTGTATCCTAGGCACGGAGGAAATCTGGCAACTGAACTTTGCTGGCCTGCAGCAGGGTGATGGAACATCTTCTATCTCCTCTGTATTAACTCACAGACCCCAGGTTCAGGAACCAGGCTCAGGAGCCCCTGAAATGGCTGCAGCTCTCACAGGAGTCACTGGATGTGCTACAGCAGCTCTGAGAAAATGCCCTCATGGATCTGATGATTTTTTTCCCTGTTTCCAAGCTGTACCTGAAATCAATACATTTATCTCCTGCATGAACACCTTAACTGTTCTCCTCTTCTTTGAATTTCAGGTTGCATTTGATTAGCTCTGTAAAATATTTTAGGATGTAGTGTGCCTGGAAAAACACACAGAGAATAGATAATGATTATGCAGGGTGACCTGAACATGGGCCAGATTAGCAGCTACACCAGACAGCCAATCTATTTAAGTCCTCTGCATTTCATTGTGATTTAATTTAATTAAAATATGGTGGGGTTTTTCCAGACTATTATCTAAAAATAGGATTTCTTATTTGTCTGGAAGATTTGCCTTATTAAAGGGTCCTGAACAAAAGCACTTAATATTTTTGGTTAAAACTCTACATTTTCAAGTAATTTAATCTTCTAAAAATTACACCTCTGATGAGGAGGATTCTTGTTCTCCCTCCTAAGCTGAAACACAAAAGAGCATTAGATACTCAAGGTTAAAGTGATAGTTAGTGAACAACTTAAAAAAATTACAGGCCTAGAAAGGAGATATTTCTATCTCTAGTAGAAATATTAATGAAAACTATTTGCCAATTTCACACAGCCTTTGGTGCTGAAGAGTTGCACTTGATGATTTTCAGGGCCACCTGTATCTTACTACCTTCTCCATTGCTCTCTCATTCTCTGAGAAGAACTTGGGATCTTGAGGGAAAGAATCTCAGATCAATGATAATGTTCCCAGATCTCCTAAGGACAGAATTGTCCTGTTTGCACACAGAAGGCCTTTCCAAACACCTTTTTTCTCTCTTCAGAGCACTTTATCCCATTGCAAGCTGCTGGAGGTGGTTTGGTGGGACCCATTGAGGAGCAAGCTGGGGCATTACACAACCAGCAGAAGCGCCCTCCGGCATTTCTGGATTTCAACCTTTTACTTCAGAAAACTGAAGATAAGCACCAGCAGCTGGGCCCTGAGTAAATCCCAGCCACGGAGCCTGCGTAAATACTGAGGTTTCTGGAGGGTGAGCTCATGCCAAGGAGGTTTGTGCCGGGAAGGGGAGCAGGAAAAATCCGTGTTCAGAGAGAAACTCCCTCTTCTCGAATGGTCAGCGGACATGTCCAGACAGGCCCGAGCTCGCCGGGCCAAAAGCCAAACAAATCTCTGCCCTTTCAGTGTGGCCCCTGTGCTTAAATTGGAGTGGTGAGATCACAGGGAGTGAGGGCTCGGGATGGGGAGAAGGAGGGAGCTGCAGTGCGGCACTCAGCAGCTCTCACACACCAAATACTTTGGCTTTCACTCCAGCATAGGCTGGCAAGAAATCCAGTGTTCATACCATGGCCGGAACAGAAAAGCGATTTGATTAATGAGCACAGACACCAATGTGAGGGGAAGGAAGATGAGAAAGTGTGCTCTGGAGGCTAGGGATTAATTATGGACTGCTCTCCAAAGAAATACCCACCTACAGAACCCAGTGCCTCCTGTAACAATGTCAGCATCTCCTGTCCCTGCTGCTGCAGTTCTGCACACTGAGGCAGCCACAGCTCCCTGCCAGCACCTCTGTCCCTGGGCCATGGGGTCACACAATCATCACGTGCAGCTCTTCAGCACCAAAGGGCTGTGGGAAATTGGCAAATAGTTTTCATTAATATTTCTACTAGAAATAACAGGATCTCCTTTCTAGGCCTACAATGTTTTTAAGAAGTCATTTACTAACTATCACTTTAACCTTGAATATCTAATGCTCTTTTGTGTTTCAGCTTAGGAGGGAGAACAAGAATCCTCCTCATCAGAGATGTAATTTTTAGAAGATTAAATTACTTGAAAATGTAGAGTTTTAGCAAGGAAGAGAACAGCCCACAGGGGACACTGCAGGGAATTTAGGGAAGAGGGGTAGTTACAGTCACTGGAAACCAAGGGCCAACAAGCAAAGGCAATTGGGAGTCAGGCTCCCAGTAAACATCAATGAGAACTGTGACATGGGCTTTGCTGTCCTTAAATGTGCCCTCTGCAGCACAGGGACTGACCTATGGAAGGCCTGTCCATTACAAGATAAAACCAGCTATACAACCTACAGTTTATCAGATTTTTCTTCACTCTGGAAAATCTTTAAGCCTCCCTTGGTATATTTGGGTACACACCTGCACCTGGTTGGACCTCCTCTCTGAAATCCAGAGGAATCTGTATCAATGTATCTGTGTAATCTCTGTATCTATGAGAACAGGGTCTCCCAAACGGATCCTGTTTCAGGTCTTCCTTGGCCTAATGTCAAAAAAGATTATTCAGTTGTTGGAATTTCATAAAATTTCATTTTACCAGAGTTTCCAGCATCCCCTATGATCATGGTAGGATTAAGCTTTACCTGTCTTGTAGCATTTGCTCTGCTATTTTGTAACATGCTGAGCATTAATTACAATATGAGGGGAACTAAGCCAGTTCCGTTTTTCTACTTTTTTAAAAATTATTTTTTGTTTCTTATATAGAGACCACGGACAAAATCTGCTTTGAAGGGCTGCAAGGCAAGTCTTACCCTTTCATGTAGAATACAGTCCCTGAGAAAGTTGCTCTGGCCCAAAAAGGTCATTTTTTTGTGTAGCATTATTTTAATTCAAGAGCTTTATCCTAATTGTTTTGATCACTAATAACTTCTTCTGCATTGCCATTTTATGGATATTATGTAAAATAAAAGGACAATGAAGTAAAATGGATTTTGTCAAAGCCACCAAACCATTACAAAGGATTCATTGCATAATAGATGCCCTTTTCCCCGTAGGGGAAGAAGAATACCCTGGCTTCAACTTAATTTTTTTGTTTTGTCTGTTTGATATCTGATGCCTACCAGAAGGATTTGTAAAGAAACATAGGGTATTTAGCCTCCAATTTAATGGGATTTAAGCATTTACTTCTGCTGGAAATGTTTGAAAACAATATGCTAAGGACCAAATGAACTATTGAGTTTTAATCACCTTCAAACTCTGATACCTCCAAAATAATACATTGAAAAGAGTAGAAAATTATGGGGCTGGAGGTAGCAGAATGCAGCTCGTGCCCTGACTTTCTAAAACATTTCAGGCTATTTAGTCTCATTAATTTCAACTGGGGCTGCAATTACTAAAGACTTCTGAAAGTCAGCTGTCAGTTTTTAAAGTGTTTTGTGGTGTTTTTCCCCCAGTAACAGCAGATGGTTTTGAGACACAGTGGCTTTAAATGCTCACTTGAGGGGAACCTGAAAATTCCAGAAGTAGGAGATTTTTAAAGCTGACAGCCAATTGATAAGATTTGAGACTATTGTGTGAAGCTGAGAAAAGGCAAAAAGATCAGGAAGAGACGGCGAAAGAGAAAATATGGACAGGCTCTCTCAAAATAACCAGAGCTCTGTGGCAGTAACAGGAGAATAACAAAACCTGCTCGGTGCCTGCCTCGGCTCCTTCTGCCCTCAGTCTTGTTGAGTAGCAGCATTAGTTTCACTGAAATCAATCAGGCTGCCCCTGGAGCTGGCTGTTATTTAATTTCACCGAAGAGAAAAGGGCAGAATCAAGCCAGTAAATACTATCACGTTTATAGATATGTTTTGTTATGTTACATGAGAAATCGTGGCATGGGACTGCTGGGAGTCTTCAGACTGATAAAGCTGTTATCGGATTTCCATTTTTCACTGGGGAGCTGCAGCACCAAGAGATCAAGGTCACGTTTAGTAGAAGGAGCTTAACGGGTATTTTACATATGAAGAACTTGAAGCGTTTGGTTAAGTGTTTGTCTGAACCAGTCTGCAAAGGGCCTCAGACAAGAGAGACCAGTCCAAGTCCACAGCACAGAGCCCCAAGTAGCTGTTCTGGGCTGTAATTGCAAACCCATAAACTCTTAAGCAACCCTATAACTCTTATGCAAACCCATAAACCCATAAGCTCTATTAAGGTCACCATCCTCTTGCCCCTAAAGAACATTTCTGCCCCTCACAGCCCACTCAGCAAAGGAAAATAAGGAGACACCAGCTCCCAGTTGCTCTCCATTTCTTATCTAAATGCAAC
The DNA here is from genome assembly GCF_037042795.1 of Molothrus aeneus. Taxonomy (NCBI): domain Eukaryota; kingdom Metazoa; phylum Chordata; class Aves; order Passeriformes; family Icteridae; genus Molothrus; species Molothrus aeneus. Next base: position 3,381,828 of record NC_089664.1, on the reverse strand, counting down.
CTCTCAGTTCATCAAGAGCATCACACTGTCCTAAGCCTCTCATTTAACAAGACATGAGTTTTACCTGGAGTGCTTCAGCGACTCTCTTAGACAAGTCTGAAGCTCTTGAGACTAGTATTAAATGCACTAGGTGTTTCTTGTGCATTACTCAGATCCTTCAAGGAGTCAGAGGGAGAAATGAATATGTATTCTATATGTCAGCTGGTTATATCACAGCCTATCTGTGCCTAATTATGGAAAACAATCTGCCTATGGGAAGTTAACGGGGAAAGCTCTAAACAGATGTTAATTAAAGAGTGCCTCTGTAGAGTACTTTTTGAGAGGTCATTTTGCTGAGTTTAGATTGAGATGGATGAAGGTGAGGCATTTGGCAGGGAATTGCATCTTTGAAGTGAGTGACGAGATCAGGTTTGGGGGTGGCAGCACAGAGGTTGCGGTGACATTCAAGTGGAATATTATGGGAATGAACAAACTAATTCAGGTGAGTGAAAAACCTCTCTGCAGTTAGTTGTTGCTTTTCCTTTAAAGCTACATATGGATACAAAGATCAGTCCGAGTTCTGGGAGAGAAAATTAAGGAACTTTGCTGGATATTCAGTTTGAAAGTATCAACAGTGAGCCTTTAATTCAGAATTAATTCTTCCTTACCCTGTCCAACATGAGGGGAAATACATTCCATTAAAACTTCTTCACAGCCCTGAAGGTGCTCTCAAAGGCCAATCAGCTTACCCAACAAAAGTATGAAATTTCAGTACCCTAAACCACTGAAAATAAAGCATGGTATCACCCTAAACACTTTGCAGAGGAAGGAGCCAGCCCTTTGGTGCTGGAAAATGGTAAATCTGCTGGGAAGAGGATTTGGTTTGTGTATTCAAGCCTTTGTAAAGATGATGCCCGAGATGGAACAAAAGAAATTCCCACAAGTTCCTCTCTCTCAAGTGATGTTGGCACTCCTTGTGACTATCCCAGCAAATTTATTACTTCTCTGAAAACATCCTCCTGTGCTTTATACCTCCTTGTGGAATTGCCACCATTTACTGGTAGCCAGAAGCCATTAGGTGGAGATGTTCCTTTCTCCTTCCCTTTGGTTTCCACAAACAGAAATCCAATGTACAACAAAGAGCCGCGGATAGGAACTCCACTGAATGTTTGACTGTAAATGAAACCCTCAGTAGCTCATTGCTTGGAAGTAAGAGCAGAGGTTGAAAAGTAAATGCACTTTGTTCAGGGCAGAGCATTGCTAAAATAATTTCTGACAGCCTGTGCCAAAAAAACTGAAGTCAACAGACTTGGCTAATCCACCCTGATAAATGCAACAGTTACAAAAATAAATATCTTCAAAAAGCAGCTGGGAGCTGGCCAACATGAACAATCAGACAGCCATACTTGACACCCCTAAACCCTGAAATGGGAGACAGGAAAATCACCTTTGCAGAGACATTCCTGTCAGGCATGGACACCTCACTTGTGACTCTCCTATTTCTGTTCCACAGCACTTTCTGTGGGTACCAGCTGTACAGTCAGGGTTTACTTCCACGAGTTCCTGCATCCAAACAATCAGCAGCTCTAAAACAGGCCCAGTATTCCAAGTGCTCCACAGGACCTTCTGCCTGCTTTGCTGCTTCTTCGGTGGTGTTGTCACCTCATAACTTACAGAGATGGGCAAAACAATTTGAGGTGATTTCTGAAGCCGCTGCAACAACACTGGAAATAACATGATGCTCATATTTACTAATTCTGCTGAATTATTTCACACAGAATGGAGAATGAAAATATAACTTAACTATTTTCTGGCAGTTAATCCTACTTTTTTGGCAATCCAACTTACTTCAAAGCATATTTGACTAAGTACAGTTGCCATGGGGAGAAGTGTATAAAGAAGAAGAGTGAAAGAGATAATGCATTTAAGAACTATCTTTCCCTTTGGCCTACTTCCCATGGAGTCTCTCCACCTAATTTATATGGCACTACAAATCTCCAAAAAGTCAATGGACCTCTTTGCAGCTTCCAGAAGAAGTCAGGAAAGAAAGAGGCAAGTACTTGTAAGGAAATCTTTGAATTTCCAATAGCTTTCTATGCAGTGGCTTAATGTCTAGACTCTCTTGGAATGAAGGCTGTGGATGATTTTCCTTTTTTTCTCCCCAAGTACTGCCCTGCATGATGACCCAGCCTCTCTCAAACTCAGTGCTTTCAGTAAACCTCTGTCTCACTTTCAAACTTCATGAAGTGGGGTTCTATGACAAAAAGAGAAATGGAAATCCATAAGGATATTTTAATCACCACAGATTTTAGACTTCTGACTAATTCTACATTAAACAAACTTTGAGAATATCACCATTCAGCAACTGGCTACCCTCTCACAAATTGGCCTTTGTTTCATGAATGATTTTGTACCTTTCCATATAGGATTAAGATGTAACTCTCCACACGTGCTGCCAATCTCAAATTCATTGTTTTAGAGCTTGCCCATGACAACCACCTCAGCTGAAGTGGTTGGTGTTGGTGTCAGTCTCCCTGAGTCCTGCTGACACAAGGCTTTAGATCTGCTACTGCACTGCTACTGCAGCTCCACCTCTACACCTTAGAGAGGATGAGAATGTGCCACAGTTTTGCTCAGACATCACTTTTTTCATCAAGTACTAACAATTCCTGCTTTAATACTTCAGAGACAAGCACCCAACCCACTCCAGCTCAGGTTAGCCCTGGACAAAATGCACTCTGGTTGTCACCAACAGTTACCTGACCACCATCAGTCCCCACCCTGACCCTCAACTCCTGCCTCCAAGTATGAAACCAGAATACATGGGCATGGTAGTCGCAGGATGCACCATTTCTCAATAACATTCATTTGTAGAAAAAGCCAAAAAAAATCATATCCAAACTCCCATCTCCAAAACCTCAGCAATGCTACCCCAGCACATCCCTGCTGCACTCACAGAACTGGGTCCCACCAGAATATCTGAGCCCTGTAAAGCAGTTTAATAGACATTGGCAATCATGGTGTCACTGTGAGTCCCCAGTAGGAGCTTGTGATGATTTAACAACCAGACGTTCCAAACTATTATTTATTTTTCATGGTTTTCAAATCTGAAGTGCAGAACAAAGTCATGGTGGCAATGGGAGACCATGATTTGTCAGGCAGCCCTAAATCTGGGATGCATTAATGGTGGTTGGAGACAGACTATTTATGAATTCATACTGGAAGTTCACAGAGTTGTTGTCTGCTAATCTGTCAATTCAGGGAGATGCTGCTCTGAACTTAAAGGAGTGTGGGATCATCTGGAGACTGATTCCTCTGACTAAGTCAGTGATGAAAATGAGAGGCCTAAAGCTAAACAAAACCTGTGTCAGCTGTGCTGGAGGTGCCCATACTTTGGCAGTCCTGCTTTATTCTCTCTTTACGCCTCCAGCAGCAAAACTTTGCAGAGGTTTCTCAGCCATCGCCTCCCTTTAGTCACAAATCCTTATCTGGGGTATTAAACCTGAAATAGGATAATCAAGTTATGAAAGGCCAAGTCCAAATTATCTCCTGACCATAATGCACTCCTTGGGATGAGCCAGAGTGCCAGGACAGAGCCCTGGAACATATCAGGCATTATGGATCATTTCTTGCCTCTCAGGCACTGCATTCTGACATCACTCCTTCGAAGGAGGCAGGAGAGAGGCACTAATATATGCACGTCTTAGCACAGTGTGTAATGCAGTGAAGGCCTGACCTTGTTCAAAGTTACTAAGTGCTATTAATATATATAATGGAAATAAATATTAGCCTTGCTTTGCAGAGGGAACAACCCGAGACACAAGGCCCCCGAGTGGTTTGTCAGGACAGACAGAGGAGCCAGGTATCCTGACAATTCATTTCACTCTGAGCACCTGACAAAGTTCATTCCTATCCATCCCAGGGCTCCTGCAGAGGGGGAAAAAAATCACCTCTAAAAATGTTCCTGCTTTATCAGCAAAACGAGGGTGATAACAAAAACAGCTCAGGCCAGACAAAAGCTAATTGAAGCACATGGGCTCGTGCAGATACATAGAAGCCTGGCCTTAAAATAGCCCAGCCAGCCTGGGATGAATCTTCCTCGAGCTCTGACAAGGAAGCAGCAGTCAGCAGTAAAGCTGGAAATGAACCAGAAGAAAGCATACAGGCAGGTCAGGTACCTGCTTCTGACTTGGGGAAAGGAAAACAGAGCCCAGGGCTCTGAAAGAGCAGTGACAGAGGGCATGGGATGTCCTCAGGGCAGCCCACACCTCCCTTGAGGGCACAGCAGGAGCTGCTGATGCCCTCTCTGGGAGCCAGCAAGAGGACATGAGAAAAGGGAGTGGAGCTGCATCTGGGGAAGTTCAGAACAGACATTAGGGAAAGAGTGGTTGATCCCTGGAACAGTCTCCCCACAGCACCAACCCTGTCCAAGGGACAAGGAGCATCTTGGATGATGCTCTTATCTAAGGAGGCCAACAAGAAAGATGGAGAAAGACTATTGATGAGAGCATGTAGTGACAGGACGCAGGGAATGGCTTCAAAACTAACAGAGGGCAGGGTTGGATTAGAGTTTAGGAAGAGATTCTTTCATGTGAGGGTGGTGAGGCCCTGGCACAGGTTACCCAGAGAAGCTGTGGCTGTCCCATCCCTTGAAGTGTCCAAGACCAGGATGGACAGGCTTGGAGCAGTTTGAGATACTGGAAGGTGTTCCTGACCGTGGCAGAGGGTGGAACCAGATGGTCTTTGAGGTTCCTTCCAACCCAAACCATTCTATGATTCCCCTAGGCAGTCCCTGGAGGACCAGAGAGTTGGACTGAATGATCCTTATGGGTCCTTTCAACTCCACATGCTCCATAATTCCTCCATGAAACAGCTGCCTAAACTTTCTGCTGGATAGTCTGAGTCCTATCGTGCTCCTGCCTTAGAGCCAGCCTCAAATCTATGTATGAGATCACAATATGGAGGTGCTACTGGTGCTCCACTGGAGTGACCTTCCCTAGAACCTTGAATAGAAATGTAAAACACCAGAGGTGACCAGAGAAAAATCTGTCACATTGCCTGGAGAGAGAACAGACTGTTTCAGTGCTTGGAGCAGGAATGCTGCATGGCAGTAAGCAATAGGCAGCATCCATTAAGCAGGATCTCTTCGGACACAGATCTGGGGGATAAGTTTTCAGTGTGACATTGAATTCTTCAGACACTGTAGCAGGCTTAGCTTCTTTAAAGGAAATTTGCTCAGTGGAATATAAGCCATTTCCAAGCATGAACAGAGTACATTAAAGCACTGACTCAGGCTTTGATTCAGAAAAGCACTTAAGCACCCTTCTTGTAAAGGGATACTGCTTGGTGCTCGGACCTTGGAAAGGAAGGTGGATTGTGGTCTCTTTGGCTCAGCGCCACATTTCAAGCATAAAATAAACCTCAAACTAATGCAATTAAGGAAGAATCTTTCACAGTGGACATATTTAATCCATTACTGCCCACTGCAGCAGTTCTTGCACCTAGAACTGGTCATGGCCAGGAGCACACACTGATTAGACAGAAGAATGACCCATTTTGATAAAAGCATTGTCTGAAATATTTAAGAAAAAAACCCACCCTAGTGCTTTGCAGTGTGAATTTGAAAGGAATGACTTGGCTCCTCAGCTGTGACAGTTTTGCATAACACAAATAGTTTTTTATGATGTGACACACACAAAAATGGAGCTTCCATGGACAAAGGAGTTCGTGCCAAGGGAATTGATGGATAACAGAGTCCCAGGGGTCTGTAGAATTTTGTCCATGAGAGGTGGGGTGTGGGAGGAAGAAGCAGAGGTAGAAAAAGGTTGACTTCATAAAAAACCATTAGATTCAGAAGAAGAAAAATAAGCAAGGATGAAAAAGAGCAAAGCCATTCTTATTTCATAGCTAGCTGAACTTTTTGGGAAAAGGATTAATAAGAATCTCACAAAAACTTACTTTCTAAAAGTTGTGCCAACACTCCCAAAGTAGAAGGAAAATCTGACAACTGCAGTCCTTTTACTATGAAAGCATCAGTGCTATTGATGTCAAAGCTTCTAAATCACAGACTCATTCATCTTAAGAGCAAAATTCATTTGTAATTCCCCAGCATTTTATTTTGTGATGCACTCGTAAGTGTTCAATAGTGCATTTTGCAATAATAATAAACTAAAAGCAACATGAGATGTGTGCTCTAGCTTGGCCGTTAAATCTTTCCTTGAAAGTGCTATGAGCTTGCCAGAATGCTCAGTCAGAGTATTGTCAGGGTTGCAAATTCACACAAAGAATGGACCAGGTTCTACTGTTCACTACAGATCTTCTTTCAGATGTTTCTGTTGTGATTAATCTCCCAAACCCTTGTAGCTGTTTTTTTTATTACAAACATCATTATTGAAATTAATATTCTTAGTGTAGGACACTTCTAGTATTAGCACAAATCCCAGTTTGAATGTGATCCTCACAAGTGGTGCCATAGATACAACTTCCTTACAGCTCTGTCCCTTCAAAACATAATTGACACAGCAACATTATGCAATGAAATAAAATGAATAAGGTAGGAAGAAAATTCCTTTTAGATGAGAAAACTGATCTTCAGCGTCATAACCAGGGTTACATGAAGAGTTAAGAGCAGAATTAGTTATTCCTGTTCCAGTGTCTTAATGATGCAATCATCCTTCCCTGGCAGTTTAGGTCTCCTCGTAATTACGGTGTGCAGTGACGCATGTTCTGAGAGGACAGACAAGCACTGAGCTAAGATCAGGGTAAGTGGGCTCTCAAGGAACTGCATCAGCTCTCTCCAAGTCTGTGCAGTCAGGGAAGCTCTCAGAAGAGCGTGACCAGGGCAGCTGTGGATGAAGTCAAAGTCTTTGCAGCCTAATTCAGCTCCTTTCCGTAGTTCCCAAGGAAACAGAGAGGGCTGTCTCCAAAGTGTGAGGAGGGCAGTGCAGTGCTTCCCCTTAGAGCACTGGTGCAAAGTCAACTGATGCTTTTCCATGGAAAAGAACTCAGATTAACCAAGCCCTGGGAAGTGTACGGGCTGAGCTCACCCATCTGTCACCAGGCACTCATCCCTCTCCAGCTTGTTTCACATTTCTACTTTTGGCCCTGGCTGCTGCACAAGAAGGGCAGTTTGGCTTTGAATTCCTGAGGATCTGTCCCCTATTTTTAAGTTTACATGACAAGACAGGGCAGTGCAGCTGAAGGTAATGTCCTGTTCCACTAGCAGGAGGATCCTCTTTCACCAGCAAACGCTCCCAGGCAAAACCTACCTGCTGGTGAGAAGTGCCAGCTTAACACTTCCTCCAAAGTCATGAACCCAGATGAACCTTCCTGCCTGCACTGACTTTCAGCCTCTTAAAATACTGTGCAAAATTATTAGCATTTCTCTTTTAGATGCTGCTTTAGAGCAAGGCTTGGCTGGACAGTATCTTCCCTGCCAGGACCATGTGCTGCAGGTAAAGCACCAGCTCTCACCCTCACTGGCCTTGGTGATGCCTCCTTCAGCTTCTGGACACAGACCTCCTTGCAATTTAAATTTGCAGCTTCCTGCCCTGTTCATAACCAGGGTTACATGAAGAGTTAAGAGCAGAATTAGTTAGTTATTCCTGTATATCCTGCCCTGTTCATCTTATCCAAAGATAACACGTTTTTTCTTGCATGTACAAACCTTTCATGCATTTGAAGGCTTGTCATATTCTTCCTTTTTTTTTTTTTTTTTTTTTTTTTTTTAGATAAAACAAGCCTAATTTTTCAGGATTTCCTCAGAAATCAACGTTCTGTCTGACCACCCTGCTGACTAAACCAGATTAACTGGGGAAATGGGATAGGAAACCATTCACATCTTTGCCATGTTATTAAGGATTTCTAATGTCTTTGCTGCCACTCAGGCTCTTGCTAAAGGTCTCTGCAGAACAGTTTCTTTCTAATTGAACTTTTAATAAACTCTTCATGCTTCTGACTTGGTCCCCTGATCATTAATGGCCATTTGTCTACTTCTGTAAGCCCAATGAACAAACATTAATAGAAACTACTTGATCTGCACAAAATGAGATTTTACTGCTATAATAAATGGATACCATAATAAAGGCTGAACCAAGTTATATTAAGTGCTGTAGAAATACATGGAAAGGAGAGCTCCTTCTAAAAGATTTAAACTAAGTCAGAAAACACTGGAGATTTAAATATCATCATCACTCCAATTTAGCAGGTGAAGAACAATGGAACATTTAAAAGGCTTGTAAGCAGTCAGGATAACAGGTAATTTCCTAATTGGACCCTAGCCTTAACAAGTTGCTTTGGTGATCTACTCAGTCTCAGATCAACACTTCAGCCACACGTTATCCAATCCTCTGCAGTTTCAAGGGAAAAGGTTTGTTTGATTCTTCATGAAAACACCTCCATTTTCAAAGCCCAAAGAGGCTGTGAAGGCCATAAACTCTGTGAAGACCACACTGAGGAAAGGAACACTCTGCTGAAGCAATGAAAGGTATGAAGATCATTTTGTGAAAGGCTGAACTAAGATCATGCCCCGTATGTCAAAGAAAACTCTCTCAATTTATCTGTCAATTTTTATATCCCATTTCTTCAGGCTTTCCGAAGCTCTGCAAACCAAGTCCAGAGTTTCATTATTTATTTGGGATGCTGTGTGTCACAGTGACACATTGAGAAACTGGCATCTGCAATTTTCACATGTCAGAAAGACTGTAACTTGAACTGACAAAATAAATTGCTGTTCACACACTCCCACTGACTTTGTTATGTCCCTGAAGCCCCAGGCCTATTTTTTCAATTAAGATCCCCCCTTCTTTCATCCCCCCTCTTCCTACTGCAAAAGCACAATGAGTGGCTGGCAGGAGGGAACGTGCCTTCCACAGCTGGCAGTAGTTGACTGGGAAAGGCAATGGCACTGCTGATAAAGAGAGCAAATAATTCTCCTTAGCTTTTCAGGAAAAGGCACACGTCCTTCCTCCGTCAGTTAATACCACCAAACCCCTCCGAGAAGACAACAGAGCTGTGTCAGGTTTGCTGGAGCTTTTTGGCTCACAAAATAAGTGGAGCAGTTCTACCAGGACAGAGTAATTCCCAATTAAAACCAGTGGAAGGTTTCCTCATCAGGAGATTAAATTGATTTCTAGATCACAGGAACGTGATCAGAGATGTGAGTGAGAAACCACTCATCTCCCTGGGAGAGGTGGAAATAAAACCTCACATATGGGAACATCTCATTGATTGTATGGTCCGGCATGAAAAAATAATTTTAAATATCTTAAAGACCTGAGAGACCCCTAAGCCTGGCTTAGTGAAGGCTCAACGTGAACATGAATTCTCTGCCTGATTTCCCTTTAGTGAGCCTGAGCCATGACCTCACTTCCAACTCCTACCTTCATGTCTCCTTGTCCTGTCAGCATGGAAAACATTCCTTCCTCTGCAGCACCACAGGCCAAAGAAAGCAAGGAGAAACTAATTTCAACTAGCAAGGCTCACAAAGCAACTTACTTAGGCCTGTGTAGGTTAAACCTCACCTGAGCCCCTGACTTAGACTCCACACTGTCTTCTCTCTTTGGCAAAATGCACCACACACTCCTGGATGCTACTGAAGGAAAACATATTTTGTTTAACACTCCAGGTTGACCCAAGTTGTTCCCTCATTTTGTAATCCTTTCCATTTATTTGAGCTGAATTTGGAGCAGCAAAACCACATGTGGCTGGCGTGACATTTAATTGCAAGTACTTCACACACTCCTAAATTCCTTCCTTTTGTGTGCAAGCACTACATATTTAGTCAAGGACACATTGGGGAAGGTCAGTGGGAGGGGAGAGAGAAGAGATCTTCTGATGCACTGGCCATTCCAAAAAGAGCCTTGCTCACCACAAGAGCAGACACCCATATGAACAATCCCATACTCCTACAGGCAGGGCTGAGAGGGTGAACTCAGCTATCCAACAGTAGCCACTGGCTGGGCAGTCATCAGCTCAGGGATGTATCTGGGTGTCTTGTGGCCTAGGAAGTTCTGAGAACATCCCTGGATTACAAATGGGGTCACTCAGAGGCCTCAAGGTTTGCGGTCATGACTAGCTCCCAAAAAATCCTCCTCTGGGGCTCTGGGACTACGAACAACAACACGGCTCTGCCTGTCCCAGATGAGCCATGAGCACTGGAAAGAGCAAGGGAAACAAAGAGGGAGAGAGCCCAGAGTCTCCACTCCAAAGTTGTGGAGTATTAAATACAGGAGAAATGGGTGATATTGAGCTAATGGCAATTATTCAGTGAAGTGTGCAAGAACAGTTATTGTGTTTCGTAATTGTAATTCTAAAGTTATATGGGAAAAACCAAGGGGAACATCAAAGAAAAGGTTTCATGCTCCTGCACAGCTAAGCCCATGCCTCAGCTCAGATTTCTAAGCTCAGGAGTAAATGATTTAGTCTCTGGTTCAGCTGTCACCCCACAATTTCCATGCTGTCAGCTCCTGCTTGTCTTCTTAAAGACTGGCCAGGAGCTTCTCAGCTTGTTTCCATTTCATTTCAATATTTAAACACATGGGGAAGAGGAAGCAAAATGGGAGCAATCGTCTTCCATGAAAAATTTCAAATTTCTATAGTTTTGGTCCAAGGGTTTTCCTTCCCTCAAGGCTTTCCTACGTAAGAGTTATTAACCTCAGAGTAACTCTTGTCCATCTGAGATTCCTGAGCCACTACCCAAAGAGAGCTGCTTCCCATGCTCCCCCCAGCCCAGTCCCAGCCAGCTGGGTGTGCACAAACACATCTCCTCTGGCCTGGTTCTGCCCTGATTTCCACCACAACAAATGGGAATAAACAGCCTTTTTGGTCAACTGAAGCTTGTACAGGAAGGAGGGGAGATGAGTTATGAACTTTGGTGTTCTGCTCACTAAAGTGCCTGAGCAGGAGCTCAGTAACAGCAGCTGAACAGGTGCCTGAGAGAGAGAAAGGAGAGTTCATGGGCAGAGACATCTCAAATGCCAACAGGAGCTTCATTTCACACCATGGGAATGAAACTTTCTTCTCAAGAGGGCATCAGAAGGGCCTTGGAGACTTGTGGTTTCTTGCTAAGGAAGGAAAGTTTTCTCTGCCTGCAAACTTGAAGTGAATCTAGCAAGACCAGAAATTGCCAATTTAAGAGTGGATGAGAGGCTATTCCTCTGCACCTACACAGCAGGCAGGACAAAACCAGCAATGGTATGAAGCTCTAACCATCAACTCTCCTCTGCTCATCACTCACCTTCAAAATACCTGTGGGTTTTTACTGTGCAGGGAAGGCTTGTCTGTGTTCCCAAACCCCCACAGGGATAGTGGATCAGAGGGACCTGCACACAGGAGAACCAGATGAACAAGCCCAGAATGGAGCAAGCCCACAAAACCCCCTCCTGCAGGCAGACCAGGCTCTAGAAAATTCCCTGAGAACTTCTGAGGTCAATGTGTCACTGTTCCCTTACTCACCCCTCTCTGATGCACATGAAAAAATTGTTCCCATATGAAAGCATGAACAGCAGATGCACAATAGAAACTTAAACAAAATTCCTCTGCAGGAGGACTGCCCAAGGAAGAATGGTCTGATTCATGCAACTTAATGATGACTAAAGCCACTGTTTGTGCTTTGAAAATGTGCTGAGGTATTGGCAGCCATCTCAGGCCTTTGTAGTGTGTCAGCAGGTTACGGATTTGAAGACCAACAAAAATCTTTCAAACTTCCATTCCAGAGGAAGGCCTTAACATTTGACCTCTGCAACATTCACTAGAAATATTTGAAAGAAAATACCAATTTGTCAAAACCAAAGCTGTTTTCCTGAGGTTCTGCAGAAGCAGAGAGATGTTCCTTCCTGCCCCCACATTCACACTAAGCAACAGTAGCTGAGCAATTACAATACTCAGATTTGGGCAGGTTGAAGATCTGTCAGGTTTGCAGAAAACACCTGCATTCAAGTGTTCACCATGATGTGTCAATGTCCTGACAGCCACCACAGAGCTTATTGGGCTGGGGAGTGGGGGAAAAGAGCAAAGATCCTCTTTGGAAATAAAAGGATGGAAAAGAAAAAAGCAATCTGGTTTGTGATCTCATTCTGCAGCAGAACACGTCTGAACCTCTGTGACACCCAGCAAGACCACGCGCTGTTCAACAATCCCCTGGAGCAGAGGCACAACTTTCCCATTAAGAGGGCAGTCCCTGGGAATTCAGCAAGGCTGAGACTGCCCCGAGGTGCTCCCAGACACACAAGAGATCCCAGCATTACTGGACAACTTCTACAAACACATTCACATAATTTTCTCCAGGATGCAGCAAATTTTGTTTTCCTACTGCAATGTAAGTTACACACAGATGGTAGTTTAAACAGCATCTCTTCTCCACAGAAAATATTCATCCTGTCCCAAATTTTCCTTGACCACCTCCTCTGGAATACAAACACTGTTATAAAGGTCTCTGTTCCAGGAGAGCTGGGCTTGCATCTGTTCATCTCCAGAGATCCTGCTAAATCTTATTACTGCTTCCCCCCTCTCCTTCCAGAACAGAGCTGATTGAAGAACAAAAGAGAACTTCAAGGTGAATAAAAGCCCTGTGTTAAGCATGAGGTTATACACAGGGGTTGCAGTATCACAGCAGCCTTGGAAATGTCCATGAATCCCCAAAGCTTTGATTTCAGCATTAAGTAATGCTGGCCTGAACATTCATCCGGAAATGTGCACTGCACAGAATTTTTTATGCATAAACTTTTCTTTTTCAAAAGGTTCACTTCTCCCTTCAGGTCGGGAGAGTTAAAAAAAAGCCAAGAACATCGGATTCACTATTGGGGTCAGTCCAGCAATACATCTCCTTCGGCTCCCTGCCTGACAGATGAGGTGAGCCAGCACCAGCTGCTCCAGTGGTAAATGTGAAACTCTGCAGTAGGCAGTTATGAAATAACCTTGGTGAGAGGAGCTTTCTTGCTAGCCTCATCCTAACCCCTATCATTTAGGAGTTGGCTTCCACCCAGAAGTCCTCAGCATGCAGAAGGAGCCTATACACCTTTTGAAATGATCCTAAAAGAATTGGATGTTCTCTCATTAGCTTCCCGCATTTCTACCGTGGTCAATCGTCCTAGAAATCAAAATGCCAACTACTTATTTACATTTTGGGGCAGAATATTCGCAATATTTAATAAACATCAAGTGTTTATATTCCATCAGGCCTCCCAGTCCAAGTCTGGCCATGCTTCCCACAGAGTGGGAGACAGTGTCTGCTCAGGCAGGAATAAACTGTCCTGCCTGAACAGCCGAGCAGCATCACCCCTGTCCAGAAAGGAGGCACAGGAACATTCTGGGCAGGATTTGTTCTTCACACAGCAAGAAACTGGTCAAGAAGAGCACTTCCCACGCCATCTAAACCAACAACATTTTTGCACACTTTTTGTGGCCACCTCACCACAGTCTTTGGGAGCTGTTTCCCAGCCTGGGGACAGCTGGAGTGTGCAAGAGCCTTCCCACCCTGTGCAGTAACCCCGAGGCAGACAGGCAGGGAAAACTGGGATGGAATTATGGACAATTTGGCAAAGCAAATAAGGTTTAAGACACCAGGAATATTTTTCAGAAAGGGTTCTGAAAAAAGCTGGTCACAAATGGAATCAGACTTGTCAAATAGATCCAGAAACTCCTATGCACACACGTGTGTGCATGTGTATATCTGAATCTATATGTATTTATGTGCCCTGGCTTTCTCAACCAGGTGAAAACTGTCCAAGCAAAACTTCATGGTGTTTTTCTCTGCTGTCATGTGCACGTTAATGTTGATGAAAAATTTTTGCTGCTTTCCTCCTTCTTAGAAAAAAGTTAGAACTGGGTATTTCTCTTGCCTTGACAGTTAAACACTGTCAATTACCCTCCATTTGTCTGCAAAATTCCTAACAAACACTTCTAGTGGGTTTTGAGCAAGCTTTTTTTATTTCCTTTGCCTTTCACTCCTTCTCCAAAGCAGAGGTAAAAATAAAATTATTTTCACTGTCTTTCCAAAACAGGTAAGATTTTCCTTTGCTGGCTGGGTGCTCCCCCACTCCATTTAGCACTTTTTTTCCACTGCTGGGAAGATCCATCTTCCAGCAGAGCTACTTTTCCTGGTTTACATGGAAAGTATATACAGACAAAGGCAACAAGCACTGATAAGAAGAGTAGGGACAAGGAAGGATCTATCAGAAATTCAGCATTTATATTAGATTTATATTATTTATATAATATTATAGCATTTATATTATATTTTTTATATTTCTCCATTCCATATATATATATATATATTATAGCATTTATATTATATTATTTATATTCCTCCATCCATAAAGGGGATGGAGGAAAACCCAGAAAATTCCTGGGACAGGAGTTTGTAATAAAAAGAGACAGGGAAATAAAAGAGTGAAGCCCATTCTCACTGTAAGAAGCATTTCCAGAGTGAGAGACTTGGTATTATTTTTTTGGGGGCAGAACAGGCTTCTTAAGGATTCACTCAGGTCTCCTAAATGCCTTATTACTTCATCCTGACTCAGAGGATCAAAAATCTTTGAATATCCTGCTCTGAGTCTTCTTGCCCTGAACATAAAAGGCTGAGCCCTGGATCACAGAAAAACCTGGAAAGTACAGAGAAGGTCCAGCTACAGCAAGCTCAGCTCACCTTCCTCTCTGTAAGAAAACAAATAAATAGCCCTTAAAGCTTTGTTGAGATCCAAACCTTTGTTAGAGGGTTTAACTTCACTCTCTAGAGTGGGTCAATCCTTCCAGAGAAGCCCAGTTTGAGCCAAAATTGTGCATTGCATGGAAACCAAGGGAAATGTGACTGGAGGAGGGGGGAGCAGGAGGATGGGGGAGAAAGAAATGAGTTTTCTTCAGGATTTAAACACACAAACTAAAACAAAAGAGGCTGCGAGGTGCCACCATCACCCTTGTCACAGCTCTGAAGCTGCATCAGCTCCCAGGGCAGGGCAGGAGCAGCTCTGAACAGCTCCGAGGTATTTGCAGATGCAGAATCAGCTGAAACACCCCATGACCATAACACAGCAAACATCCCACTCGCTGCCATCCAAACTGCAGGCCTGGGAGCTGGGAGCAGAACTAGAAGGAATTTCCAAGACCTAGAAGGAATTTCAACCTGGCTGTATGATTTTTTATATTTTTTTTTCCAAGTCTCCCACCTCCCTCCCGCGTCCCTGCACAACAAGAGCTGTTTTCCCTTTAATCTGCAATGCCACCTTGTGGCTCTAAACAACGAGAACACGGAGACGACACCAACGCTTAAAACAAAATTCTAGGTCACTGACCACAGATTCCAGCACCACATCTGCAAAGAGAAACTCCTGATGCAGGGGGACTTTAGTCATGTCAGAATGGCTGTGTTCTATGGAAGGTGGTGTTTGTGGGTTTCACTGACCCAAATTCACAGCAGCACGTGGAAAAGCAGCTTCTAACAAAAATCCTGGGATGGCTGATTGCATTGCACGGAATCATGGGGTCCCAGAATGGACTGGATTGGAAGGGACCTTAAAGTTCATCTATTTCCAACCCCAGTGCCATGGCACGGACACCTCCCACTGTCCCAGGTGCTCCCAGCCCTGCCCAGCCTGGCCTTGGGCACTGCCAGGGATCCAGGGGCAGCCCCAGCTGCTCTGGGCACCCTGTGCCAGGGCCTGCCCACCCTCACAGGGGAAATGTCCTTCCTAATCTCCAATCTTTTCAGTTTGCAGCCATTCCCTGTGTCCTGGCATTCCAGGCCCTTGGACAGTCTCTATCTTTCCTGTCAGGCCCTGCAAGGCCACACTGAGGTCCCCCCAAAGCTTCTCCTGTGCAGGTGAACAATCCCAGCTGTCCCAGCCTCTCCTCCCAGCAGAGCTGCTCCATCCTCTGATCCCCCTGGTGCCTCCTCTGGATCTCTGCAGCAGCTCCAGCTCCTGCCTGTGCTGGGCCAGGGCTGGGGCAGCTCTGCAGGTGGGGTCTCACCTGAGCACAGGGCACAGGGCACAATCCCCCCTGCCCTGCTGCCCAAGGATGTTCCCCCTGTAAAAGCAACAAAGACAGACACAGTTTTTTGCTGTGTGCTGCAGAAAGCTCCAGCTCCAGTCCTCCCCACCCCTCCTGGGTGCAGGCTGTCCCATCAGCCAGGCCAGACCTTTCCTTCCTCCATCCTCTCTGAAAACATCTCTCTCTTTCCATCCTCTCTGAAAACAGCCTAATTTTAAAAGAGTTTGTGCCTTCATTAATGGTTCCTTCAATCCCAGACTGAGTGAAACACCCCCAATCCTTGTTCTGCTCTGCTGGGAGAGGCCCTGGTCCCTCTGGACTGAAAGGCCTGGCTTAATCCCAGTTGGACACTGCTAACCTGTTGCAGGGTCCAGTATCTAAAAATCTGAGTACAATTCAGCACTTTTCTTTTGAAGGCCTCAGAGGCATATTTTGAAATAATTCAGCATGTCTCTGAGTTGCCTCTTGAGCAGACAAGTATTCTTCCCCTCTCACAGCTGGCAGGCCAAGGCACACAAATACTAAACCCTTCTGGGTAGGGAGTAGCTGCCCTGCTATGCACAAAAATTATTGTATTTTTAAGCTTTAAAATATGATTCTCTCAGGAAAATTAGGAGCAGCTGTCCCTCCCTGGGACAAGCTGGCTTCTCACAAATATTTGGCATTTGGAATACTCTTGTCCTTTGACCACTGGGCCTGGTTTTCAATTAAGGCCTGACTTTAAGACTGAATAACCAAGCTATTGCTCGGGGTTGCTGGGGCACAAGAGGCAGCACAAGGCTAAATTCAGCAAGAGTGCAAATCAGGGCATTTACACAAACTCAATGGAGCTCACACCTCAATGTCACTGCAGATCCCTAATCCAACAGTGCCTCCATTCCCTACTCCTTTCATCTGGGGAGCAGTTGGCATCTGGGGAGCAGCTGGTACAGATCATTTCCATTCACACTTCAATATCTCCTCAAGCAAGGTGCCTTCACCCCCTGGCAGCAGGGCAGGCACAGAACACCCACTGAGGGGGCTCCTCTCTCCTGGGGAGCATCCAGCACACTCTGTACAGGATGGAGCATGAGGAAATCCCCACTCATGGTTCTGCTGGGAGCTCCTTTTAAGTGACAGCACTAAATACTGGCCTAGATTTATCCCTTTTTACTTTATACACTTCCTGAAGCCTTTAAGTGGAAGGTCCATGAGGCAAAGCCTGGGGTAAGCCTCCTAGATCCCCACTCTAATCAATGAAGAGACAATAGCCCTCCTGAAAGTAATTAAGATCTTAGGCAGACTAAGACAATGTTTCTGTAACTTATGATGTCACTGAGAGGCTGCCAAAGCCCTCACTGAAATCTCAATACACAAATCTGCTGCTGCTCCTCCGTGCACAGAACCGAGTGCTGCCCTGCACAAGGAAGTTGGATGGCTTTGATGAGATTTTTGGCATTTTAAAAAGGTTGCTGGAGTACTTGTTCATGTACTTTTTCAGAAACTGATGTTAAGTTGGTGGCTTTCTAGCTCCCCAACTCCTCCTCTTTCTTCTTTTTTAGGAACACTCACTGTGCTGGTCTTTTCACAGGCTTCTGATTCTCTCCTTTGCAAGTTAACCCCACTTGCAGGACTGAAATATCTTTTCTTCTTTTTCTTCTTTCTTTCTTTTTTTTTTTTCAAGTATTCTAAAATTAAATTCACAATTCCAACCCATCTGAAAACACCTAAATCATCCAGGTTGGCCCTAACCCATTTTCCCACACCTAGGTTGGGACCTTACTGCTTTATAACTAGTCCTAATTACAGAAATCATCTAATTAGTGTTGAACCTCGAATGAAGAGAAGACATTAAACAATTATCTGCAGTGCTGATGTGTTGATATCTCCTTTTCCTGACTGTAGAACAGAACAGCCTCCTGTAACAGTGATACAGAGCTGGATCTCCTTACTGCCAATGGCTCTTGAATGCTGTATCTTTATTTAGTTCTTTGGCCTTTCTGCTTCTGTCTATGCCCCTGCTCCACTTCTGTTCTCATTCTGGGAGCCTGACCTAGTTTCTCCTTATTGCATAGTTCTTTCTTTCACTTGAGGTCAGTGATGAGCTCATGATTAAACCTCTCTGGTCACCTGCAAGAGCTTCTGAATGGGATAACTTGAACTTGGGGCCTTCAGGCTCCCTAAGGCTCTGCCAGTTCTCCTTATCTAACTTTTCCCTTAGCTCACCCTCTCAGGAGATATTTTTTCCCAATTCTTAGAGTGTGTTCCAGTTACTCTTTGCTGCTGAAAGCTATTTTAAGTTTTGCTGTGATTTTTCACCATATAATTACACCTGGTTTGCCTTTACTGTCCCTATACATGGCAGACAATCAATAAACCTTTATTGACATGTAATACATGCTTAACAAAATGCAGCAAGGAGGAGTGAAAGAACAGTGGTAAGGAGCAGTAAGAGGTGATACTCTGAAAACACCTGAGCACTTCAGCTCACCAATAAATGACATTGTAAAAGTGCAGTCTTTGCCAGAGCCATTTGTTAGGCACACACAGAGAACAGCTTCAAACTGGCAGCTTGCAGTGCTCTGGCCAGAGGAGAAATCTCCCCAGGGAATGAATCAGCAACACCTCTAACTCAGGCAGGGTCATTCTGAACTGATATTGGAAGCAAACTGTGCAAGAGCAGAGGGGGTGGGAAAACCTCACTGAAGTAATTGATGTAATTAATCAATTACCAATGTTATTCTTGCTGAGCATCTGAAGAACTGGAGGTGAAGTGAATTTTAACAATGCACACAGTGCATATTTAAATCACAGGATGGTTTGGATTGGAAGGGACCTTAAAGTTCCTCTCATCCCACCCCTGCCATGGCAGGGACATCTCCCACTGTCCCAGGCTCCTCCAGCCCTGCCCAGCCTGGCCTTGGGCACTGCCAGGGATCCAGGGGCAGCCCCAGCTGCTCTGGGCACCTGTGCCAGGGCCTGCCCACCTTCACAGGGAAGGATTTCATCCCAATATCCAACCTCAAGTTCCCCTCTTTCAGTTTGAACTCATCACTCCTTGTCCTGTTACTGCAGTTCCTGATGTGGAGCCACTCTTTGGTTTCCCTGTAGCCCCATTCAGATACTAAAAGGAAATTTGCCCACATTTAGGGTACACTGGATACACAGATCCACAGAAAAGGAAAAGGCCAAGGGTAGGAATGAAAGGAATCTGAATTAAAAAGAGCACATGGTCTTTGACAAACTATTCTGCATCAATCCAGAATGGAAACATGAGGAGTCACACTACTCTTTGAAGGCTTATTCCACTTGCCCTCCTCAGATGCAAATAATCTCACTGGCTGTAGTGGAACCAGCAATCCCCTGTGTCACCTGGAACTGCCACAAGGCTGTCAAGAAAGAAAAGGAAAGCTGGGTAAATTCCAGCTTCTTTTGACGAGACTCCTGTGGTCCCAAGGTGGCCCCTCTGCCCCACCGATTTTCTTTGCAGCCACCCCTGCATTCACCTCACTGGTGCTGCAGCAATTTTCCTCTCCAAGAGAGCAACATCTCATCTCTAATTAAAAATCAGTAAGGTATTCAGCTCAGCTCACCCATTTACTGTGATTTTATGCCTTAGACATGAGTAAAGCTCCTGCTTTCCAGGTCTCTGACTGAGATGGCAACAACCCTTCCTTCCTCCACCACCTACTCCTCGCTCTGACCCTTATGGCTTTAACAAGAGGGTTGATTGCCATATAATTTAAAGTTCACAAATGAAAAACCACCTTCAGCTGCTGTTTTTATTATTTCCCTGTTTTCTAAAAGAACACTCTCACATTTTATTCCTTATCTTCACCTCCTGCCAGGCTGCTCAAGCCCTCTTTTTCCTCAGGGATGGGGTAGCCATGCTCAGCCCCAGGATGAGGATCCAGCTTCCCAATTCAGGTGACCTGTGCACTGCCAAACTGAAAGACTTACCAATTTCCTCCAACCTCCCTCAATAACTTCATCTTTCAGAAGGATCACAGAAGCAGCAAGAGCAACTGCTTTTTCTCACTTGTTCTGTGATTAGGCATAGATGCCAAATCCTAGACAAACACATGAGTTATTTGGATAAAGAAAAATCGAGAGCCACTCGAACTGGCTCAATTACAGCTGTTGTCAATGAAGCATCGAAAAAGTGCATCTGGGGCTATACACAAAAGTCTCTGCACTTTACAGTCACTGAACGTCCTTTAGCCTCCCCAAAGAGGTCAAGATGAGATCGACAAATAAAGGCCAGTCCAGCAAATGAGCCTATTTACTTTTTCCCAATGTGGTTTTTTTTAAGTGCTGGATCAGCCTTGTAAACTCTCTCATGCCGAGTGCACTTATTTATGCAAAGTTTGATTGGTCTCAGCCTCCCAGAGACACCTGAAGGGGATGCTGAGATAAGCCAGCCCTGGCGTTCTGCTGCATCCCTTATAGCAAAACACGGAGCAAAATGAAGCATTAATTCTGAAAGCTTCAGGAGAATGAAGCAGGATAGATTCACTTGTCAGTAATGTCCATACTGATTAATATAAATGCACATGGCAGCCAATATCAGAGTGTGCTATGTGGATTTATTTACATAATTATTTGAGAATTCACCCTCCCCTCCTTGACTTTGATGCTTGGTACATATTTATTTACACAACACTGCACTGCCAAACAAGCCAAATGTTTCCCAGAAAGACATCAGAAGAATTGCAATTGTTTGAGCAGTGGTTATTTCAGGATGATAAAAAACAAATTCAACTCAAATCCATTTAGCAACTGAAGTGCTTTCCCCAGATGACAAACAATGCTGCTGCTGTCCTTGCATGGTCACTGACCTTGAGTGGCTCTGAAGGCACCAAGGCAGCTGAGGAAGGAGCTGTTGTAGGTACAGCTCAGGCAGAAAACAACTGTGCTGCTCAGCAAGGTGGGGACAAAGCCCCAGTGCCCAGAGGTGGTTTGGACAGGGAAGGAATTTTGAGATGTTCCATCGTATTACAGGGAATAGAGAGATGAGAGTTGAGCAGTTTGTATGAACCTGTGTCTTTACCACAGGTGATATGCAGATCTCCTGGACCCTGCCAGGTGATTTAGAGACTAATTTCCATCAGTTTCCAGATAGACAGTGGCAGAAATAGATACAGACAGAGATAATACCTCACCAGCTACCAGTGGGCTCCCATTACAACAGCAGAGTTCACTGCTTATCTCTGGTTCTTGACACCTTATCACATCAGACCCTGCTGATAAGGGGACATGCTGTCTAATGCCCTTTCTGCACCCTCATCACTGACAGGGTGGCAGAAACCCACTCTGATGGGCACAGCCCCACTTTCACAGCACACATCAAGCCTAAAGCCACCTTTGCCCAACAAAAATCCAACTAGTGCAGCTCAGAGCACTTAGTCCTGAGCAATGTGAACACAATCCTGGTGCATTCCTGTTGTGACACTGAGAGGTGCACCCAGTCAGCACTCACTTGATGTTCCATTATTTTTATAATGTGTCTCATTCATTTACTGAAATTAGGAAAAAAAACCCAAAAAACAAAAAACAACAAAACCAAAAAAAATTCTAATATCAAATCTCAGAAGTCAAATCAAACATAGCGAAAAAAGTTAAGTAATCTTTACAGAACTTCCCAAGGTATCAGTTGGGGTTTTTGGCAGGGAGACTCTGTTTTACATTCATCTGGACACAATATGTTTTTTTTCCAGATCCTAACAGATCACTAGAGTTACTCAGCACACAAACAATGCCTGTTGTTTTGGAGCTGATTTCTCAACCTATTATGTGTATTCCTGTTTACAAACAGTGGCTGAAGCATGCAGAAAATCTGCAGCCAACTTCACTGCACCCACTTAACTCTTCTGCCTGCATGTGGGCAAGCCTCAAGTAATTTTCCATGGTCACACTGAGCAGCAGAATCCCAGGATGGGTCAGTGTGGAAGGGACCATAATGGGTCATCTGGTCCGACCTCCCCACTCAGGCAGGGTCATCCCAGAGCACAGGGTTGAGTCCAGATGGTTCTGGAATATCTCCAGTGAGGGAGACTCCACACCCTGTCTGGGCAGCCTGTCCAGGGCTTGGGCACTGCACAGGGAAGAAGTTCTGCCTCTTGTTCAGGTGGGACTTCCTGGGCATCAGTTCTTGCCCATTGTCTCTTGTCCTACTGAGCAGAGCCTGGTCCAGCCTGTAACACCCTCAAAGAACCAAACACTGGGCCCACAAACCTCAAATGGTGGAAGGAGCTATGAGGAGTAGAGGAAGAAAGCTTTTATTAATTATAAAAATTGTTATAATTACATGAGATGGTGGCATATGCTTTAAACATGTCAGACAATTTATATTGTGGAGCATCTGTGGGCTCCTGGGGGGAAAAGGGCAACCAAGACTTCAAGACATCCAACCTACAGCTGGAGACAAACAGGGAACAAAGCTGTATCCATTTGCTGGAAGTTTTGGGTTGTTCAGGATTGCAGACTCAGAGTTTCATCCTGAGCTCAAATGAGAACAGAAGTGCTCAAAAAGCCGAGTGTGAAAAATCAGCCAGAATCATGAAGTTTTGCCTGGCTCAGGAGAGGGATCAGATTCACGTAAAATTATAGTTCAAATTGGTTTCCACCCAACATCATAAATCCACCTAGGTTTGCCAATAGGATTCTGACTGTCAGCAAATCCTTTCTTTTGGCAATGCTGGATAATTTCAAGAGCTTCAGAGGAAAACTCTGAGGGTTTGCCTGAGCCATTGGTCTTTGGGGGAGAAAAGGGGAAAGGACCAAGGACACCCCTGAGGACAAACACCCCAATAGGCTCCCCACACTGTTCCTATAGTCTCTGGGGCATCTTTGCTCCTGGGCAACTCCCAGAGAGGACCTCTGGGGACCAAAGCCCTGTGACAATAATCCTGAGCTTCTCCTATCTCTGCTTCACCACTGGCATCTCCCCTTAGGAGGATGTGCAGGTAAATCAACACCTGACTCCCAGGGGAATTAGAAAGCCACATTTTTAACCTCTCTGAGGTCCTGTGGATATAAATGATAGGATTATTTAGGTTGGAAAAGACCTCCAAGATCATCAAGTCCAATGGTGAACCAAGTACTGTTGTAATCATCACAAAGCTGCGTCCCCAGGGGCCACATCCTCACAGCTTTTGGAGCCTTCCTGGGACAGCAACTCCTCTGTTGCCCTGAGCAGCCTGTGCCAGTACCATTCATGGAAGTGGTGGAGTAAAATCCCATCCCTCAAATCCCACCAAGAGACTTTCATCCTCAGAAAAATACATCCAGTGCAATCATTCCAACACAGACCTGATGCATTTGGCCAGTGACATAGGCCAGCCCTCAGCAAGGGAAATACAGATTGGGCCAGTGGGGAGAAACTGGGGTATTGAAATGAAGGGATGATTGAACAAGATAAAAAAAAATCACTTCTCAGAGCTGCAGGGATTTACTATTTTGCCTGTAGCTTTGGAGGCTCAGGGAAGAAGCATTCACAGTAGTATTCTCTCCTGATAAGTGCAAAGGGCCCTCTCATATTTCTCCTTCTTTCTGCAGTTTAATACACGGGGGCTGAGGCTGTGACCATGACCTCAGCTGTCTTACAATGCTCCCCCTCCCTGGGGAAGCCCCACATTTATCCTTTAACCAAGAATTAAGTCTGCACGCAGCTCTGTGCACTGAGGAAAATCCCAGCACACATTTCTCCTCTTCCACCCAATGCAAAACGAGGATTGATTTTGCTCCAAGCAAGGAGGAGCATTTGGAATATAATGAAGCTGGAAAGGGTGGAGTGGGAGTACAAAGAGATGAGTCCAAGCTCAGCATGACAAATGGTACACAGGACCACTTGGTTTTATTATACACTATCAAATATCCCTAATTTAAACAGCAGAGCTAATAAGCATGCCAATGTATATATTTACATTGCCTGAAATGTGCACAACCCTGTACAAAAATTAGAGTGCAACTGTTATGATCAAGCCATTAGAGAAAACAAAATCAATCCAAAGCATAGACCAGCCTTGCTAATGAGCTCCCTGCTTTGCTGCCTCCTCTTTCCTCAGAAACTTTGCAGCAGAGTGAAAATTTCCTGACCTCAGAATGAAGGAACTTGCACAGGAAAGCTGAAGAACTAATTGTAATGCTACTTCATCGAGCTAAAATGCAAATAAAACTGCAGTACTGGAAATGCAGTCCATGAACCAGCATCAAGGGCAAGAGGGAAGTTAATTCTCTTTGCCATTCTGTAGACAAGACTTTATGGAGTGTTTTGGGCAGTGGATATGTCCTACCCGTCTCATCTCTGTTAGCCAAAGTGATTTCTCTCTTGCTCTTAGCTCTGGACAGAAAAGAGTTTCAGCATTTTGAAGATTCCCCCATCCCCATGCCCAAAAAAGTTGAAATTGCAGAAAGTTTCTATGGAAAAAAAGCTGATGAGGAAAGGGAGAAAATGCAGTTTGGCTAAAGTAGAATGCTCTCCTTTTAAAGTTTAAAGATATCCTGTTTTGCTTTAGATCACTTTTACTTCATGTCTCTTTCTCTATATTTAGCTTAATTTCAGCTATTATATAATTTAGAATTCTTTGTTGTTGGATAAAAGAATATCTATTAAAAAACCAGAGCCCTTCTCATGAGAAATTTGGAAAAATCCAGATTATTCCTGCCCATGAAGATATTAATATTTTTACTGAAAATTTTCCAAACCAGTCGTGCCTCTCTAGGCAGAGGGAGAGCTCTTCATAAGCTCAGTTTTGCAAGCCCACATGGCCTTTCAGTTCTTCAGGCTTTTATTTGCAGTAAGTTATTTAAACAGTGCAAACCTGTCAATAAAACCCTCTCCAAAGGGGCTGAGGGGCCTGAATGTTTTATAGGTTCACCTGCAGCTCTGGAGAACTTGGGGAACTCCAGCAACCAGGAGTTCTCTGGATAATGCTCTGGAGAGTGAATCATGTGAGGAGAGGCTGAGGGAGCTGGGCAGGGGCTCAGCCTGGAGCAAAGGAGGCTCAGGGGGCCCTTGTGGCTCTGCACAGCTCCTGACAGGAGGGCACAGCCGGGGAACAGGGACAGGAGCAGAGGGAACGGCCTCAGGAGAGGTTCAGGGTGGACATCAGCAGGAATTCCCCCATGGGAAGGGTGCTCAGGGATTGGAAGGGGCTGGATTCCCCATCCTGGGAGGTGTCCAAGGAACGACTGGATATGGCACTGAGTGCCATCACAGAATATCCTGATCTGGAAGGGACCCACAAGGATGATCAAAGCCCAGCTCCTGGCCCTACAGAGCAGCCCCAGCAACCCCACCCTGTGCCTGAGGGCACTGTGGAAACACTTCTTGAGCTCTGCCAGGCTGGTGTTGTCATCCCATGGTCTGGTTGCAAAGGTGGGGGATTGGCCAAAGGCTCTACTCAATCTTGGAGGTTTTTTCCAACATGGATGAGTCTGTGATTCTGATTTCTCCTGTTGCTGCCATGGGAGGCTGATAACCAGCCTTGCTCTAGGATATTGCCAGGCTGTCTCCAGACATGAGGAAGTTGCAGCCTCCACAGAACAGAGTCCACTCTGTGCCTGCCACAACAGCCCAGGGGACAGCAACACCACACAAGGGGCAAATGGAGAACAATGAGCAATTTTAAAGGTAACTGTCTCTTAGGCCAGCCAAGAAAACCTCCTCTGGACTCAGAAGATGGTTCAAATGAAGGAGCAAGTGCTTGACAAGGAAGCTGGAGACAGGTCCTGCCTGCTTAAACCTTGAGCACACCACTGAAGAGATCCTAGAGGGACTCCTGGCAGATACACATGGGCATTCACTAATTTCCATCTCCTGAGGATCCACTTCTCTGCTATCATGTCAGCTGGGATATATAGAAATCTAATGTAAAGAATACATTTCCATGGTATTTTTATCTGCAAGGACCTCCATGGAACATATTTAGCATTTTTCCATCAAAACATAGCTGCCACAAAGGCCAAGTGCAGCAGCTTCTCAGGTACAACACGATGGGTCAAGTCCATCATCTGCACTGGAAACTGCACCAAGAAAACAGCAAAAACATAGTTTGTACCTTCTGGAACTCAGCAGGTACCCTGGGACTAAATCCTTGACATTTGGAAAGACCCCTCTGCAACCTAGAGGTCAAATTCTGATTTTACAGATTTCCAAGGTAACTCCTACCACCAGATCTATTGACGGAGCATCCAACCATGAAGGAAAATAGTTTTGCTGCTCAGTAACTCGTGATCCCCTCATCCCATCCATAGCTCATGCTGCAAACATCTCCTGTCCCAGTCCTGCACTGGCCCTGGTTCAGGCTCATGTGCAAGCTAGGCAAAACAAAACACATTTTCTCCTGGCTCCAGCCATATGCCAGCAGATGTTTGAGGTGAAATTTTCAAGATGCATACAGACTTTTGGGTATG
The DNA here is from genome assembly GCF_037042795.1 of Molothrus aeneus. Lineage (NCBI taxonomy): Eukaryota > Metazoa > Chordata > Aves > Passeriformes > Icteridae > Molothrus > Molothrus aeneus. Next base: position 3,355,470 of record NC_089664.1, on the reverse strand, counting down.
TAATCCCTCATGTTCCAAATCCCTTGCTTCCTAAAGCAAGCCTTTGAGCCCTGGAATCACACAGTGTCCACAAAGAGGCATCCAATGCATTTTAAGGACAAGGTGTTTTTATCTGAAGCACTAAATCATCTTTTCACAGCAGTAAATTACTGACACTGCTATTGAGCTGTTCCTGAAATGAAACAGAGTTCTGACCTCTACAACGTTCTCCAGCAAACATGAATTCAGGCCAACGAGGTCGACCAAGAATCACTTGCACCCTTTGCATTCTCCCAGCTCATCAGGAAACACTGCTAAAAGAACCCTACAACCAGCTAGTAACTGATTGAGGAATTCGGGGGAAAAGAGAATGTCAGGTAATTTCATCTGACTGTTATCCTCAAGGAGTGCAACTCCCAGAACAGACCCTTGGCTCTGAATTCAGAGGTGCAGTGAGAAGGGCTGCAGGGCTCCCAGAGCCCTCAGAAGCATTTTCCATCAGACGCTTTAAAAAAGCTTCCACTGGTTACTTTTCTTTAACTTCCTGGGTCATTTCCATCTATTACTCAAATTGATCTGACTTGCTATCATCCCTATTTTTGATATACCAACATAGAATCACAGAATCACAGAATAATGAGGTTGGAAGAGACCTCTAAGATTGTCGAGTCCAACCTGTGCTCTAACATCTCAACTAGACTACAGCACCAAGTGCCGTGGCCAGTCTTTTTTTAAACATCCAGAGATGGTGATTCTACCACCTCCCTGGGAAGAGCATTCCAATACTTTATTATTCTTTTGGTGAAAAATTTCTTCCTAATATCCAACCTATACATAAAACCGTAATATCAAAATGAAGCAAAAGTGTTTGCTGTAACAATGAACAGCAGAAATAAAAAGAGGTGATGATCTATACTTGACTGTTAGTGTTCCTATAGAAAAGTTTAAGGCCTATGTTTCTACAGATTGGAAAACATTCACTGCCTGCAAAGCCAGTTGGAATTCTGTTTTCAGGAGATTCATAGACCTAAACAACACTGGGCAATGTTTGACTCACATTTTTTGGCATTTCATTTGGGTTTTTCATGGCATTAAAGGTGAGAAGTAAATTAGCCATTAAACCATCCATTCTGAGCAGATGTCATTTATCTCTTCCACCAGATCTTGGCCACAAAGAATTTCTTGAGAGCTGCGTTACAGCAGACAGAAAATGTCCTGATATAACCTTAGTGCAGAAATAATTTAGATAACTGCAGCAGGAGTAGCTTGAAAATTCAACTTTTTCACAAATATCTGAAAGTCTGGCATTGCAAGGACCTTCCTGCAAGATATAGGGTTGAGATATTTCAAATATGATTTCTTAAATGATATTTTCACACCAATCTGAGTCCTGGTGATACATCTAACTCAAAAGAAGTGGCACTAATAGCCCACACTTTGATTCAGCTTCGCCCTTATTATGGCTTTTTATCTATAAAGTATTTATAGAGTTAAGTTCTAATAAATGTTTAATTACTGCTTAAAATTAAGCTAAACCAGCTATTTAACAGCTCTCAGCTGCTATTAATATTCATACCAGAGCTCTGTGATTAATGCATACAGGGTTTTTATGACCTTTAATTCAAATTCTGAATCACTGTTTGATTTGGCCATTGTTAACATACTTTTTGTTGGCTACTCACAGCTTGTTTTACAGTTTTGAAAGCATTTGAGAAACACTGTTTCTCTGTGCAGAACAACTCAATTTAATTAGCCCTCTTTTAAGAAAGTAGTCTGCTTAAAATTTGAAGTGTCTGAAAGGCAGCAAGGGACAATGATTGTTATTGCACAACATTTCTTTCACCCCAGTCCTAGAAATCAATCTGATCAGGATTTTCACGATGCTAAGAGCTGTATAAATACATAATAAATGGAATCCCACCTTGCAAAGAACACATCTTCTGGAAAGAACACAAATACAGAACGTCTGCTGAGACAGCTCTGCGTTGGGCTGGGCTTGGCAGAGGCAAAGGACTGGTATTAAATGTGACTCCAAAGAGAAATGGTGTCTTAGAACACACACTGGCTTATAAATATGCTAATACCTTAAATTGTGTTGCTATCAGAGCAGGGACTTGATGGTTTACAGAGGATAAATGGAACAAACTGCCTTTTGTTATGAAAGAAGAATGGCTGGGCCATCACAGCCCAGCCCCTGATTGCATTTAGGAGTAACAGCAAAGAATACATTGGGCTAAGCCAGCACAGCATCTGCAGGATCAATATATTGAGTGCTGCACATTTCACATATAAATCTACATATAAATCTACATATAAATCTTTAATTGTGCATAAACACTGGTTTCTTATAGATGCCTCTTTGGCCACAAGGGCTCTGAGGCCCCTCTTCAAGGATCCACCAGTTTCCGAACAGGATTCCTGCTGCCCCAGGGTCTGTTCCTGATGAGAAAGATCCCATCTGTGGAGCTCTGACAGTCTGGGCTGTGGGACACCCACGGGATTGGCTTCACAATGAGCACTCCTGGAAAAATCAGCCTGGAAAAAAGGTGGGTATGGGGTCACCTAACTATGGTCATCCAGAACGTGGAGGGAGCCTAAAGAAAAATGGAGATGGGCTGTTTAAAAGGGCCTGGAGTGACAGGACAAAGAATGGCTTTACAGAAAGCAGGGATGGATGGGATATTGGGAATTAGGAATTGTTCCCTGTGAGGGTGGGCAGGCCCTGGCACAGGGTGCCCAGAGCAGCTGGGGCTGCCCCTGGATCCCTGGCAGTGCCCAAGGCCAGGCTGGGCAGGGCTGGGAGCACCTGGGACAGTGGGAGGTGTCCCTGCCATGGCAGAGCCTTGGAATGAGATGAGCTTTAAGGTCCTTTCTCACCCAAACCATGCTGTGAGATTCTGTGACTTTTGGAGGTTTGATCCTTGCCTCTCTATACCCCATTACAACCTGCAAGTTATATAAGGAAATAAGTAAGTAATCCTTTCCAGATTTTTTTTTCCAAGAGAGAATGCAGATGTCAATATCTATACAAAAAATAAGTTACTGAAACACAAAGCAGTGCACTTGTAGGAACAGCGTAGGAGGAACTGTGAGAAACTATGTCACCACATTGCTCTCTGGTTTTGGGCAGTTCCAAGTTCCCCTCCCAATTTTTGTTTCAATTCTAAGCATTTTAAGACTCTCAGCATTAGATGAAAACAATACTCAGCATGCCAAAGGCCAGATTCCCATCTGGGACTCAATGATATTGTAATAATCATCTCAATACTGAGTGATATTATAACACAGAAACCCAGCACGATGGATCTTTTCCCATCCCTGGAGGTGCCCAGGCTTACAGATAAGAGAAACGTGGGAATTCAACTCTTCAAACTTCATGTGTCTCATTAAAGAAGTAATTTATAGTCTCTCATTAGAGAAAGTGATTTTGTTTTAAATTGTTGTGCATGAGAAAAAGCCAACAATGAGCAAGGGAATTACTGAAGGTTATGCTTGCTCCTTTATCCACCAACTCCGAATGGGATTAAATTGCCTTGATACAGATTCAAATTTAATTTCAGAAGAATGCAGCATATTTCTCTGTGCAATACCAATCTGAAAAAAAATAAATTATAATAAGCAAAAAGGATATAAAAATATGATATCAGATATGACTTGTCTCCACTTCAGCTGAATGACTTTATTGTTGGTCAAAAAAAGAAGTTGAGTTATTTCTCTGTCCACTGAACTTCTGACTCTGATACATTTCAAACTCTCAGGCAAAGGGATGGAGCTCTGGGTGAGTCCATCTGCCTCCCTTCCTGGAAAATGTTGAGGTTTTGATGAGGACTATAATGACAGCAAGTTTGCTGGTGCTATTTATTCAATCATCAAGTCAAATTTTCCCTCCATAGCCATAAATCTGAGCAGATTCTGTGAAAAGGCTTGACTAGTTTAGCAAATGATTGGCACTTTTCACCACCACAAGAAGTGATTTAAGGAAAAAAAAATGTATTGCCACAGTAATTATACTATTTGTGTGCTACTATTGGAGTGAATAATAATACTTCTTCATGTTTAGAAATATTCATATTATTCCTTCCCAGTTCAGACTTTGATTTAATTCATGATACAGTTCAACAGCCTCAAAGAACTGCAACTAAAACAATTTACATTTGGAATTGCCATGTTTGAAGTATCTCCAGTGTGTCCTTGGTCCTCCTTCTTCAAGTTAAAGATGACACTGGAGATTGATTTTAATGCTTTTTAGTTCACTTAAGGACAGGATTATTCCTGAATCCTGATTATTCCTACCTCAAACACCTTTGCTACAGGAGCTACCTGAGTGAAACTTGCCTATACCACAGAAAATGCAATTCCATTCCTGTTCTCTGCTAAAGGGTATTAGTTTAAGCCAAGTAATTCATGGTTTTAGTTTCTCCTTCACAGTTATGGCCTCAAGCTTTTGGACAGAGTTTCAATTTCTACTACCAGCTCAAATTGTGTCCATCACAAGTGTGGCTGTTGCAGAAAGAGAATTGCTGTGGAATTCAGTAAATTAGGATTAATTTCTTTTGCCTAAGAGAAGCAATAATTCCAGTGTCTGTAAAATATTTTCTCCCACCCCCACAAACCATGTGCCATGGAAAATCTCAGTCAGTCATAACAGCTCAAGTCACCTCCTAAATCAGGATGCAAAGACACAAATTTTGATCCCAAATCCCACTATTCACAAGCAACATTTGCACATCACCAATGGCTTTTCCATTTGATTCTCACATCACCAGTGGTTTTGTTCGTACAGGATAAACAGCAAGGCTCTAAAACAGATAAAAACTAACACTACACCAATGCTTCAGGATTCAAACCCCTCCCTGATGCAGGGTTGCACAAAGATGCTGTCCTGGTTGTCTGCACTCTGTAATTAATTGCTGTTTCTTTTTAAACAAACATGCAGTAGTCCCAGAGAAGAGATAATAGGAATTTTCAGTTTCCAATAAGCTCAGTGTTTTAGGTTGCAAATGCAAGATGTGACTGTGGGTGTGCATTTTATCAGAATCTGTCAGAGCTGGGGCAGTTCTCTGCTGTCCATGGGCAGTTTTTTCTTGATCTCTCCCCCAGCCAATCCTCCCTGCAGGAGATCTCTGCTGTCCATGGCCACTGAGTGTCCCTGCAGGGCTGATCCAATTCCAGCATCCCATGGGGAGATGCTGCGCCCAGGGCAGGAGCCAAGCATTCCTACCTGGATCCAATGTGAGCCTGGCACAGCACAGCAGCCTTTGCCCAGTGCATTGCCAGAGGAGCAGCTTCTGCTGCCCTGCATGGCCAGAGGGAGCCCAGGCCCATCTCCAGCAGCCCTGGAGCTGCAGAGGAAAACTCCCCCCTTGTGCAGGATCCCTGCTCCAGCAGAGCCACAGCTGGCACTGCAGGAGGGCTGAGCCCCCATGGGATGGGGCTGTGCCACCCCCTGACACACAGGGGACAGGGCCTGCTCTGACTCTGGACATGTATTTTGTATTACTTTTTTTTTTTACTTTTATTTTTTCTAAAAAAGCACTGTAATTCCTACTCCCATATCTTTGCCCGTGAGCCCCTTAATTTCAAAATTATAACAATTCAGAGGGAGGGGATTTACATTTTCCATTTCAAGAGAGGTTCCTGCCTTCCTCAGCAGACACCTGGCTTTTCAAACCAAGACACTCAGGTTATTGCAGGCTGAGGTTTGTATCATAGCAGAGATGGCTGAAATGATTTCTCTGGTTAAACAGTTTTCTTATGGCTGGTGGTGCTGGGTTGGACTTGATTATCTTAAATATCTTTTCCAAGCTTAATGATTCTGTGATTCTAAATGCTTTTCAAAACACAAATGTTTTATTTTGTGGAAAATTGTTAACACTGTTAAATGTTTTCATTGGGAAGAAGAATTGCAACTTCAACTCCTTGAAATCAAAGTGCAAAGCTCTGTAAAGGTTTCCCTCTGCTCATTTTGGACTGTTTTGCTTTTAACTGCTTGGACTCCTCCTTGGCATTTGTGGCAAGTGTGATGGAAGATCCATGCCCAAGCTGTGACCACTGCTGGGAGATGCTGAAGTATCTGCAGAAGTGAGGAAAACTAATTTTTAAGAACAGATGTGAATATGCCCATATGTGTAGAAAAGGCTCTATATCCAGCTCTCACCCACCTCTGCAGTGGTCTGATGGGTCAAGAGACTATAAGCTGTGGCTTTACATGAGACAGAACCATAGAATGGCCTGGGCTGGAAGGGTCCTTAAAGATCAACCAGTCCCAATCTCACCTCCCACTGTCCCAGGTGCTCCCAGCCCTGTCCAGCCTGGCCTTGGGCACTGCCAGGGATCCAGGGGCAGCCCCAGCTGCTCTGGGCACCCTGTGCCAGGGCCTGCCCACCCTCCCAGGGAAGGATTTCTTCCTGAAATCCAATCTAAAGATCCCCTCTGGCACCATGAAGCAATTCCTCCTTTTCCTGTCACTTCAGGATAGTTTTTTCTATATAGTTTTTCTCTCTGCCTTTCCTGCAGACTCCCATCAGGCACTGGAAGGCCACAATTAGATCACTACAGAGCCCTCTCTTCTCCAAGCTGAACAATCCCAATTCTCCCAGCCCTTCCTCATAGCAGAGGGTGCTCCATCCCTCTGATCACCGTGGTGCCCCTCCTGAAGTCACTGTGGGGTGGGCAGGAGCCCCATAGATGACCAAAGCACAGATTAAAAAGTGAAAATGTTCCAGGCTCTCTGCCAGAATGGGCAGGAGCCTCAGAGTAAGATCCCCCAGAACAGAGTTGGGGATCACAAAACACTGTGCAGCTCTAAGCACACAGCTCAGCACTAGAAATCTAAGTTTTGGTGCATTTTACTAAAGCATGTGAAGAAAAAGCTGCTGTCAGAGCTGCTGCTCTGGTGACAAAGCCCCTGGGGCACAGGAGGAACAGGGTGGCAGGAGCCAGGAGCTCTTGCACATCTCTGGATAACCAGCACACCCAGCCTCACAGTTCCCAGCCCTTCCACAGGGCAATTGCTGGGGAAATCAGGGCACAGCTCCTGAGGGAAACAGGAATATTTTCATTCACAACACCCTGCACTGCTGTGAAACCAGCCTGGGTTTAACCAGCCTGGGCAAGGCTGCCTGGCCATCACTGCCCTGACCCTGGGGATGCTGCAGTCCCTGAGCCACCACTGACATGTGAGCAAGATGCAGTTCAGGCACCAGAGAGGAAAAACCCCAAGGAGCAAAGGGAAACAGCTTGACAGGACACAGAAAGTCTGTCTGACTCTTTCCAACAAAGCAGGAAACTGCCCCCTGAAGCTCAGCCTCATGCACAGACTCTCAGAAAATGCAGGGATTGGGATTAGCAGCCCCCAGAAAGTGGCTGGCAGCTCACAGGCAGGGCTGCAACTTCCCTCAGCTCCACACTCTTGGCTCAGAGAGAATTCTTTGTGCACAGAACATCCAAAAGGAATAAACCCTCCTGGTGCTCAGAACAGGACTTCTCCCCCTCTTGCTGCTTTGTGCTCTCTTCCTCCCTTTTCATACTTTCAGAAATAGAGAATATGTATTTTTAATAATACAGATTTCTAAAGAACTGAGTATGCAACATTTCCTTTTCCCCCAGGAACGCAGCAACCCCTGCACTAACACCGACACGGAGGAGAACGCATTGGAAATCCATCTGCCAGGAGAGGCAAATCAGAATTACATTGACCATAAACGCTGCAATTATGCCTTGGGGCTGAGCATTAGTGCTCACCTGAACAGTCTGTGCACGGCAGGGATGGCGTGACTGCAGAAAATCCTCCGGCTCTGCAGCGAGCTGGGCCACGGAGCCATGAATGTTTCATCTCCCTGCGGCCCTGGAGAGGAGGAACCGCGGGAGCTGCGGGCTGGAACCGCGCGGAGCAGCTGTTAATGAGCATCGCCTTCAAAAACCCTTCTGCTGCTCCAAAGGGGCCTGCAGGGAACCATGGAGAGCCCCAAAACAGGGGGGAGATGTGCTGGGGCTGAGCCCCTAAGCTTAGGACATGGCTGCATGCTGTGGAGAGCGATGCCAAAGAATTAAGCTTCGTCTTACAAGGCTAAGGCTTGACCTGAAGCTTATTAAGGTCAGTGGAAAACCTTCCACTGATGTCTCTGAGTTTTGGTCCAGGTACACAATGTGCTAAATCTCAACTACCATCACTATAATTTATTTTTGCCATTGCAATTTCATGCATTTAATTCAAGTTGTAGCTGTTGGGTTTTTGTGACCTTCCTAAGCTAAAATCCCAAGTGGTTTAGGTAGAAAAAAATGGCTTCCAGATTTTCAAAGGCATTCTGGTTGTAAGGAAAACAAAGAGCTGAAACTTTTACCCAGGATAAAAACAAGAAAACTAAGGGAAAAAATAGACATTAATCCTAAAAATCTCTGCTCTGTGACAAAGAAAACAGAGAAAAAAACCCCAAACCAACAAACCCAAAGAAAATAAACCAATTCTTTTCTCTGGTATTTATTTGGCTAAGGAATTTGTTTCAAAGGTTCTCCTAAAGTATTTTTGTGCTTTTACACTTCATACTATAGATAGTATTGGCTCAGTGCTTCCATACCAGAAAAATAGACTAAAACACCTTTTAGCACATCATCAATCCTGATCAGAAAAGGACAAATTAGACAAGTTGCTGGGGAAGACTCCAGTAAACAAACTGGAAAACTTCACTCAGCTGAGATTTCAACCCAGCCACTTGGGTACCAGTGCAGAACACGCAGCACTTGTGTGGCTTAAAAATAAATGCATATTTTTTTTCCTTGGGAAAGAAAAATCAGACAAATAGATACAACCTGTGCAAAATTAAACCCTAAATTTGAAAAGACAGGAAGAGGGAAATGGCTGGGAAGAGACAGATAATTCTATACAAACACAAATATATGTCAAGTAGCCAGAAGAGAGTTCTGAGCTCAGAGAGGAGCGTGGGGCCAGATCCTCAGCAGAGATAAATCAGCTCAATTCCATCAAAATCAAGGCAGACACAGCTCATTGCACCAGCTGCCAATCTCATCCACCAACCAGACTCTCCACCAACTTGCACTTTGGGTCCTGCAAAAAAATTTCCTCTTGGAGTATAAAGCCTGTATTTATCCATTGGCCTTAGAAAGTATGCACAGCTGTGACATAAGTAACCCCTGCTCTGTTTTTAAATGTATGCAAACATAAAACGAAGAAGAAAAACGACATTAAAATAATGTTCAGGATTTGGCTGGGGGCCATCAAAGCTAGGACATTCCAAGTTAAAGCTGAAACGACATCCTTAACCTTAAGTCACCCCATTGTGCCTGGGTATTGCAGCTGCTGAAAGGGGAAAATCAGAGCGGTTACGGTCTGGCGTGTGAATGAGAGCTGAGGGACTCTTAAATCCAGGATTATTTGGCTGCCGCACACCATGCACTGCAGCCACGTGCTAGCAATCCTTATGCAATCTTCTCTGGGAGAAGGGGAAAATGAAATATCCCTCAGGCTGCGTGTGCACACTGAGGGGATTCTGGAGAAAGCAGAAAGGGCAGTTTTTTAATTAAGGCAAAAGCTGGAACTGGGTTTGGGGAGGGTGTGAGGAGCAGCAAGGACCTGAACCACCAGCTCAGTTACCTGAGACTGACAGAATCACTCCTGCACCCAGTGATTCTGGGGAAGCAGCAGGTGAATCCCTCACCATCCAGGAACTTTTCAGAAGAGGATCTTTCTGACCAAAAAAAAAAAAAAAAAGTTCCACTTCCCAGAATTACTTTTTTTTATTCATGGTTTCAACACACCAACATCAAATTTCCTGAAAATCAGAACTGCTTTTTGTTTCCAAAAGGAACACATTGAGACATTGGAGACCCTGAGGAATTGGTTGAATTGGATTTTTTGCTTCTAGGCATTTACTAGTTTGGGCATAGATTCCTTCTCTTTCCTCCCATTTTCTTTTTATACCAATGCATCTCTTCCTTCTTTCTCCACCCCTAAAATGGCAGAAATAAAGACAGGGAACAGAAAAAGCAAAACTAGAAGAAGCCATCAAGGAAATCCTTCCAGTCCAAACTTGTTCAGCGTCTCAAGAGTGCTGGAAGCTGTAGGTAAAACCAATTGTAAAAACCACTTGTACACGCACATCTGCACGCAAATAAAGAGCAATACATAAATATTTGTAGTTCAGACTAATATTTGCTTGACTTGAGCAATAAACAACTGGAGCAAAGCTGGTTAATATAGACTCTATATTTTCTTGAAGTAGTCCAGATAGTCCTTGAGTTAAAATAGTGGGTGAACTGTCAAGCTCAAAGGCTCCCAAAGCCCTCTCTAGCCCTGGCTTTCTGCAGTTCTCTGGCCCATGGGTTTAGCAGATCCAAAAGCACTCAGGTTTTTGAGGACAGTCATTAAGAGCTGTGGCTGAAGTGCAAACTACTATGACAGTCTCCAGGAACTTGTTTCTACATCCAGTTTGATTTTGTTTCAAGCAGCTGCCAGCACCCACCAAGGGCAGGATCCTTGGCCCTGAACTCTTTTTGTTTTTTTGCCTTGAGACATAAGGGAGATGCTTCCCAACAACTGTATTGCTGTATTTTCCAACTCAGTGTTTCATCTTGCAAGAGAAAGCACAATAAAAAGTAAAAATGTTATTTTTATAGAACATGCTACTATGTCTGAGTCCTTCTGCTCCAAAGAGATAGGAAAACAACTAAATGGGTACAATAAACTCTCTCTGTATTCCTGTGCTTGCACAGTGCCAGTACATTTCTGCCCATGCCCTGAACCCTGATCTAGGAGGGACAAAAGGCAAGGAGGAATGGAAAGACCTGAGGGTTCTGATATTTTGTTTTGCCACAGCCTCCAGGAGGATTGTGTCCCGTTGAATGCTGTGGAATTGGGATTGCTCAGCCTGGAGAAGAGCAGGTTTTGGGGTGACCTGATTGTGGCCTTCCAGAGCTTGAAGGGAGTTGACAAGAAAGATGGAATGACACTATTTACAAGGGCCAGGGGGAATGGCTTCCCACTGACAGAGAGGAGAGTTAGATGGGATATCTGAAGAAATTTGCTGAGGCCCTGGCACAGGGTGCCCAGAGCAGCTGTGGCTGCCCCTGGATCCCTGGCAGTGCCCAAGGCCAGGGCTTGGAGCCACCTGGGATGGTGGAAGGTGTCCGTGCCCATGGCAGGGGGTGGAACAAGATGATCTTTAAGATCTCTGCCATCCCAAATAATTCTGGATTTCGGTGAAATTGGAGTCACCTCCATGACACCTGCACCCTGTTGGGTGACACATTTACCAAGGACTGGTTCATTAATTTAAAAGATTTGTACAAAATCTCCATCATCTCCTCACTATTCTCCCTTCCCAGTCTCTGCTGCTGCTGCTGAGAACACTTCACTTCAATATGAAGGTAGGGGAATGGCATGAGGATGGATTGCAGTAATAATTTAATCATGAAAAATAAGCTCCACTGGAAAATACTGATGAGTGGTCATATTTAAAAGTCTGGCGATTATGTTTGATTAAAGTAGAGTGCAAAAATATTAATTAATTGGGCTAGTTACATAGACAGCTTTATGTCCTGCAGCAATTCACATAATAACAAATTGATTTTTAGCTAAGCAAGCTGAAGGAAGGGAGGAACTGAAAGCAGTGCCTGAATGCATTAAAGTAGCCTGAGTGTGAAGTTATAATGTATGTGTGGCATAAAAGGCTGGGGAGAAACACGGAGAACAGTTCCTTCAGTGAGAGAATGAAAGTTAATTAATTTAGTGCCCTTTGCCTGTTTGAATTCCTCTATTTCACATTTATGCCACTTTACTCTTGCTAATATTCCATACTGGGCACACTGAGATATTAAAAACCCCAAAATAAATTTGGAATACAGTGACAAGTTAAAGAAGTTTTCTATGGAAATACCTCCAAGCTGGAGTAAGGGACAGCTGTATTTCAGCTCTGCACAACCCAAGTCACTTCCAAAAATAACAGCACCTTCCACCACTCTTGACAAGCAGAGCCAGAAATAAAGGTTATATAGGTAGAAATTTGGTCCAGGTCCCTAAATTGAGTTTAATGGGTTTGTACCATGATTTCAGTGGGATCCTGAGTGAGTCCCATTGTGGGGCTACTGTGCAGAGACCCCAAGAGAGGCTGATGCCTGCACACAGAAATCCCATGCCAGGTTAGGTGAAGCTGCGGCATTAGAGCACACCCACAAATCTGGATTTTACTGCATTTATGCCCTGATCTGCTCTTGAGCTTGGCTTCAGCCTCTGTCCTCCAACCCTTGAGAGCACCTGAGGGAAAACCCCACTGTTATCCAGAAGGTGGGAGATGGATGGGGACCAGTGAGAAAAGCTGCAGGATTCTGCAGCACTGGTAATTCACAGGGAGAAGGAAGATGAGAACAGATAAGCATGGCCAGGGCAGAAGGCAGCTGCCTCACTGATACATTCCCCCAGCTCTGCCTCTGCTCCTCTGCTTTCTACAAGGATATAAGTTTTTGGGTTTTTGTTGGGTTTTTTGGAGGTTTTGTTGTTGTTTTTTTTTTTTTTTTTGAGGGAAAACAAAGAGCACTGAGAGGCCAAAGAGAAAAGTGAGGGGTTTCAGAAGAAAGAGAGCACTCATGTGAAAAGTGTCACAGCTACTTAGGAAATTGAAAATATTTTCCATCCTTGCCTGAATGATCATTTCCAGATTTTAATTATTTCCCAATTGTCTCCAAGAAGGATACATGGCCACTGACCTCATTTGGGCCTGAGGAAATAAGACTGTCAACATTTTAGGATAGATCTGATCAGATTAAGAGATATTTTGGATATTGAACATAAGAATTTGACAAGCAAGCTAGAACAGTGGATGTGTTTGGATACGTGCAAAACCCCAGAGTATTTCTGCAAACTCATGCCTACTTCCCTGGGCTGCTTGCACTGAGTTATGAGAACAAACAGTTTGAGCACATTTTCCTCTATATTTGATTCTTTTCTCCGTTTCTACTCCCAGCAACAGCCAGTTTCAGACAATCTGAGCAGAGCTGAGCATTAGCAAAATGAAAGGACAAGAGAAAGCCTTAATTTATACTCAGCTAGAAATGGGTCTAAGGCATAGCCATGGAAAAAGAGGGAAAACCAAGGTCAGTAAATTGAGGCTGAGCTCAGAGGAGAGGTTCTAGGATGGTAACAGAGAGGAGAGTTAGATGGGATATTTGAGGCCCTGGCACAGGGTGCCCAGAGCAGCTGGGGCTGCCCCTGGATCCCTGGAAATATCCAAGGCCAGGCTGGATGGGGCTTGGAGGCACCTGGGACAGTGGAAGCTGTCCCTGCCATGAAAGGAGTGGAACAAGATGATCTTTAAGATTTCTGCCAGCCCAAATCATTCTGGAATTCCATGGAATTAGAGTCACCTCCATGACAAGAAGTACGAAGAGCAGTGGGTTTGCCCTGTTGGAGCTAAAGGCACATCTTTTCCATTTGCAAGCACTGAACAGGGCAGAAATAAAGAGAAACTGAGTCAAACTCTTCCTAGACATGCACCAAGGGCAAGAGGAAACACACAGGTTGCAGCAAGAGAAAGTTCAGCTGGAAAAAGGGGGAAACAGCTTTAAGAGCAAGCACTGGAACAAATCTGCCCAAAGAGACTGCAACCTTCATCCCCAAAGATAACCCAACCAACCCCAGCTGCACAAAGCCCTGAGCGAGCCCACAGAGCCTCAAGGGTCCTGCTGGGAGCAGGAGGGCTGGGCCAGGAACACCAAACTCCCCCCTCATACCCAACCTAGTTACACTCTGTTTCATCTTCTATTGAGACAGTGCTTTTCCTAAAAGAAGAGGGAGTCGGTCTTTTAGCAAGAAAAATGAATTTTGAAAATGCTTTGACTCGAATGCAACACAATTGAGTCCAGCCCCCGCAAGGCCTCTGATGTTGCTCTCTGAACAGCAGTGCCCCTGACTGTGAGTACACTGAACAGAGCCTCCTGTGAAATCAGGATTCTCTTTCTAGTGCAATTTGATGCCTTTGGTTTGGTGATACAGACAGGGCGAACAAAAGCAATTTGAGGAGAGATTGGCAGAGAAGCTCGGCTCTCACATGTGCCTCACAATGGCTCAGTGGTTAGTTCAGATCCTCTCTGAACAGCAAGAGCACAAAGTCCAAAACTGCCTGGGCAGGCACTGGCTCCACTTAACAGCAGCTAGCACAAAGGGAGGACATTTAGGGAGTAAATGAACATTTCTGGGGGCTCAGCATCCGATGAGTTTGATCAGAAAGCAAACGGTAAAGCTTCCATCCTCCAGGCTGGCCCACAGCAAGCTTTCCCAGGGAGCTCTGATGTTATATATAAAGTCCTGTGCAGGGAGGAATGTGGTGCTGGGGGTGCATTGCACAACCCCTGCTCCCTGCACCCTCCTCCTCACACAAGGCCTTCATTCCCCAGAGGAATTTTCCAGTCTAAGGAACAAAACAAGCCAAGAATGTGTTAAAACAGGTGTTCCAATCAGCTCTGGGTGCAATCTTAGCACAACTGAGGTTAAAAATATTTGGGAATGATGTCATATAAAGATAATCAGTTGTTGCTGTACAATCCCCTCCACCCACCTGGAAGGAAGGTCTGTGTGGAGGTTGTCTCTCCTTTCCCAAAGCCTGAGCTCAGGTTCAAGGACCAGCACCAGCTCTGAATTTTGCCATATTAGGCCAGCCCAGCCAAGGCTGGTGAGGAACCAGCAACAGCAAGCCCAGACTTGGAAGGAAGGAGGAACTCTGTGATAGCCCAGCACCGTCTGTGCCCTCCTGTGCTGGCTGTACACACCCAGAGCAGCAAGAATAACCAAGTAAGCATTTGGAGCTGGAAAGCTGTTTCATCAGCAAGGAACAGGGAGACACCCAAACACACCATGCCATGAATTCCAGCTCCTGTGTGCTTCAATTTCAGCAGCCAGCCATGCCCCTTAGGGAAAACGTGATGCTCCTTCTCCAGTCCCACTTATTATGCTGCAGGAGAGAGGTGCTGCTGGCTGGCCTGGTTAACATGCAAGTGTGCTGCTGCTCACATCACTGTGGCTGCTACAGAAACCCTGGCAGTGCCTCAGGGATGATCTCTGTGCATGCAACTCAGGCAGAATAACAGCTCTTCATATTCCCCCCCTCTCTGCCACAGGAGATGAAATCCTTGTGGGCTTGCAGTCAGTTTTCCTGGGGTGGGAAATTTGCAAGTCAGTGTACCCCTAAACCAGTACTGAGGGGCTGTGTGCATTATTACTGCTCCATTTGTTGCCCTCGTAGCTGAGCTATTGTGTGTTTTGTCGTGGCAAAGTGCTTAGGGAGACACTCAGCACAAAAGGCACAATAGCAAGGCCAGTTCCAGCTGAAATGAAGGCTGTTAATAGACAGATCATTTCCACCCTGTATCCTGATTTCATGAAAGATCAGACTGCTTCACTTGGAAAATATCACATCACTTTACATTCCACTCTCCTCAGCTATAAATCATTGGTTAAGACCTACCTGATTTAAATTTGGAAAGCATCCATTTGTCAAGCTCCACATCACCAGCACCTTTTGTGCCAAACACCCCCAGGTGCTCTTATCAAATACTCACATTAACAGCTCAATTAATTATGAGTTAGCCAGATCAAACAGGCCAGTCTCAGGCTTGACAGGCATCTGATGTTCAGATATCCTACCTATGCAAACTTCACAAAGTCAAGCAAATTCAAATTCCACAGGGCTCAGATCAATACCACATTAAGATGCTGAGCTTATCTCCTCACTTGAAAAACTTGTGAGAGAGTGTGGAGAATCTGTTTTTCGATTCATCTGTGGAATTAAAATGGAAAAACAATCCACTAGATCTTAACAGTTTGATGTGGTAGCAAAGGACACAAACCAGGAGGCAGAGAAGTACAAAACTCCATGAAGCCAACAGAAAGCAGCAAGTGGTGCCTGCAGGATGAGCACAGGGATGAGAGCTGTTCTCAGAGATACGGAGCAGCTGGACAGGCACAGGATCTGCAATGAAGTCTGCCCACCCAGCTCTGCTCCCCTCTGCAAATCTCAGCCTAGAGAGATGTAAAAGCTCCACAGAAAAGTTCTTTTCTGAGCACCTTCATCTGCCTTCCCCACCTAAAACACCCACCTGGGGGCATTTCTCCCCTGCTCACCAAAGCTTCATGAATCAAACAAAATCATCTCCTCCTGAGCCCATCCCATTCCCCCTCCAGGCTGGTGATGCTGGGAAGGGGTTCAAAACACTGCTCCAAATTTAACCTCTGTACATGGAAAACAAACATACAGGCTCCCGCAGATATCTACTGCTTATGGCTCTGGGGTCCTTAGAAACCCTCAATGCTCACAGAGTTTGGGATATCCCTTTGTTTGGATAAGAGACCAGATAAAAGCCAAACTATTAATCCTGGCTGCAGAGAAATAGTAGGAAAAACATACATTGAGACAGAAAGCTCAAAGTCCTCAGCATTGCAGAGCTCCAGGTCTCAGACCTATTCAGAAATTTGAGGATATTTTTCCAGCTCATGCTTTTAATTACTTAAGCTTTGTCAATTCAAATCTGTCAGCTACAGATCCGTAGCTGAGTAAGCCTTTACGCATTTATTTTGTTGTTGTTAATGACATAGGCCTTTATTTATTTAAAATGAAGGAACTGAGTCACAGATACCACAGTAAGAGCTGTACTTGGCATTTATGGCAAATAACGTTTCCCAGTTTCCCAGAATTTTACAGGCAAAGAACTGATCAGTCTTCCCAGCACACATATGAGATAAGGAAGTATTATCTTGGTAATGTATTATTGGTCAGATCTCACACACTTAAGGGTACTGAGCAATGTTCCTTCATTTCAGTCACTCTATCGAATTGCACTGAGGAAAACCTCAGGGGAAATCACAAGTGTTTACACATTTCCATAATCTGTTACACTGTTTGTGTTCTGCCTCCCAGCTGGCACAAACTAAAGGTAGGACTTGAGCAGGGACTTAAGAAGGGGGTAAAGACCTGATACCTCAGGTTTCAGCTGTTATATTTTCACATTCTGTGCTGCTTTAGTGTGTGGGTCTGGGCTTCACATCAGGGGATGCTGAGCTCTGGGCACAGAGCAGGGAGACAAAACAATTCCTGCTCCAGCTGGGCACCAAGGACAAATGATCCAAATCTCAGCCCAAGAGCACAAACCCCGTGGGCTGGAGAGAGAAAAACAAGCAGGGTGGGACTGCAGGGGCTAAAGCTGGAATGGGACAATGAACTGCAAGATGCAAATGGAGCAGAACTGATCCAAGGCAGAGACCCCGTGCCCGGCCGTGCATTTTGGGGCCATTTTGGTTCATCTTGGGTGCAGCCCTGGCTGGGCTCTGGTGCTGCCCAAGGTGGATCCATGGAGGAGATCCTTTTAATAAATCCCTGCTTTATCCTTTAGCTCTGTCCAGCTTCTGTTCTAGGCCAGCCTGCACAGGGCATCAGACCCCCCTGTGGCTGAGGTTGGTGGGCAGACACAGAGCAGAGGGGCTGAACCCTGTGGGGATGTGATTCCCTCATCAGCCTCACACCTGGCACAGCCCTCAGCAGGTGCCTGGATCCAGCCCAGCCTGCTCCAGTGTTTCCCAAAGAGCACACCTGGTTTGAGCTCAGGTGAGATCTCTACCTGCAGCTCATCCTGCCACACCCTGTGCTCCTCATGAAGGAGTTCCAGCTGCACAGCTCCAGCTTTCTCTGTCTGCCTGGACTTTATGGTAGAAATCAACCTCTAATCTGTCCAGAAAACTGAAGGGGTTGAGGAAGTACAGAGTGTTTTGGGTTGATAGGGACCTTAAAGAAAATCTGTTTCCACCCCCTGCCATGGCAGGGACACCTCCCACTGTCCCAGGTGCTCCCAGCCCTGCCCAGCCTGGCCTTGGGCACTGCCAGGGATCCAGGGGCAGCCACAGCTGCTCTGGGCACCCTGTGCCAGGGCCTGCCCACCCTCACAGGGGACAATTCCTAATTCCCAATATCCCATCTATCCTTACCCTCTGACAGTGAGAAGCCATTCCCCTTGTCCAGGCACTCCAGGCTCTTGTAAATTGTCTCTCTCCATCTTTCCTGTCAGCCCCTTCAGGCACTGCAAGGCCACAGTTAGATCACCCCTGGTCTCTTCCCCAGGCTCAACAATCCCAGCCTCTCCTCCCAGCAGAGCTGCTCCATCCTCTGATCCCCCTGGTGCCTCCTCTGGATCTCTGCAGCAGCTCCAGCTCCTGCCTGTGCTGGGCCAGGGCTGGGGCAGCTCTGCAGGTGGGGTCTCACCTGAGCACAGGGCACAGGGCACAATCCCCCCTGCCCTGCTGCCCACGCTGGGCTCAGCCCAGGGCAGGGGGGGGTCTGGGTGGCAGCAGACACTCCAAAATCGGTGTGCTTTATTGCAGTTACAAACACCTAATTTAATACAGCTCACTCAATAATTGGGTTTGAATCTCTCACAAACAAAGATGCGGAGAAAGCAACGATCAACAGCTGAGCACAGCAAGGGTGGGACTTCTTCAAGGTCACACAGGGATTCTGTGGCAGACCCTCCATCCATTCCCAAGGCACTGGTGTCCATTGCTTTGAACAACATCACCCCTTCTCCTAATTCCTAGGATTTGATGCCACTGCTTTTCACTATTCAAATGCAATCAAATGCCAGAGCACTTTGCTGGATCTGGGTCTCCTGAGTGACCCTTGCCATTGGCAGCTGCGTGCTGAGATAACAGAGAATGAAACACACAAAGGCTGGAAACATCAAATGGGGCTAAGGTATTTTTATGGCCAATTTTTGCCAAAAAAATGTGGAATCCCCACTGGGCCTCTTGAAAATTTCAGCTCAAAGATTGCACAGCAGGGCACAACAGAGGCATCAAACCAGCCTGGACCAGAGAAAGTTTCTGCCTTACAGTCAATAGAGAAAGAGAAAAGATTGTCCACGGGGTGATTCAGAGCTCTGGTGGGCCCTTAAATCTCTTTTAAAAAGTACATTTACGACAGCAAAAGATAGTCACAAACATGCTAATTCCACCAGAGACATCAATTTCGACTGCCACGGGAAAGTAAGTCAAGTGAAATGAAAATAAAAGGAAATAATTTTCTGTTAAGTTTAGCTTTTCCTCATTCTTGGTTGTTTGTTTTATGATGCATTGTCTGTTATGATCCTCCACTAAGAACCTCGACTTCATCCACCAGGGCTTTCCTCGAGGCTGAAAGCACCATGGTAATTGTTTTCCTCTTCCATTATCATTTATCTTTTATAAAGAGGTGTTAACTATGACACTTGCCTATGAAGGGCAGTTTTTCTTGCTGAAAGCTGAGCTTCAGAATAATGGGAAAGATTAGCATACCTTTAAGTTGTCTCATTTCTTTACAAAGCCATGACAGATAAATGATACTTCACAGAGCCGATTCCCTCATTTTAAGTGCTGCATTTAATTAAATGAAGGAGCACAACTGTATTTCTTAAAGGAAGCTTTTGAGTTTCCCAACTACAGGTTACTCTCAAGAGTCTCCATCTTCAGTTTGCTGCTCTCTAAGACACAGTTCTGGAAGAGAGAGCTTTTTTTACAAAAGCCGGGAGTAAAAAAAGAAATTATCTATGCTTCTGTGAAAAATACAAAAGGCCAAAAACCTTTTTGAAATGGAACAAGTAGAATATCTTTTTCTTCCCTACAGAAGATTGTGATGACCAGACGTGAGTCTTTCGACACACACACCTTTAGGTCTGTCTTTTAATCAAAACCATCTAAGATGAAATCTTCCTCAAATTGCCTTTTTTCTTTTCGATTTGGGGTTGTTTGTTTCTGTCTCGGGAGTGGAAAATTGAGGTTGTACCACTTGAGGAGCAGCAGCTTAGTAACTGGATACATCAGACTTGCAGGAAGTAAAGAGATGGGAATGTGATTTACCCATGCACCTTCTCCAAGGCAACTAAGCAGGACATTACCTTTAGCAAATTTGAAATCCTCATGTCTACTCAACCCAAAAAAACATGCAGAACTATTTGTCACAACAATCCCTAAACATAGAAAATAACGATAACAAGGAAAAAAGCAATAAATTGGAAGTTTTAAGTTGTGATTTCTTATGGAAACACAAAGAATCAGATTTGAGACACTCAAGAGAAGCAGGAGTCGCAGTTTACACGACATCAGGCTAGAAAATATGCATCATGAATTGAAGCTCACTGCTAAGAAATTTCTTAGATGGACATCACGAGGGTGGGAAGCCAAGAGCTCGGATAAAAAACTGATTCCAGAGACAGAACAGGAGCAAAATAAAAAGGCAAAACCCCTTTTCCCTCCAAACCCTAACCCATGGCAGCACCTCTGAAGGTCATTTGTGTAACATTTGCAGACCAAAGTGTTCCTGAGGGATGTGTGATTTCCAAGTGGGCTCCGTGTCTCTCAGTGCATCTGTGTCCATGAACATTGTGTTACAGTTCTAAGGCACAAGGCATTGTGACTTTTAACAATGGGATTAAAAATCACTGGGATCGTAAAACTCTGGAGCAGGGGGCATCTCTTTGGCATCTGTGCCAAGTACAATGTGGGGCTCTTGTCCGTGGCCAAAGTCCCTCAGAGTGACTGCAGAAATGGAAGTTAAAGTCCCAGAAAAGTCCAGGTTTCAGCAGCATCAAGCACCTGCAGCTCCAATTAGCACAATGGGGCGGTGTGGTACTAATTACTGTCATGCTTGGAATGCTTTGGTTGCCCAATGGGGGAGCAAAAAGGATCCCACGTCAGGGAGGGGAATAGGAAACACATTGGGGCCCCGAGCAGGAATGGGACCCCTCGGAGCTGCCTCCAGCAACTGCACAACAAATGCTCTGCAAGCAAAGCAGCCCTGATTTGCAACCTCTTAACGACAAGAAAAGTTGTTAATCCTGGTTGTAATGAGGGGTTTGGCCCATTCTGGGCTTGAGCATTCAGGGCTCTTGCAAACAGCTCTGTGATCCCTGCCAAGCTGCAGCTCTGCTAATTTCTTCCTTACATCCCTACCTCCCAATTCCATTATGTGTAGAAAGTCAAATGCTGAGCTGGAATAAGCCAGACCAGATCCATTCGTTTATGGAAATACACTAATTTTTACCAGCTGAAGTCTCTGCTCTCTGTGATAAATGGTAACTACATGAAAAATGACTTAAATTAAGAGAACCAGTGCTGGCTTTTTTAAGACGTAAAATATTCATCACTTCTTCTATTTTGCACTTCCAGAAAATCTGGAAAATCTGAAGCATTTTCACTGAGCTAAAGCTCACGTCTCACTTCTTTTTTTTTTTTATTTCCCCTGGATATCCTTATTCACAGCCCAGTGGAGCTGGCACATGTGCTGTGCTCACCTCAGAGGTGACTTGGAACCACAGAGGCTGAAAGAAACTCGCTGTGTGATGGAACTCTCACTTCTACACAGGGTATCAGTTTTCATCCTGCTTCACCTGAAGCCTGGAGAACAGCAGAGCCCAGAGTTTCTGTGGCTCTGAGTTGTCAGGAAAGCCACAGGGCCAGGTAAATAATGCCATTAAATGGAATTAGAAAGAGCAGGCAAGAATGAAATGAATGGGAAGAAAGGCCTGGATGGGCAGGAGGGGAAGTGGGAATCATATATTTGAATGCAGAGATTTCATGGTAATTCTTCATTGATTTTTTTTTTTCCCTTTTTGTTAAGCACTCAAAATTATCTATTTCAGTATGGGGCTCTTTTGGCAAGCTTCTTTGTTTTAGATCTTTCTGGAAATTCCCTTACAATTTCTGTAGAACATAGAATTAGTAAAAATAATTAGAATGTAGAATTAGTAAAAAAATATATTCTTTGAGCAGTGCTAAGATGCTTCTCATAGCAGAGAATTGTGTACCAGGACAGGAGCCACCCTTTATGGCTTTCAGTTTTATGTTATTCCAGAGCTTTATGCATCTAAATTTCAGTATAGAAAGGAGCCCAATATCCACCCAAAACCTGTAACATCACATATTAAACAGAGTTAAGGGAAAGGGAAAAAAGTTCCAGAGCTCTGATTATGCAGCTGAACACTAAGGTATGAGGAATTTTCCGGTAAGGCTGAGATCTAGGGAGAAATTCATCTTTTCTCCTGGCAGACAGAGCCCCCAGGAGCAGCACAGGTCAGGCTGCTCTGCCCAGGGCTGCTGGAGCTGCTCTAACACAGGAGTGACTCCAATTTCTGCTCTGTCACCGAGTGCTGCTGGACGAGCACTTCTGCCTCTCCAGCTCCAGCTGGAGCTCGTATGGAGAAATGAAGGTGAGTGTGAGGATTCTGCTCAGCTATGAACAATATGAGCTCTCTAAAGGCCTCCTGGCACAGTGCAGACCAAGTTAAAGCAGCAATAAATAAAAAAAAAGTACAGCCAAAGTTATAAGGTACAGACAGTAACACAAAAACAAACAATCCCGCACTACCTCTTGGCAACACTGCTGTCCCTGCACACTCAGTGTATTCCTGCTTTAAAGAGACCATCTCCACAACTCAGCATCCCTTTTTTTACTATTATTATGAATGCCATTATTGTTTTAGAGCACCAAAGCATTTCAGGGAACAAATAAAGCCTTTGCTAAGGTGGATGTTCCATGATCACTAATCATCAGGCTCACAGAATTAAAACACTTGAATATTCACCCAACCCTTATGCCATCCCTCTCTGCCAGCTTGGTCTGCAAAGATTTTGACAAAGAACCTTCAAAAGCTGCCTTTTAGTGCCTGTCTCCCATTCCCAGAAAACTGAAAAGCTACAGAGAAAAGTAAAACAGAGAAATAAAACAGCTTTTTGAACATCAGTCTGAATAGAAAGAGAAGAAGTGATCCCCATTCTGGAGTAGCCCAACTCTGTATTTCTTATATCCATGATGATTCTTTCTGGAAGTCTCTCAGATTCTGGGAGCCCCTGACATGGCAGAGCTGAGGAAGGTGCCCAGCATTGTTTAACCTCTGGATGAGGGAACAGGAGAATTCCTCAGCTCCAGAGGAAAAATGTGAACCCTCACCCACAAAGAGGAGTTCCCCTTAATGTACAGTCTGCAGGGAGAGTTCCCCACACGTTTCTGGATCCTGGCAAGAGGCTGAGGGTCGTGTTGTTCTTGCCCTGCCATGGCCTTTGCATGGCCAACGTGGGAAATGAGTAATGGAAACCATTTTTGGCTTCTCTCAAAAACAGCTAAAAATAACAAATAGCTTTATCAACTGACTAGAGGGAGAACCCCCCTCCCAGAGGAAATGAAAACATGAAAACTATGGGGACAAATCAAGTGGATTCCCCCAGTGAGATCCCTGCTCCTCCCTGGAAACTCTTCCATTTTCAGAAACAAGAGTCACAGGGTAAACACGACACTTGCTACAGTGGCACCTCTCCTCATTGAAAACTGACATTCCTGGGAGTCCCTGAAGAAAATGGGGGAAAAAATAAACACATGTGAGATGTCAGCACTCGGGGGTAAAGGCAACATAATCAGAATGGGATATTTATAAAGAAAAATATAGAGGGAAAAGGACTTTCCCTCTGACCTACAGCATCCCATCGAGAGAGATGCCTGGAAAAGCTCCCCAGTCTTCCTATAATGGAGTTACAATATAAAGTACAAATAAAATAAGAGGTTTTGGAAAAAAAATCTGTGAGAAAAGATGCTAAAATAACCCCAAGGTGCCTGGAGAAAGCCCCAGGTTTTGACCCATTCTCTGCAGAGGGGGGCACAACTGAGTATACACAGAAAACTCATTTTATCATTTCATCCAGCTGCCATCATGGTGATGATGCCCAGATCCTGAAGGCTTGAAAGAGCTGCTCCAAACCACATCCATACCTGTGGGCAAGGAGGAGGAAAGAACTCATCTCTGCTCTCCCAAACCAGGGAGAACCTCACACAGCACAGCTTCAAGCCAGCGTGGCCAAGCCTAATTTCATTCCTTGAGCAGCAACCCCTCAGCCCAGCAATGCATAATCTACATTTCCCTACTCCAGTTTGCTCTGATGCTGGAATTACTGCCCTGCACCCGTGTGAGACCAGATCAAGGATGCAAAGCTGCAGTGCCCACCCTGCACCATCACCTCTTGTGGTGCAGCTGGTGGTAACTCACCCTTTGCACACAGTAACACAGATCCCAGCAATGATTCGCTCGTGGCAGTGTTGGTACAACTCATCTGGAGTCTTAAAAAGCACATTCTGGGCAGGACAGATCACCCAGGTGTGTCACACAGTGGGACAGGCTCCTGTCACCCAGCACCACAGCACTCCTCCCTCTGCCCATCTGTCTGGGTTTGAACAGACAGGTGTCTGCTGAGGAAGGCAGGAGCCTCTCTTGAAATGGAAAATGTAAACCCCCTCCCTCTGAATTGTTATAAATTTGAAATTAAGGGGCTCTCAGGCAAAGATATGGGAGCAGGAATTACAGTTCATTAATAGGAAAATTCAAAATAAAAAAAGTAATACAAAATACATGTCCAGAGTGAGAGCAGTCCCTGCCCCCTGTGTGTCAGGGGGTGGCACAGCCCCATCCCATGGGGGCTCAGCCCTCCTGCAGTGCCAGCTGTGGCTCTGCTGGAGCAGGGATCCTGCACAAGGGGGGAGTTTTCCTCTGCAGCTCCAGGGCTGCTGGAGATGGGCCTGGGCTCCCTCTGGCCATGCAGGGCAGCAGAAGCTGCTCCTCTGGCAATGCACTGGGCAAAGGCTGCTGGGCTGTGCCAGGCTCAGATTGGATCCAGGTAGGAATGCTTGGCTCCTCCCCTGGGCGCAGCATCTCCCCATGGGATGCTGGAATTGGATCAGCCCTGCAGGGACACTCAGTGGCCATGGACAGCAGAGATCTCCTGCAGGGAGGATTGGCTGGGGGAGAGATCAAGAAAAAACTGCCCATGGACAGCAGAGAACTGCCCCAGCTCTGACAGATGGGGATAGAACACACAGCCCCATTTCCAACCTGAGACAGGCAGGAATGTTGAGTTTCCCTGGTCTTGTGCTTCACTGCTGCTGCTCCTGGCCCCCATAGGCCAAGGGTCAGTGCCTGTGTGTAAAGTCTGAGGTTGCAGGCAAGGCTTGCACAGAGCCCGTGCATAAACTCCTCTGGTTAGTGTATTATTTTATTTATTTTGTTCATAATCTGACTGTATTCTGCTTTATTTCTACCCTTCTTATGGGTAATATGAGCAATATTTTGCTGTTTTTCTAGGGAATACAGTGACGTGCAGCAGAGGTGTGAAAAATATTGTAGGAATGGCCATAACAAAGTTTCTCCCAAAACAGTAGAGTCTGCATAGACCAGCAAAAATTTCACCTTCTTGCTAAGCATATGAAGCTGCTAAATGTGCAAAGGCTCTGCTCTTAAGCATTCCCTCAAGAGCAAAAAACCCTTCATGGGGAGGTTAAAATAATGATACATACAGGCTTATTCAGAGTTTAAATTTCACCTCCATCTCTCTGCCTAAGCTCTATCAAAATCCAGGCACTACTGAAATCCTCAGGAGACCCAAAGGAAGATCTGAAGACCTGAATTTGAAGCCAGCCAAGAGGCAAAGGGACTCGGGAGAAATCTCAGCAGCCTGAATGTGCTCTTTAGTGCCTATTCACCTCTCATGTGTTCCTCAGCCAGAACTCACATCCAAGAGTGCAATATCCTCCTCCACGCTTCCCCCTCTCTCTGTCCAGTCCTGCAGCCCTTATGTGAACTTTAAGTAATTCCCATCAAAGTCAGCTGGTTTGCTGAGTGAACTTCAAACCTCCTTTGGCTCCGGGTTTGCAGGTTTTAAGTCCTGGTAATAAAAAGAGGTTGGGATAATTAACAAACCACAGGCCAACTGCATATCCTGCTCCCTGCCTCATCAGCCCTTTTCTGAAGGAAAGGTAACTCTGTCCAGTCTTCCCAAGTCCACTATAGAGACCTCAAAACCTGCTACCTTTCAGCTAAAGATCTGCCTGGAGATCCCCTTCCTTAAAGCCTGAGAATAAATGGTATTGTTCCTGTCCTAGCAGGGCAGTCAATGAGATGTTCTGAAGATTGACAGTCTCTGACAGCCCTCATTGCCTCCCTTTGATGCTCTCCTGACAATAGTTTCCAAGGTAGTAAATTAGAACTGGACATTAAGCCTTCAGTGAGAAATGAAGGCTCTATTTTCTGCTTACCAACTCTAAATGCAGAAAGAGGCAGTTTTAAGCAATACACTTATCAGGCTTAGCTTGAGCAATGATTCAGCCTTCCAAGAAAGATACTGCTTAAGTGGTTTTATTGCTCTAAATGGGACTAAAATTCACTTTTTATCAGAGAAGTGACGTCTCTAAGCATCCTCAACATATACCTCATCAAGAATATTATCCTGTAGCCCAAGCTGTTCTACTGCTAACTTCAGAACAGAGTTTAAGTGAACCTGGTGTGTGCTAAACCCAAAGGGCAAAAGCCTTGCAAACACTTGAGCTCTAGTGTTTTCCAGGCTCCAGAGATGTAGCTGTGCTTTCTCTCCCTGGAATGCTTGTGGACTTTGAAAGTACTGAATTTTAGTGGTCTGAAAATGTGTGCTAATGAGGGATTCCTTAGAGATGAATCCAACAGGAGGTGAGAAAGCCCCTCTCCCAAAAAAGCCAGCCAGCTTTGGAGCAAATCTGACTTTCTGGCCTCCTTTATTGATGTTCCTGAACTGCATCACTCCTCCTGCCCAGCCTCCAGCTCAGGGGATTGATGGCAATGTGAATCCCTGTCTGGATCCAATATCTGGGGCTTAAGATCAGCTCACATAAATACAGGCATTGCTGAGAGATGTCTTACCAGGGGATGAGCACAGGAAATGCCAGCTCTAATGCAACTTTCTCTCCTCCCTACTAATTGTTTTAGATAATGAGGGAGAGGAAGCACTCATGATGTTTGAGCCTAGAGGGTTGAATCCCTGCAGAGTTGACTCAGCTACTCATCTTTGTCAAGCAGATAAGCTTGGTTGTCTGTGTAGCAGGAAATTCACCAAAAGAAAAAAAAAAAAAAGCTTTCTGTGGTGGAAAAAGCCTGAATTTAAACAATAAATATAAGAATATCCCTCCCCCAACAGAATAAAGGGAAAAATCATTGTTAGAAATGATTGCATGTATTTGGAGTTGGAGTATGCTAATGGTTTTGACCAAGCTGAAAAGAATTAAAATAGTCCCAAGGCAGGAGAACCCCCAGCACAAGGAGGGGAAGCTTCACTCCAGGGTGAGTGATGCTCTGTGGCACTGCTGTTGGCTCAGGAACAGCTCCCACTCCAGCTTTTCAATTTCCTACACTGGAGCTGCTGCAGGGGATTATCTTGCATCTTTCACACACACTCCCTTTATTTACTTTGCTAAAATACTCATCTGCACGTGGCAAGCTCCCGTTTGCTGGGCCCTGAACGTGTCCTCGTGGTGATGCCCACAGAGCCCCTGCTGTGATGAGTCTGAGGTTACAAAATGTACCTGGGCTGTGTGTTCTGTCCCCATCTGCCAGAGCTGGGGCAGTTCTCTGCTGTCCATGGGCAGTTTTTTCTTGATCTCTCCCACAGCCAATCCTCCCTGCAGGAGATCTCTGCTGTCCATGGCCATTGAGTGTCCCTGCAGGGCTGATCCAATTCCAGCATCCCATGGGGAGATGCTGCGCCCAGGGCAGGAGCCAAGCATTCCTACCTGGATCCAATGTGAGCCTGGCACAGCACAGCAGCCTTTGCCCAGTGCATTGCCAGAGGAGCAGCTTCTGCTGCCCTGCATGGCCAGAGGGAGCCCAGGCCCATCTCCAGCAGCCCTGGAGCTGCAGAGGAAAACTCCCCCCTTGTGCAGGATCCCTGCTCCAGCAGAGCCACAGCTGGCACTGCAGGAGGGCTGAGCCCCCATGGGATGGGGCTGTGCCACCCCCTGACACACAGGGGGACAGGGACAGCTCTGACTCTGGCAGTGTTGTTTTGAATTACTGCATTGTTTATTTTATTTTTATTTTCTTCCCTAATAAAGAACTGTTATTCCTGCTCCCATATCTCTGCCTGAGAGCCCCTTCATTTCAAAATTATAATAATTCAGTGTGAGGGGATTTACATTTTCCATTCCAGGGGAGGCTCCTGCCTTCCTTAGCAGACACCTGGCTTTTCAAACCAAGACACTGGCCAGACCCAGCACTCCCAGGGCTTTGCAGGGAACAGGAGGTTTGAGAGCCATGAATTCAGGGCCACTGTGCTGGAATTTGGGAAGAAAATATGAGTTAGGAAGCTTTATGTTGCCTGGTTTTGATTCCCATCCTGAGTAGCAAGCACTGAAAGAGCAGCAGTCTCGCCCAGGTGGGGTTTATCTCTGTCTGTACACACTTTGCATCCATGATTTGCCAGATGTTTTCCAGGAATTCAAGGAGATTAAACCCGGCTCTAAGAAATTCACAGTTGAGCAACATAAAGGGATATGTCAGACACAAGAGAAAGAAAAGGTGGCAGTATTTGCTTCACAGTAATCACCACTGTAAGTCTGCATGAAAGTGTATCTGTTACAAGGAGGGGGAAGGTGTTGGAGCAGAGATACACACGGTATCCTTAATCTGGTTTGCTGGAATACTGGGAGCAGCGAAGCAGGAGCTGCCAAAATTAATCTTGCACATGCACAAAGCTTCTCAGATTCACTCTGTGCACCTGGCACTGGAGCCTGCACCACTAAGGCACGGATTTATCAGCCCTTGAGCTGCCTGGACTAAAGACACTGTGTGTTTGATTCCAGAGCTGAGTCCCTTTCACCACAGGTGCAAAAGAGCACTTGCAGTAACTGTGCTGAACACATTTTGCAGTTTAATTAACCTTCCATTCACTTACTTTTATATCTATATTTCTCTATGTCCAAACTCAGACTGCTTGTCACTAACCATCCTAACACACAGGGAGCCTCCAACAGCAAATGCCTGCCCAGCAGCTGGGTTGGACACCTAAAAGAGCAAGAAAGGGTTTTCCCTCTGGTGCTGGATATGGTTGAGGCCTCTGTCAAATGGCAGGTGCAGAAGCAGCTCTTCTTGGACCCTGAAATTATCCTTGTCACCAAGAGGAGAAGGGCTGCTGAGAGGGGCTGTGCTGGCCCTTTTTGACAATTTAATGCCACAATAAAACTTTTGAAAACTTAGGAACTTTTGGCCTGGCTCCTGGGGAAGGCTCTGCACTGCATGCAGGTACCATGGAATTCTTTAGGCGTTCATGCTCTCTGGATCCTTCCTGGCATCTTTCAGGGGAGCTGTACACACAGGCACACATCTTCCCCAGAGGTTTAAGACAGTGCCATCACTAATTTTATTTCTTCAACCTCTTACACAGCAGACAGCTTTAAGTGAGCCACGTGCGATGTGAGTGACCCTCTGCAGACATCCTCTCCCGTGTTGCTGACTCTTCTCAAATAGTTCCAGCTTCACTGGATCTCCAGTGTGGACTCTGTCATCATTCCCAGCGGGAGAGCATTCACTGCTGTGTCTCTATTCAGGCAAATCAAGAGTAACAGCCCCAAACCCAGGTTATAGAGCTGTACGTGCTGTTTGTGTTTGTTTTACTGCAGAGAGCAGTTTCCTGATTACCCTTCTGCCTCACAAAACCTTTTCCTGTGTGCTGGGGCTGGCTCAGAAAAGCTGCTCTGCAATATGTGTGCATTCCATGCAGGTGTGTGCAATGGAATGTATTTCTATCACTCACTGAAGGAATCACTGCCATGCCAGGCAGGTGAAGGGGTTAAATGCACCCTGCTCACCCCTTCCCCACACAGCTCCCTCAAGCACTTTGCCAGCTGAACAGACAGAAAATGAGTAAATTTTCCTCACTGAGTTTTTTATGTCCTGAGGATGAGGAAGACACAATCCTGATTTTTTTTTTTTCCCTCCAAACATCCAAACAGACACGCTCTATAGGAGACAGAACATTTCCCTGCAAGAACAACTGACAAATCTACAGCCTTGATAACCCCACAGGTGCCATCAAAGGTGCCATCAGGACAGGACTGACCACCCTTGAGCAAAGGAAGGGCAGAGTGAAGGGACAGGGCACTGCCAGGGTCTCCAAGAATTCAATCTGTGCCATAGCTTGGTAAAAGCCAGTTAGGAAAGACTTTATAACCTGGTTCAAATTTAGGGAAAATCTGAGCAAGGAGCTGACTAAAATTTTGGTCCAAACAAGTTTTGATGCATCAGTTTTAGAAGAAGGGATCTTTGCAGTCTGTTTATGGATTTTATAAGTCAAGCTGGGGCATGAATCATTTCAACTGTGTTTTGTAATGCAGTAATACTTAAAGCTGAAAGGAAGAGTTTGCATTTCAAATACTGCACTTCAATGAAAACCCCCCATATTTTCTCTTTAAGTTCTCCTTACTTTCCATTTTCAAAATCCAATAAATGAATAGACACTAAATGGGGCTGATAGTGGGAAGCTATTGATTCTAAACAACATCTGCCTGTGAAAGAGAGCTAAAATGGGCTAGAAAAGAAGAGAAAATTGATGTCTGAGGCTTCAGACAGGCATATTTCCAGAGAAATGTGAGCCAGGCAGGTAATGCTGGGCCAGCAAGAGTAGAACATGTGTATTTTTCTGTCTACCTGACTTGCCCTTAACACAAGGTGAACAACATTTAGCTCTGCCTCACACTCCAGCTGCAGGATCAGCTTTTTGAGCCCAGCCCTGCTCTCACATGCAGGGAGCAGCAGGATGAATCCCTGGGATAATCACAGTCAGGCCTCTCACAGTGCCTGCTTTTCACTCTGAGCCAGCCTGGCAGGGGGTGTAAATCAGCAAAGCTTCCCCAAAACTGGGGCTGGGGTTTTATCCCAGCAGCAGTTTGAGGCCTTTGGTCCAACACAGGTAACAGAACCCATTCTGGCCACTGACCCTTTCGAGGGCTTGGTTTAGGTCTCACTGGCTCATAGTGAGGCAGAACTCCCTCAAAGCTCATTGCACAGATTTTCAGCTCATATTCAAAAGCCATGGAATCTATGCTTAATTGTCCCAAAGTGAAGAAAAGCTGTGACAGATCCTCTGGTGTTTGACATGCACACAAATGATGGGTATCACTTGAGATGCTGCAGAATTGTTTAATTTTATTTTTTTTTAAGAAGCCTAAAGTACAATACAGCTCCTTTTAACTACACGAGCTGTGCCCATGGAGCAGCACGAGCGTGTCAAGACAAGCACTTGAGTTCCTGCCTCAAAAAAAAGTCAGTGTATCCCTCTGCCATTGTCATTGAAGGCTGGGGAAGAACATCTGCACTGCCTCAATGCCTACTCTTCAAAAACTTCTCTGACAAAACCATCAGGTAGCCAAGGAAACTTTCAGGCTCCTTAGATTGCTTTCAGCCCCGGGTTTGATACTTGTTGTTACTGAGGTCTCAGTGCAGAGAGCTGTTCCCACTTTGTTTCTCAGTGCACAGAGTTGTTCCAGTTGTTTTTAATCAAACTGCTTAATTACAAAACACTGGGGAACTCACTGCTTGCTTTTCAAGTTTGCTCATTAATCTGTGTTAGATTCTACCCAAATGACTGTGGCACCAAGCCAGCCTCTGCCTCACAAACCCAACAT
Source organism: Molothrus aeneus (assembly GCF_037042795.1). Taxonomy (NCBI): domain Eukaryota; kingdom Metazoa; phylum Chordata; class Aves; order Passeriformes; family Icteridae; genus Molothrus; species Molothrus aeneus. Next base: position 3,324,004 of record NC_089664.1, on the reverse strand, counting down.
TTAAGGAAGTAAATAACTGAAAATGGCTAAAAGGCATAATTATTTTTGTAATGCAACATCTAATTAATCCGTGAAGCTCACTGAAACAAGTGCTAATTGACGAGAATACCTTAACAAGCTTCTCAAAAAGAATGATTAGGCATGGTTAGGCGTAGCAGAAATCAAGCTGCAAAGTCACTTTCCCATTTCTATATTTAAGCTGAGTGCAGGCAGGGCTGGGGAAGGCTCCTGTCTCCTTGCATGAGCAGCCTGATGCAGCACTTGGCTCTTTGCACCCGTCTGAGGCGTGACAAGTTCACCATTATCAGAGACAAGGTCCATCTCATCTGCTATCATTCATCTGCCCCTGCTCGTGGCAGCTCCAATATTGCTGTGTAACATCCCAGGAATGTGATAATGAAGAACTGACTCATGATGAAGCCATCATCTCCCAAAACCTCCTATGCAGCTAAATGAATCAGGGCTTGCTCTGAGCAGTATCTTGATGTGACTAAGCTCCCACGATAACTCAACCATTCAGCCATTAGGAAGCAAAGTGGAACAGCCCAGAATGAGATTTCTGGCAGAGCACCTTCAAGGTAATTTCCCCATGGCAGGCGTGACAAGCATGCCCTCAAGAGATGTGATCCTCCAGGAGAAACATCACAGAGAGGACAGGAGTTATTGAAAATACAGCTGAAATGCCTGATCTGCCAAAGCCCCAGCAGCTCTGCCATTTCCTAAAATCCTCTTCCCTGCTCTGCAGCTTGGCAAGATGCAGTAGAGGCTTTTAGGAAGTTTATGTGCAGGAAAAGATCACCTCCAGCACGAGCACCAAGCTTGGGCAGGGTTTCTTTGTCCTGTGATGGGTCTCTGCCCTGTCAGGGTGTCACAGCTCTGAGTGTCACTGCAGGGACAGGGATGTCACCAGGCAGTGCCCACCTGCTGCTCCATGACTCCACAAAACCAGGGCCAGCTCACACTTTCCTGGGAGAAATCTTTGAAAAACCCTGATCATTTGAAAGCAAAATAACTGCTACTGCCTGTGAGTATTCCTTTATATTTTTTTCCCTCAGGAGATTTTCCTCTTATCTTCAATTTCAACCAAGCATTCTCTTTTTTTTTTTTTTTTGTAGTAACAACTGACATACAAGATCAAACCAGCCTCTGGTACATGGTTCTGATTTCAGCCACAACCCACTGATTACTCCACTTTGCTGCTACAAGCCAACTATTATGACACAGGAAAAAATATTGAAGTGAGTTCAAAAAAATCTTAGAATACACACCCAAAGTATGAGCTGTTTTCCAAATGAGTAAACATAATAAAACAGATTTTGTTTATACAGTGCTGGAAATAAGGAGCCCATGGAATCTATGCTTAATTGTCCCAAAGTGAAGAAAAGCTGTGACAGAGCCATTGGTGTTTGACATGCACACAAATGGATGGGTATCACTTGAGATGCTGCAGAATTGTTTGGGTTTTTGTTTGTTTTTTTAAGCAGCCTAAAGTACAATACAGCATCTGAATGTCTTATTGTTTTATTGGATTTTTAAGGTGTTCTTCTGTCCACATTTCTAAGAAATGCTTTCCTCAGGATTGCCCTCCCTCAACTGGTTCTGTCCGATGGCGAGGATTACAATAAATGTTTTTGCAGATACAGCTGCTCCCTTCCCATCTCTCTTATCACAGAATTATTGGCCATGAGGGCCCTCTCCCTGTCCTGCTCAGCGTGGGCCCGTGGCCAAGGCTGGCTCAGGTTTAGCCAAGGCTCCACATCCTCCAAGGATGGCGCTTCCACAGCCTGTCTAGACAGCCCATCCCAGGCCTGGCCTTCCTTTCTAGGGAAAATTCCCTTCCTAATATCCAACTCTGAGTTGCCAAGCAGCTCTTTTACAGCTCCTGCACTCTTGTTTTACTATCTGGCACTGCAGCATCTCCCCCAGCTGGCTAACAGCCCTCCAAGGGGCTGTGGGTGCTCGTGGGGATCTGCTCCATCCCCTCCCAGCCAGTCTGATGCCTTAGGATTCAGCGTTTTTATTTTTCATATCCTGTACTGCTTTAGTGTGTAACTCTAAAGCTCCATAGCCTGTCAGCTACTGTTCTCCCATTTCATTCAGACAAAACTAGGCCTGGAACTCAAGGACACCTCACTGTCTTAGGCCCTGAAAAACATAAACAAAAGTGAACTCGGGGGGATAACTTGGAGTAAATTACTTCATTACTGAAGCTGTAATTGGAGAATTAACTCCTGATATGTAAATGGACCAAATTTATAATTGTGTGAAAAACTCATGACCATTGTCCAGCTTGGTGCAGCCTCTGGGAGCCTTTGACAGCCCAAGGTGTATCTATTGAAGGCCTTTAATAAATACCCACTTTTATTCTCTTAATCTGTTCTAGGCAGGACAGAGGCATCAAGCCCAATCCTTTTGTTTCCAATAACCTCAATGGCTTTGTCCTGGATCCTCTCCCTTACACATGGAGAACAGCAGCTCCCTGTTTCCAAGGGCAGGAAAAAACTTGAAGAGGAAGGAAACAGCACTTTCACTTCCAAAGCCCCCCCTCCCTGAAACTGGGTCTCACTAACAAATTTCCCACTTTTTAATTTGGGCAAAGGCAGGATGCCAGCAGCCAGGCCTCCAGCTGGCTGTACCTGACAGTTTGCTAATTGTGCATTATCATTTTACAATTGGAATTATGTTGCCATTGGATCACCATGTACCCAGTCCATTCAGGAATAAAACAATGCAATAGAGCTGAAGTGGAATAAATGAGTCTTTATCCCAGTTTGCTCATATGGGCCTTTTACAGCTGTTACAGTAACATCCATCTGTCTGTCGTATTTCTGATGCCATTCTCTGCTGTGATTTTTGCAGCCACAGTCTCCTTTCATCCAAATGAAGGATTTGTGTGGGAACAGCTGGACTGCTGCTCACAGCTCCCAGTCCATCACTCCCTTATTACTGTGCAGCAAGGAGAAGGGAGCATAACTTTGTGTGCTGCTTCACAGGACTTCAAAGAGAAACCTGGCCTTCCTCCAAAACGAGTTTATTGTGGTTTTACCAAACCAAAAAGCTAAAAAAACCTCGCAAATAAAGCCAGCCCCAAACCATGAGATTGATTTATTTCAATGCTTCATTCAGCAGCCTTAAAATAGGAAAAAGATGCTGGAATTCTTCAAGGATCTGGATGCAAATACCTCACAAATGATACTGAAATCACCCTCTGCCAGCATTTAGGGAGGTTTTTTTAGTCTCACTTTATGGATTAAGGGTTGAGTGAGAAATGTCAACAAGGTTTGACAATGCTGGGGAAGCCAAACCTTTGCTGCCCTTGATCTCTGTGCATCAGTTCAGATCCACACTTGACCCTTCCTCCTCACTGCTCCATCAGCTGGAGCCCTGTGCCAGGAGACACCCCAGGAGCACCAAACAGCAGGAGAAATGCCCAGGCTCCAAACACCTTTGTGTTATCAGAGGTGATGTCATTTGAGGATGCTGTGCACGAAAGCTGGAGCGGGCACTCACCTTGACCCACCTGCACCAACCAAAGAGTCTCTGTCCAAAATAACGACAAAATCCCACAAAATCTGAGTGCCACTGCCTGATTCAGCATGGTGATCTCAGGTAGAACTCCCCTTTGGATTCCTTGCCATCCTCCTCACCCTGCTATTAATCCAAAACTACAGCAAGACCAGCTAAAGAACAATTATTTTCTATTGAATGGTTATTTTAATGTATATTCTACATATATTTTTTGTAGACTACTTTTAAGGAACATTATTAAAGAACTAGAGCAGAACAGGTATAGCTCAGCTTCATGCTTAGGGGAAACCACTAAACACCAGTTCAGCACTGGTTGGAGTGGTCCCACACACAGCAGCTAATGCTGCTTTCACCAGTCAACACACAGGATGTTTCCCTGCAAAGTTCTCAGCATTTAAAAATTGGCTTGCTGTTATCAGCTCAGTCTTGTGGCCCAAGGAGGGAATTGAGAGGAATCAAGCATTTTCTATTATTATTTTAAAAGGAATCCTCAATTTTGGGGCCATCTCCAATACTTCCTTTGAGTTCTTTATTTCCCTTTGAGTGGAGCTAAAATTATGTACTGCTCTTGGACCAGGATTCATGAGATGTTAGGGAAACAAATTCCTGCACAAAGCCAGGCCAGAGGTCTGATATGGGATCCTGGAAGACTGGGAAAATCAACAACCATTCCAAGGGAAAAAAACCCACAAGGTGTCCAAGCTTTTACCCACAAAAAGAGCAGGCAGCTGAGGAGACAAACATCCCTTTACCTCCTACTTGCACAATTTATAGTCCAGCCCAAGGATCCAGGCACACCTCTGGCCCTTGCAGCCCCAGCAGAGCCCACAGCAGCAGGGGCAGTGCTAATACAGAGCTTTTCCAAGAGCACTGGGCACAACTAATGCCGCATTAATTACTGTGTGAGAGCCCTCGTTAAATCAATAAAGATTAGAGCACAAATCTGAAAACTGCAGTAACCAAAAACCTGCTCAATGTGCACTAAGTGATGCATTTACCCAGCGTGGCTCAGTCTCTCTTACCCTCCCCTGACCTCTCCTACACTCTCTCCATACATATCGTTCTCTAAAACACAAATTAAAATTCAGTTAACATTCCTGGACACTTCAATCACAGGGCTCCAAACCCCTACATCTCTCAGCAAATGCACTCATCTCCCAGTTCTGAGATGAGCACAATTTTTATTTTTATTATTTTAAATGTTCTTGCCAGTTTCCATTGCAAATCATGCAGTGTCTGGTTAGCAAAATGAAAGGGTAGAATGTTCTCATGCTTTGGGGAGGATATGCAGTGTGGGAGAAAAAGTTTCTTAGAAGAAGTTGAACTCTTTCTAAAAAGAAAAATACAGTACATGCTTGGAATGGAATGAATAGAACAGAAAAGATGACATTAAGACAGGGGTGCAGGGAATATTTTGATGGTGTCCACAAGAGCTGAAGATGTTTCTATGTTACACTGGTAACTGAGAAACATCTGGATGGGGAAGGAACCAGAGAAAGGAGCCTTTATTACAAACCCTGGCATGAAATGAGAGTGTTTACTTGCTGAAGAGAATACAGCGAGTTTTTATGCCCTGTTCATAGAGAAAATCATGATTGCCACCCTCACATTATGGCTGCCCCAGGCAGATACACTCAGGCTCCAAACTAAACTGAGCTGACAGAAATAAATTTCACTTTTCATGTGTGGCTTTGCACAGGGCTTCATCTGTTGCCTCAGCACTTTGTGCTTCAGGATCTGGGAACAGCAGCAGCTGGCACTGGGCAGCAGGAGGGATGGGGAGACCAGGGGTTAAAAAACCTCCTGTTTTCATAGGATTATAAAAGGGTTTGGGTGAGAAGGACCTTAAATCTCATCCCATCCCAGCCCTGCCATGGCAGGGACACCTCCCACGGTCCCAGGTGCTCCCAGCCCTGTCCAACCTGGCCTTGGGCACTGCCAGGGATCCAGGGGCAGCCACGGCTGCTCTGGGCACCCTGTCCCAGGGCCTGCCCACCCTCACAGGGAACAATTCCTAATTCCCAGTATCCCATATAAATGTCCCCTCTGGCAGTTTGAAGCCATTCTCCCTTGTGCCATCACTCCAGGCCATTGTAAATTGTCTCTCTCCATGTTTCCTATAGCTCCCTCTAGGCCCTGCAAGGCCACAGTGAGCTCACCCCAAAGCTTCTCCTCTCCAGGTGAACAGTCCCAGCTCTCCCAGCCTTTCCTCCCATCCCTCTGATCATCTTGGTCTTTTGCTTGCTTAGTGTCCATAGCCTAAATTAGGCACCATTTCTGGATTTTACTCATAAGCTTTTACCCCTTTACTTGGTACTCCCTGCCTCTGCTGAGTCTGGGATTGTAGGAGTTTGTATCAGGATCTGCTCTGTGGGGCTGATTCTCCCGAATGTTTATAGGGAGTGTAAGTGACACATCTGCACCCTGGGAGCTGCAGCACAGTCATTTACATTAAAGTGAGTTTAATTATCTACAGTCAAATTTAGAAACACTTCTGCTTTGATGGATGCAACTACTACATGCAGTGCAGCAGAAATTCATGGCTGGAGCATGGTTAGGCATTCAGAGAACAGCACAGCAGGGTCCAGGTTTAGTTATAATTGTACAGTGATCTCCAGGACTTTATTTTCAACCCCTCCTTATTTATAACCAATGTATATAACTTATACCATGAGCAATAGCCTCAAAAATATTTAAAAGTAGAATATTTGGGCTCTGTAGAAGGTTCAGATTGGCATCTCCCAGTAAGAAAGTGAATAAAACACATCATGTTTTAGAGCAGAAGCAGGGATTGGGGATGTGGGGTTTCTCCTATTCAAGCACTGTGATCAGCTTTGGGAGCTAAGCACAGGCTTAGAGCAATTTCACATGAATACAGGAAGAACTGATGACAACACTTGGGAATAATCACAATGAGTCAAATCTGCAGAAGTCTTCCCAATGTGCAGGATCATTTGGAAAAACAATCTCTCATTTTCCAAGGACAGTAAGTGATGATAAATGAGGACTCGTTTATCAAGAGGGAACTTTGCATCCAATTTTCTTCTCTGAAATCACAGCAGAGGATGGGGCTCTCTGGATGCTGAGCACCTTTCCTAATGAAATAATCCAAACTCCTCCATGGAACTAAGATGAGAGTAAATCTTACTGATAGCTTTGTTTAACACCCTGAAGGGCTCTGCAGCTCCAGAAAAGACAGCAAGAAGAAGGATCTTTATTTTGAACACAACTCATCTTCTCAATTTGACCTCACTTTCCCGAGGTTCAAACAGAAGAACAAGCACATCTCAAGGGAAACCTTTAAACTCAAAAGATGTGTAATTAAAACTGGAACATATGTGAGTGCTGAAGGCTGTCCATTGCCTCTGCCAGGATGGCCATGAGCTTTAGTCAAAGGATTTATTTTTTCCCCCTACAATGCAGTTAAAGTACAAACCAACCCAAAATCAAGTAGAGGCAGCAGAGAAGACATCTCCCTCCTGCCATGGGCTGCCACCGAATTCATGCACAGCCTTCATCCCTCTCCCTCCTGTTTTTCCTCACTTACAGGACATAATCACACTCGGTTCCCCACACAGGACTGGTGTGAATTGAAATTCCTTCAGGCTGGTGCAGAGATGATGGGGAATGCAAAACATCCCCAGCCCTGTGCACGGGAGGAGAATTACAGTCGGGTGGTGGCACAGGGGAAATTATGAAAGCAATTCAGAAGCATTGTAATAAAGTACAATGCACTGTAGTGCTGCTCAAATTCAAACCAGGAATGAATTCTTTCATATGTTAAGTGCTCCCTGAAGCCCAGCTCTGCCTGAAGCGCGAGGCCCTGGCTGGGGGCACGGTGGTACACGCTGGAGCTGGGGCTGGGCGCCTGACACGGGGCTGCAGCTCAAATTCAAACTGACGTGCCCACAGCTCCTTAGCTGTCTGAGCCACAAAAGCCAAATTAAACATTGCTTCAGCTGCAACTTAGCCTTTGTACCTTCCAAGGCATTATATTAAAGAGCAGTGTCATTTATGAGCTGGCCGTGGGGAAGGGCAGGTGTCTAACACTGAGAAATCATTGTAGCTAGGGGTGATAAATCCACTCTATAAACTGCAAGCAACAGAAATGAGCTCCACATTCGATCCCAGCCCTTCCCTTTCTTTTTGCCTTTGCTGGGATAGATGCTGAGCTCCAAACCTGAGCAGCCTCCTTTGGTGGCAGTGGCAGAGCTGTAACCTGAGGTCACGCCAGCATGATCCTGGCAGCTCTCTCCAATACCTGCTGAATTCAATGGAAACCTTTCAATGGGCTTCAGCAAGCTTTGGTTTACTCCCTAGGTGACACTGCATGTCTTTTTTTTTTCCATTCCTTTTAATCTTCACAGTATCAGGCAGTTAAAAGTGTTATTTAATCTCTAGCCAGCTTGAGTTGTCTTCTCAGCAGGAAGCTCCATCTCACCAACAGACCTTGGAGCCTTCCCCTGTGAAGCAGCAGAGAGGAACATGTGTCACTTGGGGGCTGCTTTAGTCATCCCTTCCTTGGGGGTGCTTCAAATAGATCCTGGTATCCAAACAACACAAGTTCAGCAGGGCACAGGAGGCACCTCCTCACCTCCCACAGCCCCACGGAGAAGGGGGATCAATAAAACAACTCCTGGCTGTTGTCTCAGCACTGGGGCTTGTCCACACTCCTCCCTGGGCGTTTAGGGGCTAGGAGGGCACCTCAGAGACACCACAGAGCCTCTGAGCACTTTACCTTCAGAAAATACAGCACTGCTACTGCTGATAACAACAACAATAGGTGCCCTCAGCCCCTCAGGTAGCTCAGCCAGTCAAGGTGTTCTGTTCACATCCATCCTCAAGCATCCCCAGATTAAACCTTGCTTCCAAAGGCCACGTGTGGCACGTGTGTTCCTCATGAATATCCAAGTGCACTTCTGCTGCAGGAAGGTTATGAACATACAGAGCTTGCAGAAGCAGAATACAAATTCTCTTTGTGAACAACCTAAAACTACTTACATGGAAACTGGGGTGAAGAACCAGACCTCACCAATGTTGGTTGTTTTTTTCTTTTTTCTATCTAGCAAGCCAGAGGAGGAATCTGCTTCCAGAACTGGAAGCAGGTCAGCAGCAAAGCCAGCCATGCTTCAGAGGAATGATTTTCAGACCATTTCCTGAGGGGACACCTCCCCAGCAGCCTCATGTTCCTCTTTCAGTGGTGCTAAAAACTGGGGAAGAGGAACTTGGCTGCCTGGTGCACCCTGAGCGCCCCTGTCCTGCCAGTGCAGCAGCTGTGGCACTGGTGTCCCTGAACACACCCAGCACTGTTTCTTGAGCACAGGGCAGAGCTCCATTACTCACAGATTTCTGGGTCCTTCACTCCTAGGGAGAGAACTCTCCTCTGCAGTGATCAATATGGAAAAAAAATATCCAGGTTACTCATAGCAAGCTACATTCACATCTAGAAATAGATCAAGATTTGCCTGCTGCTCCAAGGAGGTTCAGCTTGGTGTTGGTCACTCAGATCTTCCCAGGATCATGAAGTCAACAGAACCACAAAACTGGGAGTGGATTTACTTTGGTGCTTGCCCCTGGCACTGTTATTTGTGGTGCCACCCCTCAGGCTGTCACAAGCCAAGAGCAGAATCCTCTCCCACCCGTCCCACCCCCCTGTATGACAGCTCTTTCTCAGAAAGGTGTTTGGGCTCAGTTTAAAATATGCTTTGCTGTGCACAGCCTTCCTGCAGGGTGCTTGCAGAATAGTCACACTGCCTGAACATGGTCTGGAACACACAAGCTGTGTGTCAAACCACACACTTACAGGGGACTGCTGCCCACTGCTTTGAGTCTCAGGGTGTGTAATTACTGAGTAGCATTTTTAGGTGTCACACTAGGCATACATTATGCCCATCTGCATGAGTGGTCTCATTTCCTTACATTTACAACCTGCAAAAACCATGAATAAACTTGGACTTTATGATTTTTTTCTTTTTTTAATTTTTTTTTTTGCTTTCCAGTAAATTTCAGGTTTGTAACTTGGCAGAGGGAGCCATTGTATTTAACCACCTGTGCAGACATTAACTAAACACTTGAGCTTTATGACCAAGAAAACACAAAGTGCTAACACTGCTCACCGAGATGTTTGGGCACCTTCCAGCTCTTAGCAGGACAAGGTTGGGAATGTGCAGCACCTCTGTGCAGCCTCTGCTCTCCCTCTCTGTGCAAGGAAAGGTGGGAGTGCTGCCTTGTGCAGGAGGATTTATGGGCTTAGAGCCGTTCCCAGGCACAATCTGGTGCAAGGAAAGGTGCAGGCAGGGCTTTGGGGAGGTCACAGCCTCTCTATGTGCTGGGCTTGACAAAGGTTGCTCATGAACTGGAAGCCACAGAGGCTTCCCAGCTCCCTCCAGAAGGAGTTTCCACTTGTGTTATTGGTAATATTGCATTGAAAAACATCCCCAGGCCTGGAGAAAGCAACAGCCTGGTTCTGTGAGGGGCTTCATATCATCAGGTCATGAGTGGCCCCAGCCCTGAGCTGACAACAGGCAAAGCAAAGCTCACTGGCCACATTTCCTAGGGGGAGAGTTGAAACCCACAGGGAGCAAATGATTTTCCTGATGGCAGCCCAGGGTCTGAATTGTTGTACACCAATTCCAAGATTCACTCATTCACTCCAGCGCTCTCCTGAGCTACTGCTGGAGCAACAGAGGCCATGAGAGCTGGTGCAGAAAAACATCACATCTTCCATGCCAGACATAACACAGAGGGAAGCCTTAGAACTACAGCAAAGGCAAAGTAAAGAAAACTAGAAGCCACAAGACAAGAAGACAACTTATTTATCTATTTTTTTTTTTTTTTACTAAAAGCCAAGTGCAATATTGTGAGGTTTGGATCTAATGGAGACCCCAAATCTTTGCAGATAGGGTGGATGGATTTCTTGGAGCTGAATATCTGTTGGAAACCGATTTATTTTTGAGTATTTCAGCCAAGTCTCCATCTCCTACAGCACTTGTGCTCTACAGAACCCTTTTGCAAACACTGGGATTATTTCTCGGTGCAGGATCTGGCAGGTTTCAATTAATTCTCTACATTTTGCTGGGCTCTGGTCTGCCCCATTTCTCCTGTAGAGCCCAGGGCAGGGTGTGCTGTGCCCACCTCTGCAGGCCACATGAGTAGCACAACCTTTTACACCCAAGCTGATTTAACAGGGACAGCTCTAAGGCTTCAACCAGAGCCCTTTCCCTGGGCTGAGGCTGGACCTCCCCAGCCCAGAGTCCTGGGCCTGTTGTCCATAAAATCTGTGTCATTCCAAGGCTCTTCCCTCGCACAGCAGAGCCCAGAAGCCCCTGTGAAATGGTCAGTTCAGAGTCAGTACAAATAAACTGACATTGCTCCAAAGTGAGATCATGGGCAATTTATTCCTGCCCGAGCCCTACCAGAAAGAAAACAGTGTTTCATGTTGGGGCTTTTTTCCTCCTCTCTCCCCTCTCTCATTTCTCATCTCTCTGCTATTTCCATGTGCTTCCCACCACACTGTGATTAATCTTTTCTAAGGCCTAAGGGACTGGAGGAAAGAGGTAAGTGAGACTCTATCAAAGACCCTACACAGAGGCAGCCAGGATCTGCCCCAGCCTTTGTGGGGCTTGCAGCATTCCAAGAAACATTTTCCACCCTCAGAAGTTATAAAGAGTCAGAACTTTTACAGCTCATTAGTAAATCATTAATGAGATATTCCCTTTACCTCTCAAGCAGCTCCTTGCTGCCCTCCCCCAAAACAATCCCAAAAACCCTCGTGTGAAAAGGAGCATTTTGTTTTCAGGGCCCTGTAAATGCCCAGCTCCTCCTTTTCTTCCACTCCCCAGCACAACGTTTTCCAAGAGCCGAATTCCAACCCACCAAAGCTCCTCCAGGGAGGTGCAGAGCTGGAGCCAGCCTGCCTGGCAAAGGGATTGCCACACATGAACCTACCATGCCCAAATTCTGGCTTTCTAGGAAAAAAAACCCATAAAAACAAACACCAAATAATTAAGAGCCGAGACCGTGGTGGAAGTCTGGAAAACACCTGACTCCAGCACAGATCCTAAATCCACACAGGGAATTTGCCAATCTGGCCATCAGTGAGGAGCAGGAGCAGCTTTTGCGGTTTTGTCAGTGAAAGCTCCTCCAATGCAGCCCTAGAAAAGCAAATTTCTCAGCACTTCTCTGGGTGGGTACCAAGTAACATCAGCAAAAGCAGTTTCTGTCAGTATAAATCATGACTATTCCATGAGGATCATAGAAGCACAGGTGTTTTAGAGGAACAGGTGTAAAACAGGTCTGGAGCTCCTGCACTGAGAAATAATTCCAGTGTTTGCAAAGGAGCAGTTGCAAAAGGGTTCTGTAGAGCACAAGTGCTGCAGGAGATGGAGACTTGGCTGAAATACTCAAAAATAAATGAGTTTCCAACAGATTCAGCTCCAAGAAAGCCATCCACCCTATCTGCAAAGATTTGGGGTCTCCATTAGACCCAAACCTCACAATATTGCACTTGGCTTTTAGAAAAAAAAAAAGTTTAGAGAAATAACTTGTCTTCTTGTCTTGTGGCTTCTAGTTTTCTTTACTTTTTATTAAATAAAAGCATCTCCCATATGTACCTCATGGCATGTTAAGACTTATTCCTGTGCTTGCCATGGAATATCTGCAACCATTTACAGTGTTTTGGTGTGGTCATTCTTGCAAAATTATCAATAATCTCACACTACTTGACTGTGTCCCTGAAGTCTGAGCTGCTGACACCTTCTGATTGAAACCAGAATTCCCTGATAAAGAAAAAAGGCTGTCCCTGGTTTGAGAGAGGGAAGTCAGAAAGTATTAGGTTGCTGAAAGATTAGAAGGAACAGCAAAGAACTCCAAGTATGTTCTATATTTCAATATCACAGGGAATATGGTACTTGGCTGTAAAGTTTTAACATATCACTGATAATAACAGGACACGTAAGAGCTAAGCCCAAGTCAGAAAGCATCAGGGCCTAGAAGATGATTAGAAATTCAGAGTTCAACTCAGTGTTGTGTTTTAAATGTAAATCCAAACCAACTCTATTCCATGTAGATTTTCTTGAACAATTTTAACAGAGATACTGTCAAGACCGGAATATTTCACTCAGGACAGGGTCTCCCATGCCATGACCCCTCTCCAGCTCTTCCAACGCTTCCCCTGTGCCTGTGAGCTGGGGAAAAGGAGCTCAGGTGTCACCCAGGACAGAGTTAATTCTTGTGTGGGGCAGGAAGCACAGCTTTGGCTGCTCAGGGTGCACAGACCAACGTTGTCACAGCAGTGCAGTGACCAAACACCACATGAACGTTCACTAAATCCCCTTTTACACCTGAGGGAGGAAAGAAGCCAGTATGAAGATGAAGGGTTGTCCTGCAGTGTCTCAGGAAGGAGGGTCTGGTGCTGAACTGGGGCCACAGCTCAGTGCCACCACACCACCTTTCTCCAGCTGCTCCTTCTGCAGTCCAACCCGGGCCCCAGGGCAGGAATTCTGCCCTTTTCCCTAACATCAGGTCATCATCTTTACAGGAGCCAAGAGCTGGAGTCCAACCCCAGCAAGGCAAGGTCTTGTGAATCCTGGTAAAGTGTCCAGCACCCATTCTACTCAACATTTAATTAGAGACTAAATCCTACAGAGTCCCACCTTAATAAATGAACACAGCAGCTGCAAGTCAGCAGAGGTAGAAAAAAGGGTTTGTGATGCTTCACTTTGAGGACATTAAGACAGCAGCTGGCAGCCTTTTCTTTTTAAGATACTACTGAGATGCCCCAGTTATTCAATGGAAAACACACAGAAAAGCAAAATATTTCTTTACTTGCCAAAGTGCAAACAGGGAAACCAGACAAGACTGAAATAAGCAATTTTACCCTGACAGTATTATCAAATCTTTCCTAATGGAACCACATGCAAGATAAAAGTGATCTATTGTCAGGACAAGTGTTCTGGTAGGTTTCAAATCAAGCTAATGCCAAAACCAAAGCACAACTGGTGGAGCCCTTGTTTATGTGTGGCAAGAATTAAATCCAGGCCCACATTCTGTTGGAAAATTCAAGCTTACTCTTGCCATCAATGCTTTTTAGGGCTTTCCTTGCTTTAATCTTTTTGGTTTTTAATAGGGACTGGGTTCTCTGGTGAAGGTGGACTTAAACACTGCTGTGCCACAAGAGCTAACACGAGGGTGGACTCAGCCCCCACAGTCCTGGTGGAGGCCAAAATGAGGTTTTTTTTTTGTGTAAGTAGCAAGGTCCAATGTTGGGGAAGATGAAACAGGAAAGCCTTATCAATATCATTGTCTGGCAAAAGATTTTGAGAATATGGAAACTGTAAGTGAGATTGAAATGAAAGCAAGCTTTGAGATCCCTCAGTTACTGAACAACTGGAAAACAATGGTGTGGCTGCTGAAGGTGATCCCCTTGTGATGGAACAACACCCTCTGCTTGCAGACAGCCCCAAGGGTCAGAGCAGACCCTGCCAGCTTGGCAGAAGGGCCCAAAGAGGAGTTTGTAGGGTTTAAAATGTAACACAGGATGGTAATGGAATGATTCTTATAGGCTGTATGGAAATGCTGTAGGATTTGTATCTTGTACTAGATTGGTTAGTGAGAATCAGAATATTCAACACAGAGGATGATTTATTGTATTGTAATGGGAACCTCGCTCTCTTACCCTTTTGCTCTCTCACCCTCTCATCCTCTCTCCCCCTCTCTTCTCTCAGGCCTGCTCTGAGCTGTGCCTGGCAGCTCCCAGCAGGGCCCTGCCCCCAGGCCCTTTGCAATAAACCCCAAGTTCCAGCCCTGGCTCCAGAGATCTCTCATCTCCATCCATCCTGACCCTCCTACCCCCTGCCACTCCTGCAGTCCAAGCCCATCATCCCTGGTCATGGTGCCCAAGGAGCCAGCACACAGCCCCACAGGCCCCTGTGTCCCTCCATCATCCTTTGGGGCACGGTGTTGTCACCTCATCCATTCTCTGTGTCCCCTATCCTTACAGGGATAGCACCTCCATGTAGGGAAGTGGTTTGGTGGTGGATTGGCAGCATCAGTTTGGGTTGGATTGATCATCTTTGAGACCTTTTCCAACCTAAATCATTCTGTGACAGAGAGGAGGGGACAGCAAGGGGGACAAGCTGCAGGGAGGATGGAGCTCTGAGCATCCTGGTCCATGGAAAATGTCCCTGTCCATGGGAGGGGAGTTGGAATGAGAAGGTTTTTAAGGTCTCTTCCAACCCAACCCATCCAGTGATAGCAGAAACAAAGAGGTACATGAGGAATAAATAGTTTTGAATTAGGCCATGTTTATGCAAACCAAATGAAGCAAGAACAGCTACAACTATTTAACAGCCAAGCAAAACCTGCCCATTAAGAGATATTTGCATTTTAAAAGGACCCAAAGGGACCTATTTTTCTATTTTATTTCCTCAAACATCTTTTTTGAGGGAAAGGGTAATTTAGCTCAAATTTTCCTTAGGTTTTTCTTTACTGAACACAGTCTGGTTTTTATTGGGAAGAGAATCATCTTTTCAGGAAAGTTATTAAAAAAGCAAGCCATATATGCTCTATTAAAATTTTAAATAATATATGAATTCATTTGCAAAATGTGAAGCACCAATAACCTCGGCATATTTTAGCCAGATGCACTTTAAGAACAATTCTTTTTCTCCACAAAAAGCATTTTCTATGAACAACTTAAATCAGCTCTATTAGCAGTTTTAGAAACAGGAATGTGGCTAGGAAGACAATTCCAGGCAGAAAAGAGCAGACATTTGTTGGGGAAAATTAAGGGAATGTAAATCATTTTCCAATAAATATTCCATACAGAATATTCTGTTCTGTGATATACAATACTGTCTTTTTCCAGAGATATTGCATTCCCTCCCTGTGGATGCTGAAAGGGATTGCAGTATTAAGTTTCAATTGATTGTTAACAAAACCCCAAGCCTGTTCCTACTTTTGATTCAATCCACTTAGAATGGCAGGCTGAGCTCTCCTAATCTCATTTTAATTTTCCATGGGGAACTAAGTGTCCAAAATCCTTGTGAGGGGGTTGGAAATTTCAGCTGTAGGATGCAACAGCCTGATTCAAAGTCAATGGAGAAAGGCATTTGTTTGGATTAGGTCTCTGATGGCCTTGGAAAATGCCCTGGATTACCATTTTCTCCTAAAGCAGGATATCATTCTGCCCATATCAAGCCTCCAAATACAGTTAATGCTCAGCCTTTGGAAGGAAAAGGATGCCAGTGGAATAACCCCATATCCAGTTCCCTGGACTGGTTTTCCTCAGTTTGCCATTCCTGATGCCAGCTTGGATTCCCCAGTGCCACATCACCTTTACAGACTTTGAATATCTAATAAAGTGCCTGAACCCCATGCTTCCTGTGCATGCAAGGGCTGCAGGGAAAACACAACAATCACTTCCCAAAATTGTATTCTCGGTCTGCCCTGATCTATCTCTATCATCCCATTCTTCTTCCCCTTTTTTTATCCCCCACCCACCCCATAACCTGGAAAGGTTACAGGGAGTTTCCTGTCTGGGCAGATTCTCTCTCCTTTCACTGGATTTCACCTTCAAGAAAAAACAAAAACAGCCACAAAAGCAGAGCAAATAAGAAAACAAGCCAGCCCAAGCACTTTGGCTTCTCAAGTCCATCCACTCACCCTGTGAATCTCATCCTGGCTATTGCACACAATCTCTGTGGGCCCATCCATCTCCAAAGTGCCAGGCTGGTGTTGAAGGAGGGGCAGACATTTGGGGAAAGCCTTGTTTCAATAGCCCACATCCATGATTAGTTATCAAGCCCTTAACCTGCCATTTCACTGTCCTGCTCTACCTCCTCTCCCTCCCTCCTATTCCCTTCATTTTCAACATTGGTGCCATAAATCCAGCAAACTCCTGCTGTGTGTTCATATGAAGAGGTTTCACAGTAATGGTTCAGACCATCATATCAAACTAAGGATAAATATATTTTACAGGTCAGTGCTTGACCTTGTACCCAACAAGACACACGACAACCTCAGAAGTCAGTCAACAACTCCAGAACCAATACCAGAAACTCAGTCCCCAAATCCACACCCAAAACCCTGCTCTCAGTCCCTCTCCTCAGCAGCTTTATTCTTCAAACTTAACGAGACAGATGCAAACAGCAGGTACTTATTCTCTAATTAACCAATTTGGCTGCCACTTTATGATCATTAACCCAATGTTGCTGGGTCAAGATTGCACACAAAGTATTCCTTCCTTCTCTCCCTTGCATTCCTCATCTGTGCCAGGCTTGGAAATCAGCCTCTTCCCTCCATTCCCCAATCTGAGTACAAACCATCTTTGCTCACTCACTGCAGCACCTCACAAGATGCATTTCTAAGATCTAAAAATAAGCTTGTTAGATTATTTGACAGTCAAAAATTAAATAAAATTGGAAGTAGTAATTATTTTCTTGATTATTTAATGTGGGCCAGACTTTTATCAAAATATTTTGACATGAGAAGATTTGTGAAAATAAATAGGCAATCAGCAAGTCATTGCTAACGGAAAAGGCTTTTTTTTTCCTAGGGAAAGAAGTATATATTACCTGTCAGAGCCATGGGAGACTCTCATGCTTTAAGAGATGATGTGTTAACAGCACTTTATCTAGAAGACAGCCTAACAGACAGCTCAGCATCACCAGGTGACAGATTCATGCAGTGCCACACTGAACATGGCAGGAACACTGCACTGCTCACATATCAGTGAATTGTAAGAGTTTAGGAGCTCCTGAGGGGCAGGGGCTGGAATATGGGTCTGTGCTCAGACTGATGAGAACCCAAATCATCAGTGTAAGAACACTGGGGAAAAAAATAAAAATAAAATCACCATCAGCCATCCTCCTCCTTTCTTATCCTAAAAACTCTCCACACAGGAGCCACAGAAGTGTTGGTGTCAAAAATGAAGGAGGGAGCTTTGCCAGCCTTGTGCCACCCAACAGGTCAGTCCTTTGCCTAAACTTGTGGAGTTCCATCTCCTGGCCCTCTCCAATATGGGAGACCTCCTGCTCCAGTCAGACCTCTGCCCTAGCTGGTTTGTTCATCTCTGCTTGCCATTTGTACTCCCAGTGAGCGAGTGCCAGTGTTAGTGAAGCATTTCTTGTTTCCCATCCAGGCAAACCTGACTGTGGAGATGATCTTCAGGAGAGTCCTGGGATCTGCAGCAGCTCTGCTGTTCAGTGTTAACCAGGAATAAACAGCGCCAGGTTTTTATAGCACAAACAGCTGCTAGAATTATTCACTTCTCCTTTCTTAAAAAGAAGAGTAATAACATATGAAATGGATTTTATCTGCTTTAGGGATAGAATTAATATCATTTTCCTATGCTTGTCTCTTTTTTGGAACTGCTTTACATAACATTTCCCAGCTCTCCACACCAGTAAGACATTTCAGCTGGCCTGACTGGGATGCAGGGGGAGGAGGGACCCATCCCCACACATTTGCCAGCACCAACACACACCAGGATGGGCTGTGGCTGGGCCAGGTGAATCCCTCCAAAGCAGCTGCCGTCAGATTTCCACAGAGTGGGTCTGCAGAGATCACCTTCAGCACACAAAACACACACACCTCAGTTTGGAAAGGCCTCATTGAGCATCTGGTGTGGTGTGTCAGATTCCATTTGAGATACTGGGCTCCAGAGAGCACTGGGAGAAAACAACACACTCCAGAGTCCGTGTGTAACATGAGGAGTTAATCCCACACAGGCATTCATCTTTTCAAAGCACATATTCCTGACAGTTTTGGAAAGCACGCTTACAATTTCCATAATGTTTGAAAACACACAGACACTTTCTCTCAGTGTCACAACGTCTTGAACTTCTGAGACCCTTTTCGTGACACCATAAACTTCTCCTTGGAAGCACAGTATGATGTCAGAGGATGTAACAGTACAAGAGGTGAAGAGGAAAGCTGTGGGAGCATTCAAATAACTTTTTCTGGCCTAAAAAAGAAATAAAATAAAAACTGGAGTTTGATCCAAGAACATTTTGTTCATTTGCTATACAGGGGTGCCTTTTGTATGAGCACAGACTGTTTTGTGGTCTCTGGTCCTCTGTAGTCACCATGAAACAGAAAATATACAATGAAGCTAGTGATGTGTTATCATCTGAGATTTCTATGAATGCTATTTCTGTCTTATGTTCACAGAGAACTGCTGGTCAAATGTTCATCCACTACAACTTGATAAAAACAGGGGTTTAAAGAATTATCACAGATATTTATAGCTTATTTTCTTTTCTCTCTTTTATCTCATCTGCACTGTTGGCACAATAATGCTCATTAGTGTTCAGGTTTAAGTGAATCATCCAAAATAGCTTTTTAATTTTTTTTTTTTTAAGCTGCTTGTTTCTCACACATTCATCAGGGTTAAAAATATCCATATTTTTAATAAATACATACCCTTTGATATCATCCAGGTGAGCCAAACAAGTTTTACACAAGCACAGCTGAGCTGCTGTATCTGTCACCTTCAGGTTTGACTTGTGCCATGGTTCCAACAGAGATTTAATGAACAAGTCAAATTTGATGCAAATTTTCAGAAGTTTCACAGCTCTAATCAGCAAAATAGAAGTGTGCTAGATAATTACTGGAGTGTTATGCTGATATTTCTCTCTGTAATCCCCCAGATGAAAGAACCAGATTTCACAAGAACAGTCTTTATTTTTAATACCACATGCAAAAATAGACATTCTAGCTCCTGATGTTAATGAACACTGGACTGTTCACACCTCCAGCCCTGCTCACCCCTGTGAAATGCTTCTCTCACATGACCACAGTGGCTGTCACCAGGATCAGGCTCAGGGCTAACAATATTCACATCTTCCTCTGCCCTCCTTCAGATCTCCACTTTCCCCTTCCCATTTATCTATTCCACACCCATCAGCCTCCATCCTCTGATTCATCCCAGCCTTTTCTGCTGGAAATCATCAGTTTAGAGAGGAACAGCTCACAAATTGCACCTTCCTGCACCTCAGAAAAGGCCTGCTACCCACTCAGAGAGGGCACTGAGAGAGAAAATCATACCCATCACTGGGAGTAGCCTCCATTAAATTAAATTGGAAGTAGAAATTGTGTAGGGCTGGGATTGGCTTCAGACCTGCTCTGGTGAGGCTGAAGCTGTGAATGTTTGTACATCTGCAGGATAGGGCCTGTCACCAGTTGTCAGGGCCTTCTACTTGTTTCAATTACTGCAAGCCCCAAAGTTACAAATATAACTTTAAATCTGGGGCAAAACCACTTCTCTCTGTCCATGTGACAAATAGAATAGCTGCCTAAAGATTGCTGAAAAATATCCTCCAAATGACTGCCACTTCAGTGTATTTATTGGCCTCCAGACCCAAGGTACTGGTAACAGCATTGAACAACCTAAAAAAGAGCTGATGTTATTTTTTTTTTTTACTCAGTTTAACCTTGAGGTTTTTCACAGACTCACCAACAAAGGCCCAGAGGCAGCAAAAAGATTTTGGACACTTTAGGATGAGGTCTTCAAAAAAGACTGAGCATGACAGCTCCACCAACCACCTTCCATTGTGTCACTACATTGATATTCACACCTACACAACCACACAAACACTGCTGATTAAAAAATTAAGTATAACTGAAACAAAAACAAACATCTCCGGGGGAATGTGTGGACTTCAGCATTAAGAAAATGCCTCCATATGCCCAAGGAAGAAAATGAGAGAACAGATGGCTTTCTTGCTTTGTCTTCATGCTGCTTTCATACTTCTACAACTTCATGCTCTGGGTTAATATTTTAATCCAAACTCAGTGATTAACAATGGAGACAGACGGGGGATTGTGTTTCACTCTATAATTAGGCAGACACAATGAGGTGACTTCTCAGCAAGGTACAGAGGGATATAAAGTGCCTGTAAGCTCCATTAGTGATATTCCCAATGCACAAGGGAATAACTTTTATTCCACTACAGGCAATAGAGATGAGATTTTAAAAACCCTCAGACAGACAGAACCCAGGGTTTGCAGGGTTATTAGTGAAACAAAATACACAAGGCCTCCTTTCTAGGCTAGGCTTAACTCTTCCCTAACTTCAAGCAGGAGCTGGGCCCGTGGAACAGAACACGTCAGGAGAGCCAGTGACTGACTCCTAGGGAATCCCACATGGAAAACCAGTGAAACAGCTCTGGGAAGGGCACAAGGATCTGCAAACAGGGCACACCCCAGGGGCTGACCTGCTGAGGTTCCTGGGCTGTGCACAGCTGGTCTGGCCACCAGCACCATGAGAACATTTTGCTTCTATGGGTTTGCTCATGACTGAGGTGCTAACACATGAGTGGGTCAAGAAAGACCAATTTGTGGCAAAACACTTGAGACTAAGTACATAAAAGGAGGGAAAAAACCAAACAAACAAACCAGCCAACATTTTGCCACAGTAATGAAGATATTTGTGGTATCAGACCTGAAGGTAAAGCCCACGCACTTGCATGACCTGGTTCAAGAGGCTTGGAACACTCAAAGGCTGCACAAGAGTGACCACCCTCATCACCTGAACTCAGTTTAAAAACTGATGTGAAACCAGAACATAGGAAAACCACCTGTGAAAGGGTCTACAAGACTCTGGTCCCATCAGAATGCCCACAGTGATGCTGGGGCAGTCTTGGGAAGCCAGGCATGCATCTCATCTGCTTCCCAGGACAGCTTTGCTCTTTAACAGCTCGTGCTTATGAATGACAGGGAAATGATGGGGAGTTTATTATTGCTAAGACAAAAAAAAACCAACAAAGGAGGTGCCAAAACTAACATGAGATGTGTTGTGTGCAATGGAAGTAGCAGGAGCCACTGCCTGGACAGGGTGGATTTCAGGAGCAGGACCAGATCCGATGATTCAACTCTTCCAAAAAAACTCTCTCTGCTCTATTTACAACAGGACAGAGACCTCTCACATCCTGTCCTCTCCCCTCCTGGAGGCCCAGGGATTGCCATGGTGGCTGACTGGTGGCCAGCATGTTTAATGACCTGCTGTCAGCAGGAGCTGCTGCTCAGGGCTACAGAGGCCAAGCACAGCAGCTCCATGCAGGAGGAAAGGTTTCCCCATGTCCTCTCTTGCCATTTGGGATTGGTTCACGGCTTCAGGAGCAGCAGGATTAGAGCCTGCCCCAGGAAGGGTCTGAAGACAAACACAACATTAAACATGTGCTTCATGGGCACGTGCTCACATCTGAGAGACTGCAGGGAGCAGAGCATTTCCCTGTCCTGAACCACAGCTCTGGGGCTCAGGGCACAAGGGCTGGGTCTTTCCCTGCCAGAAACACAACTCCTGTGTGAAGAACACCCATTCCTGGCCCATACTGACAGCACAGAGGCAAAGGCAGCTCTTGGTCTGACTCAGACACACAGATGTGCCCTGCAGAGATCCACAGACTGCCTGGGAGCTGCCCAGTGCAGGAGCTGGACATCCCTGCACACTCAATCCTTGCAGGAGGAGCTAAACCAAAAAAGATAGTTAAACTGGAGTGGCCTGGGGGTAGAATTTCAGGTGGTTATCACTGGCTTTAGACAGATTTCAAGGGCTCAGTCTATGCCCTCAGCTGAGGCACATTTTCCATAGGCTTCAATTCACCAGAAATCTGATCTGGAAACCTGGAATTGTGTGTCCACACCAACACCAAAGTGATAAACAGCACTGGCTCAGGCAGACACAAGAGGCACCCAACTCTTACAAAACTATTCTGGACCAAGACTCCTTTTCCAGTGGTGATGGAGAACTCTCTAAGTCAAATAAAGCAGCATATGGAAAACCCCCAGCACTGCATGTTCTCATAATTTTTGGAACACTGTAAATATTTGAGTCAGTAGATCTTAATCCATAAACACAGCTGGACTCAAGAAACAATGATGGTAACTTATTATAATTTAAACAATTGTGTAACAAAACAAACCAATGATAATCACTTTGGTTTCCTAAGGACAATAGGCACAACCTTTGCACAAAGTTAACATGATGGTACATGCAATTACATAAAAAATAAACTTACATATGCTAAGATAAATTATTCTCAGCTTTTAAAGAGCACTGTGGAGGGACAACAGTGGAAGAGCAAAGCTGTGTGGTGCAAAGCCAGCATTTCATATAATGTACAGAGCTGGGATGGTAACTGCCAAAGGACATCCCCCTTCCAGGCCACATTAGTTTAATTGCTTTATGAGCAGGAACATCATTCCCCCAAGTTCACCCTCAATGTAAGCCCTGGTGCACAAAGTTTACACACAAAGCACCAGTGGCTGATCTCTGCTGTGATTAAGGAGAGGAACATTTGTCCAAACTGCATCAGAACAGAGCCGGGCACTCATCTCACGTTTTATATAAGTTAAATGGGGCTTAAGCTCTTTCCTGAAAGTTCAAACAAGTTCACTTCCTTCTTATTTCTGCTTTGCATTTTCACAAGTGTTTGCATTCAGCAATAAAACCTAGAGACAGAAGTAAACACAATATGGTTCAAATCCATTTCAGAATTGTTCTAGGCAGGGTGCTGTTCTCAAGTTTTACTAGACATGTACAGTGGATTTGTCTACCACCAAAACACGTAGTCAAGACAAAAAGTACTCCAAAACAAAATAGGATTTAAAAGCACACACGTTTTATAAGCAAGATCATGATTATGGCCATAAATTCTTTATGACTTGGCTGCATCGACACACATACAAAAAAAATCCAGCTTTCATATTTTATACCCAATAATCAAGAGATAAGATTCCTGCCCAAACCTTTAAAATCCAGAGTTCAAGTGAAAACTTCAAGTAAGGCTGAAGTTCTTTAGTCAAGCATGATAAAAATTTCATATTCTATAACAGCAGCAGCCACACCAGAATTTGGCCCCCTCAGAAACCAGCTAAGCCTTGACACCAATAATATAGAAATACTCTGAGCCACAGCTTCCAGCTCCTGAAGTCACCAGTGCCATGTAAAATGAGAAAGCTGACATCTGAATTAATTCATTATACCACTTCTAAAATCACCAGTTCAAAAACGACCACATGAACAGCACAGGGTATTTTCCAGCTCCCTCCCTTGCAAGGAGACAGATGAGCCATATTAACTACAGCTTACCAAAAAAAAAGAAGAATCAAGTATGGAAAACGTCAGCTCCTCAGAACAAGTCTGGCAAAGTTATAATCAACTAAAATCAGGTTCTTATAATAGGAACTGACAGGGAAATTCTAGCTACTTGTGCTGCTTAGAAAGTTTCACATTGTCTGGCAAAGGGATGAAGCTGTAAAGCTGAGATCAAGTTCTGGGCTAGAGCTTCCCCAGCTTTTCAGGGAATTTTGATAAAGGAGGTCAGTTTGGTCAAGGTGAAAGTGTACATAAACCTCAGAGAAATAAATAAATAAAATAACTAAAACTAGAAATACTGCCTTGACTTGATTATAGAAGAACATTCCTTTAAAAAAGGGAACAGCAAGTCTAGAACAATGACCACGTGGGTCCAGAGCCTGTTTTCAGGGGCTGCCAAACAGCCACTAACAGGCACTTGTGCAAGTTCCTAAATGGAAAACCATTCATTGGTGATGCTACCTTTCAATTGATGGGACATTTTTTGCCTTTTGTGGTTTTGTCATTCTATTTCCTAAGGGGCGTAAACAGAATTTCACTTCAACTGCCTGCGGCTTAAAAAGTTAACCAAAAATAACCTAAAGCCTGTCCATTAAGGCCAGAGATTTCGAGATGAGTGTTCAACATTAGCCATCTAAATCCCATATTAGGAACTGTACTATGGAACCTGGTTTTTCAAAGTCTTTCAGTGAGTATTTTATGCTGCACAGTGTTTCCTTGTTCCATGGTGTTCTTCAGCAAGGCACATGAGGGGAGGGCAGAGAAGGGGAACGAGGGGCTATATGGACATTTCTTGCCCCCCAGGATTCAGCCACTTCCATGGCAGCAGGACTGGCTAGAGAACAGCAATTCTGCTCCCCTAAACCCTCCAAGATTTTGAAATTTATCTGCACATCACTGGTGCAGAAGCAGGGGAACTGTTCTGCAGGAGATTTAGGGAGAGGCGAGGGTGATTGCAATGGTTGAGAATAGAGACTTGAGTCTGCTTTAATCAGACAAGGAATTGCCTCTTGCCCATCTTCCCAAACCCACAACTGCCACAGAGCTGCCCCAAACCTGAGGAAACTCCTCCTGGTGAGGATTTCAGGAAAACTTACTCCTCCAACTGGCTGAATGCTTTCCAAACCCAGGAGACTTCAAACATCAAATGATGTTTTAATTAAAGCATTCTTGGCCATCTCTATTTCAGGGACACAAGCAGATTTCCCAGTTAGGAAGCTCACAGATGCAAGGTGGGACCTGTCAGGAAGCCAGCACATCTCCAGCACTGCCACCGCCACCAAGAACTTGGATGCAGCAACATTTTCTCATCATTTTCTTCACAGCAGATCTGTGGTGAGGGCTCCAGGGAAAAGAAAGGAAGTTGCTGGAATATTGAGAGTGGGAATGTCAGAAGCACTCACCCTACACCCACTGGGGTCAGAGGCAGGAGAGTGGGCCAAAACTTGCAAAAAATGCAGTCAGGAGGCTGGGGAGTGATCAAAGGATGTCTCCTCAGCAGGCAAACGTGGCTCTGATGGAAATCCCATCCCTGGGAAATCCCATCCAGGTCAGGGATGGCTCCAGATCACCTCAGCACAGGTCTGTATTCTACATCCCACTTTAGACCCCTTCACTGGTCACTGCAGGGACAAAACCTCTCCAAAGGATCTTCCCCAGGGTCAGGATGTGCACACCTACCCCATGCCTCTTATCTCTCCCAGAACCCAACACTACCAGCACCCAGCAGCAGTGAAATGCCAAAAAATAAATTCATGCAGATATGGAATTAATTCCTCCTTCTGCCATGCAAAAAATAAACACTTTTCTGAATCTATACCAGCAGCACTGACCCAGTTTTAAGTGTCCAAGCACAAAGCAATGGGGATGCTGCTACTGTCTTCAGTAGGATCAGATTTAGGCCAAGACTAGAATTCAAATAAGAGTTAATTGGGCTACATTAGGCTCAAAGTACTCAAGTCAGTTGTTCATCACTCTGTGGTTTAAATGTTTAGTTGCCTAAACCCATAGACATTGCAAATTGCAAACACTTCCAGCTGACCCTAACTTTTGGCTTCTTCCTTTTCATGTTTTGCACTTCTCCTTATTTAGTCTTCCCTCATTATTATTTCTGTAAATTATTCACATCAGGAGTAGCAAGCCACAAAAAAAAAAAAAAAAGTACTTAAATAGCTGCTTATGTTACAGGCCAGAACCCCTCAGAATTTTCAAATCTGTTAAATGACTGATTGCTGGGTCTCTTATTTGTTATTCCCAGAGTGCATTCACACAGCAGCCCAGGCAAACCAAGCTTGGGAAGTGGGAGGGCATTGTATTTTTACTGAAAATAATCCAAAGCAAAATCTAGCAAAAAGAAACATTGCAGCTTGGAAAATCTGTAATGGTGCATTGTCTCAAGTCAGTCAGATAATCAGATGCAATTAAGAAATAAAGTGAGAAGGAAACAATGCAGGAAAAATCTGAAAATCCCAGGCTGGGTAGCTGAGAAGAAGCACATTCCCAACTCACACTCAGCATTGTGTGTGCAACAATTTCTCCATATTTCTGTGTTTAACTGGATCAGTAAAACAGAGTGAGGAGTGTGGTGATCTGCAACTTTGGAACCCAAGATCCTCCTTTGGGATTTCACCTCTGCTTAGCTGAGCTTTGATCTCATGCACAGCTTTTGTTTGCAGCAAACCTTAACAAGGCTGAAGTTAACCATGGATTTAGGAATTCATTTTATTTGTATTTTATGCTCTGAATTCCTACACAGTGCATTGGCCCTGATTTCCACAAGAGCAGGTTTGGGAAGGCTGCTGTTCCCAACAGGATGGTCCAACACTAGGAGGGTACAGCTGGGATCCCAAATGGGAATTTCACATCTCCTGCTTCTCTGGGGGTCACATGAACCTGACAAATGTCAGCCAGTCAGGGCCCTCTGAGGCTGGAGTGGCATCAGCTGCCAGGATGTGGCCACCACAGCAGCCACACATCCTCCCCATTAAATTCTGAGAATAATTCATTGGATAGAACTGCTGGGCTAGAATCAAAGGGATGCCCAGTCCCCCAGAGGCAATGATGGGATGTGATGGGATAACAGTGCAGTGGAAGCTCCAATACCCAGCAGGATTGTGCTCTGACTTTGAAGGGCCCCCTCCCCTTAATGCTTATTCCAAAATGATTTGCAGATTTTTATGGAAGTGCATTGGGGAGGAAAAATTAAGCATTACCAAAGGAGGGGGGGAAAAATAAAAAGAAGTGAAAATACATTTTCAGTTAAATTTTGAAAAGTCAATGAGACAACAAAATATGGGAAAGTTGTTCCAGATGGCAAGAACATACTTGAGGAATTTCATTTAATCACATTCGTGCAAGATGTTTTGATTTGGATGACATATATCAATTGCATACTTAAATTAACAGCCCTTCCTACTGCAGCAAATGGAAAGCTCCCAGGAGCAGGAAGGGGTCTCAGTGCTTTCAGTTCAAGTGCAAGCACAGCCTGGATGGGGCTGAGAGCCTTTTTGTTGTTTTCTTGAGGAAAAACATCAATGGTTCCTCTTGACACAGCAAGGAAGTGTCCACTCAGAGCAGCCTTGGAGCCACCTGGGTTTTCAGTTCTTGGTCCAATGAGCTGTCCCAAGACAATTCCCATGCACCAGAGAGGTGGGATGGCCAGGTCCCAATGCCTTGGAAAGAATTTGGTGAGCTGAGAGCAAGAGGGAATCCCAGACATGTATGGAAGTTTCACCTCAAACAAGCCCTCAGTGCTCCATCCCTAAGGGATTCTCCAGAGGTGGCACCAGGGCAGCCCAAGGCACCAGCTCTCCCCAAACAGACAGGGAGGGTGCACAGGGCCCCTCCAGACCTCTTGGAAAGCTCAAATAAAACACTGAGGTTCCACTTGGAAGGGAAATTTCATTCTTCACACAAGTTTTCCTCATCCTGCTGTTATTTAACCCATTTTTCAGAAAAAAACTGCTGGTCCCAAGAGCCCATTTCAATACACACACATATATCAATAGAGATAGGTACAGATATAGATGATATATATACACACACTCACTGGTGAGGTTTCAAAGGTCCTGCTTGCCTTAATAATTAATATAAGACAAGGAAGGAACACTGGTAAGACAACCCAACATATGAACAGAATCAAAATTCTAGCCCAGGTTTCCTACAGTTATTTAAAAAATGAAATTAAAAAATAATATATCTTTGAGGCTATAGCACCCCTCAAACAGAGAATCAAACACAGATTAATTATTTACCAGGGATTTTTCATCAGGAGTTGAAATTCAGCTTACCCTAAAGCGCACATCAAAGTTTTTTGGGATGTGGAGAATTTCAGCCCCATCCCAAGCACTGCAGATACAAAATTGTCTTTTTTTTTTTTTTTTGCACAGCTTCTTCCTGCAGCTGTGCTCTGGAGGGAGCCATACATACACATACAGGTATGTATATTAGTTATTGCTAAAATAACTGCACTAAGGCCCTTTGTTTGGCGACTGTCTACTTCTGAGGAGTGAAACATGAGGAGCTGGAGCTTGCCAGCTGCACATTTCACTTTCTCATCTCCCCAAACAGAGATTGAGAATAGCCTGTTTATCAGATGTGTATCTAATTCCTATTCCACCGTGGGGTCTAAAAAGGAATTTCCAGCCTTACAAATGTGCCCCTGGTGGGGCGTTACCGTCTGCTCTGATCACTGCTAAGGGTCCCTCTCCCTCTCCAGTCCCAAACCCACTGAGGCAGCTCTTTAATGACTATAAAACCAAAGGCAAGAGGCTTTCTTGACTTAATTTATACACAAATACGTTACCAATTAAAAGGTAACTGTGAAAAGTAAAGCTGATAATTGAAAGCCTTCTGCAACCTGAACTGTAGCACTGCTACCATGACATTACAATAATTAGTTAATCTACCCCCTAATTTGTCTCAATTTGCATTGGCAGGCTGGAAGCTGCTGTCTATATGATTTCTCATTGAAAACTGTGGTAGAAAAGAAAAGAAGGGGGAGTTTCTTCCCACAACCCACCCACTCTGTGCATAATCCTTTCCTTCTTCTCTCTAGCACCACTGTAAATCTGGAATCCATCTTCATTAAGACAAGAGGAATTATACTGCAGATCCACTAGGAGAGGAGAATTTGGCTCAATACCCCCTGAAATACACCAAACTCATGCACTGAAAAATGCCCTTTCATTGCCCCAGCCTGCTGCCCATGGTCCTGTTGCACTGCCAGGTCTGGAACAGGGAATTTGCAGGAAACTCCTTCACTTCTACATCTCCATCCTTGCTTGCAGATGGTTTGATCCACCCATAAATTCCCTGATTTTTTCCTCTTGCCGCTTAAAGCAGCAGAGGCACATCCCCACTGGATGGAACATCTTGGAACATCTGCACATCCCAAACACAGGGGGTAAAGAGGAGCTCAGGGCAGGATTCCACATTTGGGAACACCCTCCTTGTATTTCCATGTACATCTCCTTCCTCCAGAACTCAACAGCTCTGCCTCCACACCTGTCCAGTCAGATGTTGGACAGCAGCAATTCAAGCCACTAGAAAGTCATTTTTAAAGTCTATTTGCTTCAAAATAAGGCAGGAAGACAAAAATTGGTAAAGATAATCCTTTCCAACTAGCTCAAGACTTTGACAAAACACATCTTGCCTTTCCAGGAATTATATGTACTTATTTGCACAAGACTTGCAATACCCCCTATTTTTCAAATCAAGCTCCATTTTGCTCCCTTCCACAAGCTGAAACCCACCATTATCTAAAAAAACAAGTACAAATTGTACAACTCACAGCAAGCATTTGCCAAAATGTTAGCCCTCAGCACTTCTTTTTAAACAAACATGAGGAAATAAGATGACCTTTAAATCGCTTCTTGACATGTACTAAATCTACAGAAATTAGGAGGATTCTCTGGAAAGAGCTGTACAATTTTAGTATTCAGTGTATTTTTAGCTAGGAATATTTTGTATACAAAAGAATGCTGCGGGCAGTAACACTTGAGGGATTTTAGGGAGCTTTGAAAGGCTGGAGTTTAGGTTAAAGGGCAGTAGAAGTGGAAGGTGGATGGCCTGAAGAAAGCAGAAGACACCCACCATGAGCTGATCAAAACTTGCATCACCTGGGCAATACATTTTTATTGCCCCCATCTCATTATCCTTTAAAAGTAGAGCTTGGGGATTGCATAAATAAATAAATTTCTTTTTCACCCACCCCCTTCTGCTCCTGAGACACAGGACATGCAGGGCAGGTGAGCAGAGTCTGAGCTGCAGCTGCACACGTGGATTGGAGAGGGCAGCTGGATCAGAGCCCTAAACTGGCATGAGCTCAGTCACCCTTTTGTCCAGTGAGATGAATTCTGTAACCAAAGGGGGGTGAGTGGCAGAAGAACAAGTGTCCCAGGAGCTGGGGATGCTGAAAGGAAGGAAAACAGGCAGTGGATCTGCTGCCTGGTGAGATATCTGAGAGACCTGTGGCAGGGACAGGCTGAGGTACCCACACATGTGGCAGAGACCTCTGCAGTTTGTCTCAGATTTATCTCATTGGGAAGGGAAGGATTGCAGCTCAGTCTGAGCACTTGGAGCACTCATTTTTCTGCATCCCTGGTGGGTCACAGCACCTCTGAGCTGTTTGAGAAGGCTATAAAGGGGCATCTTGTGCCACAACCCAGGACACAATGGTGTAAAAACCTCCTGGAATTCCCCACAAGAGAAAGATGAGACCCAGACCCAGCACATTCTTGCAGCCACCCATATTCACATCCCTATATTCAGCCAGCTCAGACTGAACCAGGCAGGCCCAAGAGCACCCCTAAATCAGAGACACAGCCCTGCAAGCCTGAAGGAAGACAGGCGAGGACAAAGTAGAACACAAGGAGAATTTGAAAGCGGCCACATCTTCCAGACCATGACAACAATTCTGGAGAACTAAGGGGCACAACAAGCAACTTTCCAGCTCCTATCACTCAAGCCCAGCACTGTGAAGACTGAGGCAGATGCAGAAAAAGTGTTAGACACCATTCATTGAATATATAATTCTTTATGGTGAGAAATTAAGAGCTGCCAACACATTTCTCCTATTTCTCTCTCACACAAGTGTGCATTCCCTGCAAAACTCACACTGACAAAGCTCTCAGAGTTTGGAGAGACAGGCTGGGCTAGCATTTGCTCTTTATTAATGCCAGGAATTGCTCTGCTCAGCCTTCCCAGAGCAGAAGTGCTGACACACAGGTTTAGCAATGCCCAATTCAGCCAATGGCAGCTACAAGCTCAGTGTCTGTTTTCCTCCCTCTCCTCAGTGCAGCCCCTATTAACAAACACCAGCAGCTCCCAGCTTCTCCCTGCACTGGTTTCTGTGGATCCTCCCACAGAGGATTCCCCTGTGCACTGCACTCAGGAATTTCACTTCATAGCAGATATTTGAGTAGGTTAGTGCAGTGGGAAAACTGTACAGGCAAAAACACCAGGAAAAAAATTAACAGGAAAGCAAGAACTTAAATACACCTGACCTGATCCCCCAGGCTGTTGCAGCATTCATCCCAGTTGAGGTGGGCAGGATACACAAAGTGCCACCAAACACAAAGTGCCACCAAACAATGGCAGAAGGCTTCAAGCAAGACACACATCACTTCAGAAAGCTGCAAGAACTGCCCTCCTCGTCCTTCAGCCCAGCCTTTTATCCCCTCTTGTTAATGCACTGCACCTGTGTGCCCTCTGCTGCCTTTGGTGGTTGCTCAGCACACCTGGGCACTCCATGGCTCGTTGCTGCCAGTGCTGCTCACCTGCTGCTCACAGCTGTGCCCAATTGGGGATGGGGCTGGGCCAGCCCCACCCAATCACCACAAACTCTGTGCCTACACCAGGCCTGCAGTGTGCAAGGCTTCACTGGAATAAACCCTTCAGGCACAATGACAGAGTGCCACAGCTCTGGTTTTGCCCTGCAGGATGACAAATGCCATCCCAAGGGCTCCCATTCCAGAACAGAGCCAGCTCTCTGAGCAAGCAGGGCCTCTTCAAGAGGCATCACTGATGAGCACAGGGTGAATTAAGGCAGGGAATGTTTTCCTTGTTAGTTCAGGATGCTCTGAGAGCCCTGTGGTGCCCCAGCTGGTCATTGCTGCTCCTGTTTGGCCGAGCAGCAGAACATGCCCAGCTCCAGTGGTTATGAGTAAGTGAGGATGGAGCTTTGCTGGTGACAGCAGCTTCCCAGAAATCATCCCCAGTACACACAAGTTCTGTGGAGCTTCCCAAATATGTATACACATCTATAAACCTCATTTGAGGCTTTCATCTGAAATGGGATTTGTTTTCCTGATCCTTTTGATAGCCTCCTGTAGACAGGAGATGCACAGAGGCTGCTGCTGAACACAAGCTGTGCTTATTGCACATATGTAAGGGTTGCAAATTTTATTTAAGGGTTCCTTAGCCAAATATTTTCACCCATGAGTGATGTGTTTACACACCCTGTGGTTCAGGACCAGCAGATGCTTGGGATAGACTGTGCCTCTCATGTTTGGAGCCTCACAAGCCACATGCTGGGAATCAGGTAGCCTCAAACTGTTTGATTTCACTCACAAACACAGCTCCAGATGTGGAACAGCATCATCCTCCCTTTTTAGAGATGACTTCCCCCATGACTCCCCTTCTGCCCTGCCTAGAAATCTGAAAACTCAAGTTACCAGAGGAACAGCCTCTGGAAATAGAAGAAATTATATCCCTTGCACAGTATGGAATATATTTGAATGAATCAGGGAAAAAAGCTACCAAAATAACTACAAAACTTCCAGTTCTATGGAAAGAAAAGGGTTTTATTTTTCAGCACATGGGGGTGAACCAACACATTCCTATGCACAGGGATGCCCAAGAGAAGGAAGTGTATAAATTTAAATTGATTTTCCTCTGTTTCTGTGTCTTTGGTGAGGCAGAGCAAGATTCAGCTGGTGCATCTTATGATACATTCAGAGGGAATTTTGGGAAGAATTCTCTTGTGCTATGGAATCACTTGTTTCCACAGCAAGGTGCTCTTCCTTTCCATCCTGTGCACCAAAGTGCTTCCTCAGGGAAGGGGTGGGTGCAGGAAACTCTGCAGATCCTCAGATCCTGGGTAAAGCACTCACCCAGAGTATTTAACCACACTTCAGCTCTGAGGCAGAACTGACACTGGCCCCAGGTGACTTGTCTGACCCTCCAGAGTTCATCTCCATCAGGCTTCCCCCATCCTCCTTTCCTGCCTGAGCACACTCCTGGGCTGGCCACAGCTCTGCCTGTCAGCCATGCTGGTGAGTGAGCGTCAGTGCTGAGGAAAATTCCCCCTCCAGCCATCCAGGAGCTGCTCAGTCTTTTAAAGCCAGCCAGAACCTGCCAGCTTCTGAAACCCCAGAGTTCAACCACCAGCAGGTTTTTATCATCTCACCCAAATGCCCCAAAAACCCAACATTTCTGACTCTCTTTTCTGACTCTATTTTCTGACTTTATTTGATAGAGATCTTGGCACCCAGTGTAAATAATGCTGCTTCAGTGACTTGCAGAAATATCCAATGGTTTAAAATCAGTGTTTACTTAAACACTGAAGTGTGGTGTCCATCACACACCTCAATTGCTTAGAAAGGCTGGTGTTGCCAACCAAACAACTGATAATAGGCATGAGAAAGGATGCTAAGAAATTGATTCAGGGAAGGAAGGAGCTTGGAGCACACCCTGGAATTGTGGCTGAACACGAGGGCTCCTTCAGAGTGGGCTCAGTCTCTGTGGTGTTGAAGGATGCTCAGCTCCACACCAGGACTCCCTGAGTGCTGAGTTTGCTGGGGTCCCCAGGACCAGGTGAGAGATGAGAATCTGACTCCATGTTCTCAGAAGGCTGATTTATTATTTTATGTACTTATATTATATTAAAGAATGCTACACCAAAACTATACTAAAGAAAAATAAAGGATACAGACAGAAGGCTTAACAAGAATGATAATGAAAAACTCGTGACTGACTCCTCAGAGTCTGACACAGCTGAAGGTGATTGGTCATGAAGTGAAAACAATTCACATGAAATGAATCAAGCATGCACCTGTTGGTGAACAATCTCCAGCCACATTCCAAAGCAGCAAAGCAGGGAGAAGCTAATCAGATAATATTCTTTTTTCTCTAAGGCTTCTCATCTTCCCAGGAAAATAAATCCTGGCGAAGGGATTTTTCAGAAAATATGACAGTGACACCTGAGTGGCAGAACAGACCAAGCCCAGCTCCTGACCTCCTGCAGCAAGCACAGAGCATGCCAGGAGGAGCTGCTGGCAAGGCCAGAAGTGTGGGAATGAGCTTGTGAGCCCATCTGCAGGCACCCCAGCACGGACAGGGGCATGTCCCAGGCAATGGATGGCAGCCCAGCTGCCCCACATGAGGGGGTTCCCTTTGTGCACAGCCCCTGAGTTCATGCAGCAGCATCTGGCAGTGATGCTCTTGTTAAGGCTGCTATTTATAAAGCCTGATTGTTCCTTCAGGGACAGCTCTTGGCACAGGAGGCCTCAGGAGAGCTGCAGTGATCTGGTTAACAAAACATCCAGCAAGCTGGGAAATCAAGTCTGCTTTTGATTTATAACCCAGCAAACTAAAATTACAATTTGCCAGGCTCGTTTTGGCACTCTCATAATTCAACTATAGTTCTGATTATTTTTTAAAAAATAATAATTAAAAACCCACGGAGTTTAATTACCGTAATTATGGGAATACTCAGAGTGAATAGGACATGAAAATAATGAGGCAAACGTGTGCAGCTCCAATTCCACCAATTAACAGGATGTTAAGTTTGTGAGACAAGTCTTAGCAGGGAAAGAACTTCTCCACTGGCACCGAGGCAGCAGAAGGGACAAAGCCACCTCGTGTCTAGGTTTTATCACAAACCTATTGCACCCTCTTGTGCCACAGCGTCAGAATTACTTTGGCTTGGCTGGAAATGAATTGCTCTGCAGCTCTTGACCTTCAAATCCACCCTCCTGCAGCAGAACTTGGGGAAAACGTGCAGTGGTGTAGCAGCCACACGTTAAAGGCTGTTAGTGACGAGCTGGTTTTCTGTGCAGGAGGGAATCTCACTGACTTCCAGGCTTTTGGGGATTCCCTGCACGTTTGCTTTGCGTGTGTCACCTCAGGATTTTGTTGGACAATGGCAAAATGCATCTGAGTCAGCAGTGCCCTGGAGCCAGGAGGGACATCCCTGTCCTGGGGCCATCAGGGACAGCATCAGTGCTCAGCCAGGGAGGGATTGTCCTGCTCTGGGCTGGGCCGGCCTCAAGTGCTGGGGGAGTTTTGGGCACTGCAATGAGGATCTAAAGGTGTGAGAGCGTCCAAAGGAGGGGCACAGGGATGGGGAAGGGTCTGGAGGGGCTGTGAGGAGCAGCTGAGGGCTCTGGGGTTGTTTAGCTGGAGCAGAGTGAGGGCAGAGCTCCCTGGGGCTGCAGCTCCTCCCGAGGGGCAGCTCCCATCTCTGCTCTGGGCCAGGGACAGGAGCCAGAGCATGGCTGGGGCTGGGCCAGGGCAGCTCAGGCTGAGCTCAGGGCAAGGTTCTTCCCCCAGAGGGTGCTGGCACTGCCCAGGCTGCCCAGGGAATGGGCACGGCCCCGAGGCTGCCAGAGCTCCAGGAGCCTTTGGGCAGTGCTGCCAGGGATGCCCAGGCTGGGGCTGCTGGGACAGGGGCTGGGCAGGGACAGGGGCTGGGCTGGGGGATCCCTTCAGTCCCTCCCAGCTCAGGACATTCTGTGCTGCTCTGATTCCCTCAGTCCATGCAGCACCAGTTGAGTTTCCCATCTCTTTTCAGCAAGGGCAGCCCCTGTCCCCCACAGGCAGTGATTGAACCCCAGGCTGTGCTCCTGTTCCTCCCTGCCAGCACTGGGGCACCAGGGTGGGGTTGTTGGGGTGTCTGTGCAGGGACAGAGGCTGGGCTGGGTGATCCTGGTGGGTCCCTCCAGCTCAGGATATTCAATGATATTGAAAACTTTGCAGAATCCCTTGGTAGATCCAGCATCCCACAAATCTGCCTGGCCAGACCTGACCTGGCCCTTTTCTGGGTTCTCCAGGAGAGGAAAGAGCTAAAAACCTATAAAGAGGATCCCTATAAAAACCTACAAAAAGGATCCGTATAAAACATGAATATCTCATCCCCTGCTCAGAGAAGCCAAGGCAGAGGAATATATTTTTTCCTCAGGTGCTATGTTCAGTGTCTGTGCTGCATTTTAAGCAAAGCAAGGAACAGGAACAAGTTTGAATAAGATGTATAGAAAACACTGTCAGAGTCAAGGCAGAGCCATCAGGGACTGTCCTGCCTAGGAAAGATCAACGAGTTCCCCTCAGCCCTCAACAAGGCAAGAGGGAACAAACCCCATTTTTTCACTCTGCTCCTGGTTGATAGGACAAGGAATAACCAGGCTAATTTGATCCATGGGAGATTAAGGTGAAATATTAGGATGACAAAAGAAATCTCCTCAATCAGTCCCTTCAGGTAGTCCCTCACTGCAAATTAAAAGCAGCTTAAGCAGGTATGTCAGGGATAGAACACATCCTGCAAGCAGCAGAGTGAATTACACCACTTCTCAAGGTCCTTTCCAGGCTCAGAACTGTTCCTCTCTGATTAACACCGAGGTTTCTTTTCCAGGGGATCAGGCAGGAGCTTGTCCAAGAGCTGAATAACAAAGTGCTTCTCTGGCAATCACGTCCCCAGTCCCAGCACTGCCTCTCTCCTGCTGGGAGCGCTGGGCTAATGCTGATCTGCAGCTCCTGATCTCTCTGAGAACACAACATTTCTAAACATTTCCCTGCCTCAACTGCAAATCTTAGCCTGAGCTAAAGCTGCTTCTGCTACAGCACAGAAAAAAAAAAAAATTTTCAGGTACAGGGAAGTATCTAAATCCACAGATTAAATGGCCAGCAGGATCCTCAGCTGCTGCTGTCAGCACAGTGCCAGAGCTTCCCTCAAAGCAGCTTTGGCCCCTTCCTTGCTGAGGATGAAATCTAAAGAAAATATGCTAAATAAAAAAAAAAAAAAGGAAAATAGGAATAAAAAAATCACCACAATGCCTCGGTTTAACAGGGATAACCTTCCCCATATCTTTTCCTCATGAAGGCTGCAGCAGGAGTGGGAGATCTGCTTGGATTTGCCAAGTGCTGATAGGGAAGTTCCCAAAGCCTGGCTCAGGGGTTGTAGGACAGGCCTGGAACAATTGGAGCTGAATTACACTGTGATCCATGAATCAAAGTGCTGGCAATTACCATTTCAAGGCAGGTGAAACAATAACAAATAATGAACAAAGAACTGTTTCAAGCCCTTGCTGATGCACTCCCTGTGCTCACTGGACACATTTCACCGGGAGCCAAGGTGAGCCTATGGTAGTGCCAGTTAATCACAGCTCAGAAAATGAGGGTGTAATCTCCTGGACTGGAAAGCAGCATTTCAAACCTCCTCCAGCATGCACCCAATAAGGCTTTTATAGCCTCTGCTCAGGTTTCAAATGGGAGAACAGAAAACAGGTATGAATTGGGCCAAATTGCACGTTGGCTGAGAGGCAGCACAGCCTCTGAAACACCTTGGCAGGGGTTAAAAACACTCCTAGGCAGCAGCAAGCTATACACATCTCATTTTATGTGAGTTCTAGTAAGCAATTTGAGGCTCTCTGCATTGAAGATATGACATTTTTGACAAGATTTATATAAAAATTCATATTACAGACTTAAATTACTGAATTAGGGGTTTTTTTGTATTATTATTCCAGTTCCTCAAGCACAGGTTTTTCCCCCACAAGGCAGCTCTCTGCATGCAGCTGACAGGTTCCTCTAAACATCTCTCAGCAACTCCTGAGAAGTGGCCACAAACCACAGGTTGAAAACCAGAGGTTTCAGTTATTTCCTGGCCTGTTTTCCTTTGTCTCTCAATCCATCCAAGCTCTGGCCACAGCCCATCTCTCACAAATCAGCCACCTTTAACACTCCAGCTTTCTCTCAGCAGCTCCAAGGAGCCCCAGTTTGGAAGACAGAGAATCCTGCTTGGGCAAAGTTCTGGGGTTTGGTTCCTCCTGGTCCTTCAGCTGCTTGGGGTTGTTTTGTGTATATTTTAACCCTGTGTTTATTAACGAGTTGCACACTGTTCCCACCTGATGATCATCCATGGGGTGGGTTAGTCATTGCTGTGATTGCTCTAAATTCCTTAATATTTTTTCTTTATATACAATGCAATTTTTTGGGGGTTAGAACCACACACTTGGCCAAAACTAAGCAAAACTGAAGTCAGACCAAGTTAAACAATAATGTAACCAAAACTTGGCTGAAATTACAGGACAAACAACAGGTACCTGTGTCATGGTTTAAGCCCAGATAGCAACCAAGCACCACACAG
Organism: Molothrus aeneus; assembly: GCF_037042795.1. Classification (NCBI taxonomy): domain Eukaryota; kingdom Metazoa; phylum Chordata; class Aves; order Passeriformes; family Icteridae; genus Molothrus; species Molothrus aeneus. The sequence goes on along the minus strand of NC_089664.1, from coordinate 3,286,016 downwards.
GTGCTTGCCCGTTTCTTCTGCTGCTGAGCTCCTGCCTTGTGCTTGTGACAGGAGAGTGAACTGTCAGCATCCTAACCCTGACCCTTCCCTACAGGCAGCACCATCCTGTGCCATTCACATTCTCTGGAAAAATCCCTTTGCCCAGGGTTTTTCTCCTGGGAAGCTGAGAAGCCTCAGAGAAAAGGAAAACAATTCTCATCTCATTTGCTTCTCCTGTGCTGTGCTCATGTGGAATGTGTTTGGAGATTGTTCACCCACAGGTGATTGTTCCATTGCATTCTGCTGGGAGTTGTTTTCACTCTTTGGCCAATCAGGGCCAAGCTGTGTCGGGACTCTGGATAGAGTCAGGAGTTTTCATTATTCTCTTTTTAGCATTCTGTAAGTATCCTTTCTGTATTCTTTAGTATAGTATAATATTCTTTAATATAATATAGTAACATAAAATAATAAATTAGCCTTGTGAGAACATGGAGTCAGATTCATCATTCCTGCCTTTGTTGGGACATTCCCTGTAAATCCAACAGCATCCTGGAGTCATAAAGGCTGGAAAAGACCTCCAAGATCAGAGTCCAGTCTTTTACCAGAAGCCTCCATGCCCACAAAACCATATCCCAAAGTGCTACATGCACTCATTCATTGAACATTTCCAGGGCTGGTGACTCCTCCACTTCTCTGGGCAGCCCCTTCCAAAGTTTAACCACTCTTCCAATGAGTATTTTCCTAACATGCAACTCAAACCTCCCCGGTACAACCTGAGGCCATTTCCCCTCATCCTATCACTGGTTCCCTGGGAAAAGGAGCCTCTCAGCATCAGCCAACCTTCAAACTAGGATCTAAATTCAACAGCAAATTGACAGAGCAGCGCCCAGCTCCCTGGCAGATGGCATTTCTACCCTCAGACACAGAAAGGAACTGAAACACAGAAGGATGGGGGGGAAAATGAGCCTTACACCAAAGTGGGAAGGTTCCAAGATGTGAGTGGAGCTATTGAGGCCAAAATGTGTCCCTGTTTTTACCTCCAGGTGCTTTGCAAGGGTGGCTGCTTGCACCTCTGAGCTACTGACACTGCCTGACCCCACACAGCCACTCCTGTCAAGCACTTCAGGGTCTTTGGCAGGGATGGAAATTCATCCAAACTCTGGTTTTGTTGTTGGGCTGGATAGAAACAGCCCCAGGAGTGGGCTTTGGGCAGGCAGGTACAGACACCCAGGGAGGGTCACCCAGCTCAGCCTGCTGCTAGCTCCTGCTAAATTCCCATCAACAGCTCGGGAAGCCAAGCAGGTAAACTGGGAACAACGCTGGGCCCCGTGCAGAGGAGGCGATGGAAGAGGAGTGCCTGTAAGAGAAGGGGAACCAGCCAAGCCTCAGGCTCCAGGGAACCCATGGCTGGACCATTTCTGGGCAGCCACCCTGGTCTGGTTCTCCTGGACCATTACATTCACAGCCATGGAGAGCTCAGGCTGCTCTGGAGCTGGTGACAGTGCCTCCCCCTGTGGCAGGGAGGGAGTGGGGGCTCAGGACCCAGAGATGTCCCTCTGAGCCCTCACCCAGCTCTTGGCCTTTGCTGCAGGCAGCAGCTGAGCTCAGCAAGTTGCATTTCCAGCACCACTGCATCCCCATTCTGCACTGGCAACATCACTCCTGCTCCAAATGCCACTTTCTCCTCCATTCCCTGAGCCCAGGGAGAGGACAATGGGGGAAAAGGAGGAGCAGAGAGAAAGGGAGGCTGATTCTCACCACAGCTGCAAGCTCCAGCTCTAAACTGCTAACCCCTCTGCTCCTTGGAAAGCTGACTTCCAAATCCCTAGGTGTTTCATTATCTCTTCCACTCTCCCTCCCAGAGTTTCTCTCAGGTAATTGTTCCCACCATAGCATCTGCTTCAATTTGAGCCTGTTTCCTCCCTCACTCCAGGGTTTTTCAGCAGGAGTGAGGTGATGGCTTTGCCTCAGCTCCTTCATTCCTTCCATAAGCAGTAAAAGGTCTGAGAGGCAAATAAATGAGTTTGTGCAGGGACAAATCTCCTGCCCAGGTAAGAGAGGGGATCACCAGCCCTTGGGGAAGCAATAACAGGTAACAGGCTAAGCACAGAATCAGAAATTACCTTCCACCAGCCAGACAACCTGAGCAGACACTCATGGACTTGGCCTTTAGACCCATCCTGCTCTCACACGGAGATTCCTCCAGCTCCAGGAGGAACAAAGGAATTGCCATTCCCACATCACTGCTGCTAAAGTGCTGCTTTGCAGACAAGCCCCTATTCCTGCTATGAGCAGCAGTCAAAAGATGCTGCAAAAACTTGCACCTTCAGTGCTGGTTAGGTCATCATTACCCTCACAAGAGAAGTGAGGAACCATGAGCTCATCCTTTGGCAGGAAGGGATTGACTGTAGTTTGCAATATTCAGAGTAATTTGTGTAATTTAATGCAGAGGATGAAGTTCTCAGCCAGGGTAAATCAGAGCAATGTCAATTTTACACTATTGAAGCAGCTGGGTCAGCCTTTTAATAAAAAACTTCACTTTTTTTAAAAATTTCTTCTGTTCACCTTGAAGAAGCTTCCTTTAAAGCTATAGACTGTTTTTAGGTTGCAGCAACTGTCAGTTAATTGCTACTTGGTTCAGTTCTGTAACAGCCAAAGTGTTTCCATCACAGCTTTGATTGAACCTGTCTAGATGGAAAAAAGCAGAGAAAGCCCAGTGCAAAGGTATTTCAGTCAATTAGGAGGTACATGGATAATCATGACACCCATCAGGTAACTAATTACAGACTTCACTCAATAACTGGCTTTTTAAAGTGTAACAAAGTTCATTGGGACTAATTCAATACTGCTGCAGGTTCCTGGAAGCACCTCAGTGGCAGAGGAGAGATGGTCTGCCACCTCCAGCTTTTGCCACAAATAGAGATTTAAGAGCAGGCAGAAATAACTTATCCTTGGTTTGTGTGTTAAGAAATATTGGTGGAGAGCAGGGCCATGGAGAGCCCAGAACAGACCAGGACACTGACACTGTTTTTAGAACCCAGAACAGATCAGACCAGAATATTAACACTGTTTTCAGAGCTCTGAGATGAAGGAGAAGCTGCTCTTTGGGCTGGGACACTGCTGATTCTCCTCACAGCAGCTGGCACAGGGCTGTGCCTGGATTTGTTCTGGGAACAGAGTTGGTACCTCAGGGATGTTTTGGTTTTGCTCAGAAGTGCTCACACAGAGCCCAGGATTTTCTGCCCCTCACCAGGGGCAGGGCAGAGGCTGGAGAACAAGGAGCTGGGGGACACAGCTGATCCAAGGGATATCCCACAGCACAGGGCTTCATGCACATGTGTAAAGCCAGGGAAGGAGGAAGAGGAGGATGTGCAGGGTGATGGGATTTGTCTTCCCAAGCCACCACTGCTCCTGATGGAGCCTGACTGCCCTGGGATGGCTGAACTCCTGCCCCTGGGGAGCCAGGAAAGAATTCCTTGGTTTGCTTTTCTTGCCTGAATGGCTTTCACTTCACCCATCAGTCTCAACCCACGAGTTCTCCTTCCCACTCCTCTGATGCTCTCCCTGTCCCACTGAGGGAGGCTGAGCTGCCAGCTGGGGTTGAGCCATGGCAAAGCCTGAGCAATGTGCTGGGCCATGAACAAATCCTCCCTTCTGGCCATTCAGGCAGCATTTCTCCTGCTACGAGGCAACAAATCAAGCTCTGCTCGTGGGTGTGCACGAGTCCATGATGTTCCCCGAGTCTGGGCTCACATCACTGAGTTTGGACTTGGGTCCCAGCTGTTTCCTTCCCCACCCCCCTGCTCAGACAGGCTCCTGTGGAAGCCAGAAGCGTTGTTTCCTGCCATGCAGACATGAGGAAAGCTCTGTTTCCTCCTGGACTAGCTTATGGGAAGACCATGCTCTGGGCCAGCTCTCTTGGAGCAGCTTTAGCATCACCTCCCAGTGACATGATTCCTCCCACCCCTGCCATCAATCCAACACCAGCAGCACTCCAACCATGGCAAAACCACCTCCATTCCCACACAAAAGGCTCGGCTCCAAAGGTTTTATACCAAGCCCAGGCCCTACAGCCACGACCTCCAGCCACCACCGTGCCTGGGAGCAATTTGCTTTGGTAGAAGCAGGACCTGCTTTTAAACCCAAGTCCAGCAGCCAAGTAGGTGGTCACTTAATATCTCTGGGCACTTTCAGGGAAGATTAGGTGAAAGTCCAAATCCAGGTTGACATTCCCTCTCTCAGAGAAACAGGCCTGCAATAAATAAGGCTGCGTGCGAGTTGTTGTTCCTGCTAAACTGCTCCACTCAGCCACTTAGAGCCAATGTGTTCCTCATTAGCACTCGGGGAAGCTGTGAGTGCACAGGGCTCTCTGTGCAGCCCTGATCCCATTCTCCTCCCAAACACATGGAAACACTTTAAAAGTAAGAGCCCTGGGACCTGTGCAAGGGTGACAAGTGACGAGATGAGGAGAGGAGACCAGAGCCAGCCCCTGACAAATTTGAACCATCCAGGCTTTAATCCACAACAACCCCCCCAAAAAAAATTGATGCTAAACAAGCCTTGCCTTTTCCAGAGAGGAGATTACATGTGTAATGGAAAAATTATGGGTATGGGGAGTCTGGCCTACAAAAATTGGGTAATATTAAGAGCCTTCAGTTTTGCTTTCCATGATTAATGGAACTTCCCTTACATGTAACTCAGTCAACATTTCCATCCCCCTCAGAGCCTATTGAGAGCCCCCTATTTTTTTAATTTAAGGAAAATGGAATTTTAAGGCTTTGTAGCATTTCCATAAGTTGCTGGGGGCAGGTGATTGGCCATTTCCCCTTTCAAACACCATTCCCCTCACAAGGCAGAGCAACAGAGGGGAACTGCCTTCACATCTCCTGCCTGGGACAGCATTTGGGGCTTCTCAACCTGAAAATTCCATGATTTCCCTCACTGTAGAGAAGGGCAGGAAGAACCCACAAAGACAAGCAGAGCTGAGCTGGCTCTCGGGGAAGGGTCTGTGATGGTGTTTGCAGGGGTGAGGGAAGAGACAAGGATCTGACTCCATGTTTCAGAAGGCTGATTTATTATTTTATGATATATATTATGTTAAAACTGTACTAAAAGAATAGAAGGAAGGATTTCATCAGAAGGCTGGCTAAGAATAGAAAAAAAGGGAATGATAACAAAATCTCATGACTGACTGAGACAGTCCAGACAGCTGGACTGTGATTGGCCATGAATTAGAAACAACCACATGAGACCAATCCCAGATGCACCTGTTGCATTCCACAGCAGCAGATAACCATTGGTTACATTTTGTTCCTGAGGCCTCTCAGCTTCTCAGGAGGAAAGATCCTAAGGAAAGGATTTTTCATAAAAGATATCATGGCTACAAGGGGCCATCCCAGTGCTGCTGGATCTGACAGATCATGGGGATGCCCAGCTCTTCCCCAGAGGTGAGGAGGCATCACACAAATGTCTAATGAAACAGTTGAGCCCCAGCACTGGACAAAGCAGAAATAAATAGGCCATTAATGCCAAACCCACAGGACTTTAAAAGTTAAAGCTGTTGGAAGAAATGTTTGTGCCTGTTGCTTTCATGCCAGCGGAAACATAAGAAAAGGCTGAAACTCTCTGCACTGGCATAGCAGGTTCAGCTTTGATCTCTCAGGAGGTTCATTTCCTTCATTAGGCTTTTCTTAAAATCCACTTTTATGAACCCTTTTAATTTCCCCCCTGCATCTCACCCCCATAAAAGCCTTTTTCAATTCATTTGACAAAAGGCCAGGGTGGGGGAGGAGAATCTCATTTTATTGCCACTAAACATTACCTGAAGATGCTGGTTCTGTATGGGGATGCTGGAGCTGTTCATGGTGAGAGTCACAGGCACTGAAGGAGGGGAAAAACCCACTAAGGCCATAATAAATCATTAAAAGGAGCACAGGGAGCAGAGAGAGGAGCAGATTCTCAAAGCACCAGCACAAGGAAAGGTACAGGACAGAGAACAGCAGGGGCATGTCCAGCAGAGTATGGCTGATCCCTGCTGCAAAACAGCTCCCACAGCCCCTGTTTGATCTCTGGATCCCTGGGCAAACCAGGACCTGGCCACAGCTGTGGTGTCCACTCTGCAGATACATCCAGTGGCACAGCCTCTTCCTCACAGTGGGGCTGCAAGGCTTAAAAATTCCAGATTAGAGGAGTTTCAAGGGCATTCAGCATCCTAAAACTCAAATTCCAGCCCCAAGCTGATCACAGCATTTGAGCTGTTTAGGGGTGCTGTTTAGCATTTGAGGTGGTTTAGAGGTGCTGTTCCTATAAGGAGAAGCATGGGATCAGAGGGGCACAATTGAAATGCCTGCAGTGGGGAGAACTTGAACTCTGCATTTATTTCTGATGGAATCTTTGAAAGAAAAAAAAAAAAAGCTAAAAAAAGTGTACACATCATTTCATCCACCCTGTATGCAAGCTACAGGTAACAGTGTTGAATTCACTCCTCCAAAGGGAAATTTGGGTCCTTCTCAACATCAGGTCACCTTACACCATGAAAGCCTTCAGCAGCAAGGGCTGCACAGGTGTTGCCTGCTTGCTGAATGCCCTGGACTGGGCTGTGTCATTCTATCCACAAGGAACAGCTTCATTTTAACAGCAGTTTGTGGGTGTTACCCCCACTATTCCTATTAAGGGTTAACTTACCAGTAGCCCATTCCTTGAGTGAATTAAACCATGAAACAACCAGAGCAAACTGTAACCAGCTTATCTGTGAGGGTGAACTTGCTCAAGTCCTCAGAAGCAGATACTCCTCTTAATGAGAAAACTGTGTCCAGATCCCTGCTCAGGCTGCTCTGCACCCTCAGGGGTGGTGTCTTCTGGCAGGAGAGAACAATCCCCACTCTGCACTCCCAGCCTGCTCCTGCTAGAGAAAGTTGTCATTTCCAGACAGTTTCCAAAGGACAGATTCTGACCTCACATAAAACACAAATCCATGCAAGGAAGGCTGTTCAGTTATTCTGATTTTAAGCTTGGCATGGCACAGAAGAGGTTTTGCCCTGCCTTTCCTTTCTGATGTTCACTTAATTCACTGTAACATGAACACAACTGGAGTTAACAGGACTCAACAACTGTAATAGCTCTCACTATTCTTTAGTCCTGGAAGCACAGGCCACTGCTTTTCTGCTACATCAACCCCAGGCCTCCCCCAGCCCAAACTCAATTTCAATTACATTTAACAAAGCTAGGTGGATGGACAGCATAAAGTCAGATGAAGTTCAGTGCAGACAAATGCCAGGTAATGCACTTAGGAAAGGATAATTTGAACTACACAGGGAAAAAAAAATAACAGGATGCTTTTGCAAGATAATCATCTGCTGTGCACAGAGAGGCAGGGAACTGAAAAGACTTTAATGGGAAGGGATGGCAAGTCCTTCCTTGGGAAGCTGCTCGTCCCAGATCGTAGCAATCTGAGCTCAAGCCCAACTCCTGCAGCACTGAAGCAGCAGCAGAGCTCTGAGAGATCACAGGGACTCTTCCACAAGTAAAGCTTGAGTGGAGCTGGAGCCTTGTGAGTGCAGGAAAGGATCCATGAACTCTTTGTGGACCTCTGAGTCAGAGTGTGCAGAGCTTCTGGGAACCCACTGCAAACAGCAGGGCACAGAAACTTCTCCCCAAAACCCCCCTGAGCTTCAATCCAGGCATGCTGAAGGCATCTCTGTACAGACACATTCCTCACTGTGAACAGGAGCCATGAAGTGTCAAAGTCATTTCACAGGGAGAGAGCCTGTGCCCAGCAGGAACAGAGAGCCTGTGCCCAGCAGAGAACAGAGCCTGTGCCCAGCAGAGAACAGAGAGCCTGTGCCCAGCAGAGAGCAGAGAGCCTGTGCCCAGCAGAGAACAGAGAGCCTGTGCCCAGCAGGAACAGAGAGCCTGTGCCCAGCAGAGAACAGAGAGCCTGTGCCCAGCAGAGAGCAGAGCCTGTGCCCAGCAGAGAACAGAGAGCCTGTGCCCAGCAGGAACAGAGAGCCTGTGCCCAGCAGAGAACAGAGCCTGTGCCCAGCAGAGAACAGAGAGCCTGTGCCCAGCAGGACCAGAGAGCCTGTGCCCAGCAGGAACAGAGCCTGTGCCCAGCAGAGAACAGAGAGCCTGTGCCCAGCAGAGAACAGAGCCTGTGCCCAGCAGAGAACAGAGCCTGTGCCCAGCAGAGAACAGAGAGCCTGTGCCCAGCAGAGAACAGAGCCTGTGCCCAGCAGGGAGCAGAGAGCCTGTGCCCAGCAGGAACAGAGAGCCTGTGCCCAGCAGAGAACAGAGAGCCTGTGCCCAGCAGGAACAGAGCCTGTGCCCAGCAGAGAACAGAGCCTGTGCCCAGCAGAGCAGAGAGCCTGTGCCCAGCAGAGAACAGAGAGCCTGTGCCCAGCAGAGAACAGAGCCTGTGCCCAGCAGAGCAGAGAGCCTGTGCCCAGCAGAGCAGAGAGCCTGTGCCCAGCAGAGAACAGAGCCTGTGCCCAGCAGAGAACAGAGAGCCTGTGCCCAGCAGGAACAGAGAGCCTGTGCCCAGCAGAGAACAGAGAGCCTGTGCCCAGCAGGAACAGAGAGCCTGTGCCCAGCAGGAACAGAGAGCCTGTGCCCAGCAGAGAACAGAGAGCCTGTGCCCAGCAGAGAACAGAGCCTGTGCCCAGCAGAGAACAGAGCCTGTGCCCAGCAGAGAGCAGAGAGCCTGTGCCCAGCAGAGAACAGAGAGCCTGTGCCCAGCAGATTCCCCAGTGGGAGCCTCTGCACCTGCCCTGCCTGTGCACATCAGCCCCATGGAATCCCACACTGGTCTGGGTGGGAAGGGACCTCAAGGATCATCTCATTGCACCCCCTGCCATGGGCAGGGACACCTCCCACCACTCCTGGCTGCTCCAGGCCCCATCCAACCTGGTCTGGAACTTCCAGGAATGGGGCAGCCACAATCCTCACCCTGTCCCTCTCCTTACACAGGAGCCCAGCTCTGAGACTCAAACCTCTGTGTGCTGGGGACCCAGGGCACCCAGAACAGGGCCACACCTGGAGGGCTGTGCCCAGTTCTGGCCCCTCAGTTTAGGAAGGACATTGAGATGCTTGAGCACATCCAGAGGGGGCAGCGAGGCTGGAGAGGGGCTGGGAACACAAACCCTGTGAGGAAGCCCTGAGGGAGCTGGGGGTGCTCAGCCTGGAGAAAAGGAGACTCAGGGCTGCCCCCATCACTCTCACAGCTCCTGAAAGGTGCCTGTGCTCAGCTGGGGCTGGGCTCTTTCTCCAGCAGCACTGACACAACCAGAGCACACAGCCTCGAGCTGCACCAAGGGAAATTCAGGCTGGATATCAGGAAGAAGTTTTTTACAGAAGGAGTGATAAAGTTCTGGAATGGCTGCCCAGGGAGGTGGTGGAGTCCCCATCCCTGGGTGTGTTTAACAAAGCCTGGATGTGGCACTGGGTGCCAGGGTTGAGTGGAGGGATTGGGGCTGGGTTGGACTCGATGATCTTGAAGGTCTCTTCCAACCCAGTGATTCTGTGAATTCTGTGAATTCTGTGAACAGCTCTAGCCTGCACCCTGCAAAACAAAACCCAACCTCAATCTCAAACTCTCTAATCCCATGTAGGATCTAGATTTGCTAGAGAGAAGCAACCACAGGTGCAGCCTCTCCCAGTGAGCTCTGCTGCTCCCCACTGCTCCCTGATCCAGGGTAGAAGCCCCATCACTGGCTCCCAGCTCTGCAGCAGGGAAAAGGTGTTTGGCAGGGGATGCTGGCACTGCCCAGGCTCCCCAGGGAATGGGCATGGCCCCGAGGCTGCCAGAGCTCCAGGAGCCTTTGGGCAGCGCTGCCAGGGATGCCCAGGCTGGGGCTGCTGGGACAGGGGCTGGGCAGGGACAGGGGCTGGGGGATCCTTTTGGGTCCCTCCCAGCTCAGGATATTCTGATTCTGTGAAGGAGAACAAGCCCAGCTCCTCACTCCCCGCACATCTGGCGCCTTAATCACCCAGCCCTTCCCATCCCCACACCTTGGGAGGACAAAACCCTCTGGCACACATCTGGGCGATGCTGCGCTCCCTCTCCGGGCTCTGCCAGCCTTCCCCGGGTGTCTCCAGGCTGCCAGAGCTCCTCGGAGGGCTCGCAGACCGCACGGAGCAGCCGGCAGGCCGGAGCCGGGGCCGGGAGCGCATTCCATGAAGTTTGGGGCCATCTGATGGCAGCAACGGGAGCGCCAGGCCCAGCATCCCCATCCCGGAGGCTGCTCCGCTCTGCTCCATTCATCCTCCGTAATTGAATGCGGGCCCTGGGGGGGAGCGCCGCGCAGGGCCGCGGGGAGGGGGGAACTGTATTTATGTTCTTTATGTTATTTATGTTTGTCTTGCCAGATTTAGTTTGTCTTTATCTCGAGCTATTTTGAATGTCACGGGGAGTTAATGAAGACATGTTGTGCATCTGCAAGGCATGGAGCAACTCCTCTCCTGTCTCAGCATATTAAATTCTTCCTTACTCACATTAGGAATTACAGGGAAAGAACAGACACAAACAAAAAAGGAGGGAAGATAAAAGGAAAGTAGAAAGAGATAAGCTTGGAAGGGAAAGGAAGAGGAAGGATTTTTTGTTGGTTTGTTTTGGTTTTGGGGTTTTTTGGTTTTGGTTGATGTTGTTGTGGGGGTTTTTTGTTTGCTTTTTTTGGGGGGGGGGGGTTGGTTTTTTTTTGGTTTTTTTGGTTTTTTTTTTTTTTGTTTTGTTTTGTTTTTTTTTTTAATTTAGCTCTCAAAGTTGCATCACAAGACATTTTCCCAACCCCTTCACCATGTCTGTCCCGATCAGAGATGCCAGCCCTGGAAGAAATGTCCTGGTCCATTTGGGATGGCACAGAACAGCCTCTTAAACACCCCCTTCAATATCACCCTGCCCCACAGTGCCCATGGCAAATACAAGGAGAGGGGACCCAGCAGAGATGTCCATTCTGAGCTGGAGCATTGTCCCCAGAGGCAAGTGGCAGGTCCCCAAGCCCTGCTGTCACCCACCTGGAGCCACCAGATCCCCCTCCAGCGCCCAGGAAGGGCACACAGGCACGGGTCCTGCTCTGCCCCTGGGTATTTTTAGTTACTTTCCCTTCACTACAGACAGGAAACTGAGGCAGACAGAAAATACAGGCTCAGATCTACAAAGGTTTTTGGCCTCCAACCTCTGTTTTTAGACAATCCCTGGCTTAGATCTCACCAGTCCTTTCCAAGAGAAGAGACAAGGCAGTGACAAAAAAAGCCCTTTCCCCAGGATATCCCTTCCTCTGCTTTCCTCTCTCCCTTCTGGGAGAGGCAAGAATACAAAATTGCCTCAGTCATGGGGCTGTTCTCTCAGAAATTAAGATCTTCCCTTTCCTGGCACTTCCCATCCTCTCTCTTTCCCTGAGGCAAGATCTGGCACACCTTAGACATTCTGGTTTGGCCCAGAGTTTTATTTAGACTGTTCCTTGCTTAGGGGATTCTCTGTTTATATCATTGGAGGGTGTTAATAAGGGCAGAATGGTTTCCAGACCCACACCAGCTGACTGGATTTCCTGAACCCACGCCATCTGTAAAAACAGAAATGTTCCCTTCTCCTTGTACACACAGATAAATGCATTAATGCTAAACCTCCTGGGGCAGGAGTGCAGGAGAGCTTGGGACTTCTGGCCAGCTGAAATCCCAGCAAGTTCTGGAATGAGGCACAGAACCACCGTTTTTATTATGGAGGCTCAGCTGAAGACATAAAGATCTTGTCCCCCTGTGGAACAGACAGAGGAGCTTGACATTTTAAAAGAGCACACTGAGGAGCTTCTGGCACCTCTCTCAGACACATCTGGCACTGGCCACCCTCAGAGACACCAGAATGTGCAAACTGAGGCCTGGCTGGTATTACAGCACTTGCATGTGCCTATCAGTCAGCTCTTCCACCTCATCTTCCATCTCAGTGCTCACAGAGCTCTGCTCCAGATCCTTCCTGACACAGAGAGGTGCTTGGAAGATGGGACACTGGGAGACCAATGCCTGGGGTCTGTCACTCAAAAGGGTTTGTGCCTTGTGAGCCTGACCCCAGCTTGATAACAAATTCCCAGTTTGAACGGAGCTGGAAATTCCATGTGTCAGCAGCCAAGCCCCTCTCAGCAGGTTCACACAGGAGCTGTGGCATCATCTGAGCCCTGTGTGCAGAGCTGAGCTCAGAGCTGACCCAGCTTCACGTTCCCACTCTCTGCTCTCCCTACCCAGAACAGCCAAGGAAATGCTGCACTCTTCAGAAAAAAAAGTGGCAGCTGCCAGTAGAGCCAAAAAATTCATCATTCTCACAGGAAAACAGGCTCAGGAACCCAAGGGCTCCTCTGGCTGAAGCAGCAGCAAGTGGCTGTGAAATACCCACCAAGAGAAAAACCAAGGGGTCAAGGAAGGAAATTCCTTATCCAGGGACAACCAGAAGCAGTGTCTATACCAAGACGGAGAATTTGGTTTGCTCAACAAACAAAAAACCCCAAAAGGTTAAAATTCCCATCCCAATGCACCTGAGGAGCTTTCAAGGAAGGGGAAAACTTTAGAATCAGGAGCAAGAACAGAGCAGCTCAGCAACTCTCTGCCTGCAGCACTGTGTCCTTCAGGCTCAGCCACTGCATGTCCCTGCCTTCACCCCAAGTTCCTCCTGTGATTAAACTCCCCCTGTACTGGATTTGCAGGGAATGCCCCAACAAAGGCAGGAACGATGAATCTGACTCCATGTTCTCACAAGGCTAATTTATTATTTTATGATACTGTATTATATTAAAGAATACTATCTATACTGTACTAAAGAATACAGAAAGGATACTTACAGAATGCTAAAAAGATAATAATGAAAACTCCTGACTCTCTCCAGAGCCCTGACACAGCTTGGCCCTGATTGGCCAAAGAGTGAAAACAACTCCCAGCAGAATGCAATGGAACAATCACCTGTGGGTGAACAATCTCCAAACACATTCCACATGAGCACAGCACAGGAGAAGCCAATGAGATGAGAATTGTTTTCCTTTTCTCTGAGGCCTCTCAGCTTCCCAGGAGAAGAATCCTGGGCAAAGGGATTTTTTTCAGAGAATGTGAATGCCACATCCCTGTCTCAAGAAATGATGAAGATACAACAGCTAAGCTGGAATAGGAGTGAGCAGCCAAGGGACCCTGGGGGGGCTCCAGGCCATGGGGATCCTCACTGGCAGGAGCACAGATCCACCCCCTCTGCATCTGCCCACAGGACCAGGACACTTCTCTTCTCTTTGCTCTCCACGAGCAGTGCTCATATCTGAAATGTGGTTTGGGATGGGAGTGGCCTGCACTGCCCAGTTCAGAGCCACCTCTCAGCTCAGGAAGCACCACTCACCTGGCAGGGCTGGTTTCATCCCCTGGTGCCATCTGCTCCGTGAAATAGCAGAAGCCCTGACCACACCACATCTGCCCAAACCTCTGAGCTCCCTGACAGCTCTGACAGCTCAGCCCTTTTAAAGTCAAGCCTCTTATTTAATCACAGTGGAAATGAGGCTGTTCCCCTTTGGAAGCTTCCTCCCTGCCCCAGCCCACTGGAACTCAAACACCTGGTTGTTGTTTTCTCTCCTGTGACTAAAACTGCTTCCTAAAACATCCATCTCACACAGCCACAGGACTGCAAAGGGCACAAGGCATTAAGAGCCCAATTCACTCCAGTCTTCATTGTTTCAACATTGAATGCGGGGCATGAGAGCTGGCTCTTGGCTTGACTTCCAAGTGACAAGAATCTGTGTGTTTACAGCAAACCCAGTCACCAATGTGGTGCTTCTGAGCAATTCTGCTTTGTGCTATCAGAAACGCTGCAATACTGAGGTTTTCCAAAGTTTTTAATCCTTGATACATTCAGAACTGCAATTTGGGACCAAAAATAGAACAATTCAGCTCATGTTATGCCAAAATGACAACTATTTACCTCAATTAAAAGGAGCAATTTTCTACACGTTCTTATTAGAGTCACCAAGCTCTGGGAGAGCAGCCCTGCAAATACTGGCCAGAATCCAAAAGCCCTCTGCTATAAACATTCTTATAACAGACCTACACTAATGCATATACATGAGGATTCAAAACATAAATCCATATTCTTTTGCCTCCATCAAATTAGGCAGAGTTGACAAATGTAATTATTTCAGATTGCAAAGCAATGAATGATCCTCATTATAACTGTGTGCTTTACCTTCAGGAACAGAACCCCTGACCTCCCAGTTTGATCTCAAAAACTCTGAGATTCAGGACATTGCAGAAGCCATTCATTTTTTGATAGCTCAGTTTCCTGCTCTCCATTGTGTGTTCATCATAAAGGGCCTTGGAAGATTGTACTTATCAAAGTGCATTCAATAGTAATGGACCATCTAATCCTAAAAATCCTCTCTCCAACAAAAGCCAAGAACAAGCATTCCCATTTTCAACTTCTTTATACTTCAGTCAGCCTCCCAAAAGTCACTTTATATGGTTCACGGTTTAATAGGAGTTTAAGCAGCATTCCCTTCTGGGAGTTTTGTTTAAAAAATTACCAAGTTTATTGCCTGTGTCAGAAGCTTCCTTACCCTGTTTTTATTATCTACAGCAGTGCTCTGATTTAATCTCTGCCTCAGTTTCCCTGATGCACGAAGCACTCAGGTGATCTCTCAGTAATTGCCGTGGTGGCAGATCCGTTCTGGCCATTAAAGCACCTCATTGTTTCACACCTCGGGTTTGTTCTCCGGAGTAATTAAGTGCATGAAAGACAGGAACGAGCCTCATTAGCTCCCACAAGCACAGGCATCCTCCAGCTCCCCCACGAACCTTTCCAAGGTGCAACAACACCCGGTGGGTACCCAGGGGTGTGTCAGGCTGAGCAGGGAATGCAGCTTGCAGCTCTCTGGTGATGATTTACCTGTGACACCAACAGCCCTGACCGCTGAACTCAGCTCACTCCATGCTATCCCAACAAAATCCCCGTGTTCCACCTGCACAGATGGGGAAGACTGGGAGGGAAATGCAGTGAGAGCTGCACAGAGCCATCAGCTCCAGCTTCTCTCCCTTCCCCTAAAGCCCACTGACAGTCTCTCAGAACAAAGCAAGCCGTTCGCTGGATCTCCCTTATCTTATTGTACATCAATTTGCTGAAACATTCATGGGATCACTGCTCATTTCATTTACCCTTAAGGCCAGCCCCTCTGCTTATTAAATTAAGAAGATGAATGAGAGATTTTCTCTCTTGCTAGCAGCCCAGGGGATTCATTAGTCAAGTAAATGATTGCACTTGCCTCAAGTTATGCTACTGCAATGTTTGTAATGTGTCTTCTGATCTCGGCTCCCCGTGCAGGATTTGGAAACAAGGTTGGCTTTCAGACAGGTCACATTTAATTCCAGTCATCTGGCTTCAGCAAATGGAATAAAAAAGGCCTCAAATTCACTATCCTATAATTCCCTGCCTTCGCTCAGCCCTCCAAACGTTTCACAGAGCAGACACACGAGGGGAATCAGGAGCTCCATGCAAGGCACCAATATTTGTCCCATTTATGTCGGTATCAGGCACAGTCACCACTCTAACACTGGCAGAAAGCACAGATTTGGGGACAGTGACAGAGCTGCTCTGGGCAGGAGGGAGCAGTTCCCCCACCACGTTGGATCATTAATTAAGCACAAAGGTAGCTGTTAACAAGCTCCCTTCTGCCTTCCAGAAAGGAGCTGGCTCTGTAACTGCTGCCAGAGGACAGCAGCGTTTCTGAGTGCCATGGCAGGAAAGCAGGAAGGAAATGGCATTTCAGAAAAAGGTTAAAGTCCACATCCCAATTAAACTGCACCACGGCATGGATGGAAAGGAGGCTGAGCACAGATGAACTCTGGGGAACAGCTGTCCCAAATTCCACAAGGCTGCTGCAGGAAAAGCAGAGCCTGGATGAACAAGCCCCACCAGCACGGCTGGGTGAGCACTTCAGAAGTGGGATGAGCAGCACAGAAGAGATTCCCTCTGGTAAGCTGCACACTGCACACCTTAGAAGTGACTTCCAAGTTGTGTTGTCGCATCTGTGGACTCAGTAGGACACAAGCTGCCACCTTTAACACCAGGAAAACATCACAGCAAAAGCAGTTTCCATGTAATGGAGCTGCAAGGAAGCACATTCCCTCCTTTAGGAATGGCAGCAGCAAGAGCCATGGTTCCTGTCACCCACTACAACTCCTAGACATGCCCAGGTGACTTCACACTCTGCCACAAAGCTACACCGATGAGTCTGAAACACCAGGCATGAGCAATCTGCCCAGCTCCTGAAGGTTTCCCAGCAAGGTGGAGCCAATGAGAAATGAAGGATGCTGCTCCCTTCCCAGTATTGCACCTGAGCAGAGCAGCACAGCAGGCGGGCACTCAGAAATGCTCCCTCCCCTGAAATGCAGCACAGCTGCAGCAGCAGATGAAAACACCTGAGCTACAAACCAGCCTGCAAAAGGAAGAGCCAACTCCAACAGCAACAGCTGTGGGAAGGGAATTAAGATGTCTGAGCCAACACAGCTGTCCTCCCTCTCCTTGCCCATGAACCAAGGGCTGATTTCCCTCCCAGCTTTGCCACAACTTTCTCACCTGACCTTCATGGAGTCATTTCCACCCTGTCTATAAATAGCAGGACGTGACAATGCTGCTGCCTCTGCAGAGGGGAGGGCTCAGCCAGCACTGATTTCACACAGTGAGCATAGCCAGGCTTCACTCAACTGCAGGCACACGGAGCTGCTCTGCCCTGGAGCAGTGCAGGACACTCTCCACCACAAACAGACTCTCCAGGGAAGGGCAGGAGGCAAGGCTGACCAATTTGCATGGATAAGTGCTCCCGTTTACCAGGCAGCATAATTAGAACAAAGTTAACCTTGGAGCAGCCTGCAGAGGACTTTAAGGTGGTCACAGGTGGCTGCAAAACTCCTTTGCTTACTGCTGGGTGCTTGCTTCAAGAGAAGTAATGAATTGCAGAATGGTTGGGTTGGAAGGAACCTTAAATCCCATCCCATCCCACCCCTGCCATGGCAGGGACACCTCCCACTGTCCCAGGTGCTCCCAGCCCTGTCCAGCCTGGCCTTGGGCACTGCCAGGGATCCAGGGGCAGCCCCAGCTGCTCTGGGCACCCTGTGCCAGGGCCTGCCCACCCTCACCGGGCAGAATTTCCTTCTAATGTCCAACCTAACCCTACCTTCTATCAGAAGCCATTCCCTGTTGTCCCACCATGCCATGCCCTTGTCAAAAACCCCTCTCCAGCTCTCCTGAAGCCCCTTTCAGTACTGAAAGCCTGTGCCCTTCATTCTCTTGGTCAAATTAGCAGCAAACAGCCCCGGCAGCCCCTCCCAGGAAAGGGTTCTTAGTCCTAAGTGGAGAATC
Organism: Molothrus aeneus; assembly: GCF_037042795.1. Taxonomy (NCBI): domain Eukaryota; kingdom Metazoa; phylum Chordata; class Aves; order Passeriformes; family Icteridae; genus Molothrus; species Molothrus aeneus. The sequence goes on along the minus strand of NC_089664.1, from coordinate 3,268,675 downwards.
TGCCTGACAGAAGTTGAGGGACAGGAACCACCCAGCCTCTGTAGGTTTGGGATGGAACAACATTCCTTGCCCTGAACCGGTGGGATTTAATTACGCTGCCACAAATCTGGAATTAGCCCTCAAGGGTACTTCCCACCTGGGCTGCAGCTGCCTCTGATAACCCAGAGCTTAATCCTGACCACAGCAGACACCACCGAGCAGCCCCTGGGCTGCTGGAACATTTTGGCTGCGAGCTGAGATCCCAGGGCTGGTCCAGCCCTGCAGAGCCTGCCATTCCCAGGTGCAAACCACACATACCTACACACACAATATTTAGTCACCTTTTTGATCCTTTTTCGAGGGCTTTAAGCCCAACTCCTGCACAGCAGCACCCCGGGGAGCTCACACAGCCCAGACCCCCCAGTAAAGCCCAGTCTGGAGGAGCAGGGAGGGTTCAGAGCACTCAGAGGCACCACTTATGTGAGAAATTACGCATTCCAGTCCCCAGCTCACGAAAGGAACTGATTTTACCCGCGGGGACACCCCGGGCAGGGGCTGCCCAAGGATGCGGGGAGCCACGGGAGCTCCATCCTCCGCTTTTTCCACGCCAGACGCACAAATTTAAGGAGCTGCCGCCATCTAGTGGGTCTGATAGACCCTGTGATAGATGAGCCGTGCGATGGTGAACTCTCACCATTAAAAGGTAAATATCATGTATATATGTAAGAAGTTTTATAGATTTATAGTTATATTTTATAGATTTACAGTTATTTTTATCACAATTAAAAGGCAAATATGTATATAAGTTAAGAGAAGTTTTATAGTTTTATAATTATATTTTGTCACAATTAAAAGGCAAATATCATGTATATGTGTTAAGAGACGTTTTATACATTTATAGTTATGTTTTATCACAATTAAAAGGCAAATATCCTGTATATATATATTAAGAGAAGTTTTATAGTTTTATAATTATATTTTGTCACAATTAAAAGACAAATATCATGTATATATGTTAAGAGAAGTTTTATAGATTTATAGTTATATTTTATAGATTTACAGTTATTTTTATCACAATTAAAAGGCAAATATGTATATAAGTTAAGAGAAGTTTTATAGTTTTATAATTATATTTTGTCACAATTAAAAGGCAAATATCATGTATATATGTTAAGAGACGTTTTATACATTTATAGTTATGTTTTATAGATTTTTAGTTATGTTTTTCCACAATTAAAAGGCAAATATAATGCATATATGTTAGAAGTTTTATACATTTTTACTTATGTTTTATCACAATTAAAAGGCAAATATCATGTATATATGTTAAGAGAAGTTTTATAAATTTATAGTTATGTTTTATCACAATTAAAAGGCAAATATCCTGTATATATATTAAGATAAGTTTTATAGTTTTATAATTATATTTTGTCACAATTAAAAGGCAAATATCATGTATATATGTTAAGAGAAGTTTTATAGTTATATTTTGTCACAATTAAAAGGCAAATATCATGTATATATGTTAAGAGAAGTTTTATAGTTATATTTTGTCACAATTAAAAGGCAAATATCATGTATATATGTTAAGAGAAGTTTTATAGATTTATAGTTAGGTTTTATAGATTTATGGGTTTTTTATCATAATTAAAAGGCAAATATCATGTATATATGTTAAGAGAAGTTTTATAGATTTATAGTTAGGTTTTATAGATTTATATTTTTGTTTTATCATAATTAAAAGGCAAATATCCTGTATGTATGTTGGGAGAAGTTTTATAGACTTAGTTAAGTTTTGCCCCCTTGTGTTGTTAACAGGGGTTGCCTGGGGTTGGGACATTTGGGAGGGTCACTCGTTCCTGTGGCAGCACCTGAGCTCCAGCCAAGGTGTCAGGCAGTGATCTCCACCACAGGACAGGAGGGAGGAGTCCATGGACAGAACTTTGTGGGGCTAAAGGGTTAAAAGGTGAAACCTCCCTTTGTGGGTGAGCACATGGTGGGAAAAATCCTCTGCTCCTGGTGCTGTAATATTGTCTCTATTTTATTTTCTGCTGTATTTTTTTGATTGGGTTTTAATAAACCTTTTCTATTTTTTGGAAGTGAGTCTCATTTCTCCCAACCCCAATGGGCTCTAAGCCCACTGCAGGTCCTGGTGCTGCTCCTCTCATCCCAAACCACAGAGGTTTCCCTGCTGGGTTTGTCACCCCTCCAGCCTCACAGATGTGACCCACCACAGCCACCAATAAACCTGAATGGGCTGGGCTGGGCTGGGCATCTCCCACAGCTGCTCCTGAAAGGAGCAAATTCTCTGATTCCCCTGGTAAGGCATGTGGAAGGTCAGGGTTTGATGGCAATGGTGAGAAAATGATGGAGAAGGCATTTCCTGTCATGCCCAAGGAGGATGGTGGGTGCTCCTTTTCCTTGCTTCAGGTTAGGTCCTAGTTATAATCCCAGGCTGATGGCCTGAAGAGAAGGTGCAAGAGGAAAAGCTGCATCTTAAAAAACAAAGGCCATGGGAGGTAATTATGTTGCTCCTAAAATGTGGGATAATACAGGATCCCTTCCAGTACCTGAGGGAGCCAACAGGCAGGATGGAGAGAGGCTGTTCACAATGGCCTGGAGGGACAGGACGCAGGGAATGGCTCCCAGTGCCAGAGGGCAGGGCTGGATGGGACATTGGGAATTAGGAATTGTTCCCTGGCAGGGTGGGCAGGCCCTGGCACAGGGTGCCCAGAGCAGCTGGGGCTGCCCCTGGATCCCTGGCAGTGCCCAAGGCCAGGCTGGACACTGGGGCTGGGAGCACCTGGGACAGTGGGAGGTGTCCCTGCCATGGCAGGGCTGGCACTGGATGGGCTTTGAATTTCCTTCCCACCACAGCCATTCTATGAATCTTTGGTCCCCAAAACTGATGCCACCAGAGGAACCCAAACTCTGCATAGCTGAGTCCAGGTAAGTGTCTGGTTGTCCTGGCTAAGCTAGACAGAGTGCAAAATTCTGTGGAATTTTAAAAGAAATGCAGATGCTGTGAGAAAAATGGATGTAATTAAGAGACTGTGCTTGGTAGTAGGATTTTATAGAGAGCTGTGTGGAGAGGATGTCAAAGATAAGAGATGAAAGTGCAAGAATTGTACAGTGTAAATATGTTATTTCTGCTGCAAAAGCAGGTTTTATTTCAGACAACAACCTGGCTCTGCAGTTTTGTACCAAGTACATCTGCAAGGGCTCTGGTGTGAGCCTGAACCCTGCACAGCACAGCCTTATTCGGAGGCTTTGGAGATTACTTTGTTATCCTGGGAACAAGGAAGAGATTCATTACAGGTGAGGAGCTTTAGGTGCAAGTCACAAAATTCAGGAGCTGGTATTGGTGGGACAGAGTATTTCTAACAGGGTTAATGTTGGTAATTTTAGGGTATCTCCTGAAGAGAGACATGAAAGGAACTCCAAGGATTCAGACTAAAGTTTCCTCTGCAACAAATGGAAAATTCCAACAATTTTCAGTTGTGTTGAGTTCAGTGAAAGCCTCAAACAGACCAGACACCACCAGAGGGACCAGTCAGAGCATCCCAGCTGTGCTGGGTGCTGCCCATTCAGGCAATTAACTAATTTAACTAATTAGGGGACACCTGCAGATGGTGAGGTTGCTGTGCCATGGTCTGGTGTGGATTGCCAGGGCTCTCCTGGGGTTTTGCTGCAGCCATCAGTGCAATGTTGCAGGGCAGGGTGGCTCTTTTGCTGTGGGGTCAGCTGTGTGATGGAGCTCAGCAGCAGAGCCAGCAGCTTTAGAGCGGCCCTGGTTCTGAGAGGTGTGAAGTTGGCTTCAGTTTCGTGTTGTGGTGGCCTGACAAGCCAAAGGAACGCCTTGATGCCACTGCAGGCACTGAAAATATGAGTCAAAGGGCTGATGCTGCTCCAGGTGGTTACACTGCTGTATTTGCATGGGTTGTATCCTGAGACTGAAGCTTATTTGGAGGGAGAAAACCCAAAAGCTGCCAGTTTTTTGGCTAGGAATGATTGCATCTTGCTAAAAGGTGAGTGATAACAGGAACTGCCTGTGCTGCCAGCAGACAGCAATTTGGTGATCACTGAGAACAGCACTGGGAGACAGATATTCAATTCCTGCCTACTTCAGAAGGGAAAAACAGCCCCAACCTGCTGTACCAGTGTCCAGTGGCAGCAGCTGCCTTCTCCTCCCTGATCAGGGTGCCTGTGAGCCTCTGATGGGTTAAACCAGCTCACACAACCTTTACTCCAGCTGCTCTCAGGGCTGTGCAGGCTGGAAAGGACCCCCAGAGATCCCAGTTCCAGTCCCTGTGCCATGGGCAGGGCTGGTGCTGGGGGGATAAAGGGAATTCCCGGCCAGGAGGGGATGCTCAAATCACCACCTGGCCTGGGCACTCAGTTTTTGGGGTCAGCTCACATGTTCACATTGCCCTTGGGGTTCCCTGCCCTGCAGCTCTCTGGGCTCTGCCCTGTGTGCCCTCAAGCTTTCTGTGGCTTTGGAAGGCAAAGAGGTCGATGGCACTGCTGTAATTGGGGTGATGCCGGCCCGGATTAAATGACTTCCCTCATTTGTATGTGTGGTGCAATCACCATCTTGCCTCCAAAGCTGATGGAGAAGCTGGGCTGGGCTGGGCTGGACTGGGAGGGAGGGAGGGAAGTCCTGGGCCCTGCTCTAGCACACATGCCCATGGTTCAGTCCCTTGTTGAAGCCCCACAGTTACAGCATTTTATTATTTTTATCACCATGGGATTTTGGTTTCCCGTTCCTATTGAGTAAAACTCTATGCACAAAAATTTATTAAAAACCTATAACAAAACCTAAAAATTTATAACACCCTTAGCCTGGCATCACCTGGGCAGGTGCATTTTCCCCCAGGTGTGGAATCTGTTGCTGAGAACTGTGCAGGGAGGGGATGGGGTACCAGCACATGTAGGTGGGGTTGGGAAAATTGAGAATGGAGGGATGGATGGATAAGGGGTGAGGCATGGATGGGATGGATGTGTGGCATTCACATTCTCTTAAAAAATCCCTTCACCTAGGATTTTTCTCCTGGGAAGCTGAGAGGCCTCAGAGAAAAGGAAAACAATTCTCATCTCATTTGCTTCTCCTGTGCTGTGCTCATGTGGAATGTGTTTGGAGATTGTTCACCCACAGGTGATTGTTCCATTGCATTCTGCTGGGAGTTGTTTCCACTCTTTGGCCAATCAGGGCCAAGCTGTGTCAGGGCTCTGGAAAGAGCCAGGATTTTTCATTATTATCTTTTTAGCATTCTGTAAGTATCCTTTCTGTATTCTTTAGAGTAGTATTCTTAATATAGTATAATAAAATAATAAATTAGCCTTGTGAGAACATGGAGTCAGATTCATCATTCCTGCCTTCGTCTGGGGGAACACAAAGACTGGATGGATGGATGGATGGATGGATGGATGGATGGATGGATGGATGGATGGATGGATGGATGGATACTGGCATTATTGGCACATGCTCTGCCACAATTTTCACAAGCTCAGCACCATTCACAAACATAAAGGGATAAATTGAGCAGCCCAGGCTCTGTGAGGTGGGGCCAGAGTGCTGTACTCTGCAATCACATCCCTTCCCCATCCCTATGTTCATTTTTCATCCCTAAATTCGTACCCAGGCACTTGCACATGCCCTGTATTTCTCTTTCCCAGCGGCAGGCACAGCACTCGCAGTGGCCAGGAGGTGGCAAGCTTTGGATTCACATCGCACTCTGCTGCCCCTCCGCTCCCAAAGGCGAGGATTCCCGGGAAGCAAAGGGCTACGGAGCCCTGGTTGTTCCTGGAGTGGAATCCTGTGCCCCAGAATCCCCCCTGCCCTGCTGCCCACGCTGGGCTCAGCCCAGGGCAGGGGCTCAGGGCTGGGGCAGCTCCAGCTCTCACCCCCAGCACCCCCAGCTCCCTCTCAGGGCTGCTCCAGCTGCTCATCCCAGCCTGGATTGATCCCAGGGGTTTTCCTGACCCAGGGGCAGCACCTTGAGCTTGGTCTTGTTAAACCTCAAGAGGCTGATCAGGCACTCATGGAGCGTGGCTCAGGTTGCCTCAAACACACATTCAACAAAAACACCATGCCAGAAATCACATTTACACACTCCTGCTCCCTGCATCATCCAAAGTGAGGAGGAAAAATACCATTCCCTTTCTTTTCCTGCCTCTAACCATGAGGGCATGTGGTGAACGAACAAAAATGGAAGGGTTATCCTTAGGGGATGACTCCAGACACAGCTGTGCATCTGTAGCCCTTGGATTGTTCATAAAAGCAATAGCACTGGAGAGTTTGCCATCATATAGCAACAATTTGTGATGTTCCTCGAGGAAGAGATCACTTTCTGCCTTGAACTTGAACGTTCCCTGGATTGGGAAGCAGGGTTGAGGAAGGAACAGAGAAAAAAATTAGATTAAGCACACTGAAGATACAGATCAGAACAACCAGCAAGCTGCTGGTCACATCACTGAACACAAGAGTGCAACTGGAGACACGTGAAAATATTGTTACAGCCTTTGTGTGCACTTTGGGGGTGCATAATTGCATTTATTACATTGTCAGTAAAGCCTACAGCCCAGGCTGCTCTTCTTCCCTTCCTGCAGCCACAGAATTTATTTTCCTTCCATCTTCATCCTTTCCCTCACTCTATGAAATCTTTCCCAGGTGGAGGATGTATTTAAATACACAATTTGAAGAGATAGGCAGGGCAGAGCAAAGGAAATAGCTGCTAACAGGCAGGGAATCACCCTTTGGATTGACAATAAACCAGTGTGGGGCAACTTTCACCGGAGCTGCTACAACAATCCCAGTGTGAGAGCTGGGATTATTCATGGCAGCAAGGCACGGGCTGTTAATTGTATGAGACACTCGGGAGCAGCCCTGGCAGCCCTCCAGCAGCTCTCACATTCCCTCCCGTGCCTGGAGGGCTCCTGCTGCCTCTCTTACAGCACACAGCAGCGTGTGAGCCAGGGGAAACAGCATCACCCAGGGCCTCTGGGTGCCACGGGGCCTCCTCTGCCCCAGGAAACCCAGAGCAGAAAGGGGAAAGCAAAACCTCATCCCCTGAGCAGTGCCTGCACTGACCCTCCCGAGCTGTTCCCCACTTTTCTATCTGGATTCCCCACAGAAGGAGTCAGCCCAAAACTCCAGAGATGAAGCCCAAGTCCTGTAGAATGCAGTGGATGGACCTGAAGGAGCTGTGAGGTGAACCCTGCTGAGGTGACTCTGACAGGAGAGAGAGCAGAGACACAAAGTCAGGCTCTGTGACCGTGTTCACAGGGGTCTGAGGATGAGGGAAGAGATGAGGATCTGACTCCATGTTTCAGAAGGCTGATTTATTATTTTATGAGATATATTACATTAAAACTATACTAAAAGAATAGAAGAAAGGATTTCATCAGAAGGCTGGCTAAGAATAGAAAAAGAAAGAATGATAACAAAGGCTTGTGGCTTGGCTCTCTGAGCCAGCTGGGCTGTGATTGGCCATGAATTAGAAACAACCCCATGAGCCCAATCCCAGATGCACCTGTTGCATTCCACAGCAGCAGATACCCATTGGTTACATTTTATTCCTGAGGCCTCTCAGCTTCTCAGGAGGAAAAAATCCTAAGGAAAGGATTTTCCATAAAAGATGTCTGTGACACTGGCTCCTCACAGCTCTGTTCACATTCACTCACCCCTGAGGGGTTGGAAAAAAGAAGAGAAGAAGCCATGGCTCCAGTCATGCCAGTGCCCCTGCCATCTGCATTTGCTAGGCTGCAAATTTCAAGTTTTAGCTACAAAGGGAGTAAAGATTTTCAAAAAGTTTATTTGTCAGTAGTTTCAAACTCAGATTTCAGATGAATTCACATGCTGCCCATGAAATGTTACAGATGGAGCTGCTGGGGACAGCCTGCATGACGTAGGCATGAACCTCTGTTCAAAATCTGCTCTTGCATGTGATTCAGCAGAGAATTAAACACATCAGCTGTCCTTTCCCATCTGCATTCCAAGGTAAAGCTCAGCAGCAGGCTGAGTTCATCTGACAGCTGGCACGGAAGGCAGGGTGCTGAATGTGCCTTTTCCCTGCAAATGTCTGAATTTGGGGTGGATCTGAGGGAGTGGGGCTGGTGGGACTCTGTCCTGGCATCCCCTGAGAGTGTCCGCACTTCTGTCTGTCCTTAGGTCTGGCTCTGTGCCTGGGGGAAATGAACTCGGAGCTTTCTCCTGACTGATGTGGAACAGGTCCAAGTACCAGCATCAGCTCCTGACAGACTCATCAGGATATCAGCAAATGATTGCCCCCAGAATTGATTGTCCTCAGTGAGAAGCCAGTCCAGCCAGACTGTCCACAGGAAGCCAATGCTGCCTATTTATAGCAAGTGAAAAATTGGACTGATCCAGATGGGGACTTTGAATGTGTGAGTTAAAGGCAGCAGCTGAAATGTTACCCTGGCTCTGGGGAAGCCCAACACAAACCCTTCCTCTGCCTCAGCACCTGCCCAGGCACAGGGGCACTGGCTCCAGGCTTTCTCCAGAACTCACAGCTCAGGCAGGGCAGTCTGAGGTCAGCCTGGAGTAGCTGGAAATCCTGGAGAAAAGCCCCTGGAGCCCCCACAGATGAGCCCTGATAGCCTTTCCAGTGAAGAAATTCCTCCTAATATCCAACCTGAGCCTCCCCTGGCACAGCTTAGGGCTGTTTCCTCTTCTTCTGTCATTTATTACCAAGGGAGCACAGCCCGACCCCCCTGGCTGTCCCCTCCTGTCAGGAGTTTGTGCCAAGGGAGATCCCTGCCCCTGCTCACTGTGCTCAGGTCAGTCTGTCTGGAGATCCCAGCTGGGATTATTTGGTGTCCTCACTGCCTCATCCCTTTGGCAGTGATCTCCAGGGCACAGTGATCTCTGCTCCCCATCCCTCTGGGTGCCCAGAGTTGCCAGGACCCCGCTGGGGGGCTTGGAGACCCTGGCACACAGCCCAGAGCACCTGGGGATTGGATTGTGACCCCTGGAGCAAGTTGCCAGCTTTGTATGAGGACCTGAAAGTCACAGAAGTTTAAATAGTGTAATAATAAAATGATCACAGGGTGAAAATGTAGATTTTAGGATTTTTTGTATGGGGGTTATGGGGACACGATGGAGGAACTTGGGCGTGTCCAGCCTTTCTTCTTCTTCTTCTTCTTCTTCTTGGTCTCCATTTTCTGCAGTGATGTTGGCACTTGGGGATTGGTTTAGAATAGAAGTGCACTAACATAGGTGATAGGTATTGGGAATTAAGTGTAAATATGTTATATTTAGAATAGAAGTGCACTGTCTAACATGGGTGATGGGTATTGGGAATTAAGTGTAAATATGTTATATCTAGAATAGAAGTGCACTGTCTAACACAGGTGATGGGTATTGGGAATTAAGTGTCAATATGTTCTATGTAGTTTGTAGTATAAAAGGACAACACCGCCCCAGGGGTGGTCACAGTGCCTGTGGCTGCCCTGCTGAGCAGATCTCGGCTGGGCAGAAAGAAAATTTTATAGATAAGAATTAATAAACAACCTCAAGACTGAAAACTGAAGAGTCCAGACTCGTTCTTCAGCCATGTGGGCCGAAGCAGAGACATCCTGCACATCTCAGGGCAGCAATCATCAACCAAAAACCCAAGAAACTGAGAACTTCCCTGTGCAGTGAACAAGAGGATTTAGTTAAAATGCCCAGGACACCTTTCCACAGGCAGGGATTGCTGTCAGCATCTCCCTGCACATTGCTGGGCCCAGAGCCACAGGGATACAGGGAATAAGGAGCCAAATCCCAACATCTGGCGCTGCCTGGAGTGAAAGACACACCCCAAGCCTCTGGAGGGGATTTCTGACAACTGTGACACAAAACCATGGAGTTCTCTTCACAGTGGGACCAGATCACTCCTATTTGCCAATCTAAAAGTGGTGTCCAGGAGCTGAAACCAGCTCCTGAAGTACTCTGAATTTTATAGACTAAACCAAATGACTTCATGGTAAAGCAGCATTTGATTCCTGCATGAAATATTACAGGATGCCATTTTGGTAATTTTCTCCTTGTTTGATCATGATAACACAGTCCCTGAGGCACTGGGGAGGCAGAGAAAATGTGCCAAGTGGGGGAGATGGAAATGGGAGAGTCTCCAGTAAAACAAAACATCATTAAGGAAACAGAGTTGGGGAGAGATCGTTGTGTGATAGGGAAGGGTTTGGCTTATTCTCCATCCATCACTTGGAGTGGGAAGTGATGATATTGTTTTTTAAAGCTTGGAAGCAGTTTTGGGGTCTGCTTTGAACCAGCTTCTAAACCCCTTCCTCTCTAAAGTTCTAAATGAAACAAGAACAATAATAAATATAGAGAGACTGTTCCTGTTGGGTCAGACGTGACACACACACACGGGATTAGGGTTTAAGAAGGAAAAGTTTTTATTCTGCGTGTTCTCCAGCTTAATTATTCTTAACAAAGCATGAGCTTAAATCACCAACTACATCACAATAACTTATTATATTCATTGGTGCAAAGCAGTTAGTGCCAATATAATTGGCAAAATTTTACAGAAATTTAACAAGGCACATATACACATCTACTTATGCACGTAGTCTTGTTGCCCTGATTTTTTAAGATTTTCTAAGCCTTCTGATGTTTGCAGTCTTGTAATGAACTTTCTCACACACTTTCTGTAAATAGCTCATTGTTTTGCATTCTTTTATGGAGGAGGAGAAATTTGATGGACTGTTGGTTTGTCCAGTGTCATTGGAGAGGTGGCACTGTCACCCTCCAATCCACTGTCACTTCTGGAAATCTATAAATGCTGGAGTCAGAAATTAAACTTCCCTTTTTTCACCTTGAGAACAGCAGTGTGTGCACTTGTGGTGTTTAAAATATTAAAAAATCAGGGCAACACTTCACATCCAACAGGAGCTCAGGGATGACACAGGACAGAGAACAGAGAGCTTCAGACTCCTTGCCTGGATCATCCCCATCCTTCAGGGTGTTATTCAAGAAGGGATTTATGGTGAGCTTTAGTGAAGTGTGTTAGAAATCTGGCATTGCCTCTTGGGGCTCTGGCTGCTCCAACTTTTGCTCCTAATGCAGCAATTTTTATAGGAAATCAGGAACTCATTTAGCAGCTTTAGGTGGGTGTTTCAGAAAGAGAAGTGGAACTGCTGGGTTAAGCTGCAGGAGTTATGGGATCTGGGATACTGGTGCTGAGGGACCTGACCACGAGCAGAGGGGTTTATGGGGACCCCGTGCAAACTTTACAGGAAGGGCCTGGCTGGGGGGCTGGGATGGAGGAGGGCAATTCCTGCAGCACAGCTTCCCACAGTAACCCTGGATTGACTTGGAGGTGGTCCATGAGAAAGCAAAAACGTGGTGAGATCACAGCCCCAGCTGAGCTGATAGGGAAGAGGGAATCCTTCCCCAGCTGGAGGCTGATCTATACATGTAAATATGTGAAGTCACAGCTTCCATTAAAGTCTGTCCATCTTGGCATGGGACAGCTGCTCTCAGCCCCAGTGATTCACAGGATTGACCCCGATTTCAGCAGCCAGGGAGAATTTGCAGGATCTCACCTCGGCAACTGGCAGCACCCAGAGCTCAGCAGAGGGATGGAAATCATGGACCAAGCAGACAAAAATGTGGGGGAGGATGTGTGCAAAAAACAGCTTGGGAGTTTAGGAAAATATCCAGCCTCCCACCAAGTTGCTATGGGGTAATTAATGAAGGCCTCATTCTCTCCATTTTTGCTTCCAATCTTCTCCTCCCCAGGGCCATGAGCTATCACCAAAGAACGTTTGGGCTTGGCGTGGCGGGTGAGCAGTGATGGATGGCTGCAGAGGAGCAGCTTTGGAACCCATCTCACCTCCCCCTGTGGGAAATGAGTCACGGCACAGGTGGCCAAAATGCAGGAACAGAGGGACCCAAGGCTCCCTGGGGCTGCTGGTGTCACCTGGCCCATGAGGGCAGGACACAGGGACAGCCACAGTGGGACAGGAGCGATGCCATGCAGGCATCAGCCCCTGTTTGACACCTCCTGGCTGCTTTGTGGGAGCTGATGGATCACCTGCCAGGCTGCTCACACCACTCCAGCTGGCAGAACTCCTCAGCTGGAAGCAGCACACATCAAAAGAGACAGGAAAATCAGCTGGAGCAGCTCCAAAGCAAAGAGAAAGGAGTGATCCGAGCCCTGGAGAATGTGACCTGTGATGAAAGATGGAACAGACTCGGTCCATTTAAGCCTGGAGAAGGCAAAGGGGAAGATGTGATAACAGTGCTCAAATATGTGAAAGGGAATTGCAAAAAGAGAGGAATAAAGCATTTCCTGAATAATTTAGGGAAGCTGTGGGTTTGCCAAGGTTGCAGTTTCTGAGCAGGTTGGGATGTAATCAGAGAACAGTTTGGATATAGCAAATTCAGCCCTGAGCATGGGGCTGGTTAAACCATTCCTTGAGGTATCTTTCAGATTTTTCTATGATCTGTAATTTAATTTTTTTTTTTCCTGTAGCTCTGTAGCTCCAAGCGAAAAACACAGAAGAAACAAACAGTTAACATGGACAAAACAACCAGATACTTAGAGCTGAAGGACAACAATACCCAAAATATCATCATAAAATCCTATTTTTTGTAATGGAACCTGCAACTTAACCATCAGATCAAAACATATAAAGGGTTATTTGTGGGGTGACTCGAGGCTGGGGCTAAGGGGAAATTAATGCTCCACTCATTCATTTTAGAAATATCTTCATTAGTAATTGCCCCATTTATAGTCAAAAGAAAACAGTGCACTCAAATTCCTGGCAGCAAAACACTTCCCTTGCTCTAGATAAATATTGATATTGGCCTTAAGTCAGTTTACAAAAAGAAATGGAAAGAAAACAACAGCTCTGGTGATGCCTGTCAGGCTTTGAAGCATCTTTTGAGAAACTGTTTGGTGAATATTGTTGTGCACAACACGAAGACAAAACAATTCACTATTAATAGTCTGGTGTGAGAAATTCAGGAGAAGGACCCTGTGGAGCTGGGATGTGCCTCAGCCCCTGGCCCAGCACAGGCAGCAAAACTCCCACAAAAAGATCAATCTCCAGCCCGGTTCACCAGAGCTCTGTGAGTGCTTTCCATTTCCAGAATTGAAGCCTGGCCTTTGGCTGGGAAATTGTGGAGATTGAGAATGGAAATGTGGTGCAAAGCAGAGAGATTCTTCCCTGTGAGGGTGGGCAGGCCCTGGCACAGGGTGCCCAGAGCAGCTGGGGCTGCCCCTGGATCCCTGGCAGTGCCCAGGGTCAATCTGGATGGATCCTGGAGCAGCCTGGGACAGTGGGAGGTGTCCCTGCCATGGTAGGGGTGGGATGAGGGCTTGAAGATCCCTTCCAACCTAAACCATCCCACGATTGCATTACACAATTCTATGGGCTGTGACTTCACAGACACTGGTCCTTTGGAAAGTTGAAATGCATAAAATTCCAAGCAATTCAAGTTCAATTAACTTTAAAACAAGAAAAAGAAAGCGCCTTTCTTCCAAACAGAAAAGGATGAATGCTGAGGTGCTTATTTACCACATATTATTTGGCACTGGCACTTCATTTGTCAGGCATGTCTGGCAGCTTTCACTTGTGAGATATGGGAAATAGCTGCAAAGAAAATAGAAATGGCTCAAGTCCTCCAGAAACTCACTGCAAACTAATCCCAGCTCCTCAATCATGGTGGCTTGTAAAAGTCTGACTCTTCTGTTCCCAGCTCTACTCCTTTTACAGAATGAACTGATCACAGAATGAACTGATCACAGAAGGAACTAATCACAGAAGGAACTAGGTCAGAAAAGACTTTTGAGACCATCAAGTCCAACCTTTCTGCTGAGGAAGTCTCAGATTTCCTGTCAGGATCGGGAGTGAGGAGATGTCACAGAAAGGCTCCTGTGAAGGAAGGTGCTGGGTGCAGATCTGGGGAGGATCTGACAGCTCAGAGAGGTCAAACTTTGCCCCGTGCCTCAGTTTCCCCACTGCCTGTGTGTCAATAAAGACTCACAGGTGCAGCATGTGTTGCTCTGACACATTTTCTGTCACAGCCAGGAGCAGCCCAAGCTCTGTGAGGGTCACTGGGAGCTGCCAGGGCTGCAGACCTGCAGGAATCCCAGCTGACCTTCCAGCCACCAGCATGGGATGTGAACATCAGCCCAATACTCAGGATTTTCCACTCGTTATAAGGATAGGATGGAAGCCCCATAGCTCAGAAAATTATCAAGTGAGCAGGAAGCTACCTCAGCCCTTCTGGCTGATCCTGATGCCTTGTGCAGGCTGGCCTAGAACAGAGGCTGGACAGAGCTAAAGAGTAAAGCAGGGATTTATTCAAAGCCTCCATGGATGCACCTTGGGCAGCACAAGAGCCCAGCCAGTGCTGCACCCAAGATGAACCAAAATGGTCCCAAAATGCACGGCCGGGCACGGGGTCTCTCCCTGGGATCAGTTCTGCTCCATTTGCATCTTGCAGTTCATTGTCCCATTCCAGCTTTAGCCCCTGCAGTCCCACCCTGCTTGTTTTTCTCTCTCCAGCCCACGGTGTTTGTGCTCTTGGGCTGAGATTTGGGTCATTTGTCCTTGGTGCCCAGCTGGAGCAGGAATTGTTTTGTCTCCCTGCTCTGTGCACAGAGCTCAGCATGCCCTGATGTGAAGCCCAGACCCACCCACTAAAGCAGCACAGAATGTGAAAAATAGAAAAGCCAAAACCTTCATCACTGCCCTTCACTGCCTCTCCTTTTCAGTGTCCCAGCAGGATGTGTGCAGGAGGAGATGCAGTTTGGAAAGGGCAGCACACAGGGCAGTCGGGCAGGAGGAGACAGAGGTTTGGGGTTCCTGCTGCACTGTGTGACCTCAGGCACAGCACTCAGTCTGTGTCCCCACTCGCCTCTCTGTGCTGTGGGCAGCCACAAACCCCTGGTGACCAAGGGGATCCCTGGATCACCAACTCCCACAGTTCACAGGGACCAGGCACTATATTTCACCTCATCATTCCAATCAAACAATTTGTGCTTGCCTAAAAGGAACCTTCCAGAAAGGCTTTGTATATAAACAAATGCAGCAGCACAGATTATCTCACACAAATTAATTCAGCTTCAGTTCTATCTGCTCTTTCTTGCTTTGCTGAATAACTGAGGAGCTCCACGTAGCCTAGTATTTTGTTTTTCCCCCAGTAATATACGTATATATTTACTTCACCTCTCAATATTTTATTTTACAAATTAAATATATTTGAATATGTAAATATATACTATATAAATATATAGTATATAATATATAACATACAATATACAATATATTATTATATATTATATATGATTATGATATATGATATATGATATATGATATATTATATATTATATAGTATATATTATATATTATATTATATATATTATTAATATATATTCTTGTTCTGAAGCATTTTGTCAGCCCTCATGTACCTTCCTTCACAAGTTTTTTGCATTTCCTACAGAGCCAGACTGATGTCACAGTAGCAGAGCTTTGGGGATGTGATGACACAAGACATCACAGAGGCAGATTTGCTGGGGAGGATTCATGTAATTATTTAGATCAACTGGACTTAGAAGGAAAAAGTTTCATAAACATGATTTTTTTAGGTTTTCAAGTTCCCCACCGCTGCCGTACAGAGGAACTGAATCATCCTGATGTGGTTCCAGCTGAGCACAAGCAGCAGGATGAAGTCTGTCCCTCTGGAGACACTGAGAGATGCTCTGCTGCCTTATCTGCCCTGCCTGTCACCATGGGTACAAGAAAAGCCAAGGGCACAGTGCCCTGGGTGACGTGGGAATCAATCACAGCAACTGAATGATGGCAGAAAGGCTCCTGCAAAACTCCCTCTGCTTTTCAAAGGGAGAAAGTTTGTCTTGGCAGAAAAGTGAGATCTGTGTGGAAGATTTTAAAATGTGTGAGGAAGAGTTTTGACAGCTCCTTTTTGCCAGAAAGGTTATTTGAAATTCTGCTATCCAGAGCTGTCATGTCTTCTGTGCTTCTTAAACTCTTGTGGAGCTCCCTCTGATCTCTGGCATGTCCAGCACTCCCTGAGTTATTCTCTGAGCATTACTTTTCTCCTTCTGATTCAGCTCTTGGGCTCCTCTTCCAGCTGAGGCTAAAACTTGTTGTACAATGGATGAGCTGCTGTGTGAGGCTGAGCAAGCCCTGAGGGCTGGGCTGGAATACCCAAACAAACATAGGAACAAACAGAGGAACCAACAGTGGTTCTGGGAGCACACACAGGAGCAGAGAGTGTGGCCACATTTCTCTGCACAGAGAAAAGCAAGGCACAACTTCCCAAGAATATTCCTGGCATTCACATTCTCTGAACCTCAGAGAAAGAAAAAACAATTCTTATCTCGTTTACTGCTCCTGTGTTGTTCACAAGTGGAATGCATCGTGGAACATTGATTACCTGAAGGGAATTTGTGATTGGATTCTCTGTGAGTGTTTTGATTCCCCGACCAACTGGACCCAGGTGTGTGTCGGGACTGTTGGCTGACAGTCACAAGATTTTGTTCAGTTGAGTTGGGTGCTTGTGCAGATTCAGTTTTAGATGTAATGTAATATAGCATAGAATAATATAGTACAATAAAGTAATTAATTAGCTTTCTGATATCCATTGGGAAGGATGAAAGTTTGACAAGAAAGTCTCACAGGTATGTGTGCTTAGCAGAAAGATTTTTGGATGTAGAATCTGAAGGAATAGAAATGAAAGCATCTATTTCTTCATGAAATAGAGGAAAAGAATTGCTGAGCCAGTCTCACTGGATAACCAAGGAGGCAAAGGCTGTGTTAGTTAGAAGGGGTTTTATGGCTTAGAGCAAAGGATAAACCCACCCCAAACAAGAAGATGTTTTTACCAAGCAGAAAGAGAGCACAGGCAAACAAGGCAGCAAAGCTGCAAGTAGAAAAAAGGTCTCAGAATTTTCCACTGCAAGAAAACTGAAAACCAACTTCTAGCTTAAACTGTAATGTACTAACTTTGAGTGATTGGAGAACAGTAACATGAATATGGTAATTACAGTAGTTATGATAGGCTGTAGATAATAGTTAAGGTATAGATTGGTTCTACTGTATGAAGATGCTCAGCAAAGAAAGTCTATAATGCATTGGAACCAAAACCAAAGGGTCTCCAGGCCTGCCTGCAGCTGGAGCTGACAGCTGTGGGCACAGCTCTGTCACCCACGACCCTGGACTGCTGGAGCACCTTGTATGCAATAAACTGCATTTTGTATACAATAAACTGCATTTTGAAGAGCTGCCTGGAGTCCCCCATCCCTCATTCAGGCTCTTACTGATATCAATGGAGTCCTTCTCATCATTGCTCCCAGACATGGGGCAAAAATATCAGTGATAGAGAGAGCACCACCAGCCCTGCCCAGGGCCCTCTGTGCTCATCTCCATGGCCTTGTGCTGCAGGACAGATACTTCACAGAATCTTGGAATTGTTTAGGTTGGAGGGACGTTAGGGATCCCCTCGTTCCCCCATGGGCAGGGACACCTTCCACTCCCTCACAGGGATTTGTTTAAGGAGAGGTTTCCCCAGTTAAGAACCACAAAATGAAATGAAGGAATTGTGGCACTGGGTGCCAGGGTTTAGTTGAGGTGTTAGGGCTGAGTTGGACTTGATGGTTTTTAAGGTCTCTTCCAACCCAGTGTTTCTGTGAATTCTTGATTAACATTTTGTATCCCATTATTTCTTTGTTTTTTTTTTTTTCAAGTTTATCCAGGAGTGAATGTATTCCCATTCTGTCAAAAGTGGGTATAAACTGTTATCAAAGGGGATGAGCTGTTATTAAAGTGGCTATAATTGTTATAAAACTGAGATAAACTGATATAACAGTGCCATTGAGGTGTGGATGGGCAGTGATGCCTCAGATTCAGCTTTTCTATTTTCACATTCTGTTCTGCTTTAGTGTGTGGGTCTGGGCTTCACATCAGGGGATGCTGAGCTCTGTGCACAGAGCAGGGAGACAAAACAATTCCTGCTCCAGCTGGGCACCAAGGACAAATGACCCAAATCTCAGCCCCAAGAGCACAAACACCGTGGGCTGGAGAGAGAAAAACAAGCAGGGTGGGACTGCAGGGGCTAAAGCTGGAATGGGACAATGAACTGCAAGATGCAAATGGAGCAGAACTGATCCCAGGGAGAGACCCCGTGCCTGGTTGTGCATTTTGGGACCATTTTGGTTCATCTTGGGTGCAGCCCTGGCTGGGCTCTTGTGCTGCCCAAGGTGGATCCATGGAGGCTTTGAATAAATCCCTGCTTTACTCTTTAGCTCTGCCCAGCCTCTGTTCTAGGTCAGCCTTCACCAGGCATCAGCAGCACAGCACCATGTTCAAACTATCAAACTGACCCAAAAAACTGTGAGCCCTAAGGAGACTCAGAGAAATGATTGGCAGCTGAAAAAACACAGAATCTCCAAAGGCTTCTCCCAGAGGAATCCATCACTTTGGCAATATCTGATTGTACAGGGGCTGGAAAAGTGGTTTTTTATTTACAGAGACTGCCAAAAGCTGTGGGGACAGAAAAAACCGAGTTGGGGATTCTGTCAGTTTTGTTCTGCTGTGCTCTCAATCTGGGGGTAATCTTTTGATCTGTCTGTCTAAACTGATTTATTCCTAATTTGAAGATGAAATAAAATATTTTCTCTCTCTCCTAGGCTTGGTCTGGCACTTGCCATGTCCTGTGCCACATCAACACACGCCTGCAAATCCAACTACTACAAACTTTGTCCCAAAGTTTTGGGAAACTGCTGGAAAACTACTGCAGGCTCAGAAAGTGCAGCTTAATAGGATCCATCTGCTCTGGAGACATCCTTAATTCCCGTGATTTGCTGGTTAATTGTCTCCTGTCTAATTGCACGGCAGCGCGGGGCAGTGGCAGAGGGGAGGAGGAGGAGGAGGGCGGGGAGGATGCAGCTGCGAGGGAGGGAGTGCATTTCATGCAGCAGGCACTAGCCGGCGTGGTCCCCACAGCCATCACAGCTTGTCCTGGTCCCCAGCTCTGCCTCAGGGACACGAGGGAAACCAGGAGGGTTTTTCAAGGGGAATAACAAAAGGGAGTCTGTGACCGTGTTCGCAGGGATCTGAGGATGAGGGAAGAGATGAGGATCTGACTCCATGTTTCAGAAGGCTGATTTATTACTTTATGATATATATTATATTAAAACTATACTAAAAGAATAGAAGAAAGGATTTAATCAGAAGGCTGGCTAAGAATAGAAAAAGAAAGAATGAATAACAAAGGTTTGTGGCTTGGACAGAGAGTCTGAGCCAGCTGGGCTGTGATTGGCCATTAATTAGAAACAACCACATGAGACCAATCCCAGATGCACCTGTTGCATTCCACAGCAGCAGATAACCATTGGTTACATTTTGTTCCTGAGGCCTCTCAGCTTCTCAGGAGGAAAAATCCTAAGGAAAGGATTTTCCATAAAAGATGTCTGTGACAGGATTCCTTTTGGTTGGGGGAGTTTTGTCCTGATGGTTGGGGGCACTGTGGGTGAGGAGAAGACCAGAGGTGCTGTCAAAGGGTGGATGGGCTGTGATGGAAAGGCTCTGAATTGTACAGTCACAGGATGGTTTGTGTTGGAAGGGACCTCAAAGGTCCTTTAGTTCCACCCCTGCCATGGCAGGGACACCTCCCACTGTCCCAGGCTGCTCCAGCCCTGTCCAGCCTGGCCTTGGGCATTGCCAGGGATCCAGGGCAGCTCCTGGCAGCCTCTGGCACAATTACAAGACAATTACTCTGACAATTACAAGACTTTAGAACGATTTCTTCAGTGATTCAGCAAAGCAGGGCCTGTTCAGACAGATTTGAGCCCTGCCTGTGATGCAATAAGGAGATAAACTGCCCCTAAATATAAAATTATCTATTCCCCACCTGATCTACCACTGTGCCTCTGTCCTGCAGCATGTCCCCATGAGCCACAGCATTTATGTGAGACAGCCACTAAAAGAGATTACTAAAAAGAGGAAATATAATTTTTATGTAAAACTTTTTTTTTTTCTGGGCTTGTTTTGTTGACCTTTAAAGTATTGGGGTGGTTTTTTTTCAGTATTTCACTGGAATTATAAAAATCCCATCAGCACCAAACCAGGTAGGACCACACAGAGCTCACCTCTGCAAGCTTCATCCAAACTGTCTTGCAGCCCAAAAACCTGAGAGGAATCCCTCTCATATCACTCCACTAGATTTTTAACTCCCTCACCACGACTCAGGTGTGAATTCAGAAGGTGTTTGATGCAGCAAACAGGTTTATGTGGCCGTGGGTATTAATCCAGGATCCAGGAATGCTCCTGGCTCTGAGTGTGAGCACTGGCAAAGCTCCCACTCTGGGAGGAACCCAGCCTGACCCTGCTCAGCCCTTCCAGCTCCAGTTTCCATATGGAGAAACCCAAGCCTGAGGCTGGGAATGCTCTGGGCTGTGCCTTACAGGCCCCCAAGGGGGACAAGAAATGCAGTTTATTGCTGGGCACCAAACATGCAGTGACATAATGGGGGTGTGAGTGACATTAACACCATTTCCTCGGGGCTGCCTTTCAACACTTCCTCTTCCATCTGGAGCTGGGAACAAAGGCAGGGGGGTTAGCCAGGGAAGGCTGGGGGAGAGGAGGGAGGGCAGGATGTCTAGACACACTTTAGCACACGCTCAGGGCTGCTCAGGGCCAGGGAGCTGCCTGCTCATTCCTACAGGTGCACAATTCGGGTCCAAGGCAGGCTGCTGATCTCACCCCTGGGATTTCTCACCCAGACCATCCAGGATCTCTGTGCAGGCCCTGCTTTGGGCATTGGTGGCTCCCCACAGATGCCAGCAAGGAGTTCTTGCCTGGTACCCTCCACTTGCAGAGCTTCCCTGATTGCCAAGTGGGCAAAAGCCAAACCTTTCCCTTCCTCTTGCACAGGAATCTCTTGCTTGGGGGACTCCTACATTTTCTATAATAGCTACTGAAAACATTTTGGCTCTCTCTCAATGTGTTTTCAATGCTGCAGGGGAGAGAAGGGATTTACTTTTGACAAGTCTTGTTCATAATGGGTCATCTTTAGCACAGACAATCTCCTAGAGTTTAACCTATAGGGGTTTTCACCCCATTCTTCTTCCCATGTGGCTCTGTAGAGGCCCTGCCATGGTTATTTATGTATTCTGGACCTTTCAATAGATAACTATTTAAATAAACAACCATGGTTATTTGTGTCTTCCTTCCCCATCTGTCTCCCATCACAGCCTGGTTTTTGCCATGGGAGCATCTCCAGGCAGGACACAAAACACTGCAAAGAGACACCATGGTGTTGTTCCTCCTCCTGCAGGAGCACCCCAGGTGGACTCTGTGAATTCTGCAGAGCTCTTGGCCAAGGGTCAGAACAGCAGGAGAATAAAAACCCCACGGATTTCACATCTACCCCATCAGTGTGACTTGCTTTTCAGGGTCACATTTTCTCTTCATATTTCGATCCTCCTGTTTGTGCCTGGAGAATTTGGCCTCAGAAGAGGATCTGGAACTTGTGTCACCTGCAGCTGATGCAGGACATTCTGCAGTTTCTGGCCTCTGTGCACATCCAAACCCCTCATCCCATGGCCAGGCACAGAACATGCTCACAAGGAGTGTTCCCAACACAGAGAGATCCCTGATAGCTGAGGTGAAGGTGATCCCTTAGGATTTGATATTTTCCATCTATTTGTAACCCTGCAGTTCTTTAGTGTATAATTCCAAACTCCACACACAGTGTGAGCTGCTGCTGCTTTCCCATTTGGGGCAGACACAACAATTCCTCTCCAGGCCTGGCAATCAAGGACACCTCACTGCCTCAGGCCCTGAGATGGAAACAAAAGGGAGTTTTGGGGGGAGCAAACTTGGGGTCAATGACTTCATTAGCTGAAGCTGTAATTGGCAGATTAACCCCAATATGCAAATGGACAAAACTTATAAAAGTGTGAAACCCATGGTCCATTTTTGGGTGTAGGCCCTGGGGGGCTTTTTCTGCCCAAAATGTACCTGAAGGGCCTTCAATAAATACTCCTGCTTTTTATTGCCTTAATTCTGTCTGGCCTCTGTTTTTAGGTAGCCCCAAAAGGCATAGAAAGGAAAATAATCATTATCCCAGCCCAAGCACTCCTCAGGCCCAAAGGTGTCAATACAAAGTGTGTGTCAGACATTCTGGGTGGGTACAGTGGAACAACAGAACTGCAGTTCCTGAGGGCATTTTTAGGTGTTACCACACTATAAATAATAAACAGCAACAACAGAGACATTTAGAGAAATACATAAACATACTTCAGTTCCTCTTATATTATTTATTCATTATCATTGGGCAGTGAACTCAGCAATGAAAAACACAATTACACACGCCCTGAATTTTGCCAAAAATATCAAAGTGCAATGAATTTCTTTGTATATTTCACTGCTGTTCCTACTGAATTAAATTACTCAACTGATATGTTTTCATCATGTCTTACATGCAAGGCAAGTGCTTTCAGTCTCTGAGCAGCACTTGGATTTTAAGAGCTGGAAGACTCAAATCATGTTTCTGTCATTAGCTATTAACTGTCCATCTGTGGCTGGGAGCTTGTGAGTTGAAGCAACAGAATTCCTTCTGGTTTTGAGTGAAATATCTGTGACTGCCACAGTCTGAGTGATCTCACAAAGTCATATTTTCTGCAGAAGAAAGAGAATAACACCATGCCCACACCTGCCACAGGTAAAACACAACACTGAAGGACAATCAACACTCACACAGAGCATACACAGCTTTTCCTGCTTTTTTTGCATTATGTGACAGGATGAACGTGGTCCCCATGAAACTGGGAGAGAATTATATTGCACTCACAGTTAGGAACAGGCAGAATGGCAGGCTCTCCCCTGCTGGAAGTCTGCAGTGAAAACAAACTCAAATCAGCAAGTCAGTTGCTTGAATTTCTTTGTTCAGCCACTTATGGGGATGCCCCTATGCAGCTGCTTCTCCTCTCACACTTTCCCTGTTAAAAATGCAGAATCCCTCCAGAGTGGTGATGGTGTGAATCACAGGAGGGTTTGGGTTGGAAGGATCCATAAAGATCACCCCCTTCCAACCCCAGCTGGGGGCAGGGAGGCCACTCACCAGACCAGGCTGCTCAGGGCCCCATCCAGCCTGGCCTTGGACAATTTTGGGGCTGGGGCATCCGTAACCTGTCTGGGCAAGATGAAGATGAGATAATTCTGGATTCCACAGTGTCCTCCAACAACAGGACCAATGTGGTGTTCACACGCCCTCTGAACAGAGAGAAGCTGTGAGAGAAGCAGAGAAAAGAATGAGCAAAACAATTCTTATCTCATTTGCTGCTCCTGTGTTCGTGCACATGTGGAACGTGTTCTGGAGATTGTTTACCCAAGGTGATTGCTTGATTGGATTCTGGTGATGGTGTTTGGGATTCATTGACCAATTGGATCCACGTGTGTGTGTCAGGACTCTTGGGCAGAGAGTCATGGGTTTTTTGAGTTAGTTAGTGATAGTTCTCGTTAGTGTAATATAGTTATAGTATAATATAGTATAATAAAGTAATAGTATAATATAGTATAATAAAGTAATAGTATAATATATATAATATATAATACTATAATACATATTATATATATTATACTATATTATATATAGTGTGTATATATATATAAAAAATATATATAGTGTAATAAAGTAATTAATTCACCTTCTGATATCATGGAGTTCTGCACATCATTCTTCCCAGACATTGGGCATCTTAGCACCAATAATATATATATTAATATATATTATTATTATATATATATATAATATATAGTATAATAAAGTAATTAATTCACCTTCTGATATCATGGAGTTCTACACATCTTTCTTCTCAGACATCTGGGCATCTTAGCACTGATAAGGACACACCCTGCAGCATCTGCAGTCTCTCATGCTTTGGAGCCCTGAGACATGAGGACATTGCTGTTGTACATCGCCATTTTGGAGGTGAGATTCTCTTTTAAAACCTGGTAATAGTTCTCCAGGAGAGGATGCAGAGCCTGTCCTGTGGATGTTTATGTTCCAACTCCTCCTTGGCTGCTTTGCTGATGTCTTTAGGAGGTCCTGGAGGTTGGGAGGTGCTGAGAGCTCCCTGCCTGAACTGAGTGCTGGTGGTGCCATGCAGCCATCACCAGTAAGGAAGTGGTGACATGAGGGATGCAGGATCTGCAGGGCTCCCAGGCTCTGCCTCTGCTCAGCCCATCTGTCACTGTCATATTTTCTGAAAAATCCTCTTTGCCCAGGATTTCTTCTTCTGGGAAGCTGAGAAGCCTCAGAGAGAAATGTAAGCAATAATTATCTGATTGCTTCTCCCTGTTTTGCTGCTTTGGAATGTGGCTTGGACATTGTAAGCACCTGTTGGTAAACAACAATTCATTGGTTTCATGTGAATTGTTTTTACTTAATGACCAATCACCATCAGCTGTGTGGTACTCTGAGGAGTCAGTCACGAGTTTTTATTATTAATTCTTGTTAAGCCTTCTGATGTATCCTTTCTCTATAGTTTAGTATAGCTTTAGTATAATATAATATAATATAATGTATTATGCTATACTAAAACTATATAAATATATAGTATTATATTATGCTATACTAAAATATTATTATATTATGTTATGTTATGTTATATTATATTATATTATATTATATTATATTATATTATATTATATATTATATTCCTTCTGAGAACATGTAGTCAGATTCATCTCTTCCCTCGTCCTGGGGACCTCACAAACTCCACACCCATCTATCACCACGGCCTCCCTCTCACAGCTCTGGGAGGAAATCCTCCTAATTATTGTATTAAGGAGAAAGCAAGTACCAGCTTAGAGATGGAGGTGCTAATTGTGGCCCATCAGCAGCCAGAAGAAACCATTCCTGCAGGATCACACCCATTAATCTCCTGTGGCTGCCCTTCAGAGGGAGAGGCATTCCCTTAGTGCTGCTGACAGCTGCTAATAAGACAGAAAACACTCTGAGCCCGACCATTAATGCTGCCAGCTGAGGAGCCTGGCATTCACATCGCTGGCACAGCTGGGTCTGTGGCATTTGTTTGCTGGAGAAGCAGGAGAGGAGACACTGGAGTGCCTTGCAGGCAGGGAAGGGGATAAAATGAATTTCCATGCATGGTGAGAGGAAGGTTTGGAGGAGCAGCACAGCTCTGAGAAGGTAATTTCTAGCCCGGAGCTGACTGGAGGTTTATGGACAGTGCTGCTGAAGATCAAAGATAAAGAATAGCCATCAGAGGCTGTTGGAGCAGGGATACCCCTGCTGGGTACCTCAGTGCTGATTTTTCACTTTTCAAGGAAGGAGCTCTGTCTCCTGGTGGTTGCACCCTGGCCTGGCCAGCTGGCAGTGACCATCACAGGAGGGATGGCTGGAAAGGACTTGTGAAGGTTCCTGATCCAAGCTCCTGTTCAGCTGTTGGATTATTGCCAGAACTAGATCAGGACAGCCAAGGCTGAGCCCTGGGGACACTGGTGGCACAGCCTCTGACCTGCTCTGTGCTGCAGCATCTTCTCAGGGAGGATTTTCCCCCATGCCCAACACAAATACCCACACCAACTCACACAGAAGGAACCAAAGAAAGCAGATTTGGTCCCCTAACTGTGCCCATTTATCTGAATTTAAGACCTCAGCCCCAGTTCCGGGTACTCCTCCCTGCACCTCTGGTGCTTCCCCACTCACAGCAGCCACAGCAGCAGAGGTGAATTGGGGACTTAACCCTGCACAGTGCCAGAAGTGTGTGCCCTGCTGAACAGCTGTTTCCAATCCCTTCCCAATGTCATGAACCTTTCTAGGGACAAACACCTCCCCTCCTCCACAGCCTGTTATTGTTCCTTAAACTCCTGACAATGTCTGGGGCTGTCAGTGCTTTTCCAAGCTTTACCAGCAAACCCAAAACCGTGGCTAATCTCCTCCTTTGTGACACTTCCACTGGGGGATATTCTGTCACAAGGAGCTGGTATTAAGTGGGGAAAAAGGCCAGACTGCTATGTCAGGTGCTGGGGCACATTGTGGATGCACAGAGTGCTCAAACACAGCTCCAGGTCTGGCTGGAATCAGAACACATTCCTGCCCTGAGCTGGCAGCTCCCATCTGTCTCCTCCTGCAAGACCCTGACTGACCCCAGTCCCATCCCATCTCCCTCCTTGGCTTTGTCCAGCTAGCATTTTGAGACACAAATAAGCTGCCTTGTGAGCTGGAGGGTCCAAAAAGAAGAGAGAAACTTGCTGCATCAGTCAAATTCCTGAACTCCTCTTTCTCTAAGCTGTAGCTGGGCAAACATCCATAGAGTCCAGGAGCAAGACAGCAAAAAGGAGCAGGGAAGGAAGGGGCCAGGGGAGGACACAAAAAGCTATGAACTAAAGTTATGAAATGGAGAGGAAAGGGTAAAGTCTGGTGAAGGGGGAAAGGAATAAAGAGGGAGGACAAGGAGAAACTCTAAGAAAAGTGGCACATGGTGTCTGCCTGGAGAGTCAGCATAGATTTAGATTTCACTGTTAGAGGAAGGAATCAATGGCTGGCCCCACGCCTCATGCTGGCAGCCTCTGCTGTTCTGATCTCAGGACCAGCATCTGTCAGCAATTTTCAAGAGGAACCATTAGAAATCACAATGTTTAACAGTTTGTCTTGGCCCCCTGGAATTTTACCACCCCCATCAGCTACTGAAAAAAAAAAAAAAAAAAGCAGGGGGTTGGAAGGAGGGGAGGGGAGGAGGGTGGAAGAGAAGGAGGAAGGGAAAACAAAATGGTACTTGTGAGATTTAATGTGTGCCTCCCCCTTTCTCCCCCTGCTTGTTTTCCACATCCGCAGAGGTGATCTATGGATGGTGGGGCTGGCCTCATTCCTGGCTGCTCCAACGGGTGCTGGGTGGGAGGAGAGCTGGCTGGGGACTCCCTGTGAGCAGAACCCAGGCCTCTCTGCTGGGGAGCCCTGCAGGAAGCACAGCAGACCCTGAGATTTACAGCAATTTGAGAGCAAAGTGCTCCTGACACCAGAGTGACTCCTGGGCACCTCGCACACAAACCCGGCCGAGAGAGACGCGGCCTTTCCCAGGCGTGGCTCAGTCACTTGGCTACCAGCAGATGATTTATTCCATCTGTTCTTCCCTGCACATCTCTAAATAGGGAGCCACAAAAGGCACTGTGGGCAGTGAGGGAAGGGAAGAGCAGTTTCTCAGAGGGTTTTGGCTGGGCTGGCCCTGTGTGGTGCTCTGTGGGCAGCGCTGGAGGGGACACGCAACGCTCACGATCCAAAGGTTTTCAAAGGAAGCCTTCAAAGGGCTGGTCCTGCTTGGCACTGATAAAACTGGTGAAAACAAGACTGAATGAAGGAGAACAAATCATTGTGGTGAGGTTTTGGCAGAGCTGGCCCTGTGTGGTGCTCCATGGAGGGGACACGCAACGCTCACAATCCAAAGGTTTTCAAAGGAAGCCTTCAAAGGGCTGGTCCTGCTTGGCACTGATAAAACTGGTGAAAACAAGACTGAATGAAGGAGAACAAATCACTGTGGTGAGGTTTGAGTGTGTTTTCTGCAGTGCCAGTGATGTGAATGGAAGCCACTGTGCTGAAGGCTGGGCTGTCACAGCACTGGGGACTCTGTGCCCAGAGGCTCACAGGGACCACAACTGGGCCATTTTCCTGCCTAAATCCAGCCCCAGAGCACGTGGTGCTGCAGGGATTCCATACTACATCAAAGGCTGGGTGGGATTTCACATCCAGACCTGAATTTTGATGCTGCTTCAACTTCTACATGAGCTCAGTTGTGTAATTCCAGGGAGGTGAGATCTGTTTGTGACCAGCTGGATTGTGCAGGATGAACTTCACATTTCAGTTCTTCCACAGACATAACTATGGGCTGGTTATGACTATTGGTCTGTAAGTATGTGATTTATATGGTTCTGGGAGATAATTTGTGGTTTATAGACTCAAAGACTCCAGTTTATACAGGCTCCATCAGGCCTTGCCAGGAGAGAAGAGAATTTGTAGAGTTCAGATGAGCCTCACCAGCTGGACATGTTGATTTTAAAGGTCCTTTCCAACCTAAATGATTCTGTGATCCAACATTACCTGTGAACAGAGGAGCAGAACCTGGATATTGACTCATGCTCCTCAGAGAGAAGGAAACTGTACCTTGAGCTCCTGTTCCACACACCAAAATGAATTTCCTCACAGAACCACTGACTTTCCAGTGGTAATTTGCTATAAAAAAGCTCAGGTTAAATACAGACAGTTGGGAAGTTACTCCTGGGGCAGAAGGTCACATTATCAGTGTTTTTTAGAGCACTTGGAGCCCCTCTAGAGGTCTCAGAGCAGCCCCAGGACCCCTGTCCAGCCCCTCTCTCCAGCTCAGAGGTGAACCCAGGTGGGCAGGCTGAGCAAGGAGTGACAGAGACTCCCAGGGCAGAGATGTCCCTCAGCCTCTGCCGAGTTCACAGGGACTCAAAACACTTCCAAACACAAAAGCCAAAGGAGTTTTGAGACCTTCCAGGCAGAAGAGAGCAAAATGAGTTTTTCAGATCCCCTGGACACTCAAAGGAAGTGCAAACACAATGTGGCTTGCAGCATTGCAGAGCCTGAATTCCAGCAGCACCATAACAAAATGCAGGTTATTTAATGTCATTCACACCAGGCACAGGGTGACAGACATGGACAGAGAGGTTTAATCAGACTAAAACTAAGCAGTTGGCATTGTCTTGGCTGTCAGATCTTGATCTGCCTGCACGTGGCATTTGCAGTCTAGCCAAGTTTTAGAAAATACCTATAATGTGCTAAACCAAGCTTGGCTACCTTTGGCATTGGACTAGATTAACAAAGAGAAACTGTAGGGTTCAGGTTACTGAAAAGATAAGTCCCTATTTGATACATTTGGTTCATATTTGAAAGATTGCACCAAGTTTTATTACTCAGTTCTATCCCTATTTTCACAGTCAATCAGCTAAAAAAGTTGTCTTTTATTTATTTTTTCTTTCTTTTGGAAGAAAAAAATGTTTCCTGGTTAAAATGACATGATTCAGGACTTTAGAAAGAAGCAGAGGAATCTTAGCATCTGTTTTCTCGTTGCCTTGACAGGGACAGGCCTCAATTAAGGATCTTATGAAAAGTGTCTCCTCCTGCATTATATCAAATCCTGGTGCTCCTGCTGAAAGTTGAAAATGTGCACACATGGCAACCACAGACTCAGAGTCCAAAGGTGATGGAGCTGTCAGGAAAGCAAGGAATCCATTCTGGATTAGCTGCAGAGGAGATGGATCATGGAAACTAAAAGAGACTGTGGCAGCTTGGCCAGTGCCTAGGAACACTTTGGGTCCAAGTCTATTGGAGTGTTTACTGGGGAAATACAAAATATTCTCCAAATCCCAGCCAGCGATTTTAAATTAATCTGTTGCTTTTTCCATGTTTAATTTGCTTTAACTGCCTTGCTTGATTGAGCATATTTTTAGTTCACTTTGGGTATCTCTGACATTCCAGGCGCTTCCCACTGCTGCAGCTGGAATTGAGGGTACCATTGAGAATCCATCAGCTTATTTGGGCACATGGAAAATCCAAGAATTAAAAAAGTAAATAATAAAAAAAAAAAAATAAAGTTTGGGTTTCCCAGCTTTGTTTTTGTCACCTCAAAAAGGCGTGAAAACATTTGTAGGAGATTTGTATGAAGAGAGAGCTGGATTATCTATCCCAGATCCCTGGACCTGGTCTGTTCACCCCTTGCCCTTGGACCAGCCCTTGAACCCTGAACCACCAGGGAGGAATTCCAGCACAACCATCCTGCTTTACTCCAGGCAAAACCTTGGCCCATCAGGTTTTTCCTGCCCAAACTCCTTGTTTAAATCATTAATCCCCCATAAACACCTGCCCTGGTTTCAGGGGTGTGCACTGCCCGCAGTGTTTGCAGCTCTCACCCTGCACAAACCTCTCTGTCCCTCTGGAGCTGTAAATGTTTGATTCCTTCCAGCAGCTCATCCCTGGGACCAGCTCAGAGGACATTTCTGGGTGATGCTGTCATCTTTCCTGAAGCAAAACAAGTCCTTCAGAGCAGAGGATGAATTAATTCTCCTTGGAAGTTTTATGTAAGCCTTGGTTTGGAGGCAGCAGCGCTCAGCAGGGTGAGCCCAGGATGCATCCAGCATTCCCTGCTGGAAGAACCAAACCATTTCTTTGTGATTTCCTCAGCTTCCCCTCCTCAGAACCACTTACTGAACATTTTGGTCTTTCTCTGGTGCTGTGAGTTTGAGAGAGAAGCCTTAAAAAGCAGAAAAAACCTGCAGCAGAAGTCAGCAGATGGAAGATGAATTTTCCCATCTGTACCAAGGCCCTGGGAGGAGTCCAGGAAAAGCAGGTGTATCTCATTTCAGGAGCATTCAAGTAAATAACAACCCCACTCTGGAACAAAAAGAAAGCTCCACAGAGCTGCAGCTGATGCCTGCAGAGTGTCAGGAGCTGATTTTTTTACCTTCCTGGATCACTAAGACCAAATATTTATTTGAGTGTACAGGAATTAAGTCCCAAAATATCACTGGAAATCAGGGATGCTGATTAAGTTTTCTGTCCTTTTGAAACTTCTATGAATTCCTGGCTGTATAGGATAATTTGTTTGGTCATTGCTTCAATCTGTGTGTACTTCTAAAGGTTTCAAGCAGGACATTCCACCTTCCACCACAGGGAGAAGTGACTTGCAGTGGGAAAATCCTGTATTTTCACATCTCCGACTGAGAAGGATGAAAAGAGCAGGACAAAGACCAGCACCACATGACCTCTTTGTGTATTCCAGAATGATTTTTTGACTCAAACAAAATTGCAATATTTTCAATATCTTCACAATATATTCATCTGTACAGACACATCCACATTATGGGTTTGATGTAGGTGAACAGCACCAAGGTTGATTTAGCTTTGGTAAAAAGAGTGACCTTGACAAGCAGCCTGTGCATTCCCATGGGTTTGTTTCTGGGATAACTGGAGCCATTTCCTGGAGGTGTCTACCCCACAGCCAGGGGGTGCTGTCACGTAGATACAACCAAATGCCACAGTTGGTTACAAGATGTGGCTGGGGCTGTGTGTTCTGTCCCCATCTGTCACAGCTGGGGCAGTTCTCTGCTGTCCATGGGCAGTTTTTTCTTGATCTCTCCCCCAGCCAATCCTCCCTGCAGGAGATCTCTGCTGTCCATGGCCACTGAGTGTCCCTGCAGGGCTGATCCAATTCCAGCATCCCATGGGGAGATGCTGCGCCCAGGGGAGGAGCCAAGCATTCCTACCTGGATCCAATGTGAGCCTGGCACAGCACAGCAGCCTTTGCCCAGTGCATTGCCAGAGGAGCAGCTTCTGCTGCCCTGCATGGCCAGAGGGAGCCCAGGCCCATCTCCAGCAGCCCTGGAGCTGCAGAGGAAAACTCCCCCCTTGTGCAGGATCCCTGCTCCAGCAGAGCCACAGCTGGCACTGCAGGAGGGCTGAGCCCCCATGGGATGGGGCTGTGCCACCCCCTGACACACAGGGGGCAGGGACAGCTCTGACTTTGGCAGTGGTGTTTTGTACTATTTCATTTGTATTTTTAATTTCCCTACTAAAGAACTGTTATTCCTGCTCCTATATCTTTGTCTGAGAGCCCCTTAATTTCAAATTTATAATAATTCTGAGGGAGGGATTTTACATTTTCTATTTCAGGGGAGATTCCTGCCTTCCTTAGCAGACACCTGTCTGTTCAAACCAAGACACACAGTTAGCCTCAAATCTCACCAAGCAACAGCCAATCACTGGATTAGAGTAGGAAAAAATTCTTCACCAAAAGGAGTGTCCAGCTCTGGAAGAGGTTGCCCTGGGCAGTGCTTGAGTCACCATCCCTGGAGGTGCTTGAAAGCCATGGAGATGTTGCTGCTGGGGACATGGATTTGTGGTGGACTTGGCAGTGCTGAGGGAAGGTTGGATTTGATGATCTCGAAGGTCTTTTCCAACCTAAACAATTCTATGCCTCTATGACATTTCAAAAATATGTCTTTGAGATCACAAGGCTTTGCCCTGTCCCACTCTCACTTCTCTTTTATGGATTCAACTGCGAGTGTGTTGAATCACCAAGACATCCTAAAACTATTTTATAACATGCTCAGAACATTCAGGGAAAGGAAAGAAAGCATCATGGCAGTGAGAACCACAGTTTAAGTAATTCCTTTTCCCTGGAAATTATGGGTCAGGTTCTGTCTCCCAGACAGAAATTGTGCTGTTGCTGTCCTGCTCTTCCCAAAACCACAGCGTGGTCCCCATACAGAGGAGACTTGGATGGGCATGAGAGCAGGAGGGAGAAGGAGCCTGGAAAAAAAGAACATCAGTTCTGAGGGTAAGCTGCACTGGTTACTGACTCACAAACCATCATCAAAAATGAACAAATCTCTCCTTTTACTGGGAGAATAAGCAAAAAATGGCTGGACAGCATGTGCTTAAACTCCTCTCTGGTTGACTTTCATGCCCTCCATTTCCCCACAATCCCTCCCTGCCCCCCACCCACACAAACCTTTGCTACATTGTGGTGTCTAAAAATACAGACATAAATTGTCAGATTATTGTTATTTAAGTGGAGATCATGATTTCTTTGTTGTGGTCACAACTATAAGCATCTCTAAGAAAACATTTAAAGCTCTGGCTGAGGTTTGGGTCTGAAATGAAGGAACTGGAAGTGAAGAGAGGTCCTGGCCAAAGTCAACCAAGACAAGAGGGAGTGAAGGAATGTAAAAGAGTCTGGAAAAGTTGAGCTGCATGGAGCTTCGAGTCCAGAAAGTGCTGGGGATGCAGACTGGGATCCTTTATACATCAGACAGTTGAGTTAAAGCTTCAGTTCTATCCTTTAAACCTTTTTTGCCCATTTTATGATGAACATCAGCACTGAAGTCTGAATGAAAGCTTTTGGAGCTGCCCTAAGGAGCGTGACCCTCACCAGTGCCCAGACTTGGAGCAGTCTGATTTCTGAGAACTGCCCACCATAATTTGGGCCACAGTGGCACAGAGGAAGGAGAACACTGCCTTGTCAGCCCTGAGGCATTGCCAGCCCTTGCCCACAGCATTTCTTGGAAAGGGAAAGCACCACAGCACAACCACATGTACCCAAAATTGTCATTAAAGAAATCCACCCCGCTGGCAGCCAAGAACACAAACCCAAAATCACAGGCTTGACTCTGAGTCAGGGTGTTTTGATAAAACATGAAAACCAACTGATTTCTGCAGAGGGGGAAGCTAAAGATAGATCTGAGCAAATTGACAACATCAGCAGCATTCAGGGCTGGGCAGCCTGGCTGGAAACCTCCTTCCAAGGAGAGACAGGGGTGTGCAGGAGCTCAGGTCCTTCCAATTTACCTCTCCCACAGGCTCCACCTTCCAAATACCTCTAAGAAAAGCTGTCTGTGAAATGCACTTTGGTGCTGAAGGATGTCACAGCCCCAGAGCTCCCAGACAGGCTGGCTTCAGAGAGTCCCTCTGAAAAGGAATTTCTGCAGCAAATCCTTCCCAGGGAAGATGTGGAGGAGGGCAGTGGAAAAAGTTGCCTATAGAAGGAGCAAAATTAGACTGCCACAGTAACAGTCTTACTGTAAAAGAGAATGGAAAGGAAAATCTGCAAGTCAATGAGAGAATTCACAGGGATAAATAGAAAAAGGCAGATGTCAATGAGTCACTGCTCGCTCAGAGAAATCAGCCTTTTGCCTTTTCTTTGAGTCACTGGCACGTCCTGCAGCAGCAGCAGAGGCAGCAGCAACCTCTTGACATGAACCATTTTTAACAATTCATTATTCATATGGACCTCCAGCCCTTTAAAAGGTCTGTGAAGGCTTGAAGCACAGGACATCACCCCTCACCCATGGTATTCCTCACCTGAACACTGGCTGGGGAGCAGCCCTTGGGTGTGAGGAGCCTGTCAGAGGGCAGGTTTGGGGCTCACAAGGATTTTCATACCTGCAGTCATTGGTGGGTGCTCTGGGAATGACCCTGCAACACTTAGGAATCACCAGCAAAACAAACAAACAAACAAACAAAAAAACAACAAGAAAACTGGCTGGGCTAAAAGCGCCTCCAAAAAATGTGTGAAGTTCTTGACAGCTCCACCATAAAACACCAACCCCTCACTTTCAGTCCACTGCAGGAGTTCCTAATAAAGCTGTGAAAAATGTGTTCCTCAGAGGGACACAAACAGGCATCCAGAGGTGCTCTGGGGTCCAGATGTGAAGCTATAGGGTCATAGCAAGGGGAGAGAAAAGCACACAACATGAAACATCACAGACTGCTTCCCAGCTTCCAGGCAAGGTGGTCTGGCCCAGCAGCCTGGTGCTAAGCCCTTAATCTACAGACTGCAGTTTTACATCTGTCAGTGTTTTTTGGAGGCTCATTTTTCCTTGCAGGATTATTTCAGGCTGCAGGATAAGTTATGTATAGCATGTGGAGCTGTGTATGCAGCACAGAATCAAGAGGCATGTAAAGAATGCAGCCAGGAGAAGGAACTTATTGGAATCACATGGGATTTTTAGATTGCATGTTTCCAGGCCAGCTTCCATCAGCCCCACTCCCTTATTTTTCAGTCTGGTTATCAGAAACCATCTCAAGGTTCCTCTGTCTGCCAGATTTGTGCATGACCATTCCCCTCCACATCTTGCTACAGGGACAGTCAGTCCCAGGGCATCTTTGGACTACAAATGGATTTAACCTCAAACCAATGTAATTTCTTTTTTTTTCAGGATTTTTTCCTATCCTGCAATCATGCTTAGCTTCTTTCCCAGGACCATGACACGGTGATGTCAGAGAAAGGAGCAATTTCTGATTCAGCAGGGCAGGCTGTGGTACCCACCAGCTCTCACACTGCCATCACTCCAGACTGCAGGAAAGAGGCACTAAAAATGAAGTCAGGATGAAATCGTGATGCAGATCCTCAATTTAGAACTGTTTCCATTCCAGAAGTCAGTCCAAAGCTTGTGAGAAATGAGCAGAGGGTATCCTAGGGAATTTGGATAGGAGAGGATTTTTCTGTTATTGATTTGATATTGATTTCAAGAATGAGGAGCCATAAGAGAGAAACAAAAGATGTTTTGCTGCTCACACATGAGCTGGGCCTGTGTTTTGTAAAGGAGAGGGCTTCAGTCTCAAGGCTTGCTGAAATGAGGCATTTCTGACATGAATTTATCAGTGTTGCTTTGCCCAGTGAAGCAGTAACAGCTCCTTCCTCTTACAGAGGCAAGCTCTGCTTATGGAGGAGAAATATTGACACAGAGAAATGTGATTTGAAAAAGTGACATGGGAAAGTGAATAGAATAAAAGTTAAGAGTTTTTTCCATACTCTTAACCTGTCTAACCATCCAAATCCAGCCATGGCTGTCAAACACATCACCCAAATGACTTCTGAAATGAAGGGGTGATAGCAAACTCCTTTGAAACCCAGTTCTAAATTCAGGAATGCTGCTGTGTGCCTGGTGAGGGGGTCATTTGGGAAACATCCTGGGCAAAGACATTTAGTTGGACACTTTTCAGAGGGCAGTGTTATGGTTGCTATTTCAGAAAAGGGCGTATCTAAGGTTTGGTAAAAATATTCAGGGGACAGCTGGATCCTTTGAAAGACTCTGGGACAAGAAAAAACGAGGCAGAAGTTGGGCAAAAGAGCTTCTTTTCACCTGAGAACTGCACCCAAACTCCTTCTGGTGCTCACACTGGGTGAGAGGTTTAACCCAGAGAAAAGGGTCTGCTCCCAACTGGGCCCTCCAGGCAGAGCAAGGGAATTGTTGTTAGGGTTAGCACTTAGTTACTCCCTCCTACAAACTGACAAACATCAGCCCAGACTTGTAATTGCTTTCAAACTTCAGCCAGCTGCCATGGGGAAGAGGTTGGAAGACCATAAATATTGGCTGACAAAACACTGGAAAGGATCCAGGCTCCTACGCAGAGGAACATGTTGGGTAAGAGCTCCCTGTGACTTGGTTCTGACTAGAAATGAGTTTTATCCTGATTTTTCAAGCTCTTCACAGCCTTGGGTGCTGGAGAAAATAGAGTAGGTTGGAAATCTTGCAAATAGTCAAGCATGTCCCAAGGTTCCTGGGGAATCAGCCACATTTGCCCACTCAGATTGCTCAGGATTTATGGACTCTGCAGCTGAATGGGCAGGAGCTTTAGTCAGGTCTTCACACAAAGTCTCCATTCTCAAGGAGTACAATTTTGCATGGAAAGATGGAAATGAAACTAAAACAAAGCCTGCTCTAAGTCATGGATGTTATCAGCCTCACTGGGCTGAAAGCAGAAATTATTCCACTGGAGCACACCATCACCTACTCTGAATCAGCACCTAGAAGGTGAAACTTTCCCCGCAGGTCAAACCACTTGCGAAGATGGATATTTTGAAGATCAAAATACAAACATAAGCAAACTGGGAAGGTTTTGCATTCAAATGTGATTGGAATACCTGGTTGGAAAATCAGCTGTGCAAACACTGTGGCTGTGATTCAGAAATTGATCTGTGCTCATTAAAGCACTCCCTGGAGACAAGGATCTCCATGGCAGGATTGTCCCCAACAAATCCATTTTGTTTGTGGAAGGAATGGATTGCAGGAGGGACAGGTAGTAGGACACAGCTTTCGCTTCTAAGTAACTGCACTGACTGTGCATTGGAAAATAATTGATTTGCTAAACAATGAGCCAAAGGTCCCCTTGGGCTGTTTTGGGGGAAAATGCTCACATCAGCTCAAAGGCCTCAGGAACAGCCTCACAATATATTTTGTTAATCAAAGCAGAGGTTACCTCTAGGCCAGCATGGAATGAGCCTCTTGGGGAGAGCAATATTTTATAAACACCCAGTGATTTACCCCTTCTGCAAACAGGCAGAGCTTTGGGTCTCCAGGACCAGCCCAACACCTTTGATCTTGAATGCAAAGCCAACAAAAAACCTTCCTAGATTTGGAGTTGTTGCCTTTGAACAAGGGAGTGTCTGAGGCTTCCAAATACTGAATCCCAGCTGAAAGCACTCGCCAGCTCTCATCTGCCCACAATTTAATTGCTATTTCAATTAAAGCAGATTAGGAGCAAACTTGAGTTTAATTTAAGGTTACCAGGGAAAGAATCAACCGCAATCAGTGGTAATTTATGAAACAGATTAATTGCTGCATTGCTAGAGCACTGCATAACATATTCAATCCAGTCTTGCCTCATTGTGGCTCCTATTTATCAGTAGTTTTAAACCAAACAAAACACAGGTTCTCTGAAGAGCTCTTCAGGCTCTGCACTCCCACCTTTCCACTGTTTTCATTTCACTCTGTTTCCATGGCCACCGTTATCTCTTAAAATCATTTTGACTCATCAGTGCTTCCCCACACAGGAGTCCATACACTAAAGAGGTGGGTTAGTCATGGCTGTAAAGGCTTAGGAATTAAAAACCCAAAGAGCAGGCAGCAAGGTGTTATCACAGGGGGGAGCAGTGGGACTGGCATTGGGGTATGGAACCAGACATTACAAGGCACAGAACCACAGGCAGGATTTTTCCCTTTCTCCCCTATTTGTTTTGTTTTGATGTCCAGACTGAGTACTGGGATTGGTGCCTTGTGAAGGCTGCCCTAGAGCAGAGACTAGATGGAGTTAAATACAAAGTAAGGATTTATTAAAGGCCTCCATGGATCCACCTAGGGCAGTACAGGAGCCCAGCCAGGGCTGCACCCAAGATGAACCAAAATGGCCCCAAAATGCACGGCCGGGCACGGGGTCTCTGCCTTGGATCAGTTCTGCTCCATTTGCATCTTGCAGTTCATTGTCCCATTCCAGCTTTAGCCCCTGCAGTCCCACCCTGCTTGTTTTTCTCTCTCCAGCCCACGGTGTTTGTGCTCCTGGGCTGAGATTTGGGTCATTTGTCCTTGGTGCCCAGCTGGAGCAGGAATTGTTTTGTCTCCCTGCTCTGTGCACAGAGCTCAGCATCCCCTGATGTGAAGCCCAGACCCACCCACTAAAGCAGCACAGAATGTGAAACATAGAAAAGCTGAAACCTGAGGCATCAGGATGACTCACAGTGCCCCTTGCTGGTTAAAAAAAGGACAGAAAACTCAAAGCTGCTAATTTGTGTGCCACCATGAAAGCAGACACTTTAACGAGTGTTCATTCAAACTTCTGAGAGTATTCTTGAAGTAAGTGACCAACTCAACCCCTTCAGTATCTCCAGTCTTCCTCACGAAGCATCAGACTCAACTTGTTCTGCTGACATCTTTGCAGAAGAATATTTGGGGTATTTTAGTAATACCTGAAGAAAACCTGCAGAGGTGATTTCTTACAACAGCTCTAACTGAGCCTGGTGATTAGGAGGAGTCTTTTTAAACCATCTTAAAAAAAAAAGAGCCTTCTCAGCTCATCTCCTTATCACTGTCATGTCCTAC
This sequence comes from Molothrus aeneus, assembly GCF_037042795.1. Classification (NCBI taxonomy): domain Eukaryota; kingdom Metazoa; phylum Chordata; class Aves; order Passeriformes; family Icteridae; genus Molothrus; species Molothrus aeneus. The sequence continues at coordinate 3,230,287 of NC_089664.1, read as the reverse complement.
TTTTAGTTCAAAAGATTAAAGTGTGAGAAAACAGACACAGAGAAGGCAGGGAGGAGAAGTTTTATAGGAACCTTTCTTATCCACAATCCTTTACCTAGAAAGGGAGTTGCCTCTTCTCCTTGTCACCTTCTGGCTCTCTGTCCACATATCTCTCCATCCTTTTTAAAATCACTACAGTGGGAATGAGAAAAATAGCTCCTCTATTTCTTTCTGGACTTCAGCAACTGGGAGTCCCTGTGAAAGTTCTCAGTGTCACTGGAAGTGAACTCAGTGAAACATTTCCATGTCCTTCACATCAGCATTTGGTGGTGGGAACAACGTAGCCAGGGAAATAAGGAATTGCAGGACCTGGTGTGTGCTGGCCTTGCCTTTTCTCTGTCTGGGAAGGTGATTATGGTCGTAGGGAGTGTTCCAGAGCCCTCCATCTCTGAACACTGGTGAACCTTTCCCCTTCCCCCAAAAAAAACCCCAGGAAGAAAAATAGATCAGGAAAAGGAAGATATTTCTAACAAAGACTTGGTAAAAAAAACCCAACATTAACAAGGCAGAGATCATAGAATATCCTGAGTCATAAGGGACCCACTAGAGATGAGTTAAGGATTTCCTTCCTTCCTTCCTTCCTTCCTTCCTTCCTTCCTTCCTTCCTTCCTTCCTTCCTTCCTTCCTTCCTTCCTTCCTTCCTTCCTTCCTTCCTTCCCTTCCTTCCCTTCCTTCCGCCACTTCCTTCCACCACTTCCTTCCTTCCGCCCCTTCCTCTCTTATCAAATCCTACCAGAAAGATGCATCAATCCGGTTCCTGTCCTTAACCAAGTTTTTTTTCTTCAAAGCTGCTGAGTTCCCTCTCACTCTGCCATGACCACACCCCCCTCCCTCCCTATTCCAAAATATTTAATTTGGTTTAAAAAAACCCCAGACGTGCCCTGCACTGAATTAGCACTGCACAACAATAGGAACTTTTAGGCTCCTACTTCATTTCTAGGAAGATCCATATGCTGCACGAGGAAGGATTTCCTGGAAAAGAAGAAATGAGCTCATAGCTCAGACAATTGGAGGCAGACTTGGGCTGGAATCAGCTTCTGTCACCACCAAGCTGAGCTCAGTTATTTCAGCCAGGTGGCCACTTTTTGTGTGCTCCTCGTGTGCCCCAGCTGAGCTCAGTGGGAGCTGGGAATTAATAAATGCTCCAGACTGCAGGGAAAAAAAAAAAAAAAGCCCTTGGGGATCTCTCAATAAACAGCCAAAAGATAGAAGTTATTCCATCCTGTGTCCTTGTTTCCCCATCCATGCCATGGTATCCAACACTAGGGAAAGGAATATAAGAGGGGTTTGTATTTGCTAAAATGTGTGATGAGCACAATAGGGAAATAACAAACAGAAAAACTCAGAGTGGATTTGATTGTTATAATTAAAGTATATGACTTATCTAAGATATAAAGAAAAATAAAATATAAGAAAGATAAAAAGATGAAATCCGAGTTACTTAGGAACTAATTCTGACTTCTGCAAACTTCTGAAAGTTTGGCCTTGCATCTTTTAAAGCAATTGCATAAAAATAGCTCAAAAAATACATGTGCTGGCAGAGTACTTTGATGGTAAGAGTAACTGTAGTGTAGCTAAATCTCTTAGATAAATCCTAAATCTTCAGGCTTTAACACTTTAGAAAAACAAGGAAAGGCATCTCAACTCTCTTTTATAGGTTTTACAATAAAGATTTTCTTTAAAAAATAGTTTCTCAGGTGCAGTGGACAGAAGAGGAAGATGCTGACAGGGGAGTGGGGGCAGCTAAGAACATTTTAGGCCAGGAGGGAGGTTTTATTTGCTGTTCCACCACAGATTTCACCTGCAGCCAGGCTACCAAAGGCATGAAGGGCATTCAAATGGCAGAGTTCGAGGTGCAGAGCTCTGTAAGCCCAGCAGCCTCCTCCTCTCCCTCTGCACGGCTCAGGCCATGCATCAGTGCTGTCACCAGCTCCTCTCCTGAGGCTTCAGGCTGGTGCTGCCTTTGGAAATCCATCCCCACCAGGACAGTCCAAGGCAGGGAGCCCTGTCAGGGATGTTTTTGAAGCATAGAGTGTGGGATAGTCCCTGGTCAGAGGGCTGCAGGCTGTCAAAGAGCTCAGTGCTGTGCCTGGAGAGTGTTGAGCCCCCCCTTTCCCCTGCTCTGCACAGCCTTAGGGCACAGAGGAGCTCAATAAACATCCCCATTTAAAAAGGTTTTCTTGCTCTCCTCCTCTCTGGAAGCAACACCTTGCCACACAGTCTATAAAGACCTGAATCAAATTTGAGGAGCTTTAAAGCTTTTCAGTGTCTGAAATATGAATCTGTAAAAAACAGAACCACTCCAATCCCCACACCCACACAGTGCTTATGCTCCTGGCCTGCCTTCATAACACATTTATAAATCATTTTCTGTTTAGTAAACTCTGCTTGACAAATCACTTGACTTAAATTCCAGCATCTGAAATAGCCAGAGATAAGGTAATGGCCTGCAGACAAGGATATTAATCCTAATTATTTCTGATAACACCCTCCTTCGAAATAGATGTTAATATTTAGCCAGCTGTGGTTAGTTTCCCAAAAGCAGAATTTCAAAACACTTCCTTACCCCAATCAGCCCCTCTGACCTCAGATCTCTGCATCCCCAGACAACTTCCAGGATGTCAGTCCAAGCAAGTCTTCCTAAGTGCACCTCAGAGAGTGATCCCTAGATTGGTGCTTTCCATTGGAAGTACTCTGGGCTCTCTCTAAGGATCTTGGGGAAACACGTCTGTGCTTTCCCTCTCTGAGTTAAGAAAGCTCATTAAAACATTCAATGAAACCCAAGAAGCCTGTTGGTTGCATTGCTTGCCAGTTTGTTAGGGAGGGTTGTTTGGTTTTTTTAAAATTATTTTTAATTTGTTGCTTTGTGTGCAGCAATCTAACAAAGTTTACAACCCCAAGTGCAAACATTTTCTATGCTGGCAGAACTCTTTTCTCATGCTTGTGACAGCTCAGTGACCTACTTTTGTTTGCTGGTGTGGCAGCCTCTGTGGTAGGAGGCCCAGCTGGGATGTCAGCAATGCTTAGAGAGGGGTTGGGCTGAGTGACTAAACCTGGGTCACCTGTGACCAGCTGGGATTTAGAGGCCAACAGTCCAAGAAAAGTGACAGGTGACAGTGCAGAGCCTGGGCTCAGATCTGGGAAGGCAACCACGCCACTTGGACCAGGTGTGGATCACCCTCCTTGATTGTCTGTGATGGTTAATTAAAAAACTCATCTGAAAGAAGAGCTGCAGCTTCACCACAGCAGGAGTCAGACTTTCACAGGTGGCCAGTGCAGTCTTCTACTCAAGCCTGAGAGAGTGGAGAACAAAGCTTTCAGCCACAGCCTGTGGTATTTTCTGAGACCCCTGACGAGGGGAGGAATGATGAATCTGACTCCAGGTTCTTAGAGGGCTAATTTATTATTTTATGATCTATATTATATAAAAGAATACTATACTAAACTATACTAAAGAAGACAGAAAGGATACAGACAGAAGTCTAGAAAGATACTAAAGGAAACTCATGATGCCTCCCAAAGTCCTGACACAGCTTGGTCCTGATTGGCCAATAAGGAAAGACAACTGACATGAAACCAATGAAACAATCACCTGTTGGTAAACAATCTCCAAACCACATTCCAAAGCAGCACAACACAGGAGAAGCAGATCAGATAATTATTGTTTTCATTTTTCTCTGAGGCTTCTCAGCTTCCCAGAAGAAGACTCCTGGGCAAAGAGATTTTTCGGAAAATGTGACAGTGACAACGGCCAACACTGCTCTGGAAGCACCTTAAGAAAGTCCAGCTTGACCTCCACATTTCTCCCTTCCCACATCTTTTTAGAATCCTTGTGCATGCCTTAAATTACCCCAAATCCTGAACTTTGAATAGAACACTTTGAAGAATTGCCACATCTCTGAGAAAACCATCTTCCCATCCTTCAGAGAAATATATTGCACAACATAAGTATTAACTAAGATGGAGCCAATGAAGATACAGAAGGACAGCAGGATTAATAATATGGTAGAAAGTGCTAAAAAAGAAACATGGAGTAAAAAATTGGGCAAATCTGCCCAGTGGACTCTCTCCATAGTGGTCACATCCTGATCTCTCTGCTACTTGTAGGCAATTTTCTCTCAGTAATTAACAAATGGTGATCACCATTTTCTTTGTTGACCACACAATTTCATCGAAATCCATGGATTTATGAAGGGACAGCTTGGGATCACTCTGTGGCAAACACTCTGCTTCCTCTGGGTAAATATTGTTAGAATGGTTGGGAGGAAGGAATGCCCTCTGAAAGGAACTGTGCTGGATCCAGGAAGAGGATTTTAGACTTGGCAGAATAAGCTACAGGAAGCTGTTACTCGTGCCAGACTTTATGCTATTGATTCAGTAAGGCAAACAAACCTTGGTTGGGTTTGTTTTCCTCACATCCTGAGTCTCAGCTCAGGGAGACCAGTATGTCCAACAAGAAAGTGCAACAAGCTATGCCCCACTTGCCTTGTTCTGGGAAGTATTCCAGGGCTAGGAAATGTTCAGAGGCCAAAGCTGAAGGTTCCTCCAGAAAGGAGACTCTCTCCATCCCCATCAGTGTCACTGGGAATGCTGCTGCAAACAGAGACCTGTATTTGGCTCCTGGTGACAATTACCAATCCCTCAGCCTTTACTGCAGGCTGGGCTATCCCTGGTTTATGCCAATTATCCAGACCAAAAAACATCATCCTTACAAGGCTGGAATCAAGAGGTGCTCTGGTGAGGACCCATAATACAGTGAAATATCTCCAAAAGAGTCCTTTGTAATCCTATTTTCTGCTGTTCTTCAAAGTATATTCTTCCCCATGTCTGCCTCTCCTCTGGTGCGTGTGTGAATTTGCAATGGCTCTGGGAATGAGCAACTCAGCTTCAGCTGGGCCTTAAGGATGAAATCAAAGCCCTTCCCCATGTCAGCCACCAGATAAATAACCTGCAAAAACACCAAAATCCAAGATTCTGTGAGTCCTCTTGAAGTAAATCATCAAACCACTACACTTGGTAGCAGCTCTTCACTGCTTGTTGAGTTTGAGTTCACAGCTCTGTGACACCAGAGCCTTCCCAAAGCATTAAATAGAACAAAGAACCTCAAAGACTCCCAGGGGTTCCTCAAACCCCTCCAGTCCCACAGCACCTGCAGAGCACATGAGTGACTGAGGGAGGAGGAACAGAGCCTTGGTTTGCTCAGTTACTGCAATTGCTACACCTGGCAAACACGACAGGCTCAGATTTCCAGATCCCCACAAAACTGCACTGATATCATTTCAGTGACCTCCATCACCCCAAAGGCAGAGACACAGAAGCTTATTCAGTAGTTTAGTGTATGATAAGAAAGAGTAGGTACAGCTCAGATAGCTCTGAAATCCTTTTACACATATTTTGGGATAAGAGGTGAAAGCTGAAGCCACTCAGGTGAAAAATGAATGGGCTGCCAAAATTTATCTTGTAACATAATCCAGTGTGGAACAAAGAGGAGATGTTTTTCTTCATATCTGTATATCCTTTCCCCATTTTTCTTGAGACCAAGGAATTCTTGCAGGAGCAAGACTTTAAAGAGAAAGTTTAATCTCCTTCAGAAAGTTTCAATTGTCATGTCTTTACATACTGAAAAGCCTTTTTATTAAGTTCTTATCATTTGTCCTGGTTATTTCTGTGATGAAGGACTTTAAGATTCTTCCTACTTTACCCTCCAGGCAATCAGCCCAGCATTACAGAGCTCTTTAGGGAATTAGATAGGGCCACACATCTGCACTGAGGAGCCAATAGTTAAATCAGATGTTTTGCTTTGATCACTCAGAAAGTTTTACCTTCTGCTTGATGAGTTTCAGTTCCTGATGCAGTGAAAAAATTCCATTTCACTGTGCAGGGTGGTTTTCAATTTTTCAGTAGAGAAACAAGATAATTTAAAAAATTATTTCATCTGCTTTCATCTTGAGGAGTATTCATTTCAAAATGAGAGCTAGTAAGAATTTCTGGCTAAATATATGAATATTTTGTCAGGTTGCAGCTAAAAATCCCCTTTTTAGATCACAGAATCATGGAATGGTTTGGCCTGGAAGGAATCTTAAAATCATCTCATCCCACCCCTGCTATGGGCAGGGACACCTCCCACTGTCCCAGGGTGCCCTGTCCAGCCTGGCCTTGGGCACTGCCAGGGATCCAGGGGCAGCCCCAGCTGCTCTGGGCACCCTGTGCCAGGGCCTGCCCACCCTCACAGGAAGAATTTCATCCCAATGTCCCATCCAACCCCAACCTCTGGCACCTTAAAGCCATTCCCTGTGTCCTGGCACTCCAGGCCCTTGTCCCCAGTCTCTCTCCATATTTCCTGTGGCTCCTCCAGGCTCTGCAAGGCCACAATTCAGTGACCCCAAAGCTTCCCCTGTCCAGGTGAACAACTCCAGCTGTCCCAGCCTCTCCTCCCAGCAGAGCTGCTCCATCCTCTGATCCCCCTGGTGCCTCCTCTGGATCTCTCCAGCACGTGAACATTTCCATCCCTTGCTGATGTGTCTTCCTCAAAGGAAACAGAAGAGTCAGTTTCCCTCTCTCCTTTTCCTCTCAAAGAGTCAATTTTACCTGAAAATCCATCCCCTTTCCTGCTCGTTGCTTGGGCTCCATCCCTCCTTACAAAGGAAGACTTTGATAAAACCATGGCTTTGTTACCTTGCTTAAAAATGCTGGAGTCAGGTCCTCTCCCTTGGGAGCGGCTTTCCCTGCTGGCTCTTGGCAGGCAAGGAAATGTCCCTCAGCTGCCCCACACACCATCCTGGACTTCACCAGCACTGAAATTTTCAGTTGTGTCTCATTCCTCCCTGTCTTAGGGTGAGGTTATGATGCTTGTATCCCCATCCTTGTGTTCTGTTTATGCTGGATATCATGTTCTGTGCCTTCAAGCCTGGCTCTGAAGAGCAAATGTTTGGTTTTGTTATCAGCCTGCTGCCCCACAGCTGGTGGGACAGGGCAGTACATGGTGGTACATGAGACAGGGCAGTACATGGTGCTGCTTTTGCTGTTTGCTTTGCTTTTTGCTTTGCTTTTTGCTTTGCTCTTGCTCCTGCTTTGCTCCTGCTTTTTGCTCCTGCTCATTAGTTAGTTTAGCTGAGCAGTCTGAATTTCCCTGGACTGTTTCTCCTTTCCCTTTTTGGACCTACTCGAACCTGCTCCGGACTGGGACCTGGGAAACACCGAGAGTTTGCACCTTGTGGCTGCAGCAGCTGCCCCAGCACAGGAGGGACTGAGAGCAGAGTGACCACCCCCAGGAGAGACTTTCTGAATTTGTCATCATTTCAGAGCGGTGACAGAGTGGTGTCATCTGGTATTGTTCATTTTGTGTGCTGGGGGTGCTGTGCCTGGTAAATAAACAGGTTCTTTCCACTTCTCTCCAAGGAATCCTTCCTGAACTGGTTGGGGGGAGTGGCCGTGTGGGTTTGCTTTTCTGGAGGGGGCCTCTTTGGGGGTTTTCTCCCAAATTTGCCCTAAACCAAGATACTCCCACACATCCTTTCCCCCTTCCCTATTTTTTTTTTTCCATTTTGTAACCCAGCTCTGACAAGGACATCCTTGTTTGCACGGAAACCACCGGCCACTGAACCCCCTTCAGGCAAAGCAATTCCTCTTGCTGTAAACTCATTTCCTCGTGCTTTATTAACTTTTCCATCTCAGGATGGAAGTGACCTGAGTGACAAAGGGCCCTCTCTTGTGCACAAACAGACACTCCCAGGCTCCTCCAGCACAGAATTCCCAGGGGAAGGGCTGTGTTTACCTACATGGGCTGACTTTATTTCTCTTCTGTCTGGAGTCAAGCGAGGCACGTTCCAGTTGAAGTCAAAATAATCCCAAGAAAATCCCTGAAACTTTAGACTTTCTGGAAGAGTTTTGGAACACCCCCAAAGGCAAATGGAGGGATTTTATGAAGCATTCCAATACTCATATGAAAATGATTGTGGGGAAATACACACAAAGCAGATCGCTCTGGGGATTAGGAGTCTTCCAGCAAGGAATTCCTGCAGCTTTGCATTTCTTGGATAAGAGTATTTAAAAAACCAGCAGAGCATTATAATCTCATTTTCGGGTGATTTGTTCTGACTGATGGGAGGTTTGGTGCAGTGGCAGGTGAGGTGACTGAGCTGGGGTCTGATCACAGGTATTTCAGGCAGTATTGGCTCTCTAAGCCTATTTTCCTGCTTTTTTCTTCCTCTCCACATGTCTCTGCTTAACCAAACATCACCCATCCCGATTCTTCCCTCAGAAAGAGCAGGATAAGTCAGGAATAATCCTTGTGAAATGACTAACTTAAGTCAGCCTAAGTAGAGAATCAGGTCTCAAAACCCAGCAGTGAGTTGTGAACCTGCCTTTTCTGTCACAAGTACAAAGGGCAAGTGAGACACTCCTGGATCAGAGGGAAATTCTTTTCATTATAAGTGATTAACAAGCAGAAAAAACAGACCTCGACTTTTTCACTGGGAAAAAAAAAAAAAGAGAAATATCTCAATTTGGCCTTTTTGCCCAACTACAGAGCTCTGTAAACACATTAAAGGAAAAGAATTAACAAAATAAGGCACGTTCTCAGTGAATTTATTACAGGCAAACAACACATGAGCACTGAGACGAGCCAACAGTGCCTTGGTGGCCCATTTGAACTGCTGGTTTCACTCTGTTTTCTCAGTAGATAAAATGTGCACGTTAATTATGTGCAAAATACTCACACAGAAATGGGTGTAGGCCTGTAATTGCAGGATTTTTCTTTTTATTTTGGTTATCATTCTGAAGCCCAGTCCAGTTTGGCAAAAACAATCCATTCTGTATAAAAATCTGCTTCACAGAAGTGGATTTCTTGTGCAGCAAATCCTGTGACTCTTCCACAGGCCAGCAGTGTGTCACTAAGTGACCTTCAGCACTGGTCTTTATTCCTAATTTACCAGGAGGTTCATCTTTTAAAATAGTATTTGGGAGATAACTGGGGCTAAATAATGACATGCTTCCTAGATTAGGTCATGCATGGCCTTTCTGCCAAGCACCTTATCTAAATAATTATTCTTTTTGGGGGAAGACACCTCCATGTTTTTTTCATTTCTAATCTCCTGTTTGTCTCCTTCCTTCCTGCACACTAAATAATGAAGATTTGAGCTATTCTGTAGTGAAAGGAGAAAACTTAGTGACTTGAATTTCAATTTTATTCCAAAATTTCATTGATCTTTATTTTTCATTTCACCCGAGCAGTGTGAACACCAGAGCTGTCTTTCCTTGGGGCAGTGCCTGAAACACGAGGCTGCTCCACAGTGGAGGGGCAAGGAATTTTCACTTTCCTGCTGCTTGAAGGTGTTTCCACTTTGCAAATGACATTTCCAGTGCTTTGATCACCCAAACGAGGGGATGAGGCTGAGCTGTTGCCTTGTGGCTGGAGAAGAAAATCAGATCTCTATCGCAATGTCCAATCTGAGGGCACTTTAGGTTAAGAAGAGAATAATAAAAAAAAACAAACTTAAAAAGGAATAACAGCTCATTTTCCCTGGAAAAAAACCTTCTTTCAAGATTTTGAAGGGAATGAGACGTGAAGCACAGCCTGTTCCCAGTGTTCCCTGCCTTGTTGGAGGGGATAACTCCCTGCTCAGGCTTTTTTCCCCCTTCTCAGTTGTGAAGTGTGGTATTGACACCCTCTGAACAAAGAGAAGCTGGGAGAGAAGCAAAGAATGATCAAAACAATTCTTATCTCATTTGCTGCTGCTGTGTTTGTGCACGTGTGGAATGTGTTGGGAAGGTTGTTTACCTGGAGGAATTTGGTAATTGGATTCTGGTGGAATTGTTTATGTGAATGAGCCCATCAGGTCCAAGCTGTGTCCTGACTGTCAGGAGACAGTCACGAGTTTTCTTTACTATTTTCCAGTAGTTAGAATGTATGTAATATTTTTCTATTGTTTTTATACTATTTTCTATTATTCTTATTTTTATACTATTTTTCAGTAGTAGCATGACATGGTAGAGTGTAATGTAATATAATACAGTTTTAATAAAGTGAGTGTTCAGCATTCCAAAGCCTTGGAGTCAGATGTCAATGATTCCCATTTACTATAGTGAAGCATCAAAGCCTTTCCATGCTGTGAAATCCAGAGCACAGCCCTTAATTCTGCATTCCCAGTCCCTGCTGGAACTTGGAGCACAGGAACCTGTGTTCAGAAATGGCTCTGGAGGACAGAGCTGGCAGGAACAAGGAGCAGGAGGCAGAGGTGAGCTGCTTGCAAGTGAAATTTGAGTTGTCATGATGTCACTAAGTCTGCTCTGGCTCCCAAAAACCATGAAACACTTCATCCCCCTGGTGCTGAGACATGACACACGTTATCCAAAGCCTTGTTTAATCAGCTTAGCAACCTGAATAAGGCTAACAGCAAAACCAGCTCCTGCCAATCCCCTCTCCAGAGCTCTCGCTTTCTAAGCAAGCCAGAGTCAGTCCCAAAAACCCCATAATCTCACCAGGAAGAATTTATCAAACACACACTTTTAAAGGGGTACTTCTCAATATACTCAGTGCCCTCATTTCACTGGACATTTCTTTAGAATATTCCAGGTAGTTCCGAATTTGCCTTCAGTACATCTGCATGTGCCTTTTACCAGCATTCAGCCAGGAGGGATCAAGGCTGATTTCCTGCTACTGCAAGCAAATTTTCCATGTTTCCACAAGGTGATGGCCACCCTGGTGCTGGTATCCAGGGTTTTGCAGCCCTCTCTGGAGTGGGATGGGCAGCAGGAGGGATCCTGAGGCTGGAACAGCAGGACCCTCCCCATCCCTGAGCAAGGGCAGCAGCACAGAGCAGGGGTGGTGGCCAGGTTCTACCAGGAGCCCCCAGCACCACAAATCCCTCGTGGTGGATCAGGTTTGAGGCCATGGCAGGAGCAGGTCCCAGCCAGCAGGGCAGCATCAGGGTCAGTGGTGGGGAACAGGGTCACCCCCAGCCCATGGTGACAATGCAGGTGACTTTAATCACTTCCCAGGATCAGGAAAATGAAGATATCACCATTAAAGTCACTGTGTTATGACACGTTTCTGAGAAACCACTTGCTCAGAGTTGCATAAGGATGAGAAGTTTCCAGTTTTGTCAGACAATGTGGGGTTTTTCTGGACAATTTAGGAAGGTCTTGTGCTTGCCTAGCCTGCTCCCTGCTGCTGCCTCCATCCCATTCCCACTCCCATTCCCATTCCCATTCATGTGGCTGTGCAATGCCTTCATGAAACCACAATGACCTGGCTAAAAGCTGAAATTTATTTTAAAATTCTTTTTAGGCAAGATGACTTCAGCATTCTCCTTCAAAACCCTGTGCACATTTTTCTCAGCATTACTAAAAGCAGGCAAACTGCACTGTGAATTTGAATTCTTCTCAATGAGCTTTGCTGTTGGAGAAGACCTGTCTGATTATTTTTCCCTTTCCAGAAATTAATGAAGAATTGGGTCTTTCTCCCCTCATCTCTCCTTGCTGCTCATTCAAAACATTTAATGAATTTCATGCTCTTCCTGTTGAAAATTAGAAAGAAAAGCACAAATCCTAATTAATTTTTGGAACTTGTAGTCTGAAAAGCCCCACTGTGTTAGGTCAATCAGTTTTGTTCAGATGTCAGGCGCTGTGCTGGATTCATTTAATGTGTTTCAAAACCAAGAAAAGAGGATTATAAAACCAATAGGGAAGTATTCTACTTAAACTTTAAAAATTTGGGGGAAGGGGTGGTTTTTTGCATTTTCAAAGCTGCTTTTTTCTGTCCACAAACTCCACCAAAATTTATTCTGCAGTACCTGATAACACACAATAGTTTGTAGGCAGTTCTACCACAGGCCAGTTGTGTTATTATGACTCAAATCCCAGCCAGACTTCAAGTGCCTTCAAAAGAAAATTTAATTTACCCAGTTAACCCTTTCTGGTGGGGACATGAAGGCACATTCAGTGCTTTTCAACATTTGGCTCTGTGTTAATTTGACCTTGTGCACACAAAGACTCCACATCAGAGGATGGATACTCTACAGGCCTGGTCAAATCTCCTGCATCACTCACAGCCCATTATTTCTGAAGTGCTGTTAGCAAGAAAACCCAAACAATCCTTTTCCCAGGCTGTCCTTTCACCCATGGCCTTGGCGAGCTCTGGGAGCAGAGCAATCCCAAAGCCTCTCCAGCTGAAGTGACACGTTCCAAATGGATATGCAATTGTTTGTCAGGGTGATGATTCCCTTCTCTTGGATCTTTTTTGGATCTCCTGGAAGCATTTGTGGTACCCAGCTGGTTTCTACATTCAAAAGGACTTTCTGCCCCTGCTCTGTCTGCCTTTATTTCTCTCCTCCTTTTGAACTCATGAGGGAGTGAGATGGTGAAGGTGACAGCACAGAGGAGATGGCATCTCCTGGATGGAAGGAGCTGGAGCTGAGGCACCCAGTTTGCTCCTCCTGATGCTGCTCTGTGCAGCCAGACACCACAAGGGTGCCAGCAATGAAGTCAGCAGTTGTACAGATGCCTTGGGTTGGGGGCCATGCCCAACACATCAACTCTAACACGAGGTTTTGGGGGGGTTCCTCAGGAGAGGGACTGGGTGGTTCTTGCAGTGCTGTCTACAGGCAAACACTGCTCTGGCTCATTGGCCAAACTGGCACAGTGCCAGGCACTTCAGGGACTGCTGCCACTGTCACAGCAAAATTGATCCTTTCTACAATGAACATCACTGCTTTTTGTGGTTATGAATGAATAATCATTATTTTACCTCAGAGTTACAGGAGCAAAAGATGGTTCCCCTACCACTAAACTACCACATTTCTCTTCTCAAAGAACTCGTTGAAGACAATTACAGAACCACAGAATGTCCTGAGCTGGGAGGGACCACCAGGATCCCCCAGCCCAGCCCCTGTCCCTGCCCAGACCCCCCAGCAACCCCAGCCTGGGCATCCCTGGCAGCGCTGCCCAAAGGCTCCTGGAGCTCTGGCAGCCTCGGGGCCGTGCCCATTCCCTGGGGAGCCTGGGCAGTGCCAGCACCCTCTGGGGGAAGAACCTTGCCCTGAGCTCAGCCTGAGCTGCCCTGGCCCAGCCCCAGCCGTGCCCTGGCTCCTGTCCCTGTCCCAGAGCAGAGATGGGAGCTGCCCCTCGGGAGGAGCTGCAGCCCCGGGGAGCTCTGTGTCGCAGACATCTTTATGGAAAATCCTTTCCTTGGGATTTTTCCTCCTGAGAAGCTGAGAGGCCTCAGGAACAAAATGTAACCAATGGTTATCTGCTGCTGTGGAATGCAACAGGTGCATCTGGGATTGGCCCATGTTGGATGTTTGTAATTAATGGCCAATCACAGTCCAACTGGCTGGGACAGAGAGTCCGAGACAGAGCCTTTGTTATCATTCTTTCCTATTCTATTCTTAGCCAGCCTTCTGAGGAAATCCTTTCTTCTATTCTTTTAGTATAGTTTTAATATAATATATATCATAAAATAATAAATCAGCCTTCTGAAACATGGAGTCAGATCCTCATCTCTTCCCTCAACCAAAAACCCCTGTGAACACGGTCACAGCTCTGCCCTCACTCTGCTCTTCTCCAGGCTGAACAAATTAATAATAATAATAATAATAATAATAATAATAATAATAATAATAATAATAATAATAATAATAATAGTCACAAAGGCTATTCATGTTGAGAAGCTGCTCAGCCAGGCTTGCACAAGTCACTGTCCAAACCATGAATCCAACTGTGCTCCTGGGTGGCAGTGCAGCTCCCATCCACTTCAGCTGTTCTTAGTTCTGATGACATGGACTATTTCCTAGTCATTTCTAAGAAGTTCAGCCTTAGGGATTATAGGAAATGGAGTTTGACCTTTTCATTATCCCCACCAAGGCAGCCTTACTGACCACTGGAACTTCTCAGAGCTGTGCTGGCGACGTTGCTTTGTCTAATGTTGTGAAGCAAACTTGTCAGAAGGATGAGGCCTCCTTAGCTGCACAAGAACAAGGGACATTTTTAAAGGCAGGACTATTTGCAGCCCCACCCTGAGGATAAACAATCAGGAGTAGACACCTTGCAGCTTGGATTTAGAGACTCGACTCACACAGGAAGGAATCTGCCTCCTCCAGCTTCTTTCTCTGACGGGTTAAATTTCATTGAGGGTCATGGGAACCAGTCTTTCACAAGCTGGATTTTAAAGGAAACTTTGATACTTACAGATCAGAGTTCCAGTTCAGTTCAGTTCCCATTACATCAGTAGATTTCCACTTTGTTACCATATAAGAAAGACTCTCATCCCAAACACTTATTTGGCACTTCACTGTAACAGCCACTGCTTTTTTACAGAGCTGCTCCTTTCCCTAATGCTGACACAAGCTAAAATGTGAGAAGAAAGTCACATGATTTTGCTAAATGAAGGCCTGATTTACTTTCATGATTTTCACAGAGACAGGGAATTGCATCTTAACCTTTCAGGCTGCTGCTTCCCTGTAGGAGCCTGGGAGGGGCAGTGACCTGGGCATGCCCCTGACATCTCACACAGATTTGGTTCCTTCTGCTAAAAACCAGGGCTGCTCCATTCCTGGCTGCTTCCATCTGGTCAGAGTAGAGCACTTGTCAAGTTTAGTATCACATCTTCACTATTTGTTCTATATGATAATATCTTTAAAAATTATATTTACTATTATTATTATTATTATTATTATTATTATTATTATTATTATTATTATTATTATTATTATTATTATTATTATTATTATTATTATTAAATATTTTCTTTACTGTCTTTCAAATTATTATATCCCACTAATAATTCAATTTTAATTTAATGCTGAGTACATACATAAAGACAAACAGTCTGAAATTTTTAAGGCTCATATCTGAGACTTTCCAGGATCATTATTGTTTAAGACTAAGTTACATGCAAAGCTTTTTGCATTACTACCATTCCCACAGAGAAAATCCATAATGAAGACTGCAAATGGACTGGATTAATGGAAAAGAAAAAGCAACTAAATTTGCTACAAAAGAAACACTGAATAATGAAGCCCAAGCACTCTTTGACAAGCCAGAATTTATTCCACTGTAGTCTCAATTCATCTAATTTATCAGCTGTAGTCTCAATCCTATAGCCAGGATTATCAGGGTTAGGACTGGAACACGATTTGCTACGAAGGTACAAACCTGGAATGTCCTGTTAGAGGATAATAAACCACTGAGAACATTCTTCCATTTCTCTGGCCAATTCAATTTGAATCATTAAATGTTATTGGCAAACACAAAGAGACAGTCAAGGTAAATAACATCGTTTATATGTGGGTTAATTAACTGCCCTAAGTACCACCCATGAAGCAGATAAATCAGACTGTTCTTCTGAGCCCCAACTCAAAGGAGGTTGAGGAAGTTAAAGGAGGTTAAAGGAATTATTTCACCATTACCATAATCTAATATGTGACCAAATGTACAGATGCTGCATTCAAGAGAGCAGAAAAAAAATAACTGCTCTGCTGTGGGGAGGCTGGCTGGATAAATGCCAGCATGTTCACTGCCCTGAAAATAGAAGACAAGAAAATACACATCTCAAGTTAAACTAATGATTTATGTGTCCCAAAGGCCAGTACCAGGAGAATGAACCCCCAGAAGGCACAAATAATGAACACACTGCCTGTGAGAGAAGCGTTTATTTCTCCTTCTAGTAGGGGGCTGTCTCCTAACAGAGAACATGAGGATTTGATATTGAGAGGACCACTGGTGCTCCCCAGGGGACTGTCTGTCTGCGAGGAGCTGCTCAGAGGGCAGCAGGTACTCCCAAGGGCAGCTTCTTGTGTCAGTGGGTGGGCTGGGAGCAGAGATCAGGGCTGGAAAACTCCAGGAGATGGGGCCTGGAAGCATGGGCTGGAAAGAGAACAGTGCAGGGAAAAACAGGGCTGGAGAGAGATGGGAATGAGCTGACTCAGTGGAGAGAGGTCACAGCAAAGCACACAGGAGGAGTTGTGAGAAAAAGAGGAGTTTTACAGAACAGAGGAAGAATTTAGGAGAGCCCTGACCAGCGAGTGTTGTTTTACTGTACAAGACAAAGTGTCTCTCCTAAGGAAAACAGGGGAGGGAAAAGGGAAAGAAAGGGAAAAGGGAAAAGGGAAAAGGGAAAAGGGAAAAGGGAAAAGGGGAGAGGAGGGGAGGGGAGGGGAGGGGAGGGGAGGGGAGGGGAGGGGAGGGGAGGGGAGGGGAGGGGAGAGGAGAGGAGAGGAGAGGAGAGGAGAGGAGAGGAGAGGAGAGGAGAGGAGAGGAGAGGAGAGGAGAGGAGAGAAGAGAAGAGAAGAGAAGAGAAGAGAAGAGAAGAGAAGAGAAGAGAAGAGAAGAGAAGAGAAGAGAAGAGAAGAGAAGAGAAGAGAAGAGAAGAGAAGAGAAGAGAAGAGAAGAGAAGAGAAGAGAAGAGAAGAGAAGAGAAGAGAAGAGAAGAGAAGAGAAGAGGTGATGATGGATTATCTTGGTAAGCTCCTCCTGAGCTCAGGACAAGGTCTCTGCAGTGCCATTGCCCTGTGTCATCAGCCAGGGTCTGTCTTTAGCTCACAAACCTGGTGTGCACCCCAAAGCACAGTGTACCTCCAGCCTCAGGAAATGCCCCTCTAGGACCACAGAGTCATCAAGGTTGGAGGAGACCTCCCAGATCATCCCATCCAACCTGGAGCCAAAACCCAGGTGCTTGCACTCATCCAGGCTGTGTCCTGAATCCAAACCCTGGAAGGTCAGTGAGATTTTCAGGACCTCAGATGCATTGGCAGGATTCTATCCAGGTGTCTGGTGACTGTATCACAATGCCATGGTCCTTCCTAGATGAGCTGGCTCTAACACTCTGCTAATTCTGGAAAAATAGAGCCTCAGGCAATTTTCAGCTGTGACTGTGTGAGTTTAAAGACAGAAAGGTCATGGATTATTCTCACTCTATCCCTAATTTCTTCTTCCATTTAAACAGATGCCCAGAAGGAAAAACCCTGCCCACCAGCAAGTTCCCTGCCTGGAATGGTTGTGGAAGGAATGGGTCTGGGTCAATCATACCTCTGGGCCAATCAGCTTAGAATCCAGCCTTACATTTGCCCTGGTGGATGTGTCCATGCCTAAAGCTGCACTCAGGAAATCCAACAGCCCATAGCTGTCAGCAGAGCTCTGAGCAGAGCCACAGGACAGCCCTAGGCAGGCACATCCCAGACTCACATGATGGCCCTGAAATCCCATCAGGAGCAGCTCTATGTGCTGACATAACCACAGGGGAAGGGATGTCCTTTACATGTGTAAGAGATCCCAGGAACCAGCAAGGATGTGGGATGAAAGGAGGAGAGAGGAATAAATGAGCTCTTTGAATAGACATAAACCTACTATTTATAGTAGAATGAGCTCACAGGAAAGGATACTCATGATATCAGAAACCACCAGGACATCTGTTTATTTTAGTAGTAAAGAAGATTTCCCTAGGGGACATCTGAGTGTGCTTCAAGGACTCCCAAGCCAGCAGGAGCCAGGAAGGCAGGAGGCAGCAGGATCCCATTGCTCCCTCCCAGACTGCCTGCAGACAGTGAATCAGATCCTGCAGGACCCCACGGATGTCACCCACTCTCCAGCCCTGCAGGTGGGAAACCCCCAGGGTCCTGTCTTGGTTTGGAAGGCCAGGAGCCTGCTAAGGAAGGCAGGAGCCTCCCCTGAAATGGAGAATGTAAACCCTCCCCACCCCTCCCAATTGCTATAAATTTTAAATTAAGGGGCTCTCAGGCAAAAATATGGCAGCAGGAAATAATAGTTCTTTAATAGGGAAGAAAAAATGAAAGGATAAAATGAACAATGCAGTACACTAGAACAACACTGCCAGAGTCAGAACCCAGCCTGACACCCTGTGGGTCAGGGTGTTGGTGGCAGTCCCATTGGAAATGTGGCTGCAGCCCTCCTGCAGTGTCAGGGGTGGTTCTGCTGCAGCAGGGATCCTGTAGAGAAGGATGGATTCTGCCTCTGAAGATCCAGGGGAAGAAGAGGCAGCTGCTGTTCCTCTGGGGAATCCCGTGCAGAAGCCGTGCTGGTGTCTCCAAACCTCTGGATTATATCTGGGTAGCAATGCTTGGCTCCTCCCCCTGGGCTCACATCTGCCAATGGGATGCTGTAGTTCTTATCAGCCATGCAGGGACATTCAATGGCTGTTATCAGCAGGTGTCCCCTCCCAGGGAGGAGTGAATGTGGTCACTCAAAGAGAGAGATAAGGCAAACTGCCCACTTGACAAAGGTGATCTGCCATACAGATGGCAATGGAAAACATCTTGCATTGCAATCTTCAACAGGTCCCCAGACCAGGAATGTCCAGGCTGTGACCCAGGCATGGAGCCAGGCACAAGAATTAACACAGAATGTGTGGGGGGTTTCTTTAATGAGGGCACAGGATGGTAATTGTGGGTTATTATGCTGCAGGCTGGTCTGGGGGGTGAATTGTTACTGGTGCCCACACAGATCTGTGCTGCCTGAGTACCGAGGGACATTTAGGGTGACCAGAGGGGTGTAAAGTCCCACATGACATCAGCATGCACATTTATCCCGCAAATGTCAAAACCAAGACAGCTTATTCCTTTACCTTAACAATCCATGGACTTCAGGAATGAAACTTCTTATTTCCAGGATGGTAGAAACTCATCCCAGCAGTGAAAAGAAGAAATTCCACTCACCTCCAAAAAATCCTAGTGGGACATGTTTTACTTTAAACTGGGATATTTAAGGCAGAATTGAAAGAACTCTGCACCGGGCTGAGAGTGTTCAGTGTGTTTCTCTCTCATGAAAGATGCAGTAACATATTTGGTTTTTGAAATAAGCTGGGAGTTTAGTGAATCCACAGATCTATGATGGATGAGCTGCCAGGACAGTGCTGAATTCTCTGATACTGAAAGATTCACAACCAGCACATCATTAAAATTCAGAGGAAGCAGTTGTGGAGTGCATCAATCCATGGAATAACAACGTCCTGAGAAGGAGCTGTTTGTAGTTTTAGAATCCAGAATCACCTGGAATAAAGGTAGGTGTCCCAAAAAGCAGTCAGACATTCAATTGTGCCACAGAACTCTTTTGAAGCCCTATCAATGTGTTGATGTTTTCATTGTCCTTGTCTCCATTGACTAAAAATGCCAAGTGTTTTATGAAGGCTAAAAAGCCTCGAGCTGCAAGGCCAAAAGTCATGGTAACTGGAATGAAGGCTTGGGAATGAAGGCTGCTTTGAACTTACTGGGAAAAGAGTCAAAAGAGAAAAATAGTCAATAAAGTGTTGGATAAGAAATGCCATGAGAAGGAGGCAGCTGAGGGGGGAAAACCTGCAAGGAAGTATCTCACATCAACTTTATAGAGGGTTTTAACCAGCAGAGAATGTGACTTGGGTGCTCTCAAGCCTAAATGAGACCAGCTCCTCTGACTTCAGGGAGCTCCTGACATACTACCTGTGTTTAAAACATTAAAATGGGATGAAAATGCTTACATCCTTGCTGCACACATGCCAATAGAATATTCAATTGCCTTTTCCTTGGAAATTCACTTGCAAGTTAAATGTGTTTGCAATCACCAATAGAAAGGTGAAGCTGGCAGCAGAATGAATGATGTGTCCTATAGCCTGATACAAATTATCCACTTCCTTTCCAGCTGGGACAGAAAAGTGTATTCCCTTGGAGAGACATGTCAGAGCAGAGTTAAATTAATGAGGACAAGACTTTGGTCGTTGTTTAGGAAGATAATAAATCCTTTGGGGCTTGAAGATGTTGCCACCTAGAGCACAATGAACACCACCTTCAGAGGCTGCTCAAGGTGCTGCTTTGGAGAGGAGCACAGGTTATCCCAGGCAGTGTCTGCAGAGTGAAAAGAGCTCAAACTGTAAATAAAACTCACAGTGAAAGAGACTTCAGCTATCAAAATGCACCTGGGGCTGCAGAGAGGAAGTTGTGGCTGTTGCTGTCACAGAATCATAGAATCATAAAATAGTTTGGGTTGGAAAGGACTTTAAGATTATCAAGTTCCACTCCCTGTCATGGTCAGAGACACTTTCCACTGTTCCAGGGTGCTCCAACCTGGCCTTGGGCACTGCCAGGGATCCAGGGGCAGCCCCAGCTGCTCTGGGCACCCTGTGCCAGGGATCCCCCCCTGCCAGGGAACAATTCCCCCCCAGTCTCCCATCTAAACCTTCTCTCTCTGACTTTGAAGCCATTCCCCCTTGTCCTGGCACTCCAGGCCCTTGGCCAGTCTCTCTCCCTCTTTCCTGATGGCTCCTCCAGGCCCTGCAAGGCCACACTGAGGTCCCCCCAAAGCTTCTCCTGTGCAGGTGAACAATCCCAGCTGTCCCAGCCTCTCCTCCCAGCAGAGCTGCTCCATCCCCTGATCCCCCTGGTGCCTCCTCTGGATCTCTGCAGCAGCTCCAGCTCCTGCCTGTGCTGGGCCAGGGCTGGGGCAGCTCTGCAGGTGGGGTCTCACCTGAGCACAGGGCACAGGGCACAATCCCCCCTGCCCTGCTGCCCACGCTACTTTGGATGCAGCTTTCTCTTTCCACTGAAGATGGGTTTGTTACAACAGGAACTGACAGAGGAAAAGAGCTGGACAGGAGCAGAGTAAACACACAGAGCTTTGCCACAGCAATCTGAACAACCCAGAGTGGGCACCAAGCTGGGCTCCCCCTCAGGGCTCTGGATCACACAGCTTCAGGAGCACAAAGAGCAGAAAATCAGGGTGATTTCCTCCAAACACTGCCTTTCATGTGGCTGCCAGCTTGAGTAACTTCCCAGAGCTCCTCTTTGCTAGCCTGGCTTGGTCAAATGTTTCCCAGCATAAACCAGTGCCTCTCTAGACAGATGGATCATCCAAGACCTTATGCACAAAATGAGGATAATATCTCCCAGAACTACCACTAGACTACAAGCCTTAATGATTGTTTGTAATACTAAAGGGAAAGAGAATGCAAAGGAAAAGATCCATGGGCAGCTGTCCCAATTTCCAGTCCTGGTGAGTTTTCTGACACGCACCCTGTGTCTCAGTCACCTCAGAGAGCTTTGCTCTCAGGTTCTTACCAAAACCATCCCTGCAGAGGCTGCTCAGGATGCTGCCCCAGACAGCAGAGCAGCTGCCTCTGGATGGTGGATCCTGCCTGGCTCAGCACTAGATCAGATTTAATTAAAAACTCCAGGCCAGCACACAAAGCAGTGATGTGGAGTGCTCCCAACCAAACTCTGCAAGTCAAGCTTTGTTAGCAAACCTTTTCATCTTTCCAGCCTGGTAAACAGCTTCATTTCCAACCTGCTTCAGGAATCACTGCAAAGAATTCAAGGGAGGGGATGGGGAGATGGGGTAAGAAAAGAGGGTGACAAGAAGCTTTCTGTTAAATAAGAGTGTGTTTTGAATTGATATCTTGAGTGCCAAAACAAATGGCCTTCAGATGTGGCTTTACAAATTACAATATCAGTAGGGGGAAAAAAGTCTCTTAAATGTTAAGTTTTCCCTCAAGATTGAAGTGAGTATTCATGCTGGCTTCATTCCTTCCCCTAACTTCCAAGCTGAAATGTCAGCTCAAACTCTATTTACAGCCCCTACTTTAGACTTTCCTATGGCGCTGTCAAAGTAACATTTGAATTTCCATTTCATCAACTGAAAGAAAAACAACCCCAAACTTTGGATGGAGTGGATGCAGGGATTAGTGCTGTGTACTGCTTACATGTCTCCTGTTGTTTTGTCTAAACCAAGGGGTTTGTGCAGGATTCTGACATGTGTGCAATATCTGAGCCATGAACTAATGCTAATGGGGCTGGGGCATGCTGAGGAAGTTAATTAAGGGTGTTTTTCTGTAGGATATTTAGCTGCAATCATGGCCTTACATGCTCCACTCCTTTCTGATTATGGTGTAAATCATATTAAGGCTAAAGCACAAAGAGAAACATTTTGTGCCTTCTTTGCAGACATGTTCAACGTCGTGTGGTCTCAAAAGCAAATAAATGAAATTATCTGAGTTTAAGAGCATTTCAGTAGCTTTGATTTAGAAATCACTTCCCTGATCCACTCCAGAGAGCTTCTCCCACGTCTGAGAGGTGGCAAGCTTTGAACTTGTTTTGTGTTCATTCACCCTGTGTGTCTGAGGTCGTTATAAAAACAAGCACAGAGGCTCCTGAGTAACTCTGTTTTCTTCAGAGAGCAAATCACTACAAATTAATCCCAAATCACCCTTGGGATGCCTCTGTTTGGACTCAGAGCCGCCCAACTCTACCTCCAATTCCAGAGGCTGTGTTTGTCCTGCTGGATAGGGAGCACCAGGGACCAACACCCAGCTCCAAAATCAGATTTTCTCCCTGGCTTGTGCCCACCCTGGTGACAGCCAGGCCTCTGTAGGGCAGACTTAGAGCTTAATGAACTGCTCCAAAAGAGATTTAACAAGGACTTCTTCCTTGCTTGGCCTCCTCCTCTCCTGCACCTCCTTTAATTGAACTGTTTTGCACCAGCAGAGCATTTTGTGCCCTGAGACCTCTCCAGATCTGTAACTGAGGGGTCAGCAAGAGAGGTCAGCTGCTCTCCCTTTGCAGAACAGCTCTGCTGGAAAGTTTTATTTGGATTGATTTGACTGGGATCATGTCAAATCACATCTCCAGCACCAACCCTCTTAGCCTCTGCCTTGTTAACTGCTGAGTCTAAAACCTCTTCTCTGCAAGTAGTTCAAATTGGGGAAAATCAAGTGTTATTTGCACAATCATTTGGATTTAAAGTCTTTTCCTATTTTCTTTCCCTGCTGAGATCAGACTCATTTTGCAGCCTTTGCTTCCCTCACAGACTGAGTGATCAGACATCAGACCTTGTAGCTGTTTTTTCCTCTCTTTAACTTTCCTTTTTTTTCAAGTGAAGGTGGAGAGAAAGGAAATAGGGAAAACTGGAAAGATTATTTCCTTCCATCACTTGCTTCTCTCCATCCCTTATCTCTATTAGCACAAGGCTAAATTCTCCCCAGGCAAGAGCTGGGACCTGGGGTCCCTCTGGGGATGTGTGAGGAGCAGATCTGCAGAGTGGGGAGAAGCTGCCATCACAACCAAACTGTGTCAGAGCTAGAAAAACCTTCAGCAGAGGAAGCTGCTGGTGCTGTACCTGGCCTGGCACTGTGCCTGCTGGATTTTCCTCTGCTCTGTCAAGGTACAGAGCTGCAGACCCTGTGGAAGTCAGGACAAACCCCTCAATGCTATTTCAGGTCAGCTCAAGCAGCCATCAAAGGACAGCTTCCTGTTGCAGGCATACAGGACTGGTGCTTGACCAAAAAAAAAGTGAATAAAAGTATTTTCCATCCCCCTGCTGTTCCTTTTCTCTGTCTTGGCATCTGTGGCCTAATCTGGCACGTGCACTGGCACCATGCTGTGATAAAATGTTAATAAAATAAGAAACTGGCAAACACTCCCCCCTGGCAATTTCTACTATAGGAGCCGTTTCCTTTAAAGTGGAAAAAAAAGAGAATATAATGCAGAAATAAGGAACCAGTCAGTGAATTTTCCATAAATAATGTTTCCTCCTCGTGTTCTTTCACCAATTGACTTCATTTTTGCTCTTTCCTTTTGCTGCCCCAGTTCCCAGCTCCTGGTTCTGGTAATTTGTCAATGAACTGCAGAAGGGGCAGAGTGATTCATACCAAACCCAGACAACCAGCAGCCTATGGGGAGCCTTCCCCCACTCCAGAGGGGAAGATTTCATTCCCTGGCTTTAAGAAACTCCACGCAATTAGGAGGGAAAAGGGGAAAAAAGCTGTTCCAAGCATGATGTCACTGTTTCCACTGCTTCACAAGGAAAGCATGTCCCCTTCTTATTTTAAAGATGACATATTAGTGCTTATTTTCCTGTCAGTCCTCTGTGTGTGAGGAAGGGGAGGCAAAAGGAATAAGGGTTTTCTGGCTACTTTTACTTAACTCTGAAATTATCAAGAAGCTGCATCAGCTAAGTGGGAAGCAGCTGAAATATATCTGGAGAGAAGGGAGCAGCCAAGCAAGCTCCATGATGGGAAGCTCCCTGCTCTGAGGAAATCCTGAGCTGGATCGAACTCCACAGTTCTCAGGGAGCCCTTCAAAAATGCCCAAAGTGGCACAAGAAATGGGGCTGTGTTCAGAGGTTAGTCAAGGGTTGGATGAAAATTGGATAGCTGTGGAATAACTATCACTACAGACCATTCCACATTAAAATTATGGCTCTTTTCCCTGCCCCTGAGCCTGGTAAAAATTGCTGCCAAGGGTAGAGGTGATAAACTTAAGGTAGAGGTCATAAGCCTGCAGCAGCCCAATCTGGTGCAGGTTTATGACCTCTACCTTAAGTTTATCACCTCTTTGTTATAATTTAAGGTGCAATAGTAAATAGAGGTTTTTTTCATGTTTGCTCCCCAGTACAGGTGTATGATAAAATGGAATATTTGGCACAAATCTGTTCATGAAGGTGCACAACAATGCTGCCATACACCAAAATTTTTACAGCAGGGTGCTGGTAAAAAACCCAGTCCCAGGTACCCCAAATCTCTGCAGCATCTTCAGTCCCCCCTGGCTGGTAACACTGGGGGACTCCAGAACTCAAGGCTCATGGAAAAGAGAATCCAACAGGTCCACAAACATTCAAAAAACCCCCAAAATTTTTGCCTTCTCCTGAGTGTGAGGCTGCGGATTATTTACCCTTTTATTTCTAGGGCATCACTCTCTGTTAAGAGGAACTGGTTGGACAAAGTGAAGTGATTTCTGAGTTCCAGCTTTGTAATTGATCAAATCCCAGAATCGTGGAATGGTCTGGGCTGGAAGGGACATTACAGCCCATCCCATCCCACCCCTGCCATGGCAGGGACACCTCCCACTGTCCCAGGTGCTCCCAGCCCTGTCCAGCCTGGCCTTGGGCACTGCCAGGGATCCAGGGGCAGCCCCAGCTGCTCTGGGCAGCAAACACCTCTCCTGTCACCTCTGCCTTCAGCCACAGGCTGCTCTTCCCACCCTGGCTGCCACCCTGTGCCTCCAGAGCATCTGGCTGCGTCCAAGGAGAAGCAGATCCACAAATAATCCCCTCTGTGGTGCTTCAAACCAAGTGCAGAAATGCCAATACCCATCAGTTCCAGTGCCCAGGCAGAGACAGAAGTGGCTGCAAGCAGCATCACCTTTGTCAACATTTTCCTGCCCTTTTACTCTACAAACAGTGAAATGCTGAAATTCCCGTCCCCACCTCCTCCCTCTCATCGTGCAGAGTTCAGCATGAAATGTGGTTTTGTTTATAGATGTAAGGAATTAAATCCATGTCTTGGCTTGACCCTGTCTGCCCCATTCCATTAAAAACCATTCCTCAGACTTTGGAGACAAGGAATGAAAGGATAAAGCCTCTCTCAAGCATACACACCAAATGGCAATTTGTGTTTAGAGATTTTGCACTCATAGATTGCTCTTGTCGTTTTGATAATGACTCTTCTTCTTTCCACATAAACAATGCTTAATAATCCTCCGGGTTATTTTAATTTTAATAATCCTCTGGGTTTTTTTCCAGATGGTTTTTAAAGTCAGAGGTGCTGGGCTGCCATGCCCACCTCAAGGAGTAACTGCAACATATGATTTTCACTTTATTATACTACAAGTGATGAAGTCATGGAAGACTCAGAGAATGAGACTCGTGTCCTGGAGGTGGAATCCTGCCCCCACAGCCATCCCCATGGACACTGCAACAGGAAAAGGCTTGGGAAGAGGGGGAAATGCCTTTCCCACCAGCAGCTGGGTTCAGACACTACCTGTGGCTCAATCCACAGCTGACTCAGCTTTCTCTTGTGGTTACAGTGAGGTAACCCTGGCTAAGATACTGCACAGGGGACATTAAGACTTTTGCTCAGAAAATTTAATCAGGCACAATATGACCCATTGTTCTCTGCTTGCTTTGTGTTAAGGAGAATCCAAAGCAGCTTACAGCAGAGGTTAAAGAATAGATGAGGCATTCACATTTTCTGAAAAAATCCCTTCACCCAGGGTTTTTCTCCTGGGAAGCTGAGAAGCCTCAGAGAAAAGAAAAACAATTCTGATCTCATTTGCTTCTCCTGTGCTGTGCTCATGTGGAATGTGTTTGGAGATTGTTCACCCACAGGTGATTGTTCCATTGCATTCTGCTGGGAGTTGTTTTCACTCTTTAGCCAATCAGGGCCAAGCTGTGTCAGAGCTCTGGAAAGAGTCAGGAGTTTTCATTATTATCTTTTTAGCATTCTGTAAGTATCCTTGCTGTATTCTTTAGTATAGTTTAGTTTAGTATCCTTTAATATAATATAGTGTCATGAAATAATAAATTAGCCTTGTGAGAACATGGAGTCAGATTCATCATTCTTTCCCTCATCAGGGCACCCTGCAAATACAATAAATAGACATTTTGCTCATTCACACAGCCATCACCATCACTCAATGAAATGAAACAGCCACGTGGAGAATGGCACAGAAACTTGGAAAATATTTGCAGTTTTAGTCTTGCAGTGAAGGGAAGGATGAGCTTGTGGGAGGTGGCACTTCCACCCTGCTGAGATGTCACAGCCTCTCCAGGGACAGAGCCAAGCTCAGCAATTTCCAGCTCTTCAAATGGGGATTCACATCTTCCAGGAGACAAAGCCTGTGAAGGGAGATCACCTCCACTCTCATTTTCTACCAGCAGACATCCCAGGCAAGCCCCTGCAGTCCCCCAGCCAGGCTAGGACAGTTTTCCATCTGTATTTAGCTCTCCATATATACATATTTCCATTTCCATACATATTTAGCTCTCCTCGTACAGTTCTTAAGAGAAAACCAATCTGAAATATGTTCTAACAAAGATCAGCCAGAAAGGGCACTGAAGCACAAGACTGAGCAGAAAAACCCAAGTGGAGTTTCTGGAATTTGAGTTGGGGTGTGGGCAAGGGAGCTCTCAGGCCATGGGAAATGTAGTGGGAGAAATAAAAAAAGAGAATGATGAAGAAACAATAAAGAAAGAAGAGGATCTTAGAGCCAAGAGAGAGAAAAATGAGGCACAGGGTAGATAATGGAAATAGTTATGAATTCCAAACACTGAAACCCCTCATGCTTTCCCTGCTCTAACAAGTGAGCCAGAAATCATGTATTTCATTAACCTTTTTGTGTTTACTGCCACTCTCAATTTGTCTCCCAAACAATGGTTTTTAACTATAGCTACAAAGAGTCATCAGATGGAACATTACAGGAAATAAACCAATTCTTATCCAGGACAAATTAGATGTTCTTCTCCTTTTCTTTTATTTCCAGGAGCTGCAGTTTAGAAGAACGGCTCGTAGGAATTAGCATGGCACAAAACATGGGCATTAAATGCTGCAGGGCCTGAATGCTTAACCATGCACTCAGTTAAAATCCTTTGATGCTGGTGTGGGAGCTGTTGAATTCCCAATCCCTCAGGAACATCATCCAGATTTGTTTTCTCCAGGAAACCCATTTTGCCGTGCACACGTATGTGTGTTTGCTTGTGAATGCTGCCTCTGACCATCCATCCTTCCATCCTCTGAGCAGCATCCAGGTTGTTCCTGAGAGCTCTGCAGGGCCCTGGGGTGATGAGGTCTCTGGTGTGGAGATGACCCCGAGGTGTTGGAAAGTCTCTTTTTCCCAGCCCTGAGACTGAAGAGGAAGTCAGGATTCCTTGGCTCTCGTTCTCAAGGTTTTTTATTTGCTCTTATCTAATACATTGTCTGTCTGACCCACTGAGATCTGTCCAGCAGGTCAGTTCATGGCACACTGACCACCCTCAGGACAGTGTTATCTTTTTGTACTAAGAATTACCTGTACTTTATTTACAATCATTTTCCAATACCTGTCACCTATGTTAGACAGTCTGTCTCTAATCTAAACCAATCCAAAAGTGCCACCATCACAGCAGAAGATGGAGGACAAGAAGAAGAAGAAGGACAGAACACACCCAGATTCCTCCATCTTGCCTCTTGAACCCCCATTCTAAATCCCCAAAATTCTACATTTTCACCCAGTGATAAATTCACTGTCATTCTACTCAAACCCTTGTGGCTTGTAACTCCTCACACACAGTTGGGAATTGTTTCCATGGGCTAAAATCAAAGGCACAGGTGCTTTTGACTCTGTGCCAAGGTCTCTGAGCCCCCTGCCAGGGTCTGGAGTGCTCCAGGGCAGCCAGAGCAATGTCCTGGGTTCCTACACTGGGGCTCATTAGGAGCTGGACTCGGCAAACTGATCTGTGGGAAGCTGTCCATGCACGAGGGCAGACAGTTCCCTGTGTGATAGATGGGTAATGCCATGACTGACTCTCACAATTAACAGACAAATATCATGTATATAGGTTAAGAAAAGTTTATAGGTTTATAGCTCTGTTTTACCCCCTGGCGTGGTTATCAAGGGACAGCTGGCAGGGCTGGCTTGTCACTATGGGACACCTGAGCTCCAGTCAGGATTTGAGGCAGAGATCTCCACCACTGGACAGCGAAGACGGGGTTGATGGGCAGAACTTTGGGAGGGGTTAAAGGGTTAAAAAGGGAAAACCTCCATTGTGAGGGGGCTGAGCACATGGCAGGGAAAATCTTTTGCTCCCAGCGCTGTAACCTTTCTTCTTTATTCAGTCTTCTGTTGTATTTTTGATAAGGTTTAATAAACTAAACTATGAAAAGTGAGCAGCTATTTCTCACACCTGACCCATCAGCACAGAGCAGCCCCATGCAGAAGTGTGTAATTAATCCAGAGAACTCATCCTGGAAGCTCTTTCCTCAGCAGGCTGGGAGGTTTGGGAAGACATAACAAAGTTGTAAAGCATGAAAAAGCCCGGGATGAAATGCTGCTTTAAATTATCCAACTCCTTCTCCTGGAGGGTGCAGACAAGAGAGTGGCAACCCAGCAAGAAACCAGGACCAGCTGAGCAGAAACCAACCCCAAACCATCTGACTTTTCATCTCACACTGGTGATTACACAACTGCTGGGCTATTATATAAGTAGGAAGATGAGGTTGCCTGCAAATAATCAAGTTAAAATTGTGAAGGTCCAGAACTATAAACATCCTCCCCACTGGGAGCCCAAGGAGCCTCTTGTAAGAAGCATGGATCTCATTATACTAAAAATATCCAAAGTGATTAGATTTTGTCGTGGGTAACTTCTTTGCTGGATCTCCTTTATAAACCTTATTTTGCTTTTAATGATAAACAAAATCTCCAAAATGCCAGTCTGGTACATATATTGCTTTCAGAAAAGTGGGCACTATGGGGAAAGTCTTTTTTTCCTGAGTTAGAACAATTTAATTTGCTGTTTAAAATTGCTGGAGACTTTAAGTTATTTTATCTTTTTTCCCTACAAAATGAACAAAACGTCCTGTCCAGCTTCATCTGAATCTTGTAAAAAGCAACATGAAAGAAAGCAGATAGAGTTCAGTAGTGATAAGAAAATAGCATTTTCTTCTTCCTTTGTTGCAGCCCAGAAAGTTTCTCTGAGAGCCAAATGCTGGTGATCTCTGCCTAGGGCAGGTAAATGCAGCCTTTCCACAGAGTGACCTCGGTGCATTCACATTCAAATGAACCTGGAGAGGGCTCAGAAACAAAGAAAAAAACCCCTCAACAGACATCAAAATAAGCAGTATTTTGATTTCCTAGATGAAACATCAGGATTCTGCGTGTCGCTGATATTCAAATAAAATAAAAAAATCTCCCTTGTAACAGCTGGTCTTAATTCAGCTGCTTTTTCTTGAGAGCAGTCTAAAAATCCTGAAATGATCCTACTGATAAAGAAGCACCTCACACCCCTCTGGTAGGAGCCACCATCCCACTGGGAGCTGAACTGAAGCTGAGAGGTGAGAACTCATTCCTACAGCTCATCCCACCTCAGAGCCTTCCTGAGCACCTGGAATTTGGTCTCTGTGCACACAAAAACAATGCAGCACCTCTGCAGGATGATCCCAGCCACATAATAATGGAATTATTATCCTGGCATCATCACTGACATCAGCTCAGGAAGCACAGAGCACCATCCCCTGATTTTCCTTACCTCTGATTAAAACCAACAGCCTCTAGATGCCCAAAGAGCCTGTGGGAGCTACAGGACAGCTGGAAATCCAACACAGCAAGGGATCTTTACAGAGCATTCCCATTCCTCAATAGTCTCTCTTCCCTAAACTGAGAAAAGTCAAAATTAAAACCCAGCCTGGGCCATTTTTTCCACAGATCTGTGTGCAGGGTTTGTCAGGCTCCCACTGACCTGGTCAGTGACCCCAGGTTTTTGAGATTCTGGCTGATCCATTTGCAGTTCCCCTAAATGTACCCATAAACAGCTTTCCAAAAGCTGTACTAAAGGGGTAAAGCTCAAACTGACATAAATCTCAGCAAATGTGTCTGGTTCAGATGAGCCTGGGCTTGAACATTGAGCCAAAACTGTTTAATCTGGAAGTGATGCTGGAAATCTCATAAAGTCAGGCTTTCTTGAAAGATTTGTAGTGCTTCCTTATTTTCATGTGGTCAGAAGTTACTATAAGAAAAAATGTCTTTTTATGCTATTTCAGTATTTCAGCTTAATGTTTGGGCCAAAATTGAAGCTGCTTTAATTTCATTTTCAGTAAGCTTTAAACAGTCTATAAAAAGAGGGCTGCAATTAGACTTAGGATGAGATGTCAAGATTTCTTCTACATTCCTCAATACAATATTGATATGCTTTTTGGAGTTTTTTCCATATTAATCAAACAATCTTTCCATTTTACCAGCAAGGTTTTTAACTGGTATGGCCAAGGGAGTCCTCCTTTGTCAGGATAAAACCCACATACAAATTTTAGTGTCCCAATTTAGCAGGGGACTCCTTCCACCTGTCCTTTAGACATCTCTGAGGAGCCACCCTGGGGCTGCCTGAATCCCACAAAGGGAGCCTCATTCAGCAGCATGAGTGCCTTGTGTTTTTAAAGGAAATAATTCCAAATGCAGCTCTCTGGTGCCCATGGACCCCCTTCCATCTGCCCCAAAGGAGAAGAGATTTCTGCCAAGTCCAAAACCCGAGTGGCTCTTGCCAATTCTGGATCTAATTCGAGGAAAGCTGCATTTTCCAACCCCACCATAAGAAATTCTTGTCACATTATTCACACCAGTGGTGTCTCACCCTGTGAGGAGCCAGGCTGGGCCAGGGAAAAGCCAAGGTTAATATTTGCACAAGCCAAGGCAGGCCAGAGCCAGGACAAGGGGGGCAGTGTGTCCTTGGATCTCAGAGCACAGGGGGAGCAATGGGAGATCTCCACCAGGCAGTGGAGGGGCTCCCAGGACCACAGCTGGTGGGAATCCATGGATATTTTGAACCCCAAATCCTGGTAGCCTGGCCCACGGGCTGTTTGCCCTTTGGCACGAGGATCTGCTGGGATGCAGGCAGGATCCACTCCAGGATGGAGCCTGGCTGGATGCCACATCCAACAATTGGGTGCCAGGAATCCTCCAGCACCATAAATACCTCTGGAACTCCACCACCATGTCCTGCTGTCCCTCTGAGCCTGATCCTGGTGGATATTCCCTCTCTGCCATGGCACTGGGGTCAGGGGATGGGAAGAGACTGTTCTCCCACATTTCCTTCCCCAAGGAACTCTGTAGCTTCACGAGGAGGTGGCAGATGTGAGATGGAGAAGCTTCTCCTACAATGTGGAGCAATAAAATGGAGCAGAAGGCTCCCAGCTCCATCTGCCATTCCATCAGGACAAGCTGCATTTGGATTCTTCCTCTGAAAATGCAAAGTGCAGGCAAAAATCCAAAGGGATCTTCTGCTGTAGAGAAGTGTTCTGGTGTAATTGTAATTTCTCCTTGTTCATGAGAAATCTTTGGGAATAAGGGCTCACATCAGAAGCATGTTGCCCACCTTAATACAAATTGTCAAATATTGGAGGGAATACTTTGGAGAAAAACTGAGAAAGTGCATAAAAACTACATTTTTTTAAAAGAAAAAAATCAACAAAATGAAACACTTTATCCAGAGAAGCTACAGGATATCCACAGGATATTCTGGGAATAACAAATAAGATTTGAAACACCGGCCTAGAGGAAAGTAAACTACTCCAGCTTGACTTAACAGCGGCAAAGAACTCTGGAAGTAAATCCATGAGACTGAAAAATCCAGAGTTTCTCAAGATGCTGGCAGCAAACATCACAAAATCCTACCTTTGGTGCCAAAGGAATATTCCAGTTAATGAAACACACAGCTTGGAAGGACCTGCTAGAATTTGTAAAAGATGCCTTGAAGAAATTCATCCCTTCTAGCAAAATTTCCAATTAAAAAAAATAAATTACTGAGCAGGAGCTCATTTTACATTGGAAAGGAGTTTCTCCATCCCAGAGGACTCCTGGAGATGAGCTGAGGAAAGGGGGCAAACAAGTGACTCAGAACCAGGGGGAGTTGGGTCTGGCAAAGCCAGAGCTAGAGGAATGTGATAGGGATGCTTCATATCCCAGAAAGGATGGCCTGCAACAGACCACAAACAGATGAGGAAAACATGGATAGAATAAATGAAGAAGATGGAAAAATAAATTTTTGGAGAGGGTTAAAAAGCTGTTTTAGATGGGAAGGTAGAGGGAAGAGGATTGTCCTATTAATCCAGGTCTCTGGCTTGGAATGTCATTTGGCAATGAAAACTTGATGGCAATAAAATTTGGAGTGGCATTTATGAGTATAAATGTCAGAAAGGGAGAGAGCCAGGTAAAAAATAAAGGCTGTTGGCACAATTACTTAATCTTGATTAAATGAAGTTTGGGAGCCTTGCTCAAAGCCTTCATTAATACATGGCCATAAGCTGGGCAACACCAATAAACTGGAGATAAGGAGAATTTGAAGAATTACAGATAAGATTTTAAAGTAACAATCTCACAGCAGCAGTGGAACTCAGCCTGTATTTGAAAATCTTGGTGTGTTTATGGATGCCATTATGATATGGATGCCTGATAAAGACTGGACATGACCTTGAGAGACCTTTCCAGAGCTTTTCCCTCGTTCCTCCAGCAGCATCCCATCAGTGCCTGTCTGTGTTCACCCCAGCACTGTGCTCTTCCCAGCTCCCACACTGAAGCTATTCCATGTAATGCCTCAGGGATTTTAACTTTTATATTTTCCATCTATTTGTAACCCTGCAGTTCTTTAGTGTGTAACTCCAAACTCCACACACAGTGGGAGCTGCTGCTGCTTTCCCATTTGGGGCAGACACAACAATTCCTCTCCAGGCCTGGCAATCAAGGACACCTCACTGCCTCAGGCCCCAGAGATGGAAAGAAAAGGGAGTTTTGTGGGGAGCAAACTTGAGGTAAATGACTTCATTAGCTGAAGCTGTAATTGGCAGATTAATCCCCAATATGCAAATGGACCAAACTTATAAAAGTGAAAACCTGTGACCCCTCATCCATTTTGGGTGTAGCCCCTGAGGGGCTTTGCCTGCCCTAAATATACCTGAAGGGCCTTCAATAAATATATCTGCTTTTTATTGCCTTAATTTTGTCTGGCCTCTGTTTTTAGGTAGCCCCCAAAAGGGCACCACATGTCCACCATCTGAATAAAAAGCAAAATCATCCGTACAGGAAATGCACCAGCCCTTCTTTCATGTTTGGATGCAAGACCCAAAGCCTCTCATCCAGCAGCCAGGGTGGCTTTGCTTGAAATCTTCCCTAAACCAAACTTCAGCAATGCTTTGGAAAGGTTTCCCCACCAGGAAGGGCCGAGTTTCAGATGTCACACTCTTTCCACAGCTTCATTTCAATTTCTCTTTCAGCAAAGGTCACAACTGTTTGGTTTCATAGCCTTGCTGCTGCCCATCCCAAGAGGGGGATGATTTGTAAAATTTGGATTTTGCAGCTCTGTGGGCAGCAGCATTCCCCAGAAGGACTGCAGTGGAAGTTAAGTGCCTCATCAAACCATGCACAAACAAACCTTGATGCTCTGGAGTGTCCTTACCACAATCAAGCAGAGAATTCTTCTCTTCCTTTGGTAAATTCAAGATATAGTTGATTTTTTAAAATTTTATTTGATTTGATTTCAAGATATATTTTCACCTCTGCTAAAACATCAAAGGGCTAATGAAGAGCACCAGATTTCAGCTCTGAGCAGGGCCTTGCAGTTTATCCTTCATGCCATAAACACTGTCAGACATATAGCATTTATTTATATTGGGGCTGAGTCAGGAGCCAGACTTTCTAACACAGTGGCATGCAAAAAATAAAATAAAATAAAATAAAATAAAATAAAATAAAATAAAATAAAATAAAATAAAATGACCAAATAAATAAAATGCATCTTGGCTTTTACAGATCTATGGGAGCAGACAGGAGCTATCACAGATTCTGCCAACTGTTCACCAGCCTTATCCTTGATGGAAGAAAATTCCTTCTTTGCTGAGCTGTTGCCCAGAGCAACTACAAACAACACACTGGTCCCAAAACCAAAACTGGGCTTGGGGGTGTACCCAAAACTGGCCTAAAGACAGGAATTCAGCAACAGCACCTTCATCAGAGAGAGCTTTAAACACTGAGGGAAAATGGAGCTTTGGTCTGGAGGGTTTGGCCAATAGCCAGTAATGTTTGAAGGAAAAGAAAAATTGGCTTTTTTTCCATTTCTCTAGGTCCTTGACAGCTTCAGATCATCCCAAGCCAAGGGATTTTTGGTGGAACATTGTCAGTAGCTCATCCTGAAAGATCAAGACCTCGACCTTTGAGCAGCATCCATAACCCACGTCCCCTTAGGCCCAAGGCTGGGTTTGCTGTGTGAAGATGACCAGCACATCAGAAGAAGCTCTCTTTTGTGCTTCTTCAGTCAAACATTGATTTTTATGTACCAGCACAAAAGAACACACAGGACTTTTGTGCTGTTTCAGTGCTGTTCTTAGCATGAAGAGAGCTGGAATGAAAGTGCTCGTGTGCTTCCCATTGGGATATAAACCAAACATCTATTTCAGGGAGAAAAGGAAAAAAGGCATTATTCAATTGTCACCAAAAGCTGAAGAACACACAAAACACCATCTTTGTGAAGCTTGGGATAATATATGACAATATTTTAAAGGGCTTTTTGCAAGTCAAATGTAGTAAATTCTAGTAAAAAAATTCTAGTAAATTATTCTGCTTAGCATGGGGAGACTGAAAAGGGAAACCACACGAGGATGTTCTTCATAGTATCCCACTGATTTGAAAGGGTCAGATTTTCTCCCCTCAAGATTTGGTACTGGAGTTAATTAACCTCATTTCCAAAGAGTGTTGGAATTTTCTGTTCTCAAAACTGTGCAGTGACAGCAGTGCCACCCACCCCTATGGCAATTCAGCTCCTCAGTCTCCTCAGAACATTCTGTAACAACATTTCCTTTGCTGTGATTTAAAACTTTCACTACTATTCTTATTTACACTGCACATGGGGGACATTTTCACATTTTGCTTCTAACTTTCAAGTATTCTGAGAACATTATGTGTCTCTCGTTGCTCCTCTCCACATTTCCTAAACCCCATTCATACACCAAAGGTCATGGTTGTTTTTAAACCTTTGATCATTCTTGTTTTCCTCTGCCAGGGTGCCTCCAGTGCTCTTCATCTTCTCTCAAGTGCATCCCTGAAGTCCTGCCCAGCAGGAAGGAAGGAGCCCAGGAGATGGGAGATCTGAAAACAGGGGAGCAATGGGACAAATAAAAACTGAGAACAAAACGGTGGCATCAGGAGGATGTTTGCTCACAGCACTTCTCCTTCTGGAACAACGTCATTCCTCAGGACTATGAAGGAAAAGCTCAGGGTTCTTATCTTATCTGAATGTTTGCACATATTTAGCAGTGATTCAAACCTTCTTTAACCAGAGTCCAGCTCTGTGAGTTTAAATTCTTTAAAGTCAACAGTAGATAGGTCTGGCTAAGTCAGCCTTTTACTTTTGGAACAAAGTCTGTCCCATTGTTGCTACCCTTCCTCTCCCCTTTTTCTGCTTTAACCATGCAATTCATCTTTCCTGAGTTCTCTTTCCTTAAGCAGAACATAAGACCAGGTTTCACTGATTTTCTTTGCTATAATGGGTGTGGAGACTTTGCTACAGTGGGTGTGGAGAAGCAAAAAACAAAGCACAAAGTAGCACCAGGATTTATAAACAAGGTGGATGAGTAAATAACAAAGACAGGAGATGCAAATAGAAATAAATAAACATGGAACAAGCATAAGGCAAGCATGCCTGGTCCATGTTCTGTTTTTTATTCAGTTTATGAGATTTAAGAAATGTAGAAAACCTGCAAGGTCAAACCCCACTGTATATACCTAAGGCAAATATCAGCAGATTTCAGAGAAGGAACAAAATGTGGAGGCCACTGACCACAGAATGAGTTTCTCCTCACAATTTTCTACTTGTTCCTCTTCTGAAAATAATACATTGTTCCTCTAGGGAGACAAAGATGAGACAATGGAAAAGGAAATCTTGTTTAGAGGTAAGGAAATGCAGGCACCATTTCCCAGCAGAGATGTATCCATTTACATGAGAGAAATTGCTCAGATTGGATGACATGACCCCATGGCTCTCCTGCTCCACAGACACAGATTGGAGAGCAAGCCCTGGTACATTTAACATCAAACCAATCACACTGAGCTTGCACCAGGACAGAGAAGGAAGAGGGACAGAAAAATGTCACAATTTTCACATCAAATTCAGATTTTCTTCTGCTAAAGACATTCACAGAGGCATCACAGCTTTAAGCCACTTTTGTGTGGGTTTTTCACAGAACAATTTTTACCACGACTGTGCCTGTTCAGTGGAGTTCTGTGTCCATCCACATGCCTGTATTGTAAATGCACAGTGAGCCCCGTGGCAGGGAAGAACAATCCATCTGACTCCATGTTCTCAGAAGGCTAATTTATTACCTTATTATACTATATCATATTAAAGAATACTATACTATACTAAAGAATACAGAAAGGATACTTACACAATGCTAAAAAGACAATAATGAAAACTCCTGACTCTTTCCAGAGCCCTGACACAGCTTGGCCCTGATTGGCCAAAGAGTGAAAACAACTCCCAGCAGAATGCAATGGAACAATCACCTGTGGGTGAACAATCTCCAAACACATTCCACATGAGCACAGCACAGGAGAAGCAAATGAGATGAGAATTGTTTTCCTTTTCTCTGAGGCTTCTCAGCTTCCCAGGAGAAAAACCCTGGGTGAAGGAATCATGTTCAGGGAATGTGAATGCCACACTCCTGGAGGAATGTTTCCTGAAGGGAGGACTTCTGCAAACACTTGTGCAGGCTCTGGGGGTGCTGCCATTCACCTTAACACACCAGGCAGCCTCAACACCTCCCTCCCCACCATCCTGAGTCCTCTGAGCTCCCTCTGCACTGCTCCTCATTCCCAAGTTTCCACTCTCTGTTCCCAAAACATTGATGTATTGACCAAACTGCAAGGACTGTGCTTAGTTCTTTTTCTGAGCCAAAAGAGCAAAGCTTCCCTTCAAACTGACTCATTGAGTCACTTTTTTTTTTCCCCTTTCCTGTGCCTTCACCCTGACCACTGCAGTCCTGTCCAAGATTTTCTCCTACCCATCTCCCTGCCAGTTCTCCTGAGCTCCTGTTCACAGCCTCCAGCCAGGGCAAGGTCACTCACAGGGCTTTGCTTCTTCTGCCTGGGCCTGTGTTTGCCAAAGCTTCTGAAAAAGACCAGCTTAATTTAGTAGCAGGCTTGGGGGGGTTTATCCCTCCAGCTTCTCAAAGTGAGATGTTGCATTTCAGGTTTTTCTGACCCATATATGAGGGATTTGTATTTTATAGTCATGGAATGGTTTGGGTTTAGAGGGGATTTAAAGCTCATCCAGTTCCACCCCCTGCCATGGGCAGGGACACCTTCCACTGTCCCAGGCTTCTCCAAGCCCTGTCCAGCCTGGCCTTGGGCACTCCAGGGGCAGCCCCAGCTGCTCTGGGCACCCTGTTAAAGACAGTGAACATACAATTGTACTAGGCAAGGAGCAATTAGATCCATTTGCATTTTGACTCTCAAATTAGATCTTGGACACTGGCACAGTGGTGTGGTAAAGTCTCACATGCATTTCCACTTTCTATTGCATAGGAAAACGTAAATGGTACCAGGCAGCAGAAAATGAAGCCACTCCTTTGTTATTTCTATCACAGACACATTAGAAATATTTAATTGTCATTGATGGGATGCTGAGCAATCACAGCAATAAAGAGATCTTTTCTAACCTTGATGATTCTGTGATTTTATGATTTTCTTTGAGTGCTGAGATGGAAGCTCTAAGGACAGCAGGCCTTGTGAAGGCACCCTGCTGTATTTTCTCCCACTCTACTCCTGGTTTTTGCCTTTCAACTTCCACAATGCAACAGTCTGAGGACTCTGTTTCCATCTTACAGGCAAGAAATGCACCTCCAGTAATCACAGACTTCATCATATTTTACATTTCCTTAGGGAACTCTGAAGTATTTGGTTCTGGGCCTTTTGTGCAGCCAGCAGGACCTGGAATGAGTTTTGATTGCTCTGAGGTCTCAGTTATTGCTCAGATTTTGTTTTCCTCACTCTGCCCTGCCTGGTGGATGCTCCTTCTCTACAAACTCTATCTCCCTTAAAAATGTCTTACATTAGAAGAACTCTCAATTTTAAAAATAGCTTTACTTATGATTTACACAGAATGTAATTAAACAAAAAGTGGGACCCTTCAGAGAAACTCAAGCCAAAAAGCTGTTGCTGTGAACATGCTGTGGGATTTCTGCCTGCAAGTCTGAAGCCAAGCTGCTTTATTTGCATTCTAGGATTCTTAAACCCAGATGTACCCTTAAAATGCACATCCACCAATAGGGTGGACTCTGGTCCCTGTGGGATCAAAGTGATCCTTGAAGAGGGGTTTATATTTATCTGTACATTTGGAAATTAAACCACTGTGACATTATTTATTAGTGCTGGATAATCTGCAGCAGA
Source organism: Molothrus aeneus (assembly GCF_037042795.1). Taxonomy (NCBI): domain Eukaryota; kingdom Metazoa; phylum Chordata; class Aves; order Passeriformes; family Icteridae; genus Molothrus; species Molothrus aeneus. The sequence goes on along the minus strand of NC_089664.1, from coordinate 3,191,381 downwards.
AAACTGCTTTTTATTCACTCCTATTTAATGTAGAAGTGTGAGTTCAGTGTAGCTGTTCATTCTTTTAATGGACTTGTTTCTTTACTGACAGGAACACAAACCAGACGTTCCACTTGGGCTCAATACCTGACTTCTAGACAACAAACTGAGGTTACTCCCATCTTGTGCCCCAAAAATCTGCAGCTCAGGGCTCCAGCATTCATGGAGAATCTATTTTGGGCTGAGGGAGGATGCACAGCTTGTGTAAGTGTAAACCAAATGAACATGCAAAGGCACAAATGAGCAAAGCTAGAAAAAATTCCAAAGATATCTCTGAGTTTTGCAAAAATATCTATGAACATGTTTTGGAGAACTAAAACATTGTGGAAATGAAACAATTTCTTAATGATTAAAGTGACTGTGCTTTTAAATTGATGCCCTGTGCAGGCTGGCCTGGAACAGAGGCTGGACAGAGCTAAAGAATAAAGCAGGGAGTTATTAAAAGGCCCCAATGGATCCACCTTGGGCAGCACAAGAGCCCAGCCAGGGCTGCACCCAAGATGAACCAAAATGGTCCCAAAATGCACGGCCGGGCACGGGGTCTCTGCCTTGGATCAGTTCTGCTCCATTTGCCTCTTGCAGTTCATTGTCCCATTCCAGCTTTAGCCCCTGCAGTCCCACCATGCTTGTTTTTCTCTCTCCAGCCCACGGGGTTTGTGCTCCTGGGCTGAGATTTGGGTCATTTGTCCTTGGTGCCCAGCTGGAGCAGGAATTGTTTTGTGTCCCTGCTCTGTGCACAGAGCTCAGCATCCCCTGATGTGAAGCCCAGACCCACCCACTAAAGCAGCACAGAATGTGAAAAATAGAAAAGCTGAAACCTGAGGCATCAGAATCAGATGAGACAGGGACCATTTTAGGCTTCATCTTTTAAAGATCAATCACTGCTGTTTTACCTTTGGTCTTGGCATTGAAAATTCTGCCAAATGTTACCAGTCCACGGTGCCAGAGCAGTGAATTTCACGCTGAGGCAGCTTTGTGATGAAAACCTGACACCCCCTATTTCCACAGGCTACCCCAGAATACCCCAGGGAGCTCCAGCCACAGCTGAAGGCACAGAAAGATTCCTCTTATAAACTTTATTTTTGTTGTAAATTATTCTTGATGTTTTTCCTGCCCACAGTTGGTTTCGCTCACTTATTTTGGGGAAATTGTAGGAAAATCCTTTCACCCATTTTTCAATTAGAAGCAACACAAAATTATTGCCACATCCTTCCCCCACACAAATACCTCGTAAACAGCTGGAACTTTTAAGCACAAATCTTGGCCAGGCTTTTCAGGGGTGTTTGGGGATATTTGACATGGCTACAATGAGTCAGTGTTGCTTTGCCCAAGCATTAAAACAACTTCATCACAAGCCTGCCTCAATCTCACAATATTTTTTTTTCTCTTAGCTTCTGAAATTTTAGGATTCCCATGTTCAAGACTTTTCCCTACAGCTTTAATGCCTAAAATCAGCGGAGAAATGTTCAAACACTCCAACAGTTGGGGCTGGAAGGCAAAATTCAAGCAGGCAATGTGGGATAGATTATGGGAGCTGGGAACTTTGATAAATTCAGGAAAAATAACTTAAATTCTGAACTTTAGAATCCAGAAGTTTGCCTGTTTATGTAGTGGTTTAGTAATAACCTGTCACACCCATTCTGCCACACAGCCAATCCTTCAAACCTGTGAAGGACGCAGGGAAGAGTTACAGAAAATCCTTCTGCAAGGAAAACAACTCAGGCTCTGGCTGGGACAAGGACACTTGGCAACACATTCAAGGGTCCCCCAACCAAGGGAAAAATGCTGTAATAATTATGTTGACCCAGCTTCAGCATGGAGAGGTTTCCAGTACAAATGACATTTTCATAATCTCGCCGATAAACACTTTTGCAGATAACAAGAAAACTTTTTATTTGATGCCTTTTACTGGTCATAAATTCAATAGTTTTTGTTTTTCTCTGTCTTCCCTTCTAATCAGTGATTTAGGAGGAAAAGGCTTTGAGAGGGTTTAAAATTTCCATTTGCAGTGGTTGAGCTGGAATAAAGATCTGCCTTTGACACTGCTTGAGTGAGGGGACCAATATTAAAGAAAAAGATTTTCAGGGGATGCTGAAGCTTTTTGCCAATGCTCTTTGAATTTTACAGGTAGTTTGGGCCAGGAAAAACCTTTGAAAAAAATTAAAATGTGGTCAAGTCATGTGTTCACCCTGATTTGCTTTCCTTTGTTTTCTGAACAGCATTTTCTGTATTTTCTGCTTTGAAACTAAATACGTATTGACTCAAAAGAAATCCTTTAAGTCACTGCTAGGGTTTGGGGTTTTTTGCATCTAAAAGAGGAAATAACTAAAAAAAACAGATTCAAGTCTGAGAGAAGTGGTGTAGATTGATGCAAAGGGAATTTTCTTGAGTTGGTTGGAAAATACAAAGGACATTTTTAAATCTTTCTCACCTTTTCCCCTGTCAGTTTTCCTGACAGTTGGTCACCTCCTGGCAGGGCCCTTATCTGTGTGCCCATGGTTCATCTCCTCTCCTGGCTTTGGCTCCAGGCTCTTGAAGCCTTTAGTGCCTGTGCTGAATCCTCATTTCCAGACCCATCTCTGCCCCTTTTCCCTTTGCTCCTGGCTGTGCTGTGTGGGGTGAGTGACCCTGGCTGCTCCCTGACACACAGAGGGAAATGTTGGCTTTGGAGGGGGACCCAGGGCCTCTCTTAGGGTGATATTTTGAAGATTTACAGCGTCCATCAGGGTGATGTGATGCTGCATTTAGCATGGCTGCTGCTCATGCAAAACAACTCTTGAGGCATTTCATTTTTCCTCTCTGGGGACTCCAGGGAGCTGTTTTTATGTGCTGCTCCTTTCAGCCTGGATTCTTTTTCATTCCTTCCACATTACATGAGACAGTAGGTGGGAATGTGCAGCCAGATAATGGCAATTTATTACTGATCTGTCAGAGTTGTTCAAAAGTCTTTCCAGTTAGGACTATAAATTTAGAATTTCTGTCCTTGCCTTGCCTTTAGTGATCTGAGAAGCCTTTTGGGGGACAGGCAATGCCACGTCTAAATTTCTTGCAAATATTTAAGCAGCATGTACTGGAAGATGGTATATGGAGAAGTGTTTTTCTATCATAAGATTGGATGAATAAGCTCTGTTTAGGTGTTATTGGTGTAAGTTTCTGCATTGTGCCTTCCCCAAAGCAGGTTTCTTCTCTCCTCTATGTCAGGACTCTATGTGATCCTTCTTCCTCCTACTTTGGCAATATACAGTAGAAATTTTTCTTCTCCTTATTTTTGCCTGCTGGTTCCTCTGTTTGTCTTGAATAAAATGAGTTGTGAGCATTAATTAGGTGTTAAACCTCCTAGAATTGTAATTCTGATAAATTCTCATTCTGCTACTTTCCCAGGTATATCAGGATGTTATTTACAGCCAAGCTGGGATGACAGCTTTTCTGCTTATTCTTAACGACTTTTGCCAGAATTGGTTGTGCTAAATCATATTTCATTGGGTCTCTGGTTCAAGTTCTGTTCTTGGTGTGTGTAAAATTATGTAAAATAATGCACCAGTGCATCTGCATGTGGCTCAGGGATGAGTATCTTACCCAAAGCCATGGCACTGATATTAATAAATAAAACAAGAAACTATCAGTGAGCTTGTTCTTTCCCCAGCCTGTTTGACTCTTTCTGCTGACATTAAACACCAAGGATGAATCCAGCAGGCAAAGTGACCATGGATTTGCAGCTGGTTTCAGAGTAATTCATTAGCTTTCACTGCAGCACTTTGGGGGACTGAGAACTCCCTTGGGGTGGGATCTAAACTCTGTTTCAAAGGATTTGATTACATTTCACCTTTTGGAGCGTTCTCAGGGGGTGGCAGAAGGCACAGCAGACTGTCAGCTTTCCCTGGGTAGTCTATCATCCAATATGTTCAGGTTGTGCTTGCTCTCAGGAATTATCACCTAAGGTCACCTCTTCAATCAGGACTTTCCAAGAAATCACTGTGCTGCTGGAAATGTTCCCAGCTTTGGATTCCATATTTCTACAGTTCCCTGTTGGATTAAATTCATTCTCTGTCTGACATCAGTTAAAGATATAAACACGTTAAACAAGGTACAACACTCATTCTCATGCAGTTTAATTGAATCTGAGGCATCCCAACACCAGAACAACTTCTAGAAGTCACTCTGCTGCATTTAGAGCTTTCATTTTCACCAGATATCAGCAGGATAAACCCTTAAGTGTTGCAGGAAAACTCTTCAATATTCCACAGAGCATGGAGCATCTGTGAGCCACGTGTTCCCTCTCACCCCTGCCTGGTGCTATTTTACCAGGCAGCTCCATGTAAAGCAGCTTTGTGTTTTGTTCTCAAAATCTGTGTCCTGAGCCCCGTTCTGAGTGAGTCCTGTGGTGATTTATTCTCACAATGTGTAGCCAGCCCTGAATTCAGACAGGAACAGAGGAGCTGTGTGCTGCCTGCATGCCTGGGCTCATTTTTCTCCTCTGTTTATCTGGCAGGACCAAGGGGGTTTGTCTGCTCTGCTCCAACCTCAGTGGGACACAGCCTGTGGATGTGCTTCTCCCCAAAGCATAAACATCTCCTTCCTGGAGTTTTTATTGGACTTAAACCTTCAGAGCCCCAGCAGTTGCCAATCAGTCTTTGACATTCATGTGGTGATGACTCTTTAGCTCTGAATGATGTTTGTTTTCAGTTCAGAGAGTGATGCTCACTGCTGTGAGAAGTGTTCAGCACTGAAAATTGTAATGTGTGGTACTTTTGGGTCCCCCATTGTTGGGAGGAAATGATGAATCTGACTCCATGTTCTTAGAAGGCTGATTTATTATTATATTATATTATAGAATGCTATACTAAAACTGTACTAAATAATAGAGAAAGGATATAGACAGAAGGTTACAAAGAATGATAATGAAAACTCAGGACTCCTTCCAGAGTCCTGCCACAGCTTGGCACTGACTGGCCATTAAGTCAAAACAATTCACATGAAACCAATGAAACAATCACCTGTTGGATAAACAATTTCCAACCATATTCCAAATCAGCAAAACACAGGAGAAGCAAATGAGATTAGATTGTTTTCCTTTTTCTCTGAGGCTTCTCAGCTTCCCAGGAGAAAATCCCGGGCAAAGAGATTTTTCAGAAAATGTGATGGTGACAGTAATGGGAGGGTTTCAGGGGACAGCAGGATCCTCATCAACTTTATAGTACTATAAAGGAAGGACAAAATAGGTGCAAAATGTTCTGCCTGGTAGCTTTGGTGTGAGAGTTAAATGACAGCAAGATTGAAGGTGCCAGACTGCAGCATCTGTGCTGGGAATGCACCAGGTTCTGTGGTCTCCTGCATTATTACAGCTACTCTGACCACAACAAGTGTCATTAATATTCCTGCCTGAGCACAGTTCTGTAAATGGACTGGCCCAAAAAGCAAATTGTCCCATCACCCTGGGCATTGAACAGTGATAGAGCCCAGGCAATGGCCAATCTGTCTTCAAAAGAGAGCTCTGGCTTTGCATGTTCCATCCAGCTCATGCTGGGCCTTGTACCCAAGCAAGAGCAATGGAAACTGAGATTATTGAAAGAAAAAATACTAGAAAAAAACAAAACAAACAAAAAAAAACCCCAAAAATTAAAAACAACAACAACAAAACAAAAACCAAAACAAACAAAAAACAAAACATCAAACTAAAATAAAAAACCTAGAGTATTGAAAGAAAAAATAAGAGAAAACAACAAAAATATCCATGAAAAAGAGATGAAATTGATATTAGAGCAAGAACAATGAAAACTGAAAGTATTGAAAAGGAACAATTCAAGAAAACAGCAAAAAATCCCTGAAAAGGGGCGGAAATTGATGTTAAAGCAAGAACAATGAAAACTGAGAGTACTGAAACCAAAAAATACAAACAAACAAACAACAAAAAATCCACAAAAAAGAGATGAAATTGATGTTAGTGGTGTTAGGGCAGGACAAATCAGTAAATACATCTTACAGAACCCCCTGGTTGTGGCCTCTGTGTGTGACCTGTGCAGCAGAGAATGGAGTTGCAGACTTGCACCCTCAGAGCTTTTGCTGCACATTGCATTTCTAAAGCTCTGGTAGCACTTGTTCCACTAAATTGAATGAGGCTGGGACAACCAGCTGCATATAAGGAGGCCTTACTTATATTTACTCACTTGCCTTACTTATATTTAGCGTCTCATAAACTTTAACATGTCTTTATCTGATTATCTATGACATATTTTAAAACCTCATTTTCTATTTTCTAACTGCCAATGTATCTTAAAACTCAAAATGCCTCAAAATATCTTAAAATGTCTCAGAATGTCTTAAAATGTCTCCTGTTTTGTTTCTATTCCTGGAAATCAGTGTCCTCCTTCTAAAACTTCAGGGAACAACAACCTTATGTCTACCTTATTATCAGGAGACTTCTTCTCTGTTGTCACAAAATGGCATTAATGGAGACAAGCCCAGGTTCTGTTTGCTTCTCTTGGGTTTTTATTTGGTTGGGTTTGTTTTTAAAGCAGCTCTGGATGAGCTTCAGTTGCCTTGTCAGAGGTGAGAGGAGAGAACCCCGATGTTTGTGAAGCTGCTCTTCACTCACACACTCCTGACTCTACCAAGCAGTGCCTGATTCCCACAGATCAGGGGAAAACTCCTGAGTTCTGGTATTTCTTACCTCTAAGTCACTGTCATATTTTCTGAAAAATCCCTTCACCAGGATTTCTTCTCCTGGGAAGCTGAGAAGCCTCAGAGAAAAAGAAAAAGAATATGATCTCATTTTGCTTGTCCTGTGTTTTACTACTTTAGAATATAGTATAAAAATTGTTTATCCAACAGGTAGTTGCTTAATTACTTTCATGTGAATTGTTTTAACTTAATAACCAATCACTGTCCAGCTGTGTCAAGACTCTAGAAGCAGTCAAGAGTTTTTCAGTAGTATCTTATTAAGCCTTCTGTAAGTATCCTTTCTCTATTCTTTAGTATAATTTTAGTATAAGATTCTTTAATATAATATCATAAAATAATAAATTAGCCTTCATAGAGTCAGATTCATCAATTCCTCCTTCATCCTGAAAACCCCAAAAATATCACACCTCTACACTTCCTGACTGTGTAGTTTCTACTACTGTGGTATTTCCATAATACCCAATATGTAAAAATCTTTTTTTTTTTCCACTATCATTGCACTTCAGATTACTTTGTTTAAGTTGGATAATGCAAGGCTGGCTTTGTGTGCCTGCTTTTGCTTATTTTGATAGAGAGATTTGAATTATCAGAGCTGATAAAGCTGCTGGAGATGTTCTTTATTTTGTTGCAGTGAGTAGATAGATAGGTCTCCTTGCTCTGTTCTGTGATGGGAGAGTCACAGCAAGAGCAAAGGTGACAAAAACCACCACTTGGATATATTCATTTAAAATTACCTTATCAAGCAGAATATGATATAGACTGGAACCACAGGTGTGATAAGAAGCTGTTTTATGTAAGACCTTCCATAAAATATTGAGCAGAGTTCATTGTGTGCCTTGGAAACTCCTGATTTGTATTTCAAAAGGTGCATGTGTGGTATTTTCTGACTTTCCAGGAGGAGCACAGAGTGTTCTTTTGGGACCTGCATATGTTGGAGGCTCCTTAGTTTTAATGATATTTACTTGGTTTCTTTCACTGTGTTGGTGGCAGTTTTGGCACAACAAAACCCACATGCAGCTGATTTTTTTTTTTAAATATATCCATATATATAAACACAAGAAGGTGAGAATGATTGCTTTTCAGGTTGTGGTTTCTCAGGCTCATCCAAGGACAGTGCTTGCCCTTGGAAGAACACTCTGGGAAGCTCAGTGCTGCTGGCTGCAATGCAGGAGGGTTCAGCCACATGTGAAAAATGCTGGGGGTGGCTTTGCTACCTCCTCTCCCTTCTGAGAGGTTCCTGATGCTGCAGAATTGGGGATTTGTGATGGGAAAATTCCAGGCGAGGGTGTTTGCACATGTACACGAGACAAGGAAAAGCCTCAACTGCTCCTTCAGGGGAAGATCTGGTTTGAGGCTTTTAAAATTCATTTATTTATATTTTAGATTTATATATTTTTATTGTACATAAAATTTATTTATATATTTATATAGAAATATATATGTTTATATTTTATATTTATTCATTTTTATTTAAAAATCAGCTGAAAGACTGGTGCTGACAGCAAATCCACTGAGCTCTTTCTGGCCATACTTACAACAAGCTGCTTCCACTAAAACTAAAAGTCAGACTTCCAGGAGACAGCAGGGTGATGCTCAGTCACTGGACTTAGAAGAAATCCTGCAAATGTGCTTGTTCATGTGAGAGGAACTTTCATCAGCTGCTTGCCCAGAGGAGCTGCAGAAACTTCTTAAGTTCAGAGAATCTTTAAAGGTTTATTCCAGAAAAAAATCAGAATACTATCTCTTCACTGGGTCCCAGCTCACCTGACACCTTTAATTTTTTTCTTCCTCCTCTTTTCTCCTGTCCCCATGGCACATCCAGATCCTCCCATAGGCACAAGTGCCTTTGAGCTGTGAGCTTCCCTTCTGCCTGGGACTCACACCTGGTGGAGACATGAAGGATAAGTGCAGTAATTTAGATAATTATTTGCAGGTTATTTATGTTTTCTACTGTATTATTTGTGAGGGGCTTGTGCCACAGTAAAGTTAAGGAGGTTTTTCAAATACTGTTGGCCCAGAATAAACACATTCCCCTAACTTGATTATACAACTGTTTTATTACTAATTGTTTTCCAGGTAGTTCACATCTACATATTTTCTATAAATAACTGTGAATGTACACTGGAAATGCCTTAATCTCAATAGCTTATCATTTGCAGGCAGGAAGATAATTATGTTTAATCAGTTCTGTCACCAGGTCTCAATAAATTCCATTTTTTCATCCAGAAGGTCTGATGCAACTGAATGGTCACATTTTCCAAAGATCTCTGCTTGGGAGCTTTGTGCTGATGTTCTTTGGGTTGGTTTTTTTTTGAGGGGTTTTTTTTTTTTTGGGGGGGGGGGGTAGAACAGAGATGGTTTGTTGGTTTTTTGTTTATTTTCTGGGGTTTGTTTTGTTTAGTTTGGATGGGGTTATTTTCTCCCATTGCTGCAGTCAGTAAGTTCCATGTACTTACAAGTTAACTACTCCAAGTACTTTCTTTTCCATGCTTCATGTGGTCTGTGAGGATTCCTGTGTTCCTGTGTCCCTCTTGAGTACTGATGGAGATCTTCCTTTTGGAATTGAGTCTGGCCTACAAGGCCCTGCTCTAGACTGCAAACCCTAAACCCTGCCTTAAGATGTTGAATTGTAGCCTTTGTTTCCAGGCTACAATTATTTATAGTGCAGAAACCAATAAGATCTTCTGTGAACACTTAGAAAACTCAAGTGTTTTGCTCTCATGTGAGGTTAAAGCTGTGTAAGTGACCTCAGTGGCCTCATAGGGAATTTTCCTGAAGTGAAGCTCACGTTTTGTTTCATGCAGAGGTTCTCCCACCACAAGGGCAGCTTCTGACAGGGCATTCACCAAGGAAAGGCTGCCTGGATTCCAGGGGAAGCTGGATATCTGGATATCTGTGGATATCTGGTGAGGTTGTGCAGAGGGTAAATATGGCCTGAGAGAAAGGAGTGTGAGGAAAAGCCCATGGCATGGTCAGAGGGAAGGCTGCTCTCCCCCTTGCCAGGGGCTCTTGGCCAGCACAGGACTGAGGAGGTGAACTCACATTTCCCTGTGGGAAGGTTGGTGCTGTTCTCTTTGGTAAGTTTGGGTTTTTGGAGTAAAAAGTCATTTTAGTTTGGGGTTCACATCACTTTTTACTTCCCAGCTGGGATCCAGCCCTACAGCACTCATGGGATGTCACAGGAACCTGGGGCTCCCCTGGACTTGGTTTTTAAGCCCACAAAACTCATATGTGCTCTCCTTGTTAGTGTTCAGGAACACATAATCATGGAATAATTACATGCACGTGCTTTTATTGAAGAGCTCTGGGTGTCAGGGGTACAGACCCAAATCTGACTCCCACATGGGTTTGGAATGACCCCGTTTTTTTACCCTTATTGTTCTATAACTACACATTAATTATTAAACTTACATTCTTCTATTGTATACATTGATTTCATCCAAGCATGGATTTTGTAATTTCCATCGAAGCCCCCAAACATCATTTCCCATGATTCCTGTTACAATGAAACAATAATTACATCCAATTACCAAAAAATCATGGCATTTAACAATCATATAATTTATCATAAAACAATCATGTCATTTATCATAATCATTAAATGATTATACAGGTGCAGTTTTGCATGATCCAGTAAAGCCTAACATTTTTTCAGGGCCTACCCTAACATTTTCCCAGGGCCTACCAGGCCCGACCTTTTCCAACTCCCCTGAAGATCCCATGATTTTAGAAACATTTTACCCCTGTACTACCATCCTTGCTTTTCCAAAAGGTGATCCTGGTGCAGCAATGAAACACCCAGTGTTGAAGCATGTCCAGAGTTCAGTGTTTCTCATTTTTCACTGGTGTGGAGGAGGTGATTCCATCTGGTTTGATATTTGATGAGCCCACAGCTCCAGCTTCAGCCACAGCAGCAATGGAAAGGACAAGAGCAGAAGCTGCTCAGCAGGAAGGACTCGCTGGGCTCCACCCATGGCAAGGAATCAGAGGTGGTGAGTGGAAAAAAAGAAAAGGTTTGAACTATAAACTCTGGATTAGTGAGTGTTGAAAGAGTTGTTTTTTCCATGTATCTAAGCTGGCAGGGTTTGCACATGGATAGTAGTCACAAGATGTGAGTTCCTGGATGTGGCAAGGCAGGTCCCACTTTAGAAAGGCATAATCTTTGTTTTCTCCAGTCAGATGATGCTTTTTTCCCCTCCTTGAGATGCAGAAACTCCTTCAGTGAAGGTGATGTCTGCCCTTGTGACCATCTAGGCCACTGTGACCTTCTAGGATCTTAAGGGAGCTATAAAAAGGAGGAGAGGGACTTTTTTATATGGACAGAGAGTGACAGGACAAGGGGAATGGTTTTAAACTGAAAGAGGGCAGGGTTAGATGGGATATTGGGAAGAAATCATTTATTCAGAGGGTGGGCAGGCCCTGGCACAGGGTGCCCAGAGAAGCTGTGGCTGCCCCTGGATCTCTGGAAGGGTCCAAGGCCAGGTTGGACAGGACTCTGACCAAACCTGGGACAGTGAGTGGCAGGGAATCAGTGACTCAGAGCTTGTTGGAATCTCCACAGAGCCTTCAAGAGCTGCTTGTTGGGCTTCTGCTGTGGGTGACAGTTCTTAGTTCAGCTGTAATGTTTCAACCAAGTGGTAAAGAAAACTGAGGAGGAAGGAAAAACTCGGGCTGCCCTTAAGGATTTCAAGTCAAAATCTGAAGCAACAAATTCTGAAGCAACAATTTTAAATGAAATCTGTGACCTTGAGAACACCTGGGAATTTAGAGTCTGGGTTCAAGTTTTCATGGTTGGTATCTCCATGTTGAGAGCTTGTATTCTGCTGCAAGTGAAACTTCTTGAAACTTGAGGTTCTTGAGGTCTCCTTTAACCGAAAAATCTTAAATAAAAGTACAATAAATTGCCTTCTGTGTGTGTGATGCAGGCCAGCTACTGGAGCAGGCTGTGCCAGCATGGGCTTCTTGCTGCATTCAGGAGCTTTTTCATTTGTTTTGATTCTTTTGCACACTTAAGTCCGAAGCTATAAAAGTAGGGCTGAAAACATTTTGGACCAGAGATTTGTTGTGAGGAATTTGTAAGGGCAGGTTTCTTCAGGCAGCCTGGTTTTCCATTCTGATGGATCAGCTGTGGGTCAAGTGAGCTCCACAGAGAAATGGGCTTTTGGTGTTTCCTGCAATTGGTGGAGGGAATGCAGCAGGAGAGCTGCCTGCATGTTTTCAGGTGAAGGCTCACATTGATGCCTCAGGTTTCAGCTTTTCTATTTTTCACATTCTGGGCTGCTTTAGTGGGTGGGTCTGGGCTTCACATCAGGGCATGCTGAGCTCTGTGCACAGAGCAGGGAGACAAAACAATTCCTGCTCCAGCTGGGCACCAAGGACAAATGACCCAAATCTCAGCCCAAGAGCACAAACCCCGTGGGCTGGAGAGAGAAAAACAAGCAGGGTGGGACTGCAGGGGCTAAAGCTGGAATGGGACAATGAACTGCAAGGTGCAAATGGAGCAGAACTGATCCAAGGCAGAGACCCCGTGCCCGGCCGTGCATTTTGGGGCCATTTTGGTTCATCTTGGGTGCAGCCCTGGCTGGGCTCTTGTGCTGCCCAAGGTGGATCCATGGAGGCTTTTAATAACTCCCTGCTTTATTCTTTAGCTCTGTCCAATCTCTGTTCTAGGGCAGCCATCCAAAGACATCAACATCAGGTATTCATACAAATCAGTGTAGGTAGCCATAATAACAAAAAGTTTCTCCTCCAGCCAATGGAATAATGCTCAGAGCATTATTTTATAGATATTATTCCAGGCCAGGGGAAGGCTTAACTCTGCTGGAGACACCAAACTCTGTATTTTGCTATTGGTTTTTCTCACATGTTTCCTTAGGAAGGAATGAAAACACAACATGATCAATGCTTAATTTATTGCCTCAGCAGTAGCACTGGAGATGTGGCCCTGAATCAGAAGTGAGGGAAGGAACAGTGGTTTATGCTTAACACAAGTGAAATTATACTTACAATATATGTCTGAAACAAGAAGGAGAGGAAGGCTGGGCTTTCCATCAGCCAGCCTGATGATATTTTCAAGAATCTGGCAGATCCATTAGCTGCTGTTAGAGCTTTCAGGAACTCTTAGGAGGACTGCTGAGACATCCCAGAGCTCTGACCCTGAGCACACAGCATCAGGAATTGGAGTTCCTTTGCTGGAGAGAACAATTCACCCCCTTCCCCTTGCTGAGGGCAAGGTGGGAATAGCTCTAACTGCATGAAAGGATGTCTGGAGCTCTGTGTTTCTCTCCCTCCTGAATTTTAGGCAGGGTAATGTGTAAATGGGATTGGCTGGGACCTGGTCACATCCTCAGCACTACCAAATTTCAGTTTCCAAGGACACAGCCACTGGTGACTCAGACAAATGGGAGTAGGACTCCTGTAATTATATTATAATAACTTACAAGATGATTAAAGTGTTTCTGTGTGTCTCAAGCTTCTGGAAAATCATCCCTGGATTCTTCACCGCTAATTCCTTTTTTTTAGGAGTGAGACCATCTGTCAGCACAGAAATACTTCAGCAGCAGCATCTGAGGACAGCTGGCATAGCTCAGGTGGGCACTGGCAGAACCAGAGAAGGGGTTTGCATCCTCTTGTTCCCATCTGCAGGCATACATTGGGAATTGCTGCAATGCAATTTGGGTCTCAAGCCAATGAATCAGTTTGGGATATGGCCCTGGGATGCTCCAAGTGAGCATGGAATATATCCCCATGGAAGCTGATTTTAGGAAAACTTAAAGTCATATAAACTACTGCACTAAACACCAGGTGTGGGTCCAAAACCAGGCTGTAAATTTGGATTGTTTGGCAGTTCTAAGCATTAAAGAGCTCGGTTCTGATATAAGCTGTACATGTTCAGCCTCTCTGCCTCCCACCTGGATCAAGATTTACTCATTACGTCATGGTTATGAAATACTTCATGGAGAAACCTCAACACAACCAGTTTTTACCCAATTAGTGAAGAATTGAGGGCTTGATTTGTAGGAATCCTCTATGGATGGTACAAACACAGCAGGCTTGGAGTGCAAATTGGAGACATAAACAGGGAAAAGGAAAAATTGTTCCAAGCTGAATCTGAAAAGATACTTGTTGGTTTTGAGCCTCTGATCTGAAAACTGGAGAGTTCTAGAACAATTTGTCTTTGAGGTCCGTAACAAAAATAAGAAAACAGCATTTACTGGATGACTTTAAGGCCAAGGAAAACAATGATCACTCCTCCCAAACTGGAGATGAGCACACTGGGCAAGTGGCTGCTGTCTGAGGAGGCAGAATTGGTGCTCCAGAACTATTTTATCATTTATCTGCCAGACTGCATCACTGCTGCTGTGACCCAAATGCTCCAGGCTTGTTGACACTTTCTAGATGAATCTTTAATAAAAATTCAGCCTGTGTGTGTGTTTTTTGGGCAAAAATGAACTTAGTCATAAAATGTCTGATTAAAATTACCAGCTAGAGCTCCAAGGTCTCAGCTATCAGAGTCCCAGAGTAAATGATATGGCTGTGGCAGGGAGGAGATAGCTGAAGTTATTTCCAACAGACCTAGGTAAAACTTGGCTGCCTTTGTCCCCCCATCAGAAGCATAGGATGAAGCAGAAGAGATTCATGAAAATGAGCAAGGCTTCTTTTAAGTCTTCAGAATATTTTCCTGGTGTTAAATCAATTTTGAGAGAGGAAAGAGTTTAATTTATTTCTGCTCATGGCATTTGAACTGGCTATGAGAAGAGTGCTAGTTCTTAGGGGTGTAATCTTGCTTTTCTTTGAGCTGTATCACTTTTTTTTTCTTTTATTTTTTTTTTTTTAATACTGGGGGCTGTGCTAAGAATTGCTACATTATCTTGTGGGTTTCCTTATGGCCCTTAAATCTTCTGCCAGTTGTTAGCTTTCATCTTACTCACATATTTCATTAAATCTGGTTTATTTGGCATAGGGAAGAGCAATTTATCCCTGTAGTGAAGTCATTCAGAAAGCTGATCCTGAGAGCTCAAAGAAGCTGGCATGTCTCAGGGTGGGTACACCTAAAAATTGCATTTCTGTGCCTACTAACCATGGTTGGTGGTGCCTGGGCAGGGAAGGAACAAGCAGAGCAAGCAGAACATTCCTAGGGCTGAAGAACCACATCTCCCAGTGAAGGCTGTGGAAAGCACTGACAGCTGCTTCTTATCTCACAGTCAAACATTTTGAAGCCCTGGAGGCGAAATATTTATGCTACTGGACACTTTGTTTATTCAATGAGCCTTTTTCTGATTTCTCTTTTTGTTTTTTTTTTTTTACCAGAGAACTGCAAATGAGTGACGTGTGTGTGCCTCAGTGTAAATAAGAGACTTGTGACTCCTCATGGCAGAATTAGTAATTCTTCATTAGACTGAAGGAAATACTGATGTGTGTGAAGCAACAGAAAGTAAACATCAATTAGAGGGAGAAACAAGCTGCTTAATCTTCAGTTTTACATCGAAAACTTCAAGGAAGAAAGAGTCTAAAGTGTGCAACTTCTGGGAATAACCTGCAAGGAGGGGGAGGCAGCATGCAAACACACATCACTGGAGTCTGAGGAGCTGCAGAGTGAGAAGAAAAACAGACCTGTGGAAATCAAAAGGTTTACAAACATCACTCCCCTTGTAAACAGCCTGTGTGCAGGGCAGAAGCCACAATAACTCAGCAGCAGTGTGAGGCAGCTCAGGGAGCTTTGGGGTGCAGAAAGCAGCCTGTGCAGCTGGCCCATGAAACAGCAAACAGCACCAAACCTGGGGAATTGCTGAGAGGAAATTTGGATTTTGGATAATATCAGGGAGAAATGCTACAAGGGCTTGCCTTTTTCCTTGAATGCCTGTGACCTCACCTTGTGAGCATGGTGGAGAGGTTTTTATCTCACCTCTCAACTTCACTTGTCAGGGCTCCCTTCTGTGGAACCCTTCTGCTTCTTTACCTGATTTAAACAATATTTCATCAGCCCCAGCAGTACCTCATCACTCATGTCTGGCAAACTCCCTCTTCTTGAAAAATGCTTCTCTTCTGAGCACACCCAGGTGTTAAATTCAAGAAGCACTCACCAAATCCAATGTTTTTGAGTATTGAAATCCAGTGGCTGACTCATCACTTTGCACAAAGGAGATGTTGCTTCCAGTTACTTTGTTTGGACTGACTGCAGGTTTTTCAAACAAATCAAGTAATTTCTGGAAAACCCTGTAAAACTTGGTGCCAGAACAGTGGAGAAGTTATCCAAAAGGCCAACACCCATGTTAGTCTGAGAGACTGAACTACTGGAAAGCCCTGGGTTTTTTGTTTTGCTGGTATCTCTTGTGTCAGTCCTTATGGGGCCTGAGGCATTCTGGAAGTGCTGGATTGATCCCAACCAGCTCCTGGGCACCTAGAACCTTCCTGCTCTGCTTGTACCTGCCTTGGGGTGTATCATAACTTGATTGGCTTTTCCTTCTCCTGCCCAGCCCCTTCAATGAATTTCCTTTTTAAGTTTGGAATCTTCAGATGGGATCCTGGCAAAAGAATCCCTGAATGCCTTCAGAGGATGCTGCATTGTAGGGAAGAGCTTCCAGGGAGGTTTTGTTTTCCCTCTGCCTGGATGAGCCTCTGGTCTGAAGCAGTGTGAAAGGTTTATTGGGTTTTGAAGAGCAAGGAATGAACAGTGTGAAGGTCAGACTTTTACCTTCTGTAGAGTTATCCTGGAACAAATTACATGCTCCAATAGTTGTTCCCAGTACTTTTGGGCAGCAGTGGCTTGTAAAACTCAGGTGTCAGAACTCCCAAAGGTGGGGGGTTCTGTGGGGCAGTTGTGCAAGAGGATTGATACTTGGGAGGAAGGAAATCGAGGTGAAATGGTAAAGGAATGTCTGTCCTGCCAGCAAATCCTGTTCTCCTTGGAATCAGGGATCAGAAGGTGGCGTTGCAGGCAGGTTTGTGAGCAGAGTGTGCTCAGGAAGGGCAGCAGTGCTCCAGGGCTGGACACACAGATTTGCAGTGGCACAGCTGAGCAGATATCAGATCTCTCACCTTTTATAAACTTCCCTTTATTTGTGCTCTGCCTATTGAGCTGGAACAGAGCCCATTGCTCCAAAGGGGTGCTGTGTGCAGGAGGGGAGGCCTGACTTAATTTCAGATCTGATAGAGCTGAGAGTGTTGCAGGGACCATTGCCTCACTTCAGAAATGCCCCAAAGCTCTGGCTGAGTTCTCCATGTTGAAATCATGCATCTGGCTCCTTTTCCTGTTACTAAAACCAATAAATATTAATACCATCTTTATAAGCTTTTCTCAAAAAGAAAATCTTCCTTGTTAAAAGCCTTTTTAGACTGGCTGAACCTCTGCTCCAGGTCCTAAACTTAATTCAGTTGTTGGTGCATTTAGGTTGCTTCTATGCTGTAAAATGAAAGTGATCAGTGAAGAGAAAGCAGTGAGATAAAAATCTAGGAATGTCTGTGTTTCATTACATGGCCAGTCCCTGATGCTTTCAGAAACAGGAGTATTTAACATTCATCACTTTTGATGAGTGTTGGTAACTCCTCTGCAGGGCCTGGGCAGTTGAATCACTGCTGTCATCTCTTGCCACTTTAGGGGTGGGCTGTGCTGATGGTTTGAGGTTTGGGGCTCCCAGCTCAGTAACTTGGCCAGGGATGGCCCTGCCCAGACACCCCAAAATCTCACCCTGAGCATCCCTGGCAGCTCCTGGAGCTCTGGCAGCCTCGGGGCCGTGCCCATTCCCTGGGGAGCCTGGGCAGTGCCAGCACCCTCTGGGGGAAGAACCTTGCCCTGAGCTCAGCCTGAGCTGCCCTGGCCCAGCCCCAGCCGTTCTCCCAGGTGAGATCTTCCTCCCTCACACATCCAGTTCTCTGCCTTAGATTTTTACTTTCTTCTAAGATTGATTGAGAGCTTTTATCATCTTTTGAGATTCTACTTGATTGGTTACCAGTGTGAGTGCAAAGAGTTGTTGCCCAAAAAAATTGGCCCTAGATCCCTGGCAGTGTCCAAGGCCAGGAGGGGGCTTGGAGCAGCCTGGGACAGTGGAAGGTGCCCCTGCCCATGGCAAGGAGCTGAAACTGGATGGTCTTTAAGGCTTCTTCTAACTCAAACCATTCCATGATTCCAGTGTTCTTTCTCCCCCTATACAATGCTGCCATTCTTTCACAGCCATCATTAACATCAGACCTTGCAAGCAGTGCAAGTCTTCTCCCATGCTTTACCCACACTGATATAGTCTAGAAGAAAAATTAAGCTCAGAACAAGGTGTTCCCAGTTCCTTTTCAAGGAAATTATTTCACTAATCTTTGCTCATAATGTGGATTTTAAATCTTTTCATAGAGGATGAGAGCTGAGCTTTGGGGAGTAAAGAGCATCCAACATGTAGCACTCACCTCCTCATTCTCCTGGAGGTGAATTTTGCTTACCTGTTCCAAGTACTTTAGACTTTCACACCCCCTCTTTTCTGTGCTCTCAGGGACATGTGAGCCCCTTGCTTGCTCTTGCAGAAATAGGCAGAGTTTTATGAATAAAAGACAGGGTTTGACAACACTAAAGGAGACAAAGCAAAGAGAAACTCTTGATCAAAGAGGGCTTGCACAGTTTCAAGGGCAAATACAAAGACAAACGCTGGTTTTGTTCCAAAATAAGAAAAGAAAAATCCCCCAGCTTTACAGGAAGAGCTCTGTTCATTTCCCCACCTTGCCAAGTAGTTTTTGAGTGCTGAAGACACCAAACACTTTCTTTTTCCATCAAGATCCCGGGAGCCTTCCCTGACCACGCTGCCCCTGCTCCTGAATGGTTTGTCTTTCTCTCCCTCTGCTTGCAGAGCATCTTTAAAACAACTCTGCCTTGTTCAGAATGTTGAGGTTGGCTCTTTAAACTGCAGCTAAATCAAAAACATAGCTGATGATTTGGACAGATACAGGCTGGGTGGGATTCCTGCCAATGTTATATTTGCTTTTGTCTTCATCAAGAGCAGTCCTGGGAGATGTGCACTGCAACCAGGAAGAGTCTGACAAAGGCATGTGCCTTTATAAAGGGCTTTTTTAGAAAATTTATCTTTGAGTCAGCTAGCTTTGTGAGCTATTTCAGGCCATGGTGTGCTGATCAGATGTCCTGAAAGGCAATGCCTTGTTTCTGCTCCCTGCAGATATTTTGTAATTGGGTGCAAGGGTTAAAAGTGTGCAGTGCCCACCCTGGGCAATCCTGTCTGCCAGGGATGTGCTGGATGTGACCCCACACTGGCAGCAGCCTGTGGATTGCTCCTCATCCTGCTCTGGGATCCTTTGCAGCAGGAAAAGCTGCCTGGTGCCTGATAGACAGGAGTTTGTACATTTTTCACTGCTGTTTTCATGAAAAGTGTGAAATATTTTGGGGTATTTCTCACCACCAACTTTGAGCATGTGGCTGATTTTAGCCCCCTGAGCAGCCTGAAAGGATTCCATACCTGTGGATATCCATACCTGTAAGCTTGGAGAAAGTGTGGTTGTTGCATGGAACTTAAATGCCTTAAAGGTCATTCTTTTGTGTGTATTTTCAATGGGATTCAGGATTTCCACCTTATTGTCCAGCTTATTCTCCATCTCTTGAATTTCATTTGAGAATAAATTAAATTTATTCTTAATTTTTTTTTTTAAGAAAAAAAAATCTTATTTTCTGCTGGTGAAATTGGTATGAGCATTTATAGTTGCAATACATCCAATACTGTGGTTGGCAAGGCCTGCATTAATAGGGATGGTGTAAAAAATTAACAGAAATTAAACTGGGGACAATCCCTGTGGTTCAGGGCCAAATTTGGTTCAAGTCTAGTAGAAAGAAAATGAAGCTGATATGGGAAATGCAATTTGCTGAGGCAGAGGGATGGCTGGACTATTAATGACCTTGCAGAGAGATCACTGAAGATGCTGTGGATACAACTCTAGTTTTCAGGGCTCTCCCATGAAAAGGAAGGCATACCAAGCAACCAGAGACCAGGAATTTAAGGAAGCTTTTCTTTAAAACAATCTAGGGATAAATTATGATGTAAATAGGAAAGAAAAAGAGGTGCATTCACCAGCAGCCCATCTTAGCACTGCTCTGGAGAGGAGTAGGTAGTGAAGTTCCTTCCATACATGGATAGAATTTGGGGTTTTTGTTTCCTGAATGTAAAACCAGCCTCACAGCAGCTCTCTCCTCAGTACCTTGTTACCCCTGCTGTGCCTAGACTGCCCATACAGACAATTCAAACCTTCTGAGTGCAATTAATCTGTTGCATTTAACAGCTGTTTTCTCCTGCTTGCCTTTACCTTACAAGGCAAACACTCCTGAGCAGCATTGGGAAGAAACATTTTTATGGACAGATGGGCTCTAAACTTGCCATCCACTGAGGGCCAGCTCCAACATCCCAGAAGAGTGATGCTAAAATTTCTTACTCAGTAAGACTTAGGAGTTGTTTGACAATGTCTGCTGGTATTTAATCCTTCACTCTGCCTGCACTGCTCTTGCTGTGCCCAGGATTTTTGCTTTATTTCATCACCTCCATGAGGTTTCTGACCTGTTTTGCCTGCCTGGTACCTCAGCCTGGAGCAAAGGAGGCTCAGGGGGCCCTTGTGGCTCTGCACAGCTCCTGCCAGGAGGGCACAGCCAGGGGGGTCGGGCTGTGCTCCAGGGAACAGGGACAGGAGCAGAGGGAACGGCCTCAGGCTGGGCCAGGGCAGCTCAGGGTGGGCACAGCAGGAATTTCCCCATGGGAAGATTGGTCAGGGGCTGTCCAGTGGTGGAGCCCCATCCCTGGAGGTCTGTAAGGACACTCAGTGCTCTGGAGTGGTGACAAGGTGAGGCTCAATTATCAGGGAGATCTTTCCCAACTTCAGTGATTCTGTTTAAGATAAGAATTTGCCTTTTTATCATAGATCAGGCAGTGGCAGAGTAGGCAGAGAGGATACCTTGGTTCTCCTCAGTGTTTCTACTCTTTCCTCATCAGTGCTGAACTAATGTTGACCCTGCTGCCTGCCAGCTAAAATGCTGGTCTGTCCCTAGCAGAAACAGGGCTGGGAGCTGTAGGATGGAGCCCCAGGCAATGACCCTGCTCAGCTGTGCTGCCTTGGGCTCTTCTCTGACATCACCTGCAGAGGTGTTTTCCCTTCAAAGGGGAGGCATTTTCTCCACTGTGCCATTTTTGTCTTAAACCCTTCTAAAGCCCCTCTCATGTTTTTGACAGCTCCAATCTGCCTGCAGTGCTGCAATATTGCACTTTAGGTGAAGCAGCAATGAGGTTTTACTGCAGTCCTGCATTATTCCCCCAGCTGCTGCACTGTCCCAGCCACCAGATCAAGTGTAAGTCTGCTGCCAGTGCTCCTGGCTATGATTTACCCAACTGCTGCCTCCTCCCTCCTTCACTTCCTCCTTTTTTTTTTAAGACCAGCAATATTTGGATAGTAATTGTAGCCCCAAGGCTTGTATAAATTCATTAAAGGCCCTGCCTTTTGAAGTGGAATTAGTACTTTGTTGAAGCTGTTTGTGTTCTGGGTCATGAACCATCTGATGGGAGGCCCGGGTCCATCTGGGCTGTGCTAATTAGAGCTGCCTGCCCTGGGGCTGGGGCTGCAGCTCAGAGCAGGGAGCAGCTCAAGGATCTCAGCTGCAGAACCACCTCTGGTTTTAATGCTGGAAGCTGATTTTCCCTGCACAAACCTCCAGAGTGGGAGCTTGTGTCTGCCTGTGCAGTAATTTCCTATACCCCACATCCTCACTAGGAAACCTCTGGAGACTTTTTACCTCAAGGGTCTTTTCTCCTAAGAGGTAAATTCCTTGCCAGAAGCCTGTTATAATAAATCCCCCATCTAGATGTGGAAATTCAGCATTTTCCAGTCCTGTAGATCTTTACCAGGTTCTTCAAATGCTCTATCCCTGGCTCCTGACTGCATCCAGGGAGTATGGGATATTGTAGGGGACAGCTTAGGATTTTGGCTTCTTAAGCACATGCTTCTGCTGTCCAAGCTTAACTTTCTTATTAATGAAAATACAGCTCAAATTGAAATTGTTGGTCCAGAACTCTGGTTCAGGGGTTTTCTGCTGAACCATGATCAAGAAGTGAAGTGGTAACAATACAACTGGAAATCCTGGAGTGCTAAAGGTGCCTCAGTTTGTGGTTTCCAATGTTGACATTTGCTCTCAAGCTCTTTGAAATCTTCTAAGGAGCTTCAGTGTTAAGTTGGACACCCTAAATGGGCTTGGGACCTTAGCCAGGTGTGTATGGACCACACTGGTGTGCAGATAGAACTTACCTCAATTATTAGCTAACAATTTTTTGCTTCCAGCTCACAATTTGCTCACTTTGGATAAAACTGGTTCTATTGCAGCACAACAAATAGGGAATAGGAAGAACTCTGCTTAGATCACACTTCAATCACTCAACTATCTGAGCTAACCAGATATTTCCAATGATAATTTATTTGAATTTTTAAATCTGGACATTGCAAAATATAATCATAGTTATAGTTATTATAATTAACTTCATAATTAATTATAATATATATAGTTATTATAATAAACTTTAGGGCAAGGTCTTCCCAGATGAGCTGGATCTGAGTATTGGAATCAAAGTGACCCCTGTGGCAGGGAGAAATGATGCATCTGAATCCATCTTATCAGAAGGCTAATTATTCTAGACTATATCACACTATATTACATTACATCTAAACTGAATCTGCACAAGCACCCAACTGCACTGAAGTGCCCAGAATCTCATGACTGTCAGTGACAGTCCTGACACACACACCTGGGTCCAGTTGGTCAGGGAATCAAAACACTCACAGAGAATCCAATCACCAATTCCCTTCAGGTAATCAATGTTCCACGATGCATTCCACTTGTGAACAACACAGGAGCAGTAAATGAGATAAGAATTGTTTTTTCTTTCTCTGAGGTTCAGAGAATGTGAATCCCAGGAATATTCTTGGGAAGTTGTGCCTTGCTTTTCTCTGTGAAGGGAAATGTGGCCACATCTGAGATGCTCCTGGGCTGTGGCAGTGACTCCCAGCTCTGCATTGGGCTTTTCTGTAGGGAAAGAATTTGGCATTTTGGCACTGTCCATACATCCCCTGGAAACAGCCTGATTAATCTGTTCTTTTAGGCCAAGGAAATTTTATAAATCACTCTGGTGGTGGCTGAGCTTACGCAAGGCAGCAGATGTCTCAGTCCCCAGAGGCCGTGACAAGTCCCTCTGAGCTCTGTACAGCACAGTTGTTCACATCTCACCAACAGCTGAACTTTCAGCTCTTAAAGGTTCAAAAGAGCCTGACTTTGGTGAGAAATGCAGAAATTCTGGAGAGAATAGAGGCTGCTCAAGGAACATGATGTCTTTCAGGGGTGTTGCTCAGATGTGCAAGAGGGGAAGGAGCTGTGTGCTTGGGCAATCTGCTTCCCTGGCTCTTGATGCCTTGGTGAAGTATTTGAGTTGTACAAATCACTTAATTCCTTTATGGCTTATTTCTCAACTGAAATGAAAATCCTTTGGGATCAAACTGTTCTTGATAAACATCTCAGGCTTTTAAGAACTGCTTCTGGGTTTATTGCCCTTTAAATTTCAGACACCCTGACATTAGTGTGCTGTCTTGTTTGGCTTCAGCTCTCAAACCAGAGAATAGATTGACATGCTAAATTAAAAATAGAATTGTCCACAGCTACTCCTACTCCCACAGCTTAATGGCTCTGGTTGGCCCATGGCAAAACAATCCAGGTCTGGTTATCAACAGCAAAGTGCACTGCTCAAGACACAGAGGCATCTGAAGCCTCATGGTGTGAGGCTTGGCAGAAGCTGACTTTGATTAAATACACATGAACCAGGAGGTATTTTTTCCCCTTTCTCAGCATCTCTTTTGGCAGAGCCTCCATCTGTGGTTGGGTTGGAGAGCCCAGCTGCTGTTCCAGGCTGAGCAGAGAGCCCACGGTGGGGTTTGGTGAATAGCTCTATTCATAAGTCATCCTGCCCTCCCTCTTTCTCCTTCCAGCTTGAAGCCTCCAGGACACTTGTGCAAGCTTGGCCATGCCATCCTGAGTGGGGAAGGGTGGGAACAGCCTGTCCTCAGGGAGGAGCAGCACAAGGAGCATCAGAAAAGGAGCTCAGAAAACTCCTGCATTTCCCTCTTGAGCACAGCCCTGCCAGTCACCTTCTCCAAGGGCTGATTCTTCCCCCTTGAGCAGCCTGGCTCCGTTTCCTGCCCTGCCAGGCTGCTGGATGTGTAAGGAAAAGCCTCATTCCCCTCTGGAGCTGATGATTTGGGAAGCTGGAGGAAGTGTCTGCTGTGTGCCTCTTGTTACCTTGCTTGGCACAATAATGCCTGCTGATCCCAGGCTTGGAAAGCTTCTCCAAGGATTTTTAGTTTGAAAAAGATTCTCTTTCTTCTTGGACTGCCATGGAACTCGAGTGTTGGAAAGCTTGACAAAGTCACAAGCTGCTCTGTCTTTTCTTGTTTATTTTATTAGCAGAGAAGAAAATACGAGACTTATGAGGGAAAATAAACCAAAGATGGGAGGGGAGAGGATGTACAGGAGTAAAAACAAAATTGAAGAGGTAAAATGGAGACTTCCTGAAAAGAACTTTCATAGAATTATGTAAATAAATATCAATTCTGAAAACATTTATTTACATATATAAACATTTATTTACGTATGTAAATAAATATCAACTCTGAAAACAATTACTTCCATGGCTTGGCCAGAAAATGAAACTTTTTTTCATTGGTGGAACAGCATTGTTTGACCATGATGGAGGCTTTGTCTGGTCAGCTTTGTCTCTCCATCCAAAGCGTTCTCCTACTTCTTGTCCTGATTTACCAAACCAAAAGGCTTCTCTAGATAATTATCCACAGCTGATGACCAGCTGGGTAAGGTGACAGAACCTTTCAATGAGTTTATTGAGTCAAACCTCTCAAAGTGGGATATATTTTGCTGTGTGACCACTGCATGCATTTGCAGGGAATCTTTTCATTTAGGAATTAACCTGTTAATTAGTGAATTAATTTATCTACACCTAAGTTCTCTCTCCAGGTGAAATGTCTGGATTGCACCAGCAAACAGCAGAGCCCAGCAATAGTAGATGCAGACACAAGGATCTATTTCTCAATTTTGGGGAGAGCTGCAGGCTGTCCTTAGTCAGCTCAGCTGCTCTGAATTCTTCTCTTGCAGCTCATGGGTTTATTTGTGTGTTTTTCTGGGCACACAAACCCCTGTCACAATATTATTAGAAGACTTAAGTGGTACTTAAGTGGAAGTGGCAGGCTCCTGTGCAGCACAAGTTGTGTTTTAACAGAAAATTGGTCCAGACAAGTCCCCAGATAGAAGTAGTAATTTACTGCTAATGCTACTTCTTTCTAGGACAATGGAATTAGTGGCTAAAGTAAAGTTAGATTAGTGTTGTTTTCTAAAAACAACCCTGGGAAGGCTCTTAGAGAACACCAGTAACACTTTCTCCATGAGAAAAGCACAGAGCTCCTGTTGTTAACAGAAATGCTGGTTTTTACTGATCTCTTAAGTAGAATCTGAATGGGAAGAAACCCTTTGATATTTTGTCATGCATATGAGTTCTAGAGACATAATCCACAGAGTGATATATTGGCCCTCAGAGAATAGCAGTAGGCTTTTAGATTGTACCTTCTGAACAGTTTCATAGTTTAAATCTGAGTTGTTTCATAGCTTCAATCCATTAGTAATTATGTGATTATTACAAGCCTAGAGTTATTCTTCTCCCTTTTGTCTCCAACTTTTCCCAACCACAAGAGGAGCTGTGAGTGCTGCCCATCTCTGAAAGCCCAGTCTTGTGATGCAGACCACAGTGCAGAGGGTGCTGGGCACTGCCAGGGATGCCCAGGGTGGGGTTGTTGGGGGGTCTGGGCTGGGTCAGGAGCTGGGTTGGGGGATCTTTGTGAGTCCCTCCCAGCTCAGGACTTTTTGGGATTATGAGAGATCATGGCTGTGTGTTTTTGCTGATTAAGGGGATGTGCTGGCCAGTGGACAGCTGGATGTGAAACACAGAAATCCTGAAATAAGAGCAAAACCTGGGACTTGTGTAACATTAAAGCTGGAGAAAAACAAAAGCAGACATGAAGAAAATCAGTGTGGAGCAGAGAGGCTGGGCAGAGGGTGAGCTGTAAGGCAAGGCTGATGGCCAGAGCTGGTGCAAGTACTTGGGTACTGTTGAAAGAAACCTTGTTTAGTTGTGGGAGCTTCATAAGTTGGAAGTCACTAAGGAAATAGGAAACCTTGGCTCCTTCCCACTGGGGAAGGCAGTTTGTGAGGGTGCCTTTGTTCAGGGCCAATTTGTTTTCACTTGAGTTAATGCTTCATTAGTGCTGTCCTTGAGACCTTGGCTGTTATCCAAGGAAAAAAAAGCTAAAAGAGATGGGGGGAAGAGAGCCCCTCCAAAAAGCTTTGAAATAAAGCTGTTGGGTAGTTTAATGTTATCACAGAGGCAGCAGGTTAGAATAAGCAATTTCAAGTGTGTGAGCTGTTGCATGTTTGGGCTTCCTTTGTGTGGATTTCTGAGCTTGCTGTGGGCAGTCTCAGATCCTGAGCGCATGGTGTGTGATCCTTCTGGGCTGCATTAGGAGTGGGATGGTTCTGAGTGTATTTATGGCCACTTATAAATCCTAGGGATTTTTGGAGAGACAATAGAGATAAATGACTGCCCTTCCACAAAAGATTTCTGTGGAAGTTCTTGCTGGCTGCCCAGTCACCCTCTCATTTTGGAAAATTATTTATCTGCATTGCAGGAGCTTTCCAGATATAGAGCTGTTCTTCAGCCCTGCTCTTTTACAAATCTATTCAATAGCTCTGATTGAGCTTAATACATGTGGGAGTTAAAAATCTGCTCCTTAAAAGAGAGAGAGGTTTTCAAGGTGAGGGTCAGGCTCACAGGTTTATTGAGGTGCCTTTTGTGGGGGCCACCAGTTCTGGGACAGAAGGAAACAGCCTCAAGCAGAGCCAGGGAAGGGTCAGGTTGAATTTCCTCATGGAATCAAGGGATGAGCAGGAATTTCCTCATGGAAAGGGTGGTCAGGCCTTAGCAGAGGCTGCCCAGGGAGGTTTGGAGTCTCCATTCCTGGAGGTGTCCACAGAAGGCCAAGATGGCACTCAGTGCTCTGGGCTGGGGACAAGGTGGGGATTGGGCATGGGTTGGACTCAATGGTCCTGGAGGCCTTTCCAACCTCAGTGATTCTGGGATTCTGCAAGTGTAGGTTTGGGCTACTTGGCTATCCAGGTTAGAGCCCAATCCAATGTAAACTGGGTGCAGAAAGTCACACATCAATTTATTTTAACTAGAGTTGAATCACTACTCTGTTGCTTAGAGACATTTTTTCTAAGTAGCTCTTGAAAAGAACAGGCTCAGTAGAAGCTTGAGATGAGAGCTGAAATTTGTATTTCCTTTTATGATTTGACTTCTCAAACAGCTGCATTTGTGCTGAACAGGGGGAATGTTCAAATCCATCTTAATCTTCAGGTGGTTGAACATCCTTTTCCTGAATTGGAGTCAGTTACTGTTTCCATCCTGCCTCCAGGTTCGTGGTCTGAAGGTGAAACTCCATCTCCTCTGAGGAGTGAGGCAGCTCCAGTTGGTTTCACTGGCAGCAGGACGTGAGGTTCAGTCAGTCATACCTGAAACCCCTGCCCAAAATTTCTGTTCAACTCTGGAGTATTTGTTCTTGAAATCACCACTTCTGTGCTACAGTTGCCTACCTGCTGTGCTCTGGGTCTAAAATGCTTCATTACAATTGTTGAGCAAAAATCTCTCTGACTACATTGTCAAATGCAGTACAAAAACAAAAAAAGGATTGTTCCCAAAATCTACCCCAAATCTAAGATTTTTTTCATTTGTCAGCAGGACTACTCCTGTCAGAGCTCAATGCTCTTGCTGATATGGTTTAGTTTAGATATTCTTGTGAGGAGCAGGAATTTAAACAGGGATCTTTATGGGTCTTTTCCAGCTTTAAATACCCTGTGATTCTATTCTATGGTGACATCTCCTCTGAGCTGAAGGAGGTGTTTTCATTGATGCCTTGTGCAGGCTGAGCTAGAGCAGAGGCTGGACAGAGCTACAGAATAAAGCAGGGAGTTATTCAAAGCCTCCATGGAGCCACCTTGGGCAGCACAAGAGCCCAGCCAGGGCTGCACCCAAGATGAACCAAAATGGTCCCAAAATGCACGGCCGGGCACGGGGTCTCTCCCTTGGATCAGTTCTGCTCCGTTTGCATCTTGCAGTTCATTGTCCCATTCCAGCTTTAGCCCATCCAGTCCCATCCTTGTTTTTCTCTCTCCAGCCCACGGGGTTTGTGCTCTTGGGCTGAGATTTGGATCATTTGTCCTTGGTGCCCAGCTGGAGCAGGAATTGTTTTGTCTCCCTGCTCTGTGCACAGAGCTCACCATCCCCTAATGTGAGCCCAGACCCACCCACTAAAGCAGCCCAGAATGTGAAAAATAGAAAAGCTGAACCTGAGGCATCAGTATCTTTCAATAAGGAAAGGTCTAAGGTAGAAGTTTGCAGCAATTCCATGAATTCCATGGAGCTCTGCCTGCCCAAGCTGACTTTGTCCCACAGGAACACATGAACTGCCCTTACCTCGTGCAGGCAGGAGTGATATGAGAATCTGGGAAGGTTTCAAGCAAGTTTGAAGCTGTCACAGCAGCGTTGCTTTGTTTTGCAATTTATGTTCAGGCCACAGAGGGTAGCCCTTGTCTCTAAGCAGAAAACTGGAATGCTGTGTGTTCTTGGAGCAGGTAGGGCACAATACATACAAGGATAAAGCAGTGAATTTTTGAGAAGAGAAAGCAAAATCCATTGCCTTCCTGGAGTGAATGAAAAGCAGTATTATGTGTATGAGCTAAAAGTGCTACTGGACAAAAAGAAGGAAAAAAGTTATCAGGTAGGTGAATGCTAATTGAAAACTAATTAAATGCACATGGGATAATTGTAAGCACACTGGTCTGGCTGCACTGGCTTCAGGTTTTCAGAACTTCCTGTTCTGAAGCAGATGGAACATGGAACAACCTGACTTGTACTGACAAGTTCTGCCTCTCGTAAATGGAGACAAAACCTGGATTAACACAGCTGCAAGAGGCAAGGCCAGGAATCCCTTTTATTCCTGTTAGCTCAGAGTGAGCAGCACCTACAGGATCTGTACAGGTGGTCACAGGAGTTTGTCATGAGGTGTAGATAGATCAGAACACAGAACACTGATCAGAACACTGGCCTGTGTCTGAGGTGCCTTTTGTGGGGTCTGGGGCTGGTGACAATCGTGTTCCTCCAGCACTGTGAGGTGGCAGAGCTGTGCTGTGTCCCTGGGTGCTTGGAGAGTCCAGCCAGTGTTCCTTTGTTAGCCTGGGAGCACTGGGCACTCAGAACAGCTTGAGATCATTGCATTATCTGAAGTCATTGTCTTAGGTTGAAAGATTTAGCTGAGTGTCTATTCTGTCCCCATCTGCCAGAGCTGGGGCAGTTCTCTGCTGTCCATGGGGCAGTTTTTTCTTGATCTCTCCCCCAGCCAATCCTCCCTGCAGGAGATCTCTGCTGTCCATGGCCACTGAGTGTCCCTGCAGGGCTGATCCAATTCCAGCATCCCATGGGGAGATGCTGCGCCCAGGGCAGGAGCCAAGCATTCCTCCCTGGATCCAATGTGAGCCTGGCACAGCACAGCAGCCTTTGCCCAGTGCATTGCCAGAGGAGCAGCTTCTGCTGCCCTGCATGGCCAGAGGGAGCCCAGGCCCATCTCCAGCAGCCCTGGAGCTGCAGAGGAAAACTCCCCCCTTGTGCAGGATCCCTGCTCCAGCAGAGCCACAGCTGGCACTGCAGGAGGGCTGAGCCCCCATGGGATGGGGCTGTGCCACCCCCCTGACAGGGGGCAGGGAATGCTGGGGGTTTTTTGTACTATTACATTTGTATTTTTAATTTTCCTATTAAAGAACTGTTATTCCTGCTCCCATATCTTTGCCTGAGAGCCCCTTAATTTCAAAATTATAATAATTCAGAGGGAGAGAGTTTACATTTTCCATTTCAGGGGAGGCTCCTGCCTTCCTTAGCAGACACCTGGCTTTTCAAACCAAGACAGTCACAGTTAGGCAGCCATATCTATACAGCTTCTCAATTTAACTCAAGAAAATTTTCCTTTTTTAATTTTTTTTTTAAATTATGAGCTTTTAGGAGGCCAGACCAAAGAACTCAGCAGAAATGAATAAACTGTGCTATTGCAATTCAACATCACTGCTGCTCTCCAGCTTGGAAGCTGAGGTGAAGAGCTTTCCTGCCCTCCTGCTTTCTCTGGGAATGTGCTTTCCAGCTGTGGGCACAATGGAAATGTGTGGGCACGGAGCTCTGAGCCCAGCTGACGTGCAGGATGTGCACAGGACTGGCCAGCTGGGAGCCTGGCCAGCGAGGCAGACTCAGGAACTGCTGATGGGGCTGAAATGGAAATGCCAGCAAGAAGGTTGTCATTTACTTATGGCTGGCAGGGGACATGGCACCAGACAGCTGGGCGGCTTTGGGAGCTGCCCATGGACAGGACAGGGATGATTAAGAAGCATAATTTGGCTGGCAAAGCCTGAGGAGGTGGACTTGTACATAGTGTGGCCTTCCAAAGCTGACCAAATCCTCAGGAAAACCGTAATTGCTGCTGCAAACCAGGGACTAGGCCTTGGTTTGGCCAGACTCATGTTTGTTCAGTTCATGACTTTACATCCTTCTTGTCCAGGCTTTTCTTTCCAGAGGCAAATGCCTGAGCTGGGAGGGAAGTCAGCAGAAAGAAGGAAGACAGCAGGAAGGCCTCACTCCAGGGAGCTGCTGCAAGAGCTCACAGATGGTGCACTTTGCAGGCTGGGCATTTCCCTGTTCCTCCTGTCTGGAACCTTCTCACCTCTTCTCCCAAAGCACTTTTTTTCTGAAGGCATTTCATCTCTAAAAATTTTGGATGCCCCATCCCTGGAAGCATTCAAGGGGTGGAACTTGGAGCAACCTGCTCTGGTGGAAGGTGTCTCTGCCCATGGTGGGGGTTGGAATGAGGTGATCTTGAGGGTCCCTTCCAACCTAAACCATTTTGGGATTCTTTTTTAAGAGAGAGATGCTGACCCCACCCCTGGAGCACCGAGGCAGTAATCCTGCCACTTGCTTGGATGTGATGTTCTGAAATTCATTCACCACCTCTGCTAAAAAATCGTGTTGTCTTTTATTAAACATACTTTTCTTTTTTTCCTTAAAAAAATAATATTGAACTCTTAATATTGAATTCTCAGTTCTTGTAGCAGATTAAAGCCATTTAACACCTGGCAGCTTTTGCATTGAGGTAGTGGAATTCACTCAGGAATTAGGAGGACCCTGGTGCAGAGTCAATGCTTTGGAGGTTTAGTCCAGAGGGAGGATCTGAGGAAGAATCCAGCTGGATTCAATTCACAGGTTTTCATTTGGAGCATGTCCAGGCTCAGGACGGACAGGGGATGACAAGAAGGTATCTGTGCCGGATTTCTTTGCAAAACTGAGTGGAATAGGTGAAGAATTTGTTCCAAGGAGATTGGATATTTCCTGCTCCTCTGAATTGTTGTGGAAAAATACCTAGGGCTGCTAAACAGCTGCTGCCCTGACAACAGGGAACAGAGAGCTTGGGCTGTGTTCAAGCTGTATCACGTAGTGGCTTCAAGGGACGTGGCTCAGTGCTTGTCCTGATGTAGCCCTGCTACTTTCCACTTGTTACTGCTTTTACATAACAGCTTATTGTTGCTTTGACTCTTTTTTTCCACGTGTTTTACTGTCATAACTCTGTTTTAGCAATAGTACTTGAAATTGTGAATGTTTTATGGAAGCATTATGCCAGGATTTGCCTTTCAGTGCTGTTTTTTGCTTTCCCAGTTGTGAGTGCACAAAGGCAGAGGTGCTTTGGCCTTGGTGGTTTTGCTGAGGAGGTGAATATTCAGGTTATTCCAATTAAGCAATGGGCTTGCCCCAGGAAAACACTCTTCTCCAAAGACAATTGGTGTTTATTACCCCCAGTGCATGCTGCTCCAGCTGAAGGGGGGCTAGCTGGTAAAAATATTGTGAGAAAGTGCTGAAACAGCACTGAAAAGGCACAGGAGAGGCGAAGTGGCCTTGTAGATTTGACCCACTTTGCACTTTTCTTGCCTCAGGCTGCTCAGTGCCTCTCACAGAACCTTAACAAATCATCTGGGTAGGTCTTTGTGCTTTTTATACTGAGGTCCTACAAGTTGTAATAATTGTAATTGCAATCATTGGGCCATTCTTCTGCTGCTATGTGCTGATCACACTTGCAATAATTAATTTGCGTGGTTTTGTAACACATGACTTGATTTTAGGGAATTTTTCTTCCCAGAAAGGGCTGTAAAGCATTGGCCCAGGTTGTCCAGGGAAGTGGTGGAGCCACCATCACTGGAAGCACTGAAGAAAACGTGGATGTGGCACTTGGGGACACAGTTTAGTGGTGAACATGGTGGCTGGACTTGATGATCTTTAAGGTCTTTTCAGTCTCAGTGATTCTTTGATTCTTGCTCTCCATTCCTCTCGCTTTCTTTTCTTGCTGCAACTCAATTTTTAGATGAGGCTCCCTGGGCCCTGCACTGCCTGGGAGGTGAGATGGACTCAAGTTAGGCCTACTATAGGAAATTTTTCCAAACAGAAGGAATCTAGGCAATAAAAGGCTGGATTTTATGTGTGTGTATAGAATTGATGGAGCCAAATTTGCCTCAAAGCAATTTCAGTACCTCAGGTTACAATTGTGGATGGGAGAATGGGGAATAGCACCAAGCTGGCTTTGCTGTTATCTATTGGAAATTCTTGTGTGGGTCAATTCCAGGAATTTTTCACCACCATATCCCTCCTGTAACTTGCTCTGAGTCAGGAGGCATTAAAGGAATAGCACTGAGATCCCTTTTTGCCGCTTTGCCATCCTTTAGCCCCAGACACTCTGTCCTAAGAGAGCTCTGGGAGACAGAGCTTCCCTTCCACCTGGCTGGAACGAGCCAATATTTGGCATCAACTCCCAGTAAAGGAACTTTCAAGAGCCAGAGCTCTTGAAGAAGAGTCACAAACTTCTCATTGGGAATTCCCCCTCTCTGAATTCATGTCTGTGTTACACACTGGTGAAGATCCAAAGTGTCCCTGCCCATCAAAGAGCTCCCAGTGCAACAAGAACCAACATTCTGATAATTCCCCACCACCCTCATGTGCTCACTGCCGGTTCTCTGCTCAGCCTGCACATCCTGGACCCCAGCCTGCCTTCATTTCTGGTCTTTTTTTGTCCTTTTGGGATGAAAAATGAAGAAGAGGGACCTTGTTTAGGGACAGCCTGTTCTCCAAAGCAAGTCCAACAGCTTCTTTTTGGTGCACTTGCACTCCTGCAGAGTTTAAGCAGTGTCACTGCATTACATGACAAATGACTCTGGGAGGGTTTGCTCTTTCATCCTCTCCCCAGTGGCAGCACTCTGTACACACTGGAGTGTGGATGTTGGGAGTGTTTCCTGCTCTGTTTGCATTATTTAAATACAAATATGATCCTTCAAAGAGAAGGCTACACAGAAAGGTTTTTTTCTGGTTTTCTATGGGTGTACCAAAGGCTCAGGCTGGTCCTGGGGATGCAGTGTTGACTCTACAGGGTAATTTTACTCTTTTAGCTAAAATTTTAGGTTAAACCTTTACTCACTTCATAACAGCAGCTCTATTATTACATCTAAAGCTTCACCTTTTTGTTCTTTCCTCATTCTGTCTTGACCCACACTGACTCTAAATCAAAAACTTCAGAAGTCAGTGGAGTGAGTGATGCCACAGCCCTCCAGTTTCCTTTGCTCTTCCTACAAAGGGACATGAAATTGGAATTTGCTTTGTAAAATTCTGTGTATTCACTCTTCCCAAGCAGGCTTCCTCTGGTCATTATTCATGTGCGAAATCTGGCATAATTCTGTCACTGCATCCTAATTGATGGCTAAAAGCCTAAGATTTGAAACAGAAACACAGAATCCATCAGGTTGGAAGAGACCTTTGAGATTGAGTTCAGCCTTCTGTGGACATGTGCAGCTCCTCCTGAGCCCTGGCCATTTCCACATAGAGATATCTGTGATTGGGATGTCTCAGAATTATTCTGAGTGCGAGTGTCCCCTAACTGAGGCTGGTGCAGGAATATTTATGACTCGGAGTTCAGGAATTGCTGCATAAAGGCCCCAAATGGGTAAAAATAATCACCTTTTTGCAGTGATCCTTTTGAACTGTAAAGTTCTTGTATTTTGGAGGGAAAATGAGATTTTCTTGTCTTTTTTTTTTCCTTTAGGTAAACAGGGTCTGATCTCAAACATCTCATCAAAAGACAACACCTGCAAATGGCAGTGCCACCAGGGCAGGAGGTAGAATGAGGAGGAGCAGTGTTCAAGCAATGTTAACTTCATTTCACAGAAGGAAACAGCCCATGGAACATGCAAAAGCAATGAGCTTTAATAGCTTTTAATATGTTTTTAAACATTTCCATCACCCCTCTATGTTTTCAGACACAGCTTGGCAATAAATCAAAGTAAAAGCAAACACTCATCTGAACTGGTCATTAGGGTGAAACAGGAATTAAACATTGAAGGAGGGGAAAAATAGAGAGTTTACATCAGTGAGGTTAAGGAGCAGACAGACAAAACACTTGGGAGCAGCAGGGGGATGCATCCTGCTTTCATTTGGGCCTGACCAGAAGCCAGGATGAGATCTGGGAATGTGCTGGCTCTGGGAGCTGCTGCAGGCACAGGAGCTGCAGGGCTGGGCTGGTTTGCTCCATGGTGGGGGATCTGTGGGGCAAGTGGTGGGGCTTGGGCTCAGTTTTTGAAGTCAGGCCTCTCAAAGCTCCTGAAGAAGCCTTTTGCTGCCTGAGATTTGCTTTCAGCCCTGTTTGAAGCAGCAGGGTCAGGGCAGCTCTTCCTTGCTTTTCCTGCATTTGCTCTGCTGGCCCTCCACTGGTGCTACTCAGACCTCAGTGCTTGCAGGGCTAGTGTCTCTCTTGCTCTGCTTCAGAGGAGGATTTTAGGTCTGCACATGTCCTCTGTTCTAGTTCAGTGTAGAAAATCAGTTCTATGGGATCCTTTAGATTTAGCAAGATGGAGAAACCACGAAAATTTAAGTTACAGTGTGTTCTCAGGAGATTGAAGTGTCACTCACCATTAACCTTCTGGGCACTGTCCTTGCCCTGAAATCCTAATTTTTCTTTGACAGCCCATCCTCATGATTTCATTTAACAGCTTCTGGGTCTTCAGTAGCCAAATGGTCCTTTCTGTTCTTTAGCAGCCCTTCCCCAGCACAGATCCATGAATCAGTTGGATGCATTTACAAAGTTGGTATGAGGTGATGAAGAGGAGCAGCCCAATCATTTACACTTCTTATTTTTCTTGTTAACAACCACATGTGATAATCTTCGCCTTTGGAAGGGTTTTTGAGAATGTAGAATGAGAAGTCCTGGTGAAAATGTGTTCAGGGCCCAGACAGGATGGGCAGAATGTACCAGAGCCTTGAGTCTCCTACTAAAGGCAGCTCAGGAGATTTAAATTGGGCTAAGCCAGGTCAGCAGAGCTCCTGCTCATTATAATTCTCAAGAATAAATGCTGTTAATTAGTCTGCCTTTATATGTTCTTGCAGCACTGGCAGGCTGGGCTCTGATGGGTTCACCAATGCTATTTTCTCATCCTTTGTCCAGTGCAATCCTGTATCCAAGGAAGTGTCTTCCCTTCCAAGGGCAGGTGGTTGGGATGTCTCTGCTGTCACAGCAGAGCAGCATCTTCATGTCACTGTCCTCAGCTGATGCCTCAGGTTCAGCTTTTCTATTTTTCACATTCTGTGCTGCTTTAGTGGGTGGGTCTGGGCTTCACATCAGGGGATGCTGAGCTCTGTGCACAGAGCAGGGAGACAAAACAATTCCTGCTCCAGCTGGGCACCAAGGACAAATGACCCAAATCTCAGCCCAAGAGCACAAACCCCGTGGGCTGGAGAGAGAAAAACAAGCAGGGTGGGACTGCAGGGGCTAAAGCTGGAATGGGACAATGAACTGCAAGGTGCAAATGGAGCAGAACTGATCCCAGGGAGAGACCCCGTGCCCGGCCGTGCATTTTGGGACCATTTTGGTTCATCTTGGGTGCAGCCCTGGCTGGGCTCTTGTGCTGCCCAAGGTGGATCCATGGAGGAGATGCTTTGAATAAATCCCTGCTTTATTCCTTAGCTCTGCCCAGCCTCTGCTCTAGCTCAGCCTGCACAGGGCATCACAGCAGGCTCAGGAACTCTCCAGGTCCCCTCCAGAGCATCTCCCAAGGTTCCACCCAGAGGTGCCTGTGCTGACCCTTCCCTGCTCAGCAGCACCTGGGCCACTGTGGGAATGTCAAGTGAAAGCCACTCCCTGCTTTTATGGAGCTGCATTTCAGACTGATGAAAGCTTTGTTTCCCAGATTGGAAAATATAAAACCCCTGGGGTTTCCAGCCACAGCCAGTGCTATATTTAGAAAGTCTTAAATCACTGCAAGCTCTAGGTTTGAAGGAGTTGTTATAGAGTGTGTGTGTATTTATATATGTGTGTGTTTGGGTTTCATTGTGGAAGTTCAGTCAACAGGGGTTTTGTGGGTCTGCTTGGCAATGATGGAGTAATTAAAGTGCATTTTAGGGAATAGTGGGGAGAAAGAAATGCTGAGAGCCAAGAGGAGAAGAAATGGAGGAGGTTAGGGAGTTACTGAGAATAACTTTACTAATCCCTCTTGCCTTGCTGCTCCTGCAGACCTCAGTCTTTACCTCACAAAGGTGGAAGGCTGCCAAGGGAAAGAATCTCATTAAGATTACCCCAAGCCCTCCAGTCTTTGCTGGAATACATTAAAAGCCAGAAGAGCACCCAGACCGCCCTGGAAGGTTCTGAGCAGTGCCTGCAGTGACTCATCCAGGAAGATTCCTCCATTGTCCCATATTTTCCAGCCTGCCAGACAAGTGAGGGCTCTGCAGGATCTCAGTGTGTGTGTACCTACACGTGTGTGTGCCCTAGCAACAGGATCCATCCTGGTTCAGGGCTTCCATGTCAGCCAGCTCCAGTCAGTGCAGAAATCAGTAGTGACAAGAAATACCAGAGACACTCCCAGCTGAAATCCTCAGCTTAAAGTCCCCCAATTTTGGAAACTTGTCTTCCTTCTCTGAAGTTTTGAATCTGGCTTCTTATAATTAGGTGAGATGGTGAGAATCTATTTCTCTTTCCAGGCTTATGATTTTTCAGCCAGGTTCACTCCTCTGGGGAAGGAGCTTCCCGAAGTGACTTCCCCTTCTGCCAGGCACAGATATTTGAGAGTGCACAATCCCAAATGAGCATGTGCTTGTATTTATGTGTGTATTTCGTCTGTCTGGCCACATCCCCTGGAGGCAAACACAGAACTCCCACACATCTGTAGCAGTGTCCCTTGCAGGCCCTGCCAAGGGTGCAGTGGAACATCAGGACACTCAGGAGGAACATGTGGAAATCTGCAGTTCCTGGACATGCTGGAACAGCACGTAGGTGCAGGGGGAAATACAGTTTTCCAGCAGTAGGGAGGCTTGTGGGAAAAAGAGTGGAGTTCAAACTTCAGTTTGGATCTGACTCTGCTGGGATGTGATTCATTTACTACAAAATCACTGCTGGAGGTAGAGAGAATGATTGAATTCTGTGCCAAGCTGTTCCATTTTCATTTCCATCAGGGAACTGGTTTGATTTTCAGGTTCATCTCTTTGCTTTCAGATAGCAGCTCAGGACAGCCAGTTTGGAGATCAGTTGTCAGTAGAACCTGAGCAATGAGGACACTGCAGGTGCTGCTGTGGCTACAGAAGCTCTGAAGAGAACTTGCAGAGCCCTCCCTGCACGGCTTCAGCTGTGAGCACACTGCAGGGAACTTCATAAATCATGGAATGGCTGGGGCTGGAAAGGACTTTAAAGCTCATCTCAATGTCACAGCCAGGGACACCTTCCATTATCCCAGTCTGTTCCAGCCCCTTTCCAGCCTGGCCTTGGGCACTGCCAGGGATCCAGGGGCAGCCCCAGCTGCTCTGGGCACCCTGTGCCAGGGCCTGCCCACCCTCACAGGGGAGAATTCTTTCCTAATCTCCAATCTAAACCCACTCTGAGTGGGAAGCCATTCCCTCTTGTCCTGGCACTCCAGGCCCTTGGAAATTGTCTCTCTCCATCTTATTGGCTCATTCAGGCTCTGCAAGGCCACAGTGAAGTTTTCTCTGAAGGTTTTCTCCTCCAGGTGAACAATCCCAGCTGTCCCAGCCTCTCCTCCCAGCAGAGCTGCTCCATCCCCTGATCCCCCTGGTGCCTCCTCTGGATCTCTGCAGCAGCTCCAGCTCCTGCCTGTGCTGGGCCAGGGCTGGGGCAGCTCTGCAGGTGGGGTCTCACCTGAGCACAGGGCACAGGGCACAATCCCCCCTGCCCTGCTGCCCACGCTGGGCTCAGCCCAGGGCAGGGGCTCGGGGCTGGGGCAGCTCCAGCTCTCACCCCCAGCACCCCCAGCTCCCTCTCAGGGCTGCTCCAGCTGCTCATCCCAGCCTGGATTGGTCCCGGGGGTCCTCCTGACCCAGGGGCAGCTCCAGCACTGCTGGAACCTCCTGAGGTTCCTGTGGGCCACTGCTTGAGCTTGTCCAGTTCTCTCTGGACATTATGACTGATGAGAAGAACAAACACCCAATTAGCAGAAAGCTCTTCTGATGTTTGGCAAGTTCTGTGTCCAAATATTTCTTTCAGGTTTGGAATTTTTGCGTCCTTGCCTGCGAGTTTTGCTGCAATATCCCGAATATTTCGTATGTGTTGCTGCTGAGCTTGGCTCCTGGCATGGGAAACTGTGACAAGCTCTTGCCTCAGCCACACATAGTCAGACAATTAGCAGGAAGGGAGAGGGAGGGGAAGGAATAGGTGTGCTGAGCCCTGGAGCTTTCCGTGCCGTGTTCTGTGCTGTGTCCTTCCCTTAGCAACGAGGAATTTACACACAGACACCCCCTGTGTTTGGAAAGGTATCACCTCTAGCAAAGGCTTGCCCCTAAATGAACAATTTGCAGCTTTTTTATTTATTTTGTGCATGCCGGGGGCGTGAGTCAGGGCTGGGCAGTCGGGTCCCCTCGGCTGGGGCTGATTAGAGGCTGAGCGAGGGAGCAGGGCCTGGAGTGGCTCCAGCCGGATTCCACCACGTCTGGACTTCAGTGCAGTTAAAAATGCCAGACCCACTGCTTTGGTTTATTGCAGTGGACTCTCACCTTGCCTTTGGAGCTTCTATATCTCCCTAGCCAGGATGAAAATTGGAGGCCAGATTTCCCCCTGCCTTTGCTAATACATAATTAAAGTTAAATGAATTACTGTGATTCATTTCAGAGTTAACTGCAGTATATATCATATTCTATCCATTATATATATAATATTATATATTACTAGTTACAGTAATACCACAGACTGCTTCTATCCAGAAAATCATGATTTGTATGAGTTCATTAATGCACACTGTCTACCCCTAAGATTAAAATTCCTCTAAAATAGTTGGACTCACATCAGATGTTCTCAGTGTCAGACATATCAGATGTTACTACAGTAAAATTATCTGAGACACTGAGTAGATCTTGAACAAACTCATTCCACCTATTTCCCCTCCTAAAACTTTGACTCTGCTTTTTATGCAGCTCATCAACTGACTCACTGTGGCTGCAGATCCAAGTTTTTAAAACACCAAAACCAGCAAAAAAATACAAGTTCTCCTTATTTATTGTACCTAGAAATTTATACCCCCCTATTTGTATGTTCAAACTACCTTTAGGAACCTCTTAGATGCTGAAAAACCTTTTAACAAGCACACAGTTCATTTGAATAAAGAAACTCTTAAGATTCAGATAGAATTGACATTTTAGGAGTTTAAAACTATTTCACTCTTAGACATAAATCAGAAGCTGCATTTAAAACCAGAATATTCCAAAGCAGATCATGACAAGCTGAGATCAAAAACCAATCTGAGATCAAAGCCAATACTAGTTTTAGTTACACATTTTGGTTTTGTTAGACCAGTGCTGGTCTTCTACTGCTTTGGATGAGCCCAATCTTTCAGGAGAGAACCGCCTGCCTTGGTTGTCATTCCCTCCTCTTATTTCTTGCTGCATAAATGACAAGGTCACTGCGAGTCTGTTTTGTTGGAGGCTGTTCCTGACACAAAAATCTCTCTCCAGCCAGTTCAGTGCTCCCCGTTCCATCTAAAACACTTCAGAGTATTCTCTTCTGACCACCCTGAAAACCTGATACCCAGGGGTTGATGTCTGCTATCTCTGGCTTTAAAAGTTTTAAAAGCTTGTGGTGAGGACTTTTAAACATTTTATACCATCATGAATGCAGGAGTAAAGTATATTCACTTTGTAAATCCTGCTAATGCTCCAAGGGCTTCTCTCCTCTGCAGAGAGGATGACATTGAATCATGTGAAATTGCTCGAAAGAAATCCTTCACATATCTGTAAGGTGTGGAGATTAAAAGGAGAAAACTCCATTGAACTCTAGTCAGAATTTTTTGTTTGTGACTTTGAGCTAGAATTTCACCTTGAAAACAGACAAATTTTTTCAATTCCTGGGTACTTTGTCTTCAGAGTCAGTGTTAAATTTTAATAGGCCAAGTGATGGCCCAGTTTGTTATCATATAGTGAGACACCAGAAATACATTACCCAGTCACTCTGAGGATTTTAGGGATTTAGAACTCCAATGTGTCTTTTCTTTCCTGCTTTACAGAAGCAGTGTGAAGATGGTTTTTCCTTAGGAGTTGTGTGCAAAGCAGAGATTCTCCTGTGGAAAAG
Organism: Molothrus aeneus; assembly: GCF_037042795.1. Taxonomy (NCBI): domain Eukaryota; kingdom Metazoa; phylum Chordata; class Aves; order Passeriformes; family Icteridae; genus Molothrus; species Molothrus aeneus. Next base: position 3,150,857 of record NC_089664.1, on the reverse strand, counting down.
GAAGTACAGTTGTGAACTCTTCTGTCACAGGGGTACACAGTGGTGTGGAATGCAGAGGTAACAAATTCAGCAATTTAAACCCAAGCTGGGGGAGCTCAGCAGTGCTCCAGTCCACAGCCCTGCAAGATTTCTGAGCTCTCTATTCCATTTGTCAGTCAACTGCTGCAAAACCACATTGGACTTCTTTTCTAGCTGGCAAAATAAATTTCTTTGAATAACTAATTACTCAAAATAGCAGGAGTTTAAAGGCATTTTCATAATTCAAATTCCTAATGTGTGTCCTGTTGATTTTGATTTTTTTTTTTTTAAGAAAAAGGCAGTTTTCCTTAGCATTGAATGTAATTATTATATCTGAGATGAAGCTTTTTTCTATTTAGGGCCATGAAAATATGCCCAGAGCCATTCCACTGGAGCAAAAGGAGAGGGAGCAATCAGGGTCACTCAGCTGCTGTGGATTGAAAAAGAAACAGCTGAAGAACGACCTCCACAGAGCTGCCATTCTCGAGATAAGAGATAAAAGAAATGCTGGAACCTCTGAAAGACAGAAGAAGTTTTGAGGCAGAAATTTGAAATAACTTGAGGGAAGTTGATGAATTTTCAGGATCTTTGGTCTCTGTAAATGTGTGCAGCTCTAAGGATCTCCCTGAGTCTATCACTCCCTCCCACCTGCACTGATGTCTGATCACAGCAATGCCACCAAGTGCTTTCAAAATGTGACTTCTGTAACCTCAGCCTGGGTGGTTTTACTGCCCTGACAAACTGGAAAATGTGTGCTCCAGCCTCTCACAATGACCAATGGCTCCATGTTTTGTAACATTTCAGTATTTGTCCCAGGCAGCAAAGATTTGGTTATTGGGGTATTTGTTTGTTTATTTTCTTGTTGCTCTAGTGGATTTTTTTTTTCCTTTTTGTTGGTTAAATCAAGAATTATTCATTTTTTTACCAGGATAAAATGCCATTGTGCCAAATGACAAATTTTCTTATTCCACAGAGTTTCCAGTGTGGCTGAAAGCCCTGCATGGAAATTTCTAGGAATTATTTACATCCATGACTGTTTGCATTTCCTTTTTTCCCTTCTAACTTAGTGGCTTAACATATTAAGGGCATCAAGCTTGGTCATCATAATGGATCTTTAATTCATGTTCTAAAAAGCTGGGATCCAAGTCATCATTAACTGGTCTGGGAGCTGTGGCCCTTCAGAAAATCCTGGAATCATTAAGGTTGGAAGAGATCTCCAAGATCATTGAATTCAACCTTGCCCAGTTTTGAGACAGCCATTGGGTTTAGCAGAAAAATCCAGTTTTTGGATATACAGAAAAGTCTTAGTGCAGCTGGAGGCAGCTTTTATCTCAAAAGTAAAAGTTTGAGAGGGAGAGATGAGGTAAGGAGAAGAGCTCATAAAAAACGGGTTTTTTTTGGTTTTTTTTTTTAGAGGGGGCAGGGATCAGCTATTTTGAGTCCTCACAGTTTGGTCAGGAGCTGTTGTTGTATAATAAATAGAAATGTGCAGTTTCTGAGGGCAATCTTCACTGGAAGTTCTTAGGCTGGAGTTTGATGCTGTGGGGTTTTGCCCTGGATGCCACAGAATTTCTTCTCTAGGGAAAACAACAAAAAAAAAGCAAACATTCCCCCACCCCCCTAAAACAAATAAGGCAAATTTAAAAAGCCCCAGAGGAATAACTATTTATAGGGTTTTTTTCTACCACAAAGTTATTTATGCCACTTCTAGAGATGTTCTCAAGCTCTGAAGGCCCATAAAGAGCAATAAAAGTTGATCCTTGTTTTTGACAATGTTGTTTGGCCGTTTTTAGGTCCTTTTGGCAAATGCAGCTTTGCTGCCTGGCCAGCACAAGCAGCGCCCAAGTCAAGAGAAAACTTAAAGAAACCAAAATGTGTGAGGTCCTGGAGATTGTGTGGTTCTAACCACAAATGTTATCTTGAAAGGGTTCATTTTGCCAGTCAAAACTAATTTGGGATGAAGTAAATGCAGTGATTTCAGTGGTGTAGATAAAGGTCCCATAAAACTCCTCACTCCTGGGTGAGAAGCTCTGTTTATCAGAAGATAACTGGCTTGGCTTCCAGTTGATATCTTGCCTGTGGAAAAACAATTATTATTGTTGGCTTTCCAGCTCTTCTCTTGCTGTGGGGCAGCACACCCAGGAGAGGCTCTGGGATTTGTGTGCCAGATTTTCTGGTGAGTAATTGTTGTGGCAAATGAACCAACAGGAGGAGGAAGGGGCTGATTAGAGAAATTAAACAGTATCTGTGTTTAGGGACACAGCTGGGAGGTAATAAAAACCAACCAATGGAAGAGGGTTTGGAAAATATTTAGGTGGTGTAGAGAGAGGGATCTACTGTGACTCTTATGAGGAAAGTAAAGATATAAAGGACAAAAAAAAATCTGAAAATATAGAATTTTAGTGGGGCTTTGTTTCTTCACAGCACCCACAGTTCTGATCTTCGAACCTGAACAGAAATTCTTGTCTAACACTCTATAACTCCTTTCCTTTTATTGTAAGGATTCTCAACCATTCCAAGTGTGTGGGACTGTCTGGGGTATAGATATCATAAGAATTGATAATCAAACTGTTTTCCTCATCTCTGGGACTCTGATTCTCCTTGTAAAGTTCAACCAAAGAAAAAAAGAGCTCTACAGATTTACAAATGTTCCACAGATTTATGTACAGATTTACAGATGCACCACATCTATGGCATGTCAAAGATATGACATAATCAATTCCACTCCTTCCTGATCTGCATATATATGTGTATATATAAGGTTAGAAAGAATTTTACAATGAGAAATCTTTGTTTTTCAAAAGGTGTATTCTTGGAGAGGGAGAAGAATCAGTTTTAATGGCATTTCATACAGAATTTTTGTTTCCTTGAAACCCTCCTGGCAAGCTCTGTATGATGCTGGGATATTTTGCTATTGCCTTTTATTTTCCATGGCATTGCAAGGTTTATTTCTGCAGAGACAGATGTTCAGGTGGTGCAGTAATGAGAGGGTGAAATGGCTGGAGAAAGAGAACATAATGAAATTAGGTGCAAATGTAACCTGTCAGATAACAGATGTCTTCATCCCAGCCCTTAGCATGTGGTTACCACAGCAGGAGCTCTGTTTTCTTTGGTGACAAAAAAACTCATTAGAATCCCTATTTTATTTCTTCAGAGATTCTAATTTCAGTGCCTCAAGTCTCTGAAGGAGTTTCTGTCTTTCAAGATCTACTTCTTGTGTTTAAAGCTCCTTTAAGTGGTGCCAAGGAACATCAAGGAACAGGAGAAAGACAAGGAGATCCTGTTCTGTTCAGTTTGGAGCTGTGTGATGATGTTATGGTTAAAGCTCTGCTCAGCAGAGCCCACAAGCAAGAGAAACCCCTCAGCAGCGTGTGAAGCCTGTGGATCCACTCAGCTTTAATTTAAATCATATTGAAAACAGCCTCTCAGCAGTTGTGATATAAGAATATATAAAATCCAGCTTAAAGGCAGAGTTCAGAGAAATTATTTGAACTACAGAGGGTTTGGCTGGCAAACGGGGAAAGAATTAGGAACAAGCTGTTTCTTGCCTTTCTATTTTTATCACTGTGAGCAGATGTGAATTTTCCATGAATGGTTTTAATGAATCTTTTGCTCAAACCACAGTTGCTGCAGTGTCAGAGTGTTTGTGCTTGGTCAGGCTCCCAGTGCTTTCACTGGAGTGAACACAAGTACATTTTACTTACATTTACTGCCTTGTGTATCTGCTTGAGCCGATTTTCCACCCTGGATTTTTGGGTTTTGCTCATCTTTAGTCCAGCAGTAGAGCAAAACTTTAAATAAAATTTATCACAACATGGTATGAAAACAATTTAGGCTTTTAAGCCAATTAATAAAATTCCTTGTTTTCAGTTAAATCTTGATGCTTATGATTATATTCCTTAAGACCTTTGGGAAATTGGGATTGTTTCCATAACTACTTCTACTGTCACAATGTGAACAGTAGTTGAAAAGCTGGACTGGTTTTAGTTTCTGCTTTCCTCACGTTGAAGTTGCATCAGACAATTTCATTTGTTACTGATGCTCTTCTGGCCCTTGAGGTGTCATCTCAAGTGCCACACATTAAAGCAGGCAGAGTTAAATTTCACACTGAAAGAACATTCTGATGTGGGTGATTCCCTGCTCTCAAAACCTCTGCAGAACGGGGAGTGGGATGGGAATTTTAGGTGCACTAGGTCATTTTGGAGTATGGATGAAACGCCAAGGTTCAGTTTTACTTTTGGTGATGAGTCCCAGGAATCCCTTTCTAGATATGACAGGGGGAAAGATGGATTTTGTCTCATCTCAGCAGTTTCTTTGCGGGCAAATGTTGGGATACAGCTCTTTTAAAACTGGAGTGGACTGGACACACAACTCTGGGTCACAGTGGGTGCAGGTGAATGTTCATTAATGAATATTAATGAATATTAATGAAGAATAATGAAGACTGATGAAGACTGATGAAGACTGATGAAGACTGATGAAGATTGATGAGGGTACCCCTCCTGGGTGTGCTGTCGGTGCCGGAGCCCCGGTGGTGGCCGCGCTCGGTGTTTCAGCACCGCGGACAGCGCCCTTCGCCCGAGCGCCGCCGGAGCGCGAGGGTGTCGGACAACGCCCTTTACTGACCCAAATTATGCCCTTTTCTGACCCAGATTGTGCCCTTTTCTGACCGAGATTGTGCCCTTTTCTGACCGAGATTGTGCCCTTTTCTGAACCAGAGATGGGGCAACTGAGAGGCATTTTAACAACTTTTATTCCATTTTCAGTCCCATGAGAAGGGTGAGACAATACAGATGTTATAATTCATACCATCACAATCAGAAGCCAACTATTTCCTAATTACAATACATTATAAGTGTCTCTTGGCCTGTCAGCTTTAGCTACACCATGCTGTAGATGCCTTAAAGCCAATCATCTAAAATTACCCCTCATGGGTCCTACTACAATGCACTTTTCATAGTTCTATTTCTCCAAAATATCCAGTCTTACTTGCAAGGCCATCCTTTGAAACTTATTTCTGGCTTTTTTTCTCTCTCAACAATGTCTGTCCTATTCCATGGCATTTCTAAGTCAGTATTTCTTATCCTAAGGTTTGCATACAGATGCACACAGTGTGGGCCTTCTGTCAGGCTTTGAGAATTCTCTACAAATCCATTTCCCATCCACAGGGATATCTCCACCTCTGCTCATCACCTCTTCAGCTTCTGCTCTGCCCTTCCCACAGAGCAGACTCTGTTTTCTACTCTCTTAATGAGATTTATGGATTATTTACCTTTTCTGATGAACCCAAGGTTTCATTTTTTCTCCTGCCCCTGGCAGCAATGTTATGCTGAACGTAGGAGCTGTGAGTTGATAATTCCCTTCAGAGTGCAGCTGGAAGGTGCAGTGAGGTTGGTGTCAAGGTCTTCTCCTGGGGACAGGATGAGGGTCAATGGCCTCAAGCTGACAGAACCAGAGGACACGGCCTCAAGCTGCGTCAAGGGAAATATAGTTTAGATGTTAGGAAAAAGTTTTTTACAGAAAGGGTGATAAATTTCTGGAATTCTCTACCCAGGGAGGTGGTGGAATCACCATCCCTGATTTAAAAAAAAGCCTGGATGTGGCACTGGGCACCAGGGTTTAGTTGAGGTGTTGGGGCTGGGTTGGACTCAATAATCTTTAAGGTCTCTTCCAACCCAGTGATTCTGAGAATTCTGTGAATTCTGTGAAGTTGCACAAGGAGAGGTTGAGATTGGATATGAGGAAAAACTTCTTCACTGAAGGAGTGGTCAGGTTTGGTAACTACTGCCCAGGGAAGTGATGGAATCACCACACCTGGAAATGTTTAAAAAAACACGTGGATGTGGCACTTGGACCTGTGGCTTAATGGTGAACATGGCAGTGCTGGGTTAACAGCTGAACCCCATTTTAGATGTCTTTTCCAACCTAAAGGATTTTATGATTTAGGGGAAAGGGATACAGGTAGACAAAGGGACATTCCTCAGGGTGTAAAGTCTTATTTGGAAAGAGTTCACCTGCAGGGGTAGTTCATGAAGTAAAAAGGTTCATGTACAGATGGAGGACTGACCTGAAAAGCTTTCCTTCTATCTAATTAACCTCATCTCCATTTAGCTGACAGCTGTGGGGTAATTTGGGGTTAATCATGACCGATTTCTGAATTGACCCATGAGAAATTAAAGCTCCTTGTTTAAAAATTACTGGCCCTAAGGCAAAGCTCCTCATTATAGTTCTAAATATTCTCTGTATCCATCACCCCAGTCCTTTGTTTGAAGCTCTTCCTCTGAATGGGAAAAATTAAGGACTTATCTATGGAAAAAATGACTGGGATATGTAAAATGTTTTGGTTGGGAGTGGAAGGACTTCAACTTGGTCTGAAGATAAATCCTTGCAGTATTTAGTGGTAAAATCCTGCTCCTCAGTGGCTTTGGGTAAATTGTGACCACCTGGGCTGAAATGCAGCCTTGAGGAACCAGTCAGGGCCTCCCATTAAACAAGGAGTGTCCTGATAGTCAGAGATTGTCATAATTCTGTTGTTCAGCATGTTAATTCTGCATTCATGTCCTTCCCAGTTTATCAATGGCCTGGTACTGCACAGAAGTCCATATATTACCACATTTTGGGGTTCACCAGGCCCAGCTGCAGAGTATTTCTGTCTCAGTAAAAAGTTCCAGACCTTCTTCATACCTCACTCTTCCAATGCATCCATTTCCCTCAGCACTGCACTCCCAGCTTTTGTGTGGCTGCTTCATGTGTGGCCTCCTTTTGGAAAACAACCCAGCCAAAAGGTTATAATTCACTTTCAGGTATCATCCATGTCCCTGTTTTGTACTGAAGTTGTGGGCTTTGGCTTCTTTTTCATTAACTCTCCTATTTTCTCTTTGTCTTCTTTGGCAGCAAATGGGAAATACTTGCTGTGAAAATGAATCTTGATTTTTAGGTCCAAATTTTCTCTTGTGTTCCCAGACACGATGTTCCAAAATTATGAGGTTTTGGTTCTCTTTCATTCATTTTAATCCCCAACACATGTCACTTTCTCCATAAAATTCTGCTAAAAAATTGTAATGGGCTTGTTTTGCCATTTGGTGGTAAAATAAATGAAATGTGGCTTTTGGATGCAGCTGGCAACCAGCTCAAGAGGGAGACTCTATTTCCATCAGCTCTTCCCTGTTACTGGAGCTTCTTCAAACCTCTTCCAGAACCATCTGGACACAATCCCATGCCAAGTGCTTAGCTGGAGCAGGACTGTGGGACCAAATGCCCTTCTGTGGTCCCTTCCAGCCTGTCCCATCCCAGGATTCTGTGAGCCTGTCGTGCAGAACTGGGATCTCATTCACATACAGCCAGGGCACAGCCAGGGAACAGATCCACAATGTGGCTGGGGGGGTTCTGGGCCTGCACAGAGGTGCAGGAAAAGCTAAAGCCCATGTTGAATTTGGAAGAGGTAAACTGAGGCACTGATGGGGGATTTCAACAACAGGCGATGTTGATAATTCAATCCTACCATTTTTACAAAGAAAATTACAATCCTACAATTTTTACAAAGAAAATTTTTAGTATGGTTTCGTGGCTTAAAATCCCTGTGTGACTTTAGTTTCTTGAACTGGATGCTGACTTCTGGATTCCAGTTCCTTCCTGCACTCCTGGTGATCCTGCACATGGACCAGGGAGGATGCAGCCCAACCTCTGTGTGTCTGCTTTGACCCCAGCCTCAGCAGCAGCCATCCTGCTCACCCTGTCCAGCCTGACACATTCCTGGATTCCAGGAATCTCCAGCTCTTGGCTCTCTAGGCGCCATGCAAGCCAAAGAACAGCTCCAGGGCAAACCCAGTGCAGTAGTAGAAGGGAAACTTTAATAAAAAAGCCTGAAGCAAAAAAATCCTTCACTCCTACGGGCTGGAAAGTGGGAAGGGAAATGAAATTTAGCTCGAGTTCCTTGTGGTTTCTTGTTTTTCATGTGGGGAAATGCACTCAGGGCGCTGAGCTGGCACTGGGGTTTGCTGCCAGGTGAGAAGCCCTGGGTCTGGCAGGTGCCATGGGAGCAGGCTGTGTTGTATTTGGCCACAGCAGCAGAAAATTGTGTGTTCCAGGCAGAAAAAAAAAGCTGACCAAACATCTTCTGGTGTGAGGTGATTGAAATCACTGGCATTAGGTACAGGATGAACTCGAAGCAAATTTAGAATATGTGAATTATTTGAGCTGGAAGTTTGTAAATGCTGAGCAAATGTTAATTTGTCAGCCCAAATCCCTCCTAAGGTAGGCAAGTATTACTTGCTATCTTCATTTCACTGAGTGGAAAATTGAAATTTCAAGGGCTTCAACCTCCCTAATCTTGATATAAACTGGAACTAATTCTGTTTTTGTGGTGTTGCTCCTTGTTGGTGCTGATGTAGGTGAAATTTGAAAGAAGCTTTCCCTTTCCTGCCAGGGAGAACTGGGACAGCTTACACAAGCAGATGAATCTCCAGGAAACAATGGTGTGATACCTGTTGATATTGGCAAAAGTGCTCAAGTTTCACTCAAAATACAGGATTTTATTCACTGCTGCTTATTCTGCCCGTGCAGCCTCTGCCTGGGTGATTACTCTCTGCCAGCTTCAGAACTTAGCAGGTCTGTGAAAGCATCTGTCAGCAAATAAAAAGCCAGGCTCCAAGGAAAGTGCTTTAAAAGTGCATCTGAAGCCTGCTGGAATCAGCCTGCTGGAATTTGCATTAGATTCTTTTTTAGTTGCATCAGTTGGGAATATATTGTGACTGCCTGACACTTCCCATTTACTGAAGCTGAATGGAATCCTGATGGAGAGGGGTTTTAATAGAGATGTCACTTATTCAAAGGACAGCATTTGACAAATGCTGTCAAGCGTTTTTACCACAATTGTTTTGTACCAAGCTTTTTATGCAGACAAATCCAAAGGTGCTTTACATTAATCTTTTTTTGGGGGGAAGGGAAGGAGGAAGAATTGTTATTTGTTCTTGCCTTTAATCATTTCAAACCCTTTGACATTCTGTCTCATGATAAAAGCCCTTCTTTGAGGTGTGGCAGGAGGAGGAAAAGCTCATATTGTGTGTGGGGTGTTGAGCAATCATTTACTCCATAATGCAGCCAGGTAGATTCTGTTGGGTTCTTTTGCCTCTGTTCTTGATGAATAAATTATATTTATGCTTAGAATGAATGGTGGATGGAGATATGTGACTTTCTTCCAGAAGATGAAATTATATATACATGAAGGAGGAAGAATTGTGATTTGTTCTTGCCTTTAATCATTTCAAACCCTTTGACATTCTGTCTCATGATAAAAGCCCTTCTTTGAGGTGTGGCAGGAGGAGGAAAAGCTCATATTGTGTGTGGGGTGTTGAGCAATCATTTACTCCATAATGCAGCCAGGTAGATTCTGTTGGGTTCTTTTGCCTCTGTTCTTGATGAATAAATTATATTTATGCTTAGAATGAATGGTGGATGGAGATATGTGACTTTCTTCCAGAAGATGAAATTATATATACATTTACATTCATAAATTTTACTATACATTGTGTCCTGCTTAAACACATCAAACACTAAAATCACTTTAAAAAACAACTCAGTGGAAATGGCTGTAAAATAGAGCAGAAAACAAAGCAGCAGCATCCACCACCCCCTGAAATTCAAATGTCACTTCTAATGAGGAACACACTTAGAGCCTGTGAGATCACAATGCTCAAGATGAATAAATGAACAAGTTTTTTCTACCCAGAGCTGTGACCTGACCCATAAAACCTCACAGGCAAGAGTGGTCTCAGCTGGGCACATCTCTGAATGCCAGCCCATGGACCTGGAGATATTTAGGGGCAGAATTTGCTGCTTTGAATGGTGAGAAGGTGATTAGGAACTGTTTCAGCTCAGGTTGTTGCTTTGGGAGAAATCTTAGTGCTGGTGAGGAGCTCAGTGGAGAAAGCAAGAAGGGATCAGTTGTGATCAGAGAGGGGAGAGGGGAATCAGAGAGGGGAATCACTCCAGCAGTTTTTTCCTGCTTATTTGAATCCATATTTGCCATATATAACATAACTTTATCAGAGGAGGACTTGAGTAGCAGTAGATTCCTAATTCCTGCAGAGACAACCAGAGAAAAGTAAAAATTACCATGTGAAATCATTGTTTAAAGAGAAACTTGAATTATGGTGATGTTTTATTGATATCAGGAGGGAGCTGACTGTTTCTTTGCCTCTCCCATGGGGAAGGAAAGGGTTAAAGCATTGATACCCAGGGGATTGTGTCCCCTTAACTGTGTAATGGAGGCAAAGCTTCATTTTCCAAGGAGCTGTTTGTCCACCATGCCCTGAGACATCAAACCCTGCCAGTCCATGGCACATCATCACCTTCAACAGCAACAACTCCCCTGAGGGGTGAACTCCTTTCCCTGAAGGATAATCCCAAGGTTTTCCAGCACAGAAGAATTGCTGGCTCAACATCAATGCCCATTGATTATGTGTAATATTACAATTTTTTTTAATTTTAGGATAAGATTGTGTTTTCCTCAGAGGGACCAAGGAATTGGCCCCATCCCTGGCAGTGTCCCAGGCCAGGCTGGATGAGGTTTGGAGCAGCCTGGGACAGTGGGAGGTGTCCCTGCCCATGGCAGGGGTGGCACTGGATGACATTTAAGGTCCCTTCTAGCCCAAACCATTCCATAATTCTATGAAGATGTGTTCCTAAAACTTCACTTTGTTTTTAAATTAACATTTAAATGCTTGACAGCTAAAGGATTTATTTAGTAGCTGACTTACCAACAGCAACCTTGAGCTCCCATTTGAAGTTTTGGCAATCCCAGGTTGTTCAGATTTGTGTTAAATCAGTGTAAAATCAGCTTAAGAGTCAGGATGCTCCAAGATTAGCTGAGATGTGAGTTTGATGTTGGTGAGAATGAGACCCAAAGGAGCAGTTGGAGCTGATATAATGAGCTACTAGAAAGCTGTTGATTCATTGATATATTTTACTGTAAAACCCCTCATCCAGTTCTGGATTGAACCCACACTGAGGGTGTGGACAAAGCCCCTGCCATGACCTGATAGAGCTGGGCCTGCTGACCTCCACTGAAGGCAAAAAAGAGAAATCCCTGATTATTGCCTCTCAAAAGGAAGCACAACTAAAACTCTGGGAGAGACATTCCAGAACTGTGTCATTTTTTGTCAAGGAAAGAAGGCTGAGTAAATCTTCTGTCATTAGCATTTGATCCTATAAATATTTAAATGTCAGCCCTCCTGGGAGGAGAGCAGTGCTGCTTTCTGAAATGGGGTTATGCTAGAAAGATGATATTTAAATTTTTGCTAATGCTCTACTCTAATTTGATCTTTTTCTGCCTGGCTGATTAAATTGACTTTCTGTAAGAAAAATAGATATTCAGCCCACATCTCCCAAAGGTTTTTCTAACAGCATTTAAAGATAATACAAAAATAATCCAAACTAAATGCCAGCAATTGAAGGCTGTGGAGTTTTTCATTGGTGTCACACTGTTTTTCAACTACAAATTTTTCTTTGAGTGTGTGGAAAATGTAGGTTTTTTATCATTTCAACTCCTCATTCTGATGCTGGCTTATTTTAATGAGCACAGAACCTTTCCCTGATTATCTGTTTAGATGGGGAGAACCAACAGTGTTAGGGGAATGTCAGTTTTAGAAAGGAGTTGTTACTTTCCAAACAATGCTTTAAGACTTCATTTTATAATAGAGGTTCCTATATAAAGCCACACATTCTGAAAGAAAAATCATATGAGGTGCTCATAAAACCAAGTCTTCAAGGTTAAATTAATTATTGCAGTTAAATATATTCTGTACTTCTGGACCACTGGACTCAGAAGTCCAGAATGTGTTAATTGAAGATTTTTTCTACTTTTTCTTGTTCTAAAAGTTCAGAGGATCAAATAAAAAGTTTACTGAAATCCATTTCTGGAAATGTGGATCAGTATTTTGTTTGTTTAACTTCAGTTCGTTGGCAATTATTTGGCTTTTCAATTTTTTTTTTTTCCCTCTAGAAATGCTGGGGATAGACTTGTGCTGAAATAGCATCACAATGAAATAAAAGTTGCCTTTGACAACTCTCTCTTCACGTGGTCCAAAGGCCTTTTCCTCCTTTCCTTTTGACCATATTTGTCCTGGAAGAACACAATCCCTTTTTGTTTTGCTGACTTAAGGGTTTTCTTGGATGTCGTGTCTGACCTTGTTTACTCAGAGAGAGGAAGAAATCCTCAGTAATTCCCTTTTGCTCACTTCTGATGGACAATGACTCCTGTGTGTCAGGAATTCCAGCTGAGGAGTACTGGCTGCATTACTGACCTTCATACCCTGCTGTAATTTTGTGAATTGCTGCCTTTGCAGTGCTGAGGCAACAGGGCTTTCCTTATTCCATTGTTTGAACTGGGGAATTGAGGACTTAAAGGCTTTTATGCCTTCTGGAGAAAAGTTTCTGAGCAATTCCATTTTCTCAGGCACTTGGGATATAAAACAAGAAGCAAAAGTGAGTCTGAACTGGTTTTAAAAGAAGAAATAGATATCTGAAGGGAAGTGGGGAATGAACTTGTCATTGTGGAGGTCAGACTCGAGTATGGGAGAGGACAGGAATTTATTCATAGTTAATGTTAAAGATATCAGGAATATGTATCATAAAAACAAAACAAAACAAAACAAAACCACAAAAACCAACCAACAACAAAAAAATAGATAAATGGAACTGGTACAATAAAGAATCCAGATTCAGAGTGGTAGTGATTGAGCCATCTTCAATGGCAGAACCCAAAAGCTGGGGGAAAGCTGCTGCAGACACTGAGAAGTAAAAGAAAAAATGTAAAAAGTAAAAGGTAAAAAGTAAGGGTTGAAGCAAGCTTGAAAACATGGAGGACAAAGACCCCAAAACAAGAGAACAGGAAATTTGATAACTTCACAATGAAGACTAAAAATGTGATTTGAAGATGTGAACTTAATTTACTTAACTTGAAGAATTTCACCCAAATTATTGCTACCATAGGTACCATGAATATTTAGTACTAAGGAGGCAATCCCAAGCATGGAGTTGTAGAGGAAGAGTCCCAAAGACCATCAATAAAACACTTTTTGGAAATGATTATTCCCATTCAAGTTGGGGAAACCTTAGTTCTGATTTGTGATGTGCCAATGCAGCTGCTGATCTGCAAGGGCTCTGAAAATGGAGCTTTAAATATCTGAATTCCAAGGCACCATCCCACTGCTGCTTCTGCCATCAGCTGGCCTCCATCTCATGGACGTGGTGGTTTTCATGCTTTAATTTATGGGTTGGGTGAAGCATTTACAAAATGTTTGCTAATTTTTTCCATGTCTCGAGTTTCAATTCTTATTTCAAGGTGAGTTTTCCATTTTGGTTGTTTCTCCTGTGAATGCTGAGCCAAGAAAAGAGCCTGGAATGACTTCAGGCAGCAGGAGCTGAAGGGCTCCATTCAGACCTCCCACTTGCTGTGCCCCACTCCAGAGGGTGGTTTTATACCCTTAAAAGTGGTGCTTTTATACCCTTAAAATTAAAATGCTCCTCAAGCTTTTAATGATCCTCAAGAAACCCTGATCTGTCTCCAGCCCTGCCCTCCCTGGGGGCTCTGTCATATTTAGCAGGAATCTAGTGTTTATTTCTGATGGGATTCAGCTCCTTTCAGTCTTCACTTGTTTTCTTGACTGCTTTTCAAGCACTCCACTTAATTAGGAGGATTAATACTTCTCAGTGACAGAGCCTTCCTTCCCTGTGAATGGAGTGCAATTAAAAATACCCTGTCAGGAGAAAGGGTGGTCTTTATTGCTCAGCCTGTGACGTGAGGTGTTTCAAACACGAGGTATTGTGTGACAAGTAACTTAGTCCCTTTGTTCCCCATCAGGAATTCTGGATAATTATTCCCCTTTCCACCCCTTCCTTTGTGTGCCTTGTCTGCTCAGACTTTGAGTAGCTGGGAATGGAGTCACTTCCAATGTGTTTAAAAAGTTCTTGAGAGGGATCTGTCACTTCAGCTTGCTGCTGCTTCTGCAGGAAATATTGAAAGCCATTCTAGCTCCTTGTTTTCTGTCCTTTTTTTTTTCCTTTGTTCCTCTTCCCTTCTCCTTCACATTTAAGGGAACACATCATTCATCCCACACACACCTGTTGTGCCTGGCAGATATCAAACACTCTCAGTGTGCCATAAGCCACTTCTTCCTTAGCTTTCCTTCACTCATCAATTCTCTCACCTCTTCTTTTTTTAAAGTGTTTTCATCCCAGGACAACTGCCTCTCCCACCATGATTGATATCCTCCCATTTCAGGACAACTTTTCCCTTTATGATACGTTTTGCAAATTTAATTAGAGCAGGGATTTTTGAGGTGAAACTGGCTTTTGTCTGTTTTGTCTTTTTTTTTTTCCCAAATTCAATTTACAACTTTATTTTGGATATTTACTCCAAAAGATCCAGTCTGGGATGCTAAAACAGGTTTATTTATTTGGGTTGTGTCAGTACCTTTACCAAAATATTCAAGATAAGATTAGGAATATTTAATTCCATATCACAGGAGCAGTCAGGTGTTCTTAAGGTTTTACACTCCAAGTTTGACATGAGTCTTACATTCCAAGTTTGACCAAGTTTGCTTTTGTGACAAAAGACATTAAATTGATTAAGATGGACTTGAAATACCAGAAAATCTGTGGAGCCATTGTATAGTAAAAGTTCTCCAGTGCTGCAGTTATTTCACACAATGTTCACACTCAGGAATTACACTGGAATTCCATGTGGTTAAGGCAAAGGGAGTCTCCAGCAGGATGAGAAATTTCATGGAAAAGCTGTGGAGGTCCCTTTTCCATTCAACTGACGTGAGGGGAATGGATTATCCAGGACCTCTAATTACCTTTCCTTCAGCTTCAAAAAGACCTGTAACTCTGCCTTGTGGCAAAAAGCTTTCTCCTTTCCCTCCTCAATGGGTCATTGTGCTGCTCCCCTCCAGCTGCCTGTCATTCCAGGGAAGTGCTGCCAGAAGGTTCCATTTGACAAGTGGCACTCATTGTCAATGCTCTATGCCTTGGGAAAGGTGATGTTTGGGAGAAAACACAGGCCAGGCTCTGTCTGTCACTGCAAGATGAGCTAATCTCTGCCTGTGACACCGTGTGCCATAACACCCCTGCTGCCACCCAAAGGCGGAGGACAAGAGCTCAGGGATTGCTGTGGCATTTGTCCTCCACTTGTCTGGGCTGATTTGCTCTGGTTCTTACAGCACCCTGGTGTGCCATTCACATTCTCTGGAAAAATCCCTTCGCCCAGGGTTTTTCTCCTGGGAAGCTGAGAAGCCTCAGAGAAAAGGAAAACAATTCTCATCTCATTTGCTTCTCCTGTGCTGTGCTCATGTGGAATGTGTTTGGAGATTGTTCACCCACAGGTGATTGTTCCATTGCATTCTGCTGGGAGTTGTTTCCACTCTTTGGCCAATCAGGGCCAAGCTGTGTCAGGACTCTGGAGAGAGTCAGGAGTTTTCATTATTATCTTTTTAACCTTCTCTCTCTATCCTTTCTGTATTCTTTAGTATAGTATAGAATTCTTTAATATAATATAGTATCATGAAATAATAAATTAGGCTTCTGAGAACATGGAGTCAGATTCCTTCCTTCCCTTCCTTCCTTCCTTCCCTTCCTTCCTTCCCTTCCTTCCTTCCTTCCTTCCTTCCTTCCTTCCTTCCTCCCTTCCTTCCTTCCTTCCTTCCTTCCTTCCTTCCTTCCTTCCTTCCTTCCTTCCTTCCTTCCTTCCTTCCTTCCTTCCTTCCTTCCTTCCTTCCTTCCTTCCCTTCCCTTCCCTTCCCTTCCTTCCCTTCCCTTCCTCCCTCACCCTGGGCCATTTCTAAACTCAGCCCTGTTCCTCTCTGTGCTCCCACAAGTTAATGAGATTCAGCCCCAGGACAAGTTGGGGCAGGGGAATGTTCCTTGTTAAGCCCTCAGCTGCTGGGAGGGAGCTGAAATCAGAGCCTCTCTTCACGTCCTCCTGCTCTGCTTTCCAGACATCTGAAGCAATAGTTGCGTGGAGATTTTTAAAATCAAAACAGACTCCCAAACTTGACTTGTCCTGGGTGATTATTTGTGATTTTTTTCCCATTTCTTCAGAGCAAAGTTCCTGCCTTCTGATTTCAAACCTGTTGCTCAGCCAGTGCTGTGGGGTGTATATTCATTTATTGTGATACAGGACAACAGGCTGGGGTGTTCCCAGCTTTATTTTACTTGCCTTCACATGAAATCAAGTAAAGAATAAATGGTGCAGTCAAAATCAAGCCCTGTCGTCGGTCCACAATGAGGTGGCTGAGAGAAGTTTCCTTGATTCCTTATGATCTTTTTTTTCCTCTTTGGAATTAGGAAATATAAACATAAACTGATTTTTCAATGTTCACCCCTAACAAATTTATTCTTGGAATGGGATGGGCGGTCAACAATGAGCAGCTGTTTATAAAACCTCCTGATAAAGGCAAAAAGGGGCTCCAGAGAGATCTCTTCCATCAGCACGAGTGCTGCTGTGAGGTTTATAATCCATCAAAAACTGGAATTGTTAACTTTCTGTGGTTCTGGGGAGTTTTTTGGGTTTTATTGAGTGAGGGGTTTTTTTGTGCATCCATTTGCTGCTACACCTCTCAGAGTGGCTTCTTCCCTAAGCAGGAACAAGACCATGGTTCAAGGTGCTGTGGATGGCAGGGGTGGCACTTTCCTAATGACAGATTGTGTCATTACTGGCACTGCTCAGATATTTTGCCACCTAAGCTTTTTCCTCATGTAATTCAAAAGCCCTGATAAAATTCTCCAGGAAGAACCACACATTTTTAAAAATAACTTAAAATTTAAAATTTTCACTGGGAGATTTCAGCTTTCTAATTGAAATCTCAGCTTTTCTCAGGAAAGGAGAAATCTTATTTTAGGAAAAACTGTGAACATTTGGCACTCTGAGCTTGGAGTTAATTGTTTCATTTCTCAAAATTTTCCTGCTAAATAGTCAAAGCACAATTGCTCATTCTTATTTCTTGTTTTATTAATGAGGAATAAGTAATTACTTGTTTTGTGTGCCCACAAATGATACACCCAAACCTCTCAAAGTATCTCAAAATTTCAGGATAATTGAATGATTTGCTGCTAAGATTCCTCTCAGAGGAAAGCTCATGATAAAATCACTTTCCAGCTCCACACGCTGCCAATGTGCTAAATTTGTCCTGGCTGATACTGAACAACTTTTTGGTGGCAGAGATTTCCCAAACTAGGTCAGGAAAACAAAACAGGGATGTGTGTGGGGAGGGGGGAATCACAAAGAGGAGCACTATGGATTTAGCCTTGGTACATCTATTAGTTCAGTTAATTGCAGATCACTTCACAGACCCAGTTTAAAGTGCAGCCTGATGAAGAATTGCATTGCCACTGATAAAAAAACCCTAAAATGCAGCTCTGTCCTGGACATTAAAGCCAGTTTATCGAGGAAAATAGTCTCACACTGAATTTCCCAATGCTGAGCTGCTCTCAAGGATTTCCTTGATGAAAATAAGATGTTCCATGAATAAACTTTGGTAGAATAAAATTAGGCCTGAGGACCGTGGGGTTTCTGATGAGGTGGTGCTGGGCTAGAGCAGAGACATCACAGAATGTTTCCTGCTGGGAGAATTTCAGAAATCTGTTTTAGCTCCCAGTAGGGCAAAAATGGCTCAGGAGGAAATGGAGTCCATGTGGATTTCCTACTGAGATTTATTTTTACAAAATGGGAGAATTGGCTCTGGCAATGCTCTTTCAATATTTCACAGCAAACTTGGAATTAAAAAGTGTTTTCAGGCCAGAGCTTGCAGATTTTTTATTTTTTTGTAAAGTATGGAACAAAGGATTTATCCCCTGGTAGACCTGTCCTTGTGTCCACTGTAGCTCTCAGAGGTGAGCACCAACCACCTGAGTACACGCCCAGGGACCTCTGGGTTTGTTTGTGTCCCTCCACAGAATCACAGAATTAACCAGGCTGGAAAAGACCTTTGAGATCATCAAGTCAAACCTATGACCCAACAGCTCCTCATCAAATAAACCATGGCACTGAGTGCCACATCCAGGCTTTTCACAGACTTTTCCACAGGCTGCTGGGAAGCTGGGACTTGGAGAGTGGGGTTCAGAAAATTGAGGGTGCAGAAATTCTAAGTTAAAAATAAAAATATTTTTCAAGCACTTACAAACTCCATATAAAAATAGAGTACTATGTATAATTGGTACTGCCCATTGCAGTGCATTAAAAGTGTGGTGTCTAATGACAGACTCAATTTTTTGCTATGCTTATCTTGTTCTTAACAAGGAGCTGAGTATTGTAATCTCTGAAGAGAAAACAAAGCATCAAGTGCTTACCTTGAAATACTTTTCAATCTACTTGGAAATAACACTAAATTAAACTCACTTGGGAGCTTGGACTTGGTCTTCTTGGTGGACATGCAAAGCAGGGTGGGAAGAGCCAGAACCCCCTGATGTCATCACTTGGACATGGGCAAAGGTGCAGCTGAGCCCTGCTTGTGGATTCCAGGGGTTTCACAACATTCCCACTCCAGAGCTGCAGTGTTGTCCTGTTCTCATGTCGTGTTTGACACTGCTGGATCCCTTTCTGATCCACTTGTTGGTAAGTCTTGGGATTTATGCCCAAAATTGGTTTAAGGACTGGTTTTAAAGCATTCTGACAGACCCTGATCTCCACTGGCGAGATGGAAGCTCAGATTAATGATTTTTCTGCAGCACAAGGCTGAGGCCAGCTTGGAGATCTCATTTCAAAGCAAAGGAAACAGCTTTTGCTGTTCCCAGAGCACAAATGTTGCCTTTCCAATTGCCACATGTTGGAGCTGACATCAGTCCCTGTAAATAAAACACTGAGCTGTGCAGTGAAGTGGGAGGTTCCTGCTGCTCACATTCTGCAGTGCTTCAGGAGATCAGGAGGTCAAGGCTGTGCTTGATCCATGAGGGAGCCCTGGGTTGTTCCAGGACAGCAAACTGCATCATTGCAGGGTATAACCCATCATTTCCAGCTGTAAGGGTCTGGCCCAGCTCCCTGGAGGAAGCTGAAAGAAAGAGAGAATACCAGGAGGGAGCTGGGAGAA
Source organism: Molothrus aeneus (assembly GCF_037042795.1). NCBI lineage: Eukaryota > Metazoa > Chordata > Aves > Passeriformes > Icteridae > Molothrus > Molothrus aeneus. The sequence goes on along the minus strand of NC_089664.1, from coordinate 3,131,757 downwards.
GGGTGTGGAGAAGGAAACTGGGTTGGAAGTAGAAGAAAAGACCAAGACACTTTAATCAGGGACAGGATGGATCAAATATAAGAATTGTCTGAGCAACTATTTTCCTCTTTATTCTTTGCCTGAACTTAGAGGCCTATTTGAATCAAATTATGTTTTCAGTATTTTCCATTTCTGTCTGGAATGAAACCATCCTTTAAAAAATTTATTTTGCTGCAAGTACTTGCAGTGGTTTGGTCCAAGTAAAGCAAAACAAAATCATAAGGATGTGTTCCTACCTTTTTTTATAGAAGTTGGGACATCCAGTCAGGTGTAAGACTCTGGCTCAGGTTCCTCTTCCCTGAAATACTCCAAGCTGTGCCTCTGGCACTCCAAGCAGGGGCTCTGATGATGAGGCTGTAACATTGAAGCAGAAGGACAGAGTTTCTTTCTGCTGGAGCAGGGAGGATTCCTGAGCAGGTGAATGTAGAGGCATTTCAGGAGGGGTGCAGTCCCACTTCAAACAGGAGCCTGGGCACAGGAGGCTGCTGAACCCCAAACCTTTGTGTGTTTGCTTTCCCTTGAGCTGCTTGTGGACAAATATAAAAGGGGAACAAACATTAGGAAGGGAATTTGTGTGAATTTTCCTCCTCAGCTGGTACCATTTGGTGAAGTTCACTGAATCTTGGGATCCTCAGACTGAAGTTTTCAGTGTTCCCCAGGAACACAGTTTGCTGCTTTTTTCCCTCAGAAAGGGAAGAATAATTGAAGGCAGGTGTTGTCCAAAGAGGAGAAAGTCAAAGAAGGAATTTCTGTAAGAATTTGGGGCTGGGCATGACAGGATCTTACTCCAGCTTTAGCTGTGTCCTCACTCAGACCATGAAATTTTTCTGTTGGCACCTGATGGTGCAAATTGACTCGTGAGAAGCCACAGTACTGGATCAGCTCCTCCAGGAGTTTTGGTGTATCCTTAGGTTCCACAGCTCCCAGGTTTGATGGTGATTTATTGCTGGTGGGTGTGGAAATCATACTTCTATTTCCACATTTTCTATTTTGGGTGGTTCTGAATGCTTTTCTTTAAGGTGGTGGTTTGGGAAAAGGCAACAGAGAGCACAGGTGCCTTAAAGAGAGCAAGAAACTGAGTTCATCTGTTATCAAAATGTCTCACAGAATTTACCAAGGATGGAAATAATGGGATGTGAACAGCTGAAAAGCCTAAACACAGCAAGTTGTGAGTGAGGTTTCCTGAACAAACTCCCAGCAGTCTGGGAGTATCCATTTTATCAACCTCTCCTTAAAGGTGAGCACCCCTAATAGAGACCTCAGGCTTGTGTTACCCTCCAGTTTCACTGAAATAAGATCTGGGATAAAAAACTCAAGGAATTGAGTCAGTGTAGAAGTACAGCTGTATTTGGGGAATCTGGAACTCAAGTAGTGGGAAAGATAAGGCATTTTCTTTGGAGAGCTTGGCAGAGTGGTTACCTGCACTCAGCCTCTTTGGGGAGAGCAGTGACAGCAGTGCAGAAAATCAATGACATTTGAACTTCCTGCCTGGCACAGGCTGAGCCTGTCAGCCCCCGAAGATGGAGGGGTTCTGGGGCAGGGGGTTATCCAGAACCATTCACAGCTGCAGCTGGAATGTAAATAGGCTGAGCCCCTAAATGAAAATGTTATCTTGCCTCGAGTTTCAATCTCCCAGTTCAACTTTCCCTCAAACCTCTGCTGTGTTCCTGCACTGCAGCCCACGGGGAAATCTGCTTTGCTGGGATTCCCTTCTGTCTCTCAGCCCTCCCAAATGTTTCTGCCGCATTTCCCTGCCCTCTGCATCCCTGCCAGCCCCGGGAAGAATGGGAGGCCATTAAAGACAGGACTACAAAGGGCTCAGTGTGCGGAGCCCTCAGGCAATGCCCAGTGACAAAGCCCAGCACAGGAATCGCTGCATCTGCTCTGCAGAGCCAAGCTCAGCGTCTGCCTGGGCATCTCCCCTTCCCTGGAGCTTTCCTTCCCTTTCTGCCACTGTTACCCAGCACCTTTTCCTCCACCTCCCCTGCCACACACCGAAATTATTCTGTGTGTAGTCCCCATTCATTCAACTCCCTCTAGAGAATATCTATTTCCCCATGGAGGCTCTGGAAAACTGCAGCAGAGCTTTGCTGTCTTTAAACACTCTCTCTTCCCTTTCTAAATTCCTTCGTCCCCTCTTAGAGCCTATTGAAAAGATATATATATATATATATATATAATATATATATATATGTATGTATATATTCCAGCTTTCCAGCTGTTTAAATTAAGTCTATGGCATATTTTACTTCTTACTTAATCCAGAATGTATTAAATCATTCACTGGACCCTTTGTTTTTTGAAAACTGTTTCTGTATTGAAAACAGAAAAAATAAAAGGGACAGACAAAGGATTCTGAAGGGCTTCCAAAAGAAAAAATCTCTTTCTTGTAGCTGTAGGTCTCAGCTTGGATGTTCAGTGGTCCTTGCAGAGGCTTTGCAGTATTCCAAGTTCAATGAAAGACTCAGGATTGTGTCTGGGAATGCCACAGGAAGATTTGTGATGGGCAGGGAAGGAGGCAAGGCAGGGGTGGGCAGCAGTTAAAAGAAGACAGATTAGACTTTTCCTTCACTTCTCCAACTGATGTTGGTCTTGGCTTTCAAACTCTTATTTCATCTGCCCAGCTTGTGTTTCATCTCTTCACTTTGAATCCTCTGGTTTAATTTGTTTTAGCTGTTTCTTTTTTTCAAATCCATTGTGTCGTGTCAGATAAATCCAGTGAAAACTGAATAATGCACCATTTGATTGTTCTTCAAACAATAAATAGGAATTGTGTTTGTTTTGGCAGCAAGAAGGAAAGGTCTTCAATGGGCACTCTTGGCCACAAATTCATAAAGAAAAACACTTGTGCACATAGAAATGAGATTTTTTTTTATCTCCACTCAAGACTTGGGGAATTGAATTGGAATATTCTGTACCCAAGCCCTGTTGCTGTGTGTGCTGAAGCCTATCACGAGGGAATGGCTGAAGGAGAGGGTTTGGGGCTGTGTGGCTTTTCCTCATCCCCCCTGATTAAACTCCAGGTGTCAAATAGCAGCTGTGACCTTTCACTTGCTCTTTAGAAAGTTCAAGTTCAATTCTTGTGATGTTTGCTCTTCCCCAGCTGCAGTCAGGCTCAGTTTGGTGTGTTGAAACAATTCAGCCTTTTAGCTTTGTAGAGCAAGAGGAGTGTGGTTGTGGGGCCAAAACTGAAAGAGTTGAGTTGTTGAGGCAGTAAAAGGCCTGGGTTAGTCTCTGCTATGTAAAGCCAGCTCAATAATAGTCTTAAAAAGATATTTTATTTGCAATGTCTGGATATTTAGAGCTTCCCTTGGGAATTTATGTCCTGAGAGAGGACCAGCCTGGAACAGTCAGATGGAAATTTCAGAAAACTGCAATGGAGAGGGGAAGAAAGTGTTTTCTGCATATTTCAGACTGAATATCCTGCTGAGTCCTTATTTAGGAAGGACCCATAAAGCTGTGTGTCCATTTTAGCCAACCCAGCATAGAGGGGATTCCCCTTTCTTTACAGTGGCAGCCAAATATTTTGGTGACAGTTTAACCACATATCAAGAAACAATTTTTTTCATCAGAATGTTTTCCAGTGTGATTGTATTGTGTTTATGTGTTGTATTTCCAGGCTGGAAACAAAATCCTAATGAGGATTACAAATCAATTACAAATTACAATCAGTTACAAATCAAAATTACAAACAGTTACAAAGGGAATGACTGAAACCAAGAGCTGGGGCCAGCAAAGAGACACCCAGGTGGCAGCTGCTGACTTTCCCCAAATCAGGGGGGTTCTGCTGATGCCCTGTGCAGGCTGACCTGGAACAGAGGCTGGACAGAGCTACAGAATAAAGCAGGGATTTATTCAAAGCCTCCATGGATCCACCTTGGGCAGCACAAGAGCCCAGCCAGGGCTGCACCCAAGATGAACCAAAATGGTCCCAAAATGCACGGCCGGGCACGGGGTCTCTCCCTGGGATCAGTTCTGCTCCATTTGCATCTTGCAGTTCATTGTCCCATTCCAGCTTTAGCCCCTGCAGTCCCACCCTGCTTGTTTTTCTCTCTCCAGCCCACGGTGTTTGTGCTCTTGGGCTGAGATTTGGGTCATTTGTCCTTGGTGCCCAGCTGAAGCAGGAATTGTTTTGTCTCCCTGCTCTGTGCACAGAGCTCAGCATGCCCTGATGTGAAGCCCAGACCCACCCACTAAAGCAGCACAGAATGTGAAAAATAGAAAAGCCAAAACCTGAGGCATCATTGCCTCATGAAAGTGAGGGCAGGGGCAGCACCTTTCTAAAGCATTTTGGGACCATGATTTGTCATTATAAATGGCTGTGAACAGCTCTTTACAATCCTGGTGAATAAAGTTGTGTAAAAAACAGTCACTCCTGGTGTGCTGCCTCATGGTTACCTCCTGCTCACACCCAAATGCTGGAGTGCTCAGCTCCCCTCTGCTGCTGCTTCTTCCTGAACTCCACACAGATCCTGGCCTGTGTCCCAGAATCCCAGAATGGTTTGGGCTGGGAGGGACCTTGAAGCTCATCCCATCCCACCCCTGCCATGGCAGGGACACCTCCCACTGTCCCAGGTGCTCCCAGCCCTGTCCAGCCTGGCCTTGGGCACTGCCAGGGATCCAGGGGCAGCCCCAGCTGCTCTGGGCACCCTGTGCCAGGGCCTGCCCACCCTCAAAGGGAACAATTCCTTCCAATATCCCATCCATCCCTGCTCTCTGGCAGTTTGAAGCCATTCCATATAAGCAAATCTCCCATCTATGTGTGATTCTTGTCACTTGAGGGACCCCATGGAAACCCCAGCTGAAAGTGGTTGGTAGGGACACAGAAGTGTCTGATGACATTTGTGATCTTGCAAAGGTTAATGTGGTAATTATTTTAGGAGCTGCCAAAAGGAACAGGTTTGCACCATCTCTGCTACTGCCTTTGGGAATAAATTCCACCCTTCTGACACTTCAAGCCTGGGTTTGAGCTTTGTCTAAACACAGATTTTTGCCCTTTTGTTAAATCCTTTAACAACTTTTGCTGAACTCCCTCGAGGCTGTGTCTGATGTGCAGTAATCTACTGATGCTGAGCATGACCATGGATGGTTACAGTGCAGCTCTGTGGGAGATTTTTCTTCTATGCATTCTTTGGCTTAATTCACAGGGCATGTCTTGGGGAAGATTTTAATTTCCACTGAATAGGAGGCATTCTCTCAATGCTTTTCACTGTGCTAAAAATCCTTGAGCTTTAATATCATGTTTAGCTTCTGCTTTTAACACTGAACAATATTTTGATTTGGGAGAACTTGTTGACCTCTGAGGGGAAAATGTGCAACTGTTGAACTCGGCCACATTTGCTGAATATGCTCAAATTATATGAGGGATTATAAAGCCCTTGAAGAGAAAAATGGCAGGGGTCTCTAGAAGGGCTATTTCCTTTCTCCCCCCTGGCAAAATAGAAATAGATCTTTCTGAAGAGAAGCAGAGTCTGTCTCTATGGCTTTATGGCTGGTTTTCAGTGCCTGCTGAAGTCACCTGAGTATGAATTGGCCTCTGTCTAGGAGCTGAGCAGCCCTGCTGAGGTGGCAGCAAGCCTGGGGCTTGGAGGGGCATGGAAAAGGCTCTGCAGGGTAATATTAGTAGGCTCAGGTCTAGCCAGCCTTAAACTTAGAATTATAGAATTACAAAATTGTTTGGGTTGGAAGGCACCTAAAGATCATCTCGTTCATTGGCAGGGACATTTTCCAATGGACCAGGGTGCTCCAAGCACCACCCAACATCCAGGTTGAGAATGGGCAGGAGCCTGTAGCAGCTTGGAAAGAGTTTAATGAGCCTGCAGAGAATGCAGAGGGTGAGCACTCGTCCTGTGTGTGGGATAAAATCCCAGAGCTTCTCTGGGTGACTCTGCTGAGCCCCAGCACTGAGAGATGCCCAAGACACAGTCAGAGAGCTCCAAGCAATCCTTCCACTGCAGCCTGCTGGGAATGAAAGAGGGAGGAAAGTGGATCCCAGGTTTCAGCAATCCATTAGTGAGGAAGTGTCACATAATTCAGGCTTAGGGTTTTAGCTCGAATTTTAACTGCCTGTGTCGTCAGCTCTGGGGTTGCTCTCTGGAAGAGTGATTTAAGTGGTATTTTTTCAGGCAGCTGCTTGTGAGGAGCTGATTCCCCTGCAAAGGTGAAAATATGAACCTGGCAAACCCCAAATATCAGACTCTGCTGTAGACAACTGGGGTACCACTGATTTTGCTCTGTTCATCCAATGTAAGTAAATGTTCCTGGCTCCTGCAAGCTCAGGGAGGAATGCCACTGGCTAACAGCTGCCTAATGTTTGGCTGATAAATTCATTTAAACAGAATCCCAAATGGCAAAGCTTGTAAATGTTGGGTTCACATTTTTGATTCACGTGTAAAGAGTGGGGGCGGAGGAGAAGCTGTTGTTTTCTGCTCTTCTCGTCTGCTTTTAACCTCAAAACCACTTGGCATGGAAAAACAATTCCACAAAGACTCTGGAAATAGCAAATCTGAATAAGCAGAATATTTCGCAAGTGAGATAGCCCAGCACGGTCTCAGCAACAGCGCTGGGAGAGGAGGAACATCAGCAGTCACCTCCGAGGAACGAGGCATTAATCTGGGAGCAGAGAACAAAGAGGAAACTCAAGCAGACACCTAAACGTGACTCATTACTGCCATTTGTCTCAATTAACACACCGGGACAATGGCCTGATTATCTCGGGAGCACTGGGTCATGTTATAGCCACCCGCGAGTGTCAAGGAGGAATTAGCCCCTTGTCCCCGAGTAGGATATAATGCCCTCCTTACAGCAGCTGAGGTATCATCGGCCAAGAGAGGCAAAATAAATCCTGGGGAGGAGAAGTGGTTAATTGATCAGAGCAGAGGAAATCCTGGAGAGGAGAAATGGTTAATTGATAAGAACAGAGGAAATCCTGGAGAGGAGAAATGGTTAATTGATTAGAGCAGAGGAACAAGGGGCTCCCAGTCCAACCTCCGGCTTTGCAATGACTCACTGGAGCCTCTGCTGCCCAAAAGGACACAAATTCCATCTGCCCCCGCCCAGGGCTGCCCTTGGCTCCCCTGAACAGTGTCCCAGTCATCACTGGGCATGTGGGGATGTTCCTGGGAGGATTCTGAATTTCTGATTTCCAGCTGCAAACCCCACAGATGAGTTTGGTGTCTGCCCTAAAGGGCAATGAAAGGAGATGGAGTGAGACACAAAGAACATGAGAGAGGGGAGGGAGGGCTCAGCCAGGAAGGCAACGAGAGCCTGACCTTTTGGGGTTTTCTCTTTGTTTCACAGGGATTGATACAAGGATGCTGAATGGGTGCTGGGTGAGAAAAAATGTTTCTCTTAATGAGCCATTGATGTTGCACTACTATTGTAAAATGCAGGCAACCCCAACGAGGGGAGAGAATGATGAGGAGGACTCCATCTTATCAGAAGGCTAATTTATTACTTTATTATACTATATTATATTAAAGAATATTATACTATACTAAAGAATACAGATAGGATCCAGACAGAAGGTTTAACAAGATACTAATTAAAAACTTCTAACTCTTTCCAGAGTCCTGACACAGCTTGGCCCTGATTGGCCAAAGAGTGAAAACAACTCCCAGCAGAATGCAATGGAACAATCACCTGTGGGTGAACAATCTCCAAACACATTCCACATGAGCACAACACAGGAGAAGCAAATGAGATGAGAATTGTTTTCCTTTTCTCTGAGGCTCCTCAGCTTCCCAGGAGAAAAACCCTGGGTGAAGGAATCATGTTCAGGGAATGTGAATGCCACATACTACAATATTTAATGTTGTTGACTTGTGATCTTTATAAAAAACTTTTTCATTTCCAATTCCTGTTCTGTCTCCTAGAAACTGGAAAGGCAGGGATTTATGAGCTTGACTGGTTTTCTGTTTAGCAGAAATCGATTTTATTTTTCTGCATGGAGGCAATTCTCAAGCTGAGAAATGAGATGCTGCTCCCCTGGCTCACTTGCATAGATAGGAAAATGGGTGAATGTATTTCAGCTGAGATCACCAGTGCTTTGGGGAAGGATTTTATTGATGGAACAGATTTGCAGGGACAGCAAGGTGGCAGAAAGTCTTTGTTTTAATACTTAATGAAGGTGGGCAGTTATTTATAGTATTGCTTCTCTAGTGGAGACATTTAAAGAGTGTGGTTTATTCTCTTTCTGTATCTGTCCTCTGGCTGTTTTGGATTTCAAGAGCTAGCAGAACCTTGAATTCTGACTTGTGTTACATGATGAAGTGTTTTGAATTACAAGCTGGTCACTGGTGTTGGCACTGAAGTGATTTATCTCAAAGGCTGGGCTGCTTGCTGGATGTGTGGTGCAGCTCCAAGGCTTGAGGGGAGTTGGGATGTTGCAGGGAGGAGCAGCTCTCCTGCAGCCCAGTTCTACCAAAGGACGGTGAACATGAATGGAAATACTAAAAAGTGAACACAGAATTTACACTTCACTGCTTGTTCCCACACAGCCTTTTTCATATGTAAATTACATAAGAACAGACTTGGGAGTAAAGATTTGTTGTTGGCCTTTCTGCCAATTCTGTGCCTCACCTTGAACCTCTCTAGTTCTGTCTTCTGATGAGCAATGGTTACTCTGCCCCTCAGCTCTCAAACCTGCTCAAAGACACAAGATGGTTTGAAACTGAAAGAAGACAGGTTTAGATTGGATATTGAGAAGAAATTCTTTACTCAGGAGGAGGTGAGGCCCTGGCACAGGGTGCCCAGAGCAGCTGTGGCTGCCCCTGGATCCCTGGCAGTGCCCAAGGCCAGGCTGGGCAGGGCTGGGAGCACCTGGGACAGTGGGAGGTGTCCCTGCCATGGCAGGGCTGGGATGGGATGAGCTTTGAGGTTCCTTCCAATCTTTACCATTCTGTGATTTTAAGTGCATATGACAAAATCCAAAATATTTACATGTGTGAATGAAGGAATGAATGAAGAATATTTATTGACACATTTGTGATCCACCAAGCTCAGTCTGGTTTTCAGATTCTCCCCTCTTCGTTTTTGTGTAGGAAATGACTGAGTTGGTTACAGGCCATGTTGCTGCCATGGATAGGGAGCTGCATTTTGTTCTCAGTACTTTCTTTGTCATAGTTTAGGCAGTCACAATACAAAGCAATACTCCATTTTCAGAAGGTTCAAAACTGTTTTCATTCTAGCCTGCATGCTTTTTATACATTCTTACAAACCCATCAGTTTACACTTTACTCATTGATTAGAAAAGACAAAGTGCTCATTGGAACAGGCAGTTGCAAGTTTCTCTTATTTCTCCTTCTTTCTTCCTTGGTTTCTGTGTCAACGACCTTGGTAGGAAATTCTTTCTGTGTGGGAGCATCAGGGGGTAGGATGGTCGGGACAGATGGAGATGAGAGATCTCTGGAGCCAGGGCTGGAACTTGGGGTTTATTGCAAAGGGCCTGGGGGCAGGGCCCTGCTGGGAGCTGCCAGGCACAGCTCAGAGCAGGCCTGAGAGAAGAGAGGGGGAGAGAGGATGAGAGGGTAAAAAAGGTAAGAGAGTAAAAGGGGTAAGAGAGCAAGGTTCCCATTACAATACCATAAATCTTCTTCTGTGTTGAATAGTCTGATTCTCACCAACCAATCCAGTACAATATACAAATTTTATAGCATTTACATAAAGTTTATAAGAATCATTCCATTACCATCCTGTGTTACATTTTAAACCCTACAAACTCCTCTTTGGGCCCCTTCTGCCAAGCTGGCAGGGTCTGCTCTGACCCTTGGAGCTGTCTGCAAGCAGAGGGTGTTGTTCCATCAAAAGGGGATCACCTTCAGCTGGCCACACCATTGTTTTCCAGTTGTTCAGTAACTGAGGGATCTCAAAGCTTGCTTTCATTTCAATCTCACTTATAGTTTCCATATTCTCAAAATCTTTTTCCAGGCAATCATATTTATAAGGCTTTCCTGTTTCACCTTCCCCAACATTTCAGGGGTGAACGTGGATCCTCTAATCAAGCTTCTCTCTGGCTCTCAGAAGTTTCTGTAAAACCTCTCCCACATTTCTTCACCACTCCCCTGCCAAGAAGTGCAGTGGGTAAGGAGGGGAAGCAGAGCAGCTGTGCTGGCCAGGACAGGCAGTGCAGGTGAAGCTGCTGTGCCCTGCAGGTTCCAGGTGTGCTCAGCCTCCTCTGGGCTCCCTCAGGTTAATCCTGGACACCTCTGCTGCTTTTCCTGCTGGGAACAGGGGAATTTCATCCCTTGCTGCCCAAACCTAAGGTAGCTTTCAGAATGAAATGGAGATGTTAGCAGGTAATCCAAAGGAAGGGGGCACAAAATGCTCCGATTTCCTCGGTATTTCCCTCGAATGAAGGAGCCCTTTATTCCAGCCTATTTTTAAAGGAAATAAGGAAGTTCCAGTATGTTTGCATTTTCCAGGGGGATGTCTCTGTGTGGTCGTGCATGAATATGGTACCTTGCCTGTACAAACAGGTAATGGCCATCCCAGTTTAGGCATAATTTTGAGTTTAGCTTTTGATAGTAACGTGACCAAAAAGTATGAGGTAGGTAGTGTATGGATGAAAGGTAATGATTTCCTGTGAGACAGTAATGTCTTTAACAGAAAAACATCTCAGGAGGGAGCAGGATCACTGCAGATACTTGATAGCTTTTGCAGGGATTTGTGTTATTAATGCAAACACCACAGAGTCTTCCTTGGAATAATAATTTAATTGTTGAAATTGTGTGTTGTGTAGAAAATAATTATGGGTGCAACAATGCTGAGCAGTTCTAGAAAATACTGGGTAATTTACTCTTAAGGGCAGGGAGATGTTTAACTTCCAAGTGTGACAAAAGGTGGCAAAGCCTAAACAAATTTGCAGGGAATGTGATTGTAACAAAAAGCCAGGGCATGGCAAAGCTGAAGGGGTTAGAACTGTTATAAATGATCAACCAGAAAGCCAAATTAATAAATGCAAAAGATTTTATTTTAGCAACCAAAATACAGCCCTCAAAAACCCACAGCCAAAGGAACAGCGTGGAGCCCGGGATCGGCGCTGGGTGAACCTGGATCCGACCTCTGTAGCATCGGATCCCCCTCTGCTCATGAATGCCATTCCAGGGCTGGTTTATACAGATTTTTATGCCTGAGGCAGAGGTGCCCCCATTTCTTTTGTAACCCTGCATATGTATGAAGTTTCTTTTTACTGCACAGGGTTGGACAATTGCTGTTTCTGAATAGTGGCAGGTGCTGATCATGTCAGGGGAAGTCATGTCTTCAGATCTAAGTTTCTCAATGACTTTGGTTGTCTTGATTGATGGTATCTACAAAGGGATGATCACCCTTGGGTGTTCCCTGATGGTTCCAGGGGAAGCCCATCTCAGGGCCAGCCACGTTCTTTTATTAGTAAATTAGGCATTCTTCTCCTGCTGCCATCAGGAGTTCCATAATTCCAATGTGGTAATCTGTCTCTGGGTTGTTCATGGTCAGAGGCTCGTTGGAGGTTAAGTTCATTTTACAATTTTTATTTTATACATTTTCCCCTTAAGCATTAATTACTTTATATCACAGAACTCAATCATTTAGGTTGGAAAAGTGCTCTGAGGTCATCGAGTGCAACCATCAACCCACCCCTGCCAATCCAAGAGAATCAGAGAGGCACAGGATGATTTGGGTCAAAAGGGACCTTGAAGCTCTTCCCATCCCAGCCCTGCCATGGCAGGGACACCTCCCACTGTCCCAGGTGCTCCCAGCCCCATCCAGCCTGGCCTTGGGCACTGCCAGGGATCCAGGGGCAGCCCCAGCTGCTCTGGGCACCCTGTGCCAGGGCCTGCCCACCCTCATGATGTGAGGGATGTAAATGGTACCTGAGTTTGAGGCCACTGCTCTGGAGAGCAGGGCATGGTGAAACTCTGCTCTCCCTGGCTGGATTTGTCAGATGCCCCTAGATTGTTCTGATTGTTTAAAGCACACTGGGCAGGACCAGGAAGATTGTGAGAAAATCGATTTCTGCTAAACAGAAAAGCAGTAAAGCTCATAAATCCCTGCCTTTGCAGTTTCTAGGAGACAGAACAGGAACTGGACATGAAACAATTTCTTATAAAGATCACAAGTCTTCCTGGTCTTGCCCAGTGTGCTTTGTGCAAGCAAAGGAGCTGCTGCCTGTGGCCTTTTCACCAAACACAGCTGTGGACCAACCCAAAAACCAGACAACTAAAAGGCTCCACAATCTGTCCTGAGGAGGTAAAAGACAGTATAAAATTAATTACCCTCTGAGTTTCCAAGGAAAAAACTCTCTCATGCTTAGCATCACTTAGATTTCTGGGTTTAGCAGGAAAGCTGTGGTTTCTTGCCTGCCTGCTCCAAGGACAAGTGAGCACTTTAGGGCTGTGTTCCCCAAAAGCTGCCCTGGCTTGCCTGGGCTGGTTCCTGCTCTCTGATTTTAAATAATCAGCTGAAGAGGAGGCAGTGCTGAGACCATCCAAGTTCCTGTCCTCTCTGCTCTGCTGGTTCATTCCCACCCAACCCCAAAGCTCCAGCTGGTTCTCCTGACATCAGTCACCACCTACCCCATTATCAACCTCACAGCCTGCCCCAGGTTCCCTCAGTCACTCTAATGGGAAAAGAGCTGAGAAATAGTAACAGAAACACTCTGGGGTGAATGAGTTCCCCTCTCTTCCCCAAAAATCTTCAAGAAGGAGCTGCTGTGGCCTTTGGGGGAGGTTGGGGAAGTCCTTGGTGTTCCCAGGGAGGCTCTGTGAGCACAGTTGGCCAAACAGAACTGTGCTTTGGATTGTCACTTCAGACTGTCTTTGACAGAAATGTGAGAAACGCAGCAGCCTTAGTGATGGGCGAGATTTGGGGAGAGATAATGCTCGACCATCTGCCAGGGTATTTTTCAATTCAGTATGCTGAAACAGTGGATTTTTGAGAAAAGTCCTCCATTAAAGTCTGTGGAAGAGGTTTTACAGTGATTTCTGAGAGCCAGAGGGAAGTTTGATCAGAGGATCCACATTCACCTCTGGAATTCACCTGGAATTTCCTACCAAGGTCATTGACACAGAAACCAAGAAAGAAAGAAGGAGAAATAAGAGAAACCTGCAACTGCCTGTTCCAATGAGCACTTTGTTTGTGACCAATGAGTAAAGTGCAAACTGATGAGTTTGTAAGAATGTATAAAAAGCGTGCAGGCTAGAATAAAAACAGTTTGAAGCCTTCTGAAAATGGAGTGTGTTGCTTTCTATTGTCTCCATCTCTACTACAACAAAAGTCCACTTTCGGCTGGGCTTAGCAGTTCTTGCTGTGGTAACAACCAAATTCTAAAATGTGAACCTTCCCCAGTAATATCTGTGCCTCAGGTGTTTGCTGACAGAGGTATTAATGGCCTGAGGGGTGAGCATGGATCTGTTTATGTTTTCAGTGAGGTTTTTTTGTGCAGCAGATGATGATGCACTTAAGCATTCATTTATTTTACTGTGGTGCAAACAACTGCAGTCAGAACTTGTTTATTTACAAACCAAAATGTTTAGAGAGAAAACGTTCCTGGGGAGGCACTCTAAATCCAGGCAGTGACAAAGAACCATGGATTTCAGCCTCCTCTTTTAATAGAAATAAGAAAATGAAACAACTCTGATCAGGTGGTGTGTCAGAGCTTGTTGCTGGATTTAGACATTGGGACCAACTTTGCTCTTGGGTACAAATAAGACTCATGTTTTCTTCCCTGCTAATGAAGAAAAATGATCAGTGTAACACAGCAATTAAGAGCACTGAATTTCCAGGGGAAGATGCTGTACAAATGGCTTCTGATTGCTTTTTGTGGTTTTTTTTTTTTTTTTTTTGTTTTGGTAATGAGCTGTTTCCCAGAGACTTTAATATATTTATTAAGTGACAAATGAGACTTGGTTCTTCTAAAGACAGTAAAATAAACTAAACCTGAAATCATAATAAAGCAGCTTGATAGCCTTCAGATGGGAAGCTTGCAGCAATTATGTTTTAGCCTCCTGAACCCAGATTTGTCCAAATGCAGGGATTTGCTGGGCAGTGTGAACTGCTGCCCTTGCTGCAGGCACACTCTGAAGACCTTCAGAGGAAAGACAGCTCCATTCCAGCAGCTGCTTTTTGAGCTTTAAAAAGGTACTTTAACACCAAACAAACCATCCAAGCCACCTCCAAACAAACAACCAATGAAAACCCAGACCCAAAGGGAAATTGTAAGAAAAACTTCTACTAATCTTCAGATGTGGAAATAGCCACAGTTGTTCTTTGTCCTCCTGCAATGGGATTTTCCAAGTGATCTGTTTTGCCTTATGATTTCTTCCTGTTGGCAGCAACATCTTCAAAAATTCCCCTTCAAATACATCCAGTGCTGCTGGTGTTAGCAGGAAGTGTCAGTGCTCAGATTCCCAGAGTCAGGCTGCAAACTCTGCTGGGATTCTCCAATAAACATTTAGCTCAGTTTGAAGCAGGGAGTTATTTTACCAAGAAAAGAAGGCTAAGGGGGTGATTGGGAGATTTTTAAAACCTTGGTAGATTTCCAAAGCTGTTCTTGGAAATGGAGGAATTTCAATTAAATATATCTGGAAGAGTTCTTTGTCCCTAACCAGAGCCAGTGGTGGAAGTCAGGGAAGGGAAGTGTCACAGGCTGGACTGGATGAAGTCACATTCAAGCCTTCCTCTTCTTGGAGAGATGAACTGTGGTAACTCAGTCCCATTTGGGAGGGTGACCAGGTCAGGTTCAACTCCTTATCTAAAAGTGGTGCAGCTCTGATAAGAAAGATTTACTGTCTTGCAGATTAAAATGTTCTCCTGACATGGGACGTTTAAGCAGTGAATTGAACCCACTTTAGCACAATTCTTGGTAGTGCAATATAATTTCTTAGTGATGTCTTGGGCTTATATGTCATTGTCTGAACAGGATGAAAATTGTCTGATTTCATTGTCTGAATGGAACTAAAATGGTTTGATTTCATCCTGATGGGGCATGAAATAAAAATCCCTTTGAAGCTGTACCTTTTCTCTAAGATGGATCATTAATTTCTTTTTTTTTTTTTTTTTTTTTTGGGGGGGGGGGTGGTTCAGTCAGCTTTTGAATGTTCTGGTGAAGCTGCAAGTTCCAGAACATGTTACAGAGCACAGGTGAAGTTGTGAGATGTGGTGATCAATGCAGGTCAGCCCCCAGCCCTTACTGGTGAGTGGGGTTGTTTTTCCCCAGCTGCTGATGCCCTGTGCAGGCTGCCCTAGAGCAGAGGCTGGACAGAGCTAAAGAATAAAGCAGGGATTTATTAAAAGCCTCCATGGATCCACCTTGGGCAGCACAAGAGCCCAGCCAGGGCTGCACCCAAGATGAACCAAAATGGTCCCAAAATGCACGAGCGCTCCCAGGGTCTCTCACTTTGATCAATGCTTCCCCATTTGCCTCTTGCAAATTGTCCAATTGCAGCTTTAGCCCCTGCAGTCCCACCCTGCTTGTTTTTCTCTCTCCAGCCCACGGTGTTTGTGCTCTTGGGCTGAGATTTGGGTCATTTGTCCTTGGTGCCCAGCTGGAGCAGGAATTGTTTTGTCTCCCTGCTCTGTGCACAGAGCTCAGCATCCCCTGATGTGAAGCCCAGACCCACACACTAAAGCATCACAGAATGTGAAAAATAGAAAAGCTAAACCTGAGGCATCACTGCAAGACCCTTTATTTGCTCTCACTGAAGTTCAGACAGTTTTTCTCTGTCCCTCTCAACCTGCTGAGGTCCCTCTGAGGGGCTGCTCAGCAGTGGGGTATCGGCCACTCCTCCCAGATTTGTGGCATCACTGAGCTGCTGAGAAGGCACCAACCTCTCATCCAAGCCATTGATAAATTAAATAAGCAATACTGGGCCCAGTATTGAACCCTGGGTGGCAGCAGCAGTGACAGGCCTCCAACCCCACCCTGTGCCACTGATTCCAACCCTCTGGGATCTGCTGTTCAGCCACTTCTCACTGTCCAAAATAACAGCTCTGACAGTCACTGCACTGGTGTCATTCTCAGACAATCACAGACTGTCCCGAGCTGGGAGGGACTGAAGGGATCCCCCAGCCCAGCCCCTGTCCCTGCCCAGCCCCCCCAGCAGCCCCAGCCTGGGCATCCCTGGCAGCGCTGCCCAAAGGCTCCTGGAGCTCTGGCAGCCTCGGGGCCGTGCCCATTCCCTGGGCAGCCTGGGCAGTGCCAGCACCCTCTGGGGGAAGAACCTTGCCCTGAGCTCAGCCTGAGCTGCCCTGGCCCAGCCCCAGCCGTGCCCTGGCTCCTGTCCCTGGCCCAGAGCTGCCCCTCGGGAGGAGCTGCAGATCACGGTGAGATGTTCCCCTGATTCAGACCTCGTGTTCCTCTTCCCTCTGTGTCAGGATTGCCTCACATTTCTGCTTTGGGCACAGATGGCAGACATGAATTTCCCTCCTCCCAAGGCCCCACTCACACTCCCAGAGACATTTCCATGTCCGTGGGATCCATGCCCTGTGCAGATGCAGCCCTGACTTGGTTTAGCCCCGATGCTCTCATGTGTTAAACATCCTGGTGTTGGCCTGG
Source organism: Molothrus aeneus (assembly GCF_037042795.1). Taxonomy (NCBI): domain Eukaryota; kingdom Metazoa; phylum Chordata; class Aves; order Passeriformes; family Icteridae; genus Molothrus; species Molothrus aeneus. The sequence continues at coordinate 3,115,187 of NC_089664.1, read as the reverse complement.
CTTTCACACTGAGTTGGACTCTCAGAAATTTGCAGTGACGTTCGTTGCCCTTGCAAATCATTCCTGTCTGCCTCCCATGGAAACATGGGCCAGAGCTCTGCTCGGCACTAGAATGGAGCAGAGCGTTTTGGGGAATTAATGCTGGACTACTTTGGTTTAGAGATTTGTAAGTTCTGAGGTATTTGGCAGAATATTCTCTGAGTGTTGCAACAGCCTAGTTGGTTTTAGCAGCGTTTTTATGAAATAGGAAAAATTTTCAAGTATCTTACAGAAAGGAAGTCAAAGGAAACTGAGTTTTTCTGCTCAAAATTTTTCTTCTAGACTACCCCAGTGAACAAGGTAGAAACAGGCTGTAAGGAGAAGGAAATTCAGAAGGAGCAGGATTCCTCCAGAAGGCAAAAATCATCAGGTCTGAGGCATGGTTTGGGGGAAAAGAGGACCTTTTAAATGTGTGGATCCAATTAAAATCACAATGGACTGTGCATCCCTTGCTGGAAAGTTGCACACACCTGACTAACAGTGGGCATGAAGGTGAATGATTAAGGCAAGACTCTTTTTTTTGTTTTAACAACCAATAATATTCCATTTAGGAGAAGAAGATATGTTGTGTAGGCACACCAGAGCTTTCCTGCATTTTCACTCCTCTGTAAAATCAAAACTGGCAGAAGTACTAGCAGCCACATGGGACAATATGAGATGATTGATGAAACTGTTGTAAAAATAGAGACAAAAACCTTATTTCAGAAAAGTTTTAGGATTGTCCCCCTCATAGCAAAACACAGCATTGGTTACAGTCGCTCTAAATGTCATTGCTGTTTAGAGCTCTTCCATGGGCTCAGCAGTGAAGGAAGATGAGTTCTGCTTTCCTGAGCTCTAATGGGGCCACTCTAATGGGCTCAACCAACAGCAGACAAACCTCAGGCTCCAGAAATGACAAAAAGTCACAGAAGGGGCAGCCTTTCAGTAGTCCTCACCAAAGTGACTTTGACAACCAGCCTTTTAATGGAAAACCTTACTGGAAGTCATTTTTTCTGTCTCAATGAAAAGAGAAATCAGGCTAAATGTGCACACTGCTGTACCCCTTGGGCTCAGGGTTTAATTTAGGAGTGCTAAAGATCTCTTTGTCTCTCTGTTTCCTGAAATCCATGTTTTCCTGCATGTCTTTGCTCCATTCCCTCCAGCAGTTTGTTCTGCCCAATTACCCTGAGTGTCAGAGCCCGAGCAGGTGGTGAGTGCTGCACAGAGCTGTGTTATCCATTCCCCTAACCAGGAGATGCTTCTGGTGGCATTAAGATTTCCACAAGGTTTGTTTTGCAATGTGCTCATTCTTTCAGAACTAACAGTTTCTCCCCAAAATGCTGATTTTTCTTTCTGTCAGCCCTTCAGTTCAAGTGTAATAGCAGCTTACAGGAAACTCAACCCAGTTTTCAGAGCCCTTCCAGAGGTTTTGCTGAGGCCTTTTGCACAATTTGCAGATTTTCATCTTTACATTGTAAATGACTTGGTTTGCTGCACTCAGCTGCTGAAGGCAGGTGGATGTTTACACCTCATTATAAACCTTCATGGTATATCTTAAAATCATGGCATGCCAGGCTGCTTTGGATTGGAAGGGACCTTAAAATTCATCTCATTCCACCCCTGCCATGGCAGGGACACCTCCCACTGTCCCAGGTGCTCCCAGCCCTGTCCAGCCTGGCCTTGGGCACTGCCAGGGACCCGGGGCAGCCCCAGCTGCTCTGGGCACCCTGTGCCAGGGCCTGCCCACCCTCTGAGTAAAGAATTTCTTGTTGACATCTGATCTAAACCTCTTATCTTTCAGATGAAAACCATTTTGCATCTTTGAGCAGCTTTGCAGTCCTGCTGCAGCTCAGCCTTGCAGCTGTGCAGGGTCAGAACCCAGGGAGAAAAGCCTGCAGCAGGTTCTGGATAAGGCACTTGGGCTCATGCCTGAAGCATGAGGCTGCTTTCTCTGGGAAATAAGGATTGGTGGCTGACCCCAGGGATTGTGCCTGATGTGGTTGTCTCTCCTTTTTTTTCCTCTGACTGTACAAGCCAACCTAAGTCTGTGCAGATTTTTGGGGTGTGAGGGGGTGGTGTGGGTTAACCCAACAGGCAATGAGCATCACACAGACATTCACTCCCTTCCCCTCTTTGGGATGGGGGAGAGAATTGGGGAAAAGAGCAAAACTTACATACTGTATTTGCAGGGATCCCTGTGGCAGGTAGGAATGATGAATCTGACTCCATGTTTTCAGAAAGCTAATTTATTACTTTATTAAAGAATACTATACTATACTAAAGAATACAGAAAGGATGCTTACAGAAGGCTAAAAAGATAATAATGAAAACTCCTGACTCTCTCCAGAGTCCTGACACAGCTTGGCCCTGATTGGCCAAAGAGTGAAAACAACTCCCAGCAGAATGCAATGGAACAATCACCTGTGGGTGAACAATCTCCAAACACATTCCACATGAGCACAGCACAGGAGAAGCAAATGAGATGAGAATTGTTTTCCTTTTCTCTGAGGCCTCTCAGCTTCCCAGGAGAAAAACCCTGGGCAAAGGGATTTTTTCAGAGAATGTGAATGCCACACTTACAGGGTGAGATAAGGGCAGTTTACCTGGACAGGAAAGGAAGAGAAAATCAAATAAATAAAATAATAATAACAAAAGAGTGCACAAACAATAAAAGAACACACCAAGCAAGTGACACTCTGCAATTGCTCCCTGCTCTCCTGAGGGATGCCCAGGGAGCAGGCTGGCACCCCCAGCAGCTGGCCCAGCTCTAGATGCTGAGCAGGGCAGATGGCATGGAACATCCCTGGGGTCAGCTGGGGTCAGTTTGGGTCAGTTCTGGTCAGTTTGGGTCAGTTCTGGTCAGTTTGTGTCATCTGGGGTCAGTTGGCCTGGCCGTGTCCCCTCCCAGCCCTGGCTCCTGTGGGAAGCTGAGGAGTGCTGGACTTGGTGTAAGCACTGCTGAGCAACAACTGGAACAGCAGTGAGTTATCAACATCATCCCATCCTCAGCCCAGAGCAGACTGCCATACCAGCTTCTAGGATGAAAATTGACTCTGCCCAGCAGAAGCCAGGAGAGTTTTGTGGTTGGTGTGGAACTCGTATGAGTAACACAACTACAACGGAAAGAATCACCTCTTTGCTGTCCTAAATTCAAACCAAATCCTGGCTTTTCATTTTGCTGAAATACATATTGTTTGTATTTGATTTGTATGTTCTTGGCATACTTGTGATATGCTGGGACCAAAAAAAAATAAAAATCCCAACCCTCAGACAAAACAACTTCTAACTGAAAGAGGATCTCCTCTCCTGCTAAGTGAGCCACTATTTAATTTTCTCAATTTGAAATTTGATTGATGTGTAAAAGGAGGTTACACAACAAACTATGTTCTTAATTTACAGATGAATCAACATCTTGTTAAGAAATAAACCTCATAAAAATCCAGCCAGCATATTGTTATCCACCAGCTTTTATTGTTTCTTTGCTAATACTGAAGAAGTGCCCAGACTGGGAACTCCAGAGAAGTTCACTGCCCTTTTCTAGATTTGAGGAGCAACATAAAAGTGGGACCTTCATGACAAGTGAATTTTCCTGCTCCTTTTTTTACCTGCTCAGTCTTGGATGTTGTCAAGGACACACTTTTCACACTTAGACTCTCATCTGAATAAAGAATTTTAAATGTGTACACATTGTCTTTTAGAATCCTGGTATGGTTAAATTAGGACAGATGATTCCTCTGCTCTCACAATACTGTAATGAGGAAATCTGAGAAAACTGATTTTGCACGCCCAAGAGAACTTGATTTTACAATTCCAGGCAGGAGAGGAAGGTTTTCTGTAGGACCTTGTGTGCCACTCTGTCACTCTGAACACAGGAATCTACTGCAGTTATTCCTTATGCTCCCACTCAGCTGCCAGCTTGCCCTGATCCACCTCAAATCTCTGAACTTTTTTAACTCCTCAAAGTTAAAATGTGATTAAATTTCTGCTCATTTCTGCTCCTCCATGACCACATTAATGAAGCTGGCAGTTCTCTCACTGCTAAGTTCAGGCACTTTCCACACAGAGGTTTTGCTTTCTCTTGTATGTCTGATTCAACAGCTGAAATTTGAGAGTGCTTTGACCTGCTGGGAAAAGGCTCAGGCGAAAGTGTCCCATTTTACCCAGAGGCTCTGTGGCAAATTCCTCTGCCTGGCTTAAAGACTTGGATGGAGTCTGGTCTAGCAGCTCATCTGGGGTGAGCTGTTCTCCCATTCCAAATGCTCCTCTTGATATGAAATATGATAAAAATATGGGAACAGCTTCCTGTCCCTGCTCCAATAAATATTTAGCCAGTGACACAAAGCAGAGCAAGTTCATGAGGAGAAGCTGAGAGGCTGCCAGCTGATAATTAGTGGCTGCTGTGGGAGCTTGGGCTCCAGGGTTCCCATCCTTGCTCCAAATCCAGCAGCTCTGGGTCTTGGTCCTGAGTCTCCTTCACCCTGAATGGCTTTGGCTGTCGGCCTTGAGTGGAAGAGGACAGCACAACTTGTCTCCTCGGATTTGTTGGAGATGGGATTCACCTGCACTGATGGCCTCTGAGAAATAAGCATCTCTTTTCAGTCCAGAAATTTTTTAAAAAAATAAAATTAAAAATAAAAGTTAAATAAAATAAAAAGTTAAATAAAATAAAATAAAAATAAAAGTTTCAGTTCAGAAATTAAAAAAAAAAATTAAAATAATTTTCAGTCCATATTTAAACGCTGGGTTTTTTTCATGCTCTACCTCTCTCTTGTAGTTTTTAATATCTCACTGATCTGCTGCTTGATAGAGTTGGTGTCCTCCTGCAAAACCTTATGAGAGGCCCCCTTTGTTACAGTGATAATTAATGGAGTGTTTGCATTACTCAATGATCCCAACTGGCTGGGCATAGGATCAAGAACCTGTCCTTATTTACTCAGTTCTTTGAGGGTTTTATTTATTTATTTATTTATTCTAAATGTGCAGGTTCTCACCTCAGCTGCAGCTCAAGACATGAATAGATTAGGGGTAAATGAGGTGTTGACATAAGTGGAATTGAAAAACTATAATTCAGACAGAAGTGGAATTTAAAGGGATATTTTTCAGCTTGTCCAGAAGTTTGTCTGCTTTTCTTGGTCTGAAATCAGGATATACACGCTCAAATTAAAAGAGCATCTCCTAATGTTGAAGACATTTTGCTTTGTGGCACCTCTGTAAGGCAGGATGGAGGTTGGGGGTTCCCAGGTGAGAAAGAGTGGCAGGAAACCACACAGGGTTTCTGGCTGGGGAGAAATTGTTGAATATACATTTTTAGCTAAGTACCTTATTTGTAACCCCTTCATTTCCACAGTGAGGTCTCTATTTGGGAGCAGAGCAATAAGTGAAGGTTCAGCACAGCTGAATCCTGTGCTGTTAATTGTCCTTCTCAGATGAAGTTTTCCACCCCTCCCAGAGTCATCTATTGATATTTCAAGTTGTTACTGGGTTTAGGGTTGGGTTTTCTTTGCTCTTTAATATTTTGTTAGCAATGGGGGTATCACTGAACTGACAACAAATATGAGGTGTGCTCAGCAAGAAAGATGTGACCAAGGCTGACATTAAAATCCCTTTTATTTCTATCCTTGGGCAAGAAGAGTGTGAAAGGTCTTCTTGTGTCTTCAGTGCAATGAAGTGAGAGATTCTGAGGTGCCCTTGAGGGAAAAACTCCATCCTGTGCATCCCAGCAGCATCCCTGGCTCAGGGCTGGGCCCAGGCAGGATGAGCCAGCAGGCCTGGGTGATGGATGGAGGCACAGTGTCTTGGTTTGGAAAGCCAGGTGTCTGCTAAGGAAGGCAGGAGCCTCCCCTGAAATGGAGAATGTAAACCCTCCCCTCCCCTCTGAATTGCTATAAATTTTAAATTAAGGGGCTCTCAGGCAAAAAATATGGGAGCAGGAATAACAGTTCTTTAATAGGGAAGAAAATAAAAAGATAAAATAAACAATGCAGTAAACCAAAACAACACTGCCAGAGTCAGAACCCAACCTGACACCCTGTGGGTCAGGGTGTTGGTGGCAGTCCCATTGGAATTGTGGCTCAGCCCTCCTGCAGTGTCAGGGCTGGTTCTGCTGGAGCAGGGATCCTGGAGAAAGGTGCAGTCTCTGCCTCTGAAGATCCAGGGGAAGAAGAGGCAGCTGCTGTTTCTCTGGGAATCCATGGAGAAGCCGTGCTGGTGTTCCAGAATCTCCAGATTATATCTGGGTAGCAATGCTTGGCTCCTCCCTCTGGGCTCACATCTCCCAATGGGATGCTGTAGTTCTTATCAGCCATGCAGTGACATTCAATAGCTGTTATCAGCAGATGTCTCCTCAGTTGTGGAACAGATAAGGAAAACGGCCCATTTAACAGAAGCCAACTGCCATACAGATGGTGAATAGAATACAATTTGCTTGGCAGTCCAGGACACACAGGAGCTTGCACCACAATGCTCTCACCAGATGCACACTCACGCGAAAACATCACTCAAGCGCTAAAGGAAACCTCAGCTCGTGCCCAAACTCCCCAGTTACGGTGTGACTGGAGCCCCAGCTGTGCTGGGGAGGATTTCCCTGCCTTGCCAGCCCTGGAAGCCAAGCTCCAGCTGAATTTCTGGGCCACAGCTGTCCCGTGTTGCTCCAGGAGTGCCAGGCGGAGGTGGAGGAGGAGGAGGAAGCCAGCGGAGCAAGGGGATCATCCAGAGCAGGGCTTGGCTAAACCCTGCAATGGGATTTGGCCTCTGGCCATGCAGCAGCTCGGGATGACCTTAAAAAGCAGTGGAAGTTGTGTTAGCATGTGCTGCTGGATGCTGACTCACGGGCTGGGAGCTGAGGGGGAAGGAGGATGTTGGGTTACTCATCACCAGCCAGGCCGGGCTGGCACGGGCTGTCCGTGCTCTCCTGCAGGATTCCACACATCCCCAGGGTGTTTCTGTTGAGAGGAATAGTGGATTTGTCTTTCCAAACAAGCTGTGGGACTGCTGGGAGATAAAACCAGCACCAGGAGATAAAAGAAACAATGGGAAGGATTCCACTGATTGATGAATGGAAGAAGATATTTGCTTTTACAAATAAACTTTAGGTTTGCTGGTAAATGAAATTAGACATTGACAGAATCAATGGGGAAGAAAAACCCCTAAATTCTGTATGAATTAAAAATTAAAAGGAGGGTTATACATTAGAGGGAAATCTTTGGTATCAGGTGTTCTGGGAAGTTTGTACATCTCAAGTACCTGAGCCAATGGGGAAAGAGAGAAGGGAAATGTGGCTGGGAAATTGGGATAAAAAGGAGGCTGCATCTTCCAAAAATTGGAGAGACCCCAGGGGAATGCCCCATGGCCTCTCCCTTTATTGGAATAAAGTAAAAGGACTCCTCTGTTTCCTTTTTGGACATAAACTTCTGATGTTTGTGGATTAATTTTCCTGACACTGTGGAAGAGGGAACCTTGGCAGGAGGCAGATTCAGCTGGAATCCAGATCAGGTTCTGGAGGTGCTGCTCGGTGTCGGAGGGGCAGTGTGGAGGTTGTTGTACCCACAGGAAGAGAAAGAGAGGAAGGAAAATAATCCAGTTTCAATGTGACTCAGCCAAAACTGGAGCTAGTTATGGATTCCTCCAGCAATTATTCCAATAAACAACAGCACTTGGGTTTGACCCTCAATGAAACAAATGACAGAATTGTCTCCAGGTACTTCTCCAGCAGCGCCAAGCCTTGACCCCACAGGAGTCATCAGAAGAGAGGGTGAGGACTGCATCAAAACTCATTAAATCATCAGAAAATCTTTCATATTTGTAGGCTTATCTCTGCTCTCAGAGCTCAAGGGCACTTGAATAAAATTCTCATGGCTAGGAGTGAAAAATGAATGAAAAATATTAATGAGGGAGCTTCATGGGCATTTCCATTTGTACAGAATTTTTGTGCTTTGGGGGAAAGACCCAAAATTAAAAAAAAAAAAAGCTCACATTTTAAATAAAGCTTCTAAAAGTGTGTGCTGGGTGTTTAGGGCATGGTTAAGGTTATGATTTAGGTGTGGGGCTCTCTGTAGGGACAGGCCAGGGCTGCCCCATGCCCTGCCCAGCCTTTGCAGCCTCCTCAGAGCAGGGCACTGCTGGGCCTGGGAGTTACCAGGGGGTGCCTTGGTGAAAAATGGGAGTTAAAAAGGGCCAAAATGTCAGCCAGGCAATGAGGGTGAGGAGAAAAGGGTGAGGAAACAGCTCTGCAAACACCCAGGTCAGCAAAGGAGGAGGAGGAGGAAGAGGAGCAGGGATTTTGCTGCAGCCCGGGGAGAGGAGCACAGCAGAGCAGGGACCCTGCAGGGAGCCCAGGCTGTAGCAGGGAAATATTTGGTGTTTCCTGACAGGAATTGTGGCCTCTGGAGGACCCACACTGGAAGAGGTGGGAAATGTAAGGAGGGAAGAGTGTCAGGGGGAGTCATGGACTGACCATCACCCTCCATCCCCTGGCTGCCTGCACTGTGCAGGGCCTGGGGGAGCAGAGGAGCCAGGAGTGAAGCTGAGCCTGTGAATACAGGGGTGGGGTAGGCAAAGACCTTTTAATTCCTCTTTCTCAACCTATTTTAATCAGCAATACATTATATTTTTTCAGCTATCTGTTTTGCCAATGGCTGCAGTTGCTAAGAGATCTCCCTGCCTTTATCTCAACCTACACATTTTCCATCTTGTGTTCTTCCCCTGCCCTGTTGAGGAGGGGGGGGATTTTTTTTCAGTCTCCTGCCATGTAACCAGAATCTCTTGAGGAAGAACTGATGCATCAGCATCTTCCTCAGAAGAGCCACCCCTGCCCACGGCCCTGGCAGCTGCTGGAGCCTGGGAGGTCTGTGGGAAGCACAGCTGGAAGCCTGGTGAGCACCACTACAAACACTCATTTCTGGAGGAGAATTTATTGTTACCTTGGGCTAATAGTTTTAAACCACATCATCTGAATCAGAGACACCTGCCCAGGTAATCACCATGGGGACACCAAAACAAACAGTAACCTTGACATGATCAGCCTGAGGAAAGTGAGGAGCTGGGTTGCAGTTTTGGAGGGGGTTTAAGATGATGCCTGTGTGGTTAAATATGAGCTTGTTCAGCACTGAAGTGACCAAAAGGCACAGGACGGTGCAGGGCTCTGTGCCTGAGCCAGCACAGCCAAATCTCTGCAGACCTCATTAGTTTGGACAAAAGCAGCAGGGATATCAAGATGATCAGAGAGATGGAGAACCTCTCCTGTGGGAAAAGGCTGAGATAATTGGGATTGTTCAGCCTGGAGAAGAGACCAGGGGTGACCTAATTGTGGCCTTCCCATGCCTTAAGGGAACCAAAAGAGAGAGAGAGAGATTGACAGCAGCCTGGAGTGACAGGAAAAGGGCAATGGCTTCAAACTGACAGAAGGCAGGGCTGGATGGGATATTGGGAATTAGGAATTGTTCCCTGTGAGGGTGGGCAGGCCCTGGCACAGGGTGCCCAGAGCAGCTGGGGCTGCCCCTGGATCCCTGGCAGTGCCCAAGGCCAGGCTGGACAGGGCTGGGAGCACCTGGGACAGTGGGAGGTGTCCCTGCCATGGCAGGGCTGGGATGGGATGAATTTTAAGGTCCTTTCCAACCTATGATTCCATGAAAAGTCCACAGCTGCAGAAGCTCTGCCTGACCTGAACACAGGCAGAACAAACTCCTGTCACTGTGACAACACACCCACCCTGAATCAGGCAAGGACAATTGTCACAGACCCATGGCTTAGGAAAGAAAAACAACACCAAACCCAACAAAAATAGAGAGAAAAGAGGAACACCCTGTCTTTAGAACTGCTGGATGCCAAGTTTAACCTGGTTTCAATGGGATCTCTCCTCCATCCATCTAACAAAGCAGGTGGGGGTTATTTTGCATGGGAGAAAATATGAGCTATAAAAAGGAATTAGAAGAATGTTTCTGATTCTACAGATGCTAAAAATCCTGCTCTGTGGTCCATGGGCTGCCCATGGATCACCAGTCCCTGAGCCTCCCTGGTGTCCTCCCTGCTCACTCTGGGCAGGGAGCAGCTCCCTAGCTCTGTGTGTACATACTTTTCCCCCAAACTCACTCAGGCAGCTGGCTGAGGTGCTTGAAAGGATCGTTTGGCTTAAAGAGGAAAACAGTAAGCAGGATTAAATTGGTATTAAAAGGAGTCTGGAGGAAGGAAAAGGGCACGGGCACCCATATATCTCACTCTGGGGTATCTGCACCAACAAGGGCAGGAAAGCAGCTGCTGGGATTGTTTTGGGGAGCTCTGGAGTGATGATGTTTCTGCAGGAAAATGTGCAGTTAGAGCCTGCTGGGGTAGGATCAGCAGAGCTCAGGCTCCACATGCAAAGCAGCTGAGCTCTGTCTGTCCCCATCGAGGGGGGAATACCAGGCCCTTGGACTGCTCCCACTGCTGGAAGCATCTGGAAGAATGATCGAATGATCACAGTTCAGGAATGCTCCCAAGAAACCACAACAAGGGAACCTGAGCAACTGCAGACATGGAAAGTCTGTGAAGCACAGACCGAGCTCCCTGTGGAGAAGCAAAGAAGAAAAGGGAGGTGAGGATGACCCAGAGAAGGAAAACCTCTGGGATTTCTGACACAGCTCCCTTGAGCAGCTGCTCATCTGGAGAATGTGGCACTGCCTGGTGGCATCAGTGCCAGGCTGGGCCAGGTCTGACTCCTCCAGGCCTCCCCTTGGTGTCCATGAGCTGAGCTGGGTGTGGATGCAGCGCTGGAATGGCTCTGGTGGCCTTCAAACACACATAGCAAGGACAATTGTCACAGACCCATGGCTTAGGAAAGAAAAACAACACCAAACCCAGCCAAAAATAGAGAGAAAAGAGGAACACCCTGCCTTTAGAGCTGCTGGATGCCAGTTTAACCTGGTTTCAATGGGATCTGTCCTCCATCCATCTGACAAAGCAGATGGGGGTTATTTTGCATGGGAGAAAATATGAGCTATAAAAAGGAATTAGAAGAATGTTTCTTATTCTACAGATGCTAAAAATCTTGCTCTGAGCATTGGTTATAATATTTCACTTATTTTTATTCTGAAATGATGCCCCAAACTGGTACAGTTGGTGCAGGAGGTCTATACAAAATAAAGCATTCTGTGGAAGTGTTTAAATCAGAGAAGAAAAAAAACAGGGATTTTTACACATAACAGGGATAGTGTATTTTTTCCAATATGTAACAGATAAAAGACAGACCAAACAACAAAAAGCAGCAGCATAAAAGATTTGCAGATATGATTTTAATACCAGCCTCACCGAGCTTTGATTATTGTTTTTCCAGTCAGACGCTCCTAATGGAAAATTACAGTGTAGCATCAAACAGTTCAGAGTAAATTAATGTGAAGAGTAATTCTGGGTAAAACACATGTTTGTAAAGCATGGTAACGATTAACAATTGTAAAAATTGTGGAAATGCTTTCCCTAATGCCTTTTGGCCTAGTACTGTAAGTTCCTCTGAAGGACAGAATCTTTCAGATGGATCATGGGGAAAAATTCTTATTTGGCACCAAATGTTGCTTTGGGTTATAAAATAGTAAACTCTGGGTTATAAAATAGTAAGCTCTGAGTAATAAAATAGCAAACTCTCCTTCCATGGAGAGTTATATTTCTACCACAGGTTTCTGTTGTCACAGTGGGGAAGAACTCTGATAACTCTGAAGGTATCATAAAACACTAATTAGCTTATTTAGATAGATCAATAGCTCTTGTATCATCAAAGGGGTTATCAGGGGCAGCCAAAGGTGATACAGAGACTCCATCATCAGAAGGCATGAAAAGACAATTTATTATTAGAAATCTACAGTTCTTATAGAAACAATGGCGGCCTCAGGCCTGTCGCCACATTTCCCTTCACAGAGAAAAGCAAGGCACAACTTCCCAAGAATATTCCTGGCATTCACATTCTCTGAACCTCAGAGAAAGAAAAAACAATTCTTATCTCATTTACTGCTCCTGTGTTGTTCCACATTGTGGAATGCATCGTGGAACATTGATTACCTGAAGGGAATTGGTGATTGGATTCTCTGTGAGTGTTTTGATTCCCTGACCAACTGGACCCAGGTGTGTGTGTCAGGACTGTCACTGACAGTCATGAGATTCTGGGCACTTCAGTGCAGTTGGGTGCTTGTGCAGATTCAGTTTAGATGTAATGTAATATAGCATAGAATAATATAGTATAATAAAGTAATTAATTAGCCTTCTGATATCCATGGAGTCCTCCTCATCATTTCTCCCTGCCAGGGAGGTTGCTTTGAATACTATAAAGACCTGATTGGCCTTTAGGAATCTCCTCTTACACTCTTGGTGAACTATGGATAGCACACTCTGGAGAACCATATCTATAAACAATGGTTACAGAAAGAGTGATAACAATTGTTTGAATTCTTTCCTCTAAGTTTCCTACAGCTTCTACTGAGCTCCCCAGGATTTTCCTGGGAGAACCATGTCTCTCTCTGTTCAGAGGATATGTAATTACTACAGCTCTTGAATGGAAAAAAATGAATATTTCATTCAAATATCCCACAGGTTTCAACAAGGGCTGTCCCAGCTTGGACAATATTCTTTCCCCAGCATTCCCAACTGCTCTGGGAGTTCCCCAGAGCAGTTCTGGGCCTGCAGGTCATCCTGGGTTCTGATAACCCCGCTGGCTTCCTGTCTGCAAACCCTGCAGGAGGCTCTGCTCCTGCTCACCAGCTCCTGCTGTGGCACTGAGCACTTCCCCAGCCCTGGCTACCTCCACAGCAGTGCCCTCAAAGCCTGATTCTTTTAGGGAAATGCATTCTGCACATTCCTGATTGTCTGACTCACAGCCCTGGTGCCAGCACTCCTCATTTCTATTTATTCACCACGGGAAACCTAAAGTGCAAATACATTGGATGAGAGCCTGGCTCCAGTGGAGTCAAGGACAGAATTCCCATTGATGTCTGTGGGCAGAGAACTTCACTTCTGTGCTTTTGGTTGTTCTTTCCCATTCCTGGCTGTGGGCTAAAGGGACATTTGAAAAGGCTCTGTTGCCCGGAGTGATGCTGAGTCCCAGTGGCGCTTCCAAACGCAGCCCCAGTGCACAAGAAGCATCTGTTTGCATCCTGGAGGCTTTGTAGCTTCTGAACTGAGGCAGACTCGAAGGAGGGCACAGCAAAGGTGGTTTTTTTCCACACACTCAGACTCTGAGTCTGTTTGAAGTTGTCCCTCAGGCGATAAAGGGGATTTGTGGCTGGTGCAGGTGTTGCTCAGCTTTTGGAAACACACAGAGTTCAATAACAAGGTTGGGATGGAGCTTTTGCCCACCTGTCCCACCAGGTCCAAACCTCAATTTTGATGGTTCCCTCAGAGCTGAAACAGCCCCTTGGTGGTGGAAGCAGCACAGAATCCCAGAATGGTTTGGGTTGGAAAGGACCTGAAAGATCCTCTCATTGCAACCCCCCCACCACGAACAGGGATCCATTTCAGCAGAATTAATGTGACTCTAATCTATGCTGCGGTACCTAATGTCCCTTCTTCTCTACAGAAGTGAAAAGAATGATTTTGGATTTTACACTAGTTAGGGAGAGAGACTTGGCTGTAGCCTTATTAACACATTGTAAGGGCTCACTTTGTGCTCCAACAAGTACAAATTCTGATAAAGAACATTTAAGGAATAAAAACCCCACAAAAATAATCCTAAAAAGCAACTAAACCCAGAGCAAACCATGCACTTAGGAGCATAAAATTTCCAGGGGAAAAAAAACCAAATAAATACCTCCAAGTACTTTGCATCTGAGTTGAGGAAAAGTCCGTTGGTTAAAAAAAATAATAAATAATACTGACAGCTCCCCAGTGCTCAATTAATCATTTGCTTTTAACAACAGCCACTCAGAGGCAGCCACAAAAGTGGAGCAGGAAAGCAGGAGAAATGAAATGGGCCTTTGTGCTGGGGCTGAACTTGGTGCCCTTGGCAGGACACGAACAGTTCATCTGGGGAGAGGAACCCACTGGCCCACTTGGCACCCTGCAGCTGCTGGCAGGGCTGAACAGGGCAGTAGGTGGTCTGGCACAGACCTCCTGGACGTGCTTTCTCACCAGGTCCTCTGCACTGCAGGCAGCAGAAACAGCTCCACAGAAAGGGCTGGGCCATAGGATTCGTAAATTGGTTCGTGGTACGTGGAGTTCTGTGTGAAACATGAATTCTGATAGAATATTACAGCTATTGGAGTTGTTTCATGCTGTCCCATAGATTTCCTTTGGAAACCTGTTTGTTTTGTCTCAGTGATCTACACTGTGACCGTGGTCACAAGGGTTTTCAGGATGAAGAAGAGACGAGAATGTTGACTCCATGATCAGAAGGCTTGATTTATTATTTTATGATATATGTTACATTAAGACTATACTAAAAAGAAATAGAAAGGAAAAGGTTTCTTCAGAAGCTAGCTAAGCTAAGAATAGACAAGAATGAATAACAAAGATCTGTGTCTCAGACAGAGCAAGAGCCAGCTCTGCCATGAGTGGTCAGTAAATCCAAACATCCACAGGAAACCAATCCCAGGTCTACCTGTTGCATGCCACAGCAGCAGATAACCATTGGTTACTTTTGGTTGCTGAAACTGCAGCTTCTCACAAGGAAAAATCCTAAGAAAGGATTTTTCATGAAAGATGTCTGCGACATCAAAAGATGTGTGCGACTACACAACCATTTTAGCAGAGAAATTGCAAGCAAAACACAATTGGTGCATTCAGAAATTATTAAAATTATCAGGTGAAATAATGTGGCTGAAACTTTCAGATGAAGTGGTGGAGAATCCCAGTGCTTCTCTTTGCCTTCGTGTCTGACTGTATTTTAGCTCCAAAGGTTGTGACATTTTTCACTTTCTTACTTCAAATCTACTGGGGAGTTGATTGTGCTGGTAGTTACAAGTGTCTTTTAATGTTTTGTTGTTTCATTTATTATTATTATTATTATTATTATTATTATTATTATTATTATTATTATTATTATTATTATTATTATTATTATTATTATTATTATTATTGCTGCAGGAATATATTCATCTTTATATAAAGGACGCCTGACCTGCACTAAACTCTTGGAAGAACATTCAGCTTTTAGTTGAGAAATTCAGATTTTAACTGGGGAATCAGATAGAAAAAGGAGGAAAGAAGAAGAAAATTCAGGACCTGTTGGCTCAATTTGACAAGGTTTTCTGTCAGTTTGATGTTATCTCTTAGAGCTCCTCTGTTCAGGGCTCGTGGAGGGGATGCCAGGCTGTGACTTCTGAGGTTGAGACAGGGACACATTATTTATTTTTATAATAACTCAGCAGAGTTATTTCTTAGCACTTTACTCAGCAAAAAGGAGACCCAGGGAGGAAGATTGTCTTCCACTGGTATTTATTCTGGTGTGCTTTTGTTCATTTTCCTCCAACAGCTTAAATTGGTGCCTTTTCCATGAAACACAGAGGATTTATATGTGCTGATGGCCTCAGAAATGGGGAACTCTTTATACAGGTGCAGTCCTATTTAGTTTGATCGAACTGTCCCAGTTTTTTATTTTAAAAATTTGGATTTACTTCAAAGTTGAGAAAAGCCCTTCCCTGCACATGAGGTACATAAACTTTCCTGTGACATAAAAAACCAGAATTTTAGATATCAAATGGGTTTTGGTGGGAAAAAGTGTCAATAACAACAAAGTTAAATGGGATTTTGAAGCTGTTTGAGATGCCCAAATTCAGTTCACATCCCACTTCAATACACTCAGACCTTAGTTTTCCTTTGTCTTGTACAATTAGTGGAGGCAAGTTGCTTTCTTCCATGAGGAATGTTGGGAGTTTACTCTCTTGGGAGCTGTCAGTGCAGGAAAGGGATTCCTAAAATATATATGAACAACAGCTTTCCATCCAGTCTGTTCTGTCTTCCAAATCAAGAAGCTGAACATGCTGCACAGCAAGATGGAAAAAATTAATTAGATTTCTCTTTGTTTTTAGTAGTGTGAGTGCAGAGTGCTTTTGTCTCACTGTTAAGCACAGTGTCTCCATGAAATCTGTCTTTAAACATTGAAGATTTCAGGAGTTCTATCAGCACATGCCAAGTCAAGTCAGCAGAGGGTTTTTGGGAGATGTTCCCACTCCCTTTCCAGGTAAGTGTGCCCACTTTGTTGGTTTGGAATCACCCAGTGTTTGCATCCACTCCCCATCACTGCCTCCTTTTCCATGTGAATTTCTGCCTGCCTGGTTTGTGTACAAGTTGATAACACACTTTTCCCGCTAAGAATCTGTTCCTCAAGAAGTAAAAAACCAAAAAAAAAAAAAAAAAAAAAGAAAAAGGAAAAGTTACTCTTTTCCAAACAATTGTCAAGAGCTCCTAAGCCTTCTGGAGCATCACACAAAAGCAGCTTAATCCTGCTCTCTCTGCAAATGTCACTTTGCCTTGATCCCTGTGAGCAGGAATTTGTTCAGTTGTTGCCCTGTGTCACCGCCTCGTGCCACAAATCACACGCAGGGAGCTGTCAGGGGTAACAAAAACACACCCAGGATGGAAAGGCTTAGTCCTGTCTGAGGGATGCAGGGTCATAATTCCAGGGCACTCCTTGGTTTGTCTCTGTTTGCTTCTGCTGGAGCCTTTGAGACTGAATTAGGTCATGGATCTGTAGGGGGGGTGGAATTTGCTGCGCAGAGCAGAAAAAAATTCGAGTTGAGTGTAGCTGGGGCTTGATGCCTTCATAAGGATTTACTGAAAGTGCTTTTGTAGTGTGACCTTGTCCAGAGAGGCAGAGGAGAAAGAGTTTGTGGCTGCCTGGCTGCTGGGGCAGAGAAGGGGACAGACCCCAGGGCTGCTCAGTCAGGGTGAAAGTTCTGCTGTTCAAGCTCATTTTCCTTTTATTTCCAGTCAAGTCTCTTGTGGCCATTCTGCTGAGTGCCCCCATGAGTCCCAGCTCACGTGAGGGCAGCCTGGAGGAGGCAAACACAGACCTGGCCAGGGTGAGCTCTGAGCTGGCACTGACATCCCAGGGCATGCAGGCCTGTCACCCTGATTTTTTAAGATTTTCTAAGCCTTCCGAAGTTTGCATTCTTGTAATGAACTTTTTTATACACATTATGTAAATAACTTCTTGTTTTGCATTCTTTTATGGAGGAGGAGAAATTTGATGGGCTGTTGGTTTGTCCAGTGTCATTGGAGAGGTGGCACTGTCACCCTCCAATCCACTGTCACTTTTGGAAATCTGTAAATGTTGGAGTCAGAAATTAAACATATTCTTTTATTCCTTAGAAAGTCCAGTGTCCACGTGGTTTTATTTTATGTCCCAGAGCAACACAGGCCAGGCTGTGTCAGACTGTCCCAGTGAGGATTTGCTGGGTTGCAACCTTTGGGTGGCCTTTGGAGGTAAATTGTTACAATCCTGGAATGGTTTGGGTTGGAAGGGACATTAAATCTCATCCCATCCCACCCCTGCCATGGCAGGGACACCTCCCACTGTCCCAGGTGCTCCCAGCCCTGCCCAGCCTGGCCTTGGGCACTGCCAGGGATCCAGGGGCAGCCCCAGCTGCTCTGGGCACCCTGTGCCAGGGCCTGCCCACCCTCCCAGGGAACAATTCCCAATTCCCAATATCCCATCCAGCCCTGCCTTCTGGCACTGGGAGCCATTCCCTGTGTGCTGTCCCTCCATCCCTTGTCCCCAGTCCCTCCAGCACCTCTGCTTGGAGGAAAGGCTGGGAGGGTTGGGATTGTTCAGCCTGGAGAGGCTTTGGGGTGACCTCATTGTGGCCTTAAGGAGCCTGCAGGAAAGATGGAGAGAGACTAAAGGACAAAACAGGACTAAAAACTTACCCCAGCCCTCAAGTGAATTTGTTGCAGACCTATTCTCCTAGAGTGAGAACTCTACTGAATGTAGGATCCCTCTGCTGCAGCTCTTTTATTTCAGAAATTGCTTTTCACAGGGGAATTCTCTTCACTTGTCAGTGCCTGGGTGACACCAGGTGTGTGGCAGTGGCAGCACACAGCCTCTGGAGGGGACACTTGGCACTGGATGGGGAGGGAGGTGCTGGAGCTGGCCAGGAAAGTGTGTTTGTGTAAGAGCTGAAATGAGAGATGTGGGACTCCAGGCAGCTCTTCAAAATGCAGTTTATTGTATCCAAAATGCAGTTTATTGTATCCAAGGTGTCACAGCAGCCCAGGGTCATGGGTGACAGAGCTGTGCCCACAGCTGTCAGCTCCAGCTGCAGGCAGGCCTGGAGACCCTTTGGGTTTGGTTACAATGCATTCTAGACTTTTCTTTTGGTCACAATGCATTCTATACTTTTCTTTGCTGAGCATCTTCATACAGTAGAACCAATCTATACCTTAACTATTATCTACAGCCTATCATAACTACTGTAATTACCATATTCACGTTACTGTTCTCCAATCACTCAAAGTTAGTACATTACAGTTCAAGCTAGGAGTTGTTTTTCAGTTTTCTTGCAGTGGAAAATTCTGAGACCTTTTTTCTACTTGCAACATTTGCTGCCTTGTCTGCCTGTGCTCTCTTTCTGCTTGGTAAAAACATCTTCTTGTTTGGGGTTGGTTTATCCTTTGCTCTAAGCCATAAAACCCCTTCTAACTAACACAGCCTTTGCCTCCTTGGTTATCCAGTGAGACTGGCTCAGCAATTCTTTTCTTCTAGATCAAAACTTGCTTCCATCTCTATTCCTTCATCAGACATTTAAAAATCTTTCTGCTAAGCACAGATATCTGTGAGACTTTCTTGTCAAACTTTCATCCTTCCCAACAGGTTTGTACATGGAATTATGGCTCATTAGCTGCCACTCAGTGAGTTTATTTTGGTGGTTTAACTTTTCCAGTGAAAGATACACAAAAGGTACAAGAGGAGCCTTCATTTCCATGTCCTGATGAAAGTGTTCTTCATTCCTGGGAGAGTAAGTGGTAAAGGAAGCACATATTTATGTGGGGGGAGATCCAGGTCTTCTAAGGCAGCTTTGACAAAATTGTCAGAGGGGATTTTTCTGTCCATGCTGCCCATTGAGGATTTGTAGAGAGCTTGACTCTTCTGTCAGAGTGGTGTGGATTCCTGCAAAGAATTAATAATGGCCAGATACACCTACTAGATGCAGCAGCACACCAGCACTGCGGGGAAAAAAAATAATTTGTTTTTCGACAGGATTAAAGGAAAACAGTTTGTTCTTTTTCTTATAAGGTAACAGCCAATTTACACTTTAAATAGACCTTTGGAGAGAAGGAATTCCCCATCTGGAGGGAAGATGTGGTGTGTGCATTCAGGTTTGCTGCTGTAAAAACAAGATGAGGAGGGTTCTAGCTGGTTTTTGCAGCTGAATCACTGAGCCAAGTGTTTTGAGCTGGGTGAGGCAAGGCTGATCAAGAATGGTCCATAATGTTCTTACAAGATTTTCTGAGGGCTTGCAAGTAGAAATTATTGTGTCATCACAGCAGAAGGGCAGCCTGGAGGTCAGCTCTGGTATGGGAAACCCCAGGCAGGTCCTTTAAAATAGCAAGGGCAACTCAAAATGATGAAATAATGAGGGAAGACCAGCTTGTTACTCAGCATGGCTTCCCCAAAATCAGCACAGGGCTGTGGCCCTAAATCCCAAAACATGAGCAGTGTATTTAGACTAGAGGATGTCGTATCCTTGAAAAGTTTCAATGCAAGCAGAGTTTTTTCCTACACAAACAATGTAGGAAAATAGAGACTATATAACTGTAACTATTTATAGATGTAAATAGTCTATAAATACAGGACTTATTAATTTGATTGTTCACACAAGTACAGACTGACATTTGCCCCACAATTCCACCTCTGCTCAGTTCCCAGCAGGGCTCTGAGCCGTGGGAAGGGCGACTTTGCCCTGGAGCGTTTGGAGCTGGAGCGTCAGTGCCTGGGACAGCAGCAGATGTTTCTGTGTGGATCCCCACACAGCCTGGGAGCACGGTGTGGCCACTTCATTTGTCTGTGTCCTGTGTGACATGGCAGCAGTGATTCCTCCCTCCCCACGAGGCCAGGACGTGCCTGCAGCCAGCAGAGCAGGACGAGCAGCATCTGGCACGCAGGGCGTGGGATGTTTGGAGAAGAGCAGCACAGGACACTTGAAAGCAAACAAAAGGTTGAAACAATCAGGCTCCAGGCAGCTCCAAGAAGAAGAAGAAGAAGGGCTGAGGCTGTGGAATCCCAGCCAGCACAATGTAAAACAAGAACTCTTTCACACTTCAGTCCCCCCAGCTCTGGGCTGTTGTGCCGGGCTAAGTGTGACTTGACTTTGATGTTCTCCAGACAGGCCCCATATTTGTCCATGTTTACATATTTTGACAGGAAAGGAACAGCTCTGCTTAACATCCCCTGGGCTTCCTCACAGCAGATTTAAACACTGCAGGGCAAATAACAAACCCTGCAGGTCCTGCAGAAACCAAACTGCCACGGGCAGGGGTGTGTGGGGAGGGAATTACTGAGGAGATTTGGGAGCTGTGGCCTCTCCTGCCTGAAGATGTTTGGAAAGCTCTCATTCCCTCCAAACAGGGAGAGGAAAGTCATGTAGAGGCTGTTCTGGGCCAGCCAGGGAGCTGCCTCCTCATCCTCACCCCTGAGAATGCCTGGGGAATTCTCCTCACAGGAGGGGCTGGGCATTGAGGAGTTATTCCAACACCCCCATGGCAGGGACATCTGGAATTCTGTGTGCAGTCAGTGGTGTCCTGCCTTCAACCCAGATGTGAATGTGTCACTGAATCCCAGGGCTGTGGAAAATGGGGGTTTATGGAGTTGATTCTTCCTTTTTGACACTGAACTTAATTCTGATTTGATACCTTGTATATAAGAACTGGGATGGAGCACATTTACTGAGCAATCTTGGTCTAATTTTGGCCTCAATTGCACTGGTTTTGTGCATTGCTTGTCTTACTGCAGGCCCTGCTTTAATCTGTTGTGTTATGGGCAGAGGACCTGAAAAGTTGGAAGAAATATAGGACAGATATCAGTGGATGAGGAAACTCAGGCACAAAGAATATGAATAATTTTTCTGTGTCTTGGGGGTTATCAGGGCATTTATTGCAAGACTGCCTTTCCAGATCCTTCTGAACTTTGATCATATTTAATATATTCTGGTTTATTGATCTGTTTTGCCTTTTGATTTAAGGAGGAAAAGCAACAAAGAAAGCACAAGTAAACCTGCAATGGATAAAATCTGTACACTGAAGATGTAGCATGCCCTCCTCTGAAGGATCTTTCATCTAAATCCTGAGAAGCTGGATTACCACTACAGGGAATAACACAGAAATACTTTTATCTGAAAGTCAAGGCAAGGCTAGGGATAGATACACATGAAAATGAGTGACCCCTTTTAGGGCAAAGCTTTTTCTTGGAGAAGCAGCAGATTTGGTTTAGGAAATTCCAGCACTACTCTTTGTCTTTTTGAGAACTCACTCTTTCCTTGATTTCTCTCCTTTTTTTTCCCCTCTCTGAATATTGTGAAACAGAACATTGTGTCACACTTTCAACTGGAATCCAACAAGCTGAAACTTTATTTACATTGAGGATCAATGAGAATAAATGCAGCAAGCCAAAACCTTCGTTAAATGGCAATTTCAGTGTCCAGCGAGCAGAAACACAAAGAAGCAGCAACTGGAGGAGCTGCTGAAATTACATGACTTAATTTATATTTAATAGCTGTATTTAAAAAAGAAATAATAATCCAGTCTTATCAGTAACTAGAAATATGAGACAAAAATGAGAAGGGTAGAGCCTTGTTGTCTGTAAATTGATATTTTAAGGAAAAAACTGGCTGCTGCTCCTGCAGTAGAGTCAGGGATGAGACCTCAGGTCTGTTTAATTTTCTGTGATGAAGATGAAATGAGAGCAGATTCAGAGCCTTCCTCTTCCCATCCCAAAGTTCCCTTCCATTTATAAATAATCCATTTGTAAATAACCCCTTGTAATAAAGGGGGAAAAAACCTAAAGCCCTGGGCCAAAAATTTAATCCAGAGTTGTGTTTGAGCTGTGCCTTTGGAGAAGCTCCAGCTGTGGCACTCAGAAGGGGTGACTGAGAACCCCCTGAATTCAGGAGAAGCTTTTTAACTAAACCACAAGAAAACCTCAGCAGCTGCAGCAAGACACAGCAGGTTCTGGAGCTCTCACAGGACACCAAGGAAAGAAGTGATGTGGTGAGGTCCTAAATGTAAAATATACACAAACCCTGATCTGCAGCTGAGGAAAATTGGCTGAACTCTCTTTGAGCACAGTTGAAGTGTGCTGCTTTATATTTCATGGAGTTCTGTGCATTTTGGCAGGGCAATAGTTTAGGCTCTCTGACACACTTAAGTGTGGATGGGTGGATGGAACAAAGTATGATTTCATTCAGCCAGTTGTAAATATTTATGAACACAGCCATCATTGGTAGGGAATGCACTGTTACTTGGCATTAATAATAATGGAAAGGGCAAACATGGCTGAGGCTCGCCAGGCACATTGGGGGCCAGTGAAATTCATGTACTTCCCCAGAGTAAATTCATGTACTTCCCCAGAGCTTTCCCCAGAATATTCAGTTTCTGATACTTTTCTGAAGCTCTGGACATCTGAGCAGCTCTGCAGTGATGCAGATGCTCATTTCAGACTGAGGATTACTCCTGTGTTGGTATCAGGATACTGAAGAAATACAGGAAGTGTTTGGGTTTGTTGAGGGCAGAAGTTTGATTTCAGTGATGTGTTTGTTCCCTGCTGGCTCTAATAATCCATAAGCTTTGTTCAGTCCTGTGTTGTGGCCCCAGTGAGCCAATGTGACACCAGTGCAGCAGATTTGCTGAGGTGGTTGTAGCTGAATGTGTGTCTGCAAGTCCAGGCTCTGACAGACACCATGAGTCATTAGGAAAAAGTAACTTTTAAAAGACGGGAAAGGATTGTTAGGTTGGTTTTCCTCCTTTTGGAAAAGCTGAAATGGTTTTTTTCCCCCAGTTATGTCCATTCCAAAGAACGTTTCCTTCCGGTTCTGCCTTGCCCAGAAGCCACATTCCAGTGCAGCCTTGGGAAGTGAGGAAGGGTTTGCTTTGGCTGAGGATGCTCCTGGGTGCTGGCAGATCTGGCTGCTCCTGTGCTGCCTTTTCTGTGTCACAGGGTGGGCACCAGGCAGAGGATTTTGGAAAGACAAGGAATAGATTTATGCACAATTCATTGTTCTTCAAGTACAACTTTCAAACTTAGCCCTGACTTATTGCAGGAAGGATTTTATGCTGTTTGATACACCAGGAAGAACAAGTTTTGTATCCCAGAATATTTATTCTTTCTCCTTTAGGAAAGTACCTCTACAAATATTCCCATCCTTCACTGTATGACTGCAACACTTTGATATCTTTCTGCAGGAAAAAGCTGCCACAGGAGGGGCTTTTTAACTAAGAAAACCTCAGCAGCTGCAGCAGACACAGCAGGTTCTGGAGCTCTCACAGGGCACCAAGGAAACAAGTGATGGGATGAGGTCCTAAAGTAAAATGTAAAATGCTTCTAACCTGAAGGAGAGGAAACCCAAACCAAACATCTGCCCTCACACAGCTCCAGCCAGGCACCTTTGGGGCTGGGTTTGTGGGCACAGCTCCATTTGCCAGGCTCTCCTGACTGTCCACCCTGCAGTTCCAGATGTGTTCAGCTCCTTGGTTTGGTGTCCCTTGGCTGCCAGAATTGCTTCTTGCCCTGAGAGCCCAGGAAGAATGTCACCCAAACCCTGTTGGGGAAGGTGAAACAGGAAAGCCTTATAAATGTGATTGTCTGGCAAAAGATTTTGAGAATATGGAAACTATAAGTGAGATTGAAATGAAAGCAAGCTTTGAGATCCCTCAGTTACTGAACAACTGGAAAACAATGGTGTGGCCAGCTGAAGGTGATCCCCTTTTGATGGAACAACACCCTCTGCTTGCAGACAGGCCCAAGGGTCAGAGCAGACCCTGCCAGCTTGGCAGAAGGGCCCAAAGAGGAGTTTGTAGGGTTTAAAATGTAACACAGGATGGTAATGGAATGATTCTTATAGGCTGCATGGAAATGCTATAGGATTTGTATCCTGTACTGGATTGGTTGGTGAGAATCAGAATATTCAACACAGAAGAAGATTTATGGTATTGTAATGGGAACCTCGCTCTCTTACCCTTTTGCTCTCTCACCCTCTCATCCTCTCTCCCCCTCTCTTCTCTCAGGCCTGCTCTGAGCTGTGCCTGGCAGCTCCCAGCAGGGCCCTGCCCCCAGGCCCTTTGCAATGAACCCCAAGTTCCAGCCCTGGCCCCAGAGATCTCTCATCTCTGTTTGTCCCCACCATCCTACCCCTGACGCTCCTACACCACCCCCCTGCCACCTTTTCCACAGCCACCCCTCACCTCCCAGCCTGTCCTGCAGCACCTTCCTGAGCTGATTCCTGGAAGTCTGGGCTCACTGGATAAAGGCTTGGCCAGAGCCTGGCCTGTGGACATTGGTGGTAAACATTCTCACGAAGGGCTCGCTGTCTGTCACAATAATTTGCTAATCTGTTTATAGCTGGGATTCCTACAAAATGAAATCAGTCCCCCACATAGCCTCTGCATCCAAATGTCTCCAAGAAGTGACTTGATGCCTTTGATGAGATCACTTTGCTTGCTGCTGCTTGGCCCCATGACATTGAGCAACATCCCACAGGATTTATCCTACTTTGGAACTCACAAGGTGCAGGAGCAATTAAATCCTACATCCTGTTTCCTTACTGCAAGGGAACTCTGAACTGAAGATGGCAAAATTGTCTGTCAGATTCTGGTTTGCAGTAAATGCTGGTCAGGCTGTAGATGGGAGCAAAGTCATGTTTGCCAATACATCTGAAATGTGAGTGAGAGTTATGGAATGGGAACCACTGGGAGAGGAAGGGACTGAGAGCAGCCCTGGAGAGGGAGCTGGGGGTGCTGGGGGTGAGAGCTGGAGCTGCCCCAGCCCTGAGCCCCTGCCCTGGGCTGAGCCCAGCGTGGGCAGCAGGGCAGGGGGGGATTGTGCCCTGTGCCCTGTGCTCAGGTGAGACCCCACCTGCAGAGCTGCCCCAGCCCTGGCCCAGCACAGGCAGGAGCTGGAGCTGCTGCAGAGATCCAGAGGAGGCACCAGGGGGATCAGAGGATGGAGCAGCTCTGCTGGGAGGAGAGGCTGGGACAGCTGGGATTGTTCACCTGCACAGGAGAAGCTTTGGGGGGACCTCAGTGTGGCCTTGCAGGGCCTGGAGGGGCTCCAGGAAAGATGGAGAGAGACTGTCCAAGGGCCTGGAGTGCCAGGACAAGGGGGAATGGCTGCAAACTGATATAGAGTAGATTTAGATTGGATATTGGGAAGGAATTCTTGGCTGTGAGGGGTCTGAGGCCCTGGCCCAGGGTGCCCAGAGCAGCTGGGGCTGCCCCTGGATCCCTGGCAGTGCCCAAGGCCAGGCTGGACAGGACCTGGTCTAGGGGAAGGTGTCCCTGCCCGGAGCAGGGGGTGGGATGGGATGACCTTAAGGGTCCCTTCCAACCCAAGCCTGTTATTTTGTGATTCATTACCCACCTAAACAGTGGAATGATTTCTGTTACAGAATCACAGAGCCTCCGTAGGCAGAGTGCCTGTGGATGTCATTTTGTGCCAGAACTTAGGGGATCTTCAACTGCTTTAAAAGGGCTCTGAACTCATCAGAGCCCACCTCTCCTCTCTGCCCTCACATTGGCCTGAAAAACAGAGAGTGGATAAACAAATATCATCAAAGGCAGGATTTCCAAGCTAGCTTCAAAATGGGAGGTTTGAATAGTGAAGACCTTTAAACAAGACCAGATTTTATTACTGGACAGTCACAGTCTCCTGCAGACCCTCAAAGGCAACTTGTTGAAGCCAAATCCCCAGCACCACCTCCTTATCACAGCCTTTATCTGTGTCTCTGCTGTGACAGCAGCATGGGAAGTTTTATCTACATTTTGCTGCATCCCAAAAATATTTTGGGGTGTGTGAACAGGACTCTTTTCATCAGAGATCACACTGCTGCAAGGCAAAGATGCCTTTTATTCCAGGGCAGGGCTCACCTGGGAGCTTCTAAAAAGGAGTTGATGTTACAGATCTCTAAAGAACTCACTAATTGTTAATATAAAAGGTTTCCATATTGCTGCAAATTTTTACACAACAAAGATTCTTAGAAAATTTCTGCTACTCCATTACTTATATTTATATATTTAAAATAATTTATTTTAAATATATAAATTATATATATTTATATAAAATAAATATAAATAATATATAAAATAATATAATATAATATAAATAATAATAAAATGCAAAGTATAAAATAAATATAACATTTATATATTTGTATATTTGTATATTTGTATATTTATATATTTATATATTTATATATTTATATATTTATATATTTATATATTTATATATTTATATTTTATATTTATATATTTATATTTTTCTCTCAGCTGATAAAAAGGGATGAGTTTTACAATCTGTTCAGAGCTTTTAAAAAAAGTCCATATTTACTAGCAGTCCCCAATTCATCTGTCAGGTTCCTTTCTTTTGTGCTTAAAGAAGTGCTCAGGACCTCGAGGGAAGGCAGCCCAGCCAGGCAGGAATGCTCATGGGAAGTGGAAAATCCCTGGAAGTCAGGCAGGGCTGTGCCCAGTGCAGAGCTGTCCTGCCTGCTCTGGCAGGGACCCACACAGAGCTTAAGGTGCAGCCTGAGCCCCTGGAAACAAGGGAAAGCCCAGCCCAAAAGTCACTCCCAAAAAATATTTCACTTGCTGGGAGTCTCTGGTATTTGGCAAGCACCTTGAGCTTTGATTTTTCTCTTTTTATTTGAAAGAGACAGACACTGCTATGGAGCCTTTGGGGATGGCTGTACTGCAGGGCAGTGCTGGGAGGGAAATTTAACCTTGGCTCAAGTGTAGACAAATAAACTCTCCAGTTCTGTGGTGCTCCAAGAGGGCTTGGAACACTCCTGGGATTCTGAAACACACCTGTGATGTGAGGCAAATGTTAGTAAACAATCTGTATAGAAACTTGATTTTCTGTGCCCTCACACCCACCCAAATCCAGACTAAAAGCAATTGGCATCAGCTGCTCTCACAATTTTTAAATTGCATTTTGCCTGGACATCAAACCATGTTACATCTTTTAAAGGGATTGAAGAGGCTGCAGCTGATTGCAAGGGCTCTGTATGGTCATGATGGTTTTGAACACCTTTACAAGCTGTTTCTAACTTTTTCTCTGGATCCCAAATTCAGGTTGAATGAGGAGACAAATGGCCGGGGGGACAGAAGGTGCCAAGGACCTGCTCCTGTACCTCTCATTTCCACTGCAGGCAGGAGGAACCA
The DNA here is from genome assembly GCF_037042795.1 of Molothrus aeneus. Taxonomy (NCBI): domain Eukaryota; kingdom Metazoa; phylum Chordata; class Aves; order Passeriformes; family Icteridae; genus Molothrus; species Molothrus aeneus. The sequence goes on along the minus strand of NC_089664.1, from coordinate 3,087,851 downwards.
GAGGGGCTGGTGTGCACAAGGAGTGTAAAATGAAGAAGGAAAGATATTTCTCTGAGCAGATTTTGGCAGCAGTCTGGTGACAGCTGCACATCCTGGACAGGCTTGTCCAGGGCATGAGGGTCCAGGCATTGCTGGGAGAGCTGCTGGTCCTGAGGATGGCAGAGATGTTGAGCTGATTTCTAAAACCTCCTTCCCTCCTCAACCCTGCTGGTTAAGAGAAGAAGAAGAAGAGGAAGAAGAAGAAGAAGAAGAAGAAGAAGAAGAAGAAGAAGAAGAAGAGGAAGCAGAAGAAAGAAAAGAAGTCAAGTCCCAGATGGGAGGGATGGGGATGCCTTGTTCTTGGGGCTGAAATCCTCTTGTAAAGCTATGGAAAAAGGCTCTTTTCCCCTATAATGGATAAAACTATGGGAAGATGAAAGTGTTCAATTTGATATGGAGCAAAGGGCCTCCTTGCCAAACTAAGCAGATAATAAAGTAGTTCTGATCTATGAGAAGTTTGAACAGAGAGAGAGAGAAGAGTGGTGAGACCCTGTGCCCCCAGGGAGAATAAGACCTCTGAGTCTATTCCCAGAGATAAAGATGATTTTAGAGATAGATAATGAGAATGAATGTAGGCTTTTGCTCCTGGAAAATATTATTTCTATGGATAATGATGCTAGGATCTGGTGAGAGGGATAGTTAAGTCCTCTAATATGATATTCCATGATTATCCAGCATTGGGAAGTCACGCTAAGAGCCCAGTGGTTCTAATGGTGGTGTGCACTCAGACTTGCATGACCTTGGGGGTGTCAACTCATCTTTTTCCCACTCTGCAGAATGGAAATGGTTGGTTTTTCCCAAAAAAGAATTTACTTCAGGATGGGTCTGTGACCAAGAACTTTCATCCCTGGAAAAATAAGTCATCATCATATTTATGTAATCCTCAAAACCTCTGGTGCAATTTGCATTTTTCAAGGACAAGAATTGTTCAAATTATGCTCAGCCAGTCTCTGAGGAGAGCTGGGGTCCTGCTGTGGCCAGCCTGCTTTTCAAGCCAAACTGACAGGGGGCATTTGGAGAAAGCTTTGTAGAACAGGCCAGATTGTTGACATTTCTCCAAACAGACCTATTAACCTGTGCAGGAATTTGAGAACAGCCCACCCTGAGTCCTGAGGGTCCCTGAGCCACATTTTCAATGATCGCATTATTCATATTCCTGAGGTGAAAAAACACCCCAGCAAGGAACTCTGTCTGGCCTTGTGTTTCCTCCTTCTGCAGAGGAGGCTCCAGCTCTGCCTTTCTGATGTCAAATTTGACCACATTCAGAAAGTTTCTGTCTCCAGGTGGAATTCAGTCTATTGACACAGTTGGATTTTTACAGCGCGGTGAAACATTAACCACTTCCTCTCCTCCTCCCTAACTCTTGACCTGTCATTTAGGGGCAAAACTCATTTACACCAATCAAAACCTCAGTAATGACATGTTTTTTCAGCGAGGCTATTTTTGATTTACACCCCCTTAAGAGCAGAATTTGCTCCTGAGTGCTCTCCTTCCTCTCAGCCTCTTCCTGCCCAGTTAAAACATTGGAGTTATTGTAGCTCCCACATTAAATCCCAGCAACCTGGAGGTCAGGCAGTCCTAGACCACTGTGGTAAATCTATCAACTCACCCTGAAATAGATCTGCCTTTCATCAGATTCTTCTTTAATGAGGTAAGAGATTTAATTTCACGGTTAAAAAAGTAAAATGAAATAAAGGATATGTGATACATGAGCAACTCCATTAGAGCCCACAAGGAAATGGGAATTGCCAGACCAGGTCTAGACAGCAGCACAGGCAGCGTCTCTGAAATGGTTAATTATGGAACAAATGGCTCACTTTGAGTGCTGCCCTGAGAGAACTCCCTCAGTCCAGGGTCTGGAGAGAAAATTCCCATTGTAGTTAGTGCATCCTATTCATTCTCACCTTGGCAAAGTGCACTGAAAAAAAAATAAAGTGAAAGGACTGAAACCAGAAAGTTTTGGGTTTTCTTTCCTGGGTGTTTTTTATGCTTTCTTTTATTTTTTTTATACATAGTACAGAAAATATTAATTCCCTGGGTTGTTTTCAGAAAAGGAATCCTGAAAGACTCCTGTTGTTCCTCTCAGTATTGCCCTTACACCAACTGCATCCCTTGCAGCCAGCTCCTGGACAGGACATGAGTTAAGGTGGAAAACCCAGAACATTCTGTATGTTCCCTGCTCTCATTACTGGGATGTTTGCTTTTGTCTGTCAGTCGATGCAAAGAATGTAAAATAATCCTTTTCCTCTTTTACTGTGGGTTATTTTATTCATCTGTACCACAGCACTGGAACAGGCACAGGTGCCAAGAGTCACTTCCAAGATTATATTTTAACAACTTCCTTAAGTGTCCATTAGCCTGCAGATGCAAATTGCTTCACTGAGGCACTGCTTGTTACTCTCTCTGTACTTATTAAATCTAATTTCTGGATCTGAGACCCCCTTAATCCAAGTTTCTGCTGTCTGAGCCAGCTGCTGAAAGGAGTAAATTCTATTACACTGTCCTTCCTCAATTGTAATGTCTTTAAACAAACACAGCTCACAACTGAGAGCCCTAGGGAATAAAAAACCCATATTTTTTTCCCCAATTCCTTGTCTGGCTGCTTCCTTGAGGAGCTTCTTACTTTGATGTTTTCCGGTGTTGTAGGAGTGTGGCACCTCCACTAAACAGGACATGGGCTTGCTTATACCTGCTCACACTCTTGACTCATTAAAAACCTTTATTAAACCTCCTGAGTGGGAGTGTTGGAGTGAGCAATGTTGCGCTCACACTGCTGGCTCTGTGCTAGGGGCAGACTGGGAGCACCAAGGGTTAATCTGGCCCTGGAGGTGGGGAGCAGGGGTGGGAGGGGGCACAGGCAGGGAAGATCCCCTCTGGCTCTGGGGGATCCTCTCTGTGCTGCCCCAGCTGAGGAAGAGCAGGGGCTGAACAGGTCCTGTGCTCACTCAGGGGGGCTGAGCATCCTCTGCTCCCCAGGAAAATTTACTGTGGCTGCTCCAAGGATCTGAGATGCTCCAGCTCACTTCCTTATCATGTCCAGATTCCAGAGGTGGGCTCCTAAAGAGGAGGATGCTGCCTTCCCTTGGAAAAGGAAGCCCCCAACCCCATGTGCAGTTCTTTGAGCACACAATATCATTTTAATTGCCAAATGTTTTCCTCCTGGCTTGCCTTGGGATGGGATGGCAGGGGAGCACCAGTGGATGATTGGGAACAGGGATTTGTCTGCAGGATGAGTGGGAACAGGGATTTGACTGAACGGGTCCTGTTGTCACTTGGTGGGGCTGAGCATCCTCTGCTCCATTGACACTGGCATTGTGCCAGTGTCAAACCATGACAAGAGGAAAATTTACTGTGGCTGCTCCAAGGATCTGAGATGCTCCAGCTCACCTCCTTGTCATGTCCAGATTCCAGAGGTGGGCTCCTAAAGAGGAGGATGCTGCCTTCCCTTGGAAAAGGAAGCCCCCAACCCCATGTGCAGTTCTTTGAGCACACAATATCGTTTTAATTGCCAAATGTTTTCCTCCTGGCTTGCCTTGGGATGGCAGGAGAGCACCTGTGGATGATTGGGAACAGGGATTTGTCTGCAGGTAACTGGGCCAGGCAGGAGCAGAGTCCACACCACCCCCAACATCCCAGCCAGCCCAGTTGGGATCAGGATGGATTTTTCACACCTGTTTCTCCAAACTCAATCATAATAAAAAATTCCATGCGAGCCCAAAGAAGGCAACATTCCAGTAACATTTTGCTTTTACTGACTGAAGTTTCCCGTAAGATGGGCCTCTGGCTATGGTGTGGAAAATGTGTCCTCACTCACTTCCCCCAGCCCTCTGTGGAGACTCTGCAGGGCTTTGTCCCTGCCAGGGCTGGTCCTGAAGCCAGAGCCACCAGTGTCCCCAGCAGCAATTCTGCTCCAAAGGATTTCTACACCCTGGGTCACTGCATTGCACAGCAAACTGGGAGCAGCCTCTGCTCGTGTAGACAGAATGGGGAGGGGAAAAGGAAAATGAAATAAAATAAAACCAGAAGTCACAATGCTATCAGAGAAATATGTGTGAAGTCCCCAAGTGCTCCTGACCCTAGGCCAAAAGCCAATTTTGAAGTCCCAGATTCCTGATGTGCTGAATTCCCACCCAAATGCTCCTTTCCTTTGTAGTTTATTTTTATTTAGCAACACACAGTGAGATATAAACTTTTCTGTTGCCACGCTGAGGTTGTGGAAAACTCCAGTAGGAGGCCATGGGCTGAATTTGGCTATAATTGACTGGAATTCATGACATGGGAGTATCTTTTGTTGGCTTTACAGAATGGAATCACTTCCTAACTGTAATGAGCAATCTTGGACAGGATCATTTTGGGATAGTAAAGCCCTGGCTGTTACACAAGAGCTTCCAAAGCTCCTTGCACAACGGGCTCTGTAAAAGGCTTTTAGGAGAGAAATAAAATATTTGGAATTTGATACCTATGGAGGTTCTGACTTCTCTCTGTTCTCCAGACATCAGTCTCAGCCTTGTGGGAGGCACTGCCTTTGCCAGAATAAATGCAGTTTAAAACAACAGCAGTCCTAAAACCCTCATATGCAGACATTAGTCTTAAAAATTATTTTAGATGAAAAAACTTAACTGCAATCTCACAAATCAGGGCTGTTCTGGAGAGGAAAAATTAAATTAGAGATCTTATTCACAACAGCAGAATTTTTTTTAATAATTTTTCTGGGCTAAATAGATGAATGGGGATACAATTCAGCATCATAAAGTCACTCCAGTACAGATCCACATTTTAGTTGCATGCTTCCCATTTGTTCAGGAAAAAACCTCTTGATTTTACCCCTTTACAACAACAAGACTTTTCTGCTCTGTCTTGGTCATTTTGGAAACAAAGGTATTGTTAAATTGACAATATTGAGGTTTATTGGTGTGTAATATCAGCAGGGAAATTAAAAAAAGAGGAAATGTCAGTTCTTTTGTGACAGAGCTCGTGCATTCAGTCAACTTCAATGCTGTAAATGAAGTTTAGGAGGAGTATTTGTACAATACTATCATACCACTGGCACTCAAACAATGTGGGGATAAAAGGATTGTACTCAGAATAAAAGCAGCTTACATGATGTCTATTGTTGCACTGTCATAAAATCAACCTTGTTTTAATGTGCAGTGATTTGGATTATTCTCTCCTGGAGGTTTGCTTTATTTGCTGGCTCTGAAAAAAAGATAAACTTAAATGTGGGCTGAGAAAGATGGTTATGAGCAAGAAAAAAGTTTAAACTAAATTTGCTCTTGTGCTGTTGATGTTGAGAGAGCCCCAGATTTGTGAGGAGGTCACAGGGTGCTGCTGCTGGGGTTTGGAGAACACAGGGAAGGCAGCTGGTATAAGAAGGAGCCATTCCAGCCTTATCCTGGTTTAGTCTGGTGTATATTTTTCTCTTTCTGTGCTATTTGATGGACTCTGCTCTCAGTCTAAGCTGGATGTGAAGAACAAAAGGATTGTTCTGGGCTCAGTTACAACTTCCTTTTTTTTGCTCAATTCATGACAAATTCATGACAAATCCTCTGTCTCATTCTTTTTTTTTTTTTCTTCCCCTCAGAATTCTTGCTGGGCTGGATTTCCAAAGGCCCAGCAGTGACGTCAGCAGTGAGCTCACGCATCCCAACAAGTCTGGGATTACAGCTGTGTTTAATAAAACCTGAGTTAGCTATAGGGAATGTAAGTAAGCTAAATCCCATCTGCTTTGAGGTTTCCCTTTGGTCCCAGAAGAAGCCAAATGCAGGATATGAGCAGAGGTGTCCAGGCTCCTTCCGGAAATGCTGGGGGGAAAGGCAGGGAAAGAGGGGCTCCCTCTGCTCCTCTGCTCTGCCTTGGTGACCTCAGCTGCTGTGGAAGAGGCTTCACAGGGACTTCTGAGAGCCAGAGGGAAGTTTGATCAGAGGATCCACGCTCAGCCCTGGAAGAATTTCCTACCAAGGTCATTGACACAGAAACCAAGGAAGAAAGAAGGAGAAATAAGAGAAACCTGCAACTGCCTGTTCCAATGAGCACTTTGTTTGTGACCAATGAGTAAAGTGCAAACTGATGAGTTTGTAAGGATGTAGAAAAATCATGCAGGCTATAATAAAAGCAGGTTGGAACCTTCTGAAAATGGAGTGTGTTGCTTTGTATTGTGACTGTCTGGACTATGACAAGCTGTGAGCAGAGAGGGGAGGGCAGAAGGAGCTTCATCCAGCTCCCCTCACTGCTGGTTTTTGGCTCCTTTTTTCTACCTCTGTCAAGAGGGATTGAAGCTCTTGAGACAATATTTCCTGTTCAGACTTATTATTTCTTATCTATATTACAAGTGGGGAGTTCTACAGCATTCTACCAACAAGGAAGGGCTTTGGGACACTTGAGCACATCCAGAGGGGGCAGCGAGGCTGGAGAGGGGCTGGGAACACAAACCCTGTGAGGAAGCCCTGAGGGAGCTGGGGGTGCTCAGCCTGGAGCAAAGGAGACTCAGGGCTGCCCCCATCACTCTGCACAGCTCCTGAAAGGTGCCTGTGCTCAGCTGGGGCTGGGCTCTTTCTCCAGCAGCACTGACACAACCAGAGCACACAGCCTCGAGCTGCACCAAGGGAAATTCAGGTTGGGTATCAGGAAAAAGTTTTTTACAGAAGGAGTGATAAAGTTCTGGAATGGCTGCCCAGGGAGGTGGTGGAGTCCCCATCCCTGGGTGTGTTCAACAAAGCCTGGATGTGGCACTGGGTGCCAGGGTTGAGTGGAGGGGTTGGGGCTGGGTTGGACTCGATGGTCTTGAAGGTCTCTTCCAACCCAGTGATTCTGTGATTTCTGTGAACAAGCTACAAAATGGGTAACTAACTCTTGTTGCAAGGTCTTTTAAGGCTAAACTATCCAATTCAGAAATTGCACCTAAATTATTTTCACTTTTAACCCAATAACTAATCACTCAAAGTCTGCAATGCAGACTTTTCTGTCCAATTACAAAATACCACCCAAACCCATGGAGAAGAAGGAAGAAGAAGGTGAAGAAGAAGGTGAAGAAGAAGGACCAGCCTCTGCCCTAAAACCCCCATCTTGTCCCATATATTTTGCTATATTCTAAAACTTTAAACTCTAAATCTTCTACCCGGTGATATCACACACTTCTAATCAAACTCCACACCCACAATCCCAGTGCTATCAATCAATTTTGGAGCCTTCTCCATGGCCCCAGGTCAAATATAGCATTTTCTTGCAGGTTTGTGCCCTTCAGCACAGAGAGTTTAAAATTCTCAGCATCCAGGCCTCCAACACCTCACTGCCAGGGAAATGGAGTCAGAGCTCTGGAACACAAAGCAGCTCCTCTGCCCTTGCTGATTCCCCTGAAATCCCAGATAAATGGGGCAGCAGCAGGATCTGGGCTGTGCTCCCCTCCCTTCACACCTGGACATGAGCAGCTCCTCAGTCCCCACAGCTCTGAGGGCTCCTGTGAGGGACAGGGGATGATCATGAGCTGGATCTTGCCAGTATTTAGCAATTTGGATATGATATTTCAGATGGACAGGGGGAAATTCAGATAAGAAACAGAGGAGAGAGAGAAACTACTTCAAACTTTCCACTCAAAATCAAGATAAAGCTGGGAAATCCAGTGGAAATTCCCACAAGTCTGCTTTTCCTTGACCATAGTTTTGATGTGTTATCAAGCAGTCAGGAAATAATCAGGTAAATTAAGCCATAAAAACCTCCTTGTTGGTAATTGAGGAAGCCAAAATTATGTTTTAATTATATGCATCTGTTGTTCCAACCAGCCCCCTGCCCCTGCTCCTGGGGTTTTGCTCTTGAACAAGAGGTTCTACATCCAGAGTTTGGTTCTTCCTTGGAAAATTACAGGCCAGTTCCAAATTTCACAGAAAACTCCTGTGCCAGTGCTCACACAGCTCTGCTGCCTCCTCCTCTCTGCTCTCTCTGGGACCCCTTCACCTTCTGCTGCCTGCAGAGGTGAGAATTGCACAGCAAATTCCTGACTTCCCCTGGTGGCTTTATCTGCTGCATGGGGAGGTCAAATATCCCTTTTTTCCCTAATCTATGACCATGGTTTAATACTTTAAAACAAGTTTTTTTTTTTAAGATATGCTTTGAAGGCCAGAGACTTCAGTGTCTAAGGCCAAAACAAACAGGTTTTCAGTTCTTTGGGGGATTTTTCTTGTCTTCTCAGCCACACCTAGAGATTCTCAGCATTGCACAGATGGCTTTCTTCTGGGGGAGGTTTTTCTTTTTACTCAAAGGACAGACAGACAGACAAACAAACAGACAGGTCCCTTCTGCTCTTATTGGGAAGAATTGAATAGAAATCATGGGATCCCAGATTGGTTTGGGCTGGAGGGGACCAGGCTGCATAGAGCTCTGGCCTGGTAGAAGGCAGGGAGATGAAATAAAATGAGTTTTAAGGTCCCTCCCAACCCAAACCACTCTGGGATTCTGTGGATTCCCATCAGTTTTTCTATCAAATGGATGCTCAGGTGTGCTGACATCTGTTTGTGCTGTATATTTATCCACTCTCTGCCCTTCCCTAGCAGCAGGAATCCTCTTCCCTGTGGGGCACATGCTGGTTTTCATCATATTGGAACATTTTTCCTCTGGAATGGATAAGAGCTACAGATTTGCCTTGCTGCTTTCCTTACTTTAAGCTTCAGTAGGGAAACTGTGCCTGCAAGACATTTAGGGATATGTTTAACATGATTAGCTGCAATTTTGACACCAACAATCTTAAAAAAACCATGATTGCAGTAAAGTGCATGTAAGTATTTTGGGATGTGAGAAGCACTTGAGCATTTTTATGAAGCCAAGCACTTAGAGGGTACAAATTGCTGTGGCACAGGATAAAACCTTTCCAGCAGCTGAGTTGTTTTCCCTGTGCCATCTCTGGATTAAACACTCTTGGATTGATGCTAACAAGCTGATCAACTTTACACCAGCCCACAGAGTGAGCTTCACTTTCTCCCTCAGTCCTCAGGGGTTTGATGTTCTCTTCTTTGTCAGTTTTCATACCTTGGTGCATAGCCAAAGCCATATTCTGTCATATAAACTCTTAATAAATCTACTGCAAATATGATAAAAGCCAAAGAAGTCACTCTGTCTCACCAAGTCTGACACCAGCAGCTTGCATGGAAAATATTTATGTACCAGCATAGTCGTCATTGTCTATTTATTCTTTTTATTTTGATTTTCCTCGAGGGAGTTTTGCCCAGAGATTATCTTTGTAAATGTTTGTGATATCACTAACAACACATTTTTTTGTCTGGTGATTATCAGTGTGCTGATGCCTCTCTTGCAAAGGACTTTTATTTTTGGATCAGGGAAAAAGAGGATCAAGGTCAGGTCCCACTCTCAGGTGTCCTCAGCTTTGGGACGCTGATGTGACCGGAGAGCTGGAAATAAATTTATTAAACACCAATATTTGCTCAATTCCTGCTTGTTTGTCAATAAGCCTGTGGCTTCCCAGGTTGGCAGACACAGCCAGGACACTCTCAGCTCTTTGGAGAGTCTGTCCCAACCCCAGGCACTGCACAGCCCCTGTGGATCTGTCCCCAGCAGCTGCTTCCTATTTCTTCATTCAGGGAACAAATGCAGCCCTTGGGAAATGCCCTGATACAAACAAACAAAAAAATAAATACAAATAATAGAGGAAATTTCCTTCTCCTTTTTGGAGATCATCTCTTAAAAATTGCAAAATTGTCGAGTATTTTTTCTTTGTGTTTTTTTTTAGTGTTTGGTGTGATATTTAATGTATCATTGACTATTATGGGGCATTGCCTTTACAGTTTTTTATTTCTGCAGCAGTTGCAAACTTGCACCTTCAGTCTCTGCATCTTATTTAGCTCCGACTTCCCCAGGGTTAGCAATGAGCTTCTGCATTCTCTGATCCCAAACCTGTGGGCACCTTTTAACATGGGCTGCAATTGTCAGGATCGATCCCTCCCCAGATTAATTCAGCATGGTAGTCTGACCACTACTCATAGTATTTGGGAAAGCTCTATCAATATAGAATTATATCAATTATAATTATATAAATGAGGGTTTTCACTGGAAAAGTGGCCAAAATCAGCAGTGTTTAGAAGCCCTTTTGAATCATTAGGGAAGGGAGGGAGGGAGGGGAGAATTTTTTGAATCATGAGGGAAAGGAAAATTTTAGTGTAGAAATAACGTGAATTATTGTAAATAGATATTTAAAGCAATAACTGAGATGTTTTCTGGGGAAGTAACCTGAAGTGTCTTGTTTAATTGTGTTGAGTGGCTCTAAGGAAATGCTCTCATAAAAATCAGTTTACAAACAATTGTCAAAGAAGAAGCAGCAAATGATTTTCTGCAAATTCCTGGGAAACCAACAGAAAAGTAGCAGATAATGTGGTAATCCAAGAGCCAGTTTTAGCAGGATTGCTGGAATATTGCTCAATAAACCAGAATGAACTGAGCTGTATTTGGCTACAGTAGTAAAGGAATGAAGGCAATGCAGGTGGAAAGACAAAAGCATTTTGATCTTGGTGCTGTGCCAGGAAAACCTTGTGAATGTGGTCTGGAAAGACAGAAAATTTAGGGAAAGGATACTCAGTGAAAAAGGGTCAAAGGAATTGACCTGAAATCATCAATCTTAAGACTGGAGCACAGAAAGGATCTTAAAGTCTCCTTAAGGACCAGCCCTGTGATATCAGAGTGTCTCTTTAAACCTCGATGTTTCCTCTTTCTCTTGCAGCTAAAGGAGCTGTTTCCAGCAGGATGGATTCCCTGGGACTCACCTGGGGCTGTTCCCTGTTCCTGCTCTGTGCTCCCATCCCCGAGGCTGCTGAGCTCCAGGAGCTCCCAGGGATGCCCAGGCTGGGATTGCTGGGGTGCCAGGAACTGCACTGGGTGATCTTTGTGGGTCCCTTCCCACTCAGGATATTCTGTAATCCTATCCCAACATGAATTTTCTCTGTTAAATGCATTTCCTTCCAGCCACAAGCACTGAATGCTCCTGAAATTGTTCAAATCTTGTCATTTATGTTTCGGACGTTGCATTCCAGTGCTCACTGCATTCCCATCTCTGTGCTCCTGGAGCTGGCTGCGCTCTGTGCATGGCAAAAGATTCTCAGGCTCCACTAAGGCTGCTCTTAATTCACATTCAGGGCAGCTTTCACTCTCAAAAATGCTGCTACAAAGCAGATTATTCCCAGGGCTGAGTGAACCAGCACAGGTATTAAATTGGAACTAAATCTAATTACCTGTGTTGTAACAATATTGTCCCAAGGTAATAATGAGGAGCATTATTTTTGCATTTCACTAATATTTCCCCAAACAATTAGTTGCTCTCTTTTAGGCTTTCATAAATATCAAACTATTCCTAGATTTGTTTATAATTTATGACTTTCCGTAGATCTTTGAATTTCATCCTTAACACTGACTTGCAAGCCCATAAAACCACAGCAACAAACTCCAGCATATTCAGCTTGGTGTGTTCATTTAATTTCTCCCTGTTCCTTTCATTTAAAAAAAAAATCAATTTCTATCCACATTCATCTAATGAAAGAGGGCACCTCAGGGCACAGAATCCAGTGCTGGTCCTGCTCGTTAGAGATCACAACCTGGAGCTAACTTTCTGATTAAAATACATTTTCCCTGTTCTTTCATGTTATCATTTGTTTCTGACTCAGCCAATGGTTCAATGTTTGCCACAGACTGTGATTAAGGATGGGTGAGCCCAAAAAAGATAAAACAAGAACAAGCCTGAACTCTTACCTGGAACTTATCTCCTGTGGCATTTTTTTTTTAAAGTCAGGTAAGTGGGTGGTGAATTATTGGAGAAAAAATTAGTTTAACTTTTGATTCAGCAGCTGTTGGTGGAAAAAATGGCATTAGCAAAAGCTTCCAAAATAAACCCCACTAGTTTCTTCCCTCAGTTTGACTTTGTCTTGTGTAGACTTGTGTGTATGGACAGGGAAATAAAGTGTTTTGTCAAACAACTACTGGAATAAAAGACAGGAATTGGTTCATTGTAAGGAGAATTGTCATTTCCAGAGTCCCATCTCCCATGCAGGTTTTGGTCTTGAGCACACACTTCATTGAATTAGAAATCAGCCTTAAATCACAGAATATTCTGAGCTGGAGGTGACACTCAAGGATTGAGTCCAGCTCTGAAGTGAAGGATCCAAGAAGCTCAGGGTTATTTCACACCCTGAATTGAAGCAGAGCTGGCCCAGGCTGGCTGCAGGACCAGCTGGAGAAGATTCTGAGAATTGCACACAGAAATTGGAGACCTGCTGATGACTGTATCCAACAACCCCACTGCCTTTGGGGCTGCTGGAGATGCCCAGAACAAGAAGTTCTTCTAAGAAATCAGTGCTCAAGGAGGGTCCAATGCCTTTACCAGGAATTAAGTAACATTTCTGACCCTCTTTTCATCACAGGCTCATTTCTTCTCAGAGGGCATGACTGTTATGAAACACAGCATTTCACAAAATTAACGCAGAAATTGGAAATGGGTGTTGATATTCGGAAAAACTAAAATTTATGCCGTGCATAAAGACTACAATTTATGGGGAGTTTGGGGTGAGCTCAGTGATATAATCAGAATAAGAGGAGGCACACAGGGGGTCAATGTTATACAGAAAAGCCACAGCAAGGAAAATTTAGGTAGTTCAGTGGGCAAAAAAGCTCTGCATTTGATGGTCTCCTAAAATAGTCAGAATTTCAGCATCAGGGATTCCCCCATCCTTTTCTACATGTGTAGGATTGGTAGTGCTGTGGAGCAAAAAGGAAAAAAATCCTGAACCACACAATCATGGAATATCCTGAGCTGGAGGGACCCACCAGGATCCCCCAGCCCAGCCCCTGTCCCTGCCCAGAGCCCCAACAACCCCACCCTGGTGCCCCAGTGCTGGCAGGGAGGAACAGGAGCACAGCCTGGGGTTCAATCACTGCCTGTGGGGGACAGGGGCTGCCCTTGCTGAAAAGGGATGGGAAACTCAACTGGTGCTGCATGGACTGAGGGAATCAGAGCAGCACAGAATGTCCTGAGCTGGGAGGGACTGAAGGGATCCCCCAGCCCAGCCCCTGTCCCTGCCCAGCCCCTGTCCCAGCAACCCCAGCCTGGGCATCCCTGGCAGCGCTGCCCAAAGGCTCCTGGAGCTCTGGCAGCCTCGGGGCCGTGCCCATTCCCTGGGCAGCCTGGGCAGTGCCAGCACCCTCTGGGGGAAGAACCTTGCCCTGAGCTCCAGCCTGAGCCTGCCTGACACAGATTCACACCCTTCCCTCATAGAGCGATGTGCCCGTGGAGCCAGGGAAGGGCCAGCTGGGAGGGGGCGTGTTCAGAGAGGAATATCACCCAAAATTCCCAGGCAATCTGTTTTTATCCTTATGAGCATCTTTGCTCCTGAGGGGGATGCCAGGAGCAGAGGTTTGTGCTTTCACGGCCCTCAGACATGTTTGGGTAAATCTTGCTTTCTAAACCATCCAACAGAAGAGTGATTTCATCTTTTATCCTGCAAGACAGACCTGAAATTTCAAGATTAATCTTCCTCCTTCCTCCTCTGCCACAACCTCCCCAACAGCAGAACCCAAGGGAAACAGAAACCCAGAACACAGAGGGCTGGGGCACAGGATTTTAGTGTTAGGGGAGGGAAATCCATGCTAATGAGAATTCTTTAACTGTGATCTTCTCTTTTTTGCCACAAGCTTCAGGTTCCAGGGTACTGAGAGACAACAAAGAGCCCTGGAAAGGTCCCAGCTGAGCTCTCTGTGTGTCACTGATAGCCCCAGGATGGGAAGCAGGGAAGCCCTGAGCCTCACACAAGTGCCTGGGTTATCTGTACACACAGACAGCCATGTAATCTCCTTTTATCTGATCTGAGAAGAAAAGGGAATCCCTCTTGTGTTGTCCTCTTCGGGCTTTTATCTCTCCTATTTTAGTTTGGGGTTTTTTTTGTTTGTGTTTTTTTTACAAAGACTTAGGCAAGGACTCTGCTCACTTTTCTCATTAATTCCCCACACTTCTGCCTGCAGCTCTTCAGAGCAGGAGGGCAAAAGGATGAAAAAGAGATGACAGCTTGAAAAAATGGGAATATGCCAGATCCTCTCTTTGTAAATCTGAATTTTGCAGTTGATTCCAGTAGAGTAGGGTCTATTTACACTGACATTAAACCCATTAATTTCTGTAGAAGTCCCTGGAATTTAAACCCTCCTTGTGATTCCCCCGATTTCAAGTAAGCTCGCTCCTATTTCACAACGTTCAAATAATGGGGGTGAGGGGATTAAAACTCCTGATAACACACTCCGCTGATGCTGTAGGGAAAATATTCTGCTTTCTGAGTCATTTGCCCTGAGCTGACTTTCTTTTTGAATGGTTCAGGGGGTTTCCTTCTTTAGCCATAAATCGCATGCAAATTCTTTTTGTGTGTGTGTGTGTGTGTGCCTGTGGATGACAGCGTGAGTGTGTGAGTGTGTGCGCGCCAGAGAGAGACAGAGAGAGAGGCTGTTCCTTTAAAGCAAAACTGAAAAAAAAAATGCCTTCAGGCGTCCTATTACAGTGGAACGAGCCAAGGATCAGGATTTGCAGCTCAGCTATATAAACCCAGCAGAATCTGGCTGCTCTGACCAGTTTGCCTTGCTGTCAAAGCTCGCTGCCTTGCGCTCGCACACGGCACCGGACAACGCAACTTCGCCGAGTTTTGACAGGACGGCAACGAAAGTCAGGAGAGCCCAGCTGGCTTTGAACAGAGTATTTATTTCATGGAGGCTGCTCACAGCGGGATCTAAGCTCTGGCAGAGTCTCTAAGGTAAGTCTGCTTCCCCCCTGAATTAAAAAGTCCTCTCACACACGAGTTTGTGGCGACCCCGTGCCCCGGCATCGCCCTGGTGGCTGCGGCTGCCAGGTCAATGGGCAGGGATGCTGGTAGGGAATCACTGGGGATCGGAGCACGCCTGTCCCAAAATCTGTCTGCATTGTCCTGTGCAGGAATGTCAGAAATGTCTCAATGGGCAGGGATGCTGTTAGGGAATCATTTGGGATTGGAGCATGCCTGCCTCAAACTCTGTCTTGCAAATTGTCCTGTGCGATAATGTCAGAAATGTCTCGATGACATCCACCCGACCCAATGAATGAATGGAGCAGGAGCTGGCTGGGTGCTGGACATCCTCACAGAGCCCAGATTGACAGGCAGGGCAGGAAAGCAGATTTGGGATTTCCTCTTGGCTCCTGGAGTGCTGTAAATGTTTCCCCCAACCTCACCTCCCAAACCAGACTAAATCCACTCGCAGGTTTTAACCCTCCCAAGCACAACTCTTCTTGTGCTCCTGTCTGTGACCTGATGAGAGCTGGGCCTTTCCCACTGGTCATTGCTGTCCCCACACTTTTTTTCTTTGCACCAAAGCCTTTGTCACCTTCCTCCCTGCCCCCACTGGGCTCCAGTTTCTTTTCAAAGTTCTGTAATATTAACCTGCAGTGGGGAGCAAAGCACAAAGGAAGATCCAACTGGTATTTTATTACCTCTGCTTTGCTGGGTGGGTTCTGGGAGCGGGAGGGTGAAATTCTCCATCCTCATGGAAAAACAGAGGCACTTGCTCCCTGTCTCAGCTCCTTGCTCCCTGGTGCACTGAGATTTTCTGCATGACTGTGTCTGCGCTTACCAGCGAGGCACAAATTGGCTTAAAAAGGAGAAGCTGGCTGGGAGAAGGTGAACACACTCACACTTAGATTCATTTAGGAGCAAAACTCACTCACTCAAGACTTTGTGTTACACCACCTTTGCAGAGTTTTCCCTGCCTGATTTTGTGTCTGGCTACCAGGACAGAGAAGTTTTTGGCAGTTAATCTAAACTTCTGAAAAGTCTGTCTCATACTATGGAAAGGAATGTTCAGACTGAAATGATGGTGATGTGTGGTGCTGCACAGTGGAAATATAAAATTAAAAAGCAAAATAAAAACATTTATGAAAGTTTTTCTTCACGACAAAACAGAAAACAATGAGGTGGATGTGATTCTATGGTCTGGGTAACAGCCTTGCTGTCCAGCTCTTGGGTTTGGTTTTCTCTCCTGGTTTAATTTTTTAAGATCATATTAAATATTGGGAATTCATTTTACACACTTTCTGATTAATGTTCCATGTGGGGGTTGTTTTATTGTGCTGGGTTTGTGCATTTGCCTTTTAAAGCTGTGAAATCATGGAATGGTTTGGGTTGGATGGGACCATGGAGATCATCCAGCTCCAGCCATGGGCAGGGACACCTTCCACTAGACCAGGTTGCTCAGTTTAGGGGTGCTGGAGTCCAAAACTGAGGTGGACAATGGGGATTAGGGACCATCCTTTGAATCCTAGGGGAACTTGCAGAAATGTGATGGCTTTTGGGTTGTTGGGAACACAGGGGCAAACTGAATCTGAAGAAGTTTGACCAGATGAAAGTGTTTAGCCAAGAGAAGATAACTCGTCTGTCTGTCTGCAGCCCAGCTTCCCTGGCAGGGAATTTGGGGAGCAGCTGGAAGAGCTGTCAGGGTGCTCCCAGTGCAGCTCCTGTCCTGTGCTCAGGGGAGGATTTGCACCTGAGCTGAGCAGAGCAATGGGACAGGAGTGACCAGGGCTGTGCCTCCCATCACTGACCCAGTCACACTCTCCCAAATATCAAACCTGCATTCACATCCCATATTTTTTGCTCATTAATTTTATCCTCTGGCTGCTTTCAGCCTAGAGAAATTTCTTTACAAGTCCCAGCCCTTAATCCTGTCACTACAGTTACTTTATCAGTGTTTCCAAAGCTCTGGAAGAGCCAAAGGATCTGCTGCAAAGCCCCCAGCCTGCAGATGAGAATGTCAGGTCTCATCTGGAGGGAAAGCAGAAATTCTGCTACAGAAATCACTGATGGTGGTCATGGGCACATGGAAAAGACAAACAACCAGACCCAAATCTCCTGTTGAAATAGTGATGCTTAATGGTGTTAGAACTTCCTGGGAAAATCCCAAAGCACAGGCTAAAATGTGCTCCACAAATTCTGAGTAAGTGTTAGCTGGAGACTTTTTGAAAGCCATCCTCTTTTATTATCCCAGCTCTTTAAAACTGAATCATTTCTCCTCAGTATTCACTCAAACTTAACTATCATGTTGCTCTAACATAATTTCTAAAGGTGTTTGACATTCAGCTTTTTTTCATATTAGTGCTTTTTATAAAATATCTAAAAAAAGCCAAAGACTATTCATGGGTGAAGACGTTCTGACTTGCTATAAAGAGACTGTCAAAGTTTGTTCTTGAGCATTGTCTCACTTTTTGATAAGAAAATGAGATTAAATGGTAGGGTCTGTGCCTTTTGGGACTCTCATCCTTTTCAAGAGTCAGGCAGAACTAAAAAGCAGAAGTGTCTGTGAAACAGTGATGCTGCTTTGGAGCCAGAGCTTTAACCCTTTCATCCCTCCTGGCAGAACCATTTGGAAAACCAGCTTGTCCAGTTCTGTGCTGCTTTCCTGGTGCAACACCACAGTGCCTCTGTCTACCCAGCCTTGCAGGATGTGCCTAAAGGTTTAAGTGGTGCTGATGGCATTAATTGTCCTGGTCAATGGGTCAATTGGACAATGGGTGTCTGGTGGAAGTGGATGTAAGGGAGAAAGAGTTTCCATCCAGTCCTGCATCACTTAGAGAGCCCTGGTGAATGGATGAATATTACCTTTGGAAGGAAGATTAATGCACAGGGTGGTGTCTGTCTGGTTATCAGCTACACATCCACCTGTCCTACCTCTGTGCCACGAGAAATCCACAGGGCTTAAATAATTACTCTCACTTGAAGCCTGTGACTTGATAAATTCCTCCTTGGCCTCGTGCCATCACAGTCTGCTAAGCTGAAGGGCCACTGACAGTTTTAAGGTCTAGTGGCTCATAAAACTCCAGCTTAGGAGTGGATGATTTACATCCCTGGAAAGTTCAAAATCTCAGCTTTCCAATAATAAAAGGAATTTGTTTTGAACTGTGTCAGTTTGAGATGCAGGGCTTTGAAACTGGGCTCTGATTTACCAACGTGTGCTTTCTCAGACTTAATTACTGGTGTGAGTTTAGCACACCCTGCTCAAAGACTGAGCTCTGATCTAACCCTGTGGTTATAAACTGCAGATGTCTGAAACTACTGTAAAATGTAATAGCTGCCCTTAGTGGTTTTCAGGAAGCTGCTGAAGTCATATTGCAGAAAAAATCATTGTTGCTGAAGTGGGAAACTAAGGAAGACAGCAATCTAAGTGAAATAAGTTAATGTTTTGTCACCTACCAAGCTCAGAAATCTTCAAAACTGCAAGCAATTATAGGATTAGTAACTAATGAGTTCTGGACAGGAAACACCATAACCTGAGGTCATGAGCTCAAAATTAGGAATGTGTACAGATTGCTTATGAGTTTTTAAGATGCAATTTAGTTCATTAAACTGCTTCATATTAAAGAGGTTTTGTTGTCCATGTCTTTGGTTGGTTGATGTTGTAATAATTGCTCCAGCATTTTAGAGCCTCACTGTATTAGGAACGAAGAGGTTTAATAAATTATGCTCTCTGCCACAAAGAACTTGCAATTCCTATTATTAGCTATTCCCCAAAAAATTCTTTGTATAGTGAAGAGAAAAAGGAAATAAGAAGGCAGTTCTTTGAGGAAGGAGGCTGCTGGAAAGCAGAGAAATGAAGAACCCTGAGGGACAATCTTGAGTGGTCGCAGTTTCCACCAAGCTCAGGGTTTCCACAAGTGTGAAACCTCAGTGCTCACTGTCCACTCGTGTGTCTGACCCTCTGGCCAGTCAGAGCTGGAGTTAAAAGCTTTTCACATGTGGGAAAAGTTAGAGACTGGGCATGGTTCCAGCCCCTGAAATCCCTGAGTGCATGATGTAACCCCACGGTGTGGAATGGGCAGACTGGGAGGAGGAGCCAGCGGGATCCTGCCTGACAAGAGGTGGCTCTGGAGCCTGCAGGAAATGTCTGGGCATTGAAAAGAGGAATAGATGGGGATCCTTCTGCTAAAAGGGAAAAGTTTGAATAATTTTGTGTCACTTTTTAGCATTGAATGTATGATAGATGTGCCCTTATAACTAGAATTGTCCTTAATATAAGATTTTCCTGGGTTTCTAAATCCATCATTTCTCTCTCCTATATGCTGCCCATGCTGTTGTTGACCAAATAACATCAAAAAACCTCTACCTATAACTTCAGAGAGCATATCCAGATGTAGAATTTAAATAATACTTACTAATATAAATTATACCTCCCAACACACCCCTCCTAAACAAAAGTGAGATTTGGCTGTGGAGTTAATGGGAAATAACTCCCCATTTATGTCCTTGTTTGCCTTATACATGAGCCAATCACCCAAGACAAATCCATCCCGAGCTGATCTCGTCGCAAGAAATTTCTCCAAGCTCCCATCCTTAATTGTCTGCAGTTTCAATTAAACCAAGGTGGGCTGGTGCCAAGTTTTCAGCACTTCCAAGGGGAGAGCCCCGGTGCCCGAATAGGCAGTGGCATTTTGTATTCTTTGGGGAGCGGAGGGCAACGTTGCCAAGTTTGCATTCAGTCATCCATCACATATTAGCCCACTGGAGGTCCATTCTTCCCAAGCAATGGGGGAGCTCTGCTTCCTACTTTGAAAGATTACTCCCACAGAAAGGCCTTTCCCCAAACCCAGCAGAGAAAGGAAGCTTTTCTTCGATTCATACAAGCGCTCCCTTTCCAAACTCCCCACAAAAATGATATTGTTTCATGCTCAGAAAAACATATTCTCTTCAGCAATTGAGGAGAAAGTGCAGGGTGGTAGGACAGAAACCTTAAATACAGATTTTTCCTAAAGTGCTTGCTTGAATCCTAAGCTCAACAAAGGTCTATTGTAGTGGCTGTCTCTTCCCATGGCAGGCTGGAGCATTGACTATGTGTGGATAGATATTGGCCAGGAGCCTCCCAGGAGGCTGAAACTGAGAGCCTGGGGAAATTCCATTATAATGATTTTGGCTTTAACTCGTGCACCAGAACTTGCCAAACTCATAAGCCTAAAATTGCAAATGGTGATTTTGTTATGGAATTAGGATATTTACCAGAATATTCATCTAAACAGTCTTGATTCTTCTTTAAATTTATCTTCTCTTCCACCATGCTGGCAGCACAAAGCTTAAAGGGAATATAAATTACTTCTTATACATGAAAATCAAACTGTGAGATCCTTTCCCTGTGTGCCCAGCAGAACTGGCTAAAGAGTTATTTCCACCATTAAGGAAAGGCTGGAAAAGGGCTAAAAAAAGCTTTATTTCCAAGACACAAGTTCACTTTCCCTTGCCAAGAAATCAAAAGACTTGGAAAGAGGGCAGATTTTGTTGGTCAGTTTGGGGTTTTGTCAGGCACAGGATGCAGGTGAGAGAGGCTGTGGGCTGAGGACTCTGGGGACAGTGGTTCTGTGCCCCTTTGCTGTGATGAAAAACCTTTATTTGGACAGGAAAGGGTCACTCTCAGTGTGTGCTGAGCACTTCAGCACCAGCCCTTGGTGGTTATCTCCCTCCTCAGGATTTCATCTTGTCAGGAGCTGTTTGTTGGCCTCTCAAAAGGAGCTCAGTGCCCACTTTGCACTGGCTCTTTGTCTCTCCTGGTTCCTTTGGAAGGCCAGCCTCTTTTGGGTCTGCTGAATCCTCCTAAATAGCTCCTCTGTGCTGTGGGACAAAGGTCTATGCCAAGAAAGATATAAAGGTAGCTTGTGATCTGCAGGCAGCCCATTCCTCTTGGCCAGAGCCAGTGTAATGCATATTTTCCCTTTGCTTGTGGCTTGTACTTCCCTCCTGCATTGCTTGTAGCACAGTAATTCAGGGCTGACTCCTGATGAATGCTGCACACTGTGGGCCACAAGGCACTGGAGAACAGGATACATATGAAGGGAAAGTTCTCAGATCATTTTTCTTACTGAAGGATTTTGGCCATGTAAACAGTTTCCAGGAAAAAAAAAAAACAAAAACCCTCTGGCATTTCCCATGGTGAGGGCTCCTTATGAATGTCCTATCTATTTTTCCAGTTTGGTGGCCAAGTGGAGTGTTTAGAGGAGGATATACCACCTACAAGCCAGGGAATTTATATTTCCACTGCCAAGTGTTAATTATGATGTCGACTTAGCCACTTTACAGGTTAGCAAGTCAATCACAGGGAGCCAGCACTCCAAGGGCTGCAGCTCCAGGCTTGATGGGAAGCCTGCAGCACCCAGAGAGTGCCATTCTCAAACACATCAGCATTATTTGTGGCTTTATTTGTCATTCTCTGGCTCTTACCTCATATGTTGTTTATTTGCCTTAGCAAGAGCAAAATAAATTGTAAGGTTACCAAAACCCACAGGGAAAGACACCAGAGAATTGGAGAAAAATCTGCAACTGACCCAAATGCACGGATCCAGCTCATTCTCTTACATCAACTGAAGGTCCATTCATTGGGATTTGCCAGAGTTGCTGTCAGAAACAAGGAAATTCAGTTTATTACCACCAGCCATGTGGCAGGGACACCTTTTTGGTTGTTCTGATCCCTGATCTTGAACAATTCCAGGGATTGGGAATCCCCAGCCTCTCTGTGTTATTTATGCCCTAAATACCCTGTAATCCTGTACCCTAATATCCCAGTAATAAACTGAACAAATTTAACTAAAAAATTTAACTAAAAATTTAACTAAAATTTGACTAAAAATTGAATTTAACTAAATTTTAAACTAAATTTGAATTTAACTAAAAATTGAATTAATTAATTCAACCAAAATTAAATTAATTAACTTAAAATCGAGTTTGTGATGTCAAGCTCCACCTGGGAGAGAGTTCTCCTGCTGACAGGAGCAATATTGAATTCCCTTTGGTGTGGGGTGTTGGATGTCCATGGAACACCCATTGCCTTAGTGCTATCTTTGTGCAGAGGATGCCTTGGGCTGCTCCAGTTTGCTCTGTGCTCATATAGGTCATGGAGCATCACAGGGCCAAACCCAGGCTGCCAGAGGGGAAATTAAAACCCATGGAGCATTTTCCATGCCCTTCTTTGCCTGCATTGTCCCCTGGCCCCTCCAGCCTGCCCTGCTGAGAGGATGGGTTTCTCCTGGGCAGACTACGGGGGCTGCCAGCCAAATTCTCATGTGACACAATGGCATTGATTTCACTGGGGATCTGGTGCTGGATAATTGAGCTCCATGTCCCTCCTTTCACCATGCCACAGCTCAAATTGCTGCCAGCCAAGGCTTCAGCACAGGCAGGGCTCAAGTCACTGTGGGTTAAGAGAACGAGGTCAGAGCTGGTGGAGGTCTCTCAAGCCTCCCATTAATGTGGCAGTGGCCAATTTGTTGACATTTGAGGCAGCAGTGCAGATTTTTGTCCGAGTTCAGTCACTAATGACTGCTCAGGGCTGTGTTTATGGCTGTAATTTCCATCACATTACATAAGTGCCTCTGCTTTACATCAGAGCACTGCAAAACATCCCCAGACTGGACTTTTCAGAAGCAGCCTCCTCTCTTTTTCCAAACGCCTCGCACTCAATTTGTCTCATATCTTGTGCCTCTCATTTATCTTTCATTTTGCCTTGCCAAGCCATGGTTGATTTCATTCCATCTTCTCTTCATGAAGTGTTTTGCTCTGCTCAGGAGTTTGCTACCCTTCCCTGGGTTGCCAAAGATGCAAATTCTTGATGCTACCACATGTGACAGAACTAGGCCAGGCAGATCTGCAGCCCGGGGGCGATTACTGGAAGTCAGATTTCAAGGAACTCCTTCTGTGGTCTTGTGAGTTAAAAAAATGTGCACATTCCTGTGTGTTTGAGGTGCTAGTACCAAGGACAGAGGAGCTCCAGCAGGGAGGAAAAGCTGCCCAGGGAAACTTGTAATTGGTTTAAAAGCAAGGAGCTGCCTGGTGAAGGGTTACCCATCTGTTCCCTCAGCTTCTTTTAAAACCATGCCTGAAGTCTGCTAATGACAAGAATGATAATTCTGGTCCC
Organism: Molothrus aeneus; assembly: GCF_037042795.1. Lineage (NCBI taxonomy): Eukaryota > Metazoa > Chordata > Aves > Passeriformes > Icteridae > Molothrus > Molothrus aeneus. Next base: position 3,064,877 of record NC_089664.1, on the reverse strand, counting down.
CAAGAACAGTAGCAGGCTTTTATGGCTGAGTCCCGAGTAATTTTTAGTGCTTGAATAAGTATATAGTTAAATCAAAGTAAAATTATAAAGCACATGCAAATATTCATAATGGATTCTGAAAGTACCCTGCTGCCTGCTGACCAATATCATCTGCAGCAATCCATACAATTAAATACTTTCCATTATTCCAGACCAATATAAATGTAAATTGTTCATGCTCTTACTTACAGCAAAGCTGTTAGAAGTATTCCACCTCTCTTGCTTCTGTATGTGACATTCCTTCAGCTAAAATGATTTTAAATGTGGAAAAGTGTGGGGATGGGTGTGTGGAGCAGAATTCTGGCTCATCTCTTGCTCCTGACCTCCGGGAGAAATTTGAAAAACAGCTTCCTCAGAGGTGCTGTACAAAGCAGTGCTGTCTCAGTGCTTATTCACTGTGTATTTGTTTAATATGCCAATAGTTTATGATTCTTGTAAATGATCCTTATTTCTATTGCACAGATTTCACCAATATTTTTGGGTAATATATTAATTGGGCATCTGGTTTTCTTTATCAGACCAGCTATTCCTTCACTTATTGTTATTATATTTATCAAAAGTATTGATGGCTTATTTGCTACCTCTCATTATCAGTAAAAAATATGATGTTTAATACCTAAATCATGAACTTGTGAGACAAATCACACTGGCCATATTCCCATCTCCAGGACTGGCTGCTCCTTTGTTCTCAGCGACTCCTGCTTGTCACGAAAGGAGTGGGAAGAAAATTCAGAAGTCTTGAATTTCTGCTCTTCCCATCTCATCCCAAAACCTCCTAGAACTTTGTGAAATGGGCTCTGGAAAATTTATAGGTGGTTTTGGAAGCAGGAGCGTGGAGAAGGGCCTGGAAACGAAGCAGAGCTGTGTGTGTGGAAGGAACACGAGTTGCCGTGATTCATGCGAGCGAGCACACCAACCTCATGCTCTGAAACTGCATCAGCAAAGCCCTCAAAGTATTTCAAAGCAAAGCCTCCAGAAAATAATGAGTTCCTGACAAAGTGTAACTTGGCAGAGAAACTTTCCAAAGACAAGTTTAGAAAACTGTAGATCTTTTCCAGCTCCGCGTCTTTGCTGCGAGCAGGGAAAAGCCAAGAGCCCGAGCGAATGCTTTTGCTATTAGCAAAGGATTTATTAAAAGGTACAGGACGTACTTGAGAGGCAGCAGTGGTTTCTGCTGGGAGGTTATGCACAGGAGCTGCTTTTGCTGTGAAAGGATTTTTTTTTTTTAATATTGGAAAAGGCTTCTAATTGAGGCTTCTGTGTCTGTGGCAGCTCTGCCATGGCCTGCGTACAATTGCCTGTTCAGCAGCCCAGAGTTCTGCTGGTGTCCTCAGAGAGGGATGGGGAAAAGTCACTCCTGGGCTGGAAATGCATACAAGGGGATCAGGCAGGCACCAGGTGTTTCTGCAACCCTGGTTTTGAAAATGCTCAGCTCATAACTTCGTATGAAGGAAAAGGAAGATGCAGCACACTCTCCTTTTATAAATGTGGCCTTGATATGCTCCTGGCTTATTTACCCAGCTATGAAATTAGTAGTATACACATTTCATAGAACAATGTAGGATTAAGTAATTCTTTCTATTTGTAAATCAGTCCTAGAGGGGAAAACATTTTCAGCAGAAGTGCCAAGAATTGCTGCTCTGAACTCAAACCCACATGCAAAGGTATGAGAAGGATATTCCCTTTTCAGTATCTGCATTTAGAATATGTGTCTGGCCATGATAGCCAGGTGATTCAAACCCAGGCAAAAGGAAGGTGTGACCCATCCACTCTGCTTTCCCCAAGTCCCTTGGATGTGACCCATTTCCACAGCTCTGCTTCTGTTTTTAGAACAGCACCAGTTTTTGTGAATCCATTGCTGCCTTTGCTGCTCCCATCTCTGCTGTGCCCTGCTGTTTCTAACCCACAGCTTTTGTCCAGGCTGTATCTGCCATGGCCTTTTTCTTCCCCTCTGACAGCTACAGCAAGAACAGAGGTTTCTTTGCAGATGTGAGAGAAAAGCATTTAGCAGATGGCTTTTTTTTCCCCCTCTCCCGACTTTGTAGCAAATTGCTCCACTTGGCTGATTGCTGTGCCCCCTGCCAGGAGCCTGAATGCAGCTCCAGAGCACCCCACCGACCTCCTTGTTTTGTTTCTCTTTTCTGAGCTCCCGTTTCCAGAAATCGATGCTCAAGCGTCCGAGCCCTTAACAAAAAACCAAGTTCCAAGGGCAGACTGGGTTCCCTGTTAACTTGTGCTTCATCCCAGTCCCTGTGAGTTAGACCAGCTGGGTTTGGTGTGAGCTCTCCCATGGTTACCTCTTGTAATGCTGCTTCTCTTTTTCTTTTTTACTTTATATGCAACACATTTGAGTGATTTGCTCTATAAAACAACCAGGCTGTTTCTTGTGGCTGCTGTAAAATTCCTTCTGTGGTCAGAGCTCGATGAAGGATTCTCCTGCACTTCCCATGCACAGGGATGAATCACCTGGGTTGTGTAACAGCAGCAAACATTGGCACACCAAGGTGCAGGAGGATCGTGCTCGTGTGGGAATGATCCCTCAGATCCCATAAAACTTCCAGAGATGAAAGGACCTCCAGTTGATGTAAGAGAATGAGCTGGATATGTTCATTTTGGGTCAGTTGCAGCTTTTTCTCAAATTCTCTGGTGTCTTTCCCTGTGGGTTTTGGTAACCTTACAATTTATTTCCATGGATTCATCTTCTCATTCTGGTAATTGGCCTGGCACAACCTCTTGGCTTCAGAGTAAGGCTGCAGTTTTCTATTATTACCCCAGAATTTCAGGCAGTCCTGTGGCTCTGTGCATTTGTGCTGCACATCTGGTCAGACTTTCTTCTTCAGAGCAAAAGATTTCTGAGAAAGAAAAAAAAAAAAAAAAGAGGAAAAGAAAAAAATCAAACAATGACAGAATGGCTTGGTTTGAAATGGGCATTAAAACTCATCCCATCCCACCCCTGCCATGGCAGGGACACCTCCCACTGTCCCAGGTGCTCCCAGCCCTGTCCAGCCTGGCCTTGGGCACTGCCAGGGATCCAGGGGCAGCCCCAGCTGCTCTGGGCACCCTGTGCCAGGGCCTGCCCACCCTCACAGGGAACATTTCCCAATTCCCAATATCCCATCCAGCCCTGCCCTCTGGCAGGCTAAACCCATTCCCCCTTGTCCTGTCACTCCAAGCCCTTGTAGAAAGTCTCTCTCCATCTTTTTGTTGGCTCCTTCAGGTCATGGAAAGCTACAATTACCCAAAGCTTCTCCTGTGCAGGTGAACAATCCCAGCTGTCCCAGCCTCTCCTCCCAGCAGAGCTACTCCATCCTCTGATCCCCCTGGTGCCTCCTCTGGATCTCTGCAGCAGCTCCAGCTCCTGCCTGTGCTGGGCCAGGGCTGGGGCAGCTCTGCAGGTTTCCCTTTCTCTCCCACATTGCAGGGATAACATTCCAGCTCTTTGCTCTTTAATGGTGTGTTTTCTGACAATTTTACAGCACTCTTCAGGAAGATGTTTAATTATGGAAATGAGGATTTAACAGCACCTTTCCTGTGAGGTCCTTGCAATAGTTAATTCACAGGGACACACATTGCCCCTGTGAGGTTTTACCAGAGGTTCAACAGAGGCACAGCAGATGATTTCTGACATCATTTCAGAGCAGGATTCCTGAGTTTCAGGCCTCAGTCCTAACCATGGGACCACACCTTTAACCCCAAGGTTCTGGCCACTTTCTGGAATCTCTGCTGAGAGCTCAAGGTTTTATGGCAATTCCATGGCTCCATTTCTCCTGTCATGGAAAAGACTTGGGGATGGCAGACCCCCAGTCAGGAAGGTTTTATCTCAACCCTTATTGCTGAGATGTAGTTTTTCCAAGCTTGGGAATCCATTCATTGGGAGATCTGTTCATTCCCACTCTGAAAAGACACCCTAATTCTGTTCCTCACCATTCCACTAAACTCTAATTCTTTGGCCAGCCCTATTGGTTCACCTCAGACTTTATTCCAGTTTAGATTTCCCCATCATTCAAGAGACTCCCTGATAAGCCAATCTGGCAATTTATATTCCCAGATTCCATGAAGGAGATTTTGTCCTCTCCAGAAAGGTCACAGCACCACAAACCAAGGCTCTGTGGTAAAGCACAGGTGAGCCCTGTGCCCCCTTTCCTGTCCATCACCTTCCACAGGACAAATCCAGGAGGAATTTGCTCTTTTCCTTATGCTGCATGAGAACCAGGATCAAAATCACACCCACACGTGTGCCACTGTTGGAAATGTTAGCTGAAATATATTCTAAGAAATAAGATTACTCCAAATGAGCATTTTTTTGGCTTTTCCAGCTCAGCATTCAGAGTTTCATCTCCTCACATCCTAAAGGGAATAGATCTCATTTGAAAGAAAAACCCTTTGCTTTTTATAGATGCAGCTTTTTCATTTCCTGGGCTTTGCACCTCTGAGAAAGAGCAACATAAACCATGAGTGAGACATTACTTCAGCCAGCCTACTCCAGGCTGCATGATTCCCTTGCACTCATTCAGCAGCATCCTTTTTGCATGGTCTTATCCTTTTTTTTTTTTTTTTATTTTTTTGCCTCCAACAAAACCAGGATGTTTAAAACCATAATACACAGACATATTTTTAGCTGCAGTGCCAAGGGGTCAAACCCACCAGCTGGTCTAACATGTTGTGGAAGGCAGAGGGGAAGTGGAGCTGTCTAAGACACCAGAGCAGCACCATCAAATCCCAAACCTGAGAAATCTCAGTGTCTGTCTCCTCTGCTGCCCCTCTCTCCCCAGCTCTGCTCTCTTCTCTTTCCCCACTCTCCCAAGCTGTTTGTTTTGCATCCCCAGCCAAGCTGACTCCCAGCCAAACATCCCGGGGGCAGGAGAATGTTATTTATCCCTAGTTACAACCCTTTGGTGGATAACAAGCAGAATTTGTCTTGGGAAAAGGAGAATCCCTGTGCTTGGAGATGGTAACAAGCTGAAGGTAATTGGGCAGAGCAGCCAGCAATAAGGAGCCCTCTGGCTCCTGGACCAGTATTTTTGTAGTATTTTGCTGCCTGAAAATTCAGTTTGGCGTTTGAAGATGCACTGACATGTTTTAATCCCCAATGGGCACAACTCTGAGCTTTTAGAGGTGGGAGTGAACATGAAATTAATTCTCTTTCTTCTGTCCTGGGGTGCAGGAGAGCACAAGCACTGTGGCTTCACTTTGATAAATTTTCACTTAGTAATTGAAGGCCAGGCTGCTCCAGCTTTTATTAGAAAAAGGAGCAGGAATCCTTTGAAGAAATGATTGAGGTTGGTATTCTTTCCAACAGGCCATTTGGTTCAAAGCAAGCCATTACTGGTTTCAAACATTTACAAAAAAAAGATTTGTCAAGGAATTTTTTCTCAAGAATAGGAACTCCTGCAATGCTGCTGACTCCCTCTTAGTTTCCTTCTTGCTGAGTCTTCAGAATCAAATGAAAAATGGCACCTTTCAATGACCAAATATGTGTTGTGAAAAACTTTCAAGCAGTTGTACTTGTTAATTTACCATCACTTGGCTCCAGTTCTTTTATGGAGGCAACTTTTACACCTTTTTTCTTTTCTGGACATCCAATGGAGAGGACAATGGAGGGAAATACTGAATAAAATTATACAAAATGAGGGGAACAAAAAGAAATATTTTCTTCTAATATAGGGGACCACTGATGTCACCAAATAACTGATTTGAAATACTGTCATTCTAAGAAGTACAGTAGATATAATTTATAAATATTTAAATATCCTTGAGTGCTTACGGAGAGATCGGTGCAAATCAGCCAAGTCTTTCTTCAAGTCAAATAAAAATTGGAGTCCAATTTCGGTTTACCTCCTCCAAAATGGATCAAAAGCCCAGTTTGGTGAAGGGTTTCACTGCTGCAGAGGGTGGGTGCTGGGTCACTCCACAGGGAGAGGTCTGAGATGGTTTGTGCTCTTTGGGCTCTGCTCTGTGACCCTCCCAGGTGGCATTTGCCACATGGATGGGTGCAACTGGTGTCTGCCACAGGGCTGCCTCTGTAGAAATCTTGAGAATAGATGAAGATCTTTGTTCTGTCATCTCAGAACAAGGAATCAGTGTCTTATCCCCCTTTCCCATCTTATTCCTCTCTGCTTTTTCTGTTGGGCAAAAAAAAAAAAATTAAAAAAAAAAAAAAAAACAAAAAAACAACCAAATTCAATTTATTTATTCACTTCTCAATTCTGCCTGAGCCTGTTTTTTAAAGACCCTTCTTTTGTGAGTTTAATCAGATGCTTGATAAGAGCAAAAGCGTTGCTAACTAACACAGGCTACAAAGCAGCCCCTTCAGGGAACACATGACCTCATCCCCAGGATTACTCCAGCACAGGAATTCAGCCTCCAGCATGCCCAAAATAAACCTTTGCAGGGAAATGCTTGATCCACCTCCCCTTGGCCAGGCATATGCTTTGCCAATGTCTTCCTCAGTGGCTGGGACGAAACCCGTATGGAAATTCAGATTTTGTGCTCCCAAGCAGCCTGCCCTGCTGGCTGGAGCTGCCTTTGGGCCGCTGCCCTGCAGGAGCAGCCAGCCCTGGCACAGGGATGCACTCATGGAGCTGGATTTCACTCCCAGCTCCCTTTGTGTGTTGGGTTTTGTTGGATGCTCGGAGCCCTGGCAGCCGGGAGCGGCTCTGTGGGGTCGCACACAGCGCTCCCCAAACCCCCCCTCTGCCAAAAGGTGGCACAAATCCCTCCCTGATGGATGAGAAGTGACACCATTGTGGTGTCTTGGAGCTCTCAAGGCCTTTAGCACCCAATATTGGACAGCACCAATATGCCAAGGATATCAAGGATACCATCCCTGCTGGTGGTTTCCAGCCAGCTGCTTTGGGATCTCAGTCTGGGTTCAAGACCGAGCTCCTGTTGCCTCTGTGATGAAGAGGAGGATGTCGTGAGCAGCTCCCCACCCCAGAACATTTTGCTGAACAAGGTCTCCAAGGAAATGCAGGACAGACTCCTGCCGTTCTTGAAGTAAAATGAACTAAAAGGCAAAATCCTGTTTATGCCTTGGGAAGGCTGTTCTAGAGCAGAGACTTGACAGAGCTAAAGAATAAAACAGGGATTTATTAAAATGCTTCAATGTGTAGCCATGATATTTTATGAAAAATCTTTTCCTTGGGATTTTTCCTCCTGAGAAGCTGAGAGGCCTCAGGAACAAAATGTAACCAATGGTTATCTGCTGCTGTGGGATGCAACAGGTGCATCTGGGATTGGTCTCATGTGGTTGTTTCTAATTCATGGCCAATCACAGCCCAGCTGTCCAGACTGTCTCAGTCAGACACAAGCCTTTGTTATCATTCCTTTTCTATTCTTAGCCAGCCTTCTGATGAAATCCTTTCTTCTATTCTTTTAGTATAGTTTTAATATAATATATATCATAAAATAATAAATCAAGCCTTCTGAAACATGGAGTCAACATTCTCATCTCTTCCCTCATCCTCAGACCCCTGTGAACACCACCACTTCAATGGAGCCACCTTGGGCAGCACAAGAGCCCAGCCAGGGCTGCACCCAAGATGAACCAAAATGGCCCCAAAATGCACGGCCGGGCACGGGGTCTCTCCCTGGGATCAGTTCTGCTCCATTTGCATCTTGCAGTTCATTGTCCCATTCCAGCTTTAGCCCCTGCAGTCCCACCCTGCTTGTTTTTCTCTCTCCAGTCCATGGTGTTTGTGCTCCTGGGCTGAGATTTGGGTCATTTGTCCTTGGTGCCCAGCTGGAGCAGGAATTGTTTTGTCTCCCTGCTCTGTGCACAGAGCTCAGCATCCCCTGATGTGAAGCTCAGACCCACCCACTAAAGCAGCACAGAATGTGAAAAATAGAAAAGCTGAACCTGAGGCATCAATGTCAAGTCCCAAGCTGGAGACCTGCTTTAAGCCCCATTATCCCTAGTCAGGAGCTCATAACCATGCTGGAAAGCAGCACATCTGTGGCTCACACTGAGATGTATCATTTATTTGTTTCTAATTATGCACATTTAGCAGCAAATTACACGAAAGATTAAACACCACATTATGAGTGTGGTCTGATTAATTCTGCACCATGCTTTTAAGTCACTCAGCAATTACCTTCACTCATTTTTAACACAGATAATTTTATTAAATCTGGTGGTACCAAAAATGAGTTAAGAGCTTTGGATTCCTGTTTTTAGTGTGGTGTCTTCCCAAGGCTGGCTGCCTATATATAATTATTACATAATGCCACATTGGATGCTTCTCATTTAAACAACAGCTGAAATAGCTGCAAGGCTCTGACACGAGCCAAGGCAAGCTGGATATCACAGGGTTCAGCAGATGCCACTTCCTTGGCTCTGCTCCTGAAAATGTGAATTCTTCATTGTGCTTGGGATACCTGTTGGAGGGAGATGTTGCAAAGCCTCGAGGTTTGAGTTTATTCTACAAATAATTGGCCTGAAGAGAAAGTACTGCCCTAAACACCATGGTGGTGGTGAGAGCAGCTCTGCTTCTGCCAGACTGTGCCATTTCCAAAGTTCTCCTTTGCCCTTTTCACCATCAATCTTGTGCCCACGTGTGACCTATTTTTGTCAGAATTCAGGACATCCCTCTGCCTGTCCTGGATTGCTCCAGCCCCTGCCAGGGGGCTCAGACACCTATGCCTTTGATTATGACCCATGGAAAAAATTACCAACCTTATATGAGGATCTGCAAGCCACAACAGTTTAAGTAGAATAATAGTTTGTCAGGGGGTGAAAAATAGATTTTTTTGGTTTTTTAGAATGGGGGTTCAGGAGGCAAGATGGAGGAATCTGGGCATGTCCAGCCTTTCTCCTTCTTCTTCTTGGCCTCCATTTTCTGCTGTGATGGTGGCACTTTGGGATTGGTTTGGAGTAGAAGCTCACTGTCTAACACAGGTGATAGGTATTGGGAAGTTATTGTAAATAATGTACACATAGTTTTTAGTATAAAAACATAACCCCACCCTGGGGGCACCCAGAGTGCCTCTGTCTGTCCTGCTGGATGGACCTTGACAGGCCAGAGAAAGAATTTTATAGATAAGAAACAATAAATAACCTTGAGAATGAGAATAGAAGAGTTCTGACTCCTTCAACTGCTGGGCTGGGAAAAAAGAATTTCTAAACTTCTCGGGGTCATCCTGACCAGCAGAAGCCCCAAGATATTTAGAGGGTGGCTGTGATTAAACCTTATTAAGAGCTGTAGGCACTTGGATCCTCTTATTTAACACCCTTGGTGCTACCTTTAATCCAGGTGATATATTAAAAGAATTAAGAATTCTAGTATGAAGAGCATAATAGACTTTGTGCAGAAAAACTGAGAGCAGAGGAAGCCTTTTTGTAGGGGTAAACTGAGGAATATTTCTAGAGCAGTTGGAAACACAGAATTAGGACGTTTAGTTATTTGTACTTTGTTTAGACTTATTAGAAATCAGGGTGAGAACTGACTGGGCTGAAATGGCAGAGCTGAGAGATGATCTCAGCTCTCCCAAGTCCCAGCTCGCTGCCATTCCCACATTCCTGGCTCTCCCCTGAGCTCTTGCTGCTTTGTCCTGATGGAATAGAAACAGCAATGGATGTTCAGGCAGCAATTCTTTGCTCTTCTCATCATCAGCCAGGTCATTCCTAACAAACATAAATCAGCAAAGTCTATAGGGCCCAGTAACTGGAAGGCACCTCTTGATTCCTGGGTTCCATATCCTGTTATTGCAGGCATCTCATCCCATAATCTGTTTTTCACTTCTCTTTAATTATTGCATGTTTTCAGCAGTCATTTTCTCCCAGCTGTATCTCTGCTTTTCATTGAATTCATGAGATTTGCTCAATATATTCAATATTTCATTGATCAAAGGTGTCACTGGAATAAGACCACCTCCAGTCCCTGAATTTTTACTCTGCTTTGAAAAAGAGCCAAACTTATTGTTTGGTTTGGAAAATTCTGTTCTCTCTCTGAGATCCTGAACAAGGATAGACCTGGGGAGATTTTCCATGGCTAAGAGGACAAAACATCTGAAACAAAAGTAGTTTATAATGGAATAATCATGGTAATTTACCTCAAAATAGTCACTGTACAACAGAAGGTTTAGTCTCTCATGGGTCTCCTTTTGTGCTTATCATTCAGAATTTACCAGAGCTCTTTCACATTTTATGGATGTTGGCTTCAGTGGATTATTTCTCCTTCCTCTTTGTGGGACTGTCATGCTGATGGCTTTGAAATATGAGCCTTTGCTAAATTCTAAATTGTACACAAAGCAATTAATTAAAATTCCTTCCAAAACAGCCCTGGCAAAGCCCTGGCAGTGCTGCTTTCCAGCCAAGGTGGAATGGGTGGAGGCTAAAATGCATCCAAGTTGATTTATTTCATGATGGTGTGCAGTAGGATCTGTGAAGCAGTGACCCTACAGCTTCCCCAAAACAGCAACATCACCTCAGAGCTGTAGCCAAAGGTGAAAACTGAGCTGGAGTGAAGAGTTCAGGCTTAGCTCAGTGATATTTAATGCAGTACCCATGAATTGTTTAAATTGTTTAATTGCAGTTCTTTGAAAGAGTCTGAGGCATAAATGTGATCACAGGACCTCTCATAGGATTTCAGATAATCTAAAATTCCTGTTGTTTTCATGACTAATTCCAGTGGCATGGGCAAAGCCCTTGGGATGGGTGATGGATGCATTGATGGACATCATTTGTGACAGCTCAGGAGCCAATCCTGAATGAACTGCAGAGCAGCTCCCATCTCTGCACTCAGAGCGTTCTGGGCCGTGTCTGTGCTCAGTCCCAGAGCTGCACTGCTCTGAAATGTGCAGTGCCAGCAGCAGATGGGACACAGGTGGCATCCAGAGCCCTGAGCTGTGGCTGCTCACCCACATCAAACACAAACTGCTGGTTTGTCCTGGAATGAGAAGGATTCAAGTCACAAAGGCAGGCACATCCAGAGGAAAATGTGCTTTTATAAGCCACAAATGCCTTCTGGGAGGTGTTTGAACCACTGTGGTGGGACTCAGCAAAGCTGCATCAGCTTCCTCTGGCTTGCAGTGGGTAAAATACCTCAGCAAAAAGGCAGAGGCTCCTGGGGAGCTTGGGATTCTCAGTGCCAGCCTCTCCATGTCCCAGTTTTCTGTATTTAAAGTGGAGGAGTGTGCTTTGTTTATCCATTATAATTCAAAAAGCTTTCAAAGAGGCTCTTTGCCTTTCTCCAGCACATGTGGATGCCATGAGGCTCCTCTTGTGGGGCTGTGGACATCACTGAGTCCCTTCTGTGGCAGAAAAAGTGGGTTTGTGTCACTTGTATCCCTACACTTCAACTCCTCTAGTTGAACAACTTTTAAAACTTCCTTCCAGTTGTTTCCTCTCTGCCCCTTTCTCCATGGAGTTTTTCCAGAGGATACTTTCTTGCTTTTTCCCTCTTTTTCACTCTCATTGCACTCCCACAACCATTTTAGTTAATGCTTATCTCCCTTTGTCGTTTCCAGGAAGAGCTTTAGTCTGAAATATGGCATAGGTGGGGTGGCAAAGGCTTTTTATTCAGGGCTTTCACATTTTGCTATTTATTAAAGGGAGGTCACCAAGCCTGGGTCTATAATTTTGTGTGGGCTTCCCAGATGTGGGATTTCTCATCTAGAAAACTGTAGAGCATTTGCAGGGTGTTTATTCTTTGTAACCTGGCCATGGAGGAAGAAGTGAAGTTGTTTGACTATAAATCCAAGGTAAGTCCTCAACCTAGAGCCTGGATGGATTCCTGCCTATCACTCTGCCCTTTATCTGTTAAAGGCAAACAGCTTCCTCCTGTCCCCTTTGAAAGTTATGATTCTCTTCTCACCTCTTTGTGCAGCTGATTTAAGGCTTTGAAGAAAATTCCTGAATTATGAAAATTTCCCTTTGGAGCTTCACACCCTCAGGGCTTGCTCATATCTGTGGGGTCTAATTGGGGTTGAAACAATTGCCACATTCTCTGCACACACATTCTCTGGGAGCCTTGGGGAACACAGTGGTTTTTCTGAATCACTCTAAATTCAGCTGCCTTAAAATTCCTCTCCTTAGAATGGATAAAATGTGAATAAACATTCCTCTCCTTAGAATGGATAAAATGTGCATAAAGAAGAGGGGAAAAAAAAAAAAAAAAAGGAGGGGTGACAATTTGGCTTTGATCATTTCTGCTGAAAAGATTCAGGCCTGATGGCTTAGGACTGTTATGAATTTCTGCTCTCTACTGTGATTTAATGGAGTTTGACCTGCACTGAGTATCCCTGCTGATTCCTTCACCCTGTTGGAATTGGGAATGGAAAGAAAATTATTTTCTGCAGTTATGAATGTGTGGAACCAGCAGTGAATGATGAAGTCAGAGCTGTTCATGTTTTGCCCTGACGCATCAAAACTTCCAGGTCCCCCCAGCCCCTTGCTTTGAGAACATTTCAATTGACTTCAGATTTAATCCACTTTTTCTGGAGAAGATTCCCAGAGCCTCAGGAATCACAGAGTCTTGGTAAAACCAGCCCAGCACTCTGGCTTGGAGGGGTTGCACCTTTTGAGGCCTTGCCTTGTTAAAATGCCCTCTGGTCTCAATTTCAGCGTCCTGTGGAGCAGCACTGCTTGCATTCCTCGCAGAAAATGCCCCAATTGCCCGTGTCTGCAGACAGGCAATGGTATCAATATCCCCAGGAGATAACTCTTTTTTTGTCCTGGTGGCAGTAGCTGAGGAGGGGGCAGTGGTAGCTCCACACGTGCCCTGCTGGGCACTCCAGGCTGCAGGGAACACACAGCTCACACCTTGCTGGTAACCCTGGAACCTTGAACTCCCTACAGGTAACAGAACACAGAGAACTCTTTGGGGTTAGCAATTTACAGACCTCAAAATGCCCCTTGGTGTCTTCCCTGGAGAGGGCTTTGGCTCTTCTCCAGCTGACTCTTCCTCCCTGTCACAATCCAGCCTGCTGCTATTTCACCCAGATTTTAACAAGATGTGCTTGAATCCAGTATGGTGCTGACAATATTTGATCCCCTCCCACTGAAATGTAGGAAATATCTGCTTAGACAGGAATTATTTCCTTCCCCCCCCCCCAACCTCTCTTTTTTCCCTGCCATTTTCATGTCTAATTTCCAAGTCATGACATGTAGAGGGTGTCTGAGCAAATCTAATCAGCCTTCTGCCTTCGTTAGGAAGGACAGCTGAGATGGAGCTTTTAACACCTCCATTCCTTCCTTGCTGCAATCTGTTTTGATTAAAATTGCACAGGGCTCTCATCTGCATATTTATCATTCCACATACCCACAAATCATCTCACAATTCTGCCACTCCTGAACGTTCAGGAGAGACTGGAGTGCTACAGCAGGACTTTAAAGTATGCAGACATTAATTTAGTTTCTCACACCTGCTGCTTTCCAGCAAATATGGCTTTGGGGAAGGGAAATATTCATGCATTACCTTTGCTTAGTATTCCCCAGGAGTCAGGATCCCTGGGGGTTTTTTCAAGATTGATTGAAAATTTCCTATTAAGAAACAAATTTCTAATTAAATGGAAAGGTCCTGAAAAAGTTCTGATGCTGAGAGGGGGGCAAGGGGAAGGGGGATGTCTAAACAAAGAAATAACCCTTTTTAATAACATTTTTTCAGTTTTTTATAGCTAGACTGTGACATGCTTTCAAATCTTCAGATGAAAGGGCTGCAGTGGAAATGAAAATTATTCCTTCCCTTTGTGCTATTGACAGTCCACCTTACCTCCACCACATATTATTAAATGTATCACCAGGCAGTGATCAAGTTTTTAAGGAGAGTTTTCTAGAAATAGCCCTTTTCTGCTCTTTGGTTAAAATCTAACTTTTAAAGTTAACGTTCATGTAAGAAAATTCTTACCTGAATCTCCTTTTGCCCCAGCTGGCACTGCAGAGATGCTACAATTTGCTTCTCAATTCATAATCTCTATTTTTTAATCAGATATTTAAGATGTGTGAGAGGCCACAACACATTTTTTTCGTATTTAAATCGAGGTGGTGCCTCAGAGAGCAGGAGAGCAGGAGATAACTCTTGCCCAAGGAGGGTGGGAAGGTGCCTGTGACCAGATGGGGAGAACACAAGCTCTGGATTTCTTGTCCTGCATGACGAGCAGAAAGTTTTGCAGATCATCCACATCATCATGTCTGGGATTTTCATAGTCAGAGTGGCAGGAAGATCTGAGGGCACAGCTCATTAGGATGATAGGTGTTCCCTATTAGGCAAAATATTTGTAAAACTAGACACCCTCTGGGTCATACAAACCTCTCAAAGTACCTGAGAGACATCACCCAGCTCCTCTTACAGACCACAAGGCCAAACTCATGCTGGGAGGGGTCATTTTCTGCCAGCCTTTGCTGCAAGACTTTTACGTGCCCCTAAATAATCCAGCAGCTGATGTCTGCAAAGAAAATATCAAGAGGATTTCTCCAAGAGGCAGGTTTAAAATGCAATCCACACAAGCTGCTCTGAGGGGAAGAGGAGGGAAAATGAAGGTTCAGCAGAGCCTGGCAGTCACTGTGGCTTCATTTCTCTCCTGCTCCTGGGTGGTCAATTGTGGTCAGAGCTGTTGTGTCTGAGGAGCTGGGGCTGGAGAGAAGGATGTCCTCTTTGTTCCCCAGCCAAAACCATGGCTAATGTATAAAGAACTGCAGGAAGGTGTCTTGTTCTGTAGGTGTCAGATGCAGGAGTGGAGCTCAGCTGACCACACTGGGCCCGTGGCAGATGGGATGAGAAACACCTGATGGGGATGAATTAGCTCAGACATCACACGAGGTGCCAAAGCACAGGGGGCACGGAGCAGGCAAGCAATGCTTCTCCTAGACCACCGTGATGTTTCTCCAGAAACTTCAAAAGGATGCCAGCCCAGACATGTTAATTCTTCCAGTTTCATCTGTGAGCTGAGAAGTTTCGCTGCTTCTAATGCAGCAAGTGTCCTCTCAGAGTCCTGCTGTTCATGTGGCTTTCCCCAGGAGTGAAGGTGACAGTGACAGTGGCTCTTGCCAGAAGAGGTTTTTAATTTTCCAGGCATATTAAAGAAATCACAGTCTATGCCATGATTAAGTGATTTGTCAACTCACATTGGTCAGCAGAAAAAAAGCGCGACTTCCTTGGTTTGGGCAAGGCCCTCATTCCTGTGGGTTGGGATTTACAGAAGCCATAAGGGAATGGATGCTCAACTTTCACTAAAATTCAGTGAGAATGAGATGCAGAGCTGCCTCCAGTTTGTTCCATTTTCCATTGGTGATCCATCTGTCAAGCAGCCTGTCCCTTCAGTGACTACTTGAGGGTTAGGCACCAGTTTTGGCTGTATGACCTTGTCCTGGGGCAAAAAGTGCACAGCAGCACATGGAATTGCATGGGAAGCACTTTGCAAAGCCCAAGTGGGAGTGCTAGAGACTAAAATCCCACTTTAAATACAATCCTGAACACATTTCATGAACTGGCACCCCAGTTTAGGCACTGAGTCAGAAATGAGACCTGGACCATGTCTGTCTCTGTTATTCTTTATTAATAATCTTGTGATCTCTTCTGGTGCAGACAGGGCTTGCAGAAATACTTGAGCAAATGGGGTAAGTGTTAGAAATGCCTTAAAGCTGAATGGTTTTCCGTAACAAGGAAAAAACCTTCCCTGCTGCTTGTTTACTTCTGATTTATTCCCCAGTAAAAAGGGGTGAAGTTTGCCCATTCCCTAAAAAACCCACTAAACTCCAGTGAAGTGTCTGATGTGTTATTGTCATTCCCTCACAAAAGCAGCTGGGATAGCATGGGAAAAACAATCCCTCCACTTTGGGGGAATCAGAAGGGTGGAAGAGGCTGGTCTCTCATCTGACAAATAAATTAGCATCAAAACCATGATGTTTAGAGAATAAATTGCTGTTTCCTCCATTACTGGCATTTCATAGCTTGCAACCACTGAAAGCACAGTCACTGATCTAACCATTAAACCAAGATCTGGGAGAGGGAAGGAAAACAAATGCTGAGATGACATTTATTAGGTGTGCTTGTTCAGGCAGTCCATTACTGCTCTGGCTCCTCACTCTACGTGCTCAGGGGCTGATCCTGCATGGAAGTCAATGGATGGCTTTGCACTCCCCTGGCTCACTCCACTGAAAAGGAACAGGCACAGACTGAGGAGGAAGAGGAAATAGTGGAGCTAATTGAAAGGAATGAGTTTCAGGAGGAGCTGTAGAGCCCAGCCAGGTGCTTGTAACTGTACACGAGTTATTGTGCTATAGCTGAGGAAAGATCAGGCAGTGGGAAATGCTGCCTGATAGAAAGGGATTTTGGCTGCTAAAAAGGCATTTTTACACATGTAGTTTTATTGCTGTCTCTGTTGTTGGAGTCTCTGCTTCTCTTGTGCCTCACTACTTTTATACTAAAATATCTCTGTGATACAAGCACTGACACCAGAACCTTCCACCCAGAGAGTTCCATTTATCTTCATGCTCTTGATAAATCATCATATAATGGAACTTACTATGGAGCTACAAGCCCTGGAGTTCAGATTCTACAGCAATCTTGGAGTAATTTAAAACATATAGAAAAGGGATGGAATGAGCTTGGTGGTGTTGATGCACCTTTTGACAATGTCTTGAGTTTCTTACATGGTCCAAACCTGAGCAGCCTTCAAGCATTGGAGGGATGAAGGAAATACAGAATTTAACATTGGTTAAATCATAACAGAACACATGTTTATTTCATCTACCTCTGTTTTCAGTTGAGCTGAGACTCAGTAAGCATCTTTTCCCCAGTCTTCTGCTTGAGGCAGTTAAACTTTCTACAACCCACTGTATTTGCTCTAACCGGGAAATAACAGCAGCTTTCTTCCTGCCTGGTGGCATTTCCTTCAGAATCACAATGAGATCCTGGAAAACCACTGTTATTATACATCAAGCAAGCTCAGCATCTTGGGTGAAGTGTGATGGTCCTGTGGTAAAAATTCAGCATTCTGATGTAAAATAAAAAACCTAAAATAGACAAAAAATAACAAGTGGAAGCAAAACACAAAAGAAAAGTAAAGAACAAAAGAAATAAGCATTTAAATTATTATTACTGTACTGTTCATTATCAATTTGAATTAGATCTGGAGTTCAGCTGCGTAAAACCTGAATGTGTTGTAGAGCCAAATGTGTTGTTCTCTGAGGATGCAGCACACAAGCAGTGTCACACCTTTGCTGGGTGGTGTAGCTGCTGTTAATCCCTTACACTGTTCCTTCTTCTTTTAGGGAACAAACACACCAGGAAAAAAAAAGGCTCTCCAGCTTGGTTTGGCCTGGCTCTCCAATTTCTGCTGCAGATTACAAAGGCCAAGCAGAACTAAGACTCTCTCAGCCTCAAAAGGGAACCAGGCACCACAATGGGACTCCCCAGCCGGGTCTTGGCCTGTGCCATCCTCGCCTTGCTGTCCCAGCACGTCACTGGGGGACTCATCAAGAGAATTATCCGGCAGAAGAGGGAGACTGGGCTGAACGTGACCTTGCCAGAGGATAACCAGCCTGTGGTTTTCAACCATGTCTACAACATTAAGCTGCCCGTTGGCTCCCTCTGCTCCGTGGACCTGGACTCGGCGAGCGGCGACGCTGACCTGAAGGCAGAAATAGAGCCCGTCAAGAACTACGAGGAGCACACGGTGAATGAGGGGAACCAGATTGTCTTCACACACAGGATTAACATTCCCCGGCGGGCCTGTGGCTGTGCAGCTGCCCCAGACATTAAGGATCTGCTGAGCAGACTAGAGGAGCTGGAGGGGCTGGTCTCCTCCCTGCGGGAGCAGTGTGCCAGCGGGGCTGGATGCTGTCCTAATTCCCAGGCAGTAGAAGGTAAGGCGGGATGGGGAGCTGCTCCTAGGGGAAATTCTTGTGCTGGCTGTAGATGTTGTTTAGAGTGATATTCCAATCTCTTTCAAGAATGAGCTCAAGTCAACCTTTTAAATTTGAATCATAATCAAAACTGGGAATGTGTTTGGCCAGTATGCAAGGTACATTCATTCACATTTCCACGGCTTTATGGATCTGTGGGTCAGGAGGTGGCCTGGGACCCCTTGTAGATGCGGCACTGAGCACGGACAGCACTTGGACATGGTAAATCTGTGTCAGAGTTAAGATTAAAACTCACAGTCCAAGCTCTTGGCTCCACTTTTTGTCCCCTTGAGGAAGCTGCCAATGTAACCATTTTCGCTTCCAAGTTTTCTTTAGCAGAGACCAATAAAAATACAGCAGGACATAAGGCAATAGACAAGCACAAATAGTTATAGAAGAGGGAAAAATGTGTCTGTCTGGTTGATTTTTAAGTTGAGGGAAGCAGTTGGTCATATAAGAGAAGAAATACAAGTCTGCAGAGTGATGTGTCCCTCTGAGCTCAGAGCAGCCTCCTGGTTGCTGATACAGCTGATGACACAACACAATGTGCTGCCTGACTTTTGTGTTCTGGGGTGAATGGATGAATGATGTTCCACAGTGATGCCCTAATGAAGCAGTCAGGAAAGCTGCTCAGTCAGTGGGAGAGGATTTTGAGAAGGAAGGAGGAATCCAGCATGCTCAATTACCAAGTCACTGGCAGGGGCTCCTCACTGGCATTAGAGTGAATTAAAGCTTTTCTGGCAAAGTAAATCTAGCTAGAGAAAGAAACAAAGATTCTCATTTAAAAACTTTAAAAACTGATATCCTGAAGGGAACTAGGAAAATCAGAGCCCTTTTGGGTCATGAGTGCCACGCTGGCCTAAAGCATCCTAGTGCCACTGGCAGTAATGAACTTTGGGCTCGTTGGTGCAGGTCGCCTGGACACCACACCCTACTGCAGCGGGCACGGCAACTACAGCATCGACATCTGCGGCTGCATCTGTGAGCCCGGCTGGAAGGGCCCCAACTGCAGCCAGGCCTCGTGTCCCAACGACTGCAACGACCAGGGCAAGTGCGTGGACGGGCTGTGCGTGTGCTTTGAGGGCTACACAGGCCCAGACTGCAGCCAGGAGCTCTGTGCCCAGGGCTGCGGTGCCCACGGGCGCTGCGTGGGCGGGCAGTGCCTGTGCCACGAGGGCTTTGTGGGTGATGACTGCAGCGTGCCCCTGTGCCCCCACAACTGCCATGGCCGCGGGCGCTGCGTGGACAGCGAGTGTGTGTGTGATGAGGGCTACACTGGGGAGGACTGCAGCGAGCTCATCTGCCCCAACGACTGCTTCGACCGCGGGCGCTGCGTGAACGGCACCTGCTTCTGTGAGGAGGGCTTCACCGGCGAGGACTGCGGCGAGCTCGCCTGCCCCAACGACTGCCACGGCAACGGGCGCTGCGAGAACGGGCTGTGCGTGTGCCACGAGGGCTTTGTGGGCGACGACTGCAGTGAGAGGAGGTGCCCCAGCGACTGCCACAACCGCGGGCGCTGCGTGGGCGGGCGCTGCGTGTGCCACGAGGGGTACCTGGGCGAGGACTGCGCGGAGCTGCGGTGCCCCAACGACTGCCACGACCGCGGGCACTGTGAGAACGGGCAGTGCGTGTGCCACGAGGGCTTCATCGGGGAGGACTGTGGGGAGCTGCGCTGCCCCAGTGACTGCCACAACCGCGGGCGCTGTGAGAACGGGCAGTGCGTGTGCCATGAGGGTTTCACTGGGGATGACTGTGGCCAGCTGCGGTGTCCCAACGACTGCCAGAACCACGGGCTGTGCGTCAACGGGCAGTGTGTGTGTGATGAGGGGTACACGGGTGAGGACTGCGCCGAGCTGCGCTGCCCCAACGACTGCCACAACCGCGGGCACTGCGTGGAGGGGCGCTGTGAGTGTGACAATGGCTTCACAGGGGACGACTGTGGTGAGCTCTCCTGCCCCAATGACTGCCACGGGCGTGGGCGCTGCATCAACGGGCGCTGCGTGTGCCACGAGGGCTTCATGGGTGAGGACTGCCGGGAGCGCTCCTGCCCCAGCGACTGCAACAACGCAGGGCGCTGCGTGGATGGGCGCTGTGTCTGCGAGGATGGCTACATTGGGGATGATTGCTCTGATGGTAGGTGCAGCGTCCCTCTGAACTGCTCCCTGTGGGCCAGCCAACAGCCTTGGATGCTTTGTGAAGGTTTTCCATAGAGCTGGGCCTTGTTGGTGCTTTTCCAACATAGTCCAAGCATCAGGATCGGGGATGCAGCAAGACCAGTAGCTCTTGGCATCCTGAAATATCAGGGATAAGTAGTGTAGCGGTTTCTGGTGGCTTTTGGTGGTCACCAATACAACAGGCTGCTGATGGTGTTGCAGTGCCTTTGTCACCTCCATTTCTGCTCCCACCACAATGTCTCTGGTGCTGTAGCCAGCACTGGCTGGGATTCGTCACCATGACCCTTCAGTTCCTCACAGTACCTCTTGATGCTAGGAAAAGAAGCTGAAGAAAGCTCTTCTAACTAAGGAGAAAAGGGAAATGGTCCAGAGTCTTCTCCACATGTGTTTATGTATTCATATATATACATATATATATATATATAAAAATACACAATACATATGTATATGGATGTATGTATATTAGATCTCACAGAAGATTACAGGAAAATCGTGGGATCAGCTGGAGTGGAAACTTAGCTATAAAGTCATATGCTTGGTTTCCCAAGACCAGTGACTCTATGGAAATTGATAGAAAATTTTGGCAGCCTGATAATGACAGGCAATGCACCATAAATGAGGTCGTTTTCTTTAGTAGATCCTGGGGGAGAAATTGTGAAACTAAATTTTGGTAATGAAAGAGTACTTTGGGGCTGGGAACACTATAAAAGACAATGAATACCCTTTAAAAGAAATTCCCATCGTTCATCTCCTCCTCCTGGAAGGTGCCTAAGCCCACACTTTGTGATCTTGCACAGGCAGATCTATTGCAAGTATTTACTCAAATAATAATGTTTTATTTTACTTTGGAAAAGCTGTGCAAATCCCAGGACTTCTAGCTCTACAATCACGTGTTGCTGGCAGTTGAATTAAACATCTGAATCCCTCGGGACCCAGCTATAGCACTCTTGTGCTGCAGCCATGAGAGGAGCAGCTGGAACACAGTCAGCCAGAGGTTGTGAGCAAGTGTGAGAGCAGAAATTGGCTTCTGGAAATGTCTGTAGTCTCCATCAGCTGAGCATTCCTTTCCTCAGCAGCTAATTTGTGAGACATGCCTTCCCCATTCCCTCCATGTGAGATGAGCCTTAGGAACTGCTCCTGGGAAAATGTGAAACTGGGCAAGTCATTATTTCCTGAGCCTTGAGAACTTCTTATAACTTTGGCTTGGCTTTTTTTTTTTTCCCCCTCCCATTCCCAGTGTCTCCTCCAACTGAGCTGACTGTGACCAACGTGACAGATAAAACCGTCAATCTGGAGTGGAAGCACGAGAACCTCGTCAACGAGTACCTCGTCACCTACGTGCCCACCAGCAGTGGGGGCTTGGACATGCAGTTCACCGTGCCAGGAAACCACACAGCTGCCACCATCCACGAGCTGGAGCCGGGGGTGGAGTACTTCATCCGTGTCTTTGCAATCCTGAAAAACAAAAAGAGTATTCCAGTCAGTGCCAGGGTAGCCACATGTGAGTTTAATGTTCCCTGTATTCATCCTTTTGTCTACTCCAGTTGCATCCCTCTTTTGGGGTGTTGCTTATTTTGTATTTTCTGTTTTCACTTTGTATGTGTTTGCTTGCATCCCTTTCTTGGAGGTATTTATTTTGAAGTCTTTATTTTCAGTTCAGATATATTGATTTACATTCTGGTTTTGGGATATTATTTCTTTTGTATTTTCTACTTCCAATTCAAATGTTGGCCTGGAAAAAACAGCCTTCTTCACTTCCATTTTCTACTTTTTTCCAGTACCAGGGACTGTGTTAGAAGCACAGTTCACAAGCTCTTCTGCTCTCCATGTCGCCCAGTATGGTGTCTTTGTGAATTAAGAACCTTGGCTTCTTTATAAAAATGCACATTTCTTTATTATAATGTACATTTCTTTATGATTATGTTCTTTTCTATTATAAAATTTTAAAAATTCTGGTAATTCTTCCTGAGAAAAAAATTGAAGATGCAACAGCATATAAAAGAGCAATATGAAATCACTTGAATTCAAACTATTTTGGCTAAAGTAGAGATTATATTTGTTTTATATCTTTGCTATGATTTACTACATCTTACCTTTTTTCTGCCTGTCTGTACTTCTGTTGTTCATCTTTTTGTTTTGTGCACATCACTGTCATATCTAAACATCCCAATATCAAAAGGTGCTCTTTACTTCTGTCACTGAGCTCATTTCTGGAGATCTGGGGCAGGATTCAGCTCTCCTGACTTCCAAAGTTAGCACCAGGCTTCTTTCAAGAGGGCACAAAAAAGAGAATTTGAGGGTAAAATTCTTTTTATTCTAAGGTGACATTTAACCAGCTCAGGAAAGTCTCTCCAAAGCCACAATAACTGGATCTGAGAAGAGTTTAACCACCTCAGCTGCAGATCCCCACCTGGCAGATATGTCTAGAAATGGAAAGATGCCCCACCCCAGTGCCCTATTTATGGGAATTTGACACTCATGTGAGAATATCCCTTTCTTCTGCCACAGATCTGCCTGCTCCAGAAGGACTGAAATTCAAATCTGTTCGGGAAACATCCGTCCAGGTGGAGTGGGACCCTCTGAACTTTTCTTTTGATGGCTGGGAGCTGGTCTTCCATAATATGGTGAGGAAGCAGTTTCACGTATAGAATGAAAAATCCTGGATTTTTATGTTTGTACTCACTGATTGTCCCATGTGTTCCAGAAAAAGGATGATAATGGTGACATAACCAGCAGCTTGAAAAGGCCAGAGACATCCTACATGCAGCCAGGTTTGGCACCTGGGCAGCAGTACAATGTGTCCATCCATATCGTGAAGAACAATACCAGAGGACCAGGACTGTCCAAAGTCATCACCACAAGTAGGCACAACCTGTGTTTGGTCTGGTTTTAGTTGGCCACCAACAAAACATCTGCTGTTTGGAGGTTTTGAAACAAGAGAAAGTCAGGCTCTACACTCTGAGTTACTGGGGGTGGAAAGGAAATAGTGGAGTTGCTAATGAATACAAGAGGAAAAAAATAATTCCTCTCCACTTCACCTGTTTGAAGCAGAATGGAAATGTATGTCCAGCTTAGCAATGCACTTTTATTCCTTTTTCAAGATGAACATCGGCAGGAACTAGAATTCCTTCCTAGAATTTGTTTCATCCTGGTGATATTTGCATGAAGAGCGTGTGAAGGTGGGGAACCTCTTAGGGTTCCTGCTTGACTTTCTTTTGGCATCTCCAGCTTTGAAGGAGTTTTGATGGATTTGCTTCTGATGGATTGATTCCATCTGGAGTCCAAAACTATAGGAACCAAAGGAAGAGCATAAATGAGGATACTAATTTTAACTTTGTTTCGAATCATCAATTAAAAGCATAAGAATATGGGTGATTTTCATGGCAATATTTCTTTTTAAAGCCCCTTTTCCCCTCTCTTTTGCTTGGTAACAGAGCTTGATGCCCCCAGCCAGGTGGAGGCCAAGGACGTCACCGACACCACGGCTCTCATCACGTGGTCCAAACCCTTGGCTGAAGTTGAAGGTGTAGAGCTCACTTATGGCCCCAAGGACATTCCAGGGGACAGGACAACCATTGACCTCTCTGAAGATGAGAACCAATACTCCATTGGCAACCTGAGGCCACACACAGAGTACGAGGTGACACTGGTCTCTCGTCGAGGGGACATGGAGAGTGACCCTGTGAAGGAAGTCTTTGTCACAGGTGAGGGGCTGGGAAGGTGCCACAGGGACCACCCATCTCCCTGTGCTGTTTGTGTCTTGTTGCTGGAGTTGGCAGCTACTGATCAACACAAAATCAGCCCAGTTTTAGAGGTACATGAAAGTAGAGAATAATTTCCTGTGCCTTTTATGCCTTGTTGGCTCACCAAAATATTTAGAGCCCTCCACAAGATTCTAAATGTATTTTAAAAATGGGAATTAGGTTATTGTGTCTTTTACCCTAAATCCCTATTTCAAAAAGCAAATTCCTCTAAATCATTTGTCTGTTCAATGAGCTAAATATCTTCCATAGTTCCTGTTCCATCTTATTTCTTTTTCCAAATTAGTTTAGAAGCAGAGATCTGGTTGGTTTTTTTTTTCATCTTCAGTTCTGCAAATATGTCCTGCCATTCTTTTATAAATTTACTATGCTCTTCAGTGATTCTGGGAATGTTTTTAGAAAGTGTGGGTCCTTTAGCAGGTTATCAAGGCTTGATGCATTAAGAGAGCTGTGAATTAGATCCCTTTTCATCTTTAAATACAGTTATTTTGGGGAAGGATTTGAGGCTACTGTAGGTGTGAAAAATGAAAGCTCATTGAATTTCTCCATAATATTCACCTTTTTTTTGAGACTTAGAGTTCCTTCTAGCCATGAATGCAAGATGTTACTGAACACAAATTCTAGAGATGACCAGTTCTTTGCTCTTTTTTTCTTTTGAAAGCTAACGTATTTGTAAAGGAAAACTATTCTCATCCAAGTATGTTTTCCACAAACACATTTTGTAATAAAAACTTGTAATAAAAACTTGTAATTATTACAAGCAAAAATGTTATTTTTGTCTCAGGAGATAGAAGTTAAATTTCTTGAACTGAAGCTGGTGAAATCTGCTTTTCATGCTAGAAGACCTCTGGTTTTTGTAGTTAAGACATAACAGGATCATGTGAGAGGAAGCTTTATTTCACCTTCTCAAAAGCACTGTCACAAGAGACTGCTGTCAGAAGAGAAATATTCCTAATTATTTATTTATTGCTTGGTTGGTTCCAGACCTGGATGCTCCAAGGAACCTGAAGAGGGTGTCCCAGACTGACAGCAGCATCACCCTGGAGTGGAAGAACAGCCACGCCAATGTCGATAATTACCGAATCAAGTTTGCCCCCATCTCTGGTGGGGACCACGTGGAGATCACAGTGCCCAAGGGCAGCCAGGCCACAACCAGAGCTACACTCACAGGTAGGGGGATGGAGAGATTGTCACTAGTGTCACATTGTTTTTGTCACCCCAGGGCACAGGACACGGAGAAAAAAATGTCCTTGTGGTGACCATACATTAGAGGTACAAACAAGTTTTGAGTGATCTCAAGCACATTTTTTTTGAGACAAGAGGTTACAAATTTGAAATTAGATGAGATGTTAGGAAGGAATTGTTCTCTGGCAGGGTGGGCAGGCCCTGGCACAGGTGCCCAGAGCAGCTGGGGCTGCCCCTGGATCCCTGGCAGTGCCCAAGGCCAGGCTGGACAGGGCTGGGAGCACCTGGGACAGTGGGAGGTGTCCCTGCCATGGCAGGGGTGGAACAAGATGATCTTTAATGTCCCTTCCAACTCAAACTACTGCATAATTCTATAATTGGAGTAGACCAAACTGAATTGAAAGCCACGTGAAATGAATTTACCAGCCAGCAGAAGACATGAAACCATTTCACCTCCACATGCATCCCTGAATCCAACAAATCAGTTCCCCTAATTCCAAGCAGTTCTGTGGAAGTGGCTTCACATCCCAAGCTCAAGAGGGATTTTCATGTGCTAGGGGTGGGATTCACTGGTGCCAGTCTGCAGCTTGTCAGCTGGAGGGTCAACAGAAACCTTAATTCTTGCATAGAGGAAAGCAGATCTCTCACTTCGCATCCATTAAGCCTTCCTTATTCCAGAAATGCCTGCAGGCATATTCATATGGACAGGAACTTATATTTCTTCTCCTCATCTTGTAGGTTTGAGACCTGGAACTGAATATGGCATTGGAGTGACAGCAGTGAGGAACGACAGGGAAAGTGCTCCTGCTACCATCAATGCTGGCACTGGTGAGTGTCCTGATCCCATCACAGCTCTGGAGGAGGCAACTCAGGTGGAGCCACTCTTCCATTTCTAAGAGATGCTGGAAGAGATATTTTAGAAAGTTCTTGATTTCATTTTGCTACTTTTCTCCTCAAGGAAAATAAAAAAATTCTGACAAAGGTCATGACCTCTCAATCTGACTTCTTTTTCCTGCTCCTCTTAATGTTCTGGGAGTTTCATCTCCAGGTGAGCTCCTTAATGATAATTATACTTGCACTGATCATTCTGGCCATCCTCTAAGCCTGTGAGGGATTCTGGCAGGAATGGTGGTGGCCAAAATGTGGATGTGACAAAGAGAGGTTGCAGTACTCCTGGCTGACCTTCCAATCCAGAATTTTTCACACTATGTGAAATTATCTGAAGGCTTTATTTCTGCCTCTCAAGTATAGGGGCAGGAAATTTGTTCTGGTTTTGTCTGTAAAGGAGAACATCATCATTATCTGTGGTGTTTGTGAGGTCCCCAGGACAAGGTGAGAGATGAGAATTTGACTCCATGTTCTCAGAAGGCTGATTTATTATTTTATGATATTATATTATATTAGAAGAAAACGCTATACTAAAACTATACTAAAGAAAGAGAAAGGAGACATCAGAAGGCTTCACAAGAATGAGAATGAAAGCTTGTGACTGACTCCTCAGTCAGACACAGCTGATGATGATTGGTGATTAATTAAAAACAATTCACATGGAACCAATCAAACATTCACCTGTTGGTAAACAAGTCCAAGCCACATTCCAAAGCAGCAAACACAGGAGCAGCAATCAGATAATTATTGTTTTTATTCCTCTCTGAGGCTTCTCAGCTTCCCAAGAGAAGAAATGCTGGGCAAAGAGGATTTTTCAGAAAATATCATGGTGACAATTCTCTACCCATTTCAAAGGGTCCCAAAGGTGGGCAGACCCTGAGCTGCTGCCAGACCCCCAGTGAGATATTTGTTGGGGAAGATGAAACAGGAAAGCCTTATAAATATGATTGTCTGGAAAAAGATTTTGAGAATATGGAAACTATAAGTGAGATTGAAATGAAAGCAAGCTTTGAGATCCCTCAGTTACTGAACAACTGGAAAACAATGGTGTGGCCAGCTGAAGGTGATCCCCTTTTGATGGAACAACACCCTCTGCTTGCAGACAGGCCCAAGGGTCAGAGCAGACCCTGCCAGCTTGGCAGAAGGGCCCAAAGAGGAGTTTGTAGGGTTTAAAATGTAACACAGGATGGTAATGTAATGATTCCTATAGGCTGTATGGAAATGCTGTAGGATTTGTATCTTGTACTGGATTGGTTAGTGAGAATCAGAATATTCAACACAGAAGAAGATTTATTGTATTGTAACGGGAACTTCGCTCTCTTACCCTTTTACTCTCTCACCCTCTCATCCTCTCTCCCCCTCTCTTCTCTCAGGCCTGCTCTGAGCTGTGCCTGGCAGCTCCCAGCAGGGCCCTGCCCCCAGGCCCTTTGCAACGAACCCCAAGTTCCAGCCCTGGCTCCAGAGATCTCTCATCTCCATCCATCCCAACCATCCTACCCCCCAACACTCCAACAGATATTCCTCGACAGATGCCTGAAAAAAATCTCTCAGGCCACTTCAGTGACACCTCAACTTTGTTTGTTTTTCACCTGTAGATCTTGATAACCCCAAGGACCTGGAAGTCAGCGAGCCCACTGAGACCACCTTGTCCCTGCGCTGGAGAAGGCCAGTGGCCAAGTTTGACCACTACCGCCTGGTTTACACCAATCCCTCTGGGAAGAGAAGCGAGGTGGAGATCCCAGTGGACAGCAGCTCCTTCCTGCTGCGGGGGCTGGAGCCAGGCACCGAGTACACCATCAGCCTGCTGGCAGAGAAGGGACGGCACAAGAGCAAACCCACCACTGTCAAGGGCTCCACGGGTGAGTAACAGCCTCTGGTGGTCACTAGCCCAGGGATAACTGCACCTGATTTCCTAATCCATGTCTGGGGGTCGTCCTGCAGAGCAGACAGCTCTGCCAGCATGAGAGAGTGAAGGATAGATGGATTTACCAGCCAGCAGAAGACATGAAACCATTTCACTTCCACATGCATCCCTGAATCCAATGAATCAGTTCCCCTAATTCTAAGCGGTTCTGTGGAAGTGGCTTCACATCCCAAGCTCAAGAGGGATTTTCATGTGCTAGGGGTGGGATTCACTGGTGCTAAATCCATCTCTGTGTGTCCCTCCCTGCTGTGTTCACCTCCATGTTCCCAATGATTTCTTGCTCATCCCTTCAGAGGCCTCATAAAGAGCTCATCCACTGGTCCTGCATGGATGTAGAACTCATTCTTTGTCTTAGGCTAGGCTGGGTATTTTTGTACATCATGTCTTCTAACATGTTTTGCTTTCTACAGCCAAAAACCCAAGAGGAAGAGCAAGCAGAATGTGTTTAACTTTGTTTGTTCCTGACTAATTTATTCTCTTCACAGCAGGCCATCATCCCTCAGCAGGGCCAGTGGGGCTCTGATGTTGCCCTATTTCAGTTTTCTCATCCAAAAGAGGGAAAGGCTCCTGCCCCAATCTGGTCCAAGCCACGATTTCCACTGACTACTGTGACTTATATTTGTCTGTTTCTGCCATCTCCATTTGTGCAAACCACTCCCACTGACCACTATCAGATGACTTGCTGAACAAGGTTTTATCCTTTGTGAAACATTTTGAGCCAAGGTTTGTTGCATAGACAATTCTATCTCAGTATAGAACACAAGTCCTGAATCTTTAGGTTTCTCAGCCTAAATCCCGTGAGGCAAAGCCTCAACTGCTCTAAGCAAGCAGAGGTGGGGAGATCACAATCAGCTGGGCTACAGTTATTGTCCTTAGCAGACACCAAGGTGTTTATCTTTTTCTCCCCAGTGACCATCTGTGAGGTAAGCACTTGTCAGACGTTGTGGATTTTACAAATTAATAATTACACAGTTTTAATTAATAATTTACATAGATCAAAGCTGGGTTCACATTCCCTGGCAGTGCTCACGCCAGCACAACCTCTGAATGCTTTATAGAGACAGCAATCCATCCATCAGAGAGTTACATGGTCTGGAAACCCTCAGTCCTGATGAGTTGTTTGATGCCTAAGTCAGGCCTGTGTCCAGTGCAGGGAAAAATTAGGAAGCTTTGAGGCACATGCAGAAGAAAGGAAGATACAGGATTGTGTGCCAGGGGTGAGCAAGCTTCCATTTTCCAGCTTTCTCTGTTGGAAGACTGAGAGGTTTCAAGGAAGTGTGCAGAGATGGTGAAGAGGCAGAAACAATGTGCTGTGGAATCTCACAGCCTGGTCTTTGCAGCACCAGCTTCCAAAGCTTCACAAGGTGGCTTCTTTTTCCTAGTTTGCCTTTTATTTATTTTTTTTTCTTTAGAAATACCTTCTCTGGCTGCTGTATTTGTTTTGTGTCTTTACTCAGAGCAGCAGTAAACAGAGAGGGCTCTGCAGTGGGCTCCAGGGAGGAGCAGTTGACATAACCTGGCTCTGTGACCTTTCTGCTGAGCAGGAATGGACAAATCCAAACACAGAGCACAGGGAGCAGAAATTCTCTGGAAGCCTGGACAGTACAAGACAAGCGGTCTCTTCAGTTTGCTTTTCCATCTACCCTCAGGACACTCCTCTTTATCCATGTTCCAGCACTTGGGAGGTCCCAAGTCCTCAGGCTGAAGCCAAAGAATCTTGTTTTGCCCTCTCTTGTGGAGGCAAGCCGAAACATTCAGAACTCATGGACCTCTAGCAAAGGACACATCACAAAATACATAATACAGGATGGAAGCCATTGTTGCTTCTGTCCCTTCACAGGGATGAAGTGCAGCTCAAGTGACAAAGTCTTTTTTAACTGATATCCCTGATCCTGCACTCAAGGGATGGCAAAGATTACAGAGTGACATTTGCTAAATTTTGCTGAAAAGGAAAGGCTGAATATTTCACATTTCCATTTGCTTGTTTGTCTCTTGTAGCTCCATGTAGTGTAACCCTAATGCAAGCATTGAGTCCTGACCCAGAGGAGCTCCCTGAAATGAGTTTTTTTTGCTCCAGAGAGAATGCAGGAGAATTCCATGAGGGACCTGTTCCTGAGGGGAGCAGACCACACAGCTTTAGTGTTTTGTGGTGAGTGAATAGAGGAACCCACAGCAGTTTTGTGCTGGAGTAATGGAAGTGTCACAGCAGAGCCCTTCCTGCCCAGAGAACCCCTGGGAGCTGGGATGGACAGCCTCCAAACCAACACTTCCTATAGAATTGAGGTGTGTGGATGGGCTGGAGAGCAGCACTCTGCTCCTCTGGAAGCTGAGTTACCACAGGAAACTCCTTTCTGTTATTAGTGAAGGTGTCAGGAGGGTCCCACCTGCCATTGCACCAAGGTTTGACTCAGAAATTAAAGAAAATTACCCATTTTACCCCTTGGAGGGCCCTTGCCTTGAGCATGCCCCAGCAGATGAGCAGCTCATCTGCAGGGTGAGCGCGTCCCCAGCGCTCAGACTGCAGCTTTGTCCTGTCCTGCTCTGCCTCTGGAGCCCTGCCTGCAGAGCACAATGTGGGGCCTGGAGCAGGAGGGGTGGCAATACATCAGGCATGAGAGGCCTGGGGAGATAAATGAGTGAGCATTAGAGAAACCAAGAGCCAAGCTCAAATTCCTCTGCTGAAGGACCCAGATTATGCAGCAACTGTTGATGGATCGTGGATGTGATGCTGTCTTGCCTCTGGGAGTGAGCTTGTACAGCAGAGCATGGCTTGGAGAAGTGACTTTTCCATTCTGCTGAATGTTTTCCACAAGATTTATGCTGTTTACCCAAGGCCCTTGTCCGCGGTGTGCGTCAGCCCCTCTTCCTCTCCTGGCTTCTCCAAGGCTCAGATTGCTCCACCCTTTTTTGTACAAACTCAAAGAAACATCAGCAGGAATGATTAGGTGAGCCAGCTCCATGGGAAAGTGCAGTGCTGAGCACTGGGAAACTGAATTTGCCAGGGAAGATTGTCCAGTTTGTTCAGCTGGCTCCCCCTCTGAGAGCACCTGGAGTCTGAGTTCAAGATGGGGGTTTTTAGAGGTAACTACTCAATTTCTGGAGTATTGCTGGCTTGTGATGTGCTGCAGTGGTTTCTTTGTGAAATTCAGAGGTGCACAGGCACTGCAAGCCCAGTTTAATCAGCTGATTAAGAGAGGGGAAAGTGGTTTAGCCAAAGGGGGCTGAAAAGAAAACCTTGCTGGGTCATCAAGAGATTGGGAAAGTGGCTGAGAGCCCCTCCTGGGGAATAATTTAAAATCCCAGATTCAGAAGCAAGAAATAACCCAGAATCCTTCTTGGTCTATCCCAAGGAGTTGGGGAAATGTCCTGGCAGCACATGAGCATCCATTTTAGTAAAACCACCAGAGAAACATTCCAGTGGAATTCCTCAAAAGGCCAACACCACTCCACAGCCTGGAGATTTTACCAAGAGATATTGAGCTCTCTCCTAAGCTGACAGTAAGAAGTGTTCCAGCCTGGGAAGGAGTGTATGTTTGTTATCCATCCAGTTTCCCTCTTCAGCTTCTATCTCTGTTCATTCATCTCACCACTGTGAATCATTCTCTGGCTGTCACCCACCCACCTAAAGCTCCCAGAGCTCTCTGTTTTTTCTGCCCATCTCTTGTTAAATCAAGTGTTTGAGCTCCACTGTTCTTCAGTGGATTGTCTTTGATTGTCTTCCAGATTTTCCATTATCTGTTACAGCATTCTGCCTGCTAAACAAAGAACACTGATATTTCTGTGGTATCAGAGTATTTTCCATGTATTCACATCATTTTCATTTGTCCATCTTCTGTTTGTTTGTACACAAAGCCACATATTCCCCTGATCCACATGGATTCACTGTGGGATATATGAGTGTTAATATCTGTGGTAGTGGAAAACCATTCTTACTCACACACAAGTTAATTTGTGGAGTCATTAAGTCCAAGGTAATATTCAGAATTACATTCCCTCCATGTAGCTGCCAAAGTTGGTAGAATAAAATAAATCCACTTGTGAATCCAGCAAATTTCTGGATTCAAATCTCACACAGGTGGTTGGACCCTCAGGTTTTTTATAATAGCCTTGAACTGCTGCTGCATTTTCCATCTAAATTGGAGTCACCAAATCCTTGTGTGGCTGTGCTAGAACAGGCAGGGATGTGGGAGAAATGTGGGGTGGTCAGGGAAAATGAGGAGCCAGTTTTGACTGATCTTACACAGGGTCCTCTCACACACCCTCAGTGCATCAGGAGTGTAATGCCACCCTAATTTTATGTTGCCTCTTGCATTTTTGAAGGCTTTATCTTCAGTTTCCAGCTCAGGGTTCAGTTTCCCAGGGGGAGCTGCCCCTGTGGGATGCACTGCTGCCCTCTCCTCCCCACAGGGCTGCCCACTCTTGTCTTCAGCAGAAACCCTTCCAGCAAAGCCCAGCCCAGCAAAGCCCAGCCCAGCAAAGCCCAGCCACCTCTGTGCCTGCTAAAGGAACAACTTTGAGACTAAACAAGTGCCAGTGCTCTTGATGCTGTAATTTTTTGCCTGTTCCCAGAACAGGAAAGACCTGCTTGGCACCTGCTGATGCACAAGCAACTGGGAGTTGCAGAACGGTTCCAAACCTTCCTGCTTTGTTCCACGAGCAGCCCTGGAGCAGGCAGATAACAATTCTGACAGGGATTTACTGGGAAAGAGGGGATGATGGCAGTGGTGAGCATTGTAGCTGTGC
Source organism: Molothrus aeneus (assembly GCF_037042795.1). Lineage (NCBI taxonomy): Eukaryota > Metazoa > Chordata > Aves > Passeriformes > Icteridae > Molothrus > Molothrus aeneus. The sequence goes on along the minus strand of NC_089664.1, from coordinate 3,032,321 downwards.
TGCTGTGATGGAAACATGCTTATCTCCAGGATGCAGCATAGGCAGAGCCTGTTCAAATCATGTCTGGGGTGATTTAGAGGCAGTTCTTACCTAAATCAAGACTATTAATGTCATATGTAAATATAAATATTCGTGTTATATATAAATATAAATCAATGCTTGCCTTACAGGCTTCTCTCCTTCCCAGAGGTGAGCAGAAAACAATGTTTTCACACCTGTAGTTAACCTGAGAGAATATTTACAAGCTAACATTTCTGCATCTATTTGAAAACATTTCTAATTGATTTTGCTCCTCTGGAAATGTATTTCTTTGTGAGGGATGTGTGAATTTGGAGACACGTAATGAATCCTGAGCAGATATTTGTGCTGAGCTGATGGATGGTGCTCCAGGACTTGCTCTCTCTTATTGAATGCAAGTGGAGCATGAAAGCAAGGAAGTCACCGAGGTGTGAAATGATGTGGCTTCCCACTAATGAGGAGATAATTCTGCATGTCAGAGAAATGCCCTGCCTGGTGCCTTGTGCCTGGCATCAGAAACACGTTGCCTGTGACCTCCACAGCTCTCAGATTTCCAGAATCTCGCTGTTCCACAGGACATATCCACAGATCATTCAGCATGTTGAAAGCCAGGCCTCTCCCCTTCCCATTCCTGGCAATGTCCTGTAAGAAATATTCTTTAAGTTCTTTCTCTCCTAGTTTTTAGGCAAGAATGTGTGTCCCCTCCACTTTCTTCTGCCTGTATCACAATGGGTAACTCTTCCAAGCCTGTTTTTGGTAGGATATGAGGAGCTTTAGCATGTTTCTGCTGTGATTTCTCAGCCTGGGTTTGGATGTGTTTGTGATTTTTGGCATGAATTCCCTTCATGGCTTGTGTCAGGAGCATTCACTGATGGGTGTAGGAAGGACAAAGGACCTGTTTGGATACTGAGGGTTCCAATGTGATGTAAATGAGCAAAGTTCTTTGGAAGTAATCAAAGAGAACTGATTTCCATCAGCTGAGGATGTGCCAGCTCCCTGCTGGAAGCATTCCAGCTCATCTCTGGTTCTTACAGAGCTCAGGGTGCCTCTGTGAGAACCAGGCTGTGTGTGCTGCTGCTCCCTTTGCTCCAGGCCTGGTTTCAGTCTCCAAAACCAGGAGAACTCCTCTGTTTGCTTTGTTTTCAGAGCTCCCAATGCACAGCACACAGAGTGTGTTGGAGCAGGTGTTGTTGTTTGGGGGGTTATTATCAGGAATTTTTAGCACATTTTAGCACTTCTGGAGCATCAGTCAGTGAAACACCATTTGATCCTCCCAGCCCTGCTCCTCCCCAGCTCAGTTATTTAACATCCCCCAGCCCTGAGCCTCCTGCTCTGCTTTTATTCCCCCCTCACTCACCCAGCTCAGAATCACTGGGGCTCTTCATGACCTTAACATAACCCCCAGGACTTCCAGTAGTTCCACCCTGTCCTGGGCAGCACGGGATGAGGTATTTGATCAGTTCCCTCCCACTCTGAAAGGCCTGTCCATTTTAAACAGAACACAGGGAATGTTTCTGCTGGGAAATCTTTGAGAAACAGAAGTTCCCAATCTCCCAGCTGCCACACAATTCCAGATTAACCTCAGTGGAAGTACCCAATGCCAGCTCTCTTGGTCCCTGGAAGCTCTACCTGCTACAGGTATTTGCCATGGATTCACAGCCACGTGTTCCTTTTCTGCTTCAAAATACAGAACTTCATTTCCATATGGCTTTGGTACAGACTTTAGGCTTTGTGAGTGAAGCTTTTCCTCCTGGCTGGTTTATTCTTCCTTTTGCATGGGATGAAACTCTTACAGCTATGGAATGAGAGCCTGGGGTGGTGCAGCATGGACAATGGAAGGTGATGCAGCATCAAATCTCTCTTTTCAAACTGCATGCAGAGAGAGATGTTGGTGCATCTGCTGCTGCTAAGGGATATGGAAACAGAGAGATGCTGCACGTGCTTGTCTGGGTTGTGCTCAAACACAGCAGGAGTTTGGCATGGAAGTGGTGATGTCAGAGAGAAAAACATTGTGATACCTTTCCAAAAACTCCCACCTCTTACCCTTGTCCCATCAATTCCATGAGGTGCCAGGGCTGAGTTCAGTAAGGACCAAAGCACCAGGGTGGGAGCTCAGATCTGGGGACTGCACTTGTCCAGCCCTCAGAACCAAACTCCCAACACGAGGTAAACTACTTATGTAGAGACACAAAGATTATTTCACAGAGCCAGAACAGCCTCACCTCTCCATGGTTTGTTCTCTCTGATTATGGTTTTGGTTTTGGGTTTTTTTTTGTTTGATTTTTTTAATAAGAAACATCATCCCTTGATCTTTACCATGGCACTGTGGTTGCTTTGTCATCAGTTCTGGATGGCTGAGGATTTTGGAGCTGCCCAGCAATCCTGTTTGGTTCATGATTCCACACAGAACCCTTTGGTCCCTGGAGAGCATGAGAGGTTGTTTGCTTTTCTGTCAGACATGCATGAGCAACAAATGGCAGGGAAAGGGGCTCTGCATCATGGAGGAGAATGCAACTGATCATTTGCAGAGAAATCAGAATTGCTTTCAACCTGTGATGGTTCCTGCATTACTTATTATAATCAGGCTTCTATTTTAAAGATTTAACGTCACTGTAACTTTAGTCTCACTTTCATTTTAAGGAAATGTATTTGTTTTATTTGTTTCTGTTGCCACCCACAGATTGTGATCTCTGATACAGCAGTTCCCTTGCTGTCCTGCTCTCTCTTTTCCAGATAACAGCCCTGTTTTGACAGAATTCATATTTTACCTCGATGAATCTCCTTTCTGTCCCTGATAAGGGAAGACTGCTCTGGATCAATGCATTTCTTTTATTGTTGTTGAACATTGTCATCATGTCATAAACAATCTCTTTCCTTCTAACAGGATGGGAAAAGCTCAACAGAACTTCTGCTCCTGAATAGTAGCAATTTACTGATTTGTTAATGAATTTTACTGAAGGTTAAAATGATCTATGAGTGCTCAACCTCTGAAAATCCAGCCCCAGCTGCCTGCCTAAGGCTTTGAGCGGTCATGCAAAAATCACTCTGGTTTTACAGGGAGAAACTCCATAGGAGTGATGCTGCTGAGCCTAAATTTCATTTATTCCAGGGCCCCCTTAACTTCTGCATTACAATATGCATAAATTTGATGTCCACAATTGACAAATCAGATCCATTTCCCTGCATGCAGCATCTCTTATGAATTCTCAGTCATGCAGAATGGGATTATTCAGAGACACTCTGCGCTTACTGTAACACTTATGTGCAACAATTCAAATAAATCAGAAGGGTGCTAGAAAATCAGCAGAGGCCACAGGTCAGTGACAGAGCACACAGGAGTTTCCAGGTAGAAAAACCAAGCAGTGCTCTCTCATTTTCCCCTCTGACTGTTAATGTTAAGGAATCAGTTGTATTCCCTTTGTAACAAAGAACTTTCCATTCTTGCTGAGCAAATGGCCTCAGCTTTCAGATTTAACAGCAGCAGAGTTACCTCTGATGGCTCCCAGCTTCCTTGGCCACCCTTGTGGGGCTTTGCGAGAATCTGAATTTCTGTGAATGAACATTTTGATTTTTAGACAAATATCACTAACTCTGAAAGTCCTGTCTCCACCCACAGAAAGGTTTTGTGGGTAGAATAATGAGCTAAAAGACAAATCCATTAAAGACATGCAGACATGGAGGCATTTTCCTCTTTGTTGTTTTGTATTAGAAATAGTTTAGAAGCATAAGCAGCATCCTTCAGGTGGATGCAACTAAAATCATAAATATCTGAATCCCAACTACTCTAAACCATCCCCTTTCCTGCCCTTACAACACAGTTACTTCAGAATGGCACTGAAGTAAGGTTGTTTCACAACTCAGTGTATCACACTGAGTAAAGTTGTCACAGTAATACCTATTTATCTCATAGGGAGTTTAATTAATGCTGATAAAGCACTCACAGCTGTAAGATTCTCTATGAGCTGCTTTCTGTGGGCAGCCTCCCAATATTTGTTAATTATTACAATTCTTCTCTCACTGTTGTGTTTTGCCATGTCCCCAAAGAGACTTTATTGGAGTTATCTGAGGCAGCTGATAATGTAAATGCAGGGGGGCAGGGGGGCATCTCTGTGGCCCTGATTAAATGTGAAATTCATTAACACAGAACCTCATTAAATAATCCGACATCAGCCCCGCTCTGCAACCCGAGTAACAGATTGCCTCTCTGTCCTTATCCAGAGGAGGAACCCGAGCTGGGGAAGCTGTCAGTGTCAGAGCCTGGCTGGGATGGTTTCCAGCTCACCTGGACAGCAGCAGACGGGGCCTTTGAGAGCTTTGTGCTGCAGGTGCAGGAGGCTGGCAGCCCTGAGGAGAGCCACAATGTCACAGTGCCGGGGACACTGAGCTCTGTGAATGTCACCGGCCTCAAGGCCAGCACTCCTTACACCATCACCCTGCAGGGGCTCACTCGGGGCTACAGGAGCAAGCCCCTTTCTCTTGAGACCACCACAGGTACCTTCCCTGCAGCTCTTTCTGACAGAGATGTGAGCTCCTGGGAGTGCTGGCCTGGTCCTGCTGGCTGGGACAGCCTTGCATGAGCTCCTTAAAGCTTGGCTGAACATCTCTGCCATGGAAATGCCTCATGGCCAGGCTTCTCAATGCCCTGGTGCAGCCCTTCCCTGCCTGCTTTCCCCTTTTTGTGTTCCCTTTCCTCATTCACCTGGCTGACAATAACAGCAAAACCCAGCTGGATGTTGTACCTGCCTGGGAAAGGCCAGGTTGCCTGGTAAAGTTATAAAAATCATTCCTCTATCAACCTGGATAATCAAAGCCTGGGAGTGTTCAGTTTTTACCCTTCAGAAGCTGCCTCTGAAATTCCGCAGTAGCTTCTGTGGGACAGCCTTGCATGGCCAGCCCTGAGCTCCTTAAAGCTTGGCTGAACATCTCTGCCATGGAAATGCCTCATGGCCAGGCTTCCCAGCCAGAGCTGCTCAATGCCCTGGTGCAGCCCTTCCCTGCCTGCTTTCCCATGTTTTTGTTCCCTTTCCTCATTCACCTGGCTGACACTAACAGCAAAACCCAGCTGGATGTTGTACCTGCCTGGGAAAGGCCAGGTTGCTGGGTAAAGTTATAAAAATCATTCCTCTATCAGCCCAGATAATCAAAGCCTGGGAGTGTTCAGTTTTTACCCTTCAGAAGCTGCCTCTGAAATCCTGTGTGAATTCAGGCTCAGTAAAGTTGTGTGTACCTGACTCAGGACAAGGACAAACACCTTCCATATGTTCTCATATGGGAAAGGACACAAATTAATAGTTAATAAGACTAATAAAAGGCATTAAGCCATCTAAGATCATGAAACAATCTGGCCTGTAAAAGATATAGTGCAAAAAATCAAATTCAGCAGAACTACCCTGGCACAAAACTGGCCTGAAGGGAGGCAGGTGAGCTCTGTGATATCAGGAGCTTGCATGAAGCTCATCAGGGCCCCAAAATAATTTTCTGGCTCATCATGCGAAAGGCAACAGTTTGAAATAAGAGCTTATCACAGGCTTTGACCATGAGAGATAAATGTATATTTACATCTCTGCTGTGTGGCTCTCTGATCCTCCCAGGTGTCATGATAACTGTAATGAACAGTGTGAATTAATTGGCATTAAAGGGGCACCAGTGGCCTTTCCTTCAGATAATTTCTACAAGAAATTATTACAATTAGACAATTTCTGCTGCCTCTGGGCCCCCCTCAGCCCTTTGCAACCCCCTGTCTCTGTGAGATAGCCAGAGCTGGCTGGTGCCAGGCTGCCCCAAGCACATGGTACCCTGCCCAGAAAGGGATGAAAGCACCTGTGAGAACTAATCAGAATTAAAACACGAAGTGCAGCAGAGCTTGCTTGTTTCTGTAGAGCTTAGAGCAGCCTGGCTTGGGCAGGAATGGCTGTGCTGGGTCCCAGGAAAATGCTGAGCTTTGAGAGTCCTCACCAGGAGCTGGGAGCAGATGCCCATGGAGAGCAGAGCAATGTGCTGGACAAAGAGACAAAGCAGGAAACACATCATGGGTGTCCTGCCTCAATATGCAATGTGCTCCCTTCTTTTGCCCTGGTGAAAACAGCAGAAAATGCCCTGCTGAGGTTTTCCCTTCCCTTTCTGGGTCAAGCTCAGCAGCCAGCTTTTCAAAATCTTCCCTTCTGGGGACTTGCAATTGTTAAAAAATATCTGAACCTTCCTGTAACGCTGTGGGGATGTCTGCAGAGAGGAAAAAACCCCCAAGGCATCTCTCCCTGTTTTGCATTTTGGCTCCAGCTCCAAAATTACAAGCCAGCTTTCACAGACTTAAGATTTCACTGAAAGGGAAAGTAGAAGAGTAAACAAAACACAAGATTTTCTTTTGGATAAAGCAGCAGCTTTGGTTTTAGCTTCTCCTGAAACTGGAAGCTGTCTTTTCCAAATGCCCCGGGGGTATTCAAGACAGTCCTTTTGCATCTGCTTTCACGCTCAGACCTCAAAGACACGGCTGCTCCTGCAGGGAAAGGGAAATAACCATAGTTTTAAATGTTATTGTAATTTTTTTCCTTATCTAACATTTTGCGACGCTTTCGTTTTTCCTTATCTAACATTTGCGACGATTTCCTCCCCTTAGCACCTGTCTGCTCATAACAAGCTTTTACTCACATGCCCTTCCCCAGCTGGCAGTGCTGCCAGCATGGCAGAGAGGAGCCTTTGAGAGCAGGAGGAGGTCGGGGGCCCTTCTGACGGGTGTTGTTTCCCTCCCCAGGAGAGCAGCCCGGCGTTGCTGAGCTCACGGTTTCCGACATTACCCCCGAAAGCTTCAACCTCTCCTGGACAGCCTCCAACGGCGACTTCGACGTCTTTACCATTGAAATTATTGATTCTAACAGGTTGCTGGAGCCCATGGAGTTCAACTTCTCAGGCAACTCAAGGACTGCTCATATCTCAGGGCTTTCTCCCAGCACTGATTTCATTGTCTACCTCTCCGGGATCTCTCGCGGGTTCCGCACACAGGCAATCAGTGCTGCAGCTACCACAGGTACACAAAACCTACCTCAGTGCTAACTCTGCTTTTTTGAACTCTTCCTTACAGGTTATGCCCCCTTCCCTGCCCTCAGCTACCCCACAGCCCACCCATTTCCCAACCTTCTGCCTTCCGAGGAAGACCGGCCGGGGACACTGTGAGCTGTGACTGTTGGAATTTGAGCCACCATCCCATCCAGCACAGCCAGGCAATCCCATCATGCTGGGATTTCATCCACACCATGAGTCTAGACATCAAGGTTGGGGCAGCTTCTGAGGCAGAAGAGAAGCAAAGCAAATATCCCAAGAAGCAAGTGGGAGATGATTCCTTACATTCACCTTTCAGCCTGTGTGTGCATCTGTCCCACAGCTCAGAGGGGACACAGTTTCTCTCAGAAAAGCTGATTTCTAGACACAGATTTACCCAAAAGATGTCAGGCACATTTCAGTCTGTGCCAGCACAATCTTGCAAGGCACATTCACTGCTTGAATTCCACTTCAATTATTCAGGTTGTGTTGGGTGAGAGATTGAAAAGTCCATTTGAGTTGATGTCAGAGAAGGGAATAGGCAGGCACTGAGTTGTTGGCATGTTGAACATTTCAAGGTTTTACAGTTGACAGCTTTCCCAGAAAAGACAGGAAAGTCAAATGTTCAGGATGAGAGTGGGAAGTGAGGACTGGACTACAGAAACAGAACATTGTTATTGTAGGCAGATAATGACTCATGTTATGATTGTTAAATACCTCCACCAAATTTTGCCCCTCTAGGAAAAGTTGCTGTAGTGATTTGTCATAGGAATGGAGTAAATGTGGTCAGTGAAAGCAAAATATCAAATCTCAGCTATCAGATAATATAATATCAATTTCCAGCAGCAACAGAATGTGAATATCCTCATGTGATGAGGGGTGGCAGGGTCAGGGTGGCAGCAGGGGTATGGGAAACATAGAGAAACACAAGGCTGGGTCACCTTTATGACCCGTGGTCATGTGAATTCAAACTTCTCTATTAATTTATTTTATTGCTTTGGCTTTTAATAACTGTGATACATTTCCATTTGTTTTTTCTTCCCATAGTAGAAGAACTTCTCCTTAGCAAACTCAGTGTATCAAACGCTACCTCAGCCAGCCTGTCACTCACCTGGGAGGCACAGGACAAGGCCTTTGACCACTTTATTCTGGAAGTCAGGAACTCTGACTTCCCCTTGGACTCCCTGGTGCTCACAGTGCCAGGGGACTCCCGGCACTCTGTAGTGAGCAACCTCAAAGCTGCCACTAATTACACAGTCCAGCTCCATGGGGTAATTGATGGGCAAGGTGGGCAGACCTTGACAGCCATGGCAACCACAGGTATTTCACTGTTTCACCTTCCAGGTTTGCTTTTTATTCTCCTGTCTCTTGCTGTCCAGCACACTGCTCTAAAACGTGGCTCCAACTCATCGTCATTCCCTTGGGGAATTATAGTATGGATCCTTCCAACCATGAGGGGAGGCTGAAATGTACTGAGAGGGCTTGGAAAAAGATCTGTGGCAATGGAAAAGGCTGAAAAAGTGCCCCCAGCATTAAGAGAGGCAGTAGTAAACCATGATGGTTTCCTTATATATACACACCCCTCTGCAAGTTCAGTGTATATATAATTGCCTTGCTCCAGATGGTTGATGTGTTTCACTCAGCATCTTTGTGCTTGATCTTGAATGAAGTTGTTCATCCCACCCTCAGTTGCTTTGCTGGGGGTGGGAGAGAGGCCTTCATGTGGTTCTCAGCCTGGAGAGGCTCCTGCATGTCAGTTTTGTCCTCCTTAAACCCAAATGTCTCCCAAGGCATTTGCATCTCTGGTGGGCGTTCCGTGCCGCATGTGAAATGATCAACCCAAACTGCATGGAATGGTCTGGTCACCTTCTGCTGGTTCTGATATTTTCTCTGCCCAGGATTTTTATGTTCTCAGCACAGAGCAGGGCTCAAAAAACAAATTCCCCCCTTCTTGGTGGTCAGCCCACCACTCTGTCCCTTGCATTGCTCCCTTTGAGTCTCCACAGCCTGTCTTGTTTCCCTGGGTGGTGGTGGTGATTCCAGGATGGCAGGAGATCACTAAGACTTGCCTGAGGATGTGATTCCAGCTCATTTTGCATGTAACATTCCTGGGAGTCAGGCTGTCATGACGGGAATGTGCCTGACCATGGATGCAGGTGGCATGTGAAGGAATGTGGCCATGCCAGGTTGAGGTTGGAAAGGCCCAGTTTGCCCTCTCTGAGCTGCATGTGAGGCTGAGGGCTCAGTTTTCCTGGGTTTTCCACCCAAGCCTCTTTGCTTTGTGGATGTTTTCTCCTCTCCTTGCCTGTCTTCAAGAGCACCGTGGTTGTACCTTCCCTGCTGGCCATGAAGGCATCCATGGTCACTGGTTGATAGCATGACATCTGTGACATCTGTGTCCTTAATCGGGGCCACTTCCATTCACCTCTTCCCAGACAGTTCCAGAGAAGGAGGTGGATTATTATTTAAAAGTCTTGCAATGAGGGACATGAGTAAAAGTTGGAACATCTTGCAGCAGTAGTTGTTTTTACCAAAGAAAAAGATTTCACTCTTTCACCACTCTCTGTCAGTGGGATCCTCTCTCTGACTTTTCTCCCAGCATGGATCACTCTTCCATCATTATTTTTCTGTGTCTCACTGGCTACATTTCCCAAGTTGTTCTTGGTTCCTACACAATTGACAACATAAAAATTAGAAAATCAGCCCAGAGAGCAAGCACAGGATTCTCTGACCCTCTGACTGCTGGGTCGTGTTTGTTCTCTCTCTGGGCTTTAATGAAACTTTAATGATTTTTGTGCTAAGTGTAAGTTTAAAAAGAGAATGAGTAAGGAGCTCTCCCTCTCCTGAAGGACAAGTTTCTCTCCTGGCAAGGCAAGGATGTGAATTTGAATTTTCTCCAGCAGAAAAGGAACGTTTTGGCTTCTTAAGGAGGTGCCCTGACCACTGAACAGTGAGGAAGGAGAGCAAGAGCAGGGTTGTGGGGTTTATGGTTTATTAGACATTCTCTGATTGTGCCTAATCAGAGGATGAGGAACATCTTATCTGTGGAGTCCAGGGAGGTTTTGGCCTGAGATTAGTGCTGAGATAATCCCTGAAATCCCTCATAAACCTCTGAGTCAAAAAACAGAAGTATCTACAACTCCAGGCAACAGAAACACCAAACAGAACCTGGACTGTGATTTCAAGGATTCCTGCCTGAATCCAGCTTTCTCTATTTTGGAATTGCTGTGGGTCTGTATTGCCATCAAATTCCCAGTGTGGAATTCCCACAATTTGCATGTGCATGTTGTTGGTGCTTCTGTAAACCAGGCCCAGATATCATTCAGCAAGTTGAATTTATTTTAAAAAATTTAATGAAAAAATATAAAAGTCAGCACTAATTTCAGTGGCTTCTTTCCAAAACATGAGAAAACAGCTCTTGCAACACTGCTTTTTTAAAAAATAATATTTTTTTTTAATTCAACCACAGCAAAACAAGGCTAAACCATTATTTCTGAGCACCTCCAACCCCCCCTGTGCTGATTCCCCACCCCCTTGAGTAAAGCTGCCTGCTCACCTTTGTTCCTTTCTCCCCCAGAGGCTGAGCCACAGCTGGGCACCCTCGCCCTCACAAACGTTACCCCTGACAGCTTCAACCTGTCCTGGACCACCCGAGCTGGGCCCTTTGCCACGTTTGTTATCAAAATCCAAGATTCCCTGGCGGCACAGGAGGCCCAGGAGCTGACGGTGCCGGGGGGCACCCGCAGCGCCCACATCTCAGGGCTCACAGACCACACTGCCTATGACATTCACATTCAGGGCACCACCAGGGCAGGGGTCCACACAGAGCCCCTCACTGCTTTTGTCACCACAGGTACCTGCTCCAAGCTTTGGAGTCCCTTTCTTGGCTCAGGGAAACGCGTGTCCCAAAAAGCATCTCCCCAGCATGAAGTGTCTTGCCAGCAGCAATGGGTTTGTTTGAAAACCTGCTGCAAGGAGGGGTCAGAACAGGAATGTTGACCTTAAAAAAAATTCCTAGGAGCAGGATTAGTTTAAAGGGAGTTAAAAGGTCAGGTTGGATGGGGCTCTGAGCAAGCTGGGATAGTGGAAAGTGTCCCTGCCCATGGAACTGTATGAGTTTAGGGTACCTTCCAACCCAAATTAATCTGTGATTCCATGATTCTGTCATTAAGACCCCTCTGGAGCCTTTCTTCCATGTCTAATAATCTTTTATAACTCCTGAAGTTTGAGGGAGAACTTTGCCTGCTGTTTAGACATGACTGGCCCATGGAACACCTCCTGTCCCAGGATGTTCCCTTCCAGAGACCTACCCAAAATGTGAATCTTGGGGATTGCTTCATTAGAAGCAAATAAGATGCAAAAAATATCTCTAAAATGAGTACTCAAATGTGTAAATATAAATAGATAAGGAATTCTGAATGATAGCTCTTCAGGGGGGATTTTTTATGGCAAGTTCTAACAAAATCCATTTCAGTGTTTGTGAAATGTCAAAAGCAAACCCTTTTCAGGAGAAGGTTCAGCCTTTAACTAACTGGTGTTTTCTGAAGTGAGTGGAGTTTTGAGTGGTTGGAAGATTGGCTGAATCAGCTCCTGAGCCAACAGATCAAGGCTGGACAAATCCTGTGCAGAAATACAAGCAGTGCCTGGGCTCCAGGATCAAGGCCAGGGCTTAGCAGAGCCACCTGATCTTCCTACTTGACTTGTCAGATTTTGAGTGAGCAAAATACACTGAGACCCTTGTGGCCTTTTTTTTTTTTTTTTTTTTTTTTTGATGAGTCTTAGTGGATAAATTTTGAAGTGTTTTCCACATCTTTTCACTTTGACAAATGTCACACTGATGTGGAAAAGGAGCCCTCAGTGGAATTTAAGTTGTCAACAGAGCCCAGCAACAGCTGATTTGCACTAGCTGTGACTCTGATTGATTCATGTTCCTGTTCTGGCTCCTCTGACCTCTCCAGCACTGAAAACTAACACTGGAGATATTCACATGCAATAGGTAAAGAAACAAAATACAGAAGCTGTGAATGCCCAAACCGAGCTTGTCCCTAAATCACTGATGGTGGAGGGAAGTAGAAATAAGTAAAAAAGTAAAAGAATTGAAAGCTTTATGTGCAGCATTTCTAAAGCAGTTTTGGTTATAACTTTCTTACAGTGTAAGGGTAGCAGCAGAGATTTCCTTACAGAGGGAGCTCGGGAGGGGTTCCAGTGGATCTTGTGAGAGGAGGTGCTCAGACATCCTTGAGAAAAATTCAAAATTGAGCTCCATTGAAAATCCTCATCTTGTGGTCCTGACTATTAGATCCACACTAGGGGGCAAAATGTGATTTTTGTTTGATGGAATCTGTGACACTTTCTAATTTGCAATGTTTTTCACTTTTTTTTTCTTTTTTTTTCTTTTTTTTTTTTTTTTTTTGTGTGTGTGTGTTTTTGCACCTTCCCTTCTTTTAGAGGCAATGCCCCCACTGGAAAACCTTACAGTGTCAGATATGAACCCCTATGGGTTCACAGTGTCCTGGATGGCATCGGAGAATGCCTTTGACAACTTTCTAGTAGTCGTGGTGGATTCTGGCAAGCTGCTGGACCCACAGGAGTTCCTCCTTTCGGGAGCCCAGAGGGAGCTGAAGCTTAAAGGCCTAATTACTGGCATTGGCTATGAGGTTTTGCTTTATGGGTTTGCCAAGGGGCACCAAACAAAGCCCCTGAGCGCTCTGGCTGTTACAGGTATTTCAATGTGAGCAAATTTTGTTCCCTTCCACCCTCTTCTCTCTCACTTTCCTTCTCACATGGAAGATGTTTCGTGCAAACCTTGGCTTTTGCATCCTTCTCTGCATCGTGGCTCCACGTAACTCCATCATGACCAGTGGAATTCTGTTCCCTTTAACTGGATGCTTCCCTCTGAGGGATCCTGTGGAGGAGCATGTGGGGGCCTGAGGGGTGAAAGTTCCTTCTGGTCTTGCAGGTACCTCTAACAAAGTCTTGAAAGAAGAATGGCTGCATGCAGAGCTCATCTTGTTAACAGCTGGGCACATCAGCATTCTCCAACAGCAGCATCCTCCCACGTTCCAGCCACCAGGAGCTTCAGGAAGAGCCATGGACTTCTTCCCATGGCCTCCTCTCTTTCCCTCTCTGTGTGGTTCCACCCACAGTGGGATCATTGCCACCCCAAAGTTGGCACCTCTCTCCTCAAACCAGCTCACGCTTCCAACCCCATCAGAGCTGCTGTGTTCCAGCAGCACTTGAGCTTTCTTGGGAAAGGATTGCAGGCTGATTCTCCAGCCCCAGAACCATCAGCTCTCTTCTGAACATTCCTGGCTGGGCAGCAGTGAAGCTGGGAAGGGGAATTTGGTGGGAGGTTTGAGAGGAAATAAATAGGATTGGCTGTGTGTGGAAGGAAGAACTGCATTTGGTGGGAGGTTTGAGGGGAAATAAAGAGGATTGGCTGTGTGTGGAAGGAAGGATTGCACTGGAGGCGGGAGGTTTGAGAAGAAATAAATAGGAATGGCTCTGTTTGTGGAAGGAAGGATTGCACTGGAGGTAGGAGGTTTGAGGGGAAATAAATAGGATTGGCTGTGTGTGGAAGGAAAAGCTGCATTTGGTGGGAGGTTTGAGGGGAAATAAATAGGAATGGCTGTGTGTGGAAGGAAGGATTGCACTGGAGGTGCTGTAGGACATAACCACTCCAGCAGCATTTCTCTAGCTAATGGTGCCTGACCATATGAGTTAGAGGTGTTTTGCAGGTAATTAATAACTTACAGCCCTTGGGATCCTTTTGAATGGGTTCATTAACCAAAGGCAGCAGCTCTTGCATTTAGATTGAAGGGTGCTGTTGAAGAGAGGAATTTTCATGGTTCCCCTTTGCTGTTTAAGAGCACAGTAAAGGATTCATCAGATCAGAATCATCACAGATGCCAGAAGTGCATGAAATAAGGGGTTTGCATGGAGAAAAAGAATTTTCAGTGGCTTCTATGTTGTCCTCCTAGCAGAGAGAGGTCTGACAACGTTCCAGACATGCAGTTCTGTAACAAGATCTTGTTTTTGTTTGCCATAAATGTGTCACACAGGTAGGGAGGGATAAATGCCCAGGAAACTCACCTTTAGCATGTGTAACTCTGCATGTGGGAGACAAACCTGTGTGTCCATGCAGTGGTTTGCTGTTCAAGAGTGAAAGTTAGAATGGGCCTGCACACACTCACATTTATCCTCTTCTGTATAACACTAATATTTTATTTTGTTTTTTTTAATAGCTGGCAGATTGTTCCCCTTGCTTTGAACTGTGGTTGGATTCTTGCCGTGTGCTATAGCCAGACCTCAGGCAGGTCTCTGATCAACTGATTTAAAAATCTTTTTTTTTTTTTCCCCCACTGCTATCTTCTCCTTTTTTAGAAGCAGAACCCGAGGTCGACAACCTCCTGGTTTCAGACGCAACCCCGGATGGATTCCGTCTCTCCTGGACTGCAGATGAAGGGGTTTTCAACAGCTTTGTTCTAAAAATCAGGGACACCAAAAGGAAATCTGACCCACTGGAGCTGATAGTGCCAGGCCATGAGCGCACCCAGGACATAACAGGGCTGAAAGAGGGCACTGAATATGAGATTGAGCTCTATGGAATTAGCAGTGGACAGCGTTCCCAGCCTGTAAACACAGTAGCATCCACAGGTATTGTCTTTGCAGAGGGAAAAGGGTGACATTCCCTGCTCCTCTTCACAGCCAGCTGGTGCTGTTCCAGAGGTGTCCTGAAGTGTCTCCTGCATGTCCCTTGTCCAAGTCACTCTTTCAGTGTGGTGTGGTTGTTTGTAACCAGTCCCAGCTTCCCAAGCTTCATCACTGTCTATTTAATATGGTTTAATTAAATTACTTTAATGGTCAGGAATTAGGCAGCAGAGTGTGGCAATTAAAACAGTGTCTTTGAGGGCCAAGAAATATTGTCTGTGCATCAGCCTTTTCAGTGATTTTCTGTGACTAATTACATCTCAGCTCTGCACAACAGTTTACCTCCCAAGGAAAGAGTTATGACAAAATGAATTTACCAGGGCCATTGAGAAGTTTATTTATGGCTTGATCAGCAAAGGCCTAAGCACCATTAATTTAGACTGATCTTACCAGGAGCAACATGTGCTGGGTAATTCAAATTGACTTGAGTTTCTTTGCAAAATCAAAGCTTTGATTTAGGTTCATAATTGAAGCGTTTAATTTTGGCGCTTTTGAATGAAGCGTTTCAATCTTTTTTTTCCACACCAAAATCGTGGTTTCATTCTGAAACACATTCAAACCTGAAGCATATGATGCAAAGTCTCATGAGCTAAATTTGGTCTTTAAAAAATGTTGAGCTTGTGAAAATGTGGTAATTTGAAATCAAATTAATTATGGGAGGAAAGGAAAAGGATGAGACAGGAGAGATCTCCCCAGGGCTGCAGCTCCTCCCGAGGGGCAGCTCCCATCTCTGCTCTGGGCCAGGGACAGGAGCCAGGGCACGGCTGGGGCTGGGCCAGGGCAGCTCAGGCTGAGCTCAGGGCAAGGTTCTTCCCCCAGAGGGTGCTGGCACTGCCCAGGCTCCCCAGGGAATGGGCACGGCCCCGAGGCTGCCAGAGCTCCAGGAGCCTTTGGGCAGCGCTGCCAGGGATGCCCAGGCTGGGGGTGCTGGGACAGGGGCTGGGCAGGGACAGGGGCTGGGCTGGGGGATCCCTTCAGTCCCTCCCAGCTCAGGATATGATTCTAAAGCTCCATGAGTGAGCAAAGCAGCAGGAATGCCCAAAGGAGGCATTTGCCAGGCAGCAACACCTCAGTGTTGAACAGCTTCTCCTCCTCTCCTTCCTCATCCTCCACCCTGCTGCCTGTGGGCTCAGCTGCACTCCTGCCATCCCATCCCTGCCATAAACAGCCAGGCCACCCTCACCATCCCCCAGACACTTCCATGAAGCAGAATCTGCACCAGCAGCCCCCCTTGGCCAGCACTACCCCCTGAACCTGACCAATAAATGAACTTAAACTTCTTTGGCCAGTTTTCAAGCCCATCCTTCCTAGGAATCCCACTAATCCTCATCTCAATAACATTCCCAGCTCTCTTACTACCCTCCCTAGACAATTGAAGAATTACTAACCAACTCTCAACCCTCCAGCCATGGTTTATCAACCTAGTCACAAAACAACTAATAATACCCCTAGACAAAAAAGGACACAAATGAGCCCTAAGCAGTGGACTCCTAATGGAGAGGGGTGTTTAAAGCCCCCTGCATTTCTCAGCAGCAGTTCCCCATCCTCAGTGACTCCAGGATATTTATGGAAGTCACTGAGAGTTGTCATTTTCCTCATGATAATGTCCCTGTGCAGCCCTTGCAGGGAGATTTAGCACTTGTCACCTACTGGAGCCAATAGCCCAAGAGATGTTTGTCAGCTGTAAATAGCCCATGAATAATGGACAATAAAGCCACAAAAACCCAGCTAAATAATTTGGGCTGCAGGTTACACCACATTGGGTGGGTGGCTGCCAAAGCAGACAACTAATTTCTTTTTTAGGAGTGGATTATTGCACAAACATATGGATATTTATAGCATTTCCAATGTGGTTGCAAGGAAATATTTCTATTCCTGAAGATGGAATTTATCCACTGCTGCTCTCAGAGTTGGTGTCTTTTAGAATTTTATCTGTAAAATCTGTTAAGGTGCAATTTAACCCCCACAGGGAGATCACGACACATCTATGGTCCAATTAATATCCTTGTGGGAAGTGTGAGTCTCATGCTGCTCCTTTCCTCTTCTTCCAGTGCTGTTTTGCCAAGCTGTGACAGCATTTTTTTTTTCCCTGAGATGATCACAAAACACTTCACATGCTCTTGATTTGTGATTAATGCAACCTGCTGCTTCCTGTTGAGTGGGAGAAGAAAGCCAGGGAACATCCTCCTCCAGCCTGCTAGGAGTGAAAGAACAATTAGCAAAAAAATCCCTAAAAACCAGCCTGCCTCAGGTACCTTGGGTGCTTTAGCTGCCTCTCAGGAGAGCTCCCTCTCTCTCATGCACCTCTTGGAGGATGATGCTGGAGGTTAAAGATAATTCACCTGGGCCTGCCCCACAGATGCCCTGAGGTTCTCTGTGAGTGCCAGGTCAGGATCTCACTGGCTGCTTTCCATGCCTGCTTCATTCTGGCTTTCAGGTAGCCCAAGAAGATGATTTAATTCATTTCTTTTTCATTTCCCTGTGCTCCAAGGTGCAAATCTCTCCCATCTCTGGGACTCATTCCAGGACAGATGCTCTGATGGTCCATTATATTTCCTGCCAGGTTCTCTCCCAGGAAAGCTGCAGCTGGGCGACTTGGGGATGTGGAAAATTCACATCAAAGCTCTTCTTACTGCTCTTTGTCATGCAGCTCACCTGGTGCAGAAAACAGGCCTGAGGCCCACGGAAATGTGCACAGCAGAGTCCAAGTGGGACAGATTGGGGATTTTATTTTCTGGGAAAGGCTGAAATTCTCCATGTGTATGCAAACCAAGTGCTGGTCCATCTGTTTGGTCTCCAAAATCACCACTTCCCTTTTTCTTCAGCCTCTCAGGCCACCTATAATGTAAAGCAAAACCAATCTAATTTTAATTTCTCTATCTTTCCTACCTTTTCTTTATTTCCTCTGATTTCCTTCAGCCTGTACCCAAACCAGCAGCACCTTTTTGTGCCACGTAGCTTTTCCAACCCCACCTCTCTTTCTTTCTTATCTGTAATTCTTTTCTTCCCTTGGCTTGTCCACGTGAGCAAACCCCACCAACACAACACTTCTAGTGAGCTCCAGAGACATAATTTACATTTCTCTTGAGAGCTCAGTTGTTTTTCTTTCCTTGCCTTTCAGTTGATTTAGTACCCTGCTGCTTTGGGGACACGTGGAACAAACAGCCTCTGACTCCTTTGCTGCACAAATGTTCTTTCCAAGCTATTTCAAGCCCTGTCCCTATTTTTTTCCCCTCCTCTTGCCCCCCTTTCCCTGCTCTCAGCCTGTCTCCACTCCTCTTCATGGGGCTGATGTTTGGGATCTCTCCTCTTTGTACTCATGGCCTGCTCTGTGTATGCTGTTTATTTTTTAATACCTCAGGGTTGTTTTGGTTACAGCCAAAGAAAAGCTGGAAAAATTGGAAATGGGATGCTCGACGTAAACCTGGAAGTGGCAGCTCTCTTTACCACATCCTTCCAAAGCCCTTTCCATGCTTGTTCTGCAGGATATTAATTAAGCCTCCAACCGGAATGTTTCAGATATATGTTGGGTTTAAGTTTGGGTTATTTTTGGTAAAATTTGGGCCTTGTTTGCCCAGCTTACTGATTTAATTTATGTGAGCAAGTGCAATGCTCAGGTTTTGACAGGGAAAGGCTGAGTTTTGTGACAAAGAGCTGCAGGTGCCTTCCCCATGACGGCTGTACTTGGATGTTCTCTGGATGGATGTGCTTGAAAGAAAAATCATGAGCTCAGAGAGAGATTCCAGGAGGAAAATCTTGTTTTGAAGAAGGAAAATCTGGTTTAAAGCCGACAGAAGTTCCAGGAGTGAGTCCTTGAGCAGAGCCTTGAGGGGCTCCCACACCTGATCCGGGTCTCCTTGGAGCACCCTGCATGAGGAACTTTATGCTCAGGAAGAGAGATCTGTCCATGGCTGTCACTGCTGTGTGTCACAGAGGGCTCTGGGGCTCAGTGGAAGGTTAGAAATCCTCCAAGTGAAACTGGGATAGAAAAAAAAATCTTAAATGCAGCATACCATGGATAGCAGAATGTCATTGGGCATGTTCCTCATGCTTTTCTGCAGCACTGAAACCTCTGTTATTTTTTATGTAGAAACATGTTGGTTATTTTTAACCTCTGCAATACTGGACTGGTCCTAAAAAAAAGGAAAATTTGGACCAATAGGTTGTTTCTGTAATAAAACCCTTCAGTTTTGTACCCCCTGCATTAATGTTGTTCACAGCAGAACACTGACAGCACCAGCTCGTGCTTTAGGGTGATAAATCAATTTTCCAGCACTAAGGACTGACAAACAAACAATTCACCTTTTCCTCCTGTGTGCTGTGTTCTCTGATCTCCCCTGACAGTGGTTGGCTCTCCCAAGGGAATTTCCTTCTCTGACATCACAGAAAATGCTGCCACAGTCAGCTGGACCCCCCCTCGCTCCCGCGTGGAAAACTTCCGGATCTCCTACGTCCCTGTCACAGGAGGTGAGCTGGGGGCCAGGGACAGCAGGAAGGGTTTGCTGGGCTGCCAGCCCTCCTTTCAGGGCATCCCCCAGGTGATCTTGCACAGATCATCTCTTTTTCTTCCTCAGGAATGAGGGAGTGCAGCCAACCTCTGTCTGGACACGGTGCGCACATCCCATGGGCAGGGCTCAGAGGTGGACGCTGGAGTGGTTGTGCTCCTAAGAAGTCTCTGTCTGAACCTCCTCAGCAGGGATTAGTTTCCAAATTGTCATTATTTTGTAGGCACTTCATGAGCTGAACACACTGGAAAAGATGGCCCTTGGAAACAATAATCAGAATCCATGGTTATAACAATTTTTCAAGGCAGTGTTTTACTCAGTGCTCCCCAACGTTGTCTCATTCTGCTTCAGTGTCCAACTTCAAAAGCTTCCTCTACTTCAACAGATTTTTAACCTAATTTAGGGACATCTCTGAAGGGAGAAAGCTAAAGGACAAACACTAAGACATCAGCACCAAAAAGCTGCTGCTGTTGACTGAGACAAGGAAAGATTTAGATCTTTAGAAAATATAGCCTGGAAGCACACATGCAGCTTTAAATACAGTGGTCCCACAGAAGAACAGGAATCCAGTCATAAAGTTAGGCACTTGTCTAAGTGCTTTCCTGGAATAAACCCAGAATTTGCAGTAAATATGGGTGCTAAGTCCTCAGCCACACACAGAGCATCTTTTAAAATAAAATATACTGTATCTTTATTCTAAATAAGGGGGATAAAGGAGAATCTTCCAGCCCTCACCATAAACAAGGCAGATCTAAACTGCAAGTCCTGTCCTCAAGGTGTTTGTACTCCCATGTAGAGACTGCTGGGGTTTCTGCTTACACCTTGCCTGGGAAATTGTATTTTTCTGAACAGAAATGACAGAATGGTTTGCATAGGAAGGGACCTTAAAGCTGATCTCATTCCAAATCCCTGTCACAGACAGGGACACTTCCACTAAAAATGTTAATTTTTCTTACTGAATACAAACCAATGGTTTAGATTTAGGTGTTATGGCAACAATATTTGACACCAGTGGTTGTAACTAACTGGGAAAATTCCTCTCCTGCTGTAGAAGCACATCCATGGTGGCCAAAATATCTTTAACTTGAACAACACCCTTCAAGCATTTCCTGGGGTATTGTGTCACTCATCCCTTGGCATTTGGCCTCCTCCTAGGTACTCCAAATGTTGTCACAGTCGAAGGGAGCAAGACAAGGACCAAGCTGGTGAAGCTGGTCCCAGGTGTGGACTACAATGTCAGCGTCATCTCTGTGAAAGGCTTTGAAGAAAGCGAGCCCGTCTCTGGCATCCTGAAAACAGGTAATAATATAAAAGCAAGAAATAGCAGCTCTTTAAATGGCTCATCTGACTCAGGGACTGGAGCTGCAGACCCACCAAGATCCCATTTTTGCTGCCCACACAAAGTGTTGGAAGCTCTTTGTCCCCCCTCCTTCTTTGTCTTTGGATTTTACATGAAGATGGAACTTGTAAATTTGGTCAGGCTCCCATTTGCTAAATGCTAAATAAACCTGTGAGATGGAGACAATTCATGTATTTACAGTTCTAATTCACCAGAAAATAAAATCAGAAGTTTGTTTGGTTCTTTTTTTAATTAATGCTGGTTTTGAGATGAGAGAGCAAAGGGCCAGCTCAGCTGAGCAGTTCAGGCCAGTTTCTGTTGTGGACTTCACATGTCCCAGGCTCCAGACTGTCCTAAGCATAAAAACATTCTCTTCGATTTTCTCTCAGTATTTTTCTCTGTATTCTGTCTCCTGATTTTTTCTTTAAATATCCCTGCAGGAAATGAGGGCTCACTCTGCTCCTGCTGACCCCTCCTTGTATTCTTTTGGGGGCTAACAAACATTCAGAGAGCTGAGGCAAAGAACAAGATGATGAGTACTGATAATGACAGGAGATTTATAGCCCATTCCAGCTGCTCTGGAGGCAAAGATCCCATCTTAATTCAGGGAGAGCATAAACCTGTGTGAAAAGTGGAGTCCTGAGAGGAGGCAAAGCAGGACATGGGGGGATTTTGGATGCCTGGCTGGCTGTGGGATTGGTTTGTTCCAAACATGCTGCTGGAAGGTCACAGTAGCCATCAGCTGCTGTCATTTTTGTTATTTTCCCCAGCTCTGTCTCCTGAAATTGTTCTAAAAAACAACCCAGATTTGAGGGTGTTGAGAGAAATATGTCAGCTTTGACAGAGCTGTTGAGATCGATGGTATCGAGAGTGATCTGAGAACATGGTTAGCTCTGTTTGTTCCCAGAATTTCATCTCTTCCAGCACTGACCTCCCTTTCCAGGGGAGGTTTTAGTGTCTCTTCATAGGCACTGACATCTTTCCTGCAGAACTCCACTATTCCAAAGGGAGCCATAAAAGCTGTGCTGAGTTTTGGGCATTTTCTCTCATGAATTTACAGCAGAGCATTGCACGGAGCTGAGAGTGTTTGTCAAATTCCTTCAATCTGTTTTTGTCAAATTCCTTCAATCTGTTTTTCTTCCAGCTCTGGACAGCCCATCAGGCCTGGTAGTGGTGAACATCACAGACTCTGAGGCTCTGGCAACCTGGCAGCCAGCAATTGCTGCTGTGGATAACTACGTGGTGTCCTACTCTTCTGAGAAAGGTGAGAGGAGCTGGGAACGGTTTGAGGAGCTGAAGGGTTAAAGCTCTCAAGAGGTGCTGATTGTAACGCCAGGAAAATCACAGAATATTCAGAGTTGGAGGGACCCATTAGGATCATCCAGTGCCACCCCTGTCCCTGCCCAGAGCCCCCAGCAACCCCAGCCTGGGCATCCCTGGCAGCGCTGCCCAAAGGCTCCTGGAGCTCTGGCAGCCTCGGGGCTGTTATTTGGAGAAGGGGCTTTGCTGGAAGCATTTAAAAATTGATGCTTTAAATTCAGCACTCTAGATTCAGCTGTGAGCAGACCCAGGGGAGATTCCTGGGAAGCAGAGGCGGTGTTATAATCCCTGTGAACACTAGAGAGAGCTCACAGTTTTACAGAAAGGGCTCTGGTGGAACCCAGACTCAGCAGAGGTGCCAGCACAGCCATGGGCTTTTACCATTCTGCATTTGCACCAACTAGGAATAAAAGAAATCAGTGAGTGGAACACAGAGTTGAGCACATCATATCTTCTGGAAAAATCTTTTTGCCAGGATTTCTCTCCTAGGAAACTGAGAAGCCTTAGAGAAAAAAAGAAAAAAATATTTTATCTCATTTGCTTCTCCTGTGTTTTGCTGCTTTGGAATGTGGTTGGAGATTGTTTATCCAACATGTGAATTGTTTTGACTTAATGACCAATCACAGTCAGGCTGGGTTGGGACTCTGGAGAGTCATGAGTTTTTCATCAGTATCTTGTTAAGCCTTCTGTAAGTATCCTTTCTCTATTTTTTAGTATAGTTTAGTATGGCATAATACAATATAATACAATATAATAAAATACAACATAATACAACGTAATACAATACAGCATAATGTAATACAACATAATACAATACAACATAATACAATACAACATAATACAATATATTAGCCTTCTAAGAACATGGAGTCAGATTCATCATTTCCTTCCTGCTGTGGGGAACCCTGACACTACCACACACCATGATGTGTCTGAATGCAACCAAGATCTCTTTTGTGCTGTGTTCTGTTCTCAGAGCCAGAGGTGACCCAGCTGGTGTCAGGGAACACGGTGGAGTTCGACCTGCAGGGGCTGCAGCCCGCCACCGAGTACAGGCTGAGCGTCCATGCACAGAAGGACACGCAGAGGAGCGAGAGCCTCTCCACACACTTCACCACAGGTGCCACCCCACCCACAGCCAGCCCTTCCAGTCCCATCTGCTCTGTGTCCCTCTGGTGCCTTTTTCACTGGAAACCTGAATTTTGTCAGTGTTTGCATCACCTTTCTCCACTGGGGCTGACCAAAGGTGGTTTTCTGTCAGTGATGCCTCAGGTTTCAGCTTTTCTATTTTTCACATTCTGTGATGCTTTAGTGTGTGGGTCTGGGCTTCACATCAGGGGATGGTGAGCTCTGTGCACAGAGCAGGGAGACAAAACAATTCCTGCTCCAGCTGGGCACCAAGGACAAATGACCCAAATCTCAGCCCAAGAGCACAAACCCCGTGGGCTGGAGAGAGAAAAACAAGCAGGGTGGGACTGCAGGGGCTAAAGCTGGAATGGGACAATGAACTGCAAGATGCAAATGGAGCAGAACTGATCCAAGGGAGAGACCCCGTGCCCGGCCGTGCATTTTGGGACCATTTTGGTTCATCTTGGGTGCAGCCCTGGCTGGGCTCTTGTGCTGCTCAGGGTGGATATTCTCAGTTCAGCTGAAGAAAGAACAGAGATAATTTCTCGCAGGCTGAGCCTGAGAATCTTAGAGGAAAGAATTAAAGCAATTATTATCTCTCCTTCTATAGCCGTTGTTTATAAATATAGCTCTCCAGAGTGTGCTGATTCATAGTTCACCAATAGCCTGAGATGTTTCTACTTTGAAACCAATCAAGTCTCTCCTTAGCAAGTCACATTATAAAAAGATCCACTACTTTTATTAAACACTTTTGCCTTCTGATCCACCAAAAGACTGAAGGCTTTCTTCTTGTCCCTGACTCAACAGTGTCAGGGACCAAGAACAAATGATCCAAATCTCAGGCCCAAGAGCACAAACAATGGTGGAATGAAGAGAGAAAAACAAGAAGGATGGGACTGCATGCACTAAAGCTGTAATTGGTCAATTAACTCCAATATGCAAATGAACCAAAACTTACAAAAATATGAGATCATCAGTTCTGCAGAGTCTCAGAGCAGGAGCTCATTTTTTGGCTACTGAAGGCATCCAGCTGGTTTCACACTCGTGGCTTTCCATGAGCTTCAATGGGATCAGGGATGGTTTTCATTTTCCTACCTTGGCTTGTCCCAAAGTATTAATTAGGGAGCCACACCAATCCAGTCCTGTAACCACAGAGGGAAACTGAAGCTGGAGATTGGAGCCAGAACAAGCAGGAAAAGTTTTCCTATTCTATAAAAGTTTCCTATTCTATAAAGTTTTCCTATTCTAAAAAAAGCATAATTGGAACCAGAGTTTTATTTCCTGGGAATATGTAAATACCAATCTGTCTTCATGTGAGAAATAATGAGATGCATAATTTTCTCTCAAAAGACATTTCAGTGCAACTGTTCATAAAATAAGGTGCCTGGAACAAGCCAATATTTTAACTTCGGTAAAGTTAACACCTTTATTTTTAACTACCAATGGGAAAATTAATTCTTAACCACAAAAGTTAAGGTTGAAGTGTTTTTTCACACCCAAGTTTTCCTGGCTTGTTTTAATACATGGCCCACAAGATAACCTGTGGAATTGACTTTGTATGGAAGTGATTGTAATTGCTGTGGTGTCTCCTGCAGGGCTGGATGCTCCAAGGGATTTGAGTGCCACTGAGGTGCAGTCAGAAGCAGCTGTGATGAGCTGGAGGCCTCCCCGTGCTCCAGTCACTGGGTATCTCCTGATCTATGAAGCCATCGATGGCACAGTCAAGGTAAATAAACCTCAGGGGCTGTGCCTCAAATCTGGGCACTGGAGATGCTCTGAAGAGTCCAGCAATGCCACATAATCATGTGTCTTAATTTAAACACTACATTTAAAAATATTCACTGCCTCTTTCAGTGATAGGCTGAACACAAATGCATTTAAAACCTGTTAAAGGACTTTTTTACATTATACTCTGAAACAGAAGCTCCATTGCAGCCTGAATTTTGCCTTTCACTCCCTCCACAATAGATAAAAGCACAAACATTTTCCTTCATTCCAAACAAATATCATGGAGTAAACTCAAACCCCTAAAGGATGTGATTCACTTTTCTAAACTCGGGGAATCCTGTGCAAAGAGGTGTCTAAGGAAGGATGAACTTGCCTCTTATTCTCTTATAATTTTATTTTGTTCCTACATAATTAGATTACACAAAATATTTAAATATTAATCAGGTGAATCCCAGAAAAAATAAAATTTTGGATGCCCAGCCTGGATCATTGGACAGGATTCTAATTATCAGGAAGGCAAATTCCCCAAGCACACTGAAAATCAGTCTTTTAATGTCACACTAAAACAGCCTTTCAAAGCCTGGAGTGCATTTCCTTGTCCTAAAGGATGAGTTTCCCAATTTTTTATGAATTTCACAATCTGTACATTCAGGACATGTCAACATTTATGCTGCCTTGCTTTCAAACCTCCCAGTTTGTACATTATAATGGCAAACACTCATTTCCAGGCAGGCTTTATTGAACTTTTAAAGATTAGCTTGGTAAAAATCTTAGAGGAGTAGCTTTATACTAATTAATCTAGATGGTTAAAGATACCATCAATAATTATGACAAAAACCAATGTGACAGACTAAAATACGTAACCATTCTGGTCATTATGATTTATTTCTCTGAGATTTCCCTGTATTATTTCTTTTCTCCATAGGAAGTCATCCTAAACCCTGAGACAACTTCCTACAGCCTGACAGAGCTGAGCCCCTCCACGCAGTACACGGTGAAACTGCAGGCCCTGAGCGGGGCCCTGAGGAGCAAAACCATCCAGACCATACTCACCACCAGTAAGGACATTAGAATAATCTAAATCATCTAAAATAATACTGAATACTGATCTAAAATAATCTAAATACTGCTGAGCTCTGCTGTGAGGACACACAGACCCCACACAAGATTTTAATCCATTTGCAGGGTTGGTGCAAAGTCTCTGTTCTCCCAGACCTGTTTTCCCTTGGCAGGGTGAAATTCCAATATCCATCCACATCACCCTCACAGTGGTGATGTGGATGGATATTGGAATTTCATCCTGGTCTGGTGAAACATCCTGCCTTGCCCATGTGAAGTATCAGCAGGAATTCTTTAAAATCCAGCTGACACTTTGATTTCTCCCTGTATCGATCCCAGTGAGCGGGGGAAACAAAATCAGAGTTTGGAGCTGAAATAAAGCAAACCACAAAGGCACACCCACAGATCAGAGCTGGGGGCTGAGCAGATGGATTTCTGGGCAGGTTTTTCTCCTCTCTCTGAGATGGGCTGTCTCAAAGCCCCTCTGCATATCAGCTCCAGCCCAACAGGACAGCTCTGCAAGGATAAATTGGCTTCTCTGAAGGTCACCTCACAGCTGACATTAAAAAAAGGAGTTGTTCTGTATTAGCTGTGACACTTTGCCTGTCATTTGTCTCACTTTTCCCAGTTTTCAGCCTTTCAGGCCCAGCAGGACCTTCAGTCATCCCCATTCCCTGTCCTGCTGCTGGCACCAACTCCAGCCCAAGGACTGCCAGAAGTCACCCAGCCCCGAGTCTGCCCTGCCACTGCTTGTGCAGAGCAGGATGAACTCACCAACACATCCAGAAACAGGAGAGGAATTAAATCTGGGTGTGTTTGGGTGATGTTTGGCAAATTGACCATGACCACATCTGACCAGGTGCCTTCAGCCATGTGAACAGTGTCAGACTCATTCGGGCAGAGGCTTAAGCTTGGGCTTAACCTAAAAATACATTTGTGTCTATTTATTGACAGGGACTATTTAGGGACTGAAGAAGCCCCCTGTAGAGCCACTTTTCTCCAAATCTGATGGAAACTTGCATGGCCTTAAGTCACACCAGGGAAGGTTTACATTCAATATCAGGAAAAATTTCTCCATTGAAAGAGTTGTAAAGAATTGCAATAAGCAGTGTTAGAGTCCCCATCCCTGGAAGTATTCAAAATACCTGTGGAGGTGGCACTTGGGAAGATGGTAGTGAGCATGATGGTGGGACTGTGTTAATGGTTGGACTTGATCTTAAAGGTCTTTTCCAACCTTAACAATGCCATGATTCTGTGAAATTCTCTGGAGCTGAAGCACAGGCAGGGATAACACTGGCAAGGACCAGCAGCCACTCTCTGAGAAGCTGCAAGTAAAAACTCTCCTTTGGATACACCTAGAACACTTAATTGGCTGAAAAAGTGAACGACCTGAGTGAATAAAACAAAAAAAAAAAAAGAAAAGGTTTTCTAGAGGGGTTAGAAATTGTTCTGACTGCAATGACTTTATTGCCTTGTTGTCAGAAAGAAAAGCTTAACAACATTTTCCTGTAGTTTCAACTGTTGCTGTTTGCTTTGTTTTTTAGGAGTGTAGTTTTGTAACACATTGTCCTTGCTAGGAAAACACTCACAATTAATTTATTTTTGATTGAAGTCCTGATTGCATCCCCCTTCCATCTTCTGTCACATGAGCAGAGATTGGTAGATTTGTTTTCCCCAAAAATTGCTGTAACACAAGGTCCTGAATTTCAGCCTTTAGCTGGAGGGTGCACTCCCATCCTGGCAGGGAGTAGTTATCTCCCATTCCCAGCACTTCCAGAAGTGTAGACAGATGTGAAAAACCACATTCAAAAGAAGAATTCACCTCACCAGCTGTATCCTGTGGATGTTCTGTATGCAGGATGCAATTACAAACCTGTTCCTGGGATCTGCAGCTGTCCCACAAGGGATTTTCCTGAGCCATCTGCATTGGGCACATTCCTTGTAACTGCTGATTTCTTAAGGAATGCTTTCTCTTCCCTGTGTGTGCAGCTGGGCTCCTCTATCCCTACCCCAAGGACTGCTCCCAAGCCCTGCTGAATGGTGAAGCCACCTCTGGGCTCTACACAATTTACCTGAATGGGGACAAGGCTCAGCCTCTGCAAGTGTTCTGTGACATGGGCGAGGACGGCGGCGGCTGGATCGTGAGTATGGGGCAAGGGCAGCACATCCCCTCCTGCTCATCCCAGGCACCCTCACAGTGCTATTATCACACTAGGGCTGCCCTGTCTATAAATTTGGGGAGTTTTATCCTAGGTAGGTGTAGAGCTTTTGGCTCACTAATTTGAGATTTCATCAATTTTGAGGTTTCCCGGCCAATGCACCAATGAGTGTGGCGGGTTCTTACCACAGTAGAATAGTAGTGTTATTACTAAAGTAGGGCTGTCCTGTCTATAAATTTGGTAGTTTTATCCTGGGTAAGTGTAGGGGTTTTGGTTTGCCAATTTTTCACCAGTTTTGAGGTTTCCCAGCCTACACACCAATGAGTGTGGCGGGTTATTTTCACAGTAGGATAACAGTGTTATTATCACAGTAGGGCTGTCCTCTCTATAAATTTGGAAGTTTTATCCTATGTAGGTGCAGTGGTTTTGGCTCACCAATTTGAGATTTCACCAATTTTGAGGTTTCATGGCCAACACAACAATTAGTGTGGCGGGTTATTATCACAGCAGGATAATAGTGTTAGGATAATAGTATCACACTAGGGCTGTCCTGTCTATAAATTTGGGGAGGTTTATCCTAGGTAGGTGTAGTGGTTTTGGTTTGCCAATTTTTCACCAATTTTGAGGCTTCCCAGCCAACACACCAATGAGTGTGGAGGGGTCAGTGCTGGCCAATGCACTCACTTCCTGCTGTGAGATAGGAATAGGAGAAAGGCAAGGCAGGCTCAAAACCTTAAAAGGGTATCAAGAAAATTTTATTAACAGTTGCTAAAAGAAAAAAAAAAGTAAGAATAAAAACAAACCCTTCAGAACACTTCTCCTCCCCCCACAACCTTTCCTTTTCCACTGACAATGCAAAGAAATAAAATTTAAAATTTCCAGTTAGTTTACCACCTCTAAAATAGTCTTTTTTCAGTTCACTTAGGGACAGAAGTCCCTCTTTTAAAACTCTGACAGCAGGACACTGCAGTGCCCAGAACAGGGTTGCCAGCTCTTTCTGTAGCTGGAGGAAAAAGAGGTGCCTCTAAAGGATGGGTCACAGCCCTGGTTTCAGCCCTGATCCCTCTCCACTGATGGAAGGGCTGCTGAAATACCATATTGGATAACACATCTAATAAATATATAAATTAAATTAAAAATAAAAATAAATAAAAATAAATAAATAAATAATACATTAAATATATAAATTAAATAAATAATAAATTAATAAATAATCACCAGGGAGAGGGGAGGGTGAACTGACTCTGAATGAGAGAGGGACTGGGGGAGGTTAAAGCATGGCCCAGGGGAAGCATTTGTTCAGTAGCCACAGGGTGCAGCGGCTTCCAAAGCCACTGTGCAAGGGACACATCCCACCCAGCCAATGGCAGTGAATGCCACCTCTCCACACTGACATCCCCAAATCTGAACTTGCCAAAGGGACCCAGGGCACAGAAAGGCAGGAGGAGCTGGAGGAATGCTTGGCTGGGAGATGAGGCGTGGAAAAACCCTTGGCTGAGAAACCCAGAGCTGCAGGATGGGTTTAAAAGAGCAGAGAGCAGGGACTGAGAGGCCATGTCATGCAGAGGAGCCTGGGAACCAAACAGAGAAATTGGAGACTTAGAAAATACATGGAGCATCCAAAAACCTGTGTGCAACTCAGTCCTTGCAGTGAGGCTCTGCTGGGAGGGATAAAGGCAGGGCAGGAGCAATGCTGGGCTTTGATTGTAAAAAAGTTTGAGAGTTTGTAAAAGCTCTTCCCCTCTGGCCAGAGCAGTCTGTCCATAACATTTCCTGCTTTTAGGTGTTCCTGAGGCGTCAGAATGGAAAGCAAGATTTCTACAAGAACTGGAATTCTTATGTGGCAGGGTTTGGAGATCCTAAGGATGAATTCTGGATAGGTAAGCGCTAAAAATTTGTATTTTTGGAAAAAAAATAAGAGCAGAAACACAGCCCAAAAGTCCAGGAGCTACATTTGGGTGGCAGGAGAATTTGTAAAGGAGAACAGGAGAAAAGGAGCCAGGGACAGCCGATGTGAGGGAGACTGAAAGGGCCAGGCTCAGCCTGCAGTTCAAGGGTGCCATGCTGGTGTCACCAAAAGAAGCCATCCAATGCTCACTGGGGCTCTGGGAGCAGTCAGATCCTGCAGGTTCTGCTTCCTGTCGTCCTGGAACACTCCCAGCAGCAAAGGCCAATGATCCAGAGAGGAAAAGCAGGGCAAAAGGAAGTCATAAACTCACATTTTGGTTAAACAGAAGAAAATCCTCCACATTTTCAAAGGCTGTGCTGCATTTTTCTGGCTGTAAATTAAAGATGATGATGATGTTGATGATGATGATCACACAGCACAGCTTTGGTTGTTTTGCCCAACCTGTTTCTATTATTTGAAGGGAAGATGCCTCCCAGTCAACCTGGGACTATTTATTTGGTTTTGTGCTGACATTACCCTAGAGCTGATCCAGCTCAGTGTCCTCACCAGTGCTGGTGTCCTGCTCTGCTTGTACAGTCCAGTATGGCCCCATTTAGGGAATAATGACATGGCAAATGTCCTGGGTTTGCATGGGAGGGAGAGCTTTGGCCACTTCTCTCTTTCAGAAATGTCCAGGGCCAGTTGAATGGCTTTGGGTTCAGTGACCAACACTGAACAACAAATAAAAAAACATGGAGAGACTGATGCCTTAAGGAACCTGGGAATCAAACAACATGCTTTTGAGATAACATTAGTATAGGAGTAATGTAAAGGTTGATCTTTATTGGAGGCCTCTAGAGGTAAATATGGAAAATGTCCACAAAAGCCAATCCCCCATGAGGTGAACACAGTTTTTGTAAATTTAGCCAATTAGCATAATTGACAAAATCACCAATTAGGAGCAAAAGTGGTGATGCAATCTCCCCCCTGTTCAAGCCCCTTCTAAATCCCAGCCCCTCAGATGGAACTGAATTTTATAGATGAAAATGGGTCTCAAAGAGCTTTTTTTTTTTTGTCCTTGGTTCCCAGGGAGAGCCAAGATGGGATAGGGGCTTTGGAATGTGTTTTGTCCTTCTGCCTATCAGGGCAGGGAAAAGCACTGGGAAAATCAAGTAGGAATGCAGCCACAGGCTACAGAGCTCCAAATATGTGTGTAAAGGGTACAGAGAATACAGAAGAGAAAAAAAGGCAAAAAAACCATTCCGTATCAAGACAAACATTCCTTCCTGCCCACAGGTCTGGAGAACCTGCACAAAATCACTTCTCAGGGCCAGTACGAGCTGCGGGTGGACCTGAGGGACAAGGGGGACACGGCCTACGCCGTGTACGAGCGCTTCAGTGTGGGCGACGCCAAGAGCCGCTACCGCCTGCGCGTGGACGGCTACAGCGGCACCGCAGGTGAGAGCAAAACTGACTGTCCCTCCTCCCAGGGACCCACTGCCTGCCAGGGAAACCCTGTGAGTATTGCAGATCAGCAGGTGCCTCTCCTGTGGGAGTGTCTTGCTTTGAAAAGCCAGGTGTGTGCTAGGGAAGGCAGGAGCCACCCCTGAAATGGAAAAGGTAAACCCCCTCTCCATGAATGATGATGATCTCTATGTTGATGATGATGATCACACTCTCTCTGAATTATTATAATTTTATTAATTATTATAATTTTGAAATTAAGGGGCTCTCAGGCAAAGATATGGGAGCAGGAATAACAGTTCTCTACTAGGAAAATTAAAAATACAAATGTAATAGTACAAAAAAACCCCAGCATTCCCTGCCCCCTGTGTGTCAGGGTGGTGGCACAACCCCATCCCATGGGGGCTCAGCCCTCCTGCAGTGCCAGCTGTGGTTCTGCTGGAGCAGGGATCCTGCACAAGGGGGGAGTTTTCCTCTGCAGCTCCAGGGCTGCTGGAGATGGGCCTGGGCTCCCTCTGGCCATGCAGGGCAGCAGAAGCTGCTCCTCTGGCAATGCACTGGGCAAAGGCTGCTGTGCTGTGCCAGGCTCACATTGGATCCAGGTAGGAATGCTTGGCTCCTGCCCTGGGCGCAGCATCTCCCCATGGGATGCTGGAATTGGATCAGCCCTGCAGGGACACTCAGTGGCCATGGACAGCAGAGATCTCCTGCAGGGAGGATTGGCTGGGGGAGAGATCAAGAAAAAACTGCCCATGGACAGCAGAGAACTGCCCCAGCTCTGACAGATGGGAAATACACCCTCACAAACCATATCTTACAAGCCAGGACAGTGAGGTGTTCAAAAATCAAACATATCAATATATTTATGTTTCTGTTTTATATCCTCCAGGCATTTGGGTGCCATATTTTATGGCCTGATTATGGCAGCATTGAAACAAGTGCATTAAACCACAATATATCTCATTTGGCCAATGTTGGCTGTCATTTATATAGCCAATAATAGCCTGCCACAGCTTCTTCTCTTGTCAGTAGAATTTGTAGCAAAGCCCTGCTGTAATGTGATTTATGATTTTGCTGAACAAATCATCTGCCTTTTGTAATCACACTGGGGCAAACCCTGCAGCTCTTGGTGAATCTTTTCAGGGCTTCACAGGATTAAGAGATAAACCCAGTTTAACAATATGTCTTAAAAGGGGATAATTTCACACTGCTGGGTGCATAAACCAGAGCAGAGGTGTGGGTGTGGGCTCTGCCCTGTGACCAGCACAGGAGCTTTTACCCAGACTACAGAGATACAAAGGAAATGCAGCCGCAGAATTAATGTCTATTTAATTTAGATGGGATATTGGGAATAAATCCTTCCCTGTGAGGGTGGGCAGGCCCTGGCACAGGGTGCCCAGAGCAGCTGGGGCTGCCCCTGGATCCCTGGCAGTGCCCAAGGCCAGGCTGGACAGGGCTGGGAGCACCTGGGACAGTGGGAGGTGTCCCTGCCATGGCAGGGGTGGGATGGGATGAGTTTTAAGGTCCCTTCCAGCCCAAACCATTCCATGAGTCTGTGATTTAAAGCAAATTGTCTAGTGCAGAGTAGTAGTAACTGCTACCACGAGTAGGATTCAGTCAGTGTGGAGACTCCTTTGGTCTTGGTTCCTTCCTTGTGAACACCTCTTTGATCTTGGCTTGTCCACACTGTAAAATCCAGCTTTTAGCAAGAAATTCAGAAATTTACCTGCATGGAAAAAAACCACTTCATATACTGGGGATTAGAGACCACCTGAAGAAATATTTTGACCTGCCTGCAAAACCAAAAATTGTGCATTTCTTTCTGTATTAAAAAAAAGTCAATTTTAAAAAATTTAGATGCAGACAGGACATGGCACAGTCCAAATATTTTCATGAAATCTAAACCAGGCAACCCACTGACCTTGCTCTTCCTTTTGTCCCCCCATGCAGGTGACTCCATGACCTACCACAATGGAAGGTCCTTCTCCACCTTTGACAAGGACCACGACTCTGCCATCACCAACTGTGCTCTGTCATACAAAGGAGCTTTCTGGTACAAGAACTGCCACCGAGTCAACCTGATGGGCAGATATGGTGACAACAGCCACAGTCAGGTGAGTTTGGCCCTGAAGGCTTCTCTAATGCATGAGAGAAAGGGGAATTGTAATTATGGGTTTTTCTGATGGTTCAGCCAGCCAAAAATCACAGCATTCCCTCCTCCCACTCTCCAGGAAGACAGGGAAATGTCTGGGCTCACAAAACAAGAATTTAACATCAGCTGGGGAAGTCTTGTTGGCTTTGTCGGATTTTCCAAGGGAATTTCCCAAGTGTGCAGGGAATAATTGTCATTTTCAACGTGTGAAACAAAAATATTTTTCCTGCCATGAAAGCCAGGCAAGGAGGGACAGCTCTGAGGGACAGAGGTTTAACAAGACCAAGCTCAAGATGCTGCACCTGGGTTGGGACAACCCCTGGGACCAATCCAGGCTGGGATGAGCAGCTGGAGCAGCCTGAGAGGGAGCTGGGGGTGCTGGGGGTGAGAGCTGGAGCTGCCCCAGCCCTGAGCCCCTGCCCTGGGCTGAGCCCAGCGTGGGCAGCAGGGCAGGGGGGATTGTGCCCTGTGCCCTGTGCTCAGGTGAGACCCCACCTGCAGAGCTGCCCCAGCCCTGGCCCAGCACAGGCAGGAGCTGGAGCTGCTGCAGAGATCCAGAGGAGGCACCAGGGGGATCAGAGGATGGAGCAGCTCTGCTGGGAGGAGAGGCTGGGACAGCTGGGATTGTTCACCTGCACAGGAGAAGCTTTGGGGGGACCTCAGTGTGGCCTTGCAGGGCCTGAAGGGGCTGACAGGAAAGATGGAGAAAGACTGGCCAAGGGTCTGGAGCGCCAGGACAAGGGGGAATGGTTTCACACTGACAGAGAATAGGTTTAGATGAGATACTGGGAGGAAATTCTTCCCTGGGAGCCTGGGCAGGCCCTGGCACAGGGTGCCCACAGCAGCTGTGGCTGCCCCTGGATCCTTGGAAGAGTCCAAGACCAGGCTGGAGCAAACTGGGACAGTGGGAGGTGTTTTTTCCCTCAGCAGGGGTGGAACAAGATGATCTTTAAGGTCCCCTCAGCCCATCCAGTGTGTGTTTCCATGATTCTGTGACCTCATGTGGGTGGGTTTGTACAGGTTGGACATCCCACAGCCCCTGTGCTTCCCAAAGCTCCTCCACTTTGTGGTGCTTCTGTGCCCAAACCAGAAACACCCCCATGTGGTGCTGTTTGCAGGGGTCCCAGGACGAGGGAAGAGACGAGAATCTTGACTCCATGTTTCAGAAGGCTGATTTATTATTTTATGAGATATATTATATTTTAAAAATTATATATTAAAACTATACTGCAAGAAAAGAAGAAAGGATTTCATCAGAAGGCTAGTAAGGAATAGAAAGGAATGAATAACAAAAGCTCGTGTCTCTCAGAGAGTCTGAGCCAGCTGACTGTGATTGGCGATTAATTAGAAACAACCACATGAGACCAATCCCAGATGCACCTGTTGCATTCCACAGCAGCAGATAATCATTGTTTTTCTTTTCCTCTGAGGTTTCTCAGCTTCTCAGGAGAAAAATCCTGGCAAAGGGATTTTTCAGAAAATATCACGGCGACACCCCCGGTCTGAACCAGGGGCAGCAAATGCAAGTGTGACCCCCAACCTCTCCCCTTTGCCTTCACAGGGCGTCAACTGGTTCCACTGGAAGGGCCACGAGTATTCCATCCAGTTTGCAGAGATGAAGCTGAGACCCTCCAGCTTCCGGAACCTGGAGGGGCGGCGGAAGCGAGCGTAGGGCCCGGGGGGCTGCGGGCAGGGGTGGGGAGGGGATGGAGAGGGGGTGTGGGGAGACCCTCTGGCATCGCTGGCCTGGGGGTGCGAGGAGCTGGGAGCGGCACCAAAGCATCGGTGAGCCCCGGCAGAGGCTTTGCAGCATTCCAAACACACAAAAAAAGCCTTAAAGTATCCCAGATTTTCCAGCAGAGCAGCTCCAGCTGCCCACCAGGAACGTCCTCCACACCAAAGACAACGATCTCAAGGGTTCTGTGTTGTTTTATTAATTTTTTTTTAATTTTAATTTTTTTTTTGCCAGAAAGCGTCTGGGATAAAGTTCTTCTGACATCTGACGATCTCTTGGGTGGCCCAGGGGAGGGGAGGGAGAACAGCTTTGTACATTGGTAGTTTGTTTTAGAACCAGCCATATTTTACAGACAGAAATGTGTAAGATTAATTATCATTATTATTATTATTATTAGTTATAAGTGAAAAGAATTGGTGGTTTGAATGCCTTTTTATATATATATATCAAGTACCACAGAGAAGGAGGGAACGGGAAGGGAAAGCAGTATGTTTTTAAACTTAAGCATAAGATTAATATTATTAATATAAAGACAAAGTAATAATAATAATAATAATAATGATGATAATAATAATAAGCTACATTTTGTCATTTTTAAGAGAACCATGCTTTTGGAAACACAGCAGGACAGTGTCTGATTGTAAATTTTTTTTTTATAAATAAAAGCACAATTACTTTTAAATAAATTTCTACCTTTTTTTTTATCTATGTGGAGTTTGTGCATGTCCAGGATATATTAACTTAGATGGGGAGATAAAGACAGACTGAGATTAATTAGGCTGCTGAACCCCTACTGAAAACTGTTCCTTTTGTTAGTGACTGGTTGTAATTATTCTGGTGGGCCTGTTACAGTGAAATGCCCGTGAGGATTTGGGTTCTTTCAGAACAGAATTATTTTTTTTTCTGCCCAAAATCTTCTTCCATGTTTTTCTAAGTGCTACTGACCAATGCTTGCTCCATCTAGGTGGGAATAACTAACAAAGCAAAACAAAGAGAACCCAGAGTTGTTGTTAGGCACCATGGGCAGTTTGAACACTTGTGTAAATAAAGGGCTCTCTCTTTTTTTTTTTAATATGAATGAAATTCCATGTAGTTCCTCTGTATCACACCCTGCAGTTCAAGACAATAAAAGATCTCTTGTTTTAATCCAGTCTCTCTGCCCTACTTCAAGGTTGCATTTTGCAAAAGTTTTGCAGACATTTTGTAAATGTTTCTTGCCTCCCTCCTGACTGAAGTTACACTCCTGAGCATTGTTTGTGTTGCACGGGGAACAGAAATCTCCTTTGACCCTCCAGAGCACTGGCAGCACTATATTAAATTAATTCTCTGTAATT
This sequence comes from Molothrus aeneus, assembly GCF_037042795.1. Taxonomy (NCBI): domain Eukaryota; kingdom Metazoa; phylum Chordata; class Aves; order Passeriformes; family Icteridae; genus Molothrus; species Molothrus aeneus. Next base: position 2,995,750 of record NC_089664.1, on the reverse strand, counting down.
GATCTCCCTTCCTAGGTGTTTATCACAGTAAATGATAGGCAGCATAAAGGAGAACAAATCCAGTAATGAAGAAATATGCTCTGCTCTCCAGATGCTTTCCAGCTATGAGGAAATGGCACTGGATCCGTGTTTCTGGGTGCTGGAAAGCTCTGGCAGTCTGTTTGCAGACAGTCGGGGGAAGAAGTGACATTTATGGAATGAGTTCCTCATTTCTGGTAACATCCCAGAGCTGCCTGGCTCTGCCTCTGGTGTCATTTACCTTGGCAGCTCCAAGGAGCTCCTGGAGACAGGCTCAGCTTTGTGCCTCACCCCAGACAAGACTCAAACACGCTGCACAAAAGGAAGCTGATATTTCCTGTAATTACTCACTGACAGATGCCCTGCTTGGTATTCTCTGTGATCTCCACTGAGAGAGGGAAGCTGGCAAATCCTTGGAGTCAGAGCTGCCAAAACACCCTTCAGAGCTGACACAAGCTTGATTTGGGACCAGCAGCTCCACCACGGGCTCCTGGAAGGGAAATTCACTGGCTTTTCCTCCTTTCCTGTTTGTAACTCGTGAGAAGAGTTTAAAAACACGCTCAGATTTTAAATCTGTTCATGAACCTGCCAAGCCTCTCTGCTGGGGTTCATCCTTAACGTGATGAAGCAGTTTGGGAGCCTCAAGGGGGCAGGAGAGGAAGGGCTTCAAAATTATTTCCTCAGTCGGATTTAAGGTCCTAAAGGCACTGATGGGGATATCTGGGGGCATGAGAGGGGTTTATGGGGTTAGGACTGTATCCATGAGGTATTTTTGAGACAAGTGGATGGAAAACTCCTTTTCCAGGGTCAGTGTCCTAACCTTAACCACAGTCTGAGCAAGATTTCAAGCTTGGGTTTCTTACTTAAGTGAGGTTTGAGCTTCAAGCCAGGTGGGCAGAAGTCAGCTGGATGCATAATTTGAGGGAGTGAGGCTGATGGCAGCTTTCAAGTTATTCAATCCCCTGAGACTTGGACTGCTAAGTGATGTGGTTGTTTCTGACTCCAGGCATGAGTGTGCAGTGATTAGAGCACTCCAGGGCGATGTGGGAGATGACAAATACCTTAAATTCTTCCCTCTGCCACTTGATGTCAGCTGAGCTGGAGCACCCACACGTGCTGCATCACCTCTGGGTGCAGCTCCCTCACCTCCTGTCCTGATGCAATTCCAGCCAAGGGAACTGATCTCACCCATTCTGGGCAGAATGTCAGCAGAAAGCCAGGGAATCTCACCTGAGCCTGCAGCAGTGAATAAATAGCCCAGTGATTTGTGACAGAAAACACAAATTTTCCATCTTTCCTGCCCAAGGATGTCCCTTCAATCAAATGACAAGTTTGGCTTGGTTTGATTTAAAAGCGTTTGAGCGTAACTGAGGGTCAGAGAGCATGAAAAACAAGAAATTGAGTACACACTGATCCAGTGGCTGCCCCTGCTACTCATTTGGTCTCAGGCTTCACTATCTGAATCCAAAACTGCAGCCTTGAAAAACTTTCTTGAAGCTGCCATGTTAATCCTGGGGGCTGGTAAAGGCGCAGTATGTTTTTTCCTTTATTTTTTTTTTTCTCTTCTCCTTCTCCTTTTATTTCCTTCTCCCTCTCCTTCTCCTTCTTCTCAGCACCCTTTGTGCTTGAGCCACTGAACATTTTCTAGAACTTGATTAGAAAGGAAAGCAGAATAGAAATGTTCAGATGTCATCAACAAGCAGCAGCTTGATCCCAGAAAATGGCAAGGAGGTGACATCAGCCTCGCAGGTACCTTGCCACTTTTTATTTCTGACTTCCAGGGATGAGGACAAGATGAGCCAGGAATAGAGCTGGGATTGCTGAGGTGGTGTTTGGCTGGTTGCTGTTGGTTCTCTGCACTCCATCAGGAGCTCTAGGCAGAGTGGAATTCTTCACAGAATGTTACAAACACAGGGGATTGATAAAATGATACCATTTATTTAATGGGATGTGGGAAAAAAATAATGTAAAATGAAAATACAGAAGTAGACATGAAACCCCCCCAGCAGCTTTGGAGCCCCTGTTCAGCACAGCCTTCACATTTTCACATTTTCTTTGAAAAAAGTCTGCTCCAGCCTTTGTTCCTCCACCTTTCCCCCGGTGATTTCCCCAGCAGGTACAGAAATCTCAGCCCTCAGAGCTCCAGCAGCTCTGTGTGTGTTCAACAAATGTTAGTCCTGATAAACAAGGTGTGGTTTGTCAGCAGGAGAGTGCGAGCAAAGCTCAGCCAGAACTGCACGGATGATCTTTATTCTTGGAGGGCCCTGAAAAAACACACACCTTAATCAGGCCTTCAATCTAAAGATGAAGGAGTTGGTGTAGGTGAGAGGGAAAGACGATTCTCAGCAAAAAAAAATCAAAAAAAAGCAAAAAAAAAAAGCAAAAACCAAAAGACAAAACCAGAACAGAATACAAGATGATGTAAGAGCCGCTCTGGCTTTCTGGGTCACCCTCGCCTGCTCACAAGCTGTTCCTGGCTCCATCCCAAAAGGTTTAGGAGTAGAAACACAACCTGATGATTCTACAGTGAGGTTTTCACTTGACTTGCAGCCTTGCTGAGGAATTTCCAGAGGGCTGAGAATGAGTCTCCATCCGGGCTTGCATCAATCATGTTCCTGCTGCAAAATGAATCAGGCCTGTTGCACTTTGCAGTGGCAATGAGATCCTGAGTGGAGGCCATAGAAGGAAAATTTTACCCCACACATGCATTTCAACAGCTCTGTAAGCTAAAGGAAAGTTTCCTGGAGGGGGCAGGAGTTCTTGGACAGGAGAAGTTATTGCAAAATAAAGAGGCTGGTGCTGTACCCATCTCTGTATCCCTTCCACTCCTACATTTAGGCCCACTCAGCTGAAAAATGCACTTCAGCTTTAGTCACTTGTGAAGTGTGGGGAGCTCATGGTCTCTCTGAGATGCTATCTGCAGGGTTACTCACTTGTGCCCTTTCAGATGACACTGAGGAGAAGGGTTTGGGTATTTTTAGGGCAAAAGTCCCCTTTCCAGACCTCTGAAATTTCATAAGTCTGGGCTGAGCTTTTCCAAGGGCTCTTGCAATGGAAGGGGGCCCAGGTCTCCTTTCTTAGTGGTGCTGTTTGGTTTTCCCAGCTCAGCTCCTTGGGGAAGGACAGGTTTGGAATGGCAGCTAAAAATGTGTCTGTCCCTCCCTAGCTGTGTTCTTTGTCCCTCCCCAGGGCCATCTCACGTTCCCTGGAGGCACAGAGGGGCCTCCACACCACTGTGGGCAGAGTAACTGTGGTTAAGTGGTTTTTTGGTGCACAACGTGCAGCATGACTAATAAATAAATAAATAAATATCTGCTGTTATTCACGAGTCACCAACCGCTACTCACAAATTCAGGACTCCCTTTTTTGGGATTGCCACAGGAAAAAAAAAAAAACAATTTTCCTGTGCCAGCCTGCAAAAACCACCTGCAAGGTGTCTCGTTCCAAGGCAGCAGCTCCTGAAAGCATCAGTGGCTGCATGGGCAGGGATGGATCAAAGGGTCTGCTGATGACTCTGCTCCTTCACCTCTCCGTCAGGTACTTTCCTCAGAGGAAATCATTCAGCTTCCTGTGTTTTTACTGTAAATTCTGTGCTGCAAAGAGGAAAGAGAGAAAGAGACCAACACAGATAGAGAGACTGGGGTGGGGGGAAAACCAACACACGGTGGTTTCGGTGCAGATAATCCCTTTCACTCCCACTTTTGAGGCATCCCCCTGGTTTAGAGCAGCAGAGAGGGTCAAAAGCAACATCTAACCTGAGAACTGGTCCCCTGCTTAAACTGAAACTACTTTCAGGACTCAAAGTGCTCATTTCCTCCCCGCCCTTCCTCTGCCTCTTTACTTTTACTTTACTTCGTGCCTTGTCCTTCTAGTTCTGTGATTCTGTGAAAGTGAGAGGAGAAATAATGTGAAAAAGGCTGGGTTTTGTCCAAGTGAAAGAAAAAATGCCTGGCTGTGTCACTAGAGAGCACAAGCATTCAGATTTAGTCTGAGAGATAATTTCCACTTTGTCATCACACCGATTGCAAAAGTCACAGCTTCAGGAAGAGCTGGGACTTTTTTATTAACGAGATATTCTAGGCTTTCATGCAAATAGAATGCTGCTTGCAAAGAAGGTACTCAGCAAAAATAAACCCACCAGGTCTTCCCTAGAAAAAGGTTTTAAAAGATAATTTTGAATGTCTCAACTCCATTATGACCAACCAAAGTGTAAATGGCTGAGAGAAATTGGAACAAAAGTAAAAAATTCATATTCTGAGTTGCCTTATATGAACTATTTGACTTTTCCCAAGGAAATAAATAGTAAAAATTAGATTGGACCCCTGAGATTATAATTTATTTGTTTTCAGTGTAATCTATGTGTATCCTCTGCTTTTTGGTAACCAGACTACCTGGAAATTACCCCCACACACAGTGCAGCACTGGCTCAGCAGTCAAATTAATTGCAATTTTTTCATGATAAAAAGTACATACAGGTGGCAGCTCTGTTTTGGCAGTCTCCCATCAGCCCTGAGGAGTCTCCTCTGAAGCCCTTTGTGTAAAGATATCCCAACTGTGGAAACCCCCAGGGGAGCACTGACTTTGACCCTCATTCATGGGGAAAGTTTCCCAGACTTCAAGATAGGCTAGAATCCACAAAAGTGTGAAATTTGTTATAGAGAGTAGTGTAGGTGTATCACTTGGTGAGAAATTTAGGGTTTGGGAGTTCTGGATGGAAGCAAGATGGAGGGCACAGGGTGTTGTCCTGGGTTTCTTCTTCATGCTTCTTCTTCCTTCTTCTCCATGGGTTTGGGTGGCATTTTGTAATTGGGCAGGAAAGTCCCCATTGCAGCTCTTTGGGATCAGTTATGGGGTTAAAAGGGAAATAATTCAGGTGTCAGTTCTTAATTGGATGGTTCAGTCTTAAAAGCCCTTGTACCAAGAGATTGTTGGCCATTTTGTGCCTTCTAATGAAAAGCTGCTGAACTCACAGCAGTGAGACTGTTTTACTGATGAGAAATAATAAACACCTGAGTCTGAACATGAACTACCTCAAGTGTCTTCAGTCCAGACCCAGAGAAACCAACAACTGGAACCACCACACCCAAGCCTAGCTATGCCTGGGTTCGTGGGTTCTGCTCTTGCCTTTCCACGAGGCTTTCCAAGCACTCACAGCTCCAGCCACTGCTCTAACTCTTCTCACTGAAATGGGGAAAAGCCTCTCAACCACCCAAATTTCAGTGTCCCTGAGCAATTCTGAGCCCAAACCATTTCCCCCATGCCAAACCCTTCTCATCTCACTTGGCCTTGAAGGGAAAAGCAGCTCCTGGATGTGATGATGCCTTTGTGGGGCTACCTAAAAATAAAGGCCAGACAAAATGAAGGGAATAAAAAGCAGTTAGCAGTTCTGTTTATTGAAGGACCTGTAACCCTGCAGTTCTTTAGTGTGTAACTCCAAACTCCACACACAGTGGGAGCTGCTGCTGCTTCCCCATTTGGGGCAGACACAACAATTCCTCTCCAGGCCTGGCAATCAAGGACACCTCACTGCCTCAGGCCCTGAGAGATGGAAACAAAAGGGAGTTGTGGGGAGCAAACCTGGGATGAATGACTTCATTAGCTGAAGCTGTAATTGGAAGATGAACCCCCAATATGCAAATGGCCCAAACTTATAAAAGTGTGAAACCTGTGACCCCTCATCCATTTTGGGTGTAGGCCCTGGGGGCTTTGTCTGCCTGAAATGGGACCTAAAGGACCTTCAATAAATAGAACTGATTTTTATTGCCTTCATTGTCTCTGGCCTCTGTTTTTAGGTAGCCCCCAAAAGGCATCACTGGGGCTGTACCAGGGCAAATGCATCTCCTGGGGCTGGGTTCCACCTGCTCCCTGCCAGCCTTTGCCTCCTGGGGTTTCAGTGATGCCCCAGGAGCAGGGTTCTGGTGGTGTTGGCAGGGGTCCCAGGATGAAGGAAGAGATGAAAATCTTAACTCCATGTTCCAGAAAACTAATTTATTATTTTATTATTTTATGATATATATTATATTTTAAAAAATAATATATTAAAACTATACTATAAAATAGAAGAAAAGACATCAAAAAGAGCTTAAAAAGAAAATAATAAAAGAATAATAAAATCTTTTGAGTGACTAAAAGTCTAAGACAGCTAAACTGTGATCAGCCATTAATTAAAAACAACCACATGAGACTAATCAAAGATGCACTTGTTGCATTCTACAGCAGCAGATAATTATTGTTTTCCTTTTTCTCTGAAGCTTCTAGGTTCTCAAGAGAAAAAATCTTGTCAAAAAGATTTTTCATAAAATAGGTCTGTGACAGAGGGGGGCACTGATGTGATCTGCCAAACAGGTTCAGCCTCCAGAGGGATGTGAACAATGCCTTAGGGTTTTAGGTTTTATATTTTTGATGCAATTGTAATCCAGCAAGTATTTAGTGCATAACTCTAAAGGATTTATGTGTGTAAAGGTGTGTACATACATGTAAAAACCATCCATGTCTTTGTTTGCCCACAAACACCCAGACAGAACTATAAAACTAAATATGAGTATATACAAGAACTATAAAAACACAATGATTTCCAGGCTGGGAGCATCACTGGGACTCAGACCCCTGGGTGCTGCCAGCTCAGCAGAAATGTCAGCTTAGAAAGCAAGAGGAAACCACGGAGGTTTCAGGTGGCAGCAGGTGCTGATCTCAGAGCTGACAGCACTGCCTGGGGCTGCTGTGGCCTCAGCCCCACACTGAGGCACTCAGGGACCACCAGCACTCCCAAATATTCTGATGGATTCCCCCTCTTCCACCCCATCCTAGTGAGTGAATAATGTTCTTTCTTGTTAAGGTGTGATTATGAGTAGGAGTTCTGTGATTCCTGTAAAATCACTGATGTCTGGGCTTCAAAGGACATGAGAGGAAAAGGAAGGGAGGGCCAAAGGGTGTCTGTGTCCTGGGAGGGATTCAGCCCAGACAGGAGCTTGTGTGCTGTGCCTCAGGTTCAAGCAGGTGGTGAACAAAATTAAAGTAAAGGCACAGTAATGGTCTACTCCCAGCTTTAGTGCTCCTATCTGGAAAGTTCTGCATCTCCCACAGAAAAATTTCATCAATCTGTGCCTCAGAGCTTCTTTCCTTGCTACAGCTTGGCACTTCTCAACAGATTTCCCACCTCAACAGAGCATTGGTTTTGGAGGCTTTGTGACACCCAGGCTGCTGGAAGAAAATCTGTTTTCTTTCTCTGAAATAATCACCACCTGATCAGGGTGCCTCTGTGGGTACCCAGGTCTTGTGAGCTTAGTTGTTAATTGCTGCCCCAAGATGTGCAGGATGTCTCTGCTTCAGCCCACACGTCCGAAGAACGAGTCAGAGCTCTTCAGTTTTCCGTCTTGAGGTTGTTTATTAATTCTTATCTATAAAATTTTCTTCCTGCCCAGCCGAGATCTGCTCAGCAGGGCAGCCACAGGCACTGTGACCGCCTCCGAGGCGGTGTTGTCCTTTTATACTACAAACTACATAGAACATATTGACACTGAATTCCAATACCTATCACCTATGTTAGACAGTGCACTTCTATTCTAAATATAACATATTTACATTTAATTCCCAATACCTATCACCTATGTTAGACAGTGCACTTCTATTCTAAATATAACATATTTACATTTGATTCCCAATACCTATCACCTATGTTAGACAGTGTACTTCTATTCTAAATATAACATATTGACACTTAATTCCCAATACCCATCAACTATGGTAGACAGTGCACTTCTACTCTAAACCAATCCCAAAGTGCCAGCATCACTGCAGAAGATGGAGGTAGAGAAGAAGAAGGACTGGACACGCCCAAGTTCCTCCATCTTGTCCCCAAAACCCCCATTCCAAAAATCCTAAAATCTACCTTTTCGCCCAATGATAATTTTATTATTACACTATTTAAACTTCTGTGACTTTCAGGTCCTCATACAAAGCTGGTAACTTGCTCCAGGGGTCAAAATCAAATCCCCAGGTGCTCTGGGCTGTGTGCCAGGGTCTCTGAGCCCCCCAGCAGGGTCCTCAGCAACTCTGGGCACCCAGAGGGATGCACTGAGCTCTGACACCCAGAGGGATGCACTGAGTTCTGACACCCAGGGAATGCTGCAGTGCAGCAAAACTGGGGGCACACAGCACCTCTGGGACAGGAAAAGAGCCATTTTCATCTGCAGTAAAAATGAGGATTTTGCCTCAGCTCCCTCCCAAAGGCACCACAAGCAGAGGCAGCTGCCAGGCCTGGGCTGTGCGGAGCTGGAGCAGAGCAGGACAGCAAATGGTGAGCACAGCCAGCTCTGTGAGCAAAAGGGGCTCATATGGGAGGGGGTAACTCTGTGCACACCTTTCTAGGCCATGATCTGGAGAAGAAACAGCAGCAGTGCCTGGCAAGGGGCTTTTATTCAACTGCAAAGTGACAATGCATGGAGAGACTTCAGTGTTTTTGCAGCAGAAAAGCTCTAAGCTTTGCATCTGTCCTTGGCCAAAGAAACTCCAGCTGCTTTGTTTTCCATGTCAAGGCTGCATGACCAGCTCCAAACCAAGGCCTTTGCCAGGGCTTTGCTCCCTGCCAGGGGGTACCACTGGTACAGCTGATTTTTGGGGGCTGCTCTGCACGTGGCATTTCTGCACAAAAGTCACCCTGTTACGTGGCCATAAGGAGATTTGAAAACCCTCACTGAGAGTCTTGCTTTGTGTTAGCTCACAGAAACCCAGAACCACAGATCCCAGCGTGGGTCAGCTGGAGGGGACCACAGTGGGGTCATGGTGCCACCCCAGGGCACAGGGCTGATGGTTCTGGAATGTTCCTGGTCAGGGAGACCCCAGAGCCTCCCTGGGCTCTGCTCAGGGCTGGCACTGCCCAGGGCAGCAGTTCTGCCTCCTGGGCAGGGGAATTGCTGAGCTCAGACCCTGCCCGTGGCTCTGGGGCCATCGCTGGGCCTGGAGCAGAGCCTGGGCCTGCTCTGACCTCTGCACACAGGGACAGACAGGGGGACACAGGGACAGACAGGGACACCCAGGGATGAACAGGGACAGACAGGGATGGACGGGGACACCCAGGAACACACAGAGACACACAGGGATGGACAGGGATGGACAGGGACAGATAGGGAAACACAAGAACAGACAGACATATCCAGGGACAGCCAGGGACACAGAGGGACACCCAGGAACACTCAGGGACCCCCAGGGACACTCAGGAACACTTAGGGATCCCCAGGGACACAGAGGGACACAGAGGGACACCCAGGGCTGAGGGCCCCCCAGACATCTCCCGAGATAGGTGTAGATGTGCACACAGACACAGACTCAGGTTAAGAGTGTCTATGAAGTGAATATATCATAATAGTGTTTTGCTTGGTCTCATAAATAATTTCTGTTTCAAACAAGTGAGTTTCTAAGGATGGGGTTTAGATCTTTTATTGTGACATGACTACGTGGGTATGTGTGGGTATACAATTTTGTGTGTATATATATATATATATATATATATATATATATATATATATATATGAGAGACTACAAAAGCAAGTAGTGACAGGACAAAGGGGAATGGTTTTACACTGGCAGAAGGGAAATTTAAGTCGAATATTAGGAAGAAATTCTTCCCTGTGAGGGTGGGCAGGCCCTGGCACAGGGTGCCCAGAGCAGCTGTGGCTGTACCTGGATCCCTGGCAGTGCCTAAGGCCAGGTTGGAGCAGCCTGGGGCAGTGGGAGGTGTCTCTGCTCGTGGCAGGGGTGGGATGGGATGATCCTTACTGTCCCTGCTCCCCCAGGCCATTGTGGGACTGTAAGGATGTCACAGAGAGCTGTTCTGTATCTCTTGTGAGCAGCCCAAGAAATGCCCCATCAGCACAAACACGAGCAGCACCAGCAGCAGCCAGGAACCGAGGACATGGCGTGGAGAGCAAACATTTCACAGAAGGCTTTGCTGGTGATTGTTGCTATTTGCCCTGCAGAGCTTCCTAGAAGCACTTGCCATCAAGAAGATGAAGCTGCTTGCAGGGCTGCTGTGGAGCTCCTCACACCCCACCTGGCACTGGGCCCGGCTGCTCTTTTCTCAGAACAACAACTCCCAAAAAGGATCTGAGAGCTCCATCCTTCAGTGGCCAAGGCCATCTGTGCCCAGGTGTTTTTCCACTGACAAACCACCCCAATGTCAGGGCTGGTGTGGTACTGCCACGTTTCTTTGGAAAACAACCTCTCCTCCTTCAAAGCTCAGCGATGTCAGGGGTCAAACACGCCAGAAAACCCAATGGGCCAAGGTTGTTTGTGGGATCCGAGTGGAGAAACCTTTTGTGGTCATCCCCGCTGACCCCAGGAGGAAACAGCAGAGGAGCTGGCAGGTGTTGGCATCTGCAGTGGGCAGAGTGAGAAAATAATAAAGGAAGGCAGGCTGTCAAAGAGGATTTTTAGCACCCAGCACTCACGTTAATCCCCTGACCTACTTTCTGAAAGACCTATATAAGGAAAAATATTCTCCACTGAGCAAGCAGCTAATAAGCAGTGCCAGCGTCAAAGAGTTGGGAGTGCATCAGTTCTGAGATTCAGTTATCTCTTCCTGGAAAAAATTAAAGCACAGAAAACAAACACTCTTCAAGTAGAAAAAAAATTCACTGGCCCATTTATTTCTAACGAAAACTTTGCACCTCCTCTGGGGAGTGATGGGCCTTTCCAGAAGGCTCCAACAACTGTGGACTGTAAATTCTGAGCTTTTCTCTCAAACCCCCAAAACAAGTAACTGACACTCATTTATTAGACCTCCACCACAGAGATAAGGCATTCTGGTTCCCTAGGGGAAATCAGGCATTTTTGGACCACCAACCCTTCCAGCAGAGGAGTTTTACTGGACCATCCCCAGCAGCAGCTCCCAGATTCAGTTTCCAGCACTGAGGTCCTTCCTTAGCATTTTTGGGACTTTTAAAAATCTGTTAATAGCAAGGAATCACCAACACTGCAGTCAAGGAGAGGAACACCCCAGCAGGATGTTCTTAAGCACAGTCACATCCCTGTGTTGGTTATCAGGAATTTGAGCAGGGCTGGGCCTGGTGTAAAGCTCTCAGCCCCTCCTGGCTCTGGGAAGAACCAGATCCCTTGGATATTTTATGTTAATGCCTTGGTCTTTCTGTGGTTTTGATTAGGAATCCCAGTGATCCCAGGAATCCCAGTGATCCACACCCAAGAGTTGTGAGTTGGCACCATGGTCCCAAGGGCTGTGTTTGAGGGTGAGCTGCCCAATGGGCCTCACCAGAGGGGGCCTCACCCTGCCCTCAAATTGCCCCAGCTTGTTTTACTGGAGGTGCTGCAAACATCCCTTGAGGCACAGGCAGCCATGGTGCAGTCTTGGCACCAAAATCTTCAAATTCCCTCATGGGCATGGAGCAGGTGCAGAGGAGGGTGTGACATTGGTGAGGGGACTGGAGCACCTCCCCAGCGGGGACAAGCTGGGAGAGCTGGGAATGTCCATCCTGGAGAAGAGAAGGTTGTGTGGGCACCTCACAGCAGCTGGAAACCAGAGAGAGACCCTTCATGAGGACCTGCAGAGATGGGACAAGGGAGAATGGGCTCAAACTGAAAAAGGAGAAATTTAAGTTAGATGTTTGGGAGGAAGTTCCTCACTGTGAGGGTGGGCAGGCCCTGGCACAGGGTGCCCAGAGCAGCTGGGGCTGCCCCTGGATCTGCCCCTGGCAGTGCCCAAGGCCAGGCTGGATGGGGCTGGGAGCAGCCTGGGACAGTGGAGGATGTCCCTGCCCATGGTGGTGGTGGATGGTCTTTAATGTCCCTTCCAACCCAAACCATTCTGGATTTTATGATTCTATTATTCTACTGTTCCATTACTCTTTCCTTTTTTTATGGTTTCAAACAGCTCTGAGCCTACAGACTTCAGGGGGAGGCCCCAAGGCTGGCACAAAGGGCTCTCATTCAGCCCCTGTGACCACACCTGGCATTTTGGCAGCCTTCATTTCCACCTAGCCAAGGGGAGATGTTTCAAGGGCTCTTTCTTAGATACAGGATCTCCATTCTGACTACCAGTGGGGCTGAAGGTAGTCAGCACATTATTCTGAGGTTTATTGGACTTCAACCAGCAGGATACATAGAGCTGTTGTCAAAATCAGATCATTTTGGGGCAGTTTTCACATCTGGCAGCTCTCATTTCACTGCTCACGCTGCTTCTAGGGAGCGGACAGCAATAAATTGCACCAGTGTGATTTACATATTAATAATTTGAAGGCTACACCCTTAGTTCTTGCAAGAGTCACAAGGTTATTTTTCACATCTTCATCCTCTCAGGAGCTGTTTCACATGTTGCAGTGTAAGAGACACTGCAGTGTTTTAAAGCTGCTTAAGGATCCTTTAAGGTGCCTTCCAAACCTTTCTGTGATTCCATTGATCAGGTGGGTCTGGACAATCTGCCCCTGCTGGGCTCCAGAATGGTTTCATTTATTTAGATACATATTATTTATGTATGTATTTATTTATTTATTTACTTATTATTTTAAGTACGTAAGGAACACACCTTTCTGCGTTTATTGCTGCTCCTGGCATAAACACCATTCAGGACAGAGAAATAGCAGAAATTCTACACAAGTGCCTTCCCCTGTGAGAGCCCAGCCCCTTTCTGAGTGCAGAAACATCAGCTCGAAGCAGCCTGGCCCTCAGGGTGAGGATGTTTGGGAGGCCCTTGGGAGAAAGTGAAACTCCATTGTGTGGTGCTGTGGTTGGGGCAAGACAGATGGGTTGGTTCATTAATCACCCAGTGTCATTGGCTTGACACCTTTCTGGAATTTTGCATTCTCCTTGCTGTCTCCCACCTAGGGAAGAGGGATTTCTTCATGGAAAAAGCCTTTCCTTAAAGCTTTTCTTATATTACTATAAAATTATAATTATATATTAATAATTCTAATTAATTTTAATGTTATTATTTATATTATTTATAATATTGGCAAATTGTTTAATTTAATTTATTATTTATTTATTTTATTTATTGTTTATTTACTTTATGGTTTATTTGTTTTATTATTTATTTGATTAATGTAATATATTATAATATTATAGTATATTATAATTATATATCTAATAATTCTATATTAAAATTATCTGTCACGGCCAGATAGAGGTGTCCATGTGGGCATGGTAAGGAAGGTAAAATAAATGTTCCTAATCTTTCCTGTTCTTCCATTAAATTTTTCGTCTCACTGAGAAATCTGCTGAAAAACACTTCCTACAGGAACCCCTCAAACACAGCAAATCCTGGGGATCTCCATGTCACCTGCATCAAAAGCTGAGCACAGAGACACAAACCAGCAGAGAAAATCACTGCCAGAGCCCAGAGCATCATCCTCTTCCTCCCTGCTCCTTCCCACCCTCACTGCTCCAGGCACAGGGCTGGGCAGAGCTCAGCTCAGACAATGTAATAATTTCCACCCAATGTCCTCAGTGAATGAAAAAAAGAACAATTAAAAAAAAACAACAGAAAGTACCTTAAAGTATTTTTTTCTTCTTCTTCTTTCAAAACTAAACTCTTCAGCAGCAGGGGAACATCTGACACAGCTCCCTCCTCCTGCTCTTTCTGCATCACTGTGTGCACACAGGGTGCCCTGTGGGAGGCTCTGAGGTGAATTTGCCACAGGTGCTGGTAAATACAAACCACATTCTCCTTGCAGCTCCACAAGAACCTCACTGGCACATCCCAACCCCTGAGGGACCACCAGGAGCCCCGGTGTGGGTTTGTGCCAGGGGCCAGCAGCTGAGCAGAGCCCCAGTTTGTGCCCCTGGGTAACCTCTGCCTGCACTGACCTGTTTGTTGGAGCACCACAGCTCTTGTGGGTTTTTGTAAAGCTGCAAAACAAGAAATGTCCCCTGATTCTCAGGAAACCTTACAAAACCACACCAGAAATCTGTCAGGCAGCCTGAGGTGTGTTCTTACTGTGCCTGCATCTGTAGGGATGGGAGAATGAACACACATCAAAATTAAAAATGACCTGGCATCCGCTGAAATGAAAACAAACCTAAAAAGCTGCCTCAGCTCTTTTAACAAGCAAATAGTGTTTCATTTCAGTTTTTCTTCATGATTTCAGAGTTTTCTGCTCTCAGATAACCTCTCAAGGCCAAGCAGAGCTGCTCAGTGCCTCCCAGCCAGGCTGGCCTTGGGAAGGGCTGCATCCCTGCTGGCTCCTCATGCAGGGGATGGGGTGCAGCTCTGGTTCCCCATGGGGCAGGGTCCTGCTGCTGCCTCATCCTAGAAACCAGAGAGACACCTTCCCCCTTCACCCAGCTCACTTTTAATGGCTTTTGCTCCAAGATAAAACTCAGGCACTTTCTGTCATTGTCCCACAGGGGTCACAGCCCTCTGGGTCTGGCTGCCCTGCAGGATTCATATCAAGACCACACCTTGCTTCTGATTTTCCTCCTTCTCTCCCTTGTCTGAGACTTCAGGCAGTGCTGCCCTGCCCAGCCAGGCTGTGTTTGCCCAGACACTGAAGTGCCCCAGGCATGGAGCTCTCTCAGCCAAAGCTGATGGCAGCAGAGTCTCTGGGGAGGGACAGGACATGAACCAGGGGCATAAAATAAACTGGACAATCCCCTTTGGAAAAGTTCCATTTCTCTCTCTTGATTTCAAAATTAAGAGATTTCAAAGATCCCTGTTAAACCTTGACTGAGTGGAGGCAGCAAGCCGGCAATTAATCCAGGCCATAACCCAACAAACCTAAGGAGCATAGGGACAGGCTCAAGGAAAGCAAACCCTTCAGCACTGGAAATAAATGAAAAGAATGCTTGTTTTCTACATTGCACAATTAAATCATGGATATCACTGTCACAGGGTGTAACTGGACTCAAGCAGGAATCACTCAGGTGAATTCCTGCTGTATTTTAGCTGTTGTTTTTCCTCTCTGCCAAAGCATCTTGCACTCAGTTATTGCTAATGGTGCACTGGGCTGGATGGACATTTGGGCTGCTCTGTGCTCATTGCAGGGACCAAAGAGAGCAGGTGGTGACCCTGGAAGTGTCCAGGGCCAGGCTGGAGTTCTGAGCACCCTGCTCCAGTGGAAGGTTTCCCAGCCCATGGCAGGGGGTGGAATCAGATGATCCTTTTAGGACCCTTCCAAACCATTCTGTGATTCCATTGATCAGGTGGCTCTGGACAATCTGTCCCTGCTGGGCTCCAGGAGGGTTTTATATATTTATATATGTATTTATTTATGTATGTATTCATTTATTTACTTATTCTTTTAAGTGTATATGGAACACAACTTTCTGCTCTGGCACAAAAATAAAGATAGAACTTGAAGCCAAGACATTTTCATTTTTACTCAGCTAATATTGAAAGAGTTGTTAATCTGTTGAGTCCAGGTCATCAGTGGCTGAATTCACAGACTCCTCTAATATGTACTCATTCTGGGAGTCCCAGGGAAGGAATTGTAGCTTGCAGTTTTCATGGAATTATTATCATGTATTTTCCTGTGCTTTTATTCAGATTATGGTATTCTAATTTGTGCATGCTGTCACAGTCATGATTTCTTGAAGATGGGGGAAGATTGCTCAAATCTGCGCTCTGAATTACTCAGAGAGGAGATTACATCTGTTATTATGGCATCCGTTGGTAAATTAATCAGCCTGGTTATGGATGAGGAAAAATACCTCCATCATCTGTCTCAGGGTTTGGCAAGAGCCAAATCAAACAAGCAATCTTGGATCTAAACCACTGCTTTATCTTGTCTAATTCTGATGTTTCAGCGCTTCCAAAACTTGTGGTTTCACCTCAACCATTCAGCAAGACCCAACTCAAATTCATGAACAGGCTTGGTCAACATGAAAGTTCCTTTTCTAATGAACTGATGAGTCACTGAATGATTTTCTTCCAGTTTTGGAGCCCCAGCATCTCTTGGCAGGCGGCTCTTTGCTCACAGAGATGGCTATCACAGCCCATTCCACCACAGGGGTGTTGAAAGCTGGGGCTGTGGGCTGTGCAGCCGTCTAGGACCGTATCCTGTGCTAACCTGAGCTCTTGGGGGACTTCCTCCTCTACCTCTCAATTAATCCAACACACCAATTGCCTTTCAATGGCTGCACCCAGTGAACCTCTGGCTGAGGTCACCAGACTCTGCTTCTGACTGGGATTTGCTCTGACTTGCAGGTCCACAATGTGCTCTGCCGTTTTGGTTTCCCCCTGGCTGCTCTCCTTCCCTTTGTGCTGCACACTCAGCTGGAGGCCAGGCTAAATATTTAGACTAAAATAAATAAGTAAATAAAAATGTTTTATTTAATTTTATATTTAATTTATTAAATAAATAAATAAATAAATATTTAGGCGAAATATTTCAATTTTGACATTATAGAAGTCTCAAAGGCTGCCTATAGAAAATTCTTCTTTGTGTGGAGAATCCCTGATCCAACTGCTGGCTTTAATCAGAAAAATGGTGCCCAAAATAATTTCCTAGAGAAATTCAGTGCAGTCACCAATGTTTGTTTGCTGCTCTGCTGGAGCTGCCTGCCCTCTGCCTGGCTCCATCCCCTGGGACAGTGCCCTGCAAGGATGGGCACCTTTCCTGTGCCCAGGTCCTATGAAAACTTCATGACAACATTCTTCCCACTCCCTTGGACCCACAAGTTAATTCAGCCACCTAATCCTCACTTATCCCTACAGCTCCTTCCTTCTCCACCTCTTCCTATAATCACCTGTTTTTCCTGCCTGCAAGTCCCTGTCCTCTCTTGTGCATCATCATCCAGTCCTTGTTGCACTGAGGAATTCTTTGTTTCTTCAGGAAATAAAAAATAAAATAAAACTGATTATTTTCCAGAGTGTTACAAAATCCATTAGATTGGCAGTAAGGGAAGTAAGGGAAGGCTTCCTGAATTGCTGAATAGAAGTGCTGACAGAGTTTGGTATCACTGAAAAACTGCCAGTGATGCAAATATTTAATCAGGAATTAATTAGCTATTGTGTTTGGTTGGTAATGAGGCAGCTTAAGAATAAATTCTATTTACAAAAAAAAAAAAATCCTAGAAATGTATCACAAAAAAAGTCCCTTTCTCCACCACTAAAATGTAGCAAACATAGATCAAAAGGCTTAATTTTCCCAATAGTTTCAAGCTGAATAAACGTATTGAATAAATAAATTAATAACAAGTGAAGAGTTCCAAAACAAAATGTCATTTTTATAGAAAAATGAAACCATTCTATTCTCCGAATGCTGAACTTGTGTCTTTCAAGCTTATTAAAATAAAGGGGGTTTTTTTTATTATTTCGGAATAGTTTTATCAGAATGTTCATCTTTCCAAAATCCAGTTTTGCTTTTAGTGAAACAGCTTTTCTGAGAGGAGGGGAATCCACTACAATATTTCATAGAATCCCAGAATGATTGGGGTTGGAAGGGACATTAAATCTCACCCAGTGCCACCCCTGCCATGGCAGGGACACCTCCCACTGTCCCAGGCTGCTCCCAGCCCTGTCCAGCCTGGCCTTGGGCACTGCCAGGGATCCAGGAGCAGCCCCAGCTGCTCTGGGCACCCTGAGAAGCTCCAGCTGGTTTCAGATTTGATGGCTGAGGTTGCCCTGAAGGTCACTCTAAAGCTTCACTGGCCAGATGTGCCCCCAGTACATCCCAAATGCCACAGCACCCACGGGGTTTAGGGTATCTTGGCTTTGCTGATGCAGCTGGCAGGGATTTTCCAGCTGGCACCTGCTGGGACTGTCCCCCATGGCCACAGCCCACCTGGGCATGCAGAAATGCCTTGGGTGCCTCACAGTCCCAGCTCCAAAGGTTTTCTCTTGCCCTCCCCCCAAGGGCAGATCCATCCCCTGCAGGAGCAGCACTGAAGGCTTTGCTGCCCACCCTGGGGATGCTCCAGAGAACAAGAACAGTCCCTGCACTCCAAACTGCCACACAGAGCCTCAAAACCCTGATAAATGTGCTGTGCTTCTCCTCCTCATCAGCCTCTGCACCACCTGACCAGGCTGCCCTCCCCAGGTGTAGCCATGATATTTTCTGAAAAATCCTTTCCTTAGGATCTTTCCTCCTGAGAAGCTGAGAGGCCTCAGGAACAAAATGTAACCAATGGTTATCTGCTGCTGTGGAATGCAACAGGTACATCTGGGATTGGTCTCATGTGGTTGTTTCTAATTAATGGCCAATCACAGCCCAGCTGTCCGGACTGTCTCAGTCAGTCATAAGATTTTGTTATCATTCCTATTCTATTCTTAGCCAGCCTTCTGATGAAATCCTTTCTTCTATTCTTTTAGTATAGTTTTAATATAATATATATCAAAAAATAATAAATCAAAGCTTCTGAAACATGGAGTCAGATCCTCGTCTCTTCCCTCATCCTCAGACCCCTGTGAACACGGTCACACCCAGGCTTCCTCAGAGTGTGTTTGTGTAGCACCCCAGACCACAGGTGTCCATTGCTGGCTGGCACCACGACACCAGCAAGGCTTTGCCAAGGCTGAAACACTTCCTCAAGTGCTCTGCTCACCCTGCTCAGCTGCTTGGCAATGCCTTCATGGCTCATTTCTAGTTTTGAGGCTTTCAGGTCTTCATGTGTCTGCCTAAGGTGTATTTTGGCAAGAAAAACACAGGTAGGGATATAAATAATATCACAAAGCAGCAATTCACAGAATCACAGAATAACCAGGATGGAAGAGACCTTCAAGACCATCAAGTCCAATCCATGCCCTAATACAACTAAACCATGCACCCAGTGCCACATCCAGGTTTTTTTAAACAGAGATGGTGACTCCACCACCTCCCTGGGCAGGCCATTTCAGAACTTTATCACTCTTTCTATGCAAAACTTTCTTCTTATATCCAGCCTATATTTCCCCTGATGAGCAGCTTGAGATTATGTCCAATAATCACAGCCCCAGAGCAGCAGTGTGGCTGTGCCATCCCTCCCTCACCTATATTTGGTTTGTGGTGAGCCCAAACCTGGCTCATGTCAGCCTCAGCCCCCGCCCTCCCCTGCTTCACATTGATTATTAATAACAACAACTTCTTTGTGGGCTGTTTAGCACCCACAGATATCCACCCCCAAAAAGCCCCAGAGGAAATAACACCGGCTAACTTGTTGTGTATTTTTCTATTTATAAACAGAACAAGACGATTCCCAGCCATAAAAGAGACTGAGATGTTTATCTGCTACAGCAGAAATGTCGAGTTGACTTTTTGAAATTCCAAATGTGAAGTTTCCTCTGCTTGTGTCTGTGCTGCTTCATGTTCTCTCACAACCTACACCACCACCTCCTCAAGATCTTCACCACATCCCTCCCTCATTCCTTGCCTTGCTCAGCTGGGACAACAGGGACAAATGCCCCTGTCACAAATGCTCCTGGAGCTTTTCTCTGCCCAATGATCCTGTTGAATTCAGGGAGGAGCCCCACTGCAGCTCCACAGACCTCACCCAATTCATCTGCCAAAGCTTTTAGGGAGTCTCTGCTCTATTTTTCACTTCTCCACCCCCTGCCTGAAGTTTGCTGTCTGCAAAATGGTAAAAAATCAAGAAGATTTTGCTTCTAACAGGATTTGAGCTGTGGGGTGAAAATAGCTGGATTTAGCCATATAGATATTATCATGATCAGGTGCTTCTGCTCAGAGCTGAGCTCAAACATCTCCCTTCCCAAGGTGTTCATGGAGCAGCAGAAAAGTGCAAAGCACACCTTGGTGGCTCTTAAGTGTTAAGCTGTAGGAGGAAGAGTTAAGACTTTTTTTTCAGATACATTTGCTTCTATCATTCTTTCTGCCCTTGGGTGGTCTTGAGTCCTACGCTGCATTCAATTTCCTACTTCCTATTTCTTGAAGAAAATGTTAAAATATATGTTATCAAAAGCTTCCCTTAAATGAGATATGCTGGTCCATCCCATAATCAGGTAAATGTTTCAAGTGGTGAATATTCCTAGTGAGCTCATAGCTTTAATTTTAATGATTTGGGAGCTCCTGGTATGTAGTTAGCCAGGAATTTTACTGTAATATTTGGAATGTATGTAGCATGGAATGCCTTTCTACCTAAAATGCATCTGTTTGAAACAATGGCTAGCAATAAAAGACCAATTTTTCCTTGTAGACTGATGACTGCTTCTCTCCCACTCTTTTCCCTGGGGCTTCTGGCCTAAGAAACTCGAGGCAAAGTCCTGAATATCTCCTCTAAAATGATGCTCCACTTCCAAGGGATGCTGACACCCTCCCAGGTCATGCCCTGCTCCCTTCTCCCAGAGCCACCAGGGTGGGACACGGTCGTGACACAGCCCTGGGCAGGGACCAGATGTGAAACCAGATTTCCTCCCAGTCTGGGTTTTTCCCACGGGCCAACCTCCTCTAGAAAACAGTTCAAACCCAAGCAAACCAACCAAAAACAGAATATCAAGACACATCCTGAAACTGCCTCGTTACGTTTAGCAGTGGCCACACAGAAAGGGGATATTTTTTTCATTTGAGTGGATGCCTCAAACGTTTCAATTATTTGCTGTGTTTTTATTTCATTCATTCAAAACAATGTTTGAAGCTGCATTTTCCCATCCTACGTGTTTTGAGAAGTCACTCTCTCTGTTGAGGAGGGGAAACTGGGGACAGATTTTCCGTGCTCAACAGGAGCAGGAGTGAACAGATGGTTTGGGGTCTAGAAAATATCTTTACGAAGAAAAAATTGACAAATTTGGTTTGTTTATTTATTTATTTATTCCAGCTGGGGGAAGAAGAAAATCTGAACCTGGGTTCATGTGAATTTAGGTTAAAATAAAGAAAGTTCTCACCAGTGGAAATGCAAGTTAACAACAACTGAGGGAAAATGATCCACAAGGTTTTCCTCTTTTCTCTCTGTCTCTGTCAATCCAACAGAAAAGAGAAGCAAATCCCTCAGATTGGAGTAAGTCAAACATTGTTGTGACTCCTTGGAAGTGGCAAATCCATCCTGACTGGAAGCTTTGAGCTGAAACCTGGCTGTCTTCTAAAATGGAATCTTCCAGTCTAGTTGTTTCTTGGTTCAGTTGTGCTCAGTAAGGCACTTCCTAAGGAATTCAGCAGAATGGATCAGCACTGATGTATCCTGGATGACAGAATTGGCTCAGGAGGTGAGAGACAGCCTTTGGAAGTGTACCCAGGAAAAATACACACATCTGCTTGTGTATCACTAAAAATGAGATATATTTCAAGACAAATTTTCTACAAATTTTCTCCAGCATTGCTCACCCTCCATTTCACTCGTGTTTTCATTTCTCTGCTATTTGATTGTCACAAATTCAAGGCTGAAGTTGTCTTTCATGTGCACCACACTCACATAGGTGTGAAACTCTGAGTTACCAAGTGCTTGATCATTTCCCTGACTTAGAAATTATCCAAGTTTTAATCTCCCCCGGAAGAATCCCCTGTTAATCAGTAAAAGAGAACAACACCAGAGTCTCAGCACTTTCTAAATTTCTTTAAACCCTGAGATATAGAAGATACAGGCTTGGCTCGGCCATGCCTGCACTGATTTCCCACCATGAGGAAGAATCCATGATTTTTGATCTTCCAGACATGAGCTGATGGTGCCCACAAGCATCACTCTGTCCCTTGGGTGGGTGACAGGGTTGAAACCATGCTGAGAAGACCAAAGCAAGGGCCAAAACCAAGCTCAAAGCTCAGGACCCAAGGAGGGCAAATAAATCAATCAATTTTCACTTTAAACCAAACTGGGAGCACAGAAATGTCTCTTGGCAGCAAAGATTTCCATCACCAACCATTAAATTTCCAGTAGGCCAAAGTGGACAGGCCAAAACTCAAAGCTTTGTGTCTATTCTATTTCAGACTCCATGAAATTTTCATAATAAAACCCCAAAAACAAGGTGAACTGCATGGTTTGGTCTGGAGACCATGAGAAATTCTGTGGTTTTGCTTAGATTTGTACTGAAACCAGTCCAAACTGGGGAGTTTCTCTGAACTCAACACAACCTGAAGATATTGAATTCATTCACACCTGAAACTGAGAGCGAAATTTAGGGGGCATGAACCCACACAGAGTAAAAGAAGGAAAAGGGCTTTGCATGAAACCGCAGGCCAGGTTTGCTCACGGAGTTCAGCATCACCTTGAGTTGCTCTGGGTGGTGTTTGCTGCTCAGTCACCAAACCACAGCCCCTGGATCCCACAGGGCTTCAGCTCCTTGGGAATTGTCAGCCAGCTCTGGGAACACACAGGTCCCCAAGGGCTGCTTGGTGGCACCTCTGCAGGTGTGGCTGAGTTTCCCCTTGGGGCATTCCTTCTTCTGGGAGAAGAGCAGGCTCTGGGGAGATCTTAGAGCTCCTTCCAGTGCTTGAGAGGACTTAGGAGAAGGCTAGGAAGAGATTTTCATGAGGATGGGCAGTGATGAGACAAGGAGGACTGGCCTTAAGGTAAATGAGGGCAGGGGTAGATGGGGTATTGAGAATAAATCCTTCCCTGGCAGGGTGGGCAGGCCCTGGCACAGGTGCCCAGAGCAGCTGGGGCTGCCCTGGATCCCTGGCAGTGCCCAAGGCCAGGCTGGACAGGGCTGGGAGCACCTGGGACAGTGGGAGGTGTCCCTGCCATGACAGGGGGTGGGACCAGGTGATTTTTAAGATCACTTCCAACCCAAACCATTCTGTGATCTATGTAGGCTGGCAGGGCTCCACTGTGGAAAATCTAAGGAAAGAGTTTGGAAAAGTAGAACTCTCAGGATTCTGCTGGTCAGGATGACCCCAAGATGCATTAGAAATTCTCCTTTCCCAGCCCAGCAGTTGAAAAAGGAGTCAGAACTCTTCTATTCTCATTCTCAAGAATTTTATCTATAAAATTCTTTCTCTGGCCTGCTGAGGTCTGTCCAGCAGGACAGACAGAGGCACTCTGGGTGCCCTCAGGGCAAGGTTATGTCTTTATACTAAAAACTACGTGTACATTATTTACCATCATTTCCCAATACCTATCACATATGTTAGACAGTGAATTTCTACCTTCAACCAATCCAAAAGTGCCACCATCACAGCAGAAGATGGAGGTCAAGAAGAAGGAGAAAGGCTGGACATGCCCAACTTCCTCCATCTTGCAGCCTGAACCCCCATTCTAAAATCCCCAAAATTCTACATTTTCACCCTGTGACAAACTAACTATTATTCTGCTTTGACTTTCGTGGCTTGCAGATCCTCATATAAGGTTGGTAATTTTTTCCATGGGTCATAATCAAAGGCACAGGGGTCTTGGGCTCTGTGCCAGGGTCTCTGAGCCCCCAGGCAGGGGCTGGAGCCATCCAGGACAGGCAGAGGGATGTCCTGAATTCCAACATAGAACTGCCAGAAAAACGCTTTTTGTTACAGTGGCTCATGTTGATGGGCTCTCTTGAGTGTCCTTCAGGCATCTCAGTGCCCAGCTCTTCTGGACAGGGGAAAATCCTGCTTTTCCACCAGCAAAACCTGCTCTGTGTGGTGTGCCCAAGAAGCCCCAAGAGATTTGCACAAAGGCATCAAAGAAAGGAGTAAGAGGGAGGCAGAATTTAAGAATGGGCAAGATTGAATTGTTCAGCCTGCACAAACTGAGAGTGACATTGCAAAAGATTCTGGGGTTTCATTAATTCAACAGAAACTGGAGTAGGAATGATGTAAATACCAATGGCAATGCACAGAGCTTTTGTATGCCCTGATTGGAATCAAAGAAAAATGTCAAACTTAATTCCACAGAGGGCAAACCAAACAGGATCCAGAGTGGATGTGTCCTTCTTGTGCCTAGGAAAAACAGCTCTGAAAAGGCTTTGGATAATTTCAGGGTAACTGTTCCAGAGAAAAATGCTGGCAGATGCAGGATTTTACCTGGCAAATAAATACCTCTGTAGAGACAAACAAAAGCTGTCACTCGAGGCTGAATATTTTCATTTTCCTTTTCCATTCTCCTGTGATTTATATATTTTGTGGCTCATGTAAATGAACAGTGGTGATGTCCTGGCAGTCATGGCTGTTGTTGGCATTGCTGCCAATCATGGCATCCCCAGGACTCTGGGGGAGTCTTGGGAACTGCTTAAGGGAGCCCTTAGGGGCACAAACACCTAAAGAGGGTGCTCAGACTGGAGGGCACAGCTGTGTCCAACCCCCAGTGTTAAACAGAGACCCTTCCACCTCCTGATGCTTCATTTCTGCCTTTTAGTGGGGAGGTAGAGGAGGAACACCAGCACTGACCCACCTCAGCAGCTGCTGTGGGGATGATTCCACCCCAGACTGAGTGACAGAAGGTGGCCCTGGCACCCAAGGCACTCTACACAGGGAATTTTGCAAGATCTTTCCTTATTTGCCCTATAGGGATGGAAAAAATAACTTCACAGTTTCTTGCCGGAGCAGAAGAGTGATGGAGCTTTCTTATTTTGAGAAAGGTGAACCAACAAAGCCTTTCAACCTGCCAGAATTATAAATAGACTTTTACCCCACATTCCTACACTTCCCTTGATGTACAGACTGCATCTCAAGCTAGAGAGAAACTTTGATTTCTCAGTGGTTCTCACATTATTTCCCAGCAGGGTTCAGTGTATGAATGCCACACTGAGCAGACCCTGTTTGTAGCACACAGGGAGATTTGAGAGGTGTCAAATGCTGAATGCCAGATTTTGGGGGGGTTTTTTATTTCTACTCTGGCTATCTCATGCAGCCAGGTGAATTCAGCTGTGGGGTAACTCTGCTCTCCAAGTGAAGTCTAACCAGAGATGATGTGGTCCCTAGAAAGGTTTGGTTGTTTTCAATCTGACCTCAGATCTCTCATCTCTCGTTTATCAAAAGCTTCCAACACTCATGCACAGGGAACACAAATAATAATTCCCTAAATCAGACTGACCAACCTTTAGTTCATAGTTCCACTTCTTTCCATGGCCAATTATTAATATTTCATACTGACACATTGGGAAATTCTGATTATTACAGCTGAACCACTCCAGAGCCCTGCCTGTCCTAACCCAAATCCTCGGATCTGTGTCTCAAAGACACCCAAGCTGCCCTTCCCAGTGTCCTCCCTTCCAAAACCACTGCTCATCCCCACCCCTGGGTGCCTCACACTGTCCCTTGGGTGGGTGACAGGGCCACATGCAGGTGCAGGATGCTGCTCCAGCCTGACCCAGCCCCACAGCTCAGCCCCCACCTGATGCTCAGCACAATTCTCATTTTCCAGGCTTTGGGATGAAACTCTGTGCCCTTTCCTGAATAGTGTGTCCAATTATATGATCTAAAAAACCCTGTCTGCCTTAAATCCTATAATTTTCCTGCAGATTTTGTGGGTAAGATCCCTTTCAGTGATGCTTTTGTGGTGGTGCTGCCTGTCTGTGCCCGTTTGGGGTGTGTGTGGCACTGTGCCAGTGTCACTGCCCCTCACAGCACTCTGGAATTGAGCTTTTCCCTCCACACTCCTGGGCTCCAGTGCTTGTTTCCTGCTGCTACCCAAATCCATACATGAGCACTTCCTCCTCCTGACCCAAATCCACCTCATGGATTTTCTCAGGCCAAGATTGCAGAGACTTTAAGAGCCACACTCACGCCAGCAAATGTAAATGTTCCTTTTCTCTCTCTTAATGACCTTGAAATAGATACAATCCTCTTCTATTTTTTTATTAATTAGATCCCAGAGTATGCATGAGAGTCTGAATGTACTTCTGTATGGCTCAATATTTTTATTATGCTGCTGAAATCACACAGAAATAGCCTGGTTTTCAAGAAATTATGAGATCCTTGTGGGAAATGAATGTTCTCCTGGTGTTCTATAACAGAATAACTGGAATTTCTGTGATTTGAAATCTCTAGACGTGCCTGAAAATCTCATTCTGAATAACTCTGCTTTTTTTTTTTTTACTTAAACTATATTAATTATTCCACATCTACCAGCTTTGCAATTCATGTATTATTTTCTTCTGCTCATTAAGCAGAACACAGAGGGGTTTAATACCCAGAAATGAGGTTTCCACTTGGATTGACTCTCCCAAGTGCTGCTGAAAGGCACCAGAGGTTTTCCAGCTCCCCAGTTTGGGGGATGCCACAGGAGAAGGACTCTGGGTGTGTTTGAGCAGACAATAAATCCCACTGAGCAAACTGTCTCTGACAAATTTGTGGAAGTTATTGCACTTTTATAACTGTTCCATTTGTACTGTTTTATTATTGCATTTTATTATCTCTCCTAACACCTCTGCTCTCCAAAGGAGATGGATGATGCACATCCACTGCAGTATCAAGAGGTGTTTTTTTTCCCCATAACCAATTTTCAGCTAATTTAATACACCTGATTTTCCATATTCTTACAAGACTGAGTGATATAATTCTTTTGAGCAAGGAGGCAGCAGCACAGCATGAATAAACCCTCTGCAGCTTCCCAAGGAGATAACACTGCTCAATGGCAGCTTTAACCTTTCTTTTTCCCCTGACTTTCCTCCTGTCTGATGTCTATTTTTATTCAGTGATCTTATTTAAGAAACAAAATGAGTAAAGGATGTTGCCATTCCTGGAAACCCTCCAAGGGGCTGGGATGAGAGATGGGAGATAGGCAGCATCTCCCTCAAAAGAGAGTTCAGTGCTGCCAGCCAAAGGTATCCTCACAGCAGAGGGGGGAATGAGATACTGGAGTGTCATTTCCTCTGCTCAGGACCATGTGAATGGACAGAGATTCTAATAGACACAGTTTAAAAATAAACCCAAACAACGTTTTCAGCCTTGGCCAAGGGCTGAGATGTGCAGCTCAAGCACAACCCCTCAGTGATTCATCAGAGGAAACAAAGCCTCCAACGAGGTGATTCATCCTCAAAGTGCTCTGGGTGTTTTGCAGCCACCTCAATTTCAATTTACTGATTTTGCATTTCCATATCAAATGCTCTCCACATGTGCTGGCATGTTCATGAGTGTGCAATCAGCTGCAGCTCAGAGGGGGCTGGAGAGCCCACTGGGGTCTCTCACTGAAGATAAAGGATTGTCACAGACACATTTTATGAAAAATCCTTTCATTAGTATCTTTTCTCCTGAGAAGCTGACAGGCCTCAGGAACGAAATGTAACCAATGGTTATCTGCTGCTGTGGAATGCAACAGGTGCAGCTTTGATTGGTCTCACGTGGTTGTTTTTAATTAATGGCCAATCACAGTCAGCTGGCTCGGACTCTCTGGTCAGTCACAAGATTTTATTATTCCTTTCTATTCCTTTCAAGCCTTCTGATGAAATCCTTTCTTCTATTCTTTTAGCATAGTTATAATATATCATTTTCTTTTAATATAATATATATCATAAAATAATAAGTCAGCTTTCTGAAACATGGAGTCAGATCCTCATCTCTTCCCTCATCCTGGGACCCCTGCAAACACCTCCATAAAGGATCTTGGAAATCCTCTCATTCCAGGCTGGATGGAGCTCTGAGCAAACTGGGACAGTGGGAGGTGTTCCTGCCCATGGCAGGGGGTGGGACCAGGTGATTTTTAAGGTCCCTTCCAACCCAAACCATTCTGTGATCTATGTAGGCTGGCAGGGCTCCACTGTGGAAAATCTAAGGAAAAAGTTTGGAAAAGTAGAACTGCCAGAAAAACGCTTTTTGTTACAGTGGCTCATGTTGATGGGCTCTCTTGAGTGTCCTTCAGGCATCAGTGCCCAGCTCTTCTGGACAGGGGAAATCCTGCTTTTCCACCAGCAAAACCTGCTCTGTGTGGTGTGCCCAAGAAGCCCCAAGAGATTTGCACAAAGGCATCAAAGAAAGGAGTAAGAGGGAGGCAGAATTCAAGAATGGGCAAGATTGAATTGCTCAGCCTGCACAAACTGAGAGTGACATTGTGACGATGGATGATCTCTAAGGTCCATTCCTCCCCAAAGCCCTCTGTGACTCCCTGATTCCATAAGGAGCCTGATTCCATCAATGGCCCTCCATTGGGATGATGGCAGGAATCACTCAGGGAAATAAAACAGGCGTCATGGTTCATTTTGTCTCTTAGATTTTGGATGAGGTTCTGGGAGTCAACTGCATGGATGTAAACATGGCTGATGGCTTTGACAAGAAATGGACACAGTTCATATGAACCCAGGAACCTCCTAAGGCGCCTACACTCTTCACCCCCCCTGGATTTCAGTGGCAGCTGGGTGCCCATATATCTCTCAAAAATTGGGCATTATTGTCTTTGATAAAGTTCCAGTTATCACAGCTTCAGTCAAGGGTGAATTTCCAGTGACCCCATGGATGGGTTCTCAGCTCTCAGTGAGTTCATTTCCTTTCAGCCAAGCAGCACAACAATAAGTACTAACAACAGGCTGGGATGTTTTGTATTTCTCCTGACAAAGGCAATCACTTGCAATATTTACCAAGAAATAATTAGAGCTGCTGGTTTTGTGGTTGCCTTGTTTTCTGCCTCCCTGCCCTTTTATGCAAAGCTCTTTGCTGCAGAGGACACAGCTTGTGCTGATGCAACTTTGGGGCAAGCACCTGCTCTTTAACCTTTTGAACCAGAGCTGGGGAGAACTGATGCAATAATAGTCAGAAGAATGAAACTGTGCCTGGGAATCAGCATCATCAGGCAGGTGAGAGTGTGAAAGGTGTGCAGGGTGATGTTGTCATGTTTGAAAGCACATCCCCACCTCTGAGCCAGAACACACAGCCAGAATACCCAAAATCCTTATTTAACAGGGGTGCCCCATCCCTGGAAGTATCCAAGGCCAGGACAGGGACCACCTCTGAGCCAGAACACACAGCCAGAGTACCCTAAACCCCTCTTTAATGGGGGTGCCCCATCCCTGGCGGTGCCCAAGGCCAGGACAGGGCTTGGAGCAGCCTGGGACAGTGGAGATGTCTCTGCCCAGGCAGGGGTGGGACAGGATGAGCTTTAAGGTCCCTTCTAACCCAAACCACTCTTGAATTCTGTGATTATAGGACCTTCCCATCAGATTCCAGCTCACCCTGTGGGTTTGCAGCGCTGTGCCCATGGGCTGAGCAGATTTATCTCAGAAACTGGTTTAACCTGGATTGCACTCATTTGCACAAATCCCATTTTTTCTCACTGACATTCACTGATCTCTTTTCCTTTTGCAGCCATCACACCTGGTTGTCCTTACATGAGTTTAGCACAGGTGTTTCTCTGTTTGAAGAGCTGACCTGCAGTCCAGGAGTGAGTGTAAAAGCCTAAGAGCTTGCTGAGAACTGGGTCCTCCTCATGGCACCACACAGGGTGGCATCCCACAAGCTACACCTCCATTATCCCCTGGAATATCATCTACCCCAGTGAGGGATGTACCTGCTGAGTCATGAGCAGGAGCTGCTGACTGTCTGCTCTAGAGTCACTGCTGGACATTGGGAATTGGGATTTTCCTGCATTTCAGAGCTGTCACATTGTTGAGGAGGGCTGGGGATTACTTTGGTAGGGGATCTCCATGTGTTGCTTCCCAAAGAGTGGATTTGCTGCTCTGCACTTGCTGCCTTAAGGGGTCAAATGAACTTTCACAGGCAAGAATTTGTAAATCTTTCCTTTATTGTAAAGATTAATTTCCAGAACTAGAATCTCTGCTGCTCACGGCTGTCCAGAAGTTCTGCATCCACCAAGAAGGTGAGGACCCACCTCATCCAGCCTACCAGGTCTGACCAAGTGAGACCATTTTCTCATTTGTCTCTGGTTTAAACAGGTTGTGCCTGTTCCCATGGTGATAAGGGATGCTGTGAAAAACATTGTTTTGCAAATCTATAGAAGCCTTTGTAGTGCTGTGCTCCAGTGATTTTATCAAAGATAGTGGTAATGATAGGAAAATGCTACAACTCTGCCATGTCAGGGGTGTAAAGAACAACTGGATTAAAATTTAAAAGTTCTGCCTTTTATCTGGGAGGCCACGAGCCCAAATGAGAAGCAACTGGAGAATTGCACTCAGTGAATGCCTGGTTTTTCTGTTCTGATATTCTTCCCAAGGAATTTCTTGTTGCTCTCCACTGAAGGCAAGGTGCTGAGCTGGCTGGACCATTGGTAAGAGCTCTTTGCCCTCTCTGATGTCCTTGTAATATCAAATTGGGATCAGCCAAGACAAACAACCCAGGATTTGTTTTCCTGTTAAATAAATTAACTGGCTTGAATGGATGAGCGTCAAAAGGGGACACACATCCAGCTGGGAAGATTGTCAGAAAAACTCAGGTGTCTTTTGACTTGGACTGGCCAGAAAGTCAGGAGTCATCCCACAGAAAACATGCAGGGTCCTTTAGCACTGGAATAGAGTAGGAATGTTTCCAAATAAATCTCACTTGAGCTCTGTGCAAAGCCAGGGTGATTGTCCCAGGCCAGGAGAGGATAGAAATGAGCAGGAATTCCCTGTCTGCAGATAAACCTGGGATTACTGACACCCTCTGTGGGCACATCCCAACCTCTGCATTCAGCTGCTTCGGTGACACTGCTGCCTTTCTGCCCAGAACTTGCACCCTGCATCAGAAATTTATTTCTGACACATTTCTGTGAAATTCTTCAATGAAAATCTCACCCAAATATCTCCAGACCTCCACAGATAAGGGTAATCATAGAATTCTAGAATATCTTGAGCTGGAAGGGATCCATAGGATTGAGTCCAACTCCCTGCTCCTCCCAGCAGTGCCCAACATGAACTCCTATGACCAAGAGGATCACCCAAAGGTTCCTTTCCCCTTGGGCAGGGTCAGTGCTGTGGGGAGCCTATTCCAGTGATCAGCCACCCTCTCAGGGAAGAGCCTTCCCATAATGTCCTCTCTGAACTTCCCCCAATGCAGCTCCAGGACCAGCAGCTCCTGCCCTGCTCCTGCTGTGAGGGAGCTCTGGACTGCCATGAGGTCCCTTCCTCAACCACCTCTTCTCCAGCCTGAACAAACCAAATCTCCTCAGATGTTCCTCATAAGTCCTGCCCTTGGTGCCTTTTTCACCACTCTGGACACACCCTCAGAGTCCAATGTCCTTTTCCTGCTGAGGTGCCCAAAACTGCTTCCAGCACTCGAGGTGCAGGACAGGGCAGGTCCATCTGCTCCCTCCCTCCCTTCCCTGGATGTGATGCTGGGCTTGGGGCACGCCAGGGCACAGTGGGGCTGCCCAAAGGCCACCTGTGGATGCAGAGCTCTGGAGGTGGCTCCCTGTTGGGAAGCAGCAGAGCTTTCAGTGCACAACAGGAAGGCAGAGCTCGGGGCGACTCCCTGAGCCCAACTGCAGCTGCACGGAGTATAAAATGAAAGAGAATTTGCATATCTCCCCATTTCACAGAGCCTGGGGCGGGGGATCGCGGTGTCTGTGCACCTTGTGACATCAGAAACCTCGGCTGCAGCGCAGGACCTCGGTGGAGAAATCCCTGAGCAAGAACATGAAGCTCCTTCCCCTGCTCACAGCTGCGTCCTGCCTCACGCCCCCGGGGCCCTCTCTCTTTGTACGGCAAGTGATGAAGTTTTTTTTCCAGATCACATGAGCCAGGATGAAGGGGGAAAATCCTGCCAGGAGCAGAGATGGGCTGCAACTTGAACCTGACCGAGGGGAGACACACAGCAGTGCCTGGAGAGCTATATAAGAACGTGCCAGGAACAGGAGCAAACACTTTCTCAGGTGAAGGACTCGCATGAATCAGCCATGAATGTGAATGAAGACACTGATTCCAGGAGGCTTGGAGCCACTAACAAAGTCTGTTTGTATTTCATCATCGCCACCCTGGGTGTGTTGCTCGTCTTTGCCTTGGCCACCATCATGGTCCTGGTCGTCCAGAGGACGGTAAGAGATTGATTCCCTTCTCTTCCCTTCTCTTCCCTTCTCTTCCCTTCCCTTCCCCATTCTGTGGACAGAAGAACAGCTCCTACCTCTGTTATAAATGCACACACACATGAATTAGGGGAAAGATGAAACAAAGATAAAAGAACTTCAGGACAAGAGGACCTTTCTCCATAGCCAACATTTATTCTTGGCACACAGTTCCTACTCTGTCAATGGAAAGAGAAAGGTCCTGACCCAAGGTGCCAAGCAGCCTCTGTCCCACCTGGTTTGGTGTGTGTCTCCTGCTGGTTCTTGGAGAGCAACCAGTGTTTGAGAAGGTCTGTTCTGGTTCTCTGGAATGGATTGCAGCAGGGGACATGGCACAGCTCTGTGGCACCCTGTGGTGCTGCCTGCTGATGTGGTGAGGCAGAGCTGTCCCAAAGCACCCAGAGCAGTGCTGGGGGCCAGGAGCTCCCTTGTGCCCCCTGTCCCTTCAGTCCTGCCTTGGGTGTGATTTTTAATGCATAGCCAGAGTTGTAGAAAGGATATCAGTGACATAAGGTCACACACAAACAACTCTTCCTCTACCAACAGTCACTTTAACTTCTTAAAATAAAATAGTGCTTTCAAATGGATCTGGGGTTGATGGGGAACCAGTGACTGCCAGAGCAGAGATAGATGGCTGTGAGAATAAAAAGCAAATTTCTGACCTTGTAGTGGCATTACCATCAACTTCACCAAGGTAAAATGCCAAGTTAGGAGTTTCATAGTCTCTGAAACCTTATTGCAAAAATCCAAGTGCTGAGGTACCCCCATTACTGTTCACAGAGGGAAAGCTCCAGCACAGAGCTGCTGGAGGAACTGGCTATGGAAAACAAAATATGATCCTTTGACTCAATATTTTCTCTTGCTAAATTTACCCTGTGCAATTTGTGTGCCCGTGTATGCACATTACCCAGAAATTAAACCAGGAAGGCTTGACTGATCCTCCTTCAAGAGAGGAATCATTTACCTGTAATCAGTGTTCTCCCAAAAGAGAAGCACTTTGAGGACAGTTAACATGAGACATGGGGCTTTTTAAGTGAGAAATAGTGGCCTATCAGGGGAGATCTTTAAAATAACAGTCTAGGTAATTACAGACTTGCCACAGCTTTGCCGTATAATGAGGTTTTCATTTGTACTGATTATGGAAGCAAGCATTAAATCACCTCTCCATCAGGATAAAGCAGTTACAGGAGTTGCCAGAGGAACGAGATTGCTGAAAGAGCCAAGGTTTTGACTTAAAAGAGTAATGACACCATTGCAGCTGCTTTGAAAACAAGCTTGGCTGAAGGAGGAAATACGAAGCTGAGGGCTGTGAGGAACAAATAAAATCAAGCAGCAATTTTACACTCTGAGGAGAATTTGGCAGTGAAACCCAGATTGTGTTTTGCTCTCAGGGAGCTCAGAAGCAGAACAGCCATCCCCCACCTGTGCCTGGTCCTGAACTCCCAGAGCAGAGAAGAAGGGTTGGTTCTGTGGGACAGGTTCCACAGGGAACTGCAGGCTTGCTCCAAAAGCACCTCAGCCCTTGCCTGCTCTGTCAGAGGGAGGCTGGGCTCAGGATCCTTGGGGAATCTGAGCATCTCCAGCCCTGACTGCCAGCACCTGAGGGGCTGGGGAGGCCCTGGAGCCCTGAGCTGCTGTAGGGACCAGAGGACACCAGCTGACTTCATCATTTTCTTTATAACTCTGACAAAAGGACCAACAGCCCTGAGCTGCTGTAGGGATCAGAGCAGCATCAGCTGACCTCATTATTTTCTTTGTAACTCTGACAAAAGGACCAACATTTTGTGTCATCACCTCCTTGGGGCAATGAGGTTTTCCCTCCAGATGTTGCCAGCTGGATTGTGTGTGTGAGTTCAGGGGTAACTTCACACCCTGCTCATGCTTTTTCCTCCTCACCCTTTTATTTCCCTCTGTTCCAAGGGGTGTTTGGGGGTCACAATGCAGGGGTGGGACCCTTGGGTGCCACAGCATTAAGAATCTTGTGGTGACAAGATCACGCTGTCCCTGGCCCCATCACAGGCTGCCTTCTGATGAATTCATAATTGCCTAATTTAAGTTGAAGGAAGACAGACTGAAAAAGGAAAATCAAACTCTGCAGAAACCAGGCACTTGCAACCCCCACAATCTGAGTGTCCAAAGAAGGGAAACACAACATGAAAGGCTGCATGAAAAAGGCAACTATGATTCAAAGCTGCTTCTCTGAATCCTACAGCACGTCTAACAGAGATTATCACACCTCCCCACTTTCCAGCACCCCAAGAAATTTCCTTTACGCCTTGTTTTTCAGGAGGGTGGCACAGCACGTTAGTGCCATAGCTGGGAAGGGTCAATTTTAGAGCTAAACTCTGTTTTTTTGGAACTATTTGCAGTGCTGAAGTCAGTTCATTCCTTCAGCTTTCATCTGCAGAACCACTTGGCTTCAGGCCATTGTTGATCTTTCACAAGTGACTCAATTTTCCTCTGGAATGAGCACAGTCTCTGTAAAGTGGTCTGGAGCCATCATTTTTCTTCTTAACACTGTTTATAAGTGTGTTAAACCCTGCACCCTTGTGCCTGCTGCATCCTCTGCTGGATATATGTGTATATACCCACCTCTGGAGATATTTGTGTGTATAGACAGAGAGATGGCAAACCAGTGACAGAGAATGGGCCAGGAAGGGCTGGAAAATGTCATTTTAAGGCACACAGACCCTCACAAGTCTGGTGCTGTACAGAAAGGTTCATCAGACACCTGGGCCTCCCATTAACAAATTGTGTGGATGTCCAGAGTCCATGATCTGGGTTAGTCCATCACTGCTCTGGATTTTGTAGACTTCATCTATTGAACCTCTAAGTTTTGTGGGAAAAACCTTTTATCAGCAGTTTGGCAAACACTAAAGGTCAGAGCAGGTTTTTCTATTTGCTGATCTGCTCTTTTAGGCTGTTAAGAACCTTTAGAAGTAGATTTGTGAATGACTCATACAGCAGCCAGAACAATTCTGCACCATTTATTGTGTTTTATGTTTCCTAAAAACTCATTTTGGCCCTAGGTGCCCCCTCTTGTGGCAACCCTAACAGACAGGAAAATAAAATTTAAAAAATAAAATAAAATTAAAATACTGAAAATTCCTCTCAAAGCAGAATTCCCACTCATTGAGCACTACAGCAAATCCAGGGAGGCATTTTAGGAGAAAACTGCCCTGGCCCAGCTCTGGCTGTGGGTGTTCTGTGCAGTGACAGTGTCCTCCTGTCTGGAAGTGCCACTTTGGCAGCTTTGGTCAGCACAGGAAAACTGATTTTCACTGTGTTTCCTGTGAGGCTCATTATCAGATGAGGGACAGTGGGGCAGTGCTCAGCTTTCTGCTCTTCTCATGTCCAGCCTCAGCCTTTGCCTCTTGGCACCTCAGGAGGAAGTGCCCCCACCCTCTTCCCCAGCCAGAGCTGGGTCATACCAAGAATAAATCCCAGAATCATTGAAAAGCCCTCCAAGATCATCAAATCCAAGCTGTTCCCTGTAGGAGCATCGGGGGGTAGGAGAGTGGGGATGGATGGAGATGAGAGATCTCTGGAGCCAGGGCTGGAACTTGGGGTTTATTGCAAAGGGCCTGGGGGCAGGGCCCTGCTGGGAGCTGCCAGGCACAGCTCAGAGCAGGCCTGAGAGAAGAGAGGGGGAGAGAGGATGAGAGGGTGAGAGAGCAAAAGGGTAAGAGAGCGAGGTTCCCATTACAAGACAATAAATCTTCTTCTGTGTTGAATATTCTGATTCTCACTAACCAATCCAGTACAAGATACAAATCCTACAGCATTTCCATACAGCCTATAGGAATCATTCCATTACCATCCTGTGTTACATTTTAAACCCTACAAACTCCTCTTTGGGCCCTTCTGCCAAGCTGGCAGGGTCTGCTCTGCCCCTTGGGCCTGTCTGCAAGAAGAGGGTGTTGTTCCATCAAAAGGGGATCACCTTCAGCTGGCCACACCATTGTTTTCCAGTTGTTCAGTAACTGAGGGATCTCAAAGCTTGCTTTCATTTCAATCTCACTTATAGTTTCCATATTCTCAAAATCTTTTGCCAGGCAATCATATTTATGAGGCTTTCCTGTTTCATCTTCCCCAACAGTTCCCCATCCCCTCTTGTCCTCAGCCCAGGGCACTCAGTGCCACCTCCAGCCCTTCCTGGGACAGGTCCAGGGATGGGCACTCCAATCCTCCCTGGGCAGCCCCTGCCAAGGCCTGACCCCCCTTTCCATGGGAAATTCCTGCTGAAATCATGGTGGTGAGAGGCTGGGCAGAAACACAGGAGAGCCCTGGGGCTTCTTTTGGAATTGAAACATTTCCTTTGAGGGCAGGGAACCAAAGGGCTCCTGCCCACAGAGCTGTCATGAGGAGCTGCTCCTGGAGAGCCCTGGCCCATTACGGGCACTGGTCTGAGGGAATTTCCTTGGACTTTCTAGAGTAGATAAAGATTCACAGAATCCAAGCCTGGTTTGGGTTGGAAAGGACCTTAAAGCTCCTGTTCCACCCCTGCCATGGCAGGGACACCTCCCACTGTCCCAGGTGCTCCCAGCCCTGTCCAGCCTGGCCTTGGGCACTGCCAGGGATCCAGGGGCAGCCACAGCTGCTCTGGGCACCCTGTGCCAGGGCCTGCCCACCCTGCCAGGGGTCAGAGATGTCTGGTTCAATGAATATTCACTGTTGTGACCCAGGAATTTAGAGTGACCCTTTACTCTGCCTCAGCTTGAAAAAGCTTCTTGTAAAATGATTAAGAGAAAGGAGAAATAAATCACTTTCACTGGCACCTGATTATCACTTTCTCTAATAAAGCAAACTCAAATTATTCTGCTTGCTGAGGAAAGACTGAGCTCTTTCATCACCAGCCCCCAGATCGCTCCAGACAGGGTGAAATTTGTTGTCTTGAATTTTTTCTTAGCTGGCACTGTGGAATTTAATCTGTTTGGGCTCCTCCTGTGTGCCTCTTTGCATTCCAAATGACAGCATTACATGTGATATTCTTGCTGCTGGAAAAGAAAGAAATAATACCAGTAATATTTCAAAGGAAGTCTTAAAGGTTTGTTTCAGTATCTACTCAGTTGTCACTAAAATAAATTGCTTTGCTATGTGCTGATTTTATTTGCTGGGAGCCTTCCCAGGTGAGAACACAATGCCTTTAGTCCATTTTAATTTTGGTTTTATGCTCTAAATGTAGAGCAGGCTCTGAGCCACCTGCAAGGCAAACACCTCCCTGGCTGCCTGATTGCATTGAGTGCAATCTCACTGGGGGCAGAGCCCCCTTTTTCTGTCACCTAAAATATCCTGAATTCTCCACAGAGAGCAGGAATGTTCAGATATTGCATTGAACAGCAACACTGCCCTGTGCCCTGAGTGTGTGTGAGACAACAGCCCAGGGCAGGGGCAAGGGAAGGAGCTGAGAGGTCCTGGCAGAGATTCCTGGGAGTGTTTTCAGCCCAAACCCTGCTCAGTTTAACATTTGGTGATAGGTGTTGAGATCTATGAGAGCTCCCAAGGGAGGATGTTGTGTCAGGGACAAAAAGGTTGGAAATCTCCATTTTTTTTACATTTTTTCAAATTCCAACTCTGGGCTCCTGTGTTCCTGCTGCCCAGCACCTCCCTGCCCAGCTCAGGAAGGTCACCTGCAGAAATACTGGCTCAGCAGGTGACTCTGTCCTGCCTTACACAGGTGTGGGGAGAGAAAATGACCAAATTACAGATCTCCAAATTCCTGGAGAATCACAGAATCATCCAAACTGGGAGAGAGCCCAAAGATCAGTGAGTCCAACCATTAACTTGTCACTGCCAGTCCGTGGAGCAGCTCTGCCACCTCTGCAGGACACAGCATTTGGCAGCAGACCAAAGCATGACAGCTCTTTGCTGGGAGCAGATGCAGCTCCACACTCCACTGCTGTTCAAAACGTGGCCCCATGAAGCCAAGATCTAATTAAAAACCTTCCTAAACATTTAAGATTAGAACATTAAGTACCACAAACAGACCCAACACAGCTTTTCTCCTTGCCCAACCAGCTTCCTCCTCCCCACACCACCCATTATCCACTTCTCACACAGAAATGAGGTGTGTGTGCTGTAACACCACTATGGATGAAGCTGTTCCCACCACAGCAGTCCCCAGTTTCTCCCAGGAGATATCAGATGTTGTCTTAAAGCTGGTAGAGCTTCCCAAATTTCTCCTTCCTGCATGTCCTGGTGGGTCACTGACAGGGCTCAAGCAGCTGGGAGAGGTTTTAGGTCCTGTGGCTTAATTTTAGGTAAATGAG
Organism: Molothrus aeneus; assembly: GCF_037042795.1. Taxonomy (NCBI): domain Eukaryota; kingdom Metazoa; phylum Chordata; class Aves; order Passeriformes; family Icteridae; genus Molothrus; species Molothrus aeneus. Next base: position 2,957,765 of record NC_089664.1, on the reverse strand, counting down.
GAGCAGGGAGAAGGACTTGATCCTAATGGATCCCTTCCAATGTGCTAAGCTGGATCTGGCCTGATTAGCCAGCACAATTAGCCCAGGTAATTTGCACCCAGGTAAGAGGAGCTGGTTCAGCCCAGCCTGAGCAGAACCCACTCCCTGTCACTGAAATCCCTGTGGGATCACCCAGGGTGACACTGAGGGGATGTGACACACAGTGAGGAACTGTGGGAATAAATCACAGGGACTCCATTTCCTTCCTGGTGGAAAAAGCCCATTCCTTATTCACAGAACTCCTTTTTATGCAGTTTTACAGACCTCATGTGTGACTCCCATTGACCAGGAGCTTTCTTGCCAATCACTTTATTGGTCAGTAACAAGTTGTTATTCTGTATGGATTGGTCACTCAAACCCCTGGTGGGTACATGCAGGAAAAGTCCTTTGTGAGAGACGGTTTCATTTTTCTATCTAACAGTGTATAAACAGTTTATACAGGTGCAAGTTGTTTTTCACCCAGGAACAGATTGTTATGCTAATGAACTGCTCACACCAGGATTGCTTTCACATGGGAGCTTGCACAGTGCTGGCTTGACTTGGAAGAAATGACAGGCCAGCCAGAGCAGCCTGATTTTATATGGCTTTTCTTTATAATTTTTCTACCTGACTGCAACAAGGAGGTCCCAGTGCTCTCCTCAGCTGTTGGGAGAACATTTTGCCCCTTGAGGGAATTGATGAGGTGCCAGGAGCTCTGGGGTGTATGTTTGGGTGACAGGAAGGTGGCATCAGAGGAATCCTGCTGCATTTCACCCCTAGAGCTGGTTTTCTGGGAATTTCTCACGTCATGATGATTGAGGAGAATTCCCTGTGCCATTTTCACCCTTGGTTTTACACCTCAGCAAGAATTAGGAGGAGAGGTGAGGTAGGACATCACTGTCATGCTCAGACCTGTTTGGGGCTTTGATTATCTTTCCCAGCACTTGGCTCTCCAGGTTATCCAGTCCCTGAAAGGGATTTTTAGGATTTGTCCTTCTGCAACAGCCCCAACAGAACCCACATCATTTTCTTACTGCACTGAGAGAATCTGGCTGTGTCAAAAATGTCGATTTTCTATGTTAGAAAAAACCCAGAAATGTTTCAAATCCACAGTTGCACACAAGATGGGTATTTCCTACTGCCAGAATAATCCATCTCTACTCTTTCCTCTCTTTCAGGAAGCTGATCCTGCCATGGAGGGCATCAAAAAACCCATCAGGACAGGTAAGACCCCTAAACAACACAGGCAATTTGTCATATCTCTAATGCAAATATTGCCCAGGGGCACAAATAAGTCAGTTGTGCACATCTTAACATTTCCAATAAAGGCTCCTCTCGGTGAAAAGCTAAAGTAATGGGGGAAAAATGAAAACAAGAAAAAAGCTTTCAAATTACTCAGTACATCCAGGAACCAGTGCATGGCTGAAGAAACAACAAATATTTCTGAATGTGCCCTGGGGTGTCTGTTCCAAAGAGCTTTTTGCCAGGAGATGTGAACATCACTCTGATTTTAAGGTCTTATTTTAAGTGCTGGCTCTTGCAAATGTGTGTAAAGTCCTCATCTTCACAAGGGAGGGGTAAAAATGTGTTTGACATATTCCAAAACAGCTCCTGGTTTGAGGGGAAAAGGGAGAAGGGAATGGGTGGGTTGAGAATGGACAAGGAGAGACCAGAAGCAAAAGGAACAAAGCAAGGAATTGGAACAGGCAGAGTGTGAGCACAGGGAGCCTGAAATAAGAAAATCTGTCTAACAGCGACAATTTACCAAGATTTTGCATTGCCCTTGCGTGAATCAGGAGCACTGTCCATGTCACTGACACTGTGACACGAGCCTCTCATGGCTCTCAGCACCAATATCTGACTCCTTGCAAATGCAACTTGGTGCCCAGTCCCAAAGGGCAGGAGATGCCATTGCCTCCCCCCCAGTGGGGAAATGAAGCCTGTATTCATCCAGAGGTGGAGCAGAAAGGGAGATTGGAGGAAACTGGGGTTGTTCAGCTGGAGCAGAGTGAGGGCAGAGCTCCCCGGGGCTGCAGCTCCTCCCGAGGGGCAGCTCCCATCTCTGCTCTGGGACAGGGACAGGAGCCAGGGCACGGCTGGGGCTGGGCCAGGGCAGCTCAGGCTGAGCTCAGGGCAAGGCTCTTCCCCCAGAGGGTGCTGGCACTGCCCAGGCTGCCCAGGGAATGGGCACGGCCCCGAGGCTGCCAGAGCTCCAGGAGCCTTTGGGCAGCGCTGCCAGGGATGCCCAGGCTGGGGCTGCTGGGGGTCTGGGCTGGGGGATCCCTGTGGGTCCCTCCCAGCTCAGGACATTCTGTGATTCCAGGATTCCAAGTAAGAGGAGCCCAACTGCAGAGTCCCAGTCCCCACAATCACCTTTTCTGCAGCTGCATTTTTGCAGCATTTGGGCATCCCTTACTCCATTTTGGGTAATTTTGAATCTCTGACTCTCCTATGCTGGGCTTGTTTCCCAGCCCACAGCTCCCCAAGCAGTCTCTGAGTGTCCCCGTGTCCTTCCTGAGAACTTCACACCTTGCCTGACCATCACTTTCTGTAAGGTGTAAAATCCCTGTAACCTGGAGGAATTTTCTTTTCCCCTTAGGCTCTCCCTAAGGCACCCTGAACACACACACTCCTTTCTCTCTAGCACGCTAAGCATCCCCTTAAATCTTAAGTCTTTTTCAAGTCTTTTTGTGCTTTATTTTGTATCTGAAGAGGTTCAGAAATAGAGCAGGATCTGGAAGTACAGAGCCTTATTAACCACAGAGGTTGTAGCTGTAGGTCAGCGCTTTTCAAAGCAAAGCAGAAGGGGAAGGGCCATTCCCAGGGCACAGAGAGAGAGGTCACTGGTCCCAAAGTCCATTTATAATTACATTTCTATTATTTATATTTATAAATATTTCTAATAGGAGTATTTATATTTATCTATTTTATAATATAAATAGGAAAGTATTATATTTATGTTATTTCTATTTATAATCTAAAATAAATATTTATAGTATATATATAATAAATATTTATATATAGTATATATATTATTTATAGTATAAAAACAAACAAATATTAAATAAAATATAGGTAAATAACAAATAAAAATAGCAATACTTATTTATGTAATGTTATTATTATTACCTTATATAATATTGTTGATAATTTAATGTTTATATATTATCTACATATACAGTATATTTATATAAATATCATATATTTATACAGGTATTATAAAAACATAAAATTATAAATGAAATTTAAATATAATAAATATAATTTTATAAATATAATTTATTTTAAATATTAGAAATATAAGTTTCTGTTATTTATTTCTATTTATATTGAATAAATTAATGATTATTTATATTGAATAAAATCATATCTGTATATATACACATATATACCATATATATTTTTATAGATATATATATATATATATATGATTTTATTTCAGCTCAAGCAACTCATGCAGTTGTTTTTGCTCCTCACCAGCAGCTGGCAGGTGCCAGGTAGGAGCAGTTGCTCTCCCCAGGAACAGCCAGGATGCTGTTTCACCAGCCAGAACATTTCTGTCTTAGGTCTATATCAATCCCAGGCAGCCTCTTGTTCTGAATTTCCGGATTCTGCTTCTCTGAATTTCCAAATTCTGTTGCTCAGTGTGAGATGATGCATTAGTGAGGGACCAAATGGGGCTGCTGGTGAGAGCCCACCCCAGGAGGAGCTGCTGAAAGTTGGTTTTAGTGCATTGAGATGCTCTCCCAGCCCATCAGTCTCTATTGGAGGGTAACAGAGCATTCAAGTGGGAGCAAATTGTCAGGGCCTTTTATTTTCCTCTTAAAATGCATAAAGCAGAGCATATTAATTATCAGCAGAGAGATGGGGAAGACTTTGAGGTGATCAAAGAATCCAATTTTATTGTGGGATACAAATGTTTATTGTAGGGAGACTAGTAATGCTTTACTACAATGATTGGGTTAAAGATCACATAAACAAACTAATACTTCTCTTGCTTGCAGAAGTCTGATGTAATTTTCATTTTCTGGTAAACCCATCTGATTGAATCTTCTTGCAATCTTGATTTAATCCTCAAAGTTCTGTTTGCTCCTGCCAAGGCATTTTGTTGATCCAACCTCTTCTGCTAATAAGGTCCAAAGTACTCTCTGTTTTGTGTACCCCAACAATTAATTAATATACCCAGTGGGTAATTTACTGAGGGTCCCTCACAGGGAGTCTGTCAGCTGCTGGCAACCAAGCAGGGATTGTGGCAACTGCTGCCAGGTCCCACCCAGAGACAGGAACAAGAGAAACATTCAGGGAAGGGACTGAGCTGAGGCTGGAGTTGCTGTGGATTTAGATTTGGATCCATTCTGCCTCCCAGGCAGCCCAGATGGAAACTGGGTGTGGTTTGTAGCCATGAACCAGTGCTGGGGAAGATGAAACAGGAAAGCCTCATAAATATGATTGTCTGGCAAAAGATTTTGAGAATGTGGAAACTATAAGGGAGATTGAAATGAAAGCAAGCTCTGAGATCCCTCAGTTACTGAACAACTGGAAAACAATGGCGTGGCCAGCTGAAGGTGATCCCCTTTTGATGGAACAACACCCTCTGCTTGCAGACAGGCCCAAGGGTCAGAGCAGACCCTGCCAGCTTGGCAGAAGGGCCCAAAGAGGAGTTTGTAGGGTTTAAAATGTAACACAGGATGGTAATGGAATGATTCTTATAGGCTGTATGGAAATGCTGTAGGATTTGTATCTTGTACTGGATTGGTTAGTGAGAATCAGAATATTCAACACAGAAGAAGATTTATTGTCTTGTAATGGGAACCTCGCTCTCTTACCCTTTTACTCCCTTATGCTTTTGCTCTCTTACCCTTTTGCTCTCTCACCCTCTCATCCTCTCTCCCCCTCTCTTCTCTCAGGCCTGCTCTGAGCTGTGCCTGGCAGCTCCCAGCAGGGCCCTGCCCCCAGGCCCTTTGCAATAAACCCCAAGTTCCAGCCCTGGCTCCAGAGATCTCTCATCTCCATCCATCCCCACCGTCCTACCCCCAACGCTCCTACAAACCAGGGCTCCTGCACTGTTAAAATGGGCAAGGGAGTGAAAAACCAGCATTGCCCAGCTGGGTGCTCAGCCTGGCTCCAGCCCTGTGCCAGTGCCAGCATCTCAGTAACGTTCTGAGGGACACAGCCCCATCCCTGGAGGTGTCCCAGACCAGGCTGAACAGGGCTTGGAGCAACCTGGGATAGTGGGAGGTGCCCATGGATGAGCTTGAAGGTGCCTCCCAGTCCAAACCCTTCCATGATCCTGTGACACAACAATTCTGTGCTGGGTCCAGCTGAGGTCACTCAGGCAGAGACCTCACTGAGCAGCAGCCCAGCCCCAGCCACAACAGGGATTAATTGTGTCTTATTAAAGCAGGGAAATGCAATGATTTAATTTCAGTCTCCAATGAGATTATGTTCTATTGTTAGCTAAACACCAGTGGGAACTAAAGCAGATTTATGGGAGTTTTCCAGCCCTGACTCAGCTGTCAGGCCCCAATGGATGGGCTGTAGGAATCCACAGGCACAGGCTGAGAGGGATGCAATGTCAGCTCATTAAATGTTTGTGTGAAAAATGGGATCAGTCTCCTCCAATGCTCCGTGCCACTGTCTGTGCAGTACCTGAGCAACAGGGGGGAGGAATGAAATCCATCACCAAGTGTTTGTGAAATGTTCTTTCTGTGGAAGCATTTCTCTGCAGAAAGTCATCCCCATTTCACAAATAACAAATCATCTATTAGTGTGGATCTGAGGGGTATTGTTAAGTTCATTTTTTAGAGGGAAAATGAACTCACAGACAAATTGATGACCTGGAAAGGTACAGCCCTCATCATCTCCTTGCTGGCCTCTCTGAGCCTCATTTCACTGGGAATTGTGTAATCTGGGCTGATGGCTTTTCTTGTTACTTGAGCTGCAAAGATTTGGTATCAAAATATCTTCTCATTTATGAAAGGGAAAAAAATAAAACCCTGCAGATACAAATGAACACACACACACAATTTATAGGTATTTTTCTCTGACACTCGACAAACCAGGAAAAGAAATCCAGCACCCTGCTCTCAGTTTTAATGGGAAATATGTTCCCAAATAAAAATGTGGCTCTGAGAAATTAATATAATACAGGTGACAGTCACAAACCTACTACTGTAGAGACAATTGGGCTGAAGCCAATGAGCCAAGGAGCCTTTCCACATCTGCAGCCGTGTCTCAGAGGGCACTTGGGCCTTCTGCAGCCAAATGTGATCCCAGCACTATGAGAAGCAGCTGAGGGAGCTGGGAAAAGGAGAAAAGGAGAAAAGGCCTGTGTCAAGAATAGAGTGGCCAGCAGGACCAGGAGAGTCATTTAATGTTCCCTTCCTGGGCATTGCTGGGACACCTCAGGTGCTGCCTCCAGTCCTGGGCCCTCCTGGCAAGGGGGACCCTGAGGGGCTGGAGCCCCAGGAGAGGCTGAGGGAGCTGGGCAGGGGCTCAGCCTGGAGCAAAGGAGGCTCAGGGGGCCCTTGTGGCTCTGCACAGCTCCTGACAGGAGGGCACAGCCGGGGGGGCCGGGCTCTGCTCCAGGGAACAGGGACAGGAGCAGAGGGAACGGCCTCAGGCTGGGCCAGGGCAGCTCAGGGTGGAGATCAGCAGGAATTTCCCCATGGGAAGTGTTGTTAAACATCAAATGGGGCTGTCCAGGGAGCTTTGGAGTCTCCATCCCTGCAGGTGTCCCAGGAAGGGCTGGAGGGGGCCCTGAGTGCTCTGGGCTGGGGACAAGGTGGGGATTGGTCACAGGTTGGACTCCATGAGTGTGGAAACCTTTTCCAGCCTAAATGATCCTGATTCTAAACTGGCTGCTGTTTATTCATGGCAGCCACAAAACCAGAGTGTGTTTTCCCTCTCCTGGCTGATTCCCTAATCCACAGATGTGGCTCAGCTGAGCCCAGAGAGGCTCAGATCAACCTCCAGATGAGCCAGAGACATCCTGATCACATCCCTGCCATCCCTGCTCTGCTCCCAGGAACAGGGACAGGAGCAGAGGGAACGGCCTCAGGCTGGGCTCAGGGTGGGCATCAGCAGGAATTTCCTCATGGAAAGGGGAAATTCAGGCCTTGGCAGGGGCTGCCCAGGCAGGTTTGGAGTCCCCATCCCTGAAGGTGTCCCAGGCAGGGCTGGAGGTGGCACTCAGAGCTCTGGGCTGGGGACAAGGTGAGGATTTGGCACAGGTTGGATTTGATGATCTTGGAAGTCTTTTCCAACCTCAATGACCCTGTGATTGTGTGATGACACTGCAGGGCATCAGACACCAGTCCCACAGCAGCAGCTTCCTCAGAAATGGATATTTCACACTAAGCCAAAAAGGTTTGTCCCTTGTCAGCCTCAGTCCAGGCAGGTGTCTGGGTGCATAAATGTGACCCTGCCTGAAGGCAGGGCACAGCAGTTGTGTTTCTCAGGTTGGAAAACCTGGGCAAGCCTGGACTTGCAAATGCTAGAAAGAGTGCAGAGGCCTCCTGCAGGCCAGCATCGGGGAAATGCACCACACACAGCCAGGGTGGGCTGTGGGCATCACAGCTGGGCTGATGGGCATTGCTCAGAGTGCTCAGGGGTGGCTCTGCCCTCTCTCCAACACTTAAAACACAAGCTATATGTCAATATTTATAAATATAAATGTGTGAATAAATATGTATATGTGAATAGATATAAATATATATAAATATACACGCATACATGTTTATATTTATATTTATATTTATATTTATATTTATATTTATATTTATATTTATATTTGTATTTGTATTTGTATTTATATTTATATTTATATTTGTATTTATATTTATATATTTGTATGTTTATGCATTTCTATATTTATATATTTATATCTGTATTTATATTTACATTTATATGTATATTTGTATTTATATTTGTATTGCAATTATATTTGTATTTATATATTAATAACTCATGATCTTATGTGACCTTTGCTACACTGACAAGCAAGCAGAGATTTGAAGACTTTTGACCTAAAATTCCACAGGTTTGGCAGTACTCAGGTGTGCAGTGAGGAATTCATCAGAGCTTCTTCCTAAATTTGGTGGGGAAAAAAGAGATATTTCTTTCATTTCTGGTTTTGTAAGGAAATTTGGCAGCTGAGTTCAGTCCCCTTCAAGCCTGAGTGGCAGCTCTGGAGGACCAAAGGCTCTCAGTGTGTGTGACAGGCAGAGCCAGCAGCAGAGCCCAGAGCTCTGTCACAGAGCCCAGCAGGGGATGTCACCCAGCTGCCACTTGTCACAGCATCACAGGCTGGGCCAGTCCTTTGGCTGCTGTTTGCAGGGCACTGATCTGGCAGGAGAGAGTTAAAATTAGCCACAGGGACTTCAGGGAGTGGCTGCTGAGAAATAAAATGAGGCAAATTCTGCTAAATCTGGCATGCTGACAGAGATGTGGGACATCACCTTGCCTAATTCCATAAGCACTTAAATCCACGGGGGTTACAGAGGAATCAAAAGCTGTTTGTTGCCTGCTTTTACTTCTTTACCTCACAGAATCATTCAGGGTTTTGCCCTGCTCCTGTGCCTGCTCACACTCAGCCCCCAGCCAGAGGTGATGCCACCCCCTTGGCAGTGGAATTGCACCCAGGGATGGCTGGGAGCAGGACAAGCCTCAGGAGCCCCCCTCGAGGGGCTTTCCATGCCTGGGTAGCAGCACCCTCCATGCTGACAAAGCAACTTTCAACTCATGGTTTCAGTGCCCTTTGCTGGTGCTCCTGTCAGACCCATCTCAGAGGTGGGGAAACCGAGGCAGCCAGCAGAGAGAACTTTCCCCAGCACAGCCACATCCTCTGGGGCCTGTCTGGCAGCAGCCCTTTTGTCCTCATGTCCCCGAGCCCTCCTGGCTGGACATGGTGCTGCTGTGTTTTGATGCTCTGAGAGTTCATTTTGCACCTCAGGGTGAAATTCTGGGGGTTCAGTGGATTTGCATCTTCTCTGAGATCCATTTCCCAGCCCCATCTCCCAGTCCTGTTTCCCAGCCCCATTTCCCACTCCCATTTCCCAGTCCCATTTTAGCCCCATTTCCCAGCCCCTTTTGGCTCAGTGGGGCAAAGTTGCATGGGCCTCCTGGAAACAGCCAGGCTCTTTTCCTCAGAGCTGCACCCTCTGGATCCTACCATTAAAAGGGTCAAAAAGACAAAAATAAGTGATCTCCTGATATCTTCTTTAGGGTTTCCCCCTGAGACCCCTCCCTAACCCAGCAGATCTCCTTGAAGCAGATCTGCAGTGTCTGTGCCTCACAGCACACAGTGAAACACAAACCAGTGTGTTCTCCTTGGGCCTTAGCCCCAAATGTAGCTTTGTTTTTCCTCCTCCTCCCAGTATTTTTAAGCCTATCTAATCCTATTGACTGCAGAGGGATTAGCTCTGATTTACACCATGACTCGTGCAGAGCCAATTAGGCCATGTGAGCACATCCATCGATCAGTCGTGAAGGGAATTTCAGCCTCTCTTGACTTGAGCTGAAATGTTTCAGATAAAAGAATTAACTTGAGAAATAAAAGTAGAAAACAGTTATAAACTGCCTCAGCAGAGTGAGGACCAGACCTGTCTCTCTAAAACAATTTTTTTTTCCATAATTTCCCTTCTGACTAATGCAGCTGATGTCACCCAATTTAAACACAGGCACACGAAACTTGTTGACAGCAGTAAATGTTAAATAGAGCTCTGAAAATGCACAGTGCAGCCATGTCAGAGAGGGGAGATCTTTGGCGAATCCATGGACACCCTGAGCAGCTCAGGGCAGCTCTGGGCACTTTGTGGGCAGGCTCAGCCCTTGGCTTGGCACAGCTTGCAGGGCTGCAGCCTCCAAGGGCTGCTGCTGCTGCAGCAGGGGATTTTCAGCCTTTGGAGGGTAAACGCCCTAAATGCCACTGAGTTTCTGTAAATACTCTCCCCCTTCCTGCAGACACAGGAGTGTGAGTGGGCTCAGGGTGCTGGTTGTGTTCCCAGACTCTTGTTGTCACCACAGCTGAAATAAGGGCCAGAAGGGTTTCTGCCCATCCTAAGCCATATCTCCACATCTCTGCAGCGCCCGTGCCCTCACTAAAACACCAGATTGACATGACTAACACCAGGAAAGCAGGTTTTGGTTTTTTCTTTGGGGATTTCCAGAATGGTGAAGGGACTTTGGTACACAACTTACTCATTCTTGGAGAGCAGTGTGCTCCTGCTCACCACAAAAGTCTTTAAACTACTGAAATCAGATAAATATCACATTTTTTTCAAGATATCCACAGTTTCTGTCTCCAGTGGAGTGTGCAAAGGGTGCAATACACATCACACCAACCCCCTCCAGCAAGGGGAAATTGGGTGTGGGACCAGCTTCTCCCTGATTTGTCCATCCTTGTTATCAAGACTCCCTTAGGAATCAGGTCATGTAGATACAGCAAGGGTCTGGAGATTTAAATCTCTTATCATTACCCCAGTTTCAGGAATCCTATGAAACTTAAGATCCTTATCCCACTCTGCATATAAATAGAGCTCTTGTTAGAATCATTGAAGCATAGAATATCCTGAGCTGGAAGGGACTGAAGGGATCATTCAGTGCCACCCCTGTCCCTGCACAGACACCCCAACAACCCCACCCTGGTGCCCCAGTGCTGGCAGGGAGGAACAGGAGCACAGCCTGGGGTTCAATCACTGCCTGTGGGGGACAGGGGCTGCCCTCGCTGAAAAGGGATGGGAAACTCAACTGGTGCTGCATGGACTGAGGGAATCAGAGCAGCACAGAATGTCCTGAGCTGGGAGGGACTGAAGGGATCCCCCAGCCCAGCCCCTGTCCCTGCCCAGACCCCCAGCAACCCCAGCCTGGGCATCCCTGGCAGCGCTGCCCAAAGGCTCCTGGAGCTCTGGCAGCCTCGGGGCCGTGCCCATTCCCTGGGGAGCCTGGGCAGTGCCAGCACCCTCTGGGGGAAGAACCTTGCCCTGAGCTCAGCCTGAGCTGCCCTGGCCCAGCCCCAGCCGTGCCCTGGCTCCTGTCCCTGGCCCAGAGCAGAGATGGGAGCTGCCCCTCGGGAGGAGCTGCAGCCCCGGGGAGCTCTGCCCTCACTCTGCTCCAGCTGAACAACCCCAGAGCCCTCAGCTGCCCCTCACAGCCCCTCCAGACCCTTCCCCATCCCTGTGCCCTTCCTTTGGACACTCTCACACCTTTAGACCATTTTTTCGTTGTGACTCTCAAAAGTGCCCCCAGGGATTGAGGTGAGGCCACACCAGCACTGAGCAGAGTGGGACATGTGAGGACCATGACACACAACATCTGATGTCATGTTTTAGTAGGACTTAGTTTTGTGCATTAATTTAGTTTTGTGTTTTAGTAGGACTTAGTTTTGTGCATTAAGTGCTCCTTCAGAAACCCTTGTAAGGTTGGGGACTGTGGTATCAGTTTTATAAACAGAGTCACAGGACAACTTCAGAGTTATGTGTACCCAAAGGGAGAGGGAGTATAATTTTAAAAAGCTTTATTGAAATTTCTTCCTGCTTTATTCTTGGTGTTCAGCTGTGGAATGGAACACAAAAATTCCCAGTTTGCCATCTGAGCTCCTGTGCACTTCCACAGCCACAGCAGCCCAGGAGATGTAAAGGAGAGCAAATGCAAGGAGAAATAACCATGCATTGGGATATGCACTGTTTTCCTGGATGAACACACCTTGTCTGAGTGTCCATCCACCTCTGGACCAAGGGGACAATTCTGTGTCATGCAGAATAAAGACAGAATAATCACAGAATCATTGACTGAATCCTAGAATGGTTTGGGTTGGAAGGGACCTTAAAATTCATCTCATCCCACCCCCTGCCATGGGCAAGACACCTTCCACTGTCCCAGGCTGCTCCCAACTCTGTCCAGCCTGGCCTTGGGCACTGCCAGGATTGGATAATTAGAGCCATTCACTGAATATCCAGCATGGTGAGAGGAAGAAAAACAGAGAGGAAATGGAAGGTGGGAATATGGATGGAAAGGAGGTGAAATGCAAGGGGGAGAAGTGGGGAGCTATTGTAAATCAAAGGTGACTCTGACGAAGGGGAGAGAGAAAGGATGCATCTGACTCCATCATCAGAAGGCTAATGAATTACTTTATTATACTATACTATAAACATTCCATCTAAACTGAATCTGCCCTGCACTCACTCTTGCTCACAACTGCTCACACTGCACTCATCATCTCTGATCCTTTCCTCACTGTCCCATGACAGTCCAACACACACACCTGGCCCTGACAGGCCAAGGAACAAAACATCCTCACTGTGGGTAAACAATCTCCATATTGCATTGTGCTTTGGCACAACAGAGGCACAGCAAGCGAGATAAGAATTGTGTTTTCCTTCTTCTCTGCTTGTCTCACAGCTTCTCTCTGTTCAGAGGCCATGTGAATAGCACAGGGAGCAGGGTCTGGGATGCAGGATGTGGATCACAGGGATATGGTACCGGGATGCAGGATCTGGATCACAGGGATGCGGTGCTGAGACACCGGGATGCAGTGTCGGGATGCGGGGAATGGGACACCGGGATGCAGGAGATGGGACACCGGCATGCAGTGCCCTGATGCAGTGCCGGGATGCGGGGCCGGGACTCGGCTCCTCGGTGCGCTGCGGCCGCCTGCAGTGCCGGGCACGGCCGTGGGATGGAGCCGTCCCCGCGGCCGTGGGATGGAGCAATTCCTGTGGCCGTGGGACGGAGCAGTCCGCGAGGCAGTGGGAGGGAACAGTACCTGCATCCCGTGGGATGGAGCCATCCCAGCGTCGCGTGGGATGGAGCAGTTCCCGCATCCCGTGGGAGGGAATAGATCCCGCGGCTGTGGGATGGAGCAGTTCCCGTATCCCGTGGGATGGAGCAGCTCCCATGTCCCGAGGGATGGAGAAGCAGTTCCCGAGGGATAGAGCAGTTCCCGAGGGATGGAGCCGTTCCCGTGGGATAGAGAAGTAGTTCCCGTGTCCCAAGGGATGGAGCAGTTCCCGAGGGATGGAGCAGCTCCTGTATCCCGAGGGATGAAGCAGTTCCCAAGGGATGGAGCAGCTCCCAAGGGATGGAGCAGTTCCTGAGGGATGGAGCAGTTCCCGAGGGATGGAGCCATTCCCGTGGGATAGAGAAGTAGTTCCCGTGTCCCAAGGGATGGAGCAGTTCCCAAGGGATGGAGCAGTTCCCGAGGGATGGAGCAGCTCCCAAGGGATGGAGCAGTTCCTGAGGGATGGAGCAGTTCCCGTGTCCCGAGGGATGGAGCCGTCCCCCCGGGGGCAGCCCCGGTTCCTCCCGGTCCCGGCGCTTTGGATTCGGGGCATTCCCGGGGCTCAGCCGCTGCCCTGGGCTCGGACCCGCGGCGTGGGGCGGGCTCGGAGTGTGCGGGGGGAGCGGGGCCGGCTCCAGCAGCAGCTTTCAGGTCCCTGGTGCCCAGAGCAGCTGTGGCTGCCCCTGGATCCCTGGCAGTGCCCAAGGCCAGGCTGGGCAGGGCTGGGATGGTGGAAAGTGTCCCTGCCATGGCAGGGTGGAACAGGATGAGCTTTAAGGTACCTTCCAGCCCAAACCACTCTAGGGTTATATGAACATCCTAAAGTCCTGGTGAAATCCACATTTTAACCATGAGGGAACAGAGCAACATTCCAAAAGCACCCAAAGAGCCATTTTCAGAACTATGTCCCGTTTAAATGTTTAAAAGCTTTCTGTAATTGCACCACAAAAACAACTTGGTTAAATTAAGCTTACCTGCACATAATTTCTGTTTCATAGAATCAGAGAATCCCAAACTGGTTTGGGTTGGAAGGGACCTTAAATCTCATCCCATCCCACCCCTGCCATGGCAGGGACACCTCCCACTGTCCCAGGTGCTCCCAGCCCTGCCCAGCCTGGCCTTGGGCACTGCCAGGGATCCAGGGGCAGCCCCAGCTGCTCTGGGCACCCTGTGCCAGGGCCTGCCCACCCTCACTGTAATTCCTCCTTGTATCTATTCCAAATGCACCCTCTTTTAACTTAAAACCATCACTCCTATTTTTAAGAAGCAGGGTAAGGAATTTAATTTTTCACGGCTGAGAGCTGCAATCTGCCAGAGCTTTAGGTTGTTATAGATTTACCAGCTGAGTGACACTGCTCTGAATTCCTGGGGCAGATCAGATATCCTCAGCCAAGGATAAGAACCATGCTGGAAGTGGGGTACCAAGTGCTGGCTGCATTTTATTGTACCACAAAAATAAAAAAAAAAGCTCAGGAGCGATGAGTTAATCTGTTGTTTTCTTCAGGTAACACCTTTGAAGACTATTTGAGGATCCTACAGAGTGTCCCAGCAGCCAATGGAACTGCTGCCTACATGAGAGGTAGGAGGGGGGAAGAGGGTTGGGAAAAGAAATTTCAGAGCTGTCTGAAAAACTGCAGTCGTGTCATTCACACTGGGTTTACTAGAAAATAGCCTTTTTTTTCCAAAAGGGCATTTTATAGGAAAAAAATTCCTTAGCTCTCCTGGAATGTGATTGGCAAACCCCTATCTGATACTAGAAACTTATTTTAACTTGATAAACATAAAAGGAAATTAAGATTCACCTTTGGCACATGCACAGAGGAAGGTACACCTCCATGAATTTGGAAAGTACATGAATGTACACCTCTATGAATTCCCTTCAAATGCCAAGTGGGGAAATGATGGAGATGAACACTCATGCATTTCGCTGTCCTGGATTTCCCAAGGGCTGAGTAAATCCTTGGAATTTTTAGTGCCCCACCTCCATGTGTGAGCTCCCAGCTGTCTTTCCAGGGGTTTTCCTGGAGTTTCCTGCAGGAAACCATAGGGCAGGTGTCTCATTTTAGCAGGAAGCACTGCTGGAGGTGTCCTAGGGCTGAAGGGAGCTCGGTGGAGCTCAGAGCTAACATCCCTTTGCTCTCCCTGCAGTGTCCAGCACAGTGAACAGCTCCAAGCTGAGCCTGGCGGAGAAGGGGATCTGTGAGGGCATCGAGTGCCAGAGCCCAGAGCTGGTGATCAGGGAACAAGGCCTCTACTTGATCTTCTGCTACTTGAACTTTCACTTTCCCAACTGCTCCAAGAGCCCCATCGACCTCAAGATTGAGCTCCTGGTGAACGGCAGGGTGGACAGTCAGACGTTGTCCACGTTCTGTGCGTCAGAAACGTGCCAAGACGAGACTTTTAAGACCTTGCTCCAGCTGCACTTGACACACCTGGACAAGGAGGACAAAATATCAGTAACACTGAACCATCCTGAGTTCCTGAATGACGTTTCTCTTCCCAATGAAAACGTTCTTGGGGTCTTGATGTACAGCAAGGGAATGTGAGCAGCTCCCTGGCCTCCCACTGCTGCCCAGACCCTTCCTCTGAACACCAGCAGCCTGCTTTTACTAGGCACCACCTTGGTTTAAATTTCACACCTCACCTCATCCCTAGAGTGAACAAGGAACTTTGTGAGTGTCCCAGAAAAAAAACACTGCAAGAGGCACAGCTGCCAGGTTCCCTGGCCTGGCTCTGGGGGGGATTGTTGGACTATCCAGCACATAACCCACCAAGGGTTCCTCAAAATAATCTGTGCAAACACTGACTAAAACCCAGCCAGATCATGGCAAGAATCCACAATACAGAGATTTTTAGGGCCATAAACTGCTGGCACATGTGCTCAGGACGTGGGGAAATGTGTTTAACTCTATTTTATGGAGTAGTGTTTTAACCCGGTCTTTCCAAAAACCCAACAGTCAAAGCTTGTAGTCAAAGCTTTTCTTTACCACAGCCACACAATGACAACTCTGGAGCAGATTCATTGTACAACAGCAGAAATGATGAAATTATTGACTCTCGGGCTGGTAGCTGAAACTCTGGGGCAGGACATAGATTTGGGATTTACAGGGTATTTCTGGGCTGCATTCTGCTATGGACTTTATGTCGTTTCTTTCAAGTGTCTTCCTTGTCACTATTTATCCATCTTTTCTATTTAAATATAAATCTCTTTGGGACAGACTTTGTGTAAGCAGAGTGCTCAGCCTCTGTTTTGCCCTGGGGTTCTCAGACCTTTTCACATTCAACATTAAAACAGCAATGGAGTTGCCAGTCTGGCAAATAGCAAAGTCCATCAGGATGCATTTTCCTCGAGTGCTGCCCTGCCAGTTTGGCACAGACCACACTGGGCTGGGAATCCTCCTCCAGCACCAGCACTTCCTGGAAAACCAGGGCTCCAGAATTCCCCAAAGTCCACACTTTCCCAAAGAGTTTCAGAAGCCCTCAGCTGAGAGCTGAGATGTTTCAGCAGGCCAGAGGATGGGTGGTGTTTGAGCTTCTTTGGATGCCTGGAATATTTAGAGAATTCAGGATAAAAGAAGAATCTCAGGCTCTCTTATTCCATGAATTGCAGTAACCCAGACTTTTACTTGCAATTTCATTCTTAGACTGTGGGGAGAGAAGGGACCAAGATGTTCCCAAAGCTGGTCCCAGTTCACTCCTTCCCTTTTCCCTTCATCTCTGGGAATCCAGGAAGGCCTATTCTCACCATTATTGGAGTTTTTCTCCTTGCACAACTGACATTTTTCTATGACTGCAGCTTGGCAAACTCTCCACAGCAAACATTTAGTCATAGATTGAGTTTCTGGCTCCAGAAGCCTGGTGCTTTATCACCCAAGCTCAGTGGATGCTGGTGACTGATGGAGCTCAGTTTGTGTGAGCACACTCCAAATATTCCTCAGAGCAGAAATTTGTTTCTTGTTTTACATCACCAGAAACTGATGGTGCATATCAATGAGGTTTTGTCTCATCCATCCAGGTGACTTCAAATTACACCAGACACTTTCTAAAGGTCAGGAGCTGATATGATTCACTGGTAGAGATACCCACTTTCTGTTTTGATAAACATTGATGCAACCAAAATTTCCTTTTGCTGTTAATGACTCAGGGAAAAAAAAAATAAGAAAAGAAAACTAAATCAAAAAGAAAAAACCCAAAAAACATGGATTTAGTTTTTTATTCTTTTTCTTTTTCTCTTAGCAAAGATAAATTTATTTTTTTAAGACTCAGCTGACCCTGCCTATGACTTTGGAACCTCCTCTGGGATCTCCTCACTCCTCTGGGCCATATAAATCCCTCATGTCTCTGAACAGGGTTTTTTATCTTCTATTTGCCTCTACTTTGATCCACACAACCAGTTTCCAGAGGAGTTAAAGCAAGCCTGGCAGAGAGGGATCATAGCTCCTGAATATAGAAGCAGTAAGTGAATGAAAATATGCATCTCCTCCTCTCCCTCAAGGCTTTGACTTGAAGGAGAAAGGGCATTCTTTTAAAAATAAAGCAGCTCTCCCTGCACAGGGTGATTTTATTCTAATATTCTGCCAGATGGAGAAAATCCTGACAAAGCAATGCTAAGCTGCTCAGCCCCAGGTATTTTAATACCTTTGGATAAAGAAATCTGGCCTCTACCCCATTGCCTCTGAGAAGTAAGAATAAATTATAGCCAGAAAGAAAGCCCATTAATAGTGGACAATTTCCCCATCAGTTACAAAAATTTTTAATAGCTTTAACTGCAGCAAGGCCCTGAGGCAGGCACACTCCAAGCCACTTCATTCTTTCATCCCTTTTCCTTCGTTTATTTTTTTTTCCTAAGTTTTTGATGTGGGTCATTTTGACAACAAACCTGTGTGTAAAAAAAATACCCAGGCTGGTCCTTCCTACAAGGATCTCCAGCAGCATCAGCAGCAGTTCCCTGTGGGGAACAGCCCCGTTGGCAGCAGGAGGGTTCCATGATCTGAGGAGCCACTCCTTGCTCTGGCTCCCCAGCACAGGAGAGGGGAGCAATCCCAAATGCACTGAAGTTGATGCCTTTTGGGGCTACCTAAAAACAGAAGCCAGACAAAACTAAGGAAATAAAAAGTTGTTATATTTATTGAAGGGCCTTCAGGTACATTTAGGGCAGACAAAATCCCCAGGGCCTACACCCAAAATGGATGAGGGGTCACAGGTTTCACACTTTTATAAGTTTGCTCCATTTGCATATTGGGGTTAATCTGCCAATTACAGCTTCAGCTAATGAAGTCATTGACCCCAAGTTTGCTCCCCCAAACTCCCTTTTGTTTCCATCTCTGGGGCCTGAGGCAGTGAGGGGTCCTTGATTGCCAGGCCTGGAGAGGAATTGTTGTGTCTGCCCCAAATGGGAAAGCAGCAGCAGCTCCCACTGTGTGTGGAGTTTGGAGTTATACACTAAAGAACTGCAGAGTTACAAATATATGGAATATATAAAAGACCAAATCCTAAGGCATCAAAGTCATGGAGAAATTGTGCAAATTCTTCCCCTGGTCCTCACATGGGGAAAATGTGGAGTTTTCTGTGCCTGTGTGTTATTGCCAGCTCCACCAGACACAGGGAGCAGCAACAATCCCACAGCTCTGCTCTGTCGAGGGGTTTGGGCCCTCCCCAATCACTGATAAAGCTGCACTCTTAATCTGATTTCTGCTTGGCCATGGGGCATCTATAGGATTTATCCATAATCTTGGTTGAGAAAGGAAAAAAATTCCTATTATTGGCCTAATTCTCTCTGACAATAATTGCTGCAGAAATCTGGAACAGGGATTTCAATAGCAGCCATGCTGATGTAACACATTTCCATCCCAGCTCACCCGGGGGCAGCAACCCCAAATCTGATCAGGTTTTGAAGATCAGAGATCACAGAGCTGCATCTGAGCTCTGCTGGAGCCGTGGAGACTTTGAAACCACGAGAGCAATCAGATTTCACAAGGCTCGGTGACACCTCCCATGAAATTGGCCCCAGCCCAAACTCCTGAAAGCTCAGCTGTGAAAATGAAGCCATGGCTTATGTGACACAGATTCATTATCCACGGAGGGACTTTCACATTCACTTCTGGGTTTGTTTCAGTTTTTGTTCAGCACGAGAAGAAAGCATCAGTCACTTAGAGAGAAAATCCCTTCCTGTGCCAAGGGCCAAGCAGGGGCTGTTGGCAACCTAAAAATGCACAGCAGTTTTTATTTAAATATCTCACCTGGATCAATAGGGCCCTGACCTTCTGTGCAGCCACTGCCTGACTCTGCAGCCCTCTGAGCCACACAGATCCCTGGGGAGAACAAGCAGCACTCTGCAAAATTCTTGGCTAATTGCTCATGCTCTTAAATTATTATTAGTAGTAGTAGTAGTAGTAGTAGTAGTAGTAGTAGTAGTAGTAGTAGTAGTAGTAGTAGTAGTAGTAATAATAGTAATGTTACTAGATAGAAAAATTCAAAGCAGCTCCACTGTTTTCAAGCGCCTAATCCTGAGGATAATATAAGAAAGGGACTCCTCAACACAAATAACCAACCTAAAAAGCAAAATAAATAGGAAACTCTTATATTCAGGACCTTAGAAAGTGGAAGTGGTATAACTTGTGTTTGGTGCAAACAGCAAGGGAAAACCTCAGAGCAAAGGCAGCTTCTGGAGAGAGAATGACTGAAACAAATGCAAATTCTGATGAGCAACACTTGGGGCAGCAGGAGCTGCACACAGTGACCTCAAAACCTCTAGGCCCAGCTTTTAATGGTTTTAATTGGCTCAGTTTCAATGAATGTGAGGATAAATGGTCTTGGAAAAATGTTTTGGAAAAGCACCTTCTGCAGTCAGACCTGGAACCTCCCCAGCCCCCATGGTTTCAATCCCCACTTTTTATTTTCACTGCTGATCCCAGGAGCTTGAAAGTTTGGGGTGGAGAAGGGTGGAGCCCCAAGGACAGCATGGCACTGTCTGAAATTCAGGCTCCAGGAGGAATTCAGGTGTTCCCAAGGAGAGGGAAGGTTGTGAGACCCCAGAGCTGGATGTTTCCATGGGGGCAGAGCCTTCTCCACACTCAGCACTCTCTGGGATTGCAGCAGCCTCTGTGCTCTGGTGCAAATCAGGGGTGCTGCGCCCCAGCAGTGAAGCCATCAGCTCATTTTCCTGAGCTGCCATATCCTGCACTCCTGACATTCCATTTCCCTTCATGTCAACAGCTTCTAAATTTAGGCTCCCTAATTCCTTCTTAGAGCCAGTTTGAAACAGGAAGCTCCAGGTGAGTCAGAGCACCCAAAATAGGTGCCTAGAAAAGCCAGGCTCAGCTGCTGAGTCTTTCCTCTGTCCAGCCAACTCACACTCAACAGCCTCGTGCAGTTCCAGATAAAGAAAAGATTATTTAATGTGTGGCTTGATAATTTATGGCCACTTTCCAGGGGAAATTTATGGACTGAGGCCTCTAAGCAGGACACATTTGTGAGGTAAAACACAATGACAAGTAAGCAAGTTGGTAGATTTATGGCCACACAAGAATAAGATTTGCCTGTTTAGGTCATTTTTATTCCACTTATTCCTTGGCCTTGTCCAGACCTGAGAGAGGGAAAGCCAGATTTTGGAATTAAATTAAGCACCAATTCAGAACTGGAAGTCACTTTTGAAGCTATTTTTCTCATAGAAAACTGTGTAGTAAATATATAACATTTTTTTCATTCTTTCAGTTTTTAAATTCATAATTTCCTAGGGTTTTTTTTCATTCTGCTTTTTCCTCTCTTTGCTTCTGTTTTTGTGGCTCCATATTTGTATGAAATTGGATGGAAAAGGAAATCAAACATAAGGTAAAGGGGGAAAAGGAAGGAAAGCAGAGTGTGAAGAATTGGGGGAAAATACTCCAGCTGTTTGAAAAGTTAAATGAGTTCTAGAAAGCTGTGACTCCAAGGATTTGAGGGAATGTGGCTCCAAAGCCAGTCAGGACAGGGCTTGGAGCAACCTGGGATGGTGGAAGGTGTCCCTGCCATGGAATGGGGGGAATGAGATGAGCTTCAAGGTCTCTTCCAACCCAAACCTGTCTGGGATCCTTTGATTCCAATATTCACATCAATCACAATTTGACACCAGCAATTTCTACTCTTATGCTGTAGAGGAAAAAGAAGTTTTATGGTGAAAAATGCTAATTTTATGCAATTTTAAAACACTTTATATGGATGTAACTCCAGGGGCCTCAACCAAGTTCCTCAACATGAACAGTGGTGGGAGAGCAGGGCTTTTGCCTCTGGCAGGCAGAATTATGAGCAGCATTGCAGAGCCTTGATATTTAAAGGGTTTTTTTTCATGTTTAAACCCAGCTGTGTTGTGAGGGTTCACTGGGGGCTTTAGCAATGACACCTACGAAATGAAAATCAATTTTCCCACGTAAAATGAAATTGTGTTGTGCTAGTTATTTCAGTTTAAATATTGGGGGCACAGGTGTTTTCTTGAATAAACACACCTGGCTCAGAGCATGGTGGTGAGAGTGTCTTTAGCTATCTTCAGACAAATCACAGGGCAGCTTTTAGGGTAGAGATGGGCACAGGCTGGCCAAGAAACACAAATATTCCTTATGGGAAAGGAATTCCTGGTGCTGGGGCACAGAGCCCTTTGGACAACTGCTTGGGCTGAGGGCTATGGAATTCACAGGCAGCCCCAACGAGGGGAGAGAATGATGCATCTGACTCCATCTTATCAGAAGGCTAATTAATTACTTTATTATACTATTTATTCTATACTCTATTACATGACATTTAAATTGGATCTGCCAAGCACTCAACTCTGCTCACACTGCCCAGCATCTTGTGACTGTCACCCAACAGTCCCAACACACACCAAGGGAACCTGGAGCAACCTGGGATATTGGAAGGTGCTCCTTCCATTTTTTTTCTGTCTTTATTTTTTGCACAGAACTGGAGAGAAAAGGAAATCCAACATAAGTTAAAGAGAGAAAAAGGAAAGAAAGCAAAGTGTGGAGAATTTGGAAAAATACCCCAGCAGTTTGAACAGTTAGATGAGCTCTAAGAAGCTCTGACTCCAAGGATGGAGGGAATGTTGCTCCCCTTTACCTCATGTTTGATTTCCTTTTCCATCTGCTTTCATGCAAAATAGAGACACAAAAATAGAAGCAAAGAGAGGAAGAAGCACAATGACAAAAGCACAAGGAAATTAAAAATATAAAGACTGAAGGAATGAAAAAATTGTCAAATATTTACTCCACAGTTTTCTATGAGAAAAGTAGGCCAAGGAAACAAAACACTATCACTTTGGGTAAACAATCTTCACATTGCATTCTACTTTGGCACAAACACAGGCACAGCAAATGAGATAAGAATTGTTTTTCCTTTCTCTGATGTTCAGAGAATGTGAAACCCAGAAATATTCTTGAGAATTGTGCCTTGCTTTTCTCTGTGAAGAGAAATGTGGCGACAGAGGGCTGCAGGGGGAGATCTGCCCTTCTCCCATAAAGCTGGGAGAGAATCACAGAATCCCAGACTGGTTTGGGTTGGAAGGGACCTCAAAGCCCATCTCATTTTCCCCATTCCATGGCAGGGACAGTTTCCACTACCCCAGGCTGCTCCAAGCCCTGCCCAGCCTGGCTTTGGAGCCCCATTCCCTCCATCCTTGGAGTCAAGGCTTCTTAGAGCTCATCTAACTGTTCAGACTGCTGGGGTATTTCTCCAAATTCTCCACACTTTGCTTTCTTTCCTTTTTCTCTCTTTAACTTATGTTGGATTTCCTTTTCTATCCACTTCTGTGCAAAAAATCAAGACAGAAAAATAGGAGCACCTTCCATTATCCCAGGTTGCTCCAAGCCCTGTCCAACCTGGCCTTGAGAATTCCAGGGATGAGGAAGCCACAGCTGCTCTGGGAAACCTATGCCAGGGCCTCCCCACCCTCATGGAGAAGAATTTCTTCCTAATATCCAACTTAAATTTCTCCTCTGCCAGCTTTAAGGCATTCTCCTGTCCTGTCACCACATGCTCAGGTTGGACTCAATGATCTCAGATGTCTTTTCCAACTTAATTTGACTCTGTCATTCCCTGTGGTTCTCTGATTCATTTCAGAGCTGCAGAGACGTTTGCAGGATCTCCCAATGCTTGGCAGGTTTCTGATTTTCTCCACGAGGGTAGAAATGTCTGTGTGAAGATTTAATGATTCAAACAGCTGAGCTGCATGCTAGTCCAGGTTTGGGAATTCAGGCCTGGAAAGGGCTCGTGCTTGTGCTCTGACGCAGAGGAACACTTCAGCGCAGACCTCACTGCCAGCAGGTGTTTAATAGCAACCAAGAGGCTCTGAAAATACAAAACCACTTCAGTTCTGGAGTGGTTTTAAGCAGGAACAGTCACAGTGCAGGAGTTCAGGTGCTGCAGCAGCTCGGGGTCACGGCATTGTATCAACAGTTGAGTAAGATACCTTTGTTTAGTGCCAGTATTTTTAATGAGTCACTTGGTCTTTCCCTCCAGCTTTGATCATGGAATCACTGAACTTTTTGGGTTGGAAAAAGACCTTAAAGGTCATCTAATTCCACTGCATTCCATGGAAAGGGACACTTTCCACTACCCCAGGCTGCTCCAAGCCCTGCCCAGCCTGGCTTTGGAGCCCCATTCCCTCCATCCTTGGAGTCAAGGCTTCTTAGAGCTCATCTAACTGTTCAAACTGCTGGGGTATTTTTCCAAATTCTCCACACTTTGCTTTCTTTCCTTTTTCTCTCTTTAACTTATGTTGGATTTCCTTTTCTATCCACTTCTGTGCAAAAAATCAAGACAGAAAAATAGGAGCACCTTCCATTATCCCAGGTTGCTCCAAGCCATGTCCAACCTGGCCTTGGGAATTCCAGGGATGAGGAAGCCACAGCTGCTCTGGGAACCCTGTGCTGATCTTTCACTACAAAACACATGAGGGGGTGTTTTAAGGCCCAAATGAATTTCATTTAAAGGGTGTAAAACTCACTAATGTCAATTTAAAAGATGCAAAACCCACTAAGCAACAAGGACTTCAGTGTGCCTTTTGTTTAGGTGTTACATAAGTTCACTCAAAGGATAACAGGACAAGGGAAAAAAATGTTTAAGTTGACTTTTGTTGAAAAAAATTTAAAAAAACTGAAAAGAAAACTACAGTAACTATTCAGAAGAAAACACAACAGACCTGATTCATTCCATAACTCTCTTATGTTAAATTCCATGAAGATTAGACAAAGTAACTTCCTTCTTGTAAAAGATAGAGAAAGCAGAAAATAACTTTACTAATCATCTGCCCTTATCTGCCCTATGAGTTATATGCCATGTACAATTCCAAATACTTATTTTGTTTTTTAAATTTCCAGCCAGAGATTTGCTTTCATGAAGGAAGGATGTGATTTATGGAAGCAAATTCACTGGGATGTTACAGTCAAGGGTGCACTTCAGCTATGGGAATAAATCACATGGACTCCATTTCCTTCCTGGTGGAAAAAGCCCATTCCTTATTCACAGAACTCCTTTTTATGCAGTTTTGCAGACCTCGTGTGTGACTCCCATTGGTCAGGAGCTTTCTTGCCAATCGCTTTATTGGTCAGTAACAAGTTGTTATTCTCTATGGATTACAGAATCTGTATGGATTACCAATCTGTATGGATTGGTCACTCCAACCCTTGGTGTGTATGTGCAGGAAAAGTTCTTCATGAGAGATGGTTTCATTTCTTTATCTAACTGTGGAAAAAGAGTTTATACAGGTGCAAGTTGTTTTTTACCCAGGAACAGATTGTTATGCTAATGAACTGCTCACACCAGGATTGCTTTCACATGGGAGCTTGCACAGTGCTGGCTTGACTTGGAAGAAGTGACAGGCCAGCCAGAGCAGCCTGATTTTATATGGCTTTTCTTTATAATTTTTCTACCTGACTGCAGCATGAGCCTTTTAAAATTGAAGTAAAGCTGGTTTAAACACTGCAGGGGAAAACAAAACCTGCTGGTCTTGAGTCAAAAACAGGAGTATCCAGCAGGTAAAAGGGCAAGGCCTGTCCCATGCCCCATCCCATCCCACCAGGAGATCCCCTGGTCTGACATGAGATGTCTCAGCTGTTCTGCACATGCTGTATCAAAAGAAATCACGTTAAAATTCCCCACTCCAACCTCCTGAGGTGCAAGAAGCACAGAGTAATTAATTATTCAGCAATGTGAAGGGGAGATTCACTCTTCTGGGTTGTTTTGAATTAATCACTTTTCAGTCAGGGTGAGCCATCAGTGCTTGGCTTCCCTCACCATGTCCCCCAAAAATGACTCACAGCCCTCATTGGGGTGACATTGCTGATTTTGTTCAGTTTTGCAAGTTTTCCCTCCTGCTGCTACCTGAGCCATCCAAAAAAAAAAAAAAAGGGAAAACGCATAAATACTTTTTATTTATGGATCTGTAAGCAAACCACCCAGAGAGGAAGCTCGAGGATAAAAGAGAAAACAATGAAAAGCAGCCCAGTCACAGAGTGCCCTGCATATCTGGGAGATAACTCAGCTAATCTGGTTTCATACATCTCAGAGGGTTC
This sequence comes from Molothrus aeneus, assembly GCF_037042795.1. Lineage (NCBI taxonomy): Eukaryota > Metazoa > Chordata > Aves > Passeriformes > Icteridae > Molothrus > Molothrus aeneus. Next base: position 2,932,430 of record NC_089664.1, on the reverse strand, counting down.
CTAGAAATTGTCTATTTTTACCATTCTTCCCAAATCGTATCAAAATGAGGCAAAATGAGTGCGTTGAACAGCAGTCACTGCAACACGTAATGCCGGGGAAAAAATCCACTCCCGTCCCTTAGCAGGAATCCCAGCTCCGAACAGGAAGGAAATTTTTCCCCTGATGATTTTTCCAAGTTTACAGGCTGCAGTTGGTTTACATTCCAGGGTTATAAAATAGTCTGAGCCTACTCAGAGCAAATAATCTGATTTTTCCCTGTTTAACAGGGACCTGTATTACTGAATACGTAAACTCTTATCATTCCTGATTTATTTTTTTTTCCAGGAAGATCAGAATCCAGAGGGGGAAAAAGAGATTTGTTTCTCCACTCTTCACTAGCAATTGCCTAATAGAGAATGAAAATGAAGTTTATGTTGAAAACAAAAGGAAGTATCACAGAAAAGAAACTGAACCCAAAAGTTTTGTTTGTTTTTCCCAAAGCTTTCAGAGCTCACCCCACGAGGAAAACCAATGTCTCAGAAAGTGTAAGCCACGGATTTTTCCACTAAGACGTGATATTTTCTCACTTTTTCTGGAAAGTACCAGTTTCACTGAAGCTTGTATCAACAGGGGTTGCTAAGAGCATCTCTAGGATTTCTGATCAAAACCACAGAAAGACCAAGGCATTAACATAAAATATCCAGGGGATCTGGCTTTTCCCAGAGCCAGGAGGGGCTGAGAGCTTTACACCAGGCCCAGCCCTGCTCAAATTCCTGATAACCAACACAGGGATGTGACTGTGCTTAAGAACATCCTGCTGGGGTGCAGTGTTGGTGCTTGACTTGACTGCAGTGTTGGTGCTTCCTTGCTAATAACAGATTTTTAAAAGTCCAAAAAATGCTAAGGAAGGACCTCAGTGCTGGAAACTGAATCTGGGAGCTGCTGCTGGGGATGGTCCAGTAAAACTCCTCTGCTGGAAGGGTTGGTGGTCCAAAAATGCCTGATTTCCCCTAGGGAACCAGAATGCCTTATCTCTGTGGTGGAGGTCTAATAAATGAGTGTCAGTTACTTGTTTTGGGGGTTTGAGAGAAAAGCTCAGAATTTACAGTCCACAGTTGTTGGAGCCTTCTGGAAATGCCCCTCACTCCTCAGAGGAGGTTGTGCCCTCCTCCCATGTTGCTCCAAACACACCCTTGGAGCAGCACCTGGAACAGCACTGGGCAGCCAAGTGATGCCTCAGGTTCAGCTTTTCTATTTTTCACATTCTGTGCTGCTTTAGTGTGTGGGTCTGGGCTCACATCAGGGGATGGTGAGCTCTGTGCACAGAGCAGGGAGACAAAACAATTCCTGCTCCAGCTGGGCACCAAGGACAAATGACCCAAATCTCAGCCCAAGAGCACAAACCCCGTGGGCTGGAGAGAGAAAAACAAGCAGGGTGGGACTGCAGGGGCTAAAGCTGGAATGGGACAATGAACTGCAAGATGCAAATGGAGCAGAACTGATCCAAGGCAGAGACCCCGTGCCCGGCCGTGCATTTTGGGACCATTTTGGTTCATCTTGGGTGCAGCCCTGGCTGGGCTCTTGTGCTGCCCGAGGTGGCTCCATGGAGGCTTTGAATAAATCCCTGCTTTATTCTTTAGCTCTGCCCAGCCTCTGTTCTAGGGCAGCCTTCACAAGGCATCACAAGAGTGCTCCCTCTCCTTCACTGATTTTCCTGCTCTGCCTCACTGTATTGTTTCCATCAGGCTCTTACTCCTCCCTTAAAAACAAGGGAATCCCTGGAAAATATGTGCTGGGCCTTTTCTTTGGTATTTCCTCCCACCACAGAGAAAAGCAGGAAGTACAAAGTGTTGGCCAGCTCTTCCTCTTTCCATTTCCTCGAGTCCTTTTCTCTCCTACGCTGATTTTCTGTGCTCCAGTTGCACTCTGTGACCTCCCCTCTGGCACCCTGGGGAGGGTCACGTCACTGGGAGGTGTCCCACAAACACAATCAGACACAAACTCTGCAGTGGAAGGGCACTGGGACGCCACTGCCTGCTTCCTCTTCTCGCAAGAAACTCTGTGGGAGTTGGAGAAAGAAGAAAACTGTTTTGCAAGATGCAGAGAATTATCTGTCATCTTGCCAGAGCTCGCAGTGGCTTTTGCCTGGGGTTTCCCAAGGAGTCTGAAAGATTGAACATGCAGCTTGCTTAGAAACCCACTCAGATTTGGACAGCAGATACTTGAAATGACAGCATTTCTGATCATTCCCAGCTCTGCCACAGCTCAGTGTGGCTGTGGCCACAGCAGCCTGAGGGCAGAGTTTGTCTCAGGTGAACCAAAATGGTCCCAAAATGCACGGCCGGGCACGGGGTCTCTCCCTTGGATCAGTTCTGCTCCATTTGCATCTTGCAGTTCATTGTCCCATTCCAGATTTAGCCCATGCAGTCCCACCCTGCTTGTTTTTCTCTCTCCAGCCCACGGTGTTTGTGCTCTTGGGCTGAGATTTGGGTCATTTGTCCTTGGTGCCCAGCTGGAGCAGGAATTGTTTTGTCTCCCTGCTCTGTGCACAGAGCTCACCATCCCCTGATGTGAAGCCCAGACCCACCCACTAAAGCATCACAGAATGTGAAAAACAGAAAAGCTGAAACCTGAGGCATCACTTGGCTGCCCAGTGCTGTTCCAGGTGCTGCTCCAAGGGTGTGTTTGGAGCAACATGGGAGGAGGGCACAACCTCCTCTGAGGAGTGAGGGGCATTTCCAGAAGGCTCCAACAACTGTGGACTGTAAATTCTGAGCTTTTCCCTCCGACCCCCAAAAGAAGCAGAGTTTGTCTCAGGCATGGTCAGTCCCAGTGTGGGATGCTGGTGGGCTGGCTGTGACAAACCCCACACCAGCATGAGGCTGGGAGCATCCATGGATGATCCTGGGAGCAGTGGTGCTGCTCCAGGGCAGACAGAGAGGCAGGCCTGGCTCACCTGCAGGCAGGTGTGATCCTGGCCCCCGTGAGGGTCACTTCCCCCTCACACCCCCTATCAACCTCCCACCATGTCCTGCTGCCTGCTCCTGCACTGACAGCATGGGACAGCAAAGGGACAGTAAAGCTGGGCTCAGGATCCTTTGTAGGCTCTGGCAAGTCAAGGACAATGACTCTGAGACTCATCTCAAGCCCTGCTGGAGGTGCATCCCTGCTCTCACCGCCCTCCAAAAGCACTTGCAGAAAATGATCCAAGAAAATATCTGCCTGTATCCCGTGTGAGGTTTGCTTCCTGATCCACAATAAAACACACCTGAACCACACCAAACACTACTCCAACTCCCCATCATAAATGGGTGCTCAAAAGCTGGGGATTAAAGTTCTCAGAGAAGCTGCAAACACTGACAGGTACATTTGTAGAAAGCCCAGAAGCTTTCACAGTTGAGTTTTCACTGTTGCACATGGATGAATTACCCCTATGGGACACAGCCCTGGGACAAAGGGATCCAAGGCAGCTCCCCCAGTGCTCCTGATCAGCATCCAAGTGCCATGGAAGCACAATCAATTCAGCATGGAAACATAGACTCAGAATAGTTTGGAGGCATTTCAACTGTACATCACATATTGGGTTATCTACTTCAAGCACAGAGGTGTCTTCCAAAGAAGAAGTTTAATTCTGCTACTCTCCTCAGTTCTCTGAAAGTGAAATTTTAGTGCATTCCTCTGTCCAAAATGTTGCTGTTGAATCATGATTTCTGTTTTTCAGGATATTTCAGTTTACTTGAAATAATTTGATCTTAACATGTGGGGTATTAGAATTTAGGACTCATATTGAGATATGAGAAGGAGTGGTCAAAAAAAACATAAGCTTATGCTGGAAAATATTTGTCTGTCTCATATAATGGGAAGTCAAATCTTTTTATAATTATTTTCTAGAAAATATTAAGAAAAATTAATCACAGGTCATAAGCAATCATAGACTCTCTTCAACTTCCCTTGGAAGTGCTGGATGCTGGATTTCACCTTGGAAATTATATTTAGGCTTTTATTCATGTGCATTGCTCTCATTACTTTCATTTTTAGGATGGAAATGGACAAATTCCCCTCCTTTCACTGCTCCCAGACACTGAGCAGAGTTGCCCAGAAGAACCATTCTGTGTTCCACGCTCACTCAGCCTCCCTGAGCTGTGCCCTGGCATGGAGCTGCCACATTCCCTGTGGAGCCATCCCAGCCCAACCCAGCCGCCCTCCAGGCTGGCAGAGCAGAATTCACAGCCCCTCCTGGGCTGAGGCACAAACCCAGCACATTTTTGTCTGGGGCAAATTTCATGAAATTTGGCTGCATAATCAATGATTGTTTCATGAAGTCATACAAACTGATTTTCATAAAGCCAGGTCTGGGCAGCCCATGGCCATGGTGAGCCAGGAAAAACCCCTGGAGCTGTATTTTTCCCTTCCTTCTTTCCCTGTGAATTCTCTTTCCCAGAGAATTTTTTAGGGACCTCTGGCACTTCTGCTGTTGTGGCTCAAGGAAAGAGCTTTCAGCATTCTGCCTCTTTCCCAGCCAGCAGGAACAGAGTGACAAATAAAGGTTCAAGGTTAAGAGGCAAATCTTTGTCTAACCAAAGAGATCCAGCAGGTTTCTGAATAAATCCAAACCCCCATGCTCTGATTCATCCAGCAACTCATTTTGGTGGGGAATGGGAGGAAATCACTCAAGGCAGAGCAAAGAGCAGTGATTTTATAGATATTTTGTCAAGCATTGAGGCAGTCAGTACCCATCACATTTCAACAGCAAGGCTTTGGTGGCAACTTGCTCAGCATTGTAGGAGAGGCCACGGTGAATCTGAGCAGAATCTGGGATCATCTCAGCCATGGAAAGGGGCCCACATAAAAGTCTTGTGCAAGTGGAAGAGATGTGGTTGAGCACAGGCAATGCAAAACCCTGTGAGAACATTTGATATTCCCAGGTACTCTCCTGCTAAAAGCAAAAGTGACCTGAGACTGAGAGCTGTAGACAGGAGCCAGCAAGTGCTGTTCAGTCTGATAATTGGTTGATTAGATGTGCTCACTGCTAGAAGTTATCCTGGGACAGCCCGGGCAGTGATCCCATCTTTGCCGCTTTCTCCTGAAACCGTGCAAGGAGCTCAATTAAGGAGGGGGGAGGAGAGTGAGAAGCACCAGGGCGAAAAACCACAAGCCCAGGAGCTAAACCAATTTGCCTCCTGTTTTCCATGCTCCCCTTTCAGGCCTGGCCTCTTGCTGAGGATCCAACAAAACAAGTTACATAAGCTGCTGAGGGCATGGTGACGTCCTCAGAGCCAGCTCACATGTGTTCAGACATGCCCGTGAGCTACAGCATCCAGCTCCTGCTCCTTCCACCACAGCCACAGTGCCCTGAAACTGCCTCTCCCCTCCCCAAAGAGCGTTAAATATGAAAGAGACATCAATTTCACTTTAAGCAAAACACAAGAACCAGCTGCCCATCGGTCACTGTTTTACGTGGTTATTTTCATTAACGTCAGTGCAAGACCTCAAGGTCCTGTTACATTTCCCATCCTAATTTCTTTCTTTTGTGCCTAACTCAGCACTGTGCATGTTAAGGAGCCCTGCACATGTTTTCTGCTGCTCTTGGTCTTCTTCTGAAGCGCACAGATAAGGGGTTCTTTAATCAGGAAGATGACATGTGACCAGGCCCTACCAGACATTGCGAAATCAGTGTGATCTTGCTAGGGAGATGAATGGCTCCAGGACTTAGGCCAATTCAGTAAACAATTAGCCTGCTCTTGGCAGGAAGGGAGGACTGGTTTTTTGGGAGAAAAACTTCTAGAAAAGAAAAGCTGAACAGAGTTAAACAAATTACTCATCACAGGCTTTGGCTACAGCTTGGAATGGTCTCCCATTGCAGAAAAGGAGAGAGGGAAAAACAAAAGGATATTTCAGCTCTGGGGACTTGGTTTTTCTGCTTTGTCTGTCCCCAGTGGCCCTGTTGAGCTTCCAAAAACTGCTCAGCCTTTTCCACGTTTCCTTTGCTGTGGACTTGTGGGCAACTACAGACCTGGAAGTGCTGTGGGAAGGACTGGGCTTCCCCTGCCCCAGAAAACATCCCTGTCCTACAGCTCCTCTGTGCTCTCAATGACAAACCATTCCCACACACGTCCTGGGATTCCTCCAGGTGCTCCCTCTCCTCCCTGGGCTCCTCCCAGCCATCTGTAGCAGGTGGGCTCCCATGGCAGGAACTCCAGTGGCCACCACAGAGCCAGGAGAAGCCTCCTGCCCTCCTGGACCTGCACATCCCCAGGGAAGGCTGAGTGTGCTCCAGATCTGCTCAGGATCCATGAGGTGAACATGTCCTCTGACCCAGAGGAGGCCAAAAGGAGGGTGAGGTCCCCCCTGCCTTTCCAGCAGCTCTGCCCCACACACAGCCCCAAAGGCACAGAAACCTCAGCTGGGCCCTGGCTGTGTCTTGGCCGTGTTCCCTGCCAGGCAGCTGTACAGGCAGGGCTCCACGAAGCCCTGGCCCTGCTGACTCACAGCAGTTGCTTTAGTCTTCCTTCTGCTTTTTCTGCTCGTGGTCATCATTGCCATCATCTCAGAATCAGGAAAATAAAACTGTGACGTGGATAGAAATCCACAGGGCTGCCTACTCTGCTGGCCAGTGTTGCCTCATCCTAATCCCTGTCCCTTCTCAGGGTCTCGTGGCCATCCCTCCCCTTGCAGGGAGCAATTGTTACCTCCAAAGGCATCCAAACATTTCCCCAGAAAAGTCTCAGAAAAAGAAACTTCTCTGCTATGTGAACTTTTGTGCAGTGATAACTCTGGTTTGGGATGGGTCCAGTTATGTGTTGGAAAAGTGTCTTGCCAGTCACTGTCTCAGTTAAGCAAAGCTGGAGGAAGTTAGTTCAGGAAATAGCAGGAATGTGGCTGCATAATCAATGATTGTTTCACTTTGCATAATATCTGAGACATGAGAAACCTGACACTACAAGGGTGCTACTTAAATGATCATTAACAGCATCATCAGCTTTAATTAATCAAAGTCCTTGGCTGAAAGAGTTACATGTGGATATAAATATGTATTTTGGCTGGACCAGATTTTGAGGCTCTGTAGCCTGGCCTCCTGCTCAAAGCAAGACTGGCACTGGCACAAGACCAGTTTGGTCATGGCTTTCTCTGGCCAAGCCTTGACATCTCCCCAGGGAAGGGTTTCAGACACTTCTCTGAGGGCCTTTTCCTGAGCTGTATCACCCTCTGAGTGATAAAGGTTATCCCAGCTTCCATCATCCATCTCCTAAAAGGCAGTGGTGGCACCCTGGGTGCATTATCTGGCACTAATAAGGCCTCAGATTTGGCCTTATCATAAAGCAGAGCACTAGGGCTCAGGAGCTCAGTCCCTGGGCAGGGACCGGGTGCCCAAAGCTCGCTCGCTCATGCCAAGGCCGCAGGGCTGCCATCCAGCAAGCATGGTGATTATCAGCTCTATAGTGACTGCAAGCTCTCAGGATTTCAGCTCTGCTTGCTAGGCAGTGGTGCCCTGGGCTGGAGGCTGCAGCAGACGGAGAGAGAGGAGAAGGAGAAGCGCAGGCTGTTCCACGGAGATGGCTTTATTTGGGGAGGTCCGTGAAGGGTCTCTGCTCTTCTTCTTTCTCCCCTATTGGGGTACAGTATGCTTCTTTTATAGGGTTGGAAAGGATCCAAGCTTGACCAATGGGTAAGGGGTTAACATGACATTGCCTTATAGGGTTACAGAGGTAGGTTAAGGGGTGGAGGACAGGAAAACAGGAATTTTCTTTTGCTGTTTCAGCATTCCTATTGTTCATATCCTCCATGGTGCTTTTCCTAAATCTATGGGGTTTACTACATGGCACTGCCAGGACTTTTTTGGCTCCCTTTTGCCAGAAAAAAAACCAGCCCAGCCCCCTCAACATCTCCCAGGTTGTGCTGGGCAGGACCCTGAGCATCTCTAGGAAGTGGAGAGGCACGTGCTGATCTCTGCTCCTTGGGATGGGACATGTGGGAATGGTCCAAAGCTGCATCAGGGCAGGTTTAGACTCCACATTTCTTCACAGAGAGTGTGGTCAAAGGCTGGAGCAGAATTCCTGGAGAGGAATGGCCTGGCTGTGTTTAAGAGGCTTTTGGACAATGCCCTTCAGGATCTGCTTTAACATTGGGTCAGCCCTGCACGGGTCTGGCAGTTGGACGAGATGATCCTTGTAGGTATTTTCCAATAATATTTGAGATTATTCTATTCTATTCTATTCTATTCTATTCTATTCTATTCTATTCTATTCTATTCTATTCTATCCCATTCCATGTCGCCACATTTCTCTGCACAGAGAAAAGCAAGGCACAACTTCCCAAGGATTTTCTGGGATTCACATTCTCTGAACCTCAGAGAAAGAAAAAACAATTCTTATCTCATTTACTGCTCCTGTGTTTTGGAACAAGTGGAATGCATTGAGGAAGATTGTTTACCTGAAGGAATTTGCTTAATTGGATTCTGGTGTGAGTGTTTTTGATTCACTGACCAATTGAATCCAGGTGTGTGTATGTGTCAGGACTGTTGGCTGACAGTCACAAAATTCTGTGCAGTTGAGTGCTTGGGCAGGTTCAGTTTAGATGTAATGTAGTATAGTATAGAATAATATAGTATAATAAAGTAATTAATGAGCCTTCTGTTATCAATAGAGTCCTCCTTGTCATTTCTCCCCTTTGTTGGGGTTGCCTTGATTTACTATAATCCCATCCCAGTCTCCTGATCCAGAAATGGACATTACATTCCCAACACAGTCTCACTCTCACCAAGAGGAGAGGTCTAACCTTGTCCCTTGGTTTTCTGGCCTCTCTTCTCCTGACTTTTAACAAGATAAAAAGAAAACACCTGGTTTTGCCATCATTTTGGTGCCATGAGGCCTGTCCCAAGTCTTTACCAAAAGCTGCAGAACTCCTTCCACTGATTTCACTGGACTGGGAACAAGCAGTCCCGATTTTCCCAGCACTGCCACAAACCCAACAGCTGCACACAGAGCATGAAAACAAATCCTCCCTGGATTTTGGTGTTTTCCCCTCCCTGGGCCAAAACGAGCAGTGTCACCCCTCCACAATTCTGGTGATTCTCACTGCATTCCTTTCGAGCACAAGCACTTGGAGGAATAAAAAAAACTTTGTTTTCAATCCCTTTTTCCTCTGGCAGGTCCGGGTTTCCCTGGAGCTGTCCCGCCCACGCCGTTCCTCGGTGCTTCCCTGTCAAGGAGCTGCAGAGCAGAGAAGGAGCTGCAGAGTTTCTCTGCGTGGGGGTGGCTGAAAAGGCCACCCCCAGTCACAGAGCAGGAGAGGAAACACTTGGCAGAGGGTGTGTTGAGGCAAGCAATGGGATTTTCTGCCCCTGTGGTCACATGCGTGGGATTACAGGACTTTATAGTTTGTTTTTTTTTTTTATTTTCCATCAGCATCTTTATGTAAATCACATCCAGGGATAGAAGCAGGTATTTTTCACTGGAAATGTGAATAATAGTGTGAGGATATCAAGCTTTGCACTATTTCTGGAACTTTTTCTCATGCTTGGGCATTTTTCCATCGTGGCTGAAGAGCTTCTTGAATTAAACAGGGCTGCTCTCCTTGACCTGCAAAGTGAGAAAAGTGAATCTTGTCTTTCAACCTAAACAAAAAAATTGAAATTTTCCTTAAATATTTTCCAGTTTAATCCTCTTATCTGTGTTAATCATGGACCACATCCTCAGCAGGGCTCACATGGAGTCCTTGCACGCTGTGCTCGTCAGCTTTGCGCCCAGAACATTCCCCCCAGGAAATGTGCAATGGGTGGCTGCCAAAAAGTCTCCTTCCTGTAAAGTGTTCAGAGTGACCACAGGAAGGTTTGTGATGCACAAAAGCTTCTGATTCATGATTGCCCACCTCTCACATGTGCACAAAAAAGCCTCAAACGGCCTCCAAGCTGAGTGACCAGATTTGTTAGGATTTGTTGCAACACAAGACTGTGACTAAGAGATCTTGAAAATCCTGGGCTTCCTTAGGAGCTGCCAGCTGGAAAAGAAGGGAGACAATCTCACAGAAGCAGAAAACCACAGTTTGTTCTCTTAGTCACAGAGTCAGAGAATGGCTTGGATTGGAAGGGGTCTTAAAGATTATAAAGTTCCACTTCCAGGTGCCTCCAAGCCCTGTCCAGCCTGGCCTTGGGCACTGCCAGGGATCCAGGGGCAGCCCCAGCTGCTCTGGGCACCCTGTGCCAGGGCCTGCCCACCCTTACAGGGGAGAATTCTTTCCTAATCTCCAATCTAAACCCACTCTGAGTGGGAAGCCATTCCTCTTGTCCTGGCACTCCAGGCCCTTGGAAATTGTCTCTCTCCATCTTATTGGCTCATTCAGGCTCTGCAACACCACAGTGAAGTTTTCTCTGAAGGTTTTCTCCTCCAGGTGAACAATCCCAGCTGTCCCAGCCTCTCCTCCCAGCAGAGCTGCTCCATCCTCTGATCCCCCTGGTGCCTCCTCTGGATCTCTGCAGCAGCTCCAGCTCCTGCCTGTGCTGGGCCAGGGCTGGGGCAGCTCTGCAGGTGGGGTCTCACCTGAGCACAGGGCACCACACAGCACCAGTGGGTCCCAGCAGACACAGGGACAGCTCTGTGTGGCTCTGAGGGCAGAGCTGGCCTCAGGAGTTTGTCCCCAGCTTCTCTGGCTGCTGGAGGAGCCTTGGTGCTCCTGTAGCTTGTCAAGAACTTGACATGGAACAGGGGTAGTGTCACTGACATCTTTTATGAAAAATCCTTTCCTTGGGATTTTTCCTCCTGAGAAGCTGAGAGGCCTCAGGAACAAAATGTAACCAATGGTTATCTGCTGCTGTGGAATGCAACAGGTGCATCTGGGATTGGGCTCATGTGGTTGTTTCTAATTAATGGCCAATCACAGTGAGAATGATAACAAGCCTTTGTTATCATTCTTTCTTTTTCTATTCTTAGCCAGCCTTCTGATGAAATCCTTTCTTCTATTCTTTCAGTATAGTTTTAATATAATATATATCATAAAATAATAAATCAGCCTTCTGAAACATGGAGTCAGATCCTCATCTCTTCCCTCATCCTCTGACCCCTGTAAACATGGACACAGGGAAGTATCAAAAGTTAAAACAGTCCATTGACCCAGCTGGGTGAAGTCTAACATGTGTCAGGTCTAAGTGTGACCTCAGACCCAAAGTTTGGTGTTTCTGCATTTAGTTACTCCCAGGCTCCTCCAAAAAAGTGAGGAAGGCCAGCTGAGAAATGATGAGGATCAGAGGGTTCAGAGAACCTCCATTGAACTCCTTCTGGCAACCTCAAACAACATTTACAATATGAGCTAATAATAGGAGCTGTGACCAACACGGACTAAGATCCTTGGAGTAACAGCACAGCAATGTAGACATGACTACGTTGGGCTCCTCTCACAAACACACTGCTGATTGCACCATTCCAACATGAAACAACTACAAATTCTGCTTCTATTTTTTAGCCCATCCTTTTTCCTTATTTCCAGATAAATAAAGACTCTGTGGAGAAAAATATTGCAACAATTTTTTCCCAACCAGTGAAATCAGAATGTGGACAGCTCTGGACATCAGCTTCTCCATATTCTGTGAAAATACTGTTTGTGTTAATAAAAAATTTTACTTTTCTCACTGGAACTGTCTCATAGTGTGACAGCCACAGGTTTAATCTTGCCACTGCTAAGCAGAGATGATACTTGAAATTTCCTTTCTCTGGGCCATGTTCAGATGTTTCACTTTGTTTCCTTTCAGTACAGAATGAAAAGCCGAAAATTATCCCCTGAATATAATCCCTTGATTTGTCTAATATTTTACTTCAGTAGAATCATTATGTTTTTTGGGTTTTTTTAAATTTTTACCAAAACAGAGAAAATAGGGATTATTTTGAAATTAGGCCAAACTAAATTGAAACAGGACAATCAAATATCATTGAAATGAAAACTGTTGATGTTTGCTCTTGACAGCATCATTCCTCCAAGTTTGCATTTGATTCAAGGAGTTTTTCTCTCCAGAGGAAAAATATTTTTATCAGAAAGATTCTGTTAACTCTGACATGGCTCAGTGTGAGGTGCCAAGGGGTGGATGATCCTTGGGATTGAGGTTTTGCCTCTCACCCTCTGTGCAAATGAAGTTCTGCTGCTCTCTTCTTCCCAGCCATTATTTTAAACAGCAGAACTTTTGTGTTATGCAATCTGGGAAGATTTTGAAAGTATTTTCATACTAGACCTGCAATCTTAAAGAGCAGAGACTGATCTAAACGCTGATATTAAAGTTGAAACTATTATTAGCACTTAAGAAATAGCTGCCATTGAAGAAATTTACTTAATAATAATAACAACAATAACAACAATAACAATACCAGTAGTAATATTAGGAGTAGCAATATTAGTGATAACCGTTTCTGATTAAATCATGTGCTTGACAAAGTTTGGGCTCAATGACCTTGGAAGTCCATTCCAACATCAATGGTTATGTGAAATAAGAAGCCCAGGGTCCCAGCCTGTGTTTTCTTATTGTAAATTCAAAGCCCAGAGAAGAAGAGGAACTGGCCAGTGCAGAACACACAATTTAAAGCCTTTTTTCAGGCACATTTTTAAGTTGTTTATCAGTTCTGTATTCTTTTTGTCCTATCAAATATATTTCATGAAGTAAGCCTTAAAGAAGCCCTGTAATCATCTTTTAGCCAAACACTTCATGTTGTGCCTTCTGCTGCCTGCATTCCCCACACCCTGAGTAATCCTCACTGGGTTTTCCTGGGTTTCCTGCAATTGGACATGCTGCTACAGGGGTACCAGAGAAAAAAACACACTTCTAACCTGAAAGAGGGGGAAATTTGGTTCAATATGCAGAAGGAATTGTTCCCTGTGAGGGTGGGCAGGCCCTGGCACAGGGTGCCCAGAGCAGCTGGGGCTGCCCCTGGATCCCTGGCAGTGCCCAAGGCCAGGGAGCATCTGTTTCTCAGCATTTTCCCTTTCACTTCAACCACTGTTCTTTTATTGTGCCATACCAGAGAGGCTGCAAGTGGGAAAAAATATATAAAGCTTTTTGAGAATTTTGCCTTTCAATTAATTCTTTGATTCCAGTTAAAAAGAAAGAAAGGGGGTAAAAAAGGAAAAAAGAAAGTTTTATACGCTGTACAGGGCTTGGAGCAGCCTGGGACAGTGGGAGCTGTCCTGACATGGCAGGGGTGGGATGAGGTGGATTTAATGTCCCTTCCAACCCAAACCACTCTGGGATTCTGTGACAGCTCTTTATGTTATTCATTACTGTCTTTCCCACTGAATGTCAATAAAAATCCCTTGATGCCAAGCACTGCACAGCCCTGACAGCCCAGAGCTCTCCAGCCTTTCCCAGTGATCCCTGAATGACCACAGCACGGAGGGCACTGGGACACAGGGCACAGCCAGCACTGTCTGCCTGGGGACCCGTGGGTAGCCCAGGGCAGCGTGGGCTCCAGCCTGGCTGCACAGCCGTGCCCTGGCACTGAGCCACAGCTGGCTGCTGGCGCGTCACCACGGGCCCTGCGTGCCAGGCGTTGTGCAAGGGCTGTGGTGATTTCCAGGTGACTTCCCTGCCAGGAGAGCAGCCACCACTGAGAGCTGCTCAGCCTGGTCGTGTTTGCTGCCTGCTGGCAGCTGCCAGGCACGGCTGCAGACGTGGCCGAGGGGTGGCACCGATGCCTTGGCACACACAGGGAGGGCTCTGCAGGGTGGGGATGGGAAGTGCAGTGAGTGGAGGCAGAGCAGAGCTGCTGCAACCTCCAGGGTCAAGCCCAGTTTGAGAAAGGCGTGGGGAAAATTAAAAAAAAATCTAGATCTAGATGAAAGAGAAGCCTTCCTAGCTGATTCCCTAGTTTTTCTCTTCCATTCTCTAGTTCTTCTCTCTTCTCTTCTCTTCTCTTCTCTTCTCTTCTCTTCTCTTCTCTTCTCTTCTCTTCTCTTCTCTTCTCTTCTCTTCTCTTCTCTTCTCTTCTCTTCTCTTCTCTTCTCTTCTCTTCCCTTATCTCCCCTCCCCTCCCCTCCCCTCCCCTCCTCTCCTCTCCTCTCCTCTCCTCTCCTCTCCTCTCCTCTCCTCTCCTCTCCTCTCCTCTCCTCTCCTCTCCTCTCCTCTCCTCTCCTCTCCTCTCCTCTCCTCTCCTCTCCTCTCCTCTCCTCTCCTCTCCTCTCCTCTCCTCTCCTCTCCTCTCCTCTCCTCTTTTTCATTCTGTACTGAAAGAAAACAAAGTAAAACATCTGACCATGGCCCAGAGAAAGGAAATTTCAAGTATCATCTCTGCTTAGCAGTGACAAGATCAAACCTGTGGCTGTCACACTGTGAGACAGTTCCAGTGAGAAAAAAACAATTTTTTGGTAATACAGTTCTCTTCCAATCTTCTTGGAAGATTAAATTGTGTTTCGCTAAATTGTGTTTAATTAAATTAAAATTAAATTGTGTTTCATTTCCATTAAACACAACGTTACTGATACCACATGACCCTAAATGCCCTTCCACTACTCATTCCAAACACCAGTCCTAGATGATTCAGTGAGGGAGATTTTCCCCATGAATGCCCAAGACTTGAGGAAGCACCCTCAAAATCCAGAGGGTTCAGTGCTGAGACATCCCACTAGGAATTTGGAATATTCATCACTGTAAAAATGTGTTACTGGAATGACCCAGAGAACAAGAGGGGAGAGGAACTTGAGAAGATGAGGGAAATCGTGTCTCAACAAACTGATGGAAAAACAAAACAGAGGAGTCTCTAAATTAAGTAGGGAGGCAGGAACAGCTTCATGATTTGAGCTCCTTCTTTTCCTCCCATCAGATGGGGAAGGCTGCTCTGCTGAAGGCTCAGTGGAACAGGATAAAGAAGCACAGGGGCATCTTTCATCCAGACGAACACACACAGACGATTCATTTGTCTTTATTTATCAAGGCTGTTTTGCTGAAAGCTGTAGAAGTCACTGTGATGATCCTCCTGTGGTTTTTCCACGGCTTCATTCTCTCAAGACCATTGCTTATTCAAGGAAATGAGATTATTCAGGATGCTTTCCCCTCTTGCTATTCTTCACAGTTTCAGATAATGAGCAAAATTGCTGGGAATGGCATGGCAGCCTGCATGGCGTTTCTGCAAATGGCAGAGGTTTATTACACAGCACAGACAGCTGTTAAAGCTTTCCACAATAACTCATCTTCCAGCAACAGGAGAGGAGATTTTAATCAATACTAATTACAAAGAAAGAGGCATTAGTCCTTCGGCTATAGCTGATACCATCTTGTACCTGACAAAGACATGAGAACATAGGACAAAATTATTCTGCAGATTTAGAAATCGTGCTGTTCTTGTTTGATCCACCTATGACAGCAGACAGGGTGTGATTTGTGTCCCTGGGTGTGAGTTGTGTCCCTTCTCTCATTGTTCAGTGACTCTTACACCACAGAGCCCTTCCCAGTACTCCAAATTGCCCCCCTAAGCTGTGTTGCTCAGACTCCCCAGGTGTTTCTGAACGTCCTGCTCCTCATTCTTCACCTTGGTAGTAATGACACTGAAAGACAGAAAAGAAATGGATGAGGAAAAGAGGCTCAAACCCTTCTGCACTTTGTTTCATTTACCATGGCAGCATTCCAGCACTTCCCTCCAGCCTTCCCTGTTCCTGTCCCCTTCCCACCCATGGAGCTGGGTGTGACAGGAATGGGTTGTCATTGGGAAGTCACTGAGTGCCTGGAGGAGTGTCAGAGCTCAGTGCATCCCTCTGGGTGTCAGAGCTCAGTGCATCCCTCTGGGTGCCCAGAGTTGCCAGGACCCCACCGGGGGACTCAGAGACCCTGGCACACAGCCCAGAGCACCTGGGGATTGGATTGTGACCCCTGGAGCAAGTTGCCAGCTTTGTATGAGGACCTGAAAGTCACAGATGTTTGAATAGTATAATAATAAAATTATCACAGGGTGAAAATGTAGATTTTAGGATTTTTGGTATGGGGGTTATGGGGACAAGATGGAGGAACTTGGGCGTGTCCAGCCTTTCTTCTTCTTCTTCTTGGTCTCCATTTTCTGCTGTGATGTTGGCACTTTGGGATTGGTTTAGAGTAGAAGTGCACTGTCTAACATGGGTGATAGGTATTGGGAATTAAGTGTCAATATGTTATATTTAGAATAGAAGTGCACTGTCTAACACAGGTGATAGATATTGGAATTAAGTGTCAATATGTTATATTTAGAATAGAAGTGCACTGTCTAACATGGGTGATAGGTATTGGAATTCAGTGTCAATATGTTTTATGTAGTTTGTAGTATAAAAGGACAACACCACCTCAGGGGCAGTCACAGTGCCTGTGGCTGCCCTGCTGAGCAGATCTCAGCTGGGCAGGAAGAAAATTTTATAGATAAGAATTAATAAACAACCTCAAGACTGAAAACTGAAGAGTCCAGACTCGTTCTTCAGCCGTGTAGGCCGAAGCAGAGACATCCTGCACATCTCAGGGCAGCAATTATCAACCAAAACCTGAGAGAGGAGCAGGACAGCTTTGGGGCTGGAATGGCTCTGTAGGGCCACAGCACTGCCATAATCTGAATTGGAAGTGTCTGTGTGAGCTACAGGACAGGTGTGTGTGGCAAGAGGGAATGAAGTAAGGAACATTGAGTATTTCTGTAGTGTTATTTCCCCAGAATATCCCCAAGATATTTGTTCTAACAGAGTTATTATCTCCCCCAGCCTACATTCTCACCTTCTTTCTGTTCTTAGACTACCAAGCCCAGATTTTTACTGATCAGTGTAAAACCAGAAGTGATTTGCCTTAAATAATTGAATGGGGGAGAGTACAAGGGAACAACCTTTCTCCACAAGAGACCTCCAATTATCCATTACATTCCTGCATCCTCTACTCTAAAATATTCAAAAATATGAAAATTCTTCCCATTGTCAATGGCAGTGCATTAATTTATAGGGTTCAAATCCCACCAGATCAGCTGCTAGAACATTTTGCCAAGCATTATGTCTGACAGCTGTGTGTAAGTAACAATTAGTTTAGATGGCATTACAGAAACAAGCTGATGTTTAACCTGGGAAATGACAGGCACTTGCAGATAAAACCTGCAGGTGTAATTAGGTATAGGATTAGGTACAATTTTGTGATAAAGCACAGACTGAGCCATTAAGCTGAGCATCTGTTTCTCAGCATTTTCCCCATGTAACACCTTTCACTTCAAGCACTGTCCTTTTATTGTGCCATACCAGAAAGGCTTCAAGTGGGAAAAAAAATATAAAGCTTTTTGAGAATTTTGCTTTTCAATTAATTCTTTGATTCCAGCTAAAAAGAAAGGGGAAAAAAAAGAAAAAAGAAAGTTTTATTGCTTGATTTATCAGTAGGTTAACTTATAACTTCTGCTCTGCCTACTACAACCCAGAGTTCAGCTCCACAAAAGTCATGAGCATTAATAATCAGCGATCAGCCTTATCAGGTAGTCAAAACATATTTGGATGGAGGCAGAGTCACATCCTGTGTCAAGAGATCCTTGCACGAGCGACTGCTGTACTCTAGCAATGCTCCATTACTTCACCCACCGGAAATCTCAGCCTTGATGCTTGGTACAGAACCATTTCTGCTCTTCCCCAGAGTTCCCTGACTCACTGGCTTTGCCCAAACACCAGGGCTGGCAGCTGAGGGCTGTTACATCACTTTTCCAGGCTCGTGGACATGCTGTCCCTGTTTCCTCATTTGCATGTCCATGCTGGCACACCCCTGTCGTGTCCTGCACTGTGGTCATGGGCTGGGTGAGGGCTCACCCACAAAGCCAGTACATAATGTTCAGGGCTGGCTCCTCACCCCACAGCTGAGACTGTGCCAGGAGATCCCACGGGAGGAGATGAGGGAGCACAGCCCTGTTGGAAAGTTTCAGGAATTGACTAATTAACTTGTGAGAAAGGCCCAGTTAAGAAGCAGCAAACTCCTGACCTCAGAATGCAGCCAGGAAGAGCAGCCTGCACAGACTCCTACCCAGATCCTGCATCCCAGGCTGGGCTGTCCCAACAAGTCTCCTTCCTCCCCCACTCAGGATGTCAGTGCCCCCATGGAGCTGACAGAGCAGTAACGCCTGGCAGGATTGCCTCACAGCCACACCCTCCAGCTCCTCTCAGCACCATCCTCATGTGGCTTCAAAGCTGCAAATCCATCCTCATTCCACCATGGCTTTTACCAGCTCATGGTGGTATCAGAGCAGGCTTTACCCAGGTGCATTCCAGCTGCTGCAAGCACCTTCCTTGCATGTCACAGCCCCATTTTCCCTCCTCAGCCCCTCCAAATGTAAAACCAGTTCCAAACCTCCAGCAGGTCCTTCTGCACAGGCTGACCATGACATTTGGCCATCATTTCTTCCCCAGGTCTGCTCTTTCCCTGCTGCTCTCTCATCCTGCTGCCACATCCACCCACAAAGTCAGATGTGTTCCTAGTTCAAGCCCATCTCCTGCCTGTCATAGTTCAGACAGTCTCAATACAAAGCAACATTCCATTTTCAGAAGGCTTCAAACTGTTTTTATTATAGCATGGATGCTTTTTATACCTCCTTACAAACTCATCTGTTTGCACTT
The DNA here is from genome assembly GCF_037042795.1 of Molothrus aeneus. Taxonomy (NCBI): domain Eukaryota; kingdom Metazoa; phylum Chordata; class Aves; order Passeriformes; family Icteridae; genus Molothrus; species Molothrus aeneus. The sequence goes on along the minus strand of NC_089664.1, from coordinate 2,913,898 downwards.
TACTCATTGGTCAGGAAAGACAAAGTGCTCATTGGAACAGGCACTTGCAGGTTTCTCTTATTCCTCCTTCTTTCTTTCTTGGTTTCTGTGTCAATGACCTTGGCAGAAAATTCTTCCAGGGGTGAACGTGGATCCTCTGATCAAACTTCTCTCTGGCTCTAAGAAATTGCTGTAAAACCTCTTCCACACCTGCCCACCTTGGCCACACTCCTCCAGAGATGGGACCCTCCCTGAGAAGCTCATGGCAGCAGCTGGGTCATGCAGCCCCTTTACACAACAACCCAGGGGTCAGCACTTCCCTGCAGAGGTCCCATCTCACTGCTGCTCATTTTTGTTCTGCACTGATGCTTGGTGCAGTTATTTTCTCCCTGGTCAGTGTTTGGGGGGTGAACCTCTGCAAGTGCAGCTCTCTGTTGTCCCAAATCAGTAGTTAGGCAGAGTAAGATAAAGGCACATTCTTCTATATTCGCTTGATTAAGTCTTCCAACCAAACCCAGTTCTTCAAACAGTTCCAATTATGAGCCCCAAATCAAAATCAAAATCAAATTATGCATTCTAAAGCAATTCCTTTGGAAGACATGAATGCAAACACATTTTGTCCTGGTAGGAGACCTCCTGCATCTCAAATGTCACCTCAAATAACCAGGAGGACCTTCCCAGCTTTCCTCCTGTCCAAATGGTGCATCTCAGGAATGCACTGATTGTTCCTTCAGGGAAGCTACAGTTTTCTTCAACTTCTTTTGGGCATCAACTCAAGAAAAATAGGCCTGATCTGCCCAAGAAAAGCAGATGTCAGGAGTTGTTCCTGTAATAGCTGCATTTCATAGAACCATTGACTTCTTTGGGTTGGAAGGGACATTGAAGATAATCCAGTTCCATTCCCCTGCTATGGGCAGGGACAGCTTCCACCATCCCAAGGTGCTCCAAGCCCTGTCCAACCTGGCCCTGGACACTTCCAGGGATCCAGGGGCAGCCACAGCTGCTCTGGACAATAATTTCCCAGATGTTGAGATAATTTTGAGCCAGCACTTCACAGGGAGAAGCCACACAGTCAAAATAAATGCTGCCTAGAGCTAATGAGATTCTTCTGTACTTCTGTGAAAATGAGAGGGTTCTGCACTTCTGTGCAGCTTCCACGGGTGTTTTAATCATCCATGAATCTGCTCAGAATTAAAAACCACAAAGCTTGAGGGAAGTGTGGGCTGGAATCTGTACCTCTTCATTCACACTTATGTCACTTCTGCATTCGAAGGCGCGACAACACATTGTGTGCAAGATGACAATTTCCTCTGCCCCTTTGTAATTTCCATGCCCTCACCTCTCATGCCAGCAGGCTGTGGTTTTTACAACCCAGGAGTTGTGGTTTTCTTTGCTCACCATGAGTAGAATTTGCCCACTCAACTCATGAGGCCTCACAGAACGTTGACAGTGTCTCTTTTTTTAATTTTAAGCACGGGCTGTGTTCTGGGCTGAAGCAGCCCCTCAAATCCCAGTGAACATAATCACACATTGTCTGACACACACATTGCAACTTCCAGGGATGAAACTCAAAGTCAGCACTTTGTGGATGGATGGATGGATGGATGGATGGATGGATGGATGGATGGATGGATGGATGGATGGATGGATGGATGGAAAAAGCCGTAATGCTGCCTGACAACTGCTCTAAAGTCACACACCGGGTCATAGAGGCTCCATTTAAAGCTGGGTTGGCTAAAGAGAAACATAATCCTTGTGACCGTGTTCACAGGGGTTCTTGGATGAGGGAAGAGACGAGGATCTGGCTCCATGTTTCAGAAGGCTGATTTATTATTTTATGATATATATTATATTAAAACTATACTAAAAGAATAGAAGAAAGGATTTCATCAGAAGGCTGGCTGAGAATAGAAAAAGAAAGAATGATAACAAAGGCTTGTGGCTGGGACTCTCTGTCCAAGCCAGCTGGGCTGTGATTGGCCATTAATTAGAAACAACCAACATGGGCCAATCAAAGATTTACCTGTTGCATTCCACAGCAGCAGATAACCATTGGTTACATTTTGTTCCTGAGGCCTCTCAGCTTCTCAGGAGGAAAAATCCTAAGGAAAGGATTTTTCATAAAAAATGTCTGCAACAAATCCTTCATAATCTAAATATATATTGGCAGCCCTGCAAATACAAATGGACATACCTGGCAACAGACTGGCCCTGAGAGGTCTCTGTGCCCCCAGAGTCAAGCATCTCCTGCAAGTCTGGCAACATTTCCAGTGGCTATCCTCTGTTCTCCAGCAAAAAGAAGGAGAGACAGAAAGTCTTGAAGCACAAAGAAATTTATTGTGCTTTGTTGTCCACCCAACAGTCTGGTGTTTTCCATCTCTGCAAAGATTTGGGCTCCACTTCCACGAAAGTTTTGCTTTCATTAACAAATGAAATACTTTGTACAGGAGGAGGATCAATAAACAATAAGCCATTACCCCACTGCAAGGTGAAATCTAGGAGCTCTACCCTGGCTGGGATTAGTGCCTGCTTCTTGTCAGGGTCAGAAGAACAAACTGCAGCTTTTTTATCTGTACTTCACATTCCACAAAAATGTACCTGTGATGGGTTTATAATCTCAGTGTCAACAGAAGTAAAATCCCCCTGAAATAATGAAAATAACCAAAATGACACAGTTTCATCCAGAGCCTCTGAGAGGGAGAGAGGCTGAAACAATAAGATCAGCCTGAGAAGAATTTCATGGACAAACCATATATGCCTTTCCCAGCCTTCTTTGTTTCTGATATATAGAAAAATCTAGAGAGAGAGATTTTCAGAGATCTAGAATTCCAGACTAGCCTTGGAGTACTTTCCTGTGGCATTCCCACCTGGATCACTGAAATTCTCATGATAAATCCCATTTCTGAGAAAAGCGGTTTGAGACTCAACTCCTGAAGAACTGTACATTCAGCAGGCTGACTCTCCAGCCTCTGCTAAGTGCATTTATTTCTTAATCCCTCATTTCAGTAAGAGTTTTGTGTGGGCAAGCAGCTTCTTCAGAACTGCAGCCAACAGAAAGGGCGTGTTGGAGGGAGGGGAAGGGCGATACAAGCGAGGAGTCTCCCACGCGGGCCACAGGAATGGGCCAGGGCCCAGAGGGGATGCTCTGTCCCATCCCACTGGGAAACCCAAGGGATCCGGTTTCTGCAGAGCACATGAAGTGGGCCGAAAGGCTTCGAGCAGGAAATGTGTAATTATTACACAGAGAAGGGCCTGGAGGAGAAGCTGGCTCAGCTGGAGCAGAGTGAGGGCAGAGCTCCCCGGGGCTGCAGCTCCTCCCGAGGGGCAGCTCCCATCTCTGCTCTGGGCCAGGGACAGGAGCCAGGGCACGGCTGGGGCTGGGCCAGGGCAGCTCAGGCTGAGCTCAGGGCAAGGTTCTTCCCCCAGAGGGTGCTGGCACTGCCCAGGCTCCCCAGGGAATGGGCACGGCCCCGAGGCTGCCAGAGCTCCAGGAGCCTTTGGGCAGCGCTGCCAGGGATGCCCAGGCTGGGGCTGCTGGGGGGGCTGGGCAGGGACAGGGGCTGGGCTGGGGGATCCCTTCAGTCCCTCCCAGCTCAGGACATTCTGTGCTGCTCTGATTCCCTCAGTCCATGCAGCACCAGTTGAGTTTCCCATCCCTTTTCAGCGAGGGCAGCCCCTGTCCCCCACAGGCAGTGATTGAACCCCAGGCTGTGCTCCTGTTCCTCCCTGCCAGCACTGGGGCACCAGGGTGGGGTTGTTGGGGTGTCTGTGCAGGGACAGAGGCTGGGCTGGGTGATCCTGGTGGGTCCTTTCCAGCTCAGGAAATTCCATGATTGTCACTTAAAATGCTGATCAAGAGGGCAGCAGGCTGAGCATGGCCACCCCATCCTCGGCTGGGCACAGGCTGCCCCCACCCCACTCTGCAGCTGCAGCCTCCAGACCCAGCAGAGATTCCATCCATCTCCTCCCACTGGAGCCATGACAAGCTGACAATATCAGGGAGTAATTTCCAGAAATGTCCCTGCACTGCCCGTTGTCTGCTACCTGCAGCTGGACACCTCCAACATTAATCCTAACATTAATTCAATCAATTCTGGCAATAATTTCATTTATTTAATACATTGTTTTTAAGAAGAAATTATTTACTGTGAGGCTGATGAGGCACTGGTGATGCCTCAGGTTTCAGCTGTTATATTTTCACATTCTGTGTTGCTTTAGTGGCTGGGTCTGGGCTTCACATCAGGGGACGCTGAGCTCTGTGCACAGAGCAGGGAGACAAAACAATTCCTGCTCCAGCTGGGCACCAAGGACAAATGACCAAGAGCACAAACCCCGTGGGCTGGAGAGAGAAAAACAAGCAGGGTGGGACTGCAGGGGCTAAAGCTGGAATGGGACAATGAACTGCAAGATGCAAATGGAGCAGAACTGATCCAAGGCAGAGACCCCGTGCCCGGCCGTGCATTTTGGGACCATTTTGGTTCATCTTGGGTGCAGCCCTGGCTGGGCTCTAGTGCTGCCCAAGGTGGATCCATGGAGGCCTTTAATAAATCCCTGCTTTATTCTTTAGCTCTGTCCAGCCTCTGTTCTAGGGCAGCCTGCACAATGCATCAGTGGAACGGGTTGCCCAGAGAAGTTGTGGATGTTTCCTCTCAGGGAGTGTGGGATGGGGCTTTTGGAGCAATCTGAGATTGTGGAAGGTGTCCCTGGCCATGGCAGCAGGTGGAACTTGATGATATTAAAGGTACCTCAAGCAAAACAAGTCTGCAATTCTTTGATTTTATGAATTTAATTGGTTCAGGTGATGGTGGCCATAAACACCTGGCACTGAAGGCTGATGATAAAATTTCTGTGAGTTCCTCTGATGTTCACTCAGGGAAGCAAGCTGTAACATCAGCTGTAAAATCCTGGTCTGCTCAGGGCTGGGCATCCTGCCCAGAACCAGAGAGCACAGGAGGGCACTGGGTTTCTTCCTGTACAGTTATTAATTACATTCATTTAATTGCAATTAACTGAATTATTAATTGCATTCTCCCCACTCAAACAAGGGCTTTCTTGGTATCACCACTCTCAGTACTTCTGTAGACTGATCAGCACATCACAAGACTCACAAGAGGTCAGGTCCTTCTCCTGGGTGAGCTGTTGGGAAAGAGAGCCCTGAAATTAAACCCAGTGGAGGCCACTGGCCCTGTCTTTGTTTCTCTACCTGATGGGAAATGATCCATAAAGCCTCTGACAAAGCAAGCCATAGAGCCATTACAGGATGGTACAAAAGGGCAAATTACACAACAGCAGAAGTGTGGAAAGGGATGGCTGAACAAGGAATAAACCCATGATATTGTTCATTTCAAGGGAAAGCCACGGCCAGATCAGTGCCAGGAAATCACAGGCACATGGGAAGTCATTAATTCCTCCCAGATGTGAAAACCAAAGCTTGCTGTCTGTTCACATGCACAAAAGGACAGCGAGGTCCTGACAAAAATTTGTGCTGATTTCTCTTTCCTGACTCTGCCCTTGGCCAGGGCCTGGAGCTGGAGTGGGGCCAGGTGTGATCAGAGGGACTGAGGCAGTGGGAGCTCCTTCTCCCCACAGACAGTTACGTGTTCCCCAGAGCACAAGGATTAAGAGCCTGGATTTCACAGCCTGTGCACTTCATCAGAGGGCTCTGCTTTAGCAGAGTCATTCCCTCTGTGCCCCAGAGCCACCTCTCTGCTTCCTGAGCCAAGCCTGATGTGTCAACCTTTTCCTCTGTGAGTGGGTTTTTCAACACACCAGACAAAGGCTGCAGCTAAATCAGGAATACAGCGGAAAAGGTTCAGATCTGACACAAACCTTCCATGATGAACTTGAGAAAATCCATAAATCTACATTTCACTATGCAAACAATCCTTTCTCATTGAGCTGGGAGGAACCATCTGGAGTTTGTTTCTGAATTTTGGCCTCCTTTGAGAAAGTTCCTGCAGGATTTGGTGATGTCCTGTAGTTTGGGGAGCAGGAACATGGGGATGCCTCCCTGGATGGATGTCCTGTGGTTATGGGGAGCAGGAGCACAGGAATGGCACCCTGGATCAATGCTCTGTGGTTTGGGGAGCAGGAGCACAGGAATGACACCCTGGATCAATGCTCTGTGGTTTGGGGAGCAGGAACATGAGAATGGCACCCTGGATCAATGCTCTGTGGTTTCGGGGAGCAGGAGCACAGGAATGACACCCTGGATCAATGCTCTGTAGTTTTGGGGAGCAGGAGCACAGGAATGGCACCCTGGATCAATGCTCTGTGGTTTTGGGGAGCAGGAACATGAGAATGGCACCCTTGTTTGATGCCCTGTGGTTTGGGGAGCAGGAATACAAGAATGGCCCCCTGGCTGTGCTCAGCTCTGGCTCCTTTGCCCAGCTAGCACACGCCTGTGCCACTTGGCACTCCAGCCATGCCTGGGGGTGTTTTGGCAGCCTTGGTGCCTATGGGAGCAGCAGGCTTTGTGGGGGGAACATGGGGCATCCCTTTCGGGAAAGAACACAATTCCCACCCCCGGGGTTTTTACAGCATTCATTTCACGTGGCAGCAGCAGCCTAAAACTTGAAGGCCTGTGCTAAAAAGGAAACAAAGCTTTGGCAGACTGAGCTCAAGAGCTGATGTGTTTTAGAGCCTGAGTCCAGACTATGTCACCACTGCTCTGCTCAGGAAATTCGGAGTCTGGAGCCAGCAGGCTGCAAGATCCCATTGCTCACTCGGGACAGCTCTGGGCTGCAGCACTCCCAAAGAAGGGAAAGGGAAAGCCCAGCTGTGCCCAGCTGTGACGTGTGCAAGGAAGGCAGTGAACAAGTCATTCTTCCACGCCATACAATCCTTTCTAGGCAATCACCAGTCACTGCATTGTACAAGCAAATCTTCTGCCCCTGCCTTTGTCACGTAGAGCCACGTGTCCCTGATGCTGCTCTGTGCACCCTCAGCAAGCCCTGGATGTGCACACACCAGCAGAAGGCTGTGCTGTGCTGGGATGGACACCAGGCACGCAGGGCAGGGAGGCTGGGGCAGAGTCAAGGCTCTGCCTCGATTGCTGGGGACAGCCAGGAGGGGAACAGAGCCCTGGCCGTGGAGGGAGCTGTGGTGTTCACATGGGCTCTGAGCAGAGAGAAGCTGTGAGACAAGCAGAGAAGAAGGAAAACACAATTCTTATCTCGCTTGCTGTGCCTGTGTTGCGCTAAAGTAGAATGCAATATGGAGATTGTTTACCCACAGTGAGGATGTTTTGTTCCTTGGCCTGTCAGGGCCAAGAAGTGTGTGTGTGTCAGGAGTGTCATGGGACAGACACGAGAGAATGAGTGCAGTTCTGTGCAGTGGTGAGTGTGAAAAATGCGTGTTTTGTGATTGGTTTTTCACAAATATTAAAATTAATATTATATGTGATGTGTTAGAAAGTTATGCTGTATTAATTCACTTAAGTAGTGCATTAAATATAGTTTTAGGTTATAAAAAAATGTTAAAATAGAAACAATGCTATGTAGGATATTTTTTTAAAGAAAGGACTCGCAGTGAGATAGCAGCCACAGGACACCTGAATCTTTCAGAGAAAGAGAATTTATTGCTCCATTGTCAGAAGAAACGAACTTCTTCCTGCCTCAAAGGCACTGTCAGGATTCAGAGGAAGAAGTTGATGATGACCCGACAGAATCCTGTATTTGAATGGAATTTATGCATCATGGATGAGGTGTATGAATATGCAACAGGCTGTTGTTTTTAAGGGTTAATCCTTTGTTAACTTGGGTCCTTTTTTCAGGCTCGTGCTTCCCAGAAAAAGATACCCGGACTGTCCATAACTCTTTGTATTTATTGTCTCATATTGTCCTAATCCAAATTGTCCAAATTATTATTACTTTAATTGTATTACTATTTTTATAACCATTTTATTACTATTAAACTTTTAAAATTTTTAAAAAACAAGTGATTGGCGTTTTTCACAGTGAGCAAGAGTGAGTGCATGGCAGATTCAGTTTCGATGAAATGTACATAGTATAGTATAATAAAATAATTCATTAGCCTTCTGATGATGGAATCAGATGCATCATTCTCTCTCCCCTTCATCAGTCACCTTTGATTTACAATAGGGAGCACTTTACAGAGCCAACTTCCTGCTGTGAGCTGGAATGGATGGGGAAATGTCCAGCCAAGCCGTGCCTGGCAGCACGAAACTCCCTGCAAAGCTCCAGCAAAAGCAGTGTCCAGTGCACCACTCTAAACACAGGAATTCCAGGCTGAAAAGTGTCCAGTGCCCACTCTAAACACAGGAATTCCAGGCTGAGAGGTGTCCAGTGCCCACTCTAAACTCAGGAATTCCAGGCTGAGAGGTGCCCAGTGCACCACTAAACTCAGGAATTCCAGGCTGAGAGGTGCCCAGTGCCCACTCTAAACACTGGAATTCCAGGCTGACCATGTCATTCTCTCTTCCCACAGCACAGGTGAGGGGACAGGGCCGGTGTGACCCTGCAAGGTTCTCCTGGAGTCCCTGGAATGGCTCAGCTCCATCCCATGGCCCCTGCCTCCTGCACAGCCATGGCTGGAGCCGCATCCCTTTGGGCCATGACATTCCTGCCGCTCCTGCCACCTCAGCCCAGCCCTGCCCAGGCTCCCTCGGTGCGTGGGAGGGCAGAGTGGTGGCAGGAGGAGCTGTGCAGCAGCGGGGAGCTGGGAGGTCACAGGAGGGACACGGTGTGATGTAGCCGTCATATTTCCTGAAAAATCCTTTCCTTGGGATTTTTTCCTCCTGAGAAGCTGAGAGGCCTCAGGAACAAAATGTAACCAATGGTTATCTGCTGCTGTGGAATGCAACAGGTGCATCTGGGATTGGTCTCGTGTGGTTGTTTCTAATTCATGGCCAATCACAGCCAGCTGGCTCAGGCTCTCTGTCCCAGCCACAAGCCTTTATTATTCATTCTTTCTTTTTCTATTCTTAGCCAGCCTTTTGATGAAATCCTTTCTTCTATTCTTTTAGTATAGTTTTAATATAATATATATCATAAAATAATAAATCAAACCTTCTGAAACATGGAGTCAGATCCTCATCTCTTCCCTCAACTGGGACCCCTGTGAACACAGTCACAGTGTGAGATGGGAACCATGCTGTACCTCCCACTCCTTCCCATCTCATGTGTGTGAAAAATGCCTATTTTATCATTGGCTTTTCACAAATATTAAAATGAATATTGTATGTGGTTTTGAAATTTTAAAAGTTTTGAAATTTTAAAAATTTAATGATAATAAAATGGTTGTAAAAATGGCAATATAGTTAGAGTAATAATAATTTGGACCATTTGGATTAGGACCATATGAGACAATAAATACAAAGAGTTATGGACAGTCCAGGTACTGGGCTGCACAAGCCCGAAAAAGGCCCCACATTAACAGAGCATTAACCCTTAAAAACAACAGCCTGTTGCATATTCATACATCTCATACATGATGCAAAATTCCATTCAAACCCAGGATTCTGTCTGGGCAGTGTCAGCTTCTTCCTCTGAATCCTGACAGCTCTTCATGGCTGAGCAAGGCAGGAAGAAGTTCGTTTCTTCTGATAAGGGAGCAATAAATTCTCTTTCTCTGAAAGATTCAGGTGTCCTGTGGCTGCTATCTCACTGCGAGTCCTTTCTTTAAATAAAGTATCTTATATAGCATAGTTTCTATTTTAACATTTTTTTAATAACCTAAAACTATATTTAGCACACTACTTAAGAAAATGAATACAGCATAACTTTCTAACACAACACATATAATATTAATTTTAATATTTGCGAAAAGCCAATCATAAAATACACATTTTCCACAGCCCAAAAATAAGTTTTGTGCCTTTAAGGCTAAGTCTAAGAGCAAAAGGGAAGGAAGAAGAGTTTGTGTTCAGACACTGCACTCTCTCCTCCACATCCCTGCTCCTGAACTGTGTTGTCTGTGGATGGACAGACAGACAACAGGACAGAGCTCTCCTTTGTTTTTAGTTAGTTTTAGCTCGGTGAGGCAAAGAATTTCCCTGGACTATGGCTTTTCTTTTTCTTTAGACCTATTTCAACCTGCTCTGGACTGAACACCAGAAGAGCACCAGGAGCTCACACCTGTGGCCCACTGGGCAGGGGCTGTGGCATTTCCAGAGCCAGAGGGACTGATAAGAGATTGATAAGAGACTGATAAGAGGCTGATAAGAGACTGAGTGAGCTGAGCCACAGCCCATGGAGGGGATTTTCTGAGTTTGTCATCTCTTTTGAAGTTGCAAGAGGTTTTATTATTTAATATTGTTTGGTTTTTGTACTAGTAAATGCTTTACCTGTTAAATAAACAGGTTTTTTTTCCCTCTTTTCTCCAAAGAAATCTTTTTCCCTAAGCAGTTAAGGGAAGGGCCGCTTACATTTGCTTTCTAAAAGAAACCCCTTTAGAGGTTTTCTCACAAATTTGCCCTAAATCAGGACAGAAGGAAATGATGAGGGAGCAAACTCACACCCTGATTTCTCCTTTCCCAGCTGAGGGATCCCGTGTGCTTTGTCCTTCTGGGGCAATGTCTCAGGATTCAGCAGAAACAGTGGTGTAAATAAAACTTTAAGCATTCCCCACACAGTGAACCAAAAATCACTTTGAAAACCCTTAGAAAATCTGTGAAATGGGCTTGGAATGCTCAAGTATTTTTTTCTCCACACTCAGTGCAAGCTTCAAAACTTAAAACACAGACACAGACTCCTCCAACTAGAAAACTGTTTAGCTTGGAGATCTCCAAGGTCATCGAGTCCAACCATTCCCCCGCCCTGCCAAGGCCACCACTGGGCCATGGTGCCACACCCACGTGGCTTTTAAATCCCTCCAGAGATGGTGACACCACCACAGCCCTGGGATGCCTGTGCCAGCCTTTGATAACCTTTTCAGTGAAGAAATTCCTCCTGATATCCACCCTGAGCCTCCCCTGGCACAGCTTAGGGCTCTTTCTTCTTCTTCTGTCATTTATTACCAAAGGAGCACAGCCCGACACCCCTGGCTGTGCCCTCCTGTCAGGAGCTCTGCAGAGCCACAAGGGCCCCCTGAGCCTCCTTTGCTCCAGGCTGAGCCCCTGCCCAGCTCCCTCAGCCTCTCCTGGGGCTCCAGCCCCTTCCCCAGCTCCATTCCCTTCCCTGGGCATGCTCCAATGTCCTTCTTGTCATGATGAGCCTAAAAACGGAGCACAGCCAGTACCTGATGTACACAAGGAATGAATAAAGATTCCACATAAGGAGAATTTTCCGTGCTAAAGACAGGAACAGCTGTCAGACCATCCCTGTGCACTTCTCTCTCCTCACTCTAGATGTGATCCAGCTTGTCCTCAGACAAAATGCCCTCAGACAGATCAGGCACAAACATGCAGGGAGAACAAAAAAGCACTTCAGGCAGCAGAGAGAGCTCAGCAGCATGGCAGGGACGTGCCCCAGTGCCAAGCTGTTTTCTTTGGATCCCTAATTCCTTTTTCAGCTCTTCCAAAACATCTCTGAGCCCCTCAGTGACTCCCCAGCAGAACATCTGCCCCCTTTAAGCTCGTTGAGCTGCAGCAGCAGCTGACACCCCCTGCAGATTTCTGTCATCAGTAGAAACTGCTCAAGGATCCCAGGCTGGGACACGTCTGGACAAGAGCAGGAGAATTTGCACAACAGTCTGGGCTGAGAGAGGAGCTGGGGACAAACAGGGAGCAGCAGGAGGCATGGGAAAGGTGGCATGATGTGACATGATGTGACATGATGTGACATGACTGACAGCTGAGCAGGACCATCCCTGACTGCCCTGATCAGGATCCCTTCCCAGGAAAGGTGAGACCGTGGTGGCTCCCCAGGGTCCCCATTCCCTGAGTGCAGCCAGGGATGGCTGGGGAACATCCCAGGGTATCCCAGTGCATCCCAGAGCATCCCAGTGTACCCCAGTGTACCCCAGTGTATCCCAGAGCATCCCAGTACATCCCATTGCATCCCATTGCATCCCAGTGTATCCCAGTGCATGCAAGAGCATCCCAGTGTACCCCAGAGCACTCCAGTGTATGCCAGAGCATCCCAGAGCATCCCAGTGCATCCCAATGCATCCCAGTGTATCCCAGAGCATCCCAGTGCATCCCAGAGCACTCCAGTGTATGCCAGAGCATCCCAGTACATCCCAGTGCATCCCAGTGTATCCCAGAGCATCCCAGTGTATCCCAGAGAATCCCAGAGCATCCCAGTACATCCCAGTGCCCCATTCCATCCCAGAGCCTCCCAGTGAATCCCATTGCATCTCAGAGCCTCCCAGTGAATCCCAGTGCATCCCAGTGCATCCCAGTACATCCCAGTGCATCCCAGAGCATCCCAGTGCATCCCAGTGCTGGGTTTCTCCTGGCAGCTCCAGAGACTTTCATTTTTGGAAAGGTGAGGTAGGAGGCACCAAGCCAGGCAGGTTTGCTTGGGCCTGGAAATCCCTTTATGGTGCAGGGAGGTCCTGAGGTCCTGCTTTGAGCATTAAATGGTGACTGTCCCATGTATGTGACAGCTCAGGATCACTCTTTGCCCTTTATTTTTACGGATTCAGTATGGGTATGTAAAAATAACCATAAATATGGGTACCAAAATACCTATATGTAAAAATTCCAAAAATACCAAAATACCCATATGTAAAAATCCCCCCAGCCCAGTTTGGGGGGAAAAAAAGATGGGAGTGAATCTCTCCCAGTGCTCCTCTCTTTTTTCTCCCCCCACCCAATAAATCCAATGTTAGGGAATGTTCTTTTTCTTTCTTTTTCTGAGTCCCCTCCTGGCAGGTACCAGGCTCCTCTCTGCCAGGCACACTTGTCTGCACAGGAAAAAAGAAATTTCTCCTTCCTCTCTTGGGATCTTTAAGAGCAAATTCTCAGCTCTGCCTCAGTGCCAAGGGCAGAGCATCAGCCTGTTCCCAGCTCATCTCAAGAGGCTCCAGCTGCTCATCCTCTTCCAGCCAAAGATTTGCAGGGCACTGCTGCAAGAAGGCCGAGGCCAATAAAAGTTCTTACAAGCTGTTGTAACTCAGAGCTGGCTCCCCTGGAAATCCTTGGCAAATAAAATGAAAATAAACTCCTGGTGTTCCCTGGAGATATCTGTGTCTGTCTGCTGGCAAGGCTCATGCCTTGAATACATTTTCAGCACTCACAGTGAAGAGAAAATTAACTTTGACACTCATGGTCAAAATATTAGTATTGAGGTTTTTTTAGTATTTTGCCCTAGAATATGCAACTGGGACCCAAGAGGGAAAAAAAAAAAAGGTAAAAAAAATCACTTGTCTACACAGCAGCTCAGAGAAATATGAGTTTTATTAGAGGATAAATGGAGCCACACCTACCCTGAAATGAGATCTGAGTTCTGCAAAAGCAGAGAGCAGTCCTTGTCCCCAAGGTTTTACAACCTAAATGAAAACAAACAGTGAATTAAGGAAGGAAACAGAGTCAGTCACTTGTCTAAGGTCTGACAGGAGCAGTGTGGTTTGTCTGGGATTGGAGCACGGAGCCTTTGGTGCTTTACAGAGCTGGGTGAGAAGCTGGGCAGGAACCAGCCCAGAAAGGCCCCTGAGCCCTGGGCTGAGCCCAGCGTGGGCAGCAGGGCAGGGGGGATTGTGCCCTGTGCCCTGTGCTCAGGTGAGACCCCACCTGCAGAGCTGCCCCAGCCCTGGCCCAGCACAGGCAGGAGCTGGAGCTGCTGCAGAGATCCAGAGGAGGCACCAGGGGGATCAGAGGATGGAGCAGCTCTGCTGGGAGGAGAGGCTGGGACAGCTGGGATTGTTCACCTGGAGGAGAAAACCTTCAGAGAAAACTTCACTGTGGCCTTGCAGGGCCTGCACGAGCCAATAAGATGGAGAGAGACAATTTCCAAGGGCCTGGAATGCCAGGAGAAGGGGAATGGCTTCCCACTCAGAGTGGGTTTAGATTGGAGATTAGGAAAGAATTCTACCCTGTGAGGGTGGGCAGGCCCTGGCACAGGTGCCCAGAGCAGCTGTGGCTGCCCCTGGATCCCTGGCAGTGCCCAAGGCCAGGCTGGACAGGGCTGGGAGCACCTGGGACAGTGGGAGGTGTCCCTGCCATGGCAGGGGTAGAACTAGGGGACCTTTAAGATCCTTTCCAACCCAAACCATTCCAGGATTCTCTCTTATCTCTCTAATCCTCCTGCTTTTCATTATTTCTGGCTTACTCTTTCATACTTTCTGTTTCTCTGGTCTCTTCCCTCTCTGCTCTGCTGGCAAGGATCCTGCTCTTGCTGCTCGCAGCCTCAGCCTCGCTGACCGAACCACATGTTCTGCTCAGAGCATGGCTTGGAGCTCTCCAGAACATCAAGAGCTGCACCCAACTATTGCAATAGGAAGATTTTTTGCCATATCATTCAAGTGAGAAGAGCTGGCTGAATTTTTATGAGGGAAAGGGATGTTACAGACAGTCTGGGACATGAGAAAACCGTTTTCTTTATTTGATCTTATTTTTTTAAAGCCCAAATTTGATCTTATTTTTTTAAATCCCCAAAAGTTTTTTGTTGGGAGGAACCAAATCTCTCTCACTAAAAAAAGTGTTGAAGTTTCCAGCCTGTTTCTCTACCCAGGGAAAAAGGAGAAGTCCCTGCACATCACTGTGTGTGCACATACACCTCAAAGAAAGTTTCTGTTTTCATGAGAACTTTCCTGGGGACAAAAAAAAAACCGAATTTCAACAGTCTGGGTAAGTCTAAATGGCAACATCTGCATGCCAAGCACTAACTAAATGAGAGATTTCCTTGGGGAGGGTGGGCTGCTGCAGAGTGACAGGGAGCAAGGAAGGAATTTAGGAATTTTCCTGGGATACAGGAACCCCTTCCAGCTGCACATCAGCTGCCAGCAGAGCTTGTTCCTCCCAGCTGTGCTGCTGATCAGTGATGCTGCTGTATCAGGGATGGATATAAAGACCCCAGTCTTTAGGTGGATCAGAAGGTAAAATATAATAATTCTTTATTAGCAAGAATTCAGTTCTGGAAATGTGGAATTACAGCAGAGCAAGAAGTTGTGAGTGTTATAGTCTCACTGGCTAAGCTGGGACCTGATTGGTCTCAAAGCAGAAACATCTCACATTATTAGTGACTATGAATAGCACGCTGTGGAGAACTATAACTACAAACAATGGTTACAGAAAGAGAAATAATAATGGTTTTAATTATTTTCTTCAAAAATTGCCAGGCTCAGCCTGAAAAAAAAAATTATCTCTGTTCTTTCTCCAACTGAATTAAGAATATCCACAGGTCAGCTCCAGAGGATCTCCACAGGCTGCAGCCCCTCTCTGTCAGGGATAGCAGCTGTCAGCCAAGTAACACTGACATCATTTTTCCCCCAAGTACAGTAGAATCACACTTGTGCAAGTAGCAACAACAGCCTCCTGTGAGAGCACAACGTTTTGTTAAGGTTTTTAATTAAGATGGTTTGGGAGAAGATGAGCCCCAGAGCAGACAAACATCCAATTTTGTGCCTAAGCCCCGACGGTTTGGCGCAAAAGGTGCTCATTGAGCAACGGGAAGCCTCTTGTGAATTCTGCTAAAATGGGAGGGGATGAAGCAACACTTCAGAGAAGCGGACCCCTTCTCTGGGGTCACTTGCTTCCTGTCATCTCACCTTCCCCAAAAGCCTCTTCCCCTTTCTCTGGGAAAGAAGAAACTGCCGGGCTGCGCTCTCCCTGCCTCTCGCTCTCCCCCTGCTTCTCACTTTCACTCCCGTGGGTTTCACGTTCCCTTTGCCAGGCGGAAAACCTCGCGGAGCTCCAGCCCGTCACCACCAGCACCACCAGCAGCACCAGCAGGAGGAGGAGGAGGAGGAGGAGGGCTGATCCTGGTTCCACCCTGCGGGACTTTCCTGGCTTCCTCCAGCAGGGAGCGGGGGGAGCAGGAGCGCTGGGAGGCAGGAGCGGGGCCGGGCGGCGGGGAGCGCTCCCGCGGCTCCGGCCGGGTTTCTACTGTAGGCGGTGCATTCCTCGGGAGGGAGGGAGGGAGTGCGTGCGCCCGGTGCCTTCCCACACTCCGCACTGCTCTTATTTAATGGGGGTCTCCATGCAGGGCAGGCGCCACAGGAGGTTTGGCGGTGCCCGGCTCCCTCGCAGGAGCCATGGAGAGCGCGGTGGAGATGGGAGCGGAGGCTGCGGGCAGCGCGCTCGGAGCGGGGATGCGGCTGCGGCAGGACCTGCGCAGGATCCGCTGTGCGCTGCTGCTCTGCCTGCTGGCCGTGCTGCTGCTCATGCTGCCCACCGCCTACCTGCTGGTCGGGAACCTGAGAGCGCCCAGCTCCTGCGGCCAGGTAAGGCAGGGCTGGGAGAGCCGAGGGGAGGGATGCGGGACTCCAGGAGGCTCCTCAAAATGCAGTTTATTACATCCAGGGTTGTGAGTTATGGAGCCTGTGCCTACAGCCATCAGCTCCAGCAGCAGATAAGCCTGGAGACCCTTCGTTTAGGTTACAAGGCATTCTATACTTTTCTTTTGGTTACAGTGCATTATAGACTTTTCTTTTGGTTACAATGCATTCTATACTTTTCTTTTGGTTACAATGCATTCTATACTTTTCTTTTGGTTACAATGCATTATAGACTTTTCTTTGCTGAGCATCTTAGTACACTAGAACCAATCTATAGCTTAGCTTTTACCTACAGCCTATCATAACTACTGTAATTACCATATTCATGTTACTGTTCTCCAATCACTCAAAGTCAGTACATTACAGTTTAAGCTAGGAGTTGTTTTTCAGTTTTCTTGCAGTGGAAAATTCTGAGACTTTTTTTCTACTTGCAACTTTGCTGACTTGTTTGCCTGTGCTATCTTTCTGCTTGGTAAAAACATCTTGTTTGAGGTGGGTTTATCCTTTGCTCTAAGCCATAAAAACCCCTTCTAACTAACACACCCTTTGCCTCCTTGATTATCTAGTAATTCTTTTCTTCTATATCAAAACTTGCTTCCATCTCTATTCCTTCATCACTCTACATTTAAAAATCTTTCTGCTAAGCACAGATATCTGTGAGACTTTCTTGTCAAACTTTCATCCTTCCTGGGTGCACCTGAGCACCGTCTGCGCCTCCCAACGGAGCCTCCCTGGAGCACTTTTAATGCTCATTGTGAATTTCTCGTGTCTGTGGAGCTTTTCATGCTCTTTGTGAATTTCTCCTGTCTGAGGGCTCATGTGAGACTCGCTGTTGCATTCCTTCTTCCTCACCCTGAGGATAAATCTCATTATTGCTCGTTCTTTTTTAACTAACGGTTCCTTACTCTCACTGAGGTCACAAGCAGAGTACATGGCTTTGAAACTTTTATTGCTGTGCTGCAGGGAATGCTTTAAAAATCACTGATTTCTGCCAGATTTTTAGTGCTATGGCTCATTTTCTTCCCTTCTTTGGGGTTAAATCTGGGACAGGACACTGCGGTTTCCCTTGGCAGTGTCCGATTTCAGGAATGCATTACTTTAAAACTTTTTGCTGTGTTGCACGGAATGCTTTAAAAAATCACTGATTGGTGGAAATCATTGTCTCTGCACTGATTTCTGCCAGATTTTTGACACTATGGCTCATTTTCCTCCCTTCTTTTGGGTTAAATCTGTTACTTCCTTGGCAGTGTCTGATTTCAGGAGTACATGACTTTAAAACTTTTATTGCTGTGCCGCAGGGAATATTTAAAAAAAATATCACTGATTTCTGCCAGATTTTTTGATGCTATGGCTCATTCTCCTCCCTTCTTTTGGGTTAAATCCGTGGCTTCCCCTCACAGTGTCTGATTTCAGGAAGATCTGCTGATGTCAGTGGGTCAGTCACCCATCACTGGGCTGACGGCTACAGCTCTGGTGAATAATTAATTATTATTAATGCAAACTTCTGCAGAGATCTGATTTGAGGCAATTAAGGGAGTCTGGCCCTAAACTTCACATCCTGTTTTTAACTCCCTATTAAAACTTTCTCTCAGTCCAGGACTCCTCTCAGCTCCTCTCCTTTGGCAGACTTTGCTCCCAGCCATACAAACTTCTCTGCTGCTCCATCCCTCCTTCAATTCCCTATTCCCGGGGGGCTGTGAGCTCAGCAGGAATGCCCCACGCTGTAAATTGGTGAATTAAGCTTTGAATTTTAGCTTCAGGTCTGAAATTCCGCAGTTAACCAGCAGGGTCCCAGAAAGGGGGGTTGGTTTTGGGTGGCCTCGAGGGCAGGTTTGTCCCCTGGCTCACGTTCAGCCCGGGGATGTTCAGGGAGGGGAAAGCTGCTGACAGCTCCTGGGGACCCCGAGGCTGCTCTGCCCGGGTGATGCTCAGGGTGCAGCATCCTCTTCCTCACTGGGTTCTAACCTGGTGCAGCCCCTCGGGCTGGTGAATCTGGCAGTTCCTTGAGTGATGCTGCCCTGGCTGTATCACTGCTGTCGGCTCCAGGCTGCCCTGCCTGCAGGTGCCAGCACAGCTTTCTTCAGGGGCTGGGCACCATCTGAGAGGATTTGGGGGCCTTCAGTTCTGGAAATGTGGAATTACAGCAGAGCAGAGGCTGAACGTGGAGGAGCTTGAAAAGCTGGGTGCTGCTTGAGGTTGGGTTGGTAAAATTCACGAGGTGCTTTGGGCACTCTGCTGCTGCTCTGGGTTTGTTTGTGTCCCACCAGAGAAGAACAGTTCAGTCTTGAAACAGTCTTGGAGCAGAAGAATAATCAAATGTTAACTTGTTTAATCAATCCAATGCGTTCCTGGGTTGTGACCCTATTGGCAGGGTTAGCAGAGTAAAGTTCTTTTATGAGTGGGTTTGGCTCCTGAAGAGGAAAAGCACATCGTAAACGATCGGAATTGCAACTCTGGAGTGCATTCCCCTGCACCTGCTCCCAATTAGCAACACGTAATGTTTCCACAATGATGTTATGAGGTGATAAAGGAGTTACAACCTCTGCAAGTCCCAGGGAGGAAGAGGAAAGTCATCGGGGCTGGCAGAGTGCCCGGGGTGCTGTGGGAGGAGCTGCACCTCTGCTGGGCCCTGCCACAGCCCGATTCTCATTCATTCTGCTGCTCTGTGTGCCCACCATTCCCTCTGCTGCTCTGTGTGCTCATCATCCCCTCCACTGCTCTCTGTGCTGCTCTCTGTGCTCACCATTTCACTCTGCTGCTCTCTGGGGTCACCACTCACTCTGCTGCTCTCTGTGCTGCTCTCTGTGCTCATCATTCATTCTGCTGTTTTCTGTGCCCATCATTCCCTCTGCTCTCTGTGCCCACCCTTCACTCTGCTACTCTCTGTGCTCACCACTCATTCTGCTGCTCTCTGGGCTGCTCTCTGGGCCCATCATTCCCTCTGCTGCTCTCTGTGCCCACCATCCCCTCTATTGCTTCTGTGCTGCTCTGTGTGCCCTCCATTCCCTCTGCTGCTCTCTGGGGTCACCACTCATTCTGCTGCTCTCTGGGCTGCTCTCTGTGCCCACCATCCCCTCTGCTCTCTGTGCTGTTGCCCAGCAGGACAGCACACAGGGTGGATGTCTCTGCCTGTGTGGCTGCCTCTGAATGCCCCAAGGAGCCAAACCCCCCAGGAGTCTGCAGGTTCAGAGAGGTTCAGGCCCTGGGAATATTTCTGGGTGTGAAAGCTCTCTGGAAAATGTCTTTTTGCATTTCCTTCTGCATTCAAAGTTTGCTAAATGACTCTGTCCTCATGTGCCCCACTGACAGCTTGGATCAGGAGTTTGGGACCAGCCATGTGTGTCAGAGCTCTCTGGGGCACTGGTTTGGGGTGTGGGTGCCCTGGGATGAGTGGGCAGCCCTGATGATGAGCATTGGCCTCCTGACCCTCGCAGCCCACAGGAGGAGTCCTGTGCTCGCCCCACGGAGCTCTGCCCACACACAATTGTCACCTTCCAGTGCTCTGGGAACAGCCCTGGGAGGAGGGAGGGACTCAGCAGGTGAGGAGCAGATGGAGTAAATTCCTGAGTCCTTCCTGGAGCCAGGAGGAGAAGGGAAGCCCGGGCAGGTTTGTGCAACAGGGGAGTGTCCCTGGGCATGCTGCCCACAGGGCGAGGCACCTCGGTCATCCCTGCCTGGCCCTGGTGTCACCTGGTGCCTCTGAAGGGATGCAAACTCATCTCTTTCGCTGGAAATGTCCCTTTCAGGAAAAAGCAGGGCAGGTTATGTCATTACAGCAACATGTGTGGGCTACCAGTGTTCTCTGTGTGTCATGGTGCAATGCATCTTGGATGAATAATTCCAGGCTGGTGATGGTTTTTCCTGGACACCTTCCAGGCTCCTTCCATGCTCCTTTGGGAAAGAGAAACCACTTTCTTTTGTGTTTCAGTCCAGAGGGAGGAGAGGAAAAAGGGTTTTTCAAACCAGAGCACGTGGCTTGTGTTACTAGCAGGAAATCTATTTTAAGGCCATAGTGGTGCCCTGCTGGAGGAAGGGCAATCCTTCCTCAAAGGGAAGCCAAGTTTCGGGCTGAGTTCCCAAAACCATCCATGGAAAGGCACAGGAGAGCAGCTCTGGCTGCCTCAGCATCCCACTCAGCAGAGCAGCAGGTCCTGTGGCCTGGAGGAGTTGGTGTTTGGGTTTATTTTTCATGGCATCCTTGGCACGTCAGGGTCACGAGCAGCATAAAGAGGAATCCCAAGGGTTGGACATGCAGCTGTGTGCCAGGTATGTGCCATGTTAGCTGGCACTGGAAAAGGGACTTGCTGCAGAGCAGGAGGAACTGGAAAATCCCAGAGGCTCCAGCTGGATCCTGCTGGAAAGCTGGCAGCAAACCCCAGGAGAGATCTGCCCTCATGGCCTGCCCATAAAGGAAGGAGAACCTCAAAAGCTTCCTGATCTTTGGGGAAGGAGGAATACCTGGGAAGGAGCAGCAAGCACACCTGGATGGGCCCAGGTGTTGGGATTCCCCCTCCAAAGGCAGCACCAGTTAAATCCCTGCCTGGCCACTGCTGCTGGTGCAGGTGTTCCTTGTGGGCACATGCCTTGGGTACAGCCTTCCACTGGGCAGCAAAATGCTCTGATTGAAGCCAGTTTCTACTGGCACAGACCAGTTCCTGCCAAAAATTCCCAGCCCAGGCCATGCAGCATCTCTGGAGTTAGAAAAATTTGGGTTTATGTAGTGCACATGGCCTGCAGTGATCCTCCCTGTGAAACAGGGCTGGAGATGGAGGAGCTGGGGGAATTCATTCTGCTCTTATCAGTCCCTCTGCCTGCAGAGCCAGCTGCTCTTGCCATGCCACTGGATATCAGCCCTCCTGTCTGGGTTTAGCAGGACCTGGGTACAAATGCACTGGGGGTTTTTGGAGCTTTGTGGTACCAGAATTGTCCAGCAGCCAGCAATGCCCAGGGTCATTAGAGCTGCCTGTCCAAACATCTGTGAGTCAGCTCAAGGGGGGTTTTCAGCATCACTCAGTGGTTGGGCTCTCCAAAGTAACCAAAGGGAAAATTGAAGCTGTGAACTTTTCAGAACCACAGCTGAGCAAGAAAGGGAAAAGAGAGAAAAGCACTGATTGTGTGAATGTTCTCTGCATTGGCTCCTGCTGCTCAGCTCTCCCTCCCCATCAATGCACAACATCTGTGCTTATTCAGTGCCTGTTTCTCACACCTGGTCATTATGCAGCATTTTCTGTTGCTAAAACATCATCTGTAGGTGATTTGTATTTATATTTACACCTTTATGAGATAGCATAATTAGGGAAAAAAAAAAGAACAGCCATACCTTTGCCAAGCAACAGAATAATTTCACACCTTGCTGTGTCCCCATGCTCTATCTGCTCTGTCCCTCAGCATCTCTGAATGCAGCTCCTGCACCTGGAGTTTCCAGCTGGATTTCTTAGGAAACAAGTAAATTTAGGTTTAAACAAAACCTTTTTGTTATCTTTTATAAAGAAGCAGAATTCTTCTTGCTCTCCTTCCCATTTTCCTGCCACCTCTGTTTGGATTGCAACATCCAAGTTTATACAAGGAACTTCAGCAGAAGTTAAGCTTCAAGTATGTAAACAGTTCCACAGAAGTTGCAATCTTAAATATAGGTTTGGGATTGATTTTTTCCCTGGCTGCAGAATCCTTAGAGAAATGAGAATTAGTCACTTGGGAAATAGGTAGGAAATGCCACACAAGGAATGTGTAAATAATACTCCTAGGTGAATACACCTGGCTGAAAGCCAGGGGAGTGTGAGGGAAATCCTAAATTCTGACCTTGTGCTTCCCACCAGGGCAGGGACAAAGGCTGGACTGAGTCACATCAGCAGGGCACTCATGGTTAGTCACCACAGAGAGCAGGACCTTGAAACTCCTCACACATGAGGAAAGGCTCAGGAGTCTCCTGGACAGCACAGCACCAATTTTCTGGAAGTTCACACTGGAAGTTCACACCAGTCTCTGCAGGAGGCTGCTGGGGCTGGGCCACACATTTCTGTACGAGGTGGGCAAGGGAATATAAAACAAAAAGGAGAATTTTCCCTACTGCTTCCTTCTCCATTTCCCCCCCAGGCTGGAGCAGCTCTTTTAGAAGTGTCTGTTTGCTGCAGCAGCACACGGATGTTTACTTCCAGTCAGACATTAAACTGTCCTTGGCTTTCCTGGAGCAGCCAGCACCCCCCAGCCCAGGCAGGCCAGGCTGCCTCTCCTTCCACAAACATTCCCCTTCCCCAGCCAATAGAAATTCTCTATTTTCTCCTTCTCCTGCAGTGTTTGAAGCTGTGTGAGACACAGCCAGCAGGAGCCAGCTTCAGTATCTACATATTAATATTGTTCCAGGTTTTATTGGGCAAAGTGCCTCAAATATTTTGCTATGAGCTGGTCAGGGGTGGTTTATTCAGTTTATTCAGTGTGGTTTTGGTGTCTGCCCATCAAACACACTGTGCCAGCCCTGTGTGCTCCTGAAAGATGTTCTGGGGTGGGGGTTCCTGACAGCCCTGAGGGTCAGCCCTGAGGGTCAGCACAACCCAGGCTGCTCTAAGGGCTGCTCCTCAGAGCCCTGCAAAGGCAGATGTGAGGCAGCATCCCCAGCATCTGGCAGTATCCCCCAGCATCCCACACTATCCCCACCATCCCCCACCATTCCCCAGCATCCTCCAGCATCCCCAGAACCCCCAGCACCCCCCAGCATCCCCTAGTATCCCCAGCATCTCCCAGCATCCCACAATATCCCCCATCATAGCCCAGTATCCCCAGCATCCCACAACATCCCCCAGCATCCCACAGCAACCCCAGAGCACCCCCAGCACCCCACAGCATCCCCAGCAACCTCTGGCATCTCCCACCGTCCCCAGCATCCCCCACCATTCCACACCATCCCACACTATCCCCCAACACCCCCAGCATCCCCCAGCATCCTCAGCATCCTGCACCATCCCCAGCATCCCACACCACCCCACACTGTCCCACACCATCCCCCAGCACCCCACATCATCCCCCACCATTCCACAGCATCCCCAGAGCCCCACATTGTCCCCAGCACCCCCCAGTATCTTCAGTATCCCCAGCATCCCACAGCACCCCATAGCACCCCCCAGCATCCCCAGTACCCCCAGGATCCCACATCACCCCCCAGGATCCCACATCACCCCCCAGCATCCCCAGCCGCCCAGCCTGCTCCCTGTGCCGTGCCCAGTGACCCGGGGGACAGAGCAGGAGACTCAGGACACCTGTGTGACAGGCACAGCCCCTGGGGACTGCCTGAGCTCGGTGACAGCAGGGCAGGGCCTCAGGGCCGTGAGGGCAGTGGGGGTGTCCAGCTCCAGGAGGGAGTTGCAGAGCAGAGGGAGGATGAGCCTTTCCCAGTGCAGGCTCCGAGCAGCAGAGCTCACCCTGCAGCTGCTCCCTGGCTCTGCTCAGCTCCTGCTCCCCAGGAGATCACCCAAAATCCCAGACAGACCTAAGGAGCAGCCTTGGTCTGAGTGCAGGACAAAAGGCAGGTGGAGCTGACCCAACTCAGTCTCTCCTGGTGTTGTGGGGAAGCTTTGCTCCTGTAAGGGCTCAGTCCTGGCTGCCTTGAGGAGAATCTGTCACCTTGCTCTGCTTGCTGTGCCTGGATTGAGGGCAGGAGAGGCTCTGCAGGGCTGGACAGTCACCATGCATGGCTGGGTCACTCTGCTGCTGCTCTCCCAGCCATGCCAAGGGCTTGTCCAGCTCAGAACCTCACAGACCTGCCCCAGCTCCTGGAACCTGTCAGAGATGAAGGCAGCTTGAAACCAACAGCAGAAATGTCCTGCAGTGAACAAAGACTTGTCAGGGCTCACCTTTTAGCCAAAATGCTCCATCTGAATTCACTGATGTTTGTTGGGGAAAGTGAAACAGGAAAGCCTTATCAATATGATTGACTGGCAAAGGATTTTGAGAATATGGAAACTATAAGTGAGATGGAAATGAAAGCAAGCTTTGAGATCCCTCAGTTACTGAACAACTGGAAAACAATGGTGTGGCCAGCTGAAGGTGATCCCCTTTTGATGGAACAACACCCTCTGCTTGCAGACAGGCCCAAGGGGCAGAGCAGACCCTGCCAGCTTGGCAGAAGGGCCCAAAGAGGAGTTTGTAGGGTTTAAAATGTAACACAGGATGGTAATGTAATGATTCTTATAGGCTGTATGGAAATGCTGTAGGATTTGTATCTTGTACTGGATTGGTTAGTGAGAATTAGAATATTCAACACAGAAGAAGATTTATTGTATTGTAATGGGAACCTCGCTCTCTTACCCTTTTACTCTCTCACCCTCTCATCCTCTCTCCCCCTCTCTTCTCTCAGGCCTGCTCTGAGCTGTGCCTGGCAGCTCCCAGCAGGGCCCTGCCCCCAGGCCCTTTGCAATGAACCCCAAGTTCCAGCCCTGGCTCCAGAGATCTCTCATCTCCATCCATCCCCACTGTCCTACCCCCGACCCTCTGACAGATGTTACTGCAGCTGTTCCATGTTCTGGGCCAATTCCCACAGACCCTGTGAGCTGATTGTTGTCACTGTCCCTGCAGGTCACAGAGGAGAGGGGCTCTCACTTCCTGAAGCAACGAGCAGTGGCTGCTGGTGAGTTTGCCACCCTTTCCCCTGTGGTGTTGCAATCCCAGCACACCTCTGCCCTCACCACCCCAATCCCTGCCCAGACAAGCCAGCCAGGGCACACTGAGGGAGATAGCAGTGGGCAGAGTGAAATGGGAACATTTCTAACCCCAGGCTGGGAAAGCTGTACAGGCACAGGCTTCCCCCACAGCTCTGCAGGGTTGGGGTGTTTGTGAGGGTCCCCAGGACGAGGTGAGAGATGAGAATCTGACTCCAAATTCTCAGAAGGCTGATATATTATATTATATTATATTATATTATATTATATTATATTATATTATATTATATTATATTATATTATATTATATTATATTATATTATATTATATTATATTATATTATATTATATTATATTATATTATATTATATTGCTATATTAAAACTATACTAAAGAAAGAGAAAGGATACATCAGAAGGTTAGAAAAGAATTAATAATAAAAACCTGTGACTGACCAGAGTCCCAACACAGCTGAACTGGGATTGGTCATTAAATTAAAACAATTCACATGCTGGGTAAACAATTCTCCAAATCACATTCCAAAGCAGCAAAACAGGGAGAAGCTGAAGCTTCCCATCTTCCCAGGAGAAGAAATCCTGGGGAAGGGATTTTTCATAAAATATCACAGTGACATTGCAGGGTCACTGGGACTCCCTGAACAAGCGCCAGCAGGGATTTGGGAGCCTGTGCTCCCCACCCTTCCCCTCTGCTTGCCTCAGCAGTTCAGGACACAGCCACAATGTGCCCTGCTGGGGCTGCAGCAGCTCTGCCAAACTCCCCTGTTGGCATTTATCACCTCAGGGGGGTCAGTAAGAGCTCAGCAAATCAGCCCTGACTCAGAAAGAGCCTGCACGTTTCCTCAGGGGAGTCAACCACCACTCATATTCTGTTGACTTAGGGAAGGTTCTTCCCCCAGAGCGTGCTGGCACTGCCCAGGCTCCCCAGGGAATGGGCACGGCCCCGAGGCTGCCAGAGCTCCAGGAGCCTTTGGGCAGCGCTGCCAGGGATGCCCAGGCTGGGATTCTGAGGTGTCTGGGCAGGGACAGGGGTTGGATTGATGATCCTGTGGGTCCCTTCCAGCTCAGGATATTCTGTAATTTTATTATTGAACAGCAGCAAACATCCTGACACCATTTTTTTCCCTTTTCCCTCAGTTACAGACACGCTTTCCAGTGCAGAGAAGCCACGAGCTCACCTGACAGGTAATTCTTGTTCACAACTAAAGCCTTTTTACAGCCGATGTTGTGCTTCAGGAAGCTTGGTCCCTGTGGATCTGGTGGGAGCAGGTGTTGTAGGAAGCATGGAGAGCAGAATAATCGGCTCTGCCTTGTTGAGCAGGCCAGGCTGAGGGCAGTGTGTCTGCAGTGAAGGGCCCACGAAGGGACAGCTGACAGAAATGTCACTTTTCTGAGCTGTTTCTTTCATTGAATGACCAGCTTTTGTAACTGAACTGAAACAGGTTCCTGATGTCTCAGTGATCTGCTGAATCCCCCAGAAAAGGCAGGGAAGGAGCTCCTGTGAGCCCTTGTGGAGCAGTGAATTTGCAAGAATTACAAGTTTTGGAGCAAACTCAGGTCAAATCAAGCTAGTTTTAGTTTATTTTTCTGCAAGGCCTGACTCAAACTCCACACACACCATATTCCCATTAATCCTCCCTCCTGTTTTCAGTGAGATAATCTCTGACACATTTCAGAGCAAGCAGGGAAAGGGTAATGCCAAACTGAGCCCTCCGAGCTTTTATGTTGTGGTAGGAAGGTGCCATCACAAACTCCTGTCACAGGGTGGGCTGCCAGGCCTTTCCAAAGAGCTTCCAGGTCTTTCCAAAGAGTTATCATCCATTTCCAAAGAGTTATCATCCCTTTCCAAGAGGCTTCCATGCCTTCCCAAAGAGTTATCATGCCTTTCTGAAGAGCTTCCAGGCCTTTCCAAGAGGTTCTGTGCCTTTCCAAAGTGTTGTCATGGTTTTCCAAGGGTCTTCCATGCCCTTCCAAGAGGTTTCCATGCCTTCCAAAGAGTCATCATGCCTTTCCAAAGGTCTTCCATGCCTTTCCAAGAGGCTTCCATGCCTTTCCAAGAGGCTTCCATGCCTTTCCAAGAGGTTTCCATGCCTTCCAAAGAGTCATCATGCCTTTCCAAAGGTCTTCCATGCCTTTCCAAGAGGCTTCCATGCCTTTCCAAGAGGTTTTTATGCCTTTCCAAGAAGCTTCAGTGCCTTTCCAAAAGGTTCCCATGACTTTCCAAAGGATTATCATACCTTTCCCAGAGTTTTCCATGCCTTTCCAAGAGTCTTCCATGCCTTTCCAAAGGTCTTCCATGCCTTTCCAAGGGGCTGCCAGCAGCTCCAAGGTCCCCACATCACCACCTCACCCTTGAATCTGTCACCACCCCAAGGACCTTGCCCTGGGACATCCCCCACCCTCACCAGCTCCACCCACATGGAAAATTCAGTTATTCCCAGAGAAAAGTTCCTGCCTGGCTCCAGTGTGGATGGAGTGAGTGCCAAAGGGTTTTCCAGCTGGCCTGAGGCCTTTTATCCCTCTCCAAAGCACAGCTCACTGCAGAGGCTTCCCCAGCACCCCAGGGTGCGCTTTGTAACCTGAGAAATGCAGGAAGTGCTGGGATGCTTCTCTCTTGATTTCCTGCAGAAACCAAATCCACCCCCAGGGCTCCATCACTCTGCAGCTCAGGGCTGATGCATTCCCAGCACAGTTTCCTTTCCTTGATCCAGCAGCTCCTTCCTGATGCACATCCTTGGTGCCTTTCCCTTTGCCACGGGGGTTTCTGGAGCTCCAAACCTGGCTTGGCTTGGCTTGGCCATAATCACAGCTTAGCTCAAGTGCCAGTTTTAAGGAGCAAAACCTTGCTTCTATAAGGTTTTGGTTTTTTAAATCCCCCCTGGCAGAGAGGCCCAGAGGCTCCAGTGAGTCAGAGGAGCAGCCAAAGCTCTGCTGGGCTGCTGGGAACTTCCCTGGGTTGCACAAAAGCCCAGCTGCCACAGGGAAACACCCAGCAGTTTTCTCCACATTTCTCCAGCCCCCATATTTACAAAAATTTCCTTTGCCATCACTCCCAGGCAGCCTCCCAGGGTGTGTGTCCATCCCCTCTGGCATTCCACTGAGGGCCAGTCAGTGCTGGCCATAGAAAGGAGCAAGAAAAGGGGAAACTTAAAGGAATTTTCTCTCTCCTTTCTGTGCTGTGCTATGTAGTCATCAAGAAACCCAGTATCTATGGATTATTTCTGACCTTTTTTTAGCCTGAACATATTCCTGGTGCTTCTCCCTGTGGCAATGAATTTCCCAGCTTAACAGCACTTTGCAGGCAGAAAATATTTCCTGTTATTTTCAGCTCTGTGCATAATAATTTCATGGGCTCCACCCTGGTGTTCTCTTCTCAGAAACAATGACTTGTGCACAGAAAGTGTAAAAGAAATAATTATTCCCCTGATCTGTGTTACATTCCCATACCTCAGGTGTTTTCAATGTGAAGGTGGCAGACTGCAAATCCTAAACTGTAGGAAATCTCTTCCACACCTTTATTCTGTCTTTTTCTAGTTTTAGGCACATCTGTTGTGAAGGTGAGAACAGAGGAGTGAGAGGAATGAGAATTGGATGGAGCTCTTTGGGAATGCTCTGATTAATTGGCAGTAGCAGAACAGCTCCATGTTTTGGTGTCTGTTCCTTTATGATAAATCTTCCAGCTGCTCTGGGCCTTTTTAACTCACACTGAGAATTTTTATTCACCCAGGCTGGAATCCAGATCTCCCCTCCCTGATGGCTTTACCCACTGAGATGTGCCAAAACCCAGCTCAGAGCTCCCTCCAAGCCCATTTCCTCCTGTGCATTAATGTTCATTTGGGGCTTCTCCTTGCCTTGCCATCATCCCCTCCCCACTGACTCGGTTGGGTTTGGGGTCAGGATTCAGGGCAGTGCCTGCTCCTTCTTGTCACCAGCCTGTGGCACAGGGGATGGCCAATGCTGCAGCACCTCGTGCTCCTGGTGCTGCAGTGGTCCCAAACCTGGCACCTGCCTCGTGCTCCTCCTCCTGTGGTCCCAAACCCACCTCTAAATGTGGGCAAAGCCTCATTTATGCCTCCAAATCACCTTTATTAAATCCTCAGGGCATGAACTGGAGCAGCAGAGGACACAGGACCTTGCACCACAAGGGTTCCACAAGCTCCAGTTTCTTGCTCAGACTCAGAGTTGTGGATGAATCTCTCCCATTGGTGCTAAGAACTGCAGAAACCCCACAAATTCAGCACAAAATAGATCCTAAATTTGACAGGCAACAGGGATTCTCCAGAAAGGGACTGAACCAAAAGGGATTTCGGGACCAGGAGAATTAAGGGATACCAGAAATTTATAGTGTGTGAGAAAATAGAAGGAACTGTGGCAATGAATCTCTTATTAAAAGCAGATTTTAATCTCTTATTAAAATCAGATTCCTTCAAGAATTAGTACCATAGGTATATTTGCAGGAAGAGGAGCTCCAGAATTTAGGAAATAAATGAATAAATGACAAGTACAAAGTACAGCTGCTGCTAGAAAAGGAGCTGTGCTGTATTCAAAAGCACTTGAATGTTCATTTTATTCTCCTGTTACTGAAAGCATGGGAAAAACTAATTAACTTGAAAATAGAGAGCATCAATAGAGAGAGATTCATCCTAAAAGGGAGGTTAAAGCTGTGAAACCTGACTAATTCTGGAAGTCAGGAAGTCATGTAGTTCATTTGAGATCTTATCATATTCTATAACTAATAAAATCTATTTTATAACTAATATAAAAATTCATTGTGGAATTGAGTGTCATTGACATTTTAAATGCATCATTCTATGAGGAAAGAATATTTCACAGGCAGCTTCTCTTCAAATTCCCCCAAAATTCCAGAGATGGAATAGAGCCCAGGACATTTTCTGGAAGTATTCTGATCTTTCCTCACCCTTCCCACCTCAAACAAGATTCCCTCTGTTCTCTGAGATGAATTGCTCTGAGCCCTTGCAAAGCTCAGAGTGATCCAAAGCTAGCTGAGCTTTTCCCAGGATTCAGAAAATCCCTGAATTGAGGGATGGTGCATTGAGGTGAATGCAGATGAAGGCAGATCAGGAGCACTTTCTTTCATTCCCCCCTCTGTGTCAAAGCTCCATTGTCTCTAACCTTTAGAATATTTCTATAATTTTGCTTTCCTTGCTGCCACAATCCCAGTCTGTCTTCCTCCTCCCTGAAATATTTTTCCCATCCACTTTGCCTCCTGGGAAAAGATCAGAAGGATTTGATACTTCAGCAGCACCAAAAAAAAAAAAAAGAAAAAAAAAAGGCCATTATTTTGTTGTGCTACTCAGAGAATATAAAAGGAATTGCACTCCTAACAGCTTCCTGTCTCCTCATGGATTATTTGTTGTTGGAAAAGAGGGAAACAGATGCCACTGGGACATGAGCACATTCCTTTTGCTCATTTCACCCAGGATGGACCTACTGGTTATTGCCAAGGGAATTCCAAAGCCTTCCCTCACCGGCATTCCATTTGTCCCCCTTCCCATGCACACACCCCCTTCCCCAAATACTGAATAAAAATCATCTTTAAACATGAACACAAGCTCATTAAAAAGGCCTCAGTTCCTGGAACTCTGTTCCCTCAATCTTTTCTAAGCATTCATCATTCATTTTCCAGGTTCATTTCAATATCTGAGATAATCTTCATGGTTTTTGTCCTCTTCTTCCCACTGCTGCTGTTTTAGCACAATTCCATGTGGCAGGCAGTAGAGAGCAGAGACAACCCTTGATTCCCTGCAGAAAACCATGCAAGGGCTGAGGTTTATTGCCCTCTCTGTTGTGTGTGAGCAATCAAAGTTGGGAAGGCAAAAGGGCAGCAATTCCCTCATTTTTCCCCTGCAGGCTGGGGAGCATCCTCAGCTTGGATCAGACTGATGCTGGGGTCAGGACTGGAGCTCAGTCTGCTCACCAAAAGATTGGGAGCAAAAAAGCCTGGAGGAATGTTGAGGCTGACTCCAAATGCAGTATTTTGTTCCAGATAAGCATTAAAGAAAGAAAAAAGGGGAAGAGAGGGATAAAAATGGTTTAAAATAGAATGCGTTGTTTTGGAATTGGAGCTCTTGAAGCACAGTGGGGTCTTTGAGGTTTTTTGCTAAAGTCCAGTGACCTTGGTAGAGCAAAAGCAATTCTACAAGAGATGTCCTTGAGAGCACAGAGGAGGAGAAGGGCTGAGGAGCCCCAGCCTCCTTAAGAAGAAGCAGGAAGAGAAGTCCAAGTGGTGACACATGGTGGTGACCAGTGTGGGCATTCTGCAAGCTCAGCAGCGTCTTTCTAAGAAACAGAATTGCAACCCACCCCTCCTGAAGGAAAAGATGGTTTAGAATGTCCTCTTCCTGTCCCTAACCCTTAGGTCAGGATTCAGGGCAGTGCCTGCTCCTTCTTGTCACCAGCCTGTGGCACAGGGGATGGCCAATGGCATCCAATGGCCAACCCTTAGGCACAAGCATGGTACAACTGTCCCAGTGCTGGTGTCACCTGAGGACAAGGTTTTCACTCTGGAAATGGGTGAGATGGGAAGGTAAAGCCATGCCCATCTTCCCAGTGCCAGGAGACTCAGCCTTGAGGATGGACAGCTCGTCCTTTGGGGTCTGACCCACAACCAGGACCCCGAGGCACAGCTTACACTGTCAAGATCTTCCCAGAGCACCCTTGGCTTTCAGACCTGACAGCTCAGACCTGGACACCCTGTGGGCACTCTGGACAACACCCCTGGACAGTTGTCCTGTGTGGGAAATGGACTTGTAGAGAGTTTTTAGGGTTTCCTTCTATCAAATCCTAAGGGTGTATTTCCTTCTATCAAACCCTAAGGGTTGTTTTTTCGGGGTTATTTCACTCCAACCTGCAGCTTCACCTTTCCCTACCCATTAAATTAAGGCTCTAGTGAGCTGCAGGGGAGTGATGGCACAGAAGAAGAAGAACAAAAAGAAGAAGGAGAAGAAGGAGAAGAAGGAGAAGAAGGAGAAGAAGGAAAAGAAGAAGGAGGAGGTTCTATCAAACCCTAGGGGATCTTAATTCAATGGGTAGGGAAAGGTGAAGCTGCAGGTTGGACTGAAATAATCCCAAAAAAACCACAACAAAACCCTAAGGGTTTGATAGAAAGGTTTCTTTTAGGGTTTCTTTCTATCAAACCCTAAGAACTCTCTCCAAATCCATTCCCCACAGTCCTGCAGCCCATTCAGTTCACTGTGAAATAAGAACATTTCTGCCCCAGCTTTTTTGCTCACCCTGTTTAAACCCCTCTCCCCTCAGAGCAGAGATTTCACGTCCCACCCACCCTGTGCCACCCTCACCCACGCTCCTCTCCCTCTCTCTCCCCGCTGCAGTGAAGAGGCAGGACCTGGCCAGCGCCGTGGGGAGCCACATGCCCATCCTGCAGTGGGAGGACAAGCGAGGCCTGGCCTTCACCAAGAACAACCTGAACTACTCCAGCAACGCCCTGGTGATCCCCGTGTCCGGAGATTACTACGTGTACGCCCAGGTCACCTTCCGCGGGCCCGTGGAGAGCAGCCACAAGGCCAGCTCTGTCACTGAGATCATCACCAAGGTCACTGACAGCTACCCCGAGCCCACCCAGCTGCTGATGGGCACCAAGACCCTCAGTGAGAACGGCAATGGTTGGTTCCAGCCCATCTACCTGGGCGCTGTGGTCTCCTTGGAGGTGGGAGACAAGCTGATGGTCAACGTGAGTGACATCAAGCTGGTGGATTACACCAAGGAGCACAAAACTTTCTTTGGGGCCTTTCTGCTGTAGGGCTCTGGCCTGCAGCAGATGGTGGGGGATCCCTCCAGGGTCATCGGGGGGATTTTGTTGGGTTTTGGCTTTGTGGGTGCGTGTTGGGGTGAGATCTCTGCTGTTTGCCTTCTCCTCCTCCTCCTTCTTCTTCTTCTTCTTCTTCTTCTTCTGTGCCATCACTCCCCTGCAGCTCGCTAGAGCCTTAATTTAATGGGTAGGGAAAGGTGAAGCTGCAGGTTGGAGTGAAATAACCCCCAAAAAAAACACAACAAAAACCAAACAAAAACGAACTCAAAAAAACAACCAAAACCAAAAAAAAACAAAAAAAACCAACAAAAAAACCAAAACAACAACAAAAAACCCAAAACAAACAAATAAACAAAAAACAACAAAAACCAAAAACCACACTCAAAAAACCCCAAACCAAACAAACAAAGAAACGCCAATTTAGAAAAATGAAAGTCATATTGGAGGGGGGAAAATGTATTTTTGAAAGCAAAAGTTGAAAATTCTTCAAAACTTTGTAAGCTAAGGAGGAACGTTTGATACATGTGGGTAGGAAGTTTCTTCCTGAATATTGAGGCTATGCCCTAATTCCACCTTCAATGTACAATTTCCTCAACTCCAAAAAAAAAAAGCTTTTGAGCTTTCTCCAGCACTTCCAGTATAGTTTTGCATGACCCTTCTTCAGATTCTCCTTTCTAAAAGGTAATTACTTCTCATAATTTCCTTATGAATACATTTACTCAGTACTTTGCACTAACATAAAGCTCAGGTTAATTATTAACTGCTTAATTAATCCCTTCCAACTTCCCTGTAAAGCAGATTAAAATTATATCATGTGCTTTGCAGCAGCTACTTGAGATTTTTGGTTTTTCCAAAAAAAAATTATTTACAGTTCTCTAAGTCCATCTACAGCCTCAAAATATTCTGGAAAAGATCTAGGAAACACACAAAACACTTTCTGCTTCAGCATGAAAGTGGAATGTCCTCTCCAGGTCCTAACTTTAGGATAACAGAAAAAAAAAAAAGAAAAAAGAAAAAAAAAAAAGTGAAAAAACAAGGTAGAAACACAGAGCAAAATTTTGCACACTTTTAAATCAGCCACCGAAATTTTGGGAGAAAACCCCTGCAATGTTTTGCTTTCCATTATATTTAATGCAAGGCAAATGCAACTGAAGAAATCACTGCTTGGGGTCCAGCCACAGCTGATGGTGGCCCCAGGGGACTCCCCAGCCTTGCCCTGGGTGAGGTTTGGCCACCAGTTGTACCCACATGAGGTGAAAAGATCCAAAGACACCACCCTGGTGGAGCTCAGGGCTGTTTAACTTCCCACCTTGCCCTTACTCATTTCCACAGAGCTTTCTGCCTCTCAGGGAAATTCCCTTTTCGCCTCCCCTCCTCCAGCAGTGCCTCAGGACCCCCATGGGTTTGGACCCTGAGCAGCCCCGAGGTCTCACAGCCAAGCACCCACCAGGCTCCCCCTCTGCAGCTCTCCCCTGCCTCACCTCCTTGGATTTCCTCCATTCCTCCACTTCTTGCCCAGAAATGACAGCAAAGCTTTGTCCCTGAGCTGATGCTTCCACCCAAACCCTGGTGGAGCCCCAGGTGCCCCCATCAGGGGTGGGGAACTGCAGTGGTGGGGATGAGGGGCTGTGTCTGCAGAGATGAACTGGGCACAGGCTTTGTGCTGGCGACAAGCCCATGTGAGACCCTGCAGCTTTGTCCATGGCAAAGCCTTTCCCACCAGGAGACCTTTTGTTGCTCTGGGAAGATCTGCTTGAGCTGAAAAGAAGACAGTGGAGCAGCTGGAGCAGGGAGAGAGGCCAAGGAGATTGGGAAGGGAGGAGAGGAGCAGGAGGAAGGAAAATCCAGGCAACACCAGGATCTGTTCATGTCTTGGTGTGAGGACCTTCCTGCTGACATGAAAACTTTTGTGATAAATCATCTCAAAGTGGAGGATTTTTGCCCATTCTTCCCCATCTGCAATTCCTGGATCCCATAGTTTCTGTCCTTCCCTGTTTTAGGCACATCACAACAGCCGGGACTTTGCCACCCTGCCCTGCCCTCTTTTCCTGCTTCCAGATTTTCCTTGAGTCTCATCACTGAGTGTTGGGCCCTGGCACAACTCTGCCTATTTGGGGAGCTTGACAAATTCCCTGCACCAAAACCTCATCCCAGTTTGGCTTCCCATCCTTTCTTTGACTCATCCTTCACCCTCCCCACATCTCAGCTGTCCTCTTGCTCCCTCCTGCCTTCCTGGCCCTGTCCATTAGGTGCAAGGACACTTCTTTGTCCAAACGCCATTTTTTACACTCAATTTCTCCAGCCCACAAAGAAAAGTGACATCTCAAAATAGGTTTGGATTGGAGAAAGTAAATTTAATTATCCTGCAGGCAGATGGAAGCACTCAGAGTCAAGGGATCCTCTCATGTCTTTATGATCCAGATCACTTCCATCTTTGAGCCCTTATTCCTATTTTATCTTCACCTGCCCAGCCTAGTTTTTTTTAGCTATGTTTGGAGCAGTTATTGCCCAATTATCCCATTAACACGACCTCAGCCTTGTTCTGGTGATCCAGCTCCTTTTCAGGGCTCTTCTTCCTGCTCAGATCCCTCCCACCAGGGTAAAATCTGGTGAAATCCCCCACTCTTGGCAATTCTAGACAAAATTATTCCCAATGAAACCCTGAGACTTTCCATAGCTCAAATTTTGTGAAGTGTTCCCCGAACACCTCATGTTGAGTCTTTGATCCCTTGGTTGTGTGCCCAAAGCAGGGTCTGAACTCATGAAAACACAAAATCTGCAGCTTTTGGAACATGTAGAGCACTTTAGGTGACCAGCACACGAAACAACATGGTCAGTCTCATCAAGGAAGATTTGGAATCATTTTTTCAAGACTGGTAATTCCCAGCAATTAGGCAGGAGAGCTCCTGCAAAGGACAAAATAATGTGAATTTGGTTTATCCTTGGAGGAAATTGGAAGGGAAATTCTCTCTCTCTCTTCTGGGATAATTACAGCAATTCAGAAAGCTTCTCTTTTCTACAAATGAGCTGATCATTCTGAGGGCACAAGGCAATCCTGACAGGCTGGGACAGCAGATTTCCAGAGAAGCTGTATCCCAAGGCATCATCACTCAATCCTGGTGTGCTGAACGATGGGAATTGTGAGGGCTGGGGCAGAGCAGTGGGGAATGCAACACCTGGCATTCAAAGAAGCAGAATGTGGGATATATACACACCTTTTTCTTTTTTGTTTTTTTTTTGTGGATATTCCATAGAAGTCCCCAGAAGTTCCTTTGGCAATAATGAGCATTTTCTAGCACAGAATTTTGTCCACTGTTGCCTGCTGCAGCTCCATTCCAGGTGTGATTCTCCATTATCCATAGAAATATTTATTTTAGTCCAGTTAGAGCTTTTGCACCCCATTACCCACACCAGCTAGGAGCACATTTAGCACACATTTTATAGGACATAAAACAATATATGTAGCATTACTTGTTTTAAAGTGGTGCAGGCATATTGATCCCCACATGCATCCTCATGGAAATTCTCTATATTCCCTTTTTCCCCCCTTTTCAGTGCTAATAATGTTACTGTAACAGTGACCAGCACATAAAATAAGTGTTCAGGGGCTGGTTTTGGCCCTGTTTTATATTAGATATTCCTCCACAGAAGTCAAAGGCATGAAGTCAGAATAAAGCACTTCAGTGAGACCAAAGTCAAGCTTAGAGGAAAATATCTCCAACAGACTGAACCTAAACTGTGGATTCTTAGATTTTTAACTTTTTTTTAAGTTAAAAAAGGACACAATTATTCTCAGAAACTTGTGTTTGTTGAGCTAGAAAATATAAAGTGTTTCTGGAGATGTGAAAATGCCCAGGCATCAGCATTTTCAATTAAATGAGAAGCTGGTGAGATCTGGTCATGGGAAGTAGTGACCTTAAAGTCTGTGGTCAAGCTGAACATGTGCTTTGTTTTGGGAGGGGCTGTGAAACTAAAACTATTATCAGGAAAAAAAAAATGGAATCTGGAGAAAAAAATGTGAAATAGGCAGCTTTGGCTAAATGAGGTTAAACATATGGTTTAGTTTTGACCCTTCCATTTCTTAGGAAAAAGAACCCAAAAGCACTTTCCAGAACAAAACCACTGAAAGAAGAAGTATCAAATTATTATTTAACAACTGCTCAAAATATTCTAGATCTTAGAGTTGGCTTCTTCCCTAATCCTTTTCATCCCCCAAAAAACTAACACTAAGCACAACCCAAATTCATCAGAGTTCCTACCACTTCCTTTCCCCTTAAAAACTGAATATTGATAAATAAGCATTAACTTTCTCTCCATGCACACACAGAAATAAATTTATTAACTTTTAATCAAGGTATAAAGAAAGCAGCTCCAGTCCTGCCAACATCTATTTGTGCTGAGCACAGCCCTGAGCACGTGGC
The DNA here is from genome assembly GCF_037042795.1 of Molothrus aeneus. Taxonomy (NCBI): domain Eukaryota; kingdom Metazoa; phylum Chordata; class Aves; order Passeriformes; family Icteridae; genus Molothrus; species Molothrus aeneus. Next base: position 2,876,704 of record NC_089664.1, on the reverse strand, counting down.
TGAAGGGGATTATGGTAAAAACCAGCTCCTGTTTGGTGGAGGAGAGGAGTAAAAGCTGCATGCCTCAAATTAAAAATTCATAGAAAGTTTTGATTGTGTTTATCCTCAGCTCCATCATGGTTTGGAGCAATCTTCCAAATCAAGGAGTGACTACAGGGACTGTCCAGCACAGGGGTGTTGGCAGGATCAGAGTCCAAAGGATGGACCCAAAAAGATGCTGCTGAGATGATTTTTGGCAGGGGATGTGATGAGCAAACCTCTCCACAAAGGGGGTCCCCAACCAAGCCCAACAGATTTTGGAATTCGCTCGAAAATTTCAACACAATATTCCAGAATTTTGAAGGAATCTTGGTTTTTCACCCCCCTATGGCACAACTGACCACCCTGTCCTTTGCTTTATTTGTCTTGTGAGTGGCCCATCATTTCAGATGAGAAATGAGGAGAGAATTCATTCTTTAGAAGAATCAGAAAATGTCAAGGATCTTTGCCCCGATGTGGGTGTTACACACCAGTAATAGCATTTTGCTATTGTAAGGGATTTTCTAAAAGGGATTGTCTTTTGTCTTGTGCCTCAGCACTGAGATGTATCTTTACCATAAGAACTGACTTAACTTCTTTATATTTTCCCAAGTTTTATGATAATAAAAATGCAACTTAACAAATGTGACCACTTTTGATCCCAGTCCCTTCCCAAAACACTAATCACAATTAAGAGTGACCAGCTAATGCTGATGTATAAGAAACCAGTTTGACTGTGTGTAAATGTGTGAATAATCCTTATTTCATGCAGTTAGAGGTCCCTCAGCAGGGTGAAATCAGGTCCAGACTTTCCCCTGGGAATTTAGAGACACTTGCACTTCATAAGGCAAAAACCATACACAAAAACACCTCAACATTTTGGGAGCCCTATATTCCCAACTGCTCAGCTCCTGGCTGACAGGCACAGCCCAACCAGGAAATTCTGGCCAAATGAGAGTCCAAATGAAGGCAGCAGAGCCCTGGGCACCCCTAAACCCATTCCAGTTCCAGCCTGGCTGTCCTTACCCTCCCAGCAGAGCAGCAGCATCCCCTGGGTGTTCATTCCTCATCCTGGCTGCTGCTATCTGCAATTCCTCTGCTGCCAAGAATGCAAATTCCTTTCTTTCCACCAGCAGCACTGAGAGACATTCTCCCATTTGCCAGATTATTTCTTATTCTCAAAATTTGTTTTGTTTTCCTGGCTTGAACTCAGAGCGTCACATCTCAATTGCTTCAGAAGAGGTTTCTGGGGAAGGGCTCTGTGCTCTGCCTCCTGGAAGGTTTTCACTGAATACTCTGGTGGAGGACATTTGTTTCCCCTGCTTTCCACCCACTTGCAGATCCCTGAGAGGTTTTTTTAACAGCCTCTGTAGATCAGCCAGGAGTTGATTAGACAGTGGGAATCAGGCTGCTTCCCCCTGTGACACCAAAAAGATGTTACTTGCTGTTATGCTGGGTGTTTTTTTCTTTTTAATCCAATAACTACCTCACATTTAGCAAAAGCAAAACAGAATTTTATTATTATTATTATTTTCTATTTTAACTTGAGCAGAGCAGAATTCAATTTCACTGCCATTCTACTCCATGCTTTGCACATTTAGGGTAATAACTTGAGATTCTTTGTGGTCTAAACACACTGAGTGTGAGCATTGTGCTGCATTTTGGCTTCCTTTAATCATATCAAAGGTGTGTGCTCTCAGTAAATCCAGGCTCCCTCTCGAGAGTGGAGGGGGAGGGAGGCACATCCCTGGAAGGCTGCACATCCTGGGGAAGGTGGGGATCACTGAAGTGCTTCTCTCCCAGGCTAGAGAGGGATTTTTGTGGTGTTCTTCTGGGTAAAGATGACCCAAGCAGCTGGTGAAAGGGAAAACCCCACTGCTCTCACTGTGGGGTGGGTGGATAAATCTCTGTGGGATTAATAAATACAGAGCTGAGCACCAATCCTGAGGGGAGGGCGACTTTTCTGATGCTGGAAAGCCACTGCAGGAAAATCCATGCTGCAGGCAGGACACTGCCCACAGGAGCTGGGCATTCCCAGCTCTCCAGGACCCAACCACAGCTGGATTGATCCCTCTCACCCTGTCCCCCTTCTCCCAGCTGGGGACAAGATCCCAGGGAGCACATCCAGCTCTGGGCCTTCCTCTGGAAAGGCTTTATCCCCATGGAGGATGCAGCACGAGCTGGGACAAACTGGAAGTGATTTTCCCTCCCTCCAAGCCTATAAAAATCCCAGCTGATGGGCAGGGATGTGTTTCCCATCCCTCTCAGCATCCAGACAGGCTCCCAAAGGAAACGAGAGCTCCACTTTTATTTCTTGGTGAGCCCTGGTGCCAGCACTGGCTGCAATTCTCTCCCAGAGGGTGAACTCTGCAGTGACACTTCCAAATTCCCGTTTCCTGATCGATAAATCCCTTGGAACAACATGAAAATCATTGCCTGGGAGATCATAACCCAGTTTATTAAGCAACATAACTCAGCAGTGTTCAGGTTTTTTGCTGAATTATGAATTAAAATAGCTTTCCAGCTGCTCTCAGTCTTGCACAAATCTCCTTATGTTCTGCCATTGATTGTAGAGTTTTATATTAAAACGTCAAAAAAGGCACTGAAAATGTTTGCTGCATATTTATTGGTACTGTACATAGAGATGTCTTAATTTTATGGAAGAGAAATTGTAATATTCATGGTATAAAGTTTAGATCTGTTATACTTGATGCTATTTCTTTGGGAAATTAAGTTCACAGATAGTTCTTTAAAATGTTCTTTATATCTTAAAGGGAAAAAATAAAATTAATTGGATTCATATTTATTCCTGAGTGTTATTTTATTCTAATAAGCACCCACCAAGTGCTCCATTCACAGCTGGGAAGGGCAGACATTTCCACATGTCAAAGTTTATGGTGTGTTATAAATGTGTAGGGTTGGGGTTTTTATATAAACTATGAATTGCATTCAGAATACACACAGAAATGAGTAATCCTGGCATTTCCAGAGCAGTGAAATTAAACCCTATTCATGCGAGGACAAGGTTCAGACATTTCCCTGAGCCTTTAAGGGTTTTAGAGAATTTTGTTCCAGTCTCATCTGAGTAATTTTCAAATTCCACAGGTTCCTTTTTTAGTTTCTAGACACAACTGAATCTGACCTACATTTCTAAGGGTGCCCAAGGCCCATTTCTAAGGGTACCCCCTCAAAAAGACAAAACAACTCCCAAAGACAAGTAAGGCTTTGGAGTGCAAAAATTATTTTCCCATTTAACTGCTTTTTACACAACAATAAGGAGATTATTTAGTAAAACCTTGCTTTGTTTTGGGATCTCTTTACAATTTCAGAACACTGGAACAGAACAGGATTTATGATTCACAAAAGAGGCCTTTATGGGGATTAACCAAATTGCTAATTCTCACAATAGGCCCCATTGGACCGAGACCATCAATTGCTATTTCTGTAAACAGAAACAAAAAAATAACAAAGGGAAAAATGAACTCTGTTTTCTGCAGTAGCTGGTTTGGCTGATGGGTGCCAGCTAAAGGAGCAGGGCTGGCTGCTGGCTGCTGGCTGCAGTCTGGAATTTGGGTGTCAGCATGGCTTCTCCCAGAGCCTGCCAGTGCTGGGCTGGCTCTGCCAGGACCATCTCCCTCCCTCAGCTGATTGCAGAGGGCTCAGAGGCAGGAATCCCACCCTGGCTTCATTCCTGAGCTGAACCAGACCCTGCTGGGGATGGAATATGTTTGTAGCATTTCTGTCCTAGGGTGACTTATCCCCATTTGTGTGTTCTGTTTATGCTGGATATCATGTTCTGTGCCTTCAAGCCTGGCTCTAAAGAGTGAAAGTGTGGTTTTGTTATCAGCCTGCTGCCCCACAGCTGGTGGGACACACAGACAGGGCAGTGCATGGTGCTGCTTTTGCTTTTTGCTTTGCTCTTGCTCCTGCTTTGCTCTGGTGTGACCGTGTTCACAGGGGTCAGAGGATGAGGGAAGGGATGAGGATCTGACTCCATGTTTCAGAAGGCTGATTTATTATTTTATGATATATATTATATTAAAACTATACTAAAAGAATGGAAGAAAGGATTTCATCAGAAGGCTGGCTAAGAATAGAAAAAGAAAGAATGAATAACAAAGGTTTGTGGCTGGGACAGAGAGTCTGAGCCAGCTGACTGTGATTGGCCATTAATTAGAAACAACCACATGAGACCAATCCCAGATGCACCTGTTGCATCCCACAGCAGCAGATAACCATTGGTTACATTTTGTTCCTGAGGCCTCTCAGCTTCTCAGGTGGAAAAATCCTAAGGAAAGGATTTTTCATAAAAGATGTCAGTGCCACTCTTGCTTTTTGCTCCTGCTCATTAGTTAGTTTAGCTGAGCAGTCTGAATTTCCCTGGACTGTTTCTCCTTTCCCTTTTTTGGAACCACTGGAACCTGCTCTGGACCGGTACCTGGCAAACACCGAGAGTTTGCCCCTTGTGGCTGCAGCAGCTGCCCCAGCACAGGAGGGACTGAGAACAGAGTGACCACCCCCAGGAGAGATTTTCTGAATTTGTCATCATTTCAGAGCGGTGACAGAGTGGTGTCACCTGGTATTGTTCATTTTGTGTCCTTGGGGTGCTGTGCCTGGTAAATAAACAGGTTCTTTCCACTTGTCTCCAAGGAATCCTTCCTGAACTGGTTGGGGCAAGGGGCTGTGTGGGTTTGCTTTTCTGGAGGGGGCCTCTTTGGGGGTTTTCTCCCAAATTTGCCTTAAACCAGGACAATTTCCCAGAGGCAGAACCTGAGCTTGGCACCTGCCCTCAGGGCTGTCCCCTTTCAACAGCTGGCACGAAACTCCCTGCCCTCCTCTGTCACAGACATCTTTTATGAAAAATCCTTTCCTTAGGATTTATTTCCTTCTCCTCCTGAGACGCTGAGAGGCCTCATAAACAATGGTTATCTGCTGCTGTGGAATGCAACAGGTGCATCTGGGATTGGGCTCATGTGGTTGTTTCTCATTAATGGCCAATCACAGTCAGCTGGCTCAGACTCTCTGTCCCAGCCACAAACCTTTGTTATTCATTCTTTCTTTTTCTATTCTTAGCCAGCCTTCTGATGAAATCCTTTCTTCTATTCTTTTAGTATAGATTTAATATAATATATATCATAAAATAATAAATCAAGCCTTCTGAAACATGGAGTCAGATCCTCATCTCTTCCCTCATCCTCGGACCCCTATGAACACGGTCACACTCCTCCCCATCTGATGAGAATAAACTCATTAATTCTGATGAGAATAAACTCATTAATTCAGTGTTGGAGCACTGCCAGGAAGGGCAGGGGCTCAGCATCCCGTGCTGGGGGCTCCACAGGCACAGCACCATCTCACCAGGGCTGGGTTCATCCTGCAGACAGGATGGGGAGGCACATTCCTGCCTGCAGGGGAAGGAATCCAGCACCTCTGCCAGGTGGGGAATCACACAGCCCAGAGCTGCTTCCCTTCTCCCAGCACTGAAATCCTCCCACAGGGGCACTGCTCGTGGCCCTTCAGCAAGATGACTTCACTGGGTGAAGAAAAGGAAGTGGGGCATCTGTATGGTAATCAGGGGAATCTCTAGAGCAAAAACAAGGAGATATGAAACAGCTTTTTGTTCTAGAAGTGGGGCTGTTCCTGTCTGCTGCCAGATTGTCTGGTGAGAAAGTAGAAAAGGTGTCACAGCATGGGCAAAACTCCAGTATCTGTGTGCAGATCTGGAACCACAGTCCCTGGAGCTCTCACTACCTCACACATGGGGTCAGCTCATTGGTTTCACTTCAGATTTTTTCCTTTAAAACTCTTTAATAGAGGAGATGGGCTAAGGAGGATGGATTCACCCATTGCCTGCAGCCAATTCTCACATAAGTTAAAAGCTTTGGAGCCATCGGTGTGTCCCACTTGGTCAATCCTATCCTGGCCTGTATCAAGAGCAGAGTGGCCAGCAGGACCAGGAGAGTCATTTAATGTCCCCTTCCTGGGCACTGCTGGGACACCTCAGGTGCTGCCTCCAGTCCTGGGCCCTCCTGGCAAGGGGGACCCTGAGGGGCTGGAGCCCCAGGAGAGGCTGAGGGAGCTGGGCAGGGGCTCAGCCTGGAGCAAAGGAGGCTCAGGGGCCCTTGTGGCTCTGCACAGCTCCTGACAGGAGGGCACAGCCGGGGGGGCCGGGCTCTGCTCCAGGGAACAGGGACAGGAGCAGAGGGAACGGCCTCAGGCTGGGCCAGGCAGGCTCAGGGTGGAGATCAGCAGGAATTTCCCCATGGGAAGTGTTGTTAAACATCAAATGGGGCTGTCCAGGGAGCTTTGGAGTCCCCATCCCTGCAGGTGTCCCAGGAAGGGCTGGAGGTGGCCCTGAGTGCTCTGGGCTGGGGACAAGGTGGGGATTGGTCACAGGTTGGACTCCATGAGTGTGGAAACCTTTTCCAGCCTAAATGATCCTGATTCTAGACTGGCTGCTGTTTATTCATGGCAGCCACAAAACCAGAGTGTGTTTTCCCTTCCCTGGCTGATTCCCTAATCCACAGATCTGGCTCAGCTGAGCCCAGAGAGGCTCAGATCAACCTCCAGATGAGCCAGAGACATCCTGATCACATCCCTGCCATCCCTGCTCTGCTCCCAGGAACAGGGACAGGAGCAGAGGGAACAGCCTCAGGCTGGGCCGGGGAGGCTCAGGGTGGACAGGAGCAGGAATTTCCACATGGAAAAGGGGGGTCAGGGATTGGAAGGGGCTGCCTAGGGAGATTTGGAGTCCCCATCCCTGGAAGTGTCCAAGAAATTCCTGAACATGGCACTCAGTGCTGGTAACAAGGTGGGGATTGGGCACAGTTGGGATTTTATGATCTTGGAGATCTTTCCCAACATTAACAATTCTGGGATTCCTGACCCTCCATGGCCATCAACCACAGTTCAATATTCATTCATTGGGCAGGTTCTGCTGAGCAAATCTGTTACTCCTTACCCAGTTTCTAAATCCCAATCCCAGTTTTCAGAAGACATTTACACACCCACCCAAAGACAAAGCCATGTGTGCAACCACAAACCATTTGTTTGGCAAGCACAGCTTTCTCTGGGATGATTTTCCTTCCTCAGTGGGATCATGCTTTTCAGCTGGAACTGTAGCAATGACACCACAGTTTTTCAAGGAGCTCTGACTTTATTTGTGCCTCTAGCACGTTCCCAAGGTGTACCTGAGCAAAGCCTCTCTATTTTGAGGAAAACTGTTGGGTAAAGAAGAGCTGCTCTCACCCTTGCAACAGGGAATTTCCATATCCTTCCTTCCTTCCCAGAGAACTCTGACAGCATCACTGGGTGGATCTCCCGAGGCACGAGGCAGACTGTCCTGCCACACCAGCTCCTGCCCTGCTCATCCTGGAAAATCCCAGAGGAAGACTCCGGGCTGAACCTGGCCATGGCAGCAGGGCCAGCAGGGACTGCTCCAGCTGCTCCCCTTCCTCCCTTCCCATAGCCCAGGGCACTCCTCTGCCCACCCACAGCCAAGGGAACTATTGAGGAAGATGAAACAGGAAAGCCTTATCAATATGATTGTCTAGCAAAAGATTTTGAGAATATAGAAACTATAAGTGAGATTGAAATGAAAGCAAGCTTTGAGATACCTCAGTTACTGAACAACTGGAAAACAATGGTGTGGCCAGCTGAAGGTGATCCCCTTGTGATGGAACAACACCCTCTGCTTGCAGACAGGCCCAAGGGTCAGAGCAGACCCTGCCAGCTTGGCAGAAGGGCCCAAAGAAGAGTTCGTAGGGTTTAAAATGTAACACAGGATGGTAATGGAATGATTCTTATAGGCTGTATGGAAATGCTGTAGGATTTGTATCTTGTACTGGATTGGTTAGTGTGAATCAGAATATTCAACACAGAAGAAGATTTATTGTATTGTAACGGGAACCTTGCTCTCTTATCCTTTTAACTCTCTCACCCTCTCATCCTCTCTCCCCCTCTCTTCTCTCAGGCCTGCTCTGAGCTGTGCCTGGCAGCTCCCAGCAGGGCCCTGCCCCCAGGCCCTTTGCAATAAACCCCAAGTTCCAGCCCTGGCTCCAGAGATCTCTCATGTCCATCCCCACCGTCCTTCCCTCCTGATGCTTCTACAGGAAAGAGACACCAGGAAGGCTCCTGGGCCATCCCAAGCAGTTCTGAGCTGAACTTCTCCTCCTGCCCTTTAAGCAGGTACCAGCTGGTCCTTAAGATCTGAGCTTTTTTATTTTTCAGATCTTGAAGTGAATTAGTGCATAACTCTGAACTCCATACAGTGTTACTAAGCTCCCTTCACATTTTGGGCAGACAAAACAATTCTTCTAAGCCTGAGAACCAAGGACACCCTCTACCTCAGACCCCAAAAATTATAAGCAAAAATTGAATTATAAACAAAATTATAATTATAAACAAAAGGGAATTTAGTGGGAGCAAACTGGGGGTAAACGACTTCATTACCTGAAGCAGTAATTGAATGATATGTAAATGGACCAAACTTATAATTGTCTGAAAAACTCGTGGCCATGGCTCATCCTGGGTGTAGCCCCTCAGGAGGCCTCATTTGCCCTTAAAGTATCTGAAAGTCCTTTATTAAATATATCCACTTTTATCTTTTTCTCTTTTTCTGGTCTCTGTTTCTAGGTAAGCTCGCTCCAGGCATCAAAGCAAAGCTCCAAATGCTAAAGCTCAGTGTCTTGATTTCATAATTAATGGGTTCATGCCCATCTGTGGTGTTGTGAGGTCCCCAGGATGAGGTGAGAGATGAGACTTTGACTCCATGTTCTCAGAAGGCTGATTTATTGTATTATATATTATATTAAAGAAAATTATATACTATAACTGTACTAAACTGTAGAGAAAGGATGCATCAGAAGGCTGGAAAAGAATGAGTAAAAAAACCCCTGGCTGACCAGAGAGTCTGACACAGCTGGCTGTGATTGGTCATTAATTAAAAACAATTCACATGCTGGGTAAAAAATTCTCCAAATCACATTCTAAAGCAGCAAAACAGGGAGAAGCTGAAGCTTCCCAGGAGAAGAAATCCTGGGAAAGGGATTTTTCATAAAATATCACAGTGACATCCATCCTCTGGTAGGATAACACCAATAATTCCTGTGCTGGCCCAGTGGCTCCTCAGGATAATCTCTTCTCAATTCTTCCTCTGCTATCCTTACAGGAGGAACTGCATCCCCAGGTGTCCCTCTGCTCCCACACAGGACACCTTTCCTTTGCAGCAGATGATAAAAATGAGATTATTTTATCTTCATCTTACATTGGAGCCTGTCTGATGTCAGAGTTGGTGGAAACGAATCAAGTCTCATTCATTGAGGTCGATTTTTACACAGCTTGGAAATCAGGAGAGGATTAACAACTTCAGCTGAAGCTTCACTGAACACACCAGTCCTCTCTGAGAGCCCTTCTCAGCCTCAGGAGTCACCACCCAGCATCTGGGAATATTCTACCTCCTGTGGCTTCTCCCAGTTTGGGAGCAAGCAACTTTCTGCCACTCAGAGCCAAAAAAACCTCCAGGAATATTTTAATCTGCTACAAGTGCAGTCCTGGCAGTGGGGAGCACACTTGTCAGAACCCAGGACATTCCTCTGGCTGCCCTGGAGCACTCCAGACCCTGGCAGGGGGCTCAGAGACCGTGGCACAGAGTCACAGACACCTGGGCCTTTGATTTTAGCCCATGGAAACAATTCCCAACTGTGTGTGAGGAGTTACAAGCCACAAGAGTTTGAGTAGAATGATAGTGAATTTATCACTGGGTGAAAATGTAGAATTTTGGGGATTTAGAATGGGGGTTCAAGAGGCAAGATGGAGGAATCTGGGTGTGTTCTGTCCTTCTTCTCCTTCTTCTTCTTGTCCTCCATCTTCTGCTGTGATGGTGGCACTTTTGGATTGGTTTAGAGTAGAGACAGACTGTCTAACATAGGTGATGGGTCTTGGAAAATTATTGTAAATAAAGTACAGGTAGTTCTTAGTATCAAAAGATAACACCACCCCAAGGGTGGTCAGTGTGTTTTGGGAAGACCTCAGCAGGTCCAAAAGAGAATGTATTAGATAAGAGAAAATAAACAGCCTTGAAAACCAGAGCTGAGGAATCTCAACTTCTTCCTCAAGCACAGGGCTGGGAAAAAAGACTTTAATACCATGGGAGCCATTTCAGCAACAACAAACCCGAGACACACTCAGCTCAGGGTTCCCCTCCAAAGACACCACCTGGGCAAAACCACAGGCTGGTGTGAGGAGAGAGCAGACTTCATGGATAAATCTTCCCTGGGATGTGTTTTTCTGCCCTAAACCAAGGTTTGTTTTCACCATCCCTGAGAGGAGGATCCCACAGAGCTGGTTGCTGTGGCACGAGGGTCCCTGGGGGCCCTTTGCCAGGCAGCCCTGCTGGACTGACACAAGCCAGGCTGCCAGCTGAGCATTCCCCCAGGGAATCAGGAACTGGAGACCCTTACAGACACGGGGAACATCCTAAAACACCAGGCCAGGGGAGCATGGAGGCAGGACTTGAACAGCAGTGGTGGGAGATGCTGTTTAAGGAGCACAGGAGGGGCTGAGGGCTGCTTGCCTCCTTTCCCTCCTCTCCTGCTGCCCCAGCAATGATTCCAGGGGTGCATCCACACCCATCCCTCAGTATTAAACTCACAATTAACCTCAGCACTTTCTAACCAAGCCGGCATTATTTGTTCCTCCAGCTTCCTGTAACAGATTCCTTAAATTCTTTGCCCACTGCATCAGAACGCTCTCACCTGTTCCAGCCTGAAGATGGGAAGAGCCCTGCAGCTGCAGCCCTCACCTGGAGCTCTTGGGATCAGTCTGGGGCAGGTTCTCCCTCTTGGCTGGAGCTCTGGAGCACCAAGCTGAGTGCCAGCACCCGAGTTCCCAGCTGCTCATCACTCAGCAGCCTGGGCCACGTGCAAGAAACCTCAGCAGAGGCACAAGGAATCTTCTCTGCCTCCCATGCACACACAGGGGCCACCCTATGTCACAGACATCTTTTATGGAAAATCCTTTCCTTGGGATTTTTCCTCCTGAGAAGCTGAGAGGCCTCAGGAACAAAATGTAACCAATGGTTATCTGCTGCTGTGGAATGCAACAGGTGCATCTGGGATTGGGCTCATGTGGTTGTTTCTAATTAATGGCCAATCACAGTCAACTGGCTAGACTCTTTGTCCCAGCCACAAGCCTTTGTTATCATTCTTTCCTATTCTATTCTTAGCCAGCCTTCTGATGAAATCCTTTCTTCTATTCTTTTAGTATAGTTTTAATATAATATATATCATAAAATAATAAATCAGCCTTCTGAAACATGGAGTCAGATCCTCATCTCTTCCCTCATCCTGAGACCCCTGTGAACACAGTCACACACCCTGTTTGTCTTTTTGGCCATGGGAATCAGGCAGTTTCCCTCAGAGCTGGCTCCCTGCACTGCCTGAGCAGCCCTGGGACACAGGAACACCCTTGGACTTGGGGATGAGTAAGGGACAGCACAGCCATTTCCAGACTCTGAGAAATGACCCTGGATGAGCTATGTCCTCTCACCCTGCCATCCCCCCATTGTGATATCATTGATCTGTGCCCTGTGAGAAAAGAGAGAGCAGCCAGGACGTTGTGCCCTGTCACTCTTTCCCCCTTTGGTGGCTTCCCCAGCTGGCTCTGCAGCAGAAATCAATGTTCCTTACTCAATTTCCCTTTTTCCCATTCACAGACCCAGTTTTTGTGGAGCCAGCTCCAAGGATTAGGGAGGAGCGTGGCAGGAGCTGCTCCCAGCCCAGCTCCCCACAGCAGGGATTTACAAGGAACTGCAGCAGTGCCAGCAGCTGGCTCAAAGAACAGAGCCACAACTCCTCACCCAGTGAGATTTAACTGGAAAGGGACCAGGGAAATACTTTGGCTGCAGCAGCAAAGCCCTCAGTCCATTCAGAGGCACAGGAGACAGGAAATATCCCAGTCATGAGCCTGAACTGTTGTGTGGCTGAGTGGGTTTTGTCTGGGTATTTGAAGGAGTCAGAATTTACTGAGCTGTTAAAAAAAAAATTAAAAATAGATGAACACAACAAGCCAGACTCCCTCAGCTTTCCTCACAACCACCCCAAAGAGGACATTAACACACATTGGTTTGGGTTGGATGGGATCTTAAATCCCATCCCAGCCCTGCCATGGCAGGGACACCTCCCACTGTCCCAGGTGCTCCCAGCCCTGTCCAGCCTGGCCTTGGGCACTGCCAGGGATCCAGGGTGGGCACCCTGTGCCAGGGCCTGCCCACCCTCACAGGGAACAATTCCCAATTCCCAATATCCCATCCATCCCTGCCCTCTGGCACTGGGAGCCATTCCCTGTGTCCTGTCCCTCCATCCCTTGTCCCCAGTCCCTCTCCAGCTCTCCTGGGGCCCCTTTAGGCCCTGCAAGGGGCTCTGAGCTCTCCCTGGAGCTTCTCCTCTCCAGATGAACACTCCCAACTCTCACGGACCGAGGTGTTCTGCCTCAGTTTCCCTCTGTACCTTCAGGGATCAGCACACCCAGAGCCACCCCAAAACATCTCCTAGGCTCCAACACCCCAACCCAACCCACTCTCCCCTTCTCATTCCTCTCCATTGCACCTGCAGGAGCAGGGCAGGGCCAATGAGCTCAATTAGCTCTCATTAATGGGCTCAATTAGCTTTCATTAACACCTCCTTGACTAGAGCAGCTCTCACCCCCTGTCAGCCCCTGGGGTGTGTCCCTGCCCTGGTAGGATTTTCCCAAATCTCTGCTCTGCACCCTCCTCTTCAGGAAAATCCAGCAATGGCAAACCCCCAGGGAAAGGCTCAGACACAGCCGTGGCCTTTCTGTGTCCTGCTGAGCACCCAGGGTCGCTCTCCCTCACCAGGGGCACGTTCCAGGCCACGTCAGGCAGCTCCTGTTCCCTTGATGCCCTGTGCAGGCTGGCCTAGAGCAGAGAGTGGACAGAGCTAAAGAATAAAGCAGGGATTTATTGAAAGGATCTCCTCCATGGATCCACCTCGGGCAGCACCAGAGCCCAGCCAGGGCTGCACCCAAGATGAACCAAAATGGCCCCAAAATGCACGGCCGGGCATGGGGTCTCTCCCTTGGATCAGTTCTGCTCCATTTGCATCTTGCAGTTCATTGTCCCATTCCAGCTTTAGCCCCTGCAGTCCCACCCTGCTTGTTTTTCTCTCTCCAGCCCACGGGGTTTGTGCTCTTGGGCTGAGATTTGGGTCATTTGTCCTTGGTGCCCAGCTGGAGCAGGAATTGTTTTGTCTCCCTGCTCTGTGCACAGAGCTCAGCATCCCCTGATGTGAAGCCCAGATCCACCCACTAAAGCAGCACGGAATGTGAAAAATAGAAAAGCTAAACCTGAGGCATCACCTTCATTGCTTTTCTGCCCCCATGCTGGCTCTGCTTTGGGTGAGGTGAAGAGGGAGAGACCTCTGCTATTGCCAGGAGACCTCTGCTCCTCCTTGGGAGCAACGCCCTGATCCCATCCACGGATGGCAAAAGGCTCTCCCTGCTCAAGTGATCTCACCAGGAATATTTCCTGCTTACACTGAGAATATTTTGGACTTTACTCCTCATTTTCTCTTCCTTTCCAGCCTTCCCTTTAGCTATTCAAGGACCTAGAGCAGCAGCATTTACTCCCAAGGTCTTGCCCATGACAAATGGAATTATTTATCAAGAACAATTCCAAACATCCCTGTGTGCTTTGACGCAGCCACACAAGATACTCCTGTGTCTTGTTTTCAAAGAAATAATAGATGTGTTCCTCGTTTTCATAGAAATAACAGATGTTATTTCATAGAAAACCAGGATGTGTTCCCAGAAAATCAGGAGCTTTCCTGTCTGTTTGCTTTGGGGAGGTCCTGCTTGAACCAGCCTCAGGCAGGCTACATCAAAGGAGTGCTCAGGGCTCCTTGGTGTATTTATCCCTGTAACATTCCTGGGAGAGTGGGAAAGTCCACTTCTGCAAATGGGGAACCTTGGAGACATTAAATGACTGGCTGGAGTCACAGAGGAAACTTGTGGTGGCCAAAGAAAAGGGAACCAGAGATGTCTTCCAAGGTCCCCCCTCGTCCCCTGACCTGTCTCCCATCCCCTGCCGTGGGTTGTTGGTCAGGGCACAGTGAGAGCCCCCTCTGTGGAATTCCTCTGTGGAACTCCCCCTCCTCCAGAGGGTCAGGACACTGCTGTCACTGCTGTCACTGCTGTCACTGCTGTCACCCTGCCCTGGCTGCCCGTCCACCTCCTCTGGCCACCAACAGCATCCCCTGACAGCACACAGAGCAGGAGGGGAAGGAGCCCAGGAAAGGCAACCCCAGTCTCTTATGGGGTCATCACAGAGCCTGGGCTGTCCCTTGGGGTCCCTCCCAGCCAGCAGGATATGGAACATTTCCCTGGGACAGGGAAACCTCCAGGGCAGCCCCCAGGCAGCAGGATGGGGCTGGGACCAGCTGGCTCTGCAGCATGCACAGCTCCTAGGCCAGAAATCCTGGAATTGTTCCATGTTCTGCTGTCCATGGAAAAGGCTCTGCAGGGAGAATGCTCTGAGCTCAGGAAAGCTGGCCTGCCTCTCCCCACTCTCCTGCCTGTTCTGTTGGCTGTCTCCAGAGACAGCCAAGGTTGCCAATGTTCCTCCTTGGAGGAAGAAATCCACCCCCTGCTGCACCTCTTGCATTAGAGAAGGGATGGGGAATGGATAATGAGATAGCATGAGATTAGAGAAAAAGAATCTTGGTTGCATTTTTGGAACGAGTGATCCTGCCAATTGATTTAATTTTTTAGTATCTGCAGAGTTGCAAGCATTAAGAACAACTTCTGTAGCTCTAAATTCAGAGAGAAATTGAAATATTTAAGGGAAAACAGGCCCACATCTAGTTGATAGGATAAAATTATGAAAATTCATGGCTAGTTTCTTAAAAACTATGTTTGAAGGATATGGAACATTTCCCTGGGACAGGGAAACCTCCAGGGCAGCCCCCAGGCAGCAGGATGGGGCTGGGACCAGCTGGCTCTGCAGCATGCACAGCTCCTAGGCCAGAAATCCTGGAATTGTCTGGTGTCCATGGAAAAGGCTCTGCAGGGAGAATGCTCTGAGCTCAGCAAAGCTGGCCTGTCTCTCCCCACTCTCCTGCCTGTTCTGTTGGCTGTCTCCAGAGGGAAACTGGAGACAAGGCTGGCAATGTTCCTCCTTGGAGGAAGAAATCCACCCCCTGCTGCATCTCCTGAATTAGAGAAGGGATGGGGAAAAAAAGAAAACAAATGAGTTTTCAAAACCATGTTGTTTCTAACCACTAAATTCTCAGTCTGGAGGGTTTTACTTTGAATTAATAGGGCCTGTCTGTGTCCTAGGATTAAAGTTATTGATCCAGCCCTTGATTACTGTTATCTGTCTTTGTTCTTGGGCTTCTTATCATCCACACAGGGTGAAAGTCTCTAATTTATGCTCTTACTCCAGAGACCCATCAGGAAGATGCCACCAGATGCCAGCTGGCAGCGCTTGGGAGGCTGCAGGTGGACAGACCTGTGGGGCCAGGCAGCTTCCAGAGCCTTCCCTGGGTCAGGCCTTCCCCAGCATCTCTCCAGAGGCTCCTGCAAACCCATGGAGTCAGTGGTTAGTGGTTACTCAGTCAATAAATCCCACCTGCAGTTTCTTAGTAATCAATATCTGTCCCAGGGCTGACTCTGCTTGTGATGGGAGGGAGTTTTGGGAAGTGTTTATTGTCCAGCAGAGTGGCTTGGATTTGCTTTTGGGAATCCACATCCTCTCCTGGTTATCCAGGGTTGGCCACGGGGGAGACCTGGGAGCAGCACAGAGCCAGGAATTCACAGAATTCACAGAATCACTGGGTTGGAAGAGACCTTCAAGATCATCGAGTCCAACCCAGCCCCAACCCCTCCACTCAACCCTGGCACCCAGTGCCACATCCAGGCTTTGTTAAACACACCCAGGGATGGGGACTCCACCACCTCCCTGGGCAGCCATTCCAGAGCTTTATCTCTCTTTCTGTGAAAAACTTTTTCCTGATACCCAACCTGAATTTCCCTCAGCAGGAGACACCAGGCCAGGTTGGTGAGCCATGGCAGGGCCTCCAAGGAGAAAGTCCCTGGTGGGAACCACCTCCAACCCCTTGTAACAAGTAGGAGAGATGGGTGCCAGTGGATGAACACCAGGGGCTGTTCAAGAAAGCCAAGTGAAGTCCCCAAAATGTCATTCCCATGAGAATTGCGAGTTCCACCCTCACCCAGAGGACTGCCAGAGCCCACAGATGGTGCAGAGAAACCCAAATGCCCTCCCAGACCTCACAGGATCCACTGGTGTCCCCCACACCTGGTGACATCCCACCTTTCCCCTCCCCTAGCAGACTCAAGCCCCAGTGGTGCTGCTGTTTGCCCATGTCCCCACGTGAAGGGGTCAACTCTTAGCAGGGCTTAATCCAAGGTTTATTTCAGGAGCTCTGGGGAGCCCTACAAACCTCAGGGGGCTCCTGCTGAGAGCCTGGAGATGTGTGGTGGTGTTTGCAAGGGTCCCAGGATGAGGGAAGAGACGAGGATCTGACTCCATGTTTCAGAAGGCTGATTTATTAGTTTATGATATATATTATATTAAAACTATATTAAAAGAATAGAAGAAAGGATTACATCAGAAGGCTGGCAAGCAAAGGAAAAAGAATAGAATGTTAACAAAATCCTGTGACTGACCAGCAAGTCTGAAACAGCCGGACTGTGATTGGCCATTAATTAGAAACAACCACAAGACCAATCACAGATCCACCTGTGGCATTCCACAGCAGCAGATAGTTATTGGATTGGATATAGGATTTTTTTTTCTCTCAGCTTCTCAGGAGAAAAAATCCTAAGGAAAGGATTTTTCATAAAACATGTCTGTGACAGAGATGTGCCAAGGTTACATTTAAAGGGAGGTGGAAACCTAAAGTAGATAATATTTTACTAACCAATAAGAAAAATTAAGGGATGGATACTGGGGAATGGACACTTAGGACAGAGTATGGGGTAACACTTGGGGGGTTGACCCCTGACCTCTGGCTGATCACTCATTGTCCTGGACAGAAAGTTCTAGATGGAGGGGATGGGATGGTGAGTGATTGACAGAGAGCCAGGGTGGGGATCTGGGGATGATCTCAGCAAAGGAAAGGGATTACACAGGTAGAGATGTGAGACCCCAGACCATCCCTCTGGCTGTCCAGGATGGCCAGGACCCCTGCCAGGGGGCTCAGAGACCCTGGCACAGAGCCCAGAACACCTGTGGGTTTGATCATGACCCATGGAGCAAATCACCAACCTTAGATGAAGATCAGCAAGCCACAACAGTTTAGGGAGAATAATAGTGAAGTTATCACAGGGTGAAAAAGGAGATTTTGGGGTTTTTAGAATGGGGGTTCAGGGGGCAAGATGGAGGGATCTGGGTGTGTCCAGCCTTTCTCCTTCTTCTTCTTCTTGGCCTCCATCTTCTGCTGTGATGGTGGCACTTCTGGATTGGTTTAGAGTAGAAGCTCAGTGTCTAACACAGGTGATAGGTATTGGGAAGGAATTGTAAACATTGTACAGGTAGTTTTTAGTATAAAGACATAACCCTGCCCTGGGGCAGGCAGAGTGCCTGGAACTGTCCTGCTGGATGGACCTGGGCAGGGCAGGAGAAAGAATTTTATAGGTAAGGAACAATAAACAACCTTGAGACCAAGAAATGAAGAGCCCTGACTCCTTCTTCAAGCACTGGGCTGGGAAAAGAGACTTTTAACAATCTCGGGGTCACTCTGACCAGTGAGAGATCCCAGCATGGAGGGAAGGGACACAGTCTGGGGTAAACCATTTGGGGAAAATAAGGGGATACAAAACCATTATAAAACATAAAAACACACTACAACACCCATGGAGGGAAGCTTTTGATCAGACCCAAGGAGTGTTTATTGCTGGCTGGACTCAGCTGGGGAGGATCTCAAGGAGTGACTCGGTTACACCCTTATAGCCATTAATTAGAGAAAGCTAAAAGATGGGACAGGAAATGCTGTCATGTGGCAAAAGGTCAACTGCTGGGAGGCTTTGGAGGCAAGGGCAGGTTTGGTGATCTCTGCACGCAAGGAGAGGTGCTGACTGAGCGCCCAGATCCTGCAGCCTGCCAAACCAAGCAGGAAAATCCATGTTTGGCTGGTTCTACTCACAAAGAGGGCTTGGAACGAGGTCATTTGAAGGTCCCTTCCAAGCCAAACCATTCCATGATGTTGTAATAAACTCTGCCAGGAGAGCAGCCCCTGCAGCCGCTCTGCTGCTGATTCACCACGGCAAGGAGGAGAATTTGCCTTCTCCAAGCACCATCAGGAGCAGGAGAGGGAAAATCATTGCACAGAGCCTGACTTCAGGGCTGAGCTTATGCAGGACAGACTCATCTCCTGTCTCCTGGGACTTTTATACAGACTGTGCTCTGAATTTCCAAGTGATTTGTTTTTTCATAGGAAGCCCCAGGATTAAGTGTCTGAAAGATTTTTTTTTTGTTGATTTTCCTTTATTTACCCAACCTCCCTTAAAACAGAAACTACCTGAACATGACCTGGCATAGCCATAAATCCTGCAGGTATTCAGAATGGTGTTAAGGCTTTTGGGAGTTTGGGATGTTGGGCTGAAGCTCTATATAGGCCAAGATTTGTGTCAGAGTTCAGACAGCCTCAATACAAAACAACACACTCTGTGGTGCTGTGAGGTCCCCAGGACGAGGTGAGAGATGAGAATTTGACTCCATGTTCTCAGAAGGCTGATTTATATTATATTATATTATATTATATTATATTATATTATATTATATTATATTATATTATATTATATTATATTATAAAGCCCAGTGCTTGAAGAAGGAGTCAGGGCTCTTCATTCTCATTCTCAAGGTTGTTTATTGTTTCTTTTCTATAAAATTCTTTCTCCTGCCCTGCCAAGGTCCATCCAGCAGGACAGTTCCAGGCACTCTGCCTGCCCCAGGGCAGTGTTATGTCTTTATACTAATATAATATAATATTTTAGTATAGTTTTAGAATATATTATATTATATTATATTATATTCTAAAACTATACTAAAGAAAAGAGAAAGTATACAGACCAAAGACTAGAAAAGAATGATAATAAAAACCTGTGACTGACCAGAGTCCCAACACAGCTGGCTGTGATTGGTCATTAAGTAAAAACAATTCACATGCTGGATAAACAATTCTCCAAATCACATTCAAAGCAGCAAAACAGGGAGAAGCTGAAGCTTGCAGCTTCCCAGGAGAAGAAATCCTGGGGAAGGGATTTTTCAGAAAATATCACAGTGACACACGCTCCATTTTCAGAAGGCTTCAAACTGGTTTTATTCTAGCATGCATGATTTTTATACATTCTAACAAAACTCATCAGTTTGCACTTTACTCATTGGTCACAGAAACAAACAAAGTGTTCATTGGAACAGGCACTTGCAGGTTTCTCTTATTTCTCCTTCTTTCTTCCTTCGTTTCTGTGTCAAT
Source organism: Molothrus aeneus (assembly GCF_037042795.1). Lineage (NCBI taxonomy): Eukaryota > Metazoa > Chordata > Aves > Passeriformes > Icteridae > Molothrus > Molothrus aeneus. The sequence continues at coordinate 2,857,178 of NC_089664.1, read as the reverse complement.
GACCTTGGTAGGAAATTCTTCCAGGGGTGAACGTGGATCCTCTGATCAAACTTCTCTGGCTCTCAGAATTCCCTGTGAAGCCTCTCCCACGGATTGCAGCAGGCCAGACTGTGGTTGGTGTGCAGGGAGTGAAGCCTGGATGGCTGCAGGAGGGCTGGGGGGGTGGGACAGCCCAGCTGGTGGCCCTGGACCATCCAAAAACACCCCAAAAAACCAGCAGCATCTGCCCTGATGCTGGGGGAGATGCAAAATGTACCAAGAGAAGGTCCAGCCAGTGAATATTGCTCTAAAGAGAGCATTGCTGAGCCTGCAGGGTAAAAATGATGTACAAAAGCTGCCAGCTGATGGACTGGCTCAGCAGGGCACTGCTGGTGCTGTAGGAGAGGTGAGGATGAGGGGAGAATTCCTGTTTTCCTCCTGGATTTAGCCTAAACTCCCCAAGAGTTCACTCAGAGAAGGCCATAGACTATGGAATTATTTGGGTTGGAAGGGATTTTTTAAATCATCCTCATCCCAGCCCTGCCATGGCAGGGACACCTCCCACTGTCCCAGGTGCTCCCAGCCCTGCCCAGCCTGGCCTTGGGCACTGCCAGGGATCCAGGGGCAGCCCCAGCTGCTCTGGGCACCTGTGCCAGGGCCTCCCCACCTTCACTGTAAAAAAACCCCTTATCTATAATCTAAATTGTTCCTATTTTAGTTTAAAAGCTAAAACCCATCACCCCTTGTCCTCTCTAAAGTCTGTCCCCCTCTTTCTTACAAATCCCCTTTCAAGCCACAAAAAAATCTCCTTGAAGCCTCCTCCTGTTATATAAGATCCCTTCTTGAGCAGCTCCTTCCTCTCAGTTTTGTCCTCAAATGTGTTTTTTTAAGGGATAAAACATCTCCAGGCATTCATTCCTAGGATGTTTGACTTTTAACTCAGCCACTAAATAAACAAATTGTGTGGAGGACACCCCAAAAAGCCAAAGACATGAAAACTCTGACAGACAGACAGACAGATTCCCTGCAGTTATTCCAAGGATTGAACACTCCAGAACCTCTGCCCTGGGACCCCTTGTGTCCTTTTGAACACTGCTCCTTCTCTAGAGCAAAATTAAGGAGTTGTTGGTGAAATTTGAGGTCAAAACAAGCAAAGGAGGAGGAGAGACAAGATGAGCCCAGCGCAGAAACGTAGAAATGGGAGGAAAAGCAGAACTGAGGCAGGACCTGAGAGCTGGAGATTGAAACTGCTTCTGCTCCACAAAACAAACACAAAGCAAAACCAAAAGTTGAATCTGAGTTCATGCTCCTCCTTCCAGACCAGTGTCCCTGAGCGAGCTGTGATTATTTTGGGGTTTGTTGGGGATTTTCTGTTGGTTCTTTGAGATGAGCAACCTCACCCAGCTCCAAACACGTGGTGAGAATTACATCAGAACAATTACACCCCCAAAGGCAGCAGCCACCTGTGACACTCCTCAGGTCCCTGAGCTGCTGGAAAGCCCAAATCCTGAGGTTGCTTATCAGCTAAAGCCTCTGGAAACCTGTGGGGAGGCAGATTTTGGGATCCTTTTGTGGCTGAGTCCCCCCCTGAGCAGGGCAGGTGTGGCTGGAACCTGAATTTCCATCCTTGGAGGCACAAACAGCTGGACCTGGTCAGAGCTCCAGAACAGCTTTTTCTCCCAGGAAGTCACCTCTGAATATCCCTGTCATGCTCAGAGCTGTTTTTAGTCCAAACTTGACATGTCAGATGTTGAGGTTAGGAAAATGTGCTTTTCATGAATAGAGTGAGAATCTGACCATGCTGAGTTGAGGAATCCCACATCCTTCATCACCTGCAAAAGTTCTGTGCAATCTCCACCTGGAGCTCCCAGAGTTTGCTGCTCCTCTTCCAAACCCAACTCTGAGAAATACAAAAAATAAAATAAAATAAAATAAAATAAAATAAAATAAAATAAAATAAAATAAAATAAACAAAAGAAAACAAAAAAAACCCCAATCCCCCCCCACCAAAACCCCCAAAAAGATCAAACAAATGAAAAAAAAAAACAACCCAAAACCAAAACCAAACACAAACAAAAACCCAAAACCAAAAAACAAAATTAAACCAATTTTTCTGTATTTACTCCTCAGGTAAAAACCTTTGGAACCTTTAACCTTGGAACACACAAAGCTCTTTAAGCGGGGAGGGAATGAAATGTTGTTGATTTCTCACAAAGTTTAAGGATTTTCCCTAAGCAAGTTTGATGATGGGAACATGGAGAGATTTGTGGCTTTAAAGTCCTGATCTATCACAGCCGAAAACAGAACTTGCACCCCAGGGCAATTTCTGACATTTGGATTGGGTTTTCTTTACTTTAAAGTGAGATAAAAACCAGAAATACAGAAATTTGCTGCATAAAGACACCAAATATTTTTTTTTCTGGGGAAAAAGGTGAAACAAAAACTTTTGTAATTTCTAAAGAAATGTATTTCCTCTCCAATGCCTGAAAATGCCTCCCCTGCTAATATTTCCCTCTCTCTAAATGACATTTTCCTCTATAACATAAAGCTCCCATTAAAAATACCCAATTCCCATTAAAAAATCCCAATTCCCATTAAAAATACCCAATCCAGTCTATCATTCATTGAATTATTAAGTAAAAAAGTTTTATCCAGCCTCCAGTTCAACAGCAGATCCTGAACCCTAATTAGTGGCTTTCTTTTAATAAATATTTTCAAACCTCTGCACAGAAGCACCTAACACAAAACAGAGGGAGAAAATCTAGAATTAGGATTAGTTTGATCCCCTGAAAATGTGGTTTTGTTTTAGTACCACAGTGAAAGGACAAGGAATGAGCATGACAACCCTCGAAGGCAAAGGCATTGCATCGTGCAGGAAATATTTGTGAGCTTTGCACATACTTTTGCCACTGACAGGAAGCCAAAAAAATGACTCAGAGAATTTGTCAGAGGAGAAAATTCGCAGCTGGGAGCCTTGAACACATGAAATATGAAATGAGAGAAGGAGAGAGAATTGGGAAATGTAGCAACAAGCAAAGAAATAAATTAAAAACTCAGAAAACCCTCCAAATTTTACAAGGTGATTTCCCCCAGAATAACTTTTAGGGCATTAAAAAGGTCCAAAAAAAGGCAGAAAAAAACTTTGGAAAGGTGAATGGGCAGAAGGGAAAGTCATCCACAAAATTCTTTGTTTTGTCTTTCTGCTTGATTTGCATGAAACAACATCACAACTCACAGCTGAAAACGTTCCACAGGGTGAAATTTGGGTTTAAAAAATGAGGCAAACCAGGCCAAGACTTGCAAACAGTGACAACTGGATTGATTCCAAGCACAGCAAATTATTGACACTGCCTGTGAAGTCAGGAGCTTTTCCTCCCACTTTTTGAACAGCAAAATTAATGTTTACTTTGACCTTTACCAGAAAATATCTCCAGCAGCCTCCCAACCTGCAGGGACCACCCAGTGCCACCAGCAAATTTATTTTATTCCTTTTTTGGGGGGTTCTTTTGAAGGCTGTAAGGCAGAGCTGCTCCCTGGATTGAAGCCTTGACAGGAGCATAAATAACTCCCTGTCTCACGTTGCATTTTCCATCCCTAATTGCCTTTGGCTCGCAGAGGACACCATGCTCATTCCATGACTCCTGGCTGAGGGGTTTTTCCTTCCATGAGATGTTTCTGTGGAAAGATTGCTGGAGGTGACAGGACCTGAGGGAAAAGCTGGGAAATTTGGGGGTTTTCTGCTATTTACTCTTCTCCTCCTCTTATCTCATCGATGAGCTGGAGCAGGAGGTGCAGTTATGGTGCTTTTATGAGTGGAGACCAGAGCACATCCCTCAGATGGTTCCATCAGGGGACAGGGGAGCCTGGCAGAGCCCTTGGTGTCTCACCCTGCCAGAACACTCCAGGGAAGTCCTGCAGCAGCAGCAGCAGCCAAATTTTGGGGTGTGCTGAAATGCAGGGCTTGAACAGAGGAGTTTCAGTGAAAAAAATCCCCTGAGGTTACAAATTTGGGTCACAGGGGAGACATGAAGCTGCTTCTTCTTCTTCTTCTTCTTCTTCTTCTTCTTATTATTATTATTATTATTATTATTATTATTATTATTATTATTATTATTATTATTATTATTATACTATTATTATACTATTATTATTTTATTAATTTATTATTACTTTTAATTATTTTATTATTATATTTTTATTATTGGGACATTATTATTATTATGTTTATGTTTATGAGTTGTGTTATGTTTATGTTTATTCTTTTTCTTATTAAATTTTATTACTATCGGGATATTACTATTATTATTATTGTTGTTGTTGTTGTTGTTGTTGTTGTTGTTGTTGTTACTATTACTACTATTACTATTACTACTACTACTACTACTACTATTACTATTATTTTATGTTTTTCTCCTCTGTCCATCACACCAAAGATTGAGGCACTCAGGACCTGAGTCCTGCCAAGGCCAAGTGTCCCCTGCCCTGCTGTCCCCTCCCTGGCAGGATGGAGCTCTGGCACAGAGACACCCGGGGCACACCCTCAGTTTGGCTTTGGCACCTTCAGGCAGGGACACAGAGCTCCAGTGGCACCAGAGCCAGGGAAAATGAGCTGTTCATGAATAGAGAGTGAAAATCTCCCTGTGCTGAGCCCAGGTGATGCCTTAAGGAGCTGGAACAAAGGCTAGAGGGAGTTAAGGGGAATAAAAAGGAAATTTATTGAAGAGCCTTCAAAGGCCACAGCCTGACAGCACCCAGATGGCTCCAGATGGAAGCAAAAGAGAGCTTGGCCATGCATTTTGGGACCATTTTGGTTCATCTTGGGTGCAGCCCTGGCTGGGCTCTTGTGCTGCCCAAGGTGGATCCATTGAGGCTTTTAATAAATCCCTGCTTTATTCTTTAGCTCTGTCCAGTCTCTGTCCTAGGGGAGCCTGCACAAGGCATCAGCAGTGAGAGCTTGTGATTTACAGGTTTAATTTCCTGTGCCACTTTCCAGTTCTTCACTTTTTAAAATATACTTTTTTTAAAATATCCCTTTTTAAAATATCCCTTTTTAAAATATCTCTTTTTAAAAGATCCCTTTTTAAAAATCCCTTTTTAAAATATCTCTTTTTAAAAGATCCCTTTTTCCTGCCTTTCTACAGCTGGTCCTGAACCCCCCTTCCCAGCAGTGAGGATGAACTTCCTGCAGCTGATGCCGTGAAGAAACCGCAAAAAGCTCCCAGGAAGACTTGAAAGAGACAGGGCAGGATGAGAAGTTCTGAGGTTTTGAGCAGCTTCAGGAATGTTGCAAAATGTGACTAACTTTGGCCTAGAGCGTGGAATCAGGGAATAAGGAAACCACACACGGAAATATGAGAACACACAAAAGCGCTGGCTCTCCCTCAGCAGGGGAGGAAGCAAAGAAATGTTTTCTTTGCTAGGAGAGGCCAAAGCGGCTCTCAGCAGCCCTTCCAGAAGAGTTTGTAACTCTGTGATACAAATGAGTGAACAAAGAGAGGGCTCCCTCCCTCCTGTCTCTTTTGGGTGCCAATTTCAAGCGAAAAACCTTCTCAGAACAAAGCTGAGTCATGAAAACATGAAATAACATCACTGAGCCTTGGAGCTGAGTCATGAAATAACATCACAGAGCTGGGCTGCTGCAGGACAGCAGTGCCAGAACCTCCCTGTGCCCTGCAGAGCCCCTGGCTGCTCTGGGGACAGCCCCAAAGGCAGTGGGAAATTACCCTGAGAGGAAAAAAGCACAGGACAAGGTCTGCAAAGAACTGAATATGTGCTCAGTGCCACCCAACTCAGGGATTGGGTTGAATTTTCTGCCTGGGGGTGTTCAGTTTGTGAGGAAACAACCCCAAAGAGCTGAGATTGCCTGTGGCACAGGGAGAAAACCCTTCTTGTGTGACCGTGTTCACAGGGGTCCCAGGATGAGGGAAGAGATGAGGATCTGGCTCCATGTTTCAGAATTATTATTTTAGGATATATATTACATTAAAACTATACTAAAAGAATAGAAGAAAGGATTTCATCAGAAGGCTGGCTAAGAATAGAAAAGGAAAGAATGATAACAAAGGCTTGTGGCTGGGACAGAGTCCAAGCCAGCTGGGCTGTGATTGGCCATTAATTAGAAACAACCACATGAGACCAATCCCAGATGCACCTGTTGCATTCCACAGCAGCAGATAACCATTGGTTACATTTTGCTCCTGAGGCCTCTCAGCTTCTCAGGAGAAAAAATCCTAAGGAAAGGATTTTTCATAAAATGTGTCTGTGACACTTCCTGGACAGAAAATGGCCTTTCATGGCTCACAGATGTTCCCAAGTGATCAGCAGAGTTGTTCTTCTCTCAGGTGGGTGATGCCCAGTTCTCCCCCACCAGCTCCAGGAACAGACTGGGTTTCTCTCCAGTGTTCCTGTTAGAGCTGGATGGGAGAAGGTGACCCAATGTTGTAATAATTAAGAAATCGAATTTAATTTCCAGTTTAAATGCCAGGAAAATCAGTGGATTTTCCTTTTGATTCAAAGGTCTCATCCAAGTCCAAAATGCCACTGCCAGGTGCTGAGTTTACAGGAGGAGAGGGAACACCTCAGGCTGGGCCGGGGCAGGCTCAGCTTGGACATCAGCAGGAATTTCCCCATGGAAAGGATGATTAAACATTGGCAGGGGCTGCCCAGGGAGGTTTGGAGTCCCCATCCCTGGAGGTGTCCAAGGAACTCCTGGATGTGGCACTCAGTGCTCCAGGGTGGTGACAAGGTGAGGATTGCTCATAGCTTGGACTCAGTGATCCTGGAGGTCTTTTCCAACCTCAGTGATTCCATGACTCTGTTCCTCTGGAGAGCCAACCTCCATGACTTCACAAACAGGGATTTCACCATCCTTTATGAATTATTTCCATGGCCCCTCTCTAAATCCTGAGGTGTGAAGAGCCCCAAGCACACCTTGCCCCGGGGGCCCTCCCGTTTCCTCAACAGTACAAACGATTCCAGGGCAATTACACCCAGAAACCTTGAAATGAAACCTTTCCCCATCCGAGGGCACAACATCTGCAGTCAAAAGGCTCCCCAGCCTCTCCCTTCCTGTGCAAACAGCATCCCACATAGGGATTAATCATTCCTCAGGAATAGCAGGACTGATTTTAGAGCGCTTGGCACCTCTCCCATCTCCTGCAGAGCAGGGAACTCGACCCTGCCTGAGTCATCTTCCCAGGAGCTCTCTTCAAGCCTGAACTCATCACCTCCCAGGCGAGCAGACTTTTGATTGGCAGCTCCCAGCACTTTCACTGCCCCACTCTGGGCCAAATCAAATCTCCTGAAGAGGAGGAGCACAGCTGGCACTGGCTGAGTGCAAACCTCACCCCAGCCCAAGCAGGACAGCTGATCAGGGCACAGCTGAACAAATTTATTAGCTCTCTTTTGCTGTGGTAGCAAGTTTGATTTGTTCTCCCATTCTCTGGAGTTTAGCCATGGTTTTCAGCATTTAAGGGTAAGAATACAAAAAATAAATCCGGAAAAAAGTACACAACAAAATCAGATCACTGGTGGAACTCACATTCCTTTTTTTAGCACAAAGTCTCCTTTCTGAGAACTCCCCTATTAAATAAGATATTTTTCTGGCCTCCCTGTCCATTTTGGATATGAACTTGCCAGGAGAGAAGTGGCAAAACAGCTCTGAAGCAGCAGCACTGTCCTGGTGCTTGCCCAGGAGCTGCACTTGGAGCTTCTCAGCTACAGAGCAGGTCAGGCCAAAAATTGTTTCAAAAATGCCACATCTACAATGAAAAGGGTGTAAATTCACCACCTATTTTCTTTTCTTCTGATGCAAAACTGGAGTTTTACTTTCATCCTAGCAAGGTGCAGAAAAAGAGGGAAACACAATCCAGCAAAAGGGAGGATTAATGAAATTAATCAGCAGTTGATGGATCCACCTGATTTTCAACACAATATTAACCAAAAAACCCACTTTTCTCTGCAGAATCAAACCAGGCCTGGAGCCAAATGTTGTTCTGTTAAAGCAATCAAGGTGCTTGTGCAGATGAACATATTTGTCCCTCACTGATTTTTCCCTCAGCCTCACACGAGCTGGATGTTCCCAACATTTTGGAGCCAGTTAAATTCCCATAAAAGCCTCCAAATTGATGGCACTGGAAGAAAATATGTGGGGCTTTTCCTTTGGGGTCAGGTGACAACAACTGCATGGCTGCAATCAGATTCAGAGCTGCTGTGAACAAAATTAAAGGTGGGAAAGAAATTTGAGTGCTGTTCTCAGTGAAACTCCACCAATGATTCACCCATGATAAAGAATCAAAGGCACCAAACAGAAAGAGGGATTCAGCTCAGGCACCCAAAGTTCTGCTCCCATCCACAACCTAAATCAGGATCTACCACGATGAAAATTCTTTCTGGTGGCACTTTTAATTTCCCAGAGTGGTGGGAAATTTTAAAGCTGCCTTGTACAAGCAAGAAATTCTCAAAGTAAGTTTGTGTCTGCTCATCCCCAGCATTAACTGAATAAAATAAGAATTTCCCCTTGCTTTGGCCTGGCTCTGGCATTGCTGCAATTATTCATGAGGCAACAGCTTGAATCACTTCCAAGTGAAATTATATAAAGCTGTGGATAATGAAACCTCTATCAGCTCTGAAGCAAAGGATTTAGTCTTTATTATACCTGCAGGGACTTGAAGTTCTGCACTGAAACTTAGAGAGGGAGATGGGCTAAAGGAACTCTTGATGAACTTGAATATATTTCCAAGGAGTGTGGAAAATTCCTTGTGTCCTTCTCTAGAACACTCCAAAGGAAGCTCATTTGGAAGTGATGAAGACTTCTCTTTGGGAGTATCAGGCTCTGAGAGAAATTTCAGCAGCACTGATGGGAGCTGATCAGGATTTCCATCCATTCCTGACTGCACAAGGTCCTGCCAGGAGCTGAGCTCAGGGATCCCAGCAGAGCCCTGCAGCGCTGCCCCACTCATCCCACTCTGGGGAAGGATGTCTCAGAACATCACTAAATGCAGTTAACAACCCCACACTGAGAGGTTTTGTGGTTTCTTTAACTACATCACCAAAACCAAGGTTTTTTTCACACATGTAATAACCAAAAAAAGGATGTCAGTTATGGCAGCAGAGCCTTTCTACCAGTGGTCTCACATCTGATACTCTGTGGGACACATTTTGTTTTAAATTCAGTGTCATTTTATTTTCATAAAGCTGTTCAGCTCAATTGCACAGATTTAAAACATCCTACAATGATGATGGACTTCAACAAATGAGCAACTAAAATACACATCCTTAATTTTCCCACATCACTAGAGACCTGCACTGGGCTTTTAAACTGGGAAAGATTTCCAATGGCAGATGCAGGAACTGAAATCATTCTATCCTCTCCTAAAATGTTATTCAGCTGTGAATATCCCATGGATTAAATGTTGATTTAATGTTGTTTTCTTTGTTCAGTGTTTGTTGCTCATCAGGAGCTGCAGTGATAAGACAAAGGGGGATGGGTTCAAACTGAAGCAGAGGAGGTTTAGGGGGGATATTGGGAATCAGGAATTGTTCCCTGGGAGGGTGGGCAGGCCCTGGCACAGGGTGCCCAGAGCAGCTGGGGCTGCCCCTGGATCCCTGGCAGTGCCCAAGGCCAGGCTGGACAGGGCTGGGAGCACCTGGGACAGTGGGAGGTGTCCCTGCCATGGCAGGGGTGGGACAGGGAAGAAATATATAATATTTTACATGGTACATTAAAAATATAATTATATTATATTTATATATTTATATATATTTATATATTTATAAATATATATTTCTATTTTTTATATATTATATAAAATAATTATATTTATATACAAATATAATCCCAGAATCCTGTTCCAAGGAGTGCTGTGGAGCTAAATCATAGAGTCACAGGTTTAGGTTGGAAGGGACCTTAAACCTCATCCCATCCATCCCATCCCTGCCATGGCAGGGACACCTCCCACTGTCCCAGGCTGCTCCATCCCAAACCATTCCACGATCCTGTGATTCCATAAATCCTGCAGCTACTGACTCCATCCTGCTGGAGAATCCCAAATAACTTTGCTTTTCCTGTTCACATCTGCATGTAACCCGTGATTTTCTTTACCAAGGAAAATTCTGTTTGCAGAATTCACTCCAGAAGGGTCCCACACCCAGCCCAGGCTGGAGCAGGCCCACAACCCCTGGCTCATGGACTCCAGTCCCTGGGAATGTTCTCCCTGTGCTGGATAAAAGCTTGAGCTCAGTTCTGCTTTAGCATAAGTGTGAAAAATCACATTTCTCACCCTCCTCAGGGGACTTTTCCATAATTAAATGAAAAGCAGCACTAAATAACCAAACATGTGTCTTGTATCTGTTCCTTTGGCATTGACAGATGTTCCTGTTTCAGTCCTGGAGTGAAAAGGAAGCCAAGCTGCACTCAGATTTTGTTCTCTAAATGCCTCACAAATGGCAACACATGCCAGTGCAAACCTTCCTGCAGGTCCCTTTGGTAAACAGCTCCTTCTGGGAGGAATTTGGGCATGAGCTCAGCAGTGCTGGGAATCCCCATGGCAGAGGGAGCTCAGTGGCTCTTCCCCAGCAGAGAAATGGAGGAAAGGAGGAGGAATATTTGACTTTGGGCTGAGAGAAATCAGATTCTCCTTCCCAGATCCCACAGAATGAAGGGGAGAGATGGGTCCAGGGAGGAGAGAAACACTCAAAGGGTGCCCAGAGAAGCTGCATTAGCACCAGAGCTGCTGATGCTGTCATCTAAAATCTGCTTTGTCCTTCACCTTGCCACAGGGACATCCTGTGGTGTGATTTCCATGCTCCTCACAGACCAAGCTGGGATTTTCATCCCCAGGCTTGAGTCTGCAGGAGAGAGTTCATGGAAAATCTGAGTTTCTCGCCCACAAGGAAGAAAACAGACTTGTTTTAGGGAAGCAGGGTGGGAAGCAGATAAGCCTGCCCTAAGCACTGAGTGATAAAGAGGATATGCAGAGACAAATATTTGGAGACTCTCAGACAGTAAAAGCAGGGGAAGATTGGAAGGAAAATGATACCTTTGAAATGAGGTGGCTGTCTAGTGTGCTATTTGAATCATTTCACATGATGTAAGGCAGAGATGACGTGGTTTGTTCCTTGTGTGATGAGGAAATTGTGCTTTTCAGGGGGACACCCTCTGTTTGCTGCCATGTGGAGTCAGGGCCCGTTATTGAAGGTGATGCAGAGATAGGAAGGCACTGAGAGGATGCAAAATTGGTGTGTTCAAAGCACAGAGATCACTGACAGGGTGATGCTGGGCCAGAGTCACAGCCCCTCTCTACAATCACCCTTTCCACCCTGATTTCGGTGGAGATGGGAAGAGTTGGCTGGGTGTGACCCCCTCAGCCACAGCCAGCCCCTCCTGCCCCAGCTCACAGAGGTCCAAAAGGTCCAAAATTACCACAGAGCTCCATGAATAATCCATGGGAAACAGGGAGATCAAGGACCTCTCCCAGCCTATGAGTCCTGAAGTGACTCCTGTAGATCCTTCAGCAAGCCCAAGCTGTCAGCCCCACCTCATCCCTGAATCCTCCCAAGCCTTTCCTTCTGCTGGTGGGTGACCCCAGCTTCCCTCAGCAGTGGGGTCACCACCCCAACCAGGTCATACTTGAAGGAAACAGCCATCAGGGAGCTTCCAGGAAATGTAAGGAATCAGCACTTCCCAAAAAAAGTCACATTTTCCTTCCTTTTCACCCCAAATAACTGGGTGGTCTCTGGCCTTTTGAGTTAGCAATTGGTAGCAGAAGAGCATAGGGGTGTGTGGGACAAAGCCCTTTGTGACCCAGACATGGGGCAGCTGAGAGGTGTTTCAAAAGCTTTTATTCCATTTTCAGTCCCATGTGAAGGATGAGACAATACAGATGTTATAAGTGTGAGACAATACAGATGTTATAATTCAAGTCCAAGCTGTCAGTCCCACCTCATCCCTGAATCCTCCCAAGCCTTTCCTTCTGCTGGTGGGTGACACCAGCTTCTCTCAGCAGTGGGGTCACCACGCTGCTGCTCCTTTCCCAGGGGTGTATCCCAAACCTCAGACATGCCCTGAGCCAGCAAAGGCTCCTGAGCTGCCCACTGTGAAGTATCAGGTCATGCTTGAAGGAAACAGCCATCAGGAAGCTTCCAGGAAATGTAAGGAATCAGCACTTCCCAAATAAGTTAAAAATAAGTTAAATTTTAACTTATTTAACTTTTAAATAAGTTAAAATAAATTAAATTTTCCTTCCCTTTTGCCCCAAATAACTGGGTGGTCTCTGGCCTTTTGAGTTAGCAATTGGTGGCAGAAGAGCATTGGGGTGTGTGGGACAAAGCCCTTTGTGACCCAGAGATGGGGCAGCTGAGAGGTGTTTCAAAAGCTTTTATTCCATTTTCAGTCCCATGAGAAGGGTGAGACAATACAGATGTTATAATTCATACCATCACAATCAGAAGCCAACTATTTCCTAATTACAATATATTATAAATCTTTATTGGCCTATCAGCTTTAGCCATGCTGTAGATGCCTTAAAGCCAATCATCTAAAATTACACCTCATGGGTCCTACTACAGTGCAACTTTCATAGTTCTATTTCTCCAGAGTATCCAGTCTTATTTACAAGGCCATCCTTTGGAACTTTCTTCTCTCTTTTTTTCTCTCTCAACAATGTCTGTCCCATTCCATGGCATTTCTAAGCCAGCATTTCTTATTTCAAAGTTTACATACAGATGCACACAATGTGGGACTTCTGTCAGACTTTGAGAATTCTCTACAAATCCATTTCCTACACTGATAAGAGACCTCTCAGGTGTCCCAGGAAAAACAGCGCTGGGAAACCCAGCTGTGCTCTTGGCACAGGGATTTGGAGAGCTGGAGTGTCTGATGCAGCTCCTGTCTGCTCTGCCATGAACCCTCCTGGCCATGGGCTGCCCCTGGAGCTGAGCTGGAAGACTTTTATGGGCATCCAGCTGCTGTAATGGCTCTGAGTAATAAAGGGCTAATTTTGTGTGTTCCAGACAGAGCATCCAGACACAACAGAGCTGCTCCTGCAGGACCTCAGGAAAGGAGGAAGCACAGCAAGACAGAAGGGATATATCTGGTGGAGGGGTAATTATTGTAATGAGATTACAAAACAACCCAGCTGGTCCTTAACCTTTAGTCCTGGCTGAAGGAGGAAGGCAGAGTGTGGGCTTTGCCAGGAGCTGTGCACGCTCTGGGCTTGTGCCCTGACATCTGGGAAGAGGTGTGAGTATTGCACTTGCTGGGGAATGTCCCAACAAAGGCAGAAATTATGAATCTGACTCCATGTTCTTAGAAGGCTTATATTATATTATATTGTATTATATTATCTAAAGAATACAGAAAGGATACTTACAGAATCCTAAAAAGAAAACAATGAAAACTCCTGACTCTTTCCAGAGTCCTGACACAGCTTGGCCCTGATTGGCCAAAGAGTGAAAACAACTCCCAGCAGAATGCAATGGAACAATCACCTGTGGGTGAACAATCTCCAAACACATTCCACATGAGCACAGCACAGGAGAAGCAAATGAGATGAGAATTGTTTTCCTTTTCTCTGAGGCTTCTCAGCTTCCAAGGAGAAAAACCCTGGGCGAAGGGATTTTATCAGAGAATGTGAATGGCACAGCATGGATGATGCAGGACTGGCCACAGCCTCAGAACAGCCTCAGTTCTCCCTCAGAACGAGGGATCCCAGCCTGGGATCCAGCTCCCAGCACCCTGCAGTTACAAGGGATGAGTTGCTCCTGTCTGACACAGTTGCCAGGGCAAGTGACTCTCACCTAACCCTAACCCTTATGGGGATGGAAAGCAGAGGCTGGAGAGGTTCCCAGCCTTTGGTGTGATTCATTCCCAGCATGGGGATGTTGCCTTGCCTTGGAAATGCCAGATCAAGTGATTCAGAAGCGTCCTGAAGCTGGGATGTGAGGCAAATCCAGGCAGCCCAGCCATGCTAGGAAATCATCTCCAAATGAGTAAATTTGAGCATGTTTCACAGCCATCAGATTTGTGCAATAACTGGTGTTGGTCCAGCCCACAGATTGCTGTGGGCAGGGATTTCACAGACCTGCTCAGGCAGCACACAAGTGAGAGGTGGCAATGGCACTGCCTTGTCACAGGCACCATCAGGACATGGCAGGGATGCTTTGTTCCCCTTTTCTCCACCTCAATCTGTTCTCTTTGGGCTGGACCCCACTGTCACTGCTCAGCCATGGCTCCCCCTGGCCCATCAGCACCATCCCAGGGAGTTTCACTGCGTTTAACCCTCTGCAGCACCACTTTTACACCCTTCCAGAGAAGGTCCCTGCATGTCAGAACCCAGGACATTCCTCTGGCTGCCCTGGAGCACTCCAGACCCTGGCAGGAGGCTCAGAGACCTTGGCACAGAGTCAAAAGCACCTGGGCCTTTGATTTTAGCCCATGGAAACAATTCCCAACTGTGTGTGAGGAGTTACAAGCCATAAGAGTTTGAGTAGAATGATAGTGAATTTATCACTGGGTGAAAATGTAGAATTTTGGGGATTTAGAATGGGGGTTCAAGAGGCAAGATGGAGGAATCTGGGCATGTTCTGTCCTTCTTTTCCTTCTTCTTGTCCTCCATCTTCTGCTGTGATGGTGACACTTCTGGATTGGTTTAGAGTAGAGACAGAGTGTCTAACACAGGTGATGGGTCTTGGAAAATTATTGTAAATAAAGTACAGGTAGTTCTTAGTATAAAAAGTTAACACCACCCCAAGGGCAGGGACTGTGCCACAACCTGACCTGCTGGACAGATCTCAGCAGGTCAGAGAAAGAATGGAATAGATAAGAAAAAATAAGCAACCTTGAGAAGCAGAACTGAGGAATCAACTTCTTCTTCAGTCTCAGGGCTGGGAAAAAAGAGATTTTCTATCACCTCGGGGGTGATCTCAACCACAGAAACCTGAGAGCTGCAGCTCAGGGCCAGGAAGGGTTGGTGGCTGGGAGCTGCATTGTCAATAAAGGCTCCAGACAGGGCTGGTGCCAGGCCAGCACCGTCCCAGCAGCTGCACCTTGTCCCTGCCTGCAGGAAGGAGCAGCCTGAGCAGCAGGGTTGCAAAACCCCTGAAGGGGAACTGCTCCTTTCCCAAATGCATCCCCCAGGCAGCTGGCACAGAAAGGGGAACCTGGGGACAGCAGGAACCTGGCAAACACAGAAATGCCCCAGAGAGGGAGAGGAGATGAGGCTGGGCCACAGCCACCCTTACTGCCAGTGTCCTGCTCCTGGGGAATGAGAGGAATAGTGGATTTGTCTTTACAAATAAGCTGTGGGTCTGCTGGGAGATAAAACCAGCACTCTCTAATAAAACACAAAATGAAAATTTAAAACACAAAATAAAATATCTGGGAGAAAATAAAAAAATTAAAAAAGGAATAAAAATAAATAATAAAAATAAATAAATAATAAAAATAAATAATAAAAATAAATAATAAAAATAAATAAATAATAAAAATAAATAAATAATGAAAATAAATAAATAAGAAAATAATTAATAAAAATAAATAAAATAAAAATAAAAAACACAAAATAAAATATCTGGGAGAAAACAAAGAATTAAAAATTGAATAAAAATAAACAATAAAAATAAAAAAATAATAAAAATAAATAATTAATAGAAATAAATAAAAAAATAAAAAACACAAAATAAAATATCTGGGAGATAAAACACACTCTCTAGGGAGAGAAAAGAAACAATGGGAAGGATTCCACTGATTGATGAATGGAAAAAGATATTTGCTTTTACAAATAAACTTTAGGTTTGCTGGTAAATGAAATTAGACGTTGAGAGATGAAAGAAACAATGGGGAAGAAAAAAACCCTGAATTCCGTAAGAATTAAAAATTAAAAGGAGGGTTATACAAGAGGGGAATCTTTGGTATCAGGTGTATTGGGAAGTCTGAATCTCTCAAGTACCTGAACCAATGGGGAAAGAGAGAAGGGAAATGTGGCTGGGAAATTGGGATAAAAAGGAGGCTGTGTCCTCCAAAAATGTGAGACACCCCAGGAGAATGCCCCATGGCCTCTCCCTTTATTCAAATAAAGTAAAAGGACTCCTCTGTCTCCTTTTTGGACATAAACCTCTGGTGTTTGTGGATCGATTTTCCTGACAAGAGGAAAAACAGCAGAGCTGGAAGAGCTTGCAGACAAGGAGAGGGTTAGGCCAGCCAGGACTGGGCTGAGTTTTACTGGACTGGTCCAACACGTGATGGAAATGTGGAAAATGTGGTGCCCTCACAGTCACCCACAGCAAAGGAGTCACTGCAGAGGGAGAGCTTTGGCTGGAGCTCCAGGGCTCAGGAAGCTGATGGAGCTGGATGCTCTGCAGCCAAGGCAAAGCTAAATTAAGTCATCTTTTTAATATGTCAAATGACTTCCTGAGTTAGTAGGACAGGCTGGAGGTTCCAGCAGTGTTGGTCTGACCTGGGAGGAGCTGCTAGCAAGAGCAATGTGCCAGGAAAAGGCTGAGTAAAACCATCCCTGGGTCAGGCGTTTCCAGGCTGTGGCTTTCAGCTGCGCTGAGGAATGTTGGGAATGTTGATGGCTCAATGGTTTCTTGAGGTTTGGATTGAAGGTATTTGGACAGTAGTTTGTGTTTGGATTTAAGTGTTTATTAATTTTTATTAGTAAAATAGTCTCACAACTATGAGTTCAGCAGCCTTTCATTAGTAAGATACAAAGTGGTTCACTATTTTTTGTTACAAGGTCTTTTAAGACTAAACTATCCAATTAAAAAATGACATTTAAATTATTTTCCCTTTTAACCCAATAACTGATTTTTCGAAGTCTGCAATGCAGACTTTTCTGTCTAATTACAAAATACCACCCAAACCCATGAAGAAGAAGAAAGAAGAAGGTGAAGAAGAACAATTTGCTTCTGCCTTAAAACTTCTATTTTGCTTTGTGTTTATTTTTATATTCTAAAATCTCAATTTTAAGTTTTCTACTCTGTGACATTACACACTTCTAACTGTGATATTACACTTCTACTCTGTGATATTACACACTACACACTCGTAATCTTAGTGTTATTAATTAAATTTGGAAGCTTTCTCTACAGCCTTAGGTCAAATGCAGTGTTCTCTTGTGGGTCTGTGCTTTTCAGCACAGAAAGTTTAAAATTCTCAGCACCCAGGATTCCAACAGGTGCTGCTCAAGGCTCTCTCTATTGTCACACCTCGGGCAGGTGACAGAGCACAGGGACCCTCCTGAGGGGATCTCCAGGCAAAAACTG
This sequence comes from Molothrus aeneus, assembly GCF_037042795.1. Classification (NCBI taxonomy): domain Eukaryota; kingdom Metazoa; phylum Chordata; class Aves; order Passeriformes; family Icteridae; genus Molothrus; species Molothrus aeneus. Next base: position 2,839,934 of record NC_089664.1, on the reverse strand, counting down.
CAGGGAGAGCCACAGTGAAGCACTCTGGACCATGGAAATCCTGGAACCTTTTATAGGATCCTTCCCTCTCTGGATCCTATAAATCCTGGAGCCTTTTCCCTATTCCTCTCTGATTCATATAAATCCTGGAGCCTTTTATCTCTCTCTTTTCCTCTGGATCCTTTAAATCCTAGAGGCTTTTATTTACTCCCTTTCTGGATCCTATAAATCCTGGAACCTTTATCTACTTCCTTCCTGGATCGAACATATAAATCCTGGAGCCTTTTATATCCCTCCCTCTCTGGAGCCTATAAATCCTGGAACCTTTTACATCTATTTTTCTCTGGACCATATAAATCCTGGCATCCTTTATCTATTCCTCTCTGGATCAATCATATAAATCCTGGCATCCTTTATCTATTTCTCTCTGGATCAATCATATAAATCCTGGCATCCTTTATCTATCTCTCTCTGGATCCTATAAATCCTGGAACCTTTAATATCTCTTTTTTTTCTCTGGACCATATAAATCCTGGCATCCTTTATCCATCCCTCTCTAGATCCTATAAATCCTGGAGCCCTTTATTTACTCCCTCTCTGGATCATATAAAAACCTGGAACCTTTAATATCTGTTTTTTCTCTGCATCATTTAAATCCTGGCATCCTTTATCTATCTCTCTCTGGATCCTATAAATCCTGGAACCTTTAATATCTCTTTTTTTTCTCTGGACCATATAAATCCTGGCATCCTTTATCTATCCCTCTCTGGATCAATCATATAAATCCTGGAGCCTTATATCTATCCCTGTCTGGATCCTATAAATCCTATTTACTCCCTCTCTGGATCATATAAATCCTGGAACCTTTAATATCTCTTTTTCTTCTCTGGACCATATAAATTCTGGCATCCTTTATCCATCCCTCTCTGGATCCTATAAATCCTGGAGGCCTTTATTCCCCCTCCCTCATCCCAGACATTTGTGATGCTCCAACCAACTCCCAGCTCAGCGTGGGGCACACCCCTCACAGTTGGTGCAATACTTTATTTCATCTCTTCCCTGATTTAAAAACCTCTTTACAAACCTCTGAAACAACTCAGGTGGCCAGAGAAAAACAGGGGCTGCTGCAATTCCTGCTCATAAATTGGCTGCAATAATATTTCAGTTATAAAAAAGAAGCAAAAATAAAGCTCTGCCATTGATCTCAGCACTGCTGTTCTAAGCAGTGAACTGAGTTTTGCTTAAGCCTGCCACTGAGCAAAAAGGGAAAAACAATCACCAGAGATGCCTGGATGAAGCTCCTGATGTCAATATTTCTGATGAAGATAAATATGGTGGTAAAAGCAAAGTTCCAGGCCTGAGAAAAAGGAGCCCTGAGGCATTATAAATTAATATTGATAGAAACTGGGCCAGCAGAATCCTGCAAGGAAAGGTAGATTCAGGAGTGGGGAAGGAGGTGGAGAGGCTGGAAGTGAAGCTCCATGGGTCTGTAGGAGAAATGAAGAGAAAGGGGAGGATGGGAGGGGAAAATAATGTTCAAGGGAAGAATTTTGTGGGGATTCTGGGGATCACCCTTCCTCAGGCACCTGAAAAGGGACTGAGAGAATAAAAGCAGCTGCCAAGGCTTGAAAATCAGCCCCTGTTTGGGTCAGTAGGGCCAGGGCCAGCCCAGCAGCAGTGAGGGATGTTGAAGATTGCAATGCAAGATGTTTTCAATTGCCATCTGTATGGCAGATCACCTTTGTCAAGTGGGCAGTTTGCCTGATCTCTCTCTTTGAGTGACCACATTCACACCCCCTGGGAGGGGACATCTGCTGATAACAGCCATTGAATGTCCCTGCATGGCTGATAAGAACTATAACATCCCATTGGGAGATGTGAGCCCAGAGGGAGGAGCTAAGCATTCCTACCCAGATATAATCCAGAGGTTTGGAGACACCAGCACGGCTTCTCCACGGGATTCCCCAGAGGAACAGCAGCTGCCTCTTCTTCCACTGGATCTTCAGAGGCAGAATCCATCCTTCTCTACAGGATCCCTGCTCCAACAGAGCCACCCCTGACACTGCAGGAGGGCTGAGCCACATTTCCAATGGGACTGCCACCAACACCCTGACCCACAGGGTGTCAGGCTGGGTTCTGACTCTGTCAGTGTTGTTCTAGTGTACTGCATTGTTCATTTTATCCTTTATTTTTTTTCTTTTCCCTATTAAAGAACTATTATTTCCTGCTCCCATATTTTTGCCTGAGAGCCCCTTAATTTAAAATTTATAGCAACTGGGAGGGGTGGGGAGGGTTTACATTCTCCATTTCAAGGGAGGCTCCTGCCTTCCTTAGCAGACTCCTGTCTTTCCAAACCGAGACAGGGACCATGCTGAGACCCACACTCAGAGATGTTCCTGCCCTTTTGGAAAGAGCAAACCCAGCCAAGCTGTGCAATCCTGGCTTCCATACCTATGTTTATGCATCCAGCACAGGAGATGACTTAGCTCTCACTCCTCTTGTGATTCCCCTGCTCTGCTGCCTCCCTGGATGGTTTTTGCTGCTGCTCCTGGGAGTTTTGCCAATTAACAACGAGTGAAAACCTGTCCTGTGGCACCCAGGCCTTGCTCATCCCCTCTCCCAGGTGTGATGGTGTTCGCAGGGGTCTTAGGATGAGGGAAGAGATGAGAATGTTGACTCTATGTTTCAGAAGGCTGATTTACTATTTTATGATATATATTATATTAAAACTATACTAAAAAAATAGAAGAAAGGATTTCCTCAGAAGGCTGGCTAAGAATAGAAAAAGAAAGAATGATAACAAAGGCTTGTGACTGACTGAGACAGTCCAGACAGCTGGACTGTGATTGGCCATCAATTAGAAACAACCCCATGAGACCAATCCCAGATCCACCTGTTGCATTCCACAGCAGCAGAGAACCATTGGTTACATTTTGTTCCTGGGACCTCTCAGCTTCTCAGGAGAAAAAATCCTAAGGAACGGATTTTTCAGAAAATATCATGGCTACACCCTGGGATGAACCAGGGGATAACAGGGTTAAACTCCAACAGGGAGCTGTGAGCTGGGCATTGGAAAACATCCTGGGGTGTGCTGGCACTGGTGTTTGGGCAGGAAAATTTCTCTCAGGCTGGCTCTGAGGTTTCTCAGACCAAGGAATGGAGGATCCATTTGCTCTTCCCTATTTTCCTCCCTGGCAAAGCCACTTTGGACACCCGACCATTGCTCTGCTCCCTGCCCTGCAAGGCTGGGCACTGCATCCAGGCTCCAGCACCTTCACCTCCTCCTCCAGACTGGATCATAGAAATCCTGGGCCCTTTATCTATCCCTCTGTCTCTGACCATAGACTGGATCCACTTCCCCTGCTCCAAAATCAGCCCCTTCCCTCCCATCCCTGCTGGCAGCAGGAGCACGGGGTCACTCCTGTCCCTGCCCCTCTGGTTTACCCAGAATTATAAAAATCCACAAGAAACCTCTGGATTTACACCTTCATTTTTCAGCCCTAGATGGTGGCACTGAGAAACAACTGCATTTGTCACTCACTGAATAAATTTCTGTTTCCCATCCATCATAAAATTAAGGTCAAAGCCATTAAAAACTTTTTTTTTCTTCCTGAACATAGAGTAAAAAATTGGCAGGGGAAGGTCATTGTGTCAAATTAAATCTTCTCATGGAGATTAAACTTTTTTTTTCCTTTTTTAATCAAAAGGTATCTAAATTTAACACCGAGGCCTCATTTTGAAATGTAACATTGAAACATTCCGTGCTGAAAAATGCTGAAATGCTGTACTCTGGGCTTCAAAACAAAAAATTGAAAATCAGTGCAAAATTTGACAGATTATCTTGGCTGTCCTCAATTTGAAATTTTAGTGGATAGACTGTTGATAAAAATATTTTGTCCAGTTCTAATTACTACCATCACCATCAGCCAGGGGCCATCACTATGGTCTGAATAAAATGTAAGAGTGAGATAACCCCAAATGCAAAAAACTCTCCAGTCTCCTTGCCAGGATGTTGCAGTTTCCATAATTCTCCATCATTTTCTGCATTCCCAGAGTAAGAGAAAAGGCTGCAGCAGCACAGTTGACCAGACTTGATGAAGACACAAGGAAGGACACACATCCTGAGGTTGTTCCTGTTTTCCCACAGAGGGAGGGATGAGAGCAGAGCCCCTGGACAAGGAGCACTGGTTGTCAGCTCAAAGTGCTCCCAACACCCAGTGCATGCTCACTCTTTGAATTTAATCAGTCTTGTGTCACTTAATTTAAGTAAATTTAGTTAAACCTCAACTGGTGAGGGCACACCTGGAGTGCTGTGCCCAGCTCTGGCCCCTCAGCTTGGGAAGGAAGTTGAGATGAGAGCATCCAGAGGGGGCAACGAGGCTGGAGAGGGGCTGGGAACACAAACCCTGTGAGGAAGCCCTGAGGGAGCTGGGGGTGCTCAGCCTGGAGAAAAGGAGACTCAGGGCTGCCCCCATCACTCTCACAGCTCCTGAAAGGTGCCTGTGCTCAGCTGGGGCTGGGCTCTGTCTCCAGCAGCACTGACACAACCAGAGCACACAGCCTCGAGCTGCACCAAGGGAAATTCAGGTTGGGTATCAGGAAAAAGTTTTTTACAGAAAGAGTGATAAAGTTCTGGAATGGCTGCCCAGGGAGGTGGTGGAGTCCCCATCCCTGGGTGTGTTTAACAAAGCCTGGATGTGGCACTGGGTGCCAGGGTTGAGCTGAGGGGTTGGGGCTGGGTTGGACTTGATGATCTTCAAGGTCTTTTCCAACTCGGTGATTCTGTGAATTCTGTGAATTCTGTGAATTCTGTGAATTCTGTGAATTCTGTGAATTCTGTGAATCAGTGAAACCCAAACAAGCCATAGACACAGGGGTGGGGAGCTGACTCTGCTGAAAAATGGCAGCTGTCTGGAAGCACTCAGAGTTCATAGATTCATATATTTACACCTGTAAGGATGGCTGTGAGGGCTGCTTAATGAACTTGACTAATTAAAACAAATTCACTTCAGGGGGGATGTAAAACAAATTCACCAAGGGAGGCATTGAGAGAAGGCAGCACCAACTCCTGAGAGAAACCCTCCTGGATGGGCAGGACAACCTTGGGATCATCCCCAGAGACAATGAGGAGTTTTTCTTTGCTAAAGCAAAGCTCTCCAGGTCCATCCTCTCTATAAACTAATTCATCTGGACATAAATTAGCACATGGGGCTCTTAATCCCCACAGTGCTCTGTGATGCTGCTTGCTCCGGCCTTGAGGGAGGGGAAGGGATTCAGCTCAGCCCTGTGCCAGTCCCAAAAGTCCCTCCATGGCTCATCCAGGCTGCTCCCAACCCCTCCTGCAGCAACAGGAGCCCTCCAACCTCTGCATCTGCTCAGCCTCCTGCGAGAGATCAAAGGCTGATCCTTATCCCAGCACATCTGGGAACAGATGGGCCACGAGCCAGGCTGGATTTCCTCCAGGAAAGAAGGCTGGGGATGCCTGGGAATGAAACAGGCAGTCCTGGAGATGTTTCCTTTCATTCCTCAAATGCCAGAAGATGCATGGACCCATCCCATCCACACTGAGGAGATGTGTGCAGACATGAGGGAGCTGTTCAGGTGAAATATTCCTGAGTTTTCACTCTGCAAACACGTCAGGCATGTTCCTGTGCAGGGATGTGCCAAGGGAAGGAAACTCCCAGCTCTCCATGCCAGCCAGCCATGGCAAAGTGTTTCCCTGAATGACCTTTGGGCAATTTAGCTTTTGATTTATTTGTAATGGAAATTAAATAGGTAATGACATAAAGGAAAATTACCTCAGCTAATTGGCATGTAATGCCAGGAGAATAAATCCTTGGTCTTGATGATTAAAATTTCCATATCTTACTAGAAATGGAACCTCTTTAGTCTTGCCAATTCTAACATGATCTTCCCAGAGAAGTGGGCACACACCCCTCACACACCCACCTCAAAATTTATTTTATTTTTATATATTTTTATATATTTATTTTTATTTATTCTTTTGTTAAAAAGAATAAATCCAGCTCAGCCCTCCCATTCCCTGGTGGGGGAAAAAAAAACAAACAATCCTTTTCTGCTTAAACAATCAAACCAGCAAGGCTTGCAGTGCATTTTAAACAGTAAAAATGGAAAAGGAAGCCAGAATTTGGGGTGCAAAGTCCAGCCTGTGGGCACAGAACACCTGAAATGCTGACTCAGGTCAGTCTCAACCAGGGAAAATCTGCTTCACGCCCGGGTTTTGTTCCAGCTGACAAAGCCAGACACTTCAGAGTGAGAGAATTGGCTCTCACACTCGTTTCTGTGGGTGGGAAGGGAAAGCAGAGCTGCTGCCCGTTCCCTGCAGTGGCTTTGGGAGCTTGTGCCCCAGCACAGAGCAAAATCCTCTGTGCAGAGCTCCTGACCCAGCTGAGCCTCTCTGGATTTCCTGCTGCCTTCATCCCGATGGAGGAGGAGCTGCTGGGACAGCCCAGGGGAACACAGCTCTGCTGGAGCAGCAGCCTGGAGGAGAAAGTGGAGAAAACTCTGAGGAACCAGCTGCAGAAAGGGAGGTGAGGTGGCAGAGGGGTGACTGCAGAACAGAGAGCCAGTCCTGAAGGGCTCCCTGTGCCTGCACAGCGCCAGGGGACACTGGGAGGACACTGTGCTCTCTTCACAGGGAGCAGCAGGCACAGCTTCTCCAAGGATTTCTCCTGGAAGAGCACAGAGAGAAGAGAAAACATTGGCATTACATGCCAATTCTTATCTCTACTTGCTGCTCCTGTTGTTTGGCACATGTGGAATGTGTTATGGAGATTGTTTACCCAAAGTGATTTGTTAATTGGACACCAGTGAGTGTCAGGACCCAGGACATCCCTCTGGCTGTCCAGGATGGCCAGGACCCCTGCCAGGGGGCTCAGAGACCCTGGCACAGAGCCCAAACCACCTCTGGGTTTGATTATGACCCATGGAGCAAATCACCAACCTTAGATGAAGATCAGCAAGCCACAACAGTTTAGGTAGAATAATAGTGAAGTTATCACGGGGTGAAAAAGCAGATTTTGGGGTTTCTAGAATGGAGGTTCACAGGGCAAGATGGGGGGAACTGGGTGTGCCCAGCCTTTCTCCTTCTTCTTCTTCTTGGCCTCCATCTTCTGCTGTGATGGTGGCACTTCTGGATTGGTTTAGAGTAGAAGCTCACTGTCTAACACAGGTGATAGGTATTGGAAAGTAATTGCAAACATTGTACAGGTAGTTTTTAGTATAAAGACATAACCCTGCCCTGAGGGTACCCAGAGTGCCTGTCTGTCCTGCTGGACAGACCTCAGCAGGCCAGAGAAAGAATTTTATAGATAAGAAACAATAAACAACCTTGAGACAAGAAATGAAGAGCCCTGACTCCTTCTTCAAGCACTGGGCTGGGAAAAGAGACTTTCCAACTTTTCTCGGGGTCACTCTGACAAGCTAGAGATCCTGACAAGTGAGGGTTGTTTTGATTCCTTGGCCAATTGAGTCAAAGCTGTGTCCTGGCTGTCTGAGACAGTCATGAGGTTTTATTTAGTATCTCTTTAGTATAGTTATAGTATAGCATTAGTGGAATATAATATAGCTTAATAAAGTAATTGTTCAGCATTCTGAAATCATGGCATCAGAGCACATTATTCCCTGGCTGGGGGAATTAACTGCTGGATTAGTGGAAGTCAGACTTCTGACACTCCATGAGGCTGAAAACACCTTTGGGAAAAATGCACCTGTGCAAAAGCAGTGTGAGACCCAAGAGGGGAGCACTTCCACTGGTGAGAGAGTTCTGCACTCACTGCCTGCCAGAACCAGCCAGGGCTGTTGGGAAGGATGAAAGTTTGACAAGAAAGTCTCACAGCTATGTGTGCTTGGCAGAAAGATCTCTGAATGTAGAACCTGAGAGCAGAATAGAGATGGAAGCAAGTTTTGATATAGAAGAATAATGGATGTGTAAATTGAGGATTGCTGAGCCAGTCTTAGTGGACAACTAAAAAAGCAAAGGTTAATTCAGTTGTAAAGAGATTTTATGACTACAGCAAAGGATATGTTGACCACGAACAAAAGTATGCTTTGTCCAAGTAGAAACAGGTCTTAGGAAAAGCAGAGGATACCACAGGCAAACAAACATGCTGATGGGGCAGGTAGAAAAAGGGTCTAAGAATTTTCCACTGCAAGAAAACTGAAAAACAACTTTAAGCTTAAACTGTACTAAACTAACTCATGTGGTTGGACAGTATTGACCATAATATGATAATGACAGTTATGATAGGGTGTAGGTAATAGTAAAGGTGTTGTACATGATGCTGATTGGTTGTTATGTATTAAGATCCTCAGCAAAGTAAAATATAAAATGCATTGTAACCATAACTAAAGGGGCTTCAGGCTTCTCTATAGCTGTAGCTGGCAGCTTTAGGTGTGGCTCTGTTACTCATGACCCAAGACTGCTATTACATTTTCTATACAATAAACAGCATTTCGAAGAGCTGTAATATACAATAAACAGTATTTTGTATACAATAAACAGCATTTTAAAGAGCCACCTGATGTCCCACATCTCTCATTTCGGGCTCTTACACAGGGCAGATAGGCAAAGGGCTGAAATCAGGTTTAGTTTTCCCTCTGGGGTTCATAACTCACCTGCAAACCTGTCTAGGGCTTGTGCTTTGTGTGGTGTGGAGGGCTGGGTGAGCGAGTGCTTTTTCTCCCTGAAGAAAAGACTGAAGCACATAAGAAAAATGCTCTGAAACAGCTCCTTGTGCTAATATTTGTAAAGCATTTCCAGCCCACAGGAGCTCCCAGAATGCCACCACAGGAAATGGGTGATTCCCTCTGGGTCAGGGCAGGTGGAGTTTGTGCAGTTCAGGATTATTCCATGCTGTTTCTAGGCATGGAGAGGAGGCTGGTGTGCCCCCCCCAAAAATTCACTTCGTGTTATTCTCTGTGGAAAAGTGCATTTTAAACAAATTTCCTCCCACCCTCCTGTTCTGGAGCCTGGGCATGGCCAAGTGGGAGCTCTGCAGTGCTGTTTGAGGGGTTCTCTTTCCTTCAGAAGAAAACTGAAAGATATATTTCATTATATTCTAGAGAGACAGAGCAGCCAGCTAGCAGAAACAATGAGACAGAACTAATTAAGTTTTGAGCTTTATTAGGATGGGCTTTTTTTCCTTGCATCCTGCTGCATAGTGATTCCTTTTGGGACTACCTAAAAACAGAGGCCAGACAAAATTAAGGGATATAAAAAGCAGTTATATTTATTGAAGGCCTTCAGGTACATTTAGGGCATTTAAGGCCCCCAGGGGCTACATCCAAAATGGAAACCAAAAATGGTTTCACACTTTTATAATTTTGGTCCATTTGCATATTGGGGGTTCATCTGCCAATTACAGCTTCAGGTAATGAAGTCATTTACTCCAAGTTTGCTCCCCACAAAACTCCCTTTTGTTTCCATCTCAGGGCCTGAGGCAGTGAGGTGTCCTTGATTGCCAGGCCTGGAGAGGAATTGTTGTGTCTGCCCCAAATGGGAAAGCAGCAGCAGCTCCCACTGTGTGTGGAGTTTGGAGTTACACACTAAAGAACTGCAGGGTTACAAATGTATGGAATATATAAAAGCTCAAATGCAAAAGCAGCAGTGGTACCACCTGGAGCAGCACAGCAAAAGCAGCAATGGCTGCTGGGGATCTCCCTGAGGCAGCAAACACCCAGTCCCAGATTGAACCTTGCTGCTCCAAACAGCCTCCCAGTGACATTCACAGCCTCAGGACAGCTCTGCTCCCAAACTAAACCTTCCCTCAGGGAGATCTGCATTGCCACTTGGATGGGGAGAGTTCTGAGTCAAGTGAGCAGTGGGTGCATCTTGTAGAGGAAAGGACATTTGCCTCTCTGAGTTTCCTGGCTCTGACGTAACTGGGAAGATGATTTCTCAGTGTGTCAGCTTTACTGTCAAGCCACAGCCTCGTGCTCACCGTCAGGGCTCCAATTTGCTGTGCCAGACCAGGTTTTACAGCTGGCATTTCACACCTGCCCCTCCCTGAGTGCCAACCCCAGGCTGGCCCTGCAGCTCCATCAGGGCCGGGCGCCAAGGGATGGAGGCACTGCAGGAAACTGCTTCTTTTCACTCCATCCCAAGCCCTTCCATCTCTGTGTGCTGTGCATGAAGGTTGGCAGAGGTGATGGGGATGATGAAGAGCTGCAAAGCTCTGAGCACTTTGAGTGTTTACCTGAGCAACAAAATCTTCCGGAGTTTGCAAAACCAGGCCGGAAATTGCTCAATGACAAAATTTCTATCTTTCTCCTTCCAGTCAGGCTAAAAATAAAATAAAGCCCTTGTGCCAGGCTCATTTCTGCTGCAACCACATTCGTCTGAGCAGAGTTATTGGGGGTGAGGATGGGCCTTTACCATGTTGTTTTTCAGCAGTGCAACTTCCAGTCACAGCCAGAGCAGGGAAATGGAAACCAGTGGTGGGTGAGGCAGCCCAGCACTGCTCCCCTGGGCTCCTCACACCAGCAGCTCCCCAAAATCCACCTCACCTTCTCCTGCTCAGCACCAACAAGGTGTCTGTAGGGCAGCTTTTAGCTGGAGGGAACTGGGGCAAGACCCAGCTCAGTCCCATTCCTGTAAAGTCCAGGCTTTGTGTTTAGGCAGGGGCTGGGTGCACCTGAAGGAGGTTTGAAGCTCTTATGGCCTTGCTCTTCCCCATCTTTACAAAATTGGCATCTAATTTTGGTTTTGTTTACCTGTAGAGGATGCATTTCTCCTGGAAGTCCCGTGAAGAGCGAGGAAGACAATTTGTTATTTCATGAAGGGTGAGAAGGAGCATTGCCCAACCTGATGGACAAATGGCCTGTGCTCCCACCCCAGCAGGGTCACAGCTGCACTGGGACCGAGTGAGGGCTGTTCATGGAATTCCTGACATGCCAGTGGGGTGCTAGGAGACAGGAATATGGGACACAGCCAAGACACTGAGCTTCTGGCTGGACACCCTCTCCCCATTCCAGGTGTTTCCCCATTCCAGCACACCCAGCTCCCACACAGGGGTATCTTTGCACCTGAATGCCCATCCCAGCATCACCCCCCAGCTGAGCTCAGGGGAGGGACAAAGCTGCCTTCATCCCAATGGAGGAGGAGCTGCTGGGACAGCCCAGGGGAACACAGCTCTGCTGGAGCAGCAGCCTGGAGGGAAAAGTGGAGAAACCTCTGAGGAACCAGCTGCAGAAAGGGAGGTGAGGTGGCAGAGGGGTGACTGCAGAACAGAGAGCCAGTCCTGAAGGGCTCCCTGTGCCTTCAGGACCCAGGGAGATGTCCCAGCACCAGGGGACATTTTGCTGCAGCAAGTCACAGAATACCCTGAGCTGGAAGGGACCCCAAGGATTGCCCAGCCCCTGTCCCCGCCCAGACCCCCAACAACCCCACCCTGGTGCCCCAGTGCTGGCAGGGAGGAACAGGAGCACAGCCTGGGGTTCAATCACTGCCTGTGGGGGACAGGGGCTGCCCTTGCTGAAAAGGGATGGGAAACTCAACTGGTGCTGCATGGACTGAGGGAATCAGAGCAGCACAGAATGTCCTGAGCTGGGAGGGACTGAAGGGATCCCCCAGCCCAGCCCCTGTCCCTGCCCAGCCCCCCCAGCAGCCCCAGCCTGGGCATCCCCAGCAGCGCTGCCCAAAGGCTCCTGGAGCTCTGGCAGCCTCGGGGCCGTGCCCATTCCCTGGGGAGCCTGGGCAGTGCCAGCACCCTCTGGGGGAAGAACCTTGCCCTGAGCTCAGCCTGAGCTGCCCTGGCCTAGCCCCAGCTGTTCCCTCACAGTGCCCTGTCACTTGTCTGTGTCACAGATCTGCGTCTGTCCCTCTCATCCTCTCACGAGGAAGTCACAGGTCCACAGACAGTGATAGGAAGGTGACATCAGCTCTGGCTGTCCTGAGCTCTGCTGGGAACAGGAACTGAGCAGCACAGGGCAGGGCTGGCTGTCCCACACAGCAGCTGAGGATGTTGCAGAAGCCACAGGGTGACCTTAGGTGCCTCCTGAGAGAGACTGGGCTGTGCCCAGAGGTGGCTGCATCACTGCTGCAGGGGGAGGAGGGAACAGGGCCTGTTCTGGGGTTTAGAAACCAGCAAGTCCCAAGTGCCGTTGAGGAAGTGTTTGTGTGAGGCCCTGAGCCAGGACATGACTCTTCCTTTGGACCCTGTGAACTTCCCACCTCCCCCATGCTGCCTCCCACCCTTCAGGGATGTGTCTGTACATCCAGGGTGCCAGAGGGCTACACTCAAACACAAAACCCGGCAGAGTCACTTCAAAACAGACCTTTCAGAGCCCTCGTGCTCCTGCCACACACAGGAAAAGCTGCTCCCATGGAAAAGTCACACTCAGCATCATTTGACATCCACAGCTTCCTCCACAGCCACTGCCAAGCTCACAGAGACATCCCTGAGCACTGCAAAACAGAAACCTGTGCCTGCACAGCACCACTCCAGCCTGCTCTGAACACAAACCTCCCCACCTCCTGCCAGGTGAGGGATGGTTCAGCCAAGAGGAGAAGGTTTGGGGCTCCCTTTTCCACCTGCTCCAGATCAGCCTTGATCTGCCCAGGGCCACCTGAGGGGGTGGCTCAGGCAGTCAGAGATGGATCTGGCTGCATTCCTGGAGGTTTCCTGCTGAGCCATTCCCAGGGCCATGGAAATGTCTCAGATGAGCAAAAGGAATCAGCTGGGGGCAGTTTCTAACACAGCAGAACCTATTGCTGTTAATAACTGCAGGCTAAATCTTACCTGGCTTGGAGCAGGCATTTACTTTGCTTTTGCGTTTAAAAAAAGGTGAAACCACCAAAATTCTGGCGTTGGAGCTGAGAGCTTCAGCCAAGAGGTTTAATGGTTATTCTGGTGCCACAGCCAAGCTCAGAGAGCAGAGCAGCACCACAAACCTGAGCTTACCCCGGTGTCTGGTTTGGGTGTGGACCTACTGCTGTAAGTTCAGATCAAACAAGAGGGATGTGCCTGAACAGGACTGGATTATCACTCTCTAATGAGCATTTCAGTGAGAGGTAATTGCTCTGCACTGTGTGACAGGAGGGTGAGAACTGAGGCACTGAGGTGACAGGTAAATTCCTTCACTAAACAGGAACAAGGCTCCATGGGCTGTGTTGTCACAGGCTGGAAGGAGATAAGGCTCAGCTCCCACTGCAGAGATTTCATAAAAATTGATCATTTAAAACCCTTGCAATGTCTAGCAACAGTAATTATATTTCATACCTCAGATGACTAAAAAAGATTCTCCAGTATCTTATGGTATCTGTGACAGGGAGAACGTGGAGCTGAGCATTCCCTTGGGGCAGGATGTGTAGATCACTGGGAAAGGAAAGAGTGGATAAAGTTAGATTGTCGTGCAGATCCTGAAGTTTTTCCAACATTTTCTCATTTTTTTAAACAGTTCTGAGCCGGGGAGGGGGAAAAATAATTAAGCTCAAGGACACTTCATTTATACATCCAAAACAACAAAGCTGGGACCTTGAGTTTCTGACCCTGACTCCACTTACTCAGTTACCACAAATGACTTCAGCAGCCACCTCTTAAATCAGCTCAGAAAATGCATGGAAATATTTAGCAACAACAACGAAAAAATCCACTCCATCTTTCCATTCAGTCAGATACACATTGACAAACACCTTTTGGGCTGAAACAAAAGCAAACTGCAATGGCTTAGAGCGTCTGCGGTCCCCTAAAAGTCCCCTGGCCCCTCCTGGCCTCTCTCAGTGAAAGTTCACAGAGAACAGGTACAGGGGACAAATCTCAATCAGGAAACAGAATATTGGGTGGGAGGGAAATTCAACAAAGCAGGGCTGCTGGTTGTGCTGAGGTCGGGAACACCTCCCTGAGCCTGTGCTGACGGTGTGATGTGAACTCCAACCACATGAGAAAGGGCTGTCAATGACTGACTGCTGACTCAGCTGCCACCATTACTCACTCACTTTGTCCCTCCTGCTGCTTTCTCTGCTCTCCTTCTCCCTGCCAGGTACTGGGAGGCACCTCTGGGTCTGTGCCTTCATCACCAGCTGTCCTGCCAAAGGGGACTGTTGGGGAAGATGAAACAGGAAAGCCTTATCAATATGATTGCCTGGCAAAAGATTTTGAGACTATGGAAACTATAAGGGAGATTGAAATGAAAGCAAGCTTTGAGATCCCTCAGTTACTGAACAACTGGAAAACAATGGTGTGGCCAGCTGAAGGTGATCCCCTTTTGATGGAACAACACCCTCTGCTTGCAGACAGGCCCAAGGCTCAGAGCAGACCCTGCCAGCTTGGCAGAAGGGGCCCAAAGAGGAGTTTGTAGGGTTTAAAATGTAACACAGGATGGTAATGGAATGATTCTTATAGGCTGTATGGAAATGCTGTAGGATTTGTATCTTGTACTAGATTGGTTAGTGAGAATCAGAATATTCAACACAGAAGAAGATTTATTGTATTGTAACGGGAACCTTGCTCTCTTACCCTTTTACTCTCTCACCCTCTCATCCTCTCTCCCCCTCTCTTCTCTCAGGCCTGCTCTGAGCTGTGCCTGGCAGCTCCCAGCAGGGCCCTGCCCCCAGGCCCTTTGCAATGAACCCCAAGTTCCAGACCTGGCTCCAGAAATCTCTGGTCTCCATCAATCCCGACCATCCTACCCTCTGATGCTCCTACAGGGGACAGCAGGCAGAGAGGACAGGGGTTGAGCCCAAAACTCCCTAAACCCAATGTTCCATCACATCCCACCAGCCTGCACCAAAAAAATCGCACCTGCCTTGAATCCTGACTTCCTCCAAGCATCTCTCATTTGCAGGACAATCAAACTGGTCTGTGTTGGCTCATATGGGGATTTTTGTAAAGATGTTTTGTTTTCTTGGCTGTCCTTAATAATTCTTAGCATTTATCCTTTGCCAAAAAATCCACCTGATCAGAGGAATCCACCCACAGGCCCTGCAATAACTGCCAATAAATTTTGTCTCTTCTGCACCTCTGCGACATGTGAGTCCCTCTGGCATGGAGAAGGAAGGCCAGGGCTTGGGGGAAGGGGAATGGGGTGGAAGAGCAGAAATGAGCCTTTCATCAGACATCCCAACCCATCCTTGGCACTGACCCCAAACCACTCCATGGACCTTGCCTGGGACCCACCAGGACACTGTGGGGAATTCCCCTGCCACAGTCTGAGTGAGCTGCCAGCTGTTGAGCACATCTGGGGTATAAGAGCTGAAATGAGAGATGTGGGACTCCAGGAGCTCTCCAAAATGCAGTTTATTGTATCCAAAATGCAGTTTATTGTATACAAAATGCAGTTTATTGCATCCAAGGTGTCACAGCAGTCCAGGGTCGTGGGTGACAGAGCTGTGCCCACAGCTGTCAGCTCCAGCTGCAGGCAGGCCTGGAGACCCTTTGGTTTTGGTTACAATGCATTCTAGACTTTCCTTTTGGTTACAATGCATTCTATCCTTTTCTTTTGGTCACAATGCATTCTATACTTTGCTTTGCTGAGCATCTTCATACAGTAGAACCAATCTATACCTTAACTATTATCTACAGCCTATCATAACTACTATAATTACCATATTCATGTTACTGTTCTCCAATCACTCAAAGTTAGTACATTACAGTTTAAGCTAGGAGTTGTTTTTCAGGTTTCTTGCAGTGGAAAATTCTGAGACCTTTTTTCTACTTGAAGCTTTGCTGCCTTGTTTGCCTGTGCTCTCTTTCTGCTTGGTAAAAACATCTTCTTGTTTGGGGTGGGTTTATCCTTTGCTCTAAGCCATAAAACCCCTTCTAACTAACACAGCCTTTGCCTCCTTGGTTATCCAGTGAGACTGGCTCAGCAATTCTTTTCTTCTAGATCAAAACTTGCTTCCATCTCTATTCCTTCATCAGACTCTACACTTGAAAATCTTTCTGCTAAGCACACACATATCTGTGAGACTTTCTTGTCAAACTTTCATCCTTCCCAACACTGGGGTTTTGATGGATGTTCCTCTCACACCACTGCGAGCCCCAGAGCTTCTCCTGCTTGACCAAGGAGCCTCCAGTCACTGAGGTGCCTCTCCTTGGGAGCCCCAGTGCTGTCCTTGCTCTGGAATCCTCAGTGCTCTGCTGGCCCTGACACCTCCTATCCCTTCCCCACTGTTTAATTTCCAGCAGGCCCCTTTTTTCCAGTGGTTTCCAATCAACCAGCCACGATGGCTCCATTAAATTAATTATCCCTTCCAAACCATCAGGCCCTGACCTTCTCTTTGGGTCCTTGTTTTCCCTCCTCTCACTGCTGTGCCATGACTGACTCTCCTGCTGGAAGGCTTTCAGAGAGGCTGAAAAGCATTTTTGGAGATGCAGCCAAAGGGTTGTGCTCCCACAGGTGCCCCATGGTAACCTCCTGGCAAGGTTGTGCACAAAGCCATAATTAATTCATGCTGCCCTGAGCCAGCTCTGCAGTCCTGCAGCCCAGAACTTTCCTCTCACTCAAGCTTTAAGCTCTTAAAGGAAATGTGTGAATTCAGTGCTGAGCCCAGCAGAGATATGCTGTCTCCCCAAGCAGCATCTCTGGGGGATCCCATTCCCTGAGGAGCTCTGCAGAGTCCTCCCCACCTGCCCTCCACCCTGCCCTGCCTGCACAGGGCTGCCTGGAGGAGGCTCCTGCCCCACCCCTGGGCAGGTTGGGGAATTCATCCCCCCCAGGGGCTGATTCCTATTTCCCTGTGTGTATTTCAGCTCCATGCCTGGTCCCTGTCATGCCCCTCTGGCACCAATATCCCATCACATCCCACCAGCCTGCACCAAACAAATCAAACCTGCCTTGAATCCTGACTTCTCCAAGCATCTCTCATAGCCCAGGGAGGGACCTGCACCAAATCTGTGCCCTAAAACCCCACAGAGCCACAGAAACCTTGTGTCTCCCCCCTCTTTTGCACACAGCCGGGCAGTTTTGCAAGCAGAAGGGCTGATCAGGATTGTCCTGCCAATTTGCCTCATCACCCACAAGATTTTCCTAATTTTGCTGAGATTTGGAACCACCCCAAGAGACTTGATAGACTTTTTTATTTGGCTGTCAGTGCTGGCTCAGACTCTCTACTCCCCCACCACTTTGACAGGAGCCAGAGGAGTCTGGATGTTTGCACAGGAGACACCTGAGAGGTGGATACACCAACAACTCCTGATCTCAGGTATAAATCACACCTGTGTGCTCTGCTACCTGACAGTGGCAGCTCTATCCATCAGCAGATCAATTATGCTGATCACATTCATAAATAACTCTCCTGTTGGTATAATGAGCTCTAGGTGTGAATGTGACTTGTCTAACACGCTGAGGGGCAGGATCACTCATCCAGCATGAACTCAAGCAGAGTTCTTAACCCTGATTTTTAACCTGATGATTCCACACAAGAAAACTTGTTCACCCATTCACCTTTATTGTTCTGCATCCGTTGCAAGTTTGGAGAAACTTCATGTCTGCCCTTCCCACTCTGGGCTTTTCCCCATCCCCAGGTGCTGCCATGTCAAGCAGAACCCACTCAAACACCCAGAAACGACTGGAAAGCTGCTGTTGGAAAGCAGAGATGCTCAAAAATCCTGCAGCTTCCTGTGGGCCAGGCCCTCACTGCTGCCCTCATCACCAACTTCCCCTGTGAGCACAAACCACATCACATCTGGCACCCTGTGTCCTGCCTGTGCCCACAGCTGAGGGGAGGTGATGAGGTTCTGTCACTTGGGTGATTCACAGGAGGTGAATCACAGCAAGGAGCTGACAGGGCACTGGGGACTCATCAGCCCTGCCCACGGTCCCTACAGTGTCACTGTGATAAAAAATCCTCTCTGCCCGGGATTTTCTCCTCGGAAGCTGAGAAGCCCCCAGAGAGGAATGAAAACAATAATTATCTGATCGCTGCTCCTGTGTTTGCTGCTTTGGAATGTGGCTTGGACATTGTTTACCAACAGGTGAATGTTTGATTGGTTCCATGTGAATTGTTTTAATTTAATGACCAATCACAGCCAGCTGTGTCGAGGCTCGGAGGAGTCAAGGGTTTTTGTAATTCATTCTTGTGAAGCCTTCTAATCCTTTCTTTAGCATAGTTTTAGTATAGCTATAATATAATATAATATAATATAATATAATATAATATAATATAATATAATATAATATAATATAATATAATATAATATAATATAATATAATATAATATAATATAATATAATATATCAGCCTTCTGAGAACATGGAGTCAGATTCTCATCTCTCACCCCGTCCTGGGGACCCTCACAAACACCACAGCTCCCTGGGGTTGTCACCAGCACTGGGGAACAAGGTTGCTGTGCTGTCTCCTGTTAGTCTCAAGGGCTCAGGGTGGTGGAAATGGGAATGTTATCAGCCCAAGCAGGACCAGGGGACTCATCAGGGTCATCTCCTGAAGGCCTGGAGATGTGGCGGACCCTTCAGGCCCAAAGCTTTTCCATGCCTGGAGTCCATCCCAGCAGCTGTACCTAACAAAAAGGCGTCCTCTTTTTGTATTTTACTTTTCTGGGGAGTTGGAAATGACCTTAAAAACCATCTCGTACCCATGGGAAGGGACACCTTCCACTACACCAGGTTGCTCAGACCTGGCCTTGGACACTTACAGGGATGGGGCACTCTATGATTTGATGATGATTCCAGGATTTTCTGCAAACCCAGCTCCTCCAGCAAGCCCTGGAGCTCAGCCAGGGAAGGGCTTTGAGCAGCTTTATCAGCACCCCGTGTGACACGGCGGGGCACGGGGTGTCAGCGCTGCTCCCTGCTCGGTGATAAGGCTGTCACAGAGCCCTCCTGGGCTGCACACACCCCGGGATGCCTTTTTTACTATCACCCATTATCACCCATTTCCTACCGATAAGGAGCTGGGACACAGATAAAGCCGGCCTGCACTGGAGCCTCAGTGCCTCACCCATCACTGAGTGTGTGCTGCCCTGTTTGAGCAGTGACTGCAGCTCATAAATAACTCTCTCTTTTACAGCACCCAGGGAAGTGTCACCAATCCCCGGGGACACACATTGTTCCAGTCATCACTCCCCAGAGCCAGGGAAAAGAACATTCCAAAGGATGGCTTGGTGTGTGCAAAGTGCCTCGTGGTTGATGCAGGGCAGGCAGGTGCTGGTACAGAGCTGAGCATGGGAAATCCTGAGCTGGGAGGGACCCCAAGGATCATCAAATCCAGCCCCTGAGCTGGGAGGGACCCACCAGGATCATCAAACCCAGCCCCTGTCCCTGCCCAGCCCCTCCAGCAACCCCAGCCTGGGCATCCCTGGCAGCGCTGCCCAAAGGCTCCTGGAGCTCTGGCAGCCTCGGGGCCGTGCCCATTCCCTGGGGAGCCTGGGCAGTGCCAGCACCCTCTGGGGGAAGAGCCTTGCCCTGAGCTCAGCCTGAGCTGCCCTGGCCCAGCCCCAGCCGTGCCCTGGCTCCTGTCCCTGGCCCAGAGCAGAGATGGGAGCTGCCCCTCGGGAGGAGCTGCAGCCCCAGGGAGCTCTGCCCTCACTCTGCTCCAGCTGAACAACCCCAGAGCCCTCAGCTGCTCCTCACAGCCCCTCCAGACCCTTCCCCATCCCTGTGCCCCTCCTTTGGACGCTCTCTCACACCTTTAGATCCTCATTGCAGTGCCCAAAACTCCCCCAGCACTTGAGGCCGGCCCAGCCCAGAGCAGGACAATCCCTCCCTGGCCTGAGCACTGATGCTGTCCCTGATGGCCCCAGGACAGGGATGTCCCTCCTGGCTCCAGGGCACTGCTGACTCAGATCCAGCTGACCAATGTCCAGCACCCCCAGATCTTTTCCAAGTTGCTGCTCTGTGTTTTCCTCCAGCCCTTTCCCCTGGCTCCATTGTTAGCCTGGGAATTCCCACTGCAGATCAAGAGCTGCACAAACCCAGGCAGGTTTGTTTTTCCACCCTGTAAATAACCCTCATTTCCCAGCCTGCCAAGTGGAAGCAGCTGTTTGAGCAGTAAGGTGCTTATCTGGAAATGTAAAGCCCTTGAATGAGCTATTCCAGAGCGGGGAGCTCAGATCCGGTAACCCAGGCTATTTTTAAGTCTCTTGTTTTATTCAACACAGCTGAATTTCCATGCTAGCCCAGTGCTGGATGTGGGATATAAATAGAAATTAATCCAGGCCTGGTCACAGTTATCTCCTGCAGCCCTTGCTCCTGGCAGCCAGACAGGGGAGGAAGGACCCAGACGTTACCAGGAACATGAGCAGCCTTGGCCCTGCTCACACAACAGAGATGAGGTCATCTCTTTGTAAGGAAAAAATGTCAAAAATGTCTTAACCCGGACAAAAAGAGGCCTGGGAGCTCATCCCACACACAGCTTGGCACCCACTGTGGGAAGAGAAGGATGGTGTTTACAGCAAAGTCTGCTCTGTTGCTGCTGCAAGCTTCTTTGGCTCCCAGTATGCCACTGGGGGAATGGGCACCTCTGGGTGGTAAAATGGGGTGAATTCCCTGGCCAAGGATACACAGGGAAAAGGATGGTGGGAGGAAATAAAATCCAAAAGGTAGTGCCAAGCATGGGGAAGAAAATATATACTATTATATATATTACATTAAAAATATAATATGTAATCCTATACAAATATAATCCTAGAATCCTGTTCCAAGGAGTGTTGTGGAGCTAAATCATAGACTCACAGGTTTAGGTTGGAAGAGACCTTAAATCTCATCCCATCCCAGCCCTGCCATGGCAGGGACACCTCCCACTGTCCCAGGTGCTCCCAGCCCTGTCCAGCCTGGCCTTGGGCACTGCCAGGGATCCAGGGGCAGCCCCAGCTGCTCTGGGCACCTGTGCCAGGGCCTGCCCACCCTGCCAGGGAACAATTCCCAATTCCCAATATCCCATCCAGCCCTGCCCTCTGGCAGTGGGAGCCATTCCCTGGGTCCTGTCCCTCCATCCCTTGTCCCCAGTCCCTCTCCAGCTCTCCTGGAGCCCCTTCAGGCCCTGGCAGGGGCTCTGAGCTCTCCCTGGAGCTTCTCCTCTCCAGGTGAGCACCCCCAGCTCTCCCAGCCTTTTCTCATAATATATTTCATATTATGTGTGTGTATATATATATATATATATATATATATATATCAGGTCAATGGGTACAAGAGAATCACCAAATTCCAGCATTTTCCCAAAGCCTGGCTACAACAGGGGCTGCTCAGAGGATTTGTTTCCCTTTTCCCAACCAGAGTAAACAAAGGTGCTGCCAGCTGGCAACCGAGGAGAAATCTGCACAGGGATTCATTCAGCCAGAGCATCCTCCAAAGCAGCTGCACATCTGGGAAACCTCCACACCTCACAGGCCTCCCTGCCAGCTGCCAGCACATCTGGACCAGCCCTGCCCCAGAGCTCCCCCTGCCCCAAAAAGGGGCCTTGGGGTGGGTTTGGGTCCAACAGCAGCTCCTGGGTCACCCCCTGTTGCTCTGCCAGGTTTCAGAGGTCAGGGCCGTGGATGTGGCTCTGATCCTGCAGGATTGTCCAGAGCTGGATTGGTTTTACTCCTTCTGCACAAATTGTCTTTTTTTTTTTTATCTTAGATTTTCCTGTGGCTCCAGACAAGCCAGGCTCAGCAATGCACAGCTCAAACTTTAAAATTTCCCTGATTAACCATATCCCAAACCAATCCCAGAGCTTCCCAAGGAGCAGCTTCTCCCTGATCCTTCTTTGAACTGGCATCTCCCAGCCCAGCACAATCAGCTTTAGGGAAGGGGCTGCACAGAGAATTCTGGATAAAAATAGTGAACAATAAATCAGTAGTAGTTAATAATAAACCATAATAAAGTTAATAGTTTAAAATAGTTTAAAAGGGGGGATCTTTGCCTCAAATGCTTTGTGTGGGGATTCAGAGCCCTAAAACAGGGGAAGGGTTCTGAGAAGGGCTGGCTCCCAATCCAGGGGAAGCCTGGGATAAAGCCCAGCTCATCCCAACCTGCCCAGGACTGAGTTCCCCAGCAGCAGATTTTGCCACAGTAATTTCTAACACAGATTTTCCATCCTCTGCAGGAGCTGCTGCTGCAGTGCCAATGGATGTGGCACCACGGAGCTGCTGGGATGGATTAGGGACAGAGCTTTTGCCACCAGAAATATGGATGAATGCTAATTTATAAACCTCCCTTTAACTCACAGCCTATCAGAGGAAATGAATTCCAAACCATTCTCCAGGAAAATAACAGCTCTGGCAAATTTCATCAGGACAACCTTTAATCTCCCTCATACTTTGTCATTTTTTACCCTGTTTAAAATAGGGTAAAAATATTTTAAAATTATAATATTTTTAAAATATTTAACAATAAATATTGTTAAAAATATTTAACAATAAAATATAAACATATTTAACTATACACAATATTGTTGTATTGTTATATTTAAAATATATAATGATATAAAATATTTAAAATAAAATATTTAACAATATATAAAATAAAAATATTTTTTAAAAATATTTAACAATAAATCAGTAGTAGTTAATAATAAATCATAATAATAGTTAAAAATAGTTTAAAAAGGGGGATCTTGCTGGGCCAGGTTTCAGAGGTCTGGGCCATGGATGTGGCTCTGATTTCTTCAGGAGGCAACAAACAGCACAAGGGGCTGTCCCTGAAATGGGAGGAAAATGCCTGGGCTGAGCAGGAGGTGGAAAAATGAGGAATGAAAGCACAGGAGAGCAGAGCCTGGAGCAGAGCTGGTGCCCCCTGCTCACCCTGGGCACCCAGCCTGGTCCTGCTGTGGAAACATCCCAACAGCTGCACATCCCAGCTGGCCAGGGAACAGTGAGGACTGACAGGGGGGGACCCTCAGGAGGCTCCCTGGCTCCAGGGAGATGCAGGAGGGCCCCAGGGGCACTGTGCATCACCAGCTGCCCAGGGCACAGGGGGAGGCATCCCCTGCCCCTTCCAGGGGTGACTCCTGCACTCCCTGCTTCTGGCCACCCTTCCACCTCATGTCACAGACATCTTTTATGGAAAATCCTTTCCTTAGGATTTTTCCTCCTGAGAAGCTGAGAGGCCTCAGGAACAAAATGTAACCAATGGTTATCTGCTGCTGTGGAATGCAACAGGTGCATCTGGGATTGGGCTCATGTGGTTGTTTCTAATTAATGGCCAATCACAGTCAGCTGGCTCAGACTCTCTGTCCGAGCCACAAGCCTTTGTTATCATTCTTTCCTATTCTATTCTTAGCTAGCCTTCTGATGAAATCCTTTCTTCTATTCTTTTAGTATAGTTTTAATGTAATATATCTCATAAAATAATAAATCAGCCTTCTGAAACATGGAGTCAGATCCTCATCTCTTCCCTCATCCTCAGACCCCTGTGAACACGGTCACACACCTCAGACTGCTCTGGATTCTGTGACCTGCCCTGCCTGTACTGAGGCTGATGAAATCAGTTTGTCTCAGAGGGGTGGCTCAGGCCTCTGGTTGGGGTTTTCCAAGCTCCACAACCCACACCACAGAGGGTGGTGAAGTCCCACTGCCAATCTGCCGGGGTGGTTCTCAAACCCCACGCTGAGGTTTCAGCATCGGAGAAGTTTTGGCTGCCTGGGCTCTTTGCAAAGACATCAATTTCACCCTCTAACAGGCACAGCAAACTTGATTTCAGGCCCACTTACAATGCTGTAAATCCAGGCTAACCATATTAAACTCAGGGCAGCTGATGCCAGAGACTTAAAACCACCACGAGTAAAAGTCACCTCAGGTGTGTGCAGCCAACAGCCTGGCCCGAGGCCACCCTGGGCTGCTTTACAAAGCAGCTCAGAGAAATTTCTCTATAAATGTTCCATTAATATTTACAGCTAAATCCCTGGCCTGCTTTAAAACCCTCAGCCCCACCTAAGTTAGCAGCAAGAGTTGTGATTTAATTTGCTCCCAAGGCTGCCAGAGCACAGCAGCAGTGGCTGCACGCTGATGTAGCTCCCCTGGAGTTAATCACATTCATTTCTGTCTCTAACAGGGGTATTAACACTGCCCTGGCTGAGGAACAACCTCTTGCTCCATCCCTTTTCAAGGCACAGGAGAAAATCTGAATGGAAACTACCATGTGCTACAACTTCTCCTTCAAATTTTCACCTAAATTTCACCTAGAGAAAAATTCCCCAGCAGTAGGAAAACTAGTGGGTTATTTTCTCCTTCAAGAAATTATTTTTGAGGCTTTCTAGAAATCTCCTGCCATGAGGAAGAACTTTAAGTAAAACACACCCTGAAGCTGATGCATCAGTCATTGAGCTATGCCCAAAACAAGGGGTACATCAGGAAATATTAATTTTTTAATTAATTTAAGGAAAGACCTTTTTTTCCTGAAACAAAGGTAGCAGCAGCCAAGCACAGCCCTGGTCCATCCTGCCCCTAATAAATCCTTTGGCACAGATTTCCCTGTGGCTCCAGACAAGCTGGGCTCAGCAAGGCGCAGCTCAAACCTTAAAATTTCCCTGATTAACCACATCCCAAACCAATCCCAAAGCAATGGTTTCACTGAGGTGAGGAGGAGGACTTAAACACAATTTCATGTAATTAGTAACTATTTAATAACCATTACCATTTCATGTAATTAATAACTATTTAAACAGAACAGCCTGAGCCAGAGGGAGTTTCTTGCCAGCTGCCTCTCTGTCCATGTCCCACTAAACCCAGCCTGGGCACTTGTTTGTACTGGTGTGATTGCACTGGTGCCCACACTGAGTGAAAAACACAAGCACAGCTTTTACAGACAAGGCAAATTTGGGCTTTTGAATTGTTTCAGATCCTGAGAACAGTCGATTTTAGTTTCTGTTCAGTACGTGAACAGCCTGAAATCTGAAACCAGAAAGGAAGCAGAGAGAAGCAGAAGAGTGGGCAGCTTGTAAGAGAAAAGAAAGGCTCAGCAGCAAAACCTCCCCATTCAGAAAAATAGAAAGTGTTAGCAAGACCCAGCAGAGTGGCAAAAGAAGACATTCAGAAAATCAGAATGAGAATTACAACACCTAGAAATGAGGATATCAGGGTAAATGCCACCTGAGAGTGGCATGAGGATTCAGTGATAAATGTTAAGATGTTAATGAGATAAATAAATGTAAATAAAAGGGTAAAGAGAAATGCCAAAAAAAGGGGTTCTGCATTCTTCTGAACTAAGAGAAGAAAAGCAAACAAGGGAAAGCCACAGTATTAAACACCCTTCTTGTTTCAGTTTTCTGAGAGAAAACCCACGCTTCATTCTCCCCATGCGCCCAACAACAAGGCAGGAATAAACTAAAAATAAAGGTTGTCTGTAATACAGTTCTTTATTTATTTATCTATTTCTTTTTAAAAGCATCAAATACTCTGGTATTGAATACTTTGGTATTTAAAGGGTAAAAGGCTCCAAGGGCTACCAGGCACCCCAAGACCTCCTTACAGACAGTGCAAGGGGGTCCAGAGGAAGGGCAGTGATGAGCTGGTCACCCTGAGGGAAGTGGAGCAGGGATGGTCAGGAACATCCAAAGAACACTCTGTGCATGAGCCCTCAGATGGTGCAATGGCAAGGGAACCCAAATGACCTTACTCAAGACTAAACTGTCCCGCATCAAATTCTTTCTGACACCCATCTTGCTGTTGGACTAAGAAGGAAGGTGAAATATCTCAATTTATTGGGGTTTTGTGCACTGTTTTCCATGTAGACCCAGGTTTTTGGGTTTTCCTCGGGAGGCCTGATTTGCCTGAGTTTTTGGGTTTTCCATGTAAGGCCTGTTTGCCTGGGTTTCTATGGCCCAAAACCTCCTGGCAGACAGCACAAGGGGGCCAGAGGAAGGGCAGTGATGAGCTGATCACCCTGAGGGAAGTGGAGCAGGGATGGTCAAGAACATCCAAAGAACACTCTGTGCATGAGCCCTCGGATGGTGCAATGGCAGGGGACACCCCAATGACCTTACTCAAGACTAAACTGTGCCACATAAAATCCCTTCTGACACCCATCTGGCTGTTGGGATAAGAAGGAAGGTGAAATATCCCAATTTATCGGGGTTTTGGGCACTGTTTTCCATGTAAGGCCTGGGGGTTTGGGTTTTCTATGTAAGGCCTTCTTTGCCTGGGCTTTTATGGCCCAAAACCTCCTTACAGACAGTGCAAGGGGGTCCAGAGGAAGGGCAGTGATGAGCTGGTCACCCTGAGGGAAGTGGAGCAGGGATGGTCAGGAACATCCAAAGAACACTCTGTGCATGAGCCTTCGGATGGTGCAATGGCAGGGGACACCCCAATGACCTAAATGACATTTATTCTTTAGTCAAGACTAAACTGTGCCACATCAAAATCTTTCTGACACCCATCTGGCTGTGGGGATAAGAAGGAAGATGAAATATCCCAATTTATCAGGGTTTTGGGCACTGTTTTCCATGTACACCTGGGTTTTCCATGTAAGGCCTGGTTTGCCCGGGTTTTTATGGCCACCGTACATGGCACAGGCTACTGAAGAGCACGCACACAAGTCCTTGAAGCTCTGAGCTGTTTGTTCCTTCATTTCTGGGAGGAGAGGAGGTCCCTCCAGAGGAGCTGCATGGAATTTTTATCTGGAGTTCTGCAGGCAAATTATCCCAAAATACTCTTCCTTCCGATGGTGCCAGTAGAGGCTGGAGGTGCCCTGCCAAGGATGGCAGCAGCAGGGAGGCTGGGCAGGAAGATGGCTCACACACCAATGGAATGATTGGTGCACACATCATTGGAATGATGGTTCACACACCGTTGGATTGGTTCACACAACGTTGGAGTGATTGGCTCCCACACCAATGGAATGATTGGTTCACACACCAATGGAATGATTGGCTCACACAACGTTGGAATTATTGATTGGCTCACACAACGTTGGAGTGATTGGCTTACACAACATTGGAATGATTGGCTCCCACACCATTGGAATGATTGATTGGCTCACACAACGTTGGAGTGATTGGCTCCCACACCAATGGAATGATTGGTTCACACAACGTTGGAGTGATTGGTTCACACATCAATGGAATGATTGATTGGTTCACACAACGTTGGAGTGATTGGTTCACACATCAATGGAATGATTGATTGGTTCACACAACGTTGGAGTGATTGGTTCACACATCAATGGAATGATTGATTGGCTCACACAACGTTGGAGTGATTGGCTCACACAACGTTGGAGTGATTGGCTCCCACATCAATGGAATGATTGGCTTACACATCAATGGAATGATTGGCTTACACAACATTGGAATGATTGATTGGCTCACACAACGTTGGAGTGATTGGCTCCCACACCGTTGGAATGATTGGCTCACACAATGTTGGAATGATTGGCTCCCACACCGCTGGAATGATTGGCTCACACAACGTTGGAGTGATTGGCTCCCACACCATTGGAATGATTGACAAACAGCAGGGATGGAATACACCCTGAGGGAGCTCCTGCCTTGGCGCTGGTGCCTGGGCATGTGCCAAACCCAGCTGGCATCACTGCCAACGCCTGCCCCTGCCCCACAGGGGACAAACCACTCTGCTGATGCAGCCCAGGGCTCTGCCACGTCTGCTCCTCCTCCTGAAACCTCGCTGGGCTGGGCATTTTCCATGTCATGGCTGGCTGTTCTGAGCTGGGTTGGTGTCTCTCTTCCCTCTCAGCAAGGACGTCACCTTGCCAAAGGCTGGGGAAGGGAAAGGATTTTGGGGATTTTGCCATAAAAAGCTTGGAATCATCTTGATCTCTCCTCAATTTGCCAGTGTTGGGATAGATTACTCAAAAATATCCTGTTTCCAAGGACTGGAGAGGAAGAGCCAGGCTGGGCTGGTGGCACAAAGAGGCCACCGAGGTGTCAAGAGCCACAAGCAGCTGAAGAATGTTTGATACAACAGGAATTCCCCACTGTCCATGCCAAGAACAAAGCATCTGGAGAAGCACAGCGCCAGCTTTGGCTCCCAAAACAATCCTTTTCCATGTCTTGTCATCCACAGCCATGGATTGCCATTGCAAGGGTCTTCTGGGCACTCTGCCCCTCATGCCAGGCCTCTGCAGGAAGCCCTGTGGGGACACTGAGCTTTCCTCTGAACAGGATCAGATCCCTAAATGCACTTTCCCTGCTTTATTCCCTTCTAAACAAGCTGGTGTTCCATGAAAGGTGTCACCAGAGAGCTAAGCTGGAGTTCTGGGAGAAGAGCAGGTGTAGCAGGGCTGAGGGTAAAATCCACAAAGTAGGAACATTTGGGGCATTTCTCTAAAAGGGCTCCGAGGGAGCTGTTGAGGGGCTTTGGATGGGGGTCTGGAATGATGGGACAAGGGAAAATGGTTT
This sequence comes from Molothrus aeneus, assembly GCF_037042795.1. NCBI lineage: Eukaryota > Metazoa > Chordata > Aves > Passeriformes > Icteridae > Molothrus > Molothrus aeneus. The sequence goes on along the minus strand of NC_089664.1, from coordinate 2,811,701 downwards.
TTAAATGACAGTGAGCAGGGCTAGGTTGGATTTTAGAATTAAATTCTTCCCTGGCAGGGTGGGCAGGCCCTGGCACAGGGTGCCCAGAGCAGCTGGGGCTGCCCCTGGATCCCTGGCAGTGCCCAAGGCCAGGCTGGGCAGGGCTGGGAGCACCTGGGACAGTGGGAGGTGTCCCTGCCATGGCAGGGGGTGGCACTGGGTGGGATTCAAGGTTCCTTCCAACCGAAAACTGAAAGTCTATGACTTAGCTCCACAACTCTCCTTGGAACAGCTGTGGATTAATTCAAGCCTGTGCAGAACCCACAGGTCATGGAGAGGATCTGAAATGGCATCAGGCTGGTTGGTGGCTGGAGATGGGGTCCCTCAGGACCCTCAGGTGACATTCTGTGCTCATGAGCAGTAGGAATTGGGATGGATGACAGGCTGTTTGCAGCACATGGATTCATGTGGCAACTCATTTTTTAGAGATTTTTGCACATCTGGAGTAGAATCAAGAGGCTGAGGAGTCTCTTTGTCAGTAAAATTGTGGTTTCACATCAGCACTGGGAGAAGTGCCCTGCTTTTTCCAAAATCCTGGAGCTCTGGATGCTGTGCCACAGAAACCATGGGCTAGAGCAGCCTGACACAAAGTGCTGAGCACTTCTGGCTGTAATTTGCTGCTTACAAGGGGACTGAGCTGTTCTGAAAACCCAGCCCAGATTATGGGTTTCAAACGCTAGAAAATCTCTAACTGAGCTCTTAATCCAGTTTATGGGTTCATCACAAATGGAGCTGAGCCATTCTTGGAAAGAAAACTTGGCCAGAGGAATCTTTCTCCACTAAAAACCACATACAGAGCTCAGGCCAACCCATCTAGATGGGGGAGTGATTAAAACATGTCATAGCCTCTGTCTGTGGGTAAGGGAAGGGGAGACAGCAGGGCAGCTGCCAGGGCTGAGGGACAGCAACAGGAGTGACACCAAAACCCAGCTGGAGGCTGGGCTGTGCTCACACAACTGGAGGGCAGCTGGAGGCTCCTCAATTCCAGCCCTGCCCAGGTGCCACAGCCATTTCCACCCCTGCAGGCTGAGCCCTGGGGCCATCAGGGTGCAGGAAATCACCTCCCTCTGCACAGGCACGGCGAGAGGAGCTCAGCTCTCCTGCTTCAGAGCTTCATACAGTCATTCTCCACATTTTATATTTAATAAAAAAATGATAGATAAATAAAAGAAGCAAATAAAATAAAATAAATATAAAAATAATATAAATTCTAAAAATAACATAAATTCTAAAAATTATATAAATATATAAATATCATATTAAATATATAAATATCATATTAAATATATATCATATTAAACTATAAAAATAAACATTAAATATTAAATAAATAATATTAAAATTAAATATTAAAGGTACAAAAATAAATAAATAAATAAATAAAATAAAATAAAAGAAGCAGACTTGAACAGGGCTATTCCTTTTTACAGTCTCTCTTTCAACAGCTCATTTACTGCCCATGTGGGACTCCACAGTGAAATCTGCTCAGCCATGGATCTAAAATACTTCCCTTCACACTAATCCTCAACAATCCTTGCTGTTCTCTGGCAGCCAGGCTGGCTTCTCTCTTGATTGCCCACATCAATAAATCATAGATTATCTATGCTTGAATTTGGTGAAGATTCTGGTTAATGATGCATGAGATAGAAGAGGACTCGGCTGATGAGTTGTGCTGCTCAGTAAAAACTGCTTTGAAGAGGGAAAAACAGCCAAGATGGATTTTTGCCATTAAAAACCCACTTGTCTGGTCTCGTGCATGGATAGGAGCAGATGCACTGATTAACGTCACGATGGATTTGTGGAGTCTCACACACCAGAAAAGGAAATCGGAAGTGGAAGAAGAATCTGGGATGTGTTTGCTGCCAATAGACACAAGGAGCACCTGCAGGAGTGGTGGAGAATGGAGAGGGAGGTGATCCCCTCAGCCAGGAGAGCTCAGCAGTGCCCAGAGGGGCAGCCTGCGCTCCCAGGCCTCTCACCACCCACCTTTTCTCTTTATCTTAGCACCATCTAGAGGGACGTGTCTGCACACCCGAGAGGAGAACACCCACGCACGGCGTGTGGAGCCTGGGGAAGCCAAAGCTCAGAGGAGCAGTGCAGCCCTCCAGGCACCTTCACAAGGTTCAGCCATCCCCCCTGTCCTGCTGAGCTCATCTGGAACTGGAACAATGGGTCCTCCAGAGGGACTGGAGGTTGGGAGGTTCATGGGGGTGTGTCACAGACATCTTTTATGGAAAATCCTTTCCTTGGGATTTTTCCTCCTGAGAAGCTGAGAGGCCTCAGGAACAAAATGCAAACAATGGTTATCTGCTGCTGTGGAATGCAACAGGTGCATCTGGGATTGGGCTCATGTGGTTGTTTCTAATTAATGGCCAATCACAGTCAGCTGGCTCAGACTCTCTGTCCAAGCCACAAGCCTTTGTTATCATTCTTTCTTTTTCTATTCTTAGCCAGCCTTCTGATGAAATCCTTTCTTCTATTCTTTTAGTATAGTTTTAATATAATATATCTCATAAAATAATAAATCAAGCCTTCTGAAACATGGAGTCAGATCCTCGTCTCTTCCCTCATCCTCAGACCCCTGTGAACACGGTCACAGGGGTGGTCTGGAGGGTCTTGCTCAGGGTTTGGGGGTTTTTCCTTGATATTTTGAACACCTACAGATCTTGCATCACATACAGATCTTGCAGGTTTCAGCAGAGGCCACATCTGGAGTGCTGTGTCCACTTGGGCTCCTCAGCAGGGTCAGGGAGCTCCTGGAACGGGACCAGCAGAGGCTGCAGAGAGGAGGAAGGGCCTGGAGCATCTCCGTGCCCAGGGAAAGCTGAGGGAGCTGGGGCTGCTCAGCCTGGACAGGCGCCCCAGCTGATAGGGGCCCTCAGCCCTGGCTGTCCCTGGCTGTCCCTGTTCATCCCTGTCTGTCCCTGCGTCCCCCTATCTGTCCCTGTCTGTCCTATTTGTCCCTGTGTGTCCCTGTGTGTCCCTGTGTGTCCCAGTCTGTCCCCATGTCTCCCTGTCCATCCCTATGTATCCCTGTCCATCCCTGTCTGTCCCTGTTCATCCCTGGGTGTCCCTGTCTGTCCCTGTGTCCCCCTGTCTGTCCCTGTGTGCAGAGGTCAGAGCAGGCCCAGGCTCTGCTCCAGGCCCAGCCATGGCCCCAGAGCCACGGGCAGGGCCTGAGCTCAGCAATTCCCCTGCCCAGGAGGCAGAACTGCTGCCCTGGGCAGTGCCCAGCCCTGAGCAGAGCCCAGGGAGGCTCTGGGGTCTCCCTGACTGGGAATATTCCATTCCTGCACTCCAGCCCCCATCTCCAACCAGCCTCACACAGGAGCAGTAGGAATTGGGTGGATGACAGGCTGTTTGCAGCACATGGATTCATGTGACAACTCATTTTTTAGGGATGCTTGCACATCTGGAGTAGAATCAAGAGGCTGAGGAGTCTCTTTGTCAGTAAAATTGTGGTTTCACATCAGCACTGGGAGAAGTGCTCTGCTTTTTCCAAAATCCTGGAGCTCTGGGTGCTGTGCCACAGAAACCATGGGCTTGAGCACCCTGACACAAACCACCAAGTGCAAGGCTGAGGAAACCAAAGTCCAACCAGCCCAGATCAGTGTGTTCTTGGTGCAGAGATAGGAAGGGAAGCACTTTGCCCTGGCCAGAGGGCGAAGCAGGAGCTTTCAGAATTCATCAGACTGGGATTAACAAGCAGAGAGAAGCACAAACAGCAGCAAGGATGCACAAAAGCTGCATTTCTTCAGTAGCTGGCTTTAGTCAGGACTGAATCAGTGCTCTGGAGGTGGAATGGGGTAAAGACCCTGGAAAAACCAAGGACAATCCTCTGCCTACATTTTATCTGTTGGGATTGTCACCCCTACCTCCATCATACAATGGGTATCAGGGGTTTGAAGGTCTGACATGGGGACAGAAGGACAGTGGAAGAGGGGTTGAAACTGGATGATCTTTAACATCCCTTCCAAGCCAAACCATCCTGCAATCCTAAAGCTGTCCCTGCAGTGTTGAGAGCAGCAGCAGAGGAGAGGGAAGGTTCCTTTCCTCACCCCTGCCCCACACAAGCTCAGTGCCCACTGCAGGGACCATCTCCAGCTCAGTTTGGGATCACAGCACAAGGTTCACATTCCATACCCCAAACTCAGCTCCTTCAACGGCCACAAAGCAACACCAGCAACCCCACCAGGCATGGCCAGGTCACCTTTCATTTTCCCTCACCCAAACCTTGGAGCAGCTGCTCTGAGCCAGCTCTGAGTGCTTTCTCCTTCCTGGGAGGGGCAGGAGGTGGGCTCTTTCTCCAGGCAGCACTGACAGAACCAGAGGACACAGTCTCCAGCTGCACCAAGGGAAATACAGGTTGGATATTAGGAAAAAGTTTTTCACAGAAAGGGTGATAAATTTCTGGAATGGCTGCCCAGGGAGGTGGTGGAGTCACCATCCCTGGGTGTGTTTAAAACAAGACTGTGTTAAAAACGGGACCAGACTCCCAATACTAAAGTGATTTCAGTGTTTATTCTAAGAAAAAGAAAGGCCCAAAGCAAGGGGGCCTGGGCTGAGCAGGAGCGTTCCCGTCGAGGATGGAGCAGCGCCAGGGCTGGGGCTCTCAGCAGCGATGGCCCTGGTGGAGCAGCACAGATTCAGTGGGTCAGATCCTCCTTTTTATCCTGTTTTTTGTCCCTCTGGATTGGTTTCTGTTTGGATCCTTCATTTGCGTGAAGGCTGAAGGTGCTCGATTGGCCATTACAGTTCTGTCCAGGCTGGCTCGTGGTGCACTTTACTGAGCTGTGCTATGGTACCTCGAGTATCAGATTTCTTATAACTACCCTTTAACCCCTTTCACAGTACAATAACCAAACTAACAGTACAGGGACAGTAACAGTATTGTCCCTTCCAGAACCTTTTCCCTTGGTTAATCCCAAATCCCTCTCTTTTCTCCATGCTTGTCATTTGCAGATGTAAAACCAGAGCTACCAGCAACCCCTGAACTTAACGATCTAACAACTATTTTACAACAGTTTCTAACCTATTTTTAACAACTGGATGTGGCACTGGGTGCCATGGTTTAGATGAGGGGTTGGGGCTGGGTTGGACTCGATGGTCTTAGAGGTCTCTTCCACCCCAATGATTTTGTGAATTCTGTGAATTCCCAGTAAGAGGAATGGTGGATTTGTCTTTCCAAACAAGCTGTGGGGCTGCTGGTAGATAAAACTAGCACTAGGAGATAGAAGAAACAATGGGGAGGATTCCACTGATTGATGAATGGAAAAAGATATTTGCTTTTACAAATAAACTTTAGGTTTGCTGGTAAATGAAATTAGACATTGAGAGATGAAAGAAACAATGGGGAAGAAAAGCCCCTTAATTCTGTAAGAATTAAAAATTAAAAGGAGGGTTATACATTAGAGGGAAATCTCTGGTATCAGGTGTATTGGGAAGTCTGTACCTCTCAAGTACCTCAGAAATGGGGAAAGAGAGAAGGGAAATGTGGCTGGGAAATTGGTATAAAAAGGAGGCTGTGTCCTCCAAAAATTTGAGAGACCCCTGGGGAATGCCCCATGGCCTCTCCCTTGATTGGAATAAAGTCAAAGGACTCCTCTGTCTCCTTTTTGCACATAAACCTCTGGTGTTTGTGGGTTGATTTTCCCGACACCGGGCAGGGATCGCGGGGCAGTGCCAGGCTGAGCCCTCCCCGGGCGTTCCGGGAGCAGCATCCCCGGGGCAGGGAGCCAGGCAGGCAGGGAGGGAGGGAGGGGGGAAGGAGGAAGCCGAGCTGTTGAGTCAACGCTGCAGAGCAGCCTGCGAGGGCAGAGAGAGGCACAGCTGCAAAGGACAGATCTGCTGAGCCACGGGGAAATGGTTTGAGTAATAATCAACGGTAAGGAAACCTCTGCTTTGGGGAGAGAGCTGACAGGGGAAATACTCCGCATATTTCACAGCCTGGGCTGGTGCTGGAGGGGTTTGGAACACAGCCAGGACAACAGCAGGCACAGAAATAAGTCCCGTTTTATCCCGGGAAATCCAGGCCCTCCTTATCCCGGGAAATCCAGGCCCTCCCTCCCTCCCTGGGCTGGGGTCCTGGGCTGGGGTCCTGGGCTGGCTGGGGAGGCTGCTTTGGGGGGATGCTGATTCCCAGTGCCACAAAGGAGTCCCCTGTCCCCCCAGCCTGCCGCTATGTGGCCGGGAAGATGAGGAGCCTGTGCAGCCGGGAGCCCCGGGAGCCACCGCCCTGCCCGGCACAGGCAGCGCCCCAAAGGCAGCACCGGGGTAAGTGTGGGCTCTTTGGGGACAGGGACATGTCCCACAGCCAGCACCAGGGTAAGTGTGGGCTCTTTGGGGACATCAAAGCCAGCACCGGGGTAAGTGTGGGCTCTTTGGGGACAGGGACAGGGACGTGTCCCAAAGGCAGCACCGGGGTAAGTGTGGGCTCTTTAGGGACAGGGACATGTCCCAAAGCCAGCACCGGGGTAAGTGTGGGCTCTTTGGGGACAGGGACATCCACGTGTCCCAAAGGCAGCACCGGGTAAGTGTGGGCTCTTTGGGGACATCCACGTGTCCCAAAGCCACTGCTAGAGTAATGGGGACTCATAGGGACAGGGACATCCACATGTCCCAAAGCCCCAGCATCAGGCTAAGGGGGACTCATGGGGACATCCACATGTCCCAAAGCCACCACCAAAGTGTGGGCTCTTTGGGGACAGGGACATCCACATGTCCAAAGCCAGCACTAGGGTAGGTACAGGCTCTTTGGGGACAGGGACACCCACACACCTCATCCCAAACCTGCTGGGACAGGTGGGCAGGGCTCGCCTGGGCTCAGCCAGGGGTGAGGGCACCTCCACACTGCCCATCTGTGCTCCCAGGACTGAGCTGCAAAAGTTTCTGTTCTCCCCTGCTTTGTTTCTCCTGGCTGGTTGTGTTGTTAAATGTCATTCCAGCCCCTGGCAGAGGAGCAAACAGCAGCCTTTGGAAAAGGGGACAGACGGGCTGTGGGGTGGGATTAGGGGGACAAGAGGATGTCACCTGCTCCCACAGAGCTCTGTGTCCCTGGGACACTGTTTGTAATCCAGAACCTGCCAAACTCAGCACCATACACCGAGCTGGCAACGAGAGATCCCTGTCCTTGCTCCCAATCTTCCCTCCCTGGCCCATTTAAAGCCCATATTTGAACCACAATGGCTTTGCAGATAAAGCACAGCCCCAGTTTGGCACCAGTTTGGCATAGTGGGCACAGCAAGGACCATCCAGTCTTCCCTCCCTGGCCCTTTTAAAGCAAACATCTGAACCACAATGGCTATGCAGATATAGGAGAGCCCCAGTTTCACATGGTGGATACAGCAAGGACCACCCTGGCTCCCCTCCCTGGCCCTTTTAAAGCAAACATCTGAATCACAGTGGCTTTGCAGATAAAGCACAGCCCCAGTTTGGCACAGTGGATACAGCAAGGACCATCCAGTCTTCCTTCCCTGGCCCTTTTAAAGCAAACATCTGAACCACAATGGCTCTGCAGATAAAGCAGAGCCCCAGTTTCACATGGTGGATACAGCAAGGACCATCCTGGCTCCTCTCCCTGCCCCAGCCAAGGCATGGAAAGCTCTCCAGCATCACCTGACTGCACTGCTCAGGTGCCAGAGCTCGCTGTGAAAGTGAACTCAGCTCTGGGCAGCAGGCAGAGGGCTCTCAGCACGGCAGGGGTGTGCCCCACCCGTACTGGCTGCTCTGGTTTGGCTGAGTCACTCCTGAGCAAACATTCCCAGGCAGCTGCCCCAGGGTCACCTCCTGCCTCTGCCAGGAGCTTGGAGCTGTCCCTGGAGACTCCAGGGAAGGCTCAGGGCTGAGCCATTCCCTTCCCACTGCCCCATGAGCTGTGTGGGAGGGGAGGAAGGGGAATTGTGTGCACAGGGGGTCCTAAAACATGTCCACAATTTCACCTGCCCCTAAAGTACCAGCGGGCTCCTGATCAGGGAAGGGAAAGGGGATGTGTCCCTTCACTGCTGCCTTGATTAAGGGTGTGTGAAGGAGAAGCAGAAGGAAGGAGCAGCTGCCATCCTGCAGTGGGAGCCAGGAATTTGCAGAGGTTCCAGGAAGATCAGGGAAGATCAATGATACATCACTTGCATGTATCAGGAGAGGAATCAAACTCCTCCTTTGAGCAAAGCTGTTCAGCTCCTTTCTGCACTTAATTGCTGGGTGTTTAATTGCAATCGGGATAGCTGAGGTTTTCAGAGGACCTTGCTGTCCCTTCCAGAACCTTTCCCCTTGGCTAATCCCAAATCCCTCTCTTTTCTCCTTGTTTTTCATTCGCAGATGTAAAACCAGAGCTACCAGCACCCCCTGAAGCACCAGCCTCACTCCCCAGCAACACCAAACCCATCCAGTGCAGGTCCTGACAATAAATCCCTCATGGTCCTCCCATGAAGGCCATCAGATCCCTTCCCACTGATTTTTGCTGGATATCCTGTATCCCAAGGATTGGAAAATATCAGCAAATCCCTACTGGATCTGCTCTCAGCACAGAAGCACATTGATAGAAAATGTCCTGATCAGAGTCTCATGACCAGAATTTTCCAGTTGGCAGGGAAAAAAAAGAAGATTTCCAATGTGTATCAGAAGATCCCCAATGTGTATCAGGAGATTCCCAATGTATATCACAAGATTCCCAATGTGTATCAGAAGATCCCCAATGTGTGCCAGAAGATTCCCAGTGTGTATCAGGAGATTCCCAATGTATATCACAAGATCCCCAATGTGTATCAGAAGATTCCCAATGTGTATCAGAAAATTCCCAATGTGTATCAGAAGATTCCCAATGCATATCAGGAGATTCCCAAAGTGTATCAGAAGATTTCCAAAGATTCCCATGGCCACAGATGCTCCTGGCACCTGTGGCCATGGAACACCAGGGGAGGAGCAGGAGCCATTGCATCCTAGCAGGGAAATCGATTTTTATACTGTGAAACCAAATTATGCTGCCAGTGATGTTGGTACCAATTCAGACAATTTCCAAATCAGTTGCTGGGATGGAATAAGGAGTTTTGGAGCTCGGGTGTGTGGGAATCCCTCTCCCCATGCCTGTGCAGCACCCCCAGAGCAGAGGCTGCAGGGATGTGCCCCCAACCCTGCCCTGCCACAGAGCAATGACAGCAGAGCCCCAAACCCCACAGCTGTGGGGGGGACCCTGCCTGACCCCTCCTGTGGCAGCTGGGCCACAGTAAAGGTGGATGAAATCAGCTGGCTGGGAGTGTGGGGCTTTTTCTCCTGGAATGAGTTTGGTGTCACTGCAGTGCTTGGGATCCTGCACTGGCAGCAAGGGGGACAAGGGGATCACATTGGGGGGGCACTGATAAGGGGATTATCTGTGTTGGGGGGGTCACTGATAAGGGGATCATGTGTTGGGGGGGATCACTGATAAGGGGATTGTGCAGTGGTGGGGTCACTGATAAGGGGATCCTTTGTTGGAGGTGATTGATTAGGGGCTCTTTTGTTGAGGGGTCACTCATAAGGGAATCCTTTGTGGGGAGGTGACTGATAGGGGATGGTGTATTGGGGGCATCACTGATAAGGGGATCCTTTGGGGGAGGTCACTAATAAGGGGATCCTTTGTAGGGGGGTCACTGATAAGGGGATCCTTTGTGGAGGTGTCACTGATAAAGGGATCCTTTGTTGGGGTGGGTCACTGATAACCCTTTGTTGGGGGTCACTGATAAGGAGATCCTTTGTGGGGGTCACTTATAAGAGGATCCTTTGTTGGGGGGTCACTGATAAGAGGATCATGTGGGGAGCTCACTGATAAGAGGAGCCTTTGTTGGAGGTCACTGATAAGGGGATGGTGTGTTGGGGGGGTCGCTGATAAGGGGATCCTTTTCTGGGGGGGTCGCTGCTAAGGGGATGGTGCATTGTGGGGGTCTCTGATCAGAGGATCCTTTGTTGGGGTGGGTCACTGATAAGGGGATCCTTTGTGGACATCACTGATAAGGTGATCATTTGTTAGGGGGTGGCTGCTGAGGGGATGGTGCTGGGGCCTCAGGCAGGAGGAGATGGATCTGATGTCACCATTCCTGCTGACAGAAACAACAGGAGAAGGAGCAGAGTCATCCTGCACCATGGGAAGTGCCAAGTCCTGGTGTTCCAGGGCTCAGCCTCCTGCTGCCACCCCAGCAAACCTCTGGCCTTTGCTGGTACGGGGTTCTGTGAGGGGTGATGGTTGCTGGCAGGAGGGTTTGGACACAAACGAGTTCCAGGCTGTCCCTGGATTGTTTCTGACCCCTGGGGCAGCTCCTCCTCACTGAGCTGGTGGGCAGGATCTCTCCAAGCTGGGCAGGAGCTCTCCAAGGTGAGCAGCTTTCCTGTGTCTTTATTATTAGAGTCCAATTTCTACTCGTTCATCCAGGACAAGGAATTAGAGCTCCCTTCTCTGCCCCACAGCTCCTCCACACTGGAGTGTGGGGACAGCTCTGTTTTGGGGTTTTCCAGCCCCCTCTGGTCACCTGGACCAGCTCTGGTGGGTGTGGAGCACTGTGGAGACAACAGTCTGGTCAGTGAGAGAGAAAGCCAGAGAAGCTTTCCCATGAATTGATCTGGGAAGATTTAGGGAGGCAGAGAAAAAGAAAGGTAAACAAATGGCAAACCATCTACAGGTGGTGTTTTCAACAAGTTGTTTTCCTCCTAAGATGTTTTACCAAAGGGTGTCTTCTTAATTAGCCTATCATGAAATGCATTGATTAAATGGCCAATCAGGTCCCTCTGTATCCAACCAGGGTATAAAAGAAGGGGTTCCAATAAAGTCAGGGCTTCTGGCCTCTCAGCCTTCTGACCTGGGGTCTGTGTCTGTTGTATCAGGACACAAAATGAAAAACACACATGCTGAAACTTCTATGGTAAAAAGAAGAAAGTTTATTTCTCGACTTTGATATAGATAGAATTTCAAAAGTGACCCTGTATTGGAGGATGAAGTTGTTACTTCTCTAACAACACTGGTTAAACTAACAGTCTATCAAATTTCTCCTTTGCTAGAAAAGAATACAAAAAAAAATCATTATTGACATAAAAGTGCATGAGAAACTCCAGTACAAAAATGTAAAAATCAGAAGGCTTAGAAGACTAGGGTGACATGTATCATTCCTTGTCGAGTTGGTGAGGGTCCCCAGGATGAGGTGAGAGATGAGAATGTTCTCAGAAGGCTGATTTATTATTTTATGATATTATATTATATTAAAAGAAATTATATACTAAAACTGTACTAAAGAAAGAGAAAGGAGACACCAGAAGGCTAAAACAAGAATGAATAATAAAAACCCATGACTGACCAGAGTCTGGACACAGCTGGACTGGGATTGATCATTAAACAAAAACAATTCACATGAAACCAATCAAATAATGACCACATTCCAAAGCAGCCAAACACAGGAGAAGCAATCAGATAATTATTGTTTTAATTCTTTTCCGAGGCTTTCCAGCTTACCAGGAGAAGAAATCCTGGCGCGGGGATTTTTCAGAGAAGATGCTGGTGACGATTCCCGACTCAGGAGCAGAGCAGGGTGCTCTGGATGAACTGGCAGAGGCAGGGGACGCTGCTGTGGCCCAGGTGTCCCCCGGGGCTGGCCCGAGGCAGCCGGCCTGTCACCAGGAGCCGCACGTAGCACGCGCTGAAGATCACCAGGAGCTGCTGGGCCATGGCCTGCAGGGAGCAAGGGAGCTGCCAGAGCACTGTGTCACCCTGCCCCACAGGTGATTTGGTGTGGGGCCACTGAGATGAGTGATGGGAAATGACCCTGGCTCATCCCAGGCTGCAGGGGCTGAGGGAGGAGCACTGGCTCCTCTCTGCTTCCCCTTTAGCTTGGGCTTTTGTCTTAGCCCACAGTCTGCTGGCTTCAAACCAGCCACTGCTTTAAAACGTAGAACTCAGGTTTACAAGTGTGGAATTCAGGTTTTTCAGGGTTTCCTCCTCCTTCTGGCTTCAAACCAAGCACTGGTTGTAAACCTGGTTTCAAACCAGCCACTGGTTTAAAACGTGGAATTCAGGTTTACAAGTGTAGAATTCAGGTTTTTCAGGGTTTCCTCCTCATGGTTTCAAACTTGTCACTGGTTTCAAACCAGCCACTGGTTTAAAATGTGGAATTCAGGTTTATAAATATGGAATTCAGGTTTTTCAGGGTTTCCTCCTCCTTCTGGCTTCAAACCAACCACTGGTTGTAAACCTGGCTTCAAATCAGCCACTGGTTTTAAACCAGCCATTGGTTTAAAATGTGGAATTCAGGTTCACAAATGTGGAATTCAGAATTTTCAGGGTTTCCTCCTCCTCCTGTCCTCAAATCAGGCACTGGTTTGAAACTGGCTTCAAACCAGGCACTGGGCTGTGCTATTTGGTCCTGGCTGTCCTGAGCACCCTGAGGGCATCACCTGCCTCAGCTCTGCTCCCTGGGAGCCCATGCCAGCATCCTCAGGGATGGCAGGGGAGGCATGGAGAGATTCCTTCCTTAAGCAGCCCCTCCCAGCTGTGCTTTGTGCACTTCAGCCCCCAGCACTGCCTCCAGGCCCTGGCAGCCCACATCACTCACCTGCAGGGGACACAGGTAAGGGACACTGGGGACAGCCTGGGCACACGGGCAGCTCCTGCCCCGAGCCCTGGATTTGCTGGGCTGGAGGTGGGCAAGGACAGAGACCTGGCCCAGGTCCCCTTGTGGCCACAGTGCTGGCACTCTGTCCCCACAGGGGGTGACACCAAGCTGGCCTGCAGGTGGCCCTGGGGACCTGCCCACTCTGTCCCTGCCTCCTCGGGCTTGTTTTGGCCTGTAGACAGCCAGAGAGCCTCGACCTGCAGGGATGTCACCTGTACTGAATTCACTTAGGGACAGTGACAGGAAAACTGCAAAATAAATCAGAATCATCCCTTTGGTAGCTCCGTGCTGAGCAGGAATCAGGGCACATTTGTTGCTCAGCGTGGCACAAGTCTTTGAAGGCACTTTCCATGGAGGAGACAAAGGCTGGGCTCATCCATGGCTCAGCTCAGCCTGGGCAGGGGCATCAGGTCCCTGGGGAGAGGTTTTCTTCCAAACAGGACCTTTGGGACCAGCAAGGAAAAGCCCAGTCCATGAATTCCTCAAGGATTATCCCCAGCTGCTCAGACAGCTTTGAATTCAGGTTTACAAACCTGGAATTCAGGTTTTTAAGGGTTTCCTCCTCCTCCTCCTGGCAGCACCAGGATTGGAGAAGGTCTGTGTGGGCTTCCAGGTGCTTCTGCTGGAGAAAAAAGTGAGGTCCCCCATGGCTGGGATGAGTTTTGGAGCTGAGATGCCTCGGGGGTGATTTGGTACCTCTATAAAGGGGATATTTCTCCTCACCTGGGGTGGACCCTCGGGGATGAGGTGCAGGAGCTCACTGCAGGTCACAGGATCTTTATTCAGGGTCACCCCTCTGGATAAAAGAGGGGATTCTTCACATGGAGCCTCCTCCTCCAGCCCCAGCTCGGGCTGAGCTGCCACATCCATGACCACACAGAGCTTGTTCAGCCTGTGCCTCAAGCCTGCCTGGAAGAGAAGGAGATTTTGGGGCTCTCCAAAGGCAGGCAGCAGTGCTGTCCTGTGGAGAGCCTTTACAGGGCACCATTTGTCCTTGCATGGTTTTTATTCCTGGAATTTCCCACCCCAGGCAGCAGTGGTGTCCTGAGCACAGCCTTTACAGGGCACCATTTATCCCTGCATGGATTTAAATCCTAGGATTTCCCACCCCAGGCAGCAGTGGTGTCTTGAGGACAGAGTTTAAAAGGTACAAATTTCTCTTTTTTTGCACATTTTTCACTCCTGGGGTTTCCCATGCCATGGGCTGTGCCCAGCACTTGGAGCTGGGTGTCCCTGGCATGGCCTGGCTGCCCTCAGCTGCCAGTGGCTGCTCTCAGCACCACAGACACAGCCTGGCATGGAGAATCCTGTCTTTAAAACCAGAGTTCTCTCATCCCCTGTGTGAATCCAGGAACTGCTGCCCACCCCTGAGCTGCAGCTTTCAGGGAGATGAGCAGCCTGGAGATTTCAGAGGGCTCTCACCCCTCACCATACAAAAGCAGTTCAGTGGATATTTACACACCCACAGAGAGCAAAACATTTTCTGAAGGCCAAGAGGACAAAATGTTTATATAATTAACTGAATGCAGCAATTCCTGCTCCTCCAGGCTATCCCACTTTTTCCAGGAGGACAGCTCAAGGTGGCAGCTGTTCCAAGGTGTGCCACATGCTTCCAAAATTTGCCTTTCATTCCTGATGACTTTCCATCATTAAAGCTGCACTGTTAATTATCCAGACACACATATTCCACAGGGTCTGGACAAATTCCTGCTGAACTGGGCAGGGACAGGTGCACTTTATTCACCTTCCAGTCTGCCCAGCTCCCAGTGCACAGCAGGACACTCAAACAGCTCCATCCCAGGCCAAAACAAGCCCGAGGAGGCAGGGACAGAGTGGGCAGGTCCCCAGGGCCACCTGCAGGCCAGCTTGGTGTCACCCCCTGTGGGGACAGAGTGCCAGCACTGTGGCCACAAGGGGACCTGGGCCAGGTCTCTGTCCTTGCCCACCTCCAGCCCAGCAAATCCAGGGCTCGGGGCAGGAGCTGCCCGTGTGCCCAGGCTGTCCCCAGTGTCCCTTACCTGTGTCCCCTGCAGGTGAGTGATGTGGGCTGCCAGGGCCTGGAGGCAGTGCTGGGGGCTGAAGTGCACAAAGCACAGCTGGCAGGGGCTGCTTAAGGAAGGAATCTCTCCATGCCTCCCCTGCCATCCCTGAGGATGCTGGCATGGGCTCCCAGGGAGCAGAGCTGAGGCAGGTGATGCCCTCAGGGTGCTCAGGACAGCCAGGACCAAATAGCACAGCCCAGTGCCTGGTTTGAAGCCAGTTTCAAACCAGTGCCTGATTTGAGGACAGGAGGAGGAGGAAACCCTGAAAATTCTGAATTCCACATTTGTGAACTTGAATTCCACATTTGTGAACCTGAATTCCACATTTTAAACCAATGGCTGGTTTAAAACCAGCGGCTGGTTTGAAGCCAGGTTTACAACCAGTGGCTGGTTTGAAGCCATGAGGAGAGGAAACTGAAAAACCTGAATTCCACATTTTAAACCAGTGGCTGGTTTGAAACCAGTGGCTGGTTTGAAGCCAGGAGGAGGAGGAAACCCTGAAAAACCTGAATTCCACACTTGTAAACCTGAATTCCACCTTTTAAACCAGTGGCTGTTTTGAAGCCAGCAGACTGTGGGCTAAGACAAAAGCCCAAGCTAAAGGGGAAGCAGAGAGCAGCCAGTGCTCCTCCCTCAGCCTCTGCAGCCTGGGATGAGCCAGGGTCATTTCCCATCACTCATCTCAGTGGCCCCACACCCTCAGCTGCCCTAGACCCCTTCCTGCTGCCTCACTTTGTTTCTAGGGATTCACTCCACTGATTTTTTACAAAATTGCCCATTCTCAGTGCTGCTCTGAGGACACTTCTGAGAAGAGTTTTCCAAGAGCAGGGTGTTGGGGATGTGAGTCCTGCCAGCTCTGAGGCAGCCAGAGCTCTGTCCTTGTGCATCTGCCAGCAGCACAGGGATGCAGGAAAAATATAAAATCCAGAGGGTTAAAATGGATCTGACATTGGAGCAGACAGAGCCACTGTAAATCTCTGGGTTATTTGCTGCTCTCAGGCAGTTTTGGGACAGGTAGGTCAAGGTGAAGGTTCCCTGGATTAGTCCTCTAATGGACTATGATGGCCTGTAAAAATGTGGGATTCAGGTTTACAAATGTGGGATTCAGGTTTACAAATGTGGGATTCAGGTTTACAAATGTAGAATTCAGGTTTACAAATGTGGGATTCAGGTTTACAAATGTAGAATTCAGGTTTACAAATGTGGGATTCAGGTTTACAAATGTAGAATTCAGGTTACAAATGTGGGATTCAGATATACACATGTAGAATTCAGGTTTTTCAGGGTTTCCTCTCCTCCTGAATGACTTTGCCCTCCTGCAGTGTTCCCGGTCCCCTTCCCTGCTTCACCCTGGCTTCTCTCTCCATTTGTATTTCAAGCCTCTCTCTGTGTCTCTCTCACCTTCCTTTAACACCTTCAGGGAGCCTTAAAACTCTCTTCATTCCCCTAAATCCCTGTCTAGTGAAGAAAAATAATCTCTGAAAAGGAGCAAATGAGCCCAAGGATGGAGATTTTGTTTTTCTCCATGTTAGAGTTTTTGGGAGACTGTTTGGTTTTCTCCCTCTTGGTTTTTTTAGCAGTTTTTGTTTGGGTTTTTTTTTGTTCTTGTGTTTTGTTTTGGTTTGGGGTTTTTTTTGCCATAGGAACTTTGCTATCCCTCTGCCTATAGGCAGAACCATCAGTGTCACATCATTATAACACATTTTTAGGAATAATTGTCTGCCCTAATGAATCCCACGTCAATCATTTAGACTCATTATTTCCAATCACCTTTGGGCATATCTCAATCCCCACTTACAGGAGAAATAAAAACATCCCAATTCCTCTCCCACAGGAGACAAAGAAGATCCTAGGAATGCCACCCTCTGGATCACAGCATCAATAAAAATTGATGTTGTGATAAATTGAAACAGATCATTGATATAATTGATAAATGTCTCCAGCAAGAGAGATCTGACCAATTATCCCTCCTGACCAATTCCCACTAATTCCCTGACCAATTCCCTGACCAATTCCCACCAAGGATACTTGTAGGATGTTGTGTGGCCCGTCCAGGACATCTGTAATCCCCAGGATTATGCTGTGTTTGAGAAAGATTTCATTGACAGCTGCCAGCCTCACATCTGTGTTCACGTTTAGCTGTTAAAGAATGCAAGGAAAAATAACACAATCCACAGCAAAAGTCTACAAAGTGCAGCTGGATAATCCCAAATACTGCAATTCTGAAAGGAGAACAGTGGGATTGATTTCCAGTGTCATGATCTCCCTTCCACCCCCCAGCAATCTCCTTTCCTGAACCTCTGTGAACCCCCACATTTGCCTGGTTTCCTCTTGGAAGAATCATTTGCTCCAAATCCCCCTCTGGATTTTGAATCAAGACTTTCCAATATTATTCTTCAGCCAAATAAATGGTGCCAGTGATGCCAGAGGCAGCAGGGAATGCCAGGAGGAATCATCAGGAGCAGGGCAGGAGCCAGAGCTGCCGTGGGAGCACAATCCACCCTCTGCAAGGGTTGGTCTGCAGGGTGACCCTGCTGTGGCCTCTCAGTGCTCAAAGAAGCTCCAGGAGAGCTGGAGAGGGACTGGGGACAAGGGATGGCTTTGTTCCTGTTTGGCACAGGGAGAAGCTGGGCTGGAGGGGAGGGATTGTCCAGTCTGGGCTGCCTGGGAAGGTCCTGCCAGGAGCAGCCACCAAAGCACGAGTGGGTTTTAAGGTTTGGGTTTTCCCAACAGGTTGTTTGGCTGGATATTGAGGGACTGATATCCATGCCCAGCCTGGAGACAGGAAAGCTCCAGGGAGAGCTCAGAGCCCTTGCAGGGCCTAAAGGGGCTCCAGGAGAGCTGGAGAGGGACTGGGGACAAGGGATGGAGGGACAGCACACAGGGAATGGCTCCCACTGCCAGAGGGCAGGGCTGGATGGGATATTGGGAATTGGGAATTGTTCCCTGGGAGGGTGGGCAGGCCCTGGCACAGGGTGCCCAGAGCAGCTGGGGCTGCCCCTGGATCCCTGGCAGTGCCCAAGGCCAGGCTGGGCAGGGCTGGGAGCAGCCTGGGACAGTGGGAGGTGTCCCTGCCATGGCAGGGCTGGGATGGGATGAGCTTTAAGGTGCCTTTTAACCCAAACCAGGCTGGGATTCTCTAACCCTCTGATCTCCAGCAGCAGGAGGTCTGAGCCAGCCTGAGCAGCTCCAACACTTCCCTTTCAAGCATTCCAGCCCTCCCTTGGCTGCAGAACATCCCTTGCCTTCCCTGAGTGTTGTAAAATTCTTCCCTCTTCCCTGGATCATTGTTTTCTCTGCCTGCAGCTAGGGAATGCCCCAGCAGGAAGAATCCTGCTCCCCTCTCTCCACATCCCCACTCCTGGAGCCTCCTCTCACCTTCCTCTGGTGCCCATCAATGACCAGGATCACCAGGACAGTGAGAGCCAGGGCCACCAGTGTCACCAGCACGCCAGCCCCCCAGGAGTGGCCCAGGGAACACAGCTGGAGGGTGGAGTAAAGGTTTGTCCAGAGAGAGATGTAGAATACCTGGGGAAAAACAGAGAGGCTGGTGAGAGTCACAAACCCATGAAAGTGAGAAAAGTCACAGGAAGAAGGAAATAACAGTCCCTTCTCCCTTATAAATTAGGTCCCAAGAGATTTTTCACAGGGTGAAAAAGGACAAAACTTCTTTCCAATAATAAATAGAGGAAAGAAAGGATTGGAAGGACTGAGTGAGCCCTAGTTTATTTTAAAAGATCACCACTCACCAAAGACAAAGAGTGAATTATTTATGATGATTCATCCCTAGGAAGGATTTCAACTGAGTGCTTCCATTTAGATGAGGAATGCACTCACTGAGGCATATTGATAATAATTCTCAGAGTGCCTGGATTTAGAAAGTTCCTATTTCAAGGTGGTGCAGAGACCACTCCATTACAGTAATGTTCAACCAGGGGGCACTGACACAGGCTAAAGGGGTGGGTTAAAGGCAGGGAAAACTGGATTCCTTCACCAACAGAGCATGGATTTGAGCAGGAGATTGCCTAGGAGCAGGTCTGACATGTAGGGCACAGCCTCATCTCATAATGACAAAACTCAGGTGCACCAAACCCCTCAAAACTGATCATTGAACATTCACAGTATCAGTGAAAGGAGAAGATTTGCATAATGGCTATTAAAAAAAAAAAAAAAGGAATTAAAGATTTGGATTTGATCACACCCTCAGCACACTGCAATGCACCAGCCTCACAGCAGATGCTCATGGTTGGGTCTCTGGAGAAGTTTCTTTCACCAGAAGAAGATAAACAAGACCAAAAGTTGACTGATTCGTTGGTCTAAATTAGCATGAGGACCAGAATGCCTTCAGATCCTTAAAATCAAGTTCTAAACCAAACCTGCTGTAGGTGCTGTCACCTCAGCAAGTGCTGGTCACCCATGGACAGCCTGGGTAGAGACAAGACACCAGACTTTGGTGGGACTCCACCAACAGGGTGGAGAGAGAGCCCTGCCCTCCATCTGCAGCAATTCTGTGAGCTGGAATGTCAGAATTCAGGACATCCCTCTGCCTGTCCTGGATTGCTCCAGCCCCTGCCAGGGGGCTCAGAGACCCTGGCACAGAGCCCAAGACCCCTGTGCCTTT
Source organism: Molothrus aeneus (assembly GCF_037042795.1). Classification (NCBI taxonomy): domain Eukaryota; kingdom Metazoa; phylum Chordata; class Aves; order Passeriformes; family Icteridae; genus Molothrus; species Molothrus aeneus. Next base: position 2,792,376 of record NC_089664.1, on the reverse strand, counting down.
GATTATGACCCATGGAAAAAATTACCAACCTTATATGAGGATCTGCAAGCCACAAAAGTCCAAGTAGAATAATAGTTAGTTTGTTGCAGGGTGAAAAATAGATTTTTTGGGGGTTTCTAGTATGGGGGTTCAGGAGGCAAGATGGAGGGATCTGGGCATGTCCAGCCTTTCTACTTCTTCTTCTTGGCCTCCATCTTCTGCTGTGATGGTGGCACTTTTGGATTGGTTTGGAGTAGAAGCTCACTGTCTAGCACAGGTGATAGGTATTAGGAAGTTATTGTAAATAATGTACACGTAGTTTTTAGTATAAAAAGATAACCCCACCCTGGGGGCAGGCAGAGTGCCTGGACTGTCCTGCTGAACAGACCTCGACAGGCCAGAGAAAGAATTTTATAGATAAGAAACAATAAACAACCTTGAGAATGAGAATAGAGGAGTTCTGACTCCTTCTTTGACTGCTGGGCTGGGAAAAGAGAATTTCTAATGCATCGTGGGGTCATCCTGACCAGCAGAAGTCCCGAGATTGGAATTGCCAAGAGAACCCACCAGGAATGTGTCAGAACTGGGATTTGTTGCTCAGCCCAGCCCAGCCCCGCTCCCTCCCTGGGCACAAGAACCCGGGTGCCAGGCTGGGCAGCCTGCAGTGCCCTCACCATGGCCATGGCAATCTGGCAGCCCCTGGAGCTGTAGAACAGGTACCGCCTCACTTGGGGGCTCAGCACACCCTCCTGGATCAGCCTCCTCCATGGATCAATGGGCACCTGCAGGAACAAACACAGAACCACAGCCAGCCTCCAGCGTGGGCTCCAGCCCCAGCAGAGCCAGCTGGGCAAAGCTCGTGGGTGCTGTGGCTCAGTAAAGGAGGATGTTGTGCAAGAGCCTGAGATGAGGGATGGGAGACATCAGGCAGCTCTTCAAAATGCTGTTTATTGTATACAAAATACTGTTTACTGTATATTACAGCTCTGCAAAATGCTGTTTACTGTATATTACAGCTTTCCAAGAGGCTGTTTATTATATACAGAATGATGTTTATTGTATATTACAACTCTTCAAAATGCTGCTTATTGTATATTACAGCTGTTCAAAAGGCTGTTTACTATATACAAAATGCTGTTTATTGTATATTACAGCTCTTCAAAATGCTCCTTATTGTATACAAAATGCCGTTTATTGTATACAAAATGCTGTTTACTGTATATTACAGCTCTGCAAAATGCTGTTTATTGTATATTACAACTCTTCAAAATGCTCCTTATTGTATACAAAATACTGTTTATTGTATACAAAATGCTGTTTACTGTATATTACAGCTTTCCAAGAAGCTGTTTATTATATACAAAATGCTGTTTATTGTATATTACAGCTCTTCAAAATGCTGCTTATTGTATATTACAGCTGTTCAAAAGGCTGTTTACTATATACAAAATGCTGCTTACTGTATATTACAGCTCTTCAAAATGCTGCTTATTGTATATTACAGCTCTTCAAAATGCTGTTTATTGTACAGAAGATGTTACAGCAGCCATGGGTCGTGGGTAACAGAGCCACGCCTAAAGCTGCCAGCTACAGCTATAGGAAAACCTGAAGCCCCTTTAGTTCTGAATTAAAATACTATTTTATATTATATGTTATATTATATTTATTTATATTTTAATAGAAAGAAAATTATATATTAGAAAAAGATATATATTATATAAAGAAAATGATAAATATCTTTCTTTGCTGAGCATCTTAATACATAATAACCAATCATCATCATATACAACATCTTTACTACTGCCTATAGCCTATCACAACTATCATTACCATATTGCAGTCATTACTATCCAACCACATGAGTTAGTATGGTACAGTTTAAGCTTAAAGTTGTTTGTTTTTCTGTTTTCCTGCAGTGGAAAATTCTTAAACCTTTTTTCTGTGGCAGCAGCTCTCTGGCCACAGAGAGAAACACAACTTTCCCAGGCCTTTCTGGGGAAGGCTGTGAGAAGATCAGAGAAAAGAATGAGAAACAATTCTCAACCTGCTGCACCTGTTGTTGTGCACATGTGGAATGTGCTATGGAGATTTGTTTACCCAAGGGTGGTTTCTAAATTGGCCACTGGTGATGGTGTTTGGATTGAAGGACCAATTAGGTCCAGGTGTATCATACCTGTCTATAAAAGCAATGGTTTCTTAATAATGCTATATATAATAAAGAGATTGATCAGCCTTCTGTGAATCATGGAGTCAATGCTAATTTTACCCAGCTGGGGGCCACTGAAATGACATTTTTCTACCTGCCACATCAGCGTGTTTGTTTGCCCGTGGTATCTTCTTCTTTTCCTAAGACCTATTTCTGCTTGGAAAAAAACATCTTTTTTGTTTGTGGTCAACATATCCTTTGCTCTAGTCATAAAACCTCCTTCCAGCTCAACTTAACCTTTGCTTTTTTTAGTTGATCACTAAGACTGGCTCAGCAATCCTCAATTTAGACATCTGTTATTCTTCTATATCAAAACTTGCTCCCATCTCTATTCTGCTCTCAGGTTCTACATTCAGAGATCTTTTTGCCAAGCACACATAGCTGTGAAATTTTCTTGTCAAACTTTCATCTTTCCCAACAATGCAGAACACATTTTATGGTGCAAAAAAAAAAAAAAAAAAGGATCCATCCCAGTTTATTTCTCACATCCCCTTTTATAGGGTTTTTTAGGAACATCCCCTGTCTACCCCTAATTGGTCAGTAACAAGTTGTTATTCTGTATGGGTTGGTCACTCCAACCCTCGGTGTCTACATGTTTGTGAGAGATAGTTTTCATTTTTCTATCTAACAGAGTAAACACAGTTTATATATGTGGCTAACGTTTATCACAGCCCTAGAGCTCTTTCTCAGGGAAAGCAGGTTGTTTTCCACAGTCCTAGAGCTCTTTTCTTAGGGAAAACAAGATGTTTTTCACTGCTGCAGGACTCTGTTCTCACCAAGAGCTGTCAGCTTTCTCATGGCTTGTTGGCTCAAGTCAGGATTTGGTTTGTAGGCCTTTGGCCTGCTGTTTCACTGTGAGAAATGAATTTATAGAAAATTTTTAAAGTTTTATAGAAGGTTTACATAATGCACACTGCAACCCATAGTATAAAATCTGTGTCTAAATTTTTCTACAAATTCATTTCTCACATTTCACTACAACTCCTCATGGGGCACTGCAACCCAAATGTGTGTCCCAGAGCTGCCTCCCACAGGGAGCACCTCCAGTCCCACCCACAGAGCTGCCACAGACCCAAAATTGTGTTCCTGCCTCAGCTGCAGTGAGTAAAACCTGCCTGGGAAGAGCGGGGACAGTCACAAGGGAAGAAAATGCCTTTTTGTGATGAAGGACAAGACAAGTCAGATGTCCCAGGGATGTTCTGCCCCATCAGAGTGAATTTTAAGCAAAATTCACTCCAAACTACCTTCAAAGAGTTTCTTCACAGAATTTAAGCCAAGTTCATCCCAGTTGACTCCAGCCCACGGGGAATTGAGTGAAGTTGGGCTGAAACAAGCAACTCTCAAACCAAAAAAAAAAAAAACCCAAAGCCATCTGGGCCGTGGGTGTAAATGCAAATTATGCAAATCCAGCTGGAATTAACTCCCAGGGGAGCTCACCTGGATGCCAAGGGACTGCAGTTTGTCAGCACAAAGGTCCATGTCAAAGGAGGAGCTGGGGCAGGTGTTGTCCATGCTGAGCACCAGCAGCACCTGGCCTTGATGGGGTTCTGCAAGAGCCCAAAAGAGCCATGAGCACAGCACTGCTGGGGTTTTATCCCAAAGCCAGGCAGCACCTGGCAAAGGGGAGCCTGAGAATACAAACCACCCTGGTGTGGCTTAAACTGATCTAGAATCTCCTCCTTGGCCATTGCTAAGGAGCTCTGCAAGCAGCCTGAGACCCCCTGGAAGGAAACAGGAGTGAGCAGCCAGAGATAACATGAGATAACAGATGCTCTGATCTGCAGCACAACCATGTCCTGCCTCAGCAACCCCTGACTGGAAGTGTGGAGGTGAAACAGCAGGCCAAAGGCCTACCAACCAAATCCTGACACAAGCAACTTGTTTTCCACAGTCTTAGAGCTCTTTCTCGGGGAAAACGAGTTGTTTTATGAGCTGGAATTGCCAAGAGAACCCACCAGAAATGTGTTAGAACCAGGATTTGTGCCCTGCTCTCCCCCCCCGGGCACAAGAACCCAGTGCCAGGCTGGGCAGCCTGTGGTGCCCTCACTGTGGCCATGGCCATCTGGAAGCCTCTGGAGCTGTAGAAAAAACAGTTTTTGCTTTCTCAAAAACCAGTTTTGGCTTTCTGATGGCTTCTGTTGGCTCGAGTCAGGATTTGGTCTGTAGAACTTTGGCCTGCTGTTTCACCACCACATGGAAGGACAGTGGGCTCAGCTGCTTGGTGGTGCTGAGGCTCACTGCTCTCTTGGAGACCCCCACCACCATAAAAACCAACTTGAGCCATGAATTCAAGTGTTTTCCAGCAATCCCTTTGCTTGGGAATGTGGCAGGGCTGCCCTGGAGCACCCCAGACCCTCCAGGAGCGTGGCTCTGCTCAAGGCTCTTCCAGTGTCAGCTTGGGCCAGGATCACAGATGCATCCCAGACTCAAGTCAGGAGCCTAAAGAGTGTGAGGACAGCCTGTCCTAGATTTGAGGAGCAGCACAGGAGAGCTGTGATCTCCAGGCAGCCCATCTGGCACCCACCTAGAGCTTACACAAGCTGTGCTACAGAGACAGGAAGAGTTTGGGCCTAAGGAAGTGGCTGGTTCAGCTGAGATCCTGCTTCACTGAAAGGTTTCACCGAAATTTCCTTCCCCTTTGCAGCTCCAGGGTCAGCCAGGTGTCCCTGGGCTGCTCCTGGGGACATTTAGAGCAAAAATTGACCCTGCTGGAGGCTGTGGGGGCTGTGAGTGACCAGCCATCCATGGCTCTGCCCGAGGGCTCCCAAACCCTGTCCAGCCTAGCCTTGGGCACTGCCAGGGATCCAGGGGCAGCCCCAGCTGCTCTGGGCACCCTGTGCCAGGGCCTGCCCGCCCTGACAGCCAGGAATTCCTTCTCAATATCCAATCTAAACCTACTCTATGTCAGTTTGCAGCCATTCCCCCTTGTCCTGGCACTCCAGGCCCTTGGCCAGTCTCTCTCCATCTTTCCTGGAGCCCCTCCAGGCCCTGCAAGGCCACACTGAGGTCCCCCCAAAGCTTCTCCTGTGCAGGTGAACAATCCCAGCTGTCCCAGCCTCTCCTCCCAGCAGAGCTGCTCCATCCTCTGATCCCCCTGGTGCCTCCTCTGGATCTCTGCAGCAGCTCCAGCTCCTGCCTGTGCTGGGCCAGGGCTGGGGCAGCTCTGCAGGTGGGGTCTCACCTGAGCACAGGGCACAGGGCACAATCCCCCCTGCCCTGCTGCCTCAGCACAGGTCAAGTTTCCCAAAGGTTTCTCAGCTTCAGAGGCCAAGAGGAGAGGCCTTGCAGGGACTGTTTTTCTATAGGTTGATTTGTTCATTCCTGCATATCAGGCATTAAAAAAAAAACCCCAAAGTATCTCCATCCCCTTCCCAAAGTGCTGAAACATCCACAGTGTTTTGGTACCTTCACAAGTGAGATGCTGTTAAAGAGCATCTTTGGTAAAATCTGTCAGTGGTTATTTTAAGGACACTGAGCTCAGATCTGCCTCTCCCTTTAGCAATGAGCTGCTCCCTTACCTGGCACCCACTGCAGGGCTCCTTCTTTGACATCACTCTTGCTGTACAGGAGGGAGGATCTATTTTTCTCATTTCCACCAGTCTGGCTTTTCTGGGCCATGCTGAAGGTGTGTCCCCTTGAAGGATTCTGTGTTTTCTGGTCAGAAATTCAGCATTTCTCTCTCTAATTCAGCATTTGTGTCTCTCCCTGCTGGGAAGCACCAAGCAGCCCCACAGCAGCTGAGTGGGGAGCAGACTGTGAAGCCCTCACTCCCACTGCTGCCTTCCTGGCCATCCTGCTTCCCATGAACCACGAGGCATTTTTTAGCCCTGAAAAGAGAAAAAGAACATCCCAAATCTTGCAGAGACAGCAAATAAAGGATAACAACAGAGAGTCTGCTCCTGGGGGATGTCAGCACCTGGTGTTGGCCAGTGTGAGCTCAGTACACACTGACTCACTTTTTATGGTTGGTTTTTGTTAAGAGGTGGAAAAGTTATCCTTAAATATTCCTTAAATTATCCTGACATCCATCAGCATTCACATTTTGCAAGCAATTAGCAAGGAACAGTCAGGGTTTCTCCTTGCCAAACCTCTTTGCCATCACCTCCAGAATGAGCTGGAGCTGGTGGAAATGCCCCTCCCTGGAAGTGACATTTCTGCTCAGTGACACGGGGACAGATCCTCACCACAGGATGGGAGACGTGCAGATGAGGCAGAAAAATGCATCTGCTGAAGGCAGAGTCAAGCAGGAGCTCCCACCCACAGCAGGGAAGCCTTTGAGGGTCTCTGCTTTCCCTTCTCCTCTGCTTTCCTTTCCCATCTCCTCTCTTTTCTCTCTCCTCTCTTTTCTTTGTTCTTCATCTCTTCTTTCCCTTCCCCTCTCCTCTCTTTTCCTTTTCTCTCTCCTGTCTTTTCCCTCTCCTCTCTTTTCCTTGTCCCTCTCCTCTGCTTTCCCTTCCTTTCTCTTCTGCTTTTCCTTCCCTTCTCCTCTGCTCTCCTCTCTTTTCCTTTTCCCTCTTCTCTCTTTTCCTTGTCCCTCTCCTCTGCTTTCCCTTCCTTTCTCCTCTGCTTTTCCTTCCCTTTTCCTCTGCTCTTCTCTCTTTTCCTTTTCCTTCTCCTCTCTTTTTCTTGTCCTTCACCTCTGCTTTCCCTTTCTCCTCTCCTCTACTTTCCTTTCCCCTCCCCTCTCCTCAGGGAAATTCTCCCAGCAGGCACAGTGCCCAAGGTTTTCCAGGTGTATTTTCCCTGCTGACACAGCTCTCTAACCTCCTGCCAGCACCTGTGGGTGGCTGTTAAATGCTTGGAAGACTCTGGAGTTTACTTTTCAATTACCTTCCACTCCAGCTCTCCAAAACCACCACTTACTTTTTAACCTCTGCTCAAACCAGGAGCCTGTTGCTGTCTCCTGGTGGGAGGATCCCTCACAGATCTCACCCACTCTCCTTCCAAAGGGGATTGTTTTGTTTCTGACCTTTTTTTCTGTTGGTTGTGGCTGTATTTACCCCCTTGCACAAAGTCAGGAGAGTCTCTGGTTGAAGAATGTCAGAAAGGAAACAGAGGCAAGAGAAACAACATGGAAAAAAACCATGGAAATACAGGGGGAAAACATGGAAACACAGGGGGAAAAATCCCAAAAGGGCTGAAAACTCCCTTAAAAAGCTGAAACTTAAAGGATCCTAAAGGATCTGAACTTAAAGCATCCCTGAAAACTTCAAGGACCCAAGCAGGGAGTGTGTGCACACAGGATGGGCACAGCCCCTGCTCTTCACCTGCACAGGTGAGGGAGGTTCCCTGGGCACAGTTCTGCCATGGGGATCGTGGGCACCACGTGTCACAGGGCACATCCCAGCACCAAAAGGTGCATTCAGAATGGGTTTTCTCACTCCTTTCCTTCTTTTGCCATCCAACAGAAGGGAGTGTAAAATCAAGACCGAAAAGCCCACAGAAGAGAGAAGCAAAGAGGAAACTAAAGAAAAAACTAATTAAAAACTGAAGAAAAACCTGATTAGAACCAACCACCCCATTGCTGCTGCTGGCACATCCATTTGGAGATGAATCCAGGCTCTCTGGCTCAGATGATGAGAATTTGGGGGCTCTGGAGGACAGTCCCCAGGAGGTGACAGTGAAGGTGCAGCAGCCCAGCCATGCCCAGGAGGGAAATGCTGGGAGCTCCTCAGCCAAAGCAGCTTTGCTTTGGCCTCTCAGTGCAGCACAGTTTGGCTCTATTGCCTTTCCCTGCAGAATGGCCCATTTGGGAATTGGGTCCCCCCAAAGTGCCTCTGATCCCTCCTGAGGCACCTCGAGGGTGGCCTCTCCTCTCCTGCACTCCCAGGCTCTGTGCTCTCTACATTTCTTCTTTTTCTTTATGCAATGTCAACATCCCTCTGGTCAATTCACTTCCTTCTTTTTTGGACACTTCCAAGCCCTCACTAAACAGCAGAGAAACACCCAGCAGGTCCTTCTGCCTCATCCCCAGAGCAGCCAGCAGAGCCTTACCTGGTGCTGGGAGTGCAGCTCAGCCTCCTCCTCCTCCTCCTCCTCCCTGTCCTTTAGGTGCCACTGTCCCACTCTGCAGTGCACAGGTGCCACACGGTGCCACCCCCAAGCAGGAAGGTGCCAGCCTGTGCTGGATGAGGCCCCTGTGTCCCCTGTGCCTCCTGGGGCAGGGATTACCCAGGCCTGTGCCCCTGGCTGCCTCTCCTCACCCTGAGCTGCACGCAGGGACTTGCAAAATCTCCCTGGTGCATGTGACTGCCCCTGGGCTGGTTCAGAAATGTGGGTTTAACCCTCTGTGCTTCCTCAGAGGTGTTCCCACGCCGAAGGCACAGCCACAGGGGGAGCTTCTCCTCCTCACCTTCAGCAGGGTGGGGGTCCAGAGCTGAAACCTGAGGAAGGTGAGGAGCTGAAGAGTGGCACAGACAGGAGGCTCTCCCCTTCCTCCTCCTCCTCCTCCTCCTCTAGGATCAGCCAGGCAGGATTCAGGAACTACAAATCCCACAGTTACACCACATCAGTTCCTGTGAGTGCTTCAAGACAAGGCTGGAGACATCAGAAGAGGCAAACACAGATCTCAAGGCTGACAAGAGGTCCCTGTTCATCAAAGGGTCATGGAAAACACTCAGGAACAGGGATGACAGCAGGGCAGGAGCTGTAGCCCTCCCCAAACCAGGCTGTGCTGATGTGGAGCAAGTTTCCCCTCCAGCAGCTCGAGAAGAAAAGCAGGAGGCTCAGGCACAGTCAGATGGATCCTCCACAGTGTTGCACATGCTGGAGTTGTTTGCTTGACAATGCTGAGACACCATGAAAACCAAACTCCTCAGCCTGGGAACTGTGGTGTCAGAGCTGCCCAAAAGCTGCAGGATCCATGGAGGGTGGGAACAAAGCAAATCCAGGGGTGAAAGATTAAAAGAAAAGGAAAAAATCAGCTCTTGCAGTGTCTGTGTGCACTTCCTGGAGCAAAGGCACAGTCAGATGGATCCTCCAGAGGAGCCATGCAGAGGATGCTGGAGTTGTTTGCCTGACAGTGCTGAGACACCATGAAAACCAAACTCCTCAGCCTGGGAATTGTGGTGTCAGAGCTGCCCAAAAGCTGCAGGATCCATGGAGGGTGGGAACAAAGCAAATCCAGGGGTGGCTGGTTGAAAGAAAAGGAAAAATCAGCTCTTGCAGTGTCTGTGTGCACTTCCTGGAGCAAAGGCTGCTCTTCTGGAGGGATGGGTTCTGCAGCCCTGCCTGCTCCAGAGCTGTGAGTTCATCCCATCACGTGGCTCCACAGGCAACAACTCCAAAGCCACTCACCCTCGTGGGATCCTGTTCCACTGGAAACTACCAACACCATCCAGGCACTGGGAAAAATCCCATAAATCTGTCACCAGCTCAAGGCCCAGCTCCAATCCCCACCCAAGACAGGGCCATGGGAAGCTTTGAGTTCTTTTGCAAACGCTCCTCATCAAAAGTTTTGGCTCGGTTTGCTCCTCACCCACACAGAGATGCTGACAGGGAACACCAGAAGCACGAGCACTGCCAGCTCTCTGCAGGAAAAGGCTCCAGGCAAATCCCTGTGGGACAATAACTTGAAAGCACTGGGGATAATGACCTGCAGTACAGCCCCTGTGCCCCTCCTGTTTGGCAAGACACAAAAGGTCTTGGCATCAGCACCTCCAGCAGCAAACTCCTGCTCACTCCAGAGGAGTGCTGGGATCACCAGAGGCTGGAATGCCAGCATGGTTTGGGTTGGAAGGACCTTAAATCCCATCTGAATCCACCCTTCCACCAGCCCAGGCTGCTCCCAGCCCTGTCCAGCCTGGCCTTGCCCTCCCTTTACCACATCTGCTGCCTCTGGGGGTCCCCCCAGGCCATTTTCCCAAATTCCTGCAGTGCTGTGGTGCAGCTGCTCATGGATTGCTCCCAGCTGATGTATTTGATTTCGCCTTTCTCAGTTACTCCTCCCTGCAGGGAGGCTCAGGCTATTGGTTTCAGATCATTTCTCCCACCCATCAAGATCATTTGGAGTTGTGATTCAGTGCTCTGTACTGTTTGTATCTCTTCCCAGCTTGGTGCCCTGGACTTACATTGTACTCCCTGTTCCACCTGCTGCATTAATGAATATATTACAGGGAGACTGATTGCAGGGAAATGAAAAAATCTGCTTTTTTAAGATAGAAATTTGAGGACTGTCCCAGGCTGACAGTGCCCACCCACCCTCCCAGCCTCAGGAATAACCTCACCCTTCATCACATCCTTCATGTCATTTCCGAGGTCACTCTCCAGCACCTATTTGGTGTCTCACTGCTTTAAATAACCAGACACACATTTAGTCTGCTTTTGCCTATTCTGACCATGTTCTCTCATTTACTCCATACTTTGATAAACTGAGCTCCTTTGCAGTGTTTGGAATCCACATCCTGTGATTCCAGCTTTTTTGACCACAATCTGCATGTGGTTGCAGTTTTTCTCCACGTCAGCCTTGTTTGGACTGTGCACACTGCAGACAACACTGGCACATCTCATTTTCTTTTGATGAAACTGCATTTTCAGGGCAGAACTGTGCCATCTTTTTCCTATTTTTTTTCCCTAGTGAGCCTTAATTAGGAGAACAAAGTTGTTGAAAGCCTTGTCTTGCCCTTCTCCTCCCTTCCTGCACACAAAGTCCTTTCACTCTGCCTCGTTGAATTTTTTTGTCAGCAAAGCTGACAGATTGACAGTCATTAAATATAAAAATTTATTTCACACTACCCATAAATTACAAGTTTCAAATGAAGAATGACACTTGCTTAAGGCACTGAGTGTGGTTCTTATCTTTTTTTTTCCTACTTCTGCCTTCTTCTTATGAAGACTTAAAGTATTATTCTTTTTACTATGGTAATGCAAAAACCTCTTTTCTTGAATCTCAAATTAAAAGAGGCAAAGCTTGCTATGTGCCTGGGATAATGATTCAGCTATTGATCCAGAAGATGCTTTATTAGATTATTTTGAGGCAGACGAATGTAATTTAATACCAATTTATTTTCTATTCCTATGCTAGTCCAAGATACAATCTTTTCTGCATGAAATTAGCACTTTCTCCTTTCAACCTCAAAGAAACATTACACTGTTCTCCTTCCTTGGATTACTTTGGGAAAACTTTCTCAGCAGAACATTGATCTGGAGGGTTCTCAATGTTATTTTTTTTAAGACTTTAAAGCCAAGACCTCAGCTGGGACCAGCAGGTTCTTGCCTTGTCTCTCCCATTATGCATTAATGCAAGAGCTAGCCAAGAGAGATAAAGGGAGAAGAGATTCCAGAGGAGGAAAACAGAGGCAAAGAGGGAAAACAGAGCAGGTTTAATGTGGGCAGAGAGAAGGGAGAGGAGCTGCATTATGTTTACACAGTCACCTGTCACCTCCAGGAGACACTGCAGGGTGGTCCTGCCCCACAGCAGCAGGACAGCCCTGGGATAGCCCATCCTGCTGCTCACACCTCCCTCGAGCTGCCCCACAGACCAGGAACTGCTGCAATTACCAAATTCTGCCTGCTCTGGGGTCAGCTGGGCTTCAGGGTGGCAGAAAACAGCAGGAGCCCAAAGCTGGGGATGGCAGGAAAGGGATGGAGAGACTGCCAGCAGCTCACTGGGCTGGATCTGCCATTAAAACAGCTCCAGATTGAATAAAGATCATCAGGAACTGTGCACTGACCTCACAAAAGCAGAAAAATGAGAAATTTAAGGTTGCCAAATGTGGACTTGCCCCCTGGAATACCCTGATGTTGCCATCCAGCACATCCAGCCTGGCAGCTCCAGGCAGAGAGGGGAAGGGCTCCTGGTCCTTCAGAGCAGGAAGATGTAGGGTCCTCCCCTGCTTCTGAAAGTGCCCAAATGCAGCTGCCAGGGGAGCCCCTGCTAAAGCACTGCCAGCCAGAATTGCTGCCCCACTGATGAGAGCTCTCTGGACTGCAGATCTGGGATTAGAGGTGATTTCCTTCCTTTATTTCATAGGATCCCAATATCACAGAATATCCTGAGCAGGAAGGGACCCCAAAGATCATCAAATCCAGCCCCTGTCCCTGCCCAGACCCCCAGCAGCCCCAGCCTGGGCATCCCTGGCAGCGCTGCCCAAAGGCTCCTGGAGCTCTGGCAGCCTCGGGGCCGTGCCCATTCCCTGGGCAGCCTGGGCAGTGCCAGCACCCTCTGGGGGAAGAGCCTTGCCCTGAGCTCAGCCTGAGCTGCCCTGGCCCAGCCCCAGCCGTGCCCTGGCTCCTGTCCCTGGCCCAGAGCAGAGATGGGAGCTGCCCCTCGGGAGGAGCTGCAGCCCCGGGGAGCTCTGCCCTCACTCTGCTCCAGCTGAACAACCCCAGAGCCCTCAGGTGCCCCTCACAGCCCCTCCAGACCCTTCCCCATCCCTGTGCCCCTCCTTTGGACGCTCTCTCACACTGCAGTGCCCCCAGGAGCAGGAGCCAGGTGGTATTTCCAGGGATGGGAGCCCAAATCAAGGCAATCTCACAGCGGTGTGTGGGCCCAAAGCAGCTTCTGCTCTTTCTGTGGTACATGAGCAGGCTGTGGCTCAGTCCTGAGGGATTGTCCCAGACCCCCAGAGTGGTTTGGGTTGGAAGGAACCTCCAGAGATCACCGTCTCTTCTCTCTGCCTGCAGGGACTCCTCCCACTATCCCAGGCTGCTCCAAGCCCCATCCAGCCTGGCCCTGCACACTTCAGGGATGGAGCAGCCACACTTCTCTGGGGAGAGGAGCAGCAGGCAGAATTCAGATACAGATTTGTTCTAACAGCTGCTGTGGGCTTCACTCCTACTCCTCCAACTTCCTGCAAAATGCCCCAAAAATCAGATTTCAGGGGCAAGAAGCAGCATGTCCCACTCCATACCCGTGTCAGGACTGTTCCTGCAGAGCATTTCCCTGGCACAGCCTGGCTTAGGCACACAGGGCACACAGAGCATCACAGGGCAAGATGAAGGAATTTCAAATGGAAATAAAATCTCTGCACTGCACAAACCAAGGCAGCCTTCCTGGAGAGCAATAATTGGAAATGCTTCCTTCAGTACAAATTGGAGTCACTCTCAACAGTTAAATTTCAGGGATGTATTACAGAAAATTATTATTCTTGTAAGACATTAACACTCCTGCATGTTCTAAAGGGAGCTTCTTCACAGCACATTTGCCAAGGAGATATAATCATGGAGGATTTTTCCCCCTTTTTCTCCTGCTTCTGTTCTAAAGAAGGATAAAAGTCCTCATTAACCAAGGGAAACTTATGAACCAATATGAGAAAGTGGAGCACACACTTCATTTTTTCTGGACAGAGTCTCAGTCTGTTACTGATAAGAGAGGGAATGAAATTGCTAATTACAGCCTGGAGCAAGGAGGGCTTTGAGGAGTGTCCTGCTGGAGCCTGAGCACCTGCTCTCAACAGGGAGAAATGTCTCATCTCCAAAGGACAGAGTGAAATTACCATGGCTGCAACCTTTTTATGAGGCCATAACACCTCTCCACATAACAGCACATGGATTAAAACTGCTTTGATCCTGTTCTGCTTGTACCCACCTGGCTTCCCCCCCAGCCTGGCACATTTGACTTTGCAAGAAGCTTTTGTTTCAATTTTACAACCCGTTTAATAGCTTCAATTCCTGAAGAGATCTTTCCAGGAGTACAGTGCACTACCATAAAATATGACAAGAGGGGACCCCAGAGCTGTCTGCTCCTGTCTGCAGGACTCACATCTACACCCATCCTGCTTTTTTCCCTCCCTATCACAATTCCAGAGGTCCAAGAGGCTTTGCAATGCCTCACTGAGGAGCTGTGGAAATCAAGATGTTCTGTCTGAGGAACACAACAGCATCCATGAGGCTCCTTGCAAAGATCCCAACCTGCACAACTCCTGGGCCAGATCAGGGACATGCTGAGGTCCCTTTTCCACAAAAAGCCTGGAATTTGAACTCAACAAAAAAAGCAAAGCTGCATTTAATATTCTGCTGGTAAGAGGAAGAAGCCACTGAGACATGAAACCTCTTGATTATTTGTGTGTATCTTTGACTAAAGAGCTGGGAAGAGAGGCAGACAGCCCTAGAACTCTTCTTTCCCTCTGTTCCCAGGCACAGGATGCTGCAGGATTCAGGATGACCTTGGTATAAACACGCAGTGACCAGCACTGGACCCAGGGAAGGGTAATTACTGTGCAGCACCTGGCTATCAAACTATTCCAATGAACTGGCACCATTTTATTTCCCCTAATGGTCACAAGAACATTTGTTCCTGAAGGTTTTCAGAATGATCTGGCAGGTAAAGCATCAGACTGGAGCCAAGAGGAGGAGCTCTGTAATGAGTTTTAACTTACCTGCTGTGACCTTCACATATTGGCTGTCTCTCTCAAACTTTCTTTTATCAATACTTGATGGTCACTCTGCAGAGTCCAGACTTCCAAGGTGCCCAGCAAGACCTGCCAGCATTCCCAGAACAAGTCAGCAGGAAGAACCAGACTGAGCAGAGGCTTTGGAGTGAAGTGTTTTTACTTTCAGGTGTCATAATGCCAGACTTGTACCTCAAGCTAACAGCAGAATATACAGAGGATTCGATACAGAGAAACTCAAGCACCTGAAAATGATCAGCCAGGACTCGCACAGCCAGAGAATTCTTCTTACAGGGTTAAAACCCTGTGCAGAGGTTTAACAACACACTGAGAAATGCAGTTTGGTCAACAGGAATACAGGTACACAGGTTTAGCAATTACTGACACAGGCCAGCAGCTCTCTCCCTTTTCTATTTCACAGAGGGAAGCCTCTCACTGCATACTGTCACCATGGAAAGGGAGCATTCCTGTGCCAGCTGGAAAATATCTATTTAATAACTTAGCACACATCTGAGACATGGCCACTTCATGTTCGAATAAGCTCTGAATCCGTGTCAAAAGAGAAACTAAGAGAACTCCAAGGGCTCACTGAAATAATTTAACACATGGACAAGGAGAGGTAAGGTATGGCTAAGAGCTGTACATTCCACCTGAAGCTCAGACTTTCCTCCCAGCACTGCCAGGACTCTGCTCCCAGCTCCCAGCACTAGCCATTGATGCGGTAATTCACGTGGATCTCGGGTTTGATGTCACACACCAGGGACAGCAGCTGGGACATCACCACCTCCCGGTTCTTCTGGAAGTTCTGCTGGATTACACTCATCTTTTCCTGAGTCTCCTTCTCCACTTCAGTGGTGCAGCTGCCATGGGAGCCAAGGGCCTACAAACAGCAAAGAAAAGAGCAATCACCATGCCAAGCTCTGTGTTTTGTTATTCTGCACCACCTCACACATTAATCTTTGTTGAGAGAATATTAATGTTCATATTCAAAAAAGTACTGCTACATTTTTTGCTCGGATTTCACCTTAAACTTGTCCACATATTTCATCCTCAGCCTCTGCCTTTTACTGAATCATCAAATGATTTGGGTTGGAAGGGACCTTAAAGATCATCTTGTTCCAACTGCCTGCAATTTATCCATTATCCACCAGTTCAGAGCATGAGTTTCTAAGGAGTGCCCAAAATACAGGTTCTGCTCTACAGACAGCTGGAACCCCTGGGCACAACTGCACTAGAGAGTGCAAGAAAAGTAACACCCAGGAGTCACTTTAAGCACAATTCCCACCATCCCATTGCTCCTACCCTTGGAGAATCTTTATAAAAATCTCACCCTTCCCTTCTGGCAACCAGGGACAGAGCAAGTGGTCTCTGCTGTGTCAGCATCATAGGAAACGAGCCTGTGACAGGAGCAATGAGCTCAGTCTCTTCTGGACACTGCTACACACAGCAGCTTCTGGGAGGCTGTCACTCAGGAGCTCATTAAACTCTTTCCCTGACAGTTGAGATGCAACACACCCTGTCCTGAGCCACTTCCACGGGTTTTTCTGGGACACGTGGCTGTGCCTCACAGGAAGGCACTTGGGGAAGTGCTCCTGCTGCAACTCACTCCACCCTGAGGGTGCTGCCAGGGCAAGGCAGCCCCAGGACAAGGCAAATGGGCTGGAAATATGAGAGTGATGGAGAACACCAACCGCTGCCTCCTTGGCCTTGAACTCCTTCTCCCGCTGCAGGCGGTACTGCTCGATCTCTGCCTGGGCCTCCTCCTTGGCCTGCTTCAGCCTCCGGTTCTTCCCTGCTCCACAGCACAAACCAAGGCAAAGAAAGAGGAGAAAGCACTGAGAGTGTGTTTTCCTCATGCACAGCCATCACCACAGTGTTTGCTCCCTCTGCAGGAGTGTGCTGATCTTAGGAGGAGCCCAGCAAACCATCGCCGAGGTCACTGAGCCAGGAGCTCCCACCACGGAGCAGTGAGAGCAGGGGGATGCACCAGGCAACATCAGGTCTGGCTTATTCACAGCCTGCTTTGGGCTGAAGGAACCTTAAATCCCATCCCATCCCACCCCTGCCAGGCAGGGACACCTCCCACTGTCCCAGGATGCCCCCAGCCCTGTCCAGCCTGGCCTTGGGCACTGCCAGGGACCCAGGGCCTGCCCACCCTCACAGGGGAGAATTCCCTCCCAATATCCCACCTAACTCTGCCCTCTGTCACTTTCCATATAAAAAGTCCCTCTCTCTCCTTTTCAAAAGCGTCTTTAAGGCCCTGGAAGGGGCTCTGAGCTCTCCCTGCAGCATTTTCTTTTCTCCAGGTGAACAGCCCCAGCTCTCCCAGCCTGGCTCCAGCCCTTGGAGCAGCTCCATGGCCTCCTCTGGATCTCTGCAGCAGCTCCAGCTCCTCCCTGTGCTGGGCCAGGGCTGGGGCAGCTCTGCAGGTGGGGTCTCACCTGAGCACAGGGGCACAATCCCCCCTGCCCTGCTGCCCACGCTGGGCTCAGCCCAGGATGTGTTTGGCCCTAAAAGCTGTGAATGCACTGCAGGCTCATGTCCAGCCCCTCACCCACCAGAACCTCCAAGTTCCTCTCTGCAGGGCTTCTCCCAGTAAGTTCTCAAGTGTGTACCTGTGTTTAGGATTACTCCAACCCATGTGAGTGTGCAGCTTCTGTGAGATCCCCACAAAAGCTCAACAGAAAGAGCATTAAACCTTAGTTTTGCCAGACCAGCTGTGAAACCAAGAGCAGTCCAGGCCACTGCCTCAACTTCCCCTCATGGACTTCCCACCACATTCTCCCCTCCAAGACTATCACCACTGGAGTGAACTACAAAAATCTGCCTCTTGCCACACTGTCAGGGGGTTGAACTGCAAACCAGGGCAGGTATATAAATAGATATATACATACGTATCTGTTTAAAGCAGAAAAGGTTTGCCAACTTGGGGGTCTTTGCAACCCAAATTTCTCTTGCATAACAGGAGAACATAACTTGGATCTATTAGGAATGAACAGTTCTATTAATTACTGATTTGGAAACACATTGTTTTCACCAGCTGAAGGCAGGAAGGACAGAGAGAGGCACAGCCACGCCCCAAGCCAAGGCCAGGTTATGGTGACCATGTCCTGCAGAGAGCCAGGAGCCCCCGAGCTGGGCTCTACTAGGACGGTCCCGGTGCGGCTCCGACCCCTCACACCGCACTGAGCCTTCTTGGGGAGCCTCCAACGCTGCTCTCCTGGGGGCCCCACGGATCCTCGAGCACACCCGGGCTGGGGGATCCCCGCTGCTCCCCGCCCTCAGCGCCGGGCCTCAAGGCCTGAGGCGGCCGCGCCAGGCCAGGCCAGGCCGGGCCGAGCCGAGCCGGGCTCTCCCGCCACCACACCCCCCCCGGCGGGGCCGGGCCGTGCCGTGCCGTGCCGTACTCACTCTTGCGGGCCTCGGCCACCTTCTCCGCGGCGCGTTTCTCGGCCTGCAGCAGCTGCTGGATGCCCTGCGACTGGCTCGCCATGGCGGCCACTCCGTCCGGCCGGGCCGCGGCAGCGTCACTGCGTCACGCAGGCCACGCCCACACCGCGCCGGCCACGCCCTCCACCACGCCCCCTCAGAGCGATAGTCCATACAGCGCGCTGTAAGCCCCGCCCACAACTCCACCCCGCTGTTAGGCCACGCCTATCAAGACACTCTATTATATTAGCCACGCCCCTGTGCTGCTTGGCCACGCCTCCATAGCGCCAGGCCACGCCCCGTGGTTTGTGAGGGGAGCCCCTGGCCGAGGCCGGTTTGGGCCTCCCCGCCCCCCGCTCCTGAGCCCTTTCGGTGCCCCAAATCCTCTTAAACCCCTGCAGGAAGGCGCTGCTGGGGCTTGGTTTTGTTTCTTTCGTGCTTTCTAATCGCTGAAACTGCGGCAGCCCCCGGATGAGCAGTGGCAAGGGCACCAGGGATGCTTTGGTCCCTTCTGGGCTGTGGCATCTCCTCCCCACTGCTGGTGTCACCCACCTGTGTGACACCAGAGCCACTGGTGCTCTGAGGGCTTTACAACCATCCTAGACATCCTTGGCCAGGGGCTCCCAGAGAGACAAGTGTCCCCTGAGGTGTCATCCCATCCCGGTGTCACCCCCAGCACAGAGCCACTGGTACTCTTATGGTCTTAAAATCATCCTGGACATCCTTGGCCAGAGGCTCCCAAATGTCCCCCGAGGTGTCATCCCATCCTGGTGTCACCCCCAGCACAGAGCCACTGGTGCTCTGAGGGCTTTAAAACCATCCTGGAAATCCTTTGCCAGGGGCTCCCAAGTGTCCTCCAAACACCCCCATCCCACCCAACCCTCACCCATCACATCCCAGGGGCCATTGAAAGCCCTGAATGCAGCTCCCCCAGCACTTTCAGAGCATAAATTACAATTATTGTCAAATAATATCGCTCTGATGAAGCCTCAGAGCCAGGACAGTGACTCATCGCTGCCGGGAGAGGCAGAGGGGGGCTGCTGGTCCGCCTCCTCCATCCCCCGTGATGAAAGGGACAGGAGACAATGAATCAAATGCATATTTATAGTGCTGAATAGGAATTATGAGTGTTTTCAGGGTGACCTTCAGCTGGGCCCAGCCGTTAAGTGAATGGGCTTAGCGTGCCCATCCATTCAGGGAATATTTGCTACAGTGAAAGATAAAAGGAAAGATGGGGAGAAGAGCTCAGGCCATCATTCTGGGGTTTGAAGGAAGGCTCAGGTGCTGGGATGGGGCACTGGGAGCTGTGGCATCACAGCCAGGCTGTGCTGGCAGAAGGAAAACCCAGCAAATCTGGTCCTACATCATCTGTCACAGATGGGGCAGCTCCAGCAAGGGGACATGCTCAGGTTGTCATAGGAAATCATAGAATGGTTTGGGCTGGAAGGGGCCTCATTTACTTCCAAGCCACCCTGACATGCTGTCTCTATTCCAAAATATGTTGCAGCCAAAAAAACCTGGTGAGGTCAGCTGGGGCAGATCCAGGCTTCTTTACAGCAGCAACAACCCAGAAATGAGATTCTTCCCATCTGACCCCAAGCCCCAGGAGCCCCTGCCCTCCTCTCACCTCACACCAAGGCCACAAAATCATTAAACTCTCCCTCTGACCCCCACGGCCCTCAGACCATGCCCCTGAGCCCCAGTCCCATCCAAAACCCACCATGCTCATTAGCTGTTCCCGTGTTTTCAGGAATGTTCCTTGTTAATTAAATCACTTGAGCTGAACCCAGAGGTGACCCCAGAGCAGGATGCTCTGAAGGGGATACCAGGGATCAAACAGGGTTTGGAGCAAAGGGGTCCAAAGGGGTCTGGCTCTGCCCTGAAGCCACAGGCAGCACTGGGGTGTTGTTTTTCTCCTGGGTGATGGTGATTTTCAGACTCACAGCTTCTGTCTGTAAGGTGATAATGAGAACACTGCCCTTTTCTGCCGCCTGAAATACTTTGGTGCTGATCACACTAAATTTTCAGACAAAAATCCCTCCAAATTTCAGCTCTAGGTTGCTTTAAAAAAAACACGTGATGGGTTTTTAGCTATTTCATTTTGACAGTTAACAAATGAGACAATAACAGTTCGTATTTAAAACATTCTTTGGCTTGGTTGTGTTGCTTTCTAATTTACAATTGCCTAAAAGCTAATTGAAACTTCATGCTGTGTGTCACATGAAACACATGTGAATCCAAAAGCTGTTGGAACAACTTCCCCATTCCCTTAACGTTTGAAAAAAATCACTTCTTGCTGGTTGCAAAAACAAAAACAAACCAAAACCCATCATTTCCAATCCTCAGACTTGCACAGGTATAAATAAAAGCTGCTGGAACCACTTGAATTTTACCAGAAATTGGTTGAGAATTAATTAGCATCAGGAGTGCTTCTGAGCTTGGCTTTTATTCCCTCAGACTCAGGGAACATGAGCTTGTCACTTGCTATTAGAGAGGCAGCTCTTGCTGACACTGACATTGGCATCCCTTTATTTGTCCAGCACTGGGCAAAAGACATCAGAAGATGATAAACTTCACCAATCCTAAATTTCATGCACCTCACATTCAACAGAGACTGAAGGAAGGATATTTATAGGAGGCTGAGGCTGGTCCTGCTCTCTAGGATGGGAAAACAAATTATTAAAATAAACAAATGAAAGGATTTTCTTTTTCTTTTAGCTGTTTTCATGGACCACAATAATGAAAATTAAATTAAACACATCTCTTACCTAATTTTCATTCTTTTTCCAAAACTTTTTTATTTTCCTGCAAGCATTAAATACTTATATTCATTTTGGAGCTGCATCTCTCCTCGCTCTTCTTTTGTTCTACACTGGGTCACAACTCCAAGCTTGTGTCACACAGGTTCCTGAAATACAAGCAGATATTCCTAGATTATAGGGCTTTCTATATTTCTAGAACCAAGGGGAAAAAATACAGCTTGTTTTTGCTTTTCTTTTTTGCAACACATGCCATGTCTCATGATCCTGCTGTCATGAAGGATTCCCAGACATATTTGGGAAGAACGAGATTTTAAACAGTTTCTGGCTCCTTTCCAGAGCAGGTAATTACATTTTTCCTCTCTAAATTCCCTTGCACTTTCAATTGGATCCGTTATTATTCTCCATTCCCCAAGTTAAACTGTTATTCTGTGCAATAGTCTGCTCTTTCAAAGAGGTTTTGTGTTCGCCCCTGGGAGCTGAGCTGATCTCTCTCTTCTGAGGTTTAATTAATTCACAGAAATGCACTGAGGTGATGCAGCTGCTGGATGTTGATAAAACATCATTGGTTGATTATTAAAATATGGTCAGTGAATTATTATTAACTAGCATTCATATTTTGGATGAATTTTTTCATTTATTAACAGAGTATTAAAAATAAAAGTACAGCATAACAATAGAATTTACATAGAAAAATCAATTAAACCCTGAAATGCACAAATTGGTGCCACTTATCTGTACCTGACCTGTGCCAAGAATTTGGCCCAAATATCCCAAAACGAGAAAGAAAGCTCCATTTATCATCTGGAGTTGCTCTGTGATCAAGGACGATTTAAAGCCCAGAGTAACCCGATTGCAGTGATGGAATTACACCAGAATGGACTTATATTGATATTGTAAGAATTGATTTTTTTAAAAGCAGTTTAAGAAGCCATATTTCTGTGTCAGCCCCTGTTCTCCTCCTTCAGGATAAGAGAGCTGCTTTGGGGTGATGCTCCAGGATATTTTGTAAGAGCCAGCATGGGAGCTCTGTTTATATGTTCTTGTGTTGGGATCAAGTGTCAGCAGAGCTTATTCATTCCTTGTCAACCACAGGAAATCTCCATTCCTGTTTCCCTGACATCTCCTGGCCTCCATGCTCAACCAGAGGTCAGGTGGCCTTTGCAAAGGACGTGGCTGGGAAGATAAATGGACACGAGACTGAGTGTTCCCCATGGGGCGTCCGAGTGTCCCATCCACTGGGATTCCTCCATCAGGGAACATCCTGGGAGGGCCCTCATGAACCCTGGTCTGCACCAGGAGTTTTGGATGTGACAGCAAAGCAAAAAAGCTTCTGGAGTAAATACAGCAATAAACGGCGTCTCCTGTTGTCACTGACATATTTTATGAAAATCTCTTTTCCAGGATTTTTCTCCTGAGAAGCTGAGAAGCCTCAGAAAAGAAATGTAAACAATAATTATCTGATTGCTGTGGAATGTGGTCCGGAGGCTGCTTACCAAGAGGTGAATCTTTGATTGGTTCCATGTGAATTGTTTTGACTTAATGACCAATCCCAGTCCAGCTGTGTCGGACTCTCTGGTCAGTCACCAGGTTTTATTATTCACTCTTTTCTAGCCTTCTGATGTCTTCTTTCTCTTTCTTTGGTATAGTTTTAGTATATAATTTTCTTTTAATATAATATATATAATAAAATAATAAATCAGCCTTCTGAAACATGGAGTCAAGATTCTCATCTCTTCCCTCATCCTGGGGACCCTCAAACACCACCACATCCTGTAACGGGCAGCACCAAAGTTTTTCCTGCTGAAGGCAACTTCCAGTTCTTCACTAGAGCATTACTCCCACTCCATGGGAAGAAACACACAGAAAATATTGGTTTTTTCCCTACCATAAAAGATCATTTGGCTTCTCAGTTCCACTTTCTCTGCCCCAAATCACTGAGTAATGTCATTGTGCACCGTGGTACAGTCACACTGACTTGCAGTGATGGATGAGACAATCCCTGTGTACGGAGATTGTTTGGTGCTCGCAGCTCTTTGAGTAAATGACACAGCACAGCACAAGCTTCATTATCAATATTGCCTGGAAATATCAAAAACATCGGAGGCCGCAGTTTAATTTGGATGCTTATCATAAGCTCGGGAGAAATGGAAATGTGTGACAATAACAAAACACTGCAGCAGGGATGCCAAGCAGCCTGGAGCAGCTGATGAATTTCTAGGCCACGAGGGATGGAGCTGCGGGTGCTGGAGGATCCTTCTCCACCACTTATTCAAACAAAAGTGATGCTGGGATGTGACAATGTCTGGAGCTCCAGCAAATATCCCTGCAGCCTCTGGGGCCTGAGGAGATGTAGAACAAGAGCTGCTGGTGTGCATCTTCCTCGTGGGACTGTTCACATCACTCAGCTGCAGGGCTCCTGCCTGCTAAATGAAGCAGATTTTTCTCCATAAAGGCAGTGGAGCGATAGACTCTTCACTGCACAAGTTCAACCAAATGCTTGGAATTACCCCAGGAAGGTGAACTTCCCTCTCTCCCAGCTCAGAAAGTTTGGAGACTGAAGCCAGACAACAAATAGCTCCTCCAGGAAGGTTTTTCAGAGGTACATAAGCACCTAGGCATGCAGATAGCTACCTAGTGGAACTAATTTGTTTACAACATTCACGGAAAAATCTTAATAACCAACGTCTATATTTAGCCTTAATGCCTTTGAAAAT
Source organism: Molothrus aeneus (assembly GCF_037042795.1). Taxonomy (NCBI): domain Eukaryota; kingdom Metazoa; phylum Chordata; class Aves; order Passeriformes; family Icteridae; genus Molothrus; species Molothrus aeneus. The sequence goes on along the minus strand of NC_089664.1, from coordinate 2,768,957 downwards.
CCAAGCTCTACATCCCTGTGCTCACTGTCCCCATCCACTGCTGCAGGACTATGGGAAAAAGCCAAAAATAAACCCACAGCCAGCACGACCCTCCCATGGTTCTGATTTTGCCAAAACCAACCCAAAGGCTCCTGCCCAGTTTGGACTCTTAATTACCCAGCTCATTGCAAAATCAAGTCCACTCAGTTTACCTGAATTACCCCCTGGTTCTCCCACTTCCCTCCCCTCTCCAGATCAAACCCCTGCTCCATCCTGCTTGATTTCCATTGTGATTTGCCAGACAGCTCTCAGCTGCAGGGAAAAATAAAATCAATCTATTTTTCCACTCCCTCATCCAGCAGCTTCATGCTCTGCCCAGCATCGAGCCTCACACTGGCAGGATGAGTTCCCCAGCAAGTGGCCACCACCAAAGCAGCCCAGGGCCTTTTGGTCACTGAGTTTCAGAGCTGCTGGAGCAGGGGCTGCAATGATCTGCCTGACTGTGCCACGGGCTCAGGAGCAGAGTTTGGGCTCTGTGTAATGGGATTGCACTTCAGTGGTTTCAGGATATTAATAGCGGGATTAACCTGAAACAGCTGCAGTAAAAAATTGATTATCAAGAACAATAAATCATCTCACACATGCTAGTAGCCTGGGGGTTTTTTGCACTGCAAAGCCATGAGTTTCTCTACAGGACTGTAAATCCCCCAGAACAGAGCAATACCTAGGAAAAATCCAACCAAAATATGATTAAACTATTTTGGGAATGCAGAAGGCAAAGGAGGAGAAGGCTGCTGGATTTTACAGCTCTAAGATACAAACACAAGTAATGTGACTTCTTTTTCTGCCCCTCCCCACCTCTACCTGCTGACCAGTTCTTTCCAGAAGACTTTGGGAATGACTTTGCAGGGCCTGGAGCCAGGACAAGATGTGGCTTTTCTGGGCATGAAGGACATGGGAAGGAATGTGGCTACTTCAGCATCCAGCTACTGAGTGATGGAGTGCTCCCCCTGCATCCCAGAGCCCTGAGCTCTCTGGATTTGCTCCTGCAGTTTTCCATACACAACCCCTGGAATGCAGAAGGGCCACTGCTAAAGACTCAACCCACTGGGTCCAGCTGCCTTCCCCCACAGGAACAGGGACCCTGTTTGAAGGCTGCAATGTTTGAAGGACACTGAAGCACCAGATACCCAAATCCACCCCACAAAATCCACAGCTGGAATGTGAACTGTCATTTCCATGCAGGCACAAGTTAATAACTCCTGCACGTGGGCTGAGTCATCTGCTCCCAGCTCCTGATCCAGACAGGAAACATTGAGTGAGCCCCAGGCAGGGCCCTGCTCCCACCCAGGGAGCTGAATTATTCTTTGCATTGGGGCAGAATCCTTGTACATACACATAGAACATCCCTTTCCTCCTCTCCCCCTCGTTTAGAGAGCACATGGAATTCAGGGCTGACACTCAGGATGGATTGCACTGAGCTAAAAGAGACACCAGCTACACATTTATTTGCAAAAACCCAAACTTCCCTGTTTAAATCCCTTGGCCATGACTGATGGTTGGTATTTAAACAAGAACATCGCATTTTCTGAAGCACTTTATCCACTTGAATTAAAAACTTATATTTCTAGAGCAGGACAGGTGTGCTGTACACCAGCAGGAAGTTACAGTCCCCACTTTGGGTTGCAGGTGGCTTTTTGCAGTAACCAGCACATAATCACTGCTAAACTGGAACAAGCACCATCGATTGCTGTCTCTAATAGAGGATATGGTTTTAAAGAGCTCACAAAACCAGCCTGTTCAAGCTTATTGTATTTATTGATCCAGACTGTGACGACCATCATCACGTGTGAAGCACCAGGTTATTCATCAGCTGTTGGCTATTCAAAAGGAGCTCCCAAAACTGCTCAAATGGCATCAAAGAAGAGCGAACGCTGCTGTGGGAGGGTTTTGTCACCATCCCATGACTGCAGAGGGCAGTGGTGGGGATGCTCCAGGCAGGGCTGGCTCCTGACCTCTCCTGGGCAAAAGGCAGAGCAGAAAAAGCCAAGCCCCACACCTCCCACAAAACATCTCGCCACTAGAAACAAGAGGGGAGGCAGCCCCTGGCTTCAGGTGCCTGCACAGCCAAGCAAAAATAGCAGCCAGCAGGTTGGGCAGCCTCTCATCTAAATCAGAGGTCAGGAGTTTGTTCTTCAAAGCTGAACCTGGCTGCTGGCAAACACCCCATTTTCATGGCCTTTTTAACTTGCCTCTTCTCATCCAGTGACTGCTGCTGCCCAGGCTCTGGAACTGGAATGTGACAACACAACTGATCAATGATCACTCCTCACCCTTTTGTTTGCCATATCACATGGCATACACCACCCCACATCCTGGGCACAGCATCACAGCTCCTCAGGGCATGACATCCCTGCTGAGAGCAGCAGAAAGGAGTTGTTGTTCCAGGGAGAGTGAACAGGGAGCAAAAGGGAGCATCCTCACTGTTTTGGTTTGAAAAGCCAGGTGTCTGCTAAGGAAGGCAGGAACCTCCTCTGAAATGGAAAATGGAAATCCCCTCCCTCTGAATTATTATAATTTTGAAATTAAGGGGCTCTCAGGCAGAGATATGGGAGCAGGAATAACAGTTCTTTATTAGGGAAGAAAATAAAAATAAAATAAACAATGCAGTAATTCAAAACAACACTGCCAGAGTCAGAGCTGTCCCTGCCCCCCTGTGTGTCAGGGGGTGGCACAGCCCCATCCCATGGGGGCTCAGCCCTCCTGCAGTGCCAGCTGTGGCTCTGCTGGAGCAGGGATCCTGCACAAGGGGGGAGTTTTCCTCTGCAGCTCCAGGGCTGCTGGAGATGGGCCTGGGCTCCCTCTGGCCATGCAGGGCAGCAGAAGCTGCTCCTCTGGCAATGCACTGGGCAAAGGCTGCTGTGCTGTGCCAGGCTCACATTGGATCCAGGTAGGAATGCTTGGCTCCTGCCCTGGGCGCAGCATCTCCCCATGGGATGCTGGAATTGGATCAGCCCTGCAGGGACACTCAATGGCCATGGACAGCAGAGATCTCCTGCAGGGAGGATTGGCTGGGGGAGAGATCAAGAAAAAACTGCCCATGGACAGCAGAGAACTGCCCCAGCTCTGACAGGTGGGGATAGAACACACAGCCCCATTTCCAACCTGAGACACTCACAAAGGAGAGCACAGCACCTGTGTGAGAAGGAGAGGAGCTCTAGGTTGGTCAGGAATCATTTCCAGACATCCAGAACTCTCATTTCCAGATAGGTCCCCAGGAAAGCAGTCAGGAACCCAAGGCACAAACCCACACATGACACAGCCCAGCCTGAGCCAAGGGCTGAGCTGAAATTCTCTCCTGAGCCCTCCAGTGAGAGCCAGGGGTGACAGCCTGGGTGGGGCTGCCCAGAGCAACCAGAGCCAGGTGGAACACATGAATGGAGTTCCTTTAAGGACTGATTTTGCTTAAGAACTCCTAAATTACTCTGGCAAAAGGGTAGGTTGTGCAGATGAAGTGCCTTCCCTGGCTGTGGTACTGTCCTCCCTGTGTTCCTTGCAATCAGCAGTGTCAGTGGCTGCTGCCATCTCTTCCATAACCACCTCTGTGAAGGTGGTTTAAACCACCTTCTCTTCATCTCTGTGTTCCCCAACCACACTAAAACTTTCCCACCACAGCCTCATGACAGATGCTTTTCCCAAGGAGCACCTACATGATTTAATGCTTTCTGGTCCCCAGTCAAGCATTCTACTTAAAGAAGTCCTAAATTAGCCTGGAGTGTTCCTTGTCACATCATTAGCCACATTGGCTTTCATGCTATTTTCCACTTAAATCTGGGCTTTAAGGGTTTTCTCTCTCCAAGCTGGTCTAAAGAATCCTGTGCTATTTATCAAATAAATGTCTCAGTTGCTGTTCTGGTGCCACAACCCTCCCAGTGCTGGGGATTTTTGTAATGTCCTGATGTGACACTTAGACTTGAGCTCCTGTCTGCTCTGTGTTGCTGTTTATAGTAACAGCAAGCACTCAGCTCATTAAAATTTGGGTTTTTCTGTGCCTTCAGGAGAAGGAGGTGACCAGAGTCTGGTGCCTGGGGAATGAGGATCTTTGGTGTAGCAGGTTGATATTTAAATGTGCATCACTACAGACAGTCCTGGTTTTGGAGGATGTTTCCCTATGCTCCAAATCAGGGAAATTATTTGGTTCTTAGAAAGGCAAAGGAAGATCAGTGGTTTTTGCAAAAAAAAAAAAAAAAATTCCTTTACAATTTGCTACAGGCTACATAGTCACCCATGAGAGAACCAGCCTTGCTTTTTCCAGCATTTCTTGTTAAAATCCCTGCCAAGTCCCCTGCCAAAAGGGTAATTCAGAATTCCCAAGGTTAACAATGCCAGCAGCCTCCTGGCCTATGCATTTTTATACATATCCCAAATGCATCTAATTTACCACTTAAATGCTCTGGGTTGTACCAGGGGGAGAAAAGCTTCCAAGATCAAACACTGAGCAGTGTCTCCTAATAAACTCTGCTAAAATGCTGTGGAATAGGGCTCATCCTGCAGGGAGAACAGCTCAGGAGCTGCAGGAACAGCCTGGGTGGTGCAAACAGAGCTGCAGCCTCAGCCCCAGCACTGACCACTCACAGACACAAATTAATTCCAACAGTCATGACTTGTGTCACAACTCAGCAAATGTCCTGTCACCAGAAACTCCTTTGAAACTAAAAATCTCCGTTTTTTGGGGGGGAAGGAAAGGCTCATTCTGAGCCAGAAAGGCTGTGGGCAGTGCAAGGAGACAGCAGGAGGGGTGGGAAGCTGAGGTGGCATTGGGGACTCTACCCTTTGGTGTCCCCAATAGCCCAGAGGGAGCTGCAGATGGGACCCACCCAGCCTGAGAGGTTCCTCTGCAGCTCTGAGAGCCTGTCTGTGCTAAGGGAGCAAAGGGAAAAAGGGAAAAAGGGAAAAAGGGAAAAAGGGAAAAAGGGAAAAAGGAAAAAAGAACCATTTCCATCAAGTAACAGAGCAGGGGTCACCCAGCTGCATCTTCCCCCTGCAGGGGAATGCAAGAAGGAACCTGGATGAGGAAAACTTGAAACCCTGGGAGTGTTTATTGGTGGCAGGAGAAAGGGGACTGGGGGCTGTGAGAGGGGAAGGCAGGAGTCAGTGCTCCTGACAGAGCTCAGGGAGGAGAATTTGGCTGCACCAGCCTTGGGTTGTGTGCATTGGAAGAGCTGGAGGTTTGCAGGGAGCAATAATAGAGTAATAACTTCACAAAGCAGTGGGGAAACGCTGGGATCTGGGACAGGCACACTGCTGGGAGAGCAGGGATGAGAGGTTAACACAGCCCCTGTGGGCTGGGCTGTGAACACAGATCCTGCTGGAGCCCCCAACAGCAGCCTGGCTGCCTTCCCAGCCCACCCTGCTTGTGTCCAAGGAGGAGGAGGAGGGTGACAGGAGCTGTCTGTCTCTCCTGCCTGGCAGCTGGCAGCTCTCCTCCTCCTTTATCATCCTGCCCAGCTTATTGCCAAGTTTTTATGCAAAGCAGCAAAGCCTCATTAAGTGATGCTGAAAGCACTCTCCTCTTGGTGTTAGATGTGACACCCATCTAAGTGAGCAAAATGTTCTGGCTGGGTTAATGCTTTGTGCAGGTACAAAATGACTGGGGAAGGTGCAGAGTGGGATGAAATCCGGCCTGGGGAGGAAGGAGAACTGACTGAGCTTGCAAAGTGTGTCAGTCTCAAAGCTGGGAAACAAGCCCAGACATCCTCATTGTAAGTCTGATATTCAGCTGCCCATGCCAAATGCCTTCTAACTTCTCTGACAGAGCTCCAGGGAGCAAATCCAGAAGGACAGTGACATCTCCTCTGGTTTAGCAGCATTTCCTGCAGTCCATGGACAGGCAGAGATTGGTTCCATGCTCCAAGCCCATCCATGCAGCCTCTGAAGGGATTCTTTGGGGTCTGGTCCTCAAGGGTTCAAGAAGCATTTTGGACAATGCCCTCAGGCACAGGGTGGGATTGTTTGGGTTGCCCTGTGCAGGGCCAGGAGTTGAACTTTGATGATTCTTGTGGGCCCCTTCCAGCTCAAGATACCCTAAGATTTTAAATCAGGCAGCTCTGTTGCAGCCAAAGGTTCTGCTGCAATTGCTACTAGGGGAGTTTGTCCTGCAATTCCTCATGGCTGGAACTCCCTCTGTCCATCACTTTCAGGAGCATCTGGCCCAAAAAGTGTCAGCTCAGACCAAATCCCTATGGCAGATGTTGTGTTGTGTTCAGAGAGAGGGTGGGTGTAGGAGCATTGGGGGTAGGATGGTGGGGATGGACGGAGATGAGAGATCTCTGGGGCCAGGGCTGGAACTTGGGGTTTATTGCAAAGGGCGTGGGGGCAGGGCCCTGCTGGGAGCTGCCAGGCACAGCTCAGAGCAGGCCTGAGAGAAGAGAGGGGGAGAGAGGATGAGAGGGTGAGAGAGTAAAAGGGTAAGAGAGTGAGGTTCCCGTTACAATACAATAAATCTTCTTCTGTGTTGAATATTCTGATTCTCACTAACCAATCCAGTACAAGATACAAATCCTACAGCATTTCCATACAGCCTATAGGAATCATTCCATTACCACCCTGTGTTACATTTTAAACCCTACAAACTCCTCTTTGGGCCCTTCTGCCAAGCTGGCAGGGTCTGCTCTGAGCCTTGGGCCTGTCTGCAAGCAGAGGGTGTTGTTCCATCAAAAGGGGATCACCTTCAGCTGGCCACACCATTGTTTTCCAGTTGTTCAGTAACTGAGGGATCTCAAAGCTTGCTTTCATTTCAATCTCACTTATAGTTTCCATATTCTCAAAATCTTTTGCCAGGCAATCATATTGATAAGGCTTTCCTGTTTCATCTTCCCCAACAGGTGGGAACTGGAGCACCCCCAGCTATGAGCTGGGCACCCAGAGAGCCTGAAGAGATTGGGGCACCTCTGGAAGGGATCCAAGGGACCAGGGTGCCACAGGGCTTTGATTTGATTGTTTTTCTATGAAAAGTGCTGTGCTGATGGTGTGCTGGGAGCAGAGGGCTGGGACAGCACCTGTGCACCTCCAGGGAGTCCTCCCTACCTGGGCAGCTGCAGGGAGCTCCAGCACCTGGAACTGCTGGCAGCCTACGTGGCAGGGGGATGGCAAATTCTGACTCTACTGGATAATAGAAAAAGAGGTACTGAGATGGAGAATCCCAAATTAGAGCACTCTGGGCATTGCCAGTGGTGCTTTTTGGAACTGCTGGGAAGCAGGGGTGGTAACACCCATGCACAAAGAGCTCTGGGAGCTGCTGCTGAAAGGCAGGATCTTGGAGCTGCTGGGGGAAGATTCTCCTGAACTGGCGCCTGAGTGCATCCCAAACACCTCAGAGCACCTGCTGCCCCCAAAATGGGGTCAGACAAGGACTTTATCTTCCTTTTTTTTTGGTAATTCCTTAATTATGGAGGTCTCCAAAGGTTACAGAGGTGGTACCTGTGCTGTTGAGTCTTGCATTGGGAGCAAGAGTTCATTTGCTTCTTCTCTGCTTAAGCCATGTAAAAATTGTTTCCATCTGTCTGCTGGAAAGCAGAGTAGAGGATGTATAACTGCAGAATTTGTCAGATAAACCAGTGTTTAAAGTATCCCTCCTCCCTGCATCCCATTCCATCTCCTCTCCCTGTCTCTTGTCTCATTCAGGATATTATTAACTCTCTCTCTGTAGCCATGGCTCTGCTCACAGCACAGCATTAAACCAAGCAGAGCAACAGCTGCTTGAGATGCAGCAAAATTCATCTCTCTGCTCTCTTAGCTGGAGGCCTTGGCCCACACCAGGGAGAAGGTAAAAAGCAATTCATCCAGGAAAGCTGGGAAATTCAATCTGCTGTGGCAGGGAGGGAGGTTTAGGCCCCATGAGGACCCTTCTGCTCCCACAGTCCCTGCTGGCATTGCTGCTTTCCAGCAGGGACACAGTGACAGGGAGATGTTGATTTGGAGTCTTCATTCAGCTGCCCAGGTGAGCAGCTACTCAAAACCTATGAATTCAGTTATCTTAATATAGTTTAGGTTGAATGAAGATATTTTTATTCCAGGCTAAATGAGGTGTTTTTAATGTCAGCTACTAAATTATCTCATGTAATCTGCTCGCTGCCTCCTGCTGAAGCAATGAGTGTCTGGGCTTGGGAGAGGCAGAGTAATTTCCCTGCAAATGTCTTCAGAGCAGCACGACTGTGACCTTACAGTCTGACACATGTGACACAGGTGCTGTGGAGCTGCCAGGAGCAGAAATCCCTTCCCCAGTCCAGGGGGATCCAAGAGGAGGCAAAATAATTCAGGAGAGGGCTGAGACTTGTTGCTGGTTCTGCCTCTGTAGAGAAATCTCCTCACTCACCATTTAGATTTTGTTTATTTACCAGCTTTTTTTAATGGGAATCTCATTGATGGTACTTAGGGGCAGAAAGTGGATGATGGTGTGGGCAGCTCTAGCTCAGGCTGTACAATCACAGACTGGTTTGGGTTGGAAGAGACTTTAAAAACCATCTCATTCCACCCCCTAGAGACACCTTCCCCTAGACCAGCTTGCTCCAAGGCCCGTCCATCCAGCCTAGATCCAGGTAAAGGCTGGTAATTCAGGAATGGCCACTGTCCCCATGGACTGAGGCCAGCTCTCTCCTCCAGGGTCTGACTCCTGACGGCAGCAGGAGAAAGGATGTGCAGAGCAGCCTGAGGCTCAGCCCCTCTTCTCCTCTTCCCAGCTGGCAGCTCTTCCCTCTTCTCCCACAGCAATTCCCTGACTCATTCCATGTGTGTGTGGATGTGTGTGGAGCAGTGGTTCCTGCAAACCCTTCATCCTCTGTGGGCTGCTGAAACCATGGCCACTTATTTTGTCTTCAGCTATAGCTCTGCTGAGAAGGCCCCAATGAAGGAGGAATGATGAGGAGGACTCCATTGATATCAGAAGGCTAATTAATGACTATTATACTATATTATTCTATACATCTAAAACTGAATCTGCCAAGCACTCAACCCTGCACACACTGCACCGAATCTCATGACTGTCACCCAACAGTCCTGACACACACACACACACCTGGCCCTGATAGGCCAAGGAAACAAAACATCTTCACTTTGGGTAAACAATCTCCATACTGCATTCTACTTCTGCACAAACACAGGCACAGCAAATGATAAGAATTGTGTTTTCTTTCTCTGATGTTCAGAGAATGTTAAACCCAGAAATATTCTTGAGAAGAATTGTGCCTTACTTTTCTCTGTGAAGAGAAATGTGGCTACATTCAGCACCTTCCATATCCTCTCAGGGAGTGTGTGAGATCAGGTGTCTCTGTGCCACCCCTGTGTCACAGACATCTTTTATGAAAAATCCTTTCCTTAGGATTTTTCCTCCTGAGAAGCTGAGAGGCCTCAGGAACAAAATGTAACCAATGGTTATCTGCTGCTGTGGAATGCAACAGGTGCATCTGGGATTGGGCTCATGTGGTTGTTTCTAATTAATGGCCAATCACAGTCAGCTGGCTCGGACAGAGAGTCCAAGCCACAAACCTTTGTTATCATTCCTTCTTTTTCTATTCTTAGCTAGCCTTCTGATGAAATCCTTTCTTGTATTCTTTTAGTATAGTTTTAATGTAATATATATCATAAACTAATAAATCAGCCTTCTGAAACATGGAGTCAGATCCTCTTCCCTCATCCCCAGACCCCTGTGAGCACAGTCACAGCCCTGTGGCAGAGCTGGAGTGTCCCCACATGCCCAAGTGACCGCTGTGCAGTGCTCAGGGTGGATCTGCTGGATTATCACGTCACAGCCCTGCCTGCAGTGGCTTTGCTGCCTCAGAGTTAAGTCCCTGAGGGACAGAGCCTTTCTTACTCCCTCTGCCTCCCTGGAGGGAGGTTGTGCTTCCAGTGAGAGAAACCTGCCTGGAAACAGGCTGGGCACATTGAGCCTCTGGAAGTGGCTCTGGAAGCAGCTCGGGCTGAGCAAAGCAGGGAACTCCAGCACCTGGAAAGAGATTCTGAGTGGGGTTATGCAAAGGGTGTTTAACATTCACAGCAGTGCTGGCTGCAGGGTGAGCTGCTCCTCCTGCATGGCTGGGAGCTCAGGGAGGGCCACAAAGGCAGCTCCTGGGGAAGGAATAACATCATTCCCTACAGTAATCCCTTCCCCAGTCCGGGGGGGATCCAAGAGGAGGCAAAATAATTCAGGAGAGGGCTGAGACTTGTTGCTGGTTCTGCCTCTGTAGAGAAATCTCCTCACTCACCATTTAGATTTTGTTTATTTACCAGCTTTTTTTTAATGGGAATCTCGTTGATGGTACTTAGGGGCAGAAAGTGGATGGTGGGGTGGGCAGCTCTAGCTCAGGCTGTACAATCACAGACTGGTTTGGGTTGGGAGAGACTTTAAAAACCATCTCATTCCACCCCCTAGCTCCTCCTGCGTGGCTGGGAGCTCCGGGAGGGCCACAAAGGCAGCTCCTGGGGAAGGAATAACATCATTCCCTACAGTAATCCTGCTGGCTTTACCTTCTGCATCCAAAGTGGTGAGATCAGGTGCCATCTAGTGTAAACCCTTCCTCTTAAAGCACATCTGACTCCATCCACTTCTCTCTGTTATTTCTTCCTTTCCCCACTTTCATAAGCAAGCTCTGAAACCCTCAGCTGCTGGAACAAAAGCAATTCAGCCTTTTCCCAGGAGATTCTGCAGCAAAAAGCTCACCAAGTCCTCCTGGTGCTGTCTGCAGTGCTAAAGGGAAGGAGAGAGATCCTACAGCAACACCAATTCCTCAGCCCTGGGGAAACCAAGCAGGGCTGGGATGGGATGGGATGGGATGGAATGGGATGGGATATGGCACAGCTGCTCTGGGCTGTCCCATGTGTCCCTGAACAGGTCTTCTCCCTCTGTGGCATCTGTAAAATGGTTGTGGAAATGGTTTGCTGCAGGGAAGAGTGAATGGGCCTGATGCAGCCTGTGCTGAACTCAGGAGATGTTCCCTCTCCCTGGACAGGGTGTGTTTGTGACCATTTCCATGTGCCCTGCCCTGGGTTTCAAGGCATGAGAGCCGATTTCACAGCCCTCCCACCCCTGCTGCTCCCTGTGCTGACTGTTCCTGCCTATTCCCTGGTCAGGGTCCCTGTGGAAGGAGTTCCAGCCCTTCCAACCCTCCCAACCCCTCCAGCAGGTCACTGGGCACTGAGGGCAGAAGGCTGAAACCCCCTTTGAGTGAGAGCTGCTATAAATCCAGCTGGCACAGATCAGTGTGTCTGTAAATATTTATTCTTTTCACTCCTGCCAGTTGACTCAAGAACCCTCGACTCCTCGTGCTGCCGAGGTGTTTTGTGCTTACTGAACTGGAGTGTGCCTGCTCATCCAGGGATACACGACCCCAAACTCCCTCCTCGTGCAAAGGTGACTGGAAAATACTCAGTGTAACCCCAGACAGAGGTGGAAAATCATGGGGGGAATTAGGGCAGCGTGAGCCGATGCCTTGAATGCTCCCACCAGGGGCTTCCCCTTTCCCGAGCACCCGGGGAAGGGCTGGGCCCAGCCCGGCTGTGAGGGCCTTGCTCGGAGCAAAGCCCCGGGATCTGGAGCTCACGGGCACGGCAGTCCTGCCTCGGGGGAGGAGAATGAATATTTCAAAACGTAATCAGAGTCATTGGGGAAATGTGACAGGATTTAAACGATGACATAACACGCTTGTCTTGTCTTCGCTGCCGGTGCTAATGAGCAAGAATTGAGAGCATTAGCGATCTATCCAGGGCATTAGCGCCTGTGGGCCAGGGATCGCAGCCCTAATTAGTCTCATCCTCGGCTCCAGCGCAGCCACTTTGCCTGCCCGCTGCTCTGGAGTTACTCAGGCTTTACTACAGCACTGCCCATCACCTACACCTGGTTGTAGCTGGGATTTATCACCTTTGTCTCCCTAAGGGATGCCAGAGCGCTTTCTCCTGCCTTCTGGCAAGATTCAGAACTGTGATGACATCTCTGAGAGGGTTTTTTGATCTGTTTTCTTTTGGCCATTTGTCACTTTGGGAGAACTTAAGGCATCAGAACAGATCTTAATATCAAGAACAGATTTTTCTTTTTTTTTTTTTTTTTGTTTGTTTGTTTGTTTATTAAAACTAATATTTGTTCTCCCAAAAGCCTCATCTCTGCAAGAAAACCAGAGGGGTTGGGCTGGAAACAAACAAATAAAAACCTGCAGAAAAAAAGGATACAGGATTTAAGCTTGTCCTGCCTATTTTTCCTATCTCTCCAAGCTCCCAATTCCTCATGGTGGGAATTTCAGTGGAAACTCACAGAGCCCTATCTGGGAGCTCTGGGCTGGCCACAGTGATGGGTGCAGGGAGGGAATGGTGCCAGTTTCCTGAGCAGGAGATTGGGCCTCTGGCATCTCCCTGATAGTAGGAAATGAATTTTGAAGAATCAAATGGCCGATATGATGGATTAGATGTCTTTGACCCACTACATTTAATCGATGGCAGCGGGTATTTATGGCATTATATACTACAAATCTATAATGATTAGTACCTCATTAACTTTTTCTTTTGATTGTCTTCCTGCAGTGTTGTAATAAGGGAGCCCAGAGCTCTGCATCCCTCTCCAGCCTGGCAGGGATGGGTTTGCAGACTGGAGGAGATGAGAGCAAAGCTTTGGATGAAGAGTGTGACCCTGCAGCCCCATTATCCTCTGAGTGAGTGCAGGAATCTCAGTGTAAATCATCCCCACCAGGAGGGATGCTCATTGTTTAGGCCTCCAAGATCTCAATCCTGTGCTCCTGTGGCAATGGTTGAACAGGGAGCAGAACTCCCAGCAGTGGGAGTGGGAATTGAGGATGAGTTTCCCGGTGCTCTGGCAGCATTCCAGGGCTGTCACAGCAGGAGTGAGCAGCTCCCTGGGGAATTTTTGGTGTTGCACTTTCCCCTGGGGCACACATAGATGCACAGGGAAAGGAATAGTCTCAATGAGAAGCTGTAAGGAGCACACCCTTTTCTGTCCTGGAGTTTGTCCTCCCCAAATCTGTGCAATCAGACCTTTCAGCTAAGTTTTCCTGCTGGCAGGGCTGAGTTGTGCTCCTGATGCAAACTGCAGGGATAGTTTGTACCACTGCAGTCACTTCCACCACTGCAGAAATGCTTGGGAAGCTGGCCCATAAATCCTGCCAGACTGACAGGCTTTCACAACCAGACTGATAAATTTATTTGAATTAGGTAAATGTTTTCAAATGAGATAAATACCTTCCAATTAGATTAGCTCTGTGTGAGTTTGTCAATTCCCAGTGTGAGTGAAGCCCCTGATTTTTCCACCTGCTGGGAGGCTGAACTTGTGCAAATGAGCTCTGCAGTGCTCAGGTCTGATGTGAAATTGTTGGATATATTAACAGAGCTCTTCAGAAAGGGACTGTACTCATTTGGTACACCCCAGCCAGCCCCTGACATAAGAAGGATGTGGAGCTGCTGAAGTGAGTCCAGAGAGGACTGTGAAGGTGCTCTGGAGATTGAGAGAGCTGGAGTTGCTCAGCCTGGACAAGAGAAGGCTCCAGGGAGAGCTCAGAGCCCCTAAAGGGACTAAAGGGGCTCCAGGAGAGCTGGAGAGGGACTGGGGACAAGGGATGGAGGACAGGACCCAGGGAATGGCTCCCAGTGCCAGAGGGCAGGGTCAGATGGGATATTGGGAATTGGGAATTGTTCTCTGTGAGGGTGGGCAGGCCCTGGCACAGGTGCCCAGAGCAGCTGGGGCTGCCCCTGGATCCCTGGCAGTGCCCAAGGCCAGGCTGGACAGGGCTGGGAGCACCTGGGACAGTGGGAGGTGTCCCTGCCATGGCAGGGGTGGAACCAAGATGATCTTTAAGGTCAACCCAACCCACTCCATGGTTCTATCAGTAAAGCATCCCCACGAGTGTGAGGTTCTGCACTCCAAGAGCAGCCAAGACCTCCAGCAGGGTGAAGTCCCTGCCTGAAGGGTGGAGACTGGGCTGGGGCAGTGATGGACCCAGCAGGAGGAGAATTCAGGGTTGGAGGCATCAATTGGCACCTTGTGACATTGGCACCTTGTGCACATGGTCAACCCCAAATCATGCAGGAAGGCACCACTGAGGACAAAGAGTCTGTGCTACCCCTCCATGCTGCAACTTCCCAGCCAGTCCTCTGCCATCAGCTCATCTGTGGGAATGTTGGACTTGTTCTACAGAGTGAATAAACCCAGTCCTGTGCAGTAAATTATCCACAGCCCCAGGGCTGCCTCCTTCTGCAGGTGCTCCCTATGGCACAGCTCCCTGTGGTGTTGGGTCCCCAGGACGAGGTGAGAGATGAGAATTTGACTCCATAGTTCTCAGAAGGTTGATATTTTATAATATTATATTATATTATATTATATTATATTATATTATATTATATTATATTATATTATATTATATTATATTATATCATATCATATTATATTATATTATATTATATCATATTATATTCTAAAACTATACTAAAGAAAGAGAAAGGATACATCAGAAGGCTGGAAAAGAGTGAATAATAAAAACTCATGACTGACCAGAGAGTCTGACACAGCTGGCTGTGATTGGTCATTAAATTAAAACAATTCACATGCTGGATAAACAATTATCCAAATCACATTCCAAAGCTGCAAAATGTGGAGAAGCTGAAGCTTCCCAGGAGAAGAAATCCTGGCAAAGGGATTTTTCATAAAATATCACAGTGACAGCTCCCCAGTCCTAAAATGGCCTCAGAATGGTGGAATCACAGAATGGTTTGGCTTGGAAGGGACCTTAAAGCTCCTCCAGCTTTAAGGGCAGGGACACCTCCCACCCACCAGGGTCCCTAAACTCCCCTGTCCCAGCCAAGGACAGGCAGCCCTCAGGAACAGCCTCTGTGGCCTTTGTGACCAAACTGAACAGCCCAGGTGCCCAAATCAGAGTGGCACTGACCTGATCCTGTGCCAGTGGCAGCTCTGCCTGTCCCTGACACCCAGGCCCACATCGTGACTGAGCCATGATTTGTGCTGGGCATTAAAAGAAAAAAAAAGAAGCTGATGACGCAAGTGGCTTTTTCTTTCAGGCATTTCAAGCAGGACTGGAGAGTGCATAAGTGCAAGAAATTGCTGGAGAGGGGAGGAGGATTGCAGCTCTTAAATCATCTGCCTCTGCCATGCAGGGTTACACTCAGTGGTGTTGGCAGTGTGGAGAGATCACTGCAGGCAAATCAGGGGGGAGCTTCTGCTCCTTGAACAGGCTTTTTCATCAGAAAATGGAGCAAATGGAGCTTTGTTTGAATGTGAATTGCTTTGACTTAGGCTTTTAGTAAGTGTTACAGCATTCCAATGCCTTGAAATGAAAATATGGCTGGGAATACAGGTGAAACTATTGCTGTCTGTTTGATTTGAGTTTTTAATCCACGCTATCTAAATGACTGATAAACTCTAACCCTGTGCTGTCCACCCCATGGAAACACTTGGTGCTAAAATTCTCATCTTTGATGTTCTCTTGCACAATGGAAACCACCAAATTCCCACTCAAATGAAGCTGTTTGGGGCTGGCTTTGCTTAGGTACAGTCTGAGTGTACATTGAGCTTTAGGAGATTTGTAAATATGCAGATACAGATGGATTTAAGGAGTGTCAGAGCTTCCTACCCCCTCTGCCTGCTTGGACCCAGCTGGAATGTGTCAAACTAAACTTGGTCTGATGAAGCACAGCAAGCTCCATTCATTGGAAACACCCCTATTGTGAGTGGTTTATGCTCATAATGCAGAGCTCAAAAAATCTCCCTTGAAATGATGATTTCTCACTGCTCCTACAGCTTTCCTTCAAATCCAACTTCTGCCTGTTCTGTCTGGAGCTGAGATGAAGCCTGAGCCTGCTCCCTGCACCGTGGGGAACTTGTGAGCCTGCACTGTGCTGGATTCAGCTTTGCTGCAGGAGGAATGGTGCTGGAAGCCAAGGCACTCAGGAATTCTGCTGGAAAACCCTCTGCATGCTTCTCTCTCTGCACTGGCTCCTCCTGGGAGCACTCAGCTGCAGCACTCAGCTGATTCCTACACATGTCCAAGCTGTGCAAAGCAGCCTGGCCAGGGACAGAGGATTGGGAGCCAATCTGCTAAACAGGGATTTAGCCAAGAGGCAGCCCCGAGTGCCAGCCCTCTCCTAATACTCTCTTAAGCAGCACAGGCAGCTGCTGCTTCCTCCCTGGCCCTCCTCACAGTTCACCTCAGTCCTCCAACTGCAGCAAGGCATTTCCAACCAGAATTAGGTTTTGTTGGCTTCTTGCTACAGTGCCTTTTAATTAGGAGCACAGCTGCTCTGGAAACACGGAGCTCACTTTTCAAAGAGTGCCTCTGGAAAGTGATTACAGCGGATTAAAGTGGAAAGGTTGGGCAATTTATTCAGGTGGCACTTAGCAAACGCATCGGATTATTTGGTGCTGCAAGGATGATTTAAAAACTCACAAGAATAACATCTTGTGGGCTCCTGTTGGCCTTGAGGGACTCTGCTGGCAAGGCAGGTGGTGCAGGTGCAAGCTGGGAATGAGCAGTGCCTGGCTGCTCTGGAGCTCTCCACTGTGCTGAGGTCCCTTTGCTGGTGTCTGTCAGGTCCTCACAGTTATCAAAGGTTCAGTTCAGCCAGGAGCTGTCCCAGGAATTATTGTGGACACTCAGTGTCCATGAATCTTGTCTCCAGAGGATGTTTGTAG
Source organism: Molothrus aeneus (assembly GCF_037042795.1). NCBI lineage: Eukaryota > Metazoa > Chordata > Aves > Passeriformes > Icteridae > Molothrus > Molothrus aeneus. Next base: position 2,752,282 of record NC_089664.1, on the reverse strand, counting down.
GTGATGCTGTCTGTACCTGGCATTGATCCTCTGCCCTGAGCTCTTGCTGCCAGCTCCCCCCTGGCTGAGCTCCCTTTCCAAACCATCACAGAATCAACTGAGGTTGGAAAAGACCTCCCAGACCATCAAGTGCAACCTTTGACTGATCCCCACCTTGTCACCAGCCCAGAGCACTGAGAGCCACATCCAGGCCTTCCTTGGACACCTCCAGGGATGGGGCTTCACCACCAATGGTTTGGGTTAGGAGGTCCATAAAGATCACCCTGTCCTACCACCCTGCCATGAGCTGGGACACCTTCCACCATACCAGGTTGCTCCAAGCCCTGTCCAAGCTGATCTTAAACACTTGCAGGGATGGGACAGCCACAGCTTCTCTGGACACCCTGTGCCAGGGCCTCCCCACCTTCAAAGGGAACCACTTCTTCCTAGGCAGTCCTGAAGGAGCACTTTGACATGGTGAGACTCTGGCCTTGGAGCCCTGCAGCCTGCACAGGAATTGCACCCTGATGGGGGCATTTATTCAGCAGCAGCACCTGGGCTGAGGAAGGTTGGAGAGGTTTTGCTCAGGTGTGGAACACTCCTGAGCCCAAGACCTGCATGAACCTCTAGTTCTGCATTTAGGAATGATTCTGGTTCTGGAAAGCTGCTCAGGCCCAAGGCCATATGCTGCTCCCTCTCAACTGCCTGGCTTTAGTGTTTACAGCAGTGGAAAGGATAAAGCCCCCAGAAATCCATCAGATTCACTTCAAAGCTGAGGCTCCATGAGAAGACCTCAATCCTTTTCTCTCCAAGGTAAAGCAGTGTGTGCCCCTGTCTGGGATGTATGGAAATGAACCAACTTGCCAATGTGTGAACAATCTAAATGTAAAACTTCTCTGAGGAGAAACTAAACCAGGGGTCACATCCAAAGGGAGGGCTCAGAGCTGTCCATGGCAGCAGCAAGTGGATGGGGCACCCCAAGGATGAGCAGTATCTGCTGGCAGGGCTGTAGTGACAGCAAGAACACAGAATCATTCCCATATAGCTGCTCTGTTGCCCTGATTTTTAAATATTTTCTAAGCCTTCTGATGTTTACATTCTTGTAACAAACTTTCTCACACACTTTCTGTGAATAACTCATTGTTTTGCATTCTTTTATGGAGGAGGAGAAATTTGATGGACTGTTGGTTTGTCCAGTGTCATTGGAGGGGTGGCACTGTCACCCTCCAATCCACTGTCACTTTGGGAAATCTATAAATGTTAGAGTCAGAAAATAAACTTCCCTTTTTCCACCTTGAGAACAGCGGTGTGTGTGCTCTTGTTGCTTTGTGTCCTATAGTGACAGCTGCTCTGTGTGTTTCTGCTGGGTAGCACTGGATTTGAGTTGTGCTGGTGTAGCCATGATATTTTCTGAAAAATCCTTTCCTTAGGATTTTTCCTCCTCAGAAGCTGAGAGGCCTCAGGAACAAAATATAAGCAATGGTTATCTGCTGCTGTGGAATGCAACAGGTGCATCTGGGATTGGCCTCATGGGGTTGTTTCTAATTAATGGCCAATCACAGCCCAGCTGGGTTGGACTCTCTGGTCAGTCACAAGATCTATTATCATTCCATTTCTTTATATTCCTTGTTAGCCTTCTGATGGAATCCTTTCTTCTATTATTTTAGTGTAATTTTAATATAATATATATCATAAAATAATAAATCAGCCTTCTGAAACATGGAGTCAGATCCTCATCTCTTCCCTCATCCTCAGACCCCTGTGAACACCATCACATGCTGGGCACTGGAAAAGTGACATTGTGACGTTCTGGAGTAGAGGTCAAAAGCTCAGGGACCAAGTGGCACCACTGGGCAGCCCTGGCCATGGAGCAGCCCTGGTGGCTCTGCCCTGGGCACTGCCAGGCTCTGCTGCAGAGGGAAGGGATGGATGTGCTGCTCCAGGCTGGAGCAGGGACAGCTCTCACTGCATCTGCTCATGTTCACACATTGGGAGTCTTGGTGTAGGATTAAAAGAGGCTGGAGGAGCTCAGCCACTGCACTGGTGGGAGCAGCAGTGCTTTAAATAGAGTCTGAGCGGGACTGAGCACTACCATCGTGTCTGGGTGCAATTCAAAGACTTGCAGTACCTTGGTTGCCCTTCTCTCACTTTGTTTGGCTGATGTAGGCGTATTTTTGTTTTTACTCGCTTCTCTGTCCTATATTGTCCCTTTTCTTTCCAGTAATGTTGACTGCTCCATCTGCTTATTTATCAGCCCCAGTTTGAACGCGAATTTCAATTAGCAATCTGCTTTGTTTAGTTTTGTTTTAAACAAGGCATTGAGAGCTCCAACAAAGCTTTAATACATAAAGCTACTTGTAATGCAGCTGTTTAAGCTCTTCCATCATATGCATGAACAAAATGAATTCTACTGCTATCAAGATTCATCTGATGAATTAGGTTTAATCCTCTTCTACTGTAGCAGATGGAAGGCACTTCAACAAAGACAGAAAGATTTCAAATGACTGAGATGGAAAATGGTCCTTGCTCAGGTGTTCCACAGACATAGAAGAGACTCAAACCTCACATAGTAAGAAATAATTCATCCAGCAACCAGAAAAGCAGTCCCTGGATTTCTGCACTCATTCCTGATCCTGATGCTTCTCTTTTGGGTCTGAGGTCACAAGTTATGGGTGTGGAGGCAGAGAAGAGGGTGGCTACCTGTGCAGGAGCATCCCAGGTGGGAATGTGATTCCCTGAATCCCACCTATCCAGGTCTGCAATACTGCGTGCCCGAGGCCTGCCAGCTTCTTGAGCATCGGATCTGGACCACCAGGATCCCTCACAGGAAGGGCTTCTTTGTCCTGGTTGTGTTTGCTAAATGAGGAGGAGTTAATTGCTGGAGTTTGGGGTGGACTCTAAACCCAACATCACAGAGTGGTTTGGGTTGGAAGGGACCTTACAGATTATCCCATCCCACCCCTGCCATGGCAGGGACACCTCCCACTGTCCCAGGTGCTCCCAGCCCTGTCCAGCCTGGCCTTGGGCACTGCCAGGGATCCAGGGGCAGCCCCAGCTGCTCTGGGCACCCTGTGCCAGGGCCTCACCATCCTCACTCAATTCTTAAGAACAATTTCTTTCCAAGATCTAATCTAAATTTCTCCTTTTTAAAACCTGCTCCCCCAATCATAGATTCCTTCAACACCCTGTCAGTAGGAAATACGTCTGAATTCCGTTCAGGAGTGATTAAAACAAAGCCTGTGCTGAGCTGAACGGGTGCATCCTCAGCACCATAACTCAGCAGTTACCGTGCCCAGCACTCTGAGGTAACAACAATCCCACACCTGGCACGCCGGGCAATGGAAAAACATCCCCGCGGGTCAGGTAACGGCTCCGTGTGCCGGGCCAGGCTGTTCTCGGCTGTAAACCGATCCCTACCCGGTGTCCTCTGCCGTGCGTCCTCCACCCCAAGTGCGCTCGCCATGCTGGGATGGAGGGAAGCTGCGGGAGCTCCGGGATGGACGCGATCCATCCCGGGAGGGCTGAGGACGGCTGCCAGGACTCTCCCACCTGCGCGGTACCCGCGGTGCGCTGAGCGCGGGCAGGGCTGGCTGCGCTGATGAGCGCTGATGAGCGGGCGCTAATTGCGGGTCCCGCGGGGGCGGGCGCTGGGGCGGGGCGGGGCGGGGGGGGGGGGGGTCCGGTCCCGCCGCCGGGGCCGCTCTGTATAACCGGTCTCCCGGCAACGGGGCCGCGTCACTTCCTGGGGAGCCGCGGGCGAGCGCACGGACAGGTGGAGCGGTGGGGCCGGTGCTGCCCGGGGGACTCCGCTCCTGCCCCGCCTGGCTCCGCTCTTGCCCGCTTTGGGTGCGCTCCTGCCCGGCGCGCCCCGCTCCGGCCGCTCCATCCCCTCCATCCCCCGGTGCGCTGCCGGTGCCGCGGCGATGAGCGCGGAGCTGGACGGCGTGTCCGTGCACTCCTCCTCCTCCTCGTCGGGCTCGCTGGGCTCGGCGGCGGGGCCGGCGCCGCGGCCGCTCTCGGCGAACGTGCGGCGGCTGCACCAGGCGCTCACGGCGCTGCTGAGCGAGGCGGAGCGGGAGCGCTTCATCCTCTGCCTCAACGCCTACCACGGCCGCCGCAACGTCTGCGACCTGGTGCGCTCCCTGCGCGCCCTCCTCGACGGGCCCCGCCGCCGGCAGCTGCTGCCGCTGCTGCGCCTCGTCCTGCCGCGCTCCGACCAGCTCCTCTTCGACCAGTACACGGCCGAGGGGCCCTACCTGCCGCCGCCCGGCCGCCCCCCGCCGCCCCCCGCCCCGCCGCCGGTGCTCCCGGGCGAGCTGCGGCAGGTGACGCTGCGCCGGAGCAAAGCCCACGAGGGTCTGGGCTTCAGCATCCGCGGCGGTGCCGAGCACGGCGTGGGCATCTACGTGTCGCTGGTGGAACCCGGCTCTCTGGCCGAGCGGGAGGGGCTGCGGGTCGGCGATCAGATCCTGGGGGTCAACGGCAAGTCCCTGGACAGGGTGACCCACGCCGAGGCGGTCAAGGTAAGGCGGCTCACGCTGGGTCTGGGTGGGTGTTTTCTCTCCATCCCGCCTTGTCCCGAGCTCCGCTGCGCGCCCCGTCCCGCTCTGCCTCTCCGGTGCGTGTCCGTGTCCCCCCGCTCCTCCCTTCCCTCCCTGGCTCTTATCCCCGTCCATCCGCGTCCCTCCCCGGCTCCATCCCCACCAGCCGGTGGGTCCGGAGCCCCCGGTGCCGCTCCCCGGGACGCGGCTCGGAGCCCGCAGCCCTCGGCGGAGCGGAGCCGCTCCGGGTTTGCATCGCGCCGGCGACATCGTGCGGGGCCAGCCGTGCTCGGAGCCCGGCCGGAAAGTTTGCGGTGGCGATAGCGGTGCCTAAAACCCACGGCAGGGACCGCGCTGCCGAGGTGGCTCCGGGCACGGCAGGCTCGTCCTGCGCTTTTGTCGTGCCTCTGAAACGCAGCGGTGCCTGCTCGTGGCTCGCCGGCAGCCTGGGAAGCTCGTGGAAGCTGGAAATCTGCATGAGACGGGTTTTGAGGGAGGTACTCCAGCCGCTCTAGTGGGTTTCTCCTCGCAAAGATGGGGAAACTGAGGCATGGAGAAGCAGAACAGACCCCCCCCCCCCCCCAAAAGGCTGCCCGAGGCAGGAGCAGATCCCCGATTCCCCTTTGAATGTTCCAGGGGGAGAAGGAGAATGGTTACACAACTGAACTGAGGGCTCCCGCTCTCCCAGCACGGCTCCACATGCCCTGGGGACCTGTTGTAGCCCGTAACAGCATGGGGGCTATCGATAAAAGCTTTAATGTGGGGGGAGAACTCCATAAACGGTGGGATTTTCGCCTGAAACGCGGGGTGCTGATGAAAATCCAGGTCTGAGTGTCCCAAACCGTTCCCAGAGCTGATCTCGTGGCTGGTGGGCTCCGCTCGGAATGTTCCCGAGGCACAAACCTATCGAGCTGCAGAATCGACTTTTAGAGCTGCAATTTGTAGGCAGCGTATGGAGAGCTGGGATCTGGCGTGACAAGGCTGTTCTCCAGCTGTTTGTGCTTTAATTTTTCCATAATAAGCTAAAGTGGTTCTGTTGGGAGCCTGTTCCATGTGGAGCCTTCCTCTGACAGCGCATTAATCTTGCACAGCTTTGAACACTTCTTCCCTGCCGACCTGTGTGTTCCCTGCCCCAGCTTTAAATCAGTGCCCTGGGCAAGGGCACGACTTCCAGGCTGGAAATGACTCCCTGGTAATCCTGACAGCAGAGGAAAGGTTTGTAGGAATTACTTTCCTCTTGTTCCTAATGATAGGACAACAGCAGGGTAAGCTTTCAGTTGTTAGTCTGCAATTTTGTGGCTTGGAGATTGCAACCCCCACGTATTTTGGTTATGGCATTGGGATGGAGAGGAACTAGGTGTCAGGAATGCTCTACTCCATGACTTCATCTCCAATTCATCCCACTCTGCTGGGTAATTCACATCACTTTCTGTTTGTTCTCTAATATAATGTAATTGATGCCTTTTAGACATTATTAATTTTGAGTGAAACTAAGTGCTTCCTGCACAGAAATAATTCCTGGAGGACATGGCTTGCCAAGAGCTATATTTTGTTAATATGATCCTGATAGGAAAAAGCAGCTTAGAAATTGTCTCCTTGTGTGCTGAACTTCTTTCAACAACAAATTCATCACGTACCCTGTGCTGGCACCTTCTTGAGGTTCTTTTCACATCTGGGAAGGGTTTTTATGATCCACATCGTGGTGGTGGGAACATTTTGCTTGGGAATAGCGGCAGAGTGATTCACAGTACAGCTCTAATAAATCCTTGGGAGATTCTAAAATGAACCAAGTGTTAATTTGCCCTTAGATGCTGCATTTGGGAGGGGGAAATGAAGAGATGGCCTTCAGCGATGCTCAAGGGCAGCATTGGAAGGTTTAAGGTACAAGTAGCTCAGCCCGATGTTTTGGGTGTCATTCAGAGTGGCAGAGCTGCAGGGACAAGTGGGGGTGATGAGTGGATTCATTTTGTGCTCTGCTTCTGCTTGAAACCTGGGCTCTGGGGCTCAGGTGGGTGCACTGACAGCTCTGTAAAGGCCCCTGGCTGTGGGCTGTTCTCCTCAGGCAGAGCCCCCCTCGCTGCGTCCTGCCCTCCTCACTGGTGGCTCTTGGTCTGCCCTGCTGTGGGGCAGTGTTGGATGGCCAAAATCAGCTCCACTGCTCAGAGCTTGGTGCTCATAACCCCAGATTGGGGATTTGATCCCTTTCTTGGCTGTCCACTTAAGAGTTGGACTCGATGACCTTTGTGATGCTTTCCAACTCAATATTCTGTGATAAACCAGAGCTGGCTTGGTCCTGGAATTCGTGCACACGCTGTAACGGAGACAGAGAAAGCTGAGGAGAGAGATTTGGTTAACACGAGCCCCTGGCTGTGTGGCTGATCTCTCAGACACTCTGAGCTCCAGAGGAGGGGCTGTGTGAGCTCCCCCGGGCAGACCGTGTCTGATGGGAGCTCAGCTCGGTCCCTGCCATGCTCCAGCTCCTCTTTCCCCGCTGTCCTGCAGCCAGCAGCTGTCTGGGCAGGGAGCCCTGCTGTCCATCACAGGCACGGCGTGCTATGCTGACAGAAGTTGTCAGAGCTCGTTCCTGGGGCCGGTGCAGGGCTCCGGAAGGCTCCGGGCTGAGCGTGACAAACTCCCCGAGCCGCGGGTGCCCGGTGCCCGCCGGGGTGCTCGGGGTGCCCGGCTGGGGCTGTGCCAGCTGCTCGGGCAGAGCGGGGAATAAATGCAATGTCTGCATTTGGTTGTGCAGCCTCGGGTGAGCCTTCCCACGGCAGCCACTGCGTTCCTTTATCAGATCGTGGTGGTTCTGTTGCCTTTCCGTGCGTGTCTGGCCGTGCAGGAGCAGCCCAGCTGCTTTTATTCTTCCTCTCCAGGAGGAGAGAGGCTCTGCTGTGGGGTTGTGTCACTGTCTGTTGGGAAGGATGAAAGTTTGACAAGAAAGTCTCACAGATATGTGTGCGTAGCAGAAAGATTTTTAAATGTAGAGTCTGATGAAGGAATAGAGATGGAAGCAAGTTTTGATACAGAAGAAAAGAATTGCTGAGCCAGTCTCACTGGATAACCAAGGAGGCAAAGGCTGTGTTAGTTAGAAGGGATTTTTATGGCTTAGAGCAAAGGATAAACCCACTCCAAACAAGAAGATGTTTTTACCAAGCAGAAAGAGAGCACAGGCAAACAAGGCAGCAAATGTGGCAAGTAGAAAAAAGGTCTCAGAATTTTCCACTGCAAGAAAACTGAAAAACAACTCCTAGCTTAAACTGTAATGTACTGACTTTGAGTGATTGGAGAACAAGTAACGTGAATATGGTAATTATAGTAGTTATGATAGGCTGTAGATAATAGTTAAGGTATAGATTGGTTCTACTGTATGAAGATGCACAGCAAAGAAAAGTCTATAATGCATTGTAACCAAAACCAAAGTATAGAATGCATTGTAACCAAAAGAAAAGTCTATAATGCATTGTAACCAAAACCAAAGGGTCTCCAGGCCTGCCTGCAGCTGGAGCTGGCATCTGTGGGCACAGCTCTGTCACCCACCACCCTGGACTGCTGTAACCTCTTGGATACAAGTAAACTGCATTTTGGAGAGCCCCTGGAGTCCCACATCATTTCGGCTCTTACAGCTGTCGAGGCAGTCACAACACAAAGCAGAGACCAAAGAGAGTCTCAGACAGCAGCTCTTTATTATCGAACATGGCTGACCTTTTATACGCTTTGCAATTATTTATACTTCTTCTACCTTAAGTATTGGCCACAATAAATCAACATAACACCCTTGGTGAAAAGTTACAGTGACTTCAACTGACTTTCTAAAAATACTTCGTCCTGTGGCAGTGTTCGCAGGGGTCCCAGGAAGAGGGAAGGGACAAGGATCTGACTCCATGTTTCAGAAGGCTGATTTATTATTTTATGAGATATATTACATTAAAACTATACTAAAGGAATAGAAGAAAGGATTTCATCAGAAGGTTAGCTAAGAATAGAAAAAGAAAGAATGATAACAAAGGCTTGTGGCTGACGGAGACAGTCTGAGACAGCTGACTGTGATTGGCCATTAATAACAAACATCCAACATGGACCAATCCCAGATGCACCTGTTGCATTCCACAGCAGCAGATAACCATTGGTTACGGTTTGCTCCTGAGACCTCTCAGCTTCTCAGGAGAAAAAAATCCTAAGGAAAGGATTTTTCATAAAACATGTCTGTGACATCATCCAGCTACAAAGTTTTCTTCTTATCTTTCTTCAATCCCTCACTTCTCTTGGACTCCTTGGTTACAAGGCCTTGGAGATGGCTCCTAATCAGCTTCTTCTTGCTTCTCAGCTCCTTGTCCCCCCTTTAGCTAACAGGCCTGCTGTTAGCCCCTTCCACAGGATAGCAGCAATTTCTGTTCACTCCTGGAATTTTCAAGCGTCACTCAGTGATGCACCCAAAGTCAATCGAGATGAGAGCTGCCACACCTGGCTAAGTGACCCGTGTGATGTCCCAGCTCAGAACTCACTGCTGGCCTGTCACCACTGACTGGTGTTTGCAGATGTTTCCAGCGTAAATGAGATAGAAAGTGGCATTCTGCCTTCAACCACAAGATTACCTCAGCACTCCAAATCAATTCCCTAAATGACCAGCTCCTTAACCTTTACGTGAGCATGGGAGTTTTATGCCTTGTCTGCTCTGAGCTCGGCTGTGCCATCCAAATCCAAATTAAATGACTCCATTACAATTACAGCTCCATCATTGCAGCATTCATGAGTGCACTTTAGCAAAAGATCACCAGCATTTGAATTATGGTGTAAGTGGAGAAGTTATTCTTGTCTGCCATATTTTTAGAGCTGGCTTGGTTTTTATCAGCCTTGCTATTTAGGATATTATATTATGTCTATAATATATATATTTATTTTACTGTGTATGGTGTATATGCTGCTATATTTGAGCATATACTGCATATATATTTTAGCAGTTATGCTGAAGGTTTGTATTGATAAGCTGTCATACTTTATCCAGAGGACTTAAAATCAAGGTGTTTGTGGCTTTAGACCATCAAAAATTTACCCAGGGAGGTGTTTCCCCAATGCTCTGGGGTTGGCATTAAATTCACACTCCTTTCTCCCCCACCCTTTACCTTTCTTGCTTTGCTGAAGGTTTTTAGTCCTTTGAATAAAGAGACATTTAGGGAGGGAGGGGACAAAAGAAAGTGAAAAGTGGAAAAATTCCTGATTTAGGATTTGGCTTAATGAGCTACACCAGCCCCAAAGAGCTGCACTGGTCCCACCATTGGCCCAGTTATTTCTGGCAGATCTGGATCAGCAAAGTCACCAAAACTCCACTAATTTGGATGTGCTGGGCTGGGGAGTTTGGTTCTTTGGTGTTGGTGTAAATCTGAGATGGCTTTGCCAAAGTCACTGGGCTGGAACTGAGTTTATTCTGGAGGAACTGGAGTAGTTCAGGTGGCCTGGCTTGGGTTCTTCACCTGTGGAGAGAGGCTGGAGGGGCTGGGCAAGGCTTGGGATGAGGCTGACAGGGCAGAGGGGTCTGTGGCACTGTCAGCCTGTCCTGTGTCCCTGTGACAGCCCTGCCTGGGGAGGGAGGGGGAACAGCCAGGGGCCTCCTCCTCTCCCTGACCTGTGAGGGAAGGGGATTGCATCAGGGGCTACCACCTCACACCCCAGCCTGGGATGGAGGGGGAGCTCATCCCCAGCCACCTCCATCTCTGCTCCAACCGAGCTCTTCACTCCCCCATCCCTTCCATCTCCTGCTCTGATGGAAGTGCCAAGTGGGCATTTAAAAATAGTTAAAAGGAGATTAGAATTCCTTTTATGTCCTTTTACTGTGGGTTTTCCTGCTGGGAAACAAGGTGATCTCTTCAGAGATTGTAATATTTCATAAGAAAGGACCCCAGGTGTGGGATTGCTAAAAGATCTCTGAGAAATGACAGCAGAGATGTGCAGCCCTGAGTCTCAAACATATCTAGAGCCATTTTTCTTTCCAGCCAGCTTCCAATAAAGCAAATTTCATGTCACTGTTTCTTGTGATGCCAAATTAATTGATCACCATGACCTGACACTGCTGATTTAATCACCCCAGCACTGGGGCCCGGCTCAGAGCAGTGAGTGCAGCTTGGTTTGGTTGAGTTTTGACCCTTCAAAGTGCTTGGAGCTGTGGCTGATCAGCCAGAGCAGTGCAGGGATGGCCGAGGGGTGCAGGCAATGCATTGATCCCTGATTCTGTGAAGATTCCAGCCCTGTTCTTTTGATCCCTGATTCTGTGAAGATTTCAGCCCTGTTCTTTTGATCCCTGATTCTGTGAAGATTCCAGCCCTGTTCTTTTGATCCCTGATTCTGTGAAGATTTCAGCCCTGTTCTTTTGATCCCTGATTCTGTGAAGATTCCAGCCCTGTTCCTTTGATCCCTGATTCTGTCAAGATTTCAGCCCTGTTCCTTTGATTCTGTCAAGATTTCAGCCCTGTTCCTTTGATCCCTGATTCTGTCAAGATTTCAGCCCTCTTCCTTTGATCCCTGATTCTGTCAAGATTTCAGCCCTGTTCCTTTGATTCTGTCAAGATTTCAGTCCTGTTCCTTTAACTGCTGCATGCTTATTGAGGCTCTGTGTTTTTAGAAGGCACTAAAGAAAGAGGCTTGAAACTTCTCCCTTTCCCCAGGGAGCTGGGGGAGCTGGAGCATGGAAAAGGAGGATGTGACTAGCATCCACCCCAATAGCTGGAGTGGTAATCCCTTCCTGCATCTCTGCATCTGCTTAGAAACAAAAACCCCAGAACTGCACCAAAATAAAGAGCACAGTTTAAAAGGCAGGTGCTGTGCAATGCCAGGGGCTCCTGCTGTGCCCTTCTGTCCTGCAAACAGTTTCCATGTCAGCTCCTGTGCTCAGCTGGACTTGGAGGGAGAGGGTGGGAAGTGTAAAAGCACCAGGATCTCCCTCTGGGAAAAAGGAGGAGGGAAAATGGTCACTCTGGAGCTTGGGGGTATCTGCATTTAAAATGACTTTTAAAGCTCCTTGAGGAGGAGGGCTGATGGCAGTGGCAGAGCATGGATGTGGAAGGGCTGCTCTGGTTCCAGGGCAGATGTGGAGCTGTGGTTTGAGCACTGGAGCTCACCTGGAGCTGCTCCCCTGTCACTGGGAGCTCCAGATGAATTCCTGGTGTGACTTGGGCTGGAGTGAAGCTGCACACCCAGCCAGGGGCTGTGGGAAGGTGGGTTTGGCTGCTCCACCTGGCTTAGGAGTTGGTTGTATTTGCTGCTCTGCCACTGGTTTCCCTCAGTGGGCAAGTTCCTTAGTCATCTGTTTCCCTTCATTTCACCAGCAAATCACAATCAGCCCTAATGAAATCAAATGACTTTATACTGATGCAAAAGATTGGAATGAGGGCCTTAATCTCTCCTCTCCTCTTAATGCAGGCATGATAGGACTTGGCACCAGGACTGGCTTGTTCATCAGGGTTAGCATTGTCAGGGCATCCTGGAGTTCTTGCAGCATCTATGTTATTTAGTGGGCTCCTTGTAAATAAACAGTTTTGGCTCAGCAGAGAAATTGATAAGATAACCTGGAGGATAAAAGCTTATTTCCTTCTAGTGGCCGTTGGAAGAAAACAAAAGCGTCAGAACTGGTGAATTAAAATATCCTTTACCCAGTTCCCCTGTCCTCAGGGATGAGGATGGATTTTCTTGACACTTTCCTCAATGCCACAGAGAATTATTCAGCTCGAAATGCCCTCAGTTAAAGTGACAAAGCACCTGCTGATGTGATTTACCTTGGGTTCTTTGGACTGGATGCTCTGAGTTCTCCCCACCAGGAGCACCAGGTGCTGGCTGAGTACAGGTGAAGCAGAGCCCTGGAGGAGCTCTGGTCCTGCCAGGTGCCCCAGGGATGGCCTTGGAGCCCCTGGGGCTGGGAGAGGCTGGAGGGGGCTCTGCTCTGTGCAGGCTCTGCCTGGATGCCCTCAGTGCTTCATCCAGTGCTGGGGAAGATGAAACAGGAAAGCCTTATCAATATGATTGCCTGGCAAAAGATTTTGAGAATATGGAAACTATAAGTGAGATTGAAATGAAAGCAAGCTTTGAGATCCCTCAGTTACTGAACAACTGGAAAACAATGGTGTGGCTGCTGAAGGTGATCCCCTGTTGATGGAACAACACCCTCTGCTTGCAGACAGGCCCAAGGGGCAGAGCAGACCCTGCCAGCTTGGCAGAAGGGCCCAAAGAGGAGTTTGTAGGGTTTAAAATGTAACACAGGATGGTAATGTAATGATTCTTATAGGCTGTATGGAAATGCTATAGGATTTGTATCTTGTACTAGATTGGTTAGTGAGAATCAGACTATTCAACACAGAAGAAGATTTATTGTATTGTAATGGGAACCTCGCTCTCTTACCCTTTTGCTCTCTCACCCTCTCATCCTCTCTCCCCCTCTCTTCTCTCAGGCCTGCTCTGAGCTGTGCCTGGCAGCTCCCAGCAGGGCCCTGCCCCCAGGCCCTTTGCAATAAACCCCAAGTTCCAGCCCTGGCTCCAGAGATCTCTCATCTCCATCCATCCCCACCATCCTACCCCCCTGCTCCTACAATCCAGCACCTTCCTCACTTCCCCACATTGATTCTTCCAAAGTTTCCCACCCAGGCATTAACCCTGTTTAGACAGTATGGCCTTGTCTGATGGCATTGTCATTTTTAGCCAATATGGTGCTTCACATGACTCCTTCCAGCACTGCTTGGAGTGGAGCAGAGAGAGAAGACCCGAGGAAGCAGGAGCAGTGCTTCAATCTGCATTTCCCTTATGCCTCCCCCCTACCCTGAAAGCACCCAAACAGCTTTGGTTTTGCTTTCTTTCCACAATTACGTGGAGTTTTCTGCTGTTTTTAGAACCATCCCGGGCTTGCCTGAGGGCTGCACTGATCAGGGACCGGCTTGGAGGGGGTGGGAGGTTGCAGAGTGGGGATGGGGAGCTTGGGGAGAAGGTGCTGGAGCTTCGATTTCACTTGACCTTTGCCGTGAAAGGGACATGGGCTTCCCGATGCCTTGGGGCTAAATGTGTGCAATCACCATAATTATACATCGATTTGCATTGATTTGCATAATTGCCTCTACTTGAAAGCCCAACTGCTGTCCTTTGCCTTGGGAGAGGGGGAGAGGTTGGACTGTGCCTCCTGCAACTCCTGTTTGTCCTCCTGCAGGGAGGCTGTGTCACCCCAGTGTCCCCCCTGTGTCCCCTGGACCCTGGCACCGTTGCTGTCCCTCCATCTGTGCTTCCCTCAGCCTCCTCCTGTGTCCTGCTCTGCCCTCCTGCCTCTGGGGCACCTTCTCCTCATTCCCCTTCTCCCTGTTCCAGGTCAGAGCATCCCAGCTCCCTCCTCACATCCAGCTCCCTGTGCTTTGTCAGGCAACACAGGGCAGGGATAGAACTTAAAATCATGGAATCCCAGACTGGTTTGGGTTGGAGGGACCTTAAAGCTCATCCAGATCCATAGGCAGGGACACCTCCCACTGTCCCAGGTGCTCCCAGCCCTGTCCAGCCTGGCCTTGGACATTCCAGGGATCCAGGGGCAGCCACAGCTGCTCTGGGCTGCTTGTTCCAAATCTGTCTCTGCACTCTGGGGCAGGGGACAGTCTCTCCTTGCTTCACCTGGCAAATTTGGCCTTAACCAGGCGTGCAGGGGGAGCTGCAATAGCCTTTTATCCATCCTGCCTGCAGCTGATCCCTGGAGCAAACATTCTGGGAGCCAAAAATCCTGTGCCTGCTGTCCTGTCTCGGCACAGGAGCCTCTCAGCTGCTGTGGCTCAATCCCTCTCCTGTAAAAGCTCCTGCTCCCCTCCCCAGCAGCCCCAGGGAGCTGCTTCATTCCCCCTGGCAGCAGCATTGTTTTGCTCAGTCCATCTGATCCCACAGGCTTCAAACCCTCCCTGAGTCCAGCAGGAGACCCTGGCATGGAGCAGGAAATAGCGGCCGGACAAACTTCTGCCGTCGCTCCTGCACGGAGCCGGAACGCGCTGTAAAAGCTCCCCCTGCCTCCCTCCTGTGGAACTGATGCCTTGTGAGGGCTGAGCCAGAGCAGAGACTGGGCAGAGATCAAGAATAAAGCAGGGATTTATTCAAAGCATCTCCTCCATGGATCCACCTTGAGCAGCACAAGAGCCCAGCCAGGGCTGCACCCAAGATGAACCAAAATGGTCCCAAAATGCACGGCCGGGCACGGGGTCTCTGCCTTGGATCAGTTCTGCTCCATTTGCATCTTGCAGTTCATTGTCCCATTCCAGCTTTAGCCCCTGCAGTCCCACCCTGCTTGTTTTTCTCTCTCCAGCCCACGGGGTTTGTGCTCCTGGGCTGAGATTTGGGTCATTTGTCCTTGGTGCCCAGCTGGAGCAGGAATTGTTTTGTGTCCCTGCTCTGTGCACAGAGTTCAGCATCCCCTGATGTGAAGCCCAGACCCACCCACTAAAGCAGCACAGAATGTGAAAAACAGAAAAGCTAAACCTGAGGCATCAGTATCTCAGCATTTCTTTCCTTTTGCAGTTTATTTCTAAACCTGGGCCTTACTTTTTGGGGTCGTGCTGCCAAATTCCTGATGCTCTGCAGGCTGATAACCTCAGCACTGACCTTTGGAGCTTGACAGCAGAACTATGCCCATTATCCCTTGCCCATTATCCCATACCCATTATTCCATGCCCATTATCCCAGAGCCAAACCAGCTCCTGTGCCATTCACATTCTCTGATAAAATTCCTTCACCCAGGGTTTTTCTCCTGGGAAGCTGAGAAGCCTCAGAGAAAAGGAAAACAATTCTCATCTCATTTGCTTCTCCTGTGCTGTGCTCATGTGGAATGTGTTTGGAGATTGTTCACCCACAGGTGATTGTTCCATTGCATTCTGCTGGGAGTTGTTTTCACTCTTTGGCCAATCAGGGCCAAGCTGTGTCAGGACTCTGGAGAGAGTCAGGAGTTTTCATTATTATCTTTTTAGCATTGTGTAAGTATCCTTTCTGTATTCTTTAGTATAGTATAGTATTCTTTAATATAATACAGTATCATAAAGTAATAAATCAGCCTTGTGAGGGCATGGAGTCAGATTCATCACTCCTGCTTTTATCAGGACATTCCCAGCAAATATAATAAGCTCCAGGAGGTTGTTCCTGGTGGAGGAGAAGCAGCTGGAGGCTGTGCTGAGGAGGAGGATGGCTCATGGTTAATGCTCCCAGTACCCACCTGGGATCTTCCCACTCTGGGCTGCTCCTGTACTGGGGAAGGTGAAGGGAGGGGGCTGTCCCTGCCCCAGGCAGGTTGGGGCAGGCTGCCAGGAGCATCCTGGTGATTCATTGCCCTTCCTTTCTGCAGCTCTGCTCCTTCTGGGGGGTTTTGGGGGTGTTTTTACCTCTCAGGGCCATTGGGAAGTGGGGCATAAGAGAGGGGAAATGGTGAAGATGAGAGAGGAAAGCCCTCAGTGATGTGACACCTGCAGGGTTTGGAGTCATCTCTATAAAACCTCTTGATATAAAACCTATAAAACCACCTGAAGGGTGGCAGCTGCCCCTCTGGATCCCAGGGAAGAACATGATGTACTGGGAGCTGTTTGGGTTTTATAGGTTTTTGAAGGTAATTGTGGCACATGAGATGTGTGTTTCCTATTTTGATCAGTTTAAATGATCTCCTTCCCTCTCAGAGGGCTTGATAATTAAATGGAGTGTTGTTAGGGGATCAGTGGCCTCATGGAATCAATCTGCCCTGCTCTCTGGCACTTGCTGCTTCTGCTGACATTTCTGGGCAGTTGGTGACTGTTTCCCTGCTGCAGGTTTTGGCACTAATTCCCAGATTCACATCAATGATTTCTGTAAGCTGGGCTGCTGGCAGGTGAGCTTTCACACTGTGCCCTAAACCTCCCACCCCATGGTCCTCAAACACATCAGAGATGAGGCAAAGCCAAATCTTATCCGAGGCTGCAAATCCCTACAGTGGCTTGAGAAAGGAGATGGAGATGCAGCCTGCACTGCCTGATTCTGCACAGGGCATTGAGGAGGTGGAATTGGTTATTTAGGGGTGGCTGGGTGAGGTTCAGTGTGCCCCTTATGTCCCCAAAAATCTCACAGGATGAGTTCTGCTGTGGCTTTGGGGGTATCTCTGCAGTCAGGGCACACAGGGCAATTTGTGTGTCTGGGAGGAAAAAGTTTTCCCTTGCAGAATTCCCACCCAGAGCCTGGCCCTTGTGATGTCCCCTTGTGCTGGGCACTGCTGGGGCCACCTCAAATCCTCTGTTCAGTTCTGGGCCCCTCAGTTTGGGAGGGACCTTGAGGGGCTGGAGCATGTCCAGGTTAATTTATTATTTTATGTTACTATATTGTATAAAAGAATGGTATACTAAATAATAGAGAAAGGATACAGACAGAAGGCTTAATAAGATAATAATTAAAAACTTGTGACTCTCCAGAGTCCTGACACAGCTTGGCCCTGATTGGTCATTAAGTAAAAACAATTCACATGAAACCAATCAAACAATGACCTGTGGGTAAACAGTGTCCAAACACATTCCAAAGCAGCAAAACACAGGAGAAGCAATCAGGTATTTTCATTATTTTCGTTTTTCTCTGAGGCTTCTCAGCTTCCCAGGAGAAGAAATCCTGGCAAAGGGATTTTTCAGAAAATATAATGGTGACAAAACTGCTTCTCACTGAGTACAGGAGGGACCTCAGTAAGTGTATAAAGGACTCTGCAGTGTCCCCAGCCTGCTGCAGCACTGCCTCTCTGGCAGACACTGTCACCAGCAGTGTCCTGATGGCTCTCCCAGCTCTGTTCACTCCTGTGCCCCCTCTTGGATGGAGGCTGCCCTGGAGCCCTGGCTCTGTGCAGCTGCTCCCCTCCCCTCGGGCTCCCTGCTGTCACCTTCATGCATAAAACATCTCCCTGAGCCCAGATCCCTGCTCCTGGTGGCCCTGTCAAGGCAGCTGCAGGGGGACATAAAAATCCTCGTGTAAATCTCTGGCCTCTCATCCCTGCTAATTCCCCTGTGCCTCCAGAGAGCAGCTCTGCTGCTGTGCCTGCCCTGCCAGGGGGTGACATTTGGCTCAGGCTGAATGGCTCTGCCAGGCTCCAGCAGCCACCCCTGCCCTGTCCCCGGGGCAGATGTGGCACTCCAGGGTGCCCAGGGTGGACCCACCTGTGCCCAGTCCCTCCTCCTGTGCCTGATCCCTTCTCCTGTGCCCAGTCCCTTCTGTGCCCTGTCCCTCCTCCTGTGCCCTCCTCCTGTGCCCTGTCCCTTCTCCTGTGCCCTGTCATTTCTCCTGTGCCTGGTCTCTCCTCCTGTGTCTGTGCCCTGTCCTTTCTCCTGTGTCCTGTCCCTTTTCCTGTCCCCTCTCCTGTGCCCAGTCTCTCCTGTGTGGTGCAGACCCAGAGGTTTCCTCTGCTCCCTCTCCTTCCTGCCAGGATGGATTCTCTGGGCAAGGGAGGGAAGGGGATCCCTGTGCCATGTCCAGCCCTTCCCTAAACACCTCCAGGGATGGGCACTCCAAAGCTCCCTGGGCAGCCCCTGCCAAGGCCTGAGCCCCCTTTCCATGGGGAAATTCCTCCTGGTGTCCACCCTGAGCTGCCCTGGCCCAGCCTGAGGCCGTTCCCTCTGCTCCTGTCCCTGTTCCCTGGAGCAGAGCCCGACACCCCCGGCTGTGCCCTCCTGTCAGGAGCTGTGCAGAGCCACAAGGGCCCCCTGAGCCTCCTTTGCTCCAGGCTGAGCCCCTGCCCAGCTCCCTCAGCCTCTCCTGGGGCTCCAGCCCCTTCCCAGCTCTGTTCCCTTCCCTGGAATTGTTCCAGTTCTTCCTTTGAGGGGCCCAGAACTGCACACAGGCACAGGGGTACAGTGATGTTCTGCAGACTCCAAAGAGGTTTTATAGAGATGGCTCCAGTTTGGATGAACAAAGAGCATTTCAGGGGGTCCTGCACCCCATCTGACAGGGATCCCTTGCCCTGGTAGCTCTGGGGTAGGTGAGAAGGGTCCCTGCCACCCCCAGCTCACTGATTTCAGTGGAGTTCAGCCCATGCTGAGCCTGGCTGTAGGGCAGCTTTGGCTCAGGAAGGTGCTCTGTGCCCTGAAGCCTGGCACAGCCACGGTGCCCATGGGAGAGGGGTCCCCTGGAGTGGGCAGAGGGTTCAGAACCTGCTCCATCATCCCAGAGAGACCTGGGCAGGAGGAGCATGGGGAGCAGCCCAGCTGGGCTCTGAGTGCCCAGGGAGGGAGGAGATCCCAGCAGGGATGTGTTTGAGGGCCTGGGGAGCTGCAGGAACAGGGGCTGGGGCAGGGGAGCAGCCAGGGGTGAATGCTCTGTGGCTGTCCCCACTGTTTGGCAGCCCCCAGGCACATGGTGACCTTGGAGCATGGGACAGGTCTGCAGCCAGGTTTGCTGTGTGGGATGGAGATGCTGAGCTGGGCTCTGAGCTGGATTCTCTGTGCTCTGGCAGGGAGGAGCAGCAGTGCTGCCAGCTCAGGGCTGGGATGCAGCCAGCCCACTATTCCTGACCATTTACCCTTTCCTGAGGAGCTGCTGCTTTTAGTCCTTCCCAGGCACAAGCTTTGCTCAGCAGCTTCTCTGCTCAGTGGGGACAGCAGACCTTGCAGGGCAGCTCATCAAAATGGGAGAAAACACAAACACCTCCTTTCTGAGAGCAGATCTGCAGTGCTGGTGTCCCTGAGGCCTCTGGAGGGATCAGCACTTACAGCTGTCCCCAGGGAGAACTCCTCTGTGTTAATTGAAGTTTCTGTGTCAGCTTCTCACAGTGGAAGCTGGAGGGGCAGAGGAGTTAATCACCTCCTCTGGCCCCCAAGGTCTTCTCTGTGCATGCTGGTTTAAGTGTGAGGATGTATTGAGTGATTATTCCTCTCATTAATTGACTGCTTGTGCTGGGGCAGGCAGCTGGTAACTCAGTGGCTGAATTTCTGGGAGTGCTGTCCATGTTCCCTGCAGGCACCAGGAGCTTTTCCAGGCTGGAGCTGTGGGGGCAGAGCTGGGGCTGAGCTGAGCCCTTCCCCACACTGGTTTTGTCTGCTGCCAGCACAGTCACTGAGAGGCTGAGATCCATGTCCAGTCTGCAAGGGGGAAGGCTCCAGGGAGACCTTGGGGCACTTTCCAGAGCCTAAAGGGGCTCCTTTATTAGGGGAAGGTGAAGTGAGGGGGCTGGAGAGGACTTGGAACAAGGGTGAGTGCTGCTCTGCCCCAGCACTGCCCCCTGTCCTGCTCTGAATCCTCTCCAGAGCTGCTCAGTCCCAGGTGCAGCCCATCCTGGCCATGGCTCTGCCCACCTCACCTCCACTCTGCTCTTTCCTGGCTGATGGGAAAGCTTTTCTCTGTGTTTCCTCAGCAGCAGCTTTGCCTTCACTCTGCTGCAGCCAGGAGAGAACAGAAAAATCCCAGCTTTTTATGCAGGAGAAACATCCTGGGGAAGGGATTTTTTTAGAAAATATCATGGTGACATCATAAGCCCTTGTCCTTGGCTAGACACGGCTGGACTGGGATTGGCCATTAATTAAAAACAATTCACATGGAACCAATCAAAGATGCACCTGTTGATAAGCAACCTCCAGACCACAATCCAAGCAATCAGATAATTATTGTTGACATTTCTTTTCTGAGGCTTCTCAGAAGAACCATCCTGGGGAAGGGATTTTTCAGAAGATCTCATGGTGACACATTAACTCCCTTAACCCACATTAACCCCAGAGTGCATTCCTGCCTTCCTCCTGCAGTTCAGATTTGTCCTTGGCTAGACACAGCTGGACTGGGATTGGTCATTAATTAAAAACAATTCACATGGAACCAATCAAAGATGCACCTGTTGGGAAGCAACCTCCAGACCATATCATGGTGACACACTAACCCCTTGTCCTTGGCTTGACACAGCAGGACTAGGATTGGCCATTAATTAAAAACAATTGACATTAAACCAAAGATCCACCTGTTGGGAAGCAACCTCCAGACCACAATCCAAGCAATCAGATAATTATTGTTGACATTTCTTTTCTGAGGCTTCTCAGGAGAACCATCCTGGGGAAGGGATTTTTCAGAAGATCTCATGGTGACACACTAACCCCTTGTCCTTGGCTTGACACAGCTGGACTGGGATTGGCCATTAATTAAAAACAATTCACATGGAACCAATCAAAGATGTACCTGTTGATAAGCAACCTCCAGACCACAATCCAGGCATCAGATAATTATTTACATTTCTTTTCTGAGGCTTCTCAGGAGAACCATCCTGGGGAAGGGATTTGTCAGAAGATCTCCTGGTGACACACTAAGCCCTTGTCCTTGCCTTGCCTTGCAGGTGCTGAAGGGCTGCAAGAAGCTGAACCTGTCGGTGCACTCGGTGGGGCGCATCCCCGGGGGTTATGTCACCAACCACATCTACACCTGGGTGGACCCCCAGGGCCGCAGCGTGTCCCCCCCCTCGGGGCTGCCCCACCACCAGAACAGCTCCCTGCGCAGGGACAGCGAGAAGAGGAGCCACCTGCAGCTCCTGCAGGAGGGGGATGAGAAGAAGGTGAGCAAAGGGGGGTCAGACACAGCCCTGGGGGGCTCTTCCCATGCAGGTGCCAGCACTCTTTGTCCCCCTGTATTGTAAATCAAAGGTGACTCTGATGAAGGGGTCTCAGGATCTTTTTGGGTTGCTGTGACCCCGAGAATGTTCAAAGTCTCTTTTCCCAGCCTGGTGCTTGAAGAAGGAGTCAGGGCTCTTCATTTCTCGGTCTCAAGGTTGTTTATTGTGTCTTATCTATAAAAATTTTCTCCTGCCCTGCCGAGGTCCATCCAGCAGGACAGTTCCAGGCACTCTGCCTGCCCCAGGGCAGGGTTATGTCTTTATACTAAAAACTACCTGTACAATGTTTATAATTACTTTCCAATACCTATCACCTGTGTTAGACACTGAGCTTCTACTCTAAACCAATCCAAAAGTGCCACCATCACAGCAGAAGATGGAGGCCAAGAAGAAGAAGGAGAAAGGCTGGACACACCCAGTTCCCTCCATCTTGCCCCCTGAACCCCCATACCAGAAACCCCAAAATCTACTTTTCCACCCCGTGATAACTTCACTATTATTCTACCTAAACTGTTGTGGCTTGCTGATCTTCATCTAAGGTTGGTGATTTGCTCCATGGATCACAATCAAACCCACAGGTGTTCTGGGCTCTGTGCCAGGGTCTCTGAGCCCCCTGGCAGGGGTCCTGGCCATCCTGGCCAGCCAGAGGGATGTGCTGGGTTCCCACAAAGGGGAGAGAGAATGATGCATCTGACCCCATGGATATCAGAAGGCTAATGAATTACTTTATTATACTATACTATGTACATTGTATCTAAACTGAATCTGCCCTGCACTCACTCTTGCTCACACTGCACTCATCATCTCTGATTCTCTCCTCACTGTCCCATGACAGTCCAACACACACACCTGGCCCTGACAGGCCAAGGAACAAAACATCCTCACTGTGGGTAAACAATCTCCATATTGCATTGTGCTTTGGCACAACACAGGCACAGCAAGCGAGATAAGAATTGTGTTTTCCTTTTTCTCTGCTTGTCTCACAGCTTCTCTCTGCTCAGAGGCCATGTGAATACCACACCCCTGGGATTGTCACCTGTGTCATTCTCCACTGGGCTGGCTCTTCTGTATCACAGAATCCCAGAATGATGAGGTTGGAAGAGACATCCAAGATCATGGAGTCCAACCTGTGCCCTAACACCTCACCTAGACTATAGCACCCAGTGCCATGGCCAGTCTTGTTTCAAACACATCCAGAGATGGTGATTCTACCCCCTCCCTGGGAAGAGCATTCCAGAGCAATTCCAGCATTCCAATTCCTTTATTATTCTTTCAGTGAAAAACTTTTTCCTAATACCCAACCTATCCCTTCCCTGCCATAGCTGGAGTCTGTGTCCTCTTGGACAGCCTGGTTTTCTCCCTTGGCTGTAGCTTTGCCCCTAGGAGCCCTGGAGGATGGGATGTGCTGGGTTTGTTCCTGTTTGGCACAGGGAGAAGCTGGGCTGGAGGGGAGGGATTGTCCAGTCTGTGCTGCCTGGGAAGGTCCTGCCAGGAGCAGCCACCAAAGCACGAGTGGGTTTTAAGGTTTGGGTTTTTCCCAACAGGTTGTTTGGCTGGACATTGAGGGACTGATATCCATGCCCAGCCTGGAGACAGGAAAGCTCCAGGGAGAGCTCAGAGCCCTTGCAGGGCCTAAATGGGCTCCAGGAGAGCTGGAGAGGGACTGGGGACAAGGGATGGAGGGACAGGACACAGGGAATGGCTTCAGTCTGACAGACAGTGGGGTTAGGTGGGGTTTAGGAAGGAATTGTTCCCTGTGAGGGTGGGCAGGCCCTGGCACAGGGTGCCCAGAGCAGCTGGGGCTGCCCCTGGATCCCTGGCAGTGCCCAAGGCCAGGCTGGACAGGGCTGGGAGCACCTGGGACAGTGGGAGGTGTCCCTGCCATGGCAGGGGTGGCACTGGATGGGCTTTAAGGTCTCTTCTAATCTGTGTCACCTGTGGATGTGGAGGGCTGGAGCTCAGAGTGCATTCCTGCCCTTCCTCCTGCAGTTCAATCTTTCCTCAGGTGTTCTTGTGAGGCTTGCCTGGGTCTCTTGTAGAGTTCTGTCTCTAGAGGGTCTCTTGACAGTTCTGTCTTAGTAAAAAAAAATACCCCTCCCCAATTCTTCTCTTCTGCAAACACTCTGGAATAAACCAGATTATTTTCCTTTTCTTTTTTGGGGTGAGGCAGCCTGAGTGAAAACCCTGGTGAGGGGAAAAGGAGCAGGGAAGGAAATGGCTTCAGTAGGGACACCAGGACATTGTGGCCAGTGCTGGGCCTCTGACAGAAGGAAACCATCAGCACATCAAATTTCCAGCCCTGCTCCCTGGCTGAGAGCTGCCCTCCTTTAGCAGCCCTTGGTGTAAGGGAAGCCAGCCCAGGCTGTTTGAGCTGCAATATTTGATCTCAGGGATTTGATGTCTCCTCTGCCACACTTCCCATGGCCAGCCAGGCCTGCAGAGGTGTCACTGCAGAGTCACAGTGCTCAGGTGCCCCTGCAGGGAGGGACAGAGGGACAGGGAACCTCATCCTGTACAAGCAGGACGTGCTGTTTCCACCACATGCAATATGTTTCCAATAATGTTCCCTCATTGCCCCCCATGGAATATCAGGAGTCAGCACTGCCTTTCCAGAGACACAGAATTGCTTGGAGCCTTGGCTATTTCCATCCTTTTGTCCTGATATCACTCTGTCTGTGCCCAAAATGTCCTCAGCTCCTGCAAGGGTCTGTGAGCTTCCCATCTTAGCCAGAGGGAGAGAAAATTCTAATACAGGGTGAGGCAGTTTGCTGATGAAATATTCATGTGGGCCACAAGGGAGAAGGGCCTATTATTTTTATTTTAAGGAGAGGAGGAAAGCAGGCTCTGCTGGCTCTGTCCCCACCCCCTGCCACCCAGTGTCACCTTGGCAGAGCAGCAGCAGCTCTGGGCAGCTGTGGGGAGCTGTTCCTGTGCACAGCCCTCCTTCAGTCCTGGCTGGGTGTGGGTGTGAAAGGCTCAGACACTGGAGCTGGGTGTCCCCTACCTGTGGGAGCCCCAGTCATTGGTTTCTCTGGGTCTGCATTGAAGGCACTTGAGATGATAGTTCATGTTGGGACTCAGGTGTTTATTATTTCTTATCAGTAAAACAGTCTCACTACTGTGAGTTCAGCAGCTTTTCATTAGAAGGCACAAAATGGCCAACAATCTCTTGGTACAAGGTCTTTTAAGTCTAAACTATCCAATTAAGAGCTGACACCTGGATTATTTTCCCTTTTAACCCAATAACATTCTCTGGAAAAATCCCTTTGCCCAGGGTTTTTCTCTTGGGAAACTGAGAAGACTCAAAGAAAAGGAAAACAATTCTCATCTCATTTGCTTCTCCTGTGCTGTGCTGATGTGGAATGTGTTTGGAGATTGTTCACCCACAGGTGATTGTTCCATTGGATTCTGCTGGGAGTTGTTTTCACTCTTTGGCCAATCAGGGCCAAGCTGTGTCAGGACTCTGGAGAGAGTCAGGAGTTTTCATTATTCTCTTTTTAGCATTCAGTAAGTATCCTTTCTGTATTCTTTAGTTTAGTATAGTATTCTTTAATATAATATAGTATTCTTTAATATAATATAGTATCATAAAGTAATAAATCAGCCTTGTGAGAACATGGAGTCAGATTCATCATTCTCTCCCCTCAGCCTGCATTTACAACATTCTTCAGGCACTGGAATATCCCTGTCTGGCTGCCTCCCTCCAGCCCATCTGCATGCCTGGAAGGAGGGTTTGTCACTGGGGTTGGGGGTTGGTTATCCCAAGGCTGAAGGATTTATTAACCAAAGGCCTGAAATGGAAAGCAGCACTGTGAGGAGTGTGATGGTGTGACTGAGCTTTCCAGGGATCTGTGGGACCATCCTGATGGGATGAGGAGTGTGATGGTGGAACTGAGCCCTGCAGGGCTCTGTGTGCTCGCCCTGGTGGGATCAGGTGTGGGATGCTGTGACTGAGCCCTGCAGGGCTCTGTGTGCTCGCCCTGGTGGGATCAGTTGTGGGATGCTGTGACTGAGCCCTGCAGGGCTCTGTGTGCTCGCCCTGGTGGGATCAGGTGTGGGATGCTGTGACTGAGCCCTGCAGGGCTCTGTGTGCTCGCCCTGCTGGGCTGAGCTGTGGCACAGGGTGGTTGGGCTCTGCCTCCCTCTGTGCAGGGTGCTCCAGCCCCCAGCATTCCCAGCCACCTTTTTCCTGTGGGCACTGGGGTTCCTCTAGTCCAGCTGTGGGAGAATCCCCCTCAAAGGGATTTGGGGATTGGGATTTGGCAGCTGGCTTGGCTCTCCCCATCCCCTTCCAGGCTGTCCTGAGCTGGGGCCAGGGGCTGTTCTGGGGGAGCAGAGGGGGTGCTGAGATCTGGGCCAGGTTTTTTGTGTAGACCTGACCTAGCACTGGAGAAGGGAGGTGAGGATGAAGGGAATGTTGGGCTGAAGGAGCTGCTGGCAGGTTCAGCCTGTGGTTGCCAAGGTGTTAGAGATCCTTGTTCTCCATGGCTGTGCTGTGTGGGGCAGGTGCTGGATTACCCAAATTTAGCATTTTCCTCTTGTAATTGTTCAGTTCAGTGTCTCCTCAGAGTCCTGTGCCCCCAGAGGGAGTCACCAGTGGTCAGGAAGTGTGAAAGGAAGGGTTTGCAATAGTGCAGAGCTCTGGGAAATGCTGCTGGAACCAGGCCAGACAGAGCAGCAGGTGACAGCCCCCAGCCCACCCCAGGATGTCACAGCCTGCTGGAAAGCTGGGACCTGCTTCCCATGCTCACCTTCTGCTCCAGAGCACTTGGATTTTTATTGTCTGTCCAGGCTTAGGGTCCTCTGGATTTGTCACAGCAGCAGCAAGAGCCATTTGTGCTGTGAATTGTCATTGATGGACTTGTGGGATTGACAGCTTATTTCATTAAAAGCACTTTGGAAGCCCTCAGACAGTGCAAACTCAGAGGTGCTGCTGAGCTGGGAGGAAGATGAAGTGTGCAGAGCACTCTGGCAGTGCTGGGAGTTCTCTGAGAAGCACCATTCCATCAGCTCAATTGGTGCCTTAATGTGCTTATTGCCAGGGGAGCTGCTTATTCCTGCAAGCTTTTGGTGCAGCAGAAGAAAGAAAACATAATAAAGGGAGTGTGAGCATCTCCTCAGCTTCAGGCACTTCTGGAGCCAAAAGTAGCAGTAATTATTATTAAAAAAAAAATAAAATATCAGTGCTAATAATGCGTGGCTTGAATGTTTGAGACACTGCTGGTGCCTACTTGAGCATGAAGGATAAGAGATGCATGAGAGGGAAGGAAGGATTTCTCTCTATTAGACTGTAATGACATTTGCAGTGGGAATGATCCAGCTCCCCACGTCTCTCACTGTTTGCTTGCTCTGGCCTTGCTGGGGTTTGGTTTTGTTTACAGCTTGAGGGATATCCAGGCTGGTGGGGGGCTGGTTGAGTTCCCTGTGGGACTGGAATATGGGATGGGAGCCACTGGTGCAGAGTGTCCTGGGGATTAAGGGCAGGGAAGGGTTCGGGTGAGAAAGGACCTTGAAATGCCATCTAATCCACCCCCCTGCAGTGAGTAGGGGCATCTTCAGCTCCATCAGGTTGTCCTGAGCCACATCCAGCCTGCCCTTCCACGTTTCCAGGAGTCACCCTTCTGCCTCAGGCATTCTGTAGCTGTGTCCCAGCAGATTCACCCCAAAAATGTCCTTTGTGTCACACCCCAGCCCACCCTGAGGGCAGCACTTCCACCTCTTGGTTATTTCAGGCACTTGCAATGCCTTGTGCAGGCTGAGCTAAAAGAGAGACTGGGCAGAGATCAAGAATAAAGCAGGGATTTATTCAAAGCATCTCCTCCATGGATCCACCTTGAGCAGCACAAGAGCCCAGCCAGGGCTGCACCCAAGATGAACCAAAATGGTCCCAAAATGCACGGCCGGGCACGGGGTCTCTCCCTTGGATCAGTTCTGCTCCATTTGCATCTTGCAGTTCATTGTCCCATTCCAGCTTTAGCCCCTGCAGTCCCATCCTTGTTTTTCTCTCTCCAGCCCACGGGGTTTGTGCTCTGGGGCTGAGATTTGGGTCATTTGTCCTTGGTGCCCAGCTGGAGCAGGAATTGTTTTGTCTCCCTGCTCTGTGCACAGAGCTCACCATGCCCTGATGTGAAGCCCAGACCCACACACTAAAGCAGCACAGAATGTGAAAAATAGAAAAGCTGAACCTGAGGCATCACTTTAGGCAGAAGCAGCACCCAGAATTGATGTTGGTGTTTGCCAAGCCCTGCCCTGTGGGGAGGCAGCACTGGCTCAGCAGGAGATGGAGCTGGGGTGGGCACAGACCTGGTCTGGTCCCTGTGCTCTGGGTCACCTCCCAGCCCTGGGAGCTGCTCCCTGTCCCCAGTGCTGGACATTGGGTAGCAGCCCAAGTCCTGGTGTGGCCTTAGGGTGTTGTCATTATAGAGCAAGGGTTCCATATTGCCAGAGTTTTGTACCTCTCTGATGTTTCTCGTAGGCAGCTCCTCTGGGCACTGACTCTTCCTTGTCCTCACAGCAGCCAACTAACTCCAGCTCCCCCTTAACCAACCAATCCCCTCTTTTATAACACTGTTCTTATTGGCTACAGCTGTGGCCTCTTAACATCAGGCCTGCTCCTAATCCTTAATAATTGGCTCAGCTGCAACTCTTTAGGGGGTAAAATTACTTTCTATACTACTTTTATTTACTTATGTTCTATCTCCCTGCCTTAGGGAGCTGCCCTGGGCAGGGGGTGACATTGGCACAGCTCTGGTGGCCCTGGCACTCCCAGGACTCAGGGACCACTCTGACCAGTGTCACAGCTAAAGGCTGTGAGGCAGCCCTGCCTCCCCACACTCGCTGTGTGCAGGATGTCTAGACACAAACTGTGGGGTTTCCTTGGGAAGCAGGAGGAGGATGAGCCCTGCCAGCCTCCCCAGGTGTTGTTTGTGTTGTGTGGCAGCAGCAATGGCCTGGAAATAGCTGCCAGTATGGCTGGAACCTCCTCAGACACCCAGCTGCGTGCTGAGCCCTACTGGGGCAGGCTAATTCCTGCCTGAAAGGCCTTTTTCTAATGGCAAATTGGAATCTGTCGACAGGTAATTCCATAAAGCCAGACAGCAGCAATCCTGTGCAGGAATCAGCTCAGAGCAAGTCCCTCACTGATGATGGCATTTTTATTTTTATTCCCCTTCATTTCCTGCTACAGGAGATGGCAGATGTTTCAGCCTTGAAACAGAAATTAAAACTGTGACCTTGGACTTCCTAATGGTTCTGTGTGATGCACGCAGGAGTCACCTGGGGCTGGCACAGGGAAGGAGGTGGGCACTGGGCACTGATCTGCTGTGGAATGCCTGGCAGAGGGTGGGGGTGACCTTACCTGGGTGTTACTGTGCCTCCAGGACCTAAAGGGGCTCCAGGAGAGCTGCAGAGGGACTGGGGCAAGGACATGGAATGACAGGACACAGGGAACAGCTTCAAGCTGAAGGATGATGGAGTTAGACGGGATATTGGGGAGAAATCCTTCCCTGGCACGGTGGGCAGGCCCTGGCACAGGGTGCCCAGAGCAGCTGGGGCTGCCCTGGATCCCTGGCAGTGCCCAAGGCCAGGCTGGAGCAGCCTGGGACAGTGGGAGGTGTCCCTGCCCACACCAGGGGCAGTCTCCCATTCCTCTGGGAGAAGAGCAGGCTCTGGGGAGATCTTAGAGCTCCTTCCAGTGCTTGAGAGGACTTGGGAGAAGGTTGGGAAGAGATTTTCATGAGGATGGGCAGTGATGAGACAAGGAGGACTGGCCTTAAGGTAAATGAGGGCAGGGCTGGATGGGATATTGGGAATTAGGAATTGTTCCCTGTGAGGGTGAGCAGGCCCTGGCACAGGTGCCCAGAGCAGCTGGGGCTGCCCCTGGATCCCTGGCAGTGCCCAAGGCCAGGCTGGACAGGGCTGGGAGCACCTGGGACATGGAAGGTGTCCCTGCCATGGCGGGGGTGGGATGGGATGGGATTTAAGGTCCTTTCCAACCCAACCCATTCCTTAATCTGGGATGTCCTCAGTTTCCCCCACAGAACAGTTTTCCCCTGTCCATGTTTGCTGCCTGGTTTAGGATGGTGTCAGGACAGCCTGGATTTAGGAGCTCAGGGTGATCCCAGCTCTCCCTGAGGGAGCTTCAGCCAGGGGGGGAGAGTGGCAGCATAAAGTGGAAATGGCACCAAAATGCCCTCTCTGGGCCCAGCCTTGGCACTGGAGTGCCAATCACACGGGGGCCAGTCTGAGGGGAAGAGCCCAGGCACAGGGGCTTGGCCCAGGGAATGCTGTGTTGAGGCTCCCAGAGGGACCTGGATCACCACTGGGAACATCTGGGAACCACTGGGAACATCAGCCTGGTCTCAGGTTGAGCTCCCTCCTTGGGCACAGCTGGGCTTGTGCTTCAGAGCTGTGTGTGGGCTGTGGGCCAGGCTGGCAGGAGGGTGACAATGGGACAGCCAGCAGGCAGGGCCACCCTCCTGCCACCACCCAACTGTGCCATCACTGCAGACCCTTGGGAAGGAGAGTGCAAATTGTCCCCTGTGGTCCCCAAGCCCTTGGCATGGAGTGGCTCAGCCTTTGCTCCATCCTGGCAATCAGCCTATCCCTGCATTGCTCCTTTCATCTCTTAGGATTTGAGCTTTTATATTTTCCATCTATGTGTAACCCTGCAGTTGCTTAGTGTGTAACTCCAAACTCCACACACAGTGGGAGCTGCTGCTGCTTTCCCATTTGGGGCAGACACAACAATTCCTCTCCAGGCCTGGCAATCAAGGACACCTCACTGCCTCAGGGCCCAGAGATGGAAACAAAAGGGAGTTGGGGCAGCAAACTGGGGCTCAATGACTTCCTTACCTGAAGCTGTAATTGGCAGACGAACCCCCAATATGCAAATGGACCAAACTTATAAAAGTGTGAAACCTGTGACCCCTCATCCATTTTGGGTGTAGGCCCTGGGGGGCTTTGTCTGCCTGAAATGGACCTGAAGGCTCTTCCATAAATAGAAATGTGTTTTATTGCCTTAATTCTGTCTGGCCTGTGTTTTTAGGTAGCCCAAAAGTCCTCACCTTCCCTCCCCAGGCTGACCCAGCACTCTCCCTTCCCCAGGCATTCCCACACTCTGCAGTGAGTCCCTGAGCTGGCTGCTCCTGCTCTGCCACGCTGTTCCTGGCAGCTCCTGCTGCAGGGTCCATCCAGGGAGCTGCAGCTATTAGCTGATTAAGAGATGCAATTAAGCCCTGAGCTACCCAACTTTCTGGGCTGCCAGCAGGTTTACACACAGCTTGGCTTTGCTGGTTTTTGTGGCTCCAAGATTTCAGTTTCTTTGCCTTTCCTGCCTCTGGAAGTGCAGGTTTGCACACAGAACTCAGGTATTCTGGTTTTGGTGGCTCCAGGATTTCTGTATCCATGACCTTCCTGCCTCTGGAAGTGCAGGTTTGCACACACAGCTTGGGTTTGCTGGTTTTTGTGGCACAGGTTTGCACACACAGCTTGGGTTTGCTGGTTTTTGTGGCTCCAAGATTTCTGTTTGTGGCTCCAGGATTTCTGTATCCATGCCTTCCCTGCCTCTGAAAATGCAGGTTTGCACACACAGCTTGGATTTGCTGGTTTTTGTGGCTCCAAGATTTCTGTTTGTGGCTCCAGGATTTCTGTATCCATGCCTTCCCTGCCTCTGAAAATGCAGGTTTGCACACACAGCTTGGATTTGCTGGTTTTTGTGGCTCCAGGATTTCTGTTTGTGGCTCCAAGTTTTCTATATCCACGCTCTTCCTGCCTCTGGAAGTGCAGGTTTGCATGCACAGCTCGGGTTTGCTGGTTTTTGTGGCTCCAGGATTTCTGGATCTGTGATTTTCCTGCCTCTGGAAGCACAGGTTTGCTCAGTGCAGGGCAAACCATCCTCTGACACCCCTTGGAGGTGTTCATATGGATTGGTGGGATCCCCTCTCAGTCTTCTCTTCTCCCACAGCCTCCTCATCAAAAAGAATCTCTCAATTGATGCCTTCAGATTTTAGCCTTCATATTTTTCAAGCCCTGTTCTGCATTGGTATAACTCTATAAACTCCATATAAAGTGTTAATTAATCGTCTCCACATTTTGGCCAGGCCAAACAGAGCAGCTCACGTGGCAGCCCCTGAGGAGCAGAGGGACAGGGGGTATCTCTTACTCCATCTGATGCTCTCCCCAGCTGGGGGGAGCAGCTTCTCAGCTTACCAGGATAGTGTTAGAGGGAAATGGAAATGTCTGCCTGCAGAGCTGCCCTCCTGGAGCCCTAGCACACAGAAATGTCATTTGGGCACTTACAGAGGGAATTTTGCCATTCCCAGTCTATTCTGGTGTGATCTGTGATTCCAGGCACCTTGCTGCATTTCTCTAACTTGTCATTTTTTCCCAAACTGCTGGGGGATTTTTTGAGAGGCACAGCCACGATGGGGTGAAAAACTTACAGCAGGGAAATCCTAAATTTCCCCATAACAGCATTTCAGTAAAGTTGAATCTTTTCCTAATTTTCAAAAGCACTCAGCCAAGTGTTCTGTGGTCCAGAGCAAGGTTTCCCTGTGAAGAGAAAACCAAAGTGCCCTTGGATGTGACAGGCAGCTGCTCCTTTTGGTGGGTTCAGTGCCCAGCTCATCTCCCCAGCCTGGAGCATGAAGGTCTCTGTAATTCCTTTATAATCCTTCCATGCTAAAATTGTTTCCAGCACTTTCTGCCCTTTAAAGCAGCGAAAGGAAACCCAGGGAACATCAGGTTTTTGAGAGAAGGATGCTGGTACAGGTAGTTGATGTTTTACAGTTCTTATTCCAGCTTTGCATCCATTTCTCTAAATCCAGAATTTGGAGCCTTAAGTAGATTTGTGTCCTGCTGCTGATTTCTGTGTTTCTGTCACCAAGACAGAAAATGGTTTTCAATACCAGCCACTCTAAGGCTGGCCTGAATTCCCTCTGTGATGCTGTGTCCTCTAGAAAGATGGATTAATTACTGACCTGAAGCTGGGAATTATTTTTCCATCCAGGTAAATGTTCAAGATTTTGGTTTGACTGCAGTAAAAGGGTTTAAATATAAAAGCCCTTCACAAACAGCTTGTTTCTGGCTGTTTCTATCAGTGTGAAACACATTTTGGCTTTTCTCATTTGTTTTTATTCCTGCTGTCTGCTTTTATCCAGAAGTGACTCAAAACTTGGGAGCAAAGCAAAAAAATAACCCCGGAATTACTCATTTTAAAAGTGTCATGCAGGGAGTGAACAAAGGCCAATTTAAATGGAGAGTCCTTGAGGGGGCTGAGCACAGGATTACTCTGCTCTCCAAATTCCCACCTGAACACCCAGATATTGTCAGGCCTGTGAGGAAGAGAGGGTGGATGAAGGCAGATGGAAGTTGGGTTTGCAATCAGCATTTGGTGGGGAGAACATCTGCCCAGGTGCTGCTGGCAGGTTGTGGGAAGTATGAAATGGCTGCTGCAGGATGTGCTGGATCTATGGAAAGGGTTGTTAATTGGAGATAATCAGGTGCATGATTATCCCTGTGGGGTTTGTCCTGTGGGGAGTGCCTGGAGTGGCCCTGCACAGTCAGCTCTGCCCAGGGAAGGGCAGAGGGCTGGAGCTGGGCTCATGCCAGGCTGGGTGGAGGGGATTGTGCCATTCACATTCTCTGATAAAATCCCTTCACCCAGGATTCTTCTCCTGGGAAGCTGAGAGGCCTCAGAGAAAAGGAAAACAATTCTCATCTCATTTGCTTCTCCTGTGTTGTGCTCATGTGGAATGTGTTTGGAGATTGTTCACCCACAGGTGATTGTTCCATTGCATTCTGCTGGGAGTTGTTTTCACTCTTTGGCCAATCAGGGCCAAGCTGTGTCAGGGCTCTGGAGAGAGTCAGGAGTTTTCATTATTCTCTTGTTAAGCCTTCTGTCTGGATCCTTCCTCTATTCTTTAGTATAGTATAGTATTCATTAATATAATATAGTATCATAAAGTAATAAATCAGCCTTGTGAGAACATGGAGTCAGATTCATCATTCCTGACTCTGTTGGGACATTCCCTGCAAATCCAATAGGGGATAATGGCTCTGTTTGCTCAGGCAGCAATGCCAGAGGGGGAATTCACAGCCAGTGCTGCCTGGCACCACCCCACTGCTGCTCCTGGGGTTTTGGGGGTTGTTCTCAGGTCTCTGCCCCAGGGGTGCACCTGTGTCACCATCCACTAGGGCAAGCAGGGTCGTGATGGTTCATTTCCAGATCCCAAAAGTGCACAATACAAACAGCAGGGGACTGGCAGTTTAATCACAACAAATGCACCTTTATTGAGGGCCAACAGCAAATGCAATAGAGGGATCAGAAAAGAAAATAAAAGATAGAAAGTCAAAGAGGGGAAGGGGAATATAGCTACCAACAAAATGGAATCCTCATGGTCCAACCACAGATTCACCGTTCATGGGGGTTCACCAAAGTCCTCTCAACAGTTCCAGTTTACAGAGTCTCAATCCAAAGGAGAGGCATCTGGCCAAAAGGTGGGGAAGATCCATGGGCCATTGTGTTGAGACCCCTCAGTCTGTGGGGCAGGTGTGAGTGTGCAAGGACGAGGCACCATTTATCAGAACCTGTGGGGCAGGTGTGAGTGTGCAAGGACAAGGCACCATTTATCAGAACCTGTGGGGCAGGTGTGAGTGTGCCAGGACAAGGCACCATTTATCAGAACCTGTGGGGCAGGTGTGGGTGTGCAAGGACAAGCACCATTTATCAGAACCTGTGGGGCAGGTGTGGGTGTGCAAGGACAAGCACCATTTATCAGAACCTGTTCAAAGCAGTGCTCTGTGAAGGCACAGTGAGCACACCTGCAAACAATCACAAAACATCCAGAAAACGTCCACCTCAGCCAGGCCAGAGCTCCTGTTGGGGTCTTCAGGGTCCTTGTGATGATTGTGAGGCAAATGAAGGAAACTCCAGACAACCTGTAAGAGGAGAGAGTGGAAAACTACTGTGGACCAGCTGATTTGCTGGCCTTTAATAAATACTTCTATTGTCTTTATCTGCTCTAGCCTCTGTTCTAGGTAGCCACTCCAAGACATCACACCTCCCTGGGTTGGGGGGAAGAGTTTTCCATTAAAGATCCTGCCTGACAATCCACCCCCATGTGCTGCCCCTCATGTAGCTGAACTTCTCAGCCGCCAGAGCTTTTCCTCCTGCTTCCCACTGCCTCCTCAATCCCACAGGAGCTGCTGTCCAGCCCAGCTCTGTGGCTGTGTCCCACCCCTGCTTTGGACACCACATCAATGTCTCTTCCTGTTCCCCTGCAGGTGAACCTGGTCCTGAATGAAGGGAAATCCCTGGGCCTCATGATCCGAGGAGGGGCAGAATATTCCCTGGGCATCTACATCACGGGCGTGGACAAGGGCTCCGAGGCAGAGAGCACTGGCTTGAAGGTGAGAGTGATCCCAGAGAGGGTGGCAGGTGACCAGGAATGTGTCCAGGTGGGGTTGGGATGAGACTCCACCTCATCCCTGGGCAGCTGGGGATGGCAGAGTGCTCTCCAGGCCATGCTGGGGATGGCACAGTGCTCTCCAGGGCATGCTGGAGGTGGCACAGTGCTCTCCAGAGCATCCTGGGGATGGCACAGTGCTCTCCAGGGCATGCTGGGGATGGCACAGTGCTCTCCAGGGCATGCTGGGGATGGCAGAGTGCTCTCCAGGGCATCCTGGGGATGGCACAGTGCTCTCCAGGGCATGCTGGGGATGGCACAGTGTTCTCCAGAGCATCCTAGGGATGGCAGAGTGCTCTCCAGAGCATCCTGGGGATGGCAGAGTGGTCTCCAGGGCATGCTGGAGGTGGCACAGTGCTCTCCAGAGCATGCTGGGGATGGCACAGTGCTCTCCAGAGCATGCTGGGGATGGCAGAGTGCTCTCCAGAGCATGCTGGGGATGGCACAGTGCTCTCCAGGGCATCCTGGAGGTGGCAGAGTGCTCTCCAGAGCATCCTGGGGATGGCAGAGTGCTCTCCAGGGCATGCTGGGGATGGCAGAGTGCTCTCCAGGGCATCCTGGAGGTGGCAGAGTGCTCTCCAGGGCATCCTGGGGATGGCAGAGTGCTCTCCAGGGCATGCTGGGGATGGCACAGTGCTCTCCAGGGCATGCTGGAGGTGGCACAGTGCTCTCCAGAGCATCCTGGGGATGGCAGAGTGCTCTCCAGGGCATGCTGGGGATGGCACAGTGCTCTCCAGAGCATGCTGGGGATGGCACAGTGCTCTCCAGAGCATCCTGGGGATGGCAGAGTGCTCTCCAGGGCATGCTGGGGATGGCACAGTGCTCTCCAGGGCATCCTGGGGATGGCACAGTGCTCTCCAGGGCATCCTGGGGATGGCACAGTGCTCTCCAGGGCATGCTGGGGATGGCACAGTGCTCTCCAGGGCATCCTGGGGATGGCAGAGTGCTCTCCAGGGCATCCTGGGGATGGCACAGTGCTCTCCAGGCTGCAGGAATGCTGCTGCCAGCTCCCTGCAGAACCCCAGAGGTCAGGCTGGCACCTCTGCCCACAGCCCTGGCTGGGCCCCAGCTGTGTCCCAGGGATGTTGGTGGCCTCATCAGCAAGAGGGGCAGTGCTCTGGGGCACAGGATTTTGAGGCAGGGACAAGAAGAGGCACAGGACAATTTGTAGAGGTGGAAGGGGAGGGACTGCCTGGAGCTGCCAGGGGTGTTTGTCCCTGTGCCAGGGTCAGGATCCATCCCCTAAACCCCAGAAGCCTGAAAGTTTAAATGCAGCATGAGAAAGAAGAAGCTGCATTGTTTTCCTTGGTGTTTTTTCTGTTCCCTGGTTTTGCTGCACAGGGAAAATCTCTGCTTTTATTCCTTTTGCATCCCCTGGCAGTGAGGAGATGTCACAGGGACAGTCCCAACAGTAGAACTCCTGGCTGAATCCCTCCCTGCCTGCTTGGAATTCCAGCAAACACCCACACTCAGCAGCCAGAGCAGTGCCAGTTCCCTGCCCTGTCCCCCCCAGGTCCTGGCACTGTTGTTTGCACACCTGAGCCTCTGCTGGTTGATTCTGGAGATCCCCCCCTGCTGCTGTGCTCTCCAGGCAGTGATTTGTGTGTCCAGCAGGCTCGTGCTGTGCTGGATGCCAGCCTTGGTGGGATTTCAGATGCTCACAGCTGCTTCCCCTCCTGATTTGTGTATGCTACAGGCTGTAAATTCAGTGCTGCCTGGAGGTTTGGAGGTAAAAAAGGCTTTTTAGGTCCTTCTGTTAGACATGGTGGGGTGTAGATTGCTGCTCCAGGTGGTGGTGGAAGGGATGTGATGGCACAAGGAAGCAAGAACTGGTGGATAAATGAGATTTCCAGGTAATTTGTTGCTCTCTGAAATGGAAATATTGTGGGATTGCTCAATATGGGCTCAACACAGCCTGGCTGGGTTGATGGGAAGCTGATTCTGAGGTGATGTTTAGATGAGAGAAAAGGCAGAAATCCTTCCCTGGGAGGGTGGGCAAGCCCTGGATCCCTGGCAGTGCCCAAGGCCAGGCTGGACAGGGCTGGGAGCACCCTGGGACAGTGGGAGGTGTCCCTGCCATGGCAGGAATGGCTCTGGATGGGCTTTGAGGTCCCTTTTAACCCAAACCAATCTGTAATTTTGTCAGACATTTCATTTTTAGCTCCTTGTATCTATCGCACCAAATCAGAATTTCAGACTCTTCAAATAATAACAAAAATAAATAATTCATAATTAAATAATTAATAAATAAAAACCACTTCCCTTAAATTTTGATGGAAGGACAAACAAAAGCTACTGAAAGCCAGGCAAAACCAAAGAAGTTTCTCTGAGGCTCAGAAACTTTTCCCAGCTCCAGGAACAAGGACCAAGACCCTGAGATGAGGGTCCCAGAGGAGCTGCAGCCCTGCTGGTGTTGGTTCAGGTGCTGCTGTCCTGCTCCCTCAGCAGGCAGAACTGCAGCCAAAACCAGGCTGGAGCTCTGCACTCAGTCAATAACTCAATATTCATAGGCTTGCCCTTGGCCTTCTCGATGTTTATTCATTCATGAAACTTCTGACAATGTGTTCTTGGGGCATGGTTGAAAATCTGCTGCCTCCGAGGAAGTTCTGAGAGTGAAGAAGTGGGGGTTAGAGGAGGGGGGTGACTCAGCCTCGTTTGCTTTCAGCTCCTGCCCTTCCTGCCTCCTTCCTGCTGTCCCCAGTGGTGCTGGCACGAGCTGAGCTCCTGATGCTGTTCCTGGCCCTGCTGGCCCTCATTTCTTCTTTGCTCATTTTTCCTGGTGCTGTGTTTTGTCAGGATTGGGGTTCTTTTTTGTCCTTAAGCCATTTTTGTTTGCTCTGCTTGACCTTTAGATCAGAAATAGCAGATTCCAGGGAGCTCGCTCTGAGCAAACAACTCAATATTGAGTTCCCAGAACGAGGGCTGGGGTGGAAATCATGATCCATATTTATCCAGATATGAGAGGAGAGGAACAGGGAGACTGTAAATAGGAAGAGCTGAATGATTTTACCTCAGCACTGGCTGTCATAGAACAAAGAGTAATTTAGGCTGAAGATCTCCAAGATCATCGTGTCCAACCATTCCTCCAGCACTGCAAGGCCACCACTGCCCCATGTCCCCAGGTGCCACATCCACATGACTTTAAATCCTTCAAGGGATGGGGACTTTGGAGCCCTTTCAACCCTTTTGGTGGAGATTTTTTCTTAAATATCCCCCCTGAGCCCCCCTGGCCCAGCCTGAGGCCGCTCCCTCTGCTCCTGCCCCTGTTCCCCGGCTGTCCCCTCCTGGCAGGAGCTGTGCAGAGCCACAAGGGCCCCCTGAGCCTCCTTTGCTCCAGGCTGAGCCCCTGCCCAGCTCCCTCAGCCTCTCCTGGGGCTCCAGACCCTTCCCAGCTCCATTCCCTTCCCTGGACACATTTGGTGTCATCTGCAAACTCATCCCAAAGCCACCCCTTGAAAGCTGCAGTGAGCTTTGAGGTCTGAACACAGACAAATCTCCTAGAAAAAGAGAAGATGGAGTAAAAACCTTGTGGCTCCTCAGAGTTTGGGAATGAGCTGCAAAGTGACAAAGTCACTCAGGAGTTTGTGGTACCCAAGATGAGACATTTCTCCTGGTCCTTTCAGTGGTGTCACCTAGATGGGGACAGAAATCTCCTCTCCTGGGAGGCCATCAAAAACCTCCCCCCCAGGAGTGCCACAACTATTGGAAAAGCAAGCAACCCCCATGGAAGGGAAGAATGATGCATCTAACTCCATTGATATCAGAAGGCTAATTAATTCTTTATTATACTGTATTATTCTATACTATATTACACTACATCTAAACTGAAACTGCACAAGTACCCAACTCCACCAAATGTGATTGTCTGCTGACAGTCCTGACAAACACACGTGGATGCAATTGGTCAAAGAATCCCCAGAATGCATTCCACATGAGTTCAACAAGAGGAGCAGCAATTGAGACAAGAACTGTTTGTTCTTTCTCTGAGATTCCTCGTTATGATTCCCACAAAACATCCTTGGGAAGTTGTGCCTTGCTTTTCTCTGTGGAGAGAAATGCAGCCACACACGAGCACTGCCACCCCAGAGAGCCCCTTCCCTCCCTAGGCTCTCATCTCCCCTCTTTGGGCTGCAGTGTTTGAGGAAAGGACCCATTTTGAGCCAGCCATGGCCCCTTCATTCCCTGTCCTGTGTTGGATTTGCAGGAAAATGCCCCATTGAAGGCAGGAATGATGCATCTGACTCCATGTTCTCACAAGGCTCATTTATTATTTCATGATACTATATTATATTAAAGAATTCTATACTAAACTATACTAAAGAATAGAGGAAGGATCCAGACAGAAGGCTAAAAAGATAATAATGAAAACTCCTGACTCTCTCCAGAGCCCTGACACAGCTTGGCCCTGATTGGCCCAAGAGTGAAAACAACTCCCAGCAGAATGCAATGGAACAATCACCTGTGGGTGAACAATCTCCAAACACATTCCACATGAGCACAGCACAGGAGAAGCAAATGAGATGAGAATTGTTTTCCTTTTCTCTGAGGCTTCTCAGCTTCCCAGGAGAAAAACCCTGGGTGAAGGGATTTTTCCAGAGAATGTGAATGGCACAGGTCTGTCCTGGACCCTTCCCACATGAATCATCTGGATCATCTGCCCTGAGCCATTTCCCTCCTGGAGAAGCTGAGCACTCCCTTATTTACTGGGAGCCTTCATTTGGTCAATTCTAAATTGATCCATACATTTTCCTGCCCGTATCTTTAATTTCTTAAGGGCTTTTGGTAATTATTTGTGCTGCAGAGAGGTTCCTTCTACTTTAATGCTATGTCCAGTGTCATTTAGCCTCTCTGCTGGCACTTTAGTGGCATTAAACAGGACTGCTGCCAGTGCCAACCCATTTGGCATCATCCCCTTGGCCCTGTTATTCCCAGCTCACTTTGCTGTCTTTTAACCTTAACTCACATTTAAAATCTCTTGCCTGTTTTTCTGTCTGTATGATTGAATTTCCCCCAGAGCAAATTCTGATTATTTTAAAGAGAATTTTTCAGAGCAAACTCTGATTAAAGAGAATTTTTCCAAGCAAATTCTGATTATTTCTGCTGCTCAGAACCCTTGTCTGAAGCCCATCACGTTTCTCTTGACTGCACCTCCCCTTCCCCACTGTCTCCAGAAGGAGCAGGAGCCAGGGCTGTCATTGAGGTGTAATTTCCAAACTCTCTTTTTCTCATGGTGTGTCACCTTTAGCGTGTCGTGTTCAGCCCCTGCATTTCAGGCTACAATTTTCCCTGGGAAATGAGAGTAATCCACATTTTCAGAGGTGTTCAAGCATTCAGCACATCCTGGGTATCCACCCACCATTAGCTGAGCACAACTGAAAAGTAGTTCCTGAAATATCCAGGGCAATAATTTTCCTGTGTTTTATTATAACTTTTGTGTGTGTGTGTGTGTCTTATTATTATTTCTTTTATTCTGTGCCAGTTTGGAGCTGTGAATACAGCAAATCATTTCTCAGGGTCAGCTTTTGTTGTAGTCGATGGTTCTTTTGCTTCTCTGCAGATTTTTTGTTACTTTCCCACTTGACTTTGGGGGAAAACTATAATTATCTATGTTAATTAGCAAAAAATCCAGGGCCCCTCTGGTCTCCCTGATGTTACAAGAGCGTGCCAGGCTCCTCTTGGTTCACTCTTAAAAGGAGAAATTAAAGATTATTAAACCCATGTAACTGTCCTGAACCAAAAAAAACATGCAAATTTAATCCCTGCTATGGAAAACCATTAAAGATTCATAATTGCAATAAAACTGCCTAATCAAATTTGGATTTTTATTGTTTTGGTGCTGCAGTGAACTCTGTGCTCCTTGTTTGAGCAGCAAAATCCACTCCAGGGCACCCCTGATGGATCAGAAAGGCCTGGGAGATGATATTTGTGCACCTGAGTGGGGGTTTCTCTTGGCATTTCAGCCCCTGGCATAATTCCTCTCCCCTGTTACATTGGTAGCTCTTGGAACCCTGGTTACTGAGAATTTCAGATTTCTGTGCTGACAGACACTGACCCCCAGGAGAACACTGCATTGACCTGAGGACGTGGGGAGGCTTCCAAAATGGAATGGCAGGACTGGGATTGTGGGTGTGGAGTTGGAATAGAAGTGTGTGATATCACAGGGTGGGAAACTTAGAGTTTAAGGGTTTAAAATATAGTAATATATGTGATGCAAGATGGAGGTTTTAGAGAAGAGGCTGGTCCTTCTTCTTCACCTTCTTCTTCACTTTCTTCTCCTTCTCCTTCACCTTCTTCTCAATGGGTTTGGGTGGTTTTGTGTAATTGGATAAAAAAGCCCACATTGCAGGCCATGAGTGGTTGGTTAT
Source organism: Molothrus aeneus (assembly GCF_037042795.1). Classification (NCBI taxonomy): domain Eukaryota; kingdom Metazoa; phylum Chordata; class Aves; order Passeriformes; family Icteridae; genus Molothrus; species Molothrus aeneus. The sequence continues at coordinate 2,711,361 of NC_089664.1, read as the reverse complement.
TGAGTTAAAAGTAAAAATAATTTAGGTGTCATTTCTTAATTGGACAGTTTATCCTTAAAAGGCCTTGTAGAGAGAGAGATGGGGCTCCATTTTTAGTTTGTAGAGTGAAGTGCTGTAGAACTCACGGTTTGTGAGACTGTGACATGGATAAGAACTGATAAACATCTGAGTCTCAACAAGAAATATCATCTTGTGCTTTAATCCTGACCCTGGCAGAAAAGAAGCAAAGAATCCACAGGTAGCCAGCAATTTTCTGACAGTGGATTTAAAGCTGACAGAGCTCAAAGAGAAACTGAGATTTTTGTGGAGCCCCATGGTTGGGGTCATTTGTGTCATTTGCTTTCCCCTGGGATCCCTCCCTTCACACTTCTGGGATGTTTTAGGTCACTTCCAACACAAACCATGGAACTTTATGGTGAAGAATGAGGCAAATCCACTCAGGGTCCCTGGATGGAGCTGAACATGGAGCTGAGCTCTCTGCTTCTGGACTCAATGATCCTAAAGGCCTTTTTCAACCCAAATGACTCCATGATGCTCCTGCTGCAGGTCCTTTTTCCTCTCAGCACCACTCTGAGCATCCTCCCTGAGCCTCCTCTGTCCTTTGAGCAGAGGGAAGGGCAAACAGGAGCCCTTCCCTGGCTTCTCATTATTGCCAGCATTATTTTGTATAGCTCCTTCCAGCCCCCCACATGATCTCCTCTCTAAATTTAACAGGCCTAATCTCTTCCATCTGTCCTTTCACAGGCACCTTCATCTGCCACTGATCATTTGTTTCACTTCTCTGCAACTTTTCTCTCCCTGTGTCTCCTTGCTGGCCAGGCAAGGAGAAAATCCATGCTGTGTTTTGGTAGAGCTGAGCTGAGGCCTGTGGTTAAGCAAAGATAGGAAAGGGCAGTTTCAAAAATGTGGTTTATCAGGAATAGGATGAATTGTGATACGGGAGTGAGGAGGAGCAGCCCTGGATGCCCTGGGAGCACAGAGGAAGAGGACCTGGGATGAAGGGTGAAACACCAGATGGGTGCTGTGTCTCAAACAAGGCCAGGCTGTCAGGGCAGCTCCTGATTCCAGCAAAGGCCTTGTCCAAAGAATGAAATCTCTTAGGGGAGGAAACAGCAGAGGAGAGATGGAATGCAGCTGTGCCAGATGCTGCAGTTTGTGATGGAGGCTGTGGTGAGCCCCTCCCTGCTGCATGCAGAGATCTGAGGGCTGGGGCCACCACAGATGGTTCCTGACATCCCAGAGCAGCAGCAGGGACTGGGCTGGAGGCCTTGATGTTCTTTGGGGTTGGTCTGGTTGGTGGAGGAGACTGGGCAGATCAGTCTGAGCTGGGATCCTCAACAGGCCCCTCCAGCCTCACTGGCTGCCAGCTTGAGGGATGATCTGTGGTATTTTCAGGGTTCCCCATGGCAGGAAGGAAATGATGAATCTGACTCCATGTTCTTAGAAGGCTAATTTATTATTTTAAATTCTATATTATAGTAAGAATGCTATACTAAACTATACTAAAGAATAGAGGAAGGATCCAGACAGAAGGCTTAACAAAATAATAATGAAAACTCCTGACTCTCTCCAGAGTCCTGACACAGCTTGGCCCTGATTGGCCAAAGAGTGAAAACAACTCCCAGCAGAATCCAATGGAACAATCACCTGTGGGTAAACAATCTCCAAACATATTCCACATGAGCACAACACAGGAGAAGCAAATGAGATGAGAATTGTTTTCCTTTTCTTTGAGGCTTAGATTCCCAGGAGAAAAACCCTGGGTGAAGGGATTTTTCCAGAGGATGTGAACTCCTTCCAGAGTCCTGACACTGCCTGACTGTGATTGGTCATTAAGTCAAAACAATTCACATGTTGGATAAACAATCTCCAACCACATTCCAAAGCAGCAAAACACAGGAGAAGCAGATGAGATAATATTGTTTTCCTTTTTCTCTGAGGCTTCTGAGCTTCCCAGGAGAGAACTCCTGGGCAAAGAGGATTTTTCAGAAAATATGACAGTGAAAATGATCTCCACCCAGCAGCATTGTCCCTGGTCCCTCCAGCTGCTGCATCCCCCTGTGGAGCTGGCCTAGACTGGGCAGCACCACCCTGCTGGGACAGGAAAGTTATTCCCAACAGGAGAGCTCCAGGGACTTGCCAGGCTCAGTCCATCCTCATTCCACAGGTGGGAGACCAGATCCTGGAGGTGAATGGCCGGAGCTTCCTGAGCATCCCCCACGACGAGGCCGTGAAGCTGCTCAAGTCCTCACGGCACCTGATGATGACGGTGAAGGACATCGGGCGCCTGCCCCATGCCCGCACCACCGTGGATGAGACCCGCTGGATCAGCAGCTCCCAGCTCGGGGAGACCCTGCTCAGCTCTGCAGGGTAAGGGCCTGGGGGGCTGAGTGGGATTGAACAGACAGGTGTCTGCTAAGGAGGGCAGGAACCTCCCCTGAAATGGACAATGTAAACCCTCTTCCTTCAAATTATTATAATTTTGAAATTAAGATGTTCTCGGGCAAAGATATGGGAATAGGAATAACAGTTCTCTACTAGGAAAATTAAAAATACAAATGCAATAGCACAAACAACAACCAAACACCACTGCCAGAGTCAGAGCTGTCCCTGTCCCCTGTGTGTCAGGGGGTGGCACAGCCCCATCCCATGGGGGCTCAGCCCTCCTGCAGTGCCAGCTGTGGTTCTGCTGGAGCAGGGATCCTGCACAAGGGGGGAGTTTTCCTCTGCAGCTCCAGGGCTGCTGGAGATGGGCCTGGGCTCCCTCTGGCCATGCAGGGCAGCAGAAGCTGCTCCTCTGGCAATGCACTGGGCAAAGGCTGCTGTGCTGTGCCAGGCTCACATTGGATCCAGGTAGGAATGCTTGGCTCCTGCCCTGGGCGCAGCATCTCCCCATGGGATGCTGGAATTGGATCAGCCCTGCAGGGACACTCAGTGGCCATGGACAGCAGAGATCTCCTGCAGGGAGGATTGGCTGTGGGAGAGATCAAGAAAAAACTGCCCATGGACAGCAGAGAACTGCCCCAGCTCTGACAGATAGGAATTGAATACACAGCCCCATTTCCAGTCTAAGACCAAGGCTTTTTGGGGGGTCTGTCAGCTCAGAGCCCCTGGGAGGATGGGGACCCCCAGGCTGTCCATGGAGCTCCCATTCTGGGGTCTGCTCCTGTGTCAGGGAAGCATCTCTGGCCTGTTGGGTGCAGCAGGTGTGGACAAGGTTGTGCTGTCTGATGTCACCACTGAGTCAGGAACAGGAATGAAGGTGACACAACTCCATGCATTTTCAGAAGGCATAAAAGCTCCTTTATTACAAAACTTCACATTTTTATAAGCAACATCATTCACCCACAACCTGACTGGTTCTAATAACACCTGTCACCCATTTGGTTAATTAGGAGCAACACCATCTTTCCATAAATATCACGTAGAACACGTTCCACATGTTCACAAACACCAGCTGCAGAGACTTAACATAAGAATTGTTTTAATTATTTTCTCTGAGCTTCCCACAGCTTTTCCCTGAACAATGGCTGACATAGTTATCTGTTTCACTCTCTGACCAACTTGTCACATCCACAGTCCCTTCCCCTTGTCCCTGCCAGAAGCTTGTGGCTCTCCAGAGAGGAGAGCAGGTGCCAGGTGCCAGGCACTCAGGGCTAACTGATCTTCTCCCTCCTCGCAGGGCAGTGGGTGACCATGCCATGGACGTGGCAGCCAGGGTAAGACACTCCTGATCCTTGGGAAATTATCACTGCTATTGTGGTTTATTTCCATGGGAGGGAGGGCCATTCTTACAGCAGGGATGCTGGTTTGGGATTTTAATGGGCTTTTCTCCTCCCCATGCTGTGTTCTACAGTGACACAGTGGTGTCCCCTCTCCTGTGCCACTTCTGGAGGACACATCTGGTGCCCTCCAGCCTTCATGGGCAAGGGGCAATGATCACCCATGGACAAGGACTGTGGGGACCCCTCCACCCTGCAGAGGTGACCATGACTGGCCTCATGGGGGCTGTCTGTTGGCCTTGGGAGCTGCAGGGCTCTGTCCCAGCCCTCCCCAGCTCACCAGGCACAGGGACTCACCCCGTGCTGTGCCTGCAGCTCTGTGCCAGCATCTCCTCGACACCTCCTTGCAAAGCACATTGCTTTTAAATGGAAATTAAGCAGGGAGGTTTCACAGGTGGCTCTCACTGATAACAGCTTTGTACTCTTTGCTGGCAAAACATGTTCCCCAGCCTCAACTCCTCTCTGTCTCTGGGATAGTCAGGGTCTTGTCTGGTTCCATATCCCTGTGCCAGCTCTGCCTGGGAGGAAACACTAAGGACCTCCCCTCAGAAATCCCTCTCAAAGGGAAAAACTCTTTCATCTGCAGCCAGGCTTGTCTCTCCCTGGGGCTGCTTTGGTTGCCAGTGGCTCTTTCTCCACTAGGGTCTGCTTCAAGCTGGCAGTGGGGGCAAATGTGCCTTTTCCACAGGATGGGGAGCTGGCCTGTCTTCTGTGGCCACAGTTTCCCCAGTTCTGCCAGGGAGGAACACAGACTGGAATTTAATCACTGCCTGGTGGGGAGACAGGATCTCCACTTGCTGAAAAGGGATGGGAAACTCAACTGGTGCTGCATGAACTGAGGGAATCGGAGTCCACAGAATATCCTGAGCTGGGAGGGACTGAAGGGATCCCCCAGCCCAGCCCCTGTCCCTGCCCAGACCCCCCAGCAGCCCCAGCCTGGGCATCCCTGGCAGCGCTGCCCAAAGGCTCCTGCAGCTCTGGCAGCCTCGGGGCCGTGCCCATTCCCTGGGCAGCCTGGGCAGTGCCAGCACCCTCTGGGGGAAGAACCTTGCCCTGAGCTCCAGCCTGAGCTGCCCTGGCCCAGCCCCAGCCGTGCCCTGGCTCCTGTCCCTGTCCCAGAGAGCAAAGCTCAGCTCCTCTGATCTTGGCTCTGGACTTTCCCAAACAAGTGGTGACACTGAAAGGCTGATGGGGGGTACCTGGGGGTACCTTCCTCCTGTCCTCCCCAAAATCCTCCTTGCAGTCTGGCTCCCAGCTGCCCTGCAGGCAGTGCTGGCAGGGAGGGCTGGTGGCAGAGCCCAGAGCAGGGGCCCTGCTTGGCCCAGCTGGCTCAGCAGAGCTCTGCCCTCCTTGCCACTGCCCCAAGGCTGTCCCCTGTGCCCTGCAGCCCGTGTTCTACCGGGGCCTGGCCGGCTCGCAGGTGACCCTGAGCACCATGGTGAACCAGAGCCGGGTGATGCTGGAGGAGCAGGCCCGGCACCTGCTCAACGAACAGGAGAGGGCCACCATGGGCTACTACCTGGACGAGTACAAGGAGGGCAACATCTCCGTGGATGCTCTGGTCATGGCCCTCTTTGAGCTGCTCAACACACACGCCAAGGTGAGGCCCTCCCCAGGGCAGGGACAGCTGCTGGGGGCTGGTGGGCTGAGCAGAGTCACTGCCCTGCTGTGGGCATTGTCACCGTGTGGGCCTGTGCCTCCAAGGTGATCTGCTCTGGGAAAAGGGGAGGGTATGGCAGATAAATCCACATTATCGTGTGTGATAGTGTTCACAGGGGTCCCAGGATGAGGGAAGGGACGAGGATCTGACTCCATGTTTCAGAAGGCTGATTTATTATTTTATCATATATATTATACTAAAGCTATACTAAAAAGTATAGAAGAAAGGATTTCATCAGAAGGCCAGCTAAGAATAGAATAATAAAGAATGATGACATTTGTGGCTCGGACAGAGAGGCCGAGCCAGCTGACTGTGATTGGCCATTAATTAGAAACAACCACATGAGCCCAATCCCAGATGCACCTGTTGCATTCCACAGCAGCAGATAACCATTAGTTACATTTTGTTCCTGAGGCCTCTCAGCTTCTCAGGAGGAAAAATCCTAAGGAAAGGATTTTTCATAAAAGATGTCTGTGACAATCGTGGAACCAGCACAGAATTCCACCCTGGTCTGGCTTGGAAGGGACCATAAAAATCCCCTCGTTCCATGCCTGCCATGGCAGGGACACCTTCCACTGTCCCAGGCTGCTCCAAGCCCTGGCCTTGGGCACTGCCAGGGATGCAGGGGCAGCCACAGCTTCTCTGGGCACCCTGTGGGGATGCAGGCTGCTGTTCAGTGGCAGAGGAGCTTCTGGTAACGTTTAGGACCAAACCTCCTCCATCACCTGCCATTGCCACTGCTGACCATGGTGGGAGGGAGACCCCCAGCTCCCCAGGAATGTGACTGTGCTCCAACCTGGCTGTGGCTCTGTGTGTGCCTGGCCAGTTCTCACTGCTCTCTGAGGTGAGGGGGGTGATCTCCCCACAAGACCTGGACCGCTTTGACAACCTGGTGCTCAAGAGGGAGATCGAGTCCATGAAGGCCCGGCAGCCCGCGGGGCCCAGCCCCGACTCCTACTCCATGATGTCCTACAGCGACACCGTCTCGTCCTCCAGCAGCCACTTCACTGCCACCACCGTCAGCTCGGCCAGGGTAGGTCCCTCCTGCCCCATCCCTTCCTTCCAGCAGCTCCTCCTGGCAGTGCCACAGCAAGCTGCTCTCCCTGAGTGCTGCAAGGCCATTTCACCCCACAGGGAGCCCTTCCAGCTTCCCCCATGGGTTCCCCAAGGCTGTTATTTTTCTGTGCACTCTGGGTGGTTTGTAGGTGATGCCATGAGGTTCTGGGTGCCTCTGTGCCCCTGACACTGAGGTGCTGCTGTGCCCTGCTTGAGGGCTGTGTGTCCCTTTGATGCCCTGTGCAGGCTGGCCTAGAGCAGAGGCTGGACAGAGCTAAAGAATAAAGCAGGGATTTATTCAAAGCATCTCCTCCATGGATCCACCTTGGGCAGCACAAGAGCCCAGCCAGGCTGCACCCAAGATGAACCAAAATGGTCCCAAAATGCACAACCAGGCACGGGGTCTCTGCCTTGGATCAGTTCTGCTCCATTTGCATCTTGCAGTTCATTGTCCCATTCCAGCTTTAGCCCCTGCAGTCCCACCCTGCTTGTTTTTCTCTCTCCAGCCCACGGGGTTTGTGCTCCTGGGCTGAGATTTGGGTCATTTGTCCTTGGTGCCCAGCTGGAGCAGGAATTGTTTTGTCTCCCTGCTCTGTGCACAGAGCTCAGCATCCCCTGATGTGAGCCCAGACCCACACACTAAAACAGCACAGAATGTGAAACATAGAAAAGCTGAAACCTGAGGCATCACCTTCATCCCAGTGAGGGACAGAGCCTGCCTTGCTCCCAGAAATCCACTGGAGCTGCATCCCCACAGGAATCCCAGCCCTGCCTGCTGCTGTTCACCAGCTCCTAAATCACCTCTTAAGGATGCTGGCTGCCTGCTCCCCATCCCAGTGGGAGCCACAGTGGCTGGGCAGCTGTATCCCATTGCCACCCACTCTCAGCACTCAGCAGCAGCAGCACTCCCACGTCTCTGCCAGGCCCCTGTCGCACGCACTGTCTAATTAAGTTACTGTAATCACCTCAGACTGTGCAGGCACACAGCCCCCAAACTAATTTCCTCGCCATAAAATGCCTTTCATGATAAATGCATTAGTAACCTTGGAAATTAAACCCTTCATGGAGAGAAGGGGGAACAATGGGCTCTGTGCTCAGCGAGCAAAGCAGCCCATGGTGGTGGGTACGGCTGGGGAGGGTCCACCCAGCACAGCCCATGGGGGAGAGGGGAGGGGGCTTTCCTGGGGCTCTGCCTGCCTGTGAGAGGCCTCAAAGAGTGTCAGAGCATCAGAGCTGTGCTTTTATGCTGTTAAATCCACAAGTGCCCACAGGAAAGCCACCTGCTCAGGTCAGGAGGGATTTCAGTGAGATCCTTTCTGGATCTGCATAAACAAAGTGAGTTTTGCTCTGCTCTCCAAGGAGCTGCTGGGAAAATTCTTCTGAGGGCTGGCACAGGTCTGCCAGGGTTGTGTGCTGAGTGTAACACCCTGCTCTCATGCTGTGCCCATGCCTGGGGCTGTGCCACGTGCTCCAGGTGTGCCTGGTGCTGCACAACCCGTGCCAAACACGCCTGCCTGGGCCAGTGTGTGACCAAGGGCCCAGCCCCACCTGGCACAGGAGCCCAGAGCTCAGGGAGGGACACCAGGGTGCTGCTGTGGCACAGGGAAGGGAGTGGGCACTACTGCTCTAAGAGCTTCCTTCCAGAGCACGTGTCCCCTGTGCCCTCCCTGGCCGTGTGGCAGCTGTCCCCAGGGGTGGGAGAGCACACCCTGCTCCATGGAGTGGAGATGATCCACCCAGGGGGATGGGAATGCTGCCACTGAGCATGGCTGTGCCCACTTGCTGGAGCAGCTGCCAAGCAAAGAGCACCAGCTCGTGGTGGATGGGTGCTTGGATAGCAGGAGAGATGTGGGCAGGGCTCCCAAAGTGATCCCTCAGCCCCTGCTGCTGTTCCCTCCCCAGCACCCTGGCAGGAGGGGCTCCCTCCACCCTCCAGCCCTCCCTGGCTGCAGCTGGGGCTGGGTTCTGGGTGTGGGTTCTGGGGCTGGGTTCTGGGGCTGGGTTCTGGGCTGGGTTCTGGGCTGGGTTCTGTGTGTGAGTTCTGTGTGTGGGTTCTGGGGCTGGGTTCTGAGGCTGGGTTCTGGGCTGGGTTCTGTGTGTGGGTTCTGAGGCTGGGTTCTGGGCTGGGTTCTGTGTGTGGGTTCTGGGGCTGGGTTCTGGGGTGGGTTCTGGGGTGGGTTCTGTGTGTGGGTTCTGGGGTGGGTTCTGTGTGTGGGTTCTGGGGCTGGGTTCTGGGGTGGGTTCTGTGTGTGGGTTCTGTGTGTGGGTTCTGGGGTGGGTTCTGTGTGTGGGTTCTGTGTGTGGGTTCTGGGGTGGGTTCTAGGGCTGGGTTCTGGGGCTGGGGTGGGTTTGGGGACAGGGGCAGCGCCATGCCAGGGTTTGCTCAGCTCTCTCCTTCGTTCTGCACCCTCCCTGATGGCACATTTTCCCTTTTGTGCTTGTTTTCCTCTGCTCTCCCCCTGGCGCACCCCAGGAGCGGCTCCTGTGGCTCATAGACCTGATGGAGGTAGGGCTGCAGTGCCTGGGGCAGGGGAGGGATGGATGGGCTGCCCCGGGGTGTGGCAGCTCCTGCAGGGCCACCTGGTGTCACCCAGCCCTGCTGCTCCTCTGTGCCTCTGCAGCTGGGGGTTTTGGTTTTCCTCTCCATCACCTCCTAGCACAGCTGCTGCCAGCCAGAGGTGCCTTCTCCTCCCAGGGCTGGAGGGAGGTGGTGCTTCCAGAGGTGCTGCCTTGCTCCAGCTGCTTCCAGAGGTGAATCAGCTCCAGATCTCTGGGATATCCCATGTCGAGCATTCCCACGTGCTGGGAACGCTCCTATCAGAGGATGAGGATAAGGACAGAGTGAAACCACATGTGGAGGTCATTTTGCATGCTTAGAGCCCCTAAAATCTGCAGCAGGGGCTTGTGGCTCCTCTATCCCTGTTGCTGCATTCCAGAGTGGGAGATGGAAGGGAAGAGAGGAGGGAAGCTGGGTTTATCCCAGTTCTTCAAAGCTGCCACCCTGCAGGACTCAGGCTGAGGAGCTCAGCAAAGCTCTCGTTAGCAGGAACTGGAAATTAGGGGACAGGTTTGGAGCTGAGAGGTTAATTAAAGGTTGGGCTGTGTTTCCCCAGGGAGGTGGCAATTTCTCCACTCTTTAATCTGCAAATGAAAAGTGTCTGCCTGTTTGAAAGATGCTCTGCAGCTCCATCATGCCTGCTGGGCACTCTTTTTAGGATAAGAAGGACAAACATTTCCCAGCTGCCCTGAGGAGGGGCTGGAAGGGCCTCAGCTGGCCCCAGTTACCCTGAGGAACTGGGAAATAGATGGGGAAGAGGAGCAGGAGAGAGCAGCCTTCTCAACACTCATTTTTCAGGGCAGTGGTTTCTGTGAGTCTTTCAAGGGAAATCCAGGAAGGCACAGCCTCGAAACAGCCAATTCCTGAAAGCAAATGTGCTTAAAAGTCATCATGGTTTATGGCCCAGAGCAATCACTGTTTAATTGCTTTGGCCCCCTGAAGGAGTGAGGAGAAGCAAATCTCCTGCAGGCAGAGGTGCCCTGAGGAGCAGCAGCAGCATCAGAGTCCCTGGCTGGGGGGGGGGACAGAGCTGGCAGTGGCACTGGGGAGCACAGGGACAGTGCTGTGCCCACCCAGAGCCTGGGACAGACTGGTCCTTGCTGCGAGCCCAGAGCTGGGACAGGGCCTGAGGTGGGCACAGGGCTGGGGGAGATGGCCCTGGCAGGTTTTAGGGGGCATCGAGCAGATTATTCCCATTTTAATAGTGACACAGCTGGGACAGTTTGGCTGCTGCTGTCAAATTCCCCAGAGCAGCTGTGGCTGCCCTGGATCCCTGGCAGTGCCCAAGGCTGTGGCCGTGTTCACAGGGGTCTGAGGATGAGGGAAGAGATGAGGATCTGGCTCCATGTTTCAGAAGGCTGATTTATTATTTTATCATATATATTACATTAAAACTATACTAAAAGAATAGAAGAAAGGATTTCATCAGAAGGCTACCTAAGAATAGAAAAAAAGAAAAAATTATAACAAGAGATGATTGGATAGAGAGTCTGAGCCAGCTGGGCTGTGATTGGCCATTAATTAGAAACAACCCCATGAGGCCAATCCCAGATGCACCTGTTGCATTCCACAGCAGCAGATAACCATTGGTTACATTTTGTTCCTGAGGCCTCTCAGCTTCTGAGGAGGAAAAGTCCCAAGGAAAGGATTTTCCATAAAAGATGTCTGTGACACAAGGCCAGGGCAGGGCTGGGAGCAGCCTGGGACAGTGGGAGGTGTCCCTGCCATAGCAGGGGTAGCACTGGATGATCTTTAAAGTCCTTTCCAACCCAAATTCTTCTGTCATTCTCTTAAAATCCCCTGCCCTTATGTTGGAATAATGGAGGATGGAACCACCCCATGGCACAGGAAGGTTTCCCAAGCCAGTCCTTTATCTGTCACTCCCTGAACAAGCTATTTCCTTGTGTTCTCATTCTCCAGGGCTCCTTCAGAAGCCACAGGGAAAAAAGCACTTTACATCAATGTTTTTGCTGCTCCTCTAATGGTCTTAATTGCCTCCCATGTCTATTTTGGGACTCGAACATCTCCCAGGCACAGCAGCAGCCTCCAGCAGCTGGGGGAGATGCAGAAGCACCAGAGTTTCAGCTAATCAGCTGTTTACCCTGCAATAAATAGCAGGCACTTAAACACAAACTGTGCCCTGCCCCATCCAAACAGCCCTGCCAGCCTGACAGGAGCTGAGCTCAGCCTCCCTGAGCTGCAGATACTGAGGGAGAGGGGGCTGAGGCTGGGTTTGCCACCAGGGGAGCTGGGGATGGTCCCCCCTGGCAGAGGATTCCCAGCTCTGCTGTGTCCCCACTCTGCCACCCCTGAATTCACCAGCTTTGCTCTGCTTGGCTGCACCCATGGCCTCTCCCTGGGCCCATCCCTACTGAGAGATTCCCACAGGAAATCCCTTCTGGATTCCTGGAGCTGTGATGTCCTCAACACTGTGGTGTGGCATTTCCTGGTGACATTTCTGGGCTCATAAAGCAGTGGCAGCAGCTTCTCTTTGCATCTGGGACCCAGTGCTGTGACCCTGTTCACAGGGGTCCCAGGTTGAGGGAAGAGATGAGGATCTGACTCCATGTTTCAGAAGGCTGATTTATTCTTTTATGATATATATTATATTAAAACTATACTAAAAGAATAGAAGAAAGGATTTCATCAGAAGGCTGGCTAAGAATAGAAAAAGAAAGAATGATAACAAAGGCTTGTGGCTGGGACAGAGAGTCTGAGCCAGCTGGGCTGTGATTGGCCATTGATTAGAAACAACCACATGGGCCAATCCCAGATGCTCCTGTTGCATTCCACAGCAGCAGATAACCATTGCTTACATTTTGTTCCTGAGGCCTCTCAGTTTCTCAGGAGGAAAAATCCTAATGAGAGGATTTTTCATAAAAGATGTCTGCGACACACTGCTCTGGGTTGCAGGGGAGGAGAGTTTTAAATTTCTGTTGTCCTTCCTCTGGGGATAACAAAAAAAACCCAACAGGTATTGAACTGCAGCCCTCAGGGCTGGTCCCTTCCAAATTGAGCAGGAGCAGCTGATTTGGGCCTAGAGGAGCTCGCCCCAAGGTGTCAGGTCCACAGCGTGTTCTGAGCACATCCCTTAGCTTGGGACAGGCTGTGTCCCACCCAAGGCCCCCAAGGAGGCACAAAACCCCTGGGTAAGGCTGGCCCTGCATGGGGAGGGCTTTGGAGCATCCCTCTGCCCGTGCCCTGGCACGGTGCTGGTTCTCCTGCTGCTGTGCCATGGCTCTCTGTTCTTGTGTGCCCTCCCAGAACACGTCAGAGCTGGAGGGAGCTGGGGACTGCCACCAGAGCAGCATCAACACCCTGCCAGATGTGTCCCTGGTAAGGCTGCACGCAACTGGGGGGAGCAGAGGCAAACTGGGGGTGCTGGGTTGTGCCTCAGTGCAGCAGCTGGGCCAGGGGAGTCACTGAGCACAGCCCTTCAGGTGGGTCAGGAAAGGGATTCTGCCTGGCTGGATAGCAGCAGAAACCAAAGAAAAGCTTGGGTGGGTGGTGCTGTGTTGGATTAGGCCCTTTTCTGACTCAGACATGGGGCAGCTGAGAATAAATTAAAATAAAATAGATTTTATTTATAGATTTTTTATATATTTATATATTTATAATTATATATAGATACTATATATATAGTATTTATATTTTTATCTATTATTATATATAATATATTTACATATTATATATTATTTATATTATATATTTACATATATTTACATATGATACATATACATTTCATATTATATTTTATATTATATATATTTTATATATACTATATATTTATAGATATTATATATTATATTTTATATTACATATATTCATAGTTATTACTTTATATATTTTATATATTCTATATGTTTTATATATTTTATATATTTATACTCATATTATATATGTTTATATTTAATTTTTATATATTTCATATATATATTTATATATTTTATTATTTTCAATAAAACAGAAAAGTTTAAAAACTTTTATTCCATTTTTAGTCCAATCAGAAAGGTGAGACAATACAGATGTTATAATTCACGCCATCACAATCAGAAGGCAATTATTTCCTAATTGCAATATGTTATAAGCATTTCTTGGCCTATCAGGTGTTCTGCAGCTGTGCTCATTGTGAATTGAATTCTCATTGTCAGAGGGTCAGGAAGGTGTTGGTGTAGCACTGTAGGGTCAGGAAGGTGTTGGTGTGACACTGTAGGGTCAGGAAGGTGTTTGTGTGACACTGTAGGGTCAGGAAGGTGTTTGTGTAGCACTGTAGGGTCAGGAAGGTGTTGGTGTGACACTGTAGGGTCAGGAAGGTGTTTGTGTGACACTGTAGGGTCAGGAAGGTGTTGGTGTAGCACTTTTAGCGTCAGGAAGGTGTTGGTGTGACACTGTAGGGTCAGGAAGGTGTTGGTGTAGCACTGTAGGGTCAGGAAGGTGTTGGTGTGACACTGTAGGGTCAGGAAGGTGTTTGTGTAGCACTTTTAGCGTCAGGAAGGTGTTGGTGTAGCACTGTAGGGTGAGGAAGGTGTTGGTGTGACACTGTAGGGTCAGGAAGGTGTTTGTGTGACACTGTAGGGTCAGGAAGGTGTTGGTGTGACACTGTAGGGTCAGGAAGGTGTTTGTGTGACACTTTTAGCGTCAGGAAGGTGTTTGTGTAGCACTGTAGGGTCAGGAAGGTGTTGGTGTGACACTGTAGGGTCAGGAAGGTGTTTGTGTGACACTGTAGGGTCAGGAAGGTGTTGGTGTAGCACTTTTAGTGTCAGGAAGGTGTTGGTGTGACACTGTAGGGTCAGGAAGGTGTTTGTGTAGCACTTTTAGCGTCAGGAAGGTGTTGGTGTGACACTGTAGGGTCAGGAAGGTGTTGGTGTAGCACTGTAGGGTCAGGAAGGTGTTTGTGTGACACTGTAAGGTCAGGAAGGTGTTGGTGTGACACTGTAGGGTCAGGAAGGTGTTTGTGTGACACTGTAAGGTCAGGAAGGTGTTTGTGTGACACTGTAGGGTCAGGAAGGTGTTGGTGTGACACTGTAGGGTCAGGAAGGTGTTTGTGTGACACTGTAGGCTCAGGAGGGTGTTTCTGTAACAACCATCTCTTCAGCCATGGTCAGTGTGAGGAGATGAAGATGCACTGAGCCTGGACATGGTGTCCAACGATCTGTGCTTGCTTTGGCAGGACGATCTCTCCTCCTTCCCTGAGGAACCGCCCAACTTCAAGCCTCCTCCTCCTCCCTCAGCGCCCCAGCCCCTGGACCCCTCCTCAGCCCAGCCCCGTGTCCTGGGGAAGGACAAGCCCCAGCGCCCCTCCTCCGAGTCCTCCCAGTCCGGCCTTTTCTTCGTGGCCCCCCGGAACCCCTCTCCCCCTCCCAACCCCCCCGAGAAGGACACGCTCAGTGTCACCTCCACGGCCACCGAGGACTCCTCCCCCAGCGCCATCTACGCCACCATCTCCCCCCTGTCCCCTCGCAGCCAGCCCAAGGACAGCCCGCTCTCCCTGCTCAGCCAGCGCCCCATCGGGCCCTTCCCCAGGGTGCAGTCCCCCAGCAGGATGAAGAGCCCATCCCCAGAGAGGCCTCAGAGCCCCCCGGCCCCGTCCCCTCCTCCTCCGCCCCCTCACCCCGCGCCGCCTCCCCCGGACAAGGGCAGCCCCCCGGCCGTGGGCAACCAGCATTTCATCATGGTGGAGGTGCACCAGCCCAACAGCGAGCCTGACGTCAACGAAGTGAGGCCCCTGCCCCAGGCCAGAGGTGGGTGTCACCCCAGCAGCTGGGGAAACCATCCCTGGGCTGCTGGGAGGGAGATCAATGGGGCAGGATTGGAATAATCACTGTGACCGTGTTCACAGGGGTCCCAGGATGAGGGAGGAGATGAGGATCTGGCTCCATGTTTCAGAAGGCTGATTTATTATTTTATGATATATATTATATTAAAACTATACTAAAAGAATAGAAGAAAAGGTTTCATCAGAAGGCTGGCTAAGAATAGAATAGGAAAGAATGAATAACAAAGGCTCTGTCTCAGACTCTCTGTCCAAGCCAGCTGGACTGTGATTGGCCATTGATTAGAAACAACCACATGAGACCAATCCCAGATGCACCTGTTGCATTCCACAGCAGCAGATAATCATTGCTTACATTTTGTTCCTGAGGCCTCTCAGCTTCTCAGGAGGAAAAATCCTAAAGAAAAGATTTTCCATAAAAGATGTCTGTGACAAATTACCAATACAGCAGGATGGGACGTGCCTGAGCTTGTCTGGCCCTTGGTGCTGAACCAAACAGCAGCACTGTGGTGTTTCACCCCACAGACACTTTTGGCTGCCTGGGTGTGTGGTGTCTCACCCCACAGACACTTTTGGCTGGCTGGGTGTGTGGTGTTTCACCCCACAGACACTTTTGGCTGGCTGGGTGTGTGGTGTTTCACCCCACAGACACTTTTGCCTGGCTGGGTGTGTGGTGTTTCACCCCACAGACACTTTTGCCTGCCTGGGTGCTGCAGTTGGCACTGGACACAAGTCCAAGCCTGCAGGAGCTCTGGTGGGGCTGGGATGGAGCTTCCCCCCATAACAGAGGCTGCTCCTCAGGTTTCCCTCTGTGGAGAAGCTTTCAGGGGATGGTGAAGCAAAGGAGTCGGTTCTGATGGAGGGTTTGGATCCAGAGCTTTATTCTGGCCCTCAGGCCTCTGAATGCAGCACCAGCTCCAACAGAACTCCCTGAGCCCGTGGCTGCTGCTCCTTTAACCCCGGGGAGAGGGGCAGGGAAGGGGCAGGGAGGCACCAAGCAGGGACAGGAGGGGAGGGACAAAGGGACAAAGGACACCTGGATGGCCCAATGCCCCCCAGGGGTAGAGGGCATCCTTTGGATCTGCCAATCTCTCAGTGCCCTTCTGGAATGCCAGGACTGACAGACAGTGCTGGGAGGGGGAAGGAGAGGTGACTGACACACCTGGCAGGGAATTATCCTGAGGGACCCGAGGTTCTGGGGTAAACCCTGAAATCACAATGCAACAGAACAGGACACAGATCTCAAAGCTTCAGGTCTTGTGATGAATCTCATGATTCAAAGGTTGGAGCATCTGTCCTATGGAGAGTGAGGGTGCTGGAGGTGCTCACTTGGAAAAGGCTCCAAGGAGAGCTCAGAGCCCCTACCAGGGCCTAAAGAGGCTCCAGGAGAGCTGGAGAGGGACTGGGGACAAGGGATGGAGGGACAGGACACAGGGAATGGCTCCCACTGCCAGAGGGCAGGGCTGGATGGGATATTGGGAATTGGGAATTGTTCCCTGGGAGGGTGGGCAGGCCCTGGCACAGGGTGCCCAGAGCAGCTGGGGCTGCCCCTGGATCCCTGGCAGTGCCCAAGGCCAGGCTGGACAGGGCTGGGAGCAGCCTGGGACAGTGGGAGGTGTCCCTGCCATGGCAGGGCTGGGATGGGAAGAGCTTTAAGATGCTTTCCAACCCAGGCCATTCTGTGACCTCACAGAAAAAAATTCTGGTCTTTTCCCATTAACTGTGCATTTTGAGGGGGAAAAAATAATCTAATTTTGCCCACACTCAGCTTGAGGATCACATTTATTCCAGGAAAAAGAAGTGGAGGTGAGAGAGTGTGTGCAGGGCCCCATGGGTCACTTGGAGGTGGAGAGGGGTCCCAGGGGGTCCTGGAAGCTCTCAGAGATAGGGAGAAAAGGAGGATCCAGGGGGGCTCTTGGAGATGGAGAGGGAAGGGGGACCCAGGGGGGTTCCTGGAGAAGGAGAGGGAAGGGGGATCATCCAGGTGTTCTCAGGGATGGAGAGGGAAGGGGGACCCAGGGGGGTTCCTGGAGAAGGAGAGGGAAGGGGGATCATCCAGGGGTTCTCAGGGATGGAGAGGGAAGCGGTCCAGGGCAATCCCGGGGGTCCCGGAGCGTTCCCGCCCCCCCGCGCTGCGGCGGCGACACGAGTGGCAATGTCGCCCTCGTGTGGCGCAGCGCCGTCACTGCAGCCGGCCCCCTGCCCGCAGGGTGATGCGGGTGCATTAAATGCAGCTCCGCGGGTGCATTAAATGCAGCTCTGCAGCTGCTCCTGACATTTCCAGTGTCCATCTACACTTGGTCTTCATCCTCGAAGGGCAGAAAGCTCCTACATGGCAGCACCTCTTCACTTGGTTTGGTCCCTGTCTCCTCCCAGCCCCTGTTGTGGAGCATGGGCTGCATAAACTGGCCTTCAGCAGGGTCCCTGAATTCATCACTCTCTCCCTTCATCCCAGTTTGGGATCTGGGTTGGATTCCAGACCAGAGTTTGGGGCCACTTATCTCTAGATGTTGCCTGTGCACAGCTCTGCTCTTCTGACAGGGGGGTGCAGTGGGATTGGGGTCAGTCTCTTCTCCCAGGAGACAGGGACAGGACAAGAGGGAACGGCCTCAAGCAGTGCCAGGGGAGCTGCACGTTGGATATTGGGAAAATCCCTTCACTGAAAGAGCAGTCAGGCACTGGGGAGAGGCTGCCCAGGGCAGTGGTGGAGATCCTATCCCTGAAAGAACCTAAAAGTATGGAATATTAATCCAAATATTTCCAGGTGGGACATGCCTGGCCTCGTCTGGCCCTTGCTGCTGGGCCAAAGGCTGCAGCTGTGGTGTTTCACCTCAGAGATACATTTGGCCGGCTGGGTGCTGCAGCTAGGCACTCAGAACAAATCCAGGCATGGTAGGAACTCAGTTTACCTGTGGTGGAAAAGGTTCAGGTGACGGTGAAGAGAAAAAGGAGAGGATTCTGTTGTAGAGTTTTAATCCAGAGTTTATTCCAGGATGACAGACCTCTGAATGTTGTAACAGCTCCCAACAGAACCCAGCCCGCATGGTCCCGTCTCCTTTTAAGCCTGGGGACAGGGGGAGGGGAAAGGAGAGGTTGGCACACCTGGGGGACTGGGATAGGTGAAACAGGAAACAGCATCACACTGCAACATAAAAGCCATGTAGATGTGGCACTTGGGGACATGGCTTTGAAGTGCCATGATCGATGACCTGAGAGTTCTTTTCCCACCTAAGCAATTCCATGGTTCTGCAGGGCTGTGCTTGGGCTCCTTGCTCTGGAGCCCCGGTGTGAATCCCAGGGGAGCTGCCCTGCCCTGGGAGCAGGAGCTGCCCTCGCCCCCTGGCCTGGCCCTGGCGCTGCCCCCACTCACAGCACGTCTCTCCCCAGCCTCCACGCTCTCCCAGCTGTCGGACAGCGGGCAGACCCTCAGCGAGGACAGCGGGGTGGACATCGGGGAGCTGGAGACGAGCGGCAAGGACAGGAGCCGGCAGCCAGGCCCCGGGAAGAGCCGCAGCCCCAAGGAGGCCACCAGGAGCGAGGGGGCGGCAGAAGGGGCCTCCAAGCCGGTGAGGGGGGGCCTGGGGTGCTGCTCTGTGTGGGAGGGGGCACCACTGCCTTGGCCAGCCCGTTCCACTCCCTCTGCCCACAGGCAGCAGCCACTGGTCCGTGCTGAGCTGGGGTATTGCTCCTCTCTGCTGCAGGCAGTCAGTTCTCTGGGGGGCTGAGCTGTGGGGAAAGGGGTCAGGAGTGGCTGAGAGGGGCACTGTAGGGCTGATTCACTCTGTCCTGGGTAAATCCCATCCCTCCCAGCTCCAGCCAGCGGGTACGTGGAGCATGGGAGAATCCTGGCTCTAAAGAGACACATGAGTGAAGTCACCTGTCGCCCAAAGGAGAAGGTAGCAGCGGGTGTCAGACATAACTCAGAGGGTTTCTGGTGGTGGTGAGCCTGAGGGACATGGGCAGGCAGACAGAAAGCTGCTCTGCTCCTTCCCAAACCCTTCCAGAGCTGCCCAGAGTTGGGATTTTAGATCAGGAGTCAGAAAGCAACTGCAGGGCTCTGTCTGTCCCTCTGTGGTGGCAGCCAGCGTGTCCCTGTCTGCTGTGGGGCCCTGGCCGAGGGAGCACGGCTGGCACATGGTGTCCAAGCCCCCTTGGCAGTGCTGCCATCTGTCCCCACAGCCAGGGCTCCTGGAGCCCACGTCGTGTCTGATCCGGGTGTCCAAGAGCGCTCCCACCTTGGGCATCGCCATCGAGGGCGGCGCCAACACGCGGCAGCCGCTGCCCCGCATCGTCACCATCCAGGTAGGGCAGCTGGGACAGGACAGCTCTGTGCACATCCCAGCACATCCCATCCCAGATCCCAGCCCAGCGCATCCCATCCCATGAATTCCATCTCATCCCATGAGTCCCATTCCATCCCTGCCCCATCCAATCCCATCCTAATCCCATTCCAGATCCCATCCCATCCCTTCCCCATCCCATCCCAGCCCATCTCATGGATCCCATCCCAGCCCATCTCATGGATCCCATCCCAATCCCATTCCAGATCCCATCCCATTCCATCCCTGCCCCATCCCATCCCAATCCCATGGATCCCATCCCAATCCCATCCCAGATCCCATCCCATCCCACCCCTCTCCTCCCTGGGCAGGCTGGGGAAAGCCCTGGAGCTGTGGCCAGGGGGATTTTGGGGATTTTGTGCCCCCCTACAGCCCTGCAGCTCCCCAGGTACCGTTCTGCCAAGCTGAGGATGGTGTCTGTGTCCCGTGGATGATCCCATCCCAGAACACACCTCCTGGGAGCCAGCTGTGTGCTCCAGACATCTCCGAGGGGATCAGGGCAGCCCTGAAAGCTTGGCTGCTGTCTCCAGATGTCTGGAAACTGCCAGACAGAGGATTGAGGAGGGGGAATGGTGGATGGGAGCCAGGAGACTGAGCCCTCTGGATCTGTCTCCCTGCTTGCTGTTTACTTGGGGCAAAATTCAAGTTATTTACAGCAAAAAAAAGCAGAGCCAACTCTGCCTTGGTTATTCTTGGCCATCCCAGCTGGCATCATGCTCAAGGAGCAAGCAGGGGGGAAGCCAAATTCATCCTCTCTCTCCAAAAAGTGAAATATTTCACATCCATCCTGTCAGATATTAAGTATCTTCCAATTTTTTCCCCCTGCTTGATGCAGGGAGTGGTGGGAGCGTGATCTGACCCCTCTCTGTCCTGCAGCGGGGTGGCTCGGCACACAACTGCGGCAAGCTGAAGGTGGGACACGTCATTTTTCCCCCCTGGGAAAGGTGGGATGCAGTTTTTCCCCCCTGGGAAAGGTGGGATGCAGTTTTTCCCCCCTGGGAAAGGTGGGATGCAGTTTTTCCCCCCTGCTTGAGGCGTGATCTGACCCCTCTCTGTCCTGCAGCGGGGTGGCTCAGCACACAACTGCGGCAAGCTGAAGGTGGGACACGTCATCCTGGAGGTGAACGGCACGGGGCTGCGGGGCAAGGAGCACCGCGAGGCCGCCCGCATCATCGCCGAGGCCTTCAAGCTGAAGGAGAAGGACTACATCGATTTCTTGGTCACAGAGTTCAACGTGGCCCTTTAGGGGCAGGCTTTGGGCAGCGCTGAGATGGGGATGGAGGATGGCAGCGAGGTGGGACAGCAGCGTCCCCCGGCCCCGCACGCGCACACACCCCCGGCTTGTCCCCAAATGTCCCCAGGCCCGCTGCCTGCCTAGGGCAGGCTGAGAACGGGCACATCCCTCAAAGTTTCCATCCCTGTCCTCTCTGGGGTAGGGAATGGCGTCTCCCCCTCGGCCAGGCTGGGAGCGGGGCAGGAGGACGGCTCGGTCTGGGTGTCCCCGCTGTCATTTGAGTGCCACACACAGAGCAAGGTGGGCCCGTGGCTCAGGCTGCAGGGAGTTTCGGGGGGTTGCTGCTCCTTTGGGCGGTCCCCAAGGTGCCCAGATGGGTGGTGCCAGCCACGGGTGGGGATGCAGAGAGAGCAACCGGAGGCCTTGTAAATTGCTGGCAATGTCATTGTATTTATATATACAGAGCTTGTGCTTTTAATTTTTCAATAAATCTATCAGGGTAGAAAAAAGGCTGTGCTTGGGGGGTGCTTTGGGGCTGGGATGAGGGGTAGGAAGGGGAAGGGGTGATAGGATATTTTCCTTAATATCCTGGGACCTTCCCAGGGTTGGCAGGGTGGGTGGGAGTGAAGTGGCGGTGGTGGTGAGGGGATGCTCAATGTCAGCCCCATCCCATCCCATCCCATCCTTGACCCATCCAGCCCTTATTCCCATTCTATCCCATGCCCAGTCCTATCCCCATTTCATTTCATTCCACCTCATTCTTTCCCATGTCAATCGCTCCTCATTCCCACCCCATCCCTTCCCCGTTCTCATCTCAATCCCTGCCAAGGATCTCTGGGATCGGCCATCCCATGGATCCCATCCCATGGATCCCATCCCATCCCGTCCCAATCCCAATTCCGGGAATGGGCAGCGCCCCGCCAGGGGGTGCCCGCGCTGCATAAATTATGCCAATGAGGTTCCCTCAGCCGCGGCTCTGATTGGTCGCCAGCGGCGGGATATGCAAATAAAAGATGGGCGGGGTTTATGCTGACGACCTCTCGCTCCGCGCGCGGATTGGCGGAGTGCGGCGGGTATGCTAATAAGGGGAGGCCACGCCCCCTGGCGCCGCGGGCCGCGCTTTTGTCCGGCGGGACCGGGCCGGGCTGGATCGGGACTGGGACCGGGATCAGGACCGAGATCGGGACCAGAACCGGGATCGGGACCGGAGCCGCCCAGCGCCGGCCGAGGAGGCGCCGGCCGGGCTCTCCCTACAGGTGGGCAGCGCGGGGTGAAGGCGCCGCTCCAGCAGTGCCCGCGGGCCAGATGTGCCCCAGCTGTGCCCGGGGGGGCTGGGAACGGCTGGGCCGCTCCCTGCAGCCCCTGCTGCAGCTGGAAGGAAGGAGAGAGCCCCCGGGGCTCCGCCGGAGCCACAGCTGGAGGCACAGCTGGAGACGCAGCCCGCGGGCCCCATCCCGGGGCCGCATCCAGAGCTCCCGGCTCTGCTGAGCCCGGCTTTGCTGAGCCCGGCTCGGGCAGGGCTGGCTCGCAGCCGGGAGCTGCTGGGGTCCCTGGGCGGAGAGAGGGCACCCCGAGCCCTGGCAGGGTCCCTGCGGCCGAGGACACGGGACACGGCGGGAGGATGCGGGACACGGCGGGAGGATGCGGGACACGGCGGGAGGATGCGGGACACGCCGCTCCTGACCGAGGCGTGTCCTCCCCGCGCCATCGCAGCCTCCGTGGCCCCGAGGAAACTTGTCAGAACTTTCCTTCTGACAGTGCCTCCTCCCCGCCGGGGCCGGAGGATTCCGGCAGAGTTTCGTCAGGGGCTGCGGAGGCGGCTCGGAGGCTCGGCCGGGGCTCTCGGAGGCTGCGGGGCCGGGAGCTGCCGCCGGCTCCTCCGGGTGAGTCGGTTCAGCTTCAGTTCCGTGTTTTATTTAAAGGGCAGCCGTGTTCATGGCAGCCGCCGGTGCCCGAGGGTGTCGCGGGTGTCCCGTGCTCGGCCGCAGCCGCTCGGTGCCTTCCGGGCAGGGCTGAAATCGCTTCTTAAAGTTCAAGGGCAGGCAGGGAGCGCGGCAGGGCAGGAGTGATGGGGATGAAAAAGCTCCAGGGAGAGCTCAGAGCCGCTCCCAGTGCCTAAAGGGGCTCCAGGAGAGCTGGGGAGGGACAAGGGATGGAGGGACAGGACACAGGGAATGGCTTCAAACTGACAAAGAGCAGGGCTGGATGGGATATTGGGGATGAATTCTTTACTGTGGGAGGTTGAGGCCGTGGCACAGGGAAGCCGGGGCTGGTTCAGCTCAGCACAATCTCCCCGGCCGTGTCCCCGCTGCCTCTCTGCCCTGTGCTAAGAAGGGATCTCCGTGGCAGCGGCTGTGCCGGGGACAGCGGCAGCGCTCTCCAGACGGGGATTAAGGCTGTCTGTCCTTCAGGGCATTAAGGCTGTCTGTCCTTCAGGGCATAACAGCCATCCGCCCCCAGCCCTGCAGCCCGGGGATGCACCCCAGCCAGGACAGGAGGGTCCGTGTGCCAGGGAGGAGGGAGGAAAGAAGAGTTCTCTGTCTTGTCGGGCTTTGCTTCTGTGCAAGTGATGGAAAAATGACATTTCCATGGTGTTTTGGTGCCTCTCCGTGGGGGTGTGGCAGTATGGGGGGCTGGGGGGGACGTGGCCCCTCCAGCTGCTGGAATTGGGGTGACACGTGGGCTTTGCAGTGATGGTGACAGGCGTGTGCTTTCAGAGGACCAGCGAGGTTTGTCAGGCTCTTCCTCGCTGTGATGGTCCCTCCCTTGTTCTAGTAGGAAATAATGCAAACTGAGAACGCAGCGTTTCCGCTTCTCTGCCCTCTTTCATGGCTATTAAAACGGGGCTCTGTGGGCTTTAAAAAAGGGTTTATACACCAGGAATTTCTCCCTCCTGGAGCGCAGACATGCCTTGCCAAGTTTCAGCCCGAGGCCGTTCTAGCCTCCTTCAAACCTCTCTAAAAGAGATGCAAAACATCCATGCAAGGCCCTGGGATGGGGGCTTAGCCCCCCCTGCATCCCAGATGGGCACGGATGTGCAGGAGGGGCTTTAACCCATCCCAGGCAAAGGAATTTTGGGACACAGGGCAGGAGGGTAATTCCACATCACCCAGAGAATGTGGGGATGGAGCTGCGGGGTTTAGAGCCCCCCAATCCCCCCTGCTCTTCCCGGGGCTGACAGGGCAGTGAAGGCAGAGTGACAGCAGCCCTGACCCCCCCTTCCCTGTCACCGAGCGAGCCCTGGGGCGGAGGATGCTCCTGTCTCCTCTGCTGTCAGCACTGATAAAGCCAGGAGCTACGATGGCTCCGTGCTGGCCTGGATGGCTGCTGCTTCCCTGCCCACGCAGGATGAGCTGGGCGGGATCAGCCTCGCACCTCGGTCTTTGCCCGGGGCAGGGAGTGGGACAGGGATGGGATCGGGGCAGGGATGGGATGGGATGGGATGGGATGGGATGGGATGGGATGGGATGGGACCAGGGCAGGGATGGGACAGGGAGTGAGACAGGGATGGGATTGGGACAGGGATGGGACAGGGATGGGATCAAGGATATTATGGGGCAGGGAGTGGGACAGGGATGGGATCCAGGCAGGGAGTGGGACAGGGATGGGATCAGGGCAGGGAGTGGATCAGGGATGGAATGGGATGGGGCAGGGATGGGATCAGAGATGGGATCAGGACAGGGAGTGGGACAGGGATGAGATGGGATCGGGGCAGGGAGTGGGACAGGGATGGGATGGGATCGGGGCAGGGAGTGGGACAGGGATGGGATCCAGGCAGGGAGTGGGGCAGGGATGGGATCAGGGCAGGGAGTGGATCAGGGATGGAATGGGATGGGGCAGGGATGAGATCAGGGATGGGATCAGGGCAGGGTGTGGGGCAGGGTTGGGATCAGGGAAGGGAGTGGATCAGGGATGGGATCAGGGCAGGGAGTGGATCAGGGATGGGATGGGATCAGGGCAGGGAGTGGATCAGGGATGGGATGGGATCAGGGCAGGGAATGGGACAGGGATGGGATTGCTGCCTGCAGAAAGGATTCAGGAGGGACAGACAGACCTGGCAGCACCCAGCACTGCTGGCAGCATCCCCCCCTCAGCTGAGCCCCTCTACCCTGAGCCGCAATTTGGGACAGCCCTGGCTGGGATTTGTAGGGCAGGAGAGGCCTGGAGGGGCTGGTGCAGAGCAGAGTTCAGGGTTTTTTAGCTGAGGCTTTTAAATTTCTTTTTAGCTTTTTTTCCCAGTTGCCTGTTGCAAAAAAATCCTGGCTTTCAAAGAGGAAAATTAAAATATATGGATACATTTCTGCACACACATTTGGGATTGTTTCTGTTTGATTTGTGGCTGCTGAGCATGAAGCCACATCATTTTTCAAGCTTTTCTGCGCTCCCATAACAGGGAGAAAATCACTTAGAGGGGGGAAAAGATTCTGAGTGTTTTTGCTCTTGCCACCATGCCCATCAGCAGAGGGATTTTCTGGGAAAGCAATAACTGTGGCTGGGTTTGGACTGCAGCTGCTGTGGGCTGTGCATGTGGGAATCGCTGCTCAGAAATGGGGTGACAAAATGTGAGTTAGGCATGGCCTCCTTCAAGAGATGCAAAATCCCCATCCCTTGCCTGGGATGGGGTTAAAAAACCACCAGAAATGGGCTGGGAATGTTTTAACTCCCTTTATCCCAAGAGAACAGGACCCCCAGGTGATGGAGTTTTTTTGAGTTAGGTCTTAGGAGCTCTTAGAGAATTTATTACACTTGAGATAGCTTAGTTACTTTTAATGATATAAAATTAGTAGGATGGTTTTTTAGGTAGCGTTGGAAACAGAAAAAAATTAATAAAAGGCAAAATAATAAAGCTCTTGTAGAGAAAAACTGAGTTAGGGGTAAGAGGTTTTTGGTTTTTGTTAAGACATTCCACAAAAGCAATTATTTCCTTTGTTCTCTTCTTTTTTTAGTGAATTACTTAGGTGGGAGTTTTTGGCCTTTGGTTAATTGGGCAGCCCCAGGTTTGAGGTGAAGTCCTAAATGTCTTGTGAGGTGTCTTTTTACCCAATTGAGGAGAGCAACTTTTGGGCTTTTTTTTGCCTTTTTAAGTAGACAAAGAATAATTTGGTCACTCTGTCAATAGCAAACACAATCCTACACCCAGGCTCCTTTCACCCAGCACTCTCCTGTGGGAATCCTGAGCGTGGTGTTTGGGGCTCCTCATGGCTCTGGGATCCTGCAGAGCTCCAGGTGGGATGGGAGGCACTTGGTGGGGATCTCTGGGATGTGTGTAAGGACTTGGGGCTGGAAACATCCCAGCCCAGGGAGGAGCTAAAGCCAAAATCCCTCTTTGGTTTCAGTAGCTCAGAGTCTGAAGAATCCTGTGGGCAGCCCCGGTGGCATGAGAAGCTGTGGAGCATCTCCAGGTGTAGGGAATGGAGTTATCCACTCACTGTGGGGGAGAAAACCTCATGCAAACCCCCCAGGAGGTTTGCAAGACCCTAAGGGATGCTTTGGGCTTTGCTCCTGCTTGAAATCCCCAAGGATGCAGGCAGGGCTGGGAGCAAGGCTGGTGCAAGGATGATGCCCTTGACGCCAGGCAGGGCTGGAGAATAACCTCAAACCTCACAAACACCCAAGGAATGTGCAGAACTGAGGCTTGGGAGAGGATCAGAGGACTTTTCCCAGAGCATGTGGGTGCTGTGGATAGGTTTACTCCTCATCACCCCCATACCCCAGCCAGCAGCACCCCAAAATCACCACAGCACCCCAAAATCACCACAGCACCCTCTGGCTAAGAGCAGCCACCCCAGGGATCATGCTGTGGTTTCATTAGCTCGTCAAGCTGTCCTCTGCGTGCCACTAATTACACATTAACGAGCTGGCTTAATTGGCTGCCTGTGAATGTGCCAAGACAGGCCACAGTGCCTGGGTGCAGCCACAGCACCCCTGGGAGTGAGAGCAGCATCCCAGGCTGGGGCCAGCTGGACCCTCCCTGTGGAAATCTGGGGGAATTTCTAAGGATGGCTGAATTTTGGGGCTTTAAAGCTTAATTTAGGTCTCCTGGAAAATCTTTGTGCTGATGTTTTATGGGCCAACTGCTGATGGTCCCAGGGATCTCCCTCCCCTCTCTTCCTACGGCATTTTGCTCTGAAATGGATTAAAAAATAAAGGTTTTGATAGAAAATGCTGCAGGAGGAGAGTTCAGCCCCCACTGCGCAGGGCCGGATGG
Organism: Molothrus aeneus; assembly: GCF_037042795.1. Classification (NCBI taxonomy): domain Eukaryota; kingdom Metazoa; phylum Chordata; class Aves; order Passeriformes; family Icteridae; genus Molothrus; species Molothrus aeneus. The sequence goes on along the minus strand of NC_089664.1, from coordinate 2,684,751 downwards.
GGTTAAAACTTTTGTGGCCACCTGCAAACTTGCAGGAAACATCATTTCCTCCTTCTGCAAAAGCTGGGCTGCCCCACAGGCACAGGAAGGTTTCGGGGCGCTCGGTTTTCATGGGGTCACAGTGATGGGGATGTCCTGAGGCTGCTGGTACAGGGTGAGTGTCCCCTGCATGGGGCTGGAGGTGCCTGGTTTGACCCCCCCAAGCCAAAATTTGGGCTTATGGGGCTCCAATCCAGCAGAGGGGTTGGAAACCCCGTGGCCTTTCTTGCCACACTCCACATTTGGGGTTTTGGCATCCGGCTGCTGGAGAAACCCTGTGCGGGGGTGAAGGGGGAGCTCATGCTTTGGGATCATCATGGGAATTTTTGTATCAGGTCTCTGCTGTGGCCCCACATCCAGAGGGCTCTCTGGGGTGCTCCTGCCCCCCCAGCACTGCTGGTGGTCCCCAGGGTGTGGCTGCCCAGCTGGGGTGACATCCACAGGGTGCCAGCATGGCCTGGGTGTTCCCGGGGTGGGGGACAAACCTTTTGGGGTGGCCCTGAGGGGCTCCTTCCCCACGAGGACCTGGCAGAGATGTGGCAGCTCCAGCTTCAGGGTGGGATGCAGAGGTGGGGGGGTCTGATCCGAGGGTGTCCCCACCGTCATCGGGGGTTGTTCTTGTCGCCGGGATTTGGGGGACAGGGAAGACACCTCAAACAGAGCGCACCGTGTCCCGCTGAGCATGCCTCCCTCTCCCCCGGCGCCCCCAGGACGCGGCGGCGATGCTGTGACCTACATTCGCGACAAGGAGGTCCCCAGCCCGCCGCCACCGCCGCCGGGCCATGAAGCGACACAAGTGAGGGGCCATGGCCAGCCCGGCACCATGGCTGCGCTGGACACAAACAGAGCTGACGCGCTGGCACGGCGAGGAGGAGGAGGAGGAGGAGGAGGAGGAGGAAGACGACTTTGAAAGGCGGATGGACGAGGATGGGGTCATCGGCCTGGGGGAGGGTGCCAGGAGCCCCCCGTGGGGTGAGTCCTGCCCACAAGGGGTGGTCCCAAATGTCGCCGGAGCTGCTGGAGAGGGGGGGCCGGGGACACCGGCTGGGTGTGGGTGGCCACAGCCCCGCGGTGCCGCTGTTTTGCAGGTGGCAGTGAGGAGCTGGAGGAGGGGTCCCCGGCGCAGGAGGGGCCATGGCACCCGCGGCAGGAGCCGGCCGAGGAGGATGAGGAGCGGGGCAGCTCCGGGGGGGACGAGGGGCCCTGGGGGGCGGAGAGCGATGGGGACCCCGACCCCGAGCTGTCCTCCGGGGGCTGCTGGGGCTCGGGCTCCAGCGGCAGCCCCGAGGCCGTGAGGGCCGGCCGGGCTCTGTGCCAGCCCCGGGGCTGCAGCACGGACGGGGGTGACACCTCAGGGCTCTCGGACGCCAGCCCTGGCCCTGGCACCCCGTCCCGCCAGCACCGGGGCTGGGACACGGCCGGGGACACCATCGGGGGGCACAGGCAGGAGTGGAGCCCGAGACGGAGCCTCCCCCCGCAGCTCTCCCCCGATGGCCCCAGCCCCGAGCGTGTGCCCGAGCCCCTGAGAGCTGGCACAGGGATGGCACCTGCTGGCTCGGCACCCACCGGGCAGCCCCAGGGCGCCGGGAATGCCCCGGCACCCCAAGGGCACGGCAGATCCCGGGTGCCCAAGAAAGCAGCGCCCGCCGTGGTGTCCCCCAAGCCCGCCCGGCAGTCGCGGTCCCTGAGCCCCCGGAGGCGAACGGGTGCCAAGGGGACAAAGGATCCCTCGGGAACGGGCACCGAGGGCACCCAGTACGGCCGAGGGCGCCTCAACCACCCCCTGCCCGACCTGTCCAAGGTGGAGGCGCGGGTGAAGTTCGACCAGAGCTACCGCCCGCCCCGGGGCCGGGTGCTGCCCGCCCGCCCCCGCGGCCCCATCGGCTTCAAATCCCCGGCCGAGATCGTCCGGGAGGTGCTGCTGAGCAGCGGCGAGGGGGCGTCCCCGCAGCCCCCCAGCACGGCCGGGCTGCCGCAGGAGTTCAGGTCCCCCAGACAAGCCACGGCGCTGGTGCAGCAGCTCCAGGTAACGCCCGGCTCCCCCCGTTCAGCCGTACTGGGAGGGTCTGCAGGGTGGGGGGACATGGGGGTGTCCCTGCCTCTGGGGCATCCATGGGGGTGTGGTGCTGGTCACCCTTTCCCGGTCCTGCATGGAGCTGGCGAGGAGGGAAGGAGCAGGGATGTGGGCAGTGCTCAGCCTGGGGACAGGATGCTCGTGTCCCCCCGGGATGGTGGTCACCCCCACAGAGCTTGTGACCCTCAGGATGTTTGTCCTCCTGGGAGGAGAGGGGGCTCTCCCCACGCGGAGAAAAGGGGGTCACATCTGCACAGAGGGGTTGGGTGTTTCGGAGAGGGGGTTCCTACAGCCCACCCATGGGACTGCCCCTCCGTGCTGTCCCCACACAGGGCTGCCTCCCCCCTTTAGCACCCACCCCTCGGGCATCCCCCGTGCCGGGTGCTGTCCCCCACTGGTGTCCCCTCCCTGCAGGACGACTACCACAAGCTGCTGACCAAGTACGCCGAGGCTGAGAACACCATCGACCAGCTGCGCCTGGGCGCCAGGGTGGGTGGGGGCTTCAGGACGCCTGGGGGGGTTCCCCTCTCTGCTCCCCGCTCCCTGAAGTTATGAGTTGTGCCTTCCTCCCCCGGCCCCCCTCCTCTTCCTCCTCCCGGGGAGCTGCGGTTGAGCGGTCCCAGCCCAGGGACGGGGTTGAGGCCACCGCAGAGCCCACAGCAGCCCGGGGAGCATGGCGCCCCCCTCGTCTGGCACGGTCCCCTCCGTGCCAGGGCGGTGGCTCAGCCAGATTGTCCCCGGAATGGCGGGACACGTCTCTGAGATGGCAGGAAGCGCGTCCCCGTGTCACCTCTGCCACCGCGTGGGTGGGGAAACTGAGGCAGGGCTGTGCCAACCACCCCCCGCACGTGTGTCCCCACCTTCACCGCACCCACTGCTGTGCCCATGGGGTGCTTCAGGGTGCCCCGGGGCACGGTGGGTGGGTCGGGGTGCGGGCTGGCTGCCCAAACCCGCTCTCCCTGCCCAGGTGAGCCTGTTCTCCGACCCGCCCCAGCCCAGCCGCAGCCTCGCGGTGGGCACCGTGGCCACCGGGAGCCGAGTGATGACCCTGAGCATCCCACAGGCACGGACAGCGGCTCTGGGCATGGCCACAGCCCCGGCCTCACCAGCTGCAGGTGTGTTGGTCCACATCCCACAGCCCCACACCTCACCAGTGTGTTGATCCATATCCCACATCCCACAGCCCCACACCTCACAGGTGTGTTGATCCACATCCCACAGCCCCACACCTCACAGGTGTGTTGATCCGCATCCCAGAGCCCCACACCTTGCAGGTGTGTTGATCCACATCCCACAGCCCCACACCTCGCAGGTGTGTTGATCCATATCCCACATCCCACAGTCCCACACCTCACAGGTGTGTTGATCCATGTCCCCTGCCCTGCTCACGGCCCTCCTGCTCTGCTTCTGGGAGGATTGTCCCCCACAGCCCCTTCCCCACGCTGGTGTCACCACTGCTGCAGTGTCAATTGTCCCTGTGTTTTCTCACAGCTGCAGCCCCGGGACCATCAGAGCAGGGGGGTTCACCCCAGCCTCGGTCCCCTCCTCTGCCCGGGGGGTGCTGCCCCACCTGCCCCGGGCCGTGCTGCTGCCCTGGCCCCCAGCTCACCCGGGCCCTGGCAGGGCAGAGCCGCAGGCTGCAGGCACAGGTAGGGACTGGGGGGCTGCTGGGGGGCTGGGCGTGGAGAGGTGTGGGAATTGGGAGCTGTACAGGGGGGTGCTGAGGGGCTGCGTGGAATAGGGGTTTTGGGGAGTGCTGGCTGCAGGGAGGGGATTTGGGGGGAGTTTTGATGGGGGACTATGGGGATAAGCTGGGGAGGCGCTGCTGGGGGCAGCTGTGGAGGGGATCTGGATCAGAGGGGTTGGGGGAGATGCTGTGGGGCGGGGGAGTGTTGTGGGGTGCTGGGGAGGGCGGGAGGAAGTGGCGGGAGGAAGTGGCGGAAGTGGCGGAAGGAAGGAAGGAAGGAAGGAAGGAAGGAAGGAAAGAAGGAAAGAAGGAAAGAAGGAAAGAAGGAAAGAAGGAAAGAAAGGGAGAGGGCTGCAGTGGGGGATTGCACTGGAGCAGTCCCTGGGGATGCTTCATATAGGGGGTCTAGGGGGTGCAGAGGGGGCACAGCAGGGCCATGCTCAGCCCATACAACTCCGGCCAGGTGGAATCCTTCGAAAGCTGGGTGCGTGCAGGGACCCCCACACCCTCGGAACAGCTCCAGGTGTGTCAGCCCCTTCCCCGACCCCAGCCTGGGGGCATGGGGCATGCCCGGGGCCCATTGGACAGGCTCAGACACCGCTCTTGTGCCGCAGAGGATGAGGATGCTGAAGGATGCACAGGATGCCCTGGAGCGGGAATACCTGCGAGGCCGGCAGCAGCTCCCAGCGACTGCGGGGGGCTTTGATCCTGACCGGTACGGGCTCCATCCCCCTGCCACCCCCTCCCCAGAGCCCCCGGAGAGTCCCCGGGGGTCGCTGTCCCCCCTGCACTGATGGCTGGTGTCTTGCAGGGCAGTGGAAGGGGAGATTTACCGCCTGGGGCTGCGCCTGGAGGGGCTGAAGGAGCGGCTGGAGCCGGGGGCCAGGCGGCAGCCCCCCCCTCAGCCCCCCCCTCAGCCCCCCCCTCAGCACCCTCTGCAGCCCCCCTGCCCCCCAGCCCCATCCCCACCACCGGCCGCCCACTCCCCACGCCCCGAGGTAAGCTGGGGGTGCAAAGGTTCCCCACCCCACTGCATTCATGGGGGGTTGCCCCTCTCACCCCCTTGTGCCCACAGAGCCCTGCGCTGGTGGAGGATCCTCAGGGGACAGCAGGGGACAGCAAGGGGGTGGCAGAGGGGCTGCCCTGGCCCCTCTGGCACAAGCAGAGCCAAGTGGAGGAGGATTTTGGGAACCTGCTGGAGCAGTGAGTGCCCTCACAGCGGGGCAGGGGGGGCACAGGCACAGGGCATGTCCCCAAAGCCACCTGCTCCTGCCCGCGGGTCCCCCCAGGTACAAGCACTTCAAGTCCTTGCCGGAGTTGCTGAGCCTGGAGCGGCTGAGCCTGGTGGGGAGCCAGTCCCAGGAGGAGGTGGATGCACCCACGGCAGGGGACGGTGGCCCCAGCAAGGTCCCCTGCAGGACACGGTCACTCGAGGAGGAGCCCAACCTCGAGCCCTTGGCCTTGTAAGTGCTGTGGGAGGCAGGTGTGAGCAGGTTTGATGTCAGATCTCCAGTTTTATTTACCTTGGGGTTAACAGTTTTACCATGGGGCCTCCTCCATGGCAGAGCTGGACCAGGACATTTCCCCATGTCTGGGGTTTCTCTGCCCCATCATTCCCTCTCCATCCCCTCCCCACAGGCACCTTCCACAGAGAAGAGCTGCGACCCTTCCCCCCAGAGAACCCCCAAACCTGGAGGAGACACTGGGCCACCCCTCCCCTGCCACTGCTGAGGAGCCACCAGCCTCTGCCAAGCCCCCCCTGGGGGTCCCTGGGCCACCACGGGTGTCCCTGTCCCTCGGTGGGACAGGCAGCGGTGCCCCCCAGCCCGGGCCCCGCAAGGTGAGTCCCTGGGACTGTGGATCCCTGCCTGGGACCCCCCCACAGCCCCCCGGGCTGCTGGGCACCCACCCTGCTGTCCCTCTGCAGGAGCAGCAGCGCATCGTGTCCCCAGAGACCGACAGTGGCTTCGTGGGCTCGGAGGCCAGCAGGGTGTCACCCCCTGTGCACACCCCCGAGCACCATCCCCCCGGCCCCAGGTATGGCTCTGCCTGCAGGAATTAGGCTCTGCCCGCGGGATGTGGGGGATTTGAGGAGCAGGGATGGCAGAGAGGCACCGAGGGTGTGGGGAGCAGGGTTGGAGATGTGCAGATGATCTTTCAGTTCCTTCCAACCCAAGCTGCTGTCCTGCAATTCAATGATTCTATCAGCTTTGCTGAGAATCATCTTTTGGAATCAGTTTCCTGATACCTGAGCTAGCAACACTTTCTTCAACTCACACTGCAGTAAGTGTACTCTTCCTCACAGTGTGTTGCCATGATGATGCTCTTGGGATATAAAAAGAAGATAGTTTAAAAAGAGTAGCTCTTTTAAAAAAGACAAGCTCCCGTGGCCAGGGGGAGCCCTGGGGCTGCCCACATGACCCATCCCTTCCGCAGGGCTCGGGGCTCTCTGGGACCCTCCGTCCCCATCCCCAGCAGCCTCCGTTCCCCACGGGAGAGAGAGATGACCCCGCTTCCCTCCGAGACGGCACTGATGGGCATCTACCTCCCGGAGGGCACAGGGGGGCCCCCCAGCAGCCCCTCTCGGAGCAGCTCCCCCCCTCGCTGGGCTGAGGGCAGCGAGGTGGGGCCAGACCCCGACGGTGATGGCAGTGAGTACACAGGACTCGGCGAGGGTGAGAGATCTGGGGGGCCCTGGCTCTGTGGCTCTGATTGTTGGGGTTCCCAGACCTCCACGTGGTGCTGATGTCACCCTCCGTGGAGGGAGGTGTGTTCCAGTCTCTGCTCGATGATCCCAGCTCACTGTGCTCCCCTTGCTCCCCAGCTCACACGGACTCAGAGGTGGGAGCCAGGAGCTGTGCCAGCGCCGGTGGCCACCCCCCAGCCGTGGCCAGGAGCCCCACCAGCCCCCTGCCCTCCCCCCAAACGCCATCCCCCACCCTCCTGTCCCCCGACCTGCCGTCCCTCGACCCGGCTCACTGTGACCTGCTGGGCTCCCGTCTGGAGCGCGAGTGAGTGGCTGTGTCCCAGCACCCCCAACCAGGCCAGACCCCCGTGGGTGACACAGGGACCCCCCAAAGGCACCCACAGGGCACTGGATGCCAGCCCAGGCTTGGTTTTGGGGGGGGTCCCAGGGGGATCTGGGAGGGGGGTGCTGATGCTCCCCAAGGGCCACCAGCACCGCTGGGGTCCCTGCTGGCTGCCCCCCCCTCACTGGGACATGTGTCCTGGGGCAGCCAGGCCATCCGGGCGCTGCAGGACGAGGTGTGGCGGCTGCGGCGGAGGCTGGAGGAGAGCCTGTGCCACTCCCGCAGCTACCCCGAGGGAAAAGGCACTCCCGGTGTCACCCCGGCCCGGAGGCAGCCGGTGACCAGCGGAGCATCGGCCCCGCAGGACGCGACACCCTCGGGGTAGGTGGCAGGGGGGACGCCCCCAGCCTCAGCCTGTCCCCATCACTGCTGTAAGCAGGGAGGGGTTTGGCTTGAGGGGACTGCCAGCCTGGTGGGTGGAGGTGGTGACAGTGGAGGTGGTGACAGCATTTCTCTCCCCTGCGCAGGGAGCCGAGCCCCCCTGTGCGGGGCAGGGCGGCCCCCAGGGTCACACCCATGCGGAGGGGAAGGTCGGCATCGCTGCCACGGAGCAAGCCCGAGCTGGACCTCGGTAAGTGGGGTGGGGACAGAGGGGACACGCTCCTCCCTGCGTGCCACTTGCCCTCCCCATAATGTTGTGGGGCTGCAGGACCCTGGGGTCCTGGTGGTCCCACGGAGCCCGCAGTGCTCAGCCTGGGGTGGGTCCTGCAGGTCTGCAGCTGGGTCCCGGCGGATGCCACCCCCCTTCCCTGTCCTCCACCGCAGCCTCCGAGTCAGAGCCCGGGCCCCGGGCACCCCCCGCCCTGCGGAAGCGCCTTGGGAAGGCCCCGGGGCCGGTGACATTCCGGGGACAGCACGCAGGTGGGGGCTGGTGGCGGTCGGTGGTGGGGCTGAAGGTGGCTGCCCCTACCCTGGGGACCCTGCCATGCTCACGCTGGGGTTCGGCAGGGACACGGTACCAGACAGGGACACCACGTGCCACGCCGGCACCCCGGGAAGAGCCGGGCACCTCGGGGTGTCCCCGATGTCACAGGGGCAGGACGGCATCAGGTGAGTGGTGCTCAGCCCCTGCCCTTCCCTACCACCGCTAACAGCTGCTAATGACCTTAATTAATTAACTGGAGAGGCTTAGGGAGGGGACAGACAAACCCATTCCTCATGGCCTGGGGCTCTCCTCACTGTCCCTTGGCCAGACCCCACTGTCCCCCAGGGCAATGCCCTGACCTCGTGGGGGTCCTGCACGGGTCAAGCCCCCCTTGGCATTTGTGCCTGTATGGGCAGAAATAGCTGGGATTCCCTGGGATTGCTGGGATTCCCTGGGTTTCCAGGTGTCACTGGCAGCACTGTCACCTGTCCCCAGCCCTGTCCCAGGTGCCAGTGCAGAGCCCACCTTTGCAGACCCCCCTTTTCCTGCAGGGAAAGCCCCCTCCCCATCTCACCATCCCCCCAAACCACTCAGCTCTTCCCAACCATCCCTGGCTGGCAGTGCAGGGGCCATTCCTGATGTCCTCTCTCCACAGCTGCATTTGGGGGAGGTGACACTCCCAGGCACCCCCAGCACAGCACCCCCAGGAGAACGTCCTGCCCCACCTGCCGGGCACCCATGGGCAGCAGGGACACAGCCACACATGGTGGGTGACAAGGGTGACACGTGCCTGGCACAGCTCCTCACCATGTGGGGGCTGGCTGCTGGGACAAGGAACAACCTCAGCCCCCTGATGATGCCAGGGGACTGTGCCCACCCAGTGTGGCACAGGGGGTGATGGCACTGGGGCTGACACTCCATGGGCACGCCTGGGGACACCAAACCCCCATGGGGACACTGAACCCCCATGGGGACATCTAACCCCCTTCCTCCCTCAGCAGAGCATGTCCCTGGTGGCTCCTGTCCCCCAGGTCCCCAGGCTGGAGCCCAGAAGCTGGAGCAACCTGGAATTTGGTACTTGGCAGCCACCCCTGCTGCCACCGTCTGCCTGGCACCCGTCCCCCTCGTGCCTTACATGCCCTCCATGCTGTAAGGATGCCCTGGGGCTGGGAGGGGGTTCAGGGGGGGTCAGCATCCCCCAGGGGTGGAGGGAGAACCCAGGAGGGGCTGTCCCCACCCCAGGGATCCACAGTGGGGTGACACTGCCACCGGCTCCTCTGTGTTCAGGGGGTGGTGCTGTGGGGTGGGCATGGAGGAGATGGGGAAGAGGGATGGAAACAAGGTGGGGTGGTGGCACAGACCCCATCACTGAGCCTGTGTCCCTTCTTCTTCCCAGCTACTGCTCCCCAGCAGTTCCTACCTCAGCCCCAGCCCTGGCCGGGGTCCCCCTCGGTGTCCCCCGGCGGGCAGAGCGTCCCCCCCGGCCCCAGGGCCACCAGCGCTGCCTGAGCCTGGAGCTGGAGGAGCTGGAGGAGCTGAACTGGTGCCTGGGCCGGGCTGTGGAGGCTGCCCAGAGCGCCAGGCTGAGCTCCAGCCGCATCAGCCGGGCCCTGGCCGCAGAGCTGGGCCGGCCACGGGGCTCCTGCCTCTTCTGAGGGCCCTGCTGGCACCTCCAGGGCCTCCGTGACACACGAGAGGGGGATGGAGCCCTCAGTGTCCCTCACTGTGTGCTCCCTGTCCAACATGGGGGCAGAGGTGCCTCCAGCCCCTCTGTGCCGCCCAGAGAGGAGGATGGGCCCCTCAGTGTCCCTGCACTGTGTGCCCCCTGCAAAGCCTGGGGCAGCAGGGCCAGAGGTGCCTCCAGACCCTCCATGCCACCAGGAGAGGAGGATGGGCCCCTCAGTGTCCCTGCACTGTGTGCCCCCTGCAAAGCCTGGGGCAGCAGGGCCAGAGGTGCCTCCAGACCCTCCATGCCACCAGGAGAGGAGGATGGGCCCCTCAGTGTCCCTGCACTGTGTGCTCCCTGCCAAACCTGGGGCAGCAGGGCTAGAGGCACCTCCAGAGTCTCCATACCACCAGGAGAGGAGGATGGGCTCCTCATTGTCCCTGTCCTGTGTGCCTCCTGCCAAACCTGGGGCCAGCAGGGCTGCAGGTACCTCAGGGGTTCCTGCCCTGGCTGCCACCCCCTTCCTGCCCTCCCTGCAGTCCCTGCATGGCCTGTCCGTCTGTCTGTCCATCTCCAGGAGCCCCCAAGCTGCAGGAGGGGGGAAGGTGAGGGCAGGAGTCTCCAGCATTCTGCAGCACCATCCCTTGGGAGCAGCAGGGTGTCCCACTAGGGCCGTGGCCACCCCACCCTGAGCACTTCTGGGGTGCTCTGACCTCGTGTGGGTCCAGCCCCCTTGGCAGCTGTGTTTACCTCTGTGCCTGTGTGGGCAGAATTCCCTGGCATTCCCTGGCATTCCCTATTCCACCCTTTCCAGGCCTCCCCAAGGGGCTCTGCCCTCTGCCCTTGGACTTGAACCCAGCAGGATCCTCCCTGGGGAAATGTATTTTTTTGTTGGTTTTTATGTGAATTTTTTAGCTAATAAGCAGCTAAATCACTCTTTGGAGTGTTGATTGATGATCTATAATGTGTGTGTGTGATATATGTGTATCTATAAATGGATATATCTAGATAGGCATATCTATATTTAGTTTTCTGTCTATATCTAGAGAGACAGATATAAATAGATCTGTGTATGTCCAGATCTGTATCTGATTCTATAGATATATCTTTCTACAGATACATATATATAAATATTCTGGTTTGCATTTCCAGCACAACCCTTAGGGCATTTGTGAGGTTTTTTCTGGTCATCCCTGGATGTGGCCACCCACAGCATCATCCAGACAAAATAAAATGAAGGGAAGCTGGGCTGGTTGAAGAGAAGTCACCTGCTGAGACCAAAGCAGGTGTGGGGCTGTGGAGCCCCTGTTCCTCCCAGCTGGGTTTCTGAGGAGTTCATTCCTATTTTTTAGGGAAAAGGATGTGGTTGGGGCAGCTTTTCCTGGTATGGGTCCAGCCAAACCCCCTGCTCCACCCCCAGCACCTCAGCCTGTGTTTGTCTGTAGGACCTACCTGAAGTGCCAGTGTCAAATGTATTTATTTATCTTTTAGTTGTTGTACAAATACCCACATTTGGAGGGAGGGATCAGTGAGGGACTCGGGTCTGGAGCTTCCAAGCTCCTCCTGAGCCTGATCCTGACATGAGGCGTTGGGAATGGGGCTGTCCCTTCCTCCTTTTTTGGGCCAAGAGGGCTGGGTTTGGGGGATTTTAAAGAGGTTTGGGGGATTTTAAAGAGGTTTGGGGGACCTTAAAAGAGGTTTGGGGGATTTTAAAGAGGTTTGGGGAGTTTAAAAGAGGTTTTATTTGTCTCTGGTTGCCTCTGCTCATGCCTGTGCCCCAAGCTGGAAGCTGTGACTCCCCCAGCCCAGGCAGGGCATGATAGGAAGATGTGGAAAGTGTGGTTAATTATTCCAAATGCAGTAGCCAGGACCAAATGCTGTTTTTTTTCCCTTATCCCCTATTTTTTAACACCCAGCAGAGCCACTGGGCTGGTATTTTGTACGAAGAAATCACCTATTTTTGAAGGAAATAAATGCAGTTGGATGACTCGTGTGCTGATTTTCCTTCCCAAAGCCACTCCTAGGGGGAGGTTTGGTATCACCACACCAGGAGCCCTCCCTTGGGGTTGGAGGGAATATTTTCCCATGCCTTTTCCCTGTTTTCCTGGCCCTGAGGGAGCAGCAGAGCACAGCCCCAGTTGCACTAGGGATGGAGATCGCTTTTATTTAGTCACTCGAGTGCTTTAGTACAGAAGAACAGATATACAGAGATGATACATGTTTGTGCTTCAACACTTTCAAACATTTAGATTCCAGTAATTTCAAGGTAAACAAGTTCCAAGACAGACTAGATTATTTTTTTTAAAGTTTTCCTTTTTGATAAATTATTTTTTATATAAATAACTGTAACAGAAAAAATAATAATAATAATAATGTCCAACATACAAGATCCTGAAGCATTTGCATTGCTAAACCAAAGAGGAACAGAAACAGGCTGGGAGACCAAAGGGGAACCAACAAATATCAGTGCAATGATACAGCCTTTGCCCTAAAAATATATATTTAACTTTATGGGCAAGGAGCAGATGGGAAGGGAAGGGAAAGGGGGGGCTAACCACCAACAAGGCAAGAAAGAGCAATTTTAGGGTAGGAAAAGGGGGCTCACAGCCTTCAGGGGGAAGAGAACAAAACCATAGACCCCAAAATATTGCAGTGCATCTAAAGGCAAGGGACAAGGGGGGCAATCCAGGGGCATCAAATAAAAACCCAACTAAAATCAGAGGTTTGGGGAAATCACTATACACCAAGCTCGTAAGAACGTCACAAGACACAGTCATTAATATACACAGAGTCCAGAGGGTTTGGGGGGGGGGGGTCTGGGGGGTTTGGGGGGCCCCAGAGGGGTTTTGGGGAGGGCCCAGAGGGATTTTGGGGGTCTCAGGGTGACGGCACGCTCAGAAACGCTTCACCACGGGACGACACGAGCGGAGCTGGGCATGGGCACCGAGCTCCCATGGGGATAAATGGATGGAGAGAGGTATCCATGGAGAGATAGCTCAGATATATATATATATATATAAAATAGCTTTTTATTTTATATATCTATATATATTTTTGAAGGAATTCCCAGAGAGGGAGGCAGGGCTGCAGCAGGGCTGTGCAAGCGGGCGGGCCCCAGCTCCCAGTTTTGACCGGTTTGGTCCCTTTTCACATGGGAATTACCACGGTGTGAAGCGTCCTGGCTGCACTCCCACACCACCCCCCTCCCAAAGTCCCACCCAGATGTTGGCGTGCACATCTGGCAGGAGCAGCCATCGCCCCAAAAGCCATGGGACAGATGGTGGTGCCAGCCTGGTGCCTGCCTGAGCAGCGGCTGGAGCGGTGTGGGGTGTCCGTCCATCTGTCCTCCCATCCACACAAGACCCCAGTCAGGAGCATTCCCCAAAAAAAAAGTGTTTTTCTGTCATTTTCCCCACCATATTCACTAGCAATGGGCAGATGGTTACTCAGCAATGAGCTCCTGGGCGCTTCCCACAGCTGCAGCTACAAATATATAGATTTTTTTTTTCCTTTTTCTCTTAAACACAATGCATCCATTTTCTTAATATATATATATATATATTATTTTTTTTTTTTTGGCTGTTATCCCCTCCCTGTGGATAAAATGAGATGGGGGAGGCGCTGGGAGGGGAGAGAGGGGATCAACACAAGAACAAGAGAGAAGCTGGGGCCCACTGGGTGCAGGGTGGCACCCGGGGCCGGGCGCCCGGCGGGGACGTGGGTCGGCATCGAGTGGTGACAGCGTTTCCTTTTAACTGCTGCTCTCTTCATCTGTTTTATTGAGTTTCTTCAGCGTGTCCAGCAGTTTCTGTGGGGTGAGGATGTGCGTGGACCCTGTGGGAGCAGAGGAGAAGGGGTGCAAGGGGATCAGTGATGGTTTGGGAGCCCGGCCCGTCCCCGCTGTCCCGGGTCCCCCTTACCTGGCGGCGCCGGCCCCGCGCCGCTGGAAATGCTTGCGAGGAAATGCAGTCTGTGGGGAGGGGTGTGGGCTCTGGGGGCATGGAGAACGGGAAAAGGACCAAGAGGAGGAATGGAGGCGAGGGATGGAGCTGGCGGGATGAGGCAGGGGCCAGGAGGAACCGGTGCAGGGGGGTTGTGGCACTGGGGTCACTGCAGGAGGCACTGCTGGGTGCAGGGGGGGAGATGCAGGGAACAGTTGGCATGGAGGGACCTTCCCCAGGCCCTCCAACCTGCACGGAGCATCCTGGGGACACACAGGTGGCCAGGAGGGGTGGGACAGGACAAGGAAAACAAAGAAGACCCCGTGCTCAGGGGTCCCCCAGCACGGTGCCAGTGGGGGTCCCACCGTGCTGCCCACGCTGGCTCAGCCCCACAGCCACCCTGGCACCGCAGGGACCAGCACACAGGGCATGCTGGGGTGGCACTCACTGGTGAAACCAGCAGGAGCTGAACCCCAGAGCAGGGTTTGAGGGTCTGCAATGCCACGAGGCTCCTGCCTATCCAAGAGCAAACCTGAGCTGAGTGGGACTCCAGCCCCAGGGCACCCCAGAGCTGGGGGTCCCAGCAGTGCCCAGCCCCGGATGGGTGCTGGGGTCTGCTCTGCTGCCCCTCTCCCCCAGCCCCGCTCCAGCCGCTCCCAGGGCAGAATTTGGGAGCTCTGTCCCCCCCTCCGTGGGGCAGGCAGGACCCTGACCCCTCCAGCCCTGGTGAGGGGGAGCTCATGGCATGAAGGAGCTGGCCAGGGGACATGGCTGAGGGGTGATGGATGCTTTTCCACCTGGTCGGAGGAACCGCAAGCATTTTCTAATCCAAGAACCCAACAGACCCCAAAACGACAATTAAAAAAAAGAGGAATGGAAAAATCAAAGAAAACCCTTCGGGGAGGAAGAGTTTCTTTTTCATTAGTAAGCTGCCTTTACTTGGTTTCTTTGGCTCACTCCATTGCTGGAGCCTGATCCTCAAATGATACCCTAGTGGAGTCCCTGAAGTCGGGGTGCCTCAGGTCCATGAGAAATTTGGTGGGAGTGAGAATGTGAGTAGAACCTGCAGGAGAACAGAGCGGGGCTGACGGCTGCGCCGAGGCTCCCCCACCACCACCAGCAGCAGCTGCCTCTGGGGGGAGGAAGAGGAAGGAGGCAGGCGGAGCCCGGAGCTTGGAGGCGCATGCAGGGGATGGATGGACCCTGGAGAGAGGCGGGGTGAGATGGTGACAGGCAGGATGGAGCTGGGATGGGTGTCCGGTGACAGGGACACAGCTGGGGCAGCAGGAGGGGATGGAGACTGGGATGCTGCTCCCAAGGAGCAGGAGAGATGCTGGGGATGGGCTCCACCAGGCATCAGATCAGATGGTAAAGGACGCCTGCCTGTGCCCTACAGGGTGTGTGAATCCAAGCTGTGCTTCCCACAGGAATTTTAGGCACCTAAGAGCTCCTTGCTGGTAGAGCATCCACTGTGTCCTGTGTGCCTGACCCACAGCTCCCCTGGGAGCAGAGATGGGAGCTGGCCCTGACCCTGAAAAACCTGGTTCCTGTTTGCACCTCTCTTCATTTTGCACTTTTCTTCCTGTAACGACCCCAAAACCGAGGAGCAATCCAAGCTGCCAAACTTCCTCCCCTCTCAGCCAGCCCTGCTCAGACAACACCAGCCAGGAGACGTGAAAAAAATGGAAGCAAAAATGAGGATGTTTGGAGTGACACAACCCAGATGGGGAAGGAGGGGACACACAGGGGGTGACAAGAGATGTCCGGAGAAAACCCTTCCGCAGAGTTCCAGCTCCCGCAGGCTCTGGAGCCGGGGATTTGCGGGATGGAGTGGGATGAGCAGCCAGCAGGAGGGGCAGCCCCGGGCCGCACTCACCTATTAGCACTTCCCACTTGCCGCTGGCTTGTGTCACCTCGTAGGCGCAGCGCATCTCGTTCATGCTCACCCCGCCCAGGATGAAGATGATGAGGCGGGGCCCGCTCCGGTACTCGCCGGGGGCCTTGTTCTTGTGCCAGTGGCCGTAGCGGGCACTGAGGAGAGGAAGAGGAGGGTGAAGGACGGGCACCACATCTCGGTTAAATCACACAGACGTTGCTGTTACAGCAGGGCAAGTCCAGTGTTCCAGCCACGAGTGCTGCTCGCTGTTACAGGGAGGGAAACTGAGGCACGGGATGGCTGGAGGGAAACTGAGGCACCAGGTGTCCACAGGGAAAACGAGGAATGGGATTCCTAAAGGGAAACTGAGGCACAGGATGGCTGGAGGGAAACTGAGGCACCAGGTGTCCACAGGGAAAACGAGGAATGGGATTCCTAAAGGGAAACTGAGGCACAGGATGGCTGGAGGGAAACTGAGGCATGTTGTGTCCAAGGGAAAATGAGGAATGGAATTCCTAAAGGGAAATTGAGGCATGGGATTCCGACAAAGGAACAGAAGCATGGGATGGCTGGAGGGAAATTGAGGCACAGGATGGCTGGAGGGAAACTGAGGCACCAGGTTTCCGAAGGGAAAATGAGCAATGGGATTCCTAAAGGGAAACTGAGGCATGGGATTCCTACAGGGAAACTGAGGCACGAGATGCCTGGAGGGAAACTGAGGCATGTTGTGGGCAAAGGGAAACTGAGGCATGGGATTCCTACAAAGGAACAGAAGCACGGGATGTCTGGAGGGAAACTGAGGCACAGGAAGCCATGGGGGAAACAGAGGCATGGGCTGCATGAAGGGAAAGTGAGGCAAAGGGAAACTGAGGCATGGGATTCCTACAAAGGAACAGAAGCATGGGATGCCTGGAGGGAAACTGAGGCATCAGGTATCCGAAGGGAAAATGAGGAATGGGGTTCCTAAAGGGAAACTGAGGCATGGGATTCCTAAAGGGAAACTGAGGCACGAGATGCCTGGAGGGAAACTGAGGAATGGGATACCCCGAGGGAAACTGAGGAATGGGATGCCTGAAGGGAAATGAAGGCACAGGATTCCCAAAGGGAAACACAGACACAGGATATCTGCAGGGAAACTGGAGCACAGGATGCCTAAAGAAAAATGGAGGTACAGGGTGCCTGAAGGGAAACTGAGGCACAGGATGCCTGAAGGACACTGAGACAAGGGATTCCTAAAGGGATACAGAGGCACAGGCTGCCTGGAGGGAAACAGACCCAGGGTGCCTCAAAGGAATGCAGACATGAAGTGCCTGAGGGGAAACTGAGGCACAACAGCCTCCAAGCAGCTCCCAGAGCTGCTGCTGGCTGCAGCCCTGGGGCTGTGTGGGATGGATGGTGACAGTGACCAGGTGGGCACAGACAGTGACCAGGTGGGCACAGACAGGGCAGAGGGGCACCCACCTGACGGCAGTGGTGCTGAAGGAGGCGGAGGAGCGGGTGGAGATGTACGGGTAGTGCTTGGTGTCCAGCTTGTCATCGATGGCATCCTGGGGACAGACAGCCACAGGCTCAGGGTCAGCCAGGAGCCAGGCACAGCCCCAGGCCCCACAGCCCCTCTGGAGGCTGTGCCCAGGATTCCCTTCTTGAGAAGCTCAGGAGCAGGTGCAGAGCTGGAGGCTCCAAGCTTGGGATACCCCTCCAGCACGAGGCACCCGCTGCCAGTGTGTGTCACCCAGTGTCACCCAGGGTCAGTGTCACCCAGGGTCAGTGTCACCTGGGACACCTTGCTGAGGTGCTGCTGCCCTGGGCAGGCCCCTCTGTCCTGGGGGTGAGGCTGAGGGGGGTCCTGGGGGTGAAGCCACCCTGTGGGGGGTTGTGGCAGAGGAGAACATGAGCTCTGTGCTTCTGGGACCCGAGGGAGCTGTGGCTCTGCTGGTCTGAGCCAGGGCTATCCCAGTGCAGAGCTCCTGGCACAGCTCCTGAGGACAGAGACACAACTGTACAGAGCCATGCCTGTCCCCTGGCTCTGCTGGGACGTGGGCAAGGCTTTGACAAGGCCACCCAACCTTGGTGACCACGGTGGCACACACACAACCAGCCAAGTTGTTACTGCATTTGTAATCCAGGGATGCTGGCAAGCCTGCTTAGGGCCATGAACACTGAGGGGAGACCTCAGTGCAGTCTGAAACTTCCTCAGGAGGGAAAGAGATGGGGCAGGCACTGATCTCTGCTCTGGGACAGGGACAGGAGCCAGGGCACGGCTGGGGCTGGGCCAGGGCAGCTCAGGCTGAGCTCAGGGCAAGGTTCTTCCCCCAGAGGGTGCTGGCACTGCCCAGGCTCCCCAGGGAATGGGCACGGCCCCGAGGCTGCCAGAGCTCCAGGAGCCTTTGGGCAGCGCTGCCAGGGATGCCCAGGCTGGGGTTGCTGGGACAGGGGCTGGGCAGGGACAGGGGCTGGGCTGGGGGATCCCTTCAGTCCCTCCCAGCTCAGGACATTCTGTGCTGCTCTGATTCCCTCAGTCCATGCAGCACCAGTTGAGTTTCCCATCCCTTTTCAGCAAGGGCAGCCCCTGTCCCCCACAGGCAGTGACTGAACCCCAGGCTGTGCTCCTGTTCCTCCCTGCCAGCACTGGGGCACCAGGGTGGGGTTGTTGGGGTGTCTGTGCAGGGCCAAGAGTTGGATTTGATATTCCTTGGTATCCCTTCCAACTGTGATTCTGTGCACCCTACCTGGGGCCAGGAAAGCCTCCCAAAACATCCCAACCGTGCTGCACCCCCAGGCAGGAGCAGCCTGGAGGACACGCGTCCAGAGAGGTGTCAGGATCTGGGCTGGGAGCACCCTGCTCTGTGCTGGTCCATTCCTGGGTGGCTCTGTGACCCCCTGCCCTGTCCCCAGGCCTGTCCTGGCTGCTGGCTCACCTCCATGATGTCCTTGATCACCGGGGTCCACCGGGACAGCTGGTAGGTCTGCTCGCTGATGCGCTCCTTGCGCTCCGGCTTGCTCCGGCGGCGCAGCGTGGACTGGGCACAGAGCACAGGGACACCCTGAGCCACAGCAGCCCCAGGGACAGCCCCAGGGGGACAGAACACAGGGGCAGGGGCAGGGGGGGAGCACACTCACGTCTGTGATGATGGGCACCCCGAGGTGGGCCATGTTGGTGATGATCTCGCTGTCCTCTGCCGGGATCTGAGCGTGCTGGATCAGCTTGTTCAGGTTCTCCTCGGTGATTCCTGGCAATGCAACAGGGGGTGTTCTCCTCAGGAATGTCTCACTGAGGGGACACAGCCCCTCTGCTGCCACCTTAGGACACTCAGCCCGGTCAGGGAGGCAGAGCTGGATTGTCCTGGCCAAACCTGGATGTGCCTGCCCACACGTCCTCACCGTTCTTCAGGAAGATGTAGAGCAAGATGATGCGGATCTTGTCATAGGTGCTGACATTGCCATCCAGCAGGATGGGGACAATGGCCCTCATGGGGTCTTTGATCTTCTCACCTTCAGCATCGGTGCCCATGGCCAGGTCCTGCAGGGAACACGTGCTCAGCACCACTCCATGCTGGGAGGGTGGGGCTGCACCCCCATGGTTCCATGGCAATGTGGGGAGATGTTTGGTACCTGCTCAACTCGGCACAGCTTGTCCACAGTGCCCTGGTAGTGCTTCATGCAGTCCTCAGCCAGGTGCAGGTGGGTGGAGTACTGGGGACACAAGAGTGGTCACCCCTGCAGGGCTGGCAGCAGCTCAGGGTCCCTGTGCCACCACCCGTGGCCAGGGGAGAGCTGCCACCTCCCCTCCCTCAGTCACTGAACACACATTGTCCCCTCCCCTTACCTTGCTCAGCTCCTTCTGGTACTGTGGCATCTTCTTCAGCATCTGGGACAGGTCCCTCATGGTGGTCTGTGAGGGAAGGGGACATGGTCACTCACCCTCAGGGACCTGGGGGCCACCAGCAGGGAGGGGGTGACCCTGCCAAGGACTTCTGTCCCCATGTGAGCCCCTCATGGGGGTTTGGTGACACCTGATGTGTCACTGCCAGGTCTCCTCCCCTGAAGCTGAGGCAGGAGGGGTGTGCAGCTCTGCAGACTGGGCTGTGGTGGGGAGAAACCTCCTGAGGATCTTCTGGGAGCCTCATGTGCCTGGCTGGGGCTCAGATGGTCCCTTCAGCTCCGGGCCACCTTTACAGCTTACTGCCACCAGGGTCCCCTCACTGCCACCAACTCAGGGAACAGGGACAGAGCAGCTGCTGAGGGAGGTGCACAGACCCTGTGCTGGGCCAAACTGATCTCTGGGTGCAGAGCTCTCCCAAGCATCCCATTTCCCAGCAAACTGATCCCTGGGTGCAGAGCTCTCCCACAGCACCCCATTTCCCAGCAAACTGATCCCTGGGTGCAGAGCTCTCCCAAGCACCCCATTTCCAAGCAAACTGATCTCTGGGTGCAGAGCTCTCCCACAGCACCCCATTTCCCAGCAAACTGATCTCTGGGTGCAGAGCTCTCCCACAGCACCCCGTTTCCCATCAAACTGATCCCTGGGTGCAGAGCTCTCCCATAGCACCCCATTTCCCAGCCCCACGTGTAGGGCTGGCACCCCACAGCCATCTCCCCCCACCAGGAACCTGACCACTCTTCTTCCTTGGCACAGTGTCCCCAGGAGACCCCACCACCTGCCAGCCCGTGGCTGAGGCTGTCCCCAGCTGGGTGGCTGCATCAGGTCACCTTGTCACCCGTGTTCATCCTCTTGCTGGAAGAAAACTCCTTCAGGGACCGGGTCACCTCCCTGGGGAGAGGAGGAGAGCAGAGCTGTGACTGGAGAGGGTCCCTCACAGAGGGCTGGGTGACAATGCCAGGCCAGTGTCCCAGCCAGGCAGCAAACCAGCCCCAGGGCCACTCACTGGGACACCTCGGCGATGTGTTTGTGGCGCAGGGTGACCCACAGGTCGTCATCCTCATCCAGGAGAACCTCCTTGATGCGGGCCTCACCAATGCCACTGGTCTCGTACCTGGGGTGAAGAGAGGGGTGTCACACAGGGGACAGGGCTGAGGGCACACACAGCCCCCTCACTGCTGGGTTTGGGGAGATGGGGGGACATGAGGGCTCTTCCTGGCTGTGCCAGCAGCAAAGTGATTTCAACTGGCATTGACCTCTTCCCCTCTTGGCCCCCTTCAACTTCTATATGTTGGGAAGGGGCTGAGGGCTGAAGGGTGGGAAGCCCTTTTAGTGCCTGTCCTGCCCAGCAGGGCTGCCAGAGTGCAGCACTGGTGTCCCCAATGGAGGCCTTGTGGAGGATGGCAATGGATGGAGAACCCAGTGGATGAGGAACCTGACTGATGGGGGACCCAGTGGATGAGGAACCCAATGGATGGAGAACCCAGTGGATGCAGGACCCAATGGATGGAGAATCCAACGGATGGAGAACCCAATGGATGGAGAACCCAGTGGATGCAAGACCCACTGGATGGAGAATCCGATGGATGCAAGACCCACTGGATGGAGAATCCGATGGATGCAAGACCCACTGGATGGAGAACTCAATGGATGCAGGACCCAATGGATGGAGAAACCAGAGGACGGAGAACCCAATGGATGAGGAATCCAATGGATGGAGAATTCAGTGGATGCAGGACCCAGTGGGTGGAAAACCCAGCGGATGGAGAATCCAATGGATGCAGGACCCAGTGGATGCAGGGATGCTGAGCTCCCAGCTGCTGCCCTAGGAGTGGCCTCAGAGGTGTCACAGGGGGCTGGGGTCCCTGCACTCACTTGTAGACGTCGTTCTCGATGGGCAGCAGGTCGTAGCTCATGGCCTGGAAGGTCAGCTCGTGCAGCACCGGCGACGCGGGGTCAAAGCCGCGGTCCAGGATGAGCAGCTGGGAGCGAGCCTTGTCTGGACCCTGTGGACACAGCGGAGCCATCAGCACCGCCCTGGGGGCTCCCTCAGCCCCACGGCTGCTCTGGGGCTGCTCTGGGCTCCCCACTCAGGGCCTGTGGCTGCCACAGGGCAGAGTTGGAGTGGGACTGCAGGAGTGGAGATCGCCCCAGCACCCTCCCCGCTGCCAGCAGCGCTCACCTCACCCATGGTGGGGTCATCAGCCTTGTAGGCATCCAGCTTGTCCTGGATGAGCTGTGCCAGCATGGCATTGTCCTTGTAATCCCTGGGGAGGCAGGGGACAGGTCAGCCCCACAGGGGACAGCATGGGGAGGAGATGTTGGCTGCCCTGTGCAACATCCTTGGCTCATGGGAGAGCAGGGACCCCAGCAGGTTTTGCTGTGCACTCCCAGCTCTCCTCAACGAGCTCCACTCTGCCTTGGTGCCACTCAGATTGCAGGGAGCCAACCCCCCCAGCTCCCCAGATCAACTCTGAGCCTGTCTACACTGAGCATGGCTGTCTGTCTGTCCATGCCACCCCATGCTCTGACCAGCACTGGGCACAGCAGCCCCATCCATACCCCTGGATGCCCACACTGATCCCATCTCTGCCCCTGGATGCCCATCCTGGCCCCATCCCTGCCCCTGGATGCCCACACTGATCCCATCCCTGCCCCTGGATGCCCACACTGATCCCATCCATACCCCTGGATGCCCACACTGATCCCATCCATACCCCTGGATGCCCACACTGATCCTATCCATACCCCTGGATGGCCACACTGATCCCATCCATACCCCTGGATGGCCACACTGATCCCATCCCTGCCCCTGGATGCCCACACTGATCCCATCCATACCCCTGGATGCCCACACTGATCCCATCCATACCCCTGGATGCCCACACCTGCCCCATCCCTGCCCCAGGGTGCCCCCGCTGGCCTCACCCGCGGTACCGCACGGCTGGGTACTCCTTCAGGGTGGCACAGAGCGTGGCAATCTGCTCTGCCAGGCGCTCCAGGATCGGGTTCTTCATCTGGGCCTTGTGTGGGCTGTAAAAGCTTTGGAAGGAGTCAGCTGAATCCAGAGAATAAACCTGGAGGAGCAGAGGCAGGGAGGTCAGAGGGAGGGGAGGGGTGTCTGCAGGAGAGCTGCCCTACCCCAGCTGGGTTTGGAAACCAGATTCATGCCCAGATGGACCCAGCTGAGCCCGGGACCAGGCAGCTGGAGCTCAGAGATGCTCAGGGCATCCCTCAGAATTCCCAGCTCCAGCTCCATGGTAGGATCCCTATCCATGTGTCCCTCCCAGCTGAGCAGAGGAGGCAGAAGACCCCTGCCCTCAGCAGTCACCTGCTGCCAGGCAGGGGAACAGAGACCTGGGGCCAAGCAGAAACACACAGCTCCCCAGCTGTGCCCCCAGTAAAAACCACCTGAAGGTGCCAAGGGGTCGCTCCCTAGGAATGCTGAGCATGGAAGGGTTAATGGCACCCAGCAGGTCTGCCCCCTGGTCCCTTTGTCCCCAGCAGGGGCAGATGGCCCAGGGCCAGCTCCCTGGTGCCCTTGGCTGGTGGCAGAGCTGGCCAGCACAGCTGTGGGCACGGGGCCAAGGCACAGCACCTGCTAAATCCCCCATGGGATCAGCCCAGGAAGGCATCTGAGGAGACAGGGAGGGAGCAAGGAGCCAGCTGGGGGTGCAGGGCTGTTACACAAACCCTGTGGGCTGCAGAGGGACCTGCAGCCCCTCCTTGCCACCCCCCAGCCCAGCCCAGGCTCACCTGGGACTCGGAGGGGAGGAAGGCAATGTTGATCTCAGTCAGGGTTTTGATGACCTTGGCGGCGCGGGATTTCACCAGCTCGTTGAAGAGGGCGTCAGGACAGGCTGTGAGGGGAGGAGGAGGAGGAGGAGGGTGCTCAGCATCTCTCCATCCCTCACCCCTCACCCCTCCCCACCCCTCTGGGTACTCACAGTCAGTGAAGAAGACGTGGGCAGCTCTGTACTTGGAGGTGGGAGGATCCTTGAAGTCGTTGATGAGGGAGTGGATGGACTGCAAGAGAGAGGGAGCAGCTGGGCTGGGCAGGATGGCACTGAGAGCCTCCCTCCTGCTCAGGGCAGGCTCTGCACCTCCATCCCATCACCCTGCTGACACCACTGTGTCAGAGCTCAGTGCATCCCCCTGGGTGTCAGAACTCAGTGCATCCCTCTGGGTGTCAGAGCTCAGTGCATCCCTCTGGGTGCCCAGAGTTGCCAGGACCCCGCTGGGGGGCTCAGGGACCCTGGCACACAGCCCAGAGAACCTGGGGATTGGATTGTGACCCCTGGAGCAAGTTACCAGCTTTGTATGAGGACCTGAAAGTCACAGAGGTTTGAATGGTGTAATAATAAAATGATCACAGGGTGAAAATGTAGATTTTAGGATTTTTGGAATGGGGGTTTTGGGGACAAGATGGAGGAACTTGGGTGTGTCCAGCCTTTCTTCTTCTTCTTGGTCTCCATTTTCTGCAGTGATGTTGGCACTTTGAGATTGGTTTAGAATAGAAGTGCAGTGTCTAACACAGGTGATAGGTATTGGGAATTAAGTGTAACTATGTTATATTTAGAATAGAAGTGCACTGTCTAACATAGGTGATGGGTACTGGAAAGTAATTGTAAATATGTTATATTTAGAATAGAAGTGCACTGTCTAACACAGGTGATAGATATTGGAATTAAGTGTCAATATGTTATATTTAGAGTAGAAGTGCACTGTCTAACATAGGTAATAGGTATTGGAATTAAGTGTCAATATGTTCTATGTAGTTTGTAGTATAAAAGGACAACACCGCCCCAGGGGTGGTCACAGTGCCTGTGGCTGCCCTGCTGAGCAGATTTCAGCTGGGCAGAAAGAAAATTTTATAGATAAGAATTAATAAACAACCTCAAGACTGAAAACTGAAGAGTCCAGGCTCGTTCTTCAGCCGTGTGGGCCGAAGCAGAGACATCCTGCACATCTCAGGGCAGCAATTAACAACCAAAACCTGAGAAACTGGAGCCAGGATGCTCCCCATGGGCACAGCTGCCCCTGCCAGACCTCACCCTGTCCCTGTGCCCTGCATGCACTCACCTTCTCGGAGGGGGTGATGAGGTACACGGCCTCCAGGCTGGGCAGCGGCTCCCGGCGCTTGTTGATGTCTTCTACAACTTGGGGGGAGAACAGGGACCAGGGATCAGGGCAGGGCACTCAGCCACACAGGGCTGCTGGACACCCCGTGGTGGCTGGGTGTCCCACAGCCATTGGATTCCCTATGGCAGCCCCTCCACAGCCAAACACCCCCAGCCACTCATCCCTGCCCACCCAGGAGCTGGGGCATCCCTGCCCACCCATCCCAGCCCTGCTGGAGCTGTGGGTGTGGGCAGCTGGCCAGGTCCCAGGGGATCTGTCTGTGCTCCTGTTCCCTTGGTTTATCCTCACATCCCCCTTCACCTGAGCTCTGCTGTCCCAGGCAAAACCCCACCATCCCCAGCACCTCCCAGGATCCAGGCTGGCATTTCCTTCTCCTTCCCAGGTGTTGCAGGGAGCTATTTCATTATCAGGCTGATGAAAACCAACACCTGGTCCCCTCCTGGAACTGAAGGGCTGCCAGGAGACAAGGTGTTCTGGCTGCTCCAGCCCCAGCAGGCAAGGAGGCACCTGTGGAACCCCAGCCTGGCACCAGGAGCTGTCCCCAGGCCATGGGAGGTGGAGTGGCTCCATTCCAAGTGGGATAGGGCTGGGTGGGGGCTGTGCCAACCTCCCCGTGCCAGCCTGGAGATGCATTTGTGGGTGTCCTGGTGCCCAGGGAGATTTGGCCTTTCCCACAGGGAATGTGGAGGCAGGCAGGGGGAACTCACTGGTTATGCCCTCTGTCATGATGTCGGTCATCTTGCAGCAGGACGAGAGCATGCGCATGCTCAGCTGGTCCACCACCAGCACCTGGGGACAGGAGAGCACCCTGTGAGCACCCTGTGAGCACCCTGTGAGCTGGGGGCACCGCAGGACCCTCCCCACCCTGCCCCTTCCCTGCTTCCTCCCCTCCAGGCCCTCCCTGGGTGCAGTGCTCACCTTCCATTCCCCCTTCTTCTTCACTTTCCGGATCACATCGTGCATAATCTCTGCAAGAAAGGGGATGTGGGCAATGGTGAGACCCCAGTGTCCCCCCTACAGCACCCCAGGGGCTGCACTGGGGGCAGCAAACCCCCACCCCTGTGCAGGGTCACCCTGTGCCACTCACACTGTGCCCTGACTGGGGATGGAGGAGGGGATGGGGGTGGTGTTGGGGTGCCCAGGCAGGGGTGGTCACCCCCATCCCCTGTTTTCTGTCGTGCTTGGCACTCACAGACAGCCCCCAGGCTGGCTGGGGGGTCCCTCTGGGGAGCCTGGGGACAGCCCCACAAGGTTCAGCCCTAATCCAAAGTGCTGGGAAAACAACAGCAGCTTAAGAGCTCCTTTTAGAAACAAGAATCAAGCGGCCTGAGCCTGTTCCTTGTAATCCCTCACAATCCCATTTCACCTCCCGTGGCTGCTGGGCTTATGCAACCAGCCAGGACAGCAGCACCCCAGGAGCACCCACCCCAAATTCCCCTGCTCCTGGCCCAGGCAGCTCCCAGGGACATTCAGGGACTGTGCAGGTGGCAGTGGGACAACCTTTGGGGCTGGGCTGCAGGAAGGGGGGGTTCAAGCCTTGCCCTGCTGCCAGTGCAGCCCAAACACCAGGTTTGGGGGAGAGAGGTGCCCCCCAAACCCTGCAGGTCCCCTGTGACCCTGGTGTGTGAAGCTCTGTCCCTCACAGAGCTGAGCCTGAGGAAAGGAGTCAGTGCCAAGTCCTCACACAGCATTTCCCCTGGATTTCATCCCTGCAGGGTTTTGCTCTGAGCCCCTGCTGCCAGGGACAGGGATGGAAATGCCCAATACAAAGCCAGTTAAGGAACATCTCTGAACTAGAAAACAGAGGTGTGAGGGTGTCACCCTGCCAGCCTCAGCCCTGGGAGCTTCCTGTGGGTCACCCCAAGGCTGCTGCTGCTTCCCTGGGCAAAGCCCAGCAGGGTCCAGAGCTGGCACTGGTGCCAACAGGGATAACACAGGAGCCTCTGAGTGCTGCTGTCTGTCTGTCCTGCTGCAAAACCTGCAGAAAACAGCCATTCCTACCACTGCAAGGTAGGAATGCACATCCATCACTTTTCCTGCCTAAAGGTGCCCTTAATACATAAATAAATAAATAAATAAATCTGCCTGCAGGGAGTCCCAGGAGAACACTGGCCTTGCCCTTGGTCACATCCTTTGGCCTCCCCATGGGGACAGGAGGTGCAGGGCAGCTCCAGGCTGGGATGGGGGGATGGAGGGTGCCTGGGTACCTGAACTGTGCCCACGTGTGCTGCCCACCTGCACCCACCAAATGCAGCAGGAATGGTCCTGTGTGGGCAGGGGCGGGCAGTGAGGGCTGCCTGTGCACCCCAGTGCTGCTCCCTGCACCCTGAGAGCGGGGCACAGCTGGGAAGGAGCTGTGCCAGCACATCCCTGCTCCTCCTGCCATCACTCACTTGGCTCCTGCCCCAGAGCGAGGATCCAGCAACAACAGCACTGTCTGCAGGGCAGCACTGAGGCTCCATCTTCATCCCATCCCACAGGCTCCATCATCATCCTATCCCATCCCACAGCTCCATCTTCATCCCATCCCACAGCTCCATCATCATCCTATCCCATCCCACAGCTCCATCTTCATCCCATCCCATCCCATCAGCTCCATCCTCATCCCATCCCACAGCTCCATCTTCATCCCATCCCATCAGCTCCATCCTCATCCTATCCCACAGCTCCATCATCATCCTATCCCATCCCACAGCTCCATCTTCATCCCATCCCACAGCTCCATCATCATCCTATCCCATCCCACAGCTCCATCTTCATCCCATCCCACAGCTCCATCATCATCCTATCCCATCCCACAGCTCCATCATCATCCCATCCCATCCCATCAGCTCCATCATCATCCCATCCCATCCCATCAGCTCCATCATCATCCCATCCCACAGCTCCATCATCATCCTATCCCATCCCACAGCTCCATCTTCATCCCATCCCACAGCTCCATCATCATCCTATCCCATCCCACAGCTCCATCATCATCCTATCCCATCCCATCAGCTCCATCCTCATCCCATCCCATCAGCTCCATCCTCATCCCATCTCATCAGCTCCATCCTCACCCCACTCCATCAGCTCCATCCTCATCCCATCCCATCAGCTCCATCCTCACCCCATCCCACAGCTCCATCCTCATCCCACCCAATCAACTCCATCCTCATCCCATCAGCTCCATCACCCCACCCCACAGGCTCCATCTTCATCCCATCCCATCCCCCAGTTCCATCCCAGTAAAGCCCAGTAAAGCCCTGCTGGTGCACCATGGAAGGGGTCAGCAGAAAGCAGCAGCCAGGAAGAATTCCTGCCCCTCCCTGCAATGAAAATCCAGCTGGGCAAGGAAGGACAGGGAAGGAAGGACAGAAGGAGGCTGGGAGGAGCATCCTGTGCCCCAGGGGATGGTGTTCCCGTGGGAGAAGAGGGCCCAAGGACAGCAGATCCCAAAAAAGGCTCCCAAAGTGCTGCCTCAGCCCCCCAGCGTGTCCTGGCAGGGGCAGCAGCTGCAGGGACATTGTGGCTCTGTGGGACACCCTGTCCCTGCTGCACAGGGATGGGCTGGATGGATGGAGGATGTTTGAGGGGGGAGCACCTGCCTGGCTGCAGACAGTGCTGCCACATCCCCAGCCTGACCCTGGAACCAGGATGGGCCTCTCAGAGCAGGAGCTGGGCACCTCAAAGGGTAATTTCTCTGAGCTTGGTAGGTTTAGGGTGTCAGTTCCTAAATCCCTGGTCCTTGGGCACACTCATTCCCTACACTGATGTCCTCTCCTGCCCTGGGTCAGATCTGACTCCAAATTTTGGCTCTTCCACAAAATTTTGGCTCTTCTGAGCCGGCCAGAACCTCCTCAGAGCCCAGGCAGGGTCAGGAAAGAGGCAGATGCACAGAGCATCCCCCAGAGAGCTCCAGGGTCCTGCCAAAGGGCACAAACTTGAGCAAAAGCTGGAGACTGGTGCCACATTTAGGGAGATGTGGCCATGACGTTCCCCTCCTGGTGTTCCTGCAGCAGCCACTAAAGCCCAGCTCAGGGAAGAGTGCTCTGCACTCCCAGGGGAAATGGGAAATCCTGAGGCCCCAAGGGCCTCAAGCCATGCTCAGTCCCCTCCCAGAAGTGCTGCTCTCTCACTCCACATCAGCAGGCCAGATGTTGCTGTCCATGTCCTCAAACAGCTGGCCAGAGAGGGTTTCTAGGATCTAACATCATTTGGTGATGCTCACAGCCAAGTTTTTCATCTTGGAGATAAAACCAGGCTTTTCCCTCTGCTGTGTCTCAGGATCTGTCAGAACCCAGGACATTCCTCTGGCTGCCCTGGAGCACTCCAGACCCTGGCAGGGGGCTCAGAGACCTTGGCACAGAGTCAAAAGCACCTGGGCCTTTGATTTTAGCCCATGGAAACAATTCCCAACTGTGTGTGAGGAGTTACAAGCCACAAGGGTTTGAGTAGAATGATAGTGAATTTATCACAGGGTGAAAAAGTAAAATTTTAGAGTTTTAGAATGGAGGTTCAAGAAGCAAGATGGAACAATCTGGGCATGTCCTGTCCTTCTTCTCCTTCTTGTCCTCCATCTTCTGCTGTGATGGTGACACTTTTTGATTGGTTTAAAGACATTTAAAGTCTTTAAAGCCTTCCACAAGTCTAAGTCTAACATAAGTGGTAAGTATTAGAAAATTATTGTAAATAAAGTACACGTAGTTCTTAGTACCAAAAGTTAACACCACCCCAAGGGCAGGGACTGTGCCACAACCCAACCTGCTGGATCTCAGCAGGTCAGAGAAAGAATGGAATAGATAAGAAAAAATAAACAACCTTGAGAAGCAAAACCAACACATCTCAACTTCTTCTTCAGTCGCAAAACTAAAATAAAAACAACTTTCTAATACCTGCAAAGTCATCTCAACCACAGAAAGCCAAGAGGGATCCCAAATCCCAGGGCAGCTCTGGAGAGCTGGATCATGGAAATCCATGAACCCATGGAATGAGGGTGAGGTTTGCTGGAGTGCCACTTCTCCTCAAAAGCTGTCAGCCTGCATCTCCAGACACACGTTTGGCTTTGGGCTGGCCTGGCAACTGCATTTGTGCTGCTTCATTAACTCATTGCTCAAGCCAGTGTGAATGTTGCACCGATCCCAGCACGGAGTGGAGCACGTCCCCAGCTCCAAACAGCCCCAGCTGGGGCTCTGCAGGTGCCACCCCAAATAAAACAGGCAGCAGGGAGCTCAGGGTGGCAGGAACGGCCCTACACAGCCACCAGCACCACCCAGCACAAGGGAATCACTGAGAGGAGACAAAGCCCAGCTGATGTCCCTCAGCATGGCTAAGAACCATCCAGGGATGACCTGAGTCTGGCCACTGCTGTCCCCAGAAGCCAAACAAGTCTCAAACACCTCCCCTGCAGCAGCCCAAGTCCTGAACATCCATTTTTCCCATTGGATTATGCCTGGAAGCCCTCAGCCTTCCTGGAGGACACATTTCTCACCCAGGAACCCAGGGATTAGTCCCAGCCATGTGTTTAACTCCTCCTTTTCCTGTTTGCACTGCTCTCATGAAGGGTGCCCACATTCATCCCTGCTGGGCAAAGCCTTGGGAGAGCTGCACAGCCCAGGGAGGAGAATGGAGACCTGGAGCTCTTGAACTCTGTAGAAGTTGAGTAACACAGCCAGAAGTGAAAAAGGGAAATGAAATGCACAATTACACTCATGAGGCCTCTGAGTGCCCTGCAGGAACAGAGGAAAATTCACGAGGTTTGCACTGCAGGATCAGGCACAGGGCGATGGCAGGGGTGACCTGCAGGGCCAGGGGCTGAACTGTGCTGATCCTTGTGGGTCCCTTCCAGCTCAGGATATTCTGTGGCAACTCCAGATAATTTCCTTGGGCCTGCACAAGGATCTGGGAGCTGAGCAGAGTTTCCCTGTTTGGGTACAATCAATGACCCCCAGCCCTTCAGGTCCCTGCTGAAGGCACCACCCTTCACCAACACGTGTCCTCTTGCTCCAGATGTTTCCATCCCCAGCAGATGCTGTCCCTGGCTGTGGTGCTTCAGTGCCCAGAGGTGTCACAGTGTCCCTGAGGGGAGGTGACCCCCACATCCCTACGTGTGGCCACGACTTTGTGAGCTCGTTCCTCTCTCTGCCTTGAACCAAAACAGAAGAAAACACCAACAAATTGTGGTTCTTTGGTGGGAATCCAGGCTGGGCTGCTCTCCTGTCCCTCAGGGACAGCAGGACAGGCTGGAGGGCAGCTGGCAGGTGGCTGAGTAGTCCTTGCCGCTCCCTGATCCATCTGATGGGCTCCACAAAAGCCCCTCCGAGCACAGGTGCCCACAGGTGTGTGCACATTGCCAATGTTCTCTCCCATCCTGGGGGATGTGGGAGCCCACAGATCCCAGCACCTTCAGCCCTGCTCTATTTTTGCACTCTCCAGAGCCAAGCTCCTTCCCCGCACTGTGAGTTGGAGGGAGCAGCATCTGCTCCTCAGCGTGAGACCAGAGCCTTGTGATGGTGATGATTCTCCTCTGCAAAGTGTTCATTCTGTGGGAAGAAGGAAGGGATCTCTCTCCTGGGCCACCTTCTCCTGGAGGTGCAGAGCAATCACACACAAACCTTACTGCTTTTTTTCTTTCTAAAAGGAAAGAGTCTAAATCCTCTCCATTGGTGGCTTTCTGAACCTTCCTGCACATGGTGGGTGGATGAAGTCCTGCCAAACTCAGGTTTGTCACTCTTGGTCACCTTCCACGGGCACATATGGGCAGGAGTTTCTCAGCTCCTGGTGCAGACTGGAGCCTGAAATTGTTCTGCAATGCCTGAGATGGTGAACACTGAATTTTACAACGATTTTTTCAAGCTTTTCCAACTTGAAGCCAACACCAGAGGTGAGACAGAGCCTGGTGACAGAGCTACAGCCCCAGCTGTGCCCACTCCTGTACCCACACACCAGGCTGGCACCACAGGGACCCTGGAATGTGGGAATTGGGAGGATGGGCTGCTCAGGGAGCCACTGGATTCAGGGTCTGCTCCCACCGTGGTGGGGACAGGGTGCAGACACCTCCTGCTCCTCACCCACCCTCTGGGGTCACAACTGTGCCCTGTGCAGGCAAGAGGATGCCATGGGCACCCCTCCAATGGCCCCTGTGCCCTTCGCTGCCTCCTCTTCCTCTCTGCCTGGCACAGCCCTTGCCAGGCCTGGCACGGGCAGCACACCAGCCACGTGTCCTGGGCACTGAGACAGGCTCAGAACACCCTCCACGAGCAGCATCTGACCCTCCTGGATCCCCTGGGCACTGAGACAGGCTCAGAACATCCTCCACGAGCAGCATCTGACCCTCCTGGATCCCCTGGGCACTGAGACAGGCTCAGAACATCCTCCCTGAGCAGCATCTGACCCTCCTGGCTCCCTGTGCCCAGCAGGGGCTGGTGGCAGCCCTAAGGTGCCCCAAACAGCCAGGCTGGCTCAGGTACCAGCAGGCACCCAGGCTGGCAGCAGCCCCAGCCCTGCCCATGCAGGTGCAGCACAACCCAAGCCTGAGTCCCCGAGTCATCCCCAGGCAGGGCTGGACCCTGGAGAGGCCCAGCTGGGGACATGCAGTGACACTGGGCAGTGTCCAGGCTGGATCTGCCCGTGGCCATGGCCCTGGCAGGAGGCACAGGGCAGCTCTGGGGGAGGCTGGGCAGGTGAGGCTGCCCCGTGGGAGGATCACCTGGTGCCCTGGAGGAAAGGTGTTTTCTTGCTTCCTCTGCAAAGTGCTTCCTTATCCCAGGGCTCCCTCCTGCCCAGGACAGCACCGGCAGCCAAAGGAGCCTCTGGGGAGGCTGAAGGGCTGCAGGGGTTTGGATCCACCATGGAATCACATCCAGCTGTGTGTCCTGGTGTCCTGTGCCAGCCCAGAGCAGTGGCAGGTGCTGCACAGGTGTCACCCCTGCAGCAGGGCCTGTCTCTTCTGGCTGCTGACACTTCAGTGAAGTAAAACCAGCCTCCTCCTCCTCCTCCTCACTGCAGGCTGCTGCAGGAGAAGGTGGCCCTGAGAAGATCCAAGGGGGCACAAGAGGTTTGGAGAGATGTGCATCAGTGAGAGAGGTGAAGATTTGGGGATGATGTCCCTGCAGTTGGGGGTCAGATGAAGATTTGGGGATGATCTTTATGCAGTTGGGGGTCAGTGAACATTTGGGGATGATGTCCCTACAGCTGGGGGTCAGATGCAGATTTGGGGGTGGGTGTCCTCAGAGCTGCCACTCTCAGGTGAGATTTTTCCCAACCAGCACCAGGGCAGAGGGGTCAGCTCTCCCTGGGAGGGGACAGCAACACAGCAGGAGGACCTGGTGCTCAGGCATCACCTCTGGGGACAAGCACACTCAGCTCCCAGCCTGTGCAGACAACAGCCAGTGCAGGAGGACGCAGTCACCACGGCTGGACACCTCGGGAAGGTGCAGGGACAGCCCCCAGCACACAGCCCACACCTCTGGGGGTGACAATCTGCTTCTGCCCTTCTCCTCCTGCAGCCCTGGCCCACCTCTCCCCCTGCCTGCTGCCTCCAACCTCATCAGAGGCCTCCAAACCCCGTCCTGTTATGGCACCAGCTGGTCAGAGGAATAATCCGGGTCTGGAGGGAAGCCAGGGCAGAATGCAGCTCGGGAGGGGGGGCTGGCGGAGCGAGCCATGGCAACGCGGCAGCATCCTCCCCATCCACCCCTCCATCCTCCTCATCACCCCTCCATGCATCCCTCCATCCTCCCCATCCACCCCTCCATCCTCCCCAACCACCCCTCCATGCATCCCTCCATCCTCCCCATCCACCCCTCCATCCTCCCCTTCCATCCTTCCCTTTTCCTGCAGGAAAAGCAGCCCACAGGAGATGTCCTGCCTCGGGGTCAGCCCCAGGCTTGGCTCTCCTGCTCCTCGGGAGCAAACATCTCCTGCAGGAAAACCTCCAGGGAGTGCCAGGCTGGCGCAGCCCAGGAAATCTCGTGCCAGTGCCCAGGGACAGAGCTCCAGGGACCCTGCTCCAACTCTGGGCGAGCATCTCCAGCATCCAGCCCCGCAAGGCAGCCTGATGCACCGAGCCCAGGAGCTCCCCATGGCGGGCTGAGGAGCACCCAGATCCCTGTGGGGACCCCAGGGTGCCCCCCCGGTGCCACCCTCGCTGCTCTGCAGCATTCTGATGCACAACGGCGGCTCCCCCCTCGCAGCCACCCACGCGTCCCCGCCAGCCCGGCTCCGGCGCTGCTGCCCGGCTCCACATTCTCATCGCCAGCCGGGAATGATGTTTTGCAGGGAGAGAACGGAGCGGTTTGTCACTAAACCCTGAAGGGGAGGATTAAGTCAGATTTCCCTGATGCTGCCTGGAACCTCTCTCTGTGTCTGTGTGTGTGTCTGTGCCGTCTCCCAGCGCAGAGACAATGAATGGGGATAGGGGACACGCAGTGCCGCTGGTGTCTGTCCCCTCTCGGGCCCTGCCAGGGGTCTGACCCCCTCTTCCCGCATCCCCCCGGGCTGGGGACAGCCCTGTCCCCTCTCGATAGAGCCCAGCAAAGCCCCCGTCCCCATCGCTGCTCCTGCAGCACAGCCACACCGGGACACTGCCCTGCCTCTCCCGTCCATTTTGGGCTCAGAGCCCCGTCCCCGCGGCAGGTGACACCGGCAGGTGACACCGGCGGGGTGGCAGGGCCACGCAGCCACGGGGATCCCCCCCGTGTCCCCCCCTGGCCATCGCCACCCACCCGATCACACCACCGGCCCGGCCGCGCCATCTGCAGCGCCCGCGGGAGGGCGGGGGGACGGCCACGGGCACGGCTGGCACGCCAAAAACAGCCCCAAAACCAGCGAAAAACCCCAAAAAACACCCAGATCCGGCCGCGGCCGGCCACGGTGCCACGGAAATAAACCCTGCGAGAGGCGGGGAGGAGGAGGAGGAGGAGGAGGAGGAGGAAGGCTCATGGCTGCGGGGGGAAGTTCCCACCGGTTCCTGCCCTTTCATTTTCTTCCTTTTTTTTTTTTTTTTTTTTTTTTCTCTATAATGCGGAGTTTTTTCGCCTTAATTTCGCCCCGGGGAAAGGAGCGCCCCTCCTTCTTGGTCCAGCCTCGGGTGTTTTTGGAGAACAACCTCCCCCCCGCTTCGTTTCCCCCCGGGAAAATATCGCCTTGCACAGCCGGGAAGGAGGAAGCGGAGCCGGGGACGATGGGGCCGTGCCCCCCCCGCGGCTCCCGGCGAGATTCCGGCCGGGAAGGGAGCGGGACCCCCCCGGCAAGGGATGCCCGGGGAGGGGGGACACACACAGGGGCACCCCCGGGCTGCGAGAGCAAAGGCACACCCGCGAAAATAATGATGATAATAATAATAATAGGAATAAAAATAATAATAATGCAATAAAGGCCAGCGTTTGAGCGGGATTTGCTGCAGACAAAGCGGGAGGGCCCGGCCTGGCACTGCGCTGGGGGAGGGTTTGGGGGGGTCTGCACCCCTCTGTGTCCCCCCCTCGGGGCTCAGCCTCCAGGCCCTTTGGGGGATTGCGGGCGAGGGGGGAATAAAACCGAGGGGGGAATAAAACCGAGGGGGGTTCGAACGTCTCCGGCTTCCTTGTCCCCCCCCGCGCTTCTCCACCGCCGCCCCGTCACCAATCCTCCCCCCCTCCCCCAGCACTGCAGAAAAACCCCAAACACCCGCAAAAATTCAACAAACACACCCCGGAAGGTGACAGCACCCCCGGCCCCCCCAGCCCACGACACCCGCGTGTCCCCACGGGGGTGTCCTGTGTGTCCCCCCCCCATCCCCGAGGGTCCGTATTGCGCATCCGCAGCATCCCCCCCACCCCACCCCGGCCGGGGCAGCCCCCCCGCCCCCGCCGCTTCCCCGCGCTGCCCCCCAGCCCCGAACCCCGCGGGGGGCGCGGATCTTACTCTCTCCCACCACAGCCTTGAGTCCGATGGGGGCCATGTCTCGGTGCCGGGGGGGTTCGGGGGGCACCCAGGGGCGCGCGCGGCCGGGCGAGGCTGCGGGTGGCGGCGCGGGGATGCGGAGGGCGGAGGGAGGAGGAGGAGGAGGAGGATGGTGGTGGGGGGGTCGGGGGGGCGCGGGGGGGGCGGTGCGGCGCGCTCAGCTGACCGGGGCGGGGCTTGGGAGCTGCGTCATCGGCCACGCCCCGGCCACGCCCTGTCCGGGCCACGCCCCGCGCCGCAGCGCAGCGCCCGCCGGCAGCGCCCCCTGGCAGGCGGGAGCTGGTACTGCAGAGGTGGCAGCTGTGCGC
This sequence comes from Molothrus aeneus, assembly GCF_037042795.1. Taxonomy (NCBI): domain Eukaryota; kingdom Metazoa; phylum Chordata; class Aves; order Passeriformes; family Icteridae; genus Molothrus; species Molothrus aeneus. Next base: position 2,649,264 of record NC_089664.1, on the reverse strand, counting down.
GGACAGGGCGACACGAACGGACAGGGGGACACAAACAGACAGGGGGACACGAACGGACACGGGGACACACACGGACAGGGGGACACACACGGACAGGGGGACACGGACGGACACGGGACATGAACGGACAGGGGTACACGGACGGACAGGGGGACATGAACGGACATGGGGACACACACGGACAGAGGGACTGACACAGACAGGGGGACACACACACGGACACGGGGACACGAACGGACAGGGGGACACACACGGACACAGGGACACGAACAGATACGGGGACACGAATGGACAGGGGGACACACACAGACACAGGGACACGAACAGATACGGGGACACGAATGGACAGGGGGACACGAACAGACCCTCCACAACCAGAGTCACCCACGGACACACAGACAGAACCCCCCATAACCAGAATTAACACAGACACACCCCCAGCATCCCCCACGCACCCCCAGCATCCCCCCCAGACATGCACCCGGTGTCCCCCCGCCCCCAGCACCCCCCTGCACCCCGCCCTTCTGCACCCCAGGGCTCAGCGGTGCCACCAAAGCTCTGCCAAGGCCAAGCATTGCCCCCTGCCCACGGTGGCCCTGGAGGGAACGTGCCCGTCACACCCCTGGGGCTGCACTGGGGAGGGGTGGGTCCCTGGGGTCAGTCAGGTTTATTTCCAGTAAAATCAAATCCGTTTTATTTCCCAGTGAAATCTCATCACACACAGGGGATCAGTCACTCCTCCAGGCTGGGCACGGCAGGGCTGTAAATCTGGGGGCAAAGGCTGTGTGTTCACCCTGCACCCAGCACTGCAGGGTGAGCTTTCCCCCTGGGCTGGCTGCCAGGCTCTGTGTCTCACTCCCAGGCTGTGCCCAGGGGATTTGGGCGCTTCTGCGCTTCTCCTTCTGAGTGTGAAGGGGGAAATGGGAGAGGAGGAGGGGAATGGCTCGGTGCTGGCACAGAGCTGGAGCAATGGCAGCCATGCAGAGCAGGCTGTGCCCACGGGTGTGTGCACACATATACATGTCTGAGGGTGGCCACAGAGAGGTTCACCCTGTCACTCACTGCCTGGGGACACAGGACAGCAAAGGAGCACCCAGAGGGACAGCAGAGTTATTGGGGAAGATGAAACAGGAAAGCCTTATAAATGTGATTGTCTGGCAAAAGATTTTGAGAATATGGAAACTATAAGCGAGATTGAAATGAAAGCAAGCTTTGAGATCCCTCAGTTACTGAACAACTGGAAAACAATGGTGTGGCCAGCTGAAGGTGATCCCCTTTTGATGGAACAACACCCTCTGCTTGCAGACAGGCCCAAGGGTCAGAGCAGACCCTGCCAGCTTGGCAGAAGGGGCCCAAAGAGGAGTTTGTAGGGTTTAAAATGTAACACAGGATGGTAATGGAATGATTCCTATAGGCTGTATGGAAATGCTGTAGGATTTGTATCTTGTACTGGATTGGTTAGTGAGAATCAGAATATTCAACACAGAAGAGGATTTATTGTATTGTAATGGGAACCTCGCTCTCTTACCCTTTTACTCTCTCACCCTTTCATCCTCTCTCCCCCTCTCTTCTCTCAGTTCTGCTCTGAGCTGTGCCTGGCAGCTCCCAGCAGGGCCCTGCCCCCAGGCCCTTTGCAATGAACCCCAAGTTCCAGCCCTGGCTCCAGAGATCTCTCATCTCCATCCATCCCCAGCATCCTACCCCTGACACCCCTGCACAGTGACAACAGCCTGGCTGCATCCAGCCCCAACAGCCCCAGGTCAGGCAGCCCCCAGCCCCAATCCTTCACTCCAAAACCTGCTCTCCTCCACACTTCCTTAAAAATAATCCCAAGATGAGTCTGTCAGAGCCTGCACTCGGTGCCAAGGCAGGCTATAAATACCAGAGGCTATTTAGGAGTGAGGTATTTATACTACTGCTCCATCTCCCTGCCAGGCTGCCCAGGGAGGCTGAGCAGTGCTGGGCTGCAGGAAAAGCCCCAGGGAGCTGCAGGAGAGCTGGACCCTGCCAGAGGGGGTCCCCAAGGTCCCCAGGATGTGTCCCCTTGCCCTTGGGTGTTGTGGTGTTGTGAGGGTCCTCAGGACAAGGTGAGAGATGAGAATCTGACTCCAAGTTCTCAGAAGGCTGGTTTATTACATTAATATATTATAATATAATAATAGTAAAATGCTATATTATAAAATATAAATATATAAATATAATAAACAGCATTATATTATATTATATTATATTATATTATATTATATTATATTATATTATATTATATTATATTATATTATATTATATTATATTATAATATACTATATCTATTATATACTATTATATGCTAAAACTATACTATAGTTTATATACTTTAGTATATAAACTATATATATATATAAACTATATATATATATATATATAGTTTATATATATATATATATAGTTTATATAGAGAAAGGATACAGGCAGAAGGCTGGAAAAGAATGAATAATAAAAACCTGTGACTGACCAGAGTCCTGACACAGCTGGACTGGGATTGGCCATTAATTAAAAACAATTCACATGGAACAATCAAAGATTCACCTCTTGGTAAGCAACCTCCATACCACATTCCAAGCAATCAAATAATTATTGTTTGCATTTCTTTTCTGAGGCTTCTCAGGAGAAAAATCCTAGGAAAGGGATTTTTCAGAAAATATCATGGTGACACCTGGGGACAGTCAGCTCTCTGGCAGCTCTCTTGCATCCATCACACCTGGTAGAAAATATAAATAAGGAAAGAGTGTGTGGGGAGTCTAGGACTTTTGAATAACTGACTAAGCAGAAGCTGTTTGTTGTTTATATTACACACAATTTTATAGATTTTACAAACTACTAATTATACACTTCTTAATTGGTTTTTTTGTCTTGCTCTCTCGTTTTCTGTTTCAATTTCTTAGTGTCTGTGATTGGTTACAGTTTAGGTGTTTCATGGTCTTCTGTTATTTAGTTCTTGTGATCTTGCTATTCAGTTTCTCAGCCTCTTCATTCTTATTTTAGTACAGTTGATGTTTTAGTAACTTTGTACAGTATTTTGATAAAATTCTGATAAGAACAGTTACAAGCAGTGTGGCTGGTGAGTTGTTCAGGTACATTGCTACAAGAGTGGCATTTGTCTCACTGGAAAAACTGGGAACCAAGCTGGGAACCAAGCTACCCACTCCACAGCTGCCTGGGGAAGGTGTCAGCCTGGGCATGGAGGCTTTGGGGGGCACAGCAGGGATGGGAACATCCTCCCCACGATGATGGAGAATGATGGTTTGGAGACCCTTCCTGCCAACACAGCTCCAGCATGGGCAGGCCCCATCCTGGCACTCAGGACCTGCTGGAGTGCAAAATGCCCCAGAACTCCCTCCAAGCAGGGACTGTGGGCTGCTCTGGGACCCCCAGAACCCTTTCCCTGCTTGGGGAATGTGGGTGAGGAGCTGGGGCTGGACACCCCCACAACAGCTGGTAAGGGAAAGGGACAGGGAAAGGGAAAGGGCTTTTCCTCAGCCCCCTTTCCACACAGGGCTGGGAAGGAGCATCAGAGTGGATGGGGAGAGGTGGTGGCCGCTCCCCTCACTCCATCCTGTGCTGTTTTGGTCCAAATCATGGAAATTGGGATGGCCAGGTCTGGCAACTGGGCCCTGCACCAGTGGCTGTTGGTGTGGGATGGAGCTCAGGGAAGTAGCAGGGATCTGGGAGGCCAGAGAAGGGACTGGCCTTGGGGTCAGAGCTGGCTCAGCGTGGTTTTCCTGACAGACAAGTGCAAGGATGTCTGTGGTACCAAGGAGAAGTTGATGTCAGAGATGCCCCCCCAGCAGCCTTGGGGACACATCCTGATCCTTCCTTCCTGGTTCTCTCCTTAGGAGTCTAGGCCAGGAGGCCTCACTCCGGGCTCTTTCACCCCCAAAAATTCAGTTAGAACCTGTTAAGATGCTGGACATGTGTTTAACTGGCAGAAATGGGGGTGCCCCACAATCTTCTCAGTCCTGGGGCTGAAGAGGGAGACACTGGCAGCTCCTGCTGGTGTGCTGACCATCCTCCCTAGGGACTCCCCCAGAATAGTTGGGATTTTAGGACACTCTGGGAGGGTGTGAGAGTATCCAGCATCCACTGGGGAGTGCATTCATGGTCTGGGATCTGGGATGGGGAGGCACTTCCACCCCCCTGAGTGCAGGCAGAGGCAATGCTGGCTGTTCAATGCCTGGTCCTGGTCCTGGGAACGTGTCCCAGGGGAAGGGGCTGGTAGGGACAGGGAGGGCACAATGTTGTGGCACTCACAGTCTCTGAAAATATCCCTTCACCCAGGATTCTGCTCCTGGGAAGCTGAGAGGCCTCAGAGAAAAGGAAAACAATTCTCATCTCATTTGCTTCTCCTGTGTTGTGCTCATGTGGAATGTGTTTGGAGATTGTTCACCCACAGGTGATTGTTCCATTGCATTCTGCTGGGAGTTGTTTTCACTCTTTGGCCAATCAGGGCCAAGCTGTGTCAGGACTCTGGAGAGAGTCAGGAGTTTTCATTATTACCTTTTTAACATTTAGTAAGTATCCTTTCTGTATTCTTTAGTATAGTTAGAATAGTTTTCTTTAATATAATATAGTAATATAAAGTAATAAATTATAAACATAATATTAATATAATATAAATATATTTATAATTACAAATATAATGTACAAATATATTTATAATATAATACATACATTTTAAATATAATATATAAATATATTTATAAATATATTATATTTATAAAGTAATAAATTAGTCTCCTGAGAACATGGAGTCAGATGTATCATTCCTGCCTTTGTCAAGGCATTCCCAGCAAATACAATTCAGTGTCACCCTTTGGCTGTGTCCCCATAAGCTGCTTGGGGTGCAGCTGCTGGGGGTTAATCATCCCAGGAGCTGGTGTTTGTGCTGGGGCAGTGATGGCTGGGCAGACCCTGCTGAGGTGCAGGCAGGGCCCACCCTGGTACTCTGGGTTTTTTTCCATGTTTCCAGCTGTTCAGCATTGCTCAGACATGGGATTTTTCCTTTCCCAGGTGCAAATGGCAGAGCTGTGACCCAGCACCAGCCCCTGCACTTGCCCAGGGTTTGGGAGTGGGGCAAAAACCACTCCTGCCATTATCCCAGAGCAAGGAGCAGAGCCAGGGCCACATCCATGCCATGGCAGTGCCCATGCCCGTTCCCTGTGCTCATCCCAGTGCCCAGGCTGTCCTGCCTGTGCCTGTCCCATGCCATGTCAGTGTCTGTCCCATGTCCTGTGTCCCATGTCCCATATCCCAAATCAGAGCCTATCCCATGTCCCATGCCATGTCAGTGTCTGTCCCATGTCCCATGCCATGCTAGTTCCTCTCCCATGTCCCATGTCAGTGCCTGTCCCATGCCCTATGTCCCATGCCATGCTAGTTCCTGTTCCATGCTCCATGTCCCATATCCCATGCCACGCCAGTGCCTGTCCCATGTCCTATATCCCGTGTTCCATGTCCCATGTCCCATGCCAGTCCTGTGTCCCATATCCCATGTCAGTGCCTGTCCCATGTCCCATGTCTCACATCCCATGTCCCATATCTCACATCCCATGTCCCATGCCATGTCAGTGTCTGTCCCATGTCCCATATCCCATGTCAGTGCCTGTCCCATGCCCTGTGTCCCATGTCCCATATCAGAGCCTATCCCATGCCCCGTGTCCCATGTCCCATGCCAGTCCTGTGTCCCATATCCCATGTCCCATGTCAGTGCCTGTCCCATGTCCTGTGTCCCATGTCCCATGTCAGAGCCTATCCCATGTCCCATGCCATGTCAGTGCCTGTCCCATGCCCTGTGTCCCATGTCCCATGTCCCATATCAGAGCCTATCCCATGTCCCATGCCATGTCAGTGCATGTTCCATGTCCCATGCCATGCCGGTGCCCGTCCCCGTGCCCATTCCCTGTGCTCAGCCCGGTGCCCACGCCGGTGCCCGCACCCCGTGCCCCGTGCCACGCCGGTGCCAATGTCGCCAGTCTGTCGCACCCTCCGCAGGCTGCACCGAGCCGGTCACGGCTCCCTGCCAACGCCTGGCTGGCGGCCACCAGTTATCCCAGTGCCGACCAGCAGAGGGGAATGCTGGTCCGCAGGAGCCTCCCTTCTCCTCCTCCTCCTCTTCCTCCTGCCCCCCGTGCCCTCCGCCCCGCGGGCTGCGCTCCCGCGGCCCCGCCGGCCGCTCTCTGCCCTGGGGCGCTGGTGGGCGCTGGGTGCTCCCCCACCGGGGGTGAGGCTGGGATGGCACCCCCGCCCTGTGCTGCCCGTCCCCCTGTCACCGCCTTGGGGGGTTTGGGGATCCCCAGGTGTTCCTCAGTCAGTGCCACCCCTCTGCTCAGAGCTCCGTGCCTGGGCTGGAGCTGGGGCTGGAGCTGATGGATCCCGCTCAGAGCTCCGTGCCCGGACTGGAGCTGATGAACCCTGCTCAGAGCTCCGTGCCCGGGCTGGAGCTGGGGCTGGAGCTGGGGCTGGAGCTGGGGCTGGAGCTGATGGATCCCGCTCAGAGCTCCGTGCCTGGGCTGGAGCTGGGGCTGGAGTGGGGCTGGAGCTGATGGATCCCACTCAGAGCTCCGTGCCTGGGCTGGAGCTGGGGTTTGGAGCTGATGGATCCCACTCAGAGCTCCGTGTTCAGACTGGAGCTGACGGATCCCACTCAGAGCTCCGTGTTCAGGCTGGAGCTGATGGATCCCACTCAGAGCTCCGTGTTCAGACTGGAGCTGACGGATCCCGCTCAGAGCTCCGTGTTCAGACTGGAGCTGACGGATCCCGCTCAGAGCTCCGTGTTCAGACTGGAGCTGACGGATCCCGCTCAGAGCTCCGTGTTCAGGCTGGAGCTGACGGATGCAGCCCTGATTCAGCAGAAGCCGCTGGAGGCAGGCCTGATTCAGCAGAGGTTAATGACGCTGTTATCGGGAGCGCAGCGCTGGAGTCAGCAGCGGGACGGAGGGTGCAGCAGCCTGCGGGCACGGCATCACCTCGCGGGGCTGGGCACGGCTGCCCTCGCCTTTATCAGCATTGCAAAGTTTTATTGCTGCAATCACGCTGCTGTTAATTGCACCGAGAGCAGGAGGGCACCTCCACCCCCTTCTCTGCCGCTGCTTCTCCCTCCTGCCCAGCCTGGGCTGCTCGGACCCCAGGGCACAGCGGGTCCCTTAACAAGGACACCCCCGGGGCCTCAGGGGTGACCCCAGGTGGGTTTCCACCCCCACCCTGTGGATGGCGACCTGAGCCCAGCTCTGAGGGACGCCCCGACCTTCCCTCGGCTGCGGCTCCTGCCCTCAAACCCCCCCACCTCCACGGCGATCGGGTTTCCCGGTGATCTGGTGAGGTGGAAACAGATCCCTGTGCCAGGGTCACTGAGAGTGGAAGGAAAACTCCACTGATTGCTCCTGGTGCGGGTGAGGGGGAAATAAACATTTACCGGGCTGGAGATTTGTCCTGCAGTGCTCAGCGGCTGCAGGAATCCAGCAGGATTCTGGAGGAGGGGAGAGCTTGGGAACAGCCCGTTCTGGGCTCTCTGCAGGTGCCTCCAGCACCTCTGCTGCCGAGAGCTCAGGTTCTACACCGTACTCGTGGAAAATCCAACGGGAACAAGGTGGGATGATCCCCCCTCAGAGGCACTGAATCCAGAGGGACCAGCTGAGGGGCAGGAGGGCAGGGAGCTGAGCACACAGCCCCTGTCAGGCTTGGTTTGACTGCTGTGAGCAGAAAAAATACCCCACATAATCAACTTAAAAAAAAAAATGCTTTGTCACAGCCATGGATTGTGGCATCAGAACCATCCAGAAGTCCTGGGAGGAGAAAGGACAGGTGTGGAACACTTTGCTCGTCATGATGGACTAATGCACTGAAGGCTTTAATAATGTGGGAACTACCTCACCTCACTGCTGCCATCTCCACCATCCCAGGAGCTGCCTGAAATCACAGGAGTGTTTATTCTCCTCGGCTGTATTCACAGGGAAATCCTTCATTTCCAGGCTGGGATAGATAATTCATCAGCTCTAGACAGATAAGCATTATTTCCATCTCTTCAGTGAGATGTAATTAGCTGGCATGATTACACTTTATTAGCCTGCAATTCTGTACAACTCCCAACACTGCACAGCCTCTGATGGGAGGGACGTCTGTGCCAGGTCCCTCAGAGCCCCAGCACGTGGGACAGGCCCAGGACAGGGTGTGACAAAGCCATTTGGGCATCACTTGTGCTGCTGGCACTGCTGGTTTGTCCTCCTGGATCCTGCTTTACCTGGAGCCTTTGCAGAGGATGTGGGGAATCAGAGCAGGGAGCTGGGAGCTGAGCCTGCAAAGGGGGATGGATTTAAAGACATCCTTGGGAAGGATGGAGGCAGGAGGGAGACAGGAGGGCAGTGGGGGGCTGTGTGTGCACCTTTTGTGCTCAGCAGGATGGGCTCAGCGCCTGAGCAGGGCCAGGCTGGGCTCCCAGAAGCTGCAGCTGGAGAGGAAGGACAAACCATTCCCCTCCCCATCCTCCTCAGACACCCATCAGGGTGGCAGGAATGAAGGAAATCCTGACCAGGAGCATGTTGGGGACAATCCCCTCTGCACATAACTATGGGGGAATAAACCAAAATGTGCTGGAGAGGAAGGACAAACCATCCCCATCCCCAACTCCATCCCTGTCCCCATCCCCATCCCCATCCCATCCTCCCCGGGCACCCAGCAGGGTGGCAGGGATGAAGGAAATTCTGACCAGGAGCACATTGAGGACAATGCCCTCTGCATGTAGCCATGTGGGAATAAACCAAAATGTGCCAGAGAGGAAGGACAAAGCATTCCCATCCCCATCGCCATCATCATCCTCATCCTCCTGGGGCAGCCACTGGGGCAGTGGGGATGAAGGAAACCCTGAGCAGGAGCATGTTGGGGACAATCCCCTCTGCACATGACCATGTCCATATAAACCAAATAATAAACCAAATGGCATGTAGCCATGTGGGAATAAACCAAAATGTGCTGTAGAGGAAGGATAAACCATCCCCATCCCTATTTCCATCCTCATCATCCTCAGACACCCATCAGGGTGGCAGGGATGAAGGAAACCCTGACCAGGAGCACGTTGGGGACAATCCCCTGTGCACATGACCCTGTAGGAATAAACCAAAATGTGCTCACCTGCTGAGATTTGAGCTCCCAAACGTCTCCAGTCCAAACAAAACCCTTCAGACAACTTCTTTACTTTCCTGGCCCAAGCTCTGGCAGCTGAGCCTGTCTCTGGCACCGGGCAGCCTGTGCCAAAAGCTCCCTGCTGTGTCCCCACGTGGCACTGCCTGGTGGGGCCAGGACATGGTGCCCACCCTCAGGTGGTTTTTGGAGCCCCAAAAGCAGCCTGCGTGTCTGTGGGACAGCTCCAGGCTCTGCTGACAGGCTATTTCTGTGTGCCACAAACATTCCCTTCCTGTTTGCAAATCAACAAGATCAATGCTGTCTATTTTTTACCTCTTCATTCAGGTTTTATTTATTTATTTAAGAAACACACCAGTAGGAAAAAGAGGCAGTGATGACTCAAGTGCTCCTGTGCCTGTGTGGATTAATTTTTCAAAAATAAGGTTTTTTAACCACTTACTTGGTTTATTTAGCAGAATTCTGTGTGCACTGCCTAAATCATATTCCATACATTGCTTTTTTGGAGGGGATGAAGCTTGGTTTCTAATAATGAAGTTATTTACATGGATAGATATTCCCATTTCTTTTCAATTTGAAGAGGGTGGATGCATTTTCATCGCCTCTTAAATACCATCAGCCCACTAAGACAGAATTTCAAATTAATTCACAGCCAGACTCCTTGGGGATCAGCACTGGGGAAAGTGTTTAAAAGCCTCCAGTGGAACAATTTTCTATTGGAAATGAGATTTTTCTGCAGATAAATTTCCCACGAGAATCCCTTGGTACCAGCAGCAGTCGGGCCAGGCAAACAAACTGCAAATAAGCCCTATGAAAAGGCAAAACCTTCTTATGGAGCATCTCAGGGGGGGAAAAGGGATATAAAAGGACATAAAAAAGGAAATATTCCAGCTTTGGAATTATTTTCCTATTGGAATGAGTCGGAGGGGTGAGAACAGTGTTAGGATGGAAAGGGCTGGTGCACAGTGGCCATCCCTGGGGGGAGAAGGAGCTGCGACAAATGCAGGTGGCATCTGGGTGCCACTCGATGCGCTGATGTCCCCACACACGTGGGGAGTGTCCGGCTTGGGCAGAGCTTGGCACGGGCACGCCGCGCCCAAAAGGAGCATTTTGGGCTCCAGGGTGGGTGGCGTCCCCCGGGCACGGCGAGGACCCGCTGGTGTGCCCCGGGTGGTGGCAGCGCTGCAGGGCAGGGCTGGCGGTGGCAGCGGGCGGGGAGCGAGGGCTGTGCCCATCCTGCCGCCCCCTGCCCAGCCCCGCCGAGGGCAGCTATTTCAGGAGGATAAACAGGATGCCTCGCTCCCCGCCCGGCCACTTCCAACCCTCCCTCCCTCCCTCCCTGCTACCGCTGCCGGGTAAACAAGGCCAGCCCAGGAAAAGCCTCCTGGAGCCGTTTCCACGCTGGCTGCCCCACACCGAGCCAAGCTGAGCTCTGGGAGCATCCAGGGACCCCGAGCCATCCCAAGGCGTGCATCCCCCTCGGCAGCGACTCCCCGGAGCCTCCCCGCAGCTGGGAACGCCTTGAACTTTCTGGGCACGCCAGCACGTCCTCCTTCCTCCTCCTCCTCCTCTTCCTCCCTCGGTCACACCCCGAGCTGCTGGCGGTGCCCGGGCTCTGGGAATGAGGGCGGCGGGGCCTTTCCTTTCCTTTCCTTCCCTCCCCTCCCCATGGATGTGCCCGGGCAGCGCCGCGGGATCCTGCGGGCTGTTTCCGCCTGTTGCGCTTGGGAACGGAGCCGCAGCAGCAGCCAGAGGAAGGAGGAGCTTTTCCAGCGCTTCCTCCGGCTCCTTCCTCCCCGGCTGGGTGCGAGGAGACTTCGCACGATCGCTGGGAAACACAGACACACACATTCCAGTGTCGCGCTCGGAGTGTGCCCCCCCTGCTCCCCGGGTGATGCCAGCCCCATCCCGGGGCAGCTCCCGCGGCTGGGGCGGGTTTTAAATCACCCCGAGCGTTCCCATCCCGTTCTCCCCCGGGCCGGGCAGGCCGAGGGGCCCCTGGCTGTGCCGCCCCTCTCCGGTTTGGCACCAAGGTCAGGCTGCTGGCCGCGGTGTGGGCGCAGGTAGATGGGAGCCCGGCGGTGGCAATGCCAGCACGGAGCCGGTTCTCCCGGTGGCACTGCGGGGGACACCGGGCACTGCCCAGCTCCGGCTGGGGGCACGGCCCCCTGCTCCATCCTGCCCATCCTCCCCTCTCTGGGTAATTAGCCGCGCTAATTACCGGCGGGGGGACACTCGCCGCCTCTCCCCGGGACCAGGGGCGGTGCGGGAGGAGTGGCCGGGGGGAGCCGTGGGGCGCCGTGCTGCCGGGCCGCCCCGAGCTCTTCTTCCTCCTCCTCCTCCTCCTCCTCCTCCTCCTCCTCCTCCCTCTTCCCTCCTCCTCCAGCCGCTCCTCCCGCCGCCCGGCCCGGCCCGGCTCCGCTCGCCATGGGAGATGTGGTCTCCACGCACCTGGACGAGGGTCGCCGCCAGCACATCGCGGGTGAGCCCCCGGCGCGCCCCCCGCTCCGCTCACCCCGGGGGATCCCCGGCATCTCCCCATCCTTCCTTCAATCCCTTTGGGAACCCCCCCCGCTCGGTCTTACCGGGACCCCCACTCTGCTCTTCGCCTCTCTCTCGCTCTTGAAAGTTTTTAATTTTTACTTTCCCCGCGGTTTTGCCTCGGCACAGCTCGGCAGGTACCCGAGGTGCCTCCCCAATGAAAGGCTGCGTTGTGCCGGGGTGTTTGTGTTGGCGGCGGGGCTCGGGGACCCCTCGGGCTGTGGGGAGGGGAGAGGGGACTTGGGCTCGGGGGGATGCTGGAAGCGCAGGGACACCGCTGTCATCGGGCACTAATACATATATATTTTATATATATTATATAAAATAGTAATAATATAATATATATATATAATATATATATAATTATATACATATTTATGCAAAAATAATGCTGGTCCTAGCTGGTACATGAGCCTCATCCCCCTTCACAGGGCTGGGAGATCCTTAGGGAAGGATCTTAGGAACCCCCCTCAGAGGTTCTGGGGTGGAGGGAAGGGCTGCCTGCACCCCAGGCTGGCTCCAGGCACGTCACAGCAGTGCCCCCGCCCGCTCCGTGCGACGGGCAGGGTGACAATGCGGTCATTGAGAGCCGTGTGTCCCCCGGCTGAGGATGTCTGTCTGTCTGTCTGTCTGTCTGTCCGGAGCTGCCCGGGAGCCGCGGGGTGACGGCTCTGCAGAGCACGGATCGTGTGAAGCCGTGCCTGGGGGGCTCAGCGCTGCTAACCGGGCTCTGTGGTGACACTCCTGACCCCTGTAAGTGGGGTCACCCCCCTGTCGCCGTGCCCAAGCCCCTTTGCGTCACTCGTGATGCTGGCACTGGGCTCCCCGGGGCTTCGGAGCAGGCAGGACGTGACCTCCGAGCCCTTTCATGTCCCAGCTTTGGTTTCAGCTCCCCAGGCTGGCAGAAAACCCCCTCGGCTCCAGTGGCTGAAGCCACCCCCGCACCTGAGCGGTGTCACAGCCCAGGGTGGCTTCGAGCCGGACCTTGTGCGTCTGGCCGGCAGCTCAAGGGCTGGGGAGCGCCCATGTTTTGGAGGCGGCTCCGCCGTATCGCTGCTCTGTCGCGGCCATAAAGCCACGGGAGTGGCTCTGAAGTCCTTTTGTCCCCAAGGGCTCCGGGGGAAGAGCTGCCGTGGGGCTGGCACAGGCACGGCTGTCTCGCCGTGCAGCCCATCCGCCCTGCCAGGCCCCATCCTGGCAGGAATGCTTACGTGGTATGCGGCTCAGCAGGACGCCAGCAGGTTTCTGAGCTTTGAAGGAGAGCTTGGAACTCGCTCTGGGGTTTTCATCTTGCATTAGTTAAAGTTCCAGCCCGGCTGAGCACCGGCTCGGGGCTGCCTGTGGCGTGTTTGGATCCAAAGCACATCCTGAATTTCTCTGGAGCTTGCTGAGATTGTCTGTGCACAGATAGCTCCCCGTGCAAGCCCTTGTGATCCTAATCCTGAAGAATAACAAGGAGAAGCCTGGCTGGGTTTCCTGGGCAGGAATCTGTCTCTGCTGGGGCAGGGATTGGGTGTTTGCAAGGCCAGGCTGGATGGCTGCACCCTGGCAGGGGCTGAGCTGCTACCCCAGGGTGGGATTTAACCCATGCTTGGGGACTGCAGAGGGCTTTTAATGAGAAAAAAAGATTTCATGAGGGGAAAAAAAAAGATTCGTGTGGAATAGGATTATGGAGCCTGGGCTGGGACATGTCCCGTGCCATGCTGGGGTGGGTGGGGGGGACACACACCTGTACTGGGACACTCCCTGGGAGACACTGGGGCAAACGGGGTTCCTGGAGCACCTCTCTGCTCCTGCCAGGGCTCCTGGCTGGCTGAGGAGCCCCCGGAGCTGGGAGGGGCTGGAGCCCAACAGGCAAGGCACGACTTGCTGTCAGGCATGCAAAGCAACGTGGCGGGGAAAGCTCCGGGTTTTCCTGCCTAGCTCGGCCTGTTCTCCACTGCTGCTGCCCCAGGAGGGATCCTGCCCTTCTCCAAGCAGTTTTTCCCAGTTGTCCTCCCAAATTTGGGGGGTTTGGATTTGCTGCCCAGGCCCCCATGAGCCCTGCTTGCTGTAGGGACAGGAGCTCTTTGGGCTTGGCAGTGTTTCCTGAGCTTGCAGCTCCTTAGACCAGCAGAGCTGCTGGGGAGAGCCTGGCCCAGAGCTGTGCCCCTCCTGGGAATGGGGTAAAGGCAGGAGGGAGGTGGGAGAAGCCCTGCCATGCCCACAGTGCCCAGGCTGTGCAGGGACAGCCATGCCCTGTCCCAGCCCATTTGGTGGGGGCTCTGTGAGGCTCGTGCCAGTGTCTCCCAGAAGCCACGAGGCACACAGGTGTCACTTGGGTGGCTCAGGAGCAGGGTCCTTCTTCCCAGCTGGGGCTGGAGGGCCCCAGGCAGTCACAGAGGCAGGTCCCTGCCAGCTTTGGGGTGCCAGGGCAGCCAGGTGTGTGCCCAGGTGTGATCCTGCATTCCCTTCTCCGAGGTGTCTCTGACCGGTGCTTCCTCCTGCCCCCCTGCTTTGGACATCTTCCTGCCTGACTCAGCCAGTTTGTTTGTCAACACCCTTCAGCTGCTCTCCTCCTCCTCCTCCTCCTCCTCTTCCTCCCAGATGTGGGTTGGGAGTTGTTTCCAAGCTGCTCTGTGGGCTGGAGCAGGACTGGCTCACCCTCCTTGTGCAAGGATGCCCAGCGTGGGCACCATCACCAGGGTGGCAGGGATGGGGTGTCCTGGGAAGCCAGGATGTCACTGGGTGGAGTTTTGCACAGTGTCTCTCATGCCCAGGGCAGTGGGTGCTCTCAGCATGGGACAGGATGAGCTCTTCCCTCATGCTGGGATCCTGATGCTTCCCTGGAGCCTCTCATGGACCCCTTCTCCTGGGGGCTCAGCTGAAGCGTGGCTGGCAGGAGCTCTGGCTGGAGCTACTGGTCCTGAGCCCAGGGGTGCCAGCACCCAGGGATGCAGCAGGAGCTCCTGGGTGGGTGCCAGCACCCAGGGATGCAGCAGGAGCTCCTGGGTGTGTGCCAGTACCCAGGGATGCAGCAGGAGCTCCTGGGTGGGTGCCAGCACCCAGGGATGCAGCAGGAGGCCCTGGGTGGGTGGCAGAGCCCAGGGTGCAGCAGGAGCCTCTGGATGTGTCCATGCCAGAGGGATGTGGGGGTGGGTGGCAGCACAGGGAGGGTCCCTGGGAGCTCACACCTTGCTCTGGCATCTCCAGGGAGTCACCAGCCCGTTAATTACGGAGTGAAGCAGCTGCTAATTTCGGGCTAGGAACTTCCACAGGCAGCAGCCCACGCGGAGGTGGCAGAGGTGACACCGAGCCTCGTCCCTGGGGCGGGACCTGAAGCCTCCCTGCTCCAGGGAGCCTTGTGGGGCATCGGTGTGTGCATAATATCCCTGATCCCAGCAAGGATAGGACGCTGGGATGGGATCTGGGATGGGATCTGGGATGGGATATGGGGTGGGACGGGATATGGGGTGGGATGGGATGGGATGAGCTGGGCTGCAGGGCCGGCTCCAGAGGTGCCTGGCAAACGCCAGAAGGCACCAGGCTGTGGCGTGCCCCGGGGGTGGAGGCTGCTGGCAGCGGGACGAGGTTCTCCGTGGCTTCCCTAAGCGTGACACTCATTTCCCAGCCTCTGCCGCAGCTCAGCTCCAGCCGGCGTGGGAGGCGGAGGCTGCCGGGCTCTGGGGTTGGTTTTGAGGCTGCCGCCCTCGCCCTGCCCCGGGGGCAGCCGTGCAGGGAGGCTCCGAAGGCGCTGCAGCCGTGCCGTGGTTTCTCCCAACGAAACGCGTGTCTTTCATCGCCAAATAAATAACTCCCCTGGCACGTCAGGGCTCCGTGCCAGCGGCCAGGGCTGGTTCTGGCACGCCGGAGCTTTACCTGCAGCCGTCGTGTCGGGGCACGGGGCTCGCTCCCAGCGCAGCGTGTCGGGGCAGGGGACACGGCTCCGGTGGCCTCCCCGGGTGGGTGGGAGCCCCCCCGGCCGTGCCCCCCTGCCTCCCCTCGGGGGGGGGTTCCCCTGCCTCCCCCCGGGTTTAGCCCCAGGGCTGGGCTGGAGCGAGCCGGGGCACGCAGGGAGGGGAGCGCTGCTGTGCTGGGAGCAGCAGGGCTGGCACAGGAGGGACAGAGCCGGGGGGCAGCTCAGAGCTGTCCTTGGGCCAGCCCGGGGGGAGACAAATGTACCCCCAGAGCAGGACACCTGCACAGCAGTGTCAGACACCCCAAAACCCATGGCAGGAATGTCAGATTATACACCTTTCTGACCCAGTTTAAGCCCTTCTCTGCCCCAGATTAAGCCCTTTTTTTACCCAGATTAAACCCTTTTCTTACCCAGATTAAGCCCTTTTCTTACCCAGATTAAGCCCTTTTCTTCCCCAAATTATACCCATTTCTGACCCATATTATGCCCTTTTCTGCCCCAGACATGGGACAGCTGAGAGGTGTTTTAAAAACTTTTATTCTATTTTCACTCCCATGGAAAGGGTGAGACAATACAGATGTTATAATTCACGGCATCATAATCAGAAGCCAACTATTTCCTAATTACAATATATTATAAATCTTTATTGGCCTATCAGCTTTAGCCACACCATGCTGTAAATGCCTTAAAGCTTTACAAATTCTCTACAAATTCATTTCCCACCCAGGGACACAGCCAGGAGCTGGCATTTCCCAAGCCTTTGCCTCCCCTCCTCCCCAGATCACTGCAGAGACTGGCTCAGAGCTCAGAGGGGCTCGGTGCCCCTTGGCACAGCCCCTGCCAGCCCCAGCCCACCCTCCTGGGACTGCCAGGCTCCTGTGCCAGGAAGCAAGGCTGGAGGGATGCAGGGATGCAGGGATGCTCATCCACAGGCGCTTTGTGGGGCAGAGGGTGGAGGCAGCTGAGGAGCACTCTCCTGCTCTGCCCCTGCAGGACCCAGCTCTGCTCCCAGCCCCCAGTTTGGGGGGGATGTCACCTCCCCCTGGGGTCCCCAAGCAGGGGCTGTGCCCCTCCCTGTCACTCTTGCACGGAGATTGAGGCAGGGACAGGCGAGAGGCAGGATTGTAGAAAAGGCAAAGAGGGCTTTATTTAAAGGAACCACACGGTTTTTACAGAGGGGTATGATAGGTTCTATTCTATTGGCTAACTAACAAAAACATCTTCCTCACTCACTGTCTTTGAGAGGAACAGAAAGATGAAGTAGAAAAACACTACCTGCAAATTGTTTATGCTTAACAAATAATCACATCTTTCTAACTCTTTAAAATCTCTCAGAAGCTGCTGTGAGAAACTCTTGCTGTTTCTGTCTCTCTGTCCCATGGCATCTACACCTCCCCAGCCCCTGGCTGGCCTTGGAGCCCTGTCCCCTGCCTGGCTGTGCCTGCAGTGGCTCCATGGAGAGCCCCGTGCTGGGGCCAGCAGGGGAGGAAGGGGCAGAGCAGAGCAGTCCCTGCTTCCTCCCAGTCTCCTGGACCGGCAGGGGAGGAAGGAATAAAACTCCACCTTTTCCCCCTTTTCAAAGGGAAAGAGCAGCGACATTTGACACAGGTCCCAGCTCTGGCAGAGCACAGTGCCCTTCTCCCTGCCTCCCTGCCCTTTGCCATGCCCTCCTGCCCTTCTCCATCCCCTTCTGCCCTTCCCTGGCAGGGATCTCTCTGGGGAATTCCTCTTGGGAGCTCAGACCCCTCCACTAGGGAGGTCCCCAAATGGGACATTCAGGATGGATGGGACACTGCCCTGGAGGTGACAGAGACCTGGGGCAGGATCTCACCTATCTCCTCCTGTGCTGGTGGCTCCTGGAGCACAGGACACTTGTCCTGGCTTCCTTTCTCCTCCTGCCAGCTCTGCTCAGCCCCTTGAGAGGTTTTTCTGCCCAAATCTGGGGTGGGCCAGCTCCCAGACCCCAAAATTGTGGTGGCTCAGCATCCTATGAGATGGGTACAGAGGAGCTGGACACAGAACCCTGCCCAGCAGCAGGGAGGGAGCTCCAGGACAGCTCCAGGACAGGTTCAGGTCTGTTTTCTTCAAATCCCTCTTGGTTGGGTTGTTTTTTTAGATGCACATAAAAGTCTTTGTTTGGTCTCCTCCCCTGGGGCTGGATTGGGTTTCCCACTGGCACTGGCCAGCTGGGCACAGGGACAGTGTGCCAGGCTCAGCTCCTCTCCTGGGGCTGGGCACGAGGGGACACGAGGGACACAGCTCCTGGACATCCCAGAGCAAGGACAGCCCGCCCCAGCTGCAGGAGATGGCCAAGTTTGCCGTGTCCCCTTTGCCGTGGGGACCTCAGCTCCCTGTCCCCAGCTGGCAGGGGCTGGCAGGAGGGTGTGGATGCTGGTGCACACCTGGCTCAGTTCGGCTCGGCTGGGCTGGGCTCGGCTGGGCTGGGCTCGGCTGGGCTGGGCTCGGCGGGATTGCGCCATCCCGAGGGATGGATGCAATGCAGCCCAGCCGGTGCTGGGGGATGAGCCGAGCCTTATCTGGGGTGGTGCTGGGTCCCACCCTGCTGTGGGGACAGCCAGAGGGGTGGCAGCTCTTCTCCACCCTGCCCAGGTGCTGGTGGCACCCAGGGGGACAAGGGACACGTGGGGCGATGTGGCTGCAGCCAGGATGAGGGCAGGGCTGCTGGTCTAGCTCAGGCTTTGGGGTTCAGCTTGAGCCAAGCCAGGGATGCTCCATCCTCCCACAGCCACCTGCCTGTCCATGGGACACATCCTGGCACTCCTGGGAGTGCTGTCACCTCTGCTGGTGGCGCTCTGGGCTGGCACACCTGAGGCCACCTGTGCCCCATGGCTTTGGAGCTCTGCCCCAAAGGCTGCTCCAAGGGCAAAGGGGGCTTGCAGGCTGGATGGGGACAGGGATCTCCTCCTGGGGACAGGGATCTCCTCCTGGGGACAGGGATCTCCTGCCCCATCCCTTGTGGGGATGTGTTTGGGCAGGGAGGCTCAGGGCAGACCCTCAGTGCAACCCCGAGAGGCACTGGGACCCATACTGCTGTTTGTTGTTTTTTATTTGTTATTTATTTGTTACTTGTTATTTCTTATTTCTTATTTCTTATTTCTTATTTCTTATTTCTTATTTCTTATTTCTTATTTCTTATTTCTTATTTCTTATTTCTTATCCGCGGGCACATTCCTCGCACACACATTTGAGTACGTTTGAGTACTCATGTCATGGAAATAATTGTTTCTGTGGCTTTTATTTCTTAGACATACATGCTCAGGTAAATTTTTCCTTAGTAGGCACCTCCTATTAAAATCTACACTTAGGGATTGGATAATTTGATTTTTTTATTACATGTAAATGTTTTTATTATTTTGCCATTTTAGGAAATGAGCATCAGCCTCACACTTGAGGAAACATTAGGAACTTTCCCTAATGAGCATCAGCCTCACACTTGAGGAAAAAAAGATGTGTAACTCTAAGCTTTACAACATTGGCTTCAGGCTTTTAAAGCAAAATACTTTTTTTTTTTAAGTCCCTTGTGAGAGCCCTTTCCTTTTTTCCCCTCTTTTTCTTTAAACCAAGGCAGCCACACGCTGCCTTGTTCCCAGGAGCAGAGGGACACCAGCATCCAGGGCACGGGAAAACTCCCAGCCTCTAACCCTGGGTGTGCCCCGAGCCCGGGAAGGGTTTAGGGGCAGGGGCTGAGCCCAGCTCAGGTTTGGGGACTGGGGAGCAGGAGCAGCAGAAAGTGTGCAAATCTTGCCCCAGAGTGGTTTTGTCAGTGTTTTTTAGCTGTCTGGAGGTTGGGGAGCTGCTGCAGAATTTGCTGCTTCATTTGCAGCACTGTGCTTGGCTCCGGCGCCGCGCAGGGCCAGGCAGGGGAGCGCGGTGTGTGCTGGCAGGTGGGGTGGGCAGGGAGGGTGCTGGGGATGGGTGTAGGAGAGACAGGGGTAGGACAGTGGGGATGGACAGAGATGAGAGATCTCTGGAGCCAGGGCTGGAACTTGGGGTTCATTGCAAAGGGCCTGGGGGCAGGGCCCTGCTGGGAGCTGCCAGGCACAGCTCAGAGCAGGACTGAGAGAAGAGAGGGGGAGAGAGGATGAGAGGGTGAGAGAGCAAAAGGGTAAGAGAGCAAAAGCATAAGGGAATAAAAGGGGTAAGAGAGTAAAAGGCAAGAGAGCGAAGTTCCCGTTACAATACAATAAATCATCCTCTGTGTTGAATATTTTAATTCTCACTAACCAATCTAGTACAAGATACAAATCCTATAGCATTTCCATACAGCCTATAAGAATCATTCCATTACCATCCTGTGTTACATTTTAAACCCCACAAACTCCTCTTTGGGCCCCTTCTGCCAAGCTGGCAGGGTCTGCTCTGACCCTTGGGCCTGTCTGCAAGCAGAGGGTGTTGTTCCATCAAAAGGGGATCACCTTCAGCTGGCCACACCATTGTTTTCCAGTTGTTCAGTAACTGAGGGATCTCAAAGCTTGCTTTCATTTCAATCTCCCTTATAGTTTCCATATTCTCAAAATCTTTTGCCAGACAATCACATTTATAAGGCTTTCCTGTTTCATCTTCCCCAACAGCTGGGCACTGCAGGGTGGGCACAGAGCCCTGGGGGCCCCGGGGGTGCCAGCTGGCGGGGGGACATCAGCAGGGATGGGGTGGCAGAGCCGTGTCCCTGGCGGGTGCCCCAGCCCTGCGCTGGCACCACGGGCGCTTCTGACTCATCCGGGGGCAGAGCCCGGCTCGGCTCGGGCACGGCCAGAGAGGCTCAACCGGTTCAGGCCCGGCCCCAGCTGGTTTCTCCAGCGAGGCTCCACTGCCTCATCCCTTCCTGCTGCTCAGCCCACCCTTCCCAGCTCAGCTGAGTCACAGGGCAGCCCGAGCTGCTGCCTGGGGAGGCACCGTGGGCTCCCTTCCCTCCCCCACCGCCCTGCTGAGCTCCTTTCGGGCAATGTTCTCAGTTCTGAAAATATTCCCAATGGATTTTGGGGTGCTGCTGGAGCCTGGCAGTGCCCCTGTCCTGCCTGGTGCTGAACAGTGCCTGGTACAGAGCAGCCTCTGCTCCCCACTTGTGCCAGCCAAGCTCAGTGCCAGTCCCGACAGCAGCCCAGAGCAGGAACACCCGGGTTGGGTTTGGGTGGGTTTGGGGTGGGTTTGAGTGGATTGGGGTGGGTTTGGGGTGGGTTTGAGTGGGTTGGGGTGGATTTGGAGTGGGTTTGAGTGGGTTGGGGCGGGTTTGGGGTGGGTTTGAGTGGGTTGGGGTGGGTTTGGGTGTGTTTGGGTGTGTTTGGGTGAAGGGTGAATTTGGGTTCAAGGATGTCAGAGGGAAAACTCTCCCAGTTTTTGCTCTCCCCACTTTGCTTTCCTTATTCCAACTTCTCCTGGTGTGTATGAGAGGGGGAAATACAGAGAGCTGCTGGGTCAGCCCCTGGTTTGGCCGCGCTCAGGAACAAAACCTCCAAAACCTCCCCCAGCCCCTGCTCTGTCCCAGTGCCCCCGGGTGAGGAGGAACTGGTGCCCAACTTCCCCCAGTGCTGGCACCTCCTCGGGATGCTCAGCCGGGCTGAGTCAGGCCCCTGTGAGGCAGTTTGTGTTTCTGGGTGGAAATGAGCTCACATCCAAATTCCCGAAACCCTAAACTGCCGGCTGGGGCTTAACCCTTTGGGTGCCCCGCTGGCTCTGCAGGATTCCTGTGCCCCATCCACAGTGGCACTGTCCCTTGTGCTGCTGCTGGAGCCGCCTCCTGCTGTCAGTCTTTGCCAAATTCCTGCTGGGATGAGCCAGGACAGCCCCTGGCCATGGGTCCTCCTGTCTGGGTGCTGCTCAGGGCTTCTGGGGTGCCCTGGGCACCTCATCCATGGCATCCTGTGCCCCCCATCCATGTGTGCACCCCATCCTCACCGTGCAGTGCCCTCAGGGGGATGCCCCCACACCCTGTCTGCATAATGGCAGGATTTGGGACGGGGGGATGGCCAAGGGACAGTGGGAAGAGCCAGGCTGTGCTGGAGCTGGCAGCAGAGAGAGCCCCACTTGGAGGGGTGACCTGGGGACAAGCAGTGGCCTCAGCCTCCCTGCAGTGCCTCTGTTTCCCTTGCTGGAAGAGCCACCCAGGCCATCACTGGCCCTGTCAGTGCCACCGTGGTGCTTGTCCCTGTCAGTGCCACTGCTCTGGAGCCTGTGCTCCCCTCCAGCAGCCTGCCCCCGCTCACTAATCATTTACGGGCTAAATTAGTAATTAACTCCTCCCCCAGCAGCCTGGGCAAACTGGCCAGGCCAGCACACACTGCCCAGGGGTCACCTGTGCCACCACGTCACAGGCCACCCCCAGCATGGCACAGAGGGACTGTCCCCAGGGCAGGGAGCCCCAGCACAGGGACAGGAGGCTGTGACCCCCCCCCTGCCCTCGGGCACAGCCCTGTCCCCCCCTGGCAGGGGCACAGGGGACACTGCACAGGGCCAGGGGAGCTGGCCTGAGCCTGGCCGTCCCACGGGGCTGGGGCCCTGCCCTCCCTGCCCAGGGGTTCTGCTTCAATGAGCTGCTTTGGTCTTTTTGTTTCTCTTAATTTTTTTCTGGACCAAGAGGAAAATTCCCTGCCTGGGGTGAGGCATCCCTGTGGCATCCATCCACAGGGGTTTGGGCACCCTGCTCCATCCCCTGCTGTCACTCCACTCCTGGGACAGTGGAAGGTGTTGGAATAGGATGACCTTTGAGGTCCCTTCCAACCCAAACCAATCTGTTATTCCATGATTCTGCATCATCCCAGGGGCCTTTTTCAAGGGTTGGGTTTCCAAAGGCACCTCAGCCCCCCCTCAGTCCCCTCAGGGGACACCTGAGGGCTGTGGGTGCTGGGCCATTCCAAGCATATCAGCAGCAACATTAATTGAGATGAAGAATTCTCTTGGTGTCTCACTGGTGGTTGTGCCATGGCACACAGAGGCAGATTTGCTTAGCTTAATACAGCAGTGGGAGTAACTCAGTGATTCTAGATGGACTTGACAGGAAAAAACTGGGAATTCAGTTCCAAGCAGCAACAGGTGGAAATCTTAAAGCAGTGAATTGTTTTACTGCACCATTGGCACAATGGGATGTGGCCTTGGAGGAGGATGCAGAAGTTGCCCCTGGGCTTTGGCAGCTGATGCTGCAGCCCCTCTGGGGGCTGTGTGAGCACACGGGGGGGGGGGTGGGTGTGTTGGAGAACAGAAGGGCCTGGGAGGTCTCCACAGCACCTCTGAAGGGGCCACAAGGAGCCAGACAGGGATTTTCATCAGGAATTGTAGTGACAGGACAAGGGGGAATGGCTGCAACCTGAAAGAAGGGAAATTAGGTGTTATATAGGGAAGAAATCCTTCCCTGGCAGGGTGGGCAGGCCCTGGCACAGGGTGCCCAGAGCAGCTGGGGCTGCCCCTGCATCCCTGGCAGTGCCCAAGGCCAGGCTGGAGGGGCTTGGAGCAGCCTGGGACAGTGGGAGGTGTGGCTGGAGATGGCACTGGATGAGCTGTAAGGTCCTTCCAGCCCAAACCATTCCCTGATTTCCACTGCTGGGTGTGCCTGTGCTGCTGCAGCCCCTCAGCCCCAGAGCTCTGCTCCCACTGCCTTTGGGAGCAGCTGCCCAGCCCTGGGGACACACCTGGGCTGAGCCACGTCCCTGTCCCCATCAGGCTCTGTCCCACCAGGGACACACAGATACCCCTGTCGGTGCTGAGCTGAGCAAGAATGAGGAGGAGGAGGAAGGACAAGGAAAATTTGGAGCAAACCTGTTCAGGACTGACCTCCCCCTGGCTGGAGCTGCTGACTGGGCTGCCCAGGGCCTGGGCTGTTTCCAGCAGCACTCCCATTTTCACATGATCTCAAGGGCAATGAGGAAAACGAGCTCTGGACACACTCTGGTGCTGGGAGGGCTCTGTGTGAGCCTGGGGCTGTGGGGGGGGGAGTTCCTGGAGCTCTGCTCTCCCCACCCTGCAGGCAGCAAGGGCAGCAGCAGCAGGAGGGATCAGGGCAAGGTCAGGGCTGGGCTGCAGGAGATCAGGGCTCTGGGGCACTCCTGGGTGGCTTTTCCCCAGAGCACAGGCCAGGATCAGAGCTGGCTGCTGCCTCGGGATGTGTCTGTGCTGGAGAGAGCCCAGAGGGGGCCATGGAGCTGCTCCAGGGCTGGAGCCAGGCTGGGAGAGCTGGGGGTGCTCACCTGGAGAGGAGAAGCTCCAGGGAGAGCTCAGAGCCTCTAAAGGGGCTCCAGGAGAGCTGGAGAGGGACTGGGGACAAGGGATGGAGGGACAGGACACAGGGAATGGCTTCAGTCTGACAGACAGTGGGGTTAGGTGGGGTTTAGGGAAGGAATTTTTCTCTGTGAGGGTGGGCGGGCCCTGGCACAGGGTGCCCACCCTGGATCCCTGGCAGTGCCCAAGGCCAGGCTGGACAGGGCTGGGAGCACCTGGGACAGTGGGAGGTGTCCCTGCCATGGCAGGGGTGCAAGGAAATGACCTCCAAGGTCCCTTCCAGCCCAGAGCAATCCATGATTCCGTGTGTGGGGCTGATTATGGGGCTGGAGATGCTTCCAAGGGCAGGACACAGCCAGTGCAGGCTGCTGGACCAGCTTGGACAGTTTGCCTTTGGAATCCTGAAGGCAGAATCCACCTCCTGCCCTGGCTCAGAGGGACCAGGAGCCAGCCAGGGCTGCCCTGGCTGTGACCTCTGAGCACGCCAGGGCTGTGCCTGCCCTTGGGGCACCCACTGCTCCAGGGCTGTGCCCTGCCTGTCACCCTGCCCTGGGTGACAGCTCTGGTGGCAGCACTGCTCAGGGGCTGGGCAGGGGAGCAGCCTCCCGTCCTGTTTTCAGCCACAGGAGCCCCGGGCTGACCTGGGACAAGGACACACCTGTGCTGCCCTGCTCTGTCCCTGTGCCCTGCTGTGCCCACAGCACAGCTTGCCTGGGTGATGCCAGCACGGTGTGGGGGCCCTGGGGACCTGGCAGGGAGGGCTGGAGTGTGGCTGGGAGCTGCTGTGGCCTGGCTGAACCCTGTCCTCGCTGCCAGCATCCCACCCAGCCCTGTACCCAGCTCAGTGTGGGGTTTGGGTGCCCAGAGCCCTCTGTGTGCCCCCTGGAGCTGCTGTGGCCTGGCTGAACCCTGTCCTCGCTGCCAGCATCCCACCCAGCCCTGTACCCAGCTCAGTGTGGGGTTTGGGTGCCCAGAGCCCTCTGTGTGCCCCCTGGAGCTGCTGTGGCCTGGCTGAGCCCTGTCCTCGCTGCCAGCATCCCACCCAGCCCTGTACCCAGCTCAGTGTGGGGTTTGGGTGCCCAGAGCCCTCTGTGTGCCCTCTGGAGCTGCTGTGGCCTGGCTGAGCCCTGTCCTCGCTGCCAGCATCCCACCCAGCCCTGTACCCAGCCTGGTTTGGGGTTTGGGTGCCCTCTGTGTGCCCTCTGGGCTGTGCAGCCCCTTCATGTCCCCCCTGCTGGAGCCACCACGTGTGCCTGAGTCACAGAGAGGCAGGAGGGGAGCTGGGGGCTGGGGACAGAGCAGCTCTGTCACCAGAGGTGCTGACACAGGGATCCTGCCCAGCCAGGCGTTGGTGCTGCCGCTGCTCTTGGAACCCCACAGTGGCTTCCCCCTGCCAGGAGCCAGCCCAGGGACGTGCCAGGACCTGTGCCAGCCCAGCCACCCCTCTGGGTGTGCCAGGGACAGGCTGGTGCCAGGGGGAGGGTGTGGGGCTGGTCCCAGAGCAAACAGGGGTGTTGGGAAAGCACTGGGGTGGGTGGGTGGCTGGGGACACCCAGCCTGTGGGTGCTCCTGTTTCCCAAAGGGCTTCGTGGGTGTCTGAGCCCACAGCCAGGTGGTGTTGGCTGCAGGGGTTCCCCTCCTCTGCCATGACAGGTGACAGTCAAGGGGGCTGTGTTCCCTGTCCCCAGATCCCTCCAGCTCTTGGCTGGATGTCCAGCCAAAGCTGCTCATGGAGGGACAGCCACTCGTGGGTGGCTTTGGTCACAGAGCCGGAGCACAGAATGCTCTGTACAGCCCTCAGTGCTCCCTTGTGCTGGCAGGGAATGCTCTGCACAGCCCCCAGCTCTTTGGGGAGGCTTTGCTCAGCCTGATGAAGGAGCCAGGGGGCGGCTGAGGCACTTCCTGAGGGTGACACATCAGCCCTGCCAGATGTGAGGGGTCAGGCCACCCTCTGGCATGGGCAGCATGGGCACCCCCCCTCTGCTCAGGCACAGCCCTCCACTCTTATGTCACCCCCAGGGGTCCATGTCCCTCTTGCCCCCCTGGGTTTGCCACCAGGGCTACCAGGCAGGGAGCACCAGTGGCCCCCAGCATCCCCCAGCACCCCAGAGCATCCTGCTGAGCCTGGGGAGATTTAGTCACCTCGGATGTTTGACTGCAAGTCTTGTTCCAACCTCTGCAAATAATTGACTTTTGCTTTTCCACGTGCTTAAACCCTCCTAATTGGCCCTGCTGTTAATCAGGGAAGAATGAGTGACTAAGCTGTCTCGCCTGTCCGGGGACCAGGGGCTCCTTTTTTCCCATGGACTGAAAGGAAATGAAACCTCAGAATGTCCTTTTCAATCTCAGCTCTCTGCATGGCTGCCCAGAGCCCTGGCCAGAATCACACAGCCTGGGAGACAGGAATTGCAACAGAGGTGCTGTGTGGAGGCCAGGAGGAGAGGCCAAAACCCAGGCTGAGGAATTCTGTGCTGGGATGAGCTGGGGTGTCTCATCCTTTGCTGTGATTTGTCCCATTTTGGGGGTTTCACCCTGGCACAGCATGCTGCTGGTCTGTGGTTTGCTCCTGTGGCTGGCAGTGCTGGCATCTCCTCAGGGATGGGTTTATCCCTCCCTGGGCAGCATTTTCCTCTGGAGCTGCTCATCCCATGGGGATTTGCAGCACCCTGCAGCAAAGCTGCTCCTTGTGCTGCCTTGGCTGCCAGCACAGCTCCGGGCTGGCTCCTGCTGCAGATTTTGGCTCCTGCTGCAGATTTTGGCTCCTGCTGCAGATTTTGGCTGCTGCTGGAGGTTTTGGCTCCTGTTGGAGGTTTTGGCTGCTGCCAGGCTGTGCCAAGCCGGTGTGGGGGCTGTTTTGTCTGTTTTGTCTGGGTTTGTGCCCCCAGCCTCGTGCTGGCTCCAGCACTGGGATGCAGAGCCAGGATCCATCCTCCCCGCGCCCATCGCCAGCGCTCCGGCCAAGCCTGAGCTGTCAGAAATTGTTGGAGGAGACTCAAATTCTTCATTTTTCACAGGCTCTGGGGCAAAGTTGACTGGGGAGTTCAAAGTCGAGGCTCTGTGTGCCAAAAGCAGCTCGGGGGGGAGTTGTTTCTGCCGCCTTGGGATGCTTCAGGATGGGGTTTGGTGTGGGACCCCCGTGTGGAGTTGGGGCAGGGGTGGGGAGGTGCTGGGGGGCTCAGGGTGCCCAAGGGGCTCCTCTGGCCACATTGGGGCTGGCAAAGCCCCATCCCTGCTGCTGGGGGTGGGTTTGCAGTGTGCCCCCACCCCTGCATCTAGGGGCTGCATCCAGGGGCTGCATCCAGGGGCTGCCTGTGGGATGGAGGGGATCTCCTCCAGTGTGGGGTGCAGGGGGATGCCTGGCAGCTCAGGTTCTCCCAGCACCTTGGACTCATCCCAGATTGGAGTTTGGGGTCCTGATGGGGGTCCCTGCCTCAGGTGGGTGAGTGTGGGTGGTCCAGGCTGTCCTTTCCCCTCAGCCCAACCCCAGTCCCAGCCCTGCTGCAGCCCAGGCTGGGAGCCCTTTGTGGGATGGCCCTTGTGGGGCACAGTGGGGTCAGGGGGGTGTCAGTGATGTTTGGGCTGGGGAATGGGGGGCTCACCCCAATCCCAGCCAGCTGAGGTGGCCAGAGCAGGGCCAGGAGCTGCACAAGACACAGGAAGCCCCCGGCACGGCCGGAATCAGCTCAATGTCAGGAATTTCCTGCTGGGGAGAGGAATCCATGAAATTAATGTGAAAGGCCAAAAAAAGAGATCATCCTGACCCTGAATCAGGCTCTGGGCTGCTCAGGGAGGGCAGGAGGCAGCGAGTTCTGCCTTGGTCCCTGCACCAAAGGCTGTTGCAGCATTGTGGGTAAACCAGGACTCTTGAATAATTGATTAATATGATTAAGTAGAAGTTGTTTATTGTTTATATTACATACACTTTTACAGATTTTATAAATCTACACTTCTTGATTGGTGTTTTCATTCTGTTCTTTTGTTTTCTGCCTTCATTTTTTAGTGTTTGTGATTGGTTACTGTGTAGGTGTTCTACAGTCTTCTGTTATTTAGTTCTTGTGATCTTGGTATGCAGTCTCTCAGCTTATTTTTTCTTATTTTAGTACAGTTGATGTTTTAGTAACTATGATGAATTTTAGGGTGCTTTGAGAAAATTCTAAGAACAGTTACAGACAGTGTGGCTGGTGCACACTGAGGCTTAAGCTGTTCAGATATATTTTTATATTCCAGCAGGCAGGAGGGTGGCTGGGGAGGAGTCTGGTTGGGCTCTGAGGGGCTCAGGGCCCAAACCCAGCCCCTGCCTGACGTGGCTGTGCTGTCCCATTGCAGATGTGAAAAGTGCCTATTATATGGCCCTATGCAGATATTTACTATATGTATTATGTTCAATTGATTAGTAGTGCTGTATTAACATTTTAATAGTATGGTAAATGTAGTTTTGTAGTTCAAATGTAACTTTTGTGGTTAAAATAGAAACTACGTATGTGGGGTATTTTTTTAAGGAATGAGGTACTCACACTGAGATAGCAGCCACAGGACACCTAAATCTTTCAGAGAGAGAGAATTTATTGCTCCATTATCAGAAGAAACGAACTTCTTCCGACCTTGCTCTGCCATGTAGAGCCGTCAGGATTAAGAGGAAGAAGTTGGCTCTGACCAGACAGAATCCTGTGTTTGAATGGAATGTATGCATCATGGATGAGGTGTATGAATATGCAACAGGCTATTGCTTTTAAGGGTTAATCCTCTGTTAATGTGGGTCCTTTTTCGGGCTTATTTTGCCCAGAAAGAGGTACCTGGACTGTCCATAACTCTTTGTTTTTATTGTTTCATATTGTCCTAATCTCAATTTTTATTACTCTAAATTATTACTCTAATTATCACTCTACTCAAATTTTTATTACTCTAATTATATTACTATTTTTATAACCATTTTATTACTATTAAACTTTTAAAATTTTAATTTTTTTTGGTGGTTTTTCCCACAGAGAGGACAGGGAAGGTGCTGGGCGAGTTCTGCCGCTGCTACAAGGAGCAGTTTGGGGTCGCTCTCTTCAACAGCGTCCGCTATGAGATCGAGGGCGCCGGGGGCCCGCAGGCCCAGCTGCTGCACCGCAAGGTGAGGGCTCGTCCCTGTCCCTGTCCCTGTCCCTGTCCCTGTCCCTGTCCCTCCCCAGCTCCCTGTGCTTCCCCAGCAAAGTGAGGGCTCCATCCCAGCTCCCTGTGCAAGGTGAGGGCTCATCCCACATCCGTGTCCCTGTCCCTCCCCAGCTCCCTGTGCTCACCACAGCAAGGTGAGGGCTCATCCCTGTCCCTGTCCTGTCCCTGTCCCTGTCCCTGTCCCTCCCCAGCTCCCTGTGCTTCCCCAGCAAGGTGAGGGCTCATCCCAGCTCCCTGTGCTTCCCACTGCAAGGCAAGGCCTCCCTGTCCTTCCCACTGCAAGGACAGAGCCCTCAGCAGCATAAGGCCTCCATCCCCAGCTCCCTGTCCTTCCCATAGCAGGGTAAGGGCTCCCAGTCCTTCCCACAGAAAGGTAAGGGCTCCAGGCCTCCATCCCCAGCTCCCCATCCTTCCCACAGTCTTGACAAGGTAAGGGCTCCCTCCCCAGCTCCCTGTCCTTCTCACAGCAAGGTAAGGCCTCCATCCCAGCTCCCTGTCCTTCCCACAGCCCTGACAAGGTAAGGGCTTCCTCCCCAGCTCCCTGTCCTTCTCACAGCAAGGTAGGGGCTGCCTGCCCAGCTCCCTGTCCCTCCCACAACCGGGTGAGGGCTCCATCCCAGCTCCCTGTCCTTCCCACCACAAGGTAAAGCCTCCATCTCCATCCCAGCTCCCTGTCCTTCCCACCACAAGGTAAAGCCTCCATCTCCATCCCAGCTCCCTGTCCTTCCCACCACAAGGTAAAGCCTCCATCTCCATCCCAGCTCCCTGTCCTTCCCACCACAAGGTAAAGCCTCCATCTCCATCCCAGCTCCCTGTCCTTCCCACCACAAGGTAAAGCCTCCATCTCCATCCCAGCTCCCTGTCCTTCCCACCACAAGGTAAGGCCTCCATCTCCATCCCCAGCTCCCTGTCCTTCCCACCACAAGGTAAAGCCTCCATCTCCATCCCCAGCTCCCTGTCCTTCCCACAGCCCTGGTAACTGATTCTGGAGTCACTTTAGGGGGGCTCATTCCCCTTGGGTGAGTCACTGCTGGGGACTCCCCAGAGCTGGCACCTCCTTTCTGTCCCTCTCCCTGCTGGTGGCCCCGGGGCTCAGGTTCTCCTCGCTCCTGTGCTGCTGGCCCAGCCTGTCCTGGGGCCTTGTGCACTCCAGGGCTCCCTGGTTTGTCCCACCCCATGGAGGGGCACACAGCAGGGTCAGCTGTGTGCATGCCTGTGCTCCATGCCAGGGCTGCAGGAGCTCAGGGACCCCTCAGTGCCCCCCTGAGCAGATGTGCCAGGCAGTGTCCCCCTGCTCCTGGGTGTGAGTGCTGCTCCCACCTGGGCACATCCCTAGGGAGGAGCAGGAAGCCCCTGGCAGGTGATCCCAGAGGTGGCTCTGAGTCTGATCAGCAGCAGCCATCTGAAAGACCAACAAGATAAAACAGCAATGAGAATATGGAATAAACACATCTGCCTCTGGCCTCTCCAACAATCCAGAGCTCCTGAAAAATCCTCCCTGGCACCCTCTGCCCCTGGTCCTCTGACAGGGATTTGGGCACCCCAGGGGCTCCCAGCCCCACAGCCTGGCCCACACCTGCCTGTCCCAAATATTTCCTGGGGCTGGGAGGAGCCCCCTGGGTGCCTCCCTGGGGTGGGGAGGGTGTGTGAGGAGGGGACAGCTGTGCTGGGGCTCCCAGGGTGCTGGTGGCTCCCCAGGGTCCCCAGAGCCGTGTCAGGGCTCAGCCTGGGTTTTATTCCATCAGCAGCTGGTCTGCCACGTGTCTCCTGCCTGGCTAAAGGGATGGGATTGGTGCTGTGGCTCTGTGGGATCCTGCCTTCCCCTCTTCCCCAAGGCAGATCAGCTCAGCTGGGGCTGCTCACAAGCTGACATGGCTTGGGGAGCTCCCTGGGATGGTTTTCTTGGGGTCCTGCCTGGCCAGGTTGGTGGAGCTGCTGTCCTTGAAAGCAGGAAGAGATGTGATTGCACATGGCCACGGGCTGCTGCTTTTGTCTGGGGCTTAAAGGGGTGGCTCTGCTCAGGAATCTGGGCAATGCCTCCCTGAGCTCAGCCTCCAGCCCTGGCTGCTCACAGAGGCCGTGTCCCTGACCCACCCATGGAGGGGACACCTTGCCCAGGCACCAGGACATGTCCCATCTCCTCAGGGACCTGCCTGGGCCTGGGTGTGTTAGAAAAAACAAAGGAGTGGAGGTTCCTGGTGTCCTCAGCACCCTTGGGTGCCTCAGATGCCTTCAGCTCCCCCCGGGAGGTGCCTCCATCCCCAGGTTGGTTGCTTCATCCAAAAGCTCCAGCAAGCAGCCCAGGAATGTCTGAGGGACAGCAGCAGGGTCAGGAGGTCAGGGACAGAGCAAGTCTTGGAAAAACCCCGTGTAGAAATAGGAATTCCTCCTGCTCAGTGTCCTGTCTGCTGCCCAGCCCCTCCCAAGGTCCTGGCAGTGCCACTGAGACATGTCCCATGTGCTGCCCAGCCTGTCCCAGGGTCCTGGCAGTGCCACTGAGATGTCCCATGTGCTGCCCACCCCCTTCCAAGGTCCTGGCAGTGCCACTGAGACATGTCCCATGTGCTGCCCAGCCCCTCCCAGGGTCCTGGCAGTGCCACTGAGACATGTCCCATGTGCTGCCCAGCCCCTCCCAGGGTCCTGGCAGTGCCACTGGGACATGTCCCATGTGCTGCCCAGCCCCTCCCAGGGTCCTGGCAGTGCCTGCTGGGGCAGAGTGGGATCCAAGCCCTGGCTGGTCCCTCCTGGAGGCCACCATGGTGGAGGGTGGGTGGCCACAGCAGAGGAGGTGGCTGCTGCACGCTCCAGCCCTCACGAGAGCTCTCAGCTCTTGTTTATGTTCCTGGGATCATAAAAATTCCTGGGACAAATTGTTGGCTCCCTCAGGCAGGCTGTGTTTGGGATGGTGAAAACGCTGCTGGCCAAAAGGTGCTGGAGAGCTGGGGAGGGGCTGCACAGCCTGGGGGGCACGGGGTGTCCTTGGCCTGGTCCTGGCATGGAATCCTGGCATGGAATAATGGAATGTTTGGGTTGGAAGGGACATTAAAGCCCATCCAGTGCCAGCCCTGCCATGGCACGGACACCTCCCACTGTCCCAGGTGCTCCCAGCCCTGTCCAGCCTGGCCTTGGGCACTGCCAGGGATCCAGGGGCAGCCCCAGCTGCTCTGGGCACCCTGTGCCAGGGCCTGCCCAACTCATAGGGAACAATTCCTTCCCAAAATCCACTAAAAATCTCTCCTAGTTTAAAAAAGCTGTCACTGGTCCTATAGAGGTCCAGAACATCTAAACATCATCTGGTGCTGGGCAGGGTGGTGGCTCTCTGTGGTGGCTTCTTGCTTTTCCACTGTCCTGTCCCATCAGAAGACCCTGCTGGGCAGGGTTTGGTTCCTGCCACCTGCAGATGCCCCTGGCAGGACCTTCTGGCAGCAGTGGCACACAGCCTCCCCCTGCCCCAAGGCAGGGAAATTCCAGCTGGGGCTGGGAAGAGCTGCTGGAGAGCTCAGCTCCAACCTTCCCCTCAGCCAGGGGAGCTGGAGGGGTCAGCTGAGCTCAGTGTGTCCCTGGGGGAGATGCCAGGGACAGAGGTGTCACCACACTGACCAGAGGTGTCATCACGTGCTGGATGAGCCACCCCTCAAAGCTTTTCTAGGGCTGTGCCTGTGGTGCCCCTCAAAGCATCTCCCAAATGCACCAATTCAGGCACCAAAATTTGTGCTGCTGTGGGAGGTGATGCAGTGGAGACCCTCAGCACGGCCCTGGAGAAGAAACACCCACCCAGGCTACCATGGATGGACCTCACTGAGCTGCCCAGGGCAGAGCTGTCCCCTCCCTGATCCCCTGTTGTCTCAGTTTGAAAAGCCAGGTGTCTGCTAAGGAGGGCAGGAGCCTCCCATGAAATGGAAAATGGAAACCCCTCTCTCCAAATTATTATAATTTTGAAATTAAGGGGCTCTCAGGCAAAGATATGGGAGCAGGAGTAACAGTTATTTACTAGGAAAATTAAAATACAAACTAAATAGCACAAAAAACCCCCAAACCATTGCCAGAGTGAGAGCAGTCCCTGCCCCCCTGTGTGTCAGGGGGTGGCACAGCCCCATCCCATGGGGGCTCAGCCCTCCTGCAGTGCCAGCTGTGGCTCTGCTGGAGCAGGGATCCTGCACAAGGGGGGAGTTTTCCTCTGCAGCTCCAGGGCTGCTGGAGATGGGCCTGGGCTCCCTCTGGCCATGCAGGGCAGCAGAAGCTGCTCCTCTGGCAATGCCCTGGGCAAAGGCTGCTGGGCTGTGCCAGGCTCACATTGGATCCAGGTAGGAATGCTTGGCTCCTGCCCTGGGTGCAGCATCTCCCCATGGGATGCTGGAATTGGATCAGCCCTGCAGGGACACTCAGTGGCCATGGACAGCAGAGATCTCCTGCAGGGAGGATTGGCTGGGGGAGAGATCAAGAAAAAACTGCCCATGGACAGCAGAGAACTGCCCCAGCTCTGGCAGATGGGGACAGAACACACATTGCTTGGCAGTCTAGGACACCTGTGCTGTCCCCTCCCTGCAGGTTCCACTGGAGGACCACGTCATCTACTCAGGCAACATCTTCCAGTACATCGAGGAGAACAAGAAGTGGAGGAATCGCTTCTGCGTGGTGCCCCACAACTACGGGCTGGTCCTCTACGAGAACAAACTGGTGAGGACAGCCCCCCTTTCATCCCCCTCCAGAGGGGTCATTCCCCAGGGGACACCCCATCCATGACCATTTCTCCTGCTCAGGCCTATGAGCGGGAGCAGCAGCCCCGGGTGTTGGTCAACAGCGCTGGCTACAAGGTCCTCACCTCCGTGGAGCAGTACCTGGAGCTGGTCAACAACAGCCTGCCTGGTGAGGGCCCTCGTGGGGACCTTTGTGTGGGTTTGGGGGTGTGATCCCTGAGGGACTTCAGAAAGGAATGATTGTGGGGTGTTGTATCCTTGGGAACCTTCAGAAAAGGGTGATTGTGGGGTGTAGCATTCCTGGGAATCTACTGGCAAGTGTGAGTTTGAGGGGTGGCATTCCTCAGGACCATCTAGAAAAGGTGGGTTTGGAGTATAGGATCCCTGAGGATCTTTTAGAAAAGGTTTGGGGTGTAGCATCCTTAAAGGCCTTCTAGAATGGGCAGATTTGGGGTGTAGCATCACTAGGAACCTACTGGAAATTGTGGGGTGTAGCATTCCTGAAGACCTTCAGAAAAGGGTGATTTTGGGGTGTTATATCCCTGGAACCTTCCAGAAAGGTGGGTTTGGGGTGTAGCATCCTTAAAGACCTTCTGGAAGGGGTTTGGGGCTTAAGATCCCTGAGGGCCTTCAGTAAAGGGTGATTTTGTGGTGTTACATCCCTGGGAACCTTCTAGAAAAGGTGGGTTTAGGGTGTGGCATCCTTAAAGACCTTCTAGATGTGGCAGATTTGAAGTGTAGCATCCCTGGGAACCTACTGGAAAGGGTGAGTTTGGGGTGTTATATCACTGGAAACCTTCCAAAAAAGGAGGGCTTAGGGTGGAGCATCCTTAAAGACCTTCTAGAAGGGGTAGTTTTAGGATGTAGCATCCCTAAGGACCTCCAGAAAAGGGTGATTTGGGGTTGTAGCATCCCTGAGGGCCTTTTGGAAAGGATGGCGTTGGGATGTACCCTTGAAGAACCTCTGGAAGGGGTAGGTTTGGGTGTGGCATTCCTGGGGACCTTTGGGAAGAGGCTGTTTTAGGGTGCAGCATCCCAGGGATGCTGGGAAGGGATCATTTGAGGGTGTAGAATCCCTGAGGGACTGCTGGAAAAAGTGGGGTTTGGGTGTAGCACCCTTGAAGACCTTCAGGGATGGGGTTTTTGGGGATAATTTTTTGTTGGTTTTTGGTTTTTTTTTCTGGGCAGTGAGTGGGGTTGTAGGGAAGGAAAACAGCCCTGACCCCACAGTGGGGTGTGGGATTTGCTCAGGTCCTGCCACAGCCACGAGGGAGGGAGGGAGGGAGGGAGGGAGGGAGGGAGGGAGGAAGGAAGGAAGGAAGGAAGGAAGGAAGGAAGGAAGGAAGGAAGGAAGGAAGGAAGGAAGGAAGGAAGGAAGGAAGGAAGGAAGGAAGGAAG
The DNA here is from genome assembly GCF_037042795.1 of Molothrus aeneus. NCBI lineage: Eukaryota > Metazoa > Chordata > Aves > Passeriformes > Icteridae > Molothrus > Molothrus aeneus. The sequence continues at coordinate 2,614,179 of NC_089664.1, read as the reverse complement.
GAAGGAAGGAAGGAAGGAAGGAAGGAAGGAAGGAAGGAAGGAAGGAAGGAAGGAAGGAAGGAAGGAAGGAAGGAAGGAAGGAAGGAAGGAAGGAAGGAAGGAAGGAAGGAAGGAAGGAAGGAAGGAAGATAATAGGAAAATAAGAAAGAAAATAATAGGAAGGAAAATAATAGGAAGTAAAATGTGTCCATGACTCTGTGTCAACCACATGATTTTTAATTACTTTTAATTTTCAATTTTCATCCTGATCTCCTTTTTGGGAAAATGAAGCTGTTTTTGCATTTTTTTTTAGAACAACTCCCAGGAAAGGCCTGGGAAGGAGCTGCAGGGTCTGTGTGAATCCTGCAGCTTCCCCATCCCTGTCCGTCCCCCTCTCCCTCTGAATCCACCCCCGCTTTTCCGCAGGTGTGACACCGAAATCTGGGCACTCTCCCATCCTGAAGTGCCCCACAGATTTCCCCCTGGTGCTGTGGCACCCCTATGCCAGGCACTACTATTTCTGTGTGATGACGGGCAAGGAGCAGGAGAAGTGGCGGGCGGTGTTCCAGGACTGCGTGCGGCACTGCAACAACGGTGGGTGACACCTGGGGACACTGCAGCCACCTCCTGCTCCACACAGGCACCTGCAGAGGCCAGCCTGGGGCTCTGGGGAGAGGGGATGGTTTGCAGCTCGTGAGGAGTTGGGTGGGAGTTGTTGAGGGACTTTGGAGAAGGGAAGTGTAGCCACGTTTCTCTTTACAGAGAAAAGCAAGATGTGATTCTTCCCAAGAATATTTCTGGGTTTTGCATTCTCTGTGACATTCTCTGGGTTTCCTTTCTCAGAGAAAGGAAAAACCCAGAAATATTCTTGAGAAGAATTGTGCCTTTCTCTTCTTTTTGTGAAGAGAAATGTGGCTACAGGGAAGGATCCAGGGAGGGCCTTCCAGTGCCTGGAGGGGCTCCAGGAGAGCTGGAGAGGGATTTTGGACAAGGGATGGAGGGACAGGACACAGGGAATGGCCTCCAGTGCCAGAGGGCAGGGATGGTTGGATACTGGGAATTAGGAATTGTTCCCTGGCAGGGTGTGAGACCCTGGCACAGAGCGGCTGTGGCTGCCCCTGGATCCCTGTGAGTGTCCAAGGCCAGGCTGGAAGCACCCTGGGATAGTGGGACATGCCCCTGCCCACAGCAGGGGTTTTAAGGATGATTTTAAGGTTCCTTTTGACCCAAACCTGTCTGAGATTCCATGACTGAGCATCTCATCAAGGCCAGCATCACCCCCAGCTCCCTGGAGCATCCCTGTGCCCAGCTCCATCCTCTGCCCATGAGGAACTATTACCCAGAGCCTGCACAGAGCCTGGCTCCAGAGCTGCCCTCATGCCTATTTCTCACCCTGAGGGAGAAAATATTTGTTAATTAAAATCACCAAACCCCAAAACTCCCCCCAAGGGCTGCCAGGGCTGTGGGCAGGGGGTGCAGGGCTCTGGGCAGGGGTGCAGGGCTGTGCAGCTGGGTGGAGGCAGGACCTGCCTCCCACATCAGTGATACTCTGGCAGGAAAACACGATTTTCCTGCTTGGCTGTGGCCTGGGCATTCCTGGGCTGAGCCCCAAGTCCTGGCCATGCTTGGGATGGTGAGAAATTTCCTGAGGAAGGCGGTGCCAGAGCTGAAACCTGCTCGAAATCAGGTATTTTAGTGGGCATTTTAGACTCTGCCCAATTTCTAAATGCTTCTTTCACTCCTGGGAACTCTGGGGAGCCTCAGTTTTGCCAGAGCTGCTGTAATAGGGTGAGATCTGGAGCCTGGGTTTCACTGAGGGTTTCCACCCCCCATATTGGATTAAATTTCCTGAAAAACTGCTCTTTTTATTTTTATTTTGTGCTGGGGGTGTCTGAGCTCGTTGGGCTGAATGTGCCCCCTCCTTTATGTGGGGCTGGGTGCTGTGACCCCTCAATTCCACCTCATTTCTGGGTGAGCTCAGCACCCCAGAACCCTCTGTGCTGGCTGGAGCAGCAGCTGTGAGCAAAACCAGCTCTGGATAAAAGAGGAATTGATCTCCTGCTAACAAACCTCCAATTTTCATCTCTAATTCCCCTCCCACCTGCTGGGTGCTGCTGAGGGACACAGGGGAGGTGTGAGCCCCTCCACCACCCCCTCTGCCAGCCAGAAAATCCTCTCTTCCCTCTCCTTGTCCTCAGCATGTGATGGAAAAGCCTTCCCAAGTGGGCAGTGGCCAGGGAGGGCTCAGTGCTGCATTCCTCCAGCCTGGATTTGTCTGTGACTTTGTTCTTCCTGCCTCTCTCTGCTCCTGGGAGCTCCAGGATCCTGTTTCATATTCCATGAAGGCTCTTTTGTTGTTGGAAAGCACTTTAGCGTGTTGGTTTTTTTTCTTCTCCCCTAAATTAGAGGCTCTGTTTCTGCCTCTGGTTGTGATTGGTGTGGGAATTTTCAGCTCCCTGTCTCAGGCTGTGTTTGTGTAACAGCAGCTCCTCTGTGGGGACTGGGGATGTGCAGATCTGTTCCTCACACAGATGGGGTCAGCCTGGTGTCCCTGGAGCCCCTGGCTGCTCCAAAACTGTCCCTTGGCCAGTCTGGTGCCACCTGGGGCTGGGCAGTGCCCACCCAAGGGCTCCTGCCCCTTGTTCCAGGATGGTTTGAGTTTAAAGGGACCTTAAATCCCATCCAGTGCCACCCCTGCCATGGCAGGGACACCTCCCACTGTCCCAGGTGCTCCCAGCCCTGCCCAGCCTGGCCTTGGGCACTGCCAGGGATCCAGGGGCAGCCCCAGCTGCTCTGGGCACCCTGTGCCAGGGCCTGCCCACCCTCACAGGGAACAATTCCCAATTCCCAATATCCCATCCAGCCCTGCCCTCTGGCACTGGGAGCCATTCCCTGTGTCCTGTCCCTCCAGGTCCTTAACCACACATTAATGAAGGAAACTCATTAAATTTGCCCTGGGAAGTGGCACAGGGGCTTCTTGCACCAGCCCTGCCTGGACAGGCACAGGGCTGGGGACAGACTCAGGGATGTCCCCAGGCTCAGCCTGGAGTGAGTGACCTTGGGAAGGCTCCTGGGAGGCAAATCCTGCCCCAGGCCTGGCAGGGACAGGAGGTGAGGATTGTCCCACCTGGGAGGGGATCTGAGCTCCATGGACGGAGCAGCTCCAACCCCTGGAAGCTCAGCCCAGCTCTGGCTCCCACCAAAGACTGAGAAAAGAGCAGATTTTACTTTCTCAGTGGTTTTTTTCCCCTGATTATTAAGCTGCCCCTTAGCAAAAGCTGCTTAGGCTTGGAGTTAATTGTAATCCCCTTAGAAAAGTCTGTATGCAGTGGGAAAGCTCTGCTCACTGCCCTGGGCTGTCCCTCCTGGACACCTGGCCATGTCCCCAGCCCTGCCAGGTGCTGTGGGACAGGTGCCAGCAGTGTCCCCAGCCCTGCCAGGTGCTGTGGGACAGGTGCCAGCAGTGTCCCCAGCCCTGCCAGGTGCTGTGGGACAGGTGCCAGCAGTGTCCCCAGCCCTGCCAGGTGCTGTGGGACAGGTGTCAGCAGTGTCCCCAGCCCTGCCAGGTGCTGTGGGACAGGTGTCAGCAGTGTCCCCAGCCCTGCCAGGTGCTGTGGATGTGTCAGCAGTGTCCCCAGCCCTGCCAGGTGCTGTGGGACAGGTGTCAGCAGTGTCCCCAGCCCTGCCAGGTGCTGTGGATGTGTCAGCAGTGCAGGGATGATCCCCTGGAGCCTCCCAGCATGCTCAGATCCCCTCCTGATCCCCTCCTCGGGGCATGGGGAGGGGAGCTGGGCTGGAGGGCTCTCTCCCAGGGATGTTTCCCTGTCTGGCAGGGACCTGCAGAGCCCTGACAGGCTGGGACAAGGCAGGGGACATGTGGCACAGCTCCTGGGCTGTGCTGCCTGCCTGCTGTCCCCATCTCCTCGCTGTCCCCAGCCCTGCCCCTCCTGCTGGGGGGGTGTGGCACCCGAGCCCCCCTCGTGCTGCGGTGACTCAACCCGGGGACAGCCCGGCCCTGACTCACTCCTGAGGCCTCTTGGCCACTTTCCTCTTCCTTCCAAGCCTCACTGCTCCCTACAGGGCCCTTCTTCCTCCAGCCCCCCCAGCTGGCCCATCCTGCAGTGCTGGGGCTCACTGGGTGCTCTGTGGGGTTGGGGGTCACTGAGCCCCCCCATCGTGGTGAGCTCCTGCTCCTGCTGTGCCTTTGGAGCTCACTGAGCCCCCATTTGCCCATGCACCATTTGGGGGTCACTGAGCCCCCATTTCCCTGTGCACCACTTGGGGTCACTGAGCCCCCATTTCCCTGTGCACCATTTGGGAGTCACTGAGTCCCCAGGACCCCATGCACCATCAAGGGTCACTGTGCCCCCAAGTCCCTGTGCACCACTTGGGGTCACTGAGCCCCCATTTCCCTGTGCACCATTTGGGAGTCACTGAGTCCCCAGGACCCCATGCACCATCAAGGGTCACTGTGCCCCCAAGTCCCTGTGCACCACTTGGGGTCACTGTGCCCCCATTTCCCCATGCACCATTTGGGGTCACTGAGCTCCCATTTCCCCATCCAGAATTTGGGGTCACTGTGCCCCCAAGTCCCTGTGCACCATTTGGGGTCACTGAGCCTCCATTTCCCTGTGCACCACTTGGGGTCACTGAGCCCCCATTTCCCCATGCAGAATTTGGGGTCACTGAACCCCCATTTCCCTGTGCACCACTTGGGGTCACTGAGTCCCCATTTCCCTGTGCACTCTTTGGGGTCACTGAACCCCCATTTCCCTGTGCACCACTTGGGGTCACTGAGTCCCCATTTCCCTGTGCACTCTTTGGGGACACTGAGCCCCCATTTCCCTGTGCACCATTTGGGGTCACTGAGCCCCCATCCTACACAGCCTCCCTGCCCTCAGGGTGGCTCTGGAGGGGATCACTCTGGATGTATCAGGAGCCCCCCACCCTGTCAGGGGCAGTGCCTTGGGCCAGCATCCCCAGTCCTGGTGACAGCCCTGGGGGCTTGCACGGGTCCGGGGCTGTGGGGAAGCACACAGAGGTGGGCTGGGGGCGCTGGGCTGCCCCTCACTCCCAATTCCAGGCTGCTGAGCCGTGTCCCGTCCGCAGGGATCTCGGAGGACTCCAGAGTGGAGGCTCCCGCCTTCACGGACGCCATCCGCATGTACCGGCAGTCCAAGGAGCAGTACGGCACCTGGGACATGCTCTGCGGGAACGAGACCCAGGTGAGCACCGCACCCCCAAACCGGGCTCAGAGAGCTGGGAGGGGCTCAGCAGGCTCCCCAAAAACCTCCTGCCTCCGCAGGTCCTGAGCAACCTGGTGATGGAGGAGCTGCTCCCCGAGCTGAGGAGCACCATCGGCCCCCGGCTGAAGGGCAAAGCCCCGGAGCGCCAGCGGACCTGGATCCAGGTGTGGGGCTGGGGCTGCCGGGGGGGTCCCCAGCGTCCGGGCCCTCCCCTGCCCGCAGAGCCGGCTTGGGGAGCCTCCTTTCACCCCTGGGCTCGGTACCCACCTCCCTTCCCCACGGGGTTCTGTGCCCACCTCCTCCTTTCCCCACAGGGTTCTGTGCCCATCTCCCTTCCCCACAGGGTTCTGTGCCCACCTCCTCCTTTCCCCACAGGGTTCTGTGCCCATCTCCCTTCCCCACGGGGTTCTGTGCCCACCTCCTCCTTTCCCCACAGGGTTCTGTGCCCATTTCCCTTCCCCACAGGGTTCTGTGCCCACCTCCCTTCCCCGCTGGGCTCGGTGCCCACCTCCCTTCCCCACAGGGTTCGGTGCCCACCTCCTCCTTTCCCCACAAGGTTCTGTGCCCATTTCCCTTCCCCACAGGGTTCTGTGCCCACCTCCCCTCCCCACTGGGCTCGGTGCCCACCGGCTTCGCTGCCCCCTTCTCCCGGCCCCTTCCAAAGAATCCGTGCTTTCTCCAGAGTGGATTTTTCAAGCTCCTTGAGTGCCCCTGCCCAGCCCTGCCCAGCCCCGCCTGGGGCCAGCCGAGCAAACAGGAGGAAGCCCAGCCCCGGAGCGAAGCCTGTCCCGGCTAAATTTAGCGAGCCATTTTTAGAACAGCGCGGGCTAAATCCAGCCCAAACCCTTGCGAAAGACTGAGGGCTCTTCAGAGCTGCCTGTTAAAACCTTAAACCCCGATAATTACCACCAGGCTCGTAATGGGCCACTTGAGCGGCCTGAAAACACACAAACGCTGCTTTTCCAATAGCTGCTGTGGCTGGGAAGGAGGGAGGAGGAGAGGGCTCTGCATCCTGCCAGCCCCAAAATCCCAGCCTTTGGCTCAAAGTGAGCGTGAAGCCTCAGCGAGCGGCTCCATCCTGCTCAGGAGGTTGGCTCTGGGAGCCCAGGGAGGGTGAACAGGGCAGGGAACAGATTTCGGGGTGGGCTGGGGCTCTCCTGCTTGGACCACCACTGTCCCTGGAACACCAGCATCCCCGGAGCTGCAGCATTCCCAGACCTGCAGCATTCCCAGACCTGCAGCATTCCCAGAGCTGCAGCATCCCCGGAGCTGCAGCATCCCCAGAGCTGCAGCATTCCCAGACCTGCAGCATTTCCAGACCTGCAGCATCCCCAGAGCTGCAGCATCCCCAGAGCTGCAGCATTCCCAAACCTGCAGCATCCCTAGCCCTACCTGGGGCAGGTTGCCTGATTGAGGCAGTGCTCACCTCTCTGCCCCTCCAGCACCACCTGGAAGCAATTTCTGCACTGCAGGAGCTCCATCTCACCCTGCTGGGGGGTCCCTGGTGTGGCAGCCCCTGGCAGGCTGAGGGGAAGGGTCCTGTCAGGGCACAGGGGATGCTGGAGCTGCAGGCACTGTTTGGGGTGCAGCTGGAGGGTCTCTGACCCCCCCCTGTGCCCCCAGGTGTCAGATGCTGTCTATAGGATGGTCTATGAGCTGGCCAAGGTGCAGTACGATGCAGCTGTGGCCAGGTGTGAGCAGGAGCGGCCGCAGCTGGAGAGCACCATCCGCACGGACATGGACCAGATCATCACCTCCAAGGAGCACCTGGCCAGCAAGATCCGAGGTACAGGGATGCCCTGGCACGTGTGGGTGTGCCCATGGCTCCTGGGGGGCTGTTCCTGGGGTGCAGCACAGCCCCTGGCACCCTTAGGGGGGTGCACGTCCCAGGGGATTGGGGGACAAGGTGGGCAGTCACCCCTATAGTGAAACAAGGTGACCCCTGGGGCAGGGAATGATTGGCATCTGACTCTATTGATTCAGAATGCTGAACATTCACTTTATTTAAACTATATTATATTACATTATAACTATATTAAAGAGAGATTACATTACATTACATTACATTATATTACATTATATTATATTATATTACATTACATTACATTACATTATATTATTATCATACTTACTACTAACTGAAAAACTCATGACTGTCTGCAGACTGACAGTCCACACAGCTTGGACTTGATATGCTAATTAACATAATCTCCACCAGAATCTAATTACCAAATTCCTTCAGGTAAACAATCTTCCCACCACGTTCTATGTGTGCAAAACAGTAGGAGCAGCAAGCAGAGATAAAAGTTGTTTTCTCTCTGTGCTTCTCCAGGAAAAAAACCTGAGAGACAGAATTATATCTCTGTTCAGAGAATGTGAATGCCACAAACCCCTGGCATGGCAGTGGGTGGTTCAGGACAGACCAGGGGCACCCTGCAGGAGTTCCTTGTGTTGTTGTGAAAGGGGAGACTCCTCCTGGAGGGGTTTGGAAGCAGAGGCGGCTCCTCCTCGTTGCTGGGGTGGGTTTAGGATGTGATATGAAGGGCTGGAAGGACAGAGCGGCCTCACCATCCCCATCCCTGCTCTTTCCCAGCCTTTGTCCTGCCCAAGGCAGAGGTCTGTGTCCGTAACCACGTCCAGCCCTACATCTCCTCCATCCTGGAGGCCCTGATGACCCCCACGAGCCAGGGCTTTGCTGAGGCACGGGAGGTGTTCTTCAAGGAGGTCACCGACATGAACATGAACGTTGTCAACGAGGGTGGCCTGGAGAAGCTGGTGGAGGTGAGACCTGGTGGTGCTGGTGGTGCTCCTTGCCAGCTCAGGGGTGACAGGGCCAGTCCTGCTTCCACCCCCAGTGTGGACAGCACTGGGAGAGCCCAGGCTGAGGAGAGTCCACCCATGTGGGGTAGAATGTCCCTGCCCTGAGTACGTGGAGAGGCTGAGCTTGGCTTTGTCCCCAGTACATGGAGAAGCTCTCCCACCTGGCCTTCCACCCCGTGAAGATGCAGTCGTGCTATGAGAAGATGGAGCAGCTCAAACTGGAGGGTCTGCAGCAGCGATTCGATGTGTCCAGCACGTCTGTCTTCAAGCAGAGGGCCCAGATCCACATGAGACAGGTGGGATGGGGACCAGGGTCCTCCCCAGTCCCCCTGGGCTGGGAACAGAGCTTTGGGGAGTCCAAGCTGGTCCAGGCTGGGATGTCTGTGCTGTCTCTTTGGTCTGGAGCCCATGGTGGGCTTGGGCATCCTGGCACAGCTGCCCCTTTGCCACAGAGGCCACTGGCACCAGCAAGGCCAGTGAGCCAAATCTGGGGTCTGATCCAGCCTAACCTGATGTGGAGTGTAGGGGATGAGGGGGTGCAACACCAGCTCTGAGCAACCTCCTCTCCCAGCTGCCTTGATCCTGCGGGTGAGGGCTGTGGATGCCACGCTGGGAGGTCAGGGATTTGTGCAGAGTGAAGGCTCTTTGCCTTTTGGATATTGGGAAGGAATTCTTCCCTGGCACAGGGTGCCCAGGGCAGCTGGGGCCTCCCCTGGATCCCTGGCAGTGCCCAAGGCCAGGCTGGAGAGGGCTTGGAGCAGCCTGGGACAGTGGGAGGTGTCCCTGCCATGGCAGGGGTGGCACTGGATGATTTTAGGGTCCCTCCCACCCTAAACCAGTGTGGGGCTCTGTGCTAAGTCTCACCTCGGTGTGGCAGTGCCCCAAGAGCCCCCTGCCCACCCTTTGGGTGCCCCCCACGCTGACCATGTGTCTCTGGCCACAGCAAATGGACGATGCTGTGTACACCTTCGAGAGCCTGCTGCACCAGGAGCTGGGCAAGCTGCAGGGCAAGGACGAGCTCTGCAAATCCATCCAGCGCATCCTCGAGAGGGTGCTCAAGGTGAGCTGAAAGAGGAGCTCTTCTGAGCCAGGTCTTACAAGCTTTTGGAGGTCTATTTCACACTCAAGATAGCTCAGCTACCTTTGGAGGCATAAAATGAGCAGGATGGCTTCTGTTGCAGTGTTGAAAACAAAAAGGTTTAAATAAAAGGCAAAATAGCAAACTCTTTATAGAGAAAGACCGATCTAGGTGCAAGAGGTTCTTGCTCTTGGTAAAACACCTCACAAAAGCCATTAGGTTTTTTGTTCTCTTCTTTTTCTAATAAATTGCCCAGATGGGACTTTTGGGCTCTTGTCCAATTGGCCATCCTTAAGTTTGAGGTGAAGTCCCCCAGGCCTATGAGATGCCCTTTTCACCTAATCGAGGAGAGAAACTTCTGGGCTTCTTTCCTTTTTAAGGGGACAAAGGAGACAAAGGGCACATTCCTACAGTGAGCCAGGGGGTCAGGCCTTTGGTGGCCTTTGGTGGCATTGTTCCAGGGCCAGGGAAGAGGCTAGCAGTGATGTTATCCATTTCAAGTCTTTTGGGGGTTTCATGGATCTTGCTGGAGGAGCCAGGTCCCCTCTGAGCATATCTGTAAAAGCTCCCCAGGGTTCAGACTGGCCCCCAAACCCTCCTGCAGCCAGCAGTGCAAGAGTTGGCTCCTACCCAGGCTCAGAAACATTGGGAAACAGCTGCAGAGAGGGATGTGAGGCCAGAGGGGTCCGTGTGGATGGACTGGGGGGCAAATCTCAGGGGTTTGTGCCTCTGGAGAGGGGCAGCCAGCCCACAGCCCTGAGTGACCTGGGACACCCTCTCACCCTGCAGAAATTCGACTATGACAGCAGCACCGTGAGGAAGAAGTTCTTCAGGGAGGCCCTGCTGCAGATCACCATCCCCTTCCTGTTGAAAAAGCTGGCACCCACCTGCAAGGGGGTAAGAGGGGAAGGTTTGGGGTGCAGGGAAGGACTGTCCACTCCCATGGAGGGGCTGGAGCATCCATTCCCCCCAACCTGCTGGGCTGAGCCACCTCTCCTCTGGCAGGAATTAGCCAAGTTTCAGGAGCTGATCTTTGAGGATTTTGCCAGCTTCATCCTGGTGGAGAACACCTACGAGGAGGTGGTGCTGCAGTCAGTGATGAAAGACATCATGCAAGGTAGGCTCCTGTGGCACCTGCTGAGGAGGGGGTGACCCCTGCAGGGTGCTGGGGGCTGTGTGAGGAGGAGGTGACCCCATGTAGGGTGCTGGGAGCTGAATGAGGGACCCTCTATGTGACCCTCTATGTGACCTGCTGCAGGGTGCTGGGGGCTGTGTGAGGAGAGGGTGACCCTCTGCAGGATTTTGGGGTTTGTACAGGATTTTGGGGACAGCCTATAACAGGGGCTGGATAAGGAGGAGTGTTTCCATGCAGAGCCAGCTGGGGGCTGTATGAGGAGGGGTGAGTCCATGCTGGGGGATGTATAAGGAGGGGTGACCACATGTGGGATGCTGGGGGCTGTATGAAGAATGGGTGACCCTCTGCAGGGTGCTGGGGGGTCTCTGAGGAGGGGTGATTCCATTCAGGGGATCAGCTCAGGGCTGTATGAGGTGGAGTGACCCCAAGCAGGGTGCTGGGGACTCTATAAGGAGGGGTGACCCCATACAAGGTGTTGGGGACTCTGTAAGGAGGGGTGACCCCCTGCAGGGTGCTGGGGGCTGTATGAGGAAGGGGTGACCACATGTGGGGTGCTGAGGGCTATATAAGCCCCTGCAGGGCTGGGGGCTGTATGAGGAGACCCTCTATGTGACCCTCTGCAGGGTGCTGGGGGGTCTCTGAGGAGGGGTGATTCCATTCAGGGGATCAGCTTAGGGCTGCACAAGGTGAGGTGACCCCAAGCAGGGTGCTGGGGACTCTAAGGAGGGGTGACCCTGTGCAGGTTGCTGGGGACTCTATAAGGAGAGGTGACCCCATACAGGATGTTGGGGACTCTGTAAGGAGGGGTGACCCCATACAGGATGTTGGGGACTCTGTAAGGAGGGGTGACCCCATACAGGTTGCTGGGGACTCTGTAAGGAGGGTGACCCCATACAGGATGTTGGGGACTCTGTAAGTAGGGTGACCCCATACAGGGTGTTGGGGACTCTGTAAGGAGGGTGACCCCATACAGGATGTTGGGGACTCTGTAAGGAGGGTGACCCCATACAGGATGTTGGGGACTCTGTAAGGAGGGGTGACCCCATACAGGATATTGGGGACTCTGTAAGGAGGGGTGACCCCATACAGGGTGTTGGGGACTCTGTAAGGAGGGTGACCCCATACAGGATGTTGGGGACTCTGTAAGGAGGGTGACCCCATACAGGGTGTTGGGGACTCTGTAAGGAGGGTGACCCCATACAGGGTGTTGGGGACTCTGTAAGGAGGGTGACCCCATACAGGGTGTTGGGGGCTGCCTCAGAAGCAGCTTTCCCACCTGGCTGCCCCCCTGGCAGGGCTGAGCAGTGGGTGGGATGCTGCCCCCCCTGCCCAGCTCCAGCCACCTCTCCCACCACCCCCGGGGAGGACTGGGTGAGGTGCCCCAGCCTGGCAGTGCCCGCAGCCCCCCTGAGCTGTCCCTCCCTGTCCCCAGCTGTGAAGGAGGCGGCCGTGCAGAGGAAGCACAACCTGTACAGGGACAGCATGGTGATGCACAACAGCGATCCCAACCTGCACCTGCTGGGAGAGGGCCTGCCCATCGACTGGAGCGAGGAGTACAGCGAGGAGCCCGCGGCCGAGCGGCGCCGCAGGGCCAAGCAGGTGGTGTCGGTCATCCAGGACGACGAGGGGGCCCTGCCCTATGGGGCTGAGGCCCTGCTGCCGCCTGGCTCCCCCGAGGCAGGGCAGGCAGAGCAGGCACAGCCCGGGGTGCCCCCGAGCCCCCCGGATGCGGTGCAGGAGATCCGGGAGGCGCTGGCACAGGAGAGCCTGGGGGACGGTGCCAGGCTGGAGGAGCGGCTGATGAACGGCACCGAGGGCAGTGGGGCCAGCGAGGAGGGCGTGCTGCTGGCAGGGGCTGCCCCAGGGGCTGCCACACAGCAGGGCCCAGCCCGGCATGGGGACGGGGTGTGCTGTGCCACAGCGGCAGCACCGGCACCTGGAGCTGAGGTCCCATCAGGAACGGGCAGAGAACGCGTCACACCAGCATCCTCACCTGTGTCTGGAGCTGAGATCCCATCAGGAACAGGGAGAGAACGCGTCACACCAGCATCCTCACCTGTGTCTGGAGCTGAGGTCCCATCAGGAACAGGGAGAGAACGCGTCACACCAGCATCCTCACCTGTGTCTGGAGCTGAGGTCCCATCAGGAACAGGAAGAGAACGTGTCACACCAGCATCCTCACCTGTGTCTGGAGCTGAGGTTCCATCAGGAACAGGAAGAGAACGTGTCACAGCAGCATCCTCACCTGTGTCTGGAGCTGAGGTCCCATCAGGAACAGGAAGAGAACATGTCACAGCAGCATCCTCACCTGTCCCTGGAGCTGAGGTGTCATCAGGGGGGCAGCGTGTCACACCAGCATCCTCACCTGTCCCTGGAGCTGAGGTCCCATCAGGAGCTGGGACACGCCGGGCTGCACCAGCACCGCCTGTGCCTGGAGCTGAGGTGTCAGCAGGGGGGCAGTGTGCCACACCAGCACTGTCACCTGTCCCTGGAGCTGAGGTCCCATCAGGGGCTGGGAGACAACATCCTGCACCAGCATCACCTGTGCCCAGAGCTGATGTCCCATCAGAGGCTGAGGTGCCCCATGCCACACCAAGGTCATCCGTGCCAGCTTCCCCCGTGTCTGCAGCTGATGTCCCATCAGAGGCTGAGGTGCCCCATGTCACACCAAGGTCATCCGTGCCAGCGTCCCCCGTGCCCAGAGCTGATGTCCCATCAGTGCCCAGCGTGCCACAGGGCACGGCAGCCCCGGCCAGCCCCCGAGCCGATGTCCCAGCAGAGGCCGAGGTGCCCCGTGTCACAGCAGCACCACCCGGAGGGCAGAGCCCATCAGCAGCGTGTCACCAGCGTGCTGACAAGGAGCCAGGCGAGCCCAGGGCCACCGCAGAGAGCAGTGAGGGGGTGCAGACTGAGTTCTAGCCCCAGCCCCTGCCATGGACTGGCCCCGGTGACACTGGGGCTGGGGGAGGGGGACAGGAGCCCCGGCATGGAGAGCAGCACTGCGGGAGAGGGAGGGGATGGGGACACCCAGACCTTACTGCCTAAGGGGGTCCCACTGCCACAGCCCCACTGGGTCCGACTGGGGTGGCCCCAGCCTGGCTTGGGGCATCCCCTGCGCTCTGCTCTGTCCTTCTTCTGCCTTATTTTCTTTCCTACTGAGGAGATGCTTTACTGAAGAGCTTTATCTGCCCCCCACACCAGTGCCTAGGGCTGCTGGGGGGGCTGGCACTAGCCCTGCTGAGGGTGGGTGTGTGGGACACTCCTGGCTGTCCCCACGGCTGTCCCTGCCCCAATCTGGAGCACTTCCTGGGAGCCTGCCCACTGCCAACCCCACTGCCAGCTCCAGGAGTGCCAGGGGGAGCAGGGGCTGCAGATGACAAACAGGATGGCAAATGGGGACACAACAGGGACAGCAACACTGGGGGGCTTGAGCCACTGCTGAGGGGGAGAGCACCGGGACAGCTGTGGGTTGCTGGTGCCCAGGCCGGGCTCACAGCATCCAGACTGGGCTCACAGCATCCAGACTGGGCTCACAGCATCCAGACTGGGCTCACAGCATCCAGGTTTGGCTCACAGCATCCAGACTGGGCTCACAGCATCCAGGCCGGGCTCACAGCATCCAGGCCGGGCTCACAGCATCCAGGCCGGGCTCACAGCACCCAGTGCCCACCGCCCACCCCCAGCCACCCTCACCCCTAGGAGCTATTCTAGGAGCTATTTTAAGTTCAGAGTTCAGTCTCTGGGGAAGGTGGCACTCAGGCCACCTGTGCCTGGCAGGACAGGAAAGGTGGCACTCAGGCCGTGTCCCAGCTGTGCCTGGCAGGACTGGGATAATTCCAGGCTCAGCTTGCTGTGCAGTGGAGAGATCCCAGATCTCCTCAGCACCTTCCATGGATGGCTTCTCCAGCTTTGCAGATTTTGGCATCTGCTGTGCTGGCTGAGCAAAGAGCAGGAGTCTGCTGACCCCTCTGTGTGTCATGGGGACAGGAGTGCTGCAGCCCCACACAGTGATGCCAAAAGCCCTGGAGGTGCTGGGGGTCTGCAGGACCCCTGGATGGGACACCTGGAGCAGGGACCAGCACCCCAACACCCACCTGTGCCTAGGTGCCACCATTGCTGCCTCAGAAGGGGGGTGCCCAGCCTAACCCACTCAGGGGAGCCCCCAAAGTGCCTTGGGAGGCCCCCCTCAAAGTGCCTTTCTCTGTGAACTTCAAACCTGTCTCTTTCAGGATATTTTATTAAGAAAGTTATACAAATGTTTAAAGATATGCTTATAATAATTAATAAAATGGAAAAGCTTTATTTAAAGCCAGAGGAGACTCTCCTTATTGCTGAAGCAACTCCCTGGATAGGGCCTGGTCCCACTGTGAGACCCAGGGGTGTCACATCCTGAGCCCACCCAGCAGCGACACAAACCAGGAGTGGAGCTGAGATGATTTTATTCAAAGGGGTGTCCTGAGGAAGCAGCAAGAGGCACCAGGAGCAGCATTTTCCCCCTGGCACAGCCACACCAGCAGCTCAGGGGCTGCTCCAGCCCCATCCCTGAAGCACAGGAGCGGGGTGGGGGTGGCAGGACCCCCCAGTGTCCCCAAAGGCACTGTGTGAAGAGGGGGCAGCTCTGGGCAGGAGGGTCCCTGTCCCCAGCAAGTCACTGGGTCACTCCTGTTCCAGCCAGGAGGAACGTCCTTGAAAAGCAGGGAGGGGAGGAAATGCCAGCACCCCACCCCTGCTGTCACCACCCGGACAAAGGTCCCTGAGAGCCGGGGGACAGCCACCAGCCAAGGCCAGTGCTGGCCATGGGGCTCCCTGTCCCCAGAGCGGGGCCAGCCCTGAGGGGCCCCAGCAAGTCCTTGGGGTTCTGTGTCCCACAGAGCACAGGGACAGAGACAGCCCCAGCAGAAGTGACAGCAGCTATTCCAGACAAAGGAGCAGGAGGTGGGACACGTGTGCCACCACCTCGGGGGGCTCTAGCCCCGGCCCAGCAGGGGATACACCATGAAATAGCCCAGGGTGGAGCCTGCAATGGCCCCCAGGAAGATCCAGGCGTTGTAGGACATGACTGCCAGCATCACCATATAGCCCAGCACCACCTGCAGCACGTGGAACAGAGTCTGGCCCACGTGGAACCAGAACCACCTGGGGAAGGAGAGGGGGAATGCCATCAATGAGGGGCTGGGACAGCTGGAATCACCTCCCACCAGGAGCCTGGAGAGGCCAGAGGGGGTTTGGGCAGCAGGGAGAGGGGTGGGGGCTACAAACAGCAGCTCAGGGGGAAATCCTGCTCCGAAATCAATGGGGCTGGCAGTAAGAGCAGCCTCAGGAATGATCTGGGATTAAATACAAGAGGAAAAACCCAGGGCTTGGCTTCAAAGGAAGAAGGGCCAGGCTTGTGGGGACTGAGCTGCTGCTTGTGCCCATCCCCAAACCAGCAGGACCATCCTGCACCCTGCACAACCACTCCTGGAGGGGAAGCTGAGCCTCTAGCCACCACCCTGGACACCTCCCAGAGGATCTGGAGGGGCTGGGCTGCCCCTGGAGCCCCCTCCCCAGGCTGTACATACCCCCCCTTCCCTGGGAGCCCACAGCTCCTCCTCACAGCCCTTCTCCCCTCTGTGCTGGCCATGGCCCCACAGATCCATCCCTGAGCCCTGGGGTGGGTGCCAGGGGCTGTACACACCCCTCATCCCTGGGAGTTCACAGCTCCTCTTCACAGCCATGGCCCCACAGAGCCATCCCTGACCTGCCAGGAGGGTGCCAGGGGTCCCTGCCCTGTGTGGGGTCTGGAGGGGCTGGGCTGCCCCAGGCTGTACACACCCCTCATTCCTGGGAGGAGCTCACAGCCCTTGTCCCCTCTGTGCTGGTCATGGCCCCAGATCCATCCCTGAGCCCCGGGGTGGGTGCCAGGGGCTGTACACACCCCTCTTCTCTGGGAGTTCACAGCCCTTGTCCCCTCTGTGCTGGCCATGGCCCCAGATCCATCCCTGAGCCCTGGGGTGGGTGCCAGGGGCTGTACACACCCCTCATCCCTGGGAGGAGCTCACAGCCCTTCTCCCCTCTGTGCTGGCCATGGCCCCAGATCCACCCCTGAGCCCCGGGGTGGGTGCCAGGGGTCCCTGGGGTACCTGCCCTGCGCGGGGTCGCTCTGTTCCTCCTCCTGGGGCTCGGTCAGGGCCTCGTGGCTGAGGCTGCGGGGCAGCGCCAGCAGCGCCCGCCGCAGCAGCACGGCCTTGCCCATCTTCACGGCCTCATAAAGCACAGAGAGCAGCAGGATCACCAGCACCGAGAGCACCATCCCTGCAGGAGAGACAGCCCAACACTGCCATGCACGGGGAGAGCCTCTGGGGGTGACAGGGACACAGCAGGGCCCGGCACAGGGGTTTGGGAATAGCCATGAGTGATGGAGGGGGGGTCCTGGCACTGGGCTGGGCAGCAGGGTTGTTAAATGGCAGGAAATTGTGTGTTTAGTTTTTTATCTCACAGAATTAGGTTGGGAAAGCTCTCTGAGGCCATTAAGGCCAACCTGTGACCTCACCCAACAGCACCTTGTCACCCAGACCATGGCACTGAATGTCCCATCCAGTCCCTCCTCAAACACCTCCAGGGACAGTGACTCCTCCCTGGGCAGCCTCTTCCAATGAAGAATTTTTTCCTAAATTCTTAATTTAGGAAAATGGAAGAATAAACTAAGCCTAAACTTCTCCTGGCTCAGCTTAAGGCTGTGCCCTCTTGTCCTAGAGAGCTGCTGTGAAACAAATACAAAGCTTTGCATTGACTCCAAAATAAACATGGGAGTTAAAATATGATCTTGGGAGAATAAACAAAACCAGAACGAAGAGTGAAAGTGGGAAGCTGAGCCATTCCTGAGTGCTCTGGGGGCTTCACACAGCTCCCTGCCTGCTGCTCTTGGCTTGGGAGGATCAACCCCGGCCTGGGGCATGCCCAGGGCACAGCACACATCGGCAGGGAGGGGCAGGTCCTGCCAAAAATCCCCACACGGCTCTGCAGAGAGGGGATGGAGGGATGGACAGGGATGGATGGATGGATGGATGGATGGATGGATGGATGGATGGATGGATGGATGGATGGATAGGGATGGATAGGGATGGATAGGGATGGATAGGGATGGACAGGGATGGACAGGGATGGACAGGGATGGACAGGGATGGACAGGGGTTGAGGGACAGTGATGGAGGCATGGAGGGATGGATGGAAGGATGAAGGGATGGACAGGGAAGGAGAGATGGATGGATGGACGGATGGACAGAGATGGATGGATGATGGATGGATGGATGGATGGATGGAAGGATGAAGGAACAGGGATGGAAGGATGGATGGAGGGATGGACAGGAATGGATGGAGGGATGGATGGAGGGATGGATGGATGGATGGGACAGGGATGGAGAAATGGAGGGAGGGATGGATGGATGGATGAAAGAACAGGGATGAAGGATGGATAGAGGGATGGACAGGAATGGATGGATGGATGGATGGATGGATGGATGGATGGATGGATGGATGGATGGATGGATGGATGGATGGAGGGAGGGATAGGGACGGATGGATGGATGGATGGACGGAGGGAGGGATAGGGACGGATGGATGGATGGATGGACGGAGGGATGGATGGATGGATGGATGGACGGAGGGATGTCCCAGTGCTGGCAGCCTACCTGTGGGGCTGTGGACACTCCAGAAGTCGAAGAGCAGCACTACTGTGTCCGAGAAGTAGAAGGTCATCTGGAAAAGAGGCCAGGGAAGGGCAGTGCAGGAGCCCCTCGGGGTGATGGGTGCCCACACTGCAGCAGCCCTGCACCCCCACCCTGGCATGCTCATCTGGGGATTCACCAAATGGTGCAAGTGTCTCTCCAGTTCTGAAACGGGAAGAGGAACTTGCACAGACAATCACAGTCACACTGACTGGGCTGAACTCTCCCTGTGAGCTCCAGCAGGACGATTTCCACCCCCGTGGCTGGGCTGTGACAAAAAGCCAGTTTACCACTGTGACAAAGAGAGACAAATCCAGGACTTCTCTTGAGGAGAGAAGGTCCCTGGGGACAGGTAGAGGCTGAGGGGAAGCTGGTGGGCAGAGCCTCTGCTCCCCTCTGCCTCTCTCCCAGGGCAGAGAAACCTCCTGCACTGCCAGGACACCCAAAAACTCAACCACCAAGGCACCCAGAGCCACAAGTGTGACTACCCAACAATGGGGACCAGGTCCAGGGGTGCCTCCCTGGCAGAGGAGCATCAATCCCAATGCTGCCAGGACCTGCAAAGGCAGCACCCCTCCTCCTTCACCCTGCTGAAACAGGAGGAGCAGGAATTGCTCTTGTGTAACATCAGCTGCAGAGCTCATGCCCAGCTGCCCCATCTTGCTCAAAAGGTGGAATTTTGCTGGGTTTTTCGTGCTCCCTTTGGTGAACCTCCCTAGGAGGTGTTTGTGGAGCTCACAGCTGCTCCTCTCCTGCACAGATCCGTGTTTGGCTGTTCTTTCCTGCCTTTTCCAACACCAGCAGAGGTGACTGACAGGAGCAGGACCAGCCTCAGCCAGAAATACCATCCAACACCCCGTGGGTGTTCAGGCCACAGCCCGGCTCCAATTACAGCCCTCGGCCCTCCTTAGCCACAGCACATTAGCACATGTAATTGCCTCACCCTTTTAAGCCTCCTTCGGCCACAGGTTAATGATAACTAGCCCTTAAATGAAGCTATTTCTCCTTCACAGGCTTCACCCACAAGTGGTGGAAGGAGCAGGTGACTGTTTTAGGGATGGGGGATAGAAGTGATGGGCAGAATCAGAGTCATTAACTTTTGAAAAACTCTCTAAGATCATGAAATCCAAACATTACCCCAGCATGCCAAGGTCTCCACTGAACCCTGTCCCCAGGTGCCACCTCTCTGTGTTTTTTGAACAATTCCAGGCACGGTGATTCCACCCTTTCCCTGGGCAGCCTGTTCCAGAGATCCAGAAGATCCCTTTGCCGCCCCAGCCTGGGGTGGAGCCACATGTTTTTGGGGTGCCCAGCATGGGTGTGACACCAAAATGATGCTCTTTGGGCCAACAGCGATGCCACAGAGAGATTTCTTGCTGGGTGAAGGTCAAGAGGCCAAAATCCTAAAAATCCCTGCATTCTTCCCAACAGGGAAGAGCCACCCCCACCAGGGAGCTGTCCCAGGGTGTTGAGGGATGTTGTTCAGAGGATGGATTGGGATTGGATTGAGCAGGCTCCCAGGTGAGGCTGCACCCAGCTCCTCCCCCGCAGGAATTCACACCGGGAACAAAAACTTGTTGGGAAATCTGTGCTCAAGGTGCATTTAGGGCTGGATCTGCTGCACTTTTGGGGTTATTCTAGCAAAACCAGTGGTGCCTGCACAGAGCAGTGCCAGGCTGCATCCCAGCCTGCTGCTCCAGCCTAACTGGGATGTCTGATCCCACACTTTGGGATAAAGCTGCAGCACCCTGACCCCCCTCTGGACAGTCTCAGCTACAGCCCCACACTGGGGACACACTGGTTATGAGGGTGTCCCCAAACTGGGATCCTCCTCAGGACTGTGTCACCCCCAGGCCTTGCTGCTTCAGGGGGCTGGGAGCCCTGAACATCAAACAGAACCATGAAATGGTTTGGGTTATAAGGGATCCTAAAGCTCATTTTGTCCCAGCTCCTGCCATGGGCAGGGACACCTTTCACTATCCCAGGCTGCTCCAAGCCCTGTCCAACCTGACCCTGGACACTTACAGGGAGATTTAAGGGGTTCTGGGGGGATTCATGGGGTTCCAGGGGGGGATCCACGGGGTTCCAGAGAGATTTAAGGGGCTGCAGAGTAGATTCTCAGGGCTCCAGAGGGGATTTAAGGGGATCCAGGGGAATTCATGGGGTTCCAGGTGGGGATTCATGTGGTCCTAGGGGGGATCACGGGCTTCCAGGAATATTTAAGGGGTTCCAGGGGGGAATCACGGGGTTCCAGGGGGGATTTCCAGGGTTCCAGGGTGGAATCATGGGGCTCCAAAGATTTAAGGTGGTCCAGGGTGGAATCATGGGGTTCCAGGGGGGATTTAAGGGGTTCCAGGCAGGAATTAATGGGATTCCAGGGTGGAATCATGGGGTTACAGAAGGGATTTAAGGAGATCCAAGGGGATTCACGGGGTTTCAGGAGGGATTTAAGGGGATCCAGAGTGAAATCACAGGGTTCCAGGCGGATTTAAGGGGTTCCGGGGTGAAATCACGGGGTTCCAGGGGGATTTCTGGGGTTCCAGGGGGGAATCACGGGGTTGCAGAGGGGATTTAATGGGATCCAAGGGGATTCACATGGTTCCAAGGGGCAACCACAGGGTTCCAGGGGGGATTTCCAGAGTTCCAGGGGGGATTCTCGGGGTTCCGGGTTGGAATCTGGGGGTTCCGGGGGGATTTCCGGGGTTCCAGGAAGGTCTCCCGGTAGCGGCAGTGCCGTGCCCGTCCCGTTCCGGGGCTCACCTGCATGGTGGCGGCGGCGGCAGCGGGCGCGGGGCCCGGCCCGTTCCCCCCGGGGCCGCTGTCCCGGCGCTGTCCCGGCGATGTCGCGGCGCTGTCCCGGCGATGTCGCGGCCTGTCACGGGGATGTGGCGGCGCTGTCGCTGTGCCGTGTCTCAGCGCGGGGCTCTCCGGGAGCCGTAGTGCGGGGCGGGCCCAGGCCCGTCCCCTCCTCCCCGCGGCCCTGCCGGGCCCAGCGCCCTGGGTACGGCCGGGCCCGGCCCCTGCGCTCAACGCGGCTTCGCTTTCCCTTCGCTCCCGGCTCCATCCCGGCCCCGGGGCTGAGCTAAGGACCCCAAGGGGTTTTCTGCTGGTCACCCCCGGCACCCTGAAAACGCGGAGAGATTTTTGGGGGTGTGCAGCCTGGAGAGGAGAAGCTCCAGGGAGAGCTCAGATCCCCTAAAGAGGCTCCAGGAGAGCTGGAGAGGGACTGGGGACAAGGCATGGAGGGACAGGACACAGGGAATGGCTCCCAGTGCCAGAGGGCAGGGCTGGATGGGATATTGGGAATTGGGAATTGTTCCCTGTGAAGGTGGGCAGGCCCTGGCACAGGGTGCCCAGAGCAGCTGGGGCTGCCCCTGGATCCCTGGCAGTGCCCAAGGCCAGGCTGGGCAGGGCTGGGAGCACCTGGGACAGTGGGAGGTGTCCCTGCCATTGGATGGTCTCCAAGTTCTCTTCCAACCCAAACCATTAAGGATTTTGTGATTTTATTTTTCCTACAGACAGGCAGGACAAAGGGGAATTTTCCTTCCAGCCGTGAGTAGAAGCATACAGATTTTTGCTCCATGCTGGGACAATCCAACCATCCCCGTTACACCTGGGAACAGAGAGTGCTGAGCTGGCCCTGCCTCAGTTTCCCCAAGTGCCAGCAGGTGCAGATGCCCACAAAGGCACCCAGTGCTGCAGTGCCTGGCTCTACACCACAAAAATCCTTCTCAGTGAGATAGAGACTCAAAAGCAAGACAGGATTTGGGGGGGGATTAACATTTTCACCCCTTTGCAGCACTTGGTGCCGGGCTGGGAGGGAGATGCTGGAGCAGCTGCACACTGGGCTCTCCCAGGCTCACCAGGGCCACTTCCCAGCCCAGTCCTGGGCCATCAGTGCTCCAACCATTTGTGCACTTGATCCTGGCAAAGAAAAGCTCCTTTCCTTCCCCTTTTCCCAAGCTGGCACTAGTTTTGCTTCTGGTTTTTATTTTTTTTTCTTACAGACAGTTCCTAGCAATTATAATTCTCAAACTTCCCCCAAGCAGTCATTAAATCAGCACCTTCTCATATATAATATATACATATATAATATATATATAATTTATAAAGAAATGACTTCTGTAAACAATATTCCTCTACTCCAGAAGGAAATGGAGTCCAGGGCATAACACAGCTCCAAACACAGCAGCTCTGTGGAGCAGCTGGGAGCCCTGTGCCACCTCCAGCTCCACTTGTCCCCACTGGGATGGCTCTTGGGTGGGGACAGAACTGGCTGGCTCGGTTTGGGTGGCACCAATTTCAGCTGAAGCAAACTGGTCCGACTGTGAAACCAAACTGGTGCGAGGCGTCGCCGTTGTGGAACACAGCCAGGTCCCGCAGGGGCAGCAGCCACAGCTCCTCCGTGCTGAACTGGAAGATGGTGTCGCTGATGGAGGACTCGTTGTCCAGCTGAAATGACCACCAGGGACAGCTGAGTGTCACCAAAGCCCTCAGCTGAGGGCCTGGAGCTCCCTTGGCTCCATCCCCAGCCACTCCTGGCTTTTCCAGGCTGGTTCTTCCCCCTTGCCATATCCCCAGACCAGGAAGCCCCTTGGGCCAAAGGAATGGACGTTCTCCATCCCCATCGTACCCTCATCCCCCCGCTCCATCCCAAACTGCAGGGCTTCAAACAGTCTCCCAAAGGGCTCTCCAAATGTTGGGAGCCTTTTGCAGGCGTTTATATGTTAGAAAATAATTTGTGCTAAAGGAAATGAAAACCACAGCATTTTGTGTACAAAGCCAGTGTGGGGCAACAAGCAGTAATAGGCTATGGGATAAAAATGGAGATGCAAGTGTCATCAGGTGACTGCCTCCAGGGATGGATATTTCAAGGGATGTTTTTAGCTGACAAGACCCCAGCAGAAGGCATTTGATAGGCATCATCAGAAGTTTATTCCAGAAAGTTTTCACCTCACAGGACTCCAGCAATTATCCACTGATTCCGAGAAACGTGGCAGCAAAAAAGAAAAACTGCAATAATATGCTAAAATATGCTAAAGAAGAGCCCCTTTCAGAGCCCAAAAGACTGTATAAAACAGACCCCTCAGGAATGACATTTGGAGACCCACAGGGACTTTGGTGCAATAGAGGACAAATCCTGACCCTGATCGCCTGGCTCAGAGTCGAAATTGCTTGTGGATTTTTGCAAATTTATACTTTGAGAATGTAATAAAGTATTACATTTAATAAATATTAAATATCTATAAATAAAATATATAAAAATTATATAATATATATACTATATAATATATATATAGTACATATATTATATAGTATATATTATATATATAAAATATATATAATATATAAAATATATATAATATAAAATATATTATATATATTATATAAATGTATATTATATAAATGGTATATATTTATATATAATTATCTATAAAATATATAAATAATTAAAATTATAAATTAAATTTAAAAAAATTTAAAATTAAAAAAAAATTAAATTAAAATTAAAATGTCATAAAACAAATATTCTTTAATTTAGAATGATTTATTTCTAAGAAATTATTATCATTAATAATTATTGATTATAATTATTTATTAAAAATGAATAATTTTCAATTGAATAATTGTCATCATATAGTATAAAACTATAATTTATATATTATATAATATATAACTATAGTTTATATTAACATCTAATTATTATATATTACATTATATATATAATTATATATTATTATACATTATTATATATAATTATATATTATTATACATTATATATTATTATATTATATTATACATTATATAATTATTATATATTATTATATTATATAAAATAAATATAATAATAATTATAGTTATTTATCTTTAATAAAGAATTATAATTTATAATTATCAATTAAATATTTACAAATAAATAATTATAATTTATTTATTAAAGGATAAATAATTATTATTTATTAATCATAGTTATTAGTATTAATATACTTATAATAATGAATAACAATATTTAATAATATAATATTATTAATTATAGTTATTTATGATTTTAAAGAAATCATTAATAATAATAATAATAATAATAAATAATAATAATAATTATTATTATTATTATTATTATTATTATTATTATTATTATTATTATTATTATTATTATTATTATTATTATTTCTTCTCATTTCTTGATTGATTTCATTTAACAAATCCTCCCCTCATTATTCAATTGGAGCACTCATTCATAACCCATGCCCAGGGGCTGCGCGGGCGGGTCTCACCAGGCAGCCGTGCAGGCTGGCGGTGTAGCTGTGCTGCCGGGAGTCGCTCAGGAAGCGAATTTCCTTGCGGGGCTGGGGCCGGCGGCGCTGCGGGGCCGCCCTGCACGAGTACGAGACCTTCTGGGCGGCGCGGTGGCTTTGCAGGCGCAGGAAGCGCAGCTGCACCGGGCTGGCCCCCGCGTATTCCAGCTGCAGGGAAATCCGGTGGGAAAAATGCCTGGTTTATCATTGGCTTTTGGCAAATGTTCAAATGATTATTGTCTGTGTTAGGTTAGAAAGTTACGCTGGATTCATTTTCTTAAGTAGGGTGTTAAATATCGTTTTAGGTTGTAATATAATGTTAAAATAGAAACTATGCTATGTAAGATACTTTTTTTAAAGAAAGGACTCGCAGTGAGATAGCAGCCACAGGACACCTAAATCTTTCAGAGAAAGAGAATTTATTGCTCCCTTATCAGAAGAAACGAACTTCTTCCTGCCTTGCTCAGCCCTGAAGAGCCGTCAGGATTCAGAGGAAGAAGGTGACACTGCCCAGACAGAATCCTGGGTTTGAATGGAATTTATGCATCATGGATGAGTTGTATGAATATGCAACAGACTGTTGTTTTTAAGGGTTAATCCTCTGTTAATGTGGGGCCTTTTTCGGGCTTATTTTGCCCAGAAAAGGTACCTGGACTGTCCATAACTCTTTGTTTCCATTGTCTCATATTGTCCTGATCCAAATTGTCCAAATTATTATTACTCTAATCATATTACTATTTTTATAACCATTTTATTACTATTAAACTTTTAAAATTTTAAAACCAAGTGATGGCATTTCTCACATCCAGCATGTGGGGGCTGCACTTCCCCAAGGCTAAACCCTGTCAGGGTCCAGCTGCCTGTTCAGCACTGGAGTTCCTCACAGAAGGAATGTCACATCCCTCTGTGCACAGCCAGAGGACCTGGGTGCCGTCCTGTAGCCATGATATCTCCTGAAAAATCCCTTTGCCAGGATTTTTTCTCCTGAGAAGCTGAACAAAATGTCAAAATTATTATCTGCTGCTGTAGAATGCAACAGGTGCATCTGTGATTGGTCTCATGTGGCTGTTTTTAATTAATGCCCAGTCACAGTCCAGCTGTCTCAGACTGTCTGGTCAGTCACAAGATTTTGTTATCATTCTTTTCCTTTCTTTTCAAGCCTTCTGATGAAATCCTTTCTTCTATTCTTTTAGTATAGTTATATCATTTTCATTTAATATAATATATATATCATAAAATAATAAATCAGCCTTCTGAAACATGGAAGCCAAGATTCTCATCTCTTCCCTCATCCTGGGACCCCTGCAAATTCCCACACTGTCCCAGCACTGCAGGGTGGCACTTGGAGACCCCAACCCAGCTCTGTGTCTCCTTGGCTGTTCCAGCCAGGCACTCACCAGGAAGCCCCCGGGCAGGGTGCTGAACCACTCAAAGGTGTTCTCAGAGCTGTAGGTGCTCAGCCAAGCCTTGATGGGGACCTGAGGGGAGCAGGGACAATTGTCACACTGTCCCAGCAGGGGATGGTGGCACTGACAGGACAAGGAGCCAGCACAGAACTCCGATGTGTCCCTGCAGCCTGGCACACACCGTGACCAGGATCCTCACTCCCTGCCAGGGATTGGGCACTACAGCCAGGGACTGTCACCACAGCAGGGAACTGTCACCACAGCCAGGGATTGGGCACCACAGCCAGGGATTGGGCACCACAGCAAAGGACTGGGCACCACAGCCAGGGATTGGGCACCACAGCAAAGGACTGGGCACCACAGCCAGGGATTGGGCACCACAGCCAGGGAACTGTCACCACAGCCAGGGATTGGGCACCACAGCCAGGGAACTGTCACCACAGCAGGGAACTGTCACCACAGCCAGGGATTGGGCACCACAGTCAGGGACTGGGCACCACAGCAAAGGACTGGGCACCACAGCCAGGGACTGGGCACCACAGCAAAGGACTGGGCACCACAGCCAGGGACTGGGCACCACAGCAAAGGACTGGGCACCACAGCCGGGGACTGGGCACCACAGCAAAGGACTGGGCACCACAGCAGGGGACTGGGCACCATAGCCAGGGAACTGTCACCACAGCCAGGGACTGGGCACCACAGCCAGGGATTGGGCACCACAGCCAGGGACTGGGCACCACACCCGGGGACTGGGCACCACAGCCGGGGGATTGGGCACCACAGCCGGGGATTGGGCACCACAGCCAGGGATGGGGCACCACAGCAGGGAACTGTCACCACAGCAGGGAACTGTCACCACAGCCAGGGACTGTCACCACAGCCAGGGATTGGGCACCACAGCCAGGGATGGGGCACCACAGCAGGGAACTGTCACCACAGCAGGGAACTGTCACCACAGCCAGGGACTGTCACCACAGCCAGGGATTGGGCACCACAGCCAGGGATGGGGCACCACAGCAGGGAACTGTCACCACAGCCAGGGACTGTCACCACAGCCAGGGATTGGGCACCACAGCAGGGAACTGTCACCACAGCAGGGAACTGTCACCACAGCCAGGGAACTGTCACCACAGCCAGGGACTGGGCACCACAGCCAGGGATGGGTCACCCTGTCCCTCTCCAGCCCCACCAGCCCTTGTCCCCACCCACGCTGAGGGGTCCCTCGGGGCTGCAGCTGCCCCATAAAAGCCACCCCATACCTGGTTGTGCACGGGGGCAATGCAGGTCTCCCCCCCAGCTGTGAAGTTGCAGAAGGCTCTCAGTGCATCCTGGGGGCTGCCCTGGTTGGGGTCGATGTAGTATTGCCCTGGAGGGAGGAGAGGACAGCCCTGGTAACCAGCTTTGGCACAGGGAAGGTGCCACACAGTGCCATCCCACGCCAGCTGGTGGCCTGGCTGCCAGCCTGTTTCTCCAGGGATGCCCAGGAAGCCCATCCGACCTCATTCCTCAAAATCCTTATTCCCTCTTTATTTCAGAGAGCTGCCTGTCCCTTCCTAGGCCAGGACAGGCCCAGGGGTGCCCCCCATGCCCCTGGTACCATCAGGCAGGTCGGGGTGAGCCAGCAGCAGCTCCTTGCAGGTGGTGGCCGGGTTGGTTTTGGTGCCATTGGGATGCTCCACAAGGGCTTGGAGCTCCCAGCTCAGGGTGTCCAGCAGAGCCCAGACCAGGGTGTAATTCAGGTGGTTGGAGGAATAAATGAGGTGCTGGAAGAAAAAGGAGGGGATATTACCAAACTGACCATAGATCCCCCCACCAGGAGCATCATCAGGGATGGCACATGCAGGGGACAAGGACAAGCAGGGGGGGAGAGGGAGTAGCTGGATTTTCTTGGTCCTGGTGCACAGGGGACCTCAGAAGGAGCAGGACATGGGACAGCATCCCTGGCAGCCCCTTCCTGTCACAGACATATTCTCTGAAAAATCTTTTCATTAAGATCTTTTCTCCTGAGAAGCTGAGAAGCCTCAGAAGAAAAAAAACCCAACAATAATTATCTGTTGCTGTGGAATGCAACAGGTGCATCTTTGATTGGTTTTGTTGTTGTTTTAAATTAATAACTAATTACAGTCTAGCTGTCTCAGACTCTCTTATCAATCACAAGATTTTATTATTATTATTTTATTCTTTTTTTTTGCTAGCTTTCTGATGAAATCTTTTTTCTATTTTTTAGTGTAGCTTTAATATAGCATTTTCATATAATACAATATAATATAATATAATATAATATAATATAATATAATATAATATAATATAATATAATATAATATAATATAATATAATATAATATAGTAATAAATCAACCTTCTAAAACATAAAGTCAAGATTCTCATCTCTTCCCTCATCCTAAGACCCCTGCAAACACCACCACACCTTCCCTCCTGGGCCAGGGTCACTCACCTGCAGCTCCTCCTGGGACAGCATCACTGCAGGCCCTCTGGGACCAGGGGGCCCAGCCAGACCCTGAGGGACAATGACAGTGCTGGTGGCACTGGCTGCTGCCCACGAGCCCCTCAGCAGCTCCTCCACCAGTGCCAGCAGCTGCACGTCCCCATGGAGTGACAGCATGGCATGGCAGGGCCTCACTGCCAGGTTTAGGGGAGTGGGTGACCCAAATTTTGGGCTGGGGGGAGTTTGTGGCTCTGCTTACCGGCATTCCTGGTGTGCCCCTGGGGCCTGGCAGGCCTGGGAAGCCTCTCAGCCCCTGCCAAAGGAGGAGGTGCAGAAGGGAAGGAAAGCAAGGGGGGAGATGCTGCTGTGCTGAGCTGCACCCTCACCCTGCAGCCCTGGAGTGGGAAGGAGGGGAGGGATCCCACTGATCCCACTCCAGCTGCTCCTCACTACTTACTTTGGGTCCAGAGAAGCCCTGGAAGGAAAGGACAGGACCAGGATAAGAAGGAGGCAGGTGGGATCAAAGCTGCATCCCTGTGGGGTGAGGAGTGAACCCCAAACCTGCGGGAGGGGGAAGGACTCACCAGTGTCCCAGGAATTCCAGGGTGTCCCTGTGGGCCAGGGGGGCCAGTGTCACCCTGCAAGGACAACAGAGAGCTCAGGACATCCCCCAGCCCTGCATCCTTCTACAACCCAGCCCCACATCCTTCTACAACCCAGCCCCACATCCTTCTACAACCCAGCCCCACATCCTTCTACAACCCAGCCAGCCCCTTCCCCAGGTGGATTTTATATGGAAAAAACAAGAAATTCACCCCAAATACTCATTTTGGTCCCTGACATCCCTCTCCACCCTGCCCTTACCTGCCTTCCCTTGGGTCCTGGTCTCCCAGGGACACCGTGGGGTCCCGGCTTGCCCTGGAAACGTGGCAGGATGTCAGACAGGGTGACAAGGGACCAGGGGAAAGGAAAAGAGCAAAACATGTCACACACCTTGAAGCCATCATCCCCTTGCTGGCCCAGGTCACCTTTGCTGCCCTTCTCGCCCTAGGAGAGAGTCAGGGAGAGCTGTGGGCAAAGGGAAGGACAGAACCCCCAGGAGACCAGGGTGGGTGGGGAAATTCCCAGTCATGGCTGGCTGCAACATTTCTGGAGCAAAAACCCCCAAACACCAGAGAATTGTTCCAGAGAATTCACTGCACCCACATTGCTGGGACAGAGGCAGCAGCAGGGGTGAAAGGATCATCCCAGACTAAAACATCTCTCAGGAAAACCTTGGAAATTGCAAGGAAGCACTTGGAGAGAATAAAGAAGATTCTTGGTGTGCTGAAACCAGAAGCAGGGAAAAATCCCAGCACAGCCTCCCCTCTGCCTGCTCTCCCAGGAGCTGCTCACTGAGCTGACAATCAATTTAAAGTTTTAATGATTCCCAAAGTTTCATTTTCCTGAAGGCTCTGAGCAGCTTCCCATTGCCAGGGATGGGATCTGGGATGGGATCAATGGGATCAATGGGATCAGTGGGATGGGATCAATGGGATGGGATGGGATGGGATGGGATGGGATGGGATGGGATGGGTGGGATCAATGGGATGGGATGGGATGGGACCCATGGGATCAATGGGATGGGATGGGATCCATGGGATGGGATGGGATGGGACCCATGGGATCAATGGAATGGGATCCATGGGATGGGATGGGATCGGATCAATGGGATAGGATCCATGGGATGGGATGGGATGGGATCAATGGGATGGGACCATGGAATCAATGGGATGGGCCCCATGGGAAGGGATTGATGGGATGGGATGTGCTTTGTTTCTCCAGCCAAGGATCCATCAGGAATGGCACAAGGGAGGTTCAGCTCATGGGGCATCAGCATCACTGCTGAGAGCAGGGATTTAAAGGCTCCACACTGCTGCTTGCAACTCCAGGAGGATGGAAAGGTGCAAAAGGACTGGATTTGGGAGAAAATCTAAAGGTTTCATCTCCCAGCACTCAGGGACATGGCAGCCAACCCCCAGAGAAAGATGGTGCAGCCATCAGGGTTCAAAAAGAGGGGAATAAGGGATGGCATTCAGCAAATTAAATGCCACCCTGTGCCCAGCATCCCTGCTGTGCCTGGCACCTGTCCCCTACCTTGTGTCCTTTTGGTCCAGGGTCTCCTTTGATGCCCTTCAGCCCTGGGATGCCCTAAGAGAGAAACATGGAACTGCCTCACCCTGGGCTGAGCTGCTCCTGTCAGCCCCTGGCAAGGAGAGCCCTCCCCACACCTGAGGATTCTGAGGATTTCAGGCAGTTTTAGAAGCTCTGAGGCATTTTCTCATTGTTGCTTTGATTTTTGCTTTCAGGAGGATCCCTCAGCAAAGCCCATTAAAAATGCACTGGAGGTGCCTTGGCTGGCTGAGAATATCCAGCTTGGGTTTTTTTTTGTGAAGTTGCCAAAATTGAGCTTTTTTATTTTAAGCATAGAAAGAAGTAATTTCTAGTAATTAAAATAAATATTTGTGTCCTTTTTGCTGGCTGCAGTTTGTCCCTCCATGACAGCTCTCTGGGCATGTGGGCACAATCCCACCAGTGCTCAGCACTACCTGGCATCAGACACATACCTAAAAGAAGGATTTGGCTTCTAGAACTAAATTTTGGGAATGAAGTGATTTGTCTGACTGCACACACCCTCCTGGGATGTTAATTTGGGAGGAGAAGACAGGAGGAGATGGAGGAACCATTTAAAAACTCCCTCATTTTAAACAGGTCCCTGCTTTGGGTCCCTGCAGAGCTGGGTCACACAGTGGGGTCAAACAGGGAGCAGCCAGCACCCCAAAACCCCACACTGATACTCACATAGGGTCCCTGGGGGCCTTGGGGTCCCGGAAGTCCTTTGTCACCTGGGTGGCCCTGAAATGCAAAGGGAGAAGCCCTGGCTGTGCCCAGGGTGATGCTCCAGGGCAGGGAGAGCAGCCCATGGGGGCTGTGGGTGTGGGAGGTGCCCCTGTTGGGCTGGGAGGCTCTGGGGGTGCAGAGCCCTCAGTTATCCTGGTTTATTCATTTCTGACCCGGGGCTCAGGCAGGTGGGAGCACCCCCAAACTGCCAGGGGGGCAGGGCAGCCTGACAAAGGCACCTACCTTGTGTCCCCAGGGACCCCGTGGGGGCTGCTGGCCCATCTTGCCTCGCTTGCCCTGGGGACCACAGGTGAAAAACTCACAGGTAGTTCCAAACTGATCCAGCCACCCCTTGTCCCTCCAGGATCCCCTCTCCAGGGATTCTGAGCCCCCAGAAAACTGGGACCACCCTGCAGAGCCCTGCAGGGGCTCCAAGGAGCAGCTCCCTGCCACCCTGGTGGGGACAGCAGTGCCATTTACCCGTCTGCCAGCTTCTCCTGGGACACCTTTGTCCCCTTCCTGCCCAGCATCGCCCTGGGGGAAGAGGAGAGGGGGCATGTGGGTCTCCAACAGCTCAGCCACATCCCAGGACTGGGCAGGAGGAGATGGGGACAGAGCCCAGCAGGCACTGGGGGATTCTGGAGATGGGCACCAAGAGCTGGGGAGGCCCCTGTGCCCCCCAGGGCCACCTGAGCCAGGCTGGAGGCAGGAGCTGCCAGCCCCTCACCCCAAAACCAGCCCAGGAGCAGCCTGTGCTTGCCAGGTGGGGAAAACCAGCTCCTCCTGGGCAATTCCCACTGTTTGCTCTCCATGGTCCCCCATGGGTCTGACCAGTTTAGGCTTGCCCACCCCATGCCCACTGGGCAGTCCCCTCAGGTGCCATCCCCAGGGGAGGACTTTGGGGGTACCTTCTCTCCTTTGCAGCCCTTCCGTCCTTTAGGACCAGCTTGTCCAGGAGCCCCCTAAAATCCCAAAGGAGAAGGAAACCCCTCTGTGAGGATGCTGTGCCAGGGATGCCCCTCCTGGCTTCCCTCCCTGCCTTGCCCCAGTGTGCTCAGGAGGATGCTCTAAGCTGGAATCTTCCCTTTGTGATTTTCCCTCTCTCTGGAGCAGGCTGGGCAGAAGGGGGCTGTGGGAGGGTTCAGCACGAGCAGGAGATGGTGCCTGCATTGGACTTTTACACCTCCAGGAGATGCCAGCATCCCCCAGCCTCTGTCAGGGAGAACCAGCACTCCCACCATTTGTCCATTCCACTGGCTCCATCCCACTCCTCACCATTTGTCCTGGTTTTCCTGGCTCTCCTGGCTCCCCTTTTGCACCCACCAGGCCCTAAGAAGGAAAACAGAATTCAAAGCAAATCCAGACCTTTGGGTTATTCAGATATTTGGGTTATTCTATGAGGGACACAGATGGGGGAGGCTGGAAAAGCTGGGGCAGGGAATGGGGCAGAGAGGAGCCCACTCACCTCAGTGCCACTCAGCCCGGTGGCTCCAGCTTCACCCGGTGGCCCGAGAGTCCCCTGAGTTCATTTGGGGACAAAACATGAGGCTGGCAGCAGGGGAAGGCACAGCTGGGGCTCTTGTCCCCAGGGAGAGCTGTGCCACAGGTGTCCCCCATGGAGCACAGGTGTTACCTGCCGGCCTGGCTGGCCCTTGGTGCCCACCACTCCTCTGGCTCCCTCGTGCCCGGTGAAGCCCCGGAGCCCTGGGGCACCTGCCAGGCCCTGAGCCCCCTGTGAGCCCTGCAGGGCACAGAGAGGGGGACACTGCTCACCCCTGTCCTCAGCAGGGCCCGAGCAGCTGCCCCTCGAGGGACTTCAGCTGCACTGAGCTTTGCAAATTCCCCTGCAGTTTGTTTCACAGCAAACCCCCTGGAATTCATTCCACAGCAAACCCCCCAGAGTTTATTCCACAGCAGCCCCCCCTGGAATTCATTCCACAGCAAACCCCCTGAAGTTTATTCCAGAGGAAACACCCCTGGGGAATAAACCCTGGGGTTTATTCCACGGCAAATCTGCCCAGAGTTTATTCCACGGCAAATCCCCCTGGAATTTATTCCACAACAAATTCCCCTGCACTTTATTCCACAGCAAATCTCCCTGCAGTTTATTACAGAGCCTGACCTCTCCCAGCAAATCACCCAAGCTAAAGGCTTGGAGCAGCCTGTGGAAAGTGTCCCTGCCCATGGCAGGGGATGGAATCCAAAGAGTTTTGAGGTCCCTTCCAACCCAATTCTGGGATTCCATCAGGGCACATCTTGCCTGGGCAGAGTGGCACTGCAAGGTGGGAAAACTGGGATGCAGGTGAGATTTATCCTTCAGCTGAGCTTGGGGCATCCATAACACATCTGGGGCTCTCTGCCATGCCCAGAATGCCCATCCTGGGGCACTGGGCAGCTCCTGGAGCCACAGGGACACCTGAGAATCTGCTCCAAGGAGGGGAAATGCAGAGCCCTGGAGCTGCCTCAGGCAGATTGCAGCAGCCCAGCGTTACCTGTGCAACAGCCCTGGCACTTTGGCATGGCTTTTAACAGCTCTATTAAAATTCCTTTCTTAACAGCTCTATTAACATTCCTTTTGGGAGCTTCTGCTGTGGGAAATCCAAGGAAGCAGTGACTCAGTCCCAGAGCTGGGAGCCATGGCCAGGCTGGCAGAGCTCACCTTGCAGCCACCCCAGGGTGAGACACATCCCAAAATGCCACCAAACTTCTTTCCCAAGGGAATTTTTGGGGGCAGAGCTGGTACTCACCACTGGGCCAGGCTTGCCACCATCTCCCTTCGCTCCATCATCTCCAGCCTGTCCCTGTGGGGACAAGGGGGTTCAGAAAAAGCCCCTCAGCACCGTGTCCTTCACCTCTGAGGGGACCTGAAGCACCCTGTCCCACATCCCATGCTCAGCTGGCCAAGACAGCCCTGGGAACCACGTGGGAGTGAACAGGATTCAGCAGCAGGAACAGGTTTTCCATGAGGCACCACTGGGTGCTGGAATGAGTCTGATTTTGGGGGTTTAGGTGCTGGGAGTTTGGGGTTTTAGGGTTTTGGGAGTCAGTGCTGAGGTATGAGGTGTTAAACCCCCTCCTCATTTCTGAGCCCCCTGACCTGGCCAGTGAAGGGGCAATAAATCCTTTGGGTTGTACTGGAAATAGGGAAGAGCTGGGGAAGCCTTTGGCAATTCCCAGCTCTGCAACACTCCAGGCATCAGTACCTCAAATCCTGCAGCCCCAGCAGGTCCATCCATGCCCCGTGGCCCTGGATCTCCCTGGGGAAGGAGGGGAAACAGCTCTGTCCATGGAAAACCCTTCCCTGCCTTGCTGGTTCTGGATCTCAGGGGTGTCCCATGGCAGGTCCCCCTGTCACCAGCCTACCCAGGACACCCAGTGCCAGCACATTCCCACTGGGAGAGCTTGGGAAGAGGCCAGAAAAGGGAGTTTCACCCGGAGGTGAAGGGTTGGAGCCATCATCTCTCTGTACCTTCTCTCCCTCGGGACCGTCGAGCCCAGGAGGACCTCGGAGTCCTGTCCCCCCCTGTTCAGGGCACAAGCAGAGGAGCCCAGGTCACCCAGCCCTGCCAGTCACACAAATGTCCCCTGGCAGGCCTGTGACAGAGGCAGGGCCCTCCCAGTGCTCCCAGTCACACAAATGTCCCCTCCCAGTGCTCCCAGTCACACAAATGTCCCCTGGCAGGCTTGTGACAGAGATGGGCCTTGCCCAGTGCTCCCAGTCATACAAACATCCCCTCCCAGTGCTCCCAGTCACACAAATGTCCCCTCCCAGTGCTCCCAGTCACACAAATGTCCCCTGGCAGGCTTGTGACAGAGATGGGCCTTGCCCAGTGCTCCCAGTCATACAAACGTCCCCTCCCAGTGCTTCCAGTCACACAAATGTCCCCTCCCAGTGCTCCTGGTCACACAAATGTCCCCTGCCAGGTCTGTGACAGAGTGACAGAAATGGGCCCTGCCCTGTTCTCCCGGTCACACAAATGTCCCCTCACCATGTTGGGACAGGTTGGAAAGGGACAGGGGACATGATCTGACTTACAAACCATCCTCTGGCTCCAGCAGGTCCTGCAGCTCCGGTGACACCATCCTGGCCCTGGCACACAGAGGCAGACATGTTCCCAGCCTGGCAGGGCTGGAGTTTGCCTGGAGGCAGCATTGCCCCAAAGTGCCCCACAAACCCAAACCACCCTTTTGTGCCAGCAAGATCCAATTTTGGTGTCATGCCTGCGAGACATGAAACTCCCTAATTATGGAGATTTGACAGTTCCTAGGGTTTTCTGCAGCTCCCAGAGCCCAAGGTTTCCCAGCAGGGGTGGGTGCCCTTCTTGGCAGCCCTCAGCCAGCCTTTGGGGACACTGGAGGGTGAGGGAGCCCAGCCCCAGCTGTACTTGCCAGCAAACCTTCTCGGCCCTTCTCTCCCTTCTGCCCTTTGCCTCCAATTTCACCCGTGGCAGCTCCTGGACCGGGAATTCCAGGAGGGCCCCTGGGGCCAGCATTGCCCTGCTCAGGGATGGAGAAAGTGTCACCACAAAGAGGGAAAAGGAACAGCAATAAATGAGCTTCTGCATGGAGGTGAGCTGTGTCACCCTCTGGCCAGGTGCCACAGAGAGCAGGTCACCCTGGGCTGCTCCTCAGCCATGGGGACACCCCTGTCCTGCTCTGTCCCCACCATGGAGCAGCAGAGGTTTGTCACAGACATCTTTTATGGAAAATCCTTTCCTTAGGATTTTTCCTCCTCAGAAGCTGAGAGGCCTCAGGAACAAAATGCAAACCATGGTTATCTGCTGCTGTGGAATGCAACAGGTGCATCTGGGATTGGGCTCATGTGGTTGTTTCTAATTAATGGCCAATCACAGTCAGCTGGCTTGGACTCTCTGTCCAAGCCACAAACCTTTGTTATCATTCTTTCTTTTTCTATTCTTAGCCAGCCTTCTGATGAAATCCTTTCTTCTATTCTTTTAGTATAGTTTTAATATAATATATATCATAAAAGAATAATTTCTGAATATAATAATAACATAAAATAAAACTTCTGAAACATGGAGTCAGATCCTCATGTCTTCCCTCATCCTAAGACCCCTGTGAACATGGTCTCAGAGGCTGAGCAGGCCAAGGGTGTTCCTGAGGTGCTGCAAAGAGGGACAGGGTTAGAGACACCCCTCACCTTCCGTCCCCGCAGTCCTGGCTCGCCCGGGTCCCCAGTGTCACCAGTGTCACCCTGCCCAGGGGGAAATGCCCACATCAGACACAGCAGCTGCTCCCCAGCCCCATCCCAGGGCTGGTTAAAAGCTGGGCTTTGACTTCCATGGGCTTTTCCACCCTCCCCTGGCCGGGATTTTGATGCTGGGTAAGGCACAGCCTCACCTCCTGTGCTGGGAGATCACCCTGGTATCCCAAAAGTGAGAGGGGACAAAATGCTGAGCACGCCTTGCCCAGCATGGGGACCCCAAATCATCAACCCCCAGGGAGTATCCAGGCTCTGTGGGGCAAAGCCATGGTAGGGGCAGGGTCCAGAGGCAGCACCTTTCCCATTCCCATTCCCATTCCCATTCCCGTACCTCCTTGCCTTGCTTCCCAGGCCGTCCTGGTGGCCCCTCTGTCCCCGCGTCCCCCGGCTCCCCAGGGCTCCCTCTGATGCCTGGAGCTCCACGGGTTCCTGCCTCTCCCTGGACAGGATGGAGATGACCAGGATGATTCCTGGCTGCCTTTTCCAGCTGAGCCTGGCTCTGCCCACCATCATTTCCCGTACTGGAATGTCACAGATATATTTTCTGAAAAATCCTTTTGCCAGGATTTTTTCTCCTGAGAAGCTGGGAAGCTTCAGCTTCTCCATGTTTTGCTGCTTTGGAATGTGATTTGGAGAATTGTTTACCCAGCATGTGAATTGTTTTTACTTGATGACCAATGACAGCCACCTGTATCAAGGCTGTGAGCAGACACAAGATTTTATTATGATTCCATTCCCTTCCTTGCTAGCCTTCTGATGTCTCCTTTCTCTTTCTTTAGTATAGTTTTAGTATAGCATATATAATATATATAATATATAATATACATAATATATAATATATAATATACATAATATATAATATATAATATATAATAGATAATAGATAATAGATAATAGATAAATATGATAGATGAGATCTAAAATATGATCGATGAGATATGAGATTGTAATATAATATAATATATATATTATAATATAAACAATGTTATATTATATTATATTCATTATATATATTATAATAAATATAATGTAATACATATTACATTATATTATATTATACAATATATATTATATTATACAATATATATTATATTATACAATATATATTATATTATATTATATATTATAATAAATATAATATAATGTAATATAATGTAATATAATATTGTTTATATTATATTATATATGTTATATGATATTACAATCTCATATCTCATCGATCATATTTTATATCTCATCTATCGTATTTTTATGTTATATATTTTATAATATAAAAATATGATACCAGCCTTCTGAAACATGGAGTCAAGATTCTCATCTCTTCCCTTGTCCTGTGACCCACAAACACCACCACACTGGGAAAAACCCAGTTTTCTTATAGGACCCCCACTGCCATGCCCAGCAACGTCAATCCCCAGGCATGAGGATGCTGGGGAGGGGTTTCAAACACCTTCCATGGACTCAGGTGTGACCCAGCATCACCCCCAGCACCCACCTGCTCACCCTTGGGCCCCAGCTGACCCTCTGCTCCTGGTGGTCCTGGTGGTCCCTGTGGAGGAAACAAAAGCCCAGCCCTAGCACAGCTCCCAGCTTTAACCTTCTGGCTTGTTTGAGGATCAGCAGCCTGCTGCCATCCTCGGAGCAGGGAGCTGGGGAGGGGGAGGCTGGAGCAGCCCCACTGGGGTGGGCACACAGGTCCCAGCTGCTGTACCTGCTCCCCATCCAGCCCGTGGACTCCGGCTGCCCCGGGATCTCCCACCTCGCCCTGCAGAGGACACAAAGGCAGGGCAAGCAGCCGTGGTGGATCTCTATCCCTGCAGCTCCCCGAGATGCAAATCCCCATCCCACAGCAATGGGGCCAAGCTGGGAGCAGTGCTGGCCCCCCCAGCCCCAGGGAGGTCAGTGGGGCGAGCCCGAGGCTCTGGGCAGCTCCCAGGGAAACCAAATCCTCTCCTTTGTGCTCACCTTGTCTCCTCTCATCCCTGCAGGTCCTTCACGTCCATTTGGACCTTCCTGGCCCTGAGAACAAACACCCCACATCAGCAGAGGGGCTTGGCCCGAGCTCAGGAGCCTTTGCAGCTCCTGAGGGGGGTCTGGGATGTCCTGACATACCACACATAGTGTGGGAAGGGAATCCATGCTCCAGTTCCTCAAGCCCCCTGCAACATTTCCCCTTTCCTTCCCTTCCTGCAGGTGCTTCAGGAGCTCCCCACAGGTGCAGCTGCAGGAAAACCCCCAATCCCTGTCCTCCTGAGAGGCTCAGGGCAGGGCTCCCAGCAGCACTCACCGGGTAGCCAGGCGGGCCAGCAGCCCCAGCTGCTCCAGGAGCGCCCCTTTCTCCACCTGCACCAGCCTTCCCGGGCATGCCATCCTGCCCTCTTGTGCCAGGAACACCCTGCAAGGCCAGAAAGCCCCTCAGGCCCCCCAAAACACAGCTCTGGGAGGGCTAAGCCCCGTGGCTGATGCACTTGGGTCACCTCAGGGTTGAAAGGTGCCACCTGCTCCAGGTGCAGGACACTGCTGTCCCCACACCCACACACACAGGGTTTGGGGTGTTCCCTGCCCCACAACCACCCCAGGGATGAAAATGCCATGGAGTGGGCACCAATGTCTGTTGAGTTTTTGGGGTTTTTTTGCTCTAGGGTCAGGGTTAAATGTGTGTCAGTATTTCTTGTTTGGACTCAGATGTTTATTAGTTCTTATCTCTATTATAGTCTCACAAACTGTGAGTTCTATAGTACTTCACTCTAACAAATTAAAAATGGAACTGTATTCCTCTTTCTATGAGGTTTTTTAAGGATAAACTGTCTAATTAAGAAACGACACTTATATTATTTTTACTTTTAACCCAATAACAAACCACCTGTGGCCTGCAATGTGGACTTTTTTATCTAATTACAGAATACTACTTAAACCTATGAAGAAAAAAGTGAAAAAAGAAGGACCAGCCTCTGCCCTAAAACCTCCATATATACATATATATATATATATCCTAAAACTTATTAAAGCTTTTCCACCCTGTGATATTACACACTTCTATTCAAACTCCACACCCACAATCCCAGTTCTATCATTCCATTTTGGAAGCTTCTCCACGGCCTCAGGTCAATGCAGTGTTCTCCTGGGGTCAGTGTCTGTCAGCACAGAAAGTCTGAAATTCTCAGCAGCCAGGGTTCCAACAGATGCCCACCCTGTGGGACACCCCCCAGCCCAGCAAGGTGCAGCTCTGCACTTACAGGCAGCCCTGGGAGCCCTCGAGGACCTGGGTCACCTGTTCTGCCCTGGGGAAAGAAGGATGTTCAGCAGTGTGTCCATGGAACTGGGACCAGGGGGAGGCTTTGCTCAGAGAAATCCCCTTGGCTTGGGACTGTGCCATTCACATTCTCTGTAAAATCCCTTTGCCCAGGGTTTTTCTCCTGGGAAGCTGAGAGGCCTCAGAGAAAAGGAAAACAATTCTCATCTCATTTGCTTCTCCTGTGCTGTGCTCATGTGGAATGTGTTTGGAGATTGTTCACCCACAGGTGATTGTTCCATTGCATTCTGCTGGGAGTTGTTTTCACTCTTTGGCCAATCAGGGCCAAGCTGTGTCAGGACTCTGGAGAGAGTCAGGAGTTTTCATTATTCTCTTTTTAGCATTCAATAAGAATCCTTTCTGTATTCTTTGGTATAGTTTAGTATAGTATTATAGTATACTAATATATTTATATTAGTATACTATAATACTTATATTTTATATATATATCTTAAATATATTTTAGTATTATAATGTAATAAATTAAGCCTTCTGAGCACATGGAGTCAGATTCATCATTCCTCCCTGCCACAGGGGTTCCTGCAATACAATATGGGACCATCTGAGCAGTGTCTGTGCTGCCTCAGGACAGACCCCAGCCAGCAGGGAGTGGGACCAGGGTCCTGCCTGCCCCCAGCAAGGGCTGTGGGATGGATCCATGCTGCAGCTCACACACCCATGCAGAGGGATTGGAGCAGCCAGGAGTGCAGGGAGCAAGGAGAGCCCTACCTGGGAGCCAGGAGCACCACGAGGACCAGGGGGACCTGGCAGGGCCTGGGGGACAAGAGCACCATGGGTGACACAGCCCTGGCTGAGCCCCCTGCCAATTTAACTGCAAGACTGGCAAAAGTTCCCTATTGCAGCAGCTGAAAAAGCTGCTAATAACACCCAGGGGAAGGAAGCAAAAAGGGGCTCTGCATTGTATCCCCAGATGTTTAATTCAGCTGCACAGTGAGATGTCAGGGTCCAAAGCCAGCGCTCAGGGGGGAGCCCAGGGCTTTGTGTCCCCAGAGGTAGGGGCTGATCAGTGCAATGGGGGCAGTGCAAGGATGAGGGCCAGAGGGGGAATAGGGAGGGAGTGGCTGAGGGAAATAGGAACAAGGGGAAGGGGCCAATGGGGTCAAACAGCTTTTGAGGGAAACTTCTTGCGTCTCCCTAAGCCAGGGAATGCCTCTCAGGGTCTGCACACCCTATGGCAAAGCTTTCCCATTTTCCCCATTCCCAGCCCAACACAGACCACTTGCCTGGGGCTTTCCAGGGGCTGGAGCTGCCCAGAACAGCAGCAAACAGTGCTTACCTTTGGACCAGCTTTTCCTGGAAATCCTGGTGGACCTTGAGCTCCTCTTTCTCCCTGTTAGGAGGCAAGAAAGATTTCCTTTCCTCTGTACGTTTTAACGCAAAAAATTATTTTTTGAAATTTAAAAAAGCTCAACAAAACAAATGGAAAGCAGCTCTTAGAACAATCCAGAGGTGTTTGGGCAGAGGAGGTGCTGGAGTGCCAATGGTTCACCTGCTGTGGGAGGCAGATCCAGCTGTTCTCCTCCCACCATGGCTGCTGGAGACTGTGGCCACCTCCAAACCCATCCACTGGCTTCAAAACTCATCCCAGCAACGCTTCCAATGCTCCCAGTGCTGGAGGCGGTGTCCCATCCCTACCTTGTCTCCCCTGCGTCCCAACCTCCCGCGGTCTCCAGCAGGTCCTGGATAGCCCTGGGAAGAGCTTGGGGTTAAGAGGCAGCTGGGGCTGCCTGGTGTCTCTGTATTTTTGGGAGAAGGGAAAGGAGGAGCCCTGGGAGGGTGGTGAGTGCCCAGCTGGAGGCTGCTGCAGCCTCCTCCCAGTCCAGCCCCTGCCGTGTCCCCTCTGTGGCAGCTCTGTCACTTACATAGGTGCCCACAGGTCCTTGTGGCCCCTCCAAGCCCGGCTTCCCAGGCAGCCCCTGGCAGGCAAAACAAGGGAATCAGCAAACCCCCACTCCTGGGATGCAGTCAGGCCCCCTCCCTTGCTCAGTGATCCCACAGGATCCCCTGGGCTGACTCCATGGGAGCCCCCAGAGCAGCCCAGAGCCTCTGGGGGCTGTGCAGCCCCATCACTGCCCCAACCACCCCCCAAACCCCAGCTCTCACCTTTGGGCCCAAGCAGCCCGGGTCTCCATCAGGTCCAGGCTTTCCTGGAGAGCCCTTTGGGGTTATTTGGGAGGAGGTGTCAATCACAGGGGAGAGGAGCTGAGCCCCCCCTAAGCCCCCACTGCTGCCCCTGAGCTCGTGGGGCCAACAGGGTCACAGGGGGCAACTCAGCCATTGTGCCTGGTCCTGGTGGCTCCTGCATGCCAGCCCCCATGGCTGGCAGGGCTGTCACCAGGGCAGGTGACAATCCTTGCTCTCAACATCACCACCAAGCCCAGCTGAGTGCAAGCTCTCGGGGAGGAGCTGTTCCAGCTGCAGGAACTGTTCCAGGTCTCCATCCCAGGGCACTGAGCTGGGAGGGATCCACCAGGATTGAGTCCAACCCCTGTCCCTGCCCAGCCCACCCAGCAACCCCAGCCTGGGCATCCCTGGCAGCGCTGCCCAAAGGCTCCTGGAGCTCTGGCAGCCTCGGGGCCGTGCCCATTCCCTGGGGAGCCTGGGCAGTGCCAGCACCCTCCCCCTGAACCTGTGCCACCATCTGCCACTGGGATCTCCTCCCAGGACCCAGAGCCAGCTCCTGCTCAGCCATGGAGGGTTTCCATGAGCAGCCATTCCCCATGGACACCCTGCCAGGCTCAGGAAGGCTGCACAGTTCCTGGAGCAGGCTGATTCCTTGGGGGAATGATTCTGCTCTTCCCTAGCCCCAGTTATTTCCACCACTGAGGCTTTTTAATGTCTTTTATCAAGCAGCTAAGATCAGGTCCTACAGATGCCCTGATTCCCAAGGAAATTCCCACATTCCCCACCAGCAGCACCAGCCCCACTGACATCCCACCTAGGAAAACACACACTTCATGCAGAGGAACATTTTCTTTTTTCCTTACTATGGATCCAGGAGTTCCAGCGTGCCCACGGCCCCCTGGCAAACCAGCAAATCCCTGGAGGGAAGGGCAGCAGAGGAACCATGGAGGGAGGGCAGAGAGGAGGATGGAGAGACTCAGCCCCAGGTCTGAGCCCCACCCAAAGCACAGGGGAAGGGCCCAGCCTGGTCAAGGCAGCCCTGAGGCTTTTCCTTAAAATCCAGCTCCTGGATTCCTCTGGAATCACTACACAGACAAACACCCACTCGTGCCCCCAGACACTCTGTGTGATGCTGGCAGCACTCAGGTGTGTCTCTGACCCACTTTTCATCCACTCTTTTGAGGGAAGCGCCAGATTTTTATTTCTTAATTTTTTTTACATTTCAGAGCAAAGATAAATATATGATATCCTGCAGAAGGGCAAACCTGCTGCCAGCCCTGGTCTTGCTGCTGGATCTGTTCAGGCTAGCAGTGCCAGGGTGGAAAATCCCCCTATCCTGCTCCCAATCCTTCCCCCCCAGCAGGATTCCCAGAGGATCACCCTCCAGCTGCCCATGGACATGCTTTGGAGGCACATTCCCAAAGGGATAAAGCTCAGCAGAGGGATGGAGGGCAGAAATCAGCTCTACTCACCAGTGGTCCCCTCCTCCCTGGGCTGCCCACAATCCCTGGGTGGCCCTGCATGAGGATGCATGAGAAGCATGAGGATGAGGATGGAGAACAGCATCTCCCAGTCCCCATCATGGCAAAGTCCATGGTATCAGGTCTTGTCCCACACAACCACAAAAAGCCCCAGGAAGGATGGGATTTGACCCCACTGATGGTATCAGGTCTTGTCCCACACATTCACAAGGATGGAAGTTGGGAATTGACCCCATTGATGGTATCAGGTCTTGTCCCACACATTCACAGGGATGGGAGGTTGGGAATTGACCCCACTGATGGAATCAGGTCTTGTCCCACATGGCCACAAGGATGGAGGTTGGGAATTGACCCCATTGATGGTATCAAGGTCTTGTCCCACACATTCACAGGGATGGGAGGTTGGGAATTGACCCCATTGATGGTATCAGGTCTTGTCCCACATGGCCACAAGGATGGAGGTTGGGAATTGACCCCATTGATGGTATCAAGGTCTTGTCCCACACATTCACAAGGATGGAGGTTGGGAATTGACCCCACTGATGGAATCAGGTCTTGTCCCACACAGCCACAGGGATGGGAGGTTGGGGGTGTCCCCATGGGCTCAGCTGCCCCTGTCCACCCTTGCCAGCACCCTGTCCCCAGGCAAGTACAGATGTAGGATGGGAACCTGTGTACCAGGCTTTCCTTCTGCGCCCTCCGCTCCCGGCGCGCCCCGTGAGCCCTGCAGGGAGAGTTTGCCTCAGGGTGGCCCCACAAGGGCTCCTGCAGCCCCAGAGCCTCCTCTCAGGGTGACAATGGGGGACACATCAGCTGTGGATTCCTCGGTGCACAGCTCATCC
This sequence comes from Molothrus aeneus, assembly GCF_037042795.1. Taxonomy (NCBI): domain Eukaryota; kingdom Metazoa; phylum Chordata; class Aves; order Passeriformes; family Icteridae; genus Molothrus; species Molothrus aeneus. Next base: position 2,570,204 of record NC_089664.1, on the reverse strand, counting down.
CACAGTTCCAGCAGCTCCTCCCTGCTCCATCCCACCTTGGGATGGGAAATAACATCCACGTGGGAGGGGAGCTGTTCCCACCAGGAACACCTCAGCTGGGTTTTCCCTCCTCCTGCCCCAGCTATTTATTCCTGGCTTCTTCACCAGCCTCAGCTTTGAATAACAGAGCTTCCTTATAAAGTTCTTTCCTGGAATTTTCTGTGCTCAGCGTTCTGGAGGAAGCTGTGGTGTTGAGCAGGTGGTTTGTCAAAATGCAACAATGTGCCACAGCCTGAGCTGCTCATCCCCAACTTTTCCTGCTCAAATTCCTGACCCTTTGGTCTGGCCACGTCCCAGGATGCTGCTCCCATGTCCCAGAGCCAGCAGCTCCCCATGGCAGCCCAGGGATGTGGGATATCCTCTACTTACAGGCAGTCCAGGCACTCCAACCAGCCCACGCTGCCCCACACGGCCCTGCAAAACACCAGGAATCACCAAACCATCCCCAGCTGCAGATTTGGAGGAAAATCTTGTGCCTGAAGGATGTGCTCTGTCCCAGCACATCCCAAGCCAAGGGAGGGATGTTTCAATCCAGGCTTGTTTCAATCCCCCACAGCCAAAGCTGCTCCAAGACCCAAATCCCAGCACCCCTTTAATTACCCGGGCTCCCCGTGGTCCTGGGGTTCCCTTGGGGCCGTCAGGTCCTTGGCATCCCTAAAATCCACACAAAGGAAAACAGAGACATTGCAAATCTACAGGAGCAGGGCAGGGGAGGGGGCCAAGAGGCTGGAGCCCCCCTCAGGATGGTGCCCCTGGGAGCCTGGCAGGGTGGGCACATCCCTGCTTGCCATGCAAGGCAGTGGGCAGCCCCTGGGAAAGCAGCAAATTCTGGCACTGACCTTGGGGCCCTCGCTGCTGTTTAGCCCTGCAGGGCCAATCTGACCTTCTTCCCCCTGCCAGGAGAGAGGGGAGGAATCAGCCAGGGAAAACACAGCCCCAGATCCCGGGGGAGTCACCAGCCTGCTGCTGGTGTAGGGAAAACCACTGTGAGTGTGACCAGAGGTGACATCAATAATGGAGCTCTGGTGGGAATGGGGATTTCCCCTTTGGTCCAGGGTTAAAAAACCAGGCAGACAGAAAAATCTCAGCAGTTTGGTGTGGCCCACAATGACATGGTTGAATGCTTTTGTTTCCTGGTGGACAAATTAAAGGCAATTCCAAGGAGTGCTGTGCCAAGGTTGCTCCCTGCTGCAGCCCAGCAGCACTGCCTGGGAGAGGGGACAAGGCAGGAGAGGATTCCTGCTGCATCCCCAGCTCCTGAGAGGTGGGAGGAGCTGTTCCTCATCCTGGAGAGCCAAAGAGCAGGTCCAGGAAGGTATCCCAAAAGCCCTGGGAGTGGGAGGGCAGCCCCTGCAGACTGCAAAGGTGGGTGGGAAAATAATCCTCTTTTTCCTGAGAAGCTGGGAATCACTAGGGACCAGCAGCCAGCCTCAAACACGGGGCTGGAGGTGGCTTCAGTCTCCCAGACAGCTCCCTCAGAGCACACACTGCAGGAAAAAGCATCCCCAAAGCCCTTCAGGCTGCCAGCACAGGCTCCAGGAGCCTGGCAGGAGCCAGAAAGGGGCACAAAATGAGCAATCCATGAACCCTCTGCTCCCAAAAGCTGCAAAGGAGCTGAGCCAGAGCGGGATCCTGCAGAGCTGCTGGGCTGAGGCAGCTGGGGAGGGCTGGCAATGCTGTGCCTGAGGCTGCTCTGGCATCAGTGAACCCAGCAGAGAATTTTGGGGTGACGAGGTGTGGAGCAGGCAGGGCACAGCTCGGTTTGCTGGGGGCTCAGGGCCAAGCTCCCCAATGCTGTTCAAGGCATCCCTTAGGAGAGATCCCATCAATCAGCACTGGTGGCCCTCTCAGGGCTGTCCCCAAGCTGTGACACAGGTGACACACGTGTGCTCCTCCCCATGACTCTCCTTTCCAGCAGTGGCACTCACGTCTGGTCCCCGTGGCCCTGCAGCCCCTCGGGGGCCGGGGAAGCCCTGCAAGCCCCCCTGGCCCCGGGCTCCTGCAGGGCCTTTGGCTCCTTGTGCTCCTCGTGGGCCCTTGGAGGAACAAAACACAGAATGTCACAAAGCAGGGACAGCCACACCCTGATCCACAGGCAGGAATTCCCTGGAGAAGCCATCACTGGCATGGGGAGCACCCCAAACCCTCCTCCCCCAGAATCCCTGGGCCACCAGAATGGGGAAATTCATTGTTGAAACAGCCAAAGGAGGTAGAGCAGGGAAGGATGGATCAGGTGGTGGGATCAGCACAGAATGAGCTGCCTGGCTGTCACAGACCCCACAACCCAGCAGGACCCTGTCACAGACACATTTTCTGAAAAATCCTCTCATTAGGATCCTTTTCTCCTGAGAAGCTGAGAGGCCTCAGGAACAAAATGTAACCAATGGTTATCTGCTGCTGTGGAATGCAACAGGTGCATCTGGGATTGGGCTCATGGGGTTGTTTCTAATTAATGGCCAATCACAGTCAGCTGGCTTGGACTCTCAGGTTAGTCACAAGATTTTATTATCATTAATTATTTTTATATAAATATATCATCATATTATTTATATATATATGATATTTTATTATCATCATTTTATATATAATTATTAATATATATATTCTTATTTTAATATATATTATAATTTATTATTATAAGTTATTTATTCCTTGCTAGCCTTCTGATGAAATCCTTTCTTCTATTCTGTTAGTAGAGTTTTAGTATATCATTATCTTTTAATAAAATATATATCATAAAATAATAAATCAGCCCTCTGAAACATGGAGTCAAGATTCTCATCTCTTCCCTTGTTGGGATTGCCTGCAAATTCAACAGGGCCCAGAGTCCTTGGGCAGCCCCAGCCACCCACAGCTGGGTAAAGCACAGAGGGAGCAGCTCCAGGAGCTGTGCCCATTCCCTGGGGAGCCTGGGCAGTGCCAGCACCCTCTGGGGGAAGAACCTTGCCCTGAGCTCAGCCTGAGCTGCCCTGGCCCAGCCCCAGCCGTGCCCTGGCTCCTGTCCCTGGCCCAGAGTGCAGAGGGCTCCCATTCCAGCACCCAGCCCCTCCATGTCCCCTCCCCAGCGTGACCAGGGACCTCCAGGTGGCATTTGGAGGCACCACAGCCTTGGGAATCAGTACCTTGCCTCCTTTGGCTCCCAAATCTCCCTTGGCTCCACCTGGACCTCGGCAGCCCTGCAAGAGCAGCAGCAGTGGGGGTTAGAGTGAGAAACCCCTGCTGCAAGCTGGGATCTGATCCTGCCTCCAAAGAAAGGGAATTTTGCCTTGCTCCAGTCAGGGCTTTACTCTGGATGGGCCCCTCTGAGCTGGGAGCAGGGACCTGCTGGATCTGGCTCCAGAGCTTTTGGGTTCAATGCCCACCAAACCAAGCCCAGCAGTCCATGCCAGTGCCAGTGCCAGCTCCCAGCTGGCGGTGGCACCTCTGGCACCACCAAAACAATGCCAAGTGTTTTATCCTCACTGCTGTGTCCCTGAACTCAGGACAAAGCATTCCCACTTCCCTGCATCTCCAGCAGCCCTGTGGGAAGCTGGGGAACCAGGGCATTCCCTGCAGGATTCTGTGGGGCTGTCAGGGGGAGGATGAATGTGTCCTGAGGTGAGCCCTCAGGACACTCCCAGGGCTGAAAATTCCAGCAAAAGGAGCCCAAGCTCAGCTCTGCCTCCCCAGACAGCCCCAGCTGGCACCTACTCGAGCATCAAGTCCAGGCACACATAAAGAACACAGAGCTGCAGCTTTGGGCTGCTCTGCCACAGCTCTCCTGCTTCCAAAGCAGGATCCCATGGATGCCATCACTCACCTGCTCTCCTTGGGTGCCTTTTGCACCTGGCAGGCCAAGAAAACCCTTCAGAGAGAGAGAGAGAAGTTAAAAAAGAAAAACACAAAGAGAAGTATTGCATGTGCTGCTGGAGGTGACAACCCACCCAGAGCACAGGGATGGCATGGGCTGGGAAATGGGGGCACCACTTTGGCTCTGCAGGGCTGCTGCTGAGATGCCCCAGTGGGATTTGTGCCCCAAAAAGGGACCAGAAGAGTCACAAACCCTCCCTTCCCCAGTGGGATTTGTTCCCCAAAAAGGGACCAGAAGAGTCACAAACCCTCCCTTCCCCAGTGGGATTTGTTCCCCAAAAGGGGACCAGAAGAGTCACAAACCCTCCCTTCCCCAGTGGGATTTGTTCCCCAAAAGGGGACCAGAAGAGTCACAAACCTTCCCTTCCCCAGTGGGATTTGTTCCCCAAAAAGGGACCAGAAGAGTCACAAACCCTCCCAAGGCTGCCCCTAAGATGAGGGCGAGGTCCTTGTTCAACTCCAAAATGCACCCCCACATTCCAGCCCTCATCCCTCATCCCATTCAAGCCCCAGTTCTCAGCTCTGTGGGTTGGGGTCCCAGGACACAGAAGGGGACACCTGGGCCAGGCAGGAGGAAGGTCAGGCTGTCCCAAGCCTCTGGAGCACCCAAACCCCTTGGGAAAAGGGTGTCCCAGGGAAGGGATCAGCAGGGCTGGGCCATCTCTGCTGACAAATCCACAGGGAAAGAACAAAAAGGGAGGTGCCTGAAAGCAGGAGGGGCAGAGGAGCTTTGGGGATGAGGCATCTCCAGCAGCCCTGTGGGAAGCTGGGGAACCTGAGCATTCCCTGCAGGATTCTGTGGGGCTGTCAGGGGGAGGATGAGTGTGGCACAGCTCTCCTCACAGAGAGCAGCAGGCACAACTTCCCAAGGATTTTTCCTTGTGAAGGCAGTGAGAAGTACAGAGAGAAGAAGAGAAAACAATTCTTATCTCTATTCAGTGCTCCTGTTCTTGCACATGTGGAATGTGTCATGGAGACTGTTTACTGAAAGTGATTTGTTAATTGGACACCCATGAAAGTTGTTTTGAGTGATCAGCTTTGAATCACTCAGAGCTGTGTCCTGGCTGTCTCGGACAGCCACAGGTTTTCTGTAGTATAGTTTTAATACAGTATTAATGTAATATAATATAGTTTAATAAACCAATTGTTCAGCCTTCTGAATCATGGAGTCAGAGCACATTATTCCCTGGCTGGGGGATCTCCTGTTTCCACTACAGATGAGAGCACCCCACATCCAGCCACCCCCTTCCCATGCACTCACCCCAGGGCCCTGCTGTCCCAGCTGTCCCCTCACCCCAGGGGCACCAGCTGTACCCTGCAAGAGGAATCCTGGAATCACAGAATGTCCTGAGCTGGAAGGGACCCCAAAGATCATCAAGCCCAGCCCCTGTCCCTGCCCAGCCCCCCCAGCAGCCCCAGCCTGGGCATCCCTGGCAGCGCTGCCCAAAGGCTCCTGGAGCTCTGGCAGCCTCGGGGCCGTGCCCATTCCCTGGGCAGCCTGGGCAGTGCCAGCACCCTCTGGGGGAAGAACCTTGCCCTGAGCTCAGCCTGAGCTGCCCTGGCCCAGCCCCAGCCGTGCCCTGGCTCCTGTCCCTGTCCCAGAGTGCAGAGGGGTCTCATTCCAGCCCCCAGCCCCTCCATGTCCCCTCCCCAGTGTGACCAGGTGGCATTCTGGAAGTGCTGCCCCCTCTCCCCTCCAAAAACAGGGACAGGGACCCCCTCAACCCCACATGTCAGGTCCTTCCAGGGAAATCCCTCCAACCTGGGCTTCATCCCCACCAAGGTCACAAAAAACTCTCTTACTGTGTCTCCTTTGGGACCAGAGGATCCCTCCAGCCCTGTTAGACCCTGGGAAAAGCAAAGGCAAGGGGATGTCGGGAGAAGACGGATGTGACTGCTCTGTCCTATCCTGTCCTGCTCTGTGGATGAGACCCCAGCCCACAGGAACCTGCCCAGGAGCTGCCTCACACCTCAGGGACAATGTCCTCACCCAGGAGACACAGCCCTTCCCACCCACCCACTTCTGGGGGCCAAAAGAACCCACAAGGTCAAGGATTTCCCATCCACTTCCCAAATACACGGGGGACAATTCCCAGCAGCTCCTGGAAGAGAACTGGGGGGATGCACCCAGCCCAGGACAGCCCCACTCACCTGAGAGCCCCTGGGGCCGGGGGGGCCACGCCTGCCCTGCAAGCCCTGGGGTCCCTGCACAGGGGGGACAGGGAGCTGCCATTAGGATCAAACCCTCTCCTGGGAATTCCCAGCCTCTGAGGAGCTCCAGAGTTCCCACTTATGGCACACGAAGGGCTTCAGAAAGGATTCCCACCCCTGAGCCAGCCCCTGCAGCTTTTGGGGTGGCTTGGGATCACATCCCAGCTGGAGAAGATCACTCCAGGCTGGGTGAGCCTGGGACAGCCTCCCACCCTGGGACACCCATCCCAGGGACACACCACCCCAGGGACACCCCATCCCATCCCATCCTGGGACACCCATCCCAGGACACCCCATCCCAGGGACACCCCATCCCATCCCATCCTGGGACACCCATCCCAGGGACACACCACCCCAGGGACACCCCATCCCATCCCATCCTGGGACACCCATCCCAGAACACCCCATCCCAGGGACACCCCCCCTGGGACACCCCATCCCAGGACACTCCACCCCATCCTATACTGGAACACCCATCCTGGGGCACCCCACCCTGGGACACCCATACCGGGACACTCCACTCCATCCCATCTCAGGACATCCCATCCCCAGGACACCCCAAGACACCCATCCCAGGACACCCACCATGGGACACCCCATCCCATCCCATCCCCTCCCATCCCATCCCATCCCATGGATCCCATCCCCTCCCATCCCATGGATCCCATCCCATCCCATCCCATGGATCCCATCCCATCCCATCCTGTCCCATCCCATCCCATCCCATCCCCTCCCATGGATCCCATCCCATGGATCCCATCCCATCCCATGGATCCCATCCCCTCCCATCCTGGGACACCCCAGCCCAGGGATCCCCTACCTTGGGGCCACGGGGCCCGGCCATCCCAGGAGGGCCCAGTTCCCCCTGTGGAGAGAGCAGAGCAGGGCAGGGCAGGTGTGGGGTGAGAGCAGCGACCCCAAAACCCCAAATAACCAAGGGTGGGCACTGGGGCACACCCACCTGAGAGCCATTGATGCCTCTGCACCCCACGGGTCCCGGCTGGCCGGGCTCTCCCTGCAAGGCAAGACCTGCTCAGCCCCTCAGGGGAGGTGGACAGGGATTCCTGAGCATCCCAGGAATGCTGGGGGGGTTATTGGTGAGCTTTAATGCCCTGGGTCCTTTTGGAATCCTCCCCTCGCTAGCAGGGATGGTTTTAACCAAATGCAGCATTTTTAGGTGTAAATAGAACAAGGGATGAACACAGTGGCACTCTGGGCAGCAGCAGCTCCACTGCCTGAAATTCCATCTGTATCAAACCCTGAGACTCACCATGGGACCAGCAGGGCCTGGGGCACCCACTGAGCCACCTTCTCCCTGCAGCAGGAGAGAAAAAAATGCCATTTTTTGCTTTGATTCTCTCCTTCAGCCCAAATCCCCCTTTTTCTTCACATCATTTTCACATTTCTTCACATCAGCTGCTTGAGGCCTCCTCGGACATTTGCTGAGCAACCCCAGCTCCCTTTCCTGCTGGAGAATCCATCCATTCACCACCAAACCACTTCAGTTTTCCTTTCAAATCCTTTTCCAGCCTTTTTCTGGACAGGATGTCCCCCAGTTATGTGGGAGCACTGAGCTGTCCATCTGCTGAGAGAGCCTGGAAAAACCAGGTGCTGCCAGCCTGGGATTCATCTCAGCTGGAGGTGGCCACCTAAAATAAATCCCAGCCCTCTGAAAAAGCTCGTTTCTCTTCATTTCTCCTCATTCCCAGCCAGAACAGGGATGGGAAATGCTGGAGGAAGTGCCCCAACATGCAAATCCCTGCTCAGACCCCTCTTCCCAGGGGAATCCCTGGCTGCTGCAGCCCTTTGGGTGGCACAGAGAAGGGAACAGCACTCACCTCTGGCCCTGCAGGGCCCTGCAAGCCCATGGCACCCTTCAGCCCCACCAGCCCCTGGGAGAGAAGCCAGCAGTGAGGTGTCAGCACCCTGAGGTGACACTGCCTTTGTCCCATCCCTCACAGGAGGGGCAGGGACACCACAGAGACCACAAAGGCTTTGTGAAAGGCAGGAGAGCGTGGGCTGGAGCTTGGGGACATCACAGAGAGGGACGAGGGTCAGCACAAGGGGATGGAGGGAAGGGTGTGGACAACTCCAGCTCCAGGTAACTCACCTGGAGCCCTGCAGGACCTGGCAGCCCATTCTCTCCCTTCACCCCCTGGAAAAGCCAAGAGCAGCTGAGTGATGGAGGAGAGCAGGACCTGGGGCAGGGAGGGAGAGAGCCCTGCCCACCCTGGCAGGGCTGTGAGGGGCAGGGACAGCCACCCTCACCTTCGCTCCCTTCTCTCCTTTGTCCCCAGCTGGTCCAGGGTCTCCCAAGAAACCCTGAAATGGAACAGGGATGAAATGGGAACAAGGATGAGCCCCAGCTGGAGCCACAGCACGTGGCTGCTGTGCCTCAAAGGACACACTCAGGGTGGAACACGAGGATGGGGACCCTCAAGGTTGTGCTACATGGGGCAAAGCCTGGCTGCTGGTGCCCAGCATGGTGACACCTCCCTGCAGCTCCTGGTGTCACCCACAGCAGTGGCACAGGGCTGGCACAGGCAGGAGGGCACAAAGGGTGGCCCAGAACAGGGGTCTGATAACCCATGTGGGACTGCTGGTCCAAAAAGAAATTAGGTCTCAAATCCACCAGGACGATCAGACCTTGGAGGAGCCCAAAAATCTCCTGGGCAGCTCCAAAAATGCTGGCCTGAAGAGGACCAAGTGATGGGAAAATTAAAAAAACTAAAGGGTGACAAACCAGCAGCATTCTCAGTTCTATGGACATTTTCCATCCTGGCTGCCAAAGCCCTGGATGAGCCTGGGGAGGAGCTGCAGGAGCAGTGCTGGTCCCAGTGGAACCAGGATGGAAGGTGCTGGGGCTGGCACTGCTGGGGCTGGCACCTCATGGTGCCCATGGCTGTGCAAGCCAGAGCCAACTCACCTCTTCTCCCTTGTCCCCTGCCAGCCCTCGGTCACCCTGGAAGCCCTGGAGGCCCTGGGAAGAGGGAGGAAGGAGCAGGGCAGGCACTGAGGGGCTGCCACCCATGCCCACCCTGCTCCCCACCCTGCTGAGTGTGCCATTCACATTCTCTGGAAAAATCCCTTCACCCAGGGTTTTTCTCCTGGGAAGCTGAGAAGCCTCAGAGAAAAGGAAAACAATTCTGATCTCATTTGCTTCTCCTGTGCTGTGCTCATGTGGAATGTGTTTGGAGATTGTTCACCCACAGGTGATTGTTCCATTGCATTCTGCTGGGAGTTGTTTTCACTCTTTGGCCAATCAGGGCCAAGCTGTGTCAGGACTCTGGAGAGAGTCAGGAGTTTTCATTATTACCTTTTTAACATTTAGTGAGTATCTTTGCTGTATTCTTTAGTATAATTAGTATTCTTAATTATAATATAGTATCATAAAGTAATAAATCAGCCCTGTGAGAACATGGAGTCAGATTCATCACTCCTGCCTTTGTCAGGGCATTCCCTGCAAATCCAATACCTTAGAGCCCCAGACTTTGCAGCACCCTCCAGTCCCTGGCCTCTAAACCCCCTGGGCAAGCTGCCAAGCCCAGGGGCATTGCCTGTGTTCCCCAGGGATTGCTGCCAGGGGTCTGGACAAGGGCAGGGACCAAGGAACCGGACTCCTGGATTGGACACTATCCAGGCATTCTGGAATTACTCTCATTTCCTGGTCACCATCCCAGTTTTGAGCCCTCGAGGGCTCGGAGCACCCTGGGATAGTTGAAGGACCCTGCCCATGGCATGGGGTGGAATGAGATGATTTTTAAGGTCCCTTCCCACCCAAGCCATTTCAGGATTTGCAGTTATTTCCCACGAGGAGCTCCAGGTGCAGCAGCCCAGCCCTGCTGCTCAGACCCACCACACCCAGGAGCTGCAGCTCTGCACATCCCAGCCCTTAATGCCCGTGTGGGATGCCCCACAACCCTTTTATTCCTGTCAAACCTAAACCTCGAGGCACTAATCCAGGCCTGCCTGGTTGGGGGGCTGAGGAGAATCCTAAAGGAGGCAAGAGAAGGAAGAGCAGCTTTAGGAACTCTCTGTCTCCAGCTCAGGGTTTGGAGCTCCAGCTTCCCCCTGACCCTGAGCCTCCCCTGGCCCTGCCTGCCCATGGCTCACCTGCTCCCCTGGCAGCCCCCAGGGCCCAGGTTTGCCATCCAAGCCAGGGAAGCCATCAGAGCCAGGGTATCCCACACGTCCTGGCAAGCCCTGGAGCCCGGGTTCCCCCTGGGGAGAGAAATCCAAGCATGGAAAATTAAAATATCCACATTATGAAAGCAGTAAAGGAAACTCTGAGCTCTGCCTGGCTCTGGAGCTGGGCCAAAGCTCTGTGTGCATCCAGGGGCAGGTGGATCTTTCCAGGTTCTCCACCAAATCCCTGGGATAGCTGGAGCCAGGGGTTGTACAGCAGGAAGCAACACAGAGGGCAGGGAAGAAGAAATGCAGTGAGAGAAGGTGGAGTGAAAGCTCCTGCATCAGCTCCTGCCTCAAAGGCAGTCCTGGTTCTGTCCCACGTGCAGGGGTCAGAGCAGATCCCCCAAGGATCCAGCACCAGCTAAAGCTCCACCTTCACTCCTGAGCCATTCCTGATCCTGTCCCATGTGCAGGGGTCAGAGCAGATCCACCCCAGGATCCATCTCCAGCTAAAGCTCCACCTTCACCCCTGAGCCATTCCTGATCCTGTCCCATGTGCAGGGGTCAGAGCAGATCCCCCAAGGATCCACCACCAGCTAAAGCTTCCCCTTCACCCCTGAGCCATCCCTGATCCTGTCCCATGTGCAGGGGTCAGAGCAGATCCACCCCAGGATCCATCTCCAGCTAAAGCTCAACCTTCACTCCTGAGCCATTCCTGGTTCTGTCCCACGTGCAGGGGTCAGAGCAGATCCCCCAAGGATCCAGCACCTGCTGAAGCTTCCCCTTCACCCCTGAGCTTGCTGCAGTCTGAGTTCAGGCAGGCTGGAGGGCAGTGTGGAACAAAGCTGCAGTGATGTGGGACAGGGGACATTGCTCTCCTCCCTGTACCCACAGGGGAGATGAACGCCCATGAAGGGGCACAGGCAGAGCTCACCCACCCCATGCAGAGCTGGGGGGCTCTAGAGGGTGACAAAAGGGCTTTGGGATGGCATCACCTGGAGGTGTGCAGCCCCCAAAGGGGCTGTGCTGAGCTGTGACTGAGCCATGCAGCACAAGAGGAGCAGCAGGACAATGACTTGGAGCACAGCAGGGAGGGGACCGGGACATTGATCCCATCACTCCAGACCAAGTACAGCATTCCCAAACTGTCCCCAAGCCCATCACAACCCTCCCTCACCCTGATCCAGGAGGGGCAGGGGTGCTGAGGGTGCCAGGGCAGCCCTGAGGGCACCCTGGAGCTGTGCCAGGTGTCCCCAGAGCCCTCACTCACCGGGTACCCCCGCTGGCCTTTGTCCCCCGGCTCTCCTGGTGCTCCACAGGGTCCCTGTGCACAAACAGGGACTGGGTCCCCAGGGTGTCCCCCCAGCCTGCCCCAAGCAGGCTGGCAGGACAAGCAGCAATGCCCAGAGGGGACCTTGGGAAGGGCACAGTGGGACAATTGACATCCCTGGCACCCCCACCATGCCCAGGCAGGTTTGGGGTCAGCAGCTGATCCATTTTCCCACGGCTTTGGTTCCTGATGGGATTTCAGGACAGGGAATTTTGCCCTTTTCCTTTGCCTTATGGCCAGATATGGGGGAGGCATCACACAGCAATGCCAGGGCTGATGTGGGATGGGGCTGAGACCCCCCACACAAATCCCCCCCCAGCCCTTCTCTGCCTTGTTTCTGTGCCTCTGGGAGGGATCCAGGTGGTCCCTTCCCCAAAAACAAGGGCTGGAACCTGATGCCCCAGGAAAAGCAGCCAGCCCTGCTCAGCTGGCAGAGCTGAGGGGCTCCCTGGGAGTTGGATATCAAACATCCTGGGTTTCAGGGGGAAGCAGACAAATCCATTAGGCTGCTTTGAAACCCAATCCCAAAGCCCCTAATTACAGCCTGAGTGCTTGGGGACACCCACCCTGAAAGTGTCCCCAGGGCAGCCAGGGTGGCAGCAAGGCCACCAAAGGGACAGCAGGGCTTTTGTACTTACAGGGGCTCCTGTTTTCCCAGGATGTCCTGGGGGCCCAGGAGCTCCAGGTTTTCTCTGGATTAAAAAAAAATAAAAAACAAACATTGGTAAAACCATCAAGTGCTTGGAGCAAGGAGAATTCAGCTGCCAACAAGGAAAAATCCAAACTCAAAGTGACCAAAGCAGCACTCACCGGCCAGCCCGCGTGCAGGAGTTGGTAAAATGATGATTGCTGGAAGAAAAATAAGGGGGAAAAAGCAAAATGTTAAAAAAAAAATAATCCCAAATCCCTTTTTGTTTGCTTCAAGGATGTTCTCCTTGTTTTGGGAAGATGCAGCAATGAACCACTCCTTTAATAAATTAATTTATTTCAGACTCTGTGCATGCAAGGCATGGGAGGAAGGACAAGCTGAGGATAACCTGTAGGGAATAAGGAACTACCTCAGTAGAAAATTAGGCAGAGAGCTCACTTCTCCTGGGTTTGGTGAAATTCAGCTCCTCCAAGGGTGCCCTGCAGCCCTGGGACACCAGAAATGTTTGGGATGTGGAAAGGTCAGAAATGTGGTGGTGGTGGTGAGCACAGGGACTGCCAGGTTTTAAATTAAATCATCTGGTTTGACCCTGCAGGTTACTCCAGGTGGGGAAGCTCCTCCAGGCTCTGGAAAAGCCAGAGGAGCAGATGCCAAGAAGATTTTCTCCTCTTGCTGCTCCCAGCAGCCAATCCTGGATGCACTTCCAATTTTTCCAAAGAGCACAGATGACCACAGAGAGGGGAAAAGGCACCTGAAGGGCCCAGGGTGGATTAATCCCATCCCAACGAGGTAATCCCATCAGGTCCTGAGACCACCTGGTGCAGCCTCCTCTCTGCACACTTCCAAACCAGGTTTTCCCAAATTTTAGGAGGTGTCCAGGAAATAAAATTTCCATCTCCAGCTACCAGCAGCACAGGGAGGCAAAACCCATCTTTCCTCCTCCTCCTTCCCACAGTGAGCCCAGACCTGCAGTCCAGGCATCTCCTCCAAATCCTGGCTCACATTAATGGCTATAAATTCCCTTTGCTTGTCCATCATCCCAATCCCAGGCAGCTGGAGGGACAGCATTCCTCTGTTCTCCCCAGTTTCAACCTCGAGGGCACTGGGAAACCCCTCCTGTCCCCTGCCCCAGGGCCTGTCCCCCACCAGCAGTGGGGAGAGAGGGGAAAACCCAAGGAACTCATGAAGGGAAATAAACACAGAGCTTTGAACAGCTGGGAATATTCCTAGCAGTGGGCAGATGAGGGGGGCATCCCTGCTCCTTCCAGGCTGATCCCAAACTGATTTCCCTGGGTGAAGGAAGGGGTGCAGCCCCTGGCAGGACCATGTTCCTCCTGTCCTGCCAAGTTCTCATTTCCCTCAAAATCCACTCCTAAAACCTCTCTGGAGGAGGTTGGAGCATGGCCAACGCTTTTGCCTTGTCTCAGGAATCAGTGAACTCAGGACAGGATATTATTTCATGCAACCTTTGGAAAAGAGGGGAGACAAAATCCCACGTGAGACTCGGGTTTCAGAGCAGCAGATGCCAGGGAGGGGCAGAGCAGTAAATGGGCTCTGCAATTCCAGCAGGGACTGTCAGAGCTCTGCTGCTGCTGCAGCTCTGGGAGCAGGAGCAGCACAAGGGCAGGGGAGGGTGGGGAGCAGCAGCCACGGGGATCTGTGCTCCTGGAGAGCTCCAGCCTGGGAGCAGGGCAGGGGAGCCCTTCAGGGCAGGGGAGCCCTTCAGGGCACAGGAATCCTTCAGCAGCCCTGGGGGGAGCAGCTCAGGCCTGGCAGGGCAGCTTTGGGTGCCCACCCTGTGCCACCCTCTGCGGTCACCCCATGGCCATCCTCACCCTGTGTCACTCTCTGCAGTCACTGTCACCCTGTGCCTCTACAGTCACCCCATCCTCACCCTGTGCCGCCACCTCTGCAGTCACCCCATGGCCATCCTCACCCTGTGCCACCTCTGCAGTCACCCCATGCTCACCCTGCGCCACCCTCTGCAGTCACTGTCACCCTGTGCCTCTACAGTCACCCCATGCTCACCCTGTGCCACTCTCTGCATCACCCCATTGCCATCCCCACCCTGTGCCACTCTCTGCAGTCACCCCGTGGCCATCCCCACCCGTGCCACCCCCACCATGGCAGATGCCAACCCTGCAGTAGCAGCACATCCCTAACAATTCCCTCTTTTTCTCAAGGACGAGTTTTTTCCTTTCCCTCTGAGCTTCCCAGGCCCCACTGCCCAGCCTGCCCTCCTGTTTTTAAAGGACCAAACAAAGCTGTCTGGTGCAGCAGATTAAGCTCTCCAACAACTGTGGGAGCCCCAGCTCTCCCGCCCAGCACTCTGGCACTGCCCCAGTGCTGGAGCCAGCTCCAGAACCAGCCAGCAGCAGTTCCTGCCCTCCAGCCAGTCCAAGACAACTTGTTGGCAAAGCCCACATCTGTCAGCACATGGGGAACACAAACACAGCACAGGGGCTGGGGCTGGAACCACAGCGGCCTTGAGCTGCTTTTCCTTCATTCCTGTTCACAACAAAGGGAAGGGAGAGGCTGGGAGCAGCACAGCAGCCACAGCAGCTCTGGGACAGCCACCACAGCCCCTGTTTTCCCTGCCCACCCTCCTGCAGTGTCCCTGAGCCTGAGGGGCACCTCCCCTGCCCTGCATTCCCATGGGCTGAGCCAACACAAACCCCAGCATACCCCAAATCCCCCAAACCACGGGGATCTGCTCCATGGGGGCAGAACTGTCCCAAACCACAGGGATCTGCTCCATGGGGGCAGAACTGCCCCAAACCACAGGGATCTGCTCCATGGGAACAGAACTGCCCCAAACCACAGGGATCTGCTCCATGGGGGCAGAACTGCCCCAAACCACAGGGATCTGCTCCATGGGGGCAGAACTGCCCCAAACCACAGGGATCTGCTCCATGGGAACAGAACTGCCCCAAACCACAGGGATCTGCTCCATGGTCCCCAAACCACAGGGATCTGCTCCATGGGAACAGAACTGTCCCAAACCACAGGGATCTGCTCCATGGGAACAGTATGACCCCAAACCACAGGGATCTGCTCCATGGTCCCCAAACCACAGGGATCTGCTCCATGGGAACAGTATGACCCCAAACCACAGGGATCTGCTCCATGGGAACAGAACTGCCCCAAACCACAGGGATCTGCTCCCTTGGGGGCATCACCCCAAACCACAGGGATCTGCTCCATGGGAACAGAACTGTCCCAAACCACAGGGATCTGCTCCTTGGGGCCATCACCCCAAACCACAGGGATCTGCTCCATGCTCCCCAAACCACAGGGATCTATCTGCTCCATGGGAACGGCACCACCCCAAACCACAGAGCTGTGGGGGCTGCCAGCCCCATCCCCAGAGCTGCCAGTTCCAACCCAGCCTTATCTCAGCTGACATCAGCAAATCCCAGCCCGGGGCTCTGCGTTTTCCTGCAGCACCGCCGGGGTCACAGGGGCACAGACACAATGGGGCACAGACACAATGGCCTGGGTGGCTTTGGGGTGGCCCAGGGCCCCCTCAGCAGACACTGCCCTCCCCTGAGATGGGCACGGGGCCAGCCCTGTGGGGACAGGGCCAGCACAGAGCCAGGGGACAGCACAGAACACAAGGGATAAGGGACAGCACAGAGCCTGGGGACAGCCCAGAGCCCAGGGACAGCACCAGGGCCCAGGGACCAGCACAGAGCCCACAGCCAGGATCCAGCATCTCTCCAGCTCTGGCTTCCCAAGCACAGACAGGACATGTTCCCTGCAGCATTCCAAAGTGGGGACACCGAGGAGTTGCCAGCAACATCCACAGGTGTGACTGTTTGTGCCTGCAGGAGGGCAAAGCCTGAGGTCTCTGCACACACAAGCAAGGGGAAATAAAGGGAATTCTGACTGCAGAGCAAAGGAGGGGAGCAGCTCTGCCAAGGTGCAGGAGTTGATTAGGGAGGGCTCTGCCCTGCTGGAAGGGGATCCCTGGCATGGAGACATCCAGCTGCCACTGTCCTGTCCCTGCTCATTCCTGCACACACCGTGTGCCTGTGATGGATCTGCACAGCTGCTGTCCTGGGGCAGCAGGAGGAGGCGAGAACAAGGAGGTTCTCCAGGTCAACCAAAACTTCAGCAGATGATCAACCCTCCTGTGCTTCCCAGCAGGAATCTGATCTCTGCTTTGATCCAGTCCAACCCCAAACCACAAAGGTCTGCCCAAAGACTCCCAGCAGGTCAATCCAAGCTCAGATCCAGACCAGCAGAGCACCATCCTCCTCCTCCTCCAGGAGTGTGCTGTGCTGGCAGAGCACAGATCCTCCTGCTGCATCCTCTCCCCAGCATTCCAGGCATTTGCCCCAAAGCAGAGGATGCAATGATGGCTCTTCCCAGTGAATGAGCTGTGGAGAACTCAAATATCTCAAATATCCTGCCCAGGGCTATTGTGGAGAGCTGCAGTGTGGTGGAGCTCTCACCAGCCCATTGCTCTGCCCCTGCAGGGCCACAGGGACAACAAAGCCATGCAAGGATAAAGCAAAGAGCATTCCCAGCCTCAGGAAAAGCCTGGGGCACTTAGAAACCCAATGCCTTCAACTGCTGCCCTGCCCAGGCCAGGCTCCACAGGGAGTTTAAAATTAAGCTTAATCACAGCAGTGGCTGTGCTCTGAGGAGTTGGGAATTCTTGATGAGCCTGGCTGGGCTGTTGGGTGAGTTTTGGAGTCATGCCCTGGAGTTTTGCATCCAGCTGTGCAGTGCCTGAGGCACTCCTGCCTCCCCACAGACCCTGCTCCAGCGGGTGAGGTGAGGAAACACCTCAGGGAGAGCTGGATGGGCACAAAACCCTGAGAGCCAAAGGCTGGAGCACAGCAGGGAGCTGGGACAGGGGGGGACACAGGACAGGGGCTTTGCCATCAGCAACACAGAGCAGGAGAAGGGCTGCTTGTGCTTGGCTCGGACCTTCCCGGGGCCCTGTCCTGCAGAACCATCCCAGGGAGGTGATGGATGGACCATGGGGGGCCACGATGTCCTGGTGAGTCACAGGGGACAGAAGGACAGGGCACACACTGATCCCATTCCACCCACAGAGCCACCCCCAGTGAGCTGCACCTCCCTCCTTGGCATGGCCCCTCTGCCCCCACCTCCCACCCAACAATGAGGAATCTCAGCCACAGCAAACCCTTCATGCCATCCTATCCTATCCCATCCCAGATCCCATCCTATCCCATCCCATCCCATCCCAGATCCCATCCTATCCCATCCCATCCCATCCCAGATCCCAGGTTCCATCCCATCCTAGATCCCATCCCAGATTCCATCCCCTCCCCTCCTATCCCAGATCCCATGCCATGGATCCCATCCCATCCCAGATCCCATCCCATCCAATCTCATGGATCCCATCCCATCCTATCCCATGGATCCCATTCCATCCCAGATCCCAGGTTCCATCCCATCCCAGATCCCAGGTTCCATCCCATCCCAGATCCCATCCCATGGATCCCATCCCATGCCATCTCATGGATCCCATCCCAGATCCCATCCCCTCCCCTCCTATCCCAGATCCCATCCCAGATCCCATCCCAGATCCCATCCCATCCCATCCCAATCGCAGCCCAGGGATGCAGGGAGCTGCTGTGAGTGCAGCACTGCCCACTGTGGCTGTAACTCACCATGAACGACTGCCAGTCCTCCCTGGAGTTCCTCCAGAGGACGATGCTGGGGACACCGGGGGTGCCAGCAGGGCCAGGGTCACCCGGGGGGCCCATCCTGCCCATGGCCCCCGGGTAGCCCTGCAGGGACAAGGACAAGGGCAGCTCCTTAAAACCAGCAGGGATTTGGGCCCCAGCACAGGCTGGACACTGAGCCAGGGGCTGCAGGGCTGCAGGACAAATGTCCCTGAGGTGAATCCATGGATATGGACTGGGGCTGGGCTGTGGGACACAGCAGGGTCCCCCCTGCAGGTGACCTGAGCTGAAGCTGCTCCATCGCCCACTGAGAGCTCAAAGGGAAGAGAGCAGGTGGTGCAGGCAGCTCAGTCACAGAATCAGAAAATATCCTGAGCTGGAAGGGACCCCAAGGATCATCAAATCCAGCCCCTGTCCCTGCCCAGCCCCCCCAGCAACCCCAGCCTGGGCATCCCTGGCAGCGCTGCCCAAAGGCTCCTGGAGCTCTGGCAGCCTCGGGGCCGTGCCCATTCCCTGGGCAGCCTGGGCAGTGCCAGCACCCTCTGGGGGAAGAACTTTGCCCTGAGCTCAGCCTGAGCTGCCCTGGCCCAGCCCCAGCCGTGCCCTGGCTCCTGTCCCTGGCCCAGAGCAGAGATGGGAGCTGCCCCTCGGGAGGAGCTGCAGCCCCGGGGAGCTCTGCCCTCACTCTGCTCCAGCTGAACAACCCCAGAGCCCTCAGCTGCTCCTCACAGCCCCTCCAGACCCTTCCCTTGTTCCTCTGAACCCTCTCTAACAGCTCAATATCACTTTTTATATTGTGGTGCCCAAAACTGCCCCAGAACTCAAACCTGGTTTAATCCTGAGCCTGGGCTTAAAGTAGCAACTAAACCCAGCTCCTTCCTCTTCCAAACTCACAAACAGGGCCACCACCCTGCTGTCACAGACATCTTTTATGAAAAATCCTTTCCTTGGGATTTTTCCTCCTGAGAAGCTGAGAGGCCTCAGGAACAAAATGTAACCAATGGTTATCTGCTGCTGTGGGATGCAACAGGTGCATCTGGGATTGGGCTCATGTGGTTGTTTCTCATTAATGGCCAATCACAGTCAGCTGGCTTGGACTCTCTGTCCCAGCCACAAGCCTTTGTTATCATTCTTTCCTATTCTAATCTTAGCCAGCCTTCTGATGAAATCCTTTCTTCTATTCTTTTAGTATAGTTTTAATATAACATATCTCATAAAATAATAAATCAGCCTTCTGAAACATGGAGTCAGATCCTCATCTCTTCCCTCATCCTGGGACCCCTGTGAACACCATCACACCCTGTAGCTTCAGGAGCTCCAACTGCCCCCTGGATGAAAAACCCCCAAACCAACCCAAAAAAATCCCCAAAAACCAACCCAAAGCATCGGTGGTGTTTGCCCCACACCCTCCACCCCCCCTGTTTTTGTGGGTGCTCACTTTGTCTCCTTTGGGTCCCGCCAGTCCCCGTCGGCCAGGACAGCCCTGAAAGGCAAAGGAGCAGAGCTGTGACCCCAAAGGGAGATCCCCCAGTGACTGAGTGACCCCACCTCAAGGCAGAACCAGGCAGGTGGGAGATCCTGGCCTTTGGGGGTGACAGCAATTCCTGCTGCAGCTCTGGCAGCCTCAATCCCAGACCCCAGCTCTGTTCTGAGCCTGGAGGTCACCAGGTCTGAGCCCACAGAGCTCCAGGGCTCAGCTGCCTCTCCCTGGGGGCCCCAGAGCCCCCCTGCTCTCCATCCTCAGGAGCAGCAACAGGACAAGGGAAGGCTGCCAGGCTGGGGACACATCTTATGGCTCTCAGTGCCACCACTGAGCTCCAGTCCAGAATCCCAGCCTGGTTTGGACTGGAGGGGACCTTAAAGCTCATCCCATCCCACCCCTGCCATGGCAGGGACACCTCCCACTGTCCCAGGTGCTCCCAGCCCTGTCCAGCCTGGCCTTGGGCACTGCCAGGGATCCAGGGGCAGCCCCAGCTGCTCTGGGCACCCTGTGCCAGGGCCTGCCCACCTTCAGAGAAAAGATTTTTTCCTAATATCCCACCTAAACCTGCTCTTTTCCCATGCTGTTTGCCAAGCTCTTTTCCTGCCCTTTCCCCACTCCCCTTCTCCTGTCCCTCCATGCCTTCAAGAGCCCTTTCCCATCTTTCCTGTCAGCTCCCCAACTCCCAAAGCTGGGCTGGAGCTCTGGGACCGGTGTGTCCATGCAGGACACTCAGGAGCAAGGACACAAATGCCATCTCCAGCCTTTCTGCAGCAGAGGAAAGCAGTTCCCTGTCACAGACATTTTTTATGAAAAATTCTTTCCTTAGGATCTTTTCTCCTGAGAAGCTGAGAGGCCTCAGGAACAAAATGTAACCAATGGTTATCTGCTGCTGTGGAATGCAACAGGTGCATCTGGGATTGGTCTCATGTGGTTGTTTCTAATTAATGGCCAATCACAGTCAGCTGGCTCGGACAGAGACTCTGAGCCACAAGCCTTTGTTATCATTTTTTCCTATTCTATTTTTAGCTGGCCTGTGACCGTGTTCACAGGGGTCCCAGGATGAGGGAAGAGATGAGGATCTGACTCCATGTTTCAGAAGGCTGATTTATTATTTTATGAGATATATTATATTAAAACTATACTAAAAGAATAGAAGAAAGGATTTCATCAAAAGGCTGGCTAAGAATAGAATAGGAAAGAATGATAACAAAGGCTTGTGGCTGGGACAGAGAGTCTGAGCCAGCTGACTGTGATTGGCCATTAATTAGAAACAACCACATGAGCCCAATCCCAGATGCACCTGTTGCATTCCACAGCAGCAGATAACCATTGGTTACATTTTGTTCCTGAGGCCTCTCAGCTTCTCAGGAGGAAAAATCCCAAGGAAAGGATTTTTCATAAAAGATGTCTGTGACACTACCCTTCTGATGAAATCCTTTCTTTATTCTTTTAGTATAGTTTTAATATAATATATATCATAAAATAATAAAATAATAAATAGATAAAATAATAAAATAAATGAAACATGGAGTCAGATCCTCGTCTCTTCCCTCATCCTCAGACCCCTGTGAACACAGTCCCAGTTCCCCTGGCTGGGTCCCTCCTGCAGGCTGACAGCAGGGCTGTCACACCTCGTGACGTTTCCTTTGCTTCTGGGATTTTTTCAGCCTCCAGCATCTGTTCCTTTTGCCATTTTCTTCTATTTTTGCAGGCAAGAGAGATGGCTTGAGGGGGAAGTTAGCAGGCCTAAATTTAAACCAAGCCTGGCTCAGGGATGATGGATTTAGTGCCAGGTCCCTCAAGCACAGCCATGGAAACAGCCCTGCAGGACCCCCCAGCCCCAGGCAGAGCCCACAGCTTCCACAGAGATGAAGGAAAGGGGAAGAGAGGGTGCCCAGGGTCACTTCGATGGGGAAATAAAATAAAATTTTCTAAAGAAATTGTTGAGAAAATGGAACCAAAGGAGGGGAATAATTTTGGCAGGATAAACAAACATGGAAAAATATTTAAAACCATTTTCCAGCTACTCCTCAATGAAGACAAGACTCCTCTAAAGCTTTTTCTATTTCAAGTTTACGTTTTTTTTTTACAATTTTCCTTTTTTCCATCCTCAATGAAGATGTGACTCCTCTAAATTTAATTTCTCTAGTCTAAATCTACCTTTTTTTTTTCTTCCTAAATTTCCCTTTTTTCATCCTCTACAATGACTGAATGACTTGCAAAACAGTCAGAACTTATTAAAAGATAAATTCAGTGCTCTGCTTTGAACCTGGCATCAGTTTGGGGGTGAAGAAGCCCAAACCAACGACGCCAGCTGAGTCCATGGGTGGGTGCAGGGGTTTGTGTGGGGACTGCAGGAGATGGCTTGGTCCCCTCTGATCCCCTCAGCCTAATTCTGGGCTGGACAGTGTGAAATAAAAACCCACAGTGTGATTAAATGATTTGAGACCATCCCTAGAGCAAGGAGGACAAGGCAATCATCTCCTCTCCAGTGAAGTTTCTCCAGGAATATCAAAAACCTTTTCAAAAGGTCAGTGCACAACCCCACTGTGCCTGCATGGAGAGGGTTCCCCACCCTGGAGAAGGTTTCCCATTCTGGGGAATATTTCCCATCCTAGAAAAGCTTCCCCACCCTGGAGAACGTTTCCGATTCTGGAGAAAGTTCCCCACCCTGGGAAAGCTTCTCCATCCTGGGGAACATTTCCCACCCCAGAGAAGTTTCCCCATCCTGGAGGTTTCCCATCCTGGGGAAATTTCTCCATCCTGGGGACTGTTTCCCACCCTGTGGAAGGTTCTCCATCCTAGGGAACATTTTCCATCCTGGAGAAGGTTTCTCACCCTGGGGAAGTTTCTCCACCCTGGGGAAGGTTTCCCATCCTGGGGAAAGTTTCCCATCCTGGGGAACATTTCTCATCCTGGGGAAGGTTCTCCACTCCAGAGAAGTTTCCCATTCTGGAGAAGGTTCCCCATCCTAAGGAAGTTTCCCCACCCTGTGGAAGGTTTCCTGTCTTGTGGAAGGTTTCCTATCCTGGGGAAGTTTCCCCATCCTGGAGAACTTTCCCCATCCTGGAGGTTCCCCACCCTGCAGAACATTTCCCACCTTGGAGAAGGTTTCTCACCCTGGGGAAGTTTCCCCATCCTGGGAAACCTTCCCCATCCTAGAGAACATTTCCCATCCTGGGGAAGGTTCCCCATCTTGGAGAAGTTTCTCCATCCTGGGGAACGTTTTGCACCCTGGAGAAGGTTTCCTGCCCTGGGGAAGTTTCTCCATCCTGGGGAATGTTTCCCAATCCTGGGGAACATTTCCCCACCCTGGAGAACGTTTTCCACCCTGGAGAAGGTTCCCCATCCCAAGGAAGGTTTCCCACCCTGGGGAAGTTTCCCCACCCTGGGGAAGATTTCACACTCTGGAGGAGTTTCTCCATCCTGGAGAAGTTTCCCATCCTGGAGAAGCTTCCCCACCCTAGAAAAGGTTCCCCACCCTGTGGAAGTTTCCCCACCCTGGGGAAGCCTTCCCTGTGCAGTGTCCCCATCCCAGCAGCCCTTCCCCACCGCTCCCCTCCCTCTCCCTGCACTCACCGGCAGCCCCGGCGGTCCCGGCAGCCCCGGTGGCCCTGGTTTCACCACACAGCCCTGCTGTGCCACCCCCAGTCCAGGCTGTCCCGCTCCAAGAGGCGTCTCCTGGCCACCCAGCCCTGCCCCTGCCCTCAGGGGACCTCTGGGGACGTTTCCTTTGGGAGCAGCCCCCGGATGAGCAGGGGGGGACTCCTTGGGGAAGGGTTTGCCGGGCAGGAGCCGCCGCGTGCCCGCGTCCCCCGACAGCTTCTCTGTGGTGATGTTCTCCTCCTGGGGCTCTGAGCCACGCTCCTTCTTGGCTGCTCGAGGAGGCTTGATGGAGGCTCCTGGGTGGAGGAAGCACTGTCAGATTGCCAGCAACTGTGATGGAGAAAAGGAGGAAAATCGTGGACTCACCTGAGCTTCTCCTGAGCGCTGGCCTGCCGGGGCTGGTGATTTTATTGTAGGTGGAGTTCAGCAGCTCAAAGCCTTCATCCTCGATGGAATGGCTGCCCTCATCCTCCTCCTCCTCAGCTGATGGCATCTCGTGAGCATAGAGGGAAGCCAGGGCACTGCCATCAGGCTGGAGGTTGAGGGTCCCCTGGGTGTCCTCCCACGGCCAAGGTGGTCCCGGGGCCAAATCTGAACTGGTGAGTCTGGAGTCCTGAAAAAGGAGAAGGGAAAAAATGAAGTTTGAAGGGTTCACTTATTTTTTCCCCTCTTTCCTTCCCAGAGAGGTGGTGGAGTCACCAGCCCTGGGAGTGTCCATGGAATGAGTGGATGTGGCACTGAGTGCTCTGCTCTGGGTGACACAGTGGGGATCGGTCACAGGCTGGACTCAATGGCCTTGGAGATCATTTCCAAACTTAATGATTCTATAATTCCTCATTTCCCACACGCAGGAATGCTGCTGGGGGAACAATGCAGGGCACAGCTTGTGAGCACCGGGCAGGAGCCCTCAAATTCTGGGACAGCTCATCCAGAACAAGCAGACACTGCACCCAGCTGCAAACCAAAACTCACCTTCCATCAGGGACACCTGGGCAGGGCCTGCCCACCTCCCAGTTTTTGGCATCAGTTCTCCTCCCACTGAGCCACCTCTGTGCCATGCACATATCTGATGTCTGGGTTATCAAAGTCATCTTTTCCAGGTTGTTTTTTTTTTGCTTTCCTGTTGCACAGATGCTCACAGTGCTCACAACAGGCACCAGAGCTTTAGGATTTTATCACCCATCTGAGAAATAATAAATTAGGTTTGGAAAATCATTTCCCCCTGGCCTGACACTATTTTCCTGAAAAAGGAAGGGCTGGCACTGAAGGGAGCCTGGGGGTCTGGGCATGGCCAGGCACTGCCACCACTTCCCACAACAGGAGATGGGCCATGCATCCCTGAAGAAAACTGGGGAGAGTGGGAAGCAGGGAGAATAAACACCACTGATAAAGAGCTGCCCTTGAAGGCTGCCCCACCATGGGAGCCTGCTCTGTTACCCTTTGTTAGGTTGTTTTCATAGAATCCCAGAATGGTTTGGGTTGGAAGAGACCTTAAAGCCCATCCAGTGCCAGCCCTGCCATGGCAGGGACACCTCCCACTGTCCCAGGTGCTCCCAGCCCTGCCCAGCCTGGCCTTGGGCACTGCCAGGGATCCAGGGGCAGCCCCAGCTGCTCTGGGCACCCTGTGCCAGGGCCTGCCCACCCTCACAGGGAACAATTCCTAATTCCCAATATCCCATCCAGCCCTGCCCTCTGGCAGTGGGAGCCATTCCCTGTGTCCTGTCCTCCATGCCTTGTCCCCAGTCCCTCTCCAGCTCTCCTGGAGCCCCTTTAGGCCCTGCAAGGGCTCTCAGCTCTCTCTGGATCCCACAGCCCAACAACAGAAATCCAATCTGGAGAGCAATCACTGAAGAGTTCCAGCAGATGTAAAAAGTGGCAGCAGGGATCGATGTGTCCCTTCATCCTCTGGATTCTGCTGTTCCTGCACATCCCAAGGCTCCTGGTGCTCTCCTGGGGCAGTGGTGCCAGCAGGTCAGAGGAGCTCAGAGCCCCCACCACACAACTTCCCCCTGGAGCAGCTGCAAATCTCCAAAGGCTGGGAGGGGGAGACAGCACAAGGCCAGGAGGAGCCTCCTGGATGCTTGCACCAATTTAATTTAAGGCAGTGACTGTCGCAAACATCTTTTATGAAAAATCCTTTCCTTGGGATTTTTCCTCCTGAGCAGCTGAGAGGCCTCAGGAACAAAATGTAAGCAATGGTTATCTGCTGCTGTGGAATGCAACAGGTGCATCTGGGATTGGTCTCATGGGGTTGTTTCTAATTAATGGTCAATCACAGTCAGCTGGCTCGGACTCTCTGTCCCAGCCACAAGCCTTTGTTATCATTCTTTCTTTTTCTATTCTTAGCCAGCCTTCTGATGAAATCCTTTCTTCTATTCTTTTAGTATAGTTTTAATATAACATATATCATAAAATAATAAATCAGCCTTCTGAAACAAGGAGTCAGATCCTCAACTCTTCCCTCATCCAAGAACCCCTGTGAACACGGTCACAAGTGACTTGCCCAGGGCTCTCTCTGACCTCTGCTGTCACCTTGAATGGTCCCTGCAGGTCCCAAGGGCTCTGTTAGCCCTGCAACCTCCAGCAGTGCCCCAGCACTGCCCTTGGATGGGGGAAAACTGCAACACTGGGAGAAATGTCCACACTCAACACCCAGACACTGACTGGCAAAGGAATGAAACTGCAGAGTTCCTGCATTTCAAAATCCCACCACTTTTCCACCCAGCACCACTGAAAGCACCTCAGGCTGGGCTGGTGGGTGTGGAGCTCCTGGAGCTGCTCTCCTGGAGGAGCTGCAACATTTCCAGCAGCCCCCATGGCCACCAGCCCTGCCTGGAGCTGCTCTGTGCTCCCACCAGGCTCCATGGGGACAGGGACAGCGTGTGGCACCTGGAGCCGGTGGCACCAGCCCTGCCTGGAGCCTGCTCCCTTTGCCTCCATGGGGACAGGGACAGCGTGTGGCACCTGGAGCCGGTGGCACCAGCCCTGCCTGGAGCCTGCTCCCTTTGCCTCCATGGGGACAGGGACAGCGTGTGGCACCTGGAGCTGGTGGCACCAGCCCTGCCTGGAGCCTGCTCCCTTTGCCTCCATGGGGACAGGGACAGCGTGTGGCACCTGGAGCTGGTGGCACCAGCCCTGCCTGGTGGCTCCTGGTGGAGGAGCTGCCTGAGGAAGCAGCTGAGAGGAGTCACTAGAGGGAGATGCAGCCCCACGCTTGCCTTGCAGGGGCGGGAGGGAGGACCTGGAGAGTCCTTCCCATCCTTCTTCCCACATTCCATGGGCTGAGCCCTTCACCTGGCTCCCACTCTGGGCAAGAGGTTTCACAGGGGCTTCTGAGAGCCAGAGAGAAGTTTGATCAGAGGATCCACGTTCACCCCTGGAAGAATTTCCTACCAAGGTCATTGACACAGAAACCAAGAAAGAAAGAAGGAGAAATAAGAGAAACCTGCAAGTGCCTGTTCCAATGAGCACTTTGTTTGTCTTTCCTGACCAATGAGTAAAGTGCAAACTGATGAGTTTGTAAGGATGTATAAAAAGCATGCAGGCTAGAATGAAAGCAGTTTGAAGCCTTCTGAAAATGGAGTGTGTTGCTTTGTGTTGTGACCATCTCAACTCTGACACCATTCTGTCCTGCTCCACTGCCTGGGGAGCACCAAGCAGGGAAAGCAACAATTTCCCAGCCAGAAGGGGATGATCGTTCAGGTGAGAACCCAACAGGCCAAGCCCCATCTGGGGTGACCCCAGGAGGCAGAGGAGCTCCAAAGGCAGCAGGAGCTGCTGAAGCTTTGACTCTGCTGCCATCACATTGGAGATTTCCCAGCTCTTCCCATCCCAAATGCAGGAGAAAAGGGAAATTTTCACTTTCAAGTGTTCAGCTTTTAGGTTTGAAGAGATTCTTTTGTAAACACCTGAAGTGGGGAAGCTGAAAAAAGAGTTGAAATAAAGAATTTTTCTTTCAGAAATTAAACCATGAAGCAGCACGGTTTTGATGTTACATTTTTGGTGCTTTGGGGGGTTTCTGATTAAAAGCAGGTCTTGAAACACACCTTTAATGGTGAAAAAAAATAAATTAATGTATTTCAGCTTCCCAACTTGATCTGTATTTCTTCCTCCAACCAATTTTTCTAGTTTTGATCCGAAGTGGTAATTTCCTTACAACACATTTTGCAATCCCCAGGACTGGAAAGTTCCAGCTACAGCAACTTGGTGCCCCATTTTGTACACCTTGAAGTGGAAAATGAATGGAAGCAGCACCTCTCTGCTCCACAGGGCTGCCAGATCAACCCCAGGGGCAACAACAGCCAGAAATTTAAAAACCAGCTCCTCAAAGGACAGCTACCTGTGTATGACAGCTGGCAGATGGTGTCAGGGAATGGTTTGGGTTGGAAAAGACCTCAAATCCCATCTCATTCCACCCCTGGAAAGGGCAGGGACACTGTCAGGACCCAGGACATCCCTCTGGCTGTCCTGAGCAGCCCAGACCCCTGCCAGGGGTCTCAGAGACCCTGGCACAGAGCCCAAGATGCCCCTGTGGGTTTGATTATGACCCATGGAGCAAGTTACCAACCTTAGATGAAGATCAGCAAGCCATGACAAATTAAGTAGAATGATAGTGAATTTATCACAAGGTGAAAAAGGAGATTTTGGGTGTTTTAGAATGGGGGTTCAGGGGCAAGATGGAGGAATCTGGGTGTGCCCAGCCTTTCTCCTTCTTGGCCTCCATCTCCTGCTGTGATGGTGGCACTTTGGGATTGGTTTAGAGTAGAAGCTCAGTGTCTAACACAGGTGATAGGTATTGGAAAGGAATTGTAAACATTGTACAGGTAGTTTTTAGTATAAAAAGATAACCCTGCCCTGGGGGCAGGCAGAGTGCCTGGACTGTCTTACTGAGCAGACGTTGGCTGGACAGGAGAAAGAATTTTATAGATAAGACACAATAAACAACCTTGAGACCGAGAACTGAAGAGCTCTGACTCCTTCTTCAAGCACTGGGCGGGGAAAAGAGACTTTCCAACTTTCCTTGGGCTCACTTTGACCAGCTAGAGATCCTGACAGGACACCTTCAATGGGCCAGGCTGCTCAGATCTCCATGCAACTCAACCAGCAGGAGAGGAAAAGTGTGGTGAGAATTCCCAAATCTAATTAGGCACGAGCTGAGAGGAGCTGCAGGAGCTGGAGAGCTCAGGTTCCCAAGAGGTGATGCTGGTGCAGAGCAGCCCCACAGGATGTGCCAGCCTGGGAACCCCAGTGGGAAGCCACATCCAGGCCTGGCAGCTGGCACAGGGAGCCCAGAATTCCCACACAGTAAAGAAAAAAAGGGGTTTTAATTCAACTTCAACACTTGACATGGGAAAGGTCCACTCTGGAAACTCCCATCTGGCAAGGCTCAGGGGAAAAGGGGCTCTAAGGAGAAATTACTGAGGCACAAGGCTGAATTATATTGGTTTGTGTAAACACAACTAAAAGCCAAAATCAATAGAATCCATCCTTGCTCCTCCAAAGTGGCCAAATTTAGAGGAGAACCAGCTGAGAGGGACAAATTGGGAACAGCTCTGAAGCTGCCCAAAAGCGTGAGAGTCGAGTGAGGCATGTGGGTGTGAACTCCCAGAAATTCCAGCTGGGAGGTGGGGAAGAAGCCCAGATTGGAAGCAGCCATTAGGGATGACAAAACAGAAGGGAAAAAAGAAGGAATTGGCACGTGGCAAGCAAGGCAGGGTCTGTGATTTGCAGAAAATTGGATTAAAGAAGGAAAATAAAGGCAGGAGAAGTGTCTGCCCCAGCCACATGTTGGGTCCCCATTGTCACCACCTGGGAAGAGCTGGAGAGCCCCAGCTCTGTCCACACTTAGAAAATCCAGATGACATAACCAAATGACAAGGAAATACTTTCCATTCCAGAGGTTTCTCAATCCCAGCCCCAGAATTCCACCCCAAAAGCATTAAAACCTCAGGCTCTCCCCAGGATGAGCACTGAATTCTCAGTTTGGCTCAGAGAGCTGGGGAAGCTCCAGGGGACTGACTGGGAAAAGGCTTTGTGTTGTGCCAATATGGAATTTAAAAAAAGAAAGGCATAAAAAAGGCAAACGGGAAGCTTTGAGTAATTACAGACCTCTTCCCTCAAGCTGAGCCCAAGCAAAATAACAGAACAACTGATATGGGGCTCATTAATAAAGAAACCACAGATATGCAATTAATGCCATGGTTTTGGAAAGGGTTTCTAACTTGGTATCTTGCCTGAGGAGCCTAGGAGTGTTTTATTGACAAAGATAACAATGCTGCTGCACCTCTGGAGGCCTTTGCAGCTGGAGCCATGCTCCAAAAGCTCCTCAGTGGCAAAGGGGTTAAACCCAGCTTGGAGCATCCCTGTTTTCAGCAGCCCAGACAACCAGCATAACATTCTGCCCTAATTTTCAGCTGGGTCAGGCTGGGCAAAACAGAGTTCAAAGCTCAGGGTCTTCTCCCAGGAAACAGATTTTTTTAATAGAAGCCTTTTCCATCCAACAGCCAAAGGTACAACGTGATTCACTCAAGCTCAAGAGATAGACAATTTTAAAGTATTTTTTTTCTAGCACTTTTTAGCATCAAACCCCTAGAAGAGGCTGCATCGTAGAAAAGAAAAAAAAAATCAAAAATCAAGGTTGGACTGATTTAAAGGAGCAATAAGTGCCAGGAAATGCCATGGGCTGTGGTGGAAGGGGATCCCAGGTCAGGTGCCAGCTGTACCTGAGGAGCTGCAGCAGCCACAGCAGGGCTCTGGAGGGGATAAACCCCTCCTGGAGCTCAGCACAGCCCCTCTGCTGTGCCCTCAGCTCTGGGCATGGCCCCCTCCTCCTGCAGCTGCTCCACACCAGAGAGGCAGGAGCCATTTACTCCATGGAAACAGGAGCAGCTCAGCACAGGGATCCCCCAGCCCACAGGGGCTGAAATGATTGCTCACCCATATCACACCTGGGTGCTGGATTTGGGGAGGGAATACACTAAAATAATAAATAAAATAAAATAAATTAAATAAACAATAAATTAAAAATAATTAATTTAAAAATTAGATTATTTTTATAAAATAAATAAGCTAAATTATTTGTAGTGCCAGATCCTAAAGGGGGCTCCAAGAAGTTTGGAAGGGGGGGACATTTTACAAGGGCATGGAATGATAGGACAAGGAAGAACAGTTTAAACTGGAAGAGGTTTAGATGGGATATTGGGAGTAAATTCTTGCCTGTGAAGGTGGGGAGGGGTGGGATGGAATTCCCAGAGAGGCTGTGGCTGCCCCTGGATCCCTGGAAATATCCCAGGCCAGGCTGGACAGGGCTGGGAGCAGCCAGGGACAGTGGGAGGTGTCCCATGGGAACAGGATGGTTTTTATTTGGGGATCCCTGTGACCCCTCAGCAATGCCCCATTTCCCAGGGGGATGTTTGGGGCTCCCTGATGTCCTGCCCAGGCTCACATTAAAGCAGCCCAAAATCCTGAGCATCCCTGCAAGCCCCCCATGGCGGGGCCAGGAGGGTTCCCTGTGCTCCCAGCACTGCTGCCTCACCTTCCCAAAGGAAAGGCAGGAGCACCCCCATCCCTCAGGGTCCTCAGCTGGGAAGGAAGGCTCTGCTGGCCCTTCCCAGGGATGTGGCTGCCCAAGGAAAGGGCCATGGAGCTGCAGCAGTGCTGGGGAAGATGAAACAGGAAAGCCTTATCAATATGATTGCCTGGCAAAAGATTTTGAGAATATGGAAACTATAAGGGAGATTGAAATGAAAGCAAGCTTTGAGATCCCTCAGTTACTGAACAACTGGAAAACAATGGTGTGGCCAGCTGAAGGTGATCCCCTTGTGATGGAACAACACCCTCTGCTTGCAGACAGGCCCAAGGGTCAGAGCAGACCCTGCCAGCTTGGCAGAAGGGCCCAAAGAGGAGTTTGTAGGGTTTAAAATGTAACACAGGATGGTAATGTAGTGATTCTTATAGGTTGTATGGAAATGCTGTAGGATTTGTATCTTGTACTAGATTGGTTAGTGAGAATCAGAATATTCAGCACAGAAGAAGATTTATGGTATTGTAATGGGAACCTCGCTCTCTTACTCTTTTACTCTCTTACCCCTTTTTACTCCCTTATGCTTTTGCTCTCTTACCCTTTTACTCTCTCACCCTCTCATCCTCTCTCCCCCTCTCTTCTCTCAGGCCTGCTCTGAGCTGTGCCTGGCAGCTCCCAGCAGGGCCCTGCCCCCAGGCCCTTTGCAATAAACCCCAAGTTCCAGCCCTGGCTGCAGAGATCTCTCATCTCCATCCATCCCCACTGTCCAACCCCCCTGCTCCTACACAGCAGGACACGAGACACTGGTGGGAAGAACAACACCCTGGGAATCTTCTGGAAAAGCTGATGAGCAACCAAAGCCCCGTTGCCACACTTCTGGCATGTGACAAGCTCTAAAAGCCAGCAAGGCACAAAAGCTGCCCCCAGCTCATAAAATTTAGTATGTAATTTAGTATAGCATTAGTGTAATATACTATGGCT
Organism: Molothrus aeneus; assembly: GCF_037042795.1. Taxonomy (NCBI): domain Eukaryota; kingdom Metazoa; phylum Chordata; class Aves; order Passeriformes; family Icteridae; genus Molothrus; species Molothrus aeneus. The sequence goes on along the minus strand of NC_089664.1, from coordinate 2,538,743 downwards.
TAATAAAGCAATTGTTCAGCCTTCTGAATCATGGAGTCAGAGCACATTACTCCCTGGCTAGAGGAACCCTGCATCAATATCTGAGCTCTGCAGGGGCTGAGATATCAGAGCTATCAGGAACAACACCTCAAGATAAGGCCTGAGAGCAGGGAGACAGAGCTGGGCTCCAGCTGCCAGTCACATCCCCACAGGGATATTTGGTGTTATCCCAGCTTATCCAAGGAACCAGCAGCCCCAGAATCCAGGGAAACTGAAGGTGGAGGAGGAACAGTTTCCCCATGAGGGCTTGTCTTTGATAGTGAGGATGGGCCAAGCCCAAGCCTTTGTGATGGGCTTTAAAGCCCAGCACCAGGAGTATGTGCAAGTCCTGACTTCCACAGGCTGCAGGCTGCTCTGACTGGGCAGGAAGGATGGAATTTTAGGACAGAGTGAGCCTGAAGGAGTGATTCCACACCAGCTGTGCTCACTGACAAACCCAAGCATGAGAGAACAGAAGCGCCATGACCCAACCAAGCATTTCCACAGAGCTTTCACAGCATTTTTAAATCAAGCAGGTATTTCCCAGCTAGTCTGGACTGCCCAAGAATTAAACCAGTGAAGTTTTGTCTCTGTGGGGTTTCAGCTTTGACTGTTTGGTGGATGGCTTTAGGATCCCAGGTTAAGCTGCCTTGGAAAAGCCACTCAGTTCAGGAACCCTCCTGCTCACCTTTAGGACAGGCAGTCTAAGAGAAAACAAAATGCAGCAGGAGTGGCTCAACACCATCCACGTCCCAAAGATTGCTCAGAAATGGCAATTTATTCCTCAAAATAAACCTGCCAAAAGGAGTGGGCTGCAATTCAGGTATCACTGCCAGTGACAAACTCACCTATTGCCTCCCCCCATTACATCTTCCTCTGCCATCACCCTGAGCCTCCATAATTATTTAGCTCTAATTAACAATTAAGGAATCCACCAATGTACTAATTTACTTCAAAATGAACAAAGGAATTAGAAAGCAGAGCTGTGGCCTGTGCCTGCAGCAGAGCTGGGCTGCTCCTCATTACTCCCAAACTCCTTTTTTATTCCTAATAAATCTCAATGCCAAAGATTCCAAGGCGCCTCTGCTCCTTATTAAGTACTTGAAAAATAAACTTGTCCCAAATCCAGAATATTGTTCATTTTCCCCTGCAGACCTATGAATTTCAGCGCTTTCCTTGTTATGGCAACATCTTGCCAGGGTCTGGAAGAACCCACAGGTGGGAATCACATCCCAAAGAGGATCCAGCAGGATGGCAGAGCCCTTCCTGAAGTGCCCAGGAAAGGTAATTTTGCCACTCCAGTTCATTACAAACCCACAGCACATCCCCCTGAGCTGCTGAGCCCACAGTAGAGGGATGGACCTGGCTGCCAAAGGCCACTGAGCCACTTCCAGTTTGGAATTATCCAGGGGTAGCCAGGCAGTAGAAGCCAGCTGAGAGAAGAGAGACTGTCCCCAAAGAGTTACCAGGCACCAGGAGGGTGAGGGGAATGAAGAACTCCAACTGTTCAGGCACACACACACAAATCTCAATTTGCATTTGGGTTTTCCCCTCAGTGTGACCTCAGTGTTCACAGAGGTCCGAGGATGAGGGAAGAGATGAGGATCTGACTCCATGTTTCAGAAGGCTGACTTATTATTTTATGATATATATTACATTAAAACTATACTAAAAGAATAGAAGAAAGAATTTCATCAGAAGGCCAGCTAAGAATAGAAAAAGAAAGAATGATAACAAAGGCTTGTGGCTTGGACAGAGAGTCTGAGCCAGCTGACTGTGATTGGCCATTAATTAGAAACATCCAACATGGACCAATCCCAGATGCACCTGTTGCATCCCACAGCAGCAGATAACCATTGGTTACATTTTGTTCCTGAGGCCTCTCAGCTGCTCAGGAGGAAAAATCCCAAGGAAAGGATTTTCCATAAAAGATGTCTGTGACACCCTCAGGATGTGTTTGCGTGGACTTGAACGACAAAGCTTGGCTAAAAACCCCAAATAAAGCAGGAACATAAGGCCAGCCTCAGTCAGAGCACTGCCTCACGTCCCCAGGACATGCACAAGAGCTGGGGACACGCTCCAGGCTCCAGCTGGGGGACAGCAGCTCCAGCAAGGAGCTCAGCACCAGGAGCTCCAGTGGGACTGGGGGGCAGCCACCCCTCTCCCAGCACCAGATCCCAGGAAGCCACACCAAGGAGGGCCCCCAAAGCACAACCACCCCTCCCACAGCAGCTCTTCCCAACTCCCCAGTGACAGCAGGGAGGTGCTGGGGGGGCTGCTCCCACTGTGGGCAGGAGCACTGGGCATCCTGCTTTATTCCAAATCCTGCTGACCTCACCTCCTTCCCTGCGGGATAATCCAGCCTGGCTCAGCTCCCAGGCACATCCACAAATCCCCTGGGCAGGCATTGGTCTGATCCACTTCATTCCCTGCCCCACCACCGCCCCTCTGGCTCTGTGCAAACGCTCAGGAAGGTGAGCTGAGCCCTCACCATGACCTCCACCAGCTCTGGGACATGGCAAGGAACCTTCAAACCATTAAAGAGAGAGCTTGCACTAAAGAAAATAACACCAACAGCCAAGAAAATCATCATTAGTGGCATTGTCTGGGTATTTTGGCTTTGTCTTGTTGCTTATTAGAGACAGCCTGGGGGTGACAGCACAGGGACACAGGAAGGGCAGTGCAGGAGCCATACCTGAGTAGATGAATCCTGGATTTCATTGGTTTCTTTTGGCACCTGGAGAGTTGGAGAGAGAGAAGAGGGAAAACATCACTGCCCAAGGACCAGCAATGCCTTCAGCACGTGTTTATTGCTGGCTCCAGGACTGAGGAACTGCCTCTGCTGGCCCAGGAAACATCCAGGGAATGCTCAGTGAGAGCCAATCCTCCCCAGCAACAGCAGGGAATGGCTTCTGATCAAACCTCTCAAGAGTCTGGGTGGGTTTTTTGCAGTTTCTGTTGATTTGGAAACTCCTCAATCCTGAGGAGGGCCTGTTACTGTTACATTTTTTGAAAAATCTTTTTGCCCAGGATTTTTTTCCTGGGAAGCTGAGAAGCTTTATAGAAAAATGAAAACAATAATTATTTGATTTGCTTTTCTTGTGTTTTGCTGTTTTGGAATGTGTTTAAACATTGTTTACCCACAGGTGATTGTTTCATTGGATTCTGGTGTGAATTATTTTGACTTAATGGCCAATCAGGGCCAAGCTGTGTCAGGGCTCTGGAGAGAGTCAGGAGTTTTCATTATTATCTTTTTAGCATTCTGTAAGTATCCTTTCTGTATTCTTTAGTATAGTATAGCATTCTTTAATGTAATATAGTAACATAAAATAATAAATTAGCCTTGTGAGAACATGGAGTCAGATTCATCATTCTTTCCAACGATGGGGGTCCCAGAAAACACAACGAGGGCCAGCAAGGGATGGGAACTGGGGGGTCCCACCTGCAGGAAATTTACTGATGCTTAAAGTGAAGTTTTCTGCTTAATGGGTGAGACCCCAGAGCCATTCATGGAAGAGCTCCAGAGCTCAGGACAACAGAGGTTTCATTTTGGGGTGACCAGGGGTTGCACTGGCCCCTCAGGGTTACCCTGGCCACTCCTCTGTCCCCCAGAGCAGGAGGTGAGCAGCTCTGTGTCACACTCAGCCAGCTCCTCAATCCCTCATCTGCAGGGCTTGCCCACAAACCCTCCTCTTCAAATCACCAACACAACCCAACATAGCCCATGTAGGGCTGTCCCAGGTGCCACCACTCCCTGTTCCCTGCCTGGAGGTGCTGGCTCCAGCATCCCAAAGGAATCCCTGGGCAACAGCCAGGCAGGGCAGTGCCCCATGTTCCCTCCCTTGGCACTGCCCTGTCCCAGCAGCTGTCCCAGCTCCTCCCCAGCCCACAGACATGGGTTACACACCACGGGCAGGCTCGTGCCAGGCACTGACATCCAGCACTCCCCTCTCTCCAGCTTTTTCCAGGCTCCTATGAAGCACTTCCTATGGAAGGTAGCTGGCCTAAGATGTGAGGAATTTCCCTGGGCCAGCTCCAGCTCCTGAGGAAAGCCTGGGTGCTTCATGTTTTGGGGGATTTATGATGTGATCTGGGCTTTTTGACACGGATATGGTTGTTGGAAATTTGTTGAACGCCGCAACGAAAGCAAAGTCCCCCAAATTTCCATTTTCCAGCAATGCTGGCAGGACAGAGGGACAGCTTCAGGAAGGATGATGTACCTAAGGGTGCAATGCTGCTGGGAGTGGGCAGGAACTCCAGAGTGGTGTCCAATTCCCAGGACAGCTTTACCTCTTCTCAGAAGCACAGCTCCAGCTGCAGCATTACTCAAAGCCACCCACAAGAGCACATCCAGTCACAGCCACCCCCAGGCCTTCCCTGGATCCCAAACTCTCCCTTTAACTCACTCTCCTTGGCACCAAGCCCATCTGTGACTTGAAGGGATGGAAAAGAACCACCCCACCTCCTCCTACCCCATCCCAAACTGGAGATCCCAGCAGTTCCAGACAACGCCCTGGGTTGGGCCTTTCCTTGGGATTGTGTGACACTGAGGAAAAGCTTGGCCCAGCAGTCCCTAAATGTGTCAGCTGTCCCCAGGCACACCTGTGGCCAGGCTGCTGGGAGCTCCCATGGGGCCCTGTGGAGGCTGAAGGAGCCTGGGCACGTCGAGTTGTAGCTGTGGCACTGCTCAGCAGCTGCTGCTGGGTCCCCCATCACGAAGGTGAGCTGTTGGAGAGCGCCCTGGAAGAGACAGAAACCAGAGTTTATGTTCCTGCTTCTTCCAGAGCAGAGGGAAAGGTTTGGAAGGGTCTGCAGGGGAGGTCATCTCCAGCTTCTCATAGCCAGGGATTTCTTTATGGGATGGTTTGGGCAATGAATGTTCCCTCTGCAGCTTCAGGAGTTGCATGCAAAATGTCCCAGGGTGTTCCAGCCTGGCCTTGGGCACTGCCAGGGATCCAGGGGCAGCCCCAGCTGCTCTGGGCACCCTGTGCCAGGGCCTGCCCACCCTCCCAGGGAACAATTCCTAATTCCCAATATCCCATCCAACCCCACCCTTTGGAAGTCTGAAGCCATTGGACACACTTCCCCAACCAGATCTTTCCATGCTGACCACACAGAGACTTCTCCTCATGGTCCAAGTCATGGCCAGCACCAGAGGATGAGTGGAAATCAAGCCCAGAGGTGACCTGACTGCTGCCCCTTGTGCTGCCCTGACCCAAACCCAAGCCCTCTGCACAACTCCAAGCCTTTCCTAAGTTCATCCTGCCCAAGCATGGAAATAAATGTTGTTTTGGGAAGAGAAGGCGATGGAAATGGATTCCATCAGAGGGAACTTGCAGTCTCATTCACACAGGTAGAGCAGACCCTGCCCAGCTCTCACCTTAAAGGGGATCTCGAAGGACTCGATGAGGCCTCCAATGATGATCAGCCCCTCAGTGTTCACGCCCATCCCAAAATGGTTGGACCAGCTGACTCTGTCCACCAGCCGACAGTCCACGTGCAGCTCCAGCCTCTCCAGGGAGATGCTGAGAGCCACCTGGTGCCAGTGCCCATCGCCCAGGGAGGACACTGGGAACCTGAGGGGGAGGGAGGAGACACAATAACTTCATGCCACACCTGATCCAGGAGCAGGCTTCACCCCTCAGCAGCTTCAGGGTCCCCCAGGTGTCCATCCTCAGTGCAGACATGAGGAACAATCTGAGAATTGTTACAACACCATCACTTGTTTCCCATGGATTTGGGGATGTCTACAACCCCTCAAGGCATCTGAGAAATGAGTGGGGTTTGAGTCTTGATTTATCCCCAGGGATCTGAACCTTTTGTTTTTTGTTTTGTTTCTGTTCCAGATTGCAATGCAAGATGTTTTCCATTGCCATCTGTATGGCAGATCACCTTTGTCAAGTGGGCAGTTTGCCTGATCTCTCTCTTTGAGTGACCACATTCACACCCCCTGGGAGGGGACACCTGCTGATAACAGCCATTGAATGTCCCTGCATGGCTGATAAGAACTACAGCATCCCATTGGGAGATGTGAGCCCAGAGGGAGGAGCCAAGCATTGCTACCCAGATAGAATCCAGAGGTTTGGAGACACCAGCACGGCTTCTCCACGGGATTCCCCAGAGGAACAGCAGCTGCCTCTCCTTCCCCTGGATCTTCAGAGGCAGAATCCATCCTTCTCTACAGGATCCCTGCTCCAGCAGAACCACCCCTGACACTGCAGGAGGGCTGAGCCACATTTCCAATGGGACTGCCACCAACACCCTGACCCACAGGGTGTCAGGCTGGGTTCTGACTCTGGCAGTGTTGTTCTAGTGCACTGCATTGTTCATTTTATCCTTTTATTTTTTTTTTCTTCCTGATTAAAGAACTGTTATTTCCTGCTCCCATATTTTTGCCTGAGACCCCCCCTTAATTTAAAATTTATAGCAATTGGGAGGGGTGGGGAGGGTTTACATTCTCCATTTCAGGGGAGGCTCCTGCCTTCCTTAGCAGACTCCTGTCTTTCCAAACCAAGGCAGTTTCCCAGAGCTGCATCATTTTGGCAGAGTGGAGTTTGGCAGTGACAGCCTGCACCAGGTCTGAGGGATATCACCTTCCTTCAGCTGAGGTGAGCTCAGCACTGCCCAAAGCCCACCAGAGAGGGAAAGCCTGACCCTGGGCCGAGGGAGAAGGGCGGAAGGAAGGGGCGGAAGGAAGGGGCGGAAGGAAGGAAAAACACCACCCCCTGGGCTGGGACTTACTCATAGTGTCTTCTCCTCGTGGTGACAAAGACCAGGGCATAGGGGTTAATCCTGATCTGGAAGAGCACGCGGCTGCGGTGGCTGAGGATGGTCACCAGGCTGGTGTCCTCCTTCAGAGAGTACCTGAGCTTCAGCAGCACACTCAGCTCGTCTGCAAACCTGGTGGGAAGAGGGGACACGTGCCATTGTGCAGCGGCTGCTGCTGCTGTGTCACCATCAACTGAGCCCTTGGGATAAAAAAATCTGAGTCACAGCACAGATGAACGAATGAGAAGGAAAAATAAAGGGAGAAAAGAGCCAACAATTGTTCCAGTTGAGAGGTTCAAAGAGAAGCAGCCAGGCCTAAATTAGCACTGCCCACACAACCTCAGCACAGGGTGATGGGGCCATGCCAAGGTGTCCTTCCTGCACCCAGCCAAGAACGATCAAAGAACCCCAGAATTATTTGGGTAGGAGGAAACCTTCAACCTCATCTCATCCCACCCCCTGCCATGGCAGGGACACCTTCCACTGCCCAGGCTGCTCCAAGCCCTGTCCAACCTGGCCTTGGACACTTCTGGGGACAGGAAAAACTGTTCCAAAATGTAAGAAATGAAGGAAGCCCTGAGCTCAGGGCACAGAGGGGCTGAGTTATATCCATGTGACCATGGAATGGGCTCTCCAAGGAACTTCTCAAACCAACAGCCACACCTTAGATGGTTTTTGAGCTGCTCCAAGCCCTAGTTAACCTGGCCTGGGGCATTTCTGGGGACAGGAAAAACTGCTCCTAAATGTAAGAAATGAAGGAAGCTCTGAAATCAGAGCAGTGGCTGAGTTATCTCCATGTCACCATGGAATCAAGCTCATCTTATCCCATCCCCTGCCATGGCAGGGACACCTCCCACTGTCCCAGGCTGCTCCATGCCCCATCCAACCTGGCTTGGGGCATTTCTGGGGACAGGACAAACTGTTCCAAATGTTCCAAAATGTAAGAAATGAAGGAAGCCCTGAGCTCAGAGCACAGAGTGGCTGAGTTATCTCCACATCACCATGGAATGGGCTCTCCAAGGAACTCCTCAAACCAACAGCCACGCCTTAGATGGTTTTTGAGCCCCAGCACCCCATTCCCACCCCCTGGAGGGAGGTTACCTGTCCCCAAAGGCCTCCCTGGTGGGGATGTTGAGGGTTGCATACTGCCCGATCTCCAGGATCCTGCACTTGCTGTGGTCGTAGCCAAAGGAAACATTGCTGAGGTCCTGGGCATGGAGAGTGATTTTGTCCAGCAGGTTCACCTCATCTGCATTGGGGGAGAAGGGACAGATGCTCAGTAGGCTCAGGAACCTCCAATTCAGGGCTCTGCTCAGTTTATTCTCCAGCAAGAGAACAACAGACAAATTGGACAACAGACAAAACCTGCAGGGAGAAGAGTGTCAGTTTGGGAAAATTAAAATTCAGTGCACAAATTCAGCAGACTCAGACCACAAAAGCCATTCAGACAACTTCACAAACAGCCAGGTGAGATTTTTGAATCACAATGTGAGTTTGGAGGCCACTGTCCCAAAGGTAGGAAGGGCCATTCCTTCCCCAGCTGTGGTGGTACCTTCACAACCACAGAGTTGGGATGCTCAGGACTGTAAAGCAGAGCCTGGGACAGAAATGCCCCAAACCACATGTCCTGGGGCAGCTGGGTACAGGAATCCTGCTCATCCTTTCCCAAACTTCCCTGTGGATGCTGGAAATAAAGAACTGGAGAAAGAATTCTCACCATGAGAAGCTTTTCACTCCCTGGTGAACAGACTTTCTCTTCCCAAGTTCACCTTTAACTAAAGAATCTTTGAGCTACAGAAATACCTGAGGGAAAATGTGGTTTAAAACCTCGAGGTTTCTTTTTCCTCTCCATTAGCAAAAAGACTTGCAGACCTCAGACATCTAAAACCAGATCCCTCCAGTGTGGCAACAACCCTGCCACCAACAAGGAGTGGGTGTAAGAGCCTGAATGAGGGATGTGGGGCTCCAGGCAGCTCTCCAAAATGCAGTTTATTGTATCCAAAATGCAGTTTATTATATCCAAAATGCAGTTTATTGCATCCAAGGTGTCACAGCAGTCCAGGGTCATGGGTGACAGAGCTGTGCCCACAGCTGTCAGCTCCAGCTGCAGGCAGGCCTGGAGACCCTTTGAGTTTGGTCACAATGCATTCTAGACTTTTCTTTTGGTTACAATGCATTCTAGACTTTTCTTTGCTGTGCATCTTCATACAGTAGAACCAATCTATACCTTAACTATTATCTACAGCCTATCATAACTACTATAATTACCATATTCATGTTACTGTTCTCCAATCACTCAAAGTCAGTACATTACAGTTTAAGCTAGGAGTTGTTTTTCAGGTTTCTTGCAGTGGAAAATTCTGAGACCTTTTTTCTACTTGCAACTTTGCTGCCTTGTTTGCCTGTGCTCTCTTTCTGCTTGGTAAAAACATCTTCTTGTTTGGGGTGGGTTTATCCTTTGCTCTAAGCCATAAAACCCCTTCTAACTAACACAGCCTTTGCCTCCTTGGTTATCCAGTGAGACTGGCTCAGCAATTCTTTTCTTCTGTATCAAAACTTGCTTCCATCTCTATTCCTTCATCAGATTCTACATCCAAAATCTTTCTGCCAAGCACACACATACCTGTGAGACTTTCTTGTCAAACTTTCATCCTTCCCAACAAATGGGGACAAGGGGCAGGCTCAGATCAACAGCCCTGTCCCAGCCCTGCAGGATCACTCCAGACCCCACAGTCCCTTTCCTGGGAGGGTCTGGACAATCCCACTCGATGATTTGTCAGTGGGAATTGTGCCAGCACCATCTGCATGAGCATCTGCCATGGCTTGGGAAGCATCCAGCCCCTTCACTCCCTGGAATTCCCGCTGTGGCTGAGGTGTGAGATTGATTTGAGGGCAGACAAACAGCCCCGGGCACGCTGCGACCTGCCAGGAGATATCCACAGCCAGAGAGGCAAAATAACAAATCAATCAAGCAGAAAACAGCTTTGATCTGCTTCAGACACTCGTGTGTCACTCCTGACACCACCTCCTTGGAAGATTCTGCATGGAAAAGCTCTGTGATGGCAAAGAGGGGAAGGGATGGAGGAGATGGGGCTGTTTGTGGGGAGCTGTGACTTCATCTGGGATTTCCCCAGCTCCCCACATGGGCACAGCATCCACTGGATTCCAGGCAACTTCTAAAGCCCTGCAAAATGAAGGTGCAGCAGCTTTTAGCAGCAAGAACACAAAAAAAAAAAACCTGGGACCAAGCCAGAGGGTGCAGGGTTGAGCCCCTGGGAACCCTGAGCAGCCAAAACCCCCAGAGGCAGAGCCAGCAGAATTTATCAGCACAGCACAGGAATTAATCCAAGAGAAAAGAGCTCACGGAGGGGAAAATATCAGGAACATTTGTCCCTCTCAGCCCCAAGCATTCTTGGGAGTGATTCCCTCACTGCTGGCATCAATGGAAGTGCCAAGACCTGCACAATTCCATCTTCAGGGGCTGCAGCCCCCACCAGGATCCTGGAGATCACAGGCACTGAGAGCTCACTGGGTCCTGCCAGGGATGTGATTCCCACACCTGCTGCAGCTGGAACCGATGCCTTGTGCAGGCTGGCCCAGAACAGAGGCTGGACAGAGCTAAAGAGTAAAGCAGCTGGTCCAGGAGCTGCTGTGGGGAGCTGGAGCACCACAGGACAGGCAGGGCTTGTGAACAGGCACAGATTCCAAGGGGGAACACCTTGGAATGGGAGATGTTCCACAAGCAGCCCCAGGCAATGAGGGATCAGGTGCAGGTCCCTCCTGGAGCACAGTCAGTAGGAAAAGGGAAGCACAGGCAGAGGCTGGTGTGGAAACCAGGCTGCAATCAGGTGTGGAGTCCATCCAAGGGTAGAGATGGGACAGAGAGCAAAAGGACAAGGAGAGAAATCCCATCCAGAGAAGGCCCACACCCCATCAGAGCTCAGGCCAGGGCTGAGGGCACAGGGCTGAGCTTAAATGGGGCTGCTGGGATGAGCTGGGGGTCCCAGGTGAGGCTGCTCGGGGTCATTAAGGCCCATTAGTGCTATCAGGAATCAGATGGGTTTTAATAGTGACTCTCCATCATCCCATCCCAACCCAAGGTGTTCCCTGAGGGGCACCCCCAGCTGCAGACACAGAAAAGTGACCACCCATATTCTCCTTTGGCTCGTTTCAATGTGTGAAATTTCCACTGAGCTTTACTTTATCCCCAAAAGAAGGAAAATTGTATTAAACAGCCAAAAACTGGGGCCTTGGAGAGCTCCTAGCAGGGTCTGTCAGGCTGAGTCATTTCCCCTGGATGTGGCACTGGTTGGAACCTGAAATAACAGGGCTGGCCAAGCCCAGGGGACAGCCCTGGCTGGGGAATGGAGCCTATGACCTAATGGGCCTTTCCCCCCTCTAACTCCTGATTGCCTGATGGAAATGTCCTGCCAGGACTCTGCTTAGGATCACTCCAAACTCTGCATCAGAGAGGCTGGGATATCACAGCTCCAGATTTAACCAGGAAGGTTCCCTGCATTAGGTGATGGAAAACCAGGGTTCCATGCTGGGCCTGACACCAGTGACACCAGCACCAGGCATCCAAACCAGCACAGCCCACCTGCTCCACCTCCCCTGACATCCCATGGTCATGGGAAGATGCTGGAGGCTGTGTAGGAATGTGTCCCCTGTTAACAGAGTGACAAAACTCTCCTTTTTCTCCTCAAAAAGGAAAAGAGCCCAGAAGTTTCTCTCAGTTGGGTAAAAAGCCATCTCATAGGACCTGGGGACTTCACCTCAAACTTAAGGATAGCTAATTGGTAAAGAGCCAAAAAGTCCCACCTGAGCAATTTACTTGAAAAAGAAGAGAACAAAGAAACTAATGGCTTTTGTGAGGTGTTTTACCAAGAGCAAGAAACTTTTGCACCTTGATCAGTTTTTCTCTATAAAGAGTTTTGTTATTTTGCCTTTTATTGAAACCTTTTTGTTTCCAGCACTACCACAGAAGCCATCCTGCTGATTTTATGCCTTCTAAAGTAGCTGAGCTATCTTGAGTGTGAAATAGATCTCCAAAAGCTTATGAGACCTGGCTTGAGGAGATCCCCATTTCAAGGCTGTGCCTGACTTTCTCTGGAAAAAAAAAAGGCAACTTCCCACTTGTTTGGAACTCCCTGGTGGCTCTGCACGTTGGCTGGACAAGCTCAAGGACACCTTGGCTGTGTCTGCTGAGTCATGAATGACACAGACTCCCAAGGCATTCAGAAGGCTAATTAGCAAAAGAGCCCCATTAATTTCATCCTCTCTTCTTTTATAGCTTAGTTTGCTACAGGTGGACCTGATTGGTCATTTAATTAATACATTTCACCTAATTGGCAAATTAACAAGACACCCATTTGTAAACAATCTTATGAGAATAGCAGGAAAACAGCTATTAAAAAACACCACCTGCAGGTTATTATTAATAATTCGCTATCACTGTTGATCTCCAGCTCCCTGAGGCTTCCCAGGCTGATTCTGGGAAAACAGAATCACAGAATGACCAGGTTGGAAGAGACCTCCAAGATCATCGAGTCCAACCCAGCCCCAACCCCTCAACTCAACCCTGGCACCCAGTGCCACATCCAGGCTTTGTTAAACACACCCAGGGATGGGGACTCCACCACCTCCCCTGGCAGCCATTGCAGAACTTTATCACTCCTTCTGTGAAAAACTTCTTCCTGATATCCAACCTGAATTTCCCTTGGTGCAGCTTATCTAGCTTTCCTCTCCCTCTGACCAGAGACCTGCCACCACACTTGACATGGAGTTTTTTGCAGGCAGCTCTTCTTGCTTCTCCTTCCATCCCAGAATTTCTCGTGACAATGCCCACAGCAGCCAGCACTGCCTGTAGCATTCACATCCTCTGGAAAAATCCCTTCACCCAGGATTCTTCTCCTGGGAAGCTGAGAAGCCTCAGAGAAAAGGAAAACAATTCTCATCTCATTGGCTTCTCCTGTGCTGTGCTCATGTGGAATGTGTTTGGAGATTGTTCACCCACAGGTGATTGTTCCATTGCATTCTGCTGGGAGTTGTTTTCACTCTTTGGCCAATCAGGGCCAAGCTGTGTCAGGGCTCTGGAGAGAGTCAGGAGTTTTCCATTATTATCTTTTTAGCATTCTGAAGTATCCTTGCTGTATTCCTTAGTATAGTACAGTATTCTTTAGTATAATATAGTATTCTTTAATATAATATAGTATTATTTAATATAATATAAATATATTATATTTATGTAATATAGTATTATAAAGTATTATATTCTTTAATATAATATAGTATCATAAAGTAATAAATGAACCTTCTGAGCACATGGAGTCAGATTCATCATTCCTGCCTTTGTTGGGGCATTCCCAACAAATCCAGTAACTGCCAGTGCCACATCCACTCCCTGCTGCTCCCATTTCCCTCCCCATCCAAGCATCCCTTTCCGAGGGCACTCCAGAAGGCACCTGAGGTGAGCTTTGAGCTTCAGGACTCACAGCTCCCAGGGCTGGTTATGCAACAGGATTTGAACCTCCTCCTCCCTGCTCCACAGAGCAGGGATAATTTGGGTCTGACCCCATGGCTGCGAGTCCAGAGGGGACAGAGCCAAGGCAGGAAGAAAAGGAACAAGGGCATTTCCCACAGAGGACACCAGAGCCATTATGGAAGAGTGAATGCAGGCACCCACCCACAGAGAGGACAGCGAATTCCAGGGGAGAGAAACCTTCTGGGAAGAAAGAGCTCGGCTGCACGCATTGTCTGGGCAGGAAAAGGGAGCACAGGTTCTCCTGGAGCTCATTACCCACAGCTGCAGCTGTGCTGCCCCTCCTTTGTGCCTGCCCAGCACGGGGGGCTCTGCAGGGAGGGGATGGGGCTTCTGGGGACAAAGGCTGGAGGAAGGGCTGCTGCAAGGAGGGATGACCCCCAGTAAGGATAAGCTGGGAAAAGTAGGGCAAGTGGCAGGAACGGAAGGGAGCTTTGGGAGCAGGGGAGAGTTTCAGAGCTGCTGAAGGCACAGGGTGGGCACAGGAGTGTGGGAGCATCGGGGGGTAGGATGGTGGGGATGGATGGAGATGAGAGATCTCTGGAGCCAGGGCTGGAACTTGGGGTTTATTGCAAAGGGCCTGGGGGCAGGGCCCTGCTGGGAGCTGCCAGGCACAGCTCAGAGCAGGCCTGAGAGAAGAGAGGGGGAGAGAGGATGAGAGGGTGAGAGAGCAAAAGGGTAAGAGAGTAAAAGGCAAGAGAGCGAGGTTCCCATTACAATACAATAAATCTTCTTCTGTGTTGAATATTCTGATTCTCACTAACCAATCTAGTACAAGATACAAATCCTACAGCATTTCCATACAGCCTATAAGAATCATTCCATTACCATCCTGTGTTACAATTTAAACCCCACAAACTCCTCTTTGGGCCCCTCTGCCAAGCTGGCAGGGTCTGCTCTGACCCTTGGGCCTGTCTGCAAGCAGAGGGTGTTGTTCCATCACAAGGGGATCACCTTCAGCTGGCCAAACCATTGTTTTCCAGGTGTTCAGTAACTGAGGGATCTCAAAGCTTGCTTTCATTTCAATCTCCCTTATAGTTTCTATATTCTCAAAATCTTTTGCCAGGCAATCATATTGATAAGGCTTTCCTGTTTCATCTTCCCCAACACAGGAGTGTGGAAGGGACAGCTCAGCCTTCAGCTTCATCCTGCTCAGGGCAAATCCCAGCTCTCCAAGCCAGCATGGAAATCTCATCCCATTAACTGAGGGGGAGAGGTGTGGGAGGTTGTCTGCTGGCCTTGTGGGGCCACGGGGAGGGTTTGGGACAGGGGGAGGGTTTGGGACATGGAGCAAATTGATATCCTGGAAGCTGAGCAAGGAGACCCCTCTGAAGGAGGGAAGGGCTGGGGGGAGCCCACAAGGACCAGCTGCTCTGCAGGGTTTGGTGGCCTTGCTTGATTTGGGTTTTTTTAATAGGAAATTTAAAAAGAAGCCATTTTCAACCTTTCCAAGATGTGCTGAGGGATCACAGAATCATGGCATAGTTGGGTTGGAAGAGACCTTTAAAGGTCACCTCGTCCAACCCCCCAGACCCCTGAGAGCTCCTCACCCATCTCCTTCCTGACAGCTCCAAGAGTTAACCCCACCCAGAGCTCCTGGTCCCTGGGGAGGGGCTCTGGTGTCACCCCAGCCTTGCCCAGCCCTCACCCCCCAGGCCACACTCACACCTTGGTGCATCTTCCATCCCCTGCTCTCATTTCCCCTCCAGGTCCTCCTTCCCCTGCCCTGTGCATTCACCTCCTGCCCCTCCTGGAGCACTGACAGCTCCTGGGCTGAGCTCAAACCCCCACTTATCTCAAATCAAACACCATGGAAATTATGTTTTATTCACATTTAGGGCTTAAAAGCTTTAGCTGGAGGGGCATTTTTACATGGTTTTCATTTAAATCCCCACACAACTGCTCCTCAACCTGTTCAAGTTGGCCTCACAGCAATTAAATTAATTACTGAATTACAGGGAATCAGCATTGGAATTGGTGCACAATGCCTATCCAGCAGATTCTGTGGGATTCCTTAAAAAAAAAACCAAAACCACCCCAATAAAATCTGTGTGACACTGAGTGGGGACAAGTGCCATAAACATTGGCCCTCGCTGTAGCTCATAAATAAATTTCTCTTTATTACTCCATTGTCAAAGTAATTAACAGCAAATTCTCCAGTCTCTCCCACTCCAAGGACTTATTTCCAGCACCAGCTTTCCAAGAGCCTCCCTCTCTGTGGTTTTATAAAACACAACCCCATGTTTTATAGGCTTGGAAGACAAACAGAAATAAACACCAGAGCTGTGCAGGGATGATCCCAAAAAGCTGCTCTGGGTGGGTTGGACAGCCCAGGATGGGAAGAACACCCAGCCAGGGTTTGTAGCCCTGATTTTCAGCATCTTCTCATTCTGATCACTGAATACCAGAATCATTTCGGTTGGAAAAGACTTCCAGGACCATCAAATCCAAGCTGTGCCCCATCCTCAGTGCCACCTCCAGCCCTTCCTGGGACACCTCCAGGGATGGGCACTCCAAAGCTCCCTGGGCAGCCCCTGCTGATGTTTGACAATGTTTTCCATGGAGAAATCCCTGCTGATGTCCACCCTGAGCTGCCCTGGCCCAGCCTGAGGCCGTTCCCTCTCCTCCTGGAGAGCACGTGGATGTTGGAGTGCAAACACCCCAAAAACTCCCAGGAATTGTCTGGATTTGAAAGATTCCAAGGTCAGGACTGTTGGGGAAGATGAAACAGGAAAGCCTTATAAATATGATTGACTGGCAAAGGATTTTGAGAATATGGAAACTATAAGCGAGATTGAAATGAAAGCAAGCTTTGAGATCCCTCAGTTACTGAACAACTGGAAAACAATGGTGTGGCCAGCTGAAGGTGATCCCCTTTTGATGGAACAACACCCTCTGCTTGCAGACAGGCCCAAGGGGCAGAGCAGACCCTGCCAGCTTGGCAGAAGGGCCCAAAGAGGAGTTTGTAGGGTTTAAAATGTAACACAGGATGGTAATGTAATGATTCTTATAGGCTGTATGGAAATGCTGTAGGATTTGTATCTTGTACTGGATTGGTTAGTGAGAATCAGAATATTCAACACAGAAGAAGATTTATTGTATTGTAACGGGAACCTCGCTCTCTTACTCTTTTACTCTCTCACCCTCTCATCCTCTCTCCCCCTCTCTTCTCTCAGTTCTGCTCTGAGCTGTGCCTGGCAGCTCCCAGCAGGGCCCTGCCCCCAGGCCCTTTGCAATGAACCCCAAGTTCCAGCCCTGGCTCCAGAGATCTCTCATCTCCATCCATCCCCACTGTCCAACCCCCTGACCCTCAGGCAAGGAGCACCAGGAGGTGCCTCCAGCCCTCAGCCCTGGCTCTGAGGGCAGGAGAGGAGAGGAGAAGAGCAGGAACAGAATGACACTGTAGGACATGAAATAACTCAACGTGAACATGCTGCTCTCTCAAGGGTAAAAAGAGACTTTTTAAATTTCTGACTCTAACATTTATAGATTCCCAAAAGTGACAGTGGATTGGAGGGTGACAGTGCCACCTCTCCAATGGAACTGGACAAACCAACAGTCCATCAAATTTCTCCTCCTCCATAAAAGAATGCAAAACAATGAGTTATTCACAGAAAGTGTGTGAGAAAGTTTGTTACAAAAATGTAAACATCAGAAGGCTTAGAAAATCTTTAAAAATCAGAGTGACAACAGAGTGAATCTTTCCTGCTGGTTCCTCCCAGCTCCTGCAGGCTGAGGATCCAAAGGCAAAGTTTGCATTGTCAGGAAGTGGAGCTCAAATCCCTCCTGTCCTGGGAAGCTCTGGAGGATATTCCTGCCAGGAATCCCTGGGCACACAGAGCTTCCATTGCACTTTCTGATGTTTTGTGGAGCCTCAAACTCCTCCTGAGGCAGGCTGGGGTGTGTTTGCACAGCCGGAGCTGTGTGCTGAGGCCAGGCCCACCGGAGGAGCAGCGATGCTGAGCCAAGGTGTGCCTGTGCTCAGGTGACAGATGGCTCCTGGCACAGGTGCCACCCTCCCTGGCTGCCCTCCAGCCCTGAGTCACACCTGCCTGGCACAGCTCCAGGCATGCCAGGTTTATCTGCAGCCTCCTCTGACACACCCTGCCAAAGGGAACCCACTCAGCACCAGAGGAAGGAGCAGAGCAGGAGGGTTTGGGGTGCAGCCCATCTGCATTTGCTCAAATGAGAGGAATTCCCAGGATGGGCTCCCTGGATGTATTTATTTGGATTTTCTCAGGCTGTAATCTCTCCCAGACATGTGTCTGCAGCAGCAGATAACACCAAGCCCAGCATTTCCCTGCTCACTCAGGACACTTTTAGCACTGCTGAAATAACCCAGACTGAGCCTCTGCCAGGCTTTAAAACAACTTCTCTGAGACAATGGAGAAACACTCACGGAGATCAGCTTGGAATGGAGAAGAGGGGGACCAGGGCAGCCCAAAAGCCAATATTTCCCATCAATTTGTAGCTTAATTCCAGAATCCTGACACTGCATTTCCTGCTGGAAGAAATCTTTCTGCCTCACTCACCTCTACCTTTCATAGTTTCTGGTGTTGGTTTTGCTGATCCTGCTGGGTTTGGGTGAACAAATTGGAGTTGGGAGTTAAATCAAACCCTTCCTGCTGCTTCCCTTCCCACAGCTGATGGGCAGAGGGGCTACAGCTCCTTGTTCTGATCCTCAACACACAGCTCAGGCTGTACAAACACACCCCAGCCTGCCTTAGGAGGAGTTTGAGACTCCACAAAACATCAGAAAGCTCAAGAGGAGGAGAATGGAAGCTCTGTGTGCCCAGGGATTCCTTGCAGGAATATCCTCCAGAGCTTCCCAGGACAGGAGGGACTTGAGCTCCAGCTCTTGCTGAGGGCTATGAACACAAACTTTGCCTTTGGATCAGGAATCTTTAATATAATATATAACATAATAAAGTAATAAATTAACCCTCTGATAAAATAGAGTCAAATACACCATCCTCCCCACCCAGGGCAGGAGCCAAGCATTCCTACCTGGATCCAATGTGAGCCTGGCACAGCACAGCAGCCTTTGCCCAGTGCATTACCAGAGGAGCAGCTTCTGCTGCCCTGCATGGCCAGAGGGAGCCCAGGCCCATCTCCAGCAGCCCTGGAGCTGCAGAGGAAAACTCCCCCCTTGTGCAGGATCCCTGCTCCAGCAGAGCCACAGCTGGCACTGCAGGAGGGCTGAGCCCCCATGGGATGGGGCTGTGCCACCCCCTGACACACAGGGGACAGGGATAGCTCTGACTCTGGCAGTGGTGTTTTGTTGTTTTTGTTGTTTATACTTGTCACAGACATCTTTTATGGAAAATCCTTTCCTTAGGATTTTTCCTCCTGAGAAGCTGAGAGGCCTCAGGAACAAAATGTAACCAGTGGTTATCTGCTGCTGTGGAATGCAACAGGTGCATCTGGGATTGGGCTCATGTGGTTGTTTCTCATTAATGGCCAATCACAGTCAGCTGGCTCAGACTCTCTGTCCCAGCCACAAGCCTTTGTTATCATTCCATTCTTTTTCTATTCTTAGCTGGCCTTCTGGTTAAATCCTTTCTTCTATTCTTTTAGTATAGTTTTAATGTAATATATATCATAAAATAATAAATCAGCCTTCTGAAACATGGAGTCAAATCCTCGTCTCTTCCCTCAGCCTGAGACTCCTGTGAACACTGTCACATATACTATTACATTTCTATTTTTTTTTCAGTTTCCCTAGTAAAGAACTGTAATTCCTACTCTCATATCTTTACCTGAGAGCCCCTTAATCTCAAAATTATAACAATTCAGAGGGAGGGAGTTTACATTTTCCATTTCAGGGGAGGCTCCTGCCTTCCTTAGCAGACACCTGGCTTTTCCAACCAAGACACCAGCACAGCCTGGGGCAGAGCAATGAATAAAAGAAACCAAGAAAGAGGCAGAGCAGCAGAGCAGGGCAGCAGCACCAGCCCCGGCCTTCCCCTCCCGCTCCCTTCAACACAGCTCCCAAGAATAAAAGAATACATTAAAAATGAGTGTTTCCCAGCCTAACAAGCTGCCATTTCACAGCCAAGCAGAGCTCAGATTTTCACCCCAGGCAAAACATGTGCACATTTGTGATTCACTGCACGCCGGCGGCTGCCAGGTTTCTGTACAAATGATTGAATTGTTGTGGTTTCAACCTTAACTCCACTCCCAAACGCTCCTCCAAGCTCCTCTGACAGAGCTCATCACCTCCCACCTCTCCCCCACCACTGGTATTTTTACACCCAAATTATCTCTGGGTGCCTGGGAGCCTTCAGATCCCCCGAGGAGCTGCTCCAAGCCAGGAGCTGCTGCTTCCCCAGCTGTGGGAGTCTCTGGGAGCCCCAGCCAAGAGATTTCCTCTTGTAAACTCCTTTCACCAGCTCAGGTCGAGCCCACAGTGCTGGAACCAGAGCTCAGGAGCCTGTGGGCAAATAAACAAACATCAACCAGGGTTTTATTCATGTGCAGAGAAACTGCCAAACCCCACAAATGGTGCTGGAGGCACCACTTTGCCAAAGCCCAGGAGGGGCTGAACCCTCTGGAGCTCCCTGGGGCACATCCTGGGCTGGGCAGGCTCCACAGCTGGAAACCTGGGGTGAGGATGAGCATGGATGGGGCTGGAGAAGCTTCCAGCAACTTCCAGCACGGATGAGATCCTGCAGAGGACACGCTCAGAGGGCACGGGCCAACCTTTATGCAAAATCCCCTTGCTGGGTGTGGGCTCCTCCATCCCCTTTTCCTCTCCAGGGTTCAAATCCTCCTGTTCCCCCTGAAAACCTTCCTATCCAAGGCCTGGCTCGTGCCCATTCCTGTATTTTCTGCTTCAAAGGCTGCATCACAGCATCCCAGCAGCAATAATGATTTCCCAGCTCAAACCAATCTCCCTTCCTCTCTATTTCTTCACTAACCTAAAGAATTTCCCAGAGGGTTTTTTTAATGCAGTAGAACCCAGAGGAAAATCTATTTTTTCCCCCTCAAAACTGAAGTTTTTGAGGATTATTTATCACAAGTGAAGCTAAGAAGAGCCCAGGTCAGACAGACTCCCCCATCCCACTGCCTCTGCAGGGATTTGGGTGGATTTGGGGAGAGCCCCAGACAAGTCTTGTTTGAACAGCAGAGATGTCTCTGCCTTGCAAAAAAAAATATATATATATATATATATAAAATCTGCTCTTCATTCCTCCCTCTGCCTTAGAGCAGAGGAAAACATTTGTTAGTGATTCATCACTTCCCTGAGCAGCCCAGACTGAGGAAAGGATGGATTTGGGATGTGGGGGAGCTCTCAGGGTTAAAGGGAATAGCTGGAGAGAAATCATGTGTCAAACAGAAAACTTTCCCTATATTAGAGTAAAAATAAAAAAAGGAAAATGAGTCAGTTTGAGTCAGCCCAGAAATGAAAGGTTTCACCTCTGTGGATGAGATGCCTCTTTCTTGTTATCTTTCTTTCAGTGCAAGTTCCCTTTAATGAACTGAAACTGTTTGAAAGTGAAAATTCAGTGTTATTTTTAACCCCTGGAGATGACAGGACATTTCCTCCCCCCCCCCCCCCCCCCCCAGTAAACCACTTTTGGGGTTTTTTAATTTACTTTTTTCTTTTCACAAAACCCCAGGAAACCCAACAGTTCTAACAGGCTGGAGTTTCACTCCCACTTCCTGATTGGAAATTTTCCACCTGCTCAGACCCAGTTTCTCCAGCTCTGCTTCAGCTTCCACCAAGCTCCAGACTCCTGAGCCCACCCTCCCTCAATTCCCTGTTCCTTTAGCTGGAAGGAACCAGCCTGAGGAGCACCCCCAAGCAGAGAATGCCTCTATATTCTTCTATTTTCTCTAATTCCTCTATATTCTTCTATTTCCTCTAATTCCTCTATAATCTTCTATTCTCTATAATTCCTCTATATTCTTCTATTTTCTCTAATTCCTCTATATTCTTCTATTTTCTCTAATTCCTCTATATTCTTCTATTCCACATCTTCTGTTCCAGTGCCTCAGAATCCTCTGGATTCTCTCATGTCTGACAATGCAGCCAATATTTTGCTGCATCTCCATTCCACCTCATTTTCAAGCCACCTGCAGAACAAAAAAACTGTGGAGCAGTGAGGAGGACCCCTGGAATTCCCAGCTTTATGGACACACATGGCTTAGAAAACCAGGACATCACCTATAACCCACCCTGGAATGCTTAAAATAAAGAAGAAAACCTAAATCCATGAATCCTGAGTGGAAAAGTAGGATTTCCTAAACTAAAACAATATTTCAATTGTCCCCCCACAGTGCCAGGAATTATTTTTTAAGCTGTATTTTGTATCCAGCACCGTGGTGGGAGAAATCCTCCTCCTGCTAGAAGGTTGCAAGGTTTCTCTTTCCAAGACATTAAAACATTCCCAGCTGGTGAAAAGCAATCCTGGGCACCTGGCTTTGCCTCTCAGTGCCAGGAAGGGAGAGAGCCATGCCATGGGGAGGTCAGGGGGGTTTTCCATGGATCCTGGGTGTGCCAAGGGCTCTGTGAGCTGCCCAGCCTTGGGTGGGCATCCCTGGGCATCCCTGGCAGCGCTGCCCAAAGGCTCCTGGAGCTCTGGCAGCCTCGGGGCCGTGCCCATTCCCTGGGCAGCCTGGGCAGTGCCAGCACCCTCTGGGGGAAGAACCTTGCCCTGAGCTCAGCCTGAGCTGCCCTGGCCCAGCCCCAGCCGTGCCCTGGCTCCTGTCCCTGGCCCAGAGCAGAGATGGGAGCTGCCCCTCGGGAGGAGCTGCAGCCCCGGGGAGCTCTGCCCTCACTCTGCTCCAGCTGAACAACCCCAGAGCCCTCAGCTGCCCCTCACAGCCCCTGCAGACCCTTCCCTTGTTCCTCTGAACACTCTCTAACAGCTCAATGTCATTTTTTATATTATGGTGCCCAAAACCGCCCCAGCTGTTCCCTGGCTCCTGTCCCTGCCCAGGGCAGGGCCATCTGCTGGAACCATCAGCTCTGGAGGAGCTGCAGGGGAGGTGACACCTCCAGGGCCCCCCAGCATCCCTGTGGGACCAGCAAACAGGGGACATGCCCCAGGGAGAACTGGTGTCAATGTGCAGGATCCACAGCCTGGAAAGGCACCCCCTATTCCCTGTCAGAACCCAGGACATTCCTCTGGCTGCCCTGGAGCACTCCAGACCCTGGCAGGAGGCTCAGAGACCTTGGCACAGAATCAAAAGCACCTGTGCCTTTGATTTTAGCCCATGGAAACAATTCCCAACTGTGTGTGAGGCGTTACAAGCCACAAGGATTTGAGTAGAATGATAGTGAATTTATCACTGGGTGAAAATGTAGAATTTTGGGGATTTAGAATGGGGGTTCAAGAGACAAGATGGAGGCATCTGGGTGTGTTCTGTCCTTCTTCTCCTTCTTCTTGTCCTCCATCCTCTGCTGTGATGGTGGCACTTTTGGATTGGTTTAGATTAGAGACAGACTGTCTAACATAGGTGACAGGTATTGTAAAATTATTGTAAAAAAAGCACAGGTAGTTCTTAGTATCAAAAGTTAACACCACCCCAAGGGCAGGGACTGTGCCACAACCTGACCTGCTGGACAGACCTCAGCAGGTCAGAGAAAGAATGGAATAGATAAGAAAAATATAAACAACCTTGAAAAGCAGAACTGAGGAATCTCAACTTCTTCTTCAGTCATGGGGTTGGGGAAAAGGACTCTTTAATACCTCAGGAGCCATTTCAGCAACACAAAACCCGAGACCTAACCTTGGGCTCCACCATTCTTCCCACCACATGCCAGGGAAGCCCAGGTGTCCCCAGGACAGGTGTGAGGTGCAGCCACAAACACCAGAGCAGGTGACAACAGTGACTTTGTAGTGAGTGTAGCCCCATGGAAGGAGAGGGTGGAAGAACTGAGATCCCAGTGGATGTGAATCTCCAAAATCCCTCTGCACATCAATCTCCAAAATCCCTCTGCACATCTCACCTGGGAGCTCTTGGATGTGGACAAGCCCCTGCTGCTGCACAGCTTTGCTCCTCAGAGAAGGAGAGAGCTTCTCCCCTTCTCCTTTTTGAGAAAAACATCCCTAAAAATATCCCAAAAACATCCCTAAAAAATGAATCACTCTCCAAAGCTCCCCGAGAGCCTGCAGTGCTGCAGACACCACGGGATGGCTGCTCCGGCTCCACACCTGCATTTCCTGAGGGCACAAACCCTCACTTTCCTGTCCAACTGCAGCAATTCCTGCAGGATTTATCCAGCCAGCAGCGAGCAGGGCTCCTCCAAAGCCACCGGGCTGCTTTTGTTTGGCAGTCATCAGATTAAATGTCCGGAGATTGCTGCAGCAGCTCTCCTGCTGGGCTGGAGCAGCGTTCCAGCCTTCCCAGCACACTCCAGTGCCCTGGGAGCAGCAGGACCACGACAAGGAATGGCTTTGCTGCTTTTTTCTCCTGGTTTGGAAGTGAAGCAAAGAAAGAAAAGTAATGTGAAAAGTGGAGTTGGCATGAACTGCTGTGCCATTGCCATCAAACCTGCAGTAAAAAAAAGACTCTAAGGGATCATCTCAGCCCCAAATTTTGAATATTTTGAATTCACTGACAGAACAAGGTTAAATCACACACCTGCAAAGCCATGGGGCTGTCCCCTCTCTGCCACAGCCACGGCACTGCTGCAGGACGGGGCAGGCTCAAACACCTCCATAAAATATTTGATTCCTGCATTTCAAGAGCCTTCCCAGCCCTCCTGAGTCCCACCATCTCCCAGCTCTGCCAAGGCCACCACTGACCATGTCCCCAAGTGCCACATCCAGGGGTGGGGACTCCAGACCTCCCTGGGCAGCCCCTGCCAATGTTTCATCACCCTTTCCATGAGGAAATTCCTGCTGATGCCCACCCTGAGCCCAGCCTGAGGCCGTTCCCTCTGCTCCTGTCCCTGTTCCTGGGAGCAGAGCAGGGATGGCAGGGATGTGATCAGGATGTCTCTGGCTCATCTGGAGGTTGATCTGAGCCTCTCTGGGCTCAGCTGAGCCAGATCTGTGGATTAGGGAATCAGCCAGGAGAGGGAAAACACACTCTGGTTTTGTGGCTGCCATGAATAAACAGCAGCCAGTCTAGAATCAGGATCATTTAGGCTGGAAAAGGTTTCCACACTCATGGAGTCCAACCTGTGACCAATCCCTTGTCCCCAGCCCAGAGCACTCAGGGCCCCCTCCAGCCCTTCCTGGGACACCTGCAGGGATGGGGACTCCAAAGCTCCCTGGACAGCCCCATTTGATGTTTAACAACACTTCCCATGGGGAAATTCCTGCTGATCTCCACCCTGAGCTGCCCTGGCCCAGCCTGAGGCCGTTCCCTCTGCTCCTGTCCCTGTTCCCTGGAGCAGAGCCCGACCCCCCTGGCCGTGCCCTCCTGTCAGGAGCTGTGCAGAGCCACAAGGGCCCCTGAGCCTCCTTTGCTCCAGGCTGAGCCCCTGCCCAGCTCCCCCAGCCTCTCCTGGGGCTCCAGCTCTGTTCCCTTCCTTGAGAAGCAGCAATTCCCAGCAGTGGGGCAGTCCTGGCTTGGAGCAGGGAGAAGGGGTGAGGACAGTCCCACACCAGCCAGGCTCTGGCTGCTTTATCAGCCCATTTATCTCAGCTACTTCCAGCCCTGTTCTGTTTCCAATCAGCATCCCCAACCTGCTCAGGCCTGTGGGAATTCCAGTAAAAGCCTGGAAGGAGTAGAAAAATGAAACAAAAACACATTCAGGGAGATTAAATGGGGAAAGGCAACTAACTGTGTGCTGTGGAAAGGAGCAGGGTTCATGTTCTCACATCTGCTGGGTGCAGAGCTGGGGGGTTGAGCCTGGGGAAGGGGCACCCCACAGCCAGGTCTGGGAATTGTTCTCCTGCTCAAGGAGATCTGTGTGGGCTCCCCAGATTTGGGAATTGGGTGCAGGAATTGTTCCCCTGCTCAGGGAGCTCAATTTGGGCTCCTCACAGCCAGGTTTGGGAATTGTTCTCCTCAGGGAGCCCTGTGTGAGTTCCCCACAACCTGGTTTGGGTGCAGGAATTGTTCCCTTGCTCAGAGAGTTCCATGCGAGCTCCCCACAGCCAGGTTTGAGTGCAGAAATTGTTCCCCAGCTCAGGGAGTTCTGTGTGGGCTCCCCACAGCTGAATTTGGGGATTAGGTGCAGGAACTGTTCTCCTCAGGGAGCTCTGTGAGTTTCCCACAACCAGGTTTGGGTGCAGGAATTGTTCTCCTGCCCAGAGAGCTCTGTGTGTGCCCCAGAGCCAGGTTTGGGAATTATTTCCCAGCTCAGGGAGCTCTGTGTGTGCCCCAGAGCCAGGTTTGGGAATTGTTCTCCTCAGGGAGCTCTGTGTGTGCCCCAGAGCCAGGTTTGGGAATTATTTCCCAGCTCAGGGAGCTCTGTGTGTGCCCCAGAGCCAGGTTTGGGAATTGTTCTCCTCAGGGAGCTCTGTGTGTGCCCCAGAGCCAGGTTTGGGAATTATTTCCCAGCTCAGGGAGCTCTCTGTGTGCCCCATGGGTGCTGCCCTGCCCAGGGCTCCTCCAGGCCACAGCAGCTCTGTCCCCACTCCTGAGGCACAGCCACAGCTGGGAGGGAGCCCAGGGCCAGTAAAGGGTCCCCAGTGGGGAGCAAATGTGAATTGGGATGGTGAGCAGCTCCTTGGGAATCAGCTGGGCACAGGAAAGGCACTCCCAAGGGGTGAGTGAGGGGTGCAGCCCCATGGGTCCCACTGCCTCCAGAGACCAGGGCTGGAAGGATAAATAAACCAAAAATCACCAGCAGAGCAGGCAGAGCAGCAAGGGAGGTGATTGTGCCCCTCTCATGGACCCCATCGATTACAGGGGGTCCCCTCTGGTGTCCCCAGCACAGGGAGGAGCTGGAGCTGCTGGATTGAATCCAGAGGAGGCCACAGAGCTGCTCCAGGGCTGGAGCCAGGCTGGGAGAGCTGGGGGTGCTCACCTGGTGAGGAGAAGCTCCAGGGAGAGCTCAGAGCCCCTGGCAGGGCCTAAAGGGGCTCCAGGAGAGCTGGAGAGGGACTGGGGACAAGGGATGGAGGGACAGGACACAGGGAATGGCTCCCAGTGCCAGAGGGCAGGGCTGGATGGGATATTGGGAATTGGGAATTGTTCCCTGTGAGGGTGGGCAGGCCCTGGCACAGGTGCCCAGAGCAGCTGGGGCTGCCCCTGGATCCCTGGCAGTGCCCAAGGCCAGGCTGGACAGGGCTGGGAGCACCTGGGACAGTGGGAGGTGTCCCTGCCATGGCAGGGCTGGGATGGGATGAGATTTAAGGTCCCTTCCCACCCAAACCATTCCAGGATTCCATGAAAAAACCTTCCTTGGGTCAACATGGATCCAATCCCTCCCAAGCTGCAGCAGAGCCATGTTCACAACCTGCTCTGCAAGGGGGAAAATAAACACAGCAAATTAAAACCAACAGCCCAGGAGTTGTTTTAATTAGCACCAGGAGGTCACTCCAGGGTGAGTTCCCAGCCATGCCCTCTCCCTGTCCTGCTGCTCACACCTTCCTGGGGAGGAGGAACTGCTGGGGAGGAGATTTAATTTCAGATTGTCTCCAACGTGGGCAGGATCCTCTGGGCTGGAAACCCAAGCCCAGTTCAGGATAAGAAGCAGGGAGCCCTCAGAGTGGGCTTGGAGCTGCTTTGGGAGCACTCCCCACTTGCTGAGCACACAAATGCTGAATGCTCCAGCTGCTGGGCTCATTAACAGCCCTGAACCTCCTGTTAATTAAACTTCCTGAGCCTCACAGCCTTGGAGATAAGCATGGGAAACCTGACTGCTCATGGTTCAAGCACAAAAACTGGACACAAAAAGTTCAGAGGGAATTTTTTATTATTTAGTCTTTCAAAATTTTTTCTTTGGGTTTTTTTTTTTTTTTCTGGGGGGGGGCTTTTGGGGTTTTTTGGGGTGAGAGTTTTTGGGGATTTTTGAGGTTTTGTGTTTGTTTTTGTTGGGGTTTGGGGTTTTTGTTGTTATTGGGGTTTTTTGCTTCCATTTTTTTGTTTGGTTGGTTTTTTGTGGTTTTTTTTGTTTCTTTTTTTGGTGTTTTTTGGGGGTTTTGTTTGCTTTTTTGTTGTTGTTGGCTTGGTTTTTTGTTTGTTTGGGGTTTGTTTTTTGTGGGGTTTTTTGGTTGTTTTTGTTTGGTTGGGGTTTTTTTTTTTGTTGTTGTTGTCGTTATTGTTCTTTTGGTTGGTTGGTTGGTTGGTTGGCTTTGGGGGATTTTTTAGGGTTTTTTTTAAGCCAGGGCCTTATGATCCTATCTGGAAAATCATCCAGCCCCTCTCCATGCTCAGCAGGCTGCCAATGTCCATCCACCACACCCCAGCCCTGATGAAAGCTTCCACCTCCTCATTAATTCTAAAACCAGGCTGTGGCCATGCCTGTCCCGCTCCTGCCCAGCCCCAAATCCCCTCCCTGGCTGCAGCACCAGGCTCAGGGATGGCCCCACCAATGCCAGGTGGGGAATTCACCCCTGCAGTGCCCCATCCTGGAGAGAAACTCCTGCCCTTCCTCCACAGAGACACCTCCAGAGGGGCTCTGGGCCAGGAACAGCCCCAGGGAGAGCCTTCCCAGCTGACAGGAGCTGCTGAGGTCGTGATCCATCCTCCCCTGCCCAAAGCCCCCCTGCCCCTGGCCATGCCAAACATTGTGGCATTCACATTTTCTGGAAAAATCCCTTCACCCAGGGTTTTTCTCCTGGGAAGCTGAGGAGCCTCAGAGAAAAGGAAAACAATTCTCATCTCATTTGCTTCTCCTGTGTTGTGCTCATGTGAAATGTGTTTGGAGATTGTTCACCCACAGGTGATTGTTCCATTGCATTCTGCTGGGAGTTGTTTTCACTCTTTGGCCAGTCAGGGCCAAGCTGTGTCAGGACTCTGGAGAGAGTCAGGAGTTTTCATTATTATCTTTTTAGCATTCTGTAAGTGTCCTTTCTGTATTCTTTAGTATAGTATAGTATTCTTTATTATAATATAGTATCATAAAGTAATAAATCAGCCTTATGGGAACATGGAGTCAGATTCATCATTCCTGCCTTCATCAGGGCACCCCACAAATACAATAAAACATCTCAGGGACCTCTTGGCTCTCTGGATGGAGAAATCCTCCCTGACACTCAGGGTCACCCCAGGAAAAGGAGGAAAAGGAGGAAAAGGTTGTTGTCCCCTTCCTGCATGGTCAGGAGAAGACAAGGCCATGAGGCATGGGGTGTCCTCCTGCTGGTCTGCAGCCCAGCCCAGGGAACATCCCAGCTGCTCCAGGCATCGGGGGGGGGGGGATTCACCAGAACCAGAAGGGTTTCCTCTTCAAAATATCCCCTGAAATGCATTCCTGGAAGCCAGGAGTGCACAGCAGCCAAGAGGGGATCAGGCTGGAGCCATCCAGGACCACTCCTCACCCTGTGACACTCAAACTTCCAGCACAGCCCCCAAACCCTTCTGCTGGAGGAACCTATTCCTGAACAATGAGAGGAGCAGGGGTGCTGGGGCCACCCCTGTCCTTGGGGGGGTCCCTTTGAGGGGTGTCTCCACAGGTCTGGCGAGGGAACACATCCCAGAAAGGAGCCTGGGAGGCTCTGGGCAGCACGTGCCTGCCAGATGCTCCCCGTTGAGCAGGAGGGGAGGGAGGGGAGCTCAGGGTCACCAGCGATGCCTGCCCGGGTTCCTGGAGCAGGGGCCGTGCAGGGGGGAGGCAGCCGGGAGGAGGAAATACCAGCCCGGGGGAGGAAGAGGCATCCCGGGTGGATTCCCGGTCACGTTTGCACATGTCTGGCTCAGGAGAGGCAGGAAGCTGCACGGGATGGGGGTCCCTGGGCTGAGGGGAGGAGGCAGAGCAGCCCCACACGCTGGGACAGCCTGGGATGCTCCTTCCTGCATCCCTGTTGTGCCTTGGGGAGCTGCTTTGGGCTCAGCCTCCTCCCCCCCTGCTCCTTCCCTTCTTTCTCAATTCCCACAATTGCAATTCCCACAAATTGGACAAATCTGGAGCTGTCTCCATGCCCTGGGAGCTGCTGGAGTGTGTCAGCCCTGCCTGCTTTGCCCATTCTGGTATCAGTTGGCTCCTTGCCCTCGACAGGAGGAAGCTGCAGCCTCTGATGTAACCCCAGCCCCTTCTCCCCAAGGCTTGAGACCAAGTTAAACAAAACCAGACTCTGCAAATCTCAGGAACAAGAGCCCAGACACAAAGGAACAGTATTGTATTTGTGGGGAATGTCCTGAGGAAGGCAGGAATGATGAATCTGACTCCATGTTCTCACAAAGCTAATTTATTACTTTACGACACTATAATATATTAAAGAATACTACAATATACTAACTAAAGAATACAGAAAGGATATTTACACAATGCTAAAAAGATAATAATGAAAACTCTTTCCAGAGTCCTGACACAGCTTGGCCCTGACTGGCCAAAGAGTGAAAACAACTCCCAGCAGAATGCAATGGAACAATCACCTGTGGGTGAACAATCTCCAAACACATTCCACATGAGCACAGCACAGGAGAAGCAAATGAGATGAGAATTGTTTCCCTTTTCTCTGAAGCCTCTCAGCTTCCCAGGAGAAAAATCTTGAGCAAAAAAAAAAAATTTCAGAGAAAATGTAAATGCCACAGAACAGCTCTGGAATTGCCACTCCTGTCCCCACATGTTGGAACCCTGGCTGCTGATAATTTTAAAATTTCTGTGCTGATAGGTACTGGTTCTTAAAAGAAGACTCCATTTGGCTTGAGGCTGTAGAGAAAACTTCTAAAATTGAATGATAGATCTAAGATTATAGGTGTGTATTTTAAATAGAAGTGTGTAATATCACATAGCAGCAACCTTAAAGTTTTAGAATACAGTAATATATATAAGGTAAAATGGAGGTTTCAGAGTAGTAACTACTCTTTTTTCTTTGTTTTCTTCTTTATAGGTTTAGGTAGTATTGTGCAATGAAATTAAAAAGTCTACATTGTGAGTAGATTGATTATTAAGTGATTGATTATTAAGTCAAAATTATTATATGAGTGATTGATTATTAAGTTAAAAGTAAAAATAATTTAAGTAATTTTTTATTTACCTAAATATTTATTATTTACTTAAATATTTACTAGCATATTTAAGTAATTAGTTTATCCTTAAAAGACTTTGCAGAGACATATACAGCTCTCTTTTGTAGTTTGTAAGTGAAGTGCTGTAAAACTCACAACTTGTGAGACTGTAACATATATAAGAACTAATAAACATTTGAGTCTGAACACGAAATGCTGTTTTAAAGATTTAATCCTGACCCACAGCAAACAGTGGAGCCAGGCCCAGGTCCCTGGATCAGGATGGAGCTACCCAGAGCAGCTGCACCATCTCCAGAAGTCTCTTCCAACGTGAATTACGCCCTGAAAACGTCCCTAAAACACCTCCTACCCCTCCTGCCACTGCACAAACACACTTGCAATGTCCCAACAGCCATAAACTGGATTTTTTAGCAGCCCAGCTCTTCCAGAGACCAGCAGGAGCTACACCAGTAACACCAGTTGGTGCTGCTGGAGCACCATCACGCCCTGCCCACAAAAAGCCTTGACCACCTGGTACATTTAGGACAGAAAAATGAAAAATCTGGATCACTAAATGACAACAAAGACAAATATGACACCTAAGCACTGCCTCCTATAGCTGTACCAGTGGGGCACAGCATTTTTCCTGCTTTAGTTTCCTTTTGGGTCCCTTTTTCTCAGTCAGCATTCAAAAAATGGTGATAGAGTGGTCACTGAGTGTGGGACCTGCCCCTATTCATGCAGGGAAAAAACCCCACTGAGATCTGGCCCAGAGCAGCTGGGGCTGCCCCTGGATCCCTGGCAGTGCCCAAGGCCAGGCTGGATGGGGTTGGAGCAGCCTGGGACAGTGGGAGGTGTCCCTGCCATGGCAGGAATGGCCCTGGATGAGCTTTAAGGTCCCTTTTAACCCACACCAGTCTGCAGTTCCGTGATTCTGTGCTCTGCTGTCCTACAGAGAATAGGCCAAAGGAAATCTCCAGCTTAATTCCTGCATTAAGTCCAACAGTTGTGGCTGAATTTATAAAAACATCCTTCCCTTTAGGAAAAACATCTCATCTGGATTTAAAGCCTTGCCAGCAGCTGAAACTACCACAAGCCAGCCTTGGGGCAGGCCAGGAGCAAATGAAATAATAAATGCATGAAACATGTGGGTTGTTGGAGCTGGCCTGGGAGTCACAATTAAAACCAGCAGAGCTGGGGGAGAAAATTACCAGCACTTTTACTGCAGGAGGTGTTGGGTTTGCAGGATTCCCCAAAGTCTCCTCAAAGGGAGAGGAAAACCACAAGTGAGGCATTACAGGATGGATTCATGTGGATCCAGAGCTCTGTGTGCCCCAGGCAGGAACCTGAGCTCTGCTTTGGGAAGAGCCACTGAGGGAGGCTGTAAGAGCTGAAATGAGGGATGTGGGACTCCAGGGGCTCTCCAAAATGCAGCTTATTGTACACAAAATGCAGTTTATTGTATCCAAAATGCAGTTTATTGCATCCAAGGTGTCACAGCAGTCCAGGGTCATGGGTGACAGAGCTGTGCCCACAGCTGTCAGCTCCAGCTGCAGGCAGGCCTGGAGACCCTTTGGGTTTGGTCACAATGCATTCTAGACTTTTCTTTTGGTTACATTGCATTCTATACTTTTCTTTGCTGAGCATCTTCATACAGTAGAACCAATCTATACCTTAACTATTATCTACAGCCTATCATAACTACTGTAATTACCATATTCATGTTACTGTTCTCCAATCACTCAAAGTCAGTACATTACAGTTTAAGCCAGAAGGTTTTTTTCAGGTTTCTTGCAGTGGAAAATTCTGAGACCTTTTTTCTACTTGCAGCTTTGCTGCCTTGTTTGCCTGTGCTCTCTTCCTGCTTGGTAAAAACATCTTCTTGTTTGGGGTGGGTTTATCCTTTGCTCTAAGCCATAAAACCCCTTCTAACTAACACACCCTTTGCCTCCTTGGTTATCCAGTGAGACTGGCTCAGCAATTCTTTTCTTCTAGATCAAAACTTGCTTCCATCTCTATTCCTTCATCAGATCCTACATTCAAAAATCTTTCTGCCAAGCACACACATACCTGTGAGACTTTCTTGTCAAACTCTCATTCTTCCCAACAGAAGGCTTTGCTCAGAGCCTTTTTAACAGCTTAAAGGTTTTCCCTGATAAAAAGGGAACCACCACAGGCCTCTGTGGGGTCTGTGGTCTTCCAGGACCTGCCGGGGGAGCAAGGTGGCTTCTGCTCCCCACAGGGACAAGGGGACAAGGGATGGAGGGACAGGACCCAGGGAATGGCTCCCACTGCCAGAGGGCAGGGATGGATGGGATATTGGGAATTAGGAATTGTTCCCTGGCAGGGTGGGCAGGCCCTGGCACAGGGTGCCCAGAGCAGCTGTGGAATCACAGAATATCCTGAGTTGGAAGGGACTATTGGATTTGTGGGGTACTTTACCCACATTGAAGGAAGGAATGATGAATCTGACTCCATGTTCGCACAAGGCTGATTTATTACTTTATGATACTATATTATATTAAAGAATACAGAAAGGATACTTACAGAAGGCTAAAAAGAGAATAATGAAAACTCCTGACTCTCTCCAGAGTCCTGACACAGCTTGGCCCTGATTGGCCAAAGAGTGAAAACAACTCCCAGCAGAATGCAACGGAACAATCACCTGTGGGTGAACAATCTCCAAACACATTCCACATGAGCACAACACAGGAGAAGCAAATGAGAAGAGAATTGTTTTCCTTTTCTCTGAGGCCTCTCAGCTTCCCAGGAGAAAAACCCTGGGTGAAGGGATTTTTCCAGAGAATGTGAATGTGACAAAGATCCCCCAGCCCCTGTCCCTGCCCAGACCCCCCAGCAACCCCAGCCTGGGCATCCCTGGCAGCGCTGCCCAAAGGCTCCTGGAGCTCTGGCAGCCTCGGGGCCGTGCCCATTCCCTGGGGAGCCTGGGCAGTGCCAGCTCCCTCTTTTTCACCCAAGCCCCACCTGCAGAGTGTGAACCCTCTGGTTTTCTCTCTTTGTCCCTTTGCTTTGCAGCTCACTTTAACCTCACACTCCTCAAAATGTCACCAGCAGGCCAAGGGGGACCACGTGGCACAATGGCACCATGTCTTGTCTCCTGACATGAATCCCACCCCATCTCTCATTTGCCATCCTCAAAATTGAAACATCCAATTGAAACTTCCAAATCTATCCAAAAGCTCTAGGAATGCAAAAAAAAAAAAAAAAAAAAAAAAAAAAAAGAAAAGAAAAAGAAAAAAAAAAAAAAGGGAAAAAAGAAGCAGGAGCTGATTAAAAATCTGCTCACACAAAAATTGCTGCCAGAAACTGAGATCTGACTTCAAAACTCCTCTACATCTCCAACGACCTTTTAATAGCTCTCATTACAGAACATCTCCCTCAGCCCTGCCAGAACAGAGCCCAGCATTTGCACAGGCAAAGCCCAGCTGTTTCACTGATCCATTCCAGGACTTCAAACAAGTATTAATAACTCAGCTCTGCCAAATGAAAGGTTCCACTCCTGGCTGCTGTGCCTGCCTTGGATGGCAGCTTGTTTAACCTGCCTCTTTCATCAAGCATTTCCCACTCCCTGCGGGAGCTGCTGTGGAAAATGTGGCTTTGAAATGAAGGTTCAGCAGCAGGAAAGCAGAGAAAGTAATAAATAACATGTATCTCTTGCACTGTGAGCAGAAATTACCTGTGTCATGTACTCCTAATCTTCAGTATAAACACATTTCATTGTTTGGAGAGGAAATCAGAGGATGATGGAATGGTTTGGGTGGGAAGTTAAAGCCCATCCCATCCCAGCCCTGCCATGACAGGGACACCTCCCACTGTCCCAGGTGCTCCCAGCCCCATCCAGCCTGGCCTTGGGCACTGCCAGGGATGCAGGGGCAGCCCCAGCTGCTCTGGGCACCCTGTGCCAGGGCCTGCCCACCCTCACAGGGAACAATTCCTTCCCATGTTCCTCTGTACTGCCGTGTCTCTCTGTCCCTCCATGCCCCTCTGTCCTGCCGCGTCCCTTTGTCCTATTGTGTCCCTTCAACCCAGTGTCCCTCTGTCCCAACACATCCTTCTGTCCTGCCATGTCCCTCCATCCCTCCATGTCCCTCTGTCCTGTTGTGTCTGTCTTGTCCCCTCCATGTCCTTCTGTCCCTCCAAGTCCCTCTGTCCTACCATGTCCCTCTGTCCTGCCATGTGTCTCTGCCTCTCCATGTCCTTCTGTCCTGCCATGTCCCTCCATCCTGCCATGTTCCTCTGTCCTATTGTGTCCCTCCGTCCTTCCACATCCCTCTCTCCTGTCGTGTCCCTCTGTCCTGCCATGTCTCTGTCCCTCCATGTCCCTCCATCCCTCCATGTCCCTCCATCCTGCCGTGTCCCTCTGTCCTGCTGTGTCCCTCTGTCCTACCATGTCTCTCTGTCCCTCCATGTCCCTTTGTCCTATTGTCTCCCTTCAACCCAGTGTCCCTCTGTCCCAACACATCCTTCTGTCCTGCCATGTCCCTCCATCCCTCCATGTCCCTCTGTCCTGTTGTGTCTGTCTTGTTGTCCCCTCCATGTCCTTCTGTCCCTCCAAGTCCCTCTGTCCTACCAGGTCCCTCCATCCTGCCATGTTCCTCTGTCCTACCATGTCCCTCTGTCCTGCCACGTCTCTCTGTCCCTCCATGTCCCTCCATGTCCCTCCATGTCCCTCCATCCCTCCATGTCCCTCCGTCCCTCCATGTCCCTCTGTCCTGCCATGTCCCTCCATCCCTCCATGTCCCTCTGTCCTGCCGTGTCCCTCTGTCCCCCCATGTCCCCTCGGCACGCGCCGTATCCCCTTGTCCCCATCAGCCCCGGGATCAGGGCTCTGTGTCCTGAGCTGTCCTCTCGCCCCGCGGGGATGACACTGCCGGCAGCGCCGGCAATTAGCGCTGCACTAATTGCCCTCATTGTGGCTCAGGAACGCCCGGTCAGGGTTGAGGTGCGCTAAACAGAAGCTGATTTTTGTCATTTTGTTGCTCTCTCGAGTTCCTGCAGCGGCAAAGGCACGGGAGGAGGGTGCTTAAATCCTGGGGAAGCTTTTTCCCCTTAATTGATGACCCCAAGAGAGCAAAGCTTTCCATCCGAGCGTGAATGCAGCCTGAGCACAATGCAGGAGCAGCGGGACACGGAATCCCTGTGCCCCAGGCAGGAAGCGTTTCCCTGTGCCAGTGTCCCCAGGTGCCCCCGAGCCGAGAATCCCACAGGGCCGGGGATGCTCACAGAGAACCCTGGGCTATGGCAAGGGACATGTGGGAATGCACCAAATCACAGGGTTTGGGAAAGCTGCAAAAGGCAGCCTCAGAGACAGCACAACTGTGATTAGAGCTAAGCAGTAGCCATGAGATTGGTCAGCAGAAAAATGATATGAGAATTGGAAAGTAAGGGCAAATAGAACAATGGTCTGTGTATTACTGCTTGTCTAGAATAACTCCCTAAGCTACAGAAAAGTTTATCTAGTGAGGTATTAGGAAGTTCTAAGTTTGATAATGGAGCTCTGTGCATTGTGTTTGAAGGCTCACAAGCAGGTATTGTATTTGAAATAAGCAAACATTGTTTAACCAAAGGTACGTGTGCTTATAGTGGTTGGATAGAACTACTGTCAATGTGCTTTAGCTTCGTGTGATTGCTCAAAAAACTTTTAAAGTAATTTGTAACATTAAATTCTTTGTCTGCTGCCTGGGATGTGAGCTGCTGGCATCTTCCCATTGTCATAACCATGGAATGAGGCTGATGTTGGAAAATAAACCAGCTTAAGGCACGTTCCCAGCAGTCCTGTCCTGATTGTGATTTGTACACAGACCCCAGCCAGTGACAGGGACACAGCCAGCCTTGGCAGCTGTGTCACAGTCACATTCTCTGGAAAAATCCCTTCACCCAGGGTTTTTCTCCTGGGAAGCTGAGAGGCCTCAGAGAAAAGGAAAACAATTCTCATCTCATTGGCTTCTCCTGTGCTGTGCTCATGTGGAATGTGTTTGGAGATTGTTCACCCACAGGTGATTGTTCCATTGCATTCTGCTGGGAGTTGTTTTCACTCTTTGGCCAGTCAGGGCCAAGCTGTGTCAGGACTCTGGAAAGAGTCAGGAGTTTTCATTATTATCTTTTTAGCATTCTGTAAGTATCCTTTCTGTATTCTTTAGTATAGTATAGATAGTATTCTTTAATATAATATAGTATCATAAAGTAATAAATGAGCCTTGTGAGAGCATGGAGTCAGATTCATCATTCCTGCCTTCATCAGGGCACCCCACAAACACAATAGCTGAGTTTGTCTAAAACCAGGGAGCAAAGCACCAAGAACCCCACTAAGCCTGTAGTGGGGTGGTGGGTTGGGTGAGCAGCCTCTCCTTAGGGGAAGGAAATGGGGTTTCTGTGCCCAAATCTGTGCCCCAATGCTCTGCCAGGGCTGGCAGGAGCAGGCAGAGCCCCTGTGTGCAGCAGCCTGGAAAGAGCTGCAGCACCAGCACAGCCCCTGACACATCCCAGAGCTTCCCATGGAGGAGGGAGCCTTGTGGGTGTCTTCCAGCTCAGCAGATTCTGTGATTCTGTGGCTGATTCTGTGACTGAATCTGTGACTGATTCTGTGATTCTGGGACTGATTCTGTGATTCTGGGACTGATTCTGTGATTCCATGATGCATTCTGTGATTGATTCTGTGGTTGATTCTGTGATTCCATGATTGATTCTGTGGTCCTGTGATTGGTTCTGTGATTCCATGACGGATTCTGTGACTGGTTGATTTAATGATTGATTCTGTGGTTGATTCTGTGATCGAGTCTGTGGTTTTGTGACTGATTCTGTGATTCCATGATTGATTCAGTGACTTTGTGGCTCTGTGGTTGATTCTGTGATTGATTCTGTGATTCTGTGACTCCATGACTATGTGGTTGATTCTGTGATTGATTCTCTGACTCTGATAGATTTTGTGACTGATTCTGTGGTTCTCTGGTTCTGTGATTGATTCTGCTGTTCTGTGATCCTCCCTCCCTCCCAGCAGAACCTAGCCCTGACCCTGCACCCAGAGGGCCACGAGGACCCATCCCAGCACCCAGGATCCATTGCTATCCCCCAGCTTTCCCTCTCAGCCAAGCCCCAGACACCCAAACCCCCTGAGGAGCACCAGACCCCCACAACCTGCGGTGTCCAGGGAACGGCCCCTCCTCAGAGCTGAGCTCTAAAACCATTCCCAGCCCCTGCCAGGGCACCACAGCCAGAATTCCTGGCCCACACAGGCAGTGCCAGCCCTGGGCTGGCTGTGAGAGCCATGTCACGTGTAAATAAACACAGAAATTCATCTACAGCACACCCTGAACGTACACAAAGAGCTCCAGCTGCCTCAGCCAGGGAGGCACCGACGTTACGTCACCCCACGGCCAGGACCTCAACCAGGAGCAGATGGCTGCTCCTCCTGCAAGGAATTAGGAGCTTTTTGGGAGCCTGCCCAGAGGAAGGAGGTGTGGGCAGCCTCTCTGAGCTGCTTCTCACACCAAACTCTGTGTCTGCCCCCAGAATCTCCCACCTAAGCCTGGCTCAGTTTGGGTTCGACACCGGGAGCTGGAGGCTTTGGACAAGGTTGAGGTGTGGCACTCAGCCCAGACTGCCCCCCTTCCCATGGGGATGATGTTTGTATGCTCCAGCTCAGCTCCTGGGCAGCTGGTCTGATCCCAAGGCTGCTGTTACACTTCTCTGGAAAAATCCTGCCCTAAGGAACAGCACTTGCAACCCTTTCCCAGCACCCCACCCCAGAGTTTATATGGGATGATATGGAATGATTCCCACCTACTAAAGTGCAGAAAATAGAGGTGAAAGCAGCTCTGGCATCTTCTGTGCCCTGTGGTGGCACAGGGGCCATGGGCTGTGAGTGCCAGAGCCAGCTCAGAGCTGGGCCTGGATCTGGAGGGAAAGAGGCTTTAGGAAATGAGGCTTGTGGAGAAGTTTTGGGTTTTTAACTTGGTCTGTCTGGAGGGATCTCATGGGGATGCAGCCAAACACCAGCTCTGCACTCCAAGCTTCCAGGAACACCAAAACATTTTGAAGACAGGGATCCTGGGAACAGCTGGGAAGCTTGGGCTGGAAGTTTTCAAATAATCCAGCATGAGACAGATTTAAAACAGAGAGAGACTTCTCCATCCAAGCTCCAGGGAGAGCTCAGAGCCCCTAAAGGGCCCAAAGGGGCTCCAGGAGAGCTGGAGAGGGACTGGGGACAAGGGATGGAGGGACAGGACCCAGGGAATGGCTCCCACTGCCAGAGGGCAGGGTCAGATGGGATATTGGGAATTGGGGGGAATTGGGAATTGTTCCCTGTGAAGGTGGGCAGGCCCTGGCACAGGGTGCCCAGAGCAGCTGGGGCTGCCCCTGGATCCCTGGCAGTGCCCAAGGCCAGGCTGGACAGGGCTGGGAGCACCTGGGACAGTGGGAGGTGTCCCTGCCATGGCAGGGCTGGCACTGGATGGGATTTAAGGTCCTTTTCAACCCAATCCAAACAGCTCCAAAGTTAAAGAGAGCAAAAAGCACCATCCCAGCAGCTGGGTCTGGCAGCCCAGGATGGATGGGCACCCACCCCTCAGTGTCCCTGCACCCCAAATCCCATCCCCAGGGCTTTGCCATCAGGGTTGTGTCTCCTGTCACCTTGGGAAGGAGGCTGGGACAGCTGGGACAGCAGGAAAATGTCCCCCATGTGCCACATCCCGAATGCAGGGCAGGCCCTGGGTCAGCACCTTCTGCTCCAGAGAAGGAAAATCATCCTTTGGGGGTTCCTACATGGGTGCTTTGGGCAGCTGGCCACCAATGGCACTGCCACCTGAAACAACAACTGCTCACTTCCAAAACTACTTGTAAAAACCCACAGTCATCTCCCAAGCTCTTCCCACACGATCAGATCCTGATTTTACCCTCATTTGAAGATGAATAAATTCTATTATAGCATCTTTCTGGTTGGCAACAGGGATTTGAGACTTAACTTCAGGATTACTAGTGCTGTTCTTGTTCCCTGTGTCCAAGGAAATTGGGGCCATTTCCAGGCTGGAATTCCCAAAGCAGCCAAGCCAGAGGCACCTGGGTGTACCCGGGTCAGTGCAAGGGAGGTACAACCACACGGCCCCAGGGGATCAAGAGAAGGTGTTTGAGAGAAAGCAGGAACTCACCTCCTCCCTATTCCCAGATAAAAGGATTTTAGGGAAGAGGCTCTTTCATCCAGCAGAAAATGCTGGAAAATGATGCTCAGCAAACGCAGAGCTCACATAAGTAAATCCTTCAAATGAAGCACAAACCCAGGCAGGTTTTTTCCTCCTTCCTCTGGAGCACAAAGAGGAGCCCACAAAGGAGCTCAGGGATAAAAGCTGGGTTGTAAAAATATCCTGGTGGGCTCTGCCTGGGCTGCCCAGCACTCCTGAGAGCCCCCAGGGTTTGGTTCTTAGAGCCTCAGGGGAAGGCTCCCAGCTGCTCTCGGTGCTGGGGGCACAGGCAGTGACCCCTGTGTTTATTCCACTTTAAATGCACAATTTAGGGTCTTGTCAAGGGGAAAAAAATTGGTAATTCCATGTAATTGCCTAATTAAGGGCGTCCTGCCACTCCATAGCATGGAGGGTCAAATGGAAATGGCACAAAGAGTACAAATCTGGGATTTCTGGATTTTAAGAAGCTGGACTTGGAACTAGTTAAGATTATCAGCGTCAGCATCACAAACAAACATGATTTAACAAAAATAAATATATTTTAATATAAAATATATATATAAAACACATGCAGCTGTACACAGACAGCACTGATACAACACAATTTATGTCTAATTTTCCATATTTTCATCAGGTTCAATGTTTCCTTTACCAAGTCCATGTGCACATTCCCAAAAGACCCCAGATTTGAGCACCTTGCCCAATGCTGGATCTGACATTTTGGAATCTCAGGCCTCCAGCAGGATAATTTCCTGGAAAACTACTTTTCCCAAAACCTCAAGCAAGAAATGCCATCTGCAGGAGCCAGGCCCTGCATTTTCAGATGCATCCCTTAATTAAGCAGATTTTAATTGGCTGACTCCAGCTTTAATTAATGGCAAATTGTTTGTGCACTTTCCTTTTTGGATCTCATTCCCAGATGGGATTTTCTGGGTTGATTTTGGGGAGTTTTGTGCTTTGCAGAGTGGAGTTGCAATTACCACTTATGGCATTTCCTGAGGGAAAAGTGGCTCAGGGGCTGCTGGGCTCCCACTGAACCAAGGAGCTCCTCACTTTCTCCTCCTCCTGAACCAGAGCAGCCAGGAATGGTGGGGGGAGCCCAGCAAACCTTGGAGAGCCCCAGGCTGTGAGGACAGGGGGGCAGCTGGGGCTCATCCCACCCCACACATCCCAAATGCAAAAATCCCTGCCAGTGCCAGCACCGTGCCAGATCCACAGCACTGCAGGGAAATTCTTGGGCATTTCAATAAAAAGAATCAGAGGGGGCCATGGAGCTGCTCCAGGGCTGGAGCCAGGCTGGGAGAGCTGGGGGTGCTCACCTGGTGAGGAGAAGCTCCAGGGAGAGCTCAGAGCCCTTGCAGGGCCTAAAGGGGCTCCAGGAGAGCTGGAGAGGGACTGGGGACAAGGGATGGAGGGACAGGACCCAGGGAATGGCTCCCACTGCCAGAGAGCAGGGATGGATGGGATATTGGGAATTGGGAATTGTTCCCTGTGAGGGTGGGCAGGCCCTGGCACAGGTGCCCAGAGCAGCTGGGGCTGCCCCTGGATCCCTGGCAGTGCCCAAGGCCAGGCTGGGCAGGGCTGGGAGCACCTGGGACAGTGGGAGGTGTCCCTGCCATGGCAGGGCTGGCACTGGATGGGTTTTAAGGTCCTTTCCAACCCAAACAATTCTGGGATTCTATGAAACCACAAAAAATAGATCCAAGTTCAATAACTGCTCCCTTAAAAATCATCCTCTGCACCATTCCCAGTGCCTGATGCTCCAGCTGACACAGTTTAGAGTTCATGGGATGGATTTGATAAGTGCTGAAGGACATGGGTGGTCACAGGGGACAGAACACCAGGAACACCAACAGCTTCCTGCCCACCCAGAGAACCAGGAGCAACAAATCACCCTGTCCTGACTGAGCCAGAGGGAGGAAAGAACACAGGGATCCTTCTTTCCTAAGAAATGAGCCCAATTTCCTCCCTAAGGTGTCACAGCTGCCACGTGCTGTGCCCTCTTCCCTGCCACTGCTGGAGCCAAGGGGACACAGCACGCATAAGGTCTCACCAGACCTGAACACCAAATCCCGGCTCCAGCCATGAGCTGCTCTCCTCTGGCACTCTCTGCACACGTCAGTGATTCAGGATCAGCACCCAGGGCACCCAGCCAGGCACAGCAGCACCCCAGGGGTGTCACTGCTCCAGCTCCCACAGCCAAGCCCAGCTCCAGAGGCACCAAGCCCAGCCCAGCCCAGCCCAGCTGCCCCTCACTCCCCTCCTGCTCCTCGAGGGAGTTTCCTGGAGCTGAGCCACCACACAGCCTTGCCTGCTCCATCAGCAGGGACTGCCTGGGAACAAGAGCCTCGAGCCCAAAGTGTCTTGGTTTAGACCAAAGCCCAGGAAAACCCCACGTTTGGAGGATTGCACCAGTCAGATCTACAATAAAACCTGAGAACCTGAGAATAAAACCTGAGCTCAGGACCTTCCCCAGCCCGGGCAGCAGCGACCAAAGGGCAAAGCCTCACAGCTGGATGATACTCAAGGGTGAGGGTGTGAGGCCCTGGCACAGGTGCCCAGAGCAGCTGGGGCTGCCCCTGGATCCCTGGCAGTGCCCAGGCCAGGCTGGAGCAGCCTGGAACAGTGGGAGGTGTCCCTGCCCATGCAGGGGGAGAACCAAGTTGAGCTTTAAGGTCTCTTCCACCCCAAACCAGTTTGGGATTCCATGATTCTATTATGTGAGCCAGCCAAGAAGCCACACACAAATCCCAGCAATCCCCCTGCTCTGTCCCGCGGGGGGGATCCCTCCAGGCCCCCCTGTGACACAGGGACCCCGCAAAGCTCCGTCCCTGCCCTCCCCCAGCGCCGCCAGCAGCTCAGGGGGACGCCCCTCGCCGTGGGCAGAACCTTTTTGTCCCATAACATTTTTGGCTGCCCCATGGCCGGGAGGAGCACCTGGGGAGTCCCCTTCACCCGCAC
This sequence comes from Molothrus aeneus, assembly GCF_037042795.1. Classification (NCBI taxonomy): domain Eukaryota; kingdom Metazoa; phylum Chordata; class Aves; order Passeriformes; family Icteridae; genus Molothrus; species Molothrus aeneus. Next base: position 2,496,242 of record NC_089664.1, on the reverse strand, counting down.
CGCCGGGAGCCGCCGCCGCCGCATCCCCGCATCCCCGGGGGTCCCGGCCGAGCCCCCCCCTCCCTTTCCCCGTTCCCCCCTCGGCCGTGCCCGGCTCCCAGCGCATCCCTTGGGGACCGCCCGCATCCATCCCCGGGATGTCCCCGCCGGCCCCGCTGAGCCCCCAGGGACCCCCCCGGCCGCCGGTCCTACCTGAGTCCAGCCCGGAGCCCGGCTCGGGGGCTGCCCGGCCCAGGGAGAGGGCGCAGAGCAGCGCCAGCCCCAGCGCCCCGCCGCGCATCGCGCCCGCCGCATCCCGGCCCCGCCGCATCCCGGCCCGGCCCCGCCGCCGGGACAGGCACGGCCCCGGCCCCGGCCCCCGCCCCCGGCCCCGGCCCGGCCCCCGCCCTGCCCCGCACCGCCCGGCTCCCACAGCACCCCCTCCCCAAAATCAGCCGCGCCGGGGATGAGGAGTTTGGGGTGGGGGTTTCTCCTATCTCCCCCCCCCCACCCCGTGCGGGCTCGGCGGGTGACAGACGGACAGACAGACGGACGGACAGACAGACAGACAGACACACCCCAGACACGCACACGCGGGGTCCGCAGGGGTTGCTGACACCCCCTCCCGTGCTGGTTCGCCCTCCGCAGGTAAAGGAGCCATCCCACATCCTCCCATGCCCAAACCTCACTGCGAGTGTTTCTCGGGGTGCCCGGCTCCCCCTGGGGGTACCGGCCCTGCTCCTGCAGGGGGAGCACAGAGCAGCTCCTGCCCGGGCATTGTGGGGTGAGTGAGGCTCCCCAGCTCTCCAGTGAGAGCTGGACTCGGGATAACCCCTCTGTCCTCAGGGTCTGGGCCAGTCCAGCCCCTTACTGGCCATGGGGGATAAATCTGAGCCAGGCCAGGTCCTCCCCAGCCACGCCACGCTCCCAAGGGAGGTGTTTGCAGCTCACCCCAAAAGGGAATAGCCCCAGTCCCACTGCAGACCCCATAGCACACCCCACCTGCTCAGCTCTGCAGTGTCCCACTGTACCCCATGTGTACAGTGACAAAGCCCTGGGTGCTCACAGATCCCCTGGGGGGTTTTGGCTCAGGCCCATGGGGAGGGAGGCTCATTCCCAATCCACGATAATATTTTCCCTGCAGCAATCATGCAGAGACACAAAAGACTTGGGAACCTTCAGCAAGAGACAGGCAACCAAACTCCAGCTGGACATCCCTGCCAGGGAGCAGGAGATGCTTAGGAGTGACACCCAGCTGTCATTTTGCTGGTGAATGCCACACCGTGGCATTGGGAAAGAGATTCTGGAATCCCCACCTGAAATCCTGCTTGAGACATGAGCCAAGCTCAGTGCAAAACCTGCTGTGCCACCTCTGTGCCCCTTCCCAGGGGCTTCCCCTGCCACACTGGCTCGGCTTGCTGAGCAAATGAAGGTCAGAGATACTCCAGGAGCCTTTGCTTTGCCATGGAGAGGATTTTATTTGTCAAGAACACGTGACACAGGTTTGCCTTTCCCTCCAGAACCTCGCTGATTGATTCCCTTGGGTGTGACCATCTGTCCCTGCAGCACATGTCCCATCCCTTGGCACCCCACCCCTGCTGGGGACCCGTGGGACTCTGCCCTCTGCTCCTTGCACATCCCACCAGGGCTGGTTAAGGTGGATCCCCTGCAGAACCAGGTCTGATTTAGGCGGATCCAGGTCTGGTTTTGGTGGATCCCCTGCAGAACCAGGTCTGGTTTAGGTGGATCCAGGTCTGGTTTTGGTGGATCCCCTGCAGAACCAGGTCTGATTTAGGTGGATCCAGGTCTGGTTTCAGAGGATCCCCTGCAGAACCAGGTCTGGTTTAGGTGGATCACCTGCAGAACCAGGTCTGGTTTCAGAGGATCCCCTGCAGAACCAGGTCTGGTTTTGGTGGATCCAGGTCTGGTTTTGGTGGATCCCCTGCAGAACCAGGTCTGGTTTTGGTGGATCCCCTGCAGAACCAGGTCTGGTTTAGGTGGATCCCCTGCAGAACCAGGTCTGGTTTAGGTGGATCCCCTGCAGAACCAGGTCTGGTTTCAGAGGATTCCCTGCAGAACCAGGTCTGGTTTAGGTGGATCACCTGCAGAACCAGGTCTGGTTTCAGAGGATCCCCTGCAGAACCAGGTCTGGTTTTGGTGGATCCCCTGCAGAACCAGGTCTGGTTTAGGTGGATCACCTGCAGAACCAGGTCTGGTTTCAGAGGATCCCCTGCAGAACCAGGTCTGGTTTCAGAGGATCCCCTGCAGAACCAGGTCTTTCCAACACTCCAACCCAGGAGGAGGAAAATCCCCTTGTCAAATTCCCAGGATTCCTGTGCCACAGTCCTGTCTCTTGGCTCAGCATCCTCTTTATTATAACCACCCTCTCATCTGCTGTATCCAGTGACACAACCACATCCACGCCCTCCTCAGCCCTTGGAGAGAAAATTCAGGTTTCCACCCCTGTGGGTGTGCCAGCCTTTTGTGCAGGAGTAGCTGGACAAGGAACACACCTCCTCCTCCTCCTCCTCCTCTGGGTGTGCTGGGCAGAAAAAAAGGATACCAGAACCTGGGAAATAATAAAAATAGACACAGACAAAGCCAGGGCTGGGATATTCTGTTTCAGAGTAATGACAGAAAGTGGAAGTGAGGCTAAAATGAATAAACTCCAGTTATTGATACTGTTATGCTTTGAATTAGCAGCTCTGCTCCACCAGCTTGTTCCTGCCTCCCTCCTTGGGTGGAGGGGCTCCATTCTGGATTTCCATCCCTTCTCTCGGGGTTGGTTTGCTCAGATCTCTGTTCTCTGCTGACTCACCCACCCCAAACTTCACCCCCAAATATCTGCACACCCTTCTCAGAGCCCCAGGGCACCTTTTGCCGCCATCCCTCAGTCCCCAAACCTTCCAGCGTTTCTCTTACTGCTCTCCCCTTCAAATTCTCCCCGAGTTAATTCCCTCCAAGGAGATGCCAAATTCCCAGCGACCCCCCCACCCTCACTGGGATCCTACCAAAAACCTGTGGATGTAAAAAAAACCCTGCACACCCCCAGGGACTCCAAGCATGAAGGAAGACACAGAACAACCTTAACCTTGTCCTCACTTGCTGGGTGACCCTGGGCAATTTAGTCCCTTTCAAGGGTCTCAAGTGACTTTTTTTTTAAATCACATAAAAATGCAAAATTTGCCTCTTCTGCAAAATATTTTGGAATGTGCTGAGTGACAGCGTTGAGTGGAGGTTTGTTATCACCATCAGGCACTTTCTGAAAACGGTGTTTTCACAGCCTGGAAAATATCAGGAGATCTGCTTAGGCTTGATAAAGAGGGATGAATACGCTGGGATGAGTAATCTGTCACCTTGGAGGAGATGTAGGAGTCTGTGGGTGCTGTCTGAAATGTGGCTGGAATGAGGAATCTGTAGATGATCCCAGCTTTTCATGCTCCAGGGAATAAAAAAAGCCAAATTCCCTGAGCACCTTGAACTCAGGTGTGCCTGAATTTTCTGCATCCCAAGACAAATATTCCAGGGAATGACTCTCAAGCCATTTGAATCAGTGGTTTTCAATTTTTTTCTGTTTCCCTAGATAGTAGAAAAAGCCTGAAAATGCTACCCCCTAATGGCACAACCGGGTGTGGGGTGCTGGTCTCAGAAAAGCTGATCCAGGTTTTATCCACAGGGAAGGAAGGGAATGGAAATCGTGTGGTCTCTGCTAGAAAGATGTGCCCCTGGGGGGGCAAACACCCTGACAGCAAAATGTTCCACCAGGAATGGGATGAAAAACAAAAATAAAGCCATTTTTGGGATTTAGCTGAACTCAAACCCAGAGGTTCCACCTCCAGCATCTCAGGCGTGGGAGTGTGGGATCAGGGATCCTGCCTGCTCCAGCTCCTCAGCCCAGGGCCCAAGCAGGCCCTGGAGAAGCTGATGGGTTCATTGCTGCCTTGCACCCAAAGAACACAAGTGGAATAAGGAGAAAGAAAGGAAAAGAAATACTTTAAAAGGGCAGAGAGTCACCAAAAGGCTTTTAGGATTTAAAAACTCATACAGGGTTGTAAAGTGGGTTTGGAGGTCTCTGTGATCCAGGTGTGAAGGGGAGAGGTTGCTCAGCTGCTCCCCAGGCAGATTCCAGCTCCCCAGGTGGTTGTGGTGAAGCAAATCTTGCAGGGTATCCTCAGTGGTTGGGGTGGACACTGATCCACACTGATTCCCAAATCCTCCACTTCAAACCTTCCCTTGGACCCTGCTCAGAAATCTCCATTTCAAGTTTATTTGGGATATTTCAAAAACTTAATAAAAATCCTACTCTTCAGTGTCATCCAGCCAAGAACCCCAAACCCTGCACAGACCAGGCTGCAAGCCATGGAAAGTTCTCCTGCCCCAAACCTTGCTAACCATGAACTGTGACCTCAAACCAAACATCTCCTTCCTAAGCTCCAGCCTGACCGGGAGATCAGGGGCTTGAGGACCTTTTCCTTTCATTCCACACCAAATCTCAGGCGGGACCTTGGGTGGTCTCATCACAGAAAAGTTGCAACAAGAGAGAAGAAGACTCAAGACCTTGTGCTCTAAAAAGTGCTCTACAGCATCCAAGAATTTCTGGAGAGTCCTTGGTGTTGTGTGACATCAGAAGACCCCATGAAGGAGGAACACAGTGGATTTCTGCCCCTGGAAAGGAATGAGGGGGATTCTCCAGTTATCCAGAGAAATGAGAAGTTCTTTCCTTCTGTCCCAACAGCCCTTGGGTTTTTCTGCTCAGTGCAAGCCTTGGAAGTACCAACTTCCAATTAATTCCACAAGTATGAGTAAGATTAACTCTGTTTTCTCCAGGTGCTACGGCAGGGCCTGAGCACATGACAGACTCTGACACCAATCCAAGCGCTCAGGCTGCTGATTTCTGAGGGAGCCCCAGGAACACCTGCAGGGAGTGGGGCCAGGGTTCAGTCAGGGTTAGAGCCAAAGGAAGCCACACACCCAGCACATTGGATAGGCTGGGGTGGGTTTAGGGTTAGACCTTTTAAAGATCCTTGAGTCCAACCCTTCTGGGATGAGCAGGGGCACCTTCAGCTTGTCCAGAGCCACTTCCAACCTCACCTGGAATATTTCCAGGGATGGGGCATCCACAGCTTCTCTGGGCAGCCTGTGCCAGCATTTTACCGGAGAAACATCCCTCTGTTAAAAACCTGGCAGGAATCAATCACTGCTGGGAGATTTTAACCCTCAACTACAGTTCTGCTGCCTGTTGGACTCCAGGAACTGCCATCTCCATGCTGGATCCACACCACAAATTTCCAAACAGCTTCCTACTCAAACCAAGCATCTGTGAAGCCTCTATGGACAAAAAAAACCCCACAGACGTGGTCAATTCCTTGCAAAATCCCAGTTTGGGATGCAGTTTCTCCCGGGCTGTCACTCCTGGAGGTGGGCAGGCCCTCGGAGCCAGCCCTCGGCGCCTCCCGCTCAGCAGGCACACCGCACACACCGTCTGGGAATTGCTCAGGTTGGTTTTTTTTTGCTAAGTTTTTATTTTAATTCAAGGACTTTGCTTCATACAAAATGGAATTGTAGAAACAACTGCAGAATTCAAAGTTTGGCTGATAAATATTACTCAGGCAGCAAACTAGGCAATCACAGAACCTTTTTTTTTTCTCAATTTTTTTCTCCCTTATTTTTTTTTGGGTAAAGTTCCACTTGTGTTGCATGGTTGGAACTTTGATCGTTTTTCACACTGTTTTTTAAATATAAAGTTTTGCAACAAACCCCCAAATTTATATCAAATATAATTAAAAATTAACAACTGATGAATACATTGTATCAAAAAAGTACGAAGATAAACATTTTCCATGCACATACTTTTTATAGATATGTATATATGTATATATATTACATGCAAACATTACTTATTCAAAGTACAGCCACTACGAGACTGGTTCTGGATGCAGAAAACTGATCGGTGCAATTCAAGTTTGGCAACTCACTATGAGGATTCTTGGAAAGATGGAGAGACAGCAGAGAGGCTGTAAAAAAATGTCAGGAAAGGGTTATGGATAATTGTGGTCAGGCTTGTCTGTCACTGTCATCGACCCCTACAAGGCGGGTGGAGGATTTGGACAACTTGAGATTCTTCTTCGTGTTCTGCCTATGAATTGGGATGACCCAAAGCTGTGTTAGTGCAGGGCTGTGGGGTTGGGGATGGAAAATGGGAGAGGAAAAGGGGGAAAAGACAGAATTATTCCGTACAGAAAGACATCTCTGTTGCTTTCCAGTGTGGGTACAGTGTTTGCATGCATGGGCAGAGAGATGTTGTTGTCCCTTCCCCTCGACTTCCTGGAGTAAAATAGGAACGTTCCCTTGGAAAATTTCAAATAAAGTGTTTGTGCCTTCATTTCAGGAAAATGTATAAAACATTTGGTCACAATCGTGCTGAAGCCTGAAACAGGAAAATCCAGCAGCTAAAGCTACAGATGGATGAAGGTCTTGGAGTGGTGGTGGGGTGGGTGTGTGTCCGGACGTGTCATCTGGTTGCATAGCCCTCCGTTTGGGAATGCCAGGAATGCCAGCCGTGACCTCTGGCTACCACACTGCCTTTATTCCGAGTGCACACGAGTACAGAGACAGAGATACAGACAGGAGTTATCCTTTAGCAGAATCCAGGGATGAGATCGGCCAGAGATTGCTACTGAACAGAACGAAATTAAAACAAAACACCGGAGGGAACAAAACCGGGTTGAGTTTCCTCAAGAGAAGAGCTACAGGAGATGTGAAGAACCACCCTAGAGCAGACTGCTCCTGCCTGAGGCTGACAGACTTTGCTGAGAGCATGAGACCTCCTGAGCGTTTTGGTGGCATCTGATCCCCTCCAAGCAACCCAGGGACAGAACAGATCACCAGGGCCAGTGGGATTTCCACCCACCCCACACGACCACTGCATCTGGAGAAGTTCCACAGGTCTGGGGCTTGGTAGATCCTCTGAAAAAATTCACCTCTCCAACCCTATCCTCTTTCCTAGCGGCGTCTTTAGGGATGTGCCCAGCACCTCCCACCCTTCCTCCTTTCACCTTTTAACCTCTCCACGTCCTCTGGCTGCCCTGTGCCCCGAACCAGCCCTACAAGGGCTCAGCAGAGCCCTGGGCAGGAGGTCCTGGCCAGGCTTTGCCCCCAGCCTCCCTCCCCGCCAGCACAACAGGTTTGCCCTTATCCCAGGCTCACAGTGCAGGAATCCACACGGGCACAAAAGAAAGAAACCAGCCAACACAAGAGTCGTTGCAAGAACGCAGAAATCTCATCCCTGAGAATCAGAGTTAGAGGTTTGGATTATTATTATTATTATTATTATCATCACTTTTTTTTAACCTTCTCCTATCAGGCAATAAAAACAACTCATTCCAACTGCCCTCCACACCAGTGATGCACAGCCAGAGCTCTCTCAGCTGGCCTGTGGGAGATGCTGCTCCTCCTGCAGGAACACCCCTGCAGATGCTGCCCTTTCCCACCTGCATTTCCTCCACTGGGCAATGAGACAAGGCCGGCTTTGTTTGCTGCAATCACTCCCCTCTCACCCATAAAAGTATATCTATATATATATATTTCTATTTATATATTCTAACCAAAAATAAAATAAAATAAAATAAAAGGCCAACCAAACCCAAACCAAGCCCAAAGCACATTTGCCTTCCCCACTGGAAGCTCCCAGCCTGGGGCACAGTGACCCCAGGGCCCCTCCAGGCTCCGGCTGCTCGGCCCCACACCCTCTGCCCTCCCCACGCTCGCCCAAGCTCTGATGCCTCGAAGCAAGAGGTTGCATCGTCACTGTGAAAGATTTCAAAGGTTAGGCACTTAGTAGTGAACAACTGGAGCATTCGGTAGAAACGGTGGGACCTGGAATGACAATTGGACTAATTCTCTACAGAAAGAGGAAATTTTTTTTCTTTTTTTTTTTTTTGGTTTTTTTTACTGTACAATTTACAAAAATGCACACAATGAAAAGTTAAAGTTCTATCTAATAGCTTGATATAAAACCAATAACATTTCTTCTTCTCAACCCTACGCTTTTTTTTTCCTCTTTTTGTTTGGGTTGTTCTTTTTTTTGTGGACTTTTTTTTTTTAAGTTGTTTTTTGCTAAATCAAGCTTATATTGTAAACAAGACAAAACAGTGAGGGTGTGTTGCAGTCAACAGGAGAGAGGGATGGATTGAAAAGTCTCAGCAGCAAGGAAACAGTCCTTACAAAGGAGCTCTCTTGTGGCTTTACCGTGTGTCAGTGTGAAGGACCCAATGTGGTGAGTGACGTTAAGAGACCCCCAGGGCAGTGGTGTCACAGCAGGGTCAGCTCGGGGGTGGCACCAGCTCTGCCCTAAAGGATTGCAGTGGCTGAACATCAAGTCCCAAAGGACTGTCCTTTGTTCTGGGCTGTGTTTCTCCTCTCCCAGTTTCTTGGGTGCATCTCTTCCTTCTCAGCGCTCAACGAGACAAAACGCGGGGGGCGAGAGTTGTTCGCGCGAGTCCCTTTGTGACCCCCGGCTCCCACCGTGGCAGGGGGGAATTATGATGGTAAATTAATTAAGAAATAGCCCAACAAAACTGCGCCAATCATGAGAAGGACCCACAGTTCTGCTTTTCCACCGTGGAAGGTGAGGATCGCTCTTCTCCCAGCTCCTCGCTTCCGTGGCCGGGTTGGCGCCTGGTGCGTGTCTCGGGACTAGACAAGGCAGTGGGGAGGGGGCAGTGAGGGATGTGCTCCTCCCGCTGCCTTCCCCAGAAGGAGGGAGCCTTCTTCCTCCATCTGTCTAGTGCAAAACAAAAACAAATCAAAAAGGAAAAAAATAAAGAACAACAGAGGAGAGAGAGGCTGCAGGGGCATCTCCGGCCCCGGGCGCTGAGCAGTCCTCAGGGCTGCCCCGCCGGCTGCCTCTGGCCCCGGGCCCCCACGGGAGCTCCCAGCCCTCCAGATGATAAAACTCATCCTTATTAAGCACGCACACCTCGCAGGGTTCCGCCGAGCCGCTAGCACCAGTCATCCTCATCGGCTTCGTGGTAGTAACTGCGTCCTCTGGCGCCGGGGCCCGTGCTGAGCCCCAGCGTGTAGTGGTACCCGTTGGGCACCCGGCGGATTTGGTGTGACTGCGAGGTCAGGGAGGAGACGTAGGAAGTCCTTGAGGAGCGGCCCGAGTTGGTGGCCACAGCCTCCTCGAAGGTGAGCGTGTCCTCCGGCGCGGCGCGCTGCGGGCTGTCGGCGGCGGCATCGTCGCGGTGGCCCAGGTAGGGGTCGGAGCCGATGCGGGCCACGGCGGGCGGGGGCGGCTGCTGCTCCCCCCGCAGCAGCGCGTTGTGCTCGGACAGCCCGCGGCTCAGGCGGCCCGGGGAGAACGTGGGGGTTTGGAAAGTGGTGAAGTGCACGGGCGAGGAGTTAGCGGTCTTGTAAGTGATGCTGGGGCGTGGGGTCAGTGGAGTCTGTGGGAGCTGCCTCCGACCCCGGCAGGGGGTACTAGCACCAGATGTCGACAGCAAGGGGCTCCCATTAACTGAACCACTGCCCTACATCAAAATTGGAACAGAGCAAATCAAAAAATAAAAAAAGGGAAACACCAGACAAACACAAAGCAGGCAGGTATCAAACAGAAGGAGAAGCAACAGAAGGCGGAGACGAGTCACAAGAGGAAAGAAAAGCAAAAAAAGAGAGAGTTTAGACAAGCACAGTTGGGGCGGGAGGTTCTCGAGAGATAATTCAACACGAGATGTGAAGAGCTGGAGAGTTCAAGTCTGGGAGCAGTAGGAACAGAGAGGGGCAGAGCATCGGTAGGACGCAAACTGGCACATGGCTCCAACAGAGGGGACACTGCCCAGGGGAGGCACCCACAGCATACAGGGCTTGACATGCGCCTTACCTGGCCTGGGAGCAGCTCAAAAACCTGAGTTATTGGGGATTTTTATGAATTATTGTTGATTTTTTTACAGTTTTGCTTTGGGGTGGGTTTGTGCAGAACTTCACCCTACAATTGTGCATTCTGGGTTTGTGGGAGATGACCCTGCCCACAGGAGGGGGTTGGAAAGAGATGAGCATTAAGGTCCCCTCCAAATCAAACCATTTTAGGACCCCATTAATCTATTGCTGTTGCCAGAACTGGATTATGGGTCGTTATTATTATTATTATGGATTCTGCATGGAAGGAGGATCTGAGTGACTGTTTTTTGCAGGTTGGAAATGAAGTACCTTTGGATTAAATAGCCAATTTCTGAAAAAATAACCAAAAGCTTTTTGGACAGGCTTTAACAAGTCCCTTTAACAGAAATGCGTTCACATTCTCCTCTTTAATATTACACATTTGATTTTGGAGTGGTAGAAGGGTCTGGCAGCTTCCTGGGTTACTAATAATGCCTTGTGAGAGTGAACTAAGCTGCAGTAATTTACACAAATGCCACGAGTGAAAGGAAAGGGCCTGTCTTCCCATTTCTGTTTACATTCTCCCAAGGCAGGACGTGAGTGCATTGAACAATCCCTCAGCCTTTCCCAACCTAACATTTTGAGACCAGACCTTTAATTTTAAAAGAGCACTTTTTCCTTCCTATCAACTCATCAGGCTGTCAGTCACTGCTTGTTCTGCCCTGCCTGGCTCTCCCAGTGACCAGGAATATTCCAGCATCCAGGGGAAGCTGCTCAGCTTCTCCCAAGGACCTGAGCACCTCACAATTACAAAAGAAAGGAGAACTAAATTTAGCCTGGAGAAAAGGAAGCTCAGGGAGGATCCTTTTGTTTTCTCCAACTCCCTGACAGAAGCATGGAGCCAGGTGGGGGTCAGGCTCTGCTCCCATGTAAGAGGAAACAGGACAAGAGCAAACAGCCTCAAGTTGTGCCAGGGGAGGTTCAGGTTGGACATCAGGAGGAATTTCTTCCTGGAAAGGGTGGACAGGCATTGGAAGGGGCTGCCCAGGGAGGTTTGCAGTCCCCAGCCCCAGAGGTGTCCAAGGAAGGCCTGGACAGCCCACCACTGTGGGCCAGTGACAAGGTGGGATTGGGCACAGCTTGGACTCGGAGGATTTTTCCAACCTTGGTATGAGGCCCCAAGAGCAGGACCTCAATGGCTTTATCTGCAACTGCCTGACCTTCCTTGCCCTTTCCACCTCCTCTAATTTAAACAAAACATGGAAAAGGTGCACAACCCCCTGGCAGAGCTCAGGGCTGTTTCCCCACCCTGCCTCTCCTCACCTGTCTGTGTGGGCCGTGCTCTGGGCCCCCGTTGGGCGAGGTGGGCCTGCTCTGGTCAGCAGATTTGGGCTGGGCACGGTCCCGGCTGCCGTAGCGGTCACAGGAGTAGAAGCGCTGCTTTTCGGAGGAGGAGGAGGAGTGCTGCTTCCTCTCCTGGGAGCGACCACGCTCCTGCTTCTTGTCCTTGGAAGAAGACTCTCCAGACTGGGCTACTGAAAGGAGAACGTTGGGTAGGGGGTCACCAGCGTGTTGAGACATAAACTTTAAGGAATTTAGAAATTTTAGAGGAGCTAAGATTTTAGTTAGAGATAAGTTTTATTGGAGTTAATTAAAATAAATGGGTAGACCTTGATGAAGTTAAGAGTAAGTAGTTAACTAATAATTGATTGCTTGTGAACACAATGTTTGATTAGCTGGGTTTATCATGAAGAATATAGAAACTGATAAATAGCTTTTAGGAACATAAGACAATTGTAGCCTCCTCTGTTCTGAAACCAATTAAAGGTGGGGAATGGGAGTTCTACCAAGGGTTCATTTGTCATGTTTGCATTGAAAAGGTAGAAAGGACAGAACAAGGAAGACTTCATTTCCTTCCTCCTTTTGGGGCCCCTCCCCATGAAAGGGACCACAGACCCATTTCAAGGAACAAACTGCACATGCTTAATGGCTTTTGAACTAATTACCATGGGAAGTGGGGAATGGGATGTACCAGAGTTATGAATATGCATTTGTATTCTGGGTATTCAATACTTGCACAGATAAAAGGACTCTGTTATCACCTGTAAATTGCAGTGTGTATTTGGGAGCTATCCCACAATAAACATACACTTTCTAACTCTAAATTGTTAGAGAGTTTTTGTCTGTCACAGTTGGATATTGGTACTAGATCAATATCCATATTTTTTTAATAAATCAGTGTGTGGGGTGGGGAGGTTCTTCCACACAATCAGGACCCCAAATCCCACCAGAAGGGACAGAGACAGGGGATGTACATCTCCTTGCTGACCTCCCAGGGACAAATCCTTGTTGGCAAAGTGTCACTATAGGAGACGAAACAACACGAGCGCACACACCACTGCTCTCAAGGTGAAAAAAGGGAAGTTTATCTTCTGACTCCAACATTTATAGATTTCCAAAAGTGACAGTGGATTGGAGGGTGACAGTGCCACCCCTCCAATGACACTGGACAAACCAACAGTCCATCAAATTTCTCCTCCTCCATAAAAGAATGCAAAACAATGAGTTATTCACAGAAAGTGTGTGAGAAGTGTAAAAGCTGAAATGAGGGATTGCAGGACTCCAGGCAGCTATTCAAAATGCAGTTTATTCCATCCAAGAGGTTACAGCAGCCCAGGGTCATGGGTGACAGAGCTGTGCCCACAGCTGTCAGCTCCAGCTGCAGGCAGGCCTGGAGACCCTTTGGTTTTGGTTACAATGCATTCTAGACTTTTCTTCTGGTCACAATGCATTATAGACTTTTCTTTGCTGTGCATCTTCATACAGCAGAACCAATCTATACCTTAACTATTATCTACAGCCTATCATAACTACTGTAATTACCATATTCATGTCACTATTCTCCCATCACTCAAAGTCAGTACATTACAGTTTAAGCCAGAAGTTGTTTTTCAGTTTTCTTGCAGTGGAAAATTCTGAGACCTTTTTTCTACTTGCAACTTTGCTGCCTTGTTTGCCTGTGCTCTCTTTCTGCTTGGTAAAAACATCTTCTTGTTTGGTGTTGGTTTATCCTTTGCTCTAAGCCATAAAACCCCTTCTAACTAACACAGCCTTTGCCTCCTTGGTTATCCAGTGAGACTGGCTCAGCAATTCTTTTCTTCTAGATCAAAACTTGCTTCCATCTCTATTCCTTCATCAGACTCTACATTTGAAAATCTTTCTGCTAAGCACACATATCTGTGAGACTTTCTTGTCAAACTTTCATCCTTCTCAACAAGAAAGTTTGTGTTCCAGATTGCAATGCAAGATGTTTTCAATTGCCATCTGTATGGCAGATCACCTTTGTCAAGTGGGCAGTTTGCCTGATCTCTCTCTTTGAGTGACCACATTCACACCCCCTGGGAGGGGACATCTGCTGATAACAGCCATTGAATGTCCCTGCATGGCTGATAAGAACTATAACATCCCATTGGGAGATGTGAGCCCAGAGGGAGGAGCCAAGCATTCCTACCCAGATATAATCCAGAGGTTTGGAGACACCAGCACGGCTTCTCCACGGGATTGCCCAGAGGAACAGCAGCTGCCTCTTCTTCCACTAGATCTTCAGAGGCAGAATCCATCCTTCTCTACAGGATCCCTGCTCCAGCAGAACCACCCCTGACACTGCAGGAGGGCTGAGCCACATTTCCAATGGGACTGCCACCAACACCCTGACCCACAGGGTGTCAGGCTGGGTTATGACTCTGGCAGTGTTGTTCTAGTGTACTGCATTGTTGATTTTATCCTTTTTTTTTTTCTTTTCCCTATTAAAGGACTGTTATTTCCTGCTCCCATATTTTTTTCCTGAGAGCCCCTTAATTTAAAATTTATAGCAATTGGGAGGGGTCGGGAGGGTTTACATTCTCCATTTCAGGGGAGGCTCCTGCCTTCCTTAGCAGACTCCTGTCTTTCCAAACCAAGACAGTTTGCTACAAGAATGTAAACATCAGAAGGCTTAGAAAAATCTTAAAAAATCAGGGCAACAGCCAAGCACTCACCAGCTTGTCCATCAGCCATGCGATGGGCGGCCCTATCCAAGGACTTCTGCTTCTTGTCTTTGCGCCGGTGGCAGCGGTGGTGGTGGTGGTGGTGGCCCTGCTCTGGTGGCATGCGCTCCAGGGAGTACTCGTAGAGGTGCATGGCGTGAGGGCGCTGCGGGGCCAGCGTGGAGACCGAGCGCTTCATGGGGCTCGTGTCCGGGATGGGCTGCGGGGAACACGGAGGGACACGGAGCGGAGTGAGGGAAGGCGCCGCGCCCCGCTCGGCTGCCTGCTTCCCTGCATGGAGGGGGTTAAACAGCCAGAGAAAGGGGCAAGGAGGGCGAGGAGAGAAATGGTTAATTGGAGACAAATGGAGCGGGCAGGAGGGTTTGTGGGATGTGGACTGAGTGTGCAATTTGGGGAGGGAATGGGAGCTCCCAGTGCCAATCCATGGGGATCACACACAGGCAGCACTGCACAGCACACCCAGCGGAGAGCTCAGCAGGGACACGGGGCAGAGCAGCAGCCAAGCACCTCACAAGGGGAATTCTCCAACACCAGGGGCACCCACAGCTGCTCCAGGGCCTGCATCCCAAAGCAGCTCCAAAGAGGAAAGCAGGTAGCGTTGCTGAGCACCACCACACAGAGGGGAAGAAAAATCAGGAATCAGGGGAGGTACAGGCCAAGCCACCAGGAGATTCCTTCTATCTCCCTGCAGTGAACACAACTCCCATCAAACATTCAAACCTCTCTTGTCCCACCATCACTCCCTGAAGCCCTTTGCCTGGGGCAAGGATAGTGGGTACATCCTGCAATCCTACCATGACATCTCCAGAAAGGAATACCTGTGTTTGCTATTGCTGTTTTTAAAACATTTGTGTCCAAACATCTGGGCACTGAGAGCTGCAACAGCATTGCTGGACACCCCTTCTGTGCCAGGGGCAGCTCCAGACCCTGCTCCCTTCCCTTTGGGTACAAAACCTTACAAAGGTTTTGCAGAGCCCCAGACAAGTGTCCTGCAGGACAGCTCCTGTCACAGCCTCTGCTCTGGGATAAAGCTCAGAAAACAGGGACAATTCCCACATTTCCTTCTCTGCTGGCCTTTGGCTGGCTCTGTGTGGAGACAACAGCTCATCCATCCTCTGGATGCTTCCCTGGGTCTGTCACTGCACCCCAGCCATGTGCCAGAGGAGAGATCTCAGAGCACAGTGCTCCAGCTTGACAGTAAAATTCAGGATGTTCCCCAGTCCCTCAGCCTTACACTTGTTTGAATTCCCAATCCAATAACTCCCTCCAACACCAGTTCTAAGGGAACATTTACTCTGCTCACTGTAACCTTTCCTAAGAGCTCTGTATTATTTTTCCTGTCTGCTCTCTTTTGTTTGCTTATCCCAAAATCCAGATCTCTGCTTCCCTTGTGATATTTACCCAAGGCAAGGCCAATTGTTTCATAGCTCTGCTCGTTATTTTGAGTGGAAAAACCACTCTTCCTCCCCTTGAGGGCAGATTATCCTGGGTGTAAAGGCACCACTGGGCAGTTACCCACATTTTGGTGCTTCCCACTGAAGGGCAGTTGGGATCCTGGTGCTGGAAGATTTATCAGAGGCACAAGGCTGGGATGAGGGAGTCCAGCACAGCTTTTGGTGGGGCCCTGGAAGCACCAATTCCATCAGCAGGACCACGTTGTGCTGCTTTAGTGTCACCTCTCATGGCCTTCATTTGTGTGGACAAGAAATTATACTCAGGAGCTTTGTGTCTGTCCTTGTTTAGTGCTGAGCCTGCAGCTGGGGGAAAGCAGGGGACTGTAAACTCAACAGTCTGATGGGCAAAAATGTGAGAAGTGAAATATTTCCCACTAAAAAACACATCCAGATTTTCAAAATCCATACAGGGCTGCCAGAAAGAAAGCAACAGAAAAACAAACAAAACCAAAGCCAAAACAAAAACAACGACAAAAACCCCAAAACAAACCCAAAAAAAACAAAACCAAAAAAAAAACCCCACCACCACCACCAAAAAACCCCACATAGATTGACAAGAAACGAACACTTCTTTTTGGGCTTTGGTCCTGCTTCCACACTTATTCCAAGGACAGAATTCTCACTGACACGAATCAGTGGCAAAGCAATCAATCCTTTTTCCATAAATCCTGGCAAGGCTCTTGTTATGGGAGGCACAGGCTCCCAAAAAGCCTCGGGAGACTGCATGCACCCCTGCAGAGAGCTCCTAATTGCTTCTTCATTACCAACCCGACGGTTTTCACTGCCTAAATTCCTGAGCAATGAGGCATGAAAACAAACAAATACAAAAACCAAAAAGCAAACCACCCAGCCAAGCCCTGCTAGCAGAACGAGCAGCGTGCGACCAGGACAGAGGGAAAAGTGAGGAGAGAGAGAGAGCGGCTGTGCCTGAGCGACTCCAGATGAGAGGGGAGAAAAGTCAAGGGTTAAAGGAAGGTTAATTAATTCTTAAGGTGAATTTAATAGGATACAATTTAGTGCAAACTACATACTGCCAGGTAACTCCCAGGTGACCGTGCTTTGCTCCTCTGCAAACAATTCGGACAAGGTGAGGGACATTATTGGAAGCAGCCCCACAGTACAGCCAGTGTCAGACATCAGATGTGCAGCAGACACCATGACGACCAGGGAGGGAGGTGATGAGGGCAGGACAGCAAAGAGGGAGGGTGGAAACACAGGAGGAGGGGTTTTGTTAAATAAGTGGGACATAAAAAGAGAGAGGCAAAAACAGAAAGGGAGGCATCCAGGAACAGAAAGCGTTGCAAATAAGAGAAAGAACTCAAAAGTTTGGGGAGGGGCAGAGCAGCATGTGAGAGGGAAGGTGGGGGGCGTGGAGGGGGAGACACACACAGAAAGGACATCAGTTATTCACCCAAGCTACAACCACTGAACATTGTATTATAAATGAGGTTAGATCTGATATTCCAGGCCTGATTCACACCCAGGTGTGGCACGAGGGGCAGTGACACCCTGGGGACACAAGGCACGCTTCTGTCAGGGACACTCTGACTGCCATGGAGAGGAGCTCCCCAAGGGAAGGCTCTGCCAGCTGCACTGCCAAGGAAGGAGGAGGCTGCCTGTGGTCTAGGATAAAGGACAATTTCTGGGAAGGGGAAAGCTTTGCTTTGTGAGCTGTTGCTTTTAGTAAGCACAGTGAGGAGTGCTTCTGATAATTCTCAGAATCCCAGGGCTCACACAAAGGCCAGGAGCCATGTGGGAAATCCTCTGGCTGGCAAGGGGCACCTCCAGCATGTTGGCACAACAATTCCACCTGTTGGAGCTATTGCTGTGTGTGCACAACACAGGGTTTCACTTTAGGGTGCAGCAAATCCTTCACATTCTGCTCCCCAGGGAGAGCCACAGAAACAGCCCAAGGTGTGGGAATCCACAAAATCAGATGGTTTTGGGAAAGCTGCAAAAGGCAGCCTCAGAGACAGCAAAACTGTGATTAGAGCTAAGCAGTAGCCATGAGATAGGTCAGCAGAAAAATTATTTAAAAAGTAGAAAAGCAGGAACAAATAGAACAATTGTCTGTGTATTAACGCTTATATATATTAACACAAATAACTCCCTAAGCTACAGAAAAGTTTATCTAGTGAGGTATTAGGAAGTTTGAAGCTTGATAATGGAGCTCTGTGCATTGTGTTTTAAGGCTCACAAGCAGGTATTGTATTTGAAATAAGCATTGTTTAACCAAAGGTATGTGTGCTTATAGTGGTTGGATAGAACTACTGTCAATGTGCTTTTGCTTTGTGTGATTGCTCAAAAAATTTATGAAGTTGTAACATGAAGTTCTTTGTCTGCTGCCTGGGATGTGAGCTGGTGGCATCTTCCCATTGTCATCACCATGGAATGAGACTGATGCTGGAAAATAAACCAGCTCAAGGCACGTTCCCAGCAGTCCTGTCCTGATTGTGATTTGTACACAGACCCCTGCTGGCAATACAAGGCCAGGCTGCTCCCTCCTGGCTGTGTGAATCAGGCCTTGGGAATGAGGCAGGACACGAGTGGTGAGATGTTGTGACAGAGAAGACAGGATGGTGGCTGGGCAGCATTGGGAACAAACAGCAACAAACGTGTGAAATGGCCAAAAATGATCTGTGACATCCTACACACTAAGCAGTGCCCACAAGCTGCTGTGAAAGTCAACCCCAGTGAGGAGATTTCTTTGAAAAATAAGTTCAATAAATCAACAAGGGAAATCCTCAACACCAAATTAGTGGCCAAGGTCACAGTACAGGAAAACACAGGGAGCACAGTCAGTGTCCCAGTGCAGCTCCCTGGTAGTCCCTGTGCCTGCTGCATCCACCTGTGTGTGTCACAGCACATCTGCAGCTTTTTGTAAGGATGGGGCACAGGAACACGGCTTGGCTGGCTGGATAGACAACACACAGGTAATGGGAAATGTGCCTTCCAGGAACACAGCCTGCAAATGGTCTTGTCCCCAAATAGTGACCCTGACACTCTTGGGTGGCCCAGCCAGCAGGATCATCCTGGGCTGCTTTGTGCTGCTAGCAAGGAGGGGTAAAACTGGGGACAGTGCTGTGACTGCACAGGATAGCTGCCACACCCTGCAGGGAATCACTGCAGGGAATCCCGGCCACACCTTGCAGGGAATCCCGGCCACACCCTGCAGGGAATCACTGCAGGGAATCCCAGCCACACCTTGCAGGGAATCACTGCAGGGAATCCCAGCCACACCTTGCAGGGAATCACTGCCACACCCTGCAGGGAATCACTGCAGGGAATCCCAGCCACACCCTGCAGGGAATCCTGGGCACACCCTGCAGGGAATCACTGCAGGGAATCCCAGCCACACCTTGCAGGGAATCACTGCAGGGAATCCCAGCCACACCTTGCAGGGAATCCCGGCCACACCCTGCAGGGAATCACTGCAGGGAATCCTGGCCACACCCTGCAAGGAATCACTGCAGGGAATCACTGCCACATCCTGCAGGGAATCACTGCCACACACCCTGCAGGGAATCACTGCAGGGAATCCCAGCCACACCCTGCAGGGAATCACTGCAGGGAATCCCAGCCACACCCTGCAGGGAATCACTGCAGGGAATCCTGGCCACACCCTGCAGGGAATCACTGCCATTCCCTGAAGGGGACACCAGCTACACCCTGCAGGGAATCCTGGGCACACCCTGCAGGGAATCACTGGCACACCCTGCAGGGAACTCCTGGCCATGCCCTGCAGGGAGCCCCCCTGCCATCCCAGCACAAGGCCTGGATTCCTGTTTCCACATCTTTTAACACCAATATTCCCAAGCCAGCTCCAGCCCATGGCAAGCAGAGAGAAGATGCTGAGATCTTGGCCTGCTCCCAGTCTCCCACCATCACATCCCCACCTCTCACCTGGGTTTCAGCAGCCAGGCGTGGCATGGAGGCTGCACGGCCCTGGCTCTCCAGGCCTGGCTGGGGCTCTCCGTTGGCAACTGTGGGGCTGATCTCCTTCATTTCTACCACCTGATCAAAACATGGAATGGGTTCAGTAGCAAGAACAGGACTGTCAGCTTTGAAGCCACCATCAGCTTCTTGGAAGTTTGATTTGACTTGAAAGAGATGCTGGTGTGGCAAAGACAGCAACTGTGTTGCAGTAAGGTAGAAAAATTCTAAAGAAAAGCCATATAAAATCAAGCTGCTCTGGCTGGCCTGTCACTTCTTCTAAGTCAAGCCAGCACTGTGCAAGCTCCCATGTGAAAGCAATCCTGGTGTGAGCAGTTCATTAGCATAACAATCTGTTCCTGGGTTAAAACTGTTTTTATACAGTTTTATAACAGTTTTTACACTGTTAGATAGAAAAATGAAAACTATCTGTACAAAGAACTTTTTCCTGCACGTACACATCAAGGATTGGAGTGACCAATCCATACAGAATAACAACTTGTTACTGACCAATAAAGTGATTGGCAAGAAAGCTCCTGACCAATGGGAGTCACACATGAGGTCTGCAAAACTGCATAAAAAGGAGTTCTATGAATAAAGAAGGGGTTTTTTTCCCACCATGAAGAAAATGGAGTCCCATGTGATTTATTCCCATCATGGAGTGCCCAGGTTACTCTGTCCTCAGCAAGGACATCCCACAAGCAGTGGGATGAGCTGTTCCACCAGCCAGGAGCCCCAGCTGTGACCCTGGAAACCCCTCAGGTCATTCTGAGCATTCAAACCCCTCACCTGAGCTGGGACAATGGGATTGGGAAATGGGAGGAGAAAGCCTGAGGTAATCTATGGCAGCAAGACAGAATCCCAGGAAAAGCACATCCAGATTGGCTGTGGGACCTGCCAGGTTTGGGATTTCTCCACAATGGAGAAAAAAAGCAAACAAGAGACACAAAAATGCTTCCCTCAAGGCACAGATCTCCTGCTAAATGCAGGTCCCCCTGCCTTCACCTGTTTTTTCTAAACACTTTCTAAAACTTCTAAAAATCCACCACGGCTCTAAAAATCTCCTGCACCTCACCCTGTCTTCACCCGCTTTTTCTAAGTATTTTCTAAAATTTCCTGCATCTCATCCAATCTTCACCTAAATATTTTCTTAAATTCTGGAGTTCTTACATTCTAAACATTTTCTTAAATTTCTGGAGTTCTACCACACCTCTAAAATCTCCTGCATCTCACCCCATCTTCACCTGCTTTTTCTAACCATTTTCTAAATTTTCTTAAATTCTACCACACCTCTAAAATCTCCTGCATCTCACCCCGTCTCCACCTGCTTTTTCTAACCATTTTCTAAATTTTCTTGAATTCTACCACAGCTCTAAAACCTGCTCCTCCCCCTTTCCCCCATCTGCTCACCCTCTCAATGGGGATCTCCTCGGAGTGGCCTCGCTCAAAAGCCGGGCTCCTGGTTTCATAAAACACATCCTGGGTGCGCTGGGTACCCCAGGAACTGGACTCTCTGATCCCTCCCTCTGGGGGTGGCCTGTCCAAAGAAAAAGACGGAAAAAGATTCATCCTTTTGCAAAGAGATTTTGCTAAATTTGGCAAACCAAATTCGAGCGCCCTTTGGGGTTTCACGTGTGAAAATCAGTTGCAGGATGGGCACAATGGCTGATGAAGCTCTAAGGTGCCCTGGGTTATTCTCCTGTAGAGCCTGAAGATCCCATGAGAACAAGGAAATCAAACCAACCATGATTTTTTTGTTCAATAATTAAGGAAAACAACTTCTGCCACTTAAATCCTGATGGACAATGAAGAATTTGGGAATTCAGGCTGATTTTGTGTGCAGAGCCAGCTGGACATTAGTCAAACACCTCAACCATGCTGAAGTCCCTTCAGCTGTCGAGTCTGGTGTTGGTTTCCCCATCAGGATTATTTGGGATGTTTAAACCTCAGCTGTCTGTCACTAAAAATCCACAGCACTCATGATCCAGAGGAAAATCACCTGCAGAGCAGGAAATGGAGAACTGATAAGGGATCACTGTCACCAGGAGTGTTTGGAAAGCTCTCCATGAAGGGATCATTTCCCCAAAGAGACAAATTGTGCTGTGGCAAGCACTTGCTGCTGCCCAGTGCCACAAGCTCAAGGACTGAATTTATTCCCAAGGATCTTTGGCCTCCCAAAACCTCATTGCTGGGGTTTGTTTGGTTGTTTTGCAATGGTCCCAAATTCCTGTGAGCAAACTCACCCTGGGCAGCTCCCAGTGAGGATTCATGAAGGAAACACAAAGATCCCAATGCCACCAGCACTGGGATAACCACAGCAGGAGCAGAGCCACCATGGGAATTGTCCCAGCCATGGTGAGAAGGGGCTGCTGGCTTTAGTGTCACCAGAGCAGCAGTGGTGGATGGGGTGACCCTGAGGTGTGGGTGGCTCTGGGGTGAGCCCAAGGTTTGGTGGCTCTGGAGGGGCTCAGGGGTGAGCCCGAGGTGTGGTGGCTCAGGGGTGACCCCAAGGGTGGCTCTGGAGGGGACTCAGAGGTGACCCCGAGGTGTGGTGGCTCTGGAGGGGCTCAGGGGTGACTCTGAGGTGGGGTAGCTCAGGGGTGACCCCAAGGGTGGCTCTGGAGGGCTCAGGGATACTCACAGGGCTCCCCCGTTGTTGAGGGAGGCCGAGCTCTTCTGGCGCAGGAAGGCCTTGGCGTTGCTGAAGGCCGCGGGCTGCGTCTGCTCCAGGGTGGCCTTCAAGGGGTGGAACAGGGACACTGGCCCGGGCTGCCAAGCACAAGGGAGGGGTGTCAGAGCTGGCATGGCCTGCAGGGCTTTCCCTACTCTGTGAAAAGTCCACTTTGCCACCCTGGGACAGCAGAAAGCCATGCCAGCCTGGCCACAGCAGGGAGAGGCTCTGAGGGACCCCTGGTACAAGTCAAGCCCTGCTGCAATCCCCCCTCCTTCCAAAAGCTCTCCCCAGCCCTGCTGCAATCCCCCCTCCCTCTGAAAGCTCTCCCCAGCCCTGCTGCAATCCCCCCTCCTTCCAAATGCTCTCCCCAGTCCTGCTGCAATCCCCCTTCCTTCTGAGTGTTCTCCCCCTCCTTCCAAATGTTCTCCCCAGCCCTGCTGCAATCCCCCTTCCCTCTAAATGCTCTCCCAACTCCTGCTGCTATCCCCCCTCCCTCTGAATGCTCTTCCCTTCCCTCTGAATGTTCTCCCCAGTCCTGCTGCAATCCTCTTTCCCCCTAAATGCTCTCCCCATCACCAGAGCACAGCAGGGAATTCCCCCTGGATGTGGCCAGAGAGGCAGCACAGTTCCAATGGCTCTGGATGGAGCTGGTGGAACCATCCAGGTGTGGGACAGATCTCCACCCTGTGCTGGAGATCAGCTGGATGCTCATCCTAAAAACAACAGGTATTTGTCCTTCTGGAAGCGATTGAGCTTTCAATGCCAGTTGTGTGAAAATATTTTCTAGAATTTGTAAAAATTAGAGCCAAAATGACTTGGAATAATTCCTATTTTCAAAAATAACTTAAGCCTTCTATAGCCAAACTACCAGCAGCTTTCAATAGTTCTTTGGTCTCCCAAGGAAATCTTTTGGTGTGCCCTAGGCCACTTTTTAACACAGCATTTAGAATTTCAAAAATCAGTTGTCATTTTTTTGAAAAGATCTTTCTTTACTGGAAAAGGCAACTGCAACAATTTTTTAAAGTACTTTTTTACAGAGACTTTCAGGAGAGATTTCCATTTTTGAGCCAGCATTTTGAAACTCTGCCTGGAAGAGCAGCCAGGCCTTCTGGATGAATCCTGCTGGTGATTCTTGTTAAAGCTGCCCAAGAGGGAGGAGAGAAAAACCCCTTTTTGTACCTGGCACAGGCCCCCGGGGGGCTGGACTTGCTCCCTGCTGTTCTTATTCTGCTTGTAGAAGTCAAATATCATCAGAGCTGCGTAGACCTTCCCCACAGTCATTTCATCAGCTGCCAGAGCAACACAGCAGAGACATTCCAAGGATGAAGAGAAGACAGGAATAAGAAAAAAAACAGAAAATGGTGAAAAACAGGGAGAGGGAGGAAGCAACATAAAAATTTTGAGAAAAAAATTAGTAATAAAATAAATTATAATTATTATTAATAAATTATTTTATGAATAAGAAATAATATAAATGATGATGATAAATTATTTTATGAATAAAATAAAATTTTATGAGAATAATGAGGTAAAACAGACACAGAAAAGTAGGGGAAAGGAAAAAAAAAAAAGAAAATGTTACAACAGATTCTTCAACTCTTTGCCTGTTGCTGCCTTTCCTTGGTTTGGAGCTCTCTGGCAAACACAGGGATTGTGTAGGAAAAACCAGGTAGGAAAACTCAGTGGCATTGTCAGCATTGCTGAGAGAATTCCTAAATTCACCCCAGACCCCCCAGCCAGCCTTTATCAATACAGCAGCCTTACCCCTGCTTCTCTGAATTACAGTGAGTGGAGTATAAAGGGCTGATATACATTTAAGGAATATTTCATTTTTCCAGATGGTTTTTTCACCCTCAGAGCCATGGGACAGCCATTCCCTGCCCAGCACTGGAGCACTCACCATGGAAAAAACTGGAGCAGCAGAGATAGAGGAATCAAGAGAGGAGGGGAGGGAAAGACTTCAGCAGTCACTACCCACTGATCTGCACCTCCTCAGCTCCCTCATTTTTCTTAATTAACAATGCCTTTATTATTCCACACTGCTTCTCATTAATCAGGAACCCAGAGCTAATCAAGAGAACAGCAAACTCCCATTTTCTCAGTACTTTTGCCCAGGACATCACCAAATAACACAAAGGCCTTTAACCCCCAAACACCTCACATCTGATTCCCTAAGTCCTCAGCAAGCTTTAGCTTTCCTTCTCCCTGTTTTTCTGGAGCTCAAATGGCAGAAATTGCTCTCCCACCCTGCAAGGCACAGGCTGGAGGCTGCCAGAAATGGGGAGGAGCTCTGGAAGAGGCCACACAGGGCATTGGTCTCTTCTGGGCACTGTTTGGGATTTGGGTTTTTCTGTGCTCAGGAAATCTCCTGCAGCACAATGAAGTCGCTGCCTGGAGGTGAGCTCAGCTCCCCCAGTCCCTGTGTGACAGAGCCAGGGCAGACCAAGGAGCTCAGCTGCCCTGGGTGTCCCTGCTGCATCCTCCAGGTGACACAGACAGGGCTTGGGACAGAGCAGGTGAGGAGGGAAGAACCTGTTTTGGGGTTGGATAGAGCAGATGAGGAGGGAAGAACCTAATCTGGGGTTGGATAGAGCAGACAAGGAGGGAGAAACCTAATCTGGGGTTGGATAGAGAAGATGAAGAGGGAAAAACCTAATCTAGGGTTGGATAAAGCAGACAAGGAAGAAGAAATCTAATCTAGGGTTGGATAGGGCAAATGAGGAGGGAAGAACCTAATCTGGGGTTGGATAGAGCAGGCAAGGAGGGAGAAACCTAATCTAGGGTTGGATAGAGCAGATGGAGAGGGAAAAACCCAATCTGGGGTTGTACAGAGCAGGCAAGGAGGGAAAAACCCAATCTGGGGTTCCTGGGTGTCTGGGATGGACCCAGTGCTCGAAGCACTTACGTTTGTGAGGAGGCACCAGCAAATCCAGAGTCTTCTGGGATAGGTTGGGCCAGACCAGCGAGATCTCCTTCCTCAGCTCAGCATCACACTGGTGCTGCTTCACACCTCCTGCAGCCAGGGAGGGAGAGGAGAGCAGTGAAGCCCTGCCCTGGAGCACATCCCACTGTTTGCATCCCCCTTTCCCATTCCTTGGGAGGGGTGAGCCAGCACAGCCCTTCCCTGCCCAGGGAATCTGTGAATTCTCCATGAAAGAAGTGCAGGAACCCAGCAGGAGCAGCCTTGCCTCACCCTGGGCACCCTGAGTGTGAAAAATGCATGTATTTTATGATTGGCTTTTTGCAAATATTAAAATGAATATTATATGTGTTGTGTTAGAAAGTAATGCTGTATTAATTCTCTTAAGTACTGTGTTAAATATAGTTTTAGGTTATAAAAAATGTTAAAATAGAAACTATGCTATGTAGGATATTTTTTTAAAGAAAGGACTCGCACTGAGATAGCAGCCACAGGACACCTGAATCTTTCAGAGAAAGAGAATTTATTGCCCCATTATCAGGAGAAATGAACTTCTTCCTGCCTCAAAGGTGCTGTCAGGATTCAGAGGAAGAAGCTGACCGATGACCAGACAGAATCCTGTGTTTGAATGGAATTTATGCATCATGTATGAAGTGTATGAATATGCAACAAGCTGTTGTTTTTAAGGGTTAATCCTTTGTTAACGTGGGTCCTTTTTTCGGGCTCGTGCTGCCCAGAAAAAGGTACCCGGACTGTCCATAACTCTTTGTATTTATTGTCTCATATTGTCCTAATTCAAATGGTCCAAATTATTATTACTCTAATTGTATTACTATTTTTATAACCATTTTATTACGATTAAACTTTTAAAATTTTAAAAACAAGTGATTGGCGTTTTTCACAGTGAGCACTGACCTGGGACTTAAATTTGAGCTCAAACTTATTCCATGCTTAAACTGCAAGTGCCTCTTCCATTGGGGAGTGTCTGTGGAGGCAGCAGCACCTCCCAGGTGGGATGGAAAGGACTCAGACATGAATCACTGTGGTGGTGTTCACAGGGGTCCCAGGATGAGGGAAGAGATGAGGATCTGACTCCATGTTTCAGAAGGCTGATTTATTATTTTATGATATATATTATATTAAAACTATACTAAAAGAATAAAAGAAAGGATTTCATCAAAAGGCTGGCTAAGAATAGAAAAAGAATGGAATGATAACAAAGGCTTGTGGCTGGGACAGAGAGTCTGAGCCAGCTGACTGTGATTGGCCATTAATTAGAAACAACCACATGAGACCAATCCCAGATGCACCTGTTGCATTCCACAGCAGCAGATAACCATTGGTTACATTTTGTTCCTGAGGCCTCTCAGCTTCTCAGGAGGAAAAAAAAATCCTAAGGAAAGGATTTTCCATAAAATATCATGGCTACAAATCACAAAATCCTATAACCACAGACCGGTTTGGGTTGGAAAAGACCTTAAAGATGCTCTAACCCAAGCCTCTGCCATGGCCAGGTTCACCCTGCACTGAGCAGTGTCCGGATGGATTGATTACAAACCCTCTTCAAACCCACCAGCTCTTCCCAAAACCCCTGGCAATGGCACAAATTGAGGGTAGAGCAGAGCCAAACCCAGCAGCTCTGTCCAAGGGCCAAAGCCAGGCCTAAATGCACACGTGGAAAGTGATTAACGGCTGGGGGAGCCCCAGGCCAGCTCCCAGCTGAATTCCCCTCGCAGCAGGTAATTAAGGACTTCATCTGAATGACAGAGATTATTTTTCTAAGAGCAGAGTACGGGAGGAGGCTCTGGGTACTCTGTTACACCGTGGTTTGAACTCCCACACGGGAACTCATTAGGGAGGTTTATTAAGGGCCTGTTAAACCCACTAAAGACTCAATTAAATGTAGCACATGAAACCTATTCAAAGGGAGCTCGTAACAACAAAACAGGTCAGAACCTCACACCCCGGAGCAGAGCTAAACCACAGAAATAATCCAGGGTATCAGCTGAGTTCTCCTCTCTGGCTCCCTTCCAGCTTTCAAAAGGTCGGGGGGAGCTTTTCCAATTGAAAAAGGCTGACAGGTAACCAGAAATTGAAAATTAAACAAACTCTCAGCATCCTTATCTAGGAGCTATTCCTGAAATAAGATGCTGACTCCTAAAGTCACAGGAAATCCTAAAAGCATCTGTAGAAATGAGTGTCTGATCCTTGTCTTGATCCCACTCCTTTGGGGAGCCCCAGGCACCTCAAAATTTTGTCCTTTTCCAGCAATGCCTCCCCAAAGCATCACAGGCAAAGTTTAAGCAGCACAGGAGGGAGGAGATTAACTCAAATATTTGCACTGGCCTAAAACTGCTTAGTTTAGGCCTAACCCTGCCTTGCCCCTGCTCCCAGGAGCCTGGTTCCCTCCTGTTAACTTTTAAATGAGGTGTAAGAGTGCTTAGGCCAGGCATGCCTTGACTGTGACCCCAGGCAGGCTGATGAGATGGGGTAAGGACCCAGAGAAAAGGCCGGTGCGTTTTGTTACACTGCCAGGTTTAATTGGGAGCCGAGTAAACGCCTCATTAACCACTCCAGTAATCACTCTTGATCTCAAGGTGGAATGTGCTTCAGGGCACTTGCAGTTCCTGCCTTGCTGCCAGCATGGAAGGGCTGGAATAGTTCAGAACTGGCGTGGAAACTCATTTCTGATTCAGAGCAAGGAGGACACGTCCCGGGCTTCCCAGCTGGGATGGGCAAAGATTCCCACATTTCACTGCCACCCCAAAGGTACAGGGATGCTCAGGACCTCTCTGGCCCCTCCCCAAGCTCCCCTTTGTGGCCACATTTCTCTTCACAGAGAAAAGCAAGGCACAACTTCCCAAGGATTTTCTGGGATTCACATTCTCTGAACCTCAGAGAAAGAAAAAACAATTCTTATCTCATTTACTGCTCCTGCATTTTGGAACAAGTGGAATGCATTGAGGAAGATTGTTTACCTGAAGGACTTTACTTGATTAGATTCTGGTGTGAGTGTTTTTGATTCACTGACCAATTGAATCCAGGTGTGTGTATGTGTCAGGACTGTTGGCTGACAGTCACAAAATTCTGTGGAGTACTTGTGCAGATTCAGTTTAGATGTAGTGTAATATAAGATAATTAATATATATAATTATATATATGTGTAAATATATAATATAAAGTAATTAATTAGCCTTCTGATATCAATGGAGTCCTCCTCATTTTCTCTCCAGACTTAGGAGCTGCCTTGATTTACTACTCCCCTGTCCTTGAGTGTTGGCATGGGAAGATAGGAATCCCACCTGGGGCAGAATTTCCATGGTTTTGGGAGGACACCAAGCCCACAGATTTCACTGAATACTCTGAGCTGGATGGGACCTACAAGGATTAAGTCAAACTCTTCAGTGAATGGCCCACCAGGGATAAATGTGTACCCTGGGTGTTCCTGGCACCTTGCTGGGACCAACCAAGCCCATCTTGTGGTCAGGAGCTGGGCTGTGAGCCACTGTGCTCTCAGAAAACTCCAATTTTCTCCTGGTTTTCTGGAGCTCAGATGGCAGAAAATGCTCTCCCATCCTGCAAGGCACAGGCTGGAGGCTGACAAAGCTGGGGGAAAGCTCTGGAAGAGGCCAGGCAAGGCACTGGTCTCTTACTGGTGCTGTTTTGGGTTTTTTTTCCATGCACAGGAAACCTGCAGCATAACAAAATCCACACCTAGAGGAGCTTCAGCTTCCCTAATCCCTGTGTGCCATGGGCACAGAGCATTCCAAGGAGCTCAGCTGCCCTTGGTGTCTTTGCTGCATCCTCCAGGTGACCCAGCCACCCCATCCCTCTCACCTGAGGCCAGTTTGATCTCCAGGTGACCCAGCCATCCCCACCCTCTCACCTGAGGCCAGTTTGATCTCCAGGTGACCCAGCCACCCCATCCCTCTCACCTGAGGCCAGTTTGATCTCCAGGTGACCCAGCCACCCTGTTCCTCTCACCTGAGGCCAGTTTGATCTCCAGGTGACCCAGCCATCCCATCCCTCTCACCTGAGGCCAGTTTGATCTCCAGGTGACCCAGCCATCCCATCCCTCTCACCTGAGGCCAGTTTGATCTCCAGGTGACCCAGCCATCCCCACCCTCTCACCTGAGGCCAGTTTGATCTCCAGGGCTGTGCGGATCAGGGCCATCAGCGTGGAGGTGAAGTGCACAGTTAAATCCTCAGGAGAGATGGGCATGTTCATCCTCACCAGGCGCTGGAGACAGACAGGGCTGGCTGTGAGGGGGGCCAGGAGTCCTCCCCCCACCCTCACCTGCCCCTCTCTGAACCCCCAAAATACCCAAAACATGAACAGGAAGGAACTGTTTGTGTGCTGAGCTGAAATTCTTCTGCACATGGACAGCAGCTCCTGTCCAGGAGTGGTTTTGGGGTAGAACTTCAGTGGTTTAAAGAGTGATTTGCCAGCACTGCACTGCAATCCTACAGAGCTCTCCCAAAAGGAAGCCAGGTGGGGAGGCTCTCATCCCATTTCCTGACTGTCTCCAGTGGTGTCTGCACCATCCAGATGTTGGAACCCTGGTTGCTGAGAATTTCAGATTTCTGTGCTGACAGACACTGACCCCTAGGAGAACACTGCATTGACCTGAGGCTGTGGAGAAGCTTCCAGAATGGAATGGCAGGACTGGGATTGTGGGTGTGGAGTTTGAATAGAAGTGTGTGATATCACAGGGTGGGAAACTTATTAAAGTCTTAGGATATAATAATATATATATATATATATATCTCAAGATGGAGGTTTTAGGGCAGAGGCTGGTCCTTTTTCTTCACCTTCTTCTTCACAGGTTTAAGCAGTATTGTGTAATTAGATAAAAAAGTCAACAAAGTCCAGGGAAGTCCCTGGGTGTTGATCTGCCTGAGCACAGCCTCAAAACCAGTGGCAGCTTGGCCTGGGCCCTTTGCAGAGGAGAGAATTTCATCCCCGCCTGAAAGCTGCTTGGGCTGTTATTTACAGCCCTCTGTCTGCCCAGAAACCTCCTCTTTGTCTAACAACAGCCCCTAAAGGCTGCTGGAGATGCCAGCTGCACTCCCCCCGTGGCTCTGGGTGCTGCAGAGTGGCCACAAGCCTGGCACTGTTTGCAGAGATGCAGATTTTGCTGCAGCCTCTTTGCTGCCCTGGGCAGAATCTGCAGCAGAAACTCCTCAGCTGATGGGAATTCTCCTGCTGGGGAAGGGAAGGTGGTGCAGGTGAGAGCAGGGAGCTGCTGGAGCCTCAGGCAAGGGGAGAGGCTCAGTGGGAACCCTGATTGCTGCTCTGTGTTTTCCCCAAACCAAGCCCTGGCTGGGGCATGAAGACTTGGCCAGGTTTTCCATCTCTGGGATAACCTCCCTGCTTTGCCAGCCTTCCAGGTTTCACTTCCAATTCTACTTCCCAGATCTATGGACTGAGCTGCCTTAGAATCCCAGACTGGTTTGAGTTGGAAAAGACCTTAAAGATCTCATCCCACCCCCTGCCATGGGCAGGGACCTTCCCCTAGCCCAGGTTGCTCCAAGCTCTGTCCAACCTGGCCCTGGACACTTCCATGCCCTCAGAGAGGGCAGACCCCAACTCTGGCACCTTCTGGAGACAATTCACCCTCAGGGGACACTTGGTGGTGTTGGCATGAGCAGACAAAGGGCACAAAGTGCTGGTCCAGTGTAAAATCTGCTCAGGAGAGCTGAAATCTCCTTGTTCACCCATTTACACATTTTCAGCTCTCATTTCATCCTGCAGGGACCAGAGACCACTGTAACAACATCCCTGTCACCTGAAGTCTGGGACAAGCCCTTGTGCTCTCCCTCACAGCATGCCCAGAGGTTATTCTGTGTCTGCCCAGCCTCAGAGACAGGGAAATCAAAGTTCAGCCTCTCAGTCAGTGACAGTACCAACACCATGGGGGTTTTTTTTGTTCACTCATGTCAAATGAAACAGGATTTAATTCCAATTCTGCCCTCAGCACACAAAAAGTTACCAAAAAAACCATCAATGAGAGCCCACAGTTAGCAATCACAGAGTCCCAGAATCCCACTGGAGTGGGAGAGAGGGAAGGGATGCAGAGAGAAAGAAGATGCATGCAAGTGAAGAACAGGCAAATGAGGAGCAATTCCCCACAGGAGAGCTCTATCCTCACAGAAATCAGCCCCAAAACCACTTGGGCACATCTCAGGTGTTCCCAGCTGACTTCCCAAAGGATACAGATGCACAACACAGGCCACCCACAGCTGCACTGAGCAGTGCTCTCTCCTCAATCTGAGCCAGGGACAGAGGATTTAGGGGAAGATTTTCCAAGGGGATTCCCACTTTTGGAAGCCTGGTTGAGCAAAACCCACATTTTGCTGCAAACAGGCACCTGGAAGAGGCTCTCCCTACCCCACCTCCTTGCCCTGCTCCCTGCATTTCCCTCTGCACTGCCATTTTCTCCATCCCAGTATCCAAACTGGTAACTCAGACACTTCCAGGCCGCTGGAATTCCCAATGTGAGAACCCAGCAGGGAGCAGAAGGGGGGGGTTGAGGTGCTCAGGAGGCTCAGGAGAGGGGAGCTGTGATGGGATGAGTCCCTGTGTCCCCTCAGGTGCCAGGCTGGGATTCACCTCCCTTTGGGCAGCACTTGAGGAGTTCTTGCCCTGCCAAGGTGAGCTGCAGGTTGCACCTTCCAGCTGCCCATTTATTGGCCAAAAAAGCGCCAAAAAATAAGAAAGAAGTGTCTCAGAACCTGCAGCATCCAAAGCCAACAAGCCTCAGCTAAAGCCACCTGAGATCCTCCCAAAAACAGGGACAATTCCTGGCTTGGAAGCCCCTGGCTTGAGAAAATCTGTTCTTTAAATGAATATTGGCATGTCTGAGAGCTCCTGCTGAGGGTGGAACAGCTGGAAGAAAAGAACTGATTCACCTTGGATCCAAAATAGCTTTGCCACCACAGCTGGGGGGGTGAGGGAGGGTTGGGTGAGGCATTGCTCACCCCACACCCCAAATCAATGTCCCCAATCCCCGTGGGCACCCAGAGCCAGGAATCAGCCAGACACTGGCACAGCCAGGAGGGATTTGATCCTTGAACATTATCAGGGGTGTTTTCCCAATGCCAGAAATGCAGCAAAAAGGCTGAAACTGCAAACAAATGTTATACTAGGTTTTTTTTTTCTCCTTTCAATATTACAAAATAACCTTATACATAAAAATATCTCCTGGTGCAGAGCTTGAAATTTCAAGCCTTTCCAGGTTACTTTCTAATTTTATCTGTATTTAATTCCTCTCCATTTCTAGAGGATCCATTTAAAAGGAATCCAATTGAAATTGGTAACATTTTTCAAACTCAAAATATTCTGCTTAACCCAAAATTTCTCCTTGAAAAATTCAGTCATGAACTTTTGGTTTTTATCCTGCACTAGGCTAGAAGAGAAAACCTCAAGTTTCCTCAAAGATTTATGGACATAGGTAAAAAAAAAAAATTGAAAATGTTGTTTAGAGTGTACTCAATTAAAACAAAAATTAACTTCCCCCCCATTTTTTTTCTGTTTCTTCTGCCTGAAGTTGTGCTTCAAGACTGTCAGAGCTGTAGCTCATGGATTGAAACAGGATGAAAAAATTTGAGAGGGAAAGGAAATGAAGGAATAAAAGGAAAAGGGGGGAAAAAAGGAAAAGGGGGGAAGCAAAAAAGAAAAGGGGGGAAGCAAAAAAGAAAAGGGGGGAAGCAAAAAAGAAAAGGAAGGGAAAAGGGGAGGAAAAAGGAAAAGGAGGGGGAAAAGGAAAAGGGGGAACAAAAAAAAAGAGGAAAAAACAACAACAAACCAAAAAAAAATCCCAATAACAACAAAAAGAACAACCAAAACAAACAGGAAAAAACCCCCAACTCTAATTTGGATAATTTCCCATCTTTCTGGAGCCCAGAAGGAAATTTTGGGAGCCTGCTGCTCCTTCCCTGCACTGATAAAGAACTTGGGAATCACCAGCCACAGCCCAGGGGCTGGATCAGTGTTTGGACTCGATGACCTTGGAGGTCTTCTCCATCCTAAATGATTCTGTGATTCCATCAATTTCAGTCTTTTCTATCCCATCAGATGAAAAGGGGGAAGAAAACATCTTTGACATCACCCTGCTGTATCAGGATTTGCTCACTGTTCCTGCCCATGGAATTGGACGAGCGTTGAGGTCCCTTCCAACCCAAACCATCCTGGCATTCTCTGATTGCTGGGATGATCCAGGGGCGCTCGGGTGAATTAATGACGGGAAACGGGAAGGAGAAAAAGGTGGAAATGCTTCCCAGGAGCCCTGGCCTGCAGGGAAGGGATGCCCAGCCCCGGGGAGGAGGCGCAGCCGGCAGCAGGCGGAGTCCCCGCTCCGCTGTGGGATCCCTCGCGCAGCCCCCGCCTTTCATTAGGCGGATTTGGAGCTCGTTAAAGCTTCTGCAGGAGAGGGCCCAGGGGCAGCAGCCGTGCCGATGTCTCCGGAGTCTCGTAATTAACGCTGGGTGATAACGAGGGGCTGATTAGAGGCGGGGTCGGGAGGCAGCGCTCGGTGCGCGGGGTCAGGAGGCGGCCCCGGCGCTGTTTAATTGGTAATTAACAGAGTCAGCGCTAACGAGGAACCAAATCTCTGTGACAGCAATAAATTCCCTTCCAGCTTTGCTCAGGAACAGCCTGGACAGTGGCCCAAAAGGCAGGGACAGGGTTGGAGGAATAGGGGGGAAATTTATCCCTGGATCAAAGGTGCCCTGCTGCATTCCAGCCTGACCCAGAAAAAGTGACTACACCCTAAATCCTGGCACATTTACCCAGAGACAGCAGGAACAGGAGCACACAGTGCCTGGAAAACTACTGGAACCCCGACAGATTTGAATTATTAAGAGCACCCCATCAGCCTCTGGGAGAGGAACTGCTCTGGGAATGATCCCCAGACAGGAATAAATTCGGGACAGTGGAGCGCTGCTGTGGGAAATGAGGTCGAGTTTGGTGAATAAATTATTTGCTATGAATAATTCACCCCGACCTAGTTGGAATGATTCTACTCTGGTTTAATTCTGCTGGCTTTGGAGAGGCTCTCCACAGCTTTCATCCCTCTCAGATCATCCCAGGAATGACAGAATCCCAGGATGGTTTGAGTTGGAAGGGACCTCAAAGCTCGTCCAGTTCCACCCTCTGCCATGGGCAGGACAGTGAGCAAATCCTGATACAGCAGGGTGATGTCAAAGAGGTTTTCTTCCCCCTTTTCATCTGATGGGATAGAAAAGACTGAAATTGATGGAATCACAGAATCATTTAGGATGGAGAAGACCTCCAAGATTGAGTCCAAACACTGATCCAGCCACCACTGACCCATATCCCCCAGTACCACATCCACATCTGTATGGTTTTAAATCCCTCCAGCAGTGGTGATTGCACCACTGGCCAAGGCAGCCTCTTCCAGGGCTTGAAAACTCTTTCTGTGACAAAATTCCTCCTGATGTCCAATGTAAACCTCTTCTAGCACAGCCTGAGGCCGTTCCCTCTGCTCCTGTCCCTGTTCCCTGGAGCACAGCCTGACCCCCCTGGCTGTCCCCTCCTGTCAGGAGCTGTGCAGAGCCACAAGGGCCCCCTGAGCCTCCTTTGCTCCAGGCTGAGCCCCTGCCCAGCTCCCTCAGCCTCTCCTGGGGCTCCAGCCCCTTCCAGCCCCTCAATGCCCT
The DNA here is from genome assembly GCF_037042795.1 of Molothrus aeneus. Lineage (NCBI taxonomy): Eukaryota > Metazoa > Chordata > Aves > Passeriformes > Icteridae > Molothrus > Molothrus aeneus. The sequence continues at coordinate 2,461,682 of NC_089664.1, read as the reverse complement.
TCTCAGTGTGGGTGGCCTAGAAGTGAGCACAGGAATTTGGGTTTTTCCAGCCTCCTCCCCCAGCCCAGTGCAGGATAGAGCTCCCTGGTGCACCTCGGGCAAGCAGCAAAGCCACACGGAACTGCAGAGGCTGGTCAGGCTGACCAAGGAGAACAGTTGAGAAAAGGGAACCAGAAAACAGCAGAAAGGAAGGACAGCAGCCAAGGAGGCTGCAAAGAGGGAAAAATTCAAACAAAAACCAGTGTGGACGTGCTGAGAAGGCAACAAAGATGTGGGGAAAACACACAAAACCTCTGACAAGGACTGGGGAAAGTAGACATGGAAAGAAAAAGGGAGGATATGTGGGGCACAAGAGCTTTTGCTGGACAGAACAGTCAGGGGTTTAAAAACCAGAGGGAGAGGATGAAAACAGAGCAGAGACAAAGCCCTGGCTGCTGTTGGCACTGACTGAGCTGCACCTACAGGAGCAGGGGGGAGATGTCCCTCTGCAGGCTCTGGGGAGGGGTCAGTGCCCAGGGGGATTTCAGTGCCCTCCTGAGTCTCCCAGGGGGATTTCAGTGCCCTCCTGAGTCTCTCATCCACTTGGGAGCAGATTTCACATGAGGGACACCACAGGGGACACCTGGCAGGAGCAGGGCAGGGGGTGCCACATCCCACCACAGTCATGGGGGAAGGTGCCCAGCACCAACCCAGGGATGTGCTCATGGAGAAATGGAGGAGGGAAGGAGCAAAACCAGTCCTAACCCATGAGGGGTTAATTTTATCAGCAATAACTGGGTGAGAGATCAGCCCAAAGTGCAGCTTTAATCCATGGGGGAAATCCTGATCTTGTCTTAAAGCTGTATTTTGGAGTTCAGGGCTCTTTGATAAGGGGGAAATGAATGTGATCATCTCCAAACCCAGAGAAATCCAATGTTCACCCAGACTGGAGCTGTTTGAACCCATCTCTGCCTGTGCTTGTGACACAGACACAATCCAGAGGATTCTTCTGAGATGGGGAAAAATTAACGATGTCTTTAAAAAATCAGGAGTCTGGGTTATAAAAAGAAGCCATTCCTATGTACCCAGGTTCTGTGGGTTTGTTCTGTAGGCACAGACAAATTAAAGGAGATATCAGGAAATTCTCAAGCTGAAGAAATGCCTCTGGGCAAAAAGTCTGCTATGAAAACCAGCCCAAATCTTATTTTAAATGCCAGTTTTAACACATGATCTCTTTATCCCCTTTTGTTTTCTTCCTTTTTGAATTCTACAAGATTTAGGGAAAAAAGAAAGAGTTTTATCCTTCTGGTACAGCCCCAGAGCAGATCTGGTTGCCCACCTGCAAACACCTCCTTTCAGCAGGACACAGCTCTCCTAAACCAATGGAAACTCACAGGTGGCAAATCCTTGGATTTCTGTGGATAATTGGTGTCTAAAATAGGTGAGACCTGGAATTTTGCTCTAGTTGGGTTCCTCAGGCTCAGTTATGGTGGCCAGAAACAAATCAAATACAGCAAAGCCACCTAACTGGAGAGATTTAAGGTTATGTTTCATTTTCATTTTATTTTAAATCCTTTATTTAAATCCAGAAAGATCTTGTAGGAAGATTTATCTGAATTTCTTCCTGCCTGAATAAATCAGCCTCAGGTTTGGGTCTGGCTTGAGCCTCTTTCCAAAAATCTTGGGTTTATTTGGTCTCAGTGAAAAATCCCTCAGTACAGGAGGGGCTGTTGTGGTGTGGATCCTTTGGATTGAGTTTTGGGGTTTGAGGGTGGCTGGAGTGACACCAGCAGCCAAAAAATCCTGTTGGGTTTGATGGATCCCCAACCACACCAGTGATAAATGGCTCTGAGCAACCTCTCCCTCTAAACTGAGGTTCAGTGGTGAAACTTCCAAGGAACCACCCTGGAAATGGAAGTCTCCAAGCACCCTGAGAGTTGTTGGGAGGCCAGCCTGGCCTTTACTGGGTCTGCTCCATTTCCATCCGAATTTCCAGCCAGGCAGCAGCCTTTGGGATAGAATTCGTTCTGGTGGCCCAATTAAAAAGTTTTGCCAAATCAGCAATAGGCTGGAGTGATTTCTCCATCTCCCTGTCCTAAATGTTTTCTGTTAAAGTCATTTCTTCCACGAGGGTGTTTAAGGAGCCCTTCTGGTGTTGTCTCTGTTTAATTGCTTGCTCACTCCTACAGTACTGCCTACTCTAATGACTCCAATCTAATTAAGAGGAGGAAAAAACAACATTCTACTGAAGGGTTAGTGAGACAAAGAGCCTCAGGAAGAAAAATGGGGATCTCATGGGGGGTAATTTGCTCATTAGCATTGTCCCTCCCCAAATTAACCTAAATGGGAGGAGAATGAGAGAAAAGAGAGAGAAACACTGACAGAGAGCAGAGACATACTTAGAGAGACAAACTGATGTGCCAGAGTTTCAAAGACCAGAAAAAAAGATACCCCAAAAAAATGATATATATAAATATATAAAAATTAAAAAGAAAAAAATCAGAAGATCCAAAATCTTGCTTGGAAAGCAGAGAAAGCACCAGAAAAGTCCAGAAGAACAACACCAATGCCACAGAAACCCCACTTGAGCCACGGCACAGAAAGCTGGTGGTTGGGCAGGAATTCCTGGCAGGGTTTTCTACCTTATAGGCAACACGAGCTGGGCATTTCTTCCCAAGGCCTAGAGGTGGGGACATGTGTCTCAGCATCTCATACATGTCTGTGTAACTGATGCGCCCGCTGGCACCACAGGGATGGAGGCAAAAGCACCAGGACACAGAAATCCCATCGGATTGAGGCAGGGAAAACCAGGGAAGGGGTGGGGAAAAGGCAACACAATGGAGCAAATGAAAAGGGGGAGAGAGAGAAGGGAAAGCAGACAAGAAAACAGAGATCTGGTTAATCAGATTTCTCTGGGAAACAAAACCAAACTCAAGAGGTGGGGCAGGAGAAAGGAGGCTCCGCTTCCGTTGCTGTTTCGGCGCCCAACGTCTCCTCCTCCTGCAGGGGTGGCCCTGGGAATGATTGATGTCCCCTGGGAAGGACTGATGCCCCTGGGGAATGCTTGATGCCCCTGGGGAAGAAGGGGTGGCAGGGCTGGGTTGGGCTGGCTGTTGGTGGGGTGGGGGATGAAGGCTCCCCCGTCACCCCCCAGAGCAGCCAGGTCACCATGCCAGGGAGAGCTGGGGGGCAGAGTTATGGGACAGGGCTGGGGGAACACAGCCCAGCTTTCCTGCCAGGAAGCAGCACTTTGGGCTTGGGTGATGGGACAAGGGAGAAGTCAAACGTGGGGGTTTTGCTGAGGGATGTACTGGGACTGCTCCCACTCCCAGCTGAGGCTGGGATTCTGCAAATCCCTGCTCCAGCAAAAGCAGAGCCCAGCCCTGGCAGGAAGTGGGAGGAAAACCTGCTCCTCCCTCACTTTTCACCAAGCCAGCCTCAACTGGGAATTGCAGATGTTTGGGAAAAGTCCTTCAGAGCAGCCCATTGCTGAGGGCATCTCCCTTCAGCCCTCGATGGTGGTGGTGGATAAATCTTGGCCTGTAAAACAAGGGGAGCAAAACAGCAAGAAATTCCTGCTTCACCTTTTTTGTGCCTGTTGGAATTAGGAGCAGAACTGTGCCAATCTCCTTTTGTTTTCCCCATCTGAGGAGACCCAGGGATGTTATTAATAAAAGTTTAACCCCTGGAAAAGCAGGATCATGTCTTCATCTCTATACCAACAAAGAAAACCTAAGCACCCATTTAAACCCCCCTTTTCTGAGCAGGAACCTTCCCACCAGCCCAGCGCCCTGACACAGATCTCAGTTCCTATGTAAAGCTTTGATGGAGGAGGAGGAGAGAACTCACCCAGCCCAAAACATCTATTCCTGTCCCTGGTAACTGTGCAGATAAAATCCCAGCCCAGAGCTGATTTGGAGGCTGCTGAGAAACACAAAATGGAAACTGGAGCCCATGTCCTCCCCTGGTGCCTTCCTGCTCCTGGGCTGGGGTGTGGGGTCTCCTCTTCCTCTGCAGAGCTTTTGAGCTCTTAATCCTCACTCAGGTGTGGGAAACACCTGGGCTGGAGTGGAGAGGAAAAGGAAGCTCTGGGCTGGCTGCTTCCAGCCTTCTCCTTCATCCTCTGTTTTCCAAGAAATTCCCTGCCTGGAACTGGGTCCCCACTGATGCCCATCCCACGCTGACTTCTCAGCAAGATCTGTCCCAAATCCTCCACCTGGGCTCCCAAGCACAGGGAGCTCTCCCTGTGCCATGAGCAGGAGCATTCCCTGGTACCCATCACAGCTTAGAGACATCATTTAACCCCCAGGCCATCTCTGGCTGTGGCACCATGGAAAACTCATCCCTCATCCCTTATCTCTGCCCAGATCCAATGGTTTTCCAGCTCAGGAAGTTGATCACTCAACAATGCTACAAAGCCAAACCAAAGTTGCTGCTCCATGGAAACCCTGGGATGCCATTTCTCTCTGGAATATATTGAAGTGCTGGGATAATTTTCCCCAGGACTTCCCAGCTGGAGCTGGCAGGATGGAAGCTGGAGGGTTCCCTGTCCCATAAAACTGCCTGTCCCCAGCCAGCTGGGGTGTGGGAGGAGACAGGGAAGGGATGCATGGAGGAAAAAGGAGGCAGTCAGTCAATCATTCCTTTTTTCAGGCAGGGCATTGGTTACGTTGCACTTTTCTCTACTGGTTGCATTGGCACTCGGGAGAGGGAAGAGGGGATAAAAAGAAACAGAACCAGGACTAGAGATGCTGGAGGGATCTCTGAAATTCCAAACCTTGTAGGCCACCCTATGAGGGCACTTCTTTCCTAAGCCCAGGGGTGGAGCAATTACACGTAACAAATTGTACATATCCTTATAATGAATGCGGCAACTGGAAAGGAAACACCAGAGGTTATGACAGCAAAATCCAACTGGAATCAGCTTTTCCACAGGCAAACAGGGAAGAATCAGCTTTTCCACAGGAAAACAGGGAAAAATCAGTTTTTCCACAGGTAAACAGGGAAGAATCAGCTTTTCCACAGGTGAACAGGACAAGTTGAAAGGGCAAAACAAGCTGAAAAGAAAGGTTAGTCTGGAAAGGAAGGAGCCACTTTAACACACAGAGAGAACTTCCAACTGCTCACTCAACCTTATAGCTTTGGATTTTCCTCTGGGAAACCTTCAGTGCTGTGTGGAAGGCTTCCCAAAGATTTGGTTTCCTTTCCACTCATGTTTTACTTCCCTGAGCATCAGCCTCCAGACTCTGCTGCCCAACACCCAGAGCCTGCAGGTCACAAAGAGCCTCTTTAATGGATTATACCTGGTATTTTATTACAGCTCTTCAATGGATTATTGCCAGGATTCAAATTAGCTGCTTTAAAACCTTGGGAACCTTTCCCTGCCACTGTCACCTCCTACATAACCCCAGCAGGGCCATTCCTGGGCAATGAGGAATTTGCTGGGAGAGCAGAAAGTGTCACCTCCAGAGCCTGTTGGGCATTGGCACTGGGAAAATCCCAGTTTCAATACCAGAAGGAGAAACCAGACACCTCCTGGAAGCTTTATGGTCAGTCTCATTAACTACCCACAATAATTTCAGCTAATTAAACAGCAGGACTATATTTCTCAAACTTTTTTGTATAACCAACCCCTAGGTGAGAAGAGCCAAACTTCAAAACTACCTCTGAAGAAAAGTGGAATGCTTTGGTGCCTTAGGTTGGAAACGGGGCTGTGTGTTCTATCCCCATCTGTCAGAGCTGGGGCAGTTCTCTGCTGTCCATGGGGCAGTTTTTTTCTTGATCTCTCCCCCAGCCAATCCTCCCTGCAGGAGATCTCTGCTGTCCATGGCCACTGAGTGTCCCTGCAGGGCTGATCCAATTCCAGCATCCCATGGGGAGATGCTGCGCCCAGGGCAGGAGCCAAGCATTCCTACCTGGATCCAATGTGAGCCTGGCACAGCACAGCAGCCTTTGCCCAGTGCATTGCCAGAGGAGCAGCTTCTGCTGCCCTGCATGGCCAGAGGGAGCCCAGGCCCATCTCCAGCAGCCCTGGAGCTGCAGAGGAAAACTCCCCCCTTGTGCAGGATCCCTGCTCCAGCAGAACCACAGCTGGCACTGCAGGAGGGCTGAGCCCCCATGGGATGGGGCTGTGCCACCCCCTGACACACAGGGGACAGGGCCTGCTCTGACTCTGGCAGTGGATTTTTTTGTTTGTTTGCACTATTAAATTTGTATTTTTAAATTTTCCTAGTAGTGAACTGTTATTCCTATTCCCATATCTTTGTCTGAGAGCCCCTTAATTTCAAAATCATAATAATTCAGAGTGAGGGAGTTTACATTTTCCATTTCAAGGGAGGCTCTTGCCTTCCTTAGCAGACACCTGGCTTTTCAAACCAAGACATTTGGCCTCCCTGTATTTATTTTGGTACATTCTGTTAAGAAGACTGGAATGTTTTGGGAGAACTCCTTCAGTGTTGCTGCTTTTTGGGATGTGAAGAATTAAGGTCTATTCAAAGCTTTCCCCAGTCAAGTCCAAACTATGAATTTGAGAGCAAATGGAACCATGCAAGTCTTGGCTCCAGGCCTAATAGTGGGTCTAAAGAGGTTTGGGTTTACCTGAGGCACCAAGTTTACACTTTCCTTACACTTTTAGAAGGATTCTGGAAAATCAGGGTGTGGAAAACATGGCTGAACACTTCCATTGGCTCTCTAAGAGTCTGTGGAAAACCAACAGATGCTTTGCATTGGGAGATCATGGCACAAAATCTGGACAAACAGGGATTCTTTTCCAGATTCAGAGAATTCCAGAATGATTTGGGGTGGAAGGAACTTAAAGTCCATCCCATCCCACCCCCTTCCATGGGCAGGGACACCTTCCACCCTCCAGCCTGGCCTTGGACGCTTCCAGGGATGGAGCAGCCACCACCTTTTCTTTAAATCTGATTTTCCTCAGTGTCCCATTATCCCAGAGAGCCCAGAGCTCCTTTGGGAACACCTGCAGCTCCTCCTGAGTGCTGTGGGCATAGCTGATGGCAATGGGATGGCCAGAGCAACATCACCACTATATCCACAGGGTGGGCACTGGGAGAGGAACAAAACAGAGAAAGACCTCACTTTTTATATGTTGAACAAATAAAAGCTCCTAGAAATCCAATTTTGTGTTCTTTCCCTGATCATCCTTAAATCCTGTTTTCCTTACTTTCTTAATTAACTCCCAACAAACCACTCTGTGCTCCCCATTTCTCTCAGTCCCTCTTTTTTTTTTTTTGTGATCTCAAGGCTTTTTGTCACCCCTAAATCCAGCAGTTTTCCCCAGTAACAGTTTCCCAGTTACTCACCCCTAGGGAAGGTGGCACAGCTGGAATAACAGCTCCTAACTGCCTTTTTTTACTTCAATTTCAACAGTTTTTTCCTAGAAAAGTTTCCAGGGAGTTGGATTTTGTAACAAAACCAATGGTAATATCAGAAATAGGGGTAAAATACACATTAGGTTGTGTTTAAAATATTATCTATATAATAAAATATAACAGTTGTGGAGTATCTTTCATTTGGGGTCTCAAGCTAAGAAAAATGGATAAACACTGTAATTCCATTTTCCTTGGGATAATCAAGGAAGAGACCTTGGGAGAAGTGATCAGCTAGTGACCACATTCAGCTCAAATCATGGAATAATCCAATCATTAAATCAGTTGGGTTGAAAAAGACCTGGAAGATCAGAAAGGTCTTAAATCAAAATGCTTGAAAGCTCAGTTCTTGCTTAAAATGTGAAAAGATTTCAGATTTGTGGAGATTTTAGTCCCACTTCTGAAAATGTGATTTCAGTGGAACTGTTCACACTCAATAACTTCCCACCAGGGTGGAAAGGGAACAGGGTTAGAGAAAAAAAAAATAAAAACAAAAATCCAGAATTAGCATCTTAGTATGTGACATTTTCAGCATTAGCAGCTCTGGGAGTGGAAGGTTTGGCCCCTGAGTGACTCAGAGTTAATAGAGCGAGAAATCTTCCTGTAAACTCAGTGCTGGTGCCTCTTCTGGGTGGAAAGTTCCCGAATAAAAACATTAAAAATCCACATTGATCCCATTTTCCCCCTTGCAGGTGTGTTCCTCCTCCCAGGGATGTAGAGCCAAGGCTGTTTTGCTAAGGAGCAACCCCAAGTTTTCAGCCTCATTGAGATTTTCTAGTGGGAAGAGACAGGATTGGATTGGAAAAAGGGAAAAAGAAAAGCTTTTTGTGCCTGCTAAATCCCCACAAAGGATTTGCTGTGTCACAGACCTTGTGGGGATGAAAATCTGCCTGGAGATTACAAACTGGTAGTAAGTGTGGAGTAAATATTCAGGTTGGTAGTAGGGGTGGCTTGGAGCAGTTCAAATCCCCCACAGTTCAGAGAAATGCAGGTTTTTGGAACAAGTTTCCATTTAAAGTTAGGCTAAATCATTTGAAGTGAGATTTGAAAGCAGTTTAATTGCATCCTAGCAGGGAGTTTGAGATGTTGATTATCCAAACACTCCCTGCCTCTGTCTCTGCTGAAGGGAAACAAAAAAGAAAGGAAAGATTGGAAGAGCTGGGGGCATCACAAATCCAGAGGAGATTCATGGCACAGGAACTCACAGGGAGGAAAAAAGGGATCCAAAATTAGCAGAGCTTTAAATGAAAAAAGAGTCTCCCAACAGGCAAATTCCCAAATAGAATATCAAGGAATATTATTGGGACCTGGGACAGAGCATCCAGAAATGAGAATAACCCCATCACCAGGGCTGTGGTGCAGCAATACAGAAAAGCAATTTATTAAATCAGTCCTGCTCTAGAAGTGGTCATTGGGCAGGGCCATTCCCTCAATTTAAGAAAAAATTCCTTAATTTGGGGTCTGTGCTACTGCTCTACTGCCTAAGCCCAGTGTCCAGGTTCCCTGTGTCTTGGAAAAAAAAATTAAATTTAAAAATAAACTCCTAAAATAAAAATTGTCCAGTGTGAGAAAACCATCCCCTCCTTTAACCCACTCATAAATCAGGAATATTTTATCAGAGAATTAAATATAAGAATTAAACACTTCCAAACTTTGGCCCATTTCATTTTATCCTGATCTTTTTGCACATCTTAGAATCTCAACTGCAACTCCAGAGCTAAATATTACTCAAAAGGCCAAAATTCCCACGCAGAGTTTGATGTCACTACAAGGAGGCTTCCAGGAGGAAAATGTTGTGTTTAATGAGGAAAGGCTGTTTGAAAAAATCCCATTTTCCAGGGAACCACCCTGAGGCAGAGGAGCATCACATCATTCCCTGTGGGAGCGGGTGGGAGGATGGAGCAGAGCCTGCAGGACCTGACTCAGATGCAGCCTGAGGTGTCTGCGCAGCGTTTGGGAAACCACCAAGGTGGATCTCAATTAAAACAACGCTGCACAAATGAGGTGTGAACCTCTCCCACTCCCTCAAGTGCTGCCTACAGCCAGAGATTTGCGGATTTGCATCTCCGGATGGGATGCAGGAAGCAAAAGCTCCTTTTGGAAGTGCTAAATCGCTTTTCTCCAGGGCCATTTAGGCGGGCTCAGTGGAACTGAGGCTTTCATCTGTTCATTTTTGGCTGGGCTTTGCTTTCAGGGCTTGGCTGTGCGGAAGGAAACGCCCTTGCAGTGACACCAGGTCTGTTCCTCTCCAGCGCTCAGGGAATTGCAGCATTTAACAGCGGTGGTGCCCCAAATCCTGGGGCTGCTAAACGGGCTCTGAGCCTGCTTAGGTGCAGCATTACAGCTGCAGTGTCCCTCTGTCCCTATCCTGCTGTCCTGTCCCTCTGTCCCAGCCCGGTGTCCCTCTGTCCTTACCCTGGTGTCCTTCTGTCCCAGCCCGGTGTCCCCTCTGTCCCTACCCCGGTGTCCCCTCTGTCCCTACCCCAGTGTCCCCTCTGTCCGTATCCTGGTGTCCCCCTGTCCCTGCCCTGCTGTCCCCCTGTCCCTCTGTCCCGCCCTGCTGTCCCTCTGTCCCCGCACGTACCAGGCTGCCGGGTCGTACTCCGCCCACACCCGCACGAACTCGTCCAGGTGGTGCGGGCCGAGGATGGAGGAGTCCCGGGTCAGGTACTCAAAATTGTCCATGATCACTGCCACGAACAGGTTCAGCATCTGCGGGGATGGGAGGGGAGGGAGAGGGAGAGGAGAAGGGAGAGAGTGGCAGAGAAGGGAAGGGAGAAAGGAGAAGGGAAAGGAGAAAGGGGAAGGGAGAAAAAGGGAAAGGAGAAGAGCAGGGAAAGGAGAAAGGAGGAGGGAGAAAAAGGGAAAGGAGAAAGGAAGGAAAAGGAGAAGAGGGAGAGGGGAACAGAGAAGGGAGCAGAGAAAAGAGAAAAGAAACGAGAGCGGGAAGAGAGGAAAGGGGACAGGAGAAAGGAAAGGGGAAAGGAGAAGAGAGAGAAACAGAGAAGGAAAGGGAGAAAGGAGAAGAGAGAAGGGGAAAAGAAGGGAAAGGAGACAGGGGAAGGGAGAAAAGGGGAAAGGAGAAGGAAAATGGGAAGGGAAGAAAAATGGGAAGGGAAGAAGGGAAGGGAAGGAAAATGGGAAGGAAAGAATGGAAGGTAAAGAGGAAGGGGAATAGGAATGAAAAGAGAATTTTAAAAATTAAAATCTGGTAGAGAAGCATACATGATTCCCACAACTGGATGTTCCTACAAGGAGCAGCCTCACCCCAGGGAGAAACTCTTGGGACAGAGTCCTGGATCCCTGGAAATGCCACCGCTGTCTCCTCCTCTCCTGCCCATTTTTCCACATCCCCATCACTGGTGCTGCCTCCAGCATGATCCAGCCCAGATCCCACCTCAGCACATCCTGGGGTTCTGTGAAATGAGTGTGATGCTCCCAGGAAAGGCTGCTGAACTCAGACATTGTCCCACTGCCCTTCTTCAAAGGGATGGTATAAATCAAGACAAACCCCATGAATGTTTAATTCCAAATTTAGACCCCCTGTGAGAAGAAAGATAAACCCTTTCCCTTTAATGACTAAATGATCTCTTTGGGGATTTTATCAGCAGGATGATAAATGGGGTTTAGCAAAGCTGGCCTGGTAGTGTCTAAATTATAATTAGGGATGAGGAGGAGGCACAGGGGAGGGGAGGGGAAGGTTTGGGGGATCCACAGCAGCACCCCCACTTTGGGGGCTCAGGACTGACTTACCAGGAAGGAGCAGAGGAAAATGAACGACACAAAGTAGAAATAGGCAAAATCACTGCCACATTCCTTTTTGGTGAGGCCAGAGAGGGGGTCACAGGCTCTGTTGCTCAAGCAGGACAACATGATCTCGTGCCAGGCTTCCCCTGTAGCGCTCCTGCAACACCAGGGCAGAGGCTGAGTTTATCCACCCCTCCCCATGACAGCCACCCTGCAATAATACTGCACCCAATTAACCAAATTAATGAGGGGGAAGGTTGTGCCCAGGAGCACAGACTGTATTTACACTGGGAGTTGGAACAACTCATGAAAAAGAAAGGAGAAGGAACATTTCCCTCTGTTACAGGGGGGTAAAAGAAACCAGATAGGCTCAGGTAGGCTAAAAGCTTTATTGCTTCTGTGGAGAATATAACCAGATTGATTTAAACAAATCTGAGTAAACAGAGTTTAGATTGTTGCCTTTTGAACCTAGTGCTGGCTCTAAAGCCAGTGCAGAGGGTGGGAAATGAAACCAGGCTTTTCCACTGGAATCTCTTATTTCCTTTATCAGGCAGACAAATTCCAGCATGGGTTGGTTGGAATTGGGTCTCTTTTTCATCACAGTCTCCTGGGTGTCCTTCACCTGTTCCCTCCTCCCTCTCTGACTTCTACTATTGAGAGAAAAGAGCCAAAAGGAAAAACTTTGGAGTCCCAGTGAGTTTGTCCTCAAAATAAAGCAGTTCCTGTGAAGTGCACCCTTGGTTTGGAAGTCAGGGATTCTCCACGTGCACTTACTCTGAATTCCTGCTTCACTCAATTTTTTGCTTCCCAAAATTCCTTTTCTTTCCCTCAACATTGAGGGAAAAAAAGGAATTTTGCCTTTTATCCCCACAGCCAGCACACAAACTTTGGGAAAACTTTGGGAAAACTCAGTGCTCCATCTAACCTGGAATAATTTTTAGGCTACTCTGAATTACAGCAGATTTCCCCCCTTGTGCCTGGGTGCTAAAGTCCCATCCCCTTTGTGAGGAATTGTGCAGAAACCAGCTCCCATCCCAATCCTGCTGCCTCTGCTCCTCACTCCCACTGCTCTGGGACTGCTGAGGGAACACAAGGCTGAATAATGACCCAGTTTATTAAAATTCAGAGTTCTGAGCCCAGGGATTATTCTCAGCTAGAGAGGGCTAATTCCATTTCTGTCTGTCTTCACAGAAACTCCCAGGCAAGGATCCAGCACCAAGCACCACAGAATCCTTGGAGCTGAGCCTTGGCAGGGCTGGAAGGGGCTGCTGTTCACTGGGGGTCTCCACAGCTGGATGAGGAACATCTCCTCCAAAGTGCCCCGAGCTGGAGCAGGGCCTGCTTTGCCAGGTCTTGAAATGAAAATCTGTTCTTTAATTGATTGGTTTTCAACTTGAAAATGCTTCATTTGCAGGCAGGATGAAGCCAGAGGGAAACACCTGAATTCTGAAGCAGAGGTGAGGTTGGTGTAGGAGCTGGTGACTTCTGGTTATGCAAAAATTGCCAGTTAAAGCAATTCTCACTAAAAAAATAAAAATTGACCAAGTTTCAGGAGAGGAAACCCATCAATCAGTTGAACCAATGGGGTTCTGATGTGTGTTCAGCTTCTGCCTGAGTTGCCATGGGGGGTCACAGCTCTGGGTTTCACTTTGTGGAGGGGCTGAATCCAATCTGCTGAGGAGGAGGAAGCAGGAATGGATAATTTACACAAATCCCTATTTTAAAGGATGCCCAAGTCTGAGCAGCTCAACTGGCACCTGCACAAAGATATTTTTGCTGTTCCCCTACAAAGCAGAGGGTGTTTTATCCTCTCCTTACCTGAACAGGAGCATCAGGGCTTGGAGGAAGGTGCGGAAGTTGTTGTGCCGATTAATGGAGGTCTCATCATCTAAGGCAATGTTCCCAAATACCTGCCAGGAAAACAGAAGGGATTCAGCCAGCACATCAAGTGGAGCTGGAAAATAAGGCAGGGAAAAAATTTGTCCTCATTTAAAGGCTCTCAAAAGCTGGAATAATTTCTGTGCTGAAAAGGGAGATAAAAATGTGTAGTGGAGATCAAATACAAGATTAATGTGCTTTGTATTCACGAAGGTCCTTTCCTGCAGTTCAGCTCCATCCCAGGCCAAGAAAAGTTTATTATTTCTTCTCAGGAAGGTGCAGTGCCTGGGCTGCTCCCTCCTTTCAGCCTCCTGATGTGTCCATAGCCAGGGGAAGGGTCTTTTCCTGTGGGATTCACAGATGTCCAGTGCTGAAATGCGGTCCAGGCTCATGCCCACAGCTGGCTTGTCCAGCTCACTGGGGACACTTAACATAAAAACTGACAATTAAAGTAGAAAAAGAGGTCTTTTTTTTTTTTCATTTCTAATTTACCTGACACCAGACAAGAAGAGATTTTGCCTCACCCCAAATCAGTGCTGCTCCTGCTGTGGATGCAACAACCAACTGCACCCTGAACAAACCCAGGCTGCTTATGGGCAGAATGAAAGAATGAAATATTTTACCTGCATGCCAATAATGGCATAGATGAAGAAGAGCATTGCAATGAGGAGACACACATAAGGCAAGGCCTGTGGGAAAGGAAAAAGGGGGATTAATGACAGCAAATGCAAACATTGAATTCCCTGGCAGGACTGAGTTTTGTGGCATTTGCCCTTGTCTTAGGTTGGAAATGGGGCTGTGTGTTCTATCCCCACCTGTCAGAGCTGGGGCAGTTCTCTGCTGTCCATGGGGCAGTTTTTTCTTGATCTCTCCCCCAGCCAATCCTCCCTGCAGGAGATCTCTGCTGTCCATGGCCACTGAGTGTCCCTGCAGGGCTGATCCAATTCCAGCATCCCATGGGGAGATGCTGCGCCCAGGGCAGGAGCCAAGCATTCCTACCTGGATCCAATGTGAGCCTGGCACAGCACAGCAGCCTTTGCCCAGTGCATTGCCAGAGGAGCAGCTTCTGCTGCCCTGCATGGCCAGAGGGAGCCCAGGCCCATCTGCAGCAGCCCTGGAGCTGCAGAGGAAAACTCCCCCCTTGTGCAGGATCCCTGCTCCAGCAGAACCACAGCTGGCACTGCAGGAGGGCTGAGCCCCCATGGGATGGGGCTGTGCCACCCCCTGACACACAGGGGCACAGGTTGGATTCTGACTCTGCCAGTGTTGGTTTTTTTGTTTGTTTGGTTTGGTTTTTTTGCACTATTACATTTGTAATTTTAATTTTCCTAGTACAGAACTGTTATTCCTATTCCCATATCTTTACCTGAGAGCCCCTTAATTTCAAAATCATAACAATTTGAAGGGAGGGGGTTTACATTTTCCATTTCAAGGGAGGCTCCTGACTTCCTTTGCAGACACCTGTCTGTTCAAACCAAGACAGTCCTTCAGGTGTGGAACTGGGAAGAGGATATGAAGAATTCTGGCTGTCCTCAGGAGACAAACCCCTGGAGCCAGGTGTTCATGGATCACACAGCAGCCAGGGCTTTCCAAGGGCTCTCTCTGTATCCTTGGAAGCAGCAGCAGGGAAAACACAATCTGAGGCTCGGCAGTGAACACTGGAGCTACCAGCAGGCACTGACACTTTGTGTGCACCATTCAATGAACATTAATTGTTAATGACCTTGCTGGAAATTCAAGTCTGAGCAAAAAAAAAAAAAAATCTCCATCCCAGAAATGAGTTCCTGCTCTGAAACAGGCCCAGTTTGGGATCCCAGGAGGACAAAAAGATTCTGAGTTTTAGCAAGAAATCAGTGAAGACTGCAATGTAATTATGTCACCCAGGCTGAGAGTGACAGCTATTTCCCACTTGGACTAAATGAATGGGTAATTAATGCTTCTTAATTAGTAATAACTCAAAAATTGAGAAGTCTTGCCCTCAGGCCAGCCCCTGTGGTGCCTGGGGCAGGAGTTCTGCAAGTCAAGGGAGCAGGAATTGTAGAATAATGAAATATCCTGAGTTGGAAAAGACACCCAAGGATCGAGTGCCACTCCTGTCCCTGCCCAGCCCCCCCAGCAGCCCCAGCCTGGGCATCCCTGGCAGCGCTGCCCAAAGGCTCCTGGAGCTCTGGCAGCCTCGGGGCCGTGCCCATTCCCTGGGCAGCCTGGGCAGTGCCAGCACCCTCTGGGGGAAGAACCTTGCCCTGAGCTCCAGCCTGAGCTGCCCTGGCCCAGCCCCAGCCGTGCCCTGGCTCCTGTCCCTGTCCCAGAGCAGAGATGGGAGCTGCCCCTCGGGAGGAGCCGCAGCCCCGGGGAGCTCTGCCCTCACTCTGCTCCAGCTGAACAACCCCAGAGCCCTCAGCTGCCCCTCACAGCCCCTCCAGACCCTTCTCCATCTCCGTGTCCTTCCTTTGGACACTCTCTCACAGATTTTTCTTTCTCAGGTGCCCAAAGCTACCCCAGCACTGGAGGTGAGGCCCAGCCCAGAGCAGAGCGGGACAATCCCATCCCTGGCTCGGCCGCCATCGCTGGGCCTGAGGCACCCCTGGGACAAAACCTGGAGGAAAGCTGGGAAAAAGGGACTGCTGAACACCTCTGCTGGACACCTCTGCATGAGGGACATGGCCTGAGAGCTCTGAGCTGGGGGGACAGACAGACAAACAGCTCCTCATGAAGCCCAGGAATGTCCTGGCTGCTTGTCAGGGCCAAACTCTGGACACAGGATTTGAGAAGAGTTGAGATTGTGCTGGAAAAGGCTGAGCCCATTTTCCCAACATCCATCCACTCTCTCCTGACTGGGAACACCTCACACCTGCAGACCCCACAGCTCCCAGCCCATGAGTACTGGTGTGTCAGAGCCCAGGATCACTGCCACAAATCCTGGCTGCTCATGCTGTGTTCTCCTCCCTGCTCTGCAGAACCTGAGCAAGCCCCAGGACCAGAGTTAAAGCATCAAACAATGAAAAATGGGCTGCAAACCAGCTGAGAGCTGTAAAAATAACCAGCTTTGGGGCATGTGGGCTGTTCTAGATCTAGAAAACAGCTAATTCAATGTGATGAGGATTGGCAGGAGGAAGGGCAGAGGTAAAGGAAACAAGGCAAAGCAACTGCCTCAATTTCACAACAAAACCTCAACAAAACCTCATTATTTTAATCCTCCAATCATCAAACCCGGGCCTGTGGCTCTACAGCTTCACAGTTTGTGTTACCATAGCTCCAGGGGCTGGGTTTCACCTCTGTCAGATTCCACCACACCCAATTCCTGGGGCAGGTAATTTAACCTTACACTCACTGCAGGTGAAAAACAAGGCACTCATCAGTCAGGCCACTGCTTCTTTATGCAAATTCCTGAGCATCCAGACTTTGTCAGAGGAATTTTGGGGTAGTTTCAAGGGCAACCTGACTGTTGAAGACTTGCTGGAATCTGCATGAGCAAGCAGCCCTTCAGCCTCATCCTCCACAATGCAGTCTTCAGGGGATGGTCAGTGCTAACCTGCTCTCTTTTCTGTAGAAAATTAATATTCCTGCGGCTGGGCAGTGCTCAACAGCTCATTTTTAGCAGAATTAATATTCCTAGGAGTGGTCAGTGTGAGCCAGTTCCCTTTCAGTAGAATTAATAGCCCTTGTTTTGTGAACCAGTTGAATTAACAATTAATATTCTTGGTGCTAACCAGTTAGATTTTCTGCAGAATTAATATTCCTGTGGTTGAGCAGTGCTCACCAATCCTCTTTCCTGAAGAATTCCTGAATTCTGAATTCCTGTAATTGCTCTGTAGAGGTGCAGAGAAGCCGTTCCAAGGCCAGGGAAGCTCTTGGATCCTCACTGGAAGATGCTCCACGTGCACCAAGCACGACCCTCTCCCCAGAACCTCTCCCCACATGGCCAAGGCTCACCTTGAAGGACTGCACGAACGTCCAGAGCAGGATGCGGATGGTGTAGCCCTGGCGGAGGAGCTTGATGAGCCTGGCTGCCCGGAAGAGCCGCAGGAAGCTGAGGTTGATGAAGTTGTCCTGTGGAAAGTAAAGGTTTTGTGTCCTTCAGAAACGACCGCGATCCGAAACCACAGCCCGCAAAAAAGAAATTAAAATTACCAGCTTCACGATCTAAGCAGCAAATCGGCCACCAGAAAACCTTCCAAAAGAAACATTCGTCAGTGCAGATCACTCCACATGCAGCAAGAATGAGAAAACCCCTCTCCACAAGAGCCCTCCCCTCTGCTACTGGCTCAATGAGAGAAAAGGAAAAGGCCCTGTCACGCTGTCCTTGGAGGGCTGATTTGCTTAGAGCAAGGCAGATTTTCTCCCCCTCAAGACTCAGGGAGAGGGGGATGGTGCCAGATTTTCATTTTGAAAAGGAATGAGGTTGGTTGAAAGTCTTGGTCAGCTCAGTTTTGACAGGGAATTGAACTTAAGCCAAGACACTGGCAAGGGACAAAGAAAGGCACTGTCCAGTGAAGATTCAAACATCCTTGGAAGAATGAGGATGTTTTCCAACCTGGAGGTTTCCAGTGTTTGTACAGCATGGAACTGGACAGGTTTGCCAAGGAGAAACGGCACCAGAAGATAGTTTGGAAGATGGATCAAGGGCAGCGAGTCAATAGGGGAGGTGGAGCTTTCACCAGCAGGAAGATGCCTTAGGAACCTGCTGGTTTTCCAAATTCTCGTTAAATGTGTCTGCACAAGTGGATCAAAGAACTGCTGGAGGCAGGTTCTGATTTTCTTTTGTTTTCTAGGATTCTCCCCACCCCTCACCCCATTTTTTTTTCTTTCCTTCGGGGAAAAGAGGATTCTTGCCCCAATGAGCTAATCTAGAGAGGGTTCTTTCCAAAACAAAACATGCAAAAGCCAGATCCCTCTTGCCCTCCTATTTTAAGGAGATGAAAAAATATTCCCTGTTTCCATAATTCACTTTTTTGTGGCTCTCTGATCACAGCCACTTATTTGACTGAGTGAGCTAAAGAGAGAAAATATCCCACTTTAAACTATTGAGCAGTGAAGCAGCAAATATAATAATAAGGAGCTCTGCTTGGTAAAGATGAGCAAAAATTTCCCTTGGATTATTGTTTTACCAGAAGTCACTTTGAACTGACCCACATTTCTTGCTCATTTGGCTACAGAGCTCATGCTGAAATTGGGGGGCTTGTTGGATCTATGGATTCTTTCAGTGCCAGCTCAGTTTTGGGGCCATTAGCATTGCATTCCACCAATCCCATCAAAGAGTTCCAGAACTCAAGTCTCAAGCATGCACTCGGTTTCTCTCATGTTAAAAACACAAGCAGCTCAGACCGAAAATCAGACTCGATCTTCAAATAAAGAGAAAAGAGAAAAGCACAGGAATGTTCAATGAAGGAGCAGACAATACTGAGCTCATTCAAGCCAGCAACAGAAGCCATCTCTGGCAGGCAAAGCGCGAGCGAGGATTCCCCTGGGTTGGGCAGTACAACAGGCACTGAAAATGTCCAGTTTGTCCCAGCATCAGCTCCAGGTTTGTTTTCACAGCGCTTACCTTCCCTTCACAACAGTCCAGCTGCACTCACCTGAGCAGGGCAGGGCCAGGGAGGGGCCCTGGGGCAGAGCTGGGGCCCAGCTGGGTAATGGGGACCATCACTAATGGGGTTCTTCTTCCCACTGTGAGCCGGGCCCAGGGCAGGGCAGAGGTTTAACCATGAGCCCTTTTAATCAGGAACATCTCCCCAGCAGTGGGAACTAGATCAGCCCTCATGTGTAATGCTGGCAGCACTTAGGCCTGAAAGTCTGATTTTAATTTCAGAGCAATGCTCAAGCCAGATTTTGCTGTGCACAATCCTTAGGCTCCAAGGAGGAGCAGGGGCACAGGATCCATCTCTGCAGGATCCTGTAGGATCTCCCTCCTCTCACATAACTGCAGCCCAGAAGCAGAAGCATTGTCCTGCTCAGGCTTTGCTAAAACCTCATCAGCACAGCTGCCAGGATGTTTAAAACCTGCTTTGGGCTGGGCTCCTTGCAAGCTGAGCTACCCCAGTGCTACCATGGAAAATGGACAGAAATGCAAAAAGGGTTCAAGACTGTGCAGTTATGTCTGTCATCCCCTCATTCCCTGGGATTCAGATGGACAAACAGTCCATAGATTTCTTTTTTCCCCCCACATTCCCTATTTAACTCTGGCATTGACACTTCCTAAAGAGCAGTGAAAGGCTTGGCTCGGTGTGGAGCCACTCCCAACCCAGGAAAATCCCCCTCCCACCACCCTGGGATGTTGGAAGGGCCGTTCTCAGCACTGCCTGGAGAGAGAGGCCAGTTCCCCACACTGCTGGGGGCTGCAGGGGCTCCACGTGTGTGTGCGGCACCCTCAGCACCCCACAGACCAAACCCATCCTCCCACACCTCAACTCTCCAGGCAGCAATTGGGATGGCATGCAGCCAAAGGGGAAACTCCACTTTGCTGTATTTCTCAGGTAAAACAGTTTTTGGCATCAATTCTTCTCCCACTGAGCCACCTCTGTGCCATGCACATATCTGATGTCTGGGTTATCAAAGTCATCTTTTCCAGGTTGTTTTTTTTTTTTGCTTTCCTGTTGCACAGATGCTCACAGTGCTCACAACATGCACCAGAGCTTTAGGATTTTATCACCCATCTGAGGAATAATAAATTAGGTTTGGAAAATCATTTCCCCCTGGCCTGACACTATTTTCCTGAAAAAGGAAGGGCTGGCACTGAAGGGAGCCTGGGGGTCTGGGCATGGCCAGGCACTGCCACCACTTCCCACAACAGGAGATGGGCCATGCATCCCTGAAGAAAACTGGGGAGAGTGGGAAACAGGGAGAATAAACACCACTGATAAAGAGCTGCCCTTGAAGGCTGCCCCACCATGGGAGCCTGCTCTGTTACCCTTTGTTAGGTTGTTTTCATAGAATCCCAGAATGGTTTGGGTTGGAAGAGACCTTAAAACCCATCCAGTGCCAGCCCTGCCATGGCAGGGACACCTCCCACTGTCCCAGGTGCTCCCAGCCCTGCCCAGCCTGGCCTTGGGCACTGCCAGGGATCCAGGGGCAGCCCCAGCTGCTCTGGGCACCCTGTGCCAGGGCCTGCCCACCCTCCCAGGGAACAATTCCTAATTCCCAATATCCCATCCAGCCCTGCCCTCTGGCAGTGGGAGCCATTCCCTGTGTCCTGTCCTCCATCCCTTGTCCCCAGTCCCTCTCCAGCTCTCCTGGAGCCCCTTTAGGCCCTGCAAGGGGCTCTCAGCTCTCCCTGGAGCTTCTCCTCTCCCAGCCTGGCTCCAGAGCTTCCTCCAGCCCTTGGAGCAGCTCCATGACCTCCTCTGCACTCCAGGATCTCCATGTCCTGCTTCTTTTGGGAGCTCCAAATCAGGAAAGCCACAAAGAGCAGGGCACAGGCACTGCCTGGATCTGTGTCCCAGTGCCTTCAGCAGTGGAGTGGTTTCCTGCCCAGCACAGGAGCTGCTCCCTCTGTCCACAGGGATGCAGAAGGAGCAGCAGGAAGAGGCAGCTGACCAAGCAAGAATTGGCTCACTCAGGAAGCTTTAGGACTTCTCTTCATCTGGCATCAACAAGAATCACCTTATTAATAAATTAATTAAGGAATTACTGATAAGGAAGTGGCTGAGTTCCCATGTAAATGTCTGTGGTATTGTCAGCACTGAAGTTTTCCTGAATCTTGCACAATGTTTTGGCTTCATCTGGAGCTTGGGGAATCCACTGCTGATTTTAAGAGGCTGAAGATTTTTGCCACCCTTGTCTGTGTCTCGAGGATGGTGCCTTTGGAGGGACTTCCTATCAGTCCTTCCATCCTGAGTCAGGAATGCTGGAACATTTTGTGTGTGATGCCCAGAACTCTCCTTATTCCCTGCTTGACAGAATCACAGAATATCCTGAGCAGGAAGGGACCCCAAGGATCATCAAACCCAGCCCCTGTCCCAGCAGCCCCAGCCTGGGCATCCCTGGCAGCGCTGCCCAAAGGCTCCTGGAGCTCTGGCAGCCTCGGGGCCGTGCCCATTCCCTGGGCAGCCTGGGCAGTGCCAGCACCCTCTGGGGGAAGAGCCTTGCCCTGAGCTCAGCCTGAGCTGCCCTGGCCCAGCCCCAGCCGTGCCCTGGCTCCTGTCCCTGGCCCAGAGCAGAGATGGGAGCTCTGCCCTCAGCTCCTCCTCTCCAGGATTCCTCTCAGCTTTGCTGCTCCTGCTGGGTCACTGCAGCAGCTCCAGAGGACAATGAGGTGCTCCAAAGTCCTCACCTGGATGCCAAGTGGTCAAAGGAGCCTGGATCTGTCTCTATGGAATAACCCCAATCCTAACAAAGTACAGGATGAGCTTTTCAATCTTTGACCAGTAACAGGGACAGCAGCCAAAATTTAGCAAACTGATTTTTCCCCAATATATTTTTATGTTCACAGCTAATGCCAGAGCCCTTTTCTGTGCTGCCTGGGCCAAATGTGCAGCAAAGTCTCCAAATTTATCCTGAGTGCTCCCACACATCTGGAAGGGATCCAGCAGCATGGAGGATTCCCTTCTTGGCTTGCACTGAGCTTACACATTGTCTTTTTCTCTGCTGCACACCAGCAGAAAAGTCCCCCCAGGACCCTCCATGAACATGCATGGAGTTTCTGTGCAGCCTGGAAATAAAAATTCACCCTGATTTCTTTCTTAACAGCAACTGTGCAACAGGAAACATGGATGTTCACAGATCCAAGAGCTGGTGTTAGGTGGCTGAGCAAGGATTTTTGAGAAGTTTTTGGTCTCATTTGTGTCATCAACTATAGCCAAAATAATTAAGAATAGAAATATAGATATATTTTTGATTGCATTTTCCTTTATGGATTCGCTTTTGTTTAATTGGTGATTTTCAAAGATAAATTTCAATATTTCCAAAGGAATTTTTGGAATAAATTTGCACTTTGGCACTGAATTCCCAGTGGGATCTGGTTCCTGGTACTTTTCAGCTCTGGTCATAACATGATTTATTCATTTTACTTGGGGTTTTGGGTTTGCATCCAGTGACTCTTTGTCCACTGTGGTGGCAAGATGGGTTCTTCTTTGGGTAGGTGTCACAGAGAATTTTCCAATTTAAGATCCTTCTTTCCCATCATTTTTGATTTGAGGGAAGCGAGTCTGCCATCACCCCAATAATATTTCTGCCTTACAATGCATGGGTTAAAACCCCTGTGAGGCTGTCAGGTGCTTCCTTCAGCAGAAAGCTCCATCCTCTCATCCAAAAAGAAGCCAAACCCACTTGGAGAGAGCTGAATTTGGAACCACCACCTCCAAACCCAGCGTTTCCAGGTGCAGAACATCCTTCCCTCGCCATCTCCTCCCATTTCCCACGGAAATAAAGCAAGTGGCAGTGTCCCCTTTGGCACAGGGGTGGCACAGGGAGCAGGGACGGGCTATTGGCAACTGCTCAGGTCACCAATGAGCCCAGGGAGGGAGGTGCAGGGCAGAAGCCACTTTGGGGCACGCTGCAGTGAGGCTTTTCCACCAGTGCAATCAGAACTCTCATCAAAAAAAAAAACAAAAATAAAACCAAACCAAAACCATATCAAATCAAAGAAAAACGAGAGAAAATCAAAGCAGAGAATTTAAAGAATTGTTTAAATTCAATGAAACCAACCGTGTCCTATATGTGATGTTGTCATGGATGGATATTTGCAAGATTATTTACAAAGTTTTATATTTTTTTTTTGAGCAGCAGGTGCACAACATACAGACGGAGACATGGTTTTCGCATTGTATGTTGATTGGATGGCGTGATTCAGCAGGTAGATAAGGAAAATAAGGAACAAAAACAGGAAACAAAAGAGAAAATGAGTAATCAGGACAAGCAAAAAGGAAACTCTGAAAAATTTCACTGGAAAAAAACCGTTGGGCTATCGGGGGAGGTGTCATTTTATGGGAACTCCAGAAATAAAAAATGCTTTGAACCAAAAGAGATTCGGAGATCCTTGAGGTAACACAGACAGGGCAGTTGTTATTTGCATTTCAGTTTGTAATGCAAATTTGGAGACAATTCACAAACACTTCTCAGGATGGCTTTTTATATTTCCAGGCATAGAAATAGATGTCAGTTTGCTAAACACCCACTCAGCCTCCCAAGGCCGACTGTGTCCACAAGGACACCTTCTCCTTAATCCCACCTCTTTTCCCTCATTTCCTGAGGGTAAAAAAACTGACATTCATGCTTTTGCCTGAGGAAATAAAAAAAATAGATATTCCACTACAATCACAAAGTAAATTACATGTGACATGACCAGGAAAATTAAAACAAAGCAATTAATCCACACATTTCTTGTCCTTTTGTCTTTACTTCTCAGAGGGTTAAAGGTACCAAACAAGGCTGGTGGAAGCCAAGTCTCTCAAGGTGAGGCCACCCAGGATTATTTACCTTTGGAGAACACTTCTAGCTGGAAAATATGGAGGAAAACAGTGCTGTGGCTACAATTTGTGAGCCTGAGCTCAGTGTCACACCTAGGAAACATCTCCATGGGAACCTGGAGGGTGCTGGGACAGGGACAGCTGCAGGCTGGCAGTCAGGGTCACCTTGTGGCTGTCACCTGGACTTCCCAGCTGAGGAAACTCCGTGGGAATGGGTGCCAGGAGGGTTGGAGGGGCTGAAGGGGCTGCCCCAAGCTCTGCCCAGCTGAGCAGGGGAGGCTGGAGCTGAGGAAGGCACATGGAGAAAGGGCCATTCCCTGCCGAGGACACAGCTGCGGGACTGATCCAAGAGCTCTTCTCCTCTCTGCTCTTTCCCTGCTCCAGGAGAGTGCCCTGAGGTGAGGAAGGTGAGGTGGGCTTGGTTCAGCAGCAGCTGAGTGGATGCTCATCCCCAGCCTTTATTTCCTGCTCTGCCTTACGTGGAATTGCAAAGGGAAAGAGGCTGGGCAGAGGCCACACCTGGGCTGGGCTCTGTGAGAGAGGCACCTCCTGCTCCTCACCTCCATCCCTGCACATTCACATCTCTCCATCAGCTCTTTCAGCCCTTTTTTCCTTCATTTTTCTAAACTTGGTTTTATTTTGGAACTATTGGTTCAAAATTGGATCAGACTGGTTCTGTTGGTTCATTTTTCTACATTGGTTCTTGTGGCAGCAGCTCTCTGGCCACAGAGAGAAACACAACTTTCCCAGGCCTTTCTCGGGAAGGCTGGGAGAAGATCAGAGAAAAGAATGAGAAACAATTCTAATCTTCACTTGCTGCACCTGTTGTTGTGCACATGTGGAATGTGTTATGGAGATTTGTTTACCAAAGGGTAATTTCTTAATTGGCCAGTGGTGATGGTGTTTGGATTGGAGGAGCAATTGGCTCCACCTGTGTTGTGACTCTTTGTAAGGGTGATGGGTTTCTTAATTAGTATAAAAAAAGTGATTGATCAGCCTTCTGAGAATCACAGAGTCAATGCTAATTATTACCCAGCTGGAGGCCTGCAGTGACAGGTTCTCAATACCAGAAGTATTTAAATCTGGTGAAATTGCAGTTCAACAAAATATCCCAAAGCTGGTCACATGGGGCAGGAAGAGAGGGCTGCATCCTTCTGCTGCTTTTCCATCCTCAGGACTGGAAGGGGAGAACCATAAAATCTTAGAATGGTTTGGGTTGGAAGGGACATTAAAGCCCCATCTTCTTCCCCCACCTGCCATGGGCAGGGACCTTCCACTGTCCCAGGTTGCTCCAAGCCCTGTCCAGCCTAGCTTTGAGGGCAGGAAGGTTTTCGTGGCAGTGGAGAGCCTGGTACAAGACCACATCCACCACATTCCACTGGCTGAAGTGCAATGAATTCCATTGGGGCATCCTGCCAGCTGCCATTACCAATCCTGTTATCAATCCCATTATCAATCCTATTATCAGTGTGATCTTCAGGGCACCACTGCCAACACCCAGTGCCAGAACAAAGCAGGGGTGTCCAGGCCTGGCCATCAGTGTCCCCTGCAAGCAAGCTGAGCTGCTCAGGGCACTGTGTAGATCCCTCTGATCCCTGTCCATGGTCCCTGTGGGAGGCTGGCATGGATGTGTATGGATGTGGCTTAGGGAAGTGTGTGCTGGTGGCTGTCCCCTGGAGATGGAGAGCTGCTGGAGAGAGATCAGGCAGGAGCTGCATCAAAGAAGTGCTGAAAACCAAGTTTAGAAAGAAAAGTGGCAGGGAATGACGACCCATGGGCTATCTCTGTCTGAATGGAAAAGCAGAGAAGGCGATCTGGTGGCTACACAGAAATCAGGGAATTGTTCACGTTGGAAAAGAGCTCTGAAATCATTGAGATTCCCCCAGCACTGCCAAGGCCACCATTAAACAGTGTCCCCAAGTGCCACATGCACACAGCTTTCAAATCCCTCCAGGGATGGGGACTCCACCTGTTCCAGTGCCTGACCACCCCTTCCATGAAGCAATTATTCCTAATATCCACCCTGAACTTCCTCTGGAGCTACCTGAGGCTGTTTCCCCTTGCCTCCCCTTGCTGCTTCTTACTTGGGAGAAGAGATCAACCCCTCCTGGGTGCTGCAGAAGGGAGAGAATTTAGAGAGAGCAGAGACATAAAGGACTGAGAGCTCAGGGCTGCAGTGGTCCTGGGGACATCTGGCTTTTATATGAGAGATGTTTGTGATCAGCTCCATGTTGGACACTGCCAAGGGAATCTGGTGACTTCCTTCAGAAAATCCTCTTTTAGTACTGAATGGATCCAGTTGCTCATAAACCAAAAAACCTCTTCTTTCCCACCCGGGAGGAGAAGGGAAAGGCACATGGGCCCCTGGGAGCTTAGCCCTGTTGGAGTTTTAGGGGTAATTCCCACAACTCTGTAAAGGTTTTGATGCTGAAATGTCTCAGAGCCCAGCCTGATCCAGTTCCCTGGCTGGGCCGTGCTGTGGGAGCTGGAGGGAGAGGCAATGTCCCCTGAACTGAGCAGGGAAGGGCAGCACTGTGGCTGCTCCTTGCCTGTGAAATAGCTCCAAAAATGAGGATTTTAGCAGCATGTGGGCTTGGTGTTGAGAAGTAGAAACCTTCCTGAAGGAGAAGACACCAGTCTGGGAGCAACCAGAGGCTCCCTTACCCTGTGTGAGCTGTCAGTGCTGCTTCCTCCCAGGAAACGTGGCCAAAGTGGGGCAGGAAAAGTTTCAGTCTGTTTGTGGCTGACTTGCAAATATTTTCACAAATTTTCAAACCATGGCAAAAGTTTGGGTGCCCCTTGGCAAGAAAACACATCCCATGGCAGAGGGAGTGGGGACAAGCACCCTGTGCCTTCCCACAGCACTCAGAGAGGGTGAGCTGAGAAACTTCAGCCTGGCTGCACTGAAAACAAAATCCAAAGCCTACAATGTAGGATTCACCAGCAGATAAATGAACATCATTTGTATGGGGAAGAAAACCTGGGGGGTTGTGCATTATTTTGTACCAAGGAGGTTAAATAAAAATGCATTTTGTTAGAAACAGTCACATGGTCTTCACCACCACCTGTAAAGGAATGTGAGGAGCACAGTTCTGAGCACACACAAAACAGATCTACAGGCAAACCCCTGGGACTGAGGAAAAAAGTTATGGTCAAGTTCAAATTCATCACACTCTGATACATCATCAGCTACAACATGCACTGGGAGAGGAGAGGAGCAATTTATACATCAGGTAATATCAGACTGTCAGGGATTGAGACAGACATTGGCTGCCCTTAAGGAAAAATCCTTCAGAATTTAATGATGAGTCTGGGCACTTTGTGAGATGTACAAGGCTTGTTAGCAGGGAGACAGCAGCCCTTGTAGGGCTGGCCAGAAATCCTATGTGAAAGCTGTTTGTTTATTCATTGCCCTACAGAGCTTTTGTGACAAGAACATTCCCCCAGTCCAGACTCTTCACCTCTTCCTTTCCCTGTGTCCCTGTCACTTCCCTTCACCCTCACCCTGCCCTGTGACCCACAGTGGGCAGGAACCCCAAGGGCCAGACACATGCCCTGCAAAAAACCTCCCACATTAACACAGCAGAATCCCTTTGGTCTTTTCCCTCTCTAAATTCAGCAGGATTTTTCCATGAACAGGCAGAAAAGGCCTGGGGATGGAGTAGTTTGCTGCAGGAGAGAGGGAGCTGCTTCCTGGCAGAGTCACGAGCACTGTGCTTCTCATGAGAGCCTTCCCTCTTTGGGGCAGACAGCTGTGCTCAGCTGAGCTCATGAACAGGGTCAGCCAAGGCCATCATGACTCCCAGAGGCAGCTCCAGGGAATAAGGCTGGTAGGGAGAAGGTTCAGTGTCTTGACAGGGCACAGCTTTGTTTATAAATGAAATAAATTGAGCAAACTGTACTTACCGCAATCTCTGTTACTAAAATATCAGTAATACTTCCCAACACTGTTACAAAATCAAAGACATTCCAGGCATCTCGGAAATAATTCTGCCAAATGAGAACACAAGGGAAATAGAGGGATCCAGGGGTTATTATTTTTTTGCCAGCACAGGTCAGGGATTTTTTTTGTTGGTTTGTTTTTAAACGTGCATCACGAAATGTGAGCATTTCAAGAGGGGAAAGAGGTGGAAGGGAAGAAGGAGGGCACCTACCAGCACACCAAAGGCAATGATCTTCAGCACACATTCCATGGAAAACATGGATGTAAACACAATATTCAGGCATTTCAGCATTTCTTCATATGCTTCTGGAGCATCATAGAACTAAAGCAGGATGGAAGAAGGGCTGTTACTGGAAGATCACTGACAAGAGTAAAATCTTGCCCAGCTGATTCCTGCTCATTTTAGTCAGGATTCTGTGCTCACTTTGAGCAGGATTTGGAGTTACAACACAATTATTCCTGTCTCTCTTGCTCCATCCTGTACTGAGGGGGCAGCTGGAATATCCCCAGCAGTGGAGACTGTTGCTGAGGGACATCCCCTATAAGCACACACAGACCAGGAGGGAGGAAGGGCATTTTCCAACCCAGAGGACAAGTGCAGAACTGTTTCTTCCACTAATATGGGGCCTCCTTGATTGTGAAGATACTCTAAGACAGGCAAGGGATAGGAGGACATCATCTACCTGTGTCTCTTCCCCCACTCTGGATCACATCCCAGGAGCCTGATGCTGTTCCAAAATTGAGTAATTTCACAGAATAATAGAATGTCTTGGGTTGGAAGGGACCTGAAACATCATCCAGTCCACCCCTGCCACGGCAGGGACACCTCCCACTGTCCCAGGTGCTCCCAGCCCTGTCCAGCCTGGCCTTGGGCACTGCCAGGGATCCAGGGGCAGCCCCAGCTGCTCTGGGCACCCTGTGCCAGGGCCTGCCCACCCTTCCAAGGGAGAATTCCTTCCCAATATCCCATCTAAACCTACTCTGTTTCAGTTTGAATTCCCATGGCCTGACTGGACTTTGAGCAGCCCCAAGACCCTGCTCTGCAGGAGAAAGCTCAGGCTGGGCTGGAGATCAGGACCTGCAGATCCCAGTTCCCATCCCATGGTCACACACTCAAAGGGGCTGAGCCCAACCACCACTCTGCAGGAAACCCCATGGTGGGATCTCATCCCAGCTAATCCACCTCCCTCAGGGGCCAAAGGAATCCCACCAGGCACACAGGGAGTGGTGGCTGCTCTGCTGAGCCCCCCCAACTTTCAAGGTGAGAGTCTCTCCAGCCAATAGCCCAAAATTCCAAGATTCAGGGAGATCCCACTCACCTTCATCATGAGGACGATGGTGTTGAGAGCAATCATGACCATGATAAAGTACTCAAAGGGAGGGGACACCACGAATTTCCACATCTTGTACTGGAAGGATTGCTTGTTCTGAGGCATGTAGCGGGTCAGGGGCTTGGCACTTATGGCAAAGTCTATGCAGGCCCTCTACAAAACAAAAAGGGGATGAAAAGGTGCCACAAAAAGGGCTGGAAGTCTTTATCCATCAGGATATGGCTGGGAGAGTGAGCAGAGCATTAACACCAAGTGAGTACTGGCTGTTCCTGTAAAATGCAGCAGAGGATCCCCAAATCCTCATCCATTCTCCTGGAATATTTACCCTATAACTTTCCTATGTCTCCTGCAGTCCTACCACATTCCATTAGAGCCCAGCTTCTCCTAGGTCCTGATCCCTTCACACTTCCAAAAACACTTCCAATTCCTCCTGATGGGTGATTATAGGAACCAGAGGATTGGTAAAGATGTTATTTGTGGTTTTTAAAAAGTATTGTGGAACTTGGGTGTGTCCTCACACACAGCAACACCTGAAGAGCTCAGAATGTTTCATAAAATGAGAACTGAATTTACCAATAAATTACCCACCAAAAGCACTTGGGGGAACTCTCAGAGATCCCCTTCACTGGCTATTTCTGTTCACTTTATTATGAATATAAAACTGTGATAAAAATTGCTTTCTACAAGAGGTTTTGATTCTGGAGCGTTTTCTCAACTTGAATTTACATAAAAATTGCAAGTCTGAAATCACTTTCTGTTCAGTTGGAAAATAACATGGGTAAAGCTCTCTAAATATTCTGCTTTATTTTGGACTTTTTGTTCATTTAGACAAACAAGGAACTAATTAAAAATCACTTAAAAATTCATCTCTTTTCATCAAAAATCAGGCTCCAGTTTCAAAATATATGAAAAGAGATGGTTCTTCCCAAAAGAAGTCATTGAGGCTGTGGGACCCTGGAGGAAGGATGCTGCAGATGCTAAAAATCTGCATGGATTGCGAAGGAAACTGGATACACCCATGGCAGGAAGATACACAGATGCCAGTAACTAAAGAAAAACCAGCTCAGGAGGTCCCTGAGTGGAAAACAATGGTATTTTGGGGGGTTTTAAAGAAAAGCCTCACAGCTTCTTCTGCCCTGGTCTTGCACTCTTCTCAAGGCATCTCCTTTTGGCTGTTGCCAGGAGGAAAAATCCCAGCCAGGCACAAAATTAACCTGGAGAGAAGAGTTTTCACAGTAGTTGAACTTCAGTTTGGTTTCTGAGGTCTGCCCTCAAGGTTTGCCTCCTTCTACCCCTCCACACTCGAGCAAACATAAAATCATGGAATGGTTTGGGCTGGAAAGGACCTTAAGGCCCATCCACTGCCATCCCTGCCATGGCAGGGACACCTTCCACTGTCCCAGGCTGCTTCAAGCCCCATCCAGCCAGGCCTTGGGCACTGCCAGGGATGGGACAGCTTCTGCCAGGGCCTCCCCATCCTCACTGTGGTGTGGTCCAGGGGGATGTGTGACAGTGGTTCCCAACAGGAAGCACTTGGGGGCTCTTCCTGGGTGTTTTTTTTATGCAGAAGCTGAAACAGCCACTCATTTCTCTACACCACACACCCTCCAATAACCACTGCTCTCCAATCCCCCAGCACAGGGGGAACAGGGGGTGGACTTCCACCAGTACCCAGGGGCTCTGAAGCCCCTGGAACACCAACTCTGGAGTCACAAGAGGTGGGTACCTCGTTTTTCTCGAGGCTGCACTCTGACATCACTTTATCTCCTTGCTCCTGGAAGGTGATGATGATTAACGCCACAAAGATGTTGACAAAGAAAAAAGGGAAGACAACAAAATACACCACGTAAAAGATGGACATTTCCATCCTGTAGCCAGGGCTGGGCCCCTGTTCCTCGTAGGTGGCATCCACCGAGTGCTTCAGCACACTGCAAGCAAATGCAAAGAGAGAGGAAAGGTCAACACAATCCCTGGGAAGCACCAAGGACCCCCTGAGAATCACTCCCTGGCCTTCACTCACGTGCAGGGTTTTCCACATATGCTCAGGAAAAGCTTGCTCCCACCCACGAGGCTGGGAAGAAGTTTTCCTTGAGGATATTTTTAGGGAAACCCTTTGTTCTCACCATTCTGCAGAATGGTGGAGATTTGCTGCGCCCAGATCCACTGATCCCCCCTGACCTCCCAAAGGGGAGAGGATCCAGCTGGATCTGGCTTCTCTTCTCTGGTCAACAGGGATGGAGTAAGAGTGGGAAAAGAGAGGTGTTGATGACATCCAAATAGGGGAACACAGTGAGGGACTGGAAAAGGGAGGCTGATGCTGTTTTAGTCTTTATTTTATGAAAGAGTTGAACGTGGAGGCGGGGAAGCCCTGGCCACACACTGCGCTCCACGTGTCCCAAAATAAAGTCATGTGCTGAACAGGAAATGTCATTTGGGGCCTGTCACGCCCAGCAGACTTTCAGCAGAGCTCACAACACTTTTTCCCCTTCATTTTCTGCCATTTCCATTATCAGTTTTACCCCTGACAAAGATGTGTGAGTCCAAAAGCCTGAAGCAAGAACTGAAAACTTTCTGAGAAAATGCAGAGCTCTGCCTGCTGGTTCACCCAATAATCACACAAAACTTAGCTGATAAAAGACTTTTCTCATTTCTCAGGTCACCTGCTGTCCCTCAGAGCTCTGGGGACCTGCTTTACCTGCACCATCAGCCCCTGCCACTGCCATGTACTCACGTTGGCCACCCTTCCCCTGTGGACACGGTGAAGAGCGTGAGCAGAGCCCAGAGCACATTGTCATAGTGGAACTCGTATTTTTTCCATTCCCTCGGCTGTGCCTCCACCTCATTTTTTTCATAATCGAGGTACTGACCCCTAGGAAAAAGAGATTTGGAGCCAATGAGAGAATTAAAGCAGATCAGGCATTTCTTAGCACTCAGGAGTGTTGGAAAGCCCCAGCAGCACAGTCTGGACTGTGCTGTGGGTAAAAAACAAAGGGACTCCCTCAAAGTCCATGACAGAAGTTAAAGCCAATTTTTGAGCCAGTTCCAGCCATGGGAACTGGACCTGAGGTCTGAAAATGAAAGAGATTTTAATCGGGGCATTCATTCATTCATTAGACAAAGCCAGCCATTAACACCATGCCTGCCTCTCAACTGTCTGACCCCACAGGAAACTTCTGCTTGATGGAGAAACATCTCTGCCTCCTACTCGAGGGTCGGATCTAATTCCTAAATGTATCCCACTCTGAGGGGCCTGGCATGTGGAGAACCCTCTCCAATCTCCCCTAGTCTGTAATTTCACATCCCTTTCCGTAATTTAGCTGCATTTTTCCAAGGAAGAACTGCACTGACAGCCCCTGGGACCCCACCAGGGACGAGCCCTGCAGGTGCCAGGCAGCAGGAGAGGGATGGGCAGAGCAGGACAGTGCTGAGGAGGTGCTTTGGGTGCCAAGAAAAAAGCTAATGAGATGCACAACACACCGTGCCAGCCTGCTGGGAAGAACAAAGCATGACAGGGCTTTTAAGATATTCACATCCTGTCCCTGTCCTTGCTAATTAGTAGCTCTTTAACATCCCACGCTTCTGATTATTTATTCAGTGTGTTTTTCTAATTCATAAGAGCTCTAAGAATGGAGGCAACAGGTGGAAAGAGGAGTCACACTATCACAATCCCTTCTCAAACATCACACTCAGCTTTCCCAGAAAGGAAGCTGCCTCCCCTGTATCCTGAAGATCAGAGCCAGGAATGACAGAGCTGCTAAAGAAAAAGAAGGGAAAATTCACTTCCAGGGTACCTGAGCTGAATTATTGCTCTTATTTACAGGAGCCTCTTCCCACTGAGCAAATCCCTGCCTTTGGGCCAGCCTGGGGAGCTGGAGGGAGCTGCTCCCTGCCATTCCCTGCTCCCAGCTGTACCTGCAGTCCTTCTCCAGCTCCTTGGACTCGTCCGTGCAGTAGAAGAAGCGGCCCTTGAAGAGCTGCACGGCGATGACGGCGAAGATGAACATGAAGAGCATGTAAACAATGAGGATGTTGAGGACGTTCTTCAGGGAGTTCACCACGCAGTCAAAGACAGCCTGGGGGTGCAGGGGGACAAGGTCAAGGCAGGGGAAGAAAGGAAGAGTTCATCCAAAATCTTGGCACCACCATTTAATCACACTCAGGGAATCACAGAAGGGTTTGGGCTGGAAGGAATCTTGAAGATCATCTCATTCCCACCTCCCACTGTCCCAGGCTGCTCCAAGCCCCATCCAGCCCGACCTTAGACACTTCCAGGGATCCAGGGGCAGCCACAGCTTCTCAGAGCACCCTGTGCCAGGGCCTGCCCACCCTCACAGGGAACAATGCCTTCCCAATATCCCACCTAAATCTCTCTCATTTGGGACTCATTACCCATCCCACCACCCAAGGATGCTTCAATGGATTTTTGCTTCCCAAACACTTCCCAAAGCTGTGAGAACTAACTCCAGCTTCCTTCATCTCCTGCTTTATCCACAACTTTGGCTGTGCCACTGAATCTTCTGATGCTGCTCATAACATTTATAAAGACAATCACAGCTTGTCAAGACAATATTAGTCCTGAGCAAACATTTCATTATAAAATGAAAATTGCACTGGTTTTGATTTTAATTCCAGTGGTTGGATAAAAACTATTGGAACAATAAGCAAAAAATACCAGAAACAGAACAACCAAATGCTTTGAATAAATATTTTTATAAAGAGCTGTCTGTCAAAATGAGGTGTGACTAATGTAGTCAGCATGTGCACTCCCAAGTTCTCTGCAAAGAACTCCTCAAATCCATTTCCTACGTGGGTATGAGGCCCTGATTCATTACAAGTAATTTGCACTTTCATTTTAGACAGAAGTTTGTCATAATACCAGAAATTGAGCAGTCCCTGCCCGAGCACAGGGTTTGTACAATCCTGCTTCTATTCCTCTGAATGGAAGTGAATCTTTCACAGAATTACTCCTGATGCAACTGTCTTAGGTTGCAAATGTGAGACCTGGCAGGAGGTGTCAATTCTATCATAATTTTCTGCTAATGGTTCAGCCCTGAAAAACCAGGTGGGGCACTTTATCTCTTCCAGGACCCATTCTCCCTCCAGGAGGGAGGGGAGGAATCTGTTGTAATGGGCCATTGAGTGTCCCTGCAGGGCTGATCCAATTCCAGCATCCCATGGGGAGATGCTGCGCCCAGGGCAGGAGCCAAGCATTCCTACCTGGATCCAATGTGAGCCTGGCACAGCACAGCAGCCTTTGCCCAGTGCATTGCCAGAGGAGCAGCTTCTGCTGCCCTGCATGGCCAGAGGGAGCCCAGGCCCATCTCCAGCAGCCCTGGAGCTGCAGAGGAAAACTCCCCCCTTGTGCAGGATCCCTGCTCCAGCAGAACCACAGCTGGCACTGCAGGAGGGCTGAGCCCCCATGGGATGGGGCTGTGCCACCCCCTGACACACAGGGGGCAGGGACTACTCTGACTCTGCCAGTGTTGTTTTGTTGTTGTTTTCAATTACTGCAGTTTAATTTTAATTTTCCTACTAAAGAACTATCATTCTTACTCCTATATCTTTACCTGAGAACCCCTTAATTTCAAAATTATAACAATTCAGAGGGAGGCGGTTTACATTTTCCATTTCAGGGGAGGTTCCTGCCTTCCTTAGCAGATACCTGTCTGTTCAAACCAAGACAGCAACCTAGGAATCCTGATGGAAAGCTCTCTGATCAACCCAGAAATCCTGATGGAAATCCCTCTGATCAACCCAGAAATCCTGATGGAAATCTCTGATCAGCTCTGAAATCCTGATGGAAATCCCTCTGATCGGCCCCAAAATCCTGATGGAAATCCCTCTGAGCAGCCCAGAAATCCTACATGAAATTTCTACATGGTTCCACATTAATGTTCCTTTTTAGATAAATTTAGTGAGCATAAAATTAAAATTATTTAAGCATGAATAGTGGGCTCAGACAAAAGCAAATCTACAGAACAGCTGACCCTTATTTTGATGTGAAAACAGAAATTGTCAAACACATTTTCCCCCTTCCAAATCATTCATTGCTTTTTCCCCAGCTCTCACAGAAAACAGCCCACAAAGGGTATTGAAGAATCCCTAAACCTCAGAAATTATTGAGTTTTGTTAACTCCTTCCATTCTCTCTTTGCAGGGCCTGGCTGTTTCTCAAATTATTGGTGCTGGATGAGTAATCCCAGGCAATTAAATTTATTTTATTTTTTAGATCAGTGCTCTAGGGATAAACGCCTGAACTATGGATTCTTTAATAGAAAGATGAATAAATTAAAGCTTCTCCTATAGCAATGACAAATCTCTTTGGACAGCCTGTGGAAAACCTTGCAATATTCATGTTAAATTCTCTAGGGAAAGCCAAACCCTTCCAACCCCATTTTCTCCTTTATCACATTGAAGACCATCCCACTTATGAACTGTAATTTAATTTATTTGCATTGGTTTTTTTTCTATTTGTAGAGGTTTTATTTTCATGTGGATTCACAAAAATCCCCAACATTATCCACGATGTTTGCAAAAGCACCCAAGTGCTTGACATTTGCTCAACATCTGCCCAACTCTTTGTGCTCATCTGGCTAAAATATTCATTGCAATGAAATAAAAGCAACAGAAACAACTTGGATTAAGTGGAGTCCACCAACTTCCACTCAGACCAGCCAGAAACCTCCAGAGAAGGAAAAATTTGGGTTATTTTCTAACCTTTAGCTTTGGCAGACGTTTTATGGTCTTCAGAGGCCTGAGCACGCGCAGGACCCGCAGGGACTTGATGGTGTTGATGTCCTTGCCTTTGGTTCCTCTGCAAGGGAGAAAAAGGCACAAGAACAACAGAGGGAATTGTTTGCTCCCCAGGCCACTCACTGGGATATTTGTGGGCATCCAGGGTGGCTTTGGTGGTGGAACTGGTTGGGTTTGGGAATGTTTTGATGGGTTTCGTGTCCATCCTCACCAGCGCTGCAGGCAGGATAACCCAACCTCACCTGGGGTGTCTCCAGCAGCACAGAGGAGAAGGCTGGGGTGGACAGGGTCCTGGCAGGGCTCAGCCACATGTGCTGGCCAGGCTTTGTCACCTCCCAGCCACTCACCAGGACCTCGGGCCCTTCCTGCCCCAACTCCGCACCTGGACAATGCTCCCAGCCAGGGCAGCAGCACCGGGACAGGAGGCTCAGCTCCTCCATCCCATTCCCAGCAGGAGAAGGGACAGAGCCACACAAGGCTCTTCCCTCCCAGCTGGATGAGGCCAGGGGTGTTTCTGCATGAGGCCAGGGGTGTTTCTGGATGAGGCCAGGGGTGTTTCTGGATGAGGCAGGGGTGTTTCTCCGTGCACTTCTCTGGCAGGAACATTGTGCCAAGAGGGTCTGGGAGCCTTCCTGATGAGGGACAGAGCTCTGCTGGGCATCAGAGCCTGTTCCCTCATCCCTGAGTCTCCCGTGGAGGACATGCCACCAATCCCATGCAGGAACATGTAATATGGCAATATATTACATGCCTGGAACAGTGCTGGCGCAACTCCCCACTCAGGCATGCAGGTGCTGTCAGCCCCCCACTTTTGGGGTTTAGGTTTTGTTAAAACCAAGTGCAAGGTCAAGAACGTTCCTCTTGTCCCTCCTCAAGAGGGGTTTTAAGGCAAGGACAGAGCTCCTTTCCTCGTGCACTTCCAAAATAGAGAAACACAAGAAGACAACAGAAACATCTTCTTCCAACCCCATGGCAAAACAACGACATTCCCTTTGCTTCATATGGAGTGGAAAATGGGATGGAAATCTGGAACAGAGTTTTATTCATGGCTGGAGATTTAGGTCTGGGACTGTGCTGGGGGAACACAGGTGGGAATGAAGAACGTGTGGGACAGATGCTGACACACCTATTCTGGACATTCCTCTTCTCCAAGAGGGAAATAAAGGAAGTACGAGAGGCACGAGAGACCCACGAAGGTTTGGGGAGGACTGCAAAGCTTCCCCCAGCCTGCCCCACATCCTGTGCTGAGGGAGGAGCACCAAGAGTGGAGGAAACCACCCAGTTTTGTGCCTGGCTGAGCCTGCTCAGCCCTGGAAAGGGAATTTTTGGAAATCCATCCACTTCCAAAAGATGAAGAACTCCCTGTTAACCTTATACTACTCAATAGTAAGGCTGGACCAGAACCTCCAGCCCAACCCCACAGCCCTGCCTCAGCTCCAGTCCCTTTGTCCCATTCCCAGGCATTGCAGGTGTCTGGAAATGCAGTAAGAGGGACACACAGGAATTTTTGGGGGGCTGTGGGGCTGTATCCCAGCATGTATAACTTGAGGAGAAATTTCCTGTCCATAAGGTTTAGTAGAAGTGGAGGAGAGGGGGAATGGCATGGACAGATCCCTATCTTCTCCCTCTCTCACCCTTCAGGGCTCTTTTAGGGCCATTTTAATCCATCCCAGCTGGACCCTGAGCATTGACATGGCTCTAAACCCAGATATTTGATTTACTCCCAGAGCTACAGGACTGATTCAAAGCCACAAAATAACTATTAAATATTTTTAAAAATTTTTTTTGATTCTCATTAGACATCTTTTATTTGCCCTAGATGAAACAGGCACTGCCAGCAGAGTTTTTTCTGCCTTTCTTGTCAGGTTTTAGCAGAGCTGAAGGTCTGGCCTAGGCTTGGCTTTGCAGATTTGCTTTCAGCTCAGTGTCCCTGCCATGGTCACCTTGGTGTCACCAGAGCCACCAGCTGACCTGCAGCTCCCTGGTGTGACTCTCAGCAGTGCCCTGGCTGCAGAACAGTTTGTTCAGCCTCTCCAGGAGGATGGGAATGGCAGCAGGGAAGCAAAAGGGGAAAGGGGTCATGGCCAAGGAGATGCCCCAGCAGATCCCACCTGTCCCCAGATCCCACCCCATGCCCTGGGCTGTCCCCTCTGCCAGGCCAGGCCAATCCTGCCCTGCTCCTGGGGACAGCCAGGGGAGGTGGGAGCTGAGGAGGGCAGGGCTGAGGGAGGAGTGAAGGGGAGACCCTTTAGGGCCAGGTGGCATCTTGGGGCAGCAGGAAGGGAAGGGGTGGGACATGGGGACAGCGACCCAGAGCTCTGCTCCATCCCCACCAGGCACAGCCACACTTCTGCTGGGCCCATCAGCACCTCCAGCTTTCCTAGAGAGAAGAGAAACCTCTGCTTTCCTCGAGAGAAGAAAGAACCAAGTGCCAAATTTCCTGGACCCAATCAAAGGCTTTTCTTGGCATCCTTCTCCTCACTGTAGAGAATCCCCCTGGAGCTTCTGGAATGTGGGGACAGAGGACACAGCTCTGCCTCCCACCCTGCCCCTGCCCTAACAGCAAAGCTGCCACTTGCACAGGGTTAAATGCAATGTTTGGAACTTCCTTCTCCACAAATCACTCTTGCAAAAAGCTCCTTGAGCTCTGTTCTCATGGCAGAGACTTTCCCCAATACCAGAGCTTGGATCCCAGCTGGGTCACAGCGCCCACACTGCAAAGCTCAGCTCTGCTCTCCTGGGCTCACTCAGAACCCCAGAACATTCCCAGGTGTTGCTTTTTCCTGACCCCAGGAGACCCCAATTACCACGCTGCTATTGTGCCAATTAACAACTGCACTAATGAGGCCTCGTGCAAACCTGAACAGAGACATTTCCCTGCTCTGCTCTCCCAGGGCAGGCTCTACACCTGAAGCAAGAATTTCTGTGGGTTTAATATTTCCAGGAAGGTTAAAGAGACATGGGGCAGAGCAAACCCTGGCTCCTGCTTTTCCCTGGAATGGGAGAGGCACGGATGAGTGAGCTCAGAGGTGGAGGGCAGAGAGCTCCAGTCACACAGAATTCCTTCTGCCTCAGCAGAGGACACTAAGAAGGGCTGACTGATTTTTTTCCATTCAGGCACTTAAGCAAATAAAGAGCGTGAGCCAATTAAATCTTAATGGGATTTATGCTCTGAGCCATATAGAGAATCCTGAGGAAAAAAAAAAATCCCATTTCTTGTCACAGTAAGGTCCCTGCTATAGGAAAAGCTTTTCCTGGTGCTCTGACCCAGAGTGATGCAAATTGCATTTTAATTAAAAGGATCCTCTGCAACTCTTCTGTCAAATAAAACCCTCAGGGTTGGGTTTGGGTGTTTTTAAAACCCTCTCTGCCAATATTGGGGTTTTTTTCCCTGCTTTCATACAAAGCCAGATGTCCCAGAAAATAAAAGGTCCAGATGGAGCTGGGACTCAGTCAAAAGGTGTATCCAAGCACACATCTGACCTGAATATTCCTCGCAACAAAAATAAATTGCCATGGAAGGACGAGGTTTTAATTGACTGCAGAATAACAACTGCAACATTCAGGACAGCTGAATCTTGAATAAGAGCTAAAGAGGAGCATAGGATAAAGGCAGACAGCAAAAAAAGAAAAAAAAAGGAAAAAAAAAGAGAATACCAAAAAAATTGCATTAGATCATTTTTGGGTGCATTAGGCCAGTGATGTTTTGTTGTTGTTTTCTGTGTCAGTTTGCTGCATGTTTATTTAAAATGTTAAGATTTTTTTAAAAGAGCTTTGCAGCACCTTTTCTCCCTTTAATAAATAAAAGAGCCTTTAAAAATTCAGTGGCTCTTTCAAATGGAAGCTGCTTGTTCCTGTTGCTGCTGCCAGCATCTCTGATTTCAGGTGACATGGACCCCTCAGAGTCAGGGCATCAAAAATTCAGGGTGAGGTGGAGCCTCTGCCTTCTGTGATTGCCTGGAATCCTCCTGGCAGAGTAAATTCTTCCCTGGAAGAGTAAATGAGGTCACCCCACCCTATCCAAGCACAAAGCCACCCTCTTTCTGCCCTAAATCCTCTGCTTTCCTCGAGAGAAGAAAGAACCAAGTGCCAAATTTCCTGGACCCCATCAAAGGCTTTTCTTGGCATCCTTCTCCTCGCTGTGGAGGATCCCCTGGGGCTCCTGGAATGTGGGGACAGAGGACACAGCTCTGCACTGACAGCAAAACTGCCACTTGCACTGGGTTAAATACAATTTTTGGAACCTCCTTCTTCACAAATCAGCCCTGCAAAAAACTCCCTGAGCTCTGTTTTCATGGCAGAGACTTTCCCTAATATCAGAGCCTGGATCCCAGCTGGGTCACAGCACCCACACTGCACTAAATCGGCCCTGGAGCTTCCAGCTTGGCTGTTTGGAGGTGAAATCCCCTCAAAGAGACTCAAAATTCTTCTTTAAACCTGGTTATTAAGATTTTCATTAATTGTACCTCACCCCTCAGTGCCCACTGAGTCAGCCCATCAAATCTTTTTGGTACAGAGATATCTCCATGTGGGTTTTGTTTTGACTCTCTGTCTTGGATTTCTAATCTGTTCCTATCTCTGCTGAAGGAAAATCAGGATGGATGAGTTAAAATAATACATTTCACTGGATAATGAGCAGTAAAGGGACAGAGGAGTCGATGGGATGGGTGGAACATGGCTGGGTTGTCTCCACAGTGGCAAAGTGTGTGGACACAGGTTGGACAGGCAAAACAGAGCAGCAAGAGACAGGAAGAACATATTACCCCATGAAACTCCTAGAGAGAGATTCCAGCGAGGAGAAGACAAAGAAAGAGCAGAGTCAATGACAAACAGAAACATCAGAGAGATCCCCCAGCCCCTGGCCCACTCCCACCAAGCCCACAGGATAAACCAGTGGGAAGGGAGGGCTCTGCACAGAAACCCCACATTTGTCACATTCACATTCTCTGGAAAAATCCCTTTGCCCAGGATTCTTCTCCTGGGAAGCTGAGAAGCCTCAGAGAAAAGGAAAACAATTCTGATCTCATTGGCTTCTCCTGTGTTGTGCTCATGTGGAATGTGTTTAGAGATTGTTCACCCACAGGTGATTGTTCCATTGCATTCTGCTGGGAGTTGTTTTCACTCTTGGGCCAATCAGGGCCAAGCTGTGTCAGGGCTTTGGAGAGAGTCAGGAGTTTTCATTGTTATCTTTTTAGCATTCTGTCTGTATCCTTTCTGTATTCTTTAGTATAGTATAGTATTCTTTAATATAATATAGTATCATAAAATAATCAAATAGCCTTGTGAGAACATGGAGTCAAATTCATCATTCCTCCCTGTCCCTGCAAATACAATAAAACATTCCCTGCTGGATCAGCCCTTCCACTGGGAAAAACACCTCCACATCTCTTGTCTCCCACTTTGGGAGTGAAAACCTCAATTATTTGGTTTTTTTCCAAAAGCATCCCAAAATTCTGGGCATTTCTGTTCCAATTTTTTCCAGGCCAAATCTTTCCTTCTCTCCCTCAGCTGTTCCTCCCAAGTACATTCTGCACCTGGGGCTGAGAGAGTTTTTTGTTTGCTTCCATTTCCCTAAGGACTCAAATGTGTCTGGGTGTTTGTGGCATGTTTATCTCCAGAAAAAGAAAGGGATTTCTCTTTGAAATGCTTTGCTGAATGGAAAACATTAGTTTATTATTATCAGCATCATACTGTTGTTTCCAGCATCACTCTGGGGGTGTTGTTTGAAATTGATTTTTTATTTTTCTAACCACAGAGCTGCTTGTAAAGAGCTGCAGGCAGAAAGAAAACCCACAGCTGCTTTGAGAGCTGGATTTTATCAGTCTTGTACCAGTGACTGATACCATCTCAAATGCTTAAATTAACACAGGCTGCTGCAATATTGCAGATGGGAGAGTTCCAGGGAGCTCTGTTATTCCCAGGTTTTTAGGGATGGGTTAATTCAGTGAGAAGTTAGTTCACATCACATTCAGTGGACAGCAAGAGGCCAAAAACATGAATTAAATCCCACCCTGCACATGACAGTTGTGGGTTTTGCAAACAAAGTGGTGACAGCCACATTAAATCCCCTTTTTAGTGACACTGAGGAGGGTGACAGGATTTGCTGGAAAAACCCAACTGATTGAACAACAAAGAGACTCCAGGAGCTCCTTTTTGGGATTATCAACATTCAGCTGGCTCTGTGTGTCCATCTGGTTTAACCAAACCAGGAGCTGGGCCTAAACCCTGGCCCTCTACCCTGTCAGGACTCAGAACTGGAACAGGCAAAAGTCATTTCCTAGGAATGACTGATTTTCCAGCTTTTGGGCTGCAGCAGGGAGGCTGCAGGCATTCCCTGGATTGGACGTTGCCTACTGGAAAAGGGATGAGGAGCAGGGCTTACAGAAAGCGGAAAAATCACAGAAGAAATTCAAATTTTCCCGAGTCTCACAAATAAGCTTGTCTGACTTTAATCTGGGAGACAGTAACTAGGCAGGGTTTATGCAGTCCCTGGCTGTAAAACCCTGCTCAAGACTCACTCACAGTGGAAAATAAAAGCAGCTTGGGGCACCTATTATAAAGCACAGGCAGGGGATGTAGAAGTAATTTATTTGGAGGCTGATGAGGTGCTGTTAGATATTCATGGCCCAACATCAGCAACAGAAGAAAACCTGAGCATGAAAAGCCTCGGAAAGATTAAAAATTATTCATTTTAATCCATAACTCAAGCAAGGAAAATCTCCCTCCAAAGAAGATGGTGTTCAAAGAGAAGGTGTTTTAAAGGCAGAGCCTGAGGTTTGCTCTCACAGCACAGGGAGCTGCTCCCAAAATGCCCCTTCTCCCATCAGCCTTGAAGTTGGAATTCCTGATGGAAAAGGGAAATTCTCATGGAACCCCAGACTCTGGGTTGTGCTGTTTTATGTGATTATTTTACTTCTCGACCTCTCTTCAACTCAGAGGAGCTTTGTTAAATTCTAATGTTGCTACATAGCTTTTTAAAGTTAAATTTTTTATTAACTCGGTCTGGCTTAAGTCAGTCTAGTTCTGAAAGATGTTCCACAGATATATTTCATGTGCAGGGAAATAAAACCCCACACATGTCCAGTCAAGCTTAAAAAGCAGCTTGGTTTTGGATATTAAATTTTAGGTGAGCAGGACATTCACCAAGATAATTTTGCTTAGGACAGAGCAGTCAGCTCCTCCAAAAATCAGATTTTAATGAGGGACAAAATGTTTAAAGAGAGGAGGGCAGCACCCCTTTGAAAACATTATGTTGGATATGATTTTCTCTAAGACCTGACTAATTTGGTGAAGGATCAGGCACAGCCCAGCTTTCAATATCCCCAAAAATCACACCTAAAATATCAATCCTGTGCATCCATTTTTTGGTCAATTTAACTTAGAGGGTTTATTTGTATTTGTGTTTATTTGTATTTGCACTGAAGAAAAGCAGATCTAAACCACAAATCTCACAGCCTGGATGCGACAGCAATTGTGACAGCTCAGAAAACAAAAACTTGCTGAGGTTTTGTGCATTATTTTGTGCAGAGCTGAGAGAGGAGGAGGGATTTGGCTCTGCTTTAAAAATTTCTGCCAGTCTAAAGCAGCCCAGGCACGCTCCGTGGCTCCCTGACAAAGGTGGATGCTTTTCTCATTAGCTGCTAATTCTCTTTAGCAAGTGAAACAATTTCCTCTCCTCTAATCATCGTGTCACAAACCGGGCAGTGCGGGGCTGCTGAACGTTCCCCTAATTGCTCGGGGCTAATTTAGCAGAAGATTAAACTGGTCAAGTCCCGCTGCCTGCTTCCAGGTCTCT
Organism: Molothrus aeneus; assembly: GCF_037042795.1. Classification (NCBI taxonomy): domain Eukaryota; kingdom Metazoa; phylum Chordata; class Aves; order Passeriformes; family Icteridae; genus Molothrus; species Molothrus aeneus. The sequence goes on along the minus strand of NC_089664.1, from coordinate 2,418,469 downwards.
CCCATTGTTTCTCAGCAAAGGATTTGCAAACAACAATCCGAGTGGAAAATTTCCTCCCATTCTCCAGCTCGGCTCCTGAAGGATGGAAGGAGCTGCATTGCTCTTCCTCTGGTTGTTTCCAAGGAAAAAGGCTTGGATGAGAAGGTAATCTTAATTTTTAAAGAGTTATTTCTCTGTGTTTGTTGCTCAAAATCCTCCATGATATGAAAGAAGAACGTGGGGTGTTATTTAAAGGCAAAAATACAGAGCTGGGTTTGAGGGAGGGAGTGAAACTCAGTGGAAGTACAGAGAGAGGAGAGAGAAAAGGAGAGAAATAGCAAAGGTTTGTGAGCCAGAATAAATATCCACAACTCTGGAAAAAAGGGTTTGCCAAGAGTTCCCAGAGTTATCAGCTGATTTCTTAAACTGTTTTCTCAAAACACTTCAAGATTCTCACAATCACTGACTGGAGACACTGGACTGCCACAAAGTGTTACAGTGAGTTCCTGAAAAGAACTGGCCAAAGAGTCACAAAAATCTTGGCTTGGTGTTTGAATGAGCAGTGAATGGACTCAGGCTGAAGCTGGGAGGATTTTCTCCAGATTCCACAACACAAATTTAGCTGGGTTTATTCTTTTCTTCCCACCCAAAAAGAGCAGGAACTGAACATTTCACTGAGAAATGGAGCCACAAACATCACACAGCCACTGTCCCTGTGCCAGCTCCTGCCCCCTCTGTCACTTATCCCTGGAACTTGGGAATTTGGAGGAAAATGAACTTACGAGAAGGCAAAAGCCACCAGGGCCCCACTGACCACAATGAAGTCCAGGATGTTCCACAGGTCACGGAAGTAGGAGCCAGGGTGGAGCAGCAGCCCCAAGTCAATCATCTGCAGAGAAAACCCAGCAAAGGAAGAGCTTTAATAAAACATGGCCCAAATCCACCCTGCCAAGGGGCAGCAGAAGGTTCTGGATCAAAGCACCCTTCACAAATTGCTGAGATACTCAGCCAAGCTGCTCCTCTGTAACAGGCAGGAGAACTCTCCCAAAAATGAAGCTCAAATTAACAAACCACAACCAAAAGCTGTAGAAATGAGAGCTCTCACTGCTCCCCAGGATTTTTTCCACACACATGCATTAATCCTGGTTTTGTTCTGCATCTCTTTTGCATCTTGCTCTGACAGGAAAACCCAACTCTTGCCTTACCCCAGCACTGAACCCTGGTTTTATGGAATTGTGCTCTCTGGGAAGTTACTGCCCACAGTCCTGGCAAAACCTGTCACCCTACTGAGCAAAAAGATAAATTCTCAGCTTTTTGAAACATGACAAACCAAGAATCAGTTGTTATTAATATTCCTTCCAAAGGGAAGAATCAGGAGTGTCTCATCAAGGTCTGTCAGCTCCTGGTTCTTCCCAGTTCTTATCCTCAAGATATCTTGATTTTCCTCCATAAAATGTGAGATTGCAGCCAGGAGAGCTGCTGCATCTGACTGTGAGAGCTGTTCCCAACTTCAAGCTCTCCATCCTCCCCACTTCTGTCCTGCTCCAGCTTCTCACAAATAAATCTGAAAGAGGAGGTGAATCTTCCTGCTTGGAGAAGTTCTTACCTTGATCACCATCTCAAAGGTGAAGACTCCTGTAAATATATAATCCAGGTATTTCAGAGCCTAAGTGGGAAGGGAAAATGTGTGTTAGGGAAGGCCACAACTGAAACAACCTGCACATGAGCAAGGAGTAAAATATCTAATCCAACAATGGTCTGTCTGATAGACAAAAATCATCAGGTGGGAGGGTTGCAGATAATTTAGGCACAAACCTGAATAATCTGATTTAAAGCAGCATTTTCCCAGACCTTGCCATACTGCACCCAAGGCTGGCTACAGTGCACCTGCATTTCTGGCAGGTTTACCAAGGCAAAAGGGGTATTTCCAAATGAAATGTTTGAATATCTTTTCCTAAGGATGTTCAAGGTCCTTAAGATCCTTTCCTAAGGATGTTCAAGGTCCTTAGGATCCAGCCTTTCCCAGTGTGGAATGGGGTGCCAGCCACACATCAGCCACACAAGCCCTGATTTCCAAGTTCTCATGCTCAGATGTGGCTGAAGCAGCAGAAATGGACAGGAATTTGAGAATTTTGACAGTGAAACAAAGATAACTGGAGTGTGTCCCCAAAGGCAGCTCTAATTCTGCATGGCTAGCACCTGCAGAGATGGGAAAAGCTGTGAGCTGGGAGGAGAAAAGCACCTGAATTCTGGGAATTTTGGGAGGAGGAAAGCACCTGGATTCTGGACATTTTGGGAGGAGAAAAAGTACCTGAATGCTGGGAATTTTGGGAGGAGAGAAGTACCTGAATTCTGGGAATTTTGGAGGAGAGAAGCACCTGGATTCTGGGCATTTTGGGAGGAGGAAAGCACCTGGATTCTGGCAATTTTGGGAGGAGAAAAAGCACCTGGATTCCGGGCATTTTGGGAGGAGAAAAAGTACCTGAATGCTGGGAATTTTGGAGGAGAGAAGCACCTGAATTCTGAGAGGAGAACAGTATCCGATTTCTGGGAATTTTGGGAGGAGAACAGCACCTGGATTCTGGGCACCTTGAGAGGAGAAAAGCACCTGGATTCTGGGCATTTTGGGAGGAGAAAAGCACCTGAACTCTGGGCATTTGGGGAGGAGAAAAGCACCTGGATTCTGGGAGGAGAACAGCACCTAAATTCTGGGCATTTGGGGAGGAGAAAAGCACCTGGATTCCGGGAATTTTGGGAGGAGAAAAAGCACCTGAATGCTGGGAATTTTGGGAGGAGAAAAGCACCTGAATTCCTTGAGGAGAAAAGCACCTGGATTCCGGGAATTTTGGGAGGAGAAAAGCACCTGGATTCTGTGAATTTTGGGGGGCACTCACATCATTCCTGGGAGACTCGGCCTGCACAGGGTCCTCTGCAGCCAGGGCGATGCTGCTGAGGGCGATGACGATCAGGATCACCATCTCGAAGTAGCGCAGGTTGACGATGTAGTGGAACAGGCGGCGGATCCTGCAGGGACAGGAGCACACCAGGGGTCACAGAGAGGGGACAATGCACAAACCCAGCAGGGGCAGCACCTCTGGGATTCCTGCTGTGATAATGGGGAGAGGAATGGTGGATTTGTCTTTCCAAACCAGCTGTGGGTCTACTGGGAGATAAAAGAAACAATGGGAATTCCATTGATTGATGAATGGAAAAAGATATTTGCTTTTACAAATAAACTTTAGGTTTGCTGATAAATGAAATTAGACATTGAGAGATGAAAGAAACAATGGGGAAGAAAAACCCCTGAATTCCGTAAGAATTAAAAATTCAAAGGGAGGGTTATACATTAGAGGGAAATCTCTGGTATCAGGTGTTTTGGGAAGTCTGAACCTCTCAAGTACCTCAGCCAATGGGGAAAGAGAGAAGGGAAATGTGGCTGGGAAATTGGGATAAAAAGGAGGGGGCATCCTCCAAAGACTGGAGAGACCCCAGGGGATGCCCCATGGCCTCTCCCTTTATTGGAATAAAGTAAAAGGACTCCTCTGTCTCCTTTTCGGACATAAAGCTCTGGTGTTTGTGGATTAATTTTCCTAACAATGGGAAGGAAATTAAAAAACAGGCTTGAAATTCCAGTTTGCAGCAGATCTGTGGTGAGAGATAAACAAGGGAGTTCAATGTCTTTGCACTGATCTCTGCTCCCTCTGCAAGGCAGCAACATCCATTCATCTCCTTATCTCTTTATCTATTTATCTCCCTATCTAGTTATTTCTCTATCTATTTATCTCTCTACCCATCTGTCAAAAGAGCACTGAGAGCTTTCAAGCATCCACACTCAATTCTGCAAATTATGTTTATGGCACTCCCCCGTCCTTCTCCCTCTGAACTGCCAGGTTAACGCCCTGTGAGCTCAAAACAAGGTTTGAAATCCTTTTAGTGTCAACTAATCCCTTTAAAATGTTGACACTCAGCTGAATCTGCCTTTGTGGCTCTGAGTGTTCCTCCCACCAATTTCTCTCTGCCTGCACTTTACTCCAACTCTCACTTTACAGCACAAATACTTTACAGGAATAGATTTGATTACTTCCACCTAATCTTTTTATTCACAAATTGTGTCCGAGGAAAATGGTAAATGCTCCTATTTCTAAGCAATCCAAAAGTCTTCACAAATTGCAGCTAATAATTCCTTCTGACCACAATTCCCAAATCCTTAATTGCACACAGAGCTCTGCATTTGCACTATATTTGTCAGCTGAATAAAGGACTTAGCCCGAGAATCAAATTATAGATTTAACTTGCCAACAACTTTGTTATCTGAGAATGTATTTCAGCCCCTCTATCCCATTTTCTCTAAGCAAATATCTGAGCAGTGAGAATTAAAGTCTATTTTTCACATCTACTTACAGACTCCTTTTCTTTGGCTTGCTAATGGATTCCGAGTGGACAAGAGTTCCAAATACCAGGGAAGCAAATGTGATAGAAAATATCACATCACCTGGAGAAAAGTGCTTTTGTGGACCCTTTAACTGTAGTTTTCAATCTGCCAGGGGAAGATGATCATCTCCATGCCCCAAGAAGCCACAGAAGTGAAAGGCAACATTTCCAATACCATTTGTAGCCATAATTCCTGCATCAAACTCAATTCATCAAAGCAATAACAAGCCCCTATTTTTAGCCCCTCACTGTTCATAACCAGCAGTGAGATGTGGGAGCATTTGTGAACTGCCAGTGGGGCTTGAGAAATCACTTCACAGCCCTGTGTGCTCTAAGAGGGTGGTGCCACTTGGGGAAAAGGAATTTATTTCTGCTTCCCTGAGCTGTTTTCCCCTCTGGCAGCACCTGGGTCGTGGATCCCAGCAGGGTTTGGAAGGGAGGTGGCAGCACTGGAGTGGGGAAAAGCTTCTGACCCCAGAAAGAGCTCTCAGCTCTGGTCCCAGCAGCCAGAAGCCCTGGGGGGTTGCAGCTGGCTCTGCACCTTGCCCAGAGGACAAACAAGCTGCTGACATTCCTGGAGTTTGGGCTTTGTCGTGGTATTCCCCCTTGGCTTGCTTGTAACACATTTTTTCTGCCAATGAACTTTATTTTTCCAATGGCCTTTCAGCACAGTTGTTTGGTTGTTTTTGTTTTCTGGGGGGAAGTGAAAGCTGGAGGAAGCTGAAACAACAAAGCAACTGAAAGAACCTTCAGATCCTGGACTCTGAGGCTCAGAAGGTCCTAACTGGGATGATGGGAGAGAAAAGAAGCAGCCACAGGAAAGAAGGAAATTTTGCTGCTTCTCTGCCTGCCCAGCCCAGCCCTCAGCTCAGAGCCCTGGGCCCAGCACCTCTCTCTCCCCAGCCAGCCCTGCTGCCTTGGCACCTCTTTCCCAGCTCATTTTTGGGGGTCACTTCACAGCAGAAGGACCAAATATTAGGGAAATACCATTTCCTTATCCATCCAGACAGAGGCCAAACTCCATAATCCCAATTTGGCTCCCCAGGTGATGGTCCCAGGGCTGCCAGAGCTCCAGGAGCGTTTGGACAATCTGGGATGGCCAGGATGGGATTGTTGGGGTGTCTGTGCAGGGCCAGGAGCCGGATCAATGATCCTGGTGGATCTCTCCCAGCTCAGTCAGGAGATTCTGGGATGCTGTTCAGCCTGCCCAGGGTCCAGGGGTACCAGAGGGGCTTTTTGGATGTCCAGTCTGAGAACTCAGAGCGTGTTTTGTTCCAGGACTGCACAGGATGTCACAGCCCCCAGCAGCAGGAGGAGAACTCATCCTCCTCTTAAATCCAGCTGCCAAAGAAGGGCCTGAGCTCCCCTTTGGCATCTGGGCACAGAGAAATTCCAAGTACAAGTTTACCTGAGCCAGAGAGAAACCTCTGCTCTGAGGGGATCTCCAGAAGTCCCAAACACCCTCCCTTAAAATGCTCAAACTGACTTACAGCCCTTCATGCCATAATAATTCCAAACCCTCTCCTCATTGTCCCACAGCCCTGCAGAGGAACAGATTCAGAATTCCCAGGCTTGGAGTCCAAAACTCCCCAGGAGGCAGCACTGCCTGAAGGAGAAGAAATTCCCCAAACCCAGCAGATCCCATTCCCAGCCTTGACAAATAAAAAACATCCAGGTTTTCCCAGAAGTTCAAAGTTTGCAGTGATGCAAAGCCACTTTATAGAAAGAACAGGAATTCCAGCTGAGGAACCTGCAGGAATTTGCTGGTATCCAAATAGTCCTCAACCTGTTATTCCTGATAAGTTCTTTTCCCAACAGTGAGGGAATATCCCTCAACCTGTTATTCCTGATAAGTTCTTTTCCCAACAGTTAGGGAATATCCCTCAACCTGTTATTCCTGATAAAATCTTTTCCCAACAGTACCTGTGCTCCCACTTTTTGGGATCTAAATCAGCAGGGTCTGCCCAAAGCATTTTCTTTTCCCTATCCTGATAATTTATCCTTCCAGGAAAACGAACAGAACAACAGCATCTGACCCACAGAAATGGGCTTTTATTTCATGTCCCAATGTGTTTTCAGATATGAAAATCCCACTCATGTTATTGCTTTGAGGCACCTGGAGCCCATGATTGGTGTTAAAGGAACTTACGGGTTTGTGGGGCTGAGGATGAACATGGAGCTGTAAGGCAGGATTGGTTTAGGCCCATTTTTGGTCAGGTCATCGACGTCTTTCTTCTCCTCTGTTTTGCTTTCAAACTCCACATTGTTCACTGGAAATGGGAATTCAGGGAGAACACAAAGGAGAGGGTTAAAAATGGATCTGCAGCCTTCCTGCTGCCTGGAACAGCTGGAAATGGCAGCAGAGCAGCTGGGAGAGCAAACAGCCTTGGGAAGTGCTGATTAAATGGGATGAACAATCATCGGATCGTTATCACCCCCTGCCCCTCCACTGCTGCTGAGCCACCCAGCAGAACAGCCAGGAAATGAAACCATGAGCTGATTTATCCCAGAGCTGCCAAACTGAGGCTGGAAAACCCATCCCAAGGAGCACAAATTCTCAGGGAGAGGGATCAGCTCGGGATCCTTGAATGAAAATCAAAAGGAAGTCTGACCAGCCTCATAATTCGGTGTTTTCTCCCATGGAGCAGGAGCACAAGTGGCTTTGGAACATATAAAAAGAGCAGATTCATGGATGAGGTTTAATAATCTGGAGGCTGAGACTGCTGAACTTCCCAGAAATAGGAAAAGAAACGTGGAAAGGACTTCTTGGAGCCCCCAGAGCTGTGCCTGCATCGTGCACCTTGGTTTGGTCAAAGTTCCCCACGTGCAAAGGTGAGCAGCTCCATCCTGCAGCAGGTTTTGGGATCTCCTTCTCTGAAATTGTTCCCAACCTCCCTCCCAAAGGTTGGAAATTCTCCAGTTCTCACCCTGACTTCACTTGCAGGGGGTTCATGGGATAGTTTACTGAAGATAATTTCCCATCTCTGAGCTGGGTAACATTTCATGCTGCAAATTCTCTTCTTAGACATGTATAAAGGCTCTTCCATTAATTCCCAGGACCTAAAGTCCAACAATCCCACCCTTTGGAATGCATTCAGTGCAGGGCTGTTATTACTTTTTATTTTATTTTGCAAGAAAATGACATTTCTTTGTGTTTGAGTGACATGTTCAATAAACTGCTTATTGGATCTCCAGTCAGATCCAGAGGAAATGGCCAAGAAAGGGAGAGGCTGATAAATTGTGATTGACAGGAATGCAGCATTGCAATATAGGAAAATTACCACTGAAGAGGGGGAAAAAAGGAGAAAGAAGAAGGAAAAATAATAAAAAAATAAAAGATAAATATTGTGGCTGACAACAGAGTGAAAAACCACAGAGACCCTGCCAGATCTTGGCTGTGCCTCTTGGAAAGCAGAGTCCTGACAGCCTGAAGTTTAATGTGGACCTCTTGGATTTCCCTCTGGGATTCTCCTGAGCTCTCCAGACTTCTCCAGGCTGCTCCCACCCTGCCAGGGATCAGCACCAAGGTGGTGGGAACAGCCTGGTGGTGGCTGGGCACAAGGATCTTGGGACCATCTGTAAATCTGTGCTGACAGACCCAAGGCAGAGAGCTCTGGAGAAGGACAGGGAGGGTGGATCTGCTCCAGGTGTGATGCAGAGCATTGTAAAAAGCTCTGGAATGTCACAGGACCCAGCAGCAGGGTCACACATGGAGGTGGCTCTCCCTGCTCCCTCACCTGTCCCTTACACACAGGGTGTGGCCTGGGTGAGCCATCTCCAGGGAATCTCAGGTGTTTTCCAGAGCCACAGGAACCCTTGCTGAGTTCCTGCACCCTGTGTGGCAATTACAGCTCCTCTATCACCAAGTTCCCTGGCTGCCTCTCTCACGGATGGCAGCACCCAGGAGAGCCCCCCCTCCCTCCTTGGAGATTTGGATTTCTGGACACTTCCACAGCAGGAAAAGCAGGGGACAAAGGCACTCACTTGGAATGACAGTGGTTTCCCCTGGAGGGGCAGTGATGGTGACAGGGATGTTCACAGTGGTGGTTTTGTCCAGGGGGGGCTGAATCATCCTGGTCACGTTCTTCTGGTTGTCAGCATCCTCTGGCTGCTCAGGCACCTTCTGCAGGTAAGTGCTGGGCAGGGTGTGCACAGGGACACTGCCAGGGCCACTGCCACTGCCACTGGCCTCCAGCTCACACTGGTTCTCCCTAGGAAAAAGCAGGATTTGTTCAATATGGCCTGGGAAAAGTTCAAAGAACATATCCCTGATGCTGCACCTCGTGCTAAGCTTGTTTCCTCCATGGAAATCCTTTGCAGGGCTGTGGTGTTCACTTTCTCTGAACAGAGAGAGACATAATTCCCTCTCCCAGGATTTGTCCTGGGGAAGGCCGTGAGAAGCTCAGAGAAGAAGAGAAAACAATTCTTATCTCTACTTGCTGCTCCTGTTGTTTGGCACATGTGGAATGTGTTATGGAGATTGTTTACCCAAAGTGATTTGTTAATTGGACACCAGTGAAGGCTGTTTGGATTCCTTGGCCAATTGGGTCAAAGCTGTGTCCTGGCTGTCTCTGACAGTCATGGTTTTTTTTAGTATCTTTGTAGTATCCTTTTCGTACAGTAAAGTATCTCTTTAGTATGCAATATATATAGCTTAATAAAGCAATTATTCAGCCTTCTGAATGATGGAGCCAGAGCACATTATTCCCTGGCTGGGGGCTCCCTGCATCAATACAGGACAACCTCTGACAGCAAAATTTGGGATCTTTTTCTCTGAGACCTCCTGAGCCAAAACCCAATCCCAACATTAGGAGGGGACTGGACATCCCTGGGGTCACTTCAATGATGCTCCCAAGCCAGGACCATGAGCCACTCCCCAGAGCAGCTGCTGGATGAATCCTCACACACTGCTCCCTAATGATCTCCCCAGGCCTTATTTAAATGTACTGATTCTCTTTTCCAGTTTTTAGAATGGTTTTGGAACCCTTTTGGAACGTGGCAATCACAGCTAAATGGCTCCTGCTCTCCTCTGCAGCAGCAGCAGCAGCAGCTCTGCTCCAGTGAGGAGGAAAGTGAGCCCATGCACATGAGCACGCTGAACAGCAGGCAGAGTGTTTGGAAATTCAGCTGAAAGGAAGATAATTTAGACAGGAAAATTATTATCTCAGTGCCACTCACTGCTCTCCACGGTGACATGAACTCTATTCTAAAGAATCCCAATGCAATTTCTTTTCCATCAGACTAATAAAGCTGAAAAGGCAATCTATCCTTCTTTATTAACTACTCCAAATGCTTCACCAGGGCTGCTTTTCTCACTTGACTTACATAAGAATTAAAGCAAATGGGGGCCATCGTTGCTCTTAATGGAAGAGGCCATGTGCTGGAACAACTGGTGGTGCAGCTGAAGGCTCCCCATTAAAAATGAAAATCAAAGGGCTGTAAGCAAGGCTGGCTGAAATTTAAATAGCTGTCCCTCAGGAGCTTCCTTCAGAAGGAAGGAAATTTCCCTTCAGAAGCTGGGAAATTCTCTGCTCCACTTGGTGTCCTACAGGGTCTGTTGGTGTTTACAGCAAGGATATTTTGTGCCTTAAACCTGAGCTGTTTTATGAACCAAAATTGTCTTTGGGAGCCTCTGTCACTGCTGACTGAGGCAAAACAGACCTGCAGTGTTGGGAAAGATGAAACAGGAAAGCCTTATAAATAGGATTGCCTGGCAAAAGATTTTGAGAATATAGAAACTATAAGGGAGATTGAAATGAAAGCAAGCTTTGAGATACCTCAGTGACTGAACAACTGGAAAACAATGGTGTGGCCAGCTGAAGGTGATCCCCTTGTGATGGAACAACACCCTCTGCTTGCAGACAGGCCCAAGGGGCAGAGCAGACCCTGCCAGCTTGGCAGAAGGGCCCAAAGAGGAGTTTGTAGGGTTTAAAATGTAACACAGGATGGTAATGGAATGATTCTTATAGGCTGTATGGAAATGCTGTAAGATCATTAACTAGACCGGTTAGTGAGAATTAGAATATTCAACACAGAAAAAGATTTATTGTATTGTAATGGGAACCTCGCTCTCTTACCCTTTTACTCTCTCACCCTCTCATCCTCTCTCCCCCTCTCTTCTCTCAGGCCTGCTCTGAGCTGTGCCTGGCAGCTCCCAGCAGGGCCCTGCCCCCAGGCCCTTTGCAATAAACCCCAAGTTCCAGCCCTGGCTCCAGAGATCTCTCATCTCCATCCATCCCCACCATCCTACCCCTGACGCTCCCACACTGCAGGTTGTGTTGGGAGCTGGTGCGGGCACAGGGACAGCAGGGAATGACATGGGGAGGGCCAGAAGGGATTTTCTGGAACACATCTGGGGTTTTGTGACCCCTGAACTGACCCAGGCAAGGTCTGGCAGCGCTCACTCACTTGGGCTGGTGATTCCGGTGCTCTTTCTCGCCAGCCTCCCCATCCTTCTCCCCGCTGTCCTTCTCCACGGACTCGTAGGTGGACAGGGCCCTGTTCCTGAGCCGGTGCCGCCGGTGGGGCTCCTCTCCGCTGTCCCCCTTGGCCCCGGGCTCTCCATCCCTGTTCCCAGAGCGGGACCCTCCGCGGTGCCGGGAGCGCCGCTCGCCGCGGGCGCCGTTGGCGGTGCCGTTGCCCTCCTTGCCCGGCCGGTCGGAGGAGTGCCGGTGGCTGCGGTGCCTGCGGTGCTCCTTCTCACCCCCTTCCTCCACCGAGCCCCGCCGGTGGTGCCTCTTGCCCCCTTCCTGCCCCCTGCTACGGTCGCTTTTCCCTTCCTTGCTGCCCCCTTCCACCTCCTTGCTGCGGCTCCGGTGCTGCCGGTGCCGCTCCTCCTTGGTGCCAGCCCCGGCTTCGCCGCTCTCCTCCTTGGTCACATCTCCCTTCTCCTGCTCTCCCAGCTTCTCCTTCTCCCGATGCCGGTGGTGCTTCCTTGGCGCTTCTGCCCCATCAGCAGAGGTGGGTTTGGGGTGCTCCACCACCTCCTGGACATCCACGGGGCTCAGCTTGGTGAGGTTGTTCCTGCCTTCGCTGCGGGGCTCCACGACCAGCGGCCGGTCCAGGTGGGTTTTCATGTCGGGACGGATGTGCAGGGTGGTGGCGTAGCGGACCCGCTCCTCGGGGTCCAGCTCGTTGTACAGCGCCTCGCAGCTGGCTCGGAAGTTGTGCATCCGGATCTGGCTCGTCCTCTGCTCCCAAACCGACTTGGATTTGGAGGAATTCTGCTGCTTGCTAAGGGCGGGAGAAAGGTGAGAAGTCAGCACCCGACTTCGCCCCAATTGCCTAAAAAAAGAGGGAATTTTCAGCTGAGGTGGGGAATTAGAGGGTCAAAGCAAAGGAGTAACAGGGATGGAGAGAGAACATAAGCAGGGAAAGCCAGCAGGATCATCCGTGTTAGTTTGCCCACACACTATGAGATCAGCCCTCTGGAAAGGAGTTATTCTGCATTTCGGAAATGTGGAAGCCTCAGAGGGAACAGTCTGAAGGATTAAAACGTCAGCACACAAAAATCACACACCCCAGCCAGAGCTTTGGAACAGCCCGCAAAGCTTCCCAAAATTAGCAGCATTTTTCTCCCCACCTGGAAATATCTGGATGAGGAAATTAGTGGTGAGCAAGAGAAGTTAGATCAGCAGGAAGAGCAGGGAAAATCAAACCTGTCCCTGAGGATCCATCAGCCCCTTCCCCTTCCAGCCAGCCCCAGGGCTTGTTTTCCAGCTGTGCTGCCCTGCTGGCTCATGGAACAGGTTTAAAACTGCTCTAAATCCACAGCATCCTTCCAGGTGAGCATGGACCAGGCAGCCCACACATCACTGGAGAATGGGAAAGTACAAGTAGGAAAGGAAAACTGTCCTGTGCACCAGGAAAAGAGCCCAGAGAGTGGGAGAGTCACACACAGATCCATCAAAGATCCTGAGCTGGGAGGGACTGAAGGGATCCCCCAGCCCAGCCCCTGTCCCTGCCCAGCCCCCCCAGCAGCCCCAGCCTGAGCATCCCTGGCAGCGCTGCCCAAAGGCTCCTGGAGCTCTGGCAGCCTCGGGGCCGTGCCCATTCCCTGGGGAGCCTGGGCAGTGCCAGCACCCTCTGGGGGAAGAACCTTGCCCTGAACTCAGCCTGAGCTGCCCTGGCCCAGCCCCAGCCGTGCCCTGGCTCCTGTCCCTGGCCCAGAGCAGAGATGGGAGCTGCCCCTCGGGAGGAGCTGCAGCCCCGGGGAGCTCTGCCCTCACTCTGCTCCAGCTGAACAACCCCAGAGCCCTCAGTCCCTCCTTGTGTGGCCCTTCTAACCCTTCACCATCTCAGCAGCCCAAGATGAAGATGAGATGGGAACACCTGGAGACACCTGCTCATCTCTGCCACCTCTTGTAACCAGGACACTCCTCTGGCATGGCCTGAATGCTTTGATTTTTCAGCACAGCTTTTGGGTTCTCACCACTTCTCAAAGTGACCACAAACCCAACCAGGGTCTGAATTTTGCAAAGGGACAAATTTTTTCTTTTCCTCCTAAAAACCTTAAGCCAAACTCTGCTTTCCACTGGCTACCAGGTGAGTTCTGAATTTAACCTTATGGAGACTCAGCACCTATTATTTTTCCTTAATGAAACTTTTTCTAGCAAAACCAGGAAAGGCATTTTCCTCCTCCCAGCCTGCTCTGACACCTCCATTCCCATACCTCAGGCTGAGCTGTGCAGCTGGAGGGAGCAGAGCCCACATGGGAGGCAAACACAACTTCCTTACGCATTTTTGGGCTCCCCTGGTAGTGGGAAAAAGCAGCTTTTGCGTGTTCTGGTGCTGATTGGGACTGTCTGGCTCTGTCACCGTGCACAGACCCCGGGGAGGTGACGTCCAGCCACGCTCATGTGGCACAGTGGGAGCTGTCAGAAGGGTTTTGTGTCTCTGGGCTCTGCTGGGGAATCGTTTCTTTACTGAGGTTGCTGCTGCCTGGTGCTGCTAAAGAGGAAAAAAAATCACTAAAAGCCCTCATGAGAGCACACAGGCAGATGTGAAAAACCTCATTTAGTCCCAAAATCAGAGCTGATCACCAAAATTAAATATCTACACCCTGTTGCCAAGTTCTGGATGCATTTTCCAGCAGCTGAGTCCCCAATTTGCACCACAGCAGGAAAACGAGTGATAAAAATCACAGTTCTAAATGTAAATAATACCAGAAGGTCCTGGAGACATGGCTTAGAGCCCTGCTCACCCCAAACCCCACACTCAGGGGGGGACAGGCTCCTACTGAGGCAGAGCCCCCCCCAAGCTGGCACAAGGATGAACAGCCCCAGTGGACACTCACAACTTTCTTTAGTTCAAAATTATGAAAAATTAAAAGATTCTCACTCATCAGCAGCTTTCCTTGGTTTGGGAAGGAATGAGGAATGTGCAGAGCCTCTGACTGCCCAGCCCTGCTGCCCTGTCCAAGGATTTCCCATGGGAAGCCACAAGAAAAGCCCTGCAGAGCTCTCAGAGATGGAGCTGCCTGGGATGGGCATCCCAGGGTTTTAGCCCTGCTAAACCCAACTGGGCTACAAATCTCTTCAAAGCCAGGCTCAGGAAAGCTCAGGGATTTTCTGTGCCTGGCTGAGCTCCCTGAATGCTGCCACAAACACCTCTGCTCTTAGGGAATATTCCTCACTCCATAGTGAAAGTCCTGGGCTGGGGACCAGCCTCTGTCCTGTGCTTTGGGCAGCCCTCAGGTAAAAATCAGCCTTAATGATTCATTAGAAAAGTGACTTTGTGCTGAAACTTCCAGTTTACCTAAAACCCAAGAGCAGAGGGAGGAGCACAAGCACCCCCTGCTCCACCCTGTGCTCCATTGCCATGGGACAGGAACCAGCAGGGCTGGGACACAAAGCCTCAGGGTCCCTGCAGTAACTCCTAAAGAAAAACAGGGAGAAAATCATCAGGCAGCTCCCATGGACATGGACACAGCCTGTGCCTGCTGCCTGTGCTGAGCCCATCCCAGTGTTGGAAATGCAAGATGTGGCTGGGGCTGTGTGTTTATCCCCACCTGTCAGAGCTGGGGCAGTTCTCTGCTGTCCATGGGCAGTTTTTTCTTGATCTCTCCACAGCCAATCCTCCCTGCAGGAGATCTCTGCTGTCCATGGCCACTGAGTGTCCCTGCAGGGCTGATCCAATTCCAGCATCCCATGGGGAGATGCTGCGCCCAGGGCAGGAGCCAAGCATTCCTACCTGGATCCAATGTGAGCCTGGCACAGCACAGCAGCCTTTGCCCAGTGCATTGCCAGAGGAGCAGCTTCTGCTGCCCTGCATGGCCAGAGGGAGCCCAGGCCCATCTCCAGCAGCCCTGGAGCTGCAGAGGAAAACTCCCCCCTTGTGCAGGATCCCTGCTCCAGCAGAGCCACAGCTGGCACTGCAGGAGGGCTGAGCCCCCATGGGATGGGGCTGTGCCACCCCCTGACACACAGGGGACAGGGACTGCTCTCACTCTGGCAGTAGATTTTTTGGGTTTGTTTTGTTTTGCACTATTGAATTTGTGTTTTAATTTTCCTAGTAAAGAGCTGTTATTCCTACTCCCATATCTTTGCCTGAGAGCCTCTTAATTTCAAAATCATAATAATTCAGAGGGAGGGATTTACATTTTCCATTTCAAGAGAGGCTCCTGCCTTCCTTAGCAGACACCTGTCTGCTCAAACCAAGACACCAGCCAAGAAGGAAAGAAAATCCCCTCAATCAGGTTGGAGGTGGGGAGGAGGAAGATTGGGATTCAGGGCTGATCCTCAGCCCAGCTCTGACATGAGCTGTGCCACTGCAGGAGGGGTTTTGCACTTGCATTTCAGTTCCACCAAGGACATAAATCAGCTTTTAAATGATCTCTGAGCTGTTCCCACTGCCCATCACCCAGGGCTAAGTGAGAGGTGCTGCCAGGGAAGTGCACTCCTGAGAACCTGCAGGAAGCAGGCAGTGCACACATCAACCCAGCTCAGATCCCTGGGTAAATCAGGCACTGACATTCCAAGCTGGAATTTCCCAGCACCTGGAAATGAGCTGCATCCTTAACACTGACACAAGTCCCGGAGGCGAGTGCCAAAGCCTCCAGCACAAAGCCACCCGCTGGCTCTGGGCACCAACAGCTCCAGAGCAGGAGCTGCAGAGGCAATGCCTGCACAGCCAATCCTCTTTCCACAAGGAAAACACTCCAAAAAATTGTTTTTAAAAGGCAAATCAGGATATTTACAAAGTGTGGTAAAAACCCAATCAGGAAAACGTAGCACCTGGGAGCTCAATTCCATCTCCAGAGTGTCACGGATGCATTTGATGAAAAATCCTTTCATTAGGATCTTTTCTCCTGAGAAGCTGAGAGGCCTCAGGAACAAAATGTAACCAATGGTTATCTGCTGCTGTGGAATGCAACAGGTGCATCTGGGATTGGGCTCATGTGGTTGTTTTTAATTAATGGCCAATCACAGTCAGCTGGCTCAGACTCTCTGGTCAGTCACAAGTTTTATTATCATTCCTTTCTATTCCTTTCAAGCCTTCTGATGAAATCCTTTCTTCTATTCTTTTAGTATAGTTTTAATATATCATTTTCTTTTAATATAATATATATAATAAAATAATAAACCAGCCTTCTGAAACATGGAGTCAAGATTCTCATCCTGGGACCCCTGGGAACACCACCACACCAGAGCAGTGAGGAGCATCTCAAATCCTGTCATCCCAAACCCTGTCATCCCAAAAACACCACCCAGGAGCCAGAGCCAGGGCACAGGAGCTGCTGTGGCAATGGGGGCAGAGCACCTGAGCACATGGGCTCCGTGGGGACAGTGCTGGGAACTGCAGAGCCAGAGCAGCATCAGGCAGTGGCAGCTGCTTGTCCAGCTGGATTTATCCAGCCCTGGCTCTCTCTGGGTCCCCACAGCCACTGAGCTCAGGATTTGTGGCAGCTCCTCCTCTCCTGGTGCTCCCTGGGCATGGGGACAACCTGGGAGCTGATTTATGGCAGCCCTTAAGGCAAAAGCAGGGCTTCAGCCCAGCTGCCTGCCCAGGAGGAGATGCAGCAACAGGAGGGGTTTGGAGGAGATGGAAAAACATCAGTATGATGAATTGCACTGCTTCAAAAATGAATTCCTCTGCTTCCCCCTCATTTAGGGCAGTGAATTCTGCACAAATCAGGGCAGGCACAGCCCAGCTACAGCACGAGCAGGGCAGGGCTTGTCTGAACTGATCAAAAAGAGGATTCGTGATAACAAATATTTACTTCACAAAAAAAAAAAACATCCACAAAAACCCATAAAATTCCACAAAAAAAACATAAAGCCAACTGCTTATCTGAACCCTGCTCACTGCTGGCTGCTTAAAACGCTCCTGAAGCCATTAAGGAAATTGTCCTGTAAATCATAAATCACTCCTGCCTTGCCAACATCCTACAAACACTGCTGGTAATTCACTGCTTTACTCCCCATCCCTATTTTCAGGAATATCTGGAACTCTTTGAATGCTCTGCTCCATCCCCAGACCCTCCAGGCTGGGAATGTTGTAGATACCACTGCTGGTACCAGCTCCACTGGTTTTCCTTGGGTTAAGACACCAACAAACAACTCCTGCCTATGGCTGGAAAGAAAACCCTGCAATTCCTGGAGAATCAAATAAAATTCATATTAATGAATCAATGACTAATATTGGTATAAATAAAACCTGCAAGCACTGTGTGGTTTGTTTAAGAAAGGGAAGTGTATTTTTAGTCAGATTCTAATCTCAGGGTGCTCCTTAATGATTCAAGATTTTGTTCCCATAACCTTTGAAATCACTGCTGCACTTCATGGAAATCCTTAACATTTTGCTGCAGTAAATAATGAATGAAAGCAGCCTATGGAAAGATAATAATCCAGTGTTAAAAATAACCACACATTACACACTGGCAGTGAAATTCTGTTTCAGATAAAAGGAAATTTGTTGTTAAAATACAACAAAACCTTTCCGCTCAAATCCTATTTTCTGTTCATGAACTCAGGGTTCATAAACTCCACATTTCCATTTTCCACTTGGAAAACACAATGGGATATTTCACTTTGGGGCTGGTGTGCACAAAGCCCAATGTTTTATCTCTCTGGAGGTTTTTGGGGAAATGTTCCTTAATAGTCACTGAGGGGAAAAAAGCACATTCAGCTCATCCATCTCTGCACCTTTCTGCCTGTCAAAACTCCCAGGAAATACATTGGAAGAAATGATCCAAAAGATGACTAAATCTCATTTATTCCCCTAATTTTCCCTGTGGGCTATCAGACCTGGGCACACCTACTTTGGGCCATCACAAAAGCTCAACCTTGGTCACAGCAGTTAAATTCCAGGGTCTCTGTTCTGGTGGGGAGTTAACAACAAACCCTGATGAAAAATGCCTCAAAATGTGGCCAGATCCTCCCTCCAAAAGGATTTTGGTACCTGCACTTTGATTTCATCCTTTTATAAAAGACAATTCTGCCTCTGGAAATTTGGAAAAGAAGACAAAAATCTGGGTTTTTAAAGGTTAGTTGGGAAAACATTGACTGGGAGAAGTTTGGGGTAACTTCTGCTGGGGGAAACTGGAATTTTGGGTTGAAGGCAGCTCCCAGCACTTCCCTTTCTCCATCCTGGCCCCCCTCTAGGGTGGGAGGCACCCAAAGTGCAGCTGAGCCCTCTCTGCACCTTTCTGCCTGTTAAAACTCCCAGCAGCCAGGAAATACATTGGAAGAAGTGATCCAAAAGATGACTAAATCTAATTTATTCCCCTAATTTTCCCTGTGAACCATCAGACCTGGGCACAGACAGGTCACACCTACTTCGGGCAGTCACAAAAGCTCAGTCTTGGTCACAGAAGCTAAACTCAGATAAAGCATCAACATATTTTAAATCCCAACTTGTCCAAGACCCACCAGTGCACAAGGAGCCCCCAAACACCCAGGGAAATATCAGGGAGGAAAAGCTGCTGGAAAAGCTGCTGGAAAAGCTCCTTGGCTCCACAGTACCTTGGTGCCTGCTGTGGGGCCAGGACACAGCCCCAGGCTGGAATTGCACTTACTTGAGTCTCCAAAAGCATTAAAGAAGAAAGACAAGGTCACACAGTTAAAGGATAACCCAAAGGACACTCGTGGGGGTGGGACAGGAGCTGATGAGGAGTTTTTGGGGTTAGTCAGCAGCAGTAATGATGTTTTTACCAACCTGTTGGTGTCAAAGCACACCCTGACCCACAGCACAGCCAGCAGGATTGGATTGGGAGGAAGCACATGGAGTGAGAGAGAGTTTTCCACTGTGTTTGCTCAACTCCAGCTCCAGAGGAGTTGCCAAGAGCCTCATCAGGACAAAATCTGTCGCTTTAGGCTCCAGCTCGAGAAGGTCAGAGAGCAAAGACATAACCAGCTTTTCAAGAGTTTTCCAATTTAGTCTCACTTGGACCCCGTTTCCAGAATTCTTTTGAAGTCCTCCTCCAGTTTTCCCTCCAAGAGAGCTCTCCTGGTTCTCCCACAGAACCCGGAGTGCAAACACTGGTGGAACATCAAAGCCAACAGCCCAGCACAGAATAAACACAGAGAACAGAAAGAAATACAAGTGAGAACAAGACAAACCATCAAATGAGGGGAGACAGGAGAAGAGAGGAGAATAGTTCAGGAGAAATGATGGAAAGGAATTAAGGGAGAAAAAATGGAGGAAGAGGGGGAAAAGTCACAGTCAATGTATGGAACACAAGAGTTGCTCACAAATCACAAGCATCAAATGACAATGACACCTTCCAGTCCTTTCCCTGGATGTTGGTCTGGAGGCTTTCCACAATGATGGGAATGATTTTTTGGGGAAAAAGAACACAGGGAGAGTGAAGGCACCAGGAGAAGGGGAAGGTTGACAGAGCTCTGAATGAGAAATCCACTTAGTGAATATCGTAACAGAGAGCAACTCACGGTGAATTTACGCTGGAGACTGACGAGCTGCGAGATACAGTACCTCGAGTTTGCTTTACAAAACTGCACATGCAAAAAAACAAAACAAACAAAGAAAACAAAAAGTGAGAAAAGAAAAAGCCAAAAAACCAAAAAAACTAAACCAAAAAGAAAATCAAACCAAATGGGCAGAGAAACCATAAAAGACATCGGGAGGAGACTCGTACAGGCCGCGTCCTGTCGGGTGCAGACGGGGAGGAGACCGGGCAAGCTGCAGGATTGTGGAAACCATGGACACACCACCCTCTGGAGAACAGGGACACAACCAAAGAGTCCAAAAGGGAGCCAAAAGGAAGAGGTGACCCAGAGGCACAGGATCAGCGCGGGGTCCCCTGGTACTCACGCCGCCAACGCCCTGCAGGAGCCACCTTGGCCACCCTGGGGAGGCCTGGCTGCAGCCACGGGGAGATCGTGCTGCAAATCCTCCTTTCCAAGAGGATTCCATTTGCTAATTCCTGCTCCTGGCACCAGGAGGAAGCTTTAGCACGGAGCAAGGGCTGGAGAGAGGACCCCAGGCTCCAAAATCCACCTGAGCTGGTGCCACACAACTTCTCCTCAGTCCCTGCCTCGGATGGGCTCTTTGGAGGCACCTACCTCTGTCCTCAGACAGGGATTGGGATGGGCCTGGCTCAGACTGACCAAAACTGGGTCACTGGGCCTCAAAACCTCAGCTCTGCTGCAGCTCCAGTGGGGCAGGGCCCAGGGGTGAAAGGTGCTTCCTGTAGCTCAAGGAATTTTGTAGATTCTCCTCCATCTCCTCCACAGATTTATGTGGGGGAGTTCTAAATATGGAAATCACTGAACCACACAGAAAATGCAGGGAATCCACAGAAAACCAAGATTCTAAATATCCTGATTGATCCTGGCTTGAGGCATTAATTTTTTCCTAGCTCTAATGATTATTTTTATAAATCTACAGCATTCCAAAAACCCTCCCCAAGACTGAAAATAAAATCCCTTCACCTCCTGATTTGTCTTTTCAGTTGCAGCATTTTTCCTCCTGCTTCCACAAGCATTTAAATCTGTTAACAATCAATTCTAGCCAACCAGAAGGCCCAGTTAAAATCTAATATTCTCTGGGTATCATAGAAGTAGAGGTTTAAATATACATTTATTAAAATTAATGGATTGTTCTAAACAGAAATGTTGGCTCAGATACTGCATATAACACAAAATCCAGAGTTTCAGAAGCCTGGAGTGAATATAAGAAAAATTATGGAAGGCATCATAAAAGTTTTGCTTGAAGCAAACAATCTGCTGAGCAGCCAGGTGAAGTATTTTACCTAAACCCCAGGATTTCTGTATTTGTCTGGTGCCAAATCAAATGAAACAGGAGCAGAGGCAGAGTGGGGGTGGCAGGTCCTGCATGCTGGCCAAGGAAATGATAATTTCCAGGTTGTTCAATCTGGAGACCTTTTACTCTTTGGCAACAAAATCCTGCAGAGAACAAGCCCCTGAGTGCAGGGCATAACCAAGAAATTCCTTTGGGAAAACTTGGGATGGAGAATGCTGCCCTGATTCACCTGCGACTCAGCACCGTGCAGTACGTGTGGAGATTTTGGGTCTAATTGTTGAAAATTGTGGAAAGCAGATGAACATCCCTCAGTGGGAGGCTGGGATGAACCTCTGTGTGTCTCCCTGCCTCGTTTGGTGCTGGGCAGGATGAAGGCCACGCTCTGTCCTTGTCACTTGTGCAGGGAATGTGACACAAGTCCTGCAGCGCTCCAGGCTCACTGCTCTGCTCCCGAGGCTCGATCTGCCTTTTTCAAACCATAAACTTGCCTGGAACTGTCGTGTGTGAAACCACAGAGCCAGCCCAGCCTCCTTTTCCAGGGTAAAATGACAGCAGGAGTTGATTTTCACCAGATGCTACTTACCAGGAAGGAGGGCCAGAGCCCAGAGAGTGGCTGTGGGTGACACCGACGGTGAGGACAGAGAGGAAAACCCACGGGAGGAATGAGAACCTCACACACTGACACACGCCAGGGGAGGAGCAGAGGGAAGGAATCACAACCAGCAAGAGGAAAAGAACACCTCTTCTAATTTACACCCCCCAGCAGAGCACAGGGCATGGGCTGGGTGTTCAGGCAGCTTCTTGCTGGGTCCTGTTGGGTCCCCACAGCCCAACAGAGATGTGGAAATCAGCCACGGCACTCCCAAGACAGAAGGAAAACATGGAACCTCCGAGATGGAAAACCTGGAGAAACAGAGCAGTTCCCCCCTCCCTGCATCCCCAGACCTGTACAAAAGGGCCACAAGGGTCAGGGTGAAGTGACGGAGGTGCCACCTCTGGTGGCTTTTCTGCCTTGCTCACACTGACAGGCACTGTAGCCCTGTGGGACTACAATTACAGCACCAGTTCTGTGAACAACACCAGTGGGACCAGCAGAAACCAGTCCTGGGGACAGAAGGAGATCCTTGGAGGCTGGGAAGTTGTCCTGGGAAGCACAGATAACTCTGGAACAGCAGTGGGCAATGTGACAAACTGTGCTTAGGTCTGGTGCCCACATCCAGGAGCTGTCTCTGCCACTGCCCACCACGTTTCATCCACCACCCAGGTTCTCCTCCCACCCAAAACTCACCCCTCACACCTGTGATTAAATTATTTCCTTGGATCTGGCTACAACTCTAATCCATTACCTCATGGAATTAATAAAACCCCAAACCTCGTAAATCACAGAGTGCAAAAAGTTCCTCCAAGTGTTGCTGACCACCTGGCAGGCTCCTACAAATTTAGGGGTGATGAAAAATTGCTATTTTAAGGCTTTCCCCAAGCAAAGGTGAGGAGAGGGCACTGGGGAATGCTGTGGGTGCCAGGTGAGCCCCAGGTGTGCCCTGCCTGGGGCAGGGTGAGCTCGTGGCAGCCCCTTTTGTACGGGCCATTGGTGCAGCTCTGGCTGGGACAGGGAAGGCAGAGGAGGAACTCAGACATGGGGAGTTCAGGCATCAGGCCAGGCAAAAGCAGGAAAAAAAACCCAACTTTGCTTTGGGGTCTTTGTGTGACCCACAGGGAGGAGCCTGAGGGCTCTTTCTTCCACTGGCAGTGGCACCAAAAAGTGCTTTGGACATCCAGTGCCTTGGAATTGTCCCCTTGTCCCCCTGTCCTCCAGTCTGGCTGCCAAGGAAGCTGCACCAATGGTTTGCCCTAAGGATCCCTGGCTCTGTGAAGTCCCTCAGGTGCAGAGGCTGAGCAGGGCAAACGACACAGAGGGGCTGAACAAACCCAGAACTCACCTCCAGAAACAACAAAGCAAGGAAAATGCTACATGGAAAACAAACAAACAAAAAATAATCACAAAAAAAGAAGAGTGAAACAATGGGCTCGAATCAAACACACCTCCTGTGTTCAGCCAAACATTGCAAACAGTGACAGAACCAACACACCACCCTTGCTTTTCATCCTAAATAAATCCTGCAGGCTAGAGTTCACCAGGTGAAAAATCAACTGTGGTCAGCCAAATCTGCTCTCTGGTGGAGCAGAGAAATGCTGGGGGCTGCACAAAGCATCAGCTCCACACCAGCCTCACTTTTCATCCAGAGAAACCACAAAATAAATCCTTCAGGGTAGAGTTCACCAGGTGAAAAAGGAGCTGTGGCCAGACAAATCTGCTCAGGTGAATCCCTTTGGTGGAGCAGAGAAATGCTGGGGGCTGCATGAAGCAGCAGCTCCACACCAGCCTCACTTTTCATCCAGAGAAACCACAAAATGAATCCTGCAGGACAGAGTTCATCAGGTGAAAAAGGAACTGTGGCCAGACAAATCTGCCCAGGTGAATCCCTTTGGTGGAGGAGGACTGTCACTGTTAGATTTTCTGGAAAAATCTCTTTGCCCAGGATTTTGCTCCTGGGAAGCTGAGAAGCCTCAGAGAAAAAAAGAAACCAATCATTATCTGATTTGCTTCTCCTGTGTTTTGCTGCTTTGGTATGTGTTTGGACATTGTTTACCAACTGGTCATTGTTCCATTGGTTTCATGTGAATTGTTTTTACTTAATGACCAATCACAGTCAGGCTGTGTTGGGACTCTGGAAGGAATCAGGAGTTTTTCATTATTATCTTTTAATCTTCTGTCTGTATCCTTTCTCTATTCTTTAGTATAGTTTACTATAGTATTCTTTAATATAATAAATAATTTAATATAATAATAAATTAGCCTTCTGAGAACATGGAGTCAGATTCATCATTTCCTCCCAACGACAGGGGACCCTGAAAATACCACAGATCATCCCAACCCTCTGAGCCACCATGATAGTATAGGGATAAAATAATAAATTAGCCTTCTAAGAACATGGAGTCAGATTGATCTTTCCTTGCCTTTGTCAGGGTGCCCTGAATACAAGAGAGGACATTTCTGGGAGCTCCAAAGCAATGCAGGATGTTGTGAGGCAGATGATGAACGATCCCTCCCCAGCACTGCAATGATCAGCCTGTTATTAAAGGAGATCCCTGGTGTCCATCAATCACAAAGCAATTCCCAGCTCCCACAGCATCCAGCTCCAGGTGGGAAGGTGAAGGTGCCTCTTCAGAGCCTGGAGAACACCGGATAACAACCAGTTCCTGATGCTTAGGAAATGATGTTCAGTAACCAACACAATAAATGGAGCTCAGAGGGGAGGAGGGAGACAAGGGGACAATTCCAAGGCACTGGATGTGCAAATTTGATGGAGCTTGCTTAGGAGGGGAGGCTGGGGCAGGTGATTAAATGATTCCCTTGGATCTGGCTGCAACTGTAATCCATTACCTCATGGAATTAAAAAAACCCAATCCTTGTAAGTCACAGAGTACAAAAATTCTTCTTCAGGCACAGCTGACCCTGTACTGGCAGGGGAAAAATGCCAGAGGTGGAGGATGCAACCCCGTGGGAAGGGCTGGAAGGAGCTTTAGGGGAGCCACAGTCAGTGCTGGGAGCAGGACTGGCAAGGGCAGGGAGGAAAACAGCACCTGAGCCCTGAGACAGCACAGCCAACGTGAGTCCTGAGCAGGCTCAGCCCAGGGACAGCTTTGTCACCTCTGTGGGGACACTGGGAACGTGAACATCGTGATCAAGAAAATCCAAGTCATGGTGTTCTCTGCCACCACCTGTTTGGACTGATGCAGGCAGGGAAAATATAAAATATCAATGTTTTCAGAACATCCATCCATGCCATCGATGCCTGCTGTTACAGAAATCCATTTCCACAGGTTGGGAAAATAATGTTAAACTAGAAAACTAAAAAAAAAATATTCCTTAGGGGAAAGTACAAATATAAATTGATTGGGTAGAGCCACCTTTGCAGGAGCTCAATCCCAGTTTTCCCAGGCCTTGCTCACTGAATCCTACAGGGATTGGATTCTTTGTACCCAAGTTTTGGGTTCTGGTGATCTTTCCATTTCCCAAAAATCCCATTTTTAAGAACACCCAGCACTTCTGGCATGTCCAGCTCTGGATCTGATCTGCCAGGGCTTGCCATGGGCACAACATCTGCTCCACCCTCAGAGCACCGTGGGGAATAAGAGCAGGAGAAATGAAGTGTTGGGGTGGATTTGGGTGCCAGAAGGTCCCTAAATCAACCCTACAGTGCTGGAGAGAAGGATCCAAGGGATGGTGGCCACAAACCACCTCCTGTCCAAGATTTAGGGGCTGCAAAGCACCCCCTGCAAGATTTGGAGGCTGCAGACCACCCCCTAGCCAGGACTTAGGCACAGCAAAGCACCCCCTATCCAAGATTTAGGGGCTGCAAAGCACCCCTGTCCAAGATTTAGGGAATACAAACCACACCCTGCAAGATTTAGGGGCTGCAAAGCACCTCCCTATACAATATTTAGGGGCTGCAAACCGCCCTCTATCCAAGACTTATGGGCTGCAAACCACTCCCTGCAATATTTAGGGACTGCAAACCACATCCTATACAAGATTTAGGGGCTGCAAACCATCCCCTTTACAAGATTTAGGGGCTGCATAGCACCCCCTGTCCAAGATTTAGGGGCTACAAACCACCCCCCTATACAATATTTAGGGACTGCAAACCATCCCCTATACAAGATTTAGGGGCTGCAAACCACTCCCTGCAATATTTAGGGGCAGCAAAGCACCCCCTGTCCAAGATTTAGGGACTACAAACCACCCCCTTATACAATATTTAGGGACTGCAAACCATCCCCCTGTACAATATTTAGGGACTGCAAAGCAAGATTTAGGGGCTGCAAAGCATCCCCTGCAATATTTAGGGCTGCAAACCACCCCTTACACAATATTTAGGGGCTGTAGAGCACCCCTTACACAATATTTAGGGGCTGCCAAGCCCCTCTGGAGCACCCTGAGGATGGACATTCCACCCCTCTATGGGTTCATCACTTGAGAGCTGGATGTGACCCTTGTGGATCTCCCCAAACTCAGAATATTCTGGGATTTATGTATAAAATTGCCTTGAGTTGGATTTATTAAATCTCATGGGTCACAAGCCACCAATCCATCCAGCCCCTCTTCCCAAAATCTGATTCCTCCCTTGCCTGCTCCTCCAGGGCCTCATCTCTTTGGGAATCAACCCCTGGACCTAAATGTTGCTTTTTTCCCCCAAAGCAGAGCTCTGTGAGTGGCTGTGGAGCAGGGTAAGGAGATGTCACAGGGTGTCACAAGGTCAGGAGATGTGCAAACCATCCCTTCCACTGTGCTCCTGTGAATTTTCACACACTTGGGGCAGGGCAGACTCAATTTGAGGCAAAATAAGCAAAAATCCACAATTTTGTCCTCACTTTGAATTGTTGTCACAAAAATCTCCTCGTGCTTTTGAAAACCTGGTGAAAAATCATGGGAAAAGGTGATTTTAAGCAATTTCAACCCATGGAAGTGAGTTGGTTTTTTTCTCCTAATTTCTAAGAAATCTTCCCATGCAAAACACAGAAGCAAATAAGCACCATCATCATCTTGCATTTTCAAATACCAGAACCAAGAAATTCATCAAAGAGCAGGAGCAATTATCCTCATTTGACTTCTTTTCAAGGCTGGCCAGAAAATAATTGTAAGGAAAAAATGGTATTTAAAACTATCAAACAGCCAGAGCATAAATAGGAACTGATTACTGCAGTAATGACAAAATAAAATGGTAAGAAGAATAAAATAGGCAAATTAATAATATTCCTTTCCTTCACATGTAATAAACTGGCTCCACTTGGCCTTTTGTCTTTGCTAAAGTGGATTAAAGTCCCAGTAAAAAGAGATTTCCACCAAAGGAATCCGGCTGCAGTTCAGGATTTTTCCAGTAAATTGAGCAGGAAATTTCTTTTTTTTTTTGTGCTTGAGCTTCTCCAGCCTTGGAGGTCCCCTCTGTAAAAGGGGTCTGGAAAACATCAGCAGCTCCCAGTAAAATGCAGGACCAAACTTTTTGGTGTTGCTGCTGAAATTCCAGAAGAGTTCAAGGAACCTTTTCAGCAAATCCTCGTGAGGAATCCCAGAACAGAGTCACGGAATGGTTTGGGTTGGAAGGACCTTAAATCCCATCCCAGCCTCTGCAGGGACACCCTCCACCACCCCAGGCTGCTCTGAGTCCATCCAACACTTGGATATTTCCAGGGATGTCTCAAACACAGGAACCTGGACCTCAAATATTCCCACCTACACCTCATTTCTGCACCTCCAGGAGCCAGGAAAAGTTGGGCCCAAGGCAAAGCTCTCCTCAAAGGGTGTTGGTATCACAGAGCCTGTGCTTGTCCTCATCCAGGCATCTGGGAATCCCAAATGGATGTTCCTGCCTCCAAACCAGAGCATTTTATTCCACCCAGCTCTTTCAAACAGCAAGGAAATGGAATTCAAGCCCATTTTTCAGCTATTTAAGAGAATGCCTTTGCACTTCAACTCTCAAGATTATTAAAAAAATATTGATTTCTGTGCACACACACAGAAATAACTCATTAAAAATCATTAAACTCATCTCCTCATTAAAAATCCAAAGTGGGATGTTAACACTTCACCTGGTGAAATCTACCTTAAAAAAACCAAAACTCCTCCTAAAACACAATTATTCAAAGCTGAGGCCTTGCAAAGAGCACCAAACTGAAAGAAATCCTTCATTAAACTCCTAATTAAGTGCTCAGCACTGAAGTATTGGGCCAGAGGTGGTGCAGGAGGGCTCCCAGACCATGGGATGCTCCAGCTGGACGGACAGACAGACAGTGAAATGCAAAGGGAAATGCTCTCCCAAGGAATCAAAGGTGCTTACGCAGCTATGGAGATGTTGGCTGCTGACATGGGGCTCACTTCTGCCACCTCCTTGGCCTTCTGCAGGGCCAGCTTCTGGTTGGTGGCTTCCTCCATCTCCTCCTCGTCCTGGGGCACAAAAACAAGAGAAAACAGGGAATAAATCATGGAATAACAACAAGCAGAGCTCCTCTGGAGTGTGGTGCTGCCACTGGTGGGCTGCAAGGACTCCCTGTTCAAGGACTCCCTATTTAATTTAGGGCTGCAAGGACACAGGGATTTCAATTTAGGGCTTCTAAAACACAGGAATTTCAATTTAGGGCTGCAAGGACACAGGAATTTCAATTTAGGGCTGCAAGGAATTTCAATTTAGGGCTGCAAGGACACAGGGATTTCAATTTAGGGCTTCTACAACACAGGAATTTCAATTTAGGGCTGCAAGGACACAGGAATTTCAATTTAGGGCTGCAAGGAATTTCAATTTAGGGCTGCAAGGACACAGGGATTTCAATTTAGGGCAGCGAGGACACAGGAATTTCAATTTAGGGCAGCAAGGACACAGGGATTTCAATTTAGGGCTTCTAAAACACAGGAATTTTAATTTAGGGCTGCAAGGAATTTCAATTTAGGGCTGCAAGGACACAGGGATTTCAATTTAGGGCAGCGAGGACACAGGAATTTCAATTTAGGGCTTCTAAAACACAGGATTTTCAATTTAGGGCTTCTAAAACACAGGAATTTCAATTTAGGGCTGCAAGGAATTTCAATTTAGGGCTGGAAGGACACAGGAATTTCAATTTAGGGCTGGAAGGACACAGGAATTTCAATTGAGGGCAGATTTTCTTGCAAGGAGCCCCCAGTCTGGTGCAGGTTGAGGTGAGAATGGCAAGGTTTGGTCAAGAGGGTTTTTTACCCTCACAAACGTTCTTGGCTCTGCTGGGTCTCCTCTCAGAACACAGCACTGGTGAAGGAGATTCTGAGGGAGCAGGGATGGGAGAATTCCAGGTGGAATTCCCCATTTATCCCAGAGCTGTGTGTGGAACAACCCTCTAAGGCCAATGTCCTGCTGGAACACCTGCACGGGCTCCTAAATCCTCCCTGACCTCCTGCCAAGGGGACTTTTCTGAAACAATAATAAAAAATGATGGATTTGGGATGGTCCTGCTCCCATCAGTTATTCACACCCACCCAGATCCCTGAGGACTCAGAAAACAAAAAAAGAACCATATTAAATGTAGTTTGTGGAGCAAAGGGTTCTGCTCCTGCTTCCTGCATATCCCTGGCTCATGAGGATTTTCAACCGCTGAAAATTGTACCTGGGATTTCTCTCTTCCTACCCAACATGAAAAGCACCACTAAAACTCAAAGTTAAGGATCTTAATTTTAAAAAATTACAAAAATTAATTTCAAAAATTTAAAATTTAAGGATCTTAAACATTGAGGCAACAGCAAAACCCAAGGAAACAACCTGGTTCCCCTTCAGTGGTGACCAAAGTCACTTTGCTGGAATTTCCTAACCAAAATAAAGTCAAATCATGGCAGGGTAAGCACAGAGTTCTGGTAGCATCACCAGCATCTCACAAATCCAGAGAAAACCACACTGAGAGAGCCACAGGTTCTTCTGTCAAACTCCATGGAATGCTCAGGTCTGCCTCTGCTCTCCAGGCTGCTGCTGCAAGCAGTCAGGATTAAAATAATGAGAGCAGACAGATCTCCAGCTTTGGAATAGGAAATTATAGAGATTTATCCACCCTGAATTCCATCTGCATAAACAGCTCCTCGCTCTGCCTTTGGTGCTATTTGCTTCCACTGAACTCATTTGGAAACTGTTTTATTTTTCTCCTTCAGAAGGAAAAAAATTATGGAAAATTGATTTAAAAATCGTTACCATATAAATTTCTTCTTTTTTTTTCTTTTTTTCCCTTTGCAAATATTTGCAAGTCTATAACCAGGCCTGCATAAAAGACCTGCTGAGCAATTATACAAAGTCAGTATTTCTCAGCTGCCAAATTCCAGTATTTTATGGATTTTTTTTCCCCATAATTTCCAGTATTTTATTTTTATTTTATGCCAAATTGCAATTTATCAAAGCTCTGGGAGCTCGTTGCAAACCAAGGGTGTTTGGATTAATCCTGGCCCCCAGCTCAGCCCCAGCTGACACCCCCCTGTCCTTTCACCCTGCTGGGGTGGGAAAGCAGCAAAGCACCCACGGATTGGGATAAATTCAGTGTATTTGGGGAGGAAAAAGAGAAAGGAATGAATTCCACATTTCCCACCCTGGGTTTTGCCATCCCCAGGGCAGCAGAGCTCCCTCCATGGAGCAGGACTGGGACAGACAGATGTTCTCACCCTGTCCGCACACCCTGTCCCAGCTGTGTGTCCCCAGGTCCCTGTGCCCCCCGGTTTTTCCCACTGGACTCTGTGGGGTCGCTGCTCAGCAAGAACAAAATATCCCAGAGTGGTTCCAACACAAATTCTCTTTCCCACACAAATCCCACAGCAGCTCCTGTTTTATTTTTTTAATTAAAAAAAAATAAAAAATTAACTGTGCCCATCACCAATGCAGCAGAAATGTTATCCTCAGGACACAAATTTTATAAGGAATAACACCCCAAGTAAAAAATCTTTCAGGTTTTCCTTTCATCCTCCAGGTAAATTCAAATTATTTCTTCCTTTGAGGGATCTCCAGCATCCTTAAAAACCAAAGGCTGCTGATTTTTCTTTCTCTGCCCCTAAAGCACCAGGTGCAGGTTTTAAAACCTCTTTGAAATTTGTGGTTTCTGCTCCATTCTCCCGGGTGCCTCTGCAATTCTGCTGGATTTCCATCCTGAAGGAGCAGCAAACGCAGCTGTTCCTCCCTCACAACGAGGCCAGCCCTCAGCAGATGTTTGCTTTGTAATATCTCTGTGGCTCCTGCCATGCAGATATTGCAGATGACTCCAAAAATTCGTTGATTTTTTACCTGATATTTCAAATTCCAGCTCAAACTGTCACCCCCATTTCAGAGATAAAGCTCTTGCCCATAAGGACATCCCTGGTTCATGTCCTTTCTGTTTTCTAGAGGTCTAAATTTTAATTTAAATCAATTTCTCACAGAGTAAAACCCATTTTTGGGGCTACCCATCATGATGTGCATCATTAAAAGTGAATTTTCTTGACTATATCCAGCCAGTTAAAGCCTTTTGCATAGGAAGGAGGGGGATTTATGGATGCTCAGCTCTGGGTTTGGCCACTCCCTTCAGTCCAGAATTTCTGGGCATCCCTCAAGAATTTTATACAAATTTATATCAAATTCCCACATCCTTCATATATGTTTATATCCTGCTTTTTTCAGGGATCACTGGCAGTGCACAGAGATGAGAAAACACTTTTTGCTTGAAGATATTTATGAAAATAAAGCCTCAGTTGTAGTGGGTTTACCCTCCAGTTTAGTGAGGATGAAGCAGGAGCTGCTGGATGTCACCAGAGACATTCTGCATGACCAGCAGAGAGATCTGAAAAGCAAATTCTGGGGACAATTGTAAATTCTGCTCTGAATAAGTGAACAGGAAGAAAAACCTGTCAATATATAAAAGAAACCCCTAAAGGTGAGGGAATCCAAAGGGATTGAGAAGAGTTCTCAGGAATCATTAAAAATCAGGTGGCAGAGTTTGAGTCAGGGCAAGACCAGAACAGGAAGAGCAGGAGAGGGAGCTGGGAGCAGATTTTTTATAGATTGAAAGCAAAGGTGGTGATTATTTATTTTCCCCCCCCCCCAAAATGAGTCATTCCTAAGCACTGGTGAGTTCTGTACCAGCCACAGGATGATCAAGCTGCAGTTAAATATAGCCCCAGCTCTGAGAGCTCCTCTTACAGGTCACAGAGCCCAGAAATGGCCCAAATGCCACATAAAGAAATCCAAATTAGCATCCAGAAGTGGGGAAAGTTAAGATGTTCCAGTCCTGAGGCAGAGAAGTTTTCTGCCTTCCCTAAACAGAGGCGATTTCAATTGCTCCTGCTTCTCCCACATTAAATTCAGCACTGATCTCAATTAATTTCACAGAATAAATGTCAGGAGAGTCTCCTGGGACCAACTGACTCCTGAGTAACTTCCTTGTATCTCTGGGCCATTTTTGGGGCTTGCATGATCATATTTACTCAGCAGGAAACCCCTCATTCTCCAGGTATGTGTCTAATTGAATTTTAGCTTTTTCCTCTTGTTTTGAAAGCCCCAGTGATTTGGGGGAGGGGATCATAAATAAAATTAAACAAAAAAAAAATCCCCAAGAGAGTTTTTGGAGAAGCTTTATGATTTGGCAATGCTGTTGAATCCATCAATATTTAATTAGACTTTATAAACATCCCCAAAGTCAGGTTTCTAACCCTCCCTGTCAGCTGCTGAAATATTCACAAGAAAGCACTTAAAGGATTAAAAAAGAAGGAGGATGAGCTTCATTATCCAAGAATTGTGCTGGGCCTCATCTCCCCTCTTAGCACGTGCAAGGGATGCCCATAAATCTGGGAGGATCTTTGCCTCCAGGCTGAAGATTTCTGTGAGCACAGAAACAGCTGAGCTGCTGAAAGGGGGAAAATTCCCATTAAAAAAAAATAATAAAAGGAAAAACGCCCAAAACAACAGAGAGCCAATAAAGACAGCCATGAGCAGCATTTTAAGGGATGCAGAACACAGAATTGGGACAAAAATAAAATAATAAAAATTTATAAAATTTTATTTATAATAATAAAAATTATTTATAATAATAAAAATTACTTATAATAAAATTATTTATAACAAAATATTTATAATAAATCTATTCATAATAATAAAATTATTTATTAAAAGTACTTGTAATGAAATTTTTTATTACAATTAAAATTTTTATAAGATTATTTATAATAATAAAAATATTTATTAAAATTATTTATAACTATATAATAACTATATAATTATTTATAATTATATAATTATTTATAATATTTATTATAAATTATTTATATTTATTATAAATATTTATAATAATAAAAAATATTTTTCACCCAGGAGCCACCAGGCTGTTTGGAGGGTTTGTTGGGAGAAAGCTCCAGAAAAGCTGGAGCCATTCCTGCAGGAAAAGGGGAGATGAGAGAGCAGCTCAGCCACAGCAGGGATGTGGTTTTTGAGGGGAACCTTTGGCTGGTTTGCTCTGCAGCAGCTGGAGGAGGGTGGGAAATGGGGAAATCTCCGTGTCCCTCAAGTGTGGAGCTGCACTGGGGACCCAAAGAGCCAAAAATGTTGGGAAAGCTCGAGTGCAGCAGTGCCAGATCCACCCCCAGAGCTCAGCACCAACGCTGAGCACCACATCTGTGTGGCTTTTGAACAATTCCATGGGATGGTTTGGGGTGCAAGGACCTCAAACCCACCCAGGACACCTCCCACTGTCCCAGGCTGCTCCAGCTCCTTCCTTTCCTTAAAACTAAAAACCACCTGTGCCTGCTGCTGCCTCAGCACGTGGGCAGAGAGCTCAGCCACTGGCAGGAGGAAAGAAATTCAAGTTTTAAAACACAACCACCCCAATGGGGACACTGCTGCCTGTGCCCCAGCAGGTCACTGTGACTGCTGCTGATGGCAGCAGCACAGGAATGGGTGAGAAAAGCTAAAAATGTGCAAAAATCCCTTCAAATCTCCTCATAAATCCACCAGATATGCCAAGAAATCAAAATTGTGTAATAACCCAAACACCAAGGGCAACAGTCACAATCCTCCTGCACAACCCTGGCTGAGCTGTTCTCAGTGTAAACATTTTCCAACAGAAATCTGTGTCCATATCCAGAAAAGTCACACCAGTGTCATTGCCATCCTGTCACTGCCATCCCCTGCCAGGACCTGGCTTTGTGCCTCTGACTTCTCTTACATCTGAGGAGAGGCAGGAATCTCCCAACATCTCCCCTGAGTGCTCACAACAGCCTCTGCAAATTGTTTTGCCTGGAGCTGATTGGAAAATTTTAATTCTTTAATCCATCACCAACCTCAGCAAGGTAAAGGACACAAAGTGTGAGACCAAACTAAACACAAAATATTCCCTGCAAGTTGAAATAAAGAAACCTGCAGGGGAATAAACCTCTCTGCAGTGCAAGCTGGTCACCAGAGGGGAAAAAGCAGCACCACAAAGCCTGAATTTGCTCCTGTCTGAGCTTCCAATCAGCCAAAAAAACTGTTAATTGCTTCTCCTCTGCTCTTGGAAACAGAAAATGTGAGATGAGCAATGCCCACCCTGGGATAAAGCAAATACAAAATATTCACTGCAACCAAAAATAAAGAAAGCTGAAGGGGAATAAACCTCTCTGCAGTGCAAACTGGTCACCTGAGGGGCAGCAGGTGATGCCTCAGGTTTTAGATTTTCTATTTTTCACATTCTGTGCTGCTTTAGTGGGTGGGTCTGGGCTTCACATCAGGGGATGCTGAGCTCTGTGCACAGAGCAGGGAGACAAAACAATTCCTGCTCCAGCTGGGCACCAAGGACAAATGACCCAAATCTCAGCCCAAGAGCACAAACCCCGTGGGCTGGAGAGAGAAAAACAAGCAGGGTGGGACTGCAGGGGCTAAAGCTGGAATGGGACAATGAACTGCAAGATGCAAATGGAGCAGAACTGATAAAAATGTGAGATCTCATGACCAAGCTCCCTTTTCCTCCCATCGTGGAGCCATCTGGGTGCTGCCAGGGCGTGGCCTTTGAAGGTCCTTCAATAAATCTCCTCTTTATTCCCTTTAACTCCATCTGGCCTTTGTCCCAGCTCCTTCAGGCACCCCAGGGCTCCAGGGGACAGCTCAGGGGGTCACCCTTGCTTTGGAATTCATAATAAAATGCAATGTCCCACCTACCTTGGTCAGCTCCTGGGCGTTGGCCAGGTTGTCCACAGCGATGGCCAAGAAGACGTTCAGGAGAGTATCTGTGGGAGCAGCTAAGGAAAAGCTCTTCACATAGCACAGGAGCAATCATTCCCTCCCTGCTGCCCCTCTTTCCCCATTTTGTGTTCTATGGATTGATCTCTGGAAGCTTTGCCACCATTCCCAGCTCACCCACCCTGCCCAGAGCTGGCCCAGCAGGGCTGGACACACATTTGTGTCCCCAGCACCCCTCTGCAGAGGGGACAGGACCTGAGGGGTGTCACCCCATCAGAGGGGAAGGGTGGGACCTCCTGCTGCCCCCAGAGGCACCACAGCCCCTGGTTTTCCACCCCTCCAGCCCAGAAGTGCAGATTTCAGCCTCATTTTCCCCTCATGAAGATTTCAGCCTCATTTTCCCTTCATGCAGATTTCAGCCTCATTTTCCCCTCATGCAGATTTCAGCCTCATTTCCCCCTCTTGTTTAAAAGGACAACCAGTGGAGCTGCAGGAAATGGGTCATTTTAAGCCAACATTTACATTTTTATACACACAGAGCTGTATAAAGCGCCACGGAGAGCATGGAAAAGTGAATCTCAGGTCATTGCTGCTGGGAGGAAACCATCCTGGCTTATCTCACTGGAGTCAGGGTGGCACTGGGGCACCCCAGCCATGCTGAGCCCCACACAGAGCTCAGCAGCCCCTAAGCCCAGCCCAGAGCCCAGCTAAGCCAGGGCAGTGCCCACACCAGCCCAGGCCTCTCAGCAGAGCTCTGCATCCCATCCCTGAGACAGAACACTGGCCTGGAATTATTTATTCCTCTTTTACTTTCATTTTTCCACTTAATGATTTGAGCTTTTGCTAAGTTTATTGTTGTTATTCCAGCCTTGTGGCTGCAAAACAGCCCCAGAGTAGCCATAAATCAGCTGCCTTTGCACAGGGAAGGAGGGCAAGCAGAGCAAAACACAGCAAAACCACTGTCCCAAAGGAGAGGAGAAAATGTGTTTGACACTTGCACATCACCTGGGGACAGAGAGTCACTCACTGCAGAGCTCTGTTTGCTCCTCCAGGTAGGAATGTGCAGGGGAATGGTTCATAAACCCACTGAAAGGACTGCAGGAGCTTTAGGAAACTAAGCCAGGTGTTTGCAGGAGGCTCCAGGAGAGCTGGGGAGGGACTGGGGACAAGGCATGGAGGGACAGGGCCCAGGGAATGGCTCCCACTGCCAGAGGGCAGGGCTGGATGGGACATTGGGAATTAGGAATTGTTCCCTGGGAGGGTGGGCAGGCCCTGGCACAGGGTGCCCAGAGCAGCTGGGGCTGCCCCTGGATCCCTGGCAGTGCCCAAGGCCAGGCTGGGCAGGGCTGGGAGCACCTGGGACAGTGGGAGGTGTCCCTGCCATGGCAGGGTGATCTCTGAGCTCCCCTCCAACCCAAACCATCCTGGGATTTGCTGTTCCCTGCCTTGAGCTGTGGGCTGGGAGGGCAAGGGCAGGCCTGGGCTGAGGCTGGTGACGGGGGAAGGCAGAAACCCCTCCTGGGAGGGCAGCACAAGTGAGCCACATTTCTCCTTTACCAAGACATCAATTCTCCCATCTCCTTTGAGGATGGGGGGCTGAGGGCACCCCTGGGCTGTGCTGGGTGTTTGGGTTTTTTTCCTCTGGGGTGCTTCCAACAGTCTGGAAACACTTCCAAGCCTCCTGTCAGGGAATAAATGTCTCAGCAGGACAACTGCCTCCCTCCCCCCGCCTCCCACACCCTCTGGAAGTGGATCATGTAACAAAGGCAACCCCTGGAAATGGAATTAATTTCTTTTTATCAGATCAGCCTGGCCTGATCCATTTCCAAGCAGACACAGTCTGGCAGACTCGGGTGTTTCTGCCCCAAAAAAGGTCCCTCAGTCCTCTCTGCAGGCCTGGGGGATTCCCGAATTTCTCCCCAACTGCAGGCTCTGCCTCAGGCTGTGTAACCTGGATGAGCCTGGAGCCAGGAACCATCTCCTGCCTGGCACCTGAGGGCCAGGGAAGGGCAGCATCCTCCAGGCAGTTCCTGCTTTTCTTCTCAGGCTCCTCTGCAGTTTTTCTTGGAGTTTTTTTTCCTTCTTTTTTATTGTCTCAACAGATGCCTCAATTTATCAATTAAGTGAATAACAGTGAGCCCAGGCATGGTGTAATTTCCTGGAAAATGGGCCAAATCCTGTTGTTACTTTAATCATAAAACTTTCATTAAACCATCTCTGGTTCCACACAGACTCTCCGGAAATGGAAACCTAACATGAGACACTTCCCACTTAGAAAAACAATCTTTTCCTTGCCATGAAAAAGAAAATTTCTCCCTCTCTGTGCTCACAGAACCTCACCTGCAGCAAACTCATCCCAACCTGAAGGACTCAGGGAGGATGAAAGAACCACACCTGGCAAATCCTCCTTCCTTCCTCAACACCCAGTGATGTCTCAAGGAGCTCAAGGAGCCACCAGCAGGGAGCTGTGGGCAAAGGGCATGGAAGAGGCATTGGAGATGTCTGGAGGAACTCAGGAAAAACAGCCCTGGATCCCCTCAGCAGCAGAAGGGAAAACAAGAGAGCTGCACCTGATGAGATTTAGGGAGAAGGTGGGTGAGGTTCCCACTCTCCAAATCCCAAATCCATGGCAGGGGCAGCAGATCCCCTCCTCTTGACCATGCCCTGCTCTTTCCCTGGCACTGGAAGCCAAAGGAGCAGGGAGAGGCTCCCTCTGAACTCAAGGTGAGGAAGGGAATTCGTGCCCCGTTCCTCAGGAACGCTGGAGCTCAGCAGCTCGGAGGTGCAAAGTCCCTCCCTCAGCTGTGCTGTCGAGCCTGATTACTGCTTAATCTCATTTCCAAACGCCAAGCCCAGAGGATTTCGAGCTCTCCCTCCCTCCCTGCTCTCCTCTGACCCAGTTTTGCAGAGCCTGGTGTTTCTGGAAGGGCCGTGCTGGCTGCTGTGAGGAGATGTCTGAGCATCACTGCCACAGCCCCTCCAGGAATGGAATAAATCCCTGGGGACACTCATGTGACAGGCACAGCTCCCACTGCCTGCTTTGCTCTTCCTCTCCCTGCTCCTCATCGTGCAGGACAGAATTCCAGCCAAGGCAAAGGGCTGGAGCACTGCTGTGCCACCCATGGGCACCAATGGCACCGATGGCACCTTCCGTCCCCTCCAGTCCAGCTGGAGCAGCCCATTTCTGCAGGAAGTCTGTCCTGAGCCCCAGCATTTCCCCCAGTTCACCCCTCCCCTTCTCCTGCATCTCCAGCCCAAACAAGACTCCAAGGAAAAGAGGAATGCTGGGACTGTAACCAGTGAGAAGGCCAGGAAATCCTCATGGGAGCTCCTGGGTGGAGCAGCAGCACTGGGAGCTCTCATCCCACTTTGGGACATTTCTCATCCCACTTTGGGACGTTCCCATCCCACTTTGGGACGTTCCCATCCCACTTTGGGATGTTCCCATCCCACTTTGGGGCATTCTCATCCCACTTGGCAGAACAAACAAAGCAGCCTGGGCTGCCTCAGCTCAGCCACAATTCCTGGGTTTCCTGTTTTAGGGATGCTCCCTCTGGATCCACACAGCTTGTGGCTGCAGCCACAGATCACAGAATCAATCACAGAATCAATCACAGAATCAGCCATTGAATCAATCACAGAATCTATCACAGAATGAGTCACAGAATCACGGGATTACAGGATCAATCACAGAATCAATCACAGAATGAGTCACAGAATCAGAGAACCACAGGATTACAGGATCAATCACAGAATCAATCATACAATCAAAGGATCAGTCACTGAATCAATCACAGATTCACACAATCACAGAATTAACCAGGCTGGAAAAGCCCTTTGAGATCAAGTCCAACCTAGACCCGACACCACCTTGTCACCCAGAGCCACATCCAATCTTTCCTTAAACTCCAGGGATGGGGACTCCAAACCCCGCTGGGCAGCCCCTTCACTGCCCAACCACTCTTTCTGGGAAGAACTTCTCCCTAAGATCCAGCCTAACCCTCCCTGGTGCAGCTCAGGGCTGTGTCCTCACACCAGTGACGCTGTGGCTGCCTGGTGCTGGCACTGTCACAGAGCATTGGCCACCACTGGCACAGGGACGGGGCCACCACAGCCCCTCTGCCCTCCTGGCTCTCCTCCTCACACCCAGCTGCTCCATCAGGGAGCTGCTTTGCTTGTTTGTGTATAAAATATAAAATATATATAAAATACAGCCTCCTTTCCCAAATCCCATCCTGTGTTACTCTGTCCCTGCCACCCTGGACCTCTGGGACACACCATCCCTTCCCCAGCAAACACCCTGGGACACTGGGGGATGAAAGCTCCCAGTTTCTTGCTACCCTCGAGAGATTTCCATCTCTCAGAAGAACAAACCAGACACTTCATGTGCCAAGGCTTGGAGCACTGAACACTCCCAGAAGCTGAAACCCAAGATCCAGAATTAAATTAAATGTGGAAATGAGATAATTCTGAGCATTTGGGACAGCCCAGCTGGTTAAGGTGCCCTAGACAAAGGCACCAAGAGAATGGAGCTTCATCTCCACCATCACCTACTCACCTCCACCAAACCCATCTCAATCCTCCCCTGGCTAAAAACAAACTGTTTGTGAAGATATTCAAGGTCCTGCTCTGACCTGCCCTCAATTACTTCTCCCACAATCTAAATTAACTCTTAATAGAACATTTTCAAGGCAAAACACAACAATTAAAATGAAATTCTTTTAAATGAAATGAAAAATTCTGACGTTGCCATAAGAAAAGCGACACCAAGTTGAACAACTCACCTCCAGTGCTGTCAGGAGCAAAGCCATGGCAATAATTTGGCTTTTAAAGGCTGAAGCTGTGAGAATTGAGGGAAAAATGGGGATTTCCAGCAGTGTGGGTCTGAGAGACGGTCCAGAATTTCCTTCATTTGCCTCATGATCATCACAAGGACCCTGAAGACCCCAGCAGGAGCTCTGGCCTGGCTGAGGTGGACGTTTTCTGGATGTTTTGTGATTGTTTGCAGGTGTGCTCACTGTGCCTTCACAGAACACTGCTTTGAACAGGTTCTGATAAATGGTGCCTTGTCCTTGCACACCCACACCTGCCCCACAGGTTCTGATAAATGGTGCCTTGTCCTTGCACACTCACACCTGCCCCACAGGTTCTGATAAATGGTGCCTTGTCCTTGCACACTCACACCTGCCCCACAGGTTCTGATAAATGGTGCCTTGTCC
The DNA here is from genome assembly GCF_037042795.1 of Molothrus aeneus. Lineage (NCBI taxonomy): Eukaryota > Metazoa > Chordata > Aves > Passeriformes > Icteridae > Molothrus > Molothrus aeneus. Next base: position 2,378,880 of record NC_089664.1, on the reverse strand, counting down.
TTGCACACTCACACCTGCCCCACAGGTTCTGATAAATGGTGCCTTGTCCTGGCACACTCACACCTGCCCCACAGACTGAGGGGTCTCAACACAATGGCCCATGGATCTTCCCCACCTTTTGGCCAGATGCCTCTCCTTTGGATTGAGACTCTGTAAACTGGAACTGTTGAGAGGACTTTGGTGAACCCCCACAGACAACAGCGAATCTGTGCCTGGACCATGAGGATTCCATCTCGTTGGTTGTTGTGTTGTGATTTCAGGGTTTACCCCAGAACCTCAGGTCCCTTCCCTGATGATTCCCTGCCAGGTGTGTCAGTCTCCTCTCCTTTCCCCTCCCAGCACTGTCTGTCAGTCCTGGCATTCCAGAAGGGCACTGAGTGATTGGCAGATCCAAAGGATGCCCTCTGTCCCTGGGGGGCATTGGGCCATCCAGGTGTCCTTTGTCCCTTTGTCCCTCCCCTCCTGTCCCTGCTTGGTGGCTCCCTGCCCCTTCCCTGCCCCTCTCCCCGGGGTTAAAGGAGCAGCAGCCACGGGCTCAGGGAGTTCTGTTGGAGCTGGTGCTGCATTCAGAGGCCCGAGGGCCAGAATAAAGCTCTGGATCCAAACCCTCCATCAGAACCGACTCCTTTCCTTCACCATCACCTTAAAGCTTCTCCACAGAGGGAAACCTGACAGCAGCCCCTGTTATGGGGGGAAGCTCCATCCCAGCACCACCAGAGCTCCTGCAGGCCTGGACTTGTCCCCACGTGCTCAGCTGCAGCACCCAGGCAGCCAAAAGTGTCTGTGGGGTGAAACACCACACACCCAGCCAGGCAAAAGTGTCTGTGGGGTGAAACACCACACACCCAGCCAGGCAAAAGTGTCTGTGGGTGAAACACCACACACCCAGCCAGGCAAAAGTGTCTGTGGGTGAAACACCACACACCCAGCCAGGCAAAAGTGTCTGTGGGGTGAAACACCACAGTGCTGCTGTTTGGTTCAAGGGCCAGACAAGCTCAGGCACGTCCCATGGGGTTATATTGGTAATATTCCCATAGTTGGTAGCTCTATTCCTCTTCCCCCCTTTTTCTTTCTATCCTTTATTCCCTTTTTCTGATCCCTTGCAATCAATGGCATTTGCTGTTGGCCCTCAATAAAGGTGCATTTGTTGTGATTAAACTGCCAGTCCCCTGCTGTTTGTCTTGTGCACTTTTGGGATCTGGAAATGAACCATCACAACTCACTTGCCCTAGCGTGACAGTGGGCAGGACTGTGGCACCAAGGATGGAAGGATACAGTTCCCAAACAGGGTGAGCACGATGAAGTAGATGGAGGAGAACATTCCGGAATGGACACCGCCCTGCGACTCTATCCCGTGGTACATCACAGCATTCCAGTCCTCGCCCGTCAGGATCTGCACAGGGCAGGGGGGACACAGAGGTCACTCACAGGAAGGGTCACTCACAGGAAGGTCACTCACAGGAAGGTCATTCACAGGAAGGGTCACTCACAGGAAGGTCACTCACAGGTCACTCACAGGAAGGGCACTCACAGGAAGGGCACTCACAGGAAGGGTCACTGACAGGAAGGGTCACTCACAGGAAGGGTCACTCACAGGAAGGTCACTCACAGGTCACTCACAGGAAGGGCACTCACAGGAAGGGGCACTCACAGGAAGGGTCACTCACAGGAAGGGTCACTCACAGGTCACTCACAGGAAGGGCACTCACAGGAAGGGTCACTCACAGGTCACTCACAGGAAGGGCACTCACAGGAAGGGCACTCACAGTAAGGGTCACTCACAGGAAGGGTCACTCACAGGAAGGTCACTCACAGGTCACTCACAGAAAGGGTCACTCACAGGAAGGGTCACTCACAGGAAGGGTCACTCACAGAAAGGGCACTCACAGAAAGGGTCACTCACAGAAAGGGTCACTCACAGGAAGGGTCACTCACAGAAAGGGCACTCACAGAAAGGGTCACTCACAGAAAGGGTCACTCACAGGAAGGGTCACTCACAGGAAGGGTCACTCACAGAAAGGGTCACTCAGAGGAAGGTCACTCAGAGGAAGGTCACTCACAGGAAGGGTCACTCACAGGAAGGGTCACTCACAGGTCACTCACAGGAAGGGCACTCACAGGAAGGGCACTCACAGGTCACTCACAGGAAGGGCACTCACAGGAAGGGCACTCACAGGAAGGGTCACTCACAGGTCACTCACAGGTCACTCACAGGAAGGGCACTCACAGAAAGGGTCACCTCATCCACAGCTCCTGAGAGGTGGCACCCACAGCAGGGTGCTCTGCACTGACCCACGGGCACACACTGGCACTGCTGAGGCCAAACCCTGAGTGCTGGGCCCAGCTCTGGGCCCTCAGCTTGGGAAGGACATTGAGGACCTGGAGCACACCCAGAGGGGGCAGCGAGGCTGGGGAGGGGCTGGGAACACAAACCCTGTGAGGAACGCTAAATACTCATTTGGCACCAGTCTGAATTGTCTGGTGTTCATTTCTTCAGCGAAATCTGGAATTCTGGGCACATCAGCACACCCTCTGCCTGCCCTGGCAGAGCCAAACAATGACCACTTTTAGTGCATGAAACATTGGGATGTGAAAATCCAGTTGCTAAACAGGAAGTTGTCTTTGGGTTTAGTAGGTGAAAGGGAAAAAAATCTGCCAGTTTATTTTTTACAAAAGCAAGGGAAAAAGTGTCAAAGTTTAAATGGACTTGCAAAAGGTAAATACTTCACAACATAAGATACAAACAAGTAAAAAAAATTTAAAACTATTGAAAAAGGAACAAGTTATTTAAATGTGTCCAATTTTGATAACTGCTGGGTAAATCATTCAAAACAGAGTTTCCAGGTAACTGATTACCAAAAAAAACTAATTGAATTTTTTCCTAAACTGAAAGCTGCTTTGGGGAGTCAATTATTCTGACAGTTAACTTTAAAAAATTGGCTCTGAACAGTCTAAAAGCAATAAACTTAAAAGGACTTAATCTTTCATAGTATCCAGGAGTTAAATGTATAAAACAAATAAATTCATTTCATAATAAACAGTTCCTATTTTTCTTTTAATTTTGACTTGAATTTATAATTTAAAACCAAAACATGTAGTATTAAATTGACTAAAAATAACTGGCTCCTGGTTACTATTCTTTTAACAACTTAACTTTTCTTTTTGTTAATACAATTACAAAACACCCAAAACCAAAACACAAAAAACAAAACAAAACAAAAACAAATCGAAAAAAATCAAAATAAAAACCACAAAAAACCCCCAAAACAAACAAAAACACAACCAAAAAAAAACCCAAAAAAACAAAACAAAAAGAAGATAAAAAGTGCTAAGCCATAAGTATGCTCTAGTAATGGAGTTCCATGTGCAGGATGCTTGGAATGACTGCAAATTCCAAGCTGCAAACTCCAGCCTGGCTGGCAGCTGCTGAGAGAGAGGAAATTTCTGGCTGCAGGGATGGTGCTGATGACAGCACTGGGCAAGAGCAACTCCAGACACAAGGACACCCAGTGCAGACACCAGCTCCTCTCCCAAATGCACAATTCAGCCTCAAATAATTCCAAAATCAGGATTCAGACCCAACAGTGCTGGAGCTACTCTGGATTTGCACCACAGAATATGAAACAGGGCTTTGGGCTTTCCAATCTGCCACTCAATTATGCCGAGTATTGTCCACAAATGTGCCTTCACAGAATTTCCATGAATTCACAGCTGCTCCTGCTTTTTGGGAATAGCCATAAAGTGATTTCTGATCACACAAATATTCATGGAAAGGGCAACCACTGGGAACTCTTCTATTTCCAAGCAGAAGACCAGGATTTGCAGGTATGACTAAGTGCAGCAGGGTCTGGGTTCAAAATCCAACTTTTGGATTATTTAGGAGTGGAAGAGTGGAACAAAAAGATCAAGTTTAAAAAAAGAGATGTTTTATGGGGCTTTTGCAGAGAGATAAATAATCTAAACTGAGCAGCCTGCCTGGAGAAGCTGAGGATGCTCCCTGAGGCCCTGGAAGGAGGAGCTGGTGTCCTTCCCACTGTCACCCATCAGCTGCAGGAATTACTAAAGTAATTAGGGAGCAGCCTGAAGGATCCAGGATCTGCTGGCTCTGTCCTCAAGCAGTTAATGAAATTCCTTCTGCTCTCTCAGGTCTCTTTAGGGATGCTGCAAGGAATTTTTGCTGAGGAGAGGGAAGGACAGCACTGCAGAGGGAGAGGCACAGGCAAAGAGGGCTTGGGAGCAAGGGCACAGGTACCTAACACAGAACTCTGCTTTCCAGAGGCTCTGTGCTCAGGGATGATGTTTGTGTGTGTATTTTGATTGCTTTTGTTATTCCCCAGGCTCCAAACTGCCCTCAGCTGCCCCAAATGACCATTTGGAGTGCATCTCCCTGTTTAATACTGAGGGGCCAGCAGGTGATGGAATAAAGCAGCTGTCAAGAGCTGTTGTGAAATGTTAATGGAATAATGAGCAGGTTAAGGGTGAGAGAGGAGCAGGAACAGGATTGTGCTGCTTCCAGGGGCTGCAGTGCAAGGGAGGTGCCTGAGGGAAGGCTGAGTGCCAGCAGCTCCAGGGTGCTCTGCACTGACCCACGGGCACACACTGGCACTGCTGAGGCCAAACCCTGAGTGCTGTGCCCAGCTCTGGCCCCTCAGGTTGGGAAGGACATTGAGGACCTGGAGCACATCCAGAGGGGGCAGCGAGGCTGGAGAGGGGCTGGGAACACAAACCCTGTGAGGAAGCCCTGAGGGAGCTGGGGGTGCTCAGCCTGGAGCAAAGGAGACTCAGGGCTGCCCCCATCACTCTCACAGCTCCTGAAAGGTGCCTGTGCTCAGCTGGGGCTGGGCTCTTTCTCCAGCAGCACTGACACAACCAGAGCACACAGCCTCGAGCTGCACCAAGGGAAATTCAGGTTGGGTATCAGGAAAAAGTTTTTTACAGAAGGAGTGATAAAGTTCTGGAATGGCTGCCCAGGGAGGTGGTGGAGTCCCCATCCCTGGGTGTGTTTAACAAAGCCTGGATGTGGCACTGGGTGCCAGGGTTGAGCTGAGGGGTTGGGGCTGGGTTGGACTCGATGGTCTTGAAGGTCTCTTCCAACCCAGTGATTCTGTGTGTCATGGGCAGGCAGAGCTCTGTCCCCATCCTGCCACTGCCACCCCTCATTTCCAGCTGTCCCCACTGCTCTGCTCTGCCTCAGCAGCCTGTGAGGATTTCCAGAAGAAATCGGGGAGCAGGGCACAGGTACCTAACACAGAACTCTGCTTTCCAGAGGCTCTGTGTCATGGATGTTGTTTGTGTGTGTATTTGGATTATTCACAGCTGGGCATTCAGCTCACAGGACTTCCTCAGGAGCTGGAGATGAATGTTGATGCTCCTCTGAGGGAGCTTAGGCTGAGCTCAGCCAGCTGCCAGGTGGACAAAACCCATCCTGGGTGTCCAGGGACAGGACCATGACCCAGCCAGGGCTGCTGGGATAAAAATGGGCTAAAGCAGAGGGCAGAAGGGTTTGCCTGAGAAACTTACACAGGGAATCTCCAAAGGTACAGGGCTAGGCAGGGTGTATCTAACTTTACTTATTCAGCACATTGAATGCTGTCTCTGACTGATCCTGCTCTGCTCAGCCTGGCTGAGGTTATGGAAGAAAAGCTTGGAAAGGGATCCCAACCCCAGAGTGAAGAAACACTGAGCTGGAGTTTGCAGTTTAGGGAAGGAGTGGGATGGAGGGAGAGCAGGGGGTACCAAAGAGCCTCTGGGGGACCACAGTTAATCCAGGGCTGATGGCTTTTGCTGGGTTTAGCTCCTACCCCTGACATTCCAGACAAATATCTTATATCCACATGCTTTCCTTCCCCCCACACTGCAGGACTAACAGGAAATATTCCAGCTGAGTATTCCACAGGCAGCTCCAGTCCCAAAGCAAAGCAAAACCAACATTGCCAGGGCTCATATCCGGAGCTGCTCCCTGGCAATACCTGTCTCTGACCCTTCCTTTGATGAGCAGGAAAATCTTATGCAAATGTTATGCAATTCTTAATCCCCCGTGATGGGCAATATCCTGTGAGGTGAGCACTGAACCTGCCTCACATCTGGGCAGTTGATCCTGCAGAGCTCTCAGGACAGGCTTCCCTTGAGATTCTTTTTCTGTCTTAATCCAGAAATTACCATCACCCCCCTTCCCTTCCTTTTTATCTCCTTTTGGGGTCATAACACTGAAATACATCAGCCAGGCCTTGCTGAGATCTGGGGAATTCTGGATCAGGGGGAGCCCACACTGTGCAGGACAAGGCTGGAAATGAAATCTGTGAGGGTCACCTGCAGCTGGAGCAGCCCCAACTCTCCTGAGTTGGGAAACACCTGAAAACATTCTTTTCTAATTATTTTAAACCATTTTAAATTATTGTTTTTAAAAACACAGGTAGAAAACAGCTGCAAAATTCAGCTTTAAATCCAAGCATTGCATGTGCCAGAGCTGCAACTCTGTGGGCAGGGGCTGGAGAACACAAAGGGCACACCCAGATGTGGGCACACACAGATTTTAATTCACAGAAATATCTGTTTTATCAGCATTTTTGCCCCCTAGAAATAAATCTTTTGTTCTAGTTTTCCTTAATACCACAGCATTGGTTTTTAATTTGATTTTTAGTGATGCATATATCGGTCAGCAAAGTAAAACACCTGAGAAGGAAGGACTCCCCCTTTCCTAAATTCCACAGGTTTTTGGGGGCTTGTTTGCCCTCCCTAAGCAGGAAGAAACACCCAGGAATTTCAATTCCAGCACTGACCAGGACAAGGAATGGCTTTACCTGGAAGACTGTGAGGATGGCAGCAGGGAAGGTATCGAAATTCGTGGTTGGAGTTTCGTCTTGGAAATTGAACCTGGAGAGAAGGGAGAAATAAAAACCAGTGTGGGGAGGGACAGGCAGCTCCAGGCAGCCCTGGAACACCCTTTAACACCCCATAAACCAAGTCAGGGAGCAACATTTGTTCCACCTGGCTGGAACACCCCAGGCAAGCTCGGTGAGGAACATCTCAGAAGGTGCTTAACAGAACCATCAGCAAAAACTCAATTTCATTCCCAGAGAAAATTCCAATGCTTTGAAATTCATTTTCATCCCCAATTAAAATGAACAATCAAAATCTGCAATGATTTTGCAGAATGAGCCATTCCAAGAAGTTTTCATTCCTCAAGTGTAAAAGCCCAAATTGAAATGACTCTCTTAGCAGATAATTTCTTTTTAGCATTTTAAAGATAAAATAGGTATTGACTGGGAAAATAAAAGACCAAACAAAACCATTTCATTATTTCAGTTCAGAAGTGAGGCTGGAGTTAAATGGTAACACGGTGATGGTTCTTACTGCAAAATTCACCATTGCTGGCATTTCTAATGAGAATAATCAGATCCAACCAAACTGTGTTTTCCAGCAGGAAAATATTCCAGAGTGCCATTATGTTTTATATTTGGATATTATATTTTATAGTGGATAATACAATGGCGCTCTGGTTACCAGGGAAGGAACAGTACAGAAGGTGCTGCCCCCAGTCCTGTTTCAGCTCTGGGTGTCCTGGGCACCAGGGGATGATGGGGGAGCTTTGAACTGGGGACATTCTCCCTTAGGAAAGAATCCAGCTCCAGGGAAAACACCAGAACAGGAATTATTTCCCTATCCCCAGCCCTGAAATCAGGGATGTGAACCTTGCAGGCAGAACAAAGATTCCTCAGACTCACTGTTACAAGCCTAGTTACTAAAAATTTTTAATTTTCTGTAGTAACAGACACTAACCCTAAAGCTGTAAAAAAACCTTGCATAATAAGATCCTTCCTTAAATAATAAAAGTAAGATTATGAGTGTGTAGTTTAAATAAAAGTGTGTAATATCACAAACTAAAAAACTTAAGAGTTTAAAGTTTTAGAATATATATATTATATAAAACAAAATAAAGGTTTTAAGACAGAAGTTAGTCCTCCTTCTTCACCTCCTACTTCATAAGTTTAAGTAGTATTATGTCATTAAATTAATAATCCACATTACAAAACACAAATAGTGAGTTAAAAATAAAAATAATTTAACTGTCATTTCTTAATTAGACAGTTTTTCCTTAAAAGACCTTGTAAACAAAGAGATACAACTCCATTTTTTAGTTTGTTAAAGAAAAGTACTATATAACTCACAACTTAAAAAACTATAGCATAAATAAAAATGAATAAACATCGAAGTCCAAACAAAAAATGCAGTTTCACAATTTAATCCTGGCTTTAAGACAGAAAAGAAAAAAAAAATCAACAACTTACTGCCCTCCAAAGAGCTGCATCCCCAGCAGAGCAAAGACCACGATGAACAGGAACAGCAGGAAAAGCAAACTGATGATGGACTTCATGGAGTTCAGCAAGGAGACCACCAGATTCCTCAGGGAATTCCAGTACCTGTGTTGGATCAGAACAGCCGGGGGAGAACATGAGTGGGGAAGAGCCTTTGGGGAGCAATTTATTAATAGGAATTTGTTTTCCATGTGTCTCAGGTGTAGCTGGGTGTGTGTTCTGTCCCCACCTGTCAGAGCTGGGGCAGTTCTCTGCTGTCCATGGGGCAGTTTTTTCTTGATCTCTCCCCCAGCCAATCCTCCCTGCAGGAGATCTCTGCTGTCCATGGCCACTGAGTGTCCCTGCAGGGCTGATCCAATTCCAGCATCCCATGGGGAGATGCTGCGCCCAGGGCAGGAGCCAAGCATTCCTACCTGGATCCAATGTGAGCCTGGCACAGCCCAGCAGCCTTTGCCCAGGGCATTGCCAGAGGAGCAGCTTCTGCTGCCCTGCATGGCCAGAGGGAGCCCAGGCCCATCTCCAGCAGCCCTGGAGCTGCAGAGGAAAACTCCCCCCTTGTGCAGGATCCCTGCTCCAGCAGAGCCACAGCTGGCACTGCAGGAGGGCTGAGCCCCCATGGGATGGGGCTGTGCCACCCCCTGACACACAGGGGCACAGGTTGGATTCTGACTCTGACAGTGTTGGTGGGTTTTGTTTGTTTTGGTTTTTTTGCATTATTGCATTTGTAATTTTAATTTTCCTCTTACAGAACTGTTATTCCTATTCCCATATCTTTGCCTGAGAGCCCCTTAATTTCCAAATAATAATAATTTGGAGGGAGGGGGGTTACATTTTCCATTTTACAGGAAGCTCCTGCCTTCCTTAGCAGACACCTGGCTTTTCACTCAGGCACTGGGATAATGCAGGATTCCCCCTGGGAGCTGCAGGGACCTGGCTCTGGTCACGCAATGAACTCAATTCTGTCATGTGGGATGAAAAATCCACTTAATTAAGGCAGAGAAACTTCAGCATCAGTGGCTTGAGAGTGTCACTTGCTGTCCTGAGAAGGGGCAGAGCCCTCAGCTTGGTTTGTGAGGTTAAATCTCTTTTCTCAAGGAATGAGCAATAACAAGAGGGAACGGCCTCAAATGGCCCCACACAGGTTTAGGTTGGGTATTGGGAAAAATTTCTTCATTAAAATGTTTGTCAAGCCCTGGCCAGGCTGCCCAGGCAGTGGTGGGGTCACCGTCCCTGCCAATGTGGCACCTGGGGACATGGGTGAGTGGTGGCCTTGGAAAGACTGGTTGGACCCAATGGCCTTGAAGGTTTTTCCCAACCTAAATAATTCCATCTTTCATCCCTTTATCATGCTGACTGCAATCAGTGGTCAGAACTCACAAAAATAAAATTGTAACTTGCAAAAACATCCAAAATATTTACAAAGTATTGCACCCAATCAGCAAGAGCAGATCTCAGCAGCTCTGGGTAAAATGAACTGCTGAAAATTGCTCTGCATTTGCTGCAAACCCAGGAGTTTCCCACACATAAATCAGTGCAAAGGTAAAGCACAGTGACATTTTTGGTGCAGGTTCCCACCTTTCTTGCTGAACATTTACAGAACTTAAAAGTTTCCACTCTGTTTTTCCCAGAGGACAACAAATGACCCAGTACCACACACAAACCTGGGGTCTGAATAATAATAATTAGAAATAAACAATAAGCAGGTACAAATCAGCCCCAGAGAGCGACAAAACTATTCTTGCTTGCTTCAAATGACTGTTTTGCTCAGATTTTCTTTACCTATTTAAGGTGGTTGGGTTATTTTTGGAGGGAGGGGCTGTCCCTGCTCCTGTTACTTCAAGCTACGAAGAATTCAGGGAGTGATGGAATCAAGGGAGCACTGAAGAGGTAATGGTGTAAAAAATAAGGTGGAAAACAACAGCAGGAGCACCTAAATTTGTCATCAATTTCCCCAGCAATCCTGCAGAAACGGCTCTGGATGGGTTTGGAGATGGCACAGGAGCTGTTTGCTAATGCCAGCACACATTAACTCAAGGCAGGAGCACAAAAACAACAGAAAAGCTGTGGGAACCTGAGTGAAAATTCCACCTCAGAGTCTCCAGGCTGAAAAACTCCAACATTCCCAGCCCAGGCAGCAGGAACACATTTCAGATTTGTGTCAGCACAGCAGCTCAGCCCTGGGATTAGCACAGCAATCCCCAGGGAAGCTGCTTTTCCAGAGCCTGGATACTTAAGGAATTGTCATTGGATCAGTGGGAAGTTGATAGGACTTAAAAAGAAAATAAAACTTGGGGGTTTTACCACAAAATATGAGTGACAACACAATATTCTTTTTAAAACAAGCCTAAAGATAAAGCAAAGATGGACATTCTAAGTTGATGAAGAAAGAAAAACTGAAGGAACTGTCATTGGATCAGTGGGAAGTTGATAGGACGTAAAAAGAAAATAAAACTCGGGATTTTTACCAATTGATATTTTTATAAAAATATAAAAACCATGGGATTTTTATAAAATACAAGTGATAACACAATATTTTTGTTTTAAACAAGCCTAAAGATAAAGCAAAGAAGAACATTCTGCTGTCAGCCCACTGAGAACCAAGGGCAGACAAACCTGGACATGAGGCTGAGGAGAGAAAGGGCTCTTAGAACCCCTTCTGGGTGTAAACCCAGGCTCAGGAATTCCCAAAATTTCCAATTGCCCAGCCAAAGAAAGGGGAATTCTGCATCTGCAGATTCAATCTGCTCCTGTCTCCCCCACCCAGTGCAGACCTTGGAGGCTGGGGCAGGCAGGGATTTTTGTGCCAGCTGCCCCAGGGAGTTGGGGCATTGGTTTTTTTTTGGATAATTTTTAACTTTTTAGCGATTTAATTATTATTTTATTGTTGATAAATGTGGAAAGCACTCCTCCTCGCCCTGGGGCTGGGCACAGGGATTTCCTGGGGTGCTCAGAGTGCCAAGGGAGCTGCACTTACTTGGTGACTTTGAAGATCCTCAGGAGCCGCAGGGCGCGCAGGACGCTGATGCCAAAGGAGGTGCCCGGCTTCACTGCAGCCCAGATGACCTCAAAGATACTGCCCACGATCACCTGCAGGGAGACACCACCTCAGAGAGGGCATCTCAGGTTTTCTGTGCTTGACATGGCTCCCAAGGTATCAGAAAGTCTCTTTTTTCCCAGCCCCAAGACCCAAGAAGTTGAGATTCATCAGTTCTGCTTCTCACGGTTGTTTGTTTTTCCTTATCTATTATATTTGACCTGCTGAGGTCTGTCCAGCAGGTCGGGTTGTGGCACAGTCCCTGCCCTTGGGGTGGTGTTAACTTTTTATACTAAGAACTACCTGTACTTTATTTACAATAATTTTCCAATACCCATCACCTATGTTAGACAGTCTGTCTCTAATCTAAACCAATCCAGAAGTGCCACCATCACAGCAGAAGATGGAGGACAAGAAGAAGAATAAAGAGGACAGAACACACCCAGATGCCTCCATCTTGCCTCTTGAACCCCCATTCTAAATCCCCAAAATTCTACATTTTCACCCAGTGATAAATTCACTGTCATTCTACTCAAACTCTTGTGGCCTGTAACTCCTCACACACAGTTGGGAATTGTTTCCATGGGCTAAAATCAAAGGCCCAGGTGGTTTTGACTCCATGCCAAGGTCTCCGAGTCCCCTGCCAGGGTCTGGAGTGCTCCAGGGCAGCCAGAGGAATGTCCTGGGTTCCAACAAGGGCACAGCTGCTGCTGAGCTCCCTGGGGTGCTCAGGAACCAGAGTTCAGGCTGTTCAGGCGAGCCCTAAATTAGCCAGGAGAATTGGAAAACCTCACCCCAGCTTTCTCCATAGCCAGGAGGAGAACAGCCTGTGATTTATACACAGAGTGGAAATTGTTGCTTTCTTCTCTAGCAATCAAACTACCTTAAAATACTTTTTTTTTTTTTTGAAGGACACTGTGATTTTAAATTACATTTTTTAATGCTGGCTCAACTGCAAATGCCAGCAGCTGATGGGACTCAGAAAATAAAATTTGGAGTTTTTACTACAAAATACAAGTGATAACCTGAGATTTCTGCTTTAAACAAGCTTAAAACCAAAGCAAAAAAGGACATTCTCCTGTCAGCCCACTGTCATTCCTTTCCCCACCCCACACAACCTGCAGAGGTGCAGGAGGGCACTGCCCCATCCTCCCCTTGCCATCAGAAAGACTAAAACTCCTCATCCACAGCAGAACAGCAGCTCTGGGCAACGTCTACCAGAATCTCCTGGCAGCTGAAAGTCTTTAGGAGAGCAATTAAAGCAATAATTATTATGAGATCCTGCAAAGCCTCTGGCACAGACATCCCATCATCTGCCTGGCCTTCAGCCCGGGGGTGCTGAAAAAATTGTCCCAAATCAAGGGGGGCTTTTCAAATTTTGGTTTTCTGGTTGGTTTAAGGATGGCAGAGAATTCACCTCAAGGAAGGAAAAAATCTTCTCAGAAATCCTTCATGAGGAAAAGGACAAACAGTGATGGGTTCAGCACAGCTGGGAAGGACAATTAAACCCACACAGGTTTCTGCAGAGTTAATAGGATCAAACAGGCATTTCCCTGCCAATTGCTGGCATAATTCACATTAACCCAACATTTCTGAGCTTCCACTGCCCGTGGGCCCCAGCTGGGCAGAGCACACCATAAACACCAGTTCAGAACTGGTTCTCACCAGAGCCCAGCTGGTTTGTGCTGTGGGAGGGAGGATTAACGGGGGCAGCAGCACTGGGAACCCCTTTGTTACAAAAAGTTCAGGAGAACCCTAAATTAGCCAGGAGAACTGGAAAACTTCACCCCAGCTTTCTCCACAGCCAGGAGGAGAACACCCAGTGATTTATACACTGAGAGGAGCTTGCTGCTTTCTTCTCTAGCAATCAAACTACATTAAAACATCTTTTTTTGAAGGACACTAATTTTTAATTAGAACTTTTTAATGCTGGCTCAACTGCAAATGCCAACAGTTCCTTTTCCCACCCTTTCATGACAAAAACTTGGATGTCTCTGAAAATTCCATCACTGCTGAAGTGTCCTGCAACACACACTGTGCCCTGAGCTTCCAGAAAATATAAAGGGAAAGGGAGATCCACAACAATTGATAATTCCAGTGTCTGCTACCTGAAGAAGAAGGAACTAAAACTTCTCTCCCACCATTGGGAATCCCTCATTGCCTCAGGTGTAGCTGGGTGTGTGTTCTGTCCCCATCTGTCAGAGCTGGGGCAGTTCTCTGCTGTCCATGGGCAGTTTTTTCTTGATCTCTCCCCCAGCCAATCCTCCCTGCAGGAGATCTCTGCTGTCCATGGCCACTGAGTGTCCCTGCAGGGCTGATCCAATTCCAGCATCCCATGGGGAGATGCTGCGCCCAGGGCAGGAGCCAAGCATTCCTACCTGGATCCAATGTGAGCCTGGCACAGCCCAGCAGCCTTTGCCCAGTGCATTGCCAGAGGAGCAGCTTCTGCTGCCCTGCATGGCCAGAGGGAGCCCAGGCCCATCTCCAGCAGCCCTGGAGCTGCAGAGGAAAACTCCCCCCTTGTGCAGGATCCCTGCTCCAGCAGAACCACAGCTGGCACTGCAGGAGGGCTGAGCCCCCATGGGATGGGGCTGTGCCACCCCCTGACACACAGGGGACAGGGATTGCTCTCACTCTGGCAGTGGCTTGGGTTGTTTTGTACTATTGCATTTGTGTTTTAATTTTCCTATTAAAGAACTGTTATTCCTGCTCCCATATCTTTGCCTGAGAGCCCCTTAATGTCAAAATAATTTGGAGTAAAATGTAAATAATTACATTTTCCATTTTACAGGAGGCTCCTGCCTTCCTAAGCAGACACCTGTCTTTTCAAACCCAGGCACTCATGAATCAGCAAAAACCTTTCCTCAGCCCCTGTACATGGCACTGATAATTAATTTTCCTTAGCAGCCCCTCCTGGGAGCCTGGTTCCCACTGGACTGCTGCTCCCCAGGCAGATGTTGCTCTGGTTTGTTGTTTCACCCTTTGAGCACGCACGGTTCCATCTCGATGGTTTGTCAGACAAAACTGGGTACAGAGCTCTGTGATGTTCCAGTGCTGAACTCGATCTGGGGGCTGGAAGGTGGGTGAGGGAGGGAGAAACACAGACAGAAGGAGGATCCCTATGGATTCTCTGAAGGAGGAGGAATTAGCAACAGATCAACAGCTTTCTCTCCTGGGAAACCCTCGGCAGAGCTCCCTGCCAGGGCTGCACAACCCACAAAGCTCAGACACCTCCTAAGCGCAGCTTTTGCCTTGTGCAAGCTCCTAAATCACCTGTCCCTGACAAGCTTCTGTTGTGGAAGGAGCATCCTGGATTTGGGTATCCAAGGAAATTGGCAGCCAGCCTGGGGGGCAGCTCAGAGCCCACCCAGTGCAGGACATCGACCCTTGTGCTGCCCAAGGTGGATCCATTGAGGCTTTTAATAAATCCCTACTTTATCTCTCTCCAGTCTCTGTGCTAGGGCAGCCTTCACAAGGCATCAGTGACACCCCTAAAGGACAATTTATGGACAGTCTGGGTCTGGAGTGTCACTGCCCTTTGTGCTGTGCAGGACAACCCATCCTGTCACTGTCATATTTTCAGAAAAATCCCCTTGCTCAGGATTCTTCTCCTGGGAAGCTGAGAAGCCTCAGAGAAAAAGGAAAACAATATGATCTCATTTGCTTCTCCTGTATTTTGCTGCTTTGGAATGTGGTTGGAGATTGTTTATCCAACATGTGAATTGTTTTTACTTAATGACCAATCACAGTCAGGCTGTGTTGGATCTGGAAGGAGTCAGGAGTTTTTCATTAGTATCTTGTTAAGCCTTCTGTCTGTATCCTTTCTCTATTCTTTAGTATAGTTTAGTATAGCATTCTTTAATATAATATAGTAACATAAAATTATAAATTAGCCTTCTAAGAACACGGAGTCAGATTCATCATTTCCTCCCAATGACGAGGACCCCAAAAATACCACAGATCATCCCAACCCTCTGAGCCACCATGATAGTATAGGGATAAAATGTTTCTAAAATCATGGGATATTCAGCAGAGGTTGGAAAGAAAGGTCAGGCCTGGTAGGCCCTGGGAAAATGTTAGGCTTTACTGCATCATGCAAAACTGCACCTGTATAATCATTTAATGGCTATGATAAATGATCTGATTGTTAAATGCAATGATTGTTTGGTGATTGGATATAATTATTGTTTAATCATAACAAGAATAATGAGAAACGATGTTTGGGGGGTTTGATGGAAATTACAAAATCCATGCTTGGATGAAATCAATGTATACAATGGAATCAATACAATATCAGTTTAATAATTAATATGTAGTTATATAACAATAAGGGTATAAAAACATGTTCATCCTGTGAAAAATGCGTATTTTATGATTGGCTTTTCACAAATATTAAAATGAACATTGTATGTGTTAGGTTAGAAAGTTACGCTGTATTAATTTTTTTAAGTAGTGTGTTAAATATAGTTTTAGGTTATAACAATGTTAAAATAGAAACTATGCTATGTAGGATACTTTTTTTAAAGAAAGGACTCGCAGTGAGATAGCAGCCACAGGGCACCTGAATCTTTCAGAGAAAGAGAATTTATTGCTCCATTATCAGAAGAAATGAACTTCTTCCTGCCTTGCTCAGCCCTGAAGAGCTGTCAGGATTAAGAGGAAGAAGCTGACACTGACCAGACAGAATCCTGGGTTTGAATGGAATTTATGCATCATGGATGAGTTGTATGAATATGTAACAGGCTGTTGTTTTTAAGGGTTAATCCTCTGTTAACGTGGGTCCTTTTTTGGGCTTATTTTGCCCAGAAAAAGGTACCCAGACTGTCTGTAACTCTTTGTTTCCATTGTCTCATATTGTCCTAATCCAAATTGTCCAGATTTTTATTACTCTAATTATATTACTATTTTTATAACCATTTTATTACTATTAAACTTTTAAAATTTTAAAACCAAGTGATTGGCGTTTTTCACAATCCTGAACCCAGGTCGGAGTCAGATTTGGTTCTGTACCCCTGACACCCAGAGCTCTTCAATAAAATCACCTGCATGTAATCATTCTGTGATTATGTGCTCCTGAACAACCCCAGCTGCCAGGACACCCCAAAACCAGAGCCCCACATCTGGGACAGCCTCATGCAACACCTGGGGCTGGTGGACACGGGTGGGTGATTGAATCTCAAATTCTATTTACTCTGAGCTTTGCTGCTGTCCCGGCCACAAAGAGAATAAATTGGCTCTACTCAGAGCCTTGGATTTAGGAGGGTCACTCGCTGAAGGTGACAACAGCTCCTCCTCCCTTGTGGGAGCAGGGGAATTTGGCTTCATGGAAGAAGAGTCACTCCCAGCATTTTGGCAGATAAAAGCCAGAAAGAGCAGCCTGAATGTCAGAGCAGGGCTGGGTGAGGAGGGCAGTGACCTGAGCTGTTGCAGTGTGATTTCAGGGTTTACTACAGAACCCCAGGTTTCTCCCCTGAAGATTCCCTGCCAGGTGTGTCAGTCTCCTCTCCTTTCCCCTCCCAGCACTGTCTGTCAGTCCTGGCATTCCAGAAGGGCACTGAGTGATTGGCAGATCCAAAGGATGCCCTCTACCCCTGGGGGGCATTGGGCCATCCAGGTGTCCTTTGTCCCTTTGTCCCTCCCCTCCTGTCCCTGCTTGGTGCCTCCCTGCCCCTTCCCTGCCCCTCTCCCCGGGGTTAAAGGAGCAGCAGCCACGGGCTCAGGGGGTTCTGTTGGAGCTGGTGCTGCATTCAGAGGCCTGAGGGCCAGAATAAAGCTCTGGATCCAAACCCTCCATCAGAACCGACTCCTTTCCTTCACCATGGCCTGAAAGCTTCTCCAACAGAGGGAAACCTGAGAGCAGCCCCTGTTATGGGGGGAAGCTCCATCCCAGCACCACCAGAGCTCCTGCAGGCCTGGACTTGTCTCCAGTGCCCAGCTGCAGCACCCAGCCAGGCAAAATGTCTGTGGGGTCAAACACCACACACCCAGGCAGCCAAAAGTGTCTGTGAGGTGAAACACCACACACCCAGCCAGCCAAAAGTGTCTGTGGGGTGAAACACCACACACCCAGCAGCCAAAAGTGTCTGTGGGGTGAAACACCACACACCCAGCCAGGCAAAAGTGTCTGTGGGGTGAAACACCACAGTGCTGCTGTTTGGTTCAGCACCAGGGGCCAGACAAGCCAAGGCACATCCCATCCTGCTGTATTGGTAATACCAATACTGAGCCCCTTTCCCTGAGCCCGTGGCTGGATCTAAAGCTCCATATCTGGGTTGTTTCAACAGCCTGAGTCCTGCTCAGCCCACTGCAGATAAGAGAGGGGAGTTCTCCTCTGAGCACAGATTACAGCTAATAGCTTTTAATGAATAAATTAACATCCACACTCCAGGCTCTCTGACAGGTGGAGCTAAACCCAGCCCTGCTATTCACACCAGAGCTGCAGTCTGAGCCTGGACTTCTGCACTGAAAGATTTTGAATTATTGCCCTGCTGTCACCTCATCAGGTGTTCACTCTGCTGCTCCTGGTGATGTCTGCAAAGCTCTGCCCGTGTGACTCCAGGTGAAGGCTGCTCAGTGGGTGACACGAGCAGGAAGATGTGTGGGTTTGGTTGTTTTTTTGTCTTTCAATCAGCTCATTGCAATGGGAGGGACAGAATCTGCCGGCAATCAGAGCACTCTGGGGTGCTGATGCTGCCAACAGCCCGGGGCTGGAGGAAATGAAATCCCCCGGCTGTCACTTCCCTTCCAAAAGGAGGATAACGAGGGAAGCTGAATGCATTTCACTGCTAATTTATACAGGGACTGCTCCCCCCAGGAGCACTTCCCGTGGATTTCCATACTCATCCTCAAACACCCAGCACCTGAATGACAGGAGAGACACCTGCTCGTCACAGGGAGGGCTTTCAAGGACATGGAGGGACAGGATTGGATGGGATATTGGGAAGGAATTTTTCCCTATGAGGGTGGAGAGGGGTTGGAATGGAATTCCCAGAGCAGCTGTGGCTGCCCCTGGATCCCTGGCAGTGCCCAAGGCCAGGTTGGACAGGGCTGGGGTAACCTGGGGCAGTGGGAGGTGTCCCTGCCCATGGCAGGGGGTTAGAATTAGATGATTTTAAGGCCCCTCCCACCCCAAACCACCCCATGATTTATCCACCCTGTGTCACAGACATATTTTATGAAAAATCCTTTCCTTAGGATCTTTTCTCCTGAGAAGCTGAGAGGCCTCAGGAACAAAATGTAACCAATGGTTATCTGCTGCTGTGGAATGCAACAGGTGCATCTGGGATTGGGCTCATGTGGTTGTTTCGAATTAATGGCCAATCACAGTCCAGTTGTCTTGGACTCTCTGGTCAGTCACAAGATTTTATTATCATTCCATTCCTTTCCTTTCAAGCCTTCTGATGAAATCCTTTCTTCTATTCTTTTAGTATAGTTATATCATTTTCTTTTAATATAATATATATCATAAAATAATAAATCAGCCTTCTGAAACATGGAGTCAAGATTCTCATCTCTTCCCTCATCCTGGGATCCCTGTGAACACCTCCACAACCCTGCTGGACATTACTCACCCCAAAGTCAAAGCAGTTGAATGAAGAGTGGAAGTAATTCCTTGGCCCCAGCCCATACATCTTCAGTGACATCTCAGTGAGGAACAGCCCCAGGAAAACAAACTCTGCGAAATCTGGGAACAGGAGAAGAGATTAAATTAATCCTTGCTGGGCAGAGCTCTTCATGCAGGGAATTTTTGTTCCTTTTTCACAGCACCAAGGGCCTGCTGGTGGAAGGAAATCCCTGTGAAATGGCAAACAGGAGCCAGGCACAGTTTGGCACAATCTTCTCTGTGTATGTCCATGAGCTATGTGAAGGCAATGCTCACCTGTATCCTTGGGTGAGAAAAGGAGCATTAAATCATATGCTCATTGTCTCTGTAAAGGAATTTCAAAGTAATAAGGCCTGGATCTAATATTTTTAAAGGTCAAATTTAATTGCAGAGATGTTTTGGGACTTCTGTACTTTCAAGAGATGGAAACTTTTGGGTGTGGGGTGTAAGTTTCTGTACCATCCTCTGATGATAAAAATACCTTCTTACCCAACAGAAGTGCTGACTCTGAGGGCTCACATTCAGAGGTGTTGTGTCTCCTGTTACCACATTTATTTTTATTATGCCTTTATAGCCCTGTAATTATGGAAGAGCCCCTTCTGTTTCCTTTTTCCTTCACATATCACAGGCTGGGAAGCTTTTGATGGGAAAATTTATCACCTATGATGAAACAAAGGGCAGAAGGAACAGAGCTGGAGGCTTCAATTTCCACATCAAGTTTTAAGAACTTGAAGCTACAGCAAACACTGCCTTTGGCATTTTAAGTTTGGATCTGGAGGCCAATAAGCAACAGCAAGAGTGAAATGTTAAAAACAAAACAAAAAAAAACCACCAAAAAAAAGGCAAAAACCACCTACACTACCAAGAAAAACCAAACAGCAGAAGGCAAAGCTCTCTCTCTGGAGAAAAGATGAGGAAAAGAATCAAACCTCAAAAGGTGGGGATTAATCACCTTGTTTAGTGCAGCACAGGAGGTTCTCAGAGGCTGCAGCAGAACAGATGCTACAAGAAAGTCTCCTGTAATTTCAATTATATGATTCCAGGAATGATAAAAAGGAGATGGTGCCAAACTATATGCAGAAGTACACAGAGACAGAAGAGAGGCAACAGATACAAGGAAAATTTCAGCAGGATGATCCTGGATTCCAGGTGCTTTACACTCTGGGACAGCTCCAATCTCTGCTCTGGGACAGGGACAGGAGCCAGGGAATGGCTGGGGCTGGGCCAGGGCAGCTCAGGCTGGAGAACCAGAGCACACAGCCCCGAGCTGTGCCAAGGGAAATTCAGGTTGGATATCAGGAAAAAGTTTTCTACAGAAAGAGTGATAAAGTTCTGGAATGGCTGCCCAGGGAGGTGGTGGAGTCCCCATCCCTGGGTGTGTTTAACAAAGCCTGGATGTGGCACTGGGTGCCAGGGTTGAGTTGAGGGGTTGGGGCTGGGTTGGACTCGATGATCCTGAAGGTCTCTTCCAACCTGGTCATTCTGGGAATTCTGTGAGATCAGGGCAAGGCTCTTCCCCCAGAGGGTGCTGGCACTGCCCAGGCTCCCCAGGGAATGGGCACGGCCCCGAGGCTGCCAGAGCTCCAGGAGCCTTTGGGCAGCGCTGCCAGGGATGCCCAGGCTGGGGCTGCTGGGGGGGCTGGGCAGGGACAGGGGCTGGATTTGATGATCCCTGTGGTCCCTTCCAGCTCAGGAGATTCCATGATTCCACCATTCTCTGACCTCCTGCAATCTGCAGCTTCAGCTGAGTGTGGGGAGAGATTTCCATTCTGCCTTGGATTTCCATTCCCAGCCTTGCACATCCAGAGGAGTGAGCAGAGCTGGCCCAGGGCCATCCTGGGTGTCTTTGGAAATGCCTTGAAAAACGCAGCTTCAATTACTCAAAATAAAAAAGGGGTTTCAAATTTGAAATTTTAAATGAAAGCAAGTCATGGAACACCATGGGCATAAAGTTCCCTGAAATCCAGGAAGCAATAATGAGACAAAAGAGGCTTTATTAACACCTTAGTGAGGAGCCTGCAAGGACACCTGTGCCAACATTTGCAAAAGGGGAGGAAATTTCAGGAGTATTAATTATCCCACGTGACCTGCTCTCCTTGAAAACAGCAGCAAGATCATCCAAGGAGACTCCAAGGGCAACGTGTTCCCAGCTGAGGAATAAGATGACAAAATCTGAGACCTACAGCCTTTTTCCCAGGAAGAGGCAGATCCTCCCTCTGGGTCTCAGGGCACAGGAGCAGCACAACTCCCTCTCACCTTGAGCGTGGAGCTTTTGAGGAGAAGCCTTTTCACACCTGACCAAGCTGCAACTTTTCTCTCCTTTCTCACAGGAGGTGCAAGGACTCAGTGAGGAAACTCAGTCTCCAGCACCAAGGATCCCAGAGTAAGGAGATATCCATAATTGTGCTGGGAATCCATCTGACCTCCCATCTGCTCTGGTGGGGCCCTTCCAGCTGCTCAGGGCTGCCTCCAGCTCTGGGACCAGCTGGAGGACCTGGAGCTGCTGGAAGGAGTCACAGAATTCACACAATTCACAGAATCACTGGGTTGGAAGAGACCTCCAAGATCATCGAGTCCAACCCAGCCCCAACCCCTCAGCTCAACCCTGGCACCCAGTGCCACATCCAGGCTTTGTTAAACACACCCAGGGATGGGGACTCCACCACCTCCCTGGGCAGCCATTCCAGAACTTTATCACTCCTTCTGTAAAAAACTTTTTCCTGATACCCAACCTGAATTTCCCTTGGTGTAGCTTGGGGCTGTGTGCTCTGGTTGTGTCAGTGCTGCTGGAGAAAGAGCCCAGCCCCAGCTGAGCACAGGCACCTTTCAGGAGTGTGCAGAGTGATGAGGGCAGCCCTGAGTCCAGAAAAAACCTGGAGCTGCTCTGGGGCTCTGAAGCCAGGCTGGAAGAGCTGGAGGTGCTCACCTGGAGAGGAGAAGCTCCAGGGAGAGCTCAGAGCCCCTGCCAGGGCCTGAAGAGGCCCCAGGAGAGGTGGAGAGGGACTCTGGTGTCACACTCAGCTGGTGGTGCTGACTGGCACAATTTCCAGGTGCAGGGTCCCTATGTCAAGGGTTGATATCCAGCCAATGCTGTGAAACCTTCTTAAATCAGCTGATAAAATCACAGGGAGGGGTTGTGGATCCTGCAGGAAGCAATGCACAGCCCCATATCTCTGGCAGGGAGATTCTCATCTCCTTATCTCTGCCCCAGCCCCACCTGTGCCGAGTCACAGCTCAGGTGCGCCCCAGATTCTCCAAAGAACAACAAAAATTCTCAGCAGTGATTTTTAACTGCAGATTTGTACCAACAGACCTCAGGACACTTTGCCAAGACAATTACCATCATCCCAAAGGAGCACAAAAGGAGGAAAGACCAAGGATAAATGTTCAGTCACTGCCCCAGCAGAGACTGAACACACCCTGGGCACCACAAGTGCAAAGTGTCACCATCAGGCTGACACATCCTGCAAATCCAGAATATCACCCTAGAAAAAAGCTAGAAAGTGGCAAAAGAGAGTCAAGAAATATTTGATTATATATATTTAAAAAATATATATAAAAAGCCAGGAAATGTTTAAAACTCAGAGCATCTAAAAACCAACTTCCTTCTGCTGCTCTTGCAAGAGCCACCCTTGGCCTTTCCCAGCTGATGAATTCCAGAGCAGAGTCCAGACCTGGCAGCAAGAGCTGTGTCCCAGCAGGTACCAGATGCTACAAATCAGAGCCCAGTGAGGCTGGGATGGAGGGAAGTGGAATTCAGACCCTGAACTCCTCAGGCAGAAGGAATTGGCTCCATGGAGAGGCTGCTGCATCCAACACATGATTTCTTCTGAGAAGGCCCTGCCTAAATAATTGAAAATGCAATTTTGTTGTTTGGGCCTCCTGGTATTCAAACCTCACCTAATTTCATTTGCCTTACTCCAAAGCATTTTGTGATGTGATTTAAGGAGGAAAGGTTTGATACAAACACTCTTATTTCATTTCCAAGCTGTGCTGTTGGCAAAGGCCATGCAAGCATCCCTTCACCCCACACCTTTGAATTAGGCTCCTAATTAGAGTTAACAGCTCCTTTTTGTCAATCATTTCTGGATTAATTCCATTTCTGCCCCATCTACAAGTCCAATGGCATCAGAAGCAGGTGCTGAGCCTGACACTTCCCTCTCCTCACTCTCCTCTCACATTAAAAGAACTTCAGCAGGGCAAAACTTTCCCCTTTTTGCCCAAGCAGATGTGAAATGCTCAGCAGACAGAAATAAATATGTTCCAGAAAGCCTTTTCCTTGCAGATCCTGCATATTGGTATCCAGAGGGAGCTGGGGCTTGGCTTCAAAGGCAACAACAGCACCAAAAAAAGGCCAAATTGCCCCAAACATGAGGCTCAGCACTGGGCAGGGAACAGGCCATAATGGCTCAAATGCTGTGCTCAAACACTGGATTTATCAAAAGGAAACACTGTGGATTTGGGGCTCAGACCTACACAGATTAAGAAGCCAGGAAGGATCCCTGCAGGACGTGCTGGAGAAAGAAGAGAGCTTTGGGAAGGGCAGCCCCTGAGTGAAACTGCAGTGACCCAGTGCTGAAACCTCCTCCCCACAGTCCCTAAAATCATCCCACAGCCCCTAAACCATCCCATAGTGCCTAAAACCATCCAAGTGCCTTAAATCCATCCCACAGTCTCTAAAACCCATCCAACAGTCCCTGAAATCCATCCTACAGTCCCTGAAACCCATCCCACAGTCCCTGAAACCCATCCCACAGTCCCTAAAACCATCCCACAGTCCCTAAAACCATCCCACAGTCTCAAAAACCCATCCCACAGAGCCAGAGAGCTCTGGTCCCACCTTCACCCCACAGCTTTAGGCACAGGAAGAGGAGCTCAGCCCAGCCCCATCCCTGGGGCCTCCTGCCCTGCAGCAATTCCTGCAGCTGCTCCCACAGGATGGGATTTAGGGTCTGTGGGATGGAGTTTTAGGGACTGTGGGATGGAGTTTTAGGGACTGTGGGATGGGTTTTAGGGACTGTGGGATGGGTTTTAGGTACTGTGGGATGGGTTTTAGGGACTGTGGGATGGGTTTCAGGTACTGTGGGATGGGTTTTAGGGATTGTGGGATGGGTTTTGGCACTGTGGGATGAGTTTCTGGCACTGTGGGATGGGTTTTAGGGACTGTGGGATGAGTTTCTGGCACTGTGGGATGGGTTTTAGGGACTCTGGGGAGGAGGTTTCAGCACTGGGTCACTGCAGTTTCACTTAGGGGCTGCCCTTCCCAAAGGCACAGCCCTGGTCACTCCTGGTGTCCCCAGCATGGATTTTGAGGGGCCCTCAGTTGAAAATTCATCTTTGCTGCTACCAGACCTCAGTGCTGCCATTGCAGAGTTGGTTTCTGACAGAAATCTCCTCTTTTTCAGAATATTGGCAGTGGTGGAAAGGAGCGTGAAGAGATGATAATAAAATCAGGAAGTAGATGCATGAAATATATTCTTTTATAGGTAACTGCAGCTTATTTAACCAGAGTTCTGTGCTTCAGTGAGCAGTGTCCATCTGCAGCATGAGAGAAATCCTATTTGGCCCTGGAGTCCTTTCCACACAGAGAAGGAGAATCTCTGATTGAATTTGAGGATAATTACAGGAGCATGAAGTATGGCCTGTTATTAATCGTACCACAAGAATTCAAAGAATTCCTCATCAGTGCTTTCAATAAGGCTAAAGAAATCCCAAGCCTCTCTCCAAAGCTCCTGCAGTCCTTTTTCCAAAGCAGTTGTAGAGATATGGAGCATCAAGCAGAGAAAGCTAATCAGAACAACTCAAAACAGAAAAGTTAAAAGAAAAGACCAAGGGAGAAATAAATCAATGCAGAGCCGTAGGCTTTTACCAATTGTTCTTTAAGTAAAATTAATTTGTAATGTAATTAAACTTCTCCCCAGAGGGACAGGTATAATTGAATTAGAGGTGCCTGGGTAGAGTTGCAGGGTTTAGCAGCTCCTTTCTAATTGCTCACATCTTCCTTCCTAGACAA
This sequence comes from Molothrus aeneus, assembly GCF_037042795.1. NCBI lineage: Eukaryota > Metazoa > Chordata > Aves > Passeriformes > Icteridae > Molothrus > Molothrus aeneus. Next base: position 2,353,915 of record NC_089664.1, on the reverse strand, counting down.
AGGCTATAGGTACTTTGATATTTCTATAGATGCTCATAAGGATTATGTGGAATTGTCTGATTTACCAGACTAAGAGAAAAGTAACTGCAGAAATTAAAATAGAGCAGAAAGTCCTGATCTTGTGTAGTGTTTGAGTCTGTTTGGGAGTGTTTGGTCTTTGAGTAGTGCTTTTAGCGAAACCTTTCATTTTTATTTGTTTACAGATTTGCATTTAGACCTCTCCTGCTGCTGCAGTTCACAAAAAGCCTCCTCAGTCCATTCCTGAGCACCTTCCCTGAAACAGCATCTCTGGAATTTTTGATTTCTCTCTTGCTCTGCATCCCACCAGCCAGGCCCTGCTCCTCTACAGCAATGTTCCCTCATCATGGATTAACTTTTAAGCCATTTTTAAACTCTGCCACTCTCCCATTTAAAGGATTTTGCCAAGTATTTCCAGGAGCTGTTTCAAATCCCCTTGTTCTGCCTCTATCTAATGGATTTGTGCACAAACCTTGGGCAGAATGGGGATTTCCAGGAGCATTCCTGGAGGGCTCAGCCCCAGCTGGGCTCCTCCCCAGGTGTTTGTGCTGTGAGTTATCCAGGCAGGAGTGAGGGGGCACATCCAGTCTGGCTGTCACCATGAGATTTTCTGACAAATCCCTTGCCCAGGATTTTTCTCATGAGAAGCCTCAGAAAAGAAATGCAAACAATAATTATCTGATTGCTTGGAATGTGGTCTGGAGGTTGCTCACCAACAGGTGCATCTTTGGTTTAATGTCAATTGTTTTTAATTAATGGCCAATCCCAGTCCAGCTGTGTCAGGCTCTCTGAGTCTGTCACAGGTTTTTATTATCATTCTTGTTTTAGCCTTCTGATGTCTCCTTTCTCTTTCTTTAGTATAGTTTTAGAATATAATATAATGTAGTATTATATAATATAATGTAGTATAATGTAGTATAATATAATATAATGTAGTATAATGTAGTATAATGTAGTATAATATAATATAATGTAGTATAATGTAGTATAATGTAGTATAATATAATATAATATAATATAATATAATATAATATAATATAATATAATATAATATAATATAATATAATATAATATAATATAATATAATATAATATAATATAATATAATATAATATAATATATCAGCTTTCTGAGAACTTGGAATCAAATTCTCATCTCTCACCTCATCCTGGTGACCCTCACAACACCACAACAGTCTGGCCATCACTGTGACCCCAAAACAACCAGCAAAGTCCTTAAGGCACCAAACATTCCCTGCACTCAGTATTCAAATAGGGATTTGTAGAAATCTGAGGCTCTGGAAACTCTGCCATCCCCCAGGAAAGGGGTAGGAAGGTTTGGGTCATCCTCAGTGCACAGCCAGGTGTGAATGCAGTCCCACAGCTCCTCAGCCTGGAATTCAGGAGGGTTTGGAGGTATGGGATACTTGGAATTTAAGAGGTTGAACTTGTAGGGCTTTTCAGGACAATTCTCCAAAGTTCTTTGTTCAAAAATCACACCAAAATAGGTTTCTGCCTGGAGTAGAGACAATCATCCTCAAAATGAGCCCACAGAGCCTCTGCTTCTTCTCTTGGAGAAAACCATCTTAAAAATTAAAACAAACCCCAAAACAAACAAATAAAACCCCCCAAAAGTGTCTGGTGTACTTTAGAATTTCCATTATGACCATTCATGGAGAGATTTAGTTGGGAAATTGGGAATTAGGAATTGTTCCCTGTGAGGGTGGGCAGGCCCTGGCACAGGGTGCCCAGAGCAGCTGGGGCTGCCCCTGGATCCCTGGCAGTGCCCAAGGCCAGGCTGGACAGGGCTGGGAGCACCTGGGACAGTGGGAGGTGTCCCTGCCATGGCAGGGCTGGCACTGGGTGAGATTTAAGGTCCCTTCAACCCAAACAATTCTGGGATCTCTGTTTTTTTTTTCTCATTGTCACAGTGACCAATCTTGTACCACCATGTCTAAAAACCCAGTGTGAGCATCCACAAAACCTTTCCCTGCTTGTGAATAATCTGGTTTTTTCTGTGACCCACGCTGGGTGCCCCTCCCCAGTGCCAGGGGAGTTTCCAGCAGGGTTTAACATCCCAGAAATACTCAGAGCTCCTGGATGAAGGGTGACAGAGATGCTGAGGGGACTGGAGCATCTCTCTTGTGAGGACAAGGCTGAGAGAGCTGGGGCTGCTCAGCCTCCAAAGGAGATGATTGAGAGGAATCTCATCAAAACACCCACAGGGAGGGCTCAGAGCAGGGCCCAGGCTCTGCTCCAGCCATGGGACAGCAGGACAGGCAGGAACTGATCCCAGGAAGTTCCACCTGAGCATCAGGAAGAACTTCTTCCCTGTGAGGTGAACAAGCAGCTCAGGAGGCTGGGAGTCTCCTCCGTGGGATGTTCCAGGGACAATGCTGTGCTCTGTGCTCTGGGGTGGCCCTGCTGGAGCAGGGAGCTCCAGGTGACCCTCTCAGGTCCCTTTTCTGCCCCATTCTGGGATCCCTTTCAGGGATGGGTTGTGGAGGCCCTGCCCAGGTGTTTCCCCATTGACAAAGGGCCCTCAGGGCTCCCAGGTAAAGGGCAGTGGCTGGGAGGATGCTGAGAATTTAATCCCCAATTTTTGGTGGTTTTCTGCCTCTTCCATTAAATTTCAGGCAGTGGGAGCCCCATTCCCAGCTCAGTGGGACTCTACACCAAGAAATCCAAATTTGCTGCCCAAGTGCTCCTGACACTAATTGACATTACTGGGTGTTATGGACAAACGCAGAGTTCCTGAAACATGGATCCATCCCTAATTCCAACCTATTCCCTATTTTTTGTCTTCAGCAGGGATAGATTGGAAGCCTAATTTGTGGCCTCTGTCTCAGGTAAGTTTCCCAGCTGGAGGTGAACAATTCCCAGAGACAGAAGCAGCCCTTCCAGCCCTCACTGCAACATTGAGGAGTTCCTGGCTCATGGATTTCTTCGTGTTCCCATGGAAAAGTCACTGCAAAAGGTGGTCCCAAAACTGAGTTTTTTAAATCTGTGACCTTTTTGTAGTTGAAAGATTCCAAGTGTGGGGTTTGTTTCCTAAACATTTAGTCCTAATTCCAGAGGAAATCCTAATCCTCAAACTTTTAATTACTCTGCCAATCTAGCTTATTATTTCCTCTGGTAAATTGAGGGAATGAATAAGCAAGAGTGACTTCTCTGTATGGTCTGTCTCTCTTTTCAGTTGAAATCTTGCCAAAAAAAAAAAAAAAAGACTTGAAAGAAATTTCTGTCCTTATTATACATCTCTCATTAAAGCTCCATTACCAGGTGGCATTAAATATTTCAACAAATATTAATAAGGAGCTTTTGATGTCAGAGCAGTCAGTATTCCTGACCTCTTAGGTCTAGTAAAAAAAAACTTCAAAAGTTTGCCTTCCTTGTAATAAGGTAAGACCTGAGGATCTGAGGCAAGAAATATTTAAGTATCTAATTTAGAGAGAAATCAAGGCAAATTAGGTAGATAAGGATCTTTAAAGATCTAAGCCAACACTGTTAGACTGTTGGAAATATTTGAAGTTTTTTTCCAGTCTTCTCTTTGGTTTTTTCAGAAGTTTTATTTAAATTTTCATCTGGTCAAGTGCTGAATAACAGATTTGCTCCTGGCCATTTTATAGGGTCATGAATGGCTTTGTCTTCCAGGAACAAACCTCATCCCATCCCTTGATGGGAAAAATTTGCATTATCAGCATGAGGAATTTCTAGGAGTTTTCCAGCTCTAGGAGTCCCAGCCTCCAAACTTCATTAAAATAAACAAAAAAACTCCATCCTTCACCTTCCATATTTTTTTAAACCAAGCTTTGCCAGCGAGTCTGTGACCTCAGGGAGACACCATTTCTCATTCACCAGAGCAATTTAAAAACCCAAACCTCATACTTCAAAAGCACTTCTAGACTCTCTGAGCTAAACCAGGTGAGCACAGGAACCAGCTAAAATAAAATCTTTTCACAAATACAGGATAATCTTCCCTCTGGGATTATTTCTGTCACTTAATGTCACAGGAGGGCACCGTGACACCCATCCCATGTCATCACACCCCATCAGGGAGGGCATGGAGCCAGAAAAGAATGGTAAAGTTTAAACCTTTTAAAGGCTCTGGCAGGAATCACAGCACATGTGGGGGCTTAGTGCCTGATTCCATAAACACTGGCAGGATTTTTATCTCCCAGGCCATTCCAGCTGCTGGAATGTCAGAGCTGGCAGAGCTCTGAGTGTGTCCCCAACAGGAATCACCCATGGGTGCACATCACCTGCAAAGTGACACAAATTTGCATTCTCTGAACACTGGTTAGCCAGAGAATCCTGCTTTTGCCAGGCATAATTTCCCTTCCTTGTGTGCATCCTGCTCCAGGACAATTCCTCCTGCCCCATCCCAGGACAATTCCTCCTCTTGCCCCATTCCAGGACAATTCCTCCTGCCCCGTCCCAGGACAATTCCTCCTCTTGCCCCATTCCAGGACAATTCCTCCTCTTGCCCCATCCCAGGACAATTCCTGCTGCCCCATTCCAGGACAATTCCTCCTCTTGCCCCATCCCAGGACAATTCCTCCTCTTGCCCCATTCCAGGACAATTCCTCCTGCCCCATTCCAGGACAATTCCTCCTGCCCTGCTCCAGGACAATTCCTCCTGCCCTGTCCCAGGACAATTCCTCCTGCCCCATTCCAGGACAATTCCTCCTGCCCTGCTCCAGGACAATTCCTCCTGCCCCATCCCAGGACAATTCCTGCTGCCCCATTCCAGGGCAATTCATCCTGCCCTGCTCCAGGACAATTCCTCCTGCCCTGTCCCAGGACAATTCCTCCTGCCCCATTCCAGGACAATTCCTGCTGCCCTATTCCAGGACAATTCCTGCTGCCCCATTCCAGGACAATTCCTTCTCTTGCCCCATCCCAGGACAATTCCTCCTGCCCCATTCCAGCCTTTACACCTGATTGAATCTCAACTTTGCAATAACCTTTAGGATAACATTCCTCTCTCAAACTAACACCCTGGTGGATTTTTTTCTGAATTGTGTGATTCAATAATTTGAAGTAGGATTTGAAAGAGAATTGAGATTGTTCAGTCTGGAGAAGGGAAGCTTTGAGATGACCTAAATGTGGCCTTCCAGGACCTGAAGGGGCTGACAGGAAAGATAAAGTGAGACAATTTACCAGGGCCCGGAGTGCCAGGACAAGGGGGATGGTTTCCCACTGCCAGAGGGCAGGGCTAGATGGGATATTGGGAAGGAACTCTTCCCTGTGAGTATAGGGATTGGGATGGAATTCCCAGAGCAGCTGTGGCTGCCCCTGGATCCCTGGAAGAGTCCAAGGCCAGGCTGGACAAGGTCTAGTGGAAGGTATCCTTGCACAGGGGGTAGAATAAGCTGAGCTTTCAGCTCCCTTCCCACCCAAACCATTCAGTGATTCCACGAGTGGTGAGTGAGAAGAACCAAGCCTTGAGGGACGCTGAGAGCTGGGGCATGACCACAGCACAGTGGGATCAGAAACACCAGAGCTGCTGAGGGAGCAGCAGTGGCCAGTACTCACAGAATTCACAGGATCACCAGGTTGGAAGAGACCTTAAAGATCATAGAGTCCAACCCAGCCCCTGTTGCTCTGGTTTTTTAAGATTTTCTAAGCTTTCTGATGTTTACATTCTTGTAACAAACTTTCTCACACACTTTCTGTAAATAACTCATTGTTTTGCATTCTTTTATGGAGGAGGAGAAATTTGATGGACTGTTGGTTTGTCCAGTGTCATTGGAGGGGTGGCACTGTCACCCTCCAATCCACTGTCACTTTGGGAAATCTATAAATGTTAGAGTCAGAAAATAAACTTCCCTTTTTTCACCTTGAGAACAGCAGTGTGTGCGCTCGTGTTGTTTCGTGTCCTATAGTGACAAGCCCACTTCAACTCAACCCTGGCACCCAGTGCCACATCCAGGCTTTGTTAAACACACCCAGGCATGGGGACTCCACCATCTCCCTGGGCAGCCATTCCAGAACTTTATCACTCCTTCTGTAAAAAACTTTTTCCTGATACCCAACCTGAATTTCCCTTGGCACAGCTCGAGGCTGTGTGCTCTGGTTGTGTCAGTGCTGCTGGAGAAAGAGCCCAGCCCCAGCTGAGCACAGGCACCTTTCAGGAGCTGTGAGAGTGATGGGGGCAGCCCTGAGTCTCCTTTGCTCCAGGCTGAGCACCCCCAGCTCCCTCAGGGGTTCCTCACAGGGTTTGTGTTCCCAGCCCCTCTCCAGCCTCGTTGCCCCTTCTGGACACGCTGCAGTGTCCCAAAGCCCTTCCTTGTTGGTAGAATGCTGTAGAACTCCCCACTTGTAATATATATAAGAAATAATAAACACCTAAGTGTCACAGACATATTTTATGAAAAAAACTTCCTTAGTATCTTTTCTCCTGAGAAGCTGAGAGGCCTCAGAAACGAAATGTAACCAATGGTTATCTGCTGCTGTGGAATGCAACAGGTGCATCTGGGATTGGTCTCATGTGATTGTTTTTAATTAATGGCCAATCACAGTCCAGCTGTCTCGGACTCTCTGGTCAGTCACAGGATTTTATTATCATTCCATTCCTTTCTATTCCTTTCAAGCCTTCTGATGAAATTCTTTCTTCTATTCTTTTAGTATTGTTTTTAATATATCGTTTTCTTTTAATATAATATATATCATAAAATAATAAATCAGCTTTCTGAAACATGGAGTCAAAATTCTCATCTCTTCCCTCATCCTGGGACCCCTGCAAACACCACCACACCTAACCCTGAACAGGAAATATTGTCTGGACAGTTTCCATCCCTCTTGACAGAGGTAGAAAAAAGGAGCCAAAAACCAGCAGTGAGGGGAGCTGCAGAGACTGATAAGGCCACCCCTGAGTCTCCTTTGCTCCAGGCTGAGCACCCCCAGCTCCCTCAGTGGTTCCTCTCAGGATTTGCGTTCCCAGCCCCTCTCCAGCCTCGTTGCCCCCTCTGGACACGCTGCAGTGTCCCAAAGCCCTTCCTTGTTGGTAGAATGCTGTAAAACTCACTACTTGTAGTCTAGATAAGAAATAATAAACACCTAAGCCTGAAGAGGAAATATTGTCTCAAGAGTTTCAATCCTTCTTGACAGAAGTAGAAAAAAGGAGCCAAAAACCAGCAGTGAGGGGAGCTGCAGAGACTGATACGGCCACCCCTGAGTCTCCTTTTCTCCAGGATAAACACTCCCAGCTCCCTGCAGTACTCACAGAGAGCAGTGGTCAGCTTCTCAGGCTGGTCATAGTGCACCATGGCCACACAGAGGGTGTTGAGGGCCACCACGCAGAGCACCACCCAGTAGAAGCTCTGGGCCTTCACCATGCGGCGGATGAAGAAGCGGAACATCTTCTCCTTCCTCCTGAAGTAGGACGAGCTCTCGTTCTTGCCACTCTTCAAACTGGCACGGGCAAAGGGAGACCCTGGGACAGAAAGAAGAGTCACCACAGCCCATCCCAGCAGGGAAAAGGCTGCAGGGGGTTCCTGGGCACACAGAGCCTCTCCAAGCACCACCAGAACAGCTCAGCAGGAAGCTGGGGATGTTGAGAATGGGCTGAGCAAGGGTGTCTCGCTTGTAATGAGGGATGAAGGCTGGGCTTTTAAAACTTCATGGGCCAATGCCTAGCTCCACCACCTAAACTGGGCTTCCAAACCTTTGCAGCAATCCTGATTGTCACAGTAAAACTCATCACTTTTTCCTGGTTGACAGGGACAGAGAGCAGCAGGCACTGGATATTTCTGCCCACGGTGGGGAGCACGTCCTCGTGGAGCTGGGTAGGTGCAACAGGAAAGATGATTTTCCTGCTCCAAGGACTGTTTTATCCCTGTTTTTTCCTGCTCCAAGGACCAGTTACTAGGGAATTGAGTGAATTCTCCTTAATTTACTCTCCAGCCTCAGCTATTTCTTTAGCAGAGGGCTCAACCTTCCTCCGTGCATCAGATTTTGAGCTCAGCCATTCATTTGTCTCAATTCTGCCTCTATCAGCTCCATTTCCACTCTGGGCTGAAACCCTGGCAAAGAGTCAAGGGTTTCAACAATAGGGAGCTGATGGAAGAAATGATTCCTGATGCCAGCTCTCCCCCTGGGGTAGAGGCACTGCTCAGATGAAAAGGCAATCTCCAGCTGATGCTGAGGCAGGAGAAATCAGGAATAAGGGAAGAAACACATGGACCCCTTGGGGCTCCTCTGCAGCAGCCAGGGAAGCTGCTGCAAGCAGGGGAGATGGTGATGGTGCCAGGCTGGCCACTGCCTGTGCCAGTGGTTTGGGACAAGATATCATTGCTGCCCTTCCCCACCCTGGGATGGAGCATCCCAGCAGGATGAGCAGGACATGTCCTGGCGCTCTCCTGGGCTCAGTGACATGAACAGAGAGTTCTGGCTTCAGCAGCCAAATCTTGGAGTGTGATCACCTCCATGTCAACACTCGGAATGGGTGGGAATCTCACCCAGCCTCGTCCTGCCACATCCACCACAGCAGCCAGAGAAAGGATGAGGCATCCAGATGTGACAGCAGCGGGTTCTCCAAGCCTCACAGCCCCACACAAGTGTGATGTTCCCCCATGGAAAGTGAGCTCTCTGCTCCATTTCACATTTCTGGCCATCCACCAGCACTCCAAAAGCAGAGCTGGCCTTGGCCAGGCTTTGAACAAACTCCATGCTGAAAAAATCAGTGTGTTCTTCTGTTGGTTTGAAAATCCTGCCTTTGGCAGTTTGGAAGAGAAGAAATCACAGTGCTCCTCCTCTGCTCTGCTTTACGACAACAAGAAGAGCCAAAGTTTGGGATTTAGGCTGCTTCATATCACAGCACTCCTTAGCAGGTACAGAGCTCTCAGATAGCCAAGCTCCTCTGTACTGCCAGACTGGCAAAGGAACAGTGCTGCCCTCTCATTCCTGTCTGCTGATCTTCCAGAAATGCAAAGCAGTGATATTTAAACTGCTCCAACATGGAAAACATTCCTTCTCCAGGCTTTGGTGTCTGGGAATCAAAGCAGTGCCCCGTGCCTGGTACAGCACAGAGGGTGTGAAGCCAGTGGGAGTAGAAAGAAAAGAATAAAAGCTAAGAACAACTGCAGAGAACACCCTGGGAAGTGTTTACCACTACAGAGCTTTATACTGCAGCTATAAAGCTCATCAAGGTGCTTGTGCTTGAATTAAAGTGCAACATTTTCAGCCAATGGCCAGAGAGAGACCTGGCAAAGTCTCCCCACCCTGAGCTGCATCTTCACGTGGCACTCAGGGATCATTTGTTAGTTCTTCCACACTCCTTCTGCTCCCATATGAACACACTACAGAAAACCATCCAAAAACCCCTTTTCTCCAAAACAGATCCTTTATGCATAATTGCCCACGTGATCTGATTGTTTATGCTCTGCATTCCAGCCTCTTCACAAGCCTGCAGAAGTAGCTGCTTAACCCATTCCTTCTTTTCTGCCTCGTTCCATGAATCAAAATCAAAGCCACTTTTCCCAAGTGGGTGAAGCACTCACAGAAGGTGGAAAGCACTGCTGTTATCTTCCCTGCCATATGCTCCCGAGACAGTTCCCAGCTCTGCCTCGGATTATTCCCGAGCCCAGATGCTCCATCATCCGTTGCCACCTGAAATGCTGAACTCCAAGATCTGTTGGTGTGGCTCTGGCTGCCCAGAGCTTAGAGGGACTTGGATTTGGAGGCAAAGATCTCATAATTATTGCAACCGTGAGCAAATATTCCAAAAACGACCATTCCTTGTCATATCCATGCAGGGATCCGAGAAAAAACAACAAACCAAACCAAAAATGCACACAGGCTGCTGCATTTTTGCCCCTTTTCAGCACCAAACCTCTCCTGGAAGTGGCAGCAGTTTCACCACAAACCCTGCAGGCCAGGGGACTGTGGCAGCTCAGTGCTGGTGTCAGGAACATGCCAAGCCACGCTCATTTTCTGCAACCAACTCTTCCCTTAAAGGGGGGGAAAAATAAATTCCAGCAGCAGCTGTGATCCCTGAAAACATCAAGGCCAACTTTCCAAAGGGCAACTGAGGCACTCATGCTGTGCAACAGCCACGGACACGGATTCTCAAATGTGCTGTTTGTGCTGCTCCTTCTGTGCATCCAGGATTTGCTGCTTCGTGGGGACTGGGCTGCCAAGACATTTCTTTGGAAGATAATGAGAACATCTGCTGCTTCAGCAGCAAAACAGCCTCCAACAACAGGCACAGGATGAGCAGAGTGCCCGACTGCAGAGCAGCAGGAGAGGCTCTCCCACAGCTCAGAGGGGTTTGGCTCCAGCAGCTCCCTGAGGTGGGTACTGGGTGCCCAGAGCCTCCCCTGGCAGCCCAGAGCTGCCTCTGCCTCCCCACCTGGGCAGATCTCAGCAGGGAATCAGCGCTGGGAGCTGCAGAATGGGCAGCACCTCCTCAGCCTGAAGACGCCAAATTCACCCCAGCAACGCCCCACGGTGCAGGATGCCCTGCTCTGCACTGGATCTCCACATCTGGCTTTAAAATCGCTTCAAGATCTTCCTCTAAGACAAGAATGAGAGAATTGAGGCCACTGCCCAGCACCTCCCAGTGACCACTCCCACAGCAAAAGCTGGGACACCTCAGCTGGGCATTAGTGAACCACACGACTGTGGCCACTTCCTCTCCTCCCTCCAACAGTGTTGTTTGGCAGATTTGGGGTTCATTAGCATGGATGAGCACGTTCCAAGCAGAATCCCAGGATGGCCAGCCCAGCAGGGACTATCCCAAGGCTTTGCAGGGCTCTCCCAAGAGTGCAGCATGCAAGAGCTGAGGCAGGCAGCGCAGGGAGAGGGTGAAGCCACGGAGCTTTTTGCTTTGGGAAGTCGAGTGCTGCTGCTGCTGCAGCAGTGGAAATTCATTCTCCTTCAGGAAACTGCAGCTTCTGGAGCAAAGGAGCCTCTCCAGAGGAGGAAACATGGCATGGACAGGTTGAGGTGGAGATCGAAACCTCAGGGGATGCGAAGCCAGTACTCACCAACGGAGCAAATGTCTGTGAAATGGTCCTCACCTTCTTCTGCATGAATCAGGTCATTTTTGCTCTTCTTTATTGCGGCTCTTTTCAACACTGCGTGCAAATTAAAGAGAAAATGCCCCGTGAGGATGCAGAGTGGATTCTCTCTCCCCCTCCCTTCACTCTCCAGGGCCAGCATTTCCTTCCCAATGCCAGCTCAAAGCTCTCCCACCAGGGTACCCTGGAGCAAACAGGACAACCCACAACCTTGCAGGGCCTCTGCACGCCTCAGTGCCAGGGTGCTTCACTCCTTTGCCCTTCCAGCTCTTGAAGGTTTGCCAGGCACAGCTCTGCACGTTCCACTTCATGCAGCAGATGCAGGAGGGTGGGGGGGTCACTGCAGCTGCGCTTTCAGCACAGCACAAAGGCTGGGCAGGGACACTGGAGCTTCCTGAGCCCCACGGGGCTGGGAGATGAGTGCTGCCACCCCTGGAACCACCAGTGCTGTTTGCAGCAGGCACTGTGAGGGAGTCAGAGTTTACAGAGCTCGGTTTACCACCCAGCCATGCCTCAAGGAGCAGAAATGCTGCGTGGAAAAAGCGGCCACACATCAGTGAGCAGCCTCTCAGCAGCACCCGGTGTTCAATCCCTGCCCTCTGGGGATGTCAGAATTCTTTGAAAACACTTTTTTTTTCCCCTCCAAAAGCAGCTTTTAGTGGGGAGGGCAAACATCACTACATTTACTCCAACTGAGAGCTCTGCACTGTCCACCCAGAGCACGGGGGGGTGAGGCAGGAGCACTGAGGACGCTGCTCCCACGACCACCTACCTGCAGAACCTTGAGAAGTGGCAGAAAAAAAAAATCACGTTGGTACAGTTTGGTGACAGCTTCGAGACAGACAGTAACTAAAGCAGCACTTTCTATCAGCAGTAAGACACCCCACGGTGTGGTGATACAGACTGGTCCGTGGGCACACACAGCAAAGCCACTCACGCTGCAGAGACTGCCCCGGGGAGGCTCCTCCACAACATCCCCTCACCCTAATTATCTACAAATTCCTTTCCCACACTGCGCGGATCGCCCTGCCCTGACAGAGACGTGGATGCGCTTCCTGCTCCTACGGGCTGTGCTTGAGTCACTTCAGGGGAACACCCAGAGCAGAGGGGAGGATGCTCTGAACCTGTGGTCTGGATCCATTGTTTGTGCTCCTTGCTGCCCCACCCAGCTCTGCTGAATCCTCAGTCCCAGCAATGCCAGCTCGGGGGTCCCTCAGGCTGGGTCTGTCCCAGTTCACTCCAGCATGTCCAGGGCCATCCTCAGCACTGGAGCACGACCAGCACTGGGATTAAATATTTCCAACACTCCCTGGCATGAACTGAGCAGCTTTTTATCTTCTGCCCCAGAAAACTCCTCGGTGTGTTTGGCAGTGAGGTTGTGCCATCTCTCCAGGCACATCCCTGTGATTTTTGGGGACTTGGAATTTACCACCATAGACTGTGGGCTGCTCCAGGCTGGGAACATTCTCGGGCTCCTTTCACTTTAGGATAAGAGGAACCTGAGTATCTCTGGGTCTTTACTCCATGCCTTGCACCCACCTCGAGTTTCTCACAGCACTCAGCCTTGCAGACAGCTCCTCACACACAAACTCCAGCGAGGCCCGGCTGTGCCCAGGTGCCAGCCAGGCTTCCCCAGCTCACACACACCCCCAGCACACACAGCAGGACTGGCACGCACACCTCAGCCCTGACCTGCTCCAGCCCCAGATCGTCCCCAGCGCAGGTCACCGGGCCGGCCGAGGCTGCAGCAGCACCTGCAGCGCTGCACGCCTGGGAGGGAGCCAGGCCAAAAAACCACCTGGGCATGTCACCGGTGACCTGGGCACGGGGCTGCGGGGGGAAAGCTGCCCCTGGGTGCCACCTAAGCCCCTGGTGATTTGCAATCCACTCACTGTTGTAGCTGCTGCCGCTGCCAGTCTCTGCCGGCGCCGTGCCTTGAGGAATCGGCCCTTCCGAGGCGGCCCTCCCTGACAGTGAATGGGAGGAGAAAAAAAAAGAGGGGGGGGAGGGAGGGGAGGGGAAAGGAGGAGACATGGGAGGACGAAAGATGGTCAGAAAAGGGAGAGGGAAGAGTCTTTAACTGAGCTTTGAGCGGCTGGCGCATCCTAAGAGCTGTCGGGGCTGGAGGCCCAGGGGGAGCATCCCCGTGGCCTCGCTGCTCGGCTCCTCCGGCCGTCCTGCCACGCCGGGCTCGCACGTCGGAAGGAAGGATCACCACACCCTGTTATGTCTTACTGCTTACAGCTAACAGGGGGCTCAGTCCCTTGGTCAAATCCGTTCGGAGCCCTGCCTTTCTCTCAGGTCAGCGCATTCGCTCTTCTCCATCCTCCTGGCAGCCTCTACCCCCTGCACACACAGCCAGCCACCCTCGGCAGGGCGTGGGCACCGACCCCGAGGGCACATCCCCATCCCGGGCCGGTGTGCGGTGTCCCATAACCGCTCCTCAGCCACCTGCAGCCTGCGCAAGGGGCTCTGTGGCCGGATTTGTGCCGGGTGCATGCGGGAGGATCCTCCTGCTCGGGAGGAAGGCGTGGCAGTGACAGCAGTGGAACCTCTCCCGTGGCACAGGAGGAAAATGCCCAGCAAAGGCACCTACCGTCCAGAGGGGACTTCTCTTCGGCGTTCTTGTCCTCCTCGGCCAGCATCACCTCCTCTGGAAAAGGAAAACCAGCCAGGGTCAGCCTCAGATTCCTCAGAGCACTGCCCCGACAGCGGCTGGTGGGGCAGCAGGAGCCTGTCCCGGTGCCACCCAGCCCATCGTGGTGCCACGCAGCCCACCCTGGTACCACCAGCCCATCCCTGACACAGTCTGCAGAGCAATTCATGGCTCAGGGCTGTGTTTCTCACTGAATTCACAGAATTCACAAATCACCAGGTTGGAAAAGACCTTGAAGATCATCGAGTCCAACCCAGCCCCAACCCCTCAACTCAACCCTGGCACCCAGTGCCACATCCAGGCTTTGTTAAACACACCCAGGGATGGTGACTCCACCATCTCCCTGGGCAGCCATTCCAGAACTTTATCACTCCTTCTGTAAAAAACTTTTTCCTGATACCCAACCTGAATTTCCCTTGGTGCAGCTCGAGGCTGTGTGCTCTGGTTGTGTCAGTGCTGCTGGAGACAGAGCCCAGCCCCAGCTGAGCACAGGCACCTTTCAGGAGCTGTGAGAGTGATGAGGGCAGCCCTGAGTCTCCTTTGCTCCAGGCTGAGCACCCCCAGCTCCCTCAGGGGTTCCTCACAGGGTTTGTGTTCCCAGCCCCTCTCCAGCCTCGCTGCCCCCTCTGGATGCTCTCATCTCAACTTCCCTCCCAAGCTGAGGGGCCAGAGCTGGGCACAGCACTCCAGGTGTGCCCTCACCAGTGCCAAGCAAGGGGCACAATGACCTCCCTGCTCCTGCTGGCCACAGCATTCCTGACCCAGGCCAGGAACCATTCTCAGCCTCTGTCCCTCTCACACAGGGGGAGGATTCCAAACCAACTATTTCCTCCATGAGATCCCTCCTCACAACCACCCACACCACCTCCCACACTGGGTCCTTCACCAGCTCTCATCCGCAAGGCACCTCTGGAGACCAAGGACCTTCCTCCAGACCAGGCAGCACCACAAATCCCACAAGCCCCAGGACGGTCCCTCATGCTCATCCATGCTGGAGACAGTTTGGGGAAGATGCTCCACACCCATCACTGCTCTTTTGTCTCCAAAAATCAGGATTCAGCCATGGGGAGCAGAGTGGTGGCACAGGGTGGGAGCAGCAGGGCCATCACATCAAATTTTTGTCCAAAGAAAATCCACAGCAAGTTTTCCATGGGAGACCTCTGCCTGGCACAGTGATTGCAACACCACCCTTCCATTCCTCTGCAACTCATCTCCAAAATACACCTTGCACTGTCCTAAATTAAAAAAAACCAAACAGGAAACACTAAAAACCAACCTCCCAAAATGGAATAATTTTTATCTGTGTGAAAGACAACCCAATTTCCTGAGGTTTCCCAGGGTACTGCCACCCCCCTGGCCAGTTGGCAGCACTGTGCCAATACTTGGGACTGCACTCAGAGCCACAGATTTTGGGTTTGCTGCTGGAAACTGTGCTGTGGGGTTCTGCTAAAGGACAACCCAAAGCAAACAAAACATTGAGTTGGCAGCTGGTAAACTCCACACTTCCTTCTATTCTCATAAATGGCAAATTCACACGCCTGTAATTCCATCAATGTGAGCTCTTACTAAAACATCTGACACTATGTTCCAACCAAATTTTGCTTTAAAGTCCATTTAAGCCAGTCTAGATGGAAGAGCAACTTCAGAAAAATAAATACAAACAAACCAGAGGCCAAACATCAAAGTGTGTAGCTGAGAGCTGTCTAGAAGGATACCAGAGGGATCAGCCTTATATAAGTCTATATAAACCACACAAGCCTTATATAATCTCTTTATTAATCATCTGGGAGAGAGAGGGAATGATACTTTAATAAGACAGCAAATTGAGAAGGCTGAAAAATAATACCAAGGGCTGAGGAAAGCTGGAAAATTAAGCAGAGGGAAAGGAAATACAGAAGTGCAAAATAATGCACCAGAGATGTGAAAGAAAGGAGAGCTGAGAGGGGTAAAAATGTCAGATGAGCTCAAAGCTGCACTTGAAAAGGTGTAAAGTCCTTCCAAAATCCCACAAGTTGTGCCTGCAATCCCCACCTACAATTCAGGTGGTTTTCAAGTCTTCTTAAGACAGGTCAGAAGAGTGAAATAGGCTTTTTCAGGCAGTTCAAGAGACTTCTCTGACCAGCCAGCACCTCAGACCAAAAGGTTCTTCTGAAGTCCCTCCCAGGGAAAGTTGTAGTGATGTTTGGGGATGAAAATATGGGAGGACTGAAATGGCAATTCCCAGTCTGACTGCCCTGAAACACAAGGAAGGGATGGGAGACCCTTCCCAAAGGCTGGGCTATACTGATTTCCACCTACAAATTACTCTTACAAGACAATTCTGCAAACCTTTGCCCCAAATTCAGGGTCCTGAATTGGTTCTCAAACAAACCTCCACCCATAAACACAGCTGGGCTCAGTTTTGCTGTTCCTTTAAAATAACCCAACCTTTTTTCACCTCTGAAATTCCCTCAAGCCTCACTCTCCTCCTGCAGCGTTCCCAGGTTCTCTCCCTTGATCATTATTCCTGTCTGCCTCGTGTCCTCTGGGAATCCAAAGGACCACAGCTACCCCAGGAGGTTTTTAAGGCTAAAAACAGAGCTCAGCAGGTCACTGAGCACTGCCAGGAGGGGTTTTCACCAGCCAGCATCCTGAACAGAGGCCCAGGAGCTGCTTTGCCTTTAGTCATCCCTAACAGAGCCTGGAAGGAGATCATTGGGCACCTGAAAACCCCCCCAAAAATGGTGCTTCTGCATTAGGAGCAATGTTCAGCAGAGAGATGGGACCAGATCAGCAATTCTGAGCCTCCAAACAAAAGCTCAGGGGCTTTGCCAGGGTGTCAGAGGCAGGGGTGTCTCAGCAGCAAGAGGAATTTTTGGTCATTAAGTGCTGGGTTGGAAATAAAGGCAAAGCAGCTGAGAAAGTGGTGCCCCTTCTCCTCCTCTTTGGTGTGAGGAAAGAGGACACTGGGGGCTCAAAGGAGCAGCAGATGACTGGAAATAACAAAGACTAAATGAGTTTAATTTCTGGCTGGGTAAATAGAAACAGTTGATAAAATGCAGCCCTCAGAAGTGGCTGCCATGCTCTCTCAAGGAGTTTTGCTTTGTCTTTGTGGGAATTACCCTGTCTTGGCATCTCACATGTGTGGTATTTTTGGGGTCCCCTGTCATGGGGAGGAAGGATGAATCTGACTCCATGTTCTTAGAAGGCTAATTTATTATTTTTTGATACTATATTATATTAAAGAATGCTATACTAAACGATATTAAAGAATAGAGAAAGGATACAGGCAGAAGGCTTAACAAGATACTAATGAAAAACTCCTGACTCCTTCCAGAGTCCTGACACAGCCTGACTGTGATTGGTCATTAAGTAAAAACAATTCACATGTTCGATAAACAATCTCCAACCACATTCCAAAGCAGCAAAACACAGGAGAAGCAAATGAGATAATATTGTTTTCCTTTTTCTCTGAGGCTTCTCAGCTTCCCAGAAGAAAATTCTGGGCAAGGGATTTTTCTAGAAAATGTGACAGTGACACACACAGGGTTCATTGCTGGAGGTGTCTGTTCCCATCTCTCTCAGGGGCTCAGGGCTCTGTTCTTCTAAAGAAAGCTGAAACCTGAAGTTCAGAAAGCTCTGCTGTGCCAAGGAATGGCCTTGAAATTACAGAGGGCTGGCAGAGAGAGGTGAAACCATTCCCAAAGCCTGGCACTCCAGAACAGAAGCACCCCAGTTTGGTGTGAAAAAGGTGGATTTGGAAAGAATTAAAATGCAAAAGATGTGAAACTTGATTAGCCCTGAACAGGAAGATTTTAGAGTCTCTGAGCAAAGTGTTTTCCAAATGATTCATGTCCTTGTAAGATAAGAGAAACATCTTCAAAAGAATATTTGTGGGCTTATAAACTCTTTACTCTGTGTGGAGAACTTGTAGTTCTCTGTTCTTCAAAAATTCCAGCCTTGGAGTTCCTGCAGTTCTGAGGAGTTCAGTGGAGAAAACAGCAGGAGCAAAATAATTTGCATGGATTGCATCACTTGGCACTTTTTAATTCCTCTGGAAAGGACAACTGCCTCCAAAGTGAAGGAGGGGAGGTTTAGGTGGAATTTTGGGAAGGAATCCTTCCCTGTGAGGGTGGGCAGGCCCTGGCACAGGGTGCCCAGAGCAGCTGGGGCTGCCCCTGGATCCCGGGCAGTGCCCAAGGCCAGGCTGGATGGGGCTTCCACCCCAAACCAGCCTGGGATTCTGTGATAATTCAAATTACTGACATTAATGAGAAACATTAAAGTCACTTCAGAGTGGTCAAAGAGCAATAACCACAGTGTTAAATTAAAATTATTGTTGACTGAGGGGTGGTAGGGCACAGGGAAAGGAGTGATTTTAGTCACTCATACTTCCCTTGGTCCTAAAACAACACTTGAGGTAAAAACCTGAGCACTACAAAGGACAAGGGCACCTCCTGTCCAGCTCCAGCAACTACACAGAATATGTGAAAAACTACAGAGCAAAAACCATCTAAGGATTAAGACCTCATTTTATGAAGCACTGGAATACAGCTTTCCACTCTTCCTGCCTTGCATCAAAAATAAACGAGGGGGGAAAAAATCGAACAAACCAAATGTTCAGGGAGGATATTAGAAATATTGGAAACCTGATGAGGCTTCCAGGGGAAGAGAGAGGATTGGGCTGATTGGTTCTGGGTGCTCCAGAGCAGGAAAAAATAAGATGAAACAAGGTAGAGGGAGATTAGAGAAAGAAAAGTAATTAAAAGAACTCCTGGATTCTTCCTCTTGCTGCAGAAAGGCAACGGATTGAAAGTGAGGGCAGGACACAGCTCCGTGGAGTTGTTTGGTTTTTAAAATCAAACTGGGTTTAACACATGGCACTCTTTGCTCCAAGAGTCAGTGAGGTCAAGGCTGGCAGAAGGATTTAAAAACAATTCAATATTCCCAGGAATAATGACCAAATCCTCCAGAGTTCCATTAGAGCAGAGTCCCAGGAGCTTTTGCTTTCCCTTTGTGCAAACAGCTCTTGCCTGGGGCTGCTGCAAGATTTCTGTCCCCTTCTGTCTGTCCTCCCTGGCTGGATCTCCCCCCTCCAGTCCTGGAGAAGGAATTCCAGATCATTTCAGAGCTGAAATCCCCAAACCAGATGTGGGAAGTCCCCGTGGACGGCACAGTCCCAGTTTCCTGAAGCCTGGATTCTCTGCTCTGCTTTGCCTTCACGCTGCATTTTCATTCTAAGATTTTATTAACACTGCTAAGCTGATTTTAATTACTGTTATTATTCAGCTGTACTAGGAGGCTCTTTTATATTCCTATTGTATTCTCAACAATGCCTTTCCAGAGTATTTTTAACATTCCCTGATTCAGCTCTTTTGCATGCACTTCCCTGTTCCACAAAGCCTTCTGACTCGTGTGTTATTGGGCTGAAAAATGTGCATTTTCCAGCAGTTTCACTTGACATTGGTGTGGCATTTATTCAGCCCTGGCAACATAGAAATGGAAGAGCCAGGAATTCCCACAGGGATGGGAACTGGAGCAGAGGTTTACTGTACATTTTATAATTTCTCCATCCCAAATTTCTCACAAGTTCAGCTGGTGATGGGCAGAGCAGGCCCCAGAGTGACACAGAGCCACCCTCAACCCTGCAGGGGAATTCTCATCTCTGTTTTAGTGATGGAGATCAGGATTAAGAGACCAAAAATCACCAAGAGCCTTAAAAGCAAGACAGGATGAGAAAAGGAGAAGCCCAGAGAACCCTGCTCCAGCCACTGGGCAAGGCAGGAATTAATCTGAGTTAGAGGCTGCACAGAAGCTGTAAACTAATGAGAAGACAAATTCTCAATGGAAAAGAAAGGGAATTCTTTATTTTCTGATTTCTCCAGAAGCACAGAATGAAGGGTGGCTGCCTGAGTTGCTGCCAAACGGTCGCAGTGAATAAAAGTCTGACAACACAAGTGGCCTTCAATTGTCACCCAGTACAGTGCTAAAGAAATAATGGGTTTAAAGCACCACATAAACTGCAGATATTTCTATTTTACATTTCAGTTGTAAAGAGCAAAGATTAAACTCATCTGTCTAAAATGGCACCCAGGAATCCATTTGAGAAACCAGCACTTCTTTTCCTCCCCATCATTGTTTTAAAAGGCCTTTTCACTTGGCTCAGATGTTGAAAAGCAAGCAAGGAGGGAATTAACCCCCATTTTCTTGGTGCTGCATGAAAGAATTGACTGTGGTTATGTCAATATATAAGTATCAGCTCCTCCATAAAGCAGGAAGGTTATTGGTAATCGTTGCAGTCTGATAAAAATGCTATTTTCTGTTAAATTGATGTGTCTGGGTCCTGGTTAAAGTTGCTCACGCCTTGCAATAAAGAGCAATGTTCAGTTCCAGTGGTTATAAATCAATGTTAATATGGGCTGGGGGGAGCTTCATACAAGTGATCTTTGTAGCTCATAAAATGCCACTTGGGTGGGTTTTATCAGCACAGAAAGAAAGGCTGATAAACCAGCTGGGGCAGGGAGTAAATAAAACAGAAATTACTCATGGAAGGGAACAGTTCCTCCCTGTGCAGGCTTTGGGCACTCCATCACTGTGGGTGCAACAGCCTGATCAAAAAGTGAGAAAGCAAAGCTCATTTTCTCTCTTTCTGACCAAGCTGTTGCATCCACAGATCACTTTTTATATTATCCTGTATTAGGAGAATTGCTTTGATCTCAGCAATAAAGCTGGCTCAGCTCTTTAGTTTTGCTTAAACCAAACCAAGATATTTTTGCAATAACTTTGGTGCGAACACTCAGAAATTATTCCAACAAAACCAATGAGTGCTGGCCAGGCCCTCCCAGGCTTGGCCACACCAAGGACTCATTCTGGAGCCCATCACTGTGGCCAGCTGGGGTCTGTGTACAAATCACAAACAGGACAGGACTGCTGGGAACGTGCCTTGAGCTGGTTTATTTTCCAGCATCACTCTCATTACATGGTGATGGCAATGGGAAGATGCCAGCAGCTCACATCTCAGGCAGCAAAGAACTTCATATTACAAATTACTTTAAAAGTTTTTCACCAATCACACGAAGCTAAAGCACATTGACAGTAGTTCTATCCAACCACTATAAGCACAGGTACCTTTGGTTAAACAATGCTTGCTTCTTTCGAATGCAATACCTGCTTGTAAGCCTTAAAACACAATGCACAGAGCTCCATTATTAAGCTTCAACCTTCCTAATATCTCACTAGATAAACTTTTCTGTAGCTTAGGGAGTTATTCTAGACAAGCAGTAATACACAGACCATTGTTCTATTTGCCCTTGCTTTTCTACATTTTAAATAATTTTTCTGCTGACCTATGTCATGGCTACTGCTTAGCTCTAATCACAGTTCTGCTGCCTCTGGGGCCTGCCTTTTGCAGCTTTCCCAAAACCCTCTGATTTTGTGGATTCCCACACATCACCAGAGCTCCCTTGGCCCAAAACACATCCAGGCCAGCCTGGGAGATGCCAGCCTTACCTGCTTTGAAGATCCACTCCAGGTAGCCGTTGAGCTCGCGCTCGATCTGCTGCTGCCTGCGGAGCTTCAGGAACGCCCGGCGGTTCTCCACCCGCTCCCGCTCCTTGGCAAATTCACTGCGGGCACACAAGAGAGGGAAAACCCATCACAGGCAGCCAGGGCAGGCACACAGCCCTCCCCCAGCCTTCCAGAGGAGCTCAGGGAGCCTGTGGAGTCCAGGATGGGAGGAGGGAGTGGAAAGCACAGCAAGGGACTCGTTGTTGTCCTGGTACCTTGTGCAGGCTGACCTAGAACAGAGGCTGGACAGAGCTAAAGAATAAAGCAGGGATTTGGGTTTAAATTTGGGGTTTTGGGGTATTAAAAGCCTCCATGGATCCACCTCGGGCAGCACAAGAGCCCAGCCAGGGCTGCACCCAAGATGAACCAAAATGGCCCCAAAATGCACGGCCGGGCACGGGGTCTCTCCCTTGGATCAGTTCTGCTCCATTTGCATCTTGCAGTTCATTGTCCCATTCCAGCTTTAGCCCCTGCAGTCCCACCCTGCTTGTTTTTCTCTCTCCAGCCCACGGGGTTTGTGCTCCTGGGCTGAGATTTGGGTCATTTGTCCTTGGTGCCCAGCTGGAGCAGGAATTGTTTTGTCTCCCTGCTCTGTGCACAGAGCTCACCATGTCCTGATATGAAGCTCAGACCCACCCACTAAAGCAGCACAGAATGTGAAAAATAGAAAAGCTAAAACCTGAGGCATCAGTCCAACAAATTATTCCTCAGCTGCCTCTCTCATCCTGAAAAAGACCTGAAGAATTCCATGTGCACACGCCACAGCCAGTCATGAAACACAAATTATCATCCTCAATGCTAAAAACCATCCTCCAGCTCTCTCCACAGCACAATCTCCTCTAGAAGCCAAGATTGTCACAGACATCAGAACTTTTCTAAAGGGATCTGCTCTTCCCTGTCGGTCTTTCTTCAAGCTTTCCCAGGCTTTGGTGATTGTGACAAGCCCAGGTCAAATGAGAACTCAGTGGGCATGGGTTGAGGTGAAATCTCCCAGATGTCCTGGGCTGAGGATAAAAATGTTCCTGCTGTTTGCTAAAATCCCGTGGAAAGCAAGAGTCTGGATGTCATCACTGGAACAGGGCAGGCAGAAAGGAAAGGTCACCCAACCACCACAGAAATCACGTCCAGGTACATCCTGCTGGTCTAGCTTGAAATGAAGGTGAGAAAAAAATGCAGCCACCAGCCTGACAACCCACACTGGGGCTTTCCTCAAGGTACTTCCTGGCACCTCTGGAATGTTCTGATTTTCTGGACAAATAAAGGTGCCCAGCTGCCATTTATGGAGCTCTGACCAGCCCCTGCAATCCCTATTTAAGCACATACTGGAGTGTCTCCCACAAGAGCTTTGTGTGGTTAAATGTGAGATCAAGAGGCTTCAGTCCCCCAGCACATCTTAACTCTTCTGGTCCTTCATACCCTCAGTTTACTAATAATTAATCAGCTAACTAATGATTTTTACTAAAATCCTACCCATACATGCTTATTAAAAGCCAACAATGAACAGGAGCTGCGAGAAGGGTGGAAGAATGGGGGGGGAAATTGGAAAAAGGATCTCCAACTGCCAGGGGCAGCTTTGCATTCCCAATCTGCAGCTGCTGCTTCAAAGGTGCCACTTGTGCTTTGTTTGGCCTGGATGTGACCCACGCAGAAAGGACTGAGGGGGGATTCAGCACTGATGGGAAAGCTGAGCTGGAATCTTCATTTTGAGCACATCCCAGGATCCTGACTCCCCTCTCCTGTCCCCACCTGCCAGGACAGCCCCTGGCCCCATTCTTGGAGTCCAAACACAGCTCTGAGCCTGTTGCGTTGTGATTTCAGGGTTTACCCCAGAACCTCAGGTCCCTCCCCTGATAATTCCCTCCCAGGTGTGTCAGTCACCTCTCCTTCCCCTCCCAGCACTGTCTGTCAGTCCTGGCATTCCAGAAGGGCACTGAGTGATTGGCAGATCCAAAGGATGCCCTCTGCCCCTGGGGGGCATTGGGCCATCCAGGTGTCCTTTGTCCCTTTGTCCCTCTCCTCCTGTCCCTGCTTGGTGCCTCCCTGCCCCTTCCCTGCCCCTCTCCCCGGGGTTAAAGGAGCAGCAGCCACGGGCTCAGGGAGTTCTGTTGGAGCTGGTGCTGCATTCAGAGGCTGTGGGCCAGAATAAAGCTCTGGATCCAAACCCTCCATCAGAACCGACTCCTTTCCTTCACCATTGCCTGAAAGCTTCTCCACAGAGGGAAACCTGAGGAGCAGCCCCTGTTATGGGGGGAAGCTCCATCCCAGCACCACCAGAGCTCCTGCAGGCCTGGACTTGTCTGCAGTGCTCAGCTGCAGCACCCAGCCAGCCAAAAGTGTCTGTGGGGTGAAACACCACACACCCAGCCAGCCAAAAGTGTCTGTGGGGTGAAACAGCACACACCAGCCGGCCTAAAGTGTCTGTGGGGTGAAACACCACACACCCAGCCAGCCAAAAGTGTCTGTGGGGTGAAACACCACACACCCAGCCGGTCTAAAGTGCCTGTGGGGTGAAACACCACACACCCAGGCAGCCAAAAGTGTCTGTGGGGTCAAACACCACACACCCAGGCAGCCAAAAGTGTCTGTGGGGTGAAACACCACAGTGCTGCTGTTTGGTTCAGCACCAAGGCCCAGACAAGCCAAGGCACATCCCATCCTGCTGTATTGGTAATTATTCCAATATGACCAAGCAGCTCCTCCCCGGCACGCAGAACATCCCCAGGGTGATCCCACATCCTGCAGTGTCAGCTGTGTCACACCTCCTCCCTTTTCATGCTCTCATTCCTGCTGCCTGGGGCCATGGAGCTTCCCTCAGTCTGGATTTGTGTCTGGATGTTGAAAAATTGCAATGCAAGATGTTTTCAATTGCCATCTGTATGGCAGATCACCTTTGTCAAGTGGGCAGTTTGCCTGATCTCTCTCTTTGAGTGACCACATTCACACCCCCTGGGAGGGGACATCTGCTGATAACAGCCATTGAATGTCCCTGCATGGCTGATAAGAACTACAGCATCCCATTGGGAGATGTGAGCCCAGAGGGAGGAGCCAAGCATTGCTACCCAGATATAATCCAGAGGTTTGGAGACACCAGCACGGCTTCTCCACGGGATTCCCCAGAGGAACAGCAGCTGCCTCTTCTTCCCCTGGATCTTCAGAGGCAGAATCCATCCTTCTCTACAGGATCCCTGCTCCAGCAGAGCCACCCCTGACACTGCAGGAGGGCTGCAGCCACATTTCCAATGGGACTGCCACCAACACCCTGACCCACAGGGTGTCAGGCTGGGTTATGACTCTGGCAGTGTTGTTCTAGTGTACTGCATTGTTCATTTTATCCTTTTATTTTCTTTTCCTTTTAAAGAACTGTTATTTCCTGCTCCTGTATTTTTGCCTGAGAGACCCTTAATTTAAAATTTATAGCAATTGGGAGGGGTGGGGAGGGTTTACATTCTCCATTTCAGGGGAGGCTCCTGCCTTCCTTAGCAGACTCCTGTCTTTCTAAACCAAGACACTGGAGCCAGAGGAATGAGATCAGCACGAGGTGACAATGAGCATTTCATTTTCCAGGCATGGCATTGGGGGCTGGCGTCAGCACAGCTTCCCAAAGGAGGAGACAGCAGCAGTGGGAAGTTTCCTGGAGGACCCCCGTGGGCAGGAAGGACAGCAGATGAGCCATGGCACTGCCTCCTCACCCCTCAGGAGCAGCAAAGGGAGACATCTCCTTGCAGAGCTTTTCATCTTCTGCCAGGTCCTGTCTGGCCTGAGGACAGTAAAAGTTACCCAGGACTTGTCCCTTTTATCACAGCTTTCTATTGCAGAGTCAAAAAACAGAAAGGACCCACAAGGATCAGAGTCCAGAATCTCAAGTGGAAAGTCTGTACTTTAAAAGTGGAAGAAAATGAGGGAGAAACTGCTGGAAGTTGCAAACCTTCAGCAGTTTCTGTACAGGCAAACACAGATCTCCCAAGGTATCAGTGAGGGACATTGTGAAGTTAAAGCCACCTGTGCCCTCCTGCTCCCTGGAACTGGCAGCTTTGGCCACCACAGAATCCCAGAATTGTTTGGGTTGGAAGGGACCTCAAAGCCCATCCAGTGCCACCCCTGCCATGGCAGGGACACCTCCCACTGTCCCAGGTGCTCCCAGCCCTGTCCAGCCTGGCCTTGGGCACTGCCAGGGATCCAGGGGCAGCCCCAGCTGTGCCAGGGCCTGCCCACCCTCACAGGGAACAATTCCTAATTCCCAATATCCCATCTGACCCTGCAATCTGACAGTGGGAAGCCATTCCTTATTGTCCTGGCATTCCAGGCCCTTGGACAGCCTCTCTCCATCTTTCCTGTCAGGCCCCTCCAGGCCCTGCCAGGCCACACTGAGGTCCCCCCAAAGCTTCTCCTGTGCAGGTGAACAATCCCAGCTGTCCCAGCCTCTCCTCCCAGCAGAGCTGCTCCATCCTCTGATCCCCCTGGTGCCTCCTCTGGATCTCTGCAGCAGCTCCAGCTCCTGCCTGTGCTGGGCCAGGGCTGGGGCAGCTCTGCAGGTGGGGTCTCACCTGAGCACAGGGCACAATCCCCCCTGGGCTCATCCCAGCCTGGATTGGTCCTAGGGGTCCTCCTGACCCAGGGGCAGCTCCAGCACTGCTGGAACCTCCTGAGGTTCCTGTGGGCCACAGCCTTGTCCAGGCACTGCTGTAGAATTTGGGAATGTAACATCCAGGAGAAGGCAATTCCTTGGGTCCCTGCCCATCAAATTCCTCCTGAATGCTCCAGAGCTGCTGCATAATCAGGTTCAAGACTGGAGGGTCTTGATTTAGGATCTTCCTGGTGAGAGGAGCTCCACTTGTTCTTTCTCATTTAAGGAGATGGCAGAGAGGTTTGGTGAAGCTGGGACTTGTTAAAAAGAGGGTTTTCTATGTGAAATGAAATAATAATTATGTGTGTCTCTTCCACTATGTCCATCACCATTCAAGAACTGAAATATTCCCCATTTGCTGCAACTAGAAAACTCCCAGAATTTCCCTTTGAGAGCTCTTCAACAGATTTCAGAACACATTCAAAGAAAAGGGGGGAATGATATCAAAATGCCTTATTTCATCTAAAAATATTTCAACTGAAGTTTCCCTGCCAACTCCAAATGAAAACACAGAGAGCCCCATGGGAAGGCTTGGGAGCAGTAAATAGGTTTCCTCTTTTATTCAGCATAATTCCCATTTATGCCATTGACTTGCAAAAATCTCCCAAATCACCAGAAAGGAAAAACCTGAGCAGGAATTTGCTGCTTCCTGCCCAGTTTTACCTCCAGGATTTTTTCAGAGCTGGTTTTCCACCCTTTGGCCAGTTCTGGAATGTGTAATGATGTTTTTCTGTGAGGGTGGAGATGTCTTGGCACAGAGCAGCTGTGGCTGCCCTGGATCCCTGGCAGTGCCAAGGCCAGGATGGGCTGGGAGCAGCCTGGGATGGTGGAAGGTGCCCCTGCCCGGGTTGTAGCTGATTGCACAGAGAAAGCAGGAACAAGCAGGATTCCAAGGCAGTGCATCCATCATGGAAACCACATCCAGTCAGGCTCCTCGTGTCACATTTTTCTCCTGGAGAGTGGCTGGTGCTTAGTGTCACCAGGAAATGGATGGTGGCTGCTTTCCACCTTGGTGGGTGGAGGAGGGAAATCAATCTCGCTGTGAAATATGCGCTGAGACAGCCACTCCAGGGCAATTCCAGAGCCCCCCGAGCCACACAAGAGACAGAGTCAGCTCCTCAATAACCACCAGGGTCAGTAAACTTAATAAACTAATGAAATTCTTGTAACTGCTTGATCCACGTTGGCCTTAAATTAAAAATCCTGTCACGCCAAAGAGGGATAAAAATCAACAACCCACAATCTTCATCCCCTGAGTGTGTGATTAACTGTCCTGTGTGACAGCAGAGAGCTGGGATGGAGCATCCTAAATTCTCCCCCTGCTCTGGCTTGCATGGCACACGCCCAGGGCAGCGGCAGTGCAAGACTGATGGCATCCTCAAACCTCTGCAATTCGGGTTTGCTGCTCAGAAATCAGCCAGAAACGCTTCCCACAGGCGGGGAAGAAGCAGAGAGAGATGAGACAGCACCGCTGTCATCCTTGTGCTAATAGTGCTGGTGATTAGCAACTTGTAATTACAGCACAGGTAATTAGCTCCTCATTGAGAAGGATCCCACGTTCAGATCTCAGGAAATCTCAGACTCTACACAGCAGAGCAGCCGCCATCCCGGAGATGAAGTGCTGCTGAGAAAGCAGCAGATCTTGGAAGGACTCAGCCTGCCACTCCTGGAAAGAAGCTGAGAAGAACTTTTGGAATTTCAAGTCTTCAAATTAACATAAAAAAAAAAAAAAATCCAGTGAGTTTTAGGACTGGCTTGGTTTCCAGCCCAAGTACATCCAAGAATTGCATAAAGTTGGGCCTGGATGGCAAATGACACCTCAGGAGCCATGGGGACAGCCAGTCCTGCCTGGAAGTGGGAAATCCAGGGCTCCTGGACAACTGACCAATAAATCCAGGACTCCTGAACTTCTGACCAAAAGCAGAAGCCATTTATTGTTTACATTACACACATTTTTATAGATTCTACAAACTACCAAGTACACACTTCTTGACTGGTGCCTTTGTCCTGTTCACTCATTTTCTGCCTGCATTTCTCAGGGTATGTGATTGGTTACAGTCCAGGTGTTTCACAGCCCTCTGTTATCCAGTTCTTGCTGTCTTGGCAGTCAGTTTTTCAGCCTCTTCTTTCTTAATTCGGCACAATTTATGTTCCAGTAGCCTCCATGAATTCCTGAGGCTTTGATAACAAACTCAGAAGCAGGCTGGGTGCACACTATGGCCTAACCCTTGCAAATACACTGAAACACCTGGAGAAACAAGGATTGCTAAAGCAATGGGTGGCAAATGGCACCTCAGGAGCCATGGGGACAGCCAGGTCTGCCTGGAGGGACAAGGATTCCATAAGGGATTCCATAAAGCAGTGGATGGCAGGTGGCACCTCAGGAGCTGTCACCATGATATTTTCTGAAAAATCCCTTTGGTAGGATTTTGCTCCTAAGCTGAGAAGCCTCAGAAAAGAAATGCAAACAATAATTATCTGATTGCTTGGAATGTGGTTTAGAGGTTGCTCACCAACAGGTGCATCTTTGATTGTTCCATGTGAATTGTTTTTAATTAATGGCCAATCCCAGTCCAGCTGTGTTGGGACTCTCTGAGTCACAGGTTTTTATTATTCATTCTTGTCTAGCTTCTGATGACTCCTTTCTCTAATATAGTTTTAGTATATCATTTTCTTATCATATCATCTATCAACCTTCTGAGACCTGGGAGTCAATTCTCATCTTTCACCTCATCCTGGGAACCATCACAACACCACAACAATTGGTGACCACAAGGAGCCATGGGGACAGCCAGTCCTGCCTGGAATAACAAGGGTTGATAAAGCAATGGATGACAGTGACACCTCAGCAGACACAGGGACAGCCAGTCCTGCCTGGAGGAATGCAGCCCTGGGCATCAGATCAGCGATCAGGCACCCCATAGGCAACAACCTTTGGATTTTCTCCCTGAAACTCCTGAAGGAGAGGAGGAAAGGCAACTACAGCAGAGGCTGAAGGAGCCACAGCAGCAGCAGGAGGGAAGGGATGGGGGAAAGGAAGGAGGGATTTATTCCCTGTGGCACACAAAGCCGGGAGGATGTTGGCGAGTTAGAAATACACTGTTAGAAGTTAGAAACTTGGCTTGGGGAAGAAGAATCTGAATAGAAAAGCGATGCCATTTCCAGCTGCCTGGACATGACCCAGAGCTAAGAAGATGCAAACCCAAGAGGACAAATCTTAGCTGGCCCTTTGCACCCACAAGGGCTGCAAACAGAATGACAGGAGAGCAGTAAAAACATGGATTTCTTCCCCATAGAATCAGTTCTTTACCACAGCAAGGATCAGGAAAAGTTCAGGATGAGCTGACTTTGATTATTCTCATCCACAGACAAAATCCTCAGAAATCTGCAGGCAAAACTAAAAATAATTTGATGCCTCTGACTTACTGCTCTGAAAACATGAATAGAGATGAACGTGGTGTATTGTTAAACCACTGGTTTCAAATAGTTCTAAAAATCAGGACCAGGTCACCACTGAACACAGGCAAAGCATCTTGATTGGAAAGGCCCCATGAAACAAGAAGGAAAAGCATGGAAATGCACCTCATTTGGGCAAGGAAAAACCTGAGGGAGGTGAAAGGAAACCCACCCATGGGGCACAGGGAGAGCACACTGAAAACTGCTGGAATGAGAGGAAACCAAACAATGGATTCACCTGAAAAGCCAGAATTTTTTTAGAATTCCTTTGTGCTGGTGACAGCACCTCTAAGATAAGTTTTACTGCAGTTTGCTGAAAAGTCTGAGTTTATTAAAGAAGGAAAGCCCAGAGGCCTGAGCTGACAAAGCTCTGTGGCTCCTCAGCCACCCCAAGAAACACATTTTTGTTTCCATTTCACCTGGAGCTGCAGCCAGCCAGGATCCCCCTGGGAAAGGTCCAGACTGAGCCCAAAGAGCTGCTTAACCCATCCCAATGTCCAGTGCTGAGGAATAAGCACTGGATCCATCAATCCTGCACAAGGAGAGCTGCTCCTGCTCCCTCCTCATTGCTCTAAAGAGGGGAAATCTCATCTCTCCTCCAGCAGCTGATAAGGGATGGGAGTATCTCACAGAGAATGATCTCTGAGCACCCAGTCAGGCTTCAGAGTCACTTTAATCACTGCAACAAGAGCTTCAAATGCAGGCCAAAGATGGGAAATGTTCTGTATTTCTGGGGAGAGAAGGGAACAGCACAGAGGTGAAGCCTTCAATCCATCTTCCTCCCTCCTTTCCTTTGTCTGTCCATTCAGCTTGTGCCAATTTGATTTTGATTCCCCAAAATCTGATTTGAGAACTGCAAGTGCCACAGCTGGGCAAACCTGGCTGGAAGGAGGCACTGACAAAGGGAAAAAAAGGAGTTCAAAAGCCACATTTATCTCCTCTTCTCAGCCTGCTGCAATTGCAGGATGAACCTCTGGTTCTGTTCAAGTTTCCACTCCCAGGACAAAGCAGAGGCCCCATGAAATTCAAATTTAGGTCTCCTCTGTATCATTTTTGTATTCCAGGCTTTGATTTCCATTATGGCTCAAGAGAAGGGCAAATAAAGGAAGTGCAGCTCTCCTGGACTAACCAAAATCACAGAAGGAGCAAAGGACCCACATTCAGTAGGATCAGTCACTGCCCCCTCCAGCAAGAAACCAGGAAAGAAAAATTTCTCCCTCATTTCATGCTTGCAATGATGGCTTTGTTAAAAAGGGTGATGAGCAAAGAAAAAGGGAAAAAAGAATTCTGCTTTTTTCTTCTCTTTCCCCTCCCTTTTAAGCACAGCCTTGGAACAGACTAAAAGCAAGGAGGAAGCCAGAATCTCATCTCTTTCCATGATGCAGCTCTTCTGCTGCAAATAATTAACACCAGGCAAAGTCAGATCACAGCAGGTACCAGTGCACTGGGAACAAATGAAGGATTGTCTGTGTAATGAGGGGAAGGAGGACAAAAGAACACTTTGCCATTGTGACAAATTCATCAGCACCACTCTTCTCCAGCCTCTGCACGTCTTGCAGGCAGAGGTTTTATGATCTCAATCTGGCAAAAGTCCTCAGGATGGGAAAACCTGTCATGAAATTCAGCAGGGCAGGCAGCTGGGTCAGGGAGGTGGGGATGGGGCTGTGCTGCCTCCCGAGGAGCTGCTCCAACACCACAAAAACCTCGGTGACCCTGGGACAGCAGAGACACAGAGATCCCCCAGGGAGCCTGGAGCACAGCACGGGGAGGGTGTTTGGTGGGATCAGGCACCCAGGCTCCAGACTGCTCAGAAAAGGGTGAGGAAAAGAATTAAAGCCCTTTTTCCCTTGCCCCTTGTCCCCTCGAGGTGCCAGCACAGGTGGAGCTGTGTCCCCTGCCAGGCTCTCACACAGAGCTGCTGCACCCATTCCAAACATCTCCCCAGAGTCCCTGTGATCCCTTAGGATTTGAGCTTTTATATTTTCCATATACTTGTAATCCTGCAGTTCTTTAGTGTGTAACTCCAAACTCCACACACAGTGGGAGCTGCTGCTGCTTTCCCATTTGGGGCAGACACAACAATTCCTCTCCAGGCCTGGCAATCAAGGACACCTCACTGCCTCAGGGCCCAGAGATGGAAACAAAAGGGAGTTGGGGGGGAGCAAACCTGGGATGAATGACTTCATTAGCTGAAGCTGTAATTGGCAGATGAACCCCCAATATGCAAATGGACCAAACTTATAAAAGTGAAAACCTTTGAAACCATTGTCCATTTTGGGTGTAGCCCCTGGGGGGCTTTGCCTGCCCTAAATGTACCTGAAGGCCTTCAATAAATATACCTGCTTTTTATTGCCTTAATTTTTTTCTGGCCTCTGTTTTTAAGTAGCCTGAAAAAGGCATTACCTGCCCCAGGTGATCACACAAAACAGAGGTGTGGCACACCCAGGACAGAGCAGTTCTAAGGACAGCACATTGTCTCCAGCTCAGCCAGATGAGTAAACCCTGGCAGCAACCATCACTCTGCACTGCCTGGGCTGGAAATACCTCAGGCTTCACCATAAATATTTGAGGACATGACAAGCAGCATTTTTCACACTCCAGCGGCGCAGACTCCCAGGATCCCAATGCATCACTCTGGGAGCGTGGCCTCTCT
Organism: Molothrus aeneus; assembly: GCF_037042795.1. NCBI lineage: Eukaryota > Metazoa > Chordata > Aves > Passeriformes > Icteridae > Molothrus > Molothrus aeneus. The sequence goes on along the minus strand of NC_089664.1, from coordinate 2,321,941 downwards.
GGCCAGAATTCCGGCTGTCTCACCACCCTCAGCGCTCCCCCTGCCTGGATCTGTGCCAAAAAGCACTTAGCCTTGAAATAAGTTCAATCATCTTCCTCCCAGCATCCCAGGATAACGTTTATCCTCTTTGCATTGTGTAATCCAAAGCATCAAAACAGTTCAGCAATGTATTGTGTGGCATCATGCAGCTCATTAGCAGGCAAAATTAATACCCGAGCTGTAGGAAACCCCATAATCCCAGCAGGCTGTGGGAAATGCTGGGAGCTGGCAGGGGAACAGCAGCAGCAGGAGAAAAACAGCATTGAAGGGGCTACTGAGGGAGGGAACACTGGGAAGACAAAGTGGGGATGGGATGGGGATGAGGATGGGGTTGGAGTATGTCAGGGCAGCGGGTCCCTGGCCAGGTAATAATTGACACAGATTTAATGTATTTCAGAAGGCTACTAATAATCTCTTTTAAGAAACCCATACTTTTATAACCTAGTTTGTTACAGGTGGACTTAATTGGTCCTTTACTTAAAACACCATCACCATTAAGAAACCACCCTTTGGTGAACAAATCTCCATAACACATTCCACATGTGCACAACAACAGGTGCAGCAGGTTAAGAATTGTTTCTCATTTTTTTCTCTGATCTTCTCACAGCCTTCCCCAGAAAGGCCTGGGAAAGTTGTGTTTCTCTCAGTGGCCAGAGAGCTGCTGCCACAGGGGTTGGGATGGGGATGGGATGGGGAAGGGGTTGAGGATGAGGTGCCCAGCCCTTGGGGACACAGGGCAATAAACCAGAACTAAATCAGAAAAAGCTTCACTGTGGGGCAGCACTTCTCAGGCACATGTGGGGGTTTTCCCCTCCTTGCTGCAAGCCATGGGCAGAGTTCAATAAAAAATTCATGGGAATCATCCCAGGGTGTTTTGTGGCCAGAAGGGAAGCTGTGACATCCTAAGCAGCAAATGAGCCTGTGTTTGAGGGATGCAGAAGGGCAGCTGGGGTCAGCACCTCCTGCCATGGTTTGCAGTCAGAACAATCTCGTGGTGCCACCAGAGGCAGCCAATCTGTTTTGTTGTTGTTGTTGTTTTGGGGTTTTTTGTTTGGTTTTTTTCTGGGTTTTTGTTTGGGGTTTTTTTTGTTGTTGTTTTTTTTTTTTTTTTGTGGAAAAGTTGTATTCCCCTGTATTGCTCCCTAGATCACAAACAAAGAGTTTACAAATGATTTAATAAAATTAACCTCCCACTGCAGTCAGCACAGAAAGATGTTCCATGGGAAATACGTTATGGACACAAATTCCTAAATATTTTCACCACTGCAGTTGTTCCACTCTTAGAAAATGCCACCTCAATTTTTGGGAAGTAAGGTGCCCCAGCTTTTGAAACAGGGATAGCATCACCCAAGGGCCTGGAGGGATGGGCAAGCAAAACTTGAAGCAGGTGTCAAATCTTCTCATTCCACCTAGTTTTCAATGTTTTACTTTTATCATTTATATTTCCCCCTTTTTTGTGTGTGTCTGTGACTGGGGAGTCACCCCAGCACAATTCCCAGCACATGGATGGGCAGAACACAGCCATGCTCTGAATTCCAGAATTCCACAAGCAGAAGGAAATGAGCTCCTGGATGTTCTTGGGATCAAAAGGGAGAGGAATTTCTCCTGCTCTCCTGGCCCTGTGCAGTCCTGAGCTCCCAAATCAGTTGTGACACTCAGCAAAAGCTCTGCAGAAGGAAATAATCTGTATTTTTCTGCTCTATTGGGTTCTGCAGGGCTGCTGAGTTTCCTTGGTTCACAGAACAACCAAGCACCAGGGAAGGAAAATAGAAAGGGGAGGAGTACAAAGTGAGGAGCAGGGAGGAAAATCCCCCACAAGGGACACAAAACCACTGCTCCAGTGGATGCTGAGTCCTGCTGGAGAGCCCCAGATATTCCAGAAAAACCAACCAAACTCCCTGGATTTCAGGAGCTGCTTCAATCACAGCTCCCTTGACCACTGCACCACTCCAGGAACTCTCAATGCCCCTGAATACAACACAGAATTCCCTGTATTTCCTGTATTTCTGTGATACAATTTCTTTATTTTCCAGTGCTATCCAGCCTGGCAAGGAGGAGCTGATCCCAGTTTCCCCAGTCAGAGCCCCACCTTTGGCACTGGGGTGAGCAGGTCCAGCCCAGCACCCACCAGGAATCAGCTGGGGCCCAAGACTGGGGCTCATTTCTATATTCTGTCTTTTCCAAACTTCCACATCTCCCATCACTTCCCTGCCTTTGCTGTGCTACAGAATCATGGAATCCTTCAGGTTGGAGAAGGCCTCTAAAATCAGCAAATCCAAGCATCAGCCATGGCCTCAAGTGCCATTTCCACACATTTTTTGAACATTTCCAGGGATGCTGACACCCTGGGCAGCCCATTCCAATGTTCCCCAAGCATTTCCATGAAAAAACTCTTCTTATATCCAACCTAAGCCTCCCCTGGCACAACTTGAGGCCATTTCCTCTGATCCTGTCCCATGATTCCAGAAGAATCAGCAGAGAGGGAAGGTTGTTTGCTCTTTATTTCAACACAGGTTTCATCTCTTGTTGCACATTTTGGGAGCAGGTGATTCTGAGCATCCCAACAGGGTCAGTTTTCCAAGATTTCCTCAAACAGGCAAACCCAGGAGCCAAACCCACTCATAACTGGTATCTGCTCAGTGTTGATGTGGATTCACAAATAATTCCAGAAAAGCAGAAAATTCCATCAAGATTTATGGCAAAACTCTCACAATTTAAGAAGAAGCTCAATAATTTGTTGTCATTTTTGATTTAGGCAGGGCTGGACAGGCTTGGAGCAGGAACCGGTGCTGATGCTGTCCCTAGGATGTGGTGGCTTCATGTCCTTGAGAGAAGCTCTGTCCTATGGAAGTCACTTCTCCATGTCTTTCTCCATGCAGAAACCCAGGCAAACAATAACTCCAAATTAAATTTCTCTTTTGTTTTTTCCTTTTTTTTTTTTCCATGGTGCTGTCTGGGCTTTTGGCTGCAGAGCACATTGTCAACAGTCTCTGCTTTCTGACTGAAAAGGGTTTTCCTTTTTTCTGGTGTCTTCTATCACTCCTCCACTTGGATATAGAATCATGGAATGGTCTGGGTTTAAAGGGACTTTAGAGCCCATCCAGTGCCACCCCTGCCATGGCAGGGACACCTCCCACTGTCCCAGGCTGCTCCCAGCCCTGTCCAGCCTGGCCTTGGGCACTGCCCCAGCTGCTCTGGGCCTCCCCACCCTCACTGGGAAGGATCTTTATCCATTTTATATTATTTTTTCCTTCCCTGCTCAGCAGCTCCAAGCCCACCAGGAGCCCTGTGCTCCACACCTGTGCTGTGATGTTTATTTCCTCAGCCTCTCCCCAGGAATTATTCCAGGCAAGGACGTCAAACCACTCTGTGAAACAGAAATGAAAGGCTCCCTTCTGTGAGGAAGATTTTCTCATCCTCACCACTAACAAAGGGAATCCTGCCCAGAGCTGTTTTTATGAGGAGATACACATTTATATAATATTCATATTTTGCCCCAAGCAACAAGAGGCTTTCAGGAGAGTCAGACAGAGGTCTCCAGCTCCTGCTCACCAAACCCCTTTGATTCCAGCACAAAGGAGCAGGAGCCTGCAGGATTTTGGGTTGGTTTCAATCTCACTGTGGAACAAGGGAAATGAGGCACCTAATGAGCCACACTCAGCCCTGCTGGGGTAAGCCCTGAAAATCAGCCATCAGACAGAGCCTCTGATACACCAGGATGCCCTATAAATGGATTTGATCAATTATTAATGGCTTGGGTCAGTTATTGATCAGTTACAAATTGATTTGGCCAGTTATTGATCAGTTATAAATGGCTTTGATCAGCTACTGATTGTGATGATTATTCCTGCACTGAAGGGTGTGACACAACCTCACCCACAGCCCTCTCCCCTCCTCAAACACCACTGCTCTGCAGCCCACAGCCTGTGCTTTGAGGAGGAAAATAGTAACAAAATAATACAAATCAGCATTGATATGTTCTTTGGAAAACACTTTCCTTTCTCCAGCCACTCAAAAAAAGAAGAGGAAAGGTGCAGCACTGAAGGGCTTTTACCACACATCAGCAACAACTCATTTTTATTTCCCCTGCTGCCAAGAGGCAGGAAAAAAAATCCAGATTTTAACACATTTCTATGATCTCAATCACCTGCATGATCTAAGAAGAAACTCAGTGCAGAATGAGGTGCCAAAGTCTGAGAGCCTTATAGTCCTGGGGTGTGTTAATTCCAGATCACATCTCCCCAGATGCTGGGAATGTTCCAGCTTCAGACTTGGCACCTTGATTCCTGCAAAGGTCCAAACCCAAACCTCAGTTGCAACGAAGTCCAAATCCCTGGCTGACCCCTGGTTGTGAACATCAAGGGACCAGCATGTCCCCAAAATCCAGATATTGGCTCAAGCAGGCAGAGATCAAACAAACAAAACAGGAAAAAAAAAATCCCAAACCTGAGATCTTTTAATTGCCTTGAGTTTGAGCTTCCCCTTTCCCCAGGCTGCATCAGTGGCATTATCCACATTTCCATGTCCCAGTCCAGCATTTTATAGGCACCAGCAGTTTCCTGGTGGCATTTCAAGGCAGCACAGAAGTGTTGGCTGTACTGACCCAAATCAGTCTAATTCCACAAATCTGGGTTCAGAATCATCTCAGTGCAGGGTTTTCCACCAGCCTGTCCCCCCACCCTAGGGCTGTACAGAAATATTCCCCTGCAAGGAGAGGACAGGGTGGGATACGTGGGAAGGGGACACAGCAGGATGTGTCACCCATCTCTCTCAGTAATATCCCCCTAAAATCAACACTTCTTCCCTTTTAATATCCAGTGGGGACAGCAATTCAGAGTGCCTTACCCTGACAGGACGCCCAGCACCAAGTTGAGCATGAAGAAAGAGCCAATGATGATGAGAGGGATGAAGTAAAGCCAATTCCAGGTGTTTCCTGCAGCGTCATTCGTCTGGAAACAGAGGGAGAAGGGAGAGACAAACACAAGAGTTATTTCACTTGGAGAGAAAACACCACCCAGAACCTGCAGGGCAGAGGAGATTCCCCTTGGCATTCCACAGGAGTGCCCACCACTGATGTCCTGGTCAGTCCTGCTGTGTTCAGCAGCTGCAATTCCAGCCAAAGAACTGATTGTCCCAACATCCACACCGTGGGTTTTCCTCAGCTCCAGTGGGGAGAGCCCTCTGCTGTCTCTGATGAGGGGATGGAGTTCACAGGTGACACCAGGCTGGGTGGGATGTGCATGTGCTGGAGGGCAGCAGGCCCTGCAGAGGGTCACACCATGGGGTCACACCATGGCCTGAGGGTCAGCAAGGGTCCTGTCCTTGGGTCACAGCTCCAGGCTGGGGCTGGAAAGCTGGGAAAGGCCCTGGGGTGCTGTAACAGTGGCTGGACATGAGCCCAGGTGGGCAAGAGGCCAATGGCACCTGGGCTGTCCCAGCCATGGTGTGTCCAGCAGGACCAGAGCAGTGACCACCCCTGTGCTGGGGCACCTCAAATCCTGTCTCCAGTCCTGGGCTCCTCAAGAAGGACCTTGAGGGGCTGGAGCTTGTCCAGGGAAGGGGCTGGAGCCCCAGGAGAGGCTGAGGGAGCTGGGCAGGGGCTCAGCCTGGAGCAAAGGAGGCTCAGGGGGCCCTTGTGGCTCTGCACAGCTCCTGACAGGAGGGCACAGCCAGGGGGGATCAGGCTCTGCTCCAGGGAACAGGGACAGGAGCAGAGGGAACGGCCTCAGGCTGGGCCAGGGGAGGTTTAGATTGGACGTTAGGGAAAATTCCTTCATGGAAATGCTGCCCAGAGCAGTGGTGGAGTCCCATCCCTGAAGGGATTTAAAAGCAGTGTAGGGGACATGGTGAGTTTAAAAGCAGTGCTGGGGGAATGATGACTAAAGGCCTTTTCCAACCTAAACAATTCCTCAGTCCAGGCTGACCGTGCTGCAGGACCAAACCCCATTTTTAGGTGGCCTAACCCTGTGCAGGCTCCCTGCTCCTCCCTCCCCAGCTCCACATTTCCATCTGAATGGGGCCACTCCAGCAGGGAACCACAGCCTTCCCTAAAGCCAGGCTGCAGTTCAGCCCAGGATCTGCTCACACCCAGACAAGGAGTCTGCAAGAAACCCAGGATTTCTGGAATGCTGGAATTCCACATCTGCTCACTCAGCACCTCGGGCTCCTGCCAGCCAAACCCACCCTGAGCAGGCAGCAGTGGCAGATGAACAGGAGGGGAGGGTGGTGCAGTTTGTGACAAAGTTTCTGCATTCATCAGCCATGAGGGAGCTCTTTGGGGAAGTGCTGAACAGGAGAATGCCACATGGCCATTGACAGAATCCCAGTGCTGAGGAAAATGCAAATTCCTCTCTTGTGCGGGAAGAATGCAGCAATCTGAAGATCTGATGTTGGGTGGAAGGAAAAGGAGAAGGGGAGCAAAAAGGAAAGTAAAGACCTAAACACATTCTTCTCATCCTTCTCCCTCCTCCTACAGAGGGTAAAAAACACCAGGAACCCTGGGCTCACCTCCCTGCCCAAAGGCAGAGCCTACAGAGAAGAGCTCAAACACCACCTGGCAAAAACAGCATTAATTCTGATATTGGTGCTTTACCTTTTAACTTATATATATCTTATATCTTATCTTATTATGACTTATTATCTTTCTGATCCTTTCTGGTCACTCTTCCCAATCACATTCCCAAGAGTAATTTTGCTTGCAGGATTCACAGAAGGAAATGCTTTAAATTCGCTTTACCTCAGCCATGCATGTACCTGGTGCCACCTGAAAAGTCTCTGTGTAAGAAGTCACCCAAAAAACAGGCAAAACCTACATCACAGCATTTCTGACAGGTGATAACATTTATTGCACTGATACAAGTAAATTCTTGCATTCTCCTTGTCCTTTTGCAGAGGGTAAAAAAACCCAGGAACCCTGAGCTCAGCTCCCTCCCCAAAAACTGCTTTCAAACACCAACTGGCAAAGACTGTGTTCATTCTAATTGATATTGGTGCCTTTAACTTATTATCTGTGCTGCTTTTGGCCAGTGTTCCCAATCATATTTCCAAGAATAATTTTGCTTGCAGGACTCAGAAAAGGAAGCACTTCCAGTGTGTTTTACCTCAGCTGTGCATGTACCTGCTGCCACCTCAAAAGTCTCTGTATGAGAAGTCACCCAATGAAGAGCAAGCCCCAAACTGTCAGAGTATTTCTCACAGGTGATTTATAACATTTATATATCAATGCAGGGAGCCCCCAGCCAGGTAATAATGTGCTCTGACTCCATGATTCAGAAGGCTGAACAATTATTTATTAAGCTATATTATATTACACTACATACTATACTCTATTCTCTACTATACTACAAAACTACACTAAAGAAAAATCCATGACCCTTTCCACACAATCACAACACAGCTTTGACCCAACTGCTCAATCAGTCCAAACAACCATCAGCAGAGTCCAATTAACAAACTCTCTTCAGTAAACAATCTCCATAACACATTCCACATGTGCCAAACAACAGGAGCAGCAAATAGAGATAAGAATTTTCTCTTTCTGAGCTTTCTCACTGCCTTCCTCAGGAAAAATCCTGGAAGAGAGAATTATGTCTCTCTGTGTTCAAAGAGTATGTGAATACCACAATTTATATAGAACATTTATAGCCCTGACACAAGTAAATGCCTCCGAGGTTTGTTAATAGGGTGCATATCTGCACAAATCCTTCCTCCAGGATCAAACACGAGACCAGCATCTCCCCAAATAGCAAACACCTCTCAGGAATGGCTGTGTCAGTTGATCAGTGACTCAGAGGAGAGGAATGGGCACTCAGCAACTTCACCACAATCCCCCTGCTCAAGGTGAGGGACAAATGGATCTGAGGAGAAACAGCCCAGAGCAGAAATGCAGGGATGGCTCTGAGCTGCCCAATTAGGGTTTTGAAGGCCTTTGGAATAGCTGACGTCCCACCCCAATTCTTCATTCCCTGGTTTGGCTTTCCATTCTTCTCTCTCTTTGCTTTCAGCTCTCTCCTTGCCCTGTTCTGCCCTGCATCTCTGCAGATGGGCTCAGAGGGAACAGGGAAACTCATCCTCAGTGCTTCCTTCCCAACATGAAGGATAAAGGAGCCAGTGATGATGAAGTGAAGCCAATTCCAGGTGTTGCCTGTGGCATTATTTGTCTGGAAACAGAGAAAAAGGAGGAGTGGGGAAGTGTCTGGGGCAATTTTATATTTAGGGTTTTATGTTTAGGTGCTGTTCTTCAGCTCTCATCTGGTCAATCAAACATCTCTGCTTGCAGCAAGCAGATCCCATCCAGGGAGGGCTCGATGTTCCCTTGCAGCTCAGGACATTCCATGGTTCTGTGAGGCTGGGAATGCTGTCAGCAGCCAAGGGGGGCTGCAGGAGGGAACAGATGGGAGAAGGGAAAAGCACAGAAACATGCAAAGGGAGTGCAGTGGGTTCACTGCTGACAAATGATCACTTATCATTTATTTCTCCATTTGAAGCCCAAACTTGGCGACAGATCCACAATTCCATGCCACGATCAAAGCCCTTAAAAATGAAATGTGTTGAAATACAACCAATTACCCACCCTGCCCTGAGCATCTGCTGGGTTACCTCCTGCTCAGGGCAGGGCAGGGGCTGGCTCTGTTTGCTCTGCCTCACTCACGAGGATCCAGGACAAACTCCCCTTTGGAGATGGTGACAAACACCAGGCAAAAGTGGTGATGACAAAGTGCTCCTGAGAAAGCAGAGCCTCCTTGGATGTGCAGCACCTTTCCCAGGGCTCCCAAGTGTGACAGATGAGTAATGTCATGGTTGACTCTCACAATTAAAAGGCAAATATCCTGTATATATGTAAGGAGAAGTTTTATAGATTTATAGTTATGTTTTATAACAATTAAAAGGCAAATATGTATATATGTTAAGAGAAGTTTTATAGATTTATAGTTTTTATTTTATGGATTTATAGGTTTTGTTTTATAGACTTATGTTTTACCACAATTAAAAGGTAAATATCATGTATATATGTTAGGAGAAGTTTTGTAGATTTACAGTTATGTTTTACCCCCCTTGTGTTGTTTTCAGGGGTGCCCTGGGTTTGGGACATTTGGGAGGGCTGGCTTGCTGCTATGGCAACAGCTGACCTCCAAAAAAGATGTCAGGAAGTGAATTCCACCACTGGAGAGTGAAGAAGGAGTCGATGGACAGAACTTTAGGGGGGGCTAAAGGGTTAAAAGGTGAAGCCTCCATTGTGTGGGTAAGCACATGGTGGGAAAAATCCTCTGCTCCCCACGCTGTAATATTGTCTCTATTCAGTCTTCTGTTGTATTCTTTGATAAGGTTTTAATAAACCTTTTAAGTGTTTTGGAAGTGACTCTCATTTCTCACACAACAGAGCTGGAAGCCAAGCACAGGGTACAGCCCCAGCTCTGCCACAGGGAGAGGCTTTAACCACTCAAAACCTGTTTGCTGCCAGGAAAACCAAACTCCTTCCACCAGGGAAAGCCCCCAGAGTCTCACAGGCAGCTCTGTCTGCCCTGAGCCCTTCATCCACAGAGCCACTGAGCTCCAGGCACACTCATTAAGCAGGAGGAGCCAAGAGATCAAATCAATTTTTATGTTTCAGCTACAACATTTCACTGCTGTAACGTCTGGCAGTCTGTCAGTGCCACTTGTGCCCACAGAGATGTAACAGGAGGGCAAGAGAAATGAAATACTCAACACAACGTGCCAGAATTACAGGAGGGGCTCACAGAGGGCTCTCACACTGCTCCTGAGCCTTCTGGTTAAAAACAGCCATGGGGCTCTTCACAAGCACCCCTGAGCAGTGCCCACACCCAGCCCCAGGAATGCCCTGGGCATGAAAAGATCCACATCCCCTAAATGTGACAGCACAAGACTCCCACAGCTGCACAGACGGAAACTGAGGCAGCTCAGGGGCACTTTCAGGGCCACAGCGATCTCACCTCAAACATCTAAAGCCCACACGAACTCTGCACCCCTGGAGTGCCTAAAATTCTGAAACCCCTGCTCTCCCTAAAATTCTGAGCTCTGCTCAGCCCCAACTGCTCCCACCCCTGACCTGGCACTTGTAGCAAGACACACCCAGCATGGTAAAATACCCAAATATCCTTAATACCTTGTGAAGGCTGGCCTAGAACAGAGGCTGGACAGAGCTAAGGAATAAAGCAGGGATCTATTAAAAGCCCCAATGGATCCACCTTGGGCAGCACAAGAGCCCAGCCAGGGCTGCACCCAAGATGAACCAAAATGGTCCCAAAATGCACGGCCGGGCACGGGGTCTCTCCCTTGGATCAGTTCTGCTCCGTTTGCATCTTGCAGTTCATTGTCCCATTCCAGCTTTAGCCCCTGCAGTCCCACCCTGCTTGTTTTTCTCTCTCCAGCCCACGGTGTTTGTGCTCTTGGGCTGAGATTTGGGTCATTTGTCCTTGGTGCCCAGCTGGAGCAGGAATTGTTTTGTCTCCCTGCTCTGTGCACAGAGCTCACCATCCCAGAATATGGAGCTCACACCCACCCACTAAAGCAGCACAGAATGTGAAAAATAGAAAAGCCAAAACCTGAGGCATCACCCAATTCCTAAATCCCCAGAGCATCTCTCTAGGCTGTTTCAGGTGACTCTGCTCCATCAGCCCCCCTGGAGCTGCTGTCCCTGTCCACAGCTGGGTGTCACAGGACAGCCTTTCTCTGTTCTCTCCCTGGTGCTGCCTTTTTGGGATATCTAAAAACAGAGGCTAGATGAAATTAAGGCAATAGAAAGCAATTATATTTATTGAAGGCCTTCAGGTACGTTTCAGGCAGACAAAGCCCCCCAGGGACTACACCCAAAATGGATGAGGGGTCACAGGTTTCACACTTTTATAAGTTTGGTCCATTTGCATATTGGGGGTTCATCTGCCAATTACAGCTTCAGCTAATGAAGTCATTTATCCCAGGTTTGCTCCCCCCAAAACTCCCTTTTGTTTCCATCTCAGGGCCTGAGGCAGTGAGGGGTCCTTGATTGCCTGGCCTGGAGAGGAATTGTTGTGTTTGCCCCAAATGGGAAAGCAGCAGCAGCTCCCACTGTGTGTGGAGTTTGGAGTTACACACTAAAGAACTGCAGGGTTACAAATAGATGGAAAATATAAAAGCTCAAACCCTGAGTGATCACTTTATTGGCTCTGAGCACCCAGGGGCTCTGTCCTCCCTCTGTGCACATTGCTGGTGTCCCCAGGCAGTGACAGCACAGCCACCCCTCGGGCTGCAGGGATCTGGGGGGGAATTTTGGCAGCTGTAGCAAGCTCAGAAGCCAAAGGCTGCTGTCCTGCAGGGGATTAAAGCCCTGAGCTGCAGAACAGGGCATTCTCCAGCACAGCACACAGCACTTCCCAGCACCAGGCCTTTGTGAGGTGTCCAAGAGCAGAGCAGGGCCAGGGTTAATCCTCACTCTGTGCCTCAGGCCCACGGAGCTGCTCAGGCCCCGCTCCCCCTGTTAACACTGTGTCTGGTTATTAATTCATTCCAAGACACCCTTTGAAACAATCGACTTGAAAGCAGCCAACTGCTGCTTGCACTGTGCTGCAGAGCCCAGAAATGCCCTTTTCTCCCCTCTCATCTCCTTTCCTGCAGCCCTGGCCATCGCACACCTCCCCAGGGCTGCTCCAAGGGGCGTTTCCTCATCCCTGGAACTGCCCAAGGCCAGCTTGGATGGGGCTTGGAGCAACCTGGGATAGTGGGCGATGTCTCTGCCCATGGTGGAGGTGGAATGAGGTGAGCTTTAAGGTCTTTTCCAGCCCAAACCAATCTGGGATTCTCATTCTTGTTGCTTCTCTCTGTTCCAGCCCCATCCCATCAGCAGGAAGTGCCAAAAAAGCCTGGCCTGCTGCAGCATCCTTCTCCCAGGGTCTCTGCCTGCTTTTGGCCCTTGTTCCCCATCCCCAGGGAGCCTCAGGGCTCACAGATCATCCCCATCTCCCACTGCTGGCTCCATCAAAGGGAGCAGGAGCTGCTTTGGGAGGGGAAGGAACATCACATAAAATAACCTTTCATGTCAAAGACAAACAATTAAGGGGCTGCCACGTAAATGTTTCCTGAGTGAGGGTCAATAATGGGATTTAATTGGACAGATACAGCCAAACACCACAGACCATTTGTTTTTAGCATGTTTCCAATCAAAACACAAAATAGAGCACACCTAGATTTACTCACTGAATCTAATCAATGGCACAGCCTGACTTATCCAGGGAAATTAAAGGCTAATATTCCCTTAGTTAAGTGTTTTTGCATTGAGAACTCTCAGCTGTCTTGGAGAGATGAACTCTCTTCACCCTCTGTCTGATTTTTCACAACTCTCTTCCTCACCACTTCTGATAATTAGCAAAGCTATTTACAGGTGATTTATTTCTATCTGCTCCTATTCTTACATTTAAATGAACACAGAAATTGCTAAGAATAAAACCAAAAATATTTCACGCATGTACAAGAGCACCTGCAACCTGCCTTATGATGAAAACAGAAGAAATTTTTTTTTTTAAAAAAAAGGCTTTCAACTTTTAAATCTTCTGTAGCCTTTCTGACTCAGAAACACCACTGAGCCCTGCACTGAGGAGGTCTCTGCTGCAATCCCCACCCTCCCAGGAGGTGAAGTGGGGTCACAGCCAGGTGAAAGGTGAGCTGCTCCCACATTGCCCAGCAGGGCAGTGAGAGAAATCCCAATTCTCAAGTGCTGACCTGTGGATGCTGAGAGCTGGTCAGAGACAAAAGTCAGATAAACTTTCCCAGGCATGCACTGAGAAGTTTTGTGAAAGCTCAGAGAAGGAATTAAAACAATTCTTGCTCTTTGCAGCTGGTATTGTTTTCTCCTAAGATATTCACAAGAGAGTGTTATGCCTAATTAGCCAAAGGTGAGCAGCTAATTAGCCAGTGGTGAGAGGGCTATTGATTGAGCACCAATCAGGTCCACCTGTTTCATAACTGTCTAGAAAAAGTGTGTGGCTTTTAATAAAATTGCATTTAGCCTTCTGAGACCTTGGAGCCTCTGTGCCACTTTATTCACCTGTCCTCAATACAACAGGGACACTGACCCCACGTGCTGCTCCAAACAGAGCACCAGGATCTGCAGAAAGCCTTTCCCCATCCCATTGAAATGCCATCTGGGCTCAAATCCAGCCCAGTTTCTCTGGTTTCTGACTCTCAGATGTTCCAGACCATTTCTGGGAGCATCTGGTGCTCAGCTCTGCAGGGGCTCAGCAGCCAGGGCCGCTGCCCACTGACCCTCCAGAGCCAAATTGAGCTGGCACAGGAACCATGGACACCCCAGGGCTGTGCCACCCATGGGAGGGACATGGCAGAGCCTGGGCTGCTCTCTGGGAAGGAGAAAAGTGGAATGGACTTGTCTCAGGTGTAGCTGGGTGTGTGTTCTATCCCCATCTGTCAGAGCTGGGGCAGTTCTCTGCTGTCCATGGGCAGTTTTTTCTTGATCTCTCCCCCAGCCAATCCTCCCTGCAGGAGATCTCTGCTGTCCATGGCCACTGAGTGTCCCTGCAGGGCTGATCCAATTCCAGCATCCCATGGGGAGATGCTGCGCCCAGGGCAGGAGCCAAGCATTCCTACCTGGATCCAATGTGAGCCTGGCACAGCACAGCAGCCTTTGCCCAGTGCATTGCCAGAGGAGCAGCTTCTGCTGCCCTGCATGGCCAGAGGGAGCCCAGGCCCATCTCCAGCAGCCCTGGAGCTGCAGAGGAAAACTCCCCCCTTGTGCAGGATCCCTGCTCCAGCAGAACCACAGCTGGCACTGCAGGAGGGCTGAGCCCCCATGGGATGGGGCTGTGCCACCCCCTGACACACAGGGGGCAGGGACTGCTCTGACTCTGGCAGTGGCTTGGGTTGTTTTGTACTATCGCATTTGTATTTTAATTTTCCTAGTAAAGAACTGCTATTCCCATATCTTTACCTGAGAGCCCCTTAATTTCAAAATTATAATTCCAAGGGAGGGGGTTTACATTTTCCATTTCAGGGGAGGCTCCTGCCTTCCTTGGCAGACACCTGTTGTTGTTCTTCTATTTCTCTAGAGTCCCATAATGATATTCTCAGATTTCTAAAGTCCATACCTCTTGGGTGTGTTCTTATGGCTACCAATCTTCACTGACTCCTTCTGCTACATGCTCTTCTCTCCCAGTTCAGGGCTCCTCCAAGGCTCTCCCTGACTGGCTAACCTGCCCCCTTTTATCCCAGTTCTCTTCATTGGTCACAGCTGCAGCCCAATTAAGGACATCACAGCTGCAGCCCATCAAGGGCAACTGGGACCTCTGGGGCAAAGCCTCTATACAGATATTTAAATACAATACATTTCCTCTACTATAACCTGTCTTGTCAAACTCAGACAGGCATTAATGAAATTAGTGTTTGGTCCAAATGCTGTTCTGAGTACAGCAAGATGGGGTTGGGTTGGGGTTCTGAGCTTCCCCCACCTGGGGTCAGTGGGATCAGGTGCCACTGTTCAGAGAGGGAGGGAATTAAAGTGGGAGATCCCCCAGAAAGCTGCAGGGGACTGGGAGCCAAGCTCAAACACCACTTCTTAGGATTTTAACCTGCTTATGTCTTCTGTGAGGGAAACCCTTCAGCTGGAGGTTTCCATGGCTGGAAGTGGGATGGACAGGATTTCAGGAGCCTCTAAACTTCATGCAAGGTCCAGACAACAATTTGAGACTGGAGATACAGCCTTAAGCTGCAGCAGGGAAAGTTTAGGCTTGGAATTAGGAAAAAATTCTTCACTGAAAAAGGGATTGAGCAGTGGAATGGATTCACTGTCCCTGGAGGTGTTTATAAAACACTGGATGTGACACTGGATGTGCCATGGTTTTGTTGACAAGGTGGTGTTAGGTCATTGGTTGAGATCATCAAGTCCAAAGGGTCCAAACCCTTTTCCAACCCAATTCTGGGGTTCTCTGATCTGACCTCCTCTGAGAGCACATCATAACTGTGCCTTTGTGGAGATTTGCATACCAGGAAAGATCTCATGGCAGAGGAAGTGTTTCCTGGGATCTGATCTCCTCCTAGAGCACATTATACCTGTGCCTTTGGGGGGTTGAACACCAAGAAAGATCCCATGGCAGAGGAAGTGTTTCCTGGGAGCCCTTTGGGATTTGAATTTGATCTCCTCCTAGAGCACATTATTGCTGTGCCTTTATGGGAATTTGGACACCAGGGAAGATCCCATGGCAGAGGAAGCATTTCCTGGAGCCCTTTGGGATGGGGTCAGCAGTTGCAGGATAAGCCCTCAGAGAGTCCCCCGTGGCCTCTGCCCTCCCCTCACACCCAAGCCCTGACAAAGCCTGAGCTCTGGGAGGAGAGCCCAAACCCCTGCAAATTCACACTCAGATAGATCCATGCTCCTGAGAGGATCCTCTCTCTTTGAGGTCTTTGAGCTACTCCACTCCTCCTTTTCACCTTCACACACACCTCAATCACCTCCCCCTTTAGGATTCTCATTTCCCACCTTCCATTTCCTCTGACAGGACCCAAAAAGTGCCAAAGAAGAGTGAAGGGAGATATAATTCCCTCAAATACACCAATCCAGAGCTGGGCTTTCCTCTGAAAGCATCCAAATGCATAAAATCAAGACAAATATGAGAAGACTCTGGGTAAAATCCTCAAAGCTGGCAGCATTTTAATTTTGCACAATAGCAGTAGCTGTAGAAGCATGTTTTAACTGTAGTTGTTGCAAGCAATATTAATGTTAATTCAGCCAAGTTTAAATAGAAGCAAATCCTCCCCTTTGTTTCTCCCCTTCTGCAGAGCTGGGGAGGCTGAAAAAGCAAAACCACTGCTGTTTTATGCCTTGATCCAAAGGCTTATGGCACCAATATATCAATACATAAATATGCTAACAGGGTTTCTTGATAAAAAATTCATTCTTTCCCCAGCTAGCATGAACTCACTCAGCTGCTTTATTCATGAGCCTGCCTGGCACTGGGAAAGCTCTGCCACTGTCAAAAATAACAGGCTGGCCAAGGGACTCTACCACTTTTTAATGTTTTTATTTTGATTTTGTAGCCTCTCCTCCCTTTCTTTTCTTTTTAAACAGCTGTGAGCTTGAAGTATGGATGGAAACTCAGTGCAGACTGCTCCTGGTGGGGACAGGTGAGGCACATTCAGGGTGAGGAAGGGCAGCCTCTGCATGGAGCTCTCCAGAGGAAGTTTTACCCCAGCAAACACCTGCCCAGCCCCTCTCTGAGCCCCATGGGGTGTTTATCTGGAAGATAAGGAGGATTTCAGGCCAGGTTAGATGAGGTTTGGAGCAGCCTGGTCTGGTGGAAGCTGTCCCTGTCCTCAGCAGAGAGACTGGAACCAGATGATCTCTAAGGTCCCTTCCAACCCCAACCATTCTGTGATTCTCTGAGGATGCATTTCACACATTTGACCACAAACCTAAAAGCCACAGAGCTCATGAGACCAAGTAATTCCGGCATTTCACAAAATGGGACTCAATGCACTGAGGTGCTGCAGGGGCAGCAGGATCAGCAGCAAAACTCCAAATATTCTGATTCCCACCAGCAGTGCCTCAGCCCCCATCTGCAGAGCTCCCTGAGCACACAGGGCTGGCATTTTCTGGGAAGGGGCACAAGGAGAGCACAGGAGCTCTTGGGCTTGGGTGCTGCAGTTGGAGGGAGCACCTTGAAAAACAAATTCTGCTGCTGAGCTTGGAGTTCTTATCAAGCACAAATCATTCATTGAGAGAACTCCTGCGTGAGTCAAGCTGCACTTGGAGGAAATTCAGCACTCCCTGGACATGGTGTTCTTATCTGCAAAGGCTTCAGGTGCCTGAAGAGCCAAAGCTGTCCCCAAATGTGCTCTGAAAGTCATGAGAAGGGAGAAATATCCCTGGGTATAAATGTATAAACACAGATACAGATTTAGAGCCCTGCTCACTCTGGCTGCTCAGGGACACAGGAGATTTTCTGTGTCTGCATCCAGACCCACGCAGAGATTTGCTGGTCTAGTGAGTAGATGCAGAATAAACTTTTCCTGCCACTCAGCAGTCCCTGGGCCCTGCAGCCCCTTGGTCAGCAGAGACACAGAGCAATTCCCAGAGCAATCCAATCCTCCAGCATTTCCTGGCTTTGAGCAGAGGAAACTGTGGGGCAAGGCCCAAAATCATTGCAAATAACAACAGCCCTAAGGATAATGCACAGGCCTCCTCATCGTCCTGATGCAGATCCAGACTCTTCCTATTTTCCCTCTAAACATCACCAGCAAAATATTCCCAAGAAGTTTCCAGTAGCAGAAAATTGGTTGGATGAATTAAAGCCTTGATTCCACGGTATAAAATCATAACCAAGGGCTGTTGCACACCTGCATTCTCCAGCAGAGGACTGGCAATGAGCAGAGTATCGATTTATTTAGGTTACACCACCTTCTCATTCTTATCTTCTAATGAGACACCTCCAGCAGTTCAGCTTTTCCTTAATTATGAGCAAAAAATACCCTTGTAAATAAATCTACAGCTCAGGAGCTGGAGCTGAGAGCTCAGTCCCACAGAACAGAGAGCAACAGCAAAGCCCCCAGGCCCAAGAGCCCTTTGTCAATTCAATTCCTACTCAGAACAAGATTCCAAAGGTCTTTTATCCCTCCCATTTCCCTGCTTCAGACAAAACAGAACAAAAAATCAGTTGGGCATGATCCTCTCAGCTCCATCTAAAGACATTTAATGAGGTTTTCTGAAGACATTTTAAATAAAAAGGACTCTGCTCTAGGAAAGAAAAGGGTTTTTCCTAACCAAAAGCCCTGCCAAGTTGTTCCAAATTTGAATGAGAACTGCCTGTGAAATTCCAAATTGAAGTGTGAAAATATTTACTATAGTGTATATTCATTAGGCCTGTAAAAAATTATGAGCCCAGCTCAAAGCTGCTCCTCCCTGAATTCCAGGAGGAGGAAACAACCTGGGAGCAGGGATGAACAGCAAAGGTTTTGCCACAGACCAGTAAAACAAACCAACCACACAACACCCAGGGGTTTTTTGGGATGAGCTGCTTCCCACAGCTGCTGGGTGATTTTCCTCCCCTGCAAGGGCTGGATTTTAGAATCGTAGAACATTTTGGGTTGGAAGGGACCTTAAAACCCATCTCATCCCTCCCCCTGCCATGGGCAGGGACACCTTTCACGATCCCAGGCTGCTCCAAACCCCATCCAACCTGGACTTGGACACTCCCAGCGATGGGGCAGCCACCACCTCTCAGGCAATCTGTTGATTTTCCTCCAAAAGATCAAGTT
Source organism: Molothrus aeneus (assembly GCF_037042795.1). NCBI lineage: Eukaryota > Metazoa > Chordata > Aves > Passeriformes > Icteridae > Molothrus > Molothrus aeneus. The sequence goes on along the minus strand of NC_089664.1, from coordinate 2,303,650 downwards.
CCTGGCAAAACAGAGCTCTTAAAAGGAATTTTTTAACCCAGTTTTTTATTACAGCAACACTTTTATTATTTCTTGTGTTTTCACACACCATCCCTGGCAGTGTCCAAGGTCAGGTTGGAGCAGCCTGGGATGGTGGAAGGTGTCCCTGCCCATGGCAGGGTGTCTTAGGTTCAAAGATGTGTTTGGGGCCACCTGTCAGAGCTGGGGCAGTTCTCTGCTGTCCATGGGCAGTTTTTTCTTGATCTCTCCCCCAGCCAATCCTCCCTGCAGGAGATCTCTGCTGTCCATGGCCACTGAGTGTCCCTGCAGGGCTGATCCAATTCCATCATCCCATGGGGAGATGCTGCGCCCAGGGCAGGAGCCAAGCATTCCTACCTGGATCCAATGTGAGCCTGGCACAGCACAGCAGCCTTTGCCCAGGGCATTGCCAGAGGAGCAGCTTCTGCTGCCCTGCATGGCCAGAGGGAGCCCAGGCCCATCTCCAGCAGCCCTGGAGCTGCAGAGGAAAACTCCCCCCTTGTGCAGGATCCCTGCTCCAGCAGAGCCACAGCTGGCACTGCAGGAGGGCTGAGCCCCCATGGGATGGGGCTGTGCCACCCCCTGACACACAGGGGACAGGGACTGCTCTGACTCTGGCAGTGGGGGGTTTTCTGCTGTTTTGTATTACTGCATTTGTATTTTAATTTTCCTAGTAAAGAACTGTTATTCCTACTCCCATATCTTTGCTTGAGAGCCCCTTAATTTCAAAATTATAATAATTCAGAAGGAGAGGGTTTACATTCTCCATTTCTAGGGAATCTCCTGCCTTCCTTAAACAGACACCTGGCTTTCCAAACCAGGACAATTACAAAATCAAGTGAAACCTCCACTTTGGGTTTTCTCAGACCCATTCTGTCACTCTGTGTCACTGCAGCCCCTGATGCAGCAGGGATGGCAGAGCACTGGCACAATCTGAAAGCACCCAGCTGCCTTTTTCATCCTGGGCAGGAAAGCAATTGCCAGGCATGTTCAGGGCTGTTTGTACCCTTGCTGCTTTCATCCCGTTGAGCTGCAAGTGGATTTCTTCAGCTGGAGGTTTTTTCTTGGCAAGCCCCCATGGTTATGCTGCTGTTTGGAGAGGTTTCACTGCTTTTCAGAGAGCAACTGCTGCCTTGAAGAGACTCTTGAAGTTTGTCTGATATATGTCACTCTCCTGCTGTATATCTGAAATGTCTCCTATTAAACCTGGAGGTGGCCACCCTGCAGTCATTTGGGATAAATCTTCCCTGAGACATTAAATAAACCCCAGAAGATTCAGGGAGGTGCTTCAGCTCCTGCTCAGCCTCACACATTTGCTCAGGGGCTGTTCTGAGCAGGGTGGTTTGCTGGAGCAGGGCTGAAATGGCTCAATCCTCTCAGGCTTCTATCACTGGCTGGGGTCTGTGTACAAATCACAATCAGGACAGGACTGCTGGGAACGTGCCTTGAGCTGGTTTATTTTCCAACATCAGCCTCATTCCATGGTTATGACAATGGGAAGATGCCAGCAGCTCACATCCCAGGCAGCAGACAAAGAATTTAATGTTACAACTTACTTTAAAAGATTTTGACCAATCACACAAAGCAAAAGTACATTGACAGTAGTTCCATCCAACCACTATAAGCACAGGTACCTTTGGTTAAACAATGCTTGCTTATTTCAAATACAATACCTGCTTGTGAGCCTTCAAACACAATGCACAGAGCTCCATTATCAAGCTTCAAACTTCCTAATACCTCACTAGATAAACTTTTCTGTAGTTTAGGGAGTTATTCTAGACAAGCATTAATACACAGACCATTGTTCTATTTGTCTTTGCTTTTCTATATTTTACATAATTTTTCTGCTGACCAATCTCATGGCTACTGCTTGGCTCTAATCACAGTTCTGCTGTCTCTGAGGCTGCCTTTTGCAGCTTTCCCAAAACCCTCTGATTTTATGGATTCCCACAGCTTGGAGGGAATGCCCACGTGGGCACGGGGTCAGCCAGGCTGTGTTCCCAGATGGATGGAGACCCAGGCGTGGGCACAAATGTGCACCACTCTTGGCATTTAAATATTCCAAAGCCATTTCAGCCTTAGGCTTGCTCCACACATTTCCTATTCCAGCATCTTTGGGTTTCTGCAAACCTTTTAGAGGAGGAAGCAGGCAAAGCCTGCATCCCTTACAAGAGCTGGGAATTCAAACAGGGCCTGCAGCCCCCCAAAACCCAGGAGGAAAGCAGCATTAATGGGCAGAATTGGGGCTGGTGTAGGGTTCTTGTGCTGACAGCTCACACAGGATCCATCAGCTGTGCAGATTCCTCCTTTTACCACGTGCTTTCCCCTCATAGAAGCTTGTGCTGCTTGTTCAGTGCTCCACGAGGGATTTTTCCTACAAATCCGTGGATGCTCACAGCAATTTATTGCACTCCTGGACTGCTACACCCCACCAGGTCTCATTAGTAGCAAGTTACTCCAAAGCCTGGAGTGAGGCTTCTCCCTGGGGAAAAGGGAGTTGAAAAACCCACTCCATCTGCTGCTCAGGGGAGTTTGGAGCAGAGCTCCAGGGAGGGGTTTAAGGCACAGAGAAATCTGGATATTTTTACAGACATGGGTGGTAGGTGAGTCTGTTTACACAAGAATTTCTGAAATTTGAGATGCTGAGATGTCTGTCACACACCAGTGATCAGCTAAGTGAATGGAGGGTGACCTAAAAGACTGATTTTTCTACAGAATAATAAATCTCTCTGATACTCAAAAAAACCACAGGTTGTAACAACATAATGGAAGGGAGGGAGCTTAAATCCAGCAGGAAACATGGATGAATGCACATCTCAACTGGCAAAATGTCTGTGTGCCAACAGCAGGGGTGAAAGTGGGTCATGGGGGGCACACAGGCCACAGTGTGGGCTCTTGTGGCATTCACATTCTGAAAAAATCCCTTCACCCAGGGTTTTCTCCTGGGAAGCTGAGAAGCCTCAGAGAAAAGGAAAACAATTCTCATCTCATTTGCTTCTCCTGTGCTGTGCTCGTGTGGAATGTGTTTGGAGATTGTTCACCCACAGGTGATTGTTCCATTGCATTCTGCTGGGAGTTGTTTTCACTCTTTGGCCAATCAGGGCCAAGCTGTGTCAGGACTCTGGAGAGAGTCAGGAGTTTTCATTATTCTCTTTTTAGCCTTCTGTAAGTATCCTTTCTGTATTCTTCAGTATAGTTAGTGTAGTATTCTTTAATATAATATAGTATCATAAAGTAATAAATCAGCCTTCTGAGAACATGGAGTCAGATTCATCATTCCTGCCTTCACCAGGGCACCCTGCAAATAGAACAGGCTCTCTCTGTTGGGATGGGTTCCACGCATCCAGAACTCCCATTGTGGTTTTGTGCCCAAGTCAATAGTTGGGCTGAGCTGGTTTGGGGTTTTTGTGCAAGGGTTTGGTCCCCCCTAAGTGTGTCCCCTGCCTTCCAGTACCCCTTCTACAAAAGCCCCATGCACAGAGAGGTTTTTCCCTCCCTCCCTGCCATCCAGCCCTGCACTCGGAGCTGCTGCCAGGCTCTTGGCTGCCTGCTCCAAACTCTGCCATCACTGCCCTACTTTCCTGCTGATGATTGGTGATACTGAGCCACAAAATCAACAAAATCAACATTAACCCCACAGCTCCAGGCTGGGAATTATCATTTATGTGCTCGCTGAAGGTGGCTGGTTCTTATTAGCAAATTCAAATCCTCCTAACTCAATAGCGAGTGCAATTGAGCACTAACAGCATTAGGAGATTTTTCTCCTCTTCATGAAGATGCAGGGAGAAAGAGAGAGCACAATTACCTCGTGGCACAGCTCAGGAGCTCAGCTCCCATCTCCATCACAGCTGCACAACACCAGCATGTGACACGTGCCCTGCTGGCTTTGTCCCCAGCAGGTCCCTGGGCATCTCCAGGAGCAAATGCACAGTGACAAGAGAAGTTCAGCACTGGTGAGCATCAAATCCCAAGGGTAACCTCTCCCCAGGTCAGGGCTGGAGGGGATTTTACACCAAATCTGTGGCCCAGCTGTGAGGCAGATGCTGTGTGCTCCAAAAAGCTGAGAGATCAGAACAGGCTCTGCTGCAGACAAAGCCATGGTGGCGTTTCTTCACACACCTGTGGGCATTGCATGTTGCAGCATTCATTTTTCATCTGTTGGCTCCTCCCTTCCCACCTGTGTTCTGTTTTAGGATTCCCCCAGAGGTGCTGGCACTGCCCAGGCTCCCCAGGGAATGGGCACAGCCCTGAGGCTGCCAGAGCATTTGGAAAACACTCCCAGGGATCCCAGGGTGGGATTGTTGGGGTGTCCTGGGCAGCCCTGGTCATCCTTTCAGCTGTGCTTCCCTGATCTCCACATTTCAAAGACCCAGCTGAATCCTGAGCTGGGTGCCAGGGGAAGCAGAGCACCCTTCTTGTTCTCAGCTTGCTCTGGTGCAGCTCTCAATGCCAAGCCTGGCCCAGCCCCTGCTCTGCTTTCCCAGTGCTGGTCCCTTCCAGCCCTGGATTCTGACACCCCACACTCACCTGGAGCAAAACTTGACCCTTGGACACGACAGGGAATGCAGTGCAACAAAGGAACCATGTCAGAAATGTGCTGTGGGGTTCAGAGTGGCAAAACAAAGCCTCTCCTTGTCCTTATTCTCCCAGTTAATGTGAGGAAAACCCTCAGCAGCTTTTCCTTTGGCTGCTTGCTCACACTTCTGCTGGTTAAACAGCTTTGCTTCTCAATATTTATTCACAAGGAGAGCTGATCATGCACAGAGAGTGCTCACAGGAGCCTGAACCCACCCTGAACCTCCTCACACTCCTGCTGCCAGCCCCAGGACACACAGACACCACGGCTGCCAGCCCCAGGACACACTGACACCATGGCTGCCAGCCCCAGGACACACAGACACCATGGCTGCCAGCCCCAGGACACACAGACAATGCTGCTGCCAGCCCCAGGACACACTGACACCATGGCTGCCAGCCCCAGGACACACAGACACCACTGCAAACACCATTTCTTCTCTCTCCTCTCAATATTTAGCAATTGTGGGTCTGGGATTCAGTGGATTGGCTTCAGGTCACTTCTAACAGAGAGAACAACTGCTCATCATTGTACCAGGAGAGAAGAGCAATTCCAGTGCCACCAGTGACACAGGGACACCAGTGACACAGAGCAATTCCAGTGCCACCAAGGACACAGAGCAATGCCACCAGTGACACAGAGTGATCCTACCAGGGACACAAAGCAGTCCCAGTGCCACCTGCAGAGTCCCACAGGCTCTGCTGGAGCAGTCACTGTGCCACCAAATCAGCTGTGACAGTTCCCCACGAGCAAAGCCAAGTGCAAACTGCCCCAGGAAGCCACAGTCTGAGCAAAGGGCCAGCAAAAGGGCACTTGAGTCACCTGTGAGCCTTGAGTGGCAGGTTTCAGAGGTGCTTAGAGTGTGGAGGTTCTTGAGCCCTGAGGAATCTCAGCCAGGGAGCAAAGAGGAGCCTTCATCCAAGTCTGAGAGGAGGGGATCTGCTCTGTGTTATTTATTTCCCTTCTGTTTTCTGTAGCACATCCAAGCTGCACCCTCACACCACCTCAGGGGGGTTTGCTCAGGAAATCACCTCATGGTCCAGGTAACCAATGCTGGTCACATGCAAACTCCTCCTGAGGAAAATCACCTTGGATCCCCCAGCTCACACTTGGGAGTGATGGAGACCAAGAGTCACAGGTTTGATCTTCACAAATAAACCTTTCCCTGGCACAGGGTGCCCAGAGCAGCTGGGGCTGCCCCTGGGTCCCTGGCAGTGCCACAGGCCAGGCTGGACAGGGCTGGGAGCAGCCTGGGACAGTGGGAGGTGTCCCTGCCCATGGTGGAAGTGGAATGAGATGAGTTTTAAGGTCCCAACCATTCCATGATTCTATAAACACCCCAAAAAGACACATGTGAGCTCTCCAAACTGGGGCAGCAGAGTCTCTTCTGCCCCTACAGCCCCAACACCACCCCAGCAACAAAACCATCTCTGGGTTGGGCTGGAAATGGAACAACAATTACATCACAGCCTTTCATTTCTCTATCTTCTAAGGAATAAAGAAATGCAAAGCTGTTGAGTTTGTGGGGTCCCCAGGACAAGGTGAGAGATGAGAATCTGACTCCATGTTCTCAGAAGGCTGATGTATATTATATTATATTACATTATATTACATTATATTACATTATATTACATTATATTACATTATACTAAAACTATACTAAGGAATACAGAAAGGATACAGACAGAAAGCTTAACAAGAATGATAATGAAAAACTCGTGACTGACTCCTCAGAGTCTGACACAGCTGGCTGTGATTGGTCATTAATTAAAAACAATTCACATGGAACCAATCAAACATTCACCTGTTGGTAAACAATGTCCAAGCCACATTCCAAAGCAGCAAACACAGGAGCAGCAATCAGATAATTATTGTTTTCATTCCTCTTTGAGACTTCTCAGCTTCCCAGGAGAAAATCTGGGCAAAGAGGATTTTTCAGAAAATATCATGGTGACACCCCACCAACAAAACCATCTCTGGGTTGGGCTGCAAATGGAAAAACAATTACATCCCAGCCTTTCATTTCTGTATCTTAAGAATAAAGAAATTCAAAGACACAAAAAGGAATGAAAAATACCAAGTGAATCATAAGCTATTTTAATGCAGGGAGTGTAAAGTTCCAGTTGGGATCCAATTTAAGGTAGATTTATATCTTGTTTGAACTGTTCATCCCTACTCACAAGCATATTGAGTTAGGCCCAGTCCACAGTCTTGGAAGACCCACTGGACACTAATATTTGTCAGTAGGAAATGGAAGAAACATGAAAATCTCTTGCCATTAAGATCAAACGAGAGCAAGGGTGCACTTTGACATTTCTGCTCTCCTGCAAGGAGCCCCTGCTTTGCAAAGCAAATTCCACTGTGGAGTTTTGAACTCCTGGAAAGATGAAAGGTGAAAGCCCAGCTCACTGAAAGTCAGCACTGAGCTTTCTGACAGCTCCAGATGGAGCACGTTTGACCCCTGATCTTCTGGGTCCACAAACACAATTTTCAGTTCTTTGGAAGTTCCTGGTGCACATCAAAGGCACCTCACAGAGGGAACAGAGCAGAGCAAACCCTGCTGGCTCTGAAGGACAGCGAGGAGCCCCAACCCCTTCCCAATGCCCTGGGGATCCCACAGAAAGCTCTGAGCTCCAAACTCACTGCCAGCTCCACAGCAGCTCCCTCAGGAAGGCTCCCAGCTGGCTCCTCTCTGTAAGGAATGCTTAGGTTCAGCCTGGCAAAAGAATTATTTTGATTGAGGAATTCATGGGCAGGCCCTGAAGCTTTCAGGCTTTTCTCACTTTGCAAAAGAAGGGGAACTTCCCATGGCAACCAGAGGAGGGTTTGATGATGGACAATGAGGTTCTTGTGTAGCCACATTTCTCTTCACAGAGAGAAGCAAGGCACAATTCTTCTCAAGAATATTTCTGGGATTCACATTCTCTGAAACTCAGAGGAAGAAACACAATTCTTATCATTTGCTGTGCCTGTTTTTGTGCAAAAGTAGAATGCAGTATGGAGATTGTTTACCCAAAGTGTTGGTGTTTTGTTTCCTTGGCCTATCAGGGCCAGGTGTGTGTGTGTGTGTCAGGACTGTTGGGTGACAGTCACAAGATTCTGTGCAGTGTGTGCAGGGTAGAGTGCTTGGCAGATTCAGTTTTAGATGTATGGAATAATATAGTAAAATAAAGTCATTAATTGATATCCATGGTGTCAGATCCATCATTCTCTCCCCTCATCGGGCCCATCACAGCATTGCAATATTCTTGCATGGGCAAAACTGGGAATTACTGCTCAGCAAAGGAAAGCAGAGTTGTACTATTGCCTCTTGAAAAGATTCTCCACCTCCACAGAGCCCATATTAGCAATGGATGAATCACTGTCATTCACAAACACCAAGCACATAAACAAGAGGATGTAAACTGGTCCAGAAATGATCTTGATTTGAAAACTAGATCTGGAGGGAAAAGAGGGCTCAGGAGGACTCAGATCCCAGAGCATCACAGTCTCTCTTGCTGAGCAGTGCCATTGTTTCCTCCCAACCCAGCACAGTGATTTCTGCACCCAGACTCTGCCCTGGGAGTCCAACACTGGCAATATTCTCCCTCAGCAGCACCAACATCCCCCAGCTCCAGCAGCCCCTGGGTACTGCCAGAGCCCTGATCAAAGCATGATAACAAATGCAGCACATCCAGACACTTCATGGGATAATGAATAAACTCACATAACATGGGGGTGTGTATTCTGTTCTGGGGGTTTGTGTATCTGCCAGAGCTGGGGCAGTTCTCTGCTGTCCATGGGCAGTTTTTTCTTGATCTCTCCCCCAGCCAATCCTCCCTGCAGGAGATCTCTGCTGTCCATGGCCACTGAGTGTCCCTGCAGGGCTGATCCAATTCCAGCATCCCATGGGGAGATGCTGCGCCCAGGGCAGGAGCCAAGCATTCCTACCTGGATCCAATGTGAGCCTGGCACAGCCCAGCAGCCTTTGCCCAGTGCATTGCCAGAGGAGCAGCTTCTGCTGCCCTGCATGGCCAGAGGGAGCCCAGGCCCATCTCCAGCAGCCCTGGAGCTGCAGAGGAAAACTCCCCCCTTGTGCAGGATCCCTGCTCCAGCAGAGCCACAGCTGGCACTGCAGGAGGGCTGAGCCCCCATGGGATGGGGCTGTGCCACCCCCTGACACACAGGGGGCAGGGCCTGCTCTCACTCTGGCAATGGTTTGGGGTTTTTTCTGTACCATTGGATTTGTATTTTTAATTTTCCTAGTAAAGAACTGTTACTCCTACTCCCATATCTTTGCCTGAGAGCCCCTTAATTTCAAAATCACAATAATTCCGAGGAAGGGGTTTACATTTTCCCTTCCAAGGGAGGCTCCTGCCTTCCTTAGCACACACCTGTCTGTTCAAAGCCAGCCAGCCTCAGCAGCAACCTGTGGTGTCCTGTGTCACCCCAAGGCCAGTGGGATGCTCCAGGTGAGCACCACCAGCTCCAAGGGCCACCCAGAACCAGAGAGCCCAGAGCAGAGACTGCCCCAGCACACCAGATGCAGAACAGCTGCATCCACCCAATTATTGCTGCATCCACGCTGCAGAGAGAGAGAGAGACCCAGCTCCTGCCCCCAGCCCAGCCTGGCACTGGGCTGGGCCCAGCTGCACAAAGTCAGGTCTGGGCCATGTGGCCCCAGAGCTGCATTGTCCCCCACAGTGAGCTGCTGCTGCAGCAGATTCTTCCCGAATTTCATGGTCCAGAAAATGCTCTGCCTATGCTTGAGGGGTCTCTGACCTGTCTGCACTGGGCTGGACTGAAAACCTAGCCACAGCACTGGGCTCCCACCCTGAGGAAAACTCTTGGGTTGCTCTATTTTAATACATTCCCAGATGATGCTGAAGCTTGGAATTAGCAGGAGGTGCTCCACTTGCTGGTAAAAAATGTTTTTCCCCATCACCAGCCTTCCTAAACCACCTGTTAGTCCTTGGACTCTTTTGAGCACAAACAAGCCACAGCTGAGACAAACCTGCAGCTCTCAGAGGAGCTTGGTTGGAGTCATTGTTCCAATGCTTTTGTGCTGCTGAGGCAGGAAGTTCTTTTGCCCAGCTTATTATTGAAGTGTTTCACCCTACTGATGATTCAGCCTCTTTGCTTCAAGCATAAATCACCTCCCAGATAAAGCCTTGCTAGAAAGCTTTCATGAGCCCCAATTAAAAGGAAAAGTCTGTGGAAGCATAAATAGCGGATCAGCATGGTAAAAATGGGCTGGGATTTGTGAACTTGCTGTCTTCTTGCTCTCCTAATTCCTCAATTTATCACAGGACAAGGAGTGAATATTTACAAGGTAGGTTTCCAACTGCAAGGCTGGGCTGAAGCCTTTGATGCTGTGACTTTCTTAATCTGTAGGAAAGCTGGATCTGGACCACCTCTAAAGTCACCTCAATCCTTTGGGAATGACTGAATAATCCTTCACAACAAACCCTTCAGTTTGACAGACCTGAGCCAAGCCATCAAACCCCAGTCCCCTCTCCTGAACAGCCTTGACACCGAAATCCTCAGTTTGCCTGGAGCCATCACAGCCCAACTTTCTCAGCTTCCAATCTCCTTTCAGGACAGAGCAAAACCTCCCAGATTTCAATGAGTGCTGAACTGGTGAAGCACATCCCACCCAGTGACTGCTCCCTGATGTCACAGTCACATTCTCTGAAAAAATTCCTTCACCCAGGATTCCTCTCCTGGGAAGCTGAGAAGCCTCAGAAAAAAGGAAAACAATTCTCATCTCATTTGCTTCTCCTGTGCTGTGCTCATGTGGAATGTGTTTGGAGATTGTTCACCCACAGGTGATTGTTCCATTGCATTCTGCTGGGAGTTGTTTTCACTCTTTGGCCAATCAGGGGCAAGCTGTGTCAGGACTCTGGAAAGAGTCACCAGTTTTCATTATTATCTTTTTAACCTTCTGTAAGTATCCTTTCTGTATTCTTTAGTATAGTTAGTGTAGTATTCTTTAATATAATATAGTATCATAAAGTAATAAATCAGCCTTCTGAGAACATGGAGTCAGATTCATCATTCCTTCCTGCCACGAGGGTCCCTGCAAATACAATACCCTGACATCCCAGTAAAGCCCTGGCTGCCCTGAGCATCCCCAGCCACAGAGCAGCAGGAGGAGGGGAGTGAGAACAGAGCCCTGCTGATGCAGGACAATCAATCCCGACGTTTTGCAGCAGGAAATGAATGGGCCATTAAGGCAGAAGTTGTAACCTCAGCCTTCCCCTAATGGGTCTCAGTCCCAGACTGCCTGGCAGCACAGGGATTTCAGTCCCAGCAGGGCTGGCTGCTCCAGCAGCACCAAGGGAGGGGTTTGTACAAGCAGGGGAACAAATCTACCCCAACCTGGGCCAGCCTGTGGTGGTGGCACTCATGGGAGGGGTGAAGGAAGGTTTCAGCTAAGCCTGAGGATTAGCAGCTTTTATAGAATCACAGATTTGGGTTGAAGGCACCTTAAATCCCATCCAGTGCCACCCCAGCCATGGCAGGGACACCTCCCACTGTCCCAGGTGCTCCCAGCCCTGTCCAGCCTGGCCTTGGGCACTGCCAGGGATCCAGGGGCAGCCCCAGCTGCTCTGGGCACCCTGTGCCAGGGCCTGCCCACCCTGCCAGGGAACAATTCCCAATTCCCCATATCCCATCCAGCCCTGCCCTCTGGCAGTGGGAGCCATTCCCTGTGTCCTGTCCCTCCATGCCTTGTCCCCAGTCCCTCTCCAGCTCTCCTGGAGCCCCTTCAGGCCCTGCAAGGGGCTCTGAGCTCTCCACACAACCCCTTCTGTGTCTTCTGTGTCCATGGGGGAGGTTCTCTATTCCCAATTTTGTTGCCTCCTCTTGATTTGCTCCCACAGTTCCATGTCCTCATTATGTTTGGGGCACTAGAACTGTGTGTTTTTCCCTGCTTTCATGAGTTAGCAGGAGAAAAAGCTCTTTTATTCTTACTAATGCTTAATCACAGTTTACACAGACCACATCTTGCCTCCCATGGTCCCACAGCCTTTTGCAAATCTTAATTAAGGAAAAGATTAAAAGTAGGTGCACAGCTCAGTTCTGATGAGTATCCTGCATCAGGGGAATGCTGCTCTCCTTGAGGACACCAGAGCCTGGGGCTGACAAGGAAACTTCTCCTGATAAAATTTTCCTAACAAAAAACCATTTTCCTCAGGAGTGGAGAACTGGCTTGGTGAATCAGAGCTCCCTGAACAAGGAATAACCTCAGACATTCCCCCTTTGTCAAGGGGTTCACTTACTCTACCAGTTCTGGATTCAAGGGGAAACATCTTCCAGATTCTTCCCAGCCTGGGTCCAGTAGGGTTCCAGCAGCATCCCTGGGCAGTTTCTGCACTGCCTGGAGCAGGATGGGTGGATTCCACCTACAGAGGAGTGGCCAAGATGAGGGAGGTGATTCCCCCCTCTACTCTGTCCTTGTGGGATCCCACTTGGGGTTCTTTGTCCAGGTCTGGGGTCCTCAACATTAGGAGGACCTGGAGCTGCTGGAACCAGTCCAGAGGAGGCCATGGAGCTGCTCCAGGCCTGGAGCCATGCTGGGAGAGCTGGGGGTGCTCCAGGGAGAGCTCAGAGCCCCTGGCAGGGCCTGAAGGAACTTCTGAAAAGGAGGGAGAGGGACTTTTTATATGGGCAGTGTGACAGAACAAGGGGCAATGATTTCAAACTGAGAGAGAGCAGGGTTAGATGGGATATTGGGAATTGCTCCCTGTGAGGGTGGGCAGACCCTGGCACAGGGTGCCCAGAGCAGCTGGGGCTGCCCCTGGATCCCTGGCAGTGCCCAAGGCCAGGCTGGACAGGGCTGGGAGCACCTGGGACAGTGGGAGGTGTCCCTGCCATGGCAGGGGTTGGAATGGGATTATCCCTTCCCACCCAGACCAATCCATAATTCTATGGCTTCACTGCTGTTACCTGTGCACAGCCTGACAGAGCATCCACAAACACCCCATGAGGATTTCCAGTCACTGCTGCAGCATAATCTGGGCTTTTGTCTCCTATTTTCCATTTGATGGACTTGGAGTAGGCACAGAAAACACCAAACCAAGAAACAAGTGGCCAGAAAGCAGCACAGGAGTGAAGCTGTGAAAAGGCTGAGGGCTGCACTGAGAGGATCTTCCTCACCCTCAGCTTCTGTTTCCAACGTGCAATAGCACAGCCAGGTCCTCAGCAAGCAGAGCAGCACAGGGAGGGGCTGACAGCCCTTGGGGACAAGGGACAGGTGGCAGGGGTGGCTCCTGGCACCACTGACCTCTGCTGAGTGTCCCATGGCACAGCACAAAGCACTCGGCCTCCCCTCAGCGAGGACATCCAGAGCCCCTCAGATCTGCCAGATCCAAGAATCAAACCCTGAGCTGGGGTCTCAGACACAACAAATCCAACTCTGCAGCAGGACTGTCACAGTCCAAGCACCTGATCCCAATTCATGGGTATCCAGAATGAAACTAAACAGCTTCAATCTGCCCCCAAAATCAATGCCCCCATAGTAAGCTCAGGGTTTTGCATGTGGTACGAGAGGCAGGTTGGGAGATGATGATCTCATGCACCACATATTGATTAATCAATTGCAGCCAGGATGCTAATGGGCTTTTCTTACAACACTTGGCACCAGGAGGAAGGAGCAGAAATGCTGAATGGGAAGGGGAGAAACTGGTGGTGTGGTGAAGCTTTAGGGTGAGGGGAGAAATCTTCTTGAGATGGCTTTAAGTGGTCAGAGACTGGGAATTAATGGAGGAACTGAGCAAGGAAGGGAATAAATCACATTTATTGGCTCCAAACACAGCAGAATTGTACCTGGCAATTCACTGTGGCTGAGGATAATCCTTTCCTGTTGCTACAAAAACCCTCCCAGGAAGGACTGAAAGGGCCCAGCAGGGCTCTGGAGTCTGTGATGAAGAAAACTGAGCACAGCATCATCCCTCCAGCCAGAGAAATGGGCTGAGGGCATCAGTAGTGCCCAACTTAGGGATTTTTCCACATAAACTACACCCTCAAATGAGAGCCTTGCACTGCCTGGAAGCCAGCAGAGGCTGGGGGAAATCATCCTGCTCTTTGTAAAATTGGGGAGAGCAAAACTGAACAGCCAAGAGGTTGTGCCAGTCATGGTCCTGCCTGGCAGGAGGCAGGAATTCAGCCTGGAGCATCTTCTCTGCAGCCCACAGAGTCATGCCAGGGGTGAAGGTCAGTGATAGGGCTTTGTAAAACTGCACTGGACTAAACAAAACCAGTCCTGGAGCTCAGTGTTACAAGTTTGATCATGTAGTCAGGAGAGGAAACCTCCAGGTACAAAATATGAAGGGGTTTCTGCTTTTGCCACCCAATTTTGTACAATTTGGAATTTCTGTGGGGCATTGTGAGAACCTGCTCCTACTCACCCAGCAGAGCACAGGAGCACCTTGGGGTGACACCAGCTCCTGCACTGCCACCACCCAGGTTTCAGTTTTCTGACTGAAACCATCCTGAGAAATTTCTGACTGAAACCACCCTGAAGAGTTCTGGATTGGAGCCATCCTGAGAAGTTCCTGATTGAAACCATCCTGAGAAGTTCCTGTCTGGTGCTGCTGCATCCTCCTGCTCCTACTCATCCCATAGCTGAGCAACTCTGCACCCTCAAAGCACCACAGACTCAACCAGAAACAGTCCCTCAGGAAAACAGGAACAATCCTCCTCAAAAGAAGGGGTTCAGGAGGTGAAAACCACACAAATTAAATCACTTTTTTCTTCCCAGAACCATCTCTTCCCACCCAACCCCCCCAGCCCCAGCAGAGCACTCACATTGTAGAGGATGTCAGTCCAGCCCTCCATGGTGATGCACTGGAAGACAGTGAGCACGGCGAAGAGGATGTTGTCAAAGTTGGTGATGCCATAGTTGGGGCCCTGCCAGTACTCCCTGCACGTGGTCCCGCTCTCACACTGCCTGGCAGGAGGCTCCTCTCCACAGGGAAAATCCCCCACCTCCTCACCTGCAGAGAGGGAAGAGAAGTTACTGACTGGAACTACCCTGAGGAGTTCCTGCTTGTTGGAACCATGCTGAGAAGTTCCTACTTGGAACCATCCTAAAAAGTTCCTGCTTGCTGGAACCAACCTGAGAAGTTCCTGATTGAAACCAACCTGAGAAGTTCCTGATTGAAACCAACCTGAGAAGTTCCTGCTTGAAACCAGCCTGAGAAGTGCCTGCTTTGAACCATCCTAAAAAGTTCCTCCTTGGAACCATCCTAAAAAGTTCCTGCTTGAAACCATCCTGAAAAGTTCCTGATTGAAACCATCCTGAAAAGTTCCTGTTTGTTGGAACCATCCTGAAAAGTTCCTGATTGAAACCATACTGAAAAGTTCCTTCTTGTTGGAACCATCCTGAGAAGTTCCTGTTTAGAACCATCCTGAAAAGTTCCTGATTGAAACCATCCTAAGAAGTTCCTGCTTGTTGGAACCATCCTGAGAAATTTCTGATTGAAACCATCCTTAGAAGTTCCTGTCTGGTGCTGCTGCATTCTCCTGGCACCAGTGCAAGGGTTAAATTCACATTTTGGGTTTCTTTGTGCTGCTATGAATATGGAAAAGTCGTTGTGCCCCTGTGATCATTTCCACACTGCTGGGCTGTGGGAGATGGGTCAGTGGGGGTGGAGCAGAGCCATCCCTGCAGTGCCAAAATTCATATTTTGCCGTCTCACCTGGTGGAACTCTTTAGGTTGGAAAAGACCTCTAAGATCACCAAGTGCAACCATCAACCCAGCAGCACTAACCCATGTCCCCAAGGGACACATCCACACATTTTTGGGCACTTCCAGGGATGGGGACTCCACTCTTGGGAGCCTCTTCCAATATCTGACCTCCCCTTCAGTGAGGAAATTCCCCCTGATCTCCAGTTTAAACCTCTAAACCTCTCCTGGAGAACTTGAGGCCATTTCCTCTCATTCTGCCACTTGTTACCTGGCAGAAGAGGCTTCCAAACTGCAAATAATTTCTGGCTTGTGACAGCCCAGTACATCTGAGA
This sequence comes from Molothrus aeneus, assembly GCF_037042795.1. NCBI lineage: Eukaryota > Metazoa > Chordata > Aves > Passeriformes > Icteridae > Molothrus > Molothrus aeneus. Next base: position 2,288,051 of record NC_089664.1, on the reverse strand, counting down.
GGCCTGGAAATGGTGTAAGAGCAGCATGAAAAACACACACACACACCAAAAAAAACCCCAAAAAGCACCACAAAATAAAGCAATACCATAAAAATTAAAACTGACAGCATGGTAAAAATGGGGCTTTGGGAACAACACACACTTCAAACACCCTCAAAGTGCTAAATAGTTGCTCTGTAGCATTAAAGCAAAAGGGCAACTTCTGCACTAATGCCAGTTTGGGGGTGTGCACTGCCCCAGAATTGCCCTGGTACAGATGTTTGAGCACAGCTGCATGAGGAGCCCCTGGTGTCACCCCAAGGCAGCACTGAAGGACTCCAGCTCCTCCAGAAGCTCCACATTTCTGCTCCAAACAGAAGGAAAGGATCCATGTGGGATGGTGCTTCTCTGCTGAGTTTCACTGCAGACCCAGAGGAGGCCAAGGTGGACAAATCTGCCAGGGAAGGAGCACCAGGAATGGCCAGGACCATCCCAGCACCTTCCAGGCTCAGCTAGGAAGTGCTGCAGGCTGGAAAACTCCAGTGCTGGCTTTTCAGAGCAAGCAAATGTCACAGTCATATTCTGGAAAAAGTCCTTTGCTCAGGATTCTTCTTCTGGGAAGCTGAGAAGCCTCAGAGAAAAAGGAAAACAATTCTGATCTCATTTGCTTCTCCTGTGTTTTGCTGCTTTGGAATTATTTGGAATTTGGCTGGAGATTGGTTGTTTAGAATTTGTGTTTGGAGATTGTTTACCCAACAGGTGATTGTTTCATTATTTCATGTGAATTGTTTTGACTTATTAGCCAATCAAGGTCAAGCTGTGTTGAGACTCTGGAAAAAGTAATGAGTTTTCATTATGATCTTTTTAGCCTTCTCTAAGTATCCTTTCTGTATTCTTTAGTATAGTTTAGTATAGTATTCTTTAATATAATATAGTTTTATAAAGTTATCAATTAGCCTTCTAAGAACATGGAGTCAGATGCATCATCCCTTCCTTCATATGGGAACCCCACAAATACAATAAGCAAATATCCCAAGCAATGTCCCTGTTTAGAGAGCTGGGATTGGGGAAGCATTAAAGGGTTTTTAAGGGGACATGTTATGGTACTGAGCAGCAAACGGCACAAAATCCAATTTCACCAGGGGAAAAAGCAGGAGCAGCACTAACAAAAATTAGGAATAATCATTCCACAGAGCAAAGCCTGCAGGAGGAAAGCAAAATTGTCACAGTGGAGCAGGACAGAAGTGTGTGTAGATATATATAAAAATATATATGTGACACTTTCCTGTTGACTCAACACCTCAGAGCAGGGCAAACCTCCAGCTCCCAGATGGGTCACCACAGGCTCTCACAAGGGCTTGGTGAGAGGAGAAAATGCCAAAGCTGGCTCCTGCTGACCGTTTGTGAGTGTGCATTAAAAGAGGATCCAGTTTCATCTCAGTTTGGCCTTTTGCTGCCAGGGAATTCTCTGAAAATGCAGTGCACATCTACCACAAAGGGCTGGGTGGGGGATTTGTTCCTTTTTAAAACAGTGACCAGAACTGGCCCTTACTCCTCGTGGCTGGAGAAGACAGAGAAAGGGAGAAATTCAAGGAAAAATGGGAAATAAATATGGTGCCCTTCTCTCCTGGAGCACCTTTGGGGCATTTGGGCTGGGTCAGGTGCTTAAAAATAATCCTGTGCCAGCAGAGCAGGACAGCAGGGAGGGTGCAGGGAGAGGGAAACAAGACTGGAGCAAAACTGCCACTGAGTTTTGTCCATTTTTATTACAATAATGCCAAGTTTCCAGCTCAGAACAGTCAGGCTGAAGGGAAAAGGCCTTGAATAACCCTTTGGCCATATTTTGGTGCCCAGCACCCCTTTGTCCTGCAGTTCATCACTGGCATCCCCAGGCTATTGGCTCAGCAGAGCAACACTCGCTGTTGACACCTCTGCTTGGTTCCCCTCATGATGCACAGTTGGTCCCTCTGGCTCCTGATTCCAGGAAAAATCTCAGGGGTTTGCTCACTTTGGGGATTTGGAACAGGAAGAAGCACGAGCAGCTTCCCCTCCTCCATTTTCCACCCCCTACCAGAGGCAGCTCTTTAATGAGTTCACATTTCCACCCTCAGGCCGGTTTGGAGCCCGAGGTCTCTGCCCAGGCTCCTTAATGCACCTCTGTGAGATGAGGAGCACTTAGGTTTGCAAAAGCTTTGTGGGTTGTTCTGCTGCTCTGCTCCCAGGGGATGCAGTGCCAGGAAACCTCACCCCCTCTCCTTTCCAGAAACACCATTTCCTGCCTGGCAGCTGGAAGGGATGCTCAGAACTCACCCAAAGCCAGCTCAGCACCCCCAGAGCCCCTTCCCCTCCCTACAGAGGGGCTTTAGTATAATTTAGTATAGTGTTCTTTAACAGAATATAGTATTATAAAGTAATAAATTAGCCTTGTGAGAACATGGTGTCAGATTCATCATTCCTTCCTTTGTCTGGGAACCCCACAAATACAATAAGCAAATATCCCAAGCAATGTCCCTGTTTAGAGAGCTGGGATTGGGGAAGCATTAAAGGGTTTTTAAAGGGACACGTTGTTGTTGCCACAGTGCAAGAGGTTTTTCAGAGAGACGTTTGATAAGAGTTTAACATGTTTAACTCTGGAAGAATTTTCTACCAAAGTCATTGACACAGAAACCAAGAAAAAAAGAAGGAGAAATAAGAGAAACCTGCACTGCCTGTTCCAATGAGCACTTTGTTTGTCTTTCCTGACCAATGAGTAAAGTGTAAACTGATGAGTTTTGTAAGAATGTATAAAAAGCATCCATGCTATAATAAAACCAGTTTGAAGCCTTCTGAAAATGGAGTGCGTTGCTTTGTATTGTGATCATCTCAACTACAACAAACCACAGCTCACAACGAGCCAGCAGAGCTGAAATGCAGCACGGGCAGCAGAGCTCCAGCCATGCTCCCGATTCCATCTGGAATGCACCCAGGCAGCAAGAGGAGCTTGCACATAACATTAGCCATGACAAAAACCTCTCCTGGGTCCCCAAACCTGGCCCAGACTCTCTTGGGCGGTGCTGATGGCAGAGATGAGCGTGCAGGGAGCACACACAGCTCTGGGGGGATGTTGGCCTTTTGCACTGCTCTGGGGAGGGCAGAAAATCCTCCCTCATGAAAATCCTCCCTCATGAAAATCCTCCCTCATCAGGTGTCAGCCGTGAGGGAGAGCCTCGGGCTCTGCCTGCAGCTGCCTCCTGCTCACAAGGGATGCACAAACATCCCCTGCCTTGTTTGCAGATTAACAGACCCAAAAATGCTCCTGGCAAACCCCAACCTGCTCAGGATTCATCCTCTCCTACACCTCTGCTGCTCCCTCCACATCCATCCTGTCACTGCTGTCCCTGTCCCCACTGCCACGCTACCCACAAAGGGACTTCTCCCTCCCACAAATCCAGCCCAAAACCTCCTTTCCTCCAGGAACTGACAGGATTTTCTCACAAGTCACAACTCCTCCACAACCTGCTTTATGTTATTCCAGCATTCCACAGGAACATGAGCAAGAATTCCCTTTGCAAATCTCTGTGTACACTGAGTGTATTAAAGTGCTCCCATCAGAAAGCACCATGAGGGATGCCCAGAGATTTGGCAGGGTTCTTTTATTACCATTGGATTGCATGGAAATAAATCAATATTAAGACCTATTAGTGATAATGACTGAAAATACAAGGCTGTGTTTTAAATAAAGTCGATTGCACTTTAAAATGCAATGGTTTGGAGACAAGAACAACATTTTAATGTGTGTTATCAGATAATAAACATCTATTAACATCACTATAGAGGAATGAGGTGGAACAAGATGATCTTTAAGGTCCCTCCCAGCCCAAAGCATTCCATGATTCCATGATTTGACACAGCTGTTCCCAGCTAAGAATCTCTGGGATCAACCTTCTCCACCTCCATCTTCTGGGCCCTATCACTCACTCCCAGGCAGACACATCATTTACTCTTCAGTGCCCAATTTCCCTTCCCTGAAGGTCATTTTTATCCTTTCTCCATCAAAGGACTCCTTGCCTCCCATCTATTGCCCTTTTATTTTTGGTTGCTCCCAGACTTTTCAATCTTTTACTATTCCACACCAAAGTTTCCCTGGAAAGCTCCCCAGGAAACTCAATGTGCATGAAGCAAAACCCAAGGAAAATTAGACAGACACCATTAATTAATAAGAAACAACAGGGATTTGGTTCTGTGCTTCTGCTATGAGAAAATTCTTTTGGGACAGGAGGCCCTGAGGACTTTCATCTCACTCCTGGGGAGACTGGGAGCAGCACAGTGGCATCAGACAGAGGAGAATCTGTGCCAGTCTGTGTAGGGTGGGCACAAAATTCTGTGTAATTCTCAGAATATGTGGGTAAAGAGGGAGAGAATGCAGGGGATGAGGCAAAAGGAAAAGCAGCACAGAAGCAGGAGGGGAAGGTCCAAAGGGCAGAGCTCACCTGTCTCATTGGAAAAGCAGGTTTTGTGGAACTTGCCCATGTAAAACTCCAGCCCGATGATGGCAAACATCACAATGGCGAAGAACAGGAGCAGCCCAATCTGCAGCAAGGGCACCATGGCCTTCATGATGGACTTGAGGACAACCTGCAGGCCTGTGGGGACACAAAAACACCTCAGGGAGGGAAGGAAAATGGGGCCTTGGGAGCAGAGAGAAGGTGGGAGAGAGGGGCTGTCCAGCTGTGGATTGGCAATACCAAGCAATGCTGCTCTATGAAACAATTTCCTGCCATGAGAGCAGGAGAGACAGCTGGGGGTTCTCCTTTTGTGGTGTCTTTTCTTCAGGTGACAGATCCACTGGTTTGTTAGACTTCAGAGGCACTCACAGGGTTGTTCCTGAAGCTGCTGGACTCCTGAGACTCAGCCTGGAGCTGAGCCAGGTCCTTGGGGCAGTTGTGGTGCAGCTTTGAACTCCACCTTAGGGCCAAGCAAGGCAGTCTGGTGTACAGCAGGGGGACAAAAAATTATTCCCTCTTCTCCACATGCTGGACATGTCAGCTTTGGACAGCTGGAAGTGTCCAGACATGGAAGCTTCCAGACAAGCTGGAAGTGTCAGCTTTATCCCACCAAATTCACACTGTGGCTGGACTCAGTGGTAATTAAGAAATCGGTGCTGAATTGTTATTACTGTTATTATCTGACTGCACTGAAATGGAAGTGAGACCAGAGCAGGAGATTAAACCTCAGCTAATACAATTATTTAGCTGCACCAGGGTCTCCTGAAGATATTTGCCAAAATAAATTCCAATTTGTGTCTATAGACACGAGGCTGAAGCATTTCCCTGGAAGGAGGATTATGGTGGTGCTTGGAGAGATCAGGCAGGGTCTGGACTGCAGTGGAAACCTGTCCTGAGGAGCTCAGAGTGAGGGCAAAGAGAGAATGTCCAGCACCTGATCTTGTCACTGAGTTTGGAAGTGAAGGAGGGAAGCAAAGCCCCGTGGGTGGATGTGATCCCTGTGCCAAGGACTGGGGGCTGCTCAGGAGCTCCTCTCCCCCCACAGCCCACAAGGGACACTGCAGTCCCTGTCACACCCTGCTCTGCAGAAACAAACCCAGGGCTGCCCATCCACAGCTTCGTCACCAGCCCTGACACTCGCTTCAATTAAAGGCAGGGAGATAAGGAGAGCAGGCTGGAGATGGAGGGGGCTGATAACATCCTGCTAAAACTAAAACTATACTAAAGAATACAGAAAGGTTACAAACAGAAGGCTTAACAACAATGATAATGAAAAACTCAGGGCTGACTCCTCAGAGTCTGACACAGCTGGCTGTGATTGGTCATTAATTAAAAACAATTCACATAGACCCAATCAAACATTCACCTGTTGGTAAACAATGTTCAAGCCACATTCCAAAGCAGCAAACACAGGAGCAGCAATCAGATAATTATTGTTTTCATTCACACAGAAACCTGCACACAAAACCCTGCAGCTGCCCTGGTGGCCTGTCCTGAGGGCTGGGGGATGAAGGATCATCCTTGTCTTGCCACCTTGGAGAGCACCAGTGAGATGGAGATGGGCACAGACATTTTAAAAAGCAGCAAGGTCTCTTTGACAGGAAAAACATCGAGGGAATAAAAGGGAAGAATATTCTGTGTTTGTGGGTGGTTGAACATCAAGGTTATGCATTTATTACAGGGAAAAAAAAAAAAACCTATAAATACTCAGGTTTCAACACATCACTAAAAACCTGAGAGCAGTTATTGTGGGGAGGTGTCGTGCTGGTCCAGGACACATCCCCAGGTGGAACGTGTGTCCCACAGCAGGACAGGGACAGCTCTGAGGGGCCACCTCACTTCTGTGACAACCTCAGGCTGTCATTGCCACACCTTGCACAGGCAAAAGGTCCAGGGAAAAACATCCAGCACCATCTCCTTGTTGGAGATCCTGCTAAAAAATGGCACCTTTCCAAGGATCTGTCCTGGCTGGGAATTCAGATTGAAGCCCTGCTCATGAATGGAAGCTGATTTCAGGAATTGTTGGTGCTGTCTTGCCCCCAGGTGAATCCAGCATCCCACAGTGCTGCAGCTCCTTCCAGCAGCTCCTGCTGGAGGGTACAAACCTCTCTATTCCACATCCAGGAATGAAAGAGCTTCTGGAAGTGATCCCTGCTGGGGGCAGAGAAGCTCTGGCTGTGACAGAAAAAGGCAGAAAGCCACAGTGTGGGCACTGGGATGGTTTCAGGGCATGATGCAGCTCCTCACTCAGCATTCAGACCCTTCAGGTTCACACTTTAAATGCACAAATTGAGTAGGCAAGGCCAGATCCCACCTGCTCTTTCCCTTTATTTTCTCCCTGTCACTGTCACATTTTCTGGAAAAATCCCTTTGCCAGGATTTCTTCTCCTGGGAAGCTGAGAAGCCTCAGAGAAAAAGGAAAACAATATTATCTCATTTGCTTTTCCTGTGTTTTGCTGCTTTGGAATGTGATTGGAGATTGTTTATCCAATATGTGAATTGTTTTAACTTAATGAACTTAATGACCAATCACAGTCAGGCAGTGTCAGGAGTCTGGAAGGAGTCAGGAGTTTTTCATTAGTATCTTGTTAAGCCTTCTGTCTGTATCCTTTCTCTATTCTTTAGTATAGTTTAGTATAGCATTCTTTTATATAATATAGTAACATAAAATAGTAAATTATCCTTCTAAGACCATGCAGTCAGATTCTCAATTCCTCCTCCATCCAGGGAACCCCAAAAATACCACAAATGGTGACCACATCTCCCCCTTACTAAAAGGGTCAAATCCCCAGCACAGGATGCTCAGCTGATCAAAACCATCAGAAGATCCAAGCTGAAAGGCCTGAAAGCTGCAAAATTCAGCTCTCAGGTCTGCTCTCCCAGAGAATTCCTTCACCCCAAAGGCAAAAGGATCCTTGGACAAATCCCTGCCCCTCTCCTGCAGCTTTGGGAGCACAGAGCTGAAATCAGCACAAAATGGGATGAGAGACAGCCAGACCCTGCTGAGGGCAGGAGCCACAGACCCCAAAGAGGCAGGGGGAAAATATTGCTGAGAAAAGCAGTAACACCCAAATTCTACAGAGCCCTTGGGCTGGGACACAAGGAGGGCAGGACACTCACTTGGGATTCCTGACACGAGTTTCAGGGGCCGCAGCACCCGCACGGCTCGCAGGGTCCGCAGGTCAAAATCAGTCCCAGCAGTGGCCAGAATCCTGCAGGGAAACAGGAAAAACAATCCAAATTAAATGCAAATTCATCTTTCCAAAGCATGGCTAAGTGTGGTGTAAAACCAGCAAATATTTGAGCTGTTCTAAGAAACAATTCCAGATTAAATACAAATTCCTCTTTCCAAAGTATGGCTAGGAGTGGTGTAGAACCACCAAATATTGGAGCTGCTTTAAAAACAATAAATCCAGATTACATGCAAATTCCTCTTTCCAAAGCATGGCTAAGCGTGGTGTAGAACCACCAAATATTGGAGCTGCTTTAAAAACAATAAATCCAGATTACATGCAAATTCCTCTTTCCAAAGCATGGCTAAGCGTGGTGTTGGGGGATTCACATTTTCTGAACTTCTGAGAGAAGTAGTGAGAGAAGCAATTGAGATAAGAATTGTTTTGATCATTCTTTTCTCTGCTTCTCTCAGGTTCAGAGAATATGAATCCCACAGGTGTAAAACCAGCAAATATTGGAGCTGCTTTAAAAAAAAATTAGATTAAATTCAAGTTCCTCTTTCCAATGCATGGCTGAGTGTGGTGCAGAACCAGCAAATATTGGAGCTGCTTTAAAAAACAAATACAGATTAAGTGCAAATTCCTCTTTCCAAAGCATGGTTAAGAGTGGTGGCAAATATTGGAGCTGCTTTAAACTCTGTGATCACATTGTGGATTGTGTTCACTGGAAGGAATTAATTCCCACAAACTCCAGGGCTGCTGTAGGAAAATCCCCAATCTCTGCCTGTTTATGAGGCCATTGGACATCATCAGGCACTAAAGAGCTGCAGCCTGTGCCCCAGGAAAGCACAAAGAGGAGACAGAAAGAGGGAGCTGAATCCCTCAGTTATGCTGGAAATTACCTTCCAGAACTACCTATGATAAATCCACAAATCTCTCAGTTTGATGTCTGGTGTTTCCCAACACCTGAAGCAGTTTCTGCTCAGAGTTTCTTCTCTGTGTGCAAAATAATTTTTGCTCACAGGAGAACATGCAGAGAGCAGGGTGTGGGTCTGACACACCATGAAATCCAGCCCCCAAAGCAGAAGGGGTCTTACAAATGTGCTGCTCTGCACAGAAAATGAAATGGATTCCCTGGTTTAGGGCACAGCAAGGAGAGGAATATTGTCCCAGTGTCCACAAGTGACAATGATCAGAAGTCACAAAGCCAGCTCTGCCCCACAGCACAGCCACTTTCACCAATTCCTGCAGCACTTCTGGGATGTTCCAGCAAAAAACCTCCCCTATTTGGGCCTGTGCTCATCCAAAGGTGGGGTTTCATGATCCTGGGGGGCTTTTCCAGCCTAAACAATTCTGATTGTAACACAAGCCAAGGCCAAACCCTCCCACCAGCCTCCATCCTCTGCACCACTGCCAGTGACCGTGAGAATCTGGCCCTTTTCCCTCACTTCCCTGATAACAGGAGCCCTCTTCCCTCCATTTCCTGATAACAGGAGCCCTTTTTTCCCATTTTCTTGACACCAGGAACTATTTTCTTCCTGACAAGAGCCCCCTTTCCTCAGTTTCCTGATAACAGGAGCCTTTTTTCCTCAGTTTCTTGACACCATAAGCCCTTTTCCCTCAGTGTTTTTATAACAGGAGCCCTTTTTCCTCAATTTCCTGATAACAGGAGCCTCTTTTCCTGAGTTTCTTGCTAACAGGAGCCCTTTTCCCTCAGTTTCTTGCTAACAAGAGGCCTTTATCCTCACTTTCCTGATAACAGGAGCCCTTTTTCCTCAGTTTCTTGCTAACAGGAGCCCTTTTTCTGCAGTTTCTTGGCAGCAGGCTGCAGAGCATTCAGCAGCAATCAGCCACCATGAACCAGCCCAAGGAAAAGCAGAGTTTTCTGAAGCAGCTGCACAATTGCACTCAGAGCTGAGCAGGATGTGGCCATGGCAGTGCAGGGAGCACTCCCAGAATAAATCCCTGTCCTTACCTCAGGGACTGCCTGAGCCTGGCCCAGGGAAGAGCAGGCTCAGCATTGCTGGGCGGAAAGGGCCAGACTCCAGCAGCAGGAGGTGCTGGAGATCAGGAAAAAAACCTGCTGGGATCTTGGATGGCAGGAGGCAGAAGCCAGCCAGGACCTGAGGAGCTGAGTATTTATTCTATAGGACACCTGTTCCCACATTTTCACGACCTTAAAATTCCCATGACATCAGCTCCACAGATGCAGTTGGAGCACGAGCAACAGGAGACAATTTAAACCAAGGACCAGCACATGCAGAGCCTTTAATCCAATCTTCTGCACCCAGGCCAGTGATTTCATCCTCTGCTCCCTTCCTCCATCCTCACAGCTTAATTGCTCACTTATGGACCTGTGCAGTGTGGGAAGAACCCAGAGAGGAGATAATCCTGAATCTCCACCCCGGAGGAGGCTCCCAACAGCACAGTCAGTGTGAGCTGAGCCAGGATGGATAGATTCTGGGAATAAGGAATGTAGAGGATGGATAGTTTCTGGGAGCCCCCAACACAGGAATAATGTGCTCTGACTCCATGATTTAGAATGTTGAACAATTGCTTTATTAAGCTATATTATATTACACTAATGCTACACTATGACTATACTAAAGAGATACTAAAGAAAAACCCCATGACTGTCGGAGACAGCCAGGACACAGCTTTGACCCAATTGGCCAAGGAATCAAAGCAACCCTCACCAGTGTCCAATTAACAAATCACTTTGGGTAAACAATCTCCATAACACATTCCACATGTGCCAAACAACAGGAGCAGCAAGTAGAGATAAGAATTGTTTTCTCTTCTTTTCTGAGCTTCTCACTGCCTTCCCCAGGAAAAATCCTGGGACAGAGAATTGTATTTGCAGGGAATGCTCCAACAAAGGCAGGAATGGTGAATCTGACTCCATGTTCTCACAAAGCTAATTTATTACTTTATTATACTATATTATATTAAAGAATACTATACTATACTAAAGAAAAAAAGGATTCTTACTGAATGCTAAAAAGAGAATAATGAAAACTCCTGACTCTCTCCAGAGTCCTGACACAGCTTGGCCCTGACTGGCCAAAGAGTGAAAACAACTCCCAGCAGAATGCAATGGAACAATCACCTGTGGGTGAACAATCTCCAAACACATTCCACACGAGCAGGTGAATGAGGCAGAGGGTGGCAAAGCCCAGGCTGGGTATCCAGCACTGAGCTGCATCCTGCAGGCCCCTGGCATCCCATGCCCACCCCCAGCCAGGCTGTGCCAGCACTGGAACCAGGGCACAGGGGGCCCTGAGGCATTCAAAAAGTGTTGAGGTGTCAGAATCCCTGGCAGGAGCCCTCAGGATGCCAGGAAGGACCCGGGGGCAGCAGCTGGAGCACAACAAAGCAGCTCAGGAGGGGAACTGTGCCAGGGTGGGGATGGTGCCTTTGCCCCTACAGAACCAAAGCTCATTTACAGGATTCCTAAAGCGCCTGGGAACACATCTCAGTGAGGAGGAGACTTTAATTAACATCATCTGGGGCATTTGCCAAAGTGCCACCTTTGTTTTACTTTATCCCTCTGAAAGCTCATAAAAGCCACTGCGAGTTAGGTCAGGAGGAGTGGGAAATCATCCTTAAAAAGAAGAGGAATGGAGAGATCAAAGGAGCCAGCTGACAGGCACATCCCAAACTCCTGCTGGAGAATCTCTGGCTGCACAGCCAGCAGCTGAGAACAAAGCAGAGGTGGTGGGGACCCAGTGCCAGAAGAGGAAATCGGTTGGGAAAAGCAAAAACAAGATTCAAAAATCAGATTTTAGGTGATAAATGGCTCGATCTGCTGCCATTTCTGTGGCTCAGTGGGTTGCACAGAAACACAAAGATTGGATATGTTTGGGATGCTGCCTTGGATTGCACTTCCAAGGGTTTAAGTGCAACAAAATCAATTCCTCTGTGGAAGTTGTCTTTTTTGTGATGGCCAAACACCAAACCTTCCTTATTTTTGTGCTGCTGAGGAGGAGCTGGGCACCCACCCTGCCATCCCTGGGGGCTCAGGACCGTGGAGCTCACTCCCCAGTTTCACCATCACTTGGTTAAATGCTGCTTTTCTCTCTCTCTCCTCCAGTAAGGAGCCCTGACTGACAGCTCTTCCCAGAGACAGCCCAGCTGTGGGATAAATGCTAGATAACTTTTATTCCAGCAACGCCTGGAATAAATTATGAAAGCAGCTTGTTCCTCTGGGTATAAAAGAAAGCAAAGAATGAAGGGAAAGTTCCTTCCCTGAACGTTCTGATACCATAAATAATTAGCAATCCCTTCCTGTAAGGGGCTGGGAGCTCAGGATTGATTTGTTCTGGTTCAGCAAGACCCTGGCTGCCATGAACATCCTCAGTGAAGCCCTGAGCAAGGAAAATACCTTAGAATTCCTTCAGGTTTAGCCCCAGTGCTCCAAATCCTGAGGTTGGAGTGGGGAAAAGCAAATGCTGTTCCTCAGGATCAACCCCACCTTGTCTGAGAGCCATGAATGCCTCCCATGGGATCTCACCACTGGATAACACTGGTGCCACTGCTGAGCAGGAATCACTGCAATAACTTGTGGGTATTTAAATGTAACCTTGCTAAGTTTTATAAATTCTAGTCTTGGAAAGAACCCCAAAACCTCAGAGAGAGAAAACACTGCAGGAAATTATCCCTATTCCCTAAACCTGACTTGGAGCATCCCCATTCCCTAAATCTGACTTTGAGCTCCCTCATTCCCTAAACCTGACTTGGAGCACCCCTATTCCCTAAACCTGACTTTAAGCACCCCCATTCCCTAAACCTCACTGAGCACCCATGGTTAACAAGCTCCAGTGACCCCTGGGAATGGAATCCATTGGGAAACCCAAAATAACTAACTTCATGAAGATTGGCTGAGTAGTTTAAGGTGTTTGCCCATCTGTGGGTCCCCTGCAGGCTGACTGTCACCTCTGTCCTTCCCAATGTCTCCTCCACTACCCAGAGGCTGGAGAAGGAATTGGGAACAGAAACATTGCACCATTCTGGTCCTGAATTCCAGCAGACAGGCAGCACCTGGAGGTGCCACCACCTCTGGCCCTTTGTGCCACCAGGGCACCCCAGCCCTGTTTCCCTGAAGGCTCCCAGTGGATCACAAAGGTTTGGAGAGGATGAAGCCCATGGCCAAGGGAGAAACCCCCAGGTGCACCCAGGGAGGGTTGCAGGAGGTGCAGGGAGGGTCCTGGGGGTCTGTCTGCTCAGAGCCCCTCAGCTGCTCATGCCTCAGGTTTAGCTTTTCTATTTTTCACATTCTGTGCTGCTTTAGTGTGTGGGTCTGAGCTTCATATCAGGGGATGCTGAGCTCTGTGCACAGAGCAGGGAGACAAAACAATTCCTGCTCCAGCTGGGCACCAAGGACAAATGACCCAAATCTCAGCCCAGGAGCACAAACACCGTGGGCTGGAGAGAGAAAAACAAGCAGGGTGGGACTGCAGGGGCTAAAGCTGGAATGGGACAATGAACTGCAAGATGCAAATGGAGCAGAACTGATCCAAGGGAGAGACCCCGTGCCCGGCCGTGCATTTTGGGACCATTTTGGTTCATCTTGGGTGCTGGGCCTGGCTGGGCTCTTGTGCTGCCTGAGGTGGATCCATGGAGGCCTTTAATAAATCCCTGTTTTCTTGAGAATCTGAGCTACCTTCTTTCTCTCCAGTTGCACATTTCCAGTCCTTGCAGTTTCAGAGGAAATTTTAATAGGTAATTTCTCCCACAGGCTCAAAGCCAGAAGGCAAATTACCCCAATGCTTTATCCAACTTATTTCCCTGCTTTATTCTTTAGCTCTGTCCAGCCTCTGTTCTAGGGCAGCCTCTCAAGGCATCACTGCAGGGCACAGCAGCCCCAGCCGTTGTCACCCTTGTGCCACCCGCACGCAGCCTGGGGACACTGCTCGGTGTCACTGCGGGATGTGGCCTGGCAGATCGCCCCAGCCAGGACCTGAGGGCAGCATGGGCACCCAGCCAAGGTGTGCCCGTGGCCATGCCCAGGGATGTGGCTGTCACTCTGCCCAGCTGGCTGGTGCCAGGCCTGCGGTGGCAGCGCTGGCAGTGCCACAGCCCGAGCGGGGACGCGCACTGTCAGAGTGGTTGGAAAGGTGCCCTTTTGCACTAAGTCTGATTTCACAGCTGTGAGCTTCATCTTGACTACCAAAGGCACAGAGGGGAGCCCAGGCCTGGGCTGATAAGTCAATGGGAGGCGCTAATTGCAGCGTTTAATTTATGGCAGTGCCAGGTTCAGCTGGTGGCTCTGTCACTCGGCGCTGGTGACTCCCCTCCAGCTGTCCTGTCCCTGCCACACAAAGGGCCCAGCCTGGCAGGTCTCTGCCTGTCCTTTGGATCACCAACAGCAGGCCTCAGCCTCCCAACACACCCTGCATATTGCATCTGATCCTGCTCCTGACCTCCACATGGACAGCACACGGGACAGATCCCACCCTTTCCTCCCAGCAGGGCCCCTCAGGCTGATCCCCTGTCCTGGACTGCCAAGCAAATTGTACTCGATTCATCATCTGTATGGCACTTGTCTTCTGTTAAGTGGGCAGTTTTCCTTATCTCTTCCACAATCAATCCTCTCTCAGGCGAGACATCTGCTGATAACAGCCATTGAATGTCACTGCATGGCTGATAAGAGCTACAGCATCCCACTGGGAGATGTGAGCCCAGAGGGAGGAGCCAAGCATTGCTACCTGGATATAATCTGGAGATTCTGGAACACCAGCACAGCTTCTGCACTGGATTCCCCAGAGGAACAGCAGCTGCCTCTTCTTCCATTGGATCTTCAGAGGAAGAGACTGCACCTTTCTCCAGGATCCCTGCTCCAGCAGAACCAGCCCTGACACTGCAGGAGGGCTGAGCCACAACTCCAATGGGACTGCTGCCAACAGCCTGACCCACAGGGTGTCAGGTTGGGTTCTGAATCTGTCAGTGTTGTTTTGGTTCACTGCATTGTTTATTTTATCTTTTTATTTTCTTCCCTAATTAAAAAAAAAAAACCTGTTATTCCTGCTCCCATGTTTTTGCCAGAAAGCCCCTTAATTTAAAATTTATAGCAATTTGGAAGGAGTGGGTTTACATTCTTTCCATCTCAGGGGAAGCTCCTGCCTTCCTTAGCAGACACTTGTCTTTCCAAACCAATATATCCCCACGCTCAGACAAACGTGTTTGTTCCCAAATGGATTCTATCCATCAAGGGATAAACCTCTCCTTAGCTCTAACATGAAGGGAACAGAGGGCAAAGTGAAATACACCCAGGAAATAACAATATTTGGCAGCAAAGGGCTTCAGAGGCACAAACAGCCCAACCAGGGAAGGAGATTCAGAGGGGAACCCATCAATCCATAAAATACCTCCAAGGGGTGTCAGAGGATGGTGGCAGACTCTGTTCAGTGACAGGATGAGGAGCAATGGCCATGAAGTAAACCACAACAAGTTCCACATCAACATGAGGAAGGAATTCTTTCCCTGGGGGTGGCAGAGCCCTGGAACAGCTGCCCGGGGATGAGGTAGAGTCTCCCTCTCTGGACACATCCCTGTGTCACCTGTTCCAGGTGACCCTGCCTTGGTAGGGCTTGGCCTGGATGATCTCCGGAGGTCCCTTCCAACCCCAGCTGTTCTGAGATTCTGTGATTCCCTGGGCTCACCCCAAACAGGTGCATTTCTGAGCCAGCATTACATTCACCACCAGCCTCCAGCAGTGCCCAGATGTGAACACAAACTCCCTCCTCCTCCTCCTCCTCCTCTGCATGGTAGAAATGCTCTTAAGTTCTGGGAGGAGACAGAGCAAAACAGGAGCAGAATCCTCTCCCCAGAGCACCTGAAACTCACTTTTGGGAGTGTAATTCCTGAGCCAAGCTCCAGGGAGAAGCCAGGGAGGGAGAGTGTCTGGAGCCAGCCCCTCCTCTGCTACAGCCAGGCAGGGAGGGCCACTTAAATCCACCAAAGGAGGATTTGCAGGGCTTGGATTGTGCCCAGGATGAAGGAAGATGTTCTGATGATGAGGCAGCTGCTCAAAGAAGTCCTTGTTGCTGCTAAGCAGGAGAGACAGGGACATGCAGCACTGCAGAGTGGCAAAGGAGGCTCGTTTGCAATCAGCACTGACAGCTGGCAGGGAAATGCACACAGCCAAAACCATCCCAGGGAGCTCACGCTGGGAAAACAGAGTGCAGAGGAGTTAAAAGCACCCTGCACTTCACTGGGGATCAGAAAGTAGGTCACACCTTGAGCCTCACCCACTAACAGCACAGAGGAGAGGTGCTGCTGGCTGTCCTTGGGAATGGCCATCCCAGAATGTCATTGCAGAGGTCCCAAGGGCAGGAGCTGGGAGCAGAAAGCATTTCCCAGAGAGTTCTGGTGCCACCCGCCCCATGGTCAAGACATGAAGGGTTTGGTCTCAGTAGCAGACAAGATTCTTCAAGGGGAATTTCAGGATCAGCAAAATGTTTCAAGTATTTTTACTTTAGGGGATGTAAATGAGAGAGCAACAGAACAACATTTGGGGATTGTTTCATTTGTCAAGTTCTAAAATGAAGCATTCCCAGCTTTAAATACATTTTCCTTTTTAGTGGAAGCAATTCTTGTCAAGCCTGCAAATAGTTTTGCCTTGATTTAATGCTGCCATTTTCCCAAAAAAATACAAACTCCTGAGCCCTGTGTGAGTGAAAAACGTCACCCAAACCAAACCCTGCCCTTCAGAGCTGTGCCAGGAATGCTGGAGGGGCAGGGCTGTGCTCTCCACGAGCTGCAAGCACAAAGCAAAGGGCACAGGCCAGCTGGTGGGTGGATGGGGGATGGATTTTCCTGCCAGGTGGGCTAACAGGGCAGCACAGACTGCAGGAGGAGAGAGCTCTGAGTCACCAGAACACATCCCAGCCCTCCTTCCTCCAGGAGCACGGAGGAGAAGCTCCTTGCCAGGCTGCCCTGGGAGCTGTGACGAGGGCTGTGTTATTTGGAGGCACAGCCACCTCACCCTCTGCACCTGGCCAGCCCCCAGGAGGAGCTGCCTCTGAGCTGGCCAGGAAATTCAGCACTACCACATCCCATCAGAGCTGGAAAAGCAAAACAAAACGGGTGGGAAGAAGAGCTCAGCCTTCCCCCTGGTGCCAGGAGAGGGAGGGGAGCAGCAGCCAGGAGGGGAAGGAAAACACCTGGCAGTGCTGGGCACATCAGCCCAGGAGAGAAAGAAAACATCTGCCAGTGCTGGGAACATCAGCCAGAGAGGGAAAAGGAAACCACCTGGCAGTGCTGGGCACATCAGCCAGGAGTGGAAGGAAACACCTGGCAGTGCTGGGCACATCAGCCAGGAGCGGAAGGAAACACCTGGCAGTGCTGGGCACATCAGCCAGGAGGGAATGGAAACACCTGGCAGTGCTGGGAACATCAGCCAGGAGGGGAAGGACACCTCGTGGTCCCTGACTCTTTTCTGGGCCCTGTACCATCACAGCAAGGAGCCCTGTCTGGGTAATAATTAGCATAGACTCCATGTATTTCCCAGAAGGTGATTAATAATCTTTATTAAGGAACCCATTGCTCTTTTAGAGACAGTTATGATACAGGTGGACTTGATTGCTCCTTCAATCCAAACACCATCACCATTGGCCAATTAAGAAGCCACCCTTTGATGAACAAATCTCCATAACACATTCCACATGTGCACAACAACAGGTGCAGCAGGTTAAGACAAGAATTGTTTCTCATTCTTCTCTTTGATCTTCTCACAGAAGGGCCTGGGAAAGTTGCGTTTCTCTCTGTGGCCAGAGAGCTGCTGCCACACTGCACTGAGGGGTTTTCCCCACCTTGCCACAGCTGAAGCAAGCACTGGACTCTGGAGGGCTGGGGGATGTCCCAGTGCAGCTCCCCCCACCCCAAATACTGCTGGGATGGGCAGATAATGAGAAAAGATCAACACTCATGCAGAGTGAGAGCCAAAAACATCCATAAAATGAATGGGAAAGCAGAAGGGGCCATGGAGGTGATTCCTGCTGCCACATTTGCACTGTTTGCTGCTCTCTCCCCAGCCTCAGGAAACAGCCAAATGGATCATCAGCATCCATCAGCAAAATGGATCATCAGGGCACACCTGTGCCCTTCATCAGTGAGAGCCCCAGACCCATCAGGACTCAGCCAAGGTAGGGAACTTCAGCAGGATGTCAAACATTCCTGGCCTTGCTTTCCTGCAAAATGACAGAACATCAGCAAACCAGGGGTCCCTGGTGCCATCAGCACCCCAGCACCTCTGCTCCTGCCTGCACTCGGGGTGCTCACCCTGCATGGGCCTGTGGGGACACATGGGACACTCAGGAGATGTGTGACATCCAAGGAGTGATGTGGGACAGACAAGGAATGAGATGAGACATCCAGGGAGGAACATGGGATATCCAAGAAAGGACATGGGACATCCAGAGTGGGACACCAGAAGATGTGGGATACCCAAGAAATGCTGTAGGACACCCAAGGAGTGACATGGAACACTCAGGGGGGGACATGGGACATCCAAGGAGGGATGTGGAACACCCAAGGAGGGACATGGGACACCCAGGGAGTGCTGTGGGACAGACAAGGAGTGACAGGGGACATCCAGAGAGGGACATGGGACACCCAGAAAGGGACATGGGAGATCCAAGGAAGGGCATGGGACACCTAGGGAGGGACATGGGACATGCAGAGAAGGACATGGGACACGCAGAGAGTGCTGTGGGACACCCAGGAGATCAAGGGAGGGATGTGGGACATCCAAGGAATGCTGTAGGACATCCAAGGAGTGACATGGAACACCCAGGAAGGGATGAGGGACACCGAGGAAGGGATGTGTGACATCCAAGGAGGGATGTGGGACACCCAGGGAGGAATGTGGAACGCCCAAGGAGGAACATGGGACACCTAAGGAGGGACATGGAACACCCAGGGATAACTCAAACCATGGATAGAAACCAACACCAGGCTCAGAGGGGCCAGGGCAGGAGCAGGGTTTGTTGCTGTCCCCCTGTGGATGCTGAGTGGCTCCAATTGCTCCCCAGGGGCTCTGAGGAACCACCCTGAGGGCATCACCAACATCTCCCTCCAGCTGCCCCCTGGGCCTTCCCAGGACAGCCGGGAGCAAGGGAGGGGAGCTGCAGTGGGGTTCCACAAGAGAAGAGAGCTCTGCACCCATTCCTGGCAGGGTCCCCAAAGGAAACTCCTCTAACAGAGCAATTCCTGGAGAAAGCAAAGCCTGGGATGGCACCAGGCACCTCTCCACGTGTTTGCCCTGGGGAAGGGAGCTGCTTCTGAGCCAGGACCCTTTGTCTCCACAGGGAGAGGTCTCTGGGGAGCCTTCCCAATGAGTGCCCTGAGCAGGCACAGGTTTGATATTCCTCCAACACCTCCTGTCCCAACCTGCTGCCCCAAAGATCCCAAATCCCAGGATTTTTCCACCTGCCCCTCGCTCAGCCATCCTGGGGTGCCAGTGCTCACACAGGGAGGCAGCCCCTAAATCAACAAGGCTGGACTAAAACTCAGGAAATCCTTTAAAAAAAAATAAAAATTAAACTCTCTCTTTGCTTTTGGAGGCAGCTAGGGTCAGGGTTTCAATCTTTCTTCACAAGCCACAAAAATACAGATTTTCAAGTAAAATCAGAAATTCTCCTCTTGCCACAAGGATTAAAATAAGGCCTCAAATCTCCTAATCTGACTTGCACTGTAATATTTCTTTTTTAATACACACCTTATTGCCCCTCAAGGGATATAATTATTCCTCTTTCCCTGTTTTGTTGTTTTATTTTTGGCCAGAACTCTCACACCAAACATGCAGTGTTGTTCTAAGGAAAACACAGTTTGCCAAGACATCTAAAATATTGTGTATTCCCTCCATCTGCTTCTCCTAAATAAACCCAGGGCCTTATCTAATATAATGAGTAGCTGTTGGCAATAATTTCATAGCCATCTGTACTGTGCTTTAAACCTGTTGCAAGCTGGGCTGTGGACAGGGAGAAGTCAGAATTTATTCCTTCAGCATCAAAACCAGAAATTGTAACTCCCCCCGTTCTGTTTTTTAGGATAATTTAGCCATGACAGCTCCCATGCTGGGTGCTTGGGGAGCCGTATTTCATGAATGTGGCAAATAAATCCCTTTTTTTCCCCCTGTTTTTTGTAGATAAAAGTTGAGTTCTGCAGCTGAGAAGGTCAGGGCAGTTCCAGGTGGGTGCTGCCTCCAGGAGCTGGGTCTGCCACCACCACGTGAGATCCTTCACACCCCCACAGGCCCTGCTGGGGATCACCAGCCCAGAAAATTTCATTATTTAATTTAAAAAGTCTCTTCTGGCTGCACTCAGCTGCAAGAACCACAGCCTGCAAGGTTGGAAGGGACCTTAAAACTCATCCAGTGCCACCCCTGCCATGGCAGGGACACCTCCCACTGTCCCAGGCTGCTCCCAGCCCTGTCCAGCCTGGCCTTGGAGGGATCCAGGGCAGCTGTTGTATTTGCAGGGAATGCCCCAACGAAGGGATCTGATTCCATGTTCTCTCAAGGCCAATTTATTACTTTATAAAACTATATTATATTAAAGAATACTATATTATACTAAAGAATACAGAAAGGATACTTACACAATGCTAAAAAGATAATAATGAAAATTCCTGACTCTTTCCAGAGTCCTGACACAGCTTGGCCCTGATTGGCCAAAGAGTGAAAACAACTCCCAGCAGAATCCAATGGAACAATCACCTGTGGGTGAACAATCTCCAAACACATTCCACACGAGCACAACACAGGAGAAGCAAATGAGATCAGAATTGTTTTCCTTTTCTCTGAGGCTTCTCAGCTTCCCAGGAGAAAAACCCTGGGTGAAGGGATTTTTCCAGAGAATGTGAATGCCACAGGAAGCCACAGGTGCTCTGTGACAGGGGAGTTCATAGGATCCTAAAATCCCAGAATATCCCGAGCTGCAAGGAGGGCACAAGGATCATCCTGTCCAACTCCTGCTCCTGCACCAGCCCACCATGGTCCAGATGGGTGATGAGGTGAATTCTCCTCCCATCCCTACTCAAACAGAGCCTGCACCCATTCAACAGCTAAAACACAATTTATTTTGGTATTTTTAATCCTTGTTCTCGCCCATTTGGAGTGGAGTGGCGCTCCCACAGCCAAACAGAGCCACCACACCACTCCCCCTGGCAAAGCTGGGGGAAGAGGGATCCAGGCTGCCAGATGTGCAGCAAGAGGAGGGTGTTGGGGTGAATTTATAACCTTTGGGACGTGACAAAGCATCTGTAGGGCAGCAGTAATGCTCCACTACTTTGCACAGGATTCCAAAACCACAAAAGGCTTTGGATAAAGAGAATGGGAGGAGAAATCTAGGAAATCAAGGAAATCTAAAGAACTCAATGCTCCCAGGTGAACATGGGCCAGGACCCAGATATTCAGAGATGCCAGCACAGCTTCTATGTGTCCCAAGGCAATCTGCAATGACTCCAAGGGTCACCTCAGCACCAACACAGCACACACCCATGGTCACCCTCTCCCTGGGCACTGGTTTGCCTCTCCTGCTTTCCTCCCTTTCCACCCCATTTTTCTCCACCTTCCCCATCCCTTCTCTCCCAGCAGAGCAGCACCATCCCCTTCCCAAAGCCAGCAGGGGCTCACAGACCCTCCCTGGGCAGCAACCATAGAATGACAAAGTGGCTCAAGCTGGAAGGGACCACTGGAGGTCATCAAACAAAATCTGAAAGAGGGGAAATTTAGAGAGAGATCAGGAAGGAATTGTTCCCTGGGAGGGTGGGCAGGCCCTGGCACAGGGTGCCCAGAGCAGCTGGGGCTGCCCCTGGATCCCTGGCAGTGCCCAAGGCCAGGCTGGACAGGGCTGGGAGCACCTGGGACAGTGGGAGGTGTCCCTGCCATGGCAGGGGTGGCACTGGATGAGCTTTAAGGTCCCTTCCAACCTGTAACATTCCCTATTCCAGTCCCACCTCCCTGCCCAGCAGGGTCCCTGGAGCTGTCACCAAGGACTGTGTCTGGATGGGGTTTGGATACCTCCAGGGAAGGGGCTCCAAACCTCCCTGAGCTCCTGTTCCAGGGAATGAAAGGGACAATGCAAGGGGCAGGTGGCACCTCAGGGGCCAGAGCGATGCCACTGGCACAGGGAAGTGACATCTTTATAGCAGGAGAGGGGAATGTGTTCAATTAATTGGCTGTTCAGATAACAGAGGCTCCTGCTCTCCACTGGGCTGTTACCAAGCCTGGAATTGCTGCAGATAAAAGTCTGGCAGCATTTTCATCATAAACTCCACATTTCTGGGCTGTACATCCCAGCCCTTAAAAAAATCCAAGCTGTGGGCAGAAATCTGCCATCCCAGCTCCCAGTGCAGCAGCCAATGTTTGTGTTTTCCAAATCTCCAGAGCAGTCCCATGGGGCAGAGATGGAAGCTGCAGTTTTCCAAGGTTTCAAAGCCCAGGCAGGGAGGTTTTTCCAAGTGCTGCAGCCTCCTGAAACACGGGAACACAGCAGGGATAACCCCAGGTGTGGGGCTGCTGCTGCTGCTGTGCTGCATGCAGCCACTTCTCCTCTCATCACAAATTCAAACCCGAATTTATGGAGCAGGAGAGAGAGAGATCCATGGGGGATTTCTCAGGCAGCTGCAGGAGAGGAGCAGCCCATAGCCCACAGAGCTTTGTGACGAGGAGAACATCACACTGAGGGCTTTGGGATGCCGGCCAACAGCATCAGATGCTCGCTGTTGATGCAGCCCATTGCTGTGAAATGGTCCAGAAAACCCCCCCAGCTCTTCTGCAGCCGAGTTAAGTGTTGTGTTCAGAGCTAAATCAGCCCAGGCTTAGCTCCACAGCCAACAGAGGAGAGCACAGGCAGGGAAAAGAAACCCAGAGTAGTGCTGGCAGTCCCTGGGGTCCTAAATGGGCAGGCTGGGTTCAGCAAGGAGGGCTGTAAGAACTGATGAGTTTAATTGTCTGTGAGAAAAGTCACTGTTCCACTCTGTGCTGCTGTTTCCTCTCTAAAATACACTGCATTTTCCACTCTAAAATTTAAATACTATTCAAATACACTGCATTTTCCACTCTGAAATTAAATTACTATTCAAATACACTGCATTTTGTGCTCTAAAATTAAAACACACTGCATTTTCTACTCTAAAATTAAAATACTATTCAAATACACTGCATTTCCCACTCTAAAATTCAAATACTAATAAAATACACTGGGTTTTCTACTCTAAATCACACTGGTCTTGCTTAAACTGGGATTTTTAGGGAGGAGACACTTCATGTTTAACTAGATTTAAATCTCAGTTTAATTGTCTGTGAGACAAGTCACTGTTCCACTCCATGCTGATGTTTCCTCTCTAAAATACACTGCATTTTCCACTCTAGAATTAAAACACACAGCATTTTCCACACTAAAATTCAAATGCCATTAAAATACACTGCATTTTCCACTCTAAAATTAAAATACTAATAAAATACACTGCATTTTCCACTCTAAAATTAAAACATACTGCATTTTCCACTCTAAAATTCAAATACCATTAAAATACACTGCATTTCCCACTCTAAAATTCAAATACTAATAAAATACACTGCATTTTCCTTTCTAAAATTAAAACATACTGCATTTTCCACTCTAAAATTCAAATACCATTAAAATACACTGCATTTTCCTTTCTAAAATTAAAACATACTGCATTTTCCACTCTAAAATTCAAATACCATTAAAATGCACTGCATTTCCCACTCTAAAATTCAAATACTAATAAAATACACTGCATTTTCCTTTCTAAAATTCAAATACCATTAAAATACACTGCATTTCCCACTCTAAAATTAAAACACTATTCAAATACACTGTATTTTCCTTTCTAAAATTAAAATACACTGCATTTTCCACTCTAAAATTCAAATACTATGCAAATACACTGCATTTTCCTTTCTAAAATTAAAATACGCTGCATTTTCCACTCTAAAATTAAAACACACTGCATTCTCCACTCTGAAACGCACTGGTCTTACTTAAACTGGGCTTTTTAGGGAGGAGACGCTTGGTGTTTGACTGGGTTTGCATCTCAGGTGGGTGGCAGTGCCCAGCTCCAGCCTGTGCCCCATCAGTCCCTCTCCTCAAACCCAGCTGATTCTGCTCTCCGAGCACAGACCTGCCCCAGAGGGGCCGCAGGGAAGGAGCCGGGAGCGCTTTTCCAGCCGCTTTTTCCAGCCATGATGCTAATTGGGCTTTGCACACCGTCTAGACAGCGCTGAGCTCCGAGCCGGGAAGGTGCGGGAGGGCTCAGGCTGCTTTCCAGAGTAAGCGATTCTGACATTTGCAGAGTCATCGCCTTCCCCCAGGCCGGGATCCGGAGCCTTTCCCTCCGCCCGTAGCCCTGGAAACAGCGGCGGGAGGATGGAGCAGCTCCAGGCGTGCCCTGCGCCTGCCAGGGGCACTGGGGCACCGGCTTTGTCCCCTCCTTGGCCATCGAGGGAAACTTAGCTGGGAAATTCTTGGGAATGTTGTGTGGGGTAAATCCCTGTCAGAACCCAGGACATTGCTCTGGCTGCTCTGGAGCACTCCAGACCCTGGCAGGGGGCTCAGAGACCTTGGCACAGAGTCAAAGACACCTGGGCCTTTGATTTTAGCCCATGGAAACAATTCCCAACTGTGTGTGAGGAGTTACAAGCCACAAGGGTTTGAGTAGAATGATAGTGAATTTGTCAACAGGTGAAAAAGTAGAATTTTGGTGTTTTAGAATGGAGGTTCAAGAGGCAAGATGGAAGAATCTGGGCATGTCCTGTCTTTCTCTTCTCCTTCTTGTCCTCCATCTTCTGCTGTGATGGTGACTGTCACAGACACATTTTATGAAAAATCTTTTCATTAGGATCTTTTCTGTTGAGAAGCTGAGAGGCCTCAGGAACAAAATGCAAACAATGATTATCTTCTGCTGTGGAATGCAACAGGTGCATCTGGGATTGGGCTCATGTGGTTGTTTCTAATTAATGGCCAATCACAGTCAGCTGGCTCTGACTGTCTGGTCAGTCACAAGATTTTAGTATCATTCCATTCCTTTCAAGCCTTCTGATGAAATCCTTTCTTCTATTCTTTTAGTTTTGATATAATATATATCATAAAATATAGTTTTAATATAATATATATATATCATAAAATAATAAATCAGCCTTCTAAAACATAGAGTCAAAATTCTCATCCTGAAACCTCTGTGAACACCACCACAGGTGACACTTCTGGATTGGTTTGGAGTAGAGACAGACTGTCTAACATAGGTGATAGGTATTGGAAAATTATTGTAAATAAAGCACAGGTAGTTCTTAGTATAAAAAGATAACACCACCCTGAGGGTGGTCAGTGTGCCACAACCCAACGTGCTGGACAGACCTCAGCAGGTCAGAGAAGGAATGTAACAGATAAGAAAAAATAAACAACCTTGAGAAGCAGAACTGATGCATCCTGACTTCTTCTTTGGTCTCGGGGCTGAGAAAAAGAGACTTTGTAACACCTCAGGGTCATCTCAACACCAGAGACCCCATCAATCCCTGGCCCAAAGGAGGGGTTGGAGAGGGGTTTTTGTGAGCTCAGGGGGCTCCCTGAACTGCTGCCTTGCAGAGCACAATAAAGAGGTCAGTGCAGGTGGAAGGAAGATCAGATTGCACAACTGGTAAATCCTGCATCCAGCTGCAGGGCAGGGGGCTGGGATGAGGAGGGAGGGCTGGGGAGACACCAGCACCTAAAAACAGTCAAGTCCTACGAAAATTCCACTCCTTTCCTGCAGCTTTTTGGGAGGCCTTCACAACTCATTGTGCCTTGTGCCTGTCTGATTGTTTGCCCAGATTCCCTGGAGCAGCTCAGAGCTCAGGCCAGACACCTCTGCAGTGTCCAGTGCCAGCACAGGGACACTGCCACCGTGCCCAGGCTCTGAAGGGAGCAGCAGCAAGCAGGGACAGAACACTGCAGCCTCCATCCCAGCATGAGGAGTTGTTCTGGCAAAATGCAGAAGGAAACACTGAATTCCAGAAGGGTTTGGGTTGGATGGAATGTTAAAGTCCAGCTCATTCCATGGCAGGGACACCTCCCACTGTCCCAGGTGCTCCCAGCCCTGCCCAGCCTGGCCTTGGGCACTGCCAGGGATCCAGGGGCAGCCCCAGCTGCTCTGGGCACCCTGTGCCAGGGCCTGCCCACCCTCCCAGGGAACAATTCTTCCCCAATATCCCACCTAAATTTCCTCTCTTTCATAGATTGCTGTGGGTTAAAGCTCATCTCATTCCAATCCCTTCCCAAGGGCAGGAACACCTTCCAGGTCACTCAGGTAAGTGGCATCTCTATGGCAATAATTCCAGCAAACTAAGAAGTGTTGCCTGTTCTTAGAAAAAGCACTCAAAGCAAGCTGGAGAAAGCCTTTTTTCCCCCCACCAAAAATGTTTGTTTTCAGGGAAACATCAATTTCAGTTTTCCAGTGGGAAATAACAAAACATTTTGGTTTCACTTCAAGTTCAAATATGACTTTGGATTATATTTTTATTTGGTTCCTTTTAACTGCAGCAATATTGTAAAGCAGGCTGAAAGCAGCATTTCCACTTAAAATCAGGCTGCAACCTCCCAGGGGGAATCTCTACTTTCGAAACCAAAAATTTTTGGAATGAGGATTATTCCTCCACTATTTCTCAGTAAGGAAAAACATGGATTTCTGGGTGACCGTCCTGCAAAACTGGAGGGAAAAACTGTCACCCTAAGCTGTCTCATCACCCTTTCCCATTGGGGTGGGGTTGAGAGTTTGGGATGGCGACAGTTTGGTGCTTCCAGCTCACCTTCAGAGCCACAGGGAGAGGTGGGGACAGCAGGACCCTCCTGAGGAGTCCCCAGCCACCACTGCCACTCCCTTTCTCCTGGCTCAGGGAATCCCACTCACCTTTCAGCTGTGACAGCTCCATGACTGATGGCACTGTGATATTTACTGCTTGTCACAGCAGCCTCCAGCACATCACACTTTTGGCAGGAGAGGGAACTCCTTCAGCTCCCTGCAGCTCGTGGGAAAGTGAGGGATTTATGGTGGCCCTTCCCTTGTCACATTCCCCCAGAGCCTGGCATGGAAGGGAAAGGAGAAAGGGAAAAGGAGAAAGGGAGAAGGAGAAGGAGAAGGAGAAGGAGAAGGAGAAGGAGAAGGAGAAGGAGAAGGAGAAGGAGAAGGAGAAGGAGAAGGAGAAGGAGAAGGAGAAGGAGAAGGAGAAGCTCAGCCAGATACAAACACTGAGAAAGGGAAGAGGCTCCTGGGGGTTGGATCAAGGGCAGGTGGGGAATGAATCAATGGGATCAAGCAGGATCTATCCCAGAGGGACTTGGCAAGACACATCCTTCTCCTGGAGCAGGTCCTGGGGATGTGCAGGATGCTGAGCTCCAGCAAAGGAGGAAGGTCAGGCTGTGGGAGAGGGAGAAAAGGAGGGAGCAGAGAGGAGGGAGGCTGGAGGGTGCCAAGCACCATCAATGCCACGGCTTTGCCAAGAGCTGGAGGGACAAAGCTGACACCTGGGGTTTGCAGGTGACAAAAGTTACAGGCTGGGATAGAGCCAGAATTTGGATTTTATCTCAGAGATGGCCTTTCTTCAGGGAAAACAAAATAAAAAGAGCATTTTAGCCTGAAAGTTCCCCAAACCTGCTCTGGAGTTGCTCAGATGGAATGAGCAGGTTTTGAGGGACACATCTCCCCCCTTTCCTTTAACCCAGTCAGGGTGTCCCATCACTGCTGTCCCACCCTATCCCCTCTTTCACAAGGGATGCTGAATCCTGGAATATCCTGAACTTTGCTGTCCCAGCCCTCAGCACCTCCCCTGAGCCAGCAGCTCATCCTCCCATGCCCTTATTCCAGCTAAAATCTCTCAAATGGACCTGCCAGCATGGATGTCTCCCCATCCCCAGCACCTCCTGGATTCTGAGCACAAGCTCTGCAAAGACAAAGCTGAGGAACCCAAACTGAGGAGAAAACTGAAGGCACCAAAGTCATTAAAGTAATGAGTGCCCTGGGGCAGGATTTGTAACTGCTTTGCACAGAAAGGAGAGGCTGAATCTGCACACACAGCTACATCAAACCCCTGCCAGCCACAGCTGAGTGCAGGAGTTAAACCTGCAGCTTTTCCCTGTCCCAGTTGCAGGAGGAAAGAGTTTTTTCCCTTTCATTTTCCTCTCTCTGCTCTTGTCTCCCTTGTTACACGAATGAGGCAGCAGAATTTTAACGGCTTTAATGTTCTGCAAAAGCTCAGAGCAAACAGGACTGCTCTGACCTTTGCAGTGCTCTGTAATTCCAGCAGCTGTCCAAACCCCTTCCCTCCCTAGGGACAGGGGACAGCCAGGAAAAGCACCTTGTTGCTCAGAGGAAATCAGCCATGGGATTTTCCTGGTGGGAGAAGAACGAGGAGATGTCTCCCACACCATCAGCATTTGTAGGGGTCAGCCAAGAGGGAATACTGGGAATAACCAAAGGCTGGATGCAGGAGGCTCTCAGCAGACCCTGCCCAGGTGGGACCAGGGTGGGGAAAACGAGGGCACAGCACCCCAGAAAGCTCCCAGGGATGGAGTTTTGTGCTTCAAAGGGGATGAAAGCAATGGGAAACACTTCAGTGCTGCTAAAGGGGAGGGGGCTGTCAGCTCTTCCCACAGCACAGAGAACAGATTCCCTTTGGCAAATGGAGAGGCACTGAAGTCCTGAACAGAACCACCAAGCCCAGCCAAGACCCAATCCCAACCCCAGCTTTCTCCTGTAGCTCTGCCTTCTGTTTTCCTCCTCCTTTGCTGCCCCATTCCCATCGGATGGCACCACTACAAAACCCATCCTGCTCACAGGCTGCTGCATCTCCCTCCCAGCTGCTTAAAAATACAAAGGGCTTCTCCCCCTGCTACTTCCCCCTGCTATCCTCCTCTTTTCTCTTTAACCTGAAATCCCCTCCAAGCAAACAGAGAAAACAGCCCTGGCTGCCACAGGCGAGCAATAACCCAGGAAATTTTAATCCCTGCCTGTGATTGTACAGAGGAACACAGAGTGAGATAAAAGGCTCACCAGCCCTGGCATTATTATATTAGAAAGGTAATTATCTCTTCTGCCACCTGACTTTGGGCTGTCTTCATATAATGAAGTTTGCAGCTCGTGTTTGCAGCCACAGGAGCACCAGAGCCTTGCTAGAAACACGAGAGAGAATTGTCTGCTCTGGGGGCAGAGCCAGCAGAGCCAGGCTGAGAGGGGGAGGAAGGAAGGGGAGAGGAAATCTGAGCTCCTGGCAGCTGCTGGTGCCTGTGTCCCACCCCAGAGCCAGGCTCAGGATTCAGCCCAAAGCACAGCAGCACACACCCAAATTCACATCTGTGTCAAGGCACCTGCCCCCGGGATCCCAAGCTTCTGGGCTCTTCCCAAACCATCAGGAGGGCTGAGGGGATGTGAAAATAAAAACCTGAGGGGATGTTAAAATAAAAACGTCATTTTGCCTTTTGATGCTGCTGAATAATGCAGGAAACAGAGTGCCCAGCCCACCAGAGAAGCCTGGACTGGCTTGGATGGAAGGGAATTAAATCTCACCCAGTGCCACCCCTGCCATGGCAGGGACACCTCCCACTGTCCCAGGTGCTCCCAGCCCTGCCCAGCCTGGCCTTGGGCAC
Source organism: Molothrus aeneus (assembly GCF_037042795.1). Classification (NCBI taxonomy): domain Eukaryota; kingdom Metazoa; phylum Chordata; class Aves; order Passeriformes; family Icteridae; genus Molothrus; species Molothrus aeneus. The sequence goes on along the minus strand of NC_089664.1, from coordinate 2,258,771 downwards.
TGCCAGGGATCCAGGGGCAGCCCCAGCTGCTCTGGGCACCCTGTGCCAGGGCCTGCCCACCCTCACAGGGAACAATTCCTAATTCCCAATATCCCATCCAGCCCTGCCCTCTGGCACTGGGAGCCATTCCCTGGGTCCTGTCCCTCCATCCCTTGTCCCCAGTCCCTCTCCAGCTCTCCTGGAGCCCCTTTAGGCTCTGCAAGGGGCTCTGAGCTCTCCCTGGAGCCCCTTTTCCCCACCTCAATGACAGATTGTCTTCCACCACAATATCCAGCCCCTCCATAGAGCTCAAGGCCAGCAGCTGCTCCTGCCTGGCCCTGTCTGTGCTCTCCTGCAGCCCAGACCATTGACCCATGTGTGGCTGTCATCTCCTCCCTGCACTGGGAAGATCAAGTCAAATTCCACCTCCCAAATTCCAGCCACCTTGTGCCACCCTTGCCAGTCAATAAATCCCTCCCAGCCTCACCCTGGGCTGTGCAGCTCTGGAATCAGGCCTGAGCTGTCCTGGCCATGGCCCCTCTCATGTGTCACACACTGCTCTGGAACACCAGCAGCCTTTCACCTGCTTTTACTTATTTATTCCAACAGGAAAGGAGAGAGGCAAACACCCCCTGGCCAGCCTGTGTCAGCAATTAGGAGCATGAAATATCTGTCAGGAACAGCTTTATAGCCAGAGCTGTGCCCTGTCCTTCCCCTGTGGCCCTGGCAGGCAGCAACCCCTGAGGATGAGCCTTGGGGTCAGCCAGGGAGGCAGGGCTGGCTCCAGGGACAGCAACACAGCAGGGACCAGCAGCAATTCTGTCCCAAAGGATCTCTTTTGGCTGGCCCAGAGCTTTTTCACCCCTCCAAGCTGCTGTTTGGATCCTCAGACCCACAGGCCCTACGGCACCAGAGCCAGCTCTCAATTACTCACAGTCCCCTCAGACTCTGACACCAGGCACCACATTCCTCTCCAAAAAATGCTCATGGCCACAAAAAATCCATCCAAACCCCCTCTGACACCTGCACACCATCCCAGCACAGGGACCAGCAGCAATTCTGTCCCAAGGGGTCGTTTTTGGCTGCCCCAAAGCCTCTCACCCTCCAAGCTGCTGTTTGAATCTTCAGACCTACAGGTCCTAAGGCAGCAGAACCAGCTCTCAATTACTCACAATCCCCTCAGATTCTGCACTAGGCACCACATTACTCTCCAAAAAATGCTCATGGCCACAAAAAACCCAACCAACCTCCCTCCCACACCTGCACAGGGACCAGCAGCAATTCTGTCCCAAGGGATCTTTGCCTGCCCCAAAGTCTCTCACCCTCCAAGCTGCTGTTTGAATCCTCAGAGCCACAGGCCCTAAGGCAGCAGAGCCAGCTCTAAATTCCAGTTCCCACTGCCCTCAGACTCTGGCACAGATTAACAGCACTGCAGAGCACCATGGCTGAAGCCCCTTTTTCTCACCCCAAGCATGAGGCATTCTCTAAACCTGTGGCAGATTCTCCCAGGGCATTCCTCCAGAAGTTCCCTGAATTGGATATAAGGCCTTCCCACCAGCCTGGCACCAAGTACCACATTCCCCCCAAAAAATGCTCATGGCCACAAAAAACCCATCCAAACCTGCACAGTGACCAGCAGCAGTTCTGTCCCAAGGGATCTTTGGGTGCCCCAAAGACTCTCACCTTCCAAGCTGCTGTTTGAATCCTCAGAGCCACAGGCCCTACGGCAGCAGAACCAGCTCTCAATTACTCACAATCCCCTCAGATTCTGCACTAGGCACCACATTACTCTCCAAAAAATGCTCATGGCCACAAAAATTCCATCCAAACCCCCTTCCACACCTACACACCATCTCAGCACAGTGACGAGCAGCAATTCTGTCCCAAGGGATCTTTGGGTGCCCCAAAGCTTTTCACCTCTCCAAGCTACTGTGGGCAGTAGCTCAGACCCACAGGCCCTAAGGCAGCAGAACCAGCTCTCAATTCCAATTCCCACTGCCCTCAGACTCTGCACCAGGCACCACATTCCCCCCAAAAAATGCTCATGGCCACAAAAAACCCATCTAAACCCCCTCTGCACACCATCCCTGCACAGTGACCAGCAGCAATTCTGTCCCAAGGGATCTTTGGCTGGCCCAAAGCTTTTCACCCCTCCAAGCTGCTGTTTGAATCCTCAGACCCAAAGGACCAAAGGCAGCAGAACCAGCTCTAAATTCCAATTCCCACTGCCCTCAGACCCTGGCACCAGGTACCAGATTCCCACCCAAAAAAATGCTCATGGCCACAAAAAATCCATCCAAACCCCCTTCCACACCTACACACCATCTCAGCACAGTGACAAGCAGGAATTCTGTCCCAAGGGATCTTTTGGCTGCCCCAAAGCCTCTCACCCTCCAAGCTGCTGTTTGAATCCTCAGACCCACAGGCCCCATGGCAGCAGAACCAGCTCTCAGTTACTCACAGACCACTCTGCACACCCCAGCCTGGCACCAGGCACCACATTCCCCCTTTCCAAAAAATGCTCATGGCCACAAAAAATTCATCCAAACCCTGTCCTACACCTGTACAGTGACCAGCAGGAATTCTGTCCCAAGGGATCTTTTAAATTGGGATGAAAGATCCCTTGGGACAGAGCTTTTCACCCTCCCAAGCTGCTGTTTGAATCCTCAGAGCCACAGGCCCTAAGGCAGCAGAACCAGCTCTAAATTCCAGTTCCCACTGCCCTCAGACTCTGCACATCCCAGCCTGGCACCAGACCACATTCCCCAAAAAACCACAGTCATGGTGACAAAAGCCATCATCCAAGCTTCCTCCCACTGCACATCTCCCATCCCTGCCTGGGTAAGACAAGGATTGCTTTCCACACTCCCAGCCTCCACATCAGGTGTCTCCATTCTATCTTGCAATCCTGACATCCCAAGCTGCCATTTCTGTACTATTCTGACACCACTGGAATAAATAAACTGAGCCTAACATCTGTTCTTTAGTGAGATTAACCCCTGGTAACCAGGGCCTGTGGTGATCCCCTGTGACAACACAAAAATTAATAATTAAACACAGTATAAACCTCCAAATACAGAATCCCAGAATCATTTAGGTTGGAAAAGGCCTCTCAGATTGAGTCCATCCATCCCTGGGTAAATGATATTGATATTTACAGGTCAGCCCAGGACCATGGTGGCCACAGCCACCTCCTCTCTTATTCCAGTGAATTGCAGAAACTCTGTGCTGGCCCCAATGGACCTCCTTTGCCCTGGAGTGGATCCAGAAAGACACCAATAACTGTTCCAGCAAGGATTTTAAGAGCCTCAGACACAAGAAACAAGCTGAGCTCAGAGGCAGCCCTGAACCAGGGCTCCTCAGGGCAGGGACTGTCCCTGCCTGGGCACAGCATTCAGTCCAGCCTCAAAGACCCTCAAAGCTGAGGATTTGGACAAAAAAAATTTAGGATTTTTTAACAAAAAGGATTTTTTAAACAAAATTCCAGTTAATCCTTCAGGCTCCCTCCATGTACATCCCCCTAGGAGAGGAGGAGCACCCAGGAAAGGTGAGGGTGTGAATGATCATGGAAGGGGCTGTGTGAGGTGACCTCCATGGCATTTCCACCAGGAGCCCCCTCCAAGCCCTAAGTGCCAAATTCCCTTAGAAATCCTATTACCCCCATTTCAGCAGTTTCCTTTGCTCCAAAGCTTGCAGCCCCAGCTATAAATGGCATTTCACGAGGAGCTGCTGGTGCCTGCTCCTGTTTCACTTCCCAAAGGGCTCTGGCTTTGGCAGGGACCTGCTCTCCAGGAGGAACCAGGGCTCCCTCCCTGCCTCCCCCCTCTCTCCTGGCCACCACGAGGAGGTTGAGGGCATAGAAATGTGACCCCATGTCTCAGCAATCAGCTGGGGGGTCAGGACAAGGCAGGGAGGAGGAGAGGCAGAGGGGTGATGCCACTTCTAGTTCAGTCTGTGGCATTTTAACATTGCCCTAAAAATTCCATTTTTCTGCTTCATCTGGGAGAAGCCCTTAAAAAAGCCCTTTTTGTCCCCACACAGCCCAGCTTCATACCCATCCCAGCACTGCCCAGCCCCTCCTGACCCCCCAAAACAGGGAGAGAGAGCCCTTGCAGAGGCAGCAGGGGAAAGGCTTTGGGGACATGGCCTCTAACCCTGCACTCACCAGCTCAGGACATCACACACTTCCCCTCCCAGCAGGCTGGCAAACAGCTGCTGGGATCTCAGGGAGCTTTTTCATCTTTAAAAGGCATAAAAGAGAACAAAAGGCAGAAATCCATGTGCAGCACACCCAGATCTAATGGGGCTAATGAGAACTCCAGCTCCTGGGCTTGCAGAGCAGCTCAGCACTGCTGAAACCCCTCTGGCATTTGTTATCCTGTGCAGTCTATTTGTTATCCCTGTGAGTCCACACTGGAGCATGGATACTTGCATGTATATACCCAGCAAAAACTAACAGTAAGGCTAGGACTAAGTCTTTTGTCCTTGGGTGTGTGTGGCAGCCATCTTGACATCTTCAGTGTCATGCTTTTTATAAGCTACAAGAACGTAAAATTTGGTGGGTGTCCCAGACATCTTTTATGGAAAATCCTTTCCTTAGGATTTTTCCTCCTGAGAAGCTGAGAGGCCTCAGGAACAAAATGTAACCAATGATTATCTGCTGCTGTGGAATGCAACAGGTGCATCTGGGATTGGTCTCATGTGGTTGTTTCTAATCAATGGACAATCACAGTCAGCTGGCTCAGACTCTCTGTCCGAGCCACAAGCCTTTGTTATCATTCTTTCTTTTTCTATTCTTATCCAGCCTTCTGATGAAATCCTTTCTTCTATTCTTTTAGTATAGTTTTAATGTAATATATATCATAAAATAAAAAATCAGCCTTCTGAAACATGGAGTCAGATCCTCGTCTCTTCCCTCAACCTGGGACCCCTGTGAACATGGTCACAGATGGGTGATTGGTTGATAATTTGTGATCATGGTTTGTATTTTTGTTTGGTTTTTTATTGGGGGGGGGTTAGTTCTGGGGTTAATTCTATGTTGGTTTGGGGGTGGTTATGGAGTGATGATGACAGTTGGTTATTGTTTTTGACACTAGGAAATATGGAGGAAGGTTAATTGAAAGTGTATTGATGACAAATGATTTGGATAATGTAGGGATATTTGCTTTAATTATTTAATAAAAAAATTAAAATGTCAAGATAAAAAAAAAATGAAGGTGTAAAATGGGATTTAAATATTAGTTCCTAGTAAATGATAAAATAATTTACATCTCCAGCAACCATTACACTATCTGTTGTCTAGAGGTAGGTAGTGCATTTTCATGGATAGGGTCAAAGTTTATCAATGCCAGCAGCTGGGAGCAGCTGGATTCACTCTGGGTCTGTGCCTGACCCACAGAGCAGCTCCAGGGGCTGTGGGAGGGAGCCAGGGAATGCCAGGGCTGTGGCACAGGCTGGGGGATGAGGGCATGAACCACCCTACCCAGCACCTGGGGCAGAAAGCACTGCCAGGGCTGGGTGACACAAAGGGGACAATTCCTGGCACAGGAAGGAGCTGGGGCTGCTGGAGAGAGCACAGAGGAGGCCCCTGAGATGCCCCCAGGGCTGGAGCCCCTCTGCTCTGGAGCCAGGATGGGAGAGGAGGAAGGGAAGAAGAAGAGAAGAAGAAGAAGAGAAGGAGAAGGAGAAGGAGAAGAGAGCTCAGAGCCCCTGCCTGAAGGGGGGCCTGAAGGGGCTCCAGGAGAGCTGCAGAGGGACTGGGGACAAGGGATGGAGGACAGGACCCAGGGAATGGCTCCCACTGCCAGAGGGCAGGGATGGGTGGGATATTGGGAATTAGGAATTGTTCCCTGGCAGGGTGGGCAGGCCCTGGCACAGGTGCCCAGAGCAGCTGGGGCTGCCCCTGGATCCCTGGCAGTGCCCAAGGCCAGGCTGGATGTGGGAGGTGTCCCTGGCCATGACAGGGGTGGAACAAGGTGACTTTTAAGCTCCTCCCAACCCAAACCAGTTGATCAATACAAAACCTGCCCAGTGCAGTAAGTGCAGCATCTTTGGAGATCTGCAGCATTTCTGTGCTGAGTGGATTTCAATTAAAGCCATCACAAAGAGCAGGGCCTCTCTTCCCATGGAAATCACAGCAGCAGGTCAGAAGGAGCAGGAAAATTATTTTTAAACTCTCTACCTCAGATGGTGGAGAGCCCCATCCTCTTCCACTGAGGTGAAAAACAAATTAATTGATACAGGTCAAACCAGAGCAAGACTCTCAATTATTCCCCAGTAATTATCTCCATTAAAATTTAAACACACATAAAACCAACTCAGTAAGGTTTAGCCTCGAGATTTGCAACACAGGAAACTCATCTTCTGGAGAAAGAAATTTTAGAGTCAGCTCCCAATAACATCCAGATGTCCAGACAGGTCTCATTTATATAAAAAATCATTCAGGGCACTCATAAAAATGAGCTGCCAGCACACACACATGCAAATTCCCAGCTTGTGTGTGAACTTGAGGAAACTAAAATCTCTTTATAATATTTTACAGCATCTTCCCTCCACACACAGAATAGCCCTTACAAAAGCACTGGTGTGCAGCCTAAATAACACAAGATTCCCATTCAACACCCTGGGAGGATGAGAAATCTGATTTTTATTCTCATTCTAAACACTGGGAATGGAAGAAAGCTGAGCAAACTCCTTTTGGAAAATACTTTCTCAAAGGAAAATGCATGTGGAGTGAAACCAAAAGTGCTGGTTAATTTGAGCTGAATGCAGTAAATGGCCTCAGCCAGGAAAAATGAGGATCTGAAGGAGTAATCAAACATTTCCTTTCAGTGTTTGCTCAATTAGGTGGTTCAAAATGGTGCTTTAACTTGGCTAATTCCCCATGAGTCAGCACAAATGAGCTTTTAAATTTATATATAAAAGGCAGGAAAATGGAGCAACAGCTGATTTTCACACCTTGTGAGAAAAAGTAATGAGAGAAGTACCTGGGTGCACCGAGCATGCTGAGCTGATTTTCCTCAAGTTGTTCAGCAGAAGTGGAAAATATCAGGCCAAGCTCTAAAAAGCAGGATCAGAGGGATGCCTGGAGTGCTCAGCCCAGCCCTGAGGCTCCCTTGGATGGAAATCCTGCACTGGGAGCCTCCCCCAGGCCCCGGCTGCAATCCCAGCCCTGCACCAGGGCTGCCAGCGCTGCTCCCGTCCCTCCCAAAGCCAGGGCTGCCCCGTGTCCCTCCTGCTGCTTCTGCTCCTCTTTGTCCCACCCCTGCCATGGCAGGGACACCTCCCACTGTCCCAGGTGCTCCCAGCCCTGTCCAGCCTGGCCTTGGGCACTGCCAGGGATCCAGGGGCAGCCCCAGCTGCTCTGGGCACCCTGTGCCAGGGCCTGCCCACCCTCCCAGGGAACAATTCCTGCCCAAGGAGAGGAGCTGCTCCCCCAGGCTGCAATCCATCCCTGCATCTTGCACCAGGGCTGCCAGCGCTGCTCCCATCCCTCCCAAAGCCCAGGGCTGCCCCATCTCCCTCCTGCTGCTTCTGCTCTTCCCAGGGAAGACCTGGGAAGCTCTGGAACACTCTGAGAAGTGCAGAAGCTGTTCCAGGAGCTCCCAGGCAGCTCTCACCTCTCCCTTTTCACTGATTCTCCACAGAGCTGGTTCCTCTCAGTTTTCAGCTCATCAGGAGCTTGGTTTGGTGGGAAAATGTGTTCAGAGCAAGGCTGCAGCTGATGCTTTGGAACACCTTTCCCAGAGGAATGCACCCCTAAGAACCTCCCTGTGTTTGCTGAGCCTCAGCTCTGATATTTTGGGTTGGGATGAGAGGGGCTAAATCCAGAGGAGGGCAAGCACTGATGCCCTCCCTGTTTTCCAGCATCTCCAGCATGGCATTCTGGCACAGGAGGGCACAGCTCCCACCCTGGGGAGCACAGCTGGGCTCACTGCTGCCAAAATGGGCTCCTTGTACTGGGCCAGGGGAGCAGGGCTCTGCTCCTGAAAGGGCTTCAGGGGGTGCAGAGGGAAAGGAATGAGAGGGAGGCGTCTTCACACACAAACTGGGTCTGCTGGTAGATAAATCCAAATACTGAGAGGTGAAAGAAGCAATGGAAGGAACCAGAAATTCCTGAAGAATCCCACTGATTGACACAGAATGTTGCTCACCCAAAGAGACAGGGTGAGGGAAAAAACCCTGTGCTAAATTCCTGGATATGGAGAAAAAAAAGAACAGAGACACAAGGAAAAAGAAAAGCGGGGTGCATATTAAAAAGGGTGTCTGTATTCAGTGATTTGGGAAGTCTGAAGCTCTCAAGTATCTCAGGCAGTAGGGAAAGAGAGAGGGAAATGTGGCCAGGAAATGAGGATAAAAAGGAGGCTGCATCCTCTAACCATTTCAGAGACCCCATGGGAAATGCCCCATGGCCTCTTCCTTTATTTAAATAACGTTACAGGGCTCCTCTGCCTCCTTTTTGGACATAAATCTCCAATGTTTTTGGATGAATTTTCCTGACAAGATGAAATTGTGGAGGAGAGGGAGAGGGAGAGGGAGAGGGAGAGGGAGAGGGAGAGGGAGAGGGAGAGGGAGAGGGAGAGGGAGAGGGAGAGGGAGAGGGAGAGGGAGAGGGAGAGGGAGAGGGAGAGGGAGAGGAAAGCTGCTCCCCCAGAAGGGATTCAAAGCTCCCAGCAGCTGATGAGCAGATCCTCTTTAAAAATGCAGCACTGCCCTAAAATCCAGCAGAGCTCAGCTCTGAAGTTTGCTCTCCTGACTCCAAAAGCTCTGAGCACGAGCTGCAGGAAGCTCCTGGGGAAGTTGTGCCCCTTCCCCTGGAGCTGTTCCCTCTGACATAAATCCCCTCAAACCATCAGGGGGTTATCAAAGCAGTTACAGCCTCAGCCCTGCAGCAGGACACCCCCACTCCTGGCTGGTTAAACACCAAACCAGGCCAGGAAGAGGCTTCAAACAGAACAAGATGTTCTCATCTTGTTCCTGCAAGAAAAATCCCTCAGCTCTCCAATCTGGCCACCCAAACCAGGAATGAATCTCCCAGACTGGGGGAAGATTGTTCTGCTCCATCATCAATTTTTGGACCAGGTCAGTGTTTTGAGGGGTTCCCATGTCCCTCTAAGTAATTCCCAGCATTTCCAGTCAACCCTGGTGTGAGTACACGTGGCATTTGGGACAGGGTGAAGGACATCCTGCAGCCCCTGCTCACCCTGCAGCTCCCAGAGCCAAAACCAGGATCAAATTTTCCTGGTTGGTTCAGTTCTGGAGTTCAGGAGTCCCCAGGGACAGAGCAATGAAACCTCCTCTGTGCCCACTGACTGGGAAAAGTGACCCCAAAAATCACATTAAAATCCTCCTGCAGCCTCTGCTGCAGCCACCAACTGGGACCAGCCCTGAGATTTACCAGAACATTAAAAAAATGCAATTGCTGCTCTAAAACCAGGAGAAGTTAAAAGAAGGTGGCAAAAAACCCACCAGGAGTAGAAGGAAAACCAGAAGGGAACCAGCTGGTTCTTGGTGTGACCCCAGTGGGATAATTGGGTAACCCTGGAGACACTCAGAAGGTGCTGCAGCACACGAGTGGAACACTCCAACACTTCCCAGTTGCAAACTGGTGCCTGAACACCTGCACTGGGATCCCTGTTATCCATGGGAATGAAGATAGCACAGCTGTGATCATGTGGGTTGGAAATGGGGCTGTGTGTTCTGTCCCCATCTGTCAGAGCTGGGGCAGTTCTCTGCTGTCCATGGGCAGTTTTTTCTTGATCTCTCCCCCAGCCAATCCTCCCTGCAGGAGATCTCTGCTGTCCATGGCCACTGAGTGTCCCTGCAGGGCTGATCCAATTCCAGCATCCCATGGGGAGATGCTGCGCCCAGGGGAGGAGCCAAGCATTCCTACCTGGATCCAATGTGAGCCTGGCACAGCACAGCAGCCTTTGCCCAGTGCATTGCCAGAGGAGCAGCTTCTGCTGCCCTGCATGGCCAGAGGGAGCCCAGGCCCATCTCCAGCAGCCCTGGAGCTGCAGAGGAAAACTCCCCCCTTGTGCAGGATCCCTGCTCCAGCAGAAGCACAGCTGGCACTGCAGGAGGGCTGAGCCCCCATGGGATGGGGCTGTGCCACCCCCTGACACACAGGGGGGCAGGTCAGATTCAGTGGTTTGTTTTCTTTATTTGTACTATTGCATTTGTATTTTAATTTTCCTAGTAAAGAACTGCTATTCCCATTCCCATATCTTTGCCTGAGAGCTCCTTAATTTCAAAATTATAATAATTTGGCGGGAGGGGGTTCACATTTTCCATTTCAGGGGAGGCTCCTGCCTTCCTTAGCAGACACCTGTGTTGTCAAACCCAGACAATGTGCCCCCCTGGGGGATGGATCTCCACCCTGGGGGTGCTGCTTTGGGACTGCAGTGTCCTGTGAAAGGCTCTGCCTCTGACTGTGCTGCCCTTGGCACTCCAGTTCCCCCTGGTGCATCCAGAATTCTCCATGGAGTGTTTTGACCCCCTCAGTGCCTGCACAGGAGCTCAGGCCTCTGTTAAGGCCACGGTTAAACCATCAAACTCCCGTGGTTTTCATGTTGTGGAACAATTCCTGAGTTCCTGGTGGCAGTGGGCAGGAGCAGCAGTGATGCTGGGAGAGGGAATGTTTCCTGTGAGGCCCTCTGGGAAAACAAAGCAGCTTTCAGGAATTCATTTGCCATTTGGTGATTGCTTGCAGGTAAAAGGAAAAAAAAATAAAAATCCTGTGTGTTTCCTTGCAGTTCTATCATTTGTTGTACCCCTCCCAAAGCACTGCTTAAACAGCCCCCACTGCTCAGCTCCAGCCTTGGAAATTCCTGCTCTTGGCTCAGGAGGTTGCCAGGCTTGGGTTTTGTATTTCAGGCAAAACAGGATAGAAAGAAGTATTTTATCCTTAATCAAAACAGGATTATTAAGGATCAAATAAGAATCCCTCAAAGCTCATCCCCTTTCCAGATCACTTTACATCCCATCACCACTTCAGCACTCCAGGGAGGCAGAGAACATTGGGGACGTATTCCATGAATCCCTAAGGTTGGAGAAACCCTCTAAGACCAAGTCCTGCTGCCACAGCACTGCCAAGGCCACCACTGCCCATGTCCCCAAGTGCCACATCCACACATTTGTTAAATCCCTCCAGGGATGGGGACTCCACCACTGCCCTGGGCAGCTGTGCCAGGGCTGGATGAGCTTCTCCCTTTCCCTGGTACCAACCCAAAGCTCCCCTGGTGCACACTGAGAACATTTCCTCTCACCCTGTCACCGTTACCTGGGAGAAGAGCCTGATCCCCACCTGGATCTGGATTTCCAGAGACATCCGAACATTGCTTGGATGCTCAGGGGACTTTGTTCCCTGAGGAAGGAGCTGGGATTGCGATGGCTTCAAGGGGAGGGGACAGCCTGCCTGGCCCTGCCACCTGTGGGGCTCCAGCACATCCAGGACATCCCCAGGGAGGACAGAGGCAGGGAGGCAGTGCTGTCACCCCTGGGCTGTGCAGCTCCTGCTGACATTTCCCAGCCTGTAAGAGCCTGAATGAGGGATGAGGGACTCCAGGCAGCTCTCCAAAATGCAGTTTATTATATCCAAAATGCAGTTTAGTGTATACAAAATGCAGTTTATTCCATCCAAGAGGTTACAGCAGCCCAGGGTCATGGGTGACAGAGCTGTGCCCACAGCTGTCAGCTCCAGCTGCAGGCAGGCCTGGAGACCCTTTGGTTTTGGTTACAATGCATTCTAGACTTTTCTTTTGGTCACAATGCATTCTATACTTTGCTTTGCTGAGCATCTTCATACAGTAGAACCAATCTATACCTTAACTATTATCTACAGCCTATCATAACTACTGTAATTACCATATTCACGTTACTGTTCTCCAATCACTCAAAGTCAGTACATTACAGTTTAAGCTAGGAGTTGTTTTTCAGTTTTCTTGCAGTGGAAAATTCTGAGACCTTTTTCTACTTGCAACTTTGCTGCCTTGTTTGCCTGTGCTATCTTTCTGCTTGGTAAAAACATCTTCTTGTTTGGGGTGGGTTTATCCTTTGCTCTAAGCCATAAAACCCCTTCTAACTAACACAGCCTTTGCCTCCTTGGTTATCCAGTGAGACTGGCTCAGCAATTCTTTTCTTCTGTATCAAAACTTGCTTCCATCTCTATTCCTTCATCAGACTCTACATTTGAAAATCTTTCTGCTAAGCACACACATACCTGTGAGACTTTCTTGTCAAACTTTCATCCTTCCTAACAGCTGTCACCCCTGGGCTCTGCAGCTCCTGCTGGGATGTCCCAGCCTGGCTCCCAGCAGGGCACAGGCAGAGCTGGGCTCCAGCTGGCTGTAACTGGGCCAGGGTGTGCACACAGCCAGGCCAGCAGTAAAAACCCTTCTGCTGTCGGGATCTTTAGCTGCTCACAGTGACCCCAAGAATGTTAAAAGTCTCCTTTCCCAGCCCAGTGCTTGAAGAAGGAGTCAGGACTCTTCATTTCTCAGTCTCAAGGTTGTTTATTGCATCTTATCTATAAAAAATTTCTACTGCCTCTGAGGCCTGCCCTTTGCAGCTTTCCCAAAACCCTCTAATTTTGTGGATTCCCACACTGCCCTGCCAAGGTCCATCCAGCAGGACAGTTCCAGGCACTCTGCCTGCCCCCAGGGCAGGGTTATGTCTTTATACTAAAAACTACAAATACAATGTTTACAATTACTTTTCAATACCTATCACCTGTGTTAGACAGTGAGCTTCTACTCCAAACCAATCCCAAAGTGCCAACATCACAGCAGAAGATGGAGGCCAAGAAGAAGAAGGAGAAAGGCTGGACATGCCCAGATCCCTCCATATTGCCCCCTGAACCCCCATACCAAAACCCCAAAATCGACTTTTCCACCCCGTGATAACTTCACTATTATTCTACCTAAACTGTTGTGGCTTGCTGATCTTCATCTAAGGTTGGTGATTTGCTCCACGGGTCACAATCAAACCCAGAGGTGGTTTGGGCTCTGTGCCAGGGTCTCTGAGCCCCCTGGCAGGGTCCTGGCCATCCTGGACAGCCAGAGGGATGTGCTGGGTTCCCACATCCTGCAATTCAGGATCAAGGACAGGAAGGGAATTCAGTAAGCACAGGAGCTCCCACTGAGCCAGCAACTGCTTCCATCTGCAGGGACCCAAACCTGGCTCCCACCTGGATCCTCTGCTCCTGAGCCCAGCTGCAGCTCCTCAGAGCATCCCTGGGCAGAGGGAGGATGGAGGGAGCTCTGCTGCTCCCCACAGACCTCCTGCTCCCCTTTCCTCATGTGCCCATCACCCCAACAGGCAGCACATGGACTACAGGGATGGTTTGGGCTGGAAGAGATCTTAGAACTCATCCCATCCTGTGGTGTTTGTGAGGGTCCCCAGGAGGAGGCAAGAGATGAGAATCTGACTCCAAGTTCTCAGAAGGCTGATATATTCTATTCTATTCTATTCTATTCTATTCTATTCTATTCTATATCATATCATATCATATTATGCTATACTAAAACTATATTATAAAAAGAGAAAGATACAGACAGAAAGATTAACAAGAGTGAATAATAAAAACTCATGACTGACTCAGAGTCTGACACAGTTGGCTGTGATTGGTCATTAATTAAAAACAAATCACATGGAACCAATCAAATATTACCTATTGGTAAAGAACCTCCAAGCCACATTCCAAAGCAGCAAACACAGGAGCAGCAATCAGATAATTATTGTTTTCATTCCTCTCTGAGACTTCTCAGCTTCCCAGGAGAAAATCTGGGCAAAGAGGATTTTTCAGAAAATATCCTGGTGACACCATCCCAGCCCTGCCATAGCAGGGACACCTCCCACTGTCCCAGGTGCTCCCAGCCCTGTCCAGCCTGGCCTTGGGCACTGCCAGGGATCCAGGGGCAGCCCCAGCTGCTCTGGGCACCCTGTGCCAGGGCCTGCCCACCCTCACAGGGAACAATTCCCAATTCCCAATATCCCATCCAGCCCTGCCCTCTGGCACTGGGAGCCATTCCCTGTGTCCTGTCCTCCATCCCTTGTCCCCAGTCCTTCTCCAGCTCTCCTGGAGCCCCTTTAGGCACTGGGAAAACATCACCATGAAGCACCACAGGACATCCATTCCCAAGGTTGCTCAGAGCAAAAGAAAGGAAAAATATTGATTGGAAGTGGCTGCAGATTTTCTGGAAGAATGGTTTTCTGACAGAAAATGACAATTTGATCATATCAAAACCTCCTGCTGGAAGGGGTCAAACTTAGCAAAAGCTCATTTAGGAAAACAGTCACAATCTGTCTGATTGGGTTAAACACACTTGTTCTTGTTTTGAAAACATGTTTATTTTCATTTTGTCAAGATTCATGCCAGAAATAAATTCTAAAAACAAAATTAAAATATTTTTATCCCCACCTAAACAAGCCCTTCTCCTTGGAAAATTCTGACTTCAGCTTTCCAAAGAGGGATTTTGACACTGCAAAATATTTTTGGCATGGTGGAAACTCCAGGTTCTGCCCTGGCTTTGAACCTGTACCCTTTGCCCAAGAAGGTTAATAGGATGAATAAATTATATAGAATATTTGCAATAATTGTTTTAATTTTTAAACTGACATCAGTTGTAATCACACCTCTTAATGAGAATGGGGGAGGCTGAGGGAGTCTTTGGGGTGCTTTTGTGGAAATATTATTTTGTTTGGTTGTTTTTTGGTGTTTTTTTTTTCTTTTTGGGTGGAGTTTTTTAAGTTATTGGCTACAAATCAAGGTCCTGGTCCAAGAAAAAATCCCTCCATTGCAGCAGAGCCAGCTGGGATGCAGAATGTGACCTGTCCCCATGGATGGGTGGCAGTGACATCCCTGATTTTTCCAGCCTGGAACACCCCATGGGAGCATTGGGGGCTCGCTGTTCCTGATCTTGCCAAAACAGAGCAAAAACCTGCAGTGGGAATAGCAACCAGAATTAGGCCAAAAATCTGAGCACCAGATCCAAGCAGTGTTTATGTTCTAACTCCTCCTGATTTCAAAGTATCCAGGAGCCCAACCTCTCATGGATGCAGGCTGCAGAAATTATTTCTCTGTTCTTTTCCCTGGTTTTCTCCTCTCCCCTGTCATCACACACTTGATTTCATTCACCAGCGCCTTTGCCTTGTTCCCTCTGGTACTCCGAAGGCATTTCATTTCATTTCCATTTTTTCAGACATTAAAAGCATTTCTTTTGAATTCTGGTGCCTTCAGCACGTGAAATGAGCCTCAGCTGCACTGAACAAACCCCAGCCTGATCTCGTTACACGCCTGTTCTTCAGAGGCAATGAGGAGAAAGGGGGAAGCAGCTGCCTCTCCAATCCCCCCTGCATTAACCACGCTCCGAGTTCAAAGCTGAATGCAGAGGACCCAGCTCCAGGTGCAAACCCTGCTGCTCCTGCTGCTCCCTGGAATTCAGAGCTGGACACCAGTGCTGGAGCCTGCACTGGATTTTTAACAGTGTGGTGTGACTGATACAAAATCATGGAATCACAGAATGTCCTGAGCTGGAAGGGACCCCAAGGATCACCCAGTGCCACCCCTGTGCCTGCCCAGACCCCCCAACAACCCCACCCTGGTGCCCCAGTGCTGGCAGGGAGGAACAGGAGCACAGCCTGGGGTTCAATCACTGCCTGTGGGGGACAGGGGCTGCCCTTGCTGAAAAGGGATGGGAAACTCAACTGGTGCTGCATGGACTGAGGGAATCAGAGCAGCACAGAATGTCCTGAGCTGGGAGGGACTGAAGGGATCCCCCAGCCCAGCCCCTGTCCCTGCCCAGCCCCTGTCCCAGCAGCCCCAGCCTGGGCATCCCTGGCAGCGCTGCCCAAAGGCTCCTGGAGCTCTGGCAGCCTCGGGGCCGTGCCCATTCCCTGGGGAGCCTGGGCAGTGCCAGCACCCTCTGGGGGAAGAACCTTGCCCTGAGCTCAGCCTGAGCTGCCCTGGCCCAGCCCCAGCCGTGCCCTGGCTCCTGTCCCTGGCCCAGAGCAGAGATGGGAGCTGCCCCTCGGGAGGAGCTGCAGCCCTGGGGAGCTCTGCCCTCACTCTGCTCAGCTGCTCCGTGTGTGGCCCCTCCAGACTCTTCATCATTTTCTTAACTCTCCATCAGCTTTAGATCTTTCTTCTAAAGGTGGAGCCAGGGGCAGTCAGAGCAGAGGGGACTCTGTGCACCCACACCTCCAGCAGGGGAAGCAGAGCCACCACCTCATCCCCTCAGAACAGACCCCCATTCCTGCAGATCTCGCTGGACAAGGTAGGAAATTCCTGTCCTGGTTGGAGGCACCTTCCCCCCTCAGGGATGTGGCTTCTAATGCAGCTCAGCTCAAGTGACATTGAGACAGAACTAAGCCAAGCTGCTCCACTTCGCCTGTAGTGAGCCAGGAGCCAGCTTTAGATCTGGGCTTTGGTGACCTGATTTTACCTTCTCCTATTCCCTGGAGGGTGGGCAGGCCCTGGCACAGGGTGCCCAGAGCAGCTGGGGCTGCCCCTGGATCCCTGGCAGTGCCCAAGGCCAGGCTGGACAGGGCTGGGAGCACCTGGGACAGTGGGAGGTGTCCCTGCCATGGCAGGGGTGGGATGGGATGAGTTTTAAGGTCCCTTTCAACACAAAACATTCTATGTTTGCCCCTTACAGAAGACGAGCATTTTCCCATGATTTTCTGTAACATCACTTCCTAGAGGGAGCCGGATCTGCAGCACTTTGCACAGCACAGCCCCCTGCACCCAGGGCAGCCTCAGCATCCCAGCCCTTCCTGCACAACAAACACGTCCTGAGCGTGACCTGGGGCTGGGCCAGGGCAGCTCAGGCTGAGCTCAGGGCAAGGTTCTTCCCCCAGAGGGTGCTGGCACTGCCCAGGCTCCCCAGGGAATGGGCACGGCCCCGAGGCTGCCAGAGCTCCAGGAGCCTTTGGGCAGCGCTGCCAGGGATGCCCAGGCTGGGGTTGCTGGGGGGGCTGGGCAGGGACAGGGGCTGGGCTGGGGGATCCCTTCAGTCCCTCCCAGCTCAGGACATTCTGTGCTGCTCTGATTCCCTCAGTCCATGCAGCACCAGCTGAGTTTCCCATCCCTTTTCAGCAAGGGCAGCCCCTGTCCCCCACAGGCAGTGATTGAACCCCAGGCTGTGCTCCTGTTCCTCCCTGCCAGAACGGGGGCACCAGGGTGGGGTTGTTGGGGTGTCTGGGCAGGTGCAGGGGTGGCACTGGGTGATCCTTGGGGTCCTTTCCAGCTCAGGACATTCTGTGATTCTGTGCCCCAAACACCATGAGCAGTTCATGCTCTGGGTAGTGGCAGCTGCCCCACATGGATCCCACAGAGCCCTCCTGGCTTTGTTCCCCATTGCTGAGCAGGAATTGCACAGTGAGGGGAGCAGGGTGTGAGGAGGAGCAGACAGCTCCTGTGTAATCCACACCACAATCCAGGCAGCTTTTCAGCTTTTCCCGTGAGGATTGCTCAGCACTGGCGTCTCCCCTGTGTGTGCAGTCACACACAGAAACTGCACAGCCCCTCTGGCCCTTGCTTACCCCAGCAGCTTTACAGGTTCTGTGGGATTTAGGGCCTATTTTAGCCTTTATCCTAAAGTGAAAAAACACCCAACCAAAAGAAAACAAGCCCCAAAGTCATTAGACTGAGAACTACCACCAGTGATTAACACAGAAAAACAACAAATGAGCTCCCAAAACAAGGAGCTGGGAACAATCTGGGGGAGCTCTTTGAAAGGAAAGCTTTTCATCAGGCTCAGCATGGCACTGAGCCATCTCTCTGATCCATCCTTCCCCTCTGCCACACCAAACACCCAGTGGAAGGTTTGAGGGCTCAACCACCACCTTCCATCATTAGAAATAAACCAGGATCATCTGCTGCTCAAACAGGCTGGGGGCAGCCCCTTGTGAGCCCAGTATGAGGCTAGGGTTTCACCAGCAGCTCCCCCTGCACTTGGCATCCCTGCCAGTGGATCAGGCTCAGCTCCTCTCCCCCAGCCAGGCAAAGCTGGAGACATGAATTTCCTTGTGCAGGTTCATGGAAAAAGCCACTGGAAACCTGGGAGAAAGAGCCCACTTGGTCCCTTCCATGTGTTTCCCAGTGGATCACGGTGCCACAGTTGCCCCAGGAGGGGTTTGGGACAGGAGCTCTGCTCTGCAAAACACTTAAACCTGTGCTCAGAGCTGAGCTTGGGCTCCAGGGTTTAACAGGGAGGTTCTCAAGGTCTTGTTCAAGAGCCACAGCTTCCAGAATGAGCAGGAGATGGAGGACAGTGCTGGCAGGGAGCACTGGGGAGCCTGGGAGCTCTCACACTCCAGCTCCTGCTTGTTCCAATACCCCTGCTTGTTGCAGGGTGGCAGGGAGGTAGAAATGCTGCAACCCTCTTCAAAGTGCCTCCTTCAGGAGCTGCTCAAAGTGAGGCCACCAGAGCAGCCATTTCCAGTCCATGCACACACACACCATGGATAGCTCAGCAGGAGGGACAGGAAGGTTGCATGATGTATTCCAGCAAGGTTTATTCCAAAGCACAGCAAAGGGGTCAGGGACAAAGATAAAACCATGTGGTGTGCACAGGCTTAAGTGTGGGGTCAGTGACCTGAGGGCACAGGGGTGGCCAAAGGACAGCAACCTACAGGGGCAATGAGGGATCAATAATTGGGGTGGGCAGTGTCAGAACCCAGGACATTGCTCTGGCTGCTCTGGAGCACTCCAGACCCTGGCAGGGGGCTCAGAGACCTTGGCACAGAGTCAAAGACACCTGTGCCTTTGATTTTAGCCCATGGAAACAATTCCCAACTGTGTGTGAGGAGTTACAAGCCACAAGGGTTTGAGTAGAATGACAGTGAATTTATCACTGGGTGAAAATGTAGAATTTTGGGGATTTAGAATGGGGACTCAAGAGGCAAGATGGAAGAATCTGGGCATGTCCTGTCCTTCTTCTCCTTCTTCTTCTTGTCCTCCATCTTCTGCTGTGATGGCGGCACTTTTGGATTGGTTTAGATTAGAGACAGACTGTCTAACATAGGTGATAGGTATTGGAAAATGATTGTAAATAAAATACACATAGTTCTTAGTATCAAAAGATAACGCCACCCCAAGGCAGTCAGTGTGCCTCAGCCTGACCTGCTGGACAGATCTCAGCGGGTCAGAAGGACAATGTATTAGATAAGAGCAAATAAAAAACCATGAAAACGAGAGCCAAGGAATTCTGTCTTCTTCTTCAGTCTTTTCCCCAGTCTTGGGGCTGGGAAAAAGAGACTTTCTTACACCTTGGGGTCATCTCCACACCAGAGACCTTGTCAGGCAGTGTCAACAAAGCCTGTCACTATGATATTTTATAAAAATCCCTTCACCAGGATTTCTCCTCCTGGGAAGCTGGGAAGCTTCAGCTTCTCCATGTATTGCTGCTTTGGAATGTGATTTGGAGAATTGTTTACCCAGCATGTGAATTGTTTTTAATTAATGACCAATCACAGCCAGCTGTGTCAGACTCTCTGGTTAGTCCCAGGTTTTTATTATTCATTCTTTTCTAGCTTTCAGTCTGTATCCTTTCTCTACAGTTTAGTATAGTTTTAGTATATAATTTTAATATAATATCAAGAAATAATAAATCAGCCTTCTGAGAACATGGAGTCAAATTCTCATCTCTCACCTCGTTCTGAATCCTTCATTATGGATGAATCTCTTCATCTGAGCTGAGAGAAGAATGTATTTATATATATATATGCTGAAAGTAGAGAAATACAGCTAAATATCTTAGTTATGGGCATTTGCAGCATTTATCTCTTTTGAAAGGAAGTTTGCATGTGGGGTCACAGAGAAGTTATGTTCCCTTTTATTGCACCACTTAAGGCCTATTAATTTGCCAATATTTTTCTTCTTAGAAGAAATATTTTGTCATACTTTTAGCAACTTTTTCTTTTTTTTGAAAGAGAGATTATCCTTTGACCAAAAAAAGGCACTAAACACATGAATGGACGTGAATTTAGACCTCACAACACCACAAAAGCCATGTTTCCTTGGAGCCTTTGTGTCCCCAGTGGGCTGCAGCTGTCTCCACGTGGGAAGAGGCCCAAAAGGGAGGCACAGGTTCCTATTATTGAAGAGCCTAAAGACAGCACAAGGCTTCCCCCAGCTCCACCAGCACCGCCTCAACTGGGGAATGATTCATCTCCATCTCCCGAGGATTTTTCTGGTAACTGCTGCAGATCCACCTTGGGATGACAGAGCAAAACTAGCAGCAAACCAATCTTGTCACTTCTATTTTTTCTCCCCCCCACTGAAAAAGCCATAATTTCAGGATTGAGGTATCAGAATCACAGCTAAGGACGAGCTGGCTCCTTAAGCAGAGATTTTTTAAATTTTTTTTTTGAAAATCTGTTTTCAGCTGACAACGTTAAAGCTGCCACCCATAAATTTATTGGGGGAATTTATGAGCCAGCGAGGAAAGCCACCAAAAAAGGAGGAAGCAGAATCCATTCCAAATCTGGGGACAAGGAACATGTTTCAGTGGGATTGAAAGGTGTTAAAGTCAGTAAGCCAGAGAGAAAGCAGCACGAAATAAATACAGATACCCTCTAATCCCTAAATACTCTGTCTGGAGGACACAGAGAACTGTGCTGCAAACCCAAAGCAATAACTCCTAAAGGGCAGCCAGACCTGCTTCCCAGACTGATAAGGAATAAGGATGAAAGCAAGGGAGCAGCAGGACAAGTTAAACAAACACAAACACGTGGCATGGCATTTATAAAGGGGAAAAATAAGAATGGTTTTCCTTGACTGGGACTTTCTTTCCAGTTGGCCCAAGTGAGAGAGGCTGCTCTGCCGGAGCCTGAGGATTGCTGGATCCACCTCCATGCTCCAGTGTCCAACATCCCCACACCTGCAGAGGTTCCCTGCCCTAAAAATGCCCACACCAGCATTTGTGGTGCTTTTCTGTGCCCACCCCCAGGGCAGGAACGATGAACACATGAAACATCTCATGGCACATGGGAAGGAAAGGCCAGGGGTTGTCACCACCTCTGCCTAAACCTGTCCCCAACAGGGGCAACCCCCTGCAGTGGTGACAAGGGACACACTCACCCCTGTCCTCCCACAGCCACCTGAGGGACAAAACAAACCTTGGCAGGGCCACACATCCATGCCAAAGAGAAAAGAGAAGAATAACGGGATCACAGACTGGTTTGGGGTGGAAGGGACCTTAAAGGTCGCCTCATTCACCCGTGCCATGGGCAAGGACACCTTCCACTGTCCCAGGCTGCTCAGAACTGCATCAACCCAGCCTTGAGCCCTTCCAAGGGTGGGAAGGAAGAAAATTGCTTTTAAGTTCAAGAGACACATTTGCAGTTCATCAGATTTTATATGCGTGTGTGCATATATATGGATAAATTTTATATCTATATATATATATCACAGACACACCATTTTTTACATATTTTTATTCAGCTCCTGGGCAAACCAGGCAGTTTATTATTTTTATTTCTCTCCCCAGCACACGCAGGAAGCTCAGCAAGAGCCGAGCTGCACACAGGCAGTGCTTCATCTGCAAAGGCATCCCCCTCCCTTAAATCCTATAAAAAATCCCTAAAGGGAATCATTTACTAAAGAAAACAGGGATTTGAGGTCACAGCATGGTTGTCAGAAAGGCAGGGGAGGTTCTGCTGGGGAAGTGCAGACAGGAGCTGAGCCCCCAGCTCAGCTTTATCAGGGCCAGCAGGGCAGCCTGGCTGGGATAATCCAAACCATTTCCAGGTCCGTGAGAACACAGCACTGATGGGAAGAGCTGGCAGGAGGCAGAGCCAGGGCCAAGGGAGAAATGAGAACCAGAACACCTGGCTGCAGAAATGGTCTAAAACATCCCCAAATAATTAGCTCCTCAGCATTATCCCTTTCAGCAGGAATGTTGGAAATGAATTGGTATTTAACCAGAGACTCAGAGGCTTTAACACTGCGATATTTTCAAGCTGGGAAGAGGGAAGAGGGGTGTTGCTCTAAATTTCTGCCAGGTTCTCAGGGGCTGGGTTAACAGAGCAGTAAAAATGAAATAAATTCAAAAATAAGAAAGGTTGAACTTGGAACATGCAAGCAAGAGAATTTATGGGAACTTATTTAAGGCTGAGCTCAGTTTGGGTTCCAGCAATGGGCAGTGTGGGGGGGCTGTGACAAACACCCCACGAGGTCACAGCAGGGCTGGAGATGGGACAGGGAGCAGCGCCAAGCAAAGGCTGTGCCAGGCTCACTCAGCCCTTGGGGTGTCAGGATCTTTAGCTGGTCAGAGTAACCCCGAGAAAAGTCAGAAAGTCAAAAAGTCAAAAAGTCTCTTTTCCCAGCCTGGTGCTTGAAGAAGGAGTCAGGGCTCTTCATTTCTCGGTCTCAAGGTTGTTTATTGTTCCTTATCTATAAAATATTTTCTCCTGCCCTGCCAAGGTCCATCCAGCAGGACAGTTCCAGGCACTCTGCCTGCCCCCAGGGCAGGGTTATGTCTTTATACTAAAAACTACCTGTACAATGTTTGCAATTACTTTCCAACACCTATCACCTGTGTTAGACACTGAGCTTCTACTCTAAACCAATCCCAAAGTGCCACCATCACAGCAGAAGATGGAGGCCAAGAAGAAGAAGGAGAAAGGCTGGACACACCCAGATCCCTCCATCTTGCCCCCTGAACCCCCATTCTAAAAACCCCAAAATCTACTTTTTCACCTTGTGATAAATTCACTATTATTCTACTTAATTTGTCATGGCTCGCAGATCTTCATCTAAGGTTGGTAACTTGCTCCACGGGTCATAATCAAACCCACAGGGGCATCTTGGGCTCTGTGCCAGGGTCTCTGAGCCCCCTGGCAGGGGTCTGGGCTGCTCAGGACAGCCAGAGGGATGTCCTGGGTGCTGACATTGGGGGTCAGAGACACTAAACCCCAGACCCAGAGGGACTGTGACAGTGAGGGACAGCACAGACAAGCAGAGCACAGCCCTCCCCACAGGGCTGCTCCCGTGGGGTTTGCACCTGGCAGCTCAGGTTCATTTTGGAAACGCTTCCAGCAGTTCTCCAGCCCAGCCAGGCCTTCATCACTTGCCCTTCATGGTGTCTGCCTTTATCAGAAGGAAACCTCCCACAGCTACTCTGCAAAACTGTTCTTTAAGTGAGCCCCAGACTCTCCTCTTCCCTAGGAAACAACCTGTGGAAGTGTCCTCCAATATCCACCATCAAACAAACACTCCAATATCCATCCCACAGCATCCTGATCTTCCCCTGGACAGAGCTGATGGCTCAGGAGCACCCCACCTGCTGCTGCCCTCAAAACCCCAGACAAAGGAAGGGAAGACCAGGGGGCAGTTAATAGGTAGGAGTTCGTTTCTTCAGCAGCTCTGGCTCCATCAGGCAGGAAGGTTTAGGATGCTCTCGGGGGAGGGAGCATTCTTGTCTCAAGGCAAACTGGCCTACTCACTCTATTTATAGAGGAGAGGCAGCATTTGAGCCCTGCTGCAGCTCAGCAGAGCCCACTGAGATGCTCTGCTCGTTATGCAAGTGCTCCAGAGTGGTGTTTGCTGGGTCTCCAGGACAAAGGAGGAACTGAGAATCTGACTCCATGTTCTTAGAAGGCTGATTTATTATTTTATGGACTTATATTATATTAAAGAATGCTATACCAAAACTATACTAAAGAATAGAGAAAGGATACAGGCAGAAGGTTACAAAAAAAGATAATGAAAATTTGTGACTGTTTTCAGAGTCCTGACACAGCTGGACAGCGATTGGTCATTAAGTCAAAACAATTCACATGAAACCAATCAAACAACCACCTGTTGGCTAAACAATCTCTAACCACATTCCAAAGCAGCAAAACAGAGGAGAAGCAATCAGATAATTATTATTTTTATTTTTCTCTGAGGCTTCTCAGCTTCCCGGGAGAAGAAATCCTGGGCAAAGGGGTTTTTTAAAAAATATGACAGTGACACTCCAGAGCCAGGTTTGTCCCCTGGCCCAGCCCCACAAGGAGCTGCAGGGACCACGAGATGTCCCATGCAGGGCAGGGGTCCCCATCCAGCACATCCATGGGGACAACAGTGGGGGAACTCAAGCACAGGACATCCCTCTGCTGACACAAACTGGGCCTGGAAAAGCAAAATAGAGCATCCAGCTTTCCCTCAGCTAGGAAGGAGGTAGAATGCAAGGGAAAAAAGGCAGGAAATGGGGTGGTTTGGAGGCTCCTGTGTCGGTGGGAATGGCAACACCTTCTGCTCTCTGGTGTCAGTGCCAGGCCTGGGGACACCCCAGTGTCCCCTCATCCATGGTGGGGGGAGCAGGGCAGGGGCTGCTGCTGCAAGCAGGACTTTGGCCCTCAAGGTGCTGTCCCACAAGGTGCTGTCCCTGCTTTTGGGACCAAAACAGCCACTTTAGGACCAAAAGAGCCTCTTTGGCCACCTCCAATATCCACAGGAGGCAGATGTCAGGGGGTGACCATGATGCAGCCAAATTAATGAATATCCCCTTTCTTCTCCTTATCTTCCCCAAGCAAATTTAGCCTCCTAAAGAATGCTTTGCCTGCCTCCCATCTCAGCTGGTAATAACAGCAAAGGAGCCATCAATGGGAATTTAATCCTCATCTTTTAGGATAAGGGCACAGGATATTTTAGGAATTCAGAGTTCTCTTCACAGCAAGAGTAAGAAAGGCACATTGAACTGCAAAATCCTATAAATCTCATGCTCGTGGGAGCCCTCAAAACTGAAAATCTGTGGTTTTATAACCAAACCCCAAATCTAATACAGCCCTAAACAATGAGCCCTTCCTCACATCCCTCAGGCCAATTCTTGGGAGCTTCCCACAGGGATGGGATCAAACTGCAGGGCTGTGAGGGTGAGCAGCAAAGTGGGAATGCTTTTCCTTCCCACAGCATCTGCCACCTTGCCCAAGCACAAGGGATTCAAGTAAAGCCACCAAAGAAAAATATTTAAATCTCCACAGATAAATTCCCAGCCAGAGCTGACTTAGAGTCAGGGACACTTAACCATGGAGCAGAACTTGCTAAACACAATGGGCTGTTCTGTTTTTAGGGATAATTCACCAAGACCTGGGGATTTTCTGGGCACCTCCATCACCCCAGCAACCTGCCTTGTTACTTATTCATCATCCTCAATATTAACATTAGAGAACTGCTTAAAACTCTAAATTCAGATGCCACAGGAGGTCATCCTGTGACAATCACAACCTTTGAGCCAGAGGGGACAATCAAGGCACATCACTCAGGGGTTCTTTGGCACAAACAGAGCAGGGTTTGGGGTTTCACCCAGGAAGGATCCAGCCTTTTCCAGCACAGCCCCCCCACCTGCAGGGACACAGGGAATTGAGCTCCCAGACATGGGCCTGGCTGAATTTCTCCCCCAGCACCCTGGAGCATCCAGTGGGGTGGGATAGTGAGAGGGCAGCTCTGCCTGCTGGGGCTGAGCACCACTTCCTTGGCAGTGCCACACCTTAATATCCAAAAACTCCATCAGCCTTTTGCCTGCACCTGCCACCTCTGCTGGGAGCAGGAGAGCCTCAGACAGGGGTGACAGCCACACTGTGGTCCCTGAGCAGAGCGTCCCTGCTGGGGACCCCCCGACTGTGGTGACTGGGCAGAATTCCTACAGTGACACTCAGATTATCATCCCTGGGCAGAATGGTCCCCACCAGTGGCAGCCACACCTTGCCCTTGCAGGCTGTCACACAAGTGCAGTCATGGGGCCACCCTGCCACCCTGGGCTCCCTCCCATTTCTGCATCCCCACGCTCAAACCCTCCAGCCCTGTCCATCCATCCCTTTAGCCCCTCTCCATCCAATCCTCCAGCCCCTTTTGGGACTAAAACAGCCACTTTGTGTCCATCAATCCCTCCAGCCCTGTCCATCTGTCCCTCCAGCCCCTGTCTGTCCATCCATCCATCCATCCATCCATCCATCCATCCATCCATCCATCCATCCATCCATCCATCCATCCATCCATCCCTGTCCATCCATCCATCCAGCCCTATCTAGCCATCCCTATCCATCCATCCCTATCCATCCATCCCTGTCCGTCCATCCCTGTCTGTCCATCCATCCATCCCTGTCCGTCCATCCATCCATCCATCCAGCCCTGTCCATCCATCCAGCCCTGTCCATCCATCCATCCATCCCCCAGCCCCTCTCCATGCCTTGGGCAGCTCTCCCAGCCCCCCCAGCTGAACCCAGAGCCCCGATGCCTCCCCATCCTCAGCCTGGTTAAAGGGGAAATGTGCTCTGCTGCTGCTCACCACGGGCACAGCCACAGAAACCCCACGGGCTCCCTGGCACAGACCCTGGCACCAGCCAGCCTGGGGCACAGGGTCAAACAAACAACTCTGGGCACAGAGGGGCTGCCCCAGGTTGAACTGGAACCAGCAGTGAACACTACTCCTCCTAAACTCACCTGCCAGGGGTGACTGGGGCAGGGGGAGCAGCTCCTGGTCCTTGCTGGAGGCCAAGGAGCGGTGGAGCCACCTCAGGCTGGGCTTTGGGGCTGCCCAGAGGCAACAGCAGTCTGGGTTTGCCAGACTGCCTCAGAGCCCCACTGTACATCCTCAGAGTAAACCTGTCGTAAACCAGCCCCACACTGCACATCCGTATAGGAAACCTGTAGTAAACCAGCCCCAGTGGTACATCCCCAGAGTAAATCTGTAGTGACCAGCCCCAGAGGGATAGCCATACAGGAAACCTGTAGTAAACCAGCCCCACACTGCACATCTGTATAGGAAACCTGTAGTAAATGAGCCCCAATGAACATCCATATAGGGAACCTGTAGTAAACCAGCTCCACACTGCACATCCTTATCGGAAATCTGTACTAAACTAGCCCCAAAGCACATACTCTGAGTAAATCTGTAGTGAACCAGGCCCAGTGGTATATCCCCAGAGGACACCTGTAGTAAACCAGCTCTGCACTGTACATCCATATAGGAAACCTGTAGTAAACCAGCCCTAATGCACTTTCCTATAGGAAACCTGTACTAAACTAGCCCCAGTGGGATATCCCCAGAGGAAACCTGTACTAAAACAGTCCCACACTGCACATCCATATAGGAAACCTGTAGTAAATCACTCCCAGTGCACATCCTCTGAGTAAACCTGTATTAACTCAGCCCCAGTGGTACATCCCCAGAGTAAACCTGCACTCAGGGTGGGGAGTGCAATGGGCTCTAAGAGCCCTGGGAATTGTCCATGTACAAAGTGGGATCCCACTGCAGGGGCCTGGCTGGAACCTGGATGGTTTTGCCCCAGCCGTGGGGTGGGAGAGTCAAAGAAAACAAAAGCAGAGCAGCAGCTCTGGTGTGGGAAGGGCACAGATGGCTGAGACTGACACTTCAGGGAGGAACACAGGATCTTAGCAAGTTCTTGCAACATTGCTTTTAACAAAACCTGGGTGAGAGCAAAACATTTCTGGAGACAAAGGCTCCTAATGGCAATGACAGGGCCAGGGAAAGCCCTGATGTACCAGGCAGAGGCTGAAAAGAAAATGAGGATCCTGTAAACACACGCAGAGTCCCAGGTCAGACCTGAATATTTGACAGTTCATTGCTTCAGGGTCCATTACAGCAATGGCATCAGTCCTGAAATGGGGGTGACACCAAGGGACAACCTGGAATTATTGGGAGGGGAAAGGGAAAGGGAAAGGGAAAGGAAAGGAATCTGAGAGCATTTCGGTGATTTAGGCCCAGGGGCTCCTTGCTCAGGCTCCTTTCACACAGTGGCTGCCTGATTTCCCCACAGGCACGAACTGAGATTAGCAACAGCAGCCTCCCAGCTTCCAGGGATTCGTGCACGGCTGAGTTCATTTCTTCAGCTGCTCCATAAGGGAAGTTAAAAGCACTTGGCATTGTTCAATTACCCCTTGCACACATTTACCATGTGTCTGCAGTGTCCTAAGAGCTGTCCTTGTCCCTGTCTGTGCCTCCCTGGTGGCAGGAGGGTCACAGCAAAGCAGCACTGCCAGTGTCTGTCCTCGCTCCTCCTTCCTACACAAGGACAGCAGCTTTTAATGGGAAAAATTAATAGAACAGTGCTGAATATCAAGGGTAATGCCAAGCCTAAGATACTGGCAGTGCAGCTGCCACCTCAGCAATGCCCTGAGTTGCTCCAAGAAGAAATATCGAGATTGCCACAGCCCCAGAGTCATCCTGCTGTGGATTAAAAACACGTGGAAGGCAAGGAAACCATTTTTGCCACTTCCATCAGGGAAGGCTGGGCACAGGTCAGCTGGAAGAGCAAGGAAAGGCTTCTTCCTTCCATCCATCCATCCATCCATCCATCCATCCATCCATCCATCCATCCATCCATCCATCCATCCATCCATCCATCCATCCATCCATCCATCCATCCATCCATCCATCCATCCATCCCTATCCATCCATCCACCCATCTCTTACTCCTTCTCCCCAGGCTTGCTCAGGTGTTTCACATCCCAGCTGGGGAGGCAGAGCTGGCCCCAACACAGGGGCTGCACTGCCTGGGCAAAGCTCTGCTGAGAGCGTGTGGTTATCTTGTGGTTAACTCATGGTTATCTCATGATTAACTCATGTTATCTTGTGGTTATCTCATGGTTAAGTCATGGTTATCTTGTGGTTAACTCATGGATTATCTTCTGGTTATCTCATGGATTATCTTCTGGTTATCTCATCATTATCTGGTGGTTAACTCATGGTTAACTCATGTTTATCTCATGGTTAACTCATGTTTATCTCGTGGTTAACTCATGGATTATCTTCTGGTTAACTCATGGTTATCTCATGGTTAACTCATGGTTATCTTGTGTTTAACTCATGGTTAACTCATTATCTCATGGTTGCAGGGGGAGCTCACTGCCAAGGAGCAAGAAAAAAAGCAAAATAAACAATTTCTCTTTTGCTCTCCTAGAGATCTCCTGCTCTGGGTGAGGACACAACAGTTCCCCCAATGTCTGAAGCTTTGATTCCTGTTAGATGTTAAAGAGGGGCTCCTTCAGAGACCCTCCAAGCCCAGCTTTACTAGGCCAGCCTGGTGGTTTCTGTACAGTCCTGGTGTGTCCATGGCAGCCCATTCCTGGGGGCTCTGGGGGAACATCTGCCAAGAAACCTGTGCCAATAATTTGGGTGTTTCTTACAGTCCCTCCTGCCTGGCATCAGCCACATGAACCAGCTCCTGGCCAAGACAGCTCAGTTTGGGATTCTTCCCTTCTCATTTAGGGGCTTTGGTCCCTTCCTGCCCACTCCATTTACTAAATGGAGCCCATGAGGTCCCCATACAAGGTACACAAGAACCCCTTTGAACCTCAGGGCTCCCCCAGCCAGGAGCTCAGGAAAGCTTCAGCTCCAACAATGAAGCTTTCCTTGGACTTCATGTCCCTTCTAATGTCACCCAATATAAAAATAAAGATCCTTTAGTGCCTTTTCTGCCATGAATTGCACATGCACAGAGAGTACCACCCTCACCCAGCAGAACCAGGAGCACTCTGTGTTCCCCAAAGGCTCCAGAACAACATCTGAGGTTACCAAGCAGCATCTCCTGGGAACACGGGTCAGCCCCAGGGCCTGTCCCCTTCCAGAAAACACAATTATTCACCTAATGGGCAATTTGCTGCCATCTGGACACTGAGAGCTTGACCTGTGCTGTGCCAGACGTCCCCATGAGCTCAGTGCTTGGCACCAGCAGGGCGCTGCCACTGCCTGGCACTGCTGGAGACAGATCAAAGGAGCCTCAGAGCTCTCAGATGGATCTCCCCAGCCTGCCCAGCAAGCATTCCAACATGAATCCCTCCTGTGCCACACGGGTGGTGGGCAGATCCATGTGTGAGGGTGGCTGAAATTCCCCTCCTCTCTCTCAGGAGCTGGGAGCAGCTCCTCACCTCCATGGAAAGCCAGCTTATGCTGCCAAATGTCCCTTTGCAATCCTCCAGGCTGAGCAGAGCCCACAGCTCTCAGCCCTGAGCAGCTCCCTGGGAGAATCAGGCCTTGGCACTCGTGCAGGGATTTCAGCAGCAGAGAACACCTCAAGGTTGTTCCAGCAAAAGCTACTCCAGCATCAGGTGTGAGTCACGGGACAGAGGGGAAAGGAGAGGCTTGGGAGGCACCACTGTCAACAAATCCTCTCCTGCTTGAGCTCCACCTGTAGGATCCCAGCCATTATTTGTTGGGATCTTTGGCTGCTCAGAGTGACCCCGAAAAAAGTTGGAAAGTCTCTTTTCCCAGCCCAGTCTCAAAGAAGGAGTCAGGGCTCTTCATTTCTCGGTCTCAAGGTTGTTTATTGTTCCTTATCTATAAAATATTTTCTCCTGCCCTGCCAAGGTCCATCCAGCAGGACAGTTCCAGGCACTCTGCCTGCCCCCAGGGCAGGGTTATGTCTTTATACTAAAAACTACGTGTACAATGTTTGCAATTACTTTCCAACACCTATCACCTGTGTTAGACACTGAGCTTCTACTCTAAACCAGTCTAAAAGT
This sequence comes from Molothrus aeneus, assembly GCF_037042795.1. NCBI lineage: Eukaryota > Metazoa > Chordata > Aves > Passeriformes > Icteridae > Molothrus > Molothrus aeneus. The sequence continues at coordinate 2,228,326 of NC_089664.1, read as the reverse complement.
GCCACCATCACAGCAGAAGATGGAGGCCAAGAAGAAGAAGGAGAAAGGCTGGACACACCCAGATCCCTCCATCTTGCCCCCTGAACCCCCATACCAGAAACGCCAAAATCTACTTTTCCACCCCGTGATAACTTCACTATTATTCTCCCTAAACTGTTGTGGCTTGCTGATCTTCATCTAAGGTTGGTGATTTGCTCCATGGGTCATAATCAAACCCACAGGTGTTTTGGGCTCCATGCCAGGGTCTCTGAGCCCCCTGGCAGGGGTCCTGGCCATCCTGGACAGCCAGAGGGATGTGCTGGGTTCCCACAAGGATTCACTGCAAAGAAGAGGACCTGAATCCCAATTCCCTGCCCAGCACCCAAAGGTGGAAGCTCTGCTCTAATACAGGAGCCCAAAACACACTGCAGGTTTGGTTTTATTGAGAAGCAGAGCCCCAGGAACCTCTCTCCCTTCCAGCAGCTGACCAGTGACCACACAGCCCCACAAAGCAGCTCTGACATGAAATAGAGCAGCAGAAAAGTTATGGGGATTTAATTCTCCTGCTTTTGGACTCCAAGAGGGAGCTGAGGACTTGGCAAAGGAGGGGAATGAGTGTGTGCAGGCAGGCTGGGATGACTGAGCCTGTATCCATGTGGATGAGGAGTACGTCTGAGCAAGTGGGCTGGAGACGTGAGCGCCACGACAGCAGCGCGTCCCCAGCAGCTCCCGCTCAGCCCTCCTCCCAAATCCTGCCTCATTTCCACCTCATGAATTGCAAAGGACCCACAATCACACTCGAGCAGGCAACAAAAAAAATAAAAAAATTAAAAAGAGAGGAAAAAGAAGAAATCAGACATGAGAAGGGAGGACCAGGGAACAGGAAGCCAAACACAGAACTATTTCCAGGAGGAATAACAGCCATATGGAAAAAGTTACCAAGATGATGAATTCTGCCTTCAATATGTTCAAGAAAGAAACTGCATCAGACCCAGTCTGGGGGTGGCCAGATCCTTCAAGAGGGGAGGGAAAAAAAAAAAGCTGCCACCCCAGCTTGAACTTGAACATTTGGTGTTTCATTTGCATCTTGGAATGAGGCAACAGTTATCAGTCAAACTTTGCATTCCTCGCTTGGATCTCTGCCTTGCCGGGTCACATTTGTGGCTCTCACATAACCAGGGATCCCCCCGCTGCAATATGCTGCTTCTGGCTCGGCCCTGCAGCCAAATTCCAGAGCAGCTGACATGGAAATTTACCATCAAACAACTATTAAAGTTTTACCTCAGGCTGTAAAAGCTGGAGTTGGTGTGCTCTGCATAAGGAATGGAAACCCACCCTGGGCTCACGTGCTGCGTGGCACCGTGCCACCCTGCCGTCCTCACATCCCAGAATCCAGGCTGGAGAAGTGCAGGGATGGGAATCAGCCCCAGCCCCATAAATCTGCAGCTCTCTGGAGGATCCTTGGCTGCACTGCAAACTGCAAAAGCCACCCAAAGGAGCCAAGGCTGTTTCCAAGGATTCCTTCTGCTGGGTTTGTGATCCCATCTCACCCAGGTCTCTCCCTCTATTCTCACATCCAGTTTTATTTCCTCACTTGAAGGGCTGGGGGAAAGGGAAGCACAAAGGGCCACGGAGGGTTTGCACAAGGACACCTCAGGCAGAGCAGCCCAGCAGCTGCCCTTGTGCAATTTCCCAAATTTCTCCCTCCTCAATTCACAGGGGTGGCCCCTGAGGCAATTCCACCCCATGTGGAGACACCTCTCTGATTCCTAATCTTCCAATGCAGGTACATCACTCAAGAACTTAAAGCTAATTGGGATGAATCCAGGTTTTTCTCCAATTAATGGCAATTTCTTTTTCTACTTTACATCCCAACATCATCTCGTGTCTTTCTTTCTGTGCAAATCACCACCCACTTGCCTCCAAGGGTGGACAGCCTTTGCCAATACAAGTATCCAGCAAGAAAGTATTAACCATCACTGGGTTTTTTCCATCACCATCAAGCTCTAAACACTCTTTATTCAAGCTACAAGTGGGCTGCTGTACATCTCCTGCAGATGTCTGTGTTTGAGAGGAGAAAACACAGCAGCACTGAAATCCTCCCATGGCTCATTAACAGCAAGGAATTGCAGTTGGGTCTTTGCTGCCAAAGGAGCTGTGGCACTGATAGGATTGCCTGAGAGGGGCTGGTTTGTACCTTTAGTTTTACAGCCCGCTCTGAACCCTACCCCAAGCACAATCACACCTCTCTTGCTCTTCCCTTTTGTCCCCAAAACCCAGATAATGATGGCAGAGATTGTTGCTCTTCCCCATTGCTCACTATATCACACAACACAGTGACATCAAGCTTATTTTCCCTAATTCCTACCCAAAACAAAGCCCAGTGAGACATTTTCCAGCACAGAATAATCCCAACAGTGTGCCAGACCATGAGCCCCATGGATGAAACACAAGGAAAGTTGTTTTGCCCGAGATGCCGAAGTGACTCTGCAGGATTAAGGAGCCCAAAGAGATTTTGCCACCAGCAAGGTTAAACAATTGCTTCTTCCTTCCTCCTCTCCAAAGTGGCTGATTAATTCGGGAGCAAGGTAAACAATAAACAGTGATTATGTGCATGGGGGTGATGATTCAGCCAAAGCAGCAGAGCAGCATTTGAGTAACAGGCTCCAAGCATGGGCTTTATTCTCCCAGTGACGATTCCCCCGTGAGCAATGGAACAAGATGTCTCAAACAGCCACCAGGCAACAGCACAGCCCCAGTGTCCAGAGCTCCCCACACCAGCAACCCAAAGGGCTGAAACCAAAGTTAAAAAAAAAAAAAATTCAAAAGGAAACCAGCCCATAGGGGATCACACATTCCAGCAGCAGTTTTTTCCATCCAGGCAGCAGTGAACACAAACCAGCTGGGACATTTCAACTGGCATGGCAGTGCCTAGGAGAACATGCTGTGTCAAAAGAGATCTTCTGGAAAAGTGAAAATGTAGCAGGACACCTGCAAAACATCTCCTTTCTGCCTGCATAACCAAGCCCTGAAAAATTTAAATGGGTTCTGCAAGAAAAATGTGCTGGGAGAAGTTCTGTGAAGCCATAAAACCCTGAGCCACTGAGGGGATGAAAGAAATCATGAAGGCAAGCATTTGTGCTTCTGCTTTATGCCTCATATTTTTGTTTTGCCTCATCACAAGGCTGATTGGATCCTGTCTGTTCCTTGGATAAAGAGAAGATGGAAATGCTTTCTGTTGCATCAACAAAAAGCAGCATGAAAGAACTGCACGGGCAGCGAGCCAGCTCCGAGCAGTGCTGGGGCAGAGCTGCTCTGCAGCACTGCTCCAACTGCCTGGAGCCAGGGGATTTCACCTCCCTGCACCCCTGCTGGCTGATCTGTACCTGCACCAGCTCAATTTGCAAGCCCAACATATCTTCCATTACCTGGACAGGGATGGGAAAAGAGAGAACAGCCCCTCTCCCTTTGTCCCTTTGAGGGTGGGGAGCTGGGAGTTGTATCAGGACATCACCAAAATCCCAAAAGCCTGGTAAATTCATCCCCACCTCTGTGGCTCGTTCCCTCTCCCAGCTCACCCAGCAGCACAGCCCCACCCTGGCTGTTTGAACTCACCTGCAGGGTGGTGGCACCAGCAGCAAGCAAGAGGTTAACAAATCCAAGGAATATATCCACTCCACTTAAGCAGAGCAGAGCAGCAAGGGGGCCCCGTGGTGTTGACAACTCTAACAGCAAATTAAGAAGCTGAAATAAAATGCACCATCAAGCAAGCAGCTGGAGCGAGGCCAAAAATCAGAAATAGATGTAAAGAAAACTAGATCAAGAAATCAGCTCCAAGCAGGCTCATTGAGCTCAATTACTAGAAATTAGAAAAGGAAATGGAAAAATTGATATTGGAAGGGTAGAATGGCTCTGTGGCATCAGTGATGGCTGCTCTGTTTATTTCTCCCTCCTAATCACGTTTGCCAGCGTGGGATTGGCGATACCAGCTCGGAGTGCCATCGACACGGGAGGACAGCCTGCCACTTCCAGGCAGCAATTCACAGCTCATGTTTGCAACAGCAAACCTGAAGTGAAATTCAGTGGCTGGGCTGTGTCCCTGTGACCCTGGTGACATTGCCATGTGCTCACAGCTCAGCACAGCCTCCCCACTATTGGATTTGCAGGGAATGCCCCAACAAAGGCAGGAATGATGCATCTGGCTCCATGTTCTCACAAGGCTGATTTATTACTTTATGATACTATATTATATTAAAGAATACTATACTAAAGAATACAGAAAAGATGCTTTACTGAATGCTAAAAAGATAATAATGAAAACTCCTGACTGTCTCCAGAATCCTGACACAGCTTGGCCCTGATTGGCCAAAGAGTGAAAACAACTCCCAGCAGAATGCAATGGAACAATCACCTGTGGGTGAACAATCTCCAAACACATTCCACATGAGCACAGCACAGGAGAAGCAAATGAGATGAGAATTGTTTTCCTTTTCTCTGAGGCTTCTCAGCTTCCCAGGAGAAAAACCCTGGGTGAAGGGATTTTTCCAGAGAAGGTGAATGGCACACCCACCAGGCTGCAGCCAGCCTGGGGAACATGGAGGGGTTTTCAGGAGCTCCCATCTGGTTTCTTCTTGTACATTTGAAGCTGGTGCAGTCCTGGTTTGAAACTCTGCTCTGCAGCCAGGAGCACTGATAGAGAGGAAACACTTATTTTAAAAGCAAAGAATACAAAAAATAAACCTCATGGGCAGTGTGAAATAAAAGAATATCCCGAGTTCAAGAGACCCACGAGGATCATCAAGCCCAACTCTTATGAGAATGTCCCAGAAAAAACAGCAGAAAACTACAGAAAGTTTTAGCCCTCATGGTTACAGGAGCTGGCAGTGCTGCAGCAGTGAGCAGAGAGAAGCAGAGGCCACCCTGGAGAGGTTTGGGATCATTATCCAGAGCCCTCAGACCCCCAGAACAGCTCAGAGCAGCAGCCCCTCCCTCCCCACAACTCTCCTTTCTCAGCCCCTCTCCTGACCCTGCCCAGCTCCTCCCTCTGCCTTTGCACCTGGGAAAATCAGCCAACTCCTGCTTAGTTTTCTTTAGTGACACACAAACCTGTCACTCCAGCTGTCCCAGAGACAGAGAGGCTGGGGACAGCCCTGAAGTGTTTGTGTTCCCAGCACTGCCACATGTCCCACCCTTCCCACTGTCCCCTCCTTGCCAAAAACCTGGCAAAAATGTCTCTGGTTTATCCCTGGGGGGGGCTACAAGAGCTGCAAACCCCAAGTTCATGATGGACATTCCAAACTGCACCTCCTGTCTGGGGGGCCAGGATCTCAGAAAGGTCAAAAGTAGCTGCCTTAACATGGTAAGTGCCATAAGTCCAGGTAAAACCACCTGGTTTGGCTCAAGTTCTCCTGAATTTGGGAGGATTTGTCCTCAATTCCTCAAATCTTTTGCCCAAAACACCTTTCTCAGGGCCTTTGTAACTGCTCAATCACAGTTTCCCTTCAGCCCTCCTGCCTCAGCTCCACCTCCACTCCTTGCACCATTCCCATCCTTATCCCTTGTGCTCAGGGGTTGTTGGTACAGAAATTCATCCCTGCAGGACAAAGGGTTCCTCCTGGAATGGAGCAGGACCACAGAGTGTTCCTGGAAGAGGAACAGCTCAGACTTGTCCCCAGGTGTGAGTAATTCCACATTGCAGAGCATGACAGGGCTCAGACCCAGGTACCCCCTGTGCCCTGGCATGGGGGCAGCCCCAGAGACCCCCTGAGCAGGACTCCAGCCCTGCTGTCCCTTTGCCTCCCTGAAGTTCCATTCAGCTTTCCCCTTGAAGCCTCAGGTTTTGGCTTTTCTATTTTTCACATTCTGTGCTGCTTTAGTGTGTGGGTCTGAGCTTCATATCAGGGCATGCTGAGCTCTGTGCACAGAGCAGGGAGACAAAACAATTCCTGCTCCAGCTGGGCACCAAGGACAAATGATCCAAATCTCAGCCCAAGAGCACAAACACCGTGGGCTGGAGAGAGAAAAACAAGCAGGGTGGGACTGCAGGGGCTAAAGCTGGAATGGGACAATGAACTGCAAGATGCAAATGGAGCAGAACTGATCCCAGGGAGAGACCCCGTGCCCGGCCGTGCATTTTGGGACCATTTTGGTTCATCTTGGGTGCAGCCCTGGCTGGGCTCTTGTGCTGCCCAAGGTGGACCCATTGAGGAGATCCTTTTAGTAAATCCCTACTTTATTCTTTAACTCCATCCAGTCTCTGTTCTAGGGCAGCCTGCACAAGGCATCACCCTGGTAGGGATGGAGATGGATTGGGAGCTGGAGGAAGCATTCTCTCTACAGTTCACTGCTTAAATTGACTTAATTTCTTCAAAATGTTTTCTGTTATTAGATTTCAGAAGAGGAAAAAAACTCCTGTGAAGTTACACAAGCAAAAGTAAAAAGACTGATTCCTGGATTTGCTGACTTAAAGGTCTTGTGGTACAAGCAATGAGTTTATTCCTTCAAAGAATTCTGTCCACTGGGGTCAGCTGCATTATTCAAGTTTTAAAGTTACCTGCGATGAATCTGGGTTTTTTCTCCAATTAATGGCAATTCCTTTTTCTCCTTTCCATCCCAGCTTCACTCCAAAGTACACTCAGGTGCTCAGCAGTTCTCTAAAGCCCAATAAAATAAGTCCATCCTCTGAGGATACCTCATCCCACCTTCAGTGAACCTGCTGGGATTGACATTCCCTACCCTTGAGGAAGGACAAGGCCAAAAATGCCACAATGCCACATGGCAGTGGCCGTGCTGGGCAGCCCCACACGCAGCACACGCTGCCCAGCCCGGCCAGCACGTGCCCAGCCCACGAGCTGCTGGTCCCAGTCCAGCCCAGCGCAGCAGGAATGCTCAACCACCATCTGATGGCTCCTGGGGCCTTGTGGGAAGCCAGTGGGATTGATCCAGGTCCTGGCAGGCAGGTATCCATGTGTCTCAGAGCTGCTGCCTGCCAGGACCGGCCTGGGAGGGTGCCAGGCACGAGCGGGATGGGGTCCTCTGAGGTCTGCTGGCACCTCACGGCACCTGCCCCGTGCTCAGACACCGTGCTCCAAGTCTGGCACCTCAAATAAAGCTCATCCTGCCCTTTGGGGGCTGCAACTTTATCCCTTTTCCATGCTTCAGCTCCAAGGGGAGCAGCACAGAGCCCCAAAGTCATCCCAGCTCCCTTCCCTTGCTTGGCTCGGGGCGGTGCTGGAGGGGCTCTCAACCAGTGAGGTTTTCCTTTTCCTTAAGCAAAGGGAAGATGCTTTTTTTCCCCAGGAAGGCCTAGAAAAGCATGGAAAAGCAACCAAGAGGGTGGCGTAGGCCTGAGACTCCCAGGAAGGCATCAGGGTTCATCAGGAACAGCAGAGGAGCTGTCAGGGAGAAGGGGGCGAGGAAGGACTGCAGCGAGCAGGGCTGGGGGCTGGAGATGCTGGGGAAGCTGCTGAAGGGGTGGAGTGATGGGAGGGGGAAAAAAAACAGGCAAAAAGGGATTCTGGGTGTAAAATTTGAGACTTTGGTAAAGCAGCCCTGATTTGGAGAAGGGAAAATGTGGCAAATAAACAGGAAAATCCTGGTCTGCCCATCTGAGAGCAGCAGAGGAGTGGCAAGCACGGAGCAGAGGTGGGGGCCAAAAATCCAAAGCAGCTCAGCCTGGGTGAGGATCACAGTCCCATGAGGCACCCAGAAAACTCAGGGCAGTGGGAATTTGTCCATGGCCAGCTGAAATCCTCAGCAGCTCCCTGGAGAGCTGCTCCCTGAGGGAGGGATGGGAGCCCTGCTCCTGCAGAGCTCAGGATACGGCACTGCTCCCGAGTGGGCGGCGCAGCCTCATCCTTCATGAATGAAAATTTTTAAAAAATTAAAAAAAAAAGAAAAGAAAAGGCAATACAAGAAAGAATCACACCACCCACCAGCAGGTACTCTATAAATACCATGGCAGGGGGTGTCTGCAGAGGAACTGGAGGCATTGACTTCATGGCGTGCTCAGAGCCACAGATGCAGCTTCATTACCATGTACAGCTCTTGGCTGAAACCTCAGAGCTGTGCTGAGCTTTGCCTGGATCTTCTGCTCCATAAAGAGCAGGAAAACTATGAACAAACCCAATTCCTTCCCCTGGAAAATGGAAAAATCGTTGTATCTATACCACAGTGATACCTGCAGGCAGCCCAGTCCTGAGAATTTAGCTATAAACTCTGCTTGGAACATCCTGGATGAAAACACAACACTCAAAGTCCTTTCTCAAATATTCGAGGTCTAAGTCGGGCTGAAGAAAGTTGATGCTGACCTTCACTTCAGTATAAACGTGCTGAGCTCTGCAACAGCCAGAGCAGGGCAGAATTAAAATATTTGGCAAGCTCCAGCTGAGCTCACCTGCCTGATGTGCTCACTAGGCAGAGAGAAAGGAGGAATCCCAGCAGAACCCTTCACAGGAATCAGTTTAGGGGACAAAGTCATTGCTCTGTGGCTGAAGCAGTGCTGGTCAGGGCCCAAAGCTAGGCTGAGCTGCACGTAAAATCACAAAACCACCTCATTTCTTCATCAACATACCCCATACAATGGTGACCAGACCCCAGTCCTTTAATTCCTGTGGGACCCCCTAAAAATCTCCTGTAATGCAGATTGCAGCAGCCTTCGTTTAGGAAGACAAAAAGATATAAAATCACATAATAGCACAGAGACCTGTCTGCTGAGAAAAGTGTTTGGGTTTACTGTTGCAGAGAAAGAACATTGTTACCTGGAGAATGAGCCTAGAGGAAGAGCTGGAATGATGGGAGGGAACACTGGATGGATCACAGAAGGCAAAACAGGCTCAGGCACAGGCAGAAGCTGCTTGTGAGGGGCCCTGGAGTCACTTGTACCAAAATCCTCTGCAAATGAGAGGACCTGGAGGGCTCCTCTGTGGTGTTGACTGTCTCAGCTCTGCCTGCAGCAGCAAAGTCAAGGGAACAGGGAAACCAGGTGCAGCTCCCAGGAGGATTTGAGGTGTTCCTCACATTGAGCCTGTGGGTGCCCCAAAAGAAGATTTTTGCTTCTCTGGCACAGATGGTGAAACCTCAAGCAGAACAAGCTCACAGCACAAGAGAGGCAAGGCTGAGCAGGGACCACAGAGAACCAGGACTAGCTGGGCCCAAACTGTCACCTGGAGCCAGCAGAGAGTTTTTGTCCCCATCTGGATCACTGGGAAGAGCTGCCACTGGGATCCCCATGGATATTGTCCCCTCAGCATCACACAACTCACAGCAAGCTCCGGGGCTGAAACACTTGGTACAGCCAAGGCTTCAGCAAGTCCTGGGGCTGCTTTTAGGGGAGCAATTCCCCAGCTCTGAAGCTACCTGGAGAACATCTCCTCTGCATTACCCTTGAGAGTTAACTCAGTGGGAAGATGCTCACAGATTTTAGCTGGCTCTTAAGAGCTAAAAGGGCAGAACTTGGGGTTTAATCCTCTGTGAGCACAACCCACCTCAGCAGCACAGCTGAGCTGTCCTGGGTTGGAAGATATGTGTGTGTTCTATCCCCACCTGTCAGAGCTGGGGCAGTTCTCTGCTGTCCATGGGCAGTTTTTTCTTGATCTCTCCCCCAGCCAATCCTCCCTGCAGGAGATCTCTGCTGTCCATGGCCACTGAGTGTCCCTGCAGGGCTGATCCAATTCCAGCATCCCATGGGGAGATGCTGCGCCCAGGGCAGGAGCCAAGCATTCCTACCTGGATCCAATGTGAGCCTGGCACAGCACAGCAGCCTTTGCCCAGTGCATTGCCAGAGGAGCAGCTTCTGCTGCCCTGCATGGCCAGAGGGAGCCCAGGCCCATCTCCAGCAGCCCTGGAGCTGCAGAGGAAAACTCCCCCCTTGTGCAGGATCCCTGCTCCAGCAGAGCCACAGCTGGCACTGCAGGAGGGCTGAGCCCCCATGGGATGGGGCTGTGCCACCCCCTGACACACAGGGGGCAGGGACTGCTCTCACTCTGGCAGTGGCTTGTTTTCTTTATTTGTACCATTGCATTTGTATTTTTAATATTCCTAGTACAGAACTGTTATTCCTGCACCCATATCTTTGCCTGAGAGCCCCTTAATTTCAAAATTATAATAATTCCGAGGGAGGGGGCTTACATTTTCCATTTCCATCCTCAGGGGATATGGTAGGAAAGGGAAATCAAGCACTTTGCCACAGCAACAGCAGTGCCAAGGGCGAAAGCCCTTCCCTGGTTTCCTTCCCTGTGGAAGTGTGGAACCAAACACGCAGCTCCTCCAAAAACTCCCTCCCAAGAGAGAGCTGAGCAGGAAAAACTCATTTAAAAAGAGATGTACTCAAAATTTCCCAAGATTAAGTTTATGTGCCTGAACTCTCACTGGAACTCTATGAGTGGAGATCTTTATTCTGTTCCTTCACCTCTTTTAGCAAGAATGTGAGTTCAGGCAGAACCTCTGCCTGCAGATCTAATAAAGATGATGATATTTTGGTGCTTGTGAAGGGTGGGTTTTGTACAGTTATTCCTTGGATTAATTCCCACACCAGCTCTCCACAAGTCTCACGTCCTGGGACAGGGCACAGTTGATGGTTCAACCCAGCACTGGCTGATTCAGGAAGGGACAAATGAACCAGGGAGCAAAACAAAAACTCAGTAATTGCTCTGTAATTCACCTCCCCCATGGACCAGGCCCAAAAAGGAACAAACACAACTGGGCCAGTTATCAATAACAACCTTTTGATGATGTCAGACCCACAGCAAAGCATCTCAGCCTCACTCTTCCAACAAAACCCATTGCCTGAAGAGCAACAAGGTGGGGAATGAGGCTTCTCATGGAGACCAAAACAAACCAACTTCCCATGTAGTCACAGTCTGGCCCAGCTTGAACTGCCTTTCTAAATCCTCTAGAAAAGGAAAGGAAGGGAAAAAATTTGCTTAGCAAGATGATTAAATAAAATGTTAGCTATTCCAGCTACCCAGTGGCTCTGCCTTTGACGTCAGAGCTGAATGCATTAACTAAATTTGTCGCTCAACAGCTAAAAATATCTAAGGCATTAAAAAAATATAGGGCAGTGCTGGGAGAACTGGAGGTCCTCAAGAGGCACAGAACCCCTCCAGGTGGGGTTGGCTGTGCTCTTGGGATGTTGTGGAAGAGCTGTGGCTGGTGAACATCCAAAGGAAGGGAATGGGATGCTGCTGCCTGTCTGCTGTTGGAGCTGTTGGATTGCCAAGGGTGCCCAAGGTGTTTGAAGATATCTCCTCTTCCTCAGCTGCCCAACAGATGGCCAGTGGAGCTAGGATGCTGGAATGAATAATCAATACTTTAACAGGTCTCAAGAGGAAAAAATTCCCTTTAAATGATGGAACAGAACCAGGTGTTGAGTTTAGGAGCAGGCCTTGCTCTTTTCCAGCCCCTTCCAAGGTTTTTCATCTCTGAGGGAGCTCTGCTTGCTCTCCAAAGGTGCTGTGGACACACCAGGTGCCAATTCCAAAAGAGAGCAGCCGAAGCACAGCAAGCACTGGGGTAAAGCCTAAAGCAGCCATTTGCCTTTGTTCCTTGTCAGGGGCAGCTCCCTGAGAGTCAAACATCCTTCACCACAGCTTGCTCTGAGCCAGGCTGCTCCTCACATCCTGAACTCCTGAAGGGGTTGAGGCAGGGTTGCAAATACCCGAGCAAGGAAATCAGCTGCACAGCCTGAGGTGTCCCAAGCTGCTCCAGTTGATGGAGTAGTGTGGGAGAGGTTTTACAGCAATTTCTGAGAGCCAGAGAGAAGTTTGATCAGAGGATCCACATTCACCTCTGAAAGAATTTTCTACCAAGGTCATTGACACAGAAACCAAGAAAGAAAGAAGGAGAAATAAGAGAAACCTGCAACTGCCTGTTCCAATGAGCACTTTGTCTCTGTGACCAATGAGTAAAGTGCAAACTGATGAGTTTGTAAGAATGTATAAAAAGCATGCAGGCTAGAATGAAAGCAGTTTGAAGCCTTCTGAAAATGGAGTGTGTTGATTTGTGTTGTGACCATCTCAACTATGACACAGTAGGACAAAGGAAAAGGGTCAGAGAACTTGGGCTGCAGGACAGAACCAAGAGGAAATGAGTCTGGGGTTTGTTTAAACTCATGGAAAGCAAACTTTTACTGTTCATGTTTGTGCAGGGCCTGATCCAAGCATCCAAGGCAAGCATGCATTGAAGCCCAGGAATAAATCCTGGCTTAAGTGTGTCATTAATGTTTCACTGGTAGGGACAGTCAAGCTGATGCTTTGGACTTAGAGCAGAGACCTAGAGCACAAGAATTACAATAAAGAGATGCTTGAGTTACTTGAAATCCCTTCCTGCTGCTGTTCCTGTGGCACTGAAAGAGGAGGCTTTGCTTCACTAATATTCTACAACAGGTTTACTTCTTACTCTGCTAGAATTTGCATGGGAAAAGCAGTGTCAGGAAACAAAAATCAGAGGATTTTGTGCCTGCACTTGGAGGGCTCATTGTAATTGTGTTGCTGGATACTAAAAGAACTCACAGAGAGTGATCCTACAAACTTCCCATAGCCAAAATCCTGGCACTACACATCAGACATGAGTCAGTGAAGGAGCAGAAAGAGCATTACAAGTGATTAAGTGGCATTAATTGCTGTGGGAGTGGGCAGGCCCTGGCACAGGGTGCCCAGAGCAGCTGTGGCTGCCCCTGGATCCCTGGCAGTGCCCAAGGCCAGGCTGGAGCAATCTGGGATGGTGGAAGGTGTCCCTGCCCATGGCAGGGGTGGGACTGGGGACATTTTAAGTTCTATTTCCACCCAAACCTCTCTGTGCTTCCATCAGGCTGCAGTAGCAGAGCCCAAACACAGCTGGGCTGAAATGCCAGCAGGGACAGCCCAGAGAGCAAAATCCATTTCCACAAAAACACAGGGGATTCAAGGTTGCAGAAACCACCCAACACAGAAAGCTTGAATGGAAGAACAGATGGGTAAAAGATATTTCTATTACCAGCTGGAATCCTTAATTTTGCTCCAGCCCACAAAGTGCTGACTCCCCTCACCTGAGCCCTGTAGAGCTGTGTCACCTCCCCTCCTCCTGACTCTGCTCCTTCCCCGTTGTGGGACATTAACATATGTCCAGTCTGCTGAAGGTTAGGGAAGGAATTTCTCCCCAAGAAAGGTTAATAAACAAAGAAGTCCTGCAGTAACAATACAGCCATTGTGTGAAAACTTAATTGGATCAGCAATGCATCAAATGTGCCAACACAGGGACAAACTTGCAAAGGAGTTGTTTAATCTCAGCCCTAGGTCAGAGTCTAAATGAGTGCATTGCAACAGAGACTGCTTCTAATTGCACTGAGAAGCTACAATATGCTGGAAATAAAAGCTGTGGGTAGCTGGCTCTTGCTTTTAAAGCAAAAAAAAAAATATATTCTTTAGAGATTCTAACAACTCAGAGAAATACCAACTGTAATATTATTTAAAACAATGCATTTGGGCAAAGAAAGGCTTTTTTAAAAATCAAAAATAATATTTATTCAAGACCTGCCTGTTTGTAATTAGATTGGACTGGTGAGTACAGGACTCCACCAAAGCAGGGATAGCAGAGAGAAGCTCTGGAGGTCACTCACCCAAGTGTCCACCATCTTCCCATGAAACAGGGGGAGCACACTCAACACACAAAGTCCAACATTAAAAATTTTATACTTTTGAAACAGCAGTGAAATTGATGGAGTTGATTTTGCTTGGAAATGTCACTGTGAACCAACACACTCCAGGAGAGATATCACAGTGGCCAGTGAAGATCCAGTGTTTAACTGGAGAGTAAAACTTCCATCCTCAACTCTCACTGGATGTGAGCAGCCCCCAGGAACTCAATTTACAACAACCCAACCTCACTTTGAAGCAGAATGGAGTCTCCTCATCAAAGCAGCTCATTTCAACCAAGGGAACAAACTGCTAAAAAAGGGTTTCTTGGTTGTAATTGGGAGAAAATTAAAACTAAAAAAGAGCTGACACTGACAGCCTGATGAGTACCATGTTCTGTAGACGCTGTATAAAATATTCTATATATACACACTACTTAATAGATACTATAATATGAGTATTTAGGTAGTAGGTACTATGATAGAATCTACTGTTGGCACTCCCAAGGCTGCCAGAGCTCCAGGAGTGTTGTGACAGCACTCTCAGGGATGCCCAGGGTGGGATTGCTGGGCTGGGGGTGGGACTGGATGATCCCTGTGGGTCCCTTCCCACTCTGAGCATCCTGTGATTCTGTACTGCACAGGATTTACTACAGGGACCAAAATTGTGCAGGTATCTCATCCAAAGGATGGTTTCTTAAGTGACCACAGGAACAAAGCAGCAGGAAAATGTCATTTTTCCCCATACATAAGGAGGATTATGCTTCCCACAGTGACTAGGAGGGAGTGTTTCTCTGGCTTGCTGGTTCTCTGGTTTCCTCCATCTCTGGGCAGGAAATCCATTTTGATGCAGGATGAGCAAAAAGGCAGCTCCCCTTGGGAGAAGCCATTCACAGTTACAAACAGCAGGGCAGTGACATTGCCCAGCCAGCCACTCCTGGGAGGGCTGGGAGCAGGAAGAGGCAGCTGCAGGGCTCCGCTCCCAGGGCTGAGCACAACAGGCACAGCTCCCTGGAGCCTTGGGCACACCTGGAATCATCAGCACTGATACCCCAGGACCAGAAACATGGGCTAGGCACGACCTCTGGGGGGACATAGATGTCTTCACAGCACAGCTGGAATGTTTTCTTTATCCCAAAGCACCAGAAAACACCAACAGGAACACAGTCCCTAAACTGACACCCCAAAAACCACCCCACAGCCTCAGAGCCTCTGATGGTCCATCCTCAGATCCTGTAGCATCACCAGTTTGTCTCTCTCCTGCCCCATCCAGAAGCCCTAGTCTGTTTTCCATGTGCTGGATGGATTTCAGCAATGCACACAGGATTCAAGATCCAGGTTTGTTGAAGCTGCAGAAGTTTGGGGCTTTGGAGGCCTGAGGGTGCCCTGCTTTGGGGCAGGGCTGGGAGCAGACAGACAGATCCCACTGCCCCTGCTGCTCTGTCCCAAAGGGGGTGACACCACTGTCCCACAGTGTCCCTCTGCTGTGTGGCTCTTTGTCATTTAACCCCCTCAAAAGCCTTGTCTGGGCTCATTCCTGAGCTCTGGTTCAGAGCAAACCCCACTGGGCATGGAAAGGTCCCACCCTGCACAGCCCACACCAGGACTGCTGCCCCTGGCCTGTCCCCACACAGTGCCCTGAGCTGGAAGGGACCCACCAGGGTCACCCTGTCCAACCCCTGGCCCTGCACAGACACCCCAAGGGTCACATCAGAAACTGGGGGTGACCCAGAGTGCTGCAGCATCTCACCCAATAACCCCATTCCTGGCCAAATGCTTCCCCCTGGGTTTTCCCAGCACACTCCTCTTAAGGAACAGCCCCTTAAAGACATCCAGGGCACAAATTCCTCAAGTGCTGCTGCCTGGTAAGCAACATGGTCCAAACACAATCCCCATGGGAAAGAAAAGCCAGAGCAGGAGCAGGGATTGGGTGCAGAAGGGAAATTGAGGAGGGAAATGCCTGGTCCTGGCTGGGATTTTAGGTCAAGTCAGGGAGGATCAGAGTGGAGGAGAATTCTCTCCCACGTGGGTGTTGTGTGCCCAAACACTGCTGAGCATCACCAGCCCCTCCCTGCACCACCCATCCTCCTGCTGCAGCACATCCCCTCTGTGGGAACCCAGGAAATTCCTCTGGCTGCCCTGGAGGGCTCAACACCCTGCCCAGGGGGCTCAGAGACCTTGGCACAGAGCCCAAGACCCCTGTGCCTTTGATTTAGCCTTGGAAAAAACAATTACCAACCTTTATATGAAGGATTACAAGCCACAAAAGTTTAAGTAGAATAATAGTGAATTTATCATGGGGTGGAAAAGTAGATTTTGGGGGTTTTAGAATGGGGGTTCAGGGGGCAAGATGGAGGAATCTGGGAGTGTCCAGCCCTTCTTGGCCTCCATCTTCTGCTGTGATCTTGGCACTTTTAGATGGGTTTAGAGTAGAAGCTCACTGTCTAACATGGGTGATAGGTATTGGAAAAGAATTGTAAATAATGTAAATGTAGTTTTTAGTATAAAGATATAACACCACCCCAGGGGCAGGCAGAGTGCCTGGAACTGTCCTGCTGGATGGACCTCAGCTGGACAGGAGAAAACATTTTATAGATAAGGAACAATAAACAACCTTGAGACCGAGAAATGAAGAGCCCTGGCTCCTTCTTTGAGCACTGGGCTGGGAAAAGAGACTTTTTAACCCATCTCGGGGTCATCCTGACCAGCAGAGATTCCAAGACCACTCCATCTTCAGGGGGAGGAGAGAATTCAGGTTTCTCCAGGACAGCACTGCCCTCTGTGCACCAGGGGACAAACCCCAAACTCACCCCAGAGCCTGCCCCAGCCCATGTACAACAGGGCTGTCACCACTCCCTGCTCCCAGCCCTGAGAGCACTCATCCTCCCCCTTCCATCTCCCAGCCTGAATTATTCATGTGTGGCAGCAGTGGTGCAGAAGTACAGCCAGGGAGGAACTCAGAGACACTTTGGGGAGCTGTCACCCTGCTCCCAGCTGCAGATCCCCCAGGGCTGGGCTCCAGCCACTGTAATGAGCTCTGCAGGAACCTCAGCACTCGGTGCCCAGCCCCAGGGGGACAGGAGCCAGCACAAGAGCAGCTGTAATGGTGCAGCACACTGGCAGGGATCAAAAACTCTGCCTGCTGAATATGGAGGAGAGGAGATATATGCTCACACATAAAACATAAATGCTCTCACCCATCAATATTGATGTTTCCCTGTTCCCATAGAACCAGACCAAGGATAATTACATGCAATTTTTATGCTGCCTCTAACATACTTCAGTCTCTGCACATCAAAGCCTGGGTAGGTAATGCTACAAGTGCCAGGAGTGCCCTGGATCAAAATGGAGCTGGTGGAGAGAAGCAATGGGTGGTGGGGTGGGGAAAGGCAGCAGCCTCTGCACGCTGGATGCTGCCTGTGGTGACAAAGGGAATAATAACAGAGGTGATCACAGGCTGGGCCCAATTATCCCATGTCCAAGCCCAGCGTTGGAGCCTGGAAGGGCAGGGCGAGCTGGCTGGGAACCTGCTGGGATATCAAAGCCATGAGATATCAAAGGCATGCACAGAAACACCTTCAGCAAATCCAGGTGCCAGGGAGCAGGAGCAGAATTCCTGGCCTAGCAGGGAGCAGCTGGAGGCAGATCCTTCCCAGCCTCCCATCCCCAGCTGCTGCAGTGCCCCGGGGGAGCCCTGAAAGCTTTTACAGAGCTGGCACATCTCCACCCCACCTCCATCCTGGAGACAGGCTCACCCCCAGCCTCAGACCATAAGTGCCTCTAATTCAGAGGCTGGGAAGCTTTTCCACAGCCTTGGCAGGCAGATGCAGCTGATAAACAAGGCTTTGCTCTCCTGAGGCCACGCGAGCACCTTCACTAGGGCTGGATGAAAGCAAGGATCACACAAAACCCAGCCACACCTCAGCTTTCCAGGGAGCACCAGGGATGGAATCAAACACAACTTGGACCCCAGGCCCATATCTGACGCTGGCAGAGGGCTATTTGCAAATCATGAACGAGACGGGACCACTGTGGAACGTGCCTTGAGCTGTTTTATTTTTCAGCATCAGTCCCATTACATGATTGTGACAATAAGAAGATGCCAGCAGGTCACATCCCAGGCAGCAGACCAAGAATTTCATGTTACAACTTATAAAGTAAGTTCTTTGACCAATCACACAAAGCAAAAGCACATTGACAGTAGTTCTATCCAACCACTATAAGCACATGTACCTTTGATTAAACAATGCTTGCTTATTTCAAATACCATACCTACTTGTGAGCCTTAAAACACAATGCACAGAGCTCCATTAAGCTTCAACCTTCCTAATATCTTGCTAGATAAACTTTTCTGTAGCTTAGAGTTACTCTAGACAAGCATTAATACACAGACCATTGTTCTATTTGTCCTTGCTTTCCTACAGTCTAAATAATTTTTCTGCTGACCTATGTCATGGCTGCTGCTTAGCTCCAATCACAGTTCTACTGCCTCTAGAGCCTGCCTTTTGCAGCTTTCCCAAAACCCTCTGATTTTGTGGATTCCCACAATATCTTTCTTCCAAGACAAAGCAAATTTCCAGGCAGCAGCACCCAGATGTCCCCACCCCGTGGGTAGGGGCAGCACACGGAGTTGTAGCACGAGCGCGCGATTGAACCTTCACCTGGGGCTGCATAAAAGCAAGGATCACACAAAACCCAGCTCCTGCAGCCACACCTCAGCTTCCCTGGGAGCACCAGGGATGGAATCAAACACAGCTTGGAGCCCAGGCCCATCCCTTTCTCCCAAGACAAAGCAAATTGCCAGGCAGCAGCACCCAGATGTCCCCACCCCGGCGCGGAGTTGTAGCGCGAGCGCGCGATTGAACGTTTTCCCTTGAATGACAGTTTTAATGAAAGACATCTCAGCGCTTGGAAAATCAGCATAAATGATCAGTTGCTAATCTTGTATCTCCCAGTAACTCTGGGAAGGCAAAAATAGAGCAGGCAGAATAAACTGGGGGCTGCGAGCGGGGGTGGGGAGGGAAGCGGGGGTATGTTTTGCTCCTCTTTCTGAGAGCTCACATAGCAATTGCCACTGATTAAAAAACCCACTTTTCTTACAAAAGGCACGATTTGCTGAGCACCAGTGTTGAACAATAGTGGGGGCTGTCTCCAGGCTCAGCAGAGGGAGCTGGATCAGTCACTTTTCGTGCAGTCTTTAACCTCCTACACCCAGCACGTCCCTGCCATCACTCAGGGCTGCTTTATCCCAACCTGAGGGGCCACAGGTTGGGAACTCCCCGGCCCAGAAACTCTGCAGGATGGGAACAGACAGGAACAACAAAAGATGAGTGGGTGATGCAGATTGTCTACCTCTAAATAAGCACAAAGCCACGAGAGCCCAGTTGAAGACAAACACCAAGAGGATCTCTCTGCATTCACCGGACAGGTTTTTGTGTGCACAGAATCCCAGAATGGTTTGGGTTGGAAGGGACATTAAAAATCCTCTCCTTCCACCCTCTGCCATGGGCAGGGACACCTTCCACTCTCCCAGGTTGCTCTGGTCGTTAAAACTCCATACTAAAGCCCAGGGGGAACCAATTCTCCTCCTGTCCCCCAGGCCCTGCTCTGATCCAGGCTGGCATTCCCCACTTCCCAAGGCCAACAAAGCATCCTCTGCTTTGCCTTCAACTTTTCCATCTCTTCTGTTCTCCCCAGAGTCTAACCCTGGCCCTGTCACCATGGTACCTGAGCTCCCAGTGGCAAATTATTAATCTTTACAACATAAGGAGGGACAATTTTGACATCAATATATGACTTGTAATAGCTGCTGTCTGTATGATAGCACCATTTTAGTACTTTTCATTTCTGTGCTTTTTTATGGGGCTATTTTCTTTATTAGTGCATTTTATAGCTTGTGCAACACCTTAAGTGCCTCCAAGAAGGTACTTTATAAATAAAATTTTAATAAGATTAAGGATTTAACTCCAAGAAAAAAAAAACAACTTGGCCAGTTATGAATCACATGGTCCCTGCTCCATACCTTTCTTGTTTGTGCATGTCCTCATATAGCCCACAGGTTTTTAGTTTTGGTGCCATATTTCTGGCAAAACAGTTGGAATCGCAGCAGATCTCCATATTTCACATGGAGAGCTAACAGGACTTTTGGAGAGGTTATATTTCTTATTTTCTGTGCATTTCAGAGCTAAGTTCCAAAACTGTAACAGTCTCTATCACTTTGTTCGAGGCTTTTTAAAATTTTAATGGCAACAGAGCTACCAATTACCTGCAGCCAACAGGATAGAGCCCAGCAGGCCAGAGGGGTTATATAAACCTGCTCTTGTGGCAATTTGATTTTCACTTGCACCACACAAACAGGAAAATTAGGGCTGGCTCACTAAATTATCATTAAAGATGCAGCTACAGAGCAAAGCAAGAAGGACTTGATGTGGGGTTGAATCTCTCCAAGACACACTCCTAAATTACAAGTGAAACTCTGGTTCTCCAAGGAAATAAAGTTCTTGTTTGGTTTAACTCAGGAGGAAAGGTCTTTAAAAGTCTCAAACTCAGCAGAAAGACCTGGCTGCCTTCCCTGCATCCTGGAACACATGGATTTCACAGCCCACCTTTAAGGATAACAGCAGAGCCTTTTTTTTTTCTCTTTCCAAAGAAGCCTCATCAGCTTTCCCTATCAATCCAGCAATCCCATCTGTGGGAAAACAAGAGCCAGTCTCAAAGGGGTGCTACAGCATCATCTGAGTTAAAAACTGGGCACTTCCCACAGCACCTCCTGGGACACCACAGCAGCCCCACAAACTCCCCATGGCCCACACCCCACCTCACCCCACCCAAGCAGACTTTTCAATGCAAAGGACATGTAAAAAACCCTCAAAAACCTCCATTCTCAATAGACACAACAGTGAAAGACTTCAAGCAGATAGCTGCTGGTCCCTGCTTTTCTCAGAGAGGAGAATTCAGGAGCAAACACATCTTCAGCCTCAGAGGTGATGCCAGGGGCCTTTGTGCCCAGCTCAGCCAGCATCAGCTCCGTCATTAGAATCAGGGCAGAAGCTGCTCCTCCTCTGCCTTTTTCAACCTTCCCCTCCCTCTCCTGGTGTTATCATCATATTACAAAAGGTCCATACCTTCTTGGTGGTTTCTCATGGGCATCTCCTCACAGCACAACCAACAAACTCCAGCTCCCTCCTCACCCAGCTAACCCACTCCTTTGTAGCACTCTTCTTCTTATTGGACACAGCTGTGGCCTATTAAGAGCAGGCCTGTTCCTAATCTTTGGGGATTAGTACAGCTGCAACTCCTCAGGTGTGAGATTACCTTCTGCACTATCTTTATTTTCTTACATTCTATCCCCCAACACCCTGGTCCCAGGATTCCAGGGAGGTTTGAGCCACCTGGAGAAGATCAGCTCCAGGCCATTCCTCACCTGATAGCTGAGCCAAAGGTGTCTCAAGGCTTTCAAACACAACCCCTCCTGCTGAACTCAGTCATCTCTCACTTCTCCATCAGTGCTCCCCACACTCTCAGACATTTTCCTAACAAATGGGATCTTTCACCAGGATCCCTGAGGAAATAGGCAGGTGCTGCATGGACAAAATAAATTCTGCCCTGATTTGCAGACTGCTTGTTGAGCTGAAGGAAAGGCTGTTAAAACACCACAGGGAAATGATTTGAGGACAAAGACATCCCTTGGGTCCCACAGGTAGCCAGGCAGGGTGTGTGACCAGGAAGCAGCATCCCATGGGTGGTGGCACCCTGGGAATGGCTCAGCACCTGGGTGGAGGCAGCACCTTCCTTCTCCACAGACACTTTGAGCTCCTCCTTTCCTTCTCCACTCACACTTTGTGCCACACTGCTGCAAAGTCCTCCTCCAGCTCTGCATCCAAAAGCCTCCCAGAGCCTAAAGTTCCTTTATTTCTCCCAATCCACCTCCCAAGCCCCCTGAAATGAGCCTTCAGTGTATCAGCAGCAAAGACCTTTGGCACACAGAGTCCATTTCCAGTGATGGCCCATAACTGCTTGTCAGAAATACCCTCATCAGCCCACTTTGTATTAATCAGAGCTATTCACAAAAGAAAAACAATTTCTCCCTGCTCCCTTCAGGTAATTATATTTTGCCCTGCAGCATGAGATTTTATTATGTTTAGTCCCATTTTATTTTGAGCCTGAAGAGAGACCACAAAGTCTCAGATAGGAGCAATAAAAGGAGATGATGCTCAAGCCCAGTCTTTTGCAAGTCAGAATCTGACCTGAGTTAAAATCATTCAAGCACAATAAGGGGGGGAAAAAAGTCCTTGAGATTTGTATCTATTTGAAGAGGGCAGGAATGCTGGCTGAATCATGAACTCTGGGGAATACAAATGCTTCCCAAAGGAGAGAGGCCTTCATTGTCAATGTGCTTTAAAAAGAAAAGAATGTTTCATGTGGGTGTGTGCTGTTGTTTTTTTTCCTTTCCACTGTAGAGCAAGTGTCCCATCTTATTTCTCAAATGGTCTTTGCTTTGTTGAAGCCTCATCTATTAATAATCCTTCACTGGAAGGGAAAAGGAAAAAGCAAGCTTCTGTCAGACATACAAGCTGTTAGTCTGGGGTGGACAAAAATAAACCAAAGCTGCACAATTAGCTGCAGCACAGGTCACTTGTCTGGAGTTCTTACTGGCTATAACCATAACCCTGCTGAACTTTCCTCTGGAAATGTGGAGGTGGGCAGTGCTCGGGGTCCTGGAGACCTGCACTAAAGTGAGGAGGTTTCATGAACTGGCCAGCACCCCCTGCTACATCAATATCCTCAGCTTGGCTCCAAGACAGTGTTTTTGTCTTGAAATCATAGAGGAACAAGATCAATGGAATCACAGAATGGTTTGGGGTGGAAGGGACCTGAAAGCTCATCCAGTGCCACCCTGTCATGGCAGGGACACCTCCCACTGTCCCAGGTGCTCCCAGCCCTGTCCAGCCTGGCCTTGGGCACTGCCAGGGATCCAGGGGCAGCCCCAGCTGCTCTGGGCACCCTGTGCCAGGGCCTGCCCACCCTCATCCTGCCCATACTCCTTATGGAACCCAGACATTCAGGGAGCTGCCCTGGTTCAGGAGCTTCCTCAAGATGTGTTGTGCTTTCTCCTAATATTCATTCCAAGCTGGCTCTGAGCCCTGCAGAAACAGGGGTGGTTTTTCCTCAATCCCTTCTCCAGCCTGAGGCCTGGAGGATCAGGGACCCTTCAATCCCAAATGCTGGGGCTGGGCCCTGGGGACCCTGCAATCCCAAATGGTGAATCTGTGGCCTGGGGACCCTGGAATCCCAAATGCTGGGGCTGTGAGTGCCCTGGGGACTGGGAATCCTGCAATCTCAAATGCTGGGGCTGTGCCCTGGGGACCCTGCAGTCCCAAATGCTGGGGCCCTGCAGTGCCTGCTGGAGCTGGCAGTGCCAACAGCCCCTGAGCCACCCCACCCTGGTGATTCTTGTGCTCCCAGCTCAGTCTGTGTCACTGGCACCTCTCTGGCACCAGGTCCCTGTTGCTGATCACAGGTGGCTGAGCCCTTGCTTTGGAGACGATGCTCCACCCTCAGAGTGTGGCATGTGGGCAGCAGCTCCAGGAGGGCTCTGGGATGAGCTTAAATTTGCAGCTTCCCAAGTGAAACCCTGGCTTGCTTTCACAGGTCTGCTCCAACCCGCGGCCCTTTGCGAGGGAATGGAATGTGCTGGAAGCGTCAGCCCGGAGCTGTGGCAATGCTGGGGATGTTCAAATGCCACTGCTGAGCTCAGCCGTGCCTGGGAGAGGTGTGAAGTGAGGCAGGGAGGCAGCCAAGGACCTGCGTCACCGTCACCGTGCGGGAGCCTGCGGGAGCCGCCCGCTGCCTGCGCAGGCACAGGGGCTGTGGGAGCCTCAGAGGAGCCTCTTCCTCACTCACAGCACCCTCCTCTTCCTCACTCACAGCACCCTCCTCTTCCTCACTCACAGCACCCTCCTCTTCCTCACTCACAGCACTCTGCCCTTCCTCACTCACAGCACCCTCCTCTTCCTCACACACAACACCCTCCTCTTCCTCACTCACAGCACCCTCCTCTTCCTCACTCACAGCACCCTCCTCTTCCTCACTCACAGCACTCTGCCCTTCCTCACTCACAGCACCCTCCTCTTCCTCACTCACAGCACCCTCCTCTTCCTCACTCACAGCACCCTGCCCTTCCTCACTCACAGCACCCTCCTCTTCCTCACTCACAGCACTCTGCCCTTCCTCACTCACAGCACCCTCCTCTTCCTCACTCACAGCACCCTCCTCTTCCTCACTCACAGCACTCTGCCCTTCCTCACTCACAGCACCCTCCTCTTCCTCACACACAGCACTCTGCCCTTCCTCACTCACAGCATCCTCCTCTTCCTCACACACAACACCCTCCTCTTCCTCACACACAGCACCCTCCTCTTCCTCACTCACAGCACCCTCCTCTTCCTCACACACAGCACTCTGCCCTTCCTCACTCACAGCACTCTGCCCTTCCTCACTCACAGCACTCTCCTCTTCCTCACACAGGCAGCACCCCCAGGGTCCCCAAGGTTGCCCAGGATGGGAACCCAGCCCTGGAGCACGGTAGGAGAGGTGACAGTGACACAGACTGAGCTGGGAGCACAAGAATCACCAGGGTGGGGTGGCTCAGGGGCTGTTGGCACTGCCAGCTCCAGCAGGCACTGCAGGACACCAGCATTTGGGACTGCAGGGTTCCCAGGACACACACAGGGCACACATAGCCCCAGCATTTGGGACTGCAGGGTTCCCAGGGCACAGCTCCAGGATTTGGGATTGCAGGGTCCCCAGGACACACACAGCCCCAGTATTTGGGACTGCAGGGTCGCCAGGACACAGCCCCAGCATTTGGGACTGCCTGCCCCATTTCTCCTGCTCAGAGGAGCAGCATCACTCTTTGCAATGACTTCTGCTGCAATATTCCCAGTCCTTCTCTTGCCCCCAGGTCCCCCAGCTGCAGAAAAATATGCTAAATCATTAAAATAATTCACTGTTCAGGTCCTTTCAAAGGCCACAGCCTGGTTTGCTGGGCTGGGGGGTCCCATTTTCTCCCCAGGTTTATTTCTTTTCCCTCTGCAGTAAATACACAAGCACAACTCAGGTGGGGGAACCTCAGCAAACACATCTTGGAGTGTGGCAGGATCAAAGCTCTGCACACAGCAAAAGGAAGAGACCCCTCCTGTCACAGCAAAAGCCAGGTTTGGAAGCTTGTTTTCTTTGGAGAAAGCTAAAGAAAACATCTCTGTCCCCAAATAAGACCCCAGTGAAAGCTGAGCTGCTGCACAGCCCAGCAGTGGGACTGAGCCTTGCTCTCTGGGGCCTGAGTGATGGACAGGACCCTCAGGGATGTCCCTGGCTGGCAGCTCCTGGGCAGGGATGAGCTGTAGCCATGTGAGCCAACAGAAGGGAAGGTGTCCAGCCCCAGGAGCAGCAAGAAGTGACTCCACATCCCCCATGCACATGAGGAGCCATCCATCACCTGCATTCCCTTCCCTCAGCAGCACCCAGAGCCTTCAGGCCTTGGAGAAAGGAGGAGAACTCAGCTGGGGCTGCTTCCAGAGACCCCCGAGGTGCAGAGGGGATGGGAACTGCAGCAGCTCCTTCGTGGAGGGAGAGGGTGTGAATTACTCACCTGGAGTGCACACAGCTCCAGCCTGAACACCCCCAGCACAGCCCCTTTCCCACGGCTTCCAGCACCTTCTCTCACACGTTTCCCTCCCACACCAGGCACTGCATCCCAGCCAAGCCCGAGCTGGCTGTCCCTGAGCTTTCTGCACCAGGGAGCCTGGAGGAGGAGCAGGAGAATGCACATTTCCATGTGCACCCCAGCCTTCCAGCCTCAGGGCAGCAAACAGCCCCAACCAACAATCCAAATATTATTTTAGCAGCTAATCCCACCCATTGTCAAATCCAGCATGAAAAACCTTCCCCCCAGAGCCCTTCCAGCTCAGTGGCACCAGGGCTGACTTGTTGCCAGGTCCCAGAGCCCAGGGATTGCAGTGTTTCAGCACAGGCTGTTTCATCTGCGGGGAAATAAACCCAGACCTGCTGAGCACAGCTGAGTGCAACATCACCATAGAAACCAGGCAGGGAACTGGGGGAAGTGGCTCTCCCAGTTCCTTCCAACGTGACAGCGAGCAGAGCCCAGCCCCTCTGGGCCAGGTGGGAGAGGGGCACTCCCAGAGCAGCTCTGTCCTGCTGGGGACATCCCCCAGTCCCCCTGGGCTGTGTTTGTAGCCTCAGGCAGGTTCCACCCCAGCCACCCATCAGCCCTCTCTGGAAGCATCCCCAGGATGCTGCCATGGTGCTGCCTGGCCCTGCACAGCCCCAGCAGGCACCCACAGGCTCCGTGTTGTGGTGTTGGGAGGGTCCCCAGGACGAGGGGAGAGATGAGAATTGACTCCAAGTTCTCAGAAGGCTGATTTATTATTTTATGATATTCTGTTAAAAGAAAATGCTATCTTAAAACTATACTAAAGAAAGAGAAAGGAGACATCAGGATATTGTAAATCAAAGGCGACTCGGACGTTGGTGAGGGAGAGAGAATGATGCATCTGACTCCATCATCAGAAGGCTAATCAATCACTTTATTATACTATATTATATACATTTCATCTAAACTGAATCTGCCAAGCACTCACTCTGCACACACCTGCTCACACTGCACTGAATCTCGTGGCTGTCACCCAACAGTCCCAACACACACACACACACCTGGCCCTGACAGGCCAAGGAAACAAAACATCTTCACTTTGGATAAACAATTTCCACATTGCATTTTGCTTTGGCACAACACAGGCACAGCGAGCGATAAGAATTGTGTTTTCCCTTTCTCTGAGGTTCAGAGAATGTGAATCTCAGAAATCCTTGGAAAGAACTGTGCCTTGCTTTTCTCTGTGGAGAGAAAGGTGGCAACATCAGGTGGCCAGACAAGAATGATTACAAAAACCCATGACTGACCAGAGAGTCTGACACAGCTGGACTGGGATTGGTCATTAATTAAAAACAATTTACATGGAACCAATCAAAGATGCACCTGTTGGTAAGCAACCTTCAGGCCACAATCCAAGCAATCAGATAATTATTGTTTACATTTCTTTTCTGAGGCTTCTCAAGAGAAAAATCCTGGCGAAGGGGTTTTTCATAAAATGTCATGGTGACAGCACTGAACACCTTTTCCTCCTCATTCCTTCAGAGGAGGAAGGGAATAACCAGCCTGGGATGAGACCACAGAGCCCCTGGACCTGCCACCTCCAGCACAAATTGAAACCCATCCCCACTCTGGAGTCAATTTTGTGTGTGACAAGGCACTTTCTGGAGAGAGAGATGTCTGAGGAAATCCATCCTCAGCTGTGGTCCTGCCCTAATTCCTTGGAGTAAAGGCAGGAAATCCCAGAGAGTGTCACATTGATCCCCTCCCTTTCAGGCCTGCAGGTGCTGTGGGACACAGCCATGCCAGCAGCAGTGATGCTGGGCTGAGGAGACATCACAGACACCTCGGCCTTGATGGGACCCTGAGACAGAGATCCTGGGTTGTGCCAGTGCCATGGAACCCTGGAACCATGGAATGTTCTGGGCTGGAAGAGACCTTAAAAATCACCTCGTTCCACCCCTGCCATGGCAGGGACACCTCCCACTGTCCCAGGCTGCTCCCAGCCCTGCCCAGCCTGGCCTTGGGCACTGCCAGGGATCCAGGGGCAGCCCCAGCTGCTCTGGGCACCCTGTGCCAGGGCCTGCCCACCCTCACAGAGAAGGATTTTTTCCTAGTATCCCATCCATCCCTGCCCTCTGGCAGTGGGAAGCCATTCCCTGTGTCCTGTCCCTCCATCCCTTGTTGTCTCTCTCCACCTTTCCTGTTGGCTCCTTCAGGCACTGGAAGGCCACAGCTGGGTCTCCATGAAGTTTCTCTTCTCCAGGCTGAAGAACCCCAGTTCTCCCAGCCTTTCCTCACAGGAAAGGTGCTCCACTCTCCAATCACCCTCAGGACTCAGGAGAAGTCCTTGGCTCCTCTGTGAGTTCAAACATTCCACTTCCTCCCATGTGGGGTTACTTTCTCATTCCTTTTTTTCAAGAATTATCTGCTATTTCTCCTCACGCTTCCCAAGAAAGAAAAGGAGCTGCTGATCCACTGGCCCATTGTCTCTTATTTTTTACATCTCTCATGTTCCCTTTTAGGCATCTTTTACATTAACTGACCCTCAATTTTTCATTAATATTGCTCCAGTGCTACTGGTCCTCATCCTGACAACTTCCATTGCTCTTCCATGAACTCCATTAGATCCAGGGATCAGTGAGTAGCTCAGGAAAGGATCTTTTGCTGATATATTGACTTTTTTTTACCCCAATGTAATGTAATTTCACTTATTTTATTACTATTTTCACTATTTCCAGGAATTGAGGAGATTTCCTACTTGCTCTCCACCTGGATGTCTCACCCTCTCCCCACAGTTACCACTCCCTTAGGGTGCATTTATCATCCAGAAACTCAAATTATCCCCTCCATAGCATGAGCTGTCTTTCCATGGCTGTCAGCACTGATTCCTCCTGTTCCCATCCTGTCTGTTTGGTCCCCACCTCCCGAAATTCTTGGCTAAGCTCACTAATTCCATGAGATTTTGACCCCTGCATCTTCACAGCCACTTTTCCAGGCCATTAACACATTGTCCATCAGTGCTAATCAATGTTTCCTGCCAGAGGAGATGCAACAATTACAGCCTTACATGAAAGATTAATTTCTTCTGAATCCTATTCCCAAAATCGAGATGTGAGGTCATTGTGCTGGAGAAAGGAGTTAGATTGTCTGGCAAACCAGAGATGAATAACTGTCCCACAGGTTGAAATTGAGCCTCTAATTAGTTTCAGATCCAATTCCTGTTTGTATAGGACCAAGTAAAATACAGGCCTGGATCATCTGAGGGCTCTTTACAAATGGGGATAAATAGGTTCATAAAATGAAATGTTAGGTAATAATTTCTTAAATTAAAATATTGTGGATGTGATGATGGAAGGTGAGATTACCCAGGACAGAGCCCTGCTTCTGCTGAAGAACTGTAACAAGAAATTCACTTCAATTCAAAGCCCTTTTCAGATGCTATGAATTTAGGAACACTGGAAGAAAGCACTCAAAGGCAGTGGTGTGTGCAGGGGAAGGGGGACTGTGTGTGCCCAGAGCAGCTGGGGCTGCCCCTGGATCCCTGGCAGTGCCCAAGGCCAGGCTGGACAGGGCTGGGGGCACCTGGGACAGTGGGAGGTGTCCCTGCCATGGCAGGAGGGGTGGAACAAGTCCAACCCAAAGCATCTATGATTCTCTATATAAAAAAACACTTTGCCACCTTAACAGCTCTAGAAATGGCTCCTCTTTGGAATACCCAATGCGAAATGCAAGAAACTCTTGGTCCTGGATAGGGAATACAACTGATTAAACCCTGTGGGGGGAAAAAACCAAAAAAAAGTGGAAAAAATCTCAAATTTCTAACAATATTCGATTAACAGAATTCACAGAATCACTGGGTTGGAAGAGACTTTCAGGATCATCGAGTCCAACCCAGCCTCACCCCCTCAACTCAACCCTGGCACCCAGTGCCACATCCAGGCTTTGTTAAACACACCCAGGGATGGGGACTCCACCACCTCCCTGGGCAGCCATTCCAGAACTTTATCACTCCTTCTGTAAAAAACTTTTTCCTGATACCCAACCTGAATTTCCCTTGGTGCAGCTCGAGGCTGTGTGCTCTGGTTGTGTCAGTGCTGCTGGAGACAGAGCCCAGCCCCAGCTGAGCACAGGCACCTTTCAGGAGCTGTGCAGGTGATGAGGGCACCTACATCTTAAACTTGAGATAATCAGTTCGTTTCCTACGTGCTCTCCACCTGGATGTCTCACCATCCAGGTGGAGAGCAAGTGTAGAGTCAGGTTTTTTTCACACATTTTCCTGAGAAAAAAGAGAAAATAAAAGGCATCTGTGAGGCAAGAGCCACCTGTGCTTCCATGCCCTGGGAATTTTGCTTGGAGATGCATCTTCTTGACTTGTCTGCCTTGGGTTCACCCTCTCCTTGGCTGCAGCCCTTTGTGATTTCCTGTGTTTGAAGTTGCTCAAGCTTGTCTTTGCTGCACAAATCCTGCCTGTAGTGCTCTGTGTTTTCCAGGAAAATGCTGGCAGGAGATCCATAACCTTCCAGCATCCCTTTCTTGTCCCCTTCTAATGCCTGAACTCTTTCAGTGGCCCCTTCAGATGTTTTCAGCTGAATTTAACAGCCAGGACCTGCCACCAGCAATGCCCAAATGCTGCACTGAGGAATTGGGTTTTTTCCAGGCATTTCTGCTGGAATTACAGGCCACAGACACAACAAGGCTTTGCATAAAACAATATCCTTCCTATCAACATCCTTCCCAAAAAAAGGTTTCAAAACAGCCCAGATAAGCAGAATAAAAACTTCTTCTTTTTTACATCATGCTTTTCTTTTCCCCAGAATCCCTTTCAGGGATTCAAATCATCTCAGTTACAAATAATCTCAATTTCCTGATTCTCTGTTAACTTTGCTGTGTTTCCCTGTCAGGTCTAAGATCTTCCCAAGGCAGATCCCTTCTAATCCAGGAGGAATGAGTTTCAGAGGAGACTGGCAAAGGAAAATCCCAATTGCTGACATTTTCCTGATGGGAAACCATATCTCTGAGTGCAGAAACAACAAGAAAAAAATAATCATTGCCACCTGCAGCTGGAGAAGGGAACTTTTCAGCTGGATGATGCAAACAAACTTTGCAGTTGGATGATCCAAATGGACTGGAGAAAATAATTTTATGGAATCACAGAATGGTTTGGGTTGGGAGGGACCTTAAAGTCCATTTTATTCCAACCCCATGGGTAGGGACCCCAGTGAAAGCCCATTTGCAGACATTGTGCTTTCCCAAGGAAAAAGCATCCGAGAAAAGCCACCTAACGCCAACAAAATATTTCATTTGACCTGAAGATAACAGATTTATGGTGTCTGACTCACTTAATTAATTTTTATTTACGGTTTAGATCAGTGCTATTTCCAAGCATAAAGTCAAAAGAAGCATTTCAAGTACATAAAAGCAATATATTTCAAACTGAAACACTTTCAATTTTCTTCCTTCTCCATTTTTGGCTTGAAACATCCATATTTCACCAAATGGATTAAGAGATTCAAAAAGAAATCTCATGTTTTCTTCATGGTGTTACTTTTTTCCCTGTGTATGCTCTTAATGGGCTCTTTGGCCTTCAGGAGAGCCCTTTGTTCAGCAAAAAGGGCTGGAACAAGTAGCAAACAGCTCTTAATGAACACATCAGAGTTTAGAAAATGAGGATGAAAGAGACCTGGGGTGGCCCAGCCCCTGGAGAAGGTCACAGCCCAGCTGAGAAAGCTTTGCTGCCTCTGCCTGGCAAGACCCCACAGCCTTAGAGCAACCTCGTGTCAAACTCCCAAACCTGTGAAACACCAGCACCTGCAAATCCAGCTGGTTTCAAGTTAAATTTTCATTAAAATGGCAAAGACAATATTATCTTTCCCCAGATGAGCCCTGTCTTTAGAAGATGCCTGATCTGAGGAAGCTCAGCCTTGCCTGGCACCACTGGACCCAGCTGCCCACAACCAGAGCTCCTGTCACTTCTCACTAGAGTCATCTCCAGCCACCAGGCCCAGCTGAATAACCTGACATCAAAAACAATCCCCAAATCCACTTTCCAGCCCCTCTGGATGAACCAGGTTCCACAGCATTGAGGAAATCACCTGGGCCCAACCATTTTGAGCCCTTCAGAGCAGCTGGGATTGTTCACCTGGAGAGGAGAAGCTTTGGGGTGACCTCAGTGTGGCCTTGCAGAGGCTGAAGGGAGCCCAGAAGATGGAGAGGAACTGTTTCCAAAATCCTGGAGTGACAGGACGAGAGGAAATGGCTCCCCACTGACAGAGAGTAGGTTAAAAGGGGATACTGGGGAGAAGTTTTTTATCATAAGGGGAATAAAACACTGGCACAGGGTGCCCAGAGCAGCTGGGGCTGCCCCTGGATCCCTGGCAGTGCCCAAGGCCAGGCTGGACAGGGCTGGGAGCAGCCTGGGACAGTGGGAGGTGTCCCTGCCATGGCAGGGAATGGAACCAGATGGTTTTAAGGCTTCTTCCAACCCATGATCCCATGATTACTTGGGCAGGAGCTGTGAACAGAAAGGTGCTCTCTGCTCTCCAGAGCAAGAAGGTTTCTAAGACACAACTTCACCCTTAACTCATGACGCAATAAATTTCCATTTTTACAGATGGGGAAATGGAGGAAATTTGGCCTGGGGTCAGCTGTGATAATGGAGGAGTTTTTGCCTGCAGCATCTCATTCATCCCATTTCATCAGGCACTTCATCATCATCTAATCCAAGGATCCTCATTCATCCTGGTCCTCAGAGCCCTGCAGGGAGTCTTTCAGTGTCACCCGAGATATTTCAAGCTGGGGGCTGGCAAGGACAGCTCTGAGGATGACATCAATTTTCTGCATCCTGTTCCTTGACCCTTTCCTTTGAAGGGCTCCCTTGCTCCAGCAGAAAAAGCAGAAGGGGGTTAAATGGCCCTTATGAAGATGAAATAACCCAACAGCAGCACATTTATTTATTTAGATGGTCAGGACCATCTCACTTGTGATCCTAGCATGAGAGAAAGGAGTTAAACCTTTTTGAAATCTTCTGTCAGAAGAACTAAGGCAGATTTGCAGCCTCCAGAGACTCATGAGGAGACAGACACCCGAGAGATTATATTTAAATTTTAAATAGCTCTGGCTGATTGGGTCAGGGCCCGTTTAATGACACAGACTGATGGTCCTTAAGGTTGGGGTGGATTTTTCTTGAGGATTCTGGCACCAAGAAGTCATTACAACATGAGGTAATGATGGAGAAGATTCATTAGCCCACAAACAGGTTCAGGTCACCCCACAGAACTTGTCCATCCCTCTGCATCCTCAGATGCCCTGGTGGGATAAAGGGAACTTGTCTATGTGACTTTCTCCTCACGATCTTTCTGTATCAAACCATAAGAAGGTGTAAAGAGCCCCATCACAGAGCTCAGATTTGTACAGAATAGGTTGAACAGCACTGTAAAAATTAACAAATTGAAAATCTAATGGTGAGAACCACAAAAGGAAAAACAGGGAAAAGTCTGATTGTTAGACAGAGTGAGCATCCTAGAAACTGGGGAGATGGTCATGTTGGTTAGGCTTCTCTTAGACACCAGAGTTAGTTCCTCATCTATGGCCAGGAGAGCAATTTTAGAATTCAGCAAGACCAAGCACAGAGCACTGGTGAAGTGGAAGAAAAGGCTTTTCTGGAAGAGAGCAGATTGAAAATCCCTGATTAAACAGGTGGGGTCACATTTTCCATCCTTGTGCCCAGAGAAACAAAGGCGAACCTGGCAGGCAGAAGGACAGGAGTTCCATTAGCCCAGAGCTGGAGTTCTTCCTCTCCCTTCCCAGCCATAAGGACAAGGTAGAACCTATTTGCAAAAAAAGATGACCACAACAATCTGGTTTTTGCTCCAGGAGGGTCAAGAATGAGCTGATTTTGCCAGGCTGAGCCTTAAAAAGCAACAGAGCTCTTGCTAATCACTCTGGTGCCCAGGATAAAGTCATCCAGAGATGTGCTCCAGCCACACTCCCAGCCTCCAACAGTTCTACAAAACCAATTAAAGGGCTAAAAACTTATCAGGACCCACTGTCCTTGTATATTTTTGGTTCAGACCAGCTTGAAAGGGACAGTTTAAAGGACTTTGGGGCACAAGAGACTAAAAAGCCTCATCCAGAGGTACAAAGGATTTCTTTATGGGACAGTAATTACTTGGCAGTAAAGGGCATTAATTTGAAGTTAGTAGGGTTCAAGATATTCCATTATTCATCATGCACCCCATCTGCAATGAAATCATTTCAAAGTGATGGATTCAAATTTAGGCAAGAGATGCTGGAATGGGACAGAGGATAGACTTGCTGTGTTTTATGGGCATAAAGAGATCCATAAATTTTGAATGTTAAAAAGTCATTACAAAGAGAAAAAATATTTTAGCTGTCAATCTGGCTGTCTTTATTGCTGAGGGAGTAATTCTATGGGATACAGGAGCTCTGAGCTGGGAAATCTGTCCTGCAACATGGCCAAAGGATTTTTGGATCTGATCTGAAACCCACTGAAATCAGCAATAAGAGGGTTCAGGATCTGCCACCCCACAGCAAACTGCTAAAATATAAACCCTAAACCTCTGCCCTTCCCACGGGCAAAAGGAAAAGCTTTTTCCAAAGGTGGTGAACCTGAAAAAGCAGCTGAGCAGGGGCTTGGCCAGATTATCATCCCAGAGAGTGCAGGATGGATGGATGTATCAGAAAACTTCCCTTGCACACCAGGACATTATTGAGATGGGAAAGAGGAGGAGCACTGGGAGCTCCCTCACCTTCCCATCACACTCTCCATGCAGAATTTGGCACACCAAAATCCTCGGAGCTGTGGGTGCCAGGAACCCACCCAGAGCCTGCAGGAGCAGCAGCACCACCCCACTGCAGGGCCCCAACCACCCCAGCAGCCCCAGAGGGGAGGGATAAAGAGCAGGGAGAATAAACCCCCTGTGTAGATTTGTCCCAGAATTTAATTCCCCTGTCAGTCCCACAAGTCAGCCCAAGTCAGGTGGGATTTACATCTCCCCCTTGGAGCAATCCAAGTCCTACCCCAAAACAACTGCAGACTGCAGGATCACACGGCTGAGAATGTGCTGCCTCTCCAAAAAAGAGTCTCAAAAGTAGCATTAGACTTGCTATTAAACAATGTAGACAACATGATCCTACCTCAGCAAGAATAGAAAAAGAGGAGCTATTTCCTCCTAATGATCTCGTTCCAAGAAAACTTGGAATATATGCTTAACGTTGCAGACAGCTTTTCCTATGCCTGCTAAGCACTTCTGCTTGAAACAAATATAAACCTCATTTCATTTTATATATACCAACAAAATGCAAATTACAAGAGCAAGAGTCTGGAGTCTTCATCCTTTAGCTCATCTGTATCCCAGGCTCCCTACTTGCAAACGATGAATGTCTGCTCATGGATTTTCTATTTTTTTTTTCAACCAAATAACTTCTGCCACATTGTGTTTCTCTCCTGCAATATAAATAATGTTCACTTAACAGTGAATGCATTAGAGAACTATGTTTCCATTGAGTTGTCATTTCCAGAAATATTCTTCTTTTGGGTAGAAATTTTCCATTCTCAGTCTCAGCTGAAGAACAGTTTTTCACCCCACTTATTTCTATTTTTTCAGTATATCTTGCTCTTATTTTTAATTTTAAAGTAACAGCAATATCTCCCAGTAAGGAATGCACTGCAAACACAGATTTTTCCCCAGCCTGTAACTTGAGATTTATCTGGGGGCTGTTTAAACCCAGCTGAATTTCTGAGAGCAGGTCAGTAGTTAGGGTGAATTCTCACTGGAACCAATGCAAAGTATCAGGAATGGCACAGGGAAGAGGAGGGAAAGAGGAAGAGCCCTCAAAACTCCTAAGATTTCCATATTGTGGCAGCTGGGAAAAGCAAAACTGGAATAACTCCTGAGCAAGTTATAACCCCAGTGTTGAATGGGGGGAGATGTGGAGACAGGGAGAAAGACTTCCCTTACTTTATTGACTTTCATCCTTTTCAACTATTTAGACAATTCTCAGTTTGGACAACTGAAATAAAACCAGAGAGGGAAGACGTTTCATTCAAAGTTCTTGTGATCCCTTTTTTACTTTTTCCTTCCACAACTCAAACAACTCAACAAGAAAACCAACTTTTTTGGTTGGTTTTAATAAATGCTTAAATAATAATTAAATTAATTAATAAAAATAAACACAAGAAATCCTGCCCAACACACGAAGACTGGCTCAGTTTATGGTTGTTTTTTGCCCTGCTCCTCCTGGAAGGAGTTCAGGATCTAGGCCAGCAGCTTCATCCACTCCCCAGCCCTAAAAATAGACAGCGTTTGTTCCTTGCCCCTTTTGCTTCACAAGATCTAAGATGTTAAATATTCAAAAAAGCCACATATAGAAACCTGATTCATCTCAATTATTCTTGGACATTTTCCTCCTAAAGCACAGATATACCAAGGGAAGAAATAATGCCACAAAGTTTGTTCCTCCACAGCACAGCTCCACCAGCAGCAACTTCAGAAACCACTTTGGACTAACAGAATGGCAAAGAGGGCTCAGTGATGGGATGGGTGGGAAAGGTTCCACATTCAGTACAAGTTGCATAAACTGCCAGCTTTAAGCTAAAATGTCCACTAGGATGTTCTTTGCCACCATCACCTGCAGGATTTTTATTTCCTGTGTGCATCATGAGACGAGAAACACAGGAAGTTACCAACAGGCTTAAAGCCACACACTCCCACCTCTTTTTATTGTTTATAGCTTTCTACCTTCAGGTGGAGTTTTCTTGGTGCTGTCTGAGTTCTAAATCAAGGAAAACCATAAGAAAACTCTGGTTTGAGTTCATGAGAAGCCTTAGAAATCTTTCCATTTGGATTGGTGCCCTCAAACTTGTCAGGGAATGAACCCATGCAGGAGAAACGAGCCCATTGCTGTTCCAAAAAACAGGTTTTGAGGGTATTAAGTGAAAATTAATGGTTACTTTTGTCTTTGATATTCCTATACCTCCCTGTGCACCATAAAATAGGAAACATCAAAGTCTGTCTCACAGGGGTGTTGTGAAATTGAGTTAATGTTGGTGTGAAGCTCTCAGACTGTGGCAATGAGGTCCATAAAAAAGAGGCCTGGAAGGAAATGAAGATTCCCATGTTCAGCCCACGGTTTGAATAAGCCTGTAAATAAGAGTTAGGGCTGTGCTCTGAACAATAAAGATGGAAAATGAGATTAGAACAATTCCTTCTGCCACTTCAAACAAAGCTGGAGGCCCATGGAGAATGTGGAGGTGACCAAAGAGAGCCAGGCAGGTGAATGCCAACACTGCCCCACTGCCAACAAACTGCTGAGCAGAAAATGGGTTTGCACCTGGAAAAAACACTCTGGGGATGGAGCAGGTGCCTGGTGGGGTGTCCCTGCTCCAGGACTATCCCCACTGAGCATTTCTGTGCTCCCAGGAAGGTCATCTTCTCCCACCCATGCTCAGGATGAGGCAGATCTGGAGCCTTCCTCCCCATGTGCTGTACCCCACAGGAGCTGAGCCCTGAGAGCAAACAGAGCTGGGACAGGACCCATCAGGTGTGTGCTGCATGCACAGGTGGTGAAGGCTCAGGGACAGCTGTGTGTGGAGGGGCAGGTTAATGTTTGACAGCCTGAGGAGACCACGAGCACCCCAGAGCACAGGATGAACCAGACCCATCCTTCCTGAGCTGACCTCAGCTGCTCCCTGAGCTCCATCACAGCCCCTCACCCGCCCCACAATGAGCACAACCAAGGGCTTTCCATCAGGGATGGGCAGGGCAGAGCAGCCCAGCTCCTCAGCAGGTGGAAACCCATAAAAATCCACCTGGACTCAGCACTCGGGTGCTGTGTCCAGTTTGGGGTTCCTCTCTGCAAGAAGGACATGGAGGGGCTGGAACACATCCAGGGAAGGGGCTGGAGCCCCAGGAGAGGCTGAGGGAGCTGGGCAGGGGCTCAGCCTGGAGCAGAGGAGGCTCAGGGGGCCCTTGTGGCTCTGCACAGCTCCTGACAGGAGGGCACAGCCGGGGGGGCCGGGCTGTGCTCCAGGGAACAGGGACAGGAGCAGAGGGAACGGCCTCAGGCTGGGCCAGGCAGGCTCAGGGTGGAGATCAGCAGGAATTTCTCCACATAAATGATGATTAAACATTGGACAGGGCTGTCCAGGGAGGTGGTGGGGTCCCCATCCCTGGAGGTGTCCAAGGAACACCTGGAGGTGGCACTCACTGGGTGACAAGCAGGTGGAGGTCATTCACAGGCTGGATCCGATGATCTCACAGGTGTTTTCCACCTAAATTACTCTGTGATAGATCCAAAAAAAATCTCTAGTGACCACAACTTTGGGATGCAACCCTAAAATTAACCTAGGTAAGTTCAGTTGCAGTTTCTGCAGGCTGGGCCATCCCTCCACATGGGTAAGCACAAAGCAATCAGGAACAGCTATTAACAGAGAAAACATTTAATCCAAAAAGTGCATTTTTAAGGATGCTCTGACTCTCAGCTGGCTCCATCTGCACAGAGATTGAGCAGCACAACAGCAGGAGAGAAACTTTTTGCTGAATAGTATTTACTGAATTCCCCCACACACATTCCCCCTGGATTTTGGTCAACCACAACACTTCAGGAACTCAAGCCAAGTTTGCCAAAACCTTTCCTTGAAGAAAAGCAGCATGGAGAACGTTTTGTGTGCCAACATTGTTAAATCAAAACCTTTAGAGTCTGGTCTTTTCTACTTAAAAGGATGTCACAGTTTAATTTCCCAAATAAAATTGAAGTTAAAAAATTAAAATTGAGAACATTAAAAGCTCAAAATCATCTTAATCCAGATTAGACAAAAACATTACTCCTCATTTTCCCCAATTTTCTTGCCTTTTTAATCTGCTTTTCCTATGAAACTCAGTTCTTTCAGTGCTTGTGCATGGCATGAAACAATTCCCTTGATTTTTCACGGAAGCTGAAATCAGGGTTTTTTGCACAGCGGAAGCAGTTGCACCACAAGCATTTCCATACCTCTCAGACAGCTAAATTTAACGAGTTAATTACGTGAGGAGGAGAGGGGAAGTGTAAGAAAGGCTGCACCTGGCAGCAGCCAACCATCTCTGCTTCCTCCAGGAGCAGCTCTGGAGCTTTCAGGGAGGAGCCTCCTCATCCTCCCATTCACCTGCTCCATGCTGGAACAGGCTGGCAGATCTCAGCCTGAACATTTTGTCCCCATCTTAAAGCCACGTTTGAAAAACTACAATAAATTAAAAAAAAAAAAAAGAGAAAGCTGAGAGGTTTAATTACTTTTATCCCTGTCTGAGAGGCGCTTTCAAGTATAGCCAGGGTTCCTGGAATTGCAGTCCCAGTGCCAGAGAGAAAATGAACAGCAAGAGACAGGCTAAAAAAATCCCCAGCTCCCGGATATTTGCCTGAAACACAGCTCGTTTCCAAGAACAAGGCACTGCAAAGTCTGGCTGGGGCTGGTCTCCAGCAATGCCCTTCCCATCACTCTGCTCCAAGGTTACTCCAAGCCTGAGCTCAGGGATTTACAGATCCTCCCCACACACACAGCTCGGACTGGGTGAGGTGGGAAGTGGCAAGAGATGGGTTTGTGTGGTGTTTGTGAGGGTCCCCAGGACGAGGTGAGAGGTGAGAATTTGAGTCTGTGTTCTCAGAAGGCTGATTTATTCTTTTATTATATTATATTAAAAATGCTATAGTAAAACTATACTGTAGGAGCATCAGGGGTAGGATGGTCGGGACAGACAGAGACCAGACATCTCTGGAGCCAGGGCTGGAACTTGGGGTTTATTGCAAAGGGCCTGGGGGCAGGGCCCTGCTGGGAGCTGCCAGGCACAGCTCAGAGCAGGCCTGAGAGAAGAGAGGGGGAGAGAGGATGAGAGAGAGAGAGAGAGAGGGTGAGAGGCTAAGAGAGCAAGTTTCCCATTACAGTACCATAAATCTTTTTCTGTGTTGAATATTCTGATTCTCATTAACCAATCTAGTACAAGATACAAATCCTATAGCATTTCCATACAGCCTATAAGAATCATTCCATTACCATCCTCTGTTACATTTTAAACCCTACAAACTCCTCTTTGGGCCCCTTCTGCCAAGCTGGCAGGGTCTGCTCTGACCCTTGGGCCTGTCTGCAAGCAGAGGGTGTTGTTCCATCAAAAGGGGATCACCTTCAGCTGGTCACACCATTGTTTTCCAGGTGTTCAGTAACTGAGGGAGCTCAAAGCTTGCTTTCATTTCAATCTCACTTATAGTTTCTATATTCTCAAAATCTTTTGTCAGGCAATCCTATTTATAAGGCTTTCCTGTTTCATCTTCCCCAACACTATACTAAAGAGAAAGGAGACATCAGAAGGCTTAACAAGAATGAATAATAAAAACCCGTGACAGACTCAGAGTCCTGACACAGCTGAACTGGGATTGGTCATTAAGTAAAAACAATTCATATGCTGGATAAACAATCTCCAGATCACATTCCAAAGCAGCAAAATGGGGAGAAGCTGAAGCTTCCCAGGAGAAAAAATCCTGGCAAAATGATTTTTCAGACAATATCATGGTGACAGGTTTGGTTCTGCTGGATTTAATGAGAGCTCGGGGAGACAGGCTCTGCACTGGGCACAGGTTGCACACAGGAGCTGGTTCCCTAACAGATGAGCTCTGGGAAAGGCACAGCTCTGCAGCCTCCAACTCCAAACACAGACTGAGCATCCCAAGAGTCATTTCCATGGAGTCACC
Source organism: Molothrus aeneus (assembly GCF_037042795.1). Lineage (NCBI taxonomy): Eukaryota > Metazoa > Chordata > Aves > Passeriformes > Icteridae > Molothrus > Molothrus aeneus. The sequence goes on along the minus strand of NC_089664.1, from coordinate 2,188,331 downwards.
TTGGCGGGGTCTGCAGCTCCAGGCGTGCCCCCAGCCCTGGCTGCTCGGCAGGGTGGGCAGCCCCAGGAGCTCCAGTGCCAGCTGAGGTGCCAGCCCTGGACTGCTCAGGGTGATCAGACACCGAGTGGAGCCCTTGCCTGAGGTGCAGCTCTGCTGGAGGGTGCCAGCTCAGCAGGTTTGTACCTGTGCCCTGTGGCAGTGCCGCAGCTCCGGCAGCGGGGATTCCTCAGCTGCCGCTCGAGGCCTTCAGCCACGGCACCCAGGGAAACCAGGGGGATGCTCACCCCACTTCTACTTGAAATCTTTTAAAGATTTTGTTTGGTTTGGTTTTACTTGATTCCCTTATTTGTAAAGAGGAAAACAAATCTAGGTATGAGCTCACGAGTCTGGGGATGATGACTATTGTGGGAAATCCAGGATTCCTGGACAACTGACCAATATGATCAAGCAGAAGTTGTTTATAGTTTACATTACACACATATTTATAGATTCTACAAACTACTAAGTGCACACTTCTTCACTGGTGCCTTTGTCCTGTTCACTCATTTTCTGCCTGCATTTCTCAGGGTATGTGATTGGTTACAGTCCAGGTGTTTCACAGCCCTCTGTTATCCAGTTCTTGCTGTCTTGGTAGTCAGTTTTTCAGCCTCTTCTTTCTTAATTCAGCACAATTTATGTTCCAGTAGTCTTGATGAATTCCTGAGGCTTTGATAACCAACTCAGAAGCAGGCTGGCTGCACACTATGGCCTAACCCTTGCACATACATTGCAACAGATGAGCTCTTGTAAATCACAAATTTCTCATGGACAAGAGGCAACACCCAACACTTGTGGCATTCCCTGCACCTCACAGACACCCATGCACTGCCTGGCACGTGGATGAAAACACCACAGGGCTCTCCCTCACAGCTCAGTCCCTCAGGCCACTCACCTGCAGCTGAGCTGCCCACACAGCCACAAGGCAGCTGGGTTCCACACAGCCCTTTCTACAAACATTCCTGCAAAAAAAATGATCCAAGAGGCTCCAAGTACAATGGAAAGTACACAACAGACAACACCAAGGCCTTGTCTCTGTCCCTCTCTTGAGCTTTCTTCACCCAGAGTCACTGTGGCCACTACAGGCTCCTTCCCAACCCCACCTGAATCCTGAATCCCAATCCACAAGGGCTCAGCTGGAGCTTTCCCAGCATCTTCACTGCAACCCCAGCTCCAGTCATGCTTCCTACACCAGCAGCAAGACCAAAGCAGTGCTACCACTGCCCAACACCAGCTGTGAGCAGGGGGGCACCCATTAAATCCCACCCCAGGGAAGGGGCAGTGGACAGGGACCTCTCAGTCCCACTTTATACAAGGTCCTGAGCAGTGTCACAACAGGACTCATCTTTCCATGCACCTCTCCTGCGAGGACATGCAGCTTCTCTCTGTCACCATCTTCTTTCCATGGCTAAGGATCCTCTTTCACAGCCCACTTTATAATCAGTTTAACAACCCAGCAGCCACAGACAGAAAGTTCTTTCTCTCCATCCTCTCATCTCTCCAGGCCCTTTGTCACATGATAAGCTCGTGGACACTCTGCAGTGTCAGCAACACAGTCCCAGACACCTCTAAGGTGTCAGATCAGGCTCTGCAGTTGGATGAACAAGGCCTGGAGGATCTCCTGGTGCTGCCAGGTGGTTTTAACTGAGCAGTCCAACACCATCTCCACCAGGGCGAGGGAATTACTCCCTCCTAACCCCCCTGGCAGTGGCTTTGCACCACAGTTCATGACACTGAGCCCTCGTCCCTAAACAAGCTCAGCTTCTGCAGAGCTGACATCCAAGAGCAGGTTTGGTCCACACAGAAACCTGGGGAATGAAGAGGAATAAATGGCTGCAGCACCAAGGACCCTGTTTTGCAAAGTCACTTTCCTTGATCCCATCCATATTTCAGCACAGCTCCAACTGAGCCCCATTAATGTAATTGATTTTTAATGGCATTCTCCAAGAAACCATGTGAAGATTTTAACAGGCTATTAGATGGAAATTAAGCCTCACCCAAACCTTCCTCCTGTGGAACAAAGGTTTCCAAAGATGCAGGGGGGCTATTCCATTCCTGCTAATGGATAAGAAGGTTGTTTTGAGGAAAAGGAACACTAATTCTGCATTTTCCAGCCCTCACAGAGGGACACCAGAGGTTTGTTGTTACAAGGAAAGGGTTTCTCATCCTTCCCACACAAGCCAGATCAAAGGGCAGCCCTAGAGGGATCAGAAGCAGAAGTGGTGTTTGATGAGCTGGAGGACTGCCAAGTTTCAAAAAGGAAAAATAAATACAAATTTTGTTTTCTTTCGTCCCCTGGGCACCTTCATGGCAACCAGGCCTCAGCTGATTGCTCAGATGTGGCCTTTGAAACCCAAAGAGCTCTACCTGGCCCCAGGTCACAATTGTGGCTTCAGCACTGCTGGAACCCTGGGGAGGCTTTTGCTGAAGGAAACCTTTACAGCCCCATCCTTCTGTGGAAAGAGGTACCAGCAAAACACTCCCAACTTCTCCCTGCCATTCATGAATCACACCTTTTGAAACTCAACCCATGATTCCAGCATTTCAAAGCCAGGACACCATCCAGAGCAGTGACTGTGCCATGGAGGACATTCCCCTCTCTCCATCCAATGCGGAGCCCCTCGTTTTCACACAAGTTGGTGACAATACTCGTGGACATTTTGACTCAGAGCATGCCACCTCCCCCAAAGGTCCCACCCTGCCTGGGGCTGAGCTCTGCCAGACACCCACAGCTGCAGCTCTGTGTGTGCCACGCCATGGATTTAACACATTCCCCGTGGAACACGAGCGCTGAGCTCCCTGCAAGAGTCTCCCACTCACTGTGACTGAGCAGCTACAAGAGTTCTAGCTGATGATTTCTAGAAGATGATGCTGTTACCATCTCTTTTACTTCTGATTCAAGTTCCCCACACTTCATTTCAACATTTTTAAAGGCTTATTTTTACTTCTTTTGAGACATTTGAAACTCACTACTTTTCAGGGCTGACAGGCAGCCTCCTTCCCAGTACGTTACAGAGTCAGGAACCAGCACTGCCTTCATTTGTAAAGAGTTGGGAATGTGGAAACAAAGGGAAAAGAAACAGCCTAAAATCCCTTATTAGCCAAAGACATCAGCAGAAGAGAAAAACAGGACCCTCAAAATCCCATGCACTGCCCAGTGTGCCCCAGAAGAGAAACAGAGCTGCATTATCCTGGATCTACCTCAGGCTGCATTAACTGCTCCCATACTCTCCTGTTCTTTCATGCTTCAAATTAAAACCAGAAATTGGATCATGCCAAGTTTCCTTTGTTCTTTTCACCCTTTGTGAAAGGCAGGGGTTACCATCATTTTATATCTGTTATAACTGGCTTTAAAGTTGTAACCAGAGAGTGAAAAAAATTGGGCATTTTTTAAAAATAGGCTTGGGGTGGTCCTGTCTGTACAACTGGTAACCAAGTCAAGCATCTCCAAGTCCTCTTTCATTGTACCTATCCAATTTTAGTACTTTATTATTACAGAACAAGAAATTCAAAGAAGCTCAGGATTCATCCAGCCAGTCCAGGAGGTAATTTGGGCCACAGAACTTCAGGAATCTGGAATGCTTCTGCCCAGGAAGTGGGTAAATAAGGCTGAGATTTGGCATCAGAAGACAAGAAAGAAAGGTAACATTTTTCATTTCAGCACATTTCTCAGAGCAGAGATAAGCTGCAGAGATCTGTGATGAGGTTATTCATGTTATCAGCTAAATGGTTTTGAACAGATACAGCATCACTTACTTGGAGCACATGGACATGAACTTCTGAAAATAATGGGATTAAAAAGAAATGTGAGGAGTTTTCTGGAGTTGACTCTGGATCCAGCAGTCCATGTCTTTATCAAGCTGAGACTTCACCTCATCTTTTCTCCAGGCCTGTTTCTAATGACCCTCAGGAAAGGCCTTACCCACCTCCCAGCTGCCAGGAGTGCAGATCCCTTCCCAGTGTGGGAATAACTCCCTGCAACCTCCCACAGCCTTTGGCTGCCACCCCTCTCCCAGCGCTGGAGGCCAGAGAAGCAGCAGAGATTTGTCTTTGGCACTGGGAGGGAGGTTTGTTAATGCTCCTCCCCAGCAGGAGAGCTTTCATGCCTGACTGGTGGCAGCTGGACGAGCTCTCAGCTCTGACTGAAGCCTCATTGAGGACAGGGCCACCCCCTGATCAGATCATTTCACCTGCCAGAATCTTCTCCTGTGTTCCAGATCCTGCAAAGTCGGGCGGCCACGGCTGAGATCCTCCCAAAGCAAGGTCAAGGGGATGTTCCACCATGCAAAGGGAGCAGTGACACCCCTGCAGAACCAGGTCTGAGCCTGCCAGACCTCCCTCCTCACCCCAACCAAACCCCCTTTATCACAGTGATATCCACAGTACCAGAAACCACCTGGGATTCATTTCAAATGAGTGCCAATTTTCAACCCCAGATCTTTTCCCACAGCTGAGGCTCACGGGGTTGGAGGGCACACTCAGCTCTGGAGCACTGAAGTTTCTCTCGGAGCTGCAGCAGGAAGATGTTTGATCTTTAAATCAGACATGAAGGGATGAAACAGCAGCACTCCTATTGATGTTGTTCTGTGTCTAAACTGACAAAGTTGTATTACCAGGTCAGGCTGGAACAGGCTGGATCCTGCTCCCGAGCTGTGGCTCCACAGGATTCAGAAAAAATTACAAGATAAAGGAAAGGACAATTATGAAACAGCCTGTTCACATTTCCACCTAACTTATTCCACGGAGCACCAGGGAAAGGCCTAATCATCCCCCTTCAAAAAAAAAAAACATTTCCCTTCTGGTGGATCTGAAGATGATCTCAAGGCTTCTTTGGTCTCCAAACCTAAAGCAGCAAATGCTTGTGATGATTTCCATGAGTTAATTACATTTCCATTAGTGAAGAAGTTCTAAAACTTCATTTTCGTCACTGATGTTTTTTGAGTCCTACCAAAATAGATAGGGAAACATGATTTTCTCTCTGCTTTTCTTTATCTATCTCACCCTTATGAGACTTTGCTCTTAATTTTAACTCTCTCAGCCTTTTCACTTCTCCTTAAATGGACATTTCTTCAACACTTTAATCATTTTCACAGCCTTCATCCTAAGCTCCCATGCCCAAACTTTATTTAAGGATGCTGGTTCAGGGTGTTTGAGAGGGGGAAACTGAGCCAAAAGGCTGAAAGACTGAACTGTCCTCCTTTTTTAGTTCTTTTTAATTGGAAAATAAGCTGACAGCCCCAATTCAAGTTCTATTAAGTCCTTTTTGAACCAGAAACAAGCTACATCCAACCAAGTATTTCTGATTATCAGAGTTCTTCAGCACAGAAACATTTTGTAGCTGAAAAAGTCTCAGTCTTCTCCAAGCAGCTCAGTTTTGTCCTTCACTTCTGTACTTCTACATCATCCCATGGACCATCACGTGCTCCTAAAGCCTCAGTCTGACTCTGCGACCTTCCAGTTGTGCAGAGCCCTACAGGGAATTTGTGTAATGAGGCAAAGGAGGGGAGTCAGCCTTAACCCCTCTGCAGAAACTTCCTTAAGGAACAACCCTCTGCTCACAGATCCCTGGCTGAGAGCAGCCCTCGCCTCTCTGGAGAGCCCCAGGAACAATTTCTATTCCCAGGGAAGCCCAGCACTGCTCCAATCTCTACTTCTGATCCTTTCTTTGCTTAAATCTCACCCAGCCCAGCCTGAACTGACTTGAACTGAGCCAACAGCTAAACCCATTATTGTCTAAAATTGGGTTTAACTCAGGAGTGACCTGAACTTCTTGCTCCAGAGGGAGGCTTTTAAAATGCTGCAGCTGATCACGAGAATCACCTACACAAACACACCCAGCCCTGCAGCCAGCTCAGAAACCAAGACAACTCCAGCACTGACAGAATAAGAATATCCACCAGAAAAGCCTGACCTGTTTCCTGAATGCTCCACCCTGACATCACTGAGCAAATGAGTTTCTTGCATTTATCAATCCAAAACTCATGACAGGGGACTTTTTTAGCCTCCAAAATATGGGGAGATGGAGGAGGGAGGAGACACAATTGTGTCAGACATGGATTTAACTGATGCTGACCATGCCAAGAGGGAAAGGTTTCTCCTGTGTATTGTTTAGGTGGCCTTTGTGAGGATCAGGGAGTTCTCCAAAGCCTCTAAGCTCACCCCACAGGTTTGGTGTGTGCCACAGGAGGCAGGACTTCCTCAGCCTGAGCTGCTGGGCTTGCCCAGGGTAGAAGAGGAACCTTCCCACAGTCAGGTGTTCATCCAGAGGAGTCATCCTGCCGCTTGACCTCACTCATGTGGGATCCCTTCCTCTGTCCCACCCCCATCAGACCCTTCAGCACAGAGAAGATGCAAGACAGCTGAAGTTAAGCAAAAAAACACGTGGAATTGTGTGGAAAAGCATCTCCAGGTGCTGGTCCTGGGCTTAGCTTGACCTGGAATTCACACATCCTCTGGCTCCAGCTTCCAGCACGGGAGCCTGGCCCTGGCCAGAACATCCTACACAGCTCTTGGGTGGTTCAGCAAAAAAAGAATGGAAAATCAGTTACAAATCCAAGTTTTCTTGATGTTTTCAGGGAGCCCCAAGGAAGGGAATGGTCTGAGAGCCCCCAAAGCCTTTGGGGTGGGATGTGGATCCAAGGACAGGTGTGCAGACTCACTGTTGGCACTCAGGCTTAGATCACAACTAAAACCAGGCTGGTTTTCCAAATCCTCACCCTTTTCCTTCCCTTTCCTCCCTTTTCCACAGTCACAGGCAGGTTCTTCTCCCCTGAGATGAGCAGGCACTTTGCCATCCAAAGCTGCTCCCTTGGAACTGGGACACAGCAGCAGAAGCACCATTTGAGAAGCAGGAGTCTGAGGTAACCTGCACCCTCCTCCTCATCTAATTATGGGACAGCACTCAACACCACACACAGCACTTGGGTATTTTGGGCTTGGTGATTTTTTTGCTTGTTTGTTTTTAAACAAGGAAGCATTAAAAATAAGAAATTAAAGCCCTTTGGAGCTGCAGTTTGATTCACTGGTTTGGGGTTAAATTCCCAGTATCCACACCCAGCTCCAAGAGCAGCTACTAAAGTTTTCCACCTCTAGGTGCTCACAGGACATGGTTGCCAGGGCAGGATCACACATTAGGAGCAGATCCCCAGGTCCAGAGTCCTCTTCCCACCTGCAGACTCCACAATTGCCTGTGCAGCTGCTTCCCTCACAAGAGACAATATTTCCCTGCCACCCACCTGCCTTTGAGAGCCATAAAAAGCTAAAAATACTGTCTGGACTCTGGACTAATGATCCTGCCTGCCTTTGATAAAGCCCTGGCTGCCATGAGGAGCAACCCTTGCTTTCATTTGGGATGGTCACTTCCACTTGACAGCGGCCCAGCTTCAGAGAGAGGTAAACACCCATAAATATTGTCTGGCAGCCCCTCTTTGTGAGCACAAAGCTTCCAGGAGGCACAAACAGGCACAAAATGTGGAAATGGATACGAGATGGAAACCTGGATGGTTTTATTTCCTCTCTCTTTAATAGAAAGGGAGGTTGTTTGTGCCTCAACTTCCAGGCTCCTTGTGCTGTTCCATCATTATCCCTTCTCATCCCAGGTATTCGATACCTCGCAGTCCCTTTTAATAAAGTAAGAGAGCAGCACATTAATCTCATTATCTGTTTGCCCTTGAGAGGTTCTCTGACCTGAAACGTTTGGTTTGCCACCACCAGAGCAGAGCCAGAGCAGGATAATTTCTGTCAGGGAAGGGCTGTCCCCACCTGCAGCTCCTCTGAGGGGCTGGGACCATCTGCAGCCTTCCTCTAAGCACAGCCCAGAGTCCTCCTCTGCCCAGGAAAGTCTCCTGATTTAGCAGCCAGCCACACAATTACTCACCCACCCGCTTCTCTCAACCTGCCTCCAGCCACCCCCACCAAAATCGATGCAGAAAAGCCACTACAAGCAACAAAAAAAGACACGAGCCCTAATTAACACAGCAAGAGGCTCAGCACGGCCTGGGGCCCCCTTTGCTCAGAGAAACAAGCCCAGAGAGAAAACATGCTCCAGTCCCAAGGAAGCTGCTGCCCACTGGGCAAAAAAGGAAATGGGGACATTTGCCAGATGGGTTTAGAGCCCTCAAACCCTTCTTCCCTGCCCAGTCTTCTCTGAAGGGAATGGTTCCTGCAGCTCCCCAGGAACCCAGACAACCAAGGGGCAGAGGATAGAACAATTTCTGTTCAACCTGAGAGCTCAAACACTCTCCTCCCTCCCAGTTACAAACGCTCTCTGTTTCAAAAATGAAAATTTGGTGTCTTGGCATCCTCCCTTTCTGCCCTCACCCACCAGCCAGAGCACCAGGTAACACCTTACAGGTAAATTCCCTGTGTCTTGTCCACCTGTATCTGATTTAATTTCAGAAGGGGGCCTTTGCTCTTCTGAGCCAGCGAGTGTCCAACCATCACTGGAGCATAAAAAAAAATTGAACACAAGGATCAGCTGCATTAAAATCCATAAAAGCTTTGCTCCTTTCATGACTCATGCACGGTGCTGACAGCACTCGCCCCGAGTCCATCACCACCCTGAGCAAACAGCTCCTTTTCTTTGTGACAGCCAAACAGGACTGAACCTGTTCCTCCTCAAAGTGTCCCTTTTCCCAACTCCTGTTGTTGCTCTGCTTTGCTTTCTAGCACACAAGTGCCAAAATTTCCACATTGGGAAAGCAGAGGAAGATCTGCACTTCCCTGCATCTCCAGTCCCAGAGCTGATAAACAAAACATTGAGCAACCACCTAAAGGGGTGCTGCAGGGCAGCCAAGGGGGCTGATTTCATTTGAATTTCATTTTTCTAATTAGTTCTGTGGTTATTTGCAGGTGGAATATAGAATCAAAGGATCACAGAAAGGTTTGGGTTAGACCTTAAAGCCCACCCAGTGCCACCCCTGCCATGGCAGGGACACCTCCCACTGTCCCAGGCTGCTCCAAGCCCATCCAGCCTGGCCTTGGGCACTGCCAGGGATCCAGGGGCAGCCACAGCTGCTCTGGGCAACCTCTGACAAGGCCTGCCCACCATCACAGGGAAGGATTTTTTTTCTTAATATCTCATCTAAACCTCCCTCGTGTTTGAAGCCATTTCGTCTCGTTACCCTTGTACACAAAGTACACCAGAGCCAGTCCCAGAGCTCAGATATCCTCATTTGAGGGCCTCTGAAGCACAGGAACATACACATGGAGAGAAAGAAATGCTGGAGCCAAAGCTTCCATAAGTATTTGACAACTTTAAGAATCCCAGCCCTCATCAAGGTGTTTCCTTCTCCAACACTTCCCTGGTCACATCTCCCCCCACACCCTGTCTGGGAGGTACATCCACCTGAAAGGAGCAGATCCGAGGTCCAAACCTGCTGCACAGCCAAGGCTGGGTGGTTCCTGTGCCTCCCACTCTGTCACTCATCCCTGCACCCAAGGCTGCTGCTCCTCAAACACAGCACCAGGAATAGCAGCTCCCACTGCCCACATAGCAGGATGATCCTGGTAACCAGCAACGCTCACATCGAGCATGAGCAGGCCTTTATGCTGTTACTAAATGAGTTGCCTTCCAAATTATTAGCAGCATCAGGAGCTGGGAGCACATTTCTCAGACAATCAAGATAATTCTGGCTTTTGTAATTTGTTCCAGACAGGCTGAGACATCCGTACCCGCGCAGAGACTTTGTGCACATCGTTTGGCAGCTCCGGGGCTGGCACACGCTGTCTCTGCCAGTCCCACCCAGAGATGCAGGCAGCTGATCCAACTGGCTCAAGAAGCCACCAGGACTCTTCGAGAGTGTTTAATCCAGGCTGATTGGAAGCCAAAAGAAATTAATTCTGCTCATAAAGGGCAGAGCACAATCCTGTCAAGCACTCCATTATTTCATAGCGGCCTTTAGCCACTCTTGGTGTTGGACAAACACCACGTGGTTGTGGTCACTCCATGAGGATGTGGCAGAACTGGGGAAGGACCAGAGCAGCAGCAAAGGTGTGTGGTGCACAGAAAAGCCCTCAGGTCAAGGGAGGTTGGGCAGCATAAATCTCTGACTGGGGAAAAGCTGGCATTTCCTAAAGCCATAGGCATGCAGAAAAAGGAATTCTTCTTCAAACATTACTAGAAGGCACCAAGGGGAACCTCAGGTAGCTGGTGATGAAAAAGGGACAAGCAGCTCCTTTCTTGGGGTGTGGAGTTAAACCCTACAGCCCATTATCCATGCTATGGAAACCAAAAGTATAAACAAGCTCCAAAACACAACTGAGGGCAGACCCCAAAGCCCATCATCCATGATATGGAAACCAAAAGTATAAACAAGCTCCAAAACACAACTGAGGGCAGACCCCTTGGACATCACAGTTTAAAAGCCCCTTTTTTCCCCTCTGAAAAATGCCAAGACATCCGAATTTTGGGACTCAAAGATCAGTATCATTCTGACCATGCCTTGTTCCCCATTCTTGCCCTCAGCGTACAGCCCTTGACACCAGCTCCATGCAAACCCAGAAATTCTTCAGGCTTTGCATCCAAAACCCAGGAGAAAATCTCTCATGAACTCCAAAAGGAAAAGATCTGAACCCTCCAGGCCCTGAATCCAGGCTCATGGCTCCAGCTGAGGGGACAGCACAAATTTGTTCCCAAAACAACTGTGGATTTCTAAAATTTTCAACCCAAAACACATAGCAACAGAATTAAAAAATCCCTTTGCCTCCACCTTGGAAAAAGTGCATTAAGATCATCCAATCCCAGGCCAACTGAGAAACTGCATTTTTGTGTGATTTAGAGCTACTAATGGGTGATGTCACCACTGGAGCCAGTGCAATCCCACAGAAACATGGAAATAAAATGAGCAGGAGCCATAAAATGTGTGTTTTTCTCCCCAACAGCAACAGGCCCATCCCAGCAGGGGCAGCTTTCATTGAGACTCGTCTACAACTGATGGAGATCACAAGAAATCACCACATAAATCACAGAGGTAACAATATCTCTCAAGGAGAGCACCCTGTTCTTTTCCCAGGCCTTTGTTAACAGCAGATCCACAGGTTTCCTTGGAAGCAAATGAGAAATAGGCACCACAGCATTGCTGGGAAAAGAAAGCAAGGGAGTGTTTTCTGGAACAACAAACCAAAGCCATTTTGGGCCACTATCTGTTAGACTCGAGTTTAGCTCAATAAGATATTGATCCTGGCTGCATGGAACACAGCCTTGATGTATTTCCTGATTAACAAGTTCTGCTGCCTGCTTTTGACAAACAAAATCTCCCTCATTGCAGGTAGATAAAAAATATATTTATCAATAATTCCAGGGTGCAGGCATTGAGTAACCAAAAAAAAAATAAAATAAAGGGTTGGAAAAAGCAGGTGGGAAGGATTGCTGCATGATCACTGGAATATTTACACAAGGCTAAGTTCAATCAATGCAGAGCCTTCCCCCACAGCCTCCTCCAAAGCACACCCAGACTCTGGCTGGCCTTTTTCCTATGGAAACAGAGAATGAGAGCAGAGCTGCTCTTTGCTTTTCTGGTGCTTAGCTAAAAGCTGAAAATGAGATCAGGTTTTCTGGCATTCACCATTTACCTTAATAAAAACAAGCACTCAGAGGATTAGCAGGTACACAACTCTGTGTGGGGTATCACAGAACGTTTTCATGATCTTTCAAGCTTACACAGAAATAAAAAAAAATAAAAGGAGAGGACTCAAAATCCCTCCATAATATAGAAGATCAATGTAAAACTGAGCTTGGGAGCTGAGCACTGCCTGGGAAACATGAAGTAACATTTTCAAGTAGAAATCTTGCACATATGGCAAAGGAAAGCTTTTGATAGAGTAGCAAAATGATATTTCAAAAACTGATGTCCTACCTATCTATATTTATAAGAACACATTAAGTACTGGCTTAGCACTGTCCTTTTTTATTATTCCCTAATAAATTACAGCTTGATCATTTTTTGAAACACACGAATCCAAGTCTGCCTTCCATGGAAATGAGAATGAAGGTCCCACTTGTGTCACCACCTCACAGCCCACCCCTGGAGGGTCTGTCAGCAGGAAATTTCTCACTCATCAAGCTGACTTTGAAGTCTTGATGCAGAAGCAAGGAGGATTTTGTCTCAAATAAACAGCCCTGCACAGGTTTCCCCTCTCACCTGAGCTCGTGCAGGCAGTGGCACATGAAAGTGTTCTGGCCACTGAAGGAAACCCAAGGAAGAGGAACTCCAGATTTCCAGCACAGCCCCATGGCAACGCAGGAGTGAGCTGAGAACTTAATCATGATCTGGGCAGTGCAGAGCAAAACACACCAGGCTACAGAGAAAACACTAATTCAATGCCCTGTGTGAAGCTACAGAGCTTTCAGTGCTCCCTCCACCTGGACTAGAAATATTCAGGAAAGCAACAAACCAAGCATGAGTAACTCTGTTATTTTCAGTACCTTCCCCCTAACGCCAAAAATCGGGCACAAGCTCAAGTGCCTTGTTAAATGCAGCCCTCGAATTACAAGGATTAGAGGTCTGGATTTCCTCAGTGGAGATGACTCTTGGGCTTGAAGCTGATGAGTTGAGCCTTTGCCACCCCTGCACTGCTGCCTGGTGGGAAGCCCTTGTACGAGACAATTTCAGCAGGGCCCAGTTGGTGTCACCATTGGAAACAGCAGCGGTGACGTTAACAGGATGGCACTTCAAAGGAACCCGCGGGGCTGCAGATGGCACCGGGGGTCCTTGTTCCAGCTGTCTCATCAAGCTGATATCCCACAATTATTTTCCAGGATCAAACAGTGCTGCAAGCAGCAGCTCCCACGGCACCGGGGAGACGCCGCTCGTTCCAGGGGGATCCCGCGGCCGCTTCGGCTGCGACGCTTGGAATGTGTCAGTTGTAAAATAAAACCAACAAACTCTGGAGTCTTGTGTTTATGGAGGGGAAAAAAAAATAATAATAATAAAAGGAATTCAAGCCATGCCTAGACAATATGGCTGGGATTCAGAAAAGCTTTTCTGTGGAGCCTGGACTTTAGGTAGAGAATCACTGGAGTCAGCTGAATTCCAGCATATAGTGGAATGCTTTGCTGTAGGATAAATTCAGCCAAAGCCAAAGTCCTTTCCAGAATCAGGGCCTTGATTTTATATTTTTTTAAACACAAACAATGATGTGGAGCTAACTAGGAATCAGAACAGAGTGTCAGTGAGAATAATTGCAGCATCTGTGCTAATTCTCTTTTCATCCTGGTACCCCCTGCTTCTAAGTATGGAAATCTGATTCTCCTTGTGCTTCCACTGAAGTTTCTATTGATTAAATACCCAGCCCCAGCAGCAGGAGAATCAAGCCCTGAATATTTATTCTCTTCCTCTTAATACATCAAGAATTCCCTTTGGCCTCTCAAGTGCTGTATCACAGGGTGCCATGAATGCAAATGGAATTACAGTGATCATGTAGCTAATGAATACATTTGTATACGTATGCAAGCACTTCCCTACTCCACACCACCACCAGGAGCAGGGAATATCCACACACACAGGCAGGCAAGGTGTGGGAAAGGATGGATATGGGAAGCACATCAATAGCAGGAGCCAGGCTGCAGTTTCTGGGGAGAAATGAACTGAAATCCTTCCAAGACGAAGGCTGCAAGCTCAGGACCTCACGCAGACCTTTGGATCGTTTCCTCTGAAGCTTTAAAGCCCAATTTGTAGACTAGAAGTGTTCATGTTTATGTTTTCATTATCCACCAGCATCACCCTCTATTTATATAAATAGACAGAAACTGCTGCAATGCATAATGTAAAATATTGTCAGCATTTCCAAGGGAGAGATCAGTGATATCATCTCAAAGCAGGGTACAAAATGCACACGTAACCTTTTCACCTCCATCCTTAATAAGACATTTTGAATTCTTTTCAAACACCTTTGAATTCTTTTGAGAAAAGTTATTTTATAAGGGAATGAATTCATTCTTGCAGAAACTTGGCTGATTTCAGAGTTGTAACAGCTTAAAACCAGGATGCATTTAATTTGTTAGCACTCTCCATGTTGACTTCTAAAGTCATCCTGTAACGTCCGAAAATAAATTGATTTAAATCAGGTTCAAGTACCAGTGGCAATTAGAACCAGCAAAGTCACAGAAATGTCAGGAGGTGTCTGGATCAGACACACACTGGAATATCTACAAAGAAATATCCTCAAAACCACTTTTGAGTTGGTTCAAATGCTTGGCAAGTGACTCATTCAGCACAAGAGCCATTCTTTGGATTTACTACAGCCAGAAATGCAGGATTTTAGTGCTACTCCACTCCAGTCAATCCCAGCCCAACCCAGAGCAAACAAACACCACAAATGAGGGTGAGAGCCCCGTTAAGCTCAGGGGGAGAGGAGGTCACCTACCCTGTGAGGACCACGACAAAATCCATCACGTTCCAGCCGTTGCGCAGGTAAGAGCCTTTGTGAAAAACAAAGCCCAGAGCGATGATTTTGATACCAGCTTCAAAACAAAATATTCCAATAAAGTACGGCTCAGTGTCATCCTGGAAAAGAAGGGAAATGAAAGGAGTCAAGGAGATATCCATGTTCCTGCTGTGATAAGCAGTCCTCTAAACAGCTACAGGCAGCAACTTCACACCTTTTCCATTCTTTGAACAGAGCTGAAATTAAAGGTTTAAATTTGTTGGGAGTAAGATCACAGAGGAATTTCATTATTGTTTCTCTGAAATGAATTTTCTTTACAAATTGGCAATCCTATTGGCCTTCATCCTGATGGTTTCACACCACACTTTCCACCTTTACAGAATGTTCTGGAGGGAATTTTGATGTGGAAATTTTGCTCTAAGGGTATATTGAAATTAGAGATGACAGGTTTCTGGAGTTATTGGCATGGAAAATGTTCCACAACTCATCCAGGAGCCTGAAACAAGAGGGTGTCTTGGGGAGCAACAGTCAGCCACAGCAAGCCTGACTGCACTGACAGGAAATTATTTATCATTTATTCCATCAGTTCTTTATTTGCTCCTTCTCCTCCATTTAATCAATTTTCACAGCTGCAGCCTCATTTGTTTTCCTTTCACTGGGGATGTGGTTCAGGGAGAAATCCCCAACCCCTCCCATGAACAGCAGGAGCAGCAAGATTTGTGTCTGGGGTCCATGGTACAGACTAACATTTCCCTTGGGATTGCAGATTCGTGTCCTTGCTCACTACACTGAAAAACAAGCTCGGTCTCTACAGTTTTACTAAACCTTTCATTCCATCTCTGCACCAGATCTCTCAGGATTAGACTTTATAGACTGGAGTTTCAACACAAATTCAGTGCCAAATGGGAGCATTCACATTTGGAAGGAAGATTTGGGCAAGAAATGAGAACAAAGCAAGATGTAAAAGTAATGGGCATCACTTTCAAGAACTTGTTCATCAGCTTTGGCACCAATAACCAATTTCCAAATGTGCCTTAGATCCTGGTTTGCAGTTGACTTCAGTGGAAGTAAAGCAGCCCTACCCAAATAAGAAGCAAACTTCCACACTGAGAGATTAGAAATGTCTTTTCCAGTGGCTTTGGCATTTCTGGCCACCAGAACCAAAGAGCTGAGTTTTCCCAATGACAATAGGGGATTGTTTGTTCTCTGATAGAAAAAAAGCAGGAATGTCGAGGCTTGTGGCCCCAGAACCAGGGAAGAAGCAGGTTTGACACAAGCCCAGCAACTCCTGCCCAACTCTGGCACAGACCCACACTTCAGGACAGCATTTGCTCCAGAAATTGAGACTTTCACCCCCAAAAGTTGGGTCTGTTCAGTCTTGAGAGGTGATGCTGAGAGGGGCCCTCAGCCCTGGGTGTCCCTCTGTGTCCCCCTGTCTGTCCCTGTGTGCAGAGGTCAGAGCAGGCCCAGGCTCTGCTCCAGGCCCAGCCATGGCCCCAGAGCCACGGGCAGGGCCTGAGCTCAGCAATTCCCCTGCCCAGGAGGCAGAACTGCTGCCCTGGGCAGTGCCAGCCCTGAGCAGAGCCCAGGGAGGCTCTGGGGTCTCCCTGACCAGGAACATTCCAGAACCATCATCCCTGTGCCCTGGGGTGGCCCTGCTGGAGCAGAGAGGTGGCACCATGACCCCACTGTGGTCCCCTCAAGCTGACCCATGCTAGGATCTGTAATGTGGCAGCATAGCCCTCCCAAGGAGGCTTGGCTGGACATGACCCAGCTCAGCAAGTCCAGCAGAGAGCTCCAATCTCTGAGGATGCCTCCAAGCTGCTGGAAAACACAACCCCTGGAGAAGTTTTCCATCAGCTGCTGTTTGAGTTCCCCATGTCCCTACACACCTCAGTGGGAACAGCTCTTCCACCATTCCACCTTTCACCCCCTGTTACCTCTATTCCCCTGCACCTTTCTGACCTCACAGCCCCAGCAGCTCCACCTGCCCTGTCCCAGTGTGAGGTGACAGTCACCTGCAGAGACACTCACAGGTGCTGCCTGGCCAGCAAAACAGAGCAGGGGCCTGTTAAAGGGCACTGGGCCCCTGGCTGAAATGGAGAGCAGAAAATGAAAACCCAGCCCCCAAACTGCCTTCCTCTCCAGCCAAGGAGGGCTTTGCACAAGCAGCAGCACCTCCAAGCCCTCTGTCCCTCACCAATGCTGCTCAGAGGACACAGGAGCCACCCCTGCCCGACCTCCAGCTGCCCCTCTCAGAGCTGTTTACCCACAGAGAATCAGGAACAAAGGCCACCAGACCTTTTGTGACCTTCAACAGAAATCCTACACATCTTCCAGCAGCTGCTCAACAGTGAGAGCTGGAGGCATCCCAGGGCTCCAACCCAGCACAGAAAAGAGGGAAGAAGGGGTCAGAAACGGGTCAAAACTCATCCTAATTCCAGGAGAAGTTCCTTACAACTCCTCATGGATACAGGAGCCCTCTGACAGCCCAATCCACCTGCTCCTCAACAGCTCCAGGTAATGTCTGCACACAAAGGCCTCCCAGCCCATCCCAAATCCCCATCCCACAACTACTCATGTGCCTCTAAAAATAGCTCTTCTAAGACACACAAAAAAAGCTACCTTTACCCACATCCACTCCTCCACATTACTCCCTCACTTCCTTGAAGCCTGGTATCTACTCCAGGCTCTGCTCAATCTAGGTCAGGTGCCTGGTGATTACAGCTCCCAGCTTTAAAGAGCCAGGCTCCAGGTACTCCAGGGTTTGATGGGATGTGCTCTTCCCAAAGCTAGGGCTACACAGAGCTCTTAGGAAGTGGGTCAGGAGTTTTTGTCAGCTTCTAGGGAAGCAGGAAGCCTTGTAGATGGATTTGGATATTTATTACAAAGAGAAACTCTCATCTGTAGGGTTGGCAGGGAGTAGCTGAGGAAATAAGAGGCAAAAGAAAGAAAGTCTTTTCTAAAGCCTGCCTAAATTTACACTGACTCAGCCCAAGAATCAGGGCAGTGACAACAAGATGAAAAGTAAAATTTATGCCCCTCTAGGGAGATGTTGTCTTATATATTACAACAGTTCTATTAGCATTATAGGTTGTCTTATATATCAAGAGTGCAAGGATTCCATAGCACCAGAGTTTCATACCTCCTCAATGTTTCCTGTAGGCAGCTCCTTTAAGCACTGACTGTTCTTGGTCCTTGCAGCAGCCATCTGACTTCTCTGACTCCTTTTATGCCACTTGTTCTTATTGGCTACAGGTGTTGCCTGTTATCATCAGGCCTGCTCCTAATCTTCAGTAATAGGGACCAGCTGCAACTCGTTGGGGGATAAGATTACATTCTACATTACCTTCATTTACCCATACTGTGTCCTCCTACAGGGAGAGGTCCTGCAGCTGACAAAAAAAAGGATTTGTCTGACTGTGTGTGATGGAAGGAGGGAAGGACGTGGCTGAATGCCCTGTGCAGCACTGAAAGGGCCCTGCCTCAGCTCAGAGTCCCTGCTGGGACACCCTGAAACCCCTTCAGACCCAAGGCTGTGGCCCTGCTCGGGTTCCAGAGGGGCAGAGCAGGTGATGATGAGGATTCCTGCGCGTACTTGGAAGGAGGGCAGAGAATCTGGGCAGCAGCCAGAGCTGTGCCAGCAAGTTGTTTGCTGTGGACACAGCAGAGCTTGAGGCTGGGCCAAACACACATTTAATCAATATGTTTCTGATCAGAAACAACTTCTGAGTCTGGAAAGTCATTACCATCCCTACTTCACGTCCTAGTGTCTTTCCTTGGCCTTCAGATGTGACAGCCTGGAGAGGTTTGGGTGTGAAAGGCCTTGTTCATGCAAAGGTTAATATGAGCAGCTCACACATTACTGCTCTAAGTGCCTGTGGATGGGAGAAAGCATTCAATCCATTAGTAAATTGCCAGAGCTGTCACAGAGCTGAAAATGTGGGAAAAGTGATGTTCTGTCCTCACCTCCAAAACACCCAGGGGAGCCAAACACGCCGAGCCTGCAGAGAATATCCCACAGCCCCTCTGGTGTGGAAGAGCTTTTACAGCAATTTCTTAGAGCCAGAGAGAAGTTTGATAAGAGGAGCCACGTTCACCCGGGGAAGAATTTTCTACCAATGTCATTGACACAGAAACCAAGAAAGAAAGAAGGAGAAATAAGAGAAACCTGCAACTGCCTGTTCCAATGAGCACTTTGTTTGTCTTTCCTGACCAATGAGTAAAGTGTAAACTGATGAGTTTTGTAAGAGTGTATAAAAATCATGCATGCTAGAATAAAAACAGTTTGAAAATGGAGTGTGTTGCTTTGTGTTGTCTCCATCTCAACTATGACACTCTGGTGCCTCCCAACAGGGCCTGCCCCAGGGAAGGGCAGGGCAGAAAAGAGATTTCCTGTCCTGCAAGTTCTGGAATCATCACTGTCCTTCTGAGAGAGGTCTCCTGAGCTCCTCATGGGAAACTGAGCAATCAGGAAGGAGACAGGGAGGGAAGGAGGTCTTGGTGTGGACAGGCAAGAGCCTCATGAGCAAGGTACCCACGAGGCCACTGGGGGCTGGGATGGGAAGTTCCCATTCCCACATTTGGAGCTCTCACCACCAGGCTCTGGGCTGCTCAGAACAGCTCCCTCAGCATCTCTGCAGCTGCATCACCCCTGTGTGTACAAACAATGCAATATTCTTTGGGGCACAGGGAGGCTGACTGGGTGGAGATGGACAGGGGCAGACCTGTTCCACTGGACAATTCCTGGTGGAGATGGACAGGGGCAAAGCTGCTCCACTGGACAATTCCTGGTGGAGATGGACAGGGGCAAAGCTGCTCCACTGGACAATTCCTGGTGGAGATGGACAGGGGCAGACCTGTTCCACTGGACAATTCCTGGTGGAGATGGACAGGGGCAGACCTGTTCCACTGGACAATTCCTGGTGGAGATGGACAGGGGCAAAGCTGCTCCACTGGACAATTCCTGGTGGAGATGGACAGGGGCAAAGCTGCTCCACTGGACAATTCCTGGTGGAGATGGACAGGGGCAAAGCTGCTCCACTGGACAATTCCTGGTGGGAGGGAAACATTCCCAGCATCCAGAGCATGTGAGACTTCCAGCTCAGAGCAGGAAAGAGCCTCGGGGTAGGTCAGTCTGCTGCTGGTAGGAGAATGAGTTTGTTCCTCGTTTGATGATCGAGGACCTGAGCCAGTCCCCCAGTTCACCACTAAATGCTCTGATCACCAGACTGGGGCTTTCTCAGAGCCCTGATTTTGACCAGAATTTCCAGCCCAGAGCCAAATAATGCTTTTCTGTGCATTCTGAGAGTTCTCCTAAGCCAGACACTCCAAATCTTGGAATACTGCACATGTGCTCAGTTATCCTGTCTGACAATTACAGGAGCACAGAAAACAGCCCAGTGAGATTGCACTGCAGGATTATATCCTGGGTCTTGGGGAGATAAATAGAGGAAAATTTTGATTAAAAGACAAAAATAATTAAAATGTTTGCATGGGCTCCTCCCCATTTTTCCTCAGCTTTAACAATCCAATAATCTTTTTTTTTCTTTGTTTCTGTGGAACAAATTATCTGGGCAACTTCAGTTTTCCTTCAACAACTCTGCCAACATGTCCCAGTCACAAAAGACTTGCAATGTGTTCCTCATATCCTTAATATCTGATTAACTCTTCACTGATGATCTCCAATTTGGAGATTTTAATGAAACCAGGAGAAAAAAAAATAACAGCCATATCCATTAACCATTGCCCAAAAAAAGACCAATTCCATTCCTTATTGCTAAAGACAGCAATAAAGCACCTGCTGTTCTGCATGGACTTGGAATTTGGCTGAACAAACCTGAAAATGTATAGGAACATTTCCCCACTGTGGTTTAACACAGATTTGTAGCATTTTCGATGAAACAACTTCCAGTTTATAGAAATAACAGGGGAATTCTGAAGAGGTTTCACTTTGAAAACTAGAAGACAGTTTTTCTTGCTCACAATGCTTATTCTTTCCAGCTTATGTTGAAAATAAAAAGTATTTCATGACTTGTAAAGATTCTCAGTGTTACTCTATGAAAAATCACTTTGTACTTCAGAGTTCCAAATCTGCTGTAGTTAAAATGGCTTCAGGATATCTGGATCAAACATAAGGGTGCTTGGGACAAAAATGAGGGCTTAATTCTTCCTTCCTCTCTGAGGCAGAGCCAACAGGGCAGAGATTGTGCATTGAACTCACTCAGCTCTCTCACACTGCTCGGTGGCAATGCCAGTGCCCCCCTTTGGAATGATTTAGGCAGGATCTGAAGATGTGTGTGCGGTAAAATGGAATTAATACACTGGGAAAAGGACAATAAAATGCCTCTAGGATGCCCTTATAAATCGAGGGATACAGAGAAACATAAAACCAACATGAACCAAAGGATTGCCAAGCCAGAACATCCCTGAAACTGCTTTTCCTTTTGTTTATAGCCATGGAAGGCACTTCCCCAGCTCAGTCCTGGCTCTGAACCTGTGCTTTGGTCACACTCCCAGGCTGGCCTTGCCAACCAACCCCAAAGCACACAAAGACAGGTTTAATGGCAAAAAGATCTACATACAATCACTGATTTATTTTATCCTCGTGTCTTCTTAATTAAAAATAATTCCAATAGAGAGAGAAAGCAAGCCTTGTGCAGGAGGGCAGGCAGCAGGGGTGGATCCAGTTCCAAATCAGCACCAAACTCTGACCCTGACTGTCCAGATTCCTCACTAACACACTTTTTCCTGCTTCTGGAGAATGAGATTCTGAGAGTTGCCCACTGGCATGGGCCATCCTTGGGAACTGCAGCAAGCACTATTCAGAGGCTCTCGTTTCTGGCAGCAAGCCTAATGTTATCTTTGTTTGCATAATATAGCATCTACATGGAAAACACATATGGATCCCTATTTCCCCATCCTTTAAACATGCAGGATGAATGCATTTGGGCATGCAAGACGTTCCAGATCATTAAAAGTAGAGGAGAGTAAAAGGAGAAAAATCAAACCAAGAATTACACAGTTTTCCTCCTGTGATGATAAATGGGAGAATTATTTTGAAGCTATTCTTCTATTTTCTTTTGAAATAAGGTAATTGGACTCATTACCATAAAGCCTGCGGGTAAATTATTTTTCTCTGTAAGCTGGTTGCATTTTTTTTTGAAAGGAAGTGTAATCATCTGAACACAAAGTTTTCTTTGAAGGATCTGTGCTGTGGCAGGAAGAGACACACAAATCCTAAAAGGTTAGTCTGTTCTACCACTCCCTGGGAAAATTAAAATTACACAGAAGTTCATTTGATTCCAAAGATAATTCTAAGCATTCCTCAGCTCCTTCCTGTCCTGGTTTAGAGGCAACCTAAGTTTGAAGCCCTTCTGATCATAAGACAAGGTTCAGCTCTCTCCCGTGGCTGGGCAGGGCTGGCTGGAGTGATGAAGCATTCTTGTGCAGATGGGATTGGGAGGGGACAATTATCCTTGCTGTGACTGATTTTTTCTGATTGTCAGATCAGTGCCTGTCTGTTTACGTGTGGATCTTTAAAATACATCCAAACACTAGATCCAGACACTTCCAACACCCAGTGGCCGACTGCTTTTTTGTATTAGACCAGGAAAATAAAAAAAGAAAATGAATGAATGCAACTCACCAATCTCTCTGACATCGGTGTCTTGTCTCCATCCGGCAAATGTTGTTCCAGAGCCAGCACAATACAATTGGCTATGATTGTAGCTAAAATCATGTATTCAAATGGAGTGGGGACCAGAAGTTAAAGAAGACACTGGACAATATTAGAAGAACCCCATCCAAATCCTGTTTGTACCCACAGAGTTGCATTAATTGAGCATTTTAAGGTTTCTCATATTTTTTTAAGCCATTTGGTCTCCTTGACTTCCTCGGTTCTTTCTGGGGTTTGTTTGGAAGAGAAGAAGGAAATTGGCACTTCTCTTCTGTAAGAGTCAGAGACTCACACAAGCTGAGCTGCTCAAGGAATCTGGGAGCAAGAAAGCAAAAGGTCAAACGGAAATAAAAAACTATTAATATGTATTGATTTTCAAAGAGATTGATAAACTAAATTGCCTCCAAATAGATTATACAATTAAACACCATCTGCTGAATTTTTCTTCAGAAACATTTAACTTCAGCACATGGTGCAAATAAGTGATGGGCACAAAAAGTTCAATTCAGAGTACCTACCCAGGTCTAAAACATGAATTACTGCTCAAATTGCAATGCCCGCTCTCAGTGAGGAAAAAACCCTCAGCGCCCTTTTGGGATGTAGGAGGGAAGTGGGGAGGGAAAAGAATCCAAATCCAGCACCAGGTCCCCCTTGTTTTTAGCCACCATCTCCCACCCTGAGCTGTGCCGAGCCCCAGCTCTCCCAGGGTGGAGCCGTGCCACGGGCGGCAGCGGGGCCGAGGGCAGGAGATGGCTCCGATCAGCACCGAGGGGAGATGGAACCAGAGCATGGGGAGATGGAACCAGAGCATGGGGAGATGGAACCAGCACCACGGGGAGATGGAACCAGAGCATGGAGAGATGGACCCAGACCATGGGGAGATGGACTCAGAACCGTGGGGAGATGGAACCAGAGCATGGGGAGATGGACCCAGCACCGTGGGGAGATGGAGAGATGGGCTCAGCACTGTGGGGAGATGGACCCAGAGCATGGAGAGAATGGAACCAGCACCACGGGGAGAATGGAACCAGCACCGCGGAGAGATGGGATCAGCACTACGGAGAGCTGAGCTCAGCACCACGGGGAAATGGACCCAGACCATGGAAAGCTGGGCTCAGCATCATGGAGAGATGGACCCAGACCATGAGAGAGATGGAACCACCACCACGGGGAGAATGGAACCAGACCATGGAGAGATGGACCCAGCCATGGGGAGATGGAACCAGCACCATGGGGAGATGGAACCAGCACCACGGGGAGATGGTCCCAGCACCATGGGGAGATGGGCTCAGCACCATGGAGAGATGGACCCAGCACCGTGGAGAGCTGGGCTCAGCACCGTGGGGAGATGGACTCAGGACTGTGGAGAGATGGACCAAGGACCATGGAGAGATGGGATCAGCACCATGGAGAGATGGGCCCAGCACCGTGGAGAGCTGGGCTCAGCACCGTGGGGAGATGGACTCAGGACTGTGGAGAGATGGACCAAGGACCATGGAGAGATGGGATCAGCACCATGGGGAGATGGACCCAGGACTGTGGAAAGCTGGGCTCAGGACCATGGAGAGATGGACTCAGCACCATGGAGAGATGGGATCAGCACCGCAGGGAGATGGACCCAACGATGTGGGGAGATGGACCCAGCACCGCGGAGAGCTCAGCTCAGCACCATGGGGAGCTCCTCTGAGAGCAGCAGAGAGCTCGGCTCAGCACCAGGGACAGCGCCGAGCCGCGCCGCAGACACAACACCCTGGAGGGCTCCGCTCAGCGCCCGAAGAGCTCGATTTGGCAGCATGGAGAGATTGGTTCAGCATCGCGGGGACCTCAGCTCAGCACCGTGGTCAGCCTGGCTCAGCATCACCATCACCCTGGCTTAGCACCACAATGAGCTCAGCTCAGCACCGCCGTCAGCTCGGCTCAGCACTGTGGCCAGCCTGGCTTCAGAACCGTGGTCAGCACAGCTCAACACCACGATAAGCTCATCCCAGCACCGTGGTCAGCTCAGCTCAGCTCAGCTCAGCACTGTGGCCAGTCTGGCTTCAGAACCGTGGTCAGCTCAGCTCAACACGGTGATAATCTCATCCCAGCACTGTGCTCAGCTCAGCACCACCATCAGCTCAGCTCAAGCACTATGGTCAGCCCAAATACAGAACCGTGGTCAGCTCGGCCCAGCACCGTGGTCAGCTCGGCCCAGCACCGTGGCCAGCCCGGTTTCAGCACCGTGGTCAGCCTGGTTTCAGCACCGTGCCCAGCCCGGTTTCAGCACCGTGGCCAGCCCGGTTTCAGCCTGGTTTCAGCACCGTGGTCAGCCCGGTTTCAGCACCGTGGTCAGCCCGGTTTCAGCCTGGTTTCAGCACCGTGGTCAGCCCGGTTTCAGCACCGTGGTCAGCCCGGTTTCAGCCTGGTTTTAGCACCGTGGCCAGCCCGGTTTCAGCACCGTGGTCAGCCCGGTTTCAGCACCGTGGCCAGCCCGGTTTCAGCCTGGTTTTAGCACCGTGGCCAGCCCGGTTTCAGCACCGTGGTCAGCTCAAGCCGACCCCGCGGACAGCGCCCGGCCCCGCCCGGCCCCGCCGCTCCGGCGCGGGGAAGCGCCGGTGCCTCCGCCGGTCCCGCCGGCTCCGCAGCACTGGGGGTCCCCTCCCCACATCCCCCGGAAAGATGCAGCCGAATCGCGCAAGAGGCAAGGGAGGGGAAGCCTGAGTCTACCCGCACAGTCAAGGCGATGCTCTGCCTGCCACCGGGGGTTTGGGGCTTGTTTATCCAGACTTAAATGCAGGGAAGGAGAACTGGATGAGGAAATGCAGCAATAGCTGGGATTGTATAATATGGACCAAGATCAATACGTGTTTGTGTGTGTTCAGAGAGAAGGGAAGTGCATTGGCTCCACTGGTGTATTTTTCCTGTTAGCCCCTCAGGAAGTGAAAACTGGGGAAGTCTAAGCAGGAGCTGGCCTGTGTGGCAACTGAAAGTGTTGCTAGGAGGCTGGGAGGAGGCCGTGCTGCTGTTAGCTGGGGATTAATAGGGGTGTGATATGAAATGAAAAGAAAACAACCGGCTCCCCTGAGACCCCCAGTGTAAAGCACTCCTGTACACACACACAAAATCTGCTCCCTGGGAGCCTCAGCCTGCTCCCCTCTGCTCCCAGCTTACAACCATGGTTCCGAGCAAAGCCCCCTTCTCACTGCAGCTCACTTGGCCTGGGAGCTGGGTCTCAGACAGAAAGCATCTGCCCCTTTCACAATACAGCAGATGATCCCTCTCCCCACTTACTGCCTCCTTCTGCCACAAGGCTTTGCTAATTTTAATTTTTTTTTTTCGTGCAGCCTAAGCTTAGGCTATGCACCTAATCGAAGTGCCATGATTCATGTTGATTCAAATGGATTCCGGAGGGGATGTGCTAAAACCGAGCTGCAATGATTGCATTCCTGGGATTTACCTGGGCTCTCAACGTCCCCTACTACCAATGCAGCTTCAATGCTAAGGTGTCACCATTTTTATCCCACATTCCTTCTTCTATTCACAAGAAGACAGAAGAGTTGAAAGGCTCCAAGATGGAAATAAAAATCAGGATTCACGGGCACGAATCTCACAGAACCTGACTTGAATTGTAGGAAATGTCAATCCATGCACCTGTACATCTCACCCCTAGAGACACCCTGACATGGCTTACACACACCCCGGCATCAAGCACACCAAAAGGACCCTCGGTGCTCCCACAGAAGCAATTCCCTGATTCCCTGATTATTCCCATATTCCCACTGCCACAGCCATGCATCATGTCGGGCACCCGGCTGCCGGCACACACACCCATGGCACAGCCCGATCCCACCGTCTGCAGCAGCAGCAGACACTCTCCCTGCGCTGCCTGGAGGGGTCTCTGCCCCTCAGCCTCCCTCTCCCCCTCCCCACCTTCCCCCCGTGCCCACACAGCCTCCCTGAAAGGATATGGCCACTCTGTTATTCGCTTGGCGTATTTCCGTATAACATTATCTTCACTGAAGATGAAGAGGGATCTGTTGACTGTGAAGCAGTTCTGTTTGACAGGGATGGGGTTGTAGAGAGCCATAGTCCTGGCTCTCTGAGCCATCGTCTGTTTATACATCCTTTGGCCGGCTTGGGGGCCACCTTGCCGGCTGCTCCCTCTTCCAGCCCCGGCCGGCCCTCCACCTCCATAGCGGGTTGGCAGATCATCCCCAAACCGAGCCATCCTCGCAGTGCACGGAGCCGGGCGCTACAATCCAAACTGGCAGCCGAGGCGAGAGGAAGACGCATCACAGCGCGCAGCACTTCTCCCTCCGGGGGCTTCAGTTGCGGGATCGGGATCAATCGCGGCAAAAATAGATCGATATATAATAAAACAAAAAATATCCCTTTTCCTTCCTCCACCCCCTGCGCTTCCCCGCCGCTGTGGCTGCCCGGGGGTAGGAGGAAGGCTCCGGGGCTCCGCTCACCTCCCCGCACAGGTGGCGTCTCTCCGGCCCGACCTCATGGCCGGGGCGGCGCGGGGTGGCCGCGGTGGCCGCGGTCCCTTCGGCCACGGGGCGCTGGGCTGGGAAGGGGCTGCGCTGCTGCCGTGCCCGCCGCGGGAGCGCTCCGCCGTGCCCAGCCCAGCCCGGCACGGCTCCGGCACGGCCCGGCCCCGCCGCATGTGATGCCCGGAGCCAATCGGCCGCCGCGGCTCCGCCCGCTCCAGTCACCGGCACCGGGGGGCGGGCGGGGAGAGAGGAGGGAGGATGGAGCCGGCCCGGCCCGGCCGCCGCCGCCCACCCCGGTAAATACGGCGGAGCCGCGGCCACTCCCCGGGGAAGGAGGGCTCGATCCCCCGCCCCTGCGCTGCGCTCCGCGGGCGCGCAGAGCCCCGGCCGGGGGTGCTGCTGCTCCGATGGGTGGGGGGCACAGGCGAGGCAGCCCCCGCGCCTGCGCGCCGCCGCCCAGATGTGCGCTGCCCAGATGTGCTCTGCCCAGCTGCTGCCCCCACGGGTGCCCCGAGGCGCGGTGCGGGCAGCGCTGGGCAGCGCAGCTCCCGTCACCTCGGTGCCCCCAGAACCCCGAGGATAGCGGGGGAGTCACAGTAAAAAATGGGGTTCGGGGCTCGGGGGGGCTCAGCCGGCAGCCCCCGGGGGCTCGGGGCCGGGCACGGGCGGGTGCGGGGCGGGGGATGCGGTGCCCGCAGCGCTCCCGGCGCCGGGCACGGGCGGGGATGTGCGGCACGGGCTGGCTGCGAGCAGAGCTGCGCCCTTGTGCACAACTTACTTTGTTTCTCCTTGGTTTGAATGACTCCTGCAGAGCGCTGGATACCTTTAATCCTGTATTTATGGATGAAATCCTTTAATCCTGTTTATTCCAACACCCTCTGTTGCTCCCCTCCAGCACAAGTCAGAGAGATAACTCCTCCTTGTTCCTGGAGCGCCGCACGGCAACAGACACTGCAGTAGCTGGCGAGGAAATGCTTTTGCATTTTAGGCTAAATTTGGGGTAGAAACTATAAACTTTGAGAAAAGACCCCTCGGAGAAGTCAGGGCTGTCAACAGGGGGACATTTTCACTTCCTCCACAGCAAGGAAAGCCTGGACTCTGCCGCTAATGTGTTTTTTGCCTTAGTCATCCAAGCTCAGTGCAAAACCAGCCCACCGACCAGGCAAGCCTGGAGCAATAACATCTGCTGGCTTCAGGAGCCAGTCAGAGGGCTGGCAGCAGCCACAAGTGACACAAATAAGGTCTGGCAAGACGCAAAGGGTGACTCTCCGGAAGGAACTGGCTCCTTACGCCGGGGCTCGGTGTCTGAAGGGCTCTCGCACACTGCAGCACAGGCAGGAGACGCTCCCGGAGGCGGCACCGGCAGCCGAGGGGAGCCAGGAGCGGCTCTGAGGCACGGAAAGCAGCGAGGGAAGGAGGTGAATCACATCCTGCTGCCTCCAGGGTCGCACGCAGCAGGAACCGGCAGCCCCCGACACCGACAGGGGTCTGCGAGCTCTGCCGAGCAGGGCAGCCAGAGCAGCTCCGGTCTGGAGGTTGCCTTCACCTGCACCTGCTGGCAATGCAATAAAAGATCTTTCCCCCTCCCCAGGTCTGGGTAATTCACAGATTAAGCTGAGTGCAGGAGTCTTTGGGAAAAACTTTGCCCGGAGACAGATGCTGGAGTGGTTCAGCATCCCTGTTCCACTCAGACAGACCCTGGGCAGAGATTCAAACGAGAGTTTCCTCCAAGGATCTCCATCCCTGAGCACTGCTGAGATGATCCACACAAATGGGAAAGTTCCCTTATTTTGGGGATGGAGAAGGAGGGTGCAGGGAGCTCTTCTTTCTTTAAAATTTTCCCCTAAAAAACACTTTGATCCTCGCTGCATTGTATCCTACGATGGATTTATCTTCCATCTGAAAGTCATGTTTCCCCCAGCTGACTTATTTACTGGTTTAATTTTTATTAAACTTACTTACTTACTTAGTGGTTTAATATTTCACTTTTGTGCTTCTGGCTACTACATGTCCTACACCCTTTTTCAGTGGAAAAACCTGACTTTTTCTCAGTGACTACCAGAAGAGGAAACGCCATTTTCAATAACCCCTCACCTCTCCAGATGGAAATCAGTACATGGAGAAAAAAAATACATTGGTTTCCAAAATCTTCATCCTCCTGTGCTTACAGAATCAGGGGGATGGATGACACAACAGCTCTAAAAAGGGGGAAAAAAATAAAAAGAAAAAAAAGAAAAGCTGTTTTTTGCATCAGGTCTTATTGAGGATCAGGGAAAATCCTGACCTCCACATCCCCTTCTCTCCTCCTACAGCCACCAAACCACTCTGCCTCTCCCAGAACAAGCTCTCCACCACAGCACTGCAGTGAAATCAGCAGCCAGGGCAGTGGGGGTGTTCGTGACAGTGAGAAAATGATGTGAGCATGTCGTGAGGATGCTCTGTTAAACCACTTTGCCCTTTCCTCAATCTGCATGCTCAGGGCTTTTTTCCTGGATTGTTTTTTTTCACACCCTAAGGAAGATCACGCAGACCTTAAGCATTGAAAGCCTTAAAGAAGAGAAGGAGATTGCAATTGCAAGGATTATTTGGCTTTGAGAGGGGAAGCGCCAGGATTTAGTTGGGCTTTTTAAGATTAGGAGAAAAGCAGGGGAGTTAAGAGAAAGCAAAAAATTTGGAGCACTGAAACAGGTCAGACATCCATAATCTCCCATTACAGGAGGGCAAAGAGCATTCCATGGAAAATTCTAAAAGTGGACTCGGTCATGAGTGACTCCTCCTCACAAGCCCTGAAGACAGAGGTGAGTAAATCACTCTGCTCTCCAGCACAGCTTAGCAAGGAGCCTTCCTCCTCCCTGAGCAGCTTTGCCAGGCAACCAAGCGTTCCCCTGGACTTCCACTTCCAGCCCAAGCCTGAGGCAGGTGACTGGGCTTAATGGAGCAGCACTTCCATCTGCCAAGGCACAGTCAGGGCAGAGAAAATGGCCCAGAGGGGCAGCATGCTCTGGCCAGGTGCCTGGGACACTGGGGCCATGGCAGGCACCCCTGGTGTGTTTGTTTGCCCCATCAGAACAGCTCCCAGGAGCTGCTGGGACAGTCTGGATCCATCTCTGCATCCACCTCTGGAGGGCTTTCTGGGGAAATCACGAAGTGGATTCCCAGCTTGCTGTGCTCCAGATGCTTCCAGCATGAGGGACAGTGGCTAAAATTTAGAGACACAGCCCAAACATCCCCCTCTGAGCAGGACAGAGGGGGGACATTTGCAAAAACAGCAGCAGGAAAGAATATTTCTTCCTTCAAGAGAGGAAAGGACTCTCACCATGCCCTGACTTCCCTGGATCCTGCCCTGCACCTGGAGTAGCTTGGAGGGAAGGTCAAAGCTCCCCAGCACAGCTTTTGTCCAGGTGAGCTCGGGGAACTGCAGGTAGGCTGTTATTTACTCAGAATTTGCAAGGCTGAGGAACAGAGGAGCATTTTCAATCCCATCTTGAGGCTCTGGATCCAGGGTATTGCCAAGCAGAGCAGCTCCCAGGAGCACATTTCCTTTAAAAATAAACAAACAACACAGACTGCACATCTCCTTCCAGCCCACAGGAAGGTTCAGAGCTTCAGGCCAAGAAAAGCAGCTTCCCAAGGTGCTCCTGGCCAGGGATTCCTGCTCTCCTCACTCCCATTTTGCACCAGCTGTGCTGGAGGAAAATCCTGCTGCATGGCAGAGGAAATTGTTAAAGCTGGCACTCAGGTCTGCCAGAGGGTGTAGAATGGTTTTATATAAAATCCATGAGGAAGATGCTCTGATACTTTTTCTTGAGAATAAGAGAGTGAACAAAGGGAAAAGAGGCCTTTTGAAGATACAGCTCCTCCCATGCAAGTCCTGATCATGGCATTCTTTAGTGTCCCAAACCCCCAGGGCCAATTTGTGGCATTGACATTTTCTGAAAAATCCCTTCACCCAGGGTTTTTCTCCTGGGAAGCTGAGACGCCTCAGAGAAAAGGAAAACAATTCTCATCTCATTTGCTTCTCCTGTGCTGTGCTCATGTGGAATGTGTTTGGAGATTGTTCACCCACAGGTGATTGTTCCATTGCATTCTGCTGGGAGTTGTTTTCACTCTTTGGCCAGTCAGGGCCAAGCTGTGTCAGGGCTCTGGAGAGAGTCAGGAGTTTTCATTATTATCTTTTTATCAGTTTTCATTATTATCTTTTTAGCATTCTGTAAGTATCCTTTCTGTGTTCTTTAGTTAGTTAGTTTAGTATTCTTTAATATAATATAGTATCATAAAAAATAATCTTCTGAGAACATCAGATTCATCATTCCTGCCTTCATTGGGGCACCCCACAAATACAATACCATTACCCTCAGCTGCTGCACAAACATGGAGCAAGAGAGACCCTGAGCTCATTGCTTGGGGTGGGGGCACAGCAATCCCACCTCAGCATGAGGGGTTGCACAGAGCCCCCCAGGCTGGAACCATCCCCATCCCACAGCACCACACAGCTCTGCCAGCCCACCTCAGACCAAGGGCAGCGTTTAAAGGATCAGCTGAGATGGATTTGAGGAGAGGGGAATGGAGGCAGAGTGCTTGGAGCCCAGAGCAGGGCAGGGAGAGACAGCAGGGGCCGGCAGTCCCTGCTCAGCACCTTCCCCACCTTCCCTGGGGAGCCCCAGGGGAGCAGGGGCTGCTGAGCTCCTGCTGCTCCTCTTGAGCTGAGCTCCTTCATAGGCGGATCACGACTCCAAAGCCAGCTGCTGGCTGTGGCAGGAGCCAGCTGAGTTCAGTCCCAGGTAGCTCAAAAATGGGGTTTTCAGCTCAGAAAATACTTCAGCAAGCAGGACCAATATCTGAACAGCACCATGCAGGAAAATTCACAGGAAATAAGCAGGAAATGACAGGACACAGGGACACAAAGCTGCCCATGGGTTGAAGAGGGACAAGACACCTCAGTGGTGCTCAGAGTTCCCTTCTGAGCTCCTGCACTATCAGAACAGGGTTTGCTCTGTGGGGAAACAATGTGATTGCACACAGACAGTGCCTGTGGCAGGGAACTGTGAGAAGATGAGAGATAAAAGGGACTAAAAAGTTTATCAGGCCTCATATTTTTATTTTCCACAGCATTTCTAAGATCATTTCTATCCCATTGGTCTCCAAGACCAGCCAGCAGGGAAAGACAACTTCACAACCTTCTCTTCCATTATTTGAACCTCAAATTAACTGAGGGCTTGATGACCAGGAGAGGGAGATTTGGGGAGTCTTTGCCTGTCTTTCAGTACATATCTGTCTGTGGTAAATGATTAGACATCTAATCCTCCTTAAGATTCAGGTCTCTCCTCTCCTTAGGCTCTTCTGAACATTTGCCTGGATGCTTCTCAGCATCTCAATGTCAAAACAGCTTTTCAAATCTGACTTTATCTGAGCTTGAGTCGTGTACAGGCTCAGCTCTGCATGAGCTTCACTCTGGGAATCCAAGAGGCAGAAGCATCCTAAGAGCTGACAGAGCACCAGGTCCAGATCCATGGCATTCACATTCCCTGAACATGATTCCTTCACCCAGGGTTTTCTCCTGGGAAGCTGAGAGGCCTCAGAGAAAAGGAAAACAATTCTCCTCTCATTTGCTTCTCCTGTGCTCATGTGGAATGTGTTTGGAGATTGTTCACCCACAGGTGATTGTTCCATTGCATTCTGCTGGGAGTTGTTTTCACTCTTTGGCCAGTCAGGGCCAAGCTGTGTCAGGGCTCTGGAAAGAGTCACGAGTTTTCATTATTATCTTCTTAACTTTCTGTCTGTATCCTTGCTGTATTCTTTAGTATAGTATAGTATTCTTTAATATAATATCGTATTATAAAATAATAAATTAGCCTTGTGAGAACATGGAGTCAGATGCATCGTTCTTCCCTGCCATGGGGCTTGCCATGAATTTACAATACAGATCTGGAGCCAGATGGGCAAAAAATCCGGAGAAATTTGGGAATTTCACCAGTCACTTGGCCAAAGGTTAAAGCAAGCTGAAGACAAAAACCCAGCCCCTCTGTGCTTGTCCCCACAGGATTTTGCTGGACAGAGCTCCCAGTGCATGAGGTGTCAAATCCCACTGCAGCAGGAGTCACACCCTGCCTGGGTTATTTTCAGTGTTATCATTAATTAAACACTGAGAGCTTTTCGTCCTCTCAGTGATGGGCAAGAGAAACTTTTCAGGCAAAGAAGATAAATGAACAGCCAGGGAAACAGCTCCATGCTCACAGCTGCCACGTTTTGGGATGAAATGCCCAAAGTGCAGGAGAGCCCAGATTCCCAAAGGTCTCCAAAGGTTTGAAGGACCTGGGGACTGAAGACTACACAAGGAGAGGACCACATTTCAAAGCCTTCTCCTTCCTCAGCTGGAGGACAGCTGTTGCTGTGGAATTGAGGGAGAAAATAGAGCCCTGCAGCTGCCATGCGGGTTTCTGCATCCAACAGCTGCAAAAATGTGGCCAAAATGTGTTTGCAGCATCAGTGGTCAGGCTCTGGCTTATGCCACACAGCTGAGCGAGGGCATGGAGGGGGAACAGAGAACCTCTATGGTGTTTTCTTGTACTAAAAAAAAGAGCCTTTGCTGTGGAGCTGCTGAAACCAGCTGGCTGGGCAAGCCCGGCTCAGAAGGCATCACCATGGAGCAGGAACAACCTGGAGCAATGACAGCAGTGATTTCTGCAGCTGCAGTCAGTGAGAGTTCACCTTCATCCTTTGGAAGCACCGGAGCAGCTCGAGCCAGGGTGTGGCACCCACCTCACACAGCACCAGCTCTGCAGGAAAACACTACAGGGAAATGTTCCCAGGACTAGCTTTGAAACCATCCCAAATATTCCCATTTTCAAGTTGGTTTGGGCCCTTTTTAACCAAGAAAGGGAATGGGGTTTAGTGCCACCTGGTCAGATGGCAGAAAACAAGGATCAGTTTCCCATATGGGGTCTTCAGTTCATTATGGCGCAACCAAAATGGATCACGCATGCAAAAATGTGGGCAAGATGCCTTAAAAATTGGGTATTTAATTAGCTTTTCCTGGATGAGGTTGCAGATACCTTCACTCATATGTGACATCCACAGAAGCAAAGCCAGGGCAGTGGTGACTTCTGCCCTTTTCTGCAGGAGCAGGAGTTGTTGTGGCCAGTGTGTTGCTGTTTGTGCTCTTACAGAGCTGAGGTTTGCTGGCCAAGTGCTGAAACCAGGGCCAGGACATTTGGGGATCCCCGAGCTTTGTGATGAGCATTTTAACTCCCCAGGGCACACAGCCACACCTCCAGCCTTTAAATCACCATTTCCCCATCTCAAAACAGGCATCAAGATTCCTTTGCTCGTGTTTTCCCTGTTTCAGCTGCTCCATGATCCTGCCATGTCCTCTCCTCCTCTGCAGAGTGCTCTGCTCAGGCAGGCTTCAAACCCTCTCAGGACCTCCAGTCCACCTAAGACACCAATTCAAGGTCTGATGAAGTGCTCAATGAGCTGCAGTTAATGGGGGAATGCTGTCACTCTGTCTGGGACTGGCTCAGGAGCCATGCAGCACGCACGGATAATAGGAATCTTTTTTTAAAAAAAAGCAATGCCCACTGCACAGCCTTCTAAATCTGAAAGGTTAATGCACACGGAAAGGGAGAAACACAATAAAAAGCTCTGCAGCTACAGATTAACCCTCACTTCCTAGAATCTGTTATTGTTGTAAAGGAAGACACTGAGAGGCAGGGATAGGAGCTGGCTGCCCTACTTCCACTGCCTTGCACTGGGAGTTGGGGTTTGGGTTTGCTTTTACGCTTTTCAGTCTCTCCCCCATTTGTTTTTTCCAAACCTGCAGTGAAATGCAAACGACAACGACTTTGAGGAGCAGCCTGAAATCTGAATAACATTGACAGGCAGGGAATCCCTTGGGGCAGGTTCGTGCTTTACAAAGCGGCTCCCCTTACCCAAAACCAGGCAGAAGGAGGCGGAGGGAGCCCAAGGCTGCTCCGGTGGAAGCCCCACATCCATCAGCAGCAGCTCCGTTTAGCTCGGGTGCTCCTTGTTTGTTCAGCTAATGGTGAAAGTTATGTCCACACTCCCGTCTAAATTAAGTATTCAGCTATTTTACAGACACAGTAAGTCGGTCAGCCTTAGCGTCAGTAATTAGGGCTTACTGTTTAATTAATCTCTTGTGGTCACACAGAGTCTCTATCGCTCTCTCTGTTGGCTCACACGGCACCGGGAGGAGAGGCTGAGGAACAGGAGGAGTTAATCCCTTAAGCTGATCCCACTGCACAGGCGGGAAGGAAAGGGGGAAGGGGAGCTGCTCTGTCTCGCTGATGGCAGAAGATCGGGATTCCGAGGCAGTGAAACCGTTCGGGGTGCCCGGGAGCGGTGTCACACCCAGCCGGGCACAGGGCACAGCCCAGGGGCTGCGGCAGGGAACCAGGACCTGCCAAGGCCCCCCCTGCCCGCAGCCTGCCAGGCTGTGTCCGGCAGCTGCAGCCCCAGGGACACCTGAGGAGTGCGACCCCCGGCAGTGCCACCCCCGGCAGTGCCACCCCCGGCAGTGCCACCGAACCAGCTCCAGCTGCAGCCCGGGGCTCAGGCAGGAGCCACGATTTCACTCGCTGCCAACGGGAGCGTGTGAAAGAGTCAGAGCTCTTCAGGAAATAGAATCACGGAAATTTTAGGTTGGAAAATGCCTCTAAAGTCACCGAGTCCAACCATTCACCCAGCGCTGCCACGGCCACCATGTCCCCAGGTGCCACATCCACAGGACTTTGAAATCCTCCGGGGATGGTGCCTTCACCACCTCCCTGGGCAGCCTATTCCAGTCCTTGACACCCTTCGAGAGAAGCAATTTTCCCTCATATCCAACCTAAACTTCCCCTGGAGCAGCCTGGGACCATTTCCTACTGTCTCACAAAGATACCGGCGGGAAGCAGAGCACAACAAAACACGAACGTGGGAAAGCCCCAAAATCAGCTCCCAGGGTGCCGGAACAGGGGGGGAAACTGCCCATGGGCCAAGATCACCGCGTTAAAGTGTTAAATCAACAATGTGAGAAATTTATACGAGTTAGAGAGCCAGCCGGGAGGGGCTAAGAGGGTGCTAATTAGTGTCTATCCCAAATACATAAGCAGGTGATCACCGGCATTTTAAGGCGCTTTTCCCTTTCAGGATGCCAAGGAAAAGATTCTGGAAGCCCAAGAGATGCCGTGGAGGGCCGGGAGCCCACCCTGCCCTGAGCTGGTGGCCGAGGGACAGAAACCCAGCGAGGCTGCGGCTCCTCGGACTGCGCGGAGCTGCTGGGAGCGGACGGGAAAATTCTCGGAACTCATCACCCCCAACCTCCGCCCGCCGAGACGGGCACCCCTGGGACAGGGACCGCTCTGAGCGCCAGCCCTGCCCGGGGGGGAGCGCTGCCCATCCCTGCCCAAGCTCAAGGAGCGCCTGCATCCCGCAGCATCCTCCCCGCAGCCCTGGGAACGGCGGGACCCGCTGGCTCTGGAGCCGCTCTGGAGCCGCATCCTCGGGAGTTTTCTGGGGCTCCAGCGCCCTCTGCTCCGGCACGGGCAGAACTGAAACTCTGCTCACCCCACTCGGGCAGTGGGGCAGGGGCTGGAGGTGCCACCCTCCCACAGCCGCGGCCGGGGGTAGCTTCCCTCGGTGCCACCTTGAATGTCACCTGCGGCTCTGCCCGCGCTCACCCTGGCACCCAGCAGGGCGGCCTCGTCAAGGAGGAGGGTTTCTGTGTCAGACTTTGAAAGCACAATTATTTGCAAGGGAAATCGCCAGTGGAGGTGTCCCCCCAGGCGGGGACAGGGGCACCCGGGGCATCTCTGCTGCCAGCACGACTCTGACTCCATCGGGAGCAGGACACTGTTGGGGAAAATGAAACAGGAAAGCCTTATCAATATGATTGCCTGGCAAAGGATTTTGAGAATATGGAAACTATAAGGGAGATTGAAATGAAAGCAAGCTTTGAGATCCCTCAGTTACTGAACAACTGGAAAACAATGGTGTGGCCAGCTGAAGGTGATCCCCTTGTGATGGAACAACACCCTCTGCTTGCAGACAGGCCCAAGGGTCAGAGCAGACCCTGCCAGCTTGGCAGAAGGGCCCAAAGAGGAGTTTGTAGGGTTTAAAATGTAACACAGGATGGTAATGGAATGATTCTTATAGGCTGTATGGAAATGCTGTAGGATTTGTATCTTGTACTAGATTGGTTAGTGAGAATCAGAATATTCAACACAGAAGAAAATTTATTGTATTGTAATGGGAACCTCGCTCTCTTACCCTTTTACTCTCTCACCCTCTCATCCTCTCTCCCCCTCTCTTCTCTCAGGCCTGCTCTGAGCTGTGCCTGGCAGCTCCCAGCAGGGCCCTGCCCCCAGGCCCTTTGCAATAAACCCCAAGTTCCAGCCCTGGCTCCAGAGATCTCTCATCTCCATCCATCCCCACCGTCCTACCCCCTGATGCTCCTACAGGACACGGCCCCGGGAGTGGCGCTGGAGGGAGGAGTTGCCAGCTCTGCCACCCTGGGCACGGCCACACACGGCTCCCCTGGGTGTTCATAGAGGGATTTCCTCCCTTTCTGCCCATTCCCCCCAGCCCTGGGACAGGCAGGAGCAGGAGCAGGGCACCCACTGCCCACCCTGAGCTCCTCCTCCTGGAGGGAAACTTCTGGTGGAAGCTTTGTGCCTTCAAGTCTTGAGAGCAGTTGTGCAGGGAGAACATCTGAACATCTCCACCCAAATCTGTACACCAAGTTTCCAACAGAAACTTTCCCTCCATCTCTAGCCCCCTCTTCTGTTGATGCCTGGACGCCCCAAGCCTTCCCCAGGCCAGGGGAATTGGTCACAGCCTCAGCCAGGGACACTCAGGGCTCATGAGGCATTTCCCTTCCACCAGGTGCACCCTGCCAGGAGCTCCTGGTGCTCTGAAACAGAGGCACCACCAGCTCCTCTGACCCAGAAAACCTGAGAACAACCTCGAGCAGAGAGCAAATAAATTAAGATTCAATAAATAAGCACAATAGGAACAGTTCAGAGTGCACAGCCATGCCCTGCTGGGTGGTTAAGTTTCACCTTTCTTCATATTTCCCTCAGTTTTCCCCAGATAATCTCTTTGTTAGGCACTTTCTCTTCCTTTATATCTAGTACAGGCTCAGACTGGGCTCCCAAAGTTCAAACAACAAGAAAACTAAAGAAAAAACCTGAAATGTTGCTATTTACACATACACATATATAAAAAATATAATATTACACATGTTAATATGTATAAATAAATAATATTTATTTATATATATTACATATAATATATAATAGATAATATAGAATATATAATACATGATATATGAGATAATATACAATATATAATATATAGTACATAATAGATGATAATATATAATATGTAATAGATAATATCTTATATATTATTATATATAATAACATGTAATGTATATTATATATGTTTATATATTATTATGTATTATATATTATATTAATATATATTTATCTATATAATATTTATTTATATATTACATATATTATATATTATACATCTATAATGTATAATATAATATATATCTATACTATATATTATACAACTATAGTATATATATATTACATATATACACTATATATATGTAAATGTATAATAAATAAATAAATATATATATATGTATTTATGTGTTCATAGCCTGGATTCTGCCAGGCCAGGCCAGGTTTCCCCTCAGAGCTGACAGGGGGCTGGCAGCACTCCCCATGGCAGGGCTGTTTGGAGGAGGGACAGCCCCAAATCCCCACGAGCAGCTTCCATAAAACCCTGCTGGGTGCCAGGCAGGCCCTGGGGACACTGGGGCAGCAGCAGAGCCCTCAGGCAGGGCCATCACAGGTGGCATTGGGGCCAGCAGGTGAGCAGGGCCTGCTGCCACCCCCAGCACGGGGACACGGGGCGGTGGCACCTCAGGAGCACGGCTGCTGATTTATGCTGCACTCAGGACTCTCCAAAGGCATTATTTATCTGCATTACTGAGAGGGCTTAATTATTCCTCCTCACATCAGAGGAGACACTGAGAGCTTCTATTGCTGAGAAAATCATTTTAATCAGCAAACAGAGCACACTGCCACCACCAAACATTTATTTCTTCAGATGGCTGGAGAGTTGATGTTTCCAACCTTGCTGGGTACAGCTGCCTGTGCCTCAACTGCACAGGCTGGCCCCAAAAGGAGGGAAAAACTGCCCAAATGCAGCAGAGCTGAGCAAGCTTTTTGTAGGGAGTGATGCAGGAGAGGCCCAGCAATGCCAGAAAATGGGACATTACAGGAAGAAACCACAGCTGACAATTTCACAGCACAAGAACTGGCAAGAACAGGGGTTAAAAACAATAAATAAAGTGAAGGAAAGCAGATTTAGGAGCAGGAGGGCCATTTTCTTGTCTCAGCTTTGGCAGCAAGTGGAGCCCAGTGGTCAGAGAGGGGCCTTGAAGGGATCTGGCAGCTTTTCACTAAACCCACTGCCAGCTTCTGGAACACAAACACACTGTCAAGGGCCCTAAAGAATTTCCATCTTTAAAAACTCAGGCAAAGCTTTAGGAAGTGCTTGCAGCCCTGTGGGATTTCCACAACCACCTCAGCAAGAGGCACCCAAGTCCTGGAGCTCCAAGGCTTCTTACATCTCACTGCAGTTTCTGCAAGACAAAAATGAATGTAATTCAGAAAACATGTGGGATTCCAAAGGGAGGTCACGTGCATTTTTAAAGGTTCAGTTCAAGCCCATGCTTGCATTATTATTTTCATTACAAAGCAAATTCCATTAGATTATTTCTCCTGTGCCATCTCTTGGTTTTCTGCAATTGCAGAAATTCTCCATGGTCGTAAAATAACAAAAAAACTCTATTATGGTCTAAACTAAAAAATTCCAAACCCCACAAATTGAAAAACAAGTGAACCCCAACATCTGGGAAATGATTGCCTCTGATTCTTTTGATTTAGAATACTGAACACTTATTTTATTAAAATAATACTATATTACATTATAACTATATTAGAGATATTATATTATATTATATTATATTATATTATATTATATTATATTATATTATATTATATTATATTATATTATATTATATTATATATCATATCATATCATATCATATCATATCATATCATATCATCATATCATCATATATTATATTATATTATATTATATTATATTATATTATATTATATTATATTATATTATATTATATTATATTATATTATATTATATTATATTATATTATATTATATTATATTATATTTACTACTAACTAAAAAACTTGTGACTGTAGACAGACAGTCTACACAGTTTGGGCTTGTTAGGTTAATTAACATAAATAATTTCTACTAGAATTTAATTACTAAGTCTTTTTAGGTAAACAATTTTTTTAACACATTTTACATGTGTAAAACACTAGGAGCAGCAAGCAGAGATAAAAATTGTTTTCTCTCTGTGCTTCTCTAGGAAAAAACTTGAGAGAGAGAATTATGTCTGTTCAGAGAATGTAAATGCTACACCCACAGCCTCTGTCTCTCTCCTTGGCAGTTTCCCCATCTCAATCTGCTGGACTTGGACTTTTCCTGGAGGAAGAAAGCTGGAAAATCCAAGGAGAGCTGGTGCTGCTGGCCCAGCTGGGCAGGAGCCCATCCAGCACAGGCACTTTCTCTCTGCTTTTCATGCCCAGTGTCTGATGCTTTCTTGAAGATCCAAGAAACCTCTGTGATCCTCAGATCAAATATTCCTTCAGTGAGCTTTGGATGCAGCCAGGGCTGCTCCTCTCCCCAGGTTGGATTTTTGCCTCTCCCTCGTGTTGAGTGATGGTGTTTGCTGTTCCTTGGAGAAATCCAGATCTACAGCCAGGATTTGCAGCCCTGGCATCTCTGCCAGTTAAACACAGTAATTACAGCTCCCAATTCTTCAGGGGAGGGACAGCTTCCCTGCCAGGGAATGGGGATTTCAGAATGCACTTGACATCCTCTCCTGGAATGGGAGAATTAGAGGGATGGACTGGAAATGAGAATTGCTCAGCTCCCTGCACTGCCACCGCCCCACAGGTCATTTGTCCAGTGAGAAATGAGGCCAAAACCACCTGGAGCAGGGGTCAGTGGATCACCAGAAGGGTTTGGTGGGAACAGAGTGAGTTCTTTACAATTTAGAGCAGCAAGGACAGAGTTCAGAGCCCTGGCAGCTCCTGCTGGAGCAGGACTTGGGGAGCTGGGCAAAGGTGGTGGCACCTCCTGCACAGGCAGCAAGGTTGTGGCAGTGACCTCAAAACACCCATGACAAGTCCCCATTGGTTTTGGGGGCTGAGCTGAGCGGGGACAAAGGGGAAGGGACCATCCTTGTGCTCCCAAAGCTGCCAGGATCACTCCCTGCTCCCAAAGAG
Organism: Molothrus aeneus; assembly: GCF_037042795.1. NCBI lineage: Eukaryota > Metazoa > Chordata > Aves > Passeriformes > Icteridae > Molothrus > Molothrus aeneus. Next base: position 2,147,359 of record NC_089664.1, on the reverse strand, counting down.
CCCCTCAGGCAGGATTTGGGGGGACACAGCCCAGGTGAGCCCCACTGAGCACAGCACAAGCAGGGCAGGAAAAGGGAGCACAGCATGGAACAGGCAGCCAGAGCCACACAAGCTGATTCTGCTGTCCAGGGAGCAGCTCACCTTGCAGGAAAGGTGGTTCCCAAAAGCTGGGAGAGCTGGGAGCAGCAGGAATTGAATCCCAGCAGCAGCAAAGGGCTCAGACTGGGGCAGTCACCTGTGAAACCAATCCCATCTAAACCAGCAAACATCCCTGAGACTGATTTCCCCTGCCTGGGAAGAGGAAATCTGAGAGGAACGTGACCATTTTGCCCACACTGAGGTGTCAACCCCTGCTGGGATGGGGGACAGCCCTGCAGGATATTTGGGAACATTTCTGCTCTTCCATTTACACCCAGCTCCAGCAGCCTCCCCTGCAAACAGCAGGTCCAGCCCATGCTCACACTGCCTGTGGTCCTCAGCCCTCCAGTTCTGAACATTTCCAAGGGCCTTGTTCATTTTATAGGTGACCAGAACAGCAATAACAACAACACATCAGTGCTGTAATCAGAAATTGGTTGCTTGCTCTAGTCCTGAAGCATTCAGTAACACCCAGTATCTGAGCAGCCCAGTCACTGTTTAGAATATTTCTCTTTAGTGGGTCTGTACTGTTCCTATTTCAGAAGTTTATGAAAGGATTAGTTCTTGGGAACAGCTGCATTTCTCACTTCACTGAGAAATAAACACATCAGGCTGGCTCTGCAAGAGGCACGAAAGCAAAAGAGCTCAGACCTACCCAGGGGCTGTTCCCTCTCATCCCACCTTGGCTCTACAAGGCCCTGCTCAGGAAGTGATTGGGGTTTGGGACTGGTCCCAAATATCATGGGATCATAGAATGTCACAGTGCTTTGGGATGGAAGGGACCTAAAAATTCATCCCATCCCACCCCAGTGCCAGTGCCATGGAACCCTGGAACCATGGAATGTTCTGGGCTGGAAGAGACCTTAAAAATCACCTCGTTCCACCCCTGCCATGGCAGGGACACCTCCCACTGTCCCAGGTGCTCCCAGCCCTGTCCAGCCTGGCCTTGGGCACTGCCAGGGATCCAGGGGCAGCCCCAGCTGCTCTGGGCACCCTGTGCCAGGGCCTGCCCACCCTCCTAGAATGATTTTTTCTCATATCCAGCTGAATTTACTCTTTTCAGTTTGAAGCCATTGGGCTGCATCCTCATTTCTTCCCTTGTTGCCCTCTCCTCTTGTTATTTCCTGTAGGAACAGCCAGAAATAACTTTGCCAAGCCCCTTGGGCTGTCAGGGACCTGCAGGACACAGCCCCTGTGAGGCTGCAATCCAGCAAGTGTTTGGCACCTCAGATCTGGGGAGTGGGGGGGATTTTTCCTGGGCTGTGAATAAAAACAGCTGCTTAATTAAGCCCTGGATATTGATTTCATTTTCATCCTATTAACTGCCTTACCCTACATGGGTTTGCAACACTCTGTAGGATTCCCCTTGCCCCCACTCTGTGTAGACACAAATTGCCAAGATAAAAAAGCTTCATTAGTCCCATCTACTCTTCAAGCACCCATTTCTTTATATTTTTTTTTGCTTTCAAGTGCTCATAAAAGAGGCTCCTTGACAGCTTCCAGACCTGCATCTCTCCAGCAGAGCGAAGATTCGTGAACCAAGATCAAGAGCCCAGCTACTTTGCAAAGAGAAGGAGGGAAAAAAAAGCCTCTGCAGAACCCCTAAAAAACCCAATTCTGGGTTCCTTCACATGTGGGGAGGTGGAGGTCTCAGAACAGCAAAACCCCCCGGCTAATGGCACTTGAGGATCTTTTTTTGCTGTTAAACAGCAGCAACAATTTGGTTTTAAGCCCTGAGCCCCAGCAGAGCCTGAGCAGCTCTGGGCTGGGTCACCCTGGGTGGGAGCTGCCTTTGCTGCTCAGAGAAAATCCAGGATTTTTGTGTTCCCCCCCACAGACCCAGAGAGGGGAGAAGCCTCAGAAGGGAGAAGGGAGAGAGAAATATCAAATTAGAGAACAAAAACACAAAAACATGGAGAAGATGATAGATCAAACAGAAAACCAGTGTTTTCCATTATGCTGAAAAACAAAGGCACCAAAAGATTTGGGAGTTTTCTCCCAGAGGTTTTTGAATCAGTGACCATAAACCTCATGAACTTACACAGACACAGGGGCTGTGACCCAAGGAATTCATAATCAAAATCAAGATTTTCAACCAAGAAGGAAAACAAGAGGGAAGATGTTTTCAGACAAGAGGCATGCGAAGCTATTAAAACATTTGGAGGAGAGGGAAAAAAACCAAACCCACAACAATTTTTGAATCTTTATTGTCACTTTTTTGGGATGTCACAGGAGGGGACTGAAGGAATGAGAATGGTTTGGAAGCTCAGGGAAGATGTTCCCTGCAGGAACAGGGATGGATTTGTGGGGCTGCTCTGTGCAGGGCCAGGAGCTGGACTTTGGTGATCCTCGTGGGTCCCTCCCAGCTCAGGACATTCTGTGATTCTGGCAGAGATTTGGGGAGGGTAAAACCCAGACAGAGCTGCAAAGCACTTCCCAAACCTCCACGTGCTTGAGCTTCCTTTGATTTTGAGCTGAAATCTCAGGAATTTTTAGCACTCAGTGATGAGTAAATATTCCTGTGATCCAAATCTGGGCATGGCCCTGAAATGCAGCTGGAGAAAGCAAATAGCCTGGCACTTGTTGGTCTCAATAGCAGGGGCAGCTCCTTAGAGAGTCAAAGAAGAATAATCAATAACCTGAAGAGTGAAATTAAGTTTCTCTACCACAAATGTCTGGCTTTAGAGCACAGGGCTGATCTCCAGCCTTCTGGTAAAGCTTCACTTTGGGATCTGGGTTGTTTTTCCACAGCAGAGCTGAGCTGGATCATTTGCCCCATTCCAGGCACTGCTTTGATGTTTACACTGATTTAGGAATTAGCCTGGAAATTATTTTATGTGCCAAGGGAAGTGGCTGCAGGAGAGGTACCCGAGCTCTGCTTCACAGTCCAGATTCTTCCTTCTCTGTTCTGTTTCAAGAAGTAAAGCTCAATCACATCAAACCAGGCTCTCCTCGGGTCCAGTCCAGCCCTCAGCATCCCAGACATTCCCTGGAGCTGTGGGAGGATCTCAGCCCTGCAGATCCCTACACCAGGCAACACTTACTCCAACTGAATTAGCCAGAAAGGTCTGGAATGGTTAATTGGAATTATTTAGCCATAATGTTTTGCCCATCTCCTCCTCCTCTGCCTGGTGTGGTGTTCTCCAAATTGAATTCCTTTAACAGACTCCAATATGCAGCAAAACTGTTGGTCCAGAGAAATGTTTCAGTTGGGGGGTGGCAGGGGGGCTCCCAGGGACCCCTTTTGTGTCCCCCTGCTCTGCCAGCACCAGCAGGAGCCAGGAATGGCAAGGGGAGATTCCTTCAGTGCAGGGCTGTGGGGTGAGATGGGATCAGCCAGGGAACCCAGCTGGGGCAGGATCAGCACCAGGAGCCCCCTGGGGACCTGCACTGTCAGAGGGTCGGGGGTGGGACAGTGGGGATGGATGGAGATGAGAGATCTCTGGAGCCAGGGCTGGAACTTGGGGTTTATTGCAAAGGGCCTGGGGGCAGGGCCCTGCTGGGAGCTGCCAGGCACAGCTCAGAGCAGGACTGAGAGAAGAGAGGGGGAGAGAGGATGAGAGGGTGAGAGAGTAAAAGGGTAAGAGACTAAAGGGGGTAAGAGAGCGAGGTTCCCGTTACAATACCATAAATCTTCTTCTGTGTTGAATATTCTGATTCTCACCAACCAATCTAGTACAAGATACAAATCCTACAGCATTTACATACAGCCTATAAGAATCATTCCATTACCATCCTGTGTTACATTTTAAACCCTACAAACTCCTCTTTGGGCCCTTCTGCCAAGCTGGCAGGGTCTGCTCTGACCCTTGGGCCTGTCTGCAAGCAGAGGGTGTTGTTCCATCAAAAGGGGATCACCTTCAGCTGGCCACACCATTGTTTTCCAGGTGTTCAGTAACTGAGGGATCTCAAAGCTTGCTTTCATTTCAATCTCCCTTATAGTTTCCATATTCTCATAACCCTTTGCCAGACAATCACATTTATAAGGCTTTCCTGTTTCATTTTCCCCAACACTGCACCTCCCTTCCCACTGCACATCCAGGAACATCTGAGCTGGCAGAACCACAGAACACCCTGAGCTGGGAGGGACCCACCAGGACGTAGCCACATTTCTCTTCATAGAGAAAAGCAAGGCTTCACAGAGAAAAGCAAGAGTTCCCAAGATTATTTCTGAGATTCACATTCTCTGAAATACTCTTGGGAAGTCGTGCCTTGCTTTTCTCTGGGAAGGGAAATGTGGATACACCAGGATCCCCCAGCCCAGCCCCTGTCCCTGCCCAGCCCCCCCAGCAGCCCCATCCTGTCCATCCCTGGCAGCGCTGCCCAAAGGCTCCTGGAGCTCTGGCAGCCTCGGGGCCGTGCCCATTCCCTGGGGAGCCTGGGCAGTGCCAGCACCCTCTGGGGGAAGAGCCTTGCCCTGAGCTCAGCCTGAGCCTCCCAAAGCTTAACCAACCCCCACAGCCCTTGTGTGGCCCATAATTTGTGAAGAATTATGGAAGCCTTGCAAATAACTGGGAAAAGCTGATTTTCCTTAAGCCAGTAGACCTTGAGCTCCAGACACCACCCCAACCATGGCAGATTTTTTCCTCAGGGGAAGTTTCCACCCAAAGGACAAACACAGAGACAGCAAACAGCCCCTTCCTGCACAGCACAGGGCTGGCAAAGAGCAGAGGTGCAATGCCAGCCACAGGGGCTGTCACCTCCCAGGGGTGTGGACACAACCTCATTGTGAGGTGCTCCAGAGGCTTAAAGGCAAAGCTTTGCACAGAGAAACCCTGAAAACATCAGCCCCCAAGGCAGAGGATGCTGTTTGAGGAGATGGCTCACCTCTGACAGCACTTCTGGGGGCCCTGTGGTGCAGGAGGGCCCAGCACAGCAGCTGGGAGGGCATTGAGTATCCCAGGTACACCCAGCTACATCCAGGTCCATCCCAGATCTATCCCAGGTCCATCCCAGGTACACCCAGGTCCATCCAGGTCCATCCCATTTATACCCAGGTCCATCCAAGGTCCATCCAAGTCGTCCCAGGTCCATCCAGGTCTATCCAGGTCCATCCAGATCCATCCCAGGTCCATCCAGGTCCACCCAGGTCCATCCCAGGTCCACCCCATTTACACCCAGGTCCATTCAGGGTCCATCCAAGTCGTCCCAGGTCCATCCAGGTCTATCCAGGTCCATCCAGATCCATCCCAGGTCCACGCCATTTACACCCAGGTCCATCTCAGGTCCATCCCAGTCAATCCCAACTACACCCAGGTCCATCCCAGGTCCATCCAGGTCCACCCAGAGCCCTGAAGCCCAGCCAGCCCCTGGGTTTTACAGCCCCTTCAGCAGCAGATTCACTGCACAGAGACATCAGGATGGAAGGTCCCAGCTAATCTGGTGCTCTTTTTCCTCATTACAACAGCACTTCCATAAAAAATATCAACTGAGAATAAATATCTTGAAACAATTGAGGATATTTTCCAAGGTAGTTTTACAGCAGCAGCTTGGTCCTCTCACAAACTGATATTAAACCAGATTTGCTCTTTATCTCCCCTCGTATCTTTCCAAGTTTTCCTCCCAAATCCCTGATTTTCTACTGTCTCCATGTCTGGTAGGGAAGTTCTCCTCTTCTGAGCATGTCCAGGACCCAGCACCTTCATTAACTGTTAATGATTTGGTGAGGGTGTCAAAGCCAGAAGCCCAAAGCTCCACACAACCTGTGGGAAAATTATATTTATATTTAGATTTAATATCTAGATATAGATGTAGATTTAGAAGTAGGTATTTACATATGTTTATATTTTAGATATTTATATATTTATATGAATTGTTATAGTTAGTTATAGTTGTTATAGTAGTTATAATTATAGTTAGTTATAATTAGTTATAGTTATAGTTAGTTATAACTAAGTTATAGTTATAGTTATAGTTAGTTATAATTATAGTTATAGTTATATAGTTATAGTTAGTTATCGTTATAACTAAGTTATAGTTATAGTTACAGTTATAGTTACAGTTATAGTTATAGTTATAGTTATAGTTATAACTGAGTTATAGTTATAGTTATAGTTAGTTATAACTAAGTTATAGTTATAGTTATATAGTTATAGTTTGTTATAGTTATAACTGAGTTATAGTTATAGTTAGTTATAATTATAGTTATATTTATACAGTTATAGTTAGTTATCGTTATAACTAAGTTATAGTTATAGTTACAGTTACAGTTATAGTTATAGTTATAGTTATAGTTACAGTTACAGTTACAGTTACAGTTATAGTTATAGTTATAGTTATAGTTATAGTTATAGTTATAGTTAGTTATAACTAAGTTATAGTTATAGTTATAGTTATAGTTATAGTTATAGTTATAGTTATAGTTATAGATATATAGTTATAGTTAGTTATCGTTATAACTGTTATAGTTGTAGTTATAGTTATAGTTATAGTTATATTATTTCTCTAGTGAAACTGAGACAGAGAGATCTCCCAGCCACTGAGGTTTGCTATGTGGAGGGTGCCTAGGAGGATTCAGAGCACGAATTAGAGCTCTCCAAGAACACTTGAAACATCCCAAACCTTCCTGGGGGTGAGTGAGGAGCCAGGGAGGGAATTGCAGATCCAGCCCCGACCCCACCAGCCCCGGGGCAGGGAGGGTCAGGGCACAGCCGGGTCTCCCAATTTAACACCACTGAGTCCAGGCTGAGCATTTACACCCAAATGAAGGGCGGGGAGAGCTCAGGCACGGCCTGCATCAGCACCAAGCTGCCCGAATTCGCTTTTGTCTCCCACTAAAATCCATCATTTTGGCTTTTGCCCCCCGGTCCCTGGGCACACTCCGGGCTCTGGCGCTGACATCAAATCCCTGCGGGCTCCTGACCCCTCCTGCTTCCCACAGAGCTCCGGGGGTTTGCACTGGTAGGAAAATTAATCCACAAACACCAGAGCTTTATGTCCAAAAAGGAGACAGAGGAGTCCTTTTGCTTTATTCCAATAAAGGGAGAGGCCATGGGGCATCCCCTGGGGTCTCTCGAATTTTTGGAGGACACAACCTCCCTTTTTATCCCAATTTCCCAGCCACGTTTCCCTTCTCTCTTTCTTGAGAGGTTCAGACTTCCCAGAACACCTGATACCAAAGGTTTCCCTCTAATGTATAACCCTCCCTTTTCATTTTTAATTCTTACAGAATTTAGGGTTTTCCCCCATTCTTTCTTTCATCTTTCAATGTCCAATTTAATTTATCAGCAAACCTAAAGTTTATTTGTAAAAGCAAATACCTTTTTCATTCATCAATCAGTGGAATCCTTCCCATTGTCTCTTTTATCTCTCAGTGCTGGTTTTATCTACCAGCAGACCCACAGCTTGTTTGGAAAGACAAATCCCTCAATCCTCTCAATACCAGGGCAGAAAAGCAGCTCCCTGCAGCAGGAGGGAAACTCGGGCACCAGGAGAACAAAACACTGCAGAAGTTCCTCAACTTCTTCCAGCTCAAGCCTGTGTCAAAGGGATTTTCACAATCTAAATGAGAATATCCTCCCCATTCCCCTTTTATTCATTTATAAAGTCACTTTGCTAATGGTGCAGGCCGTGTTTGCTGCTCACCAACTCCCAAGCAATTTATTCCAGCTATTTTCCCCCAACAGCTGCACAACCAGAGAGAAATTCTCTTCCCAGCAGAGGCAGGAGAAAAGGATATTTGTCTTATTATGTCTGGGTAAAGCTTATCTGCTTATTTGCTGCTCAGAATTGTATTTACAGAGCACAACAAAGGCAAAGCCAAGTGCACTAATTGCTGCTGCTCAGGTAGAATATTTTCTGCTCACCCTGAGCCCTGCATCAATGGGGCTTCATACTTTATCTAGCACGAGTGAGCTGCACAGAGGGGTTTTATTATTCACCCATCACTGCTGTTTCATTGCCTCTGTATCTTCTGAAAGGAGGGAGAAAAACCTCAATGATTTCTTGCTTTTCAAACCAGGATTGCTGAGGGGTTTTTTTTCCGAGCTTATTGCACGTTGCAGACAAATAAATCACCATTTAAATCAGCCTCATTCTGAGCACACAGATGGAGGCTCCTCCAGAGGGGAAGCTCTCCATATCCAGGTGCTTTCCATCCTCCTCTCAGTGGGCTCCACATTCCCTGGCTCCCAAGGGAAGAGCACAGAGCAAAAAGCAAACCCTCAGAAGGCAAAAATTCCAGCCCCCAAATGGTTTTGTTTTCTATCTGATCAACACCAAAAATCCTCATTTTACCTCTGTTCCAGCTTATTGGGTTACAGAGCATCTCCCCAAGGCTTTGTGCACACAGCAGAGCCCAGGTCAGGCCCCAGCCCCCAGCCCTGGGGGTTATGGCCTGGAAGGGGGGCTGGAAATGGGGTAAATTGTCACTGTAGGACACAAAATAACACAATGTGGACACACTGCTCTTTCTAGGTAAAAAGAGACTTTTTAATTTCTGACTCTAACATTTATAGATTCCCAAAAGTGACAGTGGATTGGAGGGTGACAGTGCCACCCCTCCAATGACACTGGACAAACCAACAGTCCATCAAATTTCTCCTCCTCCATAAAAGAATGCAAAACAATGAGTTATTTACAGAAAGTGTGTGAGGAAGTCCATTACAAGAATGTAAACATCAGAAGGCTTAGAAAATCTTTAAAAATCAAGTGAATTGGCCTGAATGTAGTGACAGTAAATCGGCCTGAAAAGAAGACCAGGGGGTGACACTTCCCCTGCCCCCCTTTCCCTGGGGAAGGGAAAAGCATCCCAAATGCAGAATGCAGCCCTTGCCATGCCCACAGCTCCCTGCACCTCCTGGACACTGACTCATCCCAAAGGCTCTGCTGGGCTCTGGGGAATTCTGTGGCTTCTGCCAACCCCTGTGGGATGGACAGGGAGGATCCCCATGTGCAGCACTGTCTGTCCCTGCAGAGTCACGGACCTGCAGCAGCAAATGGCAAATGTGCCACACCAGCCCTTCCTAATGCCATCTCCTGTCGCCCTTGGCAGAGTGCAGAGCTCCAAGGGTTTAAACAAAGCCTGGCTTTGCCAAGGCCCTGCTCCCAGCAGGGCAGCTGGGACACTTTGTAATGGGGAATTTAATCCCAGCTCAACACCAGGCTCGGGTGGCTTCACTGGTGTAAGAGCCAAAATGAGGGATGCAGGACTCCAGGGGCTCTCCAAAATGCAGTTTATTGTACACAAAATGCAGTTTATTATATCCAAAATGCAGTTTATTCCATCCAAGAGGTTACAGCAGCCCAGGGTCATGGGTGACAGCTGTGCCCACAGCTGTCAGCTCCAGCTGCAGGCAGGCCTGGAGACCCTTTGGTTTTGGTTACAATGCATTCTATCCTTTTCTTTTGGTTACAATGCATTCTAGACTTTTCTTTGCTGAGCATCTTCAGACAGTAGAACCAATCTATCCCTTAACTATTATCTACAGCCTATCATAACTACTGTAATTACCATATTCACGTTACTGTTCTCCAATCACTCAAAGTTAGTACATTACAGTTTAAGCCAGAAGTTGTTTTTCAGTTTTCTTGCAGTGGAAAATTCTGAGACCTTTTTTCTACTTGCAACTTTGCTGCCTTGTTTGCCTGTGCTCTCTTTCTGCTTGGTAAAAACATCTTCTTGTTTGGGGTTGGTTTATCCTTTGCTCTAAGCCATAAACCCCCTTCTAACTAACACAGCCTTTGCCTCCTTGGTTATCCAGTGAGACTGGCTCAGCAATTCTTTTCTTCTAGATCAAAACTTGCTTCCATCTCTATTCCTTCATCAGACTCTACATTTGAAAATCTTTCTGCTAAGCACAGATATCTGTGAGACTTTCTTGTCAAACTTTCATCCTTCTCAACACACTGACAACCCCCAGGGCAGGTCTGGAACCTTGATCTCTCCAGGAGCAAGGAGGGAGAGGAGCTGCTGCACAAGCCCCACCTTTGCTGGTGCTGATTGGGTGTAAAATGCTGGGGACACCCCTCGTGCCTGAGCTTCCTTCCTCCCACCCATCCCAGGGGGCTGCTGGGTCCTGTCACAGACATCTTTTATGGAAAATCCTTTCCTTAGGATTTTTTTCTCCTGAGAAGCTGAGAGGCCTCAGGAACAAAATGTAACCAATGGTTATCTGCTGCTGTGGAATGCAACAGGTGCGTCTGGGATTGGGCTCATGTGGTTGTTTTTAATTAATGGCCAATCACAGTCAGCTGGCTCAGACTGTCTGGTCAGTCACAAGATTTTATTATCATTCCATTCCACTTCTTTCCTTTCAAGCCTTCTGATGAAATCCTTTCTTCTATTCTTTTAGCATAATTTTAATATATCATTCTCTTTTAATATAATATATATCATAAAACAATAAATCAGCCTCCTGAAACACAGAGTCAAGATTCTCATCTCTTCCCTCGTCCTGGGACCCCTGTGAACACCAGAGGCTCCCTCTGATGCTGAGAGGTGACCCAGGTGCCACTCCCTGGCCGGGTGCTGTCCCCTCCTGTGGCACACAGGGACCTCCAGCAAGAGCTTGTGTGTGTCCCCAGTGCCACCAGCAAAGGGGGAGCCCCAGCAGATCCCTAACCCTGAGGGGCTGAGCCCTCTTTAATGACTCTCACAGTGGTTAAATAGAGATTAAAGGCAGAGAGGAGCAAAAACTCCAGTGTGGGGCTGAGCCTGTGCAACCTCCCCTCCCCAGGTGAAGCACACTTTCCCCACTGGCAGCACCCAGCAATATTTGCTTTTTCTGGGCATTCAGGCCATTTCTGGCCTGAGGAAGGGACAGGGAGGCTGAACCTGACCTCCCCTGGCACCAGCTCCTGTCCCCTCATCACTGCCATCCCTCCTGCAGCCTTAAACTTGAACCTCAGGCTGGTTCTGTCTCTCCCAGCCAGGACATGGAGGCCCTGCCCCTCCTCCAGTGACAGCAGCAGAGGCTTTTCATCCAGCTTGGAGCAGCAGAAAGGAAATTAAAAGGGTGATAAGGGAGCTCCTTCAGCAGACAAGGGAATATTCTGTGCTAGCAGGGAGATAAAGTAATATTTCTTCCAGCTCTGGCAAAGGCTCAGAAATGAGACATGGGGTGAAATTCCACATTTATAGGGATTTTATAACTCTTACCTGGGCTGCAGGATAACCATCAGCCTCGCTCATATTTCCTCCTCAGAGGAGGTCACAGCAGCACAAAGAGAGGCAAGGAGTCTATAAAGAGAAGCCAGATTAGCTCCAGTATCCAGGATAATTTTGTGGCTTTGCTCACCCAGGCCAGCCCAGGGCGATGGGTGCTGCCTTTGGGTGCTTTTCCAACACCCCCTGTGCAGCATCAGCCAGGACAGCTCCTCAGCTCGGTGTGCAGAGGGTTTGCAGTGCCCTGGGACCCCAGAGCTGGATCTGAGCCCTCCAGGGCCCGTCCCTGGGAGCCCTGGAGCAGGAGACCCTCAGGAGCAGGGACACCTGGGGGGTGCAGGGGGAGGGAGCCTGACCCCAGCAAGGCCCCCAAACCATCAGCTGCCTCTCCTGCAGTGAGGGACCCCATCCCCAGTGCCCCCCGAGCTGTGACGGGGCAGAACCCCAAAAAGGGCCCTCACACCCCATCCTGCAGCTCAGAGCAAACCCACAGGGGCCCCACCTTGGGCTGGGGGTCCCTGACCTTCACTGGGGGAGCTGGTGGGAGAAGGAAGGGAGCAGGGGAAGGAAGGGGAGCAGGGATGTTTTATGGAGAAGGAAAAGAGCAGGGATGTCATTTGGGGAAGGAAGTGGAGCAGGGATGTCCCATGGAGAAGAAAAGGAGAAGGAATGTCCCTTGGAGAAGGAAAGGGAGCAGGGATGTCCCAGGGAGAAGGAAGGGAGCAGGGGAAGGAAGGGGAGCAGGGACGTTCCACAGAGAAGGAAGGGGAGCAAGGATGTCCCATGGAGAAGGAAAGGACCAGGGATGTCCCACAGAGAAAGAAAGGAGCAGGGATATTTCATGGAGAAGGAAAGGAGCAGGGATGTCCCATGGAGAAGGAAGGGAGCAGGGAGGCCCCATGCATGGAAGGAGAGTGGCTTCTCCTCCTGCCCTCTGGAATGGGGGCTCTGCCCTGGAACCCTCCCTGCAGCCACAGGGATGAGTGGGGGATGCTGTGGGACTCCCCCACACCCCACCCAGATCCAGCATCCAACCATGGTGCCCCTCCCTGGGACAGCTGCAGGACCGTGGGGACACCCCAAAGATGCCAAAATCCCCGGGAAAAAGCCAAGGAGGGATGGAAGGATCTTTGCATCTTCAGCAGAGCCAAGGGGAGGTGGCTCAAAAGGAAAAGCAAAGTCTGGAGCCACGAGCAAAGGGGGCCCTGCTGCCCCAGAGCCTGCAGCAGGTGCTGCCAATGTGTTAAAAGGGAAGAAATCTCCTTCAAACAAAAGTAAAATTGGGGCTGCAGCCAGGCTGAGTGCAGAGCAGTCAGGGCAAAATATTCACGTTAAATTAATTTTGCTTCAGGGTAAAATATTCACATTAAAATTGGTGCATCCTTCAAATGAGGTGTCCCAAGGAGCCACTGCCACCAGTGAGTGGGGTCAGCAGAGTGGCTGAGGTGGCTTTGCCCACATTTCCTGGCTCCTGACCCCTCAAACCCACAGCAGACATTTTTGGGGGGGCTTTTGGCCTCCCCTGTCCCTGAGCTGGGGCTTGCTGGCCTTGCAAAAATGCCTGTGCAAATTAACCCCCCCCTTGCCAGCTCATCCTTAATGCTGGAAAAGTGCTGGGATACAAATTGTGTTTATTTAATTATTTGCAATTATTTGCACAGAAAAGTGAAGGAATCCCCCAAAAGTGCTGGGAGTCACTGGGGCTGTGTTTGACTTCTACCAGGATCCCTCTCCTGTCACCCCAAAACCTTCCCACCCTCCACCTCAGGGAAATGCTGACTTTGGGCAAGTCAGGCCCAGAATCAGATTTCTCTGGCGGTTTTCCACTTCTCCCCTTCAGTCAAAGCACATTCTTTTAATGACAGTGTTTAATTATGTAATATTGAGCTGTATTATTGTAATTAACCCGTGGCTAAACGGGCTGGGGCTGTGAGGGGCCAGGGGTGCCTTTGAGGGCCCTCGGGTGCCTTTGAGGGCCCTCGGGTGCCCTTGGGGACCCTCATGTCCCCACAGCTATGGGAGGGAAATCTTCCACAATTCCAGCAGCAAAATTCATCATTTCTCACCCAACCAACCCAACCCCACCAACCCAACCCAACCCAACCCAACCCAACCCACAGACACCACAATTTATTCACCACCTGCCCAGTTTGGGAGGGGGACGAGGTCCCTCCATGTCCCCCCATCAAGGTCCCTCCGTGTCCCCAAATCCCAGCTGGCACCGGGCCAGGCTTTTGGGAATATTTTAAACCTTTCAGAACATTTAAAACCCTTTAGGAATATCTTAACTCTCTAGGAATATTTTAACCCTTCAGGAATATTTAAAACCCTTTAGGAACATTTAAAACCCTTTAGGAATATCTTAACCCTTTAGGAATATTTTAACCCTTTAGGACTATCTTAACTCTTTAGGAATATTTGAAATCCTTTAGGAATATTTAAAACCCTTTAGAAATATCTTAACCCTTTAGGAATATTTTAAAACTTTTAGGAATATTATAAACCTTTTAGGAATATTTTAACCCTTTAAGAATATCTTAACCCTTCAGGAATATTTAAAAACCTTTAGGAATATCTTAACCCTTTAGGAATATTTTAACCCTTCAGGAATATCTTAACCCTTTAGGAATATTTAAAACCCTTTAGGAATATCTTAACTCTTTAGGAATATTTTAACCCTCTAGGAATATTAAAAACCCTTTAGGAATATTTAAACCCCTTAGGAATATTTAAAACCCTTTAGGAATATTTAGGACCCTTTAGGAATATTTTAACTTTTTAGGAATATCTTAACCCTTTAAGATTATCTTTACCCTTAGGAATATTTTAACCCTTAGGAATATTTAAAACCCTTTAGGAATTTCCTTTAGGAATGTTTTTATGGGATTTAGGCTGGCAGTGCCTCAGAGCTGTTGTGTCCCTGGTGCCAGGGAGGGCTCTGCTCAGTCCCAGCACCCCCAAACCCAGCCCTGGCACAGCCAATTCCCCCAGAGCTCCATGCTGGGAACACCCCCAGGGATTGCTCCAGGCAGATTCTCCCCCTCACCTCCTTCCTCACTATTTTTGATTTAATTTTATTTTATTTTCCCCCCTGGCAGGGAGACATCCCAGGATCCCCAAAAGTCAGTGCTGCCCATCTAGGACTGGAATTCAAGCTCCCAAACTTTTAATGACAAAATGTAAAAAAAAACCAACCCCAAATCCCCAGAATAAACAGCAAACAGTCACTCAGGCTACTTTTCTCTACAGGAATGGGTTTTTTGTTGTTGCTTTCTTCATCTTAACCCTGAACAAGAAGCAGTTCAGCCCCACCATGGGCCATCCCTCTCCCAAAGCAGACAAAAAAAGCCAAACTCCTTTTAAAGCACTTTTTTTCTTTTTTTTTTATTGATTTCATTGAAAACAGAACAAGAAAATGATCAGAGCCAAAAGGCTGCCCCTTTAAAACTGTCAAAAACATTAACAGAAAAAAATAATAATAATAAACATGATGGCATTATGAATGTTCTAGAAGAGATGAACAAAAAAAAAAAAAACTTGTTACTGCACTAATTACAGTATTTAAAGATATATGCAAAAAAAAAAATTAAGATAATGACCTGCCCAGCCACCACACAAAAGGTGATGGCAAATTTATTCACACTACAATACTAACAATTTAAAAAAAGTTTTGTTTTTTTCCTGCATTTTTATACTAAAATCACTTTGTTCTTTTTATACAATTGATAAGTTTATATTCACGTGGTGAGCAAAAATCACACCAGAATCAGCACCGTTTTGTTTTGTGGTTTCTTTTTGTTGTCATTTTGGTTTTTTTGGTTTTTTTGTGGGTTTTGTTGTTTTTTGTGGGTTTTTTTTTTAAGCTTTTTTTTTTCTTTTTTTTCTTCCATGTTTTTAATGCTTGTCCCCGATGTTTCAATAATGGTAAAAAATAAATCAGTTTATTGAAACCTCATAGCGTGTGGCTTAAAAATCAATCCAAGGTGCCCAGCGTGGAGCAAAGGGATGGGAACAGACGAGCTGGTGGCAGCTGGGATCTTCTCACCCTGACACGTCTGTCCACCCCAGCCAGTCCAGGTCCTCTATAATATATATATCATTCACTTTATCTTTAAAAAAAGGGGAGGGAAAACTGGTTTTCTTTAGGAATTAGTGTCTTGTAAAATCCTCTTCAGCCTTCTCTCTCTAAAACCACTGGTGGGATGGGGTGAGGGGAATTCCTTCACGGAGGAACCCAACACTGAGACAGGAGCAGGGCGTGGAGCAGAGCTGGTCTGAACGGAGAAAATCCAGGAGGGAGAGAGCCAGGGATCACAGGGAAAGATTCTGGGATTCTTCTCATCAGATGAGAAAAAAGCCGTGGGGTTTGGAGAGAATTGAGGGTATTTTGTAGGGCCCCACCACAATGTCCTGCGAGATGGGGGAGGAATTATTCATTCATATATTAAAAAAAAAAAAAAAAAAATAAAATCAACAAACAAAAAACCAACCAACCAACCAAAAAACCAACCAAACCAACAAAAAACCAACCAGCACAACCTGCCCCGGGGCTGTGCCACGCAAACCCAGAGGCAGCTCCCTCCCAGGAACCAAGTCCCATCAAGTATCCAGAGTTTGTTGTGGCTGAGCTGGAGGTGAGGGGCGGGAGGGCTCCAGGACACAGCGACATTCCGAGGACGGGCGGCTCCCCTGCCTCTGACAACACTCAGCGCCTTCACAGGGGAGGCCAGGACAGCTCGGGTGGCCAAAAAACCAAAATGCAACAGCCACCCCTGCACACAGAGCTGTGAAACCCAGCAGCTTTCCAGGAGCAGGGAGGGGAGAACATCATCACGGAGGTGGGATTTGCTTTCACTCCTTCCTCAAGTAACAGTCGGTGGCACAGCCCTAAGTGTCACAAACCCTTGGCTTTCCTTGAGCGGGGTTTTTTTTCTTTTTTTTTTTTCGTTTTTCTCTTTTTTCCCTTTTTTTTTTTTTTTTAATTTTCCGTGTGGTTTTGTGTCTTTTCTTTTCTCTCTCTCTCTCTTCTTTCTGTTTAAATGGAAATTGCGAGGGTATGCGAATGTCTGGGCCGGGAGGGGCGGGTGTCAGAAGGGGCCGGCGGCGGTGGCGGCGGAGCTGGTGTCGGGCAGCCCGTTCTCCTGCGTGTCCTGGGCAGAGGTGCTCGCCTGCCGCTGGGCCAGCGCCGAGCTCGAGTGTTTGCACTTGGGTGAACCGCACTGACAGCTGAAGAATTTGCCTTTAATGTCCCAGAACCTGTCCCCGTAGTCGAAGCTGCGAGAGAGAGAGAGAGACAGGAGGGCTCAGTGAGTGGGACATTGGTGCTGCCACAGCTGAAGAGAACCTGGGGTGGGTTGGGTTGGAGCAGCCCCAGAGATCGGCCTGTTCCATGGGCAGGGACACCTTCCCTTAGAGCTCCAGGGACCCAGGGGCAGCCCCAGCTTCTCTGGGCACCCTGTGCCAGGGCCTCCTTGCCCTCATTGTGGAAGACCTCAGCAGCGTGTGACTACAGTGACCAGGGAGGCCACAACCCGACAGACTTCTTCCTTTATCTAACACAATCCAGCCCTGCCCTCTGGCACTGGGAGCCATTCCCTGTGTCCTGTCCCTCCATCCCTTGTCCCCAGTCCCTCTCCAGCTCTCCTGGAGCCCCTTTAGTCCCTGGCAGCTCTCCCTGGAGAGCCAACCCAGCTCTCCCTGGAGCTTCTCCTCTCCAGGTGAGCACCCCCAGCTCTCCCAGCCTGGCTCCAGCCCTGGAGCAGCTCCATGGCCTCCTCTGGGCTCTCTCCAGCAGCTCCAGCTCCTCCCTGGGCTGGGGCAGCTCTGCAGGTGGGGTCTCACCTGAGCACAGGGGCAGATTCCCCCTTCCCTGCTGCCCACGCTGGGCTCAGGACTATGAGTGGACACATCCAGGTCATCCTGGAGCTCTGCAAACTTCAGGAGGATCCCGAGGGCCCAAACCCTTGGAGCACAGGGATGGAGGGAGACAGCTGGGGAGCAGCAGAGCTCTCAGAGTCCCACAGTGGCAGGGGTGGCACGTACCCGATCTCCTCTCCAGCCTCTATGTGCCGGGTGCTGAAGAAGGCGATGCGGGGGAAGCGCAGGTCCTGGTGGGACATGAACACCCGCACGGGGATGAGGTTGGGCTCGCACAGGTGGTTGATGAAGCGGCTGATGTTGCCATAGAAACGGGCGTCGATGCAGTAAACCTCTCCATCCTGGGGAGAAACGGGGCAGGGCTCGTCAGGGCACGCTGGGCTGGGGTTTATTGGCTTTAATAAACGAGCAGGCTCTGCATTAATGCTGCACACAGCTCCAGGAGCAGCCAGGCAGGGCACTCGTGTGGGTTTGAATGGACTGGAAACACACACACAGACTTTTATACACAACAGTATCCTGAAACCAGAGCTTACTGCACACCCCACACACCCCAAGAGCTGGTTTTGAACACCCTGGCACACCAGTTCTCCCAGTCCAAGCACCAGTTTGGCACAATGGGATTGATGCTCAGTGCAGACACCTTACGGGTAGCAGCCCCTGGATAGGGGAACAGGCATCTGTTCTGTCCTCTAATTGAACATGACAGCTTGGAAACACAAAGGCAGAGCCTTGAGAAAACACAGGGTTGTGCAGATAAGAGTGAAAGTGAGAACACAAAAATTCCCTTTCCAGAGAGCCCAGAGAGCTGTAATACTTTGTTTTCCTTGAAAATAAAAGAACCCCCCTCAGGGCTTTTTATTCCAGCAGAGAATGACTGTGCAAAGCAGAGGCTTTAATTACAGAAGCTAATTTCAGTTGCAAAGAGGCCAAAAGCAAAAGGATCCATTAGTGGTGCTCCAAGTCCCTTTTGGACAAGCACCTCAGATCATTAATGGATGAGCTGTGCCACGTCACACTCGGGGCTCAGGAGCCCAGGAAAACATCCCCAGAACTGGGGGAGGCATCACCCCAGCAGGCCTGGAGCACACACAGTGTCACCAGCTCTGATTTCATCAATCAGTGATTTCACTGCCTCAATTTCATCCACAGAAATGCCATGGTGGGGCAGGATGCCACATCCACATCCACAGCAGGACATGGGACACTCCAGGATCACCTCACACAGGGCTCTGAGCAACAGCTCAAGGGACAGGGACAACAGAAACCAAAACCCAGGCAAACAGAAATGACAACCCAGATAACAGAAATGACAGCCCAGGTAACAGAAATGACAACCCAGGTAACAGAAATGACAGCCCAACCACTGTCACCATTCCAGCCCTTCCTTTGATTTACACAGGACCTTGAGAGCCCCCAGGGCTGGGATTCACACCCTGGCAATGCCCCATCACTCTGGAGGACACAAAACCTGCTGGCTCTGCCCTGCCCTTCTGTGCCCAGCCTGATGGGCAGCTTTAGCCATCCCCCAATGATTTGGTGCCTGCTTTTCTCCAGATGTTCCACCTTGCTGTCCCTTCCTGCTTCTCTGAAGGATTCCCAGGAGCCAGCACAGAGGTTCTCCCTCAGGGCTAAGTAAGAGGCAGGGCCCAGCTGGGCTCTGGCTCATAAACCAGGCTAAGCCCTTTTCAACTTCTTAATTACAGTCTGACCCCCTGTTTGCACACCAGATTCATTATTTATCTTTTCTCAGCCCTTGAAATGTGTGTTGCTTTAAAGAAATGAGAAAAAAAAAATAAAGCAAAGCTTCTTTGTCACAAGCTAATGACAGAAACAAGGCACAGAGTGTTTTACAGCCTTCCTTGGAAGCCTCCTCACTCCTGTCAGTCCCCAGCTCACTTTTCTCACTTCTCCTTTCCCAGGGGGAGTCTGAAGTCATGGCCTTGCTTAAAACTTTTAGATTGTACTTTGCAAATCAAAATTTCTGCCCTGAGAGCCCTCACAAAGCAGTGCAGGGGAACAAACAGCAGCAGAAGCCCCTGCCAGGGTGGATCCTTTCTGAGTGAACAGGGTTTGTGGGGTTTTTTTTTTTTACTCTTTCAGCTTATCATCACTTCATGAAGAACTGACAGAGCTGCCAATCACACAGGTGCCAAGTTGGGAGCACCAAAACCTGGACAATTGAGCTCAGGATGCTCCAAGGGGTTTGGCAGAAGAGCATCTTGCTCAAAAGTGGTGTGGGCAGCACATGTTGGTTCTGCTGCCCTTTTAACCAGCCCTAACTCTCACCTCAACCACCTTTCCCCTAAAGCACAGCAATTGTGCTCTCTGCAGGATTTCACTGCACATCAAGATGGAGACAATGATTGTCTGGGCTCTTTTGAGGAGTCAGGAGCTGGGGTTTGTGTGTGGCACCCTGCAGACCCAGTACCTTGTTGTCCAGGTCGAAGAGGTAGGAGTCCTCCTCACGGACATCGGCCTCGGAGTCGGAGATCAGCTCCCCAACGTACCTGTGGGCACAGGGACAGGCAGGAATGAGATCACAGGCCCAAACCCCTCTTTGTGGGAGAGAGAAATGCCCCAAACAGCAGCCCAGCCACAGATGGGCAACCACAGCCACAGTGCTGGCCATCTCCAAGCCACCAAACCGAGCTCTGTTAACCTCCAGCAGGGAAAATCTGGCTCCAAGCTCCACCTCTTCAGAGCAACACTTAAATAATATTATAAATTACATTCATGATATTAAAACCACTTTGATATAAAAATAAATCCATTTTTCCTGAGAACTAAGTTTCCTTTTGCAAATCTCTCTGTTGGCCAAGACCAACACATGAATCCAAGTCTCCTGAAGCTCCTGGTCAGACTCAGGCTGTCCCACAACAGCTGCAGTGCTTGTGCTGCTCACAGCCCAAAACAAAACATTCTGTCTGCCCCTCATGTATTTCCCAGGATATTTTGAGCAATTACAGGCTACACAACTTCAAAAGTTTTGGTTTAAAAGTCTTAGGTTTGGTTTAAAAGTCTAACCTAACGTGGCAGGATCCCTGGATCCCTTCTCAATCCCTCCTGAACCAGGATAAATGTGAGCTGTGGTGCCAGCTACAGCCACCCTGTTGTAAAGCAGGTGACAGCAGGTGACAGCAGGTGACAGGCAGGTTCTCCAAGGAGAATGAAGCAGGTGCTGCTTGGCCTGGGCTTGCTGAGAAGAACCACACAGCCAGAGAGGTCTGGGTTTGATGCAAACCCCCTTGTTGCAGGAGTCCCCACAGCACTGGTGTTCCCACCTCTGTCTCCCCATCTCCATTTTCAACAGTTTTGGACTATTGAGATTCAACACTTCCTGCCCTGAGCTGCTTCAGTCAAAGTAAGAGACTCAGAGTGGAGGGACTGAGGGAGGGTGTGAGGAAGAAGCAGCAGCACAGCAGCTTTTCAACCCAAGGCCAGGGTTTGGAGCAACCTGGGGTAGTGGAAGGTGTCCCTGCCCATGGCAGAGATGGGATTTAAGGTCCCTCCCACCCACCCCAGTCTGTGTTTCTGTGATTTTGGTATGCAAGTGTTCCCAGCCTGCAATGAAACAGTGATTATTTCAAGGAAAGGATTCACCACATGAATAAATATTCTTTGCAGCATCAACAGAACTTCCATGGCCATGCTCTTAACAGCATTCCTGAAGCCCTCAGGCACATTCCAAGTGTTAAACAACTGCCTCCAATCCCCCAGGGCTCAATGCAGCATTGAACTGCCAGGCTGGGGAGGAGGAGAGCCAGGAAACATGAACCTGGAGAGGATCCCTGAGCTCTGTGACCAGGGATTTTTGGCTGTAGTTCCCAAGTGGGAGCCTCCTGTTTGCCCTCACTGCTCCACTACTGGAAATCACCCACTCCTTGGAGGCCTAAAGCATAGAAAGGTGGCCAGAGAGGGAGAGAAATTGCTGTGGAAAGGCCCAGCAGGCAGCAGCAGCTGAGAACAGCTGAATAATTCTGCTCAGAGAGGCCCCGTGCCCAGGGAGAGCCACTGCAGGTTTATGAAATAAAATACCACCACCAAATTAAAAATCATTGGTTTAATGCTCCTTTAAAGCCAATTCCTGTAACTCATTTCCTTTCCAGGGCTGTTCAAAGATATTAACAGGTCCCTGATTTTCCAGGCCCTGAGTTAGGGAAGGATGTGCAAGGGGTGCATGTTCCTCCCAAAACCCAGCAGGAGCCCCTTCATTTAAGAACTCCTGTGGCCAAGGCAGTGCCTTTCTACCCAGCAGATGTTCAGCACACTGATGGCAAATAACTCCATCCCTGAGCTTCCCAGGGCCTCTCATCACTGCTCAAACAGCCTGGGCATGAGTGAGCTTGGAACAGATGATCTTGGAGGTCTTTTCCAACCTCAATGATTCTGTGATCAGAGGGGACTCCATGCAAAAACCAAGAGCAATGAGCAGTCCCTAGCACAGGCTCCAGGGTTTTCCACAGGATGTAGGAGACAGGAGGCCTGGCTGGAGCTTCTCTGCCTGGAGGTGTGGCTGAAACACCTGCCTTGATGCAGCTGGAACCTTCCTAAAGCACCACTGGAACAGAAAGCAAATATCCAAAAGCCATAAATGGATGGAAAAGGAACAGACCAGATCCTCTGGTTTCTGCATCCCACTAACTCCCAGCCTCTCCAACAAAAGGCAGCAGCAGCTGTGCTGTTTCCAAAAGGAGCAGCTCCACCACCTACCAACCAAGCATGAACAGAGCAGATCCAACCCAACCCACAGCAGCAGCAGCAGCACAGAGTGAGCAACAGCAGCTTCTGAACAGCACCAAATTCCAAGGCCAGGGAGAAAGCTGCCCATGAGCACAGCCCTGAGGGGCTGCAGAGCCTGCAGGCTCCATGGAGCCCTGTGGGACAGGAGGGTGACACTGCCACACCTCCCCTTGATGCCCTGTGCAGGCTGCCCTAGAGCAGAGGCTGGACAGAGCTAAAGAATAAAGCAGGGATTTATTGAAAGGATCTCCTCCATGGATCCACCTTGGGCAGCACAAGAGCCCAGCCAGGGCTGCACCCAAGATGAACCAAAATGGCCCCAAAATGCACGGCCGGGCACGGGGTCTCTCCCTTGGATCAGTTCTGCTCCATTTGCATCTTGCAGTTCATTGTCCCATTCCAGCTTTAGCCCCTGCAGTCCCACCCTGCTTGTTTTTCTCTCTCCAGCCCACGGGGTTTGTGCTCTTGGGCTGAGATTTGGGTCATTTGTCCTTGGTGCCCAGCTGGAGCAGGAATTGTTTTGTCTCCCTGCTCTGTGCACAGAGCTCAGCATCCCCTGATGTGAGCCCAGACCCACACACTAAAGCAGCACAGAATGTGAAAAACAGAAAAGCTGAATCTGAGGCATCACCCTTGCCAAGTTGCTGCTTCCAGGGCTGTGCACAAGGGACAGGAGGCAGTTACAGACTCACAGAATCATCAGGGCTGGGAGAGACCTTCAGGACCACAGAGCCCAGTCATGAACCCAGCAGCACCATCACCCAGACCACATCCCCAGCTGCCACATCCAGATGCCTTTTGAACACTTCCAGAGGTGGTGACTCCAACACCTCCCTGGGTGACTCATTCCAATGCCTGACCACTCCTTCAGCAAAAAGCCATTTCCATAGCTCTGATCTGAAGCTCCCCTGGGGAAACTTGAGGCCACTTTTCCTTTCACTGATTCCCTGGGAGCAGAGCCTGACCCCCCCTGGCTGTCCCATCCTGTCAGGAGCTGTGCAGAGCCACAAGGGCCCCCCTGAGCCTCCTTTGCTCCAGGCTGAGCCCCTGCCCAGCTCCCCCAGCCTCTCCTGGTGCCTGTGCAGAGTTCCAGGATAAAGGTCACACCAATAAAGGTCACACCAATACAATCATCCTTCCAAAGCAGAGCAATAGCCACTGGACAGAGCAGCTGCCCACCCAGGGCTCTAATGCAGATCTTTAACACAAAATGCTCTGCCAGAGGAGCTGCTCCTGGGATCTGCTGTGTCCTGGCAGCCCTGAGCACTGCCAGCACTGGGGCTGCTTTGCAGAGAGGAGGAAAAGCAGGAACCAGGTTTATGTGCTCAAAAAGAATCACAGGAAGGACTCATGGAGCCAAGGGCTTGGATTTGGTGAGTGAGAAAAGGAGTGTGTGCCACAGGAGGAATGTGCATGGGCACGACATGAATTAGCTCAGCTGTTGAGTAAGCAGCTCATTTAGCTAATGAAGATAGTACCCAGCAGTGGAACAGTGCCAGCAGCTCCTGGCATGGGCTGGGGGCAGTCAGGCTGGGGGATCTGCACCCCATCAGCCCCAGTGCTCTGCAATGTCTGTGTTCATCACCCCTTCCCTGGCTGTCCCCTCTCTGCCTGCTCCTCCTGTGTGCTGCCATTCCAGCAGGGTTTGCTCAAGTCTCTGCCTTTTGTCCTTGCAGCAGTTTCCTCACAGGTTCTGGTCTGTTCTGGGCACTGCACCACAACCCTGGGACCTTTGGTACTTATGGACAGCCCTGCACAAGGACAGGCCTGAGACACTCCCCACAAACAGCAGCTTTTGGCTTTATCTCTAAAAAAATATTTTAGCAGCTGGCAGCTCCTGACCCAGAAGAAATACTTGGCCAATTCACTGCAGAATTATCTTTTCCTTTATTTTTTCTTTTGAATACTGCAATAATCTTCCTCAATCCCTCACCCAATTCCATAACACATCATTAATTAGTTCTAAAAACAACCAGCAACTATTTCCACAGTGGACATGAGTCCAGCCTTATTTAGAAGATCCTCAGTCACTGTAGTATTGCAATGAAGGAAACACTTTCCAAACTATTTAATAAAGTACATATACCACTTTAAAGCCTCAAGCTGTGGGGTCTGATGACAAGTTTTCCACTTGACATAAATCTGAACATTTCTGTGCCTAAGTACTTTATTGAGTCAGGGCCAAAACATGTGCTTAACCCCAAGTGCCTCCTTGCTTTGCTGAATCAGACTAAGCCAGAGCTGTGACACTGGAAAACCTCTGGAGAAGTCAGGACTGAAGCAGAGAAAATTGTTCCCCACTGCCCTGGCCTGCAGTGCCCCATATCTGTGGCAAACACAGGAGTTGAGCACAACCCAAATGTGCTTTTCCCCCATAGTTTGTGTCTCAAAGGCAGAAGAGCTGAGCACAGATCCCAGCAAGACAGAGGGAAGCAGAGAAAGCTCCACACTATGAGAAGCAGGACAGACAGGGCAGGGAATGGAGTCAGGAAACCTCTGGTGAGGGCAGACAGCTGGGCTCAATGCCAGCTTGATCTGCATGAAAACCTCTCCTTGAAGGGGAGCAAACCATGTGTGCCCTAGGGAACTGCTGGGGCTGCTGGAAGCTGCACAACTTACTCCTGGGTTTGGGAAGTGCTGGGGTTTTTGGGATGGTGAAAGCTGAACATCTTACTCCTGGATTTGGACTGGATGGATTTGCTGGGCTGCACAACTCAGTGCTGGATTTGGGAAGTGCTGGGTTGCTGAAAGCTGCACACCTTACTCCTGGATTTGGGAAATGGATGATGGAAGCTGCACAACTCAGTGCTGGATTTGGGCAGTGCTGGGGTTTTTGGGATGGTGAAAGCTGCACACCTCACTCAGTGCTGGATTTGGGCAGTGCTGGGGTTTTTGGGATGGTGAAAGCTGCACAACTCATTCAGTACTGGATTTGGGCAAGGCTGGGGCTGCAGGGATGATGAAAGCTGCAGAACTCACTCAGTGCTGGATTTGGGCAGTGCTGGGGTTTGGGGATGGTGAAAGCTGCACAAGTCACTCAGTGCTGGATTTGGGCAGTGCTGGGGTTTGGGGATGGTGAAAGCTGCACAAGTCACTCAGTGCTGGATTTGGGCAGTGCTGGGGTTTGGGGATGGTGAAAGCTGCACAACTCAGTGCTGGATTTGGGCAGTGCTGGGGTTTGGGGATGGTGAGAGCTGCACAACTCAGTGCTGGATTTGGGCAGTGCTGGGGTTTGGGGATGATGAAAGCTGCACACCTCACTCAATGCTGGATTTGGGCAGTGCTGGGGTTTTGGGGATGGTGAAAGCTGCACAAGTCACTCAGTGCTGGATTGGGAAGTGCTGGGGTTTGGGGATGGTGAAAGCTGCACAACTCACTCAGTGCTGGATTTGGGCAGTGCTGGGGCTGCAAGGATGATGAAAGCTGCACACCTCACTCAGTGCTGGATTTGGGCAGTGCTGGGGTTTGGGGATGATGAAAGCTGCACACCTCACTCAGTGCTGGATTTGGGCAGTGCTGGGGTTTTTGGGATGGTGAAAGCTGCACAACTCATTCAGTACTGGATTTGGGCAAGGCTGGGGTTTTAGGGATGGTGAAAGCTGCACAACTCACTCAGTGCTGGATTTGGGAAGTGCTGGGGTTTGGGGATGGTGAAAGCTGAACATCTTACTCCTGGATTTGGGAATGGATGGGATTTGCTGGGCTGCACAACTCAGTGCTGGATTTGGGAAGTACTGGGGCTGCTAGGATGGTGAAAACTGCACACCTTACTCCTGGATCTGGGAAATGGATGGTGGAAGCTGCACAACTCAGTGCTCGATTTGGACAGTGCTGGGGTTTTTGGGATGCTGAAAGCTGCAAAACTCAGTGCTGGATTGGGAAGTGCTGGGGTTTGGGGATGGTGAAAGCTGCACAAGTCACTCAGTGCTGGATTTGGGCAGTGCTGGGGTTTGGGGATGATGAAAGCTGCACACCTCACTCAGTGCTGGATTTGGGCAGTGCTGGGGTTTGGGGATGGTGAAAGCTGCACAACTCACTCAGTGCTGGATTTGGGCAGTGCTGGGGCTGCAGGGATGATGAAAGCTGCACACCTCACTCAGTGCTGGATTTGGGCAGTGCTGGGGTTTTGGGATGGTGAAAGCTGCACAACTCAGTGCTGGATTTGGGCAGTGCTGGGGTTTTTGGGATGGTGAAAGCTGCACAAGTCACTCAGTGCTGGATTTGGGCAGTGCTGGGGTTTGGGGATGGTGAAAGCTGCACAACTCACTCAGTGCTGGATTTGGGCAGTGCTGGGGTTTTTGGGATGGTGAAAGCTGCACAAGTCACTCAGTGCTGGATTTGGGCAGTGCTGGGGTTTGGGGATGGTGAAAGCTGCACAACTCACTCGCACACGAAGGTTCCCAGAGGAATGTCCTGCATCGTCCGCACTCCCCAGCCCATCTTTTGTGTCCGGTAAAGCTGCAACCGAGTCCTGGAAAAGAGGAAAGGAGGAAATGAAGCCACACTGATGGCAGCACTCCATGGAAAGGATGAATTCTCATGGAGAGATGAGCAAAAAGCCAGCACCTTCCATCAGCACACACTCCCAGAGGATTTTAATATTCACCCTCCCGTTCTCACCCTGCAGGGATGCTCCACTCCCACAGCTCCCAGCTGTGGGCAGATGCTGGCATGGAAACAGCCCAAGGACAAGGGACTGGTGCCAGGCAGCCCCTTCTGCCTGCCCAGGTGCACACCAAGGGGCTGGAGAAGAGGGGACAGGGCTGGATGCTCCGTGTGATGGTGATTTACAGAGGATACAGATGATTTACAAAACCCCACCAGCAGCATTTCCTTCCCATCCACGCAGCCCTGGGGGAGGCAGGGAAGGTGGAAGGGGATTTACAGCAGTGGAGTGGTGCTGAGGGGGAAGGCAGGAATTTCCCAGGGACTAAAGAACACCTTGAGCTAAGTGCTCTGACCCCTCTGCCCTCTGCCAAAGCCAGGGCATTCAGCAATTCCATCATATCCAGCTGCCTGGCTGAAAGACAAGAAAGAAAAGCTGCAACTTGAGACTTCTTGGTGTAATAGCTGCTCTGTGGAATTTTACTGATGGGGTTTATAGGCAGAGAAACAATCCTGTAAGTCATTCTGCCTCCTGCTCAGCCAGAGCCTGAGTTAAGTGCAGGATGAACAGTCTCCAGGGCTAGGAAAAGCTTGCTCTATCCCTGAGGGAACCAAAACCCACTCTCAGCAACACTGTTATCGGAATTAAGTGAAATCTGATGCTCACCTTAACTTCCCCCTGTTGCTTTTCCCAGTACTTCTCTTCCCCCACCCACTCCCTCCTGCACTGTCAGCTCAAACCAGGGGATGTGAACTTCATCCTGTCTGCCACTGCCTCACCAGGACAAACCATGACCTCAGGGGAGTCATTGCCCTCAGAGAAGCAGGGTCTAACCCTGGGTTTGGAGCTTGGGGAAGCTCCCCCAGCTTTTGGCTTGTCCATCAGAGCAGAGCAGAGCTCAGCTCAGCTCTGGGCTCTGCTCTGGAGCCGGCACCGGTGGCAGCGGGGCCGTGGCTCTGAGCTGAGCCTGCCAGCTGAGCTGGGCCAGGCTGCCAGCTGGATACGTGTGCTCTGCCAGGCAGAGCTAATTTGGAGCCAATCTGATAAAGGAAGCACTGAAAACAGAGCAGCAGCACCCCTGTGTCAGCTGCAGCCCCAAGGCAGGAGCTTTCCCCACTGCCTCTGCAGGGACTGTGAGCTCTGCCCAGCACCTGACCCTCCTTCCCAGCAGAGCTGCTTTCCCTGGCTTGTGTGGGGTTCCCAACCCTTCCCATCTTTCAGAAAAAAACACTTCAGCAAGGCAAAAAAATGCAAAAGCAACAGCTCTAGCTGTACAGCTCCTGAAGAAACACCCACGGAGGCACCGGAGCTTGGCAGGGAAAACCAGAGAGAGGTAAAGTTCTGAGGAAACACATCGAGTTCCTTCCTTGCTTATTTTTAACAGTGCAAAATGTCATTGAAACTACAAAGCTTGCAAAAAGAGTGTTGTCAGCACTACAAAGAAATTCTAAAAAGTTGGGATTTTTTTCCAATGGGATGCCTTTGAACTTAGTGCAGTGGCAAACTCCTCCATAGCAGAGGTCCAAACCAAAACATTGACATTTTTAGCCAGGCACCAAAGTCCCAGCAGTCTAACCTGGAGCAGAGAGGCCAACAGGCATTCAGGTATCCAGTTCAGGGGGAATCATGCCAAGAACTTGTAAATTTTAAGCAGCCAAGTCTGGGCATGCTGGCCTGTATTTCTAATCTAGACTGCTGGCTTACAAGATCTTCTGCATTCAGACTCTGCAGCTCTGTTGCTGTCATGTCCTTCTCAGCTCTCCCCCTGAGACACCACACTTGGGCTGTGCATGCTAACCCACAAGCCATTTGTATGTTTTATGGTCAGCTGATGAAAGAACACTGCAGTTCCCACCTGATGGTGCCAAGAGCAGGGTGCAAATATTAACTGAGATGTTAATTGAGCTCATCAACCCACTGCTGCTCCACTCCCACTGGCAGCACGCAGGATCCCACTTCCATCCCACCACCCCCAGCTTCCCTGCTGGGTTTTGTGGGATTATGGGGGAGCTGAGAGCCACAAGGCTGATGGGTTTGGGGCTGGTCCTGCCCAGAGCAGCTGTGTTTGCCCCTCCTGCCCACCTGAGGCCGTTCTGAACCACCCGGTTCCTGCAGGTTCTCCAGCACGAGCACGCGTGGTTGCACTCAAAGATCAGGGGGGGCTCAGCCATGTTGAACTCAGGCAGGAGTCGGCCATCCTGAAGGAGAGAACCACCCCAGACTGGGTTATTTGTCTGCTCCTGGCATCCCCAAAACCACAGGCAGATATTCCCCCCAGGGTAAAAACAGGCCAGAGAACCCCATGGTGAAGTTGTGCCCAAACCCAGCATCAGAGCTCAGGTTCTGCTGAGACATAAACTTTAAAGAATGTAGGGATTTTAGAGGAGCTGAGGTTTTAGTTAGAGATAAGCTTTATTAGAGTTAATCAAAATAAATAGGTAGGCCTTGATGAAGTTAAGAGTTAGTAGTTAACTAATAATTCATTGCTTGTCAATACAATGTTTGATTCGCTGGGTTTATAATGAAGAATATAGAAACTGATAAATAGCTTTTAGGAACATAAGACAATTGTAGCCTCCTCTGTTTTGAAACCAATTAAAGGTGGGGAATGGGAGTTCTACCAATGGGTTCATTTGTCATGTTTGCATTGAAAAGGTAGAAAGGACAGAACAAGGAAGACTTCATTTCCTTCCTCCTTTTGGGGCCCCTCCCCATGAAAGGGACCACAGACCCATTTCAAGGAACAAACTGCACATGCTTAATGACTTTTGAACTAATTACCATGGGAAGTGGGGAATGGGATGTACCAGAGTTATGAATATGCATTTGTATTCTGGGTATTCAATACTTGCACAGATAAAAGGACTCTGTTATCACCTGTAAATTGCAGTGTGTATTTGGGAGCTATCCCACAATAAATATACACTTTCTAACTTTAAAGTGTTAGAGAGTTTTTGTCCAACACAGTTGGATATTGGTACTAGATCAATATCCATATTTTTAATAAATCACCCAAGTGGTTTTGCTCTACCCTGACAGCAGCACAGTCACCACTGTCACCCACAGCTGACAAACAGCCAGAGAATTTAGATTTTTGCTGCCTGCTATCACCCTACACAGCATTAAAAAAAACCCCTCGCAGTGCTGTGCAGAAAACTGGTGTGCATCATCATCATTATTGCCATTTGCTGTGCTGGAGGGGAGAGATGGATGCTTAGTCTGCCTCTGGAATAAAGCCTGAACTTGCAGAGTCCAAGGCCAGTACACCCAAGTTCTGTGAATCACACTACATTCCCAAATAACACTCCCAAAAAAACCTACAATTCAATTATTTACCAACATACAGGATAAAGGAAGTGATGGATGTAATTTTTCATATTTAACAAATTTGGCTTTTAAGCCTTGAGAGATGTAATCACCTATTAATGTGTAAATAAAATGGCTACAAAGCCAAGAAAGATGCCAACACTCCCTCTGGGAGAAACCTGCAGGGATTCACAGAACTTCTGATCTTTGTAGCACCTGCCCAAAGATGAATCTCAAAACCTCCCTGGAGGGTTGAAGCATTTACCCAAAACAAACCTGACCTCTGGCAATGTGGCAGTGAAAACATCTTTACTCTGTCTTCATCCAGGAGAATCACAATAAATAAAAGCAGATATTAAAAAATTCTCTTTCTTTGTTTACATTCTCTCCCTTTGTTTACATCTTACAGCACTTTCCACGTTGCTCTGAAATGGAAGCTGATTTCACACTTGGATTGTTAAATGCTCCCTATCACATGAGTGTAATTAATGGCTCAGTTGGCACAAGAGGAACACAATAAATAACACAAGAAAAGCTGCCCTGAGCAGGCAGTTTGGATTATCACATGTCTCAGAGCTGAGACTATAACTTGAGGCATTTTAAATCAAGAAGAAAGGAGTTGGAATCACAGAAGCAGGGAATGGTTTGGGGTGGAAGGGGCCTCAAACTCAGCTCATCCCAACCCCTTTCATGGGCATAGACATCTCCCACTAGAACAGGGTTGCTCCAAGCCCTGTCCAACCTGGCTTTGAGCTGTGCAAGGAACTGAATTAGGCAGAATTCAGTTGCCAGGCCCTGGTGTGAGCCAGGAGGGGGCTGTGTGTCCTCACCTTGTCGTACCAGCAGCGCATGCTGAGCTGGCCACACATGCAGTTACTGGAGGAGCAGTCGTCTATACAGACACAATACTGCAAGAGAAGCAAAGGGTTAATTCCACACCACTCACACCCCTGAGGCTGCAGCTGGAGGCTGGGTCAGGAAACCACATCTCCTCCTCTTGCTGCAGCTCCTCACCAGAGGCATCACCAGCTTCACCAGTCAGTGGCAGTTCTACTCAATTGGTAATTTCTGTGTGCAATGAGCACCAAAGGACTCTGCCTTGCAAGGAAGGATCTCATTCTGAGCCAGTCTCACTGCTCAGGAGAGGATGTTCCCCTGTTGTAACCCTTCCCCATGCCCTGTGAGCTGTTCTCCACACCTGAGGACAAGGAAAGCTCCAAGGAGGGACCAGAGCTGGGAGATGATGCAGCTGTGCTGTCTCAGTCCTCCTCTGCTGCTTCCCCAGCATCCCCAAGCCAGCACAGCCCTGCCACCAGGCTGCTGCACAACAGGGACTGGCCCTGGGAAGGTCACCTCAGCCACCTCAGAGCTGTGCCCAGCAAGGTCTCACCCTCACCCTGAACCTCCCCATCTCTGCTTTCTCCTCCCAGCCTTTCCAGGGCTGCAGCATCACAGCCAAGACCTCAGCCTGGCTGCTGCAGTCCATGGGAAGGCAGCATGGAGAAGGTCTCCCAACAAATCCCTGACTCTGCAGCCTCAGAAGAGAGGACAAGGATAAATGGGAGCCACATCAGCCAGCACCAGATGGCCAATGCTACAGCTGAACACAGAGCTCAGCTAAAGCCTCAAAACTGAAGAAAATCAAAATCCCATCTCCTACAACAAGAGCTGGAGGTGAGGCACTCACCCTTAGCTGGAATTTGATGGCAATATCAGGACTCAACATTCCCATGTGGAATGCCAAATCTGTTCTGAGGAGCACTGCAGAGCCCAGAACAAGAAGAAAGCAGGATCCCTCACCTGTAAATGAGTGATGTTCCTGTCAATGTCCATCGGGGAGGTGACACAGTTCTGTGACACGTATTTGTAATTGCTGGGGCAGGGCTCGCTGTCCACGGAATTGACACAGGGGATGGGGATCCGCTCGTAGCCCCGGGCAATGTCTCTGTCGTGGAGAAAGAACTGTCACAGAGGAAAGTCCCCCAGACAAGGGGCCATTCAAATGCCATCCTGGGCCAGAGTCACCGAGCACTCGAAGCCATTCAGACTAGAACAGAGCTCGTGTTTTCCCACCCTGCCTTACAGATGGTTCTTTGTGCTTGTATTTCCATTTGGAGGATGAATTTGCAAACCATGGACTGAATCAGCATGGGCTTAGCTCTTGCTAAGCTCACACTGACCTTCACACCAGCTTAAGAAGGCACACAATTCTTTCTTAAAGCAGCCTTCCCTGTGCAAGAGCTCAATATCATGACCCACAAGCAAAGCCAGCCCTATTCTCACCTGCTCACCACCTTCTCTATCTGGGCAGGCTTCTCAGAAGATGATTCTTTGAGAGTCTTGTTCATCTGTAGGGCCACCCAGACCTGAGAGTTAAGGCTGGAGCACTGGAGCGGGGTCTCACCCTCCTTGTTCTTTAAAGTGACATCCGAGCCACGGGAAAGAAAGAGACTGCAAAACAGAAAGGAAGGATAAGGATTCCCCAGGAGAAAGCAGGCAAGGGGAAAACAAGCTGAATCACATCCTCCAGCCAGCCCTTAAGGGACTGTAGTAGTGAATAATCACCTGAGTTTTCTTTATTAAGCATGGTTCAGTGAATCCTTCTGACAGAAGCTCTGGGCACCCATGAGAGCTCTGGGCAAACCATGCCTTGCTTCAGGTACCTTGCTGGTACCAGCCTAACTTCAGACAGGCTTGAAACTCTCTGGCAGGGAAAGATATGGGGTGGGAAGAGTAGGCTGGAAATGGAAGAGCCCCACAGGAACCTGGTGGTGGACTTGGCCCTCGTTTATACTCACCAGCTTTTGGTGAGAACATGATGGCTTTATTCAGAGCAGGGATGAAGCAAAGGAACAAAGGTAACAGGGCACCTTTTTACCATGCTAGTGGTGGGGAAAAAAAGCTTTAATCAAGGAAGCCTGACACCTTCCTGCTGGGAAGCCCAGGCTGAGCACAGCCCCTCAGACTCAAACACGCCACATTTTCTGAGCAGCTCTGGCAGCAGCTGGTAGCTCATACACCCCACCCCAGGAGAAAAACAAGCCCTCCATCGCACTCCTGGGCTGTGTGTAAAGAGCAAAGGCATCTCAGAGGCTCTCCTGAGGCTGGCAGGCAGCAGCAGGGGGGCAGGGAGGGCTGGGCAGGGCACTTACACCACACACTCGTAGCGGTTCTCCCGCGCCGCGATGTGCAGGGGCGAGTCCCCGTGGATGTTCACGGCGTGCAGGTCACACTTTGCTGCCAGCAGGATCTCAGCTATGTCAACACAGCCAGAAAAAGCAGCCCAGTGCAAACAAATGTTTTCCTCCTGGAGGGAAAGAGAACAGAGAGGAGGTTGTTTAAAACCCCATGGTTTGGGGGTTCCTTCCTCAGCTCTGCACCTGCAGCGTTCAGCGTGTGGCTGCCATCCCCATCCTGCTCTGGCTGGCTGGGAATGCCAGGGTGGACAGGAAAACCTCAGAGCAGCCAAACAGGGAGCTCTCACTCCATCCACCTCTGCACACCAAGGATGGGGAGGCTGCACACAAGGCAATCCATCACCTTCCCTACACACACACAGACAGCTCGTCAGTCTCCGAGCCACAAACCAATCTAGATCAATCCAGGAAAGAGGTGACAGACATGAACAAACATGCTGGAAAAGGCTGGATGCTGAGTTTGCCCAGCCCCAAGAGCCAGGAAAGCTACTGTGCCTCCCAGGGCTGCAAAATTAAGGAGAAAAAGAGCACAGCACGAAATTAAGGAGAAAAAGAGCACACAGGGTACGTGAAGGTGCCAAAAAGAGAACCAGGAGCCATGGGGTAAGCAATCAATCTGACTCCAGGCATCTCTTAAATACTGTATGTACTCATCTCTCACTAGCAGCACTGGAAATAGCTGAACACTCATCTTTCTGATGGAGATATTTTAAGGGATGATCCTGTTTTCTGTTACACTGCAATTTGCAGCACACATCGATCCCTTCCCCATGACAGGCTCTAAAGACATTGATGACAACAGTGAAATGATAGTAATGATCACCTAGCTATTCCCCTTTTTTTCTTCTTTTTAAAGCAAAAACAAAGCTGCTGCTGGAGTGTTTGAGCTGTTACCATGTAACTTAAGGTCCTGCCTTAAATAGGGAGCTATTGCCACACATCAGGGAGAGGGAGACACTTTCCTACCCAGCTCCTGCTTCCCTTTACAGTGTCATCTAGAAAAACCCCACACAATCTACAGAAAACATCCATCCTGTGGCTTGCACCCACATGCTGCAGCTCAGACAGGTCACAGACCCCTGGACTGGTGCTCTGCCTTGCATTGCTCCTGCCTGAAAAGCAGCATCACCACAAGCAAAGCCTTTCTCCCAAAGCAGGAGGTTTCCCAGCATGAGTGACATTTGTCCTGAACCACAACCAGCAGGACACCCCAGCTGCAGGTCCAGGAGAGATGTGTCACACACACAGCTGTTAAGAGCACAGTTTTCTTTCAAGTAAATTGTTGACTGAGTTGATTTGATGTTCATCATTAATGTGTGATCTTGAAGCTGTGACAGATCAAAGAGTCTGTTTTGTTCAGAGTCAGCAAACAGATGTAACAGCCCAAAAAGCTCCCTCTCATTTTGACTTTTGTTTTTAGGAACAGGACTGGATCCAGACCTGCCTGAGAACTGGGAAGCATCTAAGTGTGCTGTGTTTGGCTGGGATAGAGTTAATGTTTCTCCCAGTGGCTGGTGTGGGGCTGTGCTGAACACAGGGCTGGGGACACAGAGATAGCACCTGCTGAGCAGGGCTGACACAGAGCCTGCTCTGTCCTGTGCTGCCTCACTGGGGACGAGACTGGGGGACAAGGAAAGCTGGGAGGACACAGCAGGACAGGTGACCCTGACCAAAGGGATATTCCAGACCACCTGACATCAGTTCAGGATATAAAGTGGGGAAAGGAGGAGAAAAGGGGATGTTTGGAGTGATGGTTTTTGTCTTTCCAGGTCACTGTTCCATGGGTGGGGCTCTCCTGCAGGTGCTGAACACCTGCCCGACCATGGGAAGCAGGGAATGAATTCCCTGTTCTGTTCTGCTTGTGTGTGTGCCTTTGGCTTTTCCATTAAACTCTATCTCACTAAACTGTCCCTGTTAAACTGTCCACAAGTCTTTTTCTACCTTTTACCCTCCTGATTCTCTCCTCACTGGTGGGGGAGTGAGCAAGGGGCTGTGAGGGGCCTGGCTGGGGTTAAACCACACAATCACAGAAACACAGAGGGGTTTGCTTTACTTTGCTTTGGAAGAGACCTCAAAGCTCATCCAGTGCCATCCCCTGCCATGGACAGGGACACCTTCCACTATTGGTGGCTCCAAACCTTGTCCAACCTGGCCCTGGATGCTTCCAGGGATGGGGTGAGACACCACACTGCAACATCCTTAGAGACTCCAAGAAAAGAATAAGAAACATAGTATAAGGAAAAGAGAGGAGCAGTGCTGAAGAAGGCTGGGAAAAAGCAGACAGTATCTCTGACAGTATCTCTTTGTATCTTCTCTATTTCCCTGGAAATCCCTGGTAAAGCAGCTGGCACAGCCCCACAGGCAGAGCTGGGGGTCCCACGGAGCTCCCAGGGGCTCAAGCACTGAGTGCATCCCACTGGGGCAGGATTTAGGGAGGTGAAGGGCAGCTCCAGCTCTGGACACATCAGAGCTTTGTGCCAGCGATGCCCAGGCATAGCCAGGCTTTGACAGCTGCTGGCAGAGTGCCCAGCCCATCCAGAAACACAAATAGGAGCTCATTCCCCTCAGAAGGCACACAGGGTGCCCCAACCCACACCCAGAGTCCCTGGCCTGGGACAAACTTGGAGCTGGTGAGTCTGGACTGAAGGGGCTCTGCCTGGTGCAGTGTCCAGTGGCAGCACAGAGGGATGGGAACCAGTGAGGCTCAGAGCTGAGGATTCCACAGAGCATCCTGACAGAGCAGCTGCAGGGACAGCACATCCCACAGGCTGCCAAACTTCTGCCCAGAAAACTCTCACCAGACACTTCTCACTCACACTGAGTGGGACTGAGCCCAAAATCTGTCACCTGGGGCGTGTCTGGGGTTTAAGCAGAGACTGCAATTTCTGCAGGAGGTGCCAGGGGAGCCTTACATTGTCACGGATGTTGATGTCCGAGCCCTTGGCCAGCAGCAGCTTCACCAGCTCGATGTGTTTGTACTCCGTGGCCCAGATCATCGGTGTCCAGCCACCATCGTCCTGGGAGGGGACAGCAGGGTGACACACAGCACTCCCACAGCCTCCTGCTGGCCCCACACAGCCCTGCCCTCCCCTGCAGGTTCCTCAGAGCCCAGCGTGGCCGGGAGCAGCACAGCTGAGCCTGGAGTTCGTTCCAGCTCAGCAGGCTGGCACTGCACCTCCAGCTTGTCCAAAAGGCACAGGGAGCACCCCAGGGTGTGTAAAAGATCTTACAGAAACTCCCTGAGAGGCCTGGGGAAGCTGCCCTTGCCCCAGGTTAATTACCTCTGTCCCTGCCCCCACCTAATTACCTCTGTCTCACCCCATAGCAATGGATAACCCCCGGGGGCAATGGACAAACCCCACAGTGACAAGTGCCAGGCTCAGCCCATCCCACACCATTGTCCATGATCCCCCCACTAGGAGAAGCACAGGGACACCCTGGAGCAGCAGGATCCACTTCAAATTGAAGGAGAAACTGCAAATCAAGGGGAGTTCCCTGAGGTCAGTGACGGATCACCCTCCCTGGCACACAGGAGGGGCACAGAATTGTCACCCTGTGGTGATCTGGAGGTGTCCCCCAGCAGCAGGACTGTACCTGAGTGAGCACTCAGGTCCTGAGGGTGTCCCTGACCTGGGCTAAGCAGCTCCTGCCCCGGGGAAGCCTCACCTGGCAGTTGACATCCATCTTCCCATTGGAGAGCAGGTACTGCACCACGTCATAGTGGCCCTTCTTGGCTGCCAGATGCAGACACGTGGAGCCCTCAGCATCCTGCACACAAGCACAGCACACACCCTCAGCCATGCTCAGAACAGCAGAGGAGCTCCCAGATGGAAAAGGGAATGCCAGAAGTCTCCACCCCACTGCCAGGAGGGCAGAGAGAAGGAAGCAGAGCACAAAGCAGAGCTTGGGAGCTTTACACCAAAGAGGTGCCAGCCTGCAGAGAAGGAAGCTAAGAGTGGAAAGGGCTTTGCAAAGGCTGGGGAAGGCACCAATCCCAAACCCTGGCAGTGATGCCCTCCCTTCTCCAACAGCCCCTTTCCCGCTCCTCTCTCTTTGGAGAGCCAAAGGGAAGCAAAAATCCCTCACATAGTCCAAATTTGCACTTGACATCAGAAAAAATCACTTTGTCTCAAGTTGAAATGCTCCATTCCTCCAGGTTTTTTGCTGGGTTTTGTTAGCCCAAGGCCTTATCCCAGCACCTGGTAGCAGGTCCAGGGCTGTGGTGTCTCTGTCCAGAGAGACCAGGTCCCCAGCCTGCCCACAGGCATCTGCACAGACTGAAGATAAAAAACAGCCCCAAAGGTTGAAAGGAAAAATGCCTTTGGGAGCTGGGAATGCCAGGCCTGGAGGAGATGGACAGGCTGTGAGTCATGGTGGAGATGCTCCCACCCTCCCACCAAAGATCTCTCTGGCAGCAGCCTGACTTTTATCAGGCATTTATATCCCAAGAGCTTAGCACAGAGCAAGGCCCAGAGAGCAGGAAATCAGGAGGAGGAAATGAAAGACTGAAAAAACCAAATGATTCCTTCCAGCTAAATCCCTGGGAGCAACGCTGGAGGTGAGAGCTTTGGGATGGAGCTGATGTGATGCAGGCTGAGGGAGCAACTCTCAGAACAAGGAGGGGACATCTCAGGTCAGGGATTGCACCAGGAGGGCTCCTTGGGACACTGAAAGAGTTTCTACACCCCCACATGTGCCTGCTCCAGCTGAATAATTCCACAGCTTTCCCCTTGGATGGGCAAGAACCAAGTGCAGCTCCCTGGCCCTGGGAGAGCAGGCAGATTTTATTGTAGAGTGTCTTCATGTTTTGAGTGGGGCTTTTCCATGCTGGAAACAGGACCAAGAGCTTCACCCTGGGGGCTGGGGAGCTCCCACCCAGCTCCCTGCAGTCCCACCTGCCCCAGGTAGGGGCTGGAGCTGCTTCCAAACCAATGCTGCTGCTTTCAAACAGAGCCTCAGCTAATTAAGAAACTAATTAACATCATCAACTAGCCTAGACCTCAGATGTGATCTGAGGCTTCTCATTAGCTTTTGCAAGCTCAGAATTTATCTCCTTCCCTTGACCTTCAGAAACACAAATTCTCTTCCACAGGAATGAATCAGGTGAGAGATGTCTGGGCTGCTCCAAGGTTCTTGAGCCAGTGACCAAACCCACAGGTGCCTGTCCTGTCCTTTCCCCCTCCCAAGGATCCATTTAGGGCCTGCATTGGGCAGCACCAGCTCATGGCCAGCAGAAAAATGAGATTATGACACCTCCAGCCTCCACTCCAAGAAAAACCAGTTCATTTCTGATACCTTGTGCAGTGCTGCCTTCCCAAACCCAGCCAAGAGCAGCAGGTTGTGACAATAAGTTTGCATGGGGAGGGTTCCTGTGCTCCAAACAGCATCTGATTTATGAGACTAATAAATGGTCTGTGTATTTTCCAAGATTGCAAAGCATCCAGAGCATGCTAAAGGCAAAGAGACAGCTGCATTTTATTGTTTTGGTTTAAATTAAGGGGTAGAGTTTAAAGATGGGGTTCAATTTTGCCACTGCAGCATGACTGCAAGAATCCACACATCAGTTCTTTGGAAAGGAAAGCTTCCTCTGTCATTTTTCCTGGCTTGGCAAGCACCTAATTACCAGCTTATTTTAAAACATCACCCCAAAACTCTCATTGTTAGAGCCTACAGAGAAGGGAACTCTGAAATCCAGCTCCACTGCAGTGGATTTGTGACACTAAAACCTATGAAATCAAACCCCCCTGACATTTGGTGCCACAAACTAGAGGGACAAGTGGCAACACTTGCCCCAAACAGCTCATGGCCAGCAGAAAAATGAGATTATGACACCTCCAGCCTCCACTCTAAGACAAACCAGTTCATTTCTCCTCAGCCTGGGCACTTCCACCCAAAACTTCAAGGAAGAAATGTTGGACAGAGGCTTCCTCAGGAGAAAAAGGGAAGGAATAAACTCCTACCTTGGGATCTACTAGTGCTCCAGCCTTGATCAGGTATTTCACAGTTTCCAGGTGGTTGTTTTCTGCTGCTTCCATCAGCGGGGTCCTCTGGTCCTCAGAGCAGGTGTCAATGTTAGCACCAGCCTGTTGGGAGGCAGGGCAAGCACAAGGACAGTCAGCAGGGGAAGGATGTGGGAGTAGGGATTTAATAACAAGATCTTCTCCTGAAATTTAGCCATATTAAGCAGGGAAAAAAAAAAAGAAGAAAAAAGAAGAAACAGAATGAGGAAAGAAGGCAGTGCAAGTCCACCTGCTCTGGAAACAGCACACACTGCCTGCCCCCTCTCCTGCCTTCCCAGCCAGGAAGGAACTGTAAGGAAGCCAACAGCTGGTATTAAATAACTCCTGTTATTACCAGATTTTCTACTCCTACTTTCTAGATATTGTTTGTGTAACAATTTGGAAAAGTCAGCCTCCTCCTTTTTCCAGCAGCTTTGTTTTCCCTGGTCTATGATTTAGCCTACAACAACCAGCTCTTCTCAATGTCACAAGCAGTAGGAACAACTTGCTGATGGCAACAGAGGCAGGAGCTGGGAAAAAAATATCCTGGGGACTGGCTAAATATTCCTGTGGAAGTCAATGGCACTTCCACAGAGGTCTCTGAGCATCTGTTCAGCTCAGCCCAGAGTGCCTCCAGCACCACCTCACTCCTTCCAAACCATGGCTCTGTCAGCTTATCCTGCCTGCTTCAGCCCTTGGGCTGAGCTCAGGAACCACCCAAAACTCAACCCCAAGAGGTCTCAGACAGCACCCAGCTCTTGGCAGGGCTGTGTATGAGGCTCAGACCTGTTCACAGCAGCTGACTCAGGTTCACCTGGCACAAGGAGCTGTTTTCAGGTGCCTCCCACTGAATTCCTTTGTTTTGACTCTTTTCCCCAGCCAGAGCTAGTTAAACCAGGGCAGAGGAGAAGCATTTCAAGTGGAACAAGCTGGGGCCATTCCCAGCCAAACACTGGGCTGCTGCAGAGGCCAGACCTCAGGGAGAGACAAGATGAGGCACTCTGGAAACAAACCAACCCTACTGAGAATTAAATTGTTTGTGATATCTCACAAGTTTTGCTCCTTTTCCTCATTCCACTGTCTTCACACGCAGTAATTTCAGTCAGAGCAGCCAGGGAGGTGCATTGCTGCCTTCAAACAGTACCTGAAAGCCTCCAGTTCCAGGTGCTGAAATGCACCAGCCCAGCAGGATCTTTCCAAGGGCCAGTCATTGCTGCCTTCTCAACAGCCCTTTAAGCTTTCCCTATCCCACAGCGTAAACAAAACACACTTCCAGTCACTCCAGACCAGGTACACCAGCACAAAACAGAAAAACTAGAACTTTTTAAATGCTTCTTTTTCTTCTTCACATTGTTTTGGAGCAGGCTCAACAACATCCCTACAGCTTTGACCATCTTCCCTCAGTTAGAATCCAAATCTCAGCCAACAAACCAAACTTGCATCTTCCCTTCACTTCTTTCCACATGTGAGACATTTATGCTGCAGAGGAAAATCCTGATGGAGCTCCTCAGGTTTTGACAGAAGGGAAGGCAGGGCCTGGCAGCTTCCAGGCCCTCATCACCAAGAGCAACCTGGTTTGGAGATCAAAACCAAGAGTTTGGAGCTCTCCTGCAGCCTGGCAGCACATCTGGCAGTGCCCAGGCTGTGCTGGCACATCTGGCAGTGCCCAGCCCTGGCTGTGCTTAGGCACAGATCCCCACCTACCCCACAGTGCCCTGCACCAAATCTTGCCTTGCTCCTTGCCTGGAGAACAGGACAATTCCAGCAGGACAATTCCAGCAGGACAATTCCAGCTGTGCCCTCCCATTACTCTGGCCCACTCCTCCCTCAGCAAACCCTGGGACTGAGGAGGTTTTTTACAGGAGGGATTTTCCCCTGCTGATTTCCACGTGGGGCAGACCAAAGCCCACAGAAAATTGTTTGTGCAGAGGGCTGGAAGTGCAGACAGACCTGAATGAGCATGTGGCAGATGTCCACGTGGCCAGACTCGGCAGCAGCATGGAGAGGGGTTCTCTTACTCTGATGCTCCATTTTAAAATTGGGGTCAATCCCATCCACTGCAAAACAGAGCAGAGACACTTTCAAGCACAGTTCAGAGGCTGAAGTGTAACAGTCTCAGCTGAAGGCTGTTAAAGGATGGATTCCCAGCCCATCCTCAGCCCTGTTCACGTCTCACTGCACATTTCACCAGAAAGCTCTCAGGGCAGCCCCCTGCACATTCAATATGCAACAGCCCTCAAACCCAGAGCTTAGAAACACCATGGAATTCAATACCTTTTTAAGGCATTACTATCTCTCCAAAGGCCTCATCTCAAAAACAACGAACAACACACAAGGATAAAAAAAGAAAAAACACTGCTTGGTTTAAAGCAACCCAGAGATTGGGAACAACAAAGAGTTGGTACCACCTGGGCTCTGTCTCACCACTATTAACTGGAATTCATATTAGTGATCCTTTCTGCACCCCTGCAAATACAGAGCTGCAACATGGATGGAATTTGTCCACACAGGCTCAGGATCTGGCCAGAGATTCTCACAGCTGTGCAGAGACTGACAGATGATGCTGACAGCCAGACAAAGATGTCTGGGCATGATAACATGTTGTGTATGATGAGGCTGTAGTTAAATATCAATGAATAACATTTCTGTGCTATTGAAAACAGGAACAATGGAGCAAACACTTGCTAGACAAAAAGAAAAAAGAAGGAACTGATAAAGGGCAAGAACAGAAAGCATCCAAAAATGTACAGCAAAGTACTGGAGTGGAAAGGAAGCATCCTTGTGAAACATTGTGTCCTTCAGAGGGGGAAATTCCTGGGGAATATTGGATGCTAAAAACAAGCTCAGCAGCTCAAAGGCATCTAGTGAGAGGCACCTCTGTACCCCAAAACAAACCCCATGGATTGAAGGCTCTTCCTTTTTGCTTTCTTGCTGATGGCTCTTGGTTTAAACTGACTCCATCTATTCCCTATCTACTGGAAGCAAACATGTACCCCAGGCATGGAGAGGGGGTGGGAAAAACCACATGGAGGTCATTGTGGGGACACAACCAGCCTGGATAAACCATGCTCAAAGCAGACACAAGTGGGGATCAATGCCCATTTCCCAAGGAGATGAAGCCTTCCCAATGACACATCAGCCACGGGAGTCTCTGCTCCCCAGGGCACTGGGGAGATGACGTGGTGCCCTGCTGGGAAGTGGCTGCTGGCACTGCCTGGCAGGAGCTGGGAGTGCTGCCAGCCAGGCCCTGGCCTGGGCAGGAGGCACCTACCCAACATCAGCAGCACCTTCTGCAGCTCCCCTTGCCTGGCAGAGAAGTAGAGCTGCTTCGGGTGGAACCGCAGCTTCTTGGGCCTGCAGGAGAGAGAGAGAGGAGGAATTAGTGCCCAGGGAAGGACAGGAATGTCACCCCTCACTCACTGCCACTCCTCACTGCCACCCCTTTGGGCCTGACAAAGTTCTGGGCTCATCCCCCAGCGTGGGCAGCAGGGCAGGGGGAGCTCTGCCCCTCTGCCCCCGTGCTCAGGTGAGACCCCACCTGCAGAGCTGCCTCCAAATCTGGGATCCCCAACACGAGGAGGACCTGGAGCTCTGGAGTGAATCCAGAGGAGATCCTGAGATGCTCCAAAGGGTGGAGTTGTTCTGCTCTGGAGCCAGGCTGGGAGGGCTGGGGGTGCTCACCTGGAGAGGAGAAGCTCCAGGGAGAGCTCAGAGCCCCTGCCAGGGCCTAAAGGGGCTCCAGGAGAGCTGGAGAGGGACTGGGGACAAGGGATGGAGGGACAGCACACAGGGAATGGCTCCCACTGCCAGAGGGCAGGGATGGATGGGATATTGTGAATTAGGAATTGTTCCCTGGCAGGGTGGGCAGGCTCTGGCACAGGTGCCCAGAGCAGCTGGGGCTGCCCCTGGATCCCTGGCAGTGCCCAAGGCCAGGCTGGGCAGGGCTGGGAGCAGCCTGGGACAGTGGGAGGTGTCCCTGCCATGGCAGGGGTGGCACTGGATGAGTTTTAAGGTCCCTTCCAACCCAAACCTTCTGTAATTCTCTGATACAAAAAAACCAAGTCTGCAAAATGAGGCTTTAAAACTTCCAGCTCCAGCCCCAGGCAGTCCTGTTCCAGTGAGGGCTGGATCTTTCAGTGCTGCTCAGCAACAGATTCTGGGTTTCACTACTGTGAACAGGAGCTCCCAGAAGTTCCAGCTGCAGCTGAAGAGCCAGTGAAGAACTAAATCCTCCAGAGAAATCAATAAGACATTTAGAGCTGTTACAGTTCTCCCAAATCTGTTGGGGATGACTAATGAGCGAAGTGAACAAAAAATGCTCTGAGCTGGACCAAAATCCAGAAAAGCTAAATCTCCTTTTCTCTAGGCTAAGCAACTTTGCTGGGAACTGGAGTGACCCAATGGTCTTTTTCTTACTTTTCAGAGTCCAGGGCAATCAGGGCACTTTCCAGAGTTTCTTTCACTGGTCCCTGGGTCAAGCTAGTAGTAGGCTTTGGAAAAACTGAAGACCCAGGGATGTCAAACCCTTCAGCAGCTGAACTTTCTGGCTTGTCTTCCTCTGACAACCTCGTCCCAGTGCCACTGAAGAGGAAAAATGAGAGACAGCCAAAGCATAACCATTAAAAATACACAACAAGGTTTCTCTTATGCCAAAAAAGAAAAGCAAATGCATTTTAAATACAGATAAGTGTAACTGAAATTGAAACTCAAACCAATAAATTTTACAGCTTTTTCGGTAAGAACTTGCCCCAGAAAGGAATTATACTGCC
Source organism: Molothrus aeneus (assembly GCF_037042795.1). Taxonomy (NCBI): domain Eukaryota; kingdom Metazoa; phylum Chordata; class Aves; order Passeriformes; family Icteridae; genus Molothrus; species Molothrus aeneus. The sequence continues at coordinate 2,103,620 of NC_089664.1, read as the reverse complement.
CTCTGACTACATCTTGATGTACTCTGTGCTACAGGAGACCCAGGCACATGGGGCAAGTCTTAAAGCCACCTAAACAAGGCCAGATGGGATGGGAAGTCAGAGCAGAGTTCAACACAGGGCTGGTTTGATTTGTGTTTTCCTCTCTCATGGGTGCAAGTCAGGAGCTGCAGATGGGAATGGCTGTCACTGAGCAAACCTGACAATATCAACGAATTCCACTATAATTCCATTCCTAACAATAACAGGAAGGAATGGTTGAACCCCTGAACCCCCCAACCTCCAGAGCCTCTGCCTCAGCCCTGGTGCAGCGAGTGACCCAAAACCCCCCAGCAGATTCCTGCAGCTGAGGCAGCCCCCAGCCCATCAGGAGGAGCCCAACCACTCCAACCAAAGCCTGGCCTGGCAGGAGCTTTGAGATCCCCCCATGCCCCCGTGCTCACCTCCCCGTGGTGGTGTCGGCCCTGCCCTCCACAGCCGCAGGTTTCTGCTGCTCGTAGCTCAGGGACACCGTGGAGGTGGTGTCAGCCTTGGCTATTGTCACCTCCTTGGCCTTGGAGGCCTCCTCCCCGCAGTGAGGGCAGTAGCTGGTGTCGTTCACCTGCGAGGCACAGCTCTTGTGGAAGCGGTGGGAGATGCTGCTCTCGGGCTGACACTCCATGAAAGTGCCCTTAAAAAACCACAGAGAAGGAAATTCAGCCCCTGCTGGGCCCGTGCCTCGCCCCTTCACACGCTCCATGCCACTCCTCACCACCTCTCTCGGCCCTGCTGCGTCCAGTACAGTAAAGCAAGCACTGCCACTTCTTTAGAAGAGAACAAAACCAAGGTAAAGGGGGAAAAACTCACTTGGTTAAAGACTGCAAAGCAAGATTTTGAATTGTGTTTGGGAAACAGAACAAAGAAGTCCCAATTTCCAGCTCTTCCCTCTAACACTTGAAGTTCTCGCTTGTGTCTCTAGAAGTGCCAGTGCACTGTAAGGACGCCCCCAAAACTGGAAAAGAAACCTTCAGACCTGTGCTGAGCCAGCATTAAAACTACCTGAAACACAGCTGCACACAAACCATGCAAGAACCTGCATCAATCTGTCATTGATCCAACTGTAACCCAAATTATGTGACTCTTCTGCCTGGACCAGCCTAATTAACCCAAACAAGCTGACTGCTCATGCAACAAACTGGGCAATTCCTCCTAAAATTATTTTCCCTTTCTAGCAAAGTCCCTGCAACTGCTGTGCAGGAGCCCAGAGCTCCCTGCCTGTGGTGTCAGTGCTGCCTGAAGCCCTGCTGCGCTCTGGGTTGGTGATGGTGGCACAGACAAACACTCCAGGTTCAACTCTGTGCACCAGCACACAGCACTGAGAGATGCAAGAGAGTGCAAGGAAAGGCCAGCCAAACCCCCTCTTCTCCTGAATCCAGTCCTCCCAAGCAATCTAATTAACTCTATTTCAGCTTTGCAAATGCCTTGAAGGGTTTTGAGGGTTTTATCTTCTAAATGATCTTTGACTCAGCAAGAAAACCCAGGATGGCTCCACTTACTACAATAATGCTTGAGACAACTGCAGCATCTTTCCTTGAATCATCCTGAAGAATACCAGCATCACACAATTAAGCCACATCATCACTCCATGAGGCCTCAGTTGGTGCCTTTCAGCTTTATGCACAGGGAAAGCAGGACACTGGCCATCAAAGGACTGCAGCAAGTCCCTCAAAAGCCTCGGTGGCACAGGTGGAAGAAGCAGCAGGAGATCACAGAGTGGTTTGAGTTGGAAGGAACCTTGAATCTCATCTGGTTCCACCCCTCCTGCCATGGGCAGGGACACCTCCCACTGTCCCAGGCTGCTCCCAGCCCTGCCCAGCCTGGCCTTGGGCACTGCCAGGGATCCAGGGGCAGCCCCAGCTGCTCTGGGCACCCTGTGCCAGGGCCTGCCCACCCTCACAAGGGAGAATTCCTGCCTAATATTTAATCTTCCTAATATCTAACCTAATTGAGATCTCCAACAGTGCCTTGGTCCAGTGCCATCACTCAGGATCCCCATCCTCAGGGGACACAGAGGTGGGAGCACAGCTTCATTTACAAACCAACCTAAGACCTTTTTTTGGATGTGATTGATCTGTACACAAAGAAAAACAACAAACCCTTGTTCCAAAGAAATTCCAAAGGCAAGACTTCCAGCATGTGAAATCCCTTTGGTAACACCCCTTGGGGGTCTCCAGGAAGATCAAGGTGATGATTTCAGCTGCCCTCACACACATTCCTATTGAAAACACCTCCTGACGTGCTGTGGAACGAGGTGGGGCTGATGCCAGGAAGTCAGGACACCCCTTTAGGGACCATCTCCACCTTCAGCTTCCAGCTGTTGCAACAGGTACCCCCTTCCCTAGATTGAGAGCACGAACTTACTGCAGTGCAAAAGTATCCACAGCCAGGGCAACACTGGTGTTTCACCATCCTCCCTCTATGGTCCTCACACAGCACCAAAAGCTGGACTTTGTTAGACGGGCGCATCAGTTCATACTTAACCACACTGTTTGTGCATCGGCCCAGCTGGAACAGGAGAAATTAAAGGCAATGAAATTACTGCAGACCACACCACTCCCTGTGCTTGTGCAGAGGAAGATTTTGCACACTGCCTCGAGGAGCCCTGGCTTTTTCACAGGAATTCAGCTGTGTGCCAGAGAGCATTAGCAGTGCAGCAGGAAGCTGTGAAAGCTGCTCTCAGGAAGGAATGCATCATTTACTAACTAACATGCATGTGCACCCCGAGTCATTTGTTCCTTGCAACAACAACAACAACAAAATGATAACTGGAAATAGGCAACAGCCAAGCAGCAGAAGGGGCAGTCCCAGGGGCCTGACTCACACAACACACACTCTCCTCTTGCCAGGAAGAGCGGGTGTCAGTGACCAAGAGAAGGAGACCATGCACACTAAATCTTGTTACTGCTCAAAACTCCCAGGCACAGGAAGATAGAGGGGAAAATAATTGCTCCTCATTGCCAGTGAAGTTATTGTCTGTACTGGTTCCAGCACTGGCCCCTGCCCAGACCACAGGGATGAAGAGCCAGGCTTTCATGAGAGCTCAGCTAAGTCATGTTTGGAGCGGGTTTTCCAAAGGATTTCACCAATCTACAGCTCTGGGCTTAAAAATCAGAGGATCACAGAATTGTGAATGGTTTGAGTTGGAAGGGACCTTAAAGCTCATCCACTTCCACACCTTCCACTGTCCCAGGCTGCTCCCAGCCCTGTCCAGCCTGGCCTTGGACCCTTCCAGGGATCCAGGGGCAGCCACAGCTGCTCTGGGCACCCTGTGCCAGAGCCTCAGCACCCTCACAATTTCTTCCCAATCTTCACCTGTCCTCCTTCAGCTTGAAGCCATCCCCCTTTTCCTATCACTCCACGCCTTCTCCTGCCCCACCTTGTCCTGTTACTGGCAGCAGGTTCCAGAACTGGGGTTCCCTGTCCCCAGCCAGGGTTCCTTGCTCTGCTGCACCAAGAGGGAGCAGCACCTCCTGCAGCCACCACTGTCCCAGCCCAGCTGTCACCTGCCAGCATGACAGGACACTCTTTGTGTCTGTTTCAAGCTCCCCTTGATAATAATCTTGCTTTCCCCAAATACCTGGCAAAGGAGATTTATAAACTAGGATATCAAGGTGAAAGGCTGCTCCAAGGAAAGGTCCCTTGGAGGGAAGGTGGAGAATTTATTGTGCTCATGACAGGGTCAGTCAGGGACTCAGTGCCACAGACTGTCCCTCTGCCCCAGCCAAGGATTTGCTGCTTTTTCTCAACAAAACTAAACTTTCTCTCGGATTTTTTTTAATTCCACTCCTGCAGACACAACACCCCTGTGGGAAAAGAGAATGGATTTTAACCTAGGCTCATCATTCACCCCAGCATCTCCAGTTCAGCTTTCCCCAATTCCAGCTGCAAACACTTCTGTGGTTGGGACACCTTGGCCAGACTGATCCCTGTCCCCAGCCCGAGCCCAGGGGCTGCAGGGTGGCACAAGGGGACCATGGATCTTTTCCTGAGGAGGAATTTTACTGAGCTGAGGAAATTCCACTGACAGGTGGAAAGCTGCATTACCCATGTGAGGAAGACCCTGAGCTGTTATGTCACACTTTATTATTTGTTAGAAACTCTAGAACAAGTTCAACATGATTAATTGCTATTTTCCAACCATTAGAGAGTGCAGCAGGGTGCTCATAACTATTTATAACACTCTCCAAGGACATGACAGTCTGGAGAAGCCACTATTCACACATATAATATTCCTCTAACATCTCTGAGTCACTTATCCCATTATCAAAAAGAATCTAACATAAAGCATGGCCTTTGCTATTCCTCCCTGTGATTTATCCAGGGACAGAACTGTCAACTCACCATAGCCAGGAGCAGGAATTCTTTCCAACACCTTGTGTTTGTTTAGAAGCCCTGGGGTCCCCCCTCTCTCTGATGAGTCTCCCAGGACATTTTCTCTTTAATGAATCAATTTTGCCATTCTTTGGAAATTCCTCTCTCTGCAGGTACCAGCACATACAGAAGCAGAGCTGGTCTACAAACCTGATTATCCCTTTGTCCCTCCATCCACCCTTCTCCTGGGATCCTAGAGGAGAACTAGGGATATTCTCACTCCTTGTGCTACCACTGGTGAGTGTGAGAGTGCTGCAGTGAGGCTGAAGCTGAAAAGAAACCCAGTACAAGGAGAATCCACCAAGAGCATTCCTGTCCTGCAGTTCTCCCTTTCCAGATTTTGGAATGGAGTCACTTCTGCCACTTCCTTCCACACTTCTGGAAGCAGCAGAGCCCAAGCAGCCTGGCTGTGACCCAAAGGCATTGAGTGCAATCCCTGTCAGACCTGGGGCTGCACAGCTGCCAGGACATGGAAGCTTTGGGACAGAAAGAGAGGAGGACAGAGAAAGGTTGGGGCAGCAGAGGCCATGCCAAGCTCCTGAACTCAACACCTGGCCACAGAAAGGTTTGCAGCAGTTCCTTCACAGTCAAGGGAAAGCAGCTTCAATCCTTGAGTGGATTTTCTCCCTCTGCTGCAGGTTCCTGTACCTGAGCCCATCTGGCCTGAGGTGTGAATGTTACCTCAAGCACATCCAGCCTCACAGGCCAGGACAAGCCCAGGAGAGCCACCCAGAGCCTCTCCCAGTGCAGCCACAGAGCTGCTCCCTCCCCAGTGGCCTCACCCAGTGCTGGGACAGGCACAGAGTGCTGGGGCCCTCAGCTGAGGGGGGACATGGGCCCTGCCACTCCTCACACCACTGGGTCCCAGTCTAGCAGGCCCAGGGCCCCTGAGTGACCCCAGGCGTGCTCCTGGCACAGCCTCTCACTCTCTCTGGCCTTGTCCTCAGCAGGAAAGGCTGTGGGGAGCTAAAGGACAGGCTCCTACCTCGTTGTCCACGCTCTCTGTGGCCATGCACTGGTTGTTGGCTAAGGTGGTGATCTCTCTGCTCTTGGGGGTTTCCATTCGACAGCTACACAGGGGCACCTCCTGCAGACCATCCACTTCCATGGCTTCAGGGCCATTGGAGAGACCTGGGGCACAGAAAACCAGTGAATTAACCCCAGTTCTCTGCCAGCAGAAAGGATTCAGTCCATCAGCAGCAGCCATGCCCTGTGACATCTTCCCATTCCATGTCCTGAAATGCTCTCCAGGCTTTAGCAGCGCCCTGTAAAAGAGACCCTTTCACACCAGCTGGAGTTTGCAAAAGCCTTCTGCACTTTTCCAAGTCCAGCCACACTCAGCTGACTGTGCTGAAATCAAGGAGTGATAAGTTAAGATCAGTTTATTCTGAGAAAATCTCAAAAAGGCCAAGCAATGAGGTGCAGGTTTTTATCAGCCTCTCTCCCCTCCCCACAACACTGGGCTCTGGCACCAGGAAATTTGCAGGAAACCACCCAGAGCTGGAAATTTGAATAGGCAGTGGAGTGATAAATTGAGATGATCAGGAAAGCACAAACTCCTATTTGCAAAGGCTTATTACACAGATGGGAAAACAAAATTCCTGGGACTGTTTGGTGTCAGCCAACCACAAATTATTTATTTTGGAAAGAGAACAAACCAGGGAAAAGAAAGCAGCAAGATGCTCCAATGTTCTTGCCTTTCCCTCATCTCCTCTCAGATGTTGAACATTTACAAACCTGTGGAAAGGTGGATGAGGGCTTTTGAGGGGGGTCACTGTGGGAATATTCCTGTGGTTCCTCTGGATTGAAATCAATCACTGGCTCACCCAGGATTGCCAAACTGGCCTAGTGACAAAGGGGTTGATTCCAGTCCTACCCTCCTCTTCCAGTCCAGCACCAAACCATCTCTGCAATGTTTGCAGCACAGAATCCTTTGGCCTTGGGGCTGGTTCACCCTGAAGCTTTCATCCCAAGCTTTCATCCCAAGCTTTTCCTGCCCACTGCATGGATTGACTCACACTGAGAAGGAAGCTTGCTGCTGCTATTTTTCAAGCTTTTGAATGGAGAATGGAGAGCTCTCTTGCTGTGAGGTTTTGCAGATTTCACTTCATCCCTGGGGGAGATTCCTCCTCAGCTGCCCTGGCAGTGGCAGCCTCCCCCCAGAGCACCCTGCCCGTGCCTCTGACCCTGCCAGCCCAGCACCAGCCCCTTTCATCCCATCAGGAATTCCTTGAGCCAACAAGTCGCAAGCCCAAGCCTAGCAAAGGGATATTTCAAGACACACAAGGCCAGGGAAAGTCCTTGCTGTTTTCATATAAAATCCTGTCAAGATCTTAAAGGTTTAAGAGTTTTCTGTGGGAGCACAAATCACAAAGCTCATTCCTCCTTCCGAGCTGTCACTCCCATAATCTGTTTGACATCCAGAGGCTGTGGTGAAAGCATCCCTCATCCCTCCTGACCCTCCCTTGGTGGGGAAGGCTCCCACCCTCTCTTTGATGTGCCTCTATCAAAGGAGCCAGACAAGCTTTGAGGGAGCAGTGGGGACAGACAGGCAGATCCAGCCAGGGGATGCTGGATCTGAGGAGAGTTCAGCACTGGGAGCAGCAGCTGGGGCTCAGCACCCAGGGCCCAGCACCAGCCCCTTTCCTTCCCAGGGCTGAACAAGCCATCCTGAGGGAATCCAGCAGCAGCAATTCTGGGGGGATGCTTTATCAGCAAATTTCAGGGAATGGAGGGAGCTGCTGAGTGGGACAGGAGGGCTGGGGCAGTACCTGGGACCCTTGGTGAGAGTGTTCTGAGCTAATGTGCCTCACTGGAACTGGGGTCCCATCTACAGCCTCATTCCATCCCAGCACCCTCCCTATCCTCACCCCCACTCCAAATCCATCCCTACTTCTATCCCAGCCCCATCCCTACTCTCATTCCCATCCCAGCCCCATCCCCATCCTCATGCTCAGCCCCAGCCCCATTCCCACCTCCTCCTCATTCTGATCCCAGCTGCATTCCTACCTCAGCCCCATCCCTGCCCTCATCCTCACCCCCAACCCAGCCCCATATCCATCCTCACCCCCAACCCAGCCCCATATCCATCCTCATCCCCAACCCAGCCCCATATCCATCCTCACCCCCAACCCAGCCCCATATCTATCCTCACCCTCAACCCAGCCCCATATCTATCCTCACCCCCAACCCAGCCCCATATCCATCCTCACCCCCAACCCAGCCCCATATCTACCCTCATCCCTATCCTTATCCCCAAACTAGCCCCATATCCATCCTCACCCCCAACCCAGCCCCATATCCATCCTCATCCCCAACCCAGCCCCATATCCATCCTCACCCCCAACCCAGCCCCATATCTATCCTCACCCTCAACCCAGCCCCATATCTATCCTCACCCCCAACCCAGCCCCATATCCATCCTCACCCCCAACCCAGCCCCATATCTACCCTCATCCCTATCCTTATCCCCAAACTAGCCCCATATCCATCCTCACCCCCAATCCAGCCCCATATCCATCCTCACCCCCAATCCAGCCCCATATCTATCCTCACCCCCAACCCAGCCCCATATCTATCCTCATCCCCAACCCAGCCCCATATCCATCCTCATCCCCACCTAGACCCATATCTGTCCTCGTCCCTATCCACATCCCATCCCTATCCCAACACTCATCCCCACTCCAGCCCCATCCTCCCCCTCATCTCGATCCCTAATGCCCAATCCCTAACCCCCATCCCTTCCCGATCCCTAATGCCCATCCCATCCCAATCCCTAACCCCCATCCTATCCCGATCCCTAACTCCTATCCCTAATCCCGATCCCTAATGCCCACCCCGATCCCTAATGCCGATCCCTAATGCCCGTCCCGATCCCTAACGCCGATCCCATCCCCATCCCCATCCCGATCCCGCCCCATTCCCGTTGCTCTGCGCGCTCTGTGGCCGCCAGGGGGCAGCCGGGGCCCCGAACGGCGCCACCCGCGGAACAAAGGGACCCCAAACCCGACCCCAAATCTAAACCCGACCCCAAACCTGACTCCAAACACAACCTCGACCCCAAACCTGACCCCCAAACACAGTTCCATCCCCAAACTTGGTCCCACATTCAAATTCAAACCAGACCCCAAACCCAAACCCAGACATAAAACCAGCCCTGACCCCAAACCCAGCCCCAATCCCAACCCCAATCCCAACCTCGACCCCAGCCCAATCCCCACCTCCAACCCATCCCCAAGCCCAGCCCAGCCCAGCCCAGTACTCACCTCCTGCTGGTGAGGAGAGGATCCCCTTCACCCGGAGGTCCAGGGAATCCAGGGACACCTCCATGTACTCCATGCTGTTCTCCTGGCTGGGGCCCTCCCTGCTGCCCAGCGAGGCTTTATAGGCTTCAGCACCTGTTTGGGAGCAGGGCATTCACACAGACCCCACAGGAACAGCCACCCCAGGGCTGTGAGGCCGTGCCCAAGCCCAGGCTGTGCAGGCTCCCTGTGGGACCCATGAGGGCAGAGCACAGGGAATGTGCCACCAACATCTGGGCATGGCTGGGCACTGCTCTGCTCACACTGAGCTGCCTTGAGTTCCACCCAGGCAGGGAACAGGAACAGGGGATAAATGAGATGGGTTCAGCCTCTGCAAGGGCACAAGGAAGGGATGACCCAGGGCTTGAGCATCCTCCTGCCCCCAGCCTGGTACACACTGGCCATGCAGAGCCAACTGCACCTCAGGAGGAGGATGAGACAGGTGACATCCAGCTGAGTGAGAGGGGAAACACAAAAAAGTCAAGTTCTGCCTCCAAGTGAGCAGAGCTGCTGCTGGGAAGGGATTGTGGGAGAGGGAACTGAGTGTCTCTGCACTCCCTTGGCTTCACTTTCTCTCCTGCTTGGCTTCTGCCAGTCCAGCTTAGCCAAGAGAGTTTGGGTACCCTTCCAGACCAGCTGAAGGGGCAGAAAACCAGCCTGCATGTGAAATGCAGAATTAGGTATTTGCTGTGACAGGGATCAAGGGTCCCTGTGGCATCCTGGGAGGAAGAGGAGGGAGCCAGGTGAGTGACAGAGCCCAGGCACAGAGCAGGGGCTGAAAAATGGTCAATTCACTCAGAAGCACCAAAAAACTGCTGATACAAAAATGATCTTTTTGCCCTGAATTAGCAAACCCAGAAGAATAAAAATAAACCCTTTGGTGGCAGTGGATGTCTGACACCTTAGAATGAGGCTGAAGGCACAGCTGCACCATCCACCTTATCTCTCCCATGTTACCTTTCCCAAGGAAGAAGCATCACATCCTGCCTCTCCTCACCTCTCCCCTCTCAACAGAGCTCACTGAAACCTTCTTTGGTGCTCAGTGTCTCAGGACAAACAGGAGAGACCTTGAACAACACCCACACTTGGGATGGGCCTGAGGCAGCTCCTTCCAAACATTGTGGTTCTTCCACAAGGAGCAAAGCCAAGCTGCACATTCCATTCAGCTGCACAAGCACCACAATGGAGCACCACTCCAGGGTGGTTCTTTCTTTCCTTCTGCATCTAAACATCCTCCCTGGAGCTCATGGGACAGGAGTCCACATGGACATATCACACAATCCCAGACTGCTTTGGGTGGGAAGGGACTTTAAAGCCCATCCCATTCCAAACTCTGCCATGGCAGGGTCATATCCCACTGTCCCAGGCTGCTCCCAGCCCTGTCCAGCCTGGCCTTGGGCACTGCCAGGGATCCAGGGGCAGCTGCAGCTGTGCCATCACTCAGCACCCTCTCAGGGAACAATTCCTCCTGTATAGATACCATCAATTTCCTGTCTTTCGGTCTGAAGCCATTCCTCCTTGTCCTGTCACTATCTCCCCATATAAAATTCCTCTTCCTCCTTTTTGTAAGCCCCACAAGGCCTTTTTTGGATACTCTAAAATAAAGGGCTTGATGAACAAAATAAAACTCCTGCCACATTCCAAGGACAAAGCCACGAGTTCTGCTGTGACAGTGACACCAGCAGCCCCTGCCAGTGAGGGACAACCCCACAGCCTGACTCATCACACAGCCCAACCTTGGGAAGGAAGGGTGAGCCCAGGCCCCAGGTCCTTCCCCCTGCACCTGGAAGGCTCCCTGGGGTGGAATTTAGGAACAAACCCCCATCCATTACCTAGCACACCTCCTTGTTTCTTTTTATTCCTCCGCCTCCTCTTGCGGGTGGGTTTCAGCCATGGACTGTCTGTCTTCCCTTTCCTCTTCAGCAGCTTCTTCTTGACACTGGACTCGGAGCTCTGGGGAAGCAGAGAGGCCACGTGCACGTCAGGCATGGTGGCACCAGGGTCCCTTTGTGGAACAGCCCTCACCCAGCTCGAGCAGGACTCTGAAACCAAGGGCTGCTAAGATGCCTTTATAGCACTGAAAAGGAAACCCAGGCACACGTGGGGGTGGATTTCCTGTCAGTTCAGCAGGCCAGGCTGCACTTTCTCTTCCATGGAGGCCCTCACACCATGCTCATGAGCAGCACTGCAGGTGGGCAGGCCCATGCACACTTCCAGCTTCTCCCAAAAATTAATGGTAGAATCACAGAATATCCTGAGATGTAAGGGAGCCACAAAGAGCACCAAGTCCAGCTCCTGGTCCTGCACAAACACCTCACCCTGTGCCTCAGAGGGATGTCCCAACGCTTCTTGAGCTCTGGCAGTTGTGTTTTCAAACTCAAATATTCATGTTTCTCCACAAAAAACCCACTTTGCACTTGAAGGGCCACCTGGCAGGGCTGGAGTGGACCCAGGGGAACTGAGCTCCAGAACAGCAGAGCAGCCCCATCCCTGAGCCAGGCACAGCACAGACCAGTCATGCAGCAAATACTCAGCCACACGTATAAATCTCAACAGACTTTGGGTTTTGCTTTCAAAAAAATTCAGTAGTCTGGGGTGGGGTTTCAAAATCAACATCAGAACAGGAATCAGGCACCCCAGCCCTGCCAGGGTTTAATGCATCAATCATAAAATTCATGTTCAGACTGAAACTGTCAGCTCCTGATGCTTATCCAGCTGCCAGCAAAGCCCTGGAAAACCTCCTGGTATCACTACCAGCAGCTGGATCAGGCTCTGCCTCCACAGGCAGCTGTGCCAGGCCCTGCTGTCCCAGTGAGGGAACACGTGGAGCTGAGCCCTGGCTCTCCAGGGTGTCTGTGCTGCCCCAAAATCCCTGAGTGTGGGCCCAGCACGTGGCTTTACCCCAACTGCATCACTCTGCTCGTGGGAGAGAGGTTTGTGTGCGAGCCAGTCCTGTCTGGGAGCTCAGTGACTCAGCAGAGCTCCAGCCTCTATCCAGGAGCTGGAGATCCCACCTGGGAGTTTGGGTGTGAGTCCCAGCCCAAGCTCTGGACAACAAACTGGCCTGAGCCACCCAAAACAGAGCCAGGCTGCCCAGCCAGCCCCTGCTCCTCCTGGGCTGCTGCAGGGTCACAACATGAGGAACCTGAAGAGCTTCAGGGATTCCCTTGATGTGTTTTGTGAGCATGATTCTACCTTCAGCTCAACACATCAAGAATTTTCTCAACTCTTTCTGAAGAGTTGGGTGTCTGAAATGTTGGCTCCTCAGCCTGAGAGGCTGTGGAAGGACAGTTTTCAAGGAAAGGGGAAGGAGGCAGGCAGAGACATTCAACGAACAATCTAAATTCAAACATCACCAGGTTCTCTTCACCAACCGTCTAAAAATAAAAAGTAGAAATCCCCAGCAGCTGCTGAAAGTCCTGACCTGGTGCTGTACGACCAAGGTCCCAGGGAGAGTGTCTGTCTGTCTGTCTGTCTGAGTGCTGTTTGTCCCCTGGTAAGAGCTGCTCACCAGGAACAGTGAATTTAGGCTGTGGGCTGGGCCAGTGGATCTGGGAACAACCCCACCCCAGCAGAAGCTGGGGTTGGTGAGAAAGCTTTGCTGGCTCCTACCAGGTGCCAAGTGTGCATCTGAGGAACTCAGGCACCCTTAAACACCTCTGCTAACATTCAAATGATTAAAAGCAGTCAACACCTCATTGAAAACAACAAAAGCCCATTCGTTAGCATCAGAATGTAATTAATTGTGCCACGGATCAGGGTTAAGCACCTTGTGGAAAACAATACTCTGTGTGTGGGTGGTTTCAGAGAATGAGTTTTGTCAAGGAGACTTGAAACTGCACCGCTTTGGCTTTGCTCTCTCTCTTTCTGGCAGCAGTGCAAAGGGGAAAAATTATTATCAACAGGCCACGGGCTGAAAAACACATTTAGCAGCCCAGCTTACCAAGTCAGACTCGTCTCCATCCTCCTCCTCCTCCCCTGATTCTACAGACTCTTGCTCTTCCTCAGACACGCCATCATCGATCTGCAGCCACCATTTGCCCAGGAACAGAATGGGTCAGTCAGGTCGGGTCTCCCAACACAGAGCATCCCCCACACCCCTGGTGATCCCAGCAGAGCATCCCCCACCATCCTGCTGTGCCCACACACACCAGAGCACCCCAGCCCAACCTGCACATGCACCGAGCCCAGTGAGCTCCAACCACATCCTGGAACATCCATGGGGATGATAGAGAGAGAGAGAAAAAAGAAATTCCACTCCAGAATAAAATCTTCCAACTAAATTTCAACTTCTTTGATAATCCCAAACCAGCCTCATGTCTGTACTGTGTATCAAAATTTGGGGGGAAAAAAGCAATTAGATTATTTTAGTGCTTTCCCAAGCAAGATTGGGAAGACGTCTCCTATTGGTTCAGGGGATCCCAGAACTACACATGGTGGGGGTTCTGCAGAGTGGATCCCAGAACTGTGTAGGGCTGGAACTGGAGGGAGGTGGGGAGACCCTCACAGGTGCAATGGGAAATGGTGACAAAGGGCCTCTCTACCATTGCTGATCCTTCTGTGATCTTGCAGGTGAAAAAAACCCTAGAAATTGCTTTAATCCATGCCCCTCCTGTCCCTGCTACCCCCCCATGCTCCTCAGCCCCACTCAGGGCACAGGAATCACCTTCCTGGCGTTGTCTGCGTCGGACGCGCTGTCTTTGGAGGTCCTGTTGTCATCCCCAGGGAACATGGCTGCCTGATCTGCTCCATGATCATCTTCCTCTTCCAAATCATCCGAGTCCTCCTCCTCAGAGTCCACATCTATGCTTTCCCCGTTCACGTGGGGGCTGCCATCCCCCAGCTCCTTGTCACTCTGGAAGTCACCCAAGCACACGAGACACAAAGACATCATCAATTCCTGGGACAGAGCAGCTGCATCCATCCCAGATTCTCCTCTGTGCTTGGAGCTCTAAAGCTGGCTCTGTGTCCCTGCAGAGCTCCTGCCATTGTCACCTCAGCCTGTTGGACCTGGGGACCACGAGGAGTCATTGCAGACTCACATGGTTAGGGGAGGAGAAGCCCATTCCAGCATGGAGGGATGCAGGAAGGTTTCTAGGGAATGGAAAAGGAAGTTACATCACATTGGGATTTTCATATCACTCCTTGAAATCCCAGCACTGTTCTCCTTGAATTCTAAGCCCAAAACTTCAGGGCACAGGTCACAGCAAAAGCAGAATTTCATCAGGAGTGAGTCCATGTCTAAACTTTTATAAGTAACCAAGTGTTTTTCTGTACAGCCTCAGGCAGCAATATGAGATCTTGAGGATCAAAACAAAAAGGGGCATGCCTGAAATCCCTCCAGTTGCCCAGGATTCACAGGACAGAAGGGGAACATTCATTGGAAAAGGTTTGTTTGGCAGCTGGTACCTGAACAGCCCCTCTGGAACAGTCATTCCCAAAGCAGCAAGGCTGCTCTGGGCAGGAAGCTGCTGCCAGAGGGAAGAGGAGACTCAGAAGGGAAGATGTTGATCCCAACAAGCCAGGACATCCCTGCACCTCCACATGAGTTTGGTGTCCCAAAAAAGGGAGATGTAAGTGACAACAAACACGTGCAGTGGGCTCAGTGCTGCCCTTACCTTGGCACCCACAGAGGAATGAGTTATGCTCTTGAACATCTCTATCATTGTTCTCTGTTTTAACACTTTGGTCTTTTTCTTGGGAACCAGGCTATAGGTTCCCATTCTCCGTTTTTTCTTCCGAGATACTGCAGCAGCTGCAAGAGAGGAGCAGGAGGAACACAAAGTTTGCTCAGGAATGAAAAGAAGGGACAGAGAGCAGGGGCTGCACTGCAGAGGGACTTTGGACAAAGGGCTGGAGGGACAGGACACAAGGAATGGCTCCCACTGCCAGAGGGCAGGGTTGGATGGGATATTGGGAATTGGGAATTGTTCCCTGGCAGGCCCTGGCACAGGGTGCCCAGAGCAGCTGGGGCTGCCCCTGGATCCCTGGCAGTGCCCAAGGCCAGAAATAAATTTAAAATCTTCAACAGGCTTCAAAACAACTGCTAAATGTGAGTTCTTAATGGCAATTCTGCTAAAAGGTTTTTTTTAAATCAAATTAAATCTCATGAAGTAAGGATTTATTTAGAGGCATATGCAGCAATGGTAAAAAAACAAGAATTCCCAGAAAGGGGTGAAAAGATCTCTCATGTGTATAAAAATATTACATCTAAGGATTGTAATAAAAAGGATCAGCACAAATTTTTAAGTCAGTTTTCTCACCACCGTTCCCTGTTCTCAGCTACATAAAACAGTCACATCTTTGCTATTCTTATTAAACAGGTTTCACCCACAGTTTGAGAGAGGCACTGAGAGCAGAATGCCATGCAAAGGAAACTCCAGGATGCAGTTTGAGCTCCCTGTGCTCACATGTTGTGGGCTACTGGCTGGACAGGGCTGGGAGCAGCCCGGGACAGTGGGAGGTGTCCCTGACATGGCAGGGATAGCACTGGATGGGCTTCGAGGTCCCTTCCAACCCAAACCTTCTGTGATTCCATGAAATCACACCTGTGGGCACTTCCCAGTGCAACAGATTTATTTACAAGTGAAGCAGAAGATGACACACGGATGTGCAGACACACAGACAGCTTCCTGCCAGGGCTGCCCAAGCTCTGAGTGCCCTCTGCACACTCCTTCTGGCCCCTCCATCAGCACACACAGCACCAAACCCTTCAATTATCCTGCGTTTGGCAGTGCTGCTGGTGTTGTAGGAGGCTGAATGGAATCCAATTGCTCAAATTGAGACTGCAAGGCCAACAATACCGACTGACAATGGAAGCAATCTGACAGTAACTGAAGAACACACGGGGAAAAGGCACCTTACATAAAGAGCTGTTTGCCATTTAATCTCATTTCACACCTACTATGGAAGTCTGTTTGATTCCTTTCACTCCTTTGATTGGGTCTTAATTTGTTAAGTCTCCCTCTTGGCCTTCTAATCAAACCAGACATCGCAGCTCCCTGCCTGCTGCTGACTTAGGTGAGTGCACAGCACAAGGATGCTTGGTGCAGGCTCTTTTAGGAACTGCCAGCTTCAGCACCACTGTTATTGTTTGCAATTGCACAGCCTGTCCCTTGGAAGCATTTCTTCATCTTCCACGGTAATGAAATTTCACCAAAATTTATGAAGAGACCGCTAAAAAATTCTGTGAACCCAATTAATTTTATTTATAAGGCTGTAATTCTTGGTAAGCAGCTGTGGAGATATTCAAAGCCCTACAGAACTGATAGAAACCTCTCAGAACATCCCAGAGGAAAAAAGGATCAAAGCTTTTCCTCTAAGAAAAGCTTTTAGTAGAAAAAAAGGAAGGGAACCCTGGAGGAGACTGAGTGGCAAAAAGGTACGAGCAGACTTTTAACCTCCTCATGTCCCTCTCAGCCCCACAGACAGGTTTGGGAGCTGGGAGTTGCTCAGGACTCCAAGATTCCAGCCCTTCCCTTTTTACCTGTCTGTGACTTGGTGGTGGCCACATAGCTCTGGTTCTGAGGTAGTGACTGGTGAAGGCCCGGGAGAGAGGGCAGCGCCAACGGCTTCACAAAGTCCAGCATGTTCTCAAACTCCTTCTCCTTGGATTCCTTCTGATCTCTGCTGTCTCTCCCATCTTTGGGGTCTTTACTTGCATGCTGGAAAACAAAAGGCAGTTAAATTGAGTTTTTGTATTGAAGAAGTAATTAAAAAAAAATTCGGAAATTAATTGGAATTCCTTTCTCTCGACCAAAATCTCTTTCATCTGAAGGCAGGAGGAGCACATTCCCAGCAGGAGCACACAGACCAGGGGGCTTTGCCCAAACACTGCCAGCCTGGCTGAGGGGCTCCCCAGGGCTGAAGGCTGTGCAGGTGACAGGTAATGACAGAGGGAATGACAAGGAGCAGGCTCTGTTCACACAGCTCTGGGTGCCTCTGGAGGAGAGGAACCAACTCAACCCCAGCACTTATTGCCTGTCACACCAACCATGGTCAGCAACACTCCTGCAGAGCTGGTCTAGAGGAGCAGGCAGCCAAGGAAATGGATTTTCCTTTTGGACAGCACTTGGCAGCACTGAGCCTCAGCAAAGGCTCCCCCTCTAGCCCAGCACACACCAACCACAGCCAAAGCAGCATTTGTGACACTGAGGGGCATCCACAGAGAGCTGTCCAAGCTTCCCTTAACCCCCTGTTCCCACTCCAGCTGCTGCTGTTCCAGGCCCCAGGCAGGCTCCAGGCTCCTGCTGCAAACCAAAGGGATTTTGTAGTCGTTCCTGCAGCTCCTCCCAGGCACCACAGCCACTCACACGTGCTCTGTGTGAGCTTGTACCCAAGACAAAGTCAAATCCTGCACCTCTGGTCATGAAAGAAGGGTTCCTACAGCTCCACAGAGAATCCTTTAGGTTGGACAAGACCTTTAAGGTCACCAAGTCCAACCACAAACCCAGCAGCGCCAAGTCCACCACTCAGCCATGTCCCTGAGTGCCATTTCTCAGCTTTTGATGTTACTTCAATGTTTTCCTCCTCTAATTTAGGAAACAATCCCCTTCCTGTGTGTCTAACTCCATTTTATGTACCCTAAAAGCCTCAGACAGAGAGATCCAGACTGTGTTTGTGTTTCCTTTTTGCATCTGTGTTTATTCTTTAAACAGCCATGGCTCGGTGCTTTGGTGCTTTAATTCCTGTGCCTTTTGTGTCAAGTGTGGCAAAGGGAAGCCAAGGTCAGGGCAAGGCCCCTCAGTCCAGCTCACTGAAACATTTTCCTGTCCCAGCCCAGCAAGGAGGTACCTGGTGAGACAAGGAAACACATGGAGGAACAGGAAACAAAGTCCCTGCTGGTCCTTCTCTGCCACAGGGTCAGCAGACATTGGGGTGGCAGCTGCCTCTGCTGGGCCATTTTACACTGGATTTGCCCTCTGATTTATCCCACTGCATCCAGCAGGTCTGGCAGAGCTGCTCCAGCAAAACAAGAGAAAAAGGAGCAGAACACGAGGAAAAACTGGGAGAATTGGGATTGCTCAGCTTGGAAAAGAAAAGGCTCTGAGGAGACCCCATTGTGGCCTTCCAGTACCTGAAGGAGCTACAAGAAAGAGAGAGACTCCTCACAAGGGCACAGAGTGCCAGGACAAGGGAATGGCTTCACACTGAAAAAGAGCAGGGTTAGATGGGATATTGGAATTAGGAATTGTTCCCTGGGAGGGTGGGCAGGCCCTGGCACAGGGTGCCCAGAGCAGCTGGGGCTGCCCCTGGATCCCTGGCAGTGCCCAAGGCCAGGCTGGGCAGGGCTGGGAGCACCTGGGACAGTGGGAGGTGTCCCTGCCATGGCAGGGCTGGCACTGGATGGGCTTTAAGATCCTTTCCAGCCCAAACCATTCCATGAGTGTAAGGTTTAAGTGCTGCCCCACTTGCAGAGAACTCTTCTTTACAGAACTTTTGAAGCAAGAGCTGAAAAACCCAAGCAGAAAGAGGAATGCAGGCAGAAGCAAGGCTGGAATAAAAAGCAGGAAGCAATAAAAGCACTCAGGTTCAGCCAGGCAGCCCCAGCCACTGCTCTCCAGCAATGTGACCTTGGGAACAAACAGGGAAGAGGCTGAGTCCCCTAATTAGGCTGTGCCACGTGTGTGGTGCTGGCAGAGGCAGGCCCAGCAAAGCCCTAATGATAATCAGAAATGACCCACAGCAAAAGGCCATCAAAGTGCCAATGATTCCTGCATCAAGCCCATAACTTATGGCTCAATTGCCACAGCTTTTCTAAAAGGGCAGCAAGTCTTGGATTAAGGATTTCAAAGATGACAAATCCACCACAGCCTTTGATATGTTGTTCCAATGCTTAATTGCTCTCACTGTCAAATAATTAAATGCATTATGTTTTTGCAACTAAATTAAAAAGCCCTGTCTCATCAGAACCTCTCACTCCCAGGAGACACTTATGGAGTATGACCAACTTCTTTTTTTTTTTTTCTTTTTAAACTTTCTCTTCAATAATTGTAATAAAATCAGCAAATCAATTTGCCATAGAATCATTTTCTGGATCACTCCTGAGTCTGCTCCCAGTTGTTCTACCCCTTAAAAAATGCACGTCAGGAGTGCAGGGCACAGGATGCCAGGAATAGTCTCAACAATACTATTTATACCTCTCAAAAGTCCTGAGTTTATAGATCTAAAGGTTAACAGTAACTCTTGGCTACACAATTATTCTGAGAATTCCCAAGTCCCCTGATATATCCAATGCTTTCCATTTATAACTTAAAATCAGAAAAATGAGCTTGGGACAGGCAGATCTGACACAAGTGTGAACAAGGGCTGCATTTTGTGTCCTTTAAGTGCAGGTTTTTGCAACTGGTCTCTAACAAAAGGTGCTGTTACTCCCAAACACCAGGAATTCACACTCAGGCCATGCCAGCCTGCTTGGAAGAATACAATCCAATTTTTAAATTTAAAAGTATTATGTTATTAGCTTGGGGTTTTTCTCTGCCTCTGTAATTACAACACAGAAATAAATACAAAATCTTCAACAGGCTGCATGACAACTGCTAAATGTGACTTTTTCATGGCAACTCTGCTAAAAAGTTTTTTTTAACTCAAATTAAGTCTCATGGAAGAGAGATACTTGAAGATACTTAAAGATTTACTTAGAGGCATATGCAGCACTGGTAAAAAAAATGAAGAATTCCCAGAAAGGAGTGAAGAGGTTTCTTGTGTTTATAAAAATATTATATCTAAGGATTGTAATAAAAAGGATCAGCACAAATTTTTAAGTCAGTTTTCTCACCACCTTTCCTGGTTCTCAGCTACATAAAACAGTCACATCTTTGCTATTCTTATTAAACAGGTTTCACCCACAGTTTGAGAGAGGCACTGAGAGCAGAATGCCATGCAAAGGAAACTCCAGGATGCAGTTTGAGCTCCCTGTGCTCACATGTTGGGAGGTACTGGAGCCAAGAAAGGGCCATAAATGGGACAGAAAAAGAAACTGCAACACCAACATCTTCATTTCTTGCAGCCTCTCATGTGGTACCAGCTCATCCTATGCAAAGGACTGGAAAGTCACAACTTTGTGTAGGGAGTAGTGAAGAAGGTGGGCAGATATTCCAACATTTCTAGCAATGGTTGTGCCCAGAAACAGCAAAAATGGGACCACCACTATGTCTAACCTCACTGTGAGAAATACAGCCAAGAAAACTGCTTAGATTGGGGCAAGAACAGGATATTTGATGTGTTTACAAAAATGAAACTCAAGTGCTGTCTACATTTTAATGGGATCACCCACATTTCTATTATTGGCACAGAAGTCCCCGACAGCAGCAGGGGGAAGTTATTAAAATGGCAAAAGACAGAATATCCTCAGTTGTTCTCTTCCCTGAAAGCAAAACTACAGAACAAACCAACCTCAGCAATGGACCCTCATGTTGGCTCTATAAACTCCACAGGACATTTTTCCCACTGCCCAGCATTTAAAGGGTCTTCCCATCACTAAAACCAGCAAGATGGGAGAAGAACCAGAGTGTTGGTGGAAGGACACAGGCACAGGTCCTGCCTGGGAGCAGGGCAGCTCTAAGCACTGCAGAAGGGCTCTTGATGCCTGAAACCACCTCAGGCTGAGATGATGGGCTCCCTTAGCTCTGTGCTTTGCAGGACTCTCATTTCCAGCACACAAACCAGAGCCAACAGGGCAGGAGGAGTGAGCTGGGCAGCCCTGCCACAGGGCAGCTGCCAGGGAGCAGCTCTGCCTCCCCATCCATCAGGAACAGGGTCAGGAGATTTTACCAAGGCACTGCCTTTGAAGAGCACAAAGCAGCAGCTCCCAGGGGGATCTGCCTCTAACAACTGGTGAGTGGTGGTTAAGCAAGAAATATCAGTCTGCTATAAAAAATTGATCACAAGCAGATGATAGTGCCTGTAGGAGCTGTGGTGGTGCTGCTCTGCCTTTTCTCTGCTGCTGCAGGATTGTGTTTTTCACTGCTGAATTTCAGCAGCCTGATCAAACCTCACCTTGGAGCAACAAGCCTGCAAGGCTTTGCTCTTAGTCTAGATCAGATTAATGACCTGCTGATTAATATGTGCCCATTAGAGGGGGGATTCCATGGTGACTTGATTACAATTGCACTGATCTGAATGCAGTCACATTCCTACATGAAAACATGATTTAGGCAGACTGAGCTGAAGTGAAGGCCTCAAACCTGCACTCGAGGTGTTTCTGAAGCAGAGCACTCAGGGGTGTGGATCTCATCCCTGTCCCCTCCTGCACCAAACTGCCCCAGGGCAAGGGAGTGTCACACATCAGTCAGAACGAAAGAGGGGAGGAGCCCAGGGCAGCTGTGCCACCAGGGCTCCTGACCCTACCAAACCCCTCTGCTGGGGCCAGGGCCGTTATTTCTGTGGGCTGTGGTCAGAGCTGGGGCAGCACCTCCAGCCAGCAGCAGCAGTTAAATATCAGGTTAAAGTTCTGCACAACAGCCTCACTCTCACTTCCCTCTGCAGCAACCCCTCTGTTTAAGGAGCCCAATGGCAGCAGTGTCACTCCTGAAGGAGGTTTCCTATCAGGGAAGGGTCTGGAGGGGCTGTGAGGGGCAGCTGAGGGCTCTGGGGTTGTTCAGCTGGAGCAGAGTGAGGGCAGAGCTCCCCGGGGCTGCAGCTCCTCCCGAGGGGCAGCTCCCATCTCTGCTCTGGGCCAGGGACAGGAGCCAGGGCACGGCTGGGGCTGGGCCAGGGCAGCTCAGGCTGAGCTCAGGGCAAGGTTCTTCCCCCAGAGGGTGCTGGCACTGCCCAGGCTGCCCAGGGAATGGGCACGGCCCCGAGGCTGCCAGAGCTCCAGGAGCCTTTGGGCAGCGCTGCCAGGGATGCCCAGGCTGGGGCTGCTGGGGGGGCTGGGCAGGGACAGGGGCTGGATTTGATGATCCTTGGGGTCCCTTCCAGCTCAGGATATTCTGTGATTCCATATTTAACTCTGCCCAAGCTCACACACACTGACTTCACTCTGTCAGTCCCATGGAGCACACCTGGATACCCCTCTGGAGAGGGTCCTGGACAGACCTTCTGAGTCCTCCCCAAGGACACAATATCCCCATTATCACTACCCCCATTAGGCCCTGCCCTTTTCCTTTATGTTTCCTGCACATGGGAGGGCCAGGGCTTGCTGAGCAACCCCAGACCCCTGCAATCCCCTGGCTGCCACCTGCCTGCCCCAAGAGATGGCCACAGGGTGTTCTCCAGGCCAGAGGCTCCTGCAGAGCAGCCCCAGCCCAGGCCAGCACAGCAGCACCACAAAGGAGGCAGTTTAAAAGCTCTGGGATCAGGTATTTAATGGCAATGCTACTTAAGGGAATAGTTTGATGAATATTGGTAGAAAGACCTACATAAGCAAAGCATCTCCTGCTCCAAGCTCTTCCTCCCTGCCCACACTGTCTCCTCTCCCCCAGTTAAACTGGCACCTGGCATTTTGGAGACACACTGTGAATCAGGCCAAAACACTCATTTAAAGGATTTTTGCACTATTTCCTGACCCAGTCCTCTGCACAGCATAAAAAAACCCACCAGAGACACACACCCCAAACTCCAGCCTTGTGGTCACCAAGGAAAGGAGACACAACTTGGGGTTCCCTGTTGTCCTCCTGTCTCCAAGGTAACTCTGGGATGCTCTCACCACCTTTCTCATCCCTTATCCCTTATGTTTTACTGAAGTTCAGCTCAGCAGCTGATTCCCAAGCAGAAGGAGCCTTCTCCAAGCACAGCACACACACAGACAGAATCACACTTGCCTTTCAGTCTGCTGCCTGGCCCTGCAAACTTTGGGGTTCTTAACAGGGCTGTAAAATGCATTAGCAGTGAAAGATTCTTCCAAAAGGGCAGTGCTTGTGTTACTGCTCTGTTCAGAAGGGGAGCAGAAATTATGCTCTCTGCTCAAAAACCACCTTAACATGCAACAACATCAATTAAAATTGTCACCTGTTTCAGATTCAGCTTCGATCCCAATTCAGGAAGCAACTCCTAAACAGAGAAAAAGCTGGTTAAACTGGTGAGAAAATTCTCTTCTTCCTTTCAGAGACCAATTCACATGTGCAGGAAAAGGTTACCAAGGTCCCCTGACACCTATTGGATTACACAAAACAATTTCTTGGCCCCAGTGGGTTTCTGCAGGAGCCAGGGGGAACAAATGTTCACACTTTGCAGGCAGCAAAACACCTTCCTCCCCTCCTCCTCCCAGGCAGAACAGTTCTGCAAGAACAGTTTCACCAAGAAAACAACAATGCCCTAAAAATACTAACCAAGCAAACTACTGTGGTCTGTAATATCAGTTCCTGGGTGATTTCCACAATTTATTTCCTGGGATACAGCACCTGATTTCACGGAGGTTTTGAAGGGGACAAGGTGTGAAGGTTGGTACAGGAAAAGCTCCTGAGCTGAGGAGCCTCCTCTAAGCAGCTCAACAAAGAAATAATTGGGACAGAAAAATGACAGCTAGCAAGGACTCTGCTGCTCCAAAGAAAATAGCATGTAAATCCCAGAGACAATGGGGAAAAATGAGGTAGTAATTATCAGGAAGGCTGAACACACAGATGTTTTATTGTCTTGCAGAACTGAGATCAGATCTTGGGTTCCCATTCAGCTGCAGAGGCTTGATCAGAGAACATGGGAACAGCCTCTTCTCACCACCCTTCCTGGGAATGTTGCTTCTCTCCCTATTTTAAGCCCAAGGCAAATGCCCAGAGGAGCTGAGGACAGGCTATGTACTTTCTAGAGCAGCCCAACAAGTGCAGGCTTTGGTTTTGTGAAGCTGTTTTTGTCCTGTGAGCAAAGAAGGACCAGCAGCTCCATCCCAGTGTGCCAGCACTCCCAGAGCTCCCAAACACCACACCCCACTTCCCAGACACAAACCTTGAAGCCCAAGGGGTTGAATGTAAATATTCTTCTGATGTATCATAAAATATGAATGAGGGAAACAACCTCCCAACCCAGCAGTCACCTTTAGGAGGGAATTGCCTCTTTCAATTGCTCAGCCCCATGGGATCCCTCTCTGATAAATTCCACCAGGGTCTGGGGGTTTGCCCAGCCTAATTCCAGTGCAGAATTGGGGGCTGGAGGCTGCAAAGCCTTCCCTGGGTAGGAGACACCCAGATGGGAGCTGGATGGCAGCTGGGCTTCCCTGTGCAAGCCAGGAAACACAGGCAGGGTGAGAGCAGAGAACTCAAGCACAGCCAGGGCAAGGCAGAGGGAAATGAGGGCTCAGGGGGGCTGGCTGGAAATGCTGGCAGGCAGCTGTGGCTTCTGCCCCTCTCCTGAGCCTGGTGCCCACAGGTTTGTGATCCTGCTGTGCCCTTTGGACTCCCAGCTGCTCCCAGAGGCACAGGTGGTGCCACAGCCACGGCACCTTCCCCCAGCTGGGGCTCTCAAGGTGCCACCCTCTCTTTTCCCTTTTTTCTCTCTCTTTCCTTCCTCTAGACCACAGAGAGTCCCAGCTTTGGGCCTTTCACACCTCACATTGCTGTGCTGAGATGAGGGGACATCTGAGGGCCCTGTGGATCTGCAGGATCACAGCACCAATGCATTGCACCTGGACAAGGCTGCAGCAGCTTCCATGCATGTCTGGGAGTGATCCCAAGGCTCAGCCTTCCCTTGACTCCCTCCACCCTCAGACACAGCACAGTGAGAGGACCCAGCTCACTGTAGTCATATAAAGCATCACAGGGATGAAAACCAACTGCTTATAGTGGAGCTCTGCCTGTTGCAGGATCTATTCCCTACTTCTGGCAAGGAACCAAAAAAAGTAACCAAACTTGTCAATAACCACGACAAAGAGAGGCCCATTTCTGTCCTCCCCACAATGACATGAATGCACCAAATGACATTTCCTTATGCCTCCAAAAAAAAGCAGGGCTCTGCTTTATTAAGTGATGGTAACTCCACCCCTAAGGATTCTGGAGAGAACACTTCCCAATGACATGGAGAGAAAACATCATCTGGTTTAGCCCTATAATGATTCCTACAGCAAAGCAATCAAGCTGCCTCACAGATCAGCTCCTTGACAGCTTCTGAGCTTGGGAGGAGCCTCAAGTTTACATTCTATGCTTAATTTCCTTTGGGTCGACCTCAGAAAAAATCTAATTTGTTTCACAAGCAGCTCTGGATGTCAACAGAGGCTGATAAGCAATAGAGCCATGAGAGAAAGGCCATTTAGTGTCTCACACAGATCTGTTGGAGAAGGCAATTGATCAATTATATATTTAGAAATGCATTGGGGATGGGAGCTGGTGGTAGCCATGTGACCAACTACTTTAACATTTATGTCTGGTGGAAGAGAAAAAATAAAATAAAAATAACTAACTAACTAAATAAATAAATAAATATAGATATAGATATAAAAAATCTATATAAAAATATAGATAAAATATCAATATAAATATAGATTTATATATAAAAATATATAAATAAATAAAATATATTTCTTTATATAAATATAAAATATTTTTATCTATTATATAAAATTATACATATTCAATATATTATATTTTTATTTTATAAAATATAGAAATTAAAATTAGAAATAAAAATATCTATATAAGTATATATTTATATATCTATATAAAAATATAGGTAAAATATCTTTATAAAAATAAAAATAAAAATAAAAATAAACCAAAAATAAATCAATCTACTCAGCAGGCAAGCTCTGAACACCACATGTTGCCATGCAGCCAGGTACCCCCCAGACCCCAGAGAAAGCCAAGAGCAAGCCCAGCAGCAGCAGCAGCAGGAGCAGCAGCTCTGTGCTGGGCAGGTACATTACCAGGCTGGGGGTGGGTTTAGGCATTGTCTTCCGTGCTCTGTGCACCTTGACTTCAGCATTAGCAGCAGGGCCTTTTTTAGCATCCGTGTCCTTGCTGCCCTCCCCGAGCTTGCTTGGCATCGTGGCTTGGAGCTGGGCAAAGGACCCCACAGTCCTGCCTTTGCCTGCTCCTCCAGGCAGGGTTTTTGCAGCATGGCCAGTGAGAGAAGCAAAGCTGGTAGTCCTTAGAGGCTGCTCCTGTGCCATCTGCTTGGTTAGGATATATCCATTGCTCCCTGTGACAGAAGTCTGTGTGAAGTCATTTGCTTTCAGATGGTTTTGCTTCCCAGGCTCGCTGTCCGAAATGCCATTTTCTGCTATCCTATTTAATTTAGTAGAAGAGTCCTGCTGGCTCACTTTCGTGTTGTCCTGAGTGTTTTTCGCTGGGTTTGGGTGGCCCCCACCCTCGCTGTGCTCACAGGAACCGTTGGTTTCACCATCTACTGCCATTTTTGGTTCCCCCACTTGCTTTTCTGTAGCGCTTTCATCTGCAGCCATGGCATTAAACCCTGGAGGGAGAGGGAGGAAGAGAGGAGAAAAGGGTCACAAGTGGTGCTGGTTGAAACTCCCAAGCTGTACTCCAAGCACAGCTGCTCACAGTGGAAGAGCCACCCTGTCCTGTCTAGCACCCTGCCTGATGTAAATCACAGAATCCCAGAATATTTAGGGTTGGGAAAGACCTCCAAGATATCCAACCATGGATCAACCACCACCACATCAATTAAAGCACAGCACTGAGTGCCAGGCTCTTCCCTCACCCACCTGCCCAGCCCTCCTGGCTCCTCACACGGTGACATTTGGGGTGGGTGGCCCAGGTGACAGCAGTGCACTTACTCCCACTTGCCTCAGCTGCAGATGTGGCCATTTATTCCCAACAATGGATTTTTCAAGGTAAATATTATCTCTGGCTCTTCCAATAACTGCATTTATTGCACCATATGTCAACACCTCACCTGGCAAACAAAACTCTGCCCCATCTTGCATCCGGATCTCTGGCAAAGCCCTTCCCAAAGCCAGTCTGATGTGGAAAAGCTTTGCTGGTAGAGCTGTCCCAGAGAGCTTTTATAGGCCACACACAGCCCAGCAGCCAAATGTCATCCCCGAATGTAGATCCCATCAGGGCTCTGCTGCTACAGGGAACATCACAAGGAATAACTCCCTGGCTAGCCCAGCTCTCCTGGGAATGTTCTTCAGTGGGAATTGGCTCTTTCAGCACAACAAAGCACAACAGGACCAGGATTCATGGTGTCATTTCAGAGGTAACAGCAGGAGTAAACACAGGAGTGAAGCGTGGTAAAGCATTTTTAGACTAAAATAATTCCATTATTCAAATGCAGCAAGGTTTTTGCAGCCTGACAAAGCTCACACACAACAATGCCCACGTAAAATAAACAGTTCAAACATTTCTCTGCTCCTCCATCAATGACTTTGTCCCACCAAAGATTTCAAATCCAAGCTGAAAAATCCAACTAGGAATGTCACACACTTGCAGAAAAAGTTTCTGACATGACAACCCAGCAGCTCCCCAGGCAACCAGGAGTGATAACAATTCACTGGCACACTCAGAGCAATGATTACATCAACCTGCTGTTAGGGATTCCTTGGCTTGTTTTCCTTCCAGAGAGCAGACAGTTATGAAAAGCAACACAAGAAGTACAGGGAGAGCTCTGTCAGAGCAGGGGGGATTGGTTCAAACCAGCTCCCATCAAAGCAATTTTCACCTACAGGATCCAAAGAGCCTGGAGTCACACTGGAGGAACAGCCAGACCACTGGGTACCAGCCCTTCATTTCACACTGCCCTCAGAGCACAAACAGGCAAGGAGAAAAACATTCTGAACAACATTCTGAACAACATTCTGAACAACATTCTGAGTCCCAGAATCAAAACTGGAAAAACTCCCAAGACCATCAAGTCCAACCTGTGCCTGATCCCCACCTCATCACCCAGCCCAGAGCCCTGAGGGCCACCTCCAGGTGTTCCTTGGACACCTCCAGGGATGGGGACTCCAAACCTCCCTGAGCAGCCTCTTCCAATGAAGAAATTCCACCCTGAGCCTCCCCTGGCACCCTGAGCCTCCCTCTGAGGCCGTTCCCTCTGCTCCTGTCCCTGTTCCCTGGAGCACAGCCCGGCCCCCCCGGCTGTGCCCTCCTGTCAGGAGCTGTGCAGAGCCACAAGGCCCCCCTGAGCCTCCTTTGCTCCAGGCTGAGCCCCTGCCCAGCTCCCTCAGCTGCCTCACAAATGTCTCTTCTGAGCTGGCAAGAACCCTGTGCCAGGCTAACTCATGAAGGACCACAGGACCCTGGGATGACAAGTCCAGGGTGCATGGAGCAGCTCCAAGCACAGGCAGCTCCCTGCAAAGGCCAGCAGGGAGGAGACCCAGCACCACTCAGCTCACCAGAACAGCTCTTCCCAAAACCCACCCAAATTCTCTTTCCATTTTCATTGGGAAAATAAAAATATATCCCACTTTTTCTACCCTTTTTTAATGCATTTGTTTAGTCCATCTTAATCATGGAATCACAGAATGTCCTGAGCTGGAAAGGACCACCAGGATCATCAATCCAGCCCAGCCCCTGCACAGATCCTCCAACAACCCCAGCCTGGGCATCCCTGGCAGCTCCTGGAGCTCTGGCAGCCTCGGGGCCGTGCCCATTCCCTGGGGAGCCTGGGCAGTGCCAGCACCTCTGGGGGAAGAACCTTTCCTGATATTTGCTATCTCCTTCCTACTGTGTTGACCTGAAAGATTTGGGTACAGCTCCAGCCCAAACAGCACTGGCAGCTCTAGATTCTAAAAGTGATGCGTTCCAGTATCTCAAACAACCTTATTATTCCCTAAACTTCCTGTTTTGGTGCTCACCTGAGATTTAAAGATATTTCCAGCAAACTGAAAGCCTTTTTAGGCCTGGTCAGTACATGTGAAGCATCCAATCCAGCCCCTGGCTGGACACCTGGTCAGTGCTGGACTCACACCAGGCTCTGCCCAGGGGTGTCTCAAAGGCCTCCTGGAGCACCTGACCCCTCCAGCCTCAGACTGCCCATCAGTTAAGAGGGGGACAGTCCCTCTGATGCTCCTGATTTCCAGCTGAAAGCCACAGATGATGGACACACAGCATCTTTGCAGATGTATCTGGAAGTCTCTCCAAACCCTGAGTGCTCTCTCTGCCCTGGGGATGAGGTCTGGCCATTTTTCCTGCTGAGGAAAAACTTCACTAAGAGATCTATCCCCCTCATTCCAGGAAACCCAGCCTGGGATTGCCTCCCACGTGGGCTCTGCTGGCTCACAGCCTCCAGAGAGAGCCCCACAACATCCAAAAATTGCTCCCCAGGGCTCTCTGGAGCACACAGAGACACAAACCTCACCTGCAGGAGCAGTGACTGAGGGTTCCCAAGCAGGATTCAAAGTTATCACCTCCACCTGCTCCCTCTCACACCACCCAGACCTCCCTGAGCACAGAAAGAGGCCCAAGGTTTGTTTTTGATAGCAAAAACTCTGGGAGAAGATAAAGTGCTCCTTTTTTCACTGTTTTATTTAACTATTTGAAAAGCTGTGGGCAGAGGGAGCCACAAGTATGCCTTTATTCTTTCAACTCTTGTTTCTCTTTCTGCATTCAGGGTCTTTAAAAGGCCATTTAAGCAATTATTGCAGCAAAGTCAGTGCCAGGAAAAAAATGCAAAGCAACAAAAAATAAGCTCTCTAACCACAGCTGGAGGTTTCTAGAGCTCAGCTTTAGGCACCTGGCTGAATGAAGCCTTCAAGATTTGTTGATTTAAACACTGTGCTCTCCCACCAGAGCAGTCAAGTAACTTCAGTGGCTGACTATGAGATAAACTGAATAAGCAGAGGGCAAGAATTGCTCTACCTGCCATGAAAGCAACCAAAACAATGTGAATTAGAGCACTGCCCTAGGGAAAAAGTAACTGCATTACTCCAGAAAGCATCACAGGCTTTATGAAAAATCCATGAGGCTGGAATTAAAATCACACACACACACAGACACACACACACACACACACTTATTTCCCTTACTGTGAAATGCAAT
Organism: Molothrus aeneus; assembly: GCF_037042795.1. Classification (NCBI taxonomy): domain Eukaryota; kingdom Metazoa; phylum Chordata; class Aves; order Passeriformes; family Icteridae; genus Molothrus; species Molothrus aeneus. The sequence continues at coordinate 2,074,042 of NC_089664.1, read as the reverse complement.
CTGATTGACTGTGGAAGTGGCACCAGCCTTCCAAACCTGTGTGAGCAGAGGTTTGAAGAAACAGAGATGTGGAACTTCACAGCAGAGACTGAGAAACCACAATTGCCTCCAGCCTGAGACACTGCAAGCAGGATCCTCCCTTTCTTTGGGGTAAAACCCCTCCATTCTCCCATTCCCTCTTCTGGCAGCACCAAACCAAAGCCATGAGCAGTTGGGAATGGCATTGTTCCCTACACACTGAGCTCTGGGCTCCTGCAAGCAGCACCAGCCCATCATCCCCACCTCAAACCCAAACTGAAGGTTTGCCCTTGGAGGATCAGTTCATGTCAAGAGCTGCCTCACAATTTGTATGGCTGGGTTTTCCCAACCAGGACACCTGATGTGGTGACAGGAAAACAGGACTTGCCATCCCAGCTTCACCAAGGGCACCTGCACAGCACAGCTGAACAGGCACAACTCAAAATATTTCCCAGCCTTGCTGAACTCTGACACAGGCAGGGATGGGAGCACAAACCAGAGCCGGCAGGAGCCTCCCAGTGACAATACTGAATCAAACAGGCCACAGGAGCCCTTCCACAGCTCCAGACACCTGAAGAAACACTTCTTCCTGACGTGACCTTTTCATCCTCCCTTTTTCACTCCCCAAAAAAAAAAGCTTCACTGAAAACCTGCTAAAATCCTCATTTCAAATACACCTCGTGGCAGTGAGTTCTCCCCTTGAAAATGCTGATCAGCAGCTTTTCTGCTCCTGTGCTGCAAGTGCAAAGGAATTATAAACCCAAAGATTTTATTGCTCTCAAACTTGGTGACTTTACAGCATTCATCCCTGCTAAGTAGGCCAAAACAAAGTTTTCTCCACATTCAGTTTTCTCTCCAACTCACTCACAGCTCTTTAATCTACAACCATCCTTTCTTTAATTAAAAAGAAATAAAAGGTGGGAATTTCTACCCTGCATCCATGAAGTGTAACCTTATTAATTAGAAGCATTCCAGTTTTTTCAAAGCTCCTTTAGGCATCCCCCATGTCAGATGCAGCAGGAAAAGCTTCTCCCATGGACCCCAACACTGCCTGAATGCCCATCTGAGCTTGGATTCATTTAAAACCCAGGTAATTTAAAACCAAAGAGATTTACTGATGTATTTGAATTTGATACCAAGTTGGCACAAACATCATAAAAATACATTATTTAGGGGCTGGGTACATTTTAGTAACACAAGGAATTTAAGACTCAGGAAGTTGGGCTATTCCACTATCCCTGTGACTCCATGTGGCAAAGAACAGCCAATAATAAATTTAAATCCCTGCTCTGAATTAACTCCCTGAGAGCACTGCAGAGCTCCCTGCCCTCCCCAGGCTCAGGCAGAAGGGTCAGGCTCAAGTTTTCATTTCAGAATCTCACAGCTGTTCAAAATGGAATTAGAATTCCCAAAGAAAACAGACTCTGATGGAAGAAGGAGAAAAGCTAAGGCAGGGTGAGACCACCTCATCTAATTTTAGGTGTCTAAAAGGCATCTCAGACTGGGGGCGCCTAAGCCACTGCTGCAAACAACAGAGAGAACCCACAAAAAAAGCAACACACAGCCCCCAAAAGCAGCACAGGCTGACTTTAAAAAGTGATCTTAGGACAAACTCACCCCAGCCTGGACCATGTCTGACCTGCCTGCTACCATGTCTAGGCAGAAATGAACTGGATTAATTCAGAATTAGAATGATAACTTCAAAAAAACTCTCCAAATTAGGCAAAATTAAAGCCACCTCTGCTCTCCCAGCCCAGACATTGGTTCCTCTTTGCCTGCTGGGGTTTCCAGCCCTTTCAGCAGAGCCAGACCTGGCTCCAGTCCTGCCCTGGAGCTTGCCAGAGCTGGGCCCAGCCTGCCAAAGCTTATCAGTGGGCAGAGGCTGTCTAACAGATGTGTTAGTGTCCCCAGCAGCCATGCTGGGCACAGCCTGAGGGGACACAGTCACCTCTGTGGGGACCCACAGGAACTTCCCATCTGAGGGAGGCCAGCTGACACTCAAAACTCAGTGTTACCTGGACAATGCTCTGAAAAAAACAAAGGCTTAAATGTATTTTTAAAGCTTGGAGTTCACTGTTCTGTGAAACAAAATAAGAAAAATATGCAAATGAGCCCTCCAGGCCAAAGAGCAGCCACCAGGTCTGAGGGAAAAGAAAGTGAAAAAGAAAAGAAATTTATTTATTATTATTTTATTTTATTTATTTTATTTCTTTATTTTATTTCTTTATTTATTTATTGAGCAGAAATATAAGATAAAAATAAATAAAATAAAGAAATAAAATAAATAAATAAATAAATAAATAAATAAATAAATAAATAAACGAAAATATATTCTGCCACAAATGTACTACTGTCTTATCTGGAACTTTTACACATTTTTCTGAGCATCTTGGTGCTGAGAAATCTCTGCCTGTGGGATTTTCCATGCATTTCCAGAGCCCTCAGCACAGCCAAGAGGCTTCAGCTGCTGCAAGAGAAATGTTTAATCAAAGACAAGGCTTAAATGAACTTAGCTTAAATGAACTAAGCAAAGACAAAGCTTAAAGGAAAAGCTCAGGATTTGGAAGTGCAGACTAAGAAGTGCATACAGCTGTATTTATACACACTCACATCTCACAGATGTTCTACCTTAACCATCCTTAAAACACCACAGATCCCACAGCCTTTGATCAATACTCAACTGTCCTGCTGGATAAAAGTGAGAAAATCACCTGCTTTTAATCTTTGTCTTACAGCAGTTCCCTCCCCTCTTCCTCCTCTAACTCCAACAAAAAGGAAAACTGCCAAGCAGAGAAGAGCCCAAGCCTGAAGATGTTGGGGCTGAAACCACACAGATGAGGGAGAGGGGGCAGCTGGAGACCCTGAATCCATTGGGAAGGGAAGCACCCCCTCCACCAATGGAGGCTGGAAGCCACCTGAGCAACCTGAGCCAGGGATGGCATCTCTGCCCATGGCACTGGGGTGGAACTGGATCATCTTTAAGGTCCCTTCCAACCCAAACCAGTCTGGGACTGAAGCCAAAAAGCAGAGCATTTTGAAGCCAAGAAATGCAGACAAATGTGTTTTCAGGTACAAGTTCCTCTCTGGGGTGAGTTATTGATGGTCTCTTCTTCCCCCCCAAGCCCTTGTGGAGATGGATTGGTGTCCAGGTATGTCCAGACTCAGATGTCACTCCTCCCTGGAGCACTGTGACCCTGCACACCAAGATGCAAAACAGGAAAAGCAAACCAGAAAACAGGAGGAATCAACTTCTGCTGGGAGTGCTCAGCACTGAGGTTCCACAGGTTGGGTTACTGGGATTGCCCAGTGGGCTGGGGATGCTGCTGGGGACTCAATCACAGGGCTGGAAGGGATCTCTGAAGATCACCCAGGCCAAGTCCCTGCCAAGGCAGGGTCACCTGGAACAGGTGACACAGGAACATGTCCAGGTGGGTTTGGAATGTCTCCAGAGAGGGAGACTCCACACCCTCCCCAGGCACCTGATCCAGGGCTCTTTTTCCCTTCCTCATGTTGGGGTGGAACTTGTTGTGTTTTAGTTTATGGCCATTGCTCCCTGTCCTGTCACTGGCACCACTGAGCAGAGTCTGGCACCATCCTCTGACAGCCCTTGGGGATATTTATGTGCACTGATCAGATGCCCTCTGCTCCAGACTAACCAGACCCAGCTCCTGCAGTCTCTCCTCAGATGAGAGATGCTCCAGACCCCTCATCACCTTTGGTCCTCTCCAGCAGCTCCTTGTGTTACTTGAGCTGTGAAGACCAGAATTGAACCCAAAACTCCAGATGTGGTTGAGTAGAAGGGAAGGATCAACCCCCCTGACTTGCTGGCTACACCAAAAATGCCCTCCAGCCTTCCCTTGGCCCCCAGGGTACAGTGTGAACATGAACAGTTAAATTGTCTCAACAGTTCAATGACTCAGAGCAGGTTAACAGCCTCAGGAAACTCCTTCATCCCTGTGCCATGGTTTGGTGTCACAGCCCAGCTCCTGCTCCTGGGCTGCCCCAGGCACATCCTGCCTACAGCAAGGGTCCCAAGCCCAGGGAGGCCTTGGTGCACAGCTGGGTGAACATGGAAAATCCTGAAGCATCACTTTACTCTGCCTGTCCTCCTGCTGGCAGCCTCAGCAGGGATCCCAGTGCCAAGTACCTGAGGAGAGCAGATCAGTCCTTCCCTCCTTTCAAGCTGCCATCCCTGCACCTGGGAATGCAAAGGCTGCAGCTGCTCAATGGAAACAGCACTTCCTGTGCTCACAGCAGCTTCCTACCTGCAATAAGAGGGAGAAAAAGGAAAAAAAAAGGCCCCTCCAGGAGTTTAAACCCCTGACAGTGTCTCAAAGCAGGCTGAAGTTTATCTGAGAGCAGTGACTGTGCAGGTCTCACCCAGCACTGTGGCTCTTGTAAAGCAGCTGCCTTGGGAGAAGGCTCACAAACACTGGAGCAAATGGATTCCCAACACCCATTCCTGCTCCTTTGTGCTGCTGCTTTACTAGAACTTTCCACCCCTGGGCTTGGGCAATCAGAAAAGGAGTGGTTTGCCTTGAAAGGTCAAGGGAGACGCAGAGCTGGGAGTGAAGCACACGAGGAGCTGGATTCACTTGCAATCCTTGCAAAGAAACCACTTTTTAATAGTTTCTCTCTGAGTCAGACTAAAGACAATATGGCCTAATAAAAGCTTTTTTCCACTCATCTCCCATCTCCCTGCCCCCTTCCCCACCCTGTCAAAGGGACGTATGGACCTAAGCTTACACCCACATGGGAAACTGAACTGGAGCATTTCCCAAGGACCACAGAACAGCCTCATCCACAGCTTTTTTCTATCTGTGTTGAGCAATTTTACACAGACAGGGACACTGAGCCCAGTGAACAACTTCCACAGGCTGGGACTCACCCTAAGAACTGGAAATGAAAGTGCTGGAACACGCAAAGAGCTTGTTCCTACAAACACATGTTAAATTTAGAGCTCAATTATTTCTCTTTATCAGGATGAAGGTAGAAGAGCACAGCCCAGGTGGGAACCACAGGGCATTTCTGCAACACCTCCCTGCTGAGGAACAGAGAACAGAACACCACAACTGCCCACACAAGGGCCTCCCACCCTCAGGATGTTCCCTGAGAGCACCCACCCCATCCCAAACACCAAGAACCCACCCCCAGCTGCTGAGATGTCCCAAATGAAGGCTGAGGACCAGCAGGAAAGGTCCACTGCCTCAAAGCAGCACATCAACGAGGGCCAGGCTGGATGGCGCTTGGAGCACCCTGGTCCATGGCACACGGTGGAATGAGGTGAGCTTTGAGGTCTCTTCCAGCCCACAGCAGTCTGTGATTCTGTGATTATCAACTGGGGCAGCTCAGCTACTGCCCCAGCAGAGCAGGAGCCTTCCCTGCAAGAGATTTTCGTGGAGATCTGCACCAGGATGATGTTCTTCACTGCTCACAGGCACCACTGCAGCTACAGGCCTTGCTTGGGGTCAGACCCCTGAAAATCAGCCAAGGCTTCAAGCTACCTGAATTTCCTGTCTTGCCTTGGGCTCAGGCAGGGCTCAAGTTTGTCCAGAGGTGGAACTGGTGCAAGGCCATTCAGAGGCAGCAGTGGAGCTCGGGGATGTGCTAACACAATTCCAACAGGGTCCTGACCTGCCCTGAGGCAGGAGGGAGTGAAAAGAGGGGAAACAGAGCAATTCACAGTCAGCTTTTAGCCCAAGCAGCACCTTTAGTCAGCCTTTGGATGTGCAGCTTCAAGTTTTGGAAGTTTAGCTGCCAGGTTTAACATTGACAGGTTACCTGGCAGGGGGTTTTCCCAAAGGGAACACGATCCAGAGCAGGTTCAGTCACACACTGCAGGCCATGGCTCCCACCAAACACACCCTGAGCAGCCCAAACCAAGCCAGTCTGTGCCACTGACAAAGATACTCAGCAGCACCCTCCTCCTTACTAAAGGGAAATGACTGATCAAGAGAACCTGAAGAGAGGAAGCTGAGGCTTCAGGGTGCTTTTCCAGTCCACACATCCCAGCTGAATCCCTGAGGCAGGAAACTGGGCTCAAAGGAACTATTCCATGCCATCCTGCAAGCCTGCTGGAACGATCTCATGTTCATGCAACAGTCAAAAATGTGCATTCTGTGCCAGCACTAAACACTGTTATTAACAGGCTTTTGGGCTGTGAACCAAGGTTCTGGTGGTGCTGATCCTCCCAGGATCCCAGCTGGGGAGCCAGGGGCAGCAGGGACAATGTCCCAGCACAGCAGCACACACACCACGGTCTGTGACACTCCTGCTGTGCCTGGGGAGGCAAGGACACCTGCTGAACATTCCAGAAGAACTCACATTCAGGAGCCTCTTCTCCCTGGGAATAGAGACTGGAGTGGTTGGAATTTCAGCCCCTTGTGAAGCCTCGAGGCTGTCCCTGCACAGGGAGGGCTCTCAGCTTCCTTCTGACACAGCATTTGTTCCAAGTCAATGTCAGTCAAGAGGCACAGAAATGTCTCTTCCCATCCTCCTTTTGGATTTTTTACCTCCACAGATTCTTGACACCTTAACATCAACCAAGATCTACACAAAAAACCTTTATAATCCTGAGCTAAGAAAGGCAAGGGATCAAATTGAGTTTCTCCAAAGCAACACAACCTCCCATTAACACCTCCTGACACCTCAGACTTTGTCTCTGCTCTGCCAGACCAGAGGTCCCTGTGCCACCACTGCTGGCAGCAGAATTCCTGTGCTCCCAGTTAATATCCAAGCACCTGACACAGAATTCAGTATTTCTGCCTGTTCTGAGCTTTACTTTCTAACTAGAGCAACTTGACAAAACATTGTGCTGGACAGAAAAGAAAGAAAAAGTAATGCTGTACTCACACACAACTGAATTAAGTCCAAAATTTTGCTTCTAGATAAGAGCAGGGATTTGGATGGGGCCAGTTCAGTGCTTTCATAATGCTCTATTATGGAAAGGAGAACAAAAATACACCAAATCCCTGAAGAGCTATGAGAAGTAACTAGTCCAGGAATAATAAAAAATTGAAAGAAAGGAGGGAGGTGGGGGAAAGATAAAGGGTGGTGGGTTTTTTCCCTAATCCCACTGACACATTTATTAAGCCCTTAGATTTGTGTGCATGTAACTCACAGACAACCCTGCAGGAAAAGACTTTGTCAATTGAACCTGTGCTGCATCTTGCACAGTAAGAGCTGCAGAACCCCCACAGGAGCCACGAGGTGTGGGGTGTCTGACCCCTCCAGCCTTGGGGCTGCTCTGCAGCAACAGAGAAACCCAGAGCAAAACAGAAAGTCAACATTCCCAGAGGGAGGAAAAAGTCATGGTGGGGGGGGATCAGAGTTCAGCTCAAACCAGGAAGTTCAAAGTAACTCCTGTGAGCTTCACACCAATGCAGAAGTGAAAATTAGATCTCCTTCTTCAGGGGAGCAGTGAGGGATGGACAGAAAAGCAAATCTGCATCTCCGGTGGAAGAACCCTGCTGAGAACAAACACAGGAGAAGGGAGCCTGTGTTTGTGGGAGCACAGCTGAGCTGCTGGGGGCACTGAGCACATCTCCAGGCCCCCAGTTTTGTTCCCATCACGTGCCCACCTCTCCAGGCAGCTCTGACCCTCAGCCAGGGCAGGTGCTCACCTTCCTCTTTGTTGTTGGTGATGTCTTTCAGCAGCTCAGTCTTCATGCAGCCGTCTTTCCTTGGCTCTCCCTTACTCAGCACTGCTCGCTATGGTGGGGGAGAAGAAAAAACAGAAATATCAGGGTTGAGCTCAGTGCTCAGACACATGGTGCATTCAAAAGAAGAGACAATCATGGACACATCCTGTTTACAGCACAGCCAAACCTCTGCAAAATAAAGGCTGCCAGGAAGCTGCCACCAAGGCACAGGTCACAGATAAAACACGGCAAGGCTGGCCCAGGCTGACAGCCCCAGGAGCACAGGGGCTCCAGGCTGTGCCCAGGGCTGGCACCTCCCAGCTCAGGGCTGGATGCAGCCAGACAGATTTTCCCAGTGCAACGTGCCTGGGAATCCAGCTGAGTCCATCTGCATGAAAGGCATCTCAAGGAGGTGACTCTGACTCCCCCAAAACTTTTTAGCCTTAGGGTGGGGGAGGCAGATCTATCAAACTTCTCACTACGACCTCATTTATCAACAGTTCCAGCCCATGTGCTTTTGGTGCCTTGGTTGGGTTTTTTTGCAGCTCATTCAAATGAACATCCAAAATTGCAAACCATCAGTCAGCTACAGCTACCTCCTCATTCATAACATCCATGTTTATTAAAGTTAATGAGCTCTATTTTTAATTCTATAGAAAGCAATTTTTCTTTTTCCTTCTCTTTAAAAAAAAAATTACGTAAAAAAGAGAACACCTGCTCATCTCCTCTGCCTTTCACACACCTGGCACCACGTTGTTAGCTCAGGTTTGCAGCCTTCATCCCTTCCCATTCTCTATTTTGAAGTAGCAAGACCGAACCAAAAAAACAAAACCAAAAACCTACTACCAAAATAAACCGGAAGGAAAATGGTATTTAAAAAAAATGAACTAGAAGAGGTCTTTGCCAGAGCTGTGTTTAAGGAGAGAGCTGGAGTGGAGGCAGGGCTGGGAGTGCCCTGCAGAGCTGGAGGTCGGAGCCGGGTTCAGCCCGCGCTGCCGGCGCCGCTGCACGAGAATAAGCCCAGGTCAAGCCAACTGCTGTAGGCCAGCACGGGGAGCAGATGGTGCCTGCAGCCATGCAAATCACAGGGTTTAAAGCTCACTGGGTGATAAAGAAAGAAAAACAACCTGCCCACCTCCCTTAGAGCAAGTGAGGGGGATGAGACACGCATGGAGCCTGGTGTGGCAGCTCCCAGCCCTCCCAGCAGCTCTCCCATGCCTGGGTGGGATTGTCCAGAGCTGCCAGGGGAGATGGGCTCTGGTGCTGCTGTCACCAGCCACCCTGCCAGGCTGGGCAACTCCCAGCAATGCCCTGTGCTGGCAGGTGCTGCAGAGCAGCCCCCAGCTCCATGCAGGGCTCAGCCAGCCCCAAATCCCTGCAGGATCGCCCTGTCCTGCCCCCAAATCCACCATGGCAGAGACACACACCACGGGAAGGAGGGAGACAGATTCCTGGGAAAGCCTCCACCACCTGCCAGGCCCAGAGCTAAGGGCACTTCAAGGATGACTCCTGCAGCACAGGGCAGAGGCTGTGGGTGGCTGCCTGTCCCTGCCTGTCCCCAACCTGCCCAGAGCACAATGAGACACAAACTCAGCCACATCCCAGTGCTCTCAGCACCAGGGACTTGTGCTCCAAGGACAGCACCTTCAGATCTCCAGTCACACACCAAAATGCTGCTGTGAGCACTGGAAAGCTCAGTCAGCCCAGCCTGACACAGAATCTACCTTCAGCAGACACTGGCCAACAGCTTCCATTGAGAAATGACCACAAAACACTGCCCAAACTCTGAACAGAGAGCAGCTGTTTTATTTATCCATTTGCTGAGCCAGTAATTCATATCCTTGCTGCAAACATGAGCTTGTAAACCCTACCTCTCCTCTAGTCAGACCTCTTGTAAACTGGGAATAACCTCAGTTTTTCTCATGGATTATCCTGCAGCAAGACCTGAGCAAAGAGAGCTCAGAGTGCTCGAGGGCACCCCTGGCTCCCACTACAGCCAGGGGCACCCAGGCCCTGGCCACAGGCACCAGCAGCAAATAAAGAGCCTCAGTCAGTCTAACAGGGACCAGTTTGTTTTCCCAACCTTTGTTGCAACAAGGAGAGGTCTTGATATTCCTGCTCCTCCACTGACTCATACAAGAAGCCCCAGGATTTCCAGGGGCCATTCTTTGCCATCTGAGCATGATTTTTTTCTCTGTTTCCTAAGCAGTAACCTCACTCCACACATTGCCCACGCTCTCCCTTCCACAGAGGCATTGCTGCTGCTCACCCATGAGGAAAAGCCACTGCAGGAACCCTGGAGTCAATGAGACCTTGACCACCCTCCCTGCTCACTGCAGTCACCAGCAGCTCAGAGCTGCTTGCCCAGCTCTCAAAGCAGAACTCCCAAATCCAAGACAGAAACCATCACTTTTGTCCTTTGAGAGTACAAAAGCTGGGTACCAAGGCAAGGCTGCCTTAGGTGGCATCTCCCAGGCTCTCCTTCCTACCTCAGAGACAAACTCCTCACTAAGAGGCGACAGCGTTACAACCTCCCAACAAAAACTCGGCATCAAGGTAGAAAATCAAAGAATCATTAAAAATAAAAATAAAATACAAAGCCAACTGTGAATTTTGAAGCATTTGGATCAGAAGGAAGCTACAGGAAATCCCTGCAAAGCGCTCGAAGCCTCGTCCCCCCAGGCCAGCGCTCTCCCGTCCTTGCTCCATCAGCACCCAGCACCGAGGGGCACCCATGGGGCACCCATGGGGCACCCAGCACCATCCATCCCACCCAGCTCCACCCAGCCAACTTAGCACCAACTTCACCGCAAGTGTCAATACCTCCAGCTTTGTGTGTGTGTGTGTGTGTGTGTGTGTGTGTGTGTGTGTGTGTTGGGTTTTTTTGCCCTCCCCTCCCTTAAATCCAGAGCAAACTTCCCTTTCTGCTCACCCTCCCCATGCCCCATCCGTCCGCTCCCGATTGGCAGGGAAATCCTATACCCACCCTCCCCGCCGAGAAATGTCTGCTCTTGCAGCAGTCCCAACAAAGCCAACTGCCAAGCACACGCTGCTTCACAATAAAAGTCTCACTCGCTCCATTTATTTTTTTCCTCCTTTCCCCCTTTCCCGCAGCCGTCTGCCTCCATTCCCTCGCCCACCCCAGACTGATTATTAACCATCCGTGGCTGGAGAACCTCCATAAAGAGCACACACAACCAGCCACGAAGCGTTCTTGCCCCCCCCAACCCTTAATTTTTAGGTTTCAAAGGGTAGAAAAAATTAGTGCATCTGAAGAAAGACTGATTGGGTCTTTGAAAGGGCTTTAAGAGCCATGAGGAGCCAAGCAGAGGAGCTACTGCTGGTTTAGTTTTTTCCTCTCTGCCTCTGTTTATAAGAAAACAAGCTTCCTCTCCTCCATGAGGTCTTTGGAGGGGATGGAAGACAGGTCAGACCGGCCAAGGAAAGGCTCTGCAGCATTTCCAAACAGATGATGACTACAAACTACAGTGGTGCCTTTAAAACAAACCAAAAAAATAAAAAAAAAACCAACCAAAAACCCAAAAAGCAAAAAACTAAAAAAAAGCCCATTAAAAAAAAAAAAAAAGAAAAAGGGAAAAGAAAGAAAAGAAAAAGAACAAAGCTGGGAAACACAGAAAGAGCTTTCTCAGCCTCCTCTCCTTGGTATTTTCATCAGCCATCCGGGTGCCCTTCGCAAAGGTCCAAACAGGTTTTATAGGCACAGACAACACATGCACAGCAAAACTCCAACATATTGCAGCTTACCGAGCCCAAGGGAGCAGAGTTACATCATGAGCCCAGCTCTCTGCTCTCCCGGCAGCCCGGGAAGGAGCGCAGGCTGAGGTGCCAAGATGTCTACCTTCACCAGGGTCTCTTTTTTTTTTTTTTCTTTTTTTTTTTATGTCTTAAAAATCAACGGTCTGGGAACCCGAGGCTCGCAGCAGCGTTGCTGTGAGCAGAGCTGTGCACACACAGCAGGTCCATCTGGAAGAGGGCTGGGAGCAGGAGACCCCTCCAAGTGCCCGTGCCCATGCGGGGCAGTGCATGCACCGACACCTCTGTGGGATGGACAGCACTGATCCTGCCTGGATCCAGCCTCCAGCTGGTCACCAACCCCTCCAAGGGGACACCAGACCCCACCCAGGACACAGCCCCAGGGAAAGATCCCACCAGCCAGGAAAATGAGGGCTGCAGCAATGCTGGAGCAAGGCAGAGGCAAATCTCTCAACAAATGATGCAACCCCAGCAGAGGCAGATTCTTATTCACTCATTTTTTCCCTCCTTCTCCTAAAAAAAACATAAATTGAAATAACACAACCCAAGCCAGCCTGCTCATAACAACCTTTGCCTTGAAGAGAAGACAAACATTTTGTAGTTAATTATATAGGAAGTAATGATTAAGAGAATGTTTGTAGAAAGGCAGTGTTTCTTTTGTAGGCACGGGGAGGCTGCTCATTTCAGATCTCAGCTCTGTGCTTGGGCAAGGCCTGGGCTCAAGGCTCGTGGGGACGCTGACCACGGGCCTGTCATTAGAAACAACAGAAGCATTTGATCTGCAGAAGGAAGGAAACACAACCACCAGCATACCTGGCCTACAAAGCAGTCACCAGTCTCAAAGCTCCTTCTTTTCAGGCTAAGGCCACTTCCTTATAAGCCTCATGCAATCATGTGAACATGGAATTTTATCTGCAGCTCACAACAAGCACTGCCCTCAGCCTGAAGTTTGCTCCCAAATCAAATTCTTTGCAATTCTTTTGTCTCCCGAAATCCTTTCATCCAGACTATTCTCCATAGAAAAGAAACATTTCCTTCTCAACCCCCATGTCCTCTCTCCTATTCCAGCACACACTCCCTGAGAAGGGGGGAAGCACAGAAAGAGGTGCAAGTCCCTGCATGCAAGAGCTGGGAACACGGAGACACGTGCATGAAACACAACAGGACTGAAAGCGACTTCTCCCAAGACAAGGCATTCCACGACGGCGTGCAGGCTTCAGGCAAGGGGGGTCTGCAGAGCCCGTGCCCTCTTGGAAAGGGGAGATCGATTTACACTTCCTCACTGCTTCCAGGCCCATCTAGCCGCATCCCAGTAGAGTTAAAGCCAGTGCAACTTGTGTGTGCAGGCAAATGTAAATCCAGAGCAGACAAAGGCGTCCCCTCCTTCCACAGGCTGAGGGTAGCAAGGAGTCCAGCTGCTGCCTGCCTTCTCCTAGCCCCCGGGAGGGGAGGAGGGGAAGAAAACCCTAAAATGGAGACCAAGATTCATCACTATCTCTAAGAAAAGCAAACCAGCCATTTCAGAAACACCCAGTCCCCAGGAACTGGCTGAGCCAGGACAAAACCAGAGCACCAAGAGGAGCCTGGAGCAAGCAGGTTCCAGCAGTCCAGGGCAGGGGAGCTGGGAGGCAGCTCACCCCCATCAACGGGGCTCAGGCACCTCTTCAGCCTCCACGCTCCTCTGCCTCCCACCCCAAAGCACCGCAGGCAGCGGAGCAGGTCCCTGTCCCCCTGCCCATGCCCATGGTGCCCAGCCAAAGGGCACATGGGGCAGCAGAGGAGGGAAAACCCCTCGTGGGTTCCCCTGGGCCCACGAGGGCCTGGCTGAGCTGCCCACAGCACCTCCACCTGGGTCACCTCTGGCCATGGAGCGGCCAAGCAGCGAGACAGCGGTGCCTGTGAGCCGGGAAAGCGGACGGGGAGAAGGGGGGAAAAAAAAAGACAAAATAATAATGAAAATAATCATAATCATAAAACTGGCACCCTCGGGCCTGTCCCTCTAATAACTACAGCAAAACCTCACCAAGGCCTTACTCTGCTGGAGGGCGAGAAAGCGACACAGCGCTGCCCAGCACCCGAAGTCCTGGAGGTGGGAGATCCTCACACCCTCTCCTCCATGGCCTACGGGCTTCGTCCCCGGCGTGGGGCCTGGTTTTTCTGCTCTGTCATTAAGAGTGGAGCCTGGTCTTTTCCTTCAATCCCAAGAATTGCACGGAATTAGATCATCTTTCTGGCTCGCCTCCCCCTACAGGCAGCTCCCGAGCATGCTCAGCGCGGCCGCGCTGCCATTTCATAACCGCATTGTTTACGGACACACGGACCTGCCATCTTTTGACAGGGACACAGGGCCCGTGTCCCTGCCCAGAGCCCCGGCCCCCGTCACAAACACCCCCCTGGGGGCAGGCAAACGGCGAAAGCATGGGAAAGTAGAAGCCTGGGGGGTGATGGTGATGGGTTTGTTGTTTTTTCTGATGGTTTTTGTTTCTTTTTTCTCCTTTTTTGCTCCTTGATTTAGGTGAAAATCCACGTGCTTTGGAGGGAGAGGTTAACCCCTGTGGGGGCTGTGGGGAGGAGGAACTCGCAGGGCTGGATGCAAAATGCCAGCCATGATTTTTAGCTTCTTCGAATCACAACTGTGCTTTGATGACACCTAAAAATATAATCCCCCAGCCCAGTCTGCCATCCTCTGCCGAGCCTTCCTCTGTGAGAGAAGGGGTTGGAAATATGGTATTTCCCTTAAATAAACAAGCTGGCTTAGTCCCAGCACATACAGTTTTCTCCTTTAAATGCAAACCAGAGTATTTTTGCAGGCACACAGGAAAACGAGGAGAGGAGGAGGGGAAATGTTCTTCATTTAACACCAAGAACTCCATGAAAAGCCTTGCAAGGTTGCTCAGAGCCCCGCTCCGTTCCAGCCCTCTCCCTGTCTGTGCTGATCATACTTCACAGGTGAAAGCAGCTCTGACTTATGACAGAGAGAAAATGCCAGAAGAGCTGGAGGTTTCCTCATCCTTGGAACAAGGACAAGTTGTGAAAAGCTTCCTTTGCAAGAGTCACTGTGCTGCTCAGGCACAGTATGGCAGTGTTGCAGGGAGGACACTTGCACGTCAGACCTTCTTAACCCCCACTGCCTCTTCCCCCTCCTGATGGGGACTGAAGGAAAAACACAAATAAACCACCTGGTTTGGAGGATGCAAGTTGTTGTGTTGGAGTCCAGGATACTTTGTAAAAGCTTGCTCAACATTTTCTCCTCTTCTATATTTTCTTTTTCTTTTTTTCTAATGGAGGCTTTCCAATTAGCTTGTACAGTTTGAGAGCTTCACTCCTGCTGCTTTCCTGACTACTGTAAATGCTGGCAGGCTGCCCTCCTCCTCTGCCCCCCTCCAGGACCAACAGCACCCTACAGCAAAGCCAGACATGTATCCTCCACCCAAGAGACCAAGGAGCTCACAGGGGCACAGGAGGGACAAATCCCACTGGAAACATGAGGGGCCAGAAGGGTCTGCAAAGAGGGGTTGGTGTCAAAACTCGGAATTCGGAGGAGTCAGAAAAAATAACTGGCTGAAAATGGGAGTTGAGGATTATAAACTCAGGGATTTGTTTCCAAATCACTGACATTCCATGTCACTGCAGGAACATATGGTCCTCCAAGGCTTGCAAGCAGGGAGCACACGCCATCAGTGCCCCGAGCCTTTGGGCTGACCCCAACACACGGTCACTCTCCCGCTGCGGCCATTCCTCGACCACTCTCAGCTCCAGGAGCGGGAAGGTGAGAAGGGAAAACTTCAGGGAAAAGCAGCAAAAGGAAAACAAAGAGGAGCAGCAGGAACAAAGCCAGCCCTCCCCCAAACCAGCTGTCCAGGAGAGTGAAGCTCCTTAAAACTCCTTCTTTACCTGAATAAAACAACTCACTGCCATTGCATGAGGTGCACACAATCCTCTTTCCTTAGGAGATGGCATCACCTGGGAGAGCTCCCAGGAGCCAGGTCATGGAGCTGCCTCTGCCCCCTGCCCAGGGCAGGTCTCACAGAGGCTGAGCTGTAGGAATATGCCCCATGTGTGCCACAGAGCCTACTTCTACCCAAACATGTTCTGGGACGAGGGCGAGAGCTCGTGCTGGCACCGCACAGTCAGGTAAATACATGAAATGGAACAAAACCAAGACCCAAAGGCCCCACTTTGGGCTCTTAACCCTTGCTGAGAAGCAGTGCCAAGCTCAGAGCTCAGCAGTTCTCTTCCCTCCAAAGTAGGTCAGGCTTTTCTGTGTCTGCAGACGCTTCCCAAGGGCCCCAGCTGGCAGGGACAGAGCGTTTCGGCCGGTGCCACACCGGTGTCACTGTGGTCACCACCACACAGGAGCACACCTGCCACACCTCAGAGGGTTTTTGGTTGTCTCTTCAGCCTTCATCAAGCCCATTTTCTCCCTGGGTGGAGCTGCTTGGACAGCAAGTCAAGGCCTCAGCTCTTCACTGTTAAAGAGAAATCTCTGCTCCCTCCTCGTGATTTCTGATGCCTTTTCCTTTTCTTCTGGATGATGAACAACGAGCACATTTATAGTCCAGTGAAGACATGATAGATATTTAGATTGGGTATCACAGATTGTCCTGTGTAAGCTCTCTAATCTTTTAAATGTCATCTTCACATCTTGCTCCTTGATTGAAAATTCAATATTGTGTCTGCATTGCAGCTTTGAGGGTCTCCCCAGAGCACAGCAAGCTCAGGCCAGTGTTCTGCAGGGCTGTCTGTGCCTTCCAGGGCTCTGGGACCTTCTCCGTCCGTCCCAAATCTCACCAAGGTCTGTGGCAGCCAACAGAGTTCTTGCATGTAACACGAATCACAGAGAAAAAAAAATTCCCAAGGGCAGAACCAGGGGGCTGAGTTTTTAAATATGTTGCAGGCACAGACCTCCTGCTATGAAATCAGCCAGGGATGTTTCCTTTTACTCAGATGTTTCCTTGGATTGCTACTATGAAAAAAAAAAAAAAAAAAGAAGCAGAAGAGAGAGGGGAGGAAGTCGCCCCAAAATAAAAAGGATTGCTTCTTCCTGGTGAAATACTGCTGGCTCTGGCCTCCACCCAAGCGAGCCATAGGCAGAGGCTGTCAAAAGAGACACAGTGAGGAGGTACCATGTGGCCACAGGCCCTCTCCTTTCCCTTCAGCAGTTCAGTCTTCATGCAGCTTGGGCACCCCAGGCTTTGCACCTTTTTCTTCTAAGAGCTACAAGCAGGGAAGGCTCCTTGGAGAATTTTCCAGAAACTTCACACGTAAAAATCACACACAAATCCTAAAAAAAAACCCCAAAACCAAACCAACCCCAAGCAAGCCTCCCCACCCCAGGAGCCCAAGGAAAGGCACGAGGAAACAAAGCCCGAGGTTTGCCAGCGGTGCCTGAGGCCCCTGGGAGCCCATGGAGCAGCCATCCCAGCAGAATGGGCACCCTGGCAGGATGGGTGATGCCAGCAGGATGGGCACCCAGCAGGATGGGCACCCAGCAGGATGGGCACCCAGCAGGATGGGCACCCCGGCAGGATGGAGCAGCCATCCCAGCAGGATGGGCACCCAGCAGGATGGGCACCCCGGCAGGATGGGCACCCTGGCAGGATGGGCACCCCGGCAGGATGGGCACCCCATCAGGATGGGGCACCCCATCAGGATGGGCACCCCGGCAGGATGGGCACCCCAGCAGGATGGGCACCCCAGCAGGATGGGCACCCCGGCAGGATGGGCACCCCGGCAGGATGGGTGATGCCAGCCCTCCTGCACGGGCCAGCCACGCGCAGGAATATCCAAAGAAATGAACAAACAACCCCGGCCATGCTTCCCCGGCCTCTCCTCTCCTCTCCTGTCCTCTCCAAGGCCTCTCCTTCCCCAGCCTGCCCTGCCAGGGCCTCGCCAGGCACGGGAGGTGGACGGACCCTGAGGTACCTGCGGGCAGCTGTTGTCTTCTTCTGGTGAAGACTCCAAGAGTTGCATATTCCAGATCCTCATGAGCAGTGATTCAGTTTCTGCTCATGTGATAAAGCTCCCTCTACAGAGTGAGCATGCCCAGAAGAGCCCATTTCACTGCTCCCTCCACTGCAGCCATTTCACAGAGAACCTGCCGGCTCCAGGGCGTCCATTGGAGCGCGATTATCCCGGGCATCCCGGGGACGCACCGGTAATGCAGATCATCTGTCAACTTTCTGACAGGGCGCCAGGCCTCAAAACTGATCACTCGCCTGAAAAAAAGAGAAAGCTTTTTAAACCAGAGTGCTGTCTTGTGGCCTTCAAGAGTAGCACTTGCCCGTGGGAAAAGGAGAGGCAGGAGGGACAGGGAGGGATCTGAGTGTCTTGGGGATGTCCCCAGGCTGATTTTGTTGTGCTTAACGAAGTGCCCGACCTCTGAGAGCTGGGATGAAGGCACATGGGTTAAATTGATGCAGTGAGCAGTGTCCAAGACAGTGTCTTCGAGATCCAAACTGCTGATCTGAAGGGGAGATCATTTTCACTTTGAGGATTAATAACCTGACCTGGTACAACTGACTTTGAAAGGGTAACACAAACACAGTCGTGGAAAAGCAGGGGGGCAATGGAATGAAGGGACATCCTCATGGATCCATCCTCATCCTCACCCTAATGAAGGGATAGTTCACTACGAGGCACAGGAGCTCTAAGCTCTGCCTATGTCAAACCCTACAATACTGCTGGCCCCAGCCAGCAAGATAACAGAAGAAATTTTAGCTTCAAAATAAAAGTAGTTTGTCTCTGTTCCACTTCACAATTAAGCATAAACTCTTGGCAACCTTCATATCTGCTCAGGCTCCCAGTAAAACTGCCAGAGCAGCTCGCAGGAACATCTGTAAGCAGAGCTCGGCTGGAAGGGATTCAAGGAAGACTGGCATTTATGGGAGGCAGGAGCAGGAGGCTGCTGGAGCCGGTGTCAGGCTGGAGAACCTCCCCCCGAGCAGGGGGAGGGCGGCCAGCAACCTCGGGAAGAGGCCAGGAGGAAGAGGAAACTCCGACATGGCCCTGTGGCACCACCCGAGTGCTCCTGGCCAAAGGGAAAACAGCTTTGCAGAGGAGGAGAGCACCAGAGAGAGTCCTCCTTAAGAGAGAGTTCTCTTTAAGAGTAGAAACTACAGTGAAAATGAGTGGAGTGAAATGTGTGACAGTGAGCTGGGGAGGGCAGGGAGCAGCCTGCACTGTAGGGAGGAACAAGCCATCCAAATCTGTGGGGAGCTTTGGAGGAGCCTGGGGATGATGTTTGCCCTGCCCCAGCACCAGGCCAGTCCAGGCCTCAGCACAGCACAGCAGCCATGGCTCTGCAGGCTGGGAACATCCACAAGCCACGTTTCCTCCAGTCCCAGCAGCTCTTTCACCACCATGGCCAGGCACGTTTGCAGAGCTGCAATAATTAAAGCAGCAAAGAGCTGCTACGGGTCTCCCTTGGCTATGGGGATGTTGTTTTCCTCTCCACACTCTGGAGAAGTTTCACTACTAAACAGTTAAAACACACAAGGCTAAATTGAGACGATTGAAATTCATAGGCAAGGAGTATTTGAGGTGACAGTATAAAGAAAGGATCACTCTTTCACCCACCGGGTTTTCATTTGATGTGAATCTTAAATTTTAATATACACAAAATTAGATTTTCCTGGCCTTTCTCTCAGTTGCTAAGAGGTGTAGAGGTAACTCATTTAAAGACAAATTCAAAAATCCCCAAACAAAAGCAACAAACCCCAGCTATACAGACAGAAGTTGCATTATCCACCGCATCAAAAGATTACTGTACTTCAAACCAAAGATGGCTTTAAAACAGTTGATGTGCTGCCCTTCCTTGCAGCATGAAATTACCAAGCTTTCATTAAAAGCCCAGAAATAGAAACGAAGATATTAACAAAGGCAGTGTCAATGATCCACCACAGTCAACATTCCCTTTCTGAGATAAAATAATGCCAGAGAACGGCGGCACAGCCTCAGCCTCCTCACTGCATCTCCACACCAGACATGTTTTCACTGCTGAGGTTAAATATACACTGAGAGCAGATGCTACCAGAGACACTTTTCACATCTCATGGCCATCCTTGAAAGCACTAAACACTGTTTAGAAACAAAAAGGAGAAAGCAGAGCTCATCAGGGCACTGCAGATGCTTCAACAACCAACTTGAGCAAAGCATCGATCGATCGTAGCAGCGTCTCTGCCACGGGGGATGCCTGGGTGTCACTCAGTGAAACCTTACACTTCTGCCATCCAAAAGGAGCAGGAAGCTTCCAGGGCACAGCCACTGGCAGTGGGACAGGTGTCTCCTGCCTGGGACGCCCCTGTCCCCCCTTGGCAGGGATCTGCACACCAGCACCAGTCCTCTTTGCAGGCTGGCTGTAGAAGAGGTTTTGCTGATGATGCAGGATGAGAACAGGCCCAAGCCCCGAGAAGCTGTGCCCTTTATTTAACCCAAGTACCCTCCAGCAGCCTTCCCACCACAGCCAACACCCCCCTTTCCAAACACTCCTGCCAGGGCCCACAGATTACAGGGTATTTTCACTCCACAGCTCTCCAGCCTCCCTTCTCTGATTGAAGGCTCAAACACCCCTTTCAGAAATCCCACATTTTCAGGAGGAAGGGAGCAGCACAAACACCTTCCTTCACACAGGACACCAGGTTCCTCAGGGCTCTTGCTTAGTGACACCATTAAGTCCAGCATTTTCACAGCTCCCTTGCAGGGGAAGCCCAAGTGGGAGGCAAAGGGAGGTTTTTCTTTTTATAGGAAGAACAATATTTAGCTCTGCAAAATACAGAGGGTTTTCCTTATTTCCTTTCTTTCATCAGGCTCCTCTTCTTGCAGACCCTCTAGCTGATCAAATCTGCTGCTCCCTTTCAGCCTCCTCAGAAGCAATCCCAAAAGCTGAAGGTTCTTTGGGTATGAGATGAGCATTTCTGCTGGGATCCTGATTGTTTCTGCACTGCTATAAACCATTCTCCAGCTCCACCATAAGCTATTCAAACATTCCTTCTGCTCTTCAACTATTATATACAACATTTCTTAATCAGAATGTCCCAGGACACCTTGGGTATCCATCCCCAGCACCCTCCAATGTCCACCTCCAGGCTCAGGTAACAGCTTTGAAAGAACAGGCAGTCATTAATGCATCTTTTGGAATGAGAGCTTTCCTCATCTTTCAAAACCTGGTTTATGTCCCTAAAGCTTTCAAGCCATCTCCCTTCCTCCCCCCTTTTCCCCAGCAGAGCTGAAAACTGTTTTTACTTAATAGGAAACAATAAATGTTCCCTCGGATGCTGCATTGAGTAAATCATACATGCTAAAAAGGAAAAAAAAGGAAAAGAAAAAAGATCCTCTTGGACAGCAATTGAGATGTGAGCTCTCTGGGAGATGGTGCTGTTTTGATAAGAATATGCGTTGAATATTTCATTTACAGGGCAATCCTAGAACTTTATTTAGCAGCATATTGGCCAGACAGCTGTAATTTAGAACATACTGTATTCCTAACAGCTCCCAATTATAAATTCCTTCAGCTTTAACTTACAGTAACCACGGCTCCTTCTATTTTGGAGCTCTAAATCCACATTTCTCCCCTTCATTCAGCTATGGCATATCAAGAGCTCCTACAGTACAAACACAGCCTTGCTGGAGAAGGGTCCTAAATCCAGCATTCTCTACCCCCAGCAGAGCAAGCAGGCTTCCAGCACACTCACTGCTCCACAGACCAATGTTTTATTGGTTTATTTGGGGACAGTGGCCCCATTTGTCAGTGCAAAGCCATCCTGCAGTGCCCTGCCAGCAGCAGGCTGGGAGAATGGCTGTGCACATTCCATCCTCCTCCTGCTGCAACAAGAGCTGGAGATCCTGCTAGCCAGCCTCACGTGCTCAGCGTAGCCCTGTTCTTTGACCTCACACCTATTTTTTTTAAGGATTAAGGCACTGACATGAAAATAAGCAAGCTCTTCACTGGAGGAGAATCAGTGCTCCACGAAGCCTTTGTGTCTCTCCCCAGATCATGAGCTCCTGTGGAACAGCGCCTGTTGACGGCTCTCCCAGCCATCCTGCTGACTTTATCAAATTGCTGCAAGGAACAGAAGGAGCAGATGAACTCTGTAAAAACAAAGCTCCTGCCTCCATGCAAATATCCCTAGTTAAGAGGAGCGGAGAAATAGAGCGAGCATGATGTGTGTACGGAATTGGCTCCACAGACGCTGCTTCTCAGCAACTGCCATAAGGTGGCAGTGGGTCTTTAAGGCTACCTTACACCTTCCCACAGCACAATAGGAACGAGCACACCAGTGGGTTTCCAGCAGCTGAAACTGATTAAGTCAAATTTCCTCATCAAGGGAAGCAGGCCCTACGTGAAAACTTGGGGCTGAGATCACCTCCACTGCCAGAGTCACACAAGGAGGAAAAGCCACGGGGGTGAATTCTGCAAAGCCATAAAGGCAGCCCCCATCTGAGCCAAAGAAAATCAACCCCTTTTCCCTCTCGCTGTACAATCACAATGCTGTTTGTTTTACAGAAATGCTTCTCTTTGTGCATTCACCCAGCCATAAACAAGCCAGTGACCATTAAAGAGTAGGAGAAGTTCTGCCTGGCCAGCAAGCTGGGCTCCAGCAGGATTTTATGCAGGGAACATAAAAGTCAGCCCAGTAAGCAAGCTGGTCACCAGCTCAGCACTGGGCTGATGTAGCAAAACAGGCCCAGAAAGCACCAAGGAAGAGTTGGGTTCACAAGAAAGATGGAACCAGGCAATAAACAGGCAAATTACTTTAGGTAATGAAGTGACTCATCATGCAGAATGCCCATCACCTGGGACACAGCAATAAAATTAAATCTATGCCAGTCACCCCCTGAATCGTGCTGTGAAAAATGGCCAGAGGTGCCCTGAAGGAAGAGCTGATCTACCTTACAGCACAGAGCTGTGATCACAGAGATTTCTGCTCAGAAAGTCAAACACAGTAACTCTGTACCACCCAAGGATTCCCAGTGCTGACAGAGCAAACCCCTCACCTTACCTGTACCTACAGCCAGGCTGGAACATGGGTGGGTCCCCGCATGTGTGAGGGGACAAGTCAGACAGAGCTGATGTCCCCCTGCTCCACACCAATCCAGAGCTCCCCTACACCTCTCTAACACAAACCTCCAGAGCCAATGTAAATGTTTTATTGGCACCTCACCACGCAGCGTGCTTGTACAACAACTGGAGTCAATCGGCTCATGCAGCACATACCTGCTGGTGCTTACACATTCCTTGTAAAAGGCTGGCAACTACAGGTGAAATCCAAGAGCCCAAGCGAGCACAACTCACACTGCCTTCCCCCAAACCCACTCACCAACACATTAAACCCCTGCAAGAAGCACAGAAAAATCTCTCAGCCAAAGGAATAAACGTGCATATTCCCTCCTCTCCATGCCACTTTGGAGGACCTGATGTGGCAAGGCTTGTTTGCCATCACTGGAATGCAAATAAGTCTGAAAGAGGGTTGTTGGAGTTTAACATTCTTCCACCCTCCCACAATCCCAGAGGGATCTGGAGCGGGTCTGAGCCCTGTGAGGCTCCCCATTAATAACAATTAGCGCCCGAGCCCGCGATGAGATGAGACGCAATCACGTGCCTGCCAATATGAAGGCTCAGCCCTGGCTGCAGCCCCTGCCTGCTGTCACCTCATGTCACCACCCTGACATTGCACAGGTCCCTTCTCCACGCCGGCCAGCAAAGGTCAGGATTGCAAACCCCTCCCCGCGGATCCGCAGGAAGCGTTTGAAGCCATCTCGTGTCAGTGGTTTAACTGCGCTGCTTTTGAATCAATTCCAACAGTTTGCACTCCAGCCGGTCTCCAGGCTGCCCCAGCCCAGGGGCACGGCAAGGAACCCATGGATTTGCCCTACCTCCATCCTGGCTGCGGGTCCCTCCTGGTCCTGACTCCAGGCCTATCCCTCCTCCAGCCACAAATCCATCTCACTCCATGGGTGCAGCCTCCACCCCGGAGCATGCTCAGTACGGGCTGATCTTCAGCCATTTCAGAGCTTTAATGAAATGTAAGCATAAGGAAGTGTCATTAGCAAAAAAAAAAAAAAAAAAAAAAAAGGGGGGAAAAAAAAGGTGCAGGATTCATCCTGATCCAGCCAACCTTCCTCTTGCCATCCTCTTGTCAAGCAGGCAAAGCTCTCACTGTGAGGATCGCAGGCATTTTTAGGCAGCAAGCATCTCGTTTTAGAACAAAAGCAAGGAAAATCCTGTCTCAGGCAAGCCTTGTGCAAAAGGAGCATTTCCCAGTGACATTCAAACCAGCCAATTTGTCGCTCTGGGCCTTCCACAAATTACAATATTTTCATGAAATACCATTAATATTATTTTTTCCCTCAACGGGCTTCAAGCAAGGCTTTTAGCTGGCAATGCAAATAGTGCTTCCCAGCCATCTTAAAGCTAAACCTACCCCAGTCTACCCTGAACTCCTTGAAGGTTATTTTAACTCCATTTACAAGGAAGTTAAACAGCAGGATGAAAGAGAAGGAAAGAGACTGCAGTGTAACACACTTCATTCTACACTCTCCTAAGGACTTGAATTTTAAGAGAGGTTTGTTTTTCACTTATCAGCCCTGAAATTCCTCCATCATTGCCTTGTCCCCTCAATGCAGAAAGGTTTGTTTCAATGAAGAATTAATAGAGGATTTTTTTTAAATCCTTCCTAGGTTTACAAACAACAAAATATGAAAGACACACATTGTTGGAGCACACTTGGGGAATAAAGCCCTGCATGTTCTGAATGATATGCACATGGAGCTTGACTATTCCTTAAAAACTTGTGTTTCCCCACATATTCTTTGCATATCCCCTACAGATCCCTACCAGCTCACTCAACTACCCCAGAAAGCAAAGACAGTTGGTAAAAGTAAAGCTCTGCCAGGGCAAAAATTGGCTATTCAATCCCAACAAAGTTGGAACATATATATCCTGTTCCCCTTGTTGGGCCCAGGCCAAAACCAACTCTGGATGCTGAAATCCGTGAATTGTGTGTGCTCTGCCGAGCGATGTTCGCTTCCGTGGAACATGAGCACTGTCTGCTCCAGAGCTGGAGTTGGAGGAAAATTCAAAAATAAAACCAGTGACTTTAGCAACACAGCATTTCAGGAAACACCAGGGTGGCAGCTGAGCACCAAAGCAGCTTTTTTCCCGAACAGAACTTCCAAGGGAATCACAATAACGCCACAGCCACTCTGTACAACGCCACAAGCCAAGATTTTCATCAGGCCCCAGCACATCTGTGCCAGATGCACTACACAAACAACTCATGATGTTGTTCCCTCATCCCTTCTCTGATAAATTCAACACCAAGCCACAGCTTTTTAGCAAATTCTTTGGGCCCTCGGGAGCGCCAGGCAGCCTGGCACGCCAAGCGCTGGCGAGCTGCTTTTTACTGAAATATTTTTAGAGCAAAAACATTTGGTAAAGTGACCCAGGATAAACCACACTACTTCAGTGTGCTGAGCTCTGCTCAGACCTCTCCTCCTGCTGAAGGATGTCACCAAAGGCCATTTGGCCCCAGGCTGTCCCCTCCATCGGGGCCCAGATCAATTCCCTCCACGCCACACTGGGCAATCCCAGACACCGCCCAGTGCCTTCATTAAGCACAGATTGATAAACTCTGCCAACAAATTCTATTCCCATCCTCTGCCTTGCCTGGAAATTGGAGGTAGTTTAAAAATAATATTCAGACTATAAAATCCCGAGGCATGTCTGCTGAATCGAGCGGTGTTTGCATCTCGCACAGCTCAAGCATGTCAAATTTGTTTCCTTGGAAACAAAGACCAATTTGCAAGCATTGCTTTCTTCCCTTTTTTTTATTTTATGTAACGAAGACATCCATACCTGCAGCTCTTGCTGATACAAAGGAATTAAAGCAGATTCACCTACCAACAGGGTTCATAAGAGAATTATTAATGTATTTCACTAATGAACCATTGGTTTGCTGCACTAAGGGAAAACCAGAGCATGTTACTATTTAAAAATCCCGTTTTCCTTCAATGGATGCACACTCGAGGCATAGCATTTATATTGTTTCCTTGGGGACAGGTAGAGAAAAACAGCAAAACCCAGAGTGATTTCCTTACCCTGGGCTAGGGATGGTGGGCCCAGTGGAGGAGCAGGAAATCCTGTCCTGCTCCTGCCACACCACTCCAAAGGACACCCAGCCCAAACACACCTGCCTCCAGCACAGGCTGAGGAGTCAACACGAGCTTCACAAAAAACAAAAGTGATAACATCTTGTAGATGTTTTGGCAGTTTTAAGCCCAACTTCTCCCCAAAACACGCAGTAGGGAAGTTGGGAAACCAGACCTTCTGTGCAGCCATAACTCTTCTCCCAGACCCACTCCCACCTCCCAGGAGAGGCAGTAAATCCTAAAGCAATGACACACAACCTCTCTGTGAGGGCATGAAACAGGAGGGAGGGCAAAAGTGTCAGAGCTGGGTTATCCACAGGCTCATTTACAAAGGGAGTCAGAGCCCCCAGCCTCCAGAGCCTCTGTCAGGAGCTCAGCACCCTCACAAATCCATCAGACACAGCACAAAAAATGGACATGTGAGAACAGCAAATAAAATGATGGCTCCTCAAACACGCCCTCCCCGAGGCCTGCTCAGCACAGAGGTCATCCCCAGATCATTCCCTGGGTCACTTTACAACCTCTGTCTGAGAAGGTCACCTTCACATCCAAGGGAACAGAGCTCCAAACTTCTCCTGCTCCTGTTCGGATCACTGCGTAGAAAAAGCCACGGGAGCTGCACAAACAGGAGGTGACAGGAGCAAGAAACGCCTCCTTCCTCCACTCAAGGGACAAAGCTTCACCATCCCCTGTCCCTGGAGATTTCCAGGGTTGTTACTGGAGCCAATGGCCAGCACTAAATCTGATATAACTGTGGATGCTTCACACTTCAGGCCTGGGACTCCAACATTCCAGGTATTCCAAAGGGGCACCAAGCTTGGCAAGGCCACTTTCCTGACACAGCAGCCTTGCTCTGCTCTTCAACAAGCCCACAGTAGCACCAATCACCTGGAGGGCAATCTGTAAACAAAAAGCACCCATAAAAACCCTAAACCCTGCAAAAGTCCAGCAGAATTCCCAGAGGGTCTCACCCTCAAGCTTGAAAAATTAAGTT
The DNA here is from genome assembly GCF_037042795.1 of Molothrus aeneus. Lineage (NCBI taxonomy): Eukaryota > Metazoa > Chordata > Aves > Passeriformes > Icteridae > Molothrus > Molothrus aeneus. The sequence continues at coordinate 2,047,468 of NC_089664.1, read as the reverse complement.
TTTTTTCAATACATTCACTTGGAGAGCTCTCAGCACCACCAGCTCAAAGTTCCAATCTTGCTGCTGTCAAGGAATCCTGGAAACAAATCCCCCAGACTGCCAACAATGTGCACCCTTCCCCAAGTACTGTAATTGCTAAATTTGATTCCAACCAGTGCCACAGTCTGAAGAGTTTTGGAGACTGTTGAATGAATTCTGGGGGAATACTATGAAAAGCAGAGCAAATACTGAAAAAACATCAAACATCACCAGGTAAAGAAGAACCTGATAGATACATGGTGATTGCTTAGAGATACTGTAACAATAATTAGGACTTTAAAAAGCAATTTAAAATAAAAGATGGGAATGTATCCATTTTTACAGATGGGAAAATCAAGGTTTGGAGAATTAACTGCCAAAAATTTCTGGAGGAGCCTTTCACAAATGTATGGAGCAGAGGAACAGGGTACAGGAGAACTCGGTGTGAAGTCATGCTCAGCTGATGATTTACTGAGTCACCTCAACTGAACAAGCTGGGCCAGTAAGGAATGTGTTTGGACAGCCCATAAGAGCTGAGTCAAATTTAAATTCCACTGAAGTCTGAGCACCTCAAGCTCCCTTCAATAAAACCCTCCATTATTTAAAAGCAACCAGAAAACCCCAAACCACATAATGGACGTAACAAACACATCGGTATTTTCTCCCTCTCTCTGATATTCCCTTAACCAACATGTTTTTGGAGGGGAGGGGAAATATTTATGCAGAACAGTGAGCATGCAATCACTAAGGAGCTCTTTATGCCCATTGCCAAGTTTGAAAGTGGGTGGATGCCATGTGGGTGAATCTGTGACACCAGGACACAGGCCAGACTCATAAAAGGAGTCAGACACGTTGGAATCAACCAACAGGAGCCATAAATTCTGAGAAGTTCCTTAGAAATGTTTTGTCAGATAACTGGGCTGCAAGTCAAAGCCCCTGGGGCAAGGGCATGAGCTCTGTTATGGGGTTTTAATGCAGATGCTTGAAACACCTGGCAAAGGCTTGGGTGAAAAGATGGGATCACACAAAAGGAAATGTGGAAATAGAGGGAGATGACACCACTTCCTAACAAATGTAACTATTGCAGGAGTGGGAGGGACAATGAGCTGATGGGTGCTGAGAGCCCCAGGTGTGTCTGGAGACCTCTGAACTCAGGTTTGAATTTGGGTTGACATTCATGGGATTTATTTTAATATCCAAAGCATTAACCTATTTATCCTATATATTATCCTATTTGCTTGGGCTCCCAGAGCCACAACACTACAGCCTTGCTGTATTCTGGAGAACAGAGACAAGGACAGTCTGTGGAGCTCCAGGCTAAGACTGACAAGCTCATTATGATGCTTCCCCACAGGAAAGCTCTGTAGAATAAAAAAATAATTTTAAATCAAGAGTCACCCACTGATTTTGGGTGGCCAGTTCAGGTAAAGTTTTTCAAATCTTTTTTAGAATGACAGAATATCCTGAGTTGAAGGGACCCACCAGGATCACCAATCCCACTCCTGGCCCATTCCCTGGGGAGCCTGGGCAGTGCCAGCACCCTCTGGGGAAGAGCCTTGCCCTGAGCTCCAGCCTGAACCACTCCTGACACAGCTCCACACCATTCTTCTAGAAGAACATCTCCTCCCCATGTACAGGCATTACAGCAAGAGGCAAATGGTCAGTACACTTTAAAAGCAGGCAGTGGTTTCACAACAAAAATTAAACCACTATTTCAAAAATAACTTCCCTCCAATTCTCCCCCCTTCCCACCCCCTCTATAAAACCCATTCATTTGCCTCACAAGGACGCACAGAGCTTCACTTTGTTACCATCTAAAACCGAAGGACTCAAAATACAGTGAAACACTAGGAAGAAAAAAACCAAATAAACCACAAAATGCTGCAATAACAAGCAGCCCTCAGAGCTGTGAACCAGAGATTGGGAAAGATGAACTTTGCAGAACGTCTGCCCAGCATCCCCTCTCCTCCTCTGCCCACTCTTGGCCACAGGAACCAAAAGCTGTTTGGGAAGCAAAGCAAGGGACAGTAGGATTCCACCAGAGAGAAGTTCTGCACACTGAGAAAAAGACCATTTGCACTGTTTTTGTTATACAAGAAACAGGAAAAGGCTGTACAGGGCCCAGACTCTCCCTGTCAGTGCTGATCTGCTGAATTCAAATGTGAATCAAAAGTATGATGGACCTTTGGAAGTTTCTCCTCCACTCTCATACAGCCTCACCCCAGAGGAAAAACAAGCAGAAGTCATTGGTTTTGGTTCAGTGATAATAAATACAATAAAATACAATACAATACAACACAATACAATACAATACAATAAAATACAATACAATAAAATACAATACAATACAATACAATACAATAAAATGAAATAAAATAAAATAAAATAATAAAATAAAGATAAAAAATAAATCCTGATTATTTCTCTCCTGCAACAGGAAGCCAAACACCAGCCTTGATGACTCCTGAGCTCCAGTTAAACAAACTCAAGGACTGCTGGAGTCAGCTTCCCTTCCTCCAGCAGTTTTGTAAGACATTAACTTGGTGGCTGAAAGCTCCTGAAACTTTTCAGCAGCTGGATCACAGCCTCAGAGCCAGGCCCAGAGCAGTGCACCAAGGCAGCTTCAATGATGACTCTGCTGCACTTGGGCAATGGAGCTGCAGCAGGGTTTTCATGTAAAAGCCAAGAAAAACCACCAGGGGGGCAGAACACGTCTCTCCAAAGAACTCCTCCAGGATTCCCTGCCCATGAGCAGCTGAGGATCCAGAGCCCAGCCCCAGGGGCAGAGGGGGATCTCCATGGGACCACCACAGCTCATTCCCTAGGGGCACAGCCTGCAGGGTGATCCCTCTCCAGACTCAGAGGGGAGCCCAGGGCTGCTGGCAAACATCACTGAGCTTTGAGTGCCTCCCTGCCGTGCTCAGCTCCCAGCACACACCCCATGGGAGCTGTGCTCTGGACTGGGAGAGCACTGGGAGCCACAGGCATGGACAGGGCCTGCTCAGGCCCCTCCAGAACAATCCCACCCATGGGAAAGCTCCCAAACAGAAATGCCCTCATTTAGGCTCAGTGATACAATGTTTCAAAGCAAAAACTACTGAGGAACTCAAATCTTTCATGATCCTTTCCCTCCATGTGCAGCCTGCCCCTTTCTCCCACCCTCAAGGCACTGGCAGACCCAAGGGGACAGAGGGGACGCTCCAGCCAGCCCTGGGACAGCTCTACTGTCCCCTCCTGTCCCCTCCTTCCTGGGTCAGGGCTGTCAGCAGGCACCTGGCATGAAAACAAATGCTTCTAAGCCTTGAGCACGACATTCCCATCCTAGCAGAATTGCTCTGTGTCATTTTTCCATTTTTCCTTTAAGGAAGGAGGAGGGAAAGCCCCACTCAGATCATGATAACAACATCAGCCAGGTGGATATAAAGGGAATATCAGATCCTGCCACCATCACTGCTCTACCTCTGATATTCCCCTTTCCTGACACGTGGAAAACCTGCAAGGCTGGATATGTACAGGTCAATATTCTGTGACCTGCCTGGAGAACCAATATTTTTTTTCTTAAGTCCTTTTTAGAAGGAACAGAGTTAAGGATCAACTCTAAAGCAGCCAAGAGTGCCTGTCATTTCAAACTGCATCTCCCCACACAGAAAAAAGCATTGCAGAAGGTCCTGTAAAGCCCTGCATATCCCTCTATGAATCTAAACATGCCCCATTCCCAAGGGGAACACATGGATATCATAAATCAAACTTGGGAGGCTGCATCCACTGCAATGCACAAGCAAAAAAACCACAAGTACACACAAATCTTCCTGCAACAGCATCATCTGTACACACCAGCCTAAATAACTGCCAGGTGTTCATACAGCAGGACCAGCTCTGCAGGGAGGGAAGGAAGCCACTGCAGTGATTCAAGGGATTCCTATCCATTTGTTTTTCCCAGGTTCTTACACCTCATTTCAATCCCAGCAATGCTGCCTTGCACTCAGCAGCTGACTTCACCTTCAGTCAGTTTGCTTGGGAAGGAGGAAGGTTGTTGCCATCATTTTGTTTTAAAGAGCTACTTCCCTGTGGATCCAGCTGTGCTGATTTGCACAGCTGCACTGCAACAAGATCCCTCCACAATTAAGGTCAACTCAGCCTGTGTCTCATTGAAAATTTCATCAAATATTTTGTCATGTGTTTTTCTAGAGGTGAAAGCCAAATTCTGTGGAAAGAACCAAATTCCACCAAGCTGGAGCCTTCCAGACTTACCATGATACATAATTGACCCAAGCACAACTCATTTTTTTCTTGCACATTATTGAGAATTAAATGGAGGCTCTGTCTTCACTGCAAAAGCCACGTCTGTGCTGAAAGGGCTACCTGAAGATGGGTTACAGGAAGGTTGAAATGCTATTACCTTGATTTGCTAGGAAAGATCAAATTGGAAATTAATTCAAATTGGCTCTCAAGGTGAAAGCATCCTTTGTTTTGTCTGCACTGGGCTGCAGTGCTGGAATAGCCACCTGTACACAACACTTGGGGCACTGGACACAGTGCAAGGCTGTGACAAAACCATAAAACAAGTGTGGGACACCAACTTACACAGGTTCTTCATCCAGGCAGTTGAGCTTCATTTCCTCTCCTTCAACCATTCAGGGTTTGTGGGACACCCTCAAACCCAGGTTCCTCAGCCTGGTAGAGCCCTGTCCTCCCCAGCCTCTCTGAGATGCTCCCCAGGGAGAAAGGAAGGGTCAGTCCTTCCCACCCATCCATCCAGGCCTCAGGGAACTCCCCTGGGTCACTTTTTAGTCCTTGGCCTGGAGGACAAGTAAAGGAAATCTGCAGCCACTGCAGACACAAGCAGCAGCATTTGCCTCCCAGCCCTTTGCCATCCCCACCTGTTTCCCACCTTGTCACCTCCATCCCCAGGTGCCTCCCTTGAACAGGTTTTGGGGAAGTTTTGCCTCTTTGCAGTTGTTCATTGCACTGATGCCCATTCCTTCAGAGTTCAAAGTTTCCTCTTGTGTTTCAAAACTCTCTTCCCATATTTTTAACTCCTGTATTTTCTCACACTTCTGTTTCTAATTTATTCTCTCCATCCCACTTCCTTCTCTCTAATTCTTTCATACCCTCCTGTCAGGGCAGGTTTAAGAACAAGGACCCTGCTGCTGCTTACCTCGAGGTACAGGCAGCAACAAGGCTTAAATGCTTTAATTTCACACTTAAATTTTTTCTACAAGCTTGGCCTAACATGTCCTGCCCAGCTAATGATGCTTCTCTATCAAGCACATTGCATCCTGTCAGGAAATGAAGTTTGAAGCAGTTGCCTCTGTCCCACATGGAGAATGAACTGTTAAGCAAGTATTAGTGCAGCAAAACCAGGAACCCAACTTAAAGACAAAGAGAAAGATCCCTTTGCAGCAAACAATGAAAATAAAGCTGGTGGGTAAAACAGGGGGTGGCACTGACACCTCCCCTTGCTCCCCACAGCCCAATGAGTGCCCCAGCTGCCCCCAGGTTTTACTGCTTCCAAAACCCCCACAAAGTTCAAAGAATCATTAAGGTCAGAAAAGTCCTCTAAGATCATCAAGTCCCAACATTCCCGCAGCCCTGTCAAGGCCACCACTAATCCACATTCCCAAGTTTTTGGGGACACAAGTTTTTGAACACTTCTAGGGCAGCCTGTTCCAATGCTTGGCAACCCTGAAGAAACATTTCCATGAGGAAATTCCTGCTGTGCCCACCCTGAGCCTCCCTGGCCCAGCCTGAGGCCGTTCCCTCTGCTCCTGTCCCTGTTCCCTGGAGCACAGCCCTGGCTGTCCCCCCCTGGCTGTCCCCTCCTGTCAGGAGCTGTGCAGAGCCACAAGGGCCCCCTGAGCCTCCTTTGCTCCAGGCTGAGCCCCTGCCCAGCTCCCTCAGCCTCTCCTGGGGCTCCAGCCCCTTCCCAGCTCTGTTCCCTTCCCTGCTCCATCCCTCAGTGTTGGTGGGACCCTCCAGTGGTGAATTCCACAAATCCCAGCCAAAACTGGGATTGCTGCTGGTTCCCTCCCCACTCTGGAGCTCTGCCTGCACTCCCCAGTGCTCCCATTTATTTGCTTTTGCAGAAAGAGACATTTTCAGCAATGACCCCATTCCACTGTGCCTCCTACTTTCTCTTGCTTTCTTCCATCATGAATCATTAACCATCCCAATTTATCATCAGATAGTTTTATATATATATATAGCTTGACTTTTATATATATATATATATATATAACTTTGCATATGCTTGAAATTAAAAGAATAAAGAAAATTGCACTGAACTACAGGCTTTGGAGTTTTGGTTTGTTTTTTGGTTGTTTTTTTTTTAAACAAAGCTGCAAAACCATCCCACAGAAAAGTAAGAACTTTATACTAAAAAGGGAAAGTCAAACCTGGTGGAATTTTGAGCCTACCAACCTCCTACCCTTTTGATGTCTGACAACAAAGAGGTGTGAATGCTATCAAATCTCACACAGGTACAGGCAGAACCATCCTGCTCTGGGCTCCTGTTGATGCAGCACAAGCTGCCATGCAATTCAAAAAGCCCCAAAACCAGAGACTTTAGAAAAAACCTGCCCATACACCCCAGTCCCCTCATTTTTAACTTGAAATGAGGGTCACAAAGCACCAGTGTAGAATTGCTTTGGCAAAGTGTCAGATTTCAAATCAAACGGCTCCTCCTGCCCCATTAGAAACCCTCCCACAGGGATATTTTCTAGATCCCATGTATTATGGACGTGTCCCAGGGCACAGGCAGAGTTCCACGGCTCTCTGTGCCACCCACTCCCACATTCCCAACTGCAAATTCCCTCCTTGGCAGGGCTGCTTTAAAGCAGGGAGAAGGACCTGCCTTACCATGGGGCAATTAGCAACCTGGGGGGAAAAATCAATAGGAAGTAGATAGGAAATAAAAAATAAATCAATAAAATTATAATTAAATTTAAAAAGAATTTAAAATTTAAAATTAAAACAGAATTAAATTATAATTAAATTTAAAAATAAATAATAGATCAAATAAATAGGACATAAATCCTCAGCAAGCCACAGTGTCCTTGCAATCCATGGCCTTCCCTGCTGGGAAGGAGCCCTCCTGCCACAGCACTTTTAGAGCACAGAGGCTCCATCCTGCCAGAGCCACCAGCACAGGGATAAAATAACCAGCAGCCAGGCAAGTTCAGAGGTGTTTTGTCCTAGGAAATCCTCATGAAATCCCAACAGAGCAAAGCAGCAGCAGGAAAAACCTCTTAGGGCAAGTGTGGGGAGACAAACCCTGTGGCCAGGCTGGGTTTTTACATTCCCAAGAAGGATTTTGGAGGCCTGCAGGGGTGTGTCCATAAGCTCACAGGTGGAAGGGGGTGAGGAGGATGCTCAGAGGGAGCAGCATCCTCCTGGCCCAGCACAAAGCCATCCCCATGCCATGGTGGGATGGAGGAGCCAGGGTGCCCACAGACCTGGCAGGGAAGCAGCTTGAGAAGAGCAAGGAGAGTTTTTAAGCACTCTTGATCATTCCTTGGAATAAAATATATTTAAAAAAAAAAATTGTTCATCGAGCGATTAAAATGTGCAAACATTTTGCTTGGTGTTCCGACTGCCACATTTAATATTTCAAACAACATCCAGGCCAATATTGTTGCTTAATTTAACATAACTGGATCCTGAATGCATTTCTAACAGATTAAACCACAGAAATATCCACATGTTTTAATGAGGATTTGGCACTACTCGGAGCCAAACACATTTTAGCAATATTTTTGGACTACAAATTCTTTCATAAGAAAAGAAAGCCCACTGGTAATGGAGCTGCATTCCCTACATTTCAAGCCTCTTTGGATTTATGTAAATTGAAAAACTGAAATATTTAGTGCCATTATAATTCAAGCAACATCTGGACAATTTTCTTTGCCTCGTAAAAGATTTCAGTCAGCTTTGCAGAGGCTCAGGCCATGTTGCTCAGCAGAATGGCTCCTTTTACATTTGCATGCTTCACTTCCATTCTGCAGTTTCTATGCCAACAAGCATTTGTAACTCTTTAAACAGCACATTTGGAACTGGGGGGAGATGGAAGATTGGAAATGTGATAAAGATTTGTTTGTTTTGGGGGGTTTTGTTGATGGTGTTTCCCTAAATCCAAATCATCTTTTTTCTTTTTTTTTTTCCCTTATTTGAGCCCTAGAAACCTCAAAAAGGTCCAATAACCATCACTGCAGCCATGGCAACTCTTCCACCTGCTTCAAAATGCAGCAGTGTCTTGGTAAGAGGGGTTTGTTCGGTCAATTTGATGTATAAAATGTATATATAAATATATATATACAAAAATATATATTATAATAGATATAAAATGTGTCTATATAAATATATATTATCTCTCTCTAAAGAAAGACTCAATAGCCAACACCACAAATTTAGGTGTTCATCTCCTACTGCAGAATCCAGGCCCTGTGGGAGTTTCCAAATCCCAAGGAAAAGTAAACAGAGAGAAGCAGCTACAACTAAACTGTAACTCAAAATCCAGCAGTTTGATTTTTAACCAGATTTTTGGAAGTAACTCCTCCCCTTCCTCCCCACCCCCAGTCCCAGACCTCCCAGATGGCTCAAATTTTATATTTAAAGCTCATGCTCAGCGCTGTGACATTACAGGTGCAAGCAGACAAAGGAAATCACAACCGTGAAGAGGCACAATACAGCATTCAGAGCAAACAACAGTGATGATCTTGCAAAACTTGGAGAAAAAACTGTATTTTTTAATACAGATGCAGCCTAGATTGTGAATTCCTCTCCTCCTGAAGTTCCCCACAGACCTAGGATGGAGCTGCCACCCTGGGATACCAGCAAAGGAGCCCAAAAAACCCCAGTCAGAGCTGGCCATGGCATGGACAGGGGGAGAAGCTGCTCCCACCCAAAGGCAGGACTGGGAGGGGTTTCCTGAGGGAGCTGCACGAGCAGGGAGCACCCACCAACACCTGGTCCTCAGCATTTTTGTTATTTAGTGACAGGACAAGGGGGAAGTGCCTCAAAACCAAAAAGAGCAGGGTTAGATGGGATATTGGGAATTAGGAATTGTTCCCTGGCAGGGTGGGCAGGCCCTGGCCCAGGGTGCCCAGAGCAGCTGGGGCTGCCCCTGGATCCCTGGCAGTGCCCAAGGCCAGGTTGGAGCAGCCTGGGACAGTGGCAGGTGTCCCTGCCATGACACTGGATGAGCTTTAAGGTCCCTTTTAATCCAAACCAGTCAGGGATTCTCTGATTTCCTCATCCATGAGCTGCAGAGGATGGGAAGCAGAACCCACAGTGATCCTGCCAGTGCTGAACATTCATTTACAGACTCCTGGGATGGGATCTATCAGTCCCTTCACTCCTCCTCCTGTGCAGATGTGACACTGCCCTGATGTGCTGGGAGGGGACAGGATGATGGAAATGCTGTGCAATAATCAATCCTAACCACAGGACCAAGAGAAAATCACAGAATCATTAAGGCTGGGAAACACCTCCAAGATCATCAAGTCCAAGCACCCCCATGTTCAATCCGTGTCCCCAAGTGCCACGTCCACGTGGCTTTGGAACATTTACAGGGATGGAGACTCCACCACTCCCCTGGGCAGCCCCTTCCAGTGCCCAAATGTGATCAGCTTCTCTTCCTTCAGCTGGACAGGACACACAGAAAGGCAGCCTGGGTGCCCTTGGCCAAAGCAAAATGTTGAACATGAACCAGCTCCTCCCTGCCCTGCCCAGCCACAGACAGTGCAGCACATCAGACCATATTTCAGCACCAGTCCAGGTTTTATTATTGCAAGAAGGGATCAGGGTGAGATCCAGAAAAGGCAAAAACCCACTCAGGGAGAAGCAGGAAACAAAAGGCCAAGATCATCAGTACCGTGGTGGGACTAGAAAAATGTCATTAAATTTCAAAAGCTGTTTTGTCTCCTGGGAGGGGTAAGAGCCCCCAGGTCCCAGCCACAGCTCCTGCTGCACAGAGCCATCCAAGAGCAGGAGCAAAGGCTGCATCTGTGAAACCCCTGCCATTTCAAAGAAGCCTCCAGGCCACTGCCTGGCACATGGCATGCCTGCAGCACAAGGAAGGGCTCCTGCAAACACAAAGCCATGAGCACTCACTTTTCCAGTCCTGGCCATGCCCTAGGAAGGGGCAGCTCCTCCTCTGGCTCAGCTCTGGCCTCTGGTGCTTCCTGCCATGATTTCCCAACCTTTAACATTTCAAAAGTCTTCTGGCAGCCACAGCAGTGAGCATGGAGCTATTTCACAGCAGTGCATGGAGCTATTTCACAGGAATGCATGGAGCTATTAACTGTATTAAAAAATTAATTATTAATTATTAAACTGTATTAAAAAATACAGTTTTTTCTCCATTTCACAGCAGTGCATGGAGCTCTTTTCCAGGAGTGCATGGAGCTATTAACTGTATTAAAAATTAATTATTAATTATTAAACTGTATTTAAAAATACAGTTTTTTCTCTATTTCACAGAGTGCATGGAGCTCTTTTCCAGGAGTGCATGGAGCTGTTTCACAGGAGTGCATGGAGCTATTAACTGTATTAAAAATTAATTATTAATTATTAAACTGTATTAAAAAATACAGTTTTTTCTCCATTTCACAGCAGTGCATGGAGCTATTTCACAGGAGTGCATGGAGCTATTAACTGTATTAAAAATTAATTATTAATTATTAAACTGTATTAAAAAATACAGTTTTTTCTCCATTTCACAGCAGTGCATGGAGCTATTAACTGTATTAAAAAATAATTATTAATTATTAAACTGTATTTAAAAATACAGTTTTTTCTCCATTTCAGAGCAGTGCATGGAGCTGTTTCACAGCAGTGCATGGAACTATTTCACAGAGTGTATGGAGCTCTTTTACAACAGTGCATGGAGCTATTAACTGTATTAAAAAATTAATTATTAATTATTAAACTGTATTTAAAAATACAGTTTTTTCTCCATTTCACAGCAGTGCATGGAGCTATTTTCCAGGAGTGCATGGAGCTATTAACTGTATTAAAAAATAATTATTAATTATTTAAAAATACAGTTTTTTCTCCATTTCACAGCAGTGCATGGAGCTCTTTTCCAGGAGTGCATGGAGCTATTTCACAGCAGTGCGTGACTGATCCATCCAGGCTCCCCTCCCCACGTCTGCACAGGGAGCTGCCACTGCCCACGGATCAGGGCCCTGAGTGCTGTAAGTTGGAGCATTTTCACCTCCCTCAATAAACTGTATGGGTGTGTACTAGCTGGAAATACAGCTCCATCTGGGATTGAAGAGACTGAGCCTAAAATACTGAAATCAACAGCAGCTTTTGACAGACAGGAGCTGGCCACAGGGGTGTTTCTGTCTGGGATAACGCCTTCCACACCATGCACAAGCCAAAGGCACCAACAGCAAAAAAACCAATCCCTATCAGCTACAGAATGAACAAATCTGGGCAAGTTTCTACTGCAGCCCACTCCTACACCTTCCCAAGATGTCTGAACGGGGAGAGGAGAGAGATCTCACCTATTAAGAGGAGGGAGAGTGATTTGAAATCAATGTTTGGCAAAATCAAAGTCTGTGGGGACTGGTGTTAATGAATTCCCCTGCTGGGTTTAGGATGTTTAAAGGAAAACAAAAGATTGCTGCATGCAGGGCAGAGCAGGTGAGACCTGGGGAGGTTGTTCACACACCTGGTTTCCTATTCCCCAAGCTCCCCCTAGGCAGGAGAGGCTCAGGGACACTCAGGGCCACAGTGCTGGGTGATGTTGAGATGCCCCTGCTATTCTCCTGCTTGGGATGGCAGCTCAGAAGTGGCTGGAAATGCAGCAGATGATCTCATGTGCTCCTCAGCTAATGTCAATGCCCAGGGGCCACGGGTCCTTCCTGCCCAGCCTTCCCCCGAGGGTCCCTTATGAGATTAGGCAGCGCCAAGCACGACAATTCACCATTAGCTGCACTAAGTGCTACGGAGAGATCATGAAAACCAATTAACTCCTGCCCTTCTCCCTCCTGTGATGGATTACACTCTGCTCCTCCGGAGCAGTGTCACATGAGGGGAGAGGGGAACATAGGAGAGACAGGAGGAATTTATTCCCAGGTGGTTTCTCGTGTGGACACACAGGCCTGGAAGTGCCTCGTGCCTCAGCCAGGCTGCCAGGTGAGCAACAAGCCCCGGTGTGGGTGGTGCCAGCAGCTTCTCCTGGATCCACAGGGGATGAGCTCCACCTCCCCTGTCCCTGGGAGCCCCACCTGGACATGCTCGTGGGGACATGAGGGACTGGGTAACAGGCCCTGGTCACTGCACAAGGCTCTGGGATCGGCACACCGGGTGTTTCTCCTCACCCACCCTCAGGGTAAACCCCACTGGAAGCACAACCATCCCAGCTCCAGGTTTTTGCCTATTTCCCAAAGCTTGCTGGGATAAAAGAGGAAAGCAAAGAGGAGATCCAGCACTGCCCCATGCTGACCTGGAGCTGGAGCTCTGTCACTGCTCCCACACCACCTTCCCCAGAGCAGCCCTGGATGAAAAATAAATGTGTTGGGTGATAAAACACAGAGCTCCATTCCCCACCCAATGCACCCACCAAGGCACTCATTTAGCTCTGAGATTCATCACTGAATATTGCATCACTGTGGAGCCTTTTAAGGAAACATTCCAGCACTTTCCCACATTAATCAGGTAACTTTTTTATAGCCAGACAGAATTAAAAATAACCAAGATCCAGGTAGGTGTCAGTGAAAAGCTCCAGCAGGGAAAATCCTGTCCCATCACACCTGGAGGGAAGGAAGGAAGTCCTTACCCATCTCCAGGCACTGTGCCTGCAGACAAACACAACCAAGCCCAATGACAACTCTCCCCATTAATGCTGGATAATTTTAGGGTCTCAGCTACAGGCAGTCCATCTCTCTAGCAAAATCCTACCTAAGACTTGCACTATCTACCACAGCAGGCTTGACCCCGTTTTCATATGCAGAAGCTAAAAAAAAAGGAAAAAAACCCTCCTAATCCTACAGAACCCAGAGCAAATAACACTCTGGGACTGTGTGATACCACCCTATTAAATACAAACATGTTCTTACAGTAGCTCAATGATTTTAAGCATTCACCATCTTTTCATTTCAGTTTTAAGCACTTTGCCTGGCAACTGTCTGAAGGGCAAACCATTATGGAAATAGGAAGACAATTAATTTTCCTTTATTCTGGAAGATAGGATTATTGGAATAAATAAAGTAATCAGCTTAAACAAGAGCATAATTCACAACTTCTGAAAAACAGAGGACAGGTTTCTTTCATTTTCCTTTCCAGATAAATGATTTCCTGGAATGGAGGTTGCAAGGGAAGTGCAGAAGTTTTGGAGTTAACCTTGGACTGCTGACTCACAAATCACTGCCTCCATGCCTTCAGCAGGAAGAAGGCTGGCATTTCACTCTTAGAGCCACTTTATATATTTATTTAATACAGCAAATCAGAACAGCCCCCTAAAAAGATACAGAGACCACCTCCCAATCTCATTTGGACCAGAGGTAAATCTGAAGCAGCCACTATTGGACACAGGCCTTTGGCAGCACCACAATTAATATGGTTAAAGGGGGATCTGACACCCTGTGACATACATGTACACCTACATATATGAATTAAGTTAAAGGTATTTCACTCCCAAACCCCAGAGGGAGAAGGGAACAAATGAAAGAGAAGAGCATTCAAGTTCATATTAGCAAGAGATGAAATTATTTACTGAGAAAAATTTGGGGTATCTTGGTAAGAACTGTAGAGTTCTTTCTGCAGGACTCCTCTAATAAGCAGAAGGAGTTATAAAAATAGGATGGAAACTGTGGTTCAAGGTTGCTACAGCCTCAAAAAGAAACAGAGATAATAGATGGAAGCACAGATTCCCAGGAACAGTAAGGACTGCAGAAATACTGAGAAATCAAATTGATGATCTGGAAAATAACACAAGATTAAGAATGATCAGGTTAGTGGGGGCTCCTGAAGGAGCAGAAGCAGGAGAAGGCACTTCCAGTTTGCAGTGGATTATGAGGATGGGGGATGAACAATCCCCACAGTCCAGGGTGTGGGTGAGCCATGTCCCCACATAGGGCAGTTCTGCAGTGCTCCACAGCCCCGAGGGAAGGATCTCCTGCATCCAGGAGCCCATCCAGGAGTGTTTCTGCAGCTCACAGATCTGAGCCTGGTTCCAGGATCCAGCACTGCCTCCCTCCAGCAGGAATGGCTCAAACTCTCCCTGTCCTTCCTCCAGTCACAAACTCCTGGTGCCCTGGCACAGCCACATCCCAGCAGCCTGTGCTTCCCACAGGGAGCAGCCATTTCCCATTTCCTCAGCTTCTCCTCCAGCTGCAGAGCACTGTGGCACCAAGTAGGTCACAGACCAGACAGCTCCTGAAGAATCACCTGCAGTTTGTTTCCTCTCCCTTTTTCTGCCTTCTTGGGTTTTTAGGAGCCACCAAATCACTCCACCACCTTCAAACCCCATCCATCCATCCATCCATCCATCCATCCATCCATCCATCCATCCATCCATCCATCCATCCATCCATCCATCCATCCCCTCTCCCTACAGCCCTGTCTCCTGCCTTTCTGCTCTCTCCCAGCTGTTCCACTCCACCTCTCCCCTACAGGTCCTTAAAGCAGGATTTTCCTTCCATCTTCTCCTTCCCACAGCCATATTTTTCCCAGCATGATGAACCCCTTGCACTGTTTCTTTCACCCTCAGAACCCTGGATGTCCTCTGTGCTGGTCAATGCATTAAACCCCATCCACCATGGGAATAGAGCTCTTCTACAATTCCACATCTGGGTTAAAAATCACAGTTCCTCCCCCTGTGTCTGCAACTTCACTCACTAATCCTCAGGGAAAAGGGGGGTAAGGAGTCCCCTTTGCCAGCTGGTGCTGTCAGGCTTCCTCAGGTGCTCTCTCCATGCAGGGCTCCATCAGCTCCAAGGAGCACAGGATGGCCCAAGACCCTTCCCTGCTTCACTCAGGAGCCTTTGGGCAGGGACAGCACTGCCAAAGGACACAAAACAAGGATGCAGCAGCAAGGACTGAGCCCAGGGTGTTAAGGAAGCCAAAATTCAGCCATAAATTGGATTTCAAAATGGCCAGGAAGGCAGGAGAGCAGGAGGTAAAACTCCTCTGAAGGTGGAGAAATGCTGTGCGTGACAGCAAACCCTCCCACACAGCATCACCACAGCAAATAATTACAGGGCTCCTGTCATAATATCTGCTCTTAAAGGCATTGCCAGTTGAATCCAGGCTGGCTGAAGCAGTTAGAAGGGAGAGAAACGAAGTCACCAGGCTTTGAAGTGGTCACCATTTGGTTATTAAAGACTGGAACCTGCATGCTGTGTCTACCCAAGCACAGTTACCTCCCCCTCCCTGGGATTGCCAAGGTTGCATGAGGGTTTTTCAGATACACCCATAGGATTCAGTTCCATCTTGTTCTCTCTGGTTTGAATACAGTCCTGGCCTGAGAGGATACCAAAAAGGTGAGCAAGTCCCAAATACAGGTTTCTGTTCCTCCATTGAACAAAGCTGTGCTGGTGGAGAAAGAGACAAACTGGCCACACAGGCAGAATTTTCCACACAAATCTAAAGACAGGAATGTGCAAATTCAAGCAATGAATCCTCCTCCAAAGTCACCCATCTCAAAGAAGGCATCCAGGAGTCCCTGCCCTGCAAATCCAATACCCTGCACAGGACACAGCTCCATGGGATGGAGGATCTCCCTCAGCTCAGCCACACCAGAGTGCTCAGGGTCTGCAAGGGGAGAGAGAGGCGTCCCCTCCATGGGAACCCCCAGCAGGGACCTGCAGAACCCCTCTGGCAGGCCCAAGAACAAACCCACAAACTCAAATCAGATTTGGTTGTAGCTACTTTTTTCCTTCCCAAGTGATCAGTTCCAGGGCTTGCTGGAAAGGAGCTGAATGTCTCCCTGGAAGAGAGGAGCCCTGCCCAGCAGGGGAGCAGCTGTGGGGTGAGGGTGTCCCAAAAGCTGCTCTGATCCAAAGGCACCACGTCCCCAGGCCACCAAAGGCTTGGCAAGGCTGAAGAACAGTGCCCTGTGCTGGGGACTCTCCTCAGCCACTGAAAATAGCTCATTTTCCCCATTTTACCCTAAAGCAAGAAGAGGGGGAGGGCTTTATCCTCTGGCTTGTAGCCAGAACCCATGGCACTAAGGAAAGTGTGACTTTTGTCCCTTTGCTGAGCCTTTCCACCATTCTGGGACTGGAAACAGGAGAAGGTTTAAAGCTGGTCCAAACCATTTCAGGGATGAACCTGATTAATCTTCCCAGTGAGGGTGAAATAAAGAGTGAGATGATGGATCCAGGCTCCCTAAAATCACACTGTGCAAAAGGGAAGGACAGCAATGACCTGCACTGGGGGACAGCCAGGGCCCAGCACCTTGTTACAGACCAAGGACCAGTCCTGCTGTCCCAGGACCTTGGGCCCTGTGCTGGTGAAGCAGCCCCCACCTACACACCTCAGCCTGAAGATGCATTTTTGTTACACCCTGATCACAGATTTTTACAGGTTCCTTTAACTTTCTTGCTTTCAACTTGGCTTCTCCAAAAAACTATTTCCCAGTTCTTCCACGAAACGTGCTTTTAAATAGAACTTGATCATTTTTCTCTGAACTAAAACCCCTTGTCATGGTGACAGATACATCACTGGCATCAGTTAAAAATGTGAAAGAGAAAATCCTCATCCACCACTGAGAAACAAGCAGCACCACTGAATCCTGACACAACCATGGTCCTCCACAACACGAGTCTTTGTTCCCACAATCATCTCCAAAACAATATTCTGACAACATCCTTCCCTATATAGATTTATATTGCTATATCTCTATCATTTCCCTCACGCCCATCAAAATGAAGTTATAATTAACCCATCATCAATAGAAATTACAATGATTTTGAAACAGCAAGAAACAATCTATTTGCATTTGGTAGCTAATTATTCCCCCTACGCACACAGCCACCAATGTTCCCTAAAACCATCCACAGAACAGACAGTCTGTGCTAGCCAGAGCTTCTGGAAAGGAGGGGAAAAGGAGGGACTAAGCAAAAAAACCTCAACGTTGGGGTGGCAAAATTTTCTTCAAATCTGCAGCATCTCGAGCTCAGCCAAGTCTGTAACAGAACTGCCCTTGTGAACTCATCCAGCAGTGTTAGAATCCACCTGGGTATCACATGGAAGCTGACAGCAACCTCAGGACGAACCTAGTGGGAGCCACTGACATTTGCTAAATTATTGAATTATTATTCCCTTCTTCACACCACTCCAAGGAAACACGAAGCCATTTTCCAATAAAAGCTGTTGGACATAAATTTCACACCAGGAGTGCTCCCAGAGCCAGGCAATCCCTGAATCTGCAGTTGCACCTGGGATTATCCCCTCCTCAAGGAGGAAGGGTGTGCCCTCCTTGCAGCCACACGAGTCCTGGGGGATGCCCAGAGGTGACCTGCAGCCCCTCCAGCTCCCACTCACCAGGTACAGAACAGCACAATGCCCTGCCCCACCCCCGCCCCCACGGCAGGCAGGTTTTGCTGACACATCACCTCCATCTCCTCACCATCCCCAAGGATTACAGCGATGTTTGTAAGAGGTAAAGACACCAGCCGTGGTCAGGGAGCACTGACTCGAGCAGCTCCAGCAGCCTGACAGAAATCAAGCCAGCCAGGCATTTCTGCTTGATGTCCTGGGAGCCCCAGGTTGGCCCTCCATGGCTTGGGCTGCGTTCAGAGGAAGCTGACAAAAGCTCCAGGGATGGTAAATCACATCCTCCTTCACCCACGCTTCTGGAGGCGAGTAGAGAAAACACTCTTCGCTCATTAGGAACCATCCGAGGTTTCCTTTCCTCTGGGATGTCCCCACAAAGCAGGGATTGGGGAGGAAGGCGCTCAGTTTCACCTTGACACAATCCCTGTGCCTGCAACACTTACCTGGCTGCCAAGGCATCCCTCCTCAACACGCCGAGAGTCATCAGCCTTCAAAGCAAAGCCAAAATAGCTCAAGGATTGTTTTCCTTCCCCCATCTGACACGGGATTGCAGCTCCTCAGGCATGGGGAGGAGGGGGAGCAAAATAATAGTAATAAACAAAAGCAAAAGCCTAGTCTTCTGTAGGCAAAGCTAATCCTGTCACACATTTTCTTCCCAACAGAAGCATGATAGATCGAGTCCCACTGGGTTCTGCTCACAACTAAACAGGACGAGGTGCTTGCAGCTCCCTTCTGCCAACACAGCTCAACGAGCAGCAAGGCCTCACCTCCTCTAATCATTTCACTCAACACGAAGCCACCCTGGTGCTCTACCCCAGCTCTAGAAAGCCAGCCCGAGCCTCAGGATGGCCTTGCACGGAAATAGGATTACTTTGGCCTGGAGGAAAAAAAGAAACCACAACATGAAGGTCACCCATAAAATCATTACACAGCTCCCTCTTCCCCGGCTCATAGAGAAAAAACCTTTCTCAAACCCTCAACCTGAAAGGAGAAACACAAAAAGATATGTACATTAATGCCATATACCTCCGTCAATTTTTTTCCTCGTGTCTTTAGAGCAGTTGTTTACTGCAGCCAACTGCAGAGAAATTACAGTAGCTTAACTCTCCAACTCCCTCTAAAGGATTAATCTTCCAGTGAGCATGCTCACGCGGGAGCTTTTTCAGCACTTGCATCCATTTCATGAGTGAGGGCTGCTGCACACATGAGGAAATGCCATTTCAGGGCTCCAGGCAGAGCGAGCAGCCCACAAACCAAGGGCTAAAGCCCTTCCCAGGGCTCCACAAAGGAGCTCTGCCCAAGCCTCCAGCTCCAAGGAGGCTCAAAGATTTCAGGTCCATGGCCCCTTTCAGGAAGGAGGGGGGCGGTGGTTTCCCTGCGACACTGTTTGAAATGTCTGACCTTGGCTTTTCTCTACAGCCTGGTGGACAGTTCACCCACCGAATCTGGAGTCAAAAATAGCTTCTTCTCACTGGCACATTTTTCCTTTTGCATCACTTGTTGGCTCATCTTCGCTTCTCAGAAAAAATCAGGAAGATAATTTGGGGTGCAGGGAGGGGGAGGGGAGGGGAAACATTCTAATAAAAAGGAACAGCTTTAAAAATCTAGTTCTCAACTCTGCATCACAGTTGGTAACAGATCCTGAGACACATTTAACTCCACAGATTAAGGACCCATGCAAATGAGGATTTGCTGGTAGACAACAAATCCAGTATCTAAACAAGGCTGTTCAAGTAATCTTGTCCATTCTCTCCTAGACCACTATAGATTAAACTGCTCTATTTGAGATATTTCTCCCTCACCTCAAAGGATGACCCTCAATTCAAAGCCTTCCTGGTGAAAATAAAGCTCCAACATTAAGGACAAATACACTGCAGAAATAGTTTCTTCCATTTTCATCTTCTCATATTCCAGGGTTCTGCCCTTCCCCTTCCCATTTATCTATTTTATGTCCTGTTGCTTAATTGCTCTTTGTAGCTGAAAGAGATCCAAGCCTCCCCCTCCCCCCAAAGGCTCTTATTTCAAGTTTTAAACCCAGCTTGAGTCTAGGACATGCAGAAACCAGACTGCAACCCCTGAGTCCAGGGAAAATCACAACCCCTGAGCCCAAGGAGAAAAAACCCAGAGGGGGCTGCAGCCCAAGGTCTGAGCTCACTTCCCAGACCCAGCTCCAGGCTTCAGCCCAGCCATTACAACCACCTAAACATGTACTTATTTTTCAAAAAGTCTTGAGTGTCTTTGATGCCATGAAGCCCCTTTAATGTTTTAAGCCCCAGAAGTGAATCCACAAAAAGGCAGGATGCCAGGAGAGTGTTAAAGAAGGGCTATGGCTGCGTTTGACAATGCTCGCTCACCATAGCGACCGTCCCCGCTAGAAATGATAAAACCTATGGTGACACTGGATATTTTGCTCTGTTGCCACCTAAATAGAATCACCCCCAGAAAGGGAATCTCTGTTACCATGCATTAAAATAGAGGCTTTGTTTTATTTATAAAGCATCCAAACTGGTTGGTTTGGATGTGTCAGAGCACAGGCTGCTCAGCCACCCCTCCCTGCTCCATCCTTCAGGGACTTAATGACTGATGGCAGCACTTCATCCTCCCCTCGCCTCCCACAGATCTCAGGTGCTGCTGAGCCTGCCCCAGCTCCTCCAGGGAAGGTCTGGAGCCAGGTGGGATCTGACCCTGAAAACCCCAGCAAAGAAAACCCCAGACTTTGGAGAAGGCAGAGGTGAAAAAGCCTCGACGGAGGAAGATCGTGTCCCGCTCTTCCTCCTCCACGGCAGGATTACACCCACACGTGAAGGTGGGATAGCAGCTATGGAGTTATCCTGACCTGTCATTCCTCATTTGGAAACCAGTCATACTCCCTGAGAGTTTAGACTTTGAAGATTGACTACTATTGATTCTTCTGCAAGCAAACAGCCCAAGCTGGCAATCAGTCAATAATAAGCAATTACTCGACAGCCTCTTATCTGCAGATGCCAGCCCAGACAGCTCGATTTGTGGAGGCAGCAGGTCAATAAATCAAAGCTGTTCTCAAATTTTAAAATATCATCATTTAAAAACCCACCCAGCCTTCAAACTGGCTGGAAGAGCAGCCAGGTCAGGGGGATTCCTGCAGAACAGTGTGGTGGCTATCACTAATTTACAGCTCAGGAGATAGAAGGTGATGTGCTGAAATCCACCCCTGACACTCCTCACCTCTCAGGAGTAGCATGAGTGGCAGCTGGATGAAGATGATGAGAGGGAGAGGAGGAAGCAAAACCTTTCTCCTTCAAACAATGACTTGTGGGGAAAAAGCAGCCTTCCCAAAGCACTCCCCAGTCCCTGGGACACACCTTGCTGCTCACCAGGAGCCTCAAACCCCAACAAAAACATGTTTAACACCCCCAAGAGAGCAAATTAACGACACCTCTCTTATCCTCCTGCTGTGACCTCTGTACCCTGGGTGTACAATTAATCATTTCATCCCAGGAAATGCACTGCCTCGCTTTTTCATGGCCTAAACATGAGAGAAGCACAGGAGCCAAAGGCTCCTCATGAGCATTTTAGTGTGACCCAGAGGCAACACTTTCAACCCAGCAGTGCCAACAGTGCAACAAAGAAAACCAGCTGAAAACTCAGGGAGGCATTTCATGCTCTCAGTGCAGGCTCCCTTTACAGGCTCATCTATATGAAAAGAGATAAAAATTGCCCATTTAATTTGCAGAAGATTGAGCATGCAGCTGGAATGCCAGCCCAGTGCAATGACAATATCATCTATCTATCTATATCTATCTATCTATCTATCTATCTATCTATCTATATCTATCTATCTATCTATATCTATCTATCTATCTATCTATCTATCTATCTATCTATCTATCTATCTCTATCTATCTATCTATCTATCTATCTATCTATCTATCTATCTATCACTGCAAGGGCAAACACAATCTTCTGTCTAGTTCTGTAGACTCTAGAAACTTCCCTGTTTGTCCATGGGTTCTTGCACAAGTCATAGCAACAGCCCAAAAGGACCAAAAGAACAGCACCACTTCAATAATCCTGCTGGTGCTGCTGAGGAGGGTGGTGGCCTGCAGGATGCTCTGTCCTCCACATCAGGAGTTCACCAGGGACACAGGAGGATGTAACCAAGACACCCAAGCACTGGAAATCCAAGCCCCTTGGAGCCTGTGAGGCTTCCAGTGCTACAGAAATGTCCCAGATTCATCAGATTTGGGGCGGCTCCACCACCACACCACAGTGATCCCATCTAGGCTGGCTGCCAGGGGTCCAGAAAGTGCAAAGCACCCAAGAGAGGAAAAGGAATGACTTGGGAATATCCTACCATTGGTCCCAGGAAGGGAAGTGTTTGATAATGATGACCAAATCTTGCAGACTGAGTATCTGCAACCATACCAGCTTGAAAAAACAAGATTTTGAGCCTAAAATCTAAATAAAAAGGGATGACCCAATGGAAACACGATCAATCCCATAGCTGGTACTCACTCTTCACACTCTACTTGCCACAAAATTCAGGTATCTGAGGATACATTTTAAATAATCACAGTCTCCAACACTTTTCAGTGGTCTGGGAGGGAAGGTTGGGTGAAAGGCAGCAGATAATGGATTATTTCAACTTTACTTGGCAGCTGGGACAGAACTTCTTGAGGAGCCTACTGAGGTTTTCCCTTCCATCTACACAGGGTGCACTCAGGTCCTTGCAGCAGTGGCTGGGCCAGCAGGAAGCTGTGGGAAGCTGTGCCCAAAATCTCAAAAAGATTTCTTCTCTTCTTACCCACAGAGCACCTACAGGTGGCTTTTACACTGCCAGCCTTGTCTGCAGCACAGTGGCAAAGCATGAGAGAGCACTCAGGAGGAAAAAAAAAGGTGTTAAATGCATCTTCCTGTATCACTCTCACCATATATAGAGAAGCTACAAAATGCCAGAGCAGCTGACAGGATCCCACAAACCGCAGTGCAGAGCACCAGAGGCTCCTGAGTTCTGCAGGAAAGGTTTTCTGATATAAAAATGGACCCTTTTCCATCCCCCTCCAGAAGTGCAGATGGCCAGCAGGTCAGTGGATCCATGCTGTAAGGACAGTCCAGTGGCAGCCCAGCTCTGGGGAGGAGCCTGCAAAGCTGCTGGAGTTGCTGGGCATGGGAAACATTTTTTATTTGCTCAGGAAGGAGCTGCCTGCCATGGGCCTGGCTCCCACAGCCCCACTCCAACCAGTGCTGACCTACCCCACACAAGGAAAATAACACAGCAACTTTACAAACTACAGCTGTGGCAGCAACACAAAACTCTTTCTCACCTTTTATGACAAAAGCAATGCCAGATGCAAGACAATAAGACATCACAACCTGCCATTCATCCTCCCATCTCAAGGCACAGCCATTCCATACAAAAGCTGAAGATCACCTGTCGTGCTCTGCTTCCTTCTTTCAAATGCAGCATTGTGTTAGCACCAGGATCCCGCTGCTTTGGGGCTGCAAGTGTTGCTAGAGCAACAAAAATACTGGAAAGTAGAGCAGAGAACAAAAGGACTCCAGAGCCCCACGGAGGATGGGATCAAGGAGACAGTAACAATGTAAAATGGGACCAGGAGACCTCCCTCAGAGCAGGGAACTGCCATCTCCCATCCTCTGCTGGGCAGAACGATAATTTAGCAAGTAGATCATCCCAGTAAGGAATTCCAGAAGCTCAGCCCCATGTCTGCTTCTCCTCAGGAGCCCCATGACTGACCAGAGCCCTGCTCCCCTCCATGAGCCATCCTTTCATGCCCAGCACAAGGCTGCCATTCCCAGCTGACTTTGCAGGAATTAGGGATGTGTTTTTCTGTAAAGGCAGAGTAAATCCCTGCTTGCATGTCCAGCAGGTCATCCTTGCAGCAGGAGATGTGGTCAGAATTCCCCTCACTGGACAAATCCAAGTTAGGTGACATTCCAGCAGCTCACTGAGACCAGGGGATCCCATTGCACCCTGCAGGGCTTAGCAGAGGGGCCCTTGCTGTAAGGAACATGGATGCTTTAGGAAATAATCCTCAAAGCAGACTGGTTCAGGGATCCCCTTTGTCCCTTCAGGCATGCTCAGCACAGGGTGTGGGGAGAGTGTCCTGGCTGGAATTGTCACCCCTGGAGCTGGGCAGGGACAGACAGCAAGCACCAGGCTGCTGTGTGATGGAACCCACTGCCAAAATCCATCCTTGGAGGGTTGTGTCTGCTGCAGCAGGCTGTCTGCAGCCCAGTCCTAACCCTGGAGAACTTTGCAAGAGCTCAGAAGATCCTCCACACACACTTGGACTCCTTTGCACCACACTGGTCACAAGGACGTGGCTAACTCTGATGTGTAGCCCATGATAAAAAACACAGTTTAAAGGCAACCTTTGTTATGTAACAAACACTGTCCCTCTGTGCCTGGGCTTCCTCTCACCTGGCTTTAACCCTGGCTCTGCCAACAGCTTCCAGAAGGCTCTGAGAGGAAAGGGAGCTCCTTGCAGGAGCCACATTTGCTACATGGGAGCACAAACCACTCACACAAACTAAGCAGCAGCAGCAGGAGAAGTCCTGGAGGTGTCTGGCTTGAAGAGTAAAAGCAAAAAAAAATTTTTTTTCAAAGCTTAAGCAAATCCTTCATCGGTGAAGCTGATGAAGACACAAAAATCCTCAGGGTGGATTATGAAAATGAGCAAAGGAAGGACCAGCTCCAGGGAAGTGGGGCTCAAAGCCTGGCTCAGAGCTGGCCTCAGCTCCTTGTGACCACCTGCACAGGTTAAAGACCAAGCAGCAAAGAGGATGAACAGTATTTATTCCCCCCTCTGGATTAAAATTCAGAGGTGGAGAAGTCCCATGAACTGTGAGGATCCCAGCAGCAGAGCCTGCCTGTTCTGGGAACACAGGGCCAAGGTTGCTCAGGGAGCCTCCACACCTGAGGAAACCTGAAGGGTTTGCTGCAACCTGACCCAAGGCCCTGCTACCCACGGCTGTGCTGCGAGCTTCCAAACCAGCCCAGTGCCAATGCTCAGGTGCCTCCTTGTGCCTGCTCACAGCTCTGGGGAACCTCTGTCCCCTCTGAGCTCTGCTGAGCAATGCACCTGGACCATGGCACACAGAGCAGAGCACTGGGATGTGCTCCAGCCTCACCTCAGCTGGCACCTCCAGCCCAGCTCCCCAATTCCAAAATAGCTTCTTCCCCATTACAACAAAAACCAAAGAAAAATACAAAAATTCAAACAGGCAGAATGACAAATGCTGGAACTGTATAATGTAAAAAAAGAAGTCAATTAATCCAAGGACCTGAAGACTGGTCAACCACGATTTTGGCATCTTTTTAGTCATTCCTGATAAAGGCACCTCTATACATGGCAGTTCTGTTGTGACAGGTCAAAGTTAGACCAACAGAAATGCTCTCCTGCCTGAATGTGCTGACACCAACATGGGCTGTGCCCCAAAACTCCCCACACAGAGCTTCAACCTGGGTATCATCATCATACAAACACAATTTTCATTAACAGTCATTGTTTGCAGCATGCAAAGGAGCTGCCATGATCATCCTGCCAATTATTTCTACAAATCCAATGGATAAACCTGTAACTGAGGGGAAAACACATCACATCTGCTTCTTGCTGCTCTGCTGAGGAGGGCTGGGAGGAGCCCAGGAGCCCATCCAAAATGATCTTTATGCCATGGAAGCAGCTCACTCACTCAGGAAGGCTAATTTTGCCAGCAAAAGCTGCAGCCACATTCAAGCCATCCAAGACACCCACACAGCATTCCTGGATGGAGGCAAGGCTCACACCTGCCCACACAGCCAGGGCCTGGACCTGCAGCCTGCTCCAGTGTCTGTGCCCCTGTGTCACCACAAACAGCTCTCCCTGCAGTGCTGAATGCTCTGGAACAGTATTACTGTCATAATTAGTAATTACTGCTCTGATGCATTAATGTTTGCAAGTCCCAAACCCCCCAGTCTGGCCTTGTTGGGTAATTCCAGAGCAGAGCCCTCAGCAGCACTGCCCTGCTCCTCTTCCTCCTGCTTTGGCTCTGCCCTGGACTATGGGCTATTCCCCCATGGAACTGTGTTCATATAAACAACCCATGCCACAGGGAGATCCCTCATCACACCCCTGGGGGCTCTCAGGGCAAGGAAAGGGGTTTTAATCTGATTTTGGGCACCATACCCCTGGAGAAGCTGCTGCAGTCACATCAGCAGCTCAGAGGATGCACTAGAAAAGATAGAGATGTTAACTGCTCCCCCCAGCAGCTGCCCAGCCCAGCAGGCAGGGAGGTGATACAGCCTCCTGTGGGGAGGGACAGATGTGCCCAGTGCCACAGCACAGCTGGGGAGCTCAGGGGAGGGGACACAGCACCCAGATAATGGCAGTGGCTACAGGGGATTAGCTCTGAAACTCAGCTTGGGAAAACTCATTGCTCAACTCACATGGAGATTAACAAACATTTTGATTCAAGAATTCCCACAGAAAGAAATGGGTCTGATGAGCCACTGTGGTCCTTCCAGCCTGATTGAGCCAGTGATTCTGTGGTTGTCCATTTTCCTGGGAATTCCCCTGCAGAGGTGGCCTGTGTCTCTCAGTCCCCAGGCAGCAAGGGAACAACAAACTGTTGGGACACCCAGGAGCAGGGAATGTCTGGCAGAGGCAGGAAACCCTCTCTTTCCTCCTCCTTTCCTCCCTGGGTGATATGACACACAGGGATATTTCCAGTTAGCACAACTCTCCATTGGCCAAACCTTCACACAGTTCTGATAATGCAGTGAGAAAACAATCCTGGCTGATTTTCCTTCCATGCAATTTCACTTCTAGTACTGAATATAACACACTCCTTCCCACTCCTGTGCCCAGAGCCAAACAAAGCTGATCTGCTGGAGAGGGAGGTTTAAGTAGGATTTAAGATCTGCCTTCAGCTCCTGGTGGCAGCCCACGATGGAATGGATCCTACCCAGGCTGAGAAACCACATCAGTTTGTCACATGTGGAATAAAAGAAAGCATTGAGAATTTGTGCCAAAAAACTCAGAGCTTTTTCTCATTAAAAAAAAAAAATTAAAAAGTAAAACAGCTGAACCAACCAAGAGAGCAGAGTTTTCCCAGGGTTTCTGCAAGGCCAGATGCAGGCTGTGGCTGGGAGGATCCTGCACTGGGGCACAGCAGGGCAGGGGATGCTGGTGGGGGGACCCAGCCCTCGGGATTCCCTCCCTGCTTCCTGCACTTCCCTGCCCTCTGAAACCAGGCCTGACCCTCCAGCTGCAGCTGCTGTGCCCTTGCAAGACCACGTAAAAAACCCAAACACAACAGAACAGAAAGGAAAGGTCACCGAGGTGACTCTTTCAATTTTGCTTTAGAAAAGTCCTTGACAGGTTGTCAAGGTGGATTTGTTTATTAAAAGTGTCTTTTTCCTAGCAAGGAGCACAGAATGTCTGTACAGTAGATGTCATAATTGCCCAGGTTTGTTAATAATTGCATCAGTTGGAACAGGATGCATTAGCCTAATTTAAGAACAAAATAAGAACATATGAAAGATCACAAGTCCCATTTTCAAGGTGAATCCATGGCTGCTAGCACAAGTCCAGAGAGGATGAGCTGGACCTTCAGAGTCCCACTGGCTTTGATCACAAATAGTTCATACTTTACAAAGGGCTTCTGGAAGTTTTCTATTCCCTTCATCAGGCCTGGCCAGATGTCAAGGAATAAAGCCAAAACCCGGAGCATATAAAATAGTGACCCTTATGTAACTCACCATCTCTTACCTAATGAAGATAATCTCTATATTTAAAAATTAACATTCAGCACTTCTTCAACAATTCCAGTTAAAGGCTTCCAACACCAAGTCAAGCCTTTGAACTTTGGGGAGAAAATTACCTCTGTTTTACAGCTGGGAAAAGCACCACAGGCAGCAAAACCTCAACCAGCCTTGCCTGGACACTTCTTTAACTTCTTTTGTTTAAGCTGCTGCCTGCCCCATTGCCTGGGTACACTGCAGGGAGGCTGCTCTCACTGCAGCCAATGGCAAATCCCTCCCTGACTTCTGTAGGTTTGGATCAGGTCCCAAAACTCTTTTTAATATAATATTCCAGTCTGGCTAATCTTCTGTCTTATGGAGGGTCAATGCTGCAAATTCTGCTTGCACTTAAGTCCTATTGTCTGTCTGCACTAATTCTGCACAGACAGCATTTCCTCAGGCCCCTGCTCAGACAGCAGCACACTCACCAGCCAGGCAGCTGCTAAGAGAGAAAAAAGAAAGCCAAAGCCATAGATTCACCTTTCCTTAACACTCAACCACATAGTCCAAGCCTCATTTCACACATGGGACACAAACTCCGAGCTTACAAAGCACCCTCCACACTTAGAGGGCAATAAAAATTAGCTTAATTAATAATACATGGGCAAGGAAATGTTAACGAGCACCCAGCAGGGGGGCAGGGAGTGCTGTCTAATCTCCTTGTGGGGACTGCTTGCTTTGGCAGGGATCAGCAACTGCATCACCATGGGGCAGGGAGGGCTCTGAGTCACCGGGACACACCAGGGAACATTCACATCTCTCTGTAGAGCAGACACTGTTGCATCAGGAGTTACTCTTGGCAGCCCCACTCCAACTTCCACTTGAGGAGTTTTGGTCATTTAAAGAAGAATTTTGGCTATCCTGGGCAGGCAGAGTATAAACACACACGGACACGGGGCCTCCTCCTCCTCCTCCTCCTGCAGCTCTTTGGCCACGTCTGCAAATTCTGCAGCTCTGCCCACGCCAGCCTCGAGCTGCTGGGTCACGAGTGAGGGGAACCAGACCAAACCTCCCTGCTCTTGGGGAATATCCAAGCTGTGTCCTTAGGGCTTGCCCACCCTAAAGAGGCACAGGGTGCTGAGGCTCATCCCAAGGCAGACAATGGAAATCCCCCCTCCCAGCTGGTTCTCCTCCCTGTCACAGGAGGAGACTGGGATCCCCACAGGTGCCAGCCCGGGGCTCCCAGCCCCCAGGCAGCCCTGGGGCTCATCCCCTGCAGGGCTGTGCAGTGTGGGGAGGAGGTTCCCGGCAGCCAATGGAGCAGCTCCTGCCTTTCATGGGAAGCACGGCTGGGAACAAAGGCCCGGTGGAGAAAGGCAAACTGGCTGGGCAAGCTTGCCAGCACTGGCCAAGGCCCAGACCTGAGAGATGAGCCTCATTCCTCATCACCTCCTGCCCTTCTCCTCCTCCTCTCCTCCTGTGACAGCCCTGGGGTCACACCGGGTCAGTACCTGAGCCACTGGGGATGGGGATGGGATGGGATGAGGATGGGGATGGGGACAATCCATGTGTCCCATGTCACTGATGCAGCCTCAAACCCCAATTCCAGCCCACACAAGAGCCACAATCCCAGCAGCAACAGCCACACAACGTGCACGTCCTCCCTGCACAAAGCACCAGCATCTGCAGAAGGAGGGAAAATTTGGGGCTGCTGTCAGCCAGGGGCAGGAGATAAATGATGTCTATAAAGCAGCCTCTGTGAGGGCAGTCTGGAAGGCTGAGAAAACATCAAACCAGTAAGGTTTTAATAAAAGCCATAAATGATTAATACCAACATGCTCTTATGAAAGGCAAACTCCTAGAAACACAAGAACATAACCAGATCACCAGCACAAAGGGCACATTCTACAGGGAAGGAAACAACAAAACTCACAATAAAAACCCAGAAGAAGTGCGAGATAGGCATGGAGCTCACTGTGTGTGGCAGAAATCTTTTAAAAATCTTGAAAAAAAACCCATGAGAAATACAACTTGCAGCTCCTAGAAACCAGAGTGGAAATAAAAGACAGAATATGATCCCCCCTCGCTGGCCTTTCCCAACGCTGCACGCCGGCAGCTCCTGGCGCTGTGAATTCCCAAATTCAAAGCAGGCAGAGCTGCAGTTTGTCTGTCTGCTCACTGGTGGCACCTCCCTGCTGCAGGGGGATGTCACTAAAGGACAGGCAGGACCTTCACCTCACCTCTCCACACATGCTCCTGGAGCTACAGGAGCTGGCACTACAGCAAGAGGAAATATTGCAGCTCATCCAGGGCCATCTTTAAAGGAACAGTCCTTGTTTGTCCTCAGAGTGTGGCAAAAAAGATGAAATATTCCAGATGTCACCTCCAGGCCCGACAGGACACCTTACAAACAATCACCTTTGCATATTAAGAAGGCTTTAAAGCACCAATCTGAATCCAGCCCAGCACAACTAAAGAACACCCTTCCTAATCCAAAGAACAAAAGGATTTCAAATGTATGGGACTCACAGACCCTTAACACTTAAAACACAGAGCCAACAAAAGCCATTACAAACAAGTTTGCAATTAAAAGCACCTCATGTCTTGGTTACCAGTGCAGCAGTGGTGCTTTTTGCAGAGCCTTCTGGGTGTTGATTTAAGCCATGAAATATTAATGATACTCTTCAATTAATAAAATATTCAGACTCATGTTTCAGATTCTCATAATCTGGAGGTTTATGTGCAAACTGGCAGGATCCTACATGGAACCACACAAACCAGCTCCCAGCCCATTGTTAATGCTTTCATCTCCCAAATACAAATATTCTCTACTTTACACCTCCAAACCCACACTTGACAGGCTGTAAATTTGCTGCCAGCCTCAGTGGACATATGAAATGCATCAAAAAATGAAGATCATTTCCCAGGTCCCAAAAATGCAAGTGACTTCAACAGCCATCTCCTATTTAGTGCAGGTCCCAGTGACCTCCAGGCTGGAGGTGCTGCCCCAAATCAGATCCCAAATGCTCCTGACAAGGCAGGAGGAGCTAAGAGGAGCCTCCAGCATCCTCCATGTGCCCCAAGCAAAACTCACACACAGGGAATGAACTTCAGTCAAAGCAGCCTAAAAATGTGCCTTGGGTGACACCCCAGGAGCTCTTCATTAACTCTTGAGCTAATCAGGACAAATTAAACTACAGGGAAGACAAAATAAAATGCACTGAGGGTTTTTCCACCCAGCTGCTCCCACCTGGGCTGAGCCAACCCAGCATCAAACGTGGAGTCAGTCTGGCAATTGGGTAAGGCTTTGGAATCACAGATTTGGGATATTTGCATTCACTGGATGCTGAGGAACACCACGTTTCAGTACCTCCCTCCCAATTCTGCAACAGGCATAATTTCAATTCCCAAATCAGCAGCTGGATGAAGCATGTAATTTTGAAACCCATTAATCCTTTCTAAGTCTTCTACCATGTGCATGTTTAATTTCCCACTTCTTGAAACAATATTATGATTTTTGAGAGAAGCAGAGCTTCTGAATGCTCTGGGTCAGCAGTATGAAACATCCCTAATTCCCAGTGAAGCTGGATAAAGCATTGGGGTAATTTGCCTTCTGGCTTTGAGCCTGTGGGAGAAATTACCTATTAAAACTTCCTCTGAAACTGCAAGGATTGGAAATGTGCAACTGGAGAGGAAGAAGGTAGGAGAGATTCTCAAGAAAACAGGAGCTGATGCTTAAAAATTAAAAAAAGGAGGGAAAGATGTATTTCATTGCTCCCAGGGCTGTACTCAAATGCACCTGCAGGTCATGGCCAAGAGCCTGGGGAGATCAGGGCTCCCTTCTGCAGGACAGCATGCTCAAATCCTTCTGTCCACATCTGCACTTGAGTTCCAAATTAATTAAAAGCCTGAAGCAGCACTCTGAACAACTTTGACCATAATCAAGGCCCCAGCACAGCCTGCAGCAGCTCAGACACCTGCAGTGCCATTCCCTCTGCACAGAGGTGCCTCATGCCCTGCTCCCTTCTCTGGGGATGGCTCAGCCCATCAGGTTCATCCTGGCTGCCCCCAGAAGCAATAAACTCCTCATTCCTCTGATTCCCACCAGCAAGGGCAGCAGGAGCAGGCAGTGCTGCTGCAGCTTCCCAGGGCTCCTGGGCTGGCTGTGCCCACAGCACAGGGAATGGATCTGTGCCATCTTTGGGCACCTCTGATCCCCACCCAGCTCAGCTCCCCAGTCCTGCTGCTGCTGCAAATGCTGCACTGAGCTCACAGCACCTTCTGGAGCAGTTTCTGGCCCAGCTGACCCCAGGATATAATCACTGTCATTATTTTTATCCCTGTTCACACAATTTCACATTTCCCTGGAACGCTCAGTCACTTACCTGGCTTTATTTTGGGTTTATCCATGTCAGCCTGGTTATCTTGCTCCATATTTACTTCCTCCCCAGCTGCACCACCTGCAAATTTCCTCCTTGTCCATGTGCTGGCTCTGCAGGATGATCAGCCTTATGCAAACAGAAGTGGACCTGAATTTTCTGCTCTGCCACTCAGCATCTCCCTGTCCTGAACTGACACTGCCTCAGAGAGCTCTCCTGCCAGGAGGAGACACTGAAAAAGATGGATTAATATGGAATAGCCCACCCCCACCCCCAAGCCAGCCCCTGGTACACCCAGACAGCTCAGGTGGGCTCACCTGCCTCGGGATTTGCCTGTGCCATCAGTCAGGCAGCAGCTCTGAACCATCCCAAATAGAAATCCAGGCTGAGACAGGAGCAAATGGCAAAACAATGGTGGGGATTGAGCTGGGCATTAAGGAAACAGGAATCCTCTCGGAGCAACATTTCCTACTTGAAAAGAGGAGGTGCTGGATGTGCTTGATACTTTCTATGCTACAAAGTTTTACTTAAAAGCAGGAAAGCTTTGAGAAGCTTTTCTATTTTAGACACAGCAATACCCCACTGAGAGCTCTTCCAAGCATGGTTTATTCTGGGTTTAGGAACTTTCCAGAGCCAGGAGGGCCACCCCAAACTCCTCATTCCCTCTTGGATTCACTTCACCACTTCAAGCAGACTCCAGCCATCAGCAATGGGATGTCCCTGCCCACAGAGCCCCACATCAAGGGAGCACAGACTCACAGGGCTGCTCTCTGCTCCTCCTGATCCACACACAGCTGCCTGAGCTCCGTGGTGACCTTTGGCTGCCTCAACAGCCAGGAAGAGGGAACTCTCCAAGATGTGTCTTCAAGCACCCAAACAGACTCCTTGAACCCCTCACAAAACACAGTCCCCTCTCACCTCCTCCTTCTCTGGGGTGCAGTGGCCCAAACCAGCACTTTGCCAGGGAAAAGCAAGAGGGGAAGCGTGGGAAATGGATTTACAGCAAATTTCAGCATTTCTCATCTTAAGGTTTGCATACTATGTGAGCCCTGTGTCAGGTTTTGAGAATTTTCCATGAATCCATTCCCCACAGGGAAGAGCACTTCTGGGGTGGAGAGGGGAAGGGACAGAGCCCAGGCAAGGTGGGAAAGAGCAAGGCTCAGACTGGCACTCCAGACCAGCCCAGTACCAGCTGCCCTGGTGCACCCTGGAACTGGGACAGCCCAGGGATGCTCGTGCCCTCCTCACTCAGCTGCTCCCAGAGCAGGGAGACTCCAAGAGGCTCCCCCCATGGAGGAGCTGCTTCTTCTCCTCATTGCTGTTGGGCTTTCTGCTGGTAACTGCATCTCTCCCAGGGTTTCTGCTGACACAGCAGTGGGAGAGCAATTCCTTTGTATTTGTGGACAGAGAACTATGTGGGCAAAACTCCTCAAATGGAGAGCAAGGCTCTGCTTGGAAAAGCAAAAAATAAGCCCCCTTGGTCTGGGATCACCTCTAAACTAATAAAGCTGCATCCACAGCAAGGACTTTTATTACAATTTCAGCGAGAAGAAATGAAAAATCATTCTCTCCAGCCAGCATAATTATATTGGAAAAGTTTATTTAAAGTATAACCCAGGCCTTTGATTCTGCCTTGAGTGACAAAATGTTCTTCAGATGCTCTCTTCAGTCACATTGGCTCAGTCACATCAGCTTAGCACAGCTGAAGGGCACTTCTAAGGCTTTCTTAAAGCTTCACAAGTCCTATTTGCTCATTCTGTTATTATTTAAAGTTTCTCTAGATGGAAGAAAAGGATGAGTTCCCCACGGGCCTTTGCCAGCCCACAACATGTGAGAATTCATGGAAAAAATAAAAGTTAGCACCTATTTGACACAGGATAAGACCTCACCAGGGCCAGGGCTGTGTCTAATTATTATCTTGTTAACAAAGTAACCTCTCTACTTCAGAAAAGTTCTAAAACCTCCTTATGAGTATCAGAGAGGGAAAAAAAAAAAAACCAACAAAACAAACAAACAAAAAAAAAAAGACAAAACACAACACCACTTCTATTTCTGCCCAAAGACAGAGTTCAAATGCTTTAACCTGGTGCCCCTGGGAAATGTACCACAAGTGAGCACAGGTATGCTCTGTGTGTTCAGTGTGGTGTGAACATACCTCAGGGATCCAGCTGCCCTGCAGGACACAGCTCAGAGGAGGAGTGCTGGGGTTTAAAACACACCAGGTCTTCCTGAGCTGAGTGACTGAAATGTGAATTAAAAAGCACAGAGGCCTCTCCTGGCTGGCAGGAGGGAATGAGGGAGGGAAGGCCTGGAAGCAGAGCTGGATGGTGACACCTGGCAGACACAGAGTGCCAGTCTGCAGCTCTTCCCCACCTGCTCCTGGGATCCCTCCTGCACTCAGCACCTGCTGCAGGAGCCTCTCTCCAGGCACAGCTGGGGAAATGCTGGCCCTTGATGCTGTGGGGAGGTGACTGAGCTGGCACTGGGCTCAGGGAGCTCCCAGCACTGGCTGCAGGGGGTGAGAGGCAGGATCAAAGTCAGGGAGAAGCCTCAGCATCACCCTGACCTGAGAACTGCTCAGCCCAGCCTGGGGAGCTGCTGGGTCCATCCCAAAATCCCAGATCCAGCCTGGGGAGCTGCTGGGTGCTGAACCCATCCCAGATCCAGCCTGGGGAGCTGCTGGGTGCTGAGTCCATCCCAAAATCCCAGATCCAGTGTGGGGAGCTGCTGGGTACTGAGCCCATCCCAGAATCCTAAATCCAGCCTGGGGAGCTGCTGGGTGCTGAGCCCATCCCAGAATCCCAGATCCAGCCTGGGAAGCTGCTGGGTGCTGAGCCCATCCCAGATCCAGCCTGGGGAGATGCTGGGTGCTGAGCCCATCCCAGATCCAGCCTGGGGAGATGCTGGGTGCTGAGCCCATCCCAGATCCAGCCTGGGGAGCTGCTGGGTGCTGAACCCGTCCCAAAATCCCAGATCCAGTGTGGGGAGCTGCTGGGTGCTGAGCCCATCCCAGAATCCCAGATCCAGTGTGGGGAGCTGCTGGGTGCTGAACCCGTCCCAAAATCCCAGATCCAGTGTGGGGAGCTGCTGGGTGCTGAACCCGTCCCAAAATCCCAGATCCAGTGGGGGGAGCTGCTGGGTGCTGAACCCATCCCAAAATCCCAGATCCAGTGTGGGGAGCTGCTGGGTGCTGAGCCCATCCCAGATCCAGCCTGGGGAGCTGCTGGGTGCTGAGCCCATCCCAGAATCCCAGATCCAGCCTGGGGAGCTGCTGGGTGCTGAACCCATCCCAAAATCCCAGATCCAGTGTGGGGAGCTGCTGGGTGCTGAGCCCATCCCAGATGCCCAGCCAGGAATTCTGCCTGCTCTGCCAGCTCGTCACTTTAGAGATCAAAGCTGCACCTCCAGAAGAGGAGATTTTACAGATCCGAACAGACAGAAGGGAAAAAAAGATGAAAAATGCAGTGTCACTTCTAAGGGAACCACTTCACTCAAAGCCACACACACACTCCTCACTTCCTGCACCAGCCTCCCCAGTTCACCACGAGCCCCAGGAAAAACATCACGGCCTGAAGTTCAAACTTGCACCAAACGAGTATTTTGGGAAGCACACAAACACAAGGGCAGCTCTCCAGCAAACTGCTGCAAACTGGAGGAGCAGCATCAAATCTGATCAACCTGCACCTCATACATACTGGCTGAGAGAGCTTCAATTCCTCAAAACTCAATTCCTTCAAGTTTGAACTTTAGTGCAGTAGGTCTGAAGCACGTAACAATCCCAAACTGGACTGGATATAAGACATCTGCTAAAGAAATCCAACAGCAAAATCAGATTTTTCTGCAGCCTCGTGGTTACTGCACCTAAGGACTGCAGCACAGCCATTCCCCAGCACAGAGATCACCTGGGACAGAGGTAACAGAAAAGAAAAACAACTGAAGTTCACAGGACTTAGCAAGAACTTGGTGTTCAAAGAGATCCTCCCTCAGCCATCAACACTAAGATCTGGCAAGAAGCTGTTCTAGACTGGGAGATTTTGTCTGGAGTTCAGTGGCTGCCAGCAGAGCTGGTTGGGCACTCCCTGCAGACACACAGACATCACCTTCCCAACCTGCCCACTCCCTCCCAGCTCTTTGCTGGGAGCAAGGATCTCCTTCCAAAAACACACCAAAAACACACCTCTGCACCTCTCTGCACCAAGTGAAACAATTCCATCTTGCACTTGGCAGAATGTGGGATGTTTTTCCTTGCTCTCCCACACCAGCACTGGGGAAGCAAAGAGCTTCTCCTCCAGTCCCCACATTCCAGCCTGACTTACACCAACTTCCTCCCCTCTGGCCTCAGAGGGGTATAAGCAAGATCTGGCCTCAGACAGAACTGAGTTCATGGGGGAGGGGAGGAATTAAACTCCAAATGAGTCACTGTTCCCTCCCCATAATCCACAGCAACATCTGGGGATACTGTGCCTGACTGAGAGCAGTGGTTCTTAATGCTCTGCTTGCAGGGCAGATCCAGCCAGGGCCCCTGGAGATGCTTCCCAAAATAAAACCTGTGTGTCTGCAGGGTTAGGACTGACCTGTGCTTTAGGAGTTGATGAGCTATGAGCTAACTCCTGCCCCAGTTACAGCCCTTCCACTCTCCTGGAAGCAAAACTGGACCATGGAGTCACAGAGGCACTCAAGGGCTGATTCCTCTGTCACAGGGGAAAATTAACACTCATCCTCTGCAAAGGCAGCAGGGAAAGGCAGCAGGATCAGGCCAGTTGGGATGGAACAGAAAACATAAAGGAAGCATTGGACATTCTTCCAACAATGATGGGAATCCTGTCTGAAGAATAAATCCAAGCTGTCTGCAGCACTTCCAAGCACTGCTGGTGTCACCTGAGTGGCCGTCCCACAAACCTCACCCCACACAGGCCAGAGCACAGCTCTGCCACTGCAGAGAGAGAGCTGGGAAAGGCAGAGCCAGCCTGGCACACCTGGGGGGCCCAGACAGTGACCACACCTGGCTGTGGGCACAAGCTGCAGTGGGTCTGTACACCCACCAATGTGCACCTGGATCACAGTCTGTGCATGATGCACAGCTAGATCACAGTCTGTGTACACTGCACACCTGTATGGCAGCCTGACAATGATGCACACCTGTATGACAGCCTGTACATATGTGCACACCTGTATTTATTACAGCCTATGTACAACTGTACACCTGTATTACTGTGTTCAGTGCACATCTGTACTATAGTCTGTGTACAAATGTACACCTGTGTAATAACCTGTGCACAATGCACACCTGAATGACAGTCTCTGTACAACTGTACACCCTTATGGCAGCCTGTGTACAACTGTACACTTGTATGGCAGTTCATACATGAGTGTACACCTGTATTAGTCTGTGCACAATGCACACCTGTGTGACAGTCTCTGTACAGCTGTACACCTGTATTACAGTCTATGTACAGCGCCCACCTGTATGACAGTCTGACAATGATGCACACTTGGATCACAGTCTGTGTACAAATGTACAGCTGTGTTATAACCTGTGCACAGTGCACACCTGTATGACAGTCTCTGTACAGCTGCACACCTGTATGACAGTCTCTGTACAGTGCCCACCTGTATGACAGTCTGACAATGATGCACACTTGGATCACAGTCTGTGTACAATGCACACCTGTATTATAGTCTGTGTACAAATGTACAGCTGTGTTATAACCTGTG
Organism: Molothrus aeneus; assembly: GCF_037042795.1. Classification (NCBI taxonomy): domain Eukaryota; kingdom Metazoa; phylum Chordata; class Aves; order Passeriformes; family Icteridae; genus Molothrus; species Molothrus aeneus. The sequence goes on along the minus strand of NC_089664.1, from coordinate 2,010,127 downwards.
CACAGTGCACACCTGTATGACAGTCTCTGTACAACTGCATACCTGTATTGCAGTCCATGTACAGAGCACACCTGTATGCCAGTCTCTGTACAGCTGCACACCTGTATGACAGTCCATACACAAGTGTACACCTGTATGACAGTCTGACAATGATACACACCTGTATTACAGTCTGTGTATGATGCACGCCTGTGTGACAGCCTCTGTACAACTGCACACCTGTGTCACAGCCCGTGTACGATGCACACCTGTGTCATTACCTGGTGGCTCTCTCAGCGCACGAAGGCTCAGCAGCCAGCCCAGCCCAGCTGCTCTGCAGCGTTCACCTGAGGGCACAGACTGTGCCAAGGTTACCCTCTGTGCACAGCCGGGGCTGGCACACTGAGCGGTGCTGCAGCCCCGTGTGCCCTCACTTGCCGGGCACGGTCACAGCCCCGGCTGCCGCCACCCCACGGCAGTGCCCGCTCTCGGATATGCGGGGCCGTGTTCCCCCGAGCCCGGCTGTGACGGGGGCTCTGCGGGCACCCCGGGCCGGCCCGGCTGGCACAGGGATGCTGCGGCTGCCCCGGGATCCCCGCAGTGTCCTGGGCCAGGCTGGACGGGCTTGGAGCAGCCGGGGGTAGCGGGAGGTGTCCCTGCCATGCCAGGGGTGCCACTGGATCCTCGGGTCCCTTCCAACCCGAACCGTTCCATGGCTGATTGTACATGCTCGGGAGCGCCCAGGCGGGTCGGCGCGGCTCCGGGGAGGCACGGCAGGGCTGTTCTGTCCCCGTGTCACCGCAGCGGCAGCGCCGGCAGCACCAACTCCGGGCCGGGCTCCCCCGGGACGCGCAGCCCCGGCTCCCTCAGGGGCTCCTCCCGCCCGCGGCCCCGGACCCTGCATGCTCCCGCCCGCCGCCGCCCCGGACCCTGCATGGCTCATAGCACCGGCCCGCCCGCCGCCGCCGCCGCCGCGCCCGGCCGGGCCCCGGACTCTGGATGGAGCCGCGCCAGCGCCGCCCCGCCGCATGGGGCGGCCCCGGAACATGGATGGCGGCCCCGCCGCTCCCCCCTCCCGCCTCCGCCACACGCACTCGCTCCCATTGGGGGGAGCCCCGGAATCTGTATGGCACATACCACTGACTCACCGTGGAGGGGTGTAACTTATACAGAGTCCCGGGCCCCCCTACACACAATGGCAGCAGCTCCCACATTCTTCCCCTCCGAGGAGTTGGACTGAACCATGGGGCGGCGGGGGCACGGCCCCCCTCCCGGCCTCCGACAGAACCCGCCTGGCCCTGGGCGATACCACTCCACGCTCCCCCATCTTCCTTCCCCCCGCACGGGTAGATGGACGCCGCCGCTCTCACTCACCTCGGCATCCACTGTGGCCATGGCCGGAGCCCCGGAGCGCAGCCCCGCCCCCCCGGCGGCTCCTCGCGCCTTGGCTCCGCCCCTTGCCCCTCATTCTTCTCAATGGAGACGCTCGGCCGGGCACGGCGCATGCGCGCGGCAGCATGGCGGCCCCCAGGGGCCCTGCTGGCCGTACGGTGTCATGGCGGCGCCCACCGGGAGGTGCCGTACGGGCGGAGCGGGGATGGCGCTGCGGTGACACGGGGACAGCGCTGGGCTGGGACGGACCCCGCGCTCCCGGCACCGCTCCCACAAACCGCGGCTCCTCACTGATCCCGTCCAGACCCCCGAGTCCCCCCCGCACACGCCCAGACTGCGGGGGAAGAGGGGCCCCGTTCCCAGCTGAGCGCATCATGAGCTCCCCAAACTTTCAGCAGCACAGCTTGCCCAGAAACCTACATAAAATAAAATCCCTGCAAAAACCCCAGAAAGCGTAAAAAAGTCCCTCTGTCTTTCCTGCCAAAAGGTCGAAAATCACCTCCTTTTTTAGCTTCTGCCACCTTTGGGTCATTTCAGGCCAGTTTGTGCAATGTTTTTGGTGTCACCTAAAGACAGGGATGGGGCAGAGGGAGGAGCTCGCCCTGGCTCTGCCCCACCGAGGGGTCCCTTCACCTCCTCACTGCCTTTCCCACACCTCAAGTACCCACAACAGCTTCAACCCTCCCAAACCCCTCACAGCCCCTCCCAGTGCCCAGGCCCTAAACCCATGATTGTAAAACAATTATCCCTTTTACAGCTCTCTAGTAAAGCAGAAAATAGCACAAGGGGAGAGATAAACGCCTGCAAGGGTTCCTTGGCCCCACAGCTGCATCAGATGCCACCCTGAGGAAGTGACACCTGCCCCAGGGAGACACAGGGATGGGCAGGTACTGCTGCACCAGCCTCCTGGACAGGACAATCCGTGTTTCTGGGGGAAACAGGAGCCTTTGAGTGCCCTGAAGTCAATTTACACATTTCTTATCTGCTCTCTGGAGGAACAGACCCCATCCCTTGGTCCTCAGGCCGCTCTCCTGCAGCACCAGCTGGCACCTCGCTCCTCTGAGTGGGCAAATGGACATTTCTGTTCCAGCTCCTCCCAGCTCCCATCTCTGCTCTGGGACAGGGACAGGAGCCAGGGCACGGCTGGGGCTGGGCCAGGGCAGCTCAGGCTGGAGCTCAGGGCAAGGTTCTTCCCCCAGAGGGTGCTGGCACTGCCCAGGCTCCCCAGGGAATGGGCACGGCCCCGAGGCTGCCAGAGCTCCAGGAGCCTTTGGCCAGCGCTGCCAGGGATGCCCAGGCTGGGGTTGCTGGCGGGTCTGGGCAGGGACAGGGGCTGGGGGATCCTGGTGGGTCCCCTCTCCCTGTGCTTTACAGGGAATCTCTCGCCCTGCAGCGCTCCGGGCGGGGGCACAGCCGGGGTTATCCCGCTCCGTCCCACAGCTGCAGCCCCCGGGCACTCCTGGCACAGCTGTGCCAGCCCCGGGGCTGTCGCTGTCGCGATGCGCTGACAGTCCCGGGGCGGGGGTTCCGCTGCCCTCACACCGCGGTGCCCCAGGCTGTGGGACAGGCTGGGACAGCGGAGCGCCACCGGAGCGTCCCCAGCGGGGCCCTCCCGGGCTGTGTGTCCCTCCCGGTCACCCTGAGTGTCCCTCCGGTCACCCCGAACTCTGTGTCCTTCCCGATCATTCCGGGCTGTGTGTCCCTCCCGGTCACCCCGGGCCGGACCCCTCAGCCCCCGCGGGTGCCGGGGAGCGGAGGCACTTGGGGGTGTGTGAGGGACCCCGAGAGGCTCCCAAAGCTGCTCAGAGCCCCGGGCGAGCCCCCAGGACACCGTGAGCAGCCCCGAGGCCGCCGCGGGCGCTGCCGGCCCGGCGGGGGAAGGAGACGGCGGCCCCAGAGCGCGGCCCGGCAGCGGCGGCAGCGCCCGCCCGGTAGCGCCGCGGTCAAAATAAGAGTCCCCGGGCCTGGGGACCCGCCCCCCGCCCGCCCCATCCCCTCCGAGCAGCCTCTCCCTCAGTTTGGCAGCAGCAGCTCATTAATTAATTAATTAATTAATTAACTAACCAACCCCCGGAGAACCCCTGCGCACTGGCAGGGCCGTGGCAGAGTCCCCGCGGAGCCCCCGGCGCGGCCCCTGCGGTGCCTCCGCTCGGTGCGGACACGGAGGGGCCCCGGGGGTCCCAGCGCTGCCGGGGGATGGGCTGAGGAGGAGGAGGAGGAGGAGGAGGAGGAGGGTGGTGGCGGGGCGGGTGTCCTTCCCCTGGGATCCCCCCGGCATGGGGAGACTGCTCCCCGCACAAAGAGCCACCTCTGGAAAGCTCTGCTCCGGCAGGGGCCGGGGGCAGCCTGGACATTGCCCACCCCGCACTGGGGGTGCCAACATCGCCCCATCCTGTACTGGGGGTGCCCAGCATCGCCCCACCCCGCACTGGGGGTGCCAACATCGCCCCACCCCGCACTGGGGGTGCCAACATCGCCCCACCCCGCACTGGGGGTGCCAACATCGCCCCATCCTGTACTGGGGGTGCCCAGCATTGCCCCATCTTGTACTGGGGATGCCCAACATCGCCTCATCCTGTACTGGGGGTACCCAGCATCGCCCCATCCCGCACTGGGGGTGCCAACATCGTCCCATCCTGTAGTGGGGATGCCCCACGTGGGATGTTGGGTATCTCCTGCCTTCATCCCTGCTCCTACAAACCAGACCCGGCCCACCGGGGTGGCACCGGGACAGGGATGAGGCCGGACGCCCATCAGGACGGGTTCTGGTGGCTCCTCTCCAGCGTTTGCTGCAGTTCTGTCTTTCCCAGATGGACACAGGGACGCAGCGGCCACTGAGACAAACCTCCCCAAGCCATCAGGGAGGGGAGAGGCTCCCAAAAGAAGCCGAAATAACCAGGAGCACACAGAGTTTTTGCAGCTATCACCACCAGCCTCAAACCCATCCTGAGCGAAGGGCAGCGGGGCGAGGCCGGGCTGTGCTGTGCCAGCGCTCCCTGCGTTCCTGGAGCGGCTGCTGGGAGCCAGGGCCGGGCCGGGACAGGGCTGGGGGCTCGGCTCGGGGCAGGGCCGGGGCAGGGCCGGGCAGCCGGAGCAGCCTCGCCGAGCTCCAGCCGGGCGGACATCGCCCTCTCCCGCCCGAGCCGGGCGAGCGGAGCCGCAGCTGCACATCCTGGGATTCCGGGCAGCAGGAAGAGCTCAACCCCAGCGCCCGGCGCTTCCTCCGGCCGCAGCCGCGTCCTTCCAGCGGCACCTGCCCACGGAGCTGAGGCGGGGGAGATTTTAGGGTGGATATCAGGAAAGGTTCTTCCCCCAGAGGGTGCTGGCACTGCCCAGGCTCCCCAGGGAATGGGCACGGCCCCGAGGCTGCCAGAGCTCCAGGAGCCTTTGGGCAGCGCTGCCCCAGGCTGGGGTTGCTGGGCAGGGATGGATGATCTTTGTGGGTCCGTTCCAGCTCAGGATATTCCATGATTCTGTGATTCACCATGGGGTGAGCAGGAGCTCCTTCAGCCCAGCAGGGCCTTCCCACCCCAGCCCTTCCCCTGCCGAGCTGCAGCAGCCGTGGCTTTGCTTTAACCTCCGCTCTAAACCAGGTTCCAAGCCCCAGCTCCAGTGGGGATCCTCCACTGACAGCCCTGAACCACTTCTCACCATCAGGTCTCAGCTGAGATATCATTTATGTTCATCACATACGCAGAGCAAAACATCCTTGGTCTTAAAAAAGATCATCTTTATTTACATTTTTCCAGTTCTTTACATTTGGGGGGGTTAAAACCCAGGACAAAAATACTCCCCAGAAGCTGTGGTAAACATGGAAAACTGCGAGTTTACATTTCAAAACCCAGTTATAAATTGCACAGAAGTCTTAGGTTGTACAGAGCCATCACAAATAGTTGTACAAAACCCCAAAATCTGTAAAGAGAACCACAGGAATAAAGAATTACAGCCACGAGTAGTGGTACAAGAAAGGGCACAAGTTTTGTGGGTTTTACCCTGCCAGTCTCTCTTGGGGAGCAGGGATGGGACATTCCTGTTGCAGATAGTTGCAAATATTTTAAAATATAGAATAAAACCCAAATGGAGCCTAGAACAACCTGTATCTCCTGTCTTGTGCTGGCTCAACAGGAAAACATCCTAGCAGAAAATATTTATTTTTACAAAACTCCTGGAAGTTCAGTGGAAAGCTAAAAAAGAATCATTGTCAAAAAGAAAGAGGAGCCTTTGCATCCCCCAACTCCCCTTTCCCCATCTCCTGCAGGCAGTGGGACAGCAGATGCCAAAGCAGAGTTTAGTTTAGGACACAACATTGAAAAAGCCAAAGGTATGGAGGTGGAATATGTGGAGAGCAGAAAAAGAACAAAACCATGAAGGACATAAAAGCAGCATGGAGAAAAAAAAAGAGCTGATGATATTTTTGGTGTTTTCCATTGGACACTGAGTTTGAAACAATTAACTCACAAGCTTCTCTCGTGCCCCACTGCTCCCCCTCCCCATTTCAAACAAACTCAAAAACAAGTGCTTCAAAGATCTGAGCCAGGAATTAGAATGAATCCCTATGCGCTGAAGTTCTTTCCCCAGAGCTGTGATCAGAAAAATGGGCTTTTCTCCTCTTTATTTCAGTGTTCAGCAAGAGGAGGGAGGGATGATCAAAGGCCTAAAGGAGCTCCCCAAGAGGTGGAAGCCAGAGAGGCTGTGGACAGGACAGAGGGGTTGATCCTCTCTGGAGAGGGCGATTCCAAACTCAGCTCCAAATCCAACCCAAATACTGGGTTTGCTCATCCAAAGCCCTCCCCTAGGACCTGCTGACAGCGCCCTGGGGCCACCCCTGCAGGGGGGAGCAAGGAGAGCTGGACCAACCCCTCCATCCTGCAGTCCTGGCCCATTTCAAAGGGCTCCATAAAACATCAGCCAGGCTCTTTGGGTCAGGCTTCACTTCCCTGCACAGCCAAGGCAGGGCAGGAGGGTTGCAAAGCACCGATTGTCACTTGTTATGTCAATTCTCCTGCACAACGAGGCTGCTCAGAGACAGCCCTGGCTGATGGCTGCTGCACCCTGGCCAGAGGCACCTCCCAGGGCTGAGAGGGGCCCCTGCACAGCAGCTGGGCTGGGCAGCAGCCCTGGCCTCCACAAGGATGAAGACCACCCTGAGGTGCAGATCCAGCTCCTCCTGCTCCCCCCACAGCCGCTGGTGGTGAAGGACACTCCTCACCAGACAAGAGCGTCCCCATTTGCTCCCTGCTTTGCAAGGCTACAGCAGGGGGTCCCAAAGACCAGTTTGTAGCAAATATAAATTGGGGAGAGCAAGCTGAGTGCACAGGAGCACTGCAGAGACAGGGCACAGCACGGGCTGGGTGGGGGCTCCCTCCTCCACAGCCTCCACCAGGGATGGGCCATTCCCAAAACAAAGGTGGAACATTCCCAAAGGTGGAACAAGGAGGACAGCTGCTGGCTGGGAGTCTGGAAAAACAGCCCAGTGGCTCTGGCCACAGCAACCAAAGAGCAATCCCATTTTCCAGCCAAGGAACGTGGGCTGGACACATCAGCAGCAGCTCAGCCCCAGAGATGGAGAAGGAGCTGGGAGACCAGGCCTGTTCCCAGCCCTTCCTGCCTCTCCCCAAGCCTGCCTGGGTCAGGAGCTTGCAGCCCAACCCAGCAGGTCCAGAAGCATTGACAGCTCATAGGAATTTCTCCAGGGGTGTGGAAGGGATTTGGGTTCAAGGATTTGCACAGCCAACAGCAAGGAAGGCCATGGCAGCTGCAGACTGAGCCAGGCAAGACAGGTTCAGCCAAGTGGGAGGAAGAGGAAGAGCACTGGGGAAGAGCTGTACCTGCCTTTGGCCCATTGTGGATGAAGAATGCTGCTCATGGCAGGCTGGACCACCCAACAAAGGAGAGTCTGAACCATGGAAGCTGGGTAGAAGCATAAGCTGAGAAGAGAATGAGGAAGGATCTTTGTGTCTGAGACACAGATCACACCCCAGGCTACCTGCAGTGACAACATTGAGGCAACACCTGCATGCTTCAGACATGGGATGACCAAAGTGGGTTGTGGGGAGGAGCCTTCTTCCACTCTCAATAAGTTTATTCCAAATGGCTCTTTAGGAGCTGGGGCTGGTGGTCTCCAGCCCTTCCAGGCACACCTTGGCTATGCCATCTCCATCCTCCTAAAGGCAGAGTCTGCTCTCCCCCTCCTCCCCTGCCAGCAGTGAGCACTGCCCAGGACTCTTGGGCCACTTGGACAAATCCTGGCTTCAGGACACAGGGCCTGGGAAGCAGCAGTGCAGTGGCTGCTCTCTCCAGAGCCAAGCCCACGTGGTGCCAAATTCCCTCCAGCCATGGGGAATTTTGAGCCTGGCCCTGTGGTCAGGCCACACTGTGTTTGTTTTCCCCAAGCTGCCTTGGCAGAGTTCACCACCCCTCCTGGTGAGAGCAAAAAAACTTCATTTTGTAAGAAAACAGCAAGGTGCATTCCTGATTTGGCATGAACAGGCACATGGATCAGCATCAGAAATGGATGAAAAAGCACAGCATTTCTCATAGAATAATTTATTAAATACAGCATTAAAATTTGTATTTCTGAATTCAATCATTAAAAACAACTTCATCTCATATATATATATATATATATTTATATATATTCAGGGACAATGACAATCACTCTATCATCATTGGTGCATGTTGTGCCAGCACTGCTCAGAACGGCACCTTTGCTACACTACCCTTAAAGCAGTTCAATGCTTAAAAAAAAATAAAATAAAAAAGCATTTGCAAAGAAAGAGTGCAAAGCAGGGCCTGTCCCAGCTGCCTGAAGGGTGTGCAGAGGTGGCTGAGCAAGGAGGCAGCAGCTGGAAATGCTCCTAAAGGTCTGTCAGGTACTGCCTGCCCAGCCTGGGGCCATGTGGGGACCAGCTCTGAGGTTCCAAAGGTCTGGAGGCCACAACTCCAGCCTGGCTGGGCACCTGTGGCTCTGAGGGATGTGGTTTGTGGTTTCCTCAGCTTGGGCAGTCAATGCGAAACAAGCTAAACAAGGTGTGTGTGGGGAAAAAGCACAAAAGAAAAATTGCAAGAAAACCCAGCTTGTTCCCCCAGCTGCCAGGTGCAGCAGAGGCTGCAGCTCCCACATGGGTTGTGTTCATTGTCACATTCTGCTCAGGCCCAGGGGACACACAGCAAACCAGTGCCACCACAGGCCCCTGGCCCAGACAGGGACAGCCACTCCCAGGGACAGCCCCGAGGAGAGGGGAGGGATCCCACGGGCAGGGCCCCTGGGCAGACTCAGAGGTAGCATCAGACAGACTTTTGTGATTGATGGTCACTTAACTGCAGCCTGGGAGGAGAGGGCACCCTGCAGGGACATGGAGTGTGGTTGGTCCCCCTGCTCCAGAGTGAGCAGTGCTGCTGTCCTGTGTGCCAGGGCCCAGCAGTGAGCAAGGGTGGGCTGTGTCCCACAGGGCTCTGTGGGGAAAAGGACACCCCATCCCACACCAGGATCTTCCCCAGAGCTCACCAGGGCTTATCAGCAAGTGTCCCCACGAGCCCATGGCCACTCACACTGCCATCACTCCCCCCACAGCTCAGGTACAGCAGGGCTTGTGCTTTTGGCTTTTTTAAAGTCCCTGACCTTCCGAACCTGCTTACTCCAGGAAACCTCCTGCTACCCTTAGGACCTCTGAGGACAAGGAGGAAGGGCTGTCAAAAACCATTTGTGGAGAGCACACAGCCCCTAAAAGAGGAGAGCAAGTCCACACAGCCCAGCCTTCCCTTAGAGTGGAGCTGTGCCAAGTCAGGAGCGTTTCAGATAAGGCATCGCAGGTGCTTTGATAGTAAAGCAGTTAGTGTTGACTACAGTACTGGAACAGGCTGCTGCCCAGGGCACCAGGGCCACATCCAGCTCTCCAGCACTTGCAGGAGCTCCAAGGGGAGCTCCAGGGCCACATCCAGCTCTCCAGCAGCAGCAGGAGACTGTTCAGTTTCCCTGACCTCTCCCACGTGCATGCAGGCTGCTCTGGCTGCCCTTTTTGGTTTTTTTACCCCCTCCCTAGAAAGAGACTTCAAAAGCCCAGGCTGGGATGTGGCAGTTCCCCCCCAAAGCAGCCAGAGAGACAAGAAGACGCCTTGTGCTGTACCAGACTGTGCCACAGGCGGGTGCCCCGTGGTGCCAGGGTGGGCAGTGCCAGCGGGGTCGGAGCAGGGGAGGGCTAATTGCCATTGCTGATGCTGGAGTTGGCACTGCTGCAGCTCTGCTCGTAGGATGGAGGTGCCTCTGTGGGGGAAAGGAAGAATGAGAGAGGTTATGGTGGGTTTGGGAGATTCCCTTCACCCCAGTCTGTGTAACCCAGGGCAGAGTGAAGCAACCCACCAACACACACTCCCTGCCAGGGCCCCACAGCCTGCCCAGCTGAGGTACAGGGGCTTTGTAGGATTTCAGCCAGTCAGTCCCATCCCTGCCCTCATGCCCATGGAGGTTAAAAATCACAACCTCACAGTCCTGTTCTGTTCTTCCCTTTCTTTCCTAAGCATCCTCCTGTCTTCCAGCACCTCCAGAACACTCATGCCCCGTGTGCCCCAGCCCAGGGCTGAAGTAACACACGGAGTGTTCTGTTACCCAATGCAAAGAGAGGGGCTGATTTGGGTACAACTGTGCCAACACACACTGCTGGCCTTGTCACCCCTGCACACCTCCAGGAGTCCAGAACTCACTGCTGGCCCTGCCACCCCAGCATGGCTGCAGGAACCCAGCACACACTGCTGGCCTTGTCACCCCAGCACAGCTCCAGGATTCCAGCACACTGGGATTTCCCTGAGCTGCTCCACCCTGGACACTTTCTCAGCTCCCACCCCCACAGCTTCAGACCAGCTGCAGGCCCACTCCAAGTCAGACAGAAGATTTCAGTGACATCATTTTCCTGGCTATGCTCCCACCAGCCTCACCACAAGCCAAGTAGTTTTTCCATCAGTGGGAGGCTGAGAGCTCTTTTAAGAACAGGGAGATCCTCTCATGATGAGCCCAGGGCAGGCCTGGGTGTGGATGTGGGGAGGACAGCTGGCTTTTACAGCTGGAAGAGGGGACTCCTCCAGAGGCTAAAGCAGGCAGAGAGATGTCACAATCCCTCTGACAGCACCCTGCAGCAGACTGACTGAATCCCAGATTCCCAGCAGTTCACAGCTAGCAGAGACTGAGGTAGGAGCTGTTTCCCCCCAGCTGCAGATCCCAGGAGTGCTGCTCACCATAGGGGTATCCCCACGTGCTGTACTCTGGGGGCAGGATGAGTGAGCTGGCTGTGGGGACAGGCACCACATTCCCCTCAGCATAGTAGGGGACAGTGGCTCCCGTGGACAGGCAGAGTGTGGGGTGGTTTGGGGAGCCCGTCTGCTCCGAGTCCGCCCGAATCTCCTGGAAGCTCAGTCCTGGGGCATAGCTAAAGGGCTGCTGCTGGGAATGGCTTTTGGTGGGGATGGAGACATTGTCCATGGGGTGATAGCCACTGGCAGCCTCCTCTTCCTCTGGGGGGGCACTGGGGACCACCACAGATGGGATGTGCTGGATGGAGCGGGAGGGGCTCAGCGGGACCCTGTTCACAGCAATGTTTCCAATGTAGATGGGGAGAGTGACAGAAACCTCTGGAGACTTGAGGGAAACCTGGAAGAGAAGAGCAAACAGTGGCATCATCATGATACATGGCAATGGGAAGGTTCACCTGATGCCTGGACCACCCAGACCACACTGCTCAGCCTGGGAGGGGGCACAGAGCCACGGCCCAGCCCAGGGATACTCCAAATAAACTCACCTGGATGTAGTAGTCAATGTGGATGAGGCTGCAGCCCTGCAGAATGGACTGGGGCAGTGCTGGAACCAGGATCTGCTCCTTCCATTCTGCATGTTTCCAGGCTTTCACCCCTGAGCCTTCCACCTCGGCGATGGTCCTCAGGTCGTAGATCCAGCGCTTGGATTTGTAGGCCACTTTCTGCACAGACAGAGAAACACAGCTGGCTCAGAGGCTGCAGGTGCTCTTCTGTCTCCCACAAATGTAAACCAGGACACAACCCCACCCAACTGCTTTGTCAAATAGGCACAAGCACAGACATAAGGGGCATATTCCAGAGCTGGAATACCCATTGCTGTGTGACAGACTGAGAGGGGATAAGCAAGACAAGTTCTAGGTCCTCTTTCCCCAGGAAGGTAGAGAGGACCAGAGGTGGAGATTTGGCTCCTCACTGCCCCAGTTGCACAGAGGCCTCCCTGGGGTGGAGCAGCAGCACAAGGCAGAGGATGGCCCCACTGGGCACCCACCTGGAGCAGACTGGCCACCACAGCGCCGGTGTCGCGGCCGGACTTGTTCTCAATGTCCGTGCGCAGCTGGATGGCCTGGCCCACGATGTAGCCCTTCAGGTCAGACGTGGCTGTCAGGATGATGTTGCCACTCTTCACAAGCTTGTAGTTGAACTTCTTGGTGATGGACATGGTGTTGGGCTGCTGCAGGACGGCACAGACAGAGGTGTTGGCTCAAGAGAGTCAGAGAGCCTCCGGGAAAACACTCAAGAGATTCAAAACAAGCAAGCAGAAATATTTGCTTCTAAGAGGATGCAAAGAACCAGCAACATGGCAATGCCACAGACAACAGGTCTCACTTCTCCAGCCCCACAGCTCTACTGTCCTATTAGTTGCTTTCCCCTCCAAAGCAAGTCCCCCAAGCCCAAGTGTCTCCAAGCACCTGAAGCTGTTGGCCAACATGTCTCTCTGCATGCTGAAAATTCAGATAAACCTTTCAAAGCAACACACACAAGGGTCAGAAATCACCTGGAGTAGGTACTGACAGCAAGGCAGGAGAGATGAGGAGTCCTTGTCCTGCTCTTGCATAGTCACAGCACGCAGTCAGAGCTGTCCAGCCACTGAGTGACTCCTCAGACAGCAGGACCAGGACAAGGACAAGTGCTGAAGTGTTGGCATTTCCAGCCATGCCCCTGCTCGCTCTTACCTCGATGTCAGGGATGTCGTTCAGGTTGAGAGGGCAGAGAACATAGAAGATCTTGTTGCATTTGTAGTCCTTGGAGAAGCGAGGTGTGTCTATCACAGCTTTCACCTGATGCAGGACCTTGCCAAAAGGGCCTTCAAATGATGTAGGAGCAGAAGCTGGAGTTGAGAGAGAAAGAAGAGGTCATAAGGCTGAGCCAGGCCAGTTTCTGAACTGGAAGTATATGCAAAATCCAAGGCTTACAGGGAAGGGCCTTCAGCCACTTTTCTGCATCTTACCTGGCAGCAGGAACTGGAAGGGAAAGTTGTGCTCTCCAGCTGTCAGGACCCCTGTGGAAACAAGAGTGAAGTGTTCATGGGACAGGCTGAGAGGCTCTTACCTTGGAATGTTTGATGTGGGGGAGAGAAGCCACCACCCAGGGAATCACACACCACCTGCTCTGCTGCCTACAGCCCCTGGACAGCTCCAGATCCCACGGGCAGTGCTTGAGCCAACAGGAGCACCTGCTGCCAGCCACCCCTCCTTGGGACAGGAGAGGTTCTGTAGGAAGATACCCTGTAAATAAGGTCATTTAGGGCAGGCTCCAAGTGATCCTGTTGGCAGTGCTTGAGCCAACAGGAGCACCTGCTGCCAGCCACCCCTCCTTGGGACAGGAGAGGTTCTCTAGGAAGATACCCTGTAAATAAGGTCATTTAGGGCAGGCTCCAAGTGATCCCAGTGATACAGCAAGTGGTTATCCCAGGCTATTGACACAGGACACAGAGCAGGGCTGCTGTGGGTTTATTTTTCCTCAAGTCTTCCCCTGACTGCCTGACATAGGGGAACTGAGAAATCACAGGCACTGTCTGAGGGTGGTAGGGAGTTCTGGTGGGCATCAAGCCACTCCACCCTCAGCCACACACCAAGCCCTTCACAGACTGCACAGGGTTCAGGAGCTGGAGCCAGAGGTCCACCCACCCTTAGACCCCAGAAGGGACCTGCAATACCTCAGCCTGGCTGCTGAGACAACAGGAGTTCAGAAAAATATTGCCACAACATTAAAACCTTGGCACTTGTTTCCTTCAACCACTGCTCTGCAACAGCCTCGAGGGCCCAGGGCAGAGCCAAGATCCAGTGCATGTCTAAAACAACAGATTCCAACTCCCCAACTCCATCCACCCTCCAACAGTCCCAGATTCCCTCCAGGGCAGTGTGACAGCTGAACTGAACCCACAGTGTGATCCAGCAGCTCCTAAAGTTGCCTTCAGTAAGAAAACCACTGAGGTTTATCCATATTTGTTAAATCCATGCATACACAAGAGGTTTTGTTTTTAGAGTGGCAGAGCTGAGAGGGAGACCTGGATGCCCAGTAAATCGAGCTGTGTTTGTTCTGCTTTGCAGGATCATTGCTGGAGGTAGCAAAGGCCAGCTCTGGCTGGTGCTTTTGTTGTTGCAAGACAGGGGGAGGCAGCTGGGCCGTTAGCAACGCTGGCTCTGCAGAGCTGACAGAAATCGAGTCCTGTCGTCAGGGGATTAAGTGGATTACATGGAAGGGGGAGGTGGGGAGGAGAAGAGTAAATCCCCCCACTGACACAGCAGCCCAGGCAGGACCTGGTGCATCATTCATGCTATGAAAAGCTAGATCTCTGCCTCTCTGCTCACTCAGCCACCCCATGGGGACGAGGCACAGTGAGTGTGTCCTGCCCACAGCGCAGGGACAGAGGGATAAACAATCCAACACACACACATTGTGGATCCCTGCAAAGGGACAACAGCAGAGGTGGCTATTTGTACTCTGTGGTCTCACAGAGAGGAGCAGCATTTGCCCATTGCCATCACCTACCTGCAGATTCCCCTCCTGTTCCCCAAACAAACCCGAGCTATGTAGGCTAAAATGCAGCACCCGGCGCTGTCACCAGGTGGAGGCACCAAGCCAAGCTCTGCCCTCGCTGCCAGGGCTGGTGCTCAGAGCTGGGCAGGCCCGAGGCAGCTGCGGGACAGCCTCTCCTGCTCCCTCCTGCGCAGCCCGGCTCAGTAAAGGTGCCAGGTGAGGTGCAGCAGGTGCCTTGGCTGCTGGGGTCCGGGATAAAGCCTGGTTAATGTGAATGACTCGATGAAGCCAGCCCTTGTTTGCTGCCCTGAGGGTTTCTGTCTTTTAACAGGCACCATTCAGCATTGATTTTACACCCATTATCCCTATTTTAGAAAGCAAATGACTCACTGGAATACATCGACTGTCCTGTGCAGCTTCTGCATTGCAGTACAGGGACTCTGCACCTGACAAGGAGTGGGAGCAAGTGCTGTTCCTGCCCTGCAAAAGGGAGGGAGGTGGGAGCTCCAGAGGGCAGTGGTCACTGAGAGAGCTCCACTGAGGATTTCCACCAAGAGAATTCCCAGCTGTGTGACATGCAGAGCCCCACATGAAGGTGCAGGCAGTAATCCTGAGTCTCCTACTAGGAGCATGAAAGTTCACAGCCTTTCCAGGACCCTTAGGATGAGTTCACAGACTCCACCAAGTAAAAGTCCCTATTCTACAGGGACTGCCTATAACAGGCAGCACCATCCAAGAAGTCATTTCTGTCCAAGTCCTGCCCAGCTCAGGTGCACCAACAGAAAGCTGGGCTGGAAGTGAACCTGTGAGCACTTTCACAGTTTCTAACTCCCACAGCATCACTGAGCAAGGCCAGGAACTCTCCCAGGAACATGTGTGGGCTGCATCACCCACAGAGGAGGTGGTTTGGCTCTCAGAGCCACTGTGTGGCTCACTGGCACTGAGGCAGTTTCTGCACAGGTAGCCCAAGATGGGAACTGCTCACAGGTCAGCCTAGACCAGCCTGATGGTCCTGACCAAGCCCAAATGCCCAATGTCCTGTTGGCTGTGACCCCCTGAAGAGCCTGCAAGTCCCTCCTGCAGCTCCTGCCTGTAGCAAGCTGCCCACGAGGGCTGGAAAATGCCCTTCCTGCTCTTTGCAGCCAGAGAGGAGTTCCCAGAGCAGCCACCCCAGACTGAAGCTGTTCCTGCCACAGCTCACACAGACCAAGGGCATCACAGCAGCACCTGGCTCGTGGCCACAGAGCCCTGACCCAGTCCTGAGCTGAGCAGGGAAGCACAGTGAGCCCTGCTCTCCACTCCATGGAGCAGGGAGATGCTGCAGGTGACCAAGAACAACTCTTGTTTGCAGACCTGCTCCTTCCAGCCCACTCTCTCCTTCCCCCAAGAGGGAGAAGCATCTTTAGGCATCCTCAGTATCCTGGAATGGGCATTCCAAGGCACCCACTGGTGCAGAAAGGAGTTCAGTGCCAGGGCTATTTCACAGACAAGAGTTAACAAAATTAAGATGAAGAAAAGCCAGTGGTCCTGACTGAGATAGGAGCCTCCTGTGAAAGCACAGGCATGATCCAGAGTGCCTGGCAGAGTGACAAGGCAGCAGAGCCCATAGGTGAGCTGGGGTCCTGCCTGCCTCCCACTGCACAGGAGGAAAGGCAGATACTCAGCAGCAATCTGGGCTCCTTCTTGCTTCTCCTGGCAGAGGCTCCTCCAGCACGGGCACAGCAAAGGCTCCATTTGCAACTTGGAATTACAAAACCATTTCTGTCTTCTGCCTGGTGGAAAGTTGGCAAATCCCAAACCAAGCACCCTTACAATGGGAAGGGAGGTGGCAACTGCTTCTAAACTCTCCAGCTGGCAACTTTGCTCCAAAAGGCTGAGCTTCCATTTCCTAATGCTGACTGATCTTGCTATAATAGGGGAAATCTGCAATTTCCCTTGTCCCAGCTTCCCTGTGAGCATGGGCAGGGCACAGAATGACCTTGAACCAACACCCAGGTACTTCTGCCATGGAAAACAGGAGCAAACTCAGCTCCCTGCAAGGGACACTTGCAGTGTCAGTCCAGCACAGCCACTGTGCTGGTGACACAGGGCAATGTGTGTCTCACCAGACCTTGAACAGATCCCCAGATCACAGCAGGGGAGATGCAGCATCAGGCAGAGTGTCCAGAGCCATCCCACAACATCCCCTGTCCAATTCCAGCATCCCAGCAGGGAGGGGAACACACAGCCCATGGGGAGCCACCCATCACCCCTGTCCCTCCAGCCCAGAGAGCTTCAAGCAACAACCCAGGACATTTCATGTGCTAATTCCATCTGCAAGTGGACTTTGCAACAGAGCCTGCTGCTGGCAGCAGGCAGGGGTGAGCTGGTTTCCAGCCATGCTGGGGCCCATGGCCATCCCAACACCTGGGAACAGCTGCCCTTTCCCTGCTCCTCCAGCACCAGAGGCTTTGCCAAAGCATTCCCCAGCCTGGGCAGGGCACAGCAGGGGTTCAGCACTGCTCCAGGGGGCACTGAGACCCCTCAAACAGGGGCAGCTCACAGACCCTGTGAGGGGACAGGGCTGTGCCAGCCACTGCAGCCACGCCGAGCCAGCACCTCCCCATTCCCAGAAGCCAGAACAAAGGCCACAGTGTCCTAGGATGCAAAAAAGCTTTTCCTGAAGTTTATGTGCAGCTAAAAATACCTTGAGAAAGTCATTAGGCAGCAGAGGCAGCAGGCTTGGCAGGGTTCTGCTGTGAGGCCATACCTGCAGCAGCCTGTCCCCCTGACAGGAGTCAAACCAGCAGAGATTGGCCACCCCCACACAGCCTTGGGAAACTTCCTCCCAGAAAATCCCTGGAGGGAAAGAAGCTGCTGCCCCAGACAGCCTGGAGAAAGCTCAAGTGCAGATAGCAGGAGCAGTAACAACACACTCATAGTGCAGAAGAACCTTGGAGAGGCCCCTGACTCCAGCAGAGATAGGTCTGGTGGCTCTCATTCACGGCTCAGCTGCTCCACACTGGGACTGGGGTTGTTCACTTGTACCACTGGCTGTGGGGGAGTTCTGGAGCATTTCATTTACAGAAAAGAAATTCCTTGATCCAGAGGGCTGATGCCAAGTCTTCTGGATCCCCTGGAGACACTGGGCTGGTACCCAGAGAGACCCTGCCAGGCTGAAGGGGCTGGGCCTGTGGAACCTTGGCAAGTTTGACAGGGCCAAGTGCAAGGTCCTGGGTCAGAGCAATCCCCAGCACAAACACAGGCTGGGCAGGGAATGGATGGAGAAAAGCCCTGAGGAGAAGGGCTTGGGAATGGTGGTGGATGAGAAGCTCAGTGTGCCCCAGCCCTGTGTGCTGGCCCCAGAAACTCCCCTGGCCTGGGCTGATCCCAGTGTGGGCAGCAGGAAAGGGGGGGCTCAGCCCCTCTGCCCTGCTCAGACCCCACCTGCAGAGCTGCCCCAGCCTTGGGGCCCAGCACAGGAAGGAGCTGGAGCTGCTGGATGAGTCCAGAGGAGGCCCCTGGGATGCTCCAAGGACTGGAGCCAGGCTGGGAGAGCTGGGGGTGCTCACCTGGAGAGGAGAAGCTCCAGGGAGAGTTCAGAGCCCTTGCAGGGCCTAAAGGGGCTCCAGGAGAGCTGGAGAGGGACTGGGGACAAGGGATGGAGGGACAGGACACAGGGAATGGCTCCCAGTGCCAGAGGGCAGGGCTGGATGGGATATTGGGAATTAGGAATTGTTCCCTGTGAGGGTGGTCAGGCCCTGGCACAGGGTGCCCAGAGCAGCTGTGGCTGCCCCTGGATCCCTGGCAGTGCCCAAGGCCAGGCTGGGCAGGGCTGGGAGCACCTGGGACACTGGGAGGTGTCCCTGCCATGGCATGGAGTGGAATAAGGTGCTCTTTAAGGTCCCTCCCCACCCAAAGGTTTCCCTGCACTCCCTGCAAACCAGCACAGTGCTGCAGCACTGCATGGGAAAGCTGCCACCATCATCCCCACTGGGGCTGGAATGACCAATGGCTGTATTTACACTGTGAAACAAATGATCCACGTCGAGTTCACTCCTCCACAGCTGCTGGAAGTGTCTGGGCTCTGCTCTGAGCAGTGACCCCTCCCTGGCTGGTGCTGCCAGGCCCCTGCCCAGGCAGAGGTGGCAGCCAGAGAAATCCCCAGCCCCCCAAAGCCACCATCCCTCCAGACTGAGGGGAAGCTCCCTGCCCACACCCTACCCTGCCTGCAGCTGGCCAAGGGCTGGGAAATGTCCTCCAGCAGCCTCTGCCTGGCACAAGAGCAGGGCTGGGCTGGGGCTCAGGAGGAGCCAACCCCACAGGAACAAGGCCACAGCCCTACCTGCTGTGTCCCACCCACCTTCCCAGGGCTGTCTGGCAGCTTTCTGTGCAAACAGCCCAGTCTGACAGCACTGGTGGGGCCAGCTCTGCTGGGCTGCACGTTCCAGCCAGGGCCACTGTGGGGACACTTGCCAAATCCTCCTCCCGGCCCCAGGGTCCCTGTCTGGAAGTCACAGGTGGTCACAGCCACCTCTGCACAAGGGTCACAGCCACCATGACAAAACAGGACCTCCAGGGTAGCAGAAGGGACCAGGAGGTGCCTTGGTCACACAACAGACTCGGGTGAGGCTCATTCCCCTCCTGTGAAGGCTCACACTGAGGGGTGCTGGGACAGCCAGCCCAGATGTGTGACACACAGCAGGCTGCAGACCAGGAGCCATGGCGTGGGGCACAGCACACGCCTCTGCCTCACCAGGCTTCACCCACAGCTACCCAGAGCAAAAGAGGTGAATAATCCTGTTTGTCACTCCCTCTAGCCTCCAAAGAGAAGGATGGTATCAGCTCTGTAGCCACCACTAGGAGCCTGGAAAGTGCCCCCACACCCCAGGCAGAGGAGACAGCAGTGGCTGAAATGGGGCTCCTGTCCCCAAGCCCTGTCCCTCCCCAGCAGTCCCTGCCAGGCTCTGCTCCCTCCTGGATGCTGGAATGGGAACAGGCTGCACCTTTGGAGCACACAGATTTTTTGGTTCCTCTAGCAGAGGAACAGCAGGCCAGACCATATGGCAGTTTCTCCCTGGCTCTTTAACAAGTGATGCATTGACTGTGTTGGCCAATTCAAGGAGTACAGAAAGGTACCTGCTGCCTGCTGGCCCCTGTGCCATCACTTGGAGCAATGTGGCTCTTTCCTCCTGCTGCCTGAAGTCAGCCCTGGGGAAGGCAAGCTCCTGCTAAGGTGCTGAGTTAGACTGATTCTGGTGCTGCTGATGCACAGCTTGAATCCTCTCCTGTCCAGGCTCTCCAGGCAGAGAGCAGGAAAGCAGAAGGTTTGTGTTTTCCACTTTGGGGAGGAGAAATGAGCAGCCCTAGCTCTGCACTCTGCCACAGGACCCCCAGTCCCCAGCTACAGGCAGAGATATCAGTGTCACTGCAGTCCCAGCAGGCAGCACCCTGCTCACCCCTGTCCTGCCCTCTCTCCTCATCCACTTTTGCAGCCAGAACACTGAATATTAGATATAAGCAAGGGGCCAGAGCTCTTTAGCTCTCAGGAGGCTCTATCAGCATTAATTCTGTGCCAGGGCACTTGAGGTGACGCTGAGCCACTGCAGCTTTAGCACAGGACTCAACTCAGGGGATTACAAACTGCAACAAAGGAGGGGAAATGCACACATTTGCTTGTGCCATCAGCAGGCACAGGTGCCACTGAGGGAGCAGCCAAGAGCCAGAAGAGGAACCTGCCAGCAAGCACAGGCACAGCTGCCAGGAAAGCCCCGGTGTGGAGCTCCAAGGAGAGCTCTCCTGCTCTGGATGGCAGCGATGGAGCACAGCCCCAGCAGGCTCCACATTCCCTTTCAAGGCAGCAGCTCTCGTGCTCCAGCTCTGCAAACACACAAACACACAGCAGGAACAACCCCCCCGTGGGTAATGCTGCTGAGATCAACCTCTCTGTAACACAGGAGGTGCAGCAAAGCACTCAGCACTGAGGTGAGGGCTCCACTGCTCACAAACCTCTGTGTCAGCAGCTTCCAGAGACATTCTCAATGAATTAGCAGGATCTGGCAGTGTGGCAATGCTGCAAAAACCCCAGAGGATTAACTGGTCTACTGAGGCAAGAAATTTGGAAGTGCTGAGGAAGCTGCCGTGACCCAAGGCAACTGCAGATCCCTCAGTGTGGCTTTCCTGGGCTGAACCTGCAGCTCCTGCTCTGAACCCAGCAGCACAGTGTGGCCAGGAGCTGGCACCAGAACATCCTTAGTGGCTCACCACTGCCCATGGACACCCTGCTGCTCTCACCTGGCTGTCCAGGAGCATCACCTGCTGCTCTGAGACCTCCTGCTCACAGAGAACAAGCTCTACAAGTCTCACAATTCTGTTTAGACAGGTCACCAGCATTTTTAAATTCAGCTGGGAGCCAGGATTGTTACCCTGTGCCAACTGCTGGCCATGAAGGTGTTGTGCCAGGCCGGCAGAGAACCACCCTAGGGAAGAGGTGATGCACAGCTGCCCCTTTTTAGCTCTGTGCAAGAAATCTGCCAGCAGAGGAAGCATGTGGAGCTGCCAGGAAATCCCTGCAGTGCCTTCAAGCTAACTAACAAGCTGCCAAAAGAAAGGTCAGCTGGAAATTACAGCCAGCTCCCTGCATGAGTTCAACTCAGGTACAAGGAGGGAATGAAAAAAACCCCAAAAATCTACCTTTGCATGCACAAGCCTTCCACAGGGCAAGAGCTGTGTGGGCAGCTGGAGATGCAGGGAGGGAACAGCCCCATGGGGGTACAGGCACATGATGGACCTGCTCCTCTCTGGCTGAACAAGGGCAGAGGCACAGCAGGAGGGGGAGAGGAGCAGGAGGCTCTGCAGAGTGAATCACTCCATTATATTGGAGCAAGAGAAGCAGCTCTGTGTCCCAGAGCTGGGTACAAGCAGTGCCATTCTGTGCTCGCTGCCACTTGATGCCCTGCACTGCTGACACCTACAGAAACCCAGCAGCCCCCACCCCTCTTGCCTTTCTTTGCAAAAGGAAAAATCAACACCAGTGAGCAATCAAAGTCCAAGTGGGATAAGTAAATACCCTCTTAGCCTCCCCTCCAGGAGGCAAGTAACAACCAACCCCCCCTGGGAGCCCTGGGTGGCTGAGTGACCTCTGTGGCACAGCAGCAAACAGAGCAGTGAGAGGCTCTGCAGCAGCTGGCACACTCCACACTTCCCAGCAGCTTTGATGTAAAGAGCCTGAGTTCATTAAACCGTTGGCCTGTGTGGGATTGCCAAGGCTACAGCACAATCCCCTGCTCCTCACAGCTGCCTGCAGCTCCTGCCCAGCCCCACCAGAGGCTTGCCCAGAGCACAGAGGATGCCCTGCTTGAGTGGGAACAAGCCCTGAGGGCAGCAGGGTCCTCTGCAGCAGCACTCGTCACCAACCTGCTCCAGTGGCACAGCCAGGTCCTGCACACCCTGCTCCAAGGTGGGGAGAGAAAGGAAAGTGCCTTAAATAACTGCCAAAGTGGGCATCTGGGTTATTTCAGGGCCTGCCTCCTTTTTCATACAATAAAAAAACCCCAGAGCAGTGTGTAATACAAGCAGCAGCTGGTGCCAGAGGACGAGCTGCCCCCTCACTTATTTCAGTGCAGAGGTGTGTGGGAGGAGAAGTGTCGAGTCACTCTTGGAGGCTTACAGAGCAATCTGAGCCTCGACAGTTTTGCAAACCTCCTCTCCCCTTCCCCCCACGTGTCCTCAAAGAGCACAGATCGGTGTTTGTGAAAGTTTCTGCTCAGGATGTGGGAAGGGATAGAGTGAGGCAGGCTGTTTGCCAGGCTGAGCCTGCCTCCCTGCACCACCTCCTGTGTGCCAGCACAGCAATGGCACCACTGGGGCTGAGCCACTCACCAGGGATGGGCAAGACAGAGCCCCATTCCCTGTAAGGCCTTGGGGACACCTGGGATCCTTCTTCAATCCAGGCCAATGCCATCAGACTGGATGAGCCCCTTTCAAGAGAGCTGGGGATGGTGTCAGAGGACAGCCTGGAACCACCCTCTGCCCCAGGGCACAGCCTGGCTGCCAGTTTATTCCCAGCAGGGACATGCTGCTCCTCCTTACCTTCTTTTTAAATGCACTTGTTCAAAAAGAAGAGGTAACAGCATTTCTGTAGTGGGGGCAAGGCAGGAACAGAAGAGTCCTCTGAGGCAGAAGCAAATTCCTGCCTTCCTCAACTCATTTTCAGCAGTGACATCCCCAGTGTGGACAAGGCCTGTGGGGGCATGGCAGGAAGGCAGCCCCTCCACCTGACACCAGGGCCTCCCACAGTCCCACCCTCCCTTCTGCTGTTGGCTTTGTGGTGGGAGAAGGTGGGCACAGCCAAGCCACACCTGGAGTAACAGGCAGGGATTCACCCTGGGGGTCTTGCATGGTTTTGATTCCTCTGCAGGACCACACCAGATGCCACCACAGCAACCTTTGCTTGTGGTGCTCTGTCATGGGTGGATGCTGGTGCTGGCCAGGGCAGGAGCTGTGTGCTGGCAGTGTGGGCCAGCAGCTCCTGTAGGAGCCCTTGCTTGGAAATGCTTCCAACTCCCCTAACTCACCCTGGGCTCCTGCCAACACCATCAGTGACCTCCTCACCCCACAGCCCAGGAGCCAGCAGGCCAGCCTGCCTCAGTTTCCCCTCCCATCTGGGTGAGCCCTGCAGGGAGGCACCCAGGGAACACCCACATGGGACACTCCATCTGTCTGGAGCTCCTTCATGCTTTTTTCAGGAAAGGCCAGGGCAGCTGAGAGCTATTCCTAGAAAGCCTAAAAATGCCACAGCTGAGTCAGCACTGAGGCTCTGCCTGCACCAGGCCATGGAGGGCTCCCCCAGCACAGCCCTGCAGGGCTGAGCTGTGCCAGGACACTGCTGCCAGCAGCCCCTCAGAGGAGGCAGACAGACAGACAGGCAGACACAGAGGCAGGGAGGTGGAGGAGCAGCCCAGACACGCATCAATGTCACAGGGAGGGCTGGGACAGCTCTCTCTGTCCCTGTGCTGCAGGCTGGAGCAGTGCCAGCCCCCAGGGCTTTTGTTCCACATCCCTGCAAGCCAGCACAGCAAATGCAAGGGTCAGCTTCAAAGCCATCTCTGCTGGTGGAATCAGGTCCAAAGGCAGCACTGACACTGTCCCATCTCCATCCCACTGCTCCCCTTCCATCCTCCCAGGGGCCCAGCTGTCCTGTCTGAGTGCAGACATGGGACAAATCTGCAAGTCCAGGGCAATAATTCCTGAGCATGAAGGGCAAATCCCCCGTGGCTGCAATCCCACACACAGGGACTGCCCACCCTCTCCCCCTCTGCTTCCCTGCAGCTGGGAATCAGGCTGAGAGCTCCCAGCAGTTGGGGCCACACTTTTTGGACACAAAAAGCTGAAGAGCAGAGGTCAGTGACTGTGAGTACCCAGCACACTGCTCCAGAGCAGCTGCTGATACCTGGGCTGGGCTTTCCTCATAATCTCACTGCAGCTCTGCAAGGCAGGACAGGAACAACACCACAACACACCTCAGTTTCCAAACACACCTCAGTTTCCAAACACACCTCAGTTTCCAAACACACCTCGGTTTCCAAACACACAACTCCACAGGGACAGATTTTCCCTTTAATTCCCTACACCTAAGGTAAATCATGCACTGCTGTTTCTTGCCTCACCTGCCTGCAGCTGTGGCAGCTCTGGAGACATCAGCTGGCCCCTTCAATCCCACTCACAGCCCAGGCTCGTGGCTCTGTGAGCAGCTCCAGTGCAGAGCCAGCAGCCCAGCCCTGCTGCCAGCCCCAGGCACCTGCTCAAGGGTGGCAGAGCCTGTGATACCAGTGGGTGACAGAGAGCAGCACTGCCATGGGAGGTGTACAGGAGTCTGGGCCCCAGAAAACCAACAGCCAAAAGATCAGGGTTTTCCACAAACACTTCAAGAACTGGGACTACCAAATTTTGGCCACATTTGGATGTCAGGCCTTCAAGGGGCACACTTCAGCACAAGGTTTTTCTTTCCATCCTTCCCAGTTCACTCTAGTCCTGGTTATCAAGGGGATGGCTCCCAAGGGCAACCTCACAAGAACTGACTGCCAAAGCAGCTATCAAAGTTTTCCAGGGGCTGCAAACCCAACAAACAGCACACCCACCTCTTCCCACTCCACCTTCCTGCCTGGCTTTTGCCACTGCCCAGCTTGCCCAGCACTCAGATCTGACCACAAGATCACAGCTCTCCCTTCAATCATTAAATACTAGAAACAAAAGTTGGAAGGAGCATTTTTCAGTGCAGTTGCAGGTTTAAACCTCTCCACAAGTCCACACAGTTGCAGCCTACAACTCCCAACTCATCTAAGTCCAATGGTGTGCAGCACCTTACAGCCCCCCTGTGACTGTGCCCCCACCCCAACACCCACAGCTGGGCTCTCTGTGCTCAGCACACCCAGAATCAGGCAGGAATGGCTCCCATTGCCCTCCCAGGCAGTTTATCTCTGACTGCAGCCCCCAGGCTGGGAGCCAAGAGCCAGCCAGCCAACTGTCTCCCCTGGCAGGGACCTGAGAGCAAGCAGCCCTCTCAGCAGTTGCTGCAAGAGTGAGCTCAGTCTCCCCTCAATGCTAAAAGCTCTGCTTGGAAAATTGCTGAGCTAGCAGAAACTGCCATTTCAGTTTTACCCATTTCCTGTTACTTGACAAAACAGTATCAGAGGGCTGAGCTCCTGCTACCCTGGGCTTTTGCCATGTTCTTGTTACAGCCACTGCCTTCAGCAGGTGAATACTGGCACATCTTGATTTCAACAGGAGCCAGGGCACAGCATGAATTATTTGTGGTAAGGCTGACCTATTTATCAGCAGAAAGACAGCATTCATTCAGGCCCAGATCCCCCAGAGGCTCTGGTGTCACTTTACCCACAGGACAATACAAGCCCATCACTATCTCTGTCCATCTCACTGGGAGCAGGGGTAACTGCCCTAGGCCGATCCTGCCATGCTCCCAGAGCTTCTACTGGAGCACAAGTGACACATCCACACCCCCTTTCACAGCAAACCACTGGCTTCTGCTGACCAGCTTTGATCAGTGTTTTGTGAGCACCATAAACACACACATGGGGAACAGAGCAGGGTGAATTCACAGAGTATTGAGACAGGGAGCAGTCCCTGTGACAGCTCTGCCTCAGAAAGACCAGGGCCACAGGATGCCAGCAGTGTTTGCAGGGTGGCTGCCAAGTTCTGTTCAGGATCCTTCCCTGCACAGCTCCTGCTAAGCTCTTGTAGTCTCTAATCCTGGCTCCCATCCTCTGTGCACAGGCCAAGGCAGCCTGTGAGGGGTATTTCACATCGAGGGGATGCTGAAGTCTTGGTGAAACGTTTCTGTAAAGCTTCTCTGAGCACAGATCTGCACCAGGCCTTTGTGGACCGTACCTTTGTCTGCCAGGGACAGTGTGCTGTTGAAGTACTGCTCCTCCACAGTCCATGCTGTGTCATTGATCTTGTTGGACACCCCACAGGATCCAATGCAGCTCACCTTGATGGCTGTGGAGAGACAGGACACACATCAGCACTGGGAGAAAGCAAAAGCTCAGGTTCAGACCTGCCTCAGGTACTGTACTGTGCAGGAGCAGTGCTCATGGAAACACACACAGGGTGGGGAAATGGAGCACAGGAATCAGGTCATGCTTTCATTCCAAAATTGGGTTTTCCAGCACTCCCAGCACAACTGAGCACTCCCTGCTACCCCAGTGCTATTCCTAGGTACTATCACCTTTGAAACCCTCAGGCTGGTTTCCTTGCACTGAGGAAGCCCTTACCAGCAGGGATTGTAGCTCCCTGACAGGCAAACCTCTGTCCCAAATGAAGCAGTGCTCCCTCCCAAAACATGCACCAGCCTTGGCACTCTGGCTGAGAGCAGAAGCCTTGGGTGTCACTGTCCAGACAGGGATGAGCAGCCAAGGACTCTGCTGCTCCCACCCCACGAGGAGCCAGGCATCCCACTGGGTGTCCCACCATCCCTGGGAGGAGAGACATGTTTGGCACAAGCCCATTCAGCAGCTGAACAAGGGGTTCAAACAGCCTGTCTGAAGCAGCAGCAGAGAGCTGGACTCCCCTGTGCAGCCTGGACAAGCTCTGCTGCTTGAATTCACAACCCTGTCACCCTCAGAGGACATTCCCAGCCCCTGCTCATGGGCTCAGTCTCAGCTTTAATGTCTTGCAGCAAAACACTTTGCCATTAACACTTGTCCTGCATCAGGACCTCCAAAATGTCCATCCACACATCACTTCCCAGCCAGTCAGCAGTTCTGAGGGAGTGGTTTCCTCCTTTGTTAGACACAGTGCTCAGCAAAGCCACACAGCAAGGTCTGGAAGCATCAGAGGTGCCACCTGACCCTCCCAAAAGCAAGGACAGTAATTTGAGCTATGTTTGTGCCTTGCCTGGAGAAAGTCACCCCAAGAGCTCAGCCTGCAGCCTGGCTCTCAGAGGAGCTCCCCACAGACATCTTCAGTTAATCTTGGCCAATACTCAGCAGGTTGAAATTAGATTCTGATGTGGACACTGGAGCACAGAGACAGACAAACATGACAGACTGGCCTTGCTGCACAGCAAGAGAGAATCTGCACTGCTACCCCCACACAGGGAGCACACAGGCAGACCTGTTGTGGCACAAACAGAGCCTACAGGGCTGTCCCAGCCTGAACATCTCCCACCTGAATCCCATCAGGTTTTGCAAGAGCTGGAGCCCACAGAACTCCCTTACCCCAGTGGCCAGGTGAGTAGTTCTGCTGGCAGAAAGGTGACAGGATCCACCAGACAGACACTTTGTCTGTTTGACCCATCTGCTCCCCTGTATTCCAGCTGCATCCACAGGAAGCATCTCCCTGGGAAGCAGGTGGCCAGTTTGTCTTGGCTTAGGAGCTCTCCCCTCCTCAGATGTCCTCAGCCTTGTTGGTATCAACACCTCCACCCATCTACCCAAACATTGAGGGCTGCATTTATTGCTGCTTGCAAGCACCTCAAACAGCTCTCCAGAGCACCTGCCTGGCCAAAGTGACTGACTGGAGACAGGGTGGAAAGACCCCAAATCCAGCCCTCTCTGCAGGGCCAGCACATAGCTCATACCCCAGTCCCAGCCAGGGGGTCATGCAGACAGGTGGAATGAGCTCCTCAGGGCTTAAAGTCTGTAATCCCACAAGGAAGAACAGCCTCCCCCCTCAGATCTCCTGCCATACCCCCACAGCTGACCATGACTGTGAGATGAAGAGCCCCTTGCAGTCCAAGTGTTGTTCTACACTCAAGGACAAAGGATAAGCAGCTCCAGATGCCAACTCTCATTATCCAAACATCAATACAGCAGCAAGGCTGACACATCACTGCCTTGTGTGTGCGATGTGCAAGGCAGGGAAAGATCAGGACAGCATGGCCTGGGATGGGAACTCCCCCACCACAGCACAGAGCACACCTGAGCTGATACAGAATCACAGAATCACAGAATTTCTAGGTTGGAAGAGACCTTTAAGATCATCGAGTCCAACCCATGTTCTAACACCTCAACTAGATCATGGCACCAAGTCCACATCCAGTCTTTTTGTAAACACATTGAGGGATGGTGACTCCACCACCTCCCTGGGTAGATGATTCCAGTGTTTGACCACTCTTTCTGTGAAAAACTTCCTCCTTAATTCTAGCCTGTATCTCCCTTGGTGCAGCTTGAGGCTGTGTCCTCTTGTTCTGTCTCTTGTTGCCCAGAGAAAGAGACCGAGCCCAGCTCACCACAGTCACCCTTCAGGAAGTTGAAGAGAGTTGCAGAGAGTGATAAGGTCACCTCTGAGTCTCCTTTTCTCCAGGCTGAACAGCCCCAGCTCCCTCACCAGACAGACAGACACAGCCCGTTCTTCACAGGGCTTGTGTTCCCAGCCCCTCACCAGCCCCGTTGCTCTCCTTTGGACACGCTCAAGCCTCTCCATGTCCCTCCTGAACTGAGGGGCCCAGAACTGGACACAGCACTCAAGGTGTGGCCTCACACACCAGGTGCCCTCCTGAGGTGAACATCACAATGAACCCTCCCCACCTCCCCAGGTGACATCCAATCCTCTCTTTTGGCAGATGGCAGAGCCAGAGCCACGGAGGGGCCTCAGCACCAGGAGCAGGAAGGGTTTTAGCAGGATGGTGTCCTGTGTATCTACACATTGGTGCCAAGCTCCCACCTTGGACATACTGCCACATCTCTGGGCTCACAACAAGCCTGTCCCACTCTGAATCAGCCCACAAAACACAGATGGACCCAGTCAAATCAAGCCCAGACTCACCCACTCCATTCCCTCATTTTCACACAGGAGATGTGAGCAAGAAAAACCCAACCAAAAACTGGAGAACATTCACATCCTTCAGGAGCAACAGCCCCTGAGCAGGCTCCTCCTCATCCTCCCTGCACAGCAGGAGTTTATAGATCACCACCATCTGTTCAATGCCCAGACAAGGGGCCCACAGGCTCTGATTGCAGCCGATGCTGCACTGTGGTGAGGAGGCTCTCCTGTTCCAGGGAGGCAGGTGGGTGGGGATGCTCAGGAACACAGGCTGTGCACAGCTCCCTTCCCACAGCAGACAGAGGCAGTGGGTTTGCAGTCTGACACCCAGAGCCAGCCCTGGCTGGGGCCCTGCTGCCATGGTCAAGCACTAGGGCTAAAGTCAGACCATGTCCAAAATTCCCTCTCCAGCTTGCTGAGGAGTTTTCCAGCACAGGAGCTGTCAGCTCCAAGGCTTCCCCATTAACCACTGACATCCCAAACTGCATGGTCACAGCCAGCCTAGAGAGGAGGGACAGTCCCTGGAGGGATTGCTCTGGGGCTCTCAGGGCTTCCAGTCCTTCAGCCCCACCAAGCCCTCTCCAGCCACATTCCCTGACCATCACTCACCCTGGGGTTGCCATTCCAACCCCAAGCAACAGAAACCAGCATTTCAGGCTGAAAAGTTTGAAGGAATTTCATTCTCCCCTTCCCTCTGTGCTCCCCAGAGTCCCCAGTGTCCCCTCACCAGGCACACCAAGTCACCACACTTGGGACAAGCCTTGGAGCAGTTCAGGGGGCAGAGATTTGTCACACAGCATCTTCTCCAACCTGCTCCAGACACATGAGCACCCCCTTACCTCACTGGGGAAAAATGGGGTGGACAGTAGCTCTGAGCTATTGCCCCACAGCTGCCAGTGTGGCTGGACACAGGGATTGCATAACCCACCTCATCCCCCAGGCTCCTGGAGGAGCCAGCAGGTCCCCAGGCCCCTGCAGGGTGGGTGATGCTGGGGGCAGCAGGTCCAGGACAGCCAGAGAGCCCCCCAGTTTCATGGCCAGAGCAGGAAAGACTGGAAGATACAGGGCCAGGTTATTTGGGAGGTTTCAGAGGTGCCTGGATCAATAGATCAAACCATTCATCTCCCTCCTAACCAGGTTTTGGAATAGTGGACCATAAAATCAGCCTCTCCATGAGTATCCTATGGCCAGAGGGAGATACTGGGGACTTGCCTGGCTCGCTCTTGTACAGGTTCCTGCCCACAAGCAGGAGGAGGGACAGGGATGTGGGACAAGCACAGCTCATGCACGTGGCTCTGGGGGCAGCTGGAACCCAAAAATGACATTGTCAGGATGGACCTGGCAAAACCAGCAGCATCACAGCTGCTGCAATGGAGCCACCTGAGCACAGAGATTGTCAGGCTGCCTGTCAGGAAGAAAAATGCACAGTCTGAGCCTTTCCAAGGAAATCTTGGAAGTGCCAAGCTGCAGACAGAGGAAATAAAAATAGTTTGTGCATCAAAATAGGCCAGTTCCAGTTATTAGAGACCCATTAAAAATGCCTCTGGAATCCAGTGCTACCAGTGGCCCCAGTCACCTCCCTCCTGCTCCCTGTTTACCCAGGCTGATTTGAATAAATACAGGAAAAAAACAAAATCCAAAAACTGTAAAGGGAGGGGAAGGGGGAGGCAGAGAGAAGAAATGAATGATGAAGCCATGCAGAAGGCAAGAGCCCTTCACCCCAGAGTCCCTGAGGGACTCAGGGAAGCGGGCAGCTCCACATCCAGCCAGACACATCTTTAGCAACGCGCTGCAGCACGCGCCAAGTGCTGGAAATAAAAGGAGACAGCTCAGCCATATCCATCTCTGCACAGAGTAAAAATAGAGATGCCAGGAGCTGGGCACGTCTGCCTCCTTCCAAGGTGATTTAAGGAGAGCAGCCATAGATTTCAAACTGCTTTTTCTCCTCACCCAGTGAGTTGCCCTCCTCGGGGGAGCTGGTGTGGCACCTCAGGCATGAGGAAAGGACAGCACACACATCCCCTCCTCTGCCAGGGGCAGGCTGTGTGTGCACATCCCTCCTTCCAAAATCCAGCCACGTGCTGAGCAAGCAGAGGCTCAATGGTCACCCTGCACTCAGCCCCAGTCCCAAGTGAACTTTCAAGTCCCACCTGTGTCACACACCTGCTACAACAGGTATGGGCAGAGGGGGAGGGAAGAGGCTGCTGCAGCTTGGTCAGCTTGGATTTTCTAGGCTGGGCAGGGGAAGCAGCAAAACCAGTTTGTAGAATCACAGAATCTCCTGAGCTGGAATGGAACACCAGGATCATCCAGTGCCACCCCTGTCCCTGCCCAGCCCCCCCAGCAGCCCCAGCCTGGGCATCCCTGGCAGCGCTGCCCAAAGGCTCCTGGAGCTCTGGCAGCCTCGGGGCCGTGCCCATTCCCTGGGGAGCCTGGGCAGTGCCAGCACCCTCTGGGGGAAGAACCTTGCCCTGAGCTCCAGCCTGAGCTGCCCTGGCCCCTGACACAACCTGACACAGCTGGAGGGGGGATGTCCAGCTCAGGCAGGACAAACAGACCCTCCTGCCATTCCCTTTCCTCCGCAAGGACGGATGAAGAGCTGGCAACTGAGCTCTGAAATGGCACTGAGATGGCACTTACAAACAGCCTGGGGTTTTGCCAGCTGAAGCTTACCCAGGTCACCACGTGGCCTCAGCCGTGTCTGCTGGACCCAGAGGCTCCAGCTGTCCCTGCTGCAGGGAAGGAGGGGCCCAGCCCTGCACACGTGGGATGAGATGGATGGCAGAGCCCCTGTGCCTGCAGTGACCCCACACAGCACAAGGGACCAGGGCACGCTTTAGTGACAGAATCAGAGGGCACCCAGGGACTGAGATACCCTCTGGAAAACTCCTGCATGCCTGGATGCAGCTAACAAGGGAGCAGAGGAGGAGAAAGTGCTGTGGGAGTCAAGTGAGTGTGCATCAGAGAAGTGTTCATTTCATGGAAACCAGCGACAGGAAGGCAGAGCCCCCTTCCCTCACCCCTCTCCATCAGAGCCATGGCAGACAGTCATCAGCACATTTTAACTGATTCTCTCAAGCTGCCAGGGACTCTCCAGAGCTGCAGGGACTCAGAGCATCCATGAGCTGGGAATGAGCCATTTTCCATCCCAGGGACCAGGAGCAGCCTTGGGAGAAGGAGGTGAAGGATCCCCCTGAGCCCAAATCCCTCCCCAAGGCATGGTAGTAGGGACCTGGTTTTGGCAGAAGGATGGGCTGTCACAGCATGGGCAGCAGGAGGTCACCTCAACACACAGCACCACAGCTCCACCCTGCAGTGACACCTCTGGGTTCAGCAAAGATCACAAATTTGGATTCACCCTGAGATCCTCCAACCCTGCACCTGTGTGAAAATGAGGGGTTTGAGGTTCCCACCCTGGGAGCAAAGCAGGAGCAGATAGCACTGGGAAAAGGGAAAGCCTGAGAGAGAGCAAGACCCAAAGCAGAGCAAGTTATTCTCAGTTTGTAGAGACTGGGTAATTCCTAGAAAAGTTCCATGAGAAGTGGACACCAAGAAGGGCAGGATGAGGTTTTTCTACTGATGGCCTTTACACAGGAACACACCCATACAGCTGCAGACAGAAAGGACTGAGCAGGAAGGCTGGAAACTCACGAGATACACAAGTCCCTCATGCATGAATATATTGAGACACTACTAATTAAACCAACAGCTCCTAATTAAATCTCAGCTGTCCCCATCCTTCTGGGTCCATCCTGTCAGTTCTTGAGACACAAATAGTCTTGAGCATTTCACAAGCCAGTGAGGCAAGAGCAGAGCTTACAACAAGTGCTGGAGGCAGCGGTAGGTTTGGCACAAGGTTAAGGATTGTCTGGGGAGGTTTTTATCTTCTTCCTTACAAGAACCCAGCACAGGACCAGGAAAGAGATCTGGCCTCTAATGTGGAAGGAGAGGAGTTGTCTAGAAGAGTAGTCTGTGCTTTCCATCTCAAATCAAATCCAAGCCTGTAGCCAGGCCCTGGGAGGTGACTTGTCTGGAGCTGGCACACAGGGAGCAGCATCTCCCACAGCACCAGCAGCTCCTGGAGGACTCAGCTGCTGCTCCCCGTGCCCCAGGGGCTCATCCCACCTCCCACAGCCATCACAAGCTCACAGCCAGTGTAGCTCTCTGCTCAGAGGCTCAGACAGGCTCCCAGTGAAATTCTGAGTGGTTGCTGTGTCTGACCCCTCCCTGTCCCTGTGCTAATGCTCCTGCCACACACGAGCCCAGCTGCAGCCCCTCTGCAGAGGCACAAACTCGAGCATCATTTAGCCCCCAGGAGCAAGAGCAACCTCTGCTGTTCAGCCATTCCTTCCCTAGGCTGGCACTTGCCCTCTGCACCTACCAGGGGTTGGACCAGCCAAACCCCTCACAGCAATGCAAGGGACAGTCCCTCCCTCCCTGACCTTTCAGTGTGCTCATTTCCAGGGCACCGGAGCCAGCCCTGCAAATCCAAGCTCAGCAAATGTGATCCCAAGAGCCAGCAGTGCCTGGTGCCCTAGCTGTGGCCACAGGGCTATCTGTATGTGTCCACTGTCCCACCCAACCTGCAGGAAGCCCAGACCCTCCAAAAGAACCTCACACTGTAGGAAGGCTGAGGCAGCTGCCCAAGACAGCCTGGAAAACTCCACCTGTAGCAGCCCCAGGGGAGTGACAGCTCTGCCACAGGGGCAATATGACCCATAGTCGTTATTTCAGCTTTGCATTAATTATTTCAGCCAGAGTCCAGCCCAGCACGAGGAGGGGCAGCAGTATGGACACACAAGGATGGCCTCATTCCAGCAGTGCAGGAGCCTCCAAAGGGAGGCTGGGCAGGTGTGGACCTGCAGAAAACCAGGAGAACAAATCTTCTAAGTCCTTTCCCAGGTAGGTCAATCCTTCCCCCCACTGCAAGCACTTTCTTCCATCAGGCTGAGAGCAGCAGGGAAACCTACATTTTCCAGCTCCTCCCCAAAACCAAGGGTCAACATAAATCCTGAGACAAAAAAGCCAACTCTTGGGCTCGTGTTTAGAACAAACTCCTGCTCAAACCAAAGGTTTTTCTCCCTTGTGGAGCAGACAGGTTTATTTATAGCATCACAGTGTTTTATCAGCATGCTGGCTGCCCTCAGAGGAAGGGGGTCATCTCGAACATCTGGAATGAAATCCTCAGCTGAACACACTTAACAAGCCTGGCCCTGCACACGTCGGGCTGCAGGGGGAAAACTCACCAGTGAACAAGGCCACACAGGCTGTGGCAGGGGGATGAACACGTGCCACAGAGGCTGTGCCTTGGATGTGCCAGAGGCAGCTCCTTAGCAACAGGCATGGAACACCACAGCACCTGCATCAGGGCCTGACTGAGGGGCTTCACCCCATGCAGCCCCTCACCCCAATCCCACCATGCTGCTGCTGCTACAACCTCCTCACTGCTCCCCAAACACGCTCCAGAAGGGGATGCTGGGGTCATCCTTTCTCCAATACTGCCTCTTGCAAAACCAGGACAAATTTGGGACTTTTTTTAAGCTTCAGACTGATGTAGGCCTCGGTGCTGAGGCACACAGACTGGGAAGAGGAGGGGAGAAGTGGGCTTGTTCTGCTCGAGAGTCCACAGTGGCAGAGGTGGTTGTACCATAACAGCCAGGCAGGGCAGTCTGGACATGTCAGACCAGTTTTGGGAGCCCAGACTTTCATCCCATCCTAAACAGGTGGCACAGTCCAGCAGAGCTGCTCCACACAGTGCCACACGCAGGGCAGAGGTCAGCGATGCCATTCCTTGGGTACTCCTGCAAGGAGAGCAGCTGTGCCCCACCCCAGCATGCTGAGGGACCATCCTCTTCCTCCCAGGCCAGGCTGGCAGCCACAGGCACCCTGACATGCTGGGAACAGCCAGATCAAACAGCAGTGAGAAACTACTTGGCACAGAGAGGCAGATCTCACATCTCCCCAGGAATATCTCCATGCCAGCCACCCACCTGAGCCACGCTGCCAGCACTCACAGCCTCCTCCTCCTCTCCCAGCATCCATCCCTCCAAGTACTGGAGGGGAAAAGCAGGGAGGTTGCAGAGGAGCAGAAGGCTGGAGGAGAGATGGAGGCAACATTTCATGTAGAGCTTCAACTGCTCCAGGGTGTGAAGCCAACTTTTATCTTAAAAGATTTCTTTCCTTTCTGCTACTCTGGACAGAAATTCAGAGTGGGAAACTGTGACCTGTTTGAGACTGCAGTGCCTGCCCTCCTGCTAGAACTGCATTTGAGGCTCCTTTCTGTTCATGCCATCCATGAGGAAGCAGCCTCTGCTGCTCTCAGGGATGGACTGGGATGGGACCAAGCTCCAGGCAGGGCCTGCAGCTGCAGGAATACCTCATACATAGGATCTCAGCAGGGCCCAGAAAAGTTTTACTCATGATCCCCTGCACAAGACAGATTTATTTTAATAAATTTAATGTAGATTTAATTTACTCCATCTTTCTCAGGGGACCTAGGTAATAAGCTGGATTTTGTGAGCCCTGAATTTAAGTAAGCTATCCTCTTCAAAGTGAAATAAGGCTGTACATACATAAGCAGTCAAAGCATCTTAATCTTCAGCACTTGGCCCCTAGAGCAGCCCCGTGGGAAGGGAATGCAAGTCCCAGATGCCCAACATGCAGCCAGACAAGTGGAACAGAATCAGCAGCTCACCCTGGCTCACAGGAATGCTGATGGATGCCAGGACCTGCCAGCACTCAGCACTTCAGCCAGACAGGGACCACAGCCACCCTTCCTCAGACTGAGCAGTGCTAAAACAGAAGTGAGGAATGTCATTTTTTTATAGCTTGCCCAAAGTGAAATAGGTTTCCACCCAGCACTTAACACTACTTTAGGCCAGAGGAGTTAAGATATTCTGGTACAATTGACTTGGCTGTCTAAAAAAAGGAAGAACTGAGCAAGAAACTCCATCACAACCTACCACAGAGCCCTGCAGGTCTGGGGGGGATGTGCTGGATGCTGGTGTAAGAAAATGCCCCTTTAAACTCATTAACAAACTCAATTGTTCTTTCAAGCAAGTGCAAAGCCTGGCACCTTTCCCCACCTTGCTGGCAGAACAACTGTGATTCCCATGGAAAAGGAGCAGCTGAGCTCTCTGATGTGCTGGGAACACACCTCTGTCCTGGGAACCACCTCTGCCTGTGACCCCCAGAGCCCTGCCCCACTCTCCCCACAGCCTGAGCAGGTTTGGCAGCTCTTTGCCCAGACAGCCCCTCTGCCCCCGCCGCGGGAGCATCTCCCTCCACGCGGGGTGCAGAAGATAAAAGAGCCGACTGATCAGGTTTCCCTACTCACCACAAAGAGGTTGATTCACCAGAGCCTACTCCCTTTTCAGACTCTTTCTAAATAAATGCTTCAAAGACTTCTGGAAATTCATGCTTAACAGGCTTACTGTAATTCCAGAGCAGCAGGGCTCCTGTGGGCCAGGCTCTGCTGTGGGACTGAGTCACGCTCATTTCCTTCTGAGACTCTCAGATACCCTTCTCTAAGAGGTAAGGCTACAAATCCTGTTGGCTGATGCTCATTTTGGGAGCCCCTCATTGCCACCCACGACACAGCCAGACACAGCTCTCCTGGCCTCAGCAGCAGCCAGCCCTGCAGATGTAAGGTTCAGGAGAGATGACACTTCTCCATCCCCTCCTGGGGCTCAAGGGATGCTCCTGGGCACAGATTCCCCATCACCCACCCTCCAGATGAGGAGCACGTGCAAAGTCAGCCCAGCACCTGGAGGGCAGGAGGTCTGTCACAGGCTGGACACCCCTGGGGCTGCAAGGACTCAGCACAGAGCACATTGGCACAACCCAGTGCCCTGAGTGAGCCCCAGCCTCCACAGCAGGGGAAGGACTAAAGCAGCACACTCAGGACTGCTCAGCCAGCCTGGGAACAGGAGTTTTGGTGGGAGAGGTTGGAGCCCACTTACAGGGAGAGGAGGCAGGAGCAAGGAGTCAGGCAACCACGTGGAGCCACATCAGGGTCTGTCCTGCTGCCAGTCCAGGCACTGAACTCACTGCTCAGCACACAGAACTGCTGAGACACCTCCACATTATTTAGTGCTGCTGCAGCTCCCAGGCACGAGCCAGGAGCCAGCTCCCCTCCTCCTAGAAGGGGAGGTTTCAAGGGCTTTTTCCTGAAGAGCCTTATTTACAAGCAGCAAAGCAAGCTTGCATTTAGTGCCTCCTCATCCTGGCCAGATACCAGCACAGGCAGGTTCTTGCTGGGGAGGCAGGAAGGCACAGCAGGGGATGAGAGATCCCAGCCTCACCTGCTCCCTGCTGAAGATCCCAGCACAGGATGAGAGATCCCAGCCCAGGATGAGAGATCCCAGCCTCACCTGCTCCCTGCTGAAGATTCCCCATTGAGCTCTCCTGCACTGCTTTTGCACGTCTCAGTTGTCAAGAAATCTCCCAACCCCAGCATCTTCAGAGAAAACAGCCAGAATCCACTAAGCATAAGAGCTGCTCCTATGATTTTCTTTGATGCCATTCAACACAAGCAGCTGGATTCTCTATTTATAGCAAGATCATCAGTTTGGAAAGATGACTTATGTTCTTGTTATCACCAGAGCACCAGATACATAACAAATCCTCGCTGTGCTGGGAGTGCTACAAGTTGGTAAGACAGTCCTCATGGTCAGTCTGGGCTCCTCAGAAATTCAAACAGACAGAAAAGGAACATCTGGGACCTGAGCTGCACCTCTGGCCCTGACATTCAGACCCCTGCTAATAACCCCCACTGAGGAGGCTCTAATTTCTACCCATACACTGAGCATTCCTCCCTAGAGTTGTTACCTTCCAAGCCAGTTTTATCCCACTCTTATTGCAGGGAATATTTG
Organism: Molothrus aeneus; assembly: GCF_037042795.1. NCBI lineage: Eukaryota > Metazoa > Chordata > Aves > Passeriformes > Icteridae > Molothrus > Molothrus aeneus. The sequence goes on along the minus strand of NC_089664.1, from coordinate 1,972,838 downwards.
GGATTCAGGAGGGTGTTTTGGGGAGGGATGAACAGTGAATTGCTACAGCATTGTTACCTCTGGTCTGAGCTGCCTGAGCCAGAACGACTGTCAGAGAGCAGAGTGCTGTCAACAAGAACAAAGGAGTGGAAGTCATAAGCATTAGTGCTCCTGAAATGATTCATGCTTCTTGGAAACAGATTTTGCTACAGATATCTGACAAACTCTGGCTTTTAATGAAGATTAAGGTGCCCAGAGATCAGGGTGTTTTTAAACCAGATCTCTAAATAATTCCAGGTTGGCACTAGCTTGCCACCCTCTTCTTGTCAAGGGAGTCAAAAGCAGCTCAAGACTTACCTTAGGACACCCCATATCCTCTCCACTGCCATCATGCAGCATCTCAAGTTCCCAACACACCTGTGAGAATTTACTCAAGCCATGCAACTCAAACCCATGGCACTGACCACCCCTCTGCACAGAGCAACACCCAGCCATGGGTGCCCACGCTGGGGTGAAAGGCCTCTACCCACAGACCTAGGGACAGCAAAACACCTCACTCCCAGCTGACTTGTACACCCCATCACTTACTTTTAATCTGCCATAGAGAGAGTGGGAAATGGGGATTTGCTGTTTAAAAGCCATCACAAGCAGACAGAAGCCTGAACACCTTTGTGGTATGGATCCATTTCACCTCTGTTTTGGATCCTGAGCACAGCCCAGGGACTCTGAGCACATGCAGGCACAACTGTGCACAAGGCAAAAACATGCTGACTGGCAACAGTCTGGTCCTTTGCTCATTTTCTCCTCTCCTAAGCACTTTGCATTTCTGCACGAGAGATTTGAAGAGTGACAGATTTTAAGAGCAGCACAAAGAGGCAATTAACTTCCACAGCAATTCCTGTTACCAGACTCCAGAGGTCACAGCAGTAGCCTAAAGGCTGCACGTTGGCTATCTCAGCAATCAGCCCTCAAGAAAAGAGGCATCAAACCAAAGCCCAGCCCCTGCCATGTTTGCCAGGCCATTTCAGGAGGAGCTGCCCTGAGCAGGAGAAGGAAAAGACCTTCCCCAATGCCTGGCAGGCCTTTCTCTATGCTCTGGCACAGGTCAGGTCTGCAGCAGCTCTGCAGCACAACCCAACCATCCCATTCCCTTCATCTCTTGGAAGGGCCTGAGCACCCCCTCTCTGGATAGTAGAGCATGATCCACATGTCCATCCTCCTCTTACTGGCCATGAGAGCCTCTAGCAAGATTTCACCAAGCCAAGTGACAGCTCTGTGTCTTCTACACACCTACTTCTTCCCTGGGGATGACTTAGAGCACAAAGTATTCCACAACACGCTCCGAGTGGAGCACGCCCATCCATGCACTCCCTGGCTGCTCCTCCTGTCCCAGCACAGCCAGGGACAGGGAGCTGCCTTGGGATGAGAGGCATGGAAACCCACAGGCTCCTTCTTCCCAGCCAGAGAGCCTCCCTGCCGCCTACCTGACTGCAGCCCAGAAAGACAAGCTGCATCTCTGACAGCTCTGCGCCGCTCCAGGGAAGGGATAAGCACTCACACCCCGTTTGTCACACTTGGAAGCAAATCAGACAGACAGAACTCCACTGCCCTTGTCCTCCCATTTTGTTCAACAAGGGATGGGAGGCCGTGGCACGTCTCCTCGCCAAGGAAAGCAGCGAGCAGTTTTTCAGCTGAGCACACGCGGAGCGCGGGCAGGGGAGCGGCTCACGGCAGCGACAGAGACACAAACCCATCTCGTGATTAGTTATTGACTCCAGAGGAGTTGGAGCTCTACAGCAAGCCAGCCAGGAGAGCAAAAATCCCTCTTTTGTTCCCCAGCCTCAGACAGACTTGGCCACACAGCTCCCTGCTGTCTCGCTTCACACAGTGAGAAAAGAAAGTTAATCCAGCTCCTCTCCAGCAGGAGCCATCCAGCCTGAGGGAGTGATGCTGCAGAGCCATCCCTGAGCACTCCTGAGCCTGGCCTCATCCTGGCACCCACCACTGCTGGTGGATACCAGGCTCAAGGACCTCGTGGGACATTGCCAGGATCAGCAGGGACAGTGCCCTCCAAACTCCCAGGCCTAGCTCAGCTGTCCCCACACTGCCCCCCAAAGCAGGACCAGCCCTGAGGTCCCTGCTGCCCCCAAGGTGAGCAGGTGACCCATGCTGCCCACACAGGGATTTCCAATCCTCCTTTACAGACAAACTTCTGACTCAGGAGAGAGCCAGAGCACTATGCAGGGACTGAATCCACCTTTTCCCCAGCACTTTCCCAAGCCACAGCCTTCCTGCAGGAATAATGTTTTCCACTGTACCAGAGGTCAAGTGGTAGGAGAACTGTGGCCAACAAAGCCCTTTGGTGTCATCCCTTCCCCTCAGGAAGGGCACAGGTTACACACACATCAGAACCACCAAACCCAAATTTCTCCCTACTGCCCTTCTAGGGAACAAAAGTTACCTTTTAGATTGGACACCTGACCCAGAATTTCAGAACCCTGCTCTTCATCCCCCTTCACCACCAGCTTTCTCTGTTCTCCATATGAGAAGTGAGAATATTTACTATATTTAAGATCAGAGAAGAAAATTATGATTCATGGGCTCTCCACTCTGTGGAAATGGGAATTGTGTATCTGTATTTCTACAGCATGAACAAACATGAGTACTTGTGTCTATAGCTCTGTAGATCAAGGAAGTGATTTTAAAGTCAACTCATCCTTGCATAAACCTGGACAGTCAAATAACAGAGTGGAGAATAGCAAAGTGCTGAAATCTGTTCCAGAATGCACTTGCTGGTTTCTTTACTCTTGGTGACCTGGCAGAGAGGGCTGTTATTTTAACATTACACTTGCTGAAGCCTCACTGAACAGCAGGCGGGACCAAAATAATCCACATGGCCCCTGGAAGCCACAGAGTTGAGAGGAAAGTGCTCCAGCATCTCCAGGCAGCACAAACCTTTGTTCCCACATGCTCCTGCCGGCAACCAGGACTGCCTGCCCTGCTCCAAATGAACTGGCTTCCCTCCTCCTTCCCCACAAATTAATTCCATCTCCAGCTGTCCCTGCACAAGCTTCCTGTAAGATTAATTATTCTTTGTACACACATGTTTGATGATTTACCCAGCAAACCAGGCACAATGATCAGGAATTCTCCATTTCCATCAGCGCTCTCCCCTGAGGCTCAGAAGTTTTCTGGGCAGGTCCTTCACCCTGGCACAGGCACAGGAAGAAGTGTGACTCCTCAGAAGGTCCACGTGGGTCACCAGGAGCAGTCAGTGTTTGTGATGCTGCTGCAAGGTCAGCTGGAGAAGATGTGCTCCTGAAGAGCCCTCGTTGCCAGTCAGCAGGGCTGGCACTGACAGTCTAAGTGGGAACATGAATGATCCCAAAAGGTGTGTCCCCAGCTACGCTGTCCCATGACCCGGGATTTCTCCTGTACAAGGAGCTGTGTTTGTTTGCACTGTCACCTTTCAGGAGGTGCAATTTTCAAGAGCCAGAAGTCACCGTGTGAGGAGTCACCTGCAGGCTGGTTCCAGCTGTGATCTCACACAGCACAGCACTGAGGAGTCACCGCGCCGGGCTCGCCCGGCTCAGGAAATGCAAAGCACCAAGTTATGGAGCTGTGGGCCAGACCTGCCAGGGGCGAGGACTAAACTCCTAGAAGCAGTTTATTAGCCTGGAGAGTCACAGTTGGCCACAGAAGGTGTGGGGTGGGGTATATACAATGTAAGATGAGTTGATGCCACCCAGCTCTCCCCACAGCCCAGCAGGAAGCCAGAGCCTGTCAGGCTTTCTGATCCCTCCAGTGCTGAGCCCAGAGAGCTCAACAGGGCTCACAAGTCCCTTTAAGATCTCTTACAGCAGATAGTCACCTGCTGTAACACCAAAAGGATGTTTGAGCAGCTACATGAGCCTCTTCCTCTGAGGGTGAGACATTTCCTTCACCCAGAAAGAAGCAGAGGGTGCCCAAGAGATCAAGTGTGGCAGAGACCATGAGATAACAGCTGGAGGGAGAACACACAACAAAGAGTCACCTTGTGCTTGGCAGAAGTTGGTTTCACATCCAAACGTGACTTAACTGGGTGAGTTCTGACACCAGTAATGGAAAGTTTCTACCCCAGCTCATGAAGCCACTGTACAGAAAACAGCCTAGAAGAGCTGCTCAGTGACCTAAGCACAATAGAAGCATCAACCACATGGAGCCCACCTCAGATTTTGGCTGGATGCTCCTGACAGCTTTCCTAGAGCTCAGCTGCCCCAGCTCTTTCCAAAATCCCTGCACTAGCCCCAAACACTAGATCCCACAGCAAAACCCCTCCTGAGTTCAGGACCTGCAATTAACAGCAGACCCTGATGCTTCTCAGAATCAAAGCAATAAGGAAGCAGAAAGAATGTCTAGAACAAAGAGACACCTTTCTCCTTCTCTACAACACCACCAGGAAGCAGAGGAGAGCTGGTGTAGAGCAGAACCTGTTGGCAGGTCCTCTCCAAATGGGAGTTGCAGAGGCAGCAGCAAGTGGCTTTAGCCCGCTGGCAGCACAAGGGGCCAGCACACCAAACCCTGCAAGGCCAAACTCCTGTCCCTCCCAAGAAGCACCTTCAGGAATGGGTGGAAGTCAATGGGATGGGCTGAGGAGGGAAGTCAGCCAGACTTCATTAAGAACATCTTTGCTGGAAGTGCATCTGGGAGTACTCTCCACTGAGATAAACGCTGGATCTGCAACTGTTTTGCTCTGACAGGAGTTAAACAGGCTACAAGTTTACACTTGTCCTAGGTACTTTTTATTCCACAAGAAGCTTCCAAAAGCTATTGCAGACAACTGGGAGAGGTGCTCTCAAAAGCAAGGCACAGGCAAGCATAGGCACCATCATCCAGGCTGACAGCTCTTGAACAGAGACTTTGCATTTTACATTACTTGGTCTTTTTTTCCCCCTCCAATAATTTGTTACAAAGGAAGCAGCATGCACACACAAGAAGCAAGCAAGACCTCAGGGAAAACAGCAAATTGGTTCACATTTCCACAGCGCTGAGCACAAAGCTGACTTGCAAATGCGAATGACTTCTCTCAGGCGGGGGAGGAAGCTCCCAGTTTGGATGATCTGAGCCCAGCCGCTCATTTCCCTGCAGTCCAGCCCCATCGCTCTGCCCTGACGGACTGCACCAGCCACGAGCACGGTCTGAGCCTCGCGTGGAGCAACAACAACCCGGTAGCCCAACACGTCCTGCTCCAGACCACTGCTGCCCAGTGGGCACTCTCTGCCCTGGCACTCACAGCACCTCGTACACATCGCGGACATCTCCCACACCAGCAGAGCCGCAACTCAAATGCCCGAGTTCATTCGAGATGTTTCAAAACGGCTGCTCGCTGCGGACGGTGCCTGCGAGCCTGGGTGGGTGCCGCTCCTGCCAGGACACAGCATCGCACATCTCCCCTCTCCTGCCCAGGCAGGGCTGCTGCCCACCGGGACACGGCATCGCCCACCGGGACACGGCATCGCCCACCTCCTCCCATCCCCCTGCCCTAACACATTCGGGCTCCGTCCGACCCAGGGGCACCAGGCTCGGGGTTCGGGCGATGCCGGCAGCCCTGGGAAGCCGCAGGACTCCGGGAGAGCAGAACGAGACGGGCGAGCCCCTCCACCACCTCCCGCTGCCACCCTGGGCACCCGCCAGCTCCGGAGGTTGCTGTGGCACAGCCCCGCGCTGGGCTGTTTTGGGAAGGGGGTTGGGAGGATGTTTTCTTATTTATGGGATAGGAGCAAAAAGTAAGAGGAGGAAGCGGAGGAGGAAATAATCCAGCAGGTTGCTCCCATCGGCCCCTCCCGGCCACCGCATGGCAGCGGGGGCAGCAGCGATGGGGCAGCCCCGGAGCCGCCGGTCCCCAGAGCCGGGGAAGGGAGCACGGCCGCTCCCCGGCACCATCCCCGGGGCGCCCGGCGGGCCAGGGCAGCCCGTGAAGCCCTCCCCGGGATATCCGCCCCGCCGTATGGCCCCGCGGGCGGCGGGCACGGCAGGGCACGGCAGGCCGCGGGCTCACCTCGGTACTGCAGCGAGCCCGAGAGCCGCACGGTGACGGTGCCGGCCAGCGCCTCGCCGGGGCTGTAGACGACGCGGCTGTCGCCCAGGCGGATCTCGAAGAGCTGCACCTTCCCCATGGCCGCGCCGGCCCGGCCGCTCTCCTCCGCTCCGCTCCGCTCGTACCTGCGGCCCGCGCTGTGCCTGCCCCGGCGGGCGGGACCGCCCCGCGCCCGCCCCGCCCCGCCTCGCTGAGGGAGCGGGGCGGGCCCGAGGCAGCGGCGGTCGGGCCGGACCGGGGGCTGCGGGTGGGTCCCTGAGTGCCGAGGGAAAGGGGCAATTGTGCGGCCAGGCTGAAGGAAAGGAGCAGGCTGTGGGGCTGGGCTGTGAGGGAAGGGGTAGCTGATGGATCCCTCACTGCTATAGGGTCAGGCGATGAAGTAAGGGAAAGCTGGTGTATCCTTGATTACTATAAGGGAAGGAGCTGTGGAGGAAAGGGCAGCTTCAGGGCTTGGGCTGGGCTAGGAGGGAAGGGATTGCTTGTGGGGTCAGGCTGGGAGGGAAGGAGCAAATTGTGGGGCTGAGCTGTGAGGGAAAGAGAAGCTGGTGGATCCCTGACTGCTTTGAGGGAAGGAGCAGGTTGTGAGGGAAGAAATCACATGTGGGGTCGGGCTGTGAGGGAAGGAACCACTTGTGGGGTCAGGCTCTGAGAGAAAGGAGCGGTTGTGGGGTCGGGCTGCGAGGGAAAGGACTGGTTGTGGGGTCAGGCTCTGAGGGAAGGAGCTGACTGCCCAGCATGGGGCCATCTTGCCTCCCAGTGATCCTTGCTCCCTCTAATCTCATTTGCTCCCTGTAATTCTCCAGGCCCAGCTGTCACCTCTCCCTGCTCCTGTTTTTATAACCCCAGTCGCTTGAAGTGTCAGTAAGAGGCAAATACAAGGGACCTGGCAGCAACCTGGGACTGAGGAGTCAGTGATGACCCCACACTCTCTGTGGATCTGTGGGTGAAGGTCAGGATGTCCCAGGAAGCCAGCAGTGACCAGCACACTTCATACATTTGCCATGTTCCCCCCTCATCTCTGCCCGATTGAATAAAAACCATCTGTAAAACCCACATCAAAGGCAACGCTGGGAAAAGGCACCTCCCGGCCGCTGGCGAGCAGGCTGTGTACACAGGCAGAATGAACAAGTGTAAAAGGAGCTGTTTATCTGCAGAGCACACCCAGCCCGGACCTGGCTGGACAGACAGACATCCTCCCACAGCCCTGCAGTGACACCAGCCTGGGCACGTGGGGCTGTGGGACCCTTTGTGCTCCTTTATGGTGGCTGTGGCAGCCTGAAACCCCTCACAGGGCACCAAAGGAGTTGGTGTGCCCCGGGCACACAGGGCTCCTGCTGGGAAGCCTTTCCAGGCCCTCCCTCCTCAGTGCTTAAGAGCTACCTCTCATTTCCAGGCTGCGTGTAGTCACAGGCTACAGACACACAGCAGCCTTGTGCCAAGGCTCTCTGCAGCTCATCTCCTCCCGCAGGGCGTACCCTGGGATCCGTCCGCACACCGCTCTCCTTGTGCTGCCCTTAGCTTCTGTTTTCCCAGGCTAAGCACGCCAATTTGCTCCAGCCTTTTTGTTTTGTAAGATGAGCCTGTAGCCTCTTTCATCAGTCTCCGCAGCCCCTATTAGCTCTGCCAGCAAAACCAAACAAATTAGGAGAAGGGAGGGGCGGGTGAAAACACCCTGAGCTACAGCAGATTTTACTGAACCCTCTTCCCCCATGGAAAGTGGCCAAAGGTTTGTGATTTGAGGCACAATTGGAGCCACCCCATCTCTGGGGCAGCACTGGCACCCTTGCCCCAGAGGGACACCACACATGTGACATCTCAGGGTGGAAAAACCCTTCACCAAACCCGAGCCCCTCGTGCCACGCCACAGCTTCTCCTGACAGAGATTTATGCGCCTTGTTTGCAGAGAAGTTAATTTGAAGCACAGCAAAGTTGCTCGCCCAAGGTCACGACGTGAGTAAAAAGGATTCCTGCACCAGGAGCTGAACAAAAGCAGCCAGGCACAGCTACAATACTGCAAGGGCTTGTGCTGAGATACACAGGGTCCCTTGTCATGTCATGGCCAGCAGTGATGCCACAGCACTGACCCATCCCCTGGATCACAGCTACACCGGGCAGAGCAGTCTGTAAAATGTAACTGCATGGATATAATTGAAGCATGGAGAAGAGGAGGCTTCAGGGAGACCCCATTACAGCCTTCTAGTACCTTAAGGAGGCTTTAAAAATGGAAAGAGAGGGACTTTTTATACAGGTAAATAGGGACAAGACAAGGGACAGTGGTTTAAACTGACAGAGAGCAGGGTTAGATTGGATGTTAGGAAGAAAAAGCTTTACTTAGAGGGAGGTGATGCCCTGGCACAGAGAAGCTGCAGCTGCCCCCGGATCCCTGGAAGTGTCCAAGGCCAGGCTGGACAGGGCTTGGAGCATCCTAGGATACAGTGGAAGGTGTCCCTGCCCCTGGCAGGGGGTGGAATGAGATGATCTTTAAGTTCCCAAACCAGTCTGTGATTCTATAATTCAATGTATTCAATGCCTGCAGTGCCAGGGCACCCATCATTCCTCCAGTGATGCCAGATTCAGGAGGATTTTACTCATTGCAGTCAAAATGTGTATTTACATTCCTGCCTCCCTGCTCACCCCAGAGTCACTCCTCTTATCCACTTGTGTGAGGAGTCACTGGAGTTAAAACTCAGAGCATTAAAAAAAAAAAAAAAAAAAAAGTAAGCTAAGGATGTTTGGTAAACTGCCACGGTTTGCTTTCTGATATTTTTGACTATTGTTTTGGTTTAAAAAAAAATGTTTTGAAGAGTTTTGTTGTTGTGGTGGGAAATCTCACTTCCTCTGCATTCTGTGTGCTCTCCCTTTCGCCTTTTCCCCTTATTAAAAGGGAAATTTTAAAAGAGAGAAGAAAAATGTCAAGACAAGCTCTAGAATAAAATTTTCCTTTCAGATGTCACCACATTCCCCTAACTTCAAGGAACGTGAAATTTTCTGACAAAGAGCATAGTAAAGGAAAAAAATTATCAATAAACCCCCCTTCAGGAGCACCTGAGCTGTGCTTTGCCAGCAGCACAGACGAGCTTGAAGCACAGGAGGTGGGAGAGGAGGTGGGAGTGGTGTCACATGTGGGAAAAATGTGCCCACGGAGGGCTCAGCTGTGGCTGCAAGTGCAAGACACACAAGCCTCCATCATTAAATCACAGACGTTGGCTTGTGACTTGAATTCGTTCCCCTCTTGTCTTTCCAGGAGTTTCCAGCTGTGCCTGCTGACACGGAGGAGGCACAGCCCCACCTGACCGTGCCTCAGTTTCCCCTGCGCTGGGGCTGCTCGGGGAATGAGCAGCGGAAATGCCAGGGCATAGCCGGGCCGTGACTGATGCTGTGTTAACCACGGGAGCGCGGCGGGGCGAGGCAGCAGCGCGGTACCCGGGGCACTTCGTGTCTCGGGGTCATCTCCACCTGCCCGAGGCTCCGCGGTGGCTGCAGGGGAGAGGAGCGAGCCTGGCAGGTGCTGCCCGGCACCGCGGGGACGCCCAGAGCCTCTCCTGCTCCCTTGTTACAAGACCAGTCTATCTCTCCGCCCTCAAATTCTCGTGCTTTTGCGTCTCCAGCCTCTCCCCCTTTTCCTCCTGGGTTTGGCGAGGGCGTGACTTGAGGGAGCCCACCACACCCCATTAGGGCAGGCACCGAGCGGCTGCGATGGAGGGGCAAGTAAAGCAGCAGAGCTTTGTGGAAGTTGAACTTTAGGTTTCTTATTTCTTTCCCTTGAACTGAAATACACAGATGTGAACTGCCATGGAGGGCGCCCTGTGCTACCTACGCCATTGACAGCCATTCTGTATTCCTGTGTACATAAAATCCATTACCCTAATATATTTACATTACACTTAGGTTTATTACCTTTCTAAATTATTTCCCTGCTTCACTCAGTGCCTCACCGCTTCTCAGCTGATTTGCTGGAGGGTAAACTACGTCATCTGATACCAACAGCAACAACAATTACTCATTTGTCTCAGGCTGACACCTTCCAGCAGTTCAGGCAGAGGTGGTACCGTTCAGCCACACCTCCCTGCGAACCGCCTCTCTCCTCGCAGGAGGCCACAGCCAAAATCCCCGGTCCCCCTTCTGTGGATTCATCTGCAAGGCAACTCCCAGGCAGCTTCCCCAAGGGTGGAGTTGGATGTCCCAGCAGTGGTGTACAAATCTCTGGGCTAAACATGTGATAGAGTTATCAACATATATAGAATTATAGGTTTGGCTTGGGAGGGCCCTTAAAGACCATCTCATTTCTTCCCTTGCCATGGGCAGGGACATTTTCCTCCACACCAGGATGCTCCAAACCCTGTTCAACCTGGCCTTGGACACTTCCAGGGATGGGGCAGCCTCAGCTTCTCTGGGCAACTCCGGCACAATGTCCTGGGACTCTGTAGCAGCTCCCCACTGCTGCTGGAACTCCACCAGCCTGTTGGTCTCACTGAGCCTTCCAGACACAAGGGCCACCAGCCCACCACAGCCCAACCCCTGGGAGCATGAGAGAAGAGCAGGAAGAAACTAGAAACCACCCAGAGCCAGGAGGCACCACTGCTCAGGGGCTCTGCAGGGAGGCCAGGCAGCTGCTTTGGGCTCCATCCCACAGATGCTTCACCAACCTGCACCCTGAGACCATACCCCAGGCCTCACCCAAAGAGTAAGAGACTGAAACGTGAGTGGCTCTAAGAGCATAACAAATAACATTGGCTTACCCTCACACTGAGAGCCTGATGATGGAGTAACTTGGCTGAGACACCACCAGAGGGACTACCCTTCACCAGGCGAGAGAAACCCTGCCATGCCATCCCCCAGCAGTTTGTTTCCACTGCTCATCCCCTTTGTGCCAGCATGCACACCTGCTCTTCAGGCCAACTTTGGCAGCTTCATCCCTTGCTTCTTGTTCTGCTGCTCTCTGATGTTAAAGAGTCCTTTGGTGCCACATCCTTTCTCCTTGTGACAGTGTTTGCACACTGGAATAAACACACCTCTCAATTTGAGCTCTTCAAGCCTCTCTCTGTAAAGCATTTTCTCCAGCCCCCATGTTATTTGCTGGCTTGTGTCTGTGCAAGCCCACGGAGTGGCATTTGTGTGTCGACTGAAACGTGTGTGCAGGAGCAGCCTCCCACATGCAGACACGTGCACAGACAGGAGTCGATGCAGTAGAGCTCATTTGTGCCCCTGCACACAGAGAGACATACACAGGCCCTTCAGCTCACATCACTGGGGCCAGGTGAGCACCCCTGGCTAACACACAGGGTGCTCCTGACCTGCTCTTCTCTCACATCCATTAACCCTCATCCCTGAGATTCTTAAAGCAGCTCCTCCTAATCTTCCCCTCCAAACCACACAGAAAGATGAGGGCAGGGAGAGAGAGTCCCCAGCTGAGGCACTGAGGTCCCGTGGCACAGCTGGCACCCATCCCCTTCACGTGGGTGCTGTGGCTTTGATCACTTAATGCCCAGCCAGCACCTGGCAAGCATCACCAGCAAATCCTTAGAGAGAGACAAGGCATTAATTACTATTATTATAATTCTAATTGCACTGCCTGGATTTCTGCTCTCCTTTGCTGGAAGAGTTCCCGTTGCTCAGTGTGAGCCTGGGGAGAAGGATTGGGTGGAGGGATGCTTGTCCTCCCTTCCCTGGGGGGTTCAGCATCTGCAGGGATGGCAGATGGTTTGCACAACTTACAGGGTGTGGGAATAGGAGGATTCACTCGACCTCAGTGATCCCAGTGGGACCTTGCCTGAGAAAAACTGAAACCACAGGCTGAACTCTCATAATCCAGCACCACTCAGGATTTTGAATTTCTCCCTCACTGCAAAAAGACATTTCACAGACTCATGGAATATCCTGAATTGGAAGGGATCTACAAGGACTATCAAAGTCCAACTCCTGGCCCTGCACAGGACCACACCAAGAATGACACCAAGTTTATGAGGGCCAAGGAAAGCAGCAGTTACTTTTCCACACATAGGAGCAGTCTGAGGTCAATGGATCATGGGGAAACGCTGTGCTGTGGGAGCAGGGCAGCCCCATCCCTAGTTGTCTGCCATCCCAAGAGATGTCGTGGGCAGGCACAGGGTCCAGCAGCATGAGATAACTGACACCACCTGAGGTACAAGTCATTTGGATGCTGTATTTGACCTGGCTCTCATGCCTTCCTCCCCTTCACTGCCCAGTTTTTCTACTTCCCTTTTCTCCTGTAACAATATCTCAGCATGGCTGCCCAGAGCAGTGATCCACTACAGCCCCAGCCAGCAGCTCTTCCCACACTCCTGATGTTTGATCCCATCCCTCCCAGTGGGGAGCTGACTTCTCCACCACAGACTCATAAACAGGGAAGGGACATCTCATTAGCCACTCCCAGGCAAGGTCCACAATCACATTTCCTGCAGCACTTTCACCTAAATCCAATAAATTCTTCCCAGAAATGGCCAAGGAATACACCCACATTGTTGGCTGTAGGGGAGAATCCTGTGGCAGAGAGCCAGTGACAACAGTGGTGACATGAGACCACCAGTGCTGCCAGCCAGAGGATTGGATCTCTGTGTGGCTCAGCAGCCCCCTGCTAGGATTAATTCACTTGAGCAGCCCGGCTGTCCCAGTTCTAGGTGATAAAAAGCTTTGGCATGGCCCCTGACCAACATGCCAGGGACAAAAGTCACCAAGCAATCCCTCAACTCTCCACACAACCCAGGAGGAGGTGTCTGGGGACGGGAGATGGTGCACCAAGTGACACAGCTGAGATGTGGGGTCCCCACAAACACGCCTCTTCTTCTCCCACACCTGGTTGCCTGTGACAGCTCATAGACAATCCCACGCCCTCTCTCAGCTGACGTCTCCTCACCCCACTGCTGAGGAAAACACTTCATTTTCCAGCTCCTCACCAGTTACTCTGTATGTCCAGAGCAAAATACAGCAATCCCCAGCACAGAGAAACATGTCCCAGCAGCTGCCTCTGCAGGAATCCAGAGAGCAGCTCTCTTGGCACATCCTGGAGCAGGATATCTGAGCCAAACCATGGCTTGGTGCAGGAGCAGATGCACCCAGAGGAGCACAGCTCAGGGTTGTTGTCATCTCATTGAAGGGTTCCATACTGTTGTCCCCTTATAACAGAAATTTCACACCTTCTTGGTGTTTCTTGTGGGCAGCCCCTCAGAGCACTGACTCTTTCTTCTTCACAAAGTGGCCAACTGGCTCCAGCCCCCTTCTCACCCACCACCCCACTCTTCTATAGCACTCTTCTTCTCATTGCTTACAGCTATGGCCTGTTAAAGTCAGGCCTATTCCTAATCTTTGATAATTGGCCCAGCTGCAACTCCTTAGGGGTAAGATTACTTTCTACACTATCTTTATTTTCTTATATTCTATCCCCCTACACAGGGTGACACTAATCCCCCTCCACCTGCTGATGTGAGTGGCTCCAGTGGAGTGAGAAGCCCAACCAACATCCAGTGACACAGCCAAGAGTCCCCTTCCAAAGAAAACCACCCCTTTGTGGCATTAGGCTACATGCAGAGCCCTCCCCATCACCCAGGGCCTGGCTAGGGGACAGGATGGCACCTCAGCAGTGCTGACACAAGCACCAGAAAACCACCCCGAGCCAGGCATGCAGGGGAAGGAGTTAATGCTGGTTAATGCTGAAGCAGCGCTGTGGCACTGCCCGAGGGCACCGTCAGCCACGGCACATTTCTGTTTGTGCTGTAATGCTTTCCAATTCTGCTGGCTGGCTGCATCAGGGACGGATGCTGGGGGAAAAAAGCTGGGAGAGCAGAGGTGTTCCCCCCCACCACACCCTGCTGCTCCTACCCCTGCTCATCGGGGCTGCCCAGGGATTGTCCCTCACCAGATATTTCCCTTTCCCAAGGCATTATTTGGGTTTCCATGAGCTGATAGCCAGACTCAAAGGTCACCGCTCGGGCCAGCCGGAGCCGTCACGCGGCAGGTGAGTCACACCTGGCAAACCCGCCCTGGCCAGGGCAGGGGGCAGCACTGAAACCTCTCCACTGCCAGGACAGGGGCGATGCCTTCCCCTTGCACAGCCTGGCACAGCCTGGCACAGCGCTGCTTGCATGAGGTGAGTCCCTGCCTATGCCAGAACCCCCAGCCCGTGGCACAGCCAGCTGAGCTGGTGGCAGGTAAAGCAGCTGAGCTCTACAATGTGCTCTCACACAGTGACCAGGCAGCAATGACACCTGTGCAGCCACTTGCTCTGTAGCCCTCATACTGGGCCAATTGCCAAAAATCTGTCACAGACATCTTTTATGAAAAATCCTTTCCTTAGGATTTTTCCTCCTGAGAAGCTGAGACGCCTCAGGAACAAAATGTAAACAATGATTATCTCTGCTGTGGAATGCAAGAGGTGCATCTTTCATTGGCCCATGTTGGATGTTTCTAATTAATGGCCAATCACAGTCAGCTGGCTCAGACTTTCTGTCCAAGACACAAGCCTTTGTTATCATTCTTTCTATTCTTAGCTGGCCTTCTGAGGAAATCCTTTCTTCTATTCTTTTAATATAGTTTTAATATAATATAAAATCATAAAATAATAAATCATAAAATAATAAACCTTCTGAAACATGGAGTCAGGTCCTCGTCTCTTCCCACATCCTAAGACCCCTGTGAACACGGTCACAAAAATCAAACTCACTATTCCCAGAGGATGGAGCAGCTCTGACAGGTTCTAGCAGCAGCCCCTGGACACTGCTCCTGCCAGCAAACCCCAGCTCTCTGCATGGAGGAAAACTGCTGATCCCACCTCCACAGGCCCATTGTGGCTGCAGGGTGGTGACAATTGGCGTGCAGGTGATTTTGGTGTGGCTCAGGGCTGGCCCTGGGGAGGCAGCCAGCACCTGTCACCATGGGGACAGTGATGGAAAGAGCCATCAGGGCATCCCCAGTATTCTGCCAGCCTCCACTCCTCCCACACAGGTGGGAGCAGGGCAGGATAAGCTTCTACACATCCCTGTCCACTCCCCCAACTCTGCCTCTCTGGGGAAACCTGCCAAGGCACCACCATGCAGTTTCCCCACTGGAAAGTGGGAGTTGAAGTCACTGTGCTGCCCCAGGGACCTGTCCTGACACGAGATCCCAAAGGAGCACATCAGGGGCAGCAGTGGGAGCCTCCAGCACCCCAGGGCAGGTACGAGGGTGCAGCCTGGCAGAGAAACACCCAGTGGGTGCAGCCAGGAGGGCAGAGCCTTGCAGACCACATACAGACATCCAAGGGGTTCATCCATCAAACTGAAAGCCAAGAGCAGATCAGCTTGTTCCAACAGCATGAGCCAGAAGGCAAAGGAGGACAGAGCAGCAGTGAGGGATGTACATGACCCAAACTGCCTCTCCTTTCTCCAAATTTTGTGGCAGTGAGTGAGAAAACACATGCTGAGCACTGAAAGGCTGGTTAATAAACCTTGGGATCTTGGTCTGAGGACCAGAAGGAGAAAGAACTTGGTATGGCTGAATTAATACAGCCAGGACCACTGTTAACAGCATGCTTCAGCTCCATGAGAACACGTGGGTGAGGTGAAAACATCCCAGGCACAGCGTGGGTCCATCTCCATGGAGCTCACTCCAGGACAAGACAATCACCCCAGCTACATCTCTCCAGACGGATTTTATCCCTCAGGGTTGGAGTTTCCTTATAGATCAGCTGCTGCCAAATCTGTCAAACCTTTACTTTCCCTGAACTATAATATCACAGTTCTATTTTCCCACCCTCCCTTTATGCTGGGAGCTGAAGATAGTTTAGAATTAAACCAATTCTTTTACTAGCAGCTGCTTCTCAACAGCACCCACCACCTTTGCACACTCCTGCCCTGGGCAAATATCATAATCCCAGTCCTCTTACAGATATTTGTACAGAGTCCTTCTAAAACCTGCCTTGCATTGACATTGCAGCCTCTGAAAACACCTGCCCTGATGGGAGTCAAGGCCAACAAATGCATTCAATTTCTGTTATTACAGTTTCCAGGCTAGAGCAGCACCAGGAGAAATAGCTTCATCTATAAATACCAGGAGAAAGCTTCATTTGGGTTTGGATCATCTCTCCACTAGACACCTGCCTGGCTGCAGCTACAGCCCAGCTGGTGTGGAGCCTCTCCTTCCTTCTCTTGGGCAGCTCTGCTGGCATAATTTCACTGCTGGCCTCCCTTGCAACCCAAGCACCTGCAGAAGCTGCAAAAAGCTTAAAAGAAAAAGAGAAAGGCATTATGGCAATTGCATCTCATCATCCTCTCACATTCCATCACTGGCATTGCTCCTCAGCAGCTGCAGGAAGTAAGGAGCGAGGAAGAAACTTAATTCCCCACACCCAACACATGATTTTCTCCTGTAGGCCTTTGTACAACCCCCTCTCCCACTCATCAGGGCACAGCAAGGGCCAGGAGCTCCCAGAGGTCCAGGAAACCAGAAAAGACCCCTCAGCTCCAGGGCAGAGCTCACCAGCAAAGCCCTGTCCCTCTGTTCCCAAGGAACCCATCCAGGAGGGGAGGATTGTTCATTGAAGAGTCCAGATCATCAGGGAAGTGCCCTACAACAAGGCAGGTCTAAAATGAAGCCAGAAGGATGAGACCAGGTCAGGGTGAGGCTTTGTGAGGGCAGCCAGGGTGAGAGCCAGCCTGGGGATCTCCTGGAAGCTCTGCAGTCCATGGGTGAAGGTCTGGGGGGCCAACACAGGGGACCCACACTCCCCAGTTCAGCTGGAGCAGGGAGTGATGGCTCTGGCAGAGCTCAAATGAACATCTCAGGGCCCATGGGCTGGGATCCAGGTTGGGCTGGGATCCAGGTGAGGCTGCTCACAGCCATCAATGCCTGCTGGTCCTGACACCCCGTGCAGCTCTCAGCCTGCAGCTGGTGGGTGCTTGTCCTGGCTTTCCTGGCTCTGTTGCCCCAGCAGCAGGACTGAGGGCTCAGGAGGGTGCTGGGGTGAGCAGAGGGAGCTGCTGCAGGTCATGAAGGGCTGTAGGAGCATCGGGGGGTAGGACAGAACGAACGGAGACCAGAGATCTCTGCAGCCAGGGCTGGAACTTAGGTTTATTGCAAAGGGCCTGGGCGCAGGGCCCTGCTGGGAGCTGCCAGGCACAGCTCAGAGCAGGCCTGAGAGAAGAGAGGGGGAGAGAGGATGAGAGGGTGAGAGAGTAAGGGAGTAAAAAAGGTAAGAGCGTAAAAGGGGTAAGAGAGTAAAAAGGGGTAAGAGTGTGAGGTTTTCATTACAATACCATAAATCTTCTTCTGTGTTGAATATTCTAATTCTCACTAACCAATCTAGTACAAGATACAAATCCTACAGCATTTCCATACAGCCTATAAGAATCATTACATTACCATCCTGTGTTACATTTTAAACCCTACAAACTCCTCTTTGGGCCCTTCTGCCAAGCTGGCAGGGTCTGCTCTGACCCTTGGGCCTGTCTGCAAGCAGAGGGTGTTGTTCCATCAAAAGGGGATCACCTTCAGCTGGCCACACCATTGTTTTCCAGTTGTTCAGTAACTGAGGGATCTCAAAGCTTGCTTTCATTTCACTCTCACTTATAGTTTCCATATTCTCAAAATCCTTTGCCAGGCAATCATATTGATAAGGCTTTCCTGTTTCATCTTCCCCAGCAAAGGGCTCCTTTGATGAGGCTGCTCTAGGAACACCTGGGACAGCTCTGTTCTTTGCAGAACTTTCTCAAACCAATGACCAAGTGCTGCTGTGACCTCACAGGAACTCTGCCCATCCCAGAGCAACTGAGCCAAGCAGGGACAGGGCCTGGTCTGCTCTGCACTGTCACAGCCTCTGCTGCCTTCTCTCCCAGGAGCAGGAGGACAGGCCTGGTCGCTCCTCTTACACACAGGTGCAAGCCCCAGCTTAACCCAGGCTGCTCACCCTGAGGCCATTTGTGCCATACAAACGTCCCCCAGACAGTGAGTGCTGCCCCAGGGCACTGCAGTGCTCAGGATTGCTCAGCTTTGCACCATCTAGATTTATTCTTTCTGCAGCAGCAGCAGCAGCCAGGCCCTGCCATGGTAACGGGCTTTCCTGGAAGGTCTCATTGCTGCATCTTCCCAGCAGTGAGGAAGCAGCAGGTCTCAGGCAGCCTGACCCCTTCCCCAGAGCCCCTGGGACCGAGGATGTGCAGAGAGATTCAGCACAAGCAATACAAGAGAAGCCAGTGTGCATTGCCAGGTCGCTGCTGCATCTCAACAAGACACTGCTGTCACCTGGGGTGTCCCCAAGGACTCCCCAAACAGCCCACCTGGAGCTCAGGCAGGGCTCAGGGGCTCTTTAATCCCACATTTAGGGATAAAACCAAGCTGAGAGCAGCTGGCTGCAAACCCAGCACCAGCCTGGTGACCACCCACCTGGCCAGGAGAGCCACACGGGGCTGGTGGGGTCTGGGACCAAGGACCCCCCAGCCACAGCTCTCCCTGTCTCTCTCTCCATGGTGTTTGTCCCCCTGCACTCACACTTCAACAGCAACAAATTGCTGGTAATGAGCCGTGTCTCTGTGTGAGCTGAGAGCCTTGGAGATCAAAGATGCTCTTACACAAAACCAAAATATCATCAGTGGCCTTTAAAGGCCAGACTAAGCTTCTGAGGGGAAAAAAATTCAATTTTCTGTAGATCTAATTTGAAACCATTTTAATGCTCATTAAGATAGAGGGACCCAAGCAGATTGTGTGGGCTGGAAGACAGGGAGAGAAAAAAAGGAGTTATTATTGACATTTTAGTTTAGGTCTTTATTCTATCCAGAGCTCCCTGCTTCTCGGCAGCAGCTTTGAGTAATGCTATTGTTAGCACTGGAACTGTAATTCCAATGTCCTTTTTATAACTGGCTTGGAAAAAAAATAAATCCTGAAGGCTTTCACTAAATTCAAAGTAATGGAATTTATAGTGGTAAAAAGAGACTTGAAAAGGGAGAAATGTGCAAACCCCAGTGCTGTTACTCCTGTCATGGGGTGGCCACGGTGCTCACCCAGCCTGGGCAGCCTCTCTGCAGCACCTCCCTGGGGTGCTTGGTGAAGGAAGGGACCCCAGGGATGCCTGGATGAGGGTATGAGGATGTGTCCCAGCTTGGTCACCCACTGGAGCCACATCTCAGAGTCTCTTGTCCACCTGCAGGGTCACAGCCCTGGCGACAACCCTTCCTGAGGGGTCCCTCAGCAGCATGGGGAATGGGTACAGCCCCACAGGGTTTTTATTTGCCACTATCGGTGTGGAAATAGAAGATTTGTATTTGCCCCGTGGGTGAAGGTGGTCCTGGGGGCAGGTGGGCATGGTCAGAGCCTAAACCAAAGGAGCTTGATGTTTTGGTTTGCTGTGGTGCTTTTCCCCCTAAAAGTACTACTGACAATTCTGGTTGATGCAGACAAAGGTTCTGTTGCAATCTCCTCCCATCTGACTAACTTGAATTTTGCTTTACAACAGCAAGAAATTATTTGGAGTGCATTAAGCAGATTTATCTTCCTTCCCCTCCTAGTATTTCATTGTAGTTCTGCAAGGTGTGCAAAAGCCAAATCAAATCTGGGATCAGATTGTCTTTTAGTCATAGTCCCTGCTCTTGGCATTGTGGCAGCTGCTGGATTTCTGGCTATCAAATATCTTTATTAGAGTAAAAATATGTGAGGCAGGGATCCATGTTTTATACAGCACCTTCTACAGCCTGAAAGGAAGGTGGAGCCACGCAGGGGTCGGGCTCCTCTCCCCGATAACAAGGACGACAGGAAAGAGCCTCAAGTCGCGACAGGAGAGATATTAGGGAAGATTCCCTCACCAAAAGGATTGTCCAGCCATGCCCAGGACAGCGGTGGCGTCACCGTCCCTGGAGGGTTTTTAAAGCCCTATGGATGTGGGGACGTGGGGACCTGGGACATGGGTCCGTGGTGGCCTTGGCAGTGCCGGGGGACGCTGGACTCGGGGATCCGGGCGGATTTTCCCAGCACAAGCCGGGCGCTGCTCCCTGCGATCCCTGTCCGCGTCTGCAGAGGGCACCAGCCCCTCAAATGTCCCTGCCACCCCCGGGCCGGGCGGTGACACCGCGGGGACAGCCGTGATGCTCTGGGGAATGCTCCGGGTGACACCGACCCATCCATCCCGGGATGCTCTGGGGAATGCTCCGGGTGACACCGACCCATCCATCCCGGGATGCTCTGGGGAATGCTCCGGGTGACACTGCCCCATCCATCCCGGGATGCTCTGGGGAATGCTCCGGGTGACACTGCCCCATCCATCCCGGGATGCTCTGGGGAAAGCTCCGGGTGACACCGCCGGGACAGCTGGAATGCTCTGGGGAATGCTCCGGGTGACACAGCGGGGACAGCCGGGATGCTCTGGGGAATGCTCTGGTGACACCGACCCGTCCATCCAGGGATGTTCCTCGGGAATGCTCTGGTGACACCGACCCATCCACCTCAGGAAGCTCCTGGGGAATGCTCTGGTGATACCAATCTAGCCACCTTGGGATGTTCCTGAGGAATGCTCTGGGTGACACTGCCCCATCCATCCCGGGATGCTCTGGGGAATGCTCTGGTGACACCAACCCGTCCATCTAGGGATGTTCCTGGGGAATGCTCTGGTGACACCAATCTAGCCACCTTGGGATGTTCCTGGGGAATGCTCTGGGTGACAATGACCTATCCACCTCGGGATGCTGCTTCAGGAGAGCCCTGGGTAACAGTGACCCACCCCCCCAGGACAGACCTTCATGGAGCCCTGGGTGACAGTGACCCAGCCTCAGCAGCCCCATTCCAGGCTGGATCCCAGCTGGGATCCCAGCACTGCTCCCACCATTGCAGTCCAGCACAGAGCACCAGGTGATGCTGGCTGTGTCTCCTGCCAGCATTGTCCAACCCTTGGACGGGGATGGGGACACCATAACCCCTGCCATGGCCTCAAGTCACAGCCCCATGGCTGGCTCCATCCCCAGCACCTCACTGAACCCAAAAATCCACCTCCAACAGTGGCAAACACAGCAAAACTATTGGAAAAATTCTTGTGGGAATGTGTTGTTGTCCTTGTTTCCCCTGTGCTATGGGCCCTGTGGGTGGGAATCACTTCTGCTTTAGGAAAAAACCAAAACCCTGACATGTGTTTTCTGGCCCAGTCTGACCTCAAAAAAGCACCAGTGAGAAGATCTGTGTTTTGGCAGAAGATAGCATGAATGCCTCCAAGCACACAGTGGCTCCTGGCATGTGGGGACAGGACTGATCCCAGCTCAGAGAAAAGCCCCAGAAGTGGCTTTGGGAGAGCTCCTGGCTGGCCCCTGGAGCCTCAGTAGCCCACCCTGGAGAGGATGGTGCTTGGTTGCAGGGGAAGCCCAGGGTGAGAGCCAGAGACACAAATGTCTGGATGTCCCACAGTGCTGTGTCCAGCCACAGACGTTCCCATGCTGGAAATGTGAACTCACATGATTCCCAAACTTGACAGTGTCTGTACAGCAGCATGATGAAAGCTAAAGTACTTCAGCCACTGGTACAGCCAGGGAAGCAAACAGGAGTCTCCCCACTCCAGATTTAGCTCTTTATTGATTTTCCAGCTGCATCCATCAGTCATTGTCCCAGTGCTCAAATTACCCATTAGAGATACCATAGAAATGAGAGGAAAACAAGACAGGCTTGTGGTTTTGATGAAAAATGATAAAAATCCCAAACAACAACTTCTGGAAGGAAAACCCTTCCTTTTTAGGGTGGGGACTGGGTTACATTTATTCTTGAACAGCTCAGAGGCACTGAGGGCTCCTGGCTGCTTGTGATCTGGGGCTTGACCATCTCCCATGGCCCTCATTCCCTGTGCCACTGGCAGCACTGTGCCCTGCAGGAGGGACTCAGGAGCCTCCCTCCAGCCCAGCTTGTCACCTGTGTCAGATTCAAGGATAAACATAAATCCAGTTTCAAAATCCACATGACTGCACTGGATGTCCTCTGTCCATGCTGCTGCTTCCTCTCACCTACAGTGACTCCCTGCTGGTGACTGCAGCTGGGTCACATCCTGCAGGTGGCCTGACCTGTCTGAGATGTCCCTGGCATTAGGGGGATGTCCCCTGTGCTTGTATCCATCACCCCACAGCTGCATTGCAGAGGGACCCCAGGGTCTGGGACTGGAGATGCTGTTAACATCCCACCTACATGGAAATGCCCTTCCTGGGGGTTTTACTACATGAATTTCATAGGGTGTGGATGAATGGCTTCAAACTGAAGGAGAGGAGGTTTAGATGAGATATTAGAAAGAAATCCTTCCCTGTGAGGGTGGGGAAGCCCTGGCACAGGGTGCCCAGAGCAGCTGTGGCTGCCCCTGGGTCCCTGGAAGTGTCCAAGGCCAGGCTGGACAGGGCTGGGAGCACCTGGGACAGTGGGAGGTGTCTCTGCCCATGGCAGGGAATGGACCTGGATGGGCTTTAAGGTCCCTTCCAACCCAAACCCTCCTGTGATTCTACCAATAAATCCATGTCCTCCACCTTGTGAAGAGACTCCAACCCAAGGAGCTGCACCGTGACCCTGTGGCTCACCAAGGCAGCAGAGGGGAAGTCCCCAGGGTCCCCTGCTGCACACAGAGGTGTCCCCAGAGGGGAGGGCTGTGCTGGCTGTGCCCGGGCCGGGCTGGCTGTGCTGACTCAGCAGCACACACCCTGTGTAAACGCCCGCCAGCTGCTGCTCCGGCCGCTGTTTGCTCAGCCCACACTGCTCTGTTTGCCTTTGGGATCACGATGGAAGGAGATGGCCTTTGGTCCAGAACATGAGGCAAGGCAGCTCCAGGCACCTGCCTCAAGGATCCTCCAGCATCTCTGCTCCTCCTGCTCCTGTCCAGGCACTCAGTAGCTGCAACCCACCAACACCACCCAAATTAAAAATTCCACAGAGCTCTAGGAGTTACAGGAAAATGCATTCGCCACAGCATAACCCAGCTGCCACGCAGCCAGGAAAATTATTTATTATCATTTCCTTGCAACAAAGATATGGGGAAAAAAAAAAGCACCCACCCTCCACAGGTGCAAACAGCAGCAGCTGCAGCATCCACATTGGAATCTATGTACATCACAGTGTAAAGTCCATCAGGGAAAAAAAATTCAATCCAAGTTTTTTTAAAAAAAACCTCATGACCTAAAACCAGGAACCAGAACAAACAAAGTAGTTGAGAAAATAGGTTGGGCCCCTCCCTCTTGCTATAAAATACATATTTCTAAGGCAAAGTTTCACAAGACCAGAAGCGAGGTTCCTAAAGAGTCTGAGCGTGCAGCTGAAGACACCGCACAGGCACAAATCCCACGTGAGAAGCTACTGTAGGCACGAGAACCTCCACCCACCCCGGTGCCTCAGTGCTCAGCGTAGTCCTTGGTCTCCACCCCGGTCTCGTTGAGCACCGTCGTCCTCATGATGGCCTCGGTGACCGCGTAGGGGTCGCAGTTGGCCGCCGGCCGCCGGTCCTCGAAGTAGCCGTAGCCGTCCTGGCCGACCTGGCGCGGGATGCGGATGCTGGCGCCTCGGTTGGCCACGCCGGCCGAGAACTCGAAGATGTTGGAGGTCTCGTGGTGGCCGGTGAGGCGCCGGGAGTTGTCCCTGCCGCCCCGCGGGTCGTACACGCAGATGTGGTAATCGTGCCGCTTGCTCAGCTTCTCGATGGCGGCTTCGATGTGCCTGTGGGAGAGCACAGGGGGTTCAGCAGGTCCATTTGGGGGGTGTCACCCCCTCCTCCTGTGCAGGGACAAGGACAGCACAGGGGATCCCTCATGTAATCAGCTGCTCTTAAAATAATGAGCTGGGATATCCCCAGCCCTGCCTGGTGCAGCCACACAGGTAGGGAGATGCTTCCATATGGCCCAGGACAACCCCAAGCTCCCAGGTGTCACAGACATCTTTTATGAAAAATCCTTTCCTTAGGATTTTTCCTCCTGAGAAGCTAAGAGGCCTCAGGAACAAAATGTAACCAATGGTTATCTGCTGCTGTGGAATGCAACAGGTGCATCTGGGATTGGGCTCATGTGGTTGTTTCTCATTAATGGCCAATCACAGACTGTCTGTCCAAGACAGAAGCTTTTGTTATCATTCCTTCCTATTCTAGTCTTAGCTAGCCTTCTGATGAAATCCTTTCTTCTATTCTTTTAGTATAGTTTTAATATAATATATATCATAAAATAATAAATCAGCCTTCTGAAACATGGAGTCAGATCCTCATCTCTTCCCTCATCCTCGGACCCCTGTGAACACAGTCACACCCAAGCACATCCCAGGGAGCCCCCAAGGACTCACTTGAGTCCTGAGACTCCCCTTGAGACCCCCCAGGACTCACTTGAGACCCCCCTCTCTGCGCATCTCCTCGGTGCTGTAGTTGGTGTGACACCCGGCGCCGTTCCAGTTGCCGGTCATCGGTTTGGGGTCCAGAGTGGCCACAACCCCAAAGTCCTCACAGACACGGTGCAGGATGAACCGAGCCATCCACAGGTGATCCCCCATCTCAATGCCTTCACACGGGCCCACCTGGAATTCCCACTGCAAAGGGGAGCAGATGAACAGGTAAGGATGGGCACATGGGCACCTCCACATCCCTGCCACTCTCAGCCTGGACTGTGGCTAAATGTTGCCCTTGGGAATCAGCAACAAGGATGGGGAGCATTGAGGCAAGCAACAGGACAACTTTGGCATGCAAAAAAATGGGAAGAAACTGCTCATTGCTATGTAGAGCAAATCAGAAGGGTTTTTAATCAAAACAGAGATAAATAAACACCACATCTGACTGAGGCTGGAGCTGTGTGAGCAAGACCCCCAGCCCACACTGCAAACAGGGCAGAGGATTAACGAGGAGCCTGTTAGTCCTTCCCAGGGCTGCTCCCTGCCTGGCTGGAGCCAGGGTTGCACCACCCACGGTTACTAAGCACAGAGTGACGTCTTTGTGGCTGCTGGCGTGGAAGAGCCTGAGCCCAGGATGTGGAAGGCAGCCAAGAAGGACCCTGAAGAATTTGGGGCAAACAGTGGGGTGGGTAAAAGTCCTGCCTCGGCTCCACTGCTGCTAAGCCCCTGCTTATCACTGCCACATCAGCAGCAGGACAGTCAGTGGCTGCAGGTCCCAGTCAGTCTGGCCACCTGCCTAATGCAATCAGGGGCTCCCTGCTGCTCACTCCCAGATAAACCCAAATCCTCCCAGCTGCTCCCCAAGGCCATGTCCCACCCGAGCTGCCTGGTTCCCAGTTCCAGAACAGGGCTCAGACCCCATCACTCCACATGGTGCTCCTGCAGCCCATCCCAGCTCCCATGGGGAGTTCCCAGCTCTGCTCTGGCAGCCAGAGCTCAGCCTGAGCTGTGCAAGGAGCTTGGGGTGAGTTAGGAGAAAATCAAATGCACATTTCCATTCCAGCAGTGCAACTGCTCCCCCCTAAGCAAAACCAGTGTGAGCAGTCCCTGGATTCAGAGTTCCAGAGGAGCTGGGAGTTGCTGGGTTATTCCAGCCTCACAATATCGTATCCATCACTGGGAATGAGCTGCCTGGGGCCATCCACACCTACCTGGGAGGGCATCACCTCGGCATTGGTGCCACAGATCTTCACCCCCGCATAGAGACAGGCCTTGTAGTGGGACTCCACGATATCACGCCCGTACACCTTATCTGCTCCAACCCCGCAGTAATAGGGGCCTGGAAAGAACAAGGAGTCACCACCCAAGGAAAACTTCGGGGAGCCACAACAGCTCTGTAACATAATCCCACTCTCCCAGATACCTGCTGCCATGGGCAGGGGATTTATGGGAATTAAAATGATGTTTCTCTCCACAGGACATCAAGCCACCGACCCCAGCTCCAGGATTAGCAGCGTGAGCAGTTCATCTGTGCAACCTCAGCCTTATCTGGGCAGTTCCATAGTACTTGTAACACATCAGCTGGGAGGTGGCCTCGAGATAAGCAAAGTTTGGTCTGCCCCGGGGCACCTCCCTCACCCTCTGAGCACATCAAGCTTCCGAGATTGTTCTGACAACAGCTGGCATTGTTCACAGCTAGAAAATCCAATTCGCTGGGGTTTGATATCTTCCTCATTCAAGCAGGTAAGGCAAAGATCTTCTCCCGCCTGGGGGAAGGGAGATGTTGCAAGCAGCCGGTCCACACAAAAATCAGCTTGGGAAACCTCTGGCTCTGTCCCAGGAGGCAGCTGAGGAGCCGGCTCGCTGCTGCAGGAGGGCACAACGCACCATGCCAAGCCCTTTCCTCAACAGCCAAGGGGAGGAGGTTTTTCCAGCCCAGTTCTCCAGCCCTTGCCAAACAAGTCGTGCAGCTGAGCTGTTTGTGCAAGCAGGGTCCGGCGGGATGGCTCACGTGAGCCACGGGGCACCAGGTGCTCCCGGCAAACAGCCCCTGCCTGGGGTCACCCCTGACGGCAGAGCTGCACCGGGGCTGGGGATGGCCTCACTGCCCCCTCCCAGCACCCCACAAGCAGCAGGGTGGGGGCTGAGGGGGGATTTTGGGCTGGATTTTTGGCTCTTACCCTGCGGGCCGGGGAAGCCGTTGTCGGGCCAGCCGTAGGGGTGGCCGTTGATGCCCAGCAGGGTGTACTCCTGCTCCATCCCGAACCAGGGCCGGCTGTCCTTCACCAGGTCCATGACTTTCTTGCACGTGTGCCTCAGGTTGGTCTCTGGGGGCAGACAGGTCTGGGTTAGAGCTGTGCTGTGACCCAGCACCCACCGCCCTCTGCTCCATCCCACCCTGAGACTGAGGCTCCACCACTGCCAAGGGTTTCCCACAGAAGCCTTAAGGAAATCACGAGTGAATCCCCCTTCCTGCTCATCAAATTCCTCCTCACAGTTACTCCATCACCGGAGCATCAGGCCACAGGTCAAGAGGGTTTAATTATCCTGTTCTCCAAACCACTGCTGATGGTCCATCCTCCTCCTCTTACTCACTGAGAGACAAGGAGCCTTACCCCAGCCCCATCCTACAGGCATTCAGCAGACCTGGGAACAGGGGCTTCCATCACTCCTTCACCCCCATCCTCTTTCTACCAGCCTCATCTTAATTATCCTTATCTTTCTGCAGCTCCATGGTTTTGGTTAGCATCCAGACTGGCTGGCCCTGCCTTGGCCTTTCGAGGTGCTCAAGGCATCTGGGGCTTTGCCAGGAAAACACAGATAGCAGAGAACTGTCCAGACATGAACGAGCCAGGCAAGGGGAATGAGATCTTGGACCAAGACATCAGCGAAAAAGGCTGAAAAACTGCTGTGACACGGATAGGCAGGCTCCAGGCTGCACATTCTGCCCTAACTTGCAATAAAAACCCAGAGCAGCTACAACAGAGCGTGGGGTTGGAGGGAAGCAGTGGCAGATGGGGAGCAAGGCTAGGAGAATTTCTTCTCCTGAGCCCACAGAACCTTTAAGGTCCATGGAAACCCACCCTGGGGAGGGCTGGAGGGTGCACCCCTCTCACCATCGGGGCTCTGGGCTGAGCTCTGTGTGCCCCGGGAGCCCCAGGATCGGGGGCTCTCTTTACCAACTCCTCCAGTGGAGGAGCTGCCGGGCAGGAATCTCAACCAAGACACTTCCCCCACCCTGTCTGGAGGCTGCTGGAAGAGGAATCAGCCCCGTCTTTCACCATCCCTGCCCGCTGCTCTCCCGGCAGAGCTGCATCACCCGCAGATGCCCTCTCCCTCCCCCGCACACCCAGCGGGGCTCAGCCCTGCTTCAGTGGCAAATATCCGGTGTTTGCCGGCAAATAACCCCTCCAGGAGCCCCTCGGCGCGTCCCTGCAAAGAGGCTCCTTTTCCTGTGTCTGGGGCTTTATCACAGGGACAAGACGGACCGCAGGCTCCTGCGAGCGCAGCCTCGGCGATAAGCGCGAGAGCCTCCCGTTCTGTTTGCTAAAGGTCACTGTGAGCGAGCACTCGCCGGCTCAGCATCTTCTCCTTCCTTTTCTGCAGCCTCCCACCAGCGAGAAGAGCCACCACAACCCGGGCACGTCAGAACCCCGCACTTGCAGCTCCCGCTCCCCCCGGGGCTGGGCGAGCTCGGGCTCAAGAGGCGGGAGACGCCTTTGGTGAACTCCACGTCTCGCTGCTCTTCTCCTCGCCCCGTGCCACTAAAACAGGTTCCTGCAAACAACCACCGCCACCAGCGCTTGGATTTCGGAGCCTCGGGCCAAGTGCTCGGCGCTCAGCTGTGCCCCAGGGCCGGCGGTCCCGAGCAGGGGCCCTGGGGAGGTGGCACCCTAAATAATAAGGGGGTGACCCTCGGGAGTTCGGGGTGCTCACCTGCGGGTTTCCTGTTGTACTTCAGCACTTCGCAGAGCACCAGCTTGTTGGGGTCCAGGCAAAAAGGGTCCCTGAACATGCAGACAGGCACCAGGAACATGTCACTGTTGGAGCCCTCTGCCTGTGCCGTGCTGGAGCCATCGAAATTCCACTCGGGGACATCTGCGGGGCAGGAGGGGGAAGGAGGTGGGAGTGAGGTTGGGAAAAGGCCCACATATGGATTGTGCCAAGTGCTAGTGGCTCAGATCCAGGATGGAGCCCCCAAGGGGTGCCGAGTTCCATGGGATGGATGTCAGCCACAAAGGTTTTCTTGCACATCCCCGGAGCCCCTCGGTGCTCCCTGAGCATCAGCGTGTTCAGCCCACCCCAGCACCACCAGGCACGGGCAGGATCAGTCTCAGCCACTCCACCTATCTCTGCCAAAGCCCATCCAGATGCCGACAGGTCTCCATGCCTGTTTGCCTGGAGGAAAGGGGCGAGGAGCTCATCTTCCCCTTCCCACCCAGCACTAATAGCAGAGATTAGCGGATTAAGCAAACCGCAGGGACGCAGGTTGGATATTCACCCTGCTCCTGGTACAACCCCACCAGACAGCTGCAACAGGTACCACTGGTGCCATACGACCAGGGAGAGCCCGTCCCAGCTCCCACCCCCCCAAGCACTGCAGAACTTTTCCCAGGTGATGTTCAGGGCCCTCCACCACACCACCCACCACCCGAGGGACGAGCAGCCGCGTTACCTTCGATGCTCTTGGGCTCCTTATCGAGGGTCCTGCTCTTGCAGCGCACGCCCTCGCCGCTGCCGTCGATCCAGACGTAGGTGACCTGGACCCTCCCATCCTGGGGCAGCCTCATGTACTGCTCCCGCACCAGCTTGTTCAGCCTGGAGCTGTGCGACACCGACATGGCGACGGCCCTGCGGGGGCGCACAGGTGAGTGCCACATCACCCCCGGCCCATCTCCCCAGGGCTATGTTACAAACCAAGCTCCCAGCCCATAGCGAGCCACCCCGGCTCCCCCCGGCTGCCTCCCCCGGCGGGATTCGAACCCGTGACCCCGCGCTCACCGGCCCCAGCGCTGCCCGCGCCCGCTCCGCCCGCGCTTTAAAGGCGGCCGCGGTCCGGGGGCGGCGCGGAGGCGGCTCCGCCCCGGGGCGGCAGCGCCGGGCCCCGGCCCCCACCTCCGGGACACCCACTGAGGACGTTTAGTATCGTTTTCTTTTCTTATTAAAATATTACTTATTAAAAACAACAGGTATCTCACGGCTAAAGCATCGCTTTTTTGTTTAAAGTAGTGAGTTATTGGCTAAATAACTTTTTATTTAAAGAAACAGGTGTTACTCATTGAAAATGTTATTCACTACCTCCGGTTCCCTCTCTGCGTGTGTCATCCGTTTTCGCCCCTTGTTTGTGTAGGGTTGCCCTCGTACACGCGTGCAGGTGTTTTTCTCCCAGCGCTGCTAAATTGCTGCCGGGGGGGAACTGGGGAGGCTGCTGGGTTGTGCTCCCCCAGCACCCCAAAACCTGGCTGGGACCATGTGGATGTGTGATGGAACGCATCTGGGTGCCTGGATGGTCCTGGGGACATCAATGGCAACGAGATCCCTGGGACAGGGACACCCAGATTCCCGGCACAGGGGCAGCCCAATCCATGGGGACGGGAACAGCCAGATCCCTGGGACAGGGGCAGCCAAATTCCTGAGGACGCGGGCAGCTCAGTCCCTGGGGACAGGGACAGCCCAGTCCATGGGGACAGGGACAGCCAGATTCCCGGCACAGGGGCAGCCCAATCCATGGGGACAGGGACAGCCAGATTCCCGGCACAGGGGCAGCCCAATCCATGGGGACAGGGACAGCCAGCTTCCCCCTACCATTACGTCTCTCCCCCCATCCTGCCCTGGCCACCCCAAGAACGACCCCTTCCCACCCAGCTTCAGCTCCCCCGTGGCTGCAGGGCTGGGTTGGCCCCCAAGGCATTCCTTGGAAAAGA
Organism: Molothrus aeneus; assembly: GCF_037042795.1. NCBI lineage: Eukaryota > Metazoa > Chordata > Aves > Passeriformes > Icteridae > Molothrus > Molothrus aeneus. The sequence continues at coordinate 1,942,568 of NC_089664.1, read as the reverse complement.
CGGGAGGAAAGGCTGAGAGCTGCTGGGAAAACACCGCAATCTCCTACTTCAGCCCTTCCCATCTATAAACCGCCGAGTTAAAGCACAATTTTTAAGCACCAGAGCGTAGCAGAGTCTCTTTAAACCCCCAAACTATCCACGCTCAGCACAGGCTCTGCCGTGATTTACAGTCAGCTAAAAATCCTCAGCCAACAGGTGTGAATTTGAGTCGATTATTTCAATACAGCAGCAATTTCCAGCTATTGAGCCGAACGCAGATCCAATTAGGTGAATTAAACGCATCGCTGCCTTCCCAGTTTTCCATAGATCCTGCGTGAGAGGCTCCCACGTGTCGGGGCAGACAGACCCCAAACGTGCCAGGGCACAGCCAACATGGGCACAGCCAACATGGGCTCAACCAACGTGGGCACAGCCCGTGCCGGCGCCTCCGGGGCTTATCTCAAATACTCCAGGATTTCTTTCTGGGAGGAGGGCAAGATTCCAAACAAACCCCCCAAGCAAACCCGGCGGGCTGAGCGCGCTTCGACTCCCCAGCCTCGGGTTTCAAGCAGTTTTCCGATGTTACAAAAGGAGAACAGGCTTTAAGGCATGACTGGGCTCTAAAGCAGTCGGGTTTTTGCTAATTCCCCCGGTTCTTAAGACAGCCTCATGTTTGTGGCTGCCTGACTCACCGCCAGGAATGCTTTTGCTGCAAAACACCAGGGCAGCTAAAAAAAACCTGCTTCACGGTTGATTGCCCCCCACAGGACATCTCCTCCCCGGGCACTGACCCAAGACATCAGCTCTGTTTTTCTTCTGAAGGTGTTTTGGTCCCGCAGGCAGATAAAGAATCGGGAAGAAACCTGAAGGCACTTGGGATTGCACAAGAACCAGGAAATGAGATTGGCAGCGGCAGAAGCAAAACTCAATTAGCAATTTGGGTGACCGGGCGGTGACATCAGTGGCAGCGGGCTGCGGGCGGGCCAGACGTCACCCACCCCACAGCTCGTGGGTGCTGCCCGAGCAGAGCGCCTGGGAAGGAGCTTGTGTCCTTCCCAGGGCACACGGGCATGTGCCCAGGGTCCCGGAGCCCTGCAGGTCTGCCCCGTGTCCTTGGCCCTGCCCCGGTGGCATTCAGGGTCTCCTGCAACTGCAGATGGGGTGCAGCTCGAAAGCAGCCGCCTCCCTCTGCGGGGTATTTTAGGGACACATCCACGAATGTGGCTGCAAAGCTCAGCATTTCCTCATTCTTGTTTGGAAATCGTCCCAGGGCGGGAGGAAATGCACCCCTGGCTGTGCAGCCCTTTCCCGGAGGCGTTGCAACACCGAGCAACAACGAGCAGCACCGAGCCGGGGAGGAGCCAGCGGCTCCGCCGGGTCCTCGGCTCCTGTCCCATCCCCATCTCCACCTCCATCCCCATCTCCATCTCCATCTCCATCTCCATCTCCATCTCCATCTCCATCTCCATCTCCATCTCCATCTCCATCTCCATCTCCATCTCCATCCCGCCTGGGGAGCTGGAGCCCCCGGGACCGGCCTCAGGGCTGGAGAAGCAGCGGCTGATGCTGAGCAGAGAGCTCAGAGATGGATCTGCTTCCCTTGGGAAGGAAGGCAAACCCCACCGAGGGACGGGAACTGCATCCTCCAGAGCCAGCAGGAGCAGCAGGGGTGTGCTCAGTGTGATAGGAGGGTTCTGCCGAGCCCCTGCACCTTCCTGACTCAGCTGGGTGGGGGAGAGGCTCATTTTATCCCTCTGGCTTCCCTCCTGGATGTGCCCACCTGGGCAGAAACCCAGGGAGAAATGGAACAAAATCCAGGCTGAGTTAACCCAGTAACCTGGATTGGGAAGCTCCTCTGTGAGCAGCTGGAATCACTGAGCACCAAAACACCCAAAAGGGGAAGACAGAACAAACACCAATAATCCCTCACCTGGTCCCAGGAGGGCAAACACAGTGAGTTTGTGATGTTTGGGACAGCAGCAGCCTGTGGGGGCACAGGAGTGGAATCACAGAATTCCTAAGGGTGGAAAAGGTCACTGAGCCGAGCTGTTACCCAGCACTGCCAAGGTCCCCAAGTGCTACGGTGCCATCCCTGCCCAAACACCACCCCCGAGGCAGCTCACCAAATATACACAATGATTTCACACCAAAAAGGATTTTGGCAAGCAGGAAAAAACATTTCTGCCGTGTAAGGTTGGGCACCTGCTCAGTCAGTTTTTCCTGGGATCAAGCCTCATCTCCCCAAACCTAATTCAGCCATTTCCATAGCAACAACCCTGTTACACCAACAACAGCAGCGCCATTCACTCCTGGCTCCCGAGGCTCTGCAGTGACATTTCCCCCAAACAAGCCCCGGCTCTGCAATCAGCGGGCTCCTGCCTGCTCCCCTCCTCGCCAGGTACAGTAAATATTAACCACCAGCAGGCTCCCAGAATCAGCCACCGGCCCAAGGTCGGAGCCAGGGCAGCAAAGGGAGCAGGGGTGTCCTTGGAGAAGTAAAAGGTCACAGATTAAATCTCCTGAGGACTTTGTGAAGCCCGTTCAGAGCTGCAGCAGAGGGGTTCCCCCACATGGAGCACAGCAGGGAGAGAAACTGATTCTGCTGTGCTGCTCCAGCCGGGACCAACCATCCACCATCACCTGTGGTGCCATCTGGAATGTCACCCCCGTGCCCACAGGGATGCAGAATGCAGCAGGGCTGATCCCCTTCCCGGTGTCTTTTTTTGGATCAGTCTGGAGACCCAGCCTAGTTAGACCTGGCCAAGCACTAAATTCTTCCTCCAGTTTTTATCTCTCTGACTTCGAGAGATACACTGCATTTATCAAACTGAAAAGAACCTTTCCTCAGGGGTGCATAATCCTTTCTGCTCCTTGCCTTATAATAAACTAGATTTATCCCTAACCTTCTCTTCTGTATAGCATTTTGCAGACCTACTACATGTAGGTTTTTAACCAAATTTGCAAAGATCCTGCTTTCCAATTTTCTCCAGAAAGCACTCCTAATGCTTTAAGGAAGTTGCTTCCTACATTTCCTTCTTGTACAGTTTTATCAGCCTGAGCATTTTCCAGCCTTGCCAAAATGCACCAAAGATATTTCTTGCTTTGATAGGATAGTAGTAAATCATTAAGACATTTCTCAGATTGAAAATCTTCAGTAACACAATATGTTTTACCACGAAGGGGTTAAACACGGGCTAATTTACTTCCTGGGCTGGCTTTTTGCACCTTCCCCTGGTGCTGCAGCAGAAGGCTGCACCCAGAGGGCTGGGTCTTGGCTATCAGATCCCTCCATCCACTTGTCCAAGAAGATCCCTGGGCACAAAGCAGGGATTTGGGGATGGAGAATTTGGGTTTTACTCTAAATCACCCTCCAGGGTTCAGGACGCTGCTCAGAACTGAGGGAATTCCTCCCTGGTTGTTGAACCCCCACAGCACCTCCCAGAGCCCTGGAGCCCCCGCGGAGAGCATTCCCCCTCCCCGGGATCGGTGGGACCAGCCCGGGCTGGTTCTTGTCCTGCCAAACAGTTCTGTGGGGAGATTAGAGGGAAGGCAAAGAGCAGCATCGGCAGGAGGAGCCCGGCACAAAAACACCATAAAGGGATTAGAGGGGCTGGGGGGGAATTCTGCTGCGTGCACGGTGCTGGGACAGGGGGGGATTCCTGCAGCTGGGGGACCCCGGGGGGCTGGGGGAAGGTGCTGCCCCAGCAGGGCTGGGGTGGGGCAGGGATGGGATGGGATGGGATGGGATGGGATGGGATGGGATGGGATGGGATGGGATGGGATGGGGCAGGGGATGGGGTGGAGCAGGGAATGGGATGGGGCAGGAGGTGGGATGGGGCAGGGATGGGATGGGGCACAGATGGGGCAGGGGCTGGGAATGTCCAGGGGGTGGCCAAGGTGGGTCAGAGCCACTCAGAGGGGTCCAGCAGAGACCACCCAGTGCCAGGGGGGCTGTGCTGGTATCCCCCTGTCCCCAGTCCCAACCACTTCTACAGTTTCCTGCAAAAGTGCTGAACTAACAGTTTTCCTTTACAATTAAAACACATTTAGGGAACAGCAAATCTGCTCAGAGTTGCACCCAAATTGCTTTGCCTTCATTCAAATAGTGCTGCTACACCTTTTTCTGTGCACACACATATAAATACATATATATGTGACATTTAAATACATATTATGGTGTATAAATACATATACATATGGCATATAAATACATATATATGAATATAAGTACACATATATGACATAAATACGTATATATATGACATATAAATACATATATGGCATATAAATACATATACATATGACAAATACATATACATATGGCATATAAATACATATATATGACCTATAAATACATATATATGATGTATAAATACATATATATATGACATTTAAATACATATATATGGCATATAAATACATATACATAAGACAAATACATATACATTACATATAAATATATATATGATGTATAAATACATATATATGACATTTAAACACATATATATGATGTATAAATACATATATATGGCATATAAATACACATCTATATGACACATAAATACATATATATATGCACATACACATCATAGTTTATGTCATATTTGAATATGCCTGGGAAAGCCACAGTCCCAGCCCAAGCAGCACCCAGCACCACCCCTGTAAAGCTGAAATCCTTCAACCCAGGCAGGGTTGGAGCCCTCCTGCCCTGCAGCCTCAGGTCTGTGTGAGCTCCAGAGCAGGCCAGGCTCCCTCCAGCACAGAGCTGCTTTAGGGCTGTTTGCAGAAAGCTCTTATAAATCATTTTCACAGACTCACGGAACCAGTGAGGTTGGAAAAGACTCTGAGCCTCCTTTTCTCCAGGCTGAACATTTTGGGGGTTATTTTCAGCTTCGAGGGTGTGTGTACATTTGTAAGGGTGAGGCTTTTCTGCTTCAAGGCAGCAGAAAGGGCTCAGCAGAGCTGCCCTGAGCTGCCCTCAGACAGAATAAACCCCAAAGAGCTTCCCCCTGACAGGCTTCCATCTGAATTTACTCTGTAATCCTGCGACAGTCACTTCAGGCTGCAGGAAAAAAAACTGGGGGGAAAGGAGAGGGCACGTGGCACACGCCTGACCCCAGGAAACCTCCAGGGAGGTGCCAGGGACAACCTCCAGCCAAAGAGCTGATTGCCAGGGCAGGAAAAGCAGCACAGGAACACAAAACCCATTGGGTAGGTGAGCAGCTGGGCTGAATTTCACCCAAACCCCTCCCTGGGATCACCCACAGCCAGGCAGGACAAGCAGGGCACAAAGCAGGGCACAAAGCAGGCACAAAGCTCCCAGGGCAGCCAAAGGGACCCATTTCCCTGGGATCTCTGCAGAGGAGGCCCCAGCTGGCTCTGACTCACAGGGGGAGCTCCCTTCCTTCTCATCTCTTCAGAGACAGAAACCATGAGCTGGAGCTCCCCACACTGGAGCAGCAGCTCTGTCCCAGGGGCTCCCACCCAGCTCTGGGCTTCAGGGAGAGGACAAGTGACAGAAGGAGAGGAAAGTTGCACAAGGGAGGTTGAGGTTGGATATTAAGAAAAAAAATAATGTAAAAGCTTGGAAAGCACTGGCACAGGCGGCCCCAGGAGCTGATGGAGTCACCCATCCCTGGAAGTGCCCACAGAAATGTGAGAATCTGCTCTGGAGGCTTAGTGGTGAGCAGTGCTGGTGCTGGGCTCACAGTTGGACTTGATGATCTTAAAGGTCTTTTCCAGCCCGAATGATTCCATAATTCTGTGATTGCTGCCCTGTGACATCCTTCCCCAGGCTCCAGCCAGAACCCTGGGATGCAAATTTTAACCAGCAGCATTTATTTCAGCAAAACTGAATATCAAAAATCTCAGTGCACCAAAGCTCCCACAGCAGCAGAGTGCCCAGAGCAGAGTCTAAACAAGCAGTGAGCCACCAAAAAGATCAACTCCTTTTAAAGTAAATACAATTATCAGCAACTGGTGCACTGGGGCAGCCACAGCCTCCTTGCCCAGCTGGTTTCCCAGCCTGTATCCTGTTTGGCAACCCCATTTTGCAGCCTTACACAAATGCAAAGCTTTTTCACTTCCCTCCCTGCCCACACTGAGCCTGGCTGCTGCCAGCAGGGCCTCCAGGCCAGCCCCACTGTGTTTGTCCCAGTCATGAGGGGATTTTTCTGAAGAAAACAGGAGGAGGCTCCTCGCTGGTGGTTTTTGTTTTCTCAGTGCTTACCCAAACCCTGTGCTTTCCTCAGCAATGTCATCTCCTTGCAATCACATGATTTCAGGAGCTGGGACTTTTAAAGGGTCAAAAAGTGAATTAAGCACTTTTAAGGCAACTTTAGAGCTTGCAGGGTTTGGCCTTTGCTACACAGAACAAGGCTGCCCTGAGGAGGGGCCCTGTCTGAGGCCTGGGTGGGTATTTGGGGGGGAAAATGTTTGTTTTCTAGGGAAAATCACCTTGCTGCCAGCTTACTACAGGCCTCTTCCCAAAGCAAAGGTAAATTCTGGCAGATTTCTGCAGAGCAAAGCAGCCAGAGGTGCTTCAGCACTCAGGGCTTGAACCTCAGGGGCTGTAACTCAATCCAGATCCTACACAGGTAGAACCAGAATCTCCCCTTGATGGGGCTTTAATGTCAATTTAAACCAAACCAGAGCCCTAGAAAATCCCTTGTTCTTGGTGCAAATGCTCTCTAAGCACTTCATTTTGGCCTTGTTTAATTCCTTTTGTGTGTAGATTTGTCCAAAAGGAATTCCTTTTACTCTCCAGCAGGGCATCCCCATCCATGCAGCTCCCCTCCCTTTCCCAGCTGAGATTAAGCTGACCCAGGTTTGTTTTCCTGCCACAGCAGCAGCCATTGCAGAGTTATCTCCCCCTGGATGCTCATCCTGAGCTCCCAGCACGATTCCCTCTGGACAACACCGAGCCCCAAATGCAGCTTCTGCCACTGCCCAAATCCTGGGGTGCTCTCCCAGCACTGACTGGGGTGAGCTGCTGCTGCAGGCCCCCATCCTCATCCTCACCTCATCCTCACCTGCCCCTCCTTTGCTGCCCAGCAAGAGCAGGGACATCACTGACCCTGTGGGTTTACCCTGGCTCAGCAGCCAAACCCAACACCCAGCCCAACCCAGACAGGGGCACTGTGGGGACAGCCCTGCCCTGACACAGCCCCAGCTGGCACAGCTGTGTCCCTCTTGGCCTGGGGACAGCTGTGGTGGCTCCAGCACCCCTGGCCCTGCCCATGGCAGGAGAAGGACACAGCTCCTCATTGAATCAGTAAAGATGTGCTCAGGCTGTCCTGGCTGCAGTGACCAGGCTGGGTGGTGGCAGTGAGGGGACAGAGGGTCCCCACTGCAGCCCCACGTGCAGCCCCAGGCCCTCCTCATCCTCCCAGGGCCAGGCAGGAGGAAGAGGAGGCTGCCCCAGGGGATGGGTGAGGAGCCAACATCCCCCACCCCACAGAGAGGTGCCATGGGCTCCCTGGGGCCACTCCACCCCCAGAACACCACAAACCCAGCCTGCAGGGAGGGGACAGCACTCGGGGCCCCACCCAGAGCCAGAGGAGGTTCCTGGGCCCCCCAAACCCAGTCTGGGGTTTGTGCCACCCATCCCAGCCTGGCAGGGCAGGAACCTCCTCTGGGCAGTGCCCCTGGCTCACACCTGAGCCAGCTTTGGGCAGCAGGGACAGGGATGGGGGGGAGGAAGCAGCAGAGCCGGAGCAGCCCCCTGGGAGAGGCCAGGCAAAGGGGCCAGAACCCAGGGAATTGAGCTGTGCCACCATGGGATCCCCAGGCAGGAATGGCATCCCTCCATCAGCCCCAGTGGCACTGCCCATGGGGTCCTGATGGGGAAGGGACAGCCCTGGCCATCCCCAGGTGCCACCACGCCTGGGCACAGCAGGGAGGAGCCATTCCCAGGCTCTCCCAACCCTGTGGGCAGAAGGGGAGCCCTGGACAGGAACCTGCTCCCGCTCCCTCACCCGGGTGCCACCACTCTGTGGTGTTCACATTCTCTGAACAGAGAGAGACAAAATTCTCTTTCCCAGGATTTTTCCTGGGAAAGGTACTGAGAAACTTCAGAGAACAAAAGAAAACAATTTTCATTTATATTCATTGCTCTTGTTGTTTTACACTTGTGGAAAGCATTATAAGATTGTTTATTCAAAGTGATTTAGTTATTGGGCACTGGTGAAGATTGTTTTGTTTCTCTGGTTAATTAAGTCAAGTTGTCTTAGGTAGTCACAAGTTTTTCTTTAGTATCTTTTGTAGAGTAGAGTAGAGTATCTCTTTAGTATAATTTTAATACAGTATTAGTGTAATCCAGTATAGTTTTAATAAAACAATTGTTCAACTTTCTAAACCATAGACTCAGAGCACACAATTCCCTGCACTGGGGGCCCCCTACAATGATACTGTCAGAAACCACTGCTCACTTTGGAAATTTAAAGAGGTTTATTAAACCTTAACAAAAATACAACAAATGACTACACAAGGAAAAAGCTGCAGCACTGAGAACTGCCCCTCATGGATACCATGAGGCTGGTTCATCTTCAAGATGGATGCTCAGTCTTTTATACCCCTGGGGGTTGCATCAGCCAGCCCTGGCCCCTCCCAAAGTCTGTCAGGCAGCTCTTCTTTGCCATTTATCAGTGGAAACTGCTTTCTTGTAACTTGATTACAGATCAGGTGTTTCCATGCCCACCCCCTGAGCACCCCCAAGCTTTTCCATTCCAGCTGCCCCATGCCAGGGACACCTGTGCAGCTTCTTTGTACCTGTCCTGGACAGCCCAGGCTGTCTGATGGCAACAATACAGGGGGGAAAGGGAACTATGGGGAGAACAGAGGACATCTAAACTACAATAATATAACTGTACATCACTAAAGCTTCTCTTAATATTCACACAATAGTTATCTTTGAATTGTGAGAGCCAATCAGCTCATTTTCCATCTATAACAACACCACTCCCCACCCCTGGTGGCACCACCTGCCTCACCTGGGAGTGGATCTGGAGAAATAACAGAGCCAGGGAGCAGTGCCCATGCTGGGCCTGGGGAGCTCAGCAATGCCCTGGAGCTGCTGCTGGGACAGTGCCAGTCCCCAGGGGCACTGCTGCCTGAGCCCTGTCCCCATCCCTCCCTTCAGGTTTTGGGATTTTTAGTATGTTGTGGATGGAAGCAAGATGGAGGGCACAGGGTGTCATCCTGGGCTGCTTCTTTCTTCTTCTTCTTCATGGGTATGGGTGGCATTTTGTAATTGGGTGGAAAAGTCCACATTGCAGGATTTTGGGGATCAGTTATGGGGTTAAAAAGGGAAATAATCTAGGTGTCAGTTCCTAATTGGATAGTTTAGTTTTAAAACACTTTGTAACAAGAGATTGTTGGCCATTTTTGTGGTGCTTTTCCAGCGTGCTGAGCCTGGTGTGGATAGCGTGCAAAATTCTAGACAAGATAACAATAAACAAGAACCTGAAGACTGAAAAGATCCAGTGCATCTCTCTTTCCTGACACAAAAACACTCCAGGAGGGTCTCCCCCGACAGGGAGGGCTTAGTCAAACTCTTGGAAGTTGGGAAATCAGCAACAGGGGCAACAGGTACCCGACAACTCCCCTCTGCAGAAAGGCAAAACAGCCCCGAGTTTGGCCTTAGCAGGCAGGTCCCAGTGCTCCCAGCAAGGCTCCAGCAGCACCCTGGGGCTGCCAGGGCTGCTCCCAGCTCAGCTGTGGTCACCTCTGTGAGGGGATCAGCACCCTCAGCCCTGAGCAGAGGAGAAACCCCCAGTGCAGCTGCCCCTGCTCGGGATGGGGATGAGCTTCAGCAGAGGGCACAGGGAAAGCCAGGGAATGTGCAGGAGGAAGAGTTTGCAGCTGTAATTTCTGTTGGAACTCTGAGCTCTGGCTGTAGGATCTGCTCCTAATTCCCCACCAGCACCGAGAATCTGGATTAACCAAGGAATGGGCTGGTCATGCTCCTTACAAGCACAAATCCATCTCAGAAAGGCATAAGGAAATCACCTTAAAACACTGCAAGCTCAAAACCATTTTCCTCTAAGTTAATAAGGACCATATTCCCAAAAGTTCCTTTAAACCCAAACATGTCTGGAATGGAAGGATTTTCCTGGAGTTACTGCTCCAGCTGAGGAGAAACAACAGGGTTTGGAGGGTGGTTTGGGGGGAAACTGAGGCACAAGGATGGGCCCTTGCCAGCCAGCTGGAGGAGGTGCAGGAGGAGATAAAGAATGATAAAGTTCTGGAATGGCTGCCCAGGGAGGTGGTGGAGTCCCCATCCCTGGGTGTGTTTAACAAAGCCTGGATGTGGCACTGGGTGCCAGGGTTGAGCTGAGGGGTTGGGGCTGGGTTGGACTCAATGGTCTTGAAGGTCTCTTCCAACCCAGTGATTCTGTGAGACAGCAGGAGTTTCTTTGGCATCCCCTGTGTGACAATCTCACTGGTTTTCTTGGCTCATCATCTTTTAGTTTCCTGGGCTTGGAAAGGCTGGTACCCCCTTGGGGCAGGGAGGTACTGGGCCAAATGAACATTGTGACCTTCTGGGGGTAAACTGAGGTGCAAAGCAGCCACTGATCACCCCATTTCCAGCAGAAATGGATTTGGGATGGTTTTTGCTGGTTTTGGGGCGACTGAGCCCAGCAGGGGCCACAAGTCAGCTCAGCATGGAGCTGAACACAGCCCAGTGGGGCAGATTTCTATGAATAGGGAAGGTTTTAACAGAAACCCATGCCTGGGGCATCCAAAGACACCTTTTCATAGAAATCCATCTGTAAATATTTATCCTGCTCCCAGTTCCATCAGTGAGCTGCCCTGGAGGTGCTGGCAGACTCCAGTGGCCTCATGCCAGGACAGGAGCTTTAAAAATTGCTTTTGTTTGTGCTCAGAGCAGGAAAAGCCACCAAGGTCCTGGCTGGCAGGTCACAGGGGATGTGGCCTTTTCAGTTTCCAGCCTCTGCTTCCTGCAGGTCACCCGGGATGATTGACTGACCTGCAGATTTTCCCACATCAATTTTCCAGCTGGTTGGGGTGCAAAATGACTTTGAAAATGCAGCTCATCCCCTCCAACACTGCAGAACTGATTTGGTGACCTGGAGCCCTGACTCTCGAGGTCTGAGTTATTGGGGCTGGAGAAGCAGGGAGTGAATGGATTGAAAACTGGGGAGTGGTTGGGTGGTGATGGGCGGCACAAAATTTGGTTGGCAGTGGCTGATTCTGTATCCCAGGGATAATCCTGGGAATCCTGGCTCCACTCCTCATTAACGTTTAGTGGTCTGGTTGAGGGGGCAGAATGCCCTTTTGACACTTTTTGCTGTTGGCACCAAACTGGGAGGGATGTGCAATGTGCCAGAGGGACCCGGACAGGCTGGGAAGGGGGAGGCAGAAATTTTATAAAAGCTCAACAGTGAGGAAATAAAAAGTTCTGCTTCAGAGAGGGACCAGGGAAAGGCAGGAAAGAACCTGGGGGTCCTGGAGGACACTGCCCTGAACATGAGTCACCAACAAAGGTGATGATGGCACCCTGAGCTGGCAGGTGCTGCCTGGGGGCCGAGGGAGGTGATGTTCCATCCTTGGAGATGCTCAAAAGCCACTAGACGTGACAATCCTCTCTGGCTGACCCTGCTTGTGCAAGAGTTTGCCCTGGGTGGCCTCATGAGGTCCCTTCCACCTCCACAGCTCTGTGGAGCAGGAATAAAACTTTCCCAAGAGCCCCCAGGCAGGGCAGCATAAAAATAAAATAAAATAAATTTTAAAAATTAAGAAAAAAATTAAGAAAAAAGAAAATAAAATATAAAAAATAAAATAAAAAATAAAATAAAATAAAAAATAAAAAACCAAAATAAACAAAAATAAAAAACCCCAAATTAAAAAAAACCAAATTAAAAAAACCCAAGTTAAAAAAACCCAAGTTAAAAAAATCCAAGTTAAAAAAAAACAAAATTAAAAAAAAACAAGTTAAAAAAAAACAAATTAAAAAACCCCAAAATTAAAAAAAACCCCAAAATTAAAAAAAACCCCAAAATTAAAAAAAACCCCAAAATTAAAAAACCCCAAAATTAAATAAATAAAATAAAAAACAAAACAAAATAAATAAAATGAAAAAATAAAATAAAAATAAATAAAATAAAATAAATCTTTCCCAAGAGCCCCCAGGCAGAGCAGCATCCCGAGGGTGCAGCCAGCCTGGTGTTATATATACACATAATGATAATATACATTATGCTCTTTTCTGATCTAGAGATGGGGCAACTGAGAGGCATTTCTAAGTCAGTATTTCTTACCTCAACGTTTACATACAGATACACACTATATAAACCACCTATCAAACTTTAAAAATGTTCTACAGATTCATTCCCCAGAGCCTGGGGTGGGTTTTGCCAGGGCACATCCATCCCTGGGTGGGTTTTGCCAGGGCACATCCATCCCTGGGTGGGTTTTGCCAGGGCACATCCATCCCTGCTCTGCCGAGCCTCTGCCAGCTCAGCAACAGGAAGCTCCTCTCTAAGTCACCACCTAAAAATGAGGGTAAATGGCCACGGTTCCTGCTGGGCAGGAGCGTCTGGGCTGCCCACGCACCCCAGGCTGGCACCGCTGGCATCCCGCAGCCCGGCTGGGACCGACCCTGAGCATCCCCAGCCCCAGGGCAGCAGCCCAGAGCCTCCTCCCGCAGCGACCGCCGGGCTCTGACATCATGAAAAGCCTCCCAGGGCTCATTATCGGTGTAATATGCAAATAGCTGATGATTCTGGGCAGGAAGGGTTCTGGGAAAGCCAGGGAATGTGCAGGAGGAAGAGTTTGCAGCTGTAATTTCCTGCTGGAACTCTGAGCTCTGGCTGTGGGATCTGCTCCTAATTCCCCACCAGCACTGAGAATCTGGATTAACCAAGGAATGGGCTGGTCATGCTCCTTACAAGCACAAATCCATCTCAGAAAGGCATAAGGAAATCACCTTAAAAATACTACAAGCTCAAAACCATTTTCCTCTAAGAATAAGGACCATATTCCCAAAAGCTCCTTTACACCAAACATATCTGGAATGGAAGGATTTTCCTGGAGTTACTGCTCCAGCTGAGGAGAAACAACAGGGTTTGGAGGGTGCTTGGGGTAGATTTGGGGTTTAAATGTATCCTGAGCTAGCACTGCTTGCAGGACTGTAGATTTGTTTTAATTCCTTGTTCTTTGCCATGCCTGGGAGCAATTCTGGGTTTCAGAGCTGCCTGTCCCAAGGGAATCCCTAAAGGACAGTCAGTTAGGAATCAAATGGTGACTGCTGGCCTGCAGAAGTGTTTAGTACCAAAATCATTAGAGTTATGCTCCCTGGTGGAATAAAAAGGGATTATCCTGGTTCAGTTCCTCCCCATCTCTTGCTCAGATGAATGTTGAAATTTGAGGCTTCATTTGTTTGCTGCCACTTTGGCAAATGGGGCCACAGGGACAGAAACTTTCCCCACAGATATGTACAAATGTCCTCTTATTTATCCATCAATCACTAATCCAAAAGTGTTTCCTCACCTCAGAAAGAGCCCAGACCCAAGGTGCAGCTTGCTGGGGACAGGATTTATCCAACAGGGAACAGCACCTCTGAGCCTGCCAGGTGCATGAGAGACACAAATTCAATTCAGCTTCACAGCAACCCCAGTGAGGCAGGCAGGTGGGGATTAATCAAGGAATTAATTAGTACAGAGAAGCCAAGTTAGAAAACAAATCTGCCATCAGTCACTTCTGCCCTCCACACCAGGCTCCAGGATAATCAGGTTATTTGTGGGGTTACATTAGAGCAGACCCCAAACCCAAAATGGGGCACTGGGAACAAAAACCTTGATGAAAATCCCAACATTGCCCAGCTCCTCTTGGGAGAGGTGGAATTGCTTCCTCCCATCCCCTCACTCACCACAGCATCCACAGAATCCCAGAGCAAAGCCAGGGCTCTGTACCCAGCTCTGCTGGTGCAAAAAGCAAATCCCAGCTGCTCTGTTATCTGCAGGTTCTCCATTGAAAGAGGCAAGGTGGGAAGGGGAAGGATCATTCAGACAGATTTGAGGGGTGGAGAAGTGAAATGTGGACCCTGTGTCATGCTCATGGGTTGAGTTCACAGCAAATCCTAAAAATCAACCCCAATCTCCAAGCTGCTGCCTTGCCTGGGGAGCATTTCCTCTCTCCATCTCCTGCTCTAGTCCTCATTTCACCCCCTTCTCTCCCAGTCTGGGTCCCTACAGCCTGAGCTGCTCTGGGTGGCCCAGGGACAGACTGGGATCTGAATGTGGGGCGCTGGATTCAGAGACTCTCATCCTGGGGGAAGAGAAAAAAACACAAAATATTCATGGGCAGGAGACCCATGGTAATTTTTGCCGGGCTTTCCCATGATTTATGACTTTAATTGGAAATTCTCCCCTTGCATCCAACAAGGTCTGGGTCTTCAGCAGTGTAAAAGTCCCACATGTGGGAGATCCAGCCTCCAGAACAGGCAGGAGAGGTGCCTGCTCAGAGCTTCCCTCCAGCCCAGGGAGTCCCTGCCCACAGGAACCACCCTCAGTGGCACTGGAGGAGAGAGAAACCCAAAGTCCTGCAGTGCTGCTGCCAGGAGCTCTGGCACAGGGCAGGAGGAGGAACCTCGGGGTCTGGATCTCCATCAGGTGCCCCATGAGATCTCCCAGGAGTGCCTGGGATCGCTCCTGGGCCTTTCCCACAGCCCAGTGGGTGTGAAATGGGCCAGCAGAGCTGCTCAGAGCTGCCATCAGCAAACAGAGATCAGGGAGGGCAATGCCAGGGCGAGCACCCCGCTCATGGTGAAGGCAATGGCTCCGTGCCAGAGGGGCCAGGACATGGCCCAGGACCCCCAGGAGGCCACAGCAGACAGGAGGAAGCACCAGGAATGCTTTCATCATCTTTCCAAAGACCCCTGATCCTGAGGATCTGGGGCCAGGTTGGTCACTCTGAGTTCAGCCTGCACAGGACTCTTGGCAGTTGCAGGGGCCAAATCTGGAATTTTGCTTTTCGTGTGCAGATACACAACTGCTGGGAGTCACTGTCAAACCTGCTGTGCTCAGCTGGGCAGCACAGAATGTCCTGAGCTGGGAGGGACCCACCAGGATCATCCAGTCCAGGCCCTGGACTTGTCTCCCACAAACCAAAGGAAAAGGAAACTGAGCTTGTTCTGTACTTGAGAAATCCATGTGAGCTCCTTTTTATCACCCTGGGGTTTGCAAACTGATTGATTCTGAAAGGCTGCACAGTGAAGCACAAAATGAAAAGCCAGGAGAGCACAGAGCTTCTGATTTGAGGAAATATCCACATTTCCAGCTCAGGTTCCAGTTGCAGCATGGATGATGGATAATTCAGCACAACCCTGGCTGATCTCATGGAATCACAGAATGTCCTGAGCTGGGAGGGACCCCAAGGATCATCAAATCCAGCCCCTGTCCCTGCCCAGCCCCCCCAGCAGCCCCAGCCTGGGCATCCCTGGCAGCGCTGCCCAAAGGCTCCTGGAGCTCTGGCAGCCTCGGGGCCGTGCCCATTCCCTGGGCAGCCTGGGCAGTGCCAGCACCCTCTGGGGGAAGAACCTTGCCCTGAGCTCAGCCTGAGCTGCCCTGGCCCAGAGCAGAGATGGGAGCTGCTCCTCCTCTTCCTCTCATGAGGAAATTCCAACTGTGCTGAGTTTCCCTTCAGTGCTCTCAAGTGGCCTCAGCTGCTCCTCACAGAGCTCCCCTCAATGCCCTTCACCACCTCCTTTGGGCACTCTCTGATGGTTCAACATCTTTCTCACAACATTTCAAAATCTTTCCTTTCTCGTGGTGCCCCAAACCGCCCCCAGCACTGGAGGTGAGGCTGCCCCTGCCCAGAGCACAATTGTGCCACAAGGAAGGAGAAAGGGCAGCACAGGAGCTGCACTCACTGCTGAGGGAGGAGGTCAAGGAGCTGATCTTGGCTCCAGAAGTGTCTGCACCACAGCTGGGGGGGCTGGCTGGGGGCTCAGCATCCCCCAGGCTCTCTCTGCACTGAGGACGCTCAGGGTGTGCCAGGCTGGCAGCGGGCAGGGGGTGAGGAGTGAGGCTGGCACTGCTGGCAGGGACCCACTGCCCCTCTTTGGGGGGCAGATTTTCAGCCCAGCTGTGAAACTCCTCCCTGGCCTCTTGGCAGCCTCAGCTTCACCTGTGGCTGGTCCTGAAATCACATTGTGGTTGTGTTTAAGCGCTTGGATTCACAGCCTGGCCCCTGTGCCCACTGTGGCACATCCCAGCACCTCCCAAAATGCTCTGTGGGACTGGGGCTCTCAGCCTGCCCTGTACATCCCCAGAGATGAGGGACACATTCCCAGCCTGAGGGCATCTCACATTGCCCTCAGTGTTTTCAGACACAGGCACCTTTGCTCTCTCCTGGTTTGGGCAGCCAGAGGTACCCAAAATGAACCTGCGCCGTCCTTGTGCTCCTGGTTTTGGTGACAGAATGTGGCTGGGACAGCCCAGGAGGTGCTGAGGACCCCTCTGTCCCCAGCAGGGCTCCTGCAGCCTGGCTGGAGCAGGGGGGCATCTCCTCAGTGCAGCTTTAACCCCACTCTGGTAAATCTGGGATCCCAGAGGCTCAGGGAATGCTGAGTATTATTGCCAAGGACAGTGGCTCCTAACACAGGCAGCCTTTAACCCTTTGTTTTCCTCTGTCTTTCACTGCCCTTCCCAGAAATGAACCTTTCTAAATCAAAGGTTTTTTCACAATATTTTGTTTTCTGGCACCATCATCCACAAAGCTGCAAAACCCCAGCCCACAGCAGAGAGCTGGCAACAAGTGGGTCCTTGCTTTTCTACCCAAAACTGTGACAGCAACCAGCTCAGGGGGACAAAAATCCCCAAATAAAGCCCCATGGGCTTTATCTCCCTCCCACAGCCATAGCCTGGCTTCAATGCCTACTCTGCAGACAGCAACCTTTAATAGATACAATAATTTATTAATACAAGGGGCAGAGGATCTGCACTCTGAGTGAGAGGAAAAATCTTAAGTGGTAAAGTGAAAACACCGAGGAATTACCACAGAATTTGAAATGGGATTTAACTGGTCAAGGCAAAGCAGAAAAAAAAAATATACTTTTTGTTTAACTGGGAGGGGAATCACCAAACCATTAGACACAAACTTGCCTGGAGAGCAGCAGTAGAAATGCCCCTGGACCCCTGGCAGTGCCCCAGGCCAGGTTGGACAGGGCTGTCCCTGCCATGGCAGGGGTGGAACAGGAGCTTTAAGGTCCCTTCCAACCCAAAACAGTCAGGAATTCTATGATTTTATAATCAGAGCTGATCTGGATGTGAAGGGGAGGCATCAGGACCCACACCCAGCCTCCAGCTCTGAGCAGGACAGAGATTTTCCCACTCTTTATGTAAAAACCCCTTCCCCTGTTGCAGCCCTTACAAACCCCAGCAGTGCTGGGGTGACACCATGGAAAGCTTTGCCTTTAGCAATAATTCCTGTCAAGGCAGAATGTGGCTAAAGCACACACAGAGCCCCAGGGGACACTTACCCTGTGCTCCAGGAGGGCCAGGCTGAGGCAGAGCAGCTCCTCAGAGTCCCCAGGCAGGAAGGGATGGGCAGGAGGAGGCTCTGGGGCCCCTGGCTCAGCAGTGGGTGGCAGAGTTCAGCACTCAAACTGCAGGCAGCCAAAGCAGCAGCTGGGTTTTGCTCAAAATGCCCCAAAAGCAGGAGGCTCTGGGCTTGGAGACACCATGAGCTGAGGATGGAGGTGCAGGGGTTGTTTGGCACTGCTGAGAGCAGGGTCCAGGCACAGAGGAAACATCTCAGAGGAGGGCAGAGCTCAGCAGGGCTGGGGTGACATCACTTCCCAAAATGCTGGGGTGACATCAGGTGTGACATCACTTCCCAAAGTGCAGAATTGCTGTTATCTCATTGCAGGGGTTCCATGCTGGTGTCTCCTTATTGCAAAAGTTTCACACCTTCTTGGTGTTTCTTGTGGGGAGCTCCTCAGAGCACTGACTCTTTCTTCTTCACAAAGCAGCCACTGACTCCAGCCCCCTTCTCACCCACCAGCCCACTCTTTTACAGCACTCTTCTTCTCATTGCTTACAGTGTGGCCTGTTAAAGTCAGGCCTATTCCTAATCTCTGCTAATTGGCCCAGCTGCAACTCCTTAGGGGTGAGATCACTTTCTACACTATCTTTATTATGTTCCATCCCCCTCCACAGAAGCACCATCAGGTGTGCTGCTCACAGCAGCTGAGCTGGGCACTCAGGGCTGCCAGGTGCTGCAGACACCAACAGATGTGAGCAGCTGTGCCCTCCAGGGCAGAATCTGACACCAACAGGGGTTTGCCTGGCGTGACCTCAGCTGCAGCACTGAAACCCAGCAGCTGTGGGTGCAGTTTGGCCAGGACAAGCTGCAGTAGTGGCACCGTGAGCTCTGGGTGCAGGGCTGGGTCTCCAGGTGACACCAAATGCCCCAAACAGCAGCGTGTGGTGGGTCAGAAAATGGGGATTTCTGAAAATGCCTCCCCAGGCCAAAGGAAATCCCGAGAGGGCTTGGCTGAGGTGTTCAGAAGATGATCTCCAGTGTCTGGACTCCAGCAGATCCAAGCCCAGCCTGTGAAACTGCTCCATCTTCACTGAGCCCAGCTCTGCTCTGTAAGGCAGGACACATCCACAGCTGAGGGTGAGAGCCCAGAGAGTGGAATCCCAATGCTCCATCCTGATGGAAACAGTCCCTGCAGGAAGGTTAATCCATGGATGGCCCAGATTTGATGATTTAAAGCCTCCCTGAGCAGCTCCAGGGTGAGCAGGGCTTTCACTGACTCAGTGTGAAAGGGCTGCAAACTGAAATTCAAAGTAAAAAGGAAGTTTCTGACAAAAGTGTGGCTTGGGGTGCAGCCCACAGATTCTATTTTGAGCAGAGCCAACGGCCCCCACAGCCTCGTGCCCCAGCTGAAGCCACAGGAGGTGACTTCCCCCTGTTCCCCTCAGGGACAGCTGCACGCCATGACCTGCACATCCAGGAGGTGCTGGTTCTTGGGGTTTTGGGTATTTTGGAGCAATATCCCAGCTCAGTGCAGTGGCTGTGCTGGTTTGGGGTCAGAGGCGCTGCTGGTTACAGCCCATGAGGGGGAGTTTGGGAATTCCTGTCCAGAGGCATTCCACAGCACAGCCTCTCCCTGCAGAGGAGCCCCCCCTCTCCTGCAGGGGCAAATGTGTGTCCAGGGCTGCTGAGGGTGCAGAGCCAGAGCCCAGGCCCTCAGGGGGCTGAGGGGACAGACAGGAGCCCACTGGCCACCCTTGGCTGTGTCCCCTCACCTTGGACCATCGCTCAGCCCAGGTGCCAAGGGCAGGGTGAGTCCTTAGAGCAGCTTTGGGCTTCACTCGGGCTGGGTTCCACTCCCCAGGGCTCTGGGGTCCACAGCACTGCAGACTGGGGGTCCTGAGCTCTCCACCATCACCAGCTCCCACCCCAGGGTACATTCCTTGGGCAGAACTTTCTCCCACAGAGCTGCAGAGTGACCTGAATATTAAAAATCCCAAACCAAACCCACATCCACCCCAAACCAGGCTCTGGTTGGCAGTCCTGGGTTCCTCTGCATAAAGGATGAGAACATGAACATTTGTCCTGTAAATGCAGCTTTTATCCACACTGGATCACCCCCAGATTCCAGCCAACACCTCCCCTGGGTCCCAGGCTGGGAAAACCAAAACCAGAGAGACCCAAGGGCTGAATGGGAACAGAGACAGGCTGAGTCCTGTGTATGCAAAAGAGTTTATTGGCAGTAAACAATCTTATATTTACAGGGATAAATCCAGCATGTGATCATCAGGGCAAGGCAGTCCTGGCCCTTCACCCTTCCTTAAAGGTGCATCTCTCTGTCCCTGCTCAGTCTGTCTGTCCTGCTGAGGTGGGAGCCCAGCATGGTCCCAGCCCTACCCTGTCCCACTGCAGGAATTCATTCAAACCCTTTTTCCACAGCCAGAGGTGGGAAATTCACCCAGGCTCTGGCAGAGGAGCAGGGAGAACATTCCCCAAACACACTCAGCTCCAGGGAAGCAAACTCCCCCAGCACACAGAACATTTCCTGAGCATTTTCCCTCCTGACATCTCCATGTGCTGCTGTCACTTGTATCTGCATGGGTCAGGACAGAGTAACAGCCCCAGTGTTCCAGAGCTGAGGCACAATTTCAGTTTTTATGCCGAATTTCACAAATTGTTTTAATGCAATTTCACAATTTCACAGAGTTTATGCTTTGAAATATGCAGGAACTGTTCACAGCTATTTCTGCCTTCTTTTTCAAAGCCATCTCAACACAAGGCATGATCTTCAAGGTGGAAACTTCATCTCCTGTAGGTGAAAGCAGAGATTTACATCCAAGTCACTGATCCAGCCTGCCTGGGAGAGAGGATTGGGAACTCCCAGCCCTGGGTGACTGAACAAACACAGCATCAGCCACCAGGAACCATTTGCAAACAACTGAGCAGCAGACAAATGTGCAAATGTATCTGGTGGCTACTTCTGGGTAATGAATGCATAATCTATTCCTATTCCCCTTCCTATCTGCTTCTGGATAATGTGTCTGGGAGCCTGAGTCAGGCTCACAAATGGCTGGCAATGAGGAAAACAGGCTGTGTTTGAGCCAAACATTATGTTCAGCAAATAAGGAGCAGTTTTGCCATGGGCAGCTGCTGTTGGAGCCCAGTGTCAGAATCTCAGAATCCCTCCATGCTCCACGATTCCAGCTCTGAGGGCTGCTGACTTTTGCCTCGAAAATCTGATTTTTATGCCTGAACAGCAGAGTCTAAAGAGCATGATTGTATTCCTTCCCTACCTATCTGCTCATTAGAAAGTGGCTCTCACATTTATTTGCCTCAGCTGCTGGGAAGGCTCCAAAAATGCTAATTACAAGGCCATTGCAGTAAATTGCATTTGATGACATAACTCTGAGTCACTGGTTCAGGACATTTTCCCTCCTCTTCCCTGGAGCAACTCATTTAGCAAAGGTGAGGAAAAGCAGAGAATAACAGGCAGGCTCTTAGTGCATGACACTAGCAGGGAGCATTCCCACAGGGCTGTGACTTCTGGGTGTCCCAGGGGAGGCAGCTCCTCCTGGCAGTGGTGGCAACCTGGACACTGAAGGTTTTCCAGCCACTTTGGGAAATGCTGCACAGTCCTGAGAGGGAGAAGAGGAGCCTGAAACCACTGGGAGCCTTCCCAGGGCTGCCCATGCAGGAGCAAATCCCACTTTTCTCCTGGGAAATCTGCTCTCCATCCACTCAGCCCTTGGGGAAGAAGAAAGAAAAGTCACTTGGTGGTGATGGGAGGCAGAACCCTTCTCCCACCTCGGGCCATCCCCTGCTCCTGGTGGCTCCTCCGCAGGCAGCGATGATTCCCTGAGGAAGGGGCTCCTCCCTTCAGCAGATCCCTGCAGGGTGGATGGATGCTCTCCGTGTGGAGGTGCTGCAGCCCCTGAGGGGGCTCTCCGAGGCTCGGCAGCCTCCCCACGGCCCCCGGACCCCGCTCAGGCTTTGCGGATGATCCTGCCCGGCTTCCTCCAGTCACGGCAGCGCTCCCGGCGCGCAGAGTGCACCAGGGGCCGGGAGAAGCTGCACGGGGCTGTCCTGGGGCTGCTGCTGCTGCTCGGGAACACAGCGAGAACACATGGTTACTGCTCAGGAACACAGCCAATAACACATGGTTACTGCTCAGGAACACAGCAACAACACATGGTTACTGTTCAGGAACACAGCAACAATGCATGGTTACTGCTCAGGAACACAGCAAGAACACATGGTTACTGCTCAGGAACACAGCAACAACACATGGGTACTGCTCAGGAACACAGCAACAACTCATGGTTACTGCTCAGGAACACAGCAACAATGCATGGGTACTGCTCAGGAACACAGCAACAACGCATGGTTACTGTTCAGGAACACAGCAACAATGCATGGTTACTGCTCAGGAACACAGCAAGAACACATGGTTACTGCTCAGGAACACAGCAACAACACATGGGTACTGCTCAGGAACACAGCAACAACGCATGGTTACTGCTCAGGAACACAGCAATAACACACGGGTACTGCTCAGGAACACAGCAACAACACACGGGTACTGCTCAGGAACACAGCAATAACACATGGTTACTGCCTGGGGCACTGCTGCACCCAGTGGGGTTCCTAAAGGACAGGTGTGTGGAAAGATGAAACAGAAAAGCCTTATAAATATGATTGCCTGGCTAAAGATTTTGAGAATATGGAAACTATAAGCGAGAGTGAAATGAAAGCAAGCTTTGAGATCCCTCAGTTACTGAACAACTGGAAAACAATGGTGTGGCCAGCTGAAGGTGATCCCCTTGTGATGGAACAACACCCTCTGCTTGCAGACAGGCCCAAGGGGCAGAGCAGACCCTGCCAGCTTGGCAGAAGGGGCCCAAAGAGGAGTTTGTAGGGTTTAAAATGTAACACAGTGTGGTAATGTAATGATTCTTATAAGCTGTATGTAAATGCTATAAGATTTGTATATTGTACTAAATTAGTTAGTGAGAATCAAAATATTCAACACAGATTTATTGTATTGTAACGAAAACTTCAAGCTCTTACCCCTTTTTACTCTCTTACCCCTTTTTACTCTCTCACCCTCTCATCCTCTCTCCCCCTCTCTTCTCTCAGGCCTGCTCTGAGCTGTGCCTGGCAGCTCCCAGCAGGGCCCTGCCCCCAGGCCCTTTGCAATAAACCCCAAGTTCCAGCCCTGGCTGCAGAGATCTCTGGTCTCCATCCATCCCCACCGTCCAACCCCCCTGCTCCTACAGACAGGGAATTCTGGTTCAGCACCGCTGCTGCCAAGGGATGCAGAGCTGGATCCTGCCCTGGTGCTCAGGGGGGCAGAGTCAGGGCTGAGCCTGTCCCAGTGCTGTGCAGAAGAGCAGCTCAGAATTCCCTAAACAGAACCCTATAAACCCCACAAACAGAATCCCATAAACCCCCTAAACTGAACCACATAAACCCTCTAAACAGAACCCCCAAAAACCCCTAAACAGAACCCCATGAATCCCACAAAACAGAACCCGATAAACCCCACAAAACAGAACCCCATAAACCCCCTAAACAGAACCCCATAAACTCCAGAAAACAGAACCCATAAACCCCCTAAACAGAACCCCTTAAAACCCACAAAACAGAATCCTATAAACCCCACAAAATGAACCCCATAAACCCCTAAAGAGAATCCCATAAACTCCAGAAAATGGAACCCCCAAACCCCCCTAAACTGAACCCCATAAACTCCAGAAAACAGAACCCCATAAACCCCAGAGCCCCCAGGACCTTCCCCTCTGGTCAGGGGCCACTGTCACCAGGCCCCTTCAAAGCCTCCAGTATCTTTGAGCAGCTTTCCTTCAAACCACTAAACCGAGCAATGCACTCCTGGCACTTCTTTGGGATTTTTGCTGCCCCGGGTTCCCTCAGGGGCTGATCCTGGGGGTGATCCATGGGCCAAGCACACCCCGTGCAGAGGGGACAGTGCCCCAGAGCCGGCTCAGCTGCAGGAGCAGTGGGGTTGTGTTCACCTGGAGCCCCTCTGGGACAGCTCAGCCCCACTTGCCCTGGACATTTCTCCTCTCCCTGGGCTCCGTGTCCAGGCTTTTCTCCCCTTCCTCCTGCCTAATTCAGGCCCATTTTCACACTGGGTTGGCACAGCTGGAAAAAGGCTGGCACAGCAGTTGTTCACCTTGTGCTGCCAGGGCAGAGGGAGATGTGGGCACAGCAGGCTCTGTAGGAATTTGGGGTGACAGTCACCCGGGGTGAAGCACAGCCCCTCCCCATCCCTGCCAAGAGGGCTCTCCATGGTGATCTCTTGGAGATTGCAATGCAAGATGTTTTCCATTGCCATCTGTATGGCAGATCACCTTTGTCAAGTGGGCAGTTTGCCTGATCTCTCTCTTTGAGTGACCACATTCACACCCCCTGGGAGGGGACATCTGCTGATAACAGCCATTGAATGTCCCTGCATGGCTGATAAGAACTACAGCATCCCATTGGGAGATGTGAGCCCAGAGGGAGGAGCCAAGCATTGCTACCCAGATATAATCCAGAGGTTTGGAGACACCAGCACGGCTTCTCCACGGGATTCCCCGGAGGAACAGCAGCTGCCTCTCCTTCCCCTGGATCTTCAGAGGCAGAATCCATCCTTCTCTACAGGATCCCTGCTCCAGCAGAGCCACCCCTGACACTGCAGGAGGGCTGAGCCACATTTCCAATGGGACTGCCACCAACACCCTGACCCACAGGGTGTCAGGCTGGGTTCTGACTCTGGCAGTGTTGTTCTATTGCACTGCATTGTTTATTTTATCCTTTTCTTCTTTTCCCTATTAAAGGACTGTTATTTCCTGCTCCCATATTTTTTTCCTGAGAGCCCCTTAATTTAAAATTTATAGCAATTGGGAGGGGTGGGGAGGGTTTACATTCTCCATTTCAGGGGAGGCTCCTGCCTTCCTTAGCAGACTCCTGTCTTTCCAAACCGAGACATGATCTCTGGTGATCAGAGACCTCTCTCCTTTCTAGATCCTGCTCAGTCCCTTGTCTTGTGATCCCCAGTGGCTTCATCCACAATCATTGTCCAGAGGAGCCATGGAGCTGCTCCAGGGCTGGAGCCAGGCTGGGAGAGCTGGGGGTGCTCACCTGGAAGGAGAAGCTCCAGGGAGAGCTCAGAGCCCCTAAAGGGGCTCCAGGAGAGCTGGAGAGGGACTGGGGACAAGGGATGGAGGACAGGACACAGGGAATGGCTCCCACTGCCAGAGGGCAGGGCTGGATGGGATATTGGGAATTGGAAATTGTTCCCTGTGAGGGTAGGCAGGCCCTGGCACAGGGTGCCCAGAGCAGCTGGGGCTGCCCCTGGATCCCTGGCAGTGCCAAGGAAAAGCTCTGTGTTCTAAAGCTTTTTCAAAAAATATCTCTACAGATAATAAATAAAAGGGACCCAACATTGCCTGGTTTCAGCAATTTAATGTGGCATTTTACTTTTGTGCTTTGGCCTTCAGGCAAAAACCTCAATGTCCAGTGGCTGCTCCATCCCTGGCAATGCCCAAGGCCAGGCTGGACATTGGGGCTTGGAGAAACCTGTCCAAGTGAGAGGAATGGTGGATTTGTCTTTCCAAACAAGCTGTGGGTCTGCTGGTAGACAAATAACACTGGGAGATAAAAGAAACAATGGGAAGCATTCCACTGATTGATAAATGGAAAAAGATATTTGCTTTTACAAATAAACTTTAGGTTTACTGATAAACAAAATTAGACATTGAAAGATGAAAGAAGCAATGGGGAAGGAAAACCCCCTAAATTCTGTAAGAATTAAAAATGAAAAGGGAGGTTTATACATTAGAAGGGAATCTTTGGTATCAGGTGTATTGGGAAGTCTGAACCTCTCAAGTACCTGAGCCAGTGGGGAAAGAGAGAAGGGAAATGTGGCTGGAAATTGGGATAAAAAGGAGGGGGCATCCTCCAAAAATTCGAGAGACCCCAGGGGATGCCCCATGGCCTCTCCCTTTATTGGAATAAAGTAAAAGGACTCCTCTGTCTCCTTTTCGGACATAAAGCTCTGGTGTTTGTGGATTAATTTTCCTAACACGAGTGAGTGACGCTGTGGGGGGGCAGTGAAATTGTCTTTATGTCCCCTCCCAGTCCGGGGTTCTGGGCTGGGCTCCCCCTGCCCGCAGCACCGGGGAAAGGCGAGCGGGAGCTCAGGGGCCGGGGCTGTGAATGGAGCGGGGCGGGGGAGCCGCCAGCCGCGCCAGGAGCGGAGGAAGCCGAGCTGTGGCAAAGCTGTGAATGTGAGAAAAAGCCTCCTCACAACAGAGCCTGTTACTATTCAACAGCCACCACGGGAGGGAGAGCCCTGAAATCTGCCTGGGCTGAGGCTACAGTCGAGACAGAGCACCCTCCTGTCCTAATTCCTGATTAGCTGGCTGTTTAGAACTGAATTTCCTAATTGGTTTGGATATTAATTACCTTTACCAGCGGCAGGAGGTGGAGGCTCAGCTCCTCAGCGCTGGCCCAGCTCCAGGCTGTGCTGGGAAGCAGTGCCCTCACACCCAGCTCATCCAGGGAGCTCTGCCTTGCTCTCACCTCTGGGTTAAGCTCTTACAGGAAGGTTTTGGGTGGCTGCCTTGGCAGTGTCTGCAAATCCTTCCTAAAATCCTGTAACCCTCGAGTCCCAGAGCACAGCAGCCCCTGGCTGGAGATGGCACCAGCCCTGCCGAGGCTGCACTGCTGTGGGAACCTTTACAATTAGAGGGTTTTAGGAAAGTTGTAAAAGGTAGGCTTTAGAAATAGCAGAACTGTAATTAGAGTTAAGCAGTAGCTATAGGATTTGTTAGTAAAATATTATATGAAAAAGTAGAAAGTAAGGACAAATAAAATAATGGTTTGTGTATTAACACTTGAATTAACATTGAGTTCTTTGTCTGTTGCTGGGGATGTGAGCTGCTGGCACCTTCCCATTGTCATACCCATGTAATGAGAGAGATGCTGGAAAATCAAACAGCTCAAGATGCCTTTCCCAGCAGTCCTGTCCTGGTGGTGATCTGTACACAGAGCCCCCAACAACAACAACACACTGCCACTGCCACAGGGCTGGGCTGGGCTGGGCTGGGTATCCCAGTCCCTGATCTCTCTCTGGAGCAGGTGCTGTGCTGCTCCTGGCCTGGTGCAAGGCATGAGGAAGCTTTTCCCCATTGCTGAGCCACAGCTTGGACACCATGGACAGGCTTGAGATGTGGCTGGCAGCTGTTTCTGATCATCCTCTGAGCCCAGGATCAAACTGAAGGATGAACATCTGGTTCCAGCTGTGCTCTCTGGGCACTGGAAACTCTGGGCTCATCAGTCAAGAGCACCTCACATTATTGCAGCAGGAGTGAGCTGCAATGTGAGCCCAGGCTACAGCAGAACCAGCAGGGACAGCCTGACATGGCACAATCTTAATTCCTCTAAAAGGATCCCAATTCCTCCTGTGACTCTGCAGTTCTCTGGGTCACAAAGCTTCACCTGCTTGTGGTGCAGCCTGTGAATTATCCAGGTGATCCACACAGGCCTGGTGGCTCTGCTTTCCAAGCTGGGGGCAGGGCTGTGACAGCAGGGTGGGCTGCACACCCAGCTGGGATGGAGAGGGCTGGGATGGCTCCAGGATGTGGAGCCCTGCACAGATCATCCAGCTTGGTCACACATCCCAAAACAAGGCTGGGTGAGGTGGCAGCTCTTGGGGATTTTTGGTTTTGATGGGGTACCTAATTCTCTTTAAAAACCCCCAGTCCTAGCACATTGTTCTGGCTGCTGGATCCAGGTTGTTTGGTGGCTCTGAGTAACCCAAATAACTCCCTTAGGTTTTCTCTCTGGCATCAGGGTGTCCCTGAGCTCAGTGCAAGTTGTGTCCCAGTTCCTCCCTGCACTCTGCCTTGGAGACAGCGAGGAAATCTGCCTCTGACCTCGATCAGAACCCAGTCAAGCCCCATCCCCTTCAAGCTATTTCTGTGCTGTCTCCACCCATGGCAGTGTTCCCAGTGCTGATCATTTCACTTGCACAAGGTGCAGCTGAGCTCTGCTGGTCTGGAGATCCAGCCAGGGATGGTGTCCTGAGCTGTGGAGATCCAGCCAGGGATGGTGTCCTGAGCTGTGGAGATCCAGCCAGGGATGGTGTCCTGAGCTGTGGATGAAGGGGCTGGGAGCTGCTGATTTCCAGCCAGCCATGGGTGCATCCTCACCCTTTCTTTCTCACCTCATTCTTTCTCTGGGGTTTCATGGATGGAGCCACCTCTGGGGGTGTGTGTGCAGCACAGGCACAGCAGGGCTGGAACTGGGGCTGGGAATGATGCACATCACAGGATTAGGATCAGGACTGAGCTGAGCTCTGTGCACTCGAGCTGCAGCAGCCAGACCTGCAGCAAACTGGGTCACGGGCTCATTTTTAGGTCCAAAGCTCTGAGGGGTTGGTGTGCCATGGCCTGAGATCTGGCAGGAGGTGCATTTTGGGGTGTGATTCCCTAATCCCAGGGCTGGTGGAAGATAAGGAATATCTGACCCCAACCAAGCTGACTACAACCCCAAACACTGTTACATGTGAACAACACATTAACAATGTTTTCAGGAGTAGATCTGAATTTTAAAAATATGCAGCATTTTTCATTAATTTCCCTTATTTCTCCAGCTCGTTTTTGTTGTTGTTGGGCAGAAAACAAGGGATTGGTGTAGTGGGCACAGCCCAGGGAGTGGGAGGAGACAGAGAGATAGTGACATGCACGGTAGTGGTTTAACATGAAATACTCTGCAGTCTCTGGAGCTTTGTGCCTCATTGATGAATATCATGCATGAAGTGTAGCTCCTTGTGCTACCCACATTTTTCTCTTCCAGATCTGGTGATTGGGAACCTGAGTCACAGCAAATATGCTGAGTTACAGCACATTTCCACTAAAAAAAAAATCCCAGAAAAAACCTCAGGCAAACGACAGGCGCGGTGTTTATCTGCAAGTATGTCAAATGCACGGGATGCTCAGACAATGCAGGCTCAGAGGATTAACAGACCTTAATCCTCCTCAGTGCATAATGCCCAGCAGATGAGACAGACACAGACAGACACAGACACATCCATCAGGACCGGTGGATGCACACAAAAACAACGTCCCCATGCAAACATCCCCTTTGGGAGCAGCACGGGCTCACCTGGAGGACCACACGGGACCCGCCTGCTTCTTGGGCTTGGCCATCTGCTTCTGGTACTCCATCCAGCCGCTCACCAGCTCGTGCAGGATCATCACGTAGAGAAGGAAAATGAGAATCCTGGGATCCATCCGCGGCACCTCGGGGTCTGCTTCATTGGGCACGGGTGGCATCGGCTCGGGGGCAGCCGCCGCTGCTGCGGGAGCCGCGCGATGCGAGCGAGGCTGCGGGAGCGGGCTGGGCTCTGTGCGGAGCGAGGAAATCCCCGGGGATCACAGCCCGGTGCCTGCGCTGGGTCACATCCAGCCCCCGGAGCCCCCCTGGCTGCCCGCTGGGTCCGCAGCGCTCCGCTGGAGGAGGAGAGGAGCAACAACAGCAGGAGAAGGAGAGGAGCAGAGCAGGGGCAGCAACAGCAGCAGCGGCAGGGGCAGGGGCCGGGGCAGAGCAGGAGCAGCAGCGGCAGGAGCAGGAGCAGGAGAAGGTGCAGAAGCAAGAGCAGGAGTAGAACAGGGGCAGGGGCAGGAGCAGAGCAGGGGCAGGAGAAGGAGAAGGAGCAGAGCAGGGGCAGGAGAAGGAGAAGGAGCAGAGCAGCAGGAGAAGAAGGAGCAGAGCAGGAGCAGCAGCAGGAGCAGAGCAGCAGCAGGAGCAGAGCAGGAGCTGGAGCAGGAGCTGGAGCAGAGCAGGAGAAGGAGCAGGAGCTGGAGCAGAGCAGGAGAAGGAGCAGGAGCTGGAGCAGGAGCTGGAGCAGAGCAGGAGAAGGAGCAGGAGCTGGAGCAGAGCAGGAGAAGGAGCTGGAGCAGAGCAGGAGCTGGAGCAGAGCAGGAGCTGGAGCAGCAGCAGGAGCAGAGCAGGAGAAGGAGCAGGAGCTGGAGCAGAGCCGCAGGAGCAGCAGCTGCCCCTCGGGGGCTGCAGGGGAGCCGGGGCTGCCGTGCCCAAGCAGCGGCACAGGCACGGAGCGCTGCTGCTGCCAGGAACAAATCAAACCCCGGGCAGTGCCTGGGGATCCTCCGAGCTGGCTCTTCCCAGTGCCTCAGGATTTGGGGCTGCACCGAGCCAATATTGTTCACGAGTGTTACTGAGTATTTCACAGCTGAGAATTTTTTCTCCTGTTGTTCTCTCACTCTCTTATTTTGTTTTCCTTGCTGTTATCCCTTACCTGAAGGTTCAGCTGCTGTTTTCCCGGTGTGAGGCTCTGACAGGCTCCTGATGTGCAGGAAAGCTGTGGCCACAGCATCCAGGCTCCCCAAAGCACAGCTCCTCTCCCTCCCCCTCGACCTCCTTCCCTTAGAGTGGAGGATCCAGCTGAGATCTGGTTGTGTCACCAGATCACAGAATCCCAGACTGGTTTGGATTGGAAGAGACCTTAAAACTCATCTCATTCCACCCCTGCCATGGGCAGGGACACCTCCCACCATCCCAGGTGGCTCCAGCCTGGCCTTGGGCACTGCCAGGGATCCAGGGGCAGCCCCAGCTGCTCTGGGCACCCTGTGCCAGGATCTGAACACCCTGAGATGCATTCAGCCTCTCCCTTTTTTTCTCCATGGACACAATGCAATACTTGTGCCTGGAGTTTCTAGCAGGATAAAAACACAAAGTGTCTTGCTATGACACTTGTATGAAC
Organism: Molothrus aeneus; assembly: GCF_037042795.1. Taxonomy (NCBI): domain Eukaryota; kingdom Metazoa; phylum Chordata; class Aves; order Passeriformes; family Icteridae; genus Molothrus; species Molothrus aeneus. Next base: position 1,912,294 of record NC_089664.1, on the reverse strand, counting down.
CCAAAAAAAAAAAAAAAAAAAAAAAGCTCCCCTAATAATCGTTTTTAAAGCCATCTTAGTCAAAATTCACCTTCTTCCAGTGCAATATTTCCATGAGTGAAACAATAAGCCCTCAATAACTATTTATGGTTATCCAGAACCAGACCTGTGCCCAATGGAGCTGTGGAGCTGCAGAAAGGGACCCAGAGGAGGGGCAAACCCAGGGAGCCCCAGGATCCTCCTTCCCACAGCTCCTGCACAGGCAGGGAGAGCTGGGCAGTGCAGTTCAGGTGTGACAAACACATCACAACCCTCCCACCATAAACTCAGCTCAGGGAAGGTGCTGCCCACCCAGCCCAGCTCACCTCACCCACCTGAGCCAGAGGCTCCTCAGAAACTTTCAACCCTTGGGTGTGTAAGCACAGACAAGGGTGCAGCAGTCAGGGCTCTGATGATTTTCTATTAAGTACCAATTTAACACACATTAGGGAATGCTAATTCCATGCTAGATCTGCACATGAAATCAACCCCAGGGTCCCCAGACAAACACCTCCAGGTGCTGTGGGACTTTCCCTCAGGCAGCTCATGAGGAGCCCAGAAGTGCTGAGTAACTCTAAACTGGGAGGAGAGGAGCTCAGGGAGGGAGTGAGCAAGTGAATGAAAGCAGCCAGGACTGGAGGTGTCCTAGCAGCTCTGAAAATGGGAATATTTGAGGTTCTCCATGAAGGGATAGTGGAGCTGCTCCCATGGCAACAGAGAGAGTTGCCAGGCTGTGGGTGATGGGTTCCAGTGTATGGCAGAGTCAGACGTGGGGAGGGGGGGACACCAAGGACAACACTGATATTTTATACATGTGCAATTTTTGATGAGTAAACCCAACGTGACTCCTTTGTTCCAGGGGAGAGAAGCTTCTCCCACAGGGAGAGACATTACCAGGGCAGGAGCAGCAGAATAACTCCTAACAACTCACTCTGCTCTGTAAGAGATGCTCCAACAGCTGAACAAAAATAATACTTAATACTACATAAGGTAGAAAAGCCAACAATTCATGAGCTGAGAGCACAGCAGCTGATTCCCAAACTGTGACTAGCCAGGAGCAGTAAGTTCTGTGACAAATGAGTAAAAAATATTTAGATTTTAGAGTGATTAAAGCCCAGTTTGGCAGGACAGGGTGCTGCTGAGGGACCCCTGTGGTGGCCACGGGGTTCAGGGGGTACAGGACCCCCCTCACTGGCATGTTGGTGTTTCCTCTCTGCCCTCAGCCTGAAGGTAGATTTAGATGAGATATTGGGAATTAGGAATTGTTCCCTGTGAGGGTGGGCAGGCCCTGGCACAGGGTGCCCAGAGCAGCTGGGGCTGCCCCTGGATCCCTGGCAGTGCCCAAGGCCAGGCTGGGCAGGGCTGGGAGCACCTGGGACAGTGGGAGGTGTCCCTGCCATGGCAGGGGTGGGATGGGATGGGCTTTAAGGTCCCTTTTAACCCAGACCAGTCTGGGATTCTGTGATTCCACAAGTTCAGCCCAAGGGCAGAGCCTCAGTGTTCCCCTGAAGTCTGGTGGGAGCAGAACCTGTGAGGACCCTTCATGTGTCCAAGCACTGCCAGCAGAGCCCAGCAGGCGTCTGCAGGGTTGGGAGCCATGAACAGCTGGGCTCTTGCCCTGTTTGATAATCATCAGCACCCAGAGATAAGGCAATAAAATGTGTATTCAGCGTTATCACTCAACACAGGCACCAAACAGAACTCACCTGCAGAGCCTGGAGCTGCTCCCCAGCTCTGCAAAGGGCTCTGATGGAGAGCCAGCACTCCTCACCCTGTCCCTGCTGCTTTCACACAGCCCTCAGCAATGACAACCCCTGGGAGAGGCTGCAGGACAGGAGAAAACTCCCCAGCTTGAAGGAGAGGGAAGCAGGACCTGGGCTGGTGTCAGAGTGAAATAGGAGCCAGGTCTCATAAGCTTCTGGAGGTCTATTTTACACTTAAGATCGTTTAGCTACTTTAGAAGGCATAAAATCAGCAGGATGGCTTCCGTTGCAGTGTTGGAAACAAAGAGGTTTTAATGAAAGGCAAAATAACAAACTCTTTACCAAGAAAAACTCATTTAGGTGCAAGAGGCCCTCCTGCCTTTGGTAAAACACCTCACAAAAGCCATTGGTTTCTTTGTTCTCTTCTTTTTTTAGTAAATTGCCCAGGTGGGACTTTTTGGCTCTTGTCCAATTGGCCATCCTTAAGTTTGAGGTGAAATCTTCCAGGTCCTATGAGATTTGAGATATGAGGCATTTTCACCTAATCGAGGAGAGAAACTTCTGGGCTTCTTTCCTTTTTAAGGGGACAAAGCAGAGTTTTGTCACTCCCTCAATAAGGGGCACATTCCTACATCAGAGGGGCTGGAACTCAGGGAAGCTGTGGAGAGCAGGGAATGAAACCAAACCTGGGGACACAAAGCAGAGTGCCCAGCTCTGGTGGGACACAAAGCCAAGCAGAGGAGCTGGAAGCAGGCACAGAAGGGATGCAGCTGAGCCCTGAGCAATGACAACACCTCATTCCTAAGCAGCAGCAAGAGCAGGTTGGAAATTCCTCTGTAAAACCAGGCTGGACATGAGGCCAAGCTGCTTTGTCCAAGGCTCAGTTCAGCTGGTTGGTCTGGAATTAAAACCCAGAATAATTCACCAGCCCTTCACCCCTTGCAAGCCCAGCTGCTGCAGCATTCCCAGTGTTTGGGCTGGGCATTGCTGTGACAAAGGCTCTGAGGTACAGGACTGTGTCCCTGTCTTGGTTTGGAAAGACAGGAGTCTGCTAAGGAAGGCAGGAGCTTCCCCTGAAATGGAGAATGTGAACTCTCCCCACCCCTCCCAATTGCTATAAATTTTAAATTAAGGGGCTCTCAGGAAAAAAATATGGGAGCAGGAAATAACAGTCCTTTAATAGGGAAAAGAAAAAAAGGATAAAATAAACAATGCAGTGCAATAGAACAACACTGCCAGAGTCAGAACCCAGCCTGACACCCTGTGGGTCAGGGTGTTGGTGGCAGTCCCATTGGAAATGTGGCTCAGCCCTCCTGCAGTGTCAGGGGTGGCTCTGCTGGAGCAGGGATCCTGTAGAGAAGGATGGATTCTGCCTCTGAAGATCCAGGGGAAGAAGAGGCAGCTGCTATTCCTCTGGGGAATCCCGTGCAGAAGCCGTGCTGGTGTCTCCAAACCTCTGGATTATATCTGGGTAGCAATGCTTGGCTCCTCCCTCTGGGCTCACATCTCCCAATGGGATGCTGTAGTTCTTATCAGCCATGCAGGGACATTCAATGGCTGTTATCAGCAGGTGTCCCCTCCCAGGGGGTGTGAATGTGGTCACTCAAAGAGAGAGATCAGGCAAACTGCCCACTTGACAAAGGTGATCTGCCATACAGATGGCAATGGAAAACATCTTGCATTGCAATCTTCAACCGTCCCTCTGCTCCCCAGGGCCCATTTCCCTCAGTCTGGGTGTCAATCCAAGCCTCTTTATTCCTGAAGAGATTTTAACAACCAGAGGTGGAGGTGCCAGTTAATATTTATATTCATTGCAGCCCCAAGGGCACCTGCAGCACCAACAATCACATTCCTTCAGGCTCCTGGGAAGCAGCCAGCATCCCATTCTTCCTCCTGGAATGTGGTGTGGCTGAGTAACAAAGGGAAAACCCGCCTTCCTGAGGCTCACCATTGCCCCAGAACTCTCACAGCCCCCAAGGTACATCACAAAAAGGCAGCAACAACTGGTTTATTACAGCAAATCAGATTGACCTAAACCTTGCTGCAATTTTTGGCTCTTTAGAAGGAATTCCTGAGTTCTACTGCAAGGACAATGATCTGCATTTCCCTTTTGGGGCCCAAAGGCTGTAGGATCCCTGCAGCTACCAGGGCAGACAAGTTCTGGAGTCACCAAACCTCCCACACAGAGGTCAAACTGAAACATCAGGACAAGGAGCTCTTGCAAGAGGAGACCAAAATTCCTGTGGCACCCAAAAGGTCCAGTGACCCCCCCCAGGCAGAGCCAGGCCACAAACACCTGCAAGTGCATGTGCCTCTGCTTAGACACAGCACTGGCCAAGGTGCATTGGAGGTCCTGGTGTCCCCAGATCCCCCAGCAGGGCTCTGTTGGTTTCAGGGTTCTTTCCTGCACCTCCATAGCCAAGCCCATGAATGTTGTCCTGCTGGGTGTAGGTGAGATGGAAAACTGATTCCCTTCCCTGCCCTTTGGCTGCCCTTCAAGGAAGGAACCTGTAAAAATCCCTCTGGAATTCTGGGATTATTCAGTGGACACTGAGCAGAGACCTTGGTGCTGGTGTGGAGAAGGTGGCTGGGAACAAACCTGTGACCCACTGGAGCAGGTGTTTTGTTGTTTCTGGCACCCAGGCTTGGTTTCACAAGTGCCTGGCGACACCTTGACCAAGGTGTGAGCTCAGGGGAATAAAGCACAGCAGGCACAGCCCTCTCTCTGCTCTCTCAGCACACCAGGGCTCCCTTCCTTCCATGGAACAGAGAGGAGAGTGGACACAACCTGCCAGAGCAGCTCTCAGCCTGCAGAGCAGAGAGGAAAATGGAGTTTCTGAGTTTAAAAGAACAATGAGCTTTGCAGAATGTGTCAGCTCCTTCCACAGGCTCACATGAGTCAATAATTAACAGAAGAAAGAACAGATGCTATGAGACACATTTCTTCTGAGGGTATTTACTTGCTTCTACCTACAACTGTGCCTGAAAAAGTGGTAATATGAAACTGCATTCCTAATCACTGGCTTGCTTTGTATCAGATTGGTAATGATTCATTACCAGGATTTTGTACACATTTCACCACTTCTTTGTTCTGTTAACCCTCATCAGGCAACTCAGCTTTGGCACAGCAAATTGATGCTGGCCTGAGGGGAAAAAATTAATATTAAAACTACAATAACAATTGTCTCCTGAGTCCTGGACTGGTTTTTTATGACAATAGCACAAGAACCAGCACGGTTTATTCTGGCTCAGGCTGGAGGGCTGGTTATAGGAATTACAAATATTACAGGAATATTTGAGGGCAGGGAGGCCCTGGCACAGGGTGCCCAGAGCAGCTGGGGCTGCCCCTGGATCCCTGGCAGTGCCCAAGGCCAGGCTGGGCAGGGCTGGGAGCACCTGGGACAGTGGGAGGTGTCCCTGCCATGGCAGGGGTGGCACTGGATGGGATTTAAGGTTTTAAGATCCCTTCCAACCCAAACCCCGCTGATTCTTTCTCCCTTTCTTGCCACAGAATGGCATTCACTGTTGAAGGACAGACCCCAATTCTCACTCCTGGGCTGCTCTCTCCAGCCCAGCAGATGTGAGGCTGTGAGATGTGAGCATCTCCCAGGGATGTTTTTCCCCTTCCCTGGGCCCAGGCCCTGCTGATGAGGAGAAGCAGAGCTCAGACTCAGCCCAAGGCAGCTCTGGCAGCCCAGCTGAGACACCTTTGCCCCTTGTGCAATTGTTTTGCTAGAAAAGGAAGCAGGTTTCACTGCCTCCAGTTGTTCAGCCTCGTCCTTCTCCTCAAACTCCCCTGGCAGGTCCAGCAGGCTGAAATCCACCCACTCAGATGGTTCAGCTGCTTTGGTGAATTCTCCTTCCAGCTGGACTGACCTTGTTATCTTTGCTGTGGGCTCCCTGTGCTGCTGGACTCTCCTCAATTTGCTGATGGTCATTTTTGCACCACAGAGGGCAAGAACAGGGAAGGGACTTGGGAAAGAGCAGGGAATGCAGAGGATGCCCAGGACCTGTGTGATGTGTCTCAGCACTGAGTGGCCCTGGGGGGAGCTGCCCTCAATCTAGGTTTTACACCCACCTGAAGCTCTGAGGTGCTGATTTGCCCCTTGTTTTTAATGCTGAGCCTGGCCCTGGTGGAAGGGGAGTGCTGGCAAGGACACCCAGAGCATGCCTGGGGTTCAGAGCCATGGGGAAGGAGCTTGGTCCTTGTTAACAAAACAGCCTGGAGGGCAAATTAAGGTGAGAAAGGCAAGTGGAGAGAGCAGAGAGGTCACAGAAGGATCTGCCAGAGCTGCAAGGACAGAAAGTGCAGAAATACTTCATCCTCCTGCAAAGCTGCTCCAGCAAGGCTCCCATGCACGGACACATCTGGAGGAACAGGGGCACTTGTGTGCCAGGACAGGCTTCTCACTGCTGTCCAAAAGGGAACATAGAGTTCTGACACCTGTGTGTCACCCATCAAAACTGAGATAAAGGCTGGAGAGCCCCGTGTGCTCTGCCTCTGCCTCCAGAGAGACCCAGAGCAGCCAGGCCCAGGTGTGGCACAGCCCTGCCCCACAGAGCTCTGCTGCTGGGCACCTCCAAACACCCCTCCTGAGACAGCCCCAGCCTGAGGAGAGCTCAAACAGCATTGAGAGCAGATAGAAACACCTTTAATGCACCTACAGGCAAAATCAGGGATGTTCTCTACCCTCAAATGGCTGAATCATACTGAAAAAGTAATTAAATAACTAAGAAAAAATTACCTCTCTCCCAGCTGAAACTGGGACAACAAGGAGTTAACAAGATTTTTCATGTCGCTTCATTTTCTGGGCTAGATGCAACTCCTCCAAAGCTGAAGACAGACATTCATCCCAAGGAGCTGGATAAGGGGAACTTCTCCTCCTTTACAGGGGAAGTCACAAACCAAATTCCCCACCACACACAACTCATCAGAATTAACCTAAAGGAGAAGTTGGAGAGATCTTGGAGAGAGATCACTGTTTTCACTGGTTTTGGAGAGAGCACCTGCACAGCAGAGAACAGTGACCTCTCTCCAAGGGACTTTTCTGGCAGAGCTGCTGCAGGATTCAGGCTTTGCTGTCTCCTTTACCAGACACTGCTTTCAATGTCCACCTTCCCTCCAGCCACCTGCACCATTCCCATTCATTGTTCCCAAGCATTTTCCAGTGGGTGCAGTGCCCACAGCACCAGGACAGGGGGTTCTGCCCAGGAGCAGATGCTCTGCAGCATTCAGAGGTTGAGGACACCTGACAATGGTTCAGTTGTCCACCTCTTGTTATCCTGTAAATCACAGCCCAGCTGAGCCTCACTGAGTTCCTCTGATGCCTCAGGAAAGCCCACAGACCTGAATTCTTTGTGAAAATTCTCTCTGCAGTCAGGCTCAGTGGGTTTGGAGAGAATTCGTGGTTTGTTCGTGTCACAGGGATCCCATCCGTGCTGTAAAGACAAACTGTGACCTCCAAGTGTGAGCAGGGAGCGATTCCAGCTCCCCGTGTGCCAGTCTGGGAGATCTCAGGGCAGGCAAGGCTGCACCACCCTCTAGTGCACACCCACAGCAGTGCCTGTGCTGAAAGGCTGGGAAAAATTCCCTAATCCAGCCCGGCTGAGCCTCCCCCGAGCTGGGCTGGCACCAGCCCTGCAACAGCAGCTGGGAGCAAAGGGAGAGAGCTCTGAGAGGGAACCCCAGAGCAGAAGCAAGGGGCATCCTGGCCTTGGCACAGGGAAAAGCCACTGCCCTGCACCCAGCACTGTGCACACACTGCACCCCAGATCCCTGGGACCCCAGATCCCTGGAATCCCAGACCCCACACCCTCAGATCCCTGGAATCCCAGACCCTGCACATCCAGCAGCCTGCACCCCTGGGATCCCTGTAACCTGCATCCCTGGCACCCCAGCACCCTGCACCTCACACCCCACATTCCTGGATCCTGGCAGCTCAGATCCCTGGAATACCAGGCCCTGCAACCCATATACCTGTATCCCTGGAATTCCAGACCCTACATTTCCAGCACCCCAGACTCCAGGACCCCTGGCAGCCCAGATCCCTAGAATCCCAGATCCTGCCCCCCACATCCCTGTATCCCCAAATTCCAGATTCTGGACATCCAGCACCCCACACTCCTGGATCCCTATCAGCCCAGATGCCTGGAATCACAGATCCTGCACCCCACACCTCTGGATCCCTGGAATCCCAGACCCTGCACCCCACATCCCTGTATCCCCAGAATTTCAGACTCTGCACACCCAGCACCCCATACCCCACATTCCTGGACCCCTAGCAGCCCAGATCCTTGGAATCCCAGATCCTGCACCCCATATCCCTGTACCCCTGGAATCCCAGATCCTGCACCCCACACCCCTGTATCCCTGGAATCCCAGATCCTGCACCCCACACCCCTGTATCCCTGGAATCCCAGATCCTGCACCCCATATCCTGTACCCCTGGAATCCCAGCCCCTGCACCCCATATCCCTGTATCCCTGGAACCCCAGATCCTGCACCCCACACCCCTGTACCCCTGGAATCCCAGACCCTGCACCCCATATCCCTGTATACCTAGAATCCCAGATCCTGCACCCCATATCCTGTACCCCTGGAATCCCAGACCCTGCACCCCATATCCCTGTATCCCTGGAACCCCAGATCCTGCACCCCATATCCCTGTATCCCTGGAATCCCAGACCCTGCACCCCATATCCTGTACCCCTGGAATCCCAGCCCCTGCAGCCCAGTGCAGCCAGCTCAGCTCCTGCCATGCAGGGTTTACCTGCACAACAGGGGTCTCTGTAATTCCTGGCACAGGAGTGAAACCTTTCTCATCTCAAAACATGGAAGATTTTCACTACCAAAACGTGCAAGCAGGAGGAGATGTTCACTGCTAAAATTGTTTTCTGGAATTGTGTCTCCTTGAGCAGCACCAGGCCAGGAGAGCACGGACTGGCAGCCACTCCCTCTCAGCTGCCCAGCTCCCCCCTCCTCAGCCAAACTTGCCACCAGCACTGGGAATGGCCAGTTCATATTCTGGGCTTGAGTTTCTTCATGGATATAAAAAACTGGGAAAAATCACCATTGTGTGTGTGACAGTTCCACAGGTACAGGCCTTTGTACCAAGCAGTAAAAAAAATAATCATCCTGGATGAGAAATTCCTGCTGCAAGAGAGAAGCACATCAGCCTTGGGATATGGGAAACCTGAAGTGACCAAGAGAATCCCCAAAACAATCCTAAAATAACCTCAAAGTCTGAGCAGAGCACGGGCCTGAGCAGGTTCATGGCCAAGGTTTAGCAGCAGCGTGGGATGTTATTTGGTCTAAGTTACCAGGACAGTTTAAACAGTTTGAAACCAAAACTCTGCAGGAAAGACCCAATTGTTACACCCAGGTGCTGTTTCAAACAAATCCAGTATCAGGAAATTGTTCCACAGGTGCTGTTTCCAACAAATCCAGTATCAGGAAATTGTTCCACAGGTGCTGTTTCCAACAAATCCAGTACCAGAACTGCTGAGAGGCTCCCAAAGGCAGCTCTGACCCCGGGAGCTGCAGTGGAGACAAGAGGAACACAGGAAATGTGGGGTACAGGACAGTGCCCCTGTGTCAACCACAAACATCTCCCACCTTTCCTGCTCCCCCACAGGGTATCTCCTTCCTGCACCAAAGCAGAAACAAAGCACCAAGGTGGTGAAGGGAGGGTGTCACTGCCCTCACACAGCATTTCTGAGCTCAGGAGGAAGAAAAACACCCAGAGCAGGAGGGAGCAGCACTGGGGAGGGAGCTCCACCCCTCCACTTAACTCCTGTGTTTGTTTGGGTGTTTTGGACACAGCTTCAGGAAACAGAGGAGTCTCCTGAGCATGACTTGGCACTCAGAGCTCGAGTCCCAGGAAACAAGAGCTGATGGGGGAGAAAGAAGGAAGGAGGGTTTAGGTTGGGTATCAGGACAAGGTTCTTTCCTCAGAGGGTGGTTGGGCACTGAACAGGTCCCTGCACACTCCAGCTGAGGCAGAAACAAAAGCAGAAGTGGAACAGAAACAGTGACACAAGTGAGCCTTGAAGGACAGGCCTGCCAGCCTGGAGGAGGGAAGCTCTGGGTGACCCAACTGCAACCTTCCAGGGCCTGCAGGGAGCCTTCAAGGAAGGTGGAGAGACTCTTTACAAGGGCCTGGAGTGCCAGGACCCAGGGAATGGCTTCCCAGTGCCAGAGGGCAGGGTTAGATGGGATATGGGGAAGGAATTGTTCATTCTGAGGGTGGGCAGGCCCTGGCACAGGGTGCCCAGAGCAGCTGGGGCTGCCCCTGGATCCCTGGCAGTGCCCAAGGCCAGGCTGGGCAGGGCTGGGAGCACCTGGGACAGTGGGAGGTGTCCCTGCCATGGCAGGGGTGGCACTGGGTGATGTGAAAGGTCCCTTCCAACCCAGGAAACTTCTATGATTCTGTTTTTTCACAAACTGAATCTCACTGCACCTACACTCAAGCCCTACTGTCACTGAGGAATATCCCAGCCTTGCTCTTTGTAACTGGCTCCAGGACTCACCTCAAGCTTCTCCTTTGGAGAAAAGTTGGGAGGAAAGGGGAGAGACTGGTTCAATTTCTGGCTCTCTTTGTGGAAGCCCATCTGAGAATGGGCTGTTGACTGCTGCCCAGGTTGGTGGCAGCACTGGACACCTCTCAGAGTGCAGCACATCTCACCATGTGCCACACGAGCTGGAACCTCAAACAGGAACTGGTTTCAGTGGAGCTCATCTCCTCTGAGTCTTCCTCCTCTTGAGCATCTTGTCCAGAGACCCCCAAGGGGCAGACCAAGGCCAAAGGAAGCCATGTTCAGCCCCAAGAGCCCACACCACCTGCTCAGCCACACAGGGCTCCACACTCACTGAGCAGAGGTTAAAAACACAGGATGCTAAGCTTAAAAATATGCATTTTCTTTTTTTCTTTTAAAAATGTACAGTCAGATTTCAAGTGGATCTACAAGAAGACACTCAGCTATCTTTAAGAAAAGTAAACCTTGCAATGCACTGCATACAGTTTTCTAACCAGCCAGAGTCAGTGAGTTGGGTGACCTGCAGCAAATCCTGAAGGAGCTTCAGTGGCTTTGTTTTTGTCTCCACCACGTGGGCACAGACACCCAGAAGGCAGCAGAGGCTCAGCTCCTCTCCCCTCAGGCCTGCCCTGCAGCCCAGCTCAGCGTGAGGCTGGGGTGGGCACGGTGGGCAGGGGCAGCTCCATGGAGGGAGTCTCAGTCACTTCAGCTGGGCTGGGCTTGTGCAGCTCCAGTTTCTCACTGAGCTGGTTGTAAAGCTCCTTCACAGCTTCCCCACTCTGCAGGATGAGAATCAGGGACAGGGAAACAGGACAGTCACACTCCATTCTAGCCAGGGCACCAAGTGTGCTTCACCCTGTGTGTTTAACACAAACCAACACAGGAGGAGGAAGCCACCATGTAATTAATTAGGCCACAGCTTGGTAGCCTTGGAAAGCAGAGCTGGTGTTCCATTAAACAGTGTCTGGCAAGGCAGCTGCTTTCACTTGCAATCAGAATTCCCCTTCTCCTGCTTCCCTTCCTACCTGCTTGGTGGGCTCCAAAGCTTTCTGCAGAGACTCCAGTTTGGCTGGGGCCACTTTGTGATGCAGATGCAGCAGCAGCCTGAGCACATGTCTGTGCACGTTCTCCTTCCTGCAAGAGCCATTTGAAAGCACAGTAACCAAGACAAACAAACATCTTGAGAACAAGGAAGACAGAGCAACAGAATAATTCAACCCACCACAGACTTCATTATAATTATCCCAAAACCCCTGAAAATTGCAGCTTCTGGAAGGGGCTAACTTAGTGTAAGCACTATCACTGCCTTAGACCTTCAAGGATTCAAGGAATTGTTCAACAGGAGTGGATTACCTGCACAGCCATGAGGAGGGAGGGGGAGATTTTAAGCACAGAGAGTGTGGAGGGAGCAGCAGATGCTGCTATGCTCCAGCAGGAATTTCAGCCACTTTTAGGGAAGCTTTCTGGAGGCTGAACATGCCTGCAGGCCACCAGCTAAACCAGAGGGAGTGACCAGAGGTAACAACAGATTTTTGCACACTGCTGATACTGCAAAGAGCTGAAGTTAACTCTGCATAGCCAGAATTACTGCAAAGCCTGAAGGATATTCTCCTTTGCAACTCCACCTTAGGGATAGTGAATAGCAGTTTAGATAATAATTCACAGTCAAGACATATCCATCTGGCTGATAAAAACTTCATCCCAAAACATGCACCTTTCCTTAAAGGAAAACAGCATCAGGCTGATATTTCTGCTGCCTGTGAAGAAGAATTTGATGAACTACTAAACTATTGCTCAGAGCAGTAAAAGCTCTGTCAGGCATTCTGTAAACTCCCTCTCTCCAGTGAGAAAAAATCTGCTTTACCTGGAGCAGGCAGTGAGGAAGAAGCCATCAAAGAGACTGGTGCAGAACTCCTCAAGTGCAAACTCATCACTGAGCAGGGTGAGGTTACCAGTGAGCAGGTGCAGGAAAATGTCACTGAAGGCCAAGTCACTGAATGTCTCAACTACAAAACATGGAAAGAGACACAGAGTGACAAGGATGTGCCAACACCTGTCCACACAGCTCCTGTTCATGCTGAAAATCCTGCAGTGAGGTTTCATCATGGAATGGTTTAGGTTGGAAAGGACCTTAAAACCCATCCAGTGCTACCCCCAGGCATTGTCAGGGACACCTCCCACTGTCCCAGGTGCTCCCAGCCCTGTCCAGCCTGGCCTTGGGCACTGCCAGGGATCCAGGGGCAGCCCCAGCTGCTCTGGGCACCCTGTGCCAGGGCCTCACCAGAAATTCTCAGAGGAAAGAATTTCTTCCCAGTATCTAATGTAAGCCTACTTCCTTTCAGCCATTTTTTTTTCTCATTTCCTTTGGTAACAGGCAGCCCAGGCAGGTGGCTTTGATCCTCCAGACATACAAGATTAGGAGCAGATTGCTCCAGAGCCCTCCTGCAATTCATCCCAGAGGAGTCAGTGAACAAGATAATACTGGTGAAAAAATTAAGGCTGTGTTCAGTCTTATTTTGTTACCAGTTTTTCCACCACACAAAGCCAGGTCCCAGCAACTTCTGGCCACCTGCAGTCACTGTGGGCAGCAGCAGAATTGGGGCACCTGCTCTGTTATCTTCAGATTCATTCTCAAATGATCTCATTGTTAATGGAGGCCTTGATGTAAGGAACCACTGACCTCAGCACTGCCCCTAAACTCTCACATCAGCAGAACCCAAACACTCCTGCAAGGACTCACAATTAAGTCACAGAAGAACCAAAGGCAGAAGAACATCATGTCCCTGGTGTGACATCCCTGTCACTCCAGGTTTAGTGGCCTCTGGGTGTCCAATACAAAGCAAACAGAAGATGAGACAAAAACTTACCAAGTGCTGGCAGGAGCCTCAGAAAAGCATTCTTGTTCCTCTGTTTGGTGATGTGAAGGATGTAATAGAGCCCAATCTCACAAGCTATTCTGTTCTCCTGCAGGAACCTGTTATGGCACAAGCAAAGTTTATTCATCAATCAAGCAGTATTTTTCTAATTTTTAAGAGGTTTAAAGTACTTTTGGGATGGTTATCAAGCAGGTACAGCTGTGGCTAATCTCAAACCCACTGAAGAGCAGCTACTCAGTGAGTGAGCAGATGAATCATCCCTGTGTTCACTACCACACTCCAGAAAAACTGAACAGTCAGCAAACAGCTGTGTTGAACTGTCAACATTTATAATGTATTCCTGATTAAAGTGCTGATCAAAATGGGCTTTAGAAGAAGCTCAAATACTCAAAAATTATACAAAATCCAATGTTTTAGTCTCCCAAAAGTCAAACATAACACTATGACAGAGGAGAGCACAATTACCAGGACCCAGTATCCCAGATTCTGGCACACAGACAAGAGTTGTGCTAGAAATCAGTGGAAGATCTGAACACAGCAGAGCACACAGAGGTTTTAATTATCTTTCTGATGTCCCTGGAGTGACAGGTTATCAACAGAGAGAGTGTGGGTGTCAAAAATGCCAAAACTTTATGATTTCCAATAGTGCTCTTCAACATGAGCACTCACCCAGCTGTACCCAAATATCACCCCAAACTCAGCATCCACTGCCTGGGAAGCTGAACAGAAACACCAAATACTCTCATATTCAATGACAGAATGGTCCATTATAGGAAATAGTCCTTCATGTAGATAAATTTTATTTGAGGGAGCACAAGGGAAAGCTGGTTTGTTAAAGGGAAGGTTCAAACTCGATGAATTAGCACTGAATCTCATCCCAGGAAGCCCTGCCTTTAGCACAGGCAGTTTTCCCCTGCCGGGTCTGGCTGGCTCCCTGCTGCCTTGGTGCCAGACCCTGCAGGGGGTGGGCCAGGCACGTACTTGGTGAAAGCCTCGGGAATGGCGCTGGGGTAGGGGATTGGTCCCTTCTCCTCCGAGGGCAGCTTCTGATCCACTGTGAAGGTGTGGTCATCCACCACAAAGGACATCAGCAGCGGCAGGAACCTGGTGATCAGCTCGGCTTCCTGCGAGGGAGGGAAGGACAAAGGGAAGAGAACAAAGCCATCATCAGTTACTTCATGCCACCTGATGGTCCTGAAGTGCTGTGACAAAAGCAAGGCAGTGTGAGGAGCCTCATCCTACTGTGAGGAAAACCAGCTTACAGACATCCAGTTCCAGTCAAAATTCCTGAATAATTCACTTCAACATGTTCCATGGTAATTAGGAAAACTCTGCTTCATCTCACTATAGGAACACTCCTGCTCAAACCCTTTCTTTGGACAATCGTGTTCCATTTCTTCTGAGAGGCCCTTCCCAGCACTGCTCAGGCATGGGATGTGTTCAGGATGACATCAAACTGCTGATGTCAACAATCACTGACTCCCAGCATGGCCCAGGCTTATTTGTGGTAACACAACCACAAATAAATCAGATTTTAAAGACTGATTCAGAGACTCCCTTTGGAAAGAAACTGAGCATTTTCCCTTATAGGTTCATGAGAGAGCACAAGTGACAGCACTACCTTCAGAATTACTGGTCCCTCTCGCTGCTACAGTCCCAGTGTTATGCACACCCTCCCTGGGTGAATTTAAACATCCAAGCAGCCAGGAGTGGATGCATTTTAGAGACTTCAAATGTGCCCCTGGATGTTTATAAAACATTTACTGCTTTATAGCTCAGAACAGAAACAGCAAATTCCTCCTGAGGAACAGCCCTGCTGTGCAACACCAGGGTTGGCCCTCCTGCCCTCAGCTGAGCTACACCAGGATTCCTGTAACACTGGGAAAGGATTTCCAAAGCATGGAAAGATTACAGCTCAACGTGGCATTACATTAAACTGCTGTAACAGAGAGCTGGGAGGGAAAAAACATTCTTCTTGTCAATGAAAAGCTTCTGAACTGCTACCAGAGTTTGAGACCAGTCCTGGAAATCCTGCTTTCCTCGTACAAGACATGTTCTACAAACACATCAGTTGTGTGCAAGACTCCAGGAAAAATGAGAGAGCAACGAGCAACCAGTGGAGTATTTAACAGAGGTACAGGCTGATTTTACAACAGTAAGGACCAGGCACCCATGGAAATAAAAAGGTAGGTAATGGAAGCTCTCAGCATGTCCAGATCAGCTGCACTGTGACCACTGTTTTTCCCCAAGAAAGCTTTGATGAGACATTTGGAGAACAAATGTTTAATCAGAAATGCAATAAAATAATAAACAAGTCTAAATTTGATTACTTGTGTTAAATTCTTAACATCAAAAGGGCTCACCATTTTTGGTTCCTTGAAGACTTGGCTGTCAATCATGTCCCAGGCCCCCTGTCCCAGAGACAGCATCCTAAGGAGCAGCAGCAGATCCGGGCTTTCCTCCAATTTTAAGGGAAGAAGAGAAACAGCTATTTTGATCTTCACATGAGATATTTATTTGGAAGAAGTGGTTTATATTCAAAGCTGTTCTGGATTAGCAGCTTTGTCCAAGACTGCTAAAGGCATTCAGTTCAAGTTAATTGAAAACTGATCCTCAAATGGGCATCAAATAACTGCCACACCTCAGGGTTTGGGGAGGGTTTGTAAATTTATAATGCACCAGGAAGTTTGAGCACATCTTTTTAAAATGTGTCCAGCCCAATTAGTGCACTGGAATATAATGTGTGAGAGGATAACCCAAGTCATCTCAGCAGAAGAAAGGAGGAGAAAGGGTGTGTAAGAATGGATTGTTTGTGTCCTGAAACCCAAACGACTTTCAGTCTTAAACTGTTACAAGGAAGTTGCTCCATGCAAGAACATTTAACAACTCAGGGATAAAACAGCAAGTGGCTCCCATTGCTCAGACACCTGTCACCCTTCTTTAACCCTTCAGCACCTCCTGCAGACTGCACTTGCAGGAGCTGTGTTTTATCTCAGGCACCAGACCAGAGCTGTGCAAACAAACCCATGGCATTCAGCGTGGCAGGAGGAAGGTGCTGCTGTCAGACAAACTGATGGAGGGACAAAGCAGGGAGGCACAGATTCTACACATTATTCTGTATTTGCACAGCTGCCAGCCAGAATGAGCCATGCAAAGAATTCATGGTCAGTTTGGAAAGTTCCAAAATGCCCACCATGTCCAAAGAGCTCCTGCAGAGCTCTGCAGCAGGTGCTGCAAATGGACAGGAGTCATGCTTCCCTTGTTCCAATTGCCACATTTGAGAACTTAATGAGAGTTGGATGGTGCCAGTCCTTCCCTGAGGGCTGTCAGTCAGCCCAGAGCACAGCCCAGGTTAGCTACACAAGCTGCAACGCTTACCCTGGGTAAGGTGTCCTGCCCAACCAGGTCTTGCAGGTGCCTTATGGTGCTCAAGGCTAAGGTGTTAATGGCAAAGGGATCACACAGGATCATTGACAAGTCCCTGAGAAGAAGTAAAAACCAAACACTTGTCATACACAACCAACAACCCCATTGTACAGGTCCAAACCCAGCTGTGTGCACCTGGTGAACCTTGTCCTGCCTTGTAAAGAAATAACATTCATGGTGGTTTTGATGTGAAAGAGCACAAATAACAACTGCAGAAAGTCTTCTGCACTGAGATCAAGCACAAAATCCCCCACAGCCAGCTGAAGGTCAGCTGGGAGACAGCCCACAGACAGTGGAGCTCTGGTGGCCCCAGCTCTTTGAGTGGCAGGTTTTAGGCATCTCCAGCGTGCTGAGGACAGAAAGGTCTCAGAGGCTTTTGAAAAACAACAAGTAAAAGTGAATTCTTAAATAGTTTAAAATACCAATGGACAAAATCTGAAAGTACCAGCTAAATAAAATACTGTGAGGGCAACCTTGCAGAAATGTAAGTGTACCAGATCACAGCAGGGTTGTCATTTGAAGCTAATGAGGTACTTCAACTGACAAACATCACCAGCCCATTTTCTCTGGGTTTAAAGCCAGAGAAGTCATTCATAATAAGTTATTCTGACTCCTTAAGAAAGGCTAATGAATTTTGTTATGAGGCCACAGGGGAGATTCAAGGGTGGCAAGTGAAGCAGTGCAAGCTCTGCCACCAGGATGTGCTTGGCTGTGCCCCAGCACACTGAGGGATGTTTGGGATGTGACTGCACAGAGGGGCTGTGGAGGTTTGCTGGCTTTAGGGAAGAATGAAGAGCTGTCAGATGCTGTGAGTGCCAGGAAGCCAGTGTCACTTTCCCAATGAACAGCCCAAGTGCCTTACCCCAACACTTGTTCTTGTCCTTTCTTCACCCCATCCAGGAATCCTTGCAATTCCCGAGCTCTCTTGTTGTCCACGAACTTCTCCCGAATGCAGGCATCGAGGCACCAGGTGAACTGCCAGCAAATGGAGGGAGCTTTATGAACTCATTCAACCAGCAACAGAACACATGATGTCAGAGAAAACAGGCTCAGAATGACCTCAAAATATCTGCAGTTGAGATGCTTCATTAGGGCACCTAGGCACAGCACCACACTCGTGACAAACACCCCAAAA
This sequence comes from Molothrus aeneus, assembly GCF_037042795.1. Lineage (NCBI taxonomy): Eukaryota > Metazoa > Chordata > Aves > Passeriformes > Icteridae > Molothrus > Molothrus aeneus. The sequence continues at coordinate 1,894,601 of NC_089664.1, read as the reverse complement.
GCACGTTAGGAATGCCCAGGGAAGTTAACCTGGGGTCACTTTCTCCACTTCCAGGGAAGGCATTCCCTGGCAATTAAGGAGCAGGCATTTATTAAATCCACCAGTGCCCTGCACACCTGTAGATTTACACAAGCAGGAGACTGAGAAAGAAGCAGCATTACTTAGAAACAAAAAATGTGGTTTATTTTGGCCATTGCAATAGCACTCCCACTCTCTAAATAAAGGAATATTGACAGTGGAGGTGCTCCTTCTTTAGAGCTGTATTACTGAACTATTTTTTAAGCAGAATACATGTAAAACTTAACAACTACCTCAGAGAAAAGGCCTTGTTCCAGGTCAGAGTGATGCTACCACAAACAAGGGGCCAGTAACAAGATCCTGCTGTGACATTACCACATCTGTCACTTCCCAATATTTGAATAGTTTCATGCTTTCATTTTCATGTTTTCATTCATGTTTCCTGTTTTCATTTAATATTCAAAGTATTTACTGTTACACACACAGTTTACTGACAGACAGAGCAAATCTACAACTGGGAGGGAAGCCTGGAGTAAGAACCTGGGGCCAGCTGATGTTTTTTATTATTTTTGCAGCATCCACATAGAATAGATGTCAGATTAGACATTGCTTTTAACACTGCCAAAGTACCCTAAATTTGAATGATGCATGGACTATGAAATGAAAGCAAACTGCTGGTTAACTGTAGTAAACCCCATAGATTTAGGAAAAGCACCATGGAGGATATGAACAATAGGAATGCTGAAACAGCCAAAGAAAATTCCTGTTTTCCTGTCCTCCACCCCTTAACCTACCTCTGTAACCCTATAAGGCAATGTCATGTTAACCCCTTACCCATTGGTCAAGCTTGGATCCTTTCCAACCCTATAAAAGAAGCATACTGTACCCCATTAGGGGAGAAAGAAGAAGAGCAGAGACCCTTCACGGACCTCCCCAAATAAAGCCATCTCCGTGGAACAGCCTGCGCCTTCTTCTTCTCCTCTCTCTCCATCTGCTGCAGCCTCCAGCCCAGGGCACCACTGCCTAGCAAGCAAAGCTGAAATCCTGAGAGCTTGCAGTCACTGTAGAGCTGATAATCACCATGCTTGCTGGATGGCAGCCCTGCGGCCTTGGCATGAGCGAGCGAGCTTTGGGCACCCGGTCCCTGCCCAGGACTGAGCTCCTGAGCCCTAGTGCTCTGCTTTATGATAAGGCCAAATCTGAGGCCTTATTAGTTAACCAAGATGATGTTTTCACCCAAAGGTCTGAGGAATATAAGATGACATTTAGGTCCAAGGTCTGAACTCTCTTTACAGAAAGGACTCATCTTCTCAGGGCTTTTTCCAGCAAATTCTCCACAAATACCCCCATGTGCCCCACACGACTGGTACCTTGTGGCAGGGATCAACAGTGCAGATCTCACTGATCTCCAGGTCGTGCAGGGACATGAGGAGCTCTGCCCTGAGCGTGCAGTAGTGGACGTTCCTGGTGCGCAGGAACAGCGTCCTGAGGAACTGCAGCACCATGTCATAGAGCTTCACGTTCTTCCCGATCATCTGCGTCAGCTTCTGCACCACCTGAGCTCAGGGGGAAACGTGGGCTCAGCACCACGAGGTGCTCTCATTCTACACACACACAAATGTAAATTCATTATCTAAGGTGATTTACCAAGATTGAAACATCTGCAGGGATATGAGGTCCTGAAGAGGAATTGTTTACCCCAAGTTTTCCAAGAGCATTTGTTTGAGACATTCACCAAATCTTCAACAACCACAACCTGGTTTTGTCTCAACCACTAGTTTCTTTTTTCTACCCTTCTGATTCTCCCCCCATCCCCTCAGGGGAGTGACCTAGTGGAGGTGTGGTGCTGAGTGTCCTGCTCTGCAGTGCAAACCTGGAGTAAATTGCACCAGGGCACCTACACCAAATGATTCTGAAAGCAAAACAGGCCTAAAACAACCCCTCATGTAACAGATGTGCTGCCCTCTCTGAAATTAAAGCTCTATACTGCCTTAATTTAATTCAACTTTTCTGGATGCCAATTAACTACAACTTTCTACATCCTTAAAAAAAATAAAGGCAACTTCAGTTAAGCTATGTCGACTAAAAAAGTTCCCAAGAAAGCAAATTTAACATATCAGCATACTCAAACTGATGTGGTAAGAGATGCTCAGCCTTAAGAACAGCTGAAGTGAATTAAAACCAGACTGACCAACAGAGAAAAAAATCTGCCCTTTCTTTTTTTGAAGTGCATAAACAGCTTAGAACATTCATCATTTATTACACAACAACTAAAATAATTCCTGCTCGTTTTCATCAAGATGTGTAGAAGAAAATGGCCTGGTGTTCCTTGCAAAGAGTTTGTCCAGCTAAACAACTTCAGCAGTGAAAGTGGGCAGAAGAAACCAGCCCAGGTTATGTGATGGTTGATTGAAAGCTGATAAATTCCCCTCACACACACTGTGAGGGTTTCCTTGTCCTTACCTCTCCTTGACGTCTTGTTTTGGGAGATGGACTGAAGAAATTTTGCAAGAAGGAAATATCATTGCTGAAGAGAATGTTCTCCTTCTCCAGGATGTATTGCTTCAGCAGGGGTGACACCTCATCCCCAAAGAGAGCCTGGTTGTCCTGCCAGATCTGTCTCTTCACCTCCACAGCACAGGCCTTGTACAGGTCCTTATCAGCCATCACCAGCTTCAGCTTCTTCTCAGGGACCTGCAATCCCCAGAGCAGTTACACAGTGAGCAGCACCTCACCTGCCTGCCTGCCCATGTAACCATCCAAACCATGGAATCACAGACCCTCCTCAGCTGGGAGGGACCCCAAGGATCATCAAATCCAGCCCCTGTCCCTGCCCAGCCCCCCCAGCAGCCCCAGCCTGGGCATCCCTGGCAGCGCTGCCCAAAGGCTCCTGGAGCTCTGGCAGCCTCGGGGCCGTGCCCATTCCCTGGGGAGCCTGGGCAGTGCCAGCACCCTCTGGGGGAAGAACCTTGCCCTGAGCTCAGCCTGAGCTGCCCTGGCCCAGCCCCAGCCGTGCCCTGGCTCCTGTCCCTGGCCCAGAGCAGAGATGGGAGCTGCCCCTCGGGAGGAGCTGCAGCCCCAGGGAGCTCTGCCCTCACTCTGCTCCAGCTGAACAACCCCAGAGCCCTCAGCTGCTCCTCACAGGCCCCTCCAGACCCTTCCCCATCCTTTTAGCATTTTCCAACAGCTTTGGATGTTTTTTTATCTTGTGCCCAAGCAGCCCCCGGACTCAAGGTGAGGCTGCCCCAGCACAGAGCAGAGCAGGACAATCCTCTCCATGCCCTGATCCCCACCTCAGGCAGCCTGGGCATTCACCCACCTGGTGTAGCAGTAGAGCAGCCCTAAGAGACTTCAACAACCAAATCACAAACCATTAATTCTTTCAAGGAAGAAAAAAAGATCTACTTTAAATTTCCAGTGCTGAGATTTGAGGTGATATCCAAACTCAGTAATTTACTGAAGTTCCAGCAGCGTTTTGAGTCCATTACCTTGAGTGCAACATGATGCTTTTAGCAAGGACACTCCTAGAGATTTTTGTTTCACAGATCTGATTCTACCTCCTGCCTACTTTTAATTGCACTCTTCAAGTCTTACCTTCCACTTGTCAGAGATTTGTCAAACAGCTGTGGAAAAATTCACCTATCAGCAAACTTGGCTTTTTAGGAAGCTGCATGGATTGAAGGAAATAGGGAAATAGTCTTGTCTGATTATGAAAATGAGAAATGTTTTTTGAATTAGTCCACTGAGCTATTAGCAGACACAAGAATGTACTGAATCCTCAGTCAGTCCCTGACAATGAACAACACACGTGCAGAAGGTGCAGAGGGAGCAGAGCCCACCTGCCAGAGGCACACCAGAGATGTCACACCAGTGACACACCAGTGCCACACCACATCACACCAGGCCAAGCAGTGCAGTGCTCCCACCTTGGGCAAGTGCTTCATGACACACATGACCACGGGCTGTATCGAGGGCATCTTGACCAGGGAAAAGCTCTTCTCTAGGAGATCTTCCAGCTTCTTGTATCTGAAATCATGGAAAAACACCACACTAGGTACCATGCAGCAGTAAAGGAACAAAGTGGCCACCTGAAAGCCACTGGAGCCTTGAGGAACCTTTAGAGAAGTCACCCCTGCACGGCACTTTCACACAGAACTCCCAGCTCACTCCAAGGAACCAAGGACACTGCCGACAAACCTCTCCTCGACCTTCCCCTCCAAAGCGATGGCAGACACTCTCTCCAGCAGCTTCTCCCGCAGCTCATCGAACACGGACTGGTGGAACTCGAGCCGGGGGGTGCCGTGCAGGTCCAGGAAGGGCAGGGCATACTGCAGCGAGGGCAGCAGCACCCCGTTCTCCGTCTGCAACACAGCCAGAGGCAACTGACAGCGGCACTCGGGATAGCAAATAAAGCCAGGAAAAGCCCAGACAGCACTGGGGGCCGTGCCGTGCTCTCGGTCCCCGCTCAGCACGGCCTCTAACGCACCTGGAACTGCTCGATGGCCTTCAGCGGCTCCGTGCAGTTCGTGAGGGTCTCCTTGAGATCCTCGCCGTTGGCCACTCCCAGCTCCTGCAGCCCCGCGTACATGTCGGCCTGGCCGGGCCCGCGGGGCCGCTCCTGGCTCAGATCCCGATCCCGCTCCCGGCTCAGATCCCGCTCCCGATCCCGGCTCAGATCCCGATCCCGATCCCGGCCCCAGTCCCGCCTCAGCTCCCGCCCCGGCTCCGCGCGGTCCGCCCCAGCCCGCCCCCGCCGCGCGTGGGCCCCGCGCCGCAGCACCAAGGTTCCGCCGCACCAAGGTTCCGCGGGCGCTGCCCTGGCTGTCCCGGGCTCCCCCCGGCCCGAGGAGCTCGGTGCGGCTGGCTACGCGCCGGGCAGGGCGGACGGGGCTCAAGGAGCCTTTGGACAGCGCTGTCAGGCACATGGAATCACAGAATGATGGAATTGTCCGGGTTGGAAGGGACCACAGAGGGTCATCCGGGCCCACCTTCCTTTCCAAGCAGGGCCATCCCAGAGCACAGGGCACAGGATCGTGTCCAGACAGCTCTGGAATATCTCCGGCAAGGGAGACTCCACACCCTGTCTGGGCTGTCTGTTCAGTGCTTGGTCACCCACACAGGAAAGAAATTCTTCCCCGTGTTTGGGTGGAACTCCCTGGGTGTCAGTGCTGCCTCTTGTCCACTGCTGGGCACCAGCAGAGTCTGGTCCATGCTCTGACACTGCCCTTTAGACACTCATACACATCGATGAGCTCCCCTCTGGGCTGTCACTTCTCCAGGCTGAACAGGCCCAGCTCCCTCAGCCTTTCCTCACAAGAGAAATGTTCCAGAGCCTTGACCAACTCAGCAGCTCTCTGCAGGACCTGCTCCAGGAGCTTCCACATGGTGGGACTCATGGGGTGTCCTATGCAGGGCCAGGGGTTGGACTCGATCCTTGTGGGTCACTTCCAACCCGAGAGATTCTGTGATTCCATGTTCCTGTGCAGGGCCAGGGGTTGGTCGGTCCTTGTGGGTCACTTCCAGCCTGAGAGATTTTGTGATTCCATGTTCCTGTGCAGGGCCAGGGGTTGGACTCAGTCCTTGTGGGTCACTTCCAGCCTGGGGTTGGACTCAGTCCTTGTGGGTCACTTCCAGCCTGAGAGATTCTGTGATTCCATGTTCCTGTGCAGGGCCAGGGGTTGGACTCGGTCCTTGTGGGTCACTTCCAGCCTGAGAGATTCTGTGATTCCATGTTCCTGTTCAGGGCCAGGGGTTGGACTCGATCCTTGTGGGTCACTTCCAGCCTGGGAGATTCTGTGATTCCATGTTCCTATGCAGCAAAATTCTGAGTTCCTGGGGGTGTCTGAGGCTTCCCTCATCATGGGCATACAGCAATGAAAAGAGGAAACATCACCAAAAAGAGAGAAGTGGCCTTTTTCTATTCCTGGTTTGATTTTCAGATCTATGACCAGTCTGTGGACATGAGCAATCAGCCAAATGCCTCAGTGTGAGCAGCCACAGAGTTTTCTTCACAATTTCCATTTGCAGAGATGAGACTTTGTGGCACTGTCAGGAGAAAGCAGGCATGTATTTCATGAAGCCTGAGCCTTGGTTATTTTCCACAGGGAGGCTGTCAGGAAGTGGGGCTCAAGCCCTCAGAAATAAAGTAAATCCAATGACAAGCAGTTTCCCCACTTCTAATGTGGAAGCTCACACTGCCAGACGTGGAATACCAAAGGGATGAGTTTTGGCTGCTTTCTGCTCATTACCCAGCTGAGTTAAGCCCACGTTTGTGTTTACCTCAGCCCCGCTGCCTGGGGCAGTTTCGAGGTTGCAGCGGTGCCGTTGCACAGCTCGCCCTGGGACGGGCACGGAGCCCTCCTGTTCTGTCTGGGCAGCAGGGATGGAAGGGAAAGCAGAGCAGCCTGACACATCACAGCCAGGCCCACGCTCCCTGTGGTCCCTGTGGCTTGGGGCTGGGCTGAACTCAGAGCCTGGCCCCGGCCACGCCTTTCTGCTCTTTTTAAAGGGTGTAGAAGAGCCGGGTTGCTGTGCACTGCTTCCTCTGTGGGGAGAGGAGAGCGCTCTTCATGTCCTGGCGAGAGCTGCTGCCCCCCTGGCTGGTGATCGTGGCGGGGCTGACGGGCATCGTGCTGCTCTGTGTCTCCACCAAAGATGTGCCTGTGGCCCTTCTCAGGACCAAGGTAAGGGCTCTCCAAGGGAGGAGACAGGCAGCTAAGCTGGGCTGATTTGTTGCTTTTGACATTATTTTATTATTGAGCTGCTTACAAACCGAGGAGGGAACTGGGACAAGACTGTCAGGACAGGTTGGCGTCTTTTAACATGCTGTAGGTTTTCAAACCAGAAACAAACCCACCACTTTGATTGGTCAGGGAATACAGGCTGGATATGGTCCATGGATCTGTGGAGATGCTCAGGGCAGGCTGAGGGGAGGCAGCCCATGGCAGGAGCTGAGCCAGAGCAACAAAGAACCAGTGGTGTCAGTGCAGGGAAGTGCTAGGTCCCGCTCCAAAGTCAGTAGGAATGTGCCCCTGAACTGCTGCTTCTGTCCTAAAAACAAATTGTCTTTCATGCCTTCTTCTCTTTGGTCCTATCTTGATTTCAATCAAAGAGCCAGTGTGCTCCTCACAGATGGGTCAGGTCTGGGGGGGTTAATGCCCACCTGCTCTCTCTCCTGATGCTCCCGTTGCTGAGGTGAGCTCAGTGGCACACCATGGTGTAACCCAACAGAAGGAGGCTAGCCTGTGTATTTAGAGATAGCAGCCCTCCTCCATGCTCCTCTCAGAAACAAATCTGGATTAAAAACCCCTTAATGCTCCTTGTTCTGTCCTTTCCTGGTGTTGAGCTGGACATAAATGTGGTGATCCCTCCCCTTCTCCCTTGCGCTCCCAGCAGCAGCCTCTAATTTTCTGAAGGAGGAAAAAAAAATCCATATTTCTCCACCAATGCCATTCCTTTCTTCCTCTTCTGCAGCAGCCAACATGTCCCTGCTAGAAACCCGAGCTGTCACTGGTGTGGGAGGGTGCCAGCAGGCTCGGGCAGGGAGCTCCTGTTCCTTCCCTTCCGCATTGCTGCTCCAGCCCAGCCCCAGCCCCTGGCCTGGGTGCCTGGACTGGTGCAACTGGGAGCTCCAGGAGGGCAGCAAGCAGCCAGCCTCACTGAGAGCCTGCAGCCAGCTCAGTCTGGTGCTGAAACCCTTCTGGTGGCATTAACATCAACCTCTCAGGAGGTTTCTCCTCCCACTCAGTCACAGCTCTATTTGTGTGTGAGATCCAGCTTCGACCACACACTGCCATGCAGCTCATGGGTTTCCTTCCTCTCTGGGTAGGAGATATCCCAAACTGGGGTCATGTAATAGGAGCAGAGGAGCCCCAGGCTAGGTCTGGAGCTATTTTGGATGTGGGGACATCCAGAGCCGTGCTGCAGGGTAGTCCAGTGGCCTCCACTTGCTCATCATATACTGAGAGCAGCAAGGCTGGGTCAGCAGCAAACAGACAAACACTGGGGACAAAGAGACAGAGAGCTGCCAGGGGACAAGGGGCTGAGCTGCTCATGTCCACTGCTGCTGCTCTTCCTGCCAAGACATCATCTCTTTCTCTGAGGGCTGCTGTGCTGTACAGTGTCTGTGCTGGTTGCTGCAGCTCCCACAGCTCTGCACACATCAGGGCAAACCTAGCCTGTGTCACACCATCACTGCAGTGGGACATCAAAGAGACACAGGGCTCCTTGGGACAAGTGAGCTGCAGCCCTCCAACCCCTGCACAAAAGCCTGAGCAAACCAATCAGCAGCAGTTTGAGTCCCAGAATCCGTGGAGAACTCGTACAGTGCCATCTCCCACTGCTTTAGGACCTGTTTTTCCTGAGCTCCAGGTGGCTCAGCTCTCAGGAGCAGCCCTCTGCCTGCTTTCAGGAGCAGCTCCAGCACATGCCACTGTAGGGCTGATGTATTTCTGGGCATTTCTCCACTCCTGCTGTTCCTCATATATATTCAGAAATGCAGATGGCTCCCTGCAAATCCTCATCATCTTCTGGCTTTGGCTGCTCTTTGAATGTAACAAGCAAACTCAAACACTGCAGTGCAGGCCCAGGGGTCACCCAGAATACTGTATATGCTGGGTAACCCTACAATATCAATCAGCATGCATTCAGTAGTGGTTTTCAGTAGAATGTTCTGGGGTTTTTCCAGTATGGCATTGTTCTGGATGCTGGCCCATCCCACACCATCCTCTTCATCTACCAGTGGACAACCACCAAGGCAAATGAGACCGGGGTGATCAGAGGATGCAGTTCCTGTCCTGTGCAAGGTAAGGTGCCCATTTCCTGCTCAATGGTCTGTGAGACTGCCATGGGATGGATGGAAAAACAGAGACCTGTGCATGGACCAGTGCCACAAATTCCTTGGCTCCTGCACCACCCAGCTGTGCACAGAAATGGTGAAGCACAAGTTGCTTCTTTTCAGCATGGCTCTTCTCCACTGGGCAGATTTAGCCACACACAGCTGGACATCAGGCACTTGGCAGTAGCAGTGTCAGGATTTTGGGGCTGCTGCAGGCAGGGAAGCATGCAGAGGGGATGTGCTTGTCCTGATGTCCACATGGATCAGTGGTAGGACCAAGGCTGCTGGAGCTTCTCACCCAGGAGAGGCAGTGAACAGCAATGGAGACAAATCTGACTGCAGGATGATTCCTGGTGTCTTCTGCCTCCTCCTGACTGTGCCATGGGCAGTGAGTGGGGTAGCTCCAGGACAACAGAGCTTGAAAATTGAAAAGACTCCAATCCCCTATATGGCATTTGACAGCACAAGCATGAGTTCAGCTTGCCTTTAGGTGTCCAATTTCAGAGAATTTTGGGGTTTTCCTCAGAAATTTGAATCAGTTTGGCCCTGCCAATGCCAGCTGAGAGGGTTTCATGCATTAATGCATGGGGTTTTCCTTCCCTATCTCCTAATCTTGCTTTGATGTTGAAGCCTGGTTGTAGTGGGATGCTGGGAAGGACTGAGCCCTCAGCAGCAGTGTGCTGTGGGAGGGCAGCTGCACAGCAAGCAGGGAACAGGGTTTGTGCCCTTGCAGGCTGTAAACAGCACAAATCACACACAGAAGATGCAAGAAGGGCTCCCTGAAACCTTGTTCATGTCCCTCATTCAGTGGCTGGGTTAAGCAGCAGCTCTGTGAGGCAGTTTGCTGCCAGCAGCAGCACAAGAGGCCCAGGCAGGGCTGGAGCCCAGGTGTGAGTGGCCCTGCCTGCATGGCAGCACAGCCACAGAGAGCAAAGCACCTGCTGAGGGAATCAGGAGGGTGGGGAAGGGAGACTCTTCCTGGGTAGTAGTTCAAAACGAACATTTAAGACCCCATGACTTGCTGGAAAAATGAGTCAAGGCTGGCACACAGCTTCCCTCTGCAGAGCACTGGCTTCCTCCAGGGCAGGGGTGTCTTGCTTGCCAGCAGGGGCTCAGTGGCTGGAGGACAGAGGTGACACATCAGCCTCTGTGTCCCTTGCTTATTTCTATAGCAACTAAAGCCACACTTCCTCCTCTGTGGGCTGAGACAGCCTCAGCTGTTGCAGCAGTCATGTGGCTGGTATAGATGTCTCAGCTGCAGAGCTACAGTAGTCTTAGTGTAATTTGGGATTTCTATGCATATTTTGGTCCCAGTTCCATATTTTAGCAGGATGGATACCTGGAAGACCTCCTTCATTCCAGCTGTGACAGGTTCTGTCTTAACCATGTCCTAGGATAGCAATCTTTGGGGTAACAGCTCTCACAGTTCTCCCATAACTTCCCTTGAAATTCCATTCTGTTCCATGGTCCTCAGGTCCAGGAGTCTCCAGCTACTCAGATTCTCCTCAGAAAGCTGGGAAGAGCTTGGAGCCATGTTTGAACTGGGCCCAGAACGAGATCCCAGCAGAGCAGCACAGCCAAACCCCCCTGTACCTGGGAGCCACTGCCAGCATGAGGCAGCTGAAGTGAGTGAATGTTGCAAACCCACACCCAGAGACCAGCACACATCACGGGATCATTCTGTAACAGGCAGGGTGAGCCACCCCTAATGTGCTAGCCAGGTAAAGCTTCCCCAGGCCCTGAGGAGAGGAGCATGGCATGGCTGTGTCTCCATGTGCTGCCCCAGGCAGCCATGAAGATGACAGTCCTGCAACTGCTGCCAGGCTGGCAGTGTCTCCTTCACAATTACACTTTCACAATTAGTACTTGGGAAAACACCCATCAGTGTGGAAGCTCAAGTGGTTTCAGTTTGTGTGACAGCCCAAGGGCTTCTCGTCAGCACATTGGAAATGGTGGTGAGAAGGTTCCCCTTATCCCACACACTCTTGTGGACCTCTTGTCAGTCACCACATTACTGGGACCTTTATCTCCTTTTAGACACTGGGGAAAAGTGAGGTCTGGAGGGGAGCAGGCCAGTGGGATAGGGCCAGAGGATTTCCTCAGTGACAGAGAGTACTGAGGTCCTAAATTCTTAAACAGTGGCACAATTGTTCAAACCAGCTCTCTGCTGTTCTTGTCCCCAGTGCCATGTGAGGGGAGAGGGAAGCAGCAGCAGGAGTGGGATTGTCACTGTGTCTCTGGGCTATTCCCAAAGCAGGGAGCACAGCAGAGGCCCTGCAGTGTGCCCCCACTGCAGGCAGCTCCTGGCAGGGTCCTGTAACATCAAATGTGCCTTCTTTTTCTTTTGTGTTTAGCCTCACCCATCCCATCCTCTCTGCCAGTCTCCTTGCAGCTCTGACTGACACCCTGAAGTCATCCCCCTTCAGCTTTCAAGGGGCACAGATCCTGTCCAGCCCAGAGGAAGAAGCATTCAATTGGGTTGCTGTTAACTATGTCCTGGAGAACTTCTTCAAGGTAAAGGATGATTCTCCCTGGGGCACACAGAGCTGGGCTGAGCAGCTCCTGTTAAGAGACAGACACAAGTGGTGGGATGGGTAGACCCCTGTACTTAAAACAATGCTTCAGCACAACTTCCACTGCCTTTCAGAGGAGGCAGCTTAGATCCAGCACCAGCTGGTTGAGGTGAGGAGGTGAGGCCCTGGCACAGGGTGCCCAGATCAGCTGGGGCTGCCCCTGGATCCCCCCACCCCTGGCAGTGCCCAAAACCAGGCTGGACAGGGCTTGGAGCAGCCTGGGACAGTGGAAGGTGTCCCTGCCCATGGCAGGGGGTTGGAATGAGGTGAGCTTTAATATTCCTCCCAACCCAAACCATTCTGTGGTTCCATGGTCATTACTAGGCTGAAGAACCAAATCTCTGCTCTGGCCTTCCATGAACTATCCATGCATAGGACACATCCTTCCATGACCTATCCATGCATCCTTCCATGAACTATCCATGCATAGGACACATCCTTCCATGACCTATCCATGCATCCTTCCATGAACTATCCATGCATAGGACACATCCTTCCATGACCTATCCATGCATCCTCCCATGAACTATCCATGATAGTTCCCTATCAGACATGGGGCTCCCTGGCCAGCACATCCAGGATGCTCACGTGGGTGACCTTACACAGCCTGGCCATGGGGCATCCCCAAGAGCTCCAGTGCAGCTGTAGCTCAGTGCCTCTGTCAAACAGGAGTTGCTGGTGTTTGAGGAGTGCTGTGGGATTCCCACTGGAGTCCAGCTGGCCCATGGGGAGTCTTGTGGATGGCAGAGAAGCAGGTTCTGTTGCTGCCAAAGCAAAAGCCTCTCTCAGTGAGACACCAGGGAGGCCTGCTCTGTATTTAGAAAGCACTTGCTAAACAAAAAGAAAATAATTTCAGTTTCCTTGTTTCACCCATCACTTCTCAAGCCAAAGGGTCTCAAAAAGAACTCAGAGGGCAAGAGAAAGTGGGTTAGACTGAGTTATCCCTCATCAGGGATGTGAAAAGTAATTCTGATAACCAGCAGCAAGCACTCACTGGTTAGGGGATTGTCAGACCTGTTGGCAGCCTCCTCCAGCCAGGCACAGAGTGTTTGCCCCATGTAAACTCTCCTGCCTGCGCTGCAAACGTCAGCATTGCCAAAGTCAGTTCTGCAGGACTCCAGGAGATGATGCCACAGGGTTCCTCTGACAGAAGGATCACTTTAGTATCAAGGCAGCACTTGAAACCCATATCTGCCCTCTTGGAAACGTCCCTGCCACTCCCCAGCACCCTCTCACTGTCCCCTTCTCCTGCCTGCTGGGACCACTGCCAGTGCAGCCATCCAGCCTGGGCAGCCCTGTTTGCCCCCACAGGCTGGGGGAAGGCTCTGTGCAGGTGGCAGTGCCTGTACACTGGCTCTTCTGTTCCCTCCAAAGCCACTGCTTCAGCATCCTTATGTCCTGTGGGCAAAAAAGAGTTGGGCTGTGGGCACCATGGAGCTGCTTTCCCTCCCTGTGCACTAATGGTGCCACTTGGCTGTGACCGAGATGCAGAAGTCTCAAGGATTGACCTCTCTTGTTCTTTTTGGGTCAGTACGACTGGCAAGGGCAGTTGGTGCCCTCCAGGAAGGGCATGGCAGCAGTCCTGGCCGTGGGAAGAACCTCAGCACTGCTCACTTCTGAGCTGGAAGAGGAGCAGCAGGCGCCAGAGGAGGGAGCGAGGCTGCAGCTCTACGGGCAGACACGCAGGGTGCACACCCGGCACTGCCCCTGCCACGGCACGGAGCAGCTCCGCAGCAGCCTGGTGTCTGTGCTCCTGCAGGTGAGGGTGAGGGGGAGGGTGAGGGGGAGTGTGAGTGTCGGCTCTCTGTGCTCCTGCAGGTGAGTGTGAGTGTGAGGGTGAGTGTGAGTGTCTGCTCTCTGTGCTCCTGCAGGTGAGGGTGAGGGGGAGGGTGAGGGGGAGTGTGAGTGTCTGCTCTCTGTGCTCCTGCAGGTGAGGGGGAGTGGGAGTGGGAGGGTGAGTGTGAGTGTCTGCTCTCTGTGCTCCTGCAGGTGAGTGTGAGTGTGAGGGTGAGTGTGAGTGTCTGCTCTCTGTGCTCCTGCAGGTGAGGGTGAGGGTGAGGGTGAGGGGGAGTGTGAGTGTCGGCTCTCTGTGCTCCTGCAGGTGAGGGTGAGGGTGAGTGTGAGTGTGAGTGTCTGCTCTCTGTGCTCCTGCAGGTGAGGGTGAGGGTGAGTGGGAGTGTCTGCTCTCTGTGCTCCTGCAGGTGAGTGTGAGTGTGAGTGTGAGTGTCTGCTCTCTGTGCTCCTGCAGGTGAGGGTGAGGGTGAGGGTGAGTGTCTGCTCTCTGTGCTCCTGCAGGTGAGGGGGAGTGGGAGTGGGAGGGTGAGTGTGAGTGTCTGCTCTCTGTGCTCCTGCAGGTGAGGGTGAGTGTGAGTGGGAGGGTGTCTGCTCTCTCTGCTCGTCCAGCTGAGTGTGAGTGTCTGCTCTCTGTGCTCATCCAGGTGAGCGTGAGTGTGAGTGTCTGCTTATCCAGGTGAGTGTGAGTGTGAGTGTCTGCTGTCTGTGCTCATCCAGCTGAGTGTGAGTGTCTGCTCTGTGCTCATCCAGATGAGTGTGAGTGTGAGTGTCTGCTCTGTGTTCATCCAGGTGAGTGTGAGTGTGAGTGTCTGCTCTCTGTGCTCATCCAGGTGAGTGTGAGTGTGAGTGTCTGCTCTGTGCTCATCCAGGTGAGTGTGAGTGTGAGTGTCTGCTCTCTCTGCTCATCCAGGTGAGTGTGAGTGGGAGTGTCTGCTCTGTGCTCATCCAGGTGAGTGTGAGTGTGAGTGTCTGCTCATCCAGGTGAGTGTGAGTGGGAGTGTCTGCTGTCTGTGCTCATCCAGATGAGTGTGAGTGTGAGTGTCTGCTCTCTGTGCTCATCCAGCTGAGTGTCAGTGTGAGTGTGAGTGTCTGCTCTCTCTGCTCATCCAGGTGAGTGTGAGTGTCTGCTCTCTGTGCTCATCCAGGTGAGTGTGAGTGGGAGTGTCTGCTCTCTCTGCTCATCCAGGTGAGTGTGAGTGGGAGTGTCTGCTCTCTGTGCTCATCCAGCTGAGTGTCAGTGTGAGTGTGAGTGTCTGCTCTCTGTGCTCATCCAGGTGAGTGTGAGTGTGAGTGTCTGCTCTCTCTGCTCATCCAGCTGAGTGTCAGTGTGAGTGTCTGCTCTCTGTGCTCATCCAGCTGAGTGTGAGTGTGAGTGTCTGCTCATCCAGGTGAGTGTGAGTGTGAGTGTGAGTGTCTGCTCTCTGTGCTCATCCAGTGCCTGCTCAGGGGCACAACGCCACCAAATGGCAGCTGCACGAGGTGTGGAAATGAGCCCAGTGTCGATCACTGGAAAGTCAATCCCTCTTTAGTAGAGGCTGTTTCCATACATTAGAAAAACCCAGTGCATTTGTAAAGCAGACACACAGGCACCAATTCAAGGGTTTCCTACTTACAGGTTCTGTTTGGCTCCTACTTAACACACACAAGCAAAAATTGCTCTTCAGAGGTGCCAACATCACCTTCAGGGTGAGGAGAGGCAAGGCTTGCCTTGGCTCCCAGGAACTGCTCCTCCATCCTAGAATGGGAGCACCCAGGAACCAACTGGGACCTTCCATTTGGGATAGTTCTTTTGCTGACTTTAACCCTGAAGCATCTTTAAAAGAGCAATATTTCATTTTGAAAACATGCCAGTGTTTTGGTGCTTCCAAACTTTATTTCACTTGGGGAATGGGGGGGAGGAAAAGAGTAGTATAGGATGGTACAAACTCAAGAATCACTGTAGTCCTCATCAAAATTATTTTTTTCAGGAAATAACTGCTCCCTGCCCCTTCACTTTCTTCCCTATAAACCCCACTTGCCTTTATTTATCCATCACACATTGGACACAAATTTCACCACAGTTATAGTGCTAAATTGCTAGAGATAAGAACCACTGATTCTTGCAGGGTTGAACCATGCTAGAGATAAGAACCACTGATTCTTGCAGGGTTGAACCATGTGGAAGGCAGATCAGAACAGCCTTCCTCTTGCAACTAGAAAGAGCACAGGATGCATGAGATTGTATTTGTGCTCTAAGGGAGGGTGGTAGGGCTGGGACTCATCACCTCTCAGCAGGTCCAGTCACTGCACTGACCCTGAGCTCAGCTGGGACCTGGCTGGGCTTCGTGGTTGACTCAAGATTTGCCATAAAATTTGGCAAAGCTTTCACAGCCTCCCTGCTCAATCTCAGCACTGGGTGTTTGGGGAAAGCTGTTCCTAACCTTGTTACATTTTGTCTTCCTGTGTGAAGCCCTGGGATGCCAATGTCCTCTCCTGCTCCTTGTTTTACTCTGCCTCCAGGATCAGAGAAGTGCTAAAACCGTGTCCAATCCCTGCTGGCCCCTCAGCTACTCCCAGGAGGTGCAGTGGCAGTCGGTGCATGCTGGGCCTTGTGCTGCCAGTGATGACACCTGGGACATCCCTGGCCCTAAGGAGGTCTTCAACATCACAGGCTCCAGCAACCCTACAGCCTGCATGAACCTCGTGCAAAACCTGCTCAACTCTTCCTCCTGCAGCTTCTTCAGCAGTGGTCTCAAGCCCCTTCGGACCAGGCTTCTGGTGAGTTCTCATTTACACTGGGATAAGCAACTGGCATGAGGAACCCATGAAATGGGACCAGTTTGACCATTAATCAATACAGTGGGAATAGATCCAGACCATGACACTCCTCCCTCTCCCCCTCTTTGCCACACAGCTGTTCAAACATGGACCACTGGCTTCCCACAGGGACTGTGGGGGAGCTTTTTTCATCTATGTCTCCTCAATGTTGCTGCTGAGACCAACTCTAGGGCTCCATGGAGCCAGCAGGGATGGGACAGTCAGGAGCTGTGTGCTGAGCAGGAGCCAGCAGGGATGGGACAGTCAGGAGCTGTGTGCTGAGCAGGAGCCAGCAGGGATGGGACAGTCAGGAGCTGTGTGCTGAGCAGCTCTTCCCACACCAGGCCTGTGGTAAAGCTGGAGATCCTCTGCCCCTCTCTTACCAACTTCTGGTCATGCTGCCCCACAAGCACCTTTCTGCCTGAGAACCTGGGCTTAGTGGCCAAAGTCATTGGATTGTTAAGCCAGGAGTAGCTCAAGATCCTAGGACAAGCTGAGGGCATTTCCAGGGAGGGTAACTATGGAAATTTCCCCAGCTCCCTGCTCCTGAGTCTCCCATGGACATGGTGCTGAGGAGCATTGGGATCATCTCCTAGTCCTCAGCACTGGTGAGGTTACACATGAATATTGTGCTCAGTTTTGGGCAAGAAGGACACTGAGGGGCTGGAGCATGTCCAGGGAAGGGAATGGAGCTGGGGAAGGGTCTGGAGCCCCAGGAGGGGCTGAGGGAGCTGGGCAGGGGCTGAGCCTGGAGCAAAGGAGGCTCAGGGGGCCCTTGTGGCTCTGCACAGCTCCTGACAGGAGGGGACAGCCGGGGGGTCGGGCTGTGCTCCAGGGAACAGGGACAGGAGCAGAGGGAACGGCCTCGGCCTGTGCTAGGAGAGGTTTAGACTGGATATTAGGGAAAATTTCTTCACCAAAGGGTTGTCACCAATGGGCTGCCCAGGGCAGTGGTGGAATCACCATCCCTGGTGGGATTTAAAAGCTGTGTAGGATGTGGCACTTGGGGACATTGTTTAGTGGTGGGCTTGGCAGTTCTGGGTTAATGGCTGAACTTGATTTTAGACATCTTCTGCAACCAATATGAATTTTTGATTCTATGACCAGTCTACTTATCCAGGCAGGGCCAGGAAGGCTGCAGGATGCATGCTGGGAACAGATCTGTTTCCATCTCCACACAGCAACAGCTCTGTTCATGTCCCTTGAGCCCTTCCAGGGCACTGGAACCAACCCTGCACACCAAGGGCACCCTGGCAACGCTCAGCCACTGCCCCTCACTTGCCTAGGGGCAATTTCTGGTGTGCAGGGCAAGGACACAGGGCACAGTCCCACCTGATTGATTATTTCTGCTGTTGTAGGTGGTTTCTGAGGCCATGGACTTCATGAGAGGAACTGCACCTTCTCCTGACTTGGGCCAGGCTGTCCAGAGGCTGTGTGGGATGTCTGTCAAAGAGGTGACTGTGGAGTAACTAGGTGTGCAGGGAGGGAGGGAAGCAAGGAACAATTTGCTGCAAAAGCCCTCAGGGCTCAGACTGAGAGCTGTAACTAACCAGCTCCCTCAGGGAAAAATTTGGATTTGTCTGGATTATGTGGATTTTGGTTTTTTGTGGGGCTTTTCTTTGGGTTTTTTTTTTTTTGTTTGTTTGTTTGGTTGGTTGGTTGGTTTGGTTTTTTTTTACTTTGAAGAAACAAGCTCCACTTATTTTCCTTCCTCTCAAATCCCAGCTGCTGCTGGTAACACCTAGACCTAATTCAATGAAAAGTCCACAAATACCTTTTACAGTATTTTAAGGAGTAAACAGAAAGGTTGTCTACTCACTCCTGCACATCACCTTGGTCTTTCTGTTATCCTTCTGTCCTTAAGTGCAAGGGACACGTCCACTCAGACTCCAGGTTGCTCCCATTTCACCTGGGCCCGTGGAGCCCAAGCCAGAGGGAGTTTGTCACTTCTTTCCCTGAGTTGGTGGTTATGAGGTCACCCTAATTTGCATTTCCACTGATGGAGCATCCACAGTAACATTCAAATGGGGCAATTTCTCCAGCGTTTGTTAATGAGCCATAAGCAATCCCCTAAAGCATTTTCTTCTGGAAGGAGGAGAAAGATCCCAATGTTCCAGTTGGGAGAAAGGCTGCAGCATCAGCTCAACCTAATTAGAGAGCAGGGAATCAATCCTACCAAGCAAGTCACCAGCAAGGCAACCTGGCTGTCAGTCCTGCTGCTCTTGGATCTGCCTTAGTCAGATGGGAACACAGTAACAGATGACATGGATTTCTACCCACAGCCCAGGGAGTGCAGGAAACGTGGCTTCAGTCTGCACAGGACACAAACCCCTCCTCCAGTCCCACAGCCAGTTTCACAATAGGAAAGGAGAGGCTGTAGCAGGCCTGAAATTCAGCTCTTATTTACTTCTCTTCTTTTTCTCCCCCATCTTTTTTTTTTTTTTGTTCTGGAAATGGCACCAGCTGGTTAGAGAGTCCCAAGCAAGCCTGGATACACTTGTTGATTACTGCACTGTGTCTGCCTTCATCTTCCATCTCAGTACAAGAGGATACACACTTGACTTTGACCAGCCTGCTTGGACTGCATTCCAGAAGGTCAGTCCCTACAGCACAGTGCTCCCAGTGACCAGGAGGGCAGCTCCCAGCACAGCCAGCCTGCTCCCACACAGACAGGCCCTAACCAGCTGGGCTTCTCCAGCAGGACACTTTTGTAAAATGGATTCACAGCTGTGAAAAACAAGAAAACCAGTGTCAAAGAGCCAGGGATTAGACTTGTCCTCTCTGAAAAACACATGGGTTAAGAAAAAAAATTCAAAAATCTTCTGTGGATCAGCACTATCTTTAGAAATCTGTGTTGACAGGGAAGGAAGTACAGCTTGACCTCCACTTAATGCTAAGGACAAGCTGCTGGTAACATTTCCTGAGCCAAAAGGTGCTTCTCTACCTTTCTGCAACCATCTTCATACTCATGAGGGTTGATAAATACCTTATCATCATAGAATCCTAGACTGCTTTTGGATTGGAAGGAAACTTAAAGCTCCTCTCATTCCACCTCTGCCATGGGCAGGGACACCTTCCACTATCTCCAATCCCCATCCAACCTGGCCTTGGACACTTCCAGAGATCCAGGGGCAGCCACAGCTTCTCTGGGCACTCATCACCCTCCCAGAGAAGAATTTCTTCCTAATATCTAATAATCTAACCTAATCTGTAATAAGACCTGAAATTGCCCCAGGATCTGGAGGCCCTAAGGACAGGAGAATTAGATTCAGGTCATCCCCTTCACAAAAGAAAAGAAAGCCTGTTCCTAGACCTCTTCACAACTGACAATCACAGCCATGGTCCCACTGAGCAGGGCCAAGTAGTGACCATCAGAAAAGGCAAGGTAATGAGGTAGGTCCAGGATCCCCAGGGAGCCCAGCCTGGAAAGACAGAGACAAGCAACCTAAACCATAGGTCTGAGGTTCAACCAGGGCCAGAGAGACAACCATCCACAATGCAGATTTGAGATCCACTAGAACAACCCATCAGTAAGCAGAGAACAGCCCTCCCCTACAGCAGAGCTCAGGAGAGAGGGGGCTGCCCAGGCCAGAGCTGACATGGAGTGCCCATGCCCACGGGCAGAGGTGTGGGTGGAAGTACCATTAAGGCCTGTTGGTGTTCTCAGGGCACTCAGAGTGGGAGAGCTCCTCTCTGCAAGCCAAATCCTTGCCTCAATCTCAGATAATACATCCAAAGCCTTGGGCCCATGCACACAACCACAGCTGGGGTCCAGGCCATGCTCCTTCTCTTCTGACCTCTCCTTTTTATTTCAATAGATGGGTGACAGATCATCTGGCTGGACTCTTGGCTACCTGCTGAGTCTGACCAGCAGCATCCCCCAGGACAGCCCAAGCTCCCTCAAGGGCATCGAGCCGGGGGTCTGGTCCTTGCTCCTGATCCTCTTCGTGGTGCTGCTCGTGGGCTCCTTCCTGCGCATCTCGTACCAAGTGATGGCCAAGGAGAGCAGCCCCAGCCACAGGAACAGCAGCGTTTTCAACGACTGATGGTTCTCTGTGACTCAGGACTTGGCAGAGCACAGTTAACAGGGTCCAGACAGAATCACACTGGAGGATGTAAGTGAGTTTCCTGCAGGGCTCCCAGCAACTTGCTGGTACTTGCACTGCTGTACTTTGAGACAATGGAGCCTGCTCCACAGGAAGTCTGTGATTCCTGGTGGATGGCAAGCTACTCATTCTCCAAACAAGAACAGCCTGCATGGCTCTTCCTTGGGCTACAGCTGGGATTACTCATGTCAGACATGAAATGATGCCTCTGAGCAGGCAGGCCCTGAGCTGTTGTGAAGCTAATACTGTATAATCCTGTCAAATCAGAAGAGGTGGTATCTGAAAAATGTGCTCTGTCCTCTTCTGTGGCCTCTCAAGAGATGATACCTGCAGTATTGCTATTAGTGAAGACTGGAGGGGCATTAAAACAGAGTCAGAATATAAGAGCCAACTGCTTCCCTGTTCTAGGGAAAATGCAGGTATGTTAGGTCTGATCTGTCTGTGCTTCCATGTCAGTGATGGTGGCCACGTGTCCCTTCCAATGAACACTCCTCGCTGACCAGGAATCCTTCAAAACCAATCCTTCTTAGTCTTGGCCTCTACAAAATGTGCAGAGGATCAAAGGAGAAACACAGGGCACAGACACAAAGCTGAGTTTTTGTCTCTCAGCTGAGTCACGGCCACACAGGGTTAAAATTGCCAATTTAAACTCTTTAATAAGGACTCAAATGAACACATTTAATTTCACATTTACTAAAGCTGGGCTCCTGCTGGGCTGAGGCTCACCTGTTTGTTCATTTGCACTGACCTGCTTCTCTTGCTGACTCTGGCAGTGTCTCAGCTGACACTGCCCTTTAGAGCAGAGCAGACTCAGGAACAGAAGCTTTCTGAATTGTCACTTTCATATTTCACCATGACCAGAGCTACTTTATGATCTAATAATCAGCATTCCCCTGGGACCTGGCAGTCATTCCAGCTCCTCTGCTCTGTTCTGCATGTCTGAAAGATGAGGTGCTGTCCAAATTCTGAGTTACTGTGAAGAAAAGGGATCGATTCACAAGCACTGTCCTTTGACTAAGGCATTTAGAGCTCTCTTCTCAACTGCTTCAGAGAATTAAACACACAGACTGTTAAGAGCCTCGGGGACAAGTGTCTCCAAGGCTTTTCAGACCACTTTAAACAGAAATGTAAATGCTCACAGATGCAGTGATGAGCCTTGCAGGATTTTTAAAGCTACCATGGCACCTAAATCCTTTCAAATCTGATTATTCGTCCCTTGTGCTCCCAACTGATAATATAGGACACACACACCCCATAATATTGGGGTATTCATGCATTTTCAGGTCAATTAATGAAGGCTTGGAACCTGCCAGTCAAGTTTAGAGGGCTGTGGAAACAGACTTAAGCTTCATATTAATTTCTTTGAGTTGCACGTTAGATATTTTTAAATGTATCATGTCATTAAAGATGTTTTAATAGACTGTCTGTGTTATTCTTGGCAAGAGATCAAAGCAGGGGGGTTACTGTGAACACAGAGTGAAACAGGGAGCAGGATGGGGGTGCTGCTGCTGCCTCTTCTCGAGAGCTGTTTTGCTGTGTACTTTTGGGGTACACAATGAGAACCCCTGAAGGCACTTTCCAGTGAAAGAAAAAGATTTCAGATAACCTGACTGCTGGGATTTAGCTGATGAGAGACATGCCTACACCTTTTGATGTGTTCTTTGCTCAAACCATCTGAAGAAGGTAGGAGGCATCCAGGCAAGGTGGCAGAGAAAAAATAAAGAGGTTATCATGGAGTCAGCAATATCAGGGAAATTCCTGAGACTTCACTCATCCTGCACCTGGAAATGCAATTCTTTAACAGAGCTCTGCCTCAGTGACCTGACAGCATAGGGGTGAGCTCTGGGATTCCTGGCTCACATTTGGAACATGCCAAGGAAGAATCCCAGCACTGTCAGAAATGGAAAGAAGCCAGTGAGATGCCAGGAACTCCTGGACTCCAGGTGCTCTGGCCTGTCAGCCACTGCACCTTCCTGAATTGGAATAGATCACAGGGTCCAAGAGGAAAGGATGTCAGCCAGACCTTCCCCAAGCTCTTGTTTAGAAGCTTTGGGACATCCACACAGATAATAAGTGAGTAATTAGGCAATGAGCTCAGCGTGGCCTCCTGACACTTCACTTTTGCCTTGCACATGCCACTGAATTAAATCCCTGCCCCTTGAGCCACCTTGACAATGAACACTGCTCTGCCATGAAGAAAACCACAACCACTTCTTTTTCTGACAGATATAAACATTTATAGATGTTTTTACTAGATGATAAGATAGATTGGGATTTTTAAACTGGTGTTTTGGTAATAAAGAAAGGCATAAAATAATAAAATGGGGAACTCATGAGAAGAAAGGAGACTAATACTGGTAATGTATTCCTTCCTCCCTGCTCTCTATAGAGCAGCTTGTTCATGTCAGCCCCACAATAAGTTTGCAGAATAAATCTCCAGGTTGCCTGGACAGCCAAAATCTACTTAAAAGGAGATTCTAGATGAACTCACTCACTTTGAAACAAAGATGCTTGCAGGCCTTTGGTTACAATTCAACCTTGGAAATGATAAATAATGAGGATTTTCTAACTGTCTGTAAATTCTTTATGTTTATATACAGGGCCCTCACTTCTCACTCAGGCTGAACCATGGCAGAGATCTTCTGGCAGATAATAAAGTCTGCTCATGGGCAATGGCA
This sequence comes from Molothrus aeneus, assembly GCF_037042795.1. Taxonomy (NCBI): domain Eukaryota; kingdom Metazoa; phylum Chordata; class Aves; order Passeriformes; family Icteridae; genus Molothrus; species Molothrus aeneus. Next base: position 1,871,800 of record NC_089664.1, on the reverse strand, counting down.
GTTCTGCTTCTGTCAGCAAATACCAATAAGAAGGAAATAAAAGTATTAGATTAAAAAAAATTAACACCAGAAAGTACTTTCTCTATTTTAGCTTCAGACACACAATAGGGTGACTGATCTGCCCCTGGCTATTAGGGCTTAACTGTCATTTAGGCATCCCAAAGCACCATGGATTCTCACCAGTACATCCCATCTGAGTTGTTCCAATCAATTCCCATGAATACTGAGGGAAATAGTTTGTTGCCTGCAGTTCCCCTCTGCAGCACCCACAGGGCCTGAGTTGTTTCTTTCTTCCCATTCTGACATACCCAGGCTCCCTGTGGTAGGAGAGACCCAAGCTGAGGCCTTGGAATCCACAACTCTTATGGAGAAAACCCAGCAGAAGATGAGAGGAATGCCTTTCATGGCTGGATTTAGTAAATTTTCATGTTGTTCTTCTACCCTGCCTCTGATCCTGTCTCTGAGTGTCTCTCCAGAGAAGCAGGCAGCCATATGATGTTTATATCCTACCTCATGGACTGTCACTCCTACTTCAAGAGCTAATTCTGAACACACTGAAGAAAAACAGGCCTGAAGGAATACTGGGATCAGAAAACCTGCAATTTTTGCCACAGCTTTCTTAATATAAAAGTCCTCTCACAATGCCATCAAACCCAGGCAAGTCCCAGTGTTTTGGTGTTTTCTGAGTGCAGACATCAGTGCACACTGAGGTGACCAGGTTCCCCCCATGTGAGATACTCACAGCCCTCCTGCAGTGGGATGCTGCCAGATCCCTGTTCAGGTCACACAGACACAGAACAGGAACTGCTGCAGTAGTGGTGTGCAATGCCAGGGATCAGGCACGAGAGGGAGGCTGGCACAGCACCCCTAAAAGCCTGAGGAAATCTCTGACACAGCCAGCAGCTTCTCCCACAAATGACATCACTTAGCAAGGAGGCTTCTCTGGGAACACCTCGGGGATGCAGGGGAAAGCCACTGCAGTATGGGAACTCTCTGTGTGGGATGTGAAAGCCACTCTGACCAGGGATTTAAGAAGCCATGGCAGTAGAAGAAGTCCTGTGTGCAGGGAGACAAGCACTAGCATGGAATATGGATGAAGGCTGTTTTGGAAACAAGAAGGAGAAAGAATAATCCCTACCAGGAAGAGAAGTGCCCTGAGAATGAAGAGGAGGTTTGAGAGAGACAGAGGAATGACAAAATCAACTTTTGTGTGAAGGAAAGCTTATTTTTGTTCACAGCAGGGGTGTCACCATATGTGCACCTCATGACCGAATTAGTCACCACTTCTTGGTGGAAAGTCTCAGGGGAAACAGATCCTCCACGTGGAAGAAGGCAACAGCTATCAGGCTTATCACTGGACAGGGAGCAGCAGCAGAGCTGTGGAACCTTCATGGGAACAATGTTCAAAGTTCACAGGTTTCAAACATGAAGGAGATGTAAATGGCCAATTAATGCTGAACACTACACAAAGTAAAAGCTGGTTTAGCATTACCTTGTCTCACAGTATGACAGAAAATGTTAAACAGACCTGGAGTGAAAGCTCTGAAGGGACAGACTCACAGGCCTGTGAATGGAGTTACTCAGTGGAAATTATCAAACCAAGTGGAAGGAGCTCTTCTTCCACACCAATCATAGTCAAACCACAGGACTCATCAGGACAGGAGGCTGTTCATGCCATAAGTTTACATGGCTGCAAAAGGTGGTTGGATAAATTCATAATAACCCATTGGGGCTATTAAACAAAAAGTTACTTGCTTGTGGCTAAAGAATTGCCCCAACCACCTGCCACATCCATATCTGTTTGCCCTGTTCCTCTTTGGTAACTGCTGCAGAGCATTAGAGACAAGATGCTGGCCTGGGTGGGTCTGTGGCTTGATCCCATTCAGGTATTCTGATTCCCCTTAGGCACAAACCCCACAGCTGCACCTCTCACTCACTGGTCTCTGGAAGCAGCCTCTCACCTCCATAACTTCGATAGCACAGGAGCAGTAATTTCTGGAAAACAAGACTGTTTATCCTTAGAAGTAACAATCAGACGAGAATAAGAAAACACCTGCACACACCCACGTCTCACTTCAGTGTTACCACAAACCTGGAACGACCCCAACACCAAAAACCCTCTGGTTCTGGAGGCAGCTCCCGCCCACACTCATCCTCCAGTGTCCCTCCCTTAACTCAGGGCTTCAGGTTTTTACCTACAGAAACAGAATCTGTGATTCCTGTCTGGGCTGCTGCCAGCCCCAGGTGGAGGCTCAGTTCAGATCCTGTTTCAGACAAGGCTGCAATCTCACTGGTTAAGCACCCAGAGAGGATGACAGTCGCTGTGTGCCTGCCTGCTGAGGGGAGGGATCAGCTCTGTACACACACACAGACAACACTTGTTCAGTAGAAGGGGAAGGTAATATGCAAAAGAGAAAAGAAAGTCCCTCCCCACTCTGGCCAAACCAGTTGTGTTTACAGTAAAATCTGTTTCCAAGCAAAAGGCAATACAGGTGGTTACAAAACCAAAACAATTGCAATAAAAAGTTTTTAAAAACTCTAATACCTAATTCAGCAAAACAGAAATGCGATTTCCAACTTGTTTTAACTTCCCTGTGTGTCTCTTTGGGTTATACCCAGGGTCTCTGGCCATGTAACACTGCCCTGCTGTTTTCTAGGACCCCTCTTACAGCATTAATTTATGCAGCACTTACAGATGGGATCTGCCCCTAAATGAGGTGAAACCTCCCTGCTTGTCACTTGCAGCAGAGCTTGAGGAGAGCTTTCAAAGTAATCAAATACCAGCCGAGACAGATGTCTGCAATGAAAACACAACGTGGGAGCCACAAACATCTCACCTCAGCACTGCTCCTTTCTCTGCCCTCCCAGCTGCCTTCCAGCATTCCCTACTCTGGCAAGCTGCAGCCTCTCCACTAAACCAAGAAATGCACTTCAGCATTTGGCTCAAGCAGGACCATGGAATTTGTTGCTTTTTGTCCCAGAATTTGCCTCACACTCAGTATTCCATGCAGAGGTTCACCCTGGAGGAATGCTCCATGTGAGCCAGGGTTCTGGCACAGAGCTGCTGTGGCATTTGCTAGCTCACCCCCTGGCACACACTAATTAATGCTGGCCTGCTTCCATAGAAAATGGAAAAATATTTAAGATAGAATTGTCATTTCCCATGGATGTGCAGGTAGCTAAGAACCAAAATATTCACTGACTGGGCTAGAATTAGCAAAAATTAATATTGCACAAATAATTTGAAGTTCCTCCTCCTTAGACATTCAGGTGGCTGAATCTCCTGGGGAAACTTCTAGAAGCCCAGAGAGCAAAGCTGAGCTGCTCCATAGGGTCCTAGCCCTGCTCCACTGGGTTCTGCAGACAGGTATAGGAGCCTTAACCAAGCAGAGCATTTCCACTCTCACACTCCCTCTGGGAATGCTGGGGGTGGCAACAATTGCTCACTGCACACATTACAGAGCAGCTTCCCAAACATGAAAGGCAGTGCAGGCTGGAGTAGAGGCTGTGGGAAGCACAAAGGCTCAGGATTGCTCATACAGTGAGGGCATGCATGGCACTAATGCACAGGCCTTGGCTTTCTGGCCCTGGCTGAAAAAACCCCAAACCTGTACCTGCATTAAATACAGCAGCACTTGTGGCAGAAAACCTCCCCCAAGCCCTGCAGTGGCTCCCCCAGTCCATCTCAGGGCAGGTTTTCCAAGGTTTCCCAAGCACACGTGCCTCTGAACGCTGTGCTGAGCACACCTGAAGAGAATTGATGCTGAATGTGCCTCCCCAGACAGCACCACACAGGCAGCACACTCCACATTCCCTTGTTTTAATCAGAAAGAAGCCAGGATTCTTTTTGTACTCTGAAGAGATGGCATCACATCCTGCAGAAAAAGCTGTCTTGACTGATTAGCACAGCCTTGTGTGAAACCTTGAGCATGTCTTATCCAGATTCATCCTGGCTGCCTTTAGTACCTAAATGATGCTGCAGTTTTTGGAATTGGTCACCTCAAACACCATCACAGAGAACAGAAATGTGATGTCAGAGGACTCCACTGAGCTGGAGTGAGCTGAGATATCCCTTTCCACTGATTCCAGTGTGAACACTATTTAACCAATGCCTGTAATTAGCAGGATAAATCTGGACCCTAATGGCTCTGCATTACTCAGCTATCTGAGGCAAAGGGAGCTGCATGAACCTCCTGCATTCCGGCTGTGGATGTGAGGGATGAGCTGTGTGTGTCTCACAGACACCTCAGAGGCAGACACAGGCCTTTCCCAGGACCCTCTTGGTCACTCCTGATGCCCTGGGGCTGCTCCAAGTGTTCCTGGACTCCTCCCAGCACCTCTGCAGGAATAGGTTGTTTATATGCCAGAAATATCGACCATCAAAATCTTTGTATTAAGCCGACTACCAGAGGTCATTCAGCCTCCAGCCAAAGCCTTCACGGGGCTTCTATATCCTGCTACCTCCTCCTCACCTGACCCAGGCACAGGATTGGATTATTGTTATCCAGGCACAGATTCCAGGATGTGTATGAGCCGTTTGTGTGTCACACAGAGCTGGCCTGTGTCAGCAGAATCGAGGTCATGGCTGCGTTTGCCTCAGCCCACCCCACGGCAAGGCAGCAGGACCAGACTCCCTGCCTTGGGAGCTCCATTAGGAGCCTCTTCCAAGTTTTTATTCCAGTATGAAACAAGAAGAGATGCTGGGACTTGTAGACCAAGCTGGCATCACAATGAATAGACACAACCATAAAAAGATTCTGCTGAAACAATAATCAAATATGCTTAATAAAACTGTGACCAATGGATGCACTGTCTGGGCAAGAATGTGCTCACAAAGCTGGGAGGTAGAATAAGTGACAAGGAAAGGCGAGGGTGGTATTTATCCAGCACGGGGTGTCTGGCTGCCTCATGACAGGGCTGCAGCACCCACACACAGCCCAGGATGGAGGCACCCATGTGGGGAGGCCTTGATAAATAAGCAATGTCTACCTCAGATCCCAGGGCAGGAAGGAGGCCCTCACTGGGGCCTTCCCCTCACATCACAGGGGCCCCTACAGAGCTGCCACTGCAGGGCTCAGAGCAGCTCTAAGCCCTCGCAGCCCCTCACAGCAGCCAGACCCCCCACTGCCCTCACAGCCCTCTCACTGCTCCCTATGCCCCCAAAGCCCTCAAGCCCTCACAATTCCCTCACAGCCCTGACAGCGCTCCCAAGCCCTCACAGATCCTCCAGCCCCCAGAGTCTTCTCACAGCTGCCAGACCCCCTGAGCCTTTAGGGTCCCCCGAGCCCCCACAGGAGCCAGGCTCCCTCAGAGCCCCTCTCAGCCTCATCCTGCCCTCACACCGCCCGCCCCAGCCCTTCCCGCCACCCGCGCGCCATGTCGCCATGGCAACGGCCGCGCGCGGCCCCGCCACCCTCGGGCCGGGGCCGCGCGCCAGAAAGTGCTGGAATGTCGCTGCAGCCCGCGCGTGCGCCGCGAGGTCCTTCCCCCACCCGCCGCGGCGCTGCGGCGGCGGCTGGAGCGGGACGGGGGGGACGACCCGGGAAAGGAGGAAGACCTGGCTGGAGGAGCGGGGGCGAGGGGCGGGGGGAAAGCGCTAAGGACCCGCGGGGAACCCGCCCTGTCCCGCAGTGAGGAGGAGCCGCGCCTCCGCTGCGCAAAGCGCGCACTCGGCTCCGTGAATGGGCGGCTGCGGCGGCCACCGCCCAGGGCCCGCTGCGGAGTCACTGCGACGGTTACCAGGGCACTTCGTTGTCCGCCAATCAAACGGCGTTAGCTCATCCCCCACGGCCGGCAGCCAATCGGCTTCGACATCAATCATTCAATTGAGCCAATAAGAAACGCCGTGAGCGAGCTGAGGCGGGCACTCGCGGCTCCCGGTTGCCTAACTGTAAAGCCAACAGATAGGGGGGCGGGGCGAATGGGAGCCGTCAGTTTGAGTGACAGCGACGCAGCCAATTATATTCCGTCATTTGTAGAGCCTCGCTATAAGCATCCAATCGTTGCTGCGAAGGGCCTCCTGGGCGGGGAGAAGACGGCTGCGCGCGCACTCCGCTGCTATATAAGGCCTGGCGGTTGCTTCTCGCAGCCAGAGTCGGTTGGGGAAAATCTGGGGCTGTAGTGAGCGCTCGGAGCTGCCGCCATCATGAGAGAGATTGTGCACCTGCAGGCCGGGCAATGCGGAAACCAGATCGGAGCCAAGGTCCGGGCGGGGAAAGAGGGCGCGGGGGCGGGAGGGGAGCGCGCCCGGTCCGGCGCGGCCGCCGCTGACGCCGCTGACGCGCTTCTCTTCGGCAGTTCTGGGAGGTGATCAGCGACGAACATGGTATCGACCCCACCGGCACCTACCACGGGGACAGCGACCTGCAGCTGGAGCGCATCAATGTCTACTACAATGAGGCCACAGGTAGGGCCCGGACCCGCCCCGCCGTGCTCCCCCCGGCCCCCCCGGCGCGGTAGTCATGGCTCTCCCTGTGTTGCAGGCGGCAAGTACGTGCCCCGCGCCGTGCTGGTGGACCTGGAGCCCGGCACCATGGACTCGGTGCGCTCCGGGCCTTTCGGGCAGATATTCAGGCCAGACAACTTCGTGTTCGGTGAGTGCGCGGGGGCGGGAGGAATCGCGGGGTGGGGCGGGCAGGGCACTGCGGGGCTGCCCCGCCGCACATGCTCTGAGGGACCAGCCCGGACGGGGCTAATCCTGGCGTGGAATACCGGGATTGCGGCTGGGAGCAGCTCCGAGGTGGCACCAGAGGTCGTTGCTTTTCGGTTTTTCGTTACCGCCTCCGTGCGTGCCACCGGGAGAAATGGAGTGGCTGCTGTATCATTGATAATTAATGTTCGCCTGTGTCTGGCGAGCCACTGCAGAGGTGCCTGTGTGAAACCACAGCCCTGCGCTCGATAAGATGAAAGCTTTCATGGAGCCTGATGCTCTTAGGCTTTGCTTGCAAGCAATAAGCAGGAAGCAGTGACCGTAATCTAATACGAAAATGGCTCTTTTCCAGGTCAGAGCGGAGCAGGAAACAACTGGGCAAAGGGCCATTATACGGAAGGTGCTGAATTAGTCGATTCAGTGTTAGATGTTGTAAGGAAGGAGGCAGAAAGCTGTGATTGTCTCCAGGGCTTTCAGCTTACTCACTCCCTGGGTGGTGGCACAGGCTCTGGCATGGGTACCCTTCTCATCAGCAAAATCCGTGAGGAGTACCCAGACCGAATTATGAATACTTTCAGTGTGGTGCCCTCCCCTAAAGTGTCAGATACTGTAGTAGAGCCCTACAATGCCACGCTGTCGGTGCACCAGCTGGTGGAGAACACGGACGAGACGTACTGTATCGATAACGAGGCGCTGTACGACATTTGCTTCAGAACACTGAAGTTAACGACCCCCACCTACGGTGATCTGAACCACCTCGTGTCAGCCACCATGAGCGGTGTCACCACCTGCCTGCGGTTCCCGGGCCAGCTCAACGCTGACCTGCGGAAGCTGGCAGTGAACATGGTTCCCTTCCCACGTCTGCACTTTTTCATGCCCGGTTTTGCCCCGCTCACCAGCCGTGGGAGCCAGCAGTACCGGGCTCTAACCGTGCCAGAGCTCACCCAGCAGATGTTCGATGCCAAGAACATGATGGCGGCGTGTGACCCTCGTCACGGCCGCTATCTGACGGTGGCCGCTGTCTTTAGGGGCCGCATGTCCATGAAAGAGGTGGATGAGCAGATGCTAAACGTTCAGAACAAAAATAGCAGCTATTTTGTTGAATGGATCCCTAATAACGTTAAGACAGCAGTCTGTGACATTCCACCTCGCGGCCTCAAAATGTCTGCCACCTTCATTGGCAACAGCACGGCCATCCAGGAGCTGTTCAAACGCATTTCTGAGCAGTTCACTGCGATGTTCCGCAGAAAGGCTTTCCTGCACTGGTACACGGGCGAGGGCATGGACGAGATGGAGTTCACAGAGGCTGAGAGCAACATGAACGACCTGGTGTCTGAGTACCAGCAGTACCAGGATGCCACAGCTGAGGAGGAGGGAGAGTTCGAGGAGGAGGCTGAGGAGGAGGCAGAGTAAAGCTATGCAGTTGAACACCTGTAAATTTTGTTTAAAGTTGTATGAACTCTCTCATTCAAAAGTTCTGTTTGTGTTGTGTTATTATTGCTGTTTCCGAGTCACTCCCAATGCTGTACAGGCACCATTAAAGCAGTTTTCACAGTGCAAGTCCCCGTCTCCTCTGTTCCCACCGGTACGATTCCCGCGTGCCGTCCCCATAGGTGAGCCCGCAGATGTCCTGCAGGTCTGCAACACAAAAACAATAAAACATTTGGCTTAGCACGAGCACTGTCGCCCTGTCCATGGTAACCCCCCTTCTGTCCCTGCCCTCAGCCAGGTGCCTCTGCTGTGTCACTGCCATGGTGTCAGTCTGGAGTGGGGACTGAAGCTGTTCCCTGGTGTTCTCTTACACTCAGGTACTGCTGGAGGGGGGCACATTTAACAGGGAGGGTGGAATTGACTCCAGGCTGTGTCTAAATTTAGGTACCTGCCTGTAGCCTGGTGCAGCCTGGCCTGGCAGGAGCTGAGCAGGGGTCACAGGAGCTTTGAGCTGCCTGGGCACAAAATGGTGTCCCAGAGCTGCACCCAGCACTGGGTGTTCCTGCAGCAGCTGAGCTGCTCCCTGCAGCTCCTCAGCACTGCAATCCCAGCAGGGAGCCCTGGCCTTGCCCAAGGGTGCTGGCTGCACTGTCACAAGTGACACCAAAGCTGTCCCGTGCACACAGCCCTGCTGCAGTGATTTCAGAAATCACAGTAGAGGTTTGGATAATCAGGTGTTGATGCAGCCTCTGCTCTTTGGGTGAGCTGAACACCTGACAGGGGTCTGGCCCTGGTTTGTCTCATGAAAACCCTGTATTAACAGCAGGTTTTTACAATGGAACCGATTCATGTTTGGTGTCACTTCAACTGACAAAGCTGTCACCGAGGAGCTGGACAGGAGGGAGCAGGCTTCTTCCCTGCTAAAAACATTCTGTTCAGTGTTCTGAATTCTAACTGCTTTTGTTTAAAAGGGTTTTCTGCCTTAATTAATTTTCTCCACCCAGAGCCGGACTGGTTGGAGCAGTTAAGGCTGTGCTGACTGGTGGCTCCAGAGGCAGGGAAGTGGCAATGTCTGCAGAACAGGGCCCAGTGTCAGACCTGCACTCAACATTCTCCTCTCTGGGCTCAGCCTCCCCATCAGCCACAGCCCTGCCTGGAGAGTTGTTTTCCCACTCTGCTGTCAATCCTGCCATATTTCATATCTTCTCTCCCATTTCCCCCTCTGCACTGCAGCAAGGATGAGCAGCAAGTCCAGTTCTTCCCAGCTGAGGTCCATGATTTCCCACCCACATTACTGAGCTGTGAGCAAACACAGCAAGGCATTCGTTGCTGATCTGTTGAGATTTTTTAGCCTGGTACATTAATGCTTTCAGGTGCATGGACACACTTTCCCCTTACACACCAAATTCCTCCAGACCTCTCCTTCCAGGCAGCCCAAGACAGGGCTCAGGCAGGGACCTGTCCTGATGGCAAATACCATTTCCCTGCACTTCCTGTGCTTTCTCAACCCCTCCACACCATCTACCTTTTCCTTTTTATCAGACTTCAAGCTTTTTAGAGCAAACCCCTTTCCTGGCACGTGACAGGTGGGATGTCACTGAGCTCAGCAGGGGATGGTGGCTGGAAATGTGAAGCCTGGGAGCGCCTGGCAGTGGGAATGCTGGGCTCTCCTGCAGCCAGGGCATGACAGAGTTCCAGCACCTCAGCACGGACCAGAAAAAACCCACGTGGAACACCTCAGTGATTGTTCACTGCTATGCCACTCCAGCCAGTAGCAGCACTACTTAACCCAGTAATTAGCATTAGTGACTTTCGTTTTCGCTCAGCTCATGAACTTACGTGGTACAAAGCCCATGTAGTTGGGGATGAGTCCAGCACGGTTGTAAATTTTGGTGTCTGGCCAGTGTGTCAGGGGGAATCTCCTGCCCAACGTGTAAGGTGGATTTCTCTCCAAAAGCTGGAAAACAAAACAAAAAAGACCCCACAACAACATGGAATGGTTTATTTTAAAACACACTATTTATACCAAAGTCATGTGCTTTGACTCTGCATTATATAAAATATTTAAGCCAACATAAAGCAATTCTCCTTCCAGTCCTGCTTTTTTCTAATTAAGAGCTACATTGCATTGTCCCTTTTTCCACTCCATAAATTTTTCTCCTGGCAGATGCTGGCAGCAGTCCCTGCCAGCTCGTCCCCCATGCCCACAGCATGGCTCAGGTGCTGTCCTTGGCATCCTGATCCAGGCTGCAGAGATTTATTCCCTTGGGGGCCATCCCCAAGTCCCAAAGCTCCTGCTCTGCTGTTCCTGGAGCTGGTGTTCCTGTGCTGTGGCTGTGTTTGGGCTTCACCCCCTTTGTGTTTCCATGAGTCCCACCAGCAGGAATGGCCTGGAATTCCCAGGCCAGGAGGAGCAGGAAGGCTTAGGGAGCATTAACTGAAGGAAGAGTGCAAATCATCTCCTGCCCTCTGAGGCTGGGCAGCAGGATGGGTGTCACAGAAGCCCTAAAGGTGTCCCTGGAGCTGTGTTTGGGATGTGGAGCGGGGATGTGGGTCACGGAGCCCAGCACACCGAGCCCTTTGTGCTGGGAGGGAGCCCAGGCTGCGGCTCCTCCAGGGCGTTTCTGCCGTGCTGCTGCCGGCAGCGAGCAGCGATCCATGGCACATCTGTAACCGAGGACAACAAAGATTTAGGGCAGCAGATTAGTGGCTTGAAGTCAGAAGCCATCTTAGCTGGAATTGTGGTGTGATTCTCCCTGCAGCGCGTCCGCCGAGCCCCGCAGCCCGGAGCGCTGAATCCCGCACGGACGGACGGACGGACGGACGGACCCACCCCGGCTGATCCAGGGCATGGCAGGCGTGTCCGAGGGCACCGGGGCAGCACATTCAGGGATAAATGCCCGGGTTCTGTTCCGTTTGCTCCATTTCAGTCACGGCAGCCGGCGCTGGGAAATGCAGCTCATGCCAAGCTCGGCGCTGCCCTGCGCTCCCCGCTCGGTTCTGCCCGGATGATTTCCCTGGGCTGGGGACGCTCAGCCCGGGACGCTTTTCCTACATCAGCCCCATGCGCTCGGGGATGGAGGCACGGCCCTGTGGCCCGGGGGGCTCAGCCTGTGCTTAATGCGCTGATCTGCTGGACCAGAGAGGCTGCTGCACCCCGGGGATCCTGCTGGATCCCTCTGCACCCCGGGGATCCCTCTGCACCCCGGGGATCCCTCTGCACCACGGGGATCACACTGCATCCCGGGGATCACACTGCACCCCGGGGATCCCTCTGCACCATGGGGATCACACTGCATCCCGGGGATCCCTCTGCACCATGGGGATCACACTGCATCCCGGGGATCTCTCTGCACCATGGGGATCACACTGCATCCCAGGGATCTCTCTGCACCATGGGGATCACACTGCATCCCAGGGATCCCTCTGCATCCCGGGGATCTCTCTGCACCACGGGGATCACACTGCATCCCAGGGATCCCTCTGCACCATGGGGATCTCACTGCATCCCAGGGATCCCTCTGCACCATGGGGATCTCACTGCATCCCAGGGATCCCTCTGCATCCCGGGGATCTCACTGCATCCCAGGAATCACAGCACACCCTGGAGATCCCGCTGCATGTAAGGATCCCGCTGCATCCTGGGGATCCCTCTGCACCCCAGAAATCTCACTGCACCACGGGGATCTCACTGCATCCCAGGGATCTCACTGCACTCCAGAGATCCCTCTGCATCCCGGGGATCCCTCTGCACCCTGGGAATGACACTGCATCCCAGAGATCACACTGCACCCCAGGAATCACACTGCATCCTGGGAATGACACTGCACCCTGGGGATCACACTGCATCCTGAGGATCCTTCTGCACCCCAGAGATCCCACTGGACCCCGGGAATCACACTGCACCATAGGAATCACACTGCACCCTGGGGATCCCTCTGCACCCCGGGAATCACACTCCATCCCAGGAATCACACTGCACCCTGGGGATCCCTCTGCACCCCGGGAATCACACTCCATCCCAGGAATCACACTGCATCCCAGAGAATGACACTGCATCATGGGGATCACACTGCACCCTGGGGATCACACTGCACCCCGGGAATCACTCTGCACCCTGGGGATCCCTCTGCACCCTGGGGATCCCTCTGCACCCCGGGAATCACTCTGCATCCCAGGAATCACACTGCATCCCAGGGATCCCGCTGCATGCAAGGATCTCTCTGCATCCCCGGGTCTCACGCCGTGCTGGGGGCAGGGAGGGGCGTGTTGTTCTGAATGCAAACTCTCAGCTGCTGCGGGAGGGATCTCGTTTTCAGTGCCCGAGGTTTATGTGTCATTGTATGGGAGTTCTTACAGCAAGGGGATAACAGCTTTTCAGGAGGGATATTTCTGCATCCTTCCCAAAAGGAGGAGAAAGGAGGTCGAGATCCCTTGAAGATAAATTGTGTTAGGAAAGGAAAAAAACCTTACAACCAAATAAATGATGTATCACAGGAAGTCACCAGCACTGCCAACCAGACAGAGGAGATGTATTCTATAAAGGAAGTGCAGATAGTTGCATCCTGTATTTCTGCACCCAGAGCAACATTTTTAACAGCCACTCTTGACCCAGCCCTCACTATATTTCCTTAATCCTTTTATGAACTCATTTAGCATCCTTTAATGTCCCAAGGAAACAAGTTACAGAATTTAATTGCTGGTGGTTTTTTCAATGTTAACTAACAGCATTTGATTTTGCTTGTACTTGTACCCCAGTTCTAATCCTACTCCTGAAATTTCAGCACCTGCATTATGCACATTCTCATTTCAATAATCTATAATTTACCAGGCGACGGTCAAATTCCTTCATGGCTTTCTTCACACCCAACAGGTAGGTCATGCCAATGTTGTCCAGGGAGCAGGGGATGTAGCCAGTGTACCCTTTGGGAGGAGGCAAAAGAGAACATTTTCTGCTTGAGAACATACAGAGATCATTTAAAGATCAACCACTCTAAGAGTAGAGGAAACTGGGAAGAATATAAAACCTTAAAGTATAGGAAGGAAAAATGAACCTGTTTAAATTGTAAAATTGACTCTTATATGTGAGGTATCTTCTCTGAAAGAGGTTTTTTGCCTTATCATTCATCATTCCCAAGGAGAACACAACAGCCTGAACTGATTTTTGTCGGTCTGCACATGGTATGGAAGAACCATTTCAGTTTCTTAGTCCTTTTTTTTTTTTACATCTACAGCTCTTTCATGTTTTCTCCCAATTTAATACACATTCAGGGCTAACAATGGCATTTCCAACCTTTTTTCATCATCTCCTCTCCAACAAATTCCCACAAAAGAAACTTTATAAAGTCTGAAACTACACAAAATCTAGCGAGGTAGAACCTAAAAGGAGCCCAAACTTCCCCTTTCCAAAGGAATGTTTTGGAGAGGGAAATTTGTCTTCTGCACCCTAAAGCCTGGACACTTTCTCATTTGAACTGGGATATTGTGATCCCTGTGATCCTGTGACAGCATCTTAAGGGGTGACAGCATCCCAAAGGGTGACAGCATCCCAAAAGGTGACAGAGCAGCCCAAAGGGTGACAGCATCCCTGTCCTAGGGTGACGTTCTGATGCTGTATCCCCATTCCTGTGCTCTGTTTATGCTGGATGTTATGTTCTGTGCCTTCAAGACTGGCTCTGAAGAGTGAAAGTTTTGTTTTGGTTTTGCTCTCAGCTGCTCCCCCATGGCTGGTGGGACACACAGACAGGGCAGTGCATGGTGCTGCTTTTGCTTTTTGCTTTTGCTTTTTGCTTTTGCTCTCACCCTTGCTTCTGCTCATTAGTTAGTTTAGATAAACAGTCCAAATTTCTTCCTGGACTGTTTCTCCTTTCCCTTTTTTTGGACCTACTCAAACCTGCTCCGGACTGGGACCTGGGAAACACCGAGAGTTTGCCCCTTGTGGCTGCAGCAGCTGCCCCAGCACAGGAGGGACTGAGAGCAGAGTGACCACCCCCAGGAGAGACTTTCTGAATTTGTCATCATTTCAGAGCGGTGACAGAGTGGTGTCACCTGGTATTGTTCATTTTGTGTGCTGGGGGTGCTGTGCCTGGTAAATAAACAGGTTCTTTCCACTTCTCTCCAAGGAATCCTTCCCAAACCGGTTGGGGGGAGTGGCTGTGTGGGTTTGCTTTCTGGAGGGGCCCTTTGGAGGTTTTCTCCCAAATTTGCCCTAAACCAGGACAATCCCAAAGGGTGACAGCATCCCAAATAAATGCCCTTTCAGGGAGTGCAGCAGGGATATTTTCCATCCCAAACAAGGTGGAGCCACGGGGCAATGCCACTGAGGTTTCCCCTGGGCAGAAGGGTCACATCATTTCCTCAGAGTGCTGCAGGTGCCCTGGCTGTGCTTTACCTAAGGTGACTTTCTGTCGGATGGCATTGGGCACTGGCAGCACTGGCAATGTGGAATCTGCTGTTGCAACCCCTCCTGGCAGTGCCACACCTCCGCTTTCCAGCTGCTCAAAACAAAAAAGAGAAATCAAATCAAACACCAGTAAAACCTGCTTCTCCCCTCAGCTGCACTGCTTAGATCACTGCCAGGACTGGGAATGGCAGCTGCCATTTCCAGTTCTTCCCAGCTTCACTCCAAGAGCCACCCCAGCCATTTCTGGGAAAGCCAAATTATGAGATGAGCAGCCCTAGAAGGGGTTTGCAAAACCCCCATGGAGAACAGGGGGAGCTTTGGGCACTGAGCTCCTGGGTAAATCTGTTTCTGAGGGCAAGGAGCAGGAATGCCCCTTCTTGGGATTTACATCCAAGCCAGCTTTTGACTCCATACGTCAAACCTCTAATCTCTGCCTTCAGAGGATTTCAGAAATCCTGGGATTTCTGCAGGAACGTGACAGAGGCTGTTGCTGGCTCCAGAGATAATATATGTTTTATTAAAAAATAATAAACATAATAATAATTTTTTAAAACCTAAAACCAAAACAAACAAAAACCCAAAACAAACAAACAAAACCCCAAAAAAAATCTCCCCACCCCCCCCAAAAAAAACCAAAAAACCCCCAACCAACCAAAAACACCCCCAAAAAACCAAAAAAACCCCAATCAAACAAAAAGAACACCATGAAACATGTTGGTGTGGAGGGATATTTGGCTGTGCTGTGCTCAACAGCCCCCAGCTCAACAGGCAAATCCCAGCACTGGTGTTCAAAGGAGAGGCAATGATGGTGGGAAATTCAGGTGGGGCAGATACAGGGGCAGAAACCCAACCAAAGGTGCTGGGACTGCTCTGGTTTTGGGAGGAGGAGGAGGAGGAGGAGGAGGAGGAGGAGGAGGAGGAAGGCAGCATCAGGGCTCCAAGGACACCCTAAGGAAGGACAAGCCTGGCTGCCCAGCATAGCATAACACAACTTTAGGGACTGGGATTGAAGCCAAACCCAGCCAAAGGAGAAATTAAGCGTTTTTGATTGGAAAGTGCAATTAATGATCAAAACCATCTCCTGAAGATGGAGTGGATTTGCTGCTGCTGGAAACATTTGTGTATCTGATCTTTCTCCACACAAACTCCTAACTTTGTGCCCTTGCCATTTGTTGGATTAAGCCCTGCTCTGACCCAGACATGGGGCAACTGAGAGGTGTTTTAAAAGCTTTTATTCTATTTTCAGTCTCATGTGAAGGGTGAGACAATACAGATGTTATAATTCACATCATCACAATCAGAAGCTTTAAAGCATTTACAACATAATGTAAAAAGCTAATTAAAGCTAATATTATTAAAGCTAATAAGCCAAAAAACACTCATGGTGTATTGTAATTAAGAAATAGTTAGCTTCTAATCATAATAGCATAAATCAGAAACTTTAAAGCATTTACAGCATAGTGTGGCTAAAGCTAATAACCCAAAAACACTTATAGTGCATTGTAATTAAGAAATCACTTCTAATTGTAGCAGCGTAAATTATAACATCTGTATTATCTCACCCTTCACAGGAGACTGAAAATAGAATAAAAGTTTTTTAAAGCACATCTCAGTTACCCTATCTCTGGGTCAGAAAAGGGCTTAATGTGGGTCAGAAAAGGGCATTTTGTGGGTCAGAAAAGGGCATAATGTGGGTGAGAAAAGGGCATAATGTGGGTGAGAAAAGGGCATAATGTGGGTGAGAAAAGGGCATTTTGTGGGTCAGAAAAGGGCATTTTGTGGGTGAGAAAAGGGCATTTTGTGGGTGAGAAAAGAGCATTTTGTGGGTCAGAAAAGAGCATTTTGTGGGTCAGAAAAGAGCATTTTGTGGGTCAGAAAAGGGCATTTTGTGGGTGAGAAAAGGGCATTTTGTGGGTCAGAAAAGGGCATTTTGTGGGTCAGAAAAGGCCATGATCCAACAGGCACTCACACCCGTGTGAAATCCCCTCCTTGCCCCTCACCCCCAGCCCCACTCACCGTTTTTGTCCCTGCACAGTGGCACTGGCAGGTCCCTGTCCCTTTGCCCAGGAGCTGTGCCAGGGGTGCCAGGGCCAGCTCCCTGTGCAGCTGCTCAGCCTCAGGGTGTGGGGCCAGCCCCGGGGGCTGCCAGCCCTGCTGGGCACCCGGCACGGCCGGGGGGCTCTGCCAGCCCTGCTGGGCACCGGGCACGGCCGGGGGGCTCTGCCAGCCCTGCTGGGCACCCGGCACGGCCGGGGGGCTCTGCCAGCCCTGCTGGGCACCGGGCACGGCCGGGGGGCTCTGCCAGCCCTGCTGGGCACCAGGCATGGCCAGGGGGCTCTGCCAGCCCTGCTGGGCACCGGGCACGGCCAGGGGGCTCTGCCCATCCACGGGGGCCTGCAGCGGCTCCTCCAGCACCGTGGGCACAGGCTGCGGCCCCAGGGGGATCTCGGGAGGGCTCCTGATGCTCTGGTAGGTGACATAACCTGAGGGACAGACACTGAGTTAGAGGATGAGGCATTCCTGTCATCCCCCTGCCATGGGATGGAGCCTGGAGGTCAGCAGGGTAGAACCAGAACAGATCAATTTGATAGAAACCACAAGGATCCACTCCATGCACATCCCAGAATAGCTACAAACTATGAACTCTATTTAAATTAAATGTAAATAACTAAAACCAAAGGGAAGCTGCAATACCTAAAGAATGTACTGCAGGAAACAATGAGATATGGAATTTCTGCTTTGTATAGGCTTCCATATTATTCCTACAATGATTTGGATGCATCATTATTCCTTGTAGCCCTCTTGGTTCTTCAATTTCCAAATCCTGGGAACAGTATACTTATGCCTGCTGAGTTCTTTTTTCACAAGTTTTGTTTCCATTTTTCCTCTGATCCTCATCAGCCCCATCAATAATCCAGCCTGCACAGAAATCCAGCACAAATCCCAGTTAAATAACATTTATTCCAGCTGTCACTGAAACAGTAAAATATCACCAAGTTAAAAAGTAGAAAAGGGGGAAAGCCAAGTTAAAAAGTAGAAAAGGGGGAAAAACCCTTCAATCCTTAACTCCACGTGGCTGTGTCAGCACACCCCAAACAGAGCCCCCTCCAAGGAATTCTTGCTCTGGCACCATTGCTGCTCATCGAGGAAAGGATCTGCTGTAACACTGGCTGGAAAAACATTATCTCACATCCAGCAAATGCTAAATATCTCCACTGTGAACCAGGGACAGAGCCCTGTCATTTGAGATTCTGCAGGGACAGCTGAGCTTGGCAACTTTTCTCTGATTTCCCCTTAGAAATCGGCCCTGACGTGGCTCCCCAGCCCCCCTGGCTCAGGCACTTTCTCTGTGCCAGCAGTGAAACCCATTCCCCCCCTCTCTGTAGTTCCAGAGGAGAATCCACCTTTTCCTTCTTGGACAACTGTTACTGTGTCAGCCTTGTCTTTTTCAAACAAACCAAATTCCTTCCATTTTTGTGCTCTCAGGCCATTTTTTCCCAGGTCATTACAGCCTTCCTGTGAGCTCCCCTTGAGAGCACATCTGCATCAGCCCAGGGAATGAGGAGCTCCCTTCCAGCAGAGGCTCCATCTGCAGACAGCCCATCCTCTGCAGTGCTGGATTAGTGCTGGACTCACTCTTAGAGGTTTTGTCCAAGCTGAATGATTCCATGATTTCTGTAAATCTGCAGAAATCAGCAAAATCTGCCCTTTTCTGCATGAGTATAAACTTCTGGTGGGCATTTAGGTGTGCAATCTGCCCATAATTACATAATAATGTGTATATATTCTGTATACAGCTTTGTGAAATATATATAATATGCTCTATGCAATGAATTATCAAGTATCCAGGCTGGCACCAAAATGAAGAAAAATCCTTGATTAAAATGATTTTTCAATCCAATGTGCAAATTTTAAAGCAGGTTTATTTTTTTACTTCATTATTAAGAAGAATGTTGAATCTACTCTCTTTCTCCCACAAACCAAAGGAAAAGGAAACTGAGCTTGTTCTGTACCTGAGAAATCCATGTGAGCTCCTTTTTATGACCCTGGGGTTTGCAAACTGATTGATTCTGAAAGGCTGCACAGTGAAGCATGAAATGAAAAGCCAGGAGAGCACAGAGCTTCTGATTTGAGGAAATATCCACATTTCCAACTCAGGTTCCAGTTGCAGCATGGATGATGGACAATTCAGCACATCCCTGGCTGATCTCATGGAATCACAGAATATCCTGAGCTGGGAGGGACCCCAAGGATCATCAAATCCAGCCCCTGTCCCTGCCCAGCAGCCCCAGCCTGGGCATCCCTGGCAGCGCTGCCCAAAGGCTCCTGGAGCTCTGGCAGCCTCGGGGCCGTGCCCATTCCCTGGGCAGCCTGGGCAGTGCCAGCACCCTCTGGGGGAAGAACCTTGCCCTGAGCTCCAGCCTGAGCTGCCCTGGCCCAGCCCTTCCCTGGTCACCAGAAGGAAGAGATCCCCAACAGCAGAGCCTGATTGCACCTCCAGCAAGAAAACAAATGGGGTTCAACTGATAGAAACTATCAAAGTATTGGTGCCCATCAATGAGACTTTATCAAAGCCAAGCCTTGAGAAAAAATCTTGAGACCGAGTTTGCTAAAGGAGCCACAGGCCCCACACTGCCACGAGCTCATTGATCACCATCACATAAAACAATCACATAAAACACCCAGGAGGACACCAGGCAGCACCTGGGCAGGGTTAAGGGACTGCTCAGGGCCAGCTGGGCAGCAGGAGCTGTGGTGACCTTGTCAGCACAACCAGGGCTGGTTCTTCAGGACCTCACTGAGGAGCAGCAAACACGAGCACCAGCACTGGCAACCAGGAGGGAACCAAAATAATGAGAGAGCAACTCGGTCAACTGGTTAGTTGGGTCTGTCCAAGGTGTATTTTAGAGCAAGGAAATGCAAATTCAGATCTCCAGGAATGAAGCCTGTAAACACCACCTGTGGGGTGCAGGCCTGGATCCTGGAGAACAGGGCCAGGAGCAGCAGAGAGGCCCCAGGTTTGCAAGAAGCTGCACGACACAAATTCCCAGTGAGAACTGAGAGAGCAACACTGGGGTGTGGCCATCCCCAGGGAAATAAAGACCCAGATCCCACAGGGGCACATTATCCCTGTGTTCAGCATGGAGGAAACTCATTGCCACTGTCCAGGGCATCCAAACAGCCATGGGATGTGCAAATGTGTCCCCAAAGGGTGGCACATCCCCAGGGCCTGCCCAGGGCAGCCCTGAGTGCCTGCCTGGGGCTGCTCAGCAGGGACACAGCACTCTGCACAAAGGGCTGGGACTTGGAAGGAAATTCCTGCAAATTCCCAGTGTTGGGAATCCACATGAGCCTGTCTGTGCTTGATGGAGGAGGTGGGGCCTGTTAGCAAAGTGGAAAGGGAAAAGAGGGAAAGGAGGGGGGGAAAAAAGAGGGGAAAGAGGGGGGGAAAGGGAAAAGAGAAAAAAAAAGGGAAAATAGGGGGGAAAATGATGGAAAAGGGGAGGGGGGAAAGGAAAAGAGGGAAAAGGGAAAGCACAGGAGCCCTTCTGCTGAGCTGAGGAGGAGCAGCAAGAGGCAGAATCAAGGCCAAGCTGTCAGAGCTGGAGCAAAGTGAGCTGTGCACCAGGTAGGTGAGCCAGAAAAGAATCTGATTTAGGAGACCAGACCTTCCCCAGAAAGATGGATTTTAGCCTGTGGAATTGTGCTGGGTTTGATTGGGATAGAGGTAATTTTCTTTATAGAAGCTAATACAGGCCATGGTTTGGATTTGTGAGCAGGCACCTCTAGGGGGTTTAGTTGCCAGCCAGGTTTAAACCACAGCAGGAATTCTGGAAGAATTGGGGAGTGAATTAATGATATGCCATAAAATTGTTTATCTTCATTGAACTGAAGATAACCTGGGAACTGAAACTCTCCACAGCACCAGAGTCCCCATCCTCATCAGCTGAGGCCAGGAGCTGCAGCACCTCACTCTGCTGCTCTCCAGCTGTCAGAGCTGTGATTGCTCCCAGGAAAATATCCCATTTCATCCAGGGACAGAGCCCACTGCTGGTAATTAACACAGTGCTCATTAGCAGGGTCCATTTGCTCACCTGGGTGGTCAATGTGATAATGGTACTGGAGGAGGTTTTCCCTGGGGTCCAGTGGTGCCAGCAGGGACCGAGGGCTCTTCCTGACGTTGGGATCTGTCAGCAGCTCGTGGGTGGTTCTGCCATAGGTGTCCCCAAACGTGAAGGTGAACTGAGGAACGTAGCCCCCATAGCTGAGGAGGAAACCAGAAAGGAGCCATCAGTGAGATGGCAGTGGGGGATGTCCACTGCTGGGTTAATTGTGGAATCCCAGACTGGTTTGGGCTGGAAGTGACCTTAAAGCCCATCCAGTGCCACCCCTGCCATGGCAGGGACACCTCCCACTGTCCCAGGTGCTCCCAGCCCTGCCCAGCCTGGCCTTGGGCACTGCCAGGGATCCAGGGGCAGCCCCAGCTGCTCTGGGCACCCTGTGCCAGGGCCTGCCCACCCTCACAGGGAACAATTCCTAATTCCCAATATCCCATCCAGCCCTGCCCTCTGGCAGGGCAGATCTGCTGCAGAGTGTCTGTACCTTGGGCAGGCCCTGTCCAGAGCCCAGGGAAGGGAGGATGGGATGAGCCCAGGGAAGGGAGGATGGGATGAGCCCAGGGGGAGCAGCACAGGGGGAGAACTGAGACCACAGGTGTGGTCACAGGAGCCAGCAGGGAGTGTCTGTGTTTCACATGCATCTTCTCCTCTGGCAGCACAAACTGCTCATCAGTTCTCAGGCATGTACAGGCACAGGCCCTTGGTTCATGGAGAAACATGGGTGAGGTCAGGAAGCAGCACCTGTGGATGTGGATGGGAAAACTCCCAGCCCAGCCTGGGCTTTGGCAGCACCAACATCCACAATCCCCCAGTTAAAATACCATTTCCAGTTCAATGTGCCTCTCTGCTCTGATACACTGTAACTGAGAAAATCCCAGTGTCTCTTGTTCAGTATTGAAACTCAGAAATCAGAACAATTCCTCTCTTGCACCCCCCTCTCTCTGCCCACAGGGAGGGGTGGGCCCAGGCTGATGAGCCCACCCAGGCCCAGGGGGGCACAGGGAAGGTGGTGAGTCCCAGGAACAAACACAGCTCAGGTTTTTGGGATCTCTCCAGGGCCCAATCCCTGGGATGGGCACTGTGACTTGTGGCCAAGGGCAGGGCAGGTGCTGGAGCTCTGGGACACCATCAGATACTCGAGCTGTCCCAGTCTCACATTTCCTAATGCTGATGCTATTCCAGCACTGGAGGAAGGAAGAGCAGCCAGTTGCAATGGACAGAAATATTCCATCAATGAGCCCAGCGTGGATCCGGGGCTAAAGCCAGATGATGCATGAGGATCATAAGATGATGAGTAAGTCCTTTCCCTTCCAAATAGCTTAAACAGCAGCCAGCAGAGCTGTGCATTTACTCTGGGCAGGTTTCCCCACTCTGCATGCAGGATTCCTCCTGGTGCCTCATCCCCAGGGGTTCTCAATGAGTTTTGCAACACGGATGATAAACTGAGCAAGGGCACAAATGACACAGCCCAAATAATTACAGGATGGCTGGAGGGATTTTGATCCTGGACAAAATAATGGCTGGGCTGAGAAAGGGCTCTGTTCCCCTGCAATTAAGCAGAGGTCACTGAGCCAGTGGGGATCTGCCATGGAAGGAGTCACAGGTAAATCCTGGGGCAGGGCTCAGCCCCAGCTGGGCTGGTTGTGCCCCGTGCTGGGGCTGATGAGGGGACCCCCTTTTGGGGAGCCCTGTTTGGGCTCAGGCTGGTGAGCAGTGAAACCCCTCTGGCCCGAGGCTGAGCCCTCTCACCCCCCCTTGCTCTGCCCTATCTCCTCCATCAGCACTCCTAAACCTGCTCTGCCTCCCTGCCAAGCAGAGCCTTGGCCCTGGGCCATCCTCGCTTGTCTCCAAACCTCCCCAGCTCTGCAGAGCCAGGCTGTGCCCAGGATTCATGGACTGACCCCTCTCTGCCCACCCAGACCCTCCCAAGCCATCCCTCTCACTGGGTTTAGGCTTCCCAGTCCCCTGGAGCACCGTGGTGCCTTTCCAGACCCCTGCTGTGACCATTGCCTGGCTCTGGGGCTCTCTTTGGGGTGTTGTAGCTTTGCTGGCACAGGGGGGTGCAGCACATGGGACACCCGGGGACATCCTGGACACAAACGCTCCTCCTGTGACACCCCAGTGCAGGCTCTGCTGGGGATGCCCTCCAGGCAGCTCCTCCTCATCCTCAGCACCCACGGGGGCTCAGGGGGTGCCCCGAGCCTGCACAGCACCAACAGGAACAGCAGCAGGGTTTGCCTCCTCCACCTCCTCCTCCTCCTCCTCCTGCAGCTCCAGAGAGGAGCAGCCCCAGCTGCTGTGTCCATCCCGGGGCTTGGAGCTGCTCCTGATGGAGCTGCAGGCAGGCAGGGCTGAGCAAGGCAAGGAGTTGGGGATTTTGGGGCTGCAATTCCAGCCACAGCTCCCTCCTTGCTGTCCCTGGTCTGTCCCCCAGCACAGCTCTGATGGCACACAGGGAATGTCACATCAGATGGCCACAGCAATGCAAACATGAGTACAAAACCCCCAGGCTCAGAGCTTATGTAAGCGGGAAGGTGGAGAGATGGAAATGGGACTCCTGCCTGTCACTGCAAGGGGAAGGGCTGGTTGGGTCACCAGCAGGAGCAGCCCTAAGGAAAGTGCTCCACCCTCCCCCTGAGCCCGGGCTCTGCCTCCCCACACCCGCCTGGCATTCCCTGTGCCAGGGCTCACCTCAGCCTGGGCTACTCCCAGGGGCTTCACCTGCTTTTCCCCTGGGGCCACCCAGCCCTTCCCACCCCCTTTGCACATCCCAGCCCAGGTCTCACCACAGGACCCCACACACAAATTCACAGCAAATCCCAAATTCCTGCCATTCACATCTTGCCTTCTCCCCCTGCCTCATATCCAGGCTTTCTTCCTTCCAAGCCTTTAGAGGAGAGTGTCACAAAGAGCTTTGGGAAGAAATCCAACTTATGGAGGAGATGACAAAACTTCCCAGTCTCTGACCCAGCAGCAGGACAGGGCTCCAGCCCAGTGACCAGAGGGTGTCACATCTGTACAACCCCTTAGTCAAAGAAGACTTCCAGAAATCCTTGATGCAAATATTAAGACAGTTTAGAAGCCAAGCCCTGCACAGTGGCACTGCTGGCATTTGGTAGCTTAAAAGAAATGGGGAGAAAGGGAGGAAAAGAACCACGTTGGCTTTGCTGTCCATGTGCCATGGCATGGTCTGTGGCTCTACCCCTGTGTAAGGTGCTGCTTCCCCTGGAGCTGGGTCTCCTTCAGACCATGGATACATGGAATATTCAATAGTGTCTTTAAAAAAACCCAAAACATCCTGAGTCATGAACACTCCCTGACCCCAAGCGGAGCCATGTGCATTGGAAATGGATGTTTTGGATGAACTCACCCAGGGATGTGGTAGGGGTTTTCAGGGAAGATGCTCTTTCTCCTGGAGCCTGCCATGATGATGTTACAGCTCGTGCTGGGCAGGGGGGAGAGGAGACACAGCTCAGTGCAATCACCAGGGAGCCTCTGTGATGTCAGCCCCAACAGTTCCACCTGCAGCACAAAACCCCTCAGCTTCTCCTGGACACAGCTCTGTCCTTCCCCGCCTGGGCGTTTGGGAGGAGCACAGGAATTTTACAGCATTTGTCAGGATTCCTGAGGGCCCCAGTCCTGGACCCAGCAGTGCCAGGGAGTGGCCCCAGCACAAACACAGCTCCATGTTCACAAACAAACACAGGACCCTGTTCACAAACAAACACAGGACCCTGTTCACACTCACAGCTCCATGGTCACACTCACAGCTCCATGGTCACACTCACAGCTCCCTGTTCGCACACAGCTCCATGGTCACAAACAAACACAGGACCCTGTTCACACTCACAGATCCCTGTTCACAAACAAACACAGGACCCTGTTCACACTCACAGCTCCATGTTCACACTCACAGCTCCATGTTCACAAACAAACACAGGACCCTATTCACACTCACAGCTCCATGTTCACTCACAGCTCCATGTTCACACACAGGTCCCTGTTCACACTCACAGTTCCCTGTTCACACTCACAGCTCCATGTTCACTCACAGGTCCCTGTTCACACTCACAGCTCCATTTCACTCACAGCTCCATGGTCACACTCACAGGTCCCTGTTCACACTCACAGCTCCATGTTCACACACAGGTCCCTGTTCACACTCACAGCTCCATTTCACTCACAGCTCCATGGTCACACTCACAGGACCCTGTTCACACTCACAGCTCCCTGTTCACAGACAGCTCCATGTTCACTCACAGCTCCAGGGTCACACTCACAGGACCCTGTTCACACTCACAGCTCCATGTTCACACTCAGAGCTCCATGTTCACACACAGGTCCCTGTTCACACTCACAGCTCCATGTTCACACACAGGTCCCTGTTCACACTCACAGCTCCATTTCACTCACAGCTCCATGCTCACACTCACAGCTCCATGCTCACACTCACAGCTCCATGTTCACACACAGGTCCCTGTTCACACTCACAGCTCCATGCTCACACTCACAGCTCCATGCTCACATCCCCCAGGGCCTGGCTGCCTCTCCCCCAGGCCATCAGGGACATCGAGGCAGGGGCTCAGGGCTCCCTGGGCTGCAGTGGGGGCTCAGCCCCCCCTCCTGTGCCTGCTCCCCTCTGCCCTGGCTGTTTGAGGATTCCCTGCTGGTTCCTGCAGGGTGAAGGTTGTTCCCATTCCCAGCACCTCATGGCCCTGGTGCCTTGCTGGGTCTCTCCCTGCCCCGCTGGAGGCAGGCCCAGGACAGGAGCTCCTGTTTGCTGAACAGCCCAGGGGTGGTTTGAGCTGGAAGGGACCATAAGAATCACCCTGTGCCACCCCTGCCATGGCAGGGACACCTCCCACTGTCCCAGGTGCTCCCAGCCCTGCCCAGCCTGGCCTTGGGCACTGCCAGGGATCCAGGGGCAGCCCCAGCTGCTCTGGGCACCCTGTGCCAGGGCCTGCCCACCCTCACAGGGAACAATTCCTAATTCCCAATATCCCATCCAGCCCTGCCCTCCTTCATCTTGAGGCCATTCCCCCTTTTCCTGTCCCTCCATGCCCTCACACACCCTCTGTACATTGAGTTGATCAGCTCCCAGATCTTTGGGAAGGAAAACATGGAATATTTTCCATGTGATCATAGGACTGGTCACTGGTGCAGTTTAAACTTCTTGCATATGAGATGTTTGAATTAAAAATTAAGTATTTATGGACGTGCTTGACTTTTAGACATCTCACTGAGCTGAGTGTTCTTCAGCCTTTCAAAAAGTATGTAGTAACTTCTGAAGTTGAAAATCATTAACTTCTTTCTCCCTAAATTTCCCTCCCAGCTGACTGGAATTGCAATTGGAGCTGCAGTGATGCTGCTACTTGAAGTAGTTTTTCTGTTTGTCATGTATGGGATAAGGAGACTAATTACCAAGTACTTACCATGTAAGTTTTAAACCCAATTTTTCCATAAATCTTGAGTCTTTTTGTAATTTTCAGTGGTAGTTGTTTGCTGCAGAGGTGTGGTTCTTGCAGAACAGCAGCTTTAAAGGATGGAGAACTTGTGTTGGTTCCCTTCCCCAGGTGTGAGCCCAGAACTGTCACAGGCAGCACCTGCAGGTTTCATTTCTTTGGGGTGTGAGCAGTGTCAGCCTCAGGACCAGCTGTGAATTCTGCAGAGGAATTCACCCCTGCTGCGATTTCACTGTCACAGATGGAGAAATGATTGAATTAGAGGTTTCCTTGGGGAGATTAAAACTGCCCAAGCCTTCAGTGTGTTTAGAGAGCCCTTTATCTCCTCTGGGGCTGAGGTGGAGCCTCAAGGCAGCCCTGCCTGGGTCTGGCTTGGCCAGGGCTGGGCAATGAGGGATCCCAGGGTGGTTTAAACCCCAAACCCTGCCCACAGGAGCTGTTCTGGAGGCAGCAAAGTGCCCAAGCTGTGCTCAGGTGTTCTCCCAGCTGCTGCAGGGGGTTTCTGATGTGATGCTTCTGTTCCAGAGCAACTTCAGCCCCACGTGCCTCAGTACAGGTTCCGCAAGAGGGACAAAGTGATGTTCTACGGGAGGAAGATCATGAGGAAGGTGAGGGCACCTGGTGAAATCCAGTGTAAAGTTGAGAGGTGTAAAGTTTGCAACACTTCACTGGCAGAGCCTGGCCCAGGGCCTCCAGCCTGTAAATGTCACTGGGATGTTGTGGATGTTTCAGCTCTCCTGCAGTACTGACTGCATTGCTGGTGGAGCAGCAGCAGCTTCTCTTTCTGGCCAGACCTTTCCTCTTTGAAAAATATTTGCAGGCAGTGAAGGCAGGAATAAATCAATGAATATCTAACTCCTGTAGGGAATTTAATAAATATCCCAGAATCCCAGACTGGTTTTGGTTGGAAGTGACCTTAAAGCTCATCCCAGATTGCTCCAAGCCCCATCCAACCTGGCCTTGGGGACACTTCCAGGGATGGGGCATCCACAGATTCTCTGGGCCACCTGTTGAATATTTGAGGGTTGTTCTTACCTGTTAAGGTGCCTAATTTCCCTCAAACTTAGGTCTGAGAAGATCAAAATGCTGCTTTGACTCCTGCCCTTGGTGCCTAAACTGAGAGATCTGGTTATTGTCAGCCTAAACTGTATTTGACTTTGCCCAAATACCCGAGCTCTGGCCAGGGCTGCAGGGCTCAGCTCAGAGGGGCAGTGACAAACCCAGAGGCAAAGGCACAGGATGCAAGGGAAGGGCCCACCAGGCACAAGGAAAAAGTTCTTGGGCACAGAACAGCTCTGGGACAGGGTCAGGGATGGCATTTCCAACCTTGGAAATTTTCAAAGCCCAGAGCACCCCAAGGGAACTTTGAAATCAGCTCAGCTTTAAGTGATCAGGTTGGTAAGGGACCTCTACAGGCTCCTCCCAGCCTAAAGCATCAGATTTTAACACTGAGATGAAGAAGCTGTTCATTGAAATGCAGCACCAACCAACAACCCCAGGCCCACTGAGGTCCCACCAGCACAAGGGGATTTGGGCCAGCACCTTTCCAGCATTTCCAGAAACTCCCTTCAAAACTCTCTTCATTTAATGGTCTGTGGCTGCTCCCTCCAACCCCAGGGGTCACATCCTCCCCAAAGAGCTACTGAGCAACCCCACCAAAGTGTCAGCTCTCAGGGCAGACACCTGGGTACAGAAAAAGAAGTGGAAATTCACTTTAGTCAAGGTTATCATTAGAATTTATTGATATGAGACAAACTTTGTATGTCACCATGTCAATGGAGGAACAGCATGTCCAGATGTCACAGAGCCCATGCAGGGACTCTCCCTGCCCTGGGAGCACAGGAGACCGCACACCCCCAGCTGGGGGGCACTGGGGACATTTCCTGGGGCAGGAATGCTCCAGAAATACCTTGGATACCTTGGCTGGCTGATTTGGCAAACTGCAGCACCCAGCAGAGACCCAGGGAAAGGCAGCTCACTCCAAGCCCCTCCAGTCACAGGGGGAAAAAAGAAAACCTAATGGAGGGGGGTGAGCTCCCAGGAATCCCTTCAGGGAGATGAGAGCACTTGGGCCCTGTGGCTCCTCAGAGGAGCAGCTGGGGTGGGGCCACATCCCCAGCAGGACTGCCCAGCATGGCTGGAGCCTTCCCAAGGAGCAGCACAGCCATGCCACGCTCCAGCCTGGCACCTGCCCAGTCAGAAGCAGGGTTTCTCTTTTAGCACAACCATCCCTGTCTTGTAACCACTCAGACATTCTCCTCTCAGCAGTGCCCTCTCACAGCACAGCCAGCCTGTCATCCATGCTATGATGAAAATTATCTTTATAATCTTTACTGGAAATACATTTTATGCTGGATTCTACCTTAAAAAAAAAAAAAAAAAGCCAAGTGCTGTGCTTTCATCTTCTCCCAGCTTATGAAATATTTGGTTTGGTCCTAAGTATCTTGCTAAATGATTAGAGAGGGAATAGCAGAGTATTCCCCAGGCACCTGGTAAATCCACAATGGATTTAGTGTAGAAACACACTAAACTCTCTAACTCGCTCCAAATGGATTTCAGAGCCCTCTAAAACCCTCCAGAGAATGAGCTGTTTGTGACAGGACACACGAAAAGCAACCCCAAGTTCAATGAGTGACTGAGGAAAAAGGACAGGGGACGTGCCAGCCCAGCCCCTGTGACAGGGCAGTGACAGCCTGGCCATGGCACCACTGCTGCACACCTGGAGAGGAACCCCTGGCTCCAGGCACACACAGGTGGGAGCTGTGTGCTGCTCCTGGGAGCTGTGACAAGTGACAAAGAGGGCTCTGCTCTCAGCCATCTGCCCCCAGCCCATCTCAGTTCCCTCTCACATGTAACAGCATTGATCTAGAGATCTCATATTGATGGGTAATTATACAGGATTAATTGCACATCAGTCCATTGTGGCTACAAGTTCATTAGGTTAATAACTCTACATAGTGACAGTAGTACAGTATCAGCTACTTCTCAATACAAACTCCCTACCCTAACCTTAATTTGTAGGTCAGAGGAAGACCTTCTAACACAGTGACCTCCCAATAACCTTTAACATTCATTTTAAAATCATTTTTCTAGAAAACAAAACAAAAAAAAAATCCAGTGTGGGGAAAACGCACATATATAACCAAAGCAGTGCTTAACAACCACAGGAAAACAGAACATCATCTTGGACTCTTGTTTCAGCATCTTCTGTGGACCCTGGCAGTGTCACTCCCAAAGGGATCCTCAATGCTCCGTCAGTTCCCAAGTCCATTAAACCATTTCCCAGCTCCAGATGTTTCTGGCCTCTCACCATTGTCTGTAGCAAGAGCACACAGAAACACTTGCTCATGTGCACAAGACTTCCATCAGATTCCATGGAAGAGCTCTGGAAGGCTGCAGCCTTTCCTTCCAGAAGCCTTGTTCTCAAGTGGCAGCACTCTCACCTTCTCTTCCAGCCAGGAGAGAGCTCCAAGTCCCTCCAAGTTTTACTCATTCCTTCTGCCCAAAGCTGTATGGGTATCCAATAAAACCCCTCTCACAGTATTCCCAGGAAATGATTCAGAAGAGGAGATGATTTTTCAACCAAATGAGATCCTCTGGTCCTGTGTGTCAGACCATGGCCAAGAGAATGAGCAGCTGCCATGGACGTCCCAACTGCAACAGTCAGGGAGGGGAGCCTGACTGAGAGGGACAGGCAAAGAGACCCAAAGTCACTCTGTGCTCGAGCTTGCCTCTTCCTGGACTCAAATGTTTGATTCCATTTGTTCTAGCAGGAACTGGTGGATCATGTCAAAAGTGGGACGATCTTTGATATCCCTGCTCCAGCATTTCAGCATCAGGTCGAACACAGGGTTAGGGCACAGAGGAGTCTGGGACAGATAGATCTGAAAGGAAGAGTCACAATGTTTCAGGGGGGTTCTCACAAAGGAAATGAACCTTTAGTCAAGTAACACCAAGAGACAGTTTCATTCCAGGGTTACAAGACACAGCCACCATGCAGTGTTTGGAATCCCTCCAGCTCCAGGCTGGCAGTGGAGTCTGGACAGAGCCTCTCAAACAGCACCACGGACACTTTGCCAACTTGTCTGATGAGCTGCTCACAAAACAGGCCTTTGTCCCCCAGAAACATGAATGCTTCTGGGGCATTTGTCCTCCAAGAGACAGCAAAACACAAACCAAACCCAAATTTACCACAATAAAATCCAAGCACTTGCAACTCACCGTAGACAGCCCATGAGGCTTTCTAAGCATCGTGACAGCTTGTTAGCAGAGACAGAAAAAACACCTTTTAGAGCTTATCTACAGCACAGCTTGGCAGAAGCATTTTATTTCTCCCTCTCATTTTTTAGGCTCACTTCTTGTAGGCTCTTGGCTAATCATTAGTATTGGGAGATGGTGAATAAACCCCAGATCATTTTATTTCCCTTAATTCTCTGCTTAATTCCCTTTATTTCCCTTAATTCTCTGGTGCTAAAGGTGAATTTTGGGGAGAACTGTTCTCCACAGCTTTGGGTACTGAGGAGATGGGAGTGTCCTGCACCATCACTGGTATCTATTGAAGGCAGCAGCAGTGGGGACAAAGTGACACAATAGCCTTTCAGCAGCTGGAGATGGCCAAAGGCTTCTTGGAGATACTACAGGGAGAATCTAATCCCTGGGAACCACCAACTGCTCCTTCCCACCACAAATCCCTCCTGCTCCCTCATCTTGCAGAGGCAATGCTGGTGGGAGAGTGCTGACAGAGGAAAGGAGCAACAGGACTGTGTGGGAGAACCTGGAAAAGCTGAAGACAGGGCAGAGTGAAGTGGTTTAGAACAGGAAATAAACAGGACAAGGCCAAGGGGTTCTTCCAGGGGGACTCCAAGAGAGGAAAACTTGGAGAGCAGTGAGCCCAGAAAAAGGGAGAGGAGAGGGAAGACAGGTGAGAAGCTGAACAGAACACAGGACAGAGGTGAGAAGCTGAGTAGGACACTGGTGAGTAGAAGCAGAGTAGAGCACTGGACACAAGTGAGAAGCAGAGTAGGACACAGGAGAGAAGCTGAATAGAACACAAGTGAGAAACTGAGTAGAACACAGGAGAGAAGAAGCAGAGACTGCTGCAGCTGAGGGCAGCAGGGAGGGGGAGGCTGAGGGAGCGAGGGAGGCAGGGAAGGAAGGAGGGAAGGAAGGAAGGAGGGAAGGAGGGAAGGAGGGAAGGAGGGAAGGAGGGAAGGAGGGAAGGAGGGAAGGAGGGAAGGAAGGAAGGAAGGAAGGAAGGAAGGAAGGAAGGAAGGAAGGAAGGAAGGAAGGAAGGAAGGAAGGAAGGAAGGAAGGAAGGAAGGAAGGAAGGAAGGAAGGAAGGAAGGAAGGAAGGAAGGAAGGAAGGAAGGAAGGAAGGAAGGAAGGAAGGAAGGAAGGAAGGAAGGAAGGAAGGAAGGAAGGAAGGAAGGAAGGAAGGAAAGGAAGGAAAGGAAGGAAAGGAGAGCTGTTTGTTGTGTTTGTTGCTCACCTGCCTGCCCTGGCTGCGGAAGAACTCGCCCGTGTTCTCGATGACCTGCTCGTCCGTCAGGAGGCTGTAGGGCTGCTCCTTGCACAGCACAAACATCTCCCACAGGGTCACCCCAAAGGCCCACACGTCACTGGCTGTGGTGAACTTGCCCTGTGGACAGAATCACAGAATCATGAGGTTGGAAGAGACCTCTGAGATCATCAAGTCCAACCTGTGCCCTGACACCCAACCAGACTGTAGCACCCAGTGCCATGGCCAGTCTGTTTTTAAACACACCCAGAGATGGTGATTCTACCACCTCCCTGGGAAGAGCATTCCAGTGCTTTATTATTCTTTTGGTGAAAAATTTCTTCCTAATATCCAGCCTATCCCTTCCCTGCTGTAGCTGGACACTGTGTCCTCTGGTTCTGTCAGTGCTGCCCGGTGGAAGAGACCAACCCCACCTGTCTGCAGCCTCCCTTCAGAAGGTGTGGAGAGCAATAAGGGCACCCCTGAGCCTCCTCTTCTCCAGGCCAAACAGCCCCAGCTCCTTCAAACATTCCTCACAGGGTTTGTGTTCCCAGCCCCTCTCCAGCCTCATTGCCTCCTCTGGATGCTCTCATCTCAACTTCCTTCCCAACCTGAGGGGCCAGAGCTGGGCACAGCACTCCAGGTGTGCCCTCACCAGCACTGAGCACAGGGGAAGGATGACCTCCCTGCTCCTGCTGGCCAGAGAGGATCTGCTCAGCCCAGCAAAACCCATTTTATAAAGCCCTCCCAGCCTGCACTCTGTGCAGCCCACACCTGGGTGCACCTGGGGAGATGCTCCAAGCAGAGCCAGCACAGCAGCTGAGCTGCCCCCAGCCACACCCATGGGCATGCCTGGGCTCCTCATAGGGCAGCAGCAGCACCTGGGGGCCCCACAAGCCCCAAGAAGGTGCAGCTTTCACAGAGGCAAAGCTCTGTAACAGGGAGCAGGTCCCAGAGAAGGACAGGGATTTCTGTCTCTCCTGTGACAGTCTGTTTGCAGCAGGATAAAATAAACTGAGGGAGGGGGACAGTCACTGCCTACCTCCACCCAGAAGAGCAGAGCCCACAGAAAAGCCTTTGAAAGGGAAGCAAAGCCCTCAGGGTGAAAGCAGAGCCAGAGCAGACTACAGACTCTTAGAGAAAGGCCTGAGATAATTTTAATTTTTGCACATGTAAGAAGCCAGTGACAATCTTCTTGCTGTCCCTGTTTTCTGTCTTCAAAAAATGTGCCCAAACTGGCTGTGTTTGGAACAATGTGTTTCTGGAGAAGTAAAAAGAAGATTGCTCAGAAAATAACACAAAACACTTGAGGGGCTGGAGGGCCTGTTTGGGCAGAAAACATCCCAGCCCCACTTCAGCCAGGCTTATCTGGCAACCCCTGCAGTCTGTCGAGGTTTGGAGGATGTTCACACGGGGAGGATGGGAGTGATTTATGGTTTAGATGCAGCCATAAGCAGGAAAAAAGGGTGGATTTCAGAGAGCTTGGGCCTGGCAGCCTGTAGAGCAGAGGTAATTACAATTTTTCTGGGTAGCTGTTGTAAGAAAGTAATTCAGCAACTACTACAAGGAAAAAAAAAAGTTAAATATTCTCCAGACTGAATGTGTTTGGGCTGTGGAACAATCTCCTGAGGGGAGAGAGCAGGACCCTTGGATGTGAAAAAACCCCACAGCCTCAAACCAGACATTGAAACCCAGGAAGTTTTGTCCCTGCCCCTCTCAGTTTCCCAGCTGGGGGGATAAGCAGAACAAGGCAACTTCCTCAAAATTCCAGCAGGAATGTCAGGCACTCATGCCCAGATGAGGCCTTAGGGATGGGATGCCATCCAGAGAGACCTGGACAAGCTCAAGCAGTGGCCCACAGGAACCTCAGGAGGTTCCAGCAGTGCTGGAGCTGCCCCTGGGTCAGGAGGACCCCCAGGACCAATCCAGGCTGGGATGAGCAGCTGGAGCAGCCCTGAGAGGGAGCTGGGGGTGCTGGGGGTGAGAGCTGGAGCTGCCCCAGCCCTGAGCCCCTGCCCTGGGCTGAGCCCAGCGTGGGCAGCAGGGCAGGGGGGATTGTGCCCTGTGCCCTGTGCTCAGGTGAGACCCCACCTGCAGAGCTGCCCCAGCCCTGGCCCAGCACAGGCAGGAGCTGGAGCTGCTGCAGAGATCCAGAGGAGGCACCAGGGGGATCAGGGGATGGAGCAGCTCTGCTGGGAGGAGAGGCTGGGACAGCTGGGATTGTTCACCTGCACAGGAGAAGCTTTGGGGGGACCTCAGTGTGGCCTTGCAGGGCCTGGAGGGGCTGGCAAGAAACATGGAGAGACAATTTACAGGGGTCTGGAGTGCCAGGACCCAGGGAATGGCTCCCACTGCCAGAGGGCAGGGCTGGATGGGATATTGGGAATTAGGAATTGTTCCCTGGCAGGGTGGGCAGGCCCTGGCACAGGGTGCCCAGAGCAGCTGGGGCTGCCCCTGGATCCCTGGCAGTGCCCAAGGCCAGGCTGGACAGGGCTGGGAGCAGCCTGGGACAGTGGGAGGTGTCCCTGCCATGGCAGGGGTGGCATTGGATGGGCTTTAAGCTCCTTCCAACCCAAACTATTCCATGACATTTTGTATTTCCAAGGCCAGGCTCCTTTCCCAGGATCTGAGTTATGTCCAACACAACCCTATGGATTCCTCACCATGGGCAGCACAGATATTGATATTCCCAGATATTGGTGATTGCCTGGCACAGCTGTGCCAACTGCTAGGGAAGGGAAGGGAAGGGAAGGGAAGGGAAGGGAAGGGAAGGGAAGGGAAGGGAAGGGAAGGGAAGGGAAGGGAAGGGAAGGGAAGGGAAGGGAAGGGAAGGGAAGGGAAGGGAAGGGAAGGGAAGGGAAGGGAAGGGAAGGGAAGGGAAGGGAAGGGAAGGGAGCTTTGTGCAGTGCCTACCAGCAGGATGCTCTCCCAGGCCATCCAACGGATGGGCAGCACAGCTCTGCCCTGGATCCTGTAGTAATCCCCACTGTAAAGGTTCCTGCTCATGCCAAAGTCTGCAATCTTGATGGTGTGGTTGTTCCCCACCAGGCAGTTGCGAGTGGCCAGGTCCCTGTGCACAAAGTTCAGGGATGCCAGGTACTTCATCCCTGAGGCAATCTGGGTGGCCATGTACAGCAGGTTGGAGTGGCTGCAGCAAAGGGAAACACAACAAAGAAAAATCACTGGAGTTCCCCCACACTCAGGACTTCATTGTATTTGATGTGTTAGTGACCTGTTGTTTTATTTTCTGCTATAACAGTGGAACTAAACTGTCTCATTCCAGCCAAGATCCTGAGCTGAGTAAGCAGGGACAGGCTCTCCCTGAAATTCAGGCCTTCACAACCTGACATCCTTCAGATTTTTTTTTTTCAATATCAAACATTAATCTCAAGATTTTCAAAGAGTTCGTGCATCAAAGCACCAACTTTTTGCAGAGAGACATGAAAAATTGAGCTCAGAATCTCATATCTTAAAAACCACTTAGCCTGGTATTTCAAACAACACCACTCTCGAATGCTTATATTAACATAAGTGTGTCACTTCACATTAAAGAGAGTTGACTTGGTTTTAAATATGCTAAACATTACTGAAAATAGAAACAGATGCATTTTCCATCTAATTTAACTTTAATTCCTCCCTTAGCTAAATGAAGACAGGATTAATAAAGCTGCAGGACACACAGACAGAGTTTGGACCATCAGACTCTCAGCATTCTTCCCACACTATTGCTCTGTGCTGCTCTCAGCCTGTTTCCCACTGCTGATGCTCAAATGCTTCACACGACCAAGAACACATCTGATAAACTGCTCACAGTTTGTATTTTTCAGTAAAGGTCAGAAAAAGAGGTCTTTGCCACCAGAATACAAAGATAAAGGAGACTATCACACAATCATGGAATGGTTTGAGTTGGAAGGGACTTTAAAGATCATTTTGTTCCACCCCCTGCTTTGGGCAGGGACACCTTCCACTATTCCAGGTTACTCCAAGACCTTCCCA
The DNA here is from genome assembly GCF_037042795.1 of Molothrus aeneus. NCBI lineage: Eukaryota > Metazoa > Chordata > Aves > Passeriformes > Icteridae > Molothrus > Molothrus aeneus. The sequence continues at coordinate 1,836,243 of NC_089664.1, read as the reverse complement.
GCCTGGCTTTGGACACTCTCAGGGTTGGGACAGCCACAGCTTCTCTGGGCACCCAGTGCCAGGGCCTCACCATCCTCTGAGTAAAGACTTTCTTCCTAAAATCTAATCTAACCCTGTCCTCTGGCACTGTAAACCCATTCTCCCTATCCTATAACTATCTGTTTGTATAAAAAAGTCCTTTTTCCTACTTTTTATAGGCTGCAGAGCAGTAACCACTCCGCTGTGCCCTGATAACCTGGCTGTTGGCCTGTGGCACAGCAATGCCTCCAAGATCCCAGGTTTTCCCTTCCCCTGCTCAGCTGTGGCTCCCTCCCTGCCTGGGGCTGCTCTCCCCATCCTCCCTGTCCCACCTGAACCCTGGCAGGGTCCCATCAGCAGCTTCCTCCTGGCTCCTGCAGTTCCCAAAGCTCCACACAAGCAGCTCCATGAGCAGAGGGCCAGGAGGGGATGGGGCTGGATGGGCCAGAGCCCTCAGCAGAGTCATGGTGGTGCCTCAGGGCAGCACCCCAGAGGCAGAGGGGCAGAGCTGCCTTTGGAAGAGCAGTGAAGCTGATGGAGAAGAAGCTGAGGGGGCTCAGCCTGGAGCAAAGGAGGCTCAGGGGGGCCCTTGTGGCTCTGCACAGCTCCTGAGAGGAGGGGACAGCCAGGGGGTTCGGGCTGTGCTCCAGGGAACAGGGACAGGAGCAGAGGGAACGGCCTCAGGCTGGGCCAGGGGAGGTTTGGGTTGGATACTGGGGTAAATTTCTTCACCAAAATGTTGTCAGGTCTTAGCACAGGCTGCCCAGACAGTGCTGGACTCACCATTCACCATTTAGAAGCCATGTAGATGTGGCACTTTGGGGACATGGTGGCTTTGGCAGTGCTGAGAGAACATCAATGACCTTAGAGTGTATTTCATGATCTTAGAACATCAATGTCCTTAGAGTGTATTTCATGATCTTAGAACATCAATGTCCTTAGAGTGTATTTCATGATCTTAGAACATCAATGTCCTTAGAGTGTATTTCATGATCTTAGAACATCAATGACCTTAGAGTGTATCTCTTGATCTTAGAACATCAATGTCCTTAGAGTGTATTTCATGATCTTAGAACATCAATGACCTTAGAGTGTATCTCTTGATCTTAGAACATCAATGTCCTTAGAGTGTATTTCATGATCTTAGAACATCAATGATCTTTCTAACCTAAATGATTCTGTGAGCAGCCAGCCAGAGACAGCAGGGAGATGCATTTCAAGTACCAGAGAGCCATCAGGACTGAAGAATGTGTGATCCCTGTGCATGAAAGGGCTGCTCCCACCAGGGATGCACCAAACCCTGGGTCTGCAGCTGGCTGGGGTGGCTACACCTTGTCACATCCATCAGATGCCCTCAGCACCAGCAGAGCCAAGCTGCTGGTGGGGCAGGGGCATTCCTGTCACTGCCAGGACACAACCCCTTCAGAGCTGTCTCTGTGACACTGTCTGCCTGGCAGGGACAAAAGGAGAGTGGAGGATCAGTGGGAGACAATGAAAAACTAGAGGTAGAGCCAGGTAATGGAAAGCAAGGAAGAGCAATGTGGGTGACAGTGCTGAAGTCAAATGAGAAGCAAAGAGGAGATAAAGAAAGAACATTTTGAGGTTTTGGCCAGGGAAAAAAGCCACAAATGTAAACGTGAATGAGGTTTCAGATGGGCAGAAGGGGCAGGAGACTGGAGAGAGCTGGAATCTATTTCTTCTCAGACACAAATCCTCTCTCCTCCTACAGCTCCTGCATGTCCTGCCTGCAGGACACCAGGTTAACACTCCTGACAGGACCACTGACAGGGCCTGGCAGCAAGGCTGGTGCTGTCTGGCCAGGGTAAAACCCAGCCAGCTCCTGCCCAGCACATCAGAGCTGGCTGTGCCTGCCTTGAGCCTGAACCTCCTTTGGGGAGGAGCACACCAAAGGCTCAGCAATGCTGCAGCTCCTGCTCAGTGCAGGGCTCCTTATCAAGCAGAATATATTAATCTACATGACTCTCCTCTGGGAAAAGCATTTCTGCAAGAGCAGAGATGTTTTTATGGCAGATTTAATCCTTCCATTGAGGAGGGAGACAAGTGCCACTGCTGACAAAATGTGGTTTTCTTTGCCAAATATTCTCCTTTTGTTGGCTGGTGAAATCTTCTCCTTACTGAAGCTCCACACTCAGCTCCTCTCATGCAATATTTTTTGAACACCAGAGAACATATGAACCTTCTTAAAAACCTGATTTTCATTCCCAAATTCTTGTTGTAGTGCAACTGATTTTCCTATCAATGAAATATCCACTAACATAGAAATGGTCACCTCAATAAATATATCTAAGGTGGTCTCTGTGAGCAGAACAGCTCTGTCAGGGGCACTTCAGGGGAACACAGAGCTCCAGAGGCCTCAGGAACAACCCCACACCACGGCAAGGGCCAGGCTGCAGGAGGGTCCCTGCTGGCAAGGCACAGCAGGTAAAACTGGCAGCTCTGTTTTGCTGATTCATCCCAACAAGCCAAGCAGCTTCTCTTACGTGACACAGGGGATGTTGTTGGAAATGGCAAACTTGCTGTAGATCTCCCTGTGGGACAGGAACTGGTTGAGGTCCCCGTTCTCCATGTACTCTGTGATCATGCACAGCGGGTCCTCCCGCACGCACACGCCCAGCAGCCGGATGATGTTGGGGTTCTTCAGCCTCGACATGATCTTGATCTCCTTCAGGAAATCATTCCTTGTAAAACAGAAAACATCTTTGAATGACCTTGAAAACACCTGAAGCTGTTCCTTTGTCTGAGGACAGCACAAGGGCTGTGTTCTGAGCTCAGAGTGATTTACACTCTGCACGCACGAGTGTGAAACTGGTTCTGAGCTCGTGTTCAGCAAACAGAATTAATGCAGCATTTCAGGCTGACATTGCAGCTTCCCCTACCCCCCATTCCCTTCTGTGTCCTGCTCCTCCAGGAACACATAGAACACACACCCCAGGCACCCTCCCACAGCAGTTGCCCTGTGCTTGGGGGGTGTTTGTTTCCCCCCCAGCTGTTGGCACTGCAGGTGCACTCACCTGGCTGTTTTGTTGACATCTGATCTCAGCATTTTCACTGCCACAAGAACAGGCTGGTGAGTGAATTCTGAGGATGAGACTCCTAGGAATTCCAGCAGGCCATCAGCTTCACAGAGGTGCACCTGCAGGGCAGAGGCAGCTGTAAGAGCACACACAGGCAGAAAACCAGAGGAAAACAACATCATAGCCAGGTCACTGGTGGTCACTGCTGGCAGAATGAACCAGGGAATGATCCAGTGATGGTGACACAGCTGTGATCAGGAATGACCCAAGGGCTGGCCCTAGATCCTGACATAGCATCGCCCATGGCCTAGGAGCCCACAGGGACCAAACCAGGCGAGTCCCCACACACTGGGTTTTCTGCACTGCTGCAGCAGCCTGGGCCAGCCCAGCTCACCCAGCACCCACTGGGGATGTGCAGGAAGGCTCCTGAGCCTGGATGTGTCTGCTCTGCACTAAAGCACCTCACACAACCCCAGAACCATCAAACCATGGCCTGGCTTGAGGCATTGCTCAGACTTCACTGAGGAGCATCCAAGAACTACAGCCAGTTATCCAAAATCCTCAAATTCCAGAGGGGAAAAAAAAAAACAAAAAAGGAGAAAAGTGTGTGCATATGTGTCTCTGATATGAGCACCTCACCTGTAGGTATACCCAGAGATAAATAGATAAATACTCCAATGACTACACACAATTCCAAATTTCTTCCAGTAAATTAATGGTTAGTGATATAAAATTACTGGCAGTGTTGTACAAAAAGGGGTGACAAGACACTTTCTTAAGAAGTTACCAGACTGTGCATCCAAATGGAGAACTGGGTGGGGAAAGCAGACAGACCTGAGGGTGTGGATAGGAAAAAGCACTGGAAAAGAGGAGCAGACTGGATGTGTCAGTGAGAGACTTGCAGCAGTGAGGGGAATGTAATGGGAGCATGATGAATTTTGTATGAAGAGAGCAGCAAGAACTGATGTCACAGGCATGGTGAGGGGGAAACTGAGCCAGCAGAGAAAATGGGACAAACCTGCAGAACAGGAATGAGGGTACAAAGATGCTGCTGCAGTCCCACAGAGAATGAATCTGCTGTGGGAAAGCACAATCATGAGATCTGGGACAGGTCAGAGTCACAGGACTAAGCACAGGTAATTCCAAGGTGATGTGTCACCAGGGAGGGGTGGTGCTGCTACCTTGGGAGCAGGGAAAACAAAAGATTGAGAGGAAGGAAAAGTGGAGACCTGAAAAAAGCAGTGAGCCGTTTGTAGGAGCACACAGAGCCAGAGCAGTGGAGCAGAGCACATGATGGCCAGTTTGGGAAAGACTAAGGAGAAGGAGAGACACGGAAATGTGGTGCAGCACATTTGCAAAAGAGCCTGTGATACATGGAAAGGAACAAGCTCTGAATCCATCCTCAAGGAAAATGGAGATGGGAGAGCCATGTCCAGTCAATACAGAGGAGGAGTTATTACAGTTTTTAGAAGGACAGCGTGAGAGGGAAGGAGAAACCAGAAACAAACCAATGAGAAAATCCTCTCTGTCCCACTTTTGGAGCACAGAGCAGGATGCAGGCAACAGCAGAAAGGCTGCACTGACAACCAGGTGAGGAGGATGAAGATGTCAGCACCTCCCCAGAAAACAGTGAGCCAGGAAGAATTGAGGGGACAGGAAAGAGGGTGGGGTAGGGAAGGTGGGGAGTCAGTATGGAGGAACCACAAAGATGGGCACATCACAGAGCAGGAAGCAGTCAGAGAAGGGCTGTGCTTGCCAAAATGTAATAGAGAAGCAAAATTTAGGGCTGTGAGTGAACAAAAGCTGGAAAGAAAAAAAGACAGTGGAAAAGTGAGAGCAGGAGAGGGAAAGACCTGCTCAGGATGGAGCTACAGCTGGTGTGAAAATGAAGCAGAGAGAGAAGAAAAAGCGAGGTGAAAACGTTAACAGCTTGAAAGGAGCTCAAGGAGCCAAGAGAAAGTTTGGCAGATGACAGATGTGTGCATCATTCTGCCTGAGGCTGCTGACAAACTGGGCTTGACAAGCAGCAATGCCAGAAAATATGAGGGTGCCACAGTGCTTGGAAATGTCTGTCTTTGCTTGGGTCAGTGTGCAGAACACCCCAGAACCTCCATCTGTGACTGGGAGAGCTGTTCTAGCAGCCAGGATCAGTGTTAGCTGGACTGTGGAGAGTTTCCAAACCCACATGTCTAAAGGTGGGTGGCAACCATCACATTTGAGATGTCCATGGAAGATGTGAAAGTCTGAATTCCCAACCCTAGGTGGGAATTTACAGAGATATAGATAGCAAACAGAAAAAGTTTGCAAGAGCAGTTCCTCTATTGATGAAGACCCCAGTGGTATCAAGCAGAGCCTCACAGCTGCTCAGTGGCTTGGCCTGGGGGATATCAGCTTTCCCCAAGGGCGATTATAATTTTAACTAAAAGGGCAAACACACATTATAATTTTAACTAAAACACTGGAATGCAGAACCCTCAAGTCCCACTGAGCAACACCTCAGAAGACTCCTCTGTGCCAGGCACCTCCTTCCTGCTGGAGGACAAGCAGCAGAGTGGCTGTATGTAGGGGGATAGAATATAAGAAAATAAAGATAGTGTAGAAAGTAATCTTACCCCTAAGGAGTTGCAGCTGGGCCAATTATCAAAGATTAGGAATAGGCCTGACTTTAACAGGCCACACTGTAAGCAATGAGAAGAAGAGTGCTGTAAAAGAGTGGGGTGGCTGGGTGAGAAGGGGGCTGGAGTCAGTTGGCTGCTTTGTGAAGAAGAAAGAGTCAGTGCTCTGAGGAGCTGCCCACAAGAAACACCAAGAAGGTGTGAAACTTTTGCAATAAGGAGTCAACAGTATGGAACCCCTGCAATGAGACGACAACAGGCAAACACCCATTATAATTTTAACTGAAACACTGGAATGCAGAACCCTCAAGTCCCACTGAGCAACACCTCAGAAGACTCCTGTGTGCCAGGCACCTCCTCCCTGCAGGAGGAGGAGCAGCACAGTGGCTGTACCTCTCCAAACTGTCCTTCCCCCAGCTTCTCCTTGAGGCGCAGCTGCTGCCGGGGGAACTCCCCCACAGAAATGTCCTTCTTGGTCAGGGAGTCCACGGTCAGGGCAGGCACTGCGTACATGTTGTTGCCAGTGACCCCCTGCAGGTGCACGATGTCGGTCTCAGCATAGTGGGGCACGTTGTTCTGGAAGCCTTGGTGAGGAGTGGACTTGGTCAGGTCGGGCTCAGCGTAGTCCCCGCTGCACACTGAGGGGAGCAGAGACAGGGGAGTCACACCCCACTCCCTCAGAACCACTGGGGCCCAGTTCCCACTCCTCCCAACCCCATCTCTGGGAATTTGCTGCCTTGTGCTGAGGGACACCTACATGGGACACGTGGGAAATAAATTTGTAGAGAATCCTAACAGAAGACTCACATAGTATGCATCTGTATGCAAACTTTGAAATAAAAAATACTAATTAAAAATACCATAAAATAAAACAGATATTATTAAAAGAAATAGAACTAGAAACAAGTTTCAGAATATATAATAAAGAAATAAAGAAATATATAACAAAGAAATAAAAAAATATAGAAAAATAAAATAATAAATAAAGAAATAAAAATAATAAATAAAGAAATATATAATAAAGAAATAAAACTAGTTACTTAAAAAAATAAAAAAGATACATTGTACTAAGACCCACCAAGAGTAATTTTAAATGATTAGCTTTAAAGCATTTACAACATGGTATAGCAAAAGCTAATAAACAAAATACACTTAAAATGTATTGTAGTTAGGGAATAATTACCTTCTAATTATAATTATAACATCTATATTGTCTCACCCTTCACATAAAACTAAAAATAAAATAAGAGTTCTTAAAACACCTCTCAGTTGTCCCATCTCTAGTCAAAAAAGGGCTTAATCCAACAGGGACACACTGCTCTGTTTTACAAGAACAATACCTGCGAGCTGCCAGCAAATTCCTGCTCAACACAGCCTGTTCTAGCCAGCCCAGACAGGGAGGCGAGTCTGAAGTGATTTTCTGTTTCTGATTTATCCTAAGTACAATCATTTCCCATTACCTGGTGCAGGGATGTTGTTTGCAATGTCAAACTTGCTCTAGATTCCCTCATGTAACAAGAAGTGATGGAGGCTTCCATTTCCCAGGACCCCTGGTAGCAAACTGCCCTTTCTCTTACAGCTTATTCACATAAATATGGGGCAATGCTTTAGAATTAACTCCCTGCAAGGTCAGTATTACCCAGAACATTTGTTCTGCTTCAAATTCACACCCTGGCTCAATCCAATCAGTCTCCCTGGGTAGAATAATGCTGGATCTTAGCAACTTGTCAGTGTGAGGAATGCAGCACTGCCCTTCCATTCACTGAGTACTAAACATTGTTGGAAACATTCCCTTCTGTGGGGGTCCAAAAGCTCCCCAGGGCTGGAAGCCAGGACACCACAGACAATTCCCTGCTCTATTTCCTTCTGGTGTTTCTACAGGAATTTCAGAGCCCTGGCTGCAGGAAAAGGTGTTAAAGGTCTTCTCCCAAGAATGCTGCAGGCAGCATCTCTAGAAATAATGTGTGATTGCTCTGACTGCCCAAACCAGCTGCTCAAAGATGACCTGGGTAATAAATAAACAGTCTTCAAATAAAACAATAAAAGGCCAGACCCACTGCTGCTCCAGCTGTCACAGCTCCATGCCAAGAAGTGCCAGTGTTCCACAGCACTGCCTGAGCTCCCTGGGTTATTGCATTGCACAGGAGCCAAAGATGGCAACTTGGCCACTGACAAGTGGCACATTTTACAATCTGACAGAAATTATAAAAGAAGACACATGCAGCTTTCAGAGACTGATGATGTTACCTGAATCCTCTGCACTTTGGGAGAGCTCTGGGAGCTTTTGCAGCAGTGTAGCTGGCTGGTGGTATTCCAAATCCAGAGGGAAAGCACGTTCATAGGTGGGATTTGACTGGTGGATCTGGGTCTGGTTGTTGGCAATGGTGTAGCTGTAGAAGGAGAGGCGAACAGTGGCATCCTCCTCCAGGATTCGACGTGGGGCCTGCAGAGGAGAGGGGAAAAACCAAACCAAAACACTGAGGCAATGTTCAGCTGTTAAGTAATGCCTTGGCTGCAACCACAGCAACTTCCAGTAACGTCTTGGACAGGGCTGGCATCCTCCCCTGCTGTGACAGCAGCTTTAGCCACTCCATGGAGCTGTGCTTTTCACACAGTTCTGAGCTCATTAGGGTTAATGATTAGTTCTGAGCTTGTGTCTACAAAATAGCCCCATTGTATTACCTTTTCCAACCTTTTTTGAACATATTGCTTCCAAAGAATGATGATTATAATCATCAGGAGCAGCAGAATAATAGCCACAAGGCAGCCCACGAGGATGGAGGTGTTGGAGTCATCTGCCTTCTCCCCTATCCAGGTGCTGGTTACAGAAGATGTGGTTCCTGCAATCACAGAGAAGGAGAATCTGGGGTTAATGCACCAGAGGTTTTCTGTGCCAGGCAACTCCCTACAGCCTGGTAGAGAAAAGATCCTGGGCAGCTCCCTGAACATTAACACCAGCTGTGTTCACATTTTGCTCTTAGGAGAAATTATCATTTTGGAGGCTCAAAGAGCTAAGAATTGTGCAGAGAACTTCTGCAATCAAAGATTGCTGTGAGCAGAAGATTCCTGCAATGGATCCATCCTAGAGCAGACAGTGCTCAGAGTTTCACTGGCTCCACACAAGTCCCCAGCCCACGTTCTGGGGCAGCCCTGGCCAGCTGAGGCTCAGGGGACTGTCACATGCTGCCCTGTGCACCAGGCACTGATCAGGCCATCCCCAGACCTCCAGAAATGGAGGGAAATACCAAATTAACTGGGATGCTCCTGTGGAATTCCCCAACACCAGAGCCCTTGGCATGGCCAAGGGGCAGAAGCCCTTACCCCAGGTGCCCTCAGTAGCGTTGTGCTCTGTTTCCAGGAGCTCCGTGGTGCTTGTGGCTGCCGTGACAAAACTGGGATTCACACTCTCCATGTCTGTGGAAGGAAGGGCAGAGTGTCAGCCCAACAAACCCTCCCTGCTCCTGCCAGCAGCCCCTGCAATCCCAGCCCCAGCAGGAGGGAGCTGGTGTTCAGGCAGCAGAGCAGGAACAGGAGGGGCTGCTGTCTGCAAGGTAAGCAACAAGCAGCACCCAGGGAATTCCTCCCTCAGGAATGTCCTCTCACTACAGCTGATTAGAGACTTAGGAATAGAAAGCTACAGCCACACCTTTCCCTGTCAGTCCTGGTGGTTTTCTCCAAAATTTTTGTCCTTTTCCCTCCAGAGACTTTTAAAGCACCTCTGCATCACAGTTAAGACATAAGGAAAAAAAAGTTAGCCTCTATTTTTTAATAGTAATTTTTTTAAAATAACTTTTTAATCTGCTAAATTTGGTCTCATAATCTCTAGATATACTTGAATTATTCCTAACAAAATATTTGGTAAAAAGAAGCAAAAATCAATGTCATAGCCAGCAGGCAGCTGGGGAAGTGGAGGCAGGTACTGGTCTCTTCCCTCTGGTGACCAGTGACAGCACTCAAGGGAACAGCTGGAGCTGTGTCAGCTCAGGCTGAGCTCAGGGCAAGGCTCTTCCCCCAGAGGGTGCTGGCACTGCCCAGGCTCCCCAGGGAATGGGCACGGCCCCGAGGCTGCCAGAGCTCCAGGAGCCTTTGGGCAGCGCTGCCAGGGATGCCCAGGCTGGGGCTGCTGGGGGGGCTGGGCAGGGACAGGGGCTGGATTTGATGATCCTTGGGGTCCCTTCCAGCTCAGGACATTCTGTGATTCCATGAGATCAGCCAGGGATGTGCTGAATTATCCATCATCCATGCTGCAACTGGTGCTGGCACAGGCCAATTGTGCAGGCAGCCACTCCCCAGGAACCTGAGCTGGAAATGTGGATATTTCCTCAAATCAGAAGCTCTGTGCTCTCCTGGCTTTTCATTTCATGCTTCACTGTGCAGCCTTTCAGAATCAATCAGTTTGCAAACCCCAGGGTGATAAAAAGGAGCTCACATGGATTTCTCAGGTACAGAACAAGCTCAGTTTCCTTTTCCTTTGCTTTGTGGGAGACAGGGCCTGGACTGGATGATCCTGGTGGGTCCCTTCCAGTTCAGGATACTCTCTGATTCTGTCACAGACATTTTCTGAAGAAACCTTTTGCTAGGATCTTTTCTCCTGAGAAGCTGGGAACCTTCAGCTTCTCCATGTTTTGCTACTTTAGAATGTGATTTAGGGAATTGCTTACCCAGCATGTGAATTGTTTTTACTTGATGACCAGTGACAGCCAGCTGTGTCGAGGCTGTGAGCAGTCACAAGATTTTATTATTCCTTCCTTTCTAGCTTTCTGATGTCTCCTTTCTCTTCCTTTAGTATAGCTTTAATATACCATTTTCCTTTAATACAATATATATCATAAAATAATAAATCAGCCTTCTGAAACAGAGTCAAGATTCTCATCTCTTCCCTTGTTGTAGTTACCTGCAAATTCCACATGATTCTATGACCTGTTTCAAATACAACAACTGCTCTACAGTCCAAGTTTTGGTTGCCCTGGTCGTGCTTCTCCTCACATGCATCAGCATCAGCCTGGAAAGCACCCATTGCACCTTTCAGCCCCTTCAGTCCCTGTACAGCTGTGGGAACCCAGGAAATTCCTCTGGCTGCCCTGAAGGACTGGAGACCCTTGTCAGGGGGCTCAGAGACCTTGGCACAGAGCCCAAGACCCCTGTGCCTTTGATTTAGCCCTTGGAAAAAACAATTACCAACCTTTATATGAAGGATTACAAGCCACAAAAGTTTAAGTAGAATAATAGTGAATTTATCATGGGGTGGAAAAGTAGATTTTGGGGGTTTTAGAATGGGGGTTCAGGGGGCAAGATGGAGGAATCTGGGCATGTCCAGCCCTTCTTCTTCTTCTTGGCCTCCATCTTCTGCTGTGATCTTGGCACTTTTAGATTGGTTTAGAGTAGAAGCTCACTGTCTAACATGGGTGATAGGTATTGGAAAATAATTGTAAATAATGTTAATATAGTTTTTAGTATAAAGACATAACACTGCCCAGGGGCAGGCAGAGTGCCTGGAACTGTCCTGCTGAGTGGACCTCAGCTGGACAGGAGAAAATATTTTATAGATAAGGAACAATAAACAACCTTGAGACCAAGAACTGAAGAGCTCTGACTCCTTCTTCAAGCACCAGGCTGGGAAAAGAGACTTTTTAACTTTTCTCGGGCAGATGCTTTAGTAGGGGTAAGCATCAAGATTTAGGGCCAGGCATAGTGGGGTATCTAACCCCAGTGTGGGCCCTGGCTTTCAGGGAGTTCAATTAATCATTGTTCTAAGATCTTCTTTGATGGGGAGGCCTTATTGGCATCTTGGGCTTGTGACAGCACAGTTGCTTTTTAATCTTAGCTACTTGGATAACATGTGACTACTCTTTAGGCCGTTATAAGGTTAATTTGGGTCAGGCACAGGATTTACCAACCCTAGATTTGCTATGGCTAAGTCAAGTTTACACTCATTGCTGAATATTAACTACTGCTGAGTACCCTCAGAGGTCACTCTGAGCAGCGAGAGAGCCCGAGATACAACCTCCTCCTGCCCCTGTGCAGCCACTGTCCCACCAAGCCCACACATCCTGCATGCACAGCAGCTCCTCTGCTCCCTGTGCATTCCAGGAGTGCCTGGCTGAGGGAGCTCTCACCTGACTGGAAGGAAATCTCGCTCATCATCATCCAGGTGTCGGCGAAGTAGAAGCGGCACAGGATGGCCTTGCCCACGCGCTGCTGCAGGGGCACGGTGACAAACCTGGCACTGGGGTTTTTGTCATCCAGCACCGTGGCCACCCCCACGGGCTCGGGCTCCCAGTCTGCGATCAGCCTGGGCTTGAACAGACACTCCACCCTCTGGAAGATCTTCACCCCCTTGGAGAACATGTTGTTGCAGTGCACCTGGGAAGAGGAGCGGGGATCCATCAGAGAGGAGATTTACTGGCACCTAAATCAAGCCCCAAGGGTGTTCCACTCAGGAAAATTTTCCATTCCCAGTATGTCCCTGTATGAATGCAGAATGAGTGACTTCTTCCAGTGTGCAATGAGCACTCTGGGCAAAAAGCTGTTCTGAAACAGCTCAATTTTACCTGCAAAAGCTACATTAATGGTCAGATCCTGGCAGGCTCTTCAAAAGGCCCATATAAAAATCAATCAAGCCTGTTATTGATTATTCAATGGTTAACTTTAGATTAGTATGAATAATCAGTTTTGGATACCCAATCACCCCTTAATCAAGGGTTACCCAAAGTTGATTAATTGTACTAATCTAAAGCCTTGCAGACCAATTCTCTTTGAACATTTAACCTAAGAAGGGAAGGAAAAAACACACCTAAACTCTTAGTGTTAAAATGCTGGTATCATTTGAATTGCTTGACATAAGTAGCTGGAATTGTTAGGCCACAAGCTGAACTTTATTTGAACTACATGGCCCTGTTCTTCAAGTCAAAGATGGATTGGAATGAGCCCTGGAGCTAATAATCTGATCATTAATAAAAGTAAAGATGGATTGTAGTGAAACTTGCATGTAACAATCTGATCATTAATAATAGAATAGACAAAGCTGCAGCTTAAATATTACTCAAAGATCAATGGCTGGAGTGAACAGCCCATAGATCCTGGTCTGTGAACTGGAACAACCATGTTAAAAAAATGAACTACTGAACCCACCACATCCCCCACAGAAACCAGTCTGAGAGGCCAGTGTGCAAACAATGGCACAGCAGCCATTTGGTAATGAAACAGAGAAGAGCATGGGGAATCCAGACCCTGACACTGCCCTTGGATTCTTCTTCTGTCCCTCCTGGCATGAGGGGTCCCAGGCATTTCTTTGTCCTTGGTCGCTCTTTTGAGATACCAGCTCAAGGTATGACATATCACAATTGATCTCTGCCATTAGATGAGAATTGTGTCCCAAATTTCTTTGCATTTAGAAACTTTTAGCAGCTGCAGCTTAAGTTAATTCCTTCCAAAAGCCACAAACCAGGACAAACACAAGCAGTGTGACAAACCCCCTGACATACACCTGCTCTGGTTGCACACCTTGAAGACAACTAAAGGGTCTCAGTTTTAGGGAAATCATCATCTCTCCCATTCTCCTAGTGGCTCAGCACCAGGGTGAGCTCTGTTATGCTCAGATTCTGCAGTTCTGTTAAGCTCAGGGCCACAATATCTCAGCACTGTGGCCACTGACCAGCAACCAGAAGAAATAAGGTGACTCAAAGCCTTCAGTATCCCTCAGCCTGCTCCATTCCCACAGCCACAGTGGTCCAACCCCTCCCAGAGACCCCAGGAATGATTTCCTGGTGACTGTGGAGCATTTGCCACTGTGACAGCAGCAGTTCCCAAATCCCCTACAGCCCTGAACCCTATTAATTGCTTGGCCTCTGCAAGGTCCTGCAGTGAAGCACTAATGAGGACAACAGGCCTGATGAGTAGCAAAAAGACAAAAGGACGGTATTTGCATATAATTAAGACCAGATGAAGCTTAGACAACATTATTCATTAAGGAGAAACAGTCATTCATAAGCAGGCAGGAAAGCCTGATGCCTGGAATATACAATTTGTGCCATATTTGGACAGGAGTTGGATCTGTTTCCATCCTGGACTGATACAGAGACATTTTCTATTGCAAACATCTCCTACTAAAGTCCAATTTTACAGCCTGCAAGCCTATGCAATGCAGTTGCAATGTTACTGACATTAATTTTTAATAGTTTCTTGAATACTAGGAAAGCTCAGAGGACTGGGATAAAGCTATCAGATAAGAAGATGCAAAAGTTATCCACAGACCACTTGGTCTGTACAAAAGAAATGCAAAGCTGAAGGAGGCAACATTCAATAAATAATGAAGATTAATTTATGCTAATCAGAACAGCTTTTTAATTAGATGGTAGATGAAGTAGCTGTTCTTATGATCTGATGTGTTTGTTTTATAAAGATGGTTGTGTTTATGAGACAGATTTTTGGAAGGCATCTGTCTCCAATTAGCATAGTGTGGGCTTGTGTATTATATTAATTTGATTAAACATTATCAACTAGTAAGTCTTACAAATTTTAAGGCAGAAATTCTTCTCTGTTTTTCTAAGAGGAATGCATTCCTAAATCAACATTATTTGCTGCTTTTTTCAATGGCCTGAGGGAGACAGCAGAATCACCAGCAATAAAATAAACTAAATAGGAGGGAGGGAGTTTCCTAAAATAATCTCAAGGACTGACTCATGTCAGGGTAGTGAACTCAGGGACAAAATCTAAGTGATGCTTTCCACACTGGACTTTTATCCTGGATATAATAACTTGATTTTTAGCATGATCCCAAAGCCTTAATGACCACTGGCTCCCTCTGTCTTGGCTTGGAGGATTAATATCATCACAAGATTCACAAACAAAGAGGAATCGTCCAAAAGCAGGAAATTGGTACCATTCTTTTATGCAATTTGATGGAAAGCCTGCATCCAGACCCAGATTCTGTACCAAAAAGAGTAATCAGCAAAGAAAGAAAGGATTGGGTGGCTGCTCCAAAAATGACCCTTGGTCTCACCAGGAAGGCACTGAGAAATCTGCCAACTTAGTATACTGAAGCAAAGATTAAAAGAGTGGTTTAATCATGGTTTAGAAGCAGAAGGTTCCTGAGAAGGCAGGACTCTTTTTTTGCCAGCAAAAGCAGGCAAACAGCCAAGGGTTGCAAGTTAAAAATAGACAAAATAAAACCAGAGTAAGTAACCACCAAAACAATTTACTTAAGGATGTGGTGGGTTCTCCTTCATTTGAAATCTCTACAAGAAAAGCCACCAATCCTTTTTAAAAGATCCTGCTGTTTACTACAGACTCAAAGTTCAACTCGTGCTTTTCCTGTGTGTTTAAATAATTTCCCACAGCACAAGCACAGGCTGAGGCATCCAGAGAAATGTTTGGTCAAAATGGAAGCACAGCCACATTCCTTTACCTCAAGGGTCAGTAAATCCTACATCCTAAATCCATCCCAGCTGCCTAAAAACTGTTTCAGGTGTCTGCTTTTTATTCCTTCAAGTCAAATACTGGGAGGAGAGCCTGAGCTCTGAAGAAGCAAGTGCTCATCTGCTTCACCTGTCTACACTGGAAAACTTGGGATATGTCTTGCTCAGATTCTGGATTCAGGAGGCACTTCAATTGGGAAGAGTTTGTGGAACTCAAAACTCTTCCCAATTGGGAAGAGTTCTCAAGGCCAGGTTGGATGGGGCCTGGAGCAACCTGGTCTAGTGGGAGGTGTCCCTGCCTGTGGAAGAGGGTGAAGCTTCAAAGTCCCTTCCAACCCATTCAATGCTCCAAAGGGGCAAGCTGAGAGCCCCCAGACCCACAGGCTGTCCCCTGGAGAGGGAGCAGGCTGAGTTACCTTCATGGAGGTGAAGTTCCTTGGGCGGTCAAACTGGAACTCCATCTGCACGGCGCCCGTGCTGAAGCTCTCGTTCCTCCAGCCCACGTAGTCATAGCCCGGCCACACGCGGTACTGGTGGCTCTGGGTGAAGTCATCCAGCCCCAGCACTCCATCTGTGAGCTGGCCCAGCCCTCCATACAGGTGCCTGGCCAGGGAGAACCAACAGTCAGCCAGAGCTCCAGTGGGAAACCACATGCATCTTTTAACTGGTTCCACTGGAATTTCCAAAACTTCCATTTTCCTGCTCTAGACTCATCCTGGGCAGGAACTCACTGTTCTTATGCAGCAGCACCTGGATGTTGTTTGGGCTGAGATTTTAGCATCATTCCCAGCTTGGGAAAAGGCAGAAGTTTTTGCACTGCTGTGAAGGACCAACAGCAAAGCTGAGCTACAGGCAGAGCCTTGGAGAACAAAAACAGACACTGTGGAAAATGACACTGTGTTCTGCCAACAGAGCTGGAGCTGCAGCATCTCACCAGGCATGGCAGGAACACTGCTCCATCCTCTGCTGGGGGAACTTGTGGGGAACATCCTGCAGGCAGGCACAGAAAGGCAGGAAAGTGGGAAGTGAGACCATGGGCAGCTCATGAGCCACAGCCAGGCCTAACCAGATCATTTCTGGCATTGTTCCTAAGAGAAGAATATTACTGGATCTTTCCAAGGCTGACTGGACTCTTTGCCAGGACCCTGCCTCACCCCACTCCTGTGTGAGGGTGCAGAGCCCCTCAGAGTTTCCCAGCACTGTTCCAGAGTAGAAGATGCCAGTGTGGCACAATTCTGACCCCTCTGCAAGTCCACCCCCGCTGAGCCCTCCTGTCACTAGACCACAGGTACAGGTGCCTTTAAACTCCAAGCCAGGATTAAGAGCTGGAAGAGGCACATTCCTACCAGTCAGGCACATGAACTAGAGGCTAAAATAGTTTCAAAGAGTCCTGGCTTAGCAGGTTGGGTTTTGTGCTTACATCTGCAGCTCCCTGACATTCCCAGGGACCAGCTGTCCACCAGACTCAGGTTCCTAAGTTAGTGCTGAACATTCAACACCTATTCTGTACATAAAAACCTTTTTTTTAAAACATCCAAGCTCTACTGTGTCAACCCAGCTTGAAACCAACAGATATATATATATCAAAACATTGTTACCAGCATTTCCAACATCCTACAAGCATGAAGAAGTGTTTGTTTGGGTGTTGCCATAAGGTAGGAAAACCATAAAGAAAGGTTTCATAAAATCAGACCTGCACTCCTTGTCGGGCTAGCCCTTTGTAAGTCCCTATGTGAAAGGGAGACTTATCTTAGTGAGAGCAGCTCATTAGCATAACAATCTATTCCTGGGTGAAAAACAACTTACACCTGTATAAACTGTTTTTACACTGTTAGATAGAAAAATGGAAACTATCTCTCACAAAGAACTTTTCCTGCATATACACACCAGGGGCTTGAGTGACCAATCCATACAGAATAACAACTTGTTTCTGACCAATAAATTGATTGGCAAGAAAGCTCCTGGCCAATGGGAGTGACACACGAGATCTGCAAAACTGTATAAAAAGGAGTTCTGTGAATAAAGAATGGGCTTTTTCCAACATGAAAAACATGGAGTCCCAAATGGTTTATTCCAATATTTGGGATACAAGGTACCAGTGACAGGGTGAATAGGAAAGAATTTGCACTGTAACAGTGAGAGACCAGAACAGCTTCTCCCACCTGCGTTCCTGGTAGCCATCGTAGGTTGAGTCATTCAGATAAACGATGGGGAAGCCAGGAGCTGCTATTGTCCCTCCTTCAGGGATGCTGTAGGATGCCAAACCATCTGAAAAAGAAGGCCATGCACTTCAGAAATGCAGCAGCAGCAGCCTCCCATCACCTGTGTGTGTGTGACATTTCTGTATGTGACACAGACCAACAGCAGCAGTGCCAGGGATCCCCTCCGCACACCTCGGGGGGCAGGAGAGCCCCAGGCAGGGCTGCTGTGCAGTGCCAGGCTGGGGGGTATTGTAAATCAAAGGCAACCCTGACAAAGGGGAGAGAATGATGAGGAGGACTCTGTGGATATCAGAAAGCTAATTAATTACTTCATTATACTATACTATATACATTGCATCTAAACTGAATCTGCCAAGCACTCACTCTGCACACACCTGCTCACACTGCACTGAATCTCGTGGCTGTCACCCAACAGTCCCAACACACACACACACACACACCTGGCCCTGATAGGCCAAGGAAACAAAACATCTTCACTTTGGATAAACAATTTCCATATTTCATTCTGCTTTGGCACAACACAGGCACAGCGAGCGATAAGAATTGTGTTTTCCCTTTCTCCGAGGTTCAGAGAATGTGAATCTCAGAAATCCTTGGAAAGAACTGTGCCTTGCTTTTCTCTGTGGAGAGAAAGGTGGCAGCAGGGAGGGGCTCACCGTGCCAGACGCAGCCATAGAGCTCCACCCTCATGCACACGGTCATGGGCGCCTTGGTGACGGGGATGAGGCGCACGAAGCGCGCGATGATGGGCGGCCGCAGGTCCTTCAGCACCACGTCGTAGGTGTCAGTGTTCCCTTCTATCACCTGCAGGACACAGAGCCTTAGCTGCAACCTCTGTGTTGGAACCCAGGACAGCCTTCTGGCTGCCCTGGATGGCTCGAGGCCCTGTCAGTGGGCTCAGAGACCTTGGCACAGAGCTAAAGACACCAATGCCTTGGATTTTAACCCATGGAGAAAATCACCAGCTTTGTGAGAAGATTTACAAGCCAGGAGAGTTTAAGCAGAATGATAGTTTGTTACGGTGTGGTGTCATGGTTTGCCTCAGATAGCTTGGGTTTCTCCCTGAAGATTTCTTCCCCACCTCTCCTTCCCACACCCTGACCCCTCCCAGCACTGTCTGTCAATCCTGGAATTCCAGAAGGGCCTCGAGTGATTGGGCTGAGTTCAAAAGATGCCCTCTACCCTGGAGGGACATTGGGCCATCCAGGTGTCCTCTGTCCCTTGAGACTTCCCCCCCTGGTTGGTGGTCTCCCATCTGCCTTCCCTCCCTCTCTCCCCGGGGTTCAAAGGAACAGAACCACGCAGTTCAGGGAGTTCTGTTGGAGCTGGTGCTGCATTCAGAGGCTGTGGGCCAGAATAAAGCTCTGGATCCAAACCCTCCATCAGAACCGACTCCTTTCCTCCACCATCACCTTAAAGCTTCTCCACAGAGGGAAACCTGAGGAGCACCAGAGCTCCTGCAGGCCTGGACTTGTCTGCAGTGCCCAGCTGCAGCACCCAGCCAGCCAAAAGTGTCTGTGGGGTGAAACACCACACACCCAGGCAGCCAAAAGTGTCTGTGGGGTGAAACACCACACACTCAGCCAGCCTAAAGTATCTGTGGGGTGAAAACACCACAGTTCCCACTTTTTGGTCAAGCAGCAAGGGCCAGACAAACTCAGGCACATCCTGTCTGGCTGTATTGGTAATTATTCCAATAACAGTTAGTTTGTCACAGGATGGAAAAGTAGAATTTTGGGGTTTTTAGAATGGGGGTTCAGAAGCCAAGATGGAGGAATCTGGGCGTGCCTTGTCCTTCCTCTTTCTTCTTCTTAGCCTCCATCTTCTGTGTGTTGGTGGCACTTTTGGATTGGTTTAGAGTAGAAACAGACTGTCTAACATAGGTGATAGGTATTGGAAAATGATTGTAAATAAAGTACACATAGTTCTTAGTATAAAAAACTAACACCACCCTGAAGGTGGTCAGTGTGCCACGGACCGACTTGCTAGACAGACCTAAGCAGGTTAGAAAAAGAATATATATTTTATTATGTTTATTTTCTGTATAGATAACAGAAAATAAACAACCTTGAAAACCACAGCCAAGGAATCCTGACTCCTTCTTCAATTGTGGGGCTGGGAAAAAAAGACACTTTGTAACACTTTGGGGTCATCTCAACACCAGAGACTTTGGGACCTCTCCCTTTTATTATTGAAGGGATGGCACCACAGTCAGGCTAAGAACGATTTCTTGCTCAGATAAACTTCAGTCTCAGAGGCTGTGAGACTCACAAGAGCAAGCAATTGGCCATAGCTCAAGAGTAGTCACAAGTTGTTCATTACAAGACAATATGTAACTTTCTAATCCAATGGACAGCTGCCACAAAGTTTATTTTGCTTTTCTAACCTATCACCTTTACTTACTTCAACTGCCCTGTGGATACGTTTATCCAGTGGGTTATTATCACATGAACACAGATATGTTTCTATTCTAACATCTAAATTCTTAGCTTACTCTATACAGTTACACCCCTACATTATAAACCCTTCAAAACCCTTCACCACCTTATCAATACCGTTTCCTACATTATAAACCCTTCACCATCTTATCAATACAGTTTCCTACATTATAAACCCTTCACCATCTTATCAATGGTTTCTCACTTACTTCAGGCATATTCTTACTTACTATAACTTTGTAGTCATAACTATAAAACCATAAGTTTATGATTTCTCTACTTAATGTCTGTGTATTTTATTTTTACATCAATCCAAGCTTCTTCCAAGGCTGCAGATCAAACCCTTCAGTGCCTGTGGGAGTTTCTATCTTTCCATTTCCCACACTCCCTTGTTGTGGTGCTGGGCAGCAGAGTGGTGCTTCTGTGCCCCCTTGTTTGGGACTGGGGAGTTGCCAGGTGGGATCTGCAGGGGGGAGCTGCTGCTGCTGCTCCTGTGGCTGCTGGGGTGTGAGGGGTGCTGCCATTTCACCTCCTGCCCACTGCAGACCCCCCCAGGCAGCACTGAGGGAGAAGAGAGAGGCAGCTGGGGGTGAAGGTGTGAGTGGATGTTGGAGATAGTTCCAGTTACTGGATGAATGCCCTTCCTTCAAGGGATCCATGGGTTCCAGCAACAGGAGCAGAGCTTGCCCTCATCCCCTGGTGGAGGGTCCTGATGTCCTTTCTCCACAAGCCAACACAGTTCCAGAGGTGCTGCAGTGGTTGGTGCTGCACAGGAGGAATCTTGGACTGAGGTGTTCAGCACCACCTCACCCACCCCATGCTGCAGTGCAGTGACAGGCAGGGACCCTCAGCCTTCCCCTCAGTGCCACCATTGTCCTGGGAAGTCTCCACTGTTTATTTTGACTTCCCCTCCCACCCCACAAACAGCTTTTGTAGCACGCACCAAAATGTGAGGGATGGGCAACATAATGGGAATGGCAAACAGCTGATCAAAGGTCTGGGTGAGCAAATAATTCATTAACAAGATAAAAGCTGTCACCAAATACTGCACTGCAGATCCTGATGGGACTTCCAAAGCACCCTCAGTGCAAGGAAACACCACACCCAGTACCTCTCTAGTCTGGCTTAGGTCTTCAGATTCCACAAGGCAGCCTGAGGCAGGGTGGCCAGGTCAGACAGCTGCAGGTGAGAGTCCCAGGGGAAGTTTAACAAAGCTTATGAACACAGCCCCAGCTCTGTGCTCAGGTCTGGAGACAGCATGAGGTAACTGTGGTGAGCAGGGAAGCCTCTGAGTGTGGCTCAGCACATTTCCTACTCTCTAAACTCTTTCCTCCTCAACATCCACACACCAAACACTGCCATCAGACACCCAGAAACTCCTTAATTCCCTGCCACCCACTCCAATTTTAAATCCCAAACAGGCATCTGCTTGGCAAGATGCAAGATGCCCCCAGGGCTGTGTGTTCTATCCCCACCTGTCAGAGCTGGGGCAGTTCTCTGCTGTCCATGGACAGTTTTTTCTTGATCTCTCCCACAGCCAATCCTCCCTGCAGGAGATCTCTGCTGTCCATGGCCACTGAGTGTCCCTGCAGGGCTGATCCAATTCCAGCATCCCATGGGGAGATGCTGCGCCCAGGGCAGGAGCCAAGCATTCCTACCTGGATCCAATGTGAGCCTGGCACAGCACAGCAGCCTTTGCCCAGTGCATTGCCAGAGGAGCAGCTTCTGCTGCCCTGCATTGCCAGAGGGAGCCCAGGCCCATCTCCAGCAGCCCTGGAGCTGCAGAGGAAAACTCCCCCCTTGTGCAGGATCCCTGCTCCAGCAGAACCACAGCTGGCACTGCAGGAGGGCTGAGCCCCCATGGGATGGGACTGAACCCTGACAAAGGGTGTCAGGGCATGTTCTGACTCTGGCAGTGGAAGGTTTTCTGCTGTTTTGTATTACTGCATTTGTATCTTAATTTTCCTAGTAAAGAACTGTTATTCCTACTCCCATATCTTTGCTTGAGAACCCCTTAATTTCAAAATTATAATAATTCAGAAGGAGGGGGTTTACATTTGCCATTTCAGGGGAGGCTCCTGCCTTCCCTAGCAGACACCTGGCTCTCCAAACCAGCCAGTCAAGCAGGATGAGGAGGATGTGCCCTGCAGCCCAGGCTCACTCACCCTCCCTCCCTGGCGGTTCCTCCAGGAGATCCAGCGCTCCCCGTTGCGGCTGTAGTCGATCCGGTACGCGCGCGCAAACTCCTTGCCCGTGGCGCGGGCGTGCCGGCCCTGGGTGCCCACCAGGGTGATGAAGAACAGCTTGTGCAGGTCAATCTGCAGGAACTGCACATCTTCAGGCTCCAGCAAACCAGCTGGGCACCAGGCTCCATCCCCCTCTTCCCTCTGTAACCTGAGGGGAAAATCACACGCGTTAAAAGGAGTCAGATTTCCGATTATTAATTGAGGGGACACGCAGAACTTTGAGGACTGGGAGGAAGCAACAAAACCAGCAATGGCTACCAAATACCTCTGCCCTTTGGGATGAGGTCAGCTGAGACTCAAATCCTACAGGTTTGCCCTATACAGAACAGCTCCTCAGTCCCAGACACCTTTCATTAACTACCTGGAGTAATTTTTCCCCCAGACATGAATTTCCACATTGATCAGAAACAACCCTGCTGCTCAGTAGGGAGCTGCTGGCTGCTCTGTAGTACCTTGCTGCTCAAGTGCATCCTCACTGCTCCTAAACCCCATGTGGTAAGGCCTGAACTTGACCACCTCCTGCAGCTCTACAAAGCTCAAAGATGAGCCATCTTAAAAATACATTTTAGAAAGAAAAGATCTGTTGGAAATTATTCTGGGTAATTTCAATGCATATTTCACATTTCCTGCAGTCTTCAGAGCTGCTGGTGTAGGATGCTGCTAGGAGAGTGAAAGGAAGGTCTCTGCTCCTAAGCTGAACATAGTGAGAGCTGTAGTTGTGACAAATTTATCTGCACACCAAAAATGGGTGGGTTTTTTAGCAACAGGGATTTCTTAGCCAACAGCAAGCCCTTGAAGCACCCTTGGCTTTCAGACAGTGACCCCATCTCCAACTGATGGGATCAGTGAGGGCATCAGGGAAGGTGGTACCCAGGAGGAGACACAGAGGGTCAAGGCTCAGGCCAGAGAAGATTTTAATCTCTGGCTGGTCAGCTGTTTGTGCAAGCCTTTCTTACACTGGAATAACAAGTAAAGCTCTAAAAAAGGCAGGAAGGGTGACTGCAGTGACAGGGACAGACATCTGCATGGGACAGCTCTGACCTCTCACCACATGAGGTCAGCTTCATGCCTTCACCCTGTGGACATCCAGCAAGGAGAAGATGGTAACAGATGGCAAGTGGTGCCCAAAGTGTTTGCAGCACTGGAAATAAGCCACACTCAGAGGAAAAATCTCCCAGGCTTCAGACCCACAGGCCTGCTCAAACACCATTAAAAACACAGCATCACTGCTCTGCCACAGACTGAGAAAAAATAATATTTGAGCACTAGGAGAATTTTATGGTTTTGGAGTGCCTGAATTCATTAAAAAATATATGTATCAAAATCAACCTGAAATTTCAGTCTGACTTGCACCAAAGCTGTAGGATGTTTGATATCACCACTACAAGCCATTCCAAGGAAACTCACATTTACAACTCTTTTATGAAACATCAGTTAACAGCTTTGAGAGAAATAAAATGACCCCCAAAAAATTAAAAGCAAAGCTTATGATAAAAACTGTAGGCCTCCTTGACAGTGAAGAAAATAATTTAGCTGCTTGCTTAACAATTCCTTAACTCTGCATTTCCAAGGTTTTTGAGGCAGAGTGAGCACAGCCCATTTCCTCAATAGGATGCTGTTGAAAAGTTCATCCTTGTAAAGGATTTCCTATGATTTAGTTTAAAGCACTCCACAAGAATCCCAGGGGCCCTGTCCCTGGCTGACCTGTAAGTCACAAATCCTTTGGAGATTTATTCAGAGTGACTGAAAGATGGGCTCAGAGGCAAGCCTGAGCCTGCAGTCCCATCCCCTGCTCACAGCAGAGCCAGCTCCAAGGCTGCCCTGTGTTCCTCAAGGCCTGGTACAGCCAAGTCCCCAAACACTGGGACACCACCACCTCTCTGGGTCCTCCTCCCACCACTTCATCCTCATGGAGAAGGATTTTTCCCCTTAATATTTAACCAGAATTTCCTGTATCACAGCTGTGACCGTTGCCATGGCCTCCTGGCCTTTCACTGTGCACTACCCAGATATTTTGTTTGAATACAAAAAGCAGCAAACAAGGTTTTAAGGGTGGGGGATCTTCTTCCTCCACCACATATTGGGTATCTAAGGGAAAAAAAGTGTAAGAATGTGCTCTTTGTTGACAGAGTGACAAAACCATCTTTTGTCTTCTTAAAAAGGAAAAAAGCTCAAAAGTTTTTCTCTTTAATTAGTGAAAAAGACACCTCATAGGACTTAAGGGACTTCACTTTAAACTTCAGGATAGTTAATTAGATAGGAGCTAAAAAGTTTTGCCTGAGCAATTTACTAGAAAAAAAAAAGAGAACAATAAAACTAAAAATAATCACTTTTGTGAAGTGTTTTACTAGGAGCAAAAACCTCTTGCACCTAGTTCAGTTTTTCTCTTTACAGAGTTTTGTTATTTTGCCTTTAAAACCTTTCTGTTTCAAACACTACCACAAAAACCATCCTGCTAATTTGAAGCCTTCTAAAGCAGCTGAACTATCTTGGGTGTGAAATAGATCTCCAAAAGCTTATGAGACCTGGCTCAAGGAGACCCTTGTATCAAAAAAGGATGAAATGAGGAGTGAGAGGTGAACCCACCGTGCATACTGGGGCCCTGTGGAGTCGTACCACTGGCTGGAAGCAGTGATGTCCTCGTCCCTGATGGTGCCCTCGTGCATCCCCAGGGGGTAACGACAGATGGCTGCAAAGGGCAACACAGGCAAGCAAACAACAAAGGTCAGCACTCATCCCTTTTAAAACCACCAGGTAAGTTTAATTAAAAGGCTGTCATGCCCTGAGAATAAACATGGTCATGCTAAATTCAAGAAGAATGCAAAAAAAAATATTGAATGCAAAATAATGCAAAAAAAATTGATTAAATACATCATAATTATCACAAATTAAAATTATAAGTAATACATTAGAGTATCATTAGTAGTATTATTCAGCAGAGCTCAGCAAGGCAAAAACTTTACAAAGAAACATTTTAAGAGCATGAAATCCCAAATTATATTATTGTTACTATTGAATAGGCCCATTTTACAATGGCAAATTATTCATCAATAATGATGTGACATAAAAAGGAAGCTTTTGTCCAAGATTTTTCTTCTCCTGGAACAAACTGGATGCTTGACTTGTGCTCAAATGGGAACAGTTATTACCTTCAGCAGTTCAGATACAGGGGAGAAGTTAAACACCTATTAGAGATAAGTCATGGAAGCATCTGCTCTGTCCTGCCACTGCAGGCTGCAGTTCCCTCTGACCCTGGGCCCCTGTCCATCCATCCTGCCTCATCCCAGCCTGCTCCTGCCTCAACTGGAGCCAGCATTTCACCCAGCTTGGGAATGCCCTCTCACCTGGTGCCTCCATGGAGCACAGACACACCTGGCTCAAGCCATGCATCTCCAAAAGCGCCCCACAACAGTTCCCTGCAGAAGCAGCTGATAAATCCCAGCTGGCCTCGAGGTTCTCTCTCTCCTGCCAGTCTCTAAACATGCCCTGGAATATCAGAGATGTCTGGGCAAACTCTAAATCTGAATGTATTCACTGCCAGCCACAGGGGCAGTTCTGGCTGCCTCTCCCTCAGGCAGGGCTGCCCTGGGTGTCCTCCTGGGTTCCCAAAATCCCAGATGGGCTGGGTTGGAAGGGACCCTGGAGATGATCTCCTGCCACCCTCGTACCAAGCCTGGACACAGCTCAACAGGAGCTGCACTTCAAGGGTCCTCTGGGTCCCTTCCAACTCAGGAGATTCTGGCATTCCATGAAACCCATTCAGCAGGCTCAGAA
This sequence comes from Molothrus aeneus, assembly GCF_037042795.1. Taxonomy (NCBI): domain Eukaryota; kingdom Metazoa; phylum Chordata; class Aves; order Passeriformes; family Icteridae; genus Molothrus; species Molothrus aeneus. The sequence goes on along the minus strand of NC_089664.1, from coordinate 1,810,479 downwards.
GTTACAAGACAGGACAGAGGCATGAAAACCTGAATGCTGTTATCACTACACAGAATAAAGCACCTCAGGCTGCATCACGGCCTGACAGATCTGATGTAGAAATGTTTGCAAACAGAGGGTGGGGCTTCAACAGGGTTTGCCTGCAGCTGTTAGGCACTAGATCAGTGAATGTGTGATGTGCTAAGCAGTCCTAAATCATGGGGTAAAGGAGATGGCTGGTGAGGTGACAACGTTCACTAATGATACCAGGTTATTTAATATTTAAAATATTCAATATTTTAAAAATTCAATATTTAAATAGTAATAAATGTGAAATAATTATTTAATAAATTAAATACTTAATATTGTTAAATGGTAAATATTAAAAATAGTATATTTAAATGCTTTAATATCCATTTAATATTTTTTTAATCATGGGAATACCTATAAAACAAACTAGAATTAGCATTACAGCACTACATGTATTCATGGTCAGATGCCAGGCAGATAAGGAATAGAGCTCTTGCTCCTTCCTTCCATCAAAAGGCAGAGAAGGCAACACAGATGATGAAGGAAAGACCTGCAGCCTCATCTTTACAAAAGGGATTACTGAAATATGACAAAGATAATTTACATTGAACAATAGATATCGTTGCTGTCTCTCAGAACACCAGAACCAGGATGCATCAAAAGGTGAGGTAGGAGAGTTCAAAAATAGAATATAAATCCTTAACCTATTAAACACTCCAGTGCCACAGTTTCCCATGAGTTCAACAAACCAGCTGAAGAAACTCACAGCCACCACAAGCAAATAAATACCCAAGCAGTGGCTCTGGAGGCTGCAGTGAGCTGAGGGGATCCCTGGGGTAAAACTCTGCTGTGTGCCAGCCCAGCCAGAGCCAGAGGGACCTGGAACCACCACAGAGTGATAGCAGCTTCCCCTCAGGTGAACTCAGTGTGTGGTGTCTCTCTCCTTGGATTCAATCAACCAGGCAGCAGTGGAGAGCTCTCTATGTGACTGACACATGGATGGCACCTGGACAAACCAACATTCAGCCTGGGCTTGGTCAGGGGGCCTGAACTCCCCACAGGAAACTGGTGCCTGCTGGGATCCAGCCAGGAGCCCCAGGCACAGCTCCCACCCTGCACAACCAGGTTATCTGGGGAGCCAAACCAGCCCTGGCTGTCTTCATCTCACCTGTCCCAGCACAGCCCAGCACACCCTGACCTGCTGCTGAGCTGTGGGTAAATGCACAGAGATGTTCCAAAAGGGTGGGGTCAGCATCTGAGAGCAGAAAGTGCTTTTTGTGCTGCTGCAGAGGCAGTCCTGTGTGCTCACACCTTATTTAAAGGTCAGACACACACTGGCCAGCAATGCCATGGAGAGCTGCTTAGGAAGGACTCTGGGGGACTGAGTCTTTGTGCAACCCTGCACAAAACCCATTTGGTCACAACTCCAGGGCTGGCAGCAGAACCCAGTGTGTCCTTGCCATTGAGGGATGCACTCTGAGGGTGGCCACAGCTCTCACCAACACCAGCAGCATGAGGCTCTCACCAAATGCACCTATTTTGAGCAAAACCATCCTTGGGCTCTGTCCAGATGCCACCAGGACCCTTTGCTGGGCACTCAGGAGAGCTTAGGGCCCAGCCTGTCTGTCAGGGAAGCAAGACAAGAGACTCAGCAGGACCCTGCTGCACAGGTCTGAAATCAGCCCCAAATGTGGGTTACAAGGCAATGAGGACAAACTTCAGGCTGAGGGGGACAGGATAAGCCATGGAGCCTGTGGCATCAGAGCCAGGAGCACCAGCTGGGCCGGTGCTGGAATCTGTCTGGGAAGAGCAGGGCCAGCCCCAGGCAGAGGCACCAGAGCAGCTGGGGGAGCTGAGGAAGCAAAGCTGCCTGAGGATGTCACAGGCAGAGCTGAGAGGGGTGAGGGGTTATTTCTTGATGGAAGATTCTTGCAGCAATCACAGAGCTGTGCTCAGAGCCCAGCCACCTCCCTGGAGCTGGTGTGGAAGAGCTGTTCCTGCAGCAACCACCATCCAAAGGAACCTGCACAGGGCTGGCCCTGCTGCCTTCCCTCTCCTCTGTGAGGTTTGAAACAGATGGCAGCCCCAGTCCCAGGCTGGGCTGTGTGTGTGGTGCAGGGAATGCTGTGCAACAGGGAGCACAGGAATGCTGCTGAGCTCCCACACAACCCTCACTTCACTTCTGGCTGCTTGCAGCACAACCTCAAACCTCTGCAAACATCCACAGGCCAGAGCAGGGTTAGAGCCAGCCACAAAGGGCTCCAGACAAACAGAGCCAGCCCCAGCAGGGCCAGCCCAGGCCCTCAGGGTAGCCCTGCTGCCTCACCACACCTTCAGCCAAGCTGGAAAAGGATTAAACTCATTTGTTTCACAGACTGTCTCCAGTTCAAAACACCTCATCACAGGAATTTTTGCAACACATTGCAGACCATTATCTTACTTATCTCCATCATGGCTGTATCCTGTCAACTGGTGTAGGATAAGAGGTCCTGCCCTCCACAGGGACTCAGGCTCATATCCTTGTCTCCACCCTATCTTTGTGCCAGGCAAGGTTTACATCTGTCCTTCCACACTTGTCTCTCCAGAATGCCCCGTGCTGGCTGGACAGCTGGGGCTGATGCTTTGCTAACTGGAAATTTGTTTTCCACAGCAAGCACAGAACCTCTGAGCCACTCTGGAGCGAGGTTTGTTCTGCAGGACACACAGCCAAAGTGCTGGAGGGAAATTCAGAGCCCAAGACAGGCCTGGGTGGCAGAGAAAGGACAATGTCCATGTGCCTGGGCCTTCCAGGGATGGGCAGGAGTGTCCCACCCCAGCACAGCTGCCCAGGAATGTCTCAGTGCAGAGGACATTTGGGAGCTGCATCAGTGATTATGTCTACATGCAGCCCTCACACTCAATCCCCAGGAGAGGCAAAGAAAGGAGAGGAGGAGCACACAGAAGGTGGGAGAGGAGTCCCCTCCCAGGCTGGCAGCTCCTACCAGGGTTGACTTCGGTGCCAGAGGGCTCGGGCAGGGAGGCCAGCAGCAACATGCAGAAGATCATGGTAGCAACTGGAGGTGCTGCACAGGGTCAGACGAGTCCTTCAAGGGCAGCAGCTGCCATCTACATCTCTGAAAGACAAAGCAAAGAGAGAGGATGAGTCCTCCAGAGACAGGACTGCTCTGTGTCATTGCCTCGTGATGGGCTGGGCAATCTTCCCTGCCTTCAAGAGTGCCTTTGACCTCAGCCCTGCTCTGCTCATCACCAGATCAGAGGCTTAGAGAGGAACCAATGATCACTTGACTGTCCACACCACCCCTAAAGCTCCCAGTGCAATCCATCTGCCAGGCCCTCAGCTGCCATGGCTCCTGGGTGGATGGATGCACCCTTTTAACTGCAATTAAACACCTCCAGTGCAAAGCAATCTCTCCCTCAAAGTAATCTCTCCCTCACCAATACTTCACTTCCCTTACTAAATGAACAAACAGTGAAACTGCAGCTACAAATGAACCTGGGCAGTCCAATCAGGCTTTATCCACCTAAACATTGGCACCAAGTAGCCAAGCAGGCACCTTGGAACTTGCCACGCAACTTAAAGGTCCAGAGCAGGGTAAAATAATCTCTCCCTGCACGTCCACACTGCTGCCAAAAGTGCATGTGCACTCACACAGGTGATGAGCACACTTCATTTCCTGTTTGGAAACAAGGAAAATAGCAAAGGCCTAAATTGGCAATTTCATTGGAAAGCCATGGTAACACCTAAAGGAACAGGTCAGATCAGCAGTTTTGTGAATTCTTTGTGCCCACATTCACTACAAAGAGCCTTGGGAGGCTCCATCCTGGAGGATAATTTTACAGAAGACAGGTTAGAGGTTCTGTCTCATAATGGAATGCCAGGAGAAAAGAAAACAGAACAAATCAATAAATGTAAAGTTGCCAGGACCCAAAGCTGTTTGCTCAAGAATCCTCAGAGTTTCAGTAAAAAGGCAACACTGAATGTTGGGATTTGTTAGTGAAGGAGGAGAGGCTATAAAAGGGCCCACCATTGTGGCAGTGCATGCATGCATGCAGGAGCATCAGATGCCATTAGCTCAGAGATTGGTAACAAAAGGCTCTTTTTCCACCCAACATAATTAAACTGTACAAGCCATAGCCCTGAGCTGCCCTGGATACCCAAGGAGCACAGCTCCTTAAACCCAAAGGTAAAACCTTTGGCTTGGGAAATCCCCCAGCTGCAGATTGCTGGACATCCAGAAGCTAAATCGGGGTTAGAATCACTGGAGCTTGCCCTGTTTTTATTCTCTTTCCTAAGGATTTGCTACTGGCCATTGTCCCTGCTGGATTCCATCAGAAAAGATGGCTCTGAGCCTGAAAAACAACTGAGGGCCCTCTTGGGAAGGGAGCCAAACACACAGGCAGGAGAGGGAGCTCATGCTGGGTGGCTGTGCCCAGCCAGGCAACCAAAAAACTCCTTAAAACCACCAGGTCCCTCCTGTCCCAGCCTCCTGCTGGCTCCCTGCACAAGCCCCCTGGCCAGGCTGGGAAGGAGCTGTGATGTCCCCTGTGGGTGAGCCTGCAAAAGCAAAGCACAAGCCCAGAGCCCAGCAGGAGGGTCTGGTGACCACAGATGAGGTTTTGACCAAACACTCTGCAGCTGTTTGTTCATGCCAGGCCATCCTTTCCTCCTGGAATGGAAGGAGGTGAATCAAAGCATCCTCAGAAGAGGTCCAGGAACAAGCAGGAGGAGTGGATGGCATCTCCTAGCATTCCTCAAGGAATTCCATGGGGAAGAAGCAAAGCCAAAAACTGGGGCAATATCTGATGCTTGAAGAAATAAGAGGCTGGGAAATGCAATTTCCAGTTTTCTGGCTCCAAAACAATGGTAGAGCATTTCTCTTTGCCTCAGAGTTAATCTGAGAGACCTCAGCCCCAGCAGCCTTCCCCAGGAGCACATGCAGCTCTGGTTTGGACCAAACAGAATTTGGTGATGAAAACACTTAGCAGAAAGGATTGCTGCTGAAAACACAGATTCCTACTATCCCAGGGCAGACTGCAATCCCCAGAGAGAGGAGACTTTGTGTACTCAACTGGAGGGAGACTTTGTAGAGGAGTTTTGGGGCAGAGTTTGAAGACAGACTTGGTGGGTGCTAATTTATGCAGGTGATTTTCTAAGGTGTGCTGGGAGCTCCCAAAGCAGGACCTGCAAGGGAACTGCAGAAAATTCAGCCCTGGGGGAGGAGACAGTCCTGTGGCAGGACCTGAGAAAGGGACCTGTCACCAACACCAAGGCTTTGACTTGAGCCACCTTCGTGCAGGAGGTGATGGGAGCTCAGCAGAGACCTGTCTGGGGGTGCCCTGGCCATGACCCAGATCAGCTGCAGCCCAGGGGTCAAGTCTGGCATAGATCCTTCCTGTGGGTGCCCAAGCTGCACCAGCCACTTGCTGGATTAAGGGTTTTTTTGACCTAGAGGTGGGGCAACTGAGAGGTGTTTTAAAAACTTTTATTCTGTTTTTAGTCTCATGTGAAGGGTGATACAATACAGATGTTATAAGTCACGCTATAACAATCAGAAGTTAATTATTTTGTAATTATAGTATATTATAAATATTTCTTAACCTATCAGTTTTAATCACACTATGCTATAAATACCTTAAAACCAACCATCTAAAATTACCCCTACTAGTGAGTCCTACAACATCTTTCATAATTCTATTTCTCTAAAGTATCTAGTCTTATTTACAAAGCCACCCTTTGAAACTTGTTTCTAGTTCCATTTCTCTCTCAACAGTATCTTAGTCTATAGTATTTTTATATTAATATTTCTTATCTCAAAGTCTACATACTATGTAAACTTTCTATCAGGTTTTAAGAATTTTCTACAAATTCATTTCCCACAGCCACTGACCAGAGCTGCAGCTTGTTGAGGAGGCCCTGGAAGGAGAAGAGCAGCCTGGAGATGTGTCCCAGGTGACTTCTCAGCTGCATTTAGAATTTCCCAACAAGGAGCCCTTAAATGGCCAATGACACCACACACAGACTGCACACCCCCATCCTCCCTACAGAGCCTGGCAAACTGTGTGAGCTCCACCAAAGCACACAGGGATTTCTCTCCAACCTGTCCAGGAATAGGGGGAAGGATGCCTGGACAGCACTGAAACAGGGACTGTGGTTAGGCTGAGGGCCCAAGCCCCACTGCTGGAACAACAAAGAAATGAAAGCAGCCCCAGACAGCAGTAAATGTTCAAATGCCTCCATTTCCCATCTGGTCCAAAAGCCCAGCAAAGAAGGATCAAGAGCAGGGCATCTTCCACCCTCTGCATCAGCACAGCCCTCACAGCCCAGCTGGGGCTCACCTTGACACTTAACATGAGCGCTTTCCTTTGATAACAATAGCTGTGCTGTACCCCTGTCCTATCAAAATAACAACACCAGTGTCACAGCAACTGAATAAATACACCACAAACATCTCCATTATCTCATCTGAACAAGCACCATAAGCTAAGTGCCCATTTGTTTTATGACACCTTTTGTACTGCCACAGAGCCAGTCTCATCATCACCACATTCAGGTGGTTAAATAAGGATGTAAAATATCAGGAGGAAGGAAGGAATGAGGTGTGGGGACAAGGGAAGTGACACAGCAATGCCCAAGCACCATTTCAGCTCCTGCCACCCAGCCAGCACTGGAGAAAAGGTACAAACTGGGGGGCACAGACAGGTGTAGGTGCCACCTGAGAACCAGGGGCTTCTCAGGACTTGATGGGCACATGGACCTCAGCAGGCCCACAGAAATAGCATGGCTTGGGGGAACTGCAAGCCAGAATTGGAATATGCAGCCATAGAGGCCAGTCTGGCCTCCAGGAGAGGAAAGGAAAGCTCCAGAGCTGATCCACAGCTCACCTGTCAGCAGCTCTGTGCCTACAAAAGCTGGCTTTGAATTGGGCCCTTGCCTAAAGGGTGTCCAAGACAAGCAGGATGAATCCTCTCTGGATGTGTCTCCATTGCTGACAGAAGAAAACGCTGGTCTGGACTAGTCCTGTTTTCCCCAGTTTGGTACCATGAATTCTCACTTTTGTGTGTGGCAGAGGTGAACATTTCCAGCAGTACAGCCCAGCCCAGGCACCTCAGCAGCTGGTTCAGGCTCTGCTGGATTTGTTTTTCCCACCACATTTGGTTCCCAGTGCTGGATCACCAAAGTGCCTGTCAGTGAGTCCTGGGAGAGGTGATGGACACAGGGAGCAAACATTGCCATTTCTCAGCTCTCTCACAGCTGCTGCAGTGCCAAGCAGGGGCAGCAAGAGTGGTTTTCACCCTCCAGAAGGTGAAACATTTTGAAGGAAGTTCAGCCCCACTCAGGAGCTCCAGCTGCAGAAATCACTGTTTGAAGAATTACTGATGTTTTTTGGTGCTGAGTCTCAATCTATCCAGGAATAGACTGGATACCCCAGTTGCACACTTCCCAGAGCTAGGGCACACTGGCATTATTACTAAATACAACCCTCTGTACAGACTGCTTGGGAATCATCTTACTAAGGACTTTTCCTGTGTAAATGGCTCAATACTTTCCTTTCAGCTCCATTAGTCCTTTGCTGTACTCATGCCTATCTTCCCACCCTGCCCACACATACACACCAAGTGCCAAAACTACAGCACAAGCCTGAAACCAGTAAAAACAGGATTAGCAACATCCTCTGAGAGGCAAGAAAGTGTTAAACTCTGTTCCCAGGCCCGACTGGATCAAGTTGCTAATTGCTAACAGCTGGCTGCAGGAGAATAAAATCCTGTTACAATCATTGGGAGAATGGAAAAAAAAATCTACTTGTTGAAAAACTCACCAAGAAATGCAAAAGAGGGCACTTTTCCCCAATAAACCCAGCAGCTAGCATGCCTGAAAAGCCAGTCCATGCCTCCACAGAGGAGCAGCTGGCTGTGACCCAGGGCACAGCAAAGGCTCAGCGAGCACAGGAGGGAGCTGTTCTTCAGTGATGTGCATGAGGAAGGTGGGACTTGGAGCTCCTCCAGGCCCTGTTCTCCCTCCAGAGATCCATTACAGAGGTCTGGCATGTTTGCAAGCCTCTCTAGATCCCAACTGAAACAGGCATTTGTTTTAACTGGTTCCTTTGCAGATCATTATCCCGGAGTGGGACCTGAGGGTTTGCTGCAGGAATCCCACTCCAGATGCCCAGAGCCACACCAAGAAACTCCACAAGACACAGAGAGTATCACACACAGAGCTCTGTGTACAGCAGGAGAGGCTATCCTGAATCAAAGCATCCTCAGAAGAGGTCCAGGAACAAGCAGGAGGAGTGGATGGCATCTCCTAGCATTCCTCAAGGAATTCCATGGGGAAGAAGCAAAGCCAATTATTGGGGCAATATCTGATGCTTGAAGAAATAAGAGGCTGGGAAATGTGATTTCCAGTTTTCTGGCTCCAAAACAATGGTAGAGCATTTCTCTTTGCCTCAGAGTTAATCTGAGAGACCTCAGCCCCAGCAGCCTTCCCCAGGAGCACATGCAGCTCTGGTTTGGACCAAACAGAATTTGGTAATGAAAACGCTTAGCAGAAAGAATTCTGATCACTTTTTAAAATGTTCTGCTTAGTTTACAATTCAAATGCTGGCACAAGACTGACAAAACAGAGCAGGGCTGCTGGCCAGAGAACATGGCCACCCCCTCCAGCAGAGCTGCTGCAGGGTGAAGGATGGACCAAGCCATGCTGCTTGTGCAGGAGCCCTGTGAAAATAGGGCAACAAATTTCCCCTCAGGTGAGCTCAGAGTGGTGTCTCCCTCTCTGGGTTCAATCAGCCAGGCAGCAGTGGAGAGGTCTCTATGTGACACGTGGATGGCACCTGGACAAACCAAGTGCCAACAGTGACACCAGAATTCATTGTGTCAGAATAACAGGGGAGCTGGGCAGGGCCAGCAAGATCCTGGCATGAAGTGCAAGGCTGCAACAGGAGATTTGGGATTTAGGCACCAAGAGATGGTCAGAAAGAGGAAAAACCCATTGCAATGTTTGGAACATGGTGGGGGACATGGGCAGAAATAGTGACAACTCTAAGTCATGTCCAGAGCAGCAACAAGGCTGGAGAGATAAAAGCAAACAGATTTTAGGAGAAAGGGTTGGGTTAATCAAAATACATGTGAGAAGTAAGCCACAGAACAGGGAAATTGAGACAGGAATAGGCTCCAGCATCATCTTTGAGGAGGCATTGGGAGACCTGTCACAAGAGACACAAATGTGGGATCAAAAGGACAACATGCAGGAGTGGCACTTGGGGTGGGACAGGGACACCAGAGCTGAGTCTGAGGCAGTGGCAGAGGAATGGGAACACCAAGGACTGGGTGTACCTCATGGACACCCTCTGGAGAGGTGGAGACAGGCCTGCCCTGAGGCTGAGGATGGTCTGAGCCTTGTTTCCCACGTTGTAGCCAAACATCTTAATGGGGTTATGAAGAAAGTGACACCTCACTCCTGCTGGATTTTAGGAGAAAAACAGCATTTCAGTCACCCACACCACAGCATGTGACACAGGGAAGAGCCCATGGACTGCCATGAGGCAGTGCCTCACCCACAGCCCAGAGAGATGCTACTGGTTCTGCACAAGGCCAGTAAATCCTCCAGCTTTTTCCCACTGCCTGTCAGCCAGTCCTACAGGAGTGGGGTGTCCTCAGTTTGTGAAACTGCCCAGAGCACTTCTGTCACAAAACCAGACTTGGGGATAAATGAACGTGCATTAAATGTAATTTAATCCATCCAAGTAACAAGGTCAAAATTAGAAACCATTAGAAAGATAAAGCCAAAGATAAGGAAATGAAAATTCACTGCACCACAAGGTGGGTTTTAGCTCAGCTAAACCAAAACCAAAGCTTTCCCCCCAAGCCAGGGCACAGGAACTCTGTGCTCATCTCAACCAAGGAACCTGGAAGTGCTTCCCATGACCCAGCCAGACCTGCCAGGGCCCTGCTCAGGATAGGGCCATTCCCCAGGAGCCCCCAGCCAGCAGCAGAGGCAGGGGAGCCTCCAGCACCCCCTCCAAAATACACATCCCCTCAACTGCAGAGGCTCCAGTTCCCAGCTCCAGTGCCACTGTTTCTGTAGCACAGAAGTGGCAGGAGAACAAGATTGGGCACAATCCAGCAGTTCCAAGTACCTCCCTTGTCCCTGCCCAAGCAGCAGTGGCCCTTACTGTCCCTTTCCAGAGCTTCCTTCCCACCCTGACAGGCCCAAAGAGCACTCAGCACAATGACATTTTTCAATGTTCCTGAACAGTGGCATCTCTCTCCAGCTTTTTTCTTTTTTTTAATCAATCCTTAAAATACATCAACTAAAAGTCAGCAATAGTTCTCTCAAGACCTGCAATCTTCCACTGCAAAGTCTCACATAGCAACCATCCCCAGGACATGTTAACCACAGAGATGACAGATGGGGTATTAAGAGCACTCAATCTAAACCACCTTCCTCCCTCCCTGTTCTCAGGGGGCTCCACCATAACCTTTTACTTAACTGTGCTCTAACTTGCACTCAGAAGGAGATCAGGTTGCTGAGCTGCAGAATTATTTGGGCTGGAGGAGATTCCCCAAGAGAGCATCTAATCCCAGCTCCTACTCCACGCAGGGTTAGCACCAATTTCAGAGCAGCCTGCATGGGGCTTTGTCCAGCTGTGTCTTAAAATCCCCCAAGGATGGAGGCTCCCCCCACCTCTCTGGACAACCTCCCCACTGCTCAGCTGTCTGAAGAAGGAAAACTTTATCCCTCTTTATCCCAAAGCAGAAACTCCTGTTATTTCATTGACAATCACTGTCAATCCTCCTGCTATGCACTCCTTGATAATCTGCTCCTGGGTATTCCAGAGCTGCCTCCTGTCCCAGCTGAACCCCCCTGACTCCACCAGCTTGCTCAGGGAACCAAGATTCAGTATTAATTTACTTAATAGTTTCTCCTAAGCTTCTCCCTGGTGAGACAAAGGCTCCTTCCAGGCAGATTTTGCCCTGACTCCCACTGGCTTGTTCACAGGGAAACCAGGGAGTAGCTGAGTTTGTCCCACACTGGTGTCAGAGCACAGCTCCTCACCCTCTGCTTACAGAGTGCAGGGATCACATTCCCACTGGTGACTATTTTTGAGGGGTATCAGGTGGCACTTTCTAAATCAGCTCATTGAACACAGCACTGACCAGCAACAGGGACACTGAGGCTCTGCCACCCTGGCACAGGGCAGGGCTGGGATGAGGATCAGAGCCCCCCACGATGCCCAGTGGGTGTTTCTCAGCTCAGAGCCCACCAGCAGTGCTGAGGCAAGCAGGAAAGCAGGAAGGACATGCCAGGGATCAGTTCCTGCCCAGGGGATCCGACACAGTCCTGCTCCCAAAGCAAAGCTCCTCTGCCTCGTGGGAGCAGCAGCCTCTGCTCCACAGCAGGGTTGCATCCCTCAGGATCCAGGTTTATGGTGCCAATGCAGCTACTCTTGGCAACCAGTGCAAGAATCTCATTAAACCCACAATCTGAGGTGGTTTTTTTTATTTTTTTGGACATGATCTGCTTTCCATCAGAGCACAAGGATTGCTGACATGCTCCTTCTTCAGCGTGGCAGAGGTTGGTCTGCACTGCCCGCTGGTTACCTGCTCCCTTCTCCATCTTAAAACACTGCTACAACATTTGTTTTCCCAAACTTCTGGAACTCCTTTGGTCTTCCCAGATTTATTACAAATTGGCAGCCAGGATTCAGAAAGCTGCTTTGGCAATTTGTTTTAAACAAACAGGTTCCAGTGTTGCTCAAGTTTCAAAATACTCTGAAATGTTATCTTGGGTTTAACACCCTCCCTGGTTACCAGTGCAATGGGAGGTATTCTGAGAGAACATCATCCTGCTTCTCCACAAAAATGGAAAAGAAATGGTTCACTTCTCTGCATTGTTATCAGCAGTCAGTTGGGTTTAACCTTTCCCGACAATATAAGCACCACTGATGAAATTTATTTTGTTTTACAGATATTAAAATATTTCTCACTGCACCATGATATATTTGCTGTGCTTTTTCAGTCATCTTTAGCTTTTCTTATCAACTGCCTACCTTCAAAAATACCAGTAACAGGCCCTTATCTACAACCTTTGTTTTGCAAATTGCTCACAGTTGAGCCTATTTAAAAGCTAAAACATGATTACTGGCGGAAGCTCTTTGCAAAACCAGAAGAGAAGCAAACCCTTGCACAGAGCTGCACATAGTACCTGAGAACTGCTGATTTTTGCAAGGGTAGAAGCCAAATTCTGAGACAGTTCAATGAAAATCAAACCAGAAACAGGATTTTGGAACATCTACTAATTGAGCTGCCCTTCCAGTCTCCCTCACACCACCACAAATGTTGATGATATTATCAAAAGCTACATTTTATGAGTTTTGCAATTTCTCTTCATATGTGTAAAAACAAAACTCAGAGCACCTGTAGCTGGCAAAAAGCCCCTGCCCTTTGCCTGAGGAGCACTGTGGGCTTTGCTCCAGTGGCACCAAAAAATGTTAATAAAAATGGAGAGCCATGCCCTACAGCTACAGGAAGATACCAGGCTTGAAGAAGCTTTCCCAATATCAGAAAGAAGCATAACTTACCAGCCCTCACTGCATTCCACAGACTGCAATAACTCCAAATACCAAAATGCAGTGAGTGGGAAGTGCTCCAGGCCCCCCACAGCACCCCAGCAGCCAGAGGGGACAATTCTGGCTGTGACCTCAGTGGGTACCATTCCTCCAGAGGCTGAGCACAACTCCAGCCAAGGCAGCCCTGTCTGGGTACACACAGCTGTTGCATTTGGCTTCAGCAAGCTTTGTTTACGACCCAAAGTGGTTTTAAAGTTTAATTTATAAAGTGCCTGGCAGAGATGGGAGCAGTGAGTGGCAACACTCACACATCACCTGAAACACAGCACCAAGCCTGGAGACTCCAGGGAGGATTTCCAGGCAGCTCCAACCATGTTGCACTGGGTTTGCTATTTACTGGTACAGCTCTGCAAGATAAAATTTAACTTCCCATGCACAGAGATGAAGGTACCATTAATTAAACATTCCAGCAAAATATCTGCCATGATTAGAGACAGTTCAGAGAAGATCTTTGCTTACCACAATGTATTTCAAGCAACCAAAGCAAATGTTCTGCTTATAAACAAAGGAAAAGCCAAGAACACAGAAAAAAATCTTGAGCAGCTTTGGCAAGGCAGAATGACCAATTCTGATTAAATTTTCTCGAGACAACAAAAAACAGAAGCCCACAGAGATGTAATAAGATTTAGCAATTATGCATAAGGCAGGTAGCAGTAGGAAAATCATGGTATTGTTTGAGGTAAAGGCAAGAGAAACAGGAGAGATGAGAAGGGAAAAAAGAAATTTGTAAAACAATGATGCCTAAACCAAAAGAAAAGGGTCCCCATTTACCTCTTTTCCATATTGAAAATGAACTGAAATTAAAAAACAACAAATTAAAACAGAGGAAATGAAATTCCACAGCATACCATGTGCATTGAGCCTCTGGGACATATTGCCACAGAGCAATGTGGGAGTAATTCAATAAAATATTGGAAGTAGATCTCCATAATAAGAACATCTGCAATTCCATTAACAGAGTGAAAGAGAGCACACTGGAGATAAGTTTTGCTCTAGCCAGGCATAAGCAAAGCAGTAAGTGATGTGAGCAGGGGTTATCTCCTGCACGGGCAGGTTATTCCACAGCTGGCTGCACTCAGGCTCTGGGGCTTTCCTGGGCCTGTGATAAGATGGGTGCCTGAGTAGGTGGGCTGTGATCCCAGCCAGTTTGGCAAGCTCTGCCTCTCTGGATAGAGATCACATTTCAGTTTTCAGCAGCTTATTGTGCAGCTTCTCAAAAAGAGAAACAACAGTACCCACCTTTTTTTTTTTTTTTAAGAGACTATCCTCTGTGACACAAAAAGAGCAGATGAAATTTCAGCCAAACCTATTAAAGAAATACCTGTGGAGCAGTGAGCAACCCTGAACACTCTAAGTGGAAACACAACTATTTTGGAAAGTTCTCAGCACCTGAAGAAATGGGTTTACTGAGGAAATAAATAAGATTTTATCTGGAGGGGCTGCTACCAGAGAGCCCTATGGCTAACCCTAACAATGACGATTCTCAGGAGCACCTCCCTGCATATTCATACTCCTGTGTTTCAGGGTAAATGGGAGCCTGAGAAAGTTTAACAGTGACCAAAACTGCAGTAAGTGCTTCAGGAGGGGACAGGGTCTGCCTCTCTGTGGGAGAAGAGGTGAGAACACAGCAGTGCTCCCCCACAGAACAGGAGCTGCTGGGCTCAGGGCACAGGAACACGTTCCCTCACTTTCCCACAAGAACTCGCTGCCAGCTCCAGCTTTGCACATCTGTCCCAGCCTCAGCCCTGGCACCCCTCAGAGCTGGAACACTGCCCACACCCCCCAGAGCCCCAGAAATGCTGCCCAGAACCCAGCCAGCAGCACCCTCGTGCCCACAGAACAGCCTGCGTACCCTGGGGTGCCCAGGCACAACCCTGAGGGAATGGCCACGATTTGGGAATCCCCCCAGAGCCCACTGCTGCCCAGAACCCAGCCAGCAGCAGCTTTGTGCCTACAGAACACCCTGCATGCCCCAGGGGTGCCCAGGCACATCCCTGAGGGAATGGCCACGATTTGGGAACCCCCTAGAGCCCCAGAAATGCTGCCCAGAACCCAGCCAGCAGCAGCTTTGTGCCCACAGAACAGCCTGTGTGCCCTGGGGTGCCCAGGCACATCCCTGAGGGAATGGCCACGATTTGGGAACCCTCCCGGAGCTGTGGGAGGGAAAACAGGCTGCAAAGAGCCACCCCCTCTCCCTCCCAGGCAGAAAAGCCTTCACCTCCCAGCACAAACCCCCTCCACCGCTCCCAGCAAGCCTCCAAAGGCTTTATCCAAGGACAGAAACAGGAGGGGAGAGAAGGGAGAGAGCTGACACCAAGCTGAGAGCCAGGTTAAGCTGCAAGGACCCTACCTGCCTCTGCCAGGGCCTGCTGAGCACAGGGAAC
Source organism: Molothrus aeneus (assembly GCF_037042795.1). Lineage (NCBI taxonomy): Eukaryota > Metazoa > Chordata > Aves > Passeriformes > Icteridae > Molothrus > Molothrus aeneus. The sequence continues at coordinate 1,795,457 of NC_089664.1, read as the reverse complement.
AACTGCTATGGCTCTTTGGAGCTCCACAGGTTGAGCCAGGCTGTAGTTTCGACATTCCTTGCAACTTTCCACCAGCACACACATGATATGTTCAAACTTGAGTGACTCCTCCCTCCTCCCTCCCTCTGCACACACAGACAGGCCCAGGAGATGGCCCTGCCTCTGTCATCCCAGTTCCTATAGCAACTCCTGACCCAGCAGATGGAAACAGAGCTGTTTTCTAGGCAAATCTGCCTTCTTGGATTCCTCTGCTCTTCCCTGCTGTTGGCCCCTCCTTGCTCCAGTGCTCTCCCTGGGGGCTGCTCCGCTGGCACCTGGCCCAGACTTTGCCTGGAGGAAGGCCAAGCTTTGAATTCATTTAGTAAAACCACAACATAAAGCAGCTCTCCTGCTCAGGAAGCAGGGCCTGTGTAGTCCCAGGGGCAGAGCCAGCCTGCACCTTCTGGTCGAGCACAGCTGCCCGTGCTGGGCAGGAGGATCCCGGCAGGAACATCAGCACTGCTCATCCTCATCCTCATCCTGTGCCATCCATGAGGAAAGGTAAAAAGAGACAGAACTAGTCATTTATTAGCAAGTCCAGCCAACAGAATTATTATAACCCCAGGCACTTCTCAGACTTCTGCTTCCAAAGCCTTTCCTGGAAGAGGGAGAGCCCAGCTGTGACACCAGGGCTGTCTGTGCTCATCACAACTGCTCACCCCATTGCTGTCCTCAGGTCAGGGCCCCACAGCAGTGGAGGTCACCAATGCAGCTGTCTGAGAACAGCACATCACATTCAGTACCCCTTCTCTAAAAATACAGAAAATTAGGGAAAATAAAGAACTCAAACCAGGCTGTGGCATTTCAGGGGAGATAATTACTAAGGGTGACAGTGGGATTGTCATGAGCAGGTGGTTCTGTGGTGACAGGACAAGCAGGACTGCAGCTGGAAACAGGGTCAGCAGAGACCACCCAAACCCAGCACAGGGGCTACAGAGCTGCTCCTGGGCTGCACAGCCCTTCCACCCCCAGCCATCCCTGCCCACATGGGCACTGCCCCGGCCACTGGAGAGCCATGGGGGCACAGCAGGATGGGGACACGCTGACATGGCTGAGAAGGGCACTGGGGCTTGAGAGGAACCTCTGAGGGCACTGGGTACAACCCCAGCAGGAAGCACAGCAGCACAGGAGAGCAGAGAGCAGCAGGAATGTGCTGACCCTGCCAGCTGGGAAATGCAGGTGCCAGCCTGCCTGCTGAGAGGGAGCTGCTCAGCAAGGGAAGGGCTGCAATGTCTCTCTCTCACACCTGGCAGGGGTAGGACTCCTCCCAGGGCCAGCAGGGCAGGGCTGGGAAGTGATGCCAGAATTGCACAGCACTCACAGGGTCTCCACAGCAGGAGGGTGAAGAGGGGACAGCAGCCATCCTGCAGAACCCCACAGGCTACGTCAGCTTCCAGCAGGAACCCCAGCAAAGCCTCAACAGAGCAGCAGGTATTTTGGGTATCCCAAAGCAAGAAAGGACCTCAACAGAGCAGCAGGTATTTTGGGTATCCCAAAGCAAGAAAGGACCTCAACAGAGCAGCAGGTATTTTGGGTATCCCAAAGCAAGAAAGGACCTCAACAGAGCAGCAGGTATTTTGGGTATCCCAAAGCAAGAAAGGAAGCAGACGTGAAGCACAACTGTGCCCACACTAAGTCCCAACTGGAAGATGCAGTCAGGTGCCACCTTGCTCCCATTTTCCTCCCTAGCTCATCCCAACCACACAACCCACCTCTGGTCTGAGAACAGAAAACTCTTTTCCTTTTCCCCCGTGGTAATTTTTCCATGCATCAGTGAGTTAATTAGCACAGAGGGATGGGACAGTCCCTAAGGCTCCTGGATGGCTGGGACATGAGCAGCAGTAGGGTGCATGTGGGAAGATATCAGATCCCTTTCTGCCTGCTCCAAAGGGGTGTTACTCATTCTGATAATGCCCTCCAAGGCACTCTCCTCCCAAAACAAGGATGGCTGCCCTGAGGACACAGTGGGACATGGGAACCAAGCTGGATACAGGCCCCTGGGGTAAACTGGAACCAAACAATTCCCTTTGCAGGACACAGGGCAGATTGTGGCAGCAGGAAATGCTGGACATCCAGAAACAGGGAGTCCAGGAGTGGCATCAATAAAAGCATCAAAGCAGATGCATATCACACAAACATCAAGGGCTTAGAAAAAGCTCCCAATTTCCCCGTGGTGCTGGGAAGAGCAACGGCTCAACTCACAAACAGATCTGAGGAGCTCCTTTCCCAGGGGAAGGACATTGCTGTGGAGGCACAAAACACTGCTGGAAAACTGCTGAGCTTGCAGCCAGACTCACTTGAGCAGTTCAGCACAGAAAAAGGCTCTCTGCTGGATGCCCTCTGAGATGTAACTTGATCCCACAGTACACATCCACTAATCAATCGAGGGATAAAGCAAAGCAGAAAACAGTCTTTTTTTTTACTGGAATGAGCCCAAATATGCACAATAACAGATCCCACTCAGAGCTATTGCAAACTCAAGTGCTTGGGAGAGTTTTGCATCTCACATCGCAGAGGGAGCATATTTCTGCAATAGCATCATTGCTTCTCAAATTGGGTATTTGAGAGACTTCCTAACGACCTCATAGCAGCACATGTGACCACTAAGTCATCTTCTCAAAGGACCAGGAATAACATCAGCAGACCCTGTTTTGGTTGTGCACAGGACAGCTTTCCTCAGCACAAGCAGGTTCCTGAACAGTGAGGGAGCAGAAAGGAGCAGGACTCAGCTCAGGCCAGAGCTGGCATCGTGATTGCTTCTCCAACAGATTCTGTTTGGCCTTGGAAAAGATCCATCCAATTAACAGATGAAGACCCATTAGCACATACTAAATTCCACATACAAATTTAGACACAAAAGCTTGTTTATCCCAATGCAGGCCAAATTTGTTGGGTTTAAGGCATCTATATGATAATGTAAATCCCAGAAGTATTCCAAACACATTCCAAGAGATAAGAGGTGAATTGACAAAACATGAAATAATGACTTGAAAGGGCCTCCTTTTTTTTTTTTTCCTCCCAGTGCTTAAAAATAACCCGCTATGTTGAGCAGCAAAGCAGGAATTAGGAATTTTTGGGTGATGAACTGGTGAGCTGATCACATTGGGATGGGGAAGTTGCCTTTTGCCGACCCCCAGCCACCCCCAGTCAGGTGGCACTGGGAGAAATGAGTGACCACCACCTGTAATTATGTTAACACTGAGGTGAAGGCAGCTACACCAAGAGCTCAAGCCACACTGATGGCCTTGAACACCTGAGGAGATCCCTCCTCTGCTCCCAGCACAAGGCTCCTGCAGAGGAAAAGTGACAAAATCCCACTGTGGAAATGCACAGGAGACCTGCACCAGACAACTTCCCAGTTACCAACAGTGATATGGGAACACACATCCAAGCAAGAATAAGGAACATCAAACAGCACCCAAGAGCTTCTTCTGGCAGGTCTCCCCTGCAGCAGCAGCACAACAGGTCCACAAAACCTCCTGTCCCTGCCCAGGGGCTCTGCTCCATGGGCCTTACACTCCCTGCCTCCCATCCAGCCCAGCTGTGGCAGGACCTGCACCTGCCTTATCCCAGGAGGGCTCCAGCAGGAGCTGGTGATGCTGTGAGCACCAACAGCTCCTGTCACACAGGACCAGGACAGCACCCAAGTGGCCTTGGGCTAAACACAGACACAGCTGAGGAACACAGGACAGCCCCACTACGGAGGCTGGACCTGCACAGTGTTAAAGGTTTTTATTCTTTCAGTGAGAGGTGGTGAAAGCCAACTCCTGCCTTCACCTTTCCAGGAACTTTTGATGGAACACAGAAGCCTGCTGTGAAAGTGCTCTGTTTACACCCTGCAGCCCTGTCCTGTCTTTACCCAGAGTGAGTGTGTTCACTCCCACTACCCCATGAAACATCTGCTCAGCCCAGCTCTGCTGGAATCATCCTCCCACTGCAAAGAAACCCACTTCCAGCCATAAACCTGGGAAAGAGAGAAGTGGGGCAGAGCTTGGCATGATGAGGAGGGCAAGTTTGAGATATGACATCTTCCAAGAAATACTGACAAACCACCTCCACACACCAGGTGCTGACTAGAGCTGCTCTGCAGGGTACCAGGAGGCTCAGAGCTGACAAGACAGAGCATGTGGTGACATTACAGACACCTGATGTGGGACACACCCTTCCCAAGGGGTGCAAAACAAGGGCTCCAAGGGGAGCACTTACCTTCCACCACATTCCACCCACCCCATGCCAAGGGAGATTTCTTGCTCTGAAGGGAGATGATCAGGGTTCTCAAGAGGGCAAGTACCAGAGCAGAACTTCTTTACCTCTCAGTCACTTCCCAAATCACCACGACAACCTCTGGCCCAGCCATGGGACAGACCTTGTCATGTCCCCAGCTGATGAAGTTCTGCAGCTGTGCCAAGCTCTCTCTCTCTGGGCACACAGGCAGCTGCTCAGCAAAGCCCTGTCCTGCTGGGACTCAGAAGCAGAGGCCTCATGCCACCACAGCTCCCTCTCCCAGGAGCCAGAAGGGCTGGGGAAGTGGCAACAGAGGAACAACTCTTCCCCAGCTCCAAAAATCTCTCTCAGAGCTTTAACATTACCAGGAAAGCTCCAAACAGGAGCAGCTCCCATTTGCCCTGTTTAAACAACAGGGTCCCCATCATGGGCTGCCCCAAAGGTGAGGGTGAGGAGGGGTAAGCCCAGGTCAGAAGCAGGACAGTGAGCTCAGCTCAGCCTCAGTTGCTGCAGTGACAAAGGCCCAGAGCACACGTCACCCAGAGCACAGAGCTGCTGGCACAGAGCAGTGCTCAGCACTTGTAAACACCCCCTGGCCATCACCGCTGATGCAACCACGGGAAAGGGGTAGAGAAAACCATTATGTGCAAACAGACATCCCTCCCTATCCCTGGACACCAGGACCAGCCCAAGCAGGACATCTCCAGCCTTTCTCTTGTCTGCTTGTTGAGCCAAAACCCCTCTGGCATCCTGCAGCAGATGAGGATCACTGCCACAGCAAGGAAGGGCTCAACTCCCATAAAAAAGCTCTGGGGTTTTGACCCCTAATCCCTGGAAGCAGCTGGTATATTCAGCATGGCCTCTTTCAAAGCTGGCCTTTCTTCTTGAAGCACTAGTATCTAACATCCTGAGTGTTATCCTTCACATGTTCTTCCCCACCACAGGAGCAGGCAGCTCTTGCTGCCCATCATCCCTGTCAGGAGTTTGGAGCAGGGACATGGTGTAGGGTGTTCGGACAAGCAGAGCTACACAGGTTCTGGGACTGCTGGGGACAAAGTCCAGCTGTCTCTCTTACAGTGATACTTCCCCACATCTCTCTCCCAGAAGTTTTCCAGATAAATCTGTATTGTTATATCACATCTCAAAACTACAAGCTATGGGGATCTGAGGAGGCCAATGTCTGAGTAGTGATTCCACATCCAGCTCAAGAGAAAAGCTAATCAACGTCCTTCACCAGAGGTTTTATTGCAGACACGTGGAAAACAACAGCAGAAAAACCAAAGCAAACCATAAGCACTGGCTGTAAGCTTCATCAAGGAGGAACAGCACGAGGGAAGGGAGAGATGCAGCACCAGCCATGTGATTTTCCAGCAAGGGACACCAACCCAACTGAACCATGGAACGGGCAGGGCTCAGCTCATGGCAGCAATGCCACTCCAGCTCCTCCCCTGCAGCACACAGAGCTCTGCAAAAACAAGTGGTGCATGGAAAAACTGGTGGTAACAAAAGAGCTGCCAGCCAGCGTCAGCCTGTCACTGACCCCCTGCAGCCCTTTACAGCTGCTGCTCCAGGACCCTCTGGCCACACAACCCCAAACCTGACCTCTGCACTTTGGACAGAGTGAGCACATGGAGAGCAGCTGACAACAGTGATCCCCACATGTCTGTGATTCCTCAGCAAGGACCCTCATCTTCAAATAACCAGAGCATGCACAAGCCCATGCTCCCAGCCTTTCTGGCTGCCCTTTCTGGCATGGAAACAAAAGACAGGAGCAGTTCAGATGTGCAAGATACCAAAGGGCCCCATAGCAAGGGAGGATTTGTAACCCACCCAAGGACACTGCTGCTCACTCACAATACCAGATTCATCCTACACAAGGACTGGTTTGCACTCTAACAGGAACACAACACAAATCTGCAGAGCAGATGGCAGTGCCAACATCAGGACCAGACCACAGGAGCTCTCCTTTTCAGTGCCCATGAAGCATTCATATAATTCCTGTTGCAAAAGGGGATGCATAGCCCAGGGATCCAGAGCTGAGCCTAACAAAGAGGCCTTGGCTAGGGAAGCTTCCACCTCCTCAGCAGCTCTTTCCACCTCAGCCATTTCCCTTCCAAGCAAGGCTTCCTGGCCCGAGCAAGCACGACGGGTGTTGCAATCCACAGTTCTGTCTGAAGAAATCCAGCCCAGCCCAGCCACAGCAGCAGGCCTGGTCTGGCCTATGTGCCATCCCTGGACACCCACTGTGTCCAGAAGCTCGTGCCCAGTTGGAAGGCATGTTGCTCCTCAGATGTAGATAGCTGTTCTGCTCCCTTTAACATGCAGGACCATGATGGTAACTCAGATGTGCACACACTCATCTCATGGGAGCTTTTCTGAAATAAATGCAGCAGACTCTGGGGAAAATCCTGTCCCTCCCATGGCAAGGGGCTGAGGAGGGTGGATAAAAGGCAACTGTGTGCCTTGTGCATGTGTGGTCTCAGTGTGGGCAGCATTGATCCCACACTCAGCCTTGGGGCAAGGGATGCTCAGGGGTGCTCATCCTGTGCCTCCTGACAAACAGAATTCCAATGGGAAAACACCCATGAGCTCATTGCAGCAACAGGACATGTCCTACAGGCAGTGTTCTACCTGCAATTCCCCATGCAAACACAGGAAAACCACCTGACAGCATCCCTGCCTTTTCCTCAGAAACAGCACGAGGGTCTGCTCATGTTCCCCATGTTGGCACAGAACAGGATTCAGATCCATTACACATTACATTAACCCTACTGGGACATTTCCCACAGCTCACTCAAATGTTTTCAAACCTGCAGGATGAGGTCATTCCAACCTAAATGCATAACCCACTCTCCAAGGTGGTTCACTAGGTATAATTTCCAAGCAAAAGCAAACAAAAGCTAATCTGGTGTGATACCCTGCTCCATCCCCAACATGTTCAAGACTTGGCCAGACAAAGCCATGGCTGAGCTGATCACTCACATGCTGGAGACAGTCCCACTTCAAGCAGGAGGTCAGGCCAGAGCCCTCCAGATACCCTTTCATCCAGTGCTTCCATCATTCTGTGGCAGCAAATGAGAAGAGGCAGAGTAATTACTGCCAGCAAGGAAGGCTTGCATCGAGTTTCTCTGGAGTAATCCTTCTAGATAATATTAAAAGCTTGGTTAGCAGAGATGTCAGCACTGACACAATGAGGGCTAATTCTGTCCTGGCAGGAGTACTGAGTGCCAGGATCTGAGCCCTGATGTACTGCATGGGTCTCAAACAGGGTCAGCACACTGCGTCACTGCCCTTGCACCAATTAACACCCACCACAAGAGAGGCCTTTTTGGAAATTTAACTTCAGCCATGCATTCAAACATAATAGTCTGCAATAATCCAAGAATACAGATTAAAAGCCAGACAGCCAATAGCTCTCAAGACATTAGAAGCAACTAGAAAATTCATTTCCCACTATAAGTCTTTACTCTAGGGAGGTCTCAACAGTACTGCTGCTATTTGGTGTCCTTCCAGTGCTGGGAGAAGGCCAAAAAATGCCGTAGCAGAGACTGAACCACACTAATGGGTGGGTTCAGTCCTTGGGAAGAAGGCAGAGTGTCTACATGAGGTGCAGTCTGGAGGGTGATGGGGAAGCAGCTGCTGGCACTGAGATGAAAGAGGGTTGCTGGTCAGCAGAGGAACTGCCATCAGTGCTGCTCCTTCCAGATGTCCACCCATGGTATCCACACATGACACTGGCCAGCAAAGCTCATTTTCTAAATGTAAAAAGCCCTGTCCAGGTTGCCCCAGAACATAAAAGAAACATAAGACTGCTGCTAGCCAAGTATGCAGACAGAAGGCATCAAACCCATGGAAAGAAGAAGGACACTTTGTGAAGTTATTGGAGTAATATCCATCACAATCCAGAAAAATGCAAAACACTTAAAATACTTAAAAACAAAAAGTCCACAGGATGAATTCACAGGATTGGGACCTTCACTTAGGGAAAAGTGAGGGAGCTCTGTATGGCAGCTCTGCTGGTCTGATTTGTTGCCCTCAGCAGCACAGGGGCAGCACCTCAGCACAAACAGCAACAGGGCATTGGAGGCACATTCCCAGCACCCCCAGCTCATCTCCACTACAAATGCAGAAATGAAAGATAAACATTCCTGGAAGATCACATTACCCAGCATGAAGAGATGACAGCTTGTCAGGAGCAGCACAAACAGGCTGAGCTCAGTGGAAGGAGTCATCATAGGCTGACATCTTCCTATTGGAGAATACTGATACTCCAGCTATTTCTGCTACAGTATTTAATTTTTTTTTTTTTACCTTTTGACAGGCAGAAACAAACAAGCACAAGTGAAATAACATAACAGTAATTGAGATGGACAACAAAACCTGACACTTCGCTAGTTTAGCCTCCCCCATGGGAGGGTAACACAAATGGGGGACACCACAACTAAATGATAAATGCAACAAAAACATGCCCAGACTCTCATTCTTCAAGGGAAAATAAGAGCTGCAAAGGCAGTGTGCTCTGCAGGCTCCATCTCTGTATTTGCTTGTTCTTGAGCAGCTCTTCGTTACTGATGGGTGGGACATTTTAACACCTTAAATGCTATTCCCAGAGAAACTGAACTAATTCCTCATTTTCACAGCACTGAATTCATCTGGTTGGAAGAAAATACCCCGCCCTATTCCTCTGGCCTCCAAACTGCAGCTGGCAGCCTCGGGACACAGGACAGTCCTGGGGAAGAAACACAACTGTTTACTGTGTTTGTCTGTCCCTCCTCCCCCCTTCCCCCGGGCACACAGGAGCTGATCAGCCCCGTGCCATCTCCTGACAGGAGCTGACTTGTTCCAGCTTCATTGCTCACCACAGCTCTGCACTGCAGAGCTCTGCAGACAGATTTGGGCAGAGCACCCAAACATCAAGAAAGAAAAGTCACATCAGGTCAGGAGAGCATCATCCATGCTGGGAGCACTTCCAAGCAAACACCCAAAGCTGCTGCATTAGGAGAAGACAGGCCCCAAATCCAAACTTTGGAATGACTCCACCCAGTTTAATTCCTTGGTCATGCATTCTGCAAGCATTAGCTCTGAGTGGGCTGGGGTTCTAACAGCTCCACACTTGAAGCTTCATGGACAAAACAAGGTTTAGGCAGCACTTTTCAGAGTACAGATCATCACCTCCCACATGTACCCTGCCAGGTCTGGGATGACCATCAGCCAGGCTCCAGGAGGACAGACCCAGCAGGATCCCATCCAGGAGCAGAGTGAAGGGTGAAATGGTTGAGCTGCTACAAAAAATATACAACCTCACTGCCATCCATCAGAGCAACAACTGTTCTACCAGTCCTTTCCATCAAAAAAAGGGACTATTAGCTAGTAAGGGCATGGAACCAAAGCAACTTGTGTTCACAACTATTTTAGCTAAAGAATAAAATAATACCTCATAGAAAGCAGATCTTTAGTGTATGTAGTACATGCATTAGTACACACTCTCAAGTAAGCCAAATGAAGTTTGATAATCTACATACAGGAGTTTTTCACTTTCACGTGCTTGACTTTCTACCTGTGTGAAATTAAACATTGGAAGAAGCTCCTGATAAACTCCCATGGAACAAACATGCTTAAGCGACAGGGAAAAAAATACCAGGAAACCGATGCTGATCTGTAAATTCCACTTTCAATTATTTGTTTCAAAAAGAAAGCTCACAGGAGCGACTGAGAGGAGACTACAGGCACAACATGGCTATGGAGTAGTAAGAGGTTTTAACACATCTTGCCTTATGCATTCCTGTCTTCAAGTTGCATAAAACGCTGATAGATTTAAAGTTTGGGATTTGAAGCTTTCCCCTCCCAGTCTGACTCCATTGTTAATTTTTTTAAGAGATTGGGATCAAGTGGCTCTTTGGCTCCTACTTCTGCAGCCAATAAAAACTCCACCCACCCCCAATCCATTTTTGCATAATTAATGCCTTTGTGATTGGCAAGAAATTATTTTAGGCACAAAGAGGAACTGGCATCAGAAAGGCACCTTCCTACCTTGCCTGTGAGAACAGGTTGTACTTTAAAGCCACTGGCAACAAAAGTTCCCTATGCTGGGAACACCACCCAACACCACCTCAGAACAGCTTAGCTTAACTTTCAATACTCTCAAATGATGGCTGTGATTATTTTGGAAGAGTAACCCAGTTGCCATCAAGAGGAATGGAAACCAGCATCCCTTCTGAGAGTGAGAGCAGAGATTGCTGGGATCCTCTGCAGCAGAACACCACCATCAAGTCTTCCCTGTTCAGAATGTTCTCATGCATTAACAGAAAAAACACCATCAATTCTACATAAATTCCTTTGCTGAAGCCAGCAGCAAAACGTCTGTGGAATTAAGGCAGATGAGAGCCTTCCCTCACTTGGGCTTATCCCAACCCCACACACACTAAAGAGAGAAACAGAGCTCAGGAAAGATGAAATACTTCCTTGCCATCATCTCCCGTTGCTGTCCAAGCAGCAAGCCCCAGCACTTGGGAGCATCCCTGGGTATTGTGTGCTCAGAAAGCTCCTGTTGCAGCACAAAGCCACCCTGAGCTGGCCCTGTCACAGCCTCTGGGGCTCCGTGTGTGCCATGAGGACACCGGGCATGTGACTCGCGTGTTAAAGCTTTCTGGCTCACCAGTCGAAGTTCAGATTCTTTCCCTGCAAAACACACTGCATGATCTCATCTGCAAGCAATCAGCCTGAGAAATCAGCTTGTTAAAGGAAGCTTCTAGGAAAGGAGAGAAGCCTCTGGAGGATTTGGGGGCCTATATGATTTTAACCACTTTGTTAAACCCCAGCTGCTCTTCTCCCCATTGGGGTCAGACAACCAAGAAACCATTTCTCCTCCCACACAACTCCAGACAGGACAGTTAGCCAACACCTAACTGCAGCATCCTATTTGCATTGTCCACAGCCTGAAAACACTCACATTTTCAAGCAAAACTCATCTCAAGCAGGCACTGAAAGAGTGCAAGGACAAACTCAGAGCTGCAAGCTGAGCAGCATCCAGAAAAGCAATTCATTAAACATGCAACAGTGATCATCTCAATGTGTAAACCAGAATATCTTCTGAATTTCTGGATGTGTATTTCAGCATTTCCTCACAGGGACCCAAGACATTCACCAGACGACAGGAATAACCAGTACAGTGTGAGCTCTGCAGAGGAGTAAGGAACAAGCAATAAACTCCCTGGAATGCCAGCTTTGTCCTGAGATTGCTCAAAGTGATGTAACAGAATTTTACCAGAGTTTCTGGAGATGCTGCAGGAGCCCTCCATGCTCCCTGTGCTACAACATGCCCAGGTGGCAACACCTTTTCCTGCCCAGTGAAAGCCCTGAGGAAGCAGCACTGCAGAGTGTAGGACAAAGCACAGCATCAGATTCCCAGCTGCACTCCCAGTTTGGCTCTCCAGGGCCCTGTGGTGAGCAGAATGAGTCCTGTGCTCACACACTCGGTCACATTTGCATCCCCTGAGCTCCCAGAAGCAGGACCACCACTCTCTCACACTCAGCAGGGAGGGAGGGAAGATCAGAGCAGCATCCTGCCTTCTTCACTTCCTTCCAGGCTGTCACACCCTGCCTCAGCTGCTCCCAGCAGCATCTCCCAGGCAACCCTGTTCCAGCTGCCCCTCGCTGGTCATTCAAGTGCTTTGAAAGACTTTCCTTAAAATTCTTGCATAGAAATCACTGTTTAGTGTTCAGCACGAACACAGGAGGAAGGGGGGAAAGCCAGCCTGTGTCTAACAAAGGAGATCTGAAGCACTGAGCCCCTGGCTCTTTGCAGCTGGGGATTATTCCAAGTGAAATGATTATTCACCACTTGCAGCACCTATTTTCAATTCCACTTGCAGAAGTAACTGCTCTGAAACAAGCAGAAGGCAACAAAGATCAGGCAACACATATTTATTAACATGAGAGCAGAGGGAAAAGTTAATCACACTGGGTTCTCCCTCACTTTGCATCCTTACAAAAGCTATATATACATAAAAAAAGCTTTGCATCCTTACAAAAGCTTTATATACATAAAGTAACTTCTGCAAAGAATTTACTTTATATAAGAATTAGGAGCACCTCAGCCTGCAGTTGTTGAAGCCGCTGTGCAAATCAGGGTGAGGGATTTAGCCCTGGACAATGCAGGATCACAGTGATGCTGCAACTTTTTTGGTCAATGGTGGCACCTTCTAGCTCCAAATCACACTGTGAAGCTCACAGCAATTTAAAATAACTGCCTTGAAAAAACTTTATGCTTTCTGTGTCTTTAAGAAATGCATCGCTCTGACTGCAAACATTCAGGCTAAACAAAATGTTATGAGGAAAAAAAAGTCTCCTTCAAGCCTTTTACTCCCCAGCCAAATTTCTAATTTTACCAAATTAAGAGCAGACATTCCCCTCACCCCAACCCCAACCTGATGTCCACTACTAAAATCAAGGTACAGGACAACTGCCCCCAATTCCTAGAAAACCACAGCTCAGAAAATCCAAAGTATAAAGGGAGGGGGGTAATACTGAAGGGCTCAGCTGCTCACTCCTCTGGTGCAGCTCCTCAACCAAATCATGAAAGAAGAAGAAAAAGGAGACTTTCCAGCTCAAGTTCCAAGTCCTTTTTAAAAATCAGTTTATAACCACTAAAATAAACACAGTAAGAACAACTGTGCAGTAACTGGGAACCTGCAAAAACAGCTGCAGTTTAAGAGCAGTTTAGGCAAAGTCTGGCAAACACCAGCAGATACAACAGCCCAGGAGGATGGCAGCACACTGGGGGATGAAACAGGGAATTTCACCCACAAGCTCATGGAGGAACTGCACAAAGTTCACCCACACTGGGCAGAATCAGCTATTCTGTGCTGTTTACTGCCATGGTGAGCATTTGCTCCCTCTTAGAACTGCCTCTCTCCCAAATTCCAACCTCCTCCTGGCTTCTCCCCTATGCCCCACCTGCCCTGTGCTGCCTCAGCCCAGCCAGGAGTTTCCTTAAACACCTGACACTTGGGCAGGCACACTGCTGTCCTGTGACCCAAAAACCTTCTGCTGTCCTGTGATCCAAAAAACCTTCTGCTGGCCGCCCCAAAAAACCTTCTGCTGGCCACCCCAGGGCGCAGACCCCCACTGCACCCAACCTCCCCAGGAAACAGCCACCCTGAAGGGAAGGAAGGGCAAGACACCTGGAACAAGCAGACTTCTCCAAGACACCATGGCTTGGATATTCTAAGTCACTTTAGGACATCTCCAGAACAGCAACCACAGCAGATGGTGCAGAAGGACAGCACCAAGCAGCACCTCTGAAGGAAATCCATCCAGAGCCCTATGACATCTCACCTTTGAGCTCCCCAGCAGAACTCCCCAGGATTTGGGCATTCTGACTTTCTTTAGAACTGGAGATCCAAGTCCCCACTCGGTGTTATCCGAGGAGCCACATGCTTTGAACATCCTCCTTTGCTGCAGAGCTGACAGTTTTCAATTACAGCCAGTTGGAGTTGTTCTTGGCTCTCCATCCCTCACCACAGACCTGTGCTCTCCATGGCCGGGCTTCTCAGTGTGCACATAAAGCAAATTCAGGAAAGATGCAGCAAATAAAAGCCTTCCTGGACACTGACTGGAATTGGAAAGGCAAAAACTCCTACGACAGGAAAGGAGACAGCTCTGGGGAAGGAGGAGATGACCTGGGCCATTTCCAGGGGAGGAAAAGCACAGGGAGCCTCAGGTCTCACTCTTGGAAGTTTTGAAGTTTTTAAGTTAAGTGGGACATGGGGTAAAGCTTCTAATGTACACTAGATATGGGAAATCAGGTTTTTTGAAATGAGGGTGGGGAAGCCCTGGTTGCCCAGAGAAGCTGTGGCTGCCCCACCCCTAGAATTGTCCAAGGCCAGGTTGGATGGGGCTTGGAGCAACCTGGGACTGTTGAATATATTCCTACTCACTGCAGGAGGGTTGGACTAGAAGAGCTTCAAAGATCCTTTCCAACTCAAACTCAGTGGTTCTAAGATGCTGTAAATGTCAGCCTGCAGCTTGTGACCATCAGAAGGATAGAAATCAGCAGCAAAAGAAAGCTCACACCACCTGATACCTGCCCAGGGGACAAGCACACACCTGGATAATAGATTTAGGGCTTCTTAAAATACAATTACTTTCCTAATTATACACCAGAGGCCAGAACCCACAGGCTGAGCAAGCCATGAGCAGCACAGCAGTTAATTCACAGAGAGCTCCTCTTGATTTCCACAGCCCACATTACCCAGACATCAGACTGAATGGACATCGGAGCCTTTCTAATTTTATAGTCCACAGAGACAAGGCAGGGACGGCTGATGGAAGAGCAGCAAGGCCTCTGCCCACACACACCACTGCTGCTGGCTCCGCAACTGCAGAGCTGCTTCTACTTTTTTTTTTAAAGATTTTTTTTTTTTAATGGAGTCAGCTGAAGAGAAAATGAAGAGCTCGGCATTTTAAACCAAAGCATTTCAAAATGCTTGTTTATCTTTCAGCCTCAAAAGAAGAGAAATAAAGTGAAACAAAATCTCAGTCATTCCCTCTTAAGTTTTCCTCTCTGCCTCCAACAAAGCACAGTGCCCTGAGCTCCACTTGATCACTTTTTCTTTTCTTTCCCCTTTGGCTTACAACATTTCAATTAGAGAAGCTGACACAAAACAGTCCCAGATTCTCATATTTTATCTTTTCCCCATCTTACGTCTCCATTAAAGAGCATTTAGAAGGCAGGGCTGCCAAAGGAGCAGCACATCCCACACAAAAAAATGGATGGGGAAACACACCAACGAACAAGCAGTAGCATAAACCAACAAAAGGCTACAATAAAGTTTTTAAACCAAAGTTTCCACACAGAGGTCTGCTTAAGGAATAGAAAAATGGAAAGCTCTTTTTCTAACACGGAGTAAACCCCAGGCAAACGAGCCATGAGGCAGCACGAGTGCCCAACTCGCAAAGTTGTGAGGAAGAGGCAGATCGCGGGACCCGAGCCGAACAAACCCGCCCGCACCGCGGTTCCATCGCACCGCGCACGGCCCCAGCACCGCCGGCGGGGCAGCGGAACCGGCCCGGGCGCGGCTCCGGCTGCGGGACCCGAGAGCACCGGCGGGAAGGGCCGCAGCGGGCCGGGGGACCCGCACCCCGCCGGGAACCCCCGGCCGGGGCGGAGAGGCCGAACAAAGCCCCGGCTCTCGCTTTTCTTCGCGGGGCTCCCGGGCACATCCCCGCCTGAGCCCCGCGCGGTCTCGGGCAGCGCCCCCACAGCTTCGGGGGCTCCGCGGGGACCGAGCCCGGCGCGACCGCCCACAGCCCGGGGCACCCGGGGAGCCCGGCCCGGCCCCTCCCGGCCCTGCGGGGGCACCGCCCCGGCACCCACCGAGCCCCGCAGCGGCTCCGCGGTACCCTCGGCACACCGGGAGCGCCGCGGGGCTCCAGCGAGCGGCGCCCCGGGGGCGGCCCCGCGCTCCGACCGCGGCGGGACCGCAGCGGCCGCGCCGCCCCCGCTCCGTCCCGCGGGGAGCCGGGCCGGGAGCCGCGCTGGGAGCCGGGCAGGGCGGGGCGGCCCCAGCGCTTACCTGGGGCAGGGCAGGCCGGGCGGCGGCGGCGCGGGCTCGCGGCCCCTTCCGGCGGGCGGGCGGGCGGGGGCGGCCGCGGGCGCCGCGCTCTTAAAGCGGCCGCGCCGGGCCGGGGCCGCCGGGAGGCGTCGCTACGGCAACGGGACAGCGGGGCGGGAGCGCGGCGGGGCCGGGCCGGGCACCCGCCGGTGCCTTGGGCCTTGGAGCTCTTCCGTGTGCCCCGAGCGCCGGGCTGGGCACCCGTGTGTGTCCTTGTGCATCAGAGTCCTTTCATCTCCCCTGTGCATCAGAGTCCTTCCATGTCCCCCGAGTGCCAGGACTGTGAGCTACCAGCACTGCCACCCATGTGCCCTGTGCTGCAGGACTGAGCATCCATGTCCCTTGTGCCCCAGAGTCCTTCCATGTCCCTGTGCTCCAGGGCTGTGCAGCCGTGTCCCCTGTGCCCCACAGTCCTTTCAGGTCACCCAAGCACTGGGGCTGTGCATCCGTGCCCCTTGTGCATCACAGTCCCTCCATGTGCCCTGTGCATCATGGCTATGCACTCACGCCCCCATGCACCCTGTGGGATGGCTGTCCCCCCGTGTGCCTCACTGTCCCCCCCGTGTGCCTCACTGTCCCCTCATGTGCCTCACAGCTCCTCCATGTCCCCCTCCATGTGCCTCACAGCCTCTCTGCATCCCCTGTGCCTCAGGGCTGAGCCGTGTCCCCCTGTGCCTCATGGTGCCTCCGTGTGATCTGCGTGAGGTGGTTTAGTGCTGCAGGGGGACACTGGTACTGCTGGGTGCACAGTTGGGCTGGATGTTATCGAGGGTCTTTTCCATCCTTGATGATTCCATGTCCCTGTGTGCCTAAGGAGGTGTGCCCCCATATGCCTTGGGGCTGAACCACGTCCCTGTGTGCTCACAGCCCTGCTACCCCCACGTTTGTCAGGGTCCCTCCACGTCCCCATGTGCCTCACCACCACTCTGCGTCCCCATCTTTTTCAGGGTCCCTCCATGTCCCTGTGTGCCTCACTGCCACTCTGTGTCCCCACATTTCCCATGGCCCTGCTGTGTCCCAGGTGCCTCAGGGCTGATCTGTGACCCCTGTGTGCCTCCATGTTCCCAGGTGACCCCCCCGTCCCAGGGCTGTGCCATGTCCCCTGTCCCCCTCCATGGCCCTGCCACATTCCCAGTTTATCTCCTGTGTTTTACAGCCCTGCCATGTCTCCCTATTCCCCCTTACACCTCAGGTCACTGCCATGTCCCTGAGTCCCCCTTGCCACCCAGCCCAGGTGACCACCACATCCACATCACCAAAGCCATGGTGGCTCTTGGTGTTGGTGGCCACCACTGGCACATGCTGGTGGGGGCCCCTGAGGATGCCCAGGGGCTCCATTACAGCAGCCTCTCATCAAATTACGGGGTTCCATCCTCTTTCTCTGCTGCTGCCAGTGGAGATGGGCCCTTCTCTGGGGCTGTCCAGACACGTGGCCAAGAACAAACCAAAGAGAGCAGAAGCAGAGGGAAATTCTCCCAAGGAGGAGAAAGGGAAGGAAAGAAATTCCAGTTACCAGGGAATAGATGTGCTCAGAGGTTTCCAGTATACCAGGTGAAAACAGAGCTAAAACATTAGGCCAGCAACCAGCTGGATGGAGCTACACACCCTCTGGGTGTAGAGTAGGTGGACTTTCTGAAGGTACTATTTGATAGCAAATAACATTAAAGAACATTGTTTTGCTCCTGGAAGCAGAAACCCTGGGTGTTCAGGTAATCTTGTGGTCATAACAACCAAACTTTCTGTCTCCCATAAAGAATTTAAACTCCTTTTTTGCTATGTAAGTGTTCACAAACCAATTTTCAATACCATGGCTTTTAAGTCAGTCAAGTGGCTCTTTGCTGCTACGAGGCAAAGAGAGGCACAGCCCCTGCAATGTCTTCACTGGGTTGCTCATTGATTTATTGCATTCTTATCGTTTCCCCTGGCTGTTGTCTCCTCTCTAAGCCCTAATTACAGCAGCATTTTCAGCCTCCCCTTTCAGACAGCCAGCTGTGCAATGGAGTAGAGCAGCATGGTGAGGCAAAGCAATGAAAAACCACTTTATATGTTTTCCATGATGCTCCTGAGACATCACCAGTGCAGCTGGGAGTGAGCCAGGGGGTGAAACACACTCCTGAAGAAAGCAGCTGTGTTTATAATTCCCATGGCACACCCCCACAGGGAGCAGCTCTGGTGCCCTTGTGTGGCAGGAGGGGAAGGGGCCCAGCTCCTGCATTTGATGGAGAGTCAAGAAGCTGCCTCAGAGCTTCCTCTGCTAATGAGGGTGTGAAAAATCTTCTCACATCTCACTGGGAAAAACTACTGAGCAGCTCCAGGGGCAGTCTGGATGGGCATGGGGGCAGTCAGGGGTTCATGTTGTAGGATTAGGGAAATATGGAGCAAGGTGCCCCTTTAGGAGCATCTCTGGGCTGCTGCATAGATCATACAATCATTCAGGGTGGAAAACCCCTCCAAGATCAACCATTAACCCAGCACCACTGTGCTCACCACTAAACTATGTCCCCAAGTGCCACACCTACACATTTTTTGAATAAGGATGGTGACATCAGCTCTGGGCAACAAGTTTGAATCCCTCATCATCCTTTCAGAGAAGAAGAAATTTTTCCTGATATCAAATCTAAGCCAATATTAGGATCTCCAGTGTAGGACACATCTTTAGTACTAGGTTAAGCCACTCCTAGGGACACTGCTGGGTCACAAAGGGAATGGCAATCTCTCAGAATGGTCTGGCCTGGCTTTGGGGTATTGCTTCCCTCACCCTCCCCAGGGATGGTTCCAGGTGAGAATGTCCCACAGTTGCTCCCAGCACACATCTGTATGCTGTTATGCTGTTTGCTTAAAGTCCAAGGGATTATAGCAGCAGGGATTTGTGCTGGAGCCAAGGTCTCTGTGCCCAGGGCTGGGGGGCTCTGGGGTGGCAGCATGGAGGGTCTGAGATGGCCTAAGGAGACTTGGGTATGGAAAGAGGTTGGAGGGAGGGGTTATGTGAGGAAAGAAGAGGCTGTGGCACCGATTGGAAAGGCTCTGGAGCACAAAACAGGGAACTGGGAGCTCTGGAGAGGAAGGAGGAAGGAAAGAAACAAGTTTTGAGCCAATGTGGGAGTGAAGGCCAGTGGGGTCCAAAGGGCTTCCCCCACAGAGAAGGCACAGGAGCCACAAGCCTTGAGCAGGGCTGGGAGCGAGTCCTGGCGTGTCCCTGCTACAGACCCTGTTTGGATACAGGGCTCTGCCATCCAGGGTGTAGCACAGATGCCTCATCCTTCCAGGGCATCCCATGGCTCCCAAAGCCATCCTGGGGCTGCCTCAGCCCCTGCGCACTCAGCTGGAGCTGGGAAATGTCTCTGAATGGCCCCAGTGGTGCACAGGCCTGGGAGAAGGTACAGCAGGGCTGGGCTGGACAGGGCTGGGCCGGGCTGGACAGGGCTGGGCTGGGCTGGGCCGGGCTGGGCTGGGCTGGACAGGGCTGGGCTGGGCTGGGCTGGACAGGGCTGGGCTGGGCTGGACAGGGCTGGGCAGGGCTGGACAGGGCTGGGCTGGGCTGGGCTGGGCTGGGCTGGGCTGAGCTGGACAGGGTGGGCTGGGCTGGGCTGGGCTGGGCTGAGCTGGACAGGGCAGGGCTGGACAGGGCTGGGCTGGTCTGGGCTGGACAGGGCTGGGCTGGACTGGGCTGGGCTGGGCTGGACAGGGCTGCACAGGGCTGGGCTGGGCTGGGCTGGGCTGGGCAGGGCTGGACAGGGCTGGGCTGGGCTGGGCCGGGCTGGTCTGGACAGGGCTGGACAGGGCTGGGCTGGGCAGGGCTGGACAGGGCTGGGCTGGGCTGGACAGGGCTGGGCAGGGCTGGGCTGGGCTGGGCTGGACAGGGCTGGGCTGGGCCGGGCTGGGCTGGGCTGGGCCGGGCTGGGCTGGGCTGGGCTGGGCAGGGCTGGGCTGGGCTGGGCTGGGCTGGGCTGGACAGGGCTGGACAGGGCTGGACAGGGCTGGGCTGGGCTGGACAGGGCTGGGCTGGGCAGGGCTGGACAGGGCTGGGCCGGGCTGGGCTGGGCTGGGCCGGGCTGGGCCGGGCCGGGTTGGGCTGGACAGGGCTGGGCTGGGCTGGGCTGGGCTGGGCTGGGCTGGGCTGGGCTGGGCTGGGCCGGGCTGGGCCGGGCTGGGCCGGGCTGGGCTGGGCCGGGCTGGGCTGGGCAGGGCTGGACAGGGCTGGGCTGGGCCGGGCTGGGCTGGGCCGGGCCGGGTTGGACAGGGCTGGGCTGGACAGGGCTGGACAGGGCTGGGCTGGGCTGGGCTGGGCTGGGCCGGGCTGGGCTGGGCCGGGCCGGGTTGGACAGGGCTGGACAGGGCTGGACAGGGCTCACTGCCAGCACAGAGCTGTGGACAGGGATGTGAGCTCCCAGCAGTTCCTTCATTCCTGCACTCACCTGAGCTGTCCTGGCCCTGCTGCACCGTGCCAAAAGCAAATCTTGTGGCAAACAGGGATGTAACAGCCAGGAGGAGGGGCTGGCCATGACAGGAACCACCAGACTTCATGCAATAGACTGATTGTAAATGTGCCATTTTTATCGAGTTCATCCAAGTTCCCAGGTCTGAAATGGATTTTTGGAGGTTGTGTTCAGCTCTCAGTGTCTGGCAGCTGGTGAAGGCAGCCTGTGCTTTACCATCTCACCCTGTTTGAACAATAAAACCTCCTACCTATAGAACCCAGGGATGGGGGATGTTCTGTTTAAGGGATCTGTGTCTATTCTGCTGAGTTATGCCCCAGCACACTCATTTATTTTGACAGATTCTGGTTTCCTCTGCAGCATCCTCAGCAATGCTTTGTACCTGAGCCGTGGCAGTTCAGATTCGGTGTCTGGAGCACTGCAGGGCACTGCCTGCCCGTCCTGCTCAGCTCTGTCTCTGCTGCCCTCTCGTGATGCCTCTGCATGTGCTGGCCTTGGGGGAAGACCTTGCCTCCCCCATCGACTCTGAAAGACCTCAACACCAGCACCATTGTTAAAAGTTCTTCCGATTTCCAACAGCATTTATATATTCTGAATTTTACAAAACTTCACAATCTTTCCTTGTGTTTGTGTGTTCTCCCCTCGTTACACAAAGGAGATCCTCTGAAGGGCTCATCCTGAATCACCACTTGCAGAAGTTGTGTACCAGCTGCTCCTTAATCCAGACAGTGCCTTGGCTTTTATTTTTTTTTTCCCAGTAGAATTTTTGGGGGTTTGGGGTTTGGTTTTTTTTGGTTGTGGGTTGTTGGTTTTTTTAGTGTGTTTTTTTGGGGGTTTTTTTGTTTTGTTTTGGTTTTTTTTTTGTTTGTTTGTTTGGGTTTTTTTTGGGGGGGGGATTTTGTTTGTTTTGTTTTGGGGGTTTTTGGGAGTTTTTTGGGGTTTTGTTTTGTTTTTTGGGGTTTTTTTTCCTTTGGTTTTGGTTTTGTTGTTGTTGTTGTTGTTTTGGTTTTTTGGTTTTTGGTTTGGTTTGGGTTTTTTTAGGCAATCAGGTCTCTGTGTTCACCATGGGCTGCAGCAGCTCCCTGCTCTCTGCCTTGGTCTGCAGTGCTGCACTCAGCTTTGCCACCCCTGCCTGTGCCACCATCTTCCTCCATCCCTGGCTCACACCTGCCTGCTGTGGGGCACCACAAAACCTCTGAGTCCTGGTCTTATCCAGACCTGAGGAAATAACTGCTTGTTCCCAAGAAAACACCTGCTCTCTGGGACACAGCTCAGTGAACAGCTGTGTGGGGCTCACCAGCTCTGTCACCATGTGGCATGGAGTCAATTGGAATTAAGTCCCAGGCAAGTGTAAGAGATTGGCCAAGGAGGTGGTGAGATTTCATGCTTGGGGATTTTAAAAGCTGGGCTGGACACAGCTCTGAGCAACCTGGCACAGGTTTGGAGCTGTTCTGCAGAGTGGATGGCTGGGCTGGAGAGCTGGAGGGCAAAGCTTGGGCTGCACAGACATAACCTGGTGTTTTGGGGATGACTTCATGGGGGAAGCCCTGATACATGACAGACATGGGTCTGGCATGGCTTGGAGAAGGGCTTTCATGTGCCTTTCCCCAGGCAGCCTCTTCCAGGAGCCTGGGCTGGGAAAATCCCAGGAGGCCTCACTCAGCCTTTGCTCAGGGTGCCTAAATTAAGGCAGCTGAATCCCAGCCCCAGGGGCTGGCTGATAACACAGCCCAGCAAGCTCAGGAAGCTGAAATTACCATCCCCTGGAAATCCTGCACTCTGCATTTCCTGCAAGGAGCCCCGAGGAGCAGCTCCTGAGCCAGATTTCTTCATTCCTGGCTCCCTTTCTTTCTTTTCCTTCCCAGATTTCTTCACTCCTGAGGCAGCTGCCCCAGCCTGAGGTGCCCTTGCTGTGCAGCCCCCACACATCATCCCTGTCTCCCAAAAACCCCACACCTGCACTGTGTGCCCCTGGAGCTGGGGCAATCCCGTGTTTTGTGCACAGAACCACCCAGAACCCCCTGCCCAGCACAGGAATAAATGGTGGAACTGGGTGAGAAGGACAACTGGCCATTTCTAGTTCAACCACCCCTCAATCAACCCTTTTTCTCAGCATGTCCCAGGGTTTTAGGGATCTCCCAGGTTTCTCCCAAGAAGATTTCCCAGTGTTGAGGTTCATCTGCTGCCCCATCTCCCCAGCTAGAGCCATATTAGCCAACCCAGGCTGATGGACCTCTCCCAGTGACTAAATCAATGCCCAGGCAATGCCATGGCTCCCACCCCACTGTCCTTGCTGCTTGGACAGATTTATTTCCCTAGTATGGCTGGAAAATCTTAATTTTAAAATCTAAATTGTAAAACACGCTGTGAAAATCAGAATTCAGCAATTTATTCTTAGTGTTACCAAGGCAGAGCATTGCTCAGGAGCTTTGAAAATCTCGATTTTAAAATCTAGATTGTAAAAAACACTGTGAAAATCAGAATTCAGCAGTTTATTCTTAGTGTTACGGAGGCAGACCAGCATGGAGGAGCTTTGAAAATCTCGATTTTAAAATCTAGATTGTGAAAATCAGAATTCAGCAGTTTATTCTTAGTGTTACCAAGGCAGAACAGTGCAGGGGAGCTTTGCTCTCTGGTCACTTTGAGAGCTCAGCTACTCTATTTTAACTCCTGAGAGCTGACACCAAATTACAACATGAGAATACAGCACTGAGACAGGTCATGCAGCAGTGACAGGCAGGTCAGCACAGCCCAAACCCAGCCAGGAGGGTAACTCTAATTCTGCAGCCTTTTGCTGCAGCTGCTGGAAACCACAGTCTCTAATCACAGTCACCACCAAATCAGCAGGAAAAACCACCCAGCTCTTGCTGCTGGGCTTTCATCCACACCTCTGGTGGCCACTGCTGGCCCATGGCACCGAGCAGAGTCACAGTGTCCCTGGGGAGGGCTGCAGGAACCCAGAGGTGATGTGCAGGAGCCTGAAGCTGATGTGCAAGAGCCCCCAGGTGATGTGCAGGAGCTCAGAGATGATGTGCAGGAGTCACAGATGATGTGCAGGAGTCACAGATGATGTGCAGGAGCTCAGAGATGATGTGCAGGAGTCACAGGTGATGTGCAGGAGTCACAGATGATGTGCAGGGCCAGGGCAGCTCAGAGCTGTGCCTGGGAGGAGCCGGCCCTGCAGGCAGTGTTGGGATGGCTCCAGGTTTGCTGTGGCACAGCAGCCGTGCCTGGAGCTGCAGGGGAGATGGTTCCTGCTGTAGCTGGGTGCTGAGATGGTTCCTGCAGGAGCTGGGTGCTCTCTGGGATGGTTCCTGCAGGAGCTGGGTGCTCTCTGAGATGGTTCCTGCAGGAGCTGGGTGCTCTCTGAGGTGGTTCCTGCAGGAGCTGGGTGCTGAGATGGTTCCTGCAGGAGCTGGGTGCTCTCTGAGGTGGTTCCTGCAGGAGCTGGGTGCTCTCTGGGATGGTTCCTGCAGGAGCTGGGTGCTCTCTGAGGTGGTTCCTGCAGGAGCCCAGTGCTCTCTGAGGTGGTTCCTGCTGGAGCTGGGTGCTCTCTGGAGCGGTTCTGTGCCAGCCCAGCAGCTCTCTGAGGTGATGCTGCTGCTGCTGCTGCTGCACAGGGCAGCTTCTCAGCAGGGCTCTGTCCCCCAGCCAGCCTCTCCTGCTCAGGAGCCTCAATTAACACCTGGATGAGGATGATGCCAGCACAGAGGAGCAGCCACCTCTTGACTGGATCTTTCTTCTGACGTGGCAAGTATTTCCTCACGTGGGCTGGGTACAGCACCTTCCTGGCTTTCCTGCGCTTTGTTGAGAGGCCTGAAGGTCTCCTGACAGCCTGGGCAGCAAACACTGCCCCAGACAGATTTTCTGAATTGTTTTTCAGCAGATCTGTGCTGGAGAAAATGTTTTCTCTGGTGTAAGGCAGCATGTCCTTAGCAGTCTGCAGGTGTAGCTCTGAGAGACGGGAGAACTCTGGAAATAACTCAAAGAGTTTTTAAATGCAAAAAGCAGATTGCTGAAATAATATTAAGAAATATTAATAATAACACCAGAGTTTTTATTCACTCTCATTAAAGCAAAAAATGCAGAGCCCCAGAGCTGAACTCTTGGAGTGATTTATGCATCTTTCTAGGGAGCTCCTGTTTGACTCTCCCCCTGCTCTACCTGTGCTATAAATACTCCCTTTGAAGAGTGAAGTGCAGATGGGAGGAGCTCAGCGGGCTCGGAAATCACTCTGGAATGTGTGTACCCCAGCAGCCCCTATCTGCCCAGCATCTGCCCAGGGGCACTCTGCTAACAGCACTGCAAGGGCACAGCCAAGTTTTTTCCTCCCCAGTTCTGCTCTCCTCTGTTACCACTGTCTACCACAAGGCTTTGCCTCGAGATGTTTCAGTGCTTTTGGGAGTGTGTCCTTCATTGAAATTCACATATTTGCTGTAAAGAACAGAATCTGAGGGTGGCGGTGCTGTCCCTGCCTTCCCACCCCATCCACCAGCAACCCTGGCCTTGAGCTGGAGGGATGGAGAGGGGAGACTGCAGCTTCTGTTCTGACCCTGTGCAATCTCAGCACTCTGCCCCAGAAAAATGAGCAACCTCAGCACTTGCTCTGGCAAGCTCCAGCTCAGATATGCCCAGAAAAGGAAAAAACCAGCACTCATGTTCAGATTCTTTGTGCCTTACAATGACTAAACAGAGCCTGAAAGGGCTGAGTGCCCACAAACCTGCTGGAAAGGGCAACAGATCTCTCAGGTCTTTGTCATGAGTTTGGTAGATTCAGCTGCAAAATTCCTGTGTCTTGGTCATTGTGGGCCACCTTGAGAGGAGGGAATGAAAGATTTCTGTAAAAAAACCCTGGGCAGCCATCTATGGATGGCTACTGCAAAATCAAACAACAGAATCATAAAATCCTAGAATGGTTTGGGTTGGAAGGGGCCTTAAAGATCATCTGGTTCCAACCCCACTGCCATGGGCAGAGACACCTTCCACCAGATCAGATTAATACAACTTGATCATTCCCAAGTCTTTTTAGGCAGCCTTTAGCCACCACAAAGCAGCAAAGGGCAAAAATTCCAATTTTAAAACTAGCTTTTGACAATTTAACAACTATTCTTTGACATCTCCTCTTGCCCTTTGGGCTCCCTAACATTTCTTGCTTTCTGCTTCTGGGAAGACCAAAGTGATGCTGGCTTTGAGTCACAAAGCCCCAGTGCCCTGTGCTCCCAGCACTGTAAATCACCACTCTGTCACCTGCAGCAGAACTCTCACTCTTCAGGCTTATTCCATGGAAACTCAGGCCAAAATGAAATAACACTGTGACTGCAGTACACGGGATCCCTTTTGTAGGATTGTGCCACCCAGCACATCCAAGGTGATGGGACATTAATTCCATGTGGTAGCACTGCTGGTGGCTTTTGCCATCACCCCCAGTCCCCACTCAATCCTGGAGCTGGAGCCTGGGGCTCCCCTCAGGGCACTTGCTGCTGAAAAATCCTTCCTGAGGGCTCTCCCTGGTGCTGCCCAGGTGAGTGCTCAACCCTGAGCCAAGCCAGGGCTCACAGACAGCTCTCCAGTGGCTTTGGGTAATCTTTTACCCCCTCTCCTCGACAAAGCAAAGTCCAGAGGGCTGGGAGAAAACAACTACTGCTTCCAAAATCCCCCAGTCATAGCAAGGCAGCTCCTAAGATGTAAAAGATTGGCCCAGGCAGCCTCAGGGGTCACAGTCTGCTTGGAGTGGGGTGCAATGGGGGTCTCCTCCCTCAACCCTGGTGACAAACCCTGCTCTCATGACCATGGCACTGCCCACCCCTGTCTGGACTGGTGAAACTTTGTCAGGCAGCACCAGGGCACACCAGGGGTTTAGAAGAAGCTCACAATGAAGGAATAACTCATGTGGATTGCTGCTGCTGTGCCTGTGGTGCCTGAGCCCTCAGACCCACCCTGGGCCCAGCACTGAGTGAGTCAGGCTGGGGATTGGTCACATCCTCCCAGACCATGGGGTTTTAGGCCAGGAGAAAGTGCCACAGGCACTGCCCCAAATGCTCACCTGGGGGCTGGGTGGATGTTAAAGACAAAACCCAAAGGTTTGGTCTTACACTCATCTCTCTTTATTTCAACCAGGATCATATCCAAGGAGGAAGAGAGATCAAATCAGCTTCTTCAGCTGTCCCATCACCTGGGCTGTGTCACCCTGGTGCTGTCACCAGGCAGCTCCTGAAGCACCCAGGGGGTGCCTCCAGCTCTGGCCCCAGTGGCATCAGCTGCTGTTCATCACGTAGAGGTTTCCAGTGAAGTTCCACCCCTCTCCCAGCATTGCCCAACTCCCAGCTGGAGGGAGGCAAGTACAGACCCAGCCTCAGAGGGAGCCCCAGGAAGAGGGGGGTGACCTGTAGGGACAAATCCTGTTCCTATTTCCACCCCCTGTTACCCACTCCTGCCATGCCAGTGTAACACAGGGATGTATTTATAACTCCCAGCTGAGCTTGTCCAAGCAGGTCACTGCATCCTCCTCAGGTGAGGAGATGAATCAGCCCTGCAAGCAGCAGATCTGCCCACCAGGAGCAAGAAGAAACAAAAACACCTGTTGAGCTGGATGCAAAGCATTGAATTTCATCCACCCTTTCTCACCCAGAGACCTCAGTGCTTTTCACTGAGCACCAAAGACAAAAACAGAGCTGTGGCTGCATTGGGAGCAGCACTCAGAGCTGGGAGTGCTGGGTGTTTGGCAGAAGGAAGCAGCAAGGAGTGCCTTTTGCAGCTGGAAGTGACAGAGGCCACGCACAGATGGAGCTGAGGACACCAGGTCACGTCAGGCCAGGGAGTTCTGCAATTCTCAGCACCGTGTTCTGACCTCCAGCCTCCCAGGAATGCAGAGCTGTTTGTGCTGTCTGTGCTGCAGGATCTGCAGGGAGGGGCAGAAATGCTCATTCCATCATCCAGAGCAGCTGGAGCACACCCAAGGCACTTCTTCACTTGGACAGAGCAGCAACAACCTTGAAGCCAAGGAGCAGCTTGGCCTGGAAGGAAAAGCTCAGAGGTGACTTTCCAAGGCACCCAGGAAGGTGCAGACCCTCAGAGAAGGCAGAGCAAGGCTCAGGACCTTGATCCCACATGAAATCATCTCAGGAAGAGCTGGGCTGTTGGTTTGATGTGTGAGGAAAAGCACAGGATAAAAACACCAGGTGGTGCCAGCTGAGAGGGCACAAACTCCTGCAGCCCCAGCTTTGGAGAGCCTGGCATGGCTGGGTGGGAATGCAGCACAGGAGTCCCTGCTTTCAGCCTGGAAACCATGATTTCTGGGAATGTCTTTTTGCAGGATTTTGAATTTTTTTAACTTTTTTTTTTTTCTCTCAGAACAGGGAAGATACCACATGGGTCTGGTTTGAGTGAGAGCATTTGGACAGTGAGGCACATTTGATAGGAGCAGGGGAGGGGCAAAGGTAAAGGTGAAAACAGAAGGTTTGGCTGCAATCAATGCTTTACATTCTTTCACACATCTCTTGCTGCCCACAAAAATGTCCACTCACCTCAGGGGAGGTTTTCCAGGTGGTCTTTTCCCAGGCCTGGCTTCCTGGACAGGCTTTTTGCAGGAGGCAGGGATGGGGAAATCCCAGGCAGACTTACTCAGGCTTCCTCAGGTTACCAAAATTAGAGCAGCTGAATTCCAGCCTGAGGGATCAACTGATAAGACATCACAGGAAGCACCAAACTCAAATCATCATCCACGGAAGATCCTGGACTGTTTGTGTCCTGCAGGGAGCTGTGAGGGCTCTGCTGTGACCTCCAGAGCTGATGTCACACCCCAGACTGCCCAGAGAGAGACCACCAGCCCCACATCTGCAACTGGAGAACACAAACTGTGCTGGGAGGGCTGCTCCTCCTGCAGGCACTTCCTGGGGGTGGCTCCAAGCCCCCTGAGGCAGCTCTGGATACAGACCCTAAAATAACACCTAATATACACCAATAAACTGAATTGATGAGGGGAAAGTGTCAAGGGGAAGTAAAGGACTTTCCAGATTAGTTCATGACATCATGAATCTGCACTCTCTGGTTTCAGTGCTGGCTGCTTTCCCTCTCACCCATCCCACCTGGAATCCGACCCATCTGAGCTCTGACTCGCTGATCTCACCACCCTGGCAGCTCTCAGACGCAGCTGCCCCAAACTTTGCACCCAATGCAGATGTTTTAGGAGCTGAGCACATCTCTTACAGAGGAATGATGTTAAATTGGTGCAGTCTGCTGGCTGAGCAGCTCAGGGCTGGGCAGGGCAGAGCTCCAGCTGGAGGGGTGACACAGAACAGGCAAACTGGGAGCTCCTGAGACCCCTGAGCAGAGCCCTGTCTCTGCCCAAACCACCCTCAGTCCCAGTGTTAAAAATAGGTTAAAAGCTATTGTAAAATAGTTGATAGATCGTTAAGCATGTATGGTTAGTTTGGTTATTATATTGTAAAAGGGGTTAAAAGGGTTGTTGTGTTAGGAAAATTAATCCACAAACACCAGAGGTTTATGTCCAAAAAGGAGACAGAGGAGTCCTTTTACTTCATTCCAATAAAGGGAGAGGCCATGGGGCACTCCCCTGGGGTCTCTCCAGTTTTTGGAGGATGCCCCCTCCTTTTTATCCCAATTTCCCTGCCACATTTCCCTTCTCTCTTTCCCCATTGGCTCAGGTACTTGAGAGGTTCAGACTTCCCAAAACACCTGATACCAAAGATTTCCCTCTAATGTATAACCCTCCCTTTTCATTTTTAATTCTTACAGAATTTAGGGGGTCTTTCTTCCCCATTGCTTGTTTCATCTCTCAATGTCTAATTTCATTTACCAGAAAACCTAAAGTTTATTTGTAAAAGCAAATATCTTTTTCCATTCATCAATCAGTGGAATCCTTCCCAATGTTTCTTTTATCTCCCAGTGCTGGTTTTATCTACCAGCAGACCCACAGCTTGTTTGGAAAGACAAATCTGCTATTCCTCTCATAAGAAATAGGGTACTCAAGGTACCATAACAGACCTCAGCAAACTGCACCACAAGCCAGCCTGGACAGAACTGTAATGGCCAATCAAGCACCTTAAACCTGCATGCAAATGAAGGATCCAAACAGAAACCAATCCAAAGGGACAAAAAACAGGATAAAAAGGGGCTCCTGACCCACTGAATCCGTGCAGCTCCACCTGGGACATCGGGGCCATCTCTGCTGAGAGCCCCAGCGCTGGCGCTGCTCCATCCTTGAGGGAACGCTCCTGCTCAGCCCAGGCCCCTGCTTTAGGCCTTTCTTTTATTATAATAAATACTGAAATCAGTGCAGGAGTCTGCTCTCGTTTTTATCACAGGGTCAGCAGCAGCAGCTCTGCAGCCTCTCTCTTCAACCCTCTTTGGAGTTGAGAGCAATGGTGGATTTGTCTTTCCAAACAAGCTGTGGGGCTGCTGGTAGATAAAACTAACACTGGGAGATAAAAGAAACATTGGGAAGGATTCCACTGATTGATGAATGGAAAAAGATATTTGCTTTTACAAAAAACTTTAGGTTTGCTGATAAATGAAATTAGACATTGAAAGATGAAAGAAGCAATGGGGAAGAAAAACCCCTAAATTCTGTAAGAATTAAAAATGAAAAGGGAGGGTTATACATTAGAGGGGAATCTTTGGTATCAGGTGTTTTGGGAAGTCTGAACCTCTCAAGTACCTGAGCCAATGGGGAAAGAGAGAAGGGAAATGTGGCTGGGAAATTGGGATAAAAAGGAGGCTGAGTCCTCCAAAAACTGGAGAGACCCCAGAGGAATGCCCCATGGCCTCTCCCTTTATTCGAATAAAGCCAGAAATGACTCCTCTGTCTTCTTTTTGGACCTAAACCTCTGGTGTTTGTGGATTGATTTTCCTAACAGTGCTGCACTTCCAGCACTTCCACAGCTGCAGCAATTTCCCCAAAGTTTTACATAAACCTCCCTCTCCAGGGCCAGCTCCACACCCTGCCCAAGGAGGGCTGGGAGAACCAAACGCTGCTGTCTCCTTTCTGTCCGTGTTTTGCATGTTTGGAAGCTTTTATCATGCTTCACCTGTGTCCTAGGGTGACGTTCTGATGCTGTATCCCCATTCCTGTGTTCTGTTCATGCTGGATATCATCTTCTGTGCCTTCAAAAATGGCTCTGAAGAGTGAAAGTTTTGTTTTGGTTTTGCTCTCAGCCGCTCCCCCATGGCTGGTGGGACACACAGACAGGGCAGTGCATGGTGCTGCTTTTGCTTTTTGCTTTTGCTTTTTGCTTTTGCTTTTTGCTTTTGCTTTTTGCTTGGCTTTTCGCTTTGCTCTTGCTCCTGCTTTGCTCCTGCTTTGCTCTTGCTTTTTGCTCCTGCTCATTAGTTAGTTTAGCTGAGCAGTCCGAATTTTCCCTGGACTGTTTCTCCTTTCCCTTTTTTGGACCTACTCGAACCTGCTCCGGACTGGGACCTGGCAAACACCGAGAGTTTGCCCCTTGTGGCTGCAGCAGCTGCCCCAGCACAGGAGGGACTGAGAGCAGAGTGACCACCCCCAGGAGAGACTTTCTGAATTTGTCATCATTTCAGAGCGGTGACAGAGTGGTGTCATCTGGTATTGTTCATTTTGTGTGCTGGGGGTGCTGTGCCTGTTAAACAAACAGGTTCTTTCCACTTCTCTCCAAGGAATCCTTCCCAAACCAGTTGGGGGGAGTGGCTGTGTGGGTTTGCTTTCTGGAGGGGCCCCTTTGGAGGTTTTCTCCCAAATTTGCCTTAACCAGGACAACCTGGAACTTCTCCCCAGGCTCCATCGCCCATCCTGTGCTCCGGGTCCCTGCAGGATGCTGGGGGGGTCACAGCACCCAGCTCTCCCTCCCTCCCTCTGCCCAGGGCACAGCACCCACCTCTCCCTCCCTCTTTCCTGCCCAGGAGGTGCCCAAATATGGTGCCACACTGCTCCAGCGTGGCCCGGCATTACTTCACCCCTTGCATATGCAACACACCTATTTATCCATTTTAATGGGCTGTTTGCCGTTCTGGGCCCCGGGGTGTTATCCCTCCTGTGCAGGGTGAGCGCTGCGATGCCCCCAGGCTTGTTTTCCTTTCAGCCCTTCACCCTCCCCACCCTGGAACGTGAATTTGCTCACTCACCCTCCTCTGCAGCACCTTCTTTCAGACCTTTCCCCCAATTTATGATTTCCATCCCAGGCCTGTCTCCTGCAGTGTTTGGGTTCTCAGTTCCCCTTCCCCTCCAAATTCCATGTGCAGATAACCCATGTCTGTCTCTGTCTGACTCTGTTCTCTCACCATTTAAGGAATATTTCATTTTCCCAGCTCTGGAAAACTCTTTCCAGTTCATCCCAGTAACTATTAACAGCTACTCTCTGAATATCCTGTGAGAGGAAGAAACTAAATTCTATGGTTACATCTGTTTTTGACAAACCTTGGATGTAATTTCTCCCATCTCTCCAGGATGCTCACAGGTAATGCATTCACTCCTGCATTTGCCTGTCCCTCCTCCTCCTTCCCAGGGAGAGGGGGTGCTTGTCCTCCCTGCAGCTTTCCAGGACTCACCCCAGCCCTGCAAGGTCTCAGAAGCCCTGCAGACATTCCCTCTGCACCCTGGCAGGAACTGCAGCCTGACCTACCTGGGCTCTCCTTGCTCTTTTCTCCTCTGCTGCAGCCCTGACATCCCTGGGATCAAAATCTGCTTTCCTGGTGACACCTCACCTGTTTAGTGACAACCACAAGAGTTGGGAAAAAAGCAACAAATCCCTTCTAGGGACTGGCAGCAGCTTTTCCTTGCCCTCAGCACAGGGACAAGTCACTGCTGCACATGGAGATGGGATCCCTCTGCACTCCTCTGTCTGCCTCTCTCTGCAAACACGGTTCAGGTGCCCTGGGCCAACACCAGAGATGCTCAGGGATGGGCAGAAGCCTCAGGAGAGAGGACAAGGTCCTGCAGGGTGGGCACAGAGCACTGGCAGCAGCCCCAGCAGCACCCAGGGAGCTCAGGACAGGCAGGCCCAGCAGGGCTGGGGTGATGCTGTGCTACAGAGCTCTGCTCCTGGCCATCACACCTTCCCATGGTGAGGGAAATCCTGCAGGACTCAGCCTGGCAGCCAGGCTGGCCCCACCAGCCAGCACCCACCTCTGGAGGCAGCTTCAGACAGGCTTTGATGAAGGGAGGCTGCTGGGGATGAGGTGCTTTTTAGGAATATTTCAATCCAAAGCTCTTTTCCCTGAGGCAGCTGAAGTTATCCAGAGCTGCTGCAGAACGTGCACCCACCCACCCACCCTCCTGTGGCTGGAGCTGGGCCATGTCCATTGAGAGGCACAGGGCACATCCATTCCCAGGAGAGTCCTGGGAACCCCAGCCCCAGTTCCTGCCTGGGGAGAGCAGTCCAGAACCACTGTATGAAATAAAACAAACCCTCCCAACTCACACACCAGGGCAATTGGAGCTCCTGCCCTTAGGAGCCCCTGTCCTGAACCAGCCCTGGCTCAGCTGCAGCCCAGAGTGGCCAGTGGGTCACAGTCTGAGCTCTCAAAACATGAATTGTTTCCTATCCCCTCCTACCCTTCTCCTTCAGTGCCTGCTCTCCTGGGCAGTGCCAGCGCCCTCCTCACTACGGAGCTGCTTGGAATCACCCGGCACTTTCCCCAGGGCAAATGCAAAAAGGGAGCTTGGCCCAAACCCCAGCGTGGCTGTGGGATGCAGCTGCAGGGTGCAGAGTGCCTGCACGTGTCCCCAGGCAGCAGTGACAGCCATCCCAGGGCTGCTGAACTGGGATCAGACACAGGGAGTGCAGCAGGGAGGGAGCAGCCTGCCCCAGCCACTGCTCCAGCACCACACAGATGTGTCCTGACTCAGGAAGAGCCAGGAACCCTTTGGGGACAGCTGAGGAACCCTTTGGGGACGACCTAAAGAGCCATTTGAGCTGGGATTTGAGTCCTGCATCCTGTCCTTCTGGCAGGAAAAGTCCTCTCCACAGCCTGGGGACTCCTGTGCTGTCTGACCAGAGCCTGCAGAGCTGAGGAATGAGGTGGTGCTCAGGCAGCAGGAACCTGAGCCCCAGCTCTGTGTACTGAGAGGAATTTGTGAGACACAAAGACTCCAGCAGGTCTCCAAGGTGCACAGAGCACCCAGGAAAACTCAGGCTCAGGGAATGGCCTGGAGCCCTGATTTAGAGGGTGGAAACAAACTCTGAGATGCTCAGCTCCACTCAAAGCCACCCTCCCTTTGTGCACAGGGTGATGGTTGGGGTGGAGGCACCCAGGGACCTCTGGCACAACCAAACACCCGTGGGTGGCATTTATAAACAAAACATTGTTGAAATAATCAGAACCAACATCTGCCCCTCTCCCAGCAGGAGGAGGAGGAGAATCCTGGTCCCTGAGCTGTTTCTCATCCAGGATAAAAGCATCCCAAATGCCTTAGCAGTAAGCTCAGTTTACAGCTTAAGTTAAGCTCTCTAAGCTGTGGAACCCAGCTCCCACACATTGGTTTTTGAGGACACATGAATTTAGATGGATTGGATGGAGGAGCTGGGCAGCTCCCAGCTTTTGGCACTGCTGCACTGTGTGAGGTTGGGACTGGGTTTACCAGGGGTACATGGCTCCAGAAGGGAAATTTTGGAAGAAATCCAAATTTCAGTCAAATGAAAGAAATGTACTTTCAATTCTTTTATTCAGGATAGTTTGGGTTTATTCCTGACAATAGCTCTGGAAGCTGGAGTATGTGACAGAGTCTTTGGAGATCAACAACTACAGAGAGGGGAATCAAAACCCCAGTGCAAACATCCACGGGGTTTCTTGTCTGGGAATTCACAGCAAGCTGTAGAAATCTTGTACAAAACCACAACCTGAGAAAACAATGTCATAAATACCTGCTCAGTTTTGCTCAAAACATGGCTGTGTGCTCTTCCCAGGCCACATCTCACCTGGGGCTCAATGGCAAAGCCTCTTGGCCTCTCAGGACTGGGAACAAGCCCAGGATTCCCACTCCATCAGCCCAAACTGTCTTTTCCAGTGTGTGTTGCTTAATATCCATCAATTGCTGCTTTGGGCTTTCTAGACAATGACTGCCCACAGTGACGTGTCCCCAGAGGCAAAAAGCAGAAGAGCTCTGAGGATGAGGTGTCACCACCAGACCTGAAACAATCCAGAGTTATTTCTGCAGCATCTGGCACAGCTGAGCAGTCTTTGAGGCGAGCCCAAACACACCTGCAGGGCAGAAATCTCACTGCAGGTGCCAAAGGTGAGCTCAGGGATGAGCTCAGAAGAGCAACAGCTCAGGAACAGGTCCAAAAAGTGTTCTGAGGATGTGGTCACGTAGGAGCTGGGGAAGGCAGCTGCACATCTGGGGGGCAGGAGCCACAAACTGTCCCAGGCCAGGGGCCCAGCCCTGCCCCTGCCCTGCACACACCAGGCAGGACCAAGGAAAGCAAAGAGCTGTGAGCCTGGAGAGAGTGGGACACATGAGGTGACATCATCTGCAGGGGCAGTGACCCAGGGATTGTTCCATCCTATTTATGTCCTGCAGCTTTTGATGCCACCTCAAACTCCTTGATGACAAAATCCCAAATGAGAATGAGGAACAAAGTGTCTTGCACTGATTGGGAGGTGGCTCCAGCTTCCTTGCCCTTCCTTTTCCACAGAACATCAGGAAAAAGTGAAGGCTCTGGAGGAGAACAGGGACCGGGTTGTCCAGGCTGCCACCCCTCTGCCTGGACCAGGGCAGAGCCAGTGCAGGGCTGAGAAAGGACACCTTGAGCCCAGCCTGGTGAGAGACACTCCTCATGGGCACAGCACTCTGCAAACCCCGAGAGCAGGGCTTGGTCTCTGCAGTAAATCCCTACAGGAGGTTGACTTTGGCCACAACCTGCTTGCAGCCCATGCTGGAGTACTGCTTGTCCCCTGTAGTGTAATAGCTGAGCTGATTTGCCAAATTTTCAACGTGTTTCTGGTCGGGATAGAGCCCCTCCCTCCTCATCTGCTCCAGGAAGCAGTTTATGACGTGAGCCTTCTCCAGGAGGACAAAGGGGATGATGTCTGCAGCCTTCCACAGAGGGTGCACCCTGACCAGCACTGGCTGGATGATGCTCAGCAGCTCTTCAGCTCCCCTTTGCTGGTGCAGGAGCTCAGTGGATGCATTCTGGATAACAAACTTTGTGATTTCAGCACCTCCCAGGTTGGTGATTAAAATGTAGATGGCATTGAGGAACTCATTGGTTTGATTGGGTTCAAAGAATCGGCTGAGTGTGTCCAGCAGGACAGGGGACATGAGCTCAACCTCATCCAGAATAAACAGTGGGGTCTTTTCCTCTATTTCAGCTCTGGTAACCATGTCAGCAATCTTCTTGGACAGATCTATTTCACAGGTGAGGGGAGCCACCCCGCTGGGGCAGTGGTGCATCACAAAGTACTGGAGCACGAAGTCATTGTCCATGACAGAGCGAAAGTGCTTGGCCAGCACCCAGCCAACGTGGCTCTTCCCAACCCCTGTGGGGCCGTTCAGAGAGATCACCAGAGGCTTGTTGTGGACGTGGGTAGCCAGATAGTCCTTCAGTAATTCCACAATACTTTCCACAGCAGCCTTCTGCCCAAACACTTCCCGGTGCATGGTTTTCTCCAAACCATCCAGGTCGTATTTTTGGAGGTTATCATCCAGGTTCTCTATTGCATTGAGAATCTGGAAGAACATAATGGCAATGAGCAAGAGGAGGCAGCGCTTTGCCTTGCTCTTCTCTTCTGCTGGGAGGTATTTTTTTGTTTTATCTGGGTAGAGAACCATCCTGGATTTCCTCCGGCTCTTTTTCCGCCTGCACTTTTTCACAGAGTAATGTTCCACAGACGTGTCAAAGGTGAAGTACTGGGAGCTCTCAAAGCCAGACTGATTAAAGAAGGACATGGAAGGGTTGTACAGGGAAGTTCTGTTCAGGGACAGCTGCCTCTGGAGCAGCCTGGTGTGGACAAACTCTGCAGACTTTTCCCGAGGCAGCTCCAAATGCAGCCGGCTTTTCTTCAGCCCCTGGTAGCGCCGGCGCAGGCGGACGATGGCCCGCAGGGGAGAGGAAATGGAGGCGATTTTCTTGGAGGCAGCAGGGATCACAGCATCTGGTACTTCCTCTGCGTCACTCTCAGAGCAAGAGGCCTCTTCTTTTGCATCACAGGGCATTTCCCCTTCCCTGTCACTATCGCTGATGGGAATCTCCCCTTCCCCATCGCTGTCGGTGATGGCAATGATCCCTTCCCTGTCACTGCCACTGCCAGGAATGTCCCCTTCCCTGTCACTGCCACTGCCAGGAATGTCCCCTTCCCTGGCACTGCCACTGCCAGGAATGTCTCCTTTCCCATCACTGCCACTGCCAGGAACGTCCCCTTCCGTGTCTCTGCCAGGAATGTCCCCTTCCGTGTCTCTGCCAGGAATGTCCCCTTCCCTGTCACTGCCACTGCCCTGTGTCTCTCCTTCCACGCTGCCCTCAGTGAAGACAATTCCTGGGTCAGTTGCAGCCTCTTCTTTTGTGCTGCTCTCAACACAGGGCACCTCTCCTGCATCCTCCTCTGCTCCAGACGTGTCTCCTGTGGGATTGCTCTCCATGCAGGGCATCTCCACCCCCAGATCCCTGAGGAAACTTTTTCCATCCACCTCAGAACAGGGCAGCTCTTCCTCCATCTCTTCTGGTTCTTACAGTCCAATCACATCATCTTCTTTCTAAAAAGAAAAGGAATGATGTAAAATCAACCATCCTAATACCAGGAAGTGACCAATAACAGTGGAATTAGACAGATATCCCCCTTTCTAATGGACAGAAACCTGCAGCAATCAGCAATGCCAAGGTGGCAGAGACTTTCAGACCTAAGCTGACTTTCTGGAAGATGGGTCAGATGTGCAAAACTACAGATGAAATTCATAGAATTCACAGAATCACTGAGTTGGAAGAGACCTTCAAGATCATCAAGTCCAACCCAGCCCCAACCCCTGAACTCAACCCTGGCACCCAGTGCCACATCCAGGCTTTGTTAAACACACCCAGGGATGGGGACTCCACCACCTCCCCGGGCAGCCATTCCAGAACTTTATCACTCCTTCTGTAAAAAACTTTTTCCTGATACCCAACCTGAATTTCCCTTGGTGCAGCTCGAGGCTGTGTGCTCTGGTTGTGTCAGTGCTGCTGGAGAAAGAGCCCAGCCCCAGCTGAGCACAGGCACCTTTCAGGAGCTGTGAGAGTGATGGGGGCAGCCCTGAGTCTCCTTTTCTCCAGGCTGAGCACCCCCAGCTCCCTCAGGGGTTCCTCAGTGTCAATTAATGCAAACTGATGTTAAAACACAAACCCAACCCTGCCTCAGATGCAGAAGGGAAGGTCAGAACTGGCTGGGGCCAAAGCTAAAGGCTCTGCTGTGAAAAGGCAGGACAGCAGGACAGACTGACCCATGCTCTGAAGCACAGCTGCCCACAGCTTTCCCTACACCTGCTAAATTCAAGGAAGACACAAAGCCCCAGCTCTGTGCCAGCACATGCACCCAGGCACGTACACACCCTGTGGGAGGTCACTGTCCACCCACAGACACCTCTGGGGCTGTGGGAGTGACTTGCTGTGGTTGCCATCGTGGCTGTGGTGGCACCTCCCAGGGAGGATTTTCCTGGCTGTGCTGATGGATGTGCCTGGCTGGGAGGTGAGATGAGAGCTGCCCTGCATGGGAAGGCTCAGAGGGGCTGCACAGAGCCAGTGTGGCTGTGCCTGAGCTGCCAGCAGCACCTGGCTGTGGGGAGAGGAGCAGCCCCAGAGAACCCCAACCCTGCCACCCCCACGGTCCCCCCATGCCCTGTGTGCCCACACACACCCCTGGGCATGCAGGAGGGACCCAGGGGCTGCCACATGAGACCCTGGAGCTGCACAGGAGAGCTCAGGGCTGTGGTCACCCTGGGATAACCACCTGAATGGACAAACCTCAGCTGGCAAACAAGAAGGAGAGGCCAGAGGGATGTGACAAGAGGCACAGAGCCAGCAGGAAACCCCTGGGAGAACACAGCCCTGCAAGGTTGGATGCAGCCCCATGTGATGCCCTGGCCCTGCCTGGCACGAGGCTGCAGGTGGCAGAAGCTGTGTCATGGGGGGAGGGCACTTTTCTGGCACCCCTGGGCTGCAGCAGTGCTGACACAAGGGACACTTTGCTGCTGTGGTGTGGGAGCATCAGGAGGGGTAGGATGGTGGGGATGGATGGAGACCAAAGATCTTGGGGTTTATTGCAAAGGGCCTGGGGGCAGGGCCCTGCTGGGAGCTGCCAGCCACAGCTCAGAGCAGGCCTGAGAGAAGAGAGGGGGAGAGAGGATGAGAGGGTGAGAGAGCAAAAGGGTAAGAGAGTAAAAAGGGGTAAGAGCATGAGGTTTTCATTACAATACAATAAATCTTCTTCTGTGTTGAATATTCTGATTCTCACTAACCAATCTAGTACAAGATACAAATCCTACAGCATTTCCATACAGCCTATAAGAATCATTACATTACCATACTGTGCTACATTTTAAACCCTACAAACTCCTCTTTGGGCCCCTTCTGCCAAGCTGGCAGGGTCTGCTCTGACCCTTGGGCCTGTCTGCAAGCAGAGGGTGTTGTTCCATCAAAAGGGGATCACCTTCAGCTGGCCACACCATTGTTTTCCAGGTGTTCAGTAACTGAGGGAGCTCAAAGCTTGCTTTCATTTCAATCTCACTTATAGTTTCCATATTCTCCAAATCTTTTGCCAAACAATCACATTTATAAGGCTTTCCTGTTTCATCTTCCCCAACACTGTGGCACTGCCAGCCCCGAGCACGGAGCCAGCACAGGCAGCGTGAGGAAATGCCACTTTCATCAGCCATCCTTAAAACATCAACACCGGGACTTGCCAAAGGCACCACGACTCTGGAGGGAGCAGGGAGGTTGGGAAGTTTGTTATTAACTCCCTGCAGCTCAGCAGGAAGCACCAACCTGCACAAAGTCACGCTCTGGACCTGGTTTTACTTCCCCTGCGCAAAGCGGCTCCGTCACCCCGAGCCCGAGGGCACCCGGGGGCTGTGGGGGAGCCTGGAAATGCCCCCTCTGCCCCCTTGCTAAACCCCACGCCCGTCCTGGCTGCTCTGAAATGCAAAGCTTCACTCCCATCGCGCACAAGTTGATTTCAGGACCACGTGAGGGCAGCCAGTGAGCCCGGCCATCATCCTGGAGCTGCCAGTGCTGGCAGCAATTAACCCCGAGTGCTAATTGCTGACCTAGTTCCTGACCCTGTGCAGGGTTTGGTGTGCAAAGGCAAAACCAGCCAGACAGGATCTGGCAAGGAGGCCCTGAGGCAGCCCCAGGAAGAAGGGCTGGATGCCACCATCACTGATGGCACCCAAAGCATGGCACCGGGAGCCCTGGGCTGTCCCCACACCCCCCTGAAGTCACAGCCTTGCTCCTCTCCATCCTGCATCACCTTGCTCACACAGTGCCTGCTGTCCCCAAAGCCACTGGGGAGCAGCCCCTGCTCAGACCAGCCTGGGCTCAAGGGATCAGGGACACCACAGAGCTCAGCCAGGGATCAGAAAACCCTCCAGGCACTGACAAACATCTCCATAAGCACAGGGTGACATTTCTCAGCCCCAAGCCCTTGCAGGTGAAGAGGGGGGTGGTTAAATGCCAGGGAAGAGGCTACAGAAATTTACAGAAGTTTTAGAGAACAGAAGGATCACAGAATCATGGAATAGTTATGGCTGGATGGAACCTTCAAAGACCATCTCATTCCAAACACCTGCCACTAGCCCAGGCTGCTCCAAGCCCCATCCAACCTGGCCTGCAGTGGGGCAGCCACCCTGGGCACCCCTGCCAGGGCCTCACCACCCTCATTCTCAGAAACTTCCTTATCTCTAATCTAAACCCACTCTCTTCTAGTTTAAACCATCACCTCTTGTCCTGTCATAACAGGACCTGCTTAAAATTTTTCTCTCTCTTTCATAGGCTCCCTTCAAGGCCTGGCAGACTGCTCCTGGCAGGGAAACACAGGACACCCCAAGCACTCCCCATGGACACTGCCAGGCCACAGCCAGGTGCTGCTGCAGCTGAGTGATGTGGCTGCTCCCAGCCCAGAGCCTGCTCTCCACTGCCATCCCATGCAGAGACCCCACAGCCCCCACAAGCCCCGTGGGGAATGGTGAGGACTGAGTGCTCACCAGCTGGGAGATGTTCAAGATCCTCTTCCCACAAGCTCACCAGCACATCCATCCCACCAGTGTGGGATGCCCAACCCTCCAGATGAGCTGAGCAAGGCAGGGTGGAAGGACAAAACCCCATCCCGAGCAAGGAATCTGTCCAGTCATGAATATAATAACCCTGTTAATGCCATGACTCAGTCCCTAATACCTGCTGGTATTCACACAGGACTGGAAGTTTCTAAGAGCAGCCCTCGCACACTCAGTGTCGGGTCAGGGCTGGGCAGGAGGCTGTGCCAACCAGCAAGGGTGCACTTTGACAGCTTAATTTAATATTTGGTGAAAACAACAGGAAAGAGAAGGAAGGAATTCAGTCTGCAGCATCCCAGTGCTCGTGTAAACACTGCTGATCTCTGTCCTGAGCCTGGACACCGCAGGAAAACTTGCACTTGGAAGCACTCCTGGGAAGCCTCCAGCTTTCCTGCTGTAGCTCTTGCAGTGTTTGCATTCGTGCACCCTGCTGCTCCAAAACAGCGTTTCCACAACAGAGGAGCCTGTGTGGGCAGCTGGAGGCAGCCTGGGAGAGGGGAGCAGGATGGGGACAGCCCCGGCAAAGCCCTGGGGGCACGAGAGGCCAGCGGAGAACCGCGGTCAGGGTTAAAGCACCCCCGCCTGGGGAGGCTGCACCCAAACTCAGCCTCTGTGGATGAGCAAAGGTGCTGGGGAAAGGGAACGGCCGGGAAATTCTAAAGATTGATATCCCAGCAAAGGTGCTGGGGAAAGGGGATGGCCGGGAAATTCTAAAGATTGATATCCCAGCAAAGGTGCTGGGGAAAGGGGATGGCCGGGAAATTCTAAAGATTGATATCCCAGCAAAGGTGCTGGGGAAAGGGAACGGCTAGGAAATTCTAAAGATTGATATCCCAGCAAAGGTGCTGGGG
This sequence comes from Molothrus aeneus, assembly GCF_037042795.1. NCBI lineage: Eukaryota > Metazoa > Chordata > Aves > Passeriformes > Icteridae > Molothrus > Molothrus aeneus. Next base: position 1,754,071 of record NC_089664.1, on the reverse strand, counting down.
AAAGGGAACGGCTGGGAAATTCTAAAGATTGATATCCCGCACCCCCAGCTGGAGCCAAACTCTCCATCCCAAAGGGAGCGTTTCCGTGGGGAAGGTGGCACAAGGCAGGCCCTTGCTGTGGGAGCTGCAGATAAAGGGGTCAGTGGCTGGGAGGAGAAACCCGGGATGTCGGCAGAGGCCAGCACGGCCCCGGCATCCCGAACCGCAGCTGCCCGGGGGCCCCGGCTGCGAACAAGCCGAGCAGGGCGGTTCGAGTCCCGGCCACCCTCCCCAGCACGGCACAGGGTGACAGCGGTGACAGCCAGCAGCCCCCCCCCGACAGCCTGTTCGCCACCAAACCCACCAGCCCAGCCCCACGTATTGCCAGGCCCCGAAGCCAAGTCCGAAGGGAAGGACAGCAAGCGGAGGGGAAGAGCCTGGAGCATCCCAAACCATCGGGAGCGAGAGCATCCCTGGAAAACCGAGGCGGCTTCTGCTGGGAAGCAGCGACTGGGGACGAGCAGAAGGCGGTGGCAGGGATGGAGCTGGAAGCAGCCCTGGGGTGCCTTGGTGAGCCCTGAGGGCTGGGGCAGGACAGGGAGCGATGGCAGCGCAGTTACCCGCGGTGTCCCCTGGCCGCCGGTCACGGGCTCTCCCCTCCGGCCTCGGACGGGCCGGCAGCTCCTCTGTGGCCGCTCTCATCCGTACAGAAACCAGCCCGGAGAGGAAATGGTGAGGAGGAGTGGCCCTGGGCGGCACTTCCTTCTCGCCTGCCATGGGATGGCCGCTGCCGGCCGGTTCCGTGTCCCCCTCCCGGGCAGGCCCTCCCCGTCACGGCGGCACCGTGCGAGCGAGCACGGGCAGCGGGCTGAGCTCACCGCCCGGACAGCCCCGAGCCCGGCACAGCGTCCCCACCCCGGCACTGTCTGAGCTGAGTCACCAGCCCTCACCCCAAAGGTCATGGCGGTGACGCTGCCAGCGGGGGTGATTGGGGCTGACGCGGTGCTTGGGTGCTCACCCTGGCCAGCAGCAGAAACAGGGAGTCAGACTGCGGGGAAGGAGTGAGTGCATAAAAAATAACGAGTCTGGAAAAAGCAGCAAGTGCAGAGTGGCTGGCGGGACCGTGGGCAGGTCCTGGCTCTGCTGCCCCGGCCCGGCCGCAGCCCTTGGCCCCTTGGCTGCTCTGTCCAAGCAGCTCGGGGACACGGGGACAGCCATGGGACCGGGTTCTGCTGTGGGCACAAAAACTCCCCGGGGAAAACCACTTCATGCCTCCAGAGCAGGAAGCAGCGGGGTTTTCCTCACCCAGCAGTGCAGAAGTTCTTCAAGGGGCTTCTCCTCACCTGCACTCCCCTTCCTTCAGCCCTGATGAATGAATGCCCTGGCACGTCCCAGCTCTCACCTGCACTCACACAACCTGGCCAAGGCTTTTTCCCCCAAATCAAGCCCATTTGGTAAAGCCAGAGAAGCCCTAAGTGAGCTCTTGCTGGTATTTCAAGCTCCTGCTTTTTGATGGAACCTGCACCGTGTGAGCCCAGCTGCACAGGACCAAAAATAAGGGGGAAAACACCCAAAATCTGAGGGCTTTTTTGTGCATCACAGTGCAGATCCCACCCTGGCTGTGATGCTCCCTATTTCCCTCACTTCAGGGAAGGAGATTCTCTGAGCAAGTCTCCCCAGCCCTGTGCCAGGCAGCTGCATGTGCCTCTGCCGTGGCCAGCAGGATTTGCCTAACAAATCCTTGCAAATGTGGGGATTTCTGTGTCAGGAAGGCACAGGGGCCCAGCTGGAGCTGACACTCGGCAGCTGGGAGCTGCCCTCAGGGTCAGGAAGTCAGGCAGAGCTGACCCAAAGCAAAAATCCCATTAAGAGGAGCTTGGCAGGTGGTTTGGAAGAAGCCATGAAGGAAGATGTTCTGACTAATTCAGGTTTTTGAGAAGGAAGAGCTTCCCCCAGTCAGAGTGGTTGGTAACCATTAAAAAACCCCACAAACACAGAGCCCCCTAAAGCTCTGAAAGATTCAACATTAGAGAAGCAAGAAGCTGCCACTCCCCTCATGGGCTGCCAGTGAACATCAATAGCCCAACAAAAACTGTTCTGCTCTAATGGGGAAGGAGCTTGAGCCAGTTCAGCATTCCATGGGCTGCTGGGGGTGATGGGGGGGACAGGAACCCTTGGAACAGAGCAGGAAACCCAGGGAGGGTGGAAGATGCACAGCCTGCCCTGGAAAGGGGGGTGCTAAACCCCTCCTGAGCTGGAGACAGAGGGTGACAAGATCCTAGTGACAGTGGGGACGTGGGACCCACCTGCGTGGGACCCCGTGGTGCTGGTGGGGCTGGATGGCACACGGGAATGAGGATCTGGAGGGGCCACTGCCAACCATGGAGTGACCACACAGGTGACAAGGTGATGCAGGGGTGGGGACACTGTCCTGTGTTGCTGCCAACTCCAAAATCACAGGTTGGGTCTGGAATGGCCGCCAAAAAATGCTGGGGAGCACCTGGGGAGGGCAGGGGCATCAATGGCACCAGGAGGTGTCTGTCCCCTGTGGAGACAGGGAGGACAGGACGATGGAAAACCTGCTTATGTTCCCAACCAAACATCCCCTTGAGCTGGCCCCTGGTGTGGGGGCTGTGTCCCCCCTCCCCACAGGGCTTTAGGGACCTCCAGCACCCCAAATTGGAGGAGACAAGCTGCTGTGTCCTGTGGGGAGGGGACACACTGCAGGGACATGCAGGCACAGAGGTAATGGGGTGTTTGGGTTTTTGTTTTTTGGGGGGGGAGTGTTTTTAATGGGGTTTTTCATGGGGAGCACTGCCATGGGGTGGGGGGTGCATGGGGCAGTGCCCTGGGGGGTCCTGCAGGTGAGGGGTGTGTGGGCTGGGTACATGGGGGAGCTGTGCCTTGGGGGGCAATGGGGGCATCAGGGCAGTGCAGTGGGGGGCACTGCATGGGGGATCATGTGGGAGCGAACTGGGGCCACCAGCCCTGTCCCCTGGGGCCACCAGCACTGTCCCCTGGGGCCTTAGGGCCACCTACCCTGTACCCTGGAGCCTTGGGGCGCCCAGCCCTGTCCCCCAGGGTCTTGGAGCCCCCTTCCCTGTCCCCTGGAGCCTTGGGGCGCCCAGCCCTGTCCCCCAGGGTCTTGGAGCCCCCTTCCCTGTCCCCCAGGGATTTGGGGCCCCAGCCCTGTCCCCTGGGCCCCCAGCCCTGTCCCCCAGGGTCTTGGGGCCCCAGCCCTGTCCCCTGGAGCCTTGGGGCCCCAGCCCTGTCCCCTGGAGCCTTGGGGCCCCCAGCCCTGTCCCCTGGAGCCTTGGGGCCCCCAGCCCTGTCCCCTGGAGCCTTGGGGCCCCCAGCCCTGTCCCCTGGAGCCTTGGGGCCCCCAGCCCTGTCCCCTGGAGCCTTGGGCCCCCAGCCCTGTCCCCTGGGCCCCCTGCCCTGTCCCCTGGGGCCCCAGCTCTGTCCCCGGTGTCCCTGCGCTGCCGAGGCCGGGCCCCCCCGGCCGGGCCCCGCGGGGAGGAAGCGGCTGCGGGGCCAGGATGGGGCCGAGAGGTGCCACAGCCCCTCCTGCGGCCACGGATGCAAATCCTGCACAAACACAGCCTCTCCCACACGGAGAGAGGCCAGACAATGGCTCAGGGAGAGGGGGACGTGCCCTGAGCTGAGATTTTGGTGCCAGCCTCTGACTGGTACCAGTGCTTTGGGCACCCCTGGGTTTGGTACCCACCGGGAGGCATCGCCAGAGCTCGGGTGGCACCAATTCCTGTGACAGTTTTAGGGTTTTCCTTCAAGTTTTTGCACATTGCCTGTTTCGCCAGAACATTTCTAGGGCTGAGGAGCAGCAGCTGCATCCCAAACGTGGGCAAATCCCCCCTGTGTGCCCTGGGAAACCAGAATTAGGTGAATGAAGCACCCAGGGTCCCTTTGAGGAAGCTGTGAGGGGCTCAGAGCTCAGAATGGCACCAGAGTGAGACCCAGCAGCTCCAGGATGGAGTACACCATACTTGCAGCACTGGCCTTGCCCACAGAAACTCCTCAAAAAAAGAAGAAAATTAGTAAAAAAGAAAATGGAAGCAGCTGGAAGAGGTCACAGGCTTGGAGGCAGCAGGAAAATGGGTGTAGAGATCAGAAATATGGCCCAAGGATCTAAACCCTGCAGTGGGCAGGGAGCCCTGAAATTAAAGTGAGAGGCTGCAAGTGGAGAAGGGGAAATGGGGCTGGGGTTGGGACACAGGAGGAGCCCCACGGGCCCTGACCTTGGAGCCAGCCCCTCCTGCAGCCTCAGACAGGGAAGAATAAAAGAAGATCATAAAATAATCTGCTCCATGGTGGGCAGGATCCCCACAGGGGGGTTCAGCAGCCCCTGGCAGGGGTGCAGAATCCAGCCCTGGAGGGTCATTCCCAGACCAAAAGATCTTTTTTCCAAGCATGGATTTGCTCTTTTACAGTGTGATCTCCCAGCTCCATGGCCCCATCAGCTCTGCATTGGGCTGGTGGGTGGATTTTTTCCCTTTTACATCACCCACCTTGTGCTGATCTGCCCTGAATTGCTGCTGCTGATCCGTGGGCTCCCCCTGAAGCATCACCCCTCCTAAATCCTAAATCCAGTGTAAATTCCCTGCATACATTCTTGGGGCCATCAAACCAGACCCCTCACTCTTTTAAATCTCATTCTTAGCAAAACTTTCCAGCCTCTGTGAGTAGCTCTAACACGTCCTGAATAACCCAAACAGTTTATCCTGGCCTGGGGAATGTCCCCCGCAGGGACACCGCATCCTGCCTGGGTGATCATCACCCTTCCAAACAGTTTATAAATAGACCAAGGTAAATGAGGGGAGTGCTCTGGCTCAGGATTTTTATCTCATTTCTTGTTTTCAAGCCATTCAAGGAGTGCTGGGTCAGATGATCACTCCTAAAACTCGAGTTGAATCTGCTGCTTCTTTCTCCTCCAGTTGAGCTCTATCCCTACCTCACTGAAACAGTAAAAAAGAGGTAAAAGCTAAGAAAAATGGGTTTGGCATTCCAAAGGGAAGGCCATGGCCCTGCCATGAGGCACCATCCAGGCCCAGCACCAGGCAGTGGGAGAGGGCAGGGACCAGCACTGCTGCACCTGGGAAGTTGTGGTGCACACCCCTTTGGAAAACAGAAGGGGTAGATCTGGGAAAAAAAATGGAAAATTTGGGAAATAATATGGAAAATATGGAGATCAGCGAGTCCCTGCAGCACTCCTCCTGTCACCAACAGTGCCCCACCACCAGCATCCCCCAGGGCCATCGATACCACTTCGTGTCACAAGTGGTGGCTGGAGAAATTCACTGTAACCCCTTCCCAAGGTCCCCAGCAGGGTCTGTGTCATCCACCAAGGGCTCTGTAAAACACCCCCAAAGAACTGGAGCCATTCCCAAGCATCCAAGGAGGAAAGAAGTGTCCAAGGCCAGGCTGGACAGGGCTTGGAGCAACCCTGGGCTAGTGGAAGTGTCCCTGCCCATGGAAGGGGGTGGAATGAGATGAGCTTTAAGGTCCTTTCCAACCCAGGCCATTCTGGGAGCTATGGTTCTGTCATTTTATGTGCATTTTTGAGCTATAAATGTGTCTTTCTCTCTTTTCTTTCTTTCTTCCTTCCTTTCTTTTTGTCTCTTTCTTTCTTCCTCATTCTTTCTTTCTTCCTCATTCTTTCTTTCTTTCTTTCTTCTCTTTCTTCCTTCCTTTCTTTTTGTCTGTCTTTCTTTATTTTCCTTCCTTCCTTCCTTCCTTCCTTCCTTCCTTCCTTCCTTCCTTCCTTCCTTCCTTCCTTCCTTCCTTCCTTCCTTCCTTCCTTCCTTTCCTTCCTTTCCTTCCTTTCCTTCCTTTCCTTCCTTTCCTTCCTTTCCTTCCTTCTCTCTCTCTCTGTCTTTCCTTCCTTTCCTCTGGACTGGGAGGGACAGCCCTGGAAAGGGACTGCCCTGGCCAGCAGACACAGCTCCAGCCTGAAGCAACAGGGCTGCACAGCAAGTGGCACAGGGAACAGCACAAAGCCCTTTCCCCCCGCCCCCAGCTTCCTCTGTTCACTCTGAAAAAAATCACATTTCCAGCTTGTTTCAATTAACTTTAAGACTTTTATATTCCATGAAGGCTGAGGCAGTCATTAAACCCGAATTTTTCCTGTTGTAACACTTTGAAACAACCACACCACAGCTCAGCTGGTGGCTCTGGCTCTGCCAGGCCAGGACCTCCCATGGGCAGAGGTGACTCCAGGTCCCCTCAGTGGTGGCATTGCTCATCCTCTGGCTCAGCATGGACAAACTCATCACACCCCACAGGCCCAGCCCTTGGGGCAGCATGAGGGAGCTGGGAAAAGTCAGGATGGGAGTGATGCCCATCCCCTGCCCTTCCAGGGGCTTTGGGAAGGGCAGGGAGTGCCCTCATCCCACCCCAGAGTCTGGGGATGCTGCTGGGATGGGGTACAGGACACCCTCACTGCCCCACAGCCCTGGCACTGGGGGTGAGGAAGCACCACAGAGCAATAAATCCACCTGCACAACACGTAAATAAATCAATACTTTTGCATCCATGAGCAAAGCAGACACAGCCAAAGCCCTGAGTCACCCTGGGCCATGTCCCAGCAGTGGCTCTGGGGTGAGTGGGGACAGCCCTGCTGCCAGCTCTGCTCCCAATGGCAGCTGCTTTGATCTCCCCACATCAGAAGGAGCCTTTTCCCTGCCCTGTCACAGCCACAGCACACCCAGACACTCAATGGGACGGGGCTGGCACACCCCAGACACTCTGTGGGATGGGGCTGGCACACCCTGGGCTGGCAGGCACTGACCCCACTGACCCTCCCTGCCAAGCCCTTCCATGTGCTCAGTGTTCTTTCATGAAAAAATATAAAAAAAAAAGTGGAGAGAGGTCAGAGCAGAGAGAGAGAAGGAAAGGGAAAAGCTCCTTGGGCACTCAGGCATGGATGTCCATCCTTTCCCTGCTGATGCCATCATGGATTTGCTGCCCTTTGGGGTTTTTTGGCTTTACCTGAAGTAATCACAGACCTGCTTTACCTGAAGTTATCACCAGATCCTCTTCAGCACAAGGAACCTTCACAACAGGATGCACCAGGTTCCCAGTGGCACAGCCCTGGCAGCCTGGAGCACAGTGGCCCAGGGGATGAAGAAATTGTGCTTTATCCCCAGAGGAAAACACCAAAGTGCCCAAGGGGGACAGAACTGCTGCACCCTGCTGCCTGCAGCTGCAGGAGGGATGTCCCAGGGACTCATGGGCTTTAGGCACTGGAGATCAAGGGTCAGTGTTAAACAGGGGGTGATTTCTGTGTTCCACAGGTCTCTCACACACCTGCATGGAAGGCCACACTCACAGCTGCTCCTGTCTTACCTGTGGCTCTGTTAAGGCTCAGTTCCAGCTGCCACAGCACTCACAGGCTGGGACTGAAGATTCAGCAGAGGAGGAGAAAGACTCCTTGAGCGGAGGAAACTCATTGGGTGCTTCACAGGAAACATCTTTTTAGTAAAAGACAGATTTTCCCAGCATATTCCTCCTGATGAGCAAAACCCATGTGGAAAGCAGGACTGAGAGAGCCTGAACACCCTGGAGGGGAGGATGTGATGCAATCCTGAAACTGCTCCCTGGCTGGGTGGGGGGCACAGTGTTTAACCAGGAGCTCTGGGATTATCCCATCCCATTTCCTTGTGTGCTGCCAACAACTCTGAAGCTCCCCAGGACTGACCCCAAGGGCAGCCCTATGGTGGTGGGGCACAGACCTGTGCCAGGGCAAAGCAATCCCACCAGGGCCTGGATAACCCACTGGATCTCCTCCAGCCTGCCCTGAAGAACTGCTGCATCTCATCCCTCTCAAGCATTCTTCATCCCACAATAAAATTATTCCACACAATTTACCAGTCCCAAATAAGGGCACCCTGGTGTTGTTCCCTCCCTGTCAGAGACAGCACCAAGCCTTGGTTTTGGGCAGGATCTCACTCATCACATCCAGCAGCAAGACACTGCTTTAGCCACACACAGAGCCCCAGACAGCAGCTGGAGCCAGCAGCCCCCTCCCAAAACCTCCTGGGCTTGCACATGGAGACCCAAGGAAGGGGGGACAGTGCCTGACAGACTGGGGAGTTTCCTGCCTGCCCTTCCAGTGTGGGGAGGGGCCAAGAGGAAAGAAAAGAGTTGGCACCATTGGAAAAAGGAGCCTACTGTTATTTATTAACCAGGGAGGTGGGCCCAGGCACTCATGTAGGGGAGGAAGGAATGTGGAGAGCAGGCCCAGACGTTGTGGGGTGTCCAGGCTGCTGCTGAGCTGCCCCCATGTGGAAGCTCATGGGGGAAGGGGGCACAGCAAAGCCCCAGGGCAGGGAACCCCCAGCAGGACCCTGAGAGCTGGTGGCACTCTGGAGCAGGGCTCAGGCACAGCAGGAGTGCCCAGGGGGGCAGGGACACTGCCAGATCAGTTGCAGTTCTTGGGCAGGCGATAGACCCCCCCTGAGTAGATGAGCTGCTGGTCCCGGACCTTCTTCTGCAGGAATCCCTGCAGCTCCTGGAGATCAATCTCAGTGACCACAGGGCCGGTCATCACAAACATCTTGAGCATGCTGTGGATCCTCTCCAGGGACAGGCTCTCCAGGTTGGTCAGCATGGCCTGGATGTACGTCCAGAACAGCTGCAGAGGGACACAGGCCACAGTGAGCGACTGACACTACAGCATACAGCAACCAGCCCAGAAACAAGGCAGGGATGCAGCTGGCACTAAGCTCTGCTCTCAGCTGTGGGGTCTCTAAACAAGGCATATCCAGGAACAGCAGCAAAGAGCTGGGACACAGAGCTAGACAGAGGGATCTGGCACACATCTGTGCAGCGCACTCATGACCCTCTGTGGATGAACACCAGCATGACAACGCTGTGTTGCACAACACACAGGCACAATGTGACTCACAGGCAGGAAAGGCACTGGAAATGTCCAGGAACCACAACAGAGAGAAGGCAGAGATCCAGCTGTTAGTGCTGGGTCAGTCTTTTGGGCAGTCAGAAGTGCCAAAAAAGTGTTGCTCGGGTGCATCCAAACAAGTTATGACTATTTCCAAAAATGAAATCATGTCTCGGACTTTTTTCTTTTTTTAAACTGAAAAAAAAAGCAATTTGGAGATTTCCAAAAGGTTCCCTGACTCAGCAGCTGGGCACTTGTCTGGAGGGAAGGCTGTGATCCAGCACCAAGAGATTAACCACGAGATACCCACTTCAAAACCCAAATGTTTGTGCTGGACTCAGCCACTGGCAGTGGAAAATGTGAATCCATAGTGCAAACTGAATCCATCATCTTGATCAGATTCCCCAAACCCACAACACAGGATGTTTGCATCACCACAGGGACAGGTACCTGCAGCTCCTCCTCCTTCTGGTCAGCCTGTGAGGCCATGGCAGAGTCCCCCTCCTCATCACTGTCAATCAGAACAACCTTCTCCACCTGGTCCTTCTGCTCCTCCTCGATGACAGTGAAGGTGCCCTCGGGCTCTTCCCGCAGGACTCCCTGCTGCAGCCACAGCGTCATCTTCCTCTTCAGTGAAGTCACAGGCACCTTGAGCACTTCACTCAGCTCTGTCAGCGTCCAGGTGCCTGCAGAGACCATGGAGAACAGAGAGGAGATGGAGAACAGGACACTTCCCACACCCAAGCCTGCCAGGATTTGGTGGGAAGCTGGGTAAGGCAAGGAGGCACTGCCAGGAACAAGGCTGCAGAGCTGGGGCCCTGCTGGGCGCTGGAGACCCTGTGGGAGATCCAAACCATGCACCACACCTTGTTCCTCCTGCCAGAGCTCTCAGAGCCTCCAGCAGCCCAAGGAACGTGGCTTTCCCACCTGTAGAAGCACAGACAGGGCTTCACAGCACTCACTCTTGGTCTGGAAGTGCAGGATGATGGCAGCGTGCACAGGAGACACGGACAGGGAGAGCGTGCGATCAGCCAGCTCCACGTCCAGGCTCACCAGCCCCAGGTGGTACTTCCAGTTCAGGGTCCTCATGGCCTGGGAAAAGGAGGCAGCAGCTGCTCACAGCAGATCTCCCAGCAGGAACCACTAAGTACTGGGTTATTGCAAACCCCACTGTAACCAACCAGCAGCTGAAGGGGACTGCATAAAGCTTTCATAAGGAGGGTTAAGGTGGCCTCACCTTTAATTTCTCATACTTCTTGGAATATGCTTCCATGGCTTCCTTGACCTGCTCTGGAAGCTCCAGCTTCTCCTCTTTGAGTGGTGGCCAGAACTCACTGGACAGGATAATGGCCACGAGGCTGAAGGGAGGCCTCTCCTCCTCAGGGAGCTTCTCCTCCTCATCCCGAATGTTGGCGTTAATGCGCCGCGAGTCGGCCATGTCCTGCAACGGGCACAGAGCTGAGCTGGCTCCTTCCCTCCAGAGCCAGGGCCAACCATCGGTGAAGGGGAGGCTGAAACAAGGTGAACAGCTTTCTCTCTAAATGATGATGGGGACACTGGAAAGGACACGATTGTCACCCTGATTTTTTAAGATTTTCTAAGCCTTCTGATGTTTACATTCTTGTAGCAAACGTTCTCACAGGCTTTCTGTAAATAACTTATTGTTTTGCATTCTTTTATGGAAGAAGAGAAATTTGATAGACTGTTGGTTTGTCCAGTGTCATTGGAGAGGTGGCACTGTCACCCTCCAATCCACTGTCACTTTTGGAAATCTATAAATGTTAGAGTCAGAAATACACTTTCCCTTTTCTTCATCTTAAGAGCAGCGGTGTGTGTGCTGCATTGTTTCCTGTCCTATAGTGACACAGGATCGTGTGTCTACTTGGAAGTCTGCTACACACCCAGAAAGATTTGTGGGAGGTTAGAGGAAGGAGTTACAACTCAACACTGCCTTCACTGGGGGCTCTCCACACCTGTGTTCTCCTAAAGAATCAAACTCCAGAGTCCCAAGCCCAGCTCCTCAGTGTCAGGATACTGCAGAAGGACAGTACAGACAGCAGCACAAGAGCAACCATTCCCCAGAGCTGATAATCCAACCCACAGGCCTTAAAAACAGACATGATTTGAATGCACTTCTGCCTGTCACAAATCAGCCCCTCACTGGCATTCTGGAACCCCCACTTTCCTAAAAGACCCTTTTGGGGTCACTCCTCAAGTTCTTCCCCTTCCCCAATGGGCTCAAAAACCCAGCACTTAAATTATAAAAATAAAAGGAGTTACTTTTAACATGACTTCACAGTAGTGCATCTGAGCTTCACCAAACCTCAGCTTCAGCAGCTCCACGTTACGGATTTCCCTGGAAAGAGACACAGCAGGTCAGGGACAGGGCCCTTGCTTGGACAAACCTGGCTTGGCCTCCACCCCTCACCACGCAGCCAAAGAAACAAGGTCCCTGGCACAAGGTGCTCTTCCTTGCAAGGCACAGTATCTGCCCAGGATGGCTCCTGGTACCCAAGGGAGGAACAGCCGTCTCCTCTAGGCCAGCAGCTTTTTGAAGACAGAATGGTTCAGGCTGGAAGGGACCACTGGAGCTCATCCAGTCCCACCTCCCTGCTCAAGCAGGGTCCCCTGGAGCAGTCATTCAGGGTTGTGTCCAGATGGGTTTGGAATATCTCCAGGGAAGGAGACCCCACAGCCTCTCTGGGTTCCTGTTCCACTACTCAGTCACCTCACAGCAAAGAGGTTCTTCCTCATGTTCAGGTGGAACTTTCTGTGTTTCAGAAACACACATCTTCCATCCCTCCTATCTGGGGGGCCAACACAACATGTGGGATGGTGTCAGTGCTCCAAATTCCTACAAGCTGCTCTACAGCACAAACCAAGGGCAGGACTGAGCATGGAATTCTAGAGGCAAACTCAAAGCTGCAAAGGAAATAGCCAAAGGCACTCCTGACTCCACAAACAGCCATTGACAGGACTGAGCGTCTGAAGGCTCTACCCTTCAGACAGCAGGTAAAAGGAAACTCAGGTGATTTGGCCATGGAAGGCCTGGCTCTGGGCCCGGGGGCCTCACCTCTCAGCACTGTAGTTGAACTGGTGCAGCAGGCGGTCAGCCAGCAGCGTGCGGTACTCGTTGATGAACAGGTCCTTGCTGCCGTAGATGCTCACCAGGAGGCTGATGATGTCTGAGGAGCGACGCTTGGAGCTCGATTTCCCTGGTGGAATCCAGCAGAAGACAGTGTGAGATTAACAGGGACCTGCTCCAGCCCAGCTCCAGAGGACAGCAAATGAGCTGCTCAAGGCTACAGCCCAGCAGGGAAAGCAGACGGCTGCCAGGACTGCTGCGCTGGGCATCTCACCTGGATCTGCATCCACTGGGTCAGGAACCCAGTCCCCTGGCTCTGAGATGTCATCATCACTCTCCTGGCCGTTCTCCAGGGTCACTGGGTCAGCTTTGGAGAGCTCATTTGCCAGGTCCCCCGAGCCCTCAGCATCCCCGGTGAGACCGGCCACGATCTGCCGCACCGTGTCCTCCCGAGTCCTGGAGCCAGGGGGAAGGGGAACAGTGAGTGAGGGAAGGGGAGGGGAAGGGGATGTGTCAGACTGCCCCACACGCCTCCTACCTCAGATACTTCCTGATGGGCTCACAGGCAACCTCCAGGATCACCATGGAAGGGTCCAGCTCCCGCAGGGCCTTGATGGCTGAGATATACAGAGTGATGATGTCGGAGGTGTTGACTCCTGCAGGAGAGGAGCAGAGGGAGTCAGAGCCCTGCAGCACAGAATAATAGCTTGGATAGAAGGGGTTTGGATGGTCCAAGCTCTCTGTTCTAGCTGTGGTGTAGCAGGAGGAGGGCTTGCTGCCCTGCTGCCCAAGGCAATGGGACAGATCAGATCCATGTGCCTCAGTTTTGAGCATGAATGGAGGCTCAGAGCTGAGCCCTAACAGTGCAAAGAAGCCTTTGCCTACCTAGACCAAAGATAAACTTTGTGCTCCTGACCACAGTGTAAAAATGAGGCCAAAGGGGGCTGGGATGCCATCAGCTGCTGCTGCCCTGCCCACTTGAACACAAATAATGTGTGATGGGCATGGTGACTGCCCCTCACTCCTCAAAGAGGAAACCAAACCAGCTCCAAGTAGATCCCCACTCGTGCCCAGGTTCCTTACAGTGTCAGGACACAGACAAGGATGTAAAACCCACCAGGGTGCAGAAGTCTCATTTCCAGAGCACTTTTCAGGGAGCTGAGCAGCTGCTGCCTCTGGTTAGTCCTTTCCAGGCAGAACTTGAGGTCCTCCACAGCAGGCTTTGACTCTGGGAAATCTGCAAACCAAGCAGTGATCAGGAGCAGTGCCAGGCTCTGAGGGGAGGCAGGGGGAGGCAGTGTGGCACACCAGAGAGCTCTGTCACCCCCCCAGTCCCAGCCCAAGGGTGAAGCACCTCGGATGATGCTGAAGAGCTCCTCGATGCGCATGCTGGCGTAGATGCGGTAGAAGAACCTCTGGACGTGGCAGCGCCAGCGTTTCAGGGTGCTGCTGGCTTCTGGGGAGGACTGTGCCAAGGGGCCATCCTGCAGGAACACCCTGCTCAGCCACCCAATCACCTTCTCTATCCACTGCACAAGAAGGAGAAACAGAGGTGAACACAGAGCTGGATGCACAGCCACATCCCAACCCAGCCCTGGCAGCCACCACAGCCGCAGAAAGGGCAGCTGGACCAGGAGAGCATCACCCCCAGCTGCTCCTCAAATGTGTCCCAGCCTGGGCTATAGCTGGGGAAAGCCCAGCTGAAAGAACTGGAACTTTAACTAAAGATACAGGATATGGACTGTGCAGCTGGGTGTGAGAAGATAAGGGGTGACCACAGACTGTGTGCAGGCACTGGGCTCCAAAAAGGACAGAGTTTGCTCCAAAACCTGCAGCCTATTTCATTCTTGCAGAGTTTCATCCCATTCTATACCTGCAAAACTGTCCCATTCATAAGAAAATGAGCAAGTTGCCCATTACACCATCCTTGGCCCAAAATTTCTATGGTTCCTGAAATCAGTGAAAAGCAAACAAGATATCCCAAGAAGTCACAGACACCCAACAGAACTCAGGCATTTGAAATCCAAACACCAACCTCATCACTTAATAATAAAATAAAAACCTGAACAGAGAGCATAAAAAGCTTATTTTTTAATTATTTGAGCTTTAGTGAGAATTATGTAATTGCCAAATTTCAAATGTACCCAATTACAATATCCAGATGTTTAAAATAACTGCCTTTCCCCCCTCATCAATTAGCAAATACATGCTGCTTCCTGGGATAGTATTTGAGTACCAATATGCTACAAGATATTCTACTACTAGATATTAGTAATTTTTTTATACATTCTCACAGCCTGAAACAAAAATGCTAGGTCAAGGTTTGGTTTGCTGATGTTTATTTTTAATTACTTGACTGAGGAAACATTGAGGAAATGCACAAGTTTGGCCAGGACAAACCTGAGTACTCCAAACACCTGGGAAAAACTGTGCAGAAGCTGATAAAGAATTCCCCTAAAGGACAAGAAGACAGGACTATAACTGATGCAAAGCAACATGATTTTAAGGAATTATTATCAAACCAACCCATTCTTCCCCCAAGTTTATCTTCCCTGAGTGCTCCTGTTACAGCCTGATTGTGACCTGACACTCCAGGCAGCTGCTGCTGTGCTGGCAAAGAGGCTTTGCCTTCAGCACCTGTAATTTTCAGTGAGCTCTTTCTCAGGCTTCTCTATTTAACCTTTAGATTTCCAGGCCTGTGGGTTTGGGTTTTTTTCCTTAAAATTATCTCTTCCTAATCCTGATACCCTCCAATATTCTACGGCCAAACAAGAGGTAGAAGCAAGGGCAGCATCTGAGGAGCAGAATGCAGTTGTGTTTTCTGTGGTGTGCCCTGAAAATATCCTTAAACAATCTCCAGGTCACCCAAAAGCATTTCACACGAGGTGCAGTGAAGAAAGTGTTGCACAACAACCAAAAGGAAGTAAACACAAAAAGATTCCTGATGTTTGCAGCAACAAAAACGGTTGGCATGGCAAAGAGTGAGGGATCCAGGGTGTCTGGATTGCATGGGAACCTGGCTGTGGGCCTGGTTCTCCAGCACAGGCAAATGCAAGGTCATGGGCAAGGAGCACTGAGCTCAGGATTGTGCCCTGGAGGAGCCATAACCTGGAGAAGAATTTTATTTTAAAGTCATGGTGGGTAAACAGCTCAACACAAACTTAGTTGAAACAGTAGCAAAGCAACTGGACAGCTGCAAAGAAATATTGTAATTTTGTGTGGCCGTGGTGAGATCAATCCCAGAATATCCTCTCTCATCCTTGCTTCCAGTTTTAGAGAGGAATTGGAAAGAGGACTGAAAACAGCCATAGAAATTCTAATTATGGGCTCACCTACACAGAGGGAGGACCCTCTGCAGGCCAGGTGGCACTTGTTGATCTTGTGGTTTGTAAACTGGAACCACAGAAATTCCCTCATTACTACAGACATCATGAGGTGAAATGTGACAGTGCTTCACACACAGGTCAGAGCAAACCTTCCCCTCCAGCATCAGCCAAAATGGGGAGTTTCAGCCACCTCTCCTGCCCGACCTGGTGGAATTCATAGCCCTGGACCAGGTGTTTTAAGTTGGAATCTGCTTTTAGCCTGAGCTGCTAAAAACCAACAACAGCTGCACACCTTTATCACTCCCTACAACTCCCTGAAAGGTGCCTGTGCTCAGCTGGGGCTGGGCTCTTTCTCCAGCAGCACTGACACAACCAGAGCACACAGCCTCAAGCTGTGCCAAGGGAAATTCAGGTTGGATATTAGGGAGAAGTCTTTTACAGAAAGAGTGATAAAGTTCTGGAATGGCTGCCCAGGGAGGTGGTGGAGTCCCCATCCCTGGATGTGTTTAAAACAAGCCTGGATGTGGCACTGGATGCCAGGGTTGAGTTCAGGGGTTGGGGCTGGGTTGGACTCAATGATCGTTAAGGTTGTCACTGTCATATTTTCTGAAAAATCCCTTTGCCAGGATTTCTTCTCCTGGGAAACTGAGAAGCCTCAGAGAAAAATGAAAATAATAATTATCTGATTGCTTCTCCTGTGTTTTCTGCTTTGGAATGTGGTCTGGAGATTGTTTACCAACTGGTCATTGTTTGATTGGTTTCATGTGAATTGTTTTGACTTAATGACCAATCATGGTCCAGCTGTGCTGGGACTCTGGAAGCAGTCACAAGTTTTCATTAGCATTCTTGTTAAACCTTCTGTCTGTATCCTTTCTCTATTCTTTAGTATAGTTTTAGTATAGTGTTCTTTAATATAATGTAAGTACATAAAATAATAAATTAACCTTCTAAGAACATGGAGTCAGATTCTCAATTCCTCCTTCATCCTGGGGACCCCAAAAATACCACAAATGGTGACCTCAGACATTGGCTGTAGCCCGAGCTGAAGAACAGACCCACATAATAAAGTCTCTTCCAAGCCAGTGAATCAGTGAATTCTGTGATGTCCCAAGGAGGAGCCTCACAGCCCCCACACCAGCCTCACCTCCTGGAACTCGTTGAGGAAGGAGTGCTCGTACTCCCCGCGGCAGCGCTGCTCCATCCTCTCCTCGATCATCCTGTGCAGGATGGTGGTGACAGCCTCAGCACTCACCCTCTCCAGCAAGTTCAGCCGGCGGCTGCGGGCACAGAGACACGGCAGGAGCGTGGGGGAGCAAAGGCACCAGCAAATCAAGAAAATCTTATATCTGAAGGCACCACCCTCCCTGTACGTTCCACAGAGGCAGACCCAGCTCGGGCCACACGCTCTGACAGCACACACAGATGCACTACACACGTAACACATGGCACTGCTGCTATCCCATCTTCCTTACAGACATTTAAAGCCATCAAAAGCTTTTTCATTTAGAAGAGTTTCATAGAATCAGAGACTGGTTTGGGTTGGAAGAGACCTTAAAGATCATCTAGTCCAAACCCCTGACATGGGCAGGGACACCTTGCACCGGTTTGCTTCTTTGTGGTCAGAGGCCTCAGAGCAAGAGGAGTATGTTCTCATATCCAGGGAGAGGAACTTTCTGTCTAAAGATCTGCTCTTCTTCAACCACTAGTTGAAAGCAGAAAGTCCATGTTGAGTTCTCTACCCACCACCATGACACAGCCTGACCTCACGCAGCTCCTCCTGTTCTCAGAGATCAATAAAACCTGCTGCTGCTCCCATCCACATCCCCCATTGCTCCAAGTGACAGCCACCACCCCGTGAGATACCTACAGAATGTCATTGAGCTGCTGGAACTGCTCCATGGCTTCAGGGCACCAGCACTGCTCCTTCTTGCTGCTGCAGCCTGCACAGAGCTGGCCCTCGCCTCCACCCTCCTCTGGGTCACTCTCCTGCTCGGTCTCACTCATGCTGCACTCACACTCGTTCGTTCCATCCTCTCCTTTCTTCCACTGCCGCATGTATATCCTGAAGGTGCGGCTGTAGAACTGCTGGATCATCTCCTGGAAGGATTTGGTCGTGGAGAAGAAGAGGATAGCTTTGAACATGGTGTAGACCTTCTCCTGCAGCGTCTGAGCGCCTGTGCCCAGGAGCAGGCCTGCCTTGGTCCACTGCTCCAGGAGCTCCAGGCTGTTCAGGTAGGGCTCCAGGCGGCACTTGAGCAGACTGAAGGCCTCCAGGAGCAGCGCAGCACACTGGGGCTCCTCGGCCGTGTTCTCATACTGGCCAATGCAGTTCCAGAACTCGGGGGCGATATTCGCCTGCAGGTCAGTCTGCAGCACCTCGATGAACCACTCCTCCACGATGGAGTGCAAGTCGTAGCACTGCAGCACGTCCAGGGCTGCCCGGAGCTCGGCATCCTGCAGCGGCCCGGCAGCTTCGGGCCTCGGGGCTGCCTGGAAAGCAGGGGGGACATGAGTTAAGCATTTGATGGAGCACACAGGGACTCTGCTGTCAAACTGCCCTGGGGGGATGCTGCTCCTGCATGGCGATCTGCCGGGGTCTGAGCCCACCGCTGGATGCCCAGCGCTCCCTCCCAGGGCTCACACCCGCACACATCACTGCCATTCCTGCAGGTGGCTGCTGCAGGACACAGGTGCTGTGGAAATTCTGCGAGTCCCCCGTGGCTGCTCAGCTCCCTCAGACGGAGCGGGAGCAAAGCCACAGCACGGCCGGGCAAGCTGCGGCCCTTTGGTCCCGCTCCCGGTTGGGGTGACAGAGACAGGGCGGCTGGGCCCGCGGCCCTTCCTGACAGCCCCCAGCAGACACCGTCCCCGCACACCCAGGAGCCCTTCCCGTCCTCCCCGCCCCGGCCGTTCCTCCCCCAGCCCCCACCTATCCTCCCTCAGCCCCGGCCGTTTTCCCCCGGCAGCCCCGGCCGTTCCTCCCTCAGCTCCGGCCGTTCCCCCCGGCCCCGGCAGCTCCCACCCCGCCCCGCGGACCCAGAGCCGGAGAGGCCCGGCCGGGGAGGAGCCGAGGCCGGAGCATCCCGGGGGCGACGGGTCGGGCCTGCCCCGGGCCCGGCGGAGCGCAGCGGTCCCCGCTCACCAGCCCCAGCGCGGCGGGCGGCACCAGCGCGGTGCTGAGCGTGTGCCAGGCGGCCGAGAGCTCCATTCGGGCCGCAGGAAGGGGCGGAGCGGCGCCGGCCGCAGCGATGAGCGGCACCGGAGCCGCGCTGCGGGGGCACCACGCGGCGCTGCAGGAGGGTGAGCGGGGCTGGGGGCCGAGCGGGGCCGGGCAGGGGCAGGGGCCAGGGCCGGGCCCGTCTGACGGTGCCGCCCCTCAGGGCTGTCGGAGCTCCGCGCCCGGCGGGAAGAACTGAACGGGCGGATCCAGGCCGAGGAGGCGGAGCGGGGCCGGCTGCAGGCGCGGATCGCGACGCTCTCCCGGCGCTTGTCCGACACCAGCGAGAGCCTGGCAGGGCTCCGCTCCACCCGAGCCCACATCGACCGCACCATCGCCGAGATGGACCTGGCCTCCGGGGAGGTACTGCCAGCGAGAGACATCGCCTTGAGCAGCTTCCCCGTGAGGGGAGGAGGAGGGACGGCATTGATCTCTGACCAGGGACTGGGCCCGAGGGAATCACTGAATCAGAATAACCTGAGGTGGACAAGGATCCCCCAGCCCAGCCCCTGTCCCTGCCCAGCAGCCCCAGCCTGGGCATCCCTGGCAGCGCTGCCCAAAGGCTCCTGGAGCTCTGGCAGCCTCGGGGCCGTGCCCATTCCCTGGGGAGCCTGGGCAGTGCCAGCACCCTCTGGGGGAAGAGCCTTGCCCTGAGCTCAGCCTGACGGTGTGTCAGGGGAGGTTTGGGATATATATATGTGTGTGTATGTGTGAACTCGGTCTGTATTTACCTGAAGGTCTGTGGGGAGCACCTCGATGAATCACCAATCCTCCCTGCAGCCAAAACAACTCCCCAGGCCCGGGATGCAGCTCTGGCACACAGACCCCATCATGAGA
The DNA here is from genome assembly GCF_037042795.1 of Molothrus aeneus. Taxonomy (NCBI): domain Eukaryota; kingdom Metazoa; phylum Chordata; class Aves; order Passeriformes; family Icteridae; genus Molothrus; species Molothrus aeneus. Next base: position 1,734,713 of record NC_089664.1, on the reverse strand, counting down.
GGGCTGGGTTGGGGGTCGATTTGGTGCTGCTTGGGCTTGGGCAAAGTTTATTGTCCAAATACATTAAAAATGGCTTTTGGAACAGACCCCTAAAAATTACCATCTCATACCCGTGGTTTGGGGGAAAGGAGGAAACCAGAGACATGACACTGACCCACAATCCCTCTAATTCAGGCAGAGGACAGTGGTGCTGATGGAGTTGTTGGCCTGCCATTCTTCCAGCGCAATATTTAGTGTATTTCTTTCATCTTTAATGAAACAATGTCATGAAAAGAGTCCAATTGTTGGGGCAGTAAAGGGTGGGAAGGATGCAAACAACATGAGGGCTGGCACTGTCATTTTGGTTCTTGAGACAGCTCTGCCCATTCCCCTGTGTGTGTTACTGCCAGGCAGGCACTGCTTGATCCCCACAGACAGGGCCACAGCTGAAGTCACTTCTGTATTACACACCAACAGCTTTTATTTCTTTAAAAAAGGATCTTCCCAGCCTCTTTTCAGATAAGTGACAATCTTCCTTCTCATGGTGACCAGGCAGAGTTTGTGTCAGAAACACCTTTCCCCTATTAGCTGCAGCCTAAATTCTCCTCCCATTTGCATTTTGAATGTGACTAACTACTGTGTCAGCTCCTCTTCCTCTCCCAAAGTCAGTGCTTTCCCCTGGCAATCACTTTTCAGATGAAGCTGGAGATGTTTTCTCAGCCTCCTTCAAGACCTGATGGTTTGAAGTGAAAGGGGAAACTCACATAAAAATTTAAAAGCTTAAAAACTATGTTGTAAAGTACACAAACAGCCCCTTTAAAAAGAAAGCTTACCTGAGATCCAAGTCACACCCCCAGCCTACAGATGAATTCCTGTTTATTGAAATGAACTGACACCCACAGGAGGTAGAAAGAGGTGGTGAGGAGGAGATGCTGGTGTCCTACAGACAGAAAGTAACAGAGTTCCTTTCCTGTTTGTCACTCCTTGCCTTCTGCCAGCACCCACAGGATTTCACCTTCCTCCAGCACCTCATCCTGTGGGGCACTCCCTCAGCTCCTCTCTGATCACTTGGTGATTTCCACAAATTCACAGGAACATAAATTATTTTTGGGACTAGAACCATCACATTTGGTTACAACTGTCCACTGTGTTAAAGTTTTTAACTGGTGAGGTGGACAGGCAGCAAGGGCTCCTAAACATGTTGTAGCTTAGAGCACAGGAAGGAGGGATGTTGGATTATGTACACAGTGAGCTAAAAATAGGAGAAAATTAATAACAGATCTAGTCTGACATAAGGTCATTCTAGATTTGAGTTAGTCTTGAAGCCAGAAACCCAAAATGTGCAGTTTTAATAGTGGAAAAGAGTTGAAACTGACCTAAATTTAATTTAATACTGACCTAAAATTTAATACTGACCCAATTTAATACTGACCTAAAAAGCTCAGGTACCAAATCTCTCTTTAAAAAAACCCAACCAACCAACCAAAACCCCCAGTCTGCTTCAGGAAGTTCTCTGCCTCGTGCTCCAAGGCAGATAAATTGCTTAAGGTCTTTCATATTCAGAATATGAACACAAACCAGAGAAATTTGCCCACAGATATTCCCACACAGACAGGATGATAAATCACCAGGAATTAGAGGCTGAAGGGCTCATAGCCCCTCTTGCTGCAAGGCAGATCACTGAATTGGAAGGGAATTCATAAGAGAAACAGTTTATGTAAAAATAAGCTATTTTTATTTCTTTCCCAGATACTGGACAATTCTCAGACATTGCTAGATGTCCTGAAGAAGGAAATGAGGGATCTTGGTAAAATCATTGATCCACAAAACACTTCATTAGGACAACGAATACGTCGACAAAAGCGTTCCTAAACTTCTTCAGCCTGGAATGTCCTGTTGGCCAGAGAGAGCTGCTTTGTGGTCCAAGGATGCCACACTTAATAAAAGCCTTTGTCTTGCAGAAGTGAATTTACCTTCCAGATGTGCTTTGGTATTAGTTAGAGACCCACTAAAGCAGGTCCTCCAACGCTACAGAGCAGGGTAGGCATTTACACAAAAACACCCTTCATTTTGAGCCCAGCCATGCTGGGGCACATCCCAGGAGGTGACCCAGCAGCTGATGCTCCTGCCCTCAGGACTGCCTGGAGGCAGCTGCAGTAGCTGGGCAGGGATTAGAGAGGAAGCTGGGAAGTGCAGAGGAGTGCAGAATCACAGCTCCAAGGGGGAGCAGGATCACCAGGAGAAGGAGCAGAGTCAGCAGCACCCCCACAGCCCCAGGCTGTGCTGCCCCCAGGGTTAACTCACACACAACCAGAGCAGTGTTTGAGCTGCAGGACAGTGTTGGCTTTTGCATGCTTTAGCATTCCTCATGGATCCATAGGAGATCCAAGCCTGGGCTAGTTCAGACCCCTTGTCCCTCCTAACTTGAGTTGAAAGCAGCTTTGCTTTACCTGCTGCAGTTTTGCAAGACACAGAGCTGCCTTAAACTCACCTGGGCTTTTCCACAGGGGGAGATGCTCATTGGGACCTTTTTTGCTAGAAAAGCTGTGCTGAAAACTCACCCCTTAAATCTGGCAGTCACCAGCAGTCTCACATCTTCCCTCATTCTACACCAGTCTCAGCACCTTATCCTGAATAATTTTATTAACGGGAGAAGCCTCAACTCATGGAACTCCATGGTCCTTGTGTCGTGTCCCAGGCACTGCACACACATCCTTCTCCTGGCAAGTCACACAGGCTGCAGATCTCAAATTAGCTTGGAACAGACAAGGAGGTGCAAAATGTTTCTTTGTGGCCCCCCAGCCAACATCTAAAACTACTAAGTAGCTCTTTTTTTTTTTTTCTTCATTATCTTTCCAAAAGTATTTAGGCACCCAGGGCAGAAGGGAACAGCTACAAGTAGGGATGTACTAACATTTAATCCTGTGTTTTCCAGTAGAACAACCTTCCCTTGCTGCTCCAACAGACACCAAACCAAGTGCAAGGTATGCAGAGCATTTTCAGTTCACAGAGCAGTGTCACTTGAGCAAACATTCACAATCTATAACAGACAAACCAGTAACCATCAAATTTAATCAAAGATAGCAGCCTGTTCCTTTGGATCACACCCCACTCATTCCATGAAGCCCAAAGAGGCCGGATCTGTTTTCACCACATCTCTTTTAATCCCAAAGTACAAATCACATTAGCAGCACTGCTCCATCTGTTCCAGAGTGCAATTTTGACCCTGAGTTTACAGTAGTAGAAAACTTGAATGGAAGATTCTAGCAGATTCCTTTGCATATTGGCTGCATTAAACAATTATAATAGAACTATAAAAATCCTAGAAAAAAAAACCAAAAAATAACCCACATTCCTTGTTCAAGTTCTGCAGAAGAATGGAGTGAAACTTCCCTCCTGTGCTTTGACTAGAAGAGCAGAGCAAGTGTGGCTTGAAGGAAGCAACCAAGAGAGATCAATCAGATTTGGAACAAAGCAACAAGAGGAGCTGGCAAACTGGAGCACAACCAGCAACTCCCAGAGACTGAATGCCAGAGTTGGGAAGGACAGACCAAAGCTATGGCCAATGTTTGGGAATCTTCAAGAGGCTGGAGGCAGTCTGGACATTTCACTACTAATTGGTGCAAAAATAACATCTAAAGCTAAAGGCATTCATTGCTCTTCCCATCCCTCCCTCAGGGTGTTCAGTGAATTCCACAAGCTTGTAACTGGCACATGAATTCCATGATGTTTCAGTGAAACCAGAGCTGGAAACATGCCAAGGACAAACCATGAACCTTCAATGGTTTTCCAAACTGACACCCAATGTGTCAAATCACAGCCACTCTGTGAACCCACCTAACTGCCCAGTGCTCCACTCCAGAGCCATCCTCCACTGGGGAGAAGGGTTGCAAAAGCTGTCCAGACCCTGCACAGTGCCTGGACTCGGACAAGCACTGAGAAAAATCCACATCCATCCCGGGATTACAGATGCCCTTCCCACACTTGCCTAACCGGCAGCTGATCTTGAACAAGGAACATGCAAGGCCACAGGCAGAATAAATCATACGCCTTGAAAGCAGTAATTCGGTCCCAAAATCCAGTGCAAATATTCTCCGGAGATGCCCGAGAGCACGTGGTCCATCCACCCTTGGCAGCAGGGTCCGCGAGAGCCGCGGTGGCCGTGCGGGCTGCGCTGCCCCTCCTGCCCGGCAGCGCTGCTGCAGCACCGCGGAGCAGCCTCAGAAATAGAGCGCGGGCTCGCTGCTGAAATCCGAGAGTCCGCCCTTCTCCGCCGGGGTGAGCTGGGGACAGAGCACAGCACAGCGGCTCAGACCGGGCCAGAGGAGCCCCCTCAGCCCTGCACGGTGCCTTGGCACCCAGCCCGGGCTAACTGGGTGTGTGTGGTCAGTGCCCCCCTCCAAACGTGCCCTGGACTGTCAGAATTCCTGCAATGGTTTGGGTTGGAAGGGGTCTTAAAACCCACCTTGTTCCAACCTCCTGCAGGCAGGGACACCTTCCACTATCCCAGGTCACTCCAAGCCCCGTTCAACCTGGCCCTAGGCACTTCCAGGGATCCAGGGACAGCCACTCTGAGCCAAGGCTTAACCATCATCACAGGGAACAATTTCTTCCCAATATCGAATCTAAATCTCTTTTGGTTTAAAACCGTTCCCCCTCATCCCATCACCTGCCCATGTAATAAAAAAAAAAAATTAAAAAAAAGAAAGAAAAAAAATCTCTGTTTTTCATAAGCCCTCTTTAGGCAATGGAAGGAGCTCTGAGCTCTCCCTGGAACCTCCTCTTCTCCAGGTGAGCACCCCCAACTATCCCAGCCTGGCTGCAGAGCAGAGAGGCTCCAGCCCTTGGAGCATCTCCATGGTCTCCTCTGGATTAGTTCCAACAGATCCATGTCTGTCCTGTCCTGAGCAGAGTGTGCCAGCTGCCTCGAGTCTCCTTCACACGGCCACGGAGGGGCAGTGGGACGGTGTGATGGTCCCTTTGGGAGCAGTGACACAGCTCCCCGGGCAGGAACACAAACACAGGTGTGCAGGGAAAGGCACATCCTGTCCCATCCACTGCCTGGAACAACCCCCACCCCACAGGGGAGAACAAGAATTGGTTATTTATAGCCTCACCATGACTTGGTTCCCCTGGGAATCAGCATCCTTTGGGAGGGATCCCTCTGCAGCAGGACCCTCATACTTCTGCTCCTGCCACTCGCTGAACTTCACGGAGTGCTTTGGGGTGTAGCTGGATAAATCTGCTGCAAGGACAAAGATGAGGTAAATATTCCTCACCACCCCAAAAAGAAGTGGGACAAGATCCCAGCAGGGACAGCCTGGAAGCTGCCCATCTGCAGCTCCCTGTTCACCTCCACTAGCATTTCCACTATGTGGAGCCCCTTAAGGGGCTGTGGGAAACGTGGGCAGTGTCAGACACCACAGAAACCCCACGGTGCCCACCCACACAGTGCCTCACTCACCTGAGTTAGGTGTACTGGGATGCAAAGTGCTGTTTGGGCGTGGAATATAAAAGGTACGAGATTTTTCCTCTGTTTCAGAAGCGTGTCCTTCCTCCTCCTCATCCTCTTCTGCCAGGGAGCTCTCTGAGGGGTACTCAAACATCGTCTGCAAACTCGTCTCGTTGAAAGAGATCTTCATCTGACAACAGCAAAGGAGAATTATCAGGGAGAAGCACAAGAACTGACTGATCCCCGCGCTGGCTCTGGCACAGGCCAGGGCTGCCCCTGGTTTAAAGCAGCCACTGCAGACCCCCCAATCCCTCCCCAAGTGCCTGGGTGGATCTCTTGCCATGCTGAGGGAAACCCCAAAGGCAGAGCCAAGGGGTCTGGAGCAGCTCTTTGTTCCCCCTGCCAGCACCTCACACTGGCACCCAGCAGGAGCTGCCATCATATCTCTCACAGGAGAGACAAGCAGAAAAGCACCCACATGTTGGAAAGGTGACATTGCTAATTCCTGGCAACTCCTTTGTGTATCCAAGCTCCAGGCAACAGGAATATCCATGAGCAGGACTCCAATCTTAGGAGAACATTTTGGCAAAGAGCTATTTAAGCTACATTAAACAGGGCTTAAAACCAGAAGTGAGAAGAAGGAAGCAGCTAAAGAAGAGATGGTAACAGGTGGCAGCAGACAGGGAAAGTACTGGGCAAGGGGGAGGCCTTTAAGGTTCTGGTTTGAAACCAGTTTTATCCAGTATTGTCACTAATGACCTTTCCACCGTAACTGGGAGACTGAGAAATGAAAGTGACGCAAACACACGAGTTCATCAAGGGCTAACTGGAATTTTATGGCCATGAAGAAAACTGGAGAGCAAAAACACTAAAAATGGAATCAAGAGCAACCTTTGCCCTAAGAGAAGTTCAGCACCCGTGAATAACTGAGGAAGAAACTTTGGGATTGGCTACAGGACTGTAATCATCATTAGGATGCTGCTTAAATAAACCAGGAATGAAGGAAGGCATTTCTGCTGGAAATAGGGACTGCCTGGCTCCCTCCTCCCTGTGCAAATGTGCTCGTCCAAGCTGAAAAGGAAAGCTGAGGGAGGGGTTTGTTCCCTGCAGCCCTGCCTGTCCCAGTCATTACCTACCCCTGTGCTCCGGGGATCTGCTGACAGGTCACCTCAACAGCTGCACAGGAGATTCACTGGCAAAACCTTCACACCAGCAAAAGTGAAGGTGGAGAAAAAGCATAGCAGCTCTTTGTAAGTACTCCAGAAAATAACCACCAAGGAGCACAGAACTGCTGATGCCAGCACACATCAGACAAATAAGGAGGCTAAGCCTGCCAGGAATAAGTTCATGCCAAAAGTGGGGAAGTATTTAGCCAACACAGATCAAGGTTCAGGAGCAGCTGTCTAAAAGGGTGTTGTGATCCCTTTACTTCTAAATACAATTACAATTCAGCTAATAGGGTTATGAACAGAATGGAAAGGACGTGGCAACTTGTGACAGGAGCCCAATGGTTCTGATCTCCCCGGATGCTGTGTAATGACAGGCCAGGGGTGAGTGCAGCACATTTACCCCATGGTTCTCTCATACAGAAAATCCCCAAGGCTGGGAAGTGGCACCTGGCCCCAAGCACCAATAGTGCCCTGGTGCAGCCATTCCCTGTCACAGCAGTGGTAGGAGCACTGGAGTGGCATTTTCAGGGGCTGCCAAAGTCACACCTGGATGTCCCCAAGGGCCAGAGCTGCCAGCAGGTCACAGTGCCACCTGTGCTGCCCGTGCACGGGGTCCCTGGAGCTCTGGAGGGATCAGAGCAGGACAGGGAGCATTTCACTGCTGCTTTTCAGCAAAGCAACAAGGGCAGCTTTGCTTGAATCTGGGTACCAGAGGGAGCAGCTGCAGCCCCTCCACACTGCAAAGCACAGCTGGAGCTACCCTGCCCCAGGGCAGGATGGACCTGGGACACAGGCTGGCCCCTTCCCCTGCTCCCAGGAGAAGGCAGCATGGAAACTGCATGGAGGGAACCAGCTGCCTTTCCTCATTCCCTGCACAGAGGAGAAGAGTGATTCTATTTCAGAGAAAAGGGACTGGAATGAAATGGTGCTGAAGCTGAGAGCATCCCAGTTGCTGCTCCCTGAATTTCCCATCCCTGCTGCTGACCTAGATGCTCCCTGATCCGAGCCAGGCTGTTCACACTGCTCACAATGTGGTGTCTGTCCTGTGGGGATGAGCCATGCTGCCAGGGACAAAGGCCACCAGGGTGGAGGTGCCCAGGGCTCCTGGAAGCCCAGGAGCTACCCCAGAAACTGCACTATCACTGCTGCCAATGGCACTGAGGAGCAAGAAGTACTTGGCTAAACATGGAAAACAAAGCAGACAGGAGAGAGATGCCCTGGGGTTTAGAATTTAAGCTTGGGAGATGGAACTAAATGTTCCTGGGTTTCTGCTATCAGGAGGAAATCTCTAAGAAAAATGACTTTGAGTCCAGTTTGGACCAAAGGTGCATGCAGTGCTGGAGGAGAAAACAGCCTCAGCAGAGAGCAAAACCAGAGAGCAGAAGGGAGCAGAAACTGCCTGGAGACACCCACATCCCACACAGAGCCCAGGCACAACACCAACACCCCACACCCAAGAGCTCCCACTCTCCACAGCCAGTTCAAGCAGGAGGCAGTGCTGGAGCCCCTGACACAACAAGAGCAACCAGCCAGCCCCAGGGCACAGCTGGGGCCAAGATCACCTGCAAGGCTCACACAAGGAGGTGTGTGTGGCACAAGTTCCCCCAGAGCACGCTGAGCTGCCCTGTGGCAGATGCCAGCCCCTGCTCCCAGGGCCTGCACCAGGCAGAGCCCCAGGGTGCTGCAATGACGCCCTGGGCACACCCAGGCAGAGCAAACACGAGGCACAGCCTGGCACTGGCACTGATGGAGCCTGGGGCACTCAGCCCTGCCCATGGGGAGAGAGCCCAAACCCCAAACCCTGCTGTGGCAGCACCTGGGCTCCCCTCTCTAAGCACAAAAGGCTTTCAGGGAAGCACAAAGCAGCTCTGCTTGACCCAACAGAACAGGGAGAGTGAAGCATTCAGGCAAAACCAGGGGACACAGGGGCAGAGAAATGCTCTGAGTGGCTACAGAGCACAGCTGAGTGTTGTGTGCAAGGAACACAGGCAGCTCCAGCCCCAGGAACCAGCCTGAAAGGAAAACCAAAAGCCCAGTCATGGCACAGACAACAGGTTTGCACAGCCAGCAGTGCCTTGCCAGACCACAGGGACTTTTATGGGAACACAAAAGGCAACAGGGGACGTTTCTTTAGAAGAAAAGCGTGTCCCAGCAGAGCCAAGCTCACTGGAGCCCAGCCAGAGGCCTCTGCTCAGCCTGTCTCAGCACTGCTTCCCCTGCTTCTGCCCCAGCAGCAGCTGCCAGTTGTGGCAAGCAAGAATTTTGCACCCTTCAGCTGTGGATGTTTGCAGGGATTTGTCACTTTTTGCTCAGCTGGAGGCTTCACCCACAGCTGTGTCACAAACTCAGGGTCCAACCCAAACCCATATATATATATAAATATATATATAAATACTCTGCTCAGCAATCAGACACACTGGAAAGAGTAAATCAGGCTTTTCAGGAAATATTGTGCTGTTCAATCAATAGTATCTTGTTGCCATAGCAAAAATCATTTATTTATTTGCTAGGATTTGAACTAGTAATGAGTAATATCCAGGAAAGAGAAGCCAGGGCAAACACTGCCCAACAAAGCATAAATCTGAGTAGTCATGCAGATCTCATTTAGAAAAGGGAAGTCAACCCTGTGTCAGGCTGTCAGGACTCAGGCTGCACCCAGACCAGCCACCAAAGAGCCCCCAAATACAGAGGTTTATTAAAAACAAAAAGAACCAATTTATAGAACCCAACCTACAACATGAGCAATGACAGTCAGCAGCCACCTCACCTCCAAAAGGGAGAGGAGAAAGTCTGCAAGGCAGTGTTAATGACAGAGCCAAGACCCAATGGCTTCTCACACACCAGGGACCTCTCAGGAAGTCTCCAGGGCTTAATCTGCATCCTCAGCTCCAGAAGGAATCTCCTTACTGTGGCTTTTCCCTTCACCACCCATTATTACATTTGCTGCTTGGCTGATGAGCCAAAGTAAGGTGTTTACACTTTTTAAACTGAAAACTCTTTGACAATCCAAATCCTCGCCTTGTAACAGTCAGGAAAAAGTAATTGTTCTAGACATTAAATGAATAAAATCATCCTATAATTCTATTCCAGCAGAGGAGTCTGAGTCAGCATTTGCTCCCCTTCACACCAGCCCAGAACAGGGGGGCTGAGAAGGACTGAGCCCCTCTCCCCTCCATGTGAGTGGTTCCCATCTCCCAAAGCTGGGGCTCCTGCTGGAGTTGCCATCCCTGCTCTGTCCTTGAGGAGCAGGATGGGATGGTGAGTGGTGAAGGACAAGCTGGGCTCCACCCCTGCCCTGTGCCATCCCACAGCACCTCCAGCACATCCCAACCCAGCAAGAGCCTCACCAGACCCAAAGAGCAGCACCAGGGATCAAGAGCTGCTCTCTTCACTACTGATTCTCTTCTAATCATCCTCTGGCCTCAATAATTCCCAGGTGACAAATCCAGGGACTGCACTGACTCCCCAGGACATGCAGGGGCTGCTGGGTGGTGCTGGTGTGATTTAAGGCAGCTTTTCACACCTGGTCTACTGCAGGATCACAGAATATCCTCAGCTGGAGGGACCCCAAGGATCCCCAGCCCAGCCCCTGTCCCTGCCCAGCCCCCCCAGCAACCCCAGCCTGGGCATCCCTGGCAGCGCTGCCCAAAGGCTCCTGGAGCTCTGGCAGCCTCGGGGCCGTGCCCATTCCCTGGGCAGCCTGGGCAGTGCCAGCACCCTCTGGGGGAAGAACCTTGCCCTGAGCTCAGCCTGAGCTGCCCTGGCCCAGCCCCAGCCGTGCCCTGGCTCCTGTCCCTCGTCACCACAGACAAGAGATGTCTGTGTCTCTGTGTCACAAGATCAGTGTCTGTCCCTCCTCTTCCCCCACAAGGAAGTTGCCTCCTCTCAGCAGCACAGGAGGGTTTGCCTGGTATCTGCAGGACAGGTGGATGATCCAGCATGAACACAAAGCAGGGATTGACATCTCTGAGAGATCAAGCACAGACAAAATGACTATTCTGAAGAACCTTGTGCTCCTGTGCCACCTCACATCGAGGAACATTTGCTGCTGCACTGGTTGGTTAAAGATTGGGTCAAGGAGGCACAAGACATCACCTGATACCTGAAACTGCATCCAGCTGGGAGTGTCAGCAAGGCTGTGCACACAGAGCATCCCAGGGAGGGCTGCAGAGAGCCCCTGAGCAGGGCAGGAAAGCTGCTCCAGCCCCAAACCCATGGGGTTGGTGGGTGCAGGCTCAGGACCTGTACAAAGAGGAGGTTCTGACACAGAACAACCTCCCAGCTGCCAGACTGAGAGGGAAGGTCTCTGCACAGACAAATAACTGCTTGTGAGACTGGAAACAGGGTAGAAGCACAGATTTTATAGTGGACAAAGGTCCCCAAAGGGTTTAACCTGCTCTTCCCATCTCACCAGTCCCACAGAGCAGCAGATTCAGTAAAAGGAGACAGAAAAGCAGCTCATAAACTCCAAACCTCTGCAGAGACCTTCAGTTTTTTCACAGCAGCCTGCAGTCAGTGATCTAGACATCTCCCATGAAAAGAAACTTTTAGATAAAAGCTTTTGGGGAAAATGAGCCAATTTTTTGGAGTTAGCAATGAGCTTGTCTGTGTGTCTGTGCTTGTCCTGAAAACACAGTCATGTGTCAGCCCAAATTGTTGAATAACTCCAGGCACAGACTATGTGGGCAGCCTGAAACAGTACCCTGGGGACTGCAGCATCACCAGCACATCACCAAGGCATTTGCTATCATTCAGAAGATAAGGAGCTTTTGTGCCTCTAAAGCCTTTCCCTGACACAGAAAGAAAGGGTTTTCCCCTGACAAGTATCCCTAGAAAAGAGGGGGCTCAAGGCTTGGTTCCTATATCGGATTAACCCTGTACTGCTATGGCTGAAGCACTCTAAGTGTGCCCAGAAAACTGCAGATGGCAGTTCAGAAATGTACTTTTCTGTACAAGAAGAAGAGTTTTGGGGAACTGGAACTATGACACCACAGAATCACTTGATCCTGTTTTTCCAAGAAGTGTTTCCTGAGAGTAACACTGACTTTTGCCCAGCCATTAACTGCACCTCAGTGAGTTACTGAGTAGAGCTAACAGCACTAAAGATTTACAGCAGGAGCACGTCAGGGAAGCCCTGTGTGGCTGGCAAAGGAGACATTTCCTTCAGGATCACATCCCAGCTCCCAAGCCACAAGGCAAAACAAGAAAGTCTCCATTTACAAGGCAACCCACAAAGCCAGCTCTGTGTAATCAATATGCTGAAGCACATGGCAGACAGGAGCAATGCATGGAGATTCGAAATATTAAACTCCTTGTGCAAGACACGGGCAAGTTTCAAATTCCTGATGAGAGGTGACAGGGTAGGGACAGCCCCCAGAGCATGTGGGGCAGGTGGCTTGGTTAACTCTTCCCTTCACTGTGCAGGACAAGGGGAGATTGCAGTGCCCACACAAGCACAGCTGGAGCCCCAGTGTGCCAGGGCACAGAGCAGCCATTCACCCTGGGAGCCCTTTATTCCTCCTCACATCTGCAGGCAGAAGAGCCAGAGCCTTCCCCAGCTTAACAGGCAATTCAGAAATTACTTACTTGGCCCCTAAGAACCAGACAAATCTCCCTGCTTGTACAAAACAAATCTCATCTGAATGCACAAAGGGAGCAGGATAAGCAAGGTACAATTAGTGTCAAGACTTGGTGTCCTTATAAAAGCCACATAGAGCTCCCCAACAGCACAGGATTTCACAGGAGCTCTGAGCAGCCCATTTGTAGCTACAACGAGGTGCAGTGATGAAGCTGCCACCCACAAACATTTCTGTGCAACCCAGACTGCCCAGAGCAGCTCAGAAAAATACCTGGGTTTGGTGCTGGAATGGGACCCATGGAGCATCAGTCCATGGGAAACAGAGAGAGGCTGGGAGCAGAATTACTTCCCACCCTGTCAAGGAGCTCATTCAGGACCAAAGGCACCCATGATGTGAACAGTACCACCTGCACAACAGAGTTCATGTCTCTCTTGCCCTTGCTCTTTCTTTTAACATGCAAAAGGAACTTCCTTGATGAGAAGCAAGTGCAGCAGGTTCACCAGGAGCCTCAGGGATGTGCCCTCAGAGCTGCATTTTCAGCAGCTGCAAGCGAGACAATTTCCCTACACACACACACACACACACACACACACACACACACAAGTGTGTGTCTGAGATATTTCCTACATTCTAATGCCCACAAAGCTGCAGCTCCATCCTGCCAGGTTCCCAAGATCATCCGAAGGGCATTTCTCAGAAAACATCAGCCTCGAGTTCCTCCAGCCCAGATTTTCCCAGGATGTTTGTGAAGTCACTCTGTGTGACACAGACACTCCATGTGACTCTTCCTACACAAATTGGCAAACAGGGATATCCTCCCAGCCCCACGGACTGCTGCAGTCAGTGGAACAGCCTGGGTTGTAAATAGGTTTTCAATTCGGGTTTCACTTGGAGGGGTGTGAGCACAACCCCTGAGGTGAAGGAAATGCTGCTGCAGCAGCTCTTACCCAGATTTCCTTTCCTGCCACTGCACCCAAAACCGAAATATTTTAATTTTCCTTACTGTTCCCCACACATAACACAGACCTGGGGCAGGACTCCTGCCCCAGCTACCCCAGTGTCCTTCCTCTGCTCTTCTCAGAACACCATGACCACATACTGGAAAAACCAGAGTGGAAAGGAAAACCCAAACCTGGAACAAACTGAAACCTTGAGATGGAGGGAATTTATAAACCATCTCCAATCTGGTCCACAGATTAAGCAAACTGATTAAGAAAACGTTAACTGTAATCCTTGTGATTAGAGTTCAGAGCACAAAGTACTTCAAATCTCCTCCTGAGCTTTGGGGCACGCTGAGCCCTGGGCATGTCCTAACCAGCTTCAAAGCCAGACTTGGCTCTGATTTGCGTCAGAGTTTCTATTTTAGCCCTTCTGTCCATTCCTGCAGTGCTGACAGCAGCAGGCAGGACATGGGGGCAAGAGAACCAGGGGAATTCGGACTCAGATTGTCACTGCAGCATGAGAAGAAGCATGGGAGTGGTGAGGCCATGCAGAGCCTAAGTCACAGAAAGTTTCCCACTACAGAGATGAGATGAGATAAATCTGACTCAGACTGCCAGGGTTTCATACAACAAAGTCTCAGCACTTCAAGGTGCTGGCACATACTGGGAAACAAAAAACCACCCACTGCCCCACAGACAGCCTCGGGGGCAGCTTGTGAAGTGGTTTAAAAGCTGTAACTGCAGCAAATTCTGATTTCCAGGCTTCAGCCATCAACATCACAGAAAAAATAATCAGTGGAATTAGCAAAGGGCAGGAAAATGGCTTTTTCTGTCTGGGTGAAAGAGGCTGCTGCCATCTGACAGCTAATGGAGATCATCTCCACCGGGGAGGGGCCGCACTTCATCATCCAAGACACTTATTTCCTGAGCATGACTTATCACTGCTGACCTCATCTCCTAAAAATGCAATACATCCATGTCAGATACTGCCATGGCCCCTCCTTAAAGGTGGCAGATGAATCTGCCCCAGCAGAGCACAGCCTGAGACAGAAAATAGAACAGGAACACGCAGTTCTCCAAGAGCTAAAGAACACAAATCTCTGCCCTGACCCCTCCAAAACACAGGGATGACATCATCAAAGGAGTTCTTGCAGAGAGATTTCTTCTTCTACTACTAAATTAATTTACTTGTGTTATGGTTAATTTACTTGTGTTATACATTGCAAAAAAAAAAAACTTCAGGCAGCCACCAGCATTTAGACTCCACTCTGTGCAAACTTGCTCCAAACAGGTCTGGGCAGCAGCTGGAAATGTTGATCCCTGCCAACATCCCAAACCTACACCTGGCTCTCACAGGAGACCATCTCCAGCAGAACTGAACAGATGGAAAACTACAGAGCAGGAAGTTCAGCAGGTTAGACCAACAAAGCTGCTGCCCATCATCAAAACTGAGGGGTATTTAAAGTAATCTTTTAACAGACTTTTAAGTGGGAATTTGGAAGCCACATTCAGGCTTTACGCAGCTCAAAAGATTAGGACATGGACCATACTAAAGTTTGTGTAAGATGGAACTTTTTGAAGTTCAGCTGAACATCTCTGAAGACAATTTAGCTTTAGACTCCAACTGTTTGGATCCCAGCAGCCTTGTTCCCGTAATCCCTGCTCACACTGGGCTGCGACTCGCCTGCCAGCACACGGCAAACTGCCAGCTGTGACAAGCACTAAACATTAAATCCATCAACAACCTGATGTCTGCTGGCTCTCGGGTCCTGTTATTCACAGGACTTTGGCTGGCCTGGCCAGAATTCATTCACCTTCCCTGCAGGATCTGCAGGAGGTACCGGATCCTGGAGAGGAAAACACTCAGGATGCACTGCAGGAGTGACACAGCGAAGGAGCAGGGCCAGGGCAGAGTCCAGCCTCCAGCCAGAGGAGAGCCTGAATCCCAAAGCCAGTGACTGCTTGTGGAAGCCCAGCTGGCCCTGCAGTGCTCTGTCCTTGCCCAGCTCTCACCCCACACACCAACCACATGTGCTGCAAAAACCCAGATTTCTATCTCATCAACAACTGTATTGGACGTTATTCTGGCAGGTAACCAAACCACCACTGACTCTTGTCAGCCCAGATGAGCAAGATTTTATCCTCTGAGATCCCAAAGATCCACATCCTGCAGCAAAGCCTTCCCTTCCTCCTGGCACTGCTGACATGCCTTTACTTCTCTGCAATAACAGAGTACAAAGAGAAGCCCTGAGCAGAGGTCACCAACACTGTGCTGCATCCTCTGCCCCACTCTCAGTTTAGAATAAAGGTCAGTAGGTCTCCTTCCACCCCTGCACATGCATCCTGTCCTCTCTGAGAGCTCAGCCAGCTCCTCCAGCAGCTGCCCAGCAGCTTCTGGCACATCCCTTTGGAGCTGCAAACACACTTCTCAGACTGAGTCCCACACACAGTGCTTTATCTGAACTGCTGGTGGTACTGCCTGAGAAATCTCAAAACAGCCCCAGAGCAGATGAACAGCCCTGAAGGGCACCTGAAGCCCTGCAGGAGCACAGCAGCTCCAGCTCATCCATCCCCCAGGGTGAGCAGGGCCGAGGCTCTGCCCTCCACCTGCAGACCCTGATGTGTCCCATCCCACACAGCCCCACACTGACCTTCACAGTCCCTGTCCCCCCACAGCAGCCCCACAACAGAGCTGGGAACAGATTGCTTATTTCCAATACATCATCTTCCTCTCCCTCACCAAGCTCCAGCTCCAACCCCCAAAGTAACAGCTGCTTCACATATCTGAAGGTCTGCAAGGAGCAATCGAGTTGTTTATCCTGAAAGGCCTTGAAGCAGCAGCATCCCCCAGGCCACAGCAAAGTCACAAGTGCCACAGCCACTGCCAGCAGCCAGGAGCAGGGGCTGGAGCTCCCTCTGTGCAGGACAGTGCTGGAAGCCAGCCTGTCCCAGCCACCCTCCCAAAAAGCCACGGAGGATGTGGATCAGGGGACTCAGACCACAGCAGCTCCACTTGGCTGCCACTGCTACCACAGTCAGGCAATCAGAGGCCACACATGGGGATGGAAAAGGGAGGCTGAATTTCTACATTTGAAGAAAAACACCATTTGCATCTCAGAGAACTGTGGGGTGCAACTGGCAGGGCTGACACCCTCCTTCCTAATAAATCATTACCCCTGACTGCACAGCCAGCCATTGATCCAGAGCATTTCCAGACTCTGCTGACCTGCTGTTTATCTCCCAGATTTCTGCTGGGCATCAGCAAACAGCTAAACTTTTCCAAGTTCTTGAAGTTTCACTAAGGACTGCTTGCTTGAGTATGGAGCATAATTAAAGATCTTTTCAAAGCAAGGTTTGGAAACGAAGATGCTTGGCACAAGAAGGGCTTGTTCACCCCAAAAGACACAGGAGCTGCTCACTAAAACCAGCCTCAGGTTTTGACACCCCAAAAAAGAAAGGGGATTGGTTTTAACAAACAACTGCAGCTCCCTGCTCACAAGAACAGTCTGTTTCTGCCCAATTCAGGCCAAAATCGAGTTTCTGAAAACCCCGACACAGCTACAAAACAGAACTCTTGTTTTTGGCTGGTTGCCTTGGAGACACAGAGTGATCTCTTGGGAAGAAACCAAGGAATGCATCTTAATACGAGCTCCTTCCTTTTCAGGCATCAACACTCAGCCTTATTACCCAGAGTACAGCCACAAACATCCTCTAGGTCAAGAGTAAACAGAAATCTTTCCATTTGTCCCCCATCAGCATCTTCTAGACCCTGGCTCCAAAGTCATACTCTGTGCTTGACTGAGCAGGAAGGAGCTGAAAGAAAAGTGAGTGTTTCTCCCATACCACATTTAACTTCACCCAGAAACTTGTGTCTTGACTACTTTCCTTCAGCTCCATCTTATTTTTCAAAGGATCCGTATTGGCTGCAGCTTCCTGAGTTCTGCAAATATAACAGGCAGTTTCTCCTTTGCCTTTTAATCTCTCTCCTCTCAGAAACCAAATGTTTACACAAGTTCTCCTGCAGGATGCCCCACACACAGTTCTTAGAGCACAGCTCTGTGTGCACCTTGCAGTATTTGGCACCTCAGCAGCACAGCAGGGCAGCTAATGCTGTTAAGCTGATAAGAACAGGGGCAGAGAAGCTCCATGACCTGCCCAATGTCACACAAATCCACCACTGACACACAGAACAGTAGTTAACCAATATCACATGATATTTTAGGCTGGGAAAGGTCCTCTGGAGGTCTCTAGCCCAAACTCCTGCCTTAAGCAAGACTGACTTGCCAGTTGTTTAAAGCTTTTCCCTAGCAAGTTTCAGACAGCTCCAAGGCTGGACATGCCACAACTTCTCTGGGTTTGACCAACCAAAAAACAATTCAGTCACTGCACTGGACCTGTGCTCATCTCCCTCCCTCCTTTTTGTTAAGGATACCTTCCACTGGGCACCATTTAACTGTTTTTACTTGAGGCTTTGTTCCTTGTGCCCCAACAGCATACCCTGCTCAGAAAAATCAGCTCCTCAGCTCCATCAGAAGTAGGGCTTACTCAAGTATGACCCTCCCACCAGATTCTCTCTGTGTCCTCTGCTCTATGCTAAGAGCACTCAGAACTGTAACATGCTGCATTAATATTTTCACCCTTTAGACCACAAACCTGATTTGGTGTAAATCAAATTAGCACCCCAAACTGAACCTGAACAGAGCCCAAACAGCTGCAATGAGTGCAAGCCAGCAGGTGTTTAGGCAGCAGAACAACTCCAGTCTGACCAAGCACTTCCCTGTAGGAAAACAAGGAAAAACTTCAGGAGCAATGAGCAAGAATCAACACCCCTGCTCATTTGCTTGTTCTGTCTCTCAAGGTGCTCCAGACCTGCTCCCTGTATTAGTCACCATCAAATTACCACAGGCTGCATGTGCTTAGGGAGGAATTCCACAGCGTTAAGCCAGGGGAGCAGCACTCCCCGAGTCCCTTCAAATGAGATGCATCCTGCTCAAAGGATTGCCTCAAATTATCATGCTCAGTGCCTCAGGCACCCATGTGCATCCAGTCCCTCAGTTATCTATTTGGATTTGGGTAACGGAAACGTCCAACAACAATTCCTACTATGGAAAAACATGTCACATCACAGCCCTAAGTCGGGATGTGCCACCTCAGTGTGCTGCTTTCAGAGCCCAACAACTCTCCCCACTCCTCTTGTCACATCCAGATGCATTTCAGCAAGCCCTACAAAAATTAATTTTCAATTTAGGGCTAGGAAGGATCTATGTTACTCCCCAAGCCGTGAGAAAATCTGGCATTCGCTCCCTCCAAAGGCATTTGGAGCAATCAGCATCTCCTGGATCTTCAGAGCTGTAGCTGCACATTCAGAAGGAGCAGGTGGTATAATCCTATCAATAGGAGTTAAGTTCTTGCTGATCTCTTTCTGCCTAATCGAGACCTAATTCTTGAGCCTCTATCAATAGATCACTAATTCGGGGAAGGCACCAATGCCACACTGCCTGGGGGACCACGGGCAGCTCAACATGTCCAACCCCTCAGACACAGCGAGCACAGTGGGAGGGCAAGCCCACAGCTGCTCCAACCATGCAGCTCCCCCTGATTTCCTAAATTCCTGAAATACTTTACTTTCCATTATCGTATCTCCAAGAAGGGCTGGGGTGGGAGAGGCCCTGCAGCTGTCACAGGGCATATCCCACCCTCAGCTGCTTTGTGGGACAGTCCCCAGTGCCCCCTCCCTGAGGGCAAATTCTGTTTAATACACCAAGTCCCGTCTCCCAGCTCGGGTCCTCAGGCTCCCTTTTAAGTTCCAGGAGACAGTAAAAGCAAACAAGAAACTGGACTTGCAGAGTTGCAAACTCTCCTAATATTGGATACCATAAGCAATATTAATCTCTGGTTCCTTCCTCACCATTCTGAAACGTCCTTCGCATCAGTGTGGTGGAGTTCCACCTTCCCTCTCCTGTTTTCCAGTCCATTTTACCCCCTGCTTCAGGGAGCTCTGCAGGCAGCCTCTGGCTCCCACAAGGGGCAAACACACTGCCCTGTTCCCAGCAGTGCCTCATGAGCAGCCAAACCCAAAGCAGCCCCAGCACTCGCAGCCTGGCTGCTGAGCACAGAGGTGCCCGGTTACCTTCTTGCGGCGTGAGCCCGTCTTGCTCATGCAGGACCTCTCCAGGGACAGGTACCCCCCGATCACTTCAATCTCGTTCACCGTGGGGTAGCGCTTTTTATGGGATATCCCCACTTGAGGCCCATCAGCGTTCTCCACGGCTTTGCCTCTTCCTTTACTCTCCTCCTCCTCCTCCTCTTCCTCCCGCTGCGGCCTTCCGCTGGCATCGGGGACAGCCTGCAGCCCCGGGGCCACGGGCTTCCTTTTGGGCACGACAGTGAAGGTGCTGCCTCCCCTCTGCTGGGGGGCAGAGTGCGGTCTGTAGAGGGGCACAGAGGAAAACTCCATCTCCAGGTCGGGGCCAGCTCCTCCGGGCTGATCCACCAAGTTCCCCGTCCTCGCAGCCGGGCCAGCCCCGCTGTCCGTCTCCACAATGTCATCGATGTAAGTCACAGGTACCAGAGGATCCAGAGGCGCCGCTGGGGAAGTGATGGGCTCTTCCTGCTCGGGGGCGGGAGCCCTCGGGGGCTCCGGGGGTGCCTTCTCCTCCGAGGGCGGTGGCCCTGGCCTGGCAATCTGCGCCGGCGGCCGAGCCGGGCTGCCCTCCCGGCGGGGCACGAAGACGAAGGAATTGCGCGAATTCAGGCGCAGCTTGGCCAGAGCCTGTGCCTGCAGGTCGTGGGCTGGGATGGCCGCCAGGTCAGGTTTGGGGGCCGGGAGGATTTCGAAGGAGCCCCCGGCCCGGGGGGCTGAGGCGGAGAGCGGCCGAACGGCGCCGGTGGCACTGGGGGCCGGACTGGCACTGGGCAGGGGCGACACGGCCACCTCGGCCTCCTCCGGCTTTGGCCTCCTGGCGTTGGCTCTGGCATGGGAAGGGCTGGTGGATGGCACTGGTGGCCCCTTGGGCGTTGCGGGGCGGCCGGCGGGGACAGCGCCGGGCTCGGGGACGCGGACGCTGGGGGGCTGCCCCCGGGGTGTGACCGTGAAGGAGTTGGAGCTGATCTTGTGGAGGAAGCAGTTGGCCTGAGGGGCCGCAGCCTTGGGGGTACCTGGGACCGCCTGAGGGGCTGCAGCCCGGGGGGCAGCCGGGGCGGGCTGGGGGGCTGCGGGCTCGGGGGTGAAAGCCCGGGGGGGAGCCGGGGTGGGCTGGGGGGACAGGGGCTGTGGGCTGACAGCCCGGGGCGGTGGTGCGGGCTGGGGGGTGACAGCCCGCGGGGGTGTCGTGGGCTGGGGGGTGACAGCCCGCGGGGGTGTCGTGGGCTGGGGGGTGACAGCCCGCGGGGAAACCGTGGGCGGAGGAGTGACAACCCGTGGAGGGGCCGTGGGCGGGGGGGTGACAGCCCGGGGGGAAGCCGGCGGCAGGACTGTGGGTTGGGGGGCCGCCGGGACCGCTGGAGGGGTGGCAGCGCGGGGGGGAGCCGGGAGCGGCGGAGGGGTGGCCGGGACCGCGGGCGGAGATGCCGGTCCCGCCTTTGGCGCCGGAGCCCGGGGGAAGCCGGGCCCCTTCTGGAGGGGCTTGGGGGCGCGGGGGGAGCCGGGTCCCGCGGGCGGAGCGGGCGGCGCGGCCCGGGCAGCGCCCGGTCCCACCTGCGGAGGAGCCGCGGCCCCGCCGGTCCCGGACAGCGCGTCCCCAACGCGGCGACGGCGGCCCCGCGGCCGCTGCCCGAACTTCTCCAGGAGGCGGCTGACGGTGCCCGGCTCGGCCGCCTCGGGCGGCTCCGGCGGCTCGGCCGTCTCGTAGATGACGACCTGGTCGGCGCGGATCTCGGCGAGCGCGGCGCCGCGCCGGGCCAGCAGCTCCCGCAGCGGGTCGGCGCCGGCCGGGTCCCGGCGGCGGGCGGGCGGCGCATCCCCCGCGGCGAAGCAGGCGGCGGGGTCGGCGCGGGACTCGATGATGAGGATGTTGTCGGCGCGGATGGTGCGGATGCCGGGCACGGCGCTGTACAGCTCCAGCAGCTGCTGCAGCGGCCGCGCCGCGCCGCCGGGCCCGGGCCGCCCCTGCCGCAGCCGGCGCCGCTCGCTCTCCAGCCGCATGAAGGGGTTCTCGCGGAGCGGGCCCAGGCTCTCCGCCACCACCAGCCGCTCCCCGGCCGGGGGCTCGGGCTCGCCGCCCGCCCCGGCCAGCTTGGCCCGCTTGCGCTCCAGGATCTCCCGCTGCCAGGCGGGCGCTGCCCGCGGCCCGGTGCCGAGCGGCGGCTCCGCGCTGCTCATGGCGGCGGCGCTGGGGCTCTGCGGGCCGGGCCCCGCCGCACCGGGGCGGCCCCGCGGCACCGCCCCCGGGCCGGGCAGGGCCGGCCCCGCGGGGCCGAGGCGGGGCCGGAGGTGCGCCGGGGCCGCCCCGCTCCGGACCGGGGTCAGCGCTCCGCCCCCGCTGCCCGGGACCAGGGCTCCGGGGCCGCCGGACAGCGGCGCGGTCCGGGCATGGCGATGTGACCTGAGGTGGTGCCGCAT
Source organism: Molothrus aeneus (assembly GCF_037042795.1). Lineage (NCBI taxonomy): Eukaryota > Metazoa > Chordata > Aves > Passeriformes > Icteridae > Molothrus > Molothrus aeneus. The sequence goes on along the minus strand of NC_089664.1, from coordinate 1,713,033 downwards.
CCCCCGGCTGGGAACCGGCCGGGCCCCGCCGCCCCATCGCCGTCCCCTCACAGAGGAGACCCCCGGCCCGGGACACGAGCCATAGTGACGGACACAGAATCCCAAAACACACAAAACACCCATATGTGCCCATTCCCCCATCCCGCACTGGTTCGTCTGCTGCCAGCCGAAGGCAGGGTCGATAAACGCCTTTCGGGGTCACCCTTGGGATGTCGGCCGCCGTCGCAGGCGGAGCAGGTGCCTGTGCAGGAACAGGGAACCAGCCTGGAGCAGTGTCTGTGATACCCGGACCGTCAGAGTGTTTTAGGGAGAGCTCTGATGGACACAAGTGGAGTTTTCCATGGCACATGGCAGCAGAGCGGGAGAGCAATTTTCCCATTTTGCTCTTTGCTGCTCAGGGAGGTCGTGGAGTCTTCCCTCTCTGGAGACATCCCAAACCCACCTGGAAGCGTTCCTGTGTCACCTGCTCCGGGTGACCCTGTCTTGGCAGGGGGCTAGACAGGACGATCTCTAGAGGTGCCGTCCAACCCCAGCTATTCTGTGATTAGTGATTCATTGGCAGCCACTTGTTGGACACTAAAGTGCCGCCGCGGCGTTATTTCCAGTCAGCGCCTGTTATCAGCCGCCCGCAGGTGTCTTTGGGAAGTGTGCGCAATCAGGAAACCATCGCTCCGCAGCGCTTCCCACGCCTCCCAAACCCTCGCCTGGGAGACTCGGGGTACACGGCCCGTGCCCGTGGCACGGAGTTACCTTTGGGCAGGACTCGGGAGCTCCCCGAGCCGCGCCCGGCACGGGCGGCTGCCCCCGCTGGGAGCCGAAAGCGCCGCTGTGTTTACGGGAGCAGCTCCGTGTCCTGCTGATAAGGCTCCTACCTTTGCACTCCCGAGCCACAACAGAGCAATCACACCCTCTTCAAACGAGACCTGGAAATGATACCTGTGAAAAACGCCGATCACTTGTTTCTAAAATTTTAAAAGTTTAATAGTAATAAAATGGTTATTAAAAATAGTAATACAATTAGAGTAATAATTTGGACAAATTGAATTAGGACAATATGAGACAATAAATACAAAGAGTTACGGATGTCCGGGTACCTTTTTCTGGGCAGCACGAGCCCGAAAAAGGACCCACGTTAACAAAGGATTAACCCTTAAAAGCAACAGCCTGTTGCATATTCATACACCTCATACATGATGCATAAATTCCATTCAAACACAGGATTTTGTCTGGTCATCGTCAACTTCTTCCTCCGAATCCTAACAGCGCCTTCGAGGCAGGAAGAAGTTCGTTTCTTCTGATAAGAGAGCCATAAATTCTTTTCCTCTGAACGCTTTAGGTGTCCTGTGGCTGCTATCTCGCTGCGAGTCCTTTCTTTAAAAAAAGTATCCTACATAGCATCGTTTCTATTTTAACAATTTTTATAACCTGAAACTATATTTAACACAGTACTTAAGAGAATTAATACAGCATTACTTTCTAACACAACACATATCATATTCATTTTAACATTTGCGAAAAGCCAATCATAAAATACGTGCATTTTTCACAACACCACTGGAAATAGCTTTTATTGCCGAAGTTGCCCGTGCCGGGTGAGCGCCCCCGACGCTCTGGGGAGGAGGCAGCTCCAGCCTTTCACCTGAAATAACTCGGGGCCGATGTGAGGCTCACGCATGACCTGCCGCACTCCCTGGAGCACGGCTCCATCTGCCTACAGCAGGGCCACAGGGGTGCCCGGGGCTGAGCATAAAGAGCGGAGCAAGCGGGTAGAGAGACATTTCCCCGCCTCTGGTGACTCATGGCTCAGGCACGGCCAGAGCCAACAATGTGCCTTTGTGCTCGGAGATCTCAATGGATTTCTCTTTCGTGGTCTTGTCTGGTTGGCTTTTGAGCCTGTGTAAAGCCCGTAAATCCTGAAATAATCAATCCCGCACAGTTTTGCTGCACCTGGCGCAAAGAAAACGCCTCCCTTTGTGGACATTGAACCTGACATCTGCCGGTTTCACTGCATGCCCGCCTGCCTTTAGAACAAAACAATAAATCCAACCATTATTCATCCCCTCCCCTGCCAGTCAGGATTTGAGAGCCTTCCATCATTTCTGTCAACTGCTCCAAGCCCCGGCTGAGTCAGTGAAACCGTGTCGAGGGCTGGGCAGCGGCACTTGGCCGGCAAGCAGAGCCCTGGGGCTAATCCCGATGTGTTCACAGCCGCGGGGAACCCGGCCGGGTGCCCGGGGCTGCTCCCGGGAGGCTCCCGGGAATCCCGCTCCTATTTTGGCACAAGAGGGAACGCTCGATTACAAAGCCCAGGTGTGATGATGGCAGGGGCCGGCACTGGGAGCCTGTGATGGCAAAGTGCCACCGCGGGGCACGGACAGAGCCGGGCACGGCTGCTGCGCCTGCGGAGCTGCAAGAGGAGGTGCAGAGACAGCACGACAGGGTCTGAGGAAAGGAACAGCCCCAAGTACCCCCAGGGGACGAGAGAGCAGGGCCCAGCACGAGTCTGTGTGATTTCACCTTAAACTCAGCTCCCACTCCAGTTTGTGTCCATCACCCACTGCCTGCAACAGAGCACCAAGGGAGAGGGAAGAGGGAACAGGGAAAAGTAACCCCTTGTACCTGGGCTGCTCCAGAAAATTTGACTTTGTACCTCATGGTGCTGATTTAAAACCAGGACACATGGAATGGTTCCAAGATAGAGGATAAAGAATCTGGATGATCTTTCTGGGCACCAGGCCCTCCAGGCATCAGTGGTGCACAAGGCTGTGCAGTGGGTGGTAAAGGATCAAAGGTGATTTCTGTCATCTGTCACACAGCTGAGGTGAATATGGCACGTCCCACCTCACTGTGGTGGTGGCGGCACATGGAGAATATCCCCAAATGGGGAGGATGGAGAAACAGGGGCTGAGATCCCAAGGCTGAAGAAAAATGGCCCAAATGACAGAGCTGTCCAGCCTGTTTCTCTTTGTGCTGAGGGGCTGCAATTACCACATCTATCAGAGGATGATCGTGCAGGTGACTGTCAGCATTGGAGATAAGGGGAAAATTGCAGCTGGGAGTTCAAGTCAGTGGCAGTTCACTCAAACAGGCCTGTGGGAGAGAAAGTGCTTTATCAGAATTCCTTCATTGCCTTCTGCCCTCCTGGGGACGTGCTGTTTTGGAGCTGGTCTGTTTTCCCCAGGGGGATTACCAGGCCTTTAACCTCCTCTGATTTCTCCAGGGCCCTGTTTCTGTGTCTGGGAGGGTGCTCAGGGATTAGCCTTCCTCCCAGGAGGAGGCACAATCCCTAATGCCCTCTAAATTCCTTAGCACCCCCTACTCACTAAGCTGCAGATGCTGCTGGAACCTGAATCACTCTGAGCTATCCCTGTCCTATTCCCATGACTGGATTTGTGCCTCTCAGATGGTCCCTTGTTTAATTATCAGGATTTTTTGCTTTTTTCCCCTTTCAGCTGCACCTGGCCTCTCGTCCCTCATGAGCTCTGCTCCTGTGTTTCAGCTGCTGCCATGCAGAGGTGCCCAGTGCCTGTAGGTCCCTCACCTGCACCACAGGTTCCTCACACCTCATTTCCCTCACACAGCATCTGCCAGGTGCCATTTCCTGGGTTTATAAACTCAGCCAGAGAACAACAACAACAACAAACAAAAACCCCAAAAAACCCCAAAAAACCCCCAAACCCCCCCCCCCCAAAAGCCCCAAAACCACGAGAAAAAAGCAGCTTTCCCAGAAACATCTCTTTTTATTAAATCACATCTTTAGCCCTAGAAACATTTGTGTACTCGAGGCCTGGTTATCCCACACAAAGCAGCAGAGCCCCAGAGGACCCTGAGGTGGCAGAGGGCTCCTGAGTCAGGCAGGGCTGGCCCTGCAGCAGCAGCCAGAAACCACAGTGGGGGTGCTGGGGTCCCTGGAACCTCCTTCTCGCTTTCCAAGGAGCCAGCCTGCTGCTCCAAGGCCCACTGAGGCCTGGGAGAGCACAGTCTTTGTTTTTAAAACTCTCCATTAGCCTCAAGACCATTTTGGCCCCAAACCAGGTTGGGTTCTCCAACCCCAGGGCTCTCTTGTGCCCAGCATTTCCAGCTCCTTATGGCCCTGCTGTGCCTTCAGCTTCTGCTGGGATGGGAGAGCAAGGAGGGCTCTGGGTGCCCAGACAGGTCTGTGTGGAGCCAGCAGGGATGGCTGGAGCCACCCTGCCCTGCACTCCAGCTGGGGTTGGGAAGGAGCAGGATGCTGCCAGCTCCTCTGAACCCCACAGAGAGCAGAGGCAGAATCAGCAGAGTGGTTTATTTTCACAAGGTTTGTCAACTGATAATTCCACTGAAGTGGTCTGGGGCTCCCCCCATTACTTTGATAACATTGCTTCTTTTTCTGTGAAAGCTGAAAGAAACTTGCTCAATCATCTCAGAGTTTAGGGGCATTACTGGACATAACCTCCCCTTCTCCACATTCACCAGACCCATTGTCACTCTTTCCTTTCCTCCTTGCTACTCAGGCACGGAATTTTCCGTTCAGAAAGCTGCTGATGCCCCCTCACTCTGCAGAAGAAAAGGGAGCTGGAAATGAAAACTGGTGCCTGAACTCCAAAGGGAAAAAATCCCAAAAGGGCGCTGGCTCCCAGCCCTTGAGAGCTAAGGTTGTGTTGTTGCTTGGCATCAAAACTGAAGTCACCCAGTTCCAGGAATAGTGTTATTAAAGCACAACAGGAAATACAGCAGAAAAGCTGCAGCCCATTGAGCACGTTTGGGTAGGACTCCAGCCTGGTTCCCCGGGATGGGAGCACCAAACCCGCTGGGCTCCTTCAGCCACCCCCACCTGAACCCCCTGCAAAGTCAGGTCTGAGCACAGGGGCACACAGCAGGGAGCAGGATCCCTGCTCAGGCGCCTCAGCTGGCTGCCTTTATCTCTGAGGGTTTTAGGGCATTGCAAAGGTAAGGGCAAAGATCCCTGTCCTTGAATTCCCAGCTCTGCACCAGCTCCACCTTTACAGCACCTTGTAGGTGGGTCTGTATTACTGCAATGGGAATTAGTGCTAAAAATACAAATTAGAAGCCAATTATCTCATAACCCCCCACTTTTCACTCAAGGTTTTTGAATCCACCCAGCGTGCATCTGAGCTGGTCCTGAACCAGGGGATGGTGGCAGTGAGCAGCCCAGTGAGCAGCCCACAGCCTCAGCAGCAGCTCAGTCACCCAGTGAGAAACATTCCCCAAGCACAACCCAACACATCCCTGCAGCCCTGGCAGGAGAGTGGGGAGCAGGGCAGGGGCTGTGCCCGAGGGTGAGGCCAAAGAGAGGGGAAAGAGCACAGCAGGGGCACCCAGGACATGGGACCAGCACTGGGGACACGGGACCAGCCCCTGGGGACACGGGACCTGCACTGGGGACATGGGACCAGCACTGGGGACATAGGACCAGCACTGGGGACACGGGACCAGCCCCTGGGGACATGGGACCAGACGCTGGGACACGGGACCAGCACTGGGGACACAGGACCAGCTCCTGGGGACAGGGGACCTGCACTGGGGACATGGGACCTGCACTGGGGACAGGGGACCAGCACTGGGGACACAGGACCAGCACTGGGGACAGGGGACCTGCACTGGGGACATGGGACCAGCACTGGGGACAGGGGACCTGCACTGGGGACATGAGACCAGCACTGGGGACACGGGACCAGCACCTGGGACATGGGACCAGCACTGGGGACAGGGGACCAGCACTGGGGACACGGGACCAGCACCTGGGACACAGGGGACCTGCACCTGGGACACGGGACCAGCACTGGGGACACGGGACCAGCACTGGGGACAGGGGACCAGCACTGGGGACAGGGGACCTGCACTGGGGACACAGGACCAGCACTGGGGACAGGGGACCAGCACCTGAGACATGGGACCAGCACTGGGGACAGGGGACCAGCACTGGGGACACGGGACCTGCACTGGGGACACGGGACCAGCACGTGGCTCCATCGGGTGCTTGGGGGTCTCTCAGCTCAGCAGGGCAGGTGGAGAGGCTCCTCCTGCTAAAGGTTTACAGGGCACTCGTGCTGTGATTATCATCAGGCCACTGGGATGCTGAGATAAGGAAGTTTGGAATGCCCAAAGAACTGAGTTAATGATCCCCATTCTCAGAACACAGGGCAACACCCTGTGATGGGTCTTATCTGTTCTTATCTGTGTAATTTTTATGGATACTCTAAAAGCAATACAATACTGTGAAAAAAATATTAGGTTGCATTAGTTCTTTAATATTTACTAAACATTTATGGAAAAAAGCAATGTAGTTTCTCTTCAGATGGATTCTTTACATTTAATGTCCACAATGTTTATTCCTTTCACTCTTTACATTTCTCACACTGACTGGCAGTAAATTGGGCTGAAGTTATTTCTGAACCAAAGCTACTGCTGGTTCCTGGTGCTCTTTGATAGATCATGCACTGCCCCAGCAGAGGTTACCTTACCATGAACTGTGCCCATGACACAGCAGGATCACCTGGGAATAACAATGATCCCAGTCAGGGTCAGGGCCCTTCAACCCCCCATTACACCCTCAGCTCCCACAGAGGAGATCATTACCAGGCTGACTTGCCAGTAACAGTTTCCAGTTGACTTTGGCTTGTGTTTCCAGAATGAGAATTAGAAAACACTTCCATGGAAGATGCAGAAAGCCAGGGGTAGGCTGTAGTCAGTGGGACAAAATACAGGATCACAAAGTCTTTACAGATGATGTGGAAAATGGTATCACCACTCAATAGCCCCCAGGACACTGGGATCCTCGGGAAGGGCTGTCCCCAGCTCCAGGGACTGGCACAGCAAAACCCAGAGCACAGAGCAACTCAGCTTGACCTGAGCTGAGCTTTACCTGAGCCCACCTGGCAGTGGGGCCTGGTTCCCTGGGAAGGAGGGCACAGCCCAGCACATCCCTGGAGGAGGGCTCTGCCAGCAGGTGCCAGCTGGAAGGGCCCTGGAAGGGTTTTCTCATTCACACAGTAACATATCTTATGAAAAATATCTGAGTGTGACTCAAACCAGCTTGTGAGAGGCTGAATGTTTACATTTAGACCAAGAGAGCAGAGCGAGCCTGGCATTGCACCTCCAGTGGGATTAAGAATGGGGCTGGGATTAAGGGCACGCTCCCAGATCCTGCCAGGCTGGCTGTTTATAACCAGCATTTTCCATTCCTTCAGCCAACCCTACTGGTGCTGCTGAGGGTGCAGAGCAGCCCTGCCAGCAGAGCTGGGAGCAGGAACTGCCAGGCACAGGTCAGCGAGGCAGCAGCAGCAGCAGGAGCTGTTTGTGGGGTGGCTCTGGGCAGATCCCGAGCGGTGCTGACACCACATCCCAGCTCACACCTCCTGCACAGGGAGCATCCCCCAGAGCTGGGACAGAGCCCGGGGGCGAGGACAGGGGGGAACATGGACACACCACTGGGGGCACATGGACACACCACTGGGGGCACATGGACACACCACTGGGAGCAGGAACCCTGTGCTGAGCTCCAGGCAGCAAGCCCAGGCTGAGGAATGAATAAATTCCTTCCTGGAGTTCCCTGCACAGAGGCCAAGCCCCTTCACTGGCTCTGGTGGCTCCAGGGGTGGGAGCAGGTGGGATCCCACAGCAGAGTCCTCACACAGGCAGGATGAGCTGGCTCGGTGCCTTTTGCAGTCAGATGTTTTGCTGGAGCTACAAGGATTTTTCTGCTTTTGTTTAACACAGGAAGGGATTATCTGGGAATGCACATTTCCCACCCCAGGCCTGGAGGTCAGCTGCAAAGGGAAGCTGGTGGCTGCAGCATGAGCAGAGGTGCAAAAAGCTTTATTTGTTTCTACCTATTTCTATATCCCATGGGTAACTTGAATTTTCTTCTTCCCTTTCCTTCCCAGCCACACAAGAGGAAAAGAGAAAAGCCTCTCTGAAAGGGCCACATGCAGAGAGCCTGTGATCCCCCAGGCCTCTCCAGCTGAGTGACCGTTCCCTGCAGGCACCAGAGAACATCCTGGGGGCACTGCCAGCACTGAGCCAGGCTGAGGAGCAGGGCTGGGACAGCTGAGGCCCCTCCTGCCCCCTCCTCTCCTGAGGTGACACTGCCAGCCCAGGCCATAACGCATTTATCACATGGAACAGGTAAATGTGATAACACATTTATCACATGAACAGGTAAATGTGATAACACATTTATCACATGGAACAGGTAAATGTGATAACACATTTATCACATGGAACAGGTAAATGTGATAGCACATTTATCACATGGAACAGGTAAATGTGATAGCACATTTATCACACTGAACAGGTAAATGTGATAGCACATTTATCACATGGAACAGGTAAATGTGATAACACATTTATCACATGGAACAGGTAAATGTGATAGCACATTTATCACATGGAACAGGTAAATGTGATAGCACATTTATCACATGGAACAGGTAAATGTGATAGCACATTTATCACACTGAACAGGTAAATGTGATAGCACATTTATCACATGGAACAGGTAAATAACACATTTAACACATTTATCACATGGAACAGGTAAATGTGATAACACATTTATCACACTGAACAGGTAAATGTGATAGCACATTTATCACATGGAACAGGTAAATGTGATAACACATTTATCACACTGAACAGGTAAATGTGATAACACTTTTATCACATGGAACAGGTAAATGTGACAGCACATTTATCACACTGAACAGGTAAATGTGATAACACATTTATCACACTGAACAGGTAAATGTGATAACACATTTACCCAGGCATGGGCTGGGGGTCACATCCACCACTGCCTCCAGCAAGGGCAGCACAAACCCCACCCGTGGCTGGTGAACAGCCAGGGCTGGCACCCAGCTCAGCCACCTGGGTTTCATCTGCTGCTCAAGTGGTCCAGGTGTCCCCACCCTCCTGTCCCTGCTGAAGGCAGCTCCAGGGCACAGAGGAGCAGCAGAGAGGAGCAGCAGTTCCCTGGTGGGACAGGGCAGTGGGGAGGGAGCTGCTCTTTGCTCAGCCCAGGCACACAGAGCTGCTGGAGGCACAGGACAGAAGTGGTTTCAGACACACCCCGAGAGCAGGGTGCTGAGAGCTGAAGGAACAGGCAGGAGTGGGATGGCAGATTGTCCACAGCTGCCCCAGGCAGGGCACTGGGGCAGCCCCAGAACCTCCAGGGGATGCTGCAGGAGCACAGGGGGTGAGGAACACACAGGGCCTTGGAGCTGTCCTGGCTGGGACCATGCTGGGCTCATCCTTTACAGGCTGGTCTCACTGAGGAACTTCCAGGCTCTATTTTTATCTCTAAATTTTAAAATAATTACAATTTTTATTTGCCTCTGCTAACCCCTTCCCTTCCCAGCAGCCACCTGAAAAACTCCACCAGTGAAAAAAGGGAATAAAAGTGTTTTCCTCTGTCACCAGTGGTTAACTCCAAGGATGCTGCTGCACACAGGACATCAAACATCACAACTCTATTCCAGTCACAGCTCTGAGAGAATTTCATCTCTTTAGGCATATGAATGCTACAAAGAAAGGAAAAAATATGTTCATGTCATAAACATCACAAGCTATGAGGAATATAGATCTTTGGAGGGAAATGCATTCATCAGTTGTCATATCCCATAAACTGCACCAGGAGAACAGTCCATAATGTCCATTCCAACACAGAAATTACTGTACAATCTACCTTCTACTTTGCACCCCAAGTACTACAAGTGGTCAGTGAGGATATACAACAATTCTACAGAGAAATCACTCAAGTGGATACATAAATGGGCCCTTTGGGGGTTAAATAAGATTTTCAATAGTTGCACAATGCTACATTCATGCTACCAAGTTCACTGAATTGGGATTTGAGAAAGGAAGAACAGTTTGCCTGTCTCCAGTTAGGAGGTGAAAGGGTCAGAAAGGGAGAGAGTTTTGTGTCAGCATTTTAATCTTCCCACAAGCATTTCCTTCTCCAGATAACATGACTTTGTGCTTTCAGTGCACCTCTGGCTCCCACCTCTCACACAGAGCTGGTGGAAGCTCCAATGTCAAACAGTAACTGGCATAAATTTGGGGTTCTTTTTCTTTTATATCTGGCATAATTTTCTTCCAAAAGCTACAGACTGGTGCCTGTTCTCCCCTTCACTGTAAGTCTGGCAAAGCTGACTGAGTCCAGGGATGAGATGTGGCTACCAAAGCTCCCAACCTGGGGGAGGCAACAGCCCACACCTGTCTGTGTGGCTTTCAGTGACTTTAAATACCTCTCTCCACCCATTCTTCTCCTTACTGTATGTACATTATTTCTTCAAAAGTTTTGCTATAAAACTGCTCTAAATGTAAAGGGTTCAGCAGTTCTAGCCAGGGGCCTGCTCCCCAAAATCACAACCACAGGTATGGCACAGGGGAAGGAGGACTCTACAGATCAGAACACCAAGTTCTCTTTGTAAGTAGTTAAAAGAAAATTTGTACATCTATTTTCCTTCACTTCACAATCAACAAATTTGAGATAGCAGGAAATCAGGAAAATAAGGTAATCCTTCCCTGTTCCTTCCCTTGCTTGTCAAAGAAATAACTTGTGTCACCTCCCAGAATTGCCAGTGACCTACATAGACTCTAAGTACTATTTGTCCTCTGAAAGGACAGCAGAATGTGAAAAAAGCCCCATTCCCAAAACCAAAAAAGCACCCCCTTACCCAACCAAACAAAAAATAAATAGATTCCAAAAGGTACCATCAAATATCAAGTACAGACCTGGGTTCTCAGGCTGCTCTGACAGAGCTCAGGGTTTTCTCTGTCCTCCACAGGGAGGGGCTGAGCAGCTCAGACCAAGACACAGGTCAGGGAAAAGGGGTGGGTTATGCACAAACAACTGGCAATCAAGTGAACAAAGAGTCAAACTCATGCTCCAAGCCTGTGCTGTGTCCCTCCAGAAGCATTCTCCCAAATGCCTCAGTGCTCAGCCCCCTCAGAGGGGTCTCCACACAGGAAGAGAGCTCCTCTCCCAACACACAGCAAAACACTGGCATGAACAATTAATTACCATGGCTATTAATTTCTAATTCTTTTTTATACCAAAGCGAGCCTGACAGAGGATTCCCAGCCAGGTCCTGTGTTTCTAACCTAAAGTATTTCAGCAAAACTAAAGTTCCATAGTTTTGCAAGCAGCAAAATAGAAAGTAATGAAGTTGTGGCTAACTGGAGGAGAACTACACATTGGTGAGAGCACGTACAGGTAGTGCAGCACAGCTACTCTGAAAGGAACCAAACCAATGCAGCAGACATGCAGGGTCTGCTAACTTATGTTAAAACCATGTTTGCTGGTGATTAAATATGTCTACAGAAGATATATTACCATTCTGAATATATTTTCAAGCAGACCAAAAATACCTCATCTATTGGTTATGGTGTGTTATTTTTAACTAATTAAATATCAGGAGAGATTTTATCCCCCTCCCTCGCTATAAAAATTGCACTTATTTTCTATTAAACAAAACAAACAAACAAAAAAGAAGATTTCAATTCTATATCCCAGTATATATTCACATGGAAATGGGATCATCTTGCTCTAAGCTTGCAGGAGTAGGTGTAGCAGTCCTTGCTCTCCAGGACTCCCAGCACAGAAAGTCCCACCAGGACAAGCCCCTGCTCCCTCTGTGCTCTGGTGACTTCTTCACTGTAGTGCATGGGTTAATTGGGTTTGTGTGGTTTTTTTTGTAAGAAAACCTGAGCTTCAAAAGTCTTTAAAAGGACCTGGAATCAAATCTGGCCCATTCTGACCCAAAACAGCTCAGTTCTGCCAGGAACTCCATCCTGTCCTCGTTTCACACAGCTCCTCCTGAGGCCCGGGGCTCGGACTGAGGCCAGCGAGGTGTCACTGTCACCCCCTTCCCTCCAGTCTCTCTTGGCCCAGGAGCCTTTTCCTGCCGACGCTTCCGAGGGTTCCTCCTTCCCTCCCTTTAGCACTGCTGCCTCCTGTAGGGCTGTGAAGGGCTCCCCGTGCCAATAAAAAAGTCTCTCTGCAATAAAGCATGACTTCTTGGACACTGGTGATGAGCTTCCTCTTGCAAAGGCTTCTCCAGCTCATAAAATGTCATCGTAATCCAACAGTTTGGAGTGCTGGCGGGTCTTCCAGAGGCGGTAAAGGCGGAAGTCAAAGTAAGTCTCAATCATTTGCTTACCTAGAAGTGAAACCAGGCAGAGGGGTCACACCCTGAAAGGAGCACAGAGGGGTCACACCCTGAAAGGAGCACGAGGGAGAGGTGACAGCACACAGCAGCACAAACCCCAGCCCAGCGTGGGCACAGGGACACATCCATGGCAAATGCTGACACTGGGCACGTGGAGGGGCCCGTGAGAGCCAAAGATCTTTTCAGATCTCCTCAACCATGAACAACTCCCTGTAATCCCTTGGCAGGGTTTGTTCCTGGGAGCAGGAACTGAGCACAAAGTCTGTCTCCAGACTTTGACCTCTCTGCTCTGAGGGCTGAGGGGAGCTGGGGGCTGGAGATGATCAGCCACAGCCTGCATGAGGCACAGGGACTTCAGAAGCTGTAAAACAAGAGTTAACTCCTTGTAAAGAAACACTAAAACTAATTAACACTGAAAATCCAAACTAAAAAATACATTTTTTAAACGACCAGGCCATCCCTGTCCTGCCCCTGTCTGAGCTCACAGCAATGAGCTCACAGCACACACCAGGGCCAGCTGTGCCCCCCAGCCCCCCTGACTGAAGGGGATCTCACAGGCAGCCAGGAGGGGCATTTGAAAACACAAGGGCAAACAACCCTGCACTCAGACAGGGCTCAAGGAGGGGATTTTCACTTGTGAGGCCTGATTAAGATTAGTTTTAGATGACTTTGCAAAGGATTACAAGGGTACACTCTTAGCATGTCCCAGACTGATCAAGGGGATAAATTCAGACGTATTCTTCAGCCCAGCCTCCTGAAAGCTGAGCTGCTCTAACGCCTGCACACAGAACCCACTGCCTGGCCTGCTGAGCTGCCCACAAACCCAGGAATTTCCCTGCAAGCTGCTCCTGGACACATCCCAGCCTGTTTGCTCCTGTGCAGGCACCATGTGCAGCTGAACTGATCATGCACAGGGAACTGAACAGCCTGGGCTGGAGGGAGGTGGCCCTGCCCGTGGATGGGCTGGAACTGGGGGAGTCTGAAGGTCCCTTCCAACCCAAACCAGTCTGTGACTGATTCTGTGAGCTCTGTGACTCTGCACAGTTGAGCACCAATGTGCTCAACTCCTGCACATTCCTGAGAGTGAAGGGAGGTAAGAAAAACCCATCAGTGCTGAGACCAGAGCTGTGGGCAGCAGAGAAGCACTTACAGCTGAATCCTGCATGGTTTTATTAGCCAAGAACTAGAGCAAAGATAAAAGGGCAAATTCAGAATGTGTCACCTGTGAAACTGCACTGTGAATTACTGACATTGAACAGGAAACATCCTGTAGAGCTTCTTGAAATATCTTGAGCTACAGGAAAAAAAAAAAAGGGAAAAGGGCCAGCAGACTGAGCTGTAGAATGGCTCTGATGGGCCATATCCCAGTTGCTTACTGACACAATTCACTTGGTGCCAGTGGTTTGAGCTCTGGAGAGGAGACCCCAGCACACCTGGCTACAGGAAGGTTCTGCTCCATGTGCATTTCCTCTACAGACTCCTCATGCCCTAATAATGATGGGTTCTCCTGCACCCAGCCTGGAAAGCTGTCTCCTCCTTTGCACTGCCAGGACCCTCAGGCACAACAAACAGGGCATTTGAAAGGTGAACACATGCAGGAACTGCAAGGGGCAGCAGCTGAGCTACACAAGGTGGTTACAAGCAAAACAAAGACCATGGCAGGACTTAAGGGAGTCAAAACTGCTTTTTCATGAAGATGCCCCCCAAAGGAGGCAGACTGGTTAGCAAGGGGTGTCTGTGTGTCTTTGTACAGGAAATAAATTACCTTGAGCTGATAGTTCAAGTGGAGACTCAAAGGCAACCCTATAAGGATTCATTAAGTTTTTCAGATTCTGAAATAGCTGAAAGGAAAACATACCAGAGTTAACAGCTGAAAACAATGATGACTCCTGAGCACCCAGAATTGCCCATCTTTGTTCTGGAAAACCTTTCACCCACATCCTTTAAAACATCTATCTCACCAGTAAATAAATAAACCAAGTGCTTTGAACAACTCCTCTCCTCAAAGGTTTCATTACTTGTCCTGCACATCACTAATCCTTCCTCCCCTGCCCCACAGTCCAGAGGGTTCTCCCACTCACAGCTCCCACACACAGGACAGCAGCACATTCCCAACCAGCAGAGGAGGCAGGTTTAGAGCTCCCAGTGTGACTCTGGCCTCCCTGGGCCCAGCAGACATTCCAGGGGTGACCCACAGGCCCCTACCTTCTCCCCATTGGGGTTTCCAAGAACATAGCAGCCCATGATGTGGATGATATTTGGTTCAGGATTGACTTTACTCATCAGCCTGCTCAACCTCTTCCAGAAGCTGGAAAAAACAGAACACATCATTAAAAAAAAAAATAAAAAAATCTTTCCTCATAGGCATGATTAATGCCAAGGACATGTGTAACAGCACTCAGCCAGGGCCCAAGGTTTGTACCCTGGGCAGGAAACTGCTCAGGAAGAGCCATTGGATCCCAGACAAGGAAGAACAGGAGCAGAGCCAGGACCTGAGGAGCAGGTCCAAGTCATGTGGCAGAGAAGGAGGAGCAGCCCATGGAGCCAAGGGAGCTCCAAGGTGAGGAGAAGGGAGCAGAGTCCCCCAGGAGTGCTTCTGGAGTGACAGCTTCACCAAGCGTCCCCTCCAGCTTCCTCTCTCCCATTTCTATCAACAACTGCCCTTTCTGAACACGAGGCTTATCAGTGCACTGGTTCATTTCCAGGGCATGAAATCAGCAGGGAACAGCTGCAGAGATTGTTCTGAGTGAGACAATACAGCCCAGGCAGCTCCATGTCAGCCCGTGCTTGGTGCTGCTCACAGTCACCCCCCCTTGATGTGCAGTGACTGTGACCAGGCATTGGTGCCTGAGGGATGTGAAACACAACCCCCTCCCCTGGGCAGAGGGCTGGAGCAACTTTGGGGGGCTCCAAAGCCCAGAAATTCCTCCGTGGGTGTTTAAACCAGACTGCAGCCTCAGCTTTCCCCAGCACTGCCTCCCAGGACACACAAGCTGGATGGAGACATTCACTTCCAAGCTCCCCAACTTCCAGCTGTGTGTTCACAGCTCTCTGCAGATCCGATTTATCAGCTTGGGAGCAGCTATGCCTGGGATGTGCTCAGAATCCTGGATGTGCACACGTGCTGGAGAATTCCACAGCCAGTGTTTGTGCCAGGGCACGAGATGCCTGGGCAGATGTTGATTTTAATGCTCAGTTCTCATGCCAACAAAAAGTTGTGTAGGAACAGGTTGGTGTACATCCTCCCCCCACAGCCAGGCACTGTTAGCCAAGCAAGCTTGAGCCAGCACAAGCGAGTAGGCAGCAAAACAGGCAAAGCTTTACTCTCTGCAAGGAGCAGCAAAATTGCTCAGCACTCCCAGCTGAAGGCTGGCACGTTAGTGAAAAGCCTCCTCAGTAACAGACTGGACTTTGAGCAGGCTTTGCAGAAACAAATTCCATTTCCCCCTGGCCAGAGTCAGCTGTGGGGGAACACCCTGGATTTCTGCCATAGCCACCAGCTTAGCAAGGGTATCACAGCACCACAGGCTCGAGGTGCATGTTCTCATTTCTGGTCAGCAAGGCTGTTTTCAGTAGAAGAAATATCTTTTTATCCCTCCTTTTTTGACAGTCTCTATCCACAGAGACACTAAATTGATATAAGAATAAATCTCCTGGTGACAGGGCTGCAGCACCCCAGGGATGAGCTCAGCTCTGCCACCTTTGCTGTCACCCTGAATGAGCTGTGAGCTGCTATTCAGTGCCTCCTCAGCCCCCTCATCCCCTGACCAAACCACCCCAGCTCCCTTCACTTCTCTTGTTCCACCATGTGCTGCAAACATTGAGCAAATCCAGCAGAGAAACACCATGCAAGGCCACAACACAGCACAGCCACTCACAGGATCAGATCTTCCTCCTTCTCCACTTTGGCAAAAGTGGCGACTTTGTTCTTTAACAAGTATAAGTGCCCGGGGCCTCCCTGCAAGAGACAGACAGACAGACAGATGGAAACCCCTTTGCACAGACCCTGGATGAGTTCCTGTCCTGCCCAGCCATTCCCGGAAGTGCCACAAGAGAGCAGGGCAGCCCTGCAGTGCAGACACGCCCAGGGCCATCCACACACGGGCAGCGTGCTGGGGGCTGCGTTCCGTGCTTTTTGCTGCTCCGTGCCCACATCACTCTAGAAAGGCACAAAAATAGATTTAAAACGCCATTGTGGGTGGCTGGAGAGTAACAGGGAAGGCGAGAAAGTCCCTGTCACTTGGGGATGCTGGGGGTGGGCAGAGGAGCAGCTGAGCACAGCAGGGACTGCAGGAAGGGCTGGCACTGCAGAGGAACTGGACTGGGGCAGCAGGAGGCATGAACAGACTGACACAGCACCAGCAACACTAAAAGTCACAACCTCCGGGTCAGTGTGCAGCAAAGCTGCTCCTCTGCAGCACTGGGCACGTGGAGGGAGCTCAGGCAGGTCACCCATCCCACTTCTCATGGCACAGCTGCTGGGGAAGCCCACAGCTGACCACCAGCAGGAACAGCAAACTTGGGAAGGAAATCCCCAGCACCCCCCAAATGCAGCAGGGCCTGGACTGTCCCAGCCCCAGCTCCAGCCTGACCCCTCTCCTGCATCCTCTGGCTTCCAGCTCCCAGCTGAGCCATCTGCCAGTCTGGCCACAACCACTGTCACTGTCACACTGAAGCTGGATGGAAACCATAACTATGACACTGCAAGTGTTTGTTCCTGTCTCTGGAATCCTTTCTAGGTCAGTGCTGATGCTGGATTTTCTGGGGTTCCTTGAGAGAATCAGCCCAGCTCTTGACTTGGCCTCACTAAATCAGATTTGATTTCCTGCTGTCACAGCAACTTGAGATTGCTCCATGTCTGGGAAATGGGAAGTGAAAGCTGTGCCTTGGCAGTGACTTTAATGGAAGCTGACTTTGGAATATTGGTTCCTCTACATCACTTTCCCCACAGAAAATGACAAATTTGTAACAAATCACCCAAGTGCTTTACAACTTTCATGTACCTGGCAAAATATCAGCATCTTCCAGATTTTGCAGCCTTTCCGATAAATGTTCAGCTTCTTCTCTATTTCCTCTGCAAAAAAAAAAACCCAACCAAACAAAACATGTTGGAAAAGATGAACCATGGACAAAGGTCAAAATTAATCTCATTTCTTTACACTTAGTCCTGAGGGCAGGAAGCTGAGCTGGGGGTGCTCAGTACGTGCCAAGGATGCTGTGGGAGCAGGAAATGTCAGCAGGTGACAGGGCAGAGATGGATGGAACAGCACCAGACCACAGTGACCACAGCTCTGGAGCAGCCCCAGCCATCCTGGTCCTCTGTCACTGCTCCCACTCCCCACCTCAGGTACAATGAACAGGCAGCTGCTGCCCTGTGCCTCAGTTTCCCTGCTGCAAACCACGAGTTTAGCACAGCAAACAGGTCACAGAAGTGAGTGCTTATTACAGCACAAATCCAAGAGCAGCCAACTGATTGACAGGGTCACTGGGGTGACAAAAACAACTCTGTGAGTGGCAGCTGAAGCAAAGGGCAGCTGAGTGACTTAAATATTGATGGTTACATTTGCAATGGACAGGAAATAAGAAAAGGAGGCAACACTGACGTACCCAGGATGTCATCAAAGGTGGCATGTTCATGGTCCTGGAAACCAAGAGAGAAGACATGTAAAGGTTCACTGTCACTCCACCAGCTCCCTAATAACCATACAACCCCATTCCAAGGATGCTTTAAGAGCACATTTACACCATTAGCAGTAACCCTCACCCTAAATCAGATTTCAGCACAGAAGCTGAAGACTGAACAGTCCATGAAGATCAAATCCACCCAAAGGCTTGCAGCTGAAGTCTGGAGACACATCCAAAGCACAGACTGTCCCTGAGATGCAGTCAACATCAGGAATGCCTGTTTGCCCATGTTTTGCAGCCACTCTCTGGCTCTACCCCTGGCCAAGCTGGCTGACAAACACTTGCACTCCCAACACAGCTGCCCCTGCCACAGCAGGGTCATCAGGAGCACTGAACAACCCTCCAAGGAAGAGAGACAAGAGCAGCAAGGCAAAACCCCAGCAGCACAGCCTGCTGCACACTGACAGTGACCTTGCTGGGCTCCCAGTCCCACCCTCCCTTGCAAATTAAGTGATTAGAAAAAGAAACTCATGACTCCTCACTGCTGTGTCAGACACCTGCTCAGGCCAGACTCCCAGGGAAAAGTCAGAGTTAAATTAATGACTGACAGTGGGTGGTTCACTGCTGAGCTCTGAGTCCTGCTTATCCCAAGCATGAGCATAAGGAGGAGCCCAAAGCCTGGCAATGCCTGCCCTGCCTTCCCTTGACAATCCTTCCACACAGTTTGCCTGGGCTGCAGAGCCCAGAGCCCACATGTGCCATTTCCAGCCCACCTGACTGTTCCACCTAGACCTGAGCCCCCACAAAGCTACCCCAGACCCCAAAGCTGGGTTCAACACACCCCCAGCCCCTTCCTGACAGCTTTTCCAAATCACATCAGCATTTTGGAGTCACCCTAACAGGAACTAGGGAAATAAAAAAGTGTCTGAATGACTTGTGCTCTCATCACAGCAGAAGGGATTTACTTACATAGAGGATGGGGATGATGGAGGGGTCGTCCCTGCGGATAATGGTTGGGACATACTCTGCTTTGGGCACCTTGGAAGAGATGAGCTGCAAAGGGGAAAAAAGGTGCAACAGCATGAGGAGAAGGCAGGAGAGTCTGGACAGAAGCACAAGGGCCATGAACCAATGCCCTGTTCAGCTGGTCTCAGGTGTGACTCGAGGTAGCAGCTAACCCAGTTTATCACATCCCAGGGAAAGGTTTCCAGCCCAGAGCACCCCCAGGCCTGCTGAGTGCCCTGAGTGCCACATGAGCACACAGCTCTGCCCTCAGGCTGCACTGGGCCCAGAACAGGCTGGAAAGGGGACACTGGGGTGCACAGAGCATGGAGCAGCTCATGCAGCACCATGGATGGCTGTATCCTGTCACCGTGGTATTTTCTGAAAATTCCCTTTGCCAGGATTTCTTCTCCTGGGGAAGTTGAGAAGCGTCAGAGAAAAATGTAAATAAAAATTATCTGATTTGCTTCTCCTGTGTTTGGCTGCTTTGGAATGTGGTCTGGACATTGTTTACCAACAGGAGCATGTTTGATTAGTTTCATGTGAATTGTTTTTACCTAATGACCAATCACAGCCAGCTGTGTCAGACTCTGAGTCAGTCATGAGGTTTTATTATTCTTTTTTGTTAAGCCTTCTGTCTGTATCCTTCTCTTTCTTTAGTATAGTGATATAAATATAATATAATATAATATAATATAATATAATATAATATAATATAATATAATATAATATAATATAATATAATATAATATAATATAATATAATATAATATAATATAATATAATATAATATAATATAACATAACATCAGCCTTCTGAGAACATGGAGTCAGATTTTCACCTCTCACCTCATCCTGGGGACCCTCAGAAACACCACAGTATCCCAGTGAGGATCACTCCTGCAAACTCCTTCTGGCTCTAGGGAGTGTTCAGTGTGTGGTGGGACCTGCACAGGGTCCAGCCAAGGGCTGGCCCTGCACCAGGCACAGCAGGCACAGGGCTGCAGGTGTCAGACAGTGCCTGACAACTCTGGCTGAAGCCTCAGCTGGCTCCAGCAGCACCAGAGCCTGAACTGTTGTGATTCCAGGCCCCTCAGTTCCAGTGTGGGAGCAGAGCTGGCAGTGGTGCTCAGGTCTCTATTTTCAGGGTTAACAAGCCTCAGGCTAACTTGGCTCTGTGTTGGTGTCATGTGGCATTCACATTCTCTGAAAAAATTCCTTCACCCAGGATTTTTCTCCTGGGAAGCTGAGAAGCCTCAGAGAAAAGGAAAACAATTCTGATCTCATTTGCTTCTCCTGTGCTGTGCTCATGTGGAATGTGTTTGGAGATTGTTCACCCACAGGTGATTGTTCCATTGCATTCTGCTGGGAGTTGTTTCCACTCTTTGGCCAGTCAGGGCCAAGCTGTGTCAGGACTCTGGAGAGAGTCACCAGTTTTCATTATTATCTTTTTAGCATTCAGTAAGTATCCTTTCTGTATTCTTTAGTATAGTTAGTACAGTGTTCTTTAATATAATATAGTCTAATAAAGTAATAAATCAGCCATCTGAGAACATGGAGTCAGATGTCATCATTCCTTCCTTTGTAGGGGCATTCCCTGCAAATACAATGGTGTCAGTCCTGCTCTGATCTGGATTACAGATCCCTCCTTCTAGTTTTATTTCAATGCACTACCTCCAGCAACCACAGATCTGAGCCCATGTCAAGTCTTGGTTCATCTCTGAGTGACCCCACAGATCCCTGATGCTGTGCCTATACAAGAGACTTCCCATGAAGATCCTGAACTTAGCAGCACTGAAAGGACAGGCAGAGCATGAGCTGGAAACTCTCACCATTATTTTTGGTGGAATAAAGTCTTCTCCGTCACATGCCATGGCTTCAAGTTCCTTTTCTGCTTCCCAGTTCAAGTCAAAGTCACCATCCAGAGTCCCGCAGGAATCCTGAAGGTCATGGCCTGCCAGAACACAGGGAGCATTACAAGGGCAGAACAGCCTTCCCCACTCCATCCTGCCTTGGCAGCTTCCTCACAAGAGGTGCCACGACACTCGTGCTCTCTTGTCACCCACAGAGTGACAGACACCACTCTGGGGCTGGTGCCTTCAAACAGACAAACATGGAACAAATGAAGAGTGCACAGAGAGCTCACATCACATGTCACAGAACTTCATCACTCTCGCAGTCACCAAGCTTGGTTTTCAAATGCTAAGTCACAACAGTCACCCTGTCACTCCAGAAATGGGGAAGGAGACAGAACACAGACAGACTCTCTACACTTCAGCACTGCCAGGCTGACAAGCAAAAGTCCAAAGACTTCAAAGCTGGTCTCCTTGTAGTAATTACTGCTCTGACTACATCTTTTCAGGGATTATAAAGAAAATCTGACTTGTAGGTCAGACTGATCCTGGCAGAGAAGTCTTAGAGCGTGCGTGAGGACAGCTGCAACAAACACAGTCAAATTGCAACAGTAGACTTGAACTTGCTCTCCAAATCGACCTTACCTGTTGACCTTCAATGCCTCCTGGGGAAAAAAACATCTGGAAGGAATATAATTGACCATTAAAGGTTAAAAACAGAGATGGTTGCTGGACTGAGGAAAGAGAACCGAGGTGCCACTGTTTGTGCCTTTGGGGATGTCCGAGTGTCGCTGGGCAGTGCCTGGAGCCTGTGTGAACCACGGCTTTCCCATGGCTTTTCCATGGCTTTTCCATGGCTTTCCCATGGCTTTTCCATGGCTTTCCCATGGCTTTTCCATCTGCCTCCGGGCAGCTGAGGGAGCAGGGAGGAGTCAGACTGCCAAACAACAGGATCATGTTGTGAACCTGGCCTTCCATACACCTCCCCTTGCAACCTGGGTCTTCTACAGCTAGCAGGGCCAGATCTCGTGCTTACCTGGTAGATCAGGTCATTTCATTAGTGAAATTCACTTCAACATGGGCAAACTCATATCCACCAAGCTCCTGCCTACAGGCTTGCAATAAAATCTGTGTAAAACAGCCTTTATAAGAATACAGATGCTGGCATTCCTTCCTGTAAATGAACACAACAGCATCTCAGTCCCCTCAAGCAGAACACGGCAGCATTACTGGGGATTCCCAGAGGGATTCCTGGCAGCCCAAATGAAGATCAGATTGCCCCAAGCTATCACCTGTGCAGGAAATCAAAGCTCCATCTCATCAGCTGTGTTCTTGAGCTATTCCAGGCTAGGAAAGAGCTCAGAAGGTGCTCCTGCATGGGAAGCCACATTAGCCCCACTATGGTGAAGGCAGCCTTGGACTGGTGAGTTTCCAGAGAGGTTGTTTTGGTGCCAAGAGGATAAGGGATGATGGGAACAGAGGGCTGTAAGAGAGTTGTACCACTGGGTACCCTTTGGCAACTGCTCAATAATCTGAGGTTGGATGAGTGGTGCTCTACAAATAAATACAGGTACACACAGATGAACAGGTACATACACCTGGAGCGTTACCTGCTCCGATCTCAGGAAACTAAAAAAGGATCACAGACAGGACAGAGGGCACAGAGGAGTTACTCCAGTGGGACTCCAGTCAACAACTGCTGGAGGGTTTGCCCACAGGAGGAAGCTCAAAGGACTCAGAACTCACTTTCTCGAGAGTCATGGAAGGAATCAGCTTTGATGGGAGTCGGGTCACTCCAGGACCTGCTGAAGCTCCTCTCACGCCGTTCGGCAAATGCTAAAGGATAAAACCAGAGCACGACATTAACAGATCCCAAAGCACCTCTGCTGCTGCCAGCAAACAAATCATCCAGCAGATTGCCACCAAAGCCACACATCACAGACTCCCTTGGGCTGCTCCTTCCATTTGCCAAACGTGAGTCCTTTCCACACAGCAGAGACAAGTGTCCACTTGTGCACAGGATGGGACATGGAACACAGAAAAAGGACAACACTTGATGATCTCTCCTCAAATGCACACAGCTCAAACCTCAATTTAACCAGGGCCAGTCCAGTGTCCCAGTGTAAGTGCTCAGATTCCAAGGCCTCACAGAAATATGCACTGCAACACCTGCATGGCCAGAAGGCAGCTGTAGTGCTCCAGTAAGTTCTCCCTTCATGTTCTACTGGCATCCCAGCCAGAGCTGGCCCAAACAGCAGGGAGGGGATGTCTCTGGAAAGCTAACGCTTTCTACATTTTGTTGCAAAAGAGGAAATCCTTCAGCCTTTGCTTGCCTGCACTCTTGTGAGCACTACTCATGGCTTTTTTTCCTCCCAAGGAGTGCTGTGTTGTTTGCACTGGCATTTCCCAACCACAAACCAGGGAGCTTGGCTCAGACGGCTGCACCGCAGGCAAATTCCTGGGAACTGGCAACCACCGTGTCTGACTTGGCAAGCCCATGTGAGAGCCATTATGCCAGGATTAACAGCCACTTATGGGCACTAATACCTATTTCTGGTGGCAGACAGAGTGTGCAGCGGGGAATAGAGTAACAGCAGCACAGGAATTCACTGCAGATCACAAGAGCAGCCTGTCCCCTGCTGAAGTGTGGCCAGGGAGGGTGTCTGGGGAGACAAATGATGTCTTCAGTTCTTCAGGTGATCTTCATCCTCAGCTTTCAGATAAACCCAGGCATTTAGCTACTGTGCACAGAAAGAAAGCTTTGAAAACATGACCCAAGAGTTCCTGAGGCAGAGGCACGCCTGAGTTTCACGGAGGTAAGCCCTGTCCACGTCAGGCACTGCTAACTCAGATGCCGATGAAGACTCTGGAAAGGGCAAAGCTCTTTGCTGATCACTTCCCACAGCACATGAGAAAGGAAAGAATGCAAACTGAACTCAGCAATGCTTTGCTGTGGGCACTCTGTACACGATGCCTGGCCAGGGAGGTTGGGAAGAACAAGATGCTGTCTCTTCTGGAGCAATCCTCAGCTCCCAGGAGCAGGTTATTTACACCACTTTCACAGCACTAAGGGAGTTGCCCAACCAAGTTTTGGAGGATTATTGCCTTCACCGGGGAAAGGGAACTGCAACTTTGCAGGCCTAAGAGGTGATTTCTTCCCCAGTGAGGCATAACATTCCCTGATTTGCCCCTTGCTCCAATCTCTTCTCTGATCCTCTTCTTTCTTCCTTCCACCATCATCTCAGTTCCCACCAGGCAACTCTCCCCCAGGGCCAGCTATGGAGATGACAGTGGGACAGGGCAGGAGGGGACAGCCAGCAGGCTGTGTGGCACATGGAGCCACAGCTGGTCACAGCTGCAGAGAGGCCAGGCAGCTCTGCTGAACTCCCAGCTCAGGTTCTCCTCACTGGCCTCCACCCCAGTGATCACCAAAATCCACACAGGGGACAAGGATGCTGCAGCTTTCCTTCCATGCCTTGCACCAGAGATGTCCCACAGCCACAGCAGAGGGTCCTGGGGAACAGCCCCCAGGCTGCTGCAGGCATCCACATGTCCTGGACACTTGCAACCACCTGGTGTTCTTGTTTGTAGGGTGAAATGGCACCAACAGGTCAATTCCTCTCTCCAGCCCAAAGCCAGGTCCTTTCAACCCACAGTTGCATGTGACAGAATTCCCACAAACCCCACAGAGCCCAGCTCCTCACAGCCACACTTCCAGGTGCTCACTTACTTTGTGCTTTAACCCTTCGGCTCCCCACCATGCGGAGGTGCTTCCGAAAATTCCTGAAAGAAAGGCCAAACACAACCTTTGAGAAAGGTGACAAGAAGCAACACCTGGGCCCAGAAGAACTGTGAAAACAGGGAGGAAGAAAATAAAGTGGGGATGATGGTATATTTCCTTCTGGGCATTCCAAAGCTGGAGACCAGGTCCCCAGCCTGCAGTGATTTAGTGCTGGGATGGTGATGTTCATTGAGTGGGGCTGTTCTGAGCTCCCTGGGCTCAGGGCAAGTGGGCTCCCAGAGGGCAGCCCCCTGCTCATGGCTGCTTTCCTTTTTCTCTGGTTAAGCTTTACCTGTGCTGTATTTGCTGAGGACACCCACTGCTGCCCGTGCTGGCAGTGTTCCCTCTTTTCCTGGTAAAGAGCAGTAACTGCTCCCCTCTCTCCAGCAGAATGTGGGGTGCCCAGGCTCTGCACGCTGGGGGCAGTGCTCATTCCCAAACACAGCTCCTAAAACCCCTCCTATGCTGTTGGTAACCATGCAGCTCGTGCTGCTCTCCAGGCACAGCTGGGGAGGACCAAAGCACGTTCTCCCTCCTTGCACAGCAGAGTTGAGGGATGCTGTCTGTCCCCACGGGCCTGCTCTCCCCATGTGCTGCCCTGCCCTGGCCTCACAGGCAGGTCCAGAGGGGCTGCAGAGCACACAGCTCCAGGGGAAAGCCCTGGGGAGCAGCTACACCCCAGAGCCAGGTCTGTGTGAAACACAATGTCCTTGCTGCTCCTCAGAGGCCATGGCCAAGGGATTCTCTCCAGCCCCTCTGAGTGCAAGGGACCAGTTTCTCTCAGTTTCTCATCACTCACGAGACAGGAACAGGACAGGAACAAACAGGACACCAGAAGAGACAGGGAGAAGCAGCATCAAGAGCAGTGTCACCTCTCCATGAACCCTATTTAGTGACTGTGGCTTCACCCCACAGTGCAGCCCCAGGATGACAGAGAGCCCATGCACTGGGCACCCCTGCAGTGGGGGAGCCTTCCTGGATTCTTTGTGGCCCCCAACACACAGGGCAAACACCAGGCAACAGACACCACAGCTGGTGAGAGGGGTAAGTCACAAGTTGTCTGGCTCACACACAGGTTAGTGGGATGAGTAAGGACAGGGTACAACCATGCAGATGCTTCAGCAAACTGACTGGAACAAAAGACACTGCCAGCACTGACAAGAAATTGTTCAGAGAAACTCAGATCCATCTGCTCCTGTCCAGGAGATCTACACAAACACAGTCCTCGTGGGAGAGCACTGCACCCACGTCACCTCCTGCACCTCCCCTCTTTGGCCTGGGAGCCCTTGTTGTCATCAGGCTCCAAATTCAGCAAGAAGCAAAACCAGCAGCTGGGAGCAGCATTGTTCCATGCCAAACTTCTGTCTACACTTGGGCTATTAATGTTTCCCAAAGATTTATTTTGTCTCTACTTGGGTACATGAAGATTCACTGCTGTGGATCAGACAAGTGCCCCTTTAGGCACACCCCTGGCCTGGCTCTTTGTACAAAGCCTTCTGGGGTGCACCCTCACTTACACTGCATTCAATTAAAATCCAAATAAATACAACATTTTAAGGGAACCAGGGCTGTTCTTTACACAAAGAAGTCTCAGACATATGTTACATGGAAATCTTTACGGTCTGTTGTGAGCCTGAGATCATACCAGGCACTGAGCACCACTGTTAATTGCCCAAGGCCACTGTCACATCCTTTGGGCTTTTGGCATTTTGGAGTAAAACCCACTTTTCTTTTAAATGCTCAGCTGTCCTCTCCACAGAGGAGCTTCTTCAGACCTTGGAGGAAGAGGGGTAAAGCAGCCTTTGCATAGAAGAACGTTGCTCCCAGCTGCCTGGACAGCTTGGGCTCTCCCTTGAGACATCTAAATACATCTCCTAAACTCCCCTGAGAGCAGCTCCAAGGAGAATCCAACTGTTCAAGGTTAACCACTGCACTAAACCCTCACAGAATGGGACAAAGGCCTTTTGCTCCATCTATTTTCTTCTAGAAAAAACAGCACTTCAGAAAAGAAATGCAAATCTCAGACTGCTTCCTAATGTGGCCATGCTGTGAACATCTAGATCCTTCTGAGGGCTTCTTGCAGCTGCCTGGCTCCTCAGGCCCCTCTGTGCCTGCATGTCAGCATGACAGGACCTGGAAAAGCTGCAACCAGCTCTGCCAGCAGTGGGGCTCCCCAAACCTGCCCAGCTTTCCTGCCTGGCTCCTGCAACTGCCCCCAGGAACCCTGAGGCACTTGATCCCTTGCAAGACCCCTTCACCCATCATGACACAACCAGAATCCCTCAAGTCCCAGTGATGAAATCTCCCTTTTCTGAACAGCTCTGCTCCAGTGTGCCTTGTGGTCTGCATGGCCCCATGGCACCCCCAGGGTATCCATCCCAGCCAGAGGGGCTCCAAGCCACTGCAGTCCCTCTCCACCCTGCAGCTCTGCCTGCAGTGGGTCACCACACTCTGCCCAGAAGACTTTTCACTGCCCAAACTCCTGGCAGCACCTCTCCCACTCCCCTCTCTGGCTGCTCCTGCAGTGGGCACAGCTCTGGGCATCCCTCACTCCACAGGCAGCATCCCTGTGGCCACACCACACATCCCAGCCTCCCTGGACACCAGGACAGCACTGAAGGGGCTGTGTGACAACATCTGAACCCTGAAACACCCACCAAGGGCTGCACAGCAAACACCCAAACCCACAGCAGGGTTCTCCTCACTCCCTGCAGGACAGAGCCCGGCTCTGCCAGCAATCCCTGCAGCCAGAGCCCCCCGGTGCTGTCCCACCTCCCCTCTGGGACAGGGCAGGCACAGCCAGGCCCCCTGCCCTGCCAGCCCTGCACTGTGCTCAGCAGGAGCAGGGACATGGCTCGGGTGAGGCCATCCTCCCTCCTGGCTACACAACCCACCAAGGTTCACAGCTGCTCCTGTACTCACAAGCCATTTTCTAACCAGGCTTGCCTCTGGCTAACAAATTCTGAGAAATCTCTCTTTTTAAAGGCACACTGTCTATTTGTTTAGAGTGTCTTTAGTTTGGATTTTTATTTCTCTTTGTTATTGATGGAAAAAAACTCACCATTCTGAAGTTGCTATGAAAAAATATTGCCTGGTAATTTCTCAGTTAAGAAAATCTGATGTTTTTCTCCCACTTGGTTTTGAACAGTGCTGAAGTGATCATGGTAGTTTTAAACCAATTATACAGATACTGTGTTATTCTTTTTAGTAGGCTGCCACAACTCTTGGTACATTTAAAAAACCAAACCAGTTCTGATTCCTACTGTGAGTAAATGATGTGCCATAGGAAGGCTGCAGAAGAAAACCAGGCCTTTCTGTAATTCCTGGACAAGGAATCAGTCCTCATCCACTTTTATTTCCCTTCCATTACTGAAAAAAAAAAGACTTAAAAATAGACTTCTGGTCACTAGAGATGTCAGTTTTGCCTAGGTCTCAGATTTTTGAGGTGCATTTGTACATGCAGCAACAGCACGTACAGTATTCATCTAACCTCAAACAAATTCCTGCCTGTGGCAAGGGAGTTGGAACTAGATCATAATTTAGTTTTCTTCCAATCCAAACCATTCTGTGATGATACGAAATTCCAAGTTGGAATGGGGAAATTGCATCTTTAATTTTTTAAGTATGTATTTTTCTGCCTGAGGTACAGATCATGTGGAATGCTAAAAGCAACTTGACAGTGTTCTTTAAGAAGATGGAGATCAGCTATCCTGAGCATCATTCACCTCCACAGCTCCAGCAGAGCCACTGCCAGTGTCCCCAGGACAGCACAGAGACAGGGACAGCCACGGTCAACGGCACCAGGGTTCAGCAGTGACCCCAAGGGCCCATGCAACAGCAGGTGACAGCTGTGGGGACGGGCCCTACCTCTGGATAAGAGCTGCAGAATCATTCTCTCGTTTCCGTCTCTTCCTCTCTGCGTAGCCCCTGAACGCCCTGGGAAACCATGGCAAGCCATTAACCAAGTCCAGCTTGGAAGTGGAGAGGACAAGGGACACACAGAGGGAAGCTCTGGGCAGACAACAGAGGCTGAGCTGCCCAGGGGGCTGGGCAGCACCACGTGTGGGTCAGGGCACTCAGACCACAGCTCCTCACTTCTCTGGGCTGCTCCTCAAACATCAGAACGTGGCCCAAAGGAGCACCCACCATCCCTGGGCTGCTCCTCAAACATCAGAACGTGGCCCAAAGGAGCACCCACCATCCCTGGGCTGCTCCTCAAACATCAGAACATGGCCCAAAGGAGCACCCACCATCCCTGGGCTGCTCCTCAAACATCAGAACGTGGCCCAAAGGAGCACCCACCATCCCTGCTCTGCAGAAAGGACCTTGGAGCTGCAGCCACACTCTCTCTGCACACCAGCATCAAGAGGGACAAAGTGTGCCAGCGACTAAGGGCTGCACTCAGAGGATGAGGATGGTTTGGTGGGATCCATGTAGGCCTACCAGGTGTAGCCACCTAAGCTCCAGCCAGCTGACAGACAGCCCCTAGCACAGGGAAAGCACAAGTGAATATGATGGACAGGAGAGGAGAGCTTAGCTAGGACACACCAACAGACAAGGAAATAAAAAAAATAAGATTATACTTACGAGATGCTAGAGATTCCAGGAGATGCAGAGAAAAAGAGAGAAAAGAGGAATTTATTAGTGCTCAGCCCCAGTCAGTGTTCTAAGGGAATTCTCACTCCAGAAGGAATATATCTTGTTAGGTGGAAGGAAATTGCTTTTTAAATTAAACATTTCTCAGTGGTGAGACTCCTCCTTGACTGAGCTTAATCCTCCCTGGGGCAGGGCTGACATGTGGCTTGGATGCAAAGTGAGCTCCACACAGACCCAGAGACTGTGCAGATGTACAAGAGCTGAGTGTGGCCTGTCAGGCTGCAGAACCACGAGCTCCTGGAGCAGGGAGAGCTGCTCCCACCATGGCAAACACTGCTGAAGCTGGCTCATGCTGCCTGCTCCATGAAGGGAGTGAGCACAGCGGGTTGAAAACACTGGAGCAGGGGCCAAGGGCACCTGGAGAGCCACCCCTGCACTCTGGGGACTTCTGGAGGAGTTTCTGTGTCACTTCTAGAGGCAGCACAGAAGCTCCAGAAATGTTAACCAAGGAGCCACATCTACCAAGGGACTTGTGCTCCTCCATGGTTCCCTCAGGGCACCATTCCCCAAACCAATCCCACAATGGCCTTCAAGCATTGCAAGCCCAGCCATGGGCCATCATCCTGCAACAAATCTGCACAGAAAATACAAACTCAGACAGCAAAGGCTGTGTCCAAATGTGCTGATTTTGCTGATGGTTTGTGGGTCAGATCAGAACTGTGAAATACCATTGACTGTTATCAGCCAATATCTTTTAAATGTTTTTTTCTGGGGGATGCAGCTATCCCACTCCTCAACTCCAGATCCAGCCCTCCCTGCATGAATCCTTCCAGGTCTGGTCCAGTCTGGGTTATCCCAAGAGAAATAACCAGCCTCTCCAGGATTTGGGGAAGGAAAAGCACAAGGGAAAGAAGAAATGTCAGAGAAACAAGAGTACAAAAAGGACACCAGATTAGACAAGAAGAAACCAGAGCCAGAGGGCTGAGAGTGTCCCAGACATTGGAAGAAACACACAGGAAAAAGGTGACAAGGCTGGGGAAGAGCCTTGGAAGGCAGAACAGCATCTTGTTTTCCTCTCTGCTTGCCTTGGTTTTCCAGTCAGGTGGGAAATACTCGAAAGCAGGAAGGCAGCACTCCCTGGCAAGCTGGCAGAACCTGGAGACAAGGCTTCCCTCACTCTCCTGAGCCCTTTGAGAGCTGCCTCCTCCCAAACTCAGCACCCATGAGCCTGCATGGAGCGTGGAGGGAGAGGCTCCTCCTAACTCACACCCCTTCATACTTTGCAGGGATTTTACTGACACTTTTTCACACGTGCAGAGCTGCAGGGCTTCCTTACCCCAGAGGAAGGCACCTCTGGGGAGTGAGGGATGCAGGGCAAGCCTGGAATACCCTTCCCTTGGGAGGTGTGTGCAGCAGAAGCAGCTGGTGGAGGGTCCCAGCTGGTGACCCACAGGAGCCTTGCTCTGCAGAGGCAGCCAGGCCACAGTGTCACAGACAAAATCAGGGAACAGAGAAGAACAGGGTAGCCCGAGGAGTTAAAGAAGGTAAAACCAAACAAATGAGAGCAGTAGAGAAGAATAGTGAGTAGGAAAGAAAATAACAAGAGACAAGTTTCTCTCTTATCCCTGAACAGTGATGCCAAACACACAACTCCTGCTCCAGGCTCTGGGTTTTGAGCAGGTCCAGACCCTGAGATGCAGAACAAAAGCCACAGCAGTGGTTGCACTTACGCTTGCATAGTTGTGGTAGCAGTGTGAAAACTGAAGAGGTTCTCCTTTGGGAACCAGGTTCGTATGGGGACATCATCTGCAAGAGAGAGAGAGCTGAGCACCCAGCAGGCACAGACACCCTTCAGACAGCCCCATTTCCTCCCCAGGCTCCTTCTCTCAGGACTTTCCTTCAGCATCCTGCCCTGACTGAACAGTTCAAGTCTCATCCTCCTCATAGAATTGCACACTGCCACTGAGTGTTCTGTACATTCCTGCTAAGCCTGTCTATCAGGCTACTAAGTGAAGAATAAAAGCTCTATCTTAAACATTGGAGATTAGAATAATCCAGGAATTACAGAACTGACATTTGAACTAGGGAAAAAAAAAATAGGGAAAAGAAACATTTTTCATTAAAAGCATTTTCCTGTCTCTGCCTTTTCCTTTATATCATTGATTGAAACTGTCCCATTCCTCCAGTTCTTTCTGATACAGACCAGTAGAAGATGAAAAGCATTTACCTTCCACTCAGAACAGTAAGCCTGAAATATCCTCTTTTTTTCTGCCACTGAAGTTTCAATAAACCCCTCTCACACCTGCTCCTGGTGACTTGGCCTTCAGGAGTTCCCCTGGTTTGGAAGTCAAAGCACCCATCAGCTCCACAGCCTGCAGGTACCTGAGCTGATGTAGTCACCTCTCTTTGTAAACTGCCCTAC
Organism: Molothrus aeneus; assembly: GCF_037042795.1. Classification (NCBI taxonomy): domain Eukaryota; kingdom Metazoa; phylum Chordata; class Aves; order Passeriformes; family Icteridae; genus Molothrus; species Molothrus aeneus. The sequence continues at coordinate 1,681,583 of NC_089664.1, read as the reverse complement.
CCAATTGTGGGTACCAATTGTGGGGTTTTTTTCCTATTTCCAGGGCATCAGAACACTGCATCACCTTCACTGAATGACCACTAAGACAAAAAGCAAAATAAAAAAGTCACCAATTATGTGTGTGGTGACCAGGAGAGGAACCTGCCCAAGCAGCAGCTCCTGCTGAGAACTCTCAGGGTGGAGTCAGGCAGGCAGGGAATCAGAGGGGTACTGAAATCCACTGCCACAACACTTGAGAGAGCTCAGTGAACTGGATTCCTGGGGCTGGGGCTATCTGATTTTTCATCTTGCTTCTCATCCAATTTGTGACTCCCTTGCCTAATGCCTTGCCTCATGTTGCTGATTGTGTCTTGCTTCAGTCATTCAAGTCTTCAGATCTGATAATATTTCATATTCTGGCATTGTCAAGGTATTTTTTAATTCACTTTCACTGGCCCAAGCCCAGTCAAACTCCACATGCCCACTGCAGGCATAATTACTACAGACCAGCCATCTTACCAAATGTTTTGTTCAGATCATTATATCCTACAGATTATTCCCTGAAAGTACAGAAAGTGGCTGCAATTACAGATGCAAAAAATGCTAACTGCAGCTGGGGAGCCTTCCTTTGAAATGCAGCTTCCAAAAAATCTATAGAAAGCTGTAGCAGACACTCCTTCTCAGCTCACAGTTTACGTCAAGTCTTGTTTAAAGGCACTCCAAGGAAATATAGATGTTAAATGAAACTGCATTCCAGTATGCTAAAGACTTCTGCGGCAGTCCCAAAATCTGCTCTCCTCCAAAACACAGAGACACAAGCAAAGCAGAACAACTCAGACTGTAAATGAGTTACTTGTTTGAAGCCTCCAACCCACAGAAGTGCTGAAGGAGAAGTTGTACAAATTCCTTTTTAGCCAACAATTCTGTTTAGGCTTCTCAGGGACTGCTCATCTCAAAGGACTGACAGTCTCTTCATGTGTTTTACAGCTTTTAAGCCACAGGCTTTGGTTCAAAGCAGAGCTTATGAACAACAGCTAATACACCCTTAGGAGGCTTTGCCTGCCCATCACTGGGAGCTTTCTCTCCTTTTCTCATAGACTGGAGTTCACTTAGGAACAATATCCCTGCCCTCCACACAGCACTCAATGTGGAATAAAGGATTTGGGACCCTTCAGAGGGTAGAACATCAGCAGAGGAGCTTGCAGGTGGGGACTGGGCAGTGCAGCTCAGTTCCAGAGCTCACTCACCAAATGAAAATTCAGACCATGGGCATGGCTGTTGCTGCCAGGAGCAGGCAGCACATCCTTTCTGGCCAGGCAGAGCAGCTTGTTCTCCTTTCCTTTCACCATCAACTGGGAGGAAACAGTGGAGGAGCCAGGGGCCTGGTAAGACTGGAGGGACTGGAGGGACACCACCACCATCCAGCATCTCCAGCCACTTCCCACTGCACCCAAACCCCAGCACCTCTGTCCACAGTCTGTGTGTCTGCATCAGATGCTGGGAGCAGCCCAGGAGATGACAGCTTGTGCTCCCCTGAACGGTGTCAGGCATCAGAGACTCAGCATCCAAACCCATATTCAGTGATGCCACTGGGGCCTGGCTGCCATAAGGGTTGGTTTGCAGCACAAACTTGTCATGTGGATGCAAACAGAAGCAGCACTGTCAGGTGAGCCCTGGGGAAATCAGCCTCTCCTGCCTCCACTGCTCCCTTTCCCTGCTAGCCAGGCAGGAAGGACGTGCCAGGGAATTCTGTAACCTGTGGCACTTTGCTGTTCAGTTCTGGGATTATCTGAGTGGCAGCACTTGGATAGAGAGTGCAAATAAGACCAAGCTGAGGGAACTCTCCTTCCATGGTGCCAGTGCTGGGATGGAAATTGGGCTTGGGGACACAGCCCTGCCTGTGCAGCCACACATGTCAGGACCCAGAGGCTTGAGATGAGCACCCAGGGGAGCTGCTGAAAGATGGAATGCCCAAGGGGGCATCTACAGGTCCTGCACTGGCCACTTTGCTCTCATTTAAGTGACTATTCTGACACATTTTCAGACAGACCAATCTCCACCCCACACTGATGACTGGCCCCAATGAAAATGGCTGCCTGGCTGAAAACAGATACTGAATTCCAAGGCCCAGTAACAGCATTTCCCTGCAGGAATTGCCAGCACAGGATTCCAGCAAACACAGCTCCAGCTGTGAGGAGTTAAACTCCTCCATTAATGCTGTGGAGCTTTCCCTTGCTTCTGTATCAAGTAACTTCCCTCAGTCCCACAGTGCAATTCTGATTTGTCCAGGTGTGCTGGTTTGGGCTGGGATAAAGCTCATTTTCTTCACAGGAGCTCACATGGGGCACATGCAATGTCTGATGTGAATCCCAAAAAGTCCCAGGGAATAGAGGAACGATGCTTAAAAATCATGCACAGGATTTCAGGGGGCTGCAGTTTTCCCACACATTTCATAATCAGCTATTTTTTCATTACTATTATTAGTTAAGGTAATATATTCATGTAGCCACATAATTTCAGCTGTCTAGGCATGAAAACATGGTCCAGGACCCAAACCTTTGGTGATTTGACCTGTGGTAAACATCACTGCAGTATTTATCAGAAAACTCTGAACCCAGGGAAGCTGGACAGTTTGATCTGCACAGTCCTTATACACAGTTTCTTTTCAAGGAGAAAAGCCTGACCTTTCCTGGCCAGACTCTCTGCTCTAAATGCCTTGATATGTGTTTACAGAAAAAATCAGACAAATTAGGCCAGACTCTTTGCCAGCCACATACAGGCAAAGATGGCCTGCACATCAGCTTATAATTCAAAGCACACAGACTGTGACATATATTTGATTAATGGTTCAGTTTGTAAAGACTTTTTTTGATGGAATGGAATAATTACAAGCACTCTTGTAATTGAGAGAACATTAAGCAAGGAAGAAAGGAGGGAAAGAGTCCAACACTATGTTATTTGCTAATATTTGTAGGAAGCCCATGAGGTGGCACTACATGAGTGGCATCCAGCCCTGCAAACAAGAATTTTGGGAACACACCAAAGTACAGAACACCATAACTTGAGGCTCTCACAGAAGCAGTTCATAAAGATTTCCCCTGCCCAGCAAGAGGCAGAGAGAGGATCCTGCTCTGAACTGCCTCTGGGGTGAGCATGGATGCAGGGTTTTGACCAAGTCCTTCCTCTTTTACTCTTCCTCCACAGAAAAGGAGCCATGAAAACCACCCAGAGCAGCCTCTGATGACCAGGAGCTAGGATGAGCTGGCCTCCAACTGAGCTCAGCTTATTGCAAACTCCTCCTTTGACAATCCCTTTCCAGGAATGCTGCCTCACGGTACCAGAAGGGCCCTGGATCAAAACCCCTGTGCTGGGATGAGATGGGTGTCACCTTTTGTGTCACCTGGTGTGGTGGCTGACAGTCTGGTCAGAGGGACAGGCAGATAAACTTTCCCAGACATTCCTCTGGGAAATTTTGAGAAAGCTCAGAGAAAGAATTAAAACAATCCTGCAGCTGGTGTTTCAAACGTGTTGTTAATTGTAAAATGTTTACAAGAAGGGTGTGGCTCCTAATTAACCAAGAGTGTGAATAATATTAATTAAAAACCAATCAAGTCCACCTTTATTGTAACTGTCAATGTCCTAGGGTGACGTTCTGATGCTGTATCCCCATTCCTGTGCTCTGTTTATGCTGGATGTTATGTTCTGTGCCTTCCAGACTGGCTCTGAAGAGTGAAAGTTTTGTTTTGGTTTTGCTCTCAGCCGCTCCCCCACGGCTGGTGGGACACACAGACAGGGCAGTGCATGGTGCTGCTTTTGCTTTTTGCTTTGCTTTTTGCTTTTGCTCTCACTCTTGCTTCTGCTCATTAGTTAATTTAGATAAACAGTCCAAATTTCTTCCTGGACTGTTTCTCCTTTCCCTTTTTTGGACCTACTCGAACCTGCTCCGGACGGGGACCTGGCAAACACCGAGAGTTTGCACCTTGTGGCTGCAGCAGCTGCCCCAGCACAGGAGGGACTGAGAGCAGAGTGACCACCCCCAGGAGAGACTTTCTGAATTTGTCATCATTTCAGAGCGGTGACAGAGTGGTGTCATCTGGTATTGTTCATTTTGTGTGCTGGGGGTGCTGTGCCTGGTAAATAAACAGGTTCTTTTCACTTCTCTCCAAGGAATCCTTCCCAAACCGGTTGGGGGGAGAGGCTGTGTGGGTTTGCTTTCTGGAGGGGCCCCCTTTGGAGGTTTTCTCCCAAATTTGCCCTAAACCAGGACAGTCTATAAAAAAAGTGTAGTTTCTAGTAAACTTTGCATTTTACCTTCTGAGACCTTAGAGTCTATAGATCACTTTATTCACCCATCCTCAATACAACAACAACAAGCCAGCAGTCACTTACCAGACACTCGATCCACACTGTACATCCTCTCCAGCCTTTTCCTGTGCCACCCAGCCTCACCAGGTGGGTGCTGCTCCAGCTCAATGGACTGCTGGGAAGGGGCAGCCAGCCTGGAGCAGTTGGGGCACTCCTTGGAGCCCTGGCGGCCGCTGGGCCAGGCCTTGCAGTGCCGGACGCCGTGCGAGCCGGCGGCGCCGTGCGCGTGGTGCCCATGGTGACACTCCTCGTGGGCAGCTCCCTTCATCACCACCAGCTCCATGCTGTCGTTCTCGTGCTCTGACAGCATTGGCCTCTCCCCAGAGATGGTGTAGACTCGTGGCTTGGGGCCCTCGCTCGGCAGCTTCTCCGCCTGCTCCTCGGTGAAGCTCCTCTCGAATTTGCCGTCCGAGATGACCGAGAGCCTGCGCTTGTTCTGGGCCACCTGCTGCATCTCAGGGGAGTCCTCCTGCCCGATGTAGGAGTCTGCTAGCAGGTGATCTGAAACAAAAGGCATGTTTTCCTTAAAGCAAAGCCACACAGACACTGGCAAATCCAGGAGACTCTTTGCTGCTGCTGTGTAGGGGAGACAGACACAGGAGGCCCCCATTTCAGATGAACGTGTGCCCATCACCACCTTCTAAACCTCCAGAGCAGGCAGTGAAATGAGAGATATTTCTCACAGAGAGGCCCAATATTTTAAACATATGTGGCCACCCAACAACTCTAGCAGCAAATACAGGTCTCATTGCACAGCCTGAAAAAACTGCCATGCAAGACAGCCCTGGTTCAGCTGCAGCCCTGCTCAGCCACACGAGGGCTACAGAGCTGGTGACAGTCTGCAGGACAAGGACCAGCACCACCTTCTCCAAGTGCCAAACTCTGAGTGTTTGGTGCATTAAGTTCTTTCAGAACACTGGCAAAGGGGCAAACCAACAAGGTTTGTTTGGCTTTTTTTCCTCCTGATTTTCTGCCAGGTGGTTTGACATGAAAGAGATGCAGCAAGGCTTCAGCTGGCAGCTGCAGCACAGCACCCCCCTGGTCTCACAGATGGCCAGGGCTCAGCCCGTGGGAGCTGTCCTGGAAGAAAACACAGCCGCTCCCTTTGCAGGGTAGGAAGATCCAAAGGAGAGAGGCCCATGAGTGCAACTATCTTTGGAGCCCACACACTGGATGGAGTGCCAGGAAATCTCAGCATTTCCATGGCAATTCCATGCATGAACCCAACAGTAGCTCCCACCCACCTGCTAATCCTTTTTCAAGTGGCTGTTAATTACCTCTTACACTTCCCTTCAGATGGGAAGCAGCTCAGGGACTGGCAAAAAGGCTCAGCAGGGAAGGCATTATTTATGTGACTGCTACCCAAAAAATGAAATCATTAGTGTCCAGCACAGACAGAAGCACTTAAAACAGAGGCAGAAAGCAAACCCAAGCCTTTGCTTCAGTAGATATTTATGGAACATAACTTCTTCAGCTACCAAGTCATGACCTGGAAGAACTCATCCACAATTTGAAGGCTTGGCTACCTTGCAACCAGCCATGAAGTGAAGGAGGAAGAGGAGAACGACCTCTGGACAAGAACGTGTGTAACACAGACTTTGTGTGTATGTGTGTAACACAGACCTTTCACTGCTGCCACATTCTGCTGCCCATGAAGTGCTCCCGTGCCCCTCTGAGAGGAGCCCTCCCAAGCTGAGGCCATGCACAGTCAGCTTTTGAATCTGAAATCCATCCTGGAAAATGCTCACATTGCCAAGGGCCTCTCCCCCTGCTCTGCTTGCAACCAGAACTGAGTTAGTACTGGTACAGGGTCTCACCCTTGTCTCATTTTTCTGCTTGAGATACAACTTCCTCCAGCACCACTAGGAAATAAATCAGTCTCTGGCCACTCTGCTCAAGAAGTGACTGTCAGGGCTGTTCAGGCTGACACAAGTCAGGTTTCCTTTCATTTGTCTCCTCACAGTCTCTGGATACTGGAGCTGGCCAGGAGGAGACTTCTAGGAGTCCTGAAGAAAGAGCTGAGCCTTTTGAACCTGCAGCTGATGCTCTGTCCAGGCTTCACATGAAGTCAAAAATCCATGTCCAGGTGTAGTGAGGGGTAGTGCCCAGAGAGTGTGAAAGGCTGGCAGGGCTCTACTGTGCCCCATGGTCAATGTGGACATTTGCACCTGCTCCAAGAGGAGCCTGATGGACAATAAGGGACATTCCAGTGGAAGAAGATGTTCCACAGGCTGTCATCCCAAAGTCTGTACCCAGCTGCAGGCTACAGTGTCAGAGAACAGTGCAGAGAGTGCTCACAGGCCCCAGAGCCTCTCAAACCACGTGTCCCCCCTCAAGAGGCAGCAGGTCCCCTGCATCTGCTCTCCAGCAGCTCAGATCCTCCCCAGCTCCAGGATTAACCGTGCTCTAGAGTGGGCATGTCTTGGGAAAACACCACCAAAGACTCCCTGAGATCTGCCAAGATCTGTGCTCGCTAATAGTGCCAAACAAACCATTTTTAAAATTAAAAACAAAGGCCAGCTCTAAGTACTCTTCTCAACTTGTCAAATTTACTAATCTGTGTGGGCACAGTGACGCTACCGATTTCTTAAGGCACCACAAAATCGTGGCTGACAGCTGCCCCTGTTCCTCCTGAAACTGATACTTGTATGGGAGATGCACAGCCTCCTCAGAGGGAACACACAGGAGTGTCACCTTCACTCACACACTGACAGCTCTGGAATTCAGACAGCCAGGAATTCCTGAGCCCTGGGATCTGTGGCTAAATGGAAAAATGAAGTCCCCAAAGCAAAATATGCCTGAAAATGCTGATGATCACAAGAGCAAAGAGACCAATTCCAATCTCTGTTTTATAAGCAGTGAGGTCTGTTCAGCTCCATAAAATTTACAGACATTTCAGGGGCCTGTGACTGGTTTCAAGTAAGAGTAAATTTTTTACTGAAATCCTGGCAGGATTGACCAGATATATATGACATAAACTACCTACCTGATCTAGCATGCAAAATGTGAGGATAATCCTTTCTTCCTACCTTACTTGTCCCCTCCTCAAAGTGTTTTCACTTGTACTTATGTAAGAGTTTTCACTACAAAGGGCTGCCACCACACCAATGTGCTTTCTTTTTGTAAAACAATTGGATAATTCTTCTTCATTTTCATTCAATTTAGCACCTTCAGTAATTATACACTGGAGAAGCAACTTCATATGCCAAGGGAATACAAACCTTTATTCAAGAGTAGCTGTTAATAAAGAATTATCTACAAAAAAAATAGTGTGGAAGGAAAAGAGATTCAAACATCCATCATAATTGATGGATGAATTATTGGCCTGTAGAACAGAATCCACACCATTTCAGGAGTCTGTGCATTCACATACATGAGTCACACACACCAAGATGTGACCAGTTATCCTTGCCTGTGCTTACAGTGAACAAGATTCAGGTGCCAAAACACTGCACTTGTTGCCACAAAGACATTTGAGGCTAATAGTTTGCTTCTGCTAGGAAAGAAGTCAGGCTGGTCCAGAAATCAATGCTGGATTAGAGCTGAGCCACAGGGATGTGGGGTGAGGAGAACCAAGGGACACTCACAGGAGCTCAGCAATGGAGTCAGCTGCAGCAGGCTGCTGTTAACACCCTCACCTCAAGCTGCTGCTCCCTTTTTTCATTTTCATGTGGCTCTTGCCACCTCTCCCACTCCCAGCTGCTCCCTCCACCTGCCATGGCAGCCCTGGCAGTGTGACTGGGCAGCCTGGCACAGCTCCGTCCCCTCACCTGCCATGGCAGCCCTGGCAGTGTGACTGGGCAGCCTGGCACAGCTCCCTCCCCTGCCATGGCAGCCCTGGCAGTGTGACTGGGCAGCCTGGCACAGCTCCCTCACCTGTCATGGCAGCCCTGGCAGTGTGACTGGGCAGCCCGGCACAGCTCCCTGCCCTCACTATGCCATGGCAGCCCTGGCAGTGTGACTGGGCAGCCTGGCACAGCTCCCTGCCCTCACTATGCCATGGCAGCCCTGGCAGTGTGACTGGGCAGCCTGGCACAGCTCCCTCCCCTGCCATGGCAGCCCTGGCAGTGTGACTGGGCAGCCTGGCACAGCTCCCTGCCCTCACTGTGCCAGAGCTGCCCTGGGAATGGCTCTGCTCCCCCACCTGCTGCCTTCAGCAGCAATGCCTGTGTCTCACACTGCTACTTAGGACCAGATAAATCTGGTTCCTCAGGTTCTCTTTTTACCTTGACTCTTGCTCTACATGGATTTATTGTGCACAAGGAACTGAGCAGCAAGGTGAAAGGAAGACCAAGGTGCTTGATCTGTAGATTGTGTGTCCATTGGTACCAGAACCATCCAGGTGGTATTTCCATCACTTCCCTGCCCACTTGGACCAAGCCCAGCAGGGTTTGACATCCAGTCCTGAGGGCCAAACCACTTCTCACCCCCCTCATTATGTACTTGAATATACAACCTTTTGTCTTTTTGGCTTCACTTGCTCCTGTCTGACATTTCTTTCTTCACCTTCTCCACAACACTGCCCAACACAGGCCACAGGCATGACCAAAGACTGACATCTGTGTTGGGAAATGGCAGTGTCTTGGGGAAAAAAGAACCCCATTCTCAGTACATGTAGTTCCTGATAATTAAGCATTTATTTGTGTTAGATACTTACAATACATCCTTTCTCATTCAGTAACCCTAGCTTGAGCACTCACTGTGACTTAGGGAACTGACAAGGGCTTGCACATTTTCCTTTCAGTGCCACCACGTTTCTCCAGAGCCTGGAACACGCTGGGATCAGCCCCCACTGACTGATGCCCTTCCACAACTGTGGAGCCAACTCCTGTCTGCTGCAGGCTGCCTTGTGACCCCCTGGGATGAGAAGTTTATAAATCAAGGCAGCATACAGCCACAAGGCACAGACAGAAGCTCCAAATTTATTCCTGTATTTAGCAGCTAAACTGATGATTAAAGCACCTTAGATTTAAAGCCTCCGCTCCAGCATCAGAGGCAAAGTGGCAAAGGGGAATCCAGATAAACCCTATTAAAAGAACATCTGTCATCTCAGCAAAAAAAAATTCAGAGAGACAGTTCTTTCTTCCCTGTTTCTCCTCAGCTGGAACTCTCTGGACCTGATATTTATGACAAGTAAGTTCCAACTTTAAATCAAAGAACTGCCACAGTCACTGAAGATGAATAGAAAGTTTTTGGGTGTACGTACAGGGCCTTGCTCAAAGAAGTAGGAATGAAGTTAATGATGTTTTTACCTTGCACCAGGAGGAATCCAGCTGATTCCCTCAGTGAGGGGAGCACTGGCCAGAGCTGCAAAACCCATAACAACCATTCAAATGGCACAGCTGAGAAGTTTCTCCTGCAATCACAACTCCAAGACCTCCCACATGCCTGTCACTGCCCCTCAGGTGTGCTGGCAGGTCTGGTCTCCTCTGCTCCCTCTCAGAGATGTAATGCAGAGCTTCTCCCCATGCCAGCTCTGTTCTCCCAACAATGTGACCCCTGGCACAGGACAGGCAGCCCACCTTGCTGGGCTCTGGGCTGAAATGTGATCAAGAAATAATCATGGGAAAAATGGGAATTTTGTTCAAGTTATTGAAGCATGAGGCAGGGATATCAAAATGGAAGATACAACATTAAAAAAAAAAGTCACAGTGGCATTTCAGGCATGCAGTAGCTTCAAAGCCAAATGAGTAGATGGAATCACAGAATAGCTGGGGTTGGAAGGGATCTCTGAAGATCACCCAGCCCAAGTCCCTGCCAAGACAGGGTCACCTGGAACAGGTGACACAGGAACATGTCCAGGTGGGTTTGGAATGTCTCCAGAGAGGGAGACTCCACACCCTCCCCAGGCACCTGATCCAGGGCTCTTTTTCCCTTCCTCATGTTGGGGTGGAACTTGTTGTGTTTTAGTTTATGGCCATTGCTCCCTGTCCTGTCACTGGCACCACTGAGCAGAGTCTGGCACCATCCTCTGACACCCCTTGAGGATATTTATGTGCACTGATCAGATGCCCTCTGCTCCAGACTAACCAGACCCAGCTCCTGCAGTCTCTCCTCAGATGAGAGATGCTCCAGAGCCCTCATCACCTTTGGTCCTCTCCAGCAGCTCCTTGTGTTTCTTGAACCGTGCACAAGGACCTGCACAGGGAACGGACAAAGGCTGCTTCTGGAAGGGAGCTGCTCTGAGAAACCAGAAGGTCACATAGCTATGACAAAATGGTTCCAATTAGTCCCCCCTGCTCAAATGGGCTTCAAAAACAAACAAACTCAAGATAGCATTGACCTGGCATCTCATAGGTGAGTAACCTTTTAGTCTGGCCTGTAACATTAATGTGAATAGATGAAATTGCTACTGTGAGACACGACCCAAAGGAGCAAGTGGCAGCTCCATCACCGGCCCAGCATCTCCATGGTAACACCCTGACCTACGTCTTTGTTCCCTCTGTAAGGCAACAACAGATTCCACAGCAAGTTCCAGGATACACCCACACCATCCTTGCACTGGCTGATGCTAGAAGAGACCTGAAGCCCTCAGAGATGGGATTTCACATCCTTGCTTTGTCCTGAGCTCAGGCCACCTACAGCTCCCTCCAGAGCACGGGCTCTTCCCAAAAAGGCCACCACCACCTCATCAGCACAGGGACAGACTGAGAGCAGAGCCAGCAGCACTGCTGGGACAGGACAAACATCCTCTAGAGAAAAAAACCAACCTGGTGCTCACTCTGAACCAGGCTGGGCTGGCAGCTCCATAGTGTAAACCCAGGAGATGGAATGTCCCTCTCAGAGCACTGCACAGCTGCAGCTTTACTTGCTGGTGGCACAGGAAGCTCAGCTCACAGGTTACTCAGCTTGAAGCACCTAGGAAGCCTCACCTGGGGTCTCTCTAACTCCATGCCACTCTCTGGCAGCATCAGGCAGCTCCTCTGTGCCTGGCTGCTCCCTCCACACACACTCACAGCCAAAGCCCAGGCTCCAAACACAAGTGACTGATCCAGTGGTGGCTCCACACCCAGCACAGGCACAAACGTGGTTTTGCTCCTGCCACCCCTCCCCACTGCCACTTGGCTTGGGGATGCTTTGCTCCTTACACACTCACATTGATGACTGAAAAATCATGGATCATGCAAAAAACAAAGGGAAGACACAAAGATTACTTTTTTTGAGCTTAAAAAGAAGTTTTTCCAGTTTCAGGTAACTGCCTCCTTTGGTTTGTCCTGCTGCAAACCAGTGACCATGCTGGTTCAGCAGGAGCCATGGAGAATTTGGCTCAGCTCCTGCCCAAGGCCCATCACCCCTGCAGCACCAAGGACACTTTATATTGGATCTCACCCTTTCCCACACAGCTTGCCCAGAGCAGCTGGTCACAACAGGCAGCCCAGTGCTGCATCCTCCAGCCCCACTCCAGCAGCAGCAGCTGCCCTCCCAATAACCCCACTGAGCAAAACAGACTAAAACAGTAACAAGAAAAACCTCCCACAGCTCCCTCCCGATCCTTGTGTCTGAATCCCAGCTCACACCAGAACAGATCCCTGCTTCCCCAGACAGCAGGGAATTTCTCAAAGGCTCTGCTTGCTGTCCTTCTCAATGTCACTGCCCCATGCCCTGGTACCTTTTCTTCTCACAGTTCCAGAACATGGAGATAAAATCTAATGTGCATTATCTCAGTGTGGGGCCTCTGACACCTAAGCTGGAAAATGTCCAAAATTCCATGAGTTCTGGAAGACTGAGTGATTACTTATTCCATGCTTTATTCTCTGCAGCCTTTTTACACTTCCCTTTCACATTTTAATCCCTTTCTGTATCTTTCTTCTAAGTCTGTCCCAAGGGACACCCACTTCTACATTAAAAGTAGCAGAAAGCTACAATAGTCAGCAAAGACTCTGGCCACAGCCTTGGAGGCAGAGTGAATGCTGACCGAGACAGAGTGCTCGTCGTGGGAACCCTCCCAGACCTCCAGCCTGCATAAATAAACCAGCAATCAACAGAGGCAGGAAGAGAGCAGGAGATGCATCAGCAGCCTGGCACCAGCTCCCTCAACACATCCATATCCTGTCACCTGCAGCAGAGTCCAACCCTCCCTTTCTTTCTAATTCCTCAAAATATTTTAAAGATCAGGGGAAAAAAATCTGAGCGATCCCAAAGGGACAACCCCCCTCCATCCTCTGCATTCATACCCCACCACCAGGCAACTGCCTTGCTCCAAAAGGCAAACAGAGGGAAGAAAATTCTGTATGGTCATCATCCCTGACAAAACCTCTGAGAAAGAGGAGAGGTAAATGCACCTCTGCATTCACCTGGAAAAAAAAATCTTCCAGGATAAGACTCTTCCAGGAGAGTTGCATAGGAATAGTCACACAACATTGCTGAGCCATGAAGTTCTCAGGCCTCACATGAGCAAGAATCAGAAGCTGTAACCAACAAATGCTCCCCCTCACCTTTCTTCCCCCCATGTACACCCTGCAACACCTGCAAGCCTCTGTACCTGTGCAGCTCCACACCCTGCCCCAGCAAAGCAAACAGAGCATGCACACTGCACTTTAACTGAAAACAGAAGGAAAACACAGCCTTGCACATAACTCAGCCCTTGGACGAGGCAGCTGGCCTGTCCTGCTGATCTACAACCCCTCTGCAGCTCTTCATTACCACTCCCCAGTCTCTCCAAGACATTCTGCCACACACAAACACACAAGCTCTCCAGAAGAGCCACCACAAATAGAAGTTATGACTGAAGGAGCAGCTCTTTGATCAGCTGTAGAATGTGAAGTTATGAGGGATGCAACAGCCACTGTATCTTTTCCTTTCCTTGGAGTCAAGGGACTAAAAAGATAAAAAATGCAAACTGAAATGGACAATCCTCAGAGAAGAAAGTGCAGCAGAAGTGGAGCGGGTTGGGGCAGTGTCTGCACACCTGGCATCTCCCATGGATCTCCTGGGGCTGCCTGGGCTGTCAGAGCTTCACCCCTCTGCTGAGGAGCTGAACCAGCACATAAAGCAGCAAAGAACTGACATCCCAAAGATTCACACCCGCCTCATTTTCTGCATGAGGAGTGCCCTGCACAGGGGGAGAGAAGGGTTCTAGCTCCTGGGTCCAGAAAAGGAGGATCCTGCCCTTTTCTCCTCCAGTTATGCCTTCATTGTCCCACTGATGGCTCTGCCACCTTCCTGCTCCTCAAAATTCACACCTCTTTTCCCTCACTGCATTCATCAGTGACTTTAAATATTTCTTAAACCATTTTTTTCTGGACTGAACCAAGGCTTGCCTCCTTCCAGTCAAATTTAGGCCAGAGCCTTCATCCCAGCTCAGTTTGCTGGCAGTGCAGGCAGCACCTGGGTGCACATCTGGGGTTTTGACAGCAGAAACAGGCCTGTCCCACCAGGTACAGCACTCGGGTGAAAGCTCAGAGCTGACAGACACATACAGGCACTGAGGGTTCGATTCTTTGGAGCACTGTGCTTTCAGGACCTAAGGCACCAACCCATGCAAGTGGGAATTCAACAGCACAGCATGCAGGTGCTCTCCCTGCTCACACTGCCTCTGCTGCTCTCTGAGGAGCTGGAGCCCATTCAGGTCCCTCTGGATCTGTGCTATGCCTTCACCTTCTGCAGCAGAGCCCTTCCTTTGCTTCCCTGCAGGCACTGGGGGCAGCTCACACTGCAGCTCCAGCACCCTGCCCAGCCAAAGGTGAAGCCTCCAGAACTTGAACAAAGTGATCCTGAGATGGAATTTCTGCAGGAAGGAAAGATGTGACTTCCCTGTCATCAGGCTGCTGGGATGAACTAAAAGGAGCCAAATTTTCTACTTGCAGTGTTTTTTATTGGATAGCAACCTTCCTACTGGGGTTATTTATAAAGAAGTGTTACAGACTGTGTTAAGTTATACATTGCAGAATTTCAGAAGATGACTTAAAAATGACGATTCTTTTTTTCCCTCCCCTCTTCCTCAGAATTTAGAGTAATTTCTAGGGAATTTTATTCCTTTCCAAGTGAATACTTAAGGATCCCATAAGTATTGTGGCATTTCCAAATGTGTTTCTCTCTGCTTCATTCTTGCCTGTAGCAACTAAATTCTCCTGGATTCAAAAACAATCTCAAGGCTGATACACCAAGGGGCAGTGGGTGAAAAGGCTTCCCTGGAGAGCTTATGGATGTCACAAGCAGAGACAGGGCTGAAATACTGCTCTGGGGAGCCTGGCTGTGACACATGATCCAGGAGTCACATCAGCTCCATTCCCATGCTCTCCTCACCCACGATCAGAGAATCCAGGAGCACCCCAAGGATGAGTTAAACAGCAGCTTTTGAAGTGCACATCAGAGAGGCTCCCACTCCCTGGATCTGACCAGGGCTGCCCAGGCCTCAGGCACCTGAACAGATCGGCAATTTCCTCTTCTCTCCATTAGAGATTCTCTGCCTGGCCCCAACACGACCCCACAGGCACTACAAGGGCACTACAAAACAAGCAGGAGCCAACACTTCTTCCTGTTGGAAACTGGGGTGGGGGGGCTGCAAAAAGGACTGGCAGAGACTCCAGGAGACAGAAACAGCTGCAGAAATGGCCACGATGGAAGGAACAAAGAAAAAGGGAATTTGCACCAAACCCCAGCCCCTCCCTTCCTACCTCCACATGCTGTTCTTAGACCAAATATTATAAGTAAAGTGTCCCTGGAGATCCTCATGAAAAGAATCCAAGACAACCTCGGTACATTGTCTTAGAGCCTTTCCATTCCCAACATCAGCACCATTCAGCCAAGGACAACGTGAAGGTCATTAGAACAGATCCCAGAGAAAAGGAAAGACTCAGCTGGCAGCCAAAGACTGTGTGACTGACTGCTCTTAGAGCAAGAGGCATCTCCTGGACAGGCTTAAACACACACAGCTTACCTAAAATGATAACATCACTCTACATTACATTCTATGTAATAACTTTATCCCCTGCACAGCAGCTCAACAGCACTGAACAATTTGTTGCTTTTCACACAGACTTTCTGTGGATTACACAGGACTTTCTGTAGGTTTTGCAACGAATTAACTGCCTGCATAATATTTTCTTTCATCACAGAGAAGACACAGCCCTGTTAGAGGTCAGGTGAGTTTATCCTGCACTCTCCTGCCCATCAAGCAGAACTCATGATAAGCTGATGGGGACAATATCTACATGGAAAATAGTGACACATTAGCCAGCACATGTAGTGCCCTCATCTAGGCAAATCTCAGTTTACCCCTGTTGAAGCAAACCCCTGGAATAAATCCAGATGTCACCTTTGCCAGCAAGGATTTACACCAGTGAACAGAATATAACTCACCTGTTTTCTATACCCCAGTGAAAGCAAGACCTGGGAGTCACAAACCAGTGCAGAAGCCTTGTGCAGTGCAGTCACTTCCCAGCTGCAACTTCTCCTAAGCTGTAGGGGTGAATTTATGACAGGGCACTTGTTCCCCAACTGAACTCACCCCCACAGCCCACCCAAGCCTTGGGTCACCAAACTGCCTTTTCTCCTTGGGGGCAACTCCTCCTGCCTCTCTGCTGCTGAGATCTCACTGTTCATGACAGAGAGATAAATGTACTTTCATTCTAAAGCTATTAACCATAGCTGCAGGCACACATAGGCATAACCAAGGCACATCAGTTCTCTTACCTGAGCCATTTCTGCCTTCAGGATGGTTTTGTGAAAGGTATTCTCCAAAAGCCCTCGCCGCTCTGTGTCCCAGCATCAGGAGGCAGCCAAGGAGAGAAAGAAAGAGTTTTGAGATGCTTAAAGCCAGGGAAAGAAGGAACAGTTCAATACCAACACACTGCTGTGCCCCTGCAGCTGCCATTCCCTCAGCCTCAGGTGACACCCACGGAAATTCACTGCCAGAGCAGAGAGGCTTCCTCGCTACACACCAGGATTCCAGTGGTTCTGGTGGAACATCAGTGTTTCCCTGGCCAAACTGGGAAACAGAGCTGGACTAGAAATCCAGGACTAGTTTAGGCTTTAGCTTCTCTGTTATAAAAATGAAAGAACAGAATTGAAATGCACCTGCATGAAATCTGTGATGCACACAGGACCTGGCTCACTGTCTCCAGCCCCCCTGAGTTAAGCCCCTCCTGGCAGCCCAGGAAGGAGCCATATCCACCCCAGAGCCAACCACCACTCCAAGCTCCTACAGGTCCTGAAAGCTCCCAGCTGGGAGCCACCACAGCTCAGATGGATGCTAATGCCCTTTTTACCTACCTGAAGCCTAAATTCTCAAGCCCCAGCTATGTCAGTATTTGGATTACTGGACAAGCTTATTTGAGAGTCACCCACAACCTCCCAGAAAAGCAGTTCCTGCTTCTCTGATGGATTCCAGTCCTGTGGATGACTGAGATTTTACTGGTATATATTAAGAATCAAGCAAGCAGGGCAAGCTCAACCCTTATCACACATCCAGGCCCACGTAAGAGAGCAAACCTATGAATATTCCAACCAGGGAAGAGCTCTCTGCATGCAACTCACACAGGAAAGGAACCCTTGGTCAAGGCATGGAATACAGTAACCTCCAGACTCCAGCTGCCAGGGCATTTGTAATGTCCTGGTGCTGTGATTGCTCTCCTGTATCTAACAGACCTGTGACTCAAGAGAGTCAATACTAGAGCCAGGTTTTCCCCAGGCATCCATTTTCCCCAGGTTTGTAGAACAATCTCTCCAAGGTCTGTAGCTGAGCTGCCACTGGGCAGCCCAGGGTGGAGACTGGCAAAGAGGGAGGTGAAACAGCCACCCACCTCCTTGGCAAGCCAAGCCAAGCCAAGCCAAGCCAAGCCAAGCCAAGCCAAGAAACCCAGAGCTGAGCACCCTCAGCCCTCAAGCACATCAGCATCTCCTGGGGAAGGACAAGATTTGCGGCAACAGAGAAGACTCTCCACCCCGAGGCATCACATCCTGTCCTCCATCACTGTCCTCCTCCTTCAGGGGTGCTCAGCCTCAGGACATCCTCTCCAGCTCAAGCTGCTGCAAAAGGCTCATAATAGCCATTAAACATCTAAGTGGGAAATGGCTTTGACCTCCAAAACCACCTTCTGCTTTGCATATCCCAGCTTGTGTAGGCAGGATCTTCCCCACTGCTTTTATGCACCCCCTCCCAGAGGAGAAAAGGTTAACAAGGCTCCAGTGCACTTCCCAGAGTGACTCAGGCTGGAGGGAGTGGGAAGTCCATTTGTCTTCCACAGCCAGCAACACAGGATCAATATGAACAATGAAGAAAGAGTAATTTAATCTCTCTGGGACTAAATTTCAGCACAGTCAAATGCAAAATGCTTTGGAGCAGCACAGCTGGAGCTGTGCAGGAAGAAAGGTTTAAGCTTCTGTATCTTTTCATACTAACAGACAATGCTAGGTTTTCCCTGGTTTTGGATTCTTACATGTCCAGCTCCAGGCTGTACCGTTAAACACTGGCTTGGGGTGGCAGCTGCCCAAACTGTCCCCCTCAGTGCCTAACACCCCCAGAGGTGGGCACAAGGAGGCTCTGTCACACGGGGAGCTCTACAACCAGCCCACAATCCCCACTGTGAAAGGCACAGGGGTGAACATCATGGTTCACCCACCCAGGAGGACAAGCACCTCATGGATGTTCCTGGCACCCTCAACCTTTCTGCCCAGGCAAAAAGCAAGACTTGATCCTGGAACACCACACAAGTTCAAAATTGGGAACTGGAGTGTGGCTGCTTCATGGAGGTGGTTGAGTCAAAATCCCTGGAAGTGGGGATGTGGCACCTGGGGACATGGTTTAGTGATGGATGTGGCAGGTTTTGGTTTGCAGTTGGACTCACTGACCTTGGAGGTCTTTTCTAACCTTAACAGTTCTATGACTTTAACATTAGGCTATTCAGCTGCAAGAAAATTCCTGAGCTGCTCCTGTAGTCCATCTCAGAGCTGGTTAAAGCTCAGCCAAAGCTGTGGCTGATCCTGCACACCACCAGCAACAGCATGGCTTTAATAAGATGGCTGAGCATGAGATTCTGAGATCTCTTCCACCAAAATTTCTGGGACTCCGAGGCTTCCCATGGAAATGTCTGTCTTTGTGAGGAATCACCAACACCATTCACAAATGGGCAGGCACTTAGGCCATTGGGAAAAACTTTGAGGCTTCTCTTTTGCATCGGCAGTCATTCCATGTAGAAAAAATAGTAGCAAGCAAGTTCTCAGGTAAATTATCAGTGAGAGAACATGGTGATTTACACAAAAAATGCTGAAATATGATGATAAATCTCTAACTAGATCAAAAGCTCCACGAGTTCCAAATTCATGTCACTGTCTCCATTCATCTCTTTGCCAGTGCCCGAAGCTGTTTTGTCTGTCTGAAAATCTGAACCAAGGTTTCACCTTTAACTTGCAAACCATGGGCTCAAAAAACCAGCACAAAGCATTTCCTAAGACCAAAATTGATAACTAGCTACGACAGAGCCAGAGAAGCACTGCTGCCCTCCAGCCCAGCGTATTCCATGGTGAAAACAGTGCCACTCAGTAAGAGCTCCAGCTGGAAGGCGCCGCAGTGTCTCTGACCTCACTCTCGTTTCCCTACGCAGAGGAGGGAGGAGGGTACAAGCCCAGGTGCCAGAGCTCCTAGAGAACAGGTCACACCCAGAGATCAGGCCATACCCAGAGCTCTGGTGCAGGTCTGGGTAGAAGCTTTGGAGGGCTGGGCATTGCTCAAAAGCATTGCTCCCTGCCCAGGCTGAGCCTGCACCTCTGTCCTGGCCGTTCCACCCCAAGGCTCCCAGAGCCTTCAAGCCAACCCAGGAGCAAACAAACACAGGCACGTGGGCACAGCTCCCCAGCCCTGGTGAACCCAGCACAGCGTGCAGCAGGGGGTTTCCAGCCAATTACACCCGAAACTTGCCACTAATTATTGTGCCTATTATCTCAGCGGTTCCCTTCTGCACTCCTGCTTCCCCAGTGCCCTCGGCTCCTCCTTGGCCGTGCCTCAGCGATCTCCCGCAGATGCCTGCACGTGCCCTTTGCCAAGGGGACTCTGATGGCCACACTTGCTCCTAATGGCCACCTGCCCCTTGCCAAGCCTTTTGTGCTCCTCCCCTGCCCTCACAGTCCCCTCAGCTCACCAGCACTCACCTGCATTGTTACTGTGCCATTGCTCCACTCTCCCTGCTACCCCATCGGCTTGGTCACAGTAAAGCCAGAGCACGATTCAAACAGATGGCAGCTGTTCTATTCATCCTATTCTTTTCTCTCTCTTTTATCTGTTACCACAAGTCACACAATCAGACTTTTCCTCAGCTCAGCTCTGCCTCCACTATCACTGCCAATGGAGTTCAAGCCCCCTCACACCACCGGACAGCACTGGACATAAACCCCTTCAACTGGGCTCTGAGCAGAGACACCTTGGGATAATTTAAGAGCAAAAGATGGAAAAGAAAGCTTGTTTCACATAAATGAGATGAATACAAGGTGCCTCACAGCTCCATGGGCCGGTGAGCTATAACCCTGAGTGTATGACACTGCAAAAGCTGCATACCAATGAGCAGGTAGCACTGAGAGGTGATCAGCTGATGACAGGACAAGTTTAGCCCTGACTCATCTGTAGAGAGGTTTTCATTCTAGTGGCAGAGCAGACCTGCATGTCACACAGTCAGCACAGCTTGATTTAACAAAGGACATCAAGCAGGGACCAGGGCTCTAGCACACTGTGCTGCTGAGCCTAACCAGCACAGACAAGCCTCAGGAAACACCAGCATTTCCTCCAGAATTCCATCAGAAAGGCTCCAGGGAGGGAAGGAGGGATGGGGCAGCACAATACAGGCAGCAAAGGCAGCTGCCCTTCTGGGGCATTTTCCAGTACTCACTGTGCCTCAGATGTCAGAGCTGGGCTCGGGTCTGGAAGAGCACTGTGAAGAGGCACAGACAGTCTAGACAGAGATTTGCTCGAAGGAGCAAAGCCGCCAAATAACAAAGATCTCAATTACAATGTAATAAGCACAGAATGGCCTTCATGTCTCTGAAATAATCACATCAACAGGATAAAAGGGGCCTTGATGCACACGAGCAGCTATGAGAAACAGATGCATATAAATTTATCCACCAAACTGACACTTACAGAGTGAAGAAATGCAGATTGAAACACTCAGAGATACAGGAAAGACCTCAGATAACTCCATTTAGCAGTAAGCTCAGCAAAACCTGGACTATTCAGGAGTATTACATAGAAAAACAAAGAACACCCACCACCTTCTCATGCTCCTTCAGAAGTAATGCCCAGAGAAGTTGCAGCAGGAATCTGTTGTGACAGCATCTGCCAGTGCTGCATCTCAGGCATACAGGAGAGAAGAGACCTGCATCATCAGGACCTACATCCTCCTACAGCAGCAATCCTGCTCTTGTCACCAAGCAGAGAAGGGAACACCTCCAGCACAGCCACAGTTAACAGCTCAGTCATTAAAGACTGGTGACACCTACGTTATTTAAGCCTAATAGTAACAATACCCTGACAAAAATTAGTTTTCTAAAATATCTATGTAGAGAAATGGTAGCTGGAAAATTTTAATTTCAGAATTCTCACACTCAATAAGGGGAGATTGGATGTCGGCAATGGGTCTTAGAGACTCCACAGTATTGGAGTAATTTATGATCATGAAGTTTGGACAGGAGAAGAGAGGAAGAGCAGCAGAAGTTAAAAGAAAAAGGCAATCAAAGAGACAGTTCATACCATTCCTCAGATAATTCACAAGCAGAAAAGAAGAATCTAGACTCCATGAAGAACCCCAAGCTAAGCCAAAAATCACTCACGCAGCAAGAAGCCTGGGATAAGGTACATGGTCACTTACCTCTGCATTTCATCAATGAAAAATCCACCCTTTCACTAATGCTGTGTTCAAAGCCACTCTTCATCCCTCTCTAGGCAGGAAGAGAGGGAGTGAGACCAAACTCTTATCCCTCTGTGGGCTACCCTGGACTAGATGCCAAGGTCATGGAATTGGGCAAGACAAACTACACTCTCAATTCAAATATTTCCTGTGCTAATGACTGCAAGAAGAGATGGTTCTGGAACACCCAGCAAAAGCCTCATGTCTCTTTGCTCTCACTGTCACATTCTCCCAAAGAACAGCTGTAGGCCAGCACAATACAAAGCAGAGCTGCAGGAAAGCATCTGCTTTATTGCCTCATTTGGGGTGCCAGTGTTCTCCTGCAGGTGTCAAGGGACCAAGGGCAAGGAAAGCCCATTTCTGAAGGGCTTTGGTTCATCTGCACCCTTGGAAAAGTTCTGAGGAAGCCAAGGAGCACAGGTCAGATAGGCACAGCCCGGGCCCTGGAGAGGCTGCCAGCAGAGGGGCAGCACCAAGGTCACCGCTCAAGGACAACTGCGTCAGCCCTGCCTTCGGCACCGGGGCCCAGGAGCTGCAGGGCAATAAAAGCACACGCAGGGAGGGAACAATCCCTCCTGGCAGGGAGATCTCACATCCAAGCCCTTCACAGGAGATCACAGCAGCAGCACCAAGCACAGCCTTTCCTGGGCGTGCAGGGCACTGCAACTCCCCCAAGAGAAGACACCACGGAGACCAAAGTCAGCAGCATCGAGGGTGCTCTCCACAGCGCTGGCACACAGCAATTGTGTCCTTAGTTTGTAAAATGCTACTTAAAGACCCAGCACACAACAAGCTGCATGGAGCTTAATTAATGCTCCTGGGACATGAAACTCCCCTGAGTGGCTCTGCAGAGATTTTAATTTAACAATCTAGGGGGCCTGCACCTCCTGCCTGGATCCCATTACTCACACCAGCAAACAAGCCCTGCTCCTTGCTCAGTAGAACAGCCAAGTGTGCACATGCACTCCAGCCACATGTAAGAAATACACACCATGGTCACCTGGACTTGCAGCAGAATTCCAGGAGAGGATTTTTCTCTCTAAAGAGAAGTCATGACAAATATGAACAGGACAGAGCCCAGAAGATGCAGAGAAGCAATCCCAGGATCCCCCAGCTGCCTACACCCACAGGGCACATGACCATTGCAGCAGTGCTACCCACACAGGTGACCCAAGTGCCCAGCCCTTGTGGGGTGGACAGAACAGTCTCTCTGTAGCCTTACCCAGTGTCCTACAGAGTCCTTGCTGTAGATAAGGATGCAGGAGATACATGGAGGAGAACCCAGGGCAGAGCAGAGGAGCTGTGTGTGATGTGCTCCAGGAAGCCTTTCAGCAGGTGGGTCATTGCCACTGTAGGAATTCTGAGCATGACAGAGCCCATGGTAGCAGGGACTGAGCCATGCCTGGAGCAGCAGGATGGAGGCATATGGACAGCACCTGTCACCACCAGCACCTTCTCCATGCAAAGAGGCTCTGCAGGGAGCCCCTCCACACATTCACCGATCTCCTCAAATGATTTCTGGATCAGGAATTTCTAGCACGGGCATCAACAGGAAGACACATAAAAGCACCTGTCCTGTGCCATGGTCTATGTGACCAGACACTCCTCAAGGACATTATGTCCCCCAGCCCAAACCCACTCATAACTTTTCTGGCCAAACCACCTTACTTCACAGAGACACCACAGAGCCCCCATAAACCTGAACCTGCAGCTGTCAGCAGGTATGGAGCAAACCAGAACCCCCGAGGCACCTACTGGGCTCCACACAGTTGATAGAACCTGAGGAACATCTGCCCACCCTGATGTAGGCTAACAAGTCATTATGTTCAAAACACATTAGTCGCTCCCAAACACCCACACTAGCATTTGAAATCCTACCAATTACTGAGTGTGTTGTTTGTGTGACTGCCTAATCCCACTCCCAGAACCCCACCACAGCACTTATGGTGCTTTACATGTCCTTTCTGTATACGCACCTGGCTGACATCACCACAAAGAATCCACTTCCAAATCTCTGAATGCCACAGAAAGCATTCATGTTTTCATTACTGGTTATGGACAGGGTGCAACAAAACGTGGGGAGAAGTTGCAGGCTCTGCCTGGAGAGCTTTCCCTCGAGATACTCCAGAGTTTGAAGGATGGATTTCTTTACAACTCAAACAGATGGCAAGGTACAAGCTTTTCATCCATTCACTTCAAGCTTTAAGACTTCTCTTTCCTCTGAACACAGCAGAGATGCAGTAATGTTGAGTTACATAGAGAGGTGACTGAGATCTTTCAGCAACATGGATTGAGTTCTACACATGACTCCAGGTTATTCTAATGCAGTTTTGTCTAACAACACAAAGAAGGTGTTACATAATGCAGCTGAAAAGTTTAATTTCTCCCAATTTTTCCCCAGCAGCAAAGAGCCAGTCTAGCTGAAGCAGAGACAGTGACAGACCTACTCCCTGGCACAGCTGTGCTGAAGGAGCAGCTAAAAAGCTGCGCCAGTGCCCCCAAATAGTCACCGGATGACTACTGTGACACTTGCACTGCAGCGTGGGAGAAGGGTCCTTTCACCTGGGAAAGGGCACTAAAGCAAAGCTCATCTCTGACAGCTTTTTAAACCTAAGTACCACTAAGCAGCAAATATTTTCTCGGATCTCCCTTGCTTGATACTGAAAAGCACTGGGATCAGGCAGTGAGTGAAGTACTACACTGTAGGACAAGCAATATAAAACCAGAACGGGCACAATATAGAACCCAAATCCCTTGACTGGTCCATGTAGTGGCTCGGGACGCTGCCGGGGAGGGCAGACGTGGTGGGTGCAGATTTTCAGAGAGCAGTTTTTCCATTCAAAGGAGCGAGACCCCTTGAAGGAGGCTGCTGACTTTGCCCTCGGACACGCGCACGGCATTTCAGCAGAGGAGAAACCACCGGGCACACTGACCGCGCTTCCGAATTCCCGACGATTATAAAGATCCATCCCTGAGAAATCCACTTCTGACACGCTCTTTGTCGACCCAGCAAATAAAGCCCTGCGGGTGCTGTGGCCGGGCCGATGGCGGGGACGCCTCAGGAGACAGTCACCCCTCCAGAGGCTGAGGGTCGGCGGGGTGCAAGGGTGGCCCGGCCGCCCGCTGCCACCCGCGAGTGTGCGGCTGCTTTGGGGGCATCGGGGCAGCCAGCGACGGGACCCGCCGGCAGGTGCCACTCCCCAGCCCCGGGACGAACCTGGGGCACAAGCCCTGGGTCGTGCCCGCACCGGTACCTGGGCTCGTCCCGAGGGTCTCGGGACTCCCTCCAGCCCGGCACGACCCCCGAGGCGGCCGGGGGCGAGCAGGGTGCCGGCACCGCGGGGCCCCCCGAGGCACCGCCCGCCGCACCCTGGGCACCCACCTCACTTTGGCCGCCACGGACGACATGGCCTCGTTCCTGAGCGTCTTCCTTTTGGACACGGCTGTGCCCATATTCGCGCGGGGGGTCGCGGCCGGGGGAGCGCTCATCGCCGGGCCCCGCGGCTGCCCATGCCGGGGCGCGCCGCCGCCCCTCGCCGCCGCGCCGCCTCAGAGCCCCGCCATGCCGGCCCCCGGCCCGCGGCCCCGGCCCGCGCTGCGCTCCGCCGCGGCCGCTGCCGCCCCATTGACTGCGGCAGGAGGCAGGGAGGGAGGGAGAGAAGGAGGGACGAGCCCGCCCCGCCGCCCAGGAAGCGCCGCTATATTTGGCCAGCGGCACCTCCTCCGCCCGCCTGACATCATGGCCGGGGAGGGGGCGCCGGCCCCGCCTCAGGGGCCGCGCGGGGCGGTGGGACCCCCGCATGGGGAGCGCGGGGCTGCAGTGGGAGGAGGGAAAGGCCCAGGGACACCTCAGGGGCTGCGGCTCCTCCCGAGGGGCAGCTCCCATCTCTGCTCTGGGACAGGGACAGGAGCCAGGGCACGGCTGGGGCTGGGCCAGGGCAGCTCAGGCTGAGCTCAGGGCAAGGTTCTTCCCCCAGAGGGTGCTGGCACTGCCCAGGCTCCCCAGGGAATGGGCACGGCCCCGAGGCTGCCAGAGCTCCAGGAGCCTTTGGGCAGCGCTGCCAGGGATGCCCAGGATGGGGCTGCTGGGGGGGCTGGGCAGGGACAGGGGCTGGGCTGGGGGATCCCTGTGGGTCCTTTCCAGCTCGGGATGCTCTGTGATTCCCTGGTTCTGCCTGAGGGGAATATCCAGCCAGCAGCCGTCAGATACGGCTGCAGGAGGAGGCCCGGGGGTATCTCCTTCCAGGCTCCTGTCAGGAAGTAGACGTACGACCTGCAAAAAAATCGGTCATTTTCACACAAAACTGCAGCCTGCCTTTGACAGATCGGCTGAAAGATTTCACACGCAATTTATTTTCCACACCAGGGCAGCTGCATCCATCTGCTCACAGGGTGGACACGGTCACGAAGGTCAGACTATCGGGTTTTGGACACGACAGATCTGAAGGATTGACACAAACGCCACTGGCTTTGTCCCCTGAGCAAGTCACTGCTCCCCACTGTTGTCCCAGAGCAGCAGCACAGCTATTGCCGGAGTGACTGGAGACAGCGGAGCCATGAGGGGGAGATGGGTGCTCAGAAACCTCCCTGTGACCAGTGTCACCTGCCAGAGCAAACACCTGCCTTGAGATCATCGAGTGCCTGAAAACAAACCCAACAGAAGGAGCTGATCGACCAGTCAGCCCAGCCTTAGAGGATTTTCAATTCACACAGTTACAGAACTGTTTGGGTTGGAAGGAACCTTCATAGATCACCTACTCCATCCCATGCCATGGCAGGGACACCTCCCACTGTCCCAGGCTGCTCCCAGCCCCATCCAGCCTGGCCTTGGGCACTGCCAGGGATCCAGGGGCAGCCCCAGCTGCTCTGGGCACCCTGTGCCAGGGTCTGTCCACCCTCATCATAAAAATTTTCTTCCTATCACACAGTCTAAATCTATTCCTTTGCCTCTTATCCTGGCCCTCATAAAAATTCTCCCACCATCTTCCTTATAATCCTCCTTTCAGTATATAAAGGCTGCAAGAAGGTCTCCCCAGAGCCTTCTCCATCTGAACATTCCCAACTCCTCCAGCCTTTCTTCACAGCAGAGGGGTTCCAGCCTCCAGATCAATTTCAGGGGTGTAGGTTTCGATCCCTAGGGAGGTTTGGAAAATGTTTTTCCTTGGGAAAGTACTTTATAAATCTACTTTCAGGATACCTGAGTGACTGGGGCAGCAAATTCTTGCATATTATTCATAATACATACAGAAAAAGCACTTGGATTGTCCCCCTGACTCTGCAGGCAAGTGCAGGAACGCCAGGAACTCAGAGCCACTCATTCAATAATATTGGACAGAGGGGTAGAAGTTTTATAGATAATTAAAATTGCTACAGGTTTTGTGAAAAGAGGCAGTTGAAGGAGGGAGTGACAGGCACACCTTGTCCTGTCTGTACCTGAGGAGGGGCTGTAGCATAAGCTCATGTTTCACTGTCCTTCAGAGAGCCTGCATGAAGAGACCAAAAGCTGGGGAAAAGCTTCAATCCTCTCTCTCCATAGACTCCAACATAAAATCTGCAAAGAAATATAAGAGGATTTGAACAAATTAAGTCTGTTTGGTCTATTAACCCTACCCATTGAAAAATAATTTCTATAGAGAGGAAAAAAGATGAAGAAGGTACCCAATTCCCCTGGTTTTTGTGGACACAAGGAGCAGGATACAAATACCTCACCAAGCAGAATTTTATCACAATCTGAACAATTCACTATGAATAACAAATTTTCAGACTGTATCTTTGCTGAGGCCCAAGCTGTGAGCAGAAAAAGTGACATGTCCACAATAAAGACATGGAAATACTTGACAAATAAGGTCAATCTGTGTTTCCCAACACTCTTTCCCCTTTATGTAAACTAGATGGGGGAAATGGTCTTTATTTCTATGTTTAAATATTTTGCCGGTTGAGGCAAATGCAATTCCTTAAAAATATAACTCACCCTCCAAACTAACAGGTAGTTCTGCTCTATCCATGACACAGTTCCCACCAGATCTATCTGGAAGCATCCCAGAGTTGCTCACAGTGACATTTTTCATGTACAAAACAAAACCCAACCTCAATATATTGGATTTTTTCCCCCAGAATATGACTCCAATTAAATTTCTACTCATTACTTTCCCCCACCCTGTTTTTTGTTGTACAGTCATGTCACGAAAGAGTTCCTACAACAGAAAAGGAGAAAAATAATCCATCTGTTTTGAATGAGCAACTGAAAAAAAAACCACTGTAGAGAACTGGAGCCATGCAAGCAGTTCCAGTCTCCATGAAGCTGTGCCCAGTGCTAACAATTCCCAGAATTAAAAAGCATCCAGATGGATGCCTCCATCTTCATCCCATGGTCAGACTGCTCTTACTTGTGCCTCTTGGAGCTCCCTCAGACTCTCCCTCACCCGTTCCCCAGCAAGGTCTCCCTCTCTGAGGCTGGGAGGCTCCAGCCCAGAGCAGGGCTCACTCTGAGGATGCTCAGGGCTTGGCCCAGTGGGTTTTGAACACCTCCAAGGATGGAAATGCAAACCATGCTCTGGTCCATGTCCCAGGGCTGCACCTCTCCCACAGCAAAAGATTCCCATAGATCCACTGGGAATTTCCCGTGTTGGGCTGTGTGCCTGGAGAAGCACCCAGCCCCATGACTCCACAGCACCCCAGCAGATTCCCCTCTTGGTTTTGCTTCTTCCCTGCCTTCCTTTAGGGTTTCCTGCCTGCCTCTGGGTTTATCCCAGGCATTTAGGGGTCTGGGTTACCCCAGAAGAGGAGGCAGCCAGGGGGCCCTTTACAGCTGGAGAGCTGCCTTTGCTTCGTGCTAGGAAAAAAGTCAGGCGAGCCAGGCAGACACAGTTCCCACGGCTTCTCCATGGCAACAGGGCCTCCAGACATGCACACAGGCAAACGGCCGAGGGGGCTGGGAGCCTCACAGCCCCTCCACCCAAACCCCAAACCTCCACTCATGGGGCTCTCAGGGGATCTCACCCCAAAACACCTTCCAAAATAACCACAGCTGGCCAGAGGAATGTTCCCTCCTTCCACCAGGGAAGGTGCAATGCCCTGAAGCCCAAGCCAGGCAAAGTCCATCCCAGCCAGGGATGGGTTTTGTCCACAGAAATGCATCACACTTGAAAATCTGGTGTCTCTGCATCCTGGCAAGCCAAACAGCACATCTCTGTCCAGCAGAAAACCCAGAACCTCAAACCTATTAGATCTAGGTATCAGATTCTGACACTCAGACTTTAAGGAACCATTCTTTTTATATTTATAAATGTAATTTTTGTCTAAACGAGCAAAAACTGTGTATCCTGACAATTTAAATGCAAAAAAGGAGAAATAAGGCAAGCCAAAAGCAGTCACAGCAGCAACCTGCAAAAGGGAGAGGGAAACAATAATAAATACTTCTTCAAGCACGTCAAGCTGGAGAGTCAGAAGTTGGCTATGGTGCAAGAGAAGCATTCATAGGAGATAAGGTCAGAACAGAAAAACAATGAATATTTTGCATCTGTAGTCAGTGAGGAAAAGCTTGGAGACGTTCCTGTGCCAAAAGTCATCTTTATATGGACGTGGCATTGGATTTGGCTCATGTTCAAGTGTCAGCAGAAGAAGTTGAGGAATAAATAGCCAAACTAGAGAGTGCAAATGCACCAGGCTGAGATGGTTCACCTAAGGGCCCAGTGAGAGCTCAGAGGTGAAACAGTTTAATTACTTAGTCGTAGCATGTAATCACTGTGTGTAACAGCCTCACTGTCTGAGAGCTTCAAGGTGACAAATGCAAAGAGTTTGGGGTTAAGACAGACCCTGAAGTCTAAGGTTCTCTCCTGGGCAAAGTGAAATTGTCACTAAGAATCTCATTAGTGCAGAGTTGGATGCATTTGAAATACTGGGAAGAAAAGAAAGTTGATTTTCCTGGAAAAAATGAATGCTTGATAAATGTATTACAGTTCTTTAGAGGGGTCAGTAAGTGTGAGGTGTAGTCTGCTTGGGTTTCCAAAAGGTCTGTCACACGAGTTTCTTACAGGAATGCAGCTACCATGGGATTAACAGAAAATACTTGAAATAGATAAATACCTGGTTAAAAGATTCCCAAAGAGCAGCACTCAATAAGCAAGCTCCTGAATGGAGGGATGACTGGAAAGGAGCCCCACAGGGACCTGGGCAGGGCTCTGCTCACTTCAGCATATTCAGAAATTATCTTGAAAATTAATTGGAAAAAAAAAAAGGAATGACAAAGTTTGCAGCTGATGTTAAGGCATTCAGGGTCATAAATACATGAGACACTGAAGAATTATACAAAGACCTCGTGATAGTGAATAACTAAGCAATAGGTTCAGGACATCCAGAGGAGATAATTACGAAGATAAAGACAGGATGGAAACAATCCCAACTCCTCCAGCACTGGGCTCTGCACTGATCTTTATCCTCAGAAATAGCCTATTTTTCTTCCAGGTTCCATTGAATATCATCCTGCCCAGCCCAGATCCATGTGTGCCTCCCGCTGGCTCCTGGCTTTGGTGGGACTATAAACCCAGGAGAAGGGAAGAGACTCAGCAGTGTGGTAAGCATAAAACCAGGATAAAGGGGGGTGTTTAATGGCCCATGTGAGATGACTGCAGTTCCTGTGCTCCAAATTGAGACCAGGACTGTTTGTGGTCCCTGCAGAGAACACAGTCAGTCACCCAGGGAAGGGCAGAGTACGAGGGTCAGCAGTGCCAAGGGAGGTGTGGGACCCCTCCCCACAGACATTTCCCAGGGCTCACATCACCACAGCTTAAACCAAGCTGCAGGTGCTTGCCCAGGAACAGGATATGCTCAGAGCACAGAACTGGCACAGACAGGACAGGGCAGGGATGTTTTGTAGCCCCCTGCCTTCTGCTCCTATTTCTCTGCACAAAAAAACTGGCCCGAGTGTGTTCCTACTGAAGGGGCAAAGCACAGGACTGAAAAGAGAAGACAAACTGATGTGCCCACTGTCCTTAAATACTCTGCCCCAGTTAAGCTCTTTTGACAAGACACAGCAGCCCCGAGAGCTGGTGATAAACCTACAACACTGAGGCAGCTGGAGTGGCTGATGGAGTTTATTCACACAACACTGGAAGAGAGTTTGAGGACAGTGGTTATGGCCAAGTGCCTGGGAAGGTCTCCTGGGTGCCAGAAGGTCACTCAAGTATCACCTCTCCACCTTCCTGCTTGGCCACTTTAGTCCCTTCAAGATGTAGCTGTTAAATTCATCAAGTCCGAACTTCACTTGAATGAGGAGCTGTAAGAAAATAACTTTCCCAACACTGGTATAATTAAAAGTAGGCCATATATCACTGAAGCAAAATCAATAGCTAACAAGTTGGAGTTTGTCAAGAATTACGGTTTTCCTTTGAGTGGATTCATTTGCATGGAGCTGTTCTTACATGGCCAAGCATTTGGCATCAGCAAGGCTTGTTCAAACCCAGCCCCAAAGGCAGTCCCAGTCCCTGGGTGAACAGTTCTGAACCAGCTGGGATGCAGGGCACTCAGACCCCATGCTGGCCAGCTCACCCCCAGCTATTTTTAGTAAAACACCTAATCAGTTATTGCCAGGGCTGGGTACAGCCTTTCAGCCCTGCCTTCTGTACGTGACATGTCCCAGCTGGGAGGGGAACTCAGCCCACTGAGACCCTGAGCACAGGGTGACCTGTGCTCAAAGATTAAACCCTCTCCTCTCTCTTCCTCAGCAACTGCGTTTTCCCAAGTTCTCTGATTTTGCCCACATTATGAAGAGGTCAGATACTGTTTAACATTGTCTGTCTGCTCCTGCACAAGGCAGCAAGGTCCTGGCAGAGCAAGCCAGAGCAGCCCTCCCAAACTGGAGATTTGGAAGGGAGGCTCTGTGCTCAGCTGTGGGAGGAGGATAGGGAAAAGCAGAGATTTTTATCCCAAATTTGGGAAAAATCCTTGAAAAAGGTCTTGGGGGCTTACTTCCCATGCACAGTGGTAGTCTGGGGGGATTTGAGGGTGGGTGCACTGTCCTGGGGGGAGAGCAGCAGCCTGTCTGGCTGGGGGGGCACAGTGCACTCATGCTGTGCATGAGTGAGAGCGTTTCCCAGGCACACACACCTGTGTGTTCCTCAAATCCCAGCCCAGGGCTGCTTCCTGACCTCCACTGACCTCGCACCTGGCTCAGCAAGGACTCAGGGCATGAGCAGTTCCAAACTCGGTCAGTCGCAGCAGCCTGGCTTTCACTGGGAGACCCCCAGGGCAGCACTGGCTCTGCCTGGCTCTGCAAGCACAGCCTTGGGGTGTTGTTTGGAAAGGTGGAAAAGTGATGAGGCTGTGGGGTTGCCACTGCTTTGCAGGGCAGGAGCCTCAGCAGCTTTCTCTGAGCAGACATTAGAGAGGGGGAGAACAGGCTCCAGCTTGGCACCACTGTGCCACAGCTTCAGGCACTGCCTCTCCCTGCTCCTGCACTGCAGCACCAGCGCTGGCACGGCACCACCCCAGTGGGAGGCATCACACTACTTAAAGAAAATTATGTTGCTGGCCTTTTCATTATGTTGCCCAGCAAATGTTCCCATGAAATATAGGCCTAATTATCTACCCACATTCAGATTACTCTAAGATGCAATTTCCTTCTACTCTGTGGAGTTTGCTCTCCTTCTGTGGATCTCATGATTGAAATACATTCAATTAGTTATTACTCTGCTGGCTGAAATCTTGAGCTGCCTTCCTGACAGGGCTGCTCCATCTGGGTCTCGCTGGCCTGACAACAGCCAGGTGACACCAGGTCACAGGCAACCCCAAGGATGTCCCAGCACTCAGCCATGCCAGTTATTTAGTAGATTTGTATCTCAAATGGGAGCCTTGTCAGGACTGAGGGCTTGAAACATGAAGTATCAGCATCATAGAATCACTGAGGTTGGAAAAGGCCTCTCAGATCATGAAGTCCAACCATTCCCCCAGCACTGCCAAGGCCACCAAACCCAGGTACCATCTCCCCAGGTGCCACATCTACACAGCTTTCAAATCCTTCCAGGGGTGGTGGCTCCACCACTGCACTGGACACACCCCAATCAATCAAAGAAAAGACAAAGCCTCAGCATGGGTGATTGCTGGGGTCGGTGTCCATACCTTGGGTGGGTCCTTTTCAAAAGCATGATCCTAAATGCCTGCAAGGGAACTCCCTCTGCCCAGGAGGGGAAGACTCTGAGTGAGACCATGTGTCTGGGTCAGGAGAGCTGACAGGAGAGTGAGCATTTCAAAAGCAGCATAATATTAGATACCTCTTTTTCCCTTAAAATGATCCAGCAAGTGGAGAGAAACAAAAGCAAGGAGCATCAGCTGTAGCAGGAAGGAGGATTTGAGCAGGGCGGTAATGTCATTTCATTCCTGTTGGCCACATCAAATCGACATAAGCCAATCCCTCAGAATAGACTACAATAAATAATAAATCCAATTGCTATAACAAAGAAAACAACAATATGGATGTGCCATATAGGGAAAAGACTCCTTAAGTCCTCCACAGAATTTTGGAAGCCCTGATGTGAAGGCTCTCTGGAGTCTTTGCTGGAAATCTGGCACAATAACTTCTTTCAGCCACACTGAGGCACTTGCTGGATGTTGATCCCTCCCAGAGTGACCTGTCCCCACACTTGACCACCCTCCTGGTGAAGGGAAACCAATTTTCTACCTGCCAGAGACACGTTTTACTCCCAGGGATCCCAGGGACTGCTCAGCAGTGTGGAGGTGCAGGAGTTGGCCCTTACAGTGGAAGTTCCTCAAGGTCGGGATTCCAGAAGCAGCTCCAGGAACAGATCAGTGGTAATTGATTGCTCAATGATTCAGTGATTACTCAGTTTTTGCTCCATCCACTTTTCAGTATTTCATTGTTTGGCAAAATATCGGCCTGACTTTGTCCTCACATTGGCACCACGCAGCACAAGAAGAGCTGAAGTTTGAAGTGACTCTGTCATATCTAAGTTGGAAGAAAAAATGTTATGATTATGGGAAAATTTGTATGATTGTGTCCCTGGAAGCACCTCACTCCCAAAACTCTGCTCCAACCCTACCCTGAACCATGTCCAACCCTGGCTGTATCTAAAAGTGCAGAAATGAAACCACTGGAATGAAACATCTGCTGGTAGAAGGGCTCAGATCATCTGTAGCAGTGGACAAGGGGACTACAGAAAATGGTATCTGTGTGGGCTTGTGTAAGACCTTTGAGACATTCCCTCACAATATCCTTCTGTCTTAGTTGGAGAGATGTGGACTGGATGGACGGACTGCTCAGTGCATGAGGAATTGGTTGGACGGTCGCATCCAGAGAGTGGATGTGACCATCAATGGCTCAATGTCCAGATGGAGATCAGGGACAAGTGGTGCTCCTCAGGGGTCTGTATGGGGCCAGTGCTGCCAGATATCTTCATCAGTGACACAGACTTTGGATCCAGGGTGCTTCCAGCAGGTGACACCAAGCAGTTGTGGGGTCAGCCACCAAGAGGTGCGGGTGACACACCCGAGGGAAGCTGGAAGAGCTTGTGAGGGCACACCCAAGGAGCTGGAAATGCCATGCCCACTCTCCATGGAGCCCAGGGCATGGCAGGAACAGCTCCTTCTGTCATGGTGCTTCTGCCTTCCATGAGGCTGAACAAGGACACGCGGGGACTGATCCTGTCCAGAGCAAGGAGCAGGGAAAGAGCAGGGAGCAACATTTGGGGAGGATGACTCAGAAAGCTCAGCTGGAGGATGAGGAGGGATGAATACACATTCAGGGCCATCAGCAGCTCCTGGCCATGGTGTGGGTGTAACAAAATAGGTGCCATCTGCTTCAGCTGGAGCATCACACAAAGGGACAGGCAGCAAAGAGCCTCTAGCTTAGACCCTGTTGGCAAAGAGAACAAATTCCACAATTGCTACAAAATAGCTCAAGGCACAGAAGAGGAGTGGTCACAGCGTGCATTCGGGTTCTGCTGTCCCTGCTCCTGCCCCACTTCCAAGTCGTCCTGTGGAGAGGAGGAAGAGCAGCCCTGAAAGGTTTGTAGTGATCCAAAGCAGTGCTGAGTGGGCTTTGGCACTGAGCTTGGGAGGGCAGCAGCTCAATCCATCACCCATTCTGCAGGAAAGGACCTGGATGCTGCTGCAAATCTTCAGTGGAACCACGTCAGAAATGCTGTGATTGTGCAGAACAGGTGAATGTCCTGGCACCAGAAATAACAGTGACAGGGCCCTGTGTGGGCTGGGCAGGGCTGGGACAGCCCCAGCCTGTGAGCTGCAGGGCAGATTTGGACTCAGGGGGAGCACCAGGAGGGGTCAGATGGTGCAGGAGTGCAAGGGCTGGAAAAGGGACTGATGCACCCCGGAAATTGAAGCAACACACTCTGGTTTTGTACAAGGCTGAAGGCAGGACAGGGCAAGGAGCAACAGGGCTATACTGTGATGGGGAAATTTAGGTTCCACCTGAAGAAAAACTGTGTAAGGATTGTGAAGCAGTGGAACAGACTTCCAGGGAGAGCAGTGCAGGTGTGACCAGGTGGAGCAGATCCTCCCTTGGGCACCAGGTCAGATTGGATGGGCTCAGCTCTCTGCTCCTGCCTGGGACATGCCACAGAGTCACCTAACCCTCCATGGCCTGATAGGCCTTGCTGGGCTCTTCATCACTAATGGAACCAGCAGCTGCACAAACCTCATGGAGATGGTGGCAATTCTGGGAATCTGTGGGGAAAAAAAACCTTCTGCAGTGTGGGAAAGCAGCAGTTCTTTGAGTCAAGCTTGTGACAGGGCAGAATAGCTGATATTGCAGAGTCAAGAAAATGTAAGTTTGGCTGAAAGCCCATCCTTTAAATTGGTAATCCTGAAAACAGCCATTGGAAGAAAAATGACACTAAATATGATGAGGAAGAAAGGAATAGATACTGATCAATATGCAGCAACCATGTCAAGCTATGGAGCAGAGCTATTGATTAGAGGAGGGTAAATGGACAGAGGAAAATCCATGTCTGGCAAAGCCACAGTCAGTAAAGAGTTGTTTACTAAATACATTAGAAACAAAAGAAACATTAATGATGTTATAGACTCATTAGATAGACTTAGAAAAACATAAAAGGATTTTGGCCAGGAGCAGCCTCAGGTGTCTCCAGTCTGACATCCTGTTTGGAGCAGGACTGATGTCCAAGTGACACTGCCTTGCTCAGGAACTGCCCAGGTGAATTTTGAAGATCTCCAAGCATGGAGAGGCTCCAGCATTCCTGGATGAGGAGGTTTGCTAGTGACAAGGCCCTCAGTGGGTCCCTTCTGCATTTGGAAAGGATGGGAATGTCAGACATGAGGATGATGAAATTGTTTATGGTCTAATACCAACCCAGAGCATCTCGGGTGCCATCTGTGGGGTTTCTGAACAGCAGAGCTGTGTGAGCTGCACCTGAGGGCCCTCGAGCAGTGCTCTCAGCTGAGCTGGGCTGGGCTGGGCTGAGCTGGGCTGGGCTGGGCTGAGCTGGGCTGGGCTGGGCTGAGCTGAGCTGAGCTGGGCTGAGCTGGGCTGGGCTGGGCTGAGCTGGGCTGAGCTGGGCTGGGCTGGGCTGAGCTGGGCTGGGCTGGGCTGAGCTGAGCTGGGCTGGGCTGGGCTGGGCTGGGTTTAGCAGGATGCTGACAGGGTGCTCGGCTGCCCTGGTTAACAGCTGCTCAGTCCAGCACGACACATCCAGATTGAAAAATGGAGAGGACACAGAGGATTCAATTAATAAAGAATTCAGGGATTAAAAATACACCCCTCAGCGTGGTGCAATGGAAAGTGTCTTGTCAAATGAGCCTCAGTTCATCCTTTGAGAAAATTACAAGTTTGTAGATAAAGGTTACCATGTAGCCATTATTTGCTTAGCTTTTGGCAACGTGTTTGAGTTAATATCCTATGACACCCTAATTACAAATTTAGTGCTATAGAATCCCAATAAAGCCCACATTAAATGGATGGAGAGCTGCAAATCCAGCTCCAAAACAAGGACTCGTCAGTGAACAGAGATGATTTAGAGGGATTCTGCAGGAGTCAGTCCCAGCCTGACACTAATCAATGTTTTCATCATTGATTGAGAAATGAGCACAAAACACAGCTGATAAATTATACAGCTGCTGGGAGCAGAAGGACTGGCAGTGAATAATTATGACAGAGAAGTTCTACAGAGCAACTGGGATCTTTTCTGTGCACAACCCATTTTCACTTGGCAGTGTTAAAATAGGCCAGCTTTCAAACAGGAACGGAGGAAAGGTTTCATCCAAAAGAGTTGGGAGGAAACATTTCATCCAGAAAAAGGATGGGAGGAAAGGTTTCATCAAAAAAAGATGGGCTACAAAAAATCTAGACATCATCAGGGGAAAGTAACTCAGAGCAGCTGGTTTTGCATCACTCCAGCAACCACAGTGCTGGCCCCAGGTGCAGAGACTGGAGCAGAGCATGAGGAAAGCAGGACAGTCCTGCAGTGCAAGGAATGGTGGGCAGAGGACACCAGAGGTGTCTCCAGGGGACAGCTGAAGTGGCAAAGGAGTCAGACAAGACCCCAGAGAGGACATGGACAAAGCCCCAGAGCCGCAAACACCCCATGGAGTGCAAGTCATGGGGACAGGGTCCAGATCAAACCTTCTGACACCTCCACCTTCCAGCAGCACAGGGACCCTCCCATACATGTCCTGCAGCACTTGTCCTCATCCTCTCGGTGCCCTGCACAAGCCATGACACTGAAAGAGAAACACTCACTTTCCCAAGAGAAAAAGAATTGCTTTGCTGAGCTCTTGCATCGGGCTGGGGTTCCATTCCTCTCCCCAACATCATTTTCTGCCAGTAATTGTTAACATGGAATGAAGGGAAGCTGAGGGGCTTTGCTGAGGGGCAGATGAGGAGGCTGAAATGAGACATCCCAGGCTGGCAGCAGGGTCTGTGCAAGGAGCAGGGGCCCTCCTGCCAGGTGACTTGCAATTGAGAGCAATGGTGGATTTGTCTTTCCAAACAAGCTGTGGGTCTGCTGGTAGATAAAACCAGCACTGGGAGATAAAGGAAACAATGAGAAGGATTCCACTGATTGATGAATGGAAAAAGATATTTGCTTTTAGAAATAAACTTTAGGTTTGCTGATAGAAACTATGGGGAAGAAAAACCCCTGAATTCCGTAAGAATTAAAAATGAAAAGGGAGGGTTATACATTAGAGGGAAATCTTTGGTATCAGGTGTTTTGGGAAGTCTGAACCTCTCAAGTACCTCAGCCAATGGGGAAAGAGAGAAGGGAAATGTGGCTGGGAAATTGGGATAAAAAGGAGGGGGCATCCTCCAAAAATGTGAGAGACCCCAGGGGAATGCCCCATGGCCTCTCCCTTTATTGGAATGAAGTAAAAGGACTCCTCTGTCTCCTTTTCGGACATAAACCTCTGGTGTTTGTGGATTAATTTTCCTAACACAATGATTTATACACCATCAGCAGAGAGACATTTTCTCCCGTGGATGCTGCACCTGCAGCCCCAGAGGGGTTTTTCCCTCCAGCTCCTCAACCAGCCCGGCCCCAGCAGCCCCAGGGCCCCCTGTCCCCGGTGAGCCCAGCCCGGCCCTGGCCCCGCACAGCCCCGGGCAGGGATGGCCCAGGAACAGCCCCGGGACAGGGATGGCCCAGGAACAGCCCCAGGCAGGGATGGCCCCGCACAGCCCCGGGCAGGGATGGCCCCGCACAGATCCAGGCAGGGATGGCCCAGGAACAGCCCCGGGACAGGGATGGCCCAGGAACAGCCCCGGGCAGGGAT
Organism: Molothrus aeneus; assembly: GCF_037042795.1. Taxonomy (NCBI): domain Eukaryota; kingdom Metazoa; phylum Chordata; class Aves; order Passeriformes; family Icteridae; genus Molothrus; species Molothrus aeneus. Next base: position 1,643,646 of record NC_089664.1, on the reverse strand, counting down.
GGCCCAGGAACAGCCCCGGGCAGGGATGGCCCAGGAAGAGCCCCGGGCAGGGATGGCCCCGCACAGCCCCAGGCAGGGATGGCCCCGCACAGATCCAGGCAGGGATGGCCCCGCCGGTGTTTTTAGCTCTGCCCACGACACCTCTGGAGTTCACGGCGTGCCCTCCTTGGGGAGGCAGAGCTCTCGCCCCACTGCATCCCCACGTGCTGGGAAGATGCTGCCGGCCCAGGAACAGCCCCCCAGGGCACCCTGTCCCCAGCACGTGGTGCTTGGCTCCCCAGGGCCCGCACAGAACCCAGGGACAGATTTTGGGGAGGAGGAGGAGGAGGGTCCCGTGGGAGCCAGGGCTGTCTGCAGCAGGGGCATGTGCAGGGCTCCCCGGTGGGTGCTGCTCTGCAGGGACTCCACAGCCTTTTGGCTGGGCTCTGCATTTCCACATTTCCCTTGCCTCAGATAAAATCAGCAGCTCCAGACTGGCACGGGCACAGCCTGGATTTGGGTGCCCAAGGGAGTTATTCTCAACAAGGCCCAGTGTAGCCAGCTGGGCCTTATGGAGCCCCCAGATTGACTCTGGTGATCATAAAATCACAGACTGAGTTGAGAGGTACCTTAAAGCATCTCACTGTCCTGGGCAGGGACATCTCCTATTAGACCAGGTTGCCTCAAGCCCTGTCCAGCCTGGCCTTGGACACTTCCAGGGATGTGGAGTGGAGCTGATGAAATGTGTGGTTCATGCCCAGGCTCTGGTGTCCTCCCTGCCCACAGCTCCATCAGGGACCAGGCTCATTCCCAGTGTCACTGGGCAGCTGATGGATCTGTCCTGACCTTCCCTCTTGGGAAACCTCTTTCCTGACACCTGGAGCTCATGACAAGGTTCACTGCTTGCAGAAGAGCTCCAGAAAGAAACACACCCACCCCAACAACCTGTCACAGACACACTTTATGAAAAATCCTTTCCTTAGGATTTTTTCTCCTGAGAAGCTGAGACGCCTCAGGAACAAAATGTAACCAATGGTTATCTGCTGCTGTGGAATGCAACAGGTGCATCTGGGATTGGTCTCATGGGGTTGTTTCTAATTTATGGCCAATCACAGTCAGCTGGCTCAGACTCTCTGTCCCAGCCACAAGCCTTTGTTATCATTCTTTCTTTTTCTATTCTTAGCCAGCCTTCTGATGAAATCCTTCCTTCTATTCTTTTAGTATAGTTTTAATATAATATATATCATAAAATAATAAATCAGCCTTCTGAAACATGGAGTCAGATCCTCATCTCTTCCCTCATCCTAAGACCCCTGTGAACACGGTCACAACAACCCCTGCAAAGCTCAGCTCTCCCCTCTGCTTTCTGGCCCAAAATCTCTTCAGCCCCAGGAACGTGTCCCAGCAGAGTCTCGGGGGTGGCTGTGCCTGCCTGGGCTGTGCACTCGTGTCAGCACCTGTGGCTGCAGCCCAGGCACGACCCACGAGGTTGGCACAGCTCCTCCTTGCCAGCTCTCTCCTGCCTCATTACCCCCGAAATCCCAGGGGTCCATTGCTTTGCCAGGCCAGCTCTAGAAGCTTTTCTGAACTTTGCTGTGTTAAAAGCTTTCTATTTCCAGCAAGGATGCAAGTGAAGGGGGTGGATTTTACAGCCACGAGGTGACAGTGCTGGAGATGAGCCATGGGGCACTAGTTTCAGGGTGAGAAGAGAAGAGAGAGGCAGAGAAGTCACCCACCCACCACTTTCAGCTACTCCAGAACCTAACTGGGGAGAGGAACAGCAGCAACAACCTGGTCACACACTGGGGGAGCAGACCCACAGCAGTGGGAGAGGGGAAAGCACCTAGACAGGACAGGGGACAATTATGCCAAGGACAACAGAGCTGACACACGTGTCCTTCCCTGATTCCTCCAACCACGCAAGGGCCAGCACCCCTCACAGGCTGGGCAAACTCTCATTCCAGAGGCAGAAACAGCCTCTGGCAGTGGCAGTGATCAGCTGAAGCCTCTCCTGAGGGCCTGTGCCCTGGGGCAGCCATTAGTCACTGCAAGGAGGGTTTGGCAGCTCAGCCCATGCAGAGCTGGACACTCATGTGCCAGGTGGGGCAAAACCTCACACTGGATCAAACACAGCCACAGGCACAGCCAGTGCCACAGAGCACCTCACTGTGCCTCCCTGGGTCCAGCAGAACACCCTGGCAGGCAATGCCAAGAGCAAACAGGGCATTTGGGGTCACCTGTGACCCCCACAGGGGCCCCGGCATCAGCAACGTGCTCAAGCACGGGCACAGCTCAGAGCTCGCCCAGGTCAGGGCTGCTGGAGCTGCACCAGCCTTACTCAACACATTCCCCTGGCTCTGTGCATCACATCCGATGTGCCTCATCCAAGGAAAAAATGTGTCATTTATGGTACATTTAAAATTGATGCATATTTGGTGTTCTTGCTGATCCCCAGTGATCCCCTGCCCGCGTGCTGAGCCTCTCTCCCTGGCAGCCACTGCCAGGGACCAATTCCCAACAAACAGGATTTCCAGCAGCACTGCCAGCACTGGTACCTCACCAGTACTGACTCCTGCCTGGTGCCAGGGCTCTGTGCCATCCAGGGCTCAGCACAGCTCTGTCTGAGGGCACGATGGACGCAAATGTCGCTCCTTAGGGACAAACCCCAGCCTCTCCAGGGCTGGGGGCCCAGCTGCTTCCTGATGGGAAGCTCATTCCTGTCCATAACCCCTGAGTGCATTAGGCTTAATTAAAAGCTGTCCCTGCTGATGTTGGTGGCAGTGGTGAGTGGTGACTGTGGCTCTGCCATGTGCAAATGCCACGTCTGAGCTAAGTGACACTCAGGACATGGGTGGTTTCCCAGCATTTGGAACGCTGCTCCTGCTGCCTGCAAGGAACCTCCAGGCACCATCCTGGCACACACATATGGGTATTTATGGTGTATTCTCTTCCAAAACCCAAATTAAGGCCACTGGGAAAAAGAGGATCACACCCTCCATGACCTGAGGAGGGACAGGGACAAAGAGCACAAACACAAACCCCACCAGTCCTAGTGGGAGCAGGACCAGCCAGCAGCTGGGAAGGGATATATTATGGGAGGTGCCAGCAAAAGGGATATTGATGGCTCTGGTGCCAGCAAAACAGCCCAAAATTGTGTCCCTCAAATGCCACCTTACCAGTGCCTGTGCCTCCTGCCCTGGGTCACCACCATCCCATGCTGAAAGCGGGCACCCCACGGCCATATTTTGGTGGGGCTCTTGGGATAGTGGCACTGGCAGGTGCCAATCCTGCCACGTGGAGCCCTGGAGGGAGAGGAAAACATTTTCCATCTATTTCTTGTTTGCTGATTTTCTCACAGCTCTTCCAGCGACAGCGAGTGAAACCCAGCAGCGCAGCCAAGCCCCCGCATCGCGACAGCTCAAACACAGCCCTGGGGCAGCAGGCAGGGAAAATCACACGCTGGGGGAGGTCAGGGAGCACGAGGGAATAGGAGGAGATTAATTTGGGAACAGCATGCAGGCAGAATGAGGTCTGCCAGGGAAGGAGCATCGCTGGGCCCGCCACAGCCCGGCTGTCCCTGCCTGGGGAGCAGAGCCCGCAGGGGCTGCACGGACACATCGGCCCCACACAGGGACAGAAACCTGAGAAGCCACAGCAGGAGCTGTCACAACCAGCTGGGCAGGAGCCAGAGCCCCATTGCTCAGGTCAAAGCTGTCCCCAGCCTGGGCAGGGGTTCCTGGAGGGTTTGGACAGGTGCTTCAGCTGCCACGTGTTCCTTCTTTCTAAACCCCTCTGGGGATTCTCCAGGAGCTCCTGTGGCTTCTCTAAGGAAGCAGCTGAGTTTGATGCTTGCACCAAGCCCCAGGGTGCTGCCCTGGGGACAGGAGTGCCACTGCCACCAGCTCTTGGTGGGGACAAGCCCAAACTCCATGGCATCCCCTCTCCAGAGGGAACCTGTCCTAGGCTGCAAATGCAAGATGCCCCCGGGGCTGTGTGTTCTATCCCCATCTGTCAGAGCTGGGGCAGTTCTCTGCTGTCCATGGGGCAGTTTTTTCTTGATCTGTCCCACAGCCAATCCTCCCTGCAGGAGATCTCTGCTGTCCATGGCCACTGAGTGTCCCTGCAGGGCTGATCCAATTCCAGCATCCCATGGGGAGATGCTGCGCCTAGGGCAGGAGCCAAGCATTCCTACCTGGATCCAATGTGAGCCTGGCACAGCACAGCAGCCTTTGCCCAGTGCATTGCCAGAGGAGCAGCTTCTGCTGCCCTGCATGGCCAGAGGGAGCCCAGGCCCATCTCCAGCAGCCCTGGAGCTGCAGAGGAAAACTCCCCCCTTGTGCAGGATCCCTGCTCCAGCAGAACCACAGCTGGCACTGCAGGAGGGCTGAGCCCCCATGGGATGGGGCTCTGCCACCCCCTGACACACAGGGGGAGGGACTGCTCTGACTCTGGCAGCAGATTTTTTTTGATGTTTTGTATTACTGCATTTGTATTTAAATTTTCCTAGTAAAGAACTGTAATTCCTACTCCCATATCTTTGCCTGAGAGCTCCTCAATTTCAAAATTATAATAATTCTGAGGAAGGGGGTTTACATTTTCCATTTCAGAGGAGGCTCCTGCCTTCCTCAGCAGACACCTGGCTTTTCAAACCCAGACAGAACCTGGTTCCCAAACCCCTGCCTTGAGTCCCTTTGAGCAGTAGCCCCGGTCACTGCAGAGCCTGGGGGTGTTCCCCCACTCCAGCTGCTTGCAGGGAGCTCAGGATGGGGGCTTGATCTGCTGTGAATCCACCACTGGGACACACTTCTGAAAGCTCAGTCAAGGCTTTACTCCCCCAGATGTGTCACCAAAAGGTTTTTGAGGGGAACATTCCCCCTGCTGGTCCTGCTCGTGGCTGTGCCTCCTCAGGACCTTGCTCTGACCCTGCTGCCTCAGGGCTGGCACTGGCTGGCACCAGATTTGTTGTGGGAACGAGCTCTGTGTCCTCCTCACCCACGATGAAACCTCAGCAACTGCTTCAGCTCTTCCAGCAAAGAGAAATTCATCCAGCTTCTGGTCAGAATTCACATTTATGGGGATGTCACACACCCATAGAGAAGCTGCAGGGTGGTTTCCAGGCAAGGCCTGCACCTGGCCTGGGCCAGGAGCCTCAGGCTCTTCCAACCACCCTCCTCCCACTGCATTTCCAGCACAGCAGAGCCTGGGGGACAAGGGGGTGACACAGCACTGGCTCCTTGGGGCAGGACTGCTGTCCACGTGGGCAGGGATTGATTAAAACCTCCTGAGATTGAATTGCACACATGGTCACCTCATGGTTACCTCAGCAGCAAAGCAAGAGAGAAAAAACCAACTTTGCTTTTAGATTTGTCCCATTATGGGTTTACATTCCTCAGCATGGAAGAACAGATTGGTTTAATGTCCAGCTAGCTCAGCTACAAAAGATGCAGCAGGGAAGAAAAATGTGATCAATTATTTAGGAGAGACTTTCAGTCTCACATCAGAGGTCCATCTCCTGAATTCATACATCTGAACTAAGTGCTGTTTTCCCATGGTACAGGGCACAAAGCAAATAGAGGCTCTAATTAGCACACTCAGCAGCCCAATATTTGTCTGTTTTCTGTGAGTCCCTCAATGAGCCCAGCAGTTCCCACCCGGGCTCCAGGAGCACGTCTGGCTGCCAGGATGTTTGTAGGGAACACACACAGCTTGGAAATGAATTACCTGTTTGAACAGAGAGGAAGAGCTCTCCTGGAACAAGAGCAGCTGGGTTCAGGCTGACAGAGCTCTCATTCTTCTGCACAAAAACCTGTGGTGCCTGTTCTGCCCCAGCTGGGGCTGCCCTGGGCAGAGGAACACGTGGAATCAGCTCCTGCTCCAGAGCTCAGGGCTGTGACCACCCCAGTCTGTCCATGGCCAGCAGGCTGGATCCAGCCTCTGCTGAAGGCACTTTTGGTTTTGGCTTTATCCTTTGCAGGCAGATGGCTCAGGAGGGGCTTGGGAAGGGCAGCCAGAGGACTTTGGTAGTTTCTGGGGTTTGTGCTCCAGTTCTGATCCCCATTTTCCAGGGAGAGGTTCCTGGAGTGTAACCACCTATAAACAGACACTGAAGGGCCTCACAGCCGGTTTGCCAACCCATCACCAAAAAACCAAAGCTCTGAATTGTGCTGCTGCATGAGATGCTTGCCCAGAGCAAATGCTGGAAGGTGGGCACTCCCCTGCACTCACCTGCACTCACCTGTGCTCACCTGTGCTCACTTCCAGGCTTGGACCCAGCTTAGAGCCTTTCCCATGCCCAGCACCACCCTCCTGTAACCAGCCCCAACAGGAATTCAATCTCTCCAGCTCCACAGGCAGCCTGTGCCTGCACAGAAGCCCCCAGCTGTTCTACCTTCACTTCTAAAGCCATTTTCAAGTTTTCTTTGTAAGAATGAATTCTTTGCATTAGCAGGGAAAAGCCTCCAGCGACTGCAACACATTCTGTACAAGTGCATCAACCAAAATCTGCATCAAAGGTCTGCATGATCCTTGCAGGGAAGGTTTCCAACTGCCTTCCCTTGCAGGGAAGGTTTCCAACTGCCTTCCCTTGCAGGGAAGGTTTCCAATTGCCTCCATCCCTCCCTGGATGGGCCATGGGGCAGATGGAGATGCAAACAGGCTGGGTCTGGGAGCAAAACACCGACCTGGGCTCTGACACTTGAAAATAACATTTTGTGTGAGAGGAGCAGCCTCCCTGGGCACAGGCTGCACATTCATGGACGTGCCCCATCCCTGGCAGTGCCCAAGGCCAGGCTGGACAGGGCTTGGGACACCCTGGGACAGTGGAAGGTGCCCCTGCCATGGCAGGGGTGGCACTGGATGGGCTTTGAGGTCCCTTCCCACCCAAACCAGCCTGGGATTCTGTGACAGAGGAAAGCACAATGCAGGGCAGGTAAAGGAGAGTGTGTTCCAGGAGAGAAAAGGAGGGTAAATGCAGAGAAGAGGTGACAATTCCCAGTTTTTCCAAACCCCATTTCTCACCAAACACGTTCCTGGCCCTAGGGTGCTGCCCAGCTCTGGTGATGCCTGGAGGGCCAGGAGAGCTGAGGGAAGGAGGCAGCTCTGGGGGTGACCTTGGTGCTCTGGTTGATGAGAAATCCCTTCAAGGCAACAGCACCTACAACTGGGGCTGAGCTGGGGCTGCCATAAAGCAAGAATCAGCTTGGTCATGCAGCCATTGGCAATGACAGATGTGACACGAGCTGAGCACCAGGGGGTGTCTGGACAGATCCAACAGCCAGGACAGCTCCAGCCCTGGGGACAGAGCACTGGAGATTCTTCCCAGTGCCTGACAATACCTGGAGTGACTCCTGCTGGGCTGAGCACCTGGAAACTCTGTGTGTGTTCCTCTGCAAGTCTGAGATAAGCAGAGGCAAGTCGGGCTCTCAGTTGTTGACAACTTTTCTCTTTGTAGGATCTGATGCAAAGAAACAGAGACATTTCAATCCAGCAAAATAACTTTATTTCAACAGGGCAAGTACAGCCAAGTGGTGATTCCAGAGTTGCCCAGCAAGTGTCAGTTCCATGATCCATCAGTGAATGTCCTGCTGCTGACTCGAGGATCCAGGCTCTGTGGTCACCCTTCACAATGATTTCTTAGGTTTAGATTTCAAGTTAAATACATTCAGATTTGCTCCTGTCAGAGCACTGCTCACCAGTACATGGTTGGAAGTCACTGAGGAGTTAATTACACAGTTACCTGATTCGTGTGGAAAGAAAGCAAGGCTGCAACCCACAAACCCCTCCCTCTCTCCAGTGCTGCTGCCCGGAGCCCTCCCAGCACCTTGCAGGGGGAGGTCCCCAGTGTTCTTTGGGCCTTGGCAGTAAAAACAGTGCCTAAAAACACAGCAGCAAGAATCCAGGCAGCTTTGAACTGCCCCCCTGCCAGTCTGTGATCAATAACTGCTGCTCCCAGCACCTGCAGGAAGGAGCAGGGCCCACGGCAGCCCCCCTGCCCAGAGCTCCAAAGGACTTGGTGTGGGTGGTGCTGAGTGCCCGGCCCTGGCTGGAGAAGGATGAACTCTGCCTTCATTCATCTGGTGTTGTTTTGGTTTGGTGAAGCATTAAATAAATAAATAGGGCTGCTCTGTCAGCAGTTTGGGCTGTGGCTCCCAGCTGGCAGCTCGGCCTCTCCCAGCTCTACCCCGGCTCTCCGGTGCTGCTCTGGGCCTCCCCGCTGGGCACATTCCTGCGCTTCCTCAGCTGCATCTCCTCATCCTGCAGGAGAAAAGGAAGCACAAACTGCAACTTCAGCATCCTCCTGAGCTGGCTAAAACCTGTCCTCTTCACCTCCTCTCCCACCAGCTCGGGTAAGCACAGCAAACAGAGCCCCCATCACTCCAGCTCCTCCCTGAAAACACCAACACCACTGGACACCCTCCCATGGGCCCTTCCCATCCACCCTGTGCTCCCACTGAGGAACTGTCCAGGACTAACACAACAGCACCTTCCAAACCCTGCTGCAGTCAGAGCAGCAGGGATGGGACTGTCTGAGGTGTGCTGCTCAGCACACCTGGTCTCACAGTTACCTCAGGGTGGGCCTGCTGTCCTACAGAATCAAAGCCCTGTGCTTGGAAGGGACCTCTGGAAGACAATTCCAGTCATCTGCTCTAAGCAGGGCTGGCTCAAGTGCTGGAGCTGCTTCTTCAGGGCTTTGCTTTTCAAGTATCTACAAGGGTGGAGTTTCCACCTCTCTCCACACAACCCAGGGTGGGTGTCAGCTGTGTGTACAGGGCAGCACTTCCCACTCTCCCCAGGGAGGGTTTTCTTCAGCACAAATTGTGCCAGGCCCCTCCTGGCTTTTTGATGGGCATCTCCTCCATAACCCCCTTCTCCTCCACAATCCCCTTCTCCTCTAAAATCCCCTTCTCCTCCACAACCCCCTTCTCCTCCATAACCCCCTTCTCCTCCACAATCCCCTTCTCCTCCATAACCCCCTTCTCCTTCATAACCCCCTTCTCCTCCATAACCCCCTTCTCCATAACCCCCTTCTCCTCCACAATCCCCTTCTCCTCTAAAATCCCCTTCTCCTTCATAACCCCCTTCTCCTCCACAACCCCCTTCTCCTTCATAACCCCTTTCTCCTTCATAACCCCCTTCTCCTCCACAATCCCCTTCTCCCTCTCCACCCTGCTGGCAGATCCTCCCTTCAGCTCCTCTCCCCCAGGCTGGAGGAAGCAGCTCCCTCAGCCTCTCCAGCCCTGATCCACCTCATGAGCAAACCCAGAGCTGCAGGACAGGATTTAACTGTGGCCAGGTTTTGCCACACGTGGCAGGGACTGGCCTGAGGACGGTGAGCATGTGCCATTTAGTGTCTGTACTAACAAAAAGCAATTCTGCACAGTGCTCCTCAGGCAGCCCCTCCCAGATGCTCCTCTCAGCATCTCTCCCAACACATCCACCTGACACCATTCAGCCAGGACCCAGCAATGACCAGCACTGCCTGTTCAGGGTGTTCATACCGAGTCAGAGTCTTCCTCAGCCTGGTTGCTTATGAAATCAAGGTAATCATCCTTCTGGCTGTCCAGAACTTCTTCCTCATACTCAGTCTGGTAGTCTGACTCATCTGAGGAGAGAAGACACAAAGCACAGGGTTTAACTGGCAAGCAGAGAGGCAGAGGAAGCTGGGAGAGGAATGAGTGCCACTGTCACTGAGCACAGGCAGGGCAGTGCCAGCAGCTCTCTGCAGCTCAGTGAACTGGGACTGCTCACACACAGATCTCAGCTCCCCAGCACATAAACAGAAACCACATCCTCTCTGCCAGTGGTGCCCTGGAGCCCTCCAGAATCCAAGGAACCACAGCACAGCAGCTCTGTCCTGCTGTTCAGGTCACTGTGCTGGGTGCCAGCTCCCAGAGGGACACAGGTTTGGGGGGTGCTCCCTGGGGAATGCCCTTCAGAGCACAGCTGCTGTGTTCCACCCCTCAGCCCAACCAGACCCGTGGGACACCTTGAGAAGCCTCTGAGCTGCCAAGCCAAACTCCCTGTGCTCACAGGCTCTGGACCAGGGATCCCAGGCTTAGGGTGAGCTCTGCCTGCTGTGGAGCTGATAACTGAGTGCCTCACAATCTCTGCTCCACAGGGACACTGACATTCACATTCCCTTCCTCTCTGCAGAGGACAATCACTTGCTTTCTCCAGTAATCCGGCAGATTAACATAATTTAGGGAGTCTCAAGAGCTGTGCACAGCAGCAGGATGGGCAAGGAACAGCCCCAGCCTGTTCCAATGGAATGAGGACACATCAGTGCAGAGCCAACACCTCTGCCAGCATCTGGAGATCACCTGGAGGATCTGCAAAACAGGCAGCAGGAGCAGGACCTGCCAAGGCCTGGAGGAGCAGGACAAGGGGGCTGGCCTTAAGGTAGACAGGGATGGGTGGGATATTGGGAATTAGGAATTGTTCCCTGGCAGGGTGGGCAGGCCCTGGCACAGGGTGCCCAGAGCAGCTGGGGCTGCCCCTGGATCCCTGGCAGTGCCCCAGGCCAGGCTGGGCAGGGCTGGGAGCACCTGGGACAGTGGGAGGTGTCCCTGCCATGGCAGGGGTGGCACTGGATGGGCTTTGAGGTCCCTCCCAACTCAAACCATTCTCTGACTCCACCTGCACCAGGGCTGCTCCCCACAGCAACTCCAGGAATGAGCTGGGCTGGGGGAGCCATTGCTGGTCCCAGCTGCCCCCAGCCCCTGTCCCAGCCCCTGGTGACCCCAGGGCACGTGGGCAGCAGGACAGAGCCCCTGGCAGGCAGCACCTTCCTCTGCTGGCACTCAGAGCTTCAGGATGCAGCTGAAGGTGTGAAAATGACATTTTATGGTCACCATTAAAATCACCTTTGTGTGACACCGGCTCTTCTGCCCCTTTCCTGAGTTAATTCCAGTGTGCTCTGAGGCAATAGCTGGATGCAGCCCACTGGTGAAGAGGGGGCTCCTGTTTAAACCAGATCCTTGATTAAGTATTTCTCCTGGGAGCCATCAATAGCATCTGCTCCATGCTGAAGACAACAGCACAGTCTGTTCCACAGCCTTTTCTCCTAGCACATAACTACTACCAACTGCTAGAACATTGGAATGAAAGACATTAGGTCTTTTTTATTTTCTTTTATTATTTTTAGGGGTTTTTTTTACTGAGAATTAGACAATGATTGTTAGTTTTTACTAAAAACACTAATGATAATCTTTGATAAAATACACCAGAGAAACTGGAAACTCATCTGAACAGTAACAGACACCACAAACAAGAGTTTGGAGTTTATACTTCCAATAAAACCAGCTGCCATCAAGACCAAATTCCTTGATTCTCCCAGCACTATTCAGCATTTAACAGGTCCTTCTACAGACACAGAACCAAGAGCCACCCTTCCCACATCCCTCAGAGCACAGCTCTGGGTGCTGGAGGGGGGAAAGGAGAGCAGGAGGTGGCCCTGCTGTCCCAAACCATCACCTTCCACCAAGGCTGAGCTCACAGTGACGCTCTGGGCACTACAAAACCTCCCAGAAGCACCAGGCAGGACCAGGGCCTTGCTGCTCTGTTCAGCTCAGCACCACCCAAAGAGCTCAGCCAGGAGGAGATTCCACCCTGGGAAGGTCCCCAGGCCTGGCCTGAGCAGGGTGAGCACATTCCCTGCAGGGAGGGCATTTCCCACCCAGAGCCTGCCCCGTGCTCCTGCAGCTGGGCTGTTTCTGCTTTGTGGCTGATTCCTGCAGGGAAGCCCAGCTGGGCACAGCTGTGCTGTGGCTGGAGGGGTCAGTCAGCACCTGGAAGCTCAGCACAGCCTCAGCTGCATTAGTGCTCCTCCAGAAAAGTTCTTTTAAAGCAGCTAAGATGCAGAGGTGGCTGGTGCCTGCTAATTGTGTCCCTTGAGAGGTGCTGGGATGTCTCCTGCTCCAGCTGGATGGCAAACCCAGGCATTTGACAGCACCAGGAACATTTCTCCTCCACAAATCCCATTATCCAAATGACCATTGCTACAAGTGCTGCATCTCCTGGGCTCAGCCATCCCTCCCAGGGGGAGCCTGAGCAGGGATGTGACAGAGCCACCCCCAAAGTGGCACCTGAGCTCCCCTGGCCACAGCCACAGCTCTGTGTGCCCAAACCCCAGCTGGGCAGAGGGATGATCCTGGCTGAGGGATGTGGGGATGGAGAATGGCAACAGGGCCACCAACACTGCTGTGAAATGAGACACCTGTGTCCCAGCACTCTGGCACTCAGGTCCCTCTGCTCAGCCCTGCCTGAGGCACAGGATCCCTTTTGAAAACCTTTTGCATGTCTTTGGTCACTGCTCTCTGTGTGCTCAAGAGGAGAAGGAATTCCCCTGCCCTTTCCCCACAAAGCCCACACAGCTCCTGCCCCACCCAGGCTTCTCACCCTCTGTGCTGACCCTTCCCCATCCATCAGAACTTGAGCCTTTCCCTTTGCTTTCTTGAGAACAAAATTACTGCCAGGATTTCCCCAGCCAGCCCCAGACCTGCAGGGTGCTCAGCCTCTGTGCCTTTCTCAGCCTCTGTGATCCAAACCTCCCTCAGGAAGGGATTTCCAGGGAGAACAAAGGTGACAGTGCAGGATCACAGCCAGGCCACCAAGGAGTTCCCTGTCCCCTCCCCAGGTCACAAACCTCAGAGCCCCCTCACCCCCAGAGCAGAGCAATGCCAGAGGAGCCACCTGACAGCCACGAGGCCACTGCAGGGAGGTGCCACCCTCCCCCTGAGCTCACCTCACCACACACCTTCCCCCACAGCTCTTCAGCAAGTGTCTCATGCACAGAGGGCACTGAGGGATGTCACTGCTGTCACTGCCACCCAGACACGGCCAGGGTCCCTCAGCCACATGGCAGAACACAAAGGATCCTGCACGTGCACGACTCTGCTGCCAGCCCCTCCTCAGACCCTACAGCCAAGGCATTTCAGCAGCCATAGGGAGCACGTGGCCCCATCCCTCCATGGCATCCATGCCCAGCAGCCCCTGCACTGCCCCTCCTCAGCCCAGAGGGTGTCAGGTCCATTTGCCACACTCCCTCCACAGCCCTGCCCAGCAGAAAGCAGGAGCCTAACAGGGAATCATCAGGAGCTCCAGAGTGGAGGAGGATCTGTCCCAGTGCTCTGGTGAAATCTCAGCAAGTCTCAGTGCCTGAGCCTTAAATAACCACATACCATGAACTCTTCACTCTTATTCACAATGGCTGCTTCAACCACATTTGATTAATATTTTCTTCATAAGGCATATGATTGTAATTAGCATTTCAAATTACCACAGGGACATCTCTGCAAACAGTCACAGATGGGAGCACTGCTAACTTTAGCTTTCCCTCTGCAGGAACAAGAATCAGGAGGAGGGGAAGAGACTGTTTAGAAAGAGCTCCAGCCCTGGTGACACACTCAGGGGTTTCAGGCCTGCAAGGCTCTGATCCTTTTGGATCTGAGAGCTCCATAACCAGGGAGCTGCTCTGCAGGGCAGGGCCAGCACGGGGCACAGAGCCCCTCTGTGCCACCATGCAGGAGCTGCTGCCTGCTCCTCTCCAGTTCACTGCTGCTCCCACAACAGGAGCACACAAAAAGCACTGGAGCCAGTGAGTCACTCCTGATCCTACTCACGACAGCAGGGAAAACATCCTTGGGGCAGGGCTTGAACTCAGCCTCCCCCTGCCCAACATCCTTGGGGCAGGGCTTGAACTCAGCCTCCCCCTGCCCAACAGGGCTGAGGATGGAGCCAGCAGAAGGGCACAGGACAGCCTGAGGGGATGGAAGCTGAGCTGCCCCTTGTGTTATTCCCTCAGCTGAGACTCCAGCAGGGATTATTCCCCCCTGGGAGCTGCCCAGGAAGGGGCTGGCAGCAGCTGCAGAGGACACCCCAACCGATCCCACTGTCCCAGAGGAGGTGGCAGGAGGGGGACACAGAGGGTCAGGGCTCTGAGGGAGCAGGGAGGGGCTGGCAGTGCCCTGCAGGGCCCTTGCTGAGCACAGGCAGGGGAGGGCAGGCAGGCAGGAGCTGTCCCTTGTCCCCCTCGTGCCCCTCACCGTCGGCCAGCGGAGGAGCCTTGACGGGCTCGATGCGGGACACGATCTCAGCCAGGTCTGTGAAGGATGTGGTGGGACAGGTCACGTTCTGAAACACAGAAGTTGAAGGTTTGTCAGCAAATGTACACAGAAATGTACACAGAAAATCCAAACAAGTCGAGACTGTATAAAAACGATATTGAACAGACAAAGCTCCAGACGCACAAATTCTCCACAGCTGCCCCCTCATTACTCATCAGTGAGAAATCCTGCAAACAGCTCTCCTGAGGCAGGTCTGCTGGCAGAGATGGGATTCCCAACAGTGGGACATGCTTTGAATGGCTCTTACTCCACCCACACAACAAGGAGCCTTATTAAAGAGACCCCAGAGACAAGCACAGGAGGGGCTGGGCCCTGGCATGGCAGAGCTCCCTCCATGTGTTTTTCTCCATCAGAGTCCCTTTGTGAGGCACTGCCTGGGCCAGGTGCCGCCCCCAGGGAGCTTCTGCTTTTGGGAGAAGGTGACCAGGTGGGACACACAGTGGCCATCCCTCAGCTGGAGTGATGCCACAGAGGCTGCAGGGACAGGAGGGCACTGGGGTGAGCAGGACCCCCAGGGACCCCTAAAAGCCCCAGAGCTGGAGGTGCTGCAGTGAGCCAGAGCCTGCAGAGACATCTCCCACTGCAATTCCTCTCTCCAGTAAACCCTTGCTATTTTCACTCTGTCTCATCCAAGCAGTGGGCTGAGTGTTCTCTATTTTGAGAAGTTCTTGCTCCAGTGTCTCCTCTAAGAAAACCCAGCTTTGGCATTTAGGAGCCCTCTCAGGCTTCCTGCAGCCACCCCTCCCTCTCTGGGACGGGCACAAGGTAACCAGGAGGACACCTCAACACCTCTCATCCTTTTTTAAACCCAGTGAGTTTAATGGACACAGCAACAACCCCAGCCCAGAGGAAGGGGATGGGGGAGAGCAGGCAGAGGGAACTGGCCAGGAGTTGCTGTGCCAGTTGTGTTCCCAAACACCCAGACCTGCCCATGTGCTCCCAGCCAGGGCAGCTTCCTAACACGGGGTTTCATGAACAATCCTCTGCTCCTCTGGCAAGAACACCAAGCCTGTGAATCACACAGCCCCGTGGGGTCACAGCAGCAGCCCATTGCTGCTGCAGCAAAGTGCTCTCAGTTGACCTTTCATCTGATTTTGATGTAATTTAGAACAGCCACAGCACAGAGCAGATCCAGGACAAGCAACAGGGGCAGAGAAAGCCTGGAGGGAATGAAAAGGTACCTGTATGAAATGGAACAGCAGCAGCTCAGGACACACACCTTAAAACATAAAGAAGTTGAGAAGCTCATTGTGACTGTTAAGGAACTGCTGGAAAGGATGAGTCAGCCCAGGCTCACTTTGAACATCCAACCTGAACGTTCCCAGTGCAGCATCTGCAGGAAGCTCCTCCCCAGGACAGGGAAGAAAAGCTCCTTGACAGCTCCAGCCTGTGCCACAAAGCTCAGTGAGGGACACCACAGGGACACAGCCAGGTCTGAGGCTGTCCCTGCACCCCACAACCCAGGAGGATGAGGTGGCTGCCCAGAGCACTTGGGCACAAAGTGCCAGGCTGTCCCTGGGAGCAGGGATGGAAGGGCTCTGCATGAACAGCTGAACGAAATCCTGCAGGGCTCAGCACCTAAGTGTGCCCCAGGAAAACCATCAGCAGCTCCTGTGGTGAGGATGGATGGGAATGAAGTGGGACTGCACCCTCAGAAGCACCTGTCCCCCAGCTGTCCCCAGGTCAGCCTGTTTGAGGGCACTGGGCAGGCAGCTGCACCCAAAGCCTCAGCACCAGGACTGGAAAACCACTTGAGGGAAACCAGGTGTCTTCCCACACTCATTTGGTGCTTTACAAACAGGAGTTTAATGTTTCAGTGCTTCCTCTCACTACTTTTAAGGACAAAATCATCCTCCCATCAGATAACACAAAGCAAAGAAGTGTCTCACATCCACCTGAAACCTACTCTCAGACTTCTCTGGTATTTTTTTTTTTCCAAGGAGGAAAGTTTTTCTCTTTGGCACAATCTTTATGAAATAAATTAGAGGAGAAAGACAGTTACTATTGTAGTCCACTGGTTTATATTTAGCTTTGACTATGAATAACAGCTCAGTAGACAGAACTTCCCCAAGCAGACCCAATTAATGGTGCTGCAGCATTCCATACTGGAAAGGAGTAAGGGCTGCTCAAAGTAAAGTTTATGTAAGGTTCCTGTTGTTTGTGTCTTCAGTATTTGCATTTTGGAGACAAGATAAACAGGGACTAAATGATCAAAGCAAAGGAGAAGCATCTAAATGATTAAATATCTGGATTTTTAAATAAAACTGCAATGCTCACAACATGGAAACGAGACGATAAGAAATGGCACTCAGCTCTCAGATGTTGAACACTCCAGAAATAGATGAAGAACTAAAACACATAAAGCATCAAAACCTTTGCTAATGAAAGGCAAGTTAAAAATATCAGCTGCTCTGCCTGGAAGATAACACAGCTAAAGGACTTAAGTGACTCTAATGGACTAAGAAAAGCAAGAAAAATACCCCAGTGGGAGCTGCAACAGTTGTAACTTCATAGAAATAAATCTCCTGCAACACAAGTCAGATGCAAAAATCTTGGGTTTCAGAGGGCTCTGGAGTTTTAGGAGGATGAGCAGATGATCCCACAGGTCCTTGGGATGCACAGAGCCCGTGGTTCCTGCTCCATAACCTGGCAGGGGTGGTGAGTCACTCTCCCTACCCTGTTATTTCCGTGCTGTGGCACCTCAGCAATCAGCACTTGGTGCCTCATTATCAAGTGAGGGCAGGGTCAGGCTGTGTCTGCAATGAGGAGGTGACAGATTTGCTCTCCCGGGCACTGAAGTGCCACAGAAGCCAGGGGAGGTGTGATAAATGTCCATCATGCTGCTGTGATAGCATGATTTAAGTGAAATATTCCCCTCCATTACTGAATCCTGTAAAAAGGGCAGTTTAAAAAGCAGTCTTCTTTAAAAGAAGTGTCTGTCACAGCACTGAAAATCTTTGAGGCTTTTTACTGGCTGGTGATAAAAGCGAGGCTGAAATAGGACACAGCCAACTCTGAGACACACAATTCTCCCTGCCTTGACTTCTCCTTGTGACTTCAACACAAAATCTGAACCCCAGCCCCTCATGGCTGATCAGGAGGTGCCAGAGGTGGACTGAGGACTCATCTTGTGCAGCCACACTGAAGCACCTTCTCACCCAGGTGTGCTCCCAGGGAGGAACCCCAGCTGAGGAGTCTGGGGGTTCCTCAGGCTCGTGGATCTCCAGTGGTCTCCTCCAGGGCTCAGTCCCTGTGTGCTCCTTCCAGAGCCACTCTGGCCCTGCCAGGCAGCGTGGGCAGATCCATCTGATGCTGGGAAGTCCCCCTGGAGCTGAGGGTGACATTCACCTCCTCCCAGCAGAGCCATTTCCACCCCTCAGTGACTCACAGCCTCTGCTGACACTGAGGGCACCTGGATGTGGAATCATCCACCCCTCATCCCTGGCCCAGTGTCCATCCTGCCATCCATCCTCTCCCTATCTCTGAGCCAAAGTGCTCTGCCACCCACCTCTGGAGAGCTGCAAATCCTCAGTGTCATCTCTCACCTCACTTGACTCCCCTCTGAGAGGATCAAGACAGCTATGATTCATTCTGGCCATCCCTTAAAAAATTACTGCTCATTTCCCTCTCTAAAAGATGATAAAAAAGAATTACTGGGTAAAACATGAAGCCTTTGTAGCACTTGGGTTTCAAATCAGAGGGATTCAAAGGAAAGGAAGGACAGTGAGCCCTTATATTATCATATATTATCCAAATTCCTCAAAAAGGTGATAACTGTTTCTTAAAACCAACTGGAACTTCCCTGCCAGGAAATCCAGAGCACTGAGCTGTGACCCAGCCTCAGGGCAGTCACTGTCCCTTGCCCCAGCCCTGAGCAGCTCCAGGAGCACAGAGCATTTCCCTGAGCACTTACATCAGTTTTGGATTTGCAGGTCTCTTGCCTGTCCTTCAGCATCTTGTCAAGGACTCCACTCCTGCACCACACATTAAATACCGTTTTCCCATGCTGGTATCCCACTTCCTGGAAAAAAAAAAAATCAGGAGAAAAGAAAGTAATTAATAACTGCCATTAGCATAGGAACAACTGGAAAAAACAGACCCATTGCTCCAAGTTTTACTCTTTTTCTCAGAACACTGTAGAAATTATGTTGAAAAATCAAATGGGAAGGACAGAGCAACAGGTTTTGGGAGCCCTGGATCCCATCTCCAGCCCTGGTTCTGGCAGCAGCATTAAACCTCTGGTGTTGTCTCTCCTCCAGTTTTTGGATGAGGGTTCAGAGCCTTCCTTGGGGCTGGAATTCACTTCCCAGCATCTATGCCAGCCCAAGGTGGGGGTGATTAAGGGAAGAAAAAGGAGCTGACAGCTCTGCCACTGGCAGGTCAGGCTGACCCAAACCAGCCAGGGGAAGCTGAGCTGCAGAACAGCCACCCCTGCTTGGGGCTGAACACGAGGGGTTTGATATGAAGAGATTTCAGCTCCTTGGAAAATGCTGGTGCCCATTTCTATTTCCTGTAAAATCCAGGCACAGAGCTGAAATGAACCCCCCCAGTACTTCCCAGCCCCTAAGGATAAAGGAATGCCTGGACTGTCCTTCCCTTTGAACAGCACAGTTTAAAGCTCCCTTGTGGACTGAAGTTAGTGAGCTGTGCTGCAGGGAATGAGGATCCAGGAGGTGCTGCCTCTCCATCCCTGCAGTGTCTGGTGCCAAGAACCTGCTCACAGACAGTGACACTTGTGAGGAACTGCCCTTCTCTCAGGTTTTATTGCACTGACAAAATTTGCCTGGTGCTTTTACATCTCTTTAACAGCAGCACATTAGAACAGAGCAGGGATGTGACAGCTCACGATCTGCTCCCGTGATGAACTACCACACCTGTCTGTCAAGGTTTCCACATCAGCCAGGGCTCTCCAGCTGGCAAAGAGCAAAGAATTATATATCAGCAAAGTCCTAGATCCACAAGCAGACAGCAGTGTTTGCCCACGAGCCAAGAGGCACCAAATATCCCAGAGAAAATATTTACACTGGGGAAATCAGCTGGAGGTTTGGAGTAGCTGCTGTGTGTCCTAAGGAGTCTCTCAGATGGGAACCTGCAGGGCTAAGCTGTGCTCCTGGGGCTGGTCAGTGTTTGCTAAGCCAGGACCAGAGAGAGCAGTCTGCAGGCTAAGGAGCATCACAGCTTCTCATTAAAGTGTAACGGAGATTGACTTCAAGGAGGAGTGGAGCTTTTCCAGCCTGGGAGAGGAGCAAAGCTCTGAAGGAATATCTGGACATGGAAGATGCCTGCAGGGCTAAAACAGGCAAAGAATGGAAGGAGGCAGTAAAATCATTTTCTTGACAGGAGACACTGAGCCAGAATGGCTTTTGCTGTCCTGCCTGAGCAGGGACATTTCTGCTGTGAACACTGGATTATGTCAGCAGGACAATTCCCTGCACACCTGGGGCCAGCTCTGCCCCTGCTGGGCTCTGACACAAACAAACACAACCCATGCCAGTGATGTGTGAACTGGCAGCACCACTTCAACACCCTGACACTGGTGCCACTTCCTGACCCTCTAAGGGGTGCAGAGGAATTGTGGATGATGTTTTATTCACAGAAGGGTTCAAATGTTCGCAGAACCAGGTATTTTCACATTTCCCTCCATTTCCAGGATTCAAGGCCTCCCTGACAGATTTCTGCAAACCTTTCATGATACAACAAGCTCCAGGAGGAGGTGAAAGTGAGGCCAAACCTCAGCCCACAGCAATGCCAAACCCCAAAACTGCCCAGAGCAGCTCTCACCCAGCAGCTGAGCCTGAACTGCCACAAAACAGAGCAAGGCAACCCATCCCTTCACAGGTCATGACAGAATCAAGATTACAAACTCAATTCCTGCTGCTAATCCAATCTCCCAGCTGAGATATCATTCCACAGCATTATTGAGTGTCAATTATTCACTCTGCCAACGCACTCCTCTGCACTCTGCCACGCTCTGCACTGGCTGCAGCACTAATTACCAGCAGCAGGGCCATGAGGAGCAGGGCAGTGAGGGGCAGAGAGGAGCAGGGCTGTGAGGGGCAGGGCAGTGAGGGGCAGGGCAGTGAGGGGCAGGGCAGTGAGGGGCAGTGAGGGGCAGGGCTGTGAGGGGCAGGGCAGTGAGGGGCAGGACTGTGAGGGGCAGAGCTGTGAGGGGCAGAGAGGAGCAGGGCTGTGAGGGGCAGGGCTGTGAGGGGCAGGGCAGTGAGGGGCAGGGCTATGAGGGGCAGGGCAGTGTGGAGCAGAGCAGTGAGGAGCAGGGCTGTGAGGAGCAGAGCCATGAGGAACAGGGCCGTGAGGAGCAGGGCTGTGAGGGGCAGGGCTGTGAGGGGCAGGGCTGTGAGGAGCAGTGAGGGGCAGGGCAGTGAGGAGCAGAGCTGGGCCCTGGGTTGCCAGGGGCACTCACACAGATCTCGTCGAACTTGCCAAAGTCCAGGGTGCCGTAGCGGTCGATGGGGGGCCGGATGTACTCGCAGTAGTCGCTGTTCTTCACCATCTCCAGCTGCCGCACGCAGCACACGTAGGCCAGACGTGTCTGGATCTCGGCCATGTTCAGCACCTGCCCAGCACAAATTCACAAATTCAGCTCCTCCAGGTGGCTTTCAGAACGTGCTTGGTGTGCTCAGCACGGGGGAGAAGTGAGCTGGTGTCTCAGGTTGGAAACAGGGCTGTGTGTTCTATCCCCATCTGTCAGAGCTGGGGCAGTTCTCTGCTGTCCATGGGCAGTTTTTTCTTGATCTCTCCCCCAGCCAATCCTCCCTGCAGGAGATCTCTGCTGTCCATGGCCACTGAGTGTCCCTGCAGGGCTGATCCAATTCCAGCATCCCATGGGGAGATGCTGCGCCCAGGGCAGGAGCCAAGCATTCCTACCTGGATCCAATGTGAGCCTGGCACAGCACAGCAGCCTTTGCCCAGTGCATTGCCAGAGGAGCAGCTTCTGCTGCCCTGCATGGCCAGAGGGAGCCCAGGCCCATCTCCAGCAGCCCTGGAGCTGCAGAGGAAAACTCCCCCCTTGTGCAGGATCCCTGCTCCAGCAGAGCCACAGCTGGCACTGCAGGAGGGCTGAGCCCCCATGGGATGGGGCTGTGCCACCCCCTGACACACAGGGGACAGGGACTGCTCTCACTCTGGCAGCAGATTTTTTTTTTTTCTTGTTTCGTATTACTGCATTTGTATTTTAATTTTCCTAGTAAAGAACTGTTATTCCTATTCCCGTATCTTTGCCTGAGAGCTCCTTAATTTCAAAATTATAATAATTCCGAGGGAGGTGGTTTACATTTTCCATTTCAGAGGAGGCTCCTGCCTTCCTTAGCAGACACCTGTCTGTTCAAGCCAAGACAGCTGGCACCTGGTGATGCCCTGGCACAGCAGCACCTGCAGCTGGGCCCCAGTGTGAGCAGGCAGGGAGAGTGTCCCTGGTCAGCACAGGAAGGGAATCGCCTTCCAACAAGCTTGAACCAAGACTTTCATCCCAGGATATAGTGAAATAAATACAGAACTTAAGAGATCTGTGCTGAGGTGAGGGGCACAGTGATCCTCCAAGGCAGAAATCAGTGATGCCCCATCCCTGCCAGTGTTCAAGGCCAGGCTGGACAGGGCTTGGAACCTTGTGGGGGGGGAACTGAAAGGGCTTTAAGGTCCCTTCCAACCCCACCCAGTCTGTAATCCCATGGTTCTCTGATCTGTCCAGTGCCAGGGCAGAGACTTTGCAGAATGGCTGAGGTGGACAGGGACCCCTTGAGATCATCCAGTCCCTCCCTCCTGCCCAGGCAGGGCCAGCTGGGGCAGCTTGTCCAAGACCATGTCCAGCTGAGTTTTGACCATTTTCACAGATGGAAACTACCAGCCCTCTGTTTGGCCAGTGTTTCACCACAACCAATAAATAAAGTGTTTTTTGGTGTTCAGAAGGAATTCCATGTTTCCATGGTTGCCTACTGCCATTCAGGCAGTTGGAATATTTCACTGGGTACTACTGAGACCAATTCCAACTGGAGAATGCAACTGGGAGGAAAGAATTAAAATCAATATCCACTTGGGGGAGAGTAACAGAGCCAGGTAATTTAGGAAATGCAGAATAAGGAAGAGAGTTGGCCTGAGCACATGCAACAAAAGGAAAATAATAAAATCATGCTCTGCAGACCCCTGTTTATCAGTTGCACTTAATTACTGCCAAGTGCTAAAATCTCCCTAAATCAGCAGTTCAGAGACACAGGATAGAAAGTGAGCTGGACAGATTTACTGCTTTTATGGGTAAAATTAATTAATTCTGAGTTTATCAGAATGTATGCAGATCCAAGAAAAGATTTCTTTGCTCTAAGAATTCTGCCAGCCGCTTCCCACATCACTGCCTTCCCTTCTTTGAACAAGAATTCACATTTCAGGAGCAAAGGAGACTCAGGGCTGCCCTCATCACTCTGCACAGCTCCTGAAAGGTGCCTGTGCTCAGCTGGGGCTGGGCTCTTTCTCCAGCAGCACTGACACAACCAGAGCACACAGCCTCGAGCTGTGCCAAGGGAAATTCAGGTTGGATATCAGGAAAAAGTTTTTCACAGAAGGAGTGATAAAGTTCTGGAATGGCTGCCCAGGGAGGTGGTGGAGTCCCCATGCCTGGGTGTGTTTAACAAAGCCTGGATGTGGCACTGGGTGCCAGGGTTGAGTTGAGGGGTTGGGGCTGGGTTGGACTCAATGATCTTGAAGGTCTCTTCCAACCTGGTCATCCTGTGAAATCCAGCAAAACAACAAATCTGGCCCAGACCTGCTCCCTGAGTAACAGAGGGAATCTTCCCACTTCTCCCACTCCTCCCACTGCCCTGGAAAACCATTCCAGCCCAGCCCCAGTACCTTGACTTTCTCAGCCAGGGGGTTCCACCTCTTCCAGAGCAGCCACCAGCCGCTCAGGCAGTCGCCGTAGTTGGTCAGGTCGGTCTCGTCGCGGCTGCCCACGTCGATGGCGATCACCACCTTGGCCCCCATGGACCTGGCCACGTCAGCTGGGGACAGGAGGTGTCAGAGCCCCTGTGTCACCTCCCTGCTGCCCTAGGTGCAGATACAGATCTGCACGGCTCAGGTGTGGCACCTGAGGTCGCACCCACCGCGAGCAGCAGGACAGAAGTGCCCGTGGGTGCCCATCCCTGCAGGGATCCAAAAGGTGCATGTGGCACCTGGGGACATGGCTTAGTGCTGGGGAGTGGCTGGCCTCAGCCTTAGAGGATCTTCAGCCTAAACAACTCTGTGATTCCACATGAACTCTGCAGCAGCTCTGCCCAGACCATTCCTGCTCAGGGAGGCTCTGTGGGGAGGGAGGGATCCCAAATCCTGCACCAACCAGGCCCTGAGTGACCCCAGGGTGAGTCCCCGCTGCTGCACTGCTGGGGGACATCACTGACAGGGGATGTTTTGCCCCAGATCAGTGGGATGACCTGACCCTCCCTGAGGTCACCAGGCAGCAGGGGACAGGGCACACAGCACCAGGGCAGTGACACCACGTTGGGTACAATGGAATAGAGCACATCAAACCCACATTAATTCCAAAAAAAAACCGGGGGGACCTGCAGAGAGAACAAGTGGCAGTGCCTTAGAGAGAGCAGTGCCAACGCTGCAGGGAGAAGGTGACAATGGGAGGAGCAGGACAGGGACCTGCCAGCGAGGAGAGGCTGGATGGCAGCCTGAGAACAGCTCTGGGATCCAAGAGAAGGATTCACATCTGAAAGTGGGAAGAGAAATGAGGCAACACTTCCCACTTCAAGGTCAGTAAAAGGACGAGCTGCAGTCTTTGGATACGGGTGAGGATTTAGGGAAGCGCCAGGGGAGGGAAGAGAAGGACATGAACCTCACAGAATGGATTTCTATTTCTTTCACACCCCCAGAGTCCAAGATAGTTGCAGTTTCCAGAATAGTTTTGCGTAGGAAAACCACAGCTCCTGAAGAGCCAATTTAGAGGCTTAATTTAGACACTTATTTAGATCAGATCTGTTCTGTGACTTGGATTTATATTCCTGGGCTTGTTCAGTCTATTGTTTCCCACCCAGTGTCACCTGTGCCTGCTCTTTGCCCTCTCCAGCTGTGGAGATGCAAGAGTTGCTTTGGTTTGCAAGTCACAATTCTGGCTTACAATCACAGAGAATGGAGATGCTGATTTGGGGGATCTGTTTTGTGCATTTCAGTTCCTGGGTTTTAGGTAAATACAGCCCTGATGGAAAAATAAAGTCAGGGTGTGACAGGAAGATGTAAATGGCTCGGGTTGCTCAGGTGGGAGTCTCTGCCTGAGGTTCCTCCCTCTTTACCTGAGTCACAAACTGCAGTGACCCTGCAGGGCTCTGCTGCCTCAGCCACCCCTGAGCCACCCACCCTTGTGACTGCAGTGAAATCTGACACAAAACACATCCCAAACACGGCCAGTTCACACCCCTGGACCCTGCTGGGGGGTTCAGACCTCATCCCACACCCCACATCCCTCCTTCCATGGCCCCATGATTCCCCCACTGCCACATGCTCCAGGCGACAGCAGCCTGAGCAGCAGATGCTGTTGCTCTCTCAGAATTATTTCTTAATTAACTGATTGAAGAGAAACTCCAAGGTAGATTGTGTGTCTGTGGTTTGATTCCTCCTCTCTCCCTTCAGCAAGCACTAAATTAGACTTAGCTGAATAGAAGATACATACTTAGCTGAACAGAACTTAGGGAGTTGTATGTTCAGAATTTGGCTATCAGGAAATACTTCATTAAAAAAAAAGTGTTAATAAAGTCAAGATAAAGGGAACACCCAGAAAACACCCAGAGAGCAAGGACTCCAGGTAACCAGCATGAGGTTAAAGGTGTCTGTGAGATTTCTCTTTGTTTTGGGGATAAACAAGAGCCCCAAGGCTTGCAGGCTGTTTGATGGGCAGGTCTGGGAATTTCTGCCCCCATGGGCTGTGCTCCTACCTGGCAGGTTGTTGATGTAGCCCCCATCCATGAGGAGATGGCCATCCTTGGGGTCACACAGGGGTGGCATGTACCCTGAGAGGGACATGCTGGCCCGGACGTACCTCCACAGGGAGCCTGCAGGGAGGGCAGCAGCATTAATTAATCAGCCAGCATTAATTACTGCCACGCAGGGGGGAGGCTGCTGCACTCATTAAGATAATCAAGAGATAAAGACTTTCCTCAGAGCACTGTGAGGAAGTTATTAAAACAGTTTATTATTTTCTGTATCATACTACTGGCCAGGAAAAAACACAGACTATGCAGACACCAGGCAAAGCCCCAGAATCCACAGTTTTAAGCCCATTCCTCAGATTTACTGCCTCCTGTGGGATCTCAGCATATTCCTACTGCAGGGAGCACCAGGGTTTGTGGAGCTGGGGCTGAGGGGGAAGGAAAAGGTGCAGCTGCAGTCACTGTGCTCTACAGAGATCCACAAACCTTTTAGCAGGACCTGAACCTGAAAAATACAAGCTATAGTACCCCAAAAAATTCTGTTTTCCCTCCTCTGCAACAAGCAAACGTTTTGTCTTGTGAAACCACTGCAAATGCCTCCTGGGGATCATTATCTCCTCTTGGGCCATTTCTGTTGGTGCTGTAAGGAACAGTAATAATCCTTTAAGCTGCTAGAAACAAAGTTTAGTCAAGTAGAAATTGATTGGCCGTGTTTCCTATAAAACATTCTGCTTTAAGGCTCTTATACACTGATTTTTCTCTTAACATTTGCATCAACCAAATTGGGAAGACACTGCATTTCCACAGGCCAAGAGGCTTGTCTGAGAAGTGAATCTTTAAAATACCAAGATAAGTGAGCCTTGCAGTGCTAAATCACTGCTCAGTAATTAACTGCTTGGTGCTTCCAACAGCAACTCTTCCCAGCAAATTCCCTGGGCATTGATTTTCTTTTGGTGTTTTCTTTTTAAAACAGATAACAGCTCTGTTTCTAATTCCAACCCCAGCACTCCTGCTGTTAGCACAGGTTAATGCTGGCACATTTGGGGGTTATTATTAATAGTTTTAGTGGAATTTCCACCCAAGGAAACTGCTGACGTGTGTTACACCTCACAGACCAAACCAAGATGGGAAATGGCAGCAGCTGGGAACTTAATTTATCTCCATTCAGTGGAGACAAGCGTAACCACTCTCCAGCTGATTCCTTTCCTTCCATTAAACTTCCACGGGGACAAGCAGCTGGCTGGAGTGAGTTTCTTGACCTCAACTGGCTTAACCTGCTGTGGAATGGGAATACAAAACCTCTGAGAAGGGTTAATCCTTTTTCTGCTTGTTTTAGCTGCCCTGATCAAAGCCCAGAGTCCTTCAGCAGCTCCATAACCCCCCTGGCATGGCAGGAATGGGCAGTGTGACCTGTGCCAGCCCCAGGGACAAACATCAGATGTGGCAGCAAAGGCTGGAGCTCCCCCCAGGAATATCTGGGGCACCTGGAGGTCTCCTCTGCAGGCTGAGTCACTGACTGACAAAAGGCAAAGGCAGGGACACATCCCAGGCACCTCAGATCCTCCTCCCCTCTTCACTCAGTGACAAACAGAAAGGACTGACCACAAATGAGAGCCCAACTCAGCCCCTGCTTCAGGCAGAGCCTGTTCTGGGGGAAGACAGCTTCATTTAGGGGAATTGGAATTGTCAAAGGCTTTGGTTGCTTTAAGTCTGATTTATGGCTAAAATACCTGCACTTGATTTTAAGGATGCTTTAAGTACACAGAAAGGTGCCAATGGAGCCATTTTCTCCCCAAACAGTGAATGCAGCATCTCATTTAATTCCCTGCCAGCAGCCCTGTCCCTTGCCACCTGTGTACAGCCACAGCTTGGTGCTCAGCAGGTAACACAGAAGGGAGAAGCAAGAGGAAAGACAAATTTCAAAGGTGAGACAAGCTCCAGGAAGAAGGGGTGACCCTGAAGCCTCCCATGATGATTGAAGGCCTGGAGAGGCCATGGCCACACTCACCATCCCTGTGCACCCTCATGGCCGAGGCAGTGATGTCAGTGGTGATGGTGAAGTAAGGAATCCACAGATCCTGCAACAGAAGAGTCCCAAATTCACTAAATCTGTCACCTTGCACTTGACCACGCCCTGTGCCTGACACACAGCAGAGCAACAACCTCTGGACCTTACCAGACAGAGCTACAGACACACACCTGCATGGATGAAGGAAACCCCTCAGTCCTGTGTTTAAATTCATAAATTTGTCTCTCATGTAAACAATTCATTCAGAACCAAGGCAGACAAAAATCCTCCTGTCCTTTCTGAAGTAGCAAGAGCCCCTTGTTCCAGCAGAGTGTGCAGAGGCAGCACAGAGAGCTCCTCACACAAACCAGAGCCACCTTCTGCAGGGGGTTTTTGTTTTGATTTCAGGTGAAGGGTGGGGGTCTGATGGTCACTCCCATCCCAAGGGATCCTGAGGCTGTTTAGTACTGGAGGACATGAAGCACATGATCATCCATGGCCTCCTGACTGAGCAATGGCCAATCTGTACCTCCTGGTGATGGAGCCAGGGGTCATCACTTCAGCAGGAAATGCAGACCCAACATTTTCTGGAATCACAGAGGACAACACCGAACTCTGGAGCACTGGCTACAGGAACAAAGGACCCTGCAAGGTACATCTCCAAGAAAGTTCTAGAGGTTGCCTGAGATCCTGCAGGGTAACACAACAGTGAGGAGTGTGGAACAGAAGGAGGGTGAGACACAAAAAGAATGGCTGAGCCAAGAGCTTTGGGAGTTTATTCAATGGGGCCAGCCCTGCTCCTGGCAGGGGAAGGTCTCCCTCTGGTTTCAGCTGTGTCTCACCTCCCACCTGCTGGAAAAAGCAAAGGGGAAGGTGACCTCCCAAGTGTGTAGGGCTCTGTTGGAGAGAGGACAGTTTTGGAAAGTTTCCATGGTGCCTGGTGAAATGGTAGCTGCCAAGGGGAAGCAGGAGGACTTGTCTGAGTAAACTGAGCTTGTGTCCTGTTCCCAGGAACAGCTGATGCTGCTCTGTCAATCAGAAAACTTGAATCAAGGCACCTGCCCTCCCAGGCAGCCTTTGTTCACTGGGCATGGTGTCTGGCCTTCTCCAGCACAGCTTTATGGGCCTTAAACACAAACCAAACACAGGTTTGGACTCCAGGACCACTGGAGCTGGAAGCTCTCCCTCACTGGCCAGGCTGCAGCTCCTGGTGGGATTTCTGTGCTGTTCAGCCTGAAATTCTGCACTGCCAAGCAGCAGGGGTTTTTCTGCTGAGTTTAATCTCTTCAGCAGCTCTGCAAAGCTGGTGGGACTGGGGAGGGCTCACAGGCACTGCACCAGGATCACAACCCCAGTGTAAATGCCAGAGCAAAGTGGATGAATAAAGTGTGATTACAAGAGAATTAAGGTGCCTCTCCAAGCTGAAGATATTCTGGGGATTGCACTTCTCAGTGCATCAAGCACATATTAAGCAGAAATAGAGGAATGGGAGAAGAAGCCTCTCTGACACCTCCTTTCATGTTCCTGCAAGCACCTGCACAAAGCAAACTAACCCAAGGCCTCCCACGCAGCAATAAAGCCTCGCTGCTCAGGGATTGTTCCACTGATTTTGGAACAGAGCATCATTCAAGTCTGAAACAGGACTTAATGAAAGTCTTGTCTGATTCCTCACACCTGAGCCCCCAGCTGAGATGATTTACAAGGGCATTTTGGCATGGGGATAAGAATTGGGAGAATTCTTATCCCCATGCCAAAATGAAGAATAAAAATTCCAGAGGCTGAAGTTCTCACTGAAGGATGGGTAATTCAAGAGGAAAATAGCTCTATTTCTTGAGAAATTTCCTCCAAGCACCCTGGCCTGGGTTTGTGTGTCCAAGAGCCCCATCCTGGGTTTGGGTGTGCCCTGTGAGGGTCTCACATGGATGACCCCAGCTTGGGGAGTGCCTGTGGCTGGAAGCAGTGATGGAGTTTTTGTCACCAGGGCCCCCACACGAGCAGCACTGCTGGGAATCAGGAGACACCCACATTACAAGGGTTGGCAGAGAGCAAATTTCAGAGAAAATGGAAACCTCCCTTCCAGTGTCAGAAATAACAGCTCAACGTCAGTGCTCCTGCCTCCCCGTGGGGGAGAGGGGTGAGGGCTCTGTGGGAAGCACAGGGGTGTCACCTCACAGCCACAGCAGCAAAGAGGAGGATCTGGCCCAGAACTACTAAATTTTAAACTTTTCTAGAGCCACGAGGGTCAGCCCCTTGGTAGGAAGCTCCCAGGGTTTCCTGGGATCACTGCAGATCCTCCCAGGAAGGAGCAGCTGTGGCCAAGCACCCAAACACAACCTCTGTTTGTAAGGCTGTAATTCATTTTTACTGATAGGAATTTCCAGGTAGAAGTCATTGCTACCCAGCCAACCCCACCCCAGCTAGGGAGAAAAGATGGATGCTTGTAGTTTGGATCCTCTACATTCATTGAGAAAATACTTTTTCAAGGCTCCTGGCTCAGCTCCTGTTCCTTTCTCAGTCTCCCTTTATCCTGGGGCAGCTCCCAGTTCCAGCACTGGTTACTCCACATGGAGAGTGGGAATTGCAGTGAAGGAGAAAATCCCCCTTTCCTGCTGAGCTACACAACATTTTTCCTTATTTATCTGAGGGAATTCTTCCCACAAGAGGAAACCCTGGCCATGGACTGAGGGGCTGTGCTGGTCAGCACACGTGCACAGAGATGATGCTGCTGGATGCCTCAGGACTGGATTTCTCTCACACAAAACTTTCCTGTGGCTGCAAGAAAAGAGCAGAATATGCAATTACAGCTGTTGAAATTCCTAAGGAAGGAATCTGCTGCATCTTAAAAAGGAAGTACAATGAATTGACTGCTGGAATCCGAAGCAGGGATAGATAAAAATGGCCTCAAGTTGCACCAGGGGAGGTTTAGGTTGGATAGCAGGAAAAATTTCATCATGGAAAGGGTGGTCAGGCATTGGACAGCTGTCCAGGGCAGTGGTGGGGTCACCATCCCTGGAAGATGTCAAAAGCCATGTGGATGTGGCACTTGGGGACAGGGGTCAGGGCTGACCTTGTCAGTGCTGGGGGAATTGTTGGACTCAGGGATCTGAGGCCTTTGGCAACCTTGATGATTCCAGGATTCTCTAAAACCTGCTTGTCTCCAGCACCATCCCCTCTGCACAGCAAACTGCTATTTTAAGCCACATGATGATTAATCACTTACTTTCATATTTGCATTTAGGTAGGGAATGTTTTGGATTATTTTTACCAAATATATTTAAAGTATATACAGTGTTAATTTGCTACATGATCTTTCATCACAAGGATGCAAACACAGGAATAATTTGGTTAAAATTGCAAATCAGGTGAAATTCCAAGGCTACCCAAACACTCTCTCAGCAGGGTAATGTAGGAAGACAAACACTGATAATGTGCTTTACAATCTGCTGCTGCTGAGGGAAAGGGGAGAGGTGCATTCCAAAGGTGGCTCTTGGCTCAGGTGGACCCCACAACACCCAGCAACTACAAAAAGGTGCAAACCAGGACACAAAGGACTCTGCCATTGTTACAGCTTTCAGCAGGCTGCTAAGAAAAACTCACTCCAGCTTCAAAACTAAAATTCAAAAAAGCCAAAGCCATCACAACCCAATTCAAGCCCTTCTCTGGTGTGCCCTGAAGGTCTCTGAGACCTGATTTGCAGGAAAATAATGATGAAGCAGTCTCAGCTGTTCTTCTTCAGTGTCACAATTTTCACTTCTTCTCTCAGACAATGAGATCCCATTGTCAAACTGAAATAGCTACAAATAATCTACAGTTTGTGTTTTCTAAATCCACCAAAAAGAACAGGCTCCTTCTTGCCACCATGGACCATCACATTCACACTTTCACCATGTTTTCAGTCACCCAACAGCTCCAAATTTCCATATTAGCATTAAAAAAAAGCTATTTCTGCTCCAACAGAACACAGAGACATAATTTCCTGTCCATAAGGTGAATAAACAACCTACCTCTATCTGCTTATCTTTGAAGATGTTGTTGATGCTGTTGTTAAAAGCTGCTCCAGAAAACATAGAGGTTATTGGGTATGTCAAGTCTAGAATAGTCTTAAACACTGAGTTCATAACCTAAAAAGGGAAAAGAAAAGGCATTTCAAAGGTCAGAATGCATAGGAATGTGTGCATTGAGGCTGCAATTCCAGAGACATCAAATTCCAGAGTTCAGAGCCCACATGCTGGAAGCATCACAAGTGCAGAAAGTGTTGAGGGGACAGAAATCCAACTACAAAATCTACAAGCAGGAGCTCCCTGTGTGGTAAATTTACATTTAGTAAACCCCAAAGCAGAGCAAGGCCTGCAGTAAAGCTCTGCCAGAAGGAGCCTTGCTCCCCTGTGCCCCAAACCAGCCCCAGTGCAGCGTGCCCAGCACAGCCCTCAGCCTGGGCACGAGGCCACAGACGCTGCAGCTCCAGCCTTTACATTTTCTCTAGTAAAAAAGATGTTCTGAGTTGTCTTCCTCTCCATTATCCTTCCCACAGCACCTGTCTGGTTCAGTGGTGTGGGAAGGAACCCAAAAATCCATGGCAGGAATTGCTTCATCCATCTCTTCTCATTTGGGGATCACACACAATTGTTCTCCCAGACCTAAAGCTTTTCTCTGCCTCAGTGGAGGCATTTAGAAAATCATGTCTGGGATTCTCTGGGGCTCCAACAAGGTTCGGTCAAACACATGTCATAGAGCTTTAAACACTTTCTGTGGAGCAGGGTCCATGATTTGTCATTCCCAAAGTCGCTTATTGGGATGTGTTATGGACCCAGCATTTAACTGCTGCAAACTCAACAGGGGAAATCCAACCACATCAGGTTCCTGAAAACTGCAGGTCTCTGAACATCAACCCTTCTAACACACAAATCCTGCAATTAAGCTTTCACAGATTCCTTTTTTCTCCATTTCAACAGCATTATTACACCTATGTACTGACCTACAAGAGAAAATGATGAAAATCCCTAAACTTTATGGCATTATGGCCATGGTATTTGCCCACAACTAGGGCATTGCTGTCAAATCCTAATAAATCTTAACAAAATTCAATGTTTAATATATTACATCATAGTCAAAATGTAGAAGAAGACCACAAAACCCAATTAATTCCTTTCAAATTAAATAGAATTTCACTGGATGAAATATTTCCATGAGATGAAATATCTTCTCTCTCTACATGTTCTCTGTAATTTAACAGCTTCTCAGAGATCAGGGCATCCTTCCCAGGCAGACACATGGAACAGCCTCAAACCTGCCAGCTGTTAGAGCAGCTGTGCACAGCATCTGGCCTTGGCTTTACTCTGCAGTGATTCCAGAGCAGCAGGATCAGCCTACATTGTTATGTCCAGCTGCTTTCAAATTTCTGTCAGGGATCTGCCCAGAGAAAACCAGGGCAAGGATAAAAGAAAGATCACTAAGAACAAGGATGGGAACAGGAAGTGTGGGAGAATGTAAAAGGCTGAGCACAAACCCCAGGATGAAGCTTCATTCACATCTTCACTCTGGGTTTGATGTGCTGAGGACAGTGTGCCAACCTAACTATAGACTGCTACCCACAGCTTCAGAGGGAGATGGAATTAGTGCTGCACCTAAAATAGGGATCAGGTCTCTTCAGAATGATTAAATCAGGGGAAGAGGCATCCACAAAGAGCCCTTTATTTAATAGTGAAGAAAAACCTCTCCCACTCAGCAGCAGCCATTGGGCTTCCCTTGTTGCAAATTATATTTATGGTGCTGAGCCTCCACATTTCTCCTGATCCTGACAGTGATCTTGTCCATGGACAAAATATTTCTTAATATTCTCATTTCTCAAAGCTGGAAGATGCCCTTTAGCTGAAGCTGATGGCCAACAGCCTCCAGAGCCTTCCAGGAATAGCTGCAACCACCTCCTGTTCCCCAGATAAATTCAGTTAAAGATCACCCTCTGGGGAGGCAGACAGAGCCTTCTGCCTCCTGCTCCACTTCCTACCAGGAGCTCTGGGATCAGCTCCAGCAGCTCCAAGAGTTTCATCCCCTGACACCACCAGGATGGGAGGCCCAGCCCTGAGCCAGCTCTGCCAGTTCTCTCAGGGCTTGCAGGTCATGGAATCGTGGAATTTTTTGGGTAGGAAGGACCTTAAATCTCATCTCATTCCACCCCTGCCATGGCAGGAACACCTTTCACTGTCCCAGGCTGCTCCCAGCCCTGCCCAGCCTGGCCTGGGACAATTCCAGGGATCCAGGGGCAGCCCCAGCTGCTCTGGGCACCCTGTGCCAGGGCCTGCCCACCCTGCCAGGGAGGAATTTCTTCCCAATTCCTCATTAACTTCTCATGAACTTCCAGTACTACAGCTCTGATACAAGATGAGCTTTCTTTTTAAAAAGACCTTCAAATCCTAAAATCATTTTTAAGTGACCCTAGGGTATAGAAAAGTTCAGCAAGGAAGGGAGAAGGTTCTGCTCACAGAAGAGCAAAGGCACATGATGATGGACAAGAGGAATTGTCATCTCTGGCTCTTTTGTTCTTTGATGCAGCATTGTGGCAAACTGGTGTGAAAAGCCAGTATAATCCCAGGATTTTCCAATGTTCCTGACTATAAAAAACCCCCAAGGTTATAGGAAAACTTATGAAGCAACAGAAATTTCAAACAGATCCAGTATTTTTCAAACTACTCAAAAGATCATGTAGTGCCTTCTCAGGATTCACCTGAAGTTTCAATAAAACAAGGAAAGGAATTCCCACAGGAAAAAAAATTAATTCAATACAATAAAAACATAAATCAGGGCTGGATGAGAATTGGCATGACAGGAAAAAACCAAGGACTGATTTCTGGCCAGATCTGCCCATTAAAGCACAGGATCTCCCAATGCACAAATGGAGCAGGGTCAGAGGCAGAACCTCCTGACTCCCTGGGCAGAACCCCCACATTTATTTGAGCTGTCAGTGCCACCAGACAGTGACAGGCAGCAAATGATGGCAGTGTCCCACCCAGCCAGCCTCCATCCCCAATAGGAGCAGTGTTTTAGCCCCACACACATCTGTAACTGTATTCCTTTCTAAGAATATTCCATCTTTGTGAAATATTTCTACCTTGAGATATTAATCCTCCAATTAAATAAAACAGCTGTCTGCAAACACTAAAGCTTTGGCTTGTTCACTTTGCTGGTAAAACAGAGGTGCAGAAGACACAGAGACAATACACAGTAACTAATCTGACTGGGAATTTTCATATTTCCCCCTGTATTTTGACAAGAGTAATTTATTTCTTCACTGCTTCATTAGGTGCAGAAAACACATCCCATTAAAAATATCCCTTCTCCCAGCATCAAGTGTAGAGCTAGAGAGATGCCAATTGCTAAAAATACCAAAAAGAGAAATAAATGCAGGACAAACAGCATTCAGCCTGATGGATTAAACAGAAGATAAGAAAAGCTCAGAGTTAACTAATCCATGCCAATGAAGACATTTCCCACGTGGGCCAGGCTGCTCTCAGCAATAACCTTCCCCAGCACAGGCTCAGAGCTGCAGAGGAGCAGGAGCAGCAGGTCCTGGAGCAGGGAATGCTCCATCCAGCCCTTCTGCCTGGCTGCTCCTGGGGCATCTCCTGCACAGCCACCCCCAGGGCTGCTCTGGGGACAGCAGGAAAGGTCCCATTTGGGAATTTGGGGGTTATCTGGGGGATATTTCAGCTCTCTCACCCTCAGTCCCTTCAAGTGGATCTTCCAAGAATTCCCTAAAGACCTCCTGGCTGTTTCCCACACACTGGGGCTCCTTTCCCCTCTCCCTGCTCAGCATTAACACCATACAAGAGTCAACACCTCAGAACAGCCACTGATAAAAATTTTCTAATGCACCAAACTCTGCACATTGTGATCTTGGAGAGGGGATCTCATGGCTCTCTTCAGTTTGCAGCCATTCTGCTGGACACTGCTGGTACCACTGGGAAGGGCAGGCTTTGCTTTTGTCCTCCTCAAACCCTTAGACAATTTCTGGGCTGGACATGGACCTGTAAGAACACTCATGGAAGTCCTCATGAAAATCTGTTCTTCATTACTAAGATGAAATGTTTGCTCTAACAGAGGTCAATCTCTTCTCCCACTACTTATTTGCAGCTTTCAAGGCAGCAACACCTGAAACAGCCCCAGGCCAAAAACTGCCTTTTACCTTGTGAAATGTTCTCTGAGCTTTTCCATTTTGTGCTCAAAAGTTAATCAACAGATTAAATGCCTTCATTTCATCTCTAAGTATTCCTGATAAAAGTGACTGTGATTCCAGCTCTGGCAAGCTCCAGAGTGGGAACAGGGTCCTGAGAAACCAGCCCTGCACAGGGCACACCTGACAAACAGGAGGAGAATCCTCTGGACAAATGCACAGAAGGAAATTCCATGGCTGTAGCTTAGCCAAGAGCTGGGAGAGAGGGCAGAGAGCCCCGGAGTGCTGGGGGCTGGGAAAGCTGGGAGGTATCAGCAGCCACTCAGATGCTGCCCTGGAGGCACAAGGTGGGAGAGAGAGCAAGGTTAAGGGATTGTCTGACACAATTCAGTGCATTTGGCTTTATGTCTTTAATCCTGAACCTCCCCCAGGTTTGTGATTCCAGCAAACTGCTCTGGATCATAAACAGTTTATGTTTTGGGTGCTTCCCAAGCCAGCCAGGCACAGGCAGTTCTTAAATAAAAAGCATAAAATCCATATTCTTCTGGCAAGCAGTGATGGGGAGGTGAATCAGTCCCACAGCACTCTGCCCACAGGACAGCACAAACATCCCAGGGCCTCAATGTGCATTTCAGTCCCTCACACAATCCATCTTCCCAGAGACAGTTTTTGTTGCAAAGCCATGGCAGATTAGAGGATCCTTGGGAGACATAAACAGTGCCCACATGCCAAGGACAGGGTCCTGTTTCCCCCTGAAACCCAAGACCTAAGACTCTTAATCTCATTTATAAAATTCCCTATGTCATTTCATTTTCAGTAAGAAAATCTACAGGAAAATGTGGGGTTAATGTGAAGAATACAAACTTGCAACCAGTAAAGAACCTCACCTTCAGTCAGGCTGAACCAATGGCACCTGGCACAGTTTTCATCCAACATCTGATCAATAAATAAAACCAAGGCCAGGCTGGATGGGGCTTGGAGCACCCTGGGATAGTGAAAAGTGCCCCTGCCCATGGCAGAGGTGGAATGGGGATGATCTCTAAGGTCTCTTCCAACCCAAACCAATCTTTGATTCCATGATAAATAAACTCACCCAATGAAGTCACTATTTAAAACAACCTTCCCAAAACTTGGGTTAACTTTGAAAATAAGTTGTTGTTTGTACTAAATATTGATAGTTAGGACCTTCTCCTGACCCAGAGTCCCAGTGCTGTGGAGTGCACAGGCAGGACCAGGAGTGACACATTTGGGAGTTATTTAGAGAAGGATTACCTCTGTCACTCAGTTCCACTGACACATGACAGCATGTGAGAAAGAGAGAGAATTACACAAAACAGAAACACATTTGTTGAGAGCTGGAAAGGAAACAGGCCCCAGCACATAAAAGAGAATATAAAACAAAGATAACCACAGGTGAGCACACTGAGACAACATCTCTGTGCCTTGACAGTGTGACCAGGATTGGTGCAGAGCTAAGCCAGGCCGCTGCCTCCTGACTGCTTGGACATGGAGCAGCTTTTCCAGGTGACCCATCACTGCCAGGCAGGGCTTACTCTGTGGCACACACACTGAATTTCAGGAGGCTGCACCTTCCTGGGGTGCTGCTTGTGCCCTGCTGTGCCTGGGCCTTGCTCCACTGGAGGAGGGAAGCACAGCATTCCCCGGGGAGGGAATTCAGCATCCCCAGTGGAGGGAATTCAGCGCTCCCAGTGGAGGAACATTCCCAGTGGAGGGAATTCAGCATTCCCAGTGGAGGGAACATTCCCAATGGAGGGAATTCAGCACTCCCATGGGAGGGAATGTTCCCATGGGAGGGAATTCACATTCCAAGTGGAGGGAATTCAGCATTGCCAAGGGAGGGAATTCAGCGCTCCCAGTGGAGGGAACATTTCCAGTGGAAGGAATTCAGCATTCCCAGTGGAAGGAACATTCCTAGTGCAGGGAATTCAGCACTCCCAGGGGAGGGAACATTCCAAGTGCAGGGAATTCATCGTTCCTGTGGGAGGGAATTCAGCATTCCCAGGGGAGGGAATTCAGCACTCTCATGGGAGGGAACATTCCCAGTGGAGGGAATTCAGCGCTCCCAGTGGAGGGAACATTCCCAGTGCAGGGAATTCATCGTTCCCATGGGAGGGAATTCAGCATTCCCAGGGGAGGGAATTCAGCACTCCCATGGGAGGGAATGTTCCCATGGGAGGGAATTCACATTCCAAGTGGAGGGAATTCAGCATTGCCAAGGGACGGAATTCAGCACTCCCAGTGGAGGGAACATTTCCAGTGGAGGAAATTCAGCACTCCCAGAGGAGGGAACATTCCCAGTGCAGGGAATTCAGCATTCCCAGGGGAGGGAACATTCCTAGTGCAGGGAATTCAGCACTCCCAGGGGAGGGAACATTCCAAGTGCAGGGAATTCATCGTTCCTGTGGGAGGGAATTCAGCATTCCCAGGGGAGGGAATTCAGCACTCTCATGGGAGGGAACATTCCCAGTGGAGGGAATTCAGCGCTCCCAGTGGAGGGAACATTCCCAGTGCAGGGAATTCAGCACTCCCAGGGGAGGGAACATTCCCAGTGCAGGGAATTCATCGTTCCCATGGGAGGGAATTCAGCATTCCCAGGGGAGGGAATTCAGCACTCTCATGGGAGGAAACATTCCCAGTGGAGGGAATTCAGCGCTCCCAGTGGAGGGAACATTCCTAGTGGAGGGAATTCAGCGCTCCCAGTGGAGGGAACATTCCCAGTGCAGGGAATTCAGCACTCCCAGGGGAGGGAACATTCCCAGTGCAGGGAATTCATCGTTCCCAGTGCAGGGAATTCATCGTTCCCATGGGAGGGAATTCAGCATTCCCAGGGGAGGGAATGTTCCCATGGGAGGGAATTCGCATTCCAAGTGGAGGGAATTCAGCATTGCCAAGGGACGGAATTCAGCACTCCCAGGGGAGGGAATGTTCCCATGGGAGGGAATTCGCATTCCAAGTGGAGGGAATTCAGCATTGCCAAGGGACGGAATTCAGCACTCCCAGTGGAGGGAACATTTCCAGTGGAGGAAATTCAGCACTCCCAGAGGAGGGAACATTCCCAGTGCAGGGAATTCAGCATTCCCATGGGAGGGAGCATTTCCAGTGCAGGGAATTCAGCATTCCCATGGGAGGGAGCATTTCCAGTGGAGGCAATTCAGCATTCCCAGTGGAAGCATTCCAGTGCAGGGATTTCAGTGTTCCCATGGGAGGAAACATTCCCAGTGGATGGAACATTCCCAGGGGAGGGAATTCACATTCCCAGTGCAGGAATTCCCAGTGGCAGTGCTTACCATGGCCCACTGGCGAGCTTTGATCCTCATCTGGTTGTAGCTGCGCTCCTCGGCGTACAGAGCGCTCATGAAGGCGCCGATGGACGTGCCCCCGATCATGTCCACGGGAATGCCAGCCTCGATCAGCGCCCGGATCACGCCCACCTGGGAGCAGCCCCTGTGCCAGGGAGGGAGGGAGGGAAGGGAGAGAAGAGCCACTGTCAGCCAGGCAGTCATTGAGGGAGTGCAAAGGCTGGGGATGAATGGTGCCTTCTAAGGAAGCCGAGCCCGCGCCAGCTGAGCTGCCAATCTCTTGCTGAACAAGCCCCGGTGCCAGGAACAAACATTACGAATGCAGGAATCCTCCCAGAGACTCCCAGAGGATCTGAGGGAACACGACCACGCAGCCTGGATCACTGGGAAAGGCAGGGAGATGACAGCAGCCAAGAGCTGAGCTGGTGGATGGGCGAGGGAACGTCAGCGTGGACTTGAGGGAGCAGAGTCTACTGGGGTCCCCCCAAAGCACCCAGGAAAGGCTGGAGTTCAGAGCCCTTCCCTCCAGTTTCTTTCCTGGTGGTTCTCCACAGAAACTGAGCCAGCCTGGGGTATTGGGAAGGGGCACCACATGGATTAATAATGAAATTTGAAGGTGGAAACAAAAGCAAGCAGAGACAAACAGTGATGAGAGGGCAGAGGTTGGGTCTGCACACAAGCCCAGGAGAGGGACAGATGAGGAGGCAACTTTTGAGGATAACACAAATTCCTTCAGGAGAGTAAACTTATTCCTTGATTTCAAGTGCAGAAGGAATTCTGAGCAACAATGGAGACAGGTGATAAACAACAGATGATCCTCAGTGTTGATGGGACAAGAGGAAAACAGAAGCAGCAACGCCCCTGCAGCAACCAGCTCTTATCCAGCTCTGCTCACATGGATTTGGGAATCCCTGGGGATATTCCCTGAAAAATATTAACCTACTGTGCAGTGCAAGGTCAAGTGGCAAATCAAAGAAACCAGAATAAAACAGAAAATATAAGAGCACACATCCAGGATGGGCCAGCATTTGGAAAACCATGAGCAAGCTCAGACTTCTCACCCAAAAAAAGAGCAGAACTAAAAAATGACAGAGAGAAGCACAAAAGGTGACCAGGAATATAGGATGGACTTCACAGGAGGAGAAAGTAAACTGGAATCACTGACTGGGGAAGATCCTGACTGATAGGAAACATGCAGGGTCAGCAATGATATCACCATGCAGAGATTTTAATGGAAAGGAAAGAATTTGCAGACAGGTGTACATAGAGCACAAACTGGGGAAGCCACAGTTACCACATGCTGGAGAGGTCAAATCACAAATGGATTTAAATGTGGAAAGGATGAATCAAAGGTACCAGGCTGTCAGTGGCTACTAAACATGACAAATGGGAGGTGCAAGCTGGTGTTCAGGAGGCTCAGGAGCTGCTAATTGCTGCTCCCCACCATCAGAAATGAGAGAGCAGAGGTGGAACCTTTGATCTGATCCTATGAACATTTGATCACATCTGATCTTTTATCCCCTAGTGGGAGAGGGAGCCCTGCCTATCCCACAGAACCACAGAACACTGCACTGGAAGCAAATTGTCCTTCCAAGCAGCCCAAAGCTACAGCCTCTGCTTTCCAATGCTCTGTCCAGTGAATAAGAAGCATTTTTGATTAGTTCATCCCACCTGGATGGATGCTTTGCACTCTAGGCCATAAAGCAGTAAAAAGCACTTCCTTTTCCCATTTCCATCCCATTTTCTGTCCCCCACAGTTTGCTCTATTTCCATCCTCCTTCCCCTTGCTGTTTACATCCTATAAATACTTGCTAACAGCTGCCAAGTCCACCGTAGGTGTCACTTGGCCAAGCTATGCTGAGCACATTCTTTCCATCCAAATAAATCCCCTCCAGCTGCTGAAATGCTTTGGGACAGGTTTGTGGTTATCCTGGGTGTAAATGACTTCAATGACAGATCTGTGCTTCTGCAATCCAAGAGCAGAAAATGGCTCATTTTGCTTTCCTTTCCAAATTCCCCTTCTCCTCTTCTCCTACTGCTTCTTCCCACCAGATGCCCTGAGTTAAAGGAATTCTACTTTTTCCCTGACCATTGTTTTTAGGTTTTTAGAGTGCAGCTATTTTGGAACTCTGCTGCTCGTGCCTGGCCCTTGCCACTGTCTCAGCCCTGATATTCCACAAGGAGCAGACCTTTCCCTGCACCTCCTGCTCTCTGGAGACAGCCCACATCAGGTGCCTTTCCTAGGGCACCTTAAAGTACCTTAAACTATTTCCTGCTTGGAGGACAATTTTAAACAGGCCATGAGTAGCTCCAGACTGGATTCTCTCTCTTTAACTGTTTTTCCCAATTCAGACATCCATAAATACAAAGGATTTGATGTGAGCACTCTGGATTTGTTCCCATTTTGCTGCATGATGCCTTTGCATGAATAACAAAAGATCATCATTACTTTTATTGGCAAGTCATCCCCTCCTGGTGCATCCACAGAGTCCCTGCCAATACCCCACTAATGTGACAGCCACAGATCTCCAACAGATTCACTGATCCCAAAGCAAGATGGGAATCAAAGTCCTTTTCTTGCTTCTAAAAGAACCTCCATAAGCTGCCTGATTAAATCATGTTTCATTTATACACAACCACAAAGCTGATTCTTCCAGCTCCAACACCCTGAGCAGGAACATTCCTGGAATTTGCAAATTAAGTCCTGAAAAAAGACAAATGTGCCTGAGCCCCCCCTTTTCTCCAGGTGGTCCTGACCTCCTGAAAGACAGAAATGGGGATTTTTTTTCCCCCTTCTCCCTACAGCTTTAGGCCATCACTGCCCCAGCAATGTTACTACATGGGACTTCTCAACAACTCCTTGCAGTTGTTGGTTCTGTCCTGGGCACTTCCCAGCTCCCCAAACATGGGCAGGCTGCCAGGGGAAGCGTGTGCCAGAGCCCTGCCAGGCACTCATCCCCTCTGCCAGCATCCCTGGGCTCCCACAGAGCTGCACTGGGCAGCTGCAGACTGAAGAGGAAAAGGAATTGAAGCCAGGAGCAAGATCCATGTTCACAGCCAGAGGACCAGTGCAGAAAAAACCCCAGGGATTGTGCACTCCTTGTAATACCAGGCTCAATTTCACAGGGGACGTGTCCTGGTTTAGGGAAATGTGGAAATACAAGTGTTGGGCAGGAGGAGAACAAAGGGAGATGGGTAACTCCTGCCAGTGCTGTACCTCCACAGCAGTGACAACGTGGACAGGGAAACCTCCAGGTGACACAGAGCTGAATGTCACTCACTGCAGAGGAGAGCGCCAGGGGAGTGCTGCCACACGGGAGGAAGGAGCAGCCCAGAGGGGGATGGACACACAGAATGTCCCTGGAGCTGCACATGCAGCTCCTCTCACCCTAGAGCTGCCTGAAGAAGCAGCTGGATGCAGCACCTCCCCTGCCAGGACTGGCACTGCCCTGGGACAGTGACAAGGGGCCTAGGAACAATGATCTACGAGATGACTTTCAAATAATTTCTATCAGAACCCAAAGATTTGCCCAGGAGGTGCAATCAGGATCTGAACAGAAACTCTTTTCCATTGTACTCCATGCCTAGGACAGGTCTGATTCATTAATGCCCTTTGCAGAGAGAGCTGAGCCAGCATCACCCAGCTCGAGGAGGGGCTGGAAGCCAGAGCCAGACCCAGCCCTGCCCCTGCCTCAGCCTGACCTGAGCAATGCAAAGCAGGGGCTGCTCTGGGCATCAGCTGCCCCAGGTGCTGCTGTCTGCACTCACCAGATCATGATCCCCATGCTGAATAAGCCTCCAGAAGCTGTGCTG
Organism: Molothrus aeneus; assembly: GCF_037042795.1. Lineage (NCBI taxonomy): Eukaryota > Metazoa > Chordata > Aves > Passeriformes > Icteridae > Molothrus > Molothrus aeneus. The sequence goes on along the minus strand of NC_089664.1, from coordinate 1,601,305 downwards.
GCTAAACTCCAACACCATTCCTTCTTTACTACTCATGGCCACAAGGAGGTCACTTGGTCTGGTCAGCTGGACAAGAGGGGAGACCTCACTGCAGTTCCAGGTTCCTTGTGAGGGGAAGAGCAGGGACAGCTCTGATCCTTTCTCTGCATGACCAGGGACAGGAGCCAGGGCACGGCTGGGGCTGGGCCAGGGCAGCTCAGGCTGAGCTCAGGGCAAGGTTCTTCCCCCAGAGGGTGCTGGCACTGCCCAGGCTCCCCAGGGAATGGGCACGGCCCCGAGGCTGCCAGAGCTCCAGGAGCCTTTGGGCAGCGCTGCCAGGGATGCCCAGGCTGGGGTTGCTGGGGGGGCTGGGCAGGGACAGGGGCTGGGCTGGGGGATCCTGGGGGGTCCCTCCCAGCTCAGGATATTCTGTGATTCTGGGAAAGAAATGACCACAAAGCAGAGAGAGGACGTTGGAGACCTGCTTCCCTAAATACCTCAGCACAGCACACACTGAGAGCTCAGCCTTTCTGCCAGAAGGTCTTACAGGAAAATTCCTGCTGCTGAAATGAGCCCTTGCTTTCATCCCCTGGGGAAGTGCTGCTGGCATGTGACTGTAATGCACGAAGGCCAGAGCAGAACTGATAAAAGGAAAATTCCCCTGTGAGCTGTGCATGTGCCAGCCCTGCACGTGCTGCCAGAGCTGGGATGAATCTGCCTCAGGAGAAGGCAGCCAGTGCAGCAGGACATCCCAGATCTGAGTGCCAGCAGGAAGGCAGGCTGTCCTCCTGCTCAGGGGCTGAAGGAAACACAATCAACACAAAACCAATATTTTGTGCACCAGTATTTCCCCCACGAGCCACACCAGCAGGATGCTGCCTGTGTTTGAAAGAACACCCTGAGCCTGGGAGCAGCCAGAGGGGAGACTAAGGGGACAGCCAGGCAAGGCTGCAGCTCAACCACCTCCAAAGTCCATGTCAGCTTCAAAAAGGAAGCTGGACTCAAGGAGGAATCCAGCCTGAGCAGCCCCATCTCTCCTCCTAACTGACTCAGCAGGGTGAAGGAGATCTCCCTGAATGCTCTGAAGAAATGCTGTTTCCTTTGGCTAAAGAAGGATTAAGGCCATGGCTGCTGCAGAGCTCTGCTGTGTCTCCCACCAAAGCCTCCCCAGAGTGGGACACAGCTTCCAGCCCTCCTTCCTGATGGAGCTACCTGGCAAAGGAGGCAGAAAAATAGTGAAATTGTCAAGGGGACTTTATTAAGCTCCATTAGAGCCCAACAAACCTGAATTAAGACACCCTCAGAACCTTAAAACTCCTGAAGCAGCAAAGCCATGAAAGCTTTTCCCTGGAAGGGTTGTCCAGGCTTCACAGGCTGCTCAGGGCAGTGGTGGAGTCCCCAGCCCCAGGGGATGGAAAGCCACATGGATGTGGCACTTGGGGACAGGGGTCAGTGCTGGGGGAATGGCTGGACTTGATGATCTTAAAGGTCTTTTCCAACCTTAAACATTTTGTAATTCTATGAATTTGTATTTACTGTGTCCATTTTGGAGATGTGCAAAATGGGGTGCCTTGGGCAACCACTCCCCAGCCCTGCTCTGAGCACAAAACAAACTGAAGGTGCCTGAGCTTCCAAGCCCACAGGAGTGGACAGCACACCCTGAAATCCACCATGTGCAGCACACAGGGAACCCTGGCACTTCAGGGACCCCAAAACAGGCTGGTGACTGAGCCTGCAGCTCTCAGAGCACTACAGAACCATTAACTGAGGGGTGGTGGTGGTTCTAGATCCTTCTTGGAGTCATTGTGGAGCTGTTCCTTGTACTGGAGTGAGTGGAAATTGGATGTTGTTTATGTGAGGAGCTACATGGAGTGGCATCAGGAAAGGTAACATAAGGAAAAGCCTCTTCTTTACACAAACAGCTGCATTTTTTGGTTGTTCTGTGCCTGATCCTGGCATTGAGTGGTTCAGTCACTGTTCAGAAATGGAACAAGTCTGCTACAAGTTGCAACTGGCCTATCTCCAGTTGGCACCTTGGAGCTCTTGCAGCAGCAGCAATATACCCAAACATTGCTTTGAAATCTAATTCCAGTTATATCTTTCCAATAACATTATTTCCCAGCCTTCCTGACCATAAAACTTCCCAGCATCATAAATCAGCCAGAATTATTGCAGTGATTTTCTGCCAGCTCCAAAGGAGCACAGCACCCAGAGCCCTGCATTTCTGCAGTTCTACGTGAGCCCTTACAAGGAACTTTCCAGTCTTGACAACATTAATGAACTGTTAATCAACTAAGAACCATTTCTAAGCTAAACAGAGGGAATAACCCCACATTACTGGGTTCTCATCCTAACATCCAACTATCAGCAGGATCTTTCCCAGCAGCTGCCCTGGAGGAAGCTTTTTCCTTCCACAGCCCACACATATTGATCCAGAGACCTGAATTTTTCTTGTCTTCCCCTCCATTAACAACAACCTCATTCCATTCTCCCACTTAGCTTTGCCCTCAGATTCCCACCAACTCCTCAAGCCAGAGCTCAGGAGCCATTTCCCTTTGGCCTTGCCAGGCTGCAGAGATCACACCCTGTGCCAGGCAGGCACAAATGGCAGAAAAAGCATCTCCTACTCATCACAAGCCCAGTGAAATCCCCTTCCTGCAAGAAAATCCAAATACAATGTCCTTTTATAGCCCTGATCTTGTTTCTGCTTTATACACTAACTTTAGAACAAGCTTTAAACAAAGAGATTTGTGCCTGACACAGAAATAAATGAGCAAAATGTGTTCAGTCCTTCCAGGAGATCTGTCAGGACTACCCAGCCCTGGGGTGTGAGGGGATACAGGAGGAAGGCCCTGGAGGGGAGGAAAAGCACAAAATAGTCAAAGTAAATTATAAAATGCACCAAGGTTCTTGTTTTCTGATCCCAGCTGGCTTGGAGAGGGGCACAGGAGCAGGGAAGTGGCTGAATGACAAACTGCAACCACTTGGGGATGTCACAAAATCCTGTCCCCTGCTCTGAGCCAAGGAACAATTCAATTATCATCTGCAAAGGAAGATAATTTCTTTGGAAAACAAATATATCCTTCTTCCCCACCCCTCTGAGACTTATTTATTAAAGCCTTGCAAGAACCCATTCTGAGCACAACATCTGGAAGCTGCAGAAATAAGACCAAAGCATTCAGGGAATAGAACTGAGAATTTACTTTTTCTTAACAGGAAAGCTCACTGCCCAGGTAGGGCTGGACAGAGATTCCCCAAAATCACATCAATGCAAGAACCAGACTCCTGAAAGCACAGGGAGAGCCTGGAGAGCTTCACAGCTGCTCCATGGGAAGTGAACACAGCCCATGCTTTTACATCTGATAAAAAAAGGTGCAAAACCAGCAACAAGAGCTGACCCACAGCTCCACCACCTCCTTGTTTAATTTCACCTGTTTATCAAGGCGCTGCTGTGAATAAATGAGTTTGGTGGGAAAGACTGGAGATCAGGACAGGAGAGTCCAACTAAACCACCTGCAATTAATTTTAGGGGTTTTTTAAGCAATACCTTTGAAGTTGATTACTCCCAAGCTCCTGCTGCTTGGAGAGTTTATAGCAGCTGTTATAACCTTCAACCTCCTGGCAGATGGGAGCAAATGAGCAATTACAGAGGTGCTGCAGATGGGAAAAGGAAAAATCAGATCATTAAGCATTCCATGGGTGCCAGTCCATGTGATTTTGTGGGCACGTGATGGCCCAACTGTTCCACAGCTCTCTGAGCAATTGGCATTCAGGTCTGGGAATCTGGGAGCAGCCACAGGCTGTGCCTTTCCCCCAGCTCACAGAGGCAGAGCTCTGAACCCTGCACAAACACAATTCAACCACGATGAACACACCCAGGATGGTCCCTCCCTGCAGAAATCCCAGCAGAGCCTCTCAGAGCAGTGAGGCTGCAGCTCTCCCCAACCATCTGCAAACACAGAGCCCCAGGGCCCCACAGGAGCTCCAGCCTTGTCCCAGGAGCTTTGCTCTACAACAGCAAATAAACTCACTGATTTATTTTTAGGGGTTGTTTTCTGTTTGCTCAAACAACCTAACTAGGGCTGACCTGGATAAGACTCAAATTAGATACCCAAACATGTATTATCATCATCTTCTCCAAGCAGGAGCCCACCTTCCTTACCTCACTCCTCAGGCCTTTCCAAAGGAGCAGCACAAGTAAAACACCAAGTCAAAGGTGCAGTTTTACCTTTAAGGATAAAGAGTTTTGCTGCTTCTCTGTTATTTTACCTCCTGGATTTCAGATTTTCTGCTGGTTAGAGTGACTTTGAGATATGTACAAGTCCCTTTTCTCAGCTCGGTGCTTGAAGAAGGAGTCAAAGCTCTTCAGTTCTCAGTTTTAAGGTTGTTCATTGTATCTTTTCTATAAAATATTTTTTCTTGTCTAGCTGAGGTATGCTCAGCAAGACAGTTTAAGGCACTTTGCTTGCTTTTGGAGTGGTGTTATGTATTTATACTAAAAGCTACCTATACAATGTTTACAATTACTTTTTAATACTTATCACTTATGTTAGACAGTGAGCTTCTACTCTAAACTAATCTAAAAGTGCCAACATCACAGCAGGAGATGGAGGCTAAGAAGGAGAAAGGCTGGACACACCCAGGTTCTTCTATTTTGTTTTTTGAACTTCTATTCTAAAAACTTTAAAATTTACTTTTTCACTTTGTGATAAATTCACTATCATTCTACTTAAATTGTTGAGGCTTGTAATTTTTCATATAAAGGTTGGTAATTGTTTTTTTAAAGGGCTAAATCAAAGGCACAGGGATCTTGGGCTTTGTGTTAAGGTCTCTGAGCTCTTTGGGTAGGGTCTCCCTAGAGCTTTCTAGGGCAGCCAGAGGAATTTTTTGGGTTCTCACACCTGAATATTGCCCTGGAAGCAAATCTAGGTTTTGAAAGATGCTGGGAATCCAGAAGCCTGACTCTGGAATTCAGCTTTCCCTCTGGTTTATCTGCACATGGCAATGGATGCTCCACTCATGCACAGACCCCCAGCACAGAACACTTCTCTGAGTACCTACAGGAGCAATCACAAGCTCTGAAACCCCCCATGCATCAGTCTGAGCTTCAAAAAGGGGATATCACACAGAGAAATTCCACCCCACTGTGCACTGAGGTACAGACATTTATCTCCACACACAAAAGCCATGACACAGGTCACCAAACAGCCTCCCGTCCCAAAAATGCTCCCAGCCAGTCCAGGCTGGCCATGATGGGGAAAGCTGCAAAGGCCACAAGGATTAACCTCAGAGCTGCCACCTTTCTGCCTTCCCAAAGTCAAAAGACAGACTGGCCTGGCGTACAAAGGGATTACTTTGAAGAACAGAACTGAAGGAAAGATATTTCAAGTATTCAGACGTTGCATTGTTTGTTTTTTCCATGACACAAAGCAGATTGAGCCCCTTTTGTATCATTTTGATACTTCACTGCTGCAGAAATCCTGCTTCCTCAGCTGTTACTGGGCACTGACAGACTGCAGATGCTGCACAGCAAGCCTGATTCTTCCATTTAAACCCAGAGAAGCAGCATTTTCCAAGTTCCTTTCATATCTCAGCTTAATTTGCTGGAACTTCAGAGCATGATCAGGATGAGGGATGGGATCCTTTTAGCAGCACATATTCTTCAGGACCTGTCTTGCTAGAGGAGAGGAAAGCACAGCCCTGATATGCCAGCTCAGTACCTCCAGCAAGCACTTGGAAATGGAGCAGGAATTTCAGGGATGCTGCCTGACTGCACCAGGGGGAGAGAAAGAAAAGAGAGAAAAAACATCCTTGTTCTTGTCTCGTGGAAGTGGCAACCAGGAAATGGTGAGAACCCAGTGCAGAAGGGCCCAGCCTGTGCCAGACAGGCTCCAGCCAGGGCTGCCAGACACCAAGCTGCAGACAGGGATCTTGGCCAGCCCCCAGCAGAGCCCAGCACCCAGATCCCTCCTGCCAGGCAAGGCAAAGATACCCCCAAACCTCTACATAAACCCTTTGCAAGGCAAAGATACCCCCAAGCCCTCTACATAACCACTGACCATGTCTTGGCACTGCACCCAGAGAGCCCAGGGGGTCACCTGGTCACCCTCTGCCTGCTGGAGTGAAGCCAGCCCCCTCAGAGTAACTGCATGGCAGGATGGCTTCAAACAAATTCCCCAGACACATCCAGCCCAGGAGGCAGCAGCAAAAATCCACTTCCATTCTGAGCTAACAACATCCTGCCGAAACCCCAAACAACTCCTCCTGGTAATGGTTTGTATTTCTCTTCCCTCTAAGTGCTCCAGAGGCATTTCAGAGCTCCAGAGGGTGACCTGCCCACTGCCCACACTGTGGTTCATCAAAGCAGAGCACAGCACTGAGGCCTTCAGCCATTTCCTCAACCCCTCAGCAGCTGAACCCCAGCCCCACAAAATCCTGCCTGTCCCTTCCTCTCCCCAGTGACTGAACCCTTCAGAGCTGCCAGTGGCTCCAGGAGCACCTTGGACAGGCTGGAGCTGCCCTTCCAAACCTCTCCTAGCCAAGGGCACAATGAACAATGGTTTTAGCAACAGTTTTGCTCCATAATTTACTTCAGAACAAGCATTTTCTCAGGCTGTTTTCTGAGCACTTCAGGAAAAAACACAACCCTGCATCCAATTTTTCTACATTTCAAGCTGCCAGCTCTGTGCCCTATGAATTTTAAGCACTGTGAGGCAGACACACCAAATGAAGGGGATACCTGTGCCCCATTATAAACCACATTAAACATTGCAATGAATAACCTATTTGCAAACCTGGTGCAGCCCTGAAGCTCACTGCATGATCTGGAATGATTTCAAAGCCAAGTGTGTTTCTGTTGACACACAGGGACACACCAGGATGGCAAAAAATTGCCATTTTTCACAATAGGTGAAAATCTCACTATTTGAGAGAGGACTTGAAAGCAAAGACTGAGAAAGGAACTAAAGGGCAGATGTAAGGAAGACAAGAAGGAATGAGTATGGAGTAAAAACAGTGCAAAGAAACTGAGAAATCTCAAGGATTGGATGTGTTAGAAAGGGAAAAGAGACTTGCAGACTGGCAGACACAGCCAGGTGGGAAAAAAAAGGGAAAATATGTTGTGTATTATCTAGATAGAAATGGAAGAGTAGAGAAGTTCTCAAGATATTACTTTTATGCTCCAACACAAGGAACTGGTCATGACAGCACTTGGGCTCTAGAGACCCCTTACCCCTCCTACCCTGGGGTGCCCCTCACCAGACTCAGTCCATGTTAAGTCCTGAACCCAGCAAAGGAGCTGAGAAACATTTACTGTGTCCCAACTTATGTGAGGAACATCAAGAGCCCAGGAAACTCCCATGGGATTTTCTTTCATCCCTTCTGTAATCTCTGTATTGAGTGTCTTTAGGATCCCACAGGGGAAAGCACTGCTCTGTGTTTCTGGCAGTGTTTTCCCAGTGTTCTCCTCTGGAGCTGCCTCCTTCAGGCAGCAAATTCCTCCCCTCTCCTCCCACACACCCTAAGTTCACATTGTCTGGGTGATGGGGTCAGGTTTCATAGTTTAACTTTAAGTAACTCTCCCCATGTTTCCAGTTCCCTCCCTGTATTTGAGGTTCAGTGATCAATCCTAGGAGCCCACCAGCTCCATCCCAAGTTCTGCAGCTCTGCAGTGGCAGCTTTAAACAACATCCATGCACACACCTCCTGATAGGGGTAAAAAGGGGTAAAAAGCCTCCTATCATTAGTTACCTGTCTTAGCTGAGGAATAAGAATTAACCTTCCTTAACTGCTGGAACTGATTCCAAAGCACCTGCACCATAAAACCTCAGAGTGTCCCCAGAGGTGCTGTTATTGCCCTAGACTGAACCCCAGGGTTTCATAACCACGATGCAGGAAAAGGAGCTGCAGCCTGGGAAGGGAGCTGTCAGCACCATGGGAGCAAATTGTCCATGTCAAGGACAGCACTTTGTCATTGGAGAAGCATTTCCACCTCAAATTTCAGCTTTTTATTCCTCAGATGTTGCATCACACGCTGGAGGTTGGGCTATGAGGTGTCAGTTCTACCCCTGCACCACCAGCCAGCCCCCTCCACCCCTTGGAGCCAAACCCTGGTCCTGACCCAGGGGCCATCACCTTTATTAAAACCCTCACTAAGCTCTGATATTTTCTGTGCTGTCTTTCCTTGTTTTCTCTCCCTGTGCTGCTCTCTGCCTTTGTGGACCATGGAGCAGAAGATGACATTGCACAAGGGATCTCAGCTCTTCTCCACAGCAGCAGTGCTGAGAACAGACCTTCCCATGCTGCCACTTGACCTTGGGAGAATTAAACATAGCCCCAAAAGACAGAGGTGCTATTTCCACCCTCCTTTCCTTGCAACACCTTCCTCAGTCATTACCACTGTTACATTACCTCATTACGCTGATGAGAATTTAAATGTTCATTAATTCTGTCAGCTTGTCAATTTTTCCTTAACGAATTCAAGCAAGGGGAAGAACAGTGGCTTCATGACTCCTCTCAGGAAAAAAGTTGATGAGAATTTCACAGGAGACAAGAAAGAAATTTCTTTTACCTGCAGTGACCCTCTTGCCAAACACCAGACCTGCACTATGCAGTGCAGAAGTGAAAGTTTCTCAGAGCTAAGATGGCAAAATCCAATTCAGGAGGAGACATTGAGCATCTGAGTAACAGGGTAAGCAGCAAACCCTGTCTGTTACCAATTAGTATGAGAAAAGGACAGAATTAAGAAGCAGATGCCTTCAACCAAGATGGGATGAAAAGGGTTTTGCTTTAAGGCTCCTCTCCATGTTAGAGTAACAAACCAAAGAGAAAAACAAATCAACCCCCAAAACCTACTGGTGTTTTCATTAATCATTTCTGACTCCACACATGAGCATACTGCAGATTCAGCTTCTGTACCCTGCCAGCTTGGCCAGCTCTTCACTGCTGGCTGTGTAATTAAAATGCTGTGTCACCAGCCATGGAGCAGCAGCACCAGATCCCTGCGCCTGCTGAAGGCAGCCAGAGCTCCCCAGACAACCTGGGAGGAATATCAGATCTCACAGCACAGCACTAACTTGCCTCTAAGTGTTTTACATGGGTAGATCAGGCCATCAATCCCAAACCTGATTCCTCTTTTAGCAGGCTGGAGCGGGGGAAGCACCACAGGGCTCGTTCCCAGGCAAGAGCTCCTCACCTCCCAGCCACACTTGCAGGCTAAAAGCACCAACAGTCAGAAAAGGAACATGATCTTCTCAAGTTCTCAAAATCTGTTGCAAGCTTTTCCTTCTGGTGTGTTGGGAGCTTTGCATCATTTCTTTTCTGCCCTGATTGCTCAGAACACAAAGGGGCAAAACCCTCCCAAGTAATGCTGCCACACTGGGCTCAGCCTCCAAACAGAAGCTCCTGGAGATGCATGTGAGCTTCCACCACGGCCCCAGGTGGCTGTGGGCACATCCCACCTGCTCCTTGCTTGCCCCCCTGTACAGGACAGGGTGACCTGTGCATCCCTTCCAGGCACTGCATGCAGCTCTGCCATCCTGCCTGTGCCAGGGCTTTGGCCCAGTGCAGACACAGACAAACAAATTCCTTGTGCCTTCCTGAAGAAAAGAGCAGTATCTGGTGGCAGAGACAGGAGGCAGGATTGACAGGTTTTTACTAAAAGTTGCCTGAGTGAGCTGGAGCTGCAGCCAAACATCACAGCAAATCCTCCATGGTTTATTCTCCCTGCAATCTCAGAGTCCAACCCAGAGTGCAGAGAGCAAATGTGATCTCCTGAGAGCAGAACAATTGAGATCTGTCTCTCAGGGATTCTCCCAGCTTCTTCATCCCTGGGTAAAGCCATTGAATAGGAAGATAAAGCCAGGCTCTAAGGAGCTCAGCAGTAGCCCATGAGTGACCAGCTGCCTGTTTTTCCTTCTCTCAGAGCCTGGAGTGTGAGCACCCTGCACATGGCACAGGCTGCAGCAGCACAGACACACAGGAGACAACAGGAATGTTAATCAGACACAGAGATCCCATAACAAAAAGGGCAGAATTTGCTTCTCCTACGCTGCTGCTTTTATCCTCCCTTTCCAGAGAGCCAGAGATGGAAACAAAGGAAAGGCAGAAAGGACAAGTTGCTGAAACAAGCCACCTGCCCAAAATGAAATGGTCTGAGCCACATCTGTAGGGTCAGCAAGAAAAAACTGTGTGCACAAAAACCCAGCTACTTGACACATCAAGTGCTGAGGTGAGATAATAAGTTTGAGGAGAAAACTAAACAATAAAAAGAGAAATGAAAAGATGCCCTGATGAAATATCTGAAAATATCCTCTGATAGCAGCTCCTCAGGAGAGCTTGAAATGCTCAGGGTGGGATGTGCAGGGACAGGAGTAAAGATCCTTGTGGGTCCCTTCCAGCCCAGGATACTCCATGATTCTGAACAGCTCAACACATTCTTCTCCCAAAGCCTTAAGGATTCCCAGATAGCTCTGTAATAATTATTTACTCCCAAGAAATTTTAGTTTTCAAACATCTTTGCTGAGACAACCATAGCAAACCAAAGAAGGGGTGGGCTGTACGTGGGAGGGCTAAAGGTCAGGACAATTATTTATGGAAGGTTTATGCATTTGTTGCAGGGCTTGATGTGTCATTATTCTTGCAACTCCACCTCAGAGGTATTACTTTCCTAAACCCAAATCCCCTTTCCTTCCCTCAAACTCCACAAGGTTTCTATCTAAAATTAAGTTAGCATTTAACAAAAGCAAAACACTGTAATTTTAGAACCATATCACTTCAAGTTGTTTTATTTTTATGCTCGTAGGAGAAAGAAAACCTTTAGTTCCTATGAGCCTTTTGTCATGACAAACCACAATGATAATTACTGGGAAGCTGCTCTTGCTAAAACCTCCCAATCCGGCTGTCACTGGGAAGCCAGACAAACATTCCCAAAATAACAACTAAATAATTGATATTACTGGAGTCACAGAACACAATACCTTGAACAAATACCCACCAGCCAGCCCCTGTCACTGGCACCTCTCCCTGCCTGTGTGACCTGCATGGTTCCTGCTCTGAGAGCGAGGTGGGAGGATATTCATGTAATTATTATCCAAAGGCCATCAACAGTCTGTGCAGAGACCCACAAAGACATCCTTAGTCTGACTGTGCTTTAACCACAGGGTGATTTTAAGTACCTAATCTAATCTCTTGAAATTCCCTTGTTAGTAGAAATGGGCAATCTAAGAATTTATTTTGCCCTTCAAAAGGCAGAGGTTCAGAGTAATTCTGAATCTTTACATGGTTAAGAGCAATTTTGTCTTTTCTCCAATCTTAATTATATTCTCATTTCAAAAAATCTCTATCTAACCACAATTTAGATGATTATTTAATGACTAGAACAGCATTCTGTACCCTTCCAGGGAAAACACAGTGCTCACACCATCCCTGTGCCAGCCTGGAACCCCTGAACAAGCATCTCAGTCTGTGGCATAGCAAGTATTTCAGAGAAGGAAGAAACATCCCATTTATCCACTCTGCCCTTAATCCTCTTCAAGTCCTCCCCATTCAGGGATGCAGAAATGAGCAGAGTGATGGCTAATGGCCCATGGCTCCTTGCTGAATGGGTGATGAGCATCCAGAGACCCCAAAGCCAACACAGCAGCAGAGCAGCTTTGCAGAGAGGGACAGCACAGGACCAACACAGTGACCCTGCTCCTCCTTACCTCAGATCCTGCACACCCACAGGTGGGAGCTTGCAAATTAAGTAGTAGAATAAAAAAAAAAAAACAAACAAAAAAATAGTTTGGCAAAAATTACAGCAATGTTAGAGAAGGAAGGAAGGGAAGGAGCAAAATGTGCTGCCAGCAGTACAGGAGTGCACATATTTAGCATGACACAGGCTCTGGTAGAGGCAGAGATATCAGCTGGGAACAAATAACAAACCACAAATGCTCTCTATCAGTGGATGAGAAGCCTCCTGAGATACTCAGATAAAACAGAAGCTCCCCTCTGCTGCTCTGCTTTGTGTCTCCACAGGACAGAGCTTGTCTCAGAAATGAAATCCAGGAACCAGCCCAGGTGAGGGGCTGTGAAAGGGAGCAGGATCAAGGCACCTGTGAGACACTCGAGGAACCAGCTCTGGCTGCCTCAGCACCAGTGACTGCTCAGGAGGAGCTGGCACAAAGGAGCTCCAGCCTTTCCTGCAGCCAAGGCTCCCCTGAAGCACGCGCTGGCCCAACGACAAAAATGTGATATTTCTGTGCACTTAAACAGACAGACTGCGTGCAAATTAGGGGTTTATTTTTTTTGAGAGCTGTATTTCAAAGCACTCCTTTAAAGCAGGGCTTCAAGAACACTGATGGAGACAACGAAGGCGGCGCTCGCTTGAGACAAAGGGCGACTCGATTCTGTCTCAACAGAAAACTCTCCAAGTAAAAAAGGATTCCAAAGAAAAATGCCAGCAGCAATTTATTTCTAAAGCTCACTGGGGTTTCAGATGGAATTCTAACAGAGTGCTCAGCACACACCCTGTCCTTGTGTCTGCAAAAACACACCCTTCCTGTAAGGTAAGGCTGTCAAAGTGTATGGGTACCTGGGGGCTTGGAGGATTATAAAGATGAGAACATTGTCCATTAGAAGACATAATTCCTCTTACTGCTCAAACTTTGAAGAGCTTTGAAATACTGTGAGCCATTTCCTAATGTAAGAATCCATAAGGGAAAAAAAATCCAAAGTGTAGGCCAACAGAAAGAAACGTCATCTTTCGTGCCCTGGTCACCTCCTGGTATTAAACCATTATGAGAAGTCTCAAGAGGTCACAAACACTCATGTTCCTTCTGCAGAAATTCTGCACAAATCCCCACAGCAGGTCAAGTTTGTGTCATTCCTCAGTGTCTCCTCCCCCAAATGCTGCCTGCAGAGCAGTGCTGGTGTCCCAGGATCTCTGTTATCCTGAGGGATCTGTCCCAGCCCAGGGACAGCTTTTGGATCTGGTGGATGCACCAGCACAGAATCCTAGAGTGGTTTGGATTGGGAGGGACCTTAGAGCCCATCCTGTCCCACCCCATGCCATGGGCAGGGGCTCCTTGCCCAGGCCAGGATGCCCAGAGCCCCCTGCAGCCCATCCAGGATGCCCAGAGCCCCCTGCAGCCCATCCAGGATGCCCAGAGCCCTGTGCAGCCCTGCCAGGGTGCCCAGAGGCCCTGCAGCCCATCCAGGATTCCCAGAGCCCTGTGCAGCCCTGCCAGGATGCCCAGAGCCCTGTGCAGCTCTGCCAGGGTGCCCAGAGCCCTGTGCAGCCCTGCCAGGATGCCCAGAGCCCTGTGCAGCTCTGCCAGGGTGCCCAGAGGCCCTGCAGCTCTGCCAGGATTCCCAGAGCCCTGCAGAGCCCTGCGAGGATGCCCAGAGCCCCCTGCAGCCCTGCCAGGGTGCCCAGAGCCCCCTGCAGCCCTGCCAGGATGCCCAGAGCCCATGGAGCCCTGCCAGGGTGCCCAGAGCCCCGTGCAGCCCTGCCAGGGTGCCCAGAGCCCCAGGACAATGCCCTACCTGGCCCCTCCGCCGCCCAGCACCAGCGCGATGGCGTTGCCCGTCAGGACCCGGGCCAGGCGGGAGAAGTCGGAGTGACGGTCTGGAACCTTCTGGAACACACGTTCATACATCTCCACCTGCAGAGGAGAGCCAGGCACGGTCACTGCATGGGCAGGGCAGCCAGCAGCAGCCTGCTAAAAGATGCTGCAAAGATGAGGAGATTGAGATTGGAGCTTCTCTCTTGTGAGGGAATGCTGGGGGAGCTGGCGCTGCTCAGCATGGAGAAGACAATGCTGAGAGGGGACATCATCCCTGTGTGTCCCTGTGTGCAGGGAGGGCTCAGGACAGGGACCAGGCCCTGCTCCATGGGGCCCAGCAATGGCACCAGAGGAACTGGCAGGAGGTGATGCCCAGGAGTTCCACCTGGACAGCAATAAGAATTTCTTTCCTGCGCAGTCACCGAGCACTGGACAGAGACCAGAGAGGCTCTGAGATCTCCCTCACTAGAGATTCTCCAAGCTTGTCTGGGCACAATCCCAGTGTCTGCTCCAGGGACCCTGTTGAGCAGGGAGGTGTGACTGGAGGAGCTCCAGTGGTCCTTTCCAGCCTGAAGCTGTCAGTGATTCTGTTACAGCTCTTCTTCAAAACAACAGAGGCTTGTGAACCACCCAAACAGTTCTAGTGGCCAGTGGCCTCTCTGAGTCTTCTATAGCTGCTGGGGGTGCAACAGAATTTCCTTTAGAGCTTCTTTGTCACAGACATGTTTTATAAAAAATCCTTTCCTTAGGACTTTTTGTCCTGAGAAGCTGAGAGGCCTCAGGAACAAAATGTAACCAATGGTTATCTGCTGCTGTGGAATGCAACAGGTGCATCTGGGATTGGTCTCATGTGGTTGTTTCTAATTAATGGCCAATCACAGTCTGGCTGTTTCAGACTTGCTGGTTAGTCACAGGATTTTGTTACCATTCCATTCTTCTTCTTCTTAGCTAGCCTTCTGATGAAATCCTTTCTTCTATTCTTTTAGTATAGTTTTAATATATCATTTACTTTTAATATTATATATATATCATAATAAATCAGCCTTCTGAAACATGGAGTCACATTCTTGTCTCTTCCCTGGTCCTGGGACCCCTGTGAACACCATCACACTTCTTCTCTTCCTTGACAAGGATTTAAAGTTCTTGGGAAGCATCCCAGACTGCCTCTGCCTCATGTTCAGCACAGCTTTGGGAAGCACAGGGATGCTCCCAACAAGAAGGACTCTACTATGGCCTGTACACACCTTTCATTGGGACTCTGAGACAGTGATTACTCTTTCAAGATATCAAAAAGCCAAGTCTGCATCCATAAAGAAAACCTGGTCCCTTATCCCTGTTCTCTAAATCCAGCTGAGGCCAAACAGATTTTTAAAGAGTGTGGTCTCATATTTCAGTGGGACTCCTCTGAAAAAGATCCTTTTTTTAATAATAGAATGGGTTTGTTAATAATAGAATGGGTTTTTCTTCCTTACAGGTCTCCAAAACCAGTTTTTACAATTATGGAGATGATAGCCCAAATTATAATGAGAGCCAGAATGAGATTGCTGACTATGGTAGGCCAAGACTTTGTAATTATCTATTTACCTTTGAAAAAAAGATTACCTTGATTGGGTGTTGCAAAATTCAGAGGATTTGCAGAATGCATTGTTAAATCTCTGCGTGTAAGAATAGGGTGGACTATGATTACCCCAGATCCCCTTTGACACACACATTACAGATCAAGTGAGACACAGCAAGGGACCAGCCACCAAAGCAGGAATGTCTTACCAGCTTGGGCAGGCTCCTTTTGGAGAAGACTCTGCGTGGGCAGTGGATGTGGAGGTGAGCAGAACACCAGCTCCTCATGTTGAGCCACTCCACGGTGCGGGACGGGAGGGGCCCGTCCTCCTTGTGCAGCAGGATCAGCTGCTTCTGGGCCCTCACTGCCGTGTTCTCCAGCATCCTCTCCAGCTGCACATGGACACCCAAGGAAAGGACAGTGAGTCCTGGCTGCTCCAGTCTCAGGGTGAAATACATCCACACACCCCCCACACCCCTATTCCCACCTGAATCCCGCTCTGCACACTCACAGCCCCCAAACATGACTGATTTACACAACGACACTGTTAACTCTGGGCTTACACAGCACACAGAGGCCTAAAATCAGCCAAGGATTCAAACCTAAATGTTTTTGACTTAAACCAGGCCATTAAAAGCACAGGACAGGCAGGAGCTGCTCCTGCAATGTGAGATGCTGCCCAAGTTAGACTTGAGTCCACAAATATTCAGTGTTTTTTTCTTTCCCTTCCCATCAGTCCACTTTTTTCCCTCTTTGCATTTCTGATTTTGATTTTTTTTGTTGTTGTTTTAGGCAACTGCTGGCAGCTTGTTCTGCCTGTGCTTCCTGCCTCCCACATCCATGCAGGAAGAGCCCACACAACGGGACACACACGAAAGATGCACGTGGGACCAGCCCAGGCTCTCTGCAGGTCAGACTCAGCACTTCACCATCCTAAAAAAACCCACCTGTGATCCCTTTTTAAAATTTCTTGAAGAATTTTTGTCTGGTCAGAAGACTTTGGTAATAAAATATAAAATCATAAAAATAGATAGTAAATGGAAAAAAATTACAGCTTAAGATCTGTAATAAAATATAATAAATAATTCATAGACTGCGATTTATATCTACTTTTTCCTAAGCACACACCATGAATTTCATCCAGGCAGAAAAGAATTTCTCCCTCTGTGTGGAAGCCCAAAGAAATTCTGGGCAGAAACACAAAGCTTCAAAGCAATTTTTGATTTACCATTGGCCAAAATGACTCTTTTGAGGAAAAGAACTTTGCTGGAAGTACTCCTACATAAAACTTGCCATCTCAGAGGATTCTCATGCAATTCTTTTGCTATTCCTAACAGGCATTTCTCAGGAATATTTCATTATTTATGCCTCACTGGGTGTTAAAGCCAGGAAAACACATGAGTGTGAAGCAAGCTGCTTTGAGCTGGGCTGTTCCCAGTGCCAGGAGGGGAAGGAGCAGCTCCCAACCTCTCCCACAGTGGGCTCCTGGTCTCCCAGCCCCACGATGAGGATGCAGTCGGCCTGGCGGATGCAGCGCTGGGTCCAGGGGGTCAGGGTGCTGTCAGCCTGGTACAGCACAATCCTGTGGATGTCCTCCTGCTGGCCCAGCCAGCTGGTCAGTCTGTACTCGTGGATGCTGGGGACAGACAAGGAAAACAGAGAATTCAACTGCTGTTATATCACAGCTCCCAAGAGAAGAGAGGGAATCTTACACAGGGAGAGAGTGACATTTCCTGCTCAGCCAGGATCTGCTCCCAGCTCCTGCTGCCTCTGTTTGTCCAGGATTTACACCATTAGACAAACACCAAGGCAGGAGGATACAGTGATGCCTCACTTCAGTAATGCTTCCACAGCATCCCTAAGCAGGAACACACTCAGAGAAATTCAGCTTTTCCAATTTCACAAGTGAGAAAGTATCTGTGGGAAAAACCCACCCACACCTGCACAAATACTCCTGAAACATTATTGTCTCCAACACCAGGAGCAGAAGGCCCAGTGTATGTTAGAAGACAGGATTCTGTTCCCAAACTCTGTGTATTTATAAGAAAAGCCCAGTGTCTCTGCATTTCCCTGAGCAGTGATGAGGGCAGGTACCTGTCGAGAGCAGCAGAGCCCAGGCGCTGTTTGATGTTGTCACTGGTGAGCAACAGGGCAGGACCTGGGGGAACAAGGAAATTCACCTGTAAACACCTCAGTCTGAGCTCCTGGAGAAAACCGCCCAGAGCAGCTGGGGCTACCCCATCCCTGGAAGTGTCCAAGACCAGGCTGGACAGGGCTTGGAGCAGCCTGGCATAGAGGAAGGTGTCCCTGTCCATGGCAGGGGGTGGAATAGGATGGATTTTAAGGTCCTTTCCAACCCAAACCATTCTCTGATTCCAAGAATTCAATTCCAAAAGTTTGCTTTGAAGGTAGTGATGGATCAGTACATTGATCAGAGCTGGCACAAAGTCTTCACAAAAATTTTCACACTTTTCTAGGAATACATCTTCCAATTCTCCCTATTCCCAGAGCTCTGTTACTGCATTAGTCACAACCTGCAAGCTCTGTTATCCCATTCCTCAAGGTCATGTAGGATCACAGAACCATGGAATGGTTTGAGTTGGAAACGACCTTAAAGCTCATCCCATTCCATGATTCCATGAAGGACACCTTCCTGAGGACCAGGCTGCTTCAAGCCCTGTCCAGCCTGGCTCTGGTGACAACTCCTACTGCAGCTGCATCTTCACCACCTCAGCATTCAGAACAGCACACACCTTTACAGCCACAGGAAGGCCAGCATCCTGCTTCCAACGAAAAAAGCTGTTCCCCCCACCTTCCAAAATACAGAACTTGTTCATCCTGCATTGAACCACCTCCCCAGGTGAATCCTCAAGCTCTCTGCAGCATCACTACTCCTTCTCCAACATGCCAACAGGAACTCCAAAAAACATTCCCAAATCTGTAAGGCACAGTCAGACTCCACTACAGACACAGACACATCTGGCAACAACCTTAGATCTGAGCTGAATTTGGGTGTACATAAAGCTTCTTGCAGGCACTTTAGTTTAATTTTCTTATTAACAATTCTAGTGCAGCAGCAATTTGTGCCATATGTGGTAGAAGTTGCAGGGTGACTGCAGCTAAATTTAAAAAATGCAAAGAAAAGAAAACTTAAGAGAATAACTGCACACCTAGAGAAAATATTACCTGTCTCTTACTGAGAGAGAAATTCACATTTACAAAACATGACAGAGCAGTTGCTTTTTATTCATGTTTTCATTGTGCAATCCCTCACTGTTTCATTAAAAACAGAACTGAAATTTATGTACTAAATAACAAAACACTTCATTATGTAAGGAGTCTCAAGGCAAGGTTATAATGTGTTCAGTAAAAATCAGGGAACTGTGAACAACCAACATGGGAGAAGGTCACAAATTCACTCTGCTGTATTCAAATAGCAAAACCCCCAGGTACAGATTTGGAACTGGGTGTCCTGACCTTCAGGGCCAACTCATCTCCCCTGTCCTAGGTTACAAATGCAAGATGCCCCCGGGGCTGTGTGTTCTATCCCCACCTGTCAGAGCTGGGGCAGTTCTCTGCTGTCCATGGGCAGTTTTTTCTTGATCTCTCCCCCAGCCAATCCTCCCTGCAGGAGATCTCTGCTGTCCATGGCCACTGAGTGTCCCTGCAGGGCTGATCCAATTCCAGCATCCCATGGGGAGATGCTGCGCCCAGGGCAGGAGCCAAGCATTCCTACCTGGATCCAATGTGAGCCTGGCACAGCACAGCAGCCTTTGCCCAGTGCATTGCCAGAGGAGCAGCTTCTGCTGCCCTGCATGGCCAGAGGGAGCCCAGGCCCATCTGCAGCAGCCCTGGAGCTGCAGAGGAAAACTCCCCCCTTGTGCAGGATCCCTGCTCCAGCAGAACCACAGCTGGCACTGCAGGAGGGCTGAGCCCCCATGGGATGGGGCTGTGCCACCCCCTGACACACAGGGGGAGGGACTGCTCTGACTCTGGCAGCAGATTTTTTTTGTTGTTTTGTATTACTGCATTTGTATTTAAATTTTCCTAGTAAAGAACTGTAATTCCTACTCCCATATCTTTGCCTGAGACCTCCTTAATTTCAAAATTATAATAATTCAGAGGAAGGGGGTTTACATTTTCCATTTCAGGAGAGGCTCCTGCCTACTTAGCAGACACCTGTCTGTTCAAAGCAAAACATTCCCCCTCAGTGCTCAAGTCCCGCTGCAAAGGCTTCACTCTGCTTTAATTGACTTTACTTTTAGACTTGAAGAAGTTCCCAGGTGCCATTTCCATCTTGTACTTTCCAATACCCAAATAACATTTGCTCTTTGCTACACTGATTATCAAAGAAGATCAAACAGAAATGGACAAAAATATCCCATAAGCAGAGACCAAAAGATAAAGCTGGTGAGAAAGCAGAGAGAGGAGGATGACTCAAGAATAGAATTTGACTTCCCCATCCTCCAATGAAAGTTCTGGAAGTTGGTTCCTATGAAAGCAGAGGGAATGAGCAGCACTTCCAGAGCAGATCTGGGTTTAGCCTGCCCTTCCCTCCTCCCTCTGGAGCTCCTTGAGCCATCCCACAGCAGGGAACAGCCCCAGTGCTGGGGAAGGGGGCAATCACCACATCTTTAACACTGGCAGATTCTTTATCTGACTCACTGTTCACCTGGTGTCAGCGTTGGTATGGCTTTGAAATGGCACAAGGGGATAAGAGAGGTCTCCCAGAGGGAATACTGATGGCACTGCCCAGGGCAGAACTGCAAGGGACAGAGTGCAGGGCAATTTGCAAGCATTCAGCAGCAGAGTGATCATCAATGTTCATTAACGTGTCAGAGTTCTCAGTTAAATAGAAAAGACAGGTGGATTAAAATTGTATTCCAGGACATGTGGCTTACAAAGCTTTCTGGCAGTGGTGGAAGTTTAGTAGGCAAAGACAAACAGCCTGGAATGCCAAGTGAGCTGAGGAATGCAATACAAATGCTAAGTAAGAGAGCCCACACCAAGTGAACAGCATGGGCACCTCTGCCTGTTATCCCCTGCCCTGGGCACTGAGATCCAGCAGCACCAGTCCCTGGTGATGCTCTGGGGCCCAGGCTCCAGAGGGACACCATCAAAGCCACAGACCTGCAGCCAGAACAGCTTTCATCCTAGGGGAGAGGCAGAGTTTGTAGGGCTGGGGTGGATCTTTGTGTTCCTTCAGCCAGAGGCACCTTGGCTGTGGACAACATCAGAACGAGCCTTGGAGAGACTTAAAAATCATATCCAGACCTCACTTCTGATGTGGGAAAGCAGCAGTTCAGAGAACAGGACACAAACAAGGGTGCCCAGACAGACCCTGGCTGTGCCAGCTCAGGAGGAGCCTGCCCAGCACCCCATCCCTCACGTACCAGGAACACGGGACAAAGATTCCCAGACTTTCACTCATCCCCAGCACGGAACACGGTGATGCTTCCAACAGAACCAACTTGTTTTGTCTCAGAAATACCAACCATCTGCTCTGCACTCCCAGTTTCTAGCAGGCTCCCAATTAATCAGCCATTAAAACCCCTCCATTAATGAGACCAAGAACACCAACATATGTGAGCTCAGAAAACAGAACCAACAAAAAGTGTTATCTCAACTAAACTGCTGCGAGCAACCAAGTAATGAAAAAATATCATTCCCATCCTGGAGGTTCAAGGCCAGGTTGGACAGGGGTTGGAACAAGCTGGGATAGTGGAAGGTGTCCATGGCAGTGGGTGAGATGGGCTTTAAGGTCCCTTCCAAGCTAAACCATTCCATGATTCTGTGATGATTCAAAACCACAGCCCTTGAACAGCCACACCTGCAGGCAGGAGTGACCAGCCCAACGTGTCAGTGCATCCTTAAAGGGCTTTGTCACAGTCACACACCTCTAAGCACCCCCTCTCCAAACCTGGCACCAGCCTCATGGGCAGCTTCCAGCTGGAGCTGGCATCAGGGACACATCCTGCACTCCTCAGTGTTCTATTAATGGGATCAGAACAGCTCAAAGTGAAGAACAGGAGAGGTGATGTGAGGTAACATGAAATATTCCTCCAAGCCCTGTGTGTGTCTCTGACAGCAGCCAGCAGCAGATTGCTGGGGAGGAGAATCAGAGCAAGAAAAGCTGAGTGCCATTCCCTGAGCCTCCAGCTATCCACAGCTTTCTCAGCCTTTTGGATTTCTCAAGCCTGAGGTGGTGACTTTCAGTAGCCTGGGGCATTTTTCTGTCAGCCAAGAGCTCACAGGGATTCTGAAGCTCAGGTTTTCTGTGCTTCAGGTGAGAGAACTGCAGGCAGTGGCCTCAGCCCAGGCCCAGGGATTGTGGTTTCTGGGAAAACCTTCTGGAGCATCTAAAGCTGTACTCTAGGGCCATCTGTTTTTCAGTACAAAACTAAGAACTCCATGAAACTGGAGGGAAGGGAAGGAAAAGCTGGCAAATGCCAGAGGTCTGGTTCATTTTATCTGCTAACAAACAAGGGCACTGAAGAGAAGGGCTGCAGCAAAGCTTCCAACCTCCTGCCCCAGAGAGGAGGAAAAAACCATCACACAGACATAAAACCTCCCTTTCTTGCCAGTGAGCAAGAGACTCACTTGGGTCATTTTTCCTACAAAACACCAACGTATGCAGAAGCAGGAGTACAGGTGTCCTAGTTCTAAGTCTAATAAAACATGGTCCAAGAGTTGCCTCGAGAAATGAGTGGCCCAGAGGGCAGAGTGATTTCTGAGGCTCAGAAATGGTTTCAAATCCACCTCACCAGAAAAACACACCCACATCAAAAGACAAGGCCAGTACAATATACACTGTGGAAAAATTTCAGCAGAGCAAATTTACTTGCTTGGACTCCATTAAAAGAAAATTTACTTTTGGCCTAATAAAAGTCTTCAAAATTATGTGGCAAAGTCACATAACTGATAAATGAGTTGGATGTCAGAGAATCTTGTCCAGCAAAAAAATACTAAGTGGTGCCAGGGTTCAGGCACCACAGTGAACATTTCACATTTAAATCTAATCTGTGTGTAAAGACAGGCAGAACTGTAATTAAAAACTCCAATAAATTATTAGCAAAGATTTTTCAGTGAGCTGTCCAATACATTATACATTTTTAGAACTGAAAAGAAGGAAAATTTAAAGGGCAGAAAGGAATGAGAGAGACACATATGTTGGATTTGAATCCCTCCCTACTTCAGTTTGAAATTCTATGAGATCAGAGGGCTCCCACATAGAACCAGAATTTGCACAGCCATGTGGTGTCTTTTAGCTGGTCTCAGGAAAGGAACAAAAAAATAGGCAGGCAAATACTTTTGAAAAATCTGAATACTGCAGAAGAACTTCTTATCAAAAGATGCTCTCAGCTCTACCAAGATTAAGAGGAAAATAATAAAAATAGACATCATGAACACTGACCAGAATTCATCAGCATGATGAATTACAGAGCAGCAAAACCTGCCCCCCTTCCTGGCACTCCAGTTCAGAGCTGGAAGATTCTGCTCCTGCTTCTGCGAGTTGGATATTGCACAGCCTCCTTTCTTGGAGACCCAGAGCCCCAGATGCAGAGAAAGGACTGTCACACTGGAGCCAGGGGACAGCAGGGCCTCAGCCATGGGGGTCTCTGTGCCCTGCAGAACTTTGGGGTCACTGTGCCCTGCAGGACTTTGGGGTCACTGTGCCCTGCAGGACTTTGGGGTTCACTGTGTCCAGCAGGACTTTGGGGTCTCTGTGCCCTGCAGGACTTTGGGGTCTCTGTGCCCTGCAGGACCTGGGGGTCTCTGTGCCCTGCAGGACTTTGGGGTTCACTGTGTCCTGCAGGACTTTGGGGTCTCTGTGCCCTGAAGGACTTTGGGGTCTCTGTGCCCTGCAGGACTTTGGGGTCACTGTGCCCTGCAGGACTTTGGGGTCACTGTCCCTGCAGGACCTTCTGCTCTGCCCACAGAACCCAGAGCATTTTTCATTCTATCTCTCTCAAGGTGAAGGCAGGTCCAGCTGCTGCTGCCAGGTCCCAAATGAACCTTTCATCCCACAGCTTGTGCCAGCAGCAGAGCTGCCCCAGCCCTGGCCCAGCACAGGCAGGAGCTGGAGCTGCTGCAGAGATCCAGAGGAGGCACCAGGGGGATCAGAGGATGGAGCAGCTCTGCTGGGAGGAGAGGCTGGGACAGCTGGGATTGTTCACCTGGAGAATCTTTGGAGTGACCTCAGTGTGGCCTTGCAGAGCCTGAAGGTACAGGAAAGATGGAGAGAGACTGTCCAAGGGCCTGGAGTGCCAGGACAATAAGGAATGGCTCCCACTTCCAGATTGCAGGGCTGGATGGGATATTGGGAATTGAGAATTGTTCCCTGGCAGGGTGGGCAGGCCCTGGCACAGGGTGCCCAGAGCAGCTGGGGCTGCCCCTGGATCCCTGGCAGTGCCCAAGGCCAGGCTGGACAGGGCTGGGAGCAGCCTGGGACAGGGGAAGGTGTCCCTGCCATGACAGGGGTGGCACTGGATGAGTTTTATGGTCCCTTTCCAACCTGGACCATTCAGTGATTGGAAGCTCCATGGAAGCACAAACATCCCTTAGCATTTAACTGGGACACAATCCTACTGTCTGGAAACAATATGTGAATTATCATAAATCACAAAACACCAAATGTCAAAGGAACCAGCACAAATGGCCTGGGGAAAGCTGTAGGTGGTCCCACACGGTGGTGCTCCCTGGGTGCAGAATGAACCCCTGATGGAAGAGCAGGCTGCTCACCTGAGCTGCTCCCATTACAAATTAAAACATTAAAAATTTTTTTTTGAAAAAAAATTCAATTAAACCCACAAAAAAAGAATTAACCAATGAAACCACTTAGTCCTGTCTCATTACAGGAAAAATGGATTTTTTTTTCTGGGGGAAGAAAGATTCTGAGTACTTTTTTAGTTTTTGTGGAGAGTAAATACTCACTATCAAACTGAGATTTTCTAGTTGTCATTACTTTTATATCCCTTTAGTAATACAGAAGTAGCTAAAAATTATCAAGACAAACTCCAGAATCCTGTTGAATAGATTCACCTGCAACCAGCTCCAACTCCAAGCACTGCCCACAGCCTTCTCATGCCAATTCCAGGAAAAGGAAAACCATTTCTTAAGTGTTATACTGTGTTACAACCCAGCCTGTGTTCCCAGCAGGACTGGGGCCAGCCTGCATCCTGAGGCCAGGCTCCTTCCCAGAGCTGCAGCAGCTGATGATTCTTGCAATGGTGTCAGTGTTCCTCCCTGCATCCTCCTCATTCCTTCTATCCTCCTCTCCAACCTGCATCAGGGGAATTCAAGGCATCACTGCAATATCCTGCTAAATTCATATTAACAGGAAGGGGAAGGAATTTTCTGTAATAAATATATTAAGTTGCAAAAGAAAGCTAAAACCAGCTGTTCTCCCCACATATTAAGGCTGCTCTCCACTGCTCTGGAACAGATTTGAAGCTCAGAGCAATGAAATTATACAGATCAAATGTTAAGTATGGATTAAATGTTAAGTCAAGTATTGTAATCAGATGCTGCCATTTAAATTACAATTAGAAAAAAGGTTGGTTCAAGGAAAAAAAAAAAAGAAAAAAAAAAAGGAAAAAAAAACAAAAAAAACATGAATAGCAGCAAATGTTCAAAGCAATTTTCCAAACTCAGAGTTCCTTTCAGAGAAGATTTTCAATTAACCTTTGTCAAGCAGATTAACAGCTCTCATTTCCATAAAGCCAGGGCAGGTCTGTTCCCAGCTCACACCCAATCCCCAGGTGAGCCCAGCTGGGAGCTCAGGGAAGGGCTCAGGTGGCAGCAGCTGCTCAGCAAGGCCCCAGTGCAAACCTTTCCACATGGATTCATGGAATGGTTTGGGCTGGAAAGGACCTTAAAACTCATCTCATTCCATCCTTTCCATGGGCAGGGACACCTCCCACTGTCCCAGGCTGCTCCCAGCCCTGTCCAGCCTGGCCTTGGGCACTGCCAGGGATCCAGGGGCAGACACAGCTCTGGGCAACAGCTCCCCTCATGCCAAATGTGCAGGTGAATAAAAAAACAACCTGAAAACAAATCAAAAATTCACTCCACAGCTCAGTTCATTTTCTGTTGCAAGAAGTCAGAAGAAAAAAAAATTATTCCAAAACCCATCTCTTCTCTGAAAGCCAAGCAGCACCTGCACGTGGCTCCCAGCACTTTGTGAGGAACACCCAAACAACCTCAACCAGAGGGCAGAGGAGGAAATACAAAGTTAATACATACATGGAAATAGAAGTTAAAAAAAAAGGAAAGAAAGCATTGCTTCTGCTAAATAAAGAAAGAAAACCTGCAGGTGCCCTCAGCCCAGGCCAGGCTGCAGAGGTTCTGCAGGGGCTGAGGGGGCTGAGGGGGCTGCGGGCCTGGTGCGGGGCCTGGTGCGGGGCTGGTGCGGGGCCCGGGCGCTCCTGTGCCAGCGGTGTTTGGGACCAGATGGCTCCTGTGTTTGCCCACAACACTTTCCTCTTCCCACTGCAGCCGTCTGCTCCCTTTTGGCAACAACTTCAGGTGCCAAGGGTGTACAGAACCATCTCGAGCTGCCAAGCACGGCACAGGCGTCAGCAAGGGGAGGAACTGAAAAGGATGAGGGAGGAAAGGCCGAGTGACCCCCCCAAACCCCCCTTGGGCACCTGCCTGCTGCTTTCAGCCCAAATGGGTGTTTTTATTCTGAACAGTCCATCTACCTACTTAAGTTTCTGTTTGTTTTATTTACAGGCTCTTAGTGTTGTCACACATCAAAACAAGCTGGCAATGATCCCTAAGGAGTCCCCATTAGCAATACAGCTCCATTATGGATTTAACATTTTTCTGCCATCTCCAAAATAAGAGGAATCTTCAAACACCCACAAATTAGTTCTCATTGTAACAAGTCTCCACCCTAAGTTGCACATAAATTCAGACTTCAGAAGGTTAAAGAGCTCATGCACCACTGGCTTCTTCCTCTGCCTGTTCACCCAGAAGATTTTTAAGCACAAACAGGAGTGTCAGCTCCAGACACTAAAAGTCAGAAAGAAAATTACCAATAAATGTAAGTGGTTCCACCTCAAGCACCACATAACCTGTACTTTTAAATAAGCCATGAGAGAGCAGACTAATAATTTCTCAAAGGACTACAGGAGATTCACTCAAGAGATATATAACAGCATTTGAGGATGAAAAGAGGATGTTCAGGAAATGTCAAACACCACTAATGAACACAAAATGAATTCTGAATTAAATGCATGAATTTTGTGAGGAACTGGAACGTGCATAAGCAACTTCACCCATGGATAAAGGAATTAATGACTCAGCCATGAGCTGAACACATGGTTTTGTGGGCATGAGACAGACAAACAAGCTGGCAACAAATGAGACAATGATTTCAGACTAAACTTCGGATTTCCAGTGCCAGTCTGGATCTCCCCCACGAGCCTCTTCCACCAAGTCTTATCCTTACCACTCATGTACAACCACAATGCAAGAAAACTGCTAAGAAACCCTTTGCTGGATGAAGCTTTTCAGATGAGGAGGCCGGGAACACTCTCACCCATGAGCTGGACAGAACCAGACCCTCAGGTGCCATGGGAACGGTGCCCTGGTGTGGGATGTGTCTCCTGGAGTGACTGTGGGCAGCTGAGGGCAGCCAAGACAAGGGCAGAGAGGCTGGTGAGTATTTCCAAGTCATTGAGACAAAAAAGTTTTCCACTATAATTAAATGCATGTTAAGGATGGGAATAGAGAAGCAAGAAGCATGGAAAAGGCTGATCCTAACCACTGCTGCAGAATCACAGAATGGTTTGGGTTGGAAATTACTTTAAAGATTACCTTTAAGGACACCTTCCACTGTCCCAGGTTGTTACAGCCTGGCCTTGGACACTTCCAGGGATCCAGGGGCAGTCCCAGCTTCTCTGGGCAACGTGTGCCAGGGCCTCCCCACCCTCACAAGAATTTCTCCCTAATCTGACCTAATCCTGCCCCAAGTTTATAACCATTCCCCACCATCCTGTGGGGACCTGGCCATATAAAAATTCCCTCTCCCTCCTTTTTATAAGGCCACAGGATTCTCTCCAGAACCTCCTCTCCAGCCTTGTGACCCTCCCCAGGTACTGCTATCCCCTAACACAGCATGGACCCTCCTGTGACAAGTGCCAGCAGTTCTCACTGTCACAAGCCACCACCATAAATTGCACATAAATACAGACTTCAGAAGGTTAAAGAGCTCATGCACCACTGGCTTCTTCTGCCACTGTGACCCCCATGGCCCTCTGAAGTGGCCAGCAGGGTTTGTTTGCTGTGATGCCACCAGGGAACACTCACCCACAGCACTGAGGGCGTGCTTGAGCTCCAGGGTGAAGGCTGTCAGCGGCACCTCCTCGGACACCGGCATGATCGCCACCGTGGACAGGTTGCTGGCAGGATTCCCTGCATCCCACTTGCTGCTGGAGCTGTGCAGTCCCAGAGGATGACCTGTTCACAGAGAAAACACCTGCCATCAGTCAGCCAGGCTGCTAAACGTGGAATGTCACCTGCAGGCAGGAGGGAAAGTGTCACTGTGTCACCGAGCTGCTCAATGTCACAGAAATGGAACACAAACCTCCACAGCATGTGAGAGCAGAG
This sequence comes from Molothrus aeneus, assembly GCF_037042795.1. Classification (NCBI taxonomy): domain Eukaryota; kingdom Metazoa; phylum Chordata; class Aves; order Passeriformes; family Icteridae; genus Molothrus; species Molothrus aeneus. The sequence goes on along the minus strand of NC_089664.1, from coordinate 1,573,609 downwards.
TTCCCACATCTTTCATTTTACGAGGATGAAGATCAGTTTCCATCATTTTCAGTTGCTGGTACAGCATGTGTGGGTTGAAGTCAGGCAATGTTAAAAATATGCCAGGAATATGTTAAATGAAACATGGATCTACCTGACCCAGGAAGACAAAGATTAAAAAAAGCACTTAAAATCCCTTTACCACAACTTTGGAACTGATTCCATAAGAGGAATTAGCTTAACTAACAAAACCTCCAAACCTGTTGTGCAGTATTAAAATATTCCAAAATTTTCCAAAACTTAACAATCCTTTTCTTATGGTATTCCTAAGCAAGGAAGGAAATACCTGTTTTCAACACAGCTCCTATAGAAAATGTGCATCTCTACCTGTTCTCCCTTCTCTGCAAGATGCAGAGCTTTACAGATAAGGGCTTAGGAGTATTAAAATATGGAACCTCTGAAGTAGCTGCAATGTACCTGGGAACTATCTTTGATATAATTTGGTGAGTAAGGGCAGAGGAAAAGCAGTTTTTGAGAGAAATCTGCAGTGCATGTAAGGAAGATCAAGATCTTCCCAGACAGCTTAGAGCTGGTAAAGGTCCATGTTCTACAAACTGTTCTTGTTCTGATGATACTCTTTTTTCTCTTTAGCTGAGCCTTCTCAGAAAATCTCATTCTGCTGCTAATGCCTGTCAACTCAGCTCTGAGAACACACAAAAAAAAATTGAATTCACGTTGGGATTTCACATCCTGCTTATCTCATTTCACCCAGCAAAGGCCTAACGTGTACCATCAAGGTGAATTCTTGAGCTGAGCATGTGGAAATACTTGATATCCCCTGTGCAAACCCATTCAAAGGCTCAATGCCAGAGTGACAGACCACTGCAGGGCACAAAGAAATATCAGATAAACTTTAAAAAAATATATATTCAGCAATTGAGTTATTAAATTCAAATCTTCTAAAACAGCTCTGCACAGAAACATTAAATAGTTTTCCCCCTCCTTCTGGTGATCTTCAAGAAGATATCTGTAGGTTTAAACAGGCTTCACATCACAGCTCAACCCCTTCATCTTCACAGGCCCTTCCCTGCTCAGAACTTCAATGGTGATTCTCTGATTGAACTCCTGTTTTTCTCACTAATTTTCCTCCCACTTTCTGTTTCCCCCATTTTGCCCTGTTTCCCAGGCAGTGCAGGCTCTGCCCTGGGACACAGGGGCATTTCAGCAGGCACAGAAGTTTAAGTACAATTATCACCAGGCATTTGTGCACAAGTGGCTGTGCCCAGAAAGCTGAGCAGGTGAAGAAAGAGCAGATTCCCTTCCCCAGACTGCTCTGAAACAGGAAAGTGGGTGACCTTCATTTCCAGTCTCCTCGGAATTTGGCAAAACCAGCAACTGAAGGAATTAACCCCCCCCCAACCAAACAAAACCCAAACAATCCTCAGCATCAAAGAGCCCCACAACACCCCCAGCAGTTAACAGGCATCTGTTTGCTTTCAAATGCTGCTCAAGAAAATTGGGAGAATTCCCTCCTACTCCCTTCAGTCAGTAAAGAGACTTTGTGTTGGTGCTGCCACAAACACAAAGCTGCAGAAGCAACCCATGGCAGGCCATTTCCTCCCAGACAATTCATTAAAATACTGCAAATCCAGACACTTGAAATCAGTCTGTGCTGCTGCTGCTCAGCACGGTGCTCTGATTCCAGCCCATTACAGCTCCTATTTCCAATGCTCCCTTCACATTGCTCTTGCAAGAAATTCCAGGGAAATTTCACTGCACACAGGCAGCAACACTTCTGGATCTCAATTGCAAATTATTTCATTCCTACACCCAGTTAGCCATGCTCTGCCAAAACCATCATGTGTACACAGATACAATGAAATCACCATCCACGTGCACCTGCAGCTGTAACAGACCACAGAATCCAGACTGGTTTGTGTTGGAAGGGACCTGAAAGCCCATCCAGTGCCAGCCCTGCCATGGCAGGGACACCTCCCACTGTCCCAGGTGCTCCCAGCCCTGCCCAGCCTGGCCTTGGGCACTGCCAGGGATCCAGGGGCAGCCCCAGCTGCTCTGGGCACCCTGTGCCAGGGCCTGCCCACCCTCACAGGGAACAATTCCTAATTCCCAATATCCCATCCAGCCCTGCCCTCTGGCAGTGGGAGCCATTCCCTGTGTCCTGTCCCTCCATCCCTTGTCCCCAGTCCCTCTCCAGCTCTCCTGGAGCCCCTCCAGGCCCTGCAAGGGGCTCTGAGCTCTCCCTGGAGACTTCTCCTCTCCAGGCTGAAATTTAGCAATGCATTTCCTTTCCAAGCATGCACTGCCTGTTTCCAATTTTAAGGATTCAAGTCTGGCTCCAAGGAAGTCCCAGCATCAATGGGAATAGTCCAGGAATGAGTCTCACCTCCCTGCTGCAGACTGCCAAGGATCTTCTCGCCCAGCAAGTGAATAAGTCTGGTCACAACCTGGGAGACAAAGGGGAAAAAAAAGAAATATTCAGGCAGAATGTACTGAAAGTAGAGCATCCACATGGAGATTTCCAAACTTTTTTAAGATGTTCCCTCAAGTTGAGGCACACAGAGTCAAGGGTTTGCAGCTGCAGCTTCTTTCCTGGCTGTAATGTGTGGTGATTGGTCATTTGTCTTGGTTTCTCCTACCTTGTTTTACTTTAATTTGGAAAAACAAGAAAACAAAGCAACCCCGGAACAGGCAGGTTTTAACTTGCTTTGGGGAAAAAAAAAGATTATTTGGGGAAACATGTCAAATTGCATTTCCAGCTCTCCCCATTTCTCTCTGCAGTGCACCTGCCCCTCGAAGTACTCTCAGGGCTCAGTGGGTGCTGCACCTTTTGTAGGTGCTAAAGACTCAAAAAGGTCCAAGCCTGTGTTCAAACAGACCCTTCCCCAATCCTGGTGAATGGTTTACAACAGCCAATTTGAAATATTTGGGGGGAAAAAAGGGGAATAAATACACCCCCCAAACACCTGCAGAATCAAAACAAACTACCTAAGAAATTGCCTTCCCCCTCAAATCATGTTTGCCTGGTAATTCATGTTTGAAGACACAGATGTGCTCCCAGCTGTTTTTCCAGCAGGACTCACATAAATATAAACTAATATTCCAATAGCTAAATGTATCTCCAAACTGACAAGCCTCTCTCCAACATGACCAATCAATAATTCCTGACAAGTGGGATAGCAGAAGACTAATCCTTGCAATATCAAGAAGTGACAGACACAGAAAATGCAGCATTTATTCTGAAAGCTCTACACAGATGTTTTACCAAATAAGGAAAAGAGTTATTTAAATGCATTAAGGATTAATAGAGCAATCATTAAACATCCCCCCCAGACAAATAACTCTAGGTCAAAATAGCTCAGGAGGACATGAAAAAACCCCAACACAACTGCCACAACAGAAGTTCTCCAAGGTCAACAAGCAAAACAAGCAGCAGCCAGGTTACCTGGGATCCTGGATAAACACACCCTGCTCCCACAGAAACAGGCACTTGGGGATGCAGCTTTCACATCAAGGGCCATGCAGGCATCAAGACAGGTCAGGATGCCCACCTGAGTCATTTACACATCCTGCCTTACAAACTAAATCTAATGCAGCAAATTCCCCTGCACTGTGAAATGCTGTGGATAAAGCACTGGTGTGTTTTAAGTCCTCTATGGGAAAAGGGGGAAGAGCAAACAGAGGCTTCCAGCCCAAGGGTGACTTGTGGTGGAGCACAGAAAAAGAGTTACCAAGGTTATTTCAGGGATTTCATGGCATGGCTTGGGGTGGAAAAGACCTTGAAGCCCACCCACTTCAACCTCTGCAGGGAGCAGGGACACCTCCCACTGTCCCAGGTGCTCCCAGCCCTGTCCAGCCTGGCCTTGGGCACTGCCAGGGATCCAGGGGCAGCCCCAGCTGCTCTGGGCACCCTGGGCCAGTTCTGCCCCATAGCCATGACTGCAAGTTGGTGAAGATGCCACATCAACATCTCCTCAGTGACCAGGACAAACCCCTGGAAGTGCCTCTTCCTTGCCCAGGAGCAGGCACAGTGCCCGTGCCCACTGCCACCCATGTGGGGAGGACAGCGGGAAAGCTCCAGCATACTGCCTTGTCCTGGAATCTCAGACAGGATCCAAAATGCTTCCCTTTGTCCAAAACACAACAGAATCTGATGGTCACCCAACCACACAACTCAACACCACCAAGTTCCAAGGCTCTGGGATTCCCCAAAGGTGCCACACGTGGCTACAGAAAACTAACCCAGCCATGGGGAGAATTCAGGGAAACAGGGAATTCTTCACAAAAATAGAGACTGATGGCCCTTGCTAAAGGAGATAATCGGTCCCCAGAGCACATTTGCTATACCCAGCTCACAGGCTTCACCTAAACCTGCGGCACACCAGCAGGACTTTCCTTCAGCAGTTTTGGGAGGTGCCGTGAACATCTTACACTTCTGAAGCACTTAAGCATCAGAATTTTAATTACTTACTAAAACCATCTCCTATATTTATAACTTTTTCTGCTTTACAAGCAGCTAAGGAGAGCTCCAGCTAAGTTACAAAATATGTCCAAGGTTAATGATGGAACTAAGAATAGAACCTATTGGTCTCATTTTCCAGTTGGCTGCTCCTATTACTGGGAAATATTATTTGTCTTGTTTGCTGGAGCAAACCTTACAGCCTTGGTATGTATAGATAGGGAAAATTATTTCCCTGGTGACTTTGTACAACAAGCAAAGCTGCTCCCCAGAACAGGATGAGTCACTCTGTCGCAGTCATGGCAACGTCCAAGGAACATCAATTTGGGATCCAAGCTCAGAACTGAAATTTCCACAGAGTTTTATATTACATACACCAGATATCCTCTCACAAAAAGGCAATGTTTTCCTCTAAAAGGGACTTGTCCATCCTTGTGAGGGAGAATTCAATACAAATCACATCCCTCCATCGACAGCAGACCTGACCTGATCGACCCGCAGCCCTCAGTGTGCAGGGCAGCAGAGCAGCTCTCCCCAAATTCAGGGCAGCTGGGGAGAACTGAAAATCGCAGGAAAAATTCATCCTTCAGGTTTCCAAGCCCCTTTATTCTCACTCCCACGCAGCAGCAGGGCACGGGAAGGAGCAGCACAGCTCAGTGCAGCCCAAGAGACAACAAGGAAGCCAAGGGATCTGGGAAAGGACAGGGATGGCTTGGGCAGGGACAATGAGGAACAAGCAGGAATCAGCCCTTGGGCTAGGAGCAGAATGCCAGAGATTGAAGGGAAACAATTACTCCAAGCAATTGTCTGGAGGAGATGGAGGCAAAGGGCAGGTATAGGGTGGGTACCTCGGTGCAGATTCTGGGCTGTGACTCAGCAATCCCAAATCCCTCCTGTCCAGCTGCACTTTGTAGGAAATTCAAGGTGAGGCTGAGTCTCTTCTCCCAGGTAAGAAGTGACAGGACATGAGGGAACAGCCTCAAGCTGTGCCAGGGAAGTTTAGGTGGATATTAGGAAAACCTTCACTGCAAGGGAGGTCAAGCACTGGCACTGGTGGAGTCACCATCCCTGAAGTGTGGATGTGGCACATGGGGACATGGGTTAGTGGTGACCATGGTGGCACTGGAGGAACGGTTGAACTTGATGATCTTGGGCACTTTTCCAACCTTAACAATTCAAGGGAAGCTCTGGGAATTGGCAGTGGGGTAGGCAGGAACTGGAGTGACCTGGAGAACTCAGAGAGTTTCCCTCCTCTGAGGGTGCAGCCCCCAGCACTGCCCCACACTCCTGAGCCAGGGACAGCCTGGGCACTGCTCCTCCCAGAGCCTTCTGCCCCCTTCCCCATGGGAACACCAGCCTTTCTCAATCCCAGTGCCAGAAGAGCCCAGAACTTCCCAGACATCTGCACAATTGGAATTCTCTCATTTTCACCATCACCCAGGGCTAGACAGCCTTCCTGGTCATAAGCGTCTGCTGTGCTCACCCTACAGCACATCCTGGATTTTACAGCCTCTTCAGCACCCAGCCCTGCAAACACCCCTCCTGCTGGCACAGGACCAGGCAGCTTCAATTTAAGGCTTGAAGAAAAATCTGCAAGAAGGCAGCGAGTCAGAGCCCAGACAGATCAAACAACACCAGCAGGTTCCTAAATGAGGCGAGGATCATTAATTGCCTGTAGTAAAGCAAGCGCAGCTTTTGGACCCCTCATGCTGGGGATGGAGCTGAGCTTGGTTCAGTTGGTGAGGAAGGGGAATTAATCCTTGCTCATGATTAGGAACAGCAGTAGCACTGAGTGCAGCCAGCTCAGTTAATCACAGTTAATCACAGCAACGAGCAGCAGAGCTGTGGGTTGGACACTTGGCTGCCAGGACAGGTCTGCTCAGAGCTTCCCAAACTGCCAGGGAACACAGCTTCCCACCCCCTGCTCCCTGCCCAGGCTGGGAGGTGACTCAGGAAGGTCATAGAGCACCTAAAGAGGCACTACAGAGGCTCATGGAGTGAGTCTGGAGTTGTGGGGTCTGCCCAGGTCAGGGAGGTGACTGAGTTCACCATCAAAAATATCCCCAAAGCACACAAAACCCCACTCTCCTGAGCTTATGCAAGAGTTTTCAGGCCAGAAGAACAAAATCTGACCTTACAGGTCTAAAAAATGGAGTAAATCTCCATTTCAAAAGCTGCTTGGGGCTGCAGGTGCATCAGTGCTGTTCTCCAAAAGCCCCAAACCCCTCCAGCTCCCACAGACACCACTGCAGATGTCACTTCATCACCCTGGCCCAGGGCAGGATGTTCAGGTGAGGCACTTTCCAAGGGAAATGACCATTTCTCCTCCTCCTCCTGCCACCCACTCCCCTTTGCAGATGGACATTTTTGTGCAGGGCAAATCAGGACAAAGAGTTTCTGTTTCTCAAACAGGGTTGGAGAGCAGTTCCCCCAGAACAATTCCACCTCTCCCACCCAGCTCACCACTCACCCCCTCACCTACCTACAAACATCTCACCTTCCTGGCTGTTTCTGGATCAACTCCATCCCAGTGAGACCCACTCAGGCTCTCCCAGCACCCCAAACCTCTCCTGTCCACTGTGACAGTCTGTTCCTCCACCTGCTACAGAGCAGCTTCTGGGAAACCATTAATATTCCCTGTGCTTAATTAATGTTCAATTACTCCACAGACCTGCAGCCTCTGCATTCATGGCAGGGCAAGGCCCAAACACCACATCCCAAGGGGCTGCATTTCCTTTCTTTAGGAAGATTAATTCCTGTTTCAAGAGCAGGATGTAGCCAGGCAGGATCTCAGCTCTGCTACTGCTGGTGCAGCACAGAGCTGAGTGCTCCATCCATCCTGGGTCTGAGGTGTTATCAGAGCACCACTTCCTCCACAGCCACTGCAATTCCCTCACCAAGAGGTTACAGTCACTCTACAGTGCTGTATCTCCTATAATCCCTTTAAATATTTCAAACTATTACCTACCCCTGCTAATCTTCCAAGGCTGGGTTCTGGTTAAAGCTTTTGTTCCTATTCAACTGTGAAACTCAAGAGTTCATTTACAAAAAGCTCTTTTGAAAGTGATTTTCATGAGAATTCAGTTGGAAAATATTTTCCTGTGGACATTTATTTCAATCTGTGAATACTGTGGGATGTGAATACTTTGGGATGGCCTGGCAAATTGAATTATCTGCTGATAGACAACAACTAATCCAAACAAAGCTTTCTCCATCATAGGTAACTTTTTATTTAGAAAAACTATACATGAAGAGGGCCTACAAGAAACATGGAGAAAGATTGTTTATAAGGGCTTGGAGGCACAGGACCCAGGGAATGGCTCCCACTGCCAGAGGGCAGGGATGGGTGGGATATTGGGAATTAGGAATTGTTCCCTGGCAGGGTGGGCAGGCCCTGGCACAGGTGCCCAGAGCAGCTGGGGCTGCCCCTGGATCCCTGGCAGTGCCCAAGGCCAGGCTGGGCAGGGCTGGGAGCACCTGGGACAGTGGGAGGTGTCCCTGCCATGGCAGGGCTGGCACTGGATGGGCTTTCAGGTCTCCTCCAACCTGGACCATTCTGGCATTCTAAATCAGGGGGAAATTTCACAAATTCAACACCAATATCCAAATTCACAGCCACAAATCACTGATGTGAGGTCTTGTGTACTACAAATCCCTTTTAGTTACAACAGAAGAAATACATTAAAGCATAGGTAAGAAGAAAACATACAAACCCCAAACTATTCATCACCTGAGCCCTACCCTGCTCCAGGGTTCAGCTTTTACTGTCTGTGATTTCAAAACAAAGCTCCTGTGCAAGGAAGCCAAGGGCCAGGCCCCAGGAAGCCTCCCCAGCCCTGGCAGGTTCCTCCCATTATCTCCTGCAGGCTCCTGGGCCAGGACAGCAGCCTTGGCTGGAGGAATGAACCTGCAATGGCTGTGTCAGTCCTGCACAGCCAAGGGATGTGTGCAGCCCTACAAACTGAATGGGGTTTTCCTCTTTGGATCCTCCACCATCATCCAGACCCAACAGACCAGGATGCTGCAGGGAACAGGAGCCTTGGAGGGGAGCTGTGGACTCTCCAGTGCCTTTGAGGTCTAACAATAAGATGCTTCCTAGCTCAGCTTTTAAAACTTCAGTCACCCCCAAACTGCAATCACAGAATACTCTGAGAACCTCCTGAGCTGGAGGGACCCCCCAGGATCCCCCAGCCCAGCCCCTGTCCCTGCCCAGCAACCCCAGCCTGGGCATCCCTGGCAGTGCTGCCCAAAGGCTCCTGGAGCTCTGGCAGCCTCGGGGCCGTGCCCATTCCCTGGGGAGCCTGGGCAGTGCCAGCACCCTCTGGGGGAAGAACCTTTTCCTCATTTTAACCTAATCCTCCCTTGACACAGGTCATTGGTCACCAGAGAGAAATTAAATATGTTCAATAACAATCTATTGGTGCCTCCACAGCAGGGTACTGCAGAGCTTCACATCCAGGCATGATTTAGTTAAAAAATCTGTAAAAGGGTTTTGTGCCACACAGAGACCCTATGGATGAGCTGCCATGAAAAACAGGCCTGCCAAGAGTTTTCTGTTCTACAAATAAGAACAACTGGAGTCAAATAGTGCAAACAGCCATTTTTACCTACACAAATCCACAGAACAGCTTCTGGGAAGCTCTTACCAGGAGCTGAGATTATCTATCCTTGACCAGCTTTCTTAAGGGCCTTTTTTAAGGGACAAGGGAGGAGGAGAGGTAAATTAGATCCTCAGCTTGAATAAACCCAGGGTCTTATTGAAGTTTCACATGGCCCCAGATCAGACAAACACTGGCTTGTCCTGGAATCAGGGAGCTTAGCAAGGGGTCTCTGATTGAAACTTTGACGTTTGATCAGCCTGTGACAAAGCAAATCCTCAATGCTCCCTCACAACAATTCCTGGCACCTTTTCAAATGCTGCTGAAGCCCACAGAGGAACTGAAGCTTTATCCTGGGGCTGTTTGAGCTTCTAATGCTTGGGATCAATCGTGTCTTGAAGAAAAAATGTCATTCTGGCACCGGTGCTGATTAAATCCCCCCTCCTGCCAGCCTCACTCAGTGACCACGGTGCTCCCATTGAATTCCTTCTCTCCTTTTCACATCCACTCCTCTTACAGTCGAGGAACACTTACTGGAATGGGCCAGGACAACAAATACAGAAAAATCCAGAAGCACAGCCTCTCCTGACCTATCCCCCAGTGCCACATCAAGGCTAAGCCATGATGCAGAATCTGCCCAGTTCTTGTGGGCAGCACTTTGAAAAGAGGGCACATTACAGAGCTCCCTTTGTAAGGCAGATAACCCTGGGGAAGGCTCCAGCCACTTCAGAGAGGCTCTGGCTCAAATACTCCTATGAAGATAGCAGAACTCCACTTGGAGATGGATGACAGGTTCTGAATATATTTAAAGCCCAAGGGCAGACTCAGAGAATTAAAAGAAAGATGCAGAAAAACTCTTTCTATTTCTCAGCACGCGTTTCCAGCACGCCAAAGGTTGTCTCACAGTTCAGCCCCCACAGCTCCCAAGCAGATTCTCAGCAACCAGCAGGTCTAAATTCCAAGTTAGAATTCTAAAAACTAACTCAGCTCAAAAGAGTCAAAGCTAATCTAGGAAATGTGATCCCAGCTCTGCAGCAGTGCTGGAACATCTTTGTGATCTGCTCACAGGTTTTTGTGCTCTCGCTGCTGCCTCGACGCTGCTTTGTGGTGCCAGGAATCGTGAGCTGGTTCCCTGTCCTACTTTCCAGAACTGAAGGCAGGGATGAAAATAGAAAGAATCAATTCCTTTCCACTCCTGCAAGGCTGGAGAGCTTTGAACAGCACCAGAAATGAGCGCAGAGGCTGTCAGGGAGCAAATGCTCTGGCTGGCAGAGAACCCTGAGGGCTGTGCAGGAGAGCTGGGGGAACCAGGGTGGACAGAAGTGTTAAGTTTGGCACCATGGACCACTTTCCATTGGGAATGTCTAGGATGCCACATCCAGAGTGAATCAAGGTTGAGATGCTTTCCTGAGAAGCCACACGATGTAAGCTTGACTTCTGCAGACTGAGCAGGATCTAGAAATCAACATCTGTCGTTTCTGGGCACATAATCTGGAGTTTTGGCTGTTATTTATAACTGAGGTCAGGCTCCCCACATTCACCCATCTGTTTCAGCCCTCAGAATAACCTGAGCTATGGTGGGTCACTTGGAAGATCCCAGCAGATCAGCTCCTGTCTCTCCCAGGACCAAAGCAGCTCTCCAGGAGACAAACCAGAAGGCAGTCACATGGATCTCCCCCAGGCATCAGCCATTGCATTTCTCCAGATTGTACATCTCAGCTCAAGGAACTGGAATGACTGCCTGGACTAACAGAGCACGATTTCCCTCATTTCACACAGTTCTCACTGGCAAGCACCACCCACGTCCTACGATTTTCTTACGCACCAGGTAATGTTTCCTTACAATGCATTCCAGAGTTGGAACCCTTCCTGGATCACCTACAAACACAGCATGGCTGGGGAAGAGTCTGCAGGATGGAGTCCTCCCACTAATTCCTAAAATAAAGGGGTTTTCAGCCTTCATAGGAACTGTCTGGAGCCTGATGAGGGGGCAGCTCCAGTCTCTGCTCTGTGACAGGGACAGGAGCCAGGGCATGGCTGGGGCTGGGCCAGGGCAGCTCAGGCTGAGCTCAGGGCAAGGTTCTTCCCCCAGAGGGTGCTGGCACTGCCCAGGCTCCCCAGGGAATGGGCACGGCCCCGAGGCTGCCAGAGCTCCAGGAGCCTTTGGCCAGCGCTGCCAGGGATGCCCAGGCTGGGGCTGCTGGGGGGTCTGGGCAGGGACAGGGGCTGGGCTGGGGGATCCTGGGGGGTCCCTCCCAGCTCAGGATATTCTGTGGTTCCTTGGTTCTGTAAAGCTCAAGGGTGACAAATGGAGAGGGAAACCCAAGTTCAGGACGTGCCCAGTTTTTGGCTGTTAACACACACACACACACTATGCAGGCTCTGCAGAAGTTGTCAAGAAGCACACCAAAAAATCCAGTTCCCCCCTGAACTAAGAGAGGATTTGACCTGACCTGGGGACCAGCACCTCTCTTTGATCATTGTTCACCAAGTGAGACTCATGCCAACTCACCCTCAGCAGGCAGTGCAGGAGCATGGAGCTGACAGAGGCAGAGCTGCTTTCTGCCCTGTGTTTTTCTGCTTTGCAGAGGGAAATCCTCCACCTCTGCTGAATCACCAGCCAGCTCTTGCTATCCAGTCAATTATTTCAGAGCTATTGCACCTGCTATCCCTTCATTACTTTATTACTTCTGCTTGAATGGGGAAAACAACATCATAAACCCTGTGTATAAATCACTCTCCTAGAATAACAGCCAAGGAAATAGGACAGAATTCATTTGGTCCATCCCTCTGCTCAGCACTAAGCATTACTCCACTGATCATTTTAGAAGAGGTTATAAAAACAAGTAACAATCTTTTAGTCTTTCTGGAGAGCAGAATGAGCTTGTTCTCACTGCAATTGCTGCCATTTCAGTTCAGTCCCAGTTGCTCTGTTCCAGTATGGTGAGCAGCATCTGCCCTTTCCAGCACAAGACAACTTTATACATCTGAAAATAGCTACCATGTCTTCCCTTAACCTTCTATGGGCTTTTTGTCTTTATAGGTCAGTATTTCTAACCAGCACTCAGCTGCCTCCTTGTGATCCAGACTCTCCTCCTTTGGTCTGCCTCTGCCTTCAGATGAGCTGCCAAAGGCTGGTGCTGAAGCTTTTCCAGCATCAAGGAGAATGTCAGAATTTCTTCACTCCAAAAAGCATTCTGTTATCATAGTTTAGGGGTTTTTGCAACTGTGGGACACTGTCCAGGCATGGGCAGCTTTTGATCCTCTAATGCCTGGATTCTTTTTCTAATAAAGTGAACCAGCCCCTGTCCTCTGCACAACATTTATCAGTTTCCAGCTCAAGCATTTCTCTCCAGTAAAATCCTTTAAAGTTTACTATGGCTGTTCTGGTTGTCTCTCAAATTTCTACCCTATAGTTTTGCTCTATCACTTCAATTCTCTCTCACTTCTGTCCTTCCTCTCTTACCTGCATCCAAAGCACTGTGGGCAGCAGGGCAGGGGGGATTGTGCCCTGTGCCCTGTGCTCAGGTGAGACCCCACCTGCAGAGCTGCCCCAGCCCTGGCCCAGCACAGGCAGGAGCTGGAGCTGCTGCAGAGATCCAGAGGAGGCACCAGGGGGATCAGAGGATGGAGCAGCTCTGCTGGGAGCAGAGGCTGGGACAGCTGGGATTGTTCACCTGCACAGGAGAAGCTTTGGGGGGACCTCAGTGTGGCCTTGCAGGGCCTGGAGGGGCTCCAGGAGAGCTGGAGAGGGACTGGGGACAAGGGATGGAGGGACAGGACACAGGGAATGGCTCCCACTGCCAGAGGGCAGGGATGGGTGGGATATTGGGAATTAGGAATTGTTCCCTGTGAGGGTGGGCAGGCCCTGGCACAGGTGCCCAGAGCAGCTGGGGCTGCCCCTGGATCCCTGGCAGTGCCCAAGGCCAGGCTGGACAGGGCTGGGAGCACCTGGGACAGTGGGAGGTGTCCCTGCCATGGCAGGGGTGGCACTGGATGGGCTTTAAGCTCCTTCCAACCCAAAGCATTTCCTGATGGACTTAACAGACAAAAAAGAAAACACACAAGGACCATGAAATCTTATTAAAATATTTTACCTAAAGTTTTTAAGACAGTCTGAAGGCATTAACTGCATAAATCACCTACAGAAAGTCAATCTTATGTTCCTCTTTCTATTTCTAGTGGGGTTCTAAAACAATCCCATAGGAAAAAAAATGCAAGTTCTCACATTTTACACCAGTTTAACATCTACTTAGAATTTCGAGACCTCACACAGCAGCACGAATGTGTCTTTCTAACAACCTGTGTTGCAACACATTTCCTTAAAATATCTATTTTAGCATTTTGTTTCATTGCAACTAATCAGCCAGACTATAGGCAACTCTAGAGAAAACTGATTCCATACTGAAAAAGGTCAGGAATTTGAGGCTGATGGGCTTTACTCTTTATACATGGGAAGACGTTTGAATTCTATTACAAATAAATGTTTTGAATTGTGCTATAAATGTAACACTCAAGCTCAATTTTAACTGCAAAGCAAAGAGATTCACAGCTCCACAGAGATCACTGTTCAGGGGAAAACAGCTCTGCCAGCTGGCAGAAAGGGAAGAGAGACACTGAAATAAATTCCTGCCCCAGATAAAGAGTCAGAATTAGAACCCAGCCTTAGTGCAGAGCAGTGCTCAAGGCATTGCTCAGTGTTTAGGCCAGGCTGGATAGGCTTGGAGCAACCAGGTCTAGGGGAAGGTTCCCTGCCCATGGCAGGGGTGGAACAGGATAAATTTTAAGGTCCCTTCCAACCCAAACCTGTCTGTGACACTGGAAATTTACAGTCTGTATGTTTAGCAGTTACATTTAAAATCACTTACTACACAAGCAGAAGGGTGGGTTTGAATCCTCCCTGGGTCATTCCCTCCCTCCTGGGTCAGTCACAAGGACAGGGATGGTTGACAGCAGCCCCACAGTGGATGTCACATGTTTGGGATGTCCCCAGTTTGTGGGGAGCTCTGTACTGAGCTCCCAGTTCATGAACCTGGGCAGGGAATGACATTAAATGGAGAGGAATAAACTCACAGGTCTGTTCAAGTGAGTTCCAGGGACCAGAAGTGCCTTAATAAGCCCCAACAGAAATTCAGAAACATTTCAGCAAAAATCATCTTTACAGGGAAACCAGAAAGATTATTTTTCACGGACATAACTTCTGAACACTTATTGTCATAATTAAATTCTCCTGGCAATAACACAGAAAAAACTCCACCATTTTGGTACTATGAAAATGCCTGAATTGAGGCTTTATATTGTACAGTTTTAAAAAAAAGTTATTATAGGTGCTAGGAAAGCAATAGAATTTAAAACAGGTTTATTTAAAGTATTTAAATCAGGTTTATTATTTTTGGAGGATTTTTTCAAAGAATGCTGATTTTAAAAAAAAACCTAGGTCTTCAAGACAGCAAAATGACAAATCAGAAATAATGTGAAGTAACAGCATTAAAGAATTGCCTGTAAGGCCAATGCAATGATTTAGTGCTTAGTATAATGTCCCTGATGCACTTAGGGACAAAAGAATTAAATTTCAAGTCCGTCAGTCTCCAAATTTGCAGGAGAGAGATATAATGTCAAGTGAATTAAAGAAGATGGATGAGCTGATGGATTCAAAGAGAGCAATCAGAGTCTTCAGGACAGACAGATTTGGCAGCTGCAGAAGGAGGACTGACAACCTAAAATGGCAGGAAGAGGGAACCCACCCCCAAATATCAAAGCTGTGGCAATAAAGGTACAGAGAACCAAGGGTGGAGCCTTGGAGATAACTGGGATGGAGATGATAACTGGGATAGAGATAACTGAGTTGGAGATAACTGTGAGAGAGATAACTGGGATGGAGATAACTGGGATGGAGATAACTGGGATGGAGATAACTTCCCTTCCTCTGAGCCCCAGGAGGAGGAGGAATGAATAACATTTTTTAAGGGATTTTAGAAGCCAAACTTGCATTTCCCATCAGTAGCACTAAGTGATTTCCACTTTGCTAACATCCTGCATTTAAGCAGAACTCCTCCCAGATACACAAAGCAGCCCTGCAATAAAAACCTGCTACAATTGATGAGAGGACAGAGCAAGGAAAGCTGCTGGAAGTCTGGGATGGATCCGCTCAGGCAGACAAGGAGCACGCGATGTTTCCTCAGAATTCATCAATCACTCAGAAAACCCAGAGGATGTGGTGCTAACAGGCAGCTGGAGCCTCCCAGACATCCTTGGAGAGAGACAGGAAAATGCTTTTAATTCCCTTACCTGGGGGAATTTGCGTTTGATGGAGATCAGGGCCCCCTCGGGGAGCTTGGCCAGCTCCGAGTCCCGCACCGCGTGCACCGTGGTGGCTCTGGGCTGGTGGGTCAGGGCCTCCACCTGCAACACAGGGACAGAATCAGGGACAGGGACAGAGCACCAGGGACAGAGCACAGGGACAGAATTAGGGACAGAGCACAGGGACAGAGCACAGGGACAGAGAGAGCACCAGGGGCAGAGCTTCAGGGACAGCACGAGTGACAGAGCATGAGGGACAGAGAGAGGACCAGGGACAGAGCATCAGGGACAGCTTCAGGGACAGAGAGAGCATGAGGGACAGAGCACAGGGACAGAGCTTCAGGGACAGAGAGAGCATCAGGGACAGAGCACAGGGACAGCTTCAGGGACAGAGAGAGCATCAGGGGCAGAGCACAGGGACAGAGATCCAGGGACAGAGCACCAGAGCACCAGGGACAGAGAGAGAGCACCAGGGCCAGCATGAAGGACAGAGCAGAGGGACAGCATCAGAGCATGGGGACAGTTCCCAGCCTGTACCAAACACCAAACAGCAGCACCAAGGGGCTGAAGCCTTCCCAAGGACCCCAGCTGCTCCCACACACCTGGAGCAGAGCCCTGCCTGTCCCAGGGGTGGCACCCAGGGCACCACAGCTGCCACAACCATCTCTGCAGCCCAAATCCCTCTGCCATGGGGCAGCTGCAGTTTCTCACAGAAACAGCCCCAGGGAGCCCCCAGAGTGAAGTCAGCACCACAGCAGCCCTGAGGGCTTTCCACCCTCAGTGCTAATGGTGACAAAGCCAGGAAAACCCTGTTTCTCTACTTGCTCCCTCTTTCCTCAATGCCACCCTGAAACATTTCCATTTTACTTCAGGGAGATAAATAGCAATGACCTTGAAATAATTGAGACTTTCTAAAAACTAAAAAAAAGTGGTGAGAGCAGGCTGGGTGGGCCTTGAGCAACCTGGGCTGGTGAAAAGTGTCCCTGCCCATGACAGAGGTGGCAACAAGATGAGCTTGCAGGTCTCTTCCAACCTAAACTACCCAGGGATTCTAGGGGCAAATCAGCACATTTGAGCCAAAAATGAGCATTGTTTTTTTACTATTTAAATTTTTTTTTACATATGTATGTTTGCATGTGCTGTGTAAAGAGGAATGCCTGAATGGTTCAGGCTGGAAGGGAGCACTGGAGCTCATCCAGTCCCACCTCCCTGCTCAAGCAGTCACTCAGGGCTGTGTCCACACAAGGAAAATCCACACCAGAACACACCTCCCTGACCAGTGCCCGATTATTCCACCTAGAAACATCTATTTTATTGACAGTAGAAGTATAAAGAAGATGGTGACACAAAGAGACTTATACAAAGATTTGCTCCTTTATGGAGATTCTGCCACCATTTAAAACAACCTGGGGTAAAAAACCCAAAATGCAGCTGCTGCCCAAATCCCCATCTGCCCCAGAGCTGCCACTGCCTCTTGTGCTGTGTGGAAATGCAGAAATGCAATTTCCTGCTGAAGTCTCTTCTCATGGCCAGTGCCTTATCCTGCAGCACCACTGGAGCCACAGCCTTTACAGCCTGGTGCTCCATCCTGGCAGTTCCAGCAGCAGACAACTTTTATTGGGCTTAAAATCCATGGATCAGCCATTTCCAAAAGAATGGTTGTTGCTGTAGCAGCTGTAATTACCGAGGTTAAAACACAAACAGAAAAATCCCTCCCTAACTGCAATTTACTCACATTTCAAATCAAAGTGAACATGACTTTGCATTTTTAATTTTCCACTAGAAAAAGAAATAAATAATATATCAGCTTAGAGCTGTTTGAGTTGTTTAGAGGTTGGGGGGGTTGATGGTTTTATTTGTTTGATTGATTTTTGGGGCTTTTTTCATGATTTTTTTTAAAGCTTATATTGACAGCAAATTCCAACAGAAGCAATTAATTCCTCACACTACTATGGGCTCAGACACACAAAATGAGCACCAGATATGTAATAATAATAGTAATAATACTAATAATACTAATACTACTACTACTACTAATAATAATAATAATTTTAAAATGCCTTGTGGAAAACACACAGCTCAGTGATCCCACTTCCACCAAGATCCATCCTTGGAAGGCTCCATGCTCACAAAATGGATAATCCAACCAAGCAGAATATCTTGAGCTCAAAAACTTGCCATTAGTCCAGAAAACCGAGATCAACTTGCCAAGATTAACTTGAATTTCACCAGCACCAACTGCTCTGCATGCAAAACTGCAAAGGGAAATTTAAAGCACCTTCATTTTGCAAACCCCAGCTTTTGTTTTTTGCTCGGGTTCCAGGGATATTTTGTTCTGTCATCACATTTTAAACTAATTATATAGAAGGGCAAAAAAAAATCATCTTTGTACATACATTTATGGAGAAACAAACCTTCTAAAGGCTCCCCAAAGGGCTGTATAAGATGTTCTGGTTTATCTCCCTCCCCTATTACCAGCTTTTTATCACAGGTTCTTGGCTCTGTAATTTACCTTCCTTCTCCTGAAAGGAGGTTAAGAGTTTCAGCTGTTAAAATCAAACCTTTCCTCTCAGCTCTTGACTGAGTTTAATTTGTATCAAGAAGAAAAACGCTCAAACTGTCCGAGATCCTTTGCCACAATTTCTGTGATATATGAGAGCATAAAACCAACTGTGCTCCAAGGGGCTCCTGAGCCTTTCAGAAAAGATGAAATTTGTAAATTTGTAGAAAAGGCAATTAAATTTTAACTTTAAACACAGCCACAGGGAGGGGTTTTGAGCTCCCAAGTGGAACTTTGTCTTTTTGACAGAGCAGAGGGCACAGGGAGACCTTTTCCAAACCTCCTTCCCAAGGAGCCATTCAAATACCCAGATTTGCACCACCACCAGTCCCAGAGACCCCTGCAAGTGCTGACTGCAATTCCCAGTGATTACAGAAACTGGACCTTGGACTGTTCTTGCATACAGGTACTATGGAAATCTTTGATATTTTCATTTAAATACACCCCAGTGTTCCAGCATGGAAAATATCTGGGTCCCAGACACTGTACACAAGGAAATTCACACTGTGCTTTCCCCTTGAGTATAATCATCTGAGTTCCCAATCTCTGTATTTATTAATAGTCCCCATTATTCACTTATTAATTATCCCAGAGCAACTGTGGCTGCCCCTGGATCCCTGGCAGTGCCCAAGGCCAGGCTGGGCAGGGCTGGGAGCACCTGGGACAGTGGGAGGTGTCCCTGCCATGGCAGGGCTGGCACTGGATGGGCTTTAAGGTCCCTTCTCACCTAAATAATTCTGGGATTCAATAATTAATGAAATATTTCCTCTTCACTGAAGTGTGAGGGCTCTCTTTTGGATCAGCTGCAGGATGATTCTCAACTTTCACCACACTTTCCCCTCTTCACAGCCTGTGGTTTTAGAGCCTTTTTTGCACTGGTTCTACATTTTCTGCTCATGGAAATCTGCCAAACCCACTTGGTTTTGGCTATTCCCATCTCCTTTGGAGATCAAAAACATTCCAACATTGAGTTGCAGCTCTCCCCTGAAAATAACACTTTTTTTACTTTGTATTTTTAATAAACCATTTGAGGTATCAGCTGTTCAGAGGTTAGGATATTTTTCTTCTTGCTTAGGAAAAACCAGAAGTCTCATACCATTTAAGTATTTAAAATCATTTCTATCTTAAACCACGTTCAAATCCTTGGACTCCTCTGCCCAGTGAACCTTTGGAACAGGTTTTCTTGTTTTTCCAGGTTTGTAAAAGTACAAGACTCAGAGATCCAGCTTGAACTTCAAAATTAACAAAATCCACTTGTGCTCAGAAGACCGTAGCATTATTTCCTTGGTCACAAAAAGGGAAATTTAACACTCTGATCACCCACCACAGCTGCAGCAAACAACACAAAACCACCCCCACAGTAACATTAATAACCAAATGTTTCAAGATCTTTCAGATTATTATCTTTCAGATAATGTTATTATTATCTTTCAGATCTTATTGAACCTGACTGGAGAGAATGTTTATTTAGATATTTGGTTTCATAATCACCCAAGGTTCTCTCTTGAGCTCCTTCCCAGACTTCCATTAGCATCACTCATCCTCACCAGCATGAGCACAGCATTTGCTCCAGTGCAGAAAGAACCCGTGGAATCTTTCCCACTTCACCTCAGGCCAACACAATCCTTCTCTTGCCCGAGGCAATTGTACCTCTTTGTTCTTCTCGTGTCACATCCACTCCTCCTCCTCCTTCCTCACAAGCTTCTAAGTAAGTTCCACCTCACTGCCCATTTCTGGGCTTCTCTCTCAGTTTCCTGCATTTGCCTTTGTTGTTGCTGTTCTCTCTCCCTCCAAGAATTCTCTGCTTTTCCTGGAGTTCCCTCACTGCTGAGCCCACCCTGTCCTTGCTCAGCCTGGACTGGCTGCTCTTCTCTTTGCCTCCTCATTATCTGGTGTTGTTTGGTTTTCTCTCAAGCAATAAACTCAGCAGGCCCACACTGCAGTGCTAATTTCACTTGGAACTCCATCTCTCTGAAATCCTGCTGTGCTTTGTTTTAGCAGCCCTACAAAAATGCTGAATGCTCCCTTCACCACTCCCCTGTCTCCAAGGTCAACCCCTTGGCTCCTCATCCTCAAAATCCCTCTGTATCTCAGCCCACCCTCAGAAATCTGTCATCCATCACTGCCTTCACTTTCACTCCCTCTAATTTGGGGGAATTGCACAGGAACAGTGTCTCAAATGCTGGAATAATTCGAATGAGAGAGCACAGAACCATTTCCAGTGTTACACACCCCATGGTTCTGGATAACTGATCATGATATGGCCATGGGTGAGAGCCCTCCTGCATTGCTGTGGTTCTGTTGTTCCCAACACAAACAAATAAAAACCCCCTAAAACCAGACCTGTGCTCTTTGTGCTGTTCCACTGAATTCTGACAGGGAGGGGTTTTGAGCAATCAAGTGAAAGGGGCAGAAGGATGGAACTGGATGAGTTTTAAGGTCCTTTTAAAGCCAAACCAGTCTGCAATTCCATTATTCCCACACCTTCTCTTAGCTCAGTATCAAAGAGTGACAAAAGCAGGTTTTGCTGCCTCCATCCCATACGATGCACATGATTCACATCCCTGCCTTACAAGTTCTTTCTGAAGAAAAAGTGTTGCTGCAAATTTTTTACAGGGAGGGGAAAAGCAATTTATACTCTCATGACCTCTTTTGACTTCATTTCCAACAGTCATTCCTAACAGTTCTTTACAGCTTTCCAAATGACACAGTTGGGAAGTGAAAACCAGCAAGTGGCATATTCTGCCAGTTGCTCTAAGTACAAATTCCTTTCTGAGCTGCATTCAAGAAATCACTTTATTTGCTTAATTTTTGGTGTGTGCACAGCCCCAGTGTGTTGAGCACAGTTCTGCTGCTCAGGCTTCAGCATCTCTGAGACTTCCTGGAGCAAACTGGGGCTGGTGCAGGGCAGGCAATTCGCTGGCAGGAAAATGTTGCTTCTCCAGACAAATTTAACAAACTGTTGGGTGACTTTTCTCACAGGCAGCAGCCACTAAAAATGCAGATTATTTCCAAGTAGTTTCTTGTGGAGATTATTTCTTTTCAAGTGAGATTTCAAGCAGATCTAGTGCATGAGCAGACACGTCCAGTGCGATGTTCAGAGCCACAGGCCTGCTCTCCCCAGCCTCCAGCCAGGAGCACATTTACACCACTGGTTCTTCCCATCCCATCCATTTTGTAATACACTTCTTCAGTTCCTCTTCATTATGGTCACTATTCCAACCAAGAATCTGTCATTCTCTCACACGTCATATTTCTTCCTCTCCCATTGATTCTTCCTTGCTGCCAGCTCACAAAAAGCAGCAATCTCTCCTCACCAAGGGAAGCCTCCTTCAGACCCTCGTGTAAGAGCACACAAGGGAAAGCACCAGGTACAAGGAGACCCTGGGAAGCAGGTCAGGACCCCAAGGATTATTAAATTATGCAGCTTAAACTGTGTCCAGTCCTGGCCCCTCAGCTTGGGAAGGACATTGAGGACCTGGAGCACATCCAGAGGGGGCAGCGAGGCTGGGGAGGGGCTGGGAACACAAACCCTGTGAGGAAGCCCTGAGGGAGCTGGGGGTGCTCAGCCTGGAGAAAAGGAGACTCAGGGCTGCCCCCATCACTCTCACAGCTCCTGAAAGGTGCCTGTGCTCAGCTGGGGCTGGGCTCTGTCTCCAGCAGCACTGACACAACCAGAGCACACAGCCTCGAGCTGCACCAAGGGAAATTCAGGTTGGGTATCAGGAAAAAGTTTTTCACAGAAGGAGTGATAAAGTTCTGGAATGGCTGCCCAGGGAGGTGGTGGAGTCCCCATCCCTGGGTGTGTTTAACAAAGCCTGGATGTGGCACTGGGTGCCAGGGTTGAGCTGAGGGGTTGGGGCTGGGTTGGACTCGATGATCTTCAAGGTCTCTTCAACCTGGTGGCTCTGTGAATTCTGTGAAACTCTTCATTTTCCAAATTGTCCTCCAAGACAGCCACAATCAGTGTCTGGTAATTAGCCTGATACTTGTATTGTCTTCTCTCCAGCACAGGCTTGGCTCCCACCAGGAGCATCAAGGACAGGCAGGGCCTGTCCTCACAGGGACACAACTGGGTGACACTGGGGGTGCACAGACACCCACCCCCCTCTGGAGAGACCAACTGCCAGAACTGCTCCCTCCATCCTGAAACACCCACCCCACTCCACCCACAGCCCAGCCCAGGCTCTCCACAAAGCCACCAGCTCAGCCCAGGGTGCTGGGGAAAGGCCAGCACAGAGGGGACACAATGAGAGGGATGGAAGGGCACACACCCAAGGAGGGATATGGAGGAGAAACACCAACACTGACATCTGCTGCCAGTTCAGGGGGCTCTGGAGCAGGGCCAGGCAGTGAGGCAGCTGACAGGTAGCACACCTGTGTGTCAAGGCCAACACCAGCACTAGAAGAGCACAGAAGAGCCACCTGTGCATTGTCACAGCAGTGTCTTTGTCCAGACCAGGGCAGGAGCTGCTGCTGCTGCAACTGAATCCAGTGAGGCAACATCACCAATGTAACACAAAGGGCAACCCAACACTACATGGAACATTGATTTTTTTTTTGGTTTGAACACACTGCCCTCACACCTTTCTCCAGCTCATTTGCACCTGGAGCAGCAGAGGATGCTCATCCCAACAGTGTTTGCTCCAGCCCCAGCTCAGAAGGACCTGAAATATCAACTTGTTTGTATCAGAAAAGGACAAAGGAGGAGACACTGCTGGAAGCAGTGAATGAGTGGGAAGAGCAACCAGACAAACTGCAAATTGATGCTATTTGTGGGAGCAGTGCCAGTGGATGAACTCAGAACACCATGTACTCTTCAAAGTTGTTCACAACCACCTTCTGCAATCTCCTGTGTGCCAAGCTAACCCCGTGACTGAGGACAGCCAGCCCTTCTGCTGTGTGCAAAGAGGAATCCAAACCTCCCTCTCTCCATTTTTAATAGATAAATGTATTAAAAAGCCATGAAAGGTTTACACACACTCATGCCTGAAAGTCTTGTGTATCTGTACATGGCTATATGCAAGAGCAGATCTAAAAAACAAAAATGAAACAAGGCTGAGCTTGCTGTGTTTTGTAATTAGGGCAGATGGAGTCATCCCACAGGTTCTCCCCAAAGGACTGAGCCTGCACTTTGTAGCAGTGCAATGACAGATCTGTTGCAGCTGTGAATATCATTAAGGGACAAAAAAGAGGAAGATTAAAGCTAGGAAGGGAATTGGTAAAAGCTCAGCCTCCTGTATTTCAGTTTTACTCCTTGTATATGTGTGGCCATAGGAGAGATTTGAAGTTTCATGCATGTTGTGCTGCCCTAAACCCAACATTACAGTCCAACCACCAGCAAAAACCCTGTCAGAAGCCACTTGAGACACCCACACCAAACACCCAACAAAACCATCACATTTCACCAGGCTGTTGAAAGAGGATCTGCAAGGGCAGTGCCCTGGGCAGGCTGCTCCTCTCTGAGTGAAGGATACCTGAACTTCCAGAACAGAAAAAGAGAGAACAACCCACGATGAGCTGCTCAGATACTTCCTAGAAGGGAGAGATCCAATTCCTTTCAACTCAGCTCCACACAGAGTCCCAAAGCTGGCTGGAACTTTATCAGAGACCCTTCCCCACCCTCCACTGCTGACTCTTCTCCCAAAAATCCTTCCTGCCACCCCACTGCACTCTGCTCCCACCACTCAGAGCCATCCAAGCATTCTGGTGGTGATGACAAGGATCACTTTTATCTCTCTCTATCTCAGTGGCTTTTATTTAATGACGCTTGCAAAAAGAAAAAAAAAAAAAGGTTCTATCAAGGAAAACAAAAATTTTCAACAGCCTTGTGCATTTTCCAGGGTTGAAGGGGATGAATGCAATTTTAGCCTTTGCTGTTCCCAGCCAGCCCAGTTCCATGTGGCATCCCTCAAAATGGAAGGGAGAAAGGAGAAGGAGGCAAGGGAAGTAAAAAGCTGTCCTGCAGGGGATCAGGATGTGTATCAAGAGTGAGCTGATAGCTGGAATTATCACAAGATTTCAGCTGGAAACAGAAGGAGACACCCAATATCCTAAGGAATGACAGCCCAATGCATGAAATCACCTGTCTGGAACCCAGCACGTCACAATTTCCATCACTGTCTGTCATCAGAGCTCCCCATACTCTCAAAAAATAACATGGCACAGCACACCAAGCCCTCTGCCATTTGAGTTTAACAAAAACACTCTCAAGATGGGCCTGGGAATCAGGACACAGCTTCTCATTTCATTCTGACACTAATTCAGTGGTGTAAATGTGAACTCATTCCTCAGGCTCCCTCTGCCTCCCTTTGGGGCTGGCAAATATTGGGGGTTTGCTGTTTGTGGGTTTCACTGGATGGTTTAGATTTTTTTGGCTTTGCTTTTGTTGGTTGTTTTAAATACAAGTTCATACCTAAGATGCTGCTAGGAAAATAATAATTTTTGGTAATATATTACCAAGAGAGAGAGAGAGGAAGAGATGAAAAGAGAACAATCCCTTGCAGGACCATTCTTGCAGCTCTGTTCCTGAACCTCACCCACCACCAATTCCCTCAACTGCAGTCTGTGCACAGTGTGCCTGAGGTGCCAATAATCTGAATCCACCTGAAACAGCTTTGTAGTATCTTACAGCTTCAGCAAATGCAGTAGTCATGGTTTGACAAAACCACAAAAACACAAGGAATTGGCAAAAAAATTTCACATGTTTAAAAAGGCAGAGCAAAGCAGCCTTAAAGTGGAGGGTGCAGTGACATTCAGCTGGCTTTGGAGCTGCCTGATAACATTAATACTGATAAAGAACAAAAGCCTGACAAGTGTAATCCTGATAGTTCCCTTTGTGTGATTCCTTTGGGGATTACACAGCAATTAAAGATTTCTAACAGTGTTACATTTCCAAAGGACAATGCTCCAATCCCCTGAGGAAATCATAAGCCATTTACAGATTCTTCTTGGCTTTCAACTTTTTAGAGAGAAAAAAAGCCATGGACATTTAGCTGTCTTAATTAGATAAACAGCTTAACATCTGAAAATATTTAAAATGCCTTATTTCTAAGAATGTAAAAAATTATTTCCTACCCAGCAGGACCAGTGTGCTGCAGCACTGGCAGCTGAGGGTTCTTTTCTGCAATTTCTCCCTGTATTCCAAGAGTCAGAGCACAAATGCTTTTCTGCACTTGTTCAGCACTTTCTGCACTCAAAAGTCATGGTGTGCAGCCCTCCTGATAAGAGGGACTTTCTGGTTGCTGAAGAGAAGCAGAAAAGGTGCTGAATTAATCAAAACATGGCTGCAGCTTCCCCCCCTCAGCAGGTATTTTGGAAAGGTGACTGGTTTTGGGTCAGACCCTGCACACAACCGTGTCCTGGGAGGGGTTACCAGTAAACCCAGCTTACACCACCTAAAAACCCAGCTCTGGAAAATATCTGGAGTCAACTCTAAGACCTGTCTGGCACTCAGGCATCTCCCCAGCACCACAATCATCCTTCAGAACTCAATGAAGACAAAGGTGGCCTTGCATAAAGGCCTCATTGCATTGAAGGTTCCATCACCTTCGATGATGGAAGGGTGAGGCAGTGCACAAACAACTTCAATCCAGCAGCAGATTACTCTGAGGAATGGCTCTGATGGGTTTGTTGCCTTCTCCTCACCCACTGCTGTCCTCCCAACAGAACAAAAAGCAAAGAACACCCACCTCAACACATGCTTGGAGCTGTGACCCTGTGCTCTGACAACCTGCCCTGCAGTTTGGAATGAACCAGGGGATAATTGCCCCAGCCTCAGCAGCACTGCCAGGAACAACAGAACCTCAGAGCCTGGGCCAACACCTGCTATTGACAGGCACAAAAATCAAATTAAAGGGAATCCTCTCACACACACAAAAAAAGTGCTAATGAGATCAAGAGAGCAAGAGTAAAAACTACAATTTCCAGTGGTTAATCAAGATCAAAACCAAAGCAGCAACATCAAGAGAGACTAAGATAAGCATTTTAAACAAGTAGCTGGTGAAGAGAAGCCCTTCCATTCCATCAACACACAGATGTCTCCTCTGATATCCTCTGGGATCACCCAGGGCATGGCAGAAATTATAATAATATAAGAAACATGACCCTTTAGCTGGTAGATAAAATTGACATTTCAACATTTTTCCCTAAGTGCATCTACAGCAATGGACGACCAAATTAAAAAATTTCCCCTGCGTCAAATCTTAGTCTCTAGAAAGCAAGACTTATGTCAACTGTATTTCAGGGAGGGAATTATTTAACAGATTCGTTATTGTCCTTTAAAAATTCCTTGGAAGCTTCTAAGCTGAGTTGTGACCAGATACAGTGATTGGAGTTGCCCATCAATAGGGCCAACAGCAGCCAGTGTCCGTCCAAAAAGTCTCCCTGAGAGTCAGGGTCCTTTTCCCCTGACAGGACTGTCCTTGTCAGCTCCTCAAGGAACTCCACAGGGAAGGAAACCTCAGTTTCTAATCTGCTCTTCTCCCCCTGCACTGACAGACCTCAGGAACAGATGCCATTGAGTCAGTGCAGGGAACAAAACAGTTTGAGCCACAAGTTGAGCCCTGGGAGCGCAGGCACACGCTTGAAAATGAACATCCTGTCTGAAATCCCTCATCCTGCACTGCTGTGCTCCTGCAAGCAGGAATGGCAGAGCCTCATCTCTTATGCAAATGACAGGTGGCATTTTAAAGTTCTGACACAGAGGCAGTAAACAAAAAGCCACCGACTACAAGACTCCCTGTTTGCTTGGTGCTCACAATTAGGGGTGACACGGGAGGGTCTCGGAGGCGTTCGGGGAGGAACAAAGCCACCAGTTCACCAAAAAACCAATTACCAACACCAACTGCTGCTTTCATTCCCTGCAAGCACCCAAAACCCCAATTATGTTAATGTCAGGAAAAAAAAACCCAACCCTTCAGCAGGTTTTTAAAGGTTTATAACAGATTCTGCAGAAGGGGATAAACAAAACTTTTTAAAAGCAAAAATATCGCTTTGCTAATGCCCTCTGAAATAATGCTGGCATTCTTCACAGATCCTCCCCCATGTTTGCAAAAGGCAGCCAGAGCATGGAGACACTTCCAACAAATGGCAGAGTGAGTCAGTGGGGCTGGGAGCTGTGGGCAGGAAGGAGATGACAACGTCCACAGAGTCACTGAAGTCTCCAACGTGATTCATGTCATAACGTGGATCCAAAACAGGGACTTGTGCTTTAGGCACAAACTGCACGGGTATTTCTGTATCTCTGCCTGGGCACTCACAGCAAACAAGGCCCTGCTACAGCAAACACAGCCCAGTCCTTCCACCAACCCCCCTCCTCCTTCCTGCCCAGAGAAACAGCTGGGCCAGCCTGGAAAAACCTGCACAGAGAGGTGGAGTTTAGGCCATTTCATAGAAACATTGAATTCTAAAAAAGCTTGGGTGGGAAAGGACCTTAAACCCCATCCAGTGCCACCCTTGCCATGGGCAGGGACACCTTCCACTGTCCCAGGCTGCTTCATCCAACCTGGCCTTGGCATCTTCCAGGGATCCAGGAGCAGCCACAGCTTCTCTGGACACCCTGTGCCAGGGCCTGCCCACCCTCTGAGCACCATATGCTGCCCTGTCACTCAAAAGTGCTCTCAGAAAGTAGAACAGGTCTGTTTTTAACCTGGGAACTCTGCAAAACTCCAGGAGCTCGACAGTGAAAAGCTGCAGAACATCACAGGCAGAGGAAAGCAGGAAAATGCCTGGATGTGACACTGACAATCCCTTCTTCAGACCCCAGAAAGCCTCACACCATTGTGATTAGTCACAAAAGATGTCAGCTTTAGTTCCTGTCAAACCACATCATTTTACCTTTAATGAAGTATCCCAAAGAAAGAAAAAAAAAAAAAAAACAAATAAAATTTGTGTTAGAAGCACATTCCAGCATGGGCTTGCTTCTCCAAACAATCCCACTGAGTGTGGGAAGAGATCCCTAAATCCTGTGCACGTGGAAATATCAAATATGGGGCAAGCAGCAGCCCAGCCCAGCCCTGTCTCTGCTGGGAGCACCACCAGAACTGCCTCATGGACCACACAGACAAAATTTTGGATCAGGTCTCTAAGGGGAGCCTCAGACTCCTGCTTCCCCTTTATTCCTATAAAAAGGGATTTCTTCCCATAGAACTAATCCCAATTCACATGGCTTCAGAGCTATGCTAATTCTGCCTATAAACAGATACATTTTCAGTGTTTAGTTTTCAGCTCAGAAAGCAGAAAAGGGCCTGAACAACAAGCTCAGAACTTCAGAAATCTTCTGATTTTAAATATAAAAATCAAACAAGCAACGCATATTTATGACTCCTATTTCTGCTGTTAGGTCTGAGAAACAAAACTAGGTCTGAGGAACAAAAAATGAACATAACAGAGAAATTAAATATGGATAAATACTACAATTTTGAAATGAACAGTTGCTTTAATAGCTATAATAATTAACACTCCCTGAAAAACCTGACAAAGCTTTGAAGTCAGCTCTGCTAACTCTGAGGAGGTTGGACCACTCACTTCCAGGGTGGGGCTCATCCAAACTGGCTCCTCCTATGGCACTGAATTTATTCAAATCCCCAGTTAGTGCACATTCCTGCAATTATTCCAGCCCTAATTTAACAGGCTGGAATAGGAAAGGGAGGAGACTAACCCATGGCACAGAGGAGCACTGGGCAGAACACAACCTTTTTGGGGTTTATCTTTCTTTACAAACCCATTCGGCAACCACTATAAAAACTTCCCAGGCTGGAAGGAGTTTGCCAGATTTTCAACTCTGGAAGCCCCAAAGCTGCCTGAGGGATGGGAGGAGGAGTGAGTGTGTTTGGCATGGAGCAAACCCCATTTCCCAGGGACAGGCCCCTCTCACCACTCCAATGAGGTCCCCCCGGCCGTACTCCCCGGTCAGGTGCTTCTTGCCGTCGTCCATGCGCAGCACGGAGCGCAGGCGGCCGTTCAGCACGATGTACGTGCAGTCTGACTTGTCCCCCTGCCTGCAGGGAGAGCAACAACAACAGCCAGCATCAAGGAATGGCACAGTCTGAACAACAGCCAGCATCGAGGAATGGCACAGTCTGAACAACAGCCAGCATCAAGGAATGGCACAGTCTGAACAACAACCAGCATCAAGGAATGGCACAGTCTGAACAACAACCAGCATCAAGGAATGGCACAGTCTGAACAACAACCAGCATCGAGGAATGGCACAGTCTGAACAAGAACCAGCATCGAGGAATGGCACAGTCTGAACAACAACCAGCATCGAGGAATGGCACAGTCTGAACAACAGCCAGCATCAAGGAATGGCACAGTCTGAACAACAGCCAGCATCAAGGAATGGCACAGTCTGACTTGTGTCCCTGTAGGAGCGTCGGGGGGTAGGACGGTGGGGATGGACAGAGACGAGAGATCTCTGGAGCCAGGGCTGGAACTTGGGGTTTATTGCAAAGGGCCTGGGGGCAGGGCCCTGCTGGGAGCTGCCAGGCACAGCTCAGAGCAGGGCTGAGAGAAGAGAGGGGGAGAGAGGATGAGAGGGTGAGAGAGTAAAAGCGTAAGAGCTAAGAGGTTCCCATTACCATAAATCTTCTTCTGTGTTGAATATTCTGATTCTCACTAACCAATCTAGTACAAGATACAAATCCTACAGCATTTCCATACAGCCTATAAGAATCATTACATTACCATCCTGTGCTACATTTTAAACCCTACAAACTCCTCTTTGGGCCCCTTCTGCCAAGCTGGCAGGGTCTGCTCTGCCCCTTGGGCCTGTCTGCAAGCAGAGGGTGTTGTTCCATCAAAAGGGGATCACCTTCAGCTGGCCACACCATTGTTTTCCAGGTGTTCAGTAACTGAGGGATCTCAAAGCTTGCTTTCATTTCAACCTCGCTTATAGTTTCCATATTCTCAAAATCTTTAGCAGGGCAATCATATTTATAAGGCTTTCCTGTTTCATCTTCCCCAACATCTCCCTGCCTGCAGGGACAACCAGCATCAAGGAATGGCACAGTCAGGCTGGTCCCCTGCCTGCAGGGAGAACAACCAACAACCAGCATCAAGGAATGGCACCACATTTCTCTTCACAGAGAAAAGGCACAATTCTTCCCAAGAATATTTCTGGGTTTCACATTCTCTGAACCTCAGAGAAAGGGAAAACAATTCCTACCTCATTTGCTGTGCCTGTGTTTGTGCAAAAGTAGAATGCAATGTGGAGATTGTTTACCCAGAGTGATGGTGTTTTGTTTCCTTGGCCTATCAGGGCTGTCCTAGGGTGATGTTATGATGTTTGTATCCCCATTCCTGTGTTCTGTTTATGCTGGATATCATCTTCTGTGCCTTCAAAAATGGCTCTGAAGAGCAAATATTTTGTTTTGGTTTTGCTCTCAGCCGCTCCCCCATGGCTGGTGGGACACACAGACAGGGCAGTGCATGGTGCTGCTTTTGCTTTTTGCTTTTGCTTTTTGCTTTTGCTCTCACCCTTGCTTCTGCTCATTAGTTAGTTTAGCTGAGCAGTCTGAATTTCCCTGGACTGTTTCTCCTTTCCCTTTTTTGGACCTACTCGAACCTGCTCCGGACTGGGACCTGGGAAACACCGAGGGTTTGCCCCTTGTGGCTGCAGCAGCTGCCCCAGCACAGGAGGGACTGAGAGCAGAGTGACCACCCCCAGGAGAGACTTTCTGAATTTGTCATCATTTCAGAGCGGTGACAGAGTGGTGTCACCTGGTATTGTTCATTTTGTGTGCTGGGGGTGCTGTGCCTGGTAAATAAACAGGTTCTTTCCACTTGTCTCCAAGGAATCCTTCCCAAACCGGTTGGGGGGAGGAACTATGTAGGTTTGCTTTCTGGAGGGGCCCTTTGGAGGTTTTCTCCCAAATTTGCCCTAAACCAAGACAAGGGCCAAGCATGTGTGTGTGTTGGGACTCTCAGCTGACAGTCATGAGATTCTGTGCAGTGTGTGCAGTGGAGTGCTTGGCAGATTCAGTTTAGATGTAATGTAATAAAGGGTAATATAATATAGAATAATATAGTATAATAAAGTAATGAATTAGCCTTCTGATAAGATGGAGTCAGATGCATCATTTCTCCCCACACCAGGGTCATCCTGTTTTGATAAAGGAAGAGTCCCTGCTCAGCAAATGCATCTGGAGGTTTTGGATAAGTTTGTGGTTTTTCTCTGCCTGGCGTGGAAGATGCAGGAAAGTGTTTAATTGATATTTAATGAGCAAATGAGAAACAGAGCAGTAACTTGTTAAAAGGTGACTGGAAATGTGTTTAATGTGTAAATGCATGGGCTGTGCACAGGGAGCTGAGATAAGGAGTGACAGGACACAGGGAATGGCTTCAAACTGAAAGAGAGTAGGTTTAGATGGGATACTGGGAATTAGAAATTTTTCCCTGGCAGGGTGGGCAGGCCCTGGCACAGGGTGCCCAGAGCAGCTGGGGCTGCCCCTGGATCCCTGGCAGTGCCCAAGGCCAGGCTGGACAGGGCTGGGAGCAGCCTGGGACAGTGGGAGGTGTCTCTGGAGGAGCTTTAAGGTCCTTTCCAACCCAAGCCAGTGTGGGGTTCCATGCCTGGCAGGGGATGACCAGGGTGTGAGCAGGCCCCAGGGACACCACAGGCTCACTGCTGCCTACTCAGGAGCTCATTCCCACTGCAAGGTCAACGTGGATGTGCAGAGGAATTCTGCAGGTCAAAGAGCAAGACCCCCAGGTGGCTCCAGATTGGTGCACACACCTTTGTCTACCAAGAACTTTTCTGCTGGGACAATTAGGAGTGCTGCTGGGAATGTCACACTTCTGGTGGTGGAGTTCAAACAAATGCAAGGAATTCCAGAAAATTTTAACAAGATATTGACAGCTAGGAGTGTTGTAATGCACAGAGTAATCCAAAACTTCCATTGGCATTGGTGCTGCAGGTATGGTTATGAAAATTACAATTACACAGATCATGTTCTAATTAGACTGTTACTCTCCCGGCACTGCAGCAACCATATAACAGCTCAATTGCATCCTAGTACATATCCATAAAACTAAGTTTTTCCAAGGTAACTTTTGCCCCTTAAAC
The DNA here is from genome assembly GCF_037042795.1 of Molothrus aeneus. Lineage (NCBI taxonomy): Eukaryota > Metazoa > Chordata > Aves > Passeriformes > Icteridae > Molothrus > Molothrus aeneus. The sequence continues at coordinate 1,541,627 of NC_089664.1, read as the reverse complement.
ACAAAATTCCTATTTTCAATTTACTGCTGAATAAGCCTAATTGAATTACCTTTGAGTTTTGCTGGTTTTTTCAGAAAGGCTGAAAACCTCTGAGCAATAGATCTTCATGCCCTCAACAATGCAGAAACCACCACCAGAACACGGAACTATGTCTTAATCAATTGTATCACTTAAAAAGCTTGCCAAAACAACAGAAAATATGAGGAATAGTATAAAATAATTTAGCAACATGTAGAGAGAAGAGATTGAAGCAATGTTGAAGGTACTGCAGAAAGAAAATAATCTCAAAATAGGCACACAAATAAACCAAATGGAATAGTTAATAAATACAGTCTGAAGTTCTCAATTTACACATCCCCAAGGAAGCACAGCTCATGAAGCAGGAAAATTTCAACAAACACATAATTTTGTCCACATCTCACCTGTAAACAGCTCGTCCAGCCTCCACCTCCATCCAGTCCAGGGCAAAGTCAATCTGCCTGACAAAGGGGGACATTCTCTTCACAACACTGTGGGCCACCCCCAGCACCACACTGGGCTGCTCCCTCATGATCCTGAGGAAAAACCAAAGAGTTACTGAACCTCCCCACAACAGGAACAGCTGCCCACAGGCACCACATCCCAGTGCAGCTGGGCAGGAATTCCCAGCCCTGCCACCACCACTCTCACCAGGCACTCTGACCAAACAGGGGCTGCCCAGCTTCCAGCCCAGCCCAAATGAAATGGCACTCAGAGCTGGCACTGTCCTAGGAGCAGGATGCCAGTCCTGCTGTCTGCCCCAATTCCCTCTCCCAGTGCAGCAGGAGGGACAGGAGCCATGTGAGCTCCTGTGTATGAGCCACCCTCCTCATTTTCCCCTCACACAGGTCCCTCCTGACTCAGGAAAATGTTGATCCTGTCCTCAGGATCTTCCCTCCCTGCTGCTCTGCCCATCTCAGTCTCTTGCTCGTGCTCAGTTTCCCCCACATATCACATCAGAATCTTTTTATATGTAAAGTCTGAGGTGCTTAAAAATAAAACACCTGCTCTGCATTTCAAATATTCCCTTTTTCCTCTTGCAAAGACCACAAAGAGCTGAAATATCTTCTAATAAAGCTCTCAATCTTCACACTGAATGTTTTTAGTCAAGCTTAAAAGTCTCTAATAATAAAGATACCATGTAATTCAGAATGTTCCTCAAACTAAAAAACTGAGAAGGTTGTGCCAGGACAACCTCAAACTCCACAGTGACTGTGAGGCCTAGCAAAAATCACTCTCACAGACACCTGGGAATTGCTCAGGAAAGTCTAATTTCTCCTTCTTTTTAGACTGAAGCTTACTTCACCCTGTCACTGTGGGAGTGAGCACTCAAATACCTCCTGAAGCACTCCCAGGGGAGAAGGGATCACACACATGTCAGGCTGTTCTGCCTGTTAGGGCAGCTTGTCTTTCCTGTGCAGCATCAAGGGCAGACTGCTAAAAAATAGTTATTTCACAAAAAAGAACTAACATCTCACAAAGAAGTCGATTTCTGCCTGCAGCCCCAGCATGAGAAGTGCACACAGAAAGGTGAGGGAGGTGCATGAAACCTGCTCATGGACAAGCAGGGTCCTCCAAGCCCCAATGTCCAGCCTGGCCTTGGGCACTGCCAGGGATCCAGGGTGGGCACCCTGTGCCAGGGCCTGCCCACCCTCACAGGGAACAATTCCCAATTCCCAATATCCCATCCAGCCCTGCCCTCTGGCACTGGGAGCCATTCCCTGGGTCCTGGCACTCCAGACCCCTGTAAATTGTCTCTCCATGTTTCTTGCCAGCCCCTCCAGGCCCTGCAAGGCCACACTGAGGTCCCCCCAAAGCTTCTCCTGTGCAGGTGAACAATCCCAGCTGTCCCAGCCTCTCCTCCCAGCAGAGCTGCTCCATCCTCTGATCCCCCTGGTGCCTCCTCTGGATCTCTGCAGCAGCTCCAGCTCCTGCCTGTGCTGGGCCAGGGCTGGGGCAGCTCTGCAGGTGGGGTCTCACCTGAGCACAGGGCACAGGGCACAATCCCCCCTGCCCTGCTGCCCACGCTGGGCTCAGCCCAGGGCAGGGGCTCAGGGCTGGGGCAGCTCCAGCTCTCACCCCCAGCACCCCCAGCTCCCTCTCAGGGCTGCTCCAGCTGCAGGAATGTCAGGAATGTCTAATTTCTCCTTCTTTTTAGACTGAAGATTACTTCACCCTTCACCTGAAACCTGAGGATCCTTGTTGAATTTTCTTCATCCATGTTCCCTTCACAAGGAAGGTGCCAGATTGGTAAGAAAATCTCCTTTTTGTGCTCTCTCTCAGCACAACTCATGTCAGCTGTGTATGTAACCTCACCCCTAAATAACTGAGGAAGAGAGAAAGGTGTGGAAGGAGCACTGCCACTCCTTGTTCCCTAACTGCATTACAGCTCTTGTGGACCACTGCAACCCTGCAGAATCACAGAAAGCCCAAGCAGAGATCCACAATCCAAGACTTTGACAACAAAAGCAGACTCCCCAGGAGCTCTGCACTGCCTGGATGGGGCACAGAACCTGCCCTGAAGTCTCTCCAACACCAGGACTCTTCCTCATCAGTGCCACTGCTGCAGCCAGAGCCCCAGAGCTGCCAGGGACTGTGGGACAGTGCAGCTCACAGGGAGCTTCCCATGGGTACTGCTCTCCTCACCCAGAGCTCCAATTCCTACTTCTGCAATAATGGAGCCTACAATTTCAGTCAGAAGCCCTGGAATTGAAAGAGCAGGGACCCACAGGCACATATTCCTATTTCATGTTGAATTCACCCCACTCATATGCCTGCACTTGAATGTCTACATGGTAAATTAAACTGAACACTTCCTCTTACATTTACAACACTTAAAGATCCATCAGCAAACACCATTACCAAAAAGCAGGACAGCTTTTCTCTCCTGACCCTCTTCCCTGATCCTGATTTTTCTATGCCATCCCAACCAAGATACCAACAAACACATGGAAAACACCCAGCCCTATCCCCCTTGTCAGCAGATTCAAAAGTTAAATAAAGCCCCTAAAAAATCCTGGATGCTTTAGCTCATTGATTTTACTCCACATGCTTATTCAGCCCTCAAAGTCTCTTCCCACACAGGCTGTCTGCTGTCATCAATAAAAGCCATTTACTCTCTTCCTCCCTCATAATATATATCTTAATACTTAATGCATTCAAAATGCAAACTGACAGGCTTCTTTTATTTCCACCTGGAGTTCTCTCATGTCCCTCAGTTCCATGCACCTTCTACAAGAGAATTAACACAGAAGGTGAGACCCACCCTTATGCAGGAGAAGAGAAAAGAGGTTTTTCCCCCCATTATCAGCCCAGTTTCCTTCCTCACACATGGGCATTTACATCCCTGATCTTCTGTTTGGCACATGCCTGGTACTGGGAAAATGAAAATCCAAAGCTCTGCAATACAGAGGTTTCTGAAGGGACTTTGAGGATTCTTTACTAGAAAGCTCACCAAGTGTAACAATAAGGGCTAAGTAGTTTCTGTGAAAGTCTGGAGCTTCTGCAGATATTCTTGGGGATGTGGCTGCAATGGGATTTTCAGCTTAGCTGGCAAGACCAAATAAAAATCAAAGCTTTCCTGCTTCTCTGGCAAGTGCATTTGATTAAGCTTCCAAAGTGTGAAATTTACAGAAGCAGAAAATGTGAGAGAGCCACTGGTAGCACAGATCCTGAATTTATTCTCCCAGGAGATCCTGGTGACAACTTGATTCCTGTTTTCCAGGAGCTGCACACCGAGAGCACTGCAGGCACATTCCATGGAATCAGCCCTGGATTCAGCACCACCAGCTTGTGCCACCCCTGGGCCTGCACTCTGCACCTACAGCCAGCCATTGGCTCATGGCAGCAGCACAAAAAAGGCTCCTGCCCTGGAGTTTCAGGGGAAGGATTTAATCCAACACTCAATTCTCCACCCTGGGCTCCTTCCATTGCTGTGCTCTTTGCCTCATAACCACTGACCACTTTCTGCTTCACTCTCTCATTAATTATTGAGAAAAAACACAGAGTGTTCCAGGGCAGCACACAGGAAAAGAGGAAACACGTGGGACAGGAAAAGAAGAATGGAATTTTGGAGAATAACAGGAGTTCTTGTCAAATTTCACCTAGTCTGTAAGCTAAGAGAAAAATGAACAAATTAAAAGAAAAATAATTCCTCTGAGATTCCAGGCAAAGAAGAAAGCTGAACATTGTGGAACTATGAACACAGAATTTACACTAAAATGGCAAAAGGTACTACATCCTATTTTATTAACGAGTTTTTCTTTCTCATAGAATTCAAAGCAAAAATGAACCAGTGGAAGAAATCTGATGCTTTTCAAAGCCCTTCTCCAATGTCACTTTTAAATATGGGCCCAGAAGTGCCATAAAGCCTGGGCTTCAGGACAAATTGTGAAGATGAAATGCTGGAATGTCACAGAGCTTGTAAAATGGAGAGAACAGACAATAGACTTTGAAGGAGAAAAAGAAAGATTTGGAAAGGACCCAAAAATAATGATGAGGTGATAGATTGATGGGTCTTGATCCCTGACTGGTAAGGGGTTAATGGAAGCAGAAAGGTAATCTGGAATTAACAGGAATTAACTGAATTAACAATAATTCAGTTCTTGAGAGAGAAGAGAAATCTCAGGAAAATGAGCTTCAGTAAATGAGAGAGAATCCAGTCCTGAATAGCAAAAAAACAAGGAAAAAAAAAAAAAAGAGGAATAGGTGGAATCTGCCTGGCTGGCTGAGACAACAAAATGAAATTTGAAGCCAGAAACAAGCAGGAAAACAACAGCAGGAAAAGACAGAGAGAAAAAGTGGCTGTTGAGAAGAAATAGCCTGGAACCACATGGAATGGCACAAGTGGGAAGCATCTCTCAGAAATTAGGCCAAAGAATTGACAACCACCTCAGAGCCTGGGAAAAACAGAGCTCATCAAGCAGCACCTGCTGAGCACAGCAGGTTCAGCTCCACAGCCTCTGCCTGGGGGGGAAAACCAAAATCCCACAGTGAGGATGCTGGGGTAGGGCTGGTCAGGAGTACAAACAACAACAATTATTTAGAAAGCAGGAAGTTGTGCAGAAATGGACAGCACAGGGGCCTACAAACACAACCACCCCCAGAAGTGCTCTGTGTAACTCAGGACTCATGGAACATTCCAGAAGCTGGAAAAGGAGATTGTGCATTAGACACAAATGATGTGTGTGAACTAATTCTAACTCTAAATGACAAGATCACAGAATAAATCAAGGGCATTAATCATTGTTATTGGCAACAAGGCTAACCACAGCCATCATACTGCATTTTTAATTACCTGTATTCCCCTCTAAGCATTAAATCCCAAATCAGGTGCTACTTCCAAGGTCCAGGAAGGAACCTGTCCTGCAGAGGGGAATTATTCTCTAACCTGTTCTATTAGTGAGCATTAAAACCCCACAGTTACACCCACAACAATCACTCATAACACACTCAACTCCCTGGCTCTGTCTGGGAACAGAACTGGGGAGGTTTTCCAACAAAAAGGAATAATTAATCCAAGACAAAGGGCCTGGCAAAGCAGCAATTAACCAAGCAAAGTGCAGGCTCTGGGCAGATTTTTTTATTTGAATTATGAAGTATAAGAAACTTGGACCATAATTCCCACCCCACTGGGTTAAGTGCTCTATAGGGCTTGAACAAAGATTTTTTCTAAGCCATTTAATATTGCCATGTTCCCTGAATTGCTCCTTGCTGGAGTTCAACCACCTGACAGAGGGACCACAGCTCACCCACACACCTGAACCCATCCCATAAAAACATGGTTTGCTGTGGGATGCACCTGCAGCAGCACAGACACCCAATACTGGGATTAAATCCATGGCATCATTAGAGTTGGAAAAGACCTCCAAGGTCATCAGGTCCAAGCTTTAATTGAATACCTCCAGGCCCACCAAACCTTATCACAAAGTGCCACATCTTGGATGTTCACACGTTTTTTGGAACACCTCCAGGGACAGTGACTCCACACTGCCAGAGCAGCCTGTTCAGATGTCCAACCACTCTCCCAGTGAAGAAATTTTTCCAAAAATCCACCCTGAACCTCCCCTGGTCATTTCCTCTGCTCCTGTCCCTGTTCCCTGGAGCACAGCCTGACCTCCCCCAGCTGTCCCCTCCTGGCAGGAGCTGTGCAGAGCCACAAGGGCCCCCTGAGCCTCCTTTGCTCCAGGCTCAGCCCCTTCCCAGCTCCCCCAGCCTCTCCTGGGGCTCCAGCTCCTCCATGTCCTTCTTGCACTGAGTGGCCCAAAATTAACCCCAGGATTTGATGAGTGGCCCCTCAGCAGCACCCAGCACAGGGGGACAGTCACTACCCTGGTCCTTTGTTCAAAAAAGTAATAAAAATTCTAAAAAATACTTAAAAACCCCAGGTCCACGTATGTTTGAATGGCAGAACTCACTCATAGAAATGGGACTTGGAGATGGAGAGGAAGCTGCAGTCTCTGTTGGCCTTGATGGTGAAGATGAGGGGCTCCCCAGTGAGCACAGCCAGCTGGCCCACCAGCTCCCCAGGGTGGGTGATGAAGAGGCAGGTGTCCTCCTCAGAGTCAATCTTCCTCTGGTACACATGGAGCATCCCAGAGACCACAAAGCAAACATTGACATCCTGGAGCAAATGGGAGGAAAAAATAAAACAAAATAAAAAAAGAGCTCAATAAAAATCCCCTCCTCCCAGATTTTAAAAGCAATTATCCCAGTGACAGAGCCATCATGACCAATCTGTTTCCCAGAAAGCTCCCCTATAGCTTTTGAACAATTAGGTGGTAAAATAAGATACAATAGTGAATTATTAAAAGCAGGGTATGAATATTTAAGCAGGCACAATATTGAAAAATGCATTTCTCTTTGGGTGGTTATGAAAAATGAAGGCTGCATCTTGAGATATCAAGGAATAACAACAGAACTGGGAGAGGAGGAGATAATGGAGAATCACAGCTGCAGGATGAGGGGCATGGCAGGTCAGCAGAGCAGAGCCCAGCAGTGCAACTGGAGCTGCCCATCATCTGCTTTGCTTAAGCTCCTCTATTTACACAGGATTATTATAAATGAAGCTTGTTATATCCTAAACACACTTTGCTAACAACAAATAATGCTGGATTGCTTTTGAATGAGGGCTTTACTGCCACTGAGTGGCATCACAGAAACCCAAAGTGCAGGGTTGAGAGAAGGCTTCCCAGTCCTGAGGAAGGATGAGGGATGACCCCACAGCTTCCCACGAGGTCCATCAGAGCTGACAACACCCAGAGTCCCACCCTGGCTGTGCTGCAGCCCAGTCCTGGGAGCAGGAAGGCCCAGAGCTGGGGGGCTTCACCTCCAGAAGAGGTGGCTTGGGAGGGGACAGGTGGGAATGTTTTACTTCCATGAATGTGTATAAACACCTCCTGAAGGGGCACAGACTGAGCCAGACTCACCTGATCTCCCTGCCTGGACAGCACAGTGCCAGCAGTGACCTGGTGCAATGTCACTTTGCCATTCAGCAGTGCAGGATTCTGGAGAAGAAAGGGGTGGGAGGTACAATTTGCTGCTCTGTGCACAGGTAAAGGTCCCAGAATGTGAAGAACCACCCAAATAAAGCAAGTAAGAACAACAGTTAAGACTATGTTACAAGTACCTGAATCTCTTTAAAATATGGCACCTATTTTTATAATTCTCTACCCAACCAATATTTCTTCCAGAAGACAAAAAAAAAAGGTATTATCAATATAATTGATTTTAATTGATCACAGTTGGATTCTTAAGGATTTTCTATTCATCAATTTTCCCCCCCAGACTCTTTAAAGGGGCTTTAATGAAAAGAGATCTGTATCAGGTGGCATGAAAACCATCAAACATCAAGTTACTTGCAAAGGAAGGTGAAACTAGAGGAGACTCTGTATCATGGAGTACCTGGACAGGATAACCCCACACTGGCTCTGTCCCAGGCCAGCCCTGGGCACACAGCTCAGCTGTGCTCCACCTGCAGAGCACATTTTCACACACATTGTACAACAAAAGCTTCCCCAAGCTCATCAACTCCTGTGCTCAGGCAGACTAAAGTGGGAATTCCACTCCCAACTGAAAAGCACATGGGAGGAAAGATCTTCCCAAAAGCCACCCTCAGTTAGGACCCCAATCCCCTGCAATGCCAAGGAGATGAGCTGGCTGAGCCTAAAACTTCCTAACATTGCTTTAATCACCACAACCCTGAGTGCAGAACAGACACCCAAACAGGAGAGAGTTTTTTTTCCATCTCCAAGAACTGCCCACACAATTTGGGTTCCTGTGTGCAGCCAGGATCAAACCCTAATGCTTCAGGCCACCTTTGCTTTGGCATAACCTTCACTCAAACCAGCAAATCACACAGTCACAGGCTGGTTTGGTTTCAAAGGGACCTTGAAGCTCATCCAGTCCAGGCAGGGACACCTCCCACTGTCCCAGGCTGCTCCAAGCCCCAGGGTCCAGCCTGGCCTGGGGCACTTCCACGGATCCAGGGGCAGCCCCAGCTGCTCTGGGCACCCTGTGCCAGGGTCTCATCATGCTTCAAATAAAGAATTTCTTCCTAATATTTAATGTCAGCCTGTCCTCCCTGCAGCTTTAAGCCATTCCTCCTTGTCCTGTCACTCCATGCCCTCAGTCCCTCTCCAGCCTTCTTATAAATCTTCAGAAATTCAACATTTTATCAGCACTGATAAAATGTTGAATTTCTGAAGGGGCTGGGGCAGAAAACAAGGCTCAGTTATGAGTGCACAGGTCAGGCTGAAGAGAGGCAGCTCAGCCCTGGCTCTCACAGCTTCCCTGGGTGCTTGGCTCTGCCTCAGAGGCAGAAGCACCAAAAGCTGCACTCACAGAAGAACCAATTGAGCGTAAGAGCAGAGCACAATGTGACCCCAGTCATCAACTCCATTCCAGCAGGAAACCAGCTCAGCTGAGATGTAAACACTCCACCAGTGTAATTGTTCTGCCAGGCTGGAATTTTTCTATTTTGGGGTGAAAAGAAATAGTGCAAGTGAAATAATCACAATTATTCTTTACACCTACTGCTGATAAAAAGAACATATTTTCATCAAAAATAGTTTTATTAAAGCCAATCTGTTTCATGGGAACATATCCAATGCAGAGAACCTGACAAGCACCTGTCAAAATATTTCAGTTCAGCAATAGCAACTCAACTAATTTCTATAATGTTTTTTCTATATTTAGACATTTATGGTTGTATAGTATTATCTATTCTTAAAGCCCAAGTTGTAACTCTGAAAGTGCCTCTCAGCAGGGGAATTCAGGCTCCCCCATGAGCTCTACTTATCAAGAGCATTTTCAGGCTGCATCAGCTCAAAAAAAAAAAAAAATTGCTGCCAAGATTTTCTTCATGTCTAAGACTACTTAAGTACTGGGATAGATTGTACTCAGGGCTGTGAAAGCCTCAGCATTGGAGATCTTTAAGAGCAGCTCAGCCAAAAACCTGCCAGAAATGACTTAGCAGTATCTGATTGTGCCTCAGGCATGGGAGGGACTGAGTGACCTTGGAATCCTCCTTTGCTGGGCAATCACTGCCCCATGAAGCAAGAAAAGAAATGACAAATGGAATCCATCCTGCCTCTCTCACACGGGTGACACCAGCAAACCCAAATTCAGCACTGCACAGCTACAGGGTCTAGGCTAAAACCTGCACTGAGCCCCCAGCCAGGACCTTTTAGGGAAAATAAAGGAAATAATTACCCCAAAAAGCTCCATTTCCCAGCAAGTTTCTTTCTTTGCAGGACTGTGATAAATGATTGCAGCAGGAAACTCAACAAAGTTGGTTACAATAGCAAATTTAAGAAGAAATAAAGATTATTTCTGGGTAACAAATTAGCAGGGGTTTATGGTAGGAAGTGAAAACACAAACCAGTTATAAACAATTTAAATACAGCAATAATTAACTGAGACAAATAATATTTTTGTCAAAGCAAACTCCCTTGTAACTCACAAAGAAGAGATGCCCTGCAACACTGCCTAACCCTCCCCATCATAGATGAAGATAAAGCTGAAAACACAGAAAAACTGTAGGAGATTGAAAGCCATTCATGACAGAGAGCCAAAGAATTCAAGTTACTTAAAACAAAAGAAAAAAAAGAAAATTTTAATTCTGAAGGGAGATGCCTAAAGGCTATTTGAAATAATGCCTCTCTTTCTAGAGACATTTATCCTCTCTCTCTGTCACATTAAAAAAAACCCAACTAAACAACCAAAAGAACCCCCAAAGCTACCATCTGTCATCAAAACATCTCAATTTTATTCACTCTGATTGGCTGCTCTGAAAAATGACAATTTAAAATGCTTCCATCTCATTTTTTAAGAGAAGATCTTACAAGAATTCATTTTTTTTCATGTAAGCAGAGCAGCATTGAACACAAATACTTTGTACATAGTAAGATTATTCTTGCATTGTCTGTAGAAGAATCAACTTTTGTATAACTACATGGGGAAAAAAATTGAGTTTTCAATTTCTGACATTTGGCCACATCCCAACAGATTCTAATTTGCTTGTGAAAAACGAAGCTGCTTGAAATTCCTACCTTATTTCACCAGTATTTAGATCTTTATGTTATAAATTCTGCCTATTAGGAGCTGCATTTTAAGGACACTGTTGAAATCAACTTTATCTCTGAACTGCTACTTGGTAATTACTGAGAAATTTATTCTAGACTAAAAGAAAAGTGCTGTAATCAGGAGCTTCAGTAATCTTGGCGTTGTTGCTTATGATCTGATAGTTGGATCAAGAACAGAACAGATGAAGTCCTACTTTACTCCTTCTGCAACAATAATTTATTCTAAAATAGTCTGCAGCCTTTCATGAGGATATAAATGCCTGAAAAAACCTGAAAATGAACATAATGAGACAGGTAAGGCTCCTGCAGCCTGAGACACCTCAGATCAGGGAGGATGTGGAACAGGCACCTCCAGCCTCACAACTGGGAGCTGAAAGACCCTGACGGGCATTTTGAAGCTGCAAGGGGAATAATTTTGGAAGTCAGGAGGGAATGCTAAAATGTAGAAGGAAAATCTTTTAAATTCTAGCAAGTGCTGTTTGCTGACAGCTCTGAAGGCAGGGGGAGGTGCAGCAGCTGTGCCCAGCCCCTGGCAGCAGCAGCAGAGTGGAATTATTGCAGAGCAGGCTGGAACAAACCAGGGATGTCTGTGGCTGCCTGAGACAGATGCTGAGCTTTCCCAAACTGTCTGATTATCCACATGAACAGACACACCTCTGTAATGAAATGCAGCTGCAATGATGGAAACAATTTTCAATCCTTCTTACACCACCAAGGGGCTGAGCTCAGCAGGGATCAGGCACAGCCCCTGCCATGGGCACAGGACCCAGCTGGGAGATGCTGGGTTCCCAGTGCCCTGGGAAAGCACAGGGACAATTCCAAACCCAAACAACTCCCTGGGATGCAGTGCCACCAGGATTCATGGGTTCAGCAATCACCTGGACCTGTAGATAACTTCCCACACTCATGAGGTGGCAGGAATTGCACATGTGCTGCTTGCAGGGCTAACTGCACACAGAGAGAGGAGATTCATGCTCTGCATTCCAGCCTGGTCTCTTGAAATGGCAGAATAATTCAAATTTATTTCAACCCCTCTAATGACCTCAACAGGCTGTTGAGTAAAACACCCAGCCCATCTTCAGCACACTGAGGAGACAAATCCACATTTCAGTTCCTGGCAGAGTGAAATGAAAAGCAGAGGCAAAGCCAGTTCCCCTTGCAATAACTCACATCAAGTTTCATCAGGGCTGAGAGGTCTCTCTTTGCTGCTTCCACGATGGCATCAATGTGTTTGCTGTTACAGGAGTCCTGCACAGCACTGTAATGGAAAACTGCTGATGGAGTTTCTGTCACTGTCACTGTCTTCTTCAATATCGACTGCAAAGAGAAGAAACACATCAAGGATCAGGTTAAACATCAAAATTGGCACCTACCAAAATTGGCCTTTATCCTCTGCATTCTCTACCCACAACTGGTGGTCTGAGAAAAAGGAAATCCAGGTTTCCAAAAAAGAAAAGCTTCCTAACTTCATTATCCCTGCATTTTTCTGCACAGCCTGACACTTGAATCAAACAAAGTTACTCATCACAGCTTGTGAAAGGGAAGGAATGAGAGACTTCACAAACTGAGCTGCTGCCAGCTTGATGAACTAAAACTTTACCAACCCTCTACACAAAGATGGAGAAAAAGATAAAATGCCTGTCAAGGTCACAGTGAGCAACACTTTCATTCCAGATTTTAAGGTGCAGGCTTCTAATTCAAGAGGGTTTTTGTGCTCTTGACTTCCAGGACACTATTTGTAAAAAGCAGACCACAAAATAAAAACAGATTTATAAATAATGACTGGAAACCTACAGCTGATACAAGGTTTTAATTCCTTGCTGTAAGGACCTCTCACAAACAGAGCATGGTCTGACAAAACCAAATAATCCATTTCATGAGTCAGGGAAGAAAATACATACAAAGTTGCAGCAGTGGTTTCCCATTGCTCACCAAGGGAATCTCAAGATGTGCAATAAAATGACTTGACAGCCACTAACATCTACTGAAACACCTGTAAGTTAAAAAACAATAACAAAACCATTCAAGGCCAGGTTGGGTGGTGCAGAGAAGGTGTCCCTGCCCATAGCAGGTGGATTGGACCAGCTGGGCTTCAGAGGTGCCTTCCAACCCAAACCATTCTGCAAATCCAAATATCCCAACTCACAGAGAGCCACAAGGGCAGCGTTTTGCAGGTAGGAAGAAAACCTTTACATGACTGCAAGCAGAAGGAGGTGAGGAAGGGCAGGGCAGGAAGAGCAGGAAGTATCACCAGCTGGAGGTTATGTACAAATCACCAACAGGACAGGACTGCTGTGGAACTGCCTTGAGCTGTTGTATTTTCCAGCATCACTCTCATTCCATGGTTATGACAATGGGAAGATGCCAGCAGCTCACATCCCCAACAGCAGACCAAGAACTCAATGTTACAACTCACTTTAAAAGTTTTTTGACCAGTGGCACAAAGCAGATACTGACCCAGGCTTCGGGCTGGGCCCTGGCAGGAGCAGACCCACCTTGGCCACGCCGGGGCTGCCGGCGGCGTCCTCGGGGGCCAGGTGCACCCTGGCCCTCTCGTAGGCCATGTCCATGTCAGACTTGGCAGCGCTGGAATTGTCTGCAAGCAACACAAAAATCCTGCTGTGAGCATCTCCTGCACTGCAGCTTCACAAACAGCAGCTAGCACACCAAGGGCAGCAACTTGGCACCTTCATGCTCCTGTTATTTCCCAGCTCCTTCTGACCTGGAGCTTGAAATCCTCCCATGGAACTCAGGTGTACAACACATCCCAGAACTCCCACACACTTTGTACGGGGTACAGTCATTATTTGGAGATTTGGTGTGGGGCTTTTTGTCCACTGAGAATTGGCAGAGCACTGGAGAGAGGGAACTCTGATGAATTCAAACTTTGAGGGGTTTTTTATGGCTTTCTGCAAAACTGCTTGAGGTGATGCTGCTGATGGTTTATTTCAGCTGCTGCATCTTATTTTCCATACTCTACAAATCCTTGAAATCCTTCATAGGGTTAACATTAAGTTTCAGGGGCCAATTTCCTCATTTGTGAGAGCAGTTCACCCTCTGAGCTCATCTGTTGCCCATCTAGATGTTGATGGGTTTGTACAAAAGGTGGGATCTGCTGAAGAAATCTTATTTATTTTAAAAGCCTTTTTGGAAAAATTAAGCATATTTTCTATTCAGTTCCACATCCTTGGAAGTCACAGTGCCAGGATGTAGCTGTCCTTTCTTTATCAATCCAGGTCACCTTTTATGCCCTAAAACCAGGCTCTGCTCAAGGGGAGGGACACAGGAAGAATATCAGACAATTATTACAATAATAAAAATTAAAATAACAAAAATACTAATACTAATAATAATAATAGCTGTTGTTGTTGTTATTGCCAGGAAAAGGCAAATCCACCAAATTTTCCTCACTGTTTTCAGGAAGTTATTCTTAGTAATATTTTTTCCACCAAACTAAAGAAATTTTTTGCACCCAATAAATTGCCATTTCATAGGGAGAAAATTATAATCAGCAACTTCTAAAAGTCTCTCCACACAAAGCATTTTGTGCCCAATAATTTCAGATCTTTTCTACAACTTGTCCAAATTGTGGTGCTGAAAGTTACATAAGAAATTCCCTTACAGGTCTCACTTACTTAATTCATTAATTTGAAGTCAATGCTACTTCCATTCCTTACTTCCCAATTTTAATACATCTTAATTACATGAGGTCCTTGGCTGTCCCATCCACCTTCCAGGAACTTCTCTGACTTAATCAATAATGAAAACACAACTGGGAAACTCCTCCTATTTGAAAACCTTGAACAGGATTCCCACAGCCTGAATAATTACAGATGAGTTTAAGAATCATGCAGGAGTTGCAATTTCCTTTAACAAATAAAGCTATAATAATTTCAACCTTATTTCTATGCCTAATATATCTCCAAAGTAGACTATTCAGAAAAGTTTACATTTTCTTCCTTACACCTTTTACCTTCAGTCACTACATTGTTCTTACACTTCTCTTTTTATAAATACAAATTGCTGCTCAGGAATAAGCTGGGCCCTTTGGAAAAGCAATTGTCCCTCCTGAGTGGTAAATTCTTGTCACCTAAAAAATTCAAATTTTTAATTCTGAATTCTTTCCCCACCTGTCCCTCCCAAGAGACAAACACTTGAATTTGCCCAGGATTGCCCCAAGCTTTGGGAAGTTGGCTTTTGGAACCAGAATTTACACCACTGTGAGCTGTGACCATGTGACAATACCACCCTACCTTGAAGGGCTGAATTCCATAAACTGAATTTCAAAACCCCAGTTTTTATTTCTGAAGGGTTTGACTCCTTTCTCCCACCCCAGCCAGGCCAAGGGAAGAATCCCACTGCCACAAATATTCCCATCAAACTCAGAGTACCCTTTCCACGTCATCTTGAGGAAATGGCCTTGAATTCTGCCAGGGGAGGTTTAGAATAGATATCAGGAAAAATCTTTTCATGGGAAGGGTTGTGAAATACTGGCACAGGCTGCCCAGGGCAGGGGTGGAGTCACCAGCCCTGGAAGTGTTCAAAGGACATGTGGCTGTGACACCTGGGGACATGGTTTAGTGGTGAACACGGGGTGCTGCTGGCCTGGCCGTTGGACTTGAAGATCTTCGAGGTCTTTTCCAATCTTAACCATAATTCTGTGATCTAAAAATATAAACAATCAAACCTGCCACTAGGATCATAATAAATAATTTAATAATCAGCCTCCAAACGAGAAACCCAGCAAGTTGACCCAAAGTTGATTGTCATGAGCACTTACAAGCCATAAGATATAGAATAAAAATAAATAGTAATGCTGTTGGTGCTATTAACTGAATTTCCTGAACACTGCACTATTGTATTTGCATTCCCCCCAGACAAAGGCAGGAACGATGCATCTGACTCCATGCTCTCACAAGGCTGATTGATTATTTTATAATACTATATTATATTAAAGAATACTAACTATACTAAAGAATACAGCAAGGATACTTACAGAAGGCTAAAAAGATAATAATGAAAACTCCTGACTCTCTCCAGAGCCCTGACACAGCTTGGCCCTGATTGGCCAAAGAGTGAAAACAACTCCCAGCAGAATGCAATGGAACAATCACCTGTGGGTGAACAATCTCCAAACACATTCCACATGAGCACAGCACAGGAGAAGCAAATGAGATGAGAATTGTTTTCCTTTTCTCTGAGGCTCCTCAGCTTCCCAGGAGAAAAACCCTGGGCAAAAGGATTTTTTCAGAATGTGAATGCTACAGTGCAGCATTAAAGACCCTAAACAGCTACAAACAATAAACTGGGGTAACAGAAAGAGCAGCTCCATTTGAGCTGCTCTGACTCCCTGTCCATCTCCCTGCCCCCCCAGATCCCAGGGTGAGCCAAACTCCTGAGGGCATTTTCAACCCAAGCACTCAGGTTCTGGCCCCACAGGCAAGGAAAGCATCTCCCCAGCCCTGCACCCTAAAAACCCAGGGAGAGGAGCACAGGGAGGCATCTAAGGATGAGAGCTGCTGCTTGCCCAAAGCAGGAGCCCTCCCTGGTGCCCACAGGGATTCCTGGAGCTGCTGCAGGACGAGCTGCACACCCAGCCAGGAGAGCAGGAGGTGCTGGGCAAGGGGAGGGATGGATCCTGCCCGAGGAACCCCACACTGCTGGGATGGGCACTGCACAAACAATGGTGTCACCAGGATATTTTCTGAAAAATCCTCTTTGGCCAGGATTTTCTCCTGGGAAGCTGAGAGGCCTCAGAAAAGAATGAAAACAATAATTATCTGATTGCTTGGGAAAGTGGTCTGGAGATCATTTACCAACAGGTGCATCTTGGATTGGTTCCATGTGAATTGTTTTAATTAATGACCAATCACAGCCAGCTGTGTCAGACTCTGAGTCAGTCATGAGCTTTCATTATCATTCTTGTCAAGCCTTCTGATGTATCCTTTCTCTTTCTTTAGTATAGTTTTAGTAGAGCATTCTTTTAATATAATAAATATAATAAATATAATATAATAAATATAATTAATATAATATATGTGATAAATATAATAAATATTATCTAATATATGTGATAATTATAATAAATATAATACAATAATTATAATAGAATAAATATTATAAAGTAAATATAATAAGTATTATATATGATATAAAATCAGCCTTCTGAGAACTTGGAGTCAAATTCTCATCTCTCACCTCGTCCTGGGGACCTCACAATGGCAACTGCCACAGTCCCTGGCAGCATTCCTGCCTCGTGAAAGGGAAGGAATGAGAGACTTCACAAACTGAGCTGCTGCCAGCTTGATGAACTAAAACTTTACCAACCCTCTACACAAAAATGGAGGAAAAGATAAAATGCCTGTCAAGGTCACAGTGAGCAACACTTTCATTCCAGATTTTAAGGTGCAGGCTTCTAATTCAAGAGGGTTTTTGTGCTCTTGACTTCCAGGACACTATTTGTAAAAAGCAGACCACAAAATAAAAACAGATTTATAAATAATGACTGGAAACCTACAGCTGATACAAGGTTTTAATTCCTTGCTGTAAGGACCTCTCACAAACAGAGCATGGTCTGACAAATCCAAATAATCCATTTCATGAGTCAGGGAAGAAAATACATAAAAAGTTGCAGCAGTGGTTTCCCATTGCTCACCAAGGGAATCTCCACAGAATTTCAAGGTGTGCAATAAAATGACTTGACAGCCACTAACATCTACTGAAACACCCATAAGTTAAAAAACAATAACACAAAACCATTCAAGGCCAGGCTGGGTGGTGCAGAGAAGGTGCCTTCCCTGCCACCTTCTGCCAGTGCCACACGTCAGGGCTCTGGGGAAACAGCTCCAACTCTTTGGGGGAAAAAAAACCAACAAAACAATAAAACAACTTCTGTTAACTTAAAAATAGAGTTAGGAAGAGTCACTTCCAGGGACAATGAAGGGGTGAAGTTGTTACATCCAAAAGGCCCTGCTGTTTTATTTCTGCTTTCTAATTCCCCTGCCCCCAGCCCAGATACTTCCATGAATTAATTCTACCTTTCTCCACCCAAAGTTAGTACACTTATAAAGCAGAGTAGCCTGAGCTGGCAGAATCTCATTCCCTCATCTCCTCTGCTTCAAGCTAGATAACCACACAAAAAACCAAACAGATTACAGCCAGCCCCAGGAGCAACTGAGGCAGAAGTGTTTTCTCCCAAAGCAACTTTTAGCAGTGTTTATTAATTCTAACAACAAGCAAATCAAGGAGATGTTGAGATAACAGCACTTCTTTGACTCTAACAATTTTCTCCTCTCTGAATTAATAATAAACATGATCAATATTCCATGGAGTCTGAACACACAGTAAGCAGTGGAATAGAATCTAAAGCAATATCTTGATCTTTTCATTGCAGACATCAAGACACTTTCTGTGCAAGCTAAACAGTGAGAAAAAATCAGCTCTGTTAACTGAGGCAAATCATAATTACCCAATTAGATATGCTCCTTCTGGCAGTAAAAATTAATTCTCTCTATCTGCTAAGCTCTGTGTATCTTGGCATAACTTTTATGGCACATAAAAGGAGAAAGGAAGGACAAATGGACATACCCACTGAGAGGTTTGCAGGGATCCTTCCATATCAAAGCTCCTAAGAACACACAGGGACTGTCCCTGAAATGTCACAGGGCTGCACAGGCAGAGCTCACTGAACTGCCTCATTTACCTGGGGAAGGGGCTGTGTTCAGGGCAAGGATTAATTAATTTACCACTGAATCAAATCTGCTGGTGCATTTTGTAATTCCTGGTGTAAAACAACCTCACACATGTGAAGATCAAGCCAAACCTTGTGTGGGTCAGTCAGTATTTTCTTTTAATTTGTCTCCCTGGCTTAGAAAGATGTTTTACTCACCCCAGCCAAAATCCTATTTCTCCATCACATCCACCCCTCTGGACAGTGACATGGAAACCATGAAGAATCTAAGTGGGACCCTTTACACTTGCCCAGAGGAACTGAAGAGGAAACAAATGAGCCCTCCAGTGTTAAAACGGAAGGAATTTCCCATTGCTCTCCTCTGTGCACACCAGCAGCTTTGTGTGGCAGCAACAAGTGACACAAACCTCACCCTGGGGAAAGCTCTCAGTGCTCAGGGCTCCCTCAGCCTGGCTCCCTCCTTCCTCCTTGTCTCCAAACCCTTCAACCTCTCACAGTATGTTCCTTTCTCCTAAGTCACTCAATAGCCAAGGTGAGCAATAAAAGCATCTTCTAAAGTACCCAGGGCACCTTTATTCCACTGATTAAACATGTCTCTATTAACAGTACCCGAGCATGAGCTTGGATTCCCTGACAGCGGTTAATTTATTACTCAGCTAACAGAGACAGATGCCTGTGCTCTGTGATTCCCACAAGAACTCCAGTTTGTCCACCTTGAAGCACAAAGCTGCCCAAAACACCAAGCCCAGAGGAAAATGTCTACAGTGGAGTAACTGAAGTTCCCCAAAATGACACTGCAGCATCAAAGCAGCTCAGCCTCATAAATGTCTCCTCAGAGCATCCCATGATCCATCACCTTTATTATCCTCTCTAAAGAACATTCCTCTAAAAGCAGCAAAGCAATGTAATGTGCTTTTTGGGACAATCAGCCAAGCAAGAAACGTGTGTCATCTTTTATTTGAAGGATGATGGCCTATCATCATAATTCAGTTTGTTTCAGTAATATCAATTAATAAAGCTCCTCATTTGCAGGTCTTGGTAGCCAAATCATGTTCCCCATTGCTGATAATGACAGCAAGGGAATGCTCTCTGGGATAATAGTCCATTTGTTACTAAATAATTTTTTGACCAATGAGTTATGAAGCAGCACCACTGCAAGATGATTATCTACCATGAACAGGACTGCAAGATGATTATCCACCATAAACAGGAAAATTATCTAACCCAGCACTCCAGAGATCATGTGGTTTCCCCCATGATTAGATAAATTACATATTCCCCACAATTTTGCCAAGCACTACTTACTAGAAGCCTCTGTAGAGCCTGCATAGGGAGGTGATGAAAGGCTTCTTCTGAAAACATGCTCAGAGTTTTCTGCACCAGAAATCCTCAACATGTCTGAAATTTAAAAGCAAATGTTGTAAACACAAGGTATCCCCTAATAAAACAAGTTTCACTAACAATAAGAACTTTAACTAGCCACTATTTAAGGCTGACCTAAAGATTCTGAAATGTGGACATTAAATATTAAATTTATTATTAAATTAAATTAAACCTTTTTCCTGGTTTTGATTTAATGAATCTTTTTCCATCTGCAGAGGGAAAATTCAACTCCATCTATTTTCCTGGCTTTACCTTCAATACTGAGTCTTTAGGCTGAAAAGACACATATCCAGCAATTCTTCTGCTGGTGTCTAGAGAGCTGAATTTTCCCAACTCCCTCTCTGCATTCAAAATGAGGAGTCACTTATTTTTCCCCTTTCCTCCGTCCCTCAATATCATTAAGAGCACAGTAATATTTCCCCATTGAAGCTAAGAACTATCCAAAGGCTTCAAACCTGAAATGAATCTAAGACAATCCTTAACTATTCTGATAAAATAAAAATCCTTTGCTCAATAGCAGTGACATCAACAGTGGATCAAATGTAGTGAAAGGACACAGGGGAATGGCCTCAAGCTGAAGGAGGGCAGGGTTAGACTGGATTTGGGGAGGAAATTCTTTACTATTAAGGGCAATGAGGCCCTGGCACAGGGTGCCCAGAGCAGCTGGGGCTGCCCCTGGATCCCTGGCAGTGCCCAAGGCCAGGCTGGACAGGGCTGGGAGCAGCCTGGGACAGTGGGAGGTGTCCCTGCCATGGCAGGGGTGGCATTGGATGAGCTTTAAGGTCCTTTCCAACCCAAATCAGTCTGGGGTTCCATGCCAGGACTGAAGGGGATGCCCAGGGTGTGAGCAGGCCCCAGGGGACAGCACAGGCTGGGATTCTGTGAGTAGTACAAAAATTAAAGAAGATGCCAGAGGACAGCTCCTCCATGTTTCCAGAAGCATTACCCATTTCCAGGGCTTCCCCAGACTTTTCAAGCTTCTCTCCACGCTCCTCCTCCAAAGCACTGGGTGTTTGTCTCTTCCCCACCTTGCCGGCTCCAGCGCTGATGCTGCTCACGGAGATCAGGGGGGTGCCCTGGCCCTGCTGGGAGCAGGGGGGACAAGCAAACATCAACCACCCCCTCCCTGACACGTGTTCCACACCCTGCAGCCTGCACAGACCCCCAGGAACTGCTCAGCTTGTGCTCCTCAGCCCCAGATCCCCAAGGGGGGCTTGCCCTGGGATCTGCAGCTCCCTCCCAGCAGGGCCTGGGGACTCCCAGCTTGACACTCTGAGCATTCCCTGTCCCTCTGCCACCACAGGTGCAGCATTTTCCACACTGCTCAGGCAGAGGTGACATCATCAGCAAACATCAGAAGTGCTGAAGCACCAGCAGAGCACACTCATCACCTTGGAATGATGCACTTGGGAAGTTGAAGCCTCCCCACCAATCCCCCAGGCACCAGCGTAGGCTGGGTTTTATGGGCTGGTTATACAAGTGCCTCAGTCCTCAAGCACTGTCATTATGAAATTAATATGTAGCATTTGCTTTATGACCTTCTGGAAGAAGGAAAAGCTCTGTGTGCCCTGCCAGGAGAGCAGAGGGCCTGCCCCCCAAACTCACACAGCTGAAGAGCTCCGTGGTCAGCCCCAGGTAGTTGTGCAGGGCCAGGAATGTCACCCTCTGCAGCCTCACCATGATGATCTGCAAGCAGGGAACAAAGAGGCAGCAGCAATGGATTTAGCATTCTCCCACACTCATTCTGGCATTTAGACACAATCATGCACCAGGGTACCTGAAAGCACTCTATGAAATACAGACTGTACCCTAGGCTGAAATTCCTTTTTAGCAGCTGATAAATTGAGACAGAGACAGATTCAAGTGATTTACCAATGACTTCACAATCATTTGATGGCATGAGAATCCAAAGTCTTACTCCCAAACACCAAATGCTTTCTGTTTCTTATAAACATCAGTAGTAAAAGTGCCTTGAAATAGAAGCATTTGTTTCCAATTTTCCTCTTCATTAAAAAAATTATTCCAGCTCTCCCCATAGAGAACCTGTCCCACTCCCCCACAAGCACTCAAAGCTAACACTGACATCAGTGGCACCTTCCTCTGCCCTGCCAGCTAATTCTGACTCCTGAGCCATCTCCTCTTTTTATCAGCTCTCACAGAGCAAATTAATTTGGTGTTAATGATCTGTTCTCCTTCAACCAGCAGTATGAGGAGGTTCATGTGTTGCTCATAAATCATCCAGAGACCAGAACAGTTTGCAAGGACAAACAGATTCAGAAGTGATGGCAAAGCAAAAGGACAGCCCAGAGAGACTCCTGGGGTCACCCTGTGGCTGCTACATCGGTGGGACAAGGCACCAGCCCTGGAAATGCTGAACCTGATCCCTGCACCACCTCCCACCTGCAGGAGATGCTCCCTGGGGAGCTGTCTGAGCCCCTGCCAAGCAGCAGAAGGTGAGCACAACTGACACAAAGCACAGCTCTTCCCTCAGGTGCTGACAGACGCTTCTAAAGTGAAAATTCACATGTCAGTCTGAATTTTGTGACCCTTCCAAAGCATCAGCCCTCACCAAAGAGCTCCTGAGGGTCCAGCAGTCGTGTTTCAGGACATGTGGCAGTCTGTTCATGACTCTCAGCCATTCTGGAGCCTTCCTGGTGCACCCCAAGCTGCAGAGCCCACACCAGCAGCTTTCTACTCCCCAGGGACCAAGAGACTCACACTGCAGGTCTGGCTGATTGATGAGGGTACCCCAGGCAGAAACTCAATCCATGGAGATATACAGATACATAAATTATATTTTCCTGTTTGGGATAATACTGGATTATTAAGTCTAAGGTTCAACAGCCAGGAGAACAGCAGAACAAGTCCAAATCTTGATAAGATGTGCTGAGCAGTTCTGTATCTAGCAAAGGATGGATGATGAGCTTGCTGAGCCTCTAAACATCCTCCTGTAACCTGGAAATGAGAGTGGTTCCCCTTCCCCCTCAGCTCTACCTACCTGCACCACCCTCACAAGGGTTTCAGGGTATTTCTGGAACACATCCTGGAAGGCACTGGCTGGAAGCCTCAGAATTGTGGATGGAGAGGCTGCTCGGGCTGAGACGGTTTTATAGGGAGCAGGGTGACCCTAAGAGAAAGTTCCAGAGACAGGGAGTTAATCCATCCATGATCCAATCCAATTCCTCCCAAATTCCTGCTTTGCTGCTGTGTCTGACAGACACCTCTGACCACAGAGAGCCTTGGGCTGGTGCTCCAGGACCACGGGGGTGCAATGAGGGTGAATTCACACCTGCATCAGAGACAGGGCAGGGAAACGAGAGCTCCAGGGAGCTGTATCAGGGTAGGGCAGTGCCAGGATCTCAGCTGTGACACAGCTGAATTACACAGCCAGCCTCTGAGAGCCCACCTAGTCAAGGCTGCAGAGAAAAGAGGGCTTGTTGATTTTATTCTCTGTGCTGACAACCAAGTTATTTGCTGCATAAACAAGCCCAGACTCACACAACCAGTGAAAAACACAACAAAATTGTACAGCAATTACAGACATAATGGAGGAACACAAAAGACAGGCAGACTTCTTGTGTTTCAAGATATCTATATACATTTTTTCATATATATATACACACTTTAAATATTCCATGTGACAAAGCCAAACAGCTTCTCTTTACTGGAGACACAGTGGGTCTAGACCATCCTGTTCAAAGAACAGATGGGGAACTAACAAACAAATAAAAAGTGGGTAGAATACAGAGATTTTTTTCACACTGGAAGGCAAGCCTCTGGGTTTGGATCTTCCCCCTTAAATGAGAATAGATTTTAACAAAACCTACTGCCAAACACTTGGATAAAAAGACAGACAATATCCCTTTCACCCACTCAATAAATGCTGGAAACAACATCTCTAATTCATAAATTAATTTACTAATCCATCAAATATTGATTTACACAGTATTGATAAGATAAAATGAGCCTTTTTGCAGCACAGAGCAGGAGCAGGGGAAGAAATGGAGTTCCTATTTTAACAGCACCTCACAGCTCCAGCAGCTTTTCCCCTCCAGAGCAACACAAGGCACCTTTTTCCCAACACTGACACACAAATGTTAAATGCTGATTACAAACCAAACTGCCTGCAAGACTTGCAGAGCATCACACAACTCAACACAAGCACTCTGAAGGAATTCCTGCCTAAAGAACCCAGCCAAACCAAACAAGAGACTTTCTCTAATCACTCTGGAAAATAAGGCTGCAGCTCTGTCTGCCTGCTGGTCTGGAAGGCTCAGAGAAGCAGATTCTAAAATTAAATTAAATTAATTGGAACCAATTTCTTAATTACACCAACTTCAGCTGACCTTTTTATAAAATCTGGGGATGATATTAATAGCCTTGATTTTCAAGTTCCTGAGGGATCTGAAATTTTAAACATCTCTTTGACCTACAGTTCACAGCTCCCAGTGTCCTCAGTTTTCCCAAGTCTCTTTTAATTAAGTAAAGAAATTAATAAATAACATTTCTGTGCTTTGGCTGCACCCAAAAATAAATGCAGCAATCCTCTTTTACAGCCCAGTTTGAAGTCTGGCTTTACATGAAGAATTAATTTGGACTACCCATACTTACATGTAAAAGAAAATGTATACAGTCTGCTTTTAAGCACTGCATTTGCCATCAACTGTATTTTCTACCAATCTCTACAGCAAAAATATAGTAAAAAAACAAGGAAATTAAATTTTTATCAAGTTTAATGGTGTTTCATGAGTTATTCCAAAGAGAAGACTGAACCCTGGGTATCCCAGAACTCTGGTCTCTAGTCTACCCAGTAAAGTATTTGGGTTTTTTCTGGAAAGTGCTCAGTGCTGACAACCTCAGAAAAACAGCTTTAGGATAATAACAGATAACAATGCAGAAGCCTTTTTCTCCAAAGAACAGCCCATTCCTCTGAGTTTTCAGCATATAATTTTGCCTCTCTGAAATCCCTGCATGAGAGCAGCTCTTCTGAAAGGGCCAACACCATGGCTAATGGGGCTGGGACATGCAAGAGCTGTCAGGGGAATGTGAGGAGCAAATCTCCCATAATTGTCACTTCTCTCAGCTCTAATGTTATCAGCAGCACAGGGAGAATACCACGTTCAAATTATACTATTTTGCAATCACACACTGAGATGACAAGAACAGTTAAGTTATAATCAGTTATGAAACAGGGTTTTCTTCAACAGAGAACTTTTTGTTCTCAGGGCAGGTAATTATTTACTTCTGTCTCGTTCCAAGAGCTGAGGCATCACCTCCAAGCAGCAGCTGAACACAGGTGACAGCTTATGGCCAAATCCAACCAAGTTTGGTCAAAAAATCTACTGCAAGAGACATGGATGTTTCACATTCTCCCATCTGCAGTGGTAGCTCCTTTTTGGACCCAAAAATCTGAGATGTTCTCCCCATTTCCATGGTTGGATTTTGTCTTCCTTTGCTCCTTCCTGACATCCTCTACATCAACACTGCTGCACCCAAAGCTCTTGCAGCCATCAATCACTTCTTTATAACCTCATCCATCTTGTCAGCCCTGCAGGCTCACCTTTATCCAAGTGTTTTTCCAGCTTCTTTTAATCCTGACTTTCATTTTTCCCCCCCTTAATCACTGCCATTTGATCAATATTCCTCACAGCCTCTTCTTTCTCCAACTTTCTTATTCCAACTATGCCAGCAGGCCCCTGTTTTCTTAAGAGCATCTCCACATGGAGGACAAGAGAAGAGTGAACCCCAAATCAACAGGAATCAGCATCACATCTCTGCTGGAGCAGTTCACTCTGGATGAACATTGACTGTCCTGGGAAAAGCTCTGGCTCACACACAGGCTCTCAGCAAGAGCTGCTGAAAACAGAGACATCAACAAGGCTCAGCTCAGAGATTTCTTTGGTATTTGAGGCAGTATCAAGTCAAAGTCATTAAGTGCACCTCAGAAATGTTCCAGAATACCAGGAAAGGGGCTGCAGCTACTTTGATTCAAAAGCTTCCAGTTTCTCCTCAGAGTTTGGAGAAAGCAGCATCAATCTGTTCTCAGAATAAGGGGAGGCTCATGTCACAGCTGCTAACTTTGTATTCAGTAGAACTGAAGGGACTTTTCAGTTTAAAAGCTGAAAAATTCAATTAGAAAAGTACCACTGGTGTGACCTTTCTTTTAGGTTCACCAACCAGATCTTGCCACTTCTTGCAGCACCCCCAACATTCTTGCACAACTCTCAACTAAGTGAGGGACCAGCCTGACATCAGGTGCTGCAAATCAGTCAAAAGAATCACAAACCCAGCTCAGACAACTGAAATCCTCTCTGAATGCACCCTTTCTTCACAGCACAGCCATGGGCTTGGTGGTGCAGTGAAATCTAATTCAGGGTATGGTATCTGCAGGATGTTCTAAGACTCACTCACTGTTTTGGGATGACACTGAGGGGTCTCCTCTATTTTGATCCACTGCTACTTCCTCTCTCCTTGCCTATTTTCATGCTACTCCTCTACCTAAAGTCTGCAAGGAACATAAGGAAGAGGAAAAACAGCAATGAAACAAGCAGCTCACGAAGCTGGGAAGTGAGGAACAAAAGAGTTGTAAAAATAAATGAGAACAAGTTTAGCAAAAAATATTTCAAGTTTTTTTCATTACAGATTCTTCTGCAGACTGCTAACTCTGTTCAGCACACTTTCAATCATTTCTATTTTTTTTTACTTACCACTGGTTTAACTAATGAGAAAGAAAAAAAATGGCAGAATGAGAATTAAAAATGAAAAAACCCCAACAGGATAAAAAATGAAAGGCAACCACTTTTTTAGAAAACAAAGCCATAAAGCACTGCTACACAAGGATATCTTTTCTTATATTCATTTTAAACAAGCAAGAACATGACTGGTATTCATGTTCCTTTATGATGGCCCTGTTATTTAGAATATTGTCATGAAGAAATTTAGTGGTAGAAGTAACTAATATGAATTTACAAAATATTATTAACTTGACAGCAAGAACTAGACTTGTTACAGTCCAAATTATTCCCTTTCTACAGAGAAAACTGTGACCATGCTTAAAAAATGTTATCGCTGTTGACAGGTTTTATGGGAACTACAGATATGCATAATATAGATGTACAGATAATGTGGATATAGAGGTGTTGACTGCTTTTGGAAATAACAAAGAACACTTCAGAGAATCCTTTAACTCACAGAATTCACAGAATCACTGGGTTGGAAGAGACCTTCAAGATCATTGAGTCCAACCCAGCCCCAACCCCTCAGCTCAACCCTGGCACCCAGTGCCACATCCAGGCTTTGTTAAACACACCCAGGCATGGGGACTCCACCACCTCCCTGGGCAGCCATTCCAGAACTTTATCACTCCTTCTGTGAAAAACTTTTTCCTGATACCCAACCTGAATTTCCCTTGGTGCAGCTCGAGGCTGTGTGCTCTGGTTGTGTCAGTGCTGCTGGAGAAAGAGCCCAGCCCCAGCTGAGCACAGGCACCTTTCAGGAGCTGTGAGAGTGATGGGGGCAGCCCTGAGTCTCCTTTTCTCCAGGCTGAGCACCCCCAGCTCCCTCAGGGCTTCCTCACAGGGTTTGTGTTCCCAGCCCCTCTCCAGCCTCGTTGCCCCCTCTGGATGCTCTCATCTCAACTTCCTTCCCAAGCTGAGGGGCCAGAGCTGGGCACAGCACTCCAGGTGTGCCCTCACCAGTGCCAAGCAAGGGGCACAATGACCTCCCTGCTCCTGCTGGCCACAGCATTCCTGACCCAGGCCAGGAGCCATTGGCCTCCTTGGCCACCTGGGCACTCTGCTGGCTCAGGGTCAGTCAGCTGTGGACCAGCACCCCCAGGTCCCTTTCTGCCTGGGCACTGTCCAGCTACAGCACCCCCAGCCTCTGGCATTGCAGGGGGTTATTGTGGCCAAAATGCAGGACTGGGCACTTGGACTTATTAAACTTCATCCTATTGGACTCTGCCCATCCCTCCAACCCTTCCAGGTCTCCCTGCAGAGCTGCAGAGCCCTCCTACCCTCCAACAGATGGACACAGCTCCCAGCTCAGTGTCATCTGCAGATTTACTAATGGAAGACTCAATCCCCTCATCCATGTCATCGACAAAGATATTGAACAGAACTGGCCCCAGCACAGAGGCTGAGGGACAGCACTGCTGAGTGGCTGCAGCACCATTCCCCAGCACCCTCTGGGCTGGCCATGCAGCTCCTCACACACACAGCAATGGCACCTTTTGATGAACAGCAACAGCCAAGCATGGCAGAAACATGGCACAAGGTAAACATGAACAGCTTAGTAACCAGATTTATCTTCATCCTCTGAAATCCCATCCTACCAAAATCCTTCAGGAAAACACCTTCAGGGCTTGGGTATTATCAAAGATGTTGAATTCAATTCCTTCCATTTAGGTATTCCTAAAGTGATTTCAGCAAAACCATCAGTCTAATTCCAACTGAAACCAAATCCACCAATTTTGCACTGAATAGGATCAGCACTCAGCTCATCCTGGCCCCTGCCAAAGAGCAAAGCCCTCAGCTGGCCACCAGCACCACTGATGTTACAAAACAAAACAAATCCATCAACTGGTTTCACAGTATAATTACAGTACTAACAACTGTCAGATTTGTTTTCATTAGACTAAATAAAACCAAATTCATTAAGCAACTCATCAAACATGTAAAAGCCTGGACTGCTGGGCCCCAACCTGCTCCTGCTCCTGCCTGAGAGGAATAGCAGATTTGTCTTTCCAAACAAGCTGTGGGGCTGCTGGTAGATAAAACCAGCACTGGGAGATAGAAACAATGGGAAGGATTCCACTGATTGATGAATGGAAAAAGATATTTGCTTTTACAAATAAATTTTAGGTTTGCTGATAAATTAAATTAGACATTGAAAGATAAAAGAAACAATGGGGAAGAAAAACCCCTAAATTCTGTAAGAATTAAAAATGAAAAGGGAGGGTTATACATTAGAGGGGAATCTCTGGTATCAGGCACTCTGGGAAGTCTGAACCTCTCAAGTACCTCAGCCAGTGGGGAAAGAGAGAAGGGAAATGTGGCAGGGAAATTGGAATAAAAAGGAGGGGGCATCCTCCAAAAATTTGACAGATCCCAGGGGAATGCCCCATGGCCTCTCCCTTTATTCAAATAAAGTCAAAGGACTCCTCTGTCTCCTTTTTGGACATAAACTTCTGATGTTTGTGGATTAATTTTCCTGACATGCCTGAGCTGTGATTTGAGCAAATGGAAGAGACACAAAGGGATCACTCAGATCCTCCTGCCAACCAGAAGCAGCCAGTCAAGCACACATTTCACGAGCACCCTCCACACCACCAAGCTCAGCTTACTCTTGCAAAGGCCTGAGAGGAGGAGAATTATCAAAAAAGCCATTTTGCATCCTGATTCTTCCCTAGGAATGCCCAAGGGCTGCTGCCCCAGCCAGCTCAGTGGGAGCAGCAGGGATGTGCCCTGCCAGGACTCACCGTGATGACATCCAGGATGCTCAGCAGGCTGTGCACGCTGTCCCCTGCCAGCACCTCCTTCACCACCACCTCTGTTCCATCCTGCAAGCACACACACAGCATTACTGCAGCCTCACAGCTGCATTTGGGCAAACCAGCAGCATTTCAGAAAGCTCAGGTGCTTCTTTTCTCTCTGCTTTGATGCAATTGTGCTAATTCCAACATGGAGTTTTAAACCAGCTTTTTAAAAGTGATAAATTAAAAGAAACTATGAGCCAGTTTTTTCCAGGGATATTGTGATCTGCTTGTCTTTGCTATGTAACACCAACAAAAGACCAAGGCACAATGAGCTCCCTTTACTGAGGGGTGACCTCTCAAGAGGTTGTACAAAACAGGAGCAGCAAAATGTAAAAATACACAGAAATCAGCAAATTTGATATAAACTCCAAACACAAGCCCACTAAACTTTCAGGCACTGGAAAACTGCTCACATCCAAAAGTTAAACTCAAAGCTCAGTTAGGAAGAAGGTAAAAATTAAAAATTTAACTTGGCAGAAGGGATGACATGGACTGGTGCTCAACATTTTGAGACCCACATGGAAAACAAATGATCATCTTTTTTCCCATTTACCCAGAAGTCAATCTGACTCTTTCACCTCCCAGACAAACCCACTGACTCCTGCTGGACTATTCTGAGGTGAGCCTGGTCTCTCCTGCTCTCTGTGCCCAAATCCTTTCTGTAATGACCTTTAAAAGGTGAATGTTTCCAAACCCATATTGCACCCTGTCTTCCCTCAACAACTTCTGCATCTCCTGTGTGAGGATCATTCCAGCTGCCTCATCAGCTTTGTGTTCTGCTCTCTCATCTGAGACATGAGGGACTGCTGCAAACCTTGATCTTTACAAATACCACAGCCCCAAAGAGCTGGGATTAATCCCTCCTAAACCACTGTGATTCACATGTCTAAGTTTAATCAATGCTTAATGATTCATGCCAGCCTATCTGCTGTGCCAACAGATTTCTCTCAGGAAGTGCAGAGCAGTGGGTTCTTGTTGGAACCCTGGATGCTGAGAATTTCAGACTTTCTGTGCTGACAGGCACTGACCCACAAGAGAACACTGCATTTGACCTAAGGCCATGGAGAAGGCTTCCAAAACTAAAAGACAGAACTGGGATTATGAGTGTGGAGTGTGACAGAAGTGTGTAATATCACATGGTGGAAAACTCAGAGTTGAAGGTTTTAGAAGACAGTAATATATGTAAGGCAAGATGGAGAGTTTAGGGTGGAGGCTGGTCCTTCTTCTTCACCTTCTTCATGGGTTTGGGTGGTTTTGTGTAATTGGATAAAAAAGTCCACATTGCAGGGCATGGGTAGTTGGTTATTGGGTTAAAAGTAAAAACAATTTAGGTGTCATTTCTTAATTGGACAGTTTATCCTTAAAAGACCTTGTAGAGAGAGAGCTACGTCTCCATTTATTACCTTGTTAGAGTAAAGTACTGCAGAACTCACAGCTTGTGAGACTGTAAGACAGATAAGAACTAACAAACATCTGAGTTTGAACAGGTTCTTACACTTTCTTGGATGCAAACTTCCAGCTTTCCATCCTGCACCACGTAGATGCTGTCATCCAGCTGCCCAGGACGGAAGATGTACTCGCCCTCGTGCAGCTGCACAAAGAACATGTGCTTGCACAGCTCCAGGAACAGGGGCTTCTCAAAGTGCCCAAGGACCCTGCAGCAAAGAAAATGCAAAGGCAAAACCTGAAATCACCACAGCCTTTGGAAAATCCTTCCTAAATTAGCAAAGCTCCAGCCGAGAGGAGCAGAGGAGCAGCTGCAGGGAAGGAGCCCCAAAGAACTCCCCAAAATAAGGTGCAAGAGCAGCAGGAAACACAGAGCTGGAAATGCTGGGGCTCCTTTGGAGGAACCCAAGGAATGCAGGCTCAGAAGGAAGGACAGCCAAACTTCCTCCAGCAAACACCAGCACGGCCTGTGAAGGGGGATAAAAATAAAAACCGGCCAGATACACACACTCTGTGAGAAAAGTTACCCCAGGAACTTCCCTGCTCTCTAAGTGCAGCTGCCCTGCCCATGGAAGCAGGACACAGGAGAAATACTGAAAAGAGGGAAAAGCTCCTGTCATCTGCATGGAATTGCAAGTTTGGAATATTCCATCTCCTGCTGGTAACATGCACCTGGACTCCAGTCAGTCACTGCCAGGCAGAGAGAAATATGAGTTTCATACTTGATCACTCTGTACAGAGCTCCAACAGCTCACATTTATCAGGATCAATCCATCAAATCCTACTGCAATATCAATTAGTCATAGGAGACCATAATTTCACAGCAGCAAGTTCAGATGACTGAAATAGCATTTTTATTTGAGAATGACTGACCTTCAGGACTATATTATATCACAACTGGGAGGAAAAATGAACATCCACAAGCAAAACCAAAATTACAGATTGGAAGATCTCCTCTTTGCTGTGTCAGCAATTTAACCCCTTGCTGAAGGGCCATAAAGACCAACCCTTCTTCTTAGTCTGCCAAAGAGCTGTGGGGATTAAGTTGACTTTGATTTATTTGCAACCTTTTCAGGCAGAGAGGTAAAAGATCCTGCAGCGCAGGGAGCTGTCAATATGGTATCCAATTAACATTTACCAATTATGATGCTTTTCTGTACAAAAAAAAAATTGCCTGATACAGCCTAAACAGAAGTTTTAGGATGCACTAAATCTGTTCATGTTAGAACACATTTATTAGCACTATTCCCAAGCTGAGACAACTAAACTACTTCCTTTTTCTTCACCGTCTCTTTTTTTAATTTTTAAAACAAACTCAGCTATTTTCTTAACATTTATAGAAAATTAAAAGTCATTCATTTTGTCCTTATGCTCTGATGAATTTCAGTCAACCTCCTCAGGATTCTGACCATGCAATTGTAAAATCCAAGATTTGACACAAACTGTCAAATATTTACATCACTTGAACATCCATCAAAACCAAACTCTAAATTTCTCTTTCCATTTAACATTACCTGACATTCTTAAGCATGTACAGGACTTCTGATGGCAAGTGGGAATTCTTGACATCAAATTCAGTCAGATCTGCCTCTAGCAAAGAAGGAGGAGGTTCTTTCCTCTGCAGAGTTGGACATTCCTTCTTAATACGCAGAATCCTACAAAGGAAAAAGGAAGTTCAGGATGCTCCCTCTTTTGTACTAATAGGAAATGTTAGATTTTTACGAATAGGAAATGTTAAATAAGCATATAGTAAGTATTGAAATCCACCATCCCAAGTTACACATTATCAATTAGCTGAAACATCCCACCCTCTTGCCCCTCCACCAAAACCATCCAGTCCAGCAAACCTCCCAGCTGATCCACAGCTGACAGGACTGGGAAAAACCAACAGCTACAGAAAAGGGCTCTGCTAGGGATAAGATCCACAAAAACCCCAAACCAGCCCCCATGATGTGAATTTTCCCCTTCCCAAAGTCCCAGGTACCTTTTAGCCAGAGATAAAACCTTTGCCCGTTTCCGCATCCGCTGGCGAGGGACGGTGTTCCCAACCAGAGAGTTGGGAAGAGTTGTAACCTAGGGGGGAATAATGGACACAAAAACAGTCACAAAACCCCAAAACCAAAAAAAAAACCCAGCCTGCTAATTCCAACCCTGCTGAGGCACCAACACATTTACCAGCCATTAGTGTGAGCAGAGTGAAGAGCTCATGTAAGACCTTGGAGGATTGGAATATCTACTTCAGGATCACTTCCTTTAGATAAAGCAAGTAAAGTATATTTTGATTTTACCAATCAACTACTACAGTGCTAATGGATGGTAGAGGAGAAGAATTCCTAGCTGTGGTTCTCATTCAGGAACACTCAACATCAGGAAGAGGAGTAAGGCACTGATCTCTGCTCTGGGACAGGGACAGGAGCCAGGGAGTGGCTGGAGCTGGGCCAGGACAGGTCAGCTGGAGAACCAGAGCACACAGCCTCAAGCTGTGCCAAGGGAAATTCAGGTTGGATATCAGGAAAAAGTTTTTTACAGAAGGAGTGATAAAGTTCTGGAATGGCTGCCCAGGGAGGTGGTGGAGTCCCCATCCCTGGGTGTGTTTAACAAAGCCTGGATGTGGCACTGGGTGCCAGGGTTGAGCTGAGGGGTTGGGGCTGGGTTAGACCTTGAAGGTCTCTTCCAACCCAGTGATTCTGGGAATTCTGGGAATTCTGTAAGGTCAGGGCAAGGTTCTTCCCCCAGAGGGTGCTGGCACTGCCCAGGCTCCCCAGGGAATGGGCACGGCCCCGAGGCTGCCAGAGCTCCAGGAGCCTTTGGGCAGCGCTGCCAGGGATGCCCAGGCTGGGGCTGCTGGGCAGGGACAGGGGCTGGGCTGGGGGATCCTGGTGGGTCCCTTCCCCCTGAGGATATTCCAAGATTCTATCTGGCTGTGATGGTGACAACCAAGGCCTTTCCTTGCATTTCCTAGTTCCCAGGTGCCACCCTCTGGAGAAACACCACAACTGCTACACCAAGCAAGCCCCTCATCAAGTATTTTCAAAACATTCCCAGTTTTCCATTTGTTACCCTAAGAGCTGAATCTCTCTAAAAAGTTTCTCTCCCAAAAGGAATCTTTAATTAGTTTGGAGGGATTTTATTTTTTTGAAAATAAAATCTTGGTATGTTATAAAAAACCCAGGAAATACAACCCACAGCAGTTTGGGTGTAATGTTTTGTGTCTTACTCAGGAAGAAAAGCAAAAAGTAAGGTCTAAAACTCAAACAAAAAACTACCTGAAATTGTTTTCCCATGTGGAATTCTAAGCATTCTTATGTGAATTACATATAAAGAGCTTGGTTAAAATTATTCAAATTATGAAGTTGCACATGAAAATCATCAAGAATATTAAAATTATGAAGTTGCACACAAAAAACTTCCTCTCATTGAAGGCTTTTTTGGCCAAGTTCTACTTAAAGGCTGACCTGCCATGAAAGATTCAGGGAGCAACCACCTCCTCCACAATGAAACAGCTCCAGAACTGAATATTAAACCCACCAGTGTCTAATTAAGTCAAAGTGTTTGAATGCACCTCAATGAAGTGTGGGAGGCAGAGGCTAGGGCAGTTCACAGGAGGAAGTGTTCCTCCACACAGGGTGACTAAGGATGGTTACTTCCCTGTACCTTATTTTTCTACAGATGTTGGGTGCAGGGAGTGCACACCTGGACTTGGCAGCACAGGGAACAGCCAGGACCCTGTGAGGGTGGGCAGGCCCTGGCACAGGGTGCCCAGAGCAGCTGGGGCTGCCCCTGGATCCCTGGCAGTGTCCCAGGACAGGGCTTGGAGCATCCTGGGACAGTGGAAGGTGTCCCTGCCCATGGCAGGGGGTGGAATGGGATGAGCTTTAAGGTTCCTTCCAATCCAAACCAGTCTGGGATTCTGGGATATTTAAACAAACATTAACTCCCTACAGGAGTTAGATATTCATTGATTTATTCCTGCCTTCACTGCCTGCAAATATTTTTCAAAGAGGAAAGGTCTGGCCAGAAAGAGAAGCTGCTGCTGCTCCACCAGCAATGCAGTCAGTACTGCAGGAGAGCTGAAACATCCACAACATCCCAGTGACATTTACAGGCTGGAGGCCCTGGGCCAGGCTCTGCCAGTGAAGTGTTGCAAACTTTACACCTCTCAACTTTACACTGGATTTCACCAGGTGCCCTCACCTTCCTCATGATCTTCCTCCCGTAGAACATCACTTTGTCCCTCTTGCGGAACCTGTACTGAGGCACGTGGGGCTGAAGTTGCTCTGGAACAGAAGCATCACATCAGAAACCCCCTGCAGCAGCTGGGAGAACACCTGAGCACAGCTTGGGCACTTTGCTGCCTCCAGAACAGCTCCTGTGGGCAGGGTTTGGGGTTTAAACCACCCTGGGATCCCTCATTGCCCAGCCCTGGCCAAGCCAGACCCAGGCAGGGCTGCCTTGAGGCTCCACCTCAGCCCCAGAGGAGATAAAGGGCTCTCTAAACACACTGAAGGCTTGGGCAGTTTTAATCTCCCCAAGGAAACCTCTAATTCAATCATTTCTCCATCTGTGACAGTGAAATCGCAGCAGGGGTGAATTCCTCTGCAGAATTCACAGCTGGTCCTGAGGCTGACACTGCTCACACCCCAAAGAAATGAAACCTGCAGGTGCTGCCTGTGACAGTTCTGGGCTCACACCTGGGGCAGGGAACCAACACAAGTTCTCCATCCTTTAAAGCTGCTGTTCTGCAAGAACCACACCTCTGCAGCAAACAACTACCACTGAAAATTACAAAAAGACTCAAGATTTATGGAAAAATTGGGTTTAAAACTTACATGGTTATCAAGTACTTACTAGACTGTCTCACTCTTCTGTACACGACAAACACAACAACTGCTATAAGCAACAGTGCAACTGCAGCTCCAATTGCAATTCCAGTCAGCTGGGAGGGAAATTTAGGGAGAAAGAAGTTAATGATTTTCAACTTCAGAAGTTACTACATACTTTTTGAAGGGCTGAAGAACACTCAGTTCAGTGAGATGTCTAAAAGTCAAGCACATTCATAAATACTTAATTTTTAATTCAAACATCTCATATGCAAAAAGTTTAAACCAGTCCTATGATCACATGGAAAATATTCCATGTTTTCCTTCCCAAAGATCTGGGAGCTGATCAACTCAATGTACAGGGGGTGTGTGAGGGCATGGAGGGACAGGAAAAGGGGGAATGGCCTCAAGATGAAGGAGGGAAGGTATGGATGGGATATTGGGCAGGAATTATTCCCTGGGAGGGTGGGCAGGCCCTGGCACAGGGTGCCCAGAGCAGCTGGGGCTGCCCCTGGATCCCTGGCAGTGCCCAAGGCCAGGTTGGACAGGGCTTGGAGCCATCTGGAATAGTGGGAGGTGTCCCTGCCATAGCAGGGGATGGAACTGGATGGGCTTTAGGGTCCCTTTCAGCCCAAACCAGCCTGTGATTCTAAATAACAGCAATTAATTCCTGCCTCATGCATGGTGAGAGCAAAGAAACCAACACTCAGAGTTTGGCAGTGGCTCAGCAGAGCTCATGGAGCTCAGGAGAAGCTGCTGTGGATGCACCCCCAGCTGCTTGCAGCTCTACTTTACCATGGTGGTCTGGATCCTGTCCTCCACAAACTGCAGGATGGGGGTCCCACCTCCCAGCACCACAGCCTGGCAAGAAAAAGGAAGGTGAAATTAATTTCCCACAGGTGGAGAAAAGTCCCCATGAAAACACCTCAACCAACTGGATTGTGTTTTTCTTTGACTTATAACCCACTTTGCAAAGGGAAACGTTCAGTGGAAAGGGATGAGTAGGGAAGTTTTGTGTTGCTGTCAGTTCAGGCCTAAACCAGGGTCAAACAGAGATGAACACTTTTTAAAATCATTCTGTATTATTCAGAACAACAAGGATGAGAATGGAATGCAAAGGACTTTATGAGACTGAGAAAACAAGTCACAAAGCAGCATCTTAAAGTCACATAAAAAGCAGATGATGCACATGAGCTCAGGTGTGCTGTCCTGGCACCTGTGCCCAGCAGTGTCACTCAGGATAAAACCTGGCACCTAAAACAGTCTCACAAATGCCAACCCAAAACTTAAGAGAGAGGAGGGAAAGGTAAAACAATTCTTAGGAACAAGTGAAAACAACATGAGTACAAGGATAAATACATCCCCCTGTAAGTCTTGAACCTTGAAAGCACTTAATTAAGCACTACACACAGCCCAGGTCCCATTCCTGCCCCTGGTTCCAGATCTGGACGACAGCTGAACTCAGCTTTGCCACCAAGAGAAAAATGAAGAGCACACCAAGTCACCAAACTGGTCTCTCTAATGGAATTAATTCCAGTTTTACAGCACAAAGGAAACTCCTGCCAGACCAGCCACCTCAACAGATCCCTGTGCTCACTTTGCCTTCTCAGGTCACTTTAGCACTTCAGTGTTTATCTTCCCAATATGAGTCAAACTAACTCTGTCACTATTGTTATCAGACTATTACTCATGGGATTGCAGTGAACAGTCACAAGATTTTGAAAAAATAAAAAGCTGAAGATGTGTCAGCAACAGGTAGAACACCTGGTGACACAGAGTTCCTGGTGGAAGTCTGTTCTGGTCACTTAATGCATTTATTTCCCCTTGACAGTGTCAGGGACACTGGGACATGGACAGTTCTGCTGCTCCCCAGGCCTGTATGATCTCAAATAACACCAAAAATAGTAATTGCCAACTGACACTCACATTGCTGCTGCAAGGGGAGAAACAAATCCATGGAGAAAAAGAATAAAACACAAACATGTCCAGGCTGGGGCTTCAGTACAGAAAAGCAAGAAGGGAAAGATGAAATTCAGACCTCCAAGAACCCCAGAGAGGTCCTTGCAAAGTTTTCACGAGTGACAGTGTGATATTGCCCTGCTCAGACTCAGGGGGGATCTTTCCCAGCCTGGACAATCCTTGTGGACAAGCAGAGGAAGCAAAGCAGCCAGGCTGAGCTGTGCAGACACCTGAGCCGTGTCAGTGACTGCTGTGACAGCTCCTGGGGCAGGAATGAGGTCACAGCCAAGTCACCAGGGCAGCTCCTCTCTGAGGAGGGCTGTGCTCAGCACCCCAAGCCAAGGAACCCTCAAAATTTCCTCTCATTGAAGGCAACGCCTGTGGGACCACCCTGCAGAGCCCTCCCTGCATCTGAACATGAGCAGTGACCTGCCCAGAGCATGGACTGGCACAAAGAGCATTTCTCTGCCTCCTGATGTCCAGGTTTCCTTAGGAACTCGAGGCTGAGCAGCAATCAGCACAAACATGCAGCCTCACAAGTGCAGCTCACACCCATCCAGGGTCCAGCACCCAGCACTGCTGAGAGTCCAACCACTCCTCACTGCAGTCCAAGGCAAACACTGACACATTCCCCGGGCAGGCAGGGGTGAAAAAGGCTTATCAACCCTGAAAACAAGGGCTTAAAATTGGGATTAGCCCAAACACAAGGCTTCCTCACAGCTCAGAGGCACCCGTGCCTTGTTTTGACTACAGAACCTGGATTTTCACAAAACATTGCTAACTGTGTACAAGTACATTGTGTGTGTTTTTCAGTTTGAGAACTATTTCCTCTCATGGGGTTTGTTTTTCAGGACTAGAGAAAGCATCATGTGCCTTTTTAGTCTGTGAGTTTCACATGTGTGATTAAAAACAAATGTAAGAAGTGCAGTCTGCCAGAATTCTGCAACTCCTCCTTTTTCAGGATAAAAATTAAAGTATCTTAATCATAGCATTATTAAAACAGTTTAGAATATGAAGCAGAGCATGAATGGTTTGCAAGAAATAAAACAAATACACAATAAAATGGGACCAATCCTCAAAAGTTTGGAAGGATAAAACTCCCAGCAGGAAAGGCTCTTTCAAAGTAAAAGCATCTAAAGGCATGGTCCCAATGCTATCAAATTAGGTACAGCTGCTTTCAGCTTCTGGAAACACTCACAGGGAAATAAGTAAGTCCAAAAATAAGAGCAAAACATATTGTACCTGAAGGCTGGTGATGTTTTCCCCTTCATCCATGTCTGGAGGAGCTGCAGGAGCAAAGACAAAAGCAAAGAGAAGGCTGAGTTAAGAGACGACTGCAGCTCCCGATGCAAACTCTTGAACAACACGAGAACAATAACTTTTTAACTTTATGCTCCCTTTGTGCTGAGCAATAAAACCCAGCAGGGAAGTGCTGGGGGCCGGGACTCTCCCGAAGAACCTTCTCCACATCACGGGAATCCAGGCAGGAGCTCCCCGGGAGCCTCTCCACACGGAGAGAGCTGTGCGAGAGCCCCGAGCCCGGCGGCTCAGCCGGACCCAGCCCCGCTCCTACCGAGAGCAAACACCGGAGCGGCCCCGCGGGACGGGACAGCCCGGGGACAGACCGAGGACAGCACCGACCCTGCCTGGTCACAGCCCCGACCCTGCCCGGGGACAGCTCGGGGACAGCCCCGACCCTGCCTGGTCACAGCCCCGACCCTGCCCGGGGACAGACCGGGGACAGCCCCGACCCTGCCTGGTCACAGCCCCGACCCTGCCCGGGGACAGACCGGGGACAGACCGGGGACAGCCCCGACCCTGCCTGGTCACAGCCCCGACCCTGCCCGGGGACAGACCGGGGACAGCCCCGACCCTGCCTGGTCACAGCCCCGACCCTGCCCGGGGACAGACCGGGGACAGCCCCGACCCTGCCTGGTCACAGCCCCGACCCTGCCCGGGGACAGACCGGGGACAGCCCCGACCCTGCCTGGTCACAGCCCCGACCCTGCCCGGGGACAGACCGGGGACAGCCCCGACCCTGCCCGGGGACAGCACTGACCCTGCCCGGGGACAGACCGGGGACAGCACCGACCCTGCCTGGTCACAGCCCCGACCCTGCCTGGTCACAGCCCCGACCCTGCCCGGGGACAGCTCGGGGACAGCCCCGACCCTGCCCGGGGACAGCCCGGGGACAGCCCCGACCCTGCCCGGGGACAGCACCGACCCTACCCGGGGACAGCCCCGACCCTGCCTGGTCACAGCCCCGACCCGGCCCGGGCAGGGACCGGCAGTGACCGCGGGTAACCCTCATGGGCACCTCCAGCCGGACCCAGCTCGCTCTCCCGGCCAGCCCCGGGCGCTCTCCCGGCCATCCCCGGGTGCTGTCCCGGCCCGGTTCCGCCAGGCCAGAGCTCGGGACACGGGCTCCGAACAAGACGACAACAACAACAACTCCTCCCGCCGGGCCTGGGGCACCGGCACCACCGGGGGCACCGCGCGACTGCACCAGCCCGCCAGGCCCGCGTCCTGCCGCCGCGCTCCGGCGATCCCCGGCACCCTCTCACCTGCTTCTTCCTCCGCCATCACCGGTGCCGGTCGCGGTCCCAGCCCCGACACCAGTCCCGGTCTCTGTCCCCGGCGCTCGCGGTCCCCGGGCCGGGGGCGAAGGGCGCCGAGCGCAGACCCCACCCGCTGCCGCCAGGGGGCGCGGCTGCGCCAGGCCCCGCCCAGCCGCGGGCCGCTCGCTGCTGATTGGCGGGAAAAGCCCCCCTGGAGCCGTTCGGCTCGCGGGCTGCGCGGGGGCAGCATCGGCGTCGCTGATTGGCTGGCGCGGCCCGGCCAATGGGAGCGGGCGGTGTTGGGGTGTGCGGAGGCGGGAGCGCCGCGGGGCCACTCTGGGTCGTGAGGGGAACCCGGCCCCGGCGCGGTTTGGGGAGGTGTCGGTGCTCGCAGGGACCGGCTCCGCCTCTGCTGGCCCCCCCGGTGCTCTCCTGGGCTCGCTAATTCCGCGGGGACTGGTCCAGTCTCTCTGAGCTGCCGGCTGCCCTCAGGGACCGGCCCGGCTCGCTGAGCCCCCGGTGTCTGCAGGGCCCGGCTCCGGCCCCGCTGAGCCCCCGGTGCCCGGCATGGGGCTGCTGACCCAGCTGGTTCGCGGGCTGGTGCGCGGCGCCGACCGCGTGTCGCCGTTCACCAGCAAGCGCGGCCCGCGGAGCCACAACAAGGGCCGCGGTGCCAAGAAGCTGGGCGTGCTCACCCGCAACAAGAAGTTCCTCCTCGTCAAGGAGATGGTGCCCGAGTTCGTCGTGCCCGACCTGACGGGCTTCAAGCTGCGGCCCTACGTGTCCTACCGCGCCCCCGAGGGCTCCGAGCCGCCCATGACGGCCAAGCAGCTCTTCGACCAGCTGGTGGCTCCGCGCATCGAGAAGGACGTGAAGGACGGCACATTCGACCCCAACAACCTGGAGAAGTACGGCTTCGAGCCCACGCAGGAGGGCAAGCTCTTCCAGCTCTTCCCCAAGAACTACGTGCGGTAGGGAGCAGGCGGTGATACCGCCGGGCAACGCGGGACAGGCTCCGTCACTGGACGTTAAAGCAAATCCTTCTGCCTTGCTCTTCTGTAATATCTGATTTGAGTCCTAGTGAAATCTGCGGTTTGATTTCCCATCCATGACTGGTGATGCTCTGGGAGACAGATGTGCCTGGTGAGAAGAGCCCTCTCTGGGGTTCTGAGGATGAGGAGTCCATGACATTTCTAAAGAAAAAGTACTGCAAAGTTTAGGAATTAAACTTTAAAAATTAAATTAAGACTGGAAGTGTTCACTTTGGGAGAAAGGAAGATGAGTGGATGGTGTGTGAGCACTCAGTCTGTAATAAGGGCTGCCAGCTGAGTTCTTACAGTGGTGGGGGGGGTTCAAACCCCCACATTTCCGGGGCTGGGCAGGGCTGTGATGGAGTGGGGGTGCTGCAGCCCCAGTGACACAAGGATGAGCTGTGCTCAGGGAGCAGCCACTGTGGGGATGGGGAAGGCACAGCTTTTCTAACTGAGCTCTGCATTTTTCCCCTCCTGTGAAGCTGATGACAACAAGTCACACACGTGGCTTTTACTGCCTTGCTGCTGTTGCTGTTGGCAGCCGTGGCCCTTCATCCCTTCCCTTGGGAGCCTTGCTGCCCCGCAGGGCACTTGGCAGCTGCCTGGAGGGGGATGCAGGGCTGGAGAGCAGGAAATCCTCTGCCCTTTGCTGCCAATTCCACCTTGCTCTTCAGCACATCATTTGCCTCACACGCCGTGTGAAGGCAGATCAGAACTGGCTCACCTCATTGCTCTGAGCAAAGCAAGGCCTGGCCTAAAGCCTAAACCAGGCTGGTCCCAGTGGGTGTCACCGCTGCAGCCTCGCTGCCCTGGGGCTGTTCCCGCTGCTCTCACAGGGCAATAAAAGCCATTACAACCTTTAAAACAGATACAGGGACACACCCTCGGCTTTCCCAGGAAACTGGATTGTCCACTCTGCCTCCCAAAGAATATTCACCCCTGGAGCCCGAGCTGGCCCAGGCCAGGGCACAGGGTCCTCACAAGGACTGTCAAGTCTTTTTTTCTTTTTTTTTTAAACTCAAAACAACCAAAAAAAGATAAATCATTTATATTGGTTTTATTTTAGAAACATCCAAAAATAGCATGTTTTTCTTTAGCAAAAGCTCTTGTTTTCATTACTAATATGAATCTTCATGTAACAGTGTTCCAGAATGTTTGCTAAAATACACATTCACCCTTGAGAAGGGGGTTACAAAGCAGCAAAGTTCTCATCTGCTGCACCTCTTTTAGTTGCAGCACTGTTACACAGAGACCTGTTGCTGGTGTTTCTTTCCCTCCACACGACTCATTCTTTAGGACCTTCAAAGACCAATCGTGCATGCTAAAGGTTACTGATCTAGTTTAAGCTGGTTTTTTGTTTCTAACAATAGAGAAATGTTCCAGAAAGGGTGTTTTGCTGATGTTTCACAGTGAAAAAAAGAGAGCTAATGGAGCAACCATGAGAAATCCTGCAGCCATTCCTGGAGGTAGTTAGGGCAATGCTGTTAAGATTTTGGTTTCTGTACTTATTTCAAATTTAAAAACATGTCAAGAAACACCACTTATACTTTTTGGAGGTTTTGATCTTAAAGCTGTTCACCTTTTAAGAACTGAGCTTGCCTTTGGACCTAAAGGTGGCTCTGTGGAGAGCAGAAAGAATGAGCTGAATATGGAGAGGCCATGGGGGTGGTTGAGTGGCACTAAAACATGGTGGGGTCACTACAGGACTTATCTGAACCAGGGTGTGCTCAGCTGGGAATGATGAAGGAATCTGCAGTCAGGTGATGAGTGATGGAAAATGATGGAGAAGCACCAGGACCCTCACAAGGAGGATCCCACAGCACTTCCCATCACACAGACAGTCTGCACTTCCTTCTCTCTGTTAAACATCACTGTGAGCACATTGCACTGCATCTGGCCTGTCCGAGCTCTCCTCCCATCACACAGCCAAGCCTCTGCCCAGGGGCTTTTCTGAGACATTCAGGAAACCTTCTGATCACTTCCTGGGTCTGCACAGCAGCACAGCCAAGTCTGGTTTGTGAGGGAAGGAGGAGAAGGGGCCTGACAGATCCATTGTGAAATGCAAACCAGCCTTGAAAGGAGTCAGATCTGAGGTACAAAGCAGCAGCCTGTGAGAGGAACTGGGACATTAAGGGAAAAACTGAATAAACCTGTCTTGGCCATAACCACAGGCCTCTAAGCAAAGGCTTCCCTCTGTGCTGAAAACAGAACTGGAGGAATCCCATCAGTGTTGGCCTTGGAGGACTCCCAAGCTCAGCAGTAAGATGGCAAAGCCCAGCAGAAGTCAGGGCATTAGGCTCAGCTGTCACTCTCAGTTCAGGAGTTTTCCTCCCTCTTCCATTGGGACTGGTCAATGCAAACTTTCAGCTGTTCCTTTGGATGGAGATCTAGGACTTGGCACATCTGGAGGGGTCACCAGGCTCATCTCCCACTTCCAGACATGGAGGATGTTGTCATAGAAAGAACAAGTGGCCACAATGCTCATTTCTTTGGGGCTGTCTGGAGACCTGGCTGAGTCACTGCCTCTGTCCAGGCCCATTCCATTGGCTCTCTTGACTCCTGAGTCAGAGCTGCTGGCTGACCCCAGATCTGCCCCTTGGGCAGCCAAATCTAAACCTCCCTTTAAACCAGAGCCCCTGAGCAGTCCAGGATCCCCAGCCAGCTTTGGCCCTGCCCCTGCTGTGAGTGCCACAGCAGGGCTTTCACTCTCCTCATCCAGGATTACATCAAAAGTAGCTGTAGGAGATTCATAAATTATCTTCAGGTTCTGGACCTGCAAATTCAGCCTCTCATCTCCTTGCCCTGATGCTCCCATGAGCTCCTCCTGAGGCTGGCACACAGCAGCAGGGTCCTGGCTGGCAGGCAGGGAATCCCTTGGACACAGCCTTGACCAGTCAGCCCCATAGGCCAAGGAATTGTGCAGGACATAGGATGACAGGATG
Organism: Molothrus aeneus; assembly: GCF_037042795.1. Taxonomy (NCBI): domain Eukaryota; kingdom Metazoa; phylum Chordata; class Aves; order Passeriformes; family Icteridae; genus Molothrus; species Molothrus aeneus. Next base: position 1,497,662 of record NC_089664.1, on the reverse strand, counting down.
ATACATTCCTCTGTGTTTTCCGCTTAAAAAAAAAAAAAAGATAAATGAAATTACTTAGAAATCAAGTTGTGGGTTGTGGCAGAGTGCTCAGCAGCCATTCCAGCACTGGCTGTGTCTCATGGCAGAGTTCTCTGGTTATTCCCTTCTTCACCACTGAGTGGTGGAATGAGGTACTGACCATTTTTCAGCCACCTCTCAATGGCCTTGATTCCTCCTGGGTCAGTAGCAGAGGAGAAGAGGGTTTAACATGCATGAGATTAAAGAGCATCATTATTTGAAGTGTCTACAAAGGCTCAAGATGGACAAGACTGATCACACCACAACCTTCACTGAGCCATGAACACACCTGGGGGATTTCCAGGTCCTGGTTATTAACACACTGCATTGACTCTCACAGTGAGTTCCTTCCTTCCCCACACAGGAGAAATGCCATCCTCATTTCCTAAGCTGTTGATCTGGCCAAGGTCTGGAGATCCCAGGAACCCAGCCATCCTCTGTCAGCTTGCATTTGTAATGTGAATGCAAAGGGCTTTTCCACCATGAAGTACCTCATCATTCACATGAAGGGCTTATTCATGTTATTCTGGATTAACCAGGCTGCAGAGCACTTCCTTCCTGAGGCAATAACTGTCTCCCCAGCAGGTCAGTGACTCCTGCTAACAGGAAAGCACCACCTGACAGTCAGAAGCACCTCTCTGAGCCAGCAGAATGCACACAAACCCAGAGTGGTTGTGCCCTCACACCAAACACAAAGGCTTTCCTCCCGTGAAAAAAAAACCTTTGGAAGATTTACACACACACAGTGACAGGGCCTTGGCACAACCAAGCAGACCAAAAGAGTGCCCAGATGTGGAAAAGCTGGAAGTTACCTCAAACTGGAACAGATGGCTATTAACACCATCTCAGTCCTTCCAGCAAGAGCTGGAGCTCCCCATGAACCTGGGGGCAGTGAAGGAGCACACAGAGCAGCCCTGGAGCACCTCTGCTCCCCAGACACTCACCCAGGCTCCCGCGGCAGTCCAGGATCTTGAAGCCGCTCTGCATGCAGGCTGCCAAGAGCACGAAGTCACACGTGGGGTGCCACTTCAGCCTCCACACCCCACCTTCCACGTGGGTGTCAGCCAGAGGCTGCCTCATGTTCCTGGTGTCCCACAGCAGCACGTGCTCGTCGTAGCTGGGGACACAACACCAACAGGCAGAAAAGCACAGCCAGGTCAGGGCACAGGACAAAGGTAGGAAAGGCCACATGCTCTGCACCACATGGAACTCCTGCAGAGGCAGCAGCACGTTCAGGTAACAGAATGGGTTGGGCACACCAGGGGAGAGCAGCTGGAAGGGCCTCACCTGCCTGTGGCCAGGAGATTCTCCCGGTGGGGACTGCACTGAATGCTGCACACACCCATGGAATGTCTGCAGAGGGGAGAGACAGCATTTTGAGAAGGGCTTCTCCCTTGAATTTAAAGGATTTTGAGTCCGCATTATTTCATCAAGGTGTCTCAGGAGAGGTAAGCTCAAAATTTCAGTCCAGTGACCTACCCAAGCAGATTTTCATCTACTGAGTCCAACAGCCTTCCCAGGGACAAACTCCTACTCACATCATCTCTCAGCACAAGTATTTTCTAGTAATATTTACCCCATACACTGCTGCTCAAAGGCCCTAAGAATTCCAGCAGAACACCTCCATTCCCAGGAGACTTTACTCCCAAAATTAGTATTTCCATAGCCATGGTCCCCAGTGTAATTTAAGTTTACATACAGAATTCCACTGGAGAGCTGTGTATATTGTTTTAACCATTTTTTAAAATAAGATAGAAAAGAGATCACTTCAAATAACTAACCAGTGGAGAAAAAATATTTTCTAAAAAACATTCCATAATAATATATCCAAACTTAACACACACAAAAATTGCCAAAATAAAAGTATAAATCAGGATTCTTTTTTAGAAAGAAACTACCACCTTCTTCACATGTGGAAGTCAGCACTTGGTTTATTGTGTTAAAGGACACAGAGAAGAAAGTTTCAACCTGAAGTTGTTCTGATGAAAAAACCCTAATAGATGCCTCCATTTCCCAGGGGAGGCAGAACCAGCAGCCACTATCACTGCACGTGTCTGAATTCAGTGGCTTGGGCAGGGGCAGGGCAGCAGCGAGGGTTCCCACCCCACTGCTGGAGGGCTGGGCGTGGACAGGTCTCACTCACCTCCTGCTGGTGAAGACTGGAGCCTCCGGACTGCACCTGGTGTCCCAGCCCTTGAGCAGGCTGTCATCCCCTCCTGCCCAGGGACAAAACACTGTGACCCTCAGCACCAGCCCTGAGCATGGGGCAAAGCAGTGCCAGGGATCTGCAGCTCCTCCCGAGGGGCAGCTCCCATCTCTGCTCTGGGCCAGGGACAGGAGCCAGGGCACGGCTGGGGCTGGGCCAGGGCAGCTCAGGCTGGAGCTCAGGGCAAGGTTCTTCCCCCAGAGGGTGCTGGCACTGCCCAGGCTCCCCAGGGAATGGGCACGGCCCCGAGGCTGCCAGAGCTCCAGGAGCCTTTGGGCAGCGCTGCCAGGGATGCCCAGGCTGGGGTTGCTGGGGGTCTGGGCAGGGACAGGGGCTGGGCTGGGGATCCTGGTGGTCCCTTCCAGCTCAGGGCAGTCTGTGACACAGAGCTGATGCTTTCCAGCCCTGGGATCTCACAGAATTTAACAGACACACCAAAAATCACATTAGGCTCCCAATACTCATCACCACAGGAAACACATGTGGTATCAATATGGTGGTACCCTCCTTTTTGGAAAGAAAAAGAATTAGGAGTTATAAAGACTGGACTCAAAGAGCTCTCTGGCTTTTAGCATACTGCAGAAGAATATAATCTTTTTTGCCAAGTCACCCAAAGTACAGTTTTCAGGGTACAGCTTCTCCTAATTAACTCCAACCCTTTTCCACCATCAAGAAATGAAGCCTTCCACCCCAAATCAGAGGACCCAGCTCTGTCAAGAGGTGATGCAAGCAGCTCACCCAACCCTGGAAAGTAAAAACCCAAGGAACACATCCCCAGACAAGGAGCACCTCCCCAACAGCCCCAAGGAGATCCCCAGCCCATACAGACCTGAATACACAATATCAATGTCCCAGTAATTAAAAGCAGCAATCCAGGCCTCAAATCTGTGAGCTTCCCACTGGTTCAGGACATGCACAGAAGGAGCAGATTCATCTATGGAGAAAAGATTCAGCTTCCCCTCTGAATCACTGCTGATCACTCTTAAAGGACATCCACTACAGCAGGGTACACAAAAAACATTGGGAATTACTGCAACAATCAAATATTTCAATTCAAATAAACACTGGTAGAGACTGGCAGCATGGTGGCAGGAATGACACATTCATACAATTCTTTCCAGCTTCATCTTAAAATCACCTGCCCCAGTGACTGCCACTCCCTGCTCTCACAGGGAGCAACCACTCACACCCAGGTCAGGGAAGGAACCACTACTGGCTCTCATCTTTCTCAGAGATGCAAAACTTGACTTCTTACATGCTTCACATTACATCAATAAACAAATTCCATGTGAAGAGGGTTCTTTTTTTTTTTTTCCTCCAAGTCAGACTGACAATGCCCTTTCAGAGCCTCTTCCCTCTTCTGGAGTACAAAGAGATGTTTTATTTCCTTGCTATCACTGAAACCCAAAGCACTGGCTGATCCTGACCTCTCCTGCTCTCTTCCTGTGCCACAGTTACAGTTTCTAGACACAATGACCTTGGAGCACTGGCAAATGTTTTGCAATTCCCAGTGCACAGATTTTCTGGCATTCCCTGACATGAACTAGATCCCTTCTGTTTGGTTACCTGCAACTGCAGGCACTGCTTTGGTGGCCTGGGGCTTCTTTCCAGTTCTGTATCAAATGATTCAACCACACTCCCAAAATCTGAATCTCCCAAATTCCCACATAAGAGATACAGGGCCACCCCCTTCCTGCAGAGATGTGAACAATGCACATTTGGCTTCTAGAAGAAGTTACTGGTCTCTCAAGTGACAACAATGACAGGTTTAAAGGGGCATTTCATCATGGCAACAATCATTTATCATGTAGGACAGAGACAAAAAAAGGAGGAATGTTAGAAGGAAGTCTAACTGGCAATTCTACTTATTCATTAACACATTAACACAAACAGAAATTGCTTTAATTAGCAAATTTGCCCTACAGCATTAAGCAATGACTGCCTGATCTCCCTGGTTTCCAGCCTCACACCAAAGGCACCACCCTTCATCTGCACCTACAAAACATATTAACCCCCACTCCCTTTCAAGGTACAGCTAATTCAGCTTATTTCACACAGCAATGCTGTTTCTGAAATCTCATGTATGAGCAGCTGAGAGAAGAAGGAGCCACTTCCTAACCAATTCTCTCCTGTTTCTCACTAATCCATGATTAAACTTCCTACATGTGCTATTATTAGCAGTTCTTAAGGAGAACTTCACACTAAAATTTCAGCTGTTCTAAGAGCAGAGTTAGTACCAGCAGCTCCATTTGCATCCCGTTCTGGTCTTTCCTTTTAACAAAGGCAGCAGAAGACACATCCCTGGCTCACCTGCTGCCATTCCCCAGAGCACAACCTCCCATTTGTTGTTGGTTTATTCTCTGCTCCTGTTCCAGTGGCCAGTGCTTGTGTTCCTGTTACCTTTGCTCTGGAAAGAGCTACTTCTAGAGCAGGGCCAGGGAGCCAGCTGGGATCAAGAAAGTCAAAATCACTAAAGACTGCTTCATCCAAGCGCTCAACTTCTCCTGAAAGTTGTCCCACACACCCTGGGCTCCAGCCCCAGCCTCCATCTCCCATCCTCACCACTGCTCTCGTCCAGTGGACCAGTCCAGGGACAAGGCCAGGCGCTGTGCCCCGAGATCCACCCTGAAGCGTGGCTCCAACATGCAGCTGTTCTTCTACTGGAAACAAAAGGACAGCATTAAGACTGGAAAGAGAGCAGGCACGTAATGACAGATGCACTGCTTCCCACAGAAACAGGTTTTCCAAAGAATGATGAGCAAATGAGGGTCCCACACTGAAGAAGCAATGAAATGTGCCACAGCACTGTACAATCATCCAGTGCTGGCTGAGGGGCAAACCATGCTGCACACACAGGATCCCACCCTTCTGCTGCTCATCTCCCACCAAACCTCCCTTAAACTCTGCTGCTTCTCAGGGAGCGATGAAGTGTAGCAGAAGTGATGACCTGACTGCTGAATTCCTTTACACACTGGCCTCTGCTTTCTTTGCTCTGTGAGACTGGCTCTGGTCACCCTCTTCTCTCACCATCAAAAGAAACCCCACTCCAAAAATCCTCCCTGCTTTTATCAGCCTTGCACTTTCTGATGTTTCCCAGTCAGGCCATACTTGTTTCCAGCGTTTGCTTCCCTCCTCCTGCCTCTCCTCCCCGACTCTGCAGATGGGTAGAGCCCAACCCAACTCTCTGGCACCATGAACAAATTCATAGAATTTATGACAAACATTATCAGAAGACAAAAGAAGTATTTAAAAAGCTAAGCATGCTGAGGAAGCCATGGAAACCAGCTTTCCTGCAAGCCTATACACACTACCAGTAAATGTAGAGATGTAGCAAACACAGCTTAAAACCAGCTTCAGCAGCAGCAGGCATTGCATCCACCCACCTCACTTCCAGTCAGGTGGCAAAATTCCACAGCACCTGTGGAGTTTGCGATGCCAACCATGGGATGTTCTGCAACAGGAATGTGGCACCTAAAAGATCAAGTTAAACATGTCTCCAATGTCTATCTTTCTTGTATTTTAGGAAGAGAGCAAAGCCATAACTTTCATTCCAACATGCACAAGAAGAAGGTATGTAACTAAAAAAATCTCACATTAAGAAAATCTAAGGCTCCTCAAATTCCCACACACCTGCAAGGAGGGGATTCTGTACAAGGGAGATCTCCTATATGTTATTATATAAATAAATGAGGTACAAAGTCATCAGTCCAGTGAGCAGAAAGTATAAAACAGAAACAAGGCAGTCTTTTCTCACTGGAACAAACTGGAAAGTACTTCCCTCCAAGAAGAAAGGAACTGTTCCATTAGTAACTATTGCTGTTGCTGCCATGCCAAAAAAGGATGCCGGGAGGAGCAGAGCGTGCTGCGGTGGCACCGAGCCTGGCAGGCCGGAGTTACCATTTGATGTCCAGGATGGCGGCCGTGTCGATGCGCTGGATCTCGGTCAGCGGGATGTAGGGCTGCTCCTCGTTGTAGTGGTACAGGTAGAGCCGCCCCGTCCGGTCACAGGCCGCACTGCTCCCCCGGGAATCGCTCTGTGGCAAACACGGGAAAGAACGGGGCAAGCTCAGCCGCGCTTCTGCCTCCTGGAGATCCTGCCAGGAGCGAGGAGCTGGGCTGAGGCTGCCACTTGCTCAGTCACAGCCTTGAGGGATGAAAGGAGAGAAGGGATGAAGGGAGACAGCCACGCTCACCGGAGGGGCCCCTCTGCCCCCCTCGAGCCGCCCCAGCCGGGACAAGGCACGGCAGCACCGGGGATGGGGATGCGGCTCGCCCGGAGCGGGGCCAGGCGGGGACGGGGGCTCGCTCTGCTGCGGTGGCGGCCAGCGATGGGGCCGGGGCTCGCCCCGGAGCGGTACCGGGCACAGACGGGGATGGGGCCGGGGCTCGCCCCGGAGCGGTACCGGGCACAGACGGGGATGGGGATAAGGACTCGCCCCGGAGCGGGGCCGGTCGGGGCCGGGGCCGGGCTCACCTGCTCGGGCGGGCGCAGGTGGTAGGTGCCGCAGGCCAGGATGCTGTGCCAGCCCTCCACCGGGCACCACTCCACCGCGTCCGCGCTGAACTCCGTGTCCACCACCTGCAGCGTGCGCGTCCTGCACGGCGCGGCCATGGCGGGCCGGGCCCTGCTGCGCCGCCGGGGCGGCTCCCGGGAGGCTCGGGGGAGGCGGGGCCGGCCCCGTCTGCTTCCCGGTCAGGGCGGGCCCGGGGCGGAGCTGCCCCCGCGGAGCCGCCTCTTCCCCCGGCCGGGCTGGCCACACACGCGGGGCTCCCGCCGGGCTTTGGGTGCTCCCTTCGTCTGTCCGAGCTCCCGCCCGATGTGTCCTTGGCTGCGGCTCCAGCGCACCGCCGGGAGGGACCCGTGCCCTGAACCCGGCAGCCGCTCACGAGGGAAATCCGGGCTCAGCCTTTCCTCGCCATCCCCCAGCGCCTCCCTTGGAGCCCTTCCCCAGCCCGGCCCGTCCCGAGCACACCCGGGCTGGTGCCGCTGTCCCTGCGCAGAAGCCGTTCCGGGGCTCGGAGCGCTCCTGGGCGCTGCCCTCTCAGCCTTTCCCTCTCCCCTCAGTCCTTTCCCCGGCTCAGGGCGGGTTCTGCCCCTCGGGATGCGCCCCGCAGCCATTCCCGCCGCGGTGCCGCTCCCTGCGCTGCCCTGGAGCCTGCGCTGCCGCTGCTCCCTGGCGGAAACCCTGCAGACCCAAAGGTCTCCTTGCTGAGTGAAATCAGCCAAGGCTGGGCCGTTTGCTGTTTTCCCATAACCAACCCTACATTTATTGACACTGAATTTCATCTCCCACTCTCTCATAACATCCTTCTGCAATTCACTCAGCCTTTGTTATATTATCATTACACTGAATAATATCATTAGTGGATTTTGTCAGTTTCATTATACATTACCTTTTTTCTAATTTTTTTTTAATCTATTGGACATCCAGCTGTTTACCTCCCACCACCATAAAAACCCTCCCTTCTACTCCTTTCCTGTCTTTTAAACAGTTGTCTTTGTGACATTTCCCTTTTTGACCAGCAACTTTTCTTCCTTAAGTGCCTTGAGCAAAGTCATCATTGAATGCAGTTCAAGCTGTCCCAACCAAATCCCCTTTTCCCTGCTTGTTTGATGCCTGGAATTGAAGCAATTCCAGTAAAGTTTTGAAGCTGATTTCCCCGTACAGAACCCACACTGACTCCTCCTCAGTACTCAGCCATTGGTGCTGCTTCACAGCATCCATGAATTCACGAAGTGCAGGTGGCTGTAGTTTGAAATTCCTTCCAGAAGCTGCTGTGCCATTTGCTGTGACATTGTACCGAGGGAGAGGTCGCCATCCCAGCTGGGAGCTCAGCTTGTTCATCCCTGAGCTCCCTCGGAGCCGTAGGTGGCACCGTCTGGTCCTGGTGACTTGTTGCTGCTCATTTCAGCTGAACTTTCATCTCTCCTGCAAGCACTTCTGCTCTGAGCAGATTCCCTGTGGAGCTCTCCATATGGAGTATTCCCATGTGAACTCCACCAGCTCTTTCACAGGGAGCACATATGCAAACAAGTCACTGGATTTTCTTCTGCTGAGGCTTTCATCTTCAGGTCAGCCCTTCCCTTTGCTGCGCATCAGTCTCTGCTGACTCCAGCAGTTCCCCTGCTCCTGATTTTTTCAAAACTACTCATTCAAGTTTTATGACTTGAACAGTCCTCATAGTAATTTTTCTTTGTATTATTTTGCTGGGTTGGTTTGTTTCTTTGCTTGTTCTGCATTTCACCTGCCAAATGTTATTCTTTCCATCTCTTACATTTGGACACAAGTTCAATTTACCAAGGATTTCTTCTTACTCTGAGTATCCCACATGCTCCTGTTTAATCACACCAGCTTCCTTTTGCTCTCAGTGCTGTTTTGCTGGGTGGTGAAGCTTTGCTCCTGGCTCATGTGGTGTCTTACACCATCTCCATGCCTCCCATAAGCATTTCTGTCTTTCAGCTGCTCCTTTTACCACGAGTTTCATTTAAAATTGAGTCACAAAGGAAAACTAAGACTATAATCTGATGGTGTTTTCAAGGTGCAAGTATCAGAACACCAAGCCCTGCAATCCACTATATTTCAGATTTGGTATTCCTTAAGCCAGCCAGGATTTCCAGTTGCGTTTTCTGCATGTTGGAATTGGTGATATCATCCTACTTTGATAGGAAGGAGCACTGGAAGGTGCCTGTACCAACATTTCACAGAGTTTACAGGGGGTGTGCAGCCCTGTTACAGCCAGCACCAGGAACGCTGCAGCCTCCTGCCCTGAGCTGGATTTACCAGATTTACCTGCAGGAAACAACTTGGATGAAGAACATCTCCATCAGGGGGAAGCCCTTGGAAAATCAGTTCTTGATCAGAACTGTCCAGGTGTACTCCCAGATAAATGACTCCAATCCTGGGGTTTTAAATATAGAGATATCCCTGCCAGTTGGGCTTCTCTGTAGGTAAGGAGGGCCTTTACAAGAGCTCCATCCTCTGGGGTGCCTTGGGGAGCTGCCACCTTCAAGTTCCTTTCTGACCCTCCTCACTGAGAGGGAAGATGTCTGTGCATGCCAAGATCTGCCCGAATCCCTGATCCCACAACCTCCCCCCAGCAGGCAGGGATGTGTTCACTGCAGTCCCCAAGACGTTCCAAGAGTCAAAATCCCCGTAGCCACTTCTGTCCTCTGGCACAGGGACAGTCTGAGGTCACAGATCACACACCCAGGTGTTGTTATCTCCCTGTTGTCTCCCTGAGCCTCTTCAGGAGATCTGGGCAGTTTCTTTCCACTTGGCTTGGTCCCACAGCCCTTTAACCTGTGGGCATCTCCCCACCTGCTGTACCCCACCTCCCACATTCCCTGGGATCAGGATTCCCCCAAGCACCTCCATCCTGAGTCCCACCCATCCCTGATTCCCTCAGAGGAATTTCCCCACTGCCCCACCAGCCTCGGGCTGCAGCCTGTCCTTGTGCTCACAGCAGCGGCATTGAAACATCTGCACCAACTTTTCCCTGCTTGGTGCTGCTCAAGTGTTAAAGGGCTCTAAGACTGCACTTTGTTTTGATAAACATGATTCCTGGTATTAAAATGGAAAACTGGCAGGACAAATAGCAGCCTTTTTAAACAGGCAAGTGAAAATAAGTCAATACTTCTGCCCTATTCAGTGGATTACCTCAATAAACAAAATAGTCCTTATGTCCCATTTTATATTAATCAAAAACTGGATTTCACTTCAAGGAAAGAATTAATGTTTCCTTTAAAAAAAAGATTACTCATGACAGGAAATTTGACTGGGTCCTGCTTGTTTTTTTCATACTAAAGGGCATTTTGGGCTGCCTGAACAGAAAAGTTGCAGTACAAATGTGGTTTGAGAGTGGCAACTCGACCAAGTGCCTTCAAGTGAACTTCCAGCAGGAAGTTTCAGAAGTTTTTTGCTATTTCCCAAGATGCTTAAAGCCAAAGGATGAAAACCCACCCAAATGTTAATAATTCAGAACTTCCTGTGCAGATATTAGAAACAGAATATAATTTTGGAAGTCCACAGCAGATCAATTTTCTAACAAATTGAATACAAGCAAGACCAACATTGCAACATGAAGTGGCAAAGTGAATCCTGATTGAAAAATCAAAATTCTAAATGGCTTTTACAAAAAAATTTTCACTAAGCACTCCAAGAAAGGCTCTGCATTAAGCACTCAGCAGCTCACATTCTTCTACTGTGAAGCAAGACTAACACCTGGCACTAAATTATCCATTTAGCTCTTCAGGAAACTCAAGTGATGTTCCTTACACTTCTAAGGCAAAAATGGAATAGAAAATAATTATTCATGAAAAGAAAAATAGGCATGTGCTCTGCAAGGGAAATCCTCCTCCCATACTACTTTTACTCATTACTACATTAAAAAAAATCAAAAAGTGATTCTTGGATTGATGACAACTCTTAAAGAAGTGAATAAATAATTCAAATCACCCAGTATTAGATATTTAAACATCTCTGCACATGACTGGAGTGTTTCCTATGCTACGGGGAAGCCACGAGGGCAACCACGTCCACACACAGCTGCTCCCTGAGCTGCCCTAGCACTGCCTTCTGTGCAAGGCTTTGGAACAGAGAACAGAGAGCTGGTCCAGCTCCCTGGGAATCCTGCCTGCTCCAAGGCCCATCTCCAGCAGCCCCAGCTGCAGTCCTGGACTCAGATCCCAGAGGGTCCCTTTGCCCCACGCCAGCTCCTGGGGCACTGCTCCTGCCTGCAGGGACTGCCAGCAGTCAGGGTGACAGCTCTGAAGGCAGCTGGAAGGGAAGGGGAAAAAGCCAGAGAGCAGACATGGATTCATTCCAACCTTTACTTTGTTTGCTCTTTTTTTGTTTGTATTTTTTTGAAATAGAGCTTCCATGCAGAGTTCTCCAGAGTAAGTGCTGATGCCAGAGCCTGCCCCGCTGGCCTTGGCACTGCCACAGACACTTCTGCCACATGGGAGGAAAAGCTTTTGCTACATGACTTTTTTTCTTTTTTTTTTTTCTTTTTTTTAACTTTTAGGCCAACAACATGTTCTCATCTGAACATTACAGTTAATGAATGCTATCAAGAATTCCTAACAAAAACTGTACATGAGTTTACAAACGTATTAACATATAAATAATGAGAAGCTTCCTGCCTGGAGCTCCACAGTAGTCTTTTTGCTTGAGAATATAATACTGGAAGGGCAGACCCGATCCCTTTCCACAGCACCAGTCAGAGCTGGCTTAGTCCAGTCAGCCATTCTGCTCAAGCATCACAGGGTTTTTCTTCAGTGCCTCTGGCTTTGATAAGCAGTCTGTCATACTGTGCAAAAGCAAGAGTCCAATGCCTTTGGGAAGGAATCCTGCTGCTGAGAGGCCTCTGCCGCCCGGTCACCGCTCAGGGCCGAGCTCCTGCTGGAAGGTTCTTTTCTTCTCCCGACAGTGCTTCTTGTGGGCCGGCCAGTCCTTCTGCTGGCACTGCGAGCCGCAGTACCGCGCCACCTGGCAGCGCCCACAGATGTTGAACTCGCGGAGCTGGGAACAAAAGGTGCTGTTAGAGGGGCTGCTCAGTGCCAGGAGAGCCTCAGCATCCCCCCAGGGGACACCCCAGCAGCTCTGCCAAGAGGAACCAGCAGCATTCCCAAGGAGCTGCACCATCAGGCGGGTGGCCACGGTCACCGAGTCCAGGTGCACCCCTGAGAGCCAGGAGCAATCCCTCCCCTGGGCCTCTCTCCATGCCTGCCACAAACAGGACAAGGCTGAACAGCCTACGCTGGAAAAGGGCAGGGTGAGAGGGATATTGGGAGGAAATCCTTCCTGGGAGGCCCTGGGGCAGCTGGGACTGCCCCTGGATCCCTGGCAGTGCCCAAGGCCAGGCTGGACAGGGTTTGGAGCAGCCTGGGACAGTGGGAGGTGTCCCTGCCCATGGAATGAGATGAATTGTAAAGTCCCAACCCAAGCCAGTCTGGGATTCTGGGATTCTATGAAACACAAACACCCCACCATGAGTTTCAGCGAACCAGAAGGGTTTGGAGCAATCCTCTTTGTGCTTCTAAAATGTGTTCAATTTATAGACAAAATATTGGAGCATTACACATTTGTTGTCACAATGCTCCTGTTTTGTCAACTCAAGTTCTGTTTTCAACTACAAACAAACACCTGAAATTCAGAAATTATCAGGAGGGCTGCACAACCTCAGCCATTGCCAAATTACTGTTATCCAGGGAGCTTTTGGGCACAGACCCAAATAAAAGGCAGAGCTGCCTCTGTTACAAATAAAGAGAATTTAAGATCATTTTTGCAAATGTTCCCTTCCCCACAGCAGAAAGTGGAACACAATAGGTTTAGCCTACTCAGCATCTGCTATCCCAAGAAAAGCCCTTGTTTATAGATAAGGCATCTGTGTGACAGAGGCACAGCCCTTGCACAGCTCATTCTCTCACTCCTGATGTTGCTTTATCTTCCTCCAGCAGAACTTTTCCTCCCAGCTCTCCCCTGAATGAAGGCCACTGCAATTCACCTTCACCTCAGGAAATGGTAACCAGGTTATTTTTTGATTCCATGACCATGCAAACCCTCCTAGAATGCTTCCTGCTGCCTCACACAGCTGCTCACTCATCCCAGCTCTGCTCCCTGCAGGAAAGCTCCCACCTGGCTTTTTGTGCACTCTGCAGAAATCACCCTCCTCCCAGCAGCCCCCTACCATCCACTGCTCCAGCTCAAACCCACATTCCCTCCTGTAAGAAAACTGAAAACTATCACAGGCTCAGGAGGTTCAGGCCAAAGAAAACCTGAGTGGAAGAAAATCGTTGCTTTTAGCTACTGAGTGGCTCATGTAAAGCTCTACATTTTAAATAACAAATAAATCCCTAGATACACCACTAGCCCAAGGATTCCATGCTCACTCCCAGCTCTCTGAACCCACCTGTTTTTCAATCATTGTGCAGGGAGGGTAGTGACATTCATAGTAAGTGCAGGAGTTCTCTTCCTCCTCCACAACATCCCCATTAGCATTGTAATATCTGGTTACATTCAGGACAGGAAACTGCTCTTCTATGGGGTCTGTAGGAAGTTGTTGGATTGCCAGCCAGTACAGACTTTGTTCCCTGGAAAAAAAAAAGTACAATTTAGTACATCAATTCATAATAATGATACTGAGACATCAATTCCAAATTTATTAATAAATAAGGTTAACATTGTATTTAGCCTCAGATTGCACATACTGTTCATATATTGGGTGTTTTTAAGTTTTTTTTAGCCTAAATGCAAACCCCAAAAGTTTAAAGGTATCAATCAAGAAACATTTACATAGAGAAAAGTTAATTCTGTGCAAAATTATTCACACTAAATCAAAATCAATTTCTGGCATGAAGTCTGTTTCTTGTTCTTGAACCCCCAAAATCATGTAGAGCATTTGTAATTCACTATAGCTTCTCAAAATCAGTTTAATCAGCTCTAAACACCCCAATGTTAAAGCTGCTGCTGCTGCAGGTGTTTCAGGAGAAGAGTGAAGTGAAGTCTGTGGGTCTGGATGTTCACTGATTATCCAGATCCATCCTAGCACAGAGTGTGATGTGCTGAGTGGATTCAGTGAAACCCAGCCCATGGGGAGCTCCCCCAAGCTGCTGCTGAGAGGTGCTGGAAGCTGAGCCCAGAACCCACCCTGAGGGAGCCCAACCCCAGCTCACAGCTCCCAGCAGGAGCCTCCATCCTGCAGCTCCCAGCAGGAGCACCCATCCTGCAGCTCCCATCAGGGGCCTCCATCCTGCAGCTCCCATCAGCAGCACCCATCCTGCAGCTCCCACCAGGAGCACCCATCCTGCAGCTCCCATCAGCAGCACCCAACCTGCAGCTCCCAGCAGCAGCACCCATCCTGCAGCTCCCATCAGGAGCACCCATCCTGCAGCTCCCATCGGGAGCACCCATCCTGCAGCTCCCATCGGGAGCACCCATCCTGCAGCTCCCATCGGGAGCACCCATCCTGCAGCTCCCATCGGGAGCACCCATCCTGCAGCTCCCATCGGGAGCACCCATCCTGCAGCTCCCATCAGCAGCACCCATCCTGCAGCTCCCACCAGGAGCACCCATCCTGCAGCTCCCATCAGCAGCACCCATCCTGCAGCTCCCATCGGGAGCACCCATCCTGCAGCTCCCAGCAGGAGCCTCCATCCTGCAGGTCCCATCAGCAGCACCCATCCTGCAGCTCCCATCGGGAGCACCCATCCTGCAGCTCCCATCGGGAGCACCCATCCTGCAGCTCCCATCAGGAGCACCCATCCTGCAGCTCCCATCAGGAGCACCCATCCTGCAGCTCCCATCAGGAGCACCCATCCTGCAGCTCCAGTTCCCACTGGGATTTCTGAGGGGCAGAAGGCACTGAGATGTGCAGAATGCCCTAAGCCTCTGCCCAGCTGGGAGGGCACAGAGGTTTCCTGCTCCACCTGGCACAGCCCTGAGGGTGAGATGGGTGGGGTGGTCCCTGCACAGCAGGACATGAGCACAGACTGAGCCCCAGCTGAGGAAGCCAGGACAGGGATGTGTAAAGCACCCAAAGTTTTATCAAAAAGGCTCTGCCAAGGCAAAAATCACTGAAGGAAGGAGACAACATCTGAAGAGCTGTCCATTCCCCTGCTCCATACCTTTGTTTGCTGGAGATGTCCTCAGCCTTGGGCTTCCAGCCCCAGGGCACGAGGCGCAGATTGTCCAGGCGGTTGTCCACGGTCACCGAGTTCAGGTGCACCACCTGGAAGCCAGGAGCAATCCCTCCCCTGTGCCTCTCCCTGCAGGACACAAAACCAACCTGAGGGTCAGTGCTGAACAGGAACAGCTAAAAAACAAAGGATCACAGCAATTGCAGAGGTAATGTGAGCTGGGAGCTGCTGGCACTGGGCTGCAAACAGACTCCAGGGGCTACTCCCAGGAGAAAGTGCCTTTCTCCAGCAGGTGGTTTCAATTATAAATCAGTTGAATCAAAAGATAAAATAGAGTCATTTTAAGCATGTTGCTTAGTTCCAGAGCCTACTCCTCCAGTTACTGCTAAAGATCCATGGAATTATAGTGCTCCTTGGAAGGTGCCAATACTGGCTTATTATTCCCATAGGAAATTCCATCAGACACATTTGTGCAACTTTGGCACTGGTGTGGTGTCACAGGGCTCATTATTTATGAAGAAACATCTCTGAACAGCAACAGAACAGAGGTTTCACCAAGTATGCAAATCTTTTTACACTGTAATTGCATGTCACACTGAAAGTCTGAAATTACTCCACAATTGACCAAGAGACACCTGAAACTTGCCCAAAACCCAAAGCAGGGCTAAGCCAGGATGGCTGCAAGGAGAAATCTTCCCTACTGCCTTCTAAGAGTTTCCATTTGCCTTTCCCCCTTCTTTTCACCTCTCCTCTCTCCGTTTCATCGAGTTCACTGTCAAACACCCTCATGCCTGGACAAGTTTTGGTATCACTTCTTGCAGGAATCCCCATCCCAGCTGAAATGCAAGGCCTGGACAGAGGGCTGTGTCCCTGTGACTGCTCTGCCATGAGGAACCTCCCAGCCCAGGAGAACAAGGACCAAGCAGAGCTGACAGCACACACTGAGGGTAACCCAGCACCTCCTCATGGACACCTCCCAGCAGCTTCACCCCAGCCCAGCCTGGACACTGAGCCCTGCTCAGCCTTCACTGAACATTTCAGCTCAAATAGTTATTTTAATTTTTAAGAGATATTTGTCTGAGTTGAAAAATTCCCACCTTTTTTAACCTTTATAAAGCTCAGCATTACCCAGCAGAGTAGGAAACTCATTTTAACATGCCTTACAATGAAAAATGTAGGATTTTGTATTCTTGGTCTAAATCCATCCAGATATGTCTAAGTTATGTACCTTGGGGGTAAGAAAAACTTGCACTTCACATATGCCCCAAAACTTGGTAGAATTTAATGAGGAGAATCCCCCTGGAGAGGCTACAAGCAGCACCTCACACAGAAGTGTGCTCCAGCTCCCACCAGGTAATTCCTGTGAGAATTCCCTGCATGGGAACAGAGCCTGGAGCCCCCTGCCAGGGAGGAGCTGGGCCTCCATGGAACAGGGAAAAGCTCTTCCCTTTGAAGGTAAAACCAATAAAATCCTTCTTTTGGGGAAAAAGAAACCAAACTACAGACATTAAAGCAAACAAACTATGGCAAAGAGTCTGCTGAAGTGCCCTAAAGGAGGAATCCCAGAATCCCAGCTTGATTGGGTTGGAAGGGACTTTAAAACTCAGGGACACCTGCCACTATCCCAGGGTGATCCAAGCCCCATCCAGCCTGGCCCTGGACACTTCCAGGGGTTCCCCATCCTCCCAGGGAACAATTCCTAATTCCCAATATCGCATCCCTCCCTGCCCTCTGCACTGGGAAGCCATTACAGTAACAGCTGTCATGTACTTTGAGTTGTTGAAGGCCAGCAGAGGGTCTGGCAAAGGGAATCAGGAGTCCTGAGGGCTCCAAGAAGTGGAGAACTGCTGGAGATGAGCATCAGTCAGATATGGAGACAGGGAAGGAGTTAAGGTTCTTAGAATGAGCCTGGGACAAAGTGCCAGCTGGAGAGATGGGACAGATAGGAGACAGGAATCTGGGAGGAGGAGACACAAGTTCAGAGCAAGAACAGACTGTGCAGGGGGGAAAGGGAAGGGGATCCCAAGACTAAGTTCAGAAATATTCTTGATTTGATTAGATGAGTTTAGAAACTGCTGGAGCTGGGCAAAGAGAGAGGATTATGAGAGGTTGTCCCTGACACTGGGATGTCACAGCAGGGTTGCACCCTGCTCCTCCACAGCCCAGATCTGCACCCAGCACCCCTAAAAGCAAATTCTGACCAATTCTTTCCCACACTGAGCCAGTCTTTACCTCCTTGTATAAAACCCCATTTATCTACATCACTGCCAGCTTTTCTGTGGCCTCAAGTGACAAAAGCCTAAGTCAAGCTGGAAGCTGGGCCTTGCTGGTGAGCAGTCAGTGTTAAACACCACTGCACTGAGATGCCAGACCTGGTAATGCCAAATTCAGGGTGATCCCTTCTCTCCAAGCTTTGAACACAGGAGCACTCCCCTCCCCAGGCCTCTCTGTGACCACCCCAGCTCACCCAAAGTGAGCAGCAAGGACAGACAGACAGACCCTGCCTTGGGAACAGCCTCAGGAATGCAGCCAGAACTGCAGAGCTGGAGCTCCTGCCTCCCCCTGCACTCCTGAGCTCCTGCAAGATGCCAGGCAAACCCTTCCCCCAGGACTTCTCAGGGATCATCTGGATTCTGTTCTTTGGGTATTTCAGCAGCTCAGAGCCCAGGACTGGAATACAAATGCAGACACAGCAATTCCAAGCACCAGGAACCAGAACCGAGCCTGTTATAGGCAGCAAGATGGCAAGGGCTCTAAAAAAAACCCTTAAAAACCCCCAGAAATCAGGTCCTGGATGTCTTTTTGAACATGCAGTTGGTGCTACTTATGACTAATCCCCTTCTGCTGCTGCTGCTGTTCCCCAGGGAACATCTCCACACCAGCAGAACAGAGAGCTGGGATTGCTCCACAGGGAACTGAGGAGGGACAAGACTCCTGCAGAGACACCAAACCCTGCTTTGGGGGAGCCAAGACTCCATGTGGAAATCACAGCAAGCTGCAGAGAGCCTGAAGAACCATCAGGAAGTTCTCCCTGTAAGAATTTTTGCAGCTCACGTGGGGAATTTCCAGCTACTGATGCCTTTTGATCCCACAGTTGCCTCTGCACAGGGCAGCAGGAGAAGGTTCCTGTCACTGCTGCAGCTCCAGCAGATCCAGGATTTCTATCCCAAGGGCCTCATGACATGGACAAAGATACCTGCTTAACTAGAAAAGAAAAAAAATCTGTTTACTTGCATCTACCACATGCTACTCACTGTCTCTTAAACCAGAGGCACACAATTGGGTTGGTTTTTCATGTTTCTGGGGTTCATGTGCAGAGAACTGAATCACACACCTACACCTGCAGTAATCCATGATCTTTGGTTTTTATTCATGCAAGGAGTCAGGCTGGCACTGGGAAGTGCAATCAGTGCCTGCCCCTGCCCAGCTCTCCTGACTCTGACAGGCTCCCAACCTCCAGCACTGCCCTGCTCACCAAGGGAAGGACCTGACCCTGCTCCCCAGTCCTGCTCTGTGCTCAGAGCAGCCCCAAAACTGCTCTGTTTAGGGGGGGCAGAAACTTCACAGCCCCTGCAGAGACTCAGCCTCTGCCCTGCAGTGTTTGAGCTGCAACTGAAGATCAGCAGCACCAACACCTTCAGGACCAGGATGAATTCACAGGAACAGCAGAGATATTTTAGATCTTCTACTCCAGAAATCTGACTGCAACTTCAGAAGTGCAGCTCTGCTTGCCTGGCAGCTCACACCCCCCTGTGCCTCTCCAAAATCCCCATTACACACAATCTCTTATTTTTAACCACAGCCCATGCTCGAGTGACACAATTTGAATTTCCTAACTGAATATGCTCAAATGACTTCCTAATTTGAGTAAAACAAGCCAGGAGAGGCAATGGCTGGGCTGTGTCATAAACAAATAGCTGGGATGTCATCATTTACACAGCCTTCAACAACTGACCTGAATAATTTTCAGGTGCTGTTTAATGCTACTTACAGATAATAATTATGACTGTCTGAGGTTCACAGTTAGCAGCAGCTGTCAGTGATTTGCTCCACATATTGCAGCCAATTTCATAATTTCAACAAAGTTCTATGTGCAATAAGATTAAATATTAACAGATGCAGGTTAAAATCCATATTTAATAAGCAGACTGGAAATAATAATCTGATATTCTTCCTGTCTCCTTCCTCCTGTGCAAAGCCTGGTTCTAGGGGGATAAAAAGATAACCTGGAAAAATAAAGGGCATCCTGGGCACTGTGACTTCCAAAGATGTGGAATTGAATAGAAAATATGCTTAATTTTTCCAAAAAGGCTTTTAAAATAAATAAGATTTCTTCAGCAGATCTCATCTTTTTTGATGGTACAAACCCATCAACATCTAGATGGGCAACAGATGAGCTCAGAGGGTGAACTGCTCTCACAAATGAGGAAATTGGCCCCTGAAACTTAATGAAACTATGAAGGATTTCAAGGATTTGTAGAGTATGGAAAATAAGATGCAGCAGCTGAAATAAACCATCAGCAGCATCACCTCAGGCAGTTTTGCAGAAAGCCATAAAAAACCCCTCAAAGTTTGAATTCATCAGAGTTCCCTCTCTCCAGTGCTCTACCAATTCTCAGGGGACAAAAAACCTCACAAACCTTTAAAGGTTTGTCTTCCTGTTCATCCCCCAGCTGAAGTTTGGGCAGCATCCTCAGGTGCAAACAGGGTGTCCATGAACCTTCCTCTGCTCTCCCTGCCTGGAATGTTCCATGGGCTCTGCTGTGAAAGGACCCCGCACCCCAAACCCTGTGGGCACCCTGAGCTGGGTTTGCCCCTCTCCTGAGGGCACTTGGGCAGAGGGATCACCCCTCACAATCTGGGGCAGCCAAGGGCACCCCTGGTTTTGTGCTGCCTGCTGTACCCACCAGAGCAGCTCGTGCAGGAGGCGCCCCGAGCCCCGGCCCCGGTTCTTGTCGAAGGCGTAAGCGAAGATTTTAGCACCATTTCCATCAGCATCCACCTCCATGCGAGCCTAGAGGGAAGGGAAAGGCTGTGAGAGCAGCCCATGGGGCACACAGCACCCCTCCACTGGCATGCACCCCACAGCTGGGGGATGCACCCCACATCTCACACTTGTCCCTACAGGTCCCTTGAGTTCGGGGGGGTCTGAGCTGTCCCAAAGCCCCAGGGGGACCCAGCCAGCCCAGCCTGGGGGGCACCAGCTGGGGACACCCCCAGCACTGCTGTGCTCCCTGGGCCAGCTGTTGGCACCTCTGGGTGCTGAAAGCCAAAGGGCACCTCCATCCCTGCCAGAAGGGGTCCCTGGGGGCTGTGGTGTGGGATGGACCCTGTGGAGCCCAGGGAAAGGGCAGGGGGAGCTGGGGTTGCCTGGATAAAGCACAGCAGGAATGCAGCTCTGGGGATGGGATTCATGGCAGGATCCTCACTCTGCCCCTGGCAGCCACCAGGGCTTTGCTCCAGCACTGCCCCATCATCACCCACCTTGCTGGGAGAGCGAGGGCCTGCCATTTTTCCTGCATTTCCATATTTTTCTGCCCTCCACAATGCTGTTCAAAGCTCACAAAGCACAGCAAGAACTTGATGCGTTTGGACAGTCAGGGTGTGTTACCACCACAGTGACAGACACTCACAGTGGCTGCCAGAGGGGAGGAATGGACAAACAGGGAGAGTTCTGGCAGTAGCACTGCCCAAACTCCTAAAATCAACAAGAGCAGCCCCAAAGCATCCACTGCACTGCAGAAATGTAGCAGATGATGGTCCCTCCTCCAAAAAAACCACCTTTATTTGTTGAAAATTTTGTAATCATTGTCTTTCACTTTCACAGCCTTGGTAGAACCCATTTTCCAGTGGATGTGAAGAGGAAAAACTTTTTTCTGGTCCCATAATCAGTTACAATAGTACAAGTTTTCCTCATCCAAAACTAAGTGCAGAGTGAACATTCTTAATGTTTGCCAAACCACGGGAGGGCAAATTATCAGTTCTTCAAAAGCATACAAATAATATGAAAATGAAAAAAAATAGAAAATAAATTAGTAAATAAATGTTTTAAAACAAGGTTTGTCTAATTGGGAAAAAAAGAAAAACCCAGAACTTTTCCTGCTTGGAATCTCCCACGTTGGGACTTCAGTAAGTTCAAAGTGGTTTTTTTTCCGCCAATCGGGGGAGTTGCAGGCTCAGCTCCTCCAGGGTCTGCTCGGCTGGAGCAGGGCACGAGGAGAGGGCAGAGCCGGAGCTCCAGCGGGGCCCGGGAGGGCGGCGGGGCCGGGGCAGCCCCGGGCAGGGGGGACTCACAGAACCCGGGCAAACACCGGGAGAGAAGCGCGGGCAGTGGCGGGGCTCACCTCGAAGGAGTAGCTCTCCACCAGCGGGATGTCCTGCTCGTCGATCAGCGTGTACTTGGTCTGCAACACAGCGAGAGAGAGAGAGAGCGCCGTCAGCGCGGCCCCGGCACGGCTCGGCAAGGCCCGGGACTGCACGGTGCGGCCCCGGCTCGGAGCGGCCCCGGCCCGGCCTCAGCGTGGCCCTGGCAAAGCACAGAACGGCCCGGCCCGCCCGGCCGGATCCCGCGCCCCGGCCCCGCCGCCCCCCGGCCCAGCCCGGCCCGGCCCGGCCCGTCCCGCCGTGCCCCGCGCTCACCTTGCCGGCCACGCGGCCGAGCCGGACGATGCCCAGTTTGAAGTCGGTCATGGCGGGGCCGGGCCGGGGCCGCCGCTCGCCCCGCGCCGCTGCCACGCGCCGCCGCCTCGCGCACACCCGGGGGGCGGGGCCGCCGCGCCACCGCCCCCCCGCCGCCCCTCGGCCAATGGCGGCCCGGGCCACCGCCCACCCGCGCCCGGCGGACCAATGGGAGCCCGCGCCGCCCTCGCGTCACTCCCGCGAACGCCGCCGCCGCGGCCAATGTGCGCGCGGCGCGCCGCGGCCCGGGTCACGTGGGACGGGGCCCCGCGCGCGGGCGCGGGCGGCGCGGGCGCGGGAGGCGCGGGCGGTGACGTCACGTTCGCGGGAAGCTCCGTGCCGGCGGCGGCGGGGGCGCGGCCGCGCTTAAAGGGACCGCAACCACCCCCCCCCCCGGGGCCGAACGGGGACAACGGGAACGGGGACAGGGCCGGGGACACCCCCGGGACCCCAGGAAGGGAACAGGGACACCCCAGGGCCTCGGAGCCCCGGCTGGCGTGCCGGTGGCACATGGCGGCGGCCCCGCCGCGTGGGAGCGCCCGCTCTGCCCGGCCCGGCCACCCCGCGCTGCCCCGACGGGCCCTGCCGGGGGAGAGCCGCGTCCCGGCCGGATCGGGCAGGGATCAGAGGGGCCGGAGCTGGGGACACCCACCGGGATCCCGGGGTGCAGGTCCCGGCCGTGCCCAGGACAGCCCGGCATTCCCAACCTCCCGGCGCAGCCCGGAGAGCCGCGCTGCGCTTCGCTGGGCGGCCCCAAGGGGCTGTGCCCTGCCCGGGGACAGCGGCCAGGCCCAGCGGGGACAGCACAGAGCCACCCCAGAGCTGTTGTGGGGTCGCCCCAAGAGCCTCCCCACCAGCGCAGTTACTGCCAGAACTTCCAGCCATTCCAGCACTGGGGGATTACTTCAGGACCTCTGAGGGTGTCACAGCAATTTTTTGGTTCAGATTTCAGCCCAGGGTGTCCTCTACGTCTTCATTCCTTCAGAAAACCCTCAAGATTTGTGGAATCCTTCTCCGAGGGCTGCTCCATCTGCTTATCCCCAGCCTGGATTGATCCCAGAGTTGCAGCTCCAGCACTGGGCCTGGTTAAACCTCATGAGGTTCCCATGAGGTTGTCGAGCTTGCTTGAGCTTTTCCAAGTCCCTCTGGATGGTATCACATCCCTCAGATTTTTCACTTCATCCTCAGCTTGGTGTCACCTGCCAGCCTGCAGAGGTTGCACTTGATCCCTTCATCTATATCATTAATAAAGATACTAAATTAAGAAGATGGGATTAAATGTGACGTTAATGTAGGTTGTTATCTTTGTAACCCTCTGCCTCCTCTTGAAGAAGCATGATTTGGAAAAAATTAATTACTGGCAGGGCAAACCCTCCTTCCAAGCACTGCTTTGCTCCTACCAGAGCATGTGCCCTCAGGCAGCACAGGAAAGGAAAGGTTATGGGTCCTGTTCCAGGAGAACTCCCTGTAAGGAAAAGGAATCATTTTTCCAACTGTTTCCAGCACTGCCAAGTGGAGGGAAACCCACACGGGACAGCCCCAACAGCAGGAGGTTGAACAGCTCCTGAGACTCTCAGGGCTCACTCCAGAGTGGGTTTCCAACACCAGGGGCACAAAGATTTTTAACAGAGTTTAAGGCAGAGCTGCTGCAGAAGGGGCTGCAGCCTCTGCCAGGCTGCCCTGCCTCAGGCACTCCAGGTGTTTGTGAGGCTTCTGTGGAACCCCTGCAAAGGCTCAGCTGGAAGAGACCCAACCCTCCCCTGGCATGGCAGCCAGGCTGGCTGGGGTGAGGATGGGATCCCCCAACCTCTGCAGCCCCCTCAGCCTCTGGCCACTCCACACAAGGGTTTTCTGCCCCTGTTCCTTACCAGAATTTGTGCCACACAAACCCTTGGAGACACTGGACTGGTTACAGAGCACCAGGAGCCACACCTGACCTGTTCAGAGCATCCAAATTATTCCCTGCTTGAAACATGGTAACGTGGTCAATCCAACAAAGGAACCAGATAGAACCACAGAATATCCTGAGCTGGGAGGGACCCACAGGGATCCCCCAGCCCAGCCCCTGTCCCTGCCCAGCCCCCCCCAGCAGCCCCAGCCTGGGCATCCCTGGCAGCGCTGCCCAAAGGCTCCTGGAGCTCTGGCAGCCTCGGGGCCGTGCCCATTCCCTGGGCAGCCTGGGCAGTGCCAGCACCCTCTGGGGGAAGAACCTTGCCCTGAGCTCCAGCCTGCCCTCAGCATGGCAAATCCCTGGAATTTCAGCTGTAATTCTCTTTTCTTCCTGGCTGCCTCAGTGCAAGGCCCTACAATCAGCTGGGGGAAAACAAATCAAAGTTCAGAGCCACAAACTGCTGGTTTTGACTCCATCAGCTGCACATGGAGCTGGGGACAGGGAGGGAGGGGCCAGCCCAGGCCTGGAGCCCTGGCAGAGCTGCCCAAGGCACAGCCACACCAGGCAGGGACAGACACATCCCTGAGCTCCGGGGATTTTCCCATGGCTGGGAATACCCAGGTCAGGCTTTGCTCAGCTTTGCTTTAGGAGTGAGGAGGGTGCAGCTCCCCTCCACAGACAGGAACACAGTGGCATGTTCTGGACAAATGGGGTCTGCCAGAGCTCATTATTTAATAAAAATGGGGTTTTCTGATCATGCCTTTCCCTCTGTCACTACAGCCCCACTTCAGGCTCTGTGGCCCTCAAGTCACCAGGGCAGTGACCCAAAAATTATTAGGGAGCAAAGGACACAAATGGATCTTGTTTTGAATAAGCAAGGCTAAACCTTCTGCTCTCATTCCTCACCCCATTTTTGAACAGCCATACTTCCATCCCTGCCCCAATCCATCCAGAACAGGCATGGACACCAAAGGTGCTGTATTTCAGAAAACAAGGAAAATTCCCAGCATGGGACAGGAACAAATCAAACCAGGAAATGTTTGCAGACAACTGGGTCTTTATTTTAGTATTTAAAGTGCTACAAAAAACTGAAGGAGCCTTCGTGTGGCAACTTCCTTTTCTGCAGTCTTAGCTCTGTTGGAAGAAGCAAACACAGCTCATTAGTGGAGTTTTTCAGTAATTAGATGTTGTACATCAATTTCAGTCAGAGCTGGGTACTCACAGCTGGGCACTCGATGGCACCACTGTTGATGTCATCGATGATGTCATGGGGGTGTCTCCCATCAATGCTGCAGCCCACGGACTGGGCAGTGCCGAGGATCTCCTTGATGGTCCCTGAAGGAGCAGACACAGCCTTGTCAGTGCTTTACCAGGGAAAACATCTGAGGAGCTTACCTGGGGCAGCCTGGGCTAGGGGAAGGTGTCCCTGCCCATGGCAAGGGGTGGAACTCAATCAGGTTTAAGGTCCCTTCCAACCCAAACCTGTCTGGACTCTTGACAGAGAGCTCCTCACAGCTCTCAGCTGTCCCTGTTCCCTCAGGGATTTGCAGGCTGAGCCTCAGGGCTCACCAGGGATCACCAATTCCCTTACCCAGATCTCACACGCTGGATTCCCCCAGGAACACACTGCAAACTCCCTGTGCCCCTCCCCAGGTGCTGGGGCTGCCTGTTCCCAGCCAGCACAGCTCAGCTGGGAGCCCCTTCTGCCAGGCCATGGAGCATTCATTCCCTGCATGCCCCAGGACACGGACCATTCCCTGTGCCCCCCAGGCCATGGGGCATTCCCTGTTTCCCCCAGGCCATGGGGTATTCCCTGCACTGGCCATGGGGCATTCATTCCCCGTGCCCCCCAGGCCATGGGGCATTCCCTGGACAGGCCATGGGGCATTCCCCGTGCCCCCCAGACCATGGAGCATTCCCTGTGCCCCCCAGGCCACGGGGCATTCCCCGTGCCCCACTCACCCGAGAGCTCCCGGGCCAGGGAGCGGTGCCGCATCTGCCGCGCGATGTTGACGATCTCGTCGAAGGTGACGCTGCCACTGTGCTTAACTGGGAGGGAAGAGCAGCAGTGAGGGCACCTGGGCACTGCCAGCCCCCTGTTCCCTCTGGGAAGGCCATTCCCAGCACTCAGACCACAGGAGAGCTGGGGGTTTGCAGCTCCAGCAGGGCTGCTGTCAGTGCTGCTGCTCTCAGATTATCCCCAACTCCTCTTTCCAAGCTGGCATTTCTGCCAGCTCCCCTGGCTGTGCCAGGCCCTGTGCCAACAGCATGATACAGGGCAGGCCCAGGGGCAGGAGTCTGTTCTACCCCAGCTTTGCCCAGAGCAGCTGGGGCTGCCCCTGGATCCCAGGCTGGACAGGGCCTGGAGCCCCCTGGGACAGTGGAAGGTGTCCCTGCCATGGCAGGGGTGGCACTGATGGACTTTTAAGTCCCTCCCAACCCAAACCAATCCATGAGTCCATAATCTCCCATAATTTCCTCAAACACAGAGCTCTGCTGCTGTGCATCTCTTGGTACCCTGGCACTGCAGGGATGCCCAAAGCAGCCTCGTGTCTCATTTACCAGTTTGTGCTGAATAATCCCAAAGAAAGGTACTGGTATTTCCCCTCTTTTAGGCCAAAAATAGAGAACCAAATCCAAGAGAATACTTACTGTTCTTCTGCTTCTTTCTGTCACGAGGTGGCTCCTTCAGAGCTTTGATAATCAGAGCAGAGGCAGAAGGAACAACCTCTATCTAAATACAAAGAAATTAATTTCCCCTCCCATTCTAAATTACTAACGAAGATACTCAACCTATCAATTATTTCAGCAAAAGTAATTGCCAGAGCAGTGTGGGTTTAATCAGCTCCCTCATGCTCCAGGTTTTTTGTGCTGCAGGAATCTGTTCCCAGGTTTTCGGCACAGGCCTCCCCACCAGCAGGAGAGGACTGCTTCCTGCCTGGGGCTTCCTCTCAGCTCACCACTGGAATGTACCAGCCACAGACATCAGAACAGGTACGGTGGCAGGTGGCTACAGAAGTTGGCAAGATTTTAAATTATTTATTTCTATGCTGCTTTAAGGATGGTTTTTTTGCTGGTTCAATGTTCTGTACAAAGAATAATCTACAACAGGATGAAAGTTGAATTTTAGCACTGTTCTCGGGATTCTCCAGCCTGGCAGGTCCCAGGCTCCACATGCATCCCCCCACCCACGTTTTAAGGTCTTCCCAGAAGACCCCCACACACCCCCTGTGTGGCACTCATTTTATCCACCTCGGAAGGATGAAGGGCTGAGTGGACCCTGCCGGGATCCGGGCCGGTGCCTGGAGCAGGCGGAGCCCGGTTGGGCTCCACGCCTGCAGCACGGGCCGGTCCGTGCGGCGTGCGGTACCTGCGCTTGCCTGTTCTGGATCGTCAGCTTCACCGTGATCCGCAGCCCCTTCCAGTCGCCCGTGGCCTTGGCGATGTCATCGCCCACCTTCTTGGGGGACTGAGGGACGAACGTGGAGGTCACACGGGCTCGGGTTAGAGCCGAGAGCCGCAGAGTGCCCCGGCTGCTGCCCCTCTGAGTGCGGCCCTGCTGCACGAAGTGCTCCGGGACGGAGCAGCAGCGCCAGCGGCTCCCCAGCGCCTTCGGAACGCACTTTATCCCTCTCGTTTCAATTTAAATTGAATTTAAATTTTTATCCCTCCCTCACCCTTACATTCCCCCCGGACTCTCTCGTTCCCCAGCAGGACACGCTTCCCACTGCGCCCGGCACATGTCCCATCCCTCCCTCCCCTCTCAGCCCCGCTCCCCCGGCCTCCACCCCCGCTCCCCCCGCTCCCCCGGTACGTACCAGCCCCAGGGGTCCGATCTTGGGCGCCAGCGCGGACGTGGCTCCGACCTCGCCGCCGGTGCAGCGCAGGTAAACTGCGGGGACAGGGCCGCGTCAGCCGCGCCCGCCGAGCCCCGCGGCCCCCGCCCGCCTCCCGCCCCGCTGCCCGCCACCTACCGACTTTGATCTCGTTGGGATCGAACTTGGGCGGCATCGCGGCGGCGGATGGCGGCGGATGGAGGCGGATGGAGGCGGATGGAGGCGGATGGAGGCGGATGGAGGCAAGAGCGCGAAACGAGGTCTCCCGCGGGCAGCGAAAAGACGGCGTAGGCGGCGCGGGCCTGTAATATACCCGCTGAGGTCTCGCGAGATGACAGGAAAGTGTAACTCGCGGCCGAGATCTCGCGAGCGATGAAGATCGGGCTGTGGCGGGATCTCTGTAGATGTGTATTTGTATTTCTATATAATGATTAGATAGATAGATAGATAGACAGATAGATGATAGATAGATAGATAGATAGATAGATAGATAGATAGATAGATAGATAGATAGATAGATAGATAGATAGATAGATAGATAGATTAGATAGCCCTGTTGCAAAACGCGGACTATATGGAAGGGTGGTGTGGCACTGGCAGGAGTGCTCAGGGCACCGGTGGAGTCCCCGCCCCTGGAAGTGTCCAGGTGTCCAAGAAAGGCCTGGCTGTGGCGCTCAGCGCTCTGCGCTGGGGACGAGGCGCGGATCAGTCCCGGTGATCCCGGGGAATCTTTCCCATCCCGGACAGCTCCGGGATCCCGCGGCCGGGTGGGGGCGGTCCTCCGGCCGCCAGGGGGCGCTCTGGGCGGGGCGCTCTGGGCGGGGCGCTCTGGGCGGGGCGCTCTGGGCGGTGCCGCTGATCACCTGAGCCGGCGGTGAGGCGGCGATGGCGGCGCCGAGCGGTGAGCGGGGCTGGGCCGGGCCGGGCCGGGCCGGGGGGACCCGCTGGGGGACACTGGGGCTGGGCCGGCCGGCCGGCACCGGGCACCGCGCCTCGGGGGTGCTCCTCGGAAGGGTCTGGAGCAGGCGGTGCCCGGAGCTGCGCGGTGTCCGCCGTGGAGCAGGCGCTGCCCTCGCTCACTCTCCTGCTCTCCTCAGGTGTCGGGCCGGTGCCCGAGGGCTGCGAGCCACAATCCCGGCTCAGTCCTTCATCCTTCCGAGGTTCTGGGCCTTCGGGCACGGAACGGCGCTGTTCTGGCTGAGGGAAGGGTGAAGAAGACGAGGAGCTTGGAAGCTGTGTGAGCCTGGGAGGGGGAGCCGCAGAGAGAAGAAGAGAAGAATAGTGATGGTGAGGGAAAAGAAGGACTGAGTGGCAGAGCTGGACTGGTGAAAACGAGCGGAGATTTGTTTCAGGGCAGGCTCAGGCTGTGGCAGGGCTGGCAGCTCCAGCACAGAGAGCAAACGATGCAGGACAGCGAGCTCCAGAGCTGCAGTTCGGCTGCTGCCTCCTCTGGGCCTGTTCCAGGTCCTGCAGGGCTGGCTGGTGACACCCTGTCAGACAGCCAGAGCAGCCTGTGCCTGCCTGGTGACACCCTGTCAGACAGCCAGAGCAGCCTGTGCCTGCCTGGTGACACCTCTGTCACACAGCCAGAGCAGCCTGTGCCTGCCTGGTGACACCTCTGTCACAGCCAGAGCAGCCTGTGCCTGCCTGGTGACACCCTGTGAGACAGCCAGAGCAGCCTGTGCCTGCCTGGTGACACCTCTGTCACACAGCCAGAGCAGCCTGTGCCTGCCTGGTGACACCTCTGTCCCCCAGGGCCAGCAGCATCTCCAGGAGCCACCCAGACGCTGGCTCAGTGCTGCCTCACTGTGCTCCCGAGTGTGTTTTCCCAGACTAAATAAAAATTCTTTTCTTTCCACACCCTCACCTTGTCTTGTTACAGTGCCCAGATGGATTTATGGTGTCCAGAATTTTTTGAAAATTGGGGCTTCTCCCAGAGCTGTGTTGCTGTGTTTGAATTACATTTGTTAGTAAAATGAAATGTTTGGTTTTATTTTGCTGGCATCACCCCAACAGCTGCAGACTGGGAAACACCCAGAAAACATTCTGTGCCCTTCCTGAGCATGTGTGTGGCTGCTCCTCAGGCAGAGCAGGGGGCAGGGGGATCAGGTTTTGGTGTCCCTGGGTGCTCACTGCCTGCAGGGATCACTGGGATCAGGATTTGGTGTCCCTGGGTGCCCACTGCCTGCAGGGTGGATGCTGGCCTGGGCACTTACAGGCAGTTTTTTCAGTAATTTAATAAATAAAAATTACATCAGGTAGTGGTCACATGCCAAGGGCCTTTTTCACTCCTGGCTGCTGAGTTTGATGTGTCTTCACTAAAGCAAATTTCCACTTTTGGGAGCTGTTCAATCCATGTAACAAATCTCTCTGATCCTTCATCTTGTGACCCCTGGTATGATTCTTTTCCTGTTCACTGTCTGCCCTTCATGTCTTTATCCATTTTCTTGGGTAAAAACTGAAGATTTCCCACTGTCCCCATGACCAGGTCTGGCTGGAATAGGGAAGGGTGAGGTGGGACAGGGGCATGCAGGAATGCTCAGCAGGGTTGAACATGGTCACCAATTCAAGGATATCCTGTTGCAGGCACCTTTGCCTCCTGCTTTCTCATCTTGAAATCTCCTTTTGTTTGTGCCTCTGATGCCTTGCCCTTGGTTCTGCATTTCCCTGACAGTGAGCTTCCCTTCCTGCTCAATGCTTTGAGTTCTCCTGGGAGCTGGCTCTGAGCAGCATTTCAGTCATCTGAACTGGTTAAAGAGGCAGAAATTGGGATGGCAGGGAAGGAGCCCCAGAACTGCTGGAGATGAGTTTGGAGCTCCTGCTGTGGCCCATGGCTTGTCCCAGTGAGTGCTGTGACAGCAGGACAGTGACTCAGGATGTCTCTGCCTCCTTGTTCCTGCAGGGAAAGGAAGAGGGATGAATTATACTGAATTATTTTACTTTTACAGTGAGGATTTATCTCTGTAAAGATTTTACAGAGGTTTTGGCAGAGCTCTCCCTGCTCAGGGAACCTCTCTGGCTGGATGCTGTGAGGAGCTGCTCCCCAGGAGCCTTTGGGGCCAGTTTGCAGACACAGAGCTGGCAGAGCCCCAGCACTTCATGTGCAGCACTGAGCTCCACTGAGCCCTGAGCTCAGTGTAGCTGTGCCAGTAACTCCCCACTGGTGAAGCAGTGCCTCTTCTGTGCTGGTTTTTAATTGCTTAGGGATTTTAAGTGTTTAAAAACTCACTGCAAGTGTTTAAAATGTTCTCCCTGTTCAGGGCTTGCTGTTGCCCCCCTGCTCTTCCCTAACTCCCAGCCAGATCCCTCTGGGAGCCCCTTTCAGCTGCAGCCCCAGCTCAGGCTCTTTGTGCTGTGCCCATTTGTGCCCCTGGTCCTATGCAGCCACAATAAACTCCTTTTGCTCCTTGATGTCATTGCCCTCATCTCTTTTCCAGCATCCCCACTGGTACCACCTCCTTACCAGCTGCTCTCCCCATTCCTTGTCCAGCCACAGCTTTCTGCCTTTCCCTCCAGATCTGCCAACAGCTCCTTTTCCTCCCCTGCTGGGTCAGAGCTGTCCCAGAGCTGCCTGGTGTCTGTTCCCCTCAGCCACTGCACTCCTGATTCCACCTTTTGGCATCTTCCTGCACCCAGCCTTTCCTCTCTTAGGTTCAACTTCTCTTCCCTCACACTTGAACCAACTGGAATCCTTGCTCTCAGCTCTTTGTTATTGTGCCAGAATTGACTTTGAGTTTCAATAATTTGGGTTTTATCCCTTCTACTTGATTTCTTGATACAGCTTTTTAATTTTTAATTCCTGGAGCGGACCTTGCATTTCTCTGATCCTCAGCAACCTTTTTGTGCCTATCCCAGGGGTGACCCAGACAACCAACCCTTCTCAGACCTCAGCAGGGCTTGAGTGCCTCATGTTTGTACTTCCCTGTGCTGGAACTGCCTGTGGCATCCAGCTAAACAAAGATTTTTATTTTTTTTTTCATGACTGACACAATTATTTTCTTTTTAATTTTTTCCCCAACTCATTAGGTCCCAGTTGTGCAGCCCAGGCTCCCCAGCAAACACAGAGCCCAGGATCCCTCAGCCTTTCTCTGCAGTGACCATCTGTGCCCCTGGACAGGGCTGAAGATGCCTCTCTTCTTCAGGAAGAAGAAACCCAGCGAAGAAGCTCGGAAGCGCCTCGAGTACCAAATGTGCCTGGTAAGCACTGCCAGGGCGTTTCTGTCCTGTGTGCCTGGTCAGCACTGCCAGGCTCATTTCTGTCCTGTGTGCCTGGTCAGCACTGCCAGGCTCATTTCTGTTCTCTGTGCCTGGTCAGCACTGCCAGGCTCATTTCTGTTCTCTGTGCCTGGTCAGCACTGCCAGGCTCATTTCTGTTCTCTGTGCCTGGTCAGCACTGCCAGGCTCATTTCTGTTCTCTGTGCCTGGTCAGCACTGCCAGGCTCATTTCTGTTCTCTGTGCCTGGTAGGCACTGCCAGGCTCATTTCTGTCCTGCGTGCCTGGTCAGCACTGCCAGGCTCATTTCTGTCCTCTGTGCCTGGTCAGCACTGCCAGGCTCATTTCTGTTCTCTGTGCCTGGTCAGCACTGCCAGGCTCATTTCTGTCCTGTGTGGCTGGTCAGCACTGCCAGGGCATTTCTGTTCTCTGTGCCTGGTCAGCACTGCCAGGCTCATTTCTGTCCTGTGTGCCTGGTCAGCACTGCCAGGCTCATTTCTGTTCTCCATGCCTGATCCTGGCTCTGTGTGATTTGGTACCTCCCTGCATGACCAGTAACCACATTCCATGAGCAGTAATTGTGTTCCTGATCCCACTAAGGTAGCAGATTTTCTTCCTAATGCACCTCAGGGAATTTCTGCCCCCCTGTCTGCCTTTGCTTTCCCACCCCCACATCCCCTTGGTGCCCCTTCCATCCCTCTCTGTGTGGTTCCATGGGGCATCCCCCACCCCACCCCATGTCCTGCCAGCCTGCAGGTGGGACCCCAGCTCTCCTTTCTCCTCCATGCCCCTTTGCCCTCACAGATCTCCCAGTTTGCTTTTCCTTCCAGGGAAGCTGTGCCTTCCATCACATCTGCCTTGCCTTGTGCCTCTCTTTTGCTTCCCATTATTCTGATCTTCCTGTCACTCTGAGGATTAACTCATTAGATGTTGCTGTTTGTTTTCCTGGAGTAGGATTTCACCAGGGTGCTCTGGCACAGGGAATCTCCTGGGGAAGGGATGAGGAGGGGCTGAGGGAGCTGGGAAAGGGCTCAGCCTGGAGCAAAGGAGGCTCAGGGGGCCCTTGTGGCTCTGCACAGCTCCTGACAGGAGGGCACAGCCAGGGGGGTCGGGCTGTGCTCCAGGGAACAGGGACAGGAAGAGAGGGAACAGCTCAGGCTGGGCCAGGGCAGGCTCAGGCTGGATATTGGGACTTTTTTTTCTTGAAAAGCTTTGTCAGACATTGCAACAGACTGCCCAGGACAGGGGTAGTGTCACCATCCCTGGAAGTGACCCAGAGATGTGTAGATGTGGCTTTGGGGACATGGGTGGGTGGTGTCTGTCCAGGTTCATTGCTGTAAGCAGCTGCATTGAATGAACTTGATTTGAACATGGAAAATACTTTGGAACAGAAGCACAGAATCCCAGACTGGTCTGGATGGAAGGGACCTTAAAGCCCATCCAGAGTCACCCCTGCCATGAGCAGGGTCACCTTTCCCTGTCCCAGGCTGCTCCAAGCCCTGTCCAGCCTGGCCTGGGACACTGCCAGGGATGGGAGCCCACAAACTCTCTGGGCAAGATGCAGCAAGAGGTGCTGGATTTCTGCATGGTCTGATTCTCTGCATGTGTTTGTTCCCTCTCCAGGCAAAAGAAGCTGGTGCTGATGACACCCTTGACATATCCAGATGTGAGCTCTCAGAGGTATGTCCTCTCCACCTTCCAGTCTTCACTCACACCTCTGATTCTCTGTCTGCTTCTTGGAAACAACTGTCAGATTTACTCTCATGCCTGTGAGCCTTGAGACAGAAATTGTTGCTGGTCCACCTTTTCCTCTATCTCCACCTTTTCCTCTATCTCCACCTTTTCCTCTATCTCCACCTTTTCCTCTATCTCCACCTTTTCCTCTATCTCCTGAGTTCTGGGCGGGTTCTTCCCTGTTTTTTTGGGGTTTTTTTTTTGGTTGTTGTTTTGTTTGGTTGGTTTGGTGGTTTTTTGTTTGGTTTGGTTTTCTTGTTTGTTTTGTTTTTGGTTTTTTGTTTGTTTGGTTGTTTTTTGGGGTTTTTTTTTTTTTTTTTTTGTTTTTTTTTTTGGGAGTTTGCCTGTCCTGTCTCATGCTTCAACACCATTTCTGTCCTGGGAATCCTTTAGAAGGGCAGAGTGGTCTCATACCCTCCACCTTGTTTGACCCTAATTTGGGACCTCATGGCTTAATTTTGCTGGTTCTGAGGGAATTGGTTTGCCAGAGGCTGAGTATTTCTGATCTTAGAGCTACACAGTCTGCCACCCATGGTTGTTTTTCTGTGTAAGTGAAAATCCCAGTCCTGCTTCCAAGTTCCTGGGTAAGGATGGAAGTCTCACCCCAGCTTGGCTTCTTTTATGGCAATCAACTAAATGAGAAACAATCTTCTGGTGTGTGGGCAGGCAGTGACAGAGTGCCAGGCACCCAGACACAGCTTTTCCTGCTGGCAGCCAGGCCAGCCTCAGGCAGAAGCCCATTTCTATCTCACTTTTCACAAAATGTTGATCCTGAATACAGGATGGCCCTGCCAAGCAAAGTGTGGAGATGTGACACCATCCTGGAGAGGAGAGCTGCCTGCTGTGCAGTGTGAAATGGCTTTGCTGAGCCTTTGGGATGTTTTGTTCCCAGCTCAGGAGCCACCAGCAGCTCTGGGTGGCTTTGCAGGCTGTGTGGGACAGCCTGGGTGTGGCAGGGTGGCAGACAGAGGATCCACCCTGCCAGCCCCACAGCTAATCTGGGATGCCCAGCAGCTCTTTTGGGACCATAAAACTGTCTTGCTGTTCATTTTCATTGTTGTTTCAATAAATGGAGTGAGACATCAGTTTGGTTTTACAGTTAACCATGGACAGGAGTCTGGCTGCTGCTGGTTCTGTGCTGCAGGGAAGGTCACAGTGCCCAGCTGTGCCTGGCAGGGGCTGGACTGGCACCTCCTTGGTCTGCCTGTCCCTGTCCTGGCACATCAGGGACACTCTGTCCTGCCTGGTGCTCACCTCTCTCTCTCAGCATGCTGCAGAGTGCTCTGAGGTTTCCAAAGCACAGAATGCATTTGTGTGATGAGAAAGCTGAACCTTTGCCTGAGCTCATCTGCACAATGAATATTAAATCACACAAGGCTTGAACTCCTGCCTAAGCCTCAGCCTGTTCTGTGCCACTGTTGTGTCTTGGAGAGCCACTGGGAGCTGTTTAAATGGAAACTCCCTGGGAGATACTGGGCCCAAATCAGAGGGCAGTGATTTTAAGCATCACTTTTATTTCCAGTCAAGCTGTTCACACTTTACAGATGGACAATGTAGAACTACTTAAAAGAGAAGTCTGACATGACTATTTTTTATTGTTTTTAGGTTCCTTATGGGGCCTTTGCAACTTGCAAGGTCTTGCAAAAAAAGGTAATGTTGTAATCAGAAATTATTAAATAATTATTTAATAATTAATATTCTTAACTATTAATATGCTTAACTATTGTTGTCATGTTTGATATGACTGTGTGTGGTTGCTTTATGGTGGTCCAGAAGGAATTTTCTTGTCAGGAATTTGTCCACCTGTGTGATACTACACAGAGAGCATTTTGAGTCAGATCAATCCTGTCTATGTTTTTTACAGTTAATTTCTGCCAGGAAAGAGCAGGTGGTTGTTCCTGTCTTAGCCCATCTAAGGGTATTTCTCAAATGAGGGGTTCTGGTTCTGGTTTAGATCTCATGTAAAGTTTGATTTCTCTGACAGTCCATTTCCTATTGCAATGTTTTATATGATACTGAATAAGATACTGAGTTTTTATACAGCCTCCCCAGTTCAATCCCAACAAAAGTGCTTGTTCTGGTGTCTCTTGTGTTGATGTGACAATGGGGTTTTTCCTTCCCAGGTGCTGATTATTCATACCAATAATCTGACATCCTTAGTTCCAAAGTCCTGCAGCCTCCTGAGTCTCATAACTGTGAAGGTAATTGTGATTCTTAACAGTTCAACTGCAGCCTATTTTCCTTTGGTTTGAGCTGCACTAAAACACAGCAGCCCAAGTAAATCCCTCCTGGCTGGCTCAGGGATCAGTCCCAGGTGTGACTCCTGCCTTTTCTGGGTTCAGCTGCAGGCTGGCAGACAGCAGTCACTGAGTGGGTTGTGTCACATCACCATCAGTCCCACAACTCATTTATCCTCTTCAGAATCCCACAGTTTCCCCCTCAGCAGCCTCACTGGTGGTGGTGAAGCAGGGCTGGGTGTGTTGTGGGGTAGATCCATTTCTCCCCTGCTCTGGAGGGTCACTGGAATGGGAAGGAAACTGGTGATGGGTGTGAGAGGGCTGTATCACCATGGTGCTGGGATTCCCCAAGAGGCAGAGTCATTTCAGCAGCTCCACAGGAGGGAGGGAGGTCTCCAGGTTTAGTCCCACCCTCTCCCTGCACTGCTGTTGGAGCAGTTCAGATCACTGATCCTGCAGAAATTCCTGCTGCCAGCCTGCTTCCAAGGGGATGATTTATCAGTTGGCTTCTCCAGTTTTGTGGGACAGCTCCCTCAGTGTCACTGCTCTCCCTTGTCTCTTGTTTGTTACTGATGCCTTTATTTCCAAAAGACCTCCAAGAATTAAGTGTCCCTGTCTCCTGCAAAACTTGAGCTACTTTTCAAAGCCCCGTTGTAAACAAAGTAATTTTCATTGTGAGATAATTCATGACTTTTGTTCCCAACCTTGTTTGGTGGCATCATCTGCTTTTCCAGGTTCTGGATCTGCATGACAACCAGCTGGCATCACTTCCTGCTGATATTGGTCAGCTGACAGCTCTTCAGGTAAAGATTTGCTGCTGCATCCCAGTTGTCTGTACAGGGCATGGAAGAATGGAGGAAAGGAGCAGGAGAAGAGCAGGAAAAGCCAGGCTTGGTTATGTTCTCCAGCTTGGTGCAGCCCAAGTGGCTCCCATGGCCATGCAGATGCTCTGAGCAAGCAGAGTCCTGCTGATCTCCCCAGACATTCAGGTTTTGCTGTTCTCCCTGGGGTGGTTATGTTCAGAACCCAGAGCAGTGTCTAAGGGCACACTCAGGGTCTCTCTCCTCAGGGGGCTGATTTAGGTGAGAACTGGAGTTGGGGAGGGTTGCCCTGGACACTCCAATTCCCAGTTCCTGCATCTGGATCCAGCACCAGATGTTGGTGGTGAGCAGAGTTTCTCACTGCCCCTGGTAGCTTGGCATGTCCTTTATCCAGGGCTGGTGGAAAATACAGTTTTTTAACCCTGAAAGTGCTACCTACAACCAATTTCAAGTTGTACTCCTGGGCCTGAAAGTCTCAGCAGCACAGATGTGTAGTAGACATGAGACTTGGATTAATATTTTGAATATCTTTTCTGTTTATACCTTAGGTCCTAAACCTTGAAAGGAATCTTTTAAAAAGCCTTCCACAATCTATAGGAGACCTTGCACAGCTCCAGGTCCTCAATGTGAAAGGTATGGAATGGGATTGCTCTGGACAAAGCACATCTATTATCTGGTCATGGTGAGCTGCATTAACAATTATTCCTATCAATCAAGGCAAACACCATATGGTTTATTTACACTCAGAGTGCTGAGGAGGAGCACAAGGAAGGTTTGAATTCAAATAGTTGGCAAGGCAGGAGAAATGATCTAAGCAGAAAATATATCAGCCTCAAGCACTGCAGTAAAGCAAGCAGAGCACTCAGCCAGATAAACTGAATTACAGTTGGGTCCCCCAAGACCCAGAGCTGGCTCCTGTGTATCCCCACAGGTTTGCACAGCCCAAGCACAAAGGTCACACCTCTTTTCCAGACTCCTGGACATTGTCCAGCTATGCAGTGCCATAAATCTGGGAGAAAAAGGAGATTTAGTTATGTGGAGCTGTTGCTGAAACAGGGAAGGCAGTGGAGGGTGAGGAGCTTGGAAGGGCAGCTCAGATTATTGTCTGTCTGTCTGTCTGTCTGCAGCACCTGGGCTCTGAGCCCAGGGTGTGCAATCTCACCCTCAGGCCCCTTGCTCCCATCCCTGGGACTTAGGCCAAGGCAAGAACATCCCATGTTACAAATATTCTCCTGATAAACAGCTCAGATCCAGCCTGCAGCAGTGACCTCAGCAGAGGAGGAGATCTGCATCCCAAATTGCCCTTGGTGGGCAGTGCCATCCTTTGAGTCCCTGTGTGACCTGGCACAGCCCCATCCCTGGGGAAGTGAGCCATGTGTGTGGTTATGGATTGGTGCTGGAACAGATGAGCTTGGCTCCTGGTTTGGGAAAGAAAAAGGAGACTCAAGGCTGCCCTCATCACTCTGCACAGCTCCTGAAAGGTGCCTGTGCTCAGCTGGGGCTGGGCTCTGTCTCCAGCAGCACTGACACAACCAGAGCACACAGCCTCGAGCTGCACCAAGGGAAATTCAGGTTGGGTATCAGGAAGAAGTTTTTTACAGAAGGAGTGATAAAGTTCTGGAATGGCTGCCCGGGGAGGTGGTGGAGTCCCCATGCCTGGGTGTGTTTAACAAAGCCTGGATGTGGCACTGGGTGCCAGGGTTGAGTTGAGGGGTTGGGGCTGGGTTGGACTCGATGATCTTGAAGGTCTCTCCCAACCTGGTGATTCTGTGAATTGTGTGAATTTTGTGATTCTGTGAATGGTGTGGATTCTGTGATTCTGTGAATGGTGTGGTTCCATGTTTTAGCTGCCTTTCTGTCCCTGCAGGGAACCAGCTGAGGGCGCTGCCCGGGAGCGTGAGCGGCCTGCGGAGCCTGCGGGCTCTGGATGTCAGCGGCAATGAGCTGCAGGAGCTGCCCCGGGGGCTGGCCCACGCCCGCAGCCTGCAGGTACCAGCCTGGGGCCAGCCCTTCCCTGCCTGCCTCCCTCAGCTGGAAATTAATCCAGCCCAGGAGGGGAATGTTTAGGGTCTGGGCAGGATGCTCTGCAGGGAATTGTAACAGGGCTGTTCACACTGGCTAAAATTACTTTTATGTACCTGCTCTGGTCTTTTCTGATAGTTTTTACCATTTAATCTGATCATTTTGTCATTTAATCATGACTAAAGTGATGCCCAGAGAGTGAACCCCTGGATTTTACTTGCCAGGACTGTCTTTAAGAGCACAAATCATGCTTCTGTCACCCTGGCAGATCTCCAACTTGTTATCAGCTTTCATGTGTTTATGGTTCTCTGAAGTGCACATTCAGAATGGGAAAAGCAGTAAGATTTTTATGGATCTGTTGCCTTCTGGCTGCCAAACCTGTCAGTACTAAAGGGTGCAAGTGTGAGGCAACAGGGCTGCCTCAGACACCAGCAGGAAGGTGTGAATAAATGCTCTCCTGTCTCACACACAACATTCTGCTTCACTTCTCATGAGAACAGCCTGAGTTGAGGCATCTGTGCAGCTTTGCCCCCAGTGCTTGGTAAAGTGGTTCCTTTCTAGGTCTTCCTGCTGTGCCCTTCCCTACACAAGGCAGCATTGGGTCCTTTGGTGGCCACAGAAGGACAAAACAAGTGGCTCTTCCCCACTTTTCTTTATGGCATTCCTCTCCATGCCCTGGTATCACCCCTGCTTCCATGCTGAACTCCTGACATGGAGTAGGGAATGTCTGAGCTGAGAAGTGCTCTGACCTCTGGTACCTAAATGAAATGCCAGTGCCTGCATGAGGGGAATGTTCAGTGAATGGCCAGCTCAGAAACTTCCAAATAAGGGGCAGTGGAGTCACCTCTGAAAGGTGCCAGACACCCAGCAGGGATTCTGTGCAAACCCAGGGCACTGGGAATATTTCTCTGTCTGCTCTGGGGTGCCCTGACCCCCAGGGCAGCACTGACTCTGACCCTCATTCATGGAGAAAGTTTCCCAGACTTCAAGATAGACTGCAATCCACAAAAGTGTGAAATAGATTATAGAGAGCAGTGCAGAGGTATCACTTGGTGAGAAATTTAGATTTTTGGATTTTTAGTATGTTGTGGATGGAAGTAAGATGGGGGGCACAGGGTGTTGTCCTGGGTTTATTCTTCATGCTGCTTCCTTCTTCTCCATGGGTTTGGGTGGCATTTGGTAATTGGGCAGGAAAGTCTGCACTGGGGGCTCTTTGGGATCAGTTATTGGGTTAAAAGGGGAAATAATCCAGGTGTCAGTTCTTAATTGGATAGTTTAGTCTTAAAATACCTTGTAACAAGAGATTGTTGGCCATTTTGTGTCTTCTAATGAAAAGCTGCCAAACTCACAGTAATGAGGCTGCTTTACTGATAAGAAATAATAAACACTTGAGTCCAAACACGAATTCCTGTCTCAAATGCCTTCAATCCAGACCCAGAAAAACCAACAACTGGTACTGCCACAGGATTCAATACAGCCTCAAATTTATGTTAGGATTTAGGGTAACATGAAGTAAGATTCAGGGGAGCTGCAAGGAGAAAACTGCAGCTGGCCTCTGTCTGGACTCAGAATAACCTGGAGCTCTGTGTGTTCTGTTTTGGAGACGCTGACCCTGGATGCCTCTGCCATGACCTACCCACCCCCTGACATCTGCAGTGCAGGCACAGAGGCCATCCAGCAGTTCCTCTGCAGAGGTAAGCCAGGAGCAGCTGGGCTGTGCCCAGAGATGGCATTTCTGAAGGACAGGCATTGTGTGGGCCCTGCTTGGGGTGCTGGTGATGCCCTGCACACCTGGTAACCTGTCTGTGTTGGCACACAGCACAGCAGGAAGGAGTCCTTCCCTGAGCCCTGCCCCACTGGAATGCAGAGTGGTTTGTTAACCATCAGAGTGGCTGGGTCAGGCTGCCTCAGTGGCCATAAGAGGTCAGTGCACCGCCCGTGGTTATTTGGATTTTCTCCTGTGGGAGGATTAGGCATTGTCCAGCTCTCACTGCCTTGGGACAAGGAGAGACACTCAGGTCCCTGCTGCCCTCATTTTCTCTGAGGAAGGACCTGGGCCCTGCAGGTTGTTTGGAGAATGGTGAAAACAGATGGAGAACTCAAACTCACAGATAATATACTGGGAGTTTGTGGCCACTGTGTTTAATACAGACAGGGAGTTTTGGTGGAGGTTTTATGCAGGGGAAGTGCCTTGCCAGACATTGGGATATTCCCTAAAAAACAGGACAGTCAGAACTTATTTTGGTCTGGGCAGTAACATCTGCAGCCAAGCCTGCACCTGTGTGCAGGGTGTGTTTCTGTCTGAGCAGATCCTTGTCCTGATGGGGATGGAGTGGCCCCACCTCCCCCCAGAGCTCCCTCATTTTTTTGCCATCATTAATGATTTTTGCAATCATTAAATGGCAAAATGAGCCTCAGCTGGAGGAGCCCTGCCAGGCACTCCCTGGTGTGTGGGCAGAGGGGGCACAGCTGGAAGCAGTCCCACACAGCAGCCAGCTCACAGCCACGGTTCCAAGGAGGTCTTTGAACCTCAAATGTTCTTATTTTGTGTCTGGTGCCTTGCAGAGTGTGGAATTGCATACAACCCTCCCTCACAGCACCTGCTCCCCACTCTGGAGAGCAATGGAGGAGGAACTTCAGTGGATGGGGTGGACAGGACAGTGGAGAAGTACCTGGAGGAGGAGAGTGAGTGGCAGGTGAGGCTCTCCTGTACCACAGGGTTTGGGATTTGTCTCTGTGCTCCACCAAAGCATCTCACAGCACTTGGCTCATCATCCCTCATCACCTCCCCCTCCATGGGTTTTGGGGATGGAGGGAGCTGCCAGGCACAGTGTGTGCAAGGGTGGCTCATCCTTCCTCAGCTGGGGCTGTTGTCACCATGCTGACTCCTGGAAGGCACATCCCAAAGAACTGTCCCCATCCTTGAAAGCAGTGATGGAGCCAAGGGACAGGGGTGACAGGGGGACATGGAGTGTGCAGTGTGTTTTTTGGGGGGACAGCAAACTGCAGAAGAACCTTGTGCTTCCCAGCCAAGTGCTAGACATGTTCAGCCCTACTGGGAAAGGGGAGGCTGGGCCAATAATTGTGGTAATTCCTGTGCTCTTTGGCAAGTGCAGAGTCACTGCCTTTGCCCCTGGAGAAGCCTGAGTGACTGGACTTGGGTCTTGTGTTGCTGTGCCTTTGGCTGATGTCTTCACTCAGTATTGGGAGGCTGCACTGTGGAATAATAATATCTACAAAAGAGTGCTTCTGGGAATAAATGTCTGCTGATATTGCTTATTTTTCAGAACAAATTCTTGGATTATGAGAAGAGGAAGGTAAGGATCAACTCCTGCAACTGCTTTGTCTGCAGCATGGGTCTGCTTCTGGTGTTTGTTTTCCATCTTTTTATTTTATTTCTCATTCCCCTCACCTGGCTGCACTTTTAGATTGTTCTTTTTGTTTCCCTGGGTCTCTGTCTTTTCCCCTGTGCAAGGCTCACTTTGAAACAGCCAGAAGCTCCTGCCTTGCTGTTCCCCCCTTGCCTTTGGCTCGAGCTGCTCGGAGCTGGCTGCTTCCTTCAGACAAGGGAGTCCTGTGCCATGTGGAGCTGAACCCAGCCTGCATTTTGGGCTTCCCTGTGTTTATATTGGCTGGTTTGGTATCAGTCAATGCCCAGGGAATTCAGCTCCATGACATGGAAGAGTTTGGAGATTGTTATGAAGGGAGCAGCAGCTTCTGCTTCCCAGTTTTTGGGTTCCTGAGGAGAGAACATTCCTCTCCCCTAGACAAGCCTCCTGTTTCTCATTTAGCTTCCCTTCTCTGCAAAGGACTCTTGTCCCTTGCTTTACCTTTTTGCCAGGATATGTTCTTGCTGGGGAAGGAGATTCCTGCCATTGACCTTTCTTCTGATTCCTCTCAGGAAAGAAAAACTCAGGAGAAGCTGGAGTTTGAGCGGCGCCTGAACGTGGGCCAGCGAGAACAGGCCCTGCTGGTGCAGCAGCTCAACAGCCACAAGGATGGGATCCTGCAGACAGTGAGAGAGGTGGGTGTGCTGGGCAGGGCCCTTGCAGGGCACCCACTGCCTTCCCCAAGCCCACCCCCTGCTCCTGCTTTCCCTGCTCTGGGCAGGAGCAGCAGAGGCTGGAGCAGGGGCTGTC
Organism: Molothrus aeneus; assembly: GCF_037042795.1. NCBI lineage: Eukaryota > Metazoa > Chordata > Aves > Passeriformes > Icteridae > Molothrus > Molothrus aeneus. The sequence goes on along the minus strand of NC_089664.1, from coordinate 1,455,191 downwards.
GAAGCACCAGCGCTGTTTGGAGGAGGAGAGGCTGAAGCTGCTGCAGCAGCTGAAGGACACAGAGCAGGGCATTGCCAGCCGGATCCAGAAGCTGCTGGAGGACAACCAGAGGTGGGTCTTACTCTGATTTTTTTTGGTCACGTTGTTTTGGGCAGTTCATTTCATCCCTGAGTGTTTTGGACCTGGTCAGGATTGATGTCTGGAGCTGCCTTAGCTCCTGCACTACCAAAGACCCATTTCAAGCACATGGAATCTGCAGTTTATAAAAACTGTTTCACAGATGTGTGATGTTGGGATTTTGCAGTGCTATGGAAGAAATTTGAATTCCTCACGGAAGGTGCAAATTTGAGATGTTAAGGTGCCTCTGCCTGTGTCTGCTGGGTGTCCATGTGAGCAGGTGCTGATGGGAGCTGCCCACCCTGCTGAAAGCTGCTCTGCTGTGCATGACAGCAAAGCTGTTTTCTCTCAGGCACATGGGGGGATTGTTGGTACTGTCCTGTGCAGAGCCTGGAGTTGGATGATCCTTGTGGGTCCCTTCAGGATTCTGTGACTCTGTGATTCTGCCCTCTGGGGGACCAGGATGTTCTACTCAGCTTGATGAAAACCTTTTGTTTTATCTTTTTTTTTAAGGCAAAAACGAAGTTCAGACATTCTGAAATCCTTGGAAAATGAGAGGTGAGTCTCTGAAACAAACTTGTCTGGAAAAGGGGTAAGAAGCTGGGAAGAGGGTGGGAGCTTCCTTTCAGAGTCACAGTCTGAATCCACCCTAAGCCAGGTGAGGTTCCTCTCATACCTGCAGCTGGCTCTGGTCACTGTTGGAGGCAAGACACTGGACTCAGAGTGCCTGGTCCTACCCAGTCTGGCACATCCAGTCACAGGGTGATTTTACCTCTTTTTCATCTCTGAATGGGCCTAAATAATGAGTTTGGGAACAAAACTCTGTATTCCAATATCCAAGCAAGGCAGTTATGAGGGTGTTCCAGCAATGTATTCAGGCTGGGAGGAGCAGGTGGGAAGCAAATCTGCCATTGAGCCAACACTCTGAGCTAATTCTGCACCAAAAGTGACTGTCCCCAGCTCTGCCCTGCCTGTGAGCTGCCCCCTCCCTTCAGCCAGCTGTGCTGTGGCCCAGTAAATTGGGTGAACATCATCCAGTTGTTTGTCAGACTGTTCCCCAGCCACACCAGCTCCTGACCTGGTAAATGGTGGGGGGAATGTGCTGGAACAAGGACAGGGGTGGTGGGGAGGGAGGCCAGGCTGCTGCCTGCAGTGGCACTGCTCACTTGGGCTCAGGGCTCATCCAGCTCAGCAGAAAGGAGAGCCAGGGAAGGGTCTGGCAATGTTTGGGGAGATCATATGCATGTTGTGTTGATGTTCTGTCTCTCAGAAAAATCAATTTCCCTGTCTAAAGCCACTGTCCCGTGGTTTTGAGCAAATGTTGTCTCTAGAGGTTCTTCACCAAAAAATCACCAAGGCTTTGGTGTCTCTGATAAGCCAAACTTTCCTGAGCAGGGTGAACCTGCCCAGCCTTGAGGCTCTGAGCTGGGTGGGTAGAGGAAAAGGGATCTTTTGAAGGAGTGGCTGAAGTGTTGTTTGTTGGCAGAATCAGGATGGAACAGCTGATGGCAATAACCCAGGAAGAGACGGAGCAGCTGCGCAGGAGGGAGGTGGCCTGTGAGTCCAGCCAGGTCTTGGGGAGATGGGGTGAAGGGTCTGGGGCACCAGGAGCAGCTGAGGGGGCTCAGCCTGGAGAGGAAGAGGCTCTGAGGGGACTTTCTCACTCTCTACAACTCCCTGAATGAAACAAGGGTGTATCCAAATGGGGGTCAGGCTCTGCTCCCAGGGAACAAGGGACAAGAGAAGAGGAAACAGCCTCAAGTCCCCCCAGGACTGGCAGAGCCCAACTTCTCTCTGCTCTGGGCCAGGGACAGGAGCCAGGGCACGGCTGGGGCTGGGCCAGGGCAGCTCAGGCTGAGCTCAGGGCAAGGTTCTTCCCCCAGAGGGTGCTGGCACTGCCCAGGCTGCCCAGGGAATGGGCACGGCCCCGAGGCTGCCAGAGCTCCAGGAGCCTTTGGGCAGCGCTGCCAGGGATGCCCAGGCTGGGGCTGCTGGGGGGGCTGGGCAGGGACAGGGGCTGGGCTGGGGGATCCTGGTGGTTCCTTCCTACTTCCCAGGAGATTCTGTGATCTCAGGGTTGGTAAGCAGGGCCTGGGCCTCTCTTAGCCCTGAAGAGGTGCAGGCACAGGCAGGGTGGAGTTTGCTCAGCTCTTTTCCCAATAAAGAGCCACAGTTCTCGGGTGGGTGGGTGTGCTCTGGAATCAGTGAAGTGGGAAGAGCAAGAGCAATGAGAAAGCAGCCACTGTTGTTTGCAGTGACTGCAGCAGCAGTGGGGAGTGAGTCCTGCTGTGCACACCCAGGCCAGGCAGGCACTGACAGCCCCTCTGTCCCCTCTGTCCCCTCTGTCCCCAGCTGCCATGCAGCAGATGCTGGCTGAGACCTACAAGAACAAGCTCCTCCAAACGACCTCCGAGTCTCGCCGGCAGGACCTCGTCAGCCAGGCCTGCTCCAGGTGCAGGGGCTGTCTGGGGCTGGTGGTGCTGCTGTGAAATCCCTTTCTTTCAGCAGTGGAATTCCCTTAAGTACACCAGGAACCCCTGGAGCTGCTGGAATACAGCAGGACAGCTGTAACAGCCCAGGGCAGTGCAAATTAAACTGTCAGACTGCCTTAAATGAACGGCCTTCTAACGACCACAATTTGCATGTTAATCACACTGTGGGGGAACTGTCACTTTTTTGCACTGTTTATTTTGCCTTATACATTCTGCTAAATATGGATAGAGTTAGACCAGTTGTTTTTCTGTTTTTTGAGGCAATTCAGTGCCAAATTGTAGCCCAGAGCTGCTCCCCTCACCTCCCAGGCTGCCTCAATGGTGCTGTGTGAGCATAACGAGTACATGAGTGTTGCTGAGCATCCTGGCTCACTGTTTACAACAAGATGAGAAATTTTAATCTGGCAACATCTGGCACTGACCAAAACCAGCCTTGTGAGCCTGTGACCTGCTCAACAGGGCCACAGGAGCCTGTGGTGCAGGTTTGGTTTGGGTGTAGGGAAGGAGGTGTTAAATTTGTGGCCTTCAGCTGTGCAGTGCCACTGCTGTTCCCCTGTTCAGTAAGAAATTCCTCCTCCTGCATTCCCCATTACCTGCTTTTCCTCTGAGTCCCAGACCCAGCATTAACCCCATGGCACATCCATCTCCTTGCAGCCTAGCTGAGATGGATCAGAAGTTCCAGCAGATCCTGGCTTGGCAGCAGCTGGATCAGAACAAAGCTGTCAGTCAGATCTTGCAGCAGGTAGGCAAAGGAGCACACTGGTCATGGGGGATGGAGGAGAGCAGGATCCAGAGTGGGTCACAGGAGCAGCAGGGGCTGGGCTGCATGCAGAAGTGATTTTATTTAACACTGCATGCTAAACTTTGAAAATATCTGCTATTCTGACAAACTAACTTGGGTGGTTGAAAAAAAATTATTTTTTATCTAGCCAGCAAATTTTCAGAAAGGACAGAAGCAGGGACCATGAGAAACAAAACTGACACGGTGATTAAGAGGGGATTTTGGGACAGAAGTTCCTGTCAGGTTTCCCTGGGGGACTTGGGATAAGCATTTTCAGAGTTTGTTTTCAGAAGTGCTGGGCAGCTGTGCCCTGCAGCACAGCCTGGCTACTCAGTGCTGCTGAAAAGGAGAGCTGGGGTCACACAGAGCATTCCAGATGAATGTTTGAATGTCTGAATGACATTAATATTCTCCCTGTGTGTCTCCAGGGTGGGCTTTACCTGTTGGGCTCTCAGCTGTGTTTCAGGACATTGCTGCTCAGAGCAAGCACCACTCAGGGACTTGTTCCTGAGTCCCTGCAAGGCAGCAGCTTCTGAGCCCATCAGCAACTGCACCTCACTAGGCAGGGTTTTGCCTGTCCCTCAGGTTGAGATGCAGAAAAGTGCCTTTGAAGCTCTCCAGGTGAAGAAGGATCTTATGCACAGGCAGATCAGGAACCAGGTGAGTCAGCAACAGAGGAAAGAGAGACCAGCTCCTCAGCTCATCCTGCTGTTTGGTGAGACCCTGGGAGGAAGAACAAAGTGCTGTGAGCACAAAGCAGGGTCTGAGGAGAGCTCTGGTGCTGCTGAGAGCTCTGGAACAGAGAGTTGGACAGTGTTGGTTCCACTCCAGCTCTGAGGGAGGCAGTGTCAAAGCAGGTTTTGGATTCCTGGAGGTGGTGGCATTGCCGCTCCTTCAGTCACCTGCACTGGCTCTGGGGGTGAGCTGCAGTTGCACCTCAGATTTCCTTCAGGCTGTGTACTTGGCAGGGCTGCTGCTTCCACATGAGCCCACTGCATCTCCATCCAGCACATCAGAGCTGCACCTTGAGCCATCAATTCACCTTTTCTTTCCCATTCTCAGCCTGCCTTTCTGAGCTCCATTCCACAGAAGGTGCAGTGATGTAGTTGGGGGAAAGAGCAAGAGCTGGTGGAGAAAGTAGGGGTGGATGATGCAGGATGATTGGAAAGTGGCAGGGGATGATGCAGGATGATGGGAAAGTGGCAGGGGATGATGCAGGATGATGGGAAAGTTGGCAGGGGGTGATGCAGGATGATGGGAAAGTGGCAGGGGATGATGCAGGATGATTGGAAAGTGGCAGGGGATGATGCAGGATGATGGGAAAGTGGCAGGGGATGATGCAGGATGATGGGAAAGTGGCAGGGAGTGATGCAGGATGATGGGAAAGTGGCAGGGGGTGATGCAGGAAGGTGGGGAGGCAGCAGTGGTGGATGCAGGAAGGAGGGTTGCTGGTTTCTGACACAGTGCTCCAGAATCTTCCCTCTCCTGATTTGACACAAAAGTCTCAGTTCAGGATGTGGTGGATAAACTTGAGGGCTTGGATATTTTGAGTGCCCCAGTGACCAAACTCTGCTGGAAGCCTGTGACCTGTCTGACAGCTCCCATCATTGCCTGACTTCTCCATAAGGGCCCTGCATTTTGCTCCCTCTTGCTCTGTGAATAAAGGGAATTTGTTCCTTGATGCCAAGGCTGGACCTTGGACCCCTCCCACCCCGTGCTGCAGGGGCAGGGCAGGGGCAGAGCCCTGGGGTCAGCAGGGGCAGCATGGCCTGGGGACAGGTGGTGGCCTGGCAGAGGGGTGAGCTGGGCTCTCATCTTGGCTTTGCTCTGGGACCTTGGACCTTCATATTGGGCTTTACTGTGGGACCCTGGACCTTCACGTCTCTGTGTCTCAGTTACCCCACCTGAAAGAGCAGGTGTTGTTCTGGGATTGCTGGAGCACCTGGAGACCAGGGCACTGTCCCAGGAGTCTGAGGTTTGAGCTGGGAGGGCCTTGGCTCTGCATTCCAGAGTGGCTGCAAAAGGTTTGGGTGCACAAACTGATTGCAGTGTGAGGCTCCAGACCTGAGCAGGAGTGTTCAGAGTAGAGAGACAGCTGGAGTGGGGGGACAGCTCCTCAGGTAAAAGAAGAGGGACCCTCAGCACACACATCACCAAAGGGCACAAGCAGCTCCCCCCAACCTCTGGGTGCTCTGCAGTGCTGCCCTTGCCAGTCAGACCTCATTTTAAAAGAGCATAAATCAAAGTCATTTTAAATGTCAGTAAAAAATGTTTCATCTTCTGTTTAGATTAAATTAATAGAAACAGAGTTATTGCAGCTGACACAGCTGGAGGTAAAGAGGCAAGAACTGGACACAGAGACACTGCAGGTACGTGGGGCTCTGGGGCTGCCCCCCACCCTCCCTGCTCTGGGATTGCTCCACCTGCTTCCCTTGCTCCTGGCACTTTCCAGATGGTTTTATGCTCAGTCAGGAGGTCCTTCTGCACAGGGCACAGCAACCCCTGTGTGTCCTGGGAATGTGGGACATCACTGCTGCTCCTAAACATCCCCAGGCATTGTCAGCAGAGAGACAGAGGAGCCCTGATAGGGATGGGCAGTTCCAGGTGTGCTGGGTGGGGAAGGATTTTGGAATCCAGTTGTTGGCTGTCCCAGAACCACCTGCCTGCTGTGCATTGCATGTCCTCTTGCATTGTGTTGTGTTTTGGTTTGGACATCATCAGCAGTCACACATTGAGGAATGCCAGGTTTAGCTTCAGCAGCTTGGCTTTAAATTTTATTTTGTCATGATTTGCATCAGTTCTTTTCTTCTGTGTGCCATGTGTCAGGTCAGGTCACCTGTTTAGTCAGCCCACAATCAGTGACAAACAGGCAGGGCAGTCACAGAGCAGTGGGAAGTGCTGACCCCAGGCAGCAGTGCCTGTCCTGGATCCTTCGGGTGTCAGGGTTGCAGCTTTCAGGGTTTGGGCTGTGCTGCCTGGACTCACTCAGCTCCTCTGTGTCACTCTGTGGTGTTGGAGGGCACAGGGTGGGACCACCCAGAGTTCCTGCAGGGCACACCAGGTGTGAGCACAGGAGCTGCAGGGCAGTGCAGGGAGCAGAGCTCTGCCCTGCAGCTTCAGCACCAGGAGCTGAGGAACGAGGCCTGAACACCTGGATCTGCCTGGATCCCCCTGCCCTTGGTGCTGTGCCCCCCAAAGGGTCCCTGCTGGGCTGGAGCAGCTCCTCCTGTCATCTGTTGTCCCTCTCCCTCCCTGGAGGTGCTGATGCTGCTGCCTCTGTGCTCCCCTGGAGGTGGGGCTGGCCTGGGAGGGGCAGCTGCTCCTCTGGGGGGGCCTTGTCCCTGTGCAGGGTCCAGGTGCTGATCCCAGGCTGGACAGGCCTTGCAGCCCCCCTGGGACAGTGGAAAATGTCCCTGCCTGTGGTAGGGGGTGGGATGAGATGGGTTTTAAGGTCCCTTCCAACCAAACTAGTCTGGGATACTGTGGTCAATGAAGGTTTCCCCAAACTTCAGGGTGTAACAGAATCCTTGTCCCTCTGTCGTCCTTGTGGCTGATGGCCACTGGCCTCTGCTCAGATATGGGTGGGCTGGGACTGAAGCTGCAGAGGGGCCATGATGGGACATTCCTGAGCCACTTAACTCTGCACTGCCAGGGAGTGGCTGCAGGGATGCCTGGCCTTGCCCTGGTGTGCTTGGGGTGAGACCCCAGGGAAAGGAAGCATCCCAAAGGCAAGGGGACCTCACCTGTCCTGTTCACCTGCAGGACTCCAGACCTGCTTTCAGGTGGTCTTTTCTCAGTTGGACAGGGCTTGGAGCAACCTGGGACAGAGGGAGGTGTCCCTGCCCATGGCAGGGGTGGCACTGGATGGGCTTTAAGGTCCCTTCCAACCCAAACCAGTCTGGGATTCCATGATTCTCAGGAGGGTACCATGGATACTTTTGGCTGAGCTCCTGATGCAGTGAGGAGGAGCTGCTGCAGCCAGGGGGGGCTGAGGGAGCAGCTTCAGCTGGAGAGGATCTGAGCTGTGGGGCACAGGGGTTGCACAGCCACAGGGACTGCTGTGGGTCTGGCAGGGGCTTTGCTGGGAGCAGTGGGGCAGCAATGTGGGGCTGGGGCAGCAGTGTGGGGCTGGGGCTGCAGTGTGGGGCTGGGGCTGGGGCTCCAGGGTGGGGCTGTGGCTGCACTGTGGGGCTGGGGCAGGAGTGTGGGGCTGGGGCTGCAGTGTGGGGCTGGGGCTGCAGTGTGGGGTTAGGGCTGCAGTGTGGGGCTGGGGCTGCAGTGTGGGGCTGTGGCTGCACTGTGGGGCTGGGGCTGCAGTGTGGGGTTAGGGCTGCAGTGTGGGGCTGGGGCTGCAGTGTGGGGCTGTGGCTGCAGTGTGGGACTGGGGCTGCAGTGTGGGGCTGGGGCTGTGGCTGCAGTGGGGCTGTGGCTGCAGTGGGGCTGTGGCTGCAGTGGGGCTGTGGCTGCAGTGTGGGACTGGGGCTGTGGCTGCAGTGGGGCTGGGGCTGCAGTGTGGGGCTGGGGCTGCAGTGTGGGGCTGGGGCTGCAGTGTGGGACTGGGGCTGCAGTGGGGCTGTGGCTGCAGTGTGGGGCTGTGGCTGCAGTGTGGGGCTGTGGCTGCAGTGTGGGGCTGGGGCTGTGGCTGCAGTGTGGGGCTGTGGCTGCAGTGGGGCTGGGGCTGCCAGAGCTCTCCCATTGCAGGAGGCGGTCATGGAGCAGCGCCGGGCACTCAGCTGCCTCCTGCAGCAGCTGCTCAAGGAGAAGAAGCAAAGGGAGGAAGAACTGCAACAAATCCTGGTAATGAAGCCCCTCATGCAGTGCTGTGGGTTGGGAAGCATTTGGGTTGGCTGCAGGGAGAGCCCATGGCTCAGTGTGGGAGTGAAGGGGAGCAGAGCAGGGCTGTGTTGGGTCCAGAAGCCAATTTAGCCCCAGGGAGTTGTAACATAAACCTGGGGGGCACAGCAGCACTGCCTGGGGCAGCATGGGCACCATCATCACCCCCAGTGAGCCTGCTGGGAAGGGAGTGGGCAGCAGGGTGAGCACAAGGGATGGGAGTTGTGGTCTTGAAATCCTGAAGATCTGCAGACCCTCCTGAGCCTCAGGAGACCAGGCCACGTGTCCTGGGCCAAAGGGAGCAGGGAGATGCACAGCCCTGCATGGGCTCAAAGTGGGGCCAGCCTGTGGAGCCAGAAATCCTGTCTGACCCTCATCACAGTGCTCTGGCTGGGCCCTGCAGTGCCCAGACTGGGGGTTCCCTCCTCACACCCATCCCTGAACCCCCCTGGCCGTGTTCCCTCGGGTGCTGAGTGAATTGAGTTTGTTTTTCAGCTGGAAATGGAGGCAAAGAGTGAAACCAAGCAGGAGAACTACTGGCTGATCCAGTACCAGCGTCTGCTGAACCAGAAGCCCCTCTCCCTGAAACTCCAGGTGCTGCTGCTGTTCCTGCTGCCACTGTGGCTCTGCTTTGCTCTGGGGGAAGCAAGGAGCCCCCTGAGCTAAGGCTGGGAGCAGGTCACAGAGCCCTCACACAGATCCAGTGCTGCCCACGGTGCTTTGAGCTCCCTCATTCCTGCCTGTGGAGGGGTGGAGCTGCCCAGGTCCCTGGTGCCAACACCTCAGCTGTTCCCAGCAGGAGCTGCTGTCCCAGCCCCAGACTGCTGGTCAGGATCAGAAAACTCTTGAGTACCTTCCAGGCAGGGCTTCTTGTTCCAGCTGAGCCCCCAAAGGGCTCTGCTTGGCTCCCCAAATTCCCCTTCAAACACAACTGAGTGCAGCAACTCCTGCCCATTCCTGCCCCTGATAGTCTGAGCCAGAATTTTATGCAGGTCAAGTCCCCTCAGGGTGGGCACAAGGAGCTGATCTGAGCTCTGCCTGTGCTGCAGATTGGCCTGAGCTGGCAAAGCAGGGGCTGCTGCAGACATGGATTGCCAAGGGCATTGTTTCATGTGTGAGGGGAGCTCACTGAGGCTGCAGCTCCTCCCGAGGGGCAGCTCCCATCTCTGCTCTGGGACAGGGACAGGAGCCAGGGCACGGCTGGGGCTGGGCCAGGGCAGCTCAGGCTGAGCTCAGGGCAAGGTTCTTCCCCCAGAGGGTGCTGGCACTGCCCAGGCTCCCCAGGGAATGGGCACGGCCCCGAGGCTGCCAGAGCTCCAGGAGCCTTTGGGCAGCGCTGCCAGGGATGCCCAGGCTGGGGTTGCTGGGGGGGCTGGGCAGGGACAGGGGCTGGGCTGGGGGATCCTGGTGGGTCCCTTCCAGCTCAGGATATTCTGTGATTCCCAGACCTCAACAATTTGAACTGTGCCCATAAAACACCTGGGGCCAGAGCTGCTCCAGCTGTTGGGCTTCCAGGCTTTGGTGTGTTTGGGATGCAGCAGAGCTGGAGCAGGGCAGGCCAGGGATGAGCACAGCCCCAGCCCTGCTGCTGCCTAGCCCCAGGGGCACAGTCTGGGAGCTCATTCCATGTTTTTCAGGAGAAGGGTTTGGAGCAGCAGCTGGTGACCCTGCTGCTGGAGCTCTCTGCTGAGCAGTACGTGCCCATCTTCGCTCACCACCGAATATCCCTGGAAACACTCAGCACCATGAGTGCCAGTGACCTGGAGAAGGTACGAGACAGCAGAGCCACAGTGTGGGACAGCAGCAGCAAGGATTGTCCCTGTCCCTGCTCAGAATCCAGCTGTGCCTGGCCGGATGCTCTGCTGTGCCTGTGCTGCTCTACCTGTCCCTGTGGGCAGTGGCTTTCCCAGAGACCAGCAGGGTGAGCTGCAGCGTGGCTCCCTCTTCCAACATCCTCCAGGTGCTTTCTGTAGTAGAAACAGCACCAGGGAATTCCTGGTGCTTGGCAGAGGGGCTTTCCTTGGCATGGCCACGTCTTACCAGCAATGCCCAGGAGTTTTCAGTGTCCCCTGGGGACATCAGCCTGCTGTCCCTCTGGGGCCAACACGCTCCTCTTTCCCCACAGCTCGGTGTGACAGAGGCTGGTCTGCAGCACGCCATCCTCAGGCGGGCTCGGGAGATCCTGGCTGTGGCCACGACCATCCCAGGTACCCCCAGTTGTTTTCTGCCACGTTTTACCCTCTCAGCAGGTCCCTGAGCCCGGAGCAGGGAGCTCTGTGGGTCGGACACTGCCTGTGGGTGTGTGAGGAGGGCAGGAGGGCTGCGGGGGCGATGGGCAGCGCTCAGGGCACTCAGCTGGCTGCGCTTGCAGAGCTGCGGAGGGCAGAGGACAGCGAGGCCCCTGCGGGCCCCGAGCCCAGCGCTCCCCTGGAGGAGCCCCCGGGCCCCGCGGCCCCCACGGCCCCAGCGCTGCAGGGGGACGAGAGGAAGTCGGAGTGCGTTGTGTGCATGGAGCAGGAGGTGAGAGCCGGCACCGCCCGGGATGGAGCAGGGCGCGGAGGGAGGGCGGGATCCAGCGCAGCCCCAGCTCTGCCCGGCCCTGGCAGTGCCCAGGTGCTCATCCCGCCGGATCCGGGCACAGCCGGGCTGGGCATCGCAGCGGGGATGGGGAGAGACGGGCAGGGACGGACAGGGACGGACCGGGCTCCGTGCGGGCTTGGGCAGGAGCTCGCTGAGCTCCCCCGCCGGCCCTGGGCAGCGCTCAGGGGCTGCTCAGCTCAGCTCAGCCCCGCCCCGTGTCCCATGGTGTCTGTCCTTCCCCATGTCCCATCACGTCCTTCCCCTTGTCCCATCACGTCCTTCCCGGTGTCCCATCGTGTCCTTCCCCTTGTCCCATCACGTCCTGCCCCGTGTCCCATCGTGTCCTGCTCGGCACAGCCCTGTCCCCACACACCCAGGGGGGACGGAGATCGGGGTGCGGGGCTCTGCCCCCCACGCTGAGCCCCCGCGGGTGCTCAGGGACAGCAGCACTCTCCGTGTCCCCTCTGTGTCTCTCCCCCAGCCCCAGATGATTTTCCTGCCCTGTGGCCACGTCTGCTGCTGCCAGGGCTGCTGCGAGCGGCTGTGCTCGTGTCCGCTGTGCCGCCAGGACATCTCGCAGCGCGTCCGCATCTTCCACAGCTCCTAGGCCGGCCCGGAGGCACCGGCCCCGCTCCGGGCTGTTCCCGCTGCCGCTCATGTCCCTTGAACAGCCCACGGCCGGCACTGCCCTCCCCGTGCCCGGCCCCGCGGGGGGAGCCCCCGCATCCCCCTCCCAGCTTCCCGGGGCTCCTTCAGTGAATTCCTTCCTGCTGCCCGCCCTGCGTCCCCGTGCCTGGGTGACAAACCGGGCGTAGCTGCGGCTCCTCCTCTCTGGCAGAGGTGTTTGCTGTCAGAAAGGCCCCGGGGGCTCACAGGGACACGGGGAGTGCTTCCAGCACGGAGGGAGGGGAATTTCCCGTGGGAGCATTCGGTCAGGACGTGCTGTTCTTGGTGTGCTCACACTGCCGTGCACCTCTGTCATGCCAAAGGTCTGGGGCTTCGCCTCTGGAGCCCCACAGGAGCTGTCTGGGTCTCCAGCCTCAGGCAGGCAGAGCCAGGAGCTCCCCAGCCCCCAGTTCCTGCTCCGGTGGGAGGGGAGAGAGCAACAGCCCCGGGACTGGAGGGACCTGCCCTGGCCCGGGGAGCCCATGGGGGTCCCTCATCCTCAAAGCAGGCAGGCAGAAAATGCTGCTGCCAGTGAACAGCACTGGGGCAGGGCTGGGGCTGTGCCCAGCTCAGGACCACGGTGCCTCTGCACTGGGGCGTGGGCACTGCTCCACTGTCATTGATTAGTAACAATTCCTGTTTGCCTTCGGCTCTTGACCCTGAAATATAGAAAAGCTGCCACGAGCCTTGTCCCACCACAGCCTTGCCCAGGAGCAGCCATTAAATGCAGCTGGTTTCTGCTGGGGGTGTTTGCTGCCTCTTTCCTTCTGCAGGGGGGTGGCTGGAGCAGGGACGGGGCCACCAGCCCATGCCCGGCTGTCCCAGTGTCACCGCCTCCTTCTCATCTTCTTGTCAGAGAAGAATTTGAGGCTCTGGGCCTCCTCCCAGGGTGTTGCTCATCGTGGAGCTGCCCCAGGGATGTCCAGGCAGGGGAGACCTTGGACCCTGCGCTTGGGTTGCCTCACATGAGCTGCCCCATGCAGAACATCTCTGTGGGACACGTGTGTGGCCTCGTGGAGGTGCCCAGTGCCACCAGTGTCCTGGGGACGTGCCACAGCACCAGGCCCGGCGCCTTGGGAACACTCTGGGGATGTTTTTCCAGCCTCTGTTCTCACGCTTTGCTGCTGCTGCCCATCAGAGCAGGCAGGTCCTGTGGGGAGGGGCAAGGGGCTGCAGCAGGAGCGGCTGGGGCTGGGATGGAGGAGGGGAGCCCTGGGGCGGTGCCCGCATGAGGGCAGGGAGGGTCGTGGAGCAGCAGCCTCACTCCTCCCTGCTCCCCCTCCCTCGGCATTCCCTGGGGTCGGGGAGGAGGAGGGAGTCACAAGCCCTGGCCTGAGAGAGGGGTAGGGAGAGGGGATCCAGCCCCCCAAGGACCCTCCCCTGCGCCCCCTCCCCAGGGACAGTCAGGGACCACACGGGGACCCCACGGGTCCGGCCAGAGAGGGGGGAGAGCCCCGAGAGCTGCCCCGACACCCGGCCGGCAGCAGCGATGCTGCAACAACCCCTCCATCCCCTCTGCCCCCCATCCCACCGCTCCCTCCATCCCCTCTGCCCCCCGTCCCACCCCCTTCCATCCCCACCGCCCCCTCCATCCCGGCCGGTGGCCGCCGGGCCGTGCCGGGGGTGGCGGGGGGTGACAGGAGCTCAGGGCAAGGTCCGCTCGGGGACAATGAAGAGGAGCCAGCGCTTCCCGAGCCCGGCAGTGCCGGGCTGCGCTTCATCGCCAGGGCCAGCACGGCCCCACTGCAGGGACAGCCCCGCTCAGCCACGGGGCGCACAAAACAGCTGGAGGATCAGCCAGGACTCCGGGCACTTTCTGGGACTCCGGGAAAAAGTAAAATAAAAATTTAAAAAGCTCCCTTCGGCTCCAACCAGCCCCAGCCGTGCCGGGCAGTCGGGGGCTGCAGCCCCGTCCCTCTCTGGAGCCCCGAGGTGGCCGTGCCGGTGGCCGGGGCCACATCCTGCACCGGGTGACAGACCCCGGGGCTGGTGTGAAATGGGTGCTGCTGCACCCAGTGCTCAGCTGGTCCTAAAGTTCATTAACAGCGATAGAAACTGTGCTTGGGAAGTGCTAAGAACATGATGGATTTGGAACGGGAAAAGGGAAAGAGCAGCAGGTGTTTAGGGGAGCAGCTCTGCGGTGGAGGTGGAGCGTTCCCTGTTCCCGGTGCCGCTCCAGCGCCCGCCGAGCACCCTGGGGCCAGGCTGAAGTTCAGCGGGGGGCGGCGGCCCCGGCCCCCTCAACCCTCCCCGGGCTCGGCCACCGCCGCCCCCCGCCTTCAAAAGCGGCGGGGCCGGGCCGTGCCCGCGGAGCGCGATGGCAGCGGGGCCCGAGCCCGGCCGGGAGTGCGGCATCTGCTACGAGGCGTACTGGGGTGCCGGGGGCGGCCCGCAGCAGCTGCCGTGCCGCCACTCGCTGTGCCAGCGCTGCCTCCGCAGGCTCGTGTGCCGCGCCGCCAGCGTGGCCTTCGTCAGCTGCCCCTTCTGCAGGATGGTGACGCTGCTGCCCGAGCCGGCCCCGGCCGCCTCAGCGGAGCCGGGAGAGCGGCAGCCGGAGAACGGCGGCGATGCCCCCCCGGACCCCGGCCAGGGCTCGTCGCGCTCGGTGGCCGCGCTGTGCTCGTCCCACGCCCCCGTCTTCGCCGTCAGCAGCTCGGTGTCCCCCTGCGGCCTCCGCCGCGGCTCCGAGGCCCCCCACGCCTTCGTGCTGGGGCTGCTGGGCCGGGGGCTGCTGCTGGACACGCAGCCCCCGCTGGCTTCCATGGAGAACCTGCGCCTCGGCTTCGCCGCCGGCATCCTCGTGCTCATCGTCTCGACCTTCTTCCTGCTCGTCTTCCTCAAGTAGGTCCGCATGGCGGAGCGGGGCTCCCAGCCCGGTGGATGGAGCCGGTGATGGGTCAGGGACTGCTCGGGCCGCAGCCACGGCCATGGCTCAGCACCCGCCTGGATCCAGCCCTGGGGCCCGCAGGACGCTCGGCTGCCCCGCACGAGAGCCCCCGGCCATCAGACTCTTTAACAATTAACTTATTACAGCGCTTTCCTGCCCCGGGGCCCGGCTGTGCTCTCGCTCCGTCCCGAAGGCCCCGGGCCCGCTCGGCGGGAGGCGCCGTGTGGGGCCGCGGGGCCCGGCGGGCTGAGGGGCGGGAGGGTCCCGCAGCGCTGCCCGGAGCCGAAGCTGTTCCAAGGCGACTCCAAGGCCTTTGCCAGCAGGAGAGAGCCCGGAGCGGTGCCCGCAGAGCGAGGAGGCAGCCGGGGACGGGCTCGGCCCCTCAGAGGCACCAGACATTAAAGCCAGCCATGGGTCCAGCACCGCGTCCGCAGCTTTTCTGTGAGTCCTTGAGCCTCGACAGGCAGGGCAGGGGCTGAGCACCAGGATAGAGCAGGGTCCTCTCCTTCCCGGCCCCCAGCAACCCACTTGGACACGTCCTCAGCAAAGATCTCCGCGGTTCATCCACCTCTGGCCTGAACTCAGCCCCCGGGACCAGGGTCAGCCCCAGCACAGCCCCTGAGGCAGCATGGGCCCCTCTGGGCCCTGGCACGTCCCTCCCTCCCCGGGGCTGCTCTGCCCCTGGAAACCCAGAGCTGCCCCCTGCACCTCCCTGCACCACAGGCAGATGCTCACCCAGGCACAGTCAGGGTTAATTTCGATGCCGAGCCGAGTGCAGGCCGGGGTGGGGAAGGGGTTGTGGCACCTGCTGGGCCTGAAGGGGGTGGGGGGGGAACAAGTTTCAATCCCAACTCTTGCACCCCAATCCCTGCTCAGGGCTCCCAGGCACAGTGGAGCTGAACCTTTCTGCAGCCCCAGAGCAGCTCAAGAGGGACTGGGCTCTGCAAAGCCCTGGAGCTGCTCAAGATCCCCTCCCCTGAAATGTGAGAGGAACTCCGTGGCCATCAGAGTTCTTTGTGCTCCAGCTTCTCACACCAACCCAGTCCAGTGTGAGAGCCCAAGGAGCCTCAGCACAAAGGGACCTTGTCTCCTTTCCCAGAGAGGGCTTCAACAAAAAGAACAGACAAGAACAGCTTCTAAATAAAATTATTCCCAATTTAAGTCAGAGCAAAGTCAGTTTTCAGGTGGCAGACTAAAGTAAAGCCACTGCAAGCAAAAAAATCAGGTTTAATTGCACTTTATTTACCAAGAAGTGAAATGCAAATCCCTCAGGGTGTCTATCTGTAACAGGGAAGGAGAAATGGAAGTTGTTAGCATGAGCAATGATCGGCCCTGGGACACTGCATGGATGGGGCCAGAGGCCACACCAGGGCACCGACACTCAGAGCAGCACAAGTGCCCCCAAAAATCCAGTTCCAAACACCCTCACAGTGAGCACTGAGTGATGCCCAGGAAGGCCCAGCTCAGGTCACCCTGCATGGCAACAGGGTGGCTGCCACAGGCTTTGGTCTCTGCCCCAGTTTCAGCTGCATTTGGCAATTTGTGGTACTGAGGATGGGGCACAGGGACCTGCCACACCCCAACAGCAACACCCAGTGCTCTTTTGGGTGTTTTCCTCCCAAGAAATCACCTTGAGGGGGACAGAGATCTAATTCCAGTCAGAGACTGTAAAGGCAGGTGTAGAAACTAAACATAGAAATAGTAGAATTAGTTTAACTCCTTTGATTTTATGTAGGGGTTTATTTATTTTAAGGATTTCTGGGATGAAGTTGTGTTAGTGCCCATGAGTGGAGAATGAAAGTGCTGTAAGAGCCCCAGGCTGTTTGCCCAGCTCTGTCCTCACTCCTTTCCCCTCCTGGTCCCCTCAGAGTGCAGGGTGACACCCCAGACTGCCCAGCCCAGCCCCTCTGTACAGTCTGACTGGTGCTGGGATGGTCACACTTCAACAGCAGCAGAGCCAAAGGCACGGGAGAGGGGCTGGGCTGTGGGGAAGGACTTCCCAACCACACAGCACAGCCCAGAGCTGAGGGGCTGCTCCCACAGGGAAACACAGCCAGCAAAAGCCACCTCAGCTCTGGGCACAGGAGGAGCTGAGCTGTGTCTGACTTACACACAGCAGGGATTGGGCTCCTTGTACCATCACAGCTGCTCAGGCCCTGCTCTCCCAGAGCTCCAAGGCCCAGCAGCATCTGTGCCACAGCTCTGAGTCAGAGCCCACCTGAACCACCTCAGCCCCCAGGGGCTCACAGAAACACCTGACTGGGATTCCTGGGGGAACCTGCAGTGGCACATGGCTCAGACACAGTGGGGAGAGGGTGCAGGACCCTGGGAGTCACCTGGGGACTGAGAAACATTCCAAGGAGTTCATCACTGGGGAAGGAGATTTTAGTCTGATTTTTAACAGGGTGTTGCCATTGCAGGGTCCTGCCAGACTTGTTCTGCTGAAGCTCTTCACCAAGTTCCTATTTGCAAAAGGTTTGAGATTAATGAATCCAGGGCTCAGGGGAGGGGGACAGTGGGTGGCTCCTGCACTCAGCCCAAGCCCAGAGTGTTTGGCAGCTCAGAGTGACAGGGCTGAGCACCCACGAGTGCAGGACGAGCCCCCTGTTGCCAGCCCCCATCCAGCTGCAGGACAAGAGCTGGGAAGTCCCTGGTCATTCCCAATGTCCCACGTGGGCAGCTCGCCATGGGCTCAGAGCACAGGAAGAGGCCATGCCCAGAGGAGAGGGCTCAGCAGCCACATCTTCATCCCAGCCAGTCCAGGTCATCGTCATCATCGTCACCAAAGAGCGGCGCGGGAGGGGGACGCCCCTTCATGCTCTGCAAGGCACAACCAGAGGGAACGTGCTCAGCCCCAGCAGCTGCCTGGCATTTCCTAATCACCACAATCACCTGGCATTTCCTAATCACAAACTGCTCTGCAATCTCTGCCAGCTCTGAGGAGCTGGGAACAAGAAGCCTCATTACCCAAGTTTTTATTTCTCATATGATGGCTTGCTGTTCAGATTAGGTTTAGATTACATAGCAGGAAAAAATTCTTGCTGGGAAGGAATGTAAAGCATTGGCACAGACTGCTCAGGGCAGTGTGGAGTCACCATTCCTATCAGTGTTCAAAAACTGGGTTGATGTGGTACTTGAGGACATGGTTCAATGGTGAATGATGCTACATGGATGGCTGGACTTGATGATCTTAAAGGTCTTTTTCAACCTTGAGGATTCTGTGGTTCTATGATTCCAGGTGCTGCTTACAGGCTAAAAGGGACTGGAGAGGGGCCAAACACTAAAACCCTTCAATTAAGCTGGCAAGTCCCACTGATTTCATGCCAGCAGGAGTCTGTCACCACTGCCTCAGCCAAACCAGCCCCTCCCAGCTCAGTCACCCACCCCAGATACTCCTGATTTACACAGGGAATGGATGGGGAGCCCTGAGCTCAGCCAGGCCCCCACTGCCACAGGGAGGATGTTACAGACAAGCTACAGACCATGCCTCAATCAGAGCAAACACCTAAATACATACCACCTCCTCCTCATCCTCCTCTTCTGAGGGAACTTGAGGCTTCCGTGGTTTAGGAGATGCTGTTTCAAAGAAGTTGTCTTCCTCAAAGAGGCTGCAAGGAGATAAAGAATGAGCAGCTGGCTCTCAGAGGATGGCATTTGCTTGTACAAGTTCTGTTACTGAGAGATGGCAAAGCTTTGTCACTGAGGGAAGCCTTTGTGGCAGGTACTGTTCAGCAGTGCAGGGCAAGTCTGGGACCTGGCAGGCACCAGGATCACTGCACAGGAACTGCACACTTCCCTGGGAATGTTCTCCACTGCCTCCAGCAGACAGGAGGCTGCTCTGGGGCTGCTCCCAGTGGAATGTGCCCTGGGCAGCCTGGTCTGTGCCAGCTCCTGGTTGGTGCCACCCAGTGCCAGCCCCATGTGGAGGCTGCAGCTCCAGCCTGTGCTGTCCTGCAGCAGGGACACACCTGGACCAGCTGCTGTCCCAGCCCCAGCTGACCCTGGCACCCAGCACCCTCCCTCACCTGGAATCTGTGTGCCTGGGGCTGGAGCCCAGTTCCTGAGATCCTGGAGCTTCTCCCAGGACAGCTGAGCCTGGCTCTGCTCTGCTGGACACTGAGGCAGGTTCCTGCTCAGAGCCAGCTCCATCCCAGGGGTCTGTGCCACTCCCCTCCTCCCCATTTAAGGGAGGAGGCTCTAAACCTCCCCCAGCCTCCTCTGCCTTCTGCTCCACAGCTGGACATGCTGGAGGTGCTGCCTCATCCCCCTCTCCTGGCTTGGCTCCTGGAACAGAAGGCTCTGCTGATCGTGGAACAGAAGGCACAGCAGAGGGATCCTGTTCTGGGCCAGCCTTGCTGATGGGAACAGTGTCCAGGCCCTGCTCCAGCCCGGGAACAGGCTGTCCTGCAAGCACAGGCTCCTTCTCAGCATCCAGCCTGGAATCAGCTGTGGGAGGGAGATGCTCCTCATGAATCTTCTCTTCCTCTGCCACCCCACTGCTCTGTGTCTCCTGCTCCTCCTCAGGAGCTCTGTGCCCAGCAGGGTGAGGAGCAGCCTGGCCTTGCTGCTCAGGCTGCAGGGAGCCTCTGGTCACTTCCCCAGGGTCAGCTGGGGGTGCAGGGCTCCGTGCTGGGCTGTGCTGCAGGGGCTCTCTGTGCTCAGTCTTTGCTCCAGGTGATCCCTCCTGTCTCCCTGCTCCTGTGCCACATTCCTCATTTGCACTGCCATGCTCTGGTTTCTCCTGCTGCCTGTTGAGCAGCTGCAGTGTCACAGTCTGGAAAAGGGAGTAGAGAGAACACAAGTTACACCCTAAATACAAACCACAGATCCCTGTATCACCTCCTCCTATCAGGCTGCTTTGCCACCCACAACAAATTCTCCTTCAGTTATTTCAGTCTCAGCACAGATCTGAGGTTTCAGCCCAAGGCTCTCTCTTCTCCCACCACTGCCATACCTTGATAGTGTTCATGACCACCCCCAGGACTGTCCTGCCACTGTACATCTCATCCAGCTCAAATTCACCCCGAAGAGACTGAAATACACCATTCATTATCTTCTTTACCTGCAGAACAGCATCACAGGAAACAGAGACAATTCATTAGCATGTGAAGCACTGCACTCAACACCAGGCACTTCTCCAAGGGAAGGGACAATAAATACAAACACACACAGGTGGTTTTTCAAATAATCTACTTTCCAAACCAGAAATCCTCACCACATCAGGCCACCTTAACTCAGACCACTCTATGTGACCCAAACTTATCCCCCCAAACTGAGGCAGGCTGCACAAAGCCAAGGCAGACTGGCACTTCTTACTTAGTTTAATTTTTAAATCTAAACCTCAAATGTAGAGTTTTACTAAGAAATAAAAGGCAACAAAGTGGGCAGCAGGAAGATGGAGTAAGGCTGTTTACAAGGGATGGAGGGACAGGACACAGGGAATGGCTCCCACTGCCAGAGGGCAGGGCTGGATGGGATATTGGGAATTAGGAATTGTTCCCTGGGAGGGTGGGCAGGCCCTGGCACAGGTGCCCAGAGCAGCTGGGGCTGCCCCTGGATCCCTGGCAGTGCCCAAGGCCAGGCTGGATGGGGCTTGGAGGAACCTGGGACAGTGGCAGGTGTCCCTGCTCATGGAAGGGGATGGAATTGATGAGCATTAAGGTCTCCTCCAACCCAAACCATTCTGTGACCATGACTTTAGGATAAGATCCCATCCCTTCCTTCCTCTGTGGACTGTTACTACAAGCAAAGTACTCTGTGGAGAAAATTATGTTTTTCCTTCTTGTGTCAGTTCAAAGAGAAATAATTCAAGGTAAATTCATTTGCTCAGGAAGGAGAAGTCCTGGAGGGTCAAGCTCACTTGCTCAGTGTAGTCTGCAGCGGAAGATCCATCCTGATCCTTCTGCAGGTGTCGGAGCCGTTCCTCGTAGCGAGCCCTCAGTGCCCCCACGTCTGCCTGCAGGGCTGAGAACTGCCAGGGGAGAGGCTCCCTCAGAGCTGCTCCACAGCACAGCCCCACCACAGGGTCCCCTGGCAAGGGCTGCACTGAGGCACTAACTCTGAGGGGGGGGTTTAAGCATGGCACAAAAGACTTGGCTGAAAGCAACAGCACCAAAATAAGGACAGCCAAGCCAGCCTTGGAGAGTCACAGCTGTGTCATCAGCTCCTCAAGTGCCACCAAGAATAGGGGGGTGCAGCATCACTGAGATCCCAGTGAGATGAAGACTGGGTCTCATTATTGGGCCTGTTCTGGTTTGCTGGAAGCCACATGAAATTATCCCTTCCCCACCATATTCTGGAACTCCCATCCTTGTTATTCTGGACTAGGCTGAGGTTGGTGTTCCCTGCACTCCAGCTCCCATCCAGCTGCTGTGTTACTCCTTTACCTTCTCTTGGATAGGCTCCAGCTCCTCCAAACGTTGCTGAGCCTCAGACAATTTTTGCTCCTCCACTTTTTTCGAGTGTTTGAGAGCTGTGAGCTGAAACACAAGAAGCAGAGCAGGTCCAGCCCCTGGCAGTGTCACCCACTCCAAGCAGCCACTCAGGACAGTGCAGTGAAGTGGAAGTTGTAGCTGTTGTTGCAGTTCAGCATTATCAGCACCTTGGCTCTCCCTCCTCCATAATAAACCCAACCCAACCCCTGCATCTGCAGATGCTGAGATCAAGATCCACAACAGGCAGGGAGTTAAAGTCAAGCCCCAGTTAGGTGGGAGAAGATTGTTAGTTACGGCTGCTGGTGTTTAGTGCCCATTACAGCAATGAAGATCAGCTCTTTACCTTCTCTTCCAGCTGGGCCACCTGGTGCTGCAGGGAGTCCCTCTGCTCACACAGCTCCTGGCACTGCCGGGCATGCTGCTCCTTGGCTGAGGCCAGGGCACGCTCACACTTGGCCTCACACTGGGACTCCAGCTCTGCCTGGATCACTGACAGCTGCCCGTGGCACAAGAGACACCATCAGGAACACACACACACACACAGATCTGTGTTTGCACAGGAGGTGAGAGCCAGGGCTGGACACCCAGAAACAGAGTGCAGCCACCAGCTCACACCCACACCTCTCACTTCAGCTCCAGCCACAAAGCCCCAGGCTGGCCAGATGATCTGGCTCAGATCTCAGACCTCCTGGCATAATTCTGAACAACCTTTCACTCCTCACAAGTCCCATATTCTTGTCTCTACTACAATCTCAATTTGGTGCCTCTCCTTTCCTCAGTTTGACACTAACCCAAGAATTCAAGCAGGTAATGCTTTCATTCTTCCCCTAGCTGACCATTTTCACATTATTTCCTACCTGTAGGCTCCCACAAGCCCCCCAGACCTGGAGCAGCAGCAGCTCCTGAGTCCCCACCTGCTCTGCTGCTGCCTGGTCAGTCGAGGTCCGGGCCTTTTTCAGGAGCTGCCGGAGCTTATCCAGCTCCTGCTGGTACGTCCTGCGAATTTCCTCCATCTCCTCCTCTGCCTGAGCTCTCTCTGACAGGGATTTCTTCTTCCTCTCTGCAAGATTCTGCAACACAGAACATGACATAGAATAGACTGCACCAAAGCAGCTTTTCTCCCTCAGGCAGAAGGAGGTTCTTTGGGCAGGGAACTTCATTACTTGAAACCAAGCTGAGGCTATCTCAGAGGTAAGGAAGGTTGACACATTACTGGGTAAGATATTAAATAAAGAAATAATAAATTTAAAAAAGAGTAAATAATAAAAATTAAATAAATAATAATGACTAATAAAATAAACAACAATCAATAAGTACATAACAATCAATAAGTAATAATAAATATAATAAATAATCAATAAGTAAATAATCATTAAATGATAACATTTAAATAAATAATAATTAGCAATAAAAATAAACAATAACCAAAAATAAATTTTAAAAAATGAATTAACATAAGCACAAAGGCTCTACCAGCCTGCAGATGAGTCAAGATTTACTTACCTTACATATTTAATAGCAAGAACCTTTTGGTTTTTGAGTTAACCTTCAGTAAACAACTGAAACTGTGTTGCTGGCCCTGTACATACCCTTTCCAGAGTCTCCTTCTCCACCCTCAGGTCTGTCAGCTCTTCCTCCAGTGCTGCAATCTTCATATCCAGCTGTTTGCGGCTCTGCTTCTCAGCCTTGAACCTGCTCTGAGTGTCCTGAGAGGCTTCCTGGAGCTCTGCAAACAAAGCCCCCATTTCTCTGTGAGTTTGGCTGCAACTCCCATTGCAGGGGAGCACATTTTGGGGGCTGATGGGGAGGAACAGAGTCTCCTGCACAGTGCAGTCAACAACTCCACTTGTGCCTGCAGTGGGGACTAGAATTTATCAAGAGCAGCCTGTTCCAGTGCTTTGCAACCATTTTTGTGAGGACATTTTTCCCAATATCCAACCTAAATTCCCAATGGCCCAGCCTGAGGCTGTTCCCTCTCCTCCTGTCCCTGTTCCCTGGGAGCAGAGCCCAACCCCCCCCAGCTGTCCCCTCCTGTCAGGAGCTGTGCAGAGCCACAAGGGCCCCCTGAGCCTCCTCTGCTCCAGGCTGAGCCCCTTCCCAGCCTCTCCTGGGGCTCCAGCCCCTCAATGTCCTTCTCATCACATGGGGGGAAGTGACCCCAGTGTTCAGAGTGGGGCCACAGCAGTGCCCAGCACAGAGGAATGAATCAACACCTGTCCTAGGTTGCAAGGCAAGATGTGTTCTATTTGCCATCTGTTAGAGGTGGGGCAGTTCTTTCCTGTTCATTGGGCAGTTTTCTTTATTTCTCCCACAAACCAATCCTCCCTGTGGGAAGGCATCAGCTGTTAATGGGCCATTGATTGTCCCTGCATGACTGACAAAAATTCCATCATCCCATTGGGGAGATGCTCTGCCCAGAGGGAGGAGCCAAGCATTCCTACCTGGATCCAGTCTGAGGTTTGGGACACCATACACAGCCTTTCCACTGGATTCCCAGAGGAACAGCTGCCTTTTCCACTGGAGCTTCAGAGGAAGACTCCACCCTTCTCCAGGATCCCTGCTCCAGCAGAACCACAGCTGGCACTGCAGGAGGGCTGAGCCACAATTCCAATGGGACTGCCACCAACACCCTGACCCACAGGGTGTCAGGTTGGGTTCTGACTCTGGCAGTGTTGGTTTGTATTACTGCATTGTTTATTTTATTTTTATCTTCTTCCCTAATAAAGAACTGTTATTCCTGCTCCCATATCTCTCTCTAAGGGGAGCCCCCCACTCAATTTCAACAATTCAGAGGGAGGGGGTTTACAGTTTCCAGTTCAGGGGAGGCTCCTGCCTTCCTTAGCACACACCTGGCTTTTCAAACCAAGACAACACCTCAGGTTTATCTCAGCTTTCCATCCACTGGAGCATCTCTGTCTGCTCTGCAGGATGTTGGGCAGAAAAGCCAAGAGATTGTTCTACCAAAGGCATCCCTGGAACAGGATGATTTTGTTGAGTCATCCCACTTTGCCTTCAAGGATGCACATCCCTCAGATATTTCAGTGTACCCATATCCTTCTATCCCCTGTGACTGATCCTAGGGAAAGCAGGAAGATACCCCAGAAGACAGGAAAAAACTACAACTTATCAAAAAAAAAGAGCCATGAAGGAGCTCTCACCTGCCACCTGTGCCTGCAGCTTGTTGAGCTGTGCCTCCTGTCTCTCTGCCTCCTGCACAGCACAGGAGAGCTGCTTCCTCAGGTCCATCTCCTTCTTCTGGTGGGCAGTGAGCTCCAGCTGCAGCTGGGAAACCTGGGCTGTGGCAGCTGCCAGCTCCTCTGCAACTTTGGCCTGGAGCACAAGATGGAGCAGGGAAAAGGGTTGGAAGCCTTGTCAGGGACACATCTCCAGAGTGAGGAGGCAACAGTGACTTTTCTGCCATGTCAGTTTTGTCCAGACTGACTAGAAAGCTGCATGAGGCCACCAACAACCTCACCACCACATCAGTTCAACCCAGTGAGTTTTCCTGAAAAGGTTAAATAGGTTTAAGCCTGGTACCAGTGCCTGGTGGCTCTGCTCAGTTTTCAGGCTATGAAAACATCTATTTGAGGAAAAAGCCTGGGCTCCAACATCTAATTGTCTTCCATAAGCTTACAAATCACTGAAGAGCCACTTCAACACAGGCTGGTCCCAGCCAGGAGAGCAGCCTGTCCCCAGAGCACACAGCACGAGGTCACCTTGGCTGCCCATGGGCAAGGCTGGCATTTCCCAGCACAGCTCTCAGCCATTTGGAGACCTGTTTAGATTTAGGATTGCTGAGAGTCAGTGATTCACCCAAAACCAGGCACTAGCACAGCTTGTTAGACAACTTGTAAACAATGTTAGCAGGGGCTCAAGGCATCAAGACAGACACAAAGTCCCATTCCCAATCTTGCTGAGTGACACACAAACTTCAGAGGATGCTCTGCAAAGACAGAATTTGCACAGGGAATCCCTAAACAGCTTCCACACCTCTGCCTATTTTGAGATTTCCAACAGATTTTTCACATTCTTGAAACAGGTAAGGTCAGGAGAACTGGATTTTCTCTCTGCTTTATCCCCCTCAGAGAATTCCCTCCACATGAGGACCAACACCTTCTGGCACAAAAGAACTGTGAGCAAAATTGTTCCAGCTATGGTGATGATGAGGATGTGCTGACCTGGAGGGCTGGGATACCACAGCACTCATTTTAAAGAGGAGGCAGCATTTCAGAGAATGGCCCAAACCAGATCTGCTTTCCTCCTGTGCTTCCATAAATGTCCCACTGCTACACTGACTCCTGGCACAGCTAAGGACACCTAAAGGTTATTTTAACTCTGGCCTCTGTCTTTAATGGCAAATAAAGAAAACAAAACTAGGAGATCCTATGGCAGGAAGTGTTACTAGACAGAAGTTTCTACAGAGGATGCTTCATGTCCACAGCTCAGCTCCAGCTTTCAGGCACCAGGAATCCTGGGTGACCTGTACCTGCTCTGCCATGGGGAGTGGAACAAGCAGCAATGTGAGAGAATTCTTGGAAAGGGCTCCCCAAGAAAGAGGGGGCCAGTGGGGAGACACTGCCAGTTCTAAAGCCCTTTTCCAGTGAGGGATCTGTGCTCATTCAAGCTCTGAGACAATTCTTTTCATGCCAATCAATTTCTAGCTCAAGAGGAAGCTGGGCTGGCACTTCCTAGGGCACACCCATGTAGCAGCTACACAGTCAGCAGACACTGCCTCACCTGGTCCCAGCCCCGATCCACTGGCAGCATGTGCTGGGAAGAGAAAGCAGCAACAGGAAACAGGAAGGGTTAAGAACACAACTGGAAAGGCAGAGGCATTCATCAGCAGAAAAGCAAAATGCTTCATAACAGGAGCCTAAGGCATGCCAGAGAAGCCTTTAAATTACTCCAAGGACTGTAAAAGCTTAGACAGGCAAAGGAAGTGAAGCCTGATGTAAAAAGACAGACACTAAAGGTATCCTTAGGGTATGTCACACTCCAGAGCTGGGAGCAGTCCTGGCTGTTACCTGCACTGGAGAGGTGGGGGATTACTTATGGTTCACAGGCCTTCACCTAAAGCTGTGACTTGCTCTGCCAGGGCCAAAGATCCACAACCTAAAGCAGTGAGTAACCAACACCTCAGTGACCCTGGGTACAACCAAATAAATGATGAGTAAATCTGTGTGTAAGCAATGGATAAACAGCTTCCAATCAATCCTCTTCCCTGGGGAATCAGTGACTGCAGTCCCAGGGCAAGCTGGGTTAGACAAAGGGAAGAGGAAGGAATATCAGCCTTCATATTTACAGTCAATACTCCCACAGAACCAGGGGGAATCTCCCAGAGCAAGGCAGGGCTCTCCTGGTCTGGCCTGAAGCCTGTTCATGTAACATCATCCCTGGGCACTGACTGCTCAGTCAGGAGTGTCCTGCTGAAGATGAGGCCCAAAAGACTCCTGAGGATCTTACACTTCCAAAAGATGACACCTCCCCAGGTTTTATTGTACCAGCAGGATGCTGTCCTCACTGAGGAGGGAATTCAATTTATTATTTCAGTCTGACTTATTCCTGGTTAGAATCTCTGACACTCCTACACATTGTGGGTGTGCAGCAGCAGCCCCTTCCCTGCCTGCTCTCAGCACTATCAGCCCTTCCCTGCTCTTTACCACCCTTTGGAAAGCTGCAGTTCTGGTCAGCTTTAGGTGCACCAAGCTGTGGTTCTCACACAGAGGAAGCATTTGTCACCTCACATTTGAGCTGCAGAGAGACAGCTCAGCAGCAGAGCACAGAGTAAGACTGGACTTGGTGCAATTTAAGAAGGCAGTGCTTGAGAAAGCAGAGCAAGCACCATGCAATGGCAGAGCCAGAGCAGCACTCCTGGGCTAGGCTGGCCTACAGGGATGGTTCAGGGTATGCAGCCATGCAGAAATGCATTTCACTGGCTTAAAAGCTATTTCCCAACAGCTCCTGTCATAAAAGCACAGAGTGTTACTGGGAGAAACAAACAGCTTCTGATAGCAAAAAAAAAAAAAAAAAAAAAAAAAAAAATCACAAAAATGCAATGAAGAAACTCCAGTAGGAAATATGTTTTTTCTTGCATCCATATTCACTCTATGTCAGTTATATAAAAGGAATAAAACTCTTCTCCAACTATCAGTGCAACTAAATAACTGAAGTATTTCCAACTCAAAAGCCCTGTGATACAAAATTCCACAACACACTGGCCACCTGCCTACACAGTTAACAATAAATCAGACACTCTCCTACAAGGTAACAACATTAAAGTTGTGACAGCAAGAAATGGTTACATCTCTGTGATGCTTTGGTTATGAAAGCCATAAAATCCAATTTTTTCCTCAAAACAAAGTTCAGAACTGCAGTTGCCTTCTAAGAAAACTGCCTTGACTAACAAGGCTTCAGCTTGTTTTAATGCAACACCCTGGCTTTGTTCATGGCACTGTTACCTTCTCCTGCTCTGCATGCAACACTCTTGCCTGTGTGTTCTCATTTGTGGTCTGCAGGGAGTGGTTCCTCTGCTCCATCAGCAGGTTACTCTGCTCCACATACCTGTGAACAAGGAGACTCTGTGGGATTCCTGGAAACACAGGGCTTGGAGCCAAGGCTCACACAGAAAAGGTGACATCCCAAAGCACAGGAGGTCTCTGGTGAATTCATGACAAGTCCCAGACAATCTGACAGGATGTGCTGATCTCAGAGGGGTGGGAGGGCTGTGCCTGGCACAGCAGAGCTTTTATCAGCTGGGATAAGTGCTTCACAGCTGAACCTCACAAAGGGCTCCACATCCCCTACAATTGCTTCACCTCACTAAAAAGCCAGCTAAAATGAAGTAACCCCTAGAAGCAGGGCAAGTGTGCTCAAAGACACATGAGGGAAAAGCATAAGGGATTTTGTTCCCCTTTTACACATTCATGTTTACTGTATGTAAATCAGAGTTTTGGGGATAAGCCCTGCAGAGAAGGGGTGAGAGGAATCCCACACTTTATATACCTTGGAAAAAAAGAAATCAAAATATCAGAACATGGCTGTGTCCTAACAAAGAGCCCTCAGTTACACCCAAGTGTAAGCTGGAGAGTCTGGGAATGCAATGAGGTTCCCAGCCCTTACCTCTGGTTGCGTTCAATCAACTCACTGATCTTCTCATTCTGCTCCTCAATCCGACTGCTCTTCTCAAATATCTCCTGCTTCAGTCTCTCATTCTCCTAAAGCACAGCTCAGCATCAATATTCAGCTCACTCAGATTTCCTTGCAGCAGTTCCTAAACCTTTGCTTTGCAGAGAGGCAGGACAGTGCTGAGGCTCATCCCTTCTGTGGGAGCAGCCCAGGAAGGCACCTGCCACATTCAGCAGAATCCTGGCACAGGACAGTGGCTGCCAAATCATATCCTAGAAAATATTGTGTCTGGTGGAGTTTTTTACCCACAAACCCCAAGTTTTTAAGGCTGCTGCTTAGAAAGGCTTCAAAGCATAAAATTAAATGATGAATAACAGAAGCAGGTGGTTTCTACAACATGGTACCTCAGCTGTAAAATCATTCTGCTGAAGACCGGTGGCTAAATCCATAATGGTTTGAGAAGCTGAACTTCTCCCACATGAACCTTTTGTCAAAGCCCATTAAATACCCACAACTCTGACTCAGAAAATACCCAAACCCCAAAATGCTGAGAAAAGCTTTTTGAAGAGGGAAAGAGGTATGGAAATCATTGTAAGTCTCATCCTCATTCTGACCATACAAAACCAGAAGCCATGGGTGGCTGGACATTTGCTCTCATTAGGGATAATAAGAACCCCAGGTGCTGATGGCAGTGAAAGCAGCTGGCCCTGCTCACCTGGATGATGCGCTGGATGTTGCTCATGATCATGGAGGCTTCCATGGTGACAGAGGAGATGCCAGGCAGCAGGGAGCTGTTAGCAGTGCTTTGCTTCTTCAGCTCCTCCACCTGCAGGGAGAACCATTCTTAAGCCATTGGAAATGAATTTATGGGTGCAGGTGAGAGTCAGACACATGCAAAGAGGCATTTCACTGTTCCTTCTGCTCAGCTGTAGGGAACAGGCACTGAATCAAGTGTGACACCTCCCAGAGGGCAGGGAATCCTCCAAACAATGCACCACATGATATTCAAGACAGTAAGATGCACCTACCCCAAGCCTAAGCTTTGTTTTTACACAGCAGCTGAACAGCTGCCACTTGAAGGTGTGATAATATTGGAATTTTACCCATTTACTGTATCACTTAATGCAGGCATTTAAATAGAGCCAACTGCTCTCAGCACACCTGGAGAGCAGAAATGTCCTGGGCAGCCAGGTGATCCATTTTGCCCAGATGATTCATTTTACCCATCCCTGGGCAGCCAGGTGATTTACCCAGAGTGATCCATTTTGCCCATCCCTGGGCAGCCAGGTGATCCATTTTGCCCAGGTGATCCATTTTGCTCATCCCTAGGCAGCCAGGTGATCCATTTTACCCAGGAGATCCATTTTGCTCATACCTGGGCAGCCAGGTGATCCATTTTATCCACGACTTTGCTGACAGCCAGTCGGATTTCAGTGTTGTGCTGCCGAGCCTCTGTCATCAAAAAGGAAGTGACATCTCCAGGGGCTTGAAGGGAAAGCAGAGAGATTTATAGTGACAAGGGGAAATACCTGCACAGAGACACAGCAAAAGCTGGGTAGCATGAAGCCTGAGACCAGCAAAGCCCAGAAATGAAAAGGACATGCTATTTGGAAAATGAATAATGCAGGTATTTCCCAAATAACCTCAACAGGCAGGTTGGACTACAGGAAATTCTTGAGCCACATGACAGCTCAGCTTAACAGCAAAGCCCCCAGACACACCAGAGGGACAATCAGAGCAAGGCACAATCAAACCACAGCAGTGAGGGTCAGCTTTTAAAACTGCACTGCAAAAACAGGCTCCAAGAAAGGCTCAGTTCACTCAAGACTTCACCAACTGGGATGCCTTAATGGTTCTTTAAATGCATTTGGCCCTTCCTAGGTTTTGCCTTTACAGTTCAATTCTTTCCCTGGCTGGTAGTTTTAATTATAATTGGAAGCACCATCGACCAAATTCCTTTAGCAATATCCAGTCTTAGGAAGACAGAAATTCCAGCCCCTTTCACACTGCACAAAGCTCTTCAAGGTAAGAAACAGATGGGTATTTACTGGGAAGTGCTTGCCCCTATTTGATATTAAAAAATAAGTATTTGTGAAACAGCAGAGTGGTACCACAGCCATAAATCATCATCACCAACTGTTTCTGCAGGAGTTGCAGCCCTCTGAGAAGCAGGTACCCTTTAAAACATACCTTGGTAAGGAGCAGGATACATCTGACCCACAGGCTGGAGTTGAGAGGCAGATGCAGCAGTCTGGGGGTAAGCAAATGCCATTCCTGGATATGCCTTGCAGGACAAGTTCAATAGGTTAGAATGTGCTTTGCTATTTCTCCATGTCCTCACAGTTTCATATTTTTTGAAGCTCAAAAGCAAGGATGATGTTTGGAAAGAAAAAATCCAAGAATTAAGGAGTTGGAAAGTCAAAATACACAACAGTAATTGTGAAAGAAAAGAATACTTTTAGTATTCTTCTTAGTTCCCACCTTCACTCAAATTTCAGCAAAACTGTCATCCTACATTTGTGAGAGTCAGATCAGCATGTGAACAGCTCCCTCTGATGTTAATTTGAACACAAGGTTATTTCCTGAAAAGGGCTCAAAAAGCACAGCACAACTTGATTGCAACTTTACTGCTCATTGCTGAGGAACTTGGGTGTTTTTGTTGTATCCACTACAACACCAGGTATTAAAGCCTGGTTCATCCTTAGTTTAAGAAGCCATCATAAACAGAAAGTTAGCCCTTTTTGAATAAATTTTAAGAGGTATATGGTGAAAACCTGAGAATGCCAAAGAGTCACAGGAAAGAGCCTGGAATTCTCACCCTTTTTAAAGTCCTTGCTCCCAGCAATAGAGAAGACTCACGAGAAAGGACAGAAGTGACAATATTCTCCTTGATTTCATTTTGGTACCTGAAAGCCTTGTGCTCCTCCAGGCAGAGCTGAATGGGGCTGGATCGTTGCAGGAATTAAAGCAGCAGAAGATACTGAAGGTGCAGCACCAGATGCTTGAGGTACTGAAAAGGAAGAAATAAAGTCAGCATGCTAAAGCAGCTTAAAAGAATTTAATTCACCTAGTGTGAAATGGCAAAAAAACCCCACCAACAACCAAGCCACTGAACAGACAAAAGTTTAACAAAAGCCTGTCTGCAACCTTGTGAAAACTAAATCCAGTCAAGCAAGTGATAATAGGTCAAGAGAAGAGTAACCTTCCACAGAAATCCCACTTCTGGCTCCACTGAAACAGCCTCTTTTCATTCAAACAGATAGCTCTGAAGTTCACTGACACGAGGTGTGACTCACACTGCCTCTGAAGGCTGCTCAGCTGACCAGCAGCTGATGTGACCATTCCATCATGGGAAGACACATCCAGCCCCATGCTGCCCTTCCTTCGCTTGGATTTCCATCATTCCTAAAAGTACTGTTCACTGGGAGAGGATTTGTAACATTCCATTTACCAATCCATGGCCTACCAACCTCAGGGCCCAGTGACAGGACAGCTCAGGCTCTTCCTCAAGCACAAGAGCACAATGAAGAAACACTCCAAGGATTGTCTTGTGCTCCAGTGGCTCATGGCTCAGCAACCCTTATCAGAAGCTTCCAGCTCATAGTGCAGCTCCTGGAAGGAATCCTCTGTTCCCCCAGCCCCCCTGGAGTGGAGAGGGAGTGCAGGAGCTCCCCAGCACGTTACCTTGTGTGGACACTGTGGGCAGCACTGCCTGAGCTGGCTGGGAGGGTCTGGTTGAAGCCACTGGCTGTGTTGTCCCTCTCAGAGTATTGGGATCCTAAAAACATTTCTGCATGTTACAAGAAACACCAAAGAACAAGGCAACAGCCTGAGCCCAAGGTCCCTTCAGACAAGGTGCTACCCCAGGAACCCAAGTGGAACCTTTCTGTCACAGAACCAGAGCAGATTTCCCTGGACAAGAGCAGAGCCACTGCTCCAGATCCCACTTCAAGCAACCCCCAGTGTAGGAAAAGCAGTGAAAGAGTCACCCTGCTGTGGCTGGTACCTCTATTTCTGAGTCACTGGAGTCCAGCTGGCTCCCTGCTGTCCCAGCAAGGAAAGGCAGCATGGGCTGTCCCATTTTGGCCATCCGAGAAATCAGCTTTGCCTTTGCTACATCTGGGTTCTAAAAGAAACATGTAGTTACTCTCCCTTTGTCTCAGCCCAGGCTTTTGGGCTATTACAAACACTTCCAAATCTCAGACTGAATTTTGACTCAATTTTTCAATGACTGTGTGAAAATCTACCCTTCAAGCACCAGGATTGTTAATCTGGCTTGTTTTATATATCCTCTTTCTGGGATGACAGTGCTGTCACTACAGAGGAAAATCTATCCTTGCACAAAACACCAACAAGAAAATGTGTGAGTTCAGGAAGCTGCTTAGCAGCTTTTTCTGTCTGGAGGCACAAAGTCTTCTCATGCAGCTCTATAAACTTATCCTGAATGTTCCAATTCCTTTGTTATCTATTTTAAATTTATCCATTTATCTCAAAAGACAACCAGCCTTGTGAACATCCACATGGTCAAAGTCACTTTCATTCAAGAGTAGGAACTGGGGCTGGGGTTCCTCAGATCCTGGTAATCACAGAATCATTAAGATTGGAAAAGACCTTTAAGGTCATGGAGTCCAACCATTAATCATGGAGTCCAACCATTAATTCCTACAAAAACAAGGCCCTGCTGGAAGGTGAACATAGCAGTGTCTTGCATGATGTTCACTTTATCTTTAGCAGTACCCAATGCTCAAAGTGCAAATAAACTTCTCTATTCAGGCTTCAAGTTAGGAAAAGGCAGCACTTACTGCAAGCTGCTCACTGATGGAGTTGGACTTGGCTCGGACAGCTGGCTCCCTGCAAAGCCAAACAGGAGTGGAGATTAGCCAGGAGCAATTCAGGAGCCACCACTCTGGATTTACAAACACTGTTAAATACACCTCTCCCTAGGAAAGCTGGTTTCTCACATCATGAGCATTTCTTTTAGCCCACACTTCTGGAACAGTCTTTGCAGTGTTATCTGTAGATAAGCTCAGGACACCACTGTGGCCCATTGAAACAGCTGAATATAGAAAGATAATTTTGTTGATTGCTTTAACAACCATGTTTTGGCATAAATAATTTTAACCAAGTCCAATAAACTACTTATGGCAACAAGAGCAGCACTTAGTTTGACTCCCTAAAAAGGGTGACTGACCCATTTAATTTCAGTAACAGAACACAGAATTATTAAGGTTGGAAAATACATCTAAGGTTGAGTCATCAACCACTGACCCAGCCCCAGCACGTTCAGCACTAAACCCCATCCCCAAGTGCCACATTTGCATTCTTTGAACACCTCCAGGGATGGTAACTCCACCCTGGGCAGCCTGTGCCAGTGCCTGACCATTCTATCAGTGGAGGTTTTCCTAATATCCACCATAAACCTCTCCTGAAGTAACTTAAGAGGTGATTTCCTCTCCCCAGTCCCTTATTACCTGGGAAAAGAACCCAACCCCACCTGGCTACAACCCCCTTTTCAGGGAGTTTGGAGACTGAGAGGGTCCAAACTGATGCCAATGATATCAGCTGAGATGAGACAGCTGTTAGAGCAGCAGCACCCACACTGCTCAATCCCACTGGATCTCAGGAATGCTGGAATGATTTCCTTCACTGGGGCCCATTCCAACTGCTTTAATCTGGAAGTCAGCACTCAAGCAGAAAATTCCAGTGAGTCCTGTTAGCAAGCACTGCTCTGCCACATGGAGGGCACTGAGCTGGCACAGAGGCCCCACATTTGCCAAATGAGGTGTTAGTGCAGCACTGTGCAGCACCAGCATTAACACAGAGAGGTGCTCAGGCCATGCTGCCTCTTACCCAGGCTTTGGAGGGATGGTGGAGGGAGGCACTAAACCAGAGTCTGAGGAGAAGCCATCTGAGCTGGGAACTGGAGAAGGTGCAGGGGAATCCCTTGAACTGACACTCAGCCCATCTGAACCAGAGCATTCCTTTGCCAGCTTCACCTTAAAAAGCATGAAGCAAAAAAAGAGATGTTTTTCTGGGTTCCTGTAAAAATTATCATCAGTTTATTTGTGATGCCACTGCCTGTGGAGCTCGTGCATTTCAAGGAAAAGCAGCCAATTGATTCAGAGCTGGGGAAGCTGAGTCTTTACATCCTCTCATTCCTCCCACAGTATTCTGTTTTCCCAAGTGACTCACAAATAAGACAGCTAAAAGATCCCAAGACAGTTACAATAGACAAACAGCCTTGAGGGATTTTCTGGGTTTAGGGCTCTGTTTTGGGTTTGTTTGTTTGAATTAAAGATACACATCTTGCTGAGGTTTCTAACAGTTTCTGAGCTGGAGTTCTCACACTAGCAGCAGGTTCCCCCCTTGCAGTCACAAACCAGATGGAAACCAAGCATTTGGCAGGAGTCACTCACCCTCCTGACCTCCACCTCAAACACCAGAGTGGAGTCTGGAGGGACTCGAGCAGCCACGCCCTGAGCCCCGTAGGCCCAGGCTGGAGGAATGATGAGGAACCTTCGCCCTCCTTTCTTCATGCCCAGCATTCCTTCTTCCCAGCCCTTTGGTGTGCACAGGAAACAGAAGAGAGAGCAACACTTGGATCAGTGACATTATTTACCCCCATTAAGACAACTTCAGGCAAAGGTTAGAGAGATTCTTGCAAAATCCTGTTTATTTTCAATGTGCAGCACTAAACCTTTGTCTTGCCACAAATCCTGGCAGCCAGTTGTAAATCCCAGTGTTAACTTAAGAATACAGATGCAGCTCCACCACACAGTGGCAAACTCACTCAGCATTCTGAGGGAGAACTGGACTCCAAAGAGATCTGAATTGCTCTGGTTAGATTTACAAGACAACCAAAGAATATAGTTGTAATGAGGGACATGAAGTCAGAGCCATGCAAACTGCCCAAGGGATGCCAGCACTGAACAGGATGGCTCCAACAGCCAGGCAAAATTAGCAAGATACAGGACAAAACAAAGTAGACAAATAGCACATCTTCAATAAAAGACAACTTGTAACATGTCATGTATGAATTATACATTAATTACTCTGGTCATGGAAGTGACCTGAACAAAAGCATCTCTGACTCAAACCCTGATTTTATGGGCTAACATAAGGGAATATCACAACACCTGGATGAAAAATTGTTTCCGTGAGAAATAGGGTTCCCCAAGAACAAGGGAATGGATTAAGTGATTTCCAGACAAACAAAGACAAAATCTCAGCTCCTAAAAACAGGAAGTTTCCTTTTTGCCAAAGAGGACAACTCCTGTCTAACACTGATGTTGAAAAGGAGACTGGGCTCTATTGTGCAAAGCTTGAGTGAGTCACTGTCACAGAGTATTTGCTAATAAATGAAGCAGAAATAGCATGTATGAATCCTGAACAAGAACTGCAGTAATTCAAAGCTCTGAGACTTGAATTATTGTAATGAAAGTGCCAGAAGTTGTACCTTGATGACCTTTCCAGAGCCCAGCTTCAGCCGCAGCAGCTTGTCTTTGTTAACATTAGAGTCAAACACCTGGAGAGTTGAACAAGAACACAAAATACATGGATTTCCCAACTGTTTCAAGATTCTGAATGCTGCTTTACATGCTCCATAAATTCCTAGAACTTTGGTTAAATGCTATTTCCCATCCCACTACTACCAAAATGAATTCTCAGCCATAAGACAGAGCTTTAGTCCATTTCCTGAAGTAGAATTTCATGAAGTGAATGATAACTGGAGACTCAGACTTGCTTTAGGACAGGGCTGGGTCAAGCAAAACACAACATTAAATATTCATGTGTGAGAGTGCCCAGAGAAGTTTAAAAGCATTTCAATCTGAACATAACAGAATAATAGAAACATTAAGGTTGGAAAAGCCCTCTAAGATTACCAAGGCCAACCATTCCCCCAGCACTGCCCTGTTCACCACCAAACCACGTCTCAAGGAGCACATCCAGATGGTTTTTGAACATTTCCAGGGATGTGACTCCACTGCTGCCCTAGGCAGCCTCAACAACCCTTTCAGTGAGGTATATTTTTTTGTAATATGCCAGAATTCCTTGATATTCTATAGGCAGTACAGATGACCCCACTTACAGTGCCACAAATGCCCAAAGTACACTTTACCATCAACACCAGTACTATGGTGGATAAGCAGGCTCCTGCCAGGACTGTCCCACTCAGCATTAGGAGGTGGCAGAGGTGTCTTTACCTGTCCAAGGCCGTTGTTCTGGAACAGCCATCCTGTATAGGCAACCTCCAGGGAGTCTCCTCCTTCCACCCCCTGCCCTTCTCCCAGGAGGAGATCCTGGCAGAGGACTGAGTCCAGGGCTGGAGAGCTGTTGCATTTGGCAATGCACACCTGCAGAGGAAAAGCCTGGCAGTGTCTCTGGCCTTTAATGGACAAGTCCCACTCATCAATGTGATGCATTCCTTGCTGTACTGATCCAGCCCACATCAGAACTGCACTCCCAGGGCATTCCACATCTCCTTGTGCTGAATGCTGCTGATTAAACACCCTCAGCTCTACAGAACCATTGATATGCAGCACTTGGGAATCTTGAGAGGCAACAGGCTCCCAGCCTCAAAGAGATTTGTTTTAATGAACAAAACTCAGGGCTGGCTCCTCTCAGATCTGTCTCCATCACAGTTATGCACTCAAAGCTGAACTCCAATGAAAACAAAACTTGATTTGCCCCTGCTGTAAAGCAGCCATCAGAACTGGCTGGCCCAGAGGGGAGCAGTTACCTGCTTACTGAAATCCACTGCTGCCTTCTCTGACTCAAACATGATGGACCAGTTCTGCCTCTGATCATCATAGAATGTGCTGTAATTGTTGGGCTGAACCTGTGGGAGAGCAAATCAGTTCTATCTTAGACATTAAATGAACTAAAAACCCACATCCATAAGAAGCTTAAAATAAGAGCTACCGAAATAAGGCAGGAAGAACCCTGCTGTTCTACTGCCCAAGTTCAAAATTAGCCTTTATTTACGTGCTCATTATCATGGAAGAATTATTATAACTCAAATACGTGAGCAAACATTAAGTGCTTCCCACATGCTGAAGTTCACACAGGAAGGTGAAACCCTTCAGAAACTCCCTTGAAGCCTGGTTCTTTCATATATACTGAGAATTTCTAAGCGAGAGAAATTTACATTTCATAGTTTATTGCATTTAGGCTTCCAGAATCAGTTGGAGAAATCACTTCCTCCTCACTCCTAAACCCATGTCATCAGAAGTGACTATAAAACCCATTAATTTTTCAAGAATGTGGTTATAAAAAACTAGAGAGCAAGGTCTAACCTGGGGCAGAAATGTCATTGTTTTAGAGTGAAATTTCTCTCATACAAAGAAATTTGATGCCATCTGATGACAAGCTAAGAACAGTAAACCATCACATCAATTTTCTGTAAAACTGGCAGAAACCAACTTCCTGAGAGATTCCATTTTAGAGCTCACAATGCTCCAGATTGTTCTCAACAGCAGGAAAATGCTGAGTGTAAATTTTCTGAGAGAAGACATTTCCTTGCTGTCATTTCCTTCTGCTTACTCAGTTGTATTCTCTCAGACACTTAACTCCAAATTCTCAGCAAAAGGAATTTTGCTGGTTTTATCCAGGGCTGCAATCCCCAAACACCTCTGTGAGCACAGGTAATAATTTACCTCCTACAGGAGCCTTGGTTTGGAAATCTCCTGAGGAGGTGCTCAGCCAAAGGGAACTGTCACAGCCTCTTGTGCAATACATGAGGAGAACAGTCACACTGGGACACCTCCTGCTCTGTCACTCACATGTTTGACCTCAAAGGTTATAAACCAAGGCTTAAGGAAGAATTTTAGAGCCAACCTTGTGTTTGGTGTGATCAAAAAAGCTTTTCCAAGCCAGAGTCTCACCGTGAGCACAAAGCCTGGGTGGATCCTTGCAGAGGTGATCTGTTGCTGCTGGCTGATGTAAAGGAGGATCCTGTACTGGATTCCACAAGGAATTAGAAAGGAAAAAGAACAAAAACAGGAACTCAAAACCTCTTCAGTTCTAAGGTGCTTTGTCACACACAGAGCCTAAGGCTCAGTATTTATTTGTCAGATATACCTCAGCAAAAATACTTAACACAGTTTTGTGACACTTATTAAAACTGGTTTATTCTCAAGGGTTTTATTTAGCTGCAGCAACCAAGCAAGTGAAACTCATTGTTTTATAATAAACAACATGCTTTAACTAATTCCACATTTTCACAGTTACAGTGGAAGAAGATGGTGCACTAACCCTTCCAGATACAGAACTCACCACACATGGCAAACCATCACAGAATCATCTAGGTTGGAAGAGACTGAATGATCCAAGATCACTCCCCCAGCACTGCCAAGGTCACCACTGACCCGTGTCCCCAAGTGCTACATCCACATGGCTTTTAAACCCCTCCAGGGATGGGGACTCCACCACTGCCCTGGGCAGCTGTGCCAGGCCCTGACCACCCTTTTGGGAAAGACATTTTCCCTGAAGAGGTTTGTGTGTGTAATCTGCATCAACCTATTGACACAACACACTGAGTTGGAGGGAGTTTTCCAAGTACTAAACAACACATATGAGATTTATTGACATATTTGGCTCTACTAAACACAATTATTATGGAAATGTGTTTTCCTTTGTGCACCTGCACTGG
Source organism: Molothrus aeneus (assembly GCF_037042795.1). NCBI lineage: Eukaryota > Metazoa > Chordata > Aves > Passeriformes > Icteridae > Molothrus > Molothrus aeneus. Next base: position 1,416,625 of record NC_089664.1, on the reverse strand, counting down.
ACACAGCTCAGTGGTGAACTGGGAGTGACCCAGTGACTGCTCCCAGCTGGATGTGATATCACACAGGCAGCCTGAGGAAAGCTGGTTCAGCTCCCCCCTGCACTGCCTGTGCTCCCCAGCTCCCCCAGACCAACACAGCTCAACACTTCCCAGATCACTGACTCAGGAATTTAGTTACCAAACTAAGATTTATTTTGTTCTTGCCAAAGCAGAAGCAACTTAGTGAGACATGAATGAGGACTTGGGGGATATCACAATCCATCACCATCACATCACAAATACCAGCACCAGGGAGGGGTAAGAATGTTCAAAATAGCTTTCAAATACACCAATTTACTGGGCACCTCAGTTCTGTGTTCTTCAAGGAACACTTGGGAAGAAAAGATGTTTTTGATACCAAAAGAACAAAACTTAGGCAAAGCATCTCTGCACGGCTGGACAGAATTTTCCTTTATACCCATTTCCATGTGCACAAAAGCATGATCCAGTTGTAAAAGACATTCTGAATAATTACCAAAATGACTTCCAGAAACACTGCAAACTATTTCAGACACAAGTTGTAAGAGATCTTACAAAGTCACAGGCTGCAGGAAAGAAAGATGTCACCAAGGTGGATGGCTGAGCCCCAGGAAAACCCAGGAGGCAGAAAGGCAGCAGGAGAACAACACCAAAAGCAAAACACCTGGAGAGCTCACAAAAACACCATCTCATAGCAGTGAGCCCTCAGCAGGGCAGAGCTAGGGAAGAAGTGTCTCTTACCTCTTTGGTGGCGTGGTTCCCCACCACAGCTGCTCCATACTTGCCTTGCTTCAAGTATTGCCCATTTGTACTGGAAGATAAGGGAGACATTCTGCTGCACAACTGCCCCTAACTCAGAATTCTTTAGAGTTCAGATCCCTTTTCCCAGGTATAAAATGTCAGGCAGTCTTGCTTAGCTTAGAGACATTCCTGCTTGCCCACAGGCAAGAGCACACATTGTGGAGTGAGTTGAAAACTGCTCTCACAGATCCAGGGCAGAAACTTTTCCCCAGCAAACAGCTTTAGTGCTCTTATTCTGCTCATGCCTCAATTCTCAAGTGCATGAACCACCAGCATCTGACAGAGCCTCCTGAAGCAGAGCAGGATCTCAGCCCAGCAGCCAGGACACAGCTCCCAGCCACAGCCAGACCCAGAGCTGCTCTTTACCTCAGAACTGCCTCACCGGAGCTGCAGCGCAGCAACTGAAACTCTTCTTGAGCAGAAACTTCCAGTGCCTTGCAGCATTCCCACCATGCAGATATGGCTGAAAACAAGTGTCTCTTCCCATTTATCCAGGAATACCTCCCCTCTGGGACTGGGAACAGGCTGCAGCAGGAGTCACTTACTATCGATAGGCGAGCACCGCCGTGGCCACCAGCACCGAGGGGGCTCCCGAGGCCGCTGGCGCCTTCTGGGGCTGCCCTGTGGGGACAGAGACCAGGGACAGCTCTCAGAGGCACAGCACCGGCTGGGGACACCGCCATGGCATGTTCCTTCCCACAGGGAGAAACAGCTCCAGTGGGAATTACAAAGAAACAAAGACTTGAGCTCCAAAGTCACCCAAGGCCAGCTGAAAATCCAGGTGCAGGAGGAAAACACCCCTGAGGAAAGCTCAGGGAATTGTTTGCTCTGCTGCTCTTCACAAGGGCCCTTGTTCTCCCTACTCACACGTGCTGCTGAGTGTGCTCCCCATGCTCAAGCCCAGTTACTCACCAGCTGCTGTCTGACCCTTCTTGGGCTGCTTTGGTGCAGTGAACTGGAAGAAATCATTTCCCTGGCTTGAGACTGTTTGATCCAGGCCAAAGAGAGAGGCTAATCTGGCTCTAGAAAGGGAAATAAAACCATTTAACCTTATTTAACATAGGTATTATATATAATGAACACCCTTAACGAGAAGATCTATCAAATACAAAATGTTTACCATCACTTTGGAGATAAACAAAGGGCTGCAGATTAAGTTGCTTTATGCTAATTAACTATTTAATTTTGAATTGGCAGAACTTGTATATGAAGAGGTCGGGAAAGTGGTAAAATTGTGTTTCATTTCCTCAAAAATCAACTGAAGGTGTAAGAACTGAAACTACACAAAAAAAAAAAAGGTTACTTTGAAGCAATGACTAGAACTAGCTTGACACAAAATAGCTGATTCTTACAAAAGCCAAAATAATATGTGACGGAGAAACCACCATTCAGCTCCTGGAGTTTTTTGTCTTTAAATGTCCAGGAAACACATTCTCCCACAAAGTTTTAAAATGGCAGAAGCTCTCCCAGCTAAGGACAGAGGGTCTAATGCTGGAGGTTATTCCTTCAAGACACATTGTTTGCAATTTTACTACTTCAAGGCCAGTTCCGCTCAACCTACTCCTGATACCACGGGGCAAGGGAATAAAAAACCAAAAGATGACACCACTGCCAGTGAATGTTGTTTAAAAAAATGACTAAATTTTCTATAGGGAGAGTTAGTTTATAGGAGACGCTCCTGGAAGGGAGTGTGGAGTGGAACTGCAGCTCTTGGAGCAGCAACAAGTCAGCGATACAAAACCCGGGATGCGCCGCACACAGACCCGACCCGGGGGGATCCCGGGGAGCGGCCTGGGAGGAGCCAGCGCCGGGAACGGCCCCGAAGCGGCACCTCCAGCACTTCCCGCCGCTCCTTGTTTAACTGCAAACACCGAGCGCTCTGCCCTGGCGACCCCGGAGCGGCTCCGCCTCCCGGAGCCAAGCGGGTCTCAAATCCCAGACCCTGCCCCGGGCACACCGGGGGACGCTCCGAGCCCCGCCGGCAGCCGGACCCGTCCCGGGCTGCCCGTACAGCGTCCCCGCAGCGGGACAGGAGCGGGGCACAGCCCCAGCGGCAGCCCCGGTGACAGGAGGGCAGCCCCGGGCCTGGCTGCATAGGGGGCGGCCTGCCCGCCCTCACGGCCGCGGGCCTTCACCGGGGCCACGGCCTCGCGGCCTGCCCGGGCGGCCGCGCCCACCCGGCGGCGGGGAGGGGATCCCGCCGCGCCCCCGGCGCTCACCCGCTGGCCGGGGACAGGAAGTCGGCGTCGTCCTCCTCGGCCGCCGCGAACATGGCCAGCGACCGCCGGGGCGGGGACGGGCGGGCGGCGGCGGCGCTTTACGGCCGGCGGCACCGGCACGGGCGGGGCGGGGCTTGAGCGGGACGTCACAGGGGGCGGGGCCTCAGTAGCACAGCGATCGGGTGGAGGCGTGGCTTAACTGCATCGGGGGCGTGGCTTGCATGACACGTCTCGGCGGAGTCTTGATGGACACTTGGAAAGGGGCGGGGCTCAGTGGGCACGGCTGAGGGCGGGAACTTGGGGGGTTTATGGGTCTCCGGAGGGGGCGGGGCTCGGCGGCGGGGGCGGGGCGAAGGTCGCGGCTCGTGGCGCTCGCGCGGTGAGTGACGGGCGGGCTCGAGGAGGTCTCGAGCCCCCCACGCCCCCCTCCCAATCCCGGCTGAGGGGTCCCATGGCCACCTCCCCCCTCCCCTCAGGCCGGGAGCTGGCACCTCGGGCTGGGGCCGCCGGGAGCCCCGAGGGGATGGACAGCCCTGGGACGTGAGGGTGGAGGTGCGGGGCGAGCTCGGTGTGGGTGCCGGCAGCGCTCCCCGCGCTCCGCGGGAGGCGCCCAGGCCGGCCCTGCGGTTCCCAAGGTGACAGCGGGCCCGAGCTGCCCTTGCCGTGAGGGAGCCGTGACCTGCCGGGCTCCGGGCTGAGCCGCAGGGCCCGCAAGGCTCTGCTGAGGGCCCTGGGGGTCCGTGGGGCTTGGGCGGGAGGGCTGGGGACCCCCGGGTGCTGCTGTGCTCCAGGTTCTGGGTGCTGGGTTCTGGGTGCTCCAGGTTCTGGGTGCTGCTGTGTCTGGGATAGCCAAGGGCAGCAGCCATGCGCTGCGTTCTTAACATCCCAATAGTTCCTTGCGTGGATAAATGTCTGAGCCGCCCCTCTGAAGCAGTTTCCCACGTTTTTCTCGTACCTTGAAGAATACACCTTCTTGTTGGTTTGGTTAATGAATTTTTTGTAGCGTGTTGTGGTTTTCTTGTGTCGTTTTCTCCCTCTTGGAGAGCTGATATCTCTATGTGCTTTGTGAGACCGGCTGACTTTAATTTCACCTTAGGTCCAAGTGATGTTGAAATGCATAAGAACAATGTGCAGGAGGTCAGAATGGCAATAAGGGCTGATATTTCCTGGCTTTGGGTGTTTGCTGGCACTGGTTGGAAGTTTGTACTGTCAGTTACTGACTGGATGTTTGAGTCTGAGCAGGAAGTTGCCAGGTCTGTTGTGGAGCTGAGTTTGCAGTAATTCAGGTGTTTATTGCAATGATTGAGATATCAATGATTCCACTTCTAAAGGAAGAGGATAAAGGATATTGTTAAGCAGGGTATTGTTACTCCTTTTATATTGCAGAATATGTGATGAATTTAGAATGAAACCTGAAAAGGGTCAGAATCTTATTTCTGTTAAAGAAAACCAAAAACCAAACCCACAATAATTTGGTGTAAATTCCCAGTGGGAGGAGATTGTTCCGACCTTGGTAAAGCAAGTGGGCATGAATTTCCTTCCAATGGGAAATATACGCCCTTGGATGAAGAGAGTTTGTTGCTTTGGCTCCTGTATTTCTATCTGGCTGGTTGTTAATGTAGTTTTGTTTTTTAAGTGGTGAAGACCCATGTGGCTAAGTCCTGGTGTGGCACTTCAATTGAGGTTTTGTAGGTACAGGTATCACAGAATATCCTGAGCTGGAAGGGACCCACCAGGATCCCCCAGCCCAGCCCCTGTCCCTGCCCAGACCCCCAGCAACCCCAGCCTGGGCATCCCTGGCAGCGCTGCCCAAAGGCTCCTGGAGCTCTGGCAGCCTCGGGGCCGTGCCCATTCCCTGGGGAGCCTGGGCAGTGCCAGCTCCCTCTGGGGGAAGAACCTTGCCCTGAGCTCAGCCTGAGCTGCCCTGGGTCATTCCCTCAGGACAGAGCAGAGCCTGGAGCAGCCCCTCGGGAGGAGCTGCAACCCCTGGTGAGTTCTGACCTCAGTTTCCCCTTCAGGATGAACAATCCCAGTGTCCTCAGCTGCTCCTGGTGTGGCCCTTTCAGACCCTTCACCATTTTCCTAGCCCAATGTTATACCTGTGTATTTCTCCTGTTTTTTTTCACTGGCATTCAGCACTGGCCAGTTTTAATGCCATTGTGGGGAAGAGGCTGTAGCAGCACAACCTGCAACACTCAGCAAGCATCACATCTTAGCCACTTGTCCTTTTTTAATTTATGCTTTGTTTTAGTCCTCATTTGTATTTGAGTGTGCAGTGGGCTTGTGGTTCCACACAGTTCCCACAGGCAGAGGCCAATTCTTCCTGTTTGTGCTCGAACTCCAAGCTCCACAATGCTTACTAGTCCTGCTTTTTGTACCCAGGTGGATGAAACACTCCTCACAAGTATTTATTAAGTTGATTTTTCAGTCTGTTTGATCTTAACTTGCCTCTGCTTGAGCCTGAGGTCAGTAAAGCTTTTGCAGGATTTTTCATGAGTAACAATATGGGATCTTATAGGGTAAGTTAGCATTGAAGTAAATGATCCCAAATCCTGTCATTTGTGATGTAATGTTTCCTGAGGCTTCCACCAGGCTTTGGACTCTGCATTATTTTTTTCCCATCCTTCATTAAAAAGGGGGCACAGGGAATAATGTGTGAATGTTGCTGTGTAAATGAAGCTTGGTTTTGTAACTCAGGATTTGTTGGTGAAGCTGTGACTGCTCTGCTGTACAATACAAAATTAAAGCGATGATTTTTGCTACAAACACAAAAATTGTTGCAATAAGCAGGATTTTGCTTCTTTTGTTCTTCTCCCCCCAAAACAAGGTACTGAAAATATAAGAACTGGTGGGAATTGCAAGCTCCCACACAACTTCGGGTTGAGAACGGAGGAATTTTGTATAACCACTTCCTACTCAGATTTGGCTGCTTTTCATATCAGATTTCTCATCTAGGCCAGGTTGTTAACTAAGCTGAGAATTAGGATAATTTCTGCCAGTAGAGAGGAGGAATTAAATCACCTTTCCAAGCACTTTTGCATGTTTGCTTTTTTATTTTAAAGGTATCATCCCTAGCACTGACTCTGACATGCAGTGGTACAAGGACAAGGTTTGTGGGTTTGGTTTTGTTTTGTTTTTTTTTTTGGTTTTTTGTTTGGGAAAGAGGTTTGGGGGGATTTTCACTTCACTTTTCCCTTTGCAATGTAACTTCAAGATTTGGATTAGTGAGACCCTGTATCCCTGAACAAAAGCTTAATGCCTGAGAAGGGAGGGCATTGAGAATAATCTTTGCCAGTTTTACATTACAAGCCAATGACAAAATCTACCATGTTCACAGGGTGAGTTTTGAGCAGGGCCCTGAGGAGTTTCCTTTCTGCTGGCTTGTTTTCCAGCCAGGCATTAGGTCTGAGAGAAGACAGAACTTTTTGTTCTTTAAACTAAAATGAACTATTTTCTCCTTTCCTCCTTGTTTCTCTATTTGCTATGAAGACCCCTCTACCCAACAGAAAGCTGCCATGGCTCTGCAGAGCTGCCTTCCCTGCTCTGGCCTGAAGGTCACCTGAAAGTTAACAGGAGCCTGCAGCAGAATTTTGGGAAGTTGAGCTGAAGCACATTGCCAGCATCAACTTCTTTCTCCACAGGTCTGCCAGGAATCACTGGGAATCTTGGCAATTTTTCCTTAGGGAAGGATGAAAAAGACTCAATCTAGTTTATCTTGTTTTTCTCTGGGAAATCCAATCTTAGTTAATCTGCTCCATTGCATTTTGTTTCAATCTAATTTTCTGGAAATGTTCCCAATCAGGTCCTGGAGAACACGATGCCAGTGGTTTTTTCATGAACCTTTTTTTCATCTGAAAGCTGGAATCTGCTAATGCAGAGAATGATGGGACTAGTTATTGTAAACAAATTAAACTCCTATTTTGCTGTACTTTCTAAAGCCTTTCATTTGTTGGTCCTGGAATTAGATTTTCCTGGTTTAGAAGCCAATCTAGAAGTAGGAGGTGGTGATGAAATAGCTCCTTTTTAGTTTTCCTTTTTTATTTCCCAGTTTTTAACATCATTTCCCATTGTCTTTTCTTCCCTGTGCTATCAGTTCATATCTACAAGGGTCTCCAGCTGGTTTCCAGTGGCACTTCAGCAACTGTGACTGCAGCCAGAACAATGGCTTTGCTTCCTGCTCTTTTCCTCTCTGTGGATATAATCTTAGAAAAATCTCACATTTGCTGTATCACAGATGTAAACAGCATTTACCATCTACTAAAAAGGTTGTACAAGCATGTAATCTTTTCCCTTTATCTAAGGGACTAGAGCAGTCCATGGAGCTCTAGAGCACTGGCCAAATGCTCTAAGTGGTTGAGGCTCTTCTGTTCTCACTGCTTGCTCAACATGTCCTGCTGAGAATCCTGAGAAGTTGGGAGAAAACGGAGCAGAGTGGAGGTGTTCTGGCATGGAACTCACAGTGAGTGCCCCAAGCTCTCCTGAGGCTGTGGAAGAGCCACTTCACTTCCATAAAGCCTCTTTTCCCACACTTACTCATTAGTTATCACAGAGTCAGATCTCGCTCTCTGATGAAGGTGCAGGAGCTTGGAATATGAGCTTTGTGATATATTTAGCTGATCTTCTGGCTAACCAGGATAAGGGGAACCCTGGCAGTCTGGGCTGGTTTTTTTGCCTAAGCACTGCATCTCTTGGGGGAAGGAGTGCCTGGCAGATGCACTTTCAGACTTGTTTCACATTGGAGAGAATATAATTGGCCTTGGCTCTGTAGGATTAAGAAGTGCTTTGAGGCCACCTGTGAGATGCAGTGCTCATCCTGAGCTAATGGTGTGAGCAGACTGGCTGGCCTGCTCCAGAGGACTGGGAAAAGCAGCTCCTGGAAAGGGATACAGCTCCAGCCTCCTCAGGGAGAGCTCATCCCTGTGACCCAGCTGCTCCTTGCCTGGTGTCTCTAAGGGGTGGCTGCACTGTGCTGGGACAGTGGCAGCAGCTCCTGTCACCCTGGCTGGGCTCTGCCAGAGGCTGGGCTGGGAGCAGGGATCCCATCACTCACTGGCTTCCCCATTAACTTCCCTGCCCCAAAAGCTTTCTACTAAAGGGGCTCAGGCAGCTCACTGGCACAGCTGCGCTGCATTTTCAAGCTTGCATCTTTTACTTGGGAAGGAGAAACACAAACGTGGAGCAGACTCAAAGCCAGTGCTCCCAGTGGAGCCATCCCAGCTCACTCTCCTGCAGCCTGGGGCAGTCACTGCAGTGCTGCCATCAGTGTGGCTCCATGGGAGGGCATTTCCAATGGGTAAAGCAACCCTTGTACATCAAAGTGGTAAGGGAAGGGGAGCACAAGCTCCAGAGGAACACACCCAGCCTCGGGATGCAGTGCAAGTGAAATGCAGCCAGTGTTGCAGTCTGGATTTCTTTGATGCCCTGTTTGTCTGAGCTCCTGGACTAATGGATTTGACAAGAGACTGAGTCATGATTTCTGGGTTCACTGCCAGGTGAGTTTTATACAAATCAAGTTACCACTGGCTTTGGTGCCCTTCATTAACTTGGGATAAGACATTATCTCAAGAGGATACTGAACTTTAGTGTTTAAGGTGGTGTCACGTGAGGCTGAAGTGTGCTGGAGGAGCATGTTATAGATCCTGTAAGGCTGAAACCTGAACAGCTGCAAACAAAGATAGTTGGGAGTTTCACAGCTGCCCTCATGTTCCTGTTACAGGCTTAGTTATACTTGTAAAGCCATTTTTGTGCTATTTTCATAAAAGGCACAGAGCAGTGTCTGTGGGATATCCTGTATGGGAAGTAAAGCCTAATACACTTGATTCTGATTATTTTGCTTCTAGCTTAAAAAACCTCTTGGCAGCAGCCTGACTTTTCTTAATTTTCTGAATTCCTCAAGTAAAGCCCTCCAGGACATCACAACACCAGGATCATGTGCACTGCTTGTCAGTTGATCCCATTTTGTGTAACTCTTGCTTGAAACCACAGCCCCCACCACGAGGCCCCTTGTGTTGCAGGCCACTGCACAGCTGTTCTTGCACTTTTTCTGCTTTGTCCCTTTGGTTTTTCATAGCAGTTGTTGGCCCAGCTTTCCAAGCAGAGGGGTCCCAGAGCCAGTGACCCTGACAAGGTTTGTCCTCTACAAAAAGTGTTGAAGAATTTCTGCACAATTGATTATTTATTTGCCTTGTTGGTTTTTTTTTTTCCTCACTTTCCAATGCTCCTAAAAACTGGCTGATAGCTTTGAAAACATCATATTTCTTCATGATGGGGCAAACAGAGTCACAGGGTGATTTGGGGTGGAAGGGACCCTAAAGCTCATCCAGTGCCACCCCTGCCATGGCAGGGACACCTCCCACTGTCCCAGGCTGCTCCCAGCCCTGTCCAGCCTGGCCTTGGGCACTGCCAGGGATCCAGGGGCAGCCCCAGCTGCTCTGGGCACCCTGTGCCAGGGCCTGCCCACCCTCACAGGGAAGGATTTCTTCCTAATATCTTATCTAAACCTGCTCTCTCTCAGTTTGAGTACTAAAATACTTAAATACTAAAATAAACTAAGCTTGCTTTGTTGCAATATCCAGAAGCAAGCAAACCACTAATTTATCTGATAGAGACTTGAATGTTTGAAATGTGTTTTGGTTAATGTGTTGGAAAGTAATCTCTGCAATGGACTTAATCAGAGAGTTCTAAAATCTCTTTGCATTTGTGCCAAGATCTCGTGAGGGAGACTCAGGAGCTGCTTCTGTGGATCTCTGTGTGAGCATCCCAGTGCTTGCTCTGGTCCTAAGCTAATCTGAGCAGTAGTTAATGATTAGCCTTTGATAGAGATAATGATGTGCTTGTCAGCATTATGTGAGGGTTGAGAAACTTTGATCACTCTCAGACTTGTTGCCTCTCTGGAGAAAAAGGCTCTGCTGGAGTTGGTAGATGGAAAACCTGTCTCTGGGAGAGTAAGTACTCAGCATTTTTTAGCTCTGAATCATTTCTGCTTTGGATTAGCAGCTTTGTGGCTGTCCAGGGGTTTGAAAATGATGAAAAAGCCAGCATTTGAAGCTCTTTCCCAGAGTGGTGTTTTGTCACTCACAGAAAAATTGTTGATGCCTTTTGTTCTGGCTTTCCATGCCCTACAGTCATGGCTCTTCCTGTCAGAAGAGTGTCACGAGGCCAAGGCCCTTCCAAAGATAAGTTCCTTTCCAGAGAATTGAGTGGATTGCTCTTTTCCTCTTCTTGATACTGGAGATCTTCTACCTTGCTGAGATTGTATTTTCAGTGACTCAGTAATTTCAATAAAGCTTCCAATAGTTCAGTTGCATTTTCAAAGGGAGAATGCTCTGTTCTATGGATTTGGGCTATGAATTTTTTCTCTGAACTCTTACAACTATTTGCATTACTGCCTGGAAGCTGTTTATACATCACTGTGCCATCCACTTGCTGTTTGCCAAGATCATGGATCAAGAGTAGGAAGGTGCCTCTGGTGATGGATTATTTGGCCTTAACTATCTGCCAAAACACAGGTTGACTTCCTGGGCTTAATTAAAAACCCACTGGAATGGATTTTGCTGCTTGTGACCCGAGTTCTACCTTGCATTTTGCTCAGGAGCAGCTTGAGGCTTCTCAAAACAACTGTTGGAGGCACAAAAGAATTTGATTCTTGGCTGTGGTAGACCAGGTTCTTGTGTCGAGGGACACTCATGGATGGTGCTGCAAAATGCAATGAACGCACATCCATTTTTCCTCTGCAAGAAAAGGTTTTTTCTAAAAGAGCTCTTGGGTCTTTAGTCAAAGCCTGCATTTCACAGGTGGCCCTGACAGGAGCTGGAAATCCCAGGGTGTCCCAGCAGGAGCTGACATCAACACGTGGCTGTTGAGGAAAGGTTTGACACAGGCTGGAACGTGGCAGCTCCAGGCAAGGGGAATGGTTGAGTGGCCACCTTAAAACGCTGTGTTGCACATGGACATGCTTCTGAGGGTAATTACAGACCAACAACTGCTTCAATATGAAAAGAAAGGAGTGAAAGGGAATTGCTCTGCAAGGACACTCTCCCATGTGGTGGAGGGTAATGTGTGTGTGGCTGTGCTGGACATGGAAAAACATGTGTGAATTGCTTAAACCAGTATGTGTCATATCATATGTGTGGAATGGCCTCCTAAAAATTAACCAGAACTTCTGGAGTGTGGTTTTCTTGTTATTCAGATTCTCAAAACACCTGAAAGTCGGTTCAGAACTTGTACAAGTATTGTCTTTTCTGGGCTAAGTCTGATTATAATGTTGAAAAGCAGCCAGAGAGGGAAAATTAACTGTGTGAAAATGGGCAAGTAGGGTAAGATCTGGGAATCTCCAGTGAATCACCTGTGCTGGACTCCCTTTTATGAGGCCTCTAATAAACCAGTGCCGTCCATTTATTACCCTCAGGTTCAGTTTTACCTGCATGGGACAAAGGTATTTATGCTGTTGCAAGATAACATCTGTAAAGAGGCAATAACAGATAACATCTGTAATCTGTAACTGACCTGGGGGTGCTGGTCCACAGCTGACTGACCATGAGCCAGCAGAGTGCCCAGGTGGCCAAGGAGGCCAATGGCTCCTGGCCTGGGTCAGGAATGCTGTGGCCAGCAGGAGCAGGGAGGTCATTGTGCCCCTTGCTTGGCACTGGTGAGGGCACACCTGGAGTGCTGTGCCCAGCTCTGGCCCCTCAGCTTGGGAAGGAAGTTGAGATGAGAGCATCCAGAGGGGGCAGCGAGGCTGGAGAGGGGCTGGGAACACAAACCCTGTGAGGAAGCCCTGAGGGAGCTGGGGGTGCTCAGCCTGGAGCAAAGGAGACTCAGGGCTGCCCTCATCACTCTCACAGCTCCTGAAAGGTGCCTGTGCTCAGCTGGGGCTGGGCTCTGTCTCCAGCAGCACTGACACAACCAGAGCACACAGCCTCAAGCTGTGCCAAGGGAAATTCAGGTTGGATATCAGGAAAAAGTTTTTTACAGAAGGAGTGATAAAGTTCTGGAATGGCTGCCCAGGGAGGTGGTGGAGTCCCCATGCCTGGGTGTGTTTAACAAAGCCTGGATGTGGCACTGGGTGCCAGGGTTGAGCTGAGGGGTTGGGGCTGGGTTGGACTCGATGATCTTGAAGGTCTCTTCCAACCTGGTGATTCTTTGTGTGATTTCTGTGTGTGATCCTTCACCTGTATTAAAGGCCCACTAATGCACTTCTAGGACACATTGAGTTACTTTTGGCTCTGAGGAAACTTGTGCTTCCTTTCTTGGGAATGCACTTTTGGGCTCTAATTTCATTTTGTGTCTCCTGAGATTATTTTACAGTTTCACAGGGTTTAAGGCTCAAAGACACCATAAAATCAATCTGGCCAGAGCTGTTTATGCTGTGTAACCTGGTGTGTCCTTCCCACTCCAGCCAACCATGGAGCAATGGTTTGTCAGGATTACCTTGCAAGTCGTTCTCTGTCTTGCATCCTGACAAATCTGTCATTCCTTGGAGATGGAGTGCTTCTGCATGTGGCCACTGAACAGCCACAAACAATAATCTGTGTCCTTACTCTGTGGACAGACACATTTTTGTGGGAGACAGGCTCCTTTTCATAGGTACAAGTGGTGCAGATGGTGTTGAGTGTGCAGGAGTCTGGATGCTGAATTGTTGGGCATGATAAAGAACCTTGTATGAAAATGGGGAGGGGTTTTGTTTTTGTTTTTTTTTTTTTTTTTCATTTGGAGAGAAAACTTTTCCCTTCATTTAAAAAGTGCCTGTTATAGGTAGAGGAATACAAGCTAGAAACTGTTCTTGATTAGGGCATATGAAATAGGAAGTGAAATTCTCTGCTAGGCTTGGTTTTTCTAAGGAAGCAGAAGTTGTCTAATCTTACACAACACATCTTGCAAGATGGGGTTCCAAATATGAATATATTTTTATATTAAAGAGTTTTTGAAGAGTATCACAAGGCTCAGGACTGTCCCATTTGTTCTCAGCAGGATGGTTCCTGCTCTCTGGCCATATGGATCACATCTCCCTGGTCACCATTCCTGTGTTTGGTTGTGTAACATCTGAGCAAAAACCACCACTGAGGATAAGGGAGCATCTGTTTATTCAAGAATTATGTAATCTTGGAAAATATGGGTCACATAGCCCTGCTTTTCTGTCTCCACTTCCTGGTGCTGTCCTGTGTCTCCTCCCTGCTCAGGATCCTTGGCTGTCCTCAGCTGAGGAGTGAGTGCTGAGAGGTTTTAGCAGGAGGTTCCCAGGTGCCTCCTGACTGAGCCCCACCCACCCTCCTGCTCCTGCATCTCAGCTCTCACTCCCCTGGCCTTTGAGCCATTCTGCCTTATCTCTGCCTAAGCTTCCTCCCTTCCTGCCAGATTTCTCCTCCCTGGGTGCTGAATCCTGGGGATTTGTGACCTGGCTTTGTGTTGCTGTGTTCCTGTGTCATGCCCTGATGATGTGGGGAAGGGAGGTGAAGCTCTGGTGCTGTGGCCTGCTGGTCTGCAGAGCTGGGCTGACAGCTTCAGAAGGCTCTGAAGTGCTTCTGTAGATGCCTCCTGGGGATTGCCTTTGATGGAAACTTGTCAGTTCTAGCTCTGAATTCATGTGGCCTTGGCTATAAGGAATTTTGGTGTTTGCCATGCCTTCTGTCCTGGATGTTTGGTAAAGAAATTGTAATGTGGTGTAGCAGTTTGTTTGGGCTGAAATGTAACACCACGATGAGGCATCCTGTGTCAGTTTTGGTATCTCTGGTGCTGTGCTGTTCTCTGCAGATGTCACAATCACAAGTCAGCTGTGGTACAGCATCTCCTCTGCTTTGGCAGCTGTGGGAATGGCAGTCACTCCTCAGCTCCTGCATCTCCTGAGGTGCCTCAATTCTGCCACTTTCCAAAAGTGTCTTTCTCTTGTGTGCCAGAAAGGGGGACAGCTGCCTCATCCACCCAGACAGAAAGGGGAACAAAGGACAGCATGGGGCAAATCAGGGATCCAAAAGGCTGGTGGTGGAGGAAATGAAAATGGGGTGGAAAACCACTGTCCATGTACAGAATGGAAGAAATTGTGCTCTTGGTGGGCTTGAGCAGGACAAGGCACTCCTGGTGCAGAATGGATGTGCTCTGGCTTTGACATCCCACTGGACATTGGTGTCCTTGCTGGTTTTGCCCAGAGGGCAGAGCTGGCTGGGGGCTGTTCTCTTGGAGCAGTAACATGGAAAAGGGGGAGGTTTTGTGGCAGATGAACAGGGAAACTCAAGTATGTAAGAGATGCCAGTCACCTTTTAATTGTCACCTTGTCACTATTCCTCTTCAGTGCCTGCTGATGTAGCAGTTCTCCCTTATGAATACAATCTTGATTGGCATTTATTGGCAATAAAAGCAACTTGTCGTTGACATGTCTGTTCCTGGCCCTCTGCTCTGGGTCAGTGCACAGGTGACTCCAGGCCAGGTGAGCTCTGCTTTCTTCCCTGAGCTCCCCTTTGGATTTGCTTGGTTTGTTATAGTCCCTGGCTGGGGTTCTTCAAGACAGCCAAGGCTGGAATATGCTCTGATCCTTGGAAAGTGTCCCACTGGGGACTTGAGGTGAATTTGGGTTCATGCAGGTTTGAAAGTATTTGTGTTTTATCAGAATGGGAGCAGGTTGTTGCTGAAAACTTCAGGTCATGGCGTTCTTGACATCAGCTTCTCCAGAATGATTTTGCTGTGCCCTGCCTGGCTGTCCTTTGTGTGGATAAGAGTCCCTTGTGTGGATAAGCGTCCTCAGCCTTGTGACAGCCTCCAGCATCTGTCTGGCACCCAGAACTCCCTCCCTTGAGCCAGGCTTCTGTGACAGATGTGCCCTGAGCAACATCTGTCAAACAGACTGTTTTGCAAACCTGCACCCCGTGGCATTCACAGCAGCTGCCAGAGCCAATCCCAGTGGAATTCCTGGTGTCATGTCCTTCCTTCTGTTCTGCACTGGGCAGGGCAGGGAGCGTGTTGCATTCGCAGAGGCATGGGAATGATCCAGTCACGTGTACCCAGTGCTGGACTCTGAGCCCCAAGCCTGCTGTGCACCTTCCAAAGCATTGTCACCACAGCAGCGGGCAAGGAGCTGTGCTGCTGGGTGCTGCCCCATGTCCTGCCAAGAGTGGGGTGCCCTGGGGAGCCACCTGCACATGGGGACCCCAAGATTTGGCCCAACAGTTGGAGGCACGGATCAGTTTGAGATTGCAGTGCTTCTTTCAAAGGAAAACGTTCGCTGGGATGTGTGGGAATGTGTGTGGGATTCCTGTGAAGATGAGGGCAGTTTCTACCCCTGCATTGCTGGATTTGGGAGGGACAGACTGAGGTGTGACAGTGCTGGTTCTGTCACCTCTTGCTGAAGATCCCTTGTGGAAGGAATCTTAGCTGTGCTGCCAAGGCAGGGGTTGGTTGAGAGGTGGCCAGCACAAGCAGAGGGGTGTTGTAGGGTAGGGTAGGATAGAAGAGGAGTAGGAATAGGATAGGAATGTTAAATTGGAAGGTACCTTCAGTAATCATCTGGTGTAACTGCCTGGTCTCAGCTGGATGGACACAGTAGAGGATCACTCTTGGATCTCCATGCAAAGCTCTGTGTGCATTCCAGGTGTTTGCTCCTGGGCTGGGTCAGACTTCTCTGCAGAAATGAGTCTACAGCCAGGAGGGGGTTGGCAAGCTCTCCTCAGTTTTGCCACCTTCTCACGAGGATCCTTTGAGTGCTTTGCTGTCTCCTGCAGTTTCTGTATGGCTGAGGAGGATGCTTGACCACAGAGGAGGCTCAGCCTGACTCCCCATTATTTTGTCACCTTTACACAGCTCTTGCCAGCATTTCTCAGCCTTTCCTGTGATGTTACCATGCTTAGAGTCTGAGGTTTTGTGCTCTGCAGGGTTGTTTTCAGCTGCCTTTCACTCCACTGGGCCTGTGGTTAACGACATGGTGTGTGCTTCACTTAATGAAGTTCAGTATATTGTCCTGTAAAGAACAATCTGTCCTGGGTTATTTTTTCTTCTTGTTCAAAGATTACAGATTTCCTGAGGCGTCTGCAGAAGCTGGGAGATTAGGAATGACCATCCCCTTCTAGCAAAGCCTCTAAAAGAGGGTGATCAGACAGGTTTGCTATGAAAACAAACTTCATCAAAGGGCCATTATTGTAGCCATGCTGAGAGGAAAAGCTCTGGCCTCTCCTCAAGTAATGGGGGTTGTGCTGAGTGGCTGTGACCAGCTTTGCTGTAGTTGTACAGCTGAGGAATGCTTTGATTCAAAGCAGAGGACAGGACTTTAAAGATTGAACATATGCTGATACTTCATCTTGTTTTAATCTTCATTTTAATTAAACATTAATTAATGCATATAACTGCATCAAGCTGCCAAATGATGTGGTGCAGCTTCAGAAAGCTTGTGTGAGCCAGCATCCCAGCTGGAATCCATAGTGTGGAACTGGAGCACAGTTTGGGGTTTTTGCCATGTCTGTGGGTGCTGTGTGATGGCTCCATATGGAAGGGGCAGCCTGAGCCTTGGGGATACAGCAACCTGGGAAAGAGGGGGACAAACATATTGGTACAAGAAACACAAGGGTTTGGTAAGAATAAAATAAGCAAATGATGGCAGCAGGAGGCCTGGGGATGGGTGTTTGGAGTGGCAGGAACTGCAGGCTGTGATTGGTGGCCCCAGCCCTGAGATCTGCCTGTGCTGCAGAGAGCCTGAGCTCAACTCGGGCTTGAAGCATCACCCCCAGACCTCCCTGGGTGGCTGATGTGGGTTTGCTTCATTCTCCTCCCACATCCTGCCTGTGGGGTTTGTCAGGATCACCTTAATAAGGGTGTGTCTCAGCCTGGGCCAATCCCATCAGTTGTGGGCATGGCTCATGGACTGCAGAGTGGTTTTGATGTGCCAGAACTTTGTCATTATCTCCAGCATCCACAACCGTGCTGTAAGGGTTCCAGCTGGGATCCTCAGCGGAGGTGATTGTAGTAAACTCCATAGATTTAGGAAAAGCACCATGGAGGATATGAACGATAGGAATGCTGAAACAGCAAAAGAAAATTCCTGTTTTCCTGTCCTCCACCCCTTAACCTACCTCTGTAACCCTATAAGGCAATGTCATGTTAACCCCTTACCCATTGGTCAAGCTTGGATCCTTTCCAACCCTATAAAAGAAGCATACTGTACCCCATTAGGGGAGAAAGAAGAAGAGCAGAGACCCTTCACGGACCTCCCCAAATAAAGCCATCTCCGTGGAACAGCCTGCGCTTCTCCTTCTCCTCTCTCTCCGTCTGCTGCAGCCTCCAGCCCAGGGCACCACTGCCTAGCAAGCAGAGCTGAAATCCTGAGAGCTTGCAGTCACTGTAGAGCTGATAATCACCATGCTTGCTGGATGGCAGCCCTGCGGCCTTGGCATGAGCGAGCGAGCTTCGGGCACCCGGTCCCTACCCGGGACTGAGCTCCTGAGCCCTAGTGCTCTGCTTTATGATAAGGCCAAATCTGAGGCTTTATTAGGTGATGGCAGAGGATCAGATCTGTGTGGATTTCTTCCCTCACAAAACATGAAAGCCCTGCCCATCATTTGAAAAGCCCATTCTTTGCCTGTGCTGGGAGAGCTGGGCTCTGGGTGCTCCCAGCTTGGCTGCCTGTCCCTGCTGACTGCTTCCATCCTGGCATTCCTTCCACAGAGGCTGCCCAGGCATTGTCTCCTTTTGAACCTGAACACAAGATGTTGTCTGCAGCCCTGCTCAGCTCTTTTTTTGCCCATTATTCTCCACTCCCTGCACTGCAGCCTCTGGCATCTCTGGCTGGACATTCTCCAGAGTGCCTGTCATCCTTCAGAAGTTCTGAGACCTGTGGGTGGGAACAGCTCAGCCTGCTCACAGGTAGACAGGGAGAATGTGCCCTGTGTCACACTGTGGGTTCCTGCTTGGCTCTGCTGATCCAGTTTGAATCCAGCAAGCTTCCATGACCAGGGACAAGCCCCAGGAAATCCAAATTTGTACAGCCTCACCCTCAGTGTGTATTGGAGCTCCTGAGCTGTGCCCTTCTCTTTCCCTTTATTCTATAAAGGGAATAAAAATTATTTATTCTATTTATTTATTCTATATATTATATTAATTATATAATATATATTATATTTATTATATTATATAATATATGTGTATAATATATTATAATCTATTATATTGTTCTATTGATTTATTCTATTTATTATATAAACCCCTTCTGGTGTGTTGAGCTTTTGTGAAGCCTTAAACTTCTGGAAGAAGCTTTAGGATGAGACTCCAAGGTGGTGAGGCAGTACCAGGGCAAGCCACAGTTCTGCTGTGAGCTCACAAACATTCCTTGAGTTCTTAATATAGCTCTAAGAGCTCCTTCTTCAGGAATTGTGCAAGGGAAAAACAGAGGTGTGCAATTAAATGTGCTGGGCACAGCACAGTCCCTCCCTGTGTCTCAGTGCCAGCCTGGGGTTGCTGGAGCTGCTTGGGAGAGTTCCAGGCAGAATTTTCACACTGGGAAACAGCAGTGTATCTGTAACACATGTTCTGCTGCATTACTGAAGAATGTGGTGTTTATTCCCTGTGTCTTTAAAGTGTGTCCTTACAGCTTGGCCCAGGGGCCCTGGCCACAGCATGAGCAGGTGGAATTGGTGTGTCCCTCAGCTGTGCCTTTAAGCAGCTCTGGAGCTCTCCCTGGCATCCTGGAAGAATCACAAGTCCACCCATTTGGAAAGGAAGCAGTTAAAGTGGAAAAGTTTGCCAGGAAATTGAATAAACTAAAAGCAGTGCTTAGGTCTCCTGATGAGGAGCTCAGTGCAGCCCACAGGCAGTGAACAGAGCTGCAGTGTCTGCAGGCTGCTGCTTCCCTCCCACTCCATTGGCAGCACTGCTAAACAAAAAAGGGATTGGGCTTGGGACCACGAGCTGGGAGCCAGTGGAGCTGGGTGTGCCAGCAGCACTGCTGTAAGTAGAGCAACTCCTGGGTGCCTTTTCCATTCCTCCTGTGCTTCTTCTGTAGCATTCCTTTGTGTCATGCAGCACTGAGCCATATGGGATCATGTAAGCAACAGGTCTTTGCTTTTCCAGCTTGCTATTTTTAATCATTTTCCCTTGGCTTTCTCTCAGGAACTTTGCTTTTAATTCTTAGTAAATATTGCCAAGTGTTTCTCACTTGTTCAGAAGAGAGGGAGCTCCTGCCCTGTTCTTGCTATCAGAAGTGTTGGTGGAGAGGCTTTGGGTATGAATCATTCCAGCTGTTCTGAGAGGAGTCAGGAGGGTTCTGAGCAGGAGCCAGTCCTGTGCTGGCCACTGCAGCAGCACCCTCTCTGTGGGACAAATAACTGCTCTAAAGGAGACTGCAGACAGGGTTTTTAAGGCTCTGGTCCTTTTGGGCAGAGCCAGTGGAATTTTTTTTCTTGGGTTTTCTGAACTGGTTTGGGAAAGGTGAGGCATGTTTAGAAGGGAAGAGTTGATGCTGTAATGGGCATTGATTTAGGGCTCCAGTGTTAATCCTCTGGACTTCTGATTTGGAAAGGGACTTCATTCCCTTTGGGGCTTCAAGGAAGATCTGTTTGACACTGAGCTGGCTGTAAAGTACTTCCTGGGAACTTGCTAGATCCTTCCCATAGTGTGTCCTGTTTCTGCATTGGAAGGTGTATTTTCCTTGGGGTTTGCCCAGGAAAAACAGTGATTTGCTATGAAGCTGCAGGACTCTGGATGAACACAGCAGAAGGAATAGATTGGGGAGCTGTGGGAGGGAGTTATGTGTAATGGCAGTGATCTTTGGCTGAGACCTGCTTGAAAGGACTGCTCTGGCTTTGGCATCTCATCTGATCCAGCACCTTTACCTGCACTCGTGTGTGCCCTGGCACCTCCTGCCTGTCCTCCCCTTCTCTGTGGCTCCTGGTGTGTGTGAGGTGAGGCAGCAGTGGTTGGGTGTTGGTTGGGGTGAGGTGAGTCCTGGTGCTGGCAGTTTGCTGCTGCCAGATCCTGCTCACCTGTGCTGAGGCAGCCTGGTGTGCAGAACTGCCACGGGGACAGTGCAGGGCTGCACAGAAACCTCAGAGTGAGCAGGGCCTGTCTGAGCTCCTGCTTAAAGAAAGAGAAGTCCTGTGAGTAACTCTGTGAGTTGCAGTTTTCCTTCAGAATCTGAGGGGTTGTGAAATGAAGGCTGTGGCTTCTCTCACCTGGGGTAACAGCACTGAGAGGGAAAGAAAGAAGCCCTGGAGGAGAATTTCCTCATTCCTGTCTCCTGTTCCACCCTGTTTGTTTTCTCAGGCAGTAGGTTACTGCAGAGCACAAAAATCACTCTGTGTGTGTCCCTTGTGGTAGGTACACCCTGGGATCTGTCCTGTTCAGAGTACCTGAGCCTGATGCAGCCAGGGGCTGTGGCAGGTTCCTCTCCAGGGCTCCATGCTCAGGAATCTGCTCCAGTGCCTCTCCCTCTCAGGGCAAACATATGGAGCAGGCAGCAGCCAGAGATCAATCACCCTTTCAGGCAGAAATACCTGCTGAAAGGCTGGCTTTGTACAAGGCTAAGCCTATTTAAAGAATTTACAATAATAGAAACTTGTGGGATTTTTTTCCTTCAGGTATGGAGTCAGCCTTGTTAAAGCACCACCTTCTTGTGACACACAGAGCTCCACAACTGTCAGCTTGTTTCTTAGGAGCTGTGCAAACCAACCAGGGATTTGCAGCTTGGAATATTACACACCCATTAACCTGTTGCTGCTGCTGCCCTATATATTGTTTTTTACCTTGAGACTTAGGTAGAGATCTCCCAAGCAGTAAATCAGAGTCTGCTTCTCCACGGGAACTGATTTCTTTTTAAACAGAAATTTATTCACTGTTACCTTCAGTGACACAAAACACAGCTGAAGTGGCTCAGGTGAGGTTATTTCCTCTTAAGCTACTTAATACCCCATCCTCTCAGGATCTCATAAAATGTCCTTCAGTGTTGGGTGACTGCAGCAAGGGCTTGGATCTGGTGTTGGAGCACTGGGATGGCAGAGTGGGAAGGAGATACCTGGGTGAGGGTCAAGCTTGCCCTTTGTAACCTGTACCAAGGCCTGCCCAGGCCCAGGCAGCCACTCCTGAACACCTGACCGTGTTCTTTGTTCCTGCAGAGTAAATATCCTGAAACACAAACACTGTTTCTCCCTTTCTGCAGACAAATGATGATTAGTGAGAAGAAAAGGAGTGGAAAGCTGGACACAGCCCAGCCACGAAGGCAGTTTTTACCTGGTAACCAGCCAGGGCCTCTGTGGAGCATTTTGGAACCTGCTGAGCTTGGCAGGAATGTGAAATCCTAAAAGGAATAAATAATCATTGGACAGAAGCTGGTGAGGATGTTGTATTCAGAGGAAAAGCAATGGATCAGTCAACTGAGAGAAGAGGGAGGAGACAGGGGCAGCTCCAATCTCTGCTCCCTGTGACAGGGACAGGAGCCAGGGCACAGCTGGGGCTGGGCCAGGGCAGCTCAGGCTGAGCTCAGGGCAAGGTTCTTCCCCCAGAGGGTGCTGGCACTGCCCAGGCTGCCCAGGGAATGGGCACGGCCCCGAGGCTGCCAGAGCTCCAGGAGCCTTTGGGCAGCGCTGCCAGGGATGCCCAGGCTGGGGCTGCTGGGGGGGCTGGGCAGGGACAGGGGCTGGGCTGGGGGATCCTGGGGGGTCCCTCCAGCTCAGGATATTCCATGGTTCTGTGATTCCAGGAGATTTTGGCTGCAGGAGAGGGGAAGTTCTTGTGTTACGTCTTTCCTCTCCCAGGACATTTTCCTTTGATCCTCAGGCTAAAGCACTTGGGCCATTCTTCTTCCTTCCCTGATGCAAAAGACAATTTGAAGTTTGTGTGTTTTGGCAGAGGATTCTTTTCCCAAGTGTTTTGGGACTGCAGTTCTAGAGCCAGAACATTTCAGCTCTTGAACAGGATAATCTTCCAAGCTGTGCCATGTGGAAATCACACTGGGCATTCTGCATTGGTGTTCCATGGGCATTCCATTCCCTTGGTGAAGTTTTTCTGTCTCAGCTGAGCTACTGCTTGAATTGTTCTCTCTCCTATTTATCCCCATGTGAACATTTTTCTGGTCTCAATATTTAAGCACAAATCAGGGACAAAGTGAGCTAAAAAATATTAGCAGAAATATGGACTAATATGGAAATAAGGAATTCATTCTGTTTTAGCCGGTGCCATTGGATTCCATGATTCCAAGTTACTGTCTAGGGGAGTATTGTGAGGTTGTCTGATGAAATAAGAGATGGGCTACAAACTTCTGCACAGAGATGGAGAACATACCTGAGCTGTGGGTACCTGGTGTCATTTCTTGGTGCTTCCCTGCATTATTTAATTTCTGTGCTTGCAGGGTTTTACTTCTGTTTTTCTTGACTTTGTCCCCAGCACTGCTGACTTTGTTTCCTTACCTTCCCCAAGTCTTTAATTTCTCTCATTGCTCACTTCAGTTTAACCCCAAAGCCCTTGGATGTCCCCTGTCATGGGGCTGCACTGGCACTGCTGTTCTGTGACCTTGCACAGTGTCACTGTCACACACTGAGCAGCTCCACCACCAGGTGCCTTTCAGGGCTTTATTTGCTACTTCCAGTTCAGAAAGCTCTTCTAGAGTCTCATTTCCTCTCTTCAATCTAAATATAGCCATGCCTACCTGTTCAAACACAGTGCTGCATTTTGGCTTAAAAAACTGAAAAAACACACTTGTAAACTCTCCTGATGGTTTATGTGGAAGGAAGTCTGTATCTCATTTCTTTTTAAACTTTAATTTGATAAAGTGTCCAAGCTTTGCTTTTTATTTCCCTTGGTTTTACTTGCAGTAGGACAGATGCTGTGCTTTCAGGACTGACTGGTATTCCCAGGTTATTTTCTCTCCTGTTGCTGTTTGAACCTGATGATTTCATTTCCCACCAGCAATTGCCAGCCCAGGCAGTGCTGGGCCAGTGCAGCAGCCATGCCCACAGGTGACCAGAGAGGGTATTTTTATTTATTTTTTTTAGTGTGTCCAGACATCCCTGATTTGTGGTAACCAGATTAAGGATTGGGACTGGCAGCCTCTTGAGTGTTTCTCTCACTGTGGGTAATGTGATTACAGGGGAGATGTGGCAATGTAAAACTCATGGAAATGAAATTGGATTGCCTGTAGCTGTTGCAGACCTTTGCCTGACAGTAGGTCTTGTTCCAACTAACACAATTTCTGTGTTAAGCATGTTCCCAATAAAATGCTTAACTGTCAATTAAGAGAAATCCTGTAATCTGATACTTTAGTATATGCAATTTAAAGTGGTGCTTGTGATATTTTTGCCTCTTGCAAGACTGCTCTTGGGAAGGGGCTCTGTTTTTTTCCTCAAGTAGATAAGAAATGTTCCTTTATGCTGAGTACTTGCCCCAGGTGCCATCTCAATCAAGTTAGGGTGCAGAGGGACACACCTCCTCTGACGTGTCCTGCTGTGTGCTCTCTGTAGCCAGAGCAGGACCATGAGCAAGCTCCAGGAGTTTTCCAGAGGCAGCAGCTCTCAGTGCCTTGGAATATTTTTCTCATGCAGCAGCAGTAGAGAAACCACATTCTGTTTAGAAAAGGGCTTCATTGTTAGTTTGTTTTTCAGGGTCCCACTTTTCTATGTGCCTTTCTGAATCTCTCAGTGCTCAAGATGTCTCACCACATGAACAGCTCCACGCTGCCAACCTCGCACCCTCCCGAGCACCAGCACCCCACCAGCACAGCCTCGGGACACGGGGGCCACGACATGATGATGATGGTAAGTGGGGAATTCACCAGAGAGCTTCTCCTTGCCGTGCTTCAGAGTAACCTGTCCTCTTAAAGACTGTGCTCTGGAGAGCTGGAAATGAAGCTGAGCTTTGGAAGGCAGGAATTCATCCAGCTTCAACCCAGATCCCATGTGGGTCTTCTGGATGAAGGAGCGGCGTGAGGGATACAGAGCAGGAATGGATTTCACAGCTGGAGATCCTTTGGCAAAATTATCTTTTCTTGAAGAAAACCTTTCCAGCAGCCAGCCTGGTGTCTGCTCTGCAGCCAGCTAAGGGCAGAAATGCAAAGCAAGATTTTCCCTGCAGGAAACAGATGGATGGAGTTCTCCAGGCTGGCAGGGGGAGCCCCAGGCAGCCCTGAGAGGAGTGCCCAGCAGTGTGAGGGGCTGTGCTGAGCTGTGCCCTTCCCTTCCCTCCTGAACCCTCAGAGCACACTCTGCTGGGGAGCACAGCAGTGCCAGGGCTTTTTGCCCTGTTGGCATTAAGGCTGCATTGGTCCAGCTGACTTTGATTGCAGCAGGTTCAGACTTGTGCATTCTGGCATCACTGAGGCTTTGCAGAGATCCTGGCCAGAGTTTCCATGGAGATGGCTGGAGGGTCAGTGTTTGTGTGTAGCCAGTTCTAGGAACTTTTCCAGCATTTTCTCCTTTTCCTAAATACTTTTGGAGTGAGTTTCAGATTATTAAAACATGTCTGTTTATGATGAAATTTCAAAAGGAGGGGAGAGAGGGCACATTTCTATTTCATATGAGAGTTCTCAGGAGTGGATTTTGCAAACCATCAGTTGGAGTTTGTTTGCCAGCTCTGTGCCTGAGGAGAGAACCAAGAATCTCTGCTTCTATTTCTATTGCAAGCAGTGTCAGAGCAGGAGAGGAGAGCACCAGAACAACCTTGGTGGGCATGGCCCACGTGGAGCTCTCAGTCCAGCACTGCCACTGCTCTCCTTGTGAAGCTCTTCCCATCATCTCAGCTCAGTTTTGGCATCCCTGGGCCATTACTTTCCATGTAAATATAATTTCTTTACAAATGTCAAGTGTTCACTGGATAGTTACAGGACCCTGCCCTGCCCTGCAGCTGAAAACTGTGAGTAATTGCACCAGATTTTGAATTCATATTGCAAATAAATCTGTCAGGGAAGGCAGTACGTAGGTGGAGCATCTTAGATAACAGACTGAGCACATTTAATGTGTTTTCCCAATCCTCACTGGTACCAAGTAACAGGCTCAGGTTCACCTGAAGTTCTTTGATTTATGTGGGTTTTGTTTTAAATGTAAATATGTTCAATTCATTGAAGAGATGAAAGTACTCTCTAAAAGGTATTTTAGAGTAAATTCTGCTCTGGGGAAAATGAGCTGATTCTTATAGATGCTGAAATGAATCATAATTCTGAGCTTCAGCAAATAACCTTAATTAAGCAATGAGGGAAGTTCAAAGAGAAGTTCCTCTTGCTTGGTCAGGACTTCCCATGTGAAAACCCTGTGTGCAGCTGTGCCCAAGACATGCCCAGCTGTTTTTACCTAGTTTGTATCACCTCCAGCTGGCCTGGGGATCTTTGCTGTTTGCCCTTCCCACAGCATTCACTGTGCAGGCTCAGGAACCCTTATTTTCACCCAGGGGCAGCTGTGAACTGCTTTAGCTCCTTGTGTAGCTGTGTTTAGGCCTCTGTTTGCCACAGGATATTGGGAATTCCATAGGGAAACAACAACTGGCACAGTGCAGGAGGGGACCAGAGGACTCACCTGTGCAACCCTTACCTGTATCATCCAGACAAGGTCCAGGTGGGGAGGGGAAAGTGCCCTGTACCCCAATTCCTGAGGGGATGGGGAGCCAAGGAGGAGCTCCATGGAGACATCCCTAGTCCCTGACCACTGCTGATGCTGGGGAAAGAGGAGCTCCAAAGGCAAGGAGAAGGCACTTCCCTGGAGTCCTGTGGAGGACAGGGCCTCCTGCCCAGGGCTGCCCGAGGAGCTGGGGACTGGAGCCTGGAGCATCTCATCCCTGTCTCACTTGTGTGTGTTACACCAGGTCTGCTGCAGAGTTCCTTGGAGTTTAGGTGGTGACCAAACAAACAGATCTGAGTTCTTGTTCTGATACAAACCCCATTGCCACACCTTGCTGTGACCTCCTTAGGATGAGCTCTTCAGGCTCATCTTGGTGTTCTTTGTGTTTTGGGCAGGCCATGACTTTCCACTTCAGCTGTGAGAATGTGCCATTGCTGTTCTCTGGACTTACAATCAATTCTCCTGGAGGTTAGTAACACTGTCTTGTGCAGTCCAAACAAAAGGTTTGCAGTTGGTGTTTCAGGATCCATGTTTCAGGAATTACTTTGTTACTTGGGCTAAAAATCTGTGGACATGCTGTGTTGAATCTGGTTTAAATGGCATCTGTGGGGTGAAAGAAAAATGGAGATATTTGTAGAGTTCAAGAATTTGGTTTTATTAGCAAAAGTGATTGCTGCTTTTGCTTTATAGGTGGAATTGCAGGGAGTATCTGGGTGAAATTCCCATTTCCCACCTGTCTGTGCATGCACACAGAGCCTGGTCGTGGCCTGTGCAGCACAGGGGGGTTCAATCCCACAGTGACTCTGCTGACATTCTCTTGCCCACAGACAATGGTGTTTCCTCTCTTGTCAGAAATGGCTGGTGCTTTTGTGGCTGTCTTCTTCCTGGCCATGTTTTATGAAGGCCTGAAGATCGCCCGGGAGTGTCTGCTCCGGAAATCCCAAGTCAGCATCCGCTACAACTCCATGCCAGTGCCCGGCCCCAATGGCACCATCCTGATGGAGACACACAAAACCGTGGGGTAAGGACTGCACTTCCTTCTTAAGCCAACTCTGCAGCTGGAACTGGCACTGAAGGAACTTTGTGCAACCAGTTTTGATCTCTGGAGAGTGTCCTGGCTCCAGACTGGGATGCTGAGTGGCACTGGAGGATGGGGGACACCTGGGCACCCTCAAGGATGGGGGCAAAAGGAGGAAAGCAGCAAGGAGCCAGATGGGCTTGGGGATTTTGTAATGAACACGTTTGGGGGAGTTCTGAGGAACAGAGTTTGGATGTTACATCCAGTGGCCCTGACAGAAAACACTCAGGGTCCTTTTATTGACAGGTAGTCAA
Organism: Molothrus aeneus; assembly: GCF_037042795.1. Lineage (NCBI taxonomy): Eukaryota > Metazoa > Chordata > Aves > Passeriformes > Icteridae > Molothrus > Molothrus aeneus. The sequence goes on along the minus strand of NC_089664.1, from coordinate 1,389,750 downwards.
GGCCTGTGTGCAGAACAGGAGCCAGTCAGCTTTTGAATGGGGAGGGAGGTAAAAGAAGCTTGGCAAAGCCTGTTTCTCAGCTAAAAGTTGTGTCCTCCCAGCAAGCTGCATGCTTGTTTTGCTCTGTGAGCAAAACCACAGCTCCAGGTGCCAGGAGTCCCTGCCCAGGCTGGTGTCACCTTCTGTGCCACCCCACGCCCTCCTTGCTGTCCTGGCCCTTTCTCTTTGGGGATGTGCATTTCCCACCTGTTCCATTTGCTGACTTGTTTGGGTTTGTGTTCCCAGGCAGCAGATGCTGAGCTTGCCCCACCTGCTGCAGACTGTGCTGCACATCATCCAGGTGGTGGTCAGCTACTTCCTCATGCTGATCTTCATGACCTACAACGGGTACCTGTGCATCGCCGTGGCCGCGGGAGCGGGCACCGGGTACTTCTTCTTCAGCTGGAAGAAGGCAGTGGTGGTGGACATCACAGAGCACTGCCACTAGCACTGGGGGTGCCACAGGCCTCTCCACCCCTCTGCTCCCTGCCAGTGCAGCCACCCGAGGACTGGAGCATTCCTAAGCTGCCAAGAGAATCATGATAAAGAAAATCAACTGGAGTTCACTACAGGTTCCTGGAGGGGTGCAGGGATGTGAGGAGCTGGGACACGCTGCTCCCCTTGACTCCTGAGAGTCCATGGCAGCCATTCTTGGCCAGGATTTGCTTTATTCTTAGATTATGCTGTGATTGAAATTAGTTGGCTGACAGAACTGTAGAAATTATTTTAAAAGGAAAACAAAACTATTTTATTTTTAAATTGTAAATGCTCATCAGTGAGGGTTTAATGAACAGTAGGAAAAGATCAGTTGCCAATAATGTGTGAATGGCTGTTTTAATTTTGATTTTTTTTTTCAATGTGTACATAATGCCAGGGGAGGAGATTGCCCTGGCATTGTGGTTTTTGGGGCCAATGACACCTTTTGCTGTAGGACTCAGCCTCAGAGGAAGATTTGGTGCTGCACATCAGACATGCTCAGGTGTGTCCTGGCAAGGGAGGAACTTTGACCCAAGGATGAGCTGTGTGCTTCAGGGATTGAATGAAATTGCCTTCCAAGCCCACCAGAGATGATTGATGAGTGTTGTTAATCTGATGTATCCAGCAGCTTTACTCAGCCTCCAGGGAGAACACTTGAATTGGGCTGCTTTCCCTTGCCAATTATGGAACAGATAATGGTTCTGTATTTACAGGGCAGAAAGATTCCCAATAAACCATTGAACCCACAGGTACTTCATGTGGAGCTGCCCTGGATGGAACTAGAACTAAGCTTTGGGTTACTAGAACTGGTTCTGTAAATGAGGCAAGAGCTAAATAATGATTTCAGGACACTAAAGTTAAAATGGCTGGAGGGTATTCCTGGCTGGAGGTGAAGAGGGAAAACAACCACATTCCTGTAAAGGAGAGATTTGGGGAAGAGGAGAAGGAAAATACAGGACCAAAGCAGCCTTCAGTGTCTTCTCAGGTGAAATTTGGAGCAGCGTGGGCTAATCAAAAAGTACTCCTGACCCAGATGGCTCCTCCTTGTTTTGGTAATCACAGTGGGCCCATGCTGGAGGTGCAGGTTCTCTCTGCAGTGGGGGACAGTGAAGAGCTCAGTCAGTGCTGTGGGCTCTGCCCAGTGCCCAGGCAGGACAGGCTGTGAGGGGGCAGAACCACCCTCCTGCCTGGCTGATGCCAGGCCAGGCTTGGGGAGCAGCCCTGGTTTAGCACCTGGATGTTAAAAAGCTTGTGCAGAGCTGGAGGAGGTGGTGCAAAGCTGGGGTCTTCTCTCTACCCAGATTGCCCAGTTTGTGCCTGTAACTGGCTGGAAGGGAAGACAGTGGGAATTTGGGAAAGGCACTGAGAACAGGCAGCACTTTCAGACTGGGGCTGGTGTCTGGGACAGGCCATGAGAACAGAGAATCCCGCTGGGATGAAGCCTCTGGGCACACTCAGGAAGGGTTTTTTCCCCTGAAGATGCTGCTGGTGACTTGTGGCAGCAGCTGTGTGAGGAAAGCTGATCTTTGGAATGAGATATTTTAGCCCCTGAGCCTTGGAGGGTGAGGCCATCCCTGTGTGCCTGGGTGCTCCATGGTGCTGGTGCTGCTGTCCCTGTCCCCCCTCCCACCCTCTGTAAGGAAATCCACAACTGCTGCTACCAGGGCTTGAATTGCACCTCCTGAAAGCCCTCCTGGGCTGATGCCAAGTGTTTATTTGGACATCTTGTTTTCTCTGGACAGTGCAACTAGAGAATAAAAGGAACTGAGTTAAAAGCAGGCTTAGGTTCCTATGTAGCTGCTTTCTGTAGCAAATTCACATCTGGGTGAGAGAGGTGAAGTTACTTTCATGGAAAAGTTCTAGCCACCTCCTGCTGAGAGACAGGAAAAGTGCTAAAGTGCTTCCTTCCCCAGTCTGATCTTTGAAGGGAGTTCTGTCTGTGACAGAACCTTCTGGTGCCCTCTCTGCACCTGTCACAAAGGTAAAACTTTGCTGTGCCCTCCAGATAATCATGGGAGGAGAAATCTCACCCTCCCCACCCCTGGAGAGCTGGAGGAATGTGAGTGTTGGACAGAGAAAATGGACAATCACTTCCCACTCCTGCTGGAACTGAGAGGAAATCTGAGTGTTTGTCAGAACTGGAGCTGTTAAAAGCTGGGGATGGTGGTTGATGTGGGAGGTTTGCACCCCTGAAGGAGTTCAGGGTGACACTGCCACTGCTGCCATTGGTTTTTCTGGAAGGGGGTGGAATTGTTGCCATCACAATGACAGGCTGGAGTGAGGAGTGGCTGTGTGGTGGCACTGTCACCTCATATACCTCTTGCTGTGTCTTTATTTGGAACAGAAGCTGCTTGGCCTGATCTTGCTGTCACCTTTTAGCCACTTTTCTGTGTATCCAAGTGGCCAGACTTGAATTCTCTGAGGGATGGCTTGGAGATCAGGCTGCGGCTCATCAGTGTCAGTCTGGTTCTTGTTAAGCTTTTCTGCGTCGTTCTGTTTGTACCACCTGTGCCCCTGGAATTGTTTCCCCCCAGAATGAGCTTCTCTTCTGCCCGTGCTGTCCCCAGAGAGGGCACAGAGCTTTCTGCAGCATGCCCAGGGAGGGGACACTGCCCTGGCAGGGCTCACCTGGGCACGAGGCTCTCAGGTGCCCCAGCTGCTCCCACAGCCTGCACGAGGGAGGTTTGGGCACCCTGGGCTGCCCAGGGAAGGTGAGAGGGGAGGTGGCTGAGGAGAGCAGGTGAGGCTGTGTCCCCTGTGCTGAGGCTGCGTCCCCTCTGCTCCTGGGGCACAGCTGGGGAAGGGCTGCTCCTCCTGCCATGGCTGTGCTCTCCCCAGTTCACTGTGACAATCCAGAGCAGCCTCCCCTGTCCCAGGCTCCCCCTGCCACCAGCACGGTGTGTTCTCAGCCAGGTTACTGCGTGCTGTGGCAGAGCTCGAGCCTGAGCCAAGCCTGAGCCAAGCCTGAGCCAAGCCTGGGCTCCCTCGGGCGGGATCGGCAGCTCTGGGGCAGCCCCAGCCCCTCTGCTGAGTTCAGAGTTGTCCTGGTAGCACGGGAGGGCTCCAAGGATGACACACGTGTCATGCTCGGGTGTCTGTCCTGCTCGGGGGTGACACCCTGTGCCTGTCTCTGTGTCCTGCACACGCTGTGCCTCCGCAATGTCACCGAGGAGGGAGCTCAGAGCAGCCGGGCCCTGTCCCTCAGAGGGCTTTTGTTGCTTTTCTTTGAGTGCCTTTTGAGTTTGTCTGGAGCCAGTCCCACCCAATCCAGCAGGATTTCTAGTTTTGTTTACAGTGGACTGTCAGTTTTGTTTTTATTCTTGCTCTTTGTGGCAGTAACTTGTCTGATGTTACTGTGAATATCAAGAATCTCCTGTACATAATTAACCAATAAAATAGATTGCATTTTACTCTGGTGGGGCCGTGTTTTGGGACCAGTCCTTGGTGCAGCCCTCGGAGGGAGCAGCAGGGCCCAGTGTTCCTGTTCAGGTGCTGTGGGGTGGGTGAGGAGCAGCATCCCCTGGGCCTCCCCAGCTCCCTGGAGCTGCTGCAATGGGAACGTGGGGATTCACTGAGAAACCTCTTTGATCCAGCTCAGTCACACTTTGTGGGGAGGGATGGGAAGAGGAATTGGTGCCTCCCAGATCTGCCTGCCCTGGAGAGGAGTTTTATGGAGCTGTAACAACCTCTGAGGTGTCCTCTCAGAGCTGGGGCCTGCTGGGAATGCCAGCCCAGCAGAGCAGCCCCTGATCATTGTATGTGGTGTTAGACAGGAACTGCATCTCTTTGCTAGGCCAGCCTGGGGCTCTTTCCAGTTGGAAAAGTTTGAAGTTCTGTACATTTTCCCAGCCTGACCTGGACTTGGATGCACCTACAACACAGGAAGCCTGAATTTAACTGAAGTCCGCTTTGGAGGAATGCTGAAAAACCAGCCCTGGTCACTGTGCTGGAGATGGTCAGAAACAGCCCTGGCCAGAGGCAGGGGGAGCCTCCAGCTCCTGAATTCCCTGCAGGTGTCCTGCTGCAGGCCCAGGGCTGTGGCAGCCTGCCCTGCTTGTTCCCCAGGCTGCAGGGAGCAGAGTTTGCTGAGCACCAAGAAGCTGCTCAGAATTTTAAGTTGCTTCCTTCAGCTCACCCCAGTGTGTGCCAGACCCCTCCTGAGTGGGCTCTGCCCCAAACCTCACCTAAATCAAATCTGACCTCATCCTGCCCAGCACCTGCTGAGGGTAAATCCAGGGACCAGCTGAAGAACTCCACGTGCCCTTGGCCTTTCCAGGTGCCACCAGCCATAAGGAACTGTTTGGTGGCCTTTGCTCCAAGCAGCAAACAGCCCTGGGCTCCACTCCAGGGGTGACAAACCAGAGCAGCTGGGGACAGTGAGCAGAGCTGGATGGAGGTGGAGCAGGGAAGTGCAAAGGAGAAGCTGCTCAGTCAGAGAATCTGGGCTGTCCCTCCCCATCCATGAGGCCAGCCCATGATCCAGGCCTGCAGCCACTCCCTGCCCAGGGCCCAGTGAGACACTGCAGCAGCTCTGGGGATGTATTTGGGATCTGATGTAACCCAGGGGATTCTCTCCTGCTTGCCTTGGGAAGGACAGAGCTGTGGCACCTTTATCCCAAAACACTCAGCAGACACTTCCAGCACCTTCTCTTCAGTGGGGCCACCAAGGTAGGGTGTCTGTTGTGTCTATTTCCCTTATGATTTGACTGAAATAAAGCTTGCTAGTTATGGGCCAATAACTATTTCAACCCCAGTACTTTTGATGTTACAGCAAAAGGATTTTTCCCAAAGGTAGTAAAAAAAGGACAAAGAGCAACAGCTAGATTGCCATGTAAATACAAGCACCTTTGAGCCAAAAGAGACTTGACAAACTTCCCAAAATGATAAGATGCAGAGAGGATTCAAAAGATTAAAAATTATTAAGGGGAAATTTGTGTATGTGTGTGCTATCCACATGAGCCTAATGTGTGCATGAAACTGATGAAACTGAAAACAACTTGAAAAATTGGTGTTTGTTATCATTTAAAGATTTGTGTTTTCAAGAGTGACAGTTCTTTACATTTTTCTGATGCATTTAGCAGAATAGAGAAGAAAGAATAGAAGGAAAGGAAAAGGAGAAGAAATAAGTTCTAAAATCGAGATCTCCTTTCAGACACTTCTGATTTTAACACCACATGCTGCTGCAAACAATTATGTGAACCAGCTCATAGGCGAGCTCTGTGAAATACAAATTACGAGAAAAACGCAGGTTGTGAAAGAAAAGCAAGAAACCTGTGGGTTTGCTCAGATCTAACACTTAAAGAGTAAGATTGATTCTCTCGGGAGGTTCAGATGGCCACTCCACTGTCTGGTTAAGATCACCAGATCACTTTCCCAGAGGATCCTCCCGCGGTGTTTTATCCCCCTGCTCACAGCACGGAACGGGTGATCCGGGTGTTTCCACCCCCACCGGTCACTGCAGCCGTGGGATTATGATTCTTTTATTATAAAAAATAAGTGTTTATTTAAAACAAAACACTCGGCAAAGGGGCGTTCACGGGCGTGTTAACCAAACTTAAAAAAAAAACCAAAAACGTAACAGCTCGGAGGGGGCACGGCGAGGCCCGCCCGGCTGAGGGGGCCGGGGCTGCCCGGTCAGAACTCGAAGGTGCCGAAGTGCGCGGTGCGGCCGCCGGCCTTGGGCTGCGGCTTGTACCCGATGCGGTCATTGATGAGCTGCTCGCGGCTCTTGTGCTCCGTGCCCAGCGCTCCGATCGCCGCCGCCTCCTCGCCGCCCCCCGCCGCCGCCTCCGCCTCGTCGCGCTGCTTCCTGCGGCTCTGCGGGCGAACGGGCCGGTCAGGGCCGGGGGCGGGCCGAGCCCCCCGCGCCCGGCCCCGCGCGCACCTCCAGCTCCTTCCGGACGCTCTCGAACTCCTCGATGTCGTCCAGCTTCAGCTCCAACCGCGTCGGCTTCCGACGGAGCATCGCGACAGGCGGGACCGGCGGCACCACGACCGGCGGCACAACCGAGCGCTCCCGCCCTCAGCGGGCCCCGCCCGGCGTGCCACACCTCCCGGCGTGCCCCGCGCGAACTGCCCTTAGCGGGCACCGCACCTCCCGGCGTGCCCCGCGCGAACTGCCCTTAGCGGGCACCGCATCTCCCGGCGTGCCCCGCGCGAACTGCCCTTAGCGGGCACCGCACCTCCCGGCGAGCCCCGCGCGTCCCGCCCTTAGCGGGCACCGCACCTCCCGGCGAGCCCCGCGCGTCCCGCCCTTAGCGGGCACCGCACCTCCCGGCGAGCCCCGCGCGTCCCGCCCTTAGCGGGCACCGCACCTCCCGGCGAGCCCCGCGCGTCCCGCCCTTAGCGGGCACCGCACCTCCCGGCGTGCCCCGCGCGAACTGCCCTTAGCGGGCACCGCACCGCCCGGCGTGCCCCGCGCGAACTGCCCTTAGCGGGCACTTCATCTCCCGGCGTGCCCCGCGCGAACTGCCCTTAGCGGGCACTGCATATCCCGGCGTGCCCCGCGCGAACTGCCCTTAGCGGGCACCGCCACTCCTCCCGGCGTGCCCCGCGCGAACTGCCCTTAGCGGGCACCGCACCTCCCGGCGTGCCCCGCGCGTCCCGCCCTTAGCGGGCACTTCATCTCCCGGCGTGCCCCGCGCGTCCCGCCCTTAGCGGGCACCGCCACTCCTCCCGGCGTGCCCCGCGCGTCCCGCCCTTAGCGGGCACCGCCACTCCGCCCGGCATGCTCTGCGCGACCCGGAAGTGGCCGTGAAGCGCCGGAGCCCGAGCACCGCGAGTCTCGCCCCTTTCCCGCTCTCTGGTTCCCGTTCCCGCTCCCATTCCAGGCTTCTCATCGCTTCCTGAGCTTGTTCCCGGTCCCGCCATGGCCACCGCGCGGGCACCGGCGGCTCGCGGCGGGGCCCGGCCCCCCGAGGTGAGTGTCCGGGAGATGGGGGCGTCTCCGGGCCCGTTCCCCGCACGGGCCCGCAGGAGCGGGAGAGTCCTTGGGGATTGCGACTGCTGTTGCTGTGCGGGGTTTATGGTGCCCCGGTGACAGCGGAACTCTAAAGGAGCCCGCAGGCTCACGTGTTTTCCTGCACTTGTACCCAGTCCTGGTTGCTCTCCCGGGCAGTTCGTGTGAAGCCTCTCCGGGGCGAGGGAGCCGGGCACCCCTCACTCTTCAGCGTTCCAGGGAGGGAGCTGGAGCTGGAGCATGGCATCGCTCCTGGCTGTGGTGCTCAGCAGCAGGAGGAAAAGCTCCGTGTTCTAAAGCTTGCTCGAAAAATACCTCTGCAGATAATGAATAATAGGGACCCAACACTGCCTGATTCCAGCAATTTAATGTGGCATTTTACTTCTGTGCTTTGGCCTTCGGGCAAAAACCTCAATGTCCAGTGGCTGCTCCATCCCTGGCAGTGCCACAGGCCAGGCTGGACAGGGCTGGGAGCAGCCTGGGACAGTGGGAGGTGTCCCTGCCATGGCAGGAGTGGTACTGGATGGGCTTCAATGCCCCTTCAACCCAAAGCAGGCTGGGATTCTGAGAGATCCTTGCACGGTGCCCAGCCCTGTTCTCCTGGCACAGGCAGGCTGTTTGCTGTGTGCTCTGTCCCCACACTCTGTGTGCTCTGTCCCATGCTCTGTGTGTCTGTCCCACACTCTGTGCTCCCCTGTTTCTCCCCGCAGCCCCCCAAGGCCAAGGCTGCCGAGGAGGCCGAGGCTCCCCCGGCCAAGCGGGCTCCCATCTTCTACGGGAGCCTGGAGGAGAAGGAGCGAGAGCGCCTGGCCAAGGGCGAGGCCGGGCTGCTGGGCAAGGAGGGCATGAAGGCAGCCATGGAGGCTGGCAACATCAACATCAGCAGTGGTGAGCATGTGCAAACACCCTTTGTTATCCCTCCCCGCAGATGTGACACTTCCAAATGTCTCTGCTTGGTCTCTGGGCATCACCTCAAAAGCACTCAGGGGTGGGCGGCTCCATGCTTAGATCTTCCCATTCCAGAGGGACCCAGGGCAGGGGGGCTCTGGGGGAGCTGAGGGAGGGATCCAGGGCTCTGGGACAGCTGAGGGAGGGATCCAGGGCTCTGGGACAGCTGAGGGAGGGATCCAGGGCAGAGGGGCTTTGGGAGAGCTGTGGGAGGGATCCAGGGGCATGGGGGCTCTGGGGGAGTTGAGGGCGGGATCCAGGGGCTGAGGGAGGGATCCAGGGCTCCGGGGGAGCTGAGGGAGGGATCCAGGGCTCTGAGGGAGGTGTGCCGTGTCCCTCTCTTGGGACTTCCCAAGCCCTCCTGTGTCCCCTGCTGGGGGTGGCCCTGCCGGGGCGGGGACGCTGTGGGTGACCTGCAGAGGCCCCTGGCAGCCCCAGGTGTCCCCTGGGCCGTGCTGGCTGCGTGTGCTCAGGCTGTGTGTGTGCCCAGGGGAGGTGTTTGACCTCGAGGACCACATGAGCGAGCGGCAGGCCGAGGTGCTGGCGGAGTTCGAGCGCCGCAAGCGCGCGCGGCAGATCAACGTGTCCACAGACGACTGCGAGGTCAAGGCCTGCCTGAGGGCCCTGGGAGAGCCCATCACGCTCTTTGGAGAGGGCCCTGCGGAGCGCAGGGAGAGGTGCTGGGCCTGCACTCGGGGAGGGGACACCTGGCAAACCCCAGAGCTTCTCCTGGCAGTTGGGGTGCAGAGAGCCCTGCCCTGACAGGGCTGTGCCATAGGGACAGCTGGGACACCTGGGGGTGCTCACCTGGAGAGGAGAAGCTCCAGGGAGAGCTCAGAGCCCCTGCCAGGGCCTGAAGGGGCTCCAGGAGAGCTGGAGAGGGACTGGGGACAAGGATGGAGGGACAGGACACAGGGAATGGCTCCCACTGCCAGAGGGCAGGGATGGATGGGATATGGGGAATTAGGAATTGTTCCCTGGCAGGGTGGGCAGGCCCTGGCCCAGGGTGCCCAGAGCAGCTGGGGCTGCCCCTGGATCCCTGGCAGTGCCCAGGAAAAGCTCTGTGTTCTAAAGATTTTTCAAAATATACCTCTACAGATAATAAATAAAAGGGACCCAACATTGCCTGATTTCAGCAATTTAATATGGCATTTTATTTTGTGCTTTGGCCTTCAGGCAAAAACCTCAATGTCAGTGGCTGCTCCATCCCTGGCAGTGCCCAAGGCCAGGCTGGACGGGGCTTGGAGCAGCCTGGGACAGAGGAAGGTGTCTGTGCCCATGGCAGGGCTGGCACTGGATGGGCTTTAAGGTCCCTCCCATCCCAAACCAGTCTGGGATTTCTGTTCTAAGGACCCCAAGGCAGTGGGAATGTCACCTTGGTATTTGTTAGGAGAGCTGAGAATTCCCTGACTCAATCCAGCTTCATTACTTCCCTTCCAGGCTAAGGAACATCCTCTCGGTGGTTGGCACAGACGCGTTAAAGAAGACCAGGAAAGATGATGACAGGTCCAAAAAGTCCAAAGAAGAGGTGAGGGTGTCTCCTGTCCCCTCAGTGCTGAGGGAGGGATGGTGTATCCACCTCTGATATATCCAGGACTCCTGCCTTTGGCCAGTCTCTGGATTCTCATGTCGTCCCTTCAGATTTTTTCTGTGTTGCCCATTTCAGCAAATCTGTGGCAATGTTTGTTCTCAGTGAGGAGCACCAAGTGTGGTTTTTACTCACAAACCTTGCTCTGTGCTGCTCTCAGTGTGCAGACCAGGAGAGCAGGTGTGTGGGCTCTTACCTACTGGAGCAAGTCCCTTACTTTCCTTCACACTTGGGAAGAAAAAAATATGTTCCTGCTGCTGCATCTGTCTCTGCCTTTGATTACTCTTTGTGCTTCTGTCTCTTTTCTGAGTCTCTTCTGCCTTATTATTTTTGAGCTGTACTGTAAGAAAGAATTGGACTTTTTCTTTACTGGGTGATGTGTAAACAAGGAGGGAGTTACATGTCAGTAAATGCAGATGAGTCAGGGTTCAGCTGGAATGTTGAGTGAAGTGGCAGCATTCAGGATTGGATCTGTAGGGCAGAGAGTTTGATTTACCTCTCCAAATCCCTTTTCCTGGGCCTTAGTTGTGCAGAAAGCCCTTAAGAAGAGGCCAGAGCACAGCAGGGTTTGGGGCAGGTGCTGCTGGGAGGAGCTGAGGGGAATGAACACAGGGGCAGCAGCACCAGGGCTTTTCCATCACTTTTATTCTTTTTTTACAGTATCAGCAAACCTGGTACCACGAGGGTCCACGCAGTCTGAAAACAGCCAGGCTGTGGCTGGCCAACTACTCCCTCCCCAGGTGAGAGAAACCAGAAAACATTTGTCAATGCAAGGGCAGATCCTGCTGTGGGGAGCACAGGAAATGCAGGGAGTGGGGAGGCAGGTCCAGTGAGCCCAGAGCTTGAGCTCTCAGGGACTGATCCAGGGAAGAGCAGAGAAAAGGCATTTCCAGGAGCAGGGAAGGGGCAGTTCTGGGGCTCCCACCCCACCTTTGCTCTCCCTAGGGCAGCAAAGAGGCTGGAGGAGGCTCGGCTGCTCAAGGAGATCCCTGAGGCCACCAGGACATCCCAGAGGCAGGAGCTGCACAAATCCCTGCGGGTAGGTTTGGCTTTGGCAGCTGCTCCACTGCTGTGCTCACAAGATTTGGCTGATCCTCCGAGAGCCCAGCAGGAGTTCAGCTGCCTGAGGTGCTGTCCACATGCACATCAGTCTCTGCAGTCTTGGGAAATTCTGCTTTTCCTCTTTCCCTCTGTCTCTGAAGCCTTTTCTGACTCTTTCAGAGTGTTCCAGGGAGATGTAATTTGTCCCTGTGCATGGCAGAGGGTGCAGAGACATCCCTGTCCTGCCTTGCCACTCACCTGTGAGGCTAAAGGAATGTATTCCTGCCTCTGGCTGGGGAGCCCAGGAATGCCAGGGAAATGCCAACTCTGGGTGCTGAACGTGGTTGGGATGACTCTGAGATGCCCTTTCTGAGCATGCTAAGCCAGATTCCCAGCTTAACCAAACAGAGAGGCTCAGGCAGAGCGTGCTGCCCCCCTAATCCTGTTTACTCCAGAGGATTTGCTTCTCCCCTCTGCCCTGTCTGTCTGGTTGGATTCTTTGGCTGAGTTGTGGGCAGATGCCAAACTCCAGCCAGCTCTGTGTCAGAGCTGCAGCTGCAGAGCTCTGGGGCTGGAGGCACATACCATGGGTGGCCCTGGGGGCTGAGCTGTGCCCCAGGCTGTGCTGGGCCAGGCTTGCCCTGGCCCTCCTGCCTGGAGCTGGAGTGGCTCTGAGGCAGCATCTCCCTTTGCAAGTGACTTTCCAAGGGCCTCACCTCAAGCTTTGGCTGGGGATAGCTCTGGGCTGGTTGTACTTCAGTCATTTATTGATGATTTTCTTTGTCTTTCTTACAGTCCTTGAATAACTTCTGCAGCCAGATTGGGGACGATCGCCCGCTGTCCTACTGCCACTTCAGCCCCAACTCCAAACTGCTGGCCACAGCCTGCTGGTGAGCCTGCCTTGGCAGCACCTGCTCTGGGGGCAGGGAGAGCACAGCAATGGTTTTGGAGCCTTGGGAGTTGTGAGAGGCTGCTCTGAGCTCTCATCACCTCACTTTAGAGCTGAGCAGAGATTGATTGATCTGAGCTGGTTGAACAAGAGCACTGATCTGTTCCTTGCTGTCCTCCACTGACATCCATCCCTTGTGTTCACAGGAGTGGGCTGTGCAAGCTCTGGTCTGTGCCTGACTGCAACCTGGTTCACACCTTACGAGGTACTGAGGGGCTCTCACTGAGGCTTCTGCTTCTTTTGTTTCTCTCTGTGCTGAGCTCCCACATCTGAATTACTTTGTGGTTTAAAATGTTGTGTTCAGGCAGATTTCTGTCTTACTGAGAGCATCCCTTGGCTTGGGAGCATGGGAATGTGTCATATAATGAGAAGGGAGACCTGGCCTTCAGCTCAAACCTCAGCTCCAAGTTTGCTGTTTCTGTTTGTGAACAGTTTGGTTTGGTTTCCAAACCTGGTTTGTGTTACTTGAGTTACAAACAGCAGCAGTTTTGGGCAGGTCACTTGACAACAGTGAGGTTCTTTGAGTAGTGGTCACAACTTGGACTAAATACAGATGTGAGGACAAATCCTTTGATTCATATATTGAATTTTTGAGGGATCCAAACCTTCATTTTGGATGCTCTGCCTTGGTTGCTCCTGGAAGTGCAGTTTGGCTGGGGGTGACAGGGCAATGCCACCCAGCGCTGAGGACACAGTGAAGAGTTCACTGGCACCTCCCTCCCCAGTGCCAAGGAAATGCTGCTTTTCTGAAGAACTGGCCAAGATCTTGTGGCAGATTCTAAATTTTGGTTTTCTTTCCCTTCAGGACACAGCACCAACGTGGGGGCCATCGTGTTCCACCCCAAGGCCACGGTGTCCCTGGACAAGAAGGACGTGAGCCTGGCCTCGTGTGCAGCTGATGGCTCTGTCAAACTCTGGAACCTGGAAAGGTCAGAACTGTTCCAGCTGTGCACAGCTGCAGCATTGCTGTGCTGGGGTTCATTCCATGTTCCTGCAGACATTTACCATCCTCCTGCCAATGTGACCTTTTCTTGTAGCTGCCCCAGTGCTCTCCCTGGCCTCAGTATGTGCCACCCTGTTCAGCAGGAAGAGAGATCAGCCTGATTAGGGAGCCAAGGTGAGGGAGATGGTCTGAAAGGGACTGAGGCAGAATTGCTGCTGGGCAGTGCTGAACTGCTGGGGCTGATGGATGGAAGGTCTGGGGACTGTTTCATTCTAACAGCTCACTTAGGAGAAAATTGCCCCTCTTGGATATTAAGAAATGAATTTTTGAGTGGTTGGAAAGCACCAGGATTTGGAGAGGGATTGACCAAATACACAATCAGGCACAAAACGTTCTGCCTGTGCTGCAGACAAATGGCTGTCAGTGCACAGAGCAGCTCTGGCAGATGGGCAGCACCTCCCTCAGGCCTGGGGAGAGGAGAAGGGTTCAGGTACTGAGCCTCAGCATCACCTGCTTGAGAAGTGGAGCCTGCAGGGCTCCTGGGAAGGGCAGGCAGCTCCCAGAGGCACAGTTGTTTATCCTTAGCTGAAATCACAGTTTGTAACAGTTTCCCTGTAAAAGGGACAGGGAGGGGGTTTGTTAGGCTCATGTGACCATGTCTCTTAATTAACCTGTTGGAAAGAAACTTCATTGCTGTTCAGATGGTGTGTGAATGCTCCTGACCTGCTGCCTGTCATTCTGGGAGAATAAATGTCCCCTCCATCCTGTCTGCCTGCATCCTACAGAACAGCAGGAGTTGCTGCAGTTCAGGATGTTGTGTTCTCAGAACTCCCTGCAGTTCAGGTAGTTGATGGTTTGTTTCTGTACTTCCCAAAGTGCTAATGACAAGGGCCCTGTTAATTTTCATTGATAATCATCATCATCCCAGGAGAGCTTTACAGCCAGCAGGAGGTGTGGAGAAAGGGTTTCACTCAGAGCTTTGAGTGTGACCCAAAGGCAGAGTTCAGAGTCATTGGGTACAGCTCTGATGTTCCTGCCTGGTTTGATTTCCTCAGCAGAGCTGCTGCTGCCATCACAATGTGTGAGCAAAGGCCTGGCTCGAGCCAGACCCCAGTGGCCAATGGTTTGTTCTGTGTTTCAGTGATGAGCCGGTGGCAGACATCGAGGGACACAGCATGAGAGTGGCCCGTGTGATGTGGCACCCCTCAGGGAGGTTCCTGGGCACCACCTGGTACGGACACCTGGGCACTGGCATCCAGAGGTGACCATGGGCTGGTGACCATGGCTTCCAGAGGTGACCATGGCTTCCAGAGGTGACCATGGCTTCCAGAGGTGACCATGGGCTGCTGACCATGGCTTCCAGAGGTGACCATGGCTTCCAGAGGTGACCATGGGCTGGTGACCATGGCTTCCAGAGGTGACCATGGCTTCCAGAGGTGACCATGGCTTCCAGAGGTGACCATGGGCTGCTGACCATGGCTTCCAGAGGTGACCATGGGCTGCCCAGCTGGTGGCCCTGTGGTGTCAGGGCTTGTCCACAGCAGGGCAGGGCTTGGCCATTGTGACCACAGCTGGGCTGCTGCAGTGTCAGTGACAGCAGTTCGTTGGGATTCCTTTCCCTGTCCCTGTGTGAGACACTGGGAATAAAATGCTCCCAGGGTTGGTGAAATATCCTGTTGTTCTCCCTGGAGTTACATGGAGACCAGGGGAAATAGCCTCAAGTTGCACCAGGGAAGGTTTAGGTTGGATATTGGGGAAAAAACATCTTCACAGAAAGGGTGGCCAGGGACTGGCACAGGCTGCCCAGGGGTGCAGTCACCATCCTGGAAGTGTTCAGAAAACACCCAGATGTGGCACCTGGGGACGTGGGTTAGTGGTGAATGGGGTGGTGCTGGGTTAACACCTGGACTCCATGGTCCTGGAGGGCTTTTCCAGCCTGAGTGACTGTTACTAAGGAGAGCTTTGTTCCTCAGCTACGACCACTCGTGGCGCCTGTGGGACCTGGAGGCGCAGGAGGAGATCCTGCACCAGGAGGGGCACAGCAAGGGCGTCTACGACATCGCCTTCCACACCGACGGCTCCCTGGCTGGCACCGGGTGGGTGCCTGCTCTGCACCAAGGGTTTTACTGGGACCAGGGATTTCTGCTGGGGAATGGCTCCCACTGCCAGAGGGCTTTGGATGGGATATTGGGAATTAGGAATTGTTCCCTGGGAGGGTGGGCAGGCCCTGGCACAGGGTGCCCAGAGCAGCTGGGGCTGCCCCTGGATCCCTGGCAGTGCCCAAGGGCAGGCTGGACAGGGCTGGGAGCAGCCTGGGACAGTGGGAGGTGTCCCTGCCATGGCCAGGGTGATCTGTAGGGTCCCTCTCAGCCCAGCTCAGTGTGTGATCCTGTGCTTGCAGAGGCCTGGATGCCTTTGGCCGGGTGTGGGACCTGCGCACAGGCCGCTGTATCATGTTCCTGGAAGGGCACCTGAAGGAGATCTACGGGATCAACTTCTCCCCAAATGGGTAAGGAGGGAGCTGGCACTGATGTGGGAGCTCTGAGTGTAAACTCCACTCCCTGAACACTGCTCTGCCTCCCCTCCTTGGCAGGTACCACGTGGCCACGGGCAGCGGGGACAACACGTGCAAGGTGTGGGACCTGCGGCAGAGGAAGTGCATCTACACCATCCCTGCCCACCAGAACCTGGTCACCGGCGTCAGGTTTGAACGTGAGTCCCTGCTGCTCCCTGTCCCTCCCCTCTGGCAGCTCACATGCACACCTGCAGCTCAGCAAGGCCTGTGCTGCTGAGCAGGGATGTCATGTTGTCATTGCAAGCCTCACTTCTCCCCTCTCTCCTCCTGTGCAGCCAACCACGGGAATTTCCTGCTCACGGGCGCCTACGACAACACGGCCAAGATCTGGACCCACCCTGGCTGGTCCCCCCTGAAGACACTGGCAGGGCATGAGGGGAAGGTGATGGGCCTGGACATCTCCCTGGATGGGCAGCTCATTGCCACCTGCTCCTACGACAGAACCTTCAAGCTCTGGACAGCTGAGTAGCTCAGAGGGACTGGTTATGGACTGGGACAGGGACGTTAATAACTTTTGGTTGTTTTTTTATATTAAAGAAAAAACCAGGAATCCAGTGTGTTACAGCAGCTGCAGTCATGGCTGCTCTGGAGTTTGGGTGTGTTTGAAGCACCACTGTTGGCCCAGGCTTGGTTGGTGTCAAGTCTTGGGGGTTTTCCCACATTTTGGACTGGTTTTATACTGCACGTACCACTTTCTGCTGTAATTTTGATCCACGTACTTCTACCCTCCCTTCCAAGTTCAGCTTCCAGGTGTCCTCCAAACATTTGCAGTAACCACAGAGCATCTCAGGTTTGGGGTGTGCTTCAGCTTCTGTTACTGCCCTTCTCATCTTCCTTTTTGGTAGGAGTGTGAGTTCAGACTTGATTTGCATTTAGAGAGAGAGCCCAGAGGGAGAGGCATAAGGTGCCCTCCTTCCCCTGCCTCCACACAGGTGTCTCTGGCTGGAGATCTGCATTCCCCTGGATTCACTTACAGTAGATGTCCAAGGCCAGGGAATCTCTTCTTTTCCAGGTACCACTTTGTGTCCTACTCCATGAGTTGTCCCATGGACTGGATGTTGCAAATCCATTTCAGCATCTCCTGCTTGGGGTTTGCTGTGTGAGGTCACTAAGTGTAGGATTGTCTTGTTCTGCCCTGCCCTGGGGAGAGCTTTTGTACTTGTTTGTTGTTTAAATTGAGGTTTTGCAAATAATGTGCCCTGGAACATCTAAACAGGTTTTGAATGTGTGTCCTGTGCTCTGGGTCTCACAAGAAACAGAGAAATTACAGGAATTTCACAATGCAGAGTTTGATTTCTGATGGTGTGAAAAACAGCTGGGGGGGTGAGGTCATTGGGTTTGTTCAGCCTGGAGCAGGAGAGGCTGAGGGGAGGCTCAGGGTCTGCAGCTCCTCCTGAGGGGCAGCTCTGATCCCTGCTCCCTGGGACAGGGACAGCCCCCAGGGCACGGCTGGGGCTGGGCCAGGGCAGCTCAGGCTGAGCTCAGGGCAAGGCTCTTCCCCCAGAGGGTGCTGGCACTGCCCAGGCTCCCCAGGGAATGGGCACGGCCCCGAGGCTGCCAGAGCTCCAGGAGCCTTTGGGCAGCGCTGCCAGGGATGCCCAGGCTGGGGCTGCTGGGGGGGCTGGGCAGGGACAGGGGCTGGGCTGGGGGATCCTGGTGGGTCCCTCCCAGCTCAGATGAAAACCTTCAGGAGCAAAGAGAAGTCAGATTCACCTCCCTGTTGTCAGCTGGAGAGCAGCTGTGTGTTCCTTGGGAACGTGAGCACAGTTCCTTCCAGGGAAAATACAATGGAATGAGAGGCCAGCAACTAACACAGAATTATTTCATTGCAGTCTCCTGTGGTCCAAGCCCAGGTCCAGCTGTGTGTGCTCAGCCTGGTGCTCAAGTATCTGTCCCTTGGTCCTGGTGTCTCATCTCCCCCCTCTGCCCATCCTGTGCCTGCCTCTGGCTGCAGGGAGGCTTTGTAAGGAAAATGCAGGAGGCTCAGTCAGGAGCAGGAGCTTGGCCTGAGGGCTCACAGGGTTTGGCTTTTCTCCTGGACAGCTCTGATGCCTCCCTGTGTCACCCACAAACCAACCAGCAACTCCCCAGCCCTGCTGCCCACCGTGACGGCAGCTCTTGGGGGTCACATCCCCTCCAGGGCCAGTGTCTGACGGGGTTCCAGTGCTCAGAACGCTGCCATCTCCTCCAGGGCCAGTGTCTGACGGGGTTCCAGTGCTCAGAACGCTGCCATCTCCTCCAGGGCCAGTGTCTGACGGGGTTCCAGTGCTCAGAACGCTGCCACCTCCTCCAGGGCCAGTGTCTGACAGGGTTCCGGTGCTCAGAACGCTGCCATCTCCTCCAGGGCCAGTGTCTGACAGGGTCCCGGTGCTCAGAACGCTGCCATCTCCTCCAGGGCCAGTGTCTGACGGGGTTCCAGTGCTCAGAACGCTGCCACCTCCTCCAGGGCCAGTGTCTGACAGGGTTCCGGTGCTCAGAACGCTGCCACCTCCTCCAGGGCCAGCTCCGCTCCGCCCCTCACACGGAGCACGTGGATGCCGGAGTTGGAGCTGGCGCAGAGCAGGGTGCAGCTGTCGCAGGCGGCCAGCGAGGCCAGCGGGCCCGAGCCCTCGAGGCACAGCGTGGCCAGGCAGGCTGCAAGGGAAGGGACGAGGGAGGGAGGCTGGGTTGGCTGAGATGGGGCAGGGCCACACCAACCTCCCAGCTCCAGGCTCTGCTCCCCTGAGAGGGGTGAGTGCTGCCTGGATCCACGCTTCAGCACCTTGGGATGTGCCCCTAGTAGACTCTCACCCCTGTGCACTGCCCAGTCAGGCAGTGGCTGACAGGGATCCACACTGGGGTCAGGCTCTGCCCTTTCCTGGGAGGGGAAGCAGGGCTGGATGGACCTACTGCCCCTCTGGGCAGAGCTGCAGGATGTGCCTGGAGCCATTTCCAACATTCCTTTTTCTCCCAAATTTCTGACAGTTTTCCTAAGGGCTGTGCTACACTCACCACGTGGTTTTGATGAATCTCCAAGAGGGAAAGAGGCTCCTGTGTAAATCTTATTTCTTTTTGTTTGTGTCTGTTATTAAACCCCCTGAGACAGTTTGTGCAGAGACCCCAGCCCCAGGCTGAGCTGCAGACAGAGCTGCACTTGGCCTGGGGCCACAGGCAGCTGCCTCTCCTGTGACCTGCACCCTTCCCAGAGCAGCTGGATTATGGCTCACCCAGCTGGGAAGGCAAGAGGATCAAAGCTGCTGCCACCCCAGAGCCACCCTGGGTGCACAGGAAAGGAACAGGTAAGAGAACAGAAGGCCCTTCTCTGCAGGAAAGCCTCAGGTTTCTATTTTCATCCCATCTTAAATGAGTTCCCTTGGAGAGGGGCTTAGCCCTGGGGAGTGTCTAATGCTGTGAACCTGAACAGCTCCCAAGAGGTCTCTGCCTGCAGCACAAGGGTTACTAAGAACCTGCTGCCATGGCAGGGCTTGGCAGGCAAACAAACCCCTTTGTGTCCAGCTCGGGGAAGGACTCACCCTCACCACCAGGTTTAACCCCAAAATGCCCACGATTCCCCTTCAAGAGGACAACCAAAATGAGGGTGTGGTGGCTGACCAGCCCTCTGTCCTCCAATACAAATTCTATTCCTTACAACTTTCTACTTATACCTGCAGAAATCTCTGGAGTTCCCATGTTCTTTTTCTTTTTTATCATTTGTCCTTTCATGGCCTAACTCAGATGTATCTTTAAAAGCTGCCTGGTAATTCTTCCTTTCAGCTGAGAGAAGATTCCTGTCACCTGAGACATGCAGCTCCTTCATGTTTGTTGAGCCCTGGGTTTGCTCCAGGGCGTTTCTCCACCCTGCCCTGCAGGCTTGGAGTGAACTCCAGAGATTGCAGCAGTCACCCTGCCCACCACCACGAGGAGACAGAACTGGGGGAAGTGGGTTTGTTATCCAGGAGAAAGGAGCACAGAGGGGGCAGGAGCCTCCCCTACCTGCAGTGCCTTGGTCCCAGACCTTCACTGTGCTGTCGCTGGAGGATGTGGCAATGCTGGGGGCGAGCGTGGGGCCCCGGGGCAGGAAGACACAGGAGGTGGTGGTCTGGAAATGCCCTTTGTACTCACACACTCGGCCCCTGGTCTGCCTCAGGTCCCAGAGCTGCAGAAACAGGCAGTGGTAGAGCCCCAGCTCTGCCAGCATGGGGTTGTTTTACCAAGACAGGAAGGTGGGTTGGGATAAAAGAGCTCCTCACCAACCCTCAGAGTGCCAAGGCTACTGCCCTTGTCCCTGCTCATGCTCACAGTCCTGGAGAATATCAAAGCCCAAAGGATTTTCACCACTGGTGACTGAGGACATGGGATGAGGACACCCATTACAGCCAACAAGAGAAGGTGTGCAGGCAGGTAAGCAGTGTCCAGCCTCCTCCCAATCTCAGCCCTGCCCACCCTGGGATGGGATCGTTTCATCCTCTTGATCCTCACACACAGGGCTGAAACTCTGCAGGACTGAATCCCTGGTTTGGAAACAGCTGGAACAAGGGATCCCTTATAGAATTTCTGCAAGAACCTTGTGTTCCTCAATGGCATCCATTGTTTTTTCCCTGTGTGTTTTACTGAAATGAAATTCCAGACTGGTTTGGGGTGGAAGGAACCTTAAAGAACCTTAAAGGGTTTCAACTCCCTGCCATGGGCACAGATGCCACTCACTAGATCAGGGTGCTTCAAGTCCCATCCAACCTGGCCTTGGACACTTCCAGGGATGGGGCAAATCCCAGTGGTTTAAGCAGGAGGAATAACTGCTGATATTCTCCAAGCAAAATTTCCCAAAGGGAGAGGCAGGAAGACCCCAAGGCCAAGGCAGTGGGAGCACTCAGACCCTCGAGCAGTGCTGTGCTGCTCTCCCTGTGTGCCATGGCTGTGGGAGGGGAGGCAGGCAGAGCCCAGGGCTGGCTGGGGCACTCACGGTGGCCTCGGCGCCGTGGCCGGCGGAGCCGCTGCTGCTGCTGAGGCAGTACCGCCCGTCCTGGCTCACGTCGCAGCACGTCTGGATGTGCTGCTTGGCTGGGAACGTGTGCGCCACCTGCAGCTCCCGGCTGTCCCACACCCTGCAGGGACAGCAGAGGGCCCCTGAGGCATCATCACCGCCGTGGCTTCCCTCTGAGCCCCCCCGCACACACCGGCTGTGCCCACAGCTCTGCCCCGGCTGCTCCCAAGCTCTCCCTGCATTTATCCATGCTGCATCACTCTGCAGCTTTCTTTCTCACCAATTCTCCTTTTCACCCCCAGTCACCACCCAGTGCTGCTCCCAGCCCCTGTCCCTGGCTGGAGGTCACACTCCCAGGTGAGCTGGCAGGTGGCTTTTAGCCACAGCAGCAGGATCCATGACAACCAACCCCACAACAGCCTCGGGCTGTACCTCCCTGCTCTCTGGCCACAGGGAGAATTTACCTGGTGGTTTTATCCTCTGAGGTCTGGATGACATAAGGCTCCCCAGGAACCCAGCACAGGTGTGTGACCTGTGGAAAGGGAAGGATGAGCAGGAGCCACCTCTGTGTGCAGTCCAGGCTGTGTCTGCCTGAGGATGGAACCACTGAGCTCTCATCCTCTCCTTCCTCCTGCTGGGTTGGGAGCTGGAAATGTTGGATGAAGACTTTTTCTGCTCCCCTGCCAGGTCCAGTCCCAGTGGGGTTGCTGGGGGTGATTGAGGCTGGGAGGTGCCAGGAGCAGGACACAGAGCCATGGGAGCAGGGACAGCACAGGCACCAGGGGTGGTACCCACACCAGATCTGGGCTGGTACAGGAGGGAATGCAGCCCCACTGCACGGGGCTTGTTCAGCCAGGAGAAAAGGAGACTCAGGGGGATCTTCTGGCCCTCCACAACTCTCTGACAGGGGGTGCAGCCCAGGTGGGGGTCAGGTTCTGCTCCCAGGGAACAAGCAATTAAAAGAAATTGCCTCAAGTTGTGCCAAGGGAGGTTTAGGTTGGATACTGGGGAAAATTTCTTTGCTGAAAGGGTGGTCAGGCATTGGTGCAGGCTGCCCAGGGCAATGGTGGAGTGATCATCCCTGGAGGGATTTAAAAGCCATGTAGTGCCATGTGGCACTTGGGGACATGAGTTAATGGTGGCTGTGGCAGTGCTGGGGGTATGGCTGGACTCTGTCTTAGAGGTCTTTTCCAACCCCAGTGATTCCATGACTGTGTGCTTCCAAACAGCTCTGAGACAGAGCATTGATAAATGGCCACGAGTCTCTTGGTACCTTTGTGCTCCTGTGTTTGTTGTTACCTGGAGAAGAATAACCAGCCTCAAGCTGAGCCTGCCCAGGTGCACAGTGTCCCAAGGGCTCCCTTTGGCACCAAGCTCCCAGAAAATCCCCTCTGCACAGCTCCATGTGTGAAATAACAATGTAGGCAGGGAGATGGATGATGGGATGGGATTGGAGGAACCAGCAGATCCTACCAGGTTCCTGGAGATTGCAGCTCTGCCCAGACACTCCCCAGTCTCAGTGTCCCACTTGCACACGGTGTTGTCCCGGGAGCCCGTGCACAGCTGGGAGGCGTCTGCAACCACAAGTTAACATCAAAAACAGGGCATGAAACACTGTCAGTCAGTCCATGGGGAGTGGGAGTGTAATGTCCCTCACCTGGGCTCACAGCCAGTCCAGTAACAACCAGGTCATGTCCTGGGAAGTGCTGGCTTGGCCCTGACGTCCCGTGAAGCTCCCACATCATCACTGTCTTGTCCCGGGATGCGCTGAAGACTCTGTTGGAGTCAAGGGCTGAGGTGACCTGCCAAGGACAGAAGGAGAAGCTGCTCATCCTCACACCCAGCTCACAGGGACAGCACAACTCTGCTGCTCTCCTGCCACAGCCCAACACATGCAGGAACACGACTGGGGAGAGCCTGGCCTCCCAACTCTGTCCCGTATCCCTTCAGAGCCTGGGATGGTGGATGGGTGCTCTCAGGTCTTGTTTTAGAAACCATTCCTTTTATAGGAAAAACATCCTTACAAACCCAAATGAGCCCAGTGCATAGCTGTTTTGAGCACTGAGGTGAACAAAGCCCCCTTTGTCTTTGCAGTACCCACAGCCCAGGGGACGCCTGTGGAGGTGCAGTGGCCACACCATGCATGGCTACAGCCCCTCTGCTCTCCCAGAAGCCTGCTTGGCTTTGTCATCCCAATTCCAGAAAGGAAATTAAAGCCCTGTCATTCCCAGAATATGCCAGCTGTGGCACATGGCATGGGTATTCCCAGAATGTCTCAGCCAGGCATGGCTGATTTGTGGAATAATGTCAGGTCTAGTAGAATGAGGCCTGAAGAAAAGTGAATGGCATCTCTGCATCAAAAGCTTGACCTCATAATTCATCCTGAGCTTTTGCTATACAGTCTCTTGGAAGGGAAGACAAGCTCACATCCAGACCTCCTGCAGCCCTGTTTAGTCTGAATGCAACACTCCATGCTGCTTCCAAAAGTATCTGTTGGGACCTTGGGAAAAAGCTAATGTGTTCTGATCACAGAATCATGAATCATTAAGTTTGGAAAAGACCTTTAAGGTCATCCAGCCCAACCATCCCCAGCTGGACACCAGGAATACCCTGATCCCACCTTTCTTGGAGCACAAACTAGTGCTCCATCATTCCTGGCTCCCCAGCTCTCTCACCTTGGTGACCTCGCGCTCGTGGCCGGTGAAGCGGCGCAGGGCAGCCCCAGACCTCCAGCTGGACACAGCCACACTCTGCAGGGACAGGGACAGGGACAGGGGTCAGCACGAGAGCAGGGCAGGGAGGATATGTCATACCAAGGCTTGTGCACAGTCCACAGCACAGGGAACAGGTTCCTCTGGTTTTCAGCTCCTAGAGCACTGACAGCTGCCCTTAAAGACAGGTGATGTATGAGTCAGTCTGGTGATCCCAAGCCTGGGTGGGAGCATTTGATGTGATATGAGCTCTGGAGAGGTTACAAAATTTGATTCCATGTGCTTCAAGGGTGTGCCCTCACTCTAAGCTCATTTTTCCTTTCTAAATCCAGGCACCGACATTGCCACAATCCACGGAAATGTTCAAAGCTCACATTTCAACCTGATTTTTGAAGCTGTTGATGTAGTATCCTGTCCCAGGGGATACCTCACCTTATCCCTTCCTCCTGACACACACAGATCTGGTTTGAGGGCAGCCACAGAGGTGACAGCATCAGTGTGAGCAGGGCTGTGCTGCCGGGAGGCACCAGCGGGTCCCGTCTGTCCCATGGAGCCCTCGGCCCTGCAGAGGAACAGGGACAGCACTGGGAGCTGCAGGGCTGGCAGGAGAGGTCAGGTGCCATTCCCGGGCACCTCTGGCACCTTCTGACACAACAACATCTGTCTTGGAAAGCCAGAGAGAGGCTGTGAGTGAGATGGAGCAGACCTATCCCAGCTCCAGAGCTGCTGAATATTTAATTGTTGCTCACTCTGTGCTGGTGCAAAGAAGGAAAGAGATTTTGATCTCACCAGCCTCCACAGTCACTCACATGGGTCAGGCTCAGCCTCCACAGTCCTCACATGGGTCAGGCTCTGTTGCTCTTTGCTGTGACACCTCCCTGGCCACGAGTCCCCCCAGTGCCACCCTGTGCTGCTCTCCAGGTACAGAACCCTCTCCCTGCTGCCAGGGACTGAATTATTTCATCTTGGCCATGAAGGCTGGTGACAGGCTCTGAGGACACAACAAAACAGTTTGGGTATTTGGAGCTGTTCCCCTTCAGAGCTCTGCCTCAGCCATCACAGAGCACAACCACTGCCATGGTTATGTGCTTGGCCATTCCTGTAAGTGACACTTGGGATTTCAGTCCCCCAAAAAGCTGAGCAGACTTTAAAAGTGAGGACTAGAAACGAAAACCTGGTTCAAACATCTAATAATGAAACTAAACCCCTGTGCCTGCCATATTCTCTGCTCATTTGTGCTCTCTTCACTCTCACACTTGGTTATTAACAAAACCTGATCTCCCAGCGTTGCTTTACCTGTATTTGGTGGTGTGGAAGCTGATTTTACTCTGCAGTTTCCCCATGGTCCTGGCAACCAGTGGTGGGTGTCACATCAGCACCTCGGGCACCTGCTGTGGGGACAGGACCTGTGGGTGAGGGGACATGGCACCACCAGGGATCCAGGGGGGTTTCTGTTTGTCACACATACAGGATAAGGTGCTGGTTATGTGTTATCTACATCCTAACTCCATTCAGAGTAAGGAGAAAACCTCAGAGGAGGGGACATCTGGAGGTCCTGTGTGGAACCTTTAGCTTAGAGCAGAGCCAGCAGCAGGGTGAGGTCACTGGGACCTCACACTGAGCTTAAAAATGCCCAAGCTTGGTGAGATCACAACAGACATGGGACTGCTGCCTGTTACTCTTTACACCTCCTGTTACTCCTGGATCTGGTCTGGACTTCCATACATCCTGGAGATCCCAGTGTTTGGCTTGGAGAAGGCAAACACCTTCAGACTGAAGCTGTACAGCAACTGGTGGGACCAAGTGCAGGCACAGGCAGCCCCACTCAACTGAGGCAGCCTGGCAATGCTTGAAGTGATCTTTCCCTGAGCTGAGGAACACTTTGGGAAGAGTTTCCATGTCCATACACCAGTTCCAGGCACGGCAAGAGCATGAGGATAACCCAGATGCATTCAGCAAACAGCTGCTGGCCAGGCTGGGGCAAGGCTGGTCCCTCCCCAGAGGGCTCAGCAGAGCCAGAGCCTGCAGACCCAGCCAGGTGAGGAGCAGCACCTCCCCCATGTCCTCACAGACCCAGCAGAAACCAGTCTCAGTGACAGTGAATTGTCACAGACAATAACTGCTGCAGCTTAGCTCAAGGCACACTAATTGGATTTAGTCTGCTGGCATGCCCATCTTCCACGGCTGCAGCATTTTGCTAATCAAAATCAGGGAAAAAAAAAAAAAGCCAATCTGCTTTTTCCAGCAAAAAATTGCTTGAAGGTTCTGCCCACAAAAAAAAAAAAGTGAAAACCAAATCCTGGAAGCAGTGAGCAAAAGGTTTCAACAAAATTCCCTTTCTAATTTTACCCTGACAGCCTTTGTGATTAGCAATTAGTAATACCCAGTTAATCTCCTGCTGTTCTATCCATGAGTTTGCATGTTCCAAAGATGTGAGGAATGATCAATCTCACAGCTGAGGGGCTGTGTTAATTTGGCAATTTATTCTTTCAATCAGACTGAGTGCCCCAATCATTTCAGTCCATCAGGAATGAGATTTTTCTCTGACAGTGGGAGAACTCTGGAAGTTGTGAAACAAGACTCTAGGAAAAGCTAAGGCGGGAATTCTGAGTTTTTAATGATGGTTACTGTTTCCAACCAGCACTTAGTTCATGTTCATGCCTACCTGCACATCTGGAGCTGCCCGAGGCCAGGGGAGGCTGCAGGGAAGGTGGGAGCTTTGTCCTGTGTCTCACTGTTCTCCTGCCTCTTCTTCACTGCAAGAAAGAGCAGATTTTTCTGCATCCTGGATGAGAACAGCACTCAGTCAGGATGTTAATCCAAGGTTTTGCTGTCTGTATCCCAACACACGTTTATCCATCAGCTGCTCCACCACAAAGCTCTAAAAACTCAAGAGATCCTACGACAGCTGATCCACACCAAGCTTCACCTCAGCAGCCTGAGTTTCATGTTGGAGAATGCCTTTATCCTCCCTTCCCCCCAAATGCATCACTTGACAGAAATCAAACACCTTTTTTACTGAATTGCTTTTGAAAAATAAGCCATGCTGTTGCCTCCACCTGTCCAGGCTCTGCAGTGAAACCTGTGCCCTGGGATAAGGAATGTCAACAACCACAGCAGCAGCACAGGGACCCCAGCAGAGCTGCCCCCTCCTCATGGGGCAATAAGCATCCCTTCGAGGAGGGTTTTTGGCTTTGGGGAGAATGGGGGACACCCTGGGTTCCTGGAGCTGGGTGTGACCCCACGGTGGTGCTGGCAGGTTTCTGTGGATGGGGGTGTCCCTGTGGGGTTAAATGGGAGCATCCTGGGTTTCTATGGATGGGGGTGGCCTTGTGAGGGTCAGTGGGAGCATCCTGGGTCCCCTGGGATGGGGGAGTCCCTGTGGGGTTCGATAGAAGCATTCCGGGTCCCTGGGATGGGGGTGTCCCTGTGGGGTTAAATGGGAGCATCCTGGGTCTCTATGGATGGGGGTGGCTTTTTGAGGGTCAGTGGGAGCATTCTGGGTTCTGTGATGGGGGTGTCCCTGTGGGGTTCGATGGGAGCATCCCGAGGGAGCCCCTCAAGTGCTATGTGCCGCTGGCAGGGGCGAGGCAGGGCAGCCCTCGGGAAGGGTTTGTGAGGAAAGGTTTGTGAAGAGCCGCGTCCCTGCGCTGGGGCAGCCCGCGGCCCGGCCCGGCCCGGCCCGGCCCCGCCGCACACTCACCCTCACCCTCAGCAGCCCCGGCGCCGTCCCGCCCGTGCCGCCGCCCGCTGCCGGCTCCCGGCGGGGCCGGGCCGGGGCGGAGCCGAGCCGGGAGCGCCGAGCGCGGCCGGGCGGAGCCGCCGCCCCCGCGGCAGGTGCGGGCACAGCATGGCCCGGGCCGAGCGGCTGCGGGTGAGCGGCGGGACCCCCGGCCGGGCCGGGCCGGGCCGGCTGAGGGGAGCCCGGGGCTGGGGGGGCAGAGGGGCCGTGCGGGGCCGGGGAGTTCCGGCGGGACGGGGGGTCCGGGCGGGCATGCGGGGAGTGTAAGGGCTACAGGGTGGGTATGAGCGTCCCTGGGGGGATATGGGGCTCCCTGGGTGTGTGGGGGGGTCCCGGTGGGAGTATGGGGGCCACAGGGATCCCTGACGGGGTGTGGAGGTGCCGGACGGGGTGTGGGGTTCCTGAGGGTGTGTTGGGCCGCGGGGGTCCCTGGCAGGGTGTGGAGGTCCCAGACCGGGTGTGGAGGTTCCTGGCAGGGTGTGGACGTCCCTGGGGCTGTGTGGGGTCCCTAGGGGTGTGTGGGGCCATGCGGGGGTCCCTGGCAGGGTGTGGAGGTCCCAGACCGGGTGTGGGTTCCCTGGGGCTGTGTGGGTCCCTGGGGCTGTGTGGGGCCATGCGGGGGTCCTTGGCACGGGTGGGGCCGTGCCGGTGGTTGCCACGGGGAGCTGGGTGCTCTGAAGGAGCCCCTGGCGGGTGCGGGCCCACCCAGGGATGGGGACGGGGTCTCTGCGAGGGCTCCCGACAGGTGTGGGAGCTGTGGGGTCCTGATGGGTGTGGGGCTGTTCGGGGTCCCCCGAGGGGATGGGGGCTCTCTGTGGGGTGGTGCAGGGGACCGGGTGTGGGGTGTCTGCCGGGGCTCGGGGCCCCGTCCAGCCCCGCACCCATCCCCGCACTGCTCCGTGCCCCAGAACAAGCTCGTGGAGCGCTGCGAGCGGATCCAGCTGCAGAGCGCGGCCATCGCCCGGCACGTGGACGAGGTGCTGCCTGCCAAAGACCAGGGCGTCCAGGTGAGTCCCCGGGGCTGGCCCTGCCTGCTCCCTGCTCGCCATTCCCGGAAGGGATGCTCAGCTCCCGGGGGGGGGGAAACGTCGGGATGCGGCTGTGGAAATGGAATGCCAGGGTGTGCCTGGAATTCCTGCTTCATTTGCCTAGAAAATGTGCACAGACAATGGTGTGAGTGTACAACAATCACACATCCTACTAGGATCAGTGCCTTAGAATTCCTAGGTTTATTTTATTTGTTCCTTGTCACTGAGGATGAGGACAGAGGACAGTGATAGAATCATAGAATCCCAGACTGGTTGGGGTTGGAAGGAACCTTAAAAACTACTCAGTTTCAACCCCCTACTATAGGCAGGGACACATCCCACTATGCCAGCTTGCTCCAAGTTCCATCCAGCCTGGCTTTGGACACTTGCAGGTGCAGCCACAGGTTCTCTGGGCACCCTGTGCACCTCACTGCCCTTGCAAGGAAAATTTCTTCCCAATATTCCATCTAACCCTGCCCTCTGGCAGTGGGAAGCCATTCTCTCTTGTCCCAACCCCCTTTCCAGCTGTTCTGGAGCCCCTTTAGGCACTGGAAGGGGCTGTAAGTTCTCCCTGGTGTCTTTCCTTCAGGCTGAGCACCCCCAGCTGTCTCAGCCTGTTCTCCTGTTTTCACCCTCAGTGAATCTCTGGAGATTTGCTGAGGACAGAACTCTTGTCCCTCGCAGGGTGTCACTTAGGTACTGGGGCTGGCTGAGGAGGCAGTGGGCAGGTTTGGGCTGACATGGTGCCGTGGGCTCAGTTTACAGAGTAGCACCGATGGCTGAGCCCCAGGAGCACGGTCAGAGCAGCTGGGGCTGCGCTCAGGGCTGGGGCAGGGCTGATGCTCCCGCTGTGTCCTTGCCTGGCAGAGCGCGGCCAGTGCGGCGCGGGAGCTGGTGGTGCAGAGGCTGCTCCTGGTGGGGAAGGCCTGCGAGAACGAGGAGCAGCAGCTGCTGGAGAGGGTGCATGCCGAGGAGGAGAGGGCACACCAGAGCATCCTCACCCAGCAGGTGCACTGGACAGAGGCTCTGCACAAGCTGGGTGCCCTCCGCACCTACCTGGTGGACATGATCACCAACCTGGATGACCAGGGCCTGCTGGTGAGTACTGTGAGTCAGGCAGCCCAGAGCTGACCTGCACGTCTTGTTATGGGACTTGAATGCAGAGTTCAGCAGCTGCTGTGCTGCCAGCAGGGAGGCAGAGGTGGGCAGGACATCAAGAATTCACAGAATTCACAGGTGAAGGATCACAGAAATCACACAAAGAATCACTGGGTTGGAAGAGACCTTCAAGATCATCGAGTCCAACCCATGCCCTAACACCTCAACTAAACCCTGGCACCCAGTGCCACATGCAGGCTGTTTTAAACACACCCACGGATGGTGACTCCACCACCTCCCTGGGCAGGCCATTTGCAGATATTTTCAGGTCTAGTTCAGGGAACCTCCTTGACCTGATCCTGATAAGCCCCTGTGGTTTCTGGTGGTTCCTCGAGCATCTGCTCTGCCCGATCCCGCTCTTGCTTGCAATGAGGTCCAGAACTACCCACGTTCAGGTCTCCAAATTCTGGCCTTGTAGTTGCCCTTAGGCTGGACAGCCAGGACAGCTCTGGATTGTGAGCTGCTCTTACAACAGTTAGTGTGCCACCAGTTTTATAGTGTCTAGTTAATCAAAACTGACCCTTGGGAACACCTGCAGCTCTTCTGGAAAGTCCCCTGTGTTGCCTGGCTTAGCCCTGTTAGGGATATTTGCTGTGCAAAACAGCCTGTGCTTCCCCTTGCTCAGTTCCTTCTCTGGTTATTGAATCATCTGGGTTCACCCAAGTGATTCCTCTCATTTTAGATGTGAGCAGGACCTCTGCCTTGCCACCACCATGCTCAGCCTCTGCTTCCCACGTGTAAATTTGTCAGGAGAGGAGCAGCGGTTTGGCTTGGAAAACAGACCCAGTCCCATGGAAAGAGGGCAGATGCTCCTTTGGTGGGAAAGGCACTTCCTATCCTGCCCCAGCACCTTGGTGTGCTGGGCTGTAGCTGCACCATAAAGAGGAGAGGATGGAGACCAGGATCCATGAGCTGCCTGTGGCAGAGAGCAGCCACACCCTCAGTTTCTCCTTTTGGAAGGGAATTTGGGCTTCATGTGTTCTCCACCTTGTGCTGTCAGTGTTGCTACTTGTGCCTATCTGGAATCAACACATGGCATGCCACAGGAAGGCTGAAGGCATGCAAAGTGCACTGCTTGGATTTGAGCAGGGATCAGGTATTTTCTTATCACTTTGCTGTACCTTGAGAGTGCCTGATGCCCAGCAGGTACAGAAACAAGTGGGACTGACCATGAGGTCACCTGACTCTTGGCTTAGTCCCTCTGCAGCCTCCCTCCTTTGCTGGGAGCCCTGGGGTTGTTTGCTGGGAGCACAGGCTGTTCCTGCAGCCTGCCCTAGTGGGGTGGGGACAGAGAGGGAGCAGCAGACAGTGTCCCAGCCACATGTGCAATGTGTTGCCTTCAGCCATTCCCACTCATTTTCAGAGTTGGGAATGCTGCAGGTGAAGAAAACGGATGTTGGATGCTCCTGCTGCTCCCCAGGGCTGGGGTTGGGGTGAGGGGTGGCTTCTCTGGGTCAGGAAGGGGAGCACTGCTCCCCAGGTCCTGGGCTTGCTGTGTTTGGGGTGTCTTCTGTGGGGATTTAAGCTCTGATGATTCTTTCTCTCCTTGTCCCCAGCGTGCAGAACAAGAGATCTTCGAGAGGTCAGTACCTGGCTGCTCCTGGTCCTTTCCCTGACCCTGCTCCAAGCTTTCCCTGCTCCTGCTCCACACCTGCATCCCCACAGCTCCTGTGCTGTGTGCCATGACTCAGGCACCCCATGACACCTCCTTTGTCCCTCGTGCTGCTTTTGTTGTGGACAAGGACAGAGCACAGAGATGCCAGCGTGGCCTCTTGTCTCTGCTCCTTGTGCTGTGCTGCACCTGGAGATGCTCCATGTGCTTTCCCAGATCAGCAGTCCTTGCTTCTGGGAGAACTTTTGCAGCTCCTCAGAAAACCCCAGGGCTTGCTGGGGGATGGAGCAGGCCTGTGCCAGGCTGTTGGCAGCAGCTGGGATGGTCTGTGCTCCGTGTAGGGGGTGGCTGGCACGGCATCTCCCCAGCTCTGCACGGGCAGGGAGAGCCAGCTGCAGGTCCCAGTGTCCCCAGCAGCCCTATCACTGACACTGGGCTGCCCTTCCTGAGGAAGCACCTTGGTGGCTGTGTTTCTATTTAATCTATTTAATTTTATTTGAGTCATATATTTCAGTGGCTGCTGTGAGGGTGCTGGCCCTGGCTGCACTGTGCTGCCCAGAGGGCCTGTAGGGGTATTTGTGCCTGTGGAGAGTATGGAGTGTGCCCCAGCACATCCCCAGCAGCCTGTGCCACAGCCTGTCCTCACAACCAGGAGTTCTGCAAGCCACAGGAGCCAGCAAAGCCCTGGCTCTGTGCAGGTGAAACCTGGTGTCCTGGCTTGCTCTGTGCCCAGACCGTGGCAATAGAGGAAATCTGATTCTCTGCCTGTTCATTGTGCTCCCCTGGTACCCTGATGGCTGCTCTCAGACACATTTATTTACCCTGTGTCTGCTGAGTGAGGAGCTGTTGACTCAGGCTGCTGGGATGTGTTTTACAACACTGCAGCCCTTTCACCAGGAACTGTGAGCAGAGCCAACCGAAAGTATCACTCGGGCTGAGAGCTGGCCCAGACACCCCTGCTGTGGTCTCTCTGCAGCCAGAGCTCCTCTTTAACCTCTGCCATACCTCCTTGTAATCTTTTAAACACCTCCCAGCACAATAAATCATTGTATTTTGAAACAGCTCCTGTTTTCCTTTGCTAGGACAGAGCTGGCGGAGGGAATCTTGGAGCCCCAGGAGTCCCTGAAGTTAAACTTTAATCAGAGCTGTGTTCAGAGTCCACTGCTGCATCGACTGTGGGCCTGTGCTGTGCTCTACTGCCTCACAGGTCAGTGTCTTGCTCAGATCTCTCATGCTCCGGGGATTCCTGCACCCTCTCTTGTGTTGTGCCCAGAGAAGCTCCCTCACGCTGTGTCCAAACTTCCTCTTGCTGTGTCCAAACTTCCTCTCGCTGTGTCCTGCCCCTCTGCTCTCCCAGCCCCTCCTTGTTTCTTGGAGCCCATTCAAGGAGGCAGCAGCAGCTGTGGGAGATGTAGGGGTGGCTCCAAGCAGTTGTGGCTCGAGGAAGAACTGGAGTTTGAAAATATTACGTGTTTTATCAGCTCTGTGGCTTTAACATTGTGTGGTTTCTTTTGCTGTTTCCTGAGTTTCTGGGTGACAGCAGTAAAGCTGATGCTGCTGTGGGAATCTCTGTCACAGAAATCTCTGTTCACAATGTTTAGCATTGGGCTGCTGGGGACTTTGGGAAGGTGATTTCTTCTGGGGGATGTCTGTGATACTGCCCAGTGCAGGGGGCAGTGAGTAGATGGAGCAGTGTTCTGATCACAGGCTGAGGTTGTGGCTTGCACGAGCTGGTGGTTCTGGAGGTGTTTGTGCTCTGGCTCAGCCCCTGCTGTGCAGCTGAGGCATTGGCCAGGCCACTGACAGGCTCTGGGACTGGTTTACCTGGTTGGTGCTGGCTGTGTTAAGCAGGGAAAGACATTTTTCCCCTGGCTGTGATGTGCTTGAATGGCTGATTGTGAAATGTTTGCTTTTACTCTGGCTTCAGTCTGTTGTTAGAGTATTTCAAATGCATTTTTTGTTTCTCAGAGATGACAGTATCCTTCATAATTTGCCTTGTGAACAATCCCAAGTGTGGTTTTTCCAAAGCTGCTGTACAAATTTCTGATTTCTGCTCATTTTGCTGTGATTCTGATGAGCTGTTTCCAGTTTTTCCCTGTTTCCAGGCCCGTCTCCAAAGTCTGCACTTCAGGCTTTTATTGCTCTCATGGTTTGAAGTATTAGCTTGAGAGTCTATGCCTATCAAGCACTACCATCATGTGTTTACTGCAAATTCTGGTGTTCTCCCTTTGTGATTAATTTCCCTCTTTGGAATCTCTGAGTGCTGGCAGTTGAGGAAAGTGTCCCTGCAGGGGTTGGGACTAGGGTCCCTTCCAGCCCAGATCACTCTGTGATTCTGTGCCAGTCCCTGCAGTGGTGCATTGACAGTGTCACAGAATCCCAGAGTTGTTCAGGTTGGAAAACACCTCTAAGACCATCCAGTCCATCCTGTGATCACCACCTTGTCACCCAGCCCAGAGCACTGAGTGCCAGGTCCAGTTGTGCCTTGGACACCTCCAGGGGTGGTCATTCCACCACCTGGGCAGTACCTTCCATTATTTAACAGCCCATTCAGTGAAGATGTTCTTCCTGAAAGAATCAGTGAAGCAGGTTCTCAATGTTCAGAGCTGTGGAGTCAAACAGGAACCCTCTCCCTAATTTCCTTTGCTGGGACAGAATTTTTGTAAGGATTCCTCTCCCAACAGTATCCTTGTGAAATGTAATGACTTTAGGGCATTTGATTCTTGTGGTGGGCGTGCTGATGCACTTATTACACAGGAATTTCATTCTCTTTGGGTTTTTTTGAGTGTGTGGTTACATTTCACATGTCATTACTGCATGCTGAGGATGCCTGGTGTATCCTTGTGGATCTCATCAGTCCCCAGGCCACCCTGGACCAAGCCTTGGAGATTTAATATTAACAGCAGTGGTCTGAGCTTGCCTTAAGACACAGTAATGTGAAGTGTCACTCTGTGGTCCCTTCTCCCAAAGGCAGTTGAGCAGGTGGCTCTCTTGTTTATTTGCTTGAAAACAGAAAATTCCAAGCCTTGGTGGCTCACTCCATAACCTCTAAAATACTTGGAAAGCAGCTGCAAAAGGGCCTCTATTTCACTTTCAAAAATAAACATCATTCCTTTGATGCCTTCACCTGGCATCCAGCCTTCTGCATCACTTCTATTTGGGGTTGGCAGCTTCTTCCTTGCACCACAAGATGATGTAAATCTCCTGGCACCGATTTTGGAGGGGTCTCAGTTCATGGGAACTTGGATTTTTAAAAGCAGCCAGATGTGCTGCAGCTCACACAAATGTGCTTCCCAGAGCTGTTAACCATGGGAATTTATTGTCCCAGTATCCCTCATGTCCCAAGGCCACCCTGATGGATACAGGACACAGAGAAAACAGACTTGGGGGTGAGATGAATTCAGTGGAATCATCCATCAGAATTATATATGAAAATCCAGCTTTAATCATGACAAAACACTTGTGTGAGGGGCAAAATTTGCTGATCTGAATTACTGTGCTGTTATTTTGCCAGCACTTCCCCTCCCTCAGATGCTCCCCTGTGTCAGGTTCGGCTGTTTGTCTCTGCCCCGACACGGGTAGAGTGGTTCTTGGGTGGCACGCATTTTAAAGGACGAGTCTGGACTCTTCAGCTTTTCGATCTTCGGGTTGTTTATTATTTCTTATCTACAAAATTTTCTGTCTGCCCAACAGAGGTCTGATCTGCAAGGCAGCCAAGGGCACTCTGACCACCCACGGGGCGGTCATGTCTTTTTATACTAATATCTACGTACATAATATTTACCTTTATTTCCCAATGCTTTTCACCCATGTTAGCAAGTGCACCTTCACCATAAACCAATCCCCAAGTGCCAACATCACCACAGGAGATGGAGGACAAGAAGAAGAAAGAAGAAGGACAAGACACGCCCCGATCCCTCCATCTTGTCTCCATAACCCCCCTGTACCCAAAAACCTTAAAGTCTATACTTCACCCTCTAAATGTGTCCCTTTTACACCTTTTACTCTAAAGTGATTCTCTTGTCCTCAAACTCTTGTTATTTCTGTGGATGGATCAAAATCAAGCCACCAGACACTTCTGGCAACATTCCAGGATTTTCGAGACCCCCAAGGGTTCTCCTGGCATCTCTGGACATCAGGAACGATGTGCTGAGATCCCACACCCCTGGAACTGCAGCTCCACAGCAGAGCAGTGTGGGTGTCACTGGGGCGCTGTGGGCCACCAGGATGCAGCCCTAGGTCAGCTGTGTGTGACACAACAGGAGGTTTAGTGCCCTCCTTCTGCCAGAGGAAGATAAAGTCTGGTGCTGCTGTGTTTTCTATGAATTCAGAGCAGCTTTGGCTTCCTGGAAAGCCGCCCTGCACAGCAGCAGCGTGGGCAGCCCCGAGCCCTGTGGAGAGCTCAGCTTTGGCTGCTGTGTGGGGAAATAAATCATCAGATGAATGAGGCTGGCAGCTCCTGCTGAAGGAAGTGCTGGCTTCAGCTCCTCTTTGGGCTCACTCTTGCTTGCAATAACTCCTATCTAACATGCACAGGTGCATGGCACTGATTTGCACAGGGATAATTCAGCCTCTGTTCATCTGCCAGGGAGCACCTGGGCAGGTGCAGCCTGAGGAAGCCCTGGAGCATTGCTGCTGCTGCTGGGTGCTGTTTGCTGCTAGAGGGATGCTGACCTGGGTCCTGGAGCAGGTCTGGGCTCTGGGCTGACCCTGTTGAGATCATCCTTTGGTTCTTTAAGGGCTCATTGTGCTGTGCTCTGGATGTTGAGCAGAAGGTGTTGGGCAATGGCTGGCACTGGCATGATGCAGTAGAGCTGCTGGCAGGGATGGCAGAGCCACTGAGTCACCCCTCCAGCCCTGTTTCCATGGTGGTTTAAGACCGAAAATTAATAAAGTGAGGGTGGGGGAAGGCAGGGCCAGAAGGGGCACCTGCTGGCAGGAACTGAGTCTCCTCAGGAGCAGATGAGTCTGCTGGGCATCAGCCTCACCCCTGCTTCATAAATTTAGGGACTGAGGGACACACTTCTGCAGTTCCACAGCTGCAAACCCACAGAGGGGTCTCAGGGGGAAGCATGCAGCCAGGGCAGGGCACCATGATCTTAGAGATCTTTTCCAACCTCGACAGTCCTGTGATTCCATGATTTTGTATAGGTGCAGACCCACAGTGGGTGCTGTGTCCTCTGGCCAGCCTGGGCTGCTACTGGCTGGGTTTGTGCAGCTGGGCACCCTCTTCTTTCACTGCTAAGCCAGATCCAGTCACAGCCAGGCTCAGCTCTAAGCCTGGTGCCAGCTCCCTGTGCTGCTCCCAGCACCTCAGGGCGGGTTGATCAACACCTGGGGCTTTGTAGAATGAAAGATTTCCCTGCCCGGCCCTCTCCAGTCCTGTTTTTCCAGCTTTGCAGGTTTTCTGCACACAGCCCTCCCAGGCTTGCCAGGCTCTTGGCTTCCCTGGCAGGGGGAGGAGCAGCCAGGTCCTGCTCACCCACCATGGGGGTGGGAAAGGACAGGAACTAAGTTTGGATCTCTCCCAAAAGTGAGGTGAGCCAAACCTGCTAAGTTCTGTTCTGTGGGGTGTCAGGCCAGGGTCAGAGGAAGATGAGCAAGGTGGAGAGGTGTCTGGTGAGTCTGGGCTTTGGTGAGTCTCTGCCTTGTTCTGGCCCTGGCTGAGAGGAGAAGCTCTGGCACTCAGCCTGAGCCCCAGCACTGTCACCCCGGGGAGCAGAGGGGCCCCAGGAGCGCTGTGTGAGGAGAGGGTGGTTGTGCTTGTGTTTCTCACAGCCATGACTACTTCAGGTGGTGGCCACTGCGTCTGAGCTCATCACATGGCTTCTCTTGCAGGCTCACAGGAGATTCACATCGATGAGAAAACCCTGAGCCCTCACCTCAGCCTGTCAGAAGACAAGAGAACCCTGACCTTCAGCCCCAAGAAAGCAAAGGTGGACTCGGGCTGCCCCGAGCGCTTTGACCACTGGCCCAACGCTTTGGCCACTGCTCCTTTCCACTCGGGGGTGTGTGCCTGGAAGGTCAGCGTGGAGCAGAGCTGTGCCTACAAGCTGGGGGTGTGCTACAGCTCCGTGCCCAGGAAGGGCTCTGCCAACGAAGGCCGCCTGGGCTTCAACGCCGCCTCCTGGGTGTTCTCACGCTACGACAAAGAATTCCGGTTCCTGCACGCGGGGCAGCCCCAGCCCGTGGAGCTGATCAAGGCCCCGGCAGAGATCGGGGTCCTGCTGGACTTTGCAGGGGGGGAGCTGCTCTTCTATGACCCCGACTCCTGCACCATCCTCTTCTCCCACCGCCAGGCCTTCCTGGAGCCCGTGTTCCCTGTCTTTGCCGTGGCACACCAGAGCATCTCACTCGGCCCCCGTGTGTGACTGTGTGTGCAGTGCCCGGGGGAAGGGAGCCTGGGCAGGGCTGTGGGCTGTGTCCAGGGCCCTTCAGACAACACCTGCCTTCACACTACACCTGTCCTCGTGTGTTCTCTGCAGCTTTCCTCTCGTCCCAGAGCCTACATCCTCTGCTGGGGTGAGCGGTCTGGGAGTGCCTGCCTGGGCCAGCTGCTCCTAGGTGAATTGTGTGATTTCTGCCCCACCAAAGGCAGCTTTCCAGTCTGCTGGTGGGCTGGAAAAAAGAGGAGAAATAGTGAGAGATATGTATGGAGAAGTGGCAGGGAGGAGGCCCATAGAAAGGGACATAGTGTGCTCTACAACTCCTTGGCAGGAGGGAGGAGCCAGGGGGGTCAGGCTCTGCTCCCAAGCAATGGTGAAAGGACAGGAGAGAATGGCTTCAGGTTGTGCCAGGAGAGGTTTAGGTTGGATC
The DNA here is from genome assembly GCF_037042795.1 of Molothrus aeneus. NCBI lineage: Eukaryota > Metazoa > Chordata > Aves > Passeriformes > Icteridae > Molothrus > Molothrus aeneus. The sequence goes on along the minus strand of NC_089664.1, from coordinate 1,352,205 downwards.
ATGGAGAAAATTCCTTCACTGGAAGGAAGGGTGGTCAGCCCCTGGCAGAGGCTGCCCAAGATAGTGATGGAGTCACCAACCCTGGAGGGTTCAAAAGGCGTTGTGGATGTGGCACTTGAGGACATGGTTTAATGGTGGCCTAGGCAGTGTTGGGGGAACAACTGGACTTAAGGTGTTTTCCAGCCTTAAGGTCTTTTCCAGCCTTAATGATTCTGGCATTCCCTGACTGGGACACAGCTGGAGACGCATCTGCAAGGAGCGACCCCACTGCAGGGCAGGGATAGCACAGGGGGCTGTCCCCTGTGGGGGAACCATGCTGGGACAGGGGCACTGCTGAGGGGCTGTGGCCATGTCCAGGCAGAGGAATAAGCAAAGACCAGCAGAAAGAAACCAAAACTGAGTGTCCCAAGGCAGTGGGGTTTGAGTGTAACATGGTGCAAACATGGGGAGCTGATGGCAGCAGGCAGGGAGGAAGAAGAGGTGTAGGCCAGGAGTTGAGCCAGAGAAAGGGGTTTAAAATCATCTTTAAAGGGTCATCTTTATTTCTCACTACCCGAATCAGTAAAGTTTGTTAATTGGCAATTCATTGAGTGAAATTGCCTGGCTCCAGGCTGTTTTGCCCACAGCAGGAGACCTGCAGGCACCTCCTGCCTGCTGTTGGGGAGGATGTTGGTGAGGTGGCAAAGCTGGGGTACACTGAGGGTGCAGGGCCTGGGCAGGGGTGTCCTGGGTGCTCTGTGTGGGCAAAGCTTCCCTGGGACAGGGCCACCACTTGCACTGGGAGATGTTTAGGCCTGTCCTGGGGGTGAGTGAGAAGGGATAAACCTCAGTATCTGCCTCCATCTCCTGCCAGAATGAACCTCTGCAGTGACCCAGTCCCAGCCCTGTTAGGGGAAAACACCACAGCTGACCTTCTGTGGTGTTCTTAGAGCCATGAAACACATCTCCTCCACTGCTGGGCATCAGAAATGTTTTATTGCATGAACACTCCTCCTGCTCCATAGGGCAGCCCAGACTTGCTGCTCTTCCCTGCCCACCTGGCAGCAAGAAATCTCAGGTCAGGACAGTTCAGCACTGGCAGCAGCACTGGACCCCTCCGAACTGCAGCTACTCCTTCTCGATGCGAGCCAGGAGGTGGCTGAGCGTGGGCAGGACGTGCTCGGGGGGCACCTCGGGCTGCCCCTCGGCCTGCCCGGCCGCCCGCAGCAGGAAGCTGTGCATGCCCGCGGCCCGGGCCGCCCGGTAATCCCGGCTGTAGTCATCGCCGATGTGAGCCGCCTGCTCGGGCCGGGCCCCGCCGAGCCGCAGCGCCTGCTCGAAGATCCTCCCGTCCGGCTTGGCGAAGCCCGCGGCCTCGGAGGTGAGCACGAACTCGAAGTGGTGCCGCAGGTTGCAGTGCGAGAGGATGGCTTCCAGCCGCCTGTCGAAGTTGGACACCACTCCCATGCGGAAGCCGAGCTGGCGGCACCGGCTCAGGGTCTCGGCGGCTCCCGGCAGCAGCTCCCAGGTGTTGGAGCTGCAGTAGTCGCGGTAAAGCTTCTCTGCCAGCTTCGTCAGGGCTGCCTCATCCTGCACGCCCGAGAGCCTGAAGCTCTGTTTGACAACGTCCAGCCACCACTGCCAGGAGCTGAGCCCCTGGCCGTGGCCGTAGTTGGGGAAGCGCCGGCTCTGGGCTCCGTACACCTCGCGGAAGGAGCGCCCCAGAACCTCGGGCTGCACCTGCAGCCCCTGGGCCCGAGCCTCGGCCGCGTAGCTCTGGCCCACGGGCTGCCGCAGCCGCAGCAGCGTGTCCTTCACGTCCCACGTCAGCAGGCGCAGCCTGAGCATGGCCTCGGCAGCGCCCGGGGACACCGCCGAGCCCCGCGCTGCCACTCACATCCGAGGGCTGCGGGCACCCCGGCCTTTTGTCCGTCCCAGTACGAGCGTTGGTGTCCCTCCGGCGGGGCTCAGGGCCCCTCTGGGGTCAGCACGGAGAGGCGGCAGGGAGGGCAAACCCTGCTCCGAGTGCCAGGGGCAAAGTCTGCCAGGCCGGGGCAGTGACACTCCCCACGTGGGTGCCGCAGACGGGGCGAGCTGGGACACCGGGGCTGCACCCGGGCTGGGGGTCAGGGGCACGGCCAGGGAGTCTGGGGAGGGCGTCCGGGGCACAGCCGGGGTGTCGGGGGAGGGCGTCCGGGGCACAGCCGGGGTGTCGGGGGCGGGAGCACCGCTGGAACGCAGGTGCAGGCTCGCGGTGTCCCCGCGGGTCCCGGAGGTGCGGGGCGGTGCCGGCGCTCACCGGGCCGAGCTCCCGGTGCGCGGGGGCTGCGGGCTGGGGGGGCGCGCAGTGCCGGGGCCCACCTGCGCCGCTGCCCGGAAGGGCCACCCCTACTGGAGAACCCGCCCCTACCGGAATTCCCTCCCATCCCGGAGAACCCGCCCCTACCGGAATTCCCTCCCATCCCGGAATTCCCGCCCCGGCCGCAATGGCCGCGCTCACTGCCGGCCCGCCGCCCCCCGCAGCCAGCGCAGCAGCTGCGGTGTGAAGTAGGTGATGATGATGTCGGCCCCTGCGGAGAGACGAGACGCTGGAGCCAGCCCGGGGGCACACGGGGCATAGAGAGGGGGACACGGGGGTCGCAGCCTCACCTGCGCGCCTGAAGGCCGTGATCGCCTCCTTCACCGCCGCCTCCAGGCTGAAGGCGCCGGCCTGCGCCCCGTGCCACAGCATGGCGAACTCCCCCGAGACGTGGTACACAGCCAGCGGGTGCGTGGGGTGCTGCGGGAGCGGGTCAGTGCTGGGGACAGCCCAGCCTGCCCTCCGCACACCCCCGGTGCTCCAGCGCCCTCCCCGCACACAGAACCCACAGCCCCCAACCAGAGCCCTCCCTGCCCCGCAGGGCCTCACCCGAGCCTTGATGTCCCTCACGAGATCCAGGTAGGGCATCCCCGGCTTCACCATCAGCGTGTCCGCGCCCTCCCGCACGTCCCGGTCCTGCCATGGCAGTGTGGGGACAAGAACAGCTCGTTTTTGCCCAGGAGTTCGGAGCCGTGGTGGTTTTCCCCAGGAGGGATCGCAGGAGGCTGTGAGCCCCTCATGGCCAAGGTGGCTGGTGCTCCCCTCACCACACACATGGTGCCTGGGGAGAGCTGATGGCTTCGTGTCCCTGCACCTGACACCTGAGCCAAGCAGGGCATGGGGACAGCAACTGCACAGCTCCCAGTGCTCAGCCCTCGGGCACACACTGGGACCAGCTCTGCCAGGCCTGGTGTTTCTTTTGCTCATGGAAGGGGAACACCATTGACCATTTGCCTCCCAAGCTCTTGCTCGCCCCAAGCCCTGTGGGGTGCGATCACCCAGGCCCTATGTGAGGGTGTCCCACCCCACAGACATAATCCCACAGCCTACAGTCACCCCACTGAGGGTGTCCCACTCCACAGCCCATATTCACTCCACTGAGGGTCCCACTCCACAGCCGTACCCCCACAGCCCACAGTCACCCCACACTCACCACAGCGCGCAGGGCCAGCCCACGGGCGCCCAGGGGCAGCTGGTAACAGCGCCGGTCCCCAAAGGCAGGTTTGGACAGCGCCGCGTCCCTGCAGAGGGGCAGAGGGTGAGGAACCCCTGCCTCCCACCTCCTACAGCTCCAGAAACACAAGGACAGGCCAGGACAAGCATCTGAGCCACTGAGCCAGAGCAAGGGGGCACTCCCAACACAGTTCAGCACCCAGGGATTGCTCTGGGAGGTCCTACAGGCCCAGGCTGGCCCTGGGAGCTGTTTCAACACCCACTGCCCCCTCATGCCCAGAATTTGGGTAAAATTATGTCAGGCTCTTTTCCAAGGTCGATTCCTTGGGGATACCATGCCAGGGTCAGGCTGTTCTAACAGCTGACTCAGCTGAGGCTTGTCCTTGATGTCACCCTATGGGACAGCACTGACTGCTGATTCCTGACTGCTCCTGGAAGCTGCAGGCAGCTCCCTCTGCCTGCATTGCCACCAGCACCTGAGCAGGTGAAGGGTTGGGATGGAAGATCACCCTTCAGTGACCTTGCTGCCAGCCAGCCTCTTCTGGGCAAGTCCTTTTTGCATGGAGGAGTAGGAGTAGGGTGCTGAAAAGTGACCAGTGTGCCCCATGTGCAGTCCAGGCTCTGGGCAAGCCCCTTTCCCAAATAACTCCCTGGGAATGCACTCCCAGCCAGCCTGGCCCCAGCTGGGCACATCTGGCTGGGGGACAGACCCACCTGAAGGGGCCATAGAAGCACGAAGCAAACTTGGCACTGTAGCTCATCACCGAGACCTGCAGGGCAGAGAGGGGCTGTGAGGGCTGGGAGCTCAGGGCCACGTCCCAGTGCTGGGACAGGAGAGATTCCCTCCCACAGCTTCACCCTCCCCCTGCCACACATCTGGCACCTCACCATGTCTGGGCATTCCCCCCAGCCAAGGACATTCCCCTCCTGTGTGTGCCAGGCAGGGCAATGCCCGTGGCACCAAGGGGGCTTTTCCCCTCCTGCCCCTTGCCCTGTCCCGCTGTGCTGGAGCCTCCCATGGGGTGGCTCATGGCTGTGGCACACACAGGCCCTGGCTCACCTTGTTGCCCAGGTCGTTGGAGATCAGTGCCTGCTTTATGGCTGCAATGCGCCCGTCCATCATGTCCGAGGGGGCCACGATGTGGCAGCCTGCAGGGACAGACAGCACAGGGGAGCACTCCCAGTTAGAGCCAGGCCCAGTCTGCTTTGGGATCTGTCCAAAGCAGAGAGAGACAGCTCTGAGAGCCAGTCTGGGGTGTCACTGCCAGGGCTCCCCACCTGCTTTGGCATAAGCCAGTGCCACCTCGGCCAGGCGCTGGCAGCTGAGCTCGTTCTGGATGGTGCCATCCTCACGCAGGATGCCTGGGAGACAAACCTGGGGTTACACAGCGGAGGGACAGCTCAGTCCCCCGGGGCAGTGTGGCTCTGGGGACAAGCTGAGGAGATGCTCAGAGCAGCAGTGGGGAACCTGATGTGTTCAGGGAGGTGGATAAGGACCAAGAGCCTGCTGGGGACTGGACACAGCATGTGAGTGCTCCAGGGAAGGAAAGGCAGAGATGGGGAACACCGAGGGATGCTCAGACTCAGGGGCCTGAGGGAGGGTCTGAACCACCTGTGCCTCCCACCCTGTGCTCAAAACCCAGGAGAGGTCACCCAGGCTCAACTGCAGCAGCACAGGGAATCCAAGTCTTGGAGCAGGAGCTGGCCAGACCCTCAGCAGAAAATGGCAAATCCCAGAGGCTCCCAGAGGCAGGAGAAGGCTCAGAGGCCCCTGCTCACCACAGTGCCCATGTGAGGTGTAAGGGCACAGGCAGACATCACAGGCAATCAGCAGCTCTGGGAAAGTGGAGTGGATCTTCCTGATGGCCTGGATGGCAGGAGTGCCCTGGGCATCAGCAGCACTGCCTCTCTCGTCCTGTGAGGACACAAACACCTCAGCATGCACAGCTGACACTTCCCACCGGCTCCTCTGTGGCAGCAGCTCTGCCCAGGAAGCGTTTCCTGAACTGTGGGACCCTGTAAGGCTGGATGGTGGGACCCCACTGAGGGAAAAGGATGATGGGCAGCTAGGGCAGGTTTTGGGGCCACCTGCAGAGCTCTGGGGACTTTCTGGGTGTCACTGCAATATCCTATCATATCACAGCAGAGACCCTGAACTGCTTCTGTTTGATCAGGAGACCCCCCCAGCCCCCCATTGCTCTGACAGCCCTGTGGCTCTCCCAGCACCCCCACACCCATGCACTGACCTTGTGCACCTTGCTGGGCACCCCAAAGATGAGCACACACTTGAGGCCGTCTTCGACAAGGGGCTGCAGCATTCCCTCCAGCTTGTTCACTCCATACCTGCAGGGCAAAGGGCAGCAGCTGCCAGGCACACAGACCTGCCCTGTGGGGAGAGCTGCCCTGGGACTGGGATGCTGCTGCCCTGGGAGCAATCCAGCATCTCCAGGCAGTGGCTGGAGGTACAGGGGAGGTGTTGCCTGAACACTGGGAGGAACAATTTGAGCCCTTATCTGGGGCTCCAGGAGCACTGTCTGCCCGGCAGGGACACTGCTCTGGAGAGATGGGCATACCCTGCCCTTGGATCCCTTATCTTGGTGTCCCTGGTGCAGCTCCAGCCCCTTTCCCATCACAGCTCCCCTGCCCAAAGCCCTGCTAATGTGCAGCAGATGCAGAGGGGAGCTGCCAGTCCAGTGGGATCCAGTACAGGACCAAAATCCACATCCTTGCAGAGGTTTTCTGGCTGCTGCTGGAAACTCTGTTCAGTTCCAGCCTCCCTGTGTGCCCAGCCCACACAGCCTGGGAGTGCTCTGGGACAGAGCCAGCCCCTGGTGCTGTCCCTCCTAGTACTGACACTTTTCCAGCATTCCCTGCATGATTCCCTCCACTCCCTTAGCAGATGAACATTCCCACTTTGCCTGGTGCTGGGGATCTCCAAAGCAGGAACCAGAGGGTTGGAAGCCTCCCCCTGGCTCATGCTCAGGGCATAAATAAACCCTCCCCAGACACAGGGCACAGCAATGACTGGAGGGCTGGATTCATACCTGGCTTGTCCAGGAAGGCTGGGAATTGGCTCCACGGCATCAGGGCTGTCACTGTGGGAGGAGGATGGGACAGAGACGTGAGAAGGAAGCCTCTCTCCCAGACTTGTCCACAGGAGCTCTGCACCTATTTAGGAGCTCAGGGGGTACAGGGATGGGCCCAGCCAGACCCCCTGAGCCAGGTCCATCCCTGCCCCAAGAGCTGGGCTCACTCACGTGACAAAGATGGGGTAGATGAGGTTGGAGGCATCGAAGGCGGTGGCCGTGCACTGCCAGGAGCGCAGCACAGGGTGGAAGTAACCACTGTGGAGAACGGAGTCTGCCTGCATGGTGGGCTCTGCTCTCAGGGAAGGAGACTCTGAAACACCCAAACAAACAGAGGGGCCCTGGTGAGCTGCTGCTCTTGACACACGTGAGGAGGGGCTGGGATCCAGGCAGCCCCTGCAGGACTGACCCTGTCAGGCCATGAGCTGCAGCCCAGGCAGCTCCACCCCACCTACCCTGGGCACCCTGGGGTGCTGCAGGACCCCCATCAGCAGTCACAGCACTGCCCTTCCCATTAACAGGGGTATCACTGACTCCTCCCCACAAACCTCCCAGTTCTGTGTATGAAACCCCCATTTCCAGCCACTGACAACCTCCCCCAGCAGAACCACATTTACCCTCTGCAGGTTCCTTTCCCTGAGCCCCAAGAGGGTCATTCTTCATTCATTTTACTTTTCCTTAGTGCTGAGAAATTGTGGTTTTGTATGGAGAGGATACAGAGCTGTTCTGTGTGATCTTTAAGGTCCCTTCCAACCCAAACCATTCTATGATTCTGTGTAGCACTACATATTTATGGCTGCAGTGTGACGGTGCAGTTACAGAAGAGGGGCACCTCCAGGAGCACTGGAGGAAAGAGGCACAGGACCATCCAGGGCTCTAAAACTCTCACACAACTCTCACAGTGAACAACTCCAGTGGCTGCTTACTGCTGGAGTTGGGTAAAACTAATTTCAGAGGTAACAAAACTCAGACATAAATCAATCATTAGCTATGAATCAGCTAATGATCATCAGCTCAATCATCAGCTAATCATGGCTGAAGCTTCTTTTGTAGCAATGTTTTATTATTTAGCAGATCTAGTAATAATTCTGTGATCAGCCCATTAAGAATTACATTTCCATGAAGCTCAATTCCCACCACCAGGCTGCTGGTGGATGTGATGGAAGGGGCCGTGGGAAGGGAGCTCTCCTGGGATGAGGTGTTTGGCTGCAGTGCAGAGCAGCAGCTGCATGACCCCAACAAGGGATTGTTTGTGCAGAGCAGCTCCAGGGACTGCTGGCTGCTCACACAGGGCCACATCCCCTGAATGCCCTGTGCAGAGGGGCTCGGGTGCCCTAGGAGACAAAGTAAAGTTCCTGCTGAAGAGTGTGGGGCTTTGGGAGCTGAGCCTGAGGGAGGTGGGCAGGAGCAGAGCTGAGATGGGATTCTGAAAGAGCAGGTGGATTCCTGTGAGTGCCCTGGGCAGGGCAGGGCTTCCCTAGGGAGATGGAGCAGCCTTGGTCCATCCCAGGAGAGATTCCCCAGGCAGGAAACCTCTCTGACCCCCAGCCTGCATCCAAACTCTCTCTGGAGAACAGAGTGGGATCAGAGTCCCCCTGGAGGCACAGCTCCAGCTCCCAGCACGGAATCCAGGGAACAAAGTTTTACACTGGCACCCACGACACCAGCCAGTAACAGAGCTGGGAGATGGCTCAGTTCTTCTGGAAAACCTTTAACATGAAGTGTTTCACCTATTTTACACACTCAAGACCCTTAAGATGTTCTAATATGGAGCCAAACTGTGTCAGAGCAGCCCAATGCACAGGACACTTGGAACAAAGGGGAATTGTGTTCAGTCCAGGGCTGGAATCGAGCCTCTCATACCCCAGGGAATTGCTTCTGCTTGGGGATGAAGAATGGCCCCTCTTGGTTAGAGGTTTACATGTATAAAAACCCCAATAAAAAATCAGGTGGTGCTCGTGGGGGATGCAGAGCAGCTGACAGAAACCTGGCAGCGTCATGGCATCCCTTGGCAAGCCATTTTTAGCCCTTGGAACGCTGCAGCCCCAGGCCTTGCTCCAGGGAAGGGGACAGCCCTCGGGTGAACCGGAGCTGGCAGCTCCAGCAGGCGCCTGGCTCCAGGCAGGGCTCCCGGCAATGGCAAACAAAGGGCTCAGTGAACAAAACCCACCTCGAGAATCCAAAAAATGCTTTAAACAGTTAATCCCACCCGAGGGAGGGGAGGGGGCCGGGTGGGACCAGAGGCACCTGACTGGATGGGACAGATAGAGGCCACAGCTCCCGAAACCGCGCTCTGGAGGAGGAGGAGACGGCACCGGCTGGGATTGCAGTGCCGAGATAAGAGCGGCACGGGTGGGTCCCGGGCTGCTGGGCCGGGTCCTCCTTCCCAGCCCCACGTCCAGGACGAGCTGCTGCCCACGCAGGGCACCCGGCGGGACCGGGGGGGCACAGCCGGGGGCAGCGGGGAAGGAGGGCAGGGCCACGGGGACATTGCACCACCCTGGGCTGGGGCTGCCAGGGCAGAGCAAATTAACCTTTCCCCAACATTCCGGGCCCAAACCTGACTTTCTAAAGCTCTTTGCTCCGCGCACGCCGGAGGAGTTCAAGGACAGGTCGGCATCAGAGCGGCTTCACCCTTGCTCCTTCCACTGGGGCCGGCCCAAAGCCGCAGCAGCCGAACCCGCAGCGGTGCCCAGCCCGTGCCCGCGGCACTGCCCGGGTGCCTCGCTGCTCTCGAGGGACGGGAAGCGCCTTCCCAACGGGAGAACCCGGCACACGCCGGCCCTCGGCACCGGGCGGACAATGCTCGGCACGGGCTGGAGGCAGAGCCGGCGCTGCTCCGGCTCCCGACAGCCCCCCGCGAGCGGGGAGGGTTCGTTCCCTCGTCTCGCCTCATCCTGGCAGCAAGAGGTGTCCCAGCATTTCAGGACACACAAGCACACGTGGCCTCAGACGTGAGCACAATTATTTAGCTAAATCCCAGGGACATGCGGGCTCCTAAAATCCCAGCTGGGGACGGACCGGGTGTTCTAGGAAAGTGGAGCTACCCAGGCAGACAACGGAGCTGTGGGTTAATTAACAGCCACTAACGAAGGCCAAGCTATTACAGGGTTAATTAAGAGCTACCTACGAAGGTCAAGCTGTTAGGGCAGGTTTCCCGCTCCAGGACGAGAATGGGGATGCTCAGGAGTCTGGAATTGCACCCCAGGGCAAGCGGGAACTCAGGACCGACGCCAGCTCGCAGCATCACACGCTGCTCGGTGCGTCCCCCGCCGTTGCCACGGTTACCGAGCAAAAATGGAGCAAAAACGGAGCAAAACTGAGCAAAACCCGGGCTGTCCTTCCTGCGTTACCCGGGGCTCCTCTTCCTGCCTGCACCCAAGCGCGGCCAGGCCCCGTCTCTGGAGTCATTCCCCGGCAGCCCTGCAAGGGGCCGAGGTCGGGGAGCGGAGAAGGGGCGGACGCTCCGGCCCCAGCTCCGGTGCCCGCTCCCAGCCCCGCTCCCGGTCCGGTTCCCGGTCCCGGTCCCGGCACTCACCGATCAGCGCGTCCGCTCCGGCCGTGCGACAGTGCCCGTGATTTGCATAACCACGCCCACGATCAGCATAGCCCCGCCCCCGCGGAGGGGCTGGCGGGAAGTGTCGCTCCCGGCGGAGCGCGGGAAAGGCGGCGCGGGGGGACGGGGGCGGTGGCGGAGCCGGGATTTGGGGTCTGCGGCAGGGATGGGCCCGGGGGGGGACACGGGGCACGGCCTCGGGGTGCTGCGAGGGCAGCTCTGGGTGCTGGGGCCAAGCAATCCAGCCCTGGGGTGCTGCAGGGGGACTCAGAGCCAGGTTTGGGGGTTCTGGGGGGCATGGACTAGGGCTTTTGGGATGATGGGGGGGCAGAAGGCAGGTTTTAGGGGTTCATGGGGGCTGGAGCAAAGCTCTGGGGTTGTGCAGGACCCAGAGCCAGGTTTTGAGTGCTGAGGGGGATATGGAGCAGGGTTTTGGGGGGCTGGAGGTCTATGCAGTCCAGTTCTAGGGTGCTGTGGGAGGACCTGGAGCCAGGTTTTAGGATTCTGGAGTGGCTGGGACAGGGCACTGGGCTGCTGTGAGGGTTTGGTTTAAGGAGCATGGCTGAGAGGCTGTGGTGGTGTGGTGCAGGGTTTGGGGTGCTGCAGAGGCACCTGGAGCTGGGCTTTGGGGTGCTGGGGGAAACCCAGACCCCTGCCTTGGTCCCTCAGAGCAGGGGAGATGCCAGGATCAGGTTTAGTGCAAGAATTCTGCAGCTCCCCCACCAAAGCATCATTCCCTGGCTCGCTCCAGTGCAGAAACCCTGGATCCAGATCCTGGATCTTCCCCCCAGCCTGGAACCTCCCTGGGGCTGAGTTGACAGCTCCTTCCCCCAGCAAACATCAGTGACCTGGAAGTCCCCTCCTTTTTTCCACAGTCCCTCCCTCCTCTCACACTGAGGCAGGGCTGCAGCAGCCTTCATCCTCCCCTCATCTTCCTCCATGCCAGCTACTCCAGAAACCATTTTCCAGAGCATTTCCTGCTCCCATCCCACTTATGCAACCACAACCTGCTCATTTTATAACTGACCAAAATACGAGACTCCCATTTCTGTAAAAAAAAAAAAAATCTGGCTTTTATTTAGATCTCATTCCCTTCCAGAATATGCACCCCAGATATGTGCTGAAGAGAAAAAAAAAAGAGAGGAAAAGAGCTGGAAGGTGGGTGTTTATCAGAAATGTGAGGAACACATCATCAGCTCAGGCTTTCCACAGCCTGACTGAATGCCAGCAGAAACTAGACAGCAGAAAATCAGTGTTGGTTCAGTTCTTTTCAGAAGCTGGGCTTGTGTGCGTGTGAAAATCCAGCGAGCCAGAAAAGCAGGAAGGCAGAGTGGTTCTTGTGGGGAGCGCCACCATTTTTTGGTGGAAAGGATCCAGGAATCCTCACAAGTGCTATTTTAAAACTGCACATCATCAAAACCTGGGGGTTTTAAATGTATCTAAAACTTTCTGAGGGAGAAAGGCATTAGAACTACGAGTTCAAGTGGAAAAGCACAAACCTACACTAGCACAAGGGATACTAAGAGCTTCTCTCAACCCTTCCTTCTTGCAGGAGCCTTTTGTGAAACCACATGGACCCCCTGGGTGGGCACACCCTGCCCTGCTGCCCTCCCAGAGGCATCCCTGGGATGACCAGCGAAGGCTACAGAGGGACCTGGATGGAATTAGCCCATCCCCACTGGGAAAAGGGGAAAAGACAACCACAATTCACCACTCTGTTCTAGCACATTTCAGCTTGCTGCTGCTGAGACCACCAGACCCTGGTGTGACACTGACCTGTCACCCCCAGCACTGCACAAAGCCACCTGTTTTCAGCCCTGCTCCTCATCTGAGCCCTCCTTGTGCTCCAGATTTTGAATCAGTCTCCTCTTTGTCTCTCAAAGACACTGTCAGTGTACAGTTTGCCCCGTCAGCACTGTGTGTTTTTCAGATTTGGGTTAGTTTGGGTGAGTCAGTGAGTGAACTCATGGTCCCTGTAGAGCCACCCTGTGCTGCTGCTGAGGCTGGAGGACACAGTGTCACTCACAGTACAGCAGGGAGAGAAGGCACAGCCAGGATGCAAGGAAACAAAGGGAAAAAACAACTCAACTGGATCAAAAGCTTCAATGTGCAGCTCCCAAGCCTCTGGACATCATCACCTACATCCTACACCCCAGAAGTGACCTGTGAATGGATTCAGCCCCTCATCTTCAAGAGTCTCATGTTCTCCTGGCCAGTTTCTGCACTGAGCACCCATCAGTGCTTTTTTCCTCTCCTTCAGAGCCAGCCCAGCATCAAAAGCCCAGAAGTGCCTGCCCAGAGCCTGGAGAGGGCCAAAGCCCCCCAGGCACAGGGAGGAGCCACCCTGGCACAGAAAAGCTTCAGCACAGTCCTTTATGTACAAATAACAAAAGGGACAGGCCACAGAGGGGCAGTACAATGCTCTAATGGATACTCGAGGGCATGCAGCAAGGTCGATTTACAGCATTTACATCCCTCTGAGCACACCCCAGCCCCTGCCCACGAGCCAGCTCAGTTGTCCACCTCTTCCTCATCGTTTTGCTCTTCCTCCTCCATCCTTTCATCATCGTCATCATTGTCCTCCTCTCGGCTCTTATCTTGCTCCTCCGAGTCTGCCTTCTTGTCTTTATCTTTCCTGGCCTCTTTCTTTCCTTTCTGCTCCCGCCTGTAAACTGGAGGAGAGGAACAGTGAGGGCTTGGCTCTGGCACAGACAGGTCAGTGGCTGAGGTCCAACATCCACTTGCTCTCCCGGCTTTGGAGGGGAGCAGGGAACTCAGAGCACAACTCACCCTACGAGCTGAGCTGTGCTGAGCAGCTCCATAGGAAATCAGGTTAAATTTCAGCAGAAAAATGCTGAAAAGGATGCAGGAGGTCACATTTACAGGCAGCACCTACGGCTTTCCTTAGATAACATAATAGGGGAGTGAGAGCAGATGAGACTTTCTCAATCCTCATCAGTTGTGCAATAATGTTATCCCAGTCCCGTTAAGGTGCACATTAGTTACTCCCCAGGCAAACTGCAGAGTAGGATGCTGGGCAAAGAGAAGAGAAACAAGACAGGCAATAAGTGTTGCTTGTCCAGGTTGGAGGAAAGCAGGACTCAGTGCCTCTCAGAGTCCCTGGACACCCACGGAGCACGGTACCTTCCAGGGATTCCTTCAGAGGGGCCACGAATCTCTGGAACTCCATCTCCTCCATGGCAGAGAGCACGTCCCCAGCATTCAGGGTTTTCCTCTTCCCCTTCATGGCAAAGTTATTTGCACTAGGCAGAACCAAAATGAGAGGTAATTGGGAACTGTTAGCAATTCCATCTTGTTTATTAAAGTCATAAGCACATAGAAAAGCCATCTCCAAAACATTTAGGGATTTTTTATCATTTACTAAAGGAGGTTTGAGACATTTTTGTTTACACTGGCTGTCTGTGCTTTCCCACAGTGTTAGTTTCTACTTGCACAGACCTTTTCTATGAGCAGGAGAAAGCGTGAACCTTGGCTGTGAGAGTTCCACACAGCCCTAGAAGCACCTGACACTAGAGAAGTGACTGCCTGCAGAGAATATGCCGAGCCACCCCAAAATGTGACTGTGTCCTCTGTGACAGCTCTTGCCCTAACACAGCTTCATGATGAAGAGCCTGACAGTGAGTCAAGTGCCCCTGCCTTTGCCAGGAAGGCTGTGCAGCCACGCTCTAAGGTTAATGGCAGTTTGGAACTCTTCTTTTTGGGATGTGGCTGTGTCCAGAGCCCAGCTACCTTCCCATGGGCTGCTCTGGTCAGCCCAAACCCACCTGTTGCAGCCTGGCAGACTGGTTTATTTATATAAACAGGCAATACTGAAAACCAACACTGGGAAAGAGTCCCCAGGCGAGCAGAGATGAATTATCAATCAAGTGCCCCAGTGACTGCTGCACCAAGTCCTTACCATGAGGTTGCATAGAGCACAAACACACTCGCTGCTCGGGAGATCGCGCTCCGGGCTTCTTTGGAAATATTGACTCCATCAGGAAGCTGAAAAACAAATACAACTTTTATCAGCAGCTGCTAAAAACGACTTAAACTCACATAATTCAAGTGTCAGCATGTTAAGGCACTCAGAGGGCTCAGAAGAACTGGGAACTGCTCTGGGGTTGCTGACACAGGAGCTCTGCTCCCACTGGAAGCCCAGGGCAGTAGGAATGTGTTCCCCAAAGGCAGAGCTGAGCAGAACCCAGTGACTGGAATTTGGGGTCTGGCCACCGTCTGCAGGTAACTCATCCTGTGACTGCCCAGCTCCTGACATACGTGCCAGGCCCAGATCCACCCAGCAACACCTCACAGCTCCAAACTAAACAAACTAAACTAACCACTGGGAATTATTCTGGATCTTTATATAGACACGGACGTGTGTGCTGAAGTTTTCGGGGGGCCTGGTTCGCACAGTGCCACCGTGGGAGCTGGGCTGCTGTGAGCTGCACCGGTGCAGCTGCATCCCCTGGGACGCTGCAGTGAGGGGGCCGCAGCCCCGGTGCCCGAGGGGGACAGCCCAGGGCAGAGCCCCGCGGGCGGGGACACAGCACGGGCCGGGGCCGGGGCCTCCCGGGGCCGGGATCTCCCGGGGCTCCGCTGGACCGCGGGGCCCGGCACCCACCGCCTCCTTGATGATGCGGGTGATGACGGCGTTGGGCAGGTTCAGGTCCTCCGGTCTCTCCGCCATCCTGGGCCTCCTGCAAGGCAAACACGGCGTCAGGGGCGCGGGGATGGGCGGGATCCCGGCGGGACACGGCAGGATTCCCTCAGAACAGGGGGATCGCGGTGGGACACGGCGGGGTCCCCTCAGGACAGGGGGAATCCCCTCAGGACACGGCGATCCCGGCCCAGCCCGGCCGTACCCAGCCCGCGCTCCGCCGCCGCCCCGCCCGCTCCCGGCGCGCACCGCGGCCCTGCCCACACGGCGGGAAATGGCGGCGGCGCCTGAGGGGCGGCAACAGGAGTGGGAAGGGAAAGGAAAAGGAAAGGGAAAGGAAAGGGAAAGGAAAAGAAGGAGAGGCAGGCATAGGAACAGGATAAGGGCAGGGATAGGGACAGACATAGCTAAAGGTGTAGGGACAAGTGTAGGTGTAAGGCCAGGTGATGGTGAGGGGACAGAGACAGGTGCAGGGACAGGTGCAGGTGAAAGGACAGGTTCAGGTGCAGGGATAGGTTCAGCTATAGGTGAAGGGACAAGGACAGATTCAGGTGTAGGTGAAGGGACAAGGACAGATTCAGGTGTAGGTACAGGACAGGTTCAGGTGCGGGGACAGGCTCAGGTGTAGGTGAAGGGACAAGGACAGGTTCAGGTATAGGTGAAGGGACAAGGACAGATTCAAGTGTAGGTACAGGACAGGTTCAGGTGCGGAGACAGGCTCAGGTGGTCACACTGCTGTCACTGGGGGTTGCTGAGGGGCTGTCAGGGCTGGGAGCAGGGCCAGGCACAGGCACAGCCTGGGAGGGGGAGCTGGTGCAGCCCTGGGACAGAGCTGGTGCCTGTGGAATTGTTCCAAGGTCCCCCAAAGTGCTTGGGATCAGTAAGGCTCCCTCTAAGGCTGTGTGACACTGTTAGTAAGGCATTACTGTATCCTCAGCCAAGAGCGTGTGGCTGACAAAGCTCCAGCCTCTGCATGGATGCAGATACAAAACTTTTCCACTTATTTATGCATTTTTAGCAAACAAATTAACGTTCATTGGCTCTAGGTTACATAATTCTCTTCATTACTTACCGTTCTATCTGCTCTTGGTTGTTAATTTCTCACTCTTCATGCTAATCTGGTCCACATACTTTATTACTTTTATAATCTTTTTCTCAGTCAGGGAATCTCCAGCTTTCCAGGCCTTAATCTCCTCCACATTTTCTGCTTGCTTCAACACCCTTGAAGGGTCATAAATTTAAGATCCCAGATGTCCAATCTCCAACTCCCTTTGCCTTTGTTTATTGAAGCTTGGCAGGGTTACTTTTAGCAAATGAGGTTTTGGTTATTTAGTGATCAAAGTAATTGTAAGAGCATGTGAAGAAACTTAAATAGTGCTAGCTGAAAGTGAGCACTGATTGCAATTAATTAAAACAATTAGTTAGGAAAGTTACATAATTTCCAATAGAAATAACAGCTATTTTACCCCACAGCGGTGTCTGGCCTCTTCCCTTGTTGCTGTGTGAGCTCCTCCATCCCTGCCCCACTGACCCCAAGCCTGGTCTAAACCCTGTAATTCCACGGGACTTTATCCCTATTGATAACCTGACCCGGTAATTAAATTAAATTAAAGCTCAGAGTGCAAGAAAGCAGATTAATAAGGTGCTGTGTTGGGGTGATACTTGAAATAGTGAGCAGTGATTGACAGCAGAGCTCTTTTCCATGGAAAATGGGAATTTCCTGTTATCAAGGGCAGCGTTTCTACTGCAGGGAGAGTTGACAGAAGCTTGTGAGCCCAGGTGAAGGTCACAGTGGTGGACATAAGGCTGTGCTGTGGAAGCACACACTGAGCACACCTGGGCCAGGCCTGTGTGAGCCCCTGTTCCAGTTCCACCGGATTAATGAACTCCATCCCTGCTGTACAAACTGTGTAAGTTTTGGTTTTAGCTCCTTTCCGTGTGCTCTGTTGTCAACCCTGACTGCTGGGTGTCCCTGGGCGGGTGTGGCAGTGCTGGCACTGGGGAGGGGCATTCACAGGGGGCAGATTGGCTGTGATAGTGACCATGGCACACTGAGGCTGCTGTGACAGTGACCGTGGCACACTGAGCTGCTGTGACAGTGCCCATGGCATACTGAGCTGCTGTGACAGTGCCCATGGCACACTGAACTGCTGTGACAGTGACTGTGGCACACTGAGCTGCTGTGACAGTGCCCATGGCATACTGAGCTGCTGTGACAGTGACTGTGGCACACCGAGCTGCTGTGACAGTGACCGTGGCACACTGAGCTGCTGTGACAGTGACTGTGGCACACTGAGCTGCTGTGACAGTGCCCATGGCACACTGAGCTGCTGTGACAGTGACCGTGGCACACTGAGCTGCTGTGACAGTGACTGTGGCACACTGAGCTGCTGTGACAGTGACCGTGGCACACCGAGCTGCTGTGACAGTGACCGTGGCACACTGAGCTGCTGTGACAGTGCCCATGGCACACTGAGCTGCTGTGACAGTGACCGTGGCACACTGAGGCTGCTGTGACAGTGACTGTGGCACACTGAGCTGCTGTGACAGTGCCCGTGGCACACTGAGCTGCTGTGACAGTGACTGTGGCACACTGAGGCTGCTGTGACAGTGCCCGTGGCACACTGAGCTGCTGTGACAGTGACTGTGGCACACTGAGCCTGCTGTGACAGTGCCCATGGCAGACTCGGATCCTGCACAGGGGTTTTGAATTTGTTGGGAATGCCCCAACTAAGGCAGGAAAGATGCATCTGACTCCATGTTTCAGAAGGCTAATTTATTACTTTATAATACTATATTACATTAAAGAACATATTCAATATAATATATTTTAAATATAATATATTAATATAATTATATATCAATTATATAATATGTAATACTGTATTATATTAAAGAATATACTATTTTATATTAAAGAATACTAACTATACTAAAGAATACAGAAAGGATACTTACAGAATGCTAAAAAGATAATAATGAAAACTCCTGACTCTTTCCAGAGTCTTGACACAGCTTGGCCCTGATTGGCCAAAGAGTGAAAACAACTCCCAGCAGAATCCAGTGAACAATCTCCAAACACATTCCACATGAGTACAGCACAGGAGAAGCAAATGAGATAAGAATTGTTTTCCTTTTCTCTGAGGCTTCTCAACTTCTCAGGAGAAAAGTCCTGGACAAAGGAATTTTTTCAGAGAATGTGAATGCCACACAGAGGGGTGGCTCAAAGCTGTTGGAGCCCTTGGGAGCCACTGCTGCTCATTTTGGTTTCTGTTTTTTAGAGCATGAGGTGTTTTTGTCCACAAACTGAGAACCAAGTGAGGTGGTGGTGTGGGACTGCCTGGGGAAAGGGTGGGATGGAGCAGAGCCAGGAATGGGGCTGCCCAAATCCAGGGATTCAGCCCAAAGCTGCTCCATTCATCCAGCTCTGTGTGTCCTCTGGACACAGCAGCCTCTCCTCCCTGGTCCCTGGTGTGAGTCTCTGTTTTTAATGACAATGTCTGGAGGTTGGTACATTGAATCCCAGGAAGGGACATTACAGCCCATTCTGTGTCAGGGACATCTCCCACTGTCCCAGGCTGCTCCAAGCCCTGTCCAGCCTGGCCTGGGACACTTCCAGGGATCCAGGGGCAGCCATCCTGGCCTTACATCCAGTAGGTCCAGAGCCTTTGTATTAAATCAGCTTTCTAGTCTTGTTTCACTGTCATGTGTAAAACACAGAAGATGTTGAGCATGCAGTGCTCAAGTTTACTGCTGTGAGTCACATTTTACACTGGAACAAAAAAGTTGTTGCATGTAGCACAGGTATAAATACAGTGACAGAGGAGCAGCAGCTCAGCTCAGCCTGAGTGGGAAAGCAAAACCATGGGACAATATTGTCCTTCTGTACCTCAGGGAAAGGCTATAACAGATTTAGATTCAAATGCTTTGAATTAGATATTAAGAAAACACCCTGGCAGGGTGGGCAGGCCCTGGCACAGGGTGCCCAGAGCAGCTGGGGCTGCCCCTGGATCCCTGGCAGTGCCCAAGGCCAGGCTGGACAGGGCTGGGAGCAGCCTGGGACAGTGGGAGGTGTCCCTGCCATGGCAGGGATGGGATGAGAGGATCTTTTAGGTCCCTTCCATGCTGGACCACAGAAACTCCCAGTGTTCATCTCCTGACATCAGTGCAGAGTCATTGAACAGACTGTGGATTCTGTTCAATGACTCTGCACTGATGTCAGGAGATGAACACTGGGAGTTTTAAGCCTGCAGTGAGGGTGGTCACTCTTAGCCTGCTTGTTTTTCACAAAATTGCACAAAAATGTGACATTTATGGTTTAGCTGCAGGCACAGAGCTTACCCAGGAGTGTTTGTACTCCTCAGAACCCACTGTTAGTACAGAGGGGCTTGAATCTCACTTGACTTCTGTGAAAATGACACTTCAGTATCATCATGGCCAAAGAAAAAAATATTAATACAAAAATACAGATTATTCCAATGTAGAACAGTCATTGTGGAACACCTGAATTGTTTCCAGCACTCCTGAAGCCCTGTTTGGATGGGTGCCATCCAAGCCCTGTAAATAGGAGGCTGTTGATGCAGTAACAGGTAACTCTTTCTGTTCTAGAATCAGGGATGAGGTGTGCCAGGACGTGGTGCACAGGAGAGTTCTGAAGAGCAAACCCTTCCCTCTGGGCTCTCCCTGGCTCTGCTCAGAACGTTTTGGGGCTGCAGGATTAACTGTGAGGGCTTGAGCCTGAGAAGCGTTCAGTGCGTTCCTGTCCCCTGAGTCACTTCACACCTCTGCCCTCGTTAGTGCTGAACGGACCCGCCCGGCTCGGGTGACGCAGGGGGACACGGCAGCGCTCGGGAGGCACAACAAACAGCAGGAGACACAGGGGTCACAAGGCAGGGACACGGGGACACATCCCAAACTGCTGTTGGATGAAGGAAGAGACACAGGGACACATCCCAAACTGGTGTTGGATGATGCAGGGACACGGGGACACATCCCAAACTGGTGTTGGATGAAGGAAGAGACACAGGGACTCATCCCAAAAGTGGTGTGGATGAAGGCAGGGACACAGGGACACATCACAAACTGGTGTTGGATGACACAGGGACTCATCCCAAAAGTGGTGTGGATGAAGGCAGGGACCCAGGGACACATCCCAAACTGGTGTTGGATGATGCAGGGACACAGGGACTCATCCCAAACTGGTATTGGATGATGCAGGGACACAGGCACTCATCCCAAACTGGTGTTGGATGATGCAAGGACACATCCCAAACTGGTGTTGGATGATGCAGGGACATAGGGACTCATCCCAAACTGGTGTTGGATGATGCAGGGACACAGGGACTCATCCCAAACTGGTGTTGGATGATGCAGGGACACAGGCACTCATCCCAAACTGGTGTTGGATGATGTAGGGACACAGGGACACAGCCCAAACTGGTGTTGGATGGTTTGCACTTACCAATTTAAATTTCCTTGGGAGACTGTCTATGACTGCTCTGTTTTTTAAATTCATTTTCCTTTTGGCTGTGGAAGAAGAATGAATGTGAAGCACTTGGCAGTATCCTTTTTTAAAGGAAATAAGATTTTACTTGGTCATTATAATCTCTAAATGTTTAAGTGCATCAGGGCTCTAACTGAGAGCTGGTGCCTGGAATGATTCCATTTTTCCTTCCCCTAAAGACAGGCCAGGCACTGCAGGCAGGAGCCTGGTCCCCAGAGGATGGAGCTGTCCCTCAGAGGTGTCACTCACACACTTCTCTTCCTACCTCAGGCCCTCTAAGTTTAGCTCACCTCTGATGAAGGCCTCTGAGTGCAGCACTTTTCAAAATATCTTCCTGGCATTCTTTTTTTAGCCATAAACTAATTCAGCAGTTTCAACTGTCAAAAAAGTGCCAGCCTAAAATTCTGCTGATTGAGTGGCCCTTCCTATGTGACCTAAGCCAGAGACTTGGACAGATGCTGTGTTCCAGGTCAGGAGCTATTTTCAGCTGCGTGGATGGACTATTGCATTAACTGTAACTTTGTTACTCCCTTTGGAAAGTGCTTTGGGAAGGGAAGCTGTAGGGTGACCTCTGTGTCACCTCTGGTGGTGTTCACTCGGGTTTGTGGCACCATGAATCTTGCTCCTGTTTGTGCCCTGCTCCAGCCAGGGCTCTGCAGCAGGGTCAGACACCTGTGCTCTCACCTGCACAGATCCCCCTGGTGCTCTGCAGTAAGGTGGGGACAGTGAGTGCTCCCAGGGAAGGCAATGCCTTCCTGGTTCTGGCTAATGGGATCATGCTTAAACTATATGGGCAATAATCAGGCTGTGCTCAGCTAATTGATCCAGAATAACATTAATCCACAGAGTGGCTTAAAGGTGCCCCAGTAAGGTGGGCTAATGGTGTAGTGTGTCACTACACAAATGGGATCCAGCTCCTCTTACATCTGCCAAATTTACATTAAAGTTGACCCTACAGGAGGTGAAAGTCCTTGAATTGAAAATGGTTTGGGGCTGGGCAACTATTTGGGAAAATGTCTCGTGCCTGCTCTGTTGTGTTCTCCCCTGGGCATCACCTTCTGACATGAAACAGGAGCTTTGTCTGACCCAATGGCTCTGCTTTTATTTTCTTCAATATTCTTAAATATGCTTTCTCCTTAAATATTCTTGTGAAGATTCCTCACTGAGAGGGTGGTGGTCACTGGCACAATCTCCCTGGGGAAGTGGTCATGGCACCAAGGCTGCCAGAGCTCCAGGAACATCTGGAGGATGTGATTAGTGACAGGGTTTAATTCTAGTCCTGCAAGGGAGTGGGGCTTGATGATCCCTCTGGGTCCCTTGTGGCTGGAGGGACTCTGTGCCTGTTCCCATGCTTGGGCTGAAGGGGAGAGTCAGGATCAGAGTTCTGGGGGAAGAAGCTGCCCTTGGAGCAGCAGCTTCACTCTAACACCAGCTGAATTGAACATAAAAATGTCAGAGAATCTTGGTTTACTCTGTCCAGCCTGGGAATGGGAATGACAAAAATGATCCAGATGACAAAGGAGATCTCTGTCAAGAAAAAGGGCAACTTTCCCCTTCTGTTGTGCCCCAGGACAAAGGACAGTGGTGTTAAACTGAAGGTGGATACATTTAGTTAGATATTGGGAATTAGGAACTGTTCCCTGGCAGGGTGGGCAGGCCCGGCACAGGGTGCCCAGAGCAGCTGTGGCTGCCCCTGGATCCCTGGCAGTGCCCAAGGCCAGGCTGGGCAGGGCTTGGAGCAGCCTGGGACAGTGGGAGGTGTCCCTGCCATGGCAGGGGTGGAATGGGATGAGCTTTAAGGTCTCTCCCAGCCCAAACCAGACTAAGATTTCTGGCATTTGATCTGTCTCCCCCATCACATGCCCTGATCAAATCTGTTTGGGTGCCAAATGCCAGAAATGTTTGATTTTCTGTAAAATCAGTGAGCTAACGTGGCTCACTGGGAGGCAGAGCAGTGTCAGAGCTGGGGAGCAGAGCCCAAGTGAGGCACCTGAGAGGAGAGCTCAGCTGTTTCCTGCAGCTCCAGGCTGAGCCTGGCAGTTCAGCTCAGGTGACAGGCAATAACTTCCTAAGCTGTTTTAACTTCATTACTTTGATCCATTTGACCATTCTAAGGCCAAAAGCATAATTCCCAAGAGACCTTTTGCTATATTGAAACTGATCTCTTTTATGAGAAGGGTCACTAAAGACCCAGCTTGGTTATTACATTGTTTTTATTGCATTAAAATAAATCAACAATGGATTAATACTCAGCATTTGTCAAAATGCTGCAGCAGGACTGGATGCTCAGATCAGACATCCTCTAAGAGACCTGGAATGTCTCATGGTGCTGCTCTTGTGTGTCACTGAGGGTTCAGAGTGCAGGAGAATGGTGCTGTGAGCTGATGTGCTGCTGTAATTCACTGGGCTTTTAATCAGGTTAAGGCTGTAAGACAGGTGTGTGTTAAACACCTGGCCTGAGAAAGTCCCACTGCCCCAGGGAAATGCAAAAGCAAGGACAAAGCCTTGAGCTGGGAAAATTGTCAGCTGTAGGCCCAACTCACTGTTATCCTGCAGGCTAGGCATGGCAAAAGGGAAAAAGGATGAAAAAAAAGGAAGAAAAATAGTTTATGATGGCCCATTACTGCTTTGGGGTCAGCATCCTGTCAGCCTGCTCAGAGGCAGTTGAACTGAGCTGTGTGCCTTTCCTGGGGAGAGAACCATGGAACCCCAGACTGGTTTGGGGTGGAAGGGACCCTAAAGCCCATCCAGTGCCACCCCTGCCATGGCAGGGACACCTCCCACTGTCCCAGGCTGCTCCCAGCCCTGTCCAGCCTGGCCTTGGGCACTGCCAGGGATCCAGGGGAATCCACAGCACATGGAGAGCCCCTGGTGCTCTGGTGGCTGCTGCTCTCTGTGATTGCTGCTCCTCACTGTGGAGGGTGGCAGTGGAGGCTTCTCCAGCCCTAGAGGAGATTCTCTGTACAAGATGTGTCTGGAGGGATCAGGAAACACCCCTGTGCTCAAAGGGATCCCTCTCCTGAACTAACCCTGGATGTCTCCCTGACCAGCCCCAGGGCAGCAGGGGAAGAAGCCAGGCAGTTTCTGCAGGTTTAGAGCGTTCAGATGGGTGAAAATCTGAACTGAAATAAAACAAGAGCTTCTTGCTCTCCCATCTTTTCCCTGCTGCTCTCCTCCTGGAGAGGAGCTGGTTTATGGAGCAGCTCCTACACAAACCATGCTGTGGTCACAGCTGCCTTGGTTTCAGCCAGTTTAGCAATGGCAAAGGGACAAGATGAACTGTTTCCAGCAAGCTTGGCCCTGCTGAAGGATGGGCACAGAACAAGTGGTTGTGCATGGAGACTGTTCTGTGCTCTGCATCCCTGGTGAGCCACACAGGGGCTGTGCCAGCTCCTGCTCACGTGGGGTTTGTCACAGAGCCTCTGCCTGCCCTAGAAATACTCTGTGCTTCCATCCTGAGCTCTTACAGCCACGCCTCAGGGCCCAGGGAGGGCTGTGGGCTGCTCCATTTGCATGTTCAGACTCTGCTTTTTGTGGGGAAGGGGCAGAGAGGGAGGTTTAGAAAAGAAATCAGCCAAAGAATAAATTTGTTACCCCAAACGATGGGTGCAAAAGGCCAAACACATGAAGTCCCGTGGAGAGGCAGACATAGTTCTTGTCAGACTCTGCATGTTGCCAAGACTCTGATATTTTGCAGCAGCTGAGCTGAGTGCTGTGGAAGGGGAAGGATGGTTTTGGGAGCAGGAGCAGCCCATGAGGCTGGGTGGGTGCTGCTCTGACACCCAGTGCTCTGTCCTCTCCCAGCTCCATTTTCCAGGAGTGTGGAGTCCTGAGTGCATCTGCCTGGAAAGGTGGAGACAAGGGAGCTGCAGGGTGGCAAAGGCAGCAGCAAAGACCATGCTGGGGATGTTGCTGCTGCTCTGGCTCAGATTTGGGCTCCAACAGGATGCTCACACTCTTGGATGTGGGCAGAGAAGGGCTGGTGTACCTAGAATACCCTGGGAAGGAGGAGAAACCTTTTTTGGGCCTCAGATTGGAAAAGGATTTGCAATGTGCCAGTCTGCCTCTTTGTTGGGTTCCTAATTGAAGTTTTCCAGGGAGAAGCTCAGCTGTGCCTGCTGCAGAGGTGGTGTCAGGGACAGCAGCACCTCAGCTGGGCCCTGGGGAAGAGGGGCTGCAGTGCTCCCACTGCTGGAATGGTTTGTGTGTCTGCCCTATATGCCAGGCTGTGCTAATCCCAGAAATCTGCCCTCAGGATTGCCCCAGAATAGCCCAAACCCTCCTTCTTGCAATCCTCTTACCATCTGGGAAGCCAGATAATTTTTCCCAGCCTGATTTAGTTTCTTTAGTTCCAAAGGCAGCCCCAACCCTGTGGGTTTTCTGTGTGCATATGTTACCCTTTTGCCTGGAACAACTGTCTAAGCACGTGTTTGGATTTGAATATCCAGCCAAAGGCAGACCCTGGTGCTGGCAGACTGAAATCTGTGATGGAGAACAGATTGATGGTGTTAAATTTTAAAAGAAAGTCATTAACTCCCAGGCCAACCAGCTGAATGGGCACTTTGCTGGAGACTCCAACAGAACTGCAGGTTAAGGTCAGTCCCAGGCTGGAATGTGAGGAGGGGAGTTAGGAGGAGTTGATTCCTTGCTGTTGGGAGCCAGGAGAGAACAGAGCTGTTGCAGGACCACCATCCCCCCCAGCTTACAGTTTAATTTGTACCTCCCCAGACTGGATCTCTGCTCCCTTGGGACATTTTTATACTGGTTTGGATTGGGGTTTCCCCCTCTCCCTGCAGTGGAACCACGACCAAAGGCTCTGGCAGCTGAATCTCCCCTGGGCCATTGCTGGAGAGGATCTGACCTGCGAGGGAGCCATGGAGCAGCCGGGGCTCAGCCGTGAGTGCTGGGGGACTCCTCTGCCTTGGCAGCACGGCTCATTCCCGGGGGGAGGAGGGGGGAGGATGGCTGTCACAGGCATCTTTTATGGAAAACCCTTTCTTTAGGATCTTTCCTCCTGAGAAGCTGAGAGGCCTCAGGAACAAAATGTAACCAATGGTTATCTGCTGCTGTGGAATGCAACAGGTGCATCTGGGATTGGGCTCATGTGGTTGTTTCTAATTAATGGCCAATCACAGCCCAGCTGGTTTGGACAGAGAGCCCGAGCCACAAACCTTTGTTATCATTTCCTTCTTATTCTATTCTTAGCCAGCCCTCTGAGGAAATCCTTTCTTCTATTCTTTTAGTATAGTTTCAATGTAATATATATCATAAAATAATAAATCAAGCCTTCTGAAACATGGAGTCAGATCCTCATCTCTTCCCTCACCCTCAGACCCCTGTGAACAGGGTCACAGCTGGGTGATGGCTCTGTGGGGGCTGCTCATGGCAGCCAGGTCCTGGTGCCTGGAGGAGATGAGGGTCTGTGTCTCCCCCGTGCCTGTTGTGGGGGGCTGGAGATGCCCAGCTCCCCCTGGGATCATGTTTGATCTCAGGGCTCTCTGTGCTGCAGGATGGAGGGGATTTGAATCTCCTGGGTTTGTGTGTTAGGAGTGATTTCTGCAGCCAGCGAGCCTCAAACCCTCTGGGAGATGGGCAGGGAGAGTCTGTGGCTGGGAGTCCCACAGAGACTCTTTACTACAATTTATTTATTATTATTTTGAAAGCCCTGTCCCCTGGGACTCTCACCCAAAGCTGTGAGACTGCCTGCTTTAGCTGGACAGACAGAGCATTTATTACTGTCCTGTTTGCCTCTTAAAAGCCTTTTGCAATGAGAGAGAGAGAGAGGAGGCTTTGTGTGAGCCTGGGGAGCTCCTGGGAGACAGGGGGAGTGTAAACACCTCTGAGTGCTGGGAGAGCTGCAGGTGCTGCTGAGAGCAGCCACACAAACCATGGTGCTGGGGCTGTGGCAGGGACCAGGACACGGCAAGGCTGGGCAGGTACAAACCCTGCTCCCATTCCAGAGGTTCAGGATGCCTGGGATTGTGGAGGGAATTGTTTGCTGCTCGCTCAGGAAGCTGCTTGGTGTTGTCTGTTCCATGGGCTGAGCTGTGCAGTGAAAAATCCCAGATTGGTTTGGTTTGGTTTGGTTTTTCCCAGGTGCAATCCCAGATTGGTTTGGTTTGGTTTTCTCCCAGGTGCAATCCCAGATTGGTTTGGTTTGGTTTTCTCCCAGGTGCAATCCCAGATTGGTTTGATTTTTCCCAGGTGCAATCCCAGATTGGTTTGGTTTGGTTTGGTTTGGTTTGGTTTGGTTTGGTTTGGTTTGGTTTGGTTTTCTCCCAGGTGCAATCCCAGATTGGTTTGGTTTGGTTTTCTCCCAGGTGCAATCCCAGATTGGTTTGGTTTGGTTTTTCCCAGGTGCAATCCCAGATTGGTTTGGTTTGGTTTTCTCCCAGGTGCAATCCCAGATTGGTTTGGTTTGATTTTTCCCAGGTGCAATCCCAGATTGGTTTGATTTTTCCCAGGTGCAATCCCAGATTGGTTTGGTTTGATTTTTCCCAGGTGCAATCCCAGATTGGTTTGATTTTTCCCAGGAGCAAATAAATTTGCTTGGAAAAAGCTTTAATTTTGCTGGGTGACAGATGGAGATCACTGGGAATATCAGCAAATGGATTCAGCTGAACAAATGAAGAATTTTTGATTATTCTGAAAGGAGGAACATTCAGAAGTGCCTTAGGAATGACCCTGGATCCCTGAGCAGGGCCACCCCCCCGTGTGCTGGTTCCTGCCTGCCCAGGACAGAGCTTTGGTGCTATTTGCCTGTGTCTGTGGGGCTCTGGCATCAGCAGAGCTGCTGGGGCACGTGGCCAGGGACAGAGGGGGGCTGTGGCAGGGTTGTTCTTCAGCCCTCCTGTCCAGGAGGTGACAGCAGCACTGACTGTGAGCCCAGGGCCTCTCCCTCTGCATTATAAACACCCCCATGAGAGAGGGAGTTGGAGCCTTTGTGAGGTTTCTCTGCAGACCCCAGGGCTGGGATGATGAGGGGTCCCCAGACCCTCCCTGTGGGCAGGACAGGAGAGCTCTTGGAACATTCTGTAACATAAATGCACTTCAGTTCCTCCCCAGCACTGCCTGTTGAGGATGGGATGATAATGAGGGTGGGATTAAAGGGTCCATCCCCACCCCAGCTCTGTATCCTGGGCTCTCTTGCCTTTCAGCAAGATGTGCAGAGGATGTGACACCTCCAGTGTCAGCCTGTCATATTTGGGAGGAGCTCTGGTGTTGGTGAGCTGTGCTGGAGCTCAGGGATCCTGGGGAGAGCCAGAGCTGCTCCCCTGGCTGTGCCTGTCTGCAGGGAGAGCATGGAGCAGCCATGGGATGTGTTTGGGAATGCCAGGGTGCAAATATCAACCTGGGCAGCTGGGACATCCCTGGGGGATGCTGTGCCATTGGCTGTGTGCCTGGCCAGGTTGGCTCCTGGCTGGAGAGCCTGCCTGGGATGCAGGGGTTGCTCCTGCCCGCTGGAAAAGGACCCCCTCCCTCTCTGTGCTCCCCTCCTTGGGCTTCTGGGTTTTGATAACTGCATGAATCCCTTCCTCAAGGACCTGCAAAGCAGCTGTGCCAGATGTGGGAAGCAGGTTCTGGTTCTGGGCAGAGCTGCTGGAGCAGCCTCTCCCCTCCTGTGTCCCTCACATTCCACCACACCTCGCCCTGGGCTTGCTGCTTCAGGTCCCTGGTGGGGAGCAGCAGCTGTGGCTGCCCTGGGGGTTCCTGGGTCCTGAAGGATTCCAGAGGCTGCAGGGCAACTCTGGGGGTTTTGGGGCCACCAGGCAGACAGGAGAATTTAGGTGGTGGCCCAGACTTGCAGGGATCAGTGTGACCAGGCTGCACCTTCTCCTCACCTCCCACACCTCTGGCACTGCCAGCTGGGAAAGGGGCTCCAGCTTCCCCTGGGCTCCAGCCAGCTGGGCTGTGGGGACAGCCAGCTGTGCTGTGGGGACAGCCAGCTGTGCTGTGGGGACAGGCAGATGTGCTGTGAGAGCAGCCAGCTGTGCTGTGAGAGGAGGCAGATGTGCTGTGAGGGCAGCCAGATGTGCTGAAGGCGCATCCAGATGTGCTGTGGGGACAGCCAGATGTTCAGGGGCTGCTGAGGAGCTCCTGGTGCTGTCTCTCAGCTGCTCCTGCTCCCTGCCCTGCCTGTGCACCCCCTGCACTGTGATGGGGGCAGCAAAGGCCCTGCTGTGCTGCACAGACACTCAGCAATTACAGAATAAATCACATCCCTGCTCCTCAGCCCTCCCTGAGCCCTGGATCCCGAGGCTGGAGCACAGGAGGGGAGGGTGGCACAGCTGTGTGAGTGCTGAGCAGCCCAGCTGTGCCCACAGAGGTGCCTCTGCCCTTGGCTGTGTGTGCAGGGGGCTCCAGCAGCACAGCATCCATGGCCATGGCTCCGTGTGGGGGTGTCAGGGGTAGCACGGTGGGGATGGATGGAGACCAGAGATCTCTGGAGCCAGGGCTGGAACTTGGGGTTTATTGCAAAGGGCCTGGGGGCAGGGCCCTGCTGGGAGCTGCCAGGCACAGCTCAGAGCAGGACTGAGAGAAGAGAGGGGCAGAGAGAATGAGAGGGTGAGAGAGTAAAAGGGTAAGAGCTAAGAGGTAGGAGAGCGAGGTTCCCGTTCCAATACAATAAATCTTCTTCTGTGTTGAATATTCTGATTCTCACTAACAAGTCTAGTACAATACACAAATCCTACAGCATTTCCATACAGCCTATAAGAATCATTACATTACCATACTGTGCTACATTTTAAACCCTACAAACTCCTCTTTGGGCCCCTTCTGCCAAGCTGGCAGGGTCTGCTCTGACCCTTGGGCCTGTCTGCAAGCAGAGGGTGTTGTTCCATCAAAAGGGGATCACCTTCAGCTGGCCACACCATTGTTTTCCAGTTGTTCAGTAACTGAGGTATCTCAAAGCTTGCTTTCATTTCAATCTCCCTTATAGTTTCTATATTCTCAAAATCTTTTGCTAGACAATCATATCTATAAGACTTTCCTGTTTCATCTTCCCCAACAGTTCTGGGTGCTTCCCAGGGCTGGAGAGGGACTCTCACAGCCCAAGGGAACTCAGCTCTTGGCCTTTTCCACCCCACTGGTTCCTGCACATTGCCCTGCTCCCATCCTGGCTGGTGCCTCGCTGCTGTGCTGTGGGAAGGAGGGAAAAGGAGGCTCCTGGCCCCTCTCCACCAGGAAAGCAGGAGCTTGGTGTGGGAGCTGGCAGCAGAATCCCTGCCAGGCCCTCCCCAGCTCTGAACAGCCCCAGGCCCTGGGCAGTGCTGGCTCTGGGAGCCTCCTGCAGGGTGCCAGGGTCAGGCTGACCCTGCAGGCACAGGCAGCCCCAGCAGAGCTGGGCTCTTTGCCCGGAGGCTTTGGAGGCTGCTGGGGTGGTTTTTGTCCCCACCATGCCCAAAGGGGCTTGGATTTATGGCAGTGGTACAATAGGTGTGTGTGGCAGTGATGGATTGGGCTGTGCAGAGCATTCCTCCCTCCCTCCCTCCCTTGTTTGCTCTGTGCTCCTCCTGTTGCTTTTCCTACAGTTTCAGGCGGTTTTGCTGGTGGAAGTTCAGCTGAATCAAACCAATGCCCCTGGCAACCTTTGGGGAAAAAGGCTTTTCCAGTGAGCAAACAGCCTTTCCAAGCTGCTGCCTCTGCCTAGAGGCTGTGGAGATGGAGCTGGAGATATTTTGGGGTACCTGGAGGCACTGGGCAGGGTGTGGTAGGTCTGTCCATCTGTCCATCCTGGTACACACTGGCACAGGGCTGAGGGACACCAAAATCCCAGCTGAGGGTCTTTTGCCTTTACAGCTGCTGTGTGTGGCTCCATCAGGGCTGAGGGACACTGCTCTGCCCCACTGCCCTTCCAGGGAGTTCTGGGGCTCCAGAACTGGGGACCCCCCATCTGGGGCTGCACAGCTGCCCTGTGTTAAGGGCAGTGTAAAACAGCTCTGCCTCACCAGTCCCACCCTGCTCATCCCTGTGGAAGAAGCCTGGGCAGATGTTCCTGGTTCTGCAGAGTTCCTGGGCTGTGCTGGCTCCTCTGCTCATGCTGGGCTGGGAGGTTTCTCCTCCAAGGCTCCCAGTTCTGGGTCTGAGCACTTTTGTCTGTCTCAGCCTCAGATCCTGTGGCAGGTTTGGATGGCTGTGAGTGAGGAGGGCCAGGCTGGGGCTGCTGGGGCTTTGTCAGGGTGCTGGACATGAGGAAAGCATCCAATTCCCCCTTTTGTGGAGCCTTCTCTGAGCCCCAGCACATCAGCAGGGATGGGCTGGAGCTGGGTCTGAGCCAGAGTCCTGCAAGAGTGTCCAGCTCTGGGGCCACCCACAGAAGGACCTGGAGCTGCTGGATGAGTCCAGGGGAGGCTACAGAGATTCTCCAAGGGCAGGAGCCTCTGCTCTGGAGCCAGGCTGGGAGAGCTGGGGGTGCTCACCTGGAGAGGAGAAGCTCCAGGGAGAGCTCAGAGCCCCTGCCGGGTCTGAAGGGGCTCCAGGAGAGCTGGAGAGGGACTGGGGACAAGGCATGGAGGGACAGGACACAGGGAATGGCTCCCACTGCCAGAGGGCAGGGATGAGTGGGATATTGGGAATTAGGAATTGTTCCCTGGCAGGGTGGGCAGGCCCTGGCACAGGGTGCCCAGAGCAGCTGGGGCTGCCCCTGGATCCCTGGCAGTGCCCAAGACCAGGCTGGGCAGGGCTGGGAGCACCTGGCACAGTTGAAGTAGAGATGAAACTGGATGATTTTTAAGTTCTCTTCCAACCCAGACCATTCTGTGATTCTCAGCCTGTCCTGAACACCCAGTTCAGGGCAGCATCTCCAGTGTCCTGGACAGCAGCTTACACATTAATAAAGCCCTGACAGGGCTGGTCATCTGTTCTAAATAAAATAAAACGGTGCTGAGCAGAGCCTTGGGATGCACTTGGTGTGTGGGATGGGAAGGGCCATGGCCAAGGCTGCAGCTGGGGTTCCTGCCAGGGGTGAGTCCCTCTGAACGTGGCTCTGTCCCCTCTGTGCTGCTGCATCGGGTGAATTGCCATCGTTCCTCTCCTCTGTGCTCACGGGGAAGGCTGGGGCAAGGTGGGCACAACCCCCCGGGACAGATAAAACAGAGGGTGCAGCAGAGCCTGGGAGGTCCCTGCTGTCCCTGTCCCGGTCCTGCCGGGTCGTGCTCTCATCTCTTTCCCCAGCAGGTCCAGGGCAGAGTCCCGCGGTGCTGGAGCCTCTTCCATCATCCAGGGGGCCACAGCGGGCCGGGCAGCCCCGGCTGCCGGGAGCCTCGGGGAGCAGGAGGAGGATCAGCCGTGCCCGAGTGAAAGGGAAAGGTGAGTGAGGGCTGTGGGGATGGTGTTGGGGAAGATGAAACAGGAAAGCCTTATAAATATGATTGCCTGACTAAAGATTTTGAGAATATGGAAACTATAAGGGAGATTGAAATGAAAGCAAGCTTTGAGATCCCTCAGTTACTGAACAACTGGAAAACAATGGTGTGGCCAGCTGAAGGTGATCCCCTTTTGATGGAACAACACCCTCTGCTTGCAGACAGGCCCAAGGGTCAGAGCAGACCCTGCCAGCTTGGCAGAAGGGGCCCAAAGAGGAGTTTGTAGGGTTTAAAATGTAACACAGGATGGTAATGTAATGATTCTTATAGGCTGTATGGAAATGCTGTAGGATTTGTATCTTGTACTAGATTGGTTAGTGAGAATCAGAATATTCAGCACAGAGGAAGACTTCTGGCACTGTAATGGGAACCTTGCTCTCTCATCCTCTTTACCACACTCTTGCCTTCTTTACCTCTCTCTCCCTCTTTGGGGCCTGCTCCAGCTGTGCCTGGCACCTCCCAGCAGGGCCCTGCCCCCAGGCCCTTTGCAATAAACCTCAAGTTCCAAACCCAAACTTCAGAAATCTCTCGTCTCCCTCCATCCCAACCGTCCTACCCCTGTCACTCCTGAAGGGAGGCTCTGGGCTCAGCCCCGGCCAGGGCTCTGTGGAGGGGTCACCACAGGCAGGGGGTGGGAGTGTGTGTGCTCAGCAGCCTGGGCTGCATGGAGATCTCGTTCTTTTCCATCCCAGAGAGATCTGGCACAGCCCAGCCTTTGGGGGGGTTTTTTCCCCCAGGAACCATCTCCACCATTCCTCCACACCCCCTGGAGCTGGAGCTCAGCCCTGCTGCCTCCTGGTGAGCTGTGCTGCAGCACCCAGCGCCAGTGGGTGCACCCTGAGCTCCTGGGTGGTGGGATGGGCTGCTCTGGGCTCTTGCAGGGGGACCCCGTAAGCCTGGGGGGCTGCAGGCCTCTTTCCCTGTCACATGAGAGCCAAGCAGGTGACCCATGCCCTGCCTTCCCCCTGCTCTGGCTCACCCTCCCAGACCAGTTCTGCTGCAGCAATGTCCCCAGGGGGCTGTGCTGGCTCCTGCCCAGCCTGAGCAGCTGAGGTGTGCCAGGACACCTGCACGGGCAGGCCCAGGGGCTGCTGACACCAGCGAGGCTCTTCTCTTACCCTGCAGCTCCTTCCTGGGGCACCACCCGCAGGGAGGCTCCAGAGTCTGCGGGGGCGGGCAGGGCACTGTCCCCACCCTGGTACTGTCCCCAACCCGGCACTGTCCCCGCTCTGCCACAGGTGGGGAAGGGCACTGTCCCCATCGTGGCAGTGTCCCCAGCCCGGCATTCTCCCCATCCAGGCACTGTCCCTCCCCCCAGCCCTGTTCCCGCCCTGGCACTGTCCCCACCCCAGTACTGTTTCCACTGTGGCACTGTCCCCTTCCTGGCACTGTCCCACACTGGCACTGTCCCCACCCTGTCACTGTCCCCACCCTGTCACTGTCCCCACCCTGTCACTGTCCCCACCAGGCACTATCCCTGTCCTGGCACTGTCTCCATGTAGGCACTGTCCCTCCTGGCACTGTACCCACCGTAGCGCTATCCTCATCCAGGACTGTTCCCACCCCGGCACTGTCCCCACCCCGGCACTATCCTACCCTGGCACTGTCCCTGTACTGGCACTGTCCCCATTCAGGCACTATCCCGATCCCGCCACTGTCCCCGCCCTGGCACTGTCCCCACCGTGGCACTGTCCTCACCCCAGCACTGTCCCTATCCTGGCGCTGGCACTGTCCCGATCCCGGCACTGGCACTGTCCCTTTCCTGGCACTGTCCCCGCCCTGGCACGTGTCCCAGGTGCGCTCCCGTTCCAGCCCCGGGGCCGATGGGAGCCGCTCCGTTCAAACTGCGGCCGTTGTTCCGTGTCCCGTGGCAAGCCCGGCTCGGCGGGCCCGGCTCCAATTAGTGCGGCTCCAATTAGTGCGGCTCCCATTAGCGCTGCCGTGCCGTGCCGTGCCGTGCCGTGCCATGGAGGCCGGCGGGGTGCGCAGGGTCTCGCTCTGCTCCCGCCGGGCCGCTCCGCTCCCGGGCGCGTCCTTCTGCCTCAGCACCTTCGGTAAGCGCGGAGCCCCGAGCCCGGGGAGCCCGGGGCTGCCGCCCCGGCCGGGAAGCGGCTGCGGAGCTGCTGCTCCTCGCAGGAATCGGGGCCGGGCAGCAGCTCCTGCCCCGCTGTGCCCCGGAGCAGGAGCGCCCTGAGCCCGCTGCGGTGCGGGAAGCGCTCCCGGGGTCCCAAAGGCGCAGCCCGCTCTGCCCCTGCATGGACACGAGCTGGGGCAGGGCTGCCTGCAGCTGTGCCCCGTTCGGGCAGAGCCCCAGGTTCCTTTTTGCTCCTCGGGGTCTCTCTGTGGCTGCCTCAGGTGTGCAGAGTGGGTTTGGTGGCCCCTGGCAGCGCTGGCTCTGCGGGCGGAGCTGGCCCGGCCCTGGCTGGGAATCTGGACACCTTGTGGATGTCCTGGCCGCTGTGTTGTCACAGACATCTTTTATAAAAAATCCTTTCTTTAGGATTTTTTCTCCTGAGAAGCTGAGAGGCCTCAGGAACAAAATGTAACCAATGGTTATCTGCTGCTGTGGAATGCAACAGGTGGATCTGGGATTGGTCTCATGTGGTTGTTTCTAATTTATGGCCAATCACAGTCAGCTGGCTCAGACTCTCTGTCCAAGCCACAAACCTTTGTTATCATTCTTTCTTTTTCTATTCTTAGCTAGCCTTCTGAGGAAATAATTTCTTCTATTCTTTTAGTATAGTTTTAATATAATATGTATCATAAAATAACAAATCAAGCCTTCTGAAACATGGAGTCAGATCCTCATCTCTTCCCTCATCCTCAGAGCCCTGTGAACACGGTCACACTGTGTCAGGACTGTCCTGGCAGCAGTGTCACACATGGGGCAGCTGGGTGCCCCTTCTGGGTGCTGCTTTCAAAGCAGCAGTTTTGTTTTCTTTCAAAGCTTCTCTTGCTCTCATGACCACGCAGTGAGCTCCTTCCTAGGGATGTTTACCCTTCCCAGGGATGCTGCTCCTTCCCCTTTTGGCCTTCCAAGTGCCAAACTGCTCAGGACAGCATGGAAGCTGAAATCCTCCTGTCTCTGTCTGGAGGATAAAGGCCAAATAATGTGGGTTCTGTGGTGCCTCCTGTCTCTGGTACTAAGTGCAGGCAAAACATCATCTCTGCAGCCACAGTTCCCCTCATGGGCTGAGCATCACTGGTGAGATGTGGAGTTGTGTTCTGAGCTGCAGAGCCTGGCAGGACAGGGCCAGCACTGCCCTCTCACTGAGGGTGGCTAGGAGGGAGTCTCCCAAAGGGCTGGTGCCAGGGCAGAGACTGTGGATGGTGATTTTGGGGTGCCTTGTGCCCATGGGGACCTCCCACCCAGGGAGGATCTGACACTGTGTCCTCTGGCAGGAACCCCCACTGGCATTTGATAGATGTTCTTGGCTGTCCCAGCCAGGCCCAGCACTGTGTTTTTCCTACAGAAAAGCATTTAAGAAGAACCCCAAATTTTCCATTTGTCAGAGACCATCAGTAAGGAACAGGTTTCCCTGCTTTTCTGCTCCCATAGAAGGCTGCCCTGTCCCCTCCCTTAGCCTGGCAAACGTCTCTCATGGGTGGGAACATGTTTGATTACTATCTTGTGCTTGTTCATGCCCATTTTCCCCTGTTCTCCTTGTGCCAGCTTTGTTCCTTGGCAGGAATTGCCTCTCCTGGCCTTGTGGGTCCAGGTGGATGGGGCTGGGAGCTCTCTGTGCTGCACCCCTGCAAGCCTGGCTGAGCTCTGTGATGGGATGTTCACCCAGGAGCTGCATGTGGCTTCTCCCTCTGCCCTTCTTCTGCACTTATTTTAATTTATATTAACCTTTATTTAACAGAGAGGACCTGGGCAAGCTGTGTCAGGGCCTCTCTGCTGGGGCTTGTTTCCCTCAGTTCTGGTTAGGGATGTATCAGGAGATAAATGAGGGGAAAAGGTTTCTCTGACCTCTGCACTTGGATTGAGGGGGGAATGCAGCCCATGAACCTGCCTTGACAGGGATTGTGCTCCTGCCCACCCAGGTGTGGCACCAGGTCCCTGCTCTGCTCCTCTGACAGAGTGCCCAGCTCTGTCTGAGCACAGGCCTTGGCACAGCACATCCCTCCCACCAGCTCCAGCTGGATCATTCCTCCCAGAGCAGCTTCCCTGTCTGATCCTGGTCCTACACAAGCCAGTGAGTGCCTGGGGTCAGGCAGGGGCTGGGGTGTGCTGTGGGTTCTGATTTGTCCCTTCATGTGCTTGGGAGACACTTAGGAACAAATGCATTAAGAGGGAAACATCCTCTGCTCCTCACAGAGGGGAGAGCACCTCAACTCCCAACCCCTACTATGGCCAATTTGTGTTTCTCCCCAAAAAGGCAGAGCTGCCCCTCTTCTCCCTGCTCTCCTGTCCTTGGTGCTGGGGACCCTGTCCCCACAGCAGTGACACACACGGGGCAGGGGTGACCCCATCCCTCACTGTGCAAACCCTTGGCCCCTGAGCTCCCCAGGAGCAGCCCCAGCCACCCCAGGGCAGGGCAGGACAGTCCCCAAACTGGCATCCCCCAAATCACCCAGCACAAAAACTTCCTCTCCCTTCATCCCCCTGACTCCTCCTCATGCTGGGCTGCACTGGGGCAGTTTCCTTTGTGCTGTAACATCTGTGGTGTGCTAACAGCAGAGCAGGCAGGGCTGTGGGGCTGGGGCAGGGCTCTCTGGGCTCTCTGGCTGGATGAAAAGGCTTTTCCCACGGTGGGAGAGGGTGCCTAGGGAGTTCCCTGCTCCCATTCCCAGTGTGGATGGGCAGGGTGAGGCTGGGCTGGTGTGGGTGCTGGAGGCTGTCAGAGGAGGGGTCCTGGCACAGGGGTGTCACTGCCTTTGGCAGGGGCACAGAGTGGCAGCGACTGGGGGTGCACAGAGCTGTCCCCAGAGGGTTCCCACAGCCCCAGAGACCTGCAGGTGGCAGAGGGGTTCCAGCCTTGTGCCTAAAGCCTGCAGTGGGAGGATGACACTGGGGCACAGCACTCTCTCTGTGGCAAACCAGTGTTAGAGCTGTCCTGACTCACCTCACCCACCCAGCTCCTGCCTTTGCTCCCTCACCTCACACTTGTGCAAATGCACACAGACCATTTCCACGTGTCCATGCACACGTGAGCTGCTCAGACCTTGGACTTTTTTTTTTTTTTTGAGTGAAAAATGTGTTCTCTGAATTGTTTCAGGTTAAACAATCCCATCAGATATCCCCTCCCAAGCAAGCCCAAGCCCTTGGGTGTGTCTTTGACAAAATGAAATGTTGGGTTTTAACTTGCAAGATGTTTATGTGTCTGTACGTTATGTTTACTTACCTGTAAATGATGTTTACTCACTTGTTTGCTGTGTTTTGTAAACTGGGGAAGAAGTGAAAATGGGATCTTTGCTTTGGACTAAGGGAAACATTGTAGCAGTGATGGTTTCAGTCCTTGGATTCTCCAGGGGTGTACCCTTCACTGCCATTAAAATCTGCACATCCTATTGATGCTGGCACACCCAGCTCCTGGGGAACCTTTAGGGAGGACACCCAGAGGGGAGGCAGCTCACCCTGCACCCCATAACCATCACACCCCATAACCATCACACCCTGTAACCATCACACCCCATAACCATCACACCCAGAGGGGAGAAACTCACCCTGCACCCCATAACCATCACACCCAGAGGGGAAACACTCACCCTGCACCCCATAACCATCACACCCCATAACCATCACACCCCGTCACCATCACACCCCGACCCTGAAAACACCACGGGGTGAGTCCTCTGTCAGTCTGGGCCTTGTGGGGGGATTTCTGGGCTGATGCAGAGCTGCCAGTGCATGGAAAGCGAGGGAATGGGTGTGAGCAGGCTGGCAGAGCAGTGGGGCTGCCCTGCTGTGGTGCTGTGCCCTCACCCAGCAGGGCACACCCTGCTCTCCTGCCCAGGGCTGGGGCTGGGGGTGGCAGTGCTGACCTCCACCCTGAGCCTCTGTGAACTGGAGGGAGGCAGGATGTGCCTGGCCCTGTGTGAGCCTTGCAGCTGAGGGGTGGCTGAGTCCCTCAGCCTGTCCCTCAGCCTGTGCCCTCGTGTCCCTGGTGTCCCCAGGCCAGCTGAAGCTGTCCATCGAGGCGCGGGGCCGGACGCTGGTGCTGCACGGTGAGTGTGCCCCGGGGCATCCCCAGTGAGCCACACTGGGCTGGGGTGGGGACAGCATTGCATGCTCTTCCTTCTTGGTTGGGAAAAACCCTGGGGTGCAGCGGCACAGCTGGGAGCTCTTTGATTAAGAGACCAAACTGAAACCTTTCCAGACACCTTCATGTGTTTGCACCCATGTGTATAAATTACTTTTATTCCATATGAAGAGAAAAAAGGCAAATACAATTTGGAAAGTCTGAAATGCTTTATCTCTGCCAAAACACTTTTGCCATATTTGCCAGGATTTCCAAACTGTTCTGTTGCCTCCAAATGCTGCAGTTTTTAACACCAACAGTATTTCTTCAATGAAAGTGTTTTGATGCTGATTATCAGAGAGGCCAATGGGAGTGTCAGAATGATCCCTTTTTTTGGGAAACACCTGTCTGGGGGTCTGGCACAGGCTTTACCCCAAATCCCTCCATCTGGAGCAGCCCCAGCGTGAGCTGGGTGTGAATGGTGGGGTCTTGTCCTGACACATCCCAACACATCCCTGGCACATCCTGGCACATCCCATGCACATCCCTGGCACATCCCTGGTACATTCCCAACACAGCCCTAACACATCCCTGGCCCATCCTGGCACATCCCTTGCCCCAGGCAGCCACAGGGGCTGAGCAGTGTGGGGCAGTGCCAGAGCAGTGTCAGTGCCAGAGCAGTGCCAGTGCCAGGGCAGTGCCAGAGCAGTGCCAGTGCCAGGGCAGTGCCAGAGCAGTGCCAGTGCCAGAGCAGTGTCAGTGCCAGAGCAGTGTCAGTGCCAGAGCAGTGCCAGTGTCAGGGCAGTGTCAGTGCCAGGACAATGTCAGGGCAGTGCCAGGGCAGTGGCAGGATGGGCTGTTATGTTTAACTGGAGGATCTGTTTGGCTCCAGGGGAGGGAGAGCAGGGCTGGGCAGGTCGGGCAGAGGGAGTGCAGTTTGTGCCCCTGGGTGCTGAACTGCTCTGCCACCAGCTCAGCCCAGGCTGCATTTATAGCACGGGTGTGTTAAAGGGAAACCATCAACCCCTGCCCCTGTCTGAGGGGGTTCTGCCCCACAGGGAGGGATCAGCCTGGGCAGCAGAGGGGTGTGGGGTAGGGAGATGCCTGCCCTGCTGCTTTGGGATGTGATAATTTCATCTCCTTTCCAGTCATGGAAGCAAAAGCTCTGATGGGAGCAGAGTGCCGTGCGTGTGACTCCTATGTGAAGGTGAGTCCTCCTGGGGCTTTGCTCAGGGACCTTTGTGCTTTTTGGGGACAATTTTGTGGTTGGCTCCTCCAAGCTTGCTCTGCACTGTTTTTCCCTTCCCTTTCCTTCTCCATCCTGCTCTGGAAGAGCATCCCTAGCATGCAGGGACAGCTCATGGGTTTTGTTGGCAGTGTCTGGATGAAGCAGAAAAGGGGAGGACAGGACCCTGCTGAGGGCTGTGCCAACCATTCCTTGCAAGAACACCCCAGAGGGTGCCCCAGGCCTGGTGGGGATGTTTGCTGCCACAGGGTGGGTCTCCTGCTGGGATGTGGTGTGGGTCAGACCCCAGCCAGCCACACTTGTGTACATCACTCCTGATTTTTCTGCTCTGTTCCCTCCCTCCCCTGCCCCAAGGGGTTTTGAAATGCAATTACCTGGCAGGCAGAAGGGTGGGGTGATCCCATCCAGCCGTTAGCACGGGCTCAGCAGGATCTTTGAGCTCAGCCATCCGTGCCAGTGCCTGTGCCAGTGTCCTGCCAGGGCAGCTGGGGATATGCTCTGGGAATGTTAACACTGCTTGTTTTCCTCCCAAAGATGTCCATTGTGCCAGATGCTGGCTGCAAGTGCAGGCAAAAGACGAAGACAGTGCCAGACAGCAAAAATCCTGTGTTCCATGAGCACTTTGTGTTGTGAGTATGGCAGGGCAGAGGCAGCTCTGGGCCATCCCCGTGTCACACAGAGCACTGGGTGCCACTGTCCCAGGGCTCCCTCTCCACGCCACAACCCTGTGTTTGCTTTTGCTTTGTGATCTCTAATAAACACTGAGCACGCCTGAGCAGCTCTGCTGCTGAGATGAGGAGTGACAGCCATTATTCTGTGCTTTTCAAGGCTGAAGTGCCCTGAACTTTTGGGCAGAGCTCTGCAGAGCTCTCAGCACACCCAGCATGGCAGCGCTGCTCCTGCATGCTCAGACCTTCTTGCTGGGCAGGAGCTGGACAAACACACTGCATTTCCTAGACCTGGAATAGTGTGACTGAGGAAGGTAAAAGGGTTTCCTACAGCTCCAGCATGTCTCTGCATGGGGAAGGAGCTGCATGACTTTGTTTGAGTAGAGCTTGTCACTGCTGGTGACGGGGGCTGTGCCAGCCCTCTGACCCATGCAGGGCTGGGTTTGGCACAGGCTGGTGCTTTCAGAGCATGAACTGGGGCTTGTTCCTTGCCCTTACCCTTTGGTGTTGGATGTGTCTTCCTGCAAGATTATTTCCCCCCTGAAGCCACATGAGTGGTGTCCCCACACCTGCCCAGGAGAGGTGACATCCCCTTGCAGCTGTCAGGAGTGAGCAGATTGCTCTCTGGGCAGGGGCTGCAGTGCTCTGTGCAGGGACTGGAGGAGAACACCTGGCTGTGAGGAGCCTGTGGCTGTGAGGGCAGCTCTTGCTGGGTGCTCCTTGGAGGCTGATGGGCTGTGCCCTCTTGTTACAGCCCCGTGAAGGAGGAGGATGAGCAGAAGCGTCTCCTGGTCACAGTCTGGAACAGAGAGAGGAATTCCAGGTAAGGGGCTGCCAGCTGTCATAGGATCCTTTTCAGGTGGGGCTGTTGTGGCAGAGACCCTGTCCCCTGCTCTGGTCACCCCATGTGAGCTCCTCCAGGGCCCTGAGGGCTGGCCCTGACCTCAGGGCTGCTCTGCTCAAGGATTTGGCCCAGGGATGTCCCAGCTGGGACACTCCCAGGAGCATCACAGGCAGCAAACCCTGCCCTTGGCACTCTTTTGGTGCTGCCTGGTAGCCACCAGCTGGGCCAGCATTTAAACCCCTGTGGCCACTCATGCCTGCACTGTTGGCCAAAGCCAGGTGGGGCTGGAGTGGGCTGGGATCTCCCCTCCCTGTGGGGACAATGCAGGGAGGGCACCCAGGGGGATGGCACCTTGCAGGCTGTGCTGCCAGCCCAGCAAGTGCCACCTTGGCCAAGCTCCTGCCAGCACCAGGTGGGCTGGAGGTGACCATGGGGCTCCAGCCCAGCTCCTCCTTGCCCTGCAGGTGTCTGCACCGTGTCTGCTCACACCAGGGGCATGTCCTGGGCACTGCCTGGCACCCAGCATGGGCAGGGATGGTTGGGGTGAAAAGGGGTGCCAGGGGGGATCTGGTGCTCCCACAGGCGTGTGCTGACAGTCCCTGAACTCTGGTTGTCCTGCAGGCAGAGTGAACTCATTGGCTGCATGAGCTTTGGTGTGAAGTCCCTCCTGTCCCTGGACAAGGTACCTCCGTGTCCCAGCGCAGGGTGTGGGGCTGGGGCAGGGCTCTCTGGGCTCTCTGGCTGGATGAAAAGGCTTTTCCCACGGTGGGAGAGGGTGCCTAGGGAGTTCCCTGCTCCCATTCCCAGTGTGGATGGGCAGGGTGAGGCTGGGCTGGTGTGGGTGCTGGAGGTGGTGGGGAGGCTGTCAGAGGAGGGATCCTGGCACAGGGGTGTCACTGCCTTTGGCAGGGGCACAGAGTGGCAGCGACTGGGGGTGCACAGAGCTGTCCCCAGCACAGGCTGCCTGCCCAGTTTGCAGGGGAGGGGACACAGGACATGGGGCCAGGCTGGCACGGGTCACATCTGACACGTGGGACACATTCAGGAGTCTGCCCGATTCCCAGCAGTGTGCTGATGGGCACAGGGCAGCCACAGAGGTTTTTGGCTGTTCCTGCAGGAATTCTGTGCCAGAATCCCTGTCCCTGCTGCCGAGGGTTTGGTCACAGTGCTGCTGCCCCAGCCTGGCTGCTGCTGGTCAGTACAGCTGGCTCTGCCTTCCCGGGCAGGGCTCCCAGCGAGCACCAAAGCCTGGGAATGCTCCGTCCCATGGGAATGCTTCATCCCAGGGGAACTCTTCATCCCATGGGAGTGCTCCATCCTATGGGAATGCTTCATCCCAGGGAAACTCTTCATCCCATGGGAATGCTCCATTCTATAGGAATGCCCCATCCCAGGGGAACTCTTCATCCCATGGGAATGCTCCATCCCATGGGAACTCTTCATCCCATGGGAATGCTCCATCCTATGGGAATGCTTCATACTATGGGAACTCTTCATCCTATGGGAACTCTCCATCCCATGGGAATGCTTCATCCCAGGGGAACTCTTCATCCCATGGGAGTGCTCCATCCCAGTGCCCAGCGGGGAGGGGTTCTGTCCCTGGGCAGCAGAATATCTCAGCAAGCTGGAGGGGTTTCATGGAGGTGTTAATACATCCCCTGAGCTCACAGAATCACAGATCATCCTGAAGAGACCCACATGGAGCATTAAGCCCAACTCCTGCACAGACAATCCCACCCAGTGCCTGAGAGCATTGTCCAAAAGCTCCTTGATTTTTTAAAGTTTCTCACCTGAGGTGTGGATGTTTTCTGCATAGCAGGAGACTAAAAATGAGCTGTTGGTGGTGCTGGGTGAGAGGTGGGTGAAGCATGGCCTCCTCTGAAATTTGGACAAGTGAGGTGCAGCTTTTTTAAAACACTTTGGTGCTCACAGGACCTCAGCAAGGCTGACATGAGTCCTGTCCCCTGGCTGCTGCATGATACTGCTGGATATCCCTCTAAAAACCTGGAATCTGCTGGATATCCCTCTAAAAACCTGGAATCTTGGTGCTTCAGTAAAAACCTGGAATCTTGGTGCCTCAGAGTTGCTCATTCCCCCTTGCAGGGAGGATGGAATTTGAACTGTGGCTGAGAGCAGGACTGTGGGCTGTGTGTGTGAGCAGGTCTGGGCACCTCTGTGGCTGTAGATGGGGCAGCTCCTGCCCTTGGTTGGGTGCAGGGGGCTGAGCAGCTGCCCTGCATGCACAGCTGCCCTGCATGCACAGCTGCCCTGATGCCCCTCTGCTTCCCTCCCCACAGGAGATCAGTGGCTGGTATTACCTCCTCGGGGAGGACCTGGGCAGGACCAAGCACCTGAAGGTGGCCATGAGGAGGCTGAAGCAGAGCCCAGGTGTGTCCCAGCACAGGAATATCCCAGGTGTGTCCCAGCACAGGAATATCCCAGGGGTGTTGGCAGGGCTTGCAGGAGGAGTCACTGCTGTGTCTGAGCCTGTGTGTGGAGCAGCCCCAGCCCCACTGCACCCTGTGGGCACTGCTCTGCCCTGTGCTGCTCAGTGGGCACTGGCATCCCAAAATCTTGTGGGGTGGGGATTCTGGCTGGTTCAGCAGTCCCTGCTCTCCTCTTCAGTCTCACTTCTGGGGCTCTTTGGGGACCCCAGCCCTGCAGCCACATCTCTCTCTCTCTCTTCCTTGGCTTGTCCTCATGCTGCCTCCTGTCTCTCACACTTGGGGCTCATTGCTGTGGCCACTCTCTTTGTCCCTGGGGTCTG
The DNA here is from genome assembly GCF_037042795.1 of Molothrus aeneus. Taxonomy (NCBI): domain Eukaryota; kingdom Metazoa; phylum Chordata; class Aves; order Passeriformes; family Icteridae; genus Molothrus; species Molothrus aeneus. The sequence goes on along the minus strand of NC_089664.1, from coordinate 1,308,813 downwards.
GGCTGGATGTTTGGGAGCTTTTTCTCCTGCCTTGCTCTTGCCAGGGAGTGGAGGAGCAGGGGCTGGCCCAGGGCAGGGTGTGCAGCCACCCTCGAGCTGCTGCCTGGGGGGATGTGCCCATGCCATGTAAAGGTCTCATGTGCCAGATGTGCTGTCACACTCATGGGGCCTTTTTCTTTTTTAAAACATGTTTTAAAAATAATTTCAGAAGTCAAGCCAGGAAGTCAAAGTGCAGCCCAGGAGAACCAGGACGCTGTGACCCTGCAGCAGCTGAAGGTGGGTGTGACAGGGCTGTGACCCACAGCACTGGGAAGATGTGGGGTTGGGTGCCTGCCTGAGGGGTTTCCAGAGAGCCAAGGTGTGGTGGTGTTTGCAGGGGTCTTAGGATGAGGGAAGAGACGAGAATGTTGACTCCATGTTTCAGAAGGCTTGATTTATTATTTTATTATATATATTATATTATATTAAAACTATACTAAAAGAATAGAAGAAAGGATTTAATCAGAAGGCTAGCTGAGAATAGAAAAAGAATGATAACAAAGGCTTGTGACTGACTGAGACAGTCTGGACAGCTGGTCTGTGATTGGCCATTAATTAGAAACAACCACATGAGACCAATCCCAGATGCACCTGTTGCATTCCACAGCAGCAGATAACCATTGGTTACAGTTTGTTCCTGAGACCTCTCAGCTTCTCAGGAGAAAAAAATCCCAAGGAAAGGATTTTTCAGAAAATATCATGGCTACACCAAGGGACAGTGTTTTAGTGGGGCTGATGCTGAGGTGAGAGAGCTCTGTCACCTCCCTGTCCCACCATGGCTGTCACAGGCAATTTGTTACCCCAGCCAGGCCCCAGCTGGTGGAGGGGGTGATTTGGGTGCTCACCCCCATTGCCCCAGGGACCTCCTGTTTTCCAGAGTATTCCCACTCCAGCCAAAGCACCAGCAGTGCCTGGGATGGCAGGGCTGGCTTGGCACGCTCCTGCCCCACAGCACGGGCCCCTGCCTGGCTCTGTGGCTCCTTGGACACGTCTGCTCCTCTCCTCCTTCCAGGACCGTGTGCTCTGGGAAGGGAAAGGCCCATGGTGGAGCCTGGGTGATTTATAGGAGAGGCAAGGATGGGAAATGGGAACACAAACACATGGTTTGCATCGGAAACGGGGCTCGGGCGGCCCCGTGATTTATCTGTGCCGAATTCCGCCCTGCGCTTCCCTCAGCTGCATTTGCAGTTATTTGTTTTACAGCACAGGGCTGAGCAAGACAAACAAAGCCAGCGCCCCTCTCCTCCCTTCCTCTCCGGCAGTCGCCACTGGTTTGAGCAGTGCTGGCTGGGAAGGAAAGCTGCTCCTCCTCCCAGCCCCAGCCCCAGCCCCAGCCCCAGCCTGCCAGTGTGGCTGCCCTGACAATGCTCTGATGGCTCTGCCACCGCGGCTCCCCTGGCAGTGCTGAGGCTCCTCAGCTCCCTGCTTGGCCTCCCTGGCCCTGCCACCCTGGTTACTGTGCAGGAGAACCTGGATTTTGGGTTCCCTCCAGCCTTCCCTCCTTTATCATCCCCCTGTAGAAGTGTGGAAGGTGTTCTCTTCTGTTGGAACCACATCTCCAAGGAGTTGTGCCCAACTCTGGCAGTGGTCAGCTGAGCCCTGCTGCTGGCTGTGCTCAGAGTTCCTCTTGGCTTTTAATTCCCAAATTCCACCAGGGATGCAGCTCAGTTGACCTCGGTGCTTCCCCCTTGGTGACTTTATGAGCACAAAGCACGGGGACATGCATATCCTCTGGGTCTGTGCTTTCAAAAACAAACTTTTTTTTTTTTTTTTGCTTCTATAAACCCAAACCTCTGATTTTTTATGAGTATGGAGTCATGTCCTTCATGGAGCGAGGCTCTCACAGCCAGTCCTGTGAAACGCCGCTCAAACATCCTCCAAGTGTTTGTGAGAACGTCGCAATAACAAAGTGCTCCGTGAGCCCCAAGAATGCCACGGGAACAAAAGCTACATCAACAGAGCTGGGACTGGGGAATACTAAAGAGTTGACAGGAATTTTAATATAAAACTCTCTCCCTTCCTCGTCAGTGAGGGCTTTCAGGAAGCCTCTGGCTTATCGTGGAGCGGCATACAGCGCTCGCAGGGGCCGGGGAGGTGAAAGGTGGCTTCCTGCCATTCTTCTCGGGAGCTGGGTTCCCATGGGCGGTCATGCCAGCGTGACTGGGGCTCCTTCCAGCCCGAGCAGTCCGGGAGTGCCGCGGGAGCCGCGGGGTTTTCATGGGCTCGGGGGGCACAGCCATGAACCGCTTCCATGGGCTCTGCAAGGTGTGCTCGGAGCCGAGGTACCGGCAGGTCTGTATCCCCCTGCACCCACCTGGGGCAGATCCCTGAGAGCCTGGCAGCTCTCTTGCCATGGCTGCATGTGGGGAATGGATTTGTAGGGCTGGATGTGGGGAATGGGTTTCTACGGCTGGATGTGGGGAATGGATTTGTAGGGCTGCATGTGGGGAGTGGATTTGTAGAGGATTCTTAAAGCTTGACAGAAAGCTCACATAGTATATAAACTTTGAGATAAGAAATGCTGGCGTAGAAATGTCACGGAATAGGACAGATATTGTTGTGAGAGGAATGCAACTAGAAATAAGTTCAAAGCATGGCCTTGTAAATAAAACAAAATACTTTGGAGAAATAGAACTATGAAAGATGCATTGTAGTGGGACCCTTGAGGGGTAATTTTAGATAATTTGCTTTAAGGCATTTACAGCATGGTGTGGCAAAAAGCTGATAGGCCAAGAAACACTTACAATGTATTGTAATTAGGAAATAATTAGCTTCTGATTGTGATGGTGAGAATTATAACATCTGTATTGTCTCACCCTTCACATGAGACTGAAAATGGAATAAAAGTTTTTAAAAGGCCTCTCAGTTGCCCATCTCTGGGTCAGAAAAGGGCTTAATCCAACAAATGGACTCTGTGGGTGCTGCTTGTGAGGCATCGACTTGATACCGTTACAATTGGCAAATTACAGTGAGGGTAGAAGGAAAGCATCTTCACATGGGTGCCTGTGGCTGGTCTCTGCTTGTTGCTGCAGTGGAGAAATGGGCAGGGAGGGGTGCTTTTCAAATATATATAAATTATTAAAATATATAAATATATGCAAATATAAAAAAATATATTTGCTGTACAACTTGCAGGTAGCGTGCTGATGGTAACAGTGTTAAGCTGCAAGGTGTTGTCCTAATTTTCCCCTTATTAGAGAAGAAGCAGGTACAGCAGGTTACTACTGCCTCTTCTAAAATTATTTTTGTGTTTTTGGGAGCCAACAGCACTTGTTTCCTGGGGAGTAGCTCACTGTGCTGGTTGCAGTTCTCCCAGTGCACAATGCCAGCTGTTGCTTGTCCATGTGCAGGTCCCAGTCTCCTGCATTTCAAAGAAATATTCTCTCTGTGGGATTGGGACTCCCAGCTCAGGGTCAGCTTCTCCCTGTGCTCCTGAGCTCATTGTTCAGGTTATTCCAAAGCTGCTGTGGGGGACAGCAAACACTGGGAATTACAAAAGCTGCAGAATTCCAAACCCAACTGCCCCCTCCTTGCCAGGGCTGTGGTGACCATCTCATGCAGGAAAGCTGCTCTGCCTTGGCTGGATAACAACCGACTCTGCTTTGTCTCTTAGAGCTCCTCAAGTCTTTATTTTGAAAATATCCTCTGCATTTTTTGGCAAAGTTTGGGTATATCAAGCCTCCCCACCCACCTCCCAGCTCATGGCTGATGTTCATAGTTGTGCATAGTTGCATGGCAGCACAAATGGGCAAAAAATGGGAAAAAATGGGCAAAAAATGGAAAATGACTGTCTGAGATGGCCATGGTGGTGGGAGGTGAGGAGCATCAGCAGGGAGAAGCTGCTCTTCAGTGGCACAGGGCAGGTGGGGGGCAAGGTCAGCCAGCTCAGGGAGAAGGACTGGGGGGAAACCTTGGGCTGGGAAGTGCCCGTGGAGTCTCCGTGGTGGGAGAGATGCAGTGCTTGGTGCTGGAGATGAAAGTGGAGGATCTGGAATATCCTGAGCTGGAAAGGACTCACAGGGACCAGGAGTCCAACTCCTGGTTCATTCAAAGGTGCAGAGCCACCTCTTTGAGGAACCAGCAAACTCCAGAGAGAAAAATAGTGAGTGCAATGGGACTGGATCTATGTTTGATCCTGCCAGGGCAAGACAGTTTCTCTTTTGAAGCCTGATTTTATGCTGAGCAATCACAAAGGGACAAGGTGCAGGGAAATGAAATCTCACTGCTTTGCCTTCCCGTGGTAAAGGAGTGAGGAACCACATCACCTCCTTGGCAAATTCTGCTGAATTCCTCATCTTCCTTCTGCCTGTTTGTTCTCAAAATTATACAGGTCAGATGTAGGATTTTTAATTTTCTTTTCTCTGTCAGTAAAACAAGCATCTTGACTAATGTCTTGGGGGCTAATCAGGTATTTACAGGATCTGTCACGCTGAGCTGCTGCTGGAAGCCAACATCAAAAAATAAGTATAATTTTATTAATAAGCTCAATGCTCCTCGAATCAGGAGGAGAAATGAGCCTAAATCAACCCAGCATCCCTCCTCTCCAAACCCAGTGAGAGAAGACACACTCAGCCCAGGGAAGGGGGTGATGCACACAGATGTCTGGAGGACGAGAGCGTGCTGAGCTCGCAGCTCCCTCCGGAGCAGGGGAGTGCTGCTATTTCTGTATTCTCCAACAGGAAATGAAATGTTTAAGTGATCTGCTTAGAGAAGTCAGTGTCAGGGCCAGACTGCCAGGTTTTCCTTTCCAATGGCTTCTCAGACCTTTCCTTACACTTGGAAGGGCTGGGAGCAGAGCGTGTGCTAAACAAACACTCCTGGGAGCCTTTTAGCCCCCATTCCACCCATGGGGGTCTCAGTGACAGCCCTTCCCCATCTCAAATGCCACGTGCCAGCATTTCCAGGGGCTGTGGGGCAGTGTGGGAGTGAGGATCACACCCAGTGGCTGCTCTCCCACCTGACAGGTGTCTCCCTGCAGATCACCATCCCTCGGGGCACTGATGGCTTTGGCTTCACCATCTGCTGCGACGCCCCAGTACGTGTGCAGGCTGTGGACTCTGGTAAGAGACTGGATCCTTTCCATCCCTTTTGACTTGAATCAATTCTTGTTCCTTTCTTGCTTCCCAGAGCTGGTTGTGATACCCACGCCTTACAGGACTCGGGTACCTCCAAGAAACTTCATTAGATGAATTCTCTGTTGCCTCTAATGAGGTCAGAGGCCACTGGGTTAGCACTGTCACTATTTTGGCAATGTTTTCAGTTATTTGCAGAGATTTTGTTCCCTTCCCTCTCCAACCTGAAAACTGTCTGGTTGGGTGACCTTCAGAAATCATTTGGGGGGAAAACAGGTCAGAGGGGATCAGGATTGTGGGAATCCTCAGTTCCCTGAGTAGAACCTCTTGCTGTGCACCTGTGGGATGGACTGGTGTCTCCAGTGTGCTCTGTTGCTCCCCACTGCACCCCAGGAAACATGGGGATTTCATGCACTAGCTCTGAGGGAGCACTGCTGGCTCTGTCCTGGTGCTCTGTGTGTGTGGATGTGCTGCAAGGTGAAGCTCCAGGTTGGCTGATCCCACTTCATTTTCGGGTGTGGGTGTCAGATGGGGTTTGGGGGAGTGAGGGCTCCAAGCTGTGGAGCTCTCTGGGGGTCCCCAAGCTCCAGGGCTTCTCCTCCCCCTCCCACTCGGCCTCCTGCCTGGCAGGTGACTGGAATTTGTCCCTCTCAGGTGGCCCAGCAGAGAAGGCAGGGCTGCAGCAGCTGGACACGGTTCTGCAGCTGAACGAGCAGCCTGTGGAGCACTGGAAATGTGTGGAGCTGGCCCATGAAATCCGGTGAGTGCTCCCCAAAAACCCCAGGGCAGGGAGAGATGGTCTGGGGGAACCCAAACCCCAGGGCAGGGAGAGCACTGAGTGACTGTGGGAAGGGAAAAGCTCTGAGGGGTGCAGGACACTGGGAGAGGATTCCCTGGAGGGGAAGGATACAGGAAAGGATTCCCTGGAGGGGAAGGATGCAGGAAAGAATTCCCTAGAGAGGGAAGGATGCAGGAAAGGATTCCTTGGAGGGGAAGGATGCAGGAAAGAATTCTCTAGAGAGGGAAGGATGCAGGAAAGAATTCCTTAGAGAGGGAAGGATGCAGGAAAGGATTCCCTAGAGAGGGAAGGATGCAGGAAAGGATTCCCTAGAGAGGGAAGGATGCAGGAAAGGATTCCCTAGAGAGGGAAGGATGCAGGAAAGAATTCCCTAGAGAGGGAAGGATGCAGGAAAGGATTCCTTGGAGAAGGAAGGATGCAGGAAAGAATTCCCTAGAGAAGGAAGGATGCAGGAAAGGATTCCCTAGAGAGGGAAGGATGCAGGAAAGAATTCCCTAGAGAGGGAAGGATGCAGGAAAGGATTCCTTGGAGGGGAAGGATGCAGGAAAGGATTCTCTAGAGAGGGAAGGATGCAGGAAAGAATTCCTTAGAGAGGGAAGGATGCAGGAAAGAATTCCCTAGAGAGGGAAGGATGCAGGAAAGGATTCCCTGGAGAGGGAAGGATGCAGGAAAGGATTCCCTAGAGAGGGAAGGATGCAGGAAAGGATTCCCTGGAGAAGGAAGGAAGGATGGAGGGGCTGGGGAGCACATGAGAGCAGCAGAGGATTTGGAGGGAGGAAGGGCTGCAGGGCTGGGTGCAGGACACGGTGCTGCAGCCCTGATTTCCCCACCCCATCTGTGCCAGGAACTGTCCCACGGAGATCATCCTCCTGGTGTGGAGGCTGGTGCCTCAGGTGAAGCCGGCCCACGAGGCCATGCCCCGCAGGTCCTCCTGCAAATCCGCCTACGACCTGCAGTCCCCTCCCCAGAAGCGGGAGAAGAGCGGCCCCGCGCAGGCCGAGCAGCGCCGCAGCTGCCACATCCTCTACGATGGCTCCGAGGGGCTGGGGCTGCACACCTGGGACAGGTACACGGAGCTGGGCAAGCGGGGCCAGAACACCCTGCCCGCCCTGTCCCGGGTGCCCTCTGCTGCCGACCAGAACTACATCATCCTGGCCCCGCTGAACCCCGGCAGCCAGGTAGGGCTGGGGCTGCACATGGCCCTGGCTGCAGCCTCTCCTGGCCCCTGCTTCAGCCTTATCCAGCATCAGCTCGAAATATTTGCCAGTTTTACAAGCCACACCTCTGTCCCCTTTCACTGTTTTCCTAAAGCATTTCCCTGCTGCCTCCCCTCAGGGCTCACCCCAGGGGTGTGTGGAGGACGTGGGGAGTGTTCCAGAGAGCCTTGGCTCCATCTGGCACTGCCTTTCCACTCATTACCTGTGGGGGGGTCACAGTCACAGCCCACTGTCTTGTTCCCACTGCACAAGACCACACTGTTGGTCATTGCTCTCCTTTTCTGCTGCAAAAATGATTTTTTTCCCCTCTCTGAAGTGCTCTGGCTTGGCTGGGTTTGGCATGTTACCCTCTGTAGCTGGTTGTGTCACTGTCCCTGGGGGTGACTGTGTCCCTGTCTCTGTCCCCACAGCTGCTGAGGCCCGTGTACCAGGAGGACAGCACCACTGTGGGTGAGTGTGCCTGGGCTGGGGAGCTGCTCCCAGCACCCAGCTCCAGGCTGGGCCTCCTGGCACCATCAGCTCCCTGTGCCAGCCCTGCAGGGCTGGGGTTTGAGGGCAGGAGCAGCAGCCCAGGGGCTTTGGGATCATCCTTGAACCCAAAATCAGAGGGGAGCTGGGCACAGGGTGAGCCTCACATGAGGGGTCTGGGGAGCTCTCAGAGGGCTCTGCTGTGGGGACCTCCCAGGGCAGGGTGAGGGCTCTGAGCATCCATCCTGCTTCTCACGTGTTCTCCTCATCCATGAGGCCTTGCTGGGAGAGCTGCTCCCTGCTCTGACACTCCTTCAGTGCCACAGGAGTGAGGCTGGCTGTGCCTCACATCAGTGCCAGCAGCTGGGTCAGATTTGGGGAATATTCAAGCCCTGGGCTGCTGCAAAGTCTCTGAGCCAGCTCTCCTCAAAAAACCTTTGAAACATAAGCTCATAACATGGACCACAGCTGTGACAGGTGTGTGTGGGATGCCTGGAGCTCCCTGGGGATGGTTGGACCTGTGGGAAGAGTGGGCTGAGGAGGGTGGCAGGGCTGGGCACTGCAGGAATCCAGGTCCATGTGGAAATCCCCCTTGTCTGCTCATGGATTTGGGAGCTTTGGGAGGCTGTGCTTGCCCTGGCCTGTCTGGATGCCCTCAGGATGAGCTGTGGATCCCTAGGAGAGCTGAGCTCCTGGAGGATGTGAACCCCTCAGCATTCCCTGTCTGGTGAGGGCACAGCTGGCAAACTTGGTGCTGTCTCTGAGGTGGGGCTGTGTCCAGAGAAAGCCAAGAATGGGGCTGCAGAGCCGTGGGGGCAGTGCTGGGGAGCAGGAGGGAGCAGGGAGGGCCAGGCCCCCCTGCCTTGGGAGCTCCCAGCCCTGGAGCTCTGCACCAGGAGAATTTTCCACTCTCAGCTGCGGGGGATGTTTTGTTCTGTGGATAATTGCAGCTCTTTCCTGCTGTTTGTGGGTCCTGTGAAAAGATGAGCTGGACCAGGGGGACTTGTTCTTACAGTGGGGTGGGATTTGAATGGCTTGGGCTTCTTCCCGTAGCAAATTTTGGATTTTTATGGATTTGTTTTTAATTATTTAATGTTAAGTTCAGAGGGAGGGAGGTATCAGCTAACCTGAGCAGGGATGAAGTGTGGCAGCACAGAGCTGCCCACCCAGTGGCAGGAGCTGACATTTGGGTGTGTTTCTGTGCCAGGACCTGTGCAGGTGATTATTTCCTCTGATAGAACGAGGTGATTTAGGCATAAGAGCAAAAGCAAATCCTGAACAGCCCAGACAGATCTTATCTGGCCTGTGCTGAGCTGTCTCTTGAGCTTTGATGTTATCTGCCAGTGCAACCAGGAAAAAGGGAAAAGGGAAAATGTCAGGATTAATGCACTTAGAGGTGGAAACAAGCTCTTAGGTCATGAGGGTGCCCCCAGCAAAGGCAGCTGCTCCAGCCAGCAGTAAACAGCCAAGCTGGCTTCCCAGCCCAGGCTGGCTGCCTCTGCTGCCTTTATCTGGGAGTAAATGTGCTATTTCCTAATGCTTAATGGAATAGGTAATGCTGGGCAGCTTTGTGTGTTTGCTTTGGACCAGACCTTATCTGCCCTGGGCCATGGTCAGGAGTGTTTTGGCTCATTTCTGCCTGGGAAGGTGCTGGGCATCCCTCACAGTGCGAGGGTAAAAGGCTCTGGGTGGGAGCAGGAGCTCCAGAGGCTCTGTGGTGTAAAAGGAGCTCCAGAGACTCTGTGGTGGGAGCAGGAGCTCTAAAAGGCTCTGTGGTGGTAAAAGGAGCTCCAGAAGCTCTGTGGTGGTAAAAGGAGCTCTAAAAGGCTCTGTGGTGGTAAAAGGAGCTCCAGAGGCTCTGTGGTGGGAGCAGGAGCTCTAAAAGGCTCTGTGGTGGGAGCAGGAGCTCCAAAAGGCTCTGTGGTGGGAGCAGGAGCTCCAGAGGCTCTGTGGTGGTAAAAGGAGCTCCAAAAGGCTCTGTGGTGGGAGCAGGAGCTCCAGAGGCTCTGTGGTGGGAGCAGGAGCTCCAGAGGCTCTGTGGTGGTAAAAGGAGCTCCAGAGGCTCTGTGGTGGGAGCAGGAGCTCTAAAAGGCTCTGTGGTGGTAAAAGGAGCTCCAGAGGCTCTGTGGTGGGAGCAGGAGCTCTGGGGTGGCTGCAGGGAGGGAAGGAGAGGTGCTGGGGGTCCCCAGGGAGCTGCAGGAGGGATGCTCATTCCTGTTCCTGAGACATCCCTGTGGGGTTGAAGGAGAATGCTCCAGCTCCTCACCTGGATATGTTCAGTCCCAGTGGAGAGCTCTGCCTGCAGCCCCAGGCTGGCTCAGTTCATCAGCTACAGGAGGAGGGAGGAAGGAAATACGTTGATTTTTCAGTGGGGCTTCTTTTGAAGGTGTGAATTTTGGTTAGAGAGCCATGCAGTTCCTGTTGGATCTATTGCCTGTGAGTTTTAGGGCAGTTTTAGGGCAGTTTTAGGTTGCTGGGGTCCATCAGGACAGCAACAGCTGGGGTGGGAGGGTGCAGGAGAAAGGCTCCTGTAATCCCCCCTTTGAGTGAGGATAACTCTTCAGGGAAGAGGGACAGACTGAAAGCCAGTCAGGCTGCTTGGGCCTTTTCCAGCCCAGAATGCAATGCTGGAAAACAGAGGCTGATGTGATGCCAGCCTCATGAACAGTGAGCTCATCCTTTATAAATAAACCCAATGTCTGAGAAAGCACTGCTGGCAGCAGCAGGGGTTGATCCAGCCATGAGTGTTTGTAACTCCTGCCTGGTTCTCTGACACCTCCAATCCCAGCATCTTCTGAGAGCTGTCATTAACCCACTGCCCCATGGCATGGCATTCCTGCACTTTGCTAATTCCATGCCCAGAATCCAGAGCAGGCAGGACTTGTGTGGATAAAAATGTTGAAGTTCCTCTCCTGGGGCCCCTTCTGGCCCTGCAAGGGGCTCTGAGCTCTCTCTGGAGCTTCTCCTCTCCAGCACCCCCAGCTCTCCCAGCCTGGCTCCAGCCCCTGGAGCATCCCAGGAGCCTCCTCTGGACTCATCCAGCAGCTCCAGGTCCTTCTGTGCTGGGACCCCAGGGTGGGACAGAGCCCTGCAGGGGGACACTCAGAGGGCAGGGCACTGGTGGGATGTGCTGGCCTGAAGCAGAGCTTGCTGTGGCCTCCCTGGGGTCTGTTTGTACCTTCCCAGCCGTGTCTGTGCTGCTGGTGACACCCACTGAAGTCTTCAGGCCACCAAGCAAACAGCCCTGGAACAAAACCACCCAGGGGCCTCTTGTTTGCCATTAGAAACAATGGATCAGTGCTGTTATTCCTTGAATCCCTGGGACTGCTGGGCAGCTGAGTGATGCCTGTCCCTGCAGCTCCTGGCCCCAGCAGTTCCCCAGGATTCCCAGGGCCTGCTCCAGCCTGGGAGAGCAGGACTGAGCTGGAGTGACAGAGCTGGAGCTCCCTCCTCATCCTGTGCTTCCTTCTGCCTCCTGTGTCCATCCAGGGAATGGCTCTAAAGGGAAATCCCACACGGGCTCTGGGAGGAAATCCAGGCTGATGAAGACTGTGCAGAGCATGAAGAGCTATGGGAACTACCAGAACTGCACCATAGTGAGGCCTCACATCCCCCATTCCTACGGCACCTACGTGACCCTGGCCCCCAAAGTGCTGGTGTTCCCCATCTTTGTGCAGGTCAGTGCAGCCACGGGGGCTGGACGTGCTCAGTGCCCAATCTCAGCTCCAGGGAGTGCCCAGCCTGGGCATCCCTGCAAGGATCTCCCTCCCAGCAGGATCCCTGCCATGCTCAGCTCTCCTCTGGAGCTGGCTGCACTTGGCACAGTGCTGGGGGCTGTCTCAAAGGGAATTCTGTCCTGCCCAAGCAATTCTCTGTTGGATTTTTTTTTCTCCTTTTCAGCTTTTCAAATGTGACCCTTGGTACTTGCTTGGGTCAGGTGGAGGTGTCCCAGCTTTTGGGCTTCAGAGCTGACTTTGGAATTGCAGATCAGTGTGGTTCTTCTTGAGGGTTCTTGTGCTGTCAGTGTGTGCAAAGGGGTTTTAGTTTAGCTGTGGGCACACTAAAATTTGGGCAGCCAGGGCCTCACCATCCTCACAGGGAAGGATTTCTCCCCAATATCCCACCCATCCCTGCCCTCTGTGGTGGTAAAAGGAGCTCTAAAAGGCTCTGTGGTGGGAGCAGGAGCTCCAGAAGCTCTGTGGTGGGAGCAGGAGCTCTAAAAGGCTCTGTGGTGGTAAAAGGAGCTCCAGAGGCTCTGTGGGAGCCATTCCCTGTGTCCTGTCCCTCCATCCTTGTCCCCAGTCCCTCTCCAGCTCTCCTGGAGCCCCCTCAGGCCCTGGCAGGGGCTCTGAGCTCTCCCTGGAGCTTCTCCTCTCCAGGTGAGCACCCCCAGCTCTCCCAGCCTGCCCCCAGAGCAGAGGACAAGGATTCAGAGCTGTAATGGCTCCACAGGGAAAGTTCTGCCTCTGCAAGTCCATGAGCTGTTCTAAGACAACAGCCCTGAATTTGGTGGTGGTAGCTCTGACTTCCTCTGTGTCCTTCATTTTGTCCTTCATGTGGCCAGAACCCCAAAAATCTCATCTGCTCCATGTATTTTAGTACATTGCTGATGAATCCCTTCCATTCTGAGCCTGTGGGGAGCCCTTTGTCCTCCTGTGCCAGTGGCAGTGTCACTGTCCCCTCAGCCCAGCCTGAAGCCATGGTCCCCATTCCGTGTCCCTCCTGCCTGAGCCCTGGGCTGCCTGAGGCCAGGCCAGGCTGGGCTGGAGCTGGGGGAAGGTGTTTGATCACCCCCTCCTCCCTGTGGCCCCTGGCTGAGCCCTCAGCTTGTGTTGGCAGGAACACAACTGGCACTTTCTGCCTCCTTACTCCCAAACCTCATCCTGGCGCGTGTCTGGGAATCTGCCCCTTCAGGAGCTGCTTTCTCCCTCTGCAGGGCCCTGTGCAGATCCCTCCTGTTCCCACTCTGCTGCTCCAGGCTGCTGCTGCAGGGTTTCTTGTGCACTCAGGACACGTGAACCTGTCCCATTCTCCAGCATTGATCTGGGTGTGGCACGGGAAGGGACAGGAATTGCTAAAAGTTGCTTTAGGAGTGATGCACACCATCAGGTTCAATATTGGTGCCTGAGGGACGTGGGAACCTGCCCTTCCAGCCCTGTGGTTGTGCTTCCTGCTGACAAACACCCATAACTCCCCCTGCAGAGCAGCCCCTGTCAGAGGCAAGGCTGCTGCTCTTTTCACAGCTGGGCTGCTGGAGGTGTGAGTGCAAGGCTCTGCTTTCTCCTCTCACTGGACTGCGGATTTTGTGTCCGTCTGAGCACAGTGCAGGGTGGCTTCTCCCCATGTGAGTTACAGCTCAAAGTGACACAAAGTGGGTTTGGTGGGTGGAAAGTGTATCTCACTAACCACGCTGCCAGTGGAAGGTTTGACTGTTTCTTTTGTTTCCTTTTTTTTATTTTTTTATTTTCCCATCCAAATGTAGCCCCTGGATCTTTGCAACCCAGCCCGGACTCTGCTGCTGTCGGAGGAGCTGCTCCTTCTCGAGAGCAGGAACAGGACCACACAGGTAAAACTCTTCCACATTCTCTGGGCTCTCCAAACTTGCTCTTCTGCTGTCTTACATAGAGGGTTGAATGATAGAATCACCATGCTTTGGGTTAGAAGGGACTTTAAGCTCATCCAGTCCCATTCCAAGGGCAGGGACACCTCCCACTGTCCCAGGCTGCTCCCAGCCCTGCCCAGCCTGGCCTTGGGCGCTGCCAGGGATCCAGGGGCAGCCCCAGCTGCTCTGGGCACCCTGTGCCAGGGCCTGCCCACCCTGCCAGGGAACAATTCCTAATTCCCAACATCCCATCCATCCCTGCCCTCTGGCACTGGGAGCCATTCCCTGGGTCCTGGCATTCCACACCCTTGTCCCCAGTCCCTCTCCAGCTCTCCTGGAGCCCCTTCAGGCACTGGAGGGACTGGAAGGGACACCTCATTACATGGAGAAGGGAAATGTTTCATTGTGCAGTGACTGTATTGATATGATATTTGGAAAGGCTTCTGGACAGTTTATTGTGGGATAAACTAAATATCAAAACTCTCTGGGCTAGAAATCAACTGTTGTTCCTGTTGCCTTTGGGCTCAGAGAGAGGAAACTGTGGGTGGCAAATGCACATCAGTGACAGCCCAGCAGGCTCAGGAGGAGGGGGTTTAAGGATGTTTTGTGCCAGGTTAGAGAAGCACAGAGTGGTTCAGGCTGAAAGGCACCAGGGGAGGTCATCCAGTCCCATCCCCTTGTTCAGGGATCCCCTGAAGTCACTCAGGGTTGTGTCCACATGGCTTTGCAGCATCTCTAGGGAAGGAGAATCCACTAGAACTAGAAGCAGACAGAGAACTTGCTGCAGATGTTCTCAGAATTTCAGTTCCTGAAACAGCTCACGTGTCCTGCCCAAATTCCTCTCGTTCTTCTTACTTCAACTTTTCTGCCATGTTGTCGGAGAGCTGTTGGAACTCTGGGGGCACAACAGGACTTTGGCACCCTGGGGATGAGACAGCTCTTACATCCAAACTGGCAGGGTTTGGATGTGTTGATCACATTTGCTGCTGCTTTCACTTGCATCCAACTGCAAAGTCTGCAAAGCCTTGGAATCTGGGAGAGAGGCAGAGCCCACTCGTGCGCTGCTAACCAGGAACATTTCTTCTGGGGTAATTTCAGAGGATCTCACTGAGTAATTTGGGGTTGAATTCAGTAGGAGTGAACAATGTGTCATCTCCACAGATCTGTAGAGAAAGTTCTGCTTCACTGGTTTTAGTTTCTGGGTGGCCAACAGCAGAAGGCCTGAGCCAATTCCCATCGCTGGCCAGTGCAAACCAGCAGAGGGTTGTGCTAAGTGACTCCTCTCTCTCTCTGGTTTTCATTGTGTAATTCATCCCTTGCTTTGACTTGAACATCTTTTCCTTTTTTTCTGCCAAAAAGTACATGAAAATACATCAAAGTACATGAAGAATTCCATGATTGATTAGAAAACTTGGCACTAACTTTTAACTAAACCCCTTTCCCTGTCTGCCCTGCTGTCATGTGCTGCTCAGACTTTTCTGGGCACCTGCAGGACTGAAACCCAGGTAAACTGCTGTTGTGTGGTACAGCTGTGCTGGATGGTTTGGGGGTGCAGCTGAAGTCAGGAGTTCCTCCTGGCTGGGTTGGTTTACCTGCCTTCAGGTCAGACTCAGATATTTGGAGCAGCAGCCAAATGTGGAATATTTATGGATAACTAATGCTGTTTGCAGCCTGGGTGGGGTATTTGTGCAGGTGGGAGTGATGAAGAACCCCAGGACAAGTGTGTTTGGAGGAGCAGAGACCCCACTAGGGGCAGGGTGAGGAGGAAAATGTCTCAGGGAAAGGACTCTGCTTATGATGCTCTTGGGGTGAGCCTGGAGCTGGGAGAGTCTCGGGTTTTGGTTGTTAATTGCTGCCCTGAGATGTGCAGGATGTCTCTGCTTCGGCCCGTGCAACTGAAGAATGAGTCTGGACTCTTCACTTTTCGCTCTTGAAGTTGTTTATTAATTCTTATCTGTAAAATTTTCTTCCTGCCCAGCCGAGGTCTGCTCAGCAGGGCAGCCACAGGCACTGCGACCGCCCCTGAGGGGGTGTTGTCCTTTTATACTACAAACTACATAAAACATATTGACACTTAATTCCCAGTACCTATCACCCATGTTAGACAGTGCACTTCTATTCTAAATATAACATATTTACACTTAATTCCAATATCTATTACCTGTGTTAGACAGTGCACTTCTATTCTAAATATAACATATTGACACTTAATTCCAATACCTATCACCTGTGTTAGACAGTGCACTTCTACTCTAAACCAATCCCAAAGTGCCAACATCACTGCAGAAAATGGAGAACAGGAAGAAGAAGAAGAAAGGCTAGGCACGCTTAAGTTCTTCCATCTTGTCCCTGCAACTCCCATACCAAAATCTTAAAATCTACATTTTCACCTTGTGATCATTTTGTTCTTACGCTATTCAAACCTGTGTGACTTTCAGGTCCTCATACAAAGTTGGCAACTTGCTCCAAGGGTCAAGATCAAATCCCCAGGTGCTCTGGGCTGCGTGCCAGGGTCTCTGAGCCCCCTGGTGGGGTCCTCGGCAACTCTGGACACCTGGAGGGATGTGCTGAGTTCTGACAGGAGAGGATTTCCCAGCTGGAGCTGGTGCCAGGGAAGGGCAGGGTGCAGGCCAGGAGTGTGAGGCAGTGTTTGGGAATGCTGGTGCCCTGGGGCTGTGCTGTCTGGGTGAGCTGGCACAGGGGCAGGGCAGCAGGGGCTGAGTCAGTGGGGTGAGGAATGAGAAATGCTGAAGGGAACAGCCCGTGGTGCTGAGCCCCTGCTGGCAGGGACAGTGGAGAGAGCAAGGCTGGGATGTCACCTGTGGCCCTTGGGAAGGGCTCTCTCCTGTCTGAGTGTGGGCACAGCCATGGAAGGCTCTGGGGAGCTCCAAGGAGCTCCTGCAAGTCTCTGCAGTGCCAGGCTCTGCTTTGGTCTTGCTGAGCTGTGAGGGGAGAGAACCTGAACCTCTGCAGCCAGCAACACCTAAAACAGCCTGGACACCACAGGTGCAGGAGGGCTCTGACTCCTCTCTTTGCTGGCCTTGAGTTCTTTCCCTCTCTGCCTCCTCTGATGCCTGGACAGAGGCTGTCTTGTGTCCAACCAGTCCTTTCTTCCTTCCTTGCTCCATGAGGTTTTCTGTTTTCCCACTGCTCTTCCCACACAGCCTCTCTCCAGCTGGGCTCCTGTGCTTTGCAGGACTGTTCTCTGTGTGTTTTTAATCTGCTTTGCCTGAGAGGCTCAAGACAGGAGGGCCTGGGTGCAGGGCCCGGAGCTGCAGGTCCTACTCCTTTCTTTCCTTCCCAAACCCCCAGAATCTTTTCCCTGGGGCAGTTTCCACATCAGGCACTGCATCCTTGTCCCTGAGCAAACTCTCTCCCATCTCCTGAAGGAATCAACCTATCTCTCTGGAGGCTTGCCAGGGTCTGTCCTTTCCCTGACCTTACCTCTGGGGCAATCCTTATTCAGGCCTTAATCACATCCTGTCTAGACTTTGCTGCAATTCCCATTTTATGGCCTCCTGAAATCCCTCCAGCCCGTGGAGTGCCAGAGGAGCCAGCGGGCAATGGCCCACGGGGTGTCCAAGGTGGCCTTTGGCCCTGTCCATCCATCTCCAATGGACCTGGAGTTCTCCCAAAGCCCTGAGGTGTCTGCTCAGGGTGGGCCACGCTCCTGCCCTCCTCATCCCTCCTTTCTGCCACTCTGGCAGGGTCTGCAGGTCAGGATGGGCCTCCTGAGTCCTGCAGCCTCATGGATGGGCTTGGCTGGGTTTATTCTCCTCTCTGTAGAGCAGGAGCCTTTCTCCTCTTTCTCTCTTCAAGGCCGCATTTCTGGGCATCTTTTCACAGTGATTTTGTTGGCACATTTTCTTCCCAAGTTGTGATATTGGTTCCCTCCTGCCCAGGGCAGGGCTCAGTGGCAGTCCCAGGGTTATCCCCCCTTGGGCAGCACACTGGCCCATTGCTCCTGCTTTCCCTCTTGGCTTTCAGTTTCTCCTGATTTCCCTCTTTAAATGTGTCCCTGTCTCCTGTGCCAGTGCTTTGCCAGTTTTGTCCTGTAGCTGCTCAGGTCCCTCAGCAGAAGAGGCTTTGCTGTTTGTGGTGCAGAGCACACCCAGGTGAGCAGTGTGGAGACATCAGGGTCAGCCTCAATGAACAACGTTTCCCCCCTAAAAGGCCCATGTGACAATGGCCATGTGGCCTCAGTCACTGCAGCAATGACCCAGGGTGCTCAGCTCTGTCTTCAGAGAGTCCTTCTGTCCTGGCAGCTCCTGGATTTCTGACTATGGGCTAGGAAATTCTGCTAAATACCCAAAGCTACTTTGACCCTCCAAGGAGCAACTCTGGTGAATTCTGTGACCTGCCTGGGTGAGCCCAGACGTTGTGTTTGTTGTTTGTTTGCTCTTGACTTTTAGGAGCCCTGTGGTTTTTCAGGGTAGATCTTTTTGCCAAGGGCTGTTACAGACAGGTCACAGCCCGTCAGTGTGGGATGGCAGCCCAGGGCAGAGCTCCACGTTACTCCTCCAGTCCCTCCTTACCCCTGCTGCCCTGGGGTCATCCCTGAGTGCCCTCCTCAGCTCTCAGGTGTCCAGCTCCAACCTCTGGGTCTGCCAGAGCCCCAGGCCCTGCAGTGCTGGGCTGTCCCTGTCCCTGCCTGTGTCCCTGCCCCTGTCCCTGCCTCTGCCCCTGCCTCTGTGGGTGGAAGGGGCACTTTTGTTTTTCCTCCCAACAGCCTGGAGGAGCAGAGGCACCTCTATCAACTGCTCTCAGTTCAATTGTCTTCCTGGAAGCAGCATCTGACAGAGATGCTCCTACAGAACCTGCACTTTTGTGCTTTTACCTTCTACATCCTGAATACAATCCGTCCAATTTTCCTGTAAAAGTTCAATACCTGTAAGTTCTTAGCCATGTAATTCCATTTCCAAGATTCCCTATTGAAACTTGCTTGGTTTTGAAGAGATTTCCCTGCTGCTTCCACTCTTTTTTCTACCCTTTAAACTTCCACAGGTAGTAGGTTTTCAGTTTCTTTCCTCCATTTCTGTGTTACTGTTAGCTGATCATACTTTTATCTCCTTCACTTTGGGTTGCTATCCCAAAATCCCTTCAGCATCTCTTCTTTGGGGTTGAGGGGCCTGAGATGGCAGCAGACATGTCCCAGAAAATGGCACACCTTTGGCCACCTTTGGCCACCTTTGGCCACCTTTGGCCACCTTTGGCACAAGGTGGGCATGGGATGAGGGTTATAGTGCAGTTTCTGCCTGGTTATTCCTTGTGTTACCAACAAGATCAGAAGGAATGAAGAGGGTGGATGTGGGCACAAGGCCAGCAGAGTGCTGAGAGCAGAGGAAGGGATTTTCCAAATAACACAGACAAGAACATCCCCTCCCTGGTTTCATTGTCAATTAAAGCTCCACCAGCAGCTTTGTACTTACTGAGAATCCCACAAAAATGAACTTGCACTGCAAGGAGAAGTCTTGTGGCAAGGGCTTGGTTTTGGATTTGGAGCCAGATGCTCTTCCCTGATGTGAGACTCCCCAGCATGTGACAACTGTTACCCAGCTTGTCTTCCTCAGGATGTGTCCATGAGCCACAGACACAAACTGTGCTGTCAGCTGGGACTTGGTCCCTGTGGGAACAGAGTCACCTCTCTGTGTTCCCTCCCACCCCTCTGTGACTCTGGGTGTTGTCTCCTTTTGCTAAAAGACCACAAACCCTTCCTTGCTGTGGCTCAGTGTTGCAAAGCTTTCCCTTTGCTGTGGGAGGTTTTGAGGGGCACTGCAAGGCCCTCACCCTGAGCAGGTCTGGCACCCACTGTGCCACTGTGCCATTGCCACCTTGCAGCTGCTCCCTGGCATCTCTGATGACCAGGGACAGCACTCAGGGGCACGGCTGGAGCTGTGTCAGCTCAGGCTGAGCTCAGGGCAAGGTTCTTCCCCCAGAGGGTGCTGGCACTGCCCAGGCTCCCCAGGGAATGGGCACGGCCCCGAGGCTGCCAGAGCTCCAGGAGCCTTTGGGCAGCGCTGCCAGGGATGCCCAGGCTGGGGCTGCTGGGGGGGCTGGGCAGGGACAGGGGCTGGGCTGGGTGACCCTGGTGGGTTCCTTCCAGCTCAGGATATTCTGTGGTTCCATGATTCTGTGATCTTTGAGGCTCTCTGTGTGCCCCAGCTCCTGGAGACTAGGGCAGGCTCTCATCCCTGGGAGGCTTCTGGGTCCAGGATCTCCAGTGCAGTGGAGAAACCCATTCTCATTTTCAAGGTCCCATTAATCTGAACTGATTGGACTGAGGACCTCAGGCAAGTAAATGCAGGGACAGCATTTCCTGTCCCTGGCCTGGAGGAGCCCCCAGCCCCTGGGACACCTGAGGCTCTGCTGGAGCTCAGCTCTGGGAGACACTTGGGTGGTGTTTCCTGTCCACCCCCACCGTGGTTTGAGGTGTCAGGTTTGTCCCCTGCAGCTGCTCTCTGTGGTCCTGCTCTTGTAAAAACCAAACTTTACTTTCTCACTGAGAGCAGTGAGGGTGATCAGAGGGATCAGATTTGCTTTCAGGCTGCAACTTCTGCAGAGTGCTGGGATTAGTTGGCAACTTTTTCCCTCCTCCTGCTGTGATTTGTAAGTGGGAAGTGACAGGAGGGAGCAGAGAGGGTGTGTTTGTGTGCTGTGGAACTGCCAGGCAGGTTTATCCCTCCTGTCACAGGACTCACCAGCCTCAGGAAGCGGCTGCCAAGTGAGGGGAGCCTCATCCGAAGCTCGCTGGGTGCAGCAGCCAGCAGCCCCTTGGGAAGGGCTGTCTGGGCTCCCTGGTGCCTCTCCCTGGGACAGAGGACATTTCCAGGACACTCAGTGCCAAGAGATGAGCTCCCTATAGCTTCTTCTGTGCTGCTCCTGTGCTTCCAGGTGACTCTCTTTGTCTACTCTGACCTGCTGCTCTTCACCAAGGAGGACGAGCCCGGGCGCTGCAATGTGCTGAGGAACCCTCTGTACCTGCACAGTGTCAAGCTCCAGGAGGGTGAGTGTCTGCAGCAGCAGCTGGAGGCATTTTGGGGGTTTTCTGGCTGCTGGCAGCAAAGGTTTCTGGCCAGCAGCACCCTGCTGTCCTGGTGCTTCCTGGTCATCCTTGCTGGGGTGCCAGCACCACCCCTGCTGTCCCTGCATTTACCTGGGAGCTCCATCTCCTGGGACACCTCAGGAGCACCCAGGCCCTTTGCAGCCTTCCTGGGTGCATGGCTCAGGATCTGGGCTGGCATTCCCCAAGTGGTGTCACCCTGTGACAGCGGGGACTGGCCAAGGCTGGGAAAGGGAACTGAAGCCTTGAGGTTTCCCCCATGATGCCTCGAGGGAGTTCAGAGATTGGCTCCAAGCGTGGCTGGCCAAGCTCTGATGACCTTGACTTTGCTGCTTTACTTTGCTACTTCTCTCTTGAGCTGCCCACGGTTTCCCTGTTGCTCACATCCATCCCCCTGCTCACCCCTCTGGGGAGGAAAGGGCAAACCCTCAGAGCAGGGCTGGCGACCTTGCCCTCACCCTGCACCTTGGCTGACACCTTTTGTGTCCAGCTGAGGGCTCAGAGAGGGCTTCTAGGGCAGGGGTGACTGGAAATGGGTTATTTCAGGCTGTACAAAAGGCTCCCTTCAGCTCCTCGTGGTCTAAAGAGGAGTGAGGGAATTGCTCTACCACATCCTATTTGCTATGGTGGAGCCACTTGTTGGCCCTGGGCCCAGTTTCACCTTGTTCCTTGTAGTGTGGTCGCTTTTGGGTATGGGCTTGTTTTATGTACAGTTACCTGACTGTGCCACAGCTCCTTCTCCAGCCCAAGCAGCTGCCTTGGGACCCCACAGGGGAAATCTGGATGAGATAGAAGGAGAAACTTTCCTGTCATGAGGTTGGTCAGATATTGAGTTGCCCAGAGAGGTTTTGTGATCTCCATGCCTGGAGGCATTCAGGACTCCTGAGTGCCCTGGTCTGTGTGCTTTGGTCAGGGATTGGACTCCAGAGCCCACCAGAGAGGGCCCTTCCACCCCAAATTACTCTGGAAGTCATGAGCAATGTCTTTATGCAGTCCTGTGGCCCTGACCAAAAGAAATGAATCCAGATCTGGGCTGCTTCTCCAAAGGGATCCTTTTCTGGGTGAATTTTGCTGCTCCCATGACTTTTGCCAGCTGAGCCACGAGCCCTGTGGATGGGCTGTGTCTCTCCACATGCATCACGTTGTTCTGAGCTCAGTGCTGGACACCACAGGCTGCCTGTCAGTTGTTATTTCCCATTTCCAGCAACATTTCTGTTTCCAGATGGATTCCCTGACCTATTTGGTGGGAGCAGAAGCACAAGGGAGGGAGATGGGGCACCACAGCCACGAGCCACTGAGAAAAGCCATTGAAGCTTCCCTGGGGTTTGTTGAGTGTGTTCTCAGCACTGCTTATTTCTAAGAAAGGGACAAAAGAAATTGTTCCTTGTTAAAGTGCTTTTGGTCAGCTCCTGGACCGTGTGTGTGTGCTGCTCCTGGCTGCTCCCAAAGGCTGGGGAATAGCTCTGCTTGGAGAAATCAGCTTCCCTGGCGCTGCTCCTGGCTCTGCACACTGAGCTGTGCTTGCACCCAGGTCAGCCCTGCCTGGCTCTGCCATTGAGCCTCCTCACCTCGGGCACGGTGGATTTGTGAGCAGTTTTCTGCCACTTATTGCCTTGTTGCCGTAATAACTCAGCAGGATCGTGTCTGGAATAGCTTCCCAAGGCTCTCCAAAGGAGATGGGGTCCCCACAGCACTGATTCACCCCCCCGTGCACTGGGAATCCAGCCCAGCTGCTGTTCAGGCAGCTCAAACCCCCCTGCTTGGGGCAGGGCTGCTTCAAAGGCGGCTGGAGAGAGCTCGGAGCTGTCTGTCCCTCTTGGCAGGGATTTGCTGCTGCTCTCCTGAATGACTGAAAGGCCCATGAATAGGAACAGGCATGTGGCTGCCTCCAACAATTGAGACATCTCCGGTGCGCTCAGGGCCATTGTGCTGTTTCCTGTTCCTGCCGCTCGCTGCTCTGTGCGAAAGCAAATCAGTCTGATCTGCCTCACAATGCTGCCTCTTCCTGCTTCACAAGCCCAGCACCGGCTGATGAGCTGGCTCCCAGTGACACAGGGCTGGCTTCCTCAGCAGGCACTGTGGGAATTTCCACACACCGGGATCCTGGTTCCCCCGCAGTGGGTGTGCTCAGCTTTGGGACAGAGAGGGGCATTCCTTTATCCCTTTATACTCTGGGAGCCCATCCCCAGCTGGGATCCTGCAAACAAAGGCTTCTTGACATCCCAGCCTGCTGTGTTGTGCAGCCCCAGGATGCTCAAGGGGCAACAGTGGGATTTATGGGCCTTCTGTCCTTCCTTGGGATGCTGGGGGGCACCCAGGGCTTGCACCCTGCCACGCTCCCCCAGTGGGATGAGCTTGTCCCCTCCTGCAGCTGGGTTTGGATGTGCTCAGCAGTTCCTTCCCTTCCCACACATGCAGGGCCTGGCAGCACCTTGTCCTGGCTGCTGGGTGCAGTCCCAGCCTTGCTGAGCAGAGGTGAGGGTTTGGGGTGCCTGCCCTCACCAGGGCATTGCCACAGCCGCAGGGCCAGCTTCCCTCTTTTCCCATCCTTCTGACCCAACACCAGGCATGCACCCCCAGATCCTGAGAGCAGCAGGTGCTTTCCATGGGCTGCACAGGGAAGTGGCAGAGGCAGAGAGGAGCTGCTGTGCTGTGTGGGTGTGCAGGACAGGGTTTAGCTGGAGAGGGGACGTGTCCCTGCAGAGCTCCCACTGAGCCTCGTGCCCAGCCTGGCACAGGCTCAGCTCACGTCACTCTGCAAGGCAAACCAGTCCCCAGCTCAGCACATCAGGAAGAGAAGGAAATACCTCCAAGTGAGTTTTTTCCTCCTGCTTATTTCATTTTAGCTTTCCCCTGACTTTGTCTGAGGGAATGTGCTGTGCTGCTGTCACGAGAGCTGTGGGGAGCAGAGCTGGGGATCATTCTGGGCATCTGCCACCCCTCCAGTGCCAGCTTGTGCCTCTCCCGTGTATTTCTGGGCTCTGGGCACATCAGGCTCTGCTGCTCCACCCTGACCCTCGAGAGACTTGAAAACATGGAAGGAATCCTGGCAAACCTGGTTTGTGGTGAAATCTGCACCCAGGTCAGCCCTGCCTGGCTCTGCCATTGCCCTCCAGCCTCTCCCTGTGCCTTGCCAGGGATCAGCCCTGCCTCAGCCCAGCTGCTGGGATGGGCAGCCAGTTCATTACTGGAGCTCTCCCTAAAGGCTGGTAGAAAATGGGATTTAAGCCATTCCTTAGCCCAGACTGGCTCCCTGCTTTGTGTGTCCTGTAGGCACAAAGCTGCTGGGCCATGTGTAGCAGTGAGTCCTGGAGGGACAGGAACAGCAGCTGCTGGCTCTGGAGGTTGCTGGTGCCAGGATTCACAGCTCAGGGGAGAGGAATTTGAAAGGGAATTTAATTCTGGTGGGTTTGCACCTTGTCAGGATCAGTTATTACTGCAGAAGGAATCCACAGAGGCCCAAGGGGAGCAGGGTCATTCCCTGGGCTGTCACACTCCAACAGGACCTTTCTTTATGAGGATCTCACATTGTGAAAATCATGTTCACTCTCCTGGGAAAATGTAAAAAGTTTAATAAAGGACAATAGGAGACAAGGAGCATAGAGCAAAGGTTATTAGGGCTGGGTGCATCTTGGCACCTAAGTGTTATCTTTGGGGATATCCCTTAAATACCTTTTCCCTTCCATCAGCCTGTTGCACATTCACAGACCTTCTGCATAGTAAACTTTTCCCCAAACTAGTTTACATGTTCCAATAATTGTTTAGCACATCTCCTCCTTGGATCTGTTTTTTTAGAGTATGTGTATTTTTTGGTTATGGTTTTAGTCTATTTTTATTACTTCTAGCTTTTGGGCCTTGGTCCACCCTGTGACACTCCATGGTGAGTGCTGATAGCTGGCACATCTGTAGTAGGTGTCTTCTTCATATGTTCATTGGATGTTATCTAAGTAGGCATTTTAATACAAGTATAGCTATTTCACTACTATGTCTAAGCTTAATTAACAGCAGAAATAAAAACTATATAACAAAGTTACTTTAACACTATTCATATAAAATCCATTTTAATATTTGTGAAAAGCCAGTATTATAATATGTATCTATAACAACATCATCAGGGAAAACCTGGCTAAAGCTCCTGAGGAAACAGAGCTGGGATGTGCTGCTGGTCCTCTGTGACCTGCTCTGCCAGCCAGCCTGGAGAGGTCCTGGGGCAGGGAAGAGCAGGGCCCAGCTCAGGAGAAGCAGGAGCAGCAGGACTCGTGGTGTGCCAGCCTTTTCTGAGGGGAAAAGCACAGGGTGAGGGGCTCCAATGGGCTCCACAGGGAAAATGCTCCCTGATGGTCCTGCTGGGAGTGATGGGAGAGGGGCTGTGAGCACTCAGGCACTGCCATGGGAGCAGTGGGGGTTTCTCTGTGTGCAGGGGTGAGGGATGGGCTCCAGCCAGGCCCAGCTGCTCCTGCTGCCAGGATCCAGCACCTCTTCCCTCCTGGGAATGAGCATTTGGAGGGGCAGCCCTGGATGAGCACGGGGAAGGTTTTGGGAACACACAGGGGCTCCTCACCTGAGAGGGCCACAGCAGCACTCCCAGTGGTGCTGGGCTCCTGCAGCCTCTTGTCACAGTGTCCTGGTGGCCCTGTAGGGATTTTCCAGCCCAAATCCTGCAAAATTCATTAAAACTGAAGCTGGCAGTGGAGGCAGAGCTGTGACCCCACAAAAGGCAGCTGGAATAGACACCCAGCAAAGGGCTCCAGGCCAGTTCTTCCTGGGTTTCACGTGGCCCAGGGAGTGACTCAAGAGGCACCTGAGTCCCTCAGTGGGTCACAGCTCTTATCTGGACATTTGGGCTGCTGCCTGCAGCAGGAGAATTGTTTTCCTCCAGGGAACAGGGTGTTTCCAGCCCTGTGCAGAGCCTGTTCCCATCCAGCAGCTCAGGCTGCTGAAATGAAGCAGAGCTTGTGCTGACACCACTGCAGCCATGCCCAGGCTGCAGGCCTGAGCTCCTGGCACAGATAATGTCATTAGGAGGGTCAGGGAAGCAGCAGCCCCACAGTGCTGCCAAGGGCAGAGCTGCTGTGAAGGGGCCAGCCAGCTCCTGGAGATGGGATGTTCTGCTTCTGAGAAGGGATGTTCTGCTCTGGAGATGGGATGTTATTCTCTGGAGATGGGATGTTATTCTCTGGAGATGGGATTTTCTGTTCTGGAGAAGGGATGTTCTGCTCTAGAGATGGGATTTTCTGCCCTAGAGATGGGATGTCCTGCTCCAGAGCAGAGGTGATCCTGTCCTGGGGCAGTTCCATGTCCTCCTGTAGGGCTGGTGTATGCCTGGAGCTGGGGACACACCAGGGCCAGGGCAAATCCTCAGGAATGCCTTTTGTTTGGGTGCAGGGAAGGCTGGGCCTGCAGGGACCAGCCTGGGGGAGCAGCTGGAGTCTGACACATCTCCTGGGTTGTCTGGCAGCAAGCTGAGGAGCTCCTCTAGGTTGCTCCATCATTTAGCAGGAGGAGAATGGCAGAGTTGGTGATTGTGTTGTCCCCAGCACCATCCCCTTTCACAAAGCTGTGGAAGTGGAAGTTCCCTGGCTGGGTCTCCTTGCTGGGCAGTTTGTCCTCAGCCCAAAGGAGCAGGATGAGCTCCTTCCCCTGCCCCATCCTGCTGCTTCCCATTGCTCTGGGATTTGGCTCCATCCCCTTGCAGAGGCAGTGCTCCAGCTGCTGGCACTGGTGGAGGCTGGGATAGACAGCAGGACGGCCCAGGACCACCAGGACCAGCCAGGACTTGAGGCAAGAAGCTGGAAATGAGATGCAGGAACAGGAGTTTCTCTGTGAGTCCTCCTGGGAGTGAAGTGCCCCCAGGGATAGGATGGAGAGACCCATCCTTGATTCCCAGGATGGCTCTGTGGGTGCTGCAGGAGCTGTGCAGCCCTGGGACGCTCCCACAGGCTGCAGGTGCCAAGACAGGTTGGGCAGCAGAGCCTGCAGTGGCCTCTGAATGCAGCAAACCCTTTCCAAAGGAGGAACCCCCGGGAGGATCCCTGCCAGGGCACTGAGTCCCTGCAGGGCCATGCCCGGCCCTGGCAGATGCCACATACATCACCCAGGTCACAGCCTGGTACTGGGGACAACAACAAACACTCATTCAGTGCTGTCCCTCAGCCAGTTCCTCTGCCAGTGGCTCCACTTGCAGAAATGCAGCTGCAGCTTCGCTCTGATCCTGGTTTTTCTTCCCTGCAGGTTCAGAAGATCGCAAGTTCTGCATCCTTTACCTGGCAGAGGTGAGTACTGCTGATTTCCACTTTAACCTTCCAGTGAGAATGGCCAGGTACTGACAGCTCTGATCCTTTCTTCTGGGGCAAGGAGCACAGAAAAAATTGATTTTAACTTCTCTTCAAATGAATTTGCCAGAAGCCTGGAAAAGAAAAGTAATGGCTGTAGAATATGTGAATAAGAAGCTGCTAAAAGCAGCTTGGGCAGCACTAGGACAGGTTTCTTTTCCCCTTCTCCCTATGGATTTTCCTTGAGACATCTCACTTTTGTTTTCTCTTAGGATTCTTACCCCTGGGGGCAGATTTCTTTCCCAAATGTTTTGTCATTATTTTTAGGCACTTTGCTTTTCTTGTCTTCAAACATCCAGGTTTGGAGCCCTCAAATAAAATAAGGAAGCCCCGTCTGAAAGCAGAATCATAGCTGTAAACCCACATGTAGCTGAGTGCTCTAAGCAGCTTTGCAGTCACCCAAACTTTGGCACAGTCCCTTTTGTCAAGTCAAGGACTCTGCAGAGTTGGTTCACACTGGACCTCCCTAACCACTGAAGGCCGTGGGGCTTTTTGCTTTTGCAGTGACTTTGCTGTGTTCCTGCTTTCAAGGCCTTGTACTCTCTGAGGTGGAAAGGTGGGTCTGGGAAAGCTCCCCAGGGCACAGAGGAGAAAGGCAAACACTGCTCAGCAGCACTGTGCAATAATGAGCCATTGTGATGGCTGGGTGCAAATGCTCAGTGTGGAAGTTGTTCACCTTGAGAGGCTGGAGCTGGGCCAGGGCACGACTCGCTGCAGAGTCCTGCACTCCCCTCCTGTTCCTTCCCTCCTGCTCCTTCCTTGTCTGCTGTGTGCTCTGTGGCTGGGCAGGAGCTGAGCCTCCCCTGGCTTTGCTCAGTGTGTGTCCCAGGGAGGGCAATGTCACCCTGGGCTGGTGACAGCTGGGCTGTGACTCAGCCAGGCTGTGCTGGGTGCTTGGATGAGGCTCTCCAGCATTTTCTCAGGCACTTGGAAAAATGCACTCAGAGTCTGATATTTGGTTTGGAAGCTTAGTGCCCCTAAGTAGAAGTGACCAAAACAGAGCTGGCTGTGTTTCATGAGATCCTGAGATGTGAAGAGTGTCTTTGTCAGGCTGTAATGAAGGGCTGGGCTTTCTTCTGAGGGGCCTAATTGGCTGTGAGAGCTCTGGTGATGGAGATCCCTGGCATCTGCTGTGGCTGGAGTGGAGCACTTGGATAGAAAATGTGAGATTTTTGCTTTCCCACCTCCTGTTCCCCCACAGACTTGAGCAGTTCTGGACTGGCCATGCTGTGGGACTCTGCAAACCCTGGCTGCTCCTCCTGGGCTGTTTTGGGGCAGTCACAAGGGCAGTGGAGCTTCCCAGCAGCTCTGCCACGTGCTGGACCCCAGGGGTGGGTGATCCCCCCCTGCACTGCCAGCCCAGCTTTGAGGTGACACTGGGCAGCCCTGGCTTGGGGACAGCACCTTGCCAAGCAGGACATGCCCTGTGCCACCCTTCCCTGCCAGCCCCACGGCTGTAAGAGCTGAAATGAGGGAGGTGGGACTCCAGGGGCTCTCCAAAATGCAGTTTATTGTATACAAAATGCAGTTTATTGCATCCAAGGTGTCACAGCAGTCCAGAGTCGTGGGTGACAGAGCTGTGCCCACAGCTGCCAGCTCCAGCTGCAGGCAGGCCTGGAGACCCTTTGGGTTTGGTTCCAATGCATTCTATACTTTTCTTTTGGTTACAATGCATTCTATACTTTTCTTTTGGTTACAATGCATTATAGACTTTTCTTTGCTGAGCATCTTAATACAGCAGAACCAACCTATACCTTAATTATTACCTATAGCCTATCATAACTACTATAATTACCACATTCATGTTACTGTTCTCCAATCACTCAAAGTCAGTACATTACAGTTTAAGCTAGGAGTTGTTTTTCAGGTTTCTTGCAGTGGAAAATTCTGAGACCTTTTTTCTACTTGCCACATTTGCTGCCTTGTTTGCCTGTGCTCTCTTCCTGCTTGGTAAAAACATCTTCTTGTTTGGGGTGGGTTTATCCTTTGCTCTAAGCCATAAAACCCCTTCTAACTAACACAGCCTTTGCCTCCTTGGTTATCCAGTCAGACTGGCTCAGCAATTCTTTTCTTCTAGATCAAAACTTGCTTCCATCTCTATTCTTTCTTCAGATTCTACATTCAAAAATCTTTCTGCCAAGCACACACATACCTGTGAGACTTTCTTGTCAAACTTTCATCCTTCCTAACACATGGCTGCTGCTCTGTCCTGACTCCAGGGTGGAGGGGACAGGAACCTGCCAGCTGTGGGTGCCCTGGGGCTCTCCAGCAGTGGGAAATTGGGGTTGAAAAGGGGAACAGAGGGGGGGATGTGTCTGTGAGTCAGCAGTGAGCCAGGGCAGGATGGGGCTCTCCCAGCAGACTTCTCTCAGACTTCTTTTCTGGGAAACAGTGACCTGCAGGTCACTTCCCCAGGAGCCACAGGGAGGGGGTGACAGGGCTGCAGGGGCTGGGCATGGAGCAGGAGAGCAGGAACCTCCCAGATGTGCAGCACAGGGGTTGTGCCCTTGGCCCCAGGTGGAGAGTAAAAGGATGGGATGTTCTGGGAGCCAGCCTGGGAGCATTCCAGCATCTGGTTCTGGCAGGGAAGCCAGGAAGAGCATCTCCTTCAGGTTGTCTCTCTTTTCTTCTTTGCGTTCACATTTTGGGAGCAGATCTTTGCTTACAGGCCTGTGGGGGTGTCAGCAGGAGGCTGGGAGGGGACAGTCCCCTCAGAGGTGTCCCTGCAGGGTGGCTCTCACAGAAACACTGCAGGGGGACAGTGGGGAGGCTGTGGGTGCCTCTCTGGCCTGGTGGGAGGCTGGGTTTGTGTGATAAGGTGATGTTTGCAGTGGGCCTGCTCTCAGATGAGGGCTGGGCACTGGGAAGTGCCACTTGCAGCACACAGAGTCCCTGGGCCATCCCAGTGCAGCTCTCCCCATCACCTGACAGCTCTGGTGTCCAGTGAGTGCCACACTCTGCTTGTGGCACCTTCTTCTGCCCTGCTGAAAAGCTCAGCCTCCTTCCTGGCTGTGGGAACAGCCTCTGCAAGGATGGGCTCCCCTGAGGGGCTGGCTGTGCCCTGGAGACAGAAATTCCTCTGGAGAGAGGCTGGCTGTGCCCTGGGGACAGAAATTCCCTTTGAGAGGGGCTGGCTGTGCCCTGGGGACAGGGATTGCCCTGGAGAGGGGCTGGCTGTGCCCTGGGGACAGGGATTGCCCTGGAGAGGGGTTGGCTGTGCCCTGGGGACAGGGATTGCCCTGGAGAGGGGCTGGCTGTGCCCTGGGGACAGAAATTCCCTTTGAGAGGGGCTGGCTGTGCCCTGGGGACAGGGATTGCCCTGGAGAGGGGCTGGCTGTGCCCTGGGGACAGGGATTGCCCTGGAGAGGGGCTGGCTGTGCCCTGAGGACAGGGATTGCCCTGGAGAGGGGCTGGCTGTGCCCTGGGGACAGGGATTGCCCTGGAGAGGGGCTGGCTGTGCCATGGGGACATGTTCAGGTTCCTGAGGGGGGTCAGGACTGCCTGGCAGCTGGAAGGGCTGAGGATGGATAAGGGCAGGATGTGTGAGCTCTCGTGGCTTTTTGGCCCCGTGTCACCCTGAGGGGTCTGTCCCCATCGTGACCTGCTCCATCCCTGGCTCTCTGTGTGCCCAGAGCCCTCTCCTGGCTCTGTCCCTGCTGCTGGTGGCTCAGGGGGGTTTGTGGCCACTCTCAGCTGGGCTCCTGTCGCCGTGGGCTGGGCAGACACATCCATTGTGCTGCTCTGATGGGCTGGGAGGTTGGAGGAAGCTCTTGAGCTGCTGTTTGTTGCCCACAAATCATCTGCAATGAGCACTAATGTGTTTAGTGCTGCTGAGAGCTGAGAGGAGCCCGTGGGGCCAGGCTGCCACTGCCTTTGCTGCAGGAAGAGCTCTCTGCTGAAGCCTTGAGCTGCAGCCTCCTGCTATTGCTCATCTTGAGGGTTTCTGAGTAAGGTTCTGACCCATAAGGTCACAAATTTGCATTTGGATCTGACATGTTACAAAATGAAAGTATGTTCTAATACCTGTGAGTTCCTTAATTTATTATAAACAAGACAGAAAATTCCAACCTTCAGGAAGTGTCACAAAAAAGCTACTGCTGGTCATCCTGTCTAATTGTGTGTAATAAATCACTGCACAGAGTTGGAACCCTGGGCACTCTGGCTGTTGGCAGGCAGAGCCAGCAGGAGCTGCAGAGCCTGCTGTGGGTTCCAGCACCAAGGGTGTTTGTTTTACAGCCTCTGCAAGGTGACAATTGCAGGGTTTGGAGATCCTGAGTGAACATGGACCCGGTTCTGGAGGGGCACTTGGCATCCTGGAAAGGCTGAATGTAGAATGGGATTGGAAAGGATGTGACAGCAGAGGGAGGTTCTGCACTGAGCTGTTCCCTGTGGGGGTTTTGTTCCTTCTGGTGGCTGTGATAGCCCCAGCACAGACATGAGCCAGGATTTTGGAGGTGAAGGTGGAGATGGAGGTGGTACCTTTAGATCTCAGGAATGCCTGAGTGTGTACCTGGGATCACAGAGTCCCAGAACAGCCAAGGCAGGGGCACCTGGGGCAGGTGTCACAGGAAGGTGTCCAGGTGGGTTTGGGATGTGTCCAGAGAGGGACACTCCACACCCTCCCTGGGCAGCTGTTCCAGAGCTCTGCCACCCTCATGGAGAAATGTTCTTCCTCATGTTGGGTGGAACTCCTGGTGTTTCAGTTTATGGCCATTACAGCTCCTCTAATTTTCTATTTGCCAGCTGAAATGTTAAAAACTCCTGGCAGTGCACTGAGACCTGGCCTGGGCATCTTTCCTTTCAGGATTTTAAGTCCAAAGAGCACAGTTTGAAGCTGAACAGCCCCTGCCTGTGACAGCCTCTGGCTGATTTGAGCACTGCAATAGGTGGAGCTGGCACAGGGTGCCCAGAGCAGCTGGGGCTGCCCCTGGATCCCTGGCAGTGCCCAAGTGTTGGACAGGGCTGGGAGCAGCCTGGGACAGTGGAAGGTGTCCCTGCCGTGGCAGGGGTGGAATGGGATGAGGTTTAAGGTCCCTTACAACCCAAACCAGTCTGGGATTCTGGGATTCAGTGTGGACCCACATTTCTGCGCCCCACAGGATTTGGGGTGTGGGAGTTTGCATTTTGCCCATTCCCCATTCCCTGCAGGACACACTTACCTCATGGGATGTGTACAAGCTGTCAGCAGGGAATGTTTGCTGCCTGCTGGGAATGGGCAGCCTCAGAGGGAGCTGTGTGGAGCTGTGAGTGTGCTCCAGGGCTGCATTCACACCCTTCCCTGCTCCGGAAATATCCTGCTGAGAGGAAACTGCAGGTCAGGGGTTTAATGCATTGTTACAAGTGTTTGATTCCAGCCCAACATATTCAGACCAAATCGACTTAAAACCAAACAGCTCAGTAAGTTTTTCCTTTGAAAAGCACTGGCAAATTTGATCTTTTTTTTTTTTTTTCTCTGGAAGTTTTCATCTGCAGACACAGGAGTTTGTCTTGGGAAACAGAAAATCCTTCCAGCAGCAGCTCCTTGTGCTGCTGTGGTGAGCACTGGTCCAGAGCTGAGCAAATTGATGCTGTGACTCTGTGCCTGAGCTGGCTTTGCCTTGGACATGCCCATCCTGCACAGGAGAGCCTCTGGACAAGTGCCAGGGAAATGCCACTGTCCCCCACCTTGCCCCATCAGAGAATCCCAGACTGGTTTGGCTTGGGAGGGACTTTAAAGATCATCTTGTCCCAGCCCTGCCATGGCCAGGGATGGCACTCACTGGACAGAGCCCTGGACACTGCCAGGGATGGGGCAGCTGCTCTGGCAGCCTGGCTCTGTGTGGGCACATCCCTGCTCCTGTTCCTGTTCCTGCTCCTGTTCCCACCCTCGGCTGTGCCAAGGGGATGCTTTGCACAAATGGATCACAGAATGCTGTAGCCTGTGTAATGTGCCTTACTCCATCCATGGCCCAGCTCATTCCACAGCAGCATTCATTTCCCAAGGTGTTCTCTGCTCACTGGGTGCCCTTTGGGATGTGGCATTGTCCCAAAGGGAGGAGCCAGGGAGAGCCCAAGTTCTGTCTCCAAACAGCAAACCTGAATGCTGGGAAAAGCAATTTACTGATGGCACAGAGGACAAGTCTCAGGGACACTCTGGCAGGTTTTAAACACTTGGGTAATTCTGGAGCTGGCTGTTCTGGACATGTCATCAGCAGAGTTTGCAAGGAACATTTTGGGCACTGTCTGGGCAGACCTAGAGGGCACTTGGGCAGATGGTTTGGTGATAGGGAGAGGGCAAAAGGGTTGGGCTGGGGGTGACATCAAAGCTACATGCCCAAGTGAACAGCTGAGGGGAATTTGTTCAGTGAGAAGGGAGTGGAGATGAGCCTTTGTGTGGGAAATGGGCTGTGTGCTCTGCTGGAATTGTGTCTCAGTTTCCTCTCATTCACAAGAGGACAGGAGAAGGTGCTTGTTAGGTTTGTGGCTGTAATTTGTGTGATGGGCTTGTCCTGCACAGGGGAAGGGTCCCCTGGGCTGTGGGGAGGCACTGCAGGCAGGGCTCAGGCCCTGGGATCAGTCCCAGGACTTGGGGCAGAGGCAGCCTGGAGACTCCTTGCTTTCACCACTTTTGTGACATGAATATTGTGAGAGAACAGAACTGTGCACCTCTGTTCCCATCTGTTCAGGGGAAGGGGGGACTCCCTGTGCTCCATTCTGCTGCTGGTGGCCAGGAGATGTTACCCAATGAAAAATCCTTTCCTGCTCTCTGGCATTGCCTTTGTTTTCTCCATGGCTCATTTCTGGGATGCTGGAGAGGTTCCCCAAGCCTTGAGTCACCTCTGAGAGCTGGACACTGAGTCCCTCTGCTATGTCACACTCACAGCAGCAGCTTAACTCTTTCCTGAGCTGAGCTTTCCATTTTCCCCCCTCCAAAGGCCCTCAGGTCCCAGCCCCTGCATTTCTCTGGGTGGTGCTGAGCAGTGCAAGCTGCAGCTGCAGGGAGGCAAGGTGAGAGCAATGCCAGCATTTGGAGAAGCCCCTCTGGGGGATGCTGTGACATGAGCCCACGTGCAGATTGCCCCAGATGCTGAGGCTCTCCAGAACTGCCCAACCCAGCATGGCCATGGCAGCCCCAGGTTCCAGTGGCAGTGTTCCCCTGGCCCTGCTGTCTCCTGGGATGTCCCTGGAGCTGCAACACCCATGGAGTGGCTCTGGAGCTGGTGGCCAGGCTGCTCTGTGCAGACAGACCCTGAGCTTCACCTCCTCTGCCCAGGGGCTTTCCCTGGGTCAGATGTTGGGTGACACCATGGCAGAGCCCCAGGCTGGCACGACCCAGAGCCTGGGCACAAGGCAGCTCCTGGGCACTGCCAGCTCCCAGCTCAGGGCTCCTCAGCAGAGCAGGGAGTGCTCATGTCCCACTGGAGGAGCAGATAAACAGGGACACTCTGCTCTCCTGGTTTTGTGCATCTTCACACAGCTCAGCCTGACCCTGAGTGTTGAGATAACAAAAAAACCATGAGTTTTATCCCCCCAACTTTAATTTTGGGGTCACATTTCCCAGGTGTTGGCAAAAAGAAGAGTTGATTTGGTGCAGTTACAGTGCTAGAGAGATTTTTAAAATGCCCAGGCAGCACAGGGTGATGATTTCAGAGGGCCCTGGGGCTGTTTGCTCTCTGCCCATGGGGCTGTGCCAGGGAAGAGGCATGGAAAGCTCTGGGAGAGCTCTGGGGCTGTGCTGGCCCTGGGTGGGTGAGCTTGGTGCTGCTGGGGCCACTCAGCTCTGAGCTGTTTCCTCTTCCCTGAGAGGAAAGGATCCCTGCAGAGCAGGAAGGTGCTGGCCCTGCTCTCTGTTTGCTGTGTTTGCAGTGGGGGCTCCGTGCCTGGCTCCTCTCAGGGATTCCTGGGAAGGCTTTTACCTGATGAGACATGTAAAGAAAACTGCCTGGCCTGGAAAACAGCCCTGTGTCCTCACTGGCTGCTCCAGAGGGGGTGGAAAAGGTTCTTCAGGCTGATTTTCCTCCTGGAGGTTTAACAGAGAACCACAGAATAACAGAATGGTCTGGGCTGGACCTTAGAGCTCATCTTGCTCCAGCCCTGCCATGGCCAGGATGCCTCTTCCTGGGTCAGGTTGTTCAGGGTCCTGTCCATCCTGGCCTTGGACACTTCCAGGGATGTGGCATCCACACCCTCTGGGCATCCCCCAGGCTGTGCCATCATCAGTGCTCCCAGAAACAGGACCCAGAGCAGAGCCATGCAGGGATTTCTGTGTCCTGCCAGTGTTATCTCCATGCACATCCTCTCCTGCAGCACTACTGGCACCTTCTGAGCATCCCAGCTCTAGCAGGGCCCCTGCTGTTAGTGCCAGGGTTTGTTTTTTGGGCATCACCAGTGTGCCCAGCAGTCCAAAACCCACAGGAAGAGCCCTGGTCCCCCCCAGTCCCCCAGCAGGGAGCAAACAGAACTTTCTCAGCAGCCCTTGGCTGGTGGAGCATGAAGTCAGCAGGCAGCAGTGCCCTGTTTTGTGCACAGGATATTCCCAGGGCTGGCTGTTTCTCCCTGGGAAGGTTTGCTCTGTGATTTGGAGCCATTGTAGTCTGGAGCAGTTTCCGAGGTACTTCCCCTCTGGGATCTCTGCTGCCCTTGGCCAGGGCCCAACCCCTGAGCCTTGGAGGCCAGGGGCTGCCAGGGCTGGGCTGGGAGCCTGTCCCCAAACCACCCTGCCACCAGCCCTGGGGACAGAGCCTGGGGAAGGAGCACCAGTGCATCCCTGCATCTGTGGGAGGAGGGTGCCCAGAGCAGCTGGGGCTGCCCCTGGATCCCTGGCAGTGCCCAAGGCCAGGCTGGACAGGGCTGGGAGCAGCCTGGGACAGTGGGAGGTGTCCCTGCCATGGCAGGGGTGGCACTGGATGGGCTTTAGGGTCCCTTGCACCTCAAAGCAGTCTGGGATTGTGTGACATGACCCCTCCCTCCCAGCCTGGGAATGTGTCCCTCACACAGCCAGGAGAGTCAGTGGTGAGAGAACAGCCCTGGGCTCTGCTGGGCACTGAGCTCAGGGCACCAGAGGTGTCAGACTGAGTCTGGCTTCTCATTCCTGTGGTGTCTCTGCTTTGCAGTGTCACACAGAGCTCCAGGGGACCCTGCACAGAGGGGTGTCTGCATTCAGGGGCTCGGTGTGTGGGGTCTGGGGGCTCCTGCCACTCTCTGGGGGCTCCTCTCATGATTTATGGGCTACAGAGTGCACAGCCCTTCCTTGTGTGCTGTCTGCTGGGGTAGGCAGGAGCTCTGCATGGCCAGACCTGTCCCTGGCTGCCGTGGGGTTGGGTTCCAGCCTGGGGGAGCTGTTCCCATGGAGCAGGAGGAACTTTTCCTGCAGATCATCCTTGGCTGTGGCAGGGCCTGTCTGGTGCTGGTGCTGGCTTGGGCCATTCTCTGCAATACCTGCTGTGTTCTCCTGCCCTCCCTGGGCAGTGTGGGGTGCTGGGACTGCCCTGGCTCAGCAGTGGCTCCTGAGCACACAGCACCTGCAATAACATGTTTGTCTCTGGGGGCAGTGGCAGAAAGCCACTGGCAGCCACTTCAGTCACTGCCTTTATCTGGTGGCAAAGGCCCCCTTCACACCATCTGCATCCTCCTTTCCCAGCCCTGGAGATCAACCCCTGTTTTCTCTCTGTAAATATTGGCAGGCCAGCAGCAGCCTCCCTGAAGGAAAACAATCAGGGGAGGCTGTTCCCAGCTCACAGGG
Source organism: Molothrus aeneus (assembly GCF_037042795.1). Taxonomy (NCBI): domain Eukaryota; kingdom Metazoa; phylum Chordata; class Aves; order Passeriformes; family Icteridae; genus Molothrus; species Molothrus aeneus. The sequence goes on along the minus strand of NC_089664.1, from coordinate 1,272,503 downwards.
CAGCGTGGGCAGGCACAGCTCCCTGACCCCTCCCCAGCCTCCCCTGGGTGGGCAGCTCCCTGCCCAGCATGGACCAGGCTCCAGGGCCACATGCCACGAGTTTTTATCCCAAATAACACCCAACCCTTCACCTGGCTGCATCCCAAAGGGCTTTGCCTGGTTTGGAGGCAGCTGTGGGTGCTCAGGCCCTGCAGGTTGGGCTTTCCCCAGTCCAGGTGAAAGTTTTTGGCAGAGCAGGTTAATGGGAGAGGGAAAACCAGAGCTCTTTCTTTGGGAAATGCACATTGGAGAGGTTAAATGTCACTGTGGTGATAATAAAACAGGTACATGTTGGATAAATGCAATTTTGGCTGTTCATGTGCCCCCTCAACCTTGCCCACAATGGCTGGCACACACTTTGGGCTGGTTGCCCTTCCCTGAGTTCTGGAGCAGAGGGAAATGTGCTCTCCTGGCTGTGCCACTCCTGGGTGGCCGAGGCTGGGGAGCCTGCAGCAGCTCAGGGGGAGCAGGGGGCACTTTGCTCTCAGCAGCCAGCAGGAGCTGAGCATGGCTGAGTGCTAAATTCAATCAAAGAGATGGGCTGTAATTGAATCAGGGAGGGGCTCAGGGCAGGGCTAGGTGAGCTCTGTGTCTGTCACAGCCAGGGGACAGAGATGTCCTTGGAACTGCTTTCAGCCTCGCTCCAGCAGAGCCACAGGAGCTTGGCAGGGCTGGGAGTGTGCAGCAATTCCAGCCTCAGGGTGGGCTCCTCACAGCTCCCCACGGCTTTGGGGCTCTGCTGAGCTCCTGCTTTGTTCTCTTCTCACCACAAGTGTGGGGCAGGGAAGTGCCAGCCTGGATTCCATCCCAGCAAATGGTGCCGATCCTCCCCTCTAAAGTGGGAATGACTTCCTAGGGATGAGTGGGTGTCACAGTGGTGCAGCCTGGTGACCTGCTAGTGTGGGACTGGGACAGACTGGGACATGCAGGATGGGAAAAACTCACTGTGACACTCCAGGGATGCTCTGAGCATCACTGCCACCCAGGATCTGGGGGCAAGGGGGAGCCCTACCACTTCCTGTCCCTGAATCCCAAACCTCTGCTCATTCTGGTTGTGCTCAGGAAGCCTGAGAAGGAATTTTCAGTGTTGAAGCCTGGAGGAATAAGTGTGGGGATGTCCAGGCATAAGAAAGCTCAAACTTTCTCCTTCATGGAAGTCTCCTTGCAGGGGCAAAGGACTGAGCCAGAGCCCTCTTTCCCAGGAGGTGATGTGGGAGCTTGGTTTATTTACCACTTCAGGGGAGTTTGGATGGAACATGAATGAATTCCCATCCAATGCAAACACTGATTTAAATGGTGTGACTAAAGAGCATTTCCCCTTCTGGCTGTGTTATGTCTCTGGAGTCACAAAGCTGCAGGTTCTCTCTGACCTTTCTGGGAAAAACCAGCTACTGGGGACCTGCCCTTCTGGAAGGAAATTCTGGGGGGAAAGAAAAAGGTCTTTTTTATGGCCCTTAGTGAACGACTCTTTTTCCTTTATTTTCAGTCTGTCCTGAAGTTGTGCTTTGATTTTTTTTCTCTTCCCCTCTGGATGATCCAACCTTGGGCATTTCTGGACCCTTTATAAAGTGAAACGTGCAAAATCCCAGCAGGCAGCAGATGTTATAATGCTTAACTTTTAGCATGAGAGATAAGCAGTTGAAGGGCTGGGAGACAGCTGCTGAGGGGACTTAGTCAGAAAGTTCCTTAAGTGAGTGAGATTTGGCCCAAAGAAAACCTGTCCAAGAGGAACAGAAGGTATGTGCAGGGAAGGGCACAAGAGGAGGTGAGCTCAGCTGGGATGACTTCTCATAATTTCTCTCAATCCTTCTTTGCTGCATATTGCTAACAGATAATGTATGACCAGAGCTGGAGCTTCATCCCCACATTCATCCTGGTGAGGAACAGGACAGGGAGGCTGGAGTTCATCCCCAGATTCGTCCTGGTGTTCAGTGAGGAGCAGAATGGGGGGCTGCTCCGGAGTTTATCACCAAATTCTGATCCTGGTGTTCAAGGAGGAGCAGGATGGGGAGGATGCTGTGAAGTTTACCCCCAAATTCATCCTGATGTTAAATGAGGAATAGGATGGGGGGCTGCTCTGGATTTTATCCCCAAATTCACCCTGATGTTAAATGAGGAACAGGACAGGGAGGCTGGAGTTTATCCCCAAATTCATCCTGGTGTTCACTGAGGAGCAGGACAGTGAGGCTGCTCTGGATTTTATCCCCAAATTCACCCTGGTGTTCACTGAGGAGCAGGACAGTGAGGCTGTTCTGGAGTTTATCCCCAAATTCACCCTGGTGTTCACTGAGGAGCAGGACAGTGAGGCTGCTCTGGAGCTTCCCTGAGCTCTTCCTCCCAGCCCCACCCAGCCCAAAGGCTCTTGTTCTCACCAGTTCATGCTCTGGTGCCTCATTAATGTTTGCATATGGCAAAGAGCAGTTTCCACCCTCGGTTTCCCCTGCAGTGGCACAGGGTGCAGGACAGCCTGTGCTCTGCCTGTGCTGCTCCACTCCTGCTCATGGAAGCTCCCCTGCAGCACTCTCCCTGTCCCTGGAGGGAGCTGATCTCCAGTCCCTTTGTCTCACCTGTGCCCAGGGTGCAGGACAGGGCTGAGAGCTGTCCCCTGCTCTGCTGTGGTGTGTGGGGACAGAGGAGTTTGCAGGGCCTGTGACACACAGCTAATGACCTTCTCCCTGCCTGTGTTTCCTTTACGTCAGAAGTCAGAGTGCTTATTAAGTTTGGAGGCTTACTCCCAGGAGCAGAAGAAGAGGATCTGCTGGTGTCTGGCTGAGAACATCACCAAGCAGCAACATCCGGCAGCGGCTCCTACGGAGAGCAAGGTAAGAGAGCCACAGGAGCTGGGGATTCCTGCCTGGAGCACGGCAGGCTCTGCCTCTGGGGGGCTTTGCTCAGGGATGCTCCTGCCAGGAGGGTGTGCAGGAGGCTCTTTGATTGCCAGGTGAGCAGGGAGTTTGTGTTCAGGCACTGCTGTGTCTGCAGCTTCCTGCTTTGCCTGGGGAGCAGTGACTGCATTTGCATCTGCTGGCTGGAGCTGAGGCAGGCTGGGCTGACACCTCCCAGCATCTGTATTTGGATATTTGGACAGCTGAGGCTCCACAACCCCGTGGCCAGCCTGCTCTGAGAGCTTGCCTCTGGGGCAGGATGGAGAGATGAGAGCAGAGGGAGAGATTCAAGCTGGGATCTCTGGGTGCTGATGAAAAGGCTGAGGTGATGGGAGTAGTGGGGCAGAGATTTGCCCCTTCTGTGCACTTGGGTGGGCTCAGATGTTTGATCCTGACCCCACAGATGTGCACAAAGCACAGAGGGCTTGTTTGGGCAGTGCTGTTTTTCATGCCCAGCAAGGCAGCCCCAGCACTTTTCCCACACTGAGGAGCTCCAGCCTGGCCCGGGAGCGCTGTCTCAGCAGCTCTGGCAGAGAAATGTGTGTGAGCAGAGCTCTGAGGCTCTGCCTGCCCTCTGTGGGTGCACTGAACACCCTCACCCACCTCCTCTAGGGCCGGGGCTGCCCCACAGAGCTGTGTGGGACTGTGGCACTCTCTGCTGGGTCGTGTTGTGTCCCGGGGGCTGGGTTTGGATTGCTGGAGAGTGACAGTGCTCTGGGAGAGGAGAAACCCCTGGAGAGTGACACTGGGAGAGGAGAAACCCCTGGAGAGTGACAGTGCTCTGGGAGAAGATAAACCCCTGGAGAGTGACACTGGGAGAGGAGAAACCCCTGGAGAGTGACAGTGCTCTGGGAGAGGAGAAACACCTGTGTGGGTGTTTGAGGAGCTTTAAGTGCTGCAGATGGGGATTTTGGGGGTAAAATGCCCGGATCCCTCCCTTGGCTGGTGCAGGGTGGTGGAACAGCTCCTGCCCCATGTTCCTGTCCCCGTGTGGGGCCCTGTCCCCGTGTTGGTGGCTGTCCCCGTGTTGGTGGCTGTCCCCGTGTGGGTCCCTGTCCCCGTGTTGGTGCCTGTCCCCGTGTGGGGCCCTGTCCCCTTGTGGGTCCCTGTCCCTGTGTGGGTCCCTGTCCCCGTGTTGGTGGCTGTCCCCGTGTGGGTCCCTGTCCCCGTGTGGGTCCCAGTCCCCGTGTGGGTCCCTGTCCCCGTGTTGGTGGCTGTCCCCGTGTGGGTGGCTGTCCCCGTGTGGGTCCCTGTCCCCGTGTTGGTGGCTGTCCCCGTGTTGGTGGCTGTCCCCGTGTGGGGCCCTGTCCCCGTGTGGGTCCCTGTCCCTGTGTGGGTCCCTGTCCCCGTGTGGGTCCCTGTCCCCATGTTGGTGGCTGTCCCCGTGTTGGTGGCTGTCCCCGTGTGGGTCCCTGTCCCCGTGTGGGTCCCTGTCCCCGTGTTGGTGGCTGTCCCCGTGTTGGTGGCTGTCCCCGTGTGGGTCCCTGTCCCCGTGTGGGTCCCTGTCCCCGTGTTGGTGGCTGTCCCCGTGTGGGTCCCTGTCCCCGTGTGGGTCCCTGTCCCCGTGTTGGTGGCTGTCCCCGTGTGGGTCCCTGTCCCCGTGTGGGTCCCAGTCCCCGTGTGGGTCCCTGTCCCCGTGTTGGTGGCTGTCCCCGTGTGGGTCCCTGTCCCCGTGTGGGTCCCTGTCCCCGTGTTGGTGGCTGTCCCCGTGTGGGTCCCTGTCCCCGTGTGGGTCCCTGTCCCCGTGTTGGTGGCTGTCCCCTGCCGGCCCAGGCCGGTGGCTCCTCCCTCAGCCGCGGCCCGGCCCGGCCCGGCCGGCGCTGCCCGGCCCCGCTGCCGGCGCTGCGGCTCCGCAGGCTCCCAAAGTGGGTCAGCACAAACAGCTCCGCAGGAGACACAGCCTCCGGATTCCTTTTCCTGCACGTTTCAGGCGGACTAAAATAGCAACAGCAGCGCACAAAGCCTGAGAACCTCGTTACCAAGCCAGCCTCCCGCTCTGCGGGCGGCCCCGGGCCGCTGATGCACACAGGTGACAGCTCGGCCACCTCTGCTGGCCCTGGGGCACCCGGCTGGCACTGCCCGGGCACGGGGCCCTGCTGGAACCCACCGATCCTGGCTCTGTGCTGGGCTGGTGCGATCCTGCCACGGGCTGGGGACCATCCAGGGTGGAGCTGTGCAGGGACCTTTCCAATCTGAGCATCTCACAGGGGCAGCTCGGTGGGGCTCCACCATGGCAGGAGCTCTGGGCTCCTGGGGCTTGCAGGGGATGGGGCTGTTTGCCCTCCCCAGCCCAGACTGTTCATGGCAGGCCATGGAGCTGTGATCACAGCAAAGCCTGGAGCATCTGCTCCCTGAGCTCTGGAAGGAGCCTGGCCACTGGGCAGGTGAAAAAGTGCTCCAGAGGACATCACATCTCTTTCAAAAGCTTTTCTATGCCTCAGGAGCCAAGAGGGTGTTTATTCTTTGGGTGCTGTGGAGAGCCACCATGGGCCCTCCAAAGTTGTGACAAAGGGGGTTTATCTTGGCTTGCCAAAGCTGGTGGAAATCCCACTGGTGGGGTGTGGGGCCAGGAGGGAGAAAAGGAGTGTGACAGCAACTACCAGGCACTGTAAATTGAGTTTATAGCAACACTGCCATCCCAGCAAGGTGTAAAGTACCCAGGATGCAATTTTAAAGCAAATCTGGTGTGAAATGCAAGAAGGAGCAGCAGGGAAGGAGCTCCCAAGGGGACAGGGAGGGTGCTTGGGGCAGGGTGGGCACACAGGGCTGGGCAGGAGCCTGACCTGGGAGAGCTGCAGCTGGGGCTGTGTCCAGGCTGGTTTGTCAGGACAGACCTCTCTGGGGATGCCAGAGCAGTGGGAGACAGGAGCTGGGAAAATCAGCTGCTTCTTGCAAGGGAGAACTGATCCATTAGCTTGGCTTACCAGTCATTTGATACTAGGGCTATTTAGGGAAAAAACCCAGTGTCTGTGTTCAGTGAACAGACAAATTAAGCTGGAAATATCAGCCTGGCCAGGAATCTGATTTGCAAAGCTTTCAAAACTGCTGCAGCTTAGCAAGAGGCAGCTCGTTTTGCTGTGGCCACAGTCTGGCCAAGGGGATGTGGGCTTTGCTGTGGGGTGGGAATGAAGGGCCAGCACAGCCTTGGTGCCAGCAGAGCTGTGCCATGTGCCAGCTGTGTGCTGGAGCCAGGAAAAGGGACACTGACCGAGCACAGAGCAGCTCCTCGGGAGCCTCCATGGCTGCCAGCAGTGGCAACCTCCAAGCTGTGCAGAGATCAGACAGATTTGGGGCTTTGGGGTGGTGCCTCCTGTTTCTCAAGGCCCCCCTGAGCTCTGCCTGGGCAGGGCAGCACTAAGGGCAGGAAGGTCCCTGTGGCTCAGGGCAGGCTCTGCAGAGCTGGCAGTGCCTCTGGCAGTGCCCCTGGCAGTGTCCCCAGGGAGGATGGTGTCAGGCCAGGAGGATGAGCCCTGCAGGGGCTGTGTTGGCACTGCTGCTTTCAGAGCTGGCTTTGGAGCAAAGCTGTTGGTTTCTGGGGGACTCGAGCAAATGCAGCATCTGCTTCTGGAGATGGAGGAAGAGACAGCCATGAGGGATGCAGCTGTGATAGTCCAGCCCAGCTCCCAGTGGGCTTTTCCTGCCAGAGTCAGGGCAGGAGGAGCTCTGGGGACAGCGTGGCTGTTGTTGTGGCCCAGCTCCCTGTCCCCAGTGTCAGATGTCAGTGTCAGGGATGTGGTGCAAATGGGGCTCTGCTGCCACTGTAAGACTTGGCTGAACTCCCCTGAGCTGCAAACCCACTCAGGCAGCTGAGCAGCTCCCAGGAATTACCCTGTGGGTGTTTTCTCCACCTGCAGAGCCTTCCCCCTCTCGTCCTTGTGCCCAGGTCTGCCCTGGGATGCTGCCCCCTGACCTGCGACTGTGCTGAGCTAGTCCCTGTAAAACACATCCCCAGCTTGGAGCAAACCTTCCCCAGCGGGGCTGTGAGGAGCCTGGAGGCTGCCTGGGGCTGCCAGGAACCACAGCCATGGAAATGTGACTACAGAGGAGCAGCTTTGTGCTTTAACTGAGTTAACCCCGGCTCGGGTGCTGACCATCAGTGCTGGGCTCCCCTCACATTGCTGCACCTGCTGGGCAAATTCAGCCTGGCTGAAGGAAGAGAGGGCAAATGCAGAGCAGGGGCAGGGCAGGCACCGGGCTGGAGCTGCTCCAGCTGCTGTGGCTGCCAGGGAAAAGCTCCACACACAGCAAACCCCCGTGTGTGATGGAAAAGCTCCACACACAGCAAACCCCTGTGTGTGACAGACCTGCTGCCACCGTCTGATTCTCACTGCTTGTTTCTTTGTGTCTTCCACACTCAGAACGGCTGATTACTCTTCCCTTCTGGCTCCGTGACCTGAGATTACCTCGGAGATGATGGCTGGCTGTATCTGAGAGATGCAGATTATCCTTAAGCTAAATAATTACGGACACTCGGTGGCGTGGACTTTGGGAGTCCAGGACGGGTGCTCCCCTTGTTTCCCGAGGGCGGTGGTGGATGCTCAGCGCTTTCCCAGCCCTGCTGGGAGCAGCGTGGATGACCCGGCCCCTCCTGGCAGCGCTGGCTCCGGTGCGGGGGGACCGGCCCCTTCCTGGCCGTGCCTCTGCTCAGGAAGGGCAGGGCTGTTTCTCTCACTTATTTACAACGTGCTTGACAAGTGCGAGTAAATGAGCTGTCGGCAAAGCAAACAGTGTGTGATGGAGGGCTGATTGAAACCAGGGCTGGGAGGGCTCCGGGGCTGCTCCTGGCACCTGCAGCTGCTTCAGTGGGGTCACCCCTCTCCTGTCCCTCCCCCTGCCTCCTCTTCCTCATCCCGAGCACCCCCAGGCAACCACCCTGCTGTCCCCCCACAATCCCTGCTCCTTGGCACCCCCTGCCCCAGCAAATCCCTTCTCCTTGCACTGAGGCATCTCCTGGCCCTCCTTGCACAGCCCAGCACCAGGCTCGGGGGTGGCTGTGACAGGCACCTGGGGACAAGTGTGGACAGCCCCGTTCCTTCCCGTGTCTCTGAGCAGGTGCTTCACTCACAGCAGTTTAGCCAGAGTGTGATCACCTCTTTGATGGGGAAGGAGGGGAGGATTTTGTACCTTCTGATTTTGTTTCTGGCCAAAGTCTTCCCATTTTGGGCTGGGAACCTGCTGTCCCATGGGTGCCGTCTGCTCCAGGAGGTTCTGCTCATCTGCTGCTGTGGGGCAGGACATGGCCAAGGGTGCAGGAAAGCTGGAGCTTGACCAGAGCCTTTCCTGCCACACACCAACACGAGAGGCTGGCCAGGGCTGAGCACATCACAGCAGCACCTGGAGGGCCAACCTGAACCTGGCCATACATTCTGAGCACCTAACTGTGCTGTCAGGGGGCTCAAAGAGGGGAGAAACCTTGAGGGTGACTCTGCCCCAATGAGGGTTAAAGCAGGATGTACAGCCTGGTCACAAAACCAAAACAAAGTCTTGTTCCACTGTTCCACACCAGGGAGCACAGCCCAGCTCTCACCCTGGACTGGGGAAACTCATTGCTGAGGACAGCCAAAGGCTCCATGGATCTGTGAGGCTGTGGGACCAGAGATGCTCTTCCTCTCTGAGTCAGGCTCCAGTGCAGCTCTGTCCACTTAAAAATCTGGAGGAAGTTGTCCCACCTTGAACAGTTATGGAGCTACAGACTGGTTTGGGTTGGAAGGAATCTTTAAAATCCAGTTCTACCCCTCTGCCATGGGCAGGGACACCTCCCACTATCCCAGGTTGCTCCAAGCCCTGTCCAGCCTGTCCTTGGGAAGTTCCAGGGATCCAGGGGCAGCCAGAGCTGCTCTGGGCACCCTGTGCCAGGGCCTGCCCACCTCTATAGTAAAGAATTTTTTCCTAATATCTGACCCAACCCTGCCTTCCTTCAGCTTAAGGCCATTCCTTTGTCCTGTCATTTCAGGCCCTTGTCCAAAGTCCCTCTCCAGCTCTCCTGGAACCCCTTTAAACACCCCTTCTAAACTCTCCCCAGAACCTTCTCTTCTCCAGGCTGAGCCACTGCACATCAGTCGCCTTCCAGCCTCCATTGCAAGGACACGTCCCAAGGCCCCAGGGAGCTGGGCTGTGCCTGTGGGGTGGATGGGATGCTGGGCTGGGTGCTGATCTGTTTATCACCTCCCCTGAGCCCTGGGTCACTGAACCCTGGCTCCCCTGGCCTCACTGCCAGCCCTGGTGCCCTTTCTGGTGGCACTGAGGGACTCCCAGTGCCTGAGGCAGGGGCAGGAGGAGTGGAGCAGAGGGGCCCAGAGCCACAGCTCCCCTGGGTTTGTTCCTTTGCTTGGCTGGGCTCCTGAGCCATGAGCAGAGCAGAGCTGTTCCCCCTCCCAGCGGTTCCTGGGGCAGATCTCTCCTGGCCAGCCCGCACCCCCTCACCCCCAGCAGCAGCAGCAGCAGCAAGGCTCGGGGGCAGCCGGGCAGGAGCAGCTGCCAGCTCTGCCATCATGGCCAGAGGCAGTGTTAAACCCTGAGGGGCTGTTCCTGGCCATCCCCAAAGGGCTGGGAAGGGGGAAGCGCTGGCAGCAGCGGCGCCGGCAGCCGGGGGGGCTGAGCAGGGTGAGATCATCTGCACAGGGTGGGCAGAGCTGAGTGCTCTGAGCCAACGCTGCTGTGATTTAATGAAGGTGCTGCAAGTGCTTCTTGCAGCCTGCCAGGCTGGAGCCCTGTTCTTCTGTGCCCAAACACCTCCTGCCTCGGGTGGCTGCTCCTCTTCCCCCCAGGCATGGCAGGGGACTGTGAGCGTGTGGCTGGGCAGCCTCTGAAGCCAAGTTCAAGGAATTCCTTGCAAAAGTTACCCAAACCCTGATATCTCTGCAGAGTTAAAGGATCTATTCAAAATTCCAGGGGGCTTTGGGTGGTGGTGCCCAGAGTGGTGTGGGACTGGTAGGCACAGCTTCATCCTGTCCCTGTGGCACCCTGGCCCTCCACCAGGTTTGGTGTCCTGCCCTGAACGAGCACCTTCCTATGCAACAGCAGAGCAAGGCCTGCCAGCACCACTGCACGAGGGCTCTGTGTGCCTTTGGAGCCACCAGTGTTGGGTTTGGGACCATTTGGGATTCCTCCCTCCTGTGTGTGGCTCTGGCCATTGTCCTGTTGGAGGCAGTCACAGCAGAGCTGCTCTGCCAGGTCTTCTCCTCCCAGTGGATGTTTCCTTCCAGTGGTCTCTGCTAGCACAGGAACAGCTTCCAGCACCAGCCTCGTGGTCCTGTGTAGATGGTGTTGGGATGAGTCCTTCCCAGTGGATATGCAGTGGCTGAATGCATCAGGCTCTGGTTGTCACCCCCCTCATCCTGCCCAGGGGACAGAGCTCTGTCCTACCCATAAAGCTGCAGAGATTCCCCAGCTGAGCAGCACCGAAGGGAAAGGGTTCTGTGGGCTGAATGGCAGTGACAGGATCTGCTCCTTCCTCCCCTTTCCCACCACTCTGGATTTTTACTGCCAGGGATATTTATGACCCAGACATCATCTCACAGCTCCGGGTCCCCCGGCACCTGCCCTGCAGTGATGAGGCTGCAGGCAGCAGCTGGAGCCTGCTCAGGAGCTGTTCCCCCTCACAATGGGCACAGAGCAGTGGGTGTGGGCAGGCTGGGCTGGTGGCTGGGTCACTCCTCACTGAGAGGGGATAGGGACTGGGGTGCTCGAAGTCTCAGGGACATCCAGGCACCCCCAGTGTGGTGACATCCTGTGTCCCACAGACCTGCAGCCAGCCAGGTGGCCTCAGAGAGGGAACAGGCACAAAGCCTCCAGGCCCAGCTGCCTTCAGCAGTGCAGGTAGGATGGGAGCTGGGCACAGCTGTGGGGGTGGCTGTGCCAAGTCACTGCTGTCCATGGTGACCACGTGTAGCTGAGCTCAGCTCTGTGTCCAGTGAGACCAGGGAGCTTCCACATTTCCTGTGCCACTGCAAAGCTGTGGCTACCTGTGAGGCAGAGGAGGCAGCACAGTCCTGCTCCATCCCAAGAGCATTCAGGTGGCTGCAGCTGGCTGAGCAGGGGATGCGTGTGTGGCCAAGGTCTGTGCTGGAGGAGAGCTGAGCTCAGACTGTCACTGCAGCAGTGAGGGGTGGCTGTGGGGCAGATAAAGCCAGCACGTGTCTGGGAGTGGCTGTGCACACAGCCCTCACTGTGCTCTCTCTCTCTGGAGCCATCAGGACACTTGCCTGTCCCTGTCAGTGAGGTGGAATGCCCAGCCTGGGGTCGGGTCCCCAGCCCGTGTGCATGGGGGTGCCACGAGAGGGCCCTGGCCTTGCAGGAGCAGAGGGGGGGCAGATGGTCACTCGTGGGCTGTCCCCTGGATGGACACCATCCACCATCCTGCATGGGCACCATCCACCATCCTGCCTGTTTATTCTCCCTGTCCCTGCCCGTTGGGGTCGAGCTGCTCACAGAGGTTGGGATGCCAAGGCAGAGCTCCCCATTGCAGAGCATCCCCCACTCCAGAGCCGTCACTTCGCTACAGAAAACAGTTTGGGAAAAAAACCCCGCGAACAGCGAACGTGCAGCAGAATTTCCTTAGGCAGGAAGCACCGGGATCTCTGCGCTCGGCGTCGCCGGGGGCAGGACAGGGCAGGAGAAGCGCAGGGTGATGCATGGCCCTTCCCCAGGGCACAGCGGCCGTGCGCTGCTGTCAGCAGGTAACAGCACCTCCAGGGACAGCCGGCAGAGCCAGAAATAGCACGAGGGGCACGAGTGAGCCGCGTCTGGGGGAGGCTGGGGCGGTTTCAGCCGCCGCTTGACACGGCCATTAATAACAGCAGGGCAGAGCCGGAGCCAGCAGCAGCCGAGCGCCGCCGCGGGCACATGGGGGCCGCTGCCGGCGGAGGGGCCGCTCGCTGGGCCCGGGGGATGCAGCTCAGGGGCCGCACTTGGTAGGTGTTACAAGCGAAGGATGCAGCTGAGGGCCGGGCAGGATCCGGCTCAGGCTGAGGGAGCGGCACGGGGTGCCAGGAGCGCTGGTGTCCTTGGGGATCCAAGCTGCGCTCCCTGCCCTGCTCTCTCCTGGGGAACCTGTGGCTCCTGCACGGCTCATTTGCCACCAGGCTGGGCTTGAGGGTTGGTAAGGGGCGTCCAGGGAGAGCGAACGGGCATTTGTACTGCGAGGATGTTTTGAGGTTCCCCCTCAAATTTGGGCTGTGCTCGGCCGTGCCGTCGGCACCAGCTGGCTCTTGCTGTGGGATCAGCATTGCAATGTGCCCACAATGTGGATTTTCTGCTCCGGGACTTTTGCAGCCTTTTCGATACCGTCCCTGGACTGGCACTGGGGACCAACCAGCAGATTCAGGCTGGAATTGCAGCCGTGGCATGCTCGGAGTCCCGCTGGGGATGGAGGGCCCCGGGTAGGGATGGGCTGGGATGCGGAGCTGGGGCTGCGGGGGCAGCTGCGGGTCGGGGCTGGCAGCCCGGGGCTGCGGCGGTGGCGAGCCCCTGGTGGCGGCGTTGGGAGGGTCGGTCCCGGGCTGGGGCTGACACCGAGGTGCGGGGTGGGAGCTGAGCCTGCAGCCGAGCTCCTCTCCCCGGGCACGGGGCCGCTGCCCTCGGGCGGGCTCCGCTTCCCGCTGAGCTCCGGGAGCGGAGCAGCCCCGGGGCCGCAGGGCTGGGGCTGGGCAGAGCCCAGCGACCCCCGGGAATGCAGGGATGGGGATCGGGATTTGGGCAGGTGTTGGGGAAGATGAAACAGGAAAGCCTTATAAATATGATTGCCTGGCAAAAGATTTTCAGAATATGGAAACTATAAGGGAGATTGAAATGAAAGCAAGCTTTGAGATACCTCGGTTACTGAACAACTGGAAAACAATGGTGTGGCTGGCTGAAGATAATCTCCTTTTGATGGAACAACACCCTCTGCTTGCAGACAGGCCCAAGGGTCAGAGCAGACCCTGCCAGCTTGGCAGAAGGGGCCCAAAGAGGAGTTTGTAGGGTTTAAAATGTAGCACAGGATGGTAATGTAATGATTCTTATAGGCTGTATGAAAATGCTATAGGATTTGTGTATTGTACTAGACTGGTTAGTGAGAATCAGAATATTCAACACAGAAGAAGATTTATGGTAATGGGAACCTCTTAGCTCTTACGCTTTTACTCTCTCACCCTCTCATCCTCTCTGCCCCTCTCTTCTCTCAGGCCTGCTCTGAGCTGTGCCTGGCAGCTCCCAGCAGGGCCCTGCACCCAGGCCCTTTGCAATAAACCCCAAGTTCCAGCCCTGGCTCCAGAGATCTCTCGTCTCTGTCCATCCCGACCATCCTACAGGCAGGGATCCCCTCGTGTTTCCTCCCCGAGGAGAGCTTCTCCTGCCAAGGCTTCTCCTGCCAGGGCTCTGAGGCAGCCCCCGGCCGGGTTTTTGGGGCGGTACAAACATCACCCCCCATCTCCCATCTGCACCTCCACCCTCCCTGCCCTGCCCCAGGCACTGCCGGCCCTGCTGCTCAGACACCCGCGCTGCTTTTGCTGTCCCGCTAATTGCCCGGGATCAATTATTCATTGTGCAGTAATGAAGCAGGGCGAGGGTAGAAAACCCGGCTGTGCAGCGAGCCCTGGGCTCTGGCCGGCCTCGCAGAGGGTGAGGAGCAGAGCTCGGGGAATGCTCCTTGTGAGCACTTTCACAGGGACTCCCACGAAGATTTTCTCAAGTTTTGGTAGTTCTGCTTTGTATTTCAGGCTTTGCTTTCTTCCCCTCAGCCCCGTGCTGTGCTTTAGATGCTGTTCCCTGTAGCTGTGAGCTTCCTTGGCTCTTAGAAGTCACTTATAAATCCTGAGGTGCTCAACAGCCTTTCACAGAAGTTTCCAATCTGGTGGATCTGGGCATAGGTTGTCCCATGCTAAAAACCCAAATTGTAAAATATTTTCCTTCTGCTTTAGGAAAGATCTACTTTGGGAAGATTAATGTTTCCCTGGATGATGTGGGTGCTCTTTCTTGCATCAGCTGCAATCCAGCTGGGGTGGGATATTGCCTCTAGCACAGGGAACCCACTGCTGTCTGCATCTCTCCCAAAATAACCTTGGTCTCATTCCCATGGAGTTAAATGCTTTTGGGGACAGGTGAGGCATCTCAGAGCAAAGGTCTTTGAAGGGCAGCAGGAGACAGAGAGGGACACAGGGAGGATGGAGCTGCCATGGTTGGGGACAGCCACAAGATTGGCTCCTCCTGCAGTGTCCCAGGAGGTCCATTCACCCTCCTGGGTGAGGCCACAGCTGGAGTAGCACATCCCTTGCTTTCCTGCTCACATCCATGTCCAACAGCCTGCAGGGACTTCCCTGCTTTTCCCAATCCCTGGTTTTGGCTGAGGAGGTACTTGGGTGCAGGGCAGCTCTCTGAGCTGTGTTTTGCCTCCTCTTCCTCAGCATCACCACAAAAGAAAGAGAAAACCTGAGCATCCCTATCAGGAGCCAGGAAAGGCTCAATTAAACTCAATTAAATATCCCCGTGGCCAGGCATTCCTTGAGCCACAGTGGCTCCATGACTGAGAGGAGCAGAGGCTTTGAAATGAGAAGCTGAGAGCATAAAAAAAAATATCCCTGACCTTCCCTTGCTGGGGATTCCAGGGAATGCCACCTGTGCCAGCACTTCTGGCAGTGGGAGAGCTGGCAGCAGCACCAGGACAAGGGCAGGGCAGGCTCCAGCTCTCAGTGTGCTGTCTCCATGGCTGGGGTTTTCCCAGCTGGAAGCCCCAGCTGTGGGCCACCAGCAAGGCCATGTTATTAAAAGAAATGCTAGAGAAGTCAAGGTTGTGCTGGCACTTGTTGAAGTTTTCTCTGCTGGTGAGCTGGAACTGTCCTGGATGTGAGCAGCAGCTCAGAAAAACCTGCTCGAGGTACAGACCAAGGAGCAGAGGCTTTGCAGTTCTTCTGCCCTGCCTTGGTTTCAATAAAACTTTAAAAACTTGAAAAAAACGAATTTTTGAGATAGTGAGTGATCCTTGATGGCAAAGAGAACCCAGGGAGTGGGTAACAGGTGCAAGGTTTGAGGATGTTGGAGCAGGCAGGGCAGTGTTGGCTTTTTTTTGGAGTGTGTTGATATTTGCTCAATGAGATCATTCTCAGGAACTCTCTTGCTGTTGCTCTGGTCTCAGACCTATCATCCTCCTTCCCTAAAATGACCCCAGAGAGCCATCCTGGGCTTTGGAGGCAGCTCTTGCTTCTGCTTTCTCTTCCCCTTCTCAGGAAATGCTGCCTTGGCCTCTCAGTCTGAGACAGAAACTGGAAGAGTGAAGTGTGAGATCCTCCAGGGAGGATGGAGTAAATCCCCTCAGCCCCTGCACCTGTCCCAGTACAGACAGGGAAACCCAGAGGCTGGGAATGGCAAAACCACTTTGTTGGGTGCAGGGGAAGATGCAGGTGGTGAAAAAAGGGAAATCTGCACATGGAGGTCAGGGACACCCAGATGCCGAGAGCAGTGAGACCAAGGCATTGGGAATGGAGAAATCTAGATGTTGGCTGCTGGCTCCTGAGCTGCTGCTGCTGCAGTGAGAGCGGGGGATATTTTGGGAGAGTCTGTGATGTGGAAGGACAGCAGCTCCCTCAGACAGCACCAGCGCTGCCTCCACTGCTGCCTCCTCCAGCAGCCCCTTGGCCACATGAGGGGGTGAGAAGGTGTCAGCCCCCCTCAGGTACTGGAAAAGCTGCTCAATGGCTCCAGGGAGAGCTCAGAGCTCCTGCCAGGGCCTAAAGGGGCTCCAAGAGAACTGGGGAGGGAATTTGGACAAGGGCCTGGAGTGACAGGACACAGGGAATGGCTTCCCACTGCCAGAGGGCAGGGTTAGGTGGGATACTTGGAAGGAATTCCTGGCACAGGGTGCCCAGAGCAGCTGTGGCTGCCCCTGGATCCCTGGCAGTGCCCAAGGCCAGGCTGGCTGGGGCTGGGAATAGCCTGGGATAGTGAACCCCATGGAAGGAGGTGGGATAAGATGGGCTTTAGGTCCCTTCCAACCCAAACCATCCTGTGAGCCTGTGAAACCTGGTCACATCCCCATCCTTGAGGTCCCAATCAGATTTGGGCAGCAAGGTGGCCTTGGCCGATGAAGTCCCTGGTGCTGATGAAGTCCCAGCCAGGAGCAGGTCTGTGGGCTGGCAGTGATGGCATTGCTGCCTCTCCCCAGCCCAGGTGATGCTGAGCAGAGCTCAGCCCTGTGCAGAGGTCATTTCACAGCCCTGGTGATGCTCTCAGCCCGAGATGGAACCGACCCCGGCTCATGGTGAGGCTGCTGCTCATCCCCTCCATGCCAGAGAAGAGCAGCAGAGGCTCTGATTGAATTAGTGCAAGGATTTAATTTAATCCCCAAATGTCTCTCATTTTAAAGGAGCCTGTTCATTTCCTTCTAGGACCTTATCAGATGCAGGCACCCAGCACTGTGAGCAGGACTGGGCAGATAGGCAGGGTTGGGGGAGGGCTTTGTGGGGACTGACTCCAGGGCTGTGTGGGTTTTTCCTCTAATTATTTCATGAGATAATGATGACAGTGATTGCAAGACAAATAAAACATCAGCAGCATCATTGAGGCAGCTCTGGTGCAAATGGGCAGCCTGGCAGGGCAGGGCTGGGAACATTCCCTTCTTAAAGGAATTAATGTGTAATTTCACCCCAAGGGTGGGGTGAGGGAGCATTTGCTTTGTGCCTGACACCAAATCCAGCTGTTTCATGGACAGAGCGATGCCATGAAGGGACCAAGCACAATGTGGTCTCTGAATTTGTGTTCTGACTCACTGGGGGTGATGCTGAGTTGCTGCTGGGGTGAGCCAGGCTGGTTGGGACAGAGCTGCTGCTCTCTGTGCTACAGGTGACACAGGGACCCTTTGGGTGTGATAAACCAGGACAAGGCACAGCTGGACACGTGTGGGCTCCTGCCCAGCTGGCTGTGGCACTGAGCTCCAGCATCTTCCTGGAAACCCACCCAGCTCTTTGCCCCCTGAGCTCAGGCAGGTGCTGCTGGGTGGTGTCTGTGCTGTCCCCTCTGTGCACAGGGGGCTCACACCCCCCTCACCCCCCCGGGGTGTTTCCTGGGGGTGCCAGCAGCTTCTGCAGCCCAACATCTGCACACAGCTGCCTGGGGATGTCCAGGATATCCCCTCTGTGCTCTGGGGAACGAGGGGTGTCCCCTGCAGGGTGGCTCTCCCAGGGGTGCTGTCACAGGCTGGAACCTCCATGGGGATGGAACCTCTGTCCACTCTGTGTGTGCCTCTTCCCAAAGGGATGTGAGGCTGGATGGGCTGACTCCTGGGGCTGGTGCCCCTTTTGAAGCTGAAGTAAGGGGTGTCTTTGTTAACTCCAACTTTCTGGTGTCACTGGGTTTGTGAAAATGCTTGGATCTCAGCTGGGGATTCAGTGACTTCTTTTCTGGGTGACTTGTTAGCTGGGGATGGTCCTGTGGAAGTCCCTGCCCCAGGACATGTGTAGGAGGGAGTTGCTTCTTAAAGAGAGGATTTTCTCTCCTTTGGTCTTTTTTTCCCTGCTGGGCTGGTTTTGCCCCTTTGGCTTAGACACAAAAATCACACAGGACTCTCTGCTCTGGCAAGGGAGGGCTCATCAGAGCCTCCCCCTGCTCACAAAAACAACCTTGGAGGTTCTTTCCCTCAGACTTTTCCCTTTGAGAGGACAGAGCTTGCTCAGGCCTTCCCCAACAGGCAAAGAGACCTGGGAAAACCAGCCCCAAAGGCACAAACCCCCGGCAGGGGCTGGCAGGAGTGGCTGTGGTTTTGTAGCCCAGAGCCTCGGGCTGAGCTGGGGCAAGGCAGGGATGGGCAGAGCCCGGCGCTTCCCTTCGGCCTTTGATGATAACGCGGTGCAGGAGGGGGCAGAGCTGCCGAGGAGCTGCCGGGTTTCTCTGCAGCCCCTGGGGGATCCCTGCAGGGCAGCAGCTCCAGCAGCCATCGGGGTGAGGATGCTGCCACGGCTCTGCCTCTGTGGCTGGAGCCCAGCCGGCACCCTGGGAATCCTCAGAACCCCCCGGTGCTGCCAGGAGCTGAGTGCCACCATCCTGCTCCTGCCTGCCGGGGGACCTGGTGTTCCAGGGCTCAGGAGCAGGACAGCAATGGGTGACTTGGCACCACCTGGGGACATGGGGACGATGCCATCCCACCCCACCAGAGCACTGTTAGCATTGTACAAATCGGTGCCAGCATTGTAGGGGGGGTGTGAGGAGGTGAAAGGCTCCTCAGGAAGGTGCCAGAGAGATCTGGGGTGCTTCTGCTTTCATCCTTCTCTATCTTCTCCTCTGGCAGATGCTGGAGACGGACGCCGAGAAGCCGGGGCAGATGCCCTCGGAGGATGGGAAGGCAGCAGTGGGTGATGCCCCTCTGGCTGCCAAGGCAGCGGCTCTGGCCGAGCCCTGGGACGCTCTGGGGGCCACCCAGGCTCCTCTCCCGGCGGAAAAGCAGCCGGCAAAGGGAGAGGAGCAGCCCAGCTCCCTGCCCGCCTTTGTCATCCCCGAGCTGCGGCTGGACAGCACCTTCAGCCAGAGCGCCGCGGGCACGGACGGCGAGGATGAGGAGGAGGATGAGGAGGAAGATGAGGACGAGGAGGATGAGGAGGAGGAGGAGGAGGAGGAGGAGGAGGAGGAGACCGACGAGCAGTACCTGGAGAGGAACGAGCTGAAGCGCAGCAGCATGATCGAGACGGGCGGGCAGGCCGGCTACACCCTGAGCGTGCAGGGCTCGCTGCGGCGCCGCACGCACAGCGAGGGCAGCCTCCTGCAGGAGACCAAGGGCCACTGCTTCACCTCCGACACCACCCTGCACTGCCCCGACAGCCAGGGCACCGCCGCACGCTGGGCTCTGCCCTCCCCCAGGACCCTCAAGAAGGAGCTGGTCAAGAACGGCGGCTCCATCCACCAGCTGACGCTGCTCTTCTCGGGCCACAGGAAGGTACGAGAGCCTCGGCTGGCTGTGAGCTGGGACAGTTCTGGCTGGAGGTGTCCTGCCATGTGGCCCCTGTCTCCATGAGTATGGCAAAGCTCCCTTCTGGGCACTCGGGAGGGTCCCTGCCCCTGGCACCAGCTCTGGAGGTGCCAGCAGCCAGGGCAGGGCGCCCAGAGCAGCGGGCTGGGGCCGTGGGTGGCACTGCCACCACTGCACCCATGGCCTGGGCAGCGCTGTCTGCTGGGACTGCTGGTGGCAGAGTGCCCCTGGGGATCTGGGAATGCACAGGGCTGCTCCCAGCAGCAGTGGGGAGAGTCCCTGGTGACAGTCCCCAGTGTGCAGGGGGTGCAGGAGCAGTGTGACCCTCTGCCCCACCCGCCTTCTGCAGGGCTTTGGCCGCTGTGGGGTCCATCTGGAGAAGCTGTGCTCAGCAGAGATGTGTGACCCCACCTGTGCTGTGGGAGGAGCAGCAGAGGCTGTGCTGAGGCAGCTCTGCCCAGGACTGGCCTGTGCAATCTGGGGGTCTGGGGTGCTCCTGAGCCCCCAGAGCAGAGCTGGCCCTGGCTGCATGGTGCAGGAATGAGCTGCCAGTGCAGAGATCATTCATGGGAAGCCCTGCTGTTCCCATCCTCCCCAGGTGGCACTGGCAGGGTGCTGAAAGTGACCCCTGGCCCCAAACCCTGCTCTGCCCCATCCTCAGCTCTGGGTGCTGCTCAGGGCTCTGGTGCTCAGCCCAGTGCTCAGGGTGTGCTCCCAGCTCAGGACCTCCTTTCACAGCTCAGAACCATGTCCTGCTGCTTGGGAGCCCCTTGCAGAGCCACATTCTGCTCCAGAGCAATGGCTCCTTGGCAAGGAGAGGCTGCTGCAGACCCTGGGGTTAAACCCATGCTGGTTTAACCCTTTTCCTGCCATGCTGCTTGAAAAGCCACCCTGATGCTGTTTCCTGGAGGAATTTTTGGGCTCAGAGTCCCTGACCAGCTGGTGAGAGCCCTTCCCAGGGTTACAGACTGCTGGGATGGGGCTGCTGTCTGCAGGGGAGTCAAACTCTCCTGGAGACTGAGGCCAACAATTGTGTGCGGGAGGAGATGGGGGGTCCAGACCCGCCCTATCCCCGACAAAGAAAAGCCACCCTTGTGTCAGGGAGGCGGTCGCTGCCTGTCACACGTGCGAGGGAGGCGGTGACAGCGACAGCGCCGGCTGGGAGCGTCCCGTGAGCGGTGGCCTGAAGGAGAGCTCACAGTGCCGCTGTGTGTGCAGCCCCGAGCCTGCAGCCCTGAAACCCTACAGCCCTGAAACCCTGCAGCCCTGAATCCCTGCATCCCTGAAACCCTGCAGCCCTGAAACCCTACAGCCCCGAGCCTGCATCCCTGCATCCCTGCAACCCTGCAGCCCTGAAACCCTACAGCCCCGAGCCTGCATCCCTGCATCCCTGCATCCCCGCAGCCCTGAAACCCTACAGCCCCGAGCCTGCACCCCTGCATCCCCGCAGCTCTGCCCGAGCTGGGTGGGCTCTGTGTCCTGCCGGGCCCCCTGGTCCTGCTCGCCCTGCCCTGGGGAGCCGCCAGGGCTCTTCCTGCTCTCACCGGGGGGGATGATGTTTTCCCGGGAGGTGAACGGAGCTCCTCCTGGGTTAAACTGTTCTGGTGCACGTGAGACTGGGATTTTTGGGGCAGGGAATGGCAGCCTGTGCCGGTGGAGAGGGCAGTGTGGTGTCTGCAGCTCCCAATTCCAAGTCTGCAGCAGCTCTGGCTGCCTGGAGCCTAAATCCTTGCCCATGTGTTCTTCTGGGCACCCCTGCCTGTTTCTTCTGTCCTGCTCCCATTGCCTTATTCCCACTGCTCTGCTTCCACCACCCCATTCCCATTGCCCTATTCCCACTGCCCCATTCCCACTGTTCTGTTCCCACTACCCCATTCCTATTTCCCTGTTCCCATTGCCCTACTCCCATCATCCCATTCCCATTCCCCTGTTCCCACTGCCCCATTCTCACTGCCCTGCTCCCATTCTCCTGTTCCCATTGCCCTGTCCCCACTGCCCTATTCCCACTGCCCTATTCCCACTGCCCTGTTCCCACTGCCCCATTCCCATTTCCCTGTTCCCATTCCCCATTCCCACTGCCCTGTCCCCACTGCCCCATTCCCACCGTGCTCCCATTGTTCCGTTCCCCTTGCCCTGCCTCTCCAGCTGCCTGTGGAGGGAGTGCAGCAGTCAGGGAAGCCAGACACGGGGCTGAGCCACTGTGGGACTGTAGCCCCTGCCTACACTTTGGGAGCACTTTCATTGGTCTGTGCCCTTGAATAGTTCAGTGAAACCTCCCAGCTTTTTGGAGCAGGACGCTGATGCACAATTCCCACAGGGAATTCCCCACCAAGCTGTCAAGCTGCAGGGCCTCGCTGCAGGGCCATCACGTCCATCAACCTTGGTTATTTTCCCATCTGGGAGTGTTCCAGAGGGGCTCATCCCACAGCCTATTTTAACACCATCGTGCCCGCTGTGCCTCCCCGTCCCCCCTTCCCGCGGTGGGGTTTGGAGCTGGATGTTTTATCGGGCACGGTGGGGAGCCTGGGGCTCCTCGGGAGAGCTCTGCCGCTGCCTTTTGTCCCCGAGCCCGGAGCCTGCCCGGACAATGGCAGGAAGGCGCGGCCAGCCCGTCTGCCGGGGCCGGAGCGGCGGGGGCCGCATTGTTCGGGCCCGATAAACTCCGGAAAGCCGAGCGCAGAATGGAAGGAAATGTCCGGAACCCCGGGCCCGGGGCTGCGGGGCTGAGAGCAGGGTTCCCACGGCCCGGCCGCGGGGGATGATCCTGGAAAGCGCCCGGCAGCTCCGGGGGCCCCGGGGCTTCTGAAACACCCCACGGCCAAGGCGGGCCCCGAGTGTCACAATGTCCCCTTGGTTCCATCAGGCCCTGCAGAGTCACAGTGCTCCCTGCGCTCCCTGAGGCCCCACATCACCCAGCCCAGGCCATTGCCCTGGTTCCAGTCACTCCCAGTATGATCCCAGTGACCCCCAGTCTCACTCAGTATATCCCAGTCACCCCCAGCATGCTCCCAGTCACTCCCACTTCCTCCCACTGCCTCCCAGTTGCTTCCAGCATGATTCCAGTTGCCCACAGCTACTCAGAGTCACCATCAGTGCAGTTCCAATTGCTCCCAGTATATCCCAGTTTTCCCCAACATGGTCCAAACTGCCCTCAGCATGCTCCTGGTCACTCCCTGTATGATCCCAGTCTCCCTCAGTGTCATCCCAGTTGCACCCAGTATGATCCCAGTTGCACCCAGTATGATCCCAGTTGCACCCAGTCACCCCTAGTACAGTCCCTCTCACTGCCAGTATGATCTCAGTGGCCCCCAGTATAGACACAGTCATTCTCAGTTGCTCCAAGTTGCCCCCAATATGGTCCCAGCTGTTCCCAGTGTTGTCCCCTCCAGTATGGTTACAGACACTCCCAGTACATCCCACTTGCCCCCAGCATGCTCATTCCCAGTCAGCCCAGTTTCCCCAGTATGGTTACAGTTGCCCCCAGGAGGACCTCACTCATTCCCAGTCACCCCAGTTGCCCCAGTATGGTTCCCCCTGGGGGTTGGGATGTGGGGCAGGATGTGGGGCTGGCCATGAGCATCTGCAGCGTGCAGGGATGGATGGAATACTAAAGGCCCTGGCCACGGTGATCCCGCGGGTCTCCCTGCCTGGTGCAGGCTTTGTGGCTGTGCTGGTGCTGCAATGAGCTCATGGCACATCCCAGATCCCCTTGGTTTGTCCAGGCTGCCCTGGACCAGCAGTCACAGAGGACACTTGTAAACTGCAATGATATGATTCAATTATAAGTAAATTGCTCTGATTTCTCCTGCCTGGGGACTGCTGGGAACTCCTGATTGATTTTGGGTGCCCAGCCTGGTTCTGGGGGGCTCTGTGGGCAGTGGCAGGATCCCTGTGCCCATTCAGCAGCAGGGGTAGGAGCATCAGGAGTGGAGATGTGAATGCCCTCCCTGTAGGAGGTTCCACTGTCAACATCTTGAACCTGGAGAGTACCTGGGCCAGCAGCCCTGGGGTCTCTTTGGATACTCCAGGAGCACCATGGGCTGAATTGGCAGAGGATGAGTGAGGGCAGGGAGGTTCCTGTGTCAGGAGCTTGTCCCATGTCACTGCCATCCTGAGGAAGGGGCCCTGTGGGTGCTGTGGGTCTGGGCTGTGTGCTGTGGGGATGTGGGCATGCTGGCCCTGCTGGCTTGTGACACAGAGTGACACCGTGGGCACGTCCTGGTGTGATGACAGACACTGTTCTTCTGTTCTCCCCAGCTGAGTGGAGCAGACCCTGAGTGCAGCTGTGACGAAGGGGACGAGACCTCCCGCAAGAAACGCAGCAAGAGCCTGTAAGTGTCACACTGGGGGTGGCATCAGGGGGTGCCAGGGCTGTTTGTGGGGTCAGACACCTTGGCCTAGCCCTGCTGGAGTCCTCAGGCTCCCTGTCTTCCCCTTGACTTTTTCCAGCAGCAAAGCCACAAACTGGGGTCTCACTTCAGAGGGAATTGTTTCAGGGAGGGTGCGGGGTGTGCTGGGGGCACTGCCCAGCCCAGCTGGGAGCGCCCCCTCCCACCGAGCCCGGGCAGGGTGAAGACCCCGGCTCTGGGGAAAAACAGCGTGCCCGGGTTCAGGGAGAGGACATGGAAGCGCTGAAATCTGAGCTGGGGGCCTCCTTCCCGCTGGCCCCATGCCGGGAGGAGGAATGGGGAGGTGGAATGGGGAGGGTCAGGCTCAGCCCTCGCGGCACATCTGCGGCAGCGCGGTGGGAGCGGGGACCGCGGGGACCCCCAGGGACACCGGCAGCTCTCTGCTGCTCCCGGTAAGGCTTTGGGGTGCCTAAAAGTGGGTGCGAGCAAGGACACGGCAGCCGTGGCCTTTGCTGTCCTCAAACACAGCTGCAGCTGAGGGGGGCAGGCGCACGAGTGAGGATGCACGGAGCGAACTCCTCTGAACGCGGGTCCGGCCGATGCCGGGGGTGCCCCGGGCCTGTGCCCCGTGCCCTGCGCCACGTGTGCCCCGTGCCCTGCCCCCTGCTCACATCGCCTGCACCCTGTGCCGGGCAAACGGAGCAGCCACACGTGCTTGGAGCGGCCCAGGGTGCGAGGGGGCTGCGCACGCAGCTGCCCGGCCTCGCCGCTGTGCCAGCGAGCGGCACTGTCGGCCCGCGCTGCCGCATCGCTGCCGCCTATTTTTAGCTCTTTTTATTCTTTCCCCCCCCCAGCACTGGAAACGAAAACGAAGCCCTTGGAGCAGGGACGTCCCCCCGGCCGCGTGGGGAGCGGGGCCGGCGGGGGAGGCTGGGCCCCCCCGGGTCAGGGGCGGTTGCGGAGAGGGCTCCGCTCACCTTGAGCGGCGGGGGATGCTCGGGGGATGCTCCGGGGAGCCTTGGCAGCGCCATTGGCTGCGCCGCCCCGTCCCAGCCGGCCCCGGGACTATTTATGGGGCGGGGGCCGCGGGGCCGCACTCGCTCCTCTCCCGGCACACGCTGCCGGCCTCCATGTACCACGCCATGGTGGACTTTTCGGAAAAATACCTGGAAAGGTAGGACAGCCAGCATCCTGCGAGGAAGGGGGATGTGCTGCCCTGGGCATGGTTTGGAAGCAGCGCGGGGTGATGGTGCTGGGCCTCGGGGTCATGCTGGGGTGCTGGGGCAGATCCATTTATAGAGGCAACTCCGCAGTGAAATCAGCAATTATTTTGTGGAATTATTTTTGCTAGGGCATTTATTGTGCAGTGTGGCTGCAGCTGGGGGCTGTGCCTGCCCGTGGCTGTCGCAGCCTGGGTCGGTGCCACTCCTTCTGTGCAAGAGTGTGCAAGAGGAGCAGCATGTGGAAGTTGGGGAGCTTCCTTAGGAGGTGTTTGCCTGGTGTGTTCCTGCTGGGAAATCCACCCAGGAGCCAGGATCACCTGCCTGGTGTGTTCCAGCTGGCCTGGTGCCAAGGGCTGTGCTCTGGGGGTGACCCTCGTGTGTCACACAAGGGGTGTTCAGAGCTCTGCCAGCCCCACCAGGTGCCCACGGCTGCCCTGCTAGGCTGGGAGCACTGCTGGGAACAGCTGGGAGCTGCTGCCCTGCTAGGCTGGGAGCACTGCTGGCATTGCTGCTCCAGGTTGTGTGCATGGCTGGTCCCTTGCGCTGGCGGGTCCCCGGCTGCCGGCGGCGCTGGCGGCGCAGCGATGGGAGGCAGACGCTGTTTGGAGCGTGAGGCTCCGTGTTTGGATCTGCATTTCCCACGTTAGCGGGTGCCTGGCAGCAGCGGGAGGTGCGTCCTGCTGGGACCACAGCCCAGGGGGTGTGAAGGCAGTGAAACGGTGTCCTTGAGGGTATGGATGGCACCAGGGACTGGGGGGAGTGATTGCCCTCTACAATCATTCTGTGGCTCATTGGACTGAGCCCTGGGGTTGTTGCACCTTTTATTTTACCCTCCTGGGACTGGAGAGAGCTGTGGGTCTGGAGAACATCACCTGGGGTGGGGTGGTGCATCCGTGCCCTGAACCCCTCCTGTCCCCCTCGTGTCCCTGGGCATGGCTTGGCCAGAGGTGGCTTCTCTGAGCATCCTTGCTGTGCGACCTGTGGCAGATCCTGTAACGTTAAATTTGCAGAATCAGAAAGAGCAAGAAGTGAAAACTGAAGCTGCTTGCCTGATGAGATGTTGTCAGATAAGGAGCTTCAGATTTAGAGAGCAGAGTCCACGTGTGTTGAGAAAAGACTGATGCTCTTAAGTTTTGATAAATACATTACATTCACAGGCAGTGAAACACTGTCTATGTGCACTTTATGATGAGATCGAGGAGAGGTATTTTAAATGGAAGAAATTAAAAACACAGATGGAAGCTGTAATTCTTTCGAGTTATAACCGTTCCAGCCACATGTAATTAAGATAGCAATATACTTGCTTTTTAATGACTGACAGATCAGAGCCATTGGGAGAAGACGGCCAGAAAAGGGAGTGAGAAGCAAGGCCCAAGCGCTAGAACTTGTCCTTGCTGCATTTTTGGGGTTTTTGGGGGTGTTTGGTCGGTCCCGGTGCCCGCGGTGTCCGGGTGCAGTGACCGCGCGGTGCCACGCGGGGGCAGCACCGCCCGTCCCATCCCTGCCCGTGGTGGTGGTGGTGGTGGGGGGGGGCTCCTTTTCCCACGGCGCTTCCCAAAAATCCGCACAGCTTTGTGTGACTGGCAGCCCCCCGGGGCAACCGCGACCCCCACGGCCGTGTGTCCCTCAGTCTGTCTGCCCAGGGATGCTGGAGAGGGGGGACCCGTGCGCGGGTGACAGAGTGGGGTGTCTTTGCCCCAGTGCCCTGCGCTGCCAATCCCGGCCACTCCTTTAGGGAAATGTCCCCAGGCCGTGTCCCGCCCGGGCTGGCACCGCAGACGTGTGAACACCCGTGGGGTTTGCGTGTGTGGGTGCCCACGCAGGGGGGACACGGGGCAGCGCGGTCCCCGCTCTGCTCCTCAGTCCGCTCCGCCCCGTTGCCTTCCCTGCGCTCTATAAATAACCCTCGTAAATCCTCGCCGTGATTATTTTTCCCCGCCGTCTCTTGAAAGGCCCCACTATCCGCCTCGGCGCTGATTTTTCCACCTTTCCTCAAGTTTCCCCAGCAACGGCAGAGCCGTCCCAGCCAGCGGCGGGGCTGACACAGCCTTTACTCACTCACTCGCCCTCTCCGGGCCGCCCCACGCCGCATTTAAAGCTCTCCGCGCTGAGCCCTCCCACTTCCCGTCCGCGCTGGCCGCTGCGGCAGGAGCGCGGCTCGGGCGGCCGGCAGAGCGTCCCCGCCGCTGTCCCCGCCGCTGTCCCCGCCGCCGTCCCCGCCGCTGTCCCCGCTGCCGTCCCCGCCGTTGTCTCCGCTGCCGTCCCCGCTGCCATGCCCTTCTTCCGCGACCTGTCCAAGCCGCAGCCGCTGGAGTTCCACGCGGAGATGCTGCTGGCGGTGCAGCGGCCGCACACGGGCAGCCTGCAGCGCCGGCACACCATGAAGGAGTAGGTGCTGGTGGGCGAGGGCGAAGGAACCCGGGGGCCGGGGGTCCCCTCGCCCGCCCGCTCACGCTCGCTCTTCTCTCTAGAGCCAAGGACATGAAGAACCGCCTGGGGATTTTTCGGCGGCGGAACGAGTCCCCCGGAGCCAACCCCTCCGGCAAGCTGGACAAAGTGCTCAAATCGCTCAAGTAGGTGCTGCGAGCGGGCGGCGCGAGCTCGGGGACCGTGGGTTTGGGGACCGTGCGGGCTTGGGGACAAGCTGTGGTCTGGAGCTCCTCACCTCCAGGGAGGCTGTGTTCACCCCGTTTGGGGAAGCTGTGGACAAAGTTTTTGTGTCTAGAGGAGCTTTTAAAATATTTTTTTTTGGCTGAAAATCTCCTGCTGGAGGGTGAGAGGTGCTGCCTGCACAGTGGCACCGAAGCAGCTTGGGCTGGAAATTTACCTGACAGCAGCGTTCTCCCAGTGCCTGTCTATGGAACTTTAACTGGCCAGAGGATGGTTTGAAAAACCACTTTGCTCTGGAGATGCTCCAGCAGCTGGAGACAAGCCCTCCCTGCTCTTGCTCCTGGCAGCTTCTCTGGCTGCTTGAATGGGGCAGCTGAAGTCCCACTTTTCCGCAGCTCTGCATCACCCAGGGCTTCTTCAATTCCTCCTTGGACACCCCCAGTGCCACAGCTGCCTGCACACACCCCCTGGGGGTGGATTTTCTTCCTGCCAGCCTAAAGGCAGCGGTTCCCTTTTGGCAGAGCTGCTGTGGTGCTGCCTGGTGCAGAGCCTGGCTCTGCCTTCAGCTGCTCTGCCAGTCCAGTAACAAGGTGGGAGCCAGGGCCAGCCCCTCAGGCACACAGTGTGGCTTTATCCTCTGGAAACATTTAGCAGGAGCTGATTTGGGAGCTGGGAGCAGCTGTGCTGGGCTCACAGCCTGGCTTTTAATCCACTGGAAATGTTTAGCAGGCAGCAAAAGCAGCTTTTGCTGCTGAGCTTTGCCAACGTCCGTCCTTCCTCCACAGGCCCACTCCCGAGGAAGCACTCAAGTGGGGGGACTCCCTGGAGAAGCTGCTGCTGCACAAATGTGAGTGTGTGTCCATCCCTAACACTTGTGTTTGCTGCCAGGGGAATATCCAGACACGTGCCTGGATAAAGCTGGGATTTCCTCTGTTAATCCCTTCCGGTGTTTGGGGATGCACAAAGCAAAATTAGCCTCTCCCTTGTCTGCACCCCTCCTGCTCCTGCCTGGCCCATGGGGGATCTTGGGGGCAGGGGCCAGGGAGAGCTTCAGGTGAGGGCTTGGGGAGGAGGGGACAGGGATCCATGGCTGTGCCCAGTTTGGGGCTGTGCAGAGGGACCATGGAGCAGGAGCAGCTTTAGAACATCCTGAAGATGGGAGGACAGCCCTTCTCAGGCACCCCATCCCACATCCAGCCCAGGGGATGGCCAGGGGGTCCTGTCCCCACTCCAGCCCAGCCTCCCTTCTGGCTCTGGGTGCTGCAGCCAGGCTGGGGATGTGGATTCAGCTCCTGGACGGGCTGTGCTGCCCAGGCAGTGCCATCGCTGCCTATTTGCACAAGGGGCTTTTTTGGGCAGTGCAGGGAGGTGCTTTGGGCTGCAGCTGCGCCAGAGCTGAGGCTCCTGTGGGGCTGAGGCTCCTGTGGGGCTGTTCCCTGTCTGTGAGCAGGAGTAGAACCACGTCCCTGTTTCCCACAGACGGGCTCGCTGCCTTCAGGGCCTTCCTGCGCACCGAGTTCAGCGAGGAGAACCTGGAGTTCTGGCTGGCCTGTGAGGAGTTCAAGAAGATCAAATCCCAGTCCAAGATGGTCTCCAAGGCCAAGAAGATCTTTGCTGAGTACATTGCCATCCAGTCCTGCAAGGAGGTGAGGGCTGGCTCCCACGCTGGTGTGCGGCTCCCGGCACGGTGCCTGCCTGGGGAGCTCTCACCAGCCCTGGTTCCTCTGCCCACAGGTCAACCTGGACTCCTACACACGGGAGCACACCAAGGAGAACCTGCAGAACATCACCCGCAGCTGCTTTGACCTGGCACAGAAGAGGATTTACGGGCTCATGGAGAAGGACTCGTACCCCCGCTTCCTCCGCTCCGACCTCTACTTGGACATAATCAACCAGAAAAAGGGCAGCTCCCCGCTGTAGGCCCAAGGACTGTCTCGGGGCAGGCTGGGAGCTGTGTGTTTACATGGAATTGGGCAGTGGAGGCCTTCCCAGGAGCTGGTGGGAGTCGCTGTGCTGCTCGTGCCCCAGGCCGTACGGACAGGGGGCAGCTGAAGGCAGCGAGCCGGGGCCGAGGGCACCATGGCCGGGCAGGCTGGCACTGCTGCAGCCCCACCATGGCTGGTACGACGCCTTCGGGGTGGCCCTGGCCTGGATTTAGCCTGGAGGGAAGCTCCCACAAGATACTGTGAAGCACCTGCCCCAGCCAGGAGTGTTGCTGGAAGGTGGAGAGTGAGCCCAGCTCGGCGAGGAGGAGGAGGAGGGGATCTCGTGCAGGGCTCTGGCGAGGGGACAGCAGCACCAACACAGATGTGGTCCTGGATTAAAGCCTTGTGAACTGGAGCAGCCCCAGGATGCTGCTGTGCTTCCCTGTGCCCTGGGGCCTCCCGGCTGCCCCGAGCAGCTCTGGCAGGAGCCCGGCGCTTCCTTGGCTCGTGGTGGGTCCCCCTGGGAGCAGAGAGAGCTGGGACCTTGCCCTGTGCTGGAGGGTGCAAAGCACCCCCTCCTGCCCTCACCCCTGGTTTATTTATTGCCCTCCTGTAGCTGGACACGTTGCTGTGTGCTAGGAAAGCCCCGTGTCCTCCCTGTTCCCAAGTTACAAGTGCAATATTTGTGTGTGTCGCGGCCGAGTTCTCCGGCGGAGTGGATGCCTTTTTCTTTTTGCAGGTGTGTAGATTTTGTAAGGTAGCAGGTTTTGTGTGCCAGACCCATTCCCTGGCAGCGGGCCGCTGGGGGAGCCTGGTGTAAATATCAATTACTGATGCCCTGACGACGGAGGGTTTGGTGATGGAGAAAAGCAGAAAAGCAACTCTGTGCAGCAGCCGCTCTCCTGACTCTGGATAACAATGCTGTGGTTGGGAAGCAGGGGTTCCTGCTGGCCCTGGCAGGGCAGGGTGCACTGCCTGCCTCCCAGTTTACAGTGCAAAGCATCTCTGCAGCTAGAAACAAACCTACATTGTCATGGTCATAGGTAAATAAAAGGAGAATATCATTTCTTGTAGCTGGCTTTTGTTCATGCCGTGTTTGTCAGCACCGGTGGAGCCGTGCAGCCCTCGCCTTGCTGAGGAGTGTAAAATCCTGTTACTGTGTGCCTAAAGAAGGGAAAATCTGATTCCATGAATTTCTGAACTGTTTTTTATGATGGAGCAGCTCCCAGATGCTCCTGAGGCCAGGTCTGGGTGTAGGAGCAGAGTTTTGCCCAAAGTGAGACCGTTCCCAAGGCCAGTGGTTGCTGTTAAACACAGCAGGGCACAAAGCTCTGAGCAGGGAAATGCCCAAACACACCAGTGACCTCCTGCAGCTCCAGGTCCCTCTGGGGACACACCAAAAGCAGCAGCAAAAGGCTGTTCCAGGTCTGTGCACAGCTTGGCAGGGCTGCTCCTCCCCAGCAAGGGCAGTGCTCTGGTGTGGGATGCAAATATTTTGTAAAGGCTGTTCAGGGTGTGTTTGGTACCTGAAGTGCCAGCTGGTTGTGGTGGGCCTTGGATGGCTCAGGGGTGTGACTGTGGTGTCACAGGGCTGTGCTGGGCTGTGGTGTGGCTGCCCAGAGTGCTGCTGGGGATGCCCAGGGCTGTGTGGCTGCCCCACCTGAGCACAGCTCTCCCCAGCAGGTACCATCTCTGTGGAGCTGCCCGTTTTCCCTATTCAGACAACCAGCAGGTGATGCCAGGTGAGGCAGAGCTGAGGGCTCTGCTCAGGGCTTGGCTGGGACAGCAGGTTGGTGAGGTGGCTCTCCTGGTGGCTCTCCTGGAGGCTCTCCTGGAGATGCTGTTGGCAGCCCAGGGTCAAGGTCCATGGATGGGGTCCCAGTGGTGCCCCAGTCACTGACCCTGGAGCTGCTGGGACCCGGTGGGTGGGGGCACCCTCCCAGCTGCCTCCTCCAGGCCAGACCCTCCTCTTTCTCCTGGCACTGCCCAGAGCTTTCATCTCCTCTCCTTCCCAGCTGGGAGGGTTTCCCTTTGTGTCTGGACTCAACACAGATTTTCTTGCACCTCCCCCTCTCTCCATCTGCGCTCTCCTGAGCTCCTCACTCCATCCCAAACTGTCATGCTAGGAAACTTACAGCAGGGTCCCTTCATTGTCCCATTTTTCCACGTTCCGAGGCTCACTGGGACACCCCAAGAGGGTCTGGGCTCGGGGGCTCTGTGGGCACTGGGCAGCTCAGTCCCTGCTGTCACCTTCTCCCTGCCCTGAGCACAGCCCCAGCAGCCCTGGTGCATCCTGTGGTGCTCCTGATGCCCAGGAGCATCCCAACCCCATAATCTTGCTGGGTTTTGAGCCTAAAACCTGCCTTCCCTCCAGGAACTATCCCAGCCCAGTGAGGCAGGGAGGGCAGGAGCTGCCGTGGGATGTGTGGGGTGGAAATCTGGTGTTCAGCTTTGATCCCTGCAGGGGACAAAGGCCCCGTGGGGGTGGAGAAATGAGGACCTGGGCTGACTCCCTGGAAAGATGAAATAGCCCTGGGTGAGTGGCAGGAGCTGGGTTATTGCTGTAAGAGAATTTATTGCTGGGTTCCAGGCTGGCCTGAGTCACTTGGCAAACGCCATCCCCACGTGCCTGGGCACACTCAATTTCCTGGAAGGACAGGCTGGAGCAAAGCTGGAAGGGCCACGTGCTTTTTCCTTGTTTTCCTGGGATGGCCAGTGCCCCCTGCACAGGACAGGTCTCAACATGAACTCAGGTCTCCTCTTGGACTCTGTGGTGACACTGAAGCCACAGCTTTGTCCTCTCTGTGCTGTGGGAGAGGGGCTGTGACAGCTTCTCCAAGACTTTGTGCTGCAGAGCAGAAGGTGTGAGCAGCTTGGAGCTTCTGCATGGGAACTGCTGAGGGAAGTGAGCCCATGGAGGGGGCTTGTGCTGGGACATTGGTTGGGATGGAGATCCAGCCCAGGTTTGTTTGGGACATTGGGGATGGAGATCCAGCCCAGGTTTGTGTTGGGACATTGGGGATGGAGATCCAGCCCAGGTTTGTTTGGGACATTGGCTGGGATGGAGATCCAGCCCAGGTTTGTGTTGGGACATTGGCTGGGATGGAGATCCAGCCCAGGTTTGTGTTAGGACATTGGCTGGGATGGAGATCCAGCCCAGGTTTGTTTGGGACATTGGCTGGGATGGAGATCCAGCCCGGGTTTGTTTGGGACATTGGCTGGGATGGAGATCCAGCCCAGGTTTGTGTTGGGACATTGGCTGGGATGGAGATCCAGCCCAGGTTTGTGTTAGGACATTGGCTGGGATGGAGATCCAGCCCAGGTTTGTTTGGGACATTGGGGATGGAGATCCTGCCCAGGTTTGTTTGGGACATTGGCTGGGATGGAGATCCAGCCCAGGTTTGTTTGGGACATTGGGGATGGAGATCCAGCCCAGGTTTGTTTGGGACATTGGTTGGGATGGAGATCCAGCCCAGGTTTGTTTGGGACATTGGGGATGGAGATCCAGCCCAGGTTTGTTTGGGACATTGGGGATGGAGATCCAGCCCAGGTTTGTTTGGGACATTGGCTGGGATGGAGATCCAGCCCCACTGCCTGAGGGGACACAGGGAGCTCTTACAGGGACGCTGAGTTTACAGCACAGAAGAGGAAGAGAAATGTCCTTCTGTAGCATAAAATCAAATATCCAGAACAAAATCCAGTCATGCCAAGAGAAGAAATTCCTGACTCTTTGATGCCAATGCCACAAGCCTGCATGAAGGGAATGGGAATTAGGTATATCCCTAATTCCTAATTTGAGCCACAGCCTCAACCCAACTGACCCTGCTGGAGGGACATTCCCAAGGCAGCAATGCTGGGATCAGGGGGGTCACTGGGCTGGGGGTGGCCCTGGGGGAGGAGAGGGGACATTTCCTGCCCTGAAGCCACCCAAGAAGGGTGACAGCAGGAGCTGCTGCCTGTCCTGGGCTCATCCCAAAGATCAGGGATGTGGGGAAGAGCTGCCTGTGGACATCACTGGTGCTGCAGCCAAAGAGAATTTCCCAGTGTGGAAACTGGTGCCTTCCAAAACAGGGAGCACCTTATCTCGGCAGATAACAAGGATTTATCTCTGGGCTAAAAATTAGTGGTTGCTGAGTTGCAAATAGCAGCAGCTCAGCCGTGTTTGTTGTGTGCAAACAGGGCAAAGTCCACCCAGGTGCTTCTTGTTCATCCATGGCACAAAGCTCACCCAGCTGAAGGAAAAGCTCCCAGGGAAGGGATTTATGTGGGAAAATGGCAATTATCACCAGAAAGAGCTGAAAGCTTCAAAAACTGACGTTTTTGAGAAAGGTAAAATGTCCTAAGGTCCTGGGTTTAACGTGATGGTTCCCTCACATCCTCAGGGATGACGAGGTTGGAATGAACAAAAAGCACTTGGAGAGGTGGGAAAATGTGTCACCTGTCCCAGGTGATGGCCTTGACTCTCCAGGTGTCCCTCAGGTCAGGATTGCATCAGCTGTCTGACGTGGCTGGCAGCCAGGGATGGGTGCTGGGGTCACCTGTGAGTCACAAAAGCAAAGGAAGATCTGAATGTGGCAGCTGAAAATGCAGCTCAAGCTGCTGAGCACCTCTGGCATGAAGATTTATTGGGAGAAGGGGATGAGGAGGGAGAGAAGGGAATGTGGTCATCCCAGGTGAGCACCTGCAGCACTTGGGCTGCAAGGAGCCTCATTCCAGAGCTGGCTGCAGGCCAGGAGCACAAAGCTTTTCTCCTCTTTCTACAGAAACAGAACTTTGCCTTTTTTTTCAGGCGTGTCCTGTGCCCCAAGACACTCCAGCACTGCTTAGCCTTTACTGGGCTTTTTCAAGACACCCATCCTGGAGGACAAACTTACCCAAATAAACAGAACTTTCTACTAAGCAAAATCATTCCTTGGACCCCTGATTAGACAAATGTTCTCAGAATAGAAGCAAGGCTGCTTTCCAGCCACAGACTAAACACAGCTCAGCAGTTTGATACTGAAACCACTGGCACAAGAATTCCCAGCCTGGAGTAAACAGCTGAGCTGCTGTGACAGTCCCTTCACCCTGCTCACGGCTCCTGAGGCTTATCAGGAGCACCCTGAGCTCTAATTTGGGTGCTGAGGTGTCCAGGAGCTGTCTGGAGCCCCACCACAGGAGCAGCCAGCTGTCTGCAGGGTGGGGATGGAGGTCAGCCTTGGTCTGGGTTTGTCTGGGGCCTTTGGCACCCCCTGGGTGTGATAAAGGTGCAGAGTCTGTTTGTCCTTCCTGCTGGTGACCCCAGGGCTGGGCTGGGCAGGGGAGGGGGTGCTCAGCTCATTGTCCTGCCCAGGGTGCCACAAATGCTCTTCCAAAGCATCCCTGGACTGGGGCTGGCAGGACCAGTGCCACCAACCTCTGCAGGTGGCATTAACGATGTCACCCCCAAACAATCCAAGGGAGCAACTGCAGAGAAAGTAAAAGGCTTCTGAGGTAAAAATAAAACCAGACTCGGAGGTTTCTGTCAAGGATACAAACCCAGCTTGGCTGGGCCGGGGCCAGGGCAGGAAATGCAGCGGTGCTGGAGTCCCCTGGGTGCCTCCAGCTCAGTGGGGAAGCATTGTTGTGGCCCTCTCATTGCTCATTTTCTGATTCTTCCCTGCATGAGGTCATTTTTACTCAGCCCATCCAGCTCACACATTCCCTGGAGCTGGGGAGGAAAGCAGATAATGCTGAGTGCAGCCAGCCTGCAGGCCTGGGGAGGATGGAGCAAAGGATGGTGGAAAATGCTTTGATTTGTGGCTGAGCAGGGCTGGGACACAGGGAGGGGACAATGGGGACCTGCTCCTCTGAGTGACCCCTGCCAGCACCTCCACCCCCTTTGTAAAGGTGAGAATCCCAAAATCAGCTCCACAGGCAGGGATGGAGCTGATTTTGGGATTCCCACCTTGGGGAAATCTGGGATCCCCCATTTCCCTGTCCCCCTCCCTTGGCAGAGGGAGAGCTGGGGGAGGTGGGGGAGAGGAAGAAGAGCCAAGCAGGAGCAGGGGGGGCTGTGGATGGAGTGTTTGCACAGGAGCCATTTGCAAGTAATTTCTTGTCCCTTCCTGAACTAATGGGACAATTACTTGGGGCCACACGTGTTTCTCATGGAAAGTTCCACACAGGCCCTGCGTCATCTCCTCGGGGGAGCAGCCCTGCTGGCCCTGGCGTGATTTTCTAGACAAAGACAAGCAGGTGAAACTCCTGCTCCCGAGCCTGGGGACAGCTGGGATGGGTCACAGAGCACCAAACAAAGCTCCCAGGGCAGAAGGGGCTCACGTGCTGAAAGCTGATCCCCAAACAAGCTCTGGCATGGAGCTGCTGGGCCTGGCACGGCGCTTTTGGATGTGTCCCTGTGAGTGTGGGCCCTGTGCTCTCCAGGCAGCTCAGGAGAAACCAGGGGGAATCCTGCAGAGGCTGCTGGGGTGGAGGGAGGAGAGGGGTGGATGTAGCAGCATCCACAGCTTTGGGAAGGACAGCAGGAAAGGTGATGGAGCCAAAGCAGAGCCAGCAGAGCCAAAGCTCTCAGGGTAGCACAGGTGCCACAATAAGGGACAGCAGCACAGCGTGTGACAGCTGACAGAGCTGGGGACAGCAGGACAGGCCCTCTCATGGCACAGCAGGAAACCAGAGAGGGAGGGGTTTCATTGCTGGAAGGGGACCAGAGCTGAGCCCAGTCCCAGCTGCCCCCCAGGTGCTGGGGACATTCCTGGCCTGGGCAGGGGGGGACAGAGAGCCCAGGGATGCACCCCAGCACTCTGAGGAGCTTTGCATGGCCATGGCCAATGTCCCCCAGCACACAAGGGGTGCAGGACAGAGCTGCAAGAGGCCAAAGGCCTCATGTGAAGATGAATCCTCTGTTTTTCTACAAGGGAAAAATTAAATTCCATAGCTTGAGGATGGGTCCACTGAGTTAATGCTGGAGCTGAGGGGAGAGTCCTTCCCTTTGCCCTCTGAGCACTCACAATCTCTTTGGTTGTGGGTAAAAGATGGGAGCTGAGAGCCAGATTTTGGCCTGGGCTGGGCTGTGGGATGGCCCCATGGAGCTCAGGGTGACGTCTCTGCTGTGCTCAGCTGCCCTGTCCCCTGTCACTAAAGCTCATCTCCCTGACTGGTGATTCTGATCTCCACATTTCTGTGTTTTCTAGAGATTATGCCTAAAATCTTTTTTTTTTTGGCCTCCCCAGGCCTGAGCAGCAGTGAGAGCTGTGCAGGCTGGGGTGTGGATGGGGATCCTGGATGGCTCCTGCAGCAATTGCCCCATGTATTTTATTTAATTTGTCATTTGCATGCAAACAATCCAGTTAATTAACTGCGTGATCTTTCAGGGAGCACAAGTGTTGCCAGAGGTAGGAAGTCTGATAAGTTGATCCAGCCAATCTTTCCCTTCCTAAAATAAACAATGAGGAAGGAAGTAGGATGGGAGCCCCTGAAAATCACATTTTAAATAGTATCAGCTTTTATGGCTGAGCCATAAAACCACAGTTCCTGAAGCCCTGGCATGGCATTAATGAGATGATAATTATGGCCACACTCGTTCCTGCAGCTCCATCACAGCCCAGGAATTGGCTCTGGCAGGGAGCAGGGGGGGCTCTGCTGTGCCCACGTGCCAGGGAGGTGATTCCAGGAGAGCTCCCACTGCTCTCCCACAGCTGAGGCTCCAGCCTGGCTGCTCTCAGCACACAGGGCACGGCTCTGCCTCCCTCAGGGCACCTTGGGGACTCTGGGGAGTCCCCAGCCCTGTGGGGAATTTGCTGGAGTCCAAGCCTGGTGGCAGAGTGGCCTCCCAAGGGACAATTCCCACCCTGTCCCTGCTCTCCTGCACAGGGAGGAGCCTCAGGAGCAGCTTCAGGGCCACCACTGAAGATCCAGAGGGGCTCAGCTTGGACCTCCTGGTCCATCCTGGTGTCTGAAAAGGCTGCAGGGGCACTGCCCCCTCTCACAGGGGTGTTTTAGAGGGATGGAAGTTTGCTGGGAAATGTGTCAGCCCTTGCTGGCTCCTCATCCAGGCACCTTCCATCATCCAGAGCATGCTGGGTTCCAGCTGAGCTGTCAGCCAGAGCCCTCTGGGAGCTGCAGGGACAGACCCCACCAGGGGTTACTGACTTGCACCTGATGTGCCACTTTGTCCCCACAGACCAGGACAAAACTTGATTTCTCCTGGGCCTAGAGAGGCAAAGCCTCCTGAGGAAGGTGGGAAGAAGATTTCCTGCTTGTGTTTGTGGCTGCACAGGTTTGTGGGGTCGGGGTGGCACCACCAGCCAGCCTGAGCCCTGTGGGAGGGTGGGTCAGACACTGGAGGTGTTTTCCAGGCTCTGGTGTTAAAGACCACTCGTGCTTGGGTTTTCTGGTTCCACCCTCTTGTCCTGCTCATCTCTCCTGTTTCTGGGGGTGGCTGAAGATCTTGCTTGCTGGATAAAGACAGGCTTGGGGAATTCAGCTGGTTTTAAACCCTGAGGGTCCTGTCTCCCCAGTGCTCCATTGCTTGAGTGGGATTTTGAAACCCATTAAATGTGGGTTCTACTCCTTGGCCTTCCATCCTCTCTGTTCTCTGCTGTTTCTCTGGCTGAGGGTGTTTGGATGGGAGCCCTCACATCTGGGCTCAGCTGAAGTTGGGCTCAGCTTAAGTGGGGCTCAGCTGAAGTTGGATTTAGCTGGAACTGGGCTCAGCTGAAGTTGGGTTTAGCTGGAACTGGGCTCAGCCTGGGCAGTGGGGGAGGCACCACCCAAACCCCACTCCAGTGTCCCACTGGCAGTGATGCTGCAGGAGCAGTGGGACCCAGCAGGGGGGTCCCATGGCTTTTCTGCTCCTCTTCCTCCCCCTGGACCTCCCTACCCTGCCCAGCACACCCTGCTGGCCCTGCCCACCCCTCCTGAGCCCTGCTCCTGCCACCTGGGATGGAGGAGCTGGTGAATCCAGGACTTCCTGTGAGAGATTCTCACCCTGGCAGCGCTGCAGAGCCCTTCCAGTGGGGCTTTGCATCTGGGGGACACAGCTGGGCTGGCTGGGGACACTGCTGGGCCACTGCCACGGGCTCTGTCCTCAGAGCATCCCAGCCAGGTTCAGGTGGGACTCAGGAGGAACAACAAACACCTGGGTCCTGCTCCCCATGGAGTGACAGGACAAGGGGAATGGCTCCAAACTGAAAGAGCAGGTTTAGGATATTGGAAGGAATTGTTCCCTGGGAGGTGGGGAGGCACAGGGTGCCCAGAGCAGCTGGGGCTGCCCCTGGATCCCTGGCAGTGCCCAAGGCCAGGCTGGACGGGGCTGGGAGCACCTGGGACAGTGGGAGGTGTCCCTGCCCAAGGAATGGACCCTTCCAACCCAAACCACTCTGGGATTCCATGATTCCACCCCCAGTACTTCCCCCAGGCACCACAAACTCAAAGCCCTGTTTGCTCTGCTCTGAGCCCATCCTGCTCCTGTTCCCCTCTTTTCCATGGCTGCAGAGTCTCAGGAAATGCCAGACTCCTCCAGGATGAGGAGCCAGGGATGGAAAGCCCCTGGGCTGGAGCAGGGGTTGTGTGGAGCCCCACTGGCTGCCCTGTGCTCTCCTGTGGTGCTGTGCTTGGTTATTTCCAGCTGTGGCTTCTGGAAACCGTCAGTGCTTTTGCCACTTTTAGCCCTGGTGCCTCAGTAACTGCTCCTGGCAGGGCTGGGGCTGCTCCTCGTTCTCTGGAAAAACCTTAAAATGCTGCAGAGAGTCAGAGGAACGCCAGCTAAGGAAAAAAATAACAACCAGAAAAACAAAACCTGGTCTTTTTCCAATCAAGCTGCAATGTTGTTGTATTTTTCTTAAAGAAAAACACATCTCCTTTTTTTCCTGGATCCAACTGGCCCCTGCACTCTCCATTGTGCCAAGCTCCCAAAATAACTGCAGCTGTCAATGGAAATAAAGCCTGGGAGAATCTCCCGTGGCTGTCTCACCCTCCTGAGCTCCTGGTGTGCCCCACACTCTCTGCTGGTGACAAATCTTTGCTGTGGCAGCTCCTGGGTGTTCCAATCCCAGCGCTGTGAGGAGCAGCCCCCAGAGGTGGCTCCTCCAAGGCTGGCACAAATCAAGGGCAGCACGAGGTTGGCAGCTCTGGTTTGTTGGTGGATCTCTGCAGGGTTTAACCCTTTGGCTGTGGGGTTGGCAGTGCCCCACTCGTGGCCAGAGCAGGGTTTGGGGTGTTCTGGGCTCCATCCCAGCACATCCATCCTTGGTCCAGCCAGTGATTCTCAGATGAATTCTTTTGGACTTGGGAGTGCTGAGGATCTGCATGTTCCAGGTCAGAAAAGGAACAGTCACAGCACTCATTCTTCTGGATGAAATCCCTCAAATTGTTTGGTTTTGTTTTTTTTTTTTAAATTCCTGTACACAAATGTTTCCCTGGCCTCCTGCTGCCTCCCCCAGGAGGGGCCTGGAACCCTGGGGGCTCTCCTCAGGGGTGGCTGCTCTCCCACAGGCACAGGTGTGTTTACAGGGCCCACCAAGGCTCCTTTGCCCATAAACTACAGAAATGCCCTGGAAAAGCAGGGTCAGGCCCAACCTCTGCCCAGCTCCCTGGCCAGGATGCCCTGGACTGGAGCCTCAGGGCTTCAGTGCTGGTTTCCTGTGGAAGGACTGAGCTCTGCTGGGGCTTTTGGAGCCAGAGCTGGCCTCTGTGAGCAGGGCTGGGGGCTGGAGATGTGATGTCACCCTGTGGACATCATCCCCAGGGTGATGGTGCCGTGGTTTCACCCCATTGTTCCCTCCTGCCCTCCCTGCTCTCCCCCTGCCTCTGCTGTGCACCCTCCATTTCTGCAGCCCAGGATCTCTTCTGCTCCATGGGGCAGCAGCACGGGCTGTGCCTGGCTGTGGAAAGAGCAGGGATGGAGCAGCAGGTGGAGGGTGAAGGGCTGGGCTGGGGAGTGCCTCCACTCTGGCCCCAGGTATGAGGCTGCTCCTGGACACCATGGAGGTGACTCCACTCCGAACATCACAGCCCTTCCTGTCCCCTGGCCTCGTCACAGCCCCTCCTGTCCCTGAGAGCCAGCCCTGCAGAGGCTCCTCCAAAGCTGCAGCAGCCAGGTCAGAAGGGGCTGGGCTGGAGCTGTTATCAGCCAGGGCTGGGAGGGAAGGGAGTGCCGGCTTGGCCAGGCCCTGCCTGGGGCACCGTGGCATGAGTCACAAGGGTTACAGGTGAGTAATAAAATAGCTGCCTCTCACCATGAAGAGACAGGTATTATGTGGATGTACAGTGCTATGTCCCCCAAAGTCCCCTTTCCCTCCCCTTGTAACAGCCTCAGTAGTCAGGGCATTCAGAGAGGGCTGGATTCTTACCAGGAGGGTGGCAGAACAACACCTGACCTCCAGCCAGGATGTGGGAAGGTAATCTCCACCAGGGGATGGCAGGGAAGGAGTTTGTGGGAAATGGATTTGTAGAAAATGCCACGGAATAGGACAGACATTGTTGAGAGAGAAATGGAACTAGAAACAAATTTCAAAGGATGGCCTTGTAAGTAAGACTGGATACTTTGGAGAAAAAGAACCTATGAAAGATGCATTGTAGTGGGACCCATGAGGGGTAATTTTAGATGATTGGGCTTAAGGCATTTACAGCATGGTGTGGCAAAAAGCTGATAGGCCAAGAAATACTTATAATGTATTGTAATTAGGAAATAGTTAACTTCTGATTGTGGTGATGTGAATTATAACATCTATATTGTCTCGCCCTTCACATGAGACTGAAAATGGAATAAAAGTTTTTAAAAGGCCTCTCAGCTGCCCCATCTCTGGGTCAGAAAAAGGCTTAATCTGACAGAGTTGACTGACCAAACCTTGGGAGGGGCTGGGGGTATAAAAGGCAGAGCACCCATCTTGTAGAGCAGCACGTGCCTGGTAGTCATGAGGGCTCCCAGCACTGCAATTTTTCCTTTTCAGTCCTTTTGTTGTATTTCTTTGTTAAGGTTTAATAAACCTTTGACATTTTAAAGGTGAGCAGTCGTTTCTCACACAAGGGTCACGGGGTGATTCAGCTCCAGGAGTCACCAGTGCCCTGCCTGTGCCACGTGGGCAGGGCTGGCACAGGGCACACGAGTGTCCCTTGTCCTGCAGGTCCTCAGCAAACCATGGCCAGAGATGCATGGTGGGGCTGCAGGGGGCACTGGCAGCTCCAAGTGAGCCCAGGGCCAACTCCTGACCACTCTTGAATGGAGAGCATGGATTGGGGGCTGATTCTCCTGAAAACAATGGGCTGTAAACTGGGGAGGTGCCTGGCAGAGAGGGAGTGCAGGGGCTGGGGCCAAGGCCAGTGTTGTGTGTGATTCCAGCTCCTGGACCTGCAGGTAAGGACACAGGACAGAGTGTCCTGGTGGGCCCATCATGAACCTGAAGGGTTCTGGTGCCAGGGCACGTGGTGGGGTTTGGCAGAGCAGGCCCTGGACTGACGGAGGAGGTGGGGGAAAAGGGGCTGGGCCTTTGTCAGCTGAAAGCACCGAGGCAGCCCTGTGGTTGCAGCAGGGGTGGGAGAATTCTGGTCCCTGCTCCAAGGACTTGCAGCCCCTCATGGGCAGCTCCATGGGAAGGGTTGTGCACTGTGCTGGCCCAGCTCATGGCAGGGGATGTCCCCTGTGTCCCTCCATGGCCCTGTGCTCCAGGAGGAGCTGCTGGAAGGAGCCACTCCAAACAGGAATGAGTCCCAAACAGGACTGAGTCCTGGGAGCCCTGGTGGGGCAGGAGGCAGCACTGGGGCTGCAGGAGACCCCTCGAGTGGGACTGCACTGATCTGATGGGTCTGGGAATGCAGCTGCTCTGGGGTGATCCCAGAGGTCCCTCCAGACAGCATTCCCTGGGACTGCAGGGGGACATGGCAGTGCTGGAGGCTCTGCAGCTCCAGAGCAATTCCCAGTCAACCCAGTGCCCCCAGTGGGAGCAGAGCCCACCTCTGGTCACCTCCTGCTCCTGCCACCACCCCTCTGCTCTCCTCCACCTTCCTCTTGCTGCTGGGATGCTGCTGCCTCTGTCCTCTCTCCTGCCTCTGCTGCACTGCATGGATTTGTCCCAGGGCTGTTCCCACTGCCTGGTCCCAGCTCAGTTTCTTGGCATTTTTTTCCTGCAAATCCGAGCCAGGCTGGTGCTTCCAGGGGGTTTCTGCAGGTTGGAGATTTCATCACTTTGTTGTCTCCTATTGTGCTGCTGGCAAGGCTGGAAGCCTTTGGAGGTGAGGTTTGTGTTTGGGTGTTACCAGAGCAACCCTGGCAGGCTGAGAGCCTTTGCCTGTCTGCAGCACATCTGTCCAGCAGCTGTTTCCAGTCTGTACCTGTGGGCTCGGGGCCTGCCAGGGGGGCTCTGCTCTGCTGGGACCCTTCAGGGGGTGGGACCTGGTGGGGAGCCAACAACTGGCCCTTGGATGTGATTCCCTGTCTGCCCCAAGGATTGGAGCAGGCTCTGGAGAGTGAATTTACAGTAAAAGGCTGAACTCAGTGTAACCAGCCCAGGAACAGGTGGGGGAGTGGGACAGGGTTTGCCACATGGTCTGAAGGGTGTAGGGGGTAAATCCCATGGGAAAGGGGCTCAGCCTGGAGCAAAGGAGGCTCAGGGGGCCCTTGTGGCTCTGCACAGCTCCTGCCAGGAGGGCACAGCCGGGGGGGTCGGGCTGTGCTCCAGGGAACAGGGACAGGAGCAGAGGGAACGGCCTCAGGCTGGGCCAGGGCAGCTCAGGGTGGGCACAGCAGGAATTTCCCCATGGAAAGGGGGCTCAGGCCTTGGAACTGCCCAGGGGGGTTTGGAGTGCCCGTCCCTGGAGGGGTCCAAGGAAGGGCTGGATGTGGCACTCAGTGCCTGGGCTGGGGACAAGGTGAGGGATGGGCACAGCTGGGGCTCCATGGCTGGGAGGGATTTTCCAACCCAAACAATTCTGGGATTCTGCATGGCCCAGCTCAGACACTGCCCATGCCAGAACATAAAGGACCTTCTGTCCACTCAGTGACCCTCACCAGGCTCTTGGGTTTCCTTTGCAATCTTTTGGGGTCTAGAAGCTCCCTCTGCAGCACTTTCCAAAAGGAATAACCTCCAGCTCTGCAGCCAGGCTCAGTCAGGCTCAGGCAAGAGGCCAGGACAAAGCTCCCCAGCATCCTGTGATGCTCACCCAGCTCAGGCAGGAGAGAGGGCTGGAAATAGCCCTGGAGTTTGGGTGTCTTTGTGGCTGGGACCTTGTGGGAAAATTCCCTGTGGTTGCCTTACTGCCAGCAGTTTTCCAAGGGTGTTTGCAAGCAGCACATGCCTTTGTGAAATGCAGGGAGCCAACGAAGGCTGGGCTGTGTCTGCAGGGCAGGAAGAGCCCCCCAGCAGCACAGGAGGGATGGAGAGCACATGTCCCCAGCTGCTGGGGCTGTGGGATGGGGCTGGCCCTGCTCCTGCGCCAGGCAGGGCTGG
The DNA here is from genome assembly GCF_037042795.1 of Molothrus aeneus. Taxonomy (NCBI): domain Eukaryota; kingdom Metazoa; phylum Chordata; class Aves; order Passeriformes; family Icteridae; genus Molothrus; species Molothrus aeneus. Next base: position 1,229,124 of record NC_089664.1, on the reverse strand, counting down.
CTGTGCCCCTGTGGTGCCCCAGGGAGGGACAGGGACCCCTGTGCCCCGTGGCATTGCCCTGGGCTGGCTCTCCCTGTGGGCAGGAGCAGGAGGGATCCATCCTGCCTGCCCTGCCCCACCTCACTGGGATTGCTCCAGGGAAATGTGCAGCTTGGCCAGCTTGGTTCCCTGGGATAAGGTGACCAATTGGAAACGCAACATTTTGGTGGCAAACTGGTCTTTGGCCATGTCAGTGTGCCCTGGACTGGAAATGGGATTGCTGTGAGGGGAGAGGGTGTCCCTTGCTCCCCTCAGGTGAGACCCCACCTGCAGAGCTGCCTCCAGTTCTGGGGACCCAAACAGAAACAGGACCTGGAGCTGCTGGAGCCAGTCCAGAGGAGACACCTGAGCTGCTCCAGGGCTGGAGCCTCTGCTCTGGGTCCAGGCTGGGAGAGCTGGGGGTGCTCACCTGGACAGGAGAAGCTCCAGGGAGAGCTCAGAGCCCCTGCCAGGGCCTGAAGGGACTCCAGGAGAGCTGGAGAGGGACTGGGGACAAGGGATGGAGGGACAGGACACAGGGAATGGCTCCCACTGCCAGAGGGCAGGGCTGGATGGGACATTGTGAATTAGGAATTGTTCCCTGGCAGGGTGGGCAGGCCCTGGCACAGGTGCCCAGAGCAGCTGGGGCTGCCCCTGGATCCCTGGCAGTGCCCAAGGCCAGGCTGGACAGGGCTGGGAGCACCTGGGACAGTGGGAGGTGTCCCATGGTGGAATGGGATGAGCTTTAAGATCCCTTCCAACCCAAACCAGTCTGGGATCTGGGATTCTATCAAATAGATTTTCTGGGGCTCCTGGGGAGGAATGGACACATTCAGGAATGTTGTTCACAGTCACTTTCAGAGGAGGATCCCTCAGATTTCTTTCACTTCCTTCCCAAGGTGCAAATTTTTATAATTTTATTTCAAAGAGCTGCTTGTGTATGTTGTGAACCTGCATTTGAGCTGGAGCAGAACAACTGCAAAGGAACAATGAGACATTTGGAACATCACAAACTGAGAGGATGGGAAAAAAAATTACCCTCAATTTCTTTGGGCTCCATCCCAGCTCCAGGACCATTAATTCTGTGTGTCCCTCGAACACACTGGATGTTCCCTTTAGTGCAGCAACTGCAGAAGATAAGAGCCATGACCTGGCACCAACTCAGGGTGCTGAGGAATTTCTAAGCTCATTTTCTGATAAGAGCCTTCCCAGGGTGGCTGGAAACAGTTTGTTTTCATGGGTACTCTGCAAGGTCAAGTTGTTCAGCCAGGGCCACCCCCCAATAATGCTGAGCAGGCTGAAGTTAGGGTGGGAAATTAGGGAAACAAGGCTGTGGCACTGCAGACCCTGCAGCTCCTGGCAGTGCAGGCAGCTCGAGGCAGGTCCAGGAAAAGCAGAGGGAAGGAAGGGAATTCAAAGTGTAAAACTGCTGAATGAAACACTCACATTGTCCTTCTGCAAGGGGAAGGGGTTTCTGCTCCAGGGGTTGGGGTCACCCACCCTGGCCAGCAAAGGTTGCCTGGCTGTGTCTGAAGTAGAGCAACATTTGCTGCCTTTGGGCTGGATGAGAGCCTGGGACCTGCACCATAGCACCTTCTCCCCACTGCATTTTGTGACCAAATCCAATCTTTGCATGTCCAGGAGGGAACAATCCTGCTCCCCTGAGCAGGGGAAGAACGGGGAGCTCCTGGTTCCCCACCAGGTGCTGCAGGTCCATAACTCCATTCCCAGCTCCAGCCCCATTGGTGCTGGCTCAGTCCAGGACTCAGTTCCTGTCCCCCACAGCAGCACCCTCAGGGTGCCCTGCCTGCCCCAGCTGAGCTCTGGAGCTGAGCCCTCCCTGCCCTCTCCAGCACATCCCATGGAGCTGACAGCTCCTGTGGGCAGGGCAGTGACCCCGGGCTGGGCACTCGTGGCCTGAGGGCAGAGCTGCCAGGGCTGGGGGTCTGTGAGGAGCAGAAGGGAGAAACCAGAAGCCAGCAGGATGCACCAGGGCCCTGCATTGCCCCACGGGGCTGTGGTACCACTGAAAGGTGCTGGGACAACACCACTGTGTTACAGATGGATAATGAGCTGATTGGTCTCACAATTCAAAGATAACTATTGTGTGAATATGAAGAAAAACTTTAGTGATGTACAGTTATGTTATTGTAGTTTAGATGTCCTCTGTTCTCCCCACAGTTCCCTTTCCCCCTGTATTGTTGCCATCAGACAGCCTGGGCTGTCCAGGACAGGTACAAAGAAGCTGCACAGGTGTCCCTGGCATGGGGCAGGTGGGAATGGAAAAGCTTGGGGGTGCTCAGGGGGTGGGCATGGAAACACCTGATCTGCAATCAAGTTACAAGAAAGCAGTTTCCACTGATAAATGGCAAAGAAGAGATGCCTGACAGACTTTGGGAGGGGCCAGGGCTGGCTGATGCAACCCCCAGGGGTATAAAAGACTGAGCATCCATCTTGAAGATGAACCAACCTCATGGTATCCATGAGGGGCAGTTCTCAGTGCTGCAGCTTTTTCCTTGTGTAGTCCTTTGTTGTATTTTTGTTAAGGTTTAATAAACCTTTTTAAATTTTCAAAGTGAGCAGTTGTGTCTCACAACTGGCTGAGAAGAGTCCAGCAGCTGGGCCTGCTGCACCCTGCCCAGTGCAGGATCCCCCTAGTCCCAGCTGCCCATCCAGCTGGAAAAGGACTTTGCATTTCCAGAGGAGTCCCCATTTGCTGGGAATTCATGCAGACGAGGACAGGGGGTCACCCCCCTTCCCAAGGCCTTGTTCAAGGGGCACAAAGGAGAACAGATGTGAACAAGCAGCCCCCAGAGGCTGCCAAGCCTGGGGTCACCCTGCTGGGGCTGGCTGGGGGCAGCTGTGAGGAGAAGAGGCAGCAGAACACCTTGGAGCCCAGGAGCAGCACTGCAAGGGGGATTTGGCACTGCCAGGGCTCTCTGCTGCACACACACAGGCTGCTTGTGTGGGAGCTGCTGCAGGCAAACCCTGGAGCACAGAGGTGTCATTGACTTCACAGGGACTGGGCACCTCCTTGAAGGAGGTACTTGTGTGTTTGGGGCTCTGGAGCAGGGTGAGTTTGCTGGATGGGGCTGGGGTGGAACTGCAGGACACTGAAATGCTTCAGGGCTGAGATCACTCCTGGCCCCGTGGAACGACTGCAGGAGATTTATTGACGTTTATCTTCATTGCTGCAGAAAAATGAGTGGTGTGTTTGAGCCAGAAAGGCAAAATCAGGCTCTTGGAAAAGCAGCAGGGAGAGTTTCCAGTTTCCAAAGCTGCTGGGTGTTTCAGGGAAGGCTCCCCCACCCCAAGCCTCGAGATGCTCCTGCAGTAGAAGCCCAGCTGGGAGGGAGCAGGAGCATGGAGCTGTGTCTGGAGTCAGGGATGGCCTCAGGGGCCAGGCTGGCTCTGATGTGCTGCTCCCATGAGGAAAGGACACTTTCCCTGCCAGAGTAGCCCACAGAAGCCTGGGAAGGTGGGGGGATCACTATGGCCCAGATTGCTCTGAAGAGTTCACGTCTTGCCCTTCTGGGGAGTGCACCTGGGCAGAGCATCACCAGCACCGTGTCCTGGGCAAGCTCTGCCCTCCAGGGCTCAGAGCAGCCCAGAGGCTTTTTTTCTTAAATTAAATCAGTTGAATAATGTCAGGGAACAGCTGGGAAAATGGGGAGGGGGGTTCACAGGGAGTTATGGGAGGCCACTGCTGTGTGCAGTGTTTGTGGGATTCTCCCTGGGCTTGCACAGGGGGTGAAGGGCACCTCTGGGACCTGCTTGGATCTGCTGCTCCCCTGGCTCCTGTTGTCCCTGCTGCCAGGAGGGAGCAGGGCTGTGGAGCAGGGCTGGCACACAGCTCCCACCACTGGTGCCAGCAGGGCTGAGGGCTGGGGGTGGCTTGGGCTGGTGGTCAGGAAATGCTGGACCTCATGCCAAGAGACTCTCTGGGAAGCAAAAAGATTCCCTGGGCTGGGTGGCTGGAAGAGGTGGCACAAGGAAGGCTCTGTGTGTGTGTCCTCCAATGCCCACCCTGCATCCCAGCAGCAGGAAGAGCCTCTGGGCTGGTTGGAAGACACAAACATTTCTGCTGAGGGCTCTGGGAGAGCCAAGCAGACCCGTGGTGGGTGCAGCCTGCTTGGCTGGGTGCCCCAGCCCTGGGGCTCAGACCCCTTGGGCTGTGCTGCCCATCTGAGCAGCCCAGAGAGCAGAGAGCAGGAAATGCTGGGCTCTGGGGACACCCTGTGCTGATCCCAGCCCCTCTGGAGACTCCCTGCCGGTGGATTTCTGCCCTCTGCTCCCTTCCCTCAGAGGTTCTCCCAAAGGAAATCTCCAGAGAGCACCTCAGGGGGGCTGAGCTGTGCTGTGCATCCCCCAGAGCCGAGGGATGGCCAGCCCAATGTGATAAACACTTGTGAAAATGTAAAAAGTTTAATAAAGGACAATAGAAGACAAGGAGCATAGAGCAAAGGTTATTATGGCTGGGTGCATCTTGACATTCAGCTAAGACTACACTGGCATTTTTGGGGATACTATTTAAATATTATTTTTATTACATCAGCCCTTTGTGTATTTATAGACTTTTATATATATCTATATATAACTAGTTTACATATTCCAGGAACTATTTTACATGGTTCTTCTTTGGGTCTTTTTTAGAGTACATGTGTTTCCTGGCTATGGTTTTGGTTCTTTTTTTCATTACTTCTAGTTTGAGCTTTGGCTTATATTTTCTTCAGACGGTTGGTGCTGATTGTTGGTATATCTATAGTAGGTGTCTTCATATGTTCATTGGATGTTATGTCATCTAAGTAGGCATTTTAATACAAGTATAGCTATTTCACTAGTATCTCTAAGCTTAGCTAACAACAGAAATAAAAAAGGTATCTTTATAACAAAGTTACTTTAACATCACACATATAAAATCTATTTAAGTATTTGCCAAAAGCCAATGTTATGTATCTATAACAGCATCCCAGCCCATCCTGGCACCCTCAGCAAACATCTGGAGCCCTCTCGGTGTCCCTGCATGTCTGAGGGCTCTGCTCCTGCCCTGGCAGCCCAGCTGGAGTCTCCTGCTCCTGGGTCCGGGGTATTTTTAGCAGGAGCTGCATCTGCCTGGGCTGTGGCTGTGGCTGTGGCTGTGCCCGCCGCTCCTCCGGAGCCGATAAGGGAGCAGCGAGCAAACAATGGCAGCCTCAGTTATTTTTGGCTCCGAGGAGCTCCTCACCAGCAGCATGACTTTTTAATAAACAAAATCCCCTTCATGGAGGGCTCGGGGGAACAATGGCCCCATTGATCCCCCGCACTGGCGAGGCTGCAGCAGAGGAGTCAGTGAGGGCCGGGCTGGGGCGGACAAGGGGCTGCACAACAACGGGGCTGTTCTGGAAAGGGCAGGAAAGGCTCCAGGGCCAGGAGGCTGAGCTTCCTCTGTGTCCCTGGCTCTGCTCCTACCACTGCTGCAGCCTCCCTGGCAGCTGGGAGAGCACAGAGCCTGGGGTGGGAGCCCACCCAGCCCAGGATTTGGCTCTGAGGGTTGGGGGATGTGCCCAGATGGGATCTGGGGAGGTTTGGGCCCAGATGGGATCTGGGGAGGTCTGGGCCTAGATGGGATCTGGAGAGGTTTGGGCCCAGATGGGATCTGGGGAGGTCTGGGCCTAGATGGGATCTGGAGAGGTTTGGGCCCAGATGGGATCTGGGGAGGTCTGGGCCTAGATGGGATCTGGAGAGGTTTGGGTTCAGGTGGGATCTGGGGGAATTTGGGCCCAGATGGGATCTGGGGAGGTTTGGGCCCAGATGGGATCTGGGAAGGTTTGGGCCCAGATGGATCTGAGGAGGTTTGAGCCCAGATGGGATTTGGGGAGGTTTGGGCTCAGATGGGATCTGGGGAGGTTTGGGTCCATATTGGACCTGGGGAGGTTTGGGCCCAGGTGGGATCTGGGGAAGTTTGGGCCCAGATGGGATCTGGGGAGGTTTGGGTCCATATTGGACCTGGGGAGGTTTGGGCCCAGATGGATCTGAGGAGGTTTGAGCTCAGATGGGATTTGGGGAAGTTTGGGCCCAGATGGGATCTGGGGAGGTTTGGGCTCAGATGGATCTGGGGAGGTTTTGGCCCAGATGGGATTTGGGGAGGTTTGGGCTCTGCAGGAAGAGGAGCCAGAGGAGGCTGGGTGGCTGCTGTGGGTGGCACAGGGACAATGGCCAGGAAAGGGCAGATGGAGGCTGGGACCTCCTACCTCATTGTCCCCCCTGTCCTACTGTCCCTCCAGCCCCACTGCTCCTCCTGTCCCACTGTCCCTCTTGTCCCACTGTCCCTCTTGTCCCACTGTCCCTCCAGCCCCACTGCTCCCACTGGGTCTGCTCTGCTCCCACACTTCCTTACCCTGAGCTGGGAGGGACCCCAAGGATCATTGGGTCCAGCTCTTGAGCAAATGGCCCCTGTAGGGATCAAAGCCCCAGCTTGGTGTCACCAGCAATGTCCTGAGCACTGGGACAGCTGAAGAGGATTTTGGGACACTTCTGTTGAAGCAGGCTGGGCTTTGGGAAATGAGAGAGCAGCTGTGCTCAGGGCAGGTAACATCTCAGTGTCTGTGCTGGCTTGCCTGGGTTATCTGGAGATTTTGGGATAATTGTGGGTTCCTTCCTGGGCCTCACAAGGGAGGTTTGCTCACTGGGAACGGCTCAGGCAGCAACACAAGATGAAGACATCTGATAAAAGGGCTTAGTGGCGAGGAACACCCGTTCTGGGGCCTTGTTAGAGTCCTCTGGAGATGTCGTTTTTGTCAGCCCTGGGTCTGCCATCATGATGTTGTGAGGATTTGGCTCTTTGCCCTAGGAGAGGGGTCTCTGCTCCCAGCAGCAAGCTCAGATCTCTGCTGAGTTGCTCAGCTCTTCCCCATGCACTTGGCCAACGTTAAAAGGGGAATAAAGTCTCCTCTGGAGAGACATGGGCTTATTTATAAACATTTTCAAGTGTTCTGAGCTGGGCAGATGAAAGGGACTGTTAAAGTGCAAACCAAAGTCTTCTCATCAATCCTTAAGTGTGTGATAACAGCTCAATTTACCCTGCTACAGGAGCTTTCCAGCTCCTTCTGATTGCTCTGACAGCTGATTGCTGCAGTTGGAGGGATGCTCAAATGTCTGCAGCACTGACAACTTTCTGCAGCACCCAGCCTCCTCCTCAGCTCTGTGCTGGTGGCCAGAGCTGCCTTCCTGGGTGTTTCCTGGGAAAGAATGCACCTTGGAACAAGCAAGGCACCCAGACAGGATGATAAAATCAGGTTTTTAATTTATTTACATGCCAAAAATGTGGGTTTTTTGGGCTGTAGAGGATCATGGTCAAGCTGTCTGATTTGACACAGGCTTAGCATCCACCTGGAGGAGCAGACAGACCCTAGACTCAGTGGTGAGACTCAAGGCCAGCCCTCAGGACAGTCCCCATTGGTGTCATCCAATTTCTCCAGGCATTTTCCATGTGCTGGTAGAGCTGCTCCTGCCAGGAGCTGTTTGGGTCTGTGACAGTTCTACACAATGTCTGTGTGAAAACTCCAGGGAAAGCTGGGCTGGAGGAACAGGACAGAGCACCAGGGATTCAGGCAGGGCCTGACTTGTTATCTGCTGGCATCTGCTCAGTGCTGAGCTCTTCTGGGAGCCTCAGATGTGGTCAGGGCTCTGAGGAGGTGGGGAGGGCTGGCAGGCAGACGAGCATGGCTGGGGCTCTGGGGATGTGATTTCCAATCAAGTGATGCCCCACAAGCATCCTCAGATGGGGATCATCCTTTGATGGGGCAGACAAAGAGCTGCTGTCCCTGGGCTGTGCTGGATCTGCAGGTCCCAGCACCACCACGCTGCTGCTCTGCCTCCAGCCCAACCCAAACCCACCCTCCAGTGCAACCACAGGAATGACCCTGCTGGACCAGGGCTGCCAGGCTGGCTCCAGAGGGAGGTGAAGTTCTTGTTTTCCTCCCAAAGGCACAATGACTTTCAGAAAAATGGCTGGAGGAGTGAGAGGGCTGAGCCCAAGGGATGAGACCTCAGCCCCTGGCACAAGCCCTGTGGCCACACAGCCATGGAAGAGGAGCTGGTTCCCATCAGAGAGCTGGGATGGGGATCAGGTGCTCCAGTGCTACTCCAGGACCCTTTTTTCCCCCAGTCCTGGCTCCAGTGTCCCCTGTCCAGAGCATCTCAGGGGGCTGAGTGGAAGAGAGGAGAGCCTGATCTGTCCCTCTCTCTGGAGCTCAGATTTTGGCTCTCTGAGCCCTTGCCTGGAGGTTCCTGTGTCAGCCCTGGTATCATCCTGCCCAGAGCCCCCTCCTGGCTGCTGCAGGGTGACCCATGGCCCTGAGGACAAGGACCATGAGCATTTCCTGTGCTGCCTTCAGCTGGGATGTGGGTGCTGGACGTGCCCTTGTGCCAGACTGTCTCACCCTGAGATGTTTCTGTTCCGTCTCTCTCAGCTCCTGCTGTCTTGGCTGACCTTCATCCCCAGCTGAGGAGGAAGCTGTGCAGAGAAATGCCAAATACCAGGTGGGAAATAGGAGCAGGATAGGAAAATTACCACTGCTGAGTCCTTGGGGAGCAGAGTAACAAATCCTTCCAGGGAGAGCCTGGCACAAGGCCACCTCTGCAGACAGGAAAATGCTCTGCACTTCTATGTCCAGGGAGAGGGCTGGGGGATGACACGGACACCAAACATCCTGCAGGGAGGGCTGAGAGCTTGGGCATTGCTCCCCACGTGCCAGGGAACACCCAGACCTGATGGGATTTTGCCTGGGATCCAAAGAACCCATCAGTTTCCCCTCCTGCAGCTTCCAGGCTTGAGCATTCCAGTGGCCCAGGGTGGTGGCCCCAGTGCTGGGCCTTAGACACAGGGCTCAGGCACAGAAACTCTGGCCCCCTGCATGGTCCTACCCAACTTTATCCCTCTGGCCAGGTCTGCAGGAGCTCTGAGATGGGTCCTGGGTGCTCCAGCTGCCCTGATGTGTCTGCAACAGCAATGGGGGCCATGGCCAAGCACCTGGCTCCCACCCCAGGCTGCTGCTCCTGGTGTTCTCCAGGTGAAGAAGCTGTGGTTTGACACAGGGAAAGCTGGGGAGGTTCTAATCCAGGTGGGTCAGTGCAGCAACATTGCCTGGTCCCTCTGGTTCACACAGGAGAGGAAGGGAATAATTGGGAAAAAAACTTAACAACAAAGGAGGGGAAATTTTTCACTCAGCACAGGCACAGCCTGGGGAGTTCACACAGAGGGGGATGGTGTTGGGTGGTGTTGTCCAAGCTCCTCCTCCTCTGGACTGGGAAGGAGCTTGGAGCCTTTCACACTGCACTTCTGGCCCCACAGGCTCCCAGAGGGATCAAGTGTCCCCAGAGGGATCAAGTGTCCCCTGGCCATGGCTGGGGACCAGGCTGTCCCTGGCAGCTGCACAGCCCTCAGTGATGGGTGGGGGGTGATGGGGCACACCAGCCATGCCACTGCAGCTCTCCCAGGGCTGCCTGGCCAGAGGCTCTGCCCACAGTGTCCCCAGGGAGGGTGATGGCTGTCACAGCATTCTAGGAGCCAGCTGGGTCAGTCTTGCAGAGCTCACTGAGTGTGGCTGCTGAGCTAAGGGGGTTTTATGGGAGGTGGGGAAGTGTCTGTGGTGGAGCAGCAGGAATGTGGTGGCTCGGGAGGAGGGGACATTTCCAGTGTGTCTGTGCAGTGATGGAGTCCCCAGCCAGGTGTGTGGGGATAGGGAACAGTGCCAGGAACACCTCCTAATTAATCCAGGAAATGTGGTACCCCTTGGAGAATGGGTAAATGTTCCTGGCTCTTCCTTCAGACCCATCTCTCAGAAGGGGAAATATCCAAGGTGATCTCAGCCCCAGATCCTACCCTGTGTCTGTGAGCTTGAGAGCAGAGAGCCTGCCCAGGACACTGGCCAGGGGATAGAGGAGAATGAGAGATGCTTTTGGCTCATCTTGGCAGGCCCAGGTCTGGTTTTGCTTTTGTTTCTGTCTCTTTATAGCACTTGTGAATGTGTTGCTCCTGTTTGACTCTTGGGAATAGATATTTGCTTGCACCATCAGCCTGGCTTATGTTCATGGGAACGTCCCAGCTGGCTGCCAGACTGTGAGTCACTGCATCCCTCTGGGCACAGCAATCCCCAAAATCAGGGGCTGGGCCTCTCCTGCAACCCTGGCAGGCCCTGGCTGCCTGCTGTGGACAGGGAGGCAGAGCTGTGCCCAGCTGGGAGCCCAGAGCTGGGCTGGGAGAGCACCTGGAGGAGCAGCTGAGCTGCAGCCAGGCCCAGGGAGCTCTGGTCTCTCTCAGGAGCTTGATTCCTGTGTGGAAGCCTTCTGGAAGAATTTTAGCTGGGGTGTGAGCCTGTGGGTCCATCCCTGCAGGACACAGAATTGTTGCTTTGCTGACCCTGCCTGGCACCAGGAGCAGCTCCAGAGGCTGCCCAGGGGTGCAGGAATGAGCAGGATCAAAGCCCAGCACTCTCTAGAGGAGCTGGAGGTCTGGCAGCTGTGGGGAAACTGAGGCAGAGCTGAGCCAGGGGTGGCTCTGGGGCTGGGGGCACAGGAGGGTGTGTGGGGAGGGGCAGTGCCCCTTGTATATCACACCCCAGGCGTGTCACCCCTGTCACCACTTCCCGCTGAGGCAATGCAGGGACGGGGATGAGCAGGGACCTTCCCAGCCCTGGGAGCCTGGGGATGTCCCAGGGAGGTCCCCACAGCCCTGCTTCCCAACATGGGACAGAGCCCTGCAAGGACACCAGGGCCTGGCTGGGATCCTGGCTATAAACGTTTGGTGCCACTCCAGCATGAGCACAGGTGTGGGAAATGAATTTGTAGGAAATTGGACAAACTTGATAGAAGGTTTATATAGTGTGTATTTGTATATAAATTTTAAGATAAAAATATTGATTTAGAAATATTATAGAACAGGACCTAGATATATTATAGAATATTGTTGAGAGAGAAATAGAACTAGAAATAAGTTTTAAAGGATGGTCTTGTACAAAAGATTAGATATTTTAGAGAAATAGAATCCAATACATAGGGAAAGAGAAAATGCAAACTTTCCAATGCTTTTGGTAATTTTCATTTTTATTTTGGGAGGAAGGAGACAATTCCAGCAGTGATACACTTCTGTCCACTGATGTTTTCTTTATGGATCCAGAGGTATGGGGACAGGTTTTTCTGTGCTATCACAAGCCAATAACCCCACTGTGCTGAGAGGTCCAGCTGTGAGTGCCATGCACTGGCCTGTCCTCACTCTGGTGCAGTAAATCCATGAATGCCAAGGATTCCCCCATAAAACATCAGCACTGTAATCCCCAGGAAAGGGTGTGAATGTTGGGTATCATAAGGCACCAATTGTGGGTGTTGTGATGACAAACAGCCCTTTTTTTCCTGGGGTTTCTGGAGGCAATAAGCCACAATTAGAAAAGCACAAAGATAAAAGCTCCCCAGCCGTGCTGCAGCAGGGGAGCAGAGCCAGGGCTGGGCTCAGAGGAAGGGGCTTCACTGGGTCCCCGTGCTGGGCCAGAGCTTTGGGAGAGGTTCTGAAGATGAAACCCATGTGCCTCTTCCCACAGAGCACCCGGCAGAGCTCAGAGCTGTCTCTTCTGTCAGCTGCTTTGTCAGCTTGTGCTGCAGTCCTGGGACTTTGGGCTGCCATAGAATGGAATCACAGAACAGAATCCCAGACTTGTGTTGGAAGGAACCTCAAAGCTCATCCAATGCCACCCCTGTGCCATGGCAGGGACACCTCCCACTGTCCCAGGCTGCTCCCAGCCCTGTCCAGCCTGGCCTTGGGCACTGCCAGGGATCCAGGGGCTCTGGGCACCCTGTGCCAGGGCCTGCCCACCCTCCCAGGGAACAATTCCTAATTCCCAATATCCCATCCAGCCCTGCCCTCTGGCACTGGGAGCCATTCCCTGTGTCCTGTCCCTCCATCCCTTGTCCCCAGTCCCTCTCCAGCTCTCCTGGAGTCCCTTCAGGCCCTGGCAGGGGCTCTGAGCTCTCCCTGGAGCTTCTACTCTCCAGGTGAGCACCCCCAGCTCTCCCAGCCTGGCTCCACAGGACAGAAACCCTCCTTCCCTGCCAGGGAACTCTGGATCCAGGTTTTCTCAGTCCCCATTGTCTCTGGACAATGTTCTGAGCTGAGTTTCCAGGAATGCAACTTTCAATACAAAGCAAAACCATGTTTTGTACATCTCCTTTCATTTCCTGCTGCTCTACCAATTAAACCAACATAAAAGTCATAATGCCATAAAATATGGGAAACATCTAGAAGAGGAATCATGAAATAATTTCCTCTTGATGTAAGTAAGTATTCCATCCCTCTCAGTGAAACTACTTGTAATTTTTGTCTAATTACACAGCTTTTTATGGTGCTAACGAGTGATCCACAGTCAATATCCTACCGGGGCTCTGACTTGTTACTGCTTTTGAAGTGGGAATCTTCTCTCTCTCTTTTGAAAATGAGTAAATGTAATTCCATGGTTGAGTTGATGCACAGATTCTAAATGTTTATGTATTTCAGCAACAGTACTTTGTGTTTCCTCAACTTTAAATCATTGCCAATATGAACAAGGCCAGGTTGGGCAGGGCTTGGAGCAGCCTGGCATAGTGGGAGGTGTCCCTGCCCATGGCAGGGGTAGAACTGGAGGGGCTTTAAGGTCCCTTCAAGCCCAAACCATTCCATTATTCTGTGATTCTATGATTTGCCTCACACACAGCCCCTGACTGTGATTTTACACAGACATGGGCACTTCTGGCTGATTCCTTCCCTGGTGACTGGCCCAGAACTGGTTTTGTCTAGAGTGGAGAGGACCTGCACCAAGGAGCTTCAGACTTGATATGAAAGAACATTTCTTTGGTGAGAAGGTGATCAAACACTGGAACAGGGTCCCCAGAGAGGTGCTTGATGCCTCAGGTCTGACAGTGCTCAGGAAACATCTGGACAATGCCCTTAACAACAGGCTTTAAATCTGGGTCATCCTGCTCAGGCAGATGATCACTGTAGGCCCCTTATTCTATTCTATTCTATTCTATTCTATTCTATTCTATTCTATTCTATTCTATTCTATTCTATTCTATTCTATTCTATTCTATTCTATTCTTTCACTGACTGAAATCCTAAATCTGAAGGAAAATGTTGGTATTTACCCCAGGACAGATGATAACAGATTTGCACTCAGTAACTCCAGGTTATTTCATTCTGTTAACATCCAAACATAAACATTAATGCAATCCTAAGTCTATTTAACCTCCACCCAGAGCATCACATTTAATTTGCTGTACTGCTGTGGAGTTAGGACACTATTATCATCATCCAACCATTCATTTAAAGCACTGAAATGCACAGCCCATAAGCTCAAAATGAAGCTGCTCTGCCACAAAGGAGGAATTAGCAATCAGTCATTCAGTTTTGGCCTGCTCTTAAGAAAAGTTTTGGTTCCAGTATGACCACACTCTCTGACAGGAAACTTTCTCCCAGAACAACTTGGCTGCTCTGTGGTGAGGTTTGATACTGAAATCCACTTTCCCACACACTCCCTTTCTCACATTGTGGCTCCACCTGAGCCTTGGGAGAGTCTCAGGAGGGGTTGGTTCATCTCTGGTCCTGCAGAGCAGGTGGGCAGGCCAGGGCTGGTTTCGCTGCCCTTGAAGCACTTTGTGCATCTCCAACACTTGGCTGCACACCCCAAACCCCCTCTGCAGGGCTGAGATGGCCCCAGGTGTCACCAAAGCTGTGTCACCTGTCATTGCCCTTGCTTTGCCAGGGTACAACTGAAAAATGAAGTTTTTCCATGAGGCTGTGGCCTGTGGAGGAACAACCTTTGCAGTGAAGCTGTTGTCAGGCCTGTCAGGTACCATGATTGAAGGAGAGGTTGATTTTTATTCCTATGTAAGAAGCAGCCTTTTCTTCTGGCAGCCCAGGACCACCTCCCCATGCTTTCAGCACCATCCCACCTCTTTGGGGCCAGGATGTGGCAGCTGAGCAGCGTGGCCTGGAGAAGGAGCATTGCTGCTTCCAGGGACATGGGGTGGGCACAGGGGGAATGAGAGAGCAGAGCTGTGGGAAGGGACCTGGAGGTCCTGGTTGATGGCCAGTTGGACATGAGCCAGCAGTGCCCTGGGGCCAGGAGGGACATCCCTGTCCTGGGGGCATCAGGCCCAGCATTGCTGGCCAGGCCAGGGAGGGATTGTCCAGCTCTGGGCTGGGGCAGCTTCACCTTGAGCTATGGGGGCAGTTTGGGGCCCCATGATATAAGAAAGAAATTAAACTGTTAGAGAGTGGCCAAAGGAGGGACACAGGGTCTGGAGGGGCCCATGAGGGGCAGCTGAGGGCTCTGGGGTTGTTCAGCTGGAGCAGAGTGAGGGCAGAGCTCCCCGGGGCTGCAGCTCCTCCCAAGGGGCAGCTCCCATCTCTGCTCTGGGACAGGAGCCAGGGCACGGCTGGGGCTGGGCCAGGGCAGCTCAGGCTGAGCTCAGGGCAAGGTTCTTCCCCCAGAGGGTGCTGGCACTGCCCAGGCTGCCCAGGGAATGGGCACGGCCCCGAGGCTGCCAGAGCTCCAGGAGCCTTTGGGCAGCGCTGCCAGGGATGCCCAGGCTGGGGCTGCTGGGTGGGCTGGGCAGGGACAGGGGCTGGGCTGGGGGATCCTGGGGGGTCCCTCCCAGCTCAGGATATTCTGAGATTCTGAGTTCACCATGGAGCAGACCAAGCAGTGTGGTCACTGTCTCTTTGCTCTGCAAGGGTGGGTGAAGGCTGAGTCCCAGGCAAGACTGGGCTTGAAGAAGCTGCTTTTGTAGCAGTGCTGGTCATGGGGAGGAAGATCCTGGCCTCAGCACTGGCCTTTGGCATTGGCAGCCAGCAGCTGCTGTGCCAGAGGGCTTGGCTGGCTTGCTGTAAATAACTCCTGGAGCCTGTGAGCTGTGCCTGGGCCTGTGACGGCAGGAGCTGGAGCTGAATCCCCAGCACATGATCCCACTGGCTCCTGTCCATGGCAAAAATACCTCAGGAGGGATCAAGAACTGCCCTG
The DNA here is from genome assembly GCF_037042795.1 of Molothrus aeneus. Classification (NCBI taxonomy): domain Eukaryota; kingdom Metazoa; phylum Chordata; class Aves; order Passeriformes; family Icteridae; genus Molothrus; species Molothrus aeneus. The sequence continues at coordinate 1,214,080 of NC_089664.1, read as the reverse complement.
CAGTCAGGACAGCTACCATCTCTTACAAGAGCAGCCAGGCATTATCTGCCCACAAAACACTGCTGCTGAGGGATGTCTGGAGCCCAGCAGATCCCACATGACCGGGGAAATTGAGGGCTGAGCCTGGAAGTCTGGCTGCTGCCTCAGCCCTGAGGAGCAGCCCAAAGACACAGCTTTCAGAGCCTCATGCCTTCCCGACAGCTCTGACCAAGGCCTGCCCTCCCCTGCCCTCTCTGCCTCCAGATCTTTTCCATCTTTTTGGGTTCTTCCTGCCAAGAGGACCCTGATTCCTGCCTCTCCCCATGGGGCTCTCAGAGCTGTTGGCAGCAGCACTCCTGACTCTTCTCTGTGGGACTGGGGACAGAGGGAGGTGCTCTGGTCACTGCTTCTGCTGCTCTTGCCCTCCCTGATCATTCCCATTCTCTGCTGTCCAGAGGATGCTCTCTGGAAAGGAGCTGCTGGACAGGCTGGACAGCTACTGCCAACCCACCAAGGAAACTTTCTCTCCTTTCTTCCTTGTAGCAGAAATACATCAAAACATTCTTCTGAACCCACATTCAACTCACTTTAGGAAAGGTGTGCCCCATTCCTAAGTAAAGGGGAGACAAAGAGTAGAGAAATAACCTTTCTCCTGAATTAACTTTGTCTCATCTCATCTCATATCTCATTTCATCTCATCTCATCTCATCTCATCTCATCTCATCTCATCTCAATCTCTCAATGGATTGATGGGAGGTTCCTTCCTCTGCTTTTGTCAGTCTGGAGGGAGAAGCAGTTCTCGGACATGATCTAAGGAGTGCCTGGGGAAGGTGCAGCCAGATGAGGAGGATCAGGAAAAAATGTCCTGTTCTCCTCTGCCCTTGGGCTGCTGAACTTCACAAATCCCACCAAAGTTCTCTTGACTACAAGAAGAACTTATAAAAGTCTCTGGAAGTCCAACACATCAGAGATAATGGGCTGGGGTCTGGAGGAGGAGGACTGATGTGCACTGATGGAGAAGAGGCTGCAGGGGAGGAAGGCAGGATAAAAATGTGAGATGGTGCCCAGGGCAGGGTTAAAAGCTGCTGAGGACTGAGGGAAGAGGGAATTTCCATGGCTCAGTCTTGCTCTGCATATTGCCTGCCCCCAGCCTGTGAGATTAATCACTGCCTTTCACCAGCACCAGAACAAAAAGATCCCTCCCCCCCATGATATAATAATCTGAAAATTCCACAGCTCCAGTTTAGCCAGAGCCAAAAACCTCATTCTGGAGACCCTGCTCCATTTTTCAAAGTCCCTATGCCTTTGAAGCTCCTGATTTCAGAGGGATGACGCTCCCTTCCCGAGGAGCGATCCAGCGCAGTCTCCAAACCCTATGAATCACTCTGGCCTCGGGGAATTGCCACAAGTCACTTGAGTGGCTAAAAATATCTCTGAGGAAGCAGCACAGAAATACCCATATCCGCTGATGCCGGGCTGGGAGGGCACTCTCCAAATTAACCTGGTCCCGTTTCTGCTCCTCCTGCCCTGCAGGGTTGTTCCTTGGTGGGAGCAGATCCGAGCACACACAGAGGTTTGTAGGACACTTGGTTGCTCTTTAGGGGGAGAGGGGTGGTGGAAAAAACATTTGTGTGGCTTTAAGGTGGCTCTCAGCTCTGATTTCCAGGGGATTCTGAAGTGCAGGGGATTATTCCAGAGCCAGGAGTGCTAAGCAAGGGGGCTGATGGTACTCTTAGAATCATGGAATTAAGCTTGGAAAAGGCCTCTAAAATCATGAGTCCAACCATTCCCCCTGGAGTGCACTGCCAAGGCCACCACTAACCATGTCCCCAAGTGCCACATTTACACATCTTTTACATCCCTCCAAGGATGGTGGCCCCATTGCTGCCCTGAGCAATTCCAATTCCCTACCACCCTTTCCATTGGGAATTTTTCCCTAATATCCAAACTAAACCTACCCTGGAGCAACTTGAGGCTGTTTTATCTTGTCTTGATGGAGTCCAGGGCTGGGTGTGATTCATCTCCCCTGGAGCTGCTTCCAGCTGTGTCTGTGTGTTTATCTGAACCAATCTTGCCAGGAAGATTTCACCCCAACAACTTCTCAGTGGGAAGCTACAGATGGCAGAGGGACAGAAGGGTGGGGCACAGCCTGGGTGTGCTGCCCAGCTGCCCATGGGCCCTGCAAGGAGCTGCTCCCTGAGATGGTTCAGCACAGAGCAGCAGCCGTGCTGGTTCCCCAGGCTGCCCCAGGCAGTGTGGCTGGGAAGGGAGTTCAATGTCTCACACACCTACACCACAGGTCCCATCCAGGCAGAAATAAATCAGTCTATCTCAAAAGACACTCTTTTTTTCCTGTGAGAATAAATGCTCTTCCCCAGCCTGGACTCCAGCAGATCCAGCACCATCCAGTCCTGGAGCAGGAGCTCCTTGGAGCTGTGAGCACTTGAGGGTTTTAGGAGCATCACACTCATCATCACAGAGGGGATTTACCCACCCAGTGCCTCTGGCTGAGGGCCAATTTCTCCTGCAATCACTTCTAGTTCATCTCAGACCTTGAGTTCCCAGCACAGTGCTGGTTTGCTGTCCACTGCTTTCCAAGGAGGCTGATGGTGAGATGGGGATGTCCCCATGGGTCTGTCCCCATGGGTCTGTCCCATGTCCTCAAGGACATCAAAGCTGCCCAAAGCCAGTTCCTTGTCACTCCCACGTCAGCACTGGGAGGATGCCAGGACAGTGAAATGCAGCCCATTGAGTCCAACTGTCCCCCCTGGAGGACAAATGTCACCTAAGCAGTGAGAGGTGACCCAGACTCCTGAGTGTGATGTCCTGTGTTTCCAGGGGAGGATGGACATGGATGATTGTGGCAGTGGCCATAATGCCAAAGACAACACAAGCTCTCCATGCTGGTCCTGTGTATGGAACACACACTTTGACTTCATGACAGCTTGGAATGATGTCACGTCCCAAATGGAAACTGGTTCCAGTGAAGGAGTTTGGCTGTTCCCCAAATTCTGGAGCAAGAGCTGCTGAAATGAAAGGGGGAAGTCATTTGGGTTGGGAAAAGTGTATAAAACTAAAAAAATTGAGTTTGACTGCAAACAAAGCAAAGAATGAAAAAAAAAATTGGAAAGAATCAAGTAAACATCCTCCATGATGATATTTCCAGACAGTAGAACTATGGTGCAAAGCTGGCCTGGATTTGTTTATGCTGGAGACAGTCATATCCGTGGAAGATTATTGCATTCACTTCCAGAAATAGCTGGAGAATACAACCACCAAACATCACCCTTGTACAAAGGTTACATCTGCTGGAGGCACAGCACAGATCCCAGACAGCCAAAGCCCAGGGACTGATGTCATGGACAGCAGCAGGAACATTTCTCTGAGTACAGGGTACCTGGGATCTCCTTAACTTACAAGAATTTGGGCAAATGATTAAAACAAAGCTTATTTCCCTGTGGTTTTTACTGATTCCACACACCCTCTCTCTAAGTCACTGAAGTTATTTCTGTTCCCCAGCTCTGTCAAGGTGAGGTCTAAACACACAACATCTGCTGCAGCCTCGCTTTATCCACTGAAAGAAAATCCACAAAATGCCACCACAATAGAAAGGAGAGCAAAATAATAAAAAATAACCCATTTAAGCCCTTTTTACCCACTAATATTTGCTTTATTTAGGTGGCCCTTGATCCCCCCTCCCCAAAGGCAGGAGGGAGGGGGGCTGGAGCTGCACATCCTGAGGGTGAGCTTGGGGCCAGCTGCTGCCCACTGGCACAAGGCCAAGGAGCCCAGGCACCAAAGCCAAAGCAGAAATGCAGCCCCAATCTGTTTGCCCCACGCTGGCTCATGGAGGGAAGGGTTTTTCCTTGGGAAGGGCTCTTTGGAATCAAAAAACTCGTTAATAACTGAGAGGAGCCTGTCTCGCTCCTGGAGCCGCCTGGCCGCCAGCCCGAGCTGGGATTGAATTACTGAGGAGAGAGGAGGAAAGAGGAGGAAAGAGCCCCTCACAGTGCTCTCCAGCGGGGATTGGGGCTGCTTTGTGCCAGTCAGCAATGCAGCAAGAGCCAGGCAATGGGGGACAGCAGAGCCAGGAAATGGGGACAGCAGAGCCAGGAAATGGGGGACACCAGAGCCAGGCAATGGGGAACACCAGAGACAGGAAATGGGGACAGCAGAGCCAGGCAATGGGGGAAACCAGAGCCAGGAAATGGGGAATACCAGAGACAGGAAATGCGGAATACCAGAGCCAGGAAATGGGGAATACCAGAACCAGGAAATGGGGAATACCAGAACCAGGAAATGGGGACACCAGAGACAGGAAATGGGGAACACCAGAGCCAGGAAATGGGGGACACCAGGGCCAGGCAATGGGGGACACCAGAGCCAGGAAATGGGGGACACCAGGGGCAGGAAATGGGGACACCAGAACCAGGAAATGGGGGACACCAGGGCCAGGAAATGGGGGACACCAGAGCCAGGAAATGGGGGACACCAGAACCAGGAAATGTTGACAGCAGAGCCAGGAAATGGGGGACATCAGGGGCAGGCAGTGGGGACACTAGGGACAGGAAATGGGGGACACCAGGGCCAGGAAATGGGGGACACCAGAACCAGGAAATGGGGGACACCAGGGCCAGGAAATGGGGGACATCAGGGGCAGGAAATGGGGGAGACCAGGGGCAGGAATTGGGGACATCAGAGCCAGGAAATGGGGGACACCAGGGGCAGGCAGTGGGGACACCCCTGTGATGTCCCATGTGAAGATCTCAAGGGCCCCACCCAGCCCAGGTGGCAGCTGAGGCCTGGCTCAGTGTCCCAGGTGCCACGGGCACTGCCAGCGCTGTGACCCCAGGAGCACAGAGGGGATGATTTGGTGCCAGTGGGAGCAGGGTGCAGCAGTTTCTCAAATCCAGGTTAATTTTCTGCAGGGCAGCCAACGTCCCCTGGCTGTGTGTGCTGGTGACAGCTGCTCCAGCCAAGGACAGGGCTCTGAGGTCACCCTCACCCCACTGGGCTTGATTCTGGGTTCTCTTGCTCCAGAATTTGGGGAACAGCCAAACTCCTTCACTGGAACAGTTTCCATTTGGGACATGACATCATTCCAAGCTGTCATGAAGTCAAAGTGTGTGTTCTATATCCAGGACCAGCATGGAGAGTTTGTGTTGTCTTTGGCATTATGGCCACTGCCACAATCATCCAGGGTTCTCTGGGTATCTTGAGGGCCCTCATCCCATTATGGAATCATGGATATCCTGAGCTGGAGGGACCACCAGGATCACTCAGTCCAAGCCCTGTCCCTCCCCAGACACCCCCCAGCAACCCCAGCCTGGGCATCCCTGGCAGCTCCTGGAGCTCTGGCAGCCTCGGGGCCGTGCCCATTCCCTGGGGAGCCTGGGCAGTGCCAGCACCCTCTGGGGGAGGAATCTCTGATGCCTCATTTAAAAAGTTCATGGCAGGATGACAATGAGGCTTCCATTCCTCGTATTTTTTATATTTTTATCAAGCCATAAACCACTCTCTGTGGATAAATGGTGTTAATTTGAGACTTGTCCTTTGGCAGAATCAGGGTTTATCAGGAGGTTGCAGCCTGTCCAGATGTCCTTCCACCTGGCACACATGGACACATCCCTGACAGCTGCAGGAGATCCAGGGGGATCCTGGGATTCACTGCTTCAGAATCAGAGCCTTCCATAACTCACCCCCCTAAAACCTGTGCATGCTCAGTCTGATACACAAAAAGCCTCCTCTAGGAATTCCCCACTTCTCTGATGTTTGTGGTGAGAAGTCAGCATGGAATTCAGGGAAAATGATTGATTCAGGTTAAGTGAGTGTCACGTGCTGAGATCCCTGTGAAGTCAGGTGTCTGCAAGACAACAAACCCAGGCAAACAAAACCCTTTCCTGCTGATTCTGCTCTGCACTGTTGGGGTTTTTCTTTCAGAGAATTTTGGTGTTTATGGCCAAGGAATTTGTTGTCAGTCCTTGGCTGTGATTTACATTTCAGTAGATGCACGGTACACATTTTGGCATGCAAAGATTAATGCAGGCTCATTTTAAAGTACTCTTATGTGTTTTAAAATGAACACTGAAGGCCTTCAGCACTTGCATACCAAGCACTTTCCATCTCTCTTGCCATCTGTATTGGATTAAAGAATATAAAAACTTCAGCTGGGCTATTCCTGCTGAATTCCCTGGGATAACTCTCAGGAAAGAGGGCCATTTTATGATGGGCTGCCTCAACATTTCTTTGTATTTAATAGGAAAAAGATCCCAAATCCTCTACAATTCTTCAGCCCTTTGCTAGGGGAAGGAATTCATAAACTTCTGTTCTCAACACAATGCATTTACACCATACTTTGCTGTTTAACACTTGTGGGTTGAGAACTTGGGAGTAAATATTCAGCCTTTCCCTCCCTTTAAATTCTGACTTTGAAAATTAAAATTTTAGTGGCAAGTGATGAATCATCATCATAATTCAAACCATATGGTGGAAGCACTTCTCACATTTTCAACTCTTCTCACTGCTGCTTCTTCCTTGAAAATAACTCGACAATAGATTATTTCCCTCTTAGCTAAGCTGTAATGAGCCACATGAAATGCTTTGAAATCCTCATGGTTTCAGACTTCAGAAACCACAAATATAAGTATGAATATTTTAGCCAAATCTTCCATTATTCTCTTCAAAGAGTAGTTAATACATTATTGGTGATACATGGAGCTTTTGTCCCACAAAAGGATCATTTTAGACATGGAAAACAACTGTATTTAGCTGGCTGTCAGGAGTGTGTCCACGGATGATGAACTGTGCTGCACATCTGTGCCTTCTGCAGTGCTCCTTTGCTTATCCTCATGTTTTGCTATTTCTTAGCAACAAAAGGAAGTTTGGAGAGCTTTTTCTTCCCCCTAAAAATTGCACCAGAAGTGTCTTTATGTTCCACTTTTACACTTGACAGTGCACCCTGAGCATTTGAGGCATTTCCTTTGCTCACCCTGCTCAGCCTTTGGAGTGTTACCACTGTCTGTGCTCAGTCCTGTATCCATGGCCATGTAAAAGGCAGCTGCACTTCCAACACCCTCATTTGTGAACTGAAAATTGCTCCTGAAGCCAGTCAAAGGCCTAATGATGAAATAAATACAAAATTCTCATTGGCCACAGGAAGTGCTCAGTGCAGCTCTGGTCCTGCCCGGCCCCAGGGGCTGCTCACCCCCTCCTCTGCTGGAGCAGGGCCTGGGCCAGGGCTGGGACAGCTTCAGGTCCTGCTCTTCTGCTCAGATTTGGGGTGTCCTGGAGCCCAGAGAAATGCCTCTGCTCTGGAGCCAGGCTGGGAGAGCTGGGGGTGCTCACCTGGACAGGAGAAGCTCCAGGGAGAGCTCAGAGCCCCTTGCAGGGCCTGGAGGGGCTCCAGGAGAGCTGGAGAGGGACTGGGGAGAAGGGATGGAGGGACAGGACACAGGGAATGGCTCCCAGTGCCAGAGGGCAGGGCTGGATGGGATATTGGGAATTAGGAATTGTTCCCTGTGAGGGTGGGCAGGCCCTGGCACAGGGTGCCCACCCTGGATCCCTGGCAGGGCCCAAGGCCAGGCTGGGCAGGGCTGGGAGCAGCCTGGGAGGTGCTCCCAGAAATGTGGAGAAGCTGCTCTGGGGGTTCCAGGCCTTTTGCTCCATAAATCCCCCTGTTCCCCTCGGGAAGGTCACCCCAGGCTGTTCCCAGGGTTTGGGGCTCAGTGCCCATCCCATGGCCCATCCTGACCCTCACCTCCCCTGGGCTGGCCACAGCTGGGCTCCCTGGGGTGGCTCCTGCTCAGGGATTTGGGGCACAGGGGCTCCACTCCACCGTGTCAGCCCCGTGTTTCCATCCTGGCTCCTCCCTTCCTGCCTTTCCTGGCTGAGTGTTCCTAAAATATCCCCCGTTCCTAATCAGAGAGACAGAAGGTAGCCTTGCTCCTGATCTGTTTTGCAGACAGTGGCTGCTCCTCCCCATGGCCTCAAAAAGTCTCCATCAGCAGCTGTTAAAATCAAAGAAATCATACCAGGATGAAGATTTTACACATTTCTTATAATTAATTTTTTTTTCTTTTCCCCAAGAGGAGTGTTGAGATTTCCTCTGCTGGGTTGATTTAAATATTTCTTGTATTAGAATTATTTTTTTTTTCCCCTAAGAGCAGGGTTGTGATTTCCTCTGCTGGGTTTGCATCTAGTGGAAGAAGGGTCCTGACCATGCCTTGCTTCCCACTGGACTGAGCCCCACACAAGCCCTGAGCAGGGGCCACACTGCACAAAGAGCTGCTGTAAATCAGCCTGGCAGCAGCAACAAAGTCTGACAGCACCAAAAGAGCCCCTCCTTGGCTCTGCACACTGGAAAGGTCTGGCCCCATGGCAGGGTTTGTGTTCAGAAATGCTCCTTGCTGATTTGTCCATAGCCTGGTTTATATATTTATTTCTGTATTCTGAGTGGAGCTGTTTGCTTTGGCCACCCTGAGGGGCTCTCTCTGTGTTTGGTTTCCAAAGCACACCCCTGGAAAGGTGTTGCAGTATTTTATTCCAATAGAAAGGGAAGGAGCAGAGTTCCTCATTTGTCAGCACAGCCTCCAGGATTATTTTTCCAGGTGGATTTTGTAAGAGGCACAAGGCAGGAGAGGATTTTATGCAACCAAGTCAGTCTTGGCCCATCCCTGAGGGGGATCCTCTCCAACCTGAGAGCAGCACAAATGCAGCAGCCAGGTGAAAAAAGCACCTCTGCTTCGTTCCCTGCAGTGGGAGGGAGGGAGGTTTTGGGGTTGGTCTCTGCTGGCCCTCAGGGATCTGCCAGGTGGATGTGGAACAGTCAGGACTGCAACACCTTTGGACATTCCCCAGGTGTCCCAGCTGGGAAAGGGGCCCTGGAGCCTGTGCTGGGAGCAGAGCTGCCCTGGGGAAGCTTCTGGGGCAGTTCAGAGCCTGTGGGAAGCTGGAGCCAAGCACTGGGAGCAGCACTCATGAGCTGGAGGTGCCCCATGAAAAAGGAACAGGAATGTTGCTGTGGCTTTCAGTGGAGCCAGGAGTTCAGGGTTTCAGGATTTCAGGGTTTCAGGGTTTCAGAATTTCAGGGTTTCAGGGTTTCAGCAGTTCAGGATTTCAGGGTTTCAGGATTTCAGGGTTTCAGCAGTTCAGGGTTTCAGGGTTTCAGGGTTTCAGCAGTTCAGGATTTCAGGGTTTCAGGGTTTCAGCAGTTCAGGATTTCAGGGTTTCAGGATTTCAGGGTTTCAGCAGTTCAGGGTTTCAGGGTTTCAGGATTTCAGGGTTTCAGGGTTTCAGGGTTTCAGCAGTTCAGGGTTTCAGGGTTTCGGCAGTTCAGGATTTCAGGGTTTCAGGGTTTCAGGGTTTCAGGATTTCCGGGTTTCAGCAGTTCAGGATTTCAGGGTTTCAGGGTTTCAGGGTTTCAGGATTTCAGGGTTTCAGGAGTTCAGGGTTTCAGCAGTTCAGGATTTCAGGGTTTCAGGGTTTCAGGATTTCCGGGTTTCAGCAGTTCAGGATTTCAGGGTTTCAGGGTTTCAGGATTTCAGGATTTCAGGGTTTCAGCAGTTCAGGATTTCAGGGTTTCAGCAGTTCAGCAGTTCAGGATTTCAGGGTTTCAGGATTTCAGGATTTCAGGGTTTCAGCAGTTCAGGATTTCAGGGTTTCAGGAGTTCAGCCTCTCCCTGAGGGGGGCCTGAGCAGGGTCTGGCAGCAGCCAGCCAAGGGTCTCTCTGCAGAGCCCAGCTGGTGACTGCTGGTTCTGAACTGGTGTTACAGGGCAGGACTGGGGCACTCAGCTGTAGGTGATGGTGCTCCACAGAACCTGCAGCATCTGCAGGGCTGGAGGATCCAGCACAGACCCCAGGATCTGCTTTAGGATACCCCAAACACCAAACCAGGCTTGTGGGGGCAGCTGTCCCTTCCTGGGTGTCACTGGCAAAGCTTTGCCCCCACCCTGGGGATGTTGCCCAGTGACCAGCACAGACCCCCCAGCTCTGCCCTGAACCCCCCAGAATCACCCAGAACTGGGCTTAGGCCAGGCTGAGTCCAAAGCAGAGGCTGAAATTCCATGGGTTTGTCTGTGGAGATGCTTGTGCTCCTCCTTTGGCTTTCCCTTCATCCTTTCCCTCCTTTCCCTCCACTGGGAAGAAGCAGGGAGTGAAAAACCCTCCCTCCACTCTTCAAGCCTGTTTGTCTTTGTTCAGCCTCATGTTCAGTCCCCTGGAAGGGACCTGGGGCCTGGGGGACAGGCAGAGGTGGAGTTGTGCCAGCCTGAATGTAACATTGCCAAAATCCATGGATCCACAAGGATGGTGCCCAGTCCTGCCCTTGTCACCAGGCTCCAGGACCTTACCCAAACCAGGGCACTGCGCTGGGGTTCATGATTTCAAACATGAGAGGGAGGGAGGCACTGCAAGGCTGAGGAGTCCTTGAGACAAATCCAGCACTGATATTTCCTACCAGACAAACACAAACCACTTTTTATATACAGGGACAAAAATAATGGGAATAACAAACACAGTGGGTAGAACATTTTGACTTCTGGTGAAGCATTGGGCACTGGAATTTTTTCAGCATCCTTTGGCTGCCCACTGGCTTGGGCAGCCCCAAATTCCTGGTGAATGTTCAGCAACCACAGCTCTTGGTGGGCTCTGCAAGATTTACCTTCCTAAAAGGCACTAGCCCAAGGAGAGCCAAGCTCTGTCCCCAAGTGCCACGAGGTAAATGAATCCAGATTTGTTCTGAGGTAGGGCAAGTGGCCCTGAGATTGCTTTGTTTCTTTCCTAAACCTCCCAAATGAGGGATGTCCTTAATTTCACAGGCCCTGTGTCACCTGTGTGCTTTAGTGTCTCCCCCACAGCTCTGGGACATGTGGGAACAGCCCCCAGGAGCAGCTCCTGCCCAGGCCAGGTGCTCACAGGGCAGAGAGAAGCTTGCAGGCAGTGCCTGGGCTGGCCAGGGGTGGGAATGTCCCCTCCCAGGGCAGGAAAGGGGGACAGGAGGCCAGAGCACCCAGCCCACAGCCATTTCTGCCCCACTGCCTCCGTGGCAGGCATGGGACACACTCATGGCTCAGGGATGGAGCTTGGACAGGGCGGGGATGCTCCCCAGGACAAGGATGATCTCCAGGGCAGGGATGTTCCTCCAGTTCAGGGGTGTTCCCCCAGGACAGGGATGTTCCCCAGCACAGGGATGTTCCCCAGGACAGGGATGTTCCCCAGGACAGGGATGTTCTCCAGTTCAGGGATGTTCCCCAGGACAGGGATGTTCCCCAGGACAGGGATGTTCCCCCAGTTCAGGGATGTTCCCCAGGACAGGGATGTTCCCCAGGACAGGGATGTTCCCCAGGACAGGGATGTTCTCCAGTTCAGGGATGTTCCCCAGGACAGGGATGTTCCCCAGGACAGGGATGTTCCCCCAGTTCAGGGATGTTCCCCAGGACAGGGATGTTCCCCCAGTTCAGGGATGTTCTCCAGTTCAGGGATGTTCCCCAGGACAGGGATGTTCCCCAGGACAGGGATGTTCTCCAGTTCAGGGATGTTCCCCAGGACAGGGATGTTCCCCCAGGGCAGGGATGATCTCCAGTTCAGGGATGTTCCCCCAGGACAGGGATGTTCCCCCAGGACAGGGATGTTCCCCCAGGACAGGGATGATCCCCCAAGGGCAGGGATGTTCCTCCAGGGTGCTTTGCCCAGGTGCAGCTCCTGGCCCTGCACCTCCAGAGGCTCTGGTTGGGCTCTCTCCACTCTCCTGCTGTGGCCAATTCCTGCACTCTCCTTCTGGACCTCAGGTGTGCCTCAGGGTGCCCTGCAGGAGATTCAGCTCGAGCACATCCACGACTTTCTCAGTACAGTCAGCCCAGAGTCCTTGACAGGAGAGCAAATCTCTCCTTTCCCAGTGATCCAACATGGGCTTTCCAAAGGAGCTCAGCTTCTCCTCTGCAGATGGTCTCAGCTGAGGGCACAAATCCCTCTCTGATGCTATTCTGGGGTTTCCTGCTGCTCTATACATTACCGGGGGATACTTGCATAATTTTAAACGCAGTCCTATGTAGGCCACTTCTTATTTTAAAAAGGAAGTTCAAAGTCAAATCCTCCCCCAAACTCCTTGAGAAGTCTATTAGGGTGTCCTACTTTCTTACAAGTCCTTGAACCAGAACATTCCCCCCTCACCATCCTCCTCCAGCCATCCCTCCTCAGCAGCACCATGGGTACCACAGCAGTGTCCCCATCCTTCTCCACCCCTCCCACTCCCACCAGGTGACCCAATGGTCACTGTGTTGTGAGCAGGGGATCCTGGGATGGCCACCCAAAATCAGCATTGGCTGCCACAGGACATGTGCCAAGGCCTTGCTGGTGTCCCTTGTCCCCTGTGTCACTCTGAGTGACCTGGGCAGAGCCTGTGTCCTGCTGCTGCTGACTTTGGGGTGTTTGAGATTGAGATCAGCTGGATCTCAAATAAAACTCCCCTCTGGCTGAACAGCCTTGCCCTGAGCTCTGCTGTGCTGTGCACATGGTGTTGGATCCTGCTGAGCAATTTCATCCTCCTGAGCCTCCAAGTGGGCAAAACCCTTGGGAGAGTGGAGCTGGCACTCCCAAGGTCACCCCCTGGCTCTGCTTCTACACTCAGGATGACACCTCTGTGTTGGCAAGGATGAAAGTTTGACAAGAAAGTCTCACAGGTATGTGTGTGCTTGGCAGAAAGATTTTTGAATGTAGAATCTGAAGAAAGAATAGAGATGGAAGCAAGTTTTGATCTAGAAGAAAAGAATTGCTGAGCCAGTCTCACTGGATAACCAAGGAGGCAAAGGGTGTGTTAGTTAGAAGGGGTTTTTATGGCTTAGAGCAAAGGATAAACCAACCCCAAACAAGAAGATGATTTTACCAAGCAGGAAGAGAGCACAGGCAAACAAGGCAGCAAAGCTGCAAGTAGAAAAAAGGTCTCAGAATTTTCCACTGCAAGAAAAGTGAAAAACAACTTCTAGCTTAAACTGTAATGTACTGACTTTGAGTGATTGGAGAACAGTAACGTGAATATGGTAATTATAGTAGTTATGATAGGCTATAGGTAATAATTAAGGTATAGGTTGGTTCTACTGTATTAAGATGCTCAGCAAAGAAAAGTCTATAATGCATTGTAACCAAAAGAAAAGTATAAAATGCATTGTAACCAAAAGAAAAGTCTATAATGCATTGTAACCAAAGCCAAAGGGTCTCCAGGCCTGCCTGCAGCTGGAGCTGGCAGCTGTGGGCACAGCTCTGTCACCCACGACTCTGGACTGCTGTGACACCTTGGATACAATAAACTGCATTTTGTATACAATAAACTGCATTTTGGATACAATAAACTGCATTTTGGATACAACAAACTGCATTTTAGAGAGCCCCTGGAGTCCCACATCCCTCATTTCGGCTCTTACACCTCTGGTGCAGCTAGAGTGAAGGAGAGCACAAGGAGCTGCCACTGAAGGTCACCTGCAGCCCTGGGGCTTTTTTTGGGGTCCAGATCCCTGTTTCATGTCCAGGTGCTGCAGGCTGGGGTGGCCCTGCCTGCACTCCCAATCCCCATTTCCCTGTTCCTGCTGGATGCTCTGTGCTGCCAGACCTCTGCAGGGCAGCAAAGTGAGAGCTTAGCACAGCTCCAGCAGCAGGAGGAGGAGGAAGAAGAGGAAGGGGAAGGGGAAGGGGAAGGGGAAGAACAAGTGAGAGGTGAAACACTGGGTGCTCCTCAAAGGAGATCATTGGCTTCCAGGGGTCTGGGTTTCACTCAGCCTTGACAAATCAAAGGAAGAGATTCCCTGGAGGATGGGAATTAACACCTAAAACCATTATTAAAAGCATTATCATCAACGAGTTTATTAAAATAACTCCAGCTGCAGAGATGTGTTAATGATGACAACACAAACCACAGTGCTTGGGCTGACTCATAGGAAACTGAGCATTTTCCTTCTCCCAGTCATGGGCCTGGTCCTGGAGAGCCACTTGCTGCAAGCCAGGATCCCAAAATCGGAGTGAAAACTGCTCATGAGGGCTGGGAGAGCCAGGGTGTGAGTCATGGTGTCTTTGGACACCTACAAGATTTTCCTGAATGACAGTGGGTGCTAGAAATAGAAAACACAGTTAGGAGAGACTGAAATAGAGATAAATCACCCCAAACCCTGATTCATCAAATTTTTGGCCATGAGCTATGTGGGAAAAAAGCCCTTGGCCTGCACATGAGCAGCCCTGTGTCATTGGCAATGGTGCAGCTGAGGAGAAAGGCTCCAGCCAGCACAGGAACACTGCCTGGGCGAGCCTGGAGCTGGTTCCGCAGCACTGGGGATCTTTACAAGTGGCAGGAATATTATCTGGATACTTCAGAAACCTCTCTTGGTGCTTGCCCTGCCTGGTGCAGCTGCAGAAGCACTTGGAGAAGCCTCATGGACACCTCAGTGGGAAAAGGAAAGTTTTGTGATGAGGGTTTGCTTGCATAACATCCAGGAAGCTTCCCAATAGAGCAGGTTCCCAATAAGGAAAATCAGACTTTCCAGTATGCTTTCCTAGAAAGCAGCATGGAAAGTCCTTTTCCCTGTCCCTGCAGTCCCTGTATTTCTGATGATTGGTGCTTCAGGAAAGGTTCAGCCTCTCCTTCCCTCCCTTGAAGCCAGTTTGGTTTCCTTTTGTTTTATCATTAAATCAGCCCGATCCTTATTGGAAATAAAGCAGCAATTTTACAGAGAATTATGGAATCAGAGGCTGGATTGGATTGGCAAGGAACTTAAGGACCAATTTATTCCACCCCTGCCATGGCAGGGACACCTCCCACTGTCCCAGGCTGCTCCCAGCCCTGTCCAGCCTGGCCTTGGGCACTGCCAGGGATCCAGGGGCAGCCCCAGCTGCTCTGGGCACCCTGTGCCAGGGCCTGCCCACCCTGCCAGGGAACAATTCCTAATTCCCAATATCCCATCCATCCCTGCCCTCTGGCAGTGGGAGCCATTCCCTGTGTCCTGTCCCTCCATCCCTTGTCCCCAGTCCCTCTCCAGCTCTCCTGGAGCCCCTTTAGGCCCTGGCAGGGGCTCTGAGCTCTCCCTGGAGCTTCTCCTGTCCAGGTGAGCACCCCCAGCTCTCCCAGCCTGGCTCCAGAGCAGAGGCTCCAGCCCTGGAGCAGCTCCAGGGCCTCCTCTGGACTCTGCCCAGCAGCTCCAGATCTTGTGCTGAGGTCCCCAGAGCTGGAGGCAGAACCATTCTGTGATTCTATGAGAAAATCCCACAGCAAGAAGCATGGGGCTGGGGCTCAGCCCAGGACAGGAAGGTTCTGGATCCCAGCTCACTTTGAGAGCCCATCCCTGGGAGCCCAGAACCCGGCCCAGAGTGAGGTCACCGTTATTTATCAGTTATTTATCAGTTATTTATCAATCATTTATCAGCATCCCTCTCCTGGAGCCCCCTGGAGTCCCGAGGGGCTCTCAGGAGCACCGAGCTGCAGGCACAGAGTGGCAGCAATTTGCTCTTGTTGAAGGCCCAACCTCTGCCTTTATTATTAGCTTGATAATTACTTTGTTGTAAAAACTCGTCACCCTTGGAAGTAATTAATTCTTTGGAACCAAGCACAGCAGATGGGCTCCTAATTTATTTGAAATCACGTCGGAAGCAGGGGAGTCTCTCGCTCAGTTTGATAAACACGGCATTTTAACCTGGCACTTCATTCCCTTTCAGATTCCCAGGAAATCTCCCTTAGGGGATTGGATGCTGACTCACTGCGGGGCTGAAAGGCTCAGGATGGGATCAATTTGTGAAGCGTGGCCTTGCTTTAATCCTTTCTGGGCACATTTCCTGCGGGCAGGATGTGCAAACAGGCCGGGAGGAGCCGCCCTGCTGTGCTGGCAGCCGCTGCCTGTGAGCCTGTGACAGATTTACGGGGCTGGCCAGGTGCAGAGGCTCCCTGCAAACAGCTGGAGCTCCTCCTGCCCCCTGCAAGGAGGATTTTCCCCATATGCCAGCCTTGCTCCAGCCCCTGCTGCCGGTGGTTCAGTGCCCTGAGGGCTCTGGGCTGGGATTTCAGCTCCTCAATGGCAGAGGTTTCCATTCATGCTCCAATCTGCCCATCTGTTCTCTGGCTCCTGAGCCCTAAATTCTCCTTCCTGCATCTTGAAAGGACAGCTGAACTCGGAATATTGGGCTGGGAATAAGCAGGCAGCTGACAGAAAGAGACAGCAAAGCTCCCAGCAGGGAAAATGAGGGTGAAACAAGAGCAGGAGAGCTTGGGCTGCACTGGAGCTCAGTGGAGGCACTTTGGGCTCTTCAGGTTAGGCTCAAATCTGTGTGGGAATGAAGCAGTGAGGGAACAATGGCAATGCCTGGGGAAAGGAGGTCTGGCATGCAGGGATCTCCTGTACTGATGGGGATGAAACTCCTCTCTCTGCCTGGTTTGGGCTGGAAAGGCTCTCAATGATCAGTTCATCCACCCCTGCCATGGCAGGGACACCTCCCCCTGTCCCAGGCTGCTCCCAGCCCTGTCCAGCCTGGCCTTGGGCACTGCCAGGGATCCAGGGGCAGCCCCAGCTGCTCTGGGCACCCTGTGCCAGGGCCAAGTTTTGCTCTTCAAGGCCACTGGAGCTGGAGAAACTGTGACCTCATAACCCACAGGGCCCAGAAAATGTTTTTTGAATAATTCCAGAAATAGCTGTAGAATTTTCTAAAGGAAACTACCTACATTTTTTTCCCTTTGCTCAGTAGAAAAATAACTTCCCCTCCCAATTTTTCAACATTTCTGCAGAAATCAAAGCTCTTCCTGGAACTGGGTTTTTTAAATTTTGTGGAAATCCTTGGCAAAGGCTTCGTGTGGGAGGCTTCTGGACAGTTGGTGTCTGTCTGTCAGCCCAAGAACCTAAATCCTGGAGGGAGTGCTGGGGGCAGATGACAACCAGAGGCTACTGGAAGTGTGCAGTCATTTAATGTGCAGTAATTAAATGTGGGATCATTAATGGAGGGATGAATGCTCCCAAGGGCCCCCAAAAGTTCCGTCCCAGCAGGAACAGGCAGAGCTGCACCTCCCAGACATCACGGCTCTGTGCCCCTTCCCATGGATGTGTCTCCTCCTGGAGGAACCATCCAGCCCCAAAGCCCCTCTGTGACCCCACGGGTGGTGTTGGGGGGCTCATTTCCCCCCAGTTCATCTCCTGAGAGCTTGGTCCTCATTTGCTCACAACAGGAGAGGAAACCAAGGGCCAGAGCACCCAAATCCCTGACATTTTCTCCCTGTTCTTGCAGGGAATGACCTAATCCATGCTATTGTTTCCTACTCCACTTGAATTTCCACTTAGCCACATTTCCATTCTTTCCACAGTTCTTAAAATATTTTTTGACCTTTTTTACCAGGAAAAAGCAGGGACCTGACCATGCCTTTCTTGTTCACTTTGGGGAAAAGTCATTTGTCCACAGCATATTTTTGTTCCGTTTATACAGAACTTAGCAAAGAGGAGAAAAATGTGGAGTTTATTTCTGCTGGGGAAGGAGCAGATTTGCATTTTCCAGCCCTGGTTTGAGCAGCTTTTAGCCCTTGTTGTTGGCTGGGCTGCTCTGCCCTCTCTGCTGCCCTTAATCTGGGGGATTAGGAACAATACAGATCTGCCCACCCTGCTTGTGAATTTATTCCTAAAATAGTAAACAGATGCAGCCTTGAAAAAAGGAACAAATCACGGCTGTATCCTCACCTCCTTGATATCTTTGCTGAGTTTTCTTTTCTCCTGTTTTCAACTGCAAAAATCAAAATATTCTCCTTTTTGGGGGACTTGTTTAAATCCTTTTATACACCCCACTGCTGGGAACTCTTCCTTCAGTGATCTTTGATCCAATCCATCCCAATTTATGGAGGTGTTTTTTCATAGCAGCTCAGAAGCCTTGAGAAATACATCCAAGATCAACATTTCCAGGTGGTCTGAAGTTCTCTCCATATCCCTCTCCTTCAGCCACCAAACAGGGTGTGAGGGACCCACTTCAAGGATTTCATGGAGCTTCTTAGGTCTGAGGGAGACAATTGAGTTTGTAGGACTGACTCCCTCTCCTCTCCCTCTCCCTCTCCTCTTTTATTTTCTGATCCTCCTTTGATCCTCCCCATCTGAGGGTGCAGAGTCACCAGAAACCCCACACAGAAAGGAACACAAGGGATAATCCTTGTGGAATTGAGCATCTCATTTTTCCTGCTCTGAGTTCCTGTAGCAGCTTCCAAACCTCCTCATCCTTTGGTGTGCTGGAGTTAAAGCATTTGGCTGAAAAGGAATCACAGCATGGATACAGTAAAAACCCAGACACGGGATATAAAAAGCCTGCTTCTAAATTTAAACCTCTGTTAACAGCTAATTTAAGCAGCTAATTATACTAAAAATGCGTGAGCTCCAAATTCGCCAATTAAAAGTTAATTAAATGAAAACTCAGTGAGCTTCAATTTGTCGGTTCAATCCATCTGCTTCCTGAAGCTTCCTGCGATCCCACAGCTTCAAAGGTGTGCCTGCAGTGGGAACCCTTCTCGGAGCCATCACAGCCACACAGATGTCCAGAACGGCAGGAAAAGCCCCGAGCTCCGTAAAACCCAGGAACAATTAGCACCCGGGAGCAATTAGCACCCAGGAACAATTAGCGGCTCAGCCCTTGGGAGCGTGCCCAGACATCTCCCGTGGTGCGGCCCGTGGGGACAGCGGACAGGGGCTGAGGAGGGGACAGCGGGGCAGGGCAGCACAATCAACGGCAGCACTCATTAAACCCGCTGGTTTGCAGCAAGGATCGGCTCCGTGCTCTGTCTGCAGACAGAGGAACATCCCCTGCACACCCTCCCTGCCCTGCCCTGCCCTGCCCTGCCCGCTCCTGCTCCCTCCGGGCCGTGGGATGTGCCCACCGGGCTGGGAGCCCAAAGGGATGGGCTGGAGGATGAATGGATGGATGGATGGATGGATGGATGGATGGATGGATGGATGGATGGATGGATGGATGGATGGATAGATGGATGATGGATGGATGATGGATGGATGGATGGATAGATGGATGATGGATGGATGGATGATGGATGGATGGATGATGGATGGATGATGGATGGATGATGGATGGATGGATAGATGGATGATGGATGGATGATGGATGGATGGATAGATGGATGATGGATGGATGATGGATGGATGGATGGATGATGGATGGATGGATGGATGGAGGATGGATGGATGGATGGATGGATGGATGGATGGATGGATGGATGATGGATGGATGATGGATGGATGGATAGATGGATGATGGATGGATGGATGATGGATGGATGGATGGATGATGGATGGATGGATGGATGGATGGATGGATGGATGATGGATGGATGATGGATGGATGGATGGATGGATGGATGGATGGATGGATGGATGGATGGATGATGGATGGATGATGGATGGATGGATGGATGCATGGATGGATGGATGGATGGATGATGGATGGATGGATGGATGGATGGATGGATGGATGGATGGATGGATGGAGGACAGAGGATGCAGCTGCCAGCACTGGAACCAGCCTCAGCACGGGACAGTGTTCTGGGGCTTTCGGGCTGTCCCTGGCAGCTGATGGTGCTTTTCATCAGCCACATCTGCTGTCGGCTTTCTCATTGTGTTGGCTGAATAGAGCAGCGCTGCACACAGAGCAGTGGATCTCGGGATCAGCATTTTCCCTCGGGGCAGGGAGATCAGGAAGGGGGAGCTGCCAGGGCCGGGGCTGCTGGGCTCCTGTCCTGCCTGCTGGGTGCTGAACACAGCAGGAACACAGCAGGACACCCGGGCCCTTTGCTGCTAGTCCCAGGGGCTTACCCTGATTCATTAGTCTGGCTTGCTCAGCTGGACATCAAAGGAATTCACTTCCAAAATAAATAAAATCCCCACCAACATTTCTGTCCCTGCCTCTCCAACTCTCGCTGCTCACATGCTTCAGAGCAGAAGGAAGATTTTCACTGATGTTGCCTGAGCTGGAATTTCAATTCCCAACAGATGCAACTTCAGGTTCCAGAGCCCAGATTCTGCTGTGGTACCTGGGTGTCACCCCAGCAGTGAAGCCACCACCTCCTGCACACGAGCATCCAACCTAACACAGGTGCCAAGCCAATGAGAGACAGCAGCTCTGCAGTTCTATATTGTATTTGCAGGGTGCCCTGGTGAAGGCAGGAATGGTGAATCTCACTTCATGTTCTCAGAAGGCTGATTTATTACTTTATTATACTATATTATATTAAAGAATACTATACCATACTAAAGAATACAGAAAGGATACTTACTGAATGCTAAAAAGATAATAATGAAAACTGGTGACTTTCTCCAGAGTCCTGACACAGCTTGGCCCTGATTGGCCAAAGAGTGAAAACAACTCCCAGCAGAATGCAATGGAACAATCACCTGTGGGTGAACAATCTCCAAACACATTCCACATGAGCACAGCACAGGAGAAGCAAATGAGATCAGAATTGTTTTCCTTTTCTCTGAGGCTTCTCAACTTCCCAGGAGAAAAATCCTGAGCGAAGGGATTTTTTCAGAGAATGTGAATGCCACAGCTCTGGGCAGCTCAGTAACTGCAGGGGCACCTCTGGAGGCAGGCAGGGCTCCCCTCCCTGGCTGGGCTGGGATGTGGCTCCCTGATTTTCAGCACCTGCATTTCTGCCACCCCAGCACCAGCAGCACTCCCACGGCCTTGCTTTGATCTCTGTGTGCCTCAGCTCTCCCAGCTGCCCATGTTCTCCATGTGTTCTCCAGCTGGGAATCTTTGTGACTTTTCCCCTCTCACTTTCCCCCTGTCTCACTGGGTGAGGACTTTTCCCACTCCCAGCTGCGTTTATCTTTCATGGCACTGGTTTTGTCCTTTGTTTTCAAGCAGCACAGGCCTGGCTCTTGGCTCCAGGAGGGTCTGGGATGTGCTGTGGTGCTGGTGGCAGGGAAGCAGCTCCTGGATGCTGCAGGAATGAGCAACAAGTCCTGGCAGTGGTCCTGGAGTGTCAGAGCAAATGCCCTGCCAGGCAGAGCCAGGGCTCTGCTCCCTGTGGATTTTGTAAGGTTTCAGTCACTGCACACCCAGAAACCTCGTGTGCAGCACTGCCCATGGGGCCCAGGTGGGTCCCAGTGCCCCTGTGCTTATCACAGCTCAGAGCAGGAGCCCAGAGCCAAGTTCTGAAGTGGGAGCACAATGGGGATGTTTGTTCTCATCCTTGCTCCAGCCTGTGGAGAGCTGGGGCTGGGAATAACACCTGGGGAACACCAGGAACCCTTTCTGACTCCTCCATGGCCCTTGTGTGCCTGCAGGATGAGGGATCCCACACCTCCATCCATCAGCACCCCCACAGGACAGCAGCAGGGCAGAGCTGAAATGTCCTGATGGGGATTTCTCCTGGGCTGTTCCTGCCCTGGCTGCAGCCAAACTGGAGACCCCAAAGAGCAGGAGGGCAGCAACTCCCCCTCAGGGTCCTCTGGAGGGGGGCTGAAGGTCTGGCCCAAATCCCAAATGCCATTTTGAAATTGGGTTTGAAAGCACAGGGGAGGGGAGAGGAGGAGAGAAAATAATCACAAAAAAGGAAAAAAAATTGGGAGCAAGTGTGGTGTGGTGGGTTCAGTGGTGACCCAGGCATGAGGCCTTGGGCCAAGCAGGTCCCTGGACCCAGAGTAAAGTGCAGAGCCTGGGAAGGGTCCAGCCAAAAGCCACAGGCTTGGACAGGAAACAGCTCCAGCTTCACACTGAGAGGGAAGAATTCATCCCACTGCCTTTGTCCCTTCCCCAAAGGAGCACCCATGTGCAGCAGGATATTCCATTTTCCCAGGTTTTCTGGTGCAGTTGAAGCTGTAATTCCCCAAATTTGACTGCACCCCGGGTTGTTGCTACTCAAGAGTGCTCAAAGCTCCTCTCCTTGTGAGCTGAACAGCCCTGGATGCTTTCCCAAGAGCCATCCCTGCTCCCAGGGGAGCAAATAAAGTCATTAGTGAAGCTCTCCAGTCCTCTGGTGCTGGCACCAGTCCAGCTCCTGTCTCTGTGTGCTGCTTTCTGTGCTCTGCTCCTCACAAGAATGGATTAAATATCCCAATAATGCAGTTGGAGGCTGCAGCCTCTGCTCGAGCCTCTAACAAACCTCCTTAAAATAATTATTTGACACAGCCAGGGCTGGTTTGGTTTACAAGGCTTCAGCACAGGGTTTATAAATGAGGTTTGGAATCAAATTCCTCCTGGCTCCTGAACAATCCATTGGAAAAGCAGCTGCCCTTTGTTTATGTAAGGGATCCTCTGGCCCATGGAGGTGTCCAGGAGACAGAGCTGATGCTGAATTTTGGGGTTCTGCAGCAGCAATCAGAGAGGCAGTGCTGGGCTGAGACAGCTCTCAGAGGGTGTTTGTGTCTGCCCTGGGACACCTGGGCTGCCCCATTGGGGCCCAGGGCTGCTGCACCTGCTGGGAACAGGGATTAAACTTTCACCTCTCCAGGAGCAGCTCTGGCTTGCAGAACTGTCTCCCAGCAGCCCTTCTGTGTGGGACTGGGGGCTCAGACCCCTGGGATTTGGGCCAATTCCTCTGAAGGTGTTGGCACAAATCTGGATATTGGTGCAGCATTTTGCAGACATCCCCTTGATGTTGTCTTTTTAGGCACCTCATGTCTGGAAGCTGTTGCTAGAACCCAAAATTAAGGATACACCATGGCAGAAGTGTAAGCTGTCTGCACAGGGGCTGCTTTGCCTCTCCCGAAGCCCTGGGGGAGGAGGTCAGGAATGGAGGTCAGGCAGAGTGGCAGCAGCTCCTGGGGGGATGTGGCAGCAGGTGACACGGCCATGGCACGAGGGAAGGGACAATGCACAGCTGGATCAGCTCCCCAGCGTGGGGCTGAGCTCTCCTGGAGCCCCGAGCAGGAGGTGGGGCTGGGAACACCCAGAGCTCCTCCTGGACAGCATTTCTGGGGCAGTGCCTGGTGTCAGAGAGAGAGGAAAAAGGGAGATGAAAGCATCAGATCACACCATGGGCACAAGGCACAGGAGACCCCACGCCCTGAGCCAGAGTGTGGTCCTGGGGAGGGGGATGCCCTCACAGGGGACAAAGGACACTTTTACCTTTCTCAGCTCAGCCTGGCAAAGGCTGGGAAGGTCCAGAGGAACATTCCCCATTTCACAACTTGTCTTCCAGCACTGACAGAGGTGCTGGAGTTTTGCTCACCTGTGTTTGAAGCTCTGTGTGTTTTTTGGGGAGTCTCCTCTCCAGCCAGCCCAGATGTTGCTGCATGGCTGTTGTGCCTCCTGCTCCTGTGGACACCTGTTTGGGAGGAGAATCCTTGTTGTTCCAACAAGTGCAGGCTTCTGCTCTGATGAACATCAGGCTTTATTGACAGAAAAAGTAAATATTGACCAGTAGAAAGTTAAAGCCAATATTTACTCTGAGTTTCCCTAAATCCATGTGTCTACAGAAAGTGAAATTCGAAGTGCTGACCCACAAATTCCCTTTTGTGACACTGCCTGGCCCCATCCAGCCCAGGGATTGTCCAAACTGTTTGTTCGCTGATTCCCAGACATTTCCAAAGAAGGAAAGTGCTCAGGCCTTGAGCAAGGGGCTGACCTATCCATTAAACAGATTTCTTCCCACAGGGAATTACAGGTGCAGAAAACTGGGATTTGGTAATCTCCAGTGTCAGAGCCAGGAATTCGATCAATACATGAGATAATTTCTTGGCAAATAAACTTATGAGGGAGAACAAATAGAAATTCATTCCCCCTGCATGGTTGGAAAGGAAATGTTGAAATCTCAGTGAATCACAGAAAGGTTTGGGTTGGAATTTAAAAGCCATCAAATCCAACCCCCCTGCAGTGAGCAGGGACATCTTTAACTGGATCAGGTTGCTCAGAGCTTCCATCCACCCTGGCCTTAAATATTTCCATCAGTGGCCTCACTCCAGCCCCAGGAATTGTCCCAGCAAGAGTCAGGAATGACAAGGGGGTCACAGCTTCCTTCCAACTCCAATTGAAATATTTTATCTGCTCTAATTCTATCTGACCCTCTAGAGGTGGCATCTTCACCCTTTGAGAGTGCCCAACCTTAACCCATCCTGATCCTTCACCTTTCCATTAAATTCCTTTGGCTCCCAATATTTTCCTCACAATCTCACCAGTCTCCCAAGCCTCCCCTCCTGCTGCTGTTTACCATGTTTGGATTTCCATGTGGCAGATGTTCTTTTTAACAGATATTTCCAGCCCAAAGGAGCAGGAGTCCAGCTGTGCTGATGGGCACAAACAGAGCCACATTATCACTGCTGCAGCCAGGCATGAAATGTAACCAAACCTGCAGAGGAATAAATGTTTTGAAGGCAAGGCAAGGCAGCCTGTTCAGTGCTGAGCTCAGGATTTATTGTGAGGACAAACACTCATGTTTAGGGCCCCCATTCAGTTTTTTTTTGGGGAGTATGAAAATAGCAAACTATCAGCAAAATGTTTTGGAGTAAGAATATTGCTCTGCGGGGAGAAAATTTTCCCTTGGTAGTTTAATTACACATTTTTCTAGCGGGTGATTACAATTTAACTAAACTACAATTTCTAGAGCAGGGAGTAAGAAAATATTTGGAGCTCTCCTGGAGTAAGCAGGACCTTACACCCCTCTGTGGGATTGCAGCCAGGCTCCGGCCCTGTTTGGGTTGGAAGGGACCTCAAAGCCAATCCAGTGCCATGGGCAGAGACACCTTCTTCTGTCCCAGGCTGCTCCAAGCCCTGTCCAACCTGGCCTTGGGCACTTCTCTCAGAGGTGCTGGAAGATTGGGTCACAGAACAATTTTAATCCATGTTTTATCTTTTCTCAAAAAAATTGGCTAATTGTTTTGCCATTTGAGGGCTCAGCCACAAAGCGAAGTTGAGTGACTTTGGGGAGATGGCACAAAGCCCTTTGGGGGCTCAGGGGTTCTTGCCTGGTTCCTGCTCCCCTTTGGAGAACACCAGGAGCACGGGACACCCAGAGGGAGCTGCCAGAGCTGCTCCCAGCCTGGGAAGTGACCTCAGCTCTGGGCTGTGGGGCTCCTCCAGCAGCAGGGTGTGCAAGGGACTCCTCCCAGCTGAGCTGTGTCTCAGGTTGAAAGATTTAGCCGGGGCTGTGTGTTCTATTGCCATCTGTCAGAGCTGGGGCAGTTCTCTGCTGTCCATGGGGCAGTTTTTTCTTGATCTCTCCCCCAGCCAATCCTCCCTGCAGGAGATCTCTGCTGTCCATGGCCACTGAGTGTCCCTGCAGGGCTGATCCAATTCCAGCATCCCATGGGGAGATGCTGCGCCCAGGGCAGGAGCCAAGCATTCCTGCCTGGATCCAATCTGAGGTTTGGGACACCATACACAGCCTTTCCACTGCATTCCCAGAGGAACAGCTGCCTTTTCCACTGGATTTTCAAAGGAAAACTCCCCCCTTGTGCAGGATCCCTGCTCCAGCAGAGCCACAGCTGGCACTGCAGGAGGGCTGAGCCCCCATGGGATGGGGCTGTGCCACCCCCTGACACACAGGGGGCAGGGCCTGCTCTGACTCTGGCAGAAGTGGTTTTGTACTATTGAATTTGTATTTTTAATTTTCCTAGTAAAGAGGTGTTATTCCTATTCCCGTGTCTTTACCTGAGAGCCTCTTAATTTCAAAATTATAACAATTCAGAGGGAGGGGGTTTACATTTTCCATTTCAGGGGAGGCTCCTGCCTTCCTTAGCAGACACCTGTCTGTTCAAACCAAGACAAGCTGTCAGCAGCTGCTGCTGCTTCGTGCTGGGAGAGCTTTCCCAGGGCTGGCACAGAACAGGAGTCCTGCCCTGTGCAGGGCTGGGGCCACCTGGGACCCCCTGTCCTGTTGGCAGGAGGCACCTGAGCCCTGTCAGTGCAGGGGATCAGGGACACCAGGGTGACATCAGGGACACCAGGGCCCACAGTGCCCAGGATGAGGCCTTTCTGAGCAGCTGAGCTGCAGCTCTGTGTCTGCACCCTCACTGACAGCAAACCTGGCACTGAGGAGCTCCCTGGGGCTTGCTGGGGGCCAGGCAGCCTCAGCTGCAGTGTTCAGCTCTGGGGCTTTGTATCACACCCAGGGAGTTTCCACCTGTGGGTACTGAGGGGCTTTTCAGTGCTCCTTCCCTGTCCCTGGCCCCAAAGCAGGGCTGAGCCTTTCACTGTGTGATGGAAAATCCCCCAACAGACTTGAGTCAAAGCAAAAGCAGACAGTTCCTTTTCCAGAAATGTTTCTGCCCAGAATGGCCAATGACCTAAGGAAGGGCTTAGAAAACAAGAAAAACAGAAAAAAACAATCAAGGTCAAATTTAATCTTTTTTGGTTCAGCCTGTTTCTGGCCAAAGTAAATCAGAGACATCCTGACTCGGAAGTTGAAATAAAAAAATATTCACTTTATTCAGCTTGTCCTGACCGTGGAGGCCTCACACTGTTACCCCTTCCTTCCTCCCATTTCCCTACTCCCACCTGGCAGAATTCCTGTGGGCATCCATGCTGCTCTTAGTCCTCCAGCGGTGATGGGAAACATCTCCATGCTGCTCAGGATTTCAGGACAGGGCTGCACCTGATGGGTGCAGAACAAGATTTAGATGGGATATTGGATGGGATATTGGGAATTAGGAATTGCTCCCTGGCAGGGTGGGCAGGCCCTGGCACAGGGTGCCCAGAGCAGCTGGGGCTGCCCCTGGATCCCTGGCAGTGCCCAAGGCCAGGCTGGGCAGGGCTGGGAGCACCTGGGACAGTGGGAGGTGTCCCTGCCATGGCTGGGGTGGCACTGGAGGGGCTTTATGGTCTCTTCCAACCCAAAGCAGTCTGGGATTCTGGGATTATTGGACTCTGGGATTCTTTGTCATGGGAGGTGACATCTGTGGGTTTCTGCTTTCTCTTGCCTCCCTGGGCCAGGTGCCCCCATGAGGAACGAGCACCAAGACCTGTGCCAGGTCTGCAAGGACACTGTGGGGTTATTGCAGTAAAGGGTCACTCTGGGCTTTCCTGCTCTTGGCATTTTTATCCAGGAGCCCTCACAAGTGGCCAGTGCATTTCTGATCCTGGCAGAGCTCCCTGGGTCAGTGCTGGACAGATGCCAGCCCTTGTCTCCTCCTCTGGGAGCAGCAGCAGCCCCACACTCATTCCCACGCAGGTCACCTCTATTTCAGGAGTGGCCTGCTTCCCCTCTGGAGGAGCCTGGGGAAAAGTCTCCTCTAAAAATTTCCAGGAGCCCTCTGAGACTGGTGAGAAGAAAATCAGTTAGAGGAGAGGGGGGGAGATGAGAGGACAGAGTTTGGGCACAGCTCTGCTGGGATGAGAAGCCCTGGCTGGTTGAAACAGAGCCAAAGAGCCCATTCCCCATCTCCAGGTTATTTTCACCCACACTGAACTCTGCACAAGTCCTTGTTGCACCAGAAGGGCAGAGAAGCCCTCAAATTTGTGTAAAAATATTCAGCTGACTGTATAAAAAGCAGGTTTCCTCCCAAAAGAGCTGCTGGGTAGTGATGTGTGAGTTCTCAAAAAGCATTTGGGGGGCTTGGAGAAAGAAAACAGGGCTGGGGATTCCCTTGTGCTCCTGGGGAGGTGACTCATCCCTGAAAGATGATGGCTTTTCACTCTGGATCTGAGCTCTGGCAGGAGCTGACACCAGGATCAGGCCACAGGGTAAAACCCACCTCAGTGTCCCTGTCCCTCAGTGAAGGCACTGGGTCAAATGTTAAACAGTACCAAGAAAAAATGTCAGAAATGACCCCATCCTGTTCCAGTGGGCTGTTTTTGTAAAGTAAAAAAGGATTGCTTTTTTGCATAAGATAAACACAAGCTTGCCTTTCCCCCACCTCAGGAATGGATTTCACTTGGAGTAAAACACAGAAATAGAACAGGAAAAACTTTGTGTGGCAACAAACCAGCCTGATGTTAATGATGCTCCCCCTGGGGCTGCTCTGAAAATTCTCCCCCGGCTGCATCACTGAGTTAAGAAAAGCTTGCATTAACTCAGTATTTTTCTTTTGGAAAACTATTTCTGGAATGTCTCTTGTTCCAACAGATTACATCAAGTGACTCCAGTGATCTTGTGGAGTCTCAAAGGCTCAGCTGGAAAAGATCCTTTAGATCATTCAGGCCAGAGTGAAGCTCCTCCTGAAGGGCTTTAGGGCAGGCTCAGCTCTGCCCACCTTTGTTTTCTACTTGGCTCAGTTCTACCCAAATCCATGTCCTGCCTTTCCCACCTTTCTGGGATTTTTCTGCTTTTTATCCATTCCTTACCAGAAGTTTCTGGCCCATCCCGTCCCATCCCATCCCATCCCATCCCATCCCATCCCATCCCATCCCATCCCATCCCATCCCATCCCATCCCACTTACTTGGCATCCATGTCACTGCTTAGCTGCTGCCTTATCTTCTTTTATACGTACAAAAATATATGTGTATATATATATAATTTTATATATTTATATATTTCATATTTATATATTATAATTATATATAAATACAATATATAATATATATAAATATACATAATATATACTATGTATAATATAGGATAATATCTATAATATCTAATATATATTTTAAAATATATAAATACATAAAAGTAAACCCAAATGCACAAACAAACAAATACCTGTATGTATTTACAGTTCAGAATCTGTAAAATCAGGAGCTGAGAAGGAAACAAACACCAGCACAGCCATGGTGCCAGTGGCAATTTCCTGGGGAATAGTGGAGGAACACCACATTGGTGTTTTTGGTCAGGCCAGCAGCTTTTTGGAGTAAATCCTCATCACCAGTGGTCAAAGCTGATAAAGAAACCTGCAGCTATTTGTGAATTTTACTGATATTGGACATTTTCTAATGTCAAAATGGCCTTGATTCAATTCACTGGAGATCTAGAGTAAAGACAAAGAAAAAACCCTAGGGGTGATTTCCAGCACCTCCCCACCCTCCTGCCTCCTCCATCCCACTCCTGTGAGCCATCTGGAGATGCCAAGGCAGAAATCAGGGCAAGGCCCACCAAGAAATTGGGTTCCTCAAGGATTTTTCAGACTGGGGATGCTGAAAATCCCAATCCAAGGAGAAGAACTCAACTTCTACACTTGAGTACCTAAAGCAAGGGAAAGTTGGATGATTTTGGACTAAAGAGCTGCTCCTGACACAGAGTGGAGTATCTGATGAAGTGCAGCTATTCTGTGCAAGATCCAAACCTACAAATGAAGAGGCAGCAGCTCCAGCTGGGTAAAATTGGTCTGAATTAGAAAGAAAAAATGCAGCCATTGTTTTGGCACAACGATCTGCCAGAATTTCCTGAAGACCATGTAAATACATCCTTAGACCACAAATATTTTTAATCTATAAAAAGCATCTGTCAGACAAGCTCCAGCTTTTAATGCACCCAAATATGGTCTGTGACGTCAATCCCAATCTAGTTCTTTCTGAAAAATGTAAAATGCAGCAGTTGTTCTGGCTCTTTTAGCAAATATCAGAGGGAGAATTCATGGAGGTCTTGAAAACCTTAATAAAGAAGTGTTCCTTTCTATGCTAGACAAGAAACCCCTGCAGAAGCAGAAACATAACAAATATTCCCAAAATTCAATATAATGCAGAGGTGCCTTCAGCACTCAGCAAAGGTTTGGAAATCCTCCCCAAAATCAGAATGTTGGATGGGATTTGCTATGACAACCTCACATTCCTGGGGAAAAAAATCAAAATGTATAAAATATTTAATGGCAAAAACGGCTGAGTGGAAAACACTGGAATCTTGGTCATGGGAACAAGGGTTGCAAAACTCTTCTGTCACGAGACTGCAGCTCCCAAGGCTCATCCTGGGCTCAGTGGGGCTCACATTGTACCTGGTGTGTCCAGAACAGGAGAGAAGGATCCAGATTGCCTGAGGAGGATCCAACCTTCCCAGCTGGAGTCCCCATGGGGCCGTGTCCCTCAGCCCCAGTGCCCAGCTGTGCTGTCCTGGGTTGCAAGGTAAGGGTCTGTTCTCTTGCCATCTGCCAGAGCTGGGGCAGTGTTGCCACATTTCTCTCCACAGAGAGAAGCAAGGCACAGTTCTTCCCAAGGATTTCTGAGATTCACATTCTCTGAACCTCAGAGAAAGGGAAAGCACAATGCTTAACATGTGCTGTGCCTGTGTTGTGCCAAAGCAGAATGAAATATGGAGATTGTTTATCCAAAGTGAGGATGTTTTGTTTCCTTGGCCTGTCAGGGCCAGGTGTGTGTGTTGGGAGATTCAGTGCAGCATGAGCAGGTGTGTGCAGAGTGAGTGCTTGGCAGATTCAGTTTAGATGTATAGAATAATATAGAACAATAAAGTAATTAATTAGCCTTTTTTGATATCCATGGAGTCCTCCTCATCATTCTCTCCCCTTTGTTGGAGTTGCCTTTGATTTACAATAGGGCAGTTCTCTGCTGTCCATGGGCAGTTTTTTCTTGATCTCTCCCCCAGCCAATCCTCCCTGCAGGAGATCTCTGCTGTCCATGGCCACTGAGTGTCCCTGCAGGGCTGATCCAATTCCAGCATCCCATGGGGAGATGCTGCGCCCAGGGCAGGAGCCAAGCATTCCTACTTGGATCCAATGTGAGCCTGGCACAGCACAGCAGCCTTTGCCCAGTGCATTGCCAGAGGAGCAGCTTCTGCTGCCCTGCATTGCCAGAGGGAGCCCAGGCCCATCTCCAGCAGCCCTGGAGCTGCAGAGGAAAACTCCCCCCTTGTGCAGGATCCCTGCTCCAGCAGAACCACAGCTGGCACTGCAGGAGGGCTGAGCCCCCATGGGATGGGGCTGTGCCACCCCCTGACACACAGGGGGTGGGTCAGCTCCTGCTCTGACTCTGGCAGTAGTGTTTTGTATTACTGCATTGTTTGTTTTATTTTAAATTTCTTCCCTAATAAAGAACTGTTATTCCTATTCCCATATCTTTGCCTGAGAGGCCCCCCCCCCCAATTTCAATTTCAACAATTCAGAGGGAGGGGGTTTGCATTTTCCATTTCATGAGAGGCTCCTGCCTTCCTTAACAGACACCTGTCTGTTCAAACCCAGACAATGTGCGCTGGGGTCACAGGGGAGTGACCAGGTGGCTGTGGGAGTCCTGTCTCTGCTCCCTGCTGGAAACCACACCATTGTATATTTTAACCTACAAAGGAACCCATTCCTAATTAAAGCTTAGTCCCAAACTCATCCTTATCCTAACCACAGGCAGCCTTCCCTGGGCTGTGTCCTGGGATGAGCAGACAGGGAGGAAGGGGGGGGTCACATTCACATTCTGAAAAAATCCTTTTGCCCAGAATTTTTCTCCTGGGAAGCTGAGAAGCCTCAGAGAAAAGTAAAACAATTCTCATCTCATTTGCTTCTCCTGTGCTGTGCTCATGTGGAATGTGTTTGGAGATTGTTCACCCACAGGTGATTGTTCCATTGCATTCTGCTGGGAGTTGTTTTCACTCTTTGGCCAATCAGGGCCAAGCTGTGTCAGGGCTCTGGAGAGAGTCAGGAGTTTTCATTGTTATCTTTTTAGCATTCAGTAAGTATCCTTGCTGTATTCTTTAGTATAGTATAATTTAGTATTCTTTAATATAATACCTTAAAATAATCAATTAGCCTTCTGAGAACATGGAGTCAGATTCATCATTCCTTTCTTGATTGGGGCACCCCACAAATACAATATATGGGAGCCACAATCCCCCCTTCCCTCGTGAGTGCAGAGTGTGGGGTAAAGCTGCCAGGCAGGCCAGGCAAGGCAGGGTTTGAACATTCCCCACTCAGTGCAGCTCTTCCCTCTGAGCACACGCCTTGTCACTCTAATGGCAGCAGCGTGTATTTTGATTTCTACTGGCTAATTGCTTCTTAACATTGTTATTCACAGAGAGTTTCTCTGCTTTGTTCTCGTTTCAATGAAACCGAGACAATAAAATGTCAAGAAATACCAAAACAAAAGCAAACTTCCTGTAAATGAAGCATTTAGGTGGCATAGCTGACAGAAAAAAGATGGGGAATGTGCCATTATGGATTTAGTGTTGCTGTGAAATCACCTTCATTTCAAGTTGTAGTTTCTGTACTGTTTTCTGTTTGTTTGATTAATATTTTACAAATTCTGACAGAAAATGCATCCTGTAAAGTACAAAAAATAACATCCCTGGTAATAAACAGCCAACTGAGGCTTCTCTTCCCTGCTTTTACTGCAACTGAATAAAACAGCACTGACTAAACATCAAGAAGGTTTTTTTTTTAACACAGAAAAGTTGGATTTATATATGGAAGAGACTTATTTCTAAAAACAATCTTTGGTTTTATTCATAAAGGCTTAGGCAGAGAATGGAAAATAGATTTAAATGATCAGATCTTTCCCCTGCCTTGCTATGAATGGCTGGAAACCTGGGAAAGTGTCAGTGTGCTATAAACAAAACCATGCTCTGTTTGTCCTTCCCGTGCTCATAAAACAGAAATAGGGATTGCAAACAAAGCAGTCTTACAGCCAGCACTGCTCCAAGCTGCTCTTGGTGGCATCAGGGATTTGGGGTTTCCTGGGTCACAGAGATTTCTGCTTCCTCCCCTCATGGGGAGTCCCAAATCAGGGGCATCAAGTGGAAATGCAGCTGCAGAGAGCCCCTCATGCAAATTCTCATCTCTCCCCTGATCAGGAATTGCAGTGTCTATGCCAAATAATAGCCCTAATTATAATTAGATTCAAACTGAACTCCTAAATCAGCCTGAGATTCTATTTAACAGTAATCTACTATAATGCAATGGTTAATCATATCTAACCTTAATACCAGCCTAATCCTTCAAATTATTTCAAATTTAATTCCAGCCCAAAGGCAATTATCTCTTGAAATTTAAAATCTAAGTCCTTGAGTTTAATCATCCCCATAGATATAACCCTAAAACTTATCTAAACCTACAGACACAAAGAAAAACCTAATTGTATATTTTAACCTCCAAAGTAACCCATTTCTAATTAAAGCTCAGTCCTAAACTCATCGTTATCCTAACCAAGATTAACTCCAACTGTAATCCCCCATCCTGATCTGCAATTCTCTAAATAAAAGGAAAATAGCAAAGGAGAAATCCTTTTTTTTTTTCCAGCTGGATGTTGCACACAGACAAGGGAAAGATGTGGAGAGCTCCACATTGGCTTTGGGGCCCGAAATGCTGGTGCCCCCCTCGTGCCAGGGAGGGGAGGTGGAGGGGGCTCCCCACGGGCTGTGGGACCCAGGCCAGGGCTGGAGCTGCAGGAATATCTGTAGCTGGCAGAACGGATCCGTTTTTGGAGCTTTTTGTAGCTCCTGCAGCTGTGTCTGGGGAGGGCTCCCAGCCCCAGCGATTGATGGGGGCTCCCTGGCCAAGGCCGCTCGCTCAGAGCCAGCAGCAGAGCCCGGCCCTGTCCCTGTGTGCCCCTGCCCTGGCCCAGCCCTGGGGGCTCCCAGGGGAGGAGAGCCCAGCCCAGCAGGGAGGGCACAGCCAGGGCACGGCCCGGCAGCAGCGCTGTGTGAAAAACCAGCCTCACTCCCTCGTGAAAATGAGAGAGTTTAACAAGGGGCAATAGGAGACAAAGACAAAAAAGCAAAGATTTTATGGCTGGGTGCTTGGCATTCTGCTAAGAGCACACCTGCTATTTTGGAAACACTCTTTATATACTATTTCTATTGTATTATCTGTGGCATATTCACAAACAATGATGTATATTTAAACTTTTCCTCAAACGAATTTGTATGTTCTAAGAACTGTTCAGTATGGCTTTTTCTCAGTTTTTTAGAGCATGTGTATTCCTTAGCTGTGGTTTTAGTCTATTTTTATCATTACCTCTAGTTTTGGGCTTTGATCTGTATTTTCTACTGATGGTGAGTGTTGATAGTTGGTGTTTCAGCAGTAGGATCTTCATCATATGTTCACTCAATGTTATTGTAACTAAGCAGGCATGCCAACACAAGCATATCTATATCAGCTAT
Organism: Molothrus aeneus; assembly: GCF_037042795.1. Taxonomy (NCBI): domain Eukaryota; kingdom Metazoa; phylum Chordata; class Aves; order Passeriformes; family Icteridae; genus Molothrus; species Molothrus aeneus. The sequence goes on along the minus strand of NC_089664.1, from coordinate 1,180,199 downwards.
TTCACTACTATGTTTAAGTTTAGTTAACAACAGAAATAAAATTAAAAACCCCTATATCTTTATAGTAAAGTTTACCATTATATAAAGTTACTTTACATTATACATATTTTATTATATTATGTTATATATAAAATATATAAGCATGTATCTTTATGTATATGTTGTATATAAACATATATACATATATATTATATACATATAACATCTATTTTAATATTTGCAAAAAGCCAATATTATAATATGTGTTTATGACAACTGGAAAGCAGTTAAAATTCCCTTTTGGATGTTGATTTTCTGTCAGTTTTGAAGGAGGTAAATTCCTGACTGGCTCTCAATTTCCTGAATTACAACCCACAAGATCCAAATGTTGGGATCATCACCCTCAGCCCTCATTGGGGTCATACCTGGGGCCTTTCCTGTGCATGAATGATAAAACTCCATAAAATCCCTTTTCCCTCTCTCCTGCCTCCCCTGCAGCCTGGGCACGTGGATGGTGGCAGGGAAGCCCCAGGAGCTGGGCTGGGTTAGGTGGGTCCTGCTGCTCTTCATCCCCCCCAGAGCTGCTGGGGATGTGACTACAAAGAGAAAAACTGGAGCTGTCATTTGCTGGTGACCTGATTTTTTTGAGAGGGGAAGAAAAAAGATGTCATTCTACAATTAGTTGAAATCATTTTTTTAGCTGCAGGTATAATTTATTTGGCTCACTCTCATTTCTCATAAAGAAGGGAGGATATAGAATAGTCCCCCCCAGGCATTCTGGGGTTTTATTTAAACCAGTGATTATAAAATCATAGAATCACAGACTGGTTTTGGTTGGAAGGGAAATTAAAGCTCATCCAGTGCCATGGGCAGGGACACCTTCCCCTCAACCAGGCTGCCCTGAGCCCTAGCCTTGGACACTTTTGAAAATCCAAAAAAGAGAAAAAATGGAGCAAAAAATTTGTTTCACAGACTGAACTTCCAGATTAAAGTGTGGAGCTGCCAGGGCTGCTGGTATGCACTGTGCCAACCATGATGTGATTGAAACCCATGACACATTCACCCAGCTCACAAATTTGGCTTTAACAGGGTTGTCTCTTCAGGGAACAGACCCTGGACTTTTCTTTCCTTTCCCATTTCCGTGTTTTCAGGACCTTGCTTATGTTTCATTTTTCTGTGAAAGGCTCTTTCTCCATTATGACAATATTTTTATTTAGCAAAAATGAGGGATCTTATGTAATTCTGTGACTTCTGGAGCTAAAGGTCAAACATTGCAGGAAAACATAAACCTTGGCAGGACCTTTTGCTTGTTGAAGCTTTCCAGCTTCCAGCATTTCAGATACTTCCATAACAAATGAGTCGAAATAGGAAAAGCTGCTCCAAGTCCATTTGCTCTTTTTGTGCTTCTGTGCCTCCTCTGGAATTGCTCAGAGCTCTTCTGTCCCTCACAGTTCCTGGGGTGCTGTGTCCAGCTCTGGGGTCCCCAGCACAGGAAGGACATGGAGCTGTTGGAACAAGTCCAGAGGAGATCATGGAGATGATCAGAGGGAAGGGGCACCTCTTCCAGGAGGAAAGACTGAGGGAGTTGGGATTGTTCAGCCTGGAGAAGAGAGGGCTTGGGGAAAGCCTAAAGTCCCTTCTGAGACCGGAAGGGGCATAAGAGAGCTGGAGAGGGACTTGGGACAAGGCATGGAATGACAGGATAAGGGGGCAGGGCTGGATGGGATATTGAGAATTAGGAATTGTTCCCTGGCAGGGTGGGCAGGCCCTGGCACAGGGTGCCCAGAGCAGCTGGGGCTGCCCCTGGATCCCTGGCAGTGCCCAAGGCCAGGCTGGACAGGGCTGGGAGCACCTGGGACAGTGGGAGGTGTCCCTGCCATGGCAGGGCTGGCACTGGATGAGATTTAAGGTCCTTTCCAACCCAGCCCAGTCTTTGATCCCATGATTCCAAAGCTGCCCTTGCAGCAGCATGGGACAAACCCACACAGTTCTTCCCTGACAGCACCCTCTGAAGAGGCACCAAAATCCCATTTATTCGCAGAGAAGGATCTGTGCCCTTGGCCAATCTCTCTCTCCCTGTTATTCCTCTTTCCCAGCTGAGTAGGATTGGCAGAACAGGACCTGGGGGTCCTGGTGGACACAACCCTGAGCAGAGGCTGGCACTGTGTCACTGCCCCAGGAAGATCAGTGGCACCTTGTGCTGCATTAGTGAATCTCCAGGTGGGCACACACTGGGGTCTGGGTTCCTTCTTGTGCTGGGCTCCCTGGAAACCTTCTTTCCATGCCTTGTGACCACCCCAGTGCCAGCCAGGGCCATCCCAGTGTGGCCATGGCAATCACCTCCCCCAGTGCCATGAACTTCCAGCTGAAGGGGGCAAGGGGATATTCAGTGCCACCATTTCCATGGATGTGTTGGGGTCTCTGCTGCTCAGAGTGACCCCGAGAAGAGTTCCAAAGTCTCTTTTCCCAGCCCAGCACTTGAAGAAGGAGTCAGGGCTCTTCATTTCTTGGTCTCAAGGTTGTTTATTGTTCCTTATCTATAATTTTTTTTCTCCTGCCCTGCCGAGGTCCCTCCAGCAGGACAGTTCCAGGCACTCTGCCTGCCCCCAGGGCGGGGTTATGTCTTTAAACTAAAAACTATGACTTTAAACTAAAAACTATTACTATTATTTACAATTACTTTCCAATACCTATCACCTATGTTAGACACTGAGCTTCTACTCTAAACCAATCTGTAAGTGCCAACATCACAGCAGAAGATGGAGGCCAAGAAGAAGAAGAAGAAAGGCTGGACACGCCCAGTTCCCTCCATCTTGCCTCCTGAACCCCCATACCAAAAACCCCAAAATCTACTTTTCCACCCTGTGATAACTTCACTGTTATTCTACCTAAACTGTTGTGGCTTGCTGATCTTCATCTAAGGTTGGTGATTTGCTCCATGGGTCATAATCAAAACCACAGGCATTTTGGGCTCTGTGCCAGGGTCTCTGAGCCCCCTGGCAGGGGTCCTGGCCATCCTGGCCAGCCAGAGGGATGTGCTGGGCTCCCACAGGATGTATTCTGCAGTTTCTCCTGACTCCCTCCTCAGCATCCCTCGTGGTCCCTTCCCACCCTCCATGCCCTGTCTCAGCCGTGCAGGATGGCAACGCTCTCCTGCAAAGCATCACAGGAGAAATCCCCTCCCAATGACATCCAGAGGGATCCCAGCTGCCCCAAGGCTTTCCAGGGAGATGGAAACACTGTCCCAGAGCAGCCAGGTGTGCCCAGGCATGGTCAGGAGATGTGGCCCTACAAGGGAGGCTGAGCTCTAGGGGGATGGACACACTGATCCATGTCCCCTCCTGGCTTGTTCCACCTCCTGCCTGGCCAGAGGCTGTTCCTGTGCTGGGACTGATGGGACAGGGAGCCCAGGGCTGCAGGGAGGGACAGGGAATCCCAGGGCTGCAGGGTGGGACAGGGCTGGCCCCAGGGCTGCAGGGAACAAGGCTGGTTTTGTGGGTGCCCAAAAGCAGCAGCTGAAATGTCACCTGACACTAATCCTGCTGCTCACTGACTGTGCTGGGCTCCCCCAGAGCCCCGAGGTGTCCTCCCAGTGACCTGTCTGCAGCTGCTGGGTGCATTCCCTGCTGCCTGGATCCCTCCAGGCATGGATATGGGGAAGGATCTGCTGGTGGAGTGGAGGAGGGCCCTGCTGCTCCTGTCAGAGCTGATGGAAAGCTGCTGCCTTCTGCAGCTTCCACAGCAGCTGCTCCCTCAGCTGCAGGGAGGGAGAGGGGAAGAAAAATGACCAAAAAAAAAGAGGTGAAGGGGACAGGAATGGGTTCAGCCAAACCCCAGGAGCAAGAGCTGATGAAGATGCTGTGGGATCCCAGGAGTGGGAGTTCAGAGGAGGATGGGTGTGGAAGTGACCTGGTTCTGAAATGAAAGAGAAAATGAAATGGGATGTGTGGGTGGTCTGTAAGGTGATTTAGTAATAACCCAGAGCTGTGTGAACACTGAAACCCTGGAGTGTGTCCACCACATGTGGGTCACTGTCACAGCACTGCAAGCACAGCCCTGGGCAGATGCTCACCCCAGGGACTCACAGCACCTCTGAAGGACTCACACAGCCCTCTGAGGGCTCCAGCCCAGCCTCAGGAATCCCAACACTGCAGCCTTGCCTTGCACAGACCTGGCCAAGCCCCAAGAGCAGCCACCTCTCAGCTGACATTGGGGTCCTGCTCCTGCTGAGCTCCCTCCAGAGGTGCCTCACAGCCCGTGGGACCAGGTCTGGCCCGGCTCTGGCACTTCCTTGGCCTGCAGGATACACCTGGCAAATCATTTCCCACACATTATTTTGCCTTTGCCACTGCCCAGCAGCCTGGAAAAGGGCTGGAGGCCTCCTGGCATTTCTTGCTAAGGAATTCTTGGCCAGTGACATCCTCCCCCTGCTGCCAGCACAATGTGGGGAAGGGAGGCAGGTGCTGCTTCAGCCTGAAGGGCTGAGCAACAGGAAACTCCCACAGGGCTTTCCAGGATGTAATGGCAGGAAATGGGGCTGCCAGGCACCTGGCTCCTGCCTCCAGCACTCACATCACCCAAAGCCAGCTCCCTCACTGCCCCAGGCTCCTGCATCCCTCTCCTGGGTCCCTGCAGCCCCTTCTCACTCACCTCCCACTTCCCTGATGAGGTTCCTGTGAGCTGCTGTGTGGCCACAAACTTCTAGGATTTCTTATTGCTTCATTCCCCCATGCTCAGGGGAAGGGGTCAACAATGCCCATGAATAAAAGATATGGGGAATATTTGAAATAATAATGGGGATAATATAATTGGAAAGATATGGGGATTTTGGAAAAGATGTGGGGCTGCTTTTCCCTACTCCCACTGCCCCCTGCACAGCCTCAGGGGCATCCTCACTTGGATGCCTCTCCCAGCCACCTACAGAACGGGTGGATCATCCTCTGAAGACAAATGGGCTTCTTGGAGCATCCCACGTTGTCATGGCAGGAATTAGGGACTTCCAAAAGGCTGAACTGATCACTGAATCTTGACTTCAGTGTGGTCACTTGAGCTGCACATTCTGTGTTTTGTGGCTGCCTCAGGTACCTGCCGCAGCTCCCACACCCCTCCTGCCACACACAGGTGCTCATCACTGGGAAAGCTTTGGGTTAGTTCAGTGAAACACTTTTGCTTTTGGTTTCCTTGCTCCACATTGCTGAGTTATGGCCCATCCTGTGTTGTGAAAGCCCAGCTCCTGCTGTGTTTGTTTTCCTTGTGATGCTCTCGCCCCCAGCATCCCAGCACTGCCCATGGAGCTGTGGGGAAGTGCAGGTGCACAGTCCACTCCTTCCAGCCTGGAAACTTTGGATGTTTTTAGCTCAGCTTTAGCTGTGATTCAGGATTGTGGGGCAAGAGGTGAACTGCAGGGGAGGGAATGAAATCCCAAATCCCTGAGCTCACTGTGGTCTGCAGAGAAAGGTGAGACCTTTCCAGCTGAACTGGTTCTGTGAGGACACTGCTCAGGAGTCACAGACCAAGAGAATGAAGAGGAAAACCCCTGCAGGCACTGCAGGGCTCTTTGGCAGCTCTTTTCTTATGCAGTGCTCAGAAATCTTTCCCCTTCTCCAGCTGATGCTCAAGCTGAGTCAGCCCCAAAGCCGCACTTGCTGTTTGGTGCAGATCAATCTCCCCACATGTGCTATGGGGGGTCTTGGGCATGACCCAGTGACCCCTGCAGGATTTTACAGCCTCAGACATTTTACAAACCTCTGAATCAGAGCCTCAATTCCTGAATGCTTCTGGGAACTCAATTCTCTGAATTACTTCAATTCCCCCTCAAAGCACAGCTCAGGGGTCAGAAATGTGGCCATGGTGCTCCTGGCTGGCAGTGCTCTGTCACAGCTGCTGAGGTCTGTCCTTGGTCCTCACCTGGACCATGCCCTGCCTTCCCTTCCCTGTTCCTCCCTGAATCATTTCCTGCCTTTCTTTCCCTGGATCACTCCCTGGATCATCTCCCCTTTTCCTCCCTGGATCATCTCCCCTGTTCCTCCCTGGATCACTCCCTGGATCATCTCCCCTGTTCCTCCCTGGATCACTTTCCCTGTTCCTCCCTGGATCACTCCCTGGATCATCTCCCCTGTTCCTCCCTGGATCACTTTCCCTGTTCCCCCCTGGTTACTCCCTGCCTCACCTTCCCTCAGCTCAGGCTCTTTGCTGCCAAGCCGCCCATCTGGGTCTGTCCAGGTGAGAAATTCCCGGTGTTCTCCTGCCTTAAATCTCCAGCCCATGGGGCAGTGGTGGGTGCCAGCTGAGTGCCATTTGCCCCTCCATCCCCCTGTGCACCCAAATCTGGCCCTTGCCTTTGATTTCCAGACACTTGGATGAGTCTTTCTGCTGAAGTTTAATGTAGTAAACGCTCCTGATCTTTGCATTCAACACCAAAGCCTTCCCCTGTGAAATCTCAAGGAGATTCTCTTTGTGCTCCAGATGGGGAATGTGTAAAAGCAGCTCTTGCTGGTATGAGTGACTACCTCAGTGTTTGATTAATTTTCTATTTCTGAAGCTCTGATAACACCAATGGTTGGAAGCCCCAGAGGAGAGCTGCGGTACAGGAGAAAATAGAAGCTGCAGAACAGAGTGTAGCTTAAATTAGTGGGATCAGAGGGAAAGCACTAAAAATCAGGGTTTGTCATCAGAATATATCAATGCTCTCTCACCTTGCAGGAAGGACATGGCCTTGTCCCAAAGTCAAAAGGCAGAAGAGAGTGTCCAGCAGCACAGGAGGAATTGTGCCTGAACCCCCCAGCAACACTTTCATGGGAACATCTTCCCAACAGTTCAGAGGCCCAACAACATCAAATCCAACAGTGCATGGCAGAGCTGGGCCTATGGACCCTGACAGAAAAAACGTGAAAAGTGTTCCTGGAATCAGGAATGGCTCCAGTGCAGAAGAGATTCTGCACAACATTCAAGGGCTGGACGATGTTCAGGCCTGGGCTCAGGGCTATACTGAGGATAAAATTCACCTTGGGCACAATGTGTGCACTCAGCAGAGCCCAGCCCAGGGACGGGGCTGCAGCCTCCCAGGCTGTGCTGGTGGGTGCCAGCTGAGCCCCAGCCCTGGGGCTGCAAAAGGGTGAAATGGAGCCAAGGCTGCATTTTGGCATCTGCTCCTGGGGCCAGGGGCTGAATTGGCCATTAATGTTCCATGAAATATAAAACAAGAGTTGAGGTCGTCTCTGGACCTCATTAACACTTGGAAAAGCCAAGGGGAATATCACATTTGGCTGCAGGGCCAGCACAAGGCAGCAGAGAATCTAACATTTCAGCTTCCACTCCAAAAAGCCCAACAGCTTTGTTTCAGTTCTGACTGCCCATTCCAAAATCAACGGAGACAACCAGTTACTGGGGAAAAAAGGGCATTGCCAATGGAACCAACTGAAAAGGTTCATTCTGTTCTCTTTGGGGATATTCACTCTCTTTTGTTTATGCTCAGTCTATGAATTTCACGGCAGAAAAGGAACTCCTTGAAACTGATCCTTTAACTTCTCAATGCTCCACATTCACATGTGGTCTCAGCCTTGGGAAGGACATGGGATGGATCCTGAGCTGATGTGGCCACATGAGTGTTAATAACAAAATAATTCCACTGCTTTCCCCCAGCAGCTGCACACTCATAGCCAATTGTGTCTGAATCAGGAAGTTCCTGAATGGTTCCCAGGAAAATTCCCCGTGCAAACACAACCAGACTCACTCCTAGAACGTGCTTTTCTTCCCCTGGCAGCACTGGGAGCACTGGGATGGACACCCCTGTGATGTGTGGGTGTCCTGCAAAGCTCCAGGCACAGAGAGCAGAGAAGCCTTCCCTGCATACAGCTGGGCTCCTGCTGCTCCCACTGCTGGGGAGGGGAAGGAGAGAAACAAGGGAAAATAGAAGCAAACATACACCTTAAGCAGCTCTGCCTTCCAGAGAAAGGAAACACAAGGCTCATTGAGAGAGGAAGGCAATTTCAGGCTCCTTAATCATCCTCTGGGTTCATTGTTGGGGTGTGATACTGGTGATGAACTGGGGAATTACAGCTGTGGGTGTGCTGGAAACCCAGCTGGGGACTGGGACTCATAACTCCCCCCCAGTCCCCACAAACTCTTGAAGCGCTTTGGTTACAGCAGCTGAGCAAACACAACAAAACAAAACTCACTTCACCTCCATCCTGGGCGGAAGCAGCAGAATTCCCTGGCACTGGGAGATCCTTTTGTGAACCCGGCTCTACAAAGAAGCAAACGGCCCGAATGGGAAGGAAAGCTGTGGGAAGGTTTAGTTTGGACCCATCATCAGCCTGACTCTTGGACTAGAGGCAGGATTCTCTGTAGGTTTGCTGGATGTTTTCCAGGAAGCCAAGGCAGCTTTGCTGGAGCTCTGCTCTTCCAGCGGATCTGGGTGCTGCCCTCTCCCGGCCCCCAGGCTGGGGCAGAGCAGGGAGAGCACTGCAGCCTTTCCCAAACAGCTCTGGTGCTGGGGCAGGCAGGGAGAGCACTGCAGCCTTTCCCCAAACAGCTCTGATGCTGGGGCAGGGCAGGGAGAGCACTGCAGCCTCCCACAAACATCTCTGATGCTGGGGCTGATGCAGAGCAGGGGTAAGCACTGCAGCCTTTCCCCAAGCAGCTCTGATGCTGGGGCTGCTGCTCTGGGTCTCTGGCACTGTGGATAGCCTGGAAGGTGTTGCCCAGAGGGACAAGACTCCTGGAGCTCCTGTCCCTGCACCTGCCTGCCCTGGGAGGAGAACTGGGGGAGGACTGCAGCTGAGTGATGTAGGACTATGTCCTAGGTTGATTGTATGATGCTTTTATCCCAAATCATCTGTTTATGCTGAATAATAAGTTTTGCACCTTTAAGACTTGTTCCAGAGAGTGAAGGGGGGAGAGAAGAAGCGCAGAGCAAGACGATTTGGGATCAAAGTCAACCTAGGACAGACTAACAGGGGACTGATGCCTCCTGGTGGTCCCAGAAAACCCCACCGGCAGTGTGGGGATGGTCTGTGCACTGCCACAGCCAGCAAGGGCTCCTGGTGCTGGGCTGGCTGGGGAAATCCCACTGGGGACCTGGGACATGCAGGGGTCACCAACTGGGAGTGCACAGAAAGGGGAGTCCAAGCAAAGGGGCAGAAGGGAAAGGCTGGGAAATGTAAAAAGGCAGAGGTGGTTCAGGGCTATGGAGTGCCCAGACAGGAACAACAGGAGTGGTGGGGCAGCTTTGGGCACCACAGTGTAAGAACTAAAGCTGTTAGAAAGTGCTCAGAGCAGGGACACGGGGATGGGGAGGATCTCGAGGGGAAGGCAGTGAGGAGCTGCTGAGGGCACTGGGATTGTCCAGCTGGAGCAGGAGGCTGAGGGCAGAGCTCCCCAGGGCTGCAGCTCCCATCTCTGCTCTGGGACGGGGACAGGAGCCAGGGCACGGCTTGGGCTGGGCCAGGGCAGCTCAGGCTGAGCTCAGGGCAAGGTTCTTCCCCCAGAGGGTGCTGGCACTGCCCAGGCTGCCCAGGGAATGGGCACGGCCCCGAGGCTGCCAGAGCTCCAGGAGCCTTTGGGCAGCGCTGCCAGGGTGGGGTTGCTGGGGGGTCTGGGCAGGGACAGGGGTTGGACGCAGGATCCTGGTGGGTCCCTCTCAGCTCAGGAGATTCCATGATTCTCCTGGTTAACAAAACTGGAGCCCATTGGAGAATTGTTGAAAGCTTCAACTCTGAAAAGACTCCAGACACAGCTGGGACCAGGTGAGAAGGGAAGAACCAAACCAGTGTGGACCTGACACCTGACTCGTGAAAACCCCAGCCCAGCACTTGGCTGGGCCCTGCAGGGTTTGGCAGAGGGCAGGGGTGGGGCTGTGCTCTCCCTGTCGTGTTTCCCCCCCCGTGGAGGGACTGGTAACTGTGAGCCTTGACACAGAGACAGTCCAGACAAGGACGTGTCCCTCTGCTTTGCCACCCCCCAGCAGCAATGCAGGTAGGACAGGCCACCAGCACTGTCACCTGGAGCTGCATGGGGACAAAAAACTGTTCTCTGGGTTAAAAATGCTGTAGGAAATGGTCCTGTGGAGCTGGTCCTGAGAGTGCATGTGATGCTGTTGTGCACTGCAGTCTGTGATGGTGACAGAAGTGTGGCTGTGGCTGGGATGGTGCAGAGATATTTCATCAGGGCAGTTGTACCAATGCCAGGATATCTAACAGCTGGCCCCAGAAATAATTGTCATTTCTGGTGTGAGACAGTTGTGGAATGAGCAAATTAATCACAGCCAGGGCCATCTCTGGACTTTGCCCTTCTGCTTTCTGCAAAGTGTCACCCCCAGGGGCTCTGGGCTGGGCTGCTGTGCTGGCAGTGGGCAGCAGCATGGAGGGCATTGTGCTCTGGGCCTCCTCTGCTCCTGCAAGGCTTGGGCTAAGCCAGGCCCATCTGACACAGGAGATTGAAAAGAATTGCAGGGAAACAAAGAGAAATTCTAAGCTTTCCTCAGAAACCTATTAAAGTCCCTGTCATTTGCTCAGAACACATGGAATAGCCTTTATTACAGGCATTTTGCTGAGCACAAAAGCTACTTTCAATAACACAGGAAGGGAAAAATCATTACAAACTTGCAAGAATCAAGGACCATCTTGCAGAATCTCTTTGTCATGAAACAAATTATGAAAGACTATAAATAGATGACCATTATTAGAACAAGGAGCTCTCTAACTGGGCTCTGTGCACAGGGAATGAACTGCTTCCCTCCCAGCCAGGGGGGAGCTGAGGCAATCAGCAGGTACGTCACAGGCTCTCCAGGGTGCAGCAGAAAGCAGAATTAAAGTCCTTGCCTCCTGCTTCTGAAACTGGGAGAAGCATTTGGAGACACAGGTTACTTAAAAGGCTGTTAAAAATACACAAAATACACACAGGTACTCCCCCACCACAGGATGGGGCTGAGCTTAGTCAAGGTCACACCTGGAGGTGTCCCAGGGCAGGGTGGATCAGCCTGGAGCAACCTGGGAGAGTGGAAGGTGTCCCTGCCCATGGCAGGGCTGGAATGAGATAAAATTTAAGGTCCCTCCCGACCCAAACCATCCCAGGACTGTGGGGCTCCATGGTGCCACTGCTGAACAGAGCACAGGACAGAGTCTGGCTGTGCTATCCAGCTCCACCATGACCTCCTGGTTCCCTTTCTTGCCTCTCAGGGGGTTTCCTCCTCCTTGACTGCTTGAAAAAATGACTCCTCTGAATTTTATTTTTTTTAAATTCCAGCCTAACATATTAATTCCTGCTCATTAAAATAGTTCCTCCTCCTTCTGGCTGTTTACTCCTGTGGTATTTCTGTTACTTACTCATGTCTACTTTTAGCCTTCCTGTGGACAGACTAAACATAATCAACTCCTTCCATCCCCCCTAAGGCAGACCTGCCATTCCTGTGCCATTCCCCCTGGCAGATTCCTGGATCTGCCCTTCAGTCCCATTTGCCTGGCAGGGTGCCCAGGTGAAACTGGGCATGGCTGGCTTTCTAAAGCTGGGCTTTCTAAAGCTGGGCTCAATTGGCACTAACTGCTTTTCATAGTTTGGTTACATTTGCAGTAATACAACAATCCCATGCTCTTTCCCAGGTTTTTCATGGAGTTGTGGCCTGCAGGAATGAGGATGTTTACTTATATTCCAACTGTCCTGAGCAGGTCAGTGGGATCTCCCTGGCTGAGTCCAGGAGAATCAGAATGCCAGCATTAAACCCTGAGGGCCCTGATGTGGAAAAGACAAGATATGGAAATTTTCCAGGATATGGAAATTTGAAGGGTGAGCAGCACAGTCAGGGAGAGACTGGGAGCTGCAGGATTTGTGCAAAGGAAGAGTCTTGAAAAGCTGCCCCAATGGCTCTGAGACATTTTTGCCAGTGCTGTTACCTGTCCGTGGGATCTCTTATCCCCACAGGAACTGCTGGTTTGGGGTTTTCTCCTTGAACAGGGCATAATCCTTTCCAAACACTCATGGAGCAGTGTTTGGGATGTGGTGATCATTGATAAATTCCATTCTGAGCTGCTGTGTCCAGCACAGAGCTGAGCTTTGCTGGCTGCCGGGGCTGCTGTGCTTGCAAGAGGCTCCCACATTCCAAAGGAAAAAATAACTCCTCCCAATGGGCCAGCAGGATTTTCTGTGCTTCTGGGAAGGTGCCATGGAAGTCTTGGGGAGCAGCAGGACCATGTTCACATCAGGTTTTAGTGTCTGCATCCGGCCTTTGGGGCAGCCAGCAGCTCTCCTGGTGCTCTTAGTGCTGTGTTTGATGCTCTTTGTGGGCCTTGGGGCTCAGGAGGAGCAGGTGGTGATCTCACAGGCTCCAGGAGATCCCAGAAACATTGAGGCTGGAAAGGACCTCCAGGATCAAGTCCAACCTTTGGCCAAACACCCCTGTGCCCACTGTACCATATCTCAAAGTACCATATCTCAAAGAGCCACATCTCCCTGGTTTCTGAACACTTCCAGGGATGGTGACTCCAGCACTTCCCTGGAGAACCTGTTCCAATGCTTAAAGGGCAGGGACACAACAATGTCCCTGGGCAAAACTTTGCACCAAGGCTTTGGAGAAATCCTCTTGGATGTGAGTGGAAGATGGGCACAGATGTCCCTGTGGATGCTGTGCAGCTCCCTGGTCCTGGCACACTGGAACATGGAGCTGGTATTTCATATTTTTTAATATTATTTCAGAAACATTTCCTATTTGTTTTTTTACACATTGTTGTTAAATCCACAATATCTTGTTTGGAATAATGGATTGAGTGTATTCATTATGGGAGAACTGGAAAATTGATAAATTTGGGTGATTTTCCCCCACTCTGAATTCTGCAGTCCTACCAACTTTATTAATAATTTTTTTCCTGTGGCTGAGGCTACAAAGCTGCCCTTTGATCCCTGTGTATGTTAGATTTTAACATTAGTGTCAATTGTATTTCTAAGCCCAAAACCTCTTTAAACATGGGAACATTTTCACTGGCTCTGGCTCAAGGCTTCCCTCCCTGGATTAAGCCTTTTATTGTTTCCCACATGTCTTAAGAAATGGATTAGTTGAGGCATTTGTGGCCTTTCCTAGGACTGACATGGAGGCAGAAATGCAGCTCTGTAACACAGTCCTTGGATTGGGGCACCTTGATGCTGCAGGGCTGCTGGGCCACAAAAGTCACTGTTGTTTATAAGGAAAGAAATGATTTCTCTGTCCAGCTTGATGGAACCCTTGGAAGGAGACCCAGGAATGAAAAGTATTCCAGAGAAATGCACAGAGTCCAGGATGGCTTTAAAAATAGAAATTATATTCTGAAGTTGTGAGAATATCAAAAGCAAGTTTTCATGGATAGGCAGGAAGACACCTTTAAATCTCCCTAAAGAAAGCAATAAAAGCCTGTCTGGGTGTGGATTGGGCAGGTCACAACCCTGGCCCTGAACAAACCCACAGGGCACCAGCCTGGCCCCATCCCTGGGGCAGAGCTGCACGACCTCCTCTCACCTCTGAACGTTTCTGCAGCATTTCCATCCCACAGGTTAAAAAACCATGGGATCAGAGAATCCTGCAATCTCCTGAGCTGGGATGGACCCACCAGGATCGAGTCCAGCCCCTGTTCCTGCCCAGACACCCCAACAACCCCACCCTGGGCATCCCTGGCAGCCTCAGGGCCGTGCCCATTGCCTGGGGACAAGGAAGAGGTGCCCTCCCTGCCTCCCACATTTACCTGGGCTTCAGGATTTGGATATAAACACTTCACCCTCTTTCCACCTCTAGTCAAGCTCTGTCTTTGAAAGAGAAGGAGATGATGGGTGATGGATACAAGGGGATTCCAGGTTCCCTGGTAAAATCATCTTTGCCCCAAGCTGATGCTCAACAAGCAGCATCAGAGAGTTTGGGCTCTGCATTGCAGCAGGGTCACTGGGAGAGGAGCTCTGGCATTAATATCAGCTACTGCAGAGATTAGGAATTCAGCAAAACACATCCTGAACATTTGTCCTCTTTGCACAGAAAGGAAAGACATTAATTTTTCAGAGGATCATTTCCATCCCCACCAGGCTCAGCTAGGCTGAACCCACAAGCCTGATTGCAAAAGTGAACTTGAACCACAAAGATATTTTTGGGTCTTGCTCTGTGGTCTCCTCTGAAAGCCAAATAAAGAGATAAAGCTGGAATGAGGGACAGGGGGAATCCAGGTAGAGCCACAACAGCCTGGAGATAAATTCCCTTTTAGTAAAACCTATCTATTTTCCAGGATCTGGGGTTACAATAACAGTAACTTGTGCTCATTTATTAATTGCAGATTAATGGGAACCCTGCTGGCTACTGTTTCTTTGTCCTCACTGGGATATATTCAGAGGAAAGCAGGGAAATTCCTGCAGGTCAGGTGGGGAGGAAACACATCCACCCTCCAAAGCTCACGTTTTTGGGACAACAGAGCTGGAAAGAACCAGCCTGGGGAGAGGCAAACAAAGCCCTGTGTCCCTCATGCCACCCTGTGTCCTCCTCCACAAGAAAAAAATCTTTCAGCCTTTTGAGCCTTCATTCCCTCAGATGGAAAAGGCCCTTTTAAAATTCAGAAATTACCTTTTTCATCATTGGTTTGGCTCATTTGGACTCAATATAGGGAGTCTACTTGAAAATGAATAGGGAAAAGAGATGTGCAAAGGCAGAGGAGGAAATCTCATAAATCTGGACAGCAATTCATTGAATTCAAGATGCAAAACAGGTTAATTCTTACCTATTACTTCATTCTTAGAAATGATCCCTTTCCTGTACCCCCAGCAGGGCTCTGTAGATGACTGATGTTACTGATTCTCCACAAACCATATTTACAATGTTTTCAGCCAGCTCTGCAATCACTGAGCTCTGGAGCCATAATTTGATCCTCCTGCTGCTGCCTGAAGAGATGAAGCAGCTCTGACTGTAAATACCTGGCAGCCATTCCAGCTCTGTCCATCAGTGACCCTCCCAAAGTCTGCAGGGTCCAGACGGCTCCAAACCCCATTAGTGGACGTTCCCCTTCTCTGAATGCTGTACATTAAATATATTCCAAGGGTACAACGCTGACCATTGCTGCTTTCTCTGCTTCTCATTGCCTGTTGTTTGGTGTAGGTGGTGGGGGATGTTTGTATTTCACTTAGGCTGGGGTGGATGCTCCAAAAAACAACTTCAGGAACACTTTGGGGTTAAGCAGGAAGAGAAATCAGTGAGGTCCATGCAGGAGGTGCAGGCCCTTGCAAGGCTCCAGTGAGATTTGAACTCACGACCCCTGGTTTACTAGACCAGTGCTCTAACCCCTGAGCTATGGAGCCTCTGAAATTTGGGTGCTTTTGCCTCTGCAAACATTTCATATCATAATTTTCTCATAATTCTGGTGGGAAACAGCCCCAGTACTGCTGGGATATGCTCCAAAGATTTTCAATTCTCTTTCCAAACTGCACCAAAACCCATCAGAGACACAAAACCACCACCACAAGGCGAACCCAAAGCTGGAATTGACTGTCCTTCAGCTCATCCCTGTCGGGACATCAAGATGGATGAAAAGTTTACAAAGAAATGATGATGCTCTTCATAGTTATTGCACTTATTTAGCAAAAAAGAAAAAAAACAGGGGCCATGAAGATGCTCCAAAAGCTGAAGGCCCTCTCATGTGAGGAAATGCTGAGAGAATTGGGATTATTCAGCCAAGGGAAGGGAAGGGAAGGGAAGGGAAGGGAAGGGAAGGGAAGGGAAGGGAAGGGAAGGGAAGGGAAGGGAAGGGAAGGGAAGGGAAGGGAAGGGAAGGGAAGGGAAGGGAAGGGAAGGGAAGGGAAGGGAAGGGAAGGGAAGGGAAGGGAAGGGAAGGAATGGGAAGGGAAGGAATGGGAAGGGAAGGGAAGGAATGGGAAGGGAAGGGAAGGGAAGGCTCCAAGGTGACTTTATTGTACCCTTTCAGTACCTGAAGGGCCTCCAAGAGGACTGGAAAGAGACTTTTCATAAGGACATGGAGGGACAGGACACAGGGAATGGCTCCCACTGCCAGAGGGCAGGGCTGGATGGGATCTTGGGAATTAGGAATTGTTCCCTGGCAGGGTGGGCAGGCCCTGGCACAGGGTGCCCAGAGCAGCTGGGGCTGCCCCTGGATCCCTGGCAGTGCCCAAGGCCAGGCTGGGCAGGGCTGGGAGCAGCCTGGGACAGTGGGAGGTGTCCCTGCTATGGCAAGGGTGGAACAAGATCTCCATTAGTGTCCATTCCACCCCAAACCAGTCTGGGATTCTCTTGTACCCCACTGCTCCCACTGGAAATCAGCTGTGTATTTATTTCTCCCTCTCAGCTCTTCACATCTGTCACTCCCTGCTTAGGAGTCCATGTTTTGTTCCTTCCCTGCTGCTTCATTCTCCCTTTGAGAGCCCTTTGGGTGCCACCTCCAGGCTGAGTCTGAAGGACTGGGGCTGAGCACTCCCCAGCTGGGGCTGAAAGTGTCACAGAAGTGGGGTGAATGTGGAGGAAGCAAGAATCACAGAGAACAGAGCTTTGGATTTAGCATTTGGCCAATGAGAAGCCCTGTGGTGCCCAGGAATATTGGTGTTAGAATTGTTCAGTGTGGGCAGTGCCAGAGTGACTGGGAGACTCCTCCTGTAGATCCCCCTGTGGTGCCCTTGGGGGATTTCTGCACAGAAGGAGGAGCTCTGGCCCTGCACAGTCCCTTGTGCACCAAGTCTCAGCTTCCTCACATCCAACAGGCAACTCCTGCAGAACTGGAATAGAAAATCCCTGTCTGGAACACCCCAAATTTGGGGGAAGTATTTGTGGAGCCTGTCAGCAAGGCCAGGAGAGGATGCTGGCTGTGCATTAACCCTCAGGCACAGAAATGTCTCATGGCAGGGGAAAATGTACAGCAGCAGCTGAAGAGGACTCTGAGTTTCAGGGTAGATGCACAAAGAGAAAATATAAGTACAAATGGTTAAAGGGTGACTCAGAATAAGCCACATTGTGTCTATTATTCCTGGTCTTTTTTGTGGAAGAAAATTACTCTCTTTGAAAGAAACCAGAAATTAAGACCATCCATCCTCCCAAGCACAGAAAAACACAAACCCTCATTAGGTGGGCTGAAAGGCAATTCTCAGGCCTTTATCTGACAAGCTAAGAGCAGGATTCTGTCTATAGCATTTAAGGAGAAATGATGAATTACCTGGCATGGGTTCAGTGCCTGAGCTTGGCATTGGATAAACTCACAAAGAAGCCTGAAGCCAATCAAACAACTTTGTACAAACGCTGCTGAAAGCAGCCCTTTGGGGGCACACAGGGAGGATGTGCACCAATAAAATAAAGCTGAAAATAATAATGAACATCCCATGCAGGAACATGTGCTTGGAGCATGGTTTCCAAGAGCAGCTGGGCTTGCAGCCTGGGAACACATGGCTGAGCCATGAGAGACTGCCTGGCAGAAGGCAGTAATGGAGCAGTTTGATACAGACCTGGACTTGAAAATTAATATGGTTTAAATGTGTGCTGGTGCTGGGAGCGCTTTGGTGAGAAATAAATGCTCCTGGTAATGAGAAGTGATGGAGTGGTGAATGTGAAAGGCTGCCTGGTGCTGGAAAGGTTGTGTCCTTGTTTTCCTGGCTGAAACTCTGTCATGGTTCCCAATGTCTGTGTGTTCTGGACTACTTGGATGTTTTAACCTCAGTGCAGACCCTTGCGGTGCTGAGAGCTGGCCTGGAGTGGAGCTGGAACTGCTGCAGAGGCCTCTGGCACCAGTGAGCACCAGGAGAGGCTGTGCTGAGCCCTGGCAGCCCTGTGCCCTCATGGCACTGCCCCCACACCCTGGGCATGTCCCAGATTTCAGTTTCTGTTTGATCCCATCCCAGGAATCTCTCCTGTTTTTCTCTCCCTTCTCATGGTGACTGCTGAGGTGTGACCCAGGCACCTTGCCCTGTGCCCTGTCCCCAGGCAGGGACAGCACCTGCACCCTCAGATGAAGGGCCTGGTTCCTGCAAGGCTGCCCCTTGTTCTCTTTTTACCCCTGAAACTCCTGCAATGACTTTCTTCCCACTGCCAAGAAGGAAATCTTTCTCCTGCTCATTCACAGTGAGATCTGGCCTGGCTGGACAGGGGCTGGGAGTCCATCCCAGGATTTCTGTGCTAATCCTGTGGCAGCTGCAGGTGGGACTCTGCCAGCTGCTCTGTGGCCATGCAGGGTGAGTAGTGGAGCCCCCCCAAACCCCAGTGTCCCCACACAGACCTGAACCCAAGCACAGCTGTCTCCTGCACTGCTGGGGGCTCTGCTGAGAGAGGAAAGAAGAATGAGAGAATTGGGATTATTCAGCCAAGAGGGAAGGTTTGGGAAGAGAGAAGAGAAGAGAAGAGAAGAGAAGAGAAGAGAAGAGAAGAGAAGAGAAGAGAAGAGAAGAGAAGAGAAGAGAAGAGAAGAGAAGAGAAGAGAAGAGAAGAGAAGAGAAGAGAAGAGAAGAGAGAAGAGAAGAGAAGAGAAGAGAAGAGAAGAGAAAAGAGAAGAGAAGGCTCCAAGGTGACTTTATTACAGCCTTTCAGTACCTGAAGGGCTTCCAAGAGAACTGGTGGGAAAGCTGCTGTGAAAAATGAGGAAAACTGGAAGCAATAATAATTGCTAGATGAGATGGGAATGGCCATCTCTTTGCTAGGTCCTGGCAGGGCAGCCTCAGCTACCAATGGGCTGGACAATAAAGGAACATTCTCCTGGTGGAGTCTGAAGGAACTGTGCCTTGGCCAAGTCCTGGTGCAAAGTTTGTCCAGGGTCATTATGAAATGACTGCTGATGAAGACATCATGAATTTTCTTGTTCAGTAGGCTCTGGGCTAATGAGAAATGAGGTTTTGATTTGTTTTTCATGTTTGGATCTGTGTTTATAGCCAGGTACTATGATTTGTCCTCTACTCTGAGAACCACTTGATTATCAGGAAGGTGGAAAGCTCTGCCCCAGGATGTCTACAGGAGTTACTTCTTGAGTCAAAACCAGCACCAATGCATTGTCTGCCAGCACAAAGCTTCCCTGGGCTGCTGACACAATTCTGCTTTTCTTCTGGAACAGACCTTTCATCTTCTTCCCATGGAGAGGAGTGGGAGTCCTGCTGCTGTCAGGCAGGGTTCAGGAGCAGTTCTGGGGAATTTGGCTGCTTGGGCTCTGACACAGAGCCCACTTTGCCCAGGTTTAGTGACTAAATTGGGATAATGAGACTCTTTGAGAGATGGGGATGACTGTGAGGGCTGAAGAATTCAAAGTTCATGAGATTGCATAATTTGGAGATAAAATGTGCAATTTTTGCTCTCTTTATCTCAGTAAGCCCCATCTTACAGAGATGTTTATCCACTACAGTTTCCACCACTGACTTCTGCCCTGGTCAAACCCATATCCTGGATGCTCTCTGCTTGTAGAACACAATATTTTTCACTTGCCATACTGGTAAACTTTAGTTACCAATAGTAAATTCACTTATTTAGTTAAAATTTACCTGTTTAGCTGCAACAAACTTAAATGTTGTCTGCTCACTTAGGCAACAACTATCATTACAGAGTCCAATCACTCATTTAAATTTTATCTCCTATCAGATGCTTCCTGGTTGCTTTTTGGATCCAGACTCCTTGAAAACACTGTGAGATGGGGAGTCTGAAAAGCAGAACTCGACAGTTCCAATGCCTCTGGTTTTCATGGAAAATCAGAGTTTCCACTGTGTTCTTTACTTTCATCCAGAGATGAGGGAAATTGCTACAAAGTGGAAATGTTTGTGTACAGCAAATTAGGCATTATGGGCATGATTCATGGATAATCTTTGCAATCTTCAAGAGTATTTTCTGAACAAAAGTCATATAAAGGGAGTCCCTGGACACTGACCTCCCGCTGCTCTGTAAAGGCAAAGGCAGCAATGGGCAGCAATAAAGCAACAAACCAAAGCCCAGATGTTTGTTTTCCATGGATGGAAACATCCCTCCTGAAGGAACAGCGAGCTCTGCTGGCATTATTTACTGGGTATTTATCTCCAGCAAATGAAATTGTTACATCATGTTGGATTTCTGACAAGCCCAGAGTCCCTGGAGCCCAGCTCGGATCTGAACTAGGGATGAGAGGCCACCTCAGCTCACACATAAAGGCTGGACAATGTGATGGACTCTGCAAAACTCTGCATGAATAAACCCTGGTGATGATTCTACCAAGAGCTCACAAGCTGCATCCTCTTAGTTATAAGAAAGCCACAAAATCTCAGCAGCATTTCTGATCTGATGGAGAAGAAAAAACTAGTTTCATTCTTGTAGCCATACTTGATGTTATTTTATATCCTTCTAGAAGTGAAAAGATTAAATTAGAAGAGAAAATGGACATAATACAATATTACAAGGCAGGGGGTTCCTTCTGGCCTTAAAATGAACCTGGAGGTTTGGACTGGTTCCCCCAGGCTCTCCCAGCCTGCTGGTGCTTGGGACAGCCCAGGGGCCACCACTGCCCTAAAGTTCCTGTCTTCCTTTAAAGTACCCTTGTAAAGTTTTCTTAGAAGCCAGGAGTTTCCTCAAGTCCTGGGAAAAACCCTAAAACTGTTGTGTTGTTTGGAACAAACCCTCTGCTCTGAGGGTGCCCGCTTTGTTCCTGTGCTCAGGGAACAGGAGTTATTTCTGGAATGCAGCTGCCTCTCTTTAAGCTGCTGCAACTTCTTCCTGGAGCCCTCCTCAGACACAAAATTGGTCTAAATTACCCTTGACCCGTTTCAGATTAGCAAAGAGCAAACTCCAGCTTGTTCTGCAGAGCACGTGGAGCTGCTGGTGCTGTGCAGGCCCGAGGAGCTCTGCGGGCACAGCTCAAGCTGCCTTTCCAGGAATCTTCAGGAACACTTGTGACACATGAAGAAATTGGTATTTCTGAGTATCCCAGTGCCCAGAAGCAGAGGGATTGTGCACAGCTGGAAAACTGCATGGCACAGGCCCCCAGCCTGCCCTGCCATGGGCACCACGGCCCTGCCACCAGCCCAGGGCCACCAGCCCAGGGCCACCATTCTGGGGAGGCTCCGAGGTCCCTTCGTGTCCAGGAGGGATTGGCAGAGCCCTTGGAGTTCCTTGGGAATAAACCCCAGCTCAAGGCAGCCCTTAGCACCTGTCAGCCCTGAGAGAGGAGATGTTTTATTGACAGATGCCCTTAATTACAGAGGAGCTGCTGAGCTGCAGGAGCTTAACCATTTGTGAGCCAGGCCAGACCCTGTGGGCTGCAGGAGAAAAATCACTTATTGAAAAAAGAAAAAGAAAAAATGACTTATTGAGGCTCAATCCTGATGTAATGGTAATCATGAGAGAGGGCAAAAAAATTCCTTCCCCATCTTTAGGATAAGGGGTGCATTATATCAGAGGTTACTACTGGAAGTACATAAAAATAGGGATTTACACCCCTATTCTGGTGTGACTGCTCCAGCAGCAGCCTCTCAGCTGTGCCACTTCAGCCCTGTAAAACACAGCATTTCAGGGAGCAAAGAACAAACATTGCCATGGTCATTTTGCTGGGTCACAAATCAGGCCCAACAGTGGGAATCACCTGAAGCAGAGCCTGGTGAAACTCCCATGCTGGTCCCTGGCAGTATCACTGCCTCTCCTCTGTTAAATTCTCCAAAAACTCAGCTTGTTGGGCTCAGATGGAAGGTCTGGGAATGCACAGCATCACTGATAGCTCAAATACTCCTCACAGCCCTGTAGGAAAAAAAGACATAAATACCAGGAATGCAACAAATGCAATTAAGTAATGCAGGAAGGCAGACTTTGTGCTAGAACCTCCTCTGGCCCCTGGCAATGTGCCTGCTTTCCTGCACATCCAAACCAGCAAGAAATGAGAGCCAGAGGGGGATGAAGAGCTCAGCAATCCTTGGGCACTGCAGAAAATTCTTGGCCCTAGGGCTGGAAATCTGTAAAAATCCACAGAGGTGAAGCTGAAGGCAGTGACAAAATCTCTCACTTGCACTGGTGACCTTCGTGTTGCTGCTCCAGAGTTCCCAAGGGGGAAACAGCACAGATGGTCCAGAACAGAGCTGTGGATTGTTATCAGCTGTGGGGCTTGCAGTGGGTTTGTCAGGAGTGATGCTGAACGTGTCCAGCTGCTGCAGATGAGGATCTCTGCTACCATTTAACTTCCAAGAGTGAAGAGTTAACTCCAGACTGTCCTTGCTGTAGTTGAAACAGCACCACACACACTCAGTTTGCAAAATTAATGCAACCTCAAAAGGAGATTTAAACTTGTCTGTTGCAAAAATCTCATTGGAATGTCAATATTATAATCTTGAGTGCTCAGATCGAGCTCATGGTGGGCAGCAGGAGCACAAATTCAGGGACAAAATAGGTGGAATGTGACAACAGGGGGTTGTTTGACCCAAACTGCATCATGAGACCACCAAACCAAGCAGCATATTCTGCTGTGCCCTGGGGAAGATGCATTCACTGCTGCATGTTGCAGTGCCAAAGCTGATCAGAAGGGTAGGAGACAACACCTCACCTGCAGCAGGAAAGTTAAATGAGCTGAGCAGGTTGAGCTTGACTTGATTTCGGGTCTGCCAGAGCTGAATAACAAAGAGAGGGTCCATAATCCTGTGCTGTGACTGAAGAGAGAATTCACTGGGCCCCATTATGGACCCCTGGGTACTTATGGGACACCAAGCAGACACAGAACCATGGATTCCTGAACAAATATTTCCAGTCTGGTTTACAACAGCTGCTGGAGATATCATCTTTCCTAACTCCTCTCAGGCCAGCAACAGGAACTTCTGTAGGAGTAAACAAGCTGTTGTTCATCCCAAATGCCCAGGGCTGGGAGGAGGACTCTCCTCTGGGTGCCCTCAGGAAGCTCTCCCTGAAATCTGTATCCCATCACACCCTCTAATATCACACAGCCTCATTCAGGCTCTTCCAATGGGCAGGACTCGTTTCTCAGGGTCTCCTGGAAAAGCTGCTGTTCATTTTCGTTCAGGGCACTGCAGAGAACCACATGGATTTTGCTCCTCTTCTTGCCTTGTGCTGTCTGAAAGGTTCTTCCCCCAGAGGGTGCTGGCACTGCCCAGGCTGCCCAGGGAATGGGCACGGCCCCGAGGCTGCCAGAGCTCCAGGAGCCTTTGGGCAGCGCTGCCAGGGATGCCCAGGCTGGGGCTGCTGGGGGGTCTGGGCAGGGACAGGGGCTGGGCTGGGGGATCCTGGTGGGTCCCTCCAGCTCAGGAGATTCCATGATTCCAGGATTCTATTAAATAAAAACCCTCACAAGAAACTTCAGCACACTTGGTAGGAATGGAGAAGCCAAAGGGAGGTTTGGTTTATCTCCATTTGTTCAGTTGTTTGCTCAGAGTTCCATGGTTTCCAACTGAATCCATTGTTAGTCCCATAATTTAGGAGGTCTCACACTGCCAGAATCCCCCCAGAGTTTCCATAGCATGCTCTGTGCTGTTCACACCACTCAGTCTGTGCTTCAGGGGCATTTGGACAAGCAACATCTGGGGACAATAAAATACACAAAAATCTGCCCCCAGGTTTGAGGAAATGTCCCTCTGAGGGACTCATCTGCTGCTTTGCCCAGAGCTTATGCAACGTGCTGGCAGCACCCAAAATCCAGGATTTCACTGCCACTCTCAGGCTGTGGTTTGGGGGACTGTCACCAGGGATCCACTGCAGCTGTTTTTCTCTTCTGCTATCCACTATAAATAAATAAATTTAGTTAAGTAATCAAGTAATTCAGAAGAAGCATGTTAGTAAATAAAGTAATTCAGTTGAATTAATGAGCAAACAAGGACAGCAAATTAAATGGGCATTGCTCATCGTCAGCAGGCTTAAATTATGGGGAAAAACCAGTGTAGTTTCCATGTGAGAAGGCAAACAGAAGACATTGCCCTGCAGTGCTTCTGGTGGGAGCTGGGCTATCCAGTGGGGGCTAACAGTGAGGTTTTCCTCTAAAGCTGGGATTCTGGGCTCCCTGTGGGTGCAGCTCTCAGCTTTAGAGTGAATGGCTGAACTCACAAACCATCTACAAAATAAACACTCCTGGCTGTGCCCTGAAATCGATGGCTCTTCACATGAGCAAAGGAACAGATGGTGCTGGAATCAATGACAGTGTGCCTGGAGGGGTTTGCCCAGCAGGGTAAGGGTGGGGTGATGAGACTGCAGGGATTTCACTGTCACTGCTCAGCTGCCCTATGGGCATGGAGCAGCTGAGGGTCAGTGGGGAGATCATCACAGAATCTCCTGAGCTGGGAGGGACCCCCCAGGATCCCCCAGCCCAGCCCCTGTCCCTGCCCAGCCCCCCCAGCAGCCCCAGCCTGGGCATCCCTGGCAGCGCTGCCCAAAGGCTCCTGGAGCTCTGGCAGCCTCGGGGCTGTGCCCATTCCCTGGGGAGCCTGGGCAGTGCCAGCACCCTCTGGGGGAAGAACCTTGCCCTGAGCTCAGCCTGAGCTGCCCTGGCCCAGCCCCAGCCGTGCCCTGGCTCGTGTCCCTGTCACAGGGGGCAGAGATCAGAGCTGCCCCTCGGGAGGAGCTGCAGATCCCAAAGAGTCTCCCCTCAGTGTCCTCCAGCAGAGAGAGGAGACAAACAAAGTGTCCTCAGCCACTCCTCACACAGCTTCCCCTCTAAATCCTTCATCATGTCCCTCCTTGGACACTCTTTAACAGCTTTAGATTCTTGGGGTCATCCTTAGATCACCTTGTGCTGCCCAAAACTGCCCCAGCAGTGGAGGTGAGGCTGCCCCAGCCCAGAGCAGAGCTGGACAATCCCTCCCTGGCCTGGCCAGCAATGCTGGGCCTGATCTCCCCAGGACAGGGATGTCCTTCATGGCTCCAGGGCACTGCTGGCTCATGTCCAACTGGCCATCAACCAGAACCACCAGGACCCTTTCCCAGAAAGGGCAGAATCGTGCATCCCATTACAGAAACCAGAACCAACAACTCCCTGGTAGGGGAAGGTCCTTGGAGCTCTTCTCCAGAGGCCTGAAAGGATGAGAAGGCCCAGAAATCACTGGTTTGGGGAAGCAGCTACTGGAAAGAAGGTAACAGGACGTGGGGGCTGGGGCAGAAGAACCTGACCTCCCCTAACCTGAGCTTCCAGCGAGGAAAAATTCTGATTGGAAGGGCAGAACTGGAGAAATCCTGATCAGAGGGGCAGAACTGTCACATCAGACAGAAGCAGTGCCTGTGCACAGGCCCAGGCTCCAGCTCTTGGGAATATCAACTGACACAATCTCACTCCTCTCCTCTCTGAACAGCCTTTCATATTAAATTCCTTATCAGTCAGTTTTGCCAGCACAGCACAATCTGTGTCCGCACAGCCTGAGTGGGCTGAGCTCCTCAGGAGAAAAGAGCTTCCAAATATCCAAGGGCAGAATTCAGCCATGGGAAGTGAGGTCTGGAGGTGGGGTTGTTGAAAGGAACTTTTGCAGAAGCCCTGAAATCAGGTTTGCAGCCCCACCAGAGGCAGGTGATGCCTGAACTCCTTCAAATGCAGAGGGGAACAATGGATCAAGCATAGCCCTAAAATTCCCTGCAGTGAGAAACTTGGGAAAGTAAAATGTGATCCTCTTTCCTTCTTTATCAAGGCAGCACGAGGGTTTATTATTGTATCCCTAGAGAAGGGCAGGCAGGGGTGGTTGGGGCTGTGTTTTCAGGCAGCAGCAGCAGCAGCAGCAGCAGCAGATCCCAGCCGGATCAGCTGCCTCCATAAATAAACCGGCTGCAGACAGGGAATTGTTGTCTGAGGCCCAGCAGCTCCACACAGGAGATGTGATGTGGGGAGTGGATTTGCCCCACATATTTCACATCATCTGAGCTCAAGCCCAAGAGCAAAATCAAAATAACGCCGAGGAAGCCGATCCCTGTGGGATTTTGGCAGCAAATGCGAGCTCAGGCCCCGCGTGTATGGCAAGAGCTGCTGCTGTGGGGGTTCCTGCTCCACAGGCTGATGGTGTCAGCTCCTGCTGGAGACAGCGTGGGAACTTCTGCTCCAGTGGCAGAAGCACTCACATTCTTTTATGGAATTGCCTCATTCCCAAGGGTGCTGGTGAGCCTGGGCCCCCGGCTTTGTCAGCAGCTGGCCCACTGTAAACTTATCAACACCAGATTTGCTCTCCCATTTCATGGCCTGTTCACACAGATTGGTGACATCCCCCTGCAGCCTGGCACAGTTTGCTCTTCTCCTTCGTGCTTTGAGTAACTTTTCATCACCAGAGAATGCTGGGTGTGCTGCTCAGGGCTGCTCCCAGTCCATGAGGGTGGGGAGCTGCCCAGGCCCCAGCACAGAGCCCACGGGGGCTGCTGGAGATCTCCCCCCATCAGAGCTGACCACTGACCTCTGTTGGAACTCAGGACATCCCTCTGGGTGTCCAGACTTGCCAGGACCCCTGCCAGGGGGCTCAGAGACCCTGGCACACAGCCCAGAACACCTGTGGGTCTGATTATAACCCATGGAGCAAATTGCCAGCTTTGTATGAAGACCTGAAAGCCACAGAAGTTTAAGTAGTGTAATAATAAAATTATCACTAGGTGAAAAAGTAGATTTTTAGGTTTTTAGTAGGTTTTTAGAATAGGGGTTTTGGGGACAAGATGGAGGGACTTGGGTGTGTCCAGCCTTTCTTCTTCTTCTTCTTCTTCTTCTTCTTCTTCTTCTTCTTCTTCTTCTTCTTCTTCTTCTCTACCTCCATCTTCTGCTGTGATGGTGGCACTTTTGGATTGGTTTAGAGTAGAAGCTCACTGTTTAACAGGTGATAGGAATTGGAAAGTAATTGTAAACATGTTCTATGTAGTTTTTAGTATAAAGAGATAACACTGCCCCGGGGGCAGGCAGAGTGCCTGGAACTGTCCTGCTGGACAGACCTCGGCAGGGCAGGAGAAAAATTTTTATAGATAAGGAACAATAAACAACTCTGAGACTGAGAACTGAAGAACTCGGACCCATTCTTCGAATGTGAGGGCCAAAACAGAGACTTTTCACGTGTCTTGGGGCTGCAATAAACTGCAACCTTCCAAGAGACCTCCACCTCTTCTCAACCACCAGCCCATGCCAGAACCTTTGTCCTCTGTTTTCTCAATTTCCTTAACAAAATTTAAGATTCTGTGAAAGGCCTTTAGAAATCCAAGTGGGCTTTATCAGCTGGCTCGCCCTCCATCCATGTGGTGCCTGTTGGCTTTTTCCAAGGTCTCCAGAGGGCTGGGGAAGAACCATTTTCACTTGGGGCAGCTACACAGGCTCTCCTGGAGCAGCTCATGGCACCTGGTGCCTGTTAGAACCCTGGATACTGAGAATTTTGACTTTTTGTGCTGAAAGGCACAGACCCTCAAGAGAACACTGCATTTGACCTGAAGCTGTAAAGAAGGCTTCCAGAATTGAATAATAGAACTAAGATTATGTGTGTATAGTTTAAACACAAGTGTGTAATATCCCATAGTAGAAAACTTAGAGTTTAGAGTTTTAGAGTGTAGCAGTATCTATAAAATTAAGATAGAAGTTTTAGGATGGTAGCTAGTCCTTCTTCTTTACCTTCTTCTTCATAAGTTTAAGTAGTGTTTTTTAATTAAACAGAAAAGTCCACATTGCAAGACACAAAATATTAATTATTGAGTTAAAAGTGAAAATAATTTAGGTGTCATTTCTTAATTGGATAGCTTAGCCTTAAAAGACCTTATAGAGAAAAATAGTTAGCCATTTTGTAGCTTGTTAATGCTGTAAAACTCACAAGACTGTAATACGGAGAAGAAATAATAAATATCTGAGTCTGAACACAAAATACCATCTCCAGTGCTTCAATCCCAGCCTTAACAGAAGCAAAAAAGAAGTTAAAAAATCTACATTTAGTGGTGCGAGGATTGAACTCATGAGATTCCCACTCCCCTCCACCTGAGCCGTGCTTGGGCCCCTCCTGCTTGGCCCCTCCACAGTCCCTGGGAGTTTGGTCAGCCCAGGAAATCCCAAATCCCTGCCCCTGTTTGAAGCCCCACCTGAGGCCAGGGCTGGCCCTTCATGGACAAACCCTTCAAGGACGGTGGCCCCTGCATTCCACAACCCCCTGCAGACCCCGGGAGGAGATTTTGGCAGGGGTGGAGGGTGCAGGGGTTTTCTCCCTTCAGCAGGGAGCAGAGATCTCTGCAGCGTGCCCTGCAGCCTTGGGAGGATCCTGCAGCCTGTGGAGCGCAGGTTCTGCATGGCAGGAGTGCCCTCTAGTGCGGACCCGGAGCTCTCCTCACCCTGGCCTCTGCAAAAGGGACCCCAAACCCGACCCCAGACCCCGCACAAAGTCCCCTCCCCATGGACCATGGGCACTGACCGAGCTGGGGACGCGTCTGGGGATAGCAAGAGGAAAGAGGGACAGGGAGTTGTTGTTTTAAAAGTTGTCCTTTGCTTCGAAAAAATTCCTGTTATATTAATATTTTTCCAATAGGTGGGAGATTTCAGCATTGCTTTGGAGAATTCCTTCCTTTGAGTTGTTTCAGATTTTGCATACTTGGTGTCTGGCAGGAAAACAAAAAGTGGGAAATGTCTCCCATCCAGTATCTCTGAAAAGTCACAAGGTGCACAAACACATCACACACCCAGGATGTCACAGCAGACACCAGATTATCTCCTGAAGGAGAAATTCCCTCTGGGAAGAGCCCAGTTCACGTGGGAAAGCTCCCTGGAAGGGAATGGATGGCTGTGCAGCCCTGGGTGGCTGCAGGGAGGGTGGAGCTGTTTTCTGTGTGCCCCAGAGCCCGACCTCGGAGCTGTGCCAGCACAGGAGTTCAGGCAGAAGGAGGCAAAAGCAGCCTTTCCCCACAGAATATGGATGGTTTGTCTACACTGATTTTTGACAATTCCTTCAAGCTCAGTTGGTTTTCAGAGCAAAGGTTAATTTTATTTCTTGGGTTTTTTCCTTTCCCCCCTACCCCCTCTTAAATCAGGGCAAATCCTACTCTGCTTTCTGTTTTTCTGAGCTGTTTCTCTGTGGGTATTTCTAATTCCTGTCCTTATCCAGCTGGGACAGAGCAGAAGTTTGGTCCTCTAGCAGCAGAGGTTGTGCCTGTACCTGGCAGGTGCTGCCTTGGTCCCAGCCTGGGATGAGGAATGCAGCTCCATCCCTGGGTGAGCCAAATTCTCTCTGCCTCATTTACAAAGTGGGAGAATGGCCCAGTCCCAAAATGGCCCAAGAGTGATTCTCTGCAGCACAAATCCAAGGGCTTTAGCTAAATTCCCTTCAAAAATCCCTAAATGAAGCTGTCCTAAATTATACCACTTAGACTAATATGACAGCGTCCATGAAAATTGCATTTTCCCAGTTGTTGGCTCCTCCTGAATTTGGAAGCATGTTAATTTTCTAGAGCAGCTAAATAGTTTCCTCTGATGATTAAAAATGAATAATAATAGCAGTGCCCGCCTTCCCGAGGCTCATGTAGGACTTAGCAGCAAGAAATTAAACACAGTAGGAAATTCCTTGAAAGAGTTGGAAAACAAATGATTGATACAATCTCTCCCTCCCTCCCGGCTCTGTGATCTGCTTTTAGAATGATTATTAAACACAGGGAAATTCATTTGGTGCTGTAATATGAACAAGACAAATTACAGTCTCTGGAGCTCAGTTAATTGCTAAAGAACACTCTGACCCTCCGTGGGTTCATCAGTTCTGGGAGGTAATGAGGGGAGCACTCGCCAGCCTGGGGGGGCTGCAGGACCAGACAGGGCCCCCTCCCTAGGAGCTCCAGGGGAAATGATGGAAAACTCAGCACCCACAACCCCCTCAGGGGGCAAAATCCAAGGGTGGGGATGCCCAGGAGCCACAGAAGGGACGAGAGGTTGGTGGTCAGATCCCACCT
Source organism: Molothrus aeneus (assembly GCF_037042795.1). Taxonomy (NCBI): domain Eukaryota; kingdom Metazoa; phylum Chordata; class Aves; order Passeriformes; family Icteridae; genus Molothrus; species Molothrus aeneus. The sequence goes on along the minus strand of NC_089664.1, from coordinate 1,150,447 downwards.
TGGTGGTCATTATCCCACCTTGGTGGTCATTATCCCACCTCTGATGGTCAGATCCCACCTTGGTGGTCATTATCCCACCTTGGTGGTCATTATCCCACCTCTGATGGTCATTATCCCACCCTCGTGGTCAGATCCCACCCCTGGTGGTCATTATCCCACCTTGGTGGTCAGATCCCACCTTGGTTGCTGTGGCTGCTCTGAAGGGTCTTGGTGAGATGTTGAGTTTTCCAAGGTGGGATTCATCTCCCCACATTCAGATCTCTGGAGATAACCCAACCTGCCCAATCCAACAGCAGCAAATCCTGAGGGCATTTTCCATTTCCCAAGGGCAGCAGGTGCTCTGGCAGCCCCTCACCTTCCACAGGGTTTGCCAGTGGGATCCCAAATCTCATGGCAAGTGGGCTTGGAGAGGTCCTGAGACTGCCCTATAAATCCCTGGGTACTGTGAGCTGGTGTTTGGGCCAAATTCAGGTGATTGGATTGTTTTGGTGTCATCCCACAGGTGGAAGTTGGAGATTTGCCTGTGGCCTTGGAATGCTCAGCACAGGCCCTTTGCAGCATAGGAGTCATGATAAATTCATAAGCTCTGGCAGTGCTGTGTGTGGTGTCACAAACAGAGCCATTCCTCTCTTTTCATCCAAACATGCCAAATTTATTTCTTTCTCTTCTTCTTGTTCCCCATTCTATTGTATTAGACTGAGATGTAAAATTATTAATAGAATAGTCCATTAATTTTATGATATTTCATTATTCAATTATTTCCTCCATTATTCTTCCACATTAAATCTGAATAATTTATTCAGTGAATTTTGCAAGCAAAATGTTCAATGCATAATTTTCTCCTTTGTTAATATTCTCCCAGTTCTAATTGTCCATGAGAATTTGATCTAATGCTCTCCAGAAGAGCAACCCTGAGACAAAAGGCCCAGCACAGAGCTGTGCTCAGCACAACGATGGTGTTGTTCCCCTCTGGGGCTCTCAGTGCTCCGGGTGGGATGGGAAGGCAGGGGGGAGCAGGCTGTACCTGGCACAGGAGGCAGCAGCAGCTCCCGCTCTGAGTGAGCAGTGCCATCCTCTAGGAGCCTTGGGGGGAGGATGGTGGGGATGGACAGAGACCAGAGATCTCTGCAGCCAGGGCTGGAACTTGGGGTTTATTGCAAAGGGCCTGGGGGCAGGGCCCTGCTGGGAGCTGCCAGGCACAGCTCAGAGCAGGCCTGAGAGAAGAGAGGGGCAGAGAGGATGGGAGGGTAAGAGTAAAAGCAAGAAGGGCAAGAGCTAAGAGAGTAAAAAAGGTAAGTGAGTAAGAGAGGCAAAGTTCCCGTTACAATACAATAAATCTTCTTCTGTGTTGAATATTCTGATTCTCACTAACCAATCTAGTACAAGATACAAATCCTACAACATTTCCATACAGCCTATAAGAATCATTACATTACCATCCTGTGTTACATTTTAAACCCTACAAACTCCTCTTTGGGCCCCTTCTGCCAAGCTGGCAGGGTCTGCTCAGACCCTTGGGCCTGTCTGCAAGCAGAGGGTGTTGTTCCATCAAAAGGGGATCACCTTCAGCTGGCCACACCATTGTTTTCCAGTTGTTCAGTAACTGAGGTATCTCAAAGCTTGCTTTCATTTCAATCTCCCTTATAGTTTCCATATTCTCAAAATCTTTTGCCAGACAATCATATTTGTAAGGCTTTCCTGTTTCATCTTCCCCAACACCATCCCACTTGGGAAGGGAGTGCAGAGCCTTGGGAACAGTGAACAGGGAAGTGTCCATGTGCCCGACTCCCTTCTCCAAGCAAAGAGCTCTCAGCCCCTTGGGGGGACATTAGAATGGGACAGAAGGAGCTGCAGTGCCACACTGTGCCAGTCTGTGCTGGGCTCCACTGCAGACCCCAGCAGGAGGGGCACTGGGACACATTCCCCACGTGGGCTCCAACCCCACTCGTGTCACTGAGCTCACACGGGGCCTTTGGGATGTGCTGGAGTTTCCCCTTGCAGCATGTTGGACTTGCTGAGCCCAGCCTGGCCAGCCCCACCTGTCCCTGCTGGAATCTGCAGCTTGGGCTGTCCTATGGAACAGGAGATCATCACAGAATCTCCTGAGCTGGAGGGACCCACCAGGATCCCCCAGCCCAGCCCCTGTCCCTGCCCAGCCCCCCAGCAACCCCAGCCTGGGCATCCCTGGCAGCGCTGCCCAAAGGCTCCTGGAGCTCTGGCAGCCTCGGGGCCGTGCCCATTCCCTGGGGAGCCTGGGCAGTGCCAGCACCCTCTGGGGGAAGAACCTTGCCCTGAGCTCAGCCTGAGCTGCCCTGAGAGGGCACAGGCTCAGAAGGTGACGGAATGTGCAGGAGCAGCTCAGGGTGTGCTGGGTCACCTCTCACCTCCTGCAGTGTGACCACAGGCTGTGTCCACATCCCACCCCAGCCCTTTCCTGGGGAAGAGGAGGTCCCAGCACTGGGCAGTGCTGATGGTAAGAGCAGGATTAAAACCCTCTGGAAGTGGCTCCTGACAGCCTGGGGCTGCCCAGGGACACCTTGAGCCAGGAGAGAGCAGCTCCTTGTGCTGGACATTCAGCCTCTTTGGCTTGGACAACACTCTCAGGCACAAGGGGGGATTTTGGGGTGTCTGTGCAGGGCCAGGGCTTGGACTGAATGACACTGGCAGATCCCTTCTAATCAGGATACTCTGTGCCAGGCTCAGATTGGATCCAGGTAGGAATGCTTGGCTCCTGCCCTGGGCGCAGCATCTCCCCATGGGATGCTGGAATTGGATCAGCCCTGCAGGGACACTCAGTGGCCATGGACAGCAGAGATCTCCTGCAGGGAGGATTGGCTGGGGGAGAGATCAAGAAAAAACTGCCCCATGGACAGCAGAGAACTGCCCCAGCTCTGACAGATGGCAATAGAACACACAGCCCCAGCTAAACCTTTCAACCTGAGACACAGCTCAGCTGGGAGGAGTCCCTTGCACACCCTGCTGCTGGAGGAGCCCCACAGCCCAGAGCTGAGGTCACTTCCCAGGCTGGGAGCAGCTCTGGCAGCTCCCTCTGGGTGTCCCGTGCTCCTGGTGTTCTCCAAAGGGGAGCAGGAACCAGGCAAGAACCCCTGAGCCCCCAAAGGGCTTTGTGCAGTTCCCTTTCAGTCAGGATACTCTGTGATTCTGTGGCTCTGGTCAGGATGGACTCACAGCCCTCAGCTGCCTTTCCTACACAAGGAGCCCCTGCAGGTGACAGGAGGCCACACCAGCACGGCAGAACTGAGCTGATCAATCCCCTGCTCCATCATGAACAATACCAACAACTCCTTTGCTAAAAACCTTAGCTTCAGCTAGGGTTTGTTTCCAGTTTTCTGCTGTGCATTTTCCAAAACACCCTCATTTTGCCTGGCATCTGGCACATCTGGCATTTGCTGGGAGAACTTCCAGTCTGGGAAGCAGGGGCTGAGCTGAGGAGCGTGGGAGACTGGCAGCACTCAGGCTCTCCCTGACACGAGTGAATGAAATGTAGGAAATAGTAAATAAGGAGCTTTTAAGTCAGAATTAACTCTCAAGCCAAAATTTTGGGGAACTTCAGGAATTCACTGTCCTTTCTATGAAAGCCACAGGCATTGCTGGGATGTTTTTAGCAAATATGGGTAACTCTCACAGTTTCCCAAATAAAAATTCAGGCAAACTGAGCCCTTTTATTTTCACTGAAAACCATTGACCAGCCAGTCACCTTCCCTGTTCCCTCACCTCAGCTGCCTGTGCTGTTTTCTAGCTGAAATCCAGCTAAAATGGGACACAGCAACTCCATATTTAGAGTTGTAGCCAACATGAACTCAGTGTTGGCAACACAACAGCTCCAATTCAGGGAACATTTTCCCTACCCATGTCAATAAATCAGTGGTAGGAACAGTGATAAGAGTGGTAAAAATAGAGTCCCCAAACGTAAGTTTTCTGTGGTTAAAGCTAATAGCTGCTGTTTTCTGAAATAACATCTTGGTGCCACCAGCTCAGCAGAAACATAAGGACTGCATCAGCCATTGCAGAGTTCCCAGCAGCCCACATGGAGATTTTCTGATTCATTTGGAAAAAAATCTACACAAACAGACCTGCTTTGAGTCCCCTTGAGGTAGAGGCACTCGAGACACAAAAATGCTGGGGCTGCAGTGAGAACCCAAGGGCTGAGTCCCCAGCTCAAAGCTCTCTGCCAGGCTCAGAGCCTGCTCTGCAGGGAGGGGATGTCACCTGGAGCCTGCACTGAGCCACAGCCACCTTGTCCTTGGGGGCTGGCCTTTTGGAGGGGACAAAGCCAGCCCTGTGTCCTGCCAGGGAGCTCTGCTTTCTGCCCAGCGTGTCTGAGCATGGCTGCTGCCTTTGCCTTGGTGCCCATGGGGGCTTCTCTCAGCAGACCTGAGCTCTGCAGGGCAGAGAAACTCATTCAGAAAGTGCTCAGGAGGGAGAATGTTCCCAGCACTGCAGATCCTGGGCTGGGGGAGGACAGGGCAGGAGGACCATGGGGAGCAGTTTCACACCCCCAAGGGACCTCAGCCCCTCGGGTTTGCCAGAGCTGCAGGGCAGCATTAAAGGTATTGTCAGGTGCTTGGGCTTCCCCTTCCTCTGCCTTGTCCAAACAGATGCAAAAAATCAGCCAAGGAGAGAATGTTCATTTAAAGGCTTCACACGTTGTCCCTGCCAAAAGCAAAGTGTGAGGATTGCAACCAAATTTAGCCCATATGCTACAGGCAGCAGAGATTTAGAGCTAAATTCCCTCAGTAGGAAGCCCCCTGTTTTTAGGAACTGTGAAGAAAACACAATGTGTAGATGAAAAAGGATATTTTCCATGCAAAACCACCTGAATCCTGCCCTGGCTGCAGGATCTGAGCTGGGGACTGAGAGCAAGGGGTTTGCAGAGGGCTTTGGGTGGGGATCTCACCTGCATTTAGCTAAAAAGTCTATCTAAAAGTATCTAAAAATAGTTTTCTTCCTCAGGTTTAGGTATGGAGCTCATAACTGAGAAAAAAGCAAAAAAAAAAAAAGAAGAAGATATTAATTTATTTTGTTAGTATAATTTCATGTGAGGAACAAACAAGATATTGCTGGAACAGTGGTGTCTGCTGAGCACTGACTGCAGACGCAAGGACACTAAAAGGGAACATGAGCTTTTAAAATTGAAATTAAAAAGCAGAAAACAGCCCTGCTACTTATTGAGCAGTGCAGAGAACTTGGGAATCCACCTCGTACTTTGGAGCCATTAATTATTGCTTAATTAGAGCAAGGAGCATTTGCAGGATATGTGATAGCAGATAATGGCTGATTCTCCAGAGGGGCTCGGGTCTGGGTACAGAAATAGCAATTCTTGCACAAAGGGCAGCTGATTTTATTGGGAAAGGAGAAATGGCTGATCAGGTTCATGGACAGGAATATCTTCATGTGGCTGGGCCAACACCAGTCCCAGGGAGTCTGGAGAAATGAAGGGGGAAAGAAGGGGACTACAGGAGGAGGTCTGGGGACAGGAGGTGACCTGCAGGGGAAGGAAGGTCTGGGGACAGGAGGTGACCTGCAGGGGAAGGTTTGGGGGACAGGAGGTGACCTGCAGGAGGAGGTTTTGGGGACAGGAGGTGACCTGCAGGGGAAGGTTTGGGGGACAGGAGGTGACCTGCAGGAGGAGGTTTTGGGGACAGGAGGTGACCTGCAGGGGAAGGTTTGGGGGACAGGAGGTGACCTGCAGATCTGGCACTCCCTGAGGGGGATAGAGGAACCTCCCTTCTCATGAATGCCACTCTTTAAAGAAGCACCCAGATTTCTGTGTGGTCACCTTGGTTTGGGGCTGGCCCTGGGCTGTGAGGGGTGGGATGGAGCAAACCAAACACAAGCAGCAGGTTTGGTTTCAGACTCAACAACAAACAAAGGGCAAACTCCTCCCAAAGTGTCATTTTGGGTACAGTGGTGCCTCCAGGTGGGTATGGGATATGGGACAGGCAAAGAGAGCTGGTGTGATGAGACCATTTGATTATGGCCACCTTAAGGAGACAAAAAAACCATTCTTGATATCCATCAGGAAACATCCATCTAAAACTGGGTATTGAGTCAGATATTTGAGTTGGAAATAACCTTGATTTTCTTCTTTGCCTATACTTTCCACAGTGTGTTTTAAAAGAAGGTGCAGCTCACTTTGTCCCACCTCTCCTATCTCTCACAGGGACCAAGTCTTTCAAGGTCTGTGAAAACCATCCCATCCCCACAGCTCCTCTGACAGATTTGGGTGTTTCCCTCCTGCTAATCAGGACCCTGTCCCAACCCTCCCTTTCTTGGTTTGACAAGACAGGTCTCTGCTAAGGAAGGCAGGAACCTCTCTTGAAATGGAGAATGTCAACCCTCTCCCTCCAAATTATTATAATTTTGAAATTAAGGAGCTCTCAGGCAAAGATACGGGAGTAGGAATAACAGTTCTTTACTAGGAAAATTAAAATACAAATGTAATAGTACAAATAAAGAAAATAAGCCACTGCCAGAGTCAGAGCAGTCCCTGTCCCCTGTGTGTCAGGGGGTGGCACAGCCCCATCCCATGGGGGCTCAGCCCTCCTGCAGTGCCAGCTGTGGTTCTGCTGGAGCAGGGATCCTGCACAAGGGGGGAGTTTTCCTCTGCAGCTCCAGGGCTGCTGGAGATGGGCCTGGGCTCCCTCTGGCCATGCAGGGCAGCAGAAGCTGCTCCTCTGGCAATGCACTGGGCAAAGGCTGCTGTGCTGTGCCAGGCTCACATTGGATCCAGGTAGGAATGCTTGGCTCCTGCCCTGGGCGCAGCATCTCCCCATGGGATGCTGGAATTGGATCAGCCCTGCAGGGACACTCAGTGGCCATGGACAGCAGAGATCTCCTGCAGGGAGGATTGGCTGGGGGAGAGATCAAGAAAAAACTGCCCCATGGACAGCAGAGAACTGCCCCAGCTCTGACAGATGGGGATAGAACACACACACACATCTTACAACCCAGGACACCCCCAAAACTGCCTGTGGAGCTCTGTGTCTGTGCCATTATTGCCCTTGGGACAGCCCTTCCTCCCCTAAAGTTTGCCCTGCTGTTTAATTTAAGAAGATCAGCCCCTCCTCTCCCAGCCTGGCTCCACAGCCCAGGTTTTCTGTTCCCTGCTGCAACACAGACTCTGTGCAGCCTCACTGCCCTCCCTGCGGTTTCTGTTCCCCTTTTCAAACCGCAGCTCTTTCACTTGAGGTTTGAGCAGCACTTTGTGTGAACATGTGAAACCTCTGTGGAAACACTTGATCAGTTGTTGCCTCAAACCTTTCACAGTTCTCAGTTTCATCACAAAGGTGGCAACTCCATGGTTGCATTTCAGGATTTCTCCGCCTCCCAGCTGGAAGCAAAATCCTGGCCCTCAAATGCAGGACCCAAAGCCTTACCTGGGACTTTCTTCACATTTCTCTTGCTCTAATCCTCAAAGTCCCCAGAATTTTCAGATTCTCCACTGAACCACACTCACTTGCCTGTTCTGTGGCAGCAGTAATTCCATGAGCTCATTCCAAGGTCACTGAGTAGAAGATCAGTGTGATCTGCTCCAAGGTTGAGTCCTGAACCCCCCTGTGCCCTCCCCAAGCCCCACAGACCCCTCTCAGCACAGGGTGTGCCTGATTTTCCTGGCTCAGTCTTTAGCTCCTTGCAGTTCCTGCACTAATCCCCATCTTTTCCAGCTTAAATAATAATTTCCCAGGAGGAACTGGATCAAATCCTCTGCTGAAATCCGTGCAGAGGGATCTGCATTGCCTTTGCCTGCAGGATCTGGTATTTAATTGAAGGAGGGGACTGGGTGAGCCTGTCTTGATCTGCCCAGGATAAATACCTGTCCTGTTCCCTCTTACTCTCTACCTTCCCTTCTCTCATCTTTCTCTGGAAATTTTTAACTCCCACAGGTTCAACTGCTGTTCCTGCTGTTTGCACAGCACCTTTTGCAGATCACACAGAATTTCACTGTATTAAATGCACTGACTCAGGCTTTTGCCTCGAGCATGGCACTGTCCAGTGCCAAACCCTCCTCCATCAGCCTTTTCTAAAGCTGCTCTGTTGTTGTGGAGCTGCTGCACCTCATCACTTTAAGCCTTGATCCCAGCTGACTCTCTGGTAGCCCCACATCCATTCTCATCCCTCTTCTTCATAAACCCAGCTCCACCTTTTCCTGTAGGATCCCACAGCACGACAGGATCCTCCTCTGCTCTCCTCACCTGTCCCACAGAGCCCCCTTTGTGGCTGAGCCCTTTGCTCCCACCCTCAGACCTCACCATCGCTGCTCTGATCCTTCCTGAGCTTGTTATTTGTGGAGCCACCTGGGAATTTCCCCCACCTACTCTTTCCTTCACCTTGCACTGAGTTGCAAATTCCATGGTTTTGCCCCTTTGGCTTAAAAAAATCCCACACCTCCACATTCAGCTCCCTGGGCTTTTGTGGCCAGCTGACTTCACTAAATAATTTTATTCCATTTCTCCTTACTTGCCCTTTATGAAACCAACCCCCCACTTACAGGCTTAGTTGGTTGGGATTTTTTTCCCTTTCCCTTTAATTCAAACCGAATCAACCCCTGGTCACACAATCCAAGGTTATTTTCTATAACCACCTCTTCTATAGACTCTTCACCCCTTGCCAAAACCATGGCTAAAATAGCATCCACCTTTGACTGCTTCCATGACTAATTGATGCAGAAAGTGGTCATTTCCACCCAGAATTACCTGTCTCCCTCTATTAATAGGATCATTGATCTCCAGTCTGTACCCTGTGAGATGATGCTTCTCTGCCATGTTCTGGTCACCAGAGCTTCCAGGCTGAGCTCTGGAATTGTCTTTACAGAGAGTCTTGAATGGATTTTGTGCTGACTCTGACTGCTGGCACACAGATTTAGGGAGAGCTACAAGGAGATCTACAATTCACTGCTCAGGGAGTCACAGCTGGGTTTGGGTTGGGAGGAACAGTAAATCCCATCCCATCCCATCCCATCCCACCCCATCCCATTCCACCCCTGCCATGGCAGGGACACCTCCCACTGTCCCAGGTGCTCCCAGCCCTGCCCAGCCTGGCCTTGGGCACTGCCAGGGATCCAGGGGCAGCCCCAGCTGCTCTGGGCACCCTGTGCCAGGGCCTGCCCACCCTCACAGGGAACAATTCCTAATTCCCAATATCCCATCCATCCCTGCCCTCTGGCAGTGGGAGCCATTCCCTGTGTCCTGTGCCTCCATCCTTTGTATCCCCTCCTTCTCCCTCTCCCTTGTCTCCCCTAATCCCTCTTTAGGCCCTGGAAGGTTTCATGTTAGAAAAGTACCAAAAACCTGTCCAAATTCCCCAAATCTCCCTAATGCAGCTTTGCTGTGGGATGGGTGGTTACAGGTGAGATTACCTGTGAACAAAACTTATCTTTGACAAACCCATCAGACTCTGGGTGAGCAGTGATTTTCCAGTACAGAGTTTAAACCAACCATTCCTGTGTTTCATTCTCTCACCCACCTTGTCCTGTGCTGGACACACCCTCCAGGAGCAGGCACAGCACATTGGCAGAGGCAGGGCAGGAATCAGCCACTGCTTTTTGCTCTTCTTGTCCCTAAATATGACATTTATTAGCAGCAATACCAGAGGAAGATAAAGTCCAGGTACAGAGCCCATGGCTGTGTCATTTTAACAGACCCTTAACTTCAATTTTCCCATCTTAGCAGTATTTAAATCACTCTTTAACTTCCCAGTCAAGTGAGTGCAAAGCAGAATGAGATTATTCCATGTGTACTGAGCCTTGTGCTCCCAGAACTGCAAAAGGGACACAATTTGGCTTCAACATGGGACATCTCCTGCCTACTTCCATATTCCCCAGGTGATATTTGAGGCAGACAAGGTGTGGCAGTGTCCCCACAAAGGTCTCAGCAGCGCTGAAGGATGGAGCTTCATCTCCCTGCCATCATCTCTGCCTGTGGGACTCAGGTGGACTCTCAGCCCCTGAAAAATCTCTGATTTTTGCAGAGCTCCTTCTGCTTGCCTCTGGACCACTAGAGGGGGGTGCCTGTGCTGCTGAGAGCCCAGCGCTGCCACTTTAAAGCGTTTGGAGATAACGTGCAAACATCAAACGGGGACTTGGAGCCGTGTTCCCCGGCTGACAAATGGCAAATGAAATATAAAATAAAAGCTGTAAACTAGCAAATGTACTGCTGCTGAGGGTATGGGGAGCTGGGGAAGGAGTGACATGGAGGGGATGGCTCTGGGTGATGCTGAGGAAGGAGCTGGGGGTGACGTGGCACAGAAGGGAGGTGGAATTGAAGCAGAAAAGGTGCCAAACCCTCAGAAATGCCCTGAAATGCTCTGAAAATTCCCTGAAATGCCCTGAAAATTCCATCCTCTGTCACCTGTCTTGTCCCGAGCATCGTGAGCCCCCAAAGCCAGGCTTTTCCCTACCTGCATCCCCTAGGCCCGCTCAGCAAAGCTGTCCCCAGGGCTCAGCGTGGGGACAAGGGGAGCTGCAAGGTGGCCACGGGGCTGTGTCTGACGTGTGGCACCCTCAGTGATCTTATCACTGTCCTTTGCTCTTATCAGTGGCTGCCCTGTGAGCAGGGAGGGGTCAGGCAGGGACCAGGCTCTGCTCCAGGGGCCAGCAGTGGCACCAGAGGAATGGGCATTCCCTGGCAAATCCCAGCAATTCCCCCTGCTCAGGAGGAAGAACTTCTGCCTTGGGAAGTGCCCAGCCCTGAACAGAGGCCAGGGAGGGGCTGGAGTCTCCTCCTGGGGATACCCAAACCATCTGGACACAATCCTGAGTGTGCTCCAGGGGACCCTGGGTGAGCTGCAGAGGTCCCCCCCAGCCTGAGCCACTCTGAGATTCTGTCTGTGGTGGGCCAGACCTGGGTTATTCTCCTTTGGGACAGAGGAGGAACCCCCCAGCAGCAGGTGAGGCTGGGAAAGAGCAGGGAGAGGAAACAGGGATGGAGTGAAGGTCAGGGAGGACCTGCCTGTGTGGAGAACAGTCCCAAATTCCAGAACTGAATGAAATTTCCTGTAGCGGCACCTTATCCCCAGTTTTATCAAACTGAATCCACCTGTGGATGTGCTTTGCCCTCTGTGGCATGGAACAGTGTCACTGTCACCATTCCCATGTGCAGGGAGCTGCTGTCAGGTGTTCCCTGCCACATCCATCCAGCCCTTCCCTGCCTGTGTTGTGGGGGATGTACAGCAATTAACGCCTCACTCTTGTGACTGTTTCCTGGTTCTTGCTTTTTCTTTCATATATTATTCATTTTTCCTACTTGTAGTCGATGTTTGCAAGTCTCCCTGCTTTGAGCTGTGAAGAGAGCACTGGGCTTGAAATGCTTGATGGTGGTGACGTCTGGGCTCCTTTGTGTTTGCCTGAGCACTTTTGTGGGAAGGGGAATTGATGAGGCAGGAGGAGAGGGGTGGGAGCTGGGATCCAAAGTGCATCCCTGCCCCTTGTCTTGGTTTGACAAACCAGGTGTCTGCTAAGGAAGCAGGAGCCTCCCTTGAAATGGGAAATGTAAACCCTCTCCCTGTGAATTATTATAATTTTGAAATTAAGGGGCTCTCAAGCAAGGATATGGGAATAGCAGTTCTAGGAAAATTAGAAATACAAATGCAATAGTACAAAAGAGAAAACAAACCACAACCACTGCCAGAGTCAGAGCAGTCCCTGCCCCCCTGTGTGTCAGGGGGTGGCACAGCCCCATCCCATGGGGGCTCAGCCCTCCTGCAGTGCCAGCTGTGGCTCTGCTGGAGCAGGGATCCTGCACAAGGGGGGAGTTTTCCTTTGAAAATCCAGCAGAAAAGGCAGCTGTTCCTCTGGGAATCCACTGGAAAGGCTGTGTATGGTGTCCCAAACCTCAGATTGGATCCAGGTAGGAATGCTTGGCTCCTCCCCTGGGCGCAGCATCTCCCCATGGGATGCTGGAATTGGATCAGCCCTTCAGGGACACTCAGTGGCCATGGACAGCAGAGATCTCCTGCAGGGAGGATTGGCTGGGGGAGAGATCAAGAAAAAACTGCCCATGGACAGCAGAGAACTGCCCCAGCTCTGACAGATGGGGATAGAACACACAGCCCCGTTTCCAACCTGAGACACCCCTGGATCCATCCCCTGCTCCCATCTCACCCCTGCTCAGCCCAGCTCTTCCTCAGAGATCCTGAGGAAAGGTGAGACTTAATGCTTTTAGATAATGGATTTTTTAATGCTTTCTGCAATTATCTGTCCTAAAAGGCCCCTTGTAGTGCAAAATACCCAAATTTGTTCAGCCAAAATACAAAAATCTGAGCTCTGTGTCAGAGAATCACAGAATATCCTGAATTGGAAGGAACCCATCAAGATCATGGAGTCCAACTCCTGGCCCTGCTCAGAACACCCCAACAATCCCACCCTGTATCCTGTGGCATTGATTTGATTTCTTAATTCAATTTGCTTCTCACTTCTGCAATTTTTAAAAAAATCCATTCTTGTAGGATCTTCTAACAAACACAGAGAAATTATTTTTTAAAGATTTATTTCCCAAAAGCTCCATGTGAATGCACACTTCCATCAGCACCCAGAACAAGCCTGGAGGTGCTGGGATTTCCTGGAGAAGATGGACCGGACTCCATTTCCAGCCAAAGTGAAGCTGATATCAAAAGGAATATTAATGGCACAGACTCCAATATAACTTTTATTTGGACTCTGCCAGGCAGTAATTTAAAAATGCAACATCTGAGAAGACATTTTCCTTTCAGCATTTAAACAAGGGTTTGAAATTCAGTTCACACATCACCGACGTCACTTGAACACAGGACCTGACATTTATTTCACCTGGAGCTGCTGAGCCCTGGTGAAAGCAGGGACTGGAGAACAGAGCTGGACACAATTGCATTAAAAAAATCCTGCTTTTAAATTTCTGAAACTCATGACATGAGATTTGAAGGGTCTGCCTTCAGTGTTAGACACACTCAATATTCAATAAAATCTGATTATGGCTCAAGCATCAACATCCTGTTCTTTCAAACAGATTGCCAGAGAACAGAAGGTTTGTCTGAAGATTTTTGAGGCAGGAATGTGTTCAGGGGTAATTCTTGCTTTTGCCAGAAGAATGAAACCCTGGATTTTAGCTGGTTTTGGACAGTGGGAAGTCAGAGCTGAAAAATGTCTCTGAGTTTTCAGAAGAATCACATCAAAATGCTGCAAACCACCTTTGTTAATTTGCCCAAAACAGAAGAAAATTCATCCTCACCAATTATTTTCCTTCAGCAACATTCCTTGGTGTGCTCTTTGCTCTTTCAGCCATTCCTGAGCAGCACTGGAAGTGCTGATATTCCTATTTATGATTTCTGTGGTATTATCACCTCAGAGGAGGGAGTTTGCTCATTCTTCCTGAGATTTTGGTCAATGTGTTCAGGGCTGGGGGATTCTGTTTCATGTCCCCAAAACCTCCTCCAGGAAGAGCTGAATGCCACAAGTCAGATCCCATCCCCCTGGGGCATTGCTTTGGTCAGCTCTGTCCTGAAGGAATAATTCTGTCCCAGTGGATCAAATCCCACCCAGGGAACAGGCTGGGATTATTTTTGCCATTCCACAGAGGTTCAGACTGTGGGGGCCAGACTGCAGTGGGCAGCTGGTGCCACCAGGCAGGTCTGGCAGCAGCAAAATCAGGTTTTTTTGAAGGATATCAGTTTTATATCTGCATTTTACTCTCATGGTTTTGCAGCTGGGGAGGAATTTTAAGCAGGATGGAGACTGGAAGGACCTGGCAATGATAATTAATGCGGGAGCTAGGACTTGTCTATGAGAGAAAACAATAACAAATTTAAAGCATTTGGGCTCTGTCTGGAGCAATCTGTAGGCTTGGGATAATTCTGTTAGAAGGCCTAAAAATCCTGAGCAGGAGATGCTCAGTGTGGTTGGATCCACAGAAAATCCAAGGAGAAGGAAAAGCTGTCTTGAACAAAACACAAAACCACCAATAAAAATGAAAAACTTTTGTTTTTCTGATGGAAAAATGTAATGAGACCAAGAAATGTGGGGAGGTTCAAAAGGATCCTGGGGTGGAGCAACCAGGATTTCTCTGGGTGTTTTACAGCTCTGTGATGCCACAGGTTTGGGCTTTGCTCTGCATGACCAAACTGGAGATGGTTCCTGTCTTGTTTTACACAGGACCTGACCTTGGTTTCACACTGGAGCTCCTGCACCTAATTCACCTAATTCCCATCACCTCCAACATCTGCAGGGCAAAATCCAATGGGATGGAGGAGGCACTTGATGACTCTGACCCTAAAAGTCCTCAAAATGCAGCAGCAGCTCAGCACTGGAACATTCAAAGGCCACTTTGCCACTCTTGGGAGAAGCCTGAAGGGGCAAAATCAGCTTTTAAAAGAAGCTTGGCTTGGTCTGAGGCATGGCCCAGACCCTCAGGCACCATCAAGGAAGGTGTGATGGCAAAAATGGGTTCTCCTCTACTGGGGGAGCCAAATCATTTCATATTAATGATCACCAGGGTTTTGTGCTCAGTGCAGACGTGCCTGGAACTACAGAAACAGCTCCAGGGAGTTGCAAGGTGTACAAAAAAATTACATTAGAAACTGTCCAAATTGGAATAATTTAAAGAGAGTTAAAAAAGGGCATTCAAGAATAGACTTGTTCTAAATGTCTCCATGCTGATTTCTCTGCCTCCAAATGTGAGGTACAGGTATTTGTGGAGTTAGAAGTAGGTCAGTTATTTTTGTCACTCATTATTACTTGTGAAAAATGTGTGTAGCAAACGTACCAACATTCTGTAGCAGCTGAATTTGGGACGCTGGCATTTCTCTTACATGAGTTTGGGGTAGAAATGACACCATTTCCTCATTGCAGTGTGAAAGGCAGTGATCTCCAGAGTGCAGCCCTCTGAAACCCCACTCTGCTCTCATGGAAATGCCTCTGAAAATCTCTGGGTCAATTTGCAATCTCAGGGGAGCTGGGGGCACCTTCCTGGAGCTCTGTGAGGTTTGGGTCCCACCTGGGCCACAGGACTGGGTTTTTGCTGGTGTTTGCAGAATGAGTTTGGCCACAGGAAGCACACAAGGGATCCTGGGAGGGCAGGGACAGTGTCCTGGAGACACCTCCTGGTGCTGCAGGGGAGCTCTGGCTGCCTCTGGAGTCAGCAGAGACTCCAGGGGATCAGGGAATCTCCTGAAGGGATGTGCTTGGAAAGGACCCACAGGGATCCCCCAGCCCAGCCCCTGTCCCTGCCCAGCCCCCCCAGCAACCCCAGCCTGGGCATCCCTGGCAGCGCTGCCCAAAGGCTCCTGGAGCTCTGGCAGCCTCGGGGCCGTGCCCATTCCCTGGGGAGCCTGGGCAGTGCCAGCACCCTCTGGGGGAAGAACCTTGCCCTGAGCTCCAGCCTGAGCTGCCCTGGCCCAGCCCCAGCCGTGCCCTGGCTCCTGTCCCTGTGCCAGAGCAGACATTGGTGTTTGTCCCTCCTCTGTCCCTCAGGAGGAGCTGCAGATCCCAGTGAGGTCTTTCCTCACAACCCCAGAGCCCTCAGCTGCTCCTCACAGGCCCCTCCAGACCCTTCCCCATCCCTGTGTCCCTCCTTTGGACACTGTCTCATGCCTTAATACCTTTATTTCATCATGGTGCCCCAAACTGCCCCCATGGCTCGAGGCTGCCCCAGAGCAGAGCTGGACAATCCCTCCCTGGCCTGGCTGCTGCAGCTGGGCCTGGTGCCCCAGGACAGGGATGGACCCCTCCAAGGGGACACAGCTGCTCTGGAGATGGGCAAGAACCTGCTCCAGGCAGGTTTCTGTCTCTGGACTCGAGCTGGACATGGACATTTCCATGTGACTGAGAGGGAGATGGAGCTCCAGCAGCACCAGCAGGGTGTTCCACCTCCCCTGGGTGCAGGCAGGGCTCCAGCCCCACCGAGCAGTGCCCAGCAGCCATTCCTGAATGCTCACCCAGTGCAGGGGCTCTGCCTGGGGAATTCCTGGCACTTCCTTTAATGAGGGGCTCAGCAGAGGGTGGGAAGAGCTCTTGGAGGAGGTGCTGCTCCCTGAACTTCTGCAGAGCAGACAGAGGCTTGTCCCCAAGGGCACACAGAATTCCAGGCCTTCTTGGGGTGGCATGAGCTGGGAGCCCAGAGAGGTGGAACTGAAACAGCATCTGGGCAGGGGCAGGATAAAGGAACTCTTTTAGGACAGGGGTCAGGATAAAGGAACTCTTTTAGGACAGGGGTCAGGATAAAGGAACTCTTTAGGACAGGGGTCAGGATAAAGGAACTCTTTAGGACAGGGGTCAGGATAAAGAAACTCTTTTAGGACAGGGGCTCTTTGCTCCTGCTTTTTTCCAAATGCTAGGTTCATCTTCTGCATCCCTGCCTTGGAGGGGAAGCTGCTTCTCCATGCTCACAAAGGAAAAGAGAATTTTTTTTTCTCAAGAAAGAAAATGTTTTTCTCAGGAAAGAGAAATTTTTGCTCCTTTTTTACTTTAAAATACAACAGAAGCCAACTCTGTGTTAGGAATATCCTGATGGAGAACTCCCACTTGCTGTCTGGCTGCATTTGCTTCCAGTACTGCAAACTCTGGTGGATCCATGCAATATTCCAGCAAGAACAGGGGCACTTTTGGGTGCAGAATATTCACAGAAGTCCAGAAAATGCCTATGGGAGGGTCAGGTCACCCCCAGGGCGTCAGTGGGATCTCCCTGAGGCTCTTTGGGGTGTGCAGGGATGGGGGGAGGGTCTTTTCCTGCTTCCAAGTCTCATTTTTCAGTAGCAAAGTGGATATTCCATTGCTCTTTCTGTGCTGACAATGTGAACTTCACCAGTCTTCAAAAGAAAATTTTAGCTATTTTTCACATTAAATGAAGAATTTCTCTTCACTTCCTCATTTCAAATAATTTCTTGGGACTTTGCTTCTTCCTTGGAGAAAAAGACAAAAAGGAAAAAAAAAAACCAAAATAAAAGCGTTTTCTGCATCTTGCACTGCAGCCTGTGAAAATCCTGGCCCCGAGGCTAAATTGTGACGCTGAGTGTCTCTGAGTGATCATTTACTGCATTTTCTTTCAGGAGTTTTAAATTTCGTGTCATTCAACTTCAGAGAATATTCTTTTGCTGTTCCAAATATGAAAATAATGAATCAGAAAATTATTTCTTTCCTCCAGACCATTCATTATTTCCCATTCCCTTCCCTGGTCCCACTTCTTTTGCTCTCCTTCAACACTTAATACCCCCCATCTTTGAAGTCCCTTCACAAGAGCCCCTTCTCTCTCTGTAATACCTGTTTTCAGAGGGAGTTCTGCTATTCAGAGGTGCCTAAGGCTGATCCTCAAAGAGGTTTAAACATCTAAATTCCACCGAAATTGAGGCGAATGAGCTTTCTAAATGCTTTTGAAAAGCCGGGGCTTGTACTGCTCCATTAGGTGCATTTGAAAGCCCAGAGCTGAATGCAGCCGTGGGGATGTCACGCAGACAATCTGGGCAATGGTTTTAGGATGTCCTTTGGATTTATTTTATTTTTTTCCCCCCACTTTTTCCAAAAAAATATCAGTCAAAAGGCATTTAGAGAAAATCATTGAGTCCATTTGGACGCGGTCTCAAAGTGAATCTGTAATTTCCCTCCAACAGATGTGTGTGAAAAATTCTTTGAAATATTCCCTCCCTTAAAAAGCAGAAAAGTTGTCCAAAACCCGAGAAATTGCAGACAAAATGAGAGATTTTTCTCACCAGGCAAAGGCAGCATTTGCTGTTGAGAGCTTGTGAGCTCTTGTGAGCCCTGGTGCTCAGGGCCTTTGGCAACCCAGGGGCTCAATTTTCCCTCTGGAATCTCCCATTCCTGAATATTTTCCATCTCCCCAATTTCCCCTTTCCTGTTTAGACCATTCCACTCATCTGGTTTGATATTAATGTACTGAGAAGGAGAAGCTGAACTTCCTTTTAAGACTTGGGCTTTGACACCATCAGTGGTTGTACAAGTCCAGCAAGAACTAAATTTGGCTGAGTATAAAATATATATATTTTTATTTATTTCCAAGCTCAAGGAAAATCCTGGGTGTTCCAGTCAATGGTAACGAAACCCCAATTAAACCAACACAGACAGAAAGAGAGGAAAAAACAAAAGATTTTCAGTGCTGCGGTAAGAAAATATTCTGAGAAAGCCAGAGGGGCAGGATTGAGGAGGGAACATCACCTGCATGAGAAAGGAAACCCGGAGTTCCTTTATCTGAGCAGAAAAGGAGCACTCCTCTTAATTATGTAGGAATTGGAGGAATCCTGCTTCCCTTGTGGCTCCATCCTAGGAAACCCATACAAAAGGTGCAACCTTCCAAAAGCTTTGGCAAATCCCTGTTTTCACAGGCTTAAAGCTGGAAATTGCAGCTTGGGAAAAAGAAACAAACAAACAAAAAAACAAACAAGGAGGGTGAGGAGGTGCAGGGACATTGAGGAGGTGCAGGGGAATAGAGGAAAATTAGAGGAATAAAACCCTCTTTTAGCATTTTTTTCCTGTGGTTTTTGCTTTGTCCCCAGCAAGGCCAGGAGTTGTGAGCTCTGGAGATGAGCTGGGGGCTGAGAAGGCTCCAGGGGACAAAAATCCATCCCTTTTCCCTGCCTGGCAGGGCTGAGGCTCAGCCCCTGCCCAGAAGAGGACAAGGGGGACTCGAGCACCTTCTGTGTGTCCCACAGGGCCACCACAGCCCCGGGGAAGGGGAGCCCTGGGACCGGGCAAGGGAAGGTTATTTGTGGGTATTGGCACCCCAAAAATGACCTCAGCAGCCGTTCCAGAGAGGAGCTGGGCTCACTCAGGATTTTGGGTGGGTTATCACCCCCATTTCCAGCCCTGCGTGGGTTGGAACGTGTCACATCCTTCTCTTGGGCTTTCAGGGAGGCAAAGGCTGGCTGGAATCTGTATTTCTGCTGTGGGTTTTAAAAATAAAACCAGAGCAGGCTAATTCCAGCCATCAGTCCCCATTTTCAGGCTGGGCTTTCCTCTGCTGCAGCCCCACAAAGCATTTTTAATAACCGAGATGAAACATCAGACTGTGACCTATCACATCATATTGCATCAGTCAAATTGTGTTACATTCAATAATAAACTCCTGCCACTGATGTTCCCCAACGTGACAAGCCAAATAGAAACCTAGAGCTGGAGAATTCAAAGAAAAGTGCAGTTTTGATAAGCCAAGATCTTAAAAATATCTGAGCTGCTTTTGATGGGGATTCATAGATTTATTCTGAAGTCTAAAACCCTTGGAGAAATTGGCCTGGCTGTGAGCAGGAATATTTTTCTAGACATTTCGGAGGATATGTGTCCTATAATTGCTTTTAAAATAAACTTCAGCTACTGTTTCTACAAAAACAGCAATTCCTGGCATGAAGTGGGTTGTGAAAAAACAAGAAAAGCAGGACCTAAAACTGTCTCCTGAAATTTAGGCTGACATTATCTGGATTAATAATCAACCAATAATTAATCCAAATATCTGGTTTCAGAGTGCTCCAGAGTTAATTCTGTCAAAATAAGAATGGGTGAAAATGGATGGAAAGATCAGAGCATTTCTGATTTTTCACTGTCATGTGGTTCAGTGACAAAATTACTTGCAGGGGAGTTTTTAGTAAAGGGAAGAAAAATCTCATCAATCAAACCAAACCAGCTCATTTTGGGAAGAACATTTTGGTAGTTTTGCATTTAGAGAACTTCCTTGTGTTGGGACACAGAAAATTCATTTTAGGCAAAGTCAGCTTTCAAGGGAGTGCAATGAAAATATCAAATCCTTCAACTTGGAGCTGAAATAAAAACTCAGGTATTTGCAAAGTCATCATTCCTCCACAAGGCCTGGCTTCATTTAATTTAGAATCTTGGAATGGTTTGGGTTGGAAGTGACCTGAAAACTCATCCAGTGCCAGCCCTGCCATGGCAGGGACACCTCCCACTGTCCCAGGTGCTCCCAGCCCCAATGTCCAGCCTGGCCTTGGGCACTGCCAGGGATCCAGGGGCAGCCCCAGCTGCTCTGGGCACCTGTGCCAGGGCCTGCCCACCCTCACAGGGAAGGATTTTTTCCCACCTATTTACCCTAAATTTCTCCTCTTTCAGTTTGAACCCATTACTCTTTTCCCTATTGTTGTTTTCCTACATCCCCTGTATTTTAAGGGTGTGCACAGGATGAATTTCAGGGTCAGAGCTGTGTGGGCTGAGCAGAGTCATTCCCAAAATGTGAATGTGTGGGCTAAATGGTTACAAAATGTGGTAGAATCCTATGGCTTCAAATAATTCCATATCTTGTAGGTATCAGGCAGAACAGTTCCCAAATCCCTACATTTATAAACTGTTTTGCACCTGCATTTGTGAGATGTTTGTGCTTTCAGGTTGCAGATACTCAGAAATCCCTGCTAAAAGCTCCTGTCTAAAGAATACATCTCTTTCTGACCAGGAGGTCCATTCAAATCACAAAATCATCAATATTTTAATCTGGGAAAAATTCCTGTTACCAGTTATTTTGGGAAGTGCTTGGGGTCAAAACCACTTGGCAGCAGCTGCTTCCCTGGAAATGCATCCAGAGCCCTGCTCCCCTGTTCTGGGGTCCACATTCCCCTCAGCAGTGTTAAACAGAACTGGTTTCCCACAGTTTTAAGACAGGGGGATGAGGCCATAAATCACAAGTCCTGAGTCATTCAAAGGAAAAAAATCATGTTTAAACTCCAAATTTTTACTGCAAAACTGAAGCAAAAAATTGAAAACACCCAAAGTTTGAAATTTTTATTTACTGGATGCTTTGGCTTCTACTCTGAGTATTTCTGTGTTAATGAGAGGAAAAATCACACATAGTGTATCCATTGTTTTGTACTCCTTTTCCTTTATTTCATATGAAAAAGAGAAAAGAGATTGATTGAGCTGAAATTTCAAGCCAGTCTCAGGGGATTAGTTTCATATTCACTTAGTTTCCTGTAAAGCTTCTGCATTTATAGTTATTTTTAAAGAAAAACTAAACTGAAGGTTGAAAGCCATTAGCAATAACTCACTTGGATTTTAACTCATTCTGATGTTTACTTATTTTGATTTTAATGCACTCTGATATTCTTATGCCATTTGCTGGCACATTTCCATGTATTCAAGGCACTGAATTGTTCTGATTTGCCAGTCTGGAGCAGGAAGGAACTCAGAGCACCAGACCCAATGGAGACCCAAATTCCTTAAGATTGAATTGAATTTGTTATCTATTGATAAAGGTTTGGTTTAACCCCTTCAGGAGCATTGCCTTCATCCAACCTGACAAAAATGCCTCCAAACTCACCCCAGAGTTTCTTGATGGCCATAAAATCTGAGGCATAAGGAGCAGGGATGTTTTTTAATAGCCTGGAGGTGCAGAGCAGGTTCCACCCCACAGCTGCTGATGCCCTGGGTGATGGGGGCTGTGTGTGACCATCTCTGCTCCTCCCCTGTCCAGGAGCTGCTTTCTAGAGCCTGCACATCCATTTGGAGAGCAAAGTCTCCAGAGGTGCTGTCTCCAGCAGGGATGCTCAGCAAGGGATAATTATAATAATAAAAAGAATAAGAGCGTGGCTGATTCAGGCTGTGGGGGCTCAGCAGCTCCAGCAGGAGCAGGGAGGGTGGGTTTTGTCCAGCACCACCACTGCAGAGCACACAGAGCCACAGGGGATTCCTGGAAATGCAAACCCTGAGCACTGGGAGGCCACAGGGATGAGGGAACAGCCATGGGCTCTTCCCTCCCCTGCACAAAATGCACCAGGAAGCTCCTGGAGGATCCCACTCCAGAATCCCCTGACTGTCCTGACAGGGAGGGTTGAACTCAAGCCTTAAAGGCAGCCAGGCTTCCCTGGACAGATCCTCATTTTCTCCTTGCAATGTCCTTTAATCTTCATGCCTGTGGAAGTTGCTCTTCTCCTTCAACCAAACAAAAACCTCTCATCAGAAGCTCTGAGTGCACTTCTGGCAGGGAAGAGCTTCCTCCAGGCTGGGTTTGCTCTCACAGGGATGGCACTGGCAGCAGAGTTCCCAGGAGAGGAGCCAGGTTTGACCCTCAGCACCATTTCTCTCAGAACTCATGGGGTGGCTCCGGGGTCTTTTGTGACATCCCCTCTGTGCAGAGTGAGAGCACTTGGTGAGTCACAGATCCTGAGGTGTCAGGGGAGGAGTGGCAGCATCTGAGAGAACCCAGGAAAGAACAGCAAAAGTGATGAGAGGCTGGAAATCACGACATCTGAAGAGATGTTAAAAGAATGGGGTTCCTGTAGTCTAAAAAAATGGAAATCAGCTGTTTCTCATGGCTGCTGTGGAATGATTTTTAGGAAAAAACCACTGTGCTGTCTTTAGGAAATCAGGATGGTTTGGGGTTGGGCTGGATCCTGTGGAGGAGTTATAAAACCTCTTTCACTGAAATATCAGGGATTGGGGGAGCAGTGCACAGCAATTCTCAGGGCACAGCAGGGCACCCTTAGCAAAACTTGCTGAGAGGAGACCAGAATGCAACACCCAACATCAATCAGGAATGAACAGCAGGGCTGTTAAAACACAAATTGTGCCGATCTAACTTGATGGGGTTTATTTTGCTGTGTGGCTGAATTATTTCTGTGGATTTTTGCTGGGAAAATGAATATTTTCCAAGTATTTTATAGAGAAGTCCAGAACACAGAATGTTCAAGATAAGGTTTCTCTGTTGTGGAATAACCTGATAAACTGAGGAGGAGCAACAAACCCCAGCTTTGGAGGGATCTGCTCTTGCAGGAGGAGTGAAAGCACTAATTGCAGTGGAACACTTTAATGGATGCAGGAGTTCCACATTTGATTCTGCCCTCAAATGTGACTCCAAGCACGAGCAGTGACATCAGCTGCACAATCAGAGTTTTGGAGCTCTGCATCATCAGCCTCCCACACACAGGAGAGAATGGGAGTGAGAACTGCTCTCCTAAAATATTGTTTGAATGATCTGCTGTGCAATTCTGCTCTCAGGCTTTGGCAGCAGACCTGGACCTGAATGTGTCCCTGGTGACATCACCACTGTCACCAGTGGGGACACCCAAGCTGGAAAAGACAGTCAGGGTCTGTGGGGTGCAAGATTCACAAGAGATACCAGACATTGCAGGCAGGAGATGCTTGAAATGTTTAATTTGCTTTTGAAATGTTTAATTTTCCTTCCTGCCCCTTGCAGGGTCAGGATGTCACATCCACTGTCACACCAACTGCTGCTGGTGGTTTTGCAAAACTGCATCCAAGAGCTGTGTTGGACTGTGCTGACTGAAGACAAACCACAAACTTTCAAGCAGCCTGCAGATTTTCCAGCCCTGCTCGATTGAATTGAGTCTGTTCCTGTCTAAAAAGGGATTTAAGTTCTCCTCCTCCAGGCAGCAGCAGCTCAGGACACACAGGAACCCTCTGGAGCTATAGGGGTATCTCCCAGGGTTTGGGCTGAGATAATTTCTGCAGTCAGAGGCTCCAGCAGGTGAAACTTGAAAGGTTTGCACTTTTGTGTGCACATCATCCTCAGCTTCACCTTGCCCTGTCCCTTTGGCACGAGGAACAGATGTTCAGATGACTGTGAGGAGGCTGAAGCTCACTTGAGAGTCTGTACAAATTCCATCAACTGAACTAAAATCATGAAAACGGTGCCTTTTGAGGCAGGGTCGAGTCAGGATACAACAAAGCCCACTGAGAGCAGGGGTTAACCTGTGCTGGGGCCCAGACAAGAGCTTCACCTCGGAGATGGTAGCCTCCTTCACCTGCAACAACTCCAGGGGTGCTCTGCTGCAGCTTCTGGCTGGGACAGAGAGCAAACCCTGCCTGGCTGTGTCTCAGAGCCACCCTGCTCCTGCTCTAAACACAAAACGCCTGACATTGCCACTTCACAGGAGAAACCTGAGCAATCTGGAGTAGTTCCAGTTCAGAGCATCAACATCCAACCTCAAACCTGCTGGGAGGGGGAGCTCCTGAGGGCCCTGCTCAGCCTGAGAGCAGAAGCACAGAGGTGGTGCCTAGGAAAGACACAATTACTGAGAATAATTCCGCTTTTGGGGACACTGAGAGTGTCCCCTGCTGCTGGGGAGGGCACCTGCCATCAGATATCCCAGCTGGGTGCCAGTGTCTGGCTGCAAGGCTGAGCAGGTCAGAAAGGGAAATCCCTGCCCTGCCCCATGTCCAGCCCTGCCTGTCACTGTTTAATTGAAGGCAGTTTTGTCCTTCAGTCCCTGTCCTGCTCTGGGGAGAGCCTGGAACTGTTATTTCCAAACTTAACCAATCCAAAGAGCTGAATCCAACCTTCCCTTTCCTGATTGCTCTCTGATCCAGAGCCTTGGGAAGGAGCAGTGAGGAATTTACTGCTCCTGGCAGCTCCTGGTGTTCCTTTAAGATCCATGGAAAATGTGCAGTGGTTAATGATGAGGAATTGCTCCAATGCAGTGTTTGTGCCGTAGATTTGTGTCAACTGCTTAGAGAACTGCACCTGTGCCTAGCACCTGCTGAGCTGTGAATTTCAGGTGGGTATTTTGGATGGACCTTGGTCTAATCCATTCATGTTGGAAATTATCCATCCTTAGCTTTTCCCTGCTGCCATCCCATTTTTCTGCCTGTGATGGGCCCTCAGCCCATAAGATTCCTCTCAGGGCTGAAGATGAAGAATTATCAGCACATATTTTGCTCTTTCTGTCTAAAAATTCTCTTTTAGACATGATCACCTTCATCATAATTGCAGCAGGGCCTCATGCCAAACAAAATGAAATGGAGTTGGAAACACCTCTGGTGCCTCTGACCTTCATGAGGTGTGGAAAGCAAGGTCACAATGGCCTTCAGGTGGAGCAGAGGCACCAGAAGGGCCTTTTGGAGCATCTCTAGCCCATCTGAGCAATCCCTGTGTTTGAGCCCAGCAGAACTCAGGGCTCTGCCCTGGCTGAGCCTCCTTGAGGAGGAGTTGGACCACCTGGAGATGGAAATCCTCTGCCCTTCCACCAAAATGTTGAGCAGCAGCCCCTGCAGAGCACTGGGCTGGCACAGGACTCAGGGATGGCTCAGATTTCTCCCAGCCTTGCTGGGAGCTGTGCCCCAGCAGGATCCCTGTCACAGGGTCTGGATAATCCAGCAGGAATGTGGGCAGAGCTCAGGCCTGATGCCAGCCCGAGCTGGCACTGCCCAGGTGGCGCTGCCCACACTGCCCAGGGAATGCTGCTCACCCTGAAACTCACTGAGAGCAAAGCTCTTCCTTCACTGAATTGGCAACCTTAGGGGAAAACCCCAAATATTTCGTTCACCCTCATGGCAATAACAAGCTCCTTTCAGCCATAAATATCCTGCAGCTGCACCCCATTACCTTCAACCCTCCCTCACCCTGGGCCCTGAGCCAGGGTCAGGGGAAGGTTTGGTCACTGCATGGGCACTGTGGCTCATCCTTATCAGCATCACAAACCCCCTCTTATCACTGATGCTGTGTGAGCAGACCCTGCCCTGCTCCCTGCACACCCCACAGTGCCCCTGTAGCACAGCCAAATTTGTTCCCAACCCAAAGAACTGAAGTGTGCAGAATAAACTGCAAACTGCAGAGCAGTGGTGGCTGCAAGGGTGGCTGAGTGCTCTGCTTCTCCTGTGAAGTGCTGTCAGTTCAAATCCAGGCTGGAATCTCAAATAAAACAAACTTGTTTTTCCTGCCTGGAAACTTCCCAGGGCTTCCAAGTGATCTGGTGTCACACTGCCAGCAGAACTGGGCAAATGATTTATCCCACAGCTTTTGTTTCTTCTTTTTTTCCCCCTCATGCAGCATCTGTGGGTAGTTCAGGATATTGCTTGATCAGATTTCTTTGGTGAGATGATGGCAGGGCTTTTTTCCACTTCATGATCACTCCACCAGAAAATCAGACTTTTCCTCACTGGGAGCTGTGGTGCAGTTTCTGTTCCTGTGTAGTTTCCTGTCACCCTTCCAGGCTTGTCAAGCTTCCAGAAGTTGCCCCAGGTACAGCTGTGCAGTGAAAGATGTGCAGAACTCCAGGTGCTCAAAGCAAAAGGAGCAAGTGCTTGGCTGAGCCAGCTCCATGCCATTTTCCCTGCAGGATGCACAGCTGGTGTGTCCCTAAGCCAAAGGAGGGGCTGGTGGATGTGTGTGAGCTCCAGGCCTGGGGTGATGTCCCAGAGAAGTGGTTTTTGCCAGTCTGGAGGTATGGAATATTAATCCCAATATTACAGGGTGGGACGTGCCTGGGCTCGTCTGGCCCTCGCTGCTGGACCAAAGGCTGCAGCTGTGGTGTTTCACCCCAGAGACACCTTTGGCTGGCTGGGTGCTGCAGCTGGGCACTCAGAACAAATCCAGGCAGAGTAGAAACTCAGTTTACCTCTGGTGGAAAAGGTTCAGGGGACGGTGAAGTGAAACAGGAGAGGATTCTGCTGTAGAGTTTTAATCCAGGGTTTATTCCAGGATGACAGACCTCTGAATCTTGTAACAGCTCCCAACAGAACCCAGCCCGCATGGTCCCGTCTCCTTTTCAGCCCGGGGACAGGGGGAGGGGAAAGGAGAGGTTGGCACACCTGGGGGGCTGGGATGGGTGAAAGAGGAAATGGCATCACCCTGCAACATGGAGGGTCAGTCCCTCTCTCAGGCTCGAGGGGCTGAATCCACAGCTCGAGGTGCCCCAAGAGCCACCCCCAGTGTGAAAAACCAGGGCTGAAATCTCCTCATGCTCCAGATTTGTAGAGTCCTGCTGAAATATCTCTCAGAATCCCAGAAATATTCATGCTTTGAATTGGGAGAGATCTTAAAGATCATCCAGCTCCAAATTCATCCAGGACACCTTCCCAAAGAAGGTTTGAGGAACTGAGATCAGCTTGATGGCCTTGGAATGGGTATTCCAGAGACCTGGGAGTGGCCACAACTCCAGAAGTGCTGGTGTATGGAATCAAAAGATCCCTGAGGACTTTTAGTGCATATGAACATCAAATTCACCTACAAGGAGGGGGCAAACAATGGAGCAGCTGGAGCTTGAGTCCTGTTCAGAATGGGTCAGGCTTTAGAACAAACCAGAGAAAAAGAAATGTTAAAGGTGTGGTGGGATTCTGTGCAATAAGGAAGTTGCCTTACAAATAATTCAATCTGCTCTTTAAATTCTCAGTGTATCAGGCAGCAAGATGCAGCAGAATGTTTGAGAAATAGATTGCATTGAGGAAAAAAATTTTATAGTGCTGATAAGTGGCAGACAGCTCAAGAAAATTCACTAAACAAAGCCAGGCAAGTGGACCAGCAATAAATGTAATTCAGGTGAGCAGGCTGGAGGTAGAAAGCAACAATAACTGCAGGCAGCCATGCCTAAATGTGCTGACAGTTCCCATTATGAGACTCAGTTCTCACTTTTTGATAACTTTGCTACTTTAATTCACTTGGGCTGCAGCTCTCCCAGCCAAGGTCTGCTCCAGACTGGGTTTGAAAAATTGCAGCTGTGGATCAGTGCTGGGGGTAAAGTCTCTGGGAATTTATTAGACAAGAATGACTCCACATCCTTTTTCTCCACAATGCTTTAAAAATCAGGCAATTCATCCAAACACTATGTTAAAAGGGAAGGGAGGCTCTGAAGGGAAGCACCAGAGGATGTGGAAGTGGCAGCAGGGAGGTTCTCCTGCTCTTTGGGGCTTTGGCTGGAGAACCCCAGCCAAGCAGGGCCCTGCTGTGGTGTCACTGCCAGGAGTGGAGACTTTGCAATGCCACACAACAACAGATTTTCCATTTTAGCCTGGGAGACAGAAGATCTGTACAAATGTGCCTCTCCCATTACAGCCTCATTTGCAATATTTATTGCTGTTTGTGCAAAGGTTCAGCAGTGAGGGCAATCTCCTGTTTCAGGTTTGTTATGGCTGCTTCAGCTGCATCCACAAATGGGTTTTGGTGCCTAAATATCTCTTGAGTTGTTTAAATCAAACTCACAGGTTCCCCTGACATTTCTTAATGCTCCATTTGGAGTCATCTTCTCTTGGGGGGACCTGGACCTTCTGTGCTTTATGGGCTGACCCTTGCAAGTCCTGGCCTTACAGGGCTCTTCCTCTCTCTGCTCCCAGCCCTGACTTGGTTCTGCTCCTGCCCTAAACCTGAGTTCAACTCTCTGGGTCTGATCCAGAGGCTCAGACCTTTCCCAACTCTGCCAAGAGATGACCAGGAGACCCTGGACCCAAGAGGAGAGAGAAACAGAGTTTTCTGTGCCTGGAAGGTGCCCTGGTGAGGACAGGCCACTGTGGACTGCACAAAACACTCACTGGGCAGCAAGACAAGAACCTGAGGTGCTTTTCCTCCAGTTCCACAGCTTTGGCCCCTGCCAGGGATCAGGGACAGCCCAGGCAGGAGGGGGATGCTCCCTTCCTGCTCTAGCAGGGCTGGGTGATCTGCAGGGCTCCTTTCAGCCTCAGGGACTGAGGCACCTCTCAACTCTCTCATACTCTTGTTCTCTGGAGACCCCTTGTTCTCTGCCCCCCACCCAGGAGTGAAGGATGAGATCATGATTGATAGGATTCTGGGCTAATGTCAGCCAGGTTTGATTTTGGGTGAGTCTTTGGAGCAGAACTCTGTGATGCTGAGAAAGATTTAAACCCCAGGCTTTCCTTGATGGGATTTTCAGCTTCTCCTTTTCACACAGTCCCACAGTGCAGGGCTGGGTAATGGAGAGCACTTTTATTTGCCTCAGTTTGCCTCATTGTTTGTGGCAGGATGTGACCCTTTAGAACCCTGTTGAGCTGCCTGCCAGTGCTCTCAGCTGCAGAAAAGCTCCAGCCCTGCTGTTCTACAAGGATCCCCTTTACCTGGTGTGTATCCTCAGCTGAAGTTTCAGTGCACATCCCACTTCTCTCAAACATGTTCAGTCTGTTTTTCTGAAGGCTCCTGACCTCCAAAGGCAGCTGAGACACTTCCCAAGCAGTGATGTCCATTAGAAAGGACAAATTGCCTTGCTAGAATTAAGATGCTGCTTTCCCTCTGCAAGCAGGCCAAAGCCATGTGCCTCCATCCACGTGTGTCCCTGAATTGCTGGGGATTTGCAGCAGCAGAACTGAGGTTCCTTCTGACTTGGTGGTGCAGCTGAGACACTTCCCAAGCAGTGATGTCCATTAGAAAAGCACAGACTGGTTCCTGGAGTTGGAGCTGGGCTCCAAAGCAGCTTCCCAGTAACACCAGCAGTGCTGAGAGCTGCTTCTCCCTCTGAGGGGGCTCTCAGCACCACCTCAGAAGGAACATCAGCACTGCTGCTGCAAACCCCCAGCAATTCAGGGACACACGTGGATGTAGGCACATGGCTTTGGCCTGCTTGCAGAGGGAAAGCAGCATCTTAATTCTAGCAGGGCAATTATCCTCCCACAGGCTCCACTCCTCACACTTGTTTGCAGCACAGTTTCTGTTTTATCTCCCGTTGCATTTCTGGAAAAGCAGGGACACTAAAAAGCTTCTGTAGGCAGGGATGTGAGTGGGAGCTGTACTGGTAAAATTATACCGGTGGTGTAATTATCCTGATCAATTTTCCATATAAAAGAGACTTCAGAAGAACTCATTTGTTTAACTATGTAAGCCTCAGCCTTTACTCCAGTGGCATTTCTGTTCACCAATCAACATAATGAACATAGGCAATTAAGGTGCACCAGAAACCTGGTTACATTTCCTAAAGGCATTTCCCAATGTCCAAATGCTTGATTTGCAAAATTAATGAGCTGCTGAAGTCCCTTGGTATAAATCAGCACATCTCGACTGACTTCAGATGAGATTCCCTCATCCAGCTGAAGGTTGGGTCCTTTGTTAGCCATGGGCTGCTCTGGGAAGCAGAATGATGGTTATTTTCAATATTTGCAGTTTGATCCTGGAAGTTAATTTGGACAGTGTACCCAGTGATTGGATTAAACAGCAGCCTGGGCACGAGCACTCATGCAAAGGGGAAAAAAAGGCATTTTCCTGTGGGCTGAGTTGTGCCTAGTGAGGTGCCCCACTGTGATGGGCAGACTTGCAGCCCCTCATTCCAGCCAGGCAAATTTCTTCCCAGCAAACTGGGTACAAAGTGCAGGAGATGTGGCCCCCCAGACGCTGGGGAGCAGCAGAGCCCCTGTCAGCAGTGGGATTCTGTGGCTGTGGCACATTTGCCATTTGCTGGGTGAGTCCATGGAAATGCAGCAAGGATTGTGCAGCAGAAAGAGAAGGGATGTCAGGTCCTCTGCTCAGACTGTGTTGGCTGATGCTGCCCTCAGGGGGTGAGACTCCTCCTCAAACCTCTCAAGTATTTGTGGCTGATTTGAGTGGAAGTGATTTGCTCTGAACCCTCCCTGTATTTAGTGGGTTCTGCAGTAAAGGACCGGCCCTGCTCCTGCAAGGGACCTGATTTCCATTCTCTTAGCAGCCTTTGGGGCCAGAGAAGTGTCAGGAGGAGAAGCAGTGCAAGAGCAGTGCCAGGGACATCCTGAGTCCCCTCAGCTCCATCACTGCCCTCAGGGACCCGTCCTTACCCCCACACTCAGATCTGGGGGCAGCAGGAGTTGGTAGGGAAAGGAGGAGTTTGGGATCTGAATCTGGTGCTCAGCTGCTGCCTGCATCCTCCCCCAGGGCTGTGGCATCCCTCCCACTCCTCTCAGGGCCAGGGGAGGTTTATGTGGGATATTAGGAAATATTTTTTCGTGGAAAGGATGGTCAGGCTGCCCAGGGAAGGGTGGGGTCACCATCCCTGGAGGGATTAAAAAGAGGTGGATGTGGCACTTGGGGACATGTGGTGGCCTTGGCAGTCCTGGGGAATGGTTGGACCTTTGAGACCTTCTCCAGCCTGAATGATTCCACAATTCTGTGATTTTTGGGCTGCCTTCCCTGCTCTTTCCTTGCTTGCTTATCCTCATGGACAAGGCTCCAGGTTACCCTGCCCTGATCAATCATGAAAAGCAGGGCCTGAGACAAAACTTCCTGAACTTTTGAGGCAGGAGTTTTGGCCAATTAAAGCAGCTATACAGAAATCCTAAAGGAGATGTGTCATTTTAAATGGATGAGGAATTCTGCCCTTGCCATGGCCCTGACTCTGGGTAACTACTGAGGAGTTGGGCTTGGGCCTTATCAGAAAGGGAGATCCCAGCTCTGCACCTGAGCTCCTGCCATGGAATGGAATGGAATGGAATGGAATGGAATGGAATAGAAAATAGATCAGCTGCTGGATGTGGACCAGCAAGCCTGAGGTTCTTGCCAGAGCTGGATCCATCCAGGCTTGGGCTCTGCACTTCAGGAAAAACATGGGACAGTTGGCAGTGAGTGCTGGAGGTGAGGGCAAGCCAAGAGAGCTGTGGCTTGTTTAGGATACAGTAGAGAAGCTGGTGCTGAGAGCATCTTCAGAGAGGTCTTGTGCAGCCTGTGGGGCAGGCAGGGTGAGAAATGGGGCTGGGTTTGCCTCAGGGATGTTTGGATTGGGTGCTGGGAAAGCCTCCCTAAGGAGGCTGATCAGCACCTCTGTCCTGCAGAAATAAAAAACCCTGAGTTATTCACACAGACCTGGCCAGAGGAGAGAGACAGACAAGGTGGGTCTGGGAGGACACCAGTGACCTCCTGGCTGGGACTGGGAAGCTCTTGGTTGTTTGCCACAGCACTTTGACAGGAATTCTGTGTTCCCTCTCTGTGCAGAATCACTGACACATTTTCATGTCCTGACATGAGGAGAGTGAATGGCCTCAAGTTGTGCCAGGGAAGGTTTAGATTGGATTTTAGGAAAAATTTCTTCATAGAACAGTTGGCCCAAGCTGCCAGGGCAGTGGAGAAATCACCATCCCTGCAAGTGGTCAAAGAATGTGGGGATGTGGCACTTGGGGATGTGGTTGGTGGTGAACTTGGTGGTGCTGATGGTTGCACTTGATCATCCTGAAAGTCTTTTCCAACCTTAATGATCTTGTGTGGCTCAAGTTCAGCTCTCTGTGGTCTCCACCAGCAGAAAAGTCTGGGACATCAGCTCAGAGCTCTGTCCAGCAGCAGAAAATGAAATGAAAGCTCAGAAAATTGGCAGCACTTTCACAGCAGGGACTGTGAAGAAGGGCAGGGATAGTGCAAGGAGCAAGGGAAGAACTGTTGGCCCACGGTGAAAATGCATCTGAGTGACTCCAGAAAACACTGAGCCACAGCTTGGCAGAAACACAGAGATTATTGTAGAATTCTACACATTTCCAAAGAAAGTTGCATCTTTTGCAGAGCACAGGCATGCCAAGCAGAACATCCTTCACAGCACAAGGACACAGGAGTATTTCAGATGCAGAATCTGAAGCATTTTTGATGACCCATTCTTTACTCACATTCATTATTTAGTTCTGACTGCTTCAGAAACCTGATGGTTTCTCCTTATTCTTAAAGACAGATGCTGATGCTGAGCTGGAAGTTTTTAATCTGCTCTTTACATTGAGCTGACCTCTGTCTCTCCTCCTAAAGGGAGCTCTGAAATACAGTGAGACAAATGCAGAGCCCTCGTTCTGGTTCTGTTTGAGGGCTGCAAAAAGGGCTTCATCCCTGATGAACTGGTGCATGAGCCTTGTCTTTATCTCACTTGACATCTGAACCAGCCTTATCTTTGTATCACCAGTGCTCTGAGGAATGGGAACTGCTGGAAGGATCCATCTCAGCTGGATAACCCAAAAACCGAGCTGGTGCTGCCCTGCTGGGAGGGGTCACCCCCATCTCGGGGTGTTCCAGCTGCTGCTGCTGCCCCTGTGTCCCCATCTGTGCAGGGCAGGCTGGAAACAGCTCTGAGAGCCTCTCCCTCTGCCCCTGCCCCGCTCCCTCTCTCCAGAGCCAGCCCCATCCTCTCTCCTCACACTGCATCATCAAATGTGAAATGCCATCGTGCCTGACATCGCACATTCCTCACATTCCTGGCTTCCCCTTGCTCGAATTTCCCTTTGTGGCTCTGATACCCATACAAAACACACTGGGAGTAATGCTGGTTCTAATTCACTTTTAAATACTTCCAACCCGTCCCATCCATCTCTGTCCCTGAATCCTTGAATCCTACTTGCACTGCTTGCCCTGGGCTGCCAAAATGCCCTTTTGTAGCTCAAAGGCAGAGGGAAAAGAGGGACATTGGATTTTGGAGCCACTTCCTTGCCAGTTCCAGCAAGTCAGAATAAATCAGAGGAGCAGAGCAGCCACTGAAGACAAAAGTCTTTGATCTGATTTTATCAGAAATACTTGAGCCAATGAGGAGAGGAACGAGCTGACACTTCAAGGTGAGTGTCAGTATCAGCAGGGTCTGAATTTCCTTTGAGGCCTTTCCATTTGCCACATGAAAGCTTCTCCCTCTCCCTGTCTCCCTTGCTGGGCTTCCTGGGACATTTCAGTCTGGCTGCAGGTGATGGTCTCAGAGCAAAGTTTCACTTTCTGGAGAGGCTGTTGGAATCTCCTGAACTCCCTCCTCTGCCCACTCAGTGCCCTTCAATTCAGCTTGAAAAGTCATTTCCCTCCCCAGCGCTTTTCCTTATATATAGAAATGTTTACCCAAAGGTTAAAAATCCATTTTCTGTGGCTCAGGAGATGTGCCTGGCACTCAGGGCTCTCTGGACAAAGACACTGTAATGAGGACCTAATTAAGTGAAAGCTGCCACAGGAAATCAGGGTGGACAGGAATTTTCTGCTGGATGTCAGCTCCAGTAGCTCTGAGTGAATTAGGCAGGAGGGCAGAGCTGGAGAAAAAGTGGCACTCCAGAAATAAAGGGATTTGTGATCACCCATAACCAGAAATTCTGAGAAACCTGCAGAGCAGGGGGTGTTGGAGAGGACTCCTCTCCTGGTGTGAGGCAAACACAACCAAGAAGTCCTAAAGCTGCAGCCACAGCCACCCTCACCAAACCTGCCCCAGGGCTGTGGAGCTTTCCCAGATTTGTTGTTTCTGTGTGTGGCACTTTGTGCTTGGATTCCACATCTGCTCCTTCCCTGGGAGTGGGGATCTCTGACCTGTGGAAAGCAGGAGGTTGTTGGACTTCACCAAAAGAGGTCCCAGCCCCAGGCCCAGAGAGGCCCAGCCCAGGTTCCTGTGGTGTGGATCCAGAGGTGGAGGTGGCTCCACTGCAGCTCTCACACAGCTCAGGGACATTGTCCTGCCCATTCCCACACCTTTCATCTCCCAAAGCCTAAAGGGGCTCCAGGAGAGCTGGAGAGGGACTGGGGACAAGGGATGGAGGGACAGGACCCAGGCAATGGCTCCCAGTGCCAGAGGGCAGGAATGGATGGGATATTGGGAATTAGGAATTGTTCCCTGGCAGGGTGGGCAGGCCCTGGCACAGGGTGCCCACCCTGGATCCCTGGCAGTGCCCAAGGCCAGGCTGGACAGGGCTGGGAGCACCTGGGACAGTGGGAGGTGTCCCTGCCATGGCAGGGCTGGCACTGGATGAGCTTTAATGTCCCCTCCAGCCCAAGCCAGTCTGGGATTCTACAACTGAGAAAGAGCAGAATGCAATTATTTATTATTTGAAGATATTTCAGTATATGAAGTCTGTGTTCTATTTCCCACTTTATTTTTGGTGTATTCCTTCAGGACGAATCATTACAGATTTTTTTTCCTTTATCATTTCACAGGAGAGCCTGCAATGGTTTTGAGTGAAGCAGCTTCAGCCAGGTTGGACTCAGATTTGAAACAGGGCCCTCAGGTCCTTCCCCCAGAGGTCACAGGGCTCAGGTCAGTGGGTTCAGTGGGAGAATTAAAATGAAGAAGTGACAGCAGTGGCTGTGTCTCACCCTGAACTTCACTTCTGCAGACTTCAGTCTCCTTTAAAGGCAGTGGTTTCTGTTATCAGGGAGGTCCTGGGGTCCTTGACCCTGCAATTTGGAATTTGGGGAGCACACAGAGGAGCCACCTTCCCTCACACCTGCACAGAGCCTGACCCCTGTGCTCCCAGCACAAACTGTCTCCCTTTGCCACGAATGCATGAATGTTTCTCCACCTTTTCATCCTGAAGAACCATCCAGACTGAGAAAAAAGACAATAAATTATCCACAGAGAATTTTCTGCAGCGTTTCCATGTGATTTTCATTTTCAACCAAACCAATGTGAAGTGTTTAAAACTTCCAGTTTTTATTTTCTTGTAGGGCTTTTCTCCTTCACTTACCAACTCTGGGATTCGCAGGGCTTTTCCTTCCCTTTTCACAAGGACTTCGCAGAATATTGTCCATAAATTCTCAGAGCTATGAAATTTTCAAAGCCTGAAAGAAATAGCATTGGCCACTTTGACCCACATAAAAAGAAATATTTAGTGACAGAGAGATGGGTTGGGGGGAAAGAAGAGCTGATTTTTTTCCTTTTTACAAAAATAACATTTCCTCTTGTTCCATCTGAAGGTTTAGTGCCCAGCTGAGTTTATTTGTACACACAAAACAACATTTTCAGCATTGCTCTCTCTTTGTGAGCACTCCTCTGCCATTCCCTGGCTGTCTCACCTATTGAGATGCTTTCAAATGCCCCAGAGGATATTTTTGGTTACACAGGACTTGACTTTTTAATAAAATTGAAATAGAGGCAGCAGAAGAAGCAAAACTGAAGCACCACCAAAAAAATTCAACAAATTCATTTCAGCAGATTTATTTCCCTTTGCACCTTTGAATGGCCAAAGAGTTGTTGTGTCAATGCCACCCTATAGGATAAATCCCTATTTTCTATTGGGGTTTTCAGGAATAGAACTACAGGAATACCCCTGGAGCTAGATTGTGCCTCAGAAACAGGATTTTTTTTTTTTTAATATTTTTTCCTGACTGAGTAACAGCAATTCTGAACATTTTGAATTGAAGTGAGGCAGAGCCTGTCAGCTTCCCAAAAGGAACACGAGTATTTCTAAAGAGCTTCTAAAGGAGGTTGCAGGATGTTAATTGCCTATGGATACTGTAAAATGAGAACTAAAATACCAAAGGTTGCCAGGTCCCCTTCAGTCATTTTTTCCCCAGAATTCAGGCTGCAGCTCAGACTTGTTCTAAAGGTAAAAGGCTTTTTCTTCCATACCTGCAGATGCAGGATGAGACTTGTCCCTGTCTTTTGCTCGCAGACAGGTCAGCAAACACCATCTCCATCTCCAGAATCTGGGTGAGACTGACATTCTCCTGCACTCATTTCTGACATGCAACCTTTACAGGCTTCAGCAGGGTAAGAAATTAGAATGAACACATTCAAACCTGTAAAATAAGAAGCATGAACTAAAGCAGTGGAAATCTCAGCATTCCCTTCTATCTGCCTGCTCCAGCCAGCATGTGAGGGACCAAGTCCTGCCCCACTGGAACCATTCCATTCCCCTGGAAGCAGAGGTGTAATTCATCCCTGCCTCTTGAGCTTTTGCTGCAGGAAATTGGGAGGTTGCTGATGATGATTTGCTGTCAGCCCTGGGATGGTCACACTAACCACAGCACAACGATGTCCCCAGCTGGGCTGGGTCCCTCCATGCATCCCTCACCCTGAACCACCTTGGAGAGCCCAAACCATGAGGCTCTGCTGGCCTGAGCTGTGCAGACACTGCCAGGTGTGCAGGAGCTGCTCCCAGCCCCTCTGCCCCTTCTGCACTTGGCCCCTCCAGAGCTTTGCTGTGCCCTGGGCTCCTCCAGGAGCTGGGGCCATGTGTGACCCTGGGGTGCTCACTGGGGAGCAGCACAGCATTACTTAGAGCTGATCTTGCTGTATCAGAAGCAGCTGGGTGTGACATGAGCTCTGAGGATGCCATGGGGCAGGAGCAGAGTGGGCTCTGAGGGGTGGGATGACACTGAAGGTCCCTCCCACCCAAACCAGTCTGGAATTCTGTGAACCCCCAAACCAGGGGCTGTCACCCCATGGCCACCTTCCTTCTGCTGCTGGCATGGCTGAGGATGCCAAAAGCACCCAGATTTTGTGGTTAATTGGTGCCCCACAGGAATCAGCCATGGCTGGCCTGTCCTGCAAACCCCAAATGCTCTTTGCCCTCCCGTTTGCCTCTTTCCCACTGGAGTCTTCAGCAGCTGTGCTGTCTAATTCTTACCACTCTTAGAAAATAGATTAATACACAAAATAACATCATGAGCAGCAGGGATCTGATAAACTCAATTGGCTCAATGACTGCTGGCAGTGTTTTCCCTAAATCAGAAATGATTCTGGGAGGGCCAGGATAAAAGGAAGAGCACAGCTCAGTGTGTGAGGCCTGTGTGTGTGCAAATGTGTGTGTGTGTGTGTGTGTGTGTATAAGCACTTGCGGGTGTTTTTTTAAATCAGCTCAGCATGCAAATATATATTTCTGCTGAAATGATGTTCAAACAGTCAAAGCAGAAACAGATGTATTGAAAATATAAATACAGGGCTTAATAAATATTTTATCATCAAATATTTCAAAAATGTCATCTTTGAAAACATGAAAATTCAGCCTCAGGAGGACCAAAATATTTAATCACTCTCAAGAAATTCTTAAAAGGGAATCTCTTTCCATCAGATTCCATCTAAAGAGAAGAATGAATTTCCAGGTGCTGTGAGCTATATTTATTTTAATCAAAATCACTCACTGAGTTAAAGGAGATAAAATAATCAGTGAGGTCATTATTAAGTGAGATAACAACTTCTGAATGAATGCTCTCATTAATCTAATTATAAAATGGAATGGTATCTTGCTAATCAGGCTGTTAACTGCACCCCTGGAAGTGTGAGGCTGTAATCACAGTTGTGAGAGCCAGGACAGGGCTGTGGGGAATGAGGGGGAATCAGAGCCCAGACCCTGCTGGCACAGCTGAGGCAGGGACCTGACAGGGAATGTGAGCTGCAGCTCATCCCCATGGAGCTGAGGGGCAGAGAAACCTGAATGGTCCCTCTGCTTCACCTCTGCTGTTCCCTGGCCTTGGGCACTGCCTTAGGTTGGAAACGGGGCTGTGTGTTCTATCCCCATCTGTCAGAGCTGGGGCAGTTCTCTGCTGTCCATGGGCAGTTTTTTCTTGATCTCTCCCACAGCCAATCCTCCCTGCAGGAGATCTCTGCTGTCCATGGCCACTGAGTGTCCCTGCAGGGCTGATCCAATTCCAGCATCCCATGGGGAGATGCTGCGCCCAGGGCAGGAGCCAAGCATTCCTACCTGGATCCAATCTGAGGTTTGGGACACCATACACAGTCTTTCCAGTAGATTCCCAGAGGAACAGCTGCCTTTTCCACTGGATTTTCAAAGGAAAACTCCCCCCTTGTGCAGGATCCCTGCTCCAGCAGAACCACAGCTGGCACTG
This sequence comes from Molothrus aeneus, assembly GCF_037042795.1. NCBI lineage: Eukaryota > Metazoa > Chordata > Aves > Passeriformes > Icteridae > Molothrus > Molothrus aeneus. The sequence goes on along the minus strand of NC_089664.1, from coordinate 1,112,321 downwards.
CAGGAGGGCTGAGCCCCCATGGGATGGGGCTGTGCCACCCCCTGACACACAGGGGGCAGGGCCTGCTCTGACTCTGGCAGTTGTTTTCTCTGTATTACTGCATTTGTATTTGTAATTTTCCTAGTAAAGAACTGTTATTCCTACTCCCATATCTTTGCCTGAGAGCCCTTTAATTTCAAAATGATAACAATTCAGAGGGAGGGGGTTTACATTTTCCATTTCAGGGGAGGTTCCTGCCTTCCTTAGCAGACACCTGGCTTTTCAAACCAAGACAGACATAAAGCAAGACTCCCTGAGCATTCTCAAACAGCTCCAGTGAGGCTCATTCTGCTCTGCAGTGAGGGGTTTAGGGCTGGGGATGTTGGGAAAGGCACTGAGTTTTGGAGGAAGGATGTTCAGCTTGGCACAGGGCTGAGGAGGGTCTGAGAGGGCTCTTGGGCTGCATTTTTCAAAACCTGCTGTGGGATTCACAATCAGGGATCCTGTCAGCCCAGCTGAACTTGGACACACCTCTAAGGTCAGAAATATCTGGGCTGATGTAATGAATTCAAAGACACATCTGGAGCGAGTCCAGAGGAGGCCATGGAGCTGCTCCAGGGCTGGAGCCTCTGCTCTGGAGCCAGGCTGGGAGAGCTGGGGGTGCTCACCTGGACAGGAGAAGCTCCAGGGAGAGCTCAGAGCCCCTGCCAGGGCCTAAAGGGGCTCCAGGAGAGCTGGAGAGGGACTGGGGACAAGGGATGGAGGGACAGGACACAGGGAATGGCTCCCACTGCCAGAAGGCAGGGATGGATGGGATATTGGGAATTAGGAATTGTTCCCTGGCAGGGTGGGCAGGCCCTGGCACAGGGTGCCCAGAGCAGCTGGGGCTGCCCCTGGATCCCTGGCAGTGCCCAAGGCCAGGCTGGGCAGGGCTGGGAGCACCTGGGACAGTGGGAGGTGTCCCTGCCATGGCAGGGGTGGCTTTAAGGATGGGCTTTAAGGTCCCTCCCAACCCACACCAGTCTGGGATTCTCTGAACACCCTGGGCCTGCTCAGATCCTCCATTACCCCAGCACCCCCTGATTTCATTTTATGGCATCTTCCCACTCTCTGTGCATGTTCTGCATTGATTTCTCTTTGTGGGGGTTTCCATTATGCAGGTGATGTGTCACCTTGCCCTGTCCTCACCAGGGGCATCCAAACCCCCCCTGCCCTGTGTGAGCCAGATCCTCCCTTTCTGTCCCTGAGCAAACAGCCCGAGGGGCCTGGGCAGCTCCTGGCAGCAGCAGCTCTGAGCTGTGTCCTGCAGGTCTCACCCCATTTCCTGCACCATTTTCTTCCCTCAGCTGGTGGTTGCTGGTGATTTACAATGTCAGTGTTCCTGCTCCATGGAACAGCAGCAGAGGATGGGTTCTGAGCTGTGCTGCCTCTGAGGCTGCTCTGAGGGAGAGGAAAGAATTTTCCCTTTCTAAGTGATGCCAGGTGAACAAGGAATGCTTGCCTGGTTTAAAATGTGTACTAACAAACCCATGCATGGCAGCTTGATGAAAAGCTAAAATGACACATCCCTGAGTGAGCTTTCCAAACAGCGTCACGGGATTTTAAATATTTGAGAAGAAAGATAACGTTGTACAAATTGTATAAAATGTGGCTGTACCACTGCACCAGCTCTTCAAGGGGGAGAAAAGGTTTATTTCACACTCAGGTGTTTTCATAAACCCCACCCAGACCTTTCTGCATTTTAGTTTCTAAATTCCTCTACATTCTGACATAGTAATTTATTTCCTTGGAGGGGGGGAAAAAAGAGAGAAAATATTTTTCTTCTACTTATTAACACCCGGTAAGAATTTTCACAGCTATTAATAAACCCAGAGTACTTTATTTCACTTGAGCAGATCCAGGAGCCAAATGATGTCCTACCAGACATGTTTTGAAATTTCCAGTAAATGCACTAAAAATATTTTGCCACAAATAATAAGGAAAGTGCAGTTCATTGCAACACTCAATTTCCTGTTGTCTGTATAAATGTTCTACAGGCAAGAGCATTCAGATTTTGAAATATGGAATAAATTTAAGTTTAAATGAGGTAAGAAAGGTTACTGTTGCAGAAAAACTCCTCCTTCCACAAAATTTCAGGTCAGTTTCCCTGGATTATGGAAAGACAGTGCTCAGAAAAGTGAAGTGGGCTTTGGTGTTTATTTTAAGGCCAACCTCTCTAAAGGGTGGTTCAACGAAGGATGGATTTGCTGAGTGCCTTGGAGAATTCTCCTGAGCCTTTGGAAGTCCCATGGCTGAGTTAACAGAGCCAGCAGCCAGTGCTGCCCTCAGTGCCCTGGTGCACCCCCCTGTCTGATACTGGAATCACCATCCCCCAGGCAGGTTCAGAGACATCAAAGCTGCAGTTCAGGAACACTGGGCGCATTGGAGAACATGGAAATTCAAGACATCACACCCTGGAATGGGAGCAGTGGCCAAGGTATAGACCTGATTGCCTAAATCAGTGCTGATATAGAGAGAATGCCAAGTGCAGGCTTGTCTCACCAAAATGTGCCCCAGACCTCACTGAAAGCTTGAATGGAGGTCCAAAATCCACCTGATTTCATCTGGCCTGTTGAGGGAATGGACTTGCAGGTGGTGCTGGACTCTTATTTAGAATATCTGGAGATGGTTTTACTCTCACTGCAGTCACCTGCTCCTGGGGAACTGGGTTTGTTTGTGGCCTAATGCAGAACACAACATCCAAGGGTGGAATTGTCCTCACCTTGAACCAGCTGGGCCATCTCACTCAAAGCAACCTGACACAAATTACCCCAAGGGGCCACACAAATGTGATGGTGAGGCTGAGCAGGTCACACACAAGTCCAAGAGGCCTCAGAAGGAGTTCCTGAGGCTTGGTGGGCTCCTCATCATCCTTTAGCCAGTGTTTGTGAGACTGCTGGAGTGACCCAAGAGCTCCTGCAGTGTCACAGCTTCCCCTCCCTGACACAACAGGATGGTTTTGGTGTATTTTCATCACATCCCTTGAGTCCCTCTACATTGCAGCACTTGTGTTTGAAGGACACCATGGGTCTAGGATAAAGCAGAGTCCTTCAGGAGCCAACTCAACCTCCCCAGATATTTCACTGAGGTCTAAACTGAGGAAGGCACAATCTGAATGTGTTTCAGTGCTGAGGGGGGAGCATCCTGTGGGGAGCAGCCAGCACGAGGCCGCCCTGCACCATGGCACCCAGCTCTGTGAGCAGAGGAGCAGCAGGGATGTGAACCCCTGGGCACCAAGGAAGCAGCTCTGCTGGCCTGTGGCACCACACTGAAGTGCCACTCCCCTGGGCAAGGTGTGACAGCCCCTGGTGCCCGTGTGCCAGACCCTGAACTGGATTGTCCAGGGGCACGGAGTGGCCCCAGTGAAACCCCATCCTCCAGCCTGGCTCATCCCCCTTCACCACACCCCTGTCCTGCCCCAAAACACCTGCTCTGATGGGTCCCAGCCCCCTCAGTGCTCCTGCACTCCCCTGCCCCACATCTCCAGCGCAGCCCCTGTCACTGTCACATTTTCTGAAAAATCCCTTTGCCAGGATTTCTTCTCCTGGGAAGCTGAGAAGCCTCAGAGAAAAATGAAAACAATAATTATCTGATTGCTTCTCCTGTGTTTGCTGCTTTGGAATGTGGCTGGAGATTGTTTATCCAACATGTGAATTGGTTTTACTCAATGACCAATCACGGTCATGCTGTGTCAGGACTCTGGAGAGTCACAGGGTTTTGTTTAGGATCTTGTTAAGCCTTCTGTAAGTATCCTCTCTCTTTTCTTTAGTATAGTTTTAGTAGAGTATAATAATATACTATACTAATATAATATAATATATCATAAAACAATAAATTAGCCTTCTAAGAACATGGAGTCAGATTCATTATTTCCTTCCTTCGTCCTGAGGACTCCAAAAATACCACAGAGCCCCCTTGCCCCAGGCCCCAGGAGATGTCTCCTGCCTCTCCTCCCACCCAGAGCACTGGCAGCAGGCCCTGGGACCAGGATCATCCTCACCCCATCCCATCCCAGCTCTGGGCCCTGCTCTCTGGAGAGAACTGGGCTGCACTGCAGGGACTGGGGACACTGGAGTGGGGCTGGGGGCAGTGATGCTCCACCTGCAATGGGCAGGCTCTGGAATTCCCTCCATGGGAGGAATTCTGCCCTGGAAAGGCACCAAGGGCAAACCCTGGGGTGTGTGCTGCCCTCTGCCTCGCTGCAGTGGGGGTGTGTCTGCTACATGAAGGGGGAAGCACTTAAGATAAAGAAGCAAATCCACCATTATTAAACATTCCCTTCCACCCTTTACCAAATCACACAATACTGATACTCCCCTATTTCGCCTCGGGAAAGGCACGGTGGGTTAAAATTAACAGCAATTCTATATTCATTGCAAGCTCCTAATTAACCAGGCTGGGCTGTGCTGCTGCAGCCAGATAATTCCCCAATATTTAGCCATTAGTTCTCTCCAATTTGGCCTGCTGCTGCTGCTGCTGCTGCTGCTGGCAAGTTGTGTCTCATAAACAATTATGCTGAATGCCAGCTGTCCCCACAGAGGGTGAAGACAGTTTGACATTTGACATCCCGTGTGGATGAAGGGGAGGGTCAGCCACAATCCCACTGAGGAGTTTTAATTGCAGCAGCCTCGTGGGCTGAGCCCCAGCACAGCTTTTCCCTGACAAGTGGCTGTTTGCTGCTCCAAGGAGACCCATCCAGGCCTGCCAGCCTCTGCTTCCTCTGGATTTGCACAGAAGGAGCCTTTGGAGGCTGTGGCCTGGACAGGGACAGGGCAGAGGATCAGTATAAAATTGATATTTTACTCTTTAAAGAAAAAAAATAAAATGAAAATGCTGAAAGCAGGGCCTGGGTGGCCTTTCCAGCCATCCTGTGTGCCAGAGCCCTCGAGGAGCTGCCAGGGTTTGCCCTGCAGGCCCCAGCAGGACCATCAGAGGGGCAGTTCTGGGCAGGATTTACACCCCAGGATGGGCTGTCCCCATCCAGCACGGGCACTGGGGCTGAAAGCAGAGTCTGGAGCCCCCTGTGTGGGGCTGCCCAGCAAGGCCTGACAGGGATGATGATCCCTGTCCAATTCCATGGCAGCACCAGGCAGGTGCATTGTGCTGGGAGCCTGGGACTTGTCCCACGGCCAGCTCAGCCCAGGGGGGATGCAAAGTGCTGGGGTGGGTGGGATCCTCCCCTGTGCCCTCCCTCCTCTGGGACTGGGGATCTCCATCAGCTCAGGATGCTGTGCTCAGGCACATTTCCCTGGCCCTGCCTGGGTGTGCAGCTGCAGGTTGTGGGTGAGGTGGCCCAAGGAACTGCTTTACTGTTTATTTGAAGACAAACTTCACACAAGGGTTGTGTATTACCAGAAGAAACTTTTATAGTTGAAAAGGTTTGATTCACATTAATGCAGAAGAAAGCAGCTGCCAGCTGAAATTCCCTGGAAGAGAGTCTCTTGGGATTCAGAAAAGAAGCAAAGAAATGTGCATGTTAATATAATATTCTTTCAGATTCCCACATAAAGCCTTGCATGTTTTTATGCTCGGTGCAGCAGCTTACTTTTATTTTAAAATAAACAAGTGCAGGTTTAATGGAAGAGCACTTGTTGACAGACACATTAATTTCTCATTGGAGAAACAGAGGAAAAGCACAGGTAAATTCCTGAGACAGGTGGGTTTCCAGATAAAAAGCTAATGATGCTCTGTCTCCTCAGCTGCTGTGTAAGGAGCTGAGGGGCAGCAGTGAGGGGGTTCAAGCTGGCTCCAGGGCAAGCAATGAGGTGGCACCAATGGGTTCCAGCTGTGGGGACACTGGGGGGCACACAGGCAAACCAGCTCTGCCAGCTGGGGTTTGGCTGGGGCACTTTGCTGGGATTTTTAAGCAAGTTGAGAAGCAGAGGAAATTTTCTGCTCTGTTGACACTGCTGAAATACTCCCCCAGTGTCCACCCCTGTCCCAGGTCATCCTCCCAGCAAACACAAGTCAGGAACACTTGTTCCTAATCATCTCACAATTTAGAGTCACTGTCCCCAGGAAAAGTTGATAAAATTGTTTATTGTACCATCTCCATGTGAAAAATCCCATTGCTGCAGAAGCTGGAGCTGAGGAGTCACCTGGGATGGAAAGGAGAACCCCAAAAAAATTCTATTTCCAGATCTGTCAGGTTCAGCCTCTGGGTATCAGTGTTGCAAATATTTTGACTTCTAAATATCTCTTTGGATAGCTGGGCTGGCTGCAGGGCAGCTCCACAACCTCCCTGATAAAATCTAGGGGTTTGGGGTTTTCAAGCTGGGCAGAATCTCCCAAGGGTTCACTGACCATCACTTGATGCCACGGCCCTGAGGTTCTTCTGGTGGAATTCCTGGGGAACACCTCACCCAAAATGCTGCTCTGGACCATTAATTTCTGCAAAGGGTTGAGCTAATAGAACCCCTAGACAACCTCATGCCCAATACTTCAACATTTTTACCAGGAGCCCTAAGTGCTCGCAAGATTTTGAAAAACATTCAGAAAAAAACCCCAAAATGTTATTTTTTTTACCCTGGGATTGTTTTCTCCCAAGCTTTCTGTCAGTGACACCCTTTACCCAATTCAGGAGCACTCTCATAGCTCAGAAGCAGTTCCTTCAGGCAGCAGAGGATCAAGGAGAAGGAACCTGGAGAAAAGGCTCAGATTCCAAGGGCTCAGGAGCAGCTCCTGGCAATGAGGAGCAGCACTGCAGTGAACCAGCCACAGGATCTATCTGTGCCCCTGTTTGTCCCTGTGAATATTATCTCCTTATTAAAAGAGGGAAAAATAATTAATTAACCAATTAATTAAACTTTCCTTGCTTTTTATTCCAGTCTAGCTTGCAATTTAAAACTGGCCTAGCAGTTAAGATAACAGTAATTAGGAAGGCAGCCAGGTGTACACTGGGATTTCCAGATGAACTTGGTGACTTGGAGAGGGAAAACATTAAACCAGAGGCCCTGGGCTGCTTTATCTGAGCCATTCCATTCTCCTCAGGACTCAAGCATCTTTAAAGTACCTGGGTCACTGCAGGAGGAGAGCAGAGAGGGGCCCACATCTGCTGCCTGCAGGGACTCAGCAGAGCAGGGAACTCAGCAGGACAATCCCCAGGTTTCAGGGGATCCCCAGGGGATTTGTGCATCACCTGCACCCTCTTGGCCACGACTGAGGTTCCCCCTCATCTCAGCTGCACAAGGGTGAATTTGACCCAGAAAACTTTTCTTCTACACCTTGACCTTGGTCTGTAGCTGGAAAAGGAAGGATCCCTCTCCTCTCTCCCTCCCTGCCCAACAGTTCCACTGCAGGGGAGAGCTCCAGCCATGTCTGGTGATAATGATCCTGTGTCTGTCACAGCTCTGCTGTGCTCAGAGCCTCCTCACTGATTAATGTCAAAAGAACAATTTCTGGGCTTTTTGCATGCTTGGGAACTTTTCAGCATCACACTATCAGGAGTTATTTTTTTACCCTTATATTTATGCACCGTATTACAGTGACTTCAAAAATTAAATGAAGATGGAGTTTAGGACATTGGACATTGCATAATATATTCACTCATCTGCATATTAGAGTTCAGAAAGCAACAAATGGTCATTTATTTTTATTACAGGAAGACTTGACAGAACTGCTTTACGCTTCAGGTTCCTGACAGCTCCGTTTTAAAACATTGCTCTGAATCACTAAAAACCTTGCCAAGCCTTGAGCATTTTGTCAGAAACTTTCTGAGCTGAGTTGCTGCTTCAGATGGATGCTTTTATATCCATTTTTTGGGAAACTGACTCTCAAATAGGTCTATCATTCCTTTGGATGCAGTTAAGGGAGATATATTGCTAAGCTAATGTTGAAAATCTCTTAAAGTTGTTTTTGTTGAGCAGCTCTGATCCCTTCCCAGCTGGGAGCAGCAATGGAAGGTTGGGAGGGCTGGCAGTGTGTGTGGGATATTGCTCCTGTGGACAACAGCCAGGTTGAAATGTCCCAAGGACCACAGGAAAGACCAATTCTGATTTATTTTGGAAGTTCATGAAGATGCAGCTGAAGTGTTTGAAAGCCCAGCTGTGGTGCAGGTGCTGTCACAGGGCTGGGGTGGGTTCTTGTCCCTGTCCCCAAGGGCAGGGGATGGGCATCATTTCCCCACAGCCCATCAGAGGGTGGGAGCAGCAGGACCAGGGCAGCAGGGACACAGCTGGGCTGGGATTTTCAGGGAGATCAGTGTGGGGCTCTGCCATGCAGGCTCAGTGTTCCCAGCACACCCAAGGCAGGAAAGACAGAAGTTTCCACTTGTGCTGCTTCCAAACACCCTTTCCCAAGGATGTTGGAATAGGGACACCAATCTCCAGTCCCTGGTATCAGCAGAGCTCTGATCCAAGCAGAAAACAGAGGCTGAAGGTGTCTCTGCTCCCTGCAGGGGGGTTGGACCAGATGCCCTTTAAAGGCCCCTCCCAACCCAAACTCTCCCATGATTCTGTGATTTCTGCTGGGAGCTGCTGGTTCTGCTGCTGAAGCTCTATCCCACTCTTTCCCAGCTCTGATCAGGCAGCACCTGAGTCTTCCCTGGTTCTTGGAGTTGGGCTGGGCCATCCACTGCTCTTCCTCCAGCTTTGGGAATGAAGAAGGAGAAGCAAACCCAAGCTGGAGGGTGCAGCTGGTGGCTTGTCACCCATTGCTGTCCTGCTGTCACCTTCCAGGATGGGCTGGATCCCCCCAGACCCCTGGGTTCAAAAGGAAAACATTCCCATGCAATGCCAAGGGGATGGAAGCAGCAAAGGGCTCCCTCAGAGTGAGGAGGCTCCAGAGGGGATGGCCTGGCTGGGTTGTGGGGACTGTGGGTATCACTGGGATCACTGCTGGAAGCTGATTTCCTCCTGCCAGGATCTCAGAGAATCAGGGAGCTGCAGGCAGGGCAGGGATGGGGACAGGGCAGGGATGGTGACAGTGCTGGGATGGTGGTGGATACCCAGACTGTGCCTGCATGGCTCTGCTGGGGATGCTCTGCCAGGGTTTCCTGCAGCCACGTACCTTTTTATTTAAAAATGACAAAACCATTAATTAGAATTTTCTCTCTGAATTTGGCTCTGGAAAAAAAAATTAAAAATGTATAAGGCCCTGTGTAGTGCGTATGTATATTTTATTGCTGCATAATTGGGATCTTCATTAGTTCCCTGGGTGGTGGAGTGACAGGCTTTTCATGTGCTGCAGACACTAATGCAGGGTGATACGGCTCTCTTTTCCTTTTTTTCCAAGATGCTCCTTCCCAAGCACACTCCAGGCTGCCTCAGAAGGACTCGTGTGCCTTTTTGGGGAGCACTCTGGGCTGCAGCATCACCGAAAACCGAGGCTCTGATTGCAGCAGGAGCCGTTTGGAGATGGAGAAAGTATTAATTATGTTAATCCCAAACCCCAGGGTATAATTGCTGCTGCTCTCAAACAAAATGTTACTTTTATCGAAATGACTAAAGCGGGAAAAGCACAATCCGGTTTAATTTAGCGCTGGAGCAGCCGAGCGGGGCCGGGTGGGGCCGGGCACGGGCGCTGTTCCCTGGCTCGGGGTCCGGGGATTTTCCCCTTCCCGGGGCGCCTGACCCAGCTCGGGCAGAGGGAAAAAGGAGGATGCAGGAACACTGAGAGCCCCACCCAGGCAGTCCCAGCCTTTCCCCCCTTTTCTGCCGGAGCTCGGGACGCCCGTTCCCCGAGGAGCTGCAGAAGGGTTTCCCTGCAAGCTGCTGAGAGCTCTCAGCCCGGCAGGTTTCCCATTGTTCCTGGGCCCTCTTGTCTTCCAGAGGTTGGCCACTGATGATTTCCCTGTTCCTAGGCAGAGAAAAATTCTGTCTTTGTGGCCCAGAAGTGCAGAGGGTGATGAAAAATTCACATCAGCCCCACAGGGATGTTGAATCATAGACTCACAGAAGGGTTTGGGTGGGAAGGGACACTAAAACTCATCCCACCCTCTGCCATGGGCAGGGACACCTTCCACTACCCCAGGTTGTTCCAAGCCCATCCAGCCTGGCCCTGACAAAGCCAGCTTCCTAAGGCTGACTTTGAGCATCCAATCCATGTGTGCAGCAGCGTCTCCCTGCTTATCTAAGCATCTGCAGCTCTTCCTTCTCCCTTCTCACCAGTCTGTCTTGCCTCTGGCCCAGGCTCTGAGCAGCTCAAATCTCCACAGAGCTCAGTTCTCACCTCCAAGCATAAAAATCATGATGGTTTTTGTAGCTGGAGAGGCCCAGGTGGGACATTCAGTGGGGTCAGGGGACTGCGAGAGGGTCCGGGCAGAGCCAGGGCAGGTGCAGGGCACAGCTCTGCTTGTGTCCCACTGGGTCACCCCTACAGCTGAGGAGCTTCACCCAGCCCAGGCCAACAGGCAGCTGAGAACCTCACAGACAGTTCTCTGGGACAGGTTTAGTTGCCTCCAAGAGCCACAGATCACTACATTGCCATGCAAGACTCTGACCCTTTATTATTTCAAGTGGGTTTGGTAGGTTCTGTGTCCTAACACATCACATTTTTTTCAATTCTTTGTGACAAACTCTTAAAATTAAAGCTACATTGGCTTATGCAAGACAAAGTGTTCTCCTGAGCAGCCCTGACTGCTCCAGGGTCAAACAGCCTGGTAGGAGAAACTTCTGATGCAACAGAGGGAGGAATGAGGGGCAAAGTCAAGGGACTGCAGAACTGTCAGGGGCTGCTCCTGTCCCCAGAGCACGTGGCAGTGCTGCTTGATCAGTGACTCCTGATCAGCTCATCAGAACTTGGAGGTACTGGGAAAAACCCCCTCCACCCCATGGAATACATTCATGTCACTGCTGAATCGGAGGTGGCACCAGCATGCATTTTAAAAAGTGCATTTTTTAATGCTAAAAAATTGTTGACAAATACGTGTCCCAGTTTTTTTAAAAGGCTGATCATATTTTTAGTTCTTTGAACAGAATAAAGATGAGCTTTTCCCTTTGCTGTCAGAACTCCTAATCCACCATTGTCCACTATTGCAACTGGTGCTTCTGTGAAACATCCAGCTGAGAATCCCTGCACTGGAGCAGTCACAAAACTCTCCTCAGGATGGGATAAGAATGGAAGAAGGGACCTTCTGAGCCAGATCCACCCCCCTCATCCCCTGTTCCTGTCAATGGTCACTGTGGGATGCCCAGAAGAAACAGGATGAGCCTGGAGTGACTTTTCCCTGAGGAGTCTCCCCGCTTCCAACAGAGTCTGGTTTCAGGATTTTTTGCTGAACACTCCTCTATATTATTGTGTTTCACACAAAATCATTCTCTTTCATAAACTGGTTTCCCTGTTTTTGGAACCTGTTTGTCCCTTTGGGCTCCATGACCAGCTCAGCCCCTGTGTTATGAAGGGTAATTGTGCATTCTCAGGGATCTTCCCTTTGCTGGCTTTAAACTTCTTGCCTTTTGATTTGAGATGTTCACTGCAGTGGTTTGTGTTTGGGAAAACAGGGAATAACTGCTCTCAACTCACTCCTTCTCTGTCACTCATAATTTTGTAGCTCTCTGTTGTCCACAATCTTTCTCTTCCCTATGCAACCATCCAAACTGAGGTGTTAAAGTTATTCCAAAGTTGTTCTAAATCTTTGGTTACCCTTCCTCCCCATCTCTAAAGCTCTTCTAGTTTGCAGATTTTTTTTATTTTTTTATTTGGTGGCAGTTTCAATAGGAATATATGTCAAGAATGTGCATAACACCCAAAATATGGTAATTCAATGGAGTTATAGATGCAGAAAGTTGTGTCTTGTTTGGTCCTGTTTTTTCCTTTTTTTCCTACCCTTCCTTTTGTGAGCACTTCCAGGAGCTGCACTGGTGTTCCCCAAGAACTCTCCAGAATGAGGAAATCTTTCTACATCTCCATTTTATTGCTTTGTGCATCTTGAGATCATACTTGGCATGGCAGGCCACAATTCCATGCATCACATGGACTCTTCCCAACACGCCAGAAGGGGCTGGACACACCCACAGTGACCAGCAGGAATCTCCCAGGGCTGCCCTGGTGCTGGGGAATCCATCACTGTGGTGGGACCTGGCTGGGAAAAGCCAAAGCAGGAAAAGAGCAGCCAGGATTATGCTGGAATGAGCGAATTCCTGAATTCCACTGCCCAGAGAGGTTCCCTGGCACTGTTCAAACTCCCTGGCTCCAGCATTACTCTCTTGAAACACAGAGGTTTTACTCCTGGAAATGTCCATGCCTTGGAAGTGGCCATTACACCATACAAGGGCCTTTCTTGTTATCTCATGACTGGGAAAACTTTATTTGAAAGCTTTTTTGGAAATCTAAATACACAAACTTACATCTGTTCTTTCCTCCAGGATGTAGAATTGCTCTGTTGGTCAATTTTTGATGAGATAACACCTTGTTCTGCCTTAGCCCTGATGATTTTGTTCTTTATTATGGTGTCTCCCAGCTTTCCTTCTAAAAACCCAGGGTTCCCATTTCACAGCTTTCTGTATTTCTCCTTCAAGTCCTTTTAATAAATTGGCAAGAAATTCTCAACCTTCTAATTTCTCATGCATAGGTGAAGTGACAGATTTCCCAGTACAGTTAATAGACTGGAATTTCATTTTTTCATTCCTTTACTGCTCTTTGGAAAATACCATCTGGTCTTGATGAATTTTTATTATTCAATTTTTAATTTCAAGCCTAAAATATAAAACAGTTCCTCATACTTATCCCTGGTAATGAAAATTCCCCATGTGGGAACATGACTAAATTCCTGTGTTTATTTAAATTTCCTGCTGTGCCCTTTCACAGTTCTCTCACTGAATCCTGATATTCCATGAGCTGTACCATGGCACAGAGTTACCTTCTAGTGCTTGAAAAAAAAAAGGTTATCATTACTTTTAATGTCTTGAGCAAGTTCTTTCTCAAGCACAATTTTGGCCCTTGTTAATATGGGGTTACATTAACTTGCCAGAGTTATCCTTTGAGTTCGAGTTGCTTCTTTTATGCTGCTTTATAGCCATGGCCAGAATGACTTTTGCCCATTTAAAGTTTTCTAATAATGTTCCAGAGCTTCTAATACCATTTATTTCAAAAGTATCCCAACGACTTTCAATCATTTTACCCTGTGATTCCCTTCTAGCCATTCCCTTTCAATTCCCTTTTAAGGAGTCTCCTCTTTCTCCTCTTTTTTTCTTTTTTTTTTTTTTTTTTTTTTTTTTTTTTTTTTTTTTTTTTTTTAGTTTCCCTTTAAACTTTATTGCAGTGGTTTCTGCTTTCCCCCCCCCCCCCTCCTGTCGAGTATTGAACTTCAGTCTATTATGGTCACTCTTGTGTGGGGGTGGGTTTTGATGGTTCCCCTTGAACCAGGATTCCTGGACTGCTGCACACTAAATCAAAAGTCTCTTCTCCTCCTCCCTGCACTGGAAGCAGCAGCACTTTTTGTCTGAAAATGGAGTTCCAGCCCCTCAGCCCTCTGTAGCAGTCACCAATCACCACGGGGGGAGTCAGAGTCTACTTTTATTGTTGTGTTTTCAGCCCAGGGACCAGCTAACACTGCTCTGTCACCATGCTGGGGTTGTCCCTACCATGGGCACATCACAGCCACCAGGCCTTTCCTTCCACCCATCCATGAGATTTCCAGCCACAGAACTGATCTCACTGGCACTGTGACCTTCTTCACCTCCTGACCTTTGGGGTCTCCTGAGTTCTCATCTCAGCTGCTGCAGCTACTCTGCTCTTACTACTGAATTCCACCCTGGTGTAGGTGAGGGAGCCTGGAGAGCAGCCCCAGCTGAGAGGGACCCTCAGCCTTCTGTGTCCCTGGCTGTCCCTGAGTGTCCCTGGCTGTCAGTGGATGTCCCTGTCAGTCCCTGTGTTTCCCTGGGTGTCCCTGGCTGTCCCTGTGTGTCCCTGTCTGTCCCTCTGTGTCCCTGGCAGTCCCTGAGTGTCCCTGGCTGTCCCTGTGTCCCCCAGTCTGTCCCTGTCTGTCTGTCCCAGTCTATCCCTGTGTGCAGGGCTCAGAGCAGCCCCAGGCTCTGCCCCAGGCCCAGCAATGGCCCCAGAGGCACGGGCAGGGTCTGAGCCCAGGAGCTGCCCCTGGCCAGGAGGCAGAGCTGCTGCCCTGGGCAGTGCCCAGCCCCGAGCAGAGCCAGGGAGGCTCTGGGGGCTCCTCCCTGGGGCCATGGCAGAGCTGTGAGCACACCCTGCTGTGCCCTGAGCTCTGGCATGGCCCTGCTGGAGCAGGGAGGTGACACCGGGGAGCCACTGTGGGCCCTTCCAACACGAACCCTCCTGTGGCTCTGTGATTCTGTGAAGTGATTCTGTGACTGGTTCTGTGATTGATTCTGTGACTGATTCTGTGATTCTGTGACAAATTCTGTGATTCTGTGACTGAGTCTGCAATTCTGTAACTTTGTGACTGTGATTTTCTGATTCTATGACTGCGATTCTGTGACTCTGCAACTCTGATTCTGGGTCCGCGATTCTCTGATTCTCTGACTGATTCTGTGTCTGTGTTCTGTCTGACTCTGTAATTCTCTGCTTCTGTGACTGTGATTCTGTGACTGTGACTCTGTGATTCTGTGACTGTGATTCTGTGACTGTGACTCTGTGATTCTCTCTGCATGTCCCACTGATTCCTGTCTCTCTGCCAGGTACCAACACGACTTGTTTAGTCAATACTTTTTGTTAGAGTTGGGTCTACAGTTCAACTGTCTTAATTTTAAAAATTATAAATTCCAACAGCTACATGAAGTATTTGGTGTTGGTTCAGCTGTCTGGGGTTTTTTAGGATATTCTTAAACACTAAAGATCTGTTTTGGCCCTGTGGGAACCTCTTATGGGCATGTTCCACCAATTCCAAACATTTACTCCATTCAGGTCCAGATCCTGATCCCACATTGTACTGTTGAGATCTCACTACATCCCACCCTCATTAGCAAATTAAGCTGTGTGTAAAACTCCTCTCCTGTTCCTCCTTGGGCCCTTGGTGCTCACCCAGACCATCCCCACTGACTTCACTCAGCACCAGGAGCCACCTTCTGAGTGTGAGAACAAAGCAGAAATCCAAATCTTACTGGAAAACAAAAAATTATTCTGCTTGGGTTGGATTTGTTAAAAACTCTTAGGAAAGAATGTGACAAATCAGAAATAATCCCCCCAAGTAAATGGTGCTGCTTTCTCAAAAGATTGCTTGAGAATTTGGGTGGCTTGCCAATATTTTTTTCCCAACAAAAGAAAATTTAAAAATTGAGTCAAACCACTATAAAAAATTCTGCACTGAACTATTTCTAACAGTTTTGTGAGGATCAGAACCCTAACCAGCTTCACCAGGGAGAACACTATTCTAGCACCTCTACTTTTATATTTTTAACATTAGGAAATGATATTTTGGCTTACCTGTATCAAATTCCTGAGGAGTAGAAGGGATTAACCCTGGAGACCAAGTACCAGACATGAGTCTGTTCACAGGTGATCTACTCCTGATGCTGGAACCACAGGAGAATCAGATGCAGTGGAGAGGATGGAGGAACAGTATTCCCAGGGAAGTGAAGAATCTGGAAATAATGCCCTTGAAGTGACAAAGCAATAAGATTGTCCCAGATTGCAAGGCAAGATGTATTCTATTTGCTATCTTTATGGCAGTCATCTTCTGTTAAGTGGGCAGTTTTCCTTATCTCTTCAACAACCAATCCTCTCTCAGGGGAGACATCTGCTGATAAGAGGCTATTGAATGTCCCTGCATGGCTGATAAGAACTCCAGCATCCCATTGGGAGATGTGAGCCCAGGGGGAGGAGCCAAGCATTCCTACCTGGATATAATCTGGAGATTCTGGAACACCAGCACGGCTTCTGCACTGGATTGCCCAGAGGAACAGCAGCTGCCTCTTGCCCTGGATCTTCAGAGGAAGAGACTGCACCTTTCTCCAGGATCCCTGCTCCAGCAGAACCAGCCCTGACACTGCAGGAGGGCTGAGCCACAATTCCAATGGGACTGTGCCAACACCCTGACCCACAGGCTGTGTTCTGACTCTGGCAGTGTTGTTTTGGTTTACTGCATTGTTTATTTTATCTTTTTATTTTCTTCCCTAATAAAGAACTGTTATTCCTGCTCCCACATCTTTGCTTAATTTATAATTTATAACAATTCAGAGGAAGGGGTTTTACATTTTCCATTTCAGGGGAGGCTCCTCCCTTGCTTAGCAGACACCTGTTTTTCCAAACCAAGACAAAGATGTCAATGGAATATTTTTATCAGTGAAGATATATACAACAAAAAATGGTTTTAAACTTCCAAAGGGCAGGGTGAGATGGGCTCTTAGGGAGAAATTCTTCCCTGTGAGAGGATGGGGAGGCCCTGACACAGGTTGCCCAGAGAAGCTGTGGGAGGGGATGCATTTGTTCATCTTGTGGAGTTCAGGGAGAGATCCCAGGTGAGAGGATCACCAAACATTGCTGGGTGGGAGAGCAGGAACCTCCCTGTGAGCCCTGACAGCAACATCTGCCAGGGAAAGGGGAAGGTCTGAGAGGGAGAAAGGATGGAAAATGAGGTACCAAGGGCATGGGAGAGCCCCTGTGCTCAGTGAGGGTGAACTGCATCACTCCAGCTGAGGCCCTGGGCTGGCAGCTCCTCAGCCTCTCCAGAAGCCCAAATGTGGTAATAAAATATCTTTCATTGGAAGGGGTCCCTTGACCCTTGGAACACTCAGGTGGGAAGGCAATTCTCCAGGGCAGTTTTCATCCAGAAGGAGCCATCAGCTGGTTGAGACCTGTTCCTCACTCTGAGAAAGGGCTTTACCCCTGCAAAAAGGCAAATCCTGGATGTTTGGTGTCCTCCAAAAGAGAAGCCTGGCCTGAACAGAAGCTCTCAGGAGACAGAGGACACTCAATTCCCTCAGGACTTGGTGCCAGGGTTTCATCACCTTCATTGTTAAAGTCTTGGGGGTCATTTAGTCTGAATTTCTCCAGCTTCAGCTCCCAGCCATTAGTTCTTATTATGTCTTTCTCCATTACATCAAAGAGCCCTTTAGTACCTGGTATTTTCTCCCTGTGCAGGTACTTATAGCCTACTCAAGCCACCTCTCACTCTTCCTTTCCACAATTTAAACAGATTGTGCTTTTCAAAATCATTCACTTTAGGGCAATTTGTCCTGACCTCAAATTATTTTTGTGGCTCTTTTCTGAACCCTCTCCTGTTCGTGTTCCCTTTTACAAGCACAAACATCAGGCTGGCATCTCCTAATCCAGGCTTGATGTGAGCATTTCCCTGTGGAGGGAAGAAATCTTCCCCAGCCTGTCCCTGTGTTAACAGAGCATTTACTCTTGGTGCACTGGCAGCTCACATTTGTTCACTTGCCCACAGTGGGCTTTAATCCATTTTAGCCCCACTGTTTTGCAGGAGGTCCTTTTTGCCTTTGGATGGAAAAGCTTAACTTGGCTTCACATCCATACCTGTGATCCCAGGCACTCAATTTGCTGCCTGGTCAGGGGCTTTGCAAACATCTGCTGCCTCCCAAAGCCACTGCCAGCTCCAGCACAAAGGGAAATCTGAATTGCTGGACAGCATCTAACTGCTATGGAACCACATGGACAACATTTGCTGATTTTCTAGGTGTTCAGTCTGTGGTGGAACCATTACTTTGCACAGGACTACACCAGGCTCAGTCAGAAATAACTGATGTTATCCCAGTACTCTGGCCTGAACATCAACAAGGATTAAAAGTTCTCATCAGAGTATAAGAAATCTCCTCAGTCTTGTTTGAGGAGGCTGAAATATGATGTTAAAATGTTTGGATCTTGTAGATGTTGCTTAATATTTTCCTGATATAACAAAGGACAGGGAAAAAATATATCTGCATGCTTGACAAGCATTGGCACTGAGGGGCTCAGTGCCCCTTTGTGCTCTCCAAGTGCCATTTTGCCATTCAAATGCACATTTGCTTTGGGTGTCTGCAAAGGAGAGCAGCCAACTGGAGACTTTCTGTGTGTATTTTATTAATTCCTTATCTATAAACCATGGCTGACACAGCTGAGTGTGTGACAGAGTAAGGTCAGACGGGCAGGTGGTGGGGCTGAAACTATGAAATGTTTTGCTGGTTTTATTCAATATTATAACAAATAGACCAGATGGATGGGGCTTGGAGCAGCCTGGGACAGTGGAAGGTGTCCCTGCCCATGGTGGGGTGGGACAGGATGGACTTTAAGGTCCCTTCCCACCCAAACCAGTCTGGGATTCCTGATTCTCAGGCCCTAGAACAGAAGGTTTTCATGCAGTGCTGCCAGCTCAGAGTCTGTTCAGGATTCTCTCTCTCTCTCTCAAGAAAAGAAGTGTCTGTATGAAAAGCATTTGTAATTATCATAGAGTGCAGAGCATTAGCACAGCTACAGCTACAGCTGTGTCACTTTGTAGTGTTAATGGTGCATGGCTGGGGTTGTGTTTGCCTACAGTGACAGCACTAAGGAGCTCTGATACCTGGCAGCCCAGGTGTCAAGATCCAGCAGTATTTTACTACAAATATGGGGGAAATGTAAACATTTATGGCATGTAAATGTACACTGGTGGATTGGAGCACCTCCTCAGGCCAGGAGTTGGGCTGTGGGAAGAAATGCTGATTCCACATAGAACAGATCCAAATCACTGCAGAATAACACAGCAGAGTGAGGGTGTATTGACCATGGTTACAAAATAAGTGTGAGTTATGCAGCAACACTGACATGAAACACCCATGGAAGTGGCTGAAGAAGAGAAGTATTGTCAGGAGGGCAATTGGATTGGAGGAGGAGAATAAACCCAGACTGACAAAATCTCAGGCCCAGGTGCCAAGAAATCCCAGCAGCTCTGCACTCCCCTTGGGTCAGGAGGGTGTGGGGACACTCCAATTCCCTTTTCCTTTTATTCTGCCTTCCCTCCACTTCTTCTCCCTCTTTGTCCTCCCACAGTGCTGTGTTGGGTCATCAGTCAGACCATGGAGAGGAGCCCATTGCTCACCTGGACACTTCCCTGAGCTGGACTCTGAAAGGTTCCTCAGGGATCTTCCATGGCATCCATGGGATGCTGAGCTCCCATCCCACTGCAGGAAAGCTCTTAAACAGAGTGGGATCTCCACAGGATGGTGACAGCACCCTCTGCCTCACTCCTGCTCTCCTGACACAGCCTCTGGGGAAGGAGCAGAGGCTCCAAGGAACTCTGTGTAAAGCTGCAGTAACTCAGCCTTTCCTGGTGACCTGCTGTGCCCAGGGATTTATCCAGCAGCCAGTGCTGGGATTCCTCTTTCCATGTGTACCAGGCACCCTCAGCACTGACAGCTATGGTCTGAAGTAGAAAACTCAAACGTTGCCCCAGGTGGGACAGAGGCCACCAGCAAACAGGAGCGGCTGGACAGAGCTGGGGTGAATCGGCATCTCCAGCTTGTCCCAGTCCCAGGCTGGGCAAACTCCCCCCTGGAGCAGCTCAGGAGGCAGAAACCCCCCGAGAACAGCCTGCAAGGGAACCTTGCTTGCATTTTCTGAGACTTCCTTTGCCTCTTTTAGCAACAAGGTAAAATCCTGGCAGCCCTCAGGGAGCTCCTTACACCCACCCCCATCCAGGCTGTGGCTGCTCTGCCCCATCCACCCACTCTGCCAATAACTGAGGAACATCAGCCATGTGTTCTACAACACATTGGAGACACTTGCTGGGACTTCAGCTGGATCTGACACAAATTTTCCACAACTTACAGACTTTCAGCCCAGCATTCAACTTTTTGCCACTTTCAGCCCATTCCTCCACTCCCAGCTGTGTGAGGGGCAGGGAGTCACTATTTTCTCTGACCCAATGCCACCCACCCTGTTTTTGTGAAACTTTCTGAAATAAACCACCTGAAAGCAGAGACAGAGCCCAGGAAAGATCAATCCTAAAGATTCCAGCTATGTGCAGGTACAAGGCTTGGAAACAGGTGTTGGAAATGTCAGGGGTGGGAGCCTGATTGCACTTATGGGTGGTCCTACTTTTCCTGTTCTTTATGGATTCCAATATCAATATTTTGCTGACTTAGGGTGATAAAAAGCCACAATGTGTCTAAAAACAACAGAGAAAGGTGAAGAAAGCACCTGCTCTGGTCTGCTTTGTACTCAGTCTTTGGTGTCTCCAAGAAAACTCCCAAAGGCACCACTGGGCCTTTCCTCTGCACATTTCCCTTCCCTCCATCTCCCTGACAACTCCCTGGGCCACTGGCTGTGGCAAAGGAAGGGAACCCAGGACATTTGCCAATTATTTGGCTCTTTGATATGAGGTGGTTCTGCCCTCTGATGCCCTCTGAGCCAGGCCCAACTCCCTGCTCTTTACCTGCAAGGGCACCCTGAGCTCCTCTGCATTCCTGCTCCTCATGAGTTTTCCCTCCTTGAGCACAGGAAGCTGCTGATTGAAGATCCAGGTGAAAAGAGGTGCCCTGGCACCCTCTCCATCCTGCTGGAAAGGTTGTATTTTCAGTAGCAAATTAAGGAGACTGATTGATCTAATTCTTGTGGCATTTTCCAGCTGCTTTGTCACACAAGGTCACTTCTTTGGCACCCTCGTGCTAAGCTTTTCTGAGACACTGCTGCCAGGAAATTCATTATTTAACGAGGGAGTTTCAAAGCAAGGGCCAGGGTTCTCTGTGCCATGGCCTCTGGAGGGTTTTCCAGCCAGCTGGTGACATTTTCCTCCTGCAGCTCCTGGGAAGAGCTGGAAAGGGAAGAACACCAGGCAGCTCTGCTGGGGTGGGCTGCCTGAGCTGCCACAGCCTGCTCTGGGTTCCCAGATCCAGGGAGGACTGAAGGCTGGAGGTGCCCCATGGCAGCCTGGCAGACACCCATCCTCATGCTGGCACAGACCAGCAGCTCCCTGGAGCTCTCAGCTGGAGCCTGGTGGCCTCTGAATATGTTAAAGACAAACATCAAGCACAGAAGGCTCAAATGTGTCTTCTGAGGGGTCTAGAGAGGTTTTACCCTGCTCCAGGTACCAGAGCAGGAGGAGGGGATGTGACACCACCAACACAATTTCCACTGCTGGGGGTTGTCACATCTGAGGGGTGTCCCAGGTCTCCCAGTGTCCCCTAGTGTCCCCCCTTGCTGATGGATTGTTTCAGGGGGCCCCCACTGGCTCCTTTTTCCTGTCTGTGGTCACACAGGTGACAACAGCACATCCTGTGGGAGCTCCAAGCTCCCCTGGGACCCCCTGACCCACAGCCTGGTGCTGTCCCTGCAGGTTTTCCAAGCTTGCTGATCCCCATGTTCCACAGTTCCCACATCTTTTCCAGGGCACAGTGCAGCTGGGGCCAACACCCCCCTCTCCTTTCTCCCTGAGCAGCCACAGCACCACAGTTCTGTGGGGCTCAGAAGGCCTTGTCCCCATTGAACATCTGGATCCCAACAGCAGCTGCTCAATGCTGCCCACCAGGTCTCCTTGTCATTCTCCTAAAGGGAGGAGGCTCTGGGAGCTGAGCTGTTCCAGGCAGCTCTCCTTGGCCCTGCACTGTGTCTGGGTGTCACTGGAGCCACACAATGTCCCAGTGTTGTGCCATTGTGGGGGTGGTTGGGGGGCACAGCCACCCGAGGTCAGGCCCTCACCCCCAAGTCCCCTGTGGAATTTGAGGAGACAGAACACTGAAATCTGTGGAATGCTGTCTTGGTTTGGAAAGCCAGGTGCCTGCTAAGGAAGGCAGGAGCCTCCCCTGAAATGGAAAATGTAAACCCCTCCCAATTGCTATAAATTTTAAATTAAGGGGCTCTCAGGAAAAAAAAAAAACATGGGAGCAGGAATAACAGTTCTTTAATAGGTAAAAGGAAAAAAAAGGATAAAATAAACAATGCAGTGCACTAGAACAACACTGCCAGAGTCAGAACCCAGCCTGACACCCTGTGGGTCAGGGTGTTGGTGGCAGTCCCATTGGAAATGTGGCTCAGTCCTCCTGCAGTGTCAGGGGTGGTTCTGCTGGAGCAGGGATCCTGTAGAGAAGGATGGATTCTGCCTCTGAAGATCCAGTGGAAGAAGAGGCAGCTGCTGTTCCTCTGGGCAATCCCGTGGAGAAGCCGTGCTGGTGTCTCCAAACCTCTGGATTATATCTGGGTAGGAATGCTTGGTTCCTCCCTCTGGGCTCACATCTCCCAATGGGATGCTGTAGTTCTTATCAGCCATGCAGGGACATTCAATGGCTGTTATCAGCAGAAGTCCCCTCCCAGGGAGGTGTGAATGTGGTCACTCAAAGAGAGAGATCAGGCAAACTGCCCACTTGACAGAGGTGATCTGCCATACAGATGGCAATTGAAAACATCTTGCATTGCAATCTGGAACACATACATCTCCTCCCACCACAGACCTGGGCTCCAGCAGGAAGAAGCTAAAGCCCATTTGAAACAGGTGACTGTGATCATGCTAAAAATGCCTTTGCCTTGGCCCAGTGGATTCAACTGCACCAGTTCAGCTCTCTGTGGTGGCACCTGAATCCTCCTAAGTGGGAATTTCTATTCCTACAAGTCCCAAAATCCCAGACTAGTTTGTGTTGGAAGGGACCTTAAAGCCCAGCCCATCCCATCCCATCCCATCCCATCCCATCCCATCCCATCCCATCCTATCCCATCCCCTGCCATGGCAGGGACTCCTCCCACTGTCCCAGGCTGCTCCCAGCCCTGTCCAGCCTGGCCTTGGGAACTGCCAGGGATGCCCAGAGTTCCAGAGCAGAGGGAAAGAAGGAAGGGCACACCCTGAGTGACCTTGAGGCAGCTGAGCATCCTGTAAGTGCTCTGCAATGGAAGACACTTCACCCTGAGCTGCAGAATGCTGGTGTCACACCTTGTGCTCTATAATTACAGTGTTTCCATTGCAGACTCAATTTTTAGGGGTTTATAACTTTTCTTATGACAGTGAGCAGCAATGACCTGTTTCTGCATTCAAAGCAGGTTTTAAGGTCATTATGTGAGTGTTAACTTTCTGCTACATTGTGTTGTAATGGAATGAGTCTTTCAGAGGAAAAGCATTCCACAGGATTGGCAAAAATGAGCATATTCATCTTAATTTTTGCATCTACTTAATTTCAGTAACTTTTATAATTAAATGTTTGGTTGCACTGGCAAATAGAAGAAGTAAATCCTTGCCATTATGAAAACAATTCCATTCCATCTGTGTGCTGTGCTGTGGAAGAATCAAAATAGCTTTACATGGAACTTGTCCTTAAAAAGCCAATTTTTCCAGGCTGGAAGAGCAGATGGGTGTTATTTTCTCCATGTTCCTTCTCACAGGCATTGGATCCTGCTCTTCAGCTGGTATCCAGGGATCACCTGCTTGGGAACGTGCCCTTCCCAAGGGAATTGCACATTTTCCTGCACTGCTGGTAAATGTGGGTTTGTGGCAGCAGCTCTCTGGCCACAGTTCTGCTACAGCATCAGGAGTGGGATCTGCCACCCTGGGTTCCATCAGAGCTGTGGGAGGTGTGGCTGTGGGCAGTGGTGGCCATGGGGACAAAGCAATGCCCTGCTCTCCACAGGGACACACGAAATCTTCTGCTTCCCACAGCTGAAGGACACGAGCCACCAAATGCATGACCCTTCCCCAGGCAACAAAACTGCCCAGGAGACCACAAACTGCCCTGAGAAGAGTCTGTCTGGGTTTTGCCTTTTTCCTAGAAGAAACCATCACGTTCTGTAGGATTCCCACTGGGATCATTGCTCAGGTGCTCGGCTGCAGAGTAAATCAGGGCAGTTGAGCTGAACTTGAGTTTCTCTCAGATGTGTGATTCCACCTTGACTCACAGCCAGAATTCCTTATTTTCCTTTAGAGAACCACCACTCTGGAGTGGGAAAAGTGGATTGTTCCCAGAGCTATGGATCTTGCAACCTGCCTGTAATTTGTGACCCCACAACTGGAAATCATTTCCTATTGGGAACATTTCCTCTAGCAAAAAATTGCCAGCATGTTGGACAGGTGGGAGAGAAAGAGAATCATTCAGAGGCTGGGAAGCAGCATTATAATCCAAAACAGGCACTCAGCCTTTTTTATCAGTCCAAAAGACATAACTCATGGATTTCAAGTTCTTCCATGGGCAGGGGAACTGGAATGGCAGGTGAGTATTGGAAAGGTTTGTGTGCACTGAGGTCACAGTGGGGATTTGTAGGATAAGGGTTAGAGACTGGCTGGTGACAATTAGGATTTTTTCCATGGAGAGTTAAAGCAAAACTATTTCTGAGCCCTTCAACCCACTGCCTCTCAGGCCTCGTCCCCTGAGCACCTCTGCTTGTAGCAGTGGGACCTTGGGGTGTTATTGAACCAGGTGAGAAGTGATCTCCCCCCTGGAGAAGAGATCTCCTCACTCCCTGGGCAAATGGGAAAGGAGCAAAGAAATGACTTCAGGGGGCAGGGGCTGTCCCAGGCTGTCCTTTTGTAGAAGCTCCCTGGGAGCAGAGCAGAGAGCACAGCCCCTCTTCAGACCTTTATCAGAGTTCACAGAGTTAACTGAAATATTCTTGCTCCTACAGCTTTAATTCATTCAGAGCCGCTCACAAGCTTCTGATAATAAGACCTAATTTATAATTAGGCTTTATCAGTAATCAGTTAATTTATAGAACCCTAATTCTCACGAAGGTATTTCAGAGGCTTTGCTTATTACAATGTGGAGTTAATGCCCATACACAGCCAAATCACAGTGATAGGAGGGAAACAAATTTCAAGGTAATCCTACTCTGTGACTGCTTGGGTTATTTACTTGGGGTTTCATGCAGTGGGTGGAACAGGCAGTAACATTTCAGCCAGCAGCCAGGGACAGGGGGACCTCCAGGGACAGGGGGACCTCCATCCCTCAGAGGTGTCAGGGTGGGGTATCAGTTACAGGTAACCCCCCCTGTGCACTGAGCCAGCTGTAACCTGCCAGGGATTCCCAGAGCTGGAGATGTGCTGGGAAATGAGTCCCACATGGGGGAAGGGAGATGCTGATGGGGAGGGAGCCAGGGCTGAATGTGAGACTTCACCTCCAAGGCTGAATCAACAGCCACAGAAAGCCACAGAACACTCATCAGCCTCAGGTCTGATGGTTCCAACACTGCCAGTAAAACTCCCAAACATGGGATATTTCTAGTGGAACTGAGTCCCTAAATGGATGGTCACTGTGCTCTTGTGCCTCTTTGGGATGCAAGCCCAAATTTTCCCCCTTTTCCTGCAGCCATGTCACCCTGCAAACCCATCTCCACCTTCCCACTGCTTCTCTCCCTGCTTTCAGACCATTCCACAGCTCTGACTCCTGGTTTCTCACCCAGGCAGAACTTTGCTCTCCCATTGTTCCCTCCAAAGCACAGAGGAAAAATCCAGACAACTTCTTTCTCTCTCCTTCCTTTCAAATCCTGTTACTGATAAGTAAGGCTTACTTGTAAGAGAAGGCCTTGCAGCATGGCTCTGGCCTGATACTTAGGCTGAGGAGAAGGGAACTGTGGGAGAGTGACTCAGCTGGAACAGGGGTACAGAGACATGAGAGATGTGAGAGATGTGAGACACCTGAGACACCTGAGACACGTGAGACACGTGCTGTGACTGCTGCATGGGCACATCCTGGTGTGTGGTACTTGGGCTTGTTGTGCCTTAGAACCATGTGAACAGAAACCCAGCTAACTGCTGGAAAAGGCAGGGTTTGGCAATGAAGAGCTCTCCCCTGCTCTGCCTGGGGTCCCTGCATTGCTCATTATTGCACCAAAATCCCATCACTGTCATTGCCTGTGCTCTTCCCAAAGAAGATCCACAATCCACAAACACCCTTGCCATGCCTGCTTTCAGAGAACTGGTAACTATTTTAAGCCTGAGCCCTGGCCCTGGTGAGCCTGGGTTGCTGCCTTGCAGTGCAGAGCTCTCCTCAGTGGACTGTCATTCCTCCAGTCCTTAAGCGCTCAGAGAACTCCCAGTCAACCAGTTTCAATTAAATTTCAATTAACAGATCTGAGCAAAGTGTTCTCTGCCACGGCATCACCAGGAGGGCTGGATTAAAGCACAGAGATGAGCAGCTCACCCCAAGGTCCTCCACTTTGGGACTGTGAGGCCACGTGCAGCCCTCCAAAAAGGGGCTGTTCTGGTGGTGGCTGGGTCTGTGTGTGGCTCAGGGCAGGGCTGTGGCAACAGGAAGGAATCCCCATCCCTGCAGGCAGGGACCCCTGGCCTGCAGGAGTCCTGGGCCAGCAGTTGGGTGATGCTGCCCATAGGGCACAGCTGCACCACGGCCCTGCCCCAGCCTGGGGCATGCAGAGCCATGGCCACATGTTCCAGTCCATCCCTTCAGCTCCTGACTTCCCTTTGCTGTTGGATTGGCAGTGGCTCATTCACCATTTGTATTTGTTTTACCAAAGCCTTGTGAAGGGAGCTTTGTTAAGTCCTTCCAGGTCCCAGCTGCAGCAGCTGTGAGTCCCCACCCATTTCACCTCCCTTCCAAAGGCACCACTTTCCCCAACGCTCTCCCACCCCATCATCCCAAGGGGTGTTTCTGTTCTCTACATGTGCAGCAGCAGCTCAGCTCTGTGCCCCAGCCCCTGCCTTTCCCTTGGAATTCCACCACTCCTCACTCAGAGCCCTCCCACTCCCCAGTCCACCCCTAGGACAGGTTTTCTTTGATCCCCAAACTCTGAGCTGCCATCTCCTGATGCCACATCAGCCAATTCTCCTTGCCTGTGATTGCAGAGGAGCTGCAGCCTGTTGTGCTTTAATTAAGGTGTATTAGCAGTGGTGTGTTATTGATTTACTGTACATTTGCATTAGCTGAGTACTTCATGCTCTTATCTGATGGGCAGAGCAGGGATCCCGTGCACGGGGCCTCCCTGCTGAAACTGGAGCAGGAGAAGGAGCAGGCCCACCTGGGTGGATCTGCAGAGCTCTGGCTGCTTGGCAGTGGCTCCTGGAATTGCCAGATGCAAATCCAGACGATAAAGCATGAAACCTGAAAAGCAGTTTTATTCAGACTGGCAGAAATTCCCAAACCAAGTCTTTCACATTTCGTGTTTCTGTCTGTATTTCCTGGCTCACAGCACAGAAAGTACTGTGGCTGTGCCCCTTCTTGCGAGTGAGAACCACCCAGCTCAGTAAAACACCCAGAAAATTGTGAGTTCATCCTGTCAGGGCAGGCTCATGGTGTGGGAGGTCAGACCTGGTGCCTCTGTGACCAGGGGAGCACCCTCGAGATGTGCAGGGAAACCTGGGGTTGTCCCCACCGAGCCAAAAGGCAATTCCTGTGCTCCAGAGGGTCCCTCCAGCAGCTCAGCAAGGCCAATCTTGGTACCACACCATGAAACAGAGCTCAGCACTCCCTCCTCCCACCCCACAGGCTTTGCAGTGGGGGAACTCTCAGGCAGTGTCTCCTCTTGCCTGGTAAAGGTCTCCTTCTTCTCCATCGTGTGCTGCACTCAGCAGGTTGTGGTTCTGGGCAAGGAGAGGATGGGGACAGGCCAGAGAGAGGAAGGGGACAGGGCACATCTCAGAGAGTCAGTGAAACACTCAGCAGAGAGGAGACAGGCTGGGCAAGAGAAAGTGGGGAAATGGCTCAGTCTGCTGCAGCTACAGGTCACAGATGGGCAAGGGTGTGGAATCACAGAATCAGAATCACGGAATCATGGAATCATGGAATCATGGAATAATGGAACAATGGAATAATGGAATTATAGAATCACAGGCATGGAATCATAAAATCACAGAGTCATAGACCCATATAATCATAGAGACATAGGGTGATAAAACCACAGAATCAGAATAATGGAATCATGGAATCATGGAATCATGGAATTATAGAATCACAGGCATGGAATCATAGATCACAGAGTCATAGAACCATATAATAGACATAGAGTCATAGAATCACAGGATCAGAATCATGGAATCATAGAGTCATGGAATTATAGAATCACAGAGTCATAGAACCATATAGTCATAGAGACATAGAGTCATAGAATCACAGAATCAGAATCATGGAGTCAGGAGTCACAGAGTCACAGAGTTATGGAATTATAGAATCAAAGAATCATGGAACCATAGAGTCATAGAATCACAGAATCATAGTGTCATTAAGGTTGTAAAAGACCTCCCAGATCATTAAGTCTGAGCAAACACCCCCCATTCCCAAGGGGATCAGGGACCAGGAGGCTGTGAAGGATCCCAGCTGACCAGATCCCAGTACCTGCACCAAACTGCACTTCACAGCTTTTGCTTGGTGTTGTGACATCTGTCATACAAAGCCAGGCACAAAGTCCTGACCCCCACAGGATGTGTCTGCAGTGACTGCACAGCCATGGGAGTGTGTGCTGGGAATGTGGCAGTGGCCCAGCCCTGGCTGTTTGCATTGGCTGCCCCAATGGAGGAGCCCTGGCTCCTCCACAGTGTCCGTGGCTCTGCTCTCCAGGGCTGGCTGGGCTGGACTCTCCTCCACGGGGGTCCATGCTGGGTTTCCAGTCCCACATGTCCTGAGGAGCTGCAGGGCTGAACCACACTGTCCCCACTCTGCCTCAGCAGGGTCTCCTTGAGAGGCTTTCACACCACAGTGGCAGCTCCTGTGGGCCAGGTTCTCTGACTGGTACTGATGCAGCACCTGCACACTGAGGTCTGAGCTCTCCATCAGACCTGGTGCATTCCCTGGTGTCTTTTGGACACCTTGAGGATGGATGTGCCACCCCCAGGTGGCCCAGGGGCTGAGGCAGACACAGGGCTGCTGGTGCCACTTCACCCCAGCCCTGGGCCAGTGTTCCAGCCCAGATTTCAATTCCATTTCACCACAGCACAGCTGAACAGAATCAGAGCTGGTGATGCCCATTACACTTCTGCCAACAATATTTCACTGTTCATCAGAAGGTGAGGGAGAGCATTAGCTCAAAATGCATCCCAGAAATAGTTGAGCCCCCCACAGGACACAGCCCCACCTCCAGCAAGGCTGAACAAGACTTTTTGTGTTGCAGGAGGGTTTGCACCTCCCAGCCCAGTGCCAGGGATGAACTCCTGGGGAAGGACCAGGCTCATGGGCTGCAGTTTTAACAGCTCCTGAGGCTCTCCTGGCAGAGGAGCCAAACTCAGCCCATGTCTGCAGGACTGCACAGCCCAGGGGCAGGGCTGTGCCCCATGGCAGCCAAATGATGTCCTGTGCTCTGGTCCCAGCTGGCTTTGAAAGTGAGGACAGTGACTCTCCATTAGGCTCCTTACCCATGGCCATGATCCACATGTGCCTCAGCACAGGGAACTGCAGCTCAGACTCAAGGAGAACTCCCAAAACCAGCCTGAGAACAGCCTCAGCTTGTCCATATTGAAGGCATGGAGGATTTATGGCAGACAGAGCCCAGGCAGATCCCTCAGTGCACAGGCAGAGCCCAAGATTTGGGCCAGCTTGGGCTGAGCACATCATC
This sequence comes from Molothrus aeneus, assembly GCF_037042795.1. Lineage (NCBI taxonomy): Eukaryota > Metazoa > Chordata > Aves > Passeriformes > Icteridae > Molothrus > Molothrus aeneus. The sequence goes on along the minus strand of NC_089664.1, from coordinate 1,083,008 downwards.
CCCCCACGGGAGAACTCAGAGTGTCTGACAGCCTGAGATCTCCAGGGTTTCACACACACCTCTGCCTTGGGGGAACAATTTAGCAGCAGAACTGAACCCCACCCTGCTGGAAAACCCCAGCACGCATTGGGAAGTCCCATAAACCAGGTTACCTGCAGCAAACCTGGTGGATCTGCCCCTGCAATGGCACCGTGGAGAGTCTGCTCTGCTCCCTCAGCCCCTGCCCACACACAGGAGAGGGGCTCCAGCAGCATCCTGAGCTGCTGAGTGCTCCTGGAGACATGGCTGAGGTCCTGGCCAGCTCTGTGCTCCCAGCAGGAAGGAGATGGGATGTGGTGTTCAGCAAATCCTGCTCCTCAGGCTGCCCAGAGCAGCTGTGGCTGCCCCTGGATCCCTGGCAGTGTCCCAGGCCAGGCTGGATGGGGCTCTGAGCACCCTGGGACAGTGGAAGGGTCCCTGCCCATGGCAGGGGTGGGAGCTGGATGAGACTGAAGGTCCCTGTAAGGTCCCTTCCAGCCTCCCACACAAACTCAGGGGCTCAACAAGCAGCAGTCATCACCTTCCTGCCACCTCCAAGGACACTCTGCTGCCCTTAGGCAGAACTGTGGAAACTGCAATATCTCCTGTGCTCCCAGCCAGGGCTTCCTCACAGCTTGGGCATCCCATGCCTGTGGTCCCCTGATTGGTTTCTCCTCAGGCCAGGTCTTATGAGCTCTCAGAGAACTTCTCACACTTGAGATACCCCCAATGGCATAAAATTAGCAGGATGGCTTCTGAGGCAGTGTTGGAAACAGAAAAAGGTTTAATAAAAGACAAAGATAACAAAGCTCTTACAGAGAAAAACCCAAGCCAGGGGCAAGAGGTTTCTGCTCCTGCTAAAACACCCCACAAAAGCAATTATTTCCTTTGTTCTCTTCCTTTTCTAGTGAATTACATAGGTGGGACCTCTTGGCCTCTGTCCAATGGACAGCCCCAGGTCTGAGGTGAAGTCCCAAAGGTCCTATGAGGTGTCTTTGTACCAAACTGGGAGAGAAACTTCTGGGCGTTTTGCCTTTTTAAGCGAAGAATAATTTATTCACTCCATCAACAGGGGCACATTCCTATAGTCCCCTCTCAGTTTTCCTGCTCTCATTTTTTGGTCTGTCCATGCAGTGTCCAGCCCTGTGGTGTTTGCAGAGACACCAAGGGACTGCATTCAAATACTCAGACAGCTGTAAACAAACAGATCTTCAGGATAATTCAAAAGAAAACTGAAACAAGACAGAGCTGGCCTATATTAATCTCAACAAGTTCTCAGTAAAAACGAATGTGAAGAGCACATTTCCATATGGGGGCAGTTTCATCAGCTGACAGAGATGTGCTGAGTAACTCAGTCTGTTCTTCACTATGGATGTGGCAGCTATTTTAAATATTTGGGTGTTCAGAGTTATCTGCTCCTGCACCATTGTTTAAATTGATTTGCAATGGTTCTTCATTGACCTTGCTGCAGAAAGCTCAAAGCAAATAAAAATGTCAGGCCCTCATTAGAAGATCTGGAACAACATCAACCAACCCTGAGCATCATCCACCCCAGCACCTGGAGCAAAGCTGGGTCTGCATCTACCTGAGATTGTCACTTCTCCTGTGTTCCTTACTGGGGCTGTGGGGACATCTCCACTCCCCCACTGGAGTCCAGACTGCACCTCTTGGCTTGCAGTGGACACAAACCCAGGACAAACAGCCAACGTGGAGCCCTGCTGGGACCCTGGCTGTCCCCCTTCAGCCCACACTCATGGTTCTGTGTGTCACTGAGCTCTGGGAGCTCCACCCTGGCTGCTTCATCCAGGGCTGATCTGCCCGTGAATCCCTGCCTCAGCTGCCACCCTCCTTCCTCTGGGGTTCCATCTGGAGATATTCCCTACCCCAGTTTTAAACCCTGCCTTTGTGGCCATGTGACACAAATGTTCCAGCTGAAGTGACTATTTCAGCCTCCACGAGAACACTCTGTCTTCACAAACTTGTACCTTTTCCCAAAATTCTCCTCTTGGAATGAATCTGCTCTGTGGAAAGTTGGAGGGAAATCAATCTGGCTACATTTGCATTAGGAGAGAAGAGGAAATTTGTACTATTTTCCTACCTTGGAAAACCCCCCAAACCTCTACATTAGGGATCCTTTCCAACCTCAGTGCCTCTGGTTCTGTGACTCTTCACCCAATGCAAGGAGCTCCTCAATCCTGACACTCTGCATCCCCCCCAGCCCACTGCAGAGGAGCAGCAAAGGGGCAGGGATGGAGAGGAGGCAGAGCAGACATGGGCTGAGCCTTGTGACAGCGTTTGGTGGCCACCAAGCTGATCCATCACGAGAAGAAAAGAAACTGTTGAGCAGACAAACAAACCTTCACAGGCCCAGGTGGAGCAGGTTCCTTCCAGCTGCATATTCCCACAGCTGTGCCATCAGCGAGCTCACCTGTTGATCCTGGAATTGTCCAGAGGGTTTCAGGATTGGAGCCTGTGCCTGGATGCACACTAAGCATTCTCCCAGCAAACCAGATACAGACACAACAACCCCAAAGGTCAGAGGGGAGAAGCAGGGAGGGGTTCAGAGCAGCTTCCAGTGATGGGCTGTGGTGTGTGGAGGTGGAGAGGGACTCAGAGGAACCCCCAAGGGAACACAGCTCCAGCTGTCCCCCCTCATGGGTGACTTGGGATATAAACTGTCACTGGTGTGCCCACACAGCAGAGCTCATCTCTGAGAGTCCCAACAAAGTACAACTTTGCCTCAGCCATAACCATTTCTAGTTGGCTCAAACCAAAGGAAACTTGGTCCCCTGTTTAATGAAAGGATCTGTTCAGAGGCTTTCATCACTCACAGGCTTTTTGAGCCACGCAATGGTTTACGTGACTGGGTTTCATCAGCTCAACACAGTTCAAAACCTTCTGGGTTGGAAAAAAATGGTTCACAAAATGTGATGCTCCAGCAGAAGTAAACACAGACCTGCCAAATTACTGCAGCTTAATGAGTTCCCTCTCGTCAGCTGAGCTGGTCTTGTGTACACCCTCTTTGAAGTCAAATGTACTCATGTAAGCACCCTAAGAGGGTTTAGGAAGGGATTCCTGTTTGGGCAAAGGTTCACAATGGCTGGTGCTGCCATTGTCAAGAATTAGGTGGTTGCTTTGCTAATATTTTCCTCCTGTCCTTGCCTCCAGTTGAGTCTCTGCTTCACAGCCTGGCTCCAAACAACATCCCTGAGCTTTTATCTGCAGGTGACAAACAGAGGCATACAAACTGGATTGGCAGGAACACAAAGGAAGCTTTCATCTCATCACTGCACGAGGCACTTACAGGAACTTCTCAAGGAAAAAAGAGATTATGCATCAACATTGTGAGCATAAAGACAATTTAAAAGGGATGTTAAGAAACTTCATGTCAGGAAAATATAGAACATCTGCAAACAGATGAGTATTCAGTAATAAGCTACGTCAATGATCTGGGAGGAAAGAGGCTGTTTTCTTGCAGTGACAAGCCCAGAGAACATCCCAAAGGGGATTTGAACAAGCTCAAGTGCTCCTTGTGGTCAGAAAGCTCAGCTGGCTGCGTGTTGCACTTGGGGTTGTTGGGCTGGGCCTGTTTCACCTGCTCCAAGCTCTTTGCTCCTGTCCCTGCCACATCTCACACCTGAGGCAGGTGTGCAGGTCTGACCCAAGGCTGGGACAGGGAACTGTCCTGGAAGATTTCTGGACTTCACACACACCCCCAACACTCAGTTTCGTGGCAGTTTATGGTATTTTACCTTCAGCTTTGGCAGGGGGTGACAGAAGCAGCTGGACAGTTGCAGGCTGTCCTATGGTCCCTTCTGGGTGAGTGACTCTGCAGGAACACCCAGAGTGACCGTGATTATTATAATAATCCAGAAAGACAGGAAAGAGTCACCTACTAAAGAACAAGCTGGTTTAGCTGGTTATTAGTCCACTAATTAGTGGCTAACTAATGGCAATGCATGTTTGCTCCCAGCTGTCAGCACTGCCTGCACTGGGGCACTGAAGCCTCAGAGGTGCTGCAGCCACCTGGGAAGCACCGAGTGAATCCATGTGCCAGCACAAACACTGCCAGAGCTGCCAGGGTGACAGGGGGATCTGGGTTTCCCTGGCTGGCATCACCTTTGCAGGGCTCTGTGCCTCTGCCAGCTGGATGCAGCCTGGGAGCCAGCTGGATGCAGCACGGGGCCAGCTGGTGGGGCTGCCGCCTTCTCTGGGATGTGGCTCTGACTGAGTTTGCTGCCTTTGGCACGAGCACTTTGCAAAGAGATGGCTCAGAGGGTCACTGTGGTCCAGGGTGTCATCCCCTGGGGCATCCTGGCATGAGCCATCCCCACTGCCCCAGGCATTTTGCTGATATCTTCACTGAGCAAGTCCAAAAAGGCCTCCCTGGGGGATTCAGACAACTGGCTGCTGCTTCTGCCATAGAATTTGTGATACACTTGTTCAAACACCTCCCTGCTCCTGCCCTGTGCCTGGATGCCAGCCTGGACAGGCTGTCCTGACCTTCTCCAGCTGCTGTCTCAACTCAGGGCAGCATCAGTGTCCTGAGAAATGAGGATCTGGGCAGGCTGGTGGAGTTGGACCTGTGCTGTGTGCAGTGTTCTGCATCTTGAACTCAGTGCCAGCAGGTTGGCACTGGAACTGCTCCTCTGGGTTTAAGATGAAATCATTGAGGCCTCAGCACAGTCTGGAGCCTGTCCCACCAAATGTCCCTCTGCACTCCCAAGGAAGGCACTGCCCTCTGAGAGTCCAGTTGGAGGTGGCAACTCAGGGCTCAGTCAGGTGCTCCTGCCGGGCACAGCCCCAGAGCTCTGCAGGGTGGGCATCCACCACAGCTCCCCCAAATCCACTCTGAAATCCAGCTGCTACATTTCAAGCACTGGTTTTCATCACGAGAGTTCTTGAGCAGTGCCTGCCCTGTTTCTGCAGTGACTCTGAGAGAAGGCCCTGCCACCTCCAGCCCTGTTTGTCCCTTCCACTGTGGCACAGAGGGAAATGTGTGAGCTGGCTTTCCCTGCAGTGCATTTGGGGTGATCCCAGTGATCCAGCAGGCCTGGCTGATAAGCAGGAACAAATACCTGGGGAAGTGGCCACATTTTTTGCCTCTTTGACCATTTGAAAGTGGCTCCCACTGTGCCAGGAGGAGGGGAGAGCTGCAGGAGCAGCAGGAGTGGGTCCCACAAACCCTCTGAGCAGAGGCTGCTGCCTGCACTCAGCTCAGCAGAGTGCAATATTTCCACTGAAATGATTCAAGCTTCAGTGGGCACGAAGGGTGTGAATTACCTGACTTGCAGCAGATGCCTGGTGCTGCTTTGAGCACCTGGATGTTTGGCAGGGGCTCCTCCCCAGCACCCCAGCAGCAGCGAGGCTCCTGTGAGGGCTGCATTGGGCACAGCCCGTGCAGGGACACGGGTTAGGGTTAGGGTTAGGGTTAGGTTTAGGGTCTGCCACGGGCTCAGAGTCCCCTCCTCAGGCTGTCCCCAGGCCCTGTTTGTGCTCCACCTGCCCACCAGTGCTTGTCAAACCCAGGCATTCCCCCCAGATCTGATTTTTATCTCAAGGGATGCCTTCCAACAAGCTCAGGTTGGACAGATCCAATCTGCTCTGGGGCCAGGCTGGTTTGTGCCTTCCCAAGGCAGGCAGGAGCTGTCTGTGTGTCCTGCCAGGGTGTGGCACCAGACACCTGTCCCCATCCAGCTGAGATGGATCCGGGCTGCAGGGAGGGAGGGAAGGGTGCTCAGCACACATGATGGCAAAGCTGCACCTCTCCCCTCTCAGCACCTGTGCTGCTGGCCCTGGGACACAGCAAGGCTCCTCTGGGGACCTTGGGCAGGTAAAGGAGGAGGAGGAGGAGGAGGAGGAGGAGGATATACAGAACACAGTACCCAGGAACCCATCTCTGCTGGGTCTGTGAAGGGCTTTACTGGCTCCTGCTCACCTGGGGAGCATCTTTTACCTGCAAATATCCCCCTGAAGCAAACTATTTGTCTGTATGGGAACCCAGACAGCTGGAAAGCCTTTTATAGACCTGCTGGTCACTACCTGTGGAACACAGGCATCCAGTTTGGAAAAGTCATCTCTCTGCTTGGAGAAATTCCCCCCAAGATGGTCACACACACTGAATGCACACAGCTCTTTCCCTGTGTTTATTCTTTGGGCTGTTCCAGTGTAGCCTGAATGAGACAGGTAAATCTCAGAGTCATGTAGGTTGGAAGGGAGCTTTAAGGTCATCAAATCCCACTGTCAACCCAGCACTGCCATGGTCACCCCTAGCCCATGTCACCAGGTGTCACATCCACACATTTTCCACATTTTCCATCCAGGGATGCTGACTCCAGCACTGCCCTGAGCAGCCTGGGCCAACACCTGAGCACCCATTAGTGAAGAAATTGTCCCTGATTTCCAACCTAAGCCTCCCCTGGTGCAACCGGAGGCCGTTTCCCCTTGTCCTGTCACTGGTTACTTGGGAGAAGATCCTGACTTCCCCTGGCTGCCCCCTCCTGTCAGAGAGTTGTGGGGAGTGAGAAAGTTCCCCTTTTCTCCAGGCTGAGCCCCCCAGCTCCCTCAGCTGTTCCTCATCAGTCTTAAGTACGTGGTCCTTCCTGCCATCAACTGCCTTCGCCAAGTTTTGACTGAATTTCTCCTTAATGACTCCAGCTTTGTCATTTCGGGGATGTTCCGGCAATAAGATATGACAAGGTGTGAATTATAGGACAATAATTCATGCCTGGAGCAGTGTCAGGCACAAGGCTGGGAGCTGACGGCTGTCCATGCAGTTCAGTGTGAATTATTGCACCATAATTCATGCCGTGAGGACACGCTAAGGGACTAACCAGAGACCATCTACACAAAAAAATGGGTTAAAACTCTTCATTTGATCCAGCTTGCTGGATTAGAGGGGACATTATGCTCTCTGCACCATTCCTTTTGGTCCATCCCCGTGTTTTCTCTGCTGGAGCCAAAGGAAAAAGAGAAGGATGTGAAAGGGTGAGGAGCGTGGGGACTCCTTGCACTGGGAGCCACCAGCTGCAGGCAGAGCAGCTGGTACCAACCTGCTCCTCCTGCCCCTTCCCTGCTTTAATACCCCACACCTGATCCTAAAGCATCCAGGAACTCAGCACAAAGCAGGAATCCTTCCCTGCAGGGTGTCACACGGGGTGGCACCTGGAGCTGTCCCATGGAGCCATGGGGAGCTTTGTCTGAGCTGCACCTGAGCACAACCTCCCCCTCCCAGGGCAGGAGCACCCGAGGGACTCAGCAAAGGGGAGAAGGAGTTTCAGCAGCACAGGGGACAGCCCAAAACTGCCCCTGCCTGAGGCTGCTGGGCTTCTTCTGCCTCTTCACTGCCTTTGGTGGCCAGTGAGGTCCAGGGAAGAGCTCTGGAAAGGGCTTTGCTGAGCATCTTAAAGGCTGGGGTTGCAGTTTTCATGCAGGCAGTTCACAGAAAGTCACACTTGTGAAATCTTTAATTATTTTTTTTTTTTAATCTGAGAAAACAGCCTCCAGTAATAGTTATCCCTTCCTAGAAAGCTGTGACAGTTCAAAAATAAACCAGATGATTCTCCAGGGCTCTGTGGGATGCAATCTGCCTCTAGGAGCCCCCCAAACAACTCTGTTGTGCAGTAAACATGATCCAGCCTGCCCCTGTTTTGGGGCTTCAAAGACAGATGCCCTAAAATCTCTTTCCAGGGTTTTTTCTGTTGAACAAGGAGGCAAATCCTCACCCTGCATTAAGTACTTCTCTCCATGCAGGGATGTCTCCTGTGCCTCGTGTGCAGGGACACACCTGGGAGAGCCCTGAGGAAGAGGAAGCTCCCTTCATCCCAGAGCTGGCCACCTCAGGGACAGGGCTGGGGGTGATTCAGGGGTGGCTGCTGACTGCAGTGGACCTAAGGCAAAAGATAATTTAAGACTATCCAGAGCAAATTCCAGGTCATTATTCGGGCTTCAGTTGCCCAGTCAGTATAGATCTCATTTTGAAATGTCTTCAGGTTAATTGATTGCTGTTTCAGACAGCTATTGATTTTCAAATAATTATTCTAATTATTGCCATCCAGCTAGCTTTCTCTCCCTCTCCTCAGGCAGTCTGAAAACATTTCCTTGCAGAGTCCCACACAAGAGGCTGATTTTTAGTGTTTCCATTGGAAGATGGGGAACTGAGGCAACACAAGGCTGGAGGAGACCCTGCCTCGTGCTCAGCCCCTGGGAGGGACAAGGGACCCTCCAGGATGTCCAGGCCCTGCCCCAGGGCTGCCAGGGCACTCTGCAGATTGTCAGCAGTGCCAGGGGTGACAGCTCATGGCAGCTCTGCAGGTTGGTCTCCACCAGCCTTGGGAGGAACCTTCTGGAATCTGGAGAGCCCAAAAGGGCTCAGCTGCTCCTCAGGGCTCCTGTGTCCTTGCCCACACCGGCCCAGAGAGCTCTGGATGAATCCCAGCCTGCAGGAGGCACCAGCTCTGCTCCAGCCCTGCTGCTGCTGACACCCAAGGGCTCCCTCTGGAACTGAGTGCTACAGATTTATTCACCATTTCCCTTGCAATGCCTTTGAAATGTGCCAAACAGCACCAGGAGTTCTTTCCCAGGATCTGCACGGATAGAAGATGCCATCTGAAAAGACTGAATTCAGTCTATTTTCAGCCTAAAACCAACCAAGAGGAAATATAATAGGACAGAAATATAATGACAATGTTGATTTAAGAGTCAGTCGTATTCAATAAACTTGACTTTTAAAATCACCAGTTTTCATTACACTCCTCAAAATTCTGAATTACTCTAATTGACCAAAAATATTTCAAATATCTTTATAACTGTAAAAAATTGCATATGGGCTGGATGGGATTCCCTACATTATTCCAGTGGGGACACAGTATCTGCTCCCCTGGAATTGCACAGGCAGGGGGATGGATAAGCTGGACAGCCTTAGGAGGAGCTGGAGGATCTCCTTTGTAAAAATAAATTCAGGAGCTCATGAGTGTGTGAAGCAAGCTAGGGAGGGACATAAAGAGAGGGAATAGCTGGGATATCTCATCTGGCCGTAAAGGACAGAAGGACAGACACTGAGATGGAGGGCAGGCTGAGCAGGCTGCAGGTGGCACCGAGCTGAGGGGGCAGTGACACTCCTGAAGGATGGGACATCACACAGAGGGACCTGGACAAGCTCAAGAGGTCACCCATGGGAAAATCATGAGGTCTGATAAGACCAAGGGCAAGTGCTGCACCTGGGTCAGGGCAACCCCAGACATGAGGACACCCAGAATTCCCTGGGAGCAGCTCTGGAGCAGGACCTGGGGGTTCCTGTGGGGGAAAACTGGACCCGCCCTGGCCGTGTGTGCTGGCACCCAGAGAGCCAAACACGTGCTGGGCTGATGCCCCAGATTCTGCCCCTGTGCCCCTGTGCTCAGGTGAGATCTCACCTGCAGAGCTGGATCCCAGTGCAGGAAGGACCTGGAGCTGCTGGAGAGATCCAGAGGAGGCACCTGAGCTGCTCCAGGGCTGGAGCCTCTGCTCTGGAGCCAGCCTGGGGGAGCTGGGGGTGCTCACCTGGAGAGGAGAAGCTCCAGGGAGAGCTCAGAGCCCCTGCCAGGGCCTGAAGGGGGTTTGTGAAAAGGAGAGGGACTTTTTACATGAGCACATAGAAAAGGGGGTGGCAGTTCTAAACTAAAAGAGAAGAAACTTGGATGTTAGGAGGAAACTCGTCCCTGTGAGGTGGGCAGGCCCTGGCACTGGTACCCAGAGCAGCTGGGGCTGCCCCTGGATCCCTGGCAGTGCCCAAGGCCAGGCTGGGCAGGGCTGGGAGCAGCCTGGGACAGTGGGAGGTGTCCCTGCCATGGCAGGGGTGGGAAGGGAAGGGAAGGGAAGGGAAGGGAAGGGAAGGGAAGGGAAGGGAAGGGAAGGGAAGGGAAGGGAAGGGAAGGGAAGGGAAGGGAAGGGAAGGGAAGGGAAGGGAAGGGAAGGGAAGGGAAGGGAAGGGAAGGGAAGGGAAGGGAAGGGAAGGGAAGGGAAGGGAAGGGAAGGGAAGGGAGCTTTCAGGTCCCTTCCATCCCATGAACAGAGAAGAAGTGGCAAGTCTCTCTATTTCCTGCATTAGTGCCACCACACCCCAAGCTGGGGGCACTGCCTGTGGGGTGCCCAGAGAAACTCCTTTTCTGCAGGACATTGCTGTGGGAGGTGAATGCTGGAGACCTCCTGCAGGCAGTAATAAAACATCAGTGGCATCTCTAAAAATTATCTATGATAATTTTCTAACACAAAAGAGATGGCACCTAACGTGAGGTAATTCTATTTTAGATCTTATTATGATGGATAAAGATGAATTGATCACTGAACTAGAAATCGGTGGTTGCCTGGAGACCGGTGATCATGACCTGATTGCATTAATTATGGGATAATAAAAGACAGTCCCAACCAGTAACATATACCTGGTGCTTCTCCCTGGATCTGGGAGGCTGAATAAAGAGGTGAGGGAAACTTGCTGGGAAGAAAAATAAACACGTACGTAAATGAGTGAAAAATAAAAAGTTCCTACTAAGAATTCTCAGCCTGGGAAAAAAGTTCTATTTGTGCCATAATCTTGGAAGAATGATGTTTGATTTTGAGATCTCTCTAGGTGAAAATGAAAGCAGCAATTAGAAAAAGAAGCAGTGCATAAAGAATAGGTGGGGGGGAAAGAGAAAAACTAGTAATCAGGATAATTTAACATTTCTGAGTGGTGGGAAATTGATAAGGGAAGCCAAATGCATTAAAGAAAAATCTGGCTGATGAGTTATAGGAACTAAGAGCTGTTATTATCAACAAGAAAAAGAACCCTAATTGTGGTCCCTGCTTCTACATGAAAAAGATGATAAAAATGATAAAATTAGATAGTAAAATTAATAACAGTGTCACCGAGAGGATCCAAAAATGTCAGAGTGTCATTATCTTGGTCAAGCAGCTCATAAACTCCTCGGGGCATTGGAGGAAGCTTAAATTTAGAGAATCTACGAGAGACTTTTTCCTCTGAGGGCTTCAGAGCTCTGCAGCAAATGGTCCATTGCATCCTGCAAGGCCTTGCTGAAACCCAGCATTTCCCCCCTTTGGGCATGGGGCTGACCCAGGCCACAGACTGCCCTTGTTCTGAGCCTCTCTGTCACTGCTCTCACAGTGTTTAAAAATAATGTCTTTAAAATGATGGCCAATTGCCCTCCCTTACTCTGTAGATCTTATCTGGGGACAGCTGCTGGCTCATGGCCTGCTGCTGCAAACACTGGGGGAAAGCCATCAAAACCATGATTATTTTTAATGGAAACCTGAGATTATTTGTATAAGCACCATTATGAGAAGAGCTGGACCCCTGGCAGCTTCTGACACATTCATCCTTGCAGGCAGCGATGAAGGAGAGAACAGGATCAGCTCATGTGGGTGGAATGCAGGGTTTGTCTCCAAGTAGGATGGTCCTGCTCCCAGTGATGCCACAGCTGTGTCACCAGCACCTTTGTGGCCATGTCCAAATGTCACCGAGCTAGGGAGGAGGTTTTCCACCCTGTGCTCACCCCCAGGATGCTGCAGCCATGGGCAGTGGCCTTGTCCCTGAGCTCCAAGCCCCAGGAGAGGACAGGTCAGCACCCAGGTGGGACAGTGACAGGGCTCAGAGCCCCTCCAGGTGATGGAATGTTGTTCCTACACAGACCTGGCACAACAGCCCCTGGAGCTTGCAAAGGCTGGGAATTGTATTGTTAGCACACAACTGTGTCACTGTCCCACCATGGTGCTGCAAAACAGGTGAAGGTGGATCCTGCACCCACAGCCAGCCACAAAATCCCCTTTGAGTCAAAACTTTACTTGTCTTACTTATTCATTTGCATTTTCACAGTATCAGGAGGTCCCCTTGGGGACCTTGGCACAAATTAGATCCTCTGGGTGTCAAAGAGCTTCCAGTGTCTCCAGCAAGTGGAATAGGAGGAAAGGCCCCTCTGCCCCAGCTTGAAGCCCTGCCCTGTGGTTGCTGTGATCCAAGTGCAGAACCCGGCACTTTGCCTTGTTGAACCTCCTACAATTGGTCTCATCCCATCCATCCAGCCTGTCCCCATCCCTCCCAGTGCTGCAGGGGTGGGAAAGGCCCCATCCCTCAGAGCCAAGGGGGGCCAAACTCAGCATCCAGAGGGTGACTGAACAACAGAATCATGGAATGGTTTGGGTGACAAGGGACCTGAAAGACATCTTGTTCTGCCCTCCTGCCATGGCAGGGACACCTCCCACTGTCCCAGGTGCTCCCAGCCCTGCCCAGCCTGGCCTTGGGCACTGCCAGGGATCCAGGGGCAGCCCCAGCTGCTCTGGGCACCCTGTGCCAGGGCCTGCCCACCCTGCCAGGGAACAATTCCTAATTCCCAATATCCCACCCATCCCTGCCCTCTGGCAGTGGGAGCCATTCCCTGTGTCCTGTCCCTCCATCCCTTGTCCCCAGTCCCTCTCCAGCTCTCCTGGAGTCCCTTTAGGCCCTGGCAGGGGCTCTGAGCTCTCCTGGAGCCGTCTCGTCCCCCGGGCAGGGTGAGCGGTGGGCTCGGTTCGGGCTGCAGCCCCTAGAGGGGGCCGGAGCCGCTCCGCGCTCGGGGGCAGCGGGGCCGGGGCTCCGCGCTCCGCTCCGGAGAGGGCTTGCCTTGCTCTGGAAGGCAAAATGCAGCTTTCCAGAATGCCAGAAAGGTAATTTAAATGTTAAAACATTTGTGATTGCATAAATTGCACGTATTATTCCAATTGAATTGTAGTGGGATTAATCTGACCTTAATAGAATACTACTAATAATTTATATTATTATCTTTAATAATATTAATTCTACTTAATTTTTTTTCCATTTACTTTGTTCATTTAAGGGCAGCTCCACTGAGCTCTGGAGCATTTAGCTCGTGGTGTGCAGCAGTCACTTATCATTTGCACAAGTGGGGATTCCACCAGGCAATTTTCAGAGAAATAAAGATCATCTTTCAGTGAAAAGAACTTAAAAAAAATTACAGTATTAAATGAGTAGATATTAATGTGTCATATTTAGAATATAAAACAACCCATAATCTGTTCTGAAGTCTCTTCCACCTAAACATATACTTTTTTTTTTTTCCTTCTAGAGGGATCTTTTATTCTGGTGTTTAACTTATTAGGCACTACCATTCCAACTGTTAAAATAAAATTGTTAAGATCATAATGTCAGGGAAATAAAAACCTTGGCAGTATGATAGTGCCTTGTGAGCAGAGCATCACAGTTTGTTGGGGATGAATTGGAATTGCGCATTTCATTAGAATTTATATCACAAGCCAAGGGATGAAGCATTATTTCATTAAGTATCTTGAAATTTCACCAACCTAATGAAGCTGTCAAAATTCTATTAATAAGGCACTGGAAATATTTATTTGTTTGTTTGTAAGGATGCATTTGCTATTATTTAATGTTGTATTTGCAATTTGTTAATTTACGAGCGGAGGCGCAGCGGGAGGAGAGCGCCGGGGGCTGTGAGAGGGGCTGGCAGCCAGGGGCTCCCGGTGCCCACGGGGCTGCTCTGTCCTGGGGCCACCAGATCTGCTCGTGGGGAGGGAACAGGACACTCTTTACTGGAGCTCAGCACAGCTACACGCCACCACCTCCATTTTAAAATGCGTTTTTAAACCTGCCCTTTCCTGCTTGCTCAATTTTACCTTATTTTAATTCTCAGTTCATCTCTGAGGGGGTGCAAAGCTCAGTGAGAGCTGTGCTCTGCTGAGTTGAGTGAGAGCTGTGTTAGCCTCAGCCAACACAGTGTTTGTAATTAGCAGTGCCAGAGAAATCCCCAGTTTTAGTTTTCCTGAGTGCCCTTCCGTGAGGATCCACGGTTTCCTGCCAGTTGCACAACTGGATTGGGCACAGCTCAGACTTACCCGAGGTGGATCAGCAGCTGTGGCAGGATTACAAATGACAGCATGTTACATTTTGGTCAGGCTCTTTGTCTTGCCTGAGCCCAGGGAAGTTTGTGGGGTGGTTTTGGGGCGATGCTGTCTGTGGTGGGGCGGCTCAAAGGGCTCTCCTGGCGTGTGTCTGGCAGGGACACATTACTCACACACAGGGAAGCTGGGAGTGCATGGCTTGTGAGTGCAAATAAAATTAATCACACCACTCAGTCATGTATTATTTAGTATATTCTGTGATGCTGACAAACAGCCAGGACATTTTTCTCTTCTTCATCCTCCTGCCCCATGGCCCACAAGAGATGAACTAAAGGGGTTATAATGAATTTAAAAGAAAAGTTCATGCTTGTTAGTCAACCCATGGCTTGTGGACCAACTCTCCCATGTGTGTGGCTGCTTCCTGTTGCTCCAGAGCAGCTACAACCCTCCCAAGCTCCCTGCTCCATGAGGCTTCACCCCAGCAGAGCAGCATGAGAGCCCCAGTGACACAGGACCACGAGGGCTGGAAGGGAGGCAAATCCTTATGGGAAACTGAAGGAAAACCCTGCAAATGAGCCTTGCTTAATAAACTTCCAGTTATGAAGTGTAATCTCATAAGAGACCATTGTCAAATAAATTCTGCCAGTGAAATTTATACGTAAGATTTCCGTGAGTATTAATTACACAGGAAGGTTGCAGGGTCTGCCTTACTCTGCTAATAGGATCTTCAGGAAAAAAAGACAGGTCTGCCACAATGTATTAGATTTGTTAAAGAACCAATTTTTAATTAGTTTGAACTGATAAGTTAATTAATGAAATTGCAAATACATACCCAGGACATGTGTTCCACACTCCACACTGGATGCTGGGATTTTGCAGGGAGTACTCTTTAACGAGGGGATTGTGTGCCTGCCTGAAGTGCAGAATTCAGCATGGATCCCTAAATAGTGATTTCCATAATTACACAATTAAAGCAGAAAGACTCAATTTAAGGCATGCAAATATTCTTAATTCTGCTCTGCCATGCCACTGTAAAGAAGAGACAGATGAATCTGATTATGGGTCCAGAAAGCTACAATTCCTCTCTAATACTGAGCTGACAGTTGCCTGTTAAGGCAGAGCCGAGTCAGGATTTCCTCAGCAAACTGCCAGCACTTCTCCTAAGTACAACTTTAACTTCCCATTTCTTCCCTTTATACTGCTTAGCATGGGGATAACTGCAAATCACTTTAATCTAATTTACCCCAAAATAGTGATGATACATCTCTCAGTATAAACTACTTCTTAACATAACATCTCTCTAGGAGTATCAAAACCACATATGATTTTTCAATTAAAGCAGAAACTCAACCTTTTCTGTCTGAGGAATGCTTTGTTATCTTTTTCTAAGCTTACAGCACCTGATGTGTGGATAAAAAAATCCGTCTTCTGGGGATTTTCAGCTAAATCTATTATTTAAATCCCATTTATTAAGGTTCTTTGCTTCCATGTCGGAATTTTCTTGGACACCTTTTTCCTGGCAAGCACAGCTGTGGGCATGATGCACAGGCTGAGCTGTACCCAAGCACACAGCCCTGCCTCACGTGCCAGCCTGGGACATCCCTGAGGCTTCTCAGCCAGGTTGGGGCAGCACTCAGGGGCTTCTTCCTCCCAGTGTTCTCCCTCAGTCCAGCGTGTATTCTCAGACACATGAAAGCAGAGCTGCACAAGCTCTGCTAGCAGCTCCAGCATCCCAATATCACCTCCAGTGTGGCCCCTGGGAGGGCAGGGGAGCTCTGAGCATCCTCCTGCCATAAAGGCAGGTGGCCAAACAATTGCAGCTGCAACCCTACCCAGTGAACCCACAAGTGGGGATCTGCTGCTCTGCACCTCCAGGAAGAGTCCCAGACTGATTTGGGCTGGAAGGGACCTGAAAACTCATCCAGTGCCACCCCTGCCATGGCAGGGACACCTCCCACTGTCCCAGGTGCTCCCAGCCCTGCCCAGCCTGGCCTTGGGCACTGCCAGGGATCCAGGGGCAGCCCCAGCTGCTCTGGGCACCCTGTGCCAGGGCCTGCCCGCCCTGCCAGGGAACAATTCCCAATTCCCAACATCCCATCCATCCCTGCCCTCTGGCAGTGGGAGCCATTCCCTGGCTCCTGTCCCTCCATCCCTTGTCCCCAGTCCCTCTCCAGCTCTCCTGGAGCCCCTTCAGGCACTGGAAGATGCTCTAAGGTAAAGGCAGGGGAGATTCCAGTACTGGGAGGTGGCCATTTCATTATTTGTTGAAGGTAGAAGGAAGCTCTTTGTTGTAGCAATAAACCTCTCCCTGTCAGCAGAAATGTGTTGTGTGGTCATTAAATAGTGGGGAACAGGTGTCCCATGGTTTGGGATTTTATTGCTTTGTAGTTTGCTCTGGAAAGTGTCATGTTTATACAATCCTAATGCTTTTAAAACCAAAGGTTTCTCGTTTTATATAGGTAAAATACACGCTCACATGCTTGTAAATGCTCCCACACCCTGGCATTTGCTCCTGAAATTCAGCTGCATCCTGAGCCCTGCACAGCTCCAGCCTCTTTGCTCAGGAGCAAAGCCCCACCTGCATCCCAACTCTCACCATCAGCTCCACAGTCAGAGGCATGGGCTCTCCCTGGAATTTCCCCAGGACATGGCTTTATTGGCATCTCCCAAACAGAGCCCATCCCAACGACTCAGGCACTGCGATTTCTGACAAGGCTTTGATGCACTTGAAGGACTCATTAGTTGTTGTGCAGGGAAAGGTTTTGTACCTGAATTGAATGTTTTTGGAGCCCCTGTTGTCCACAGTTGGTTTTCAGTGCGTTCAGTCCATTGCAGAGATCCCCAGTCTGTGCTGCAGCTCTCACTGGTGCAGATCCTTTCGAGTGCTCAGGGTGCACACGGTCCTGGCAAAGGAAGGGATGAAAGTGACCACAGCTGGAAAAGGAAGGAGCAGCTCAGTGCTGACAAGAACAAATACAATCCAACATTTCCTTTCTGTATAACCATTGGCAAACACTTCTGATGAGCTTTAATGCCTCAGAGTGAAGCAAACAGACGGCGACAGGGTCAGGAAGAGTGAAGTGGGGATTTATTTTTTTCTGCTGGTCTCACAAATATCTTTGCAGATAGCAGTGATTATAAATAGTCCTTTGGCCATTTCCTGACCGTGGTTTGCCGACTCTTCCTTATTTATAGCAGTGATGAGGAGTGTTCAGCGTTTTGCCCCAGCACGGGGTTCAACCTCAGCATTTTGGGCACAGATTCCAAACTTCAGAGTGGGCACTGGATCAGAGGGAACCCCACATCCCTCAGGGATAACTTTTGGCCCAGATGTCTGAATGCTCTGATGGATGAAGGGGATTGTGAGCTCTAGATTTACTTAGGAAGACTGCTACCAATAATTTCCTCCTCCAGACTATTGAGCACATATCCCACAGAGAGGCTCCTCACTAGAATCACCACGAGTGCCTTATGCAGGATCCTCATCACCTCGCTGGGCTTTGCCTCCACTGTGTTGTATCTTTGTCCTCAGGTGAGCTTTCATAAAATCACAGAATATCCTGAGCTGGAAGGGATCATGGATCATCAATCCAACCCCTGTCCCTGCCCAGACCCCCCAGCAGCCCCAGCCTGGGCATCCCTGGCAGCGCTGGCCAAAGGCTCCTGGAGCTCTGGCAACCTCGGGGCCGTGCCCATTCCCTGGGGAGCCTGGGCAGTGCCAGCACCCTCTGGGGGAAGAACCTTTTTCTAATATCCAACCTAAACCTCCCAACTTTTCCAAAATTGAGTTAGCTGTGGACTGTAATGCCCTTCCAGGGGCTAAGTGACATCTCCCCCTGACTCGTTTGCCCAGCAGCCTGTCCCTGCTACCACCATCCCTGACCTCACAGCTCGAGCAGAAGTCCAGGCTGCAGCAAGCAAACTGCAGGACACTCCATCACCTCGGGATGGATGCTGTGCAGGCTCTGACACTCACACAGAGTAGCAACTGTTAGTGCTGCCTGCCTTACAAACAGCCTATGGGAGTACAGGAGAATACAGCACAGTAAAAGATTCTCAAGTTTGCAGAACCAGCCCTTGCATGTATGTGCATTGTCACGATCTTTAATCATATTATCACTTAGGATTACTGCAGCCAGGACACCCTTACCAGCTCATGGGAGGTGGGTGTCCTACCAGGATGGCATTCCCAGTCTGAGATGACTACAGAGCTTTTCTGGGAAGGTGAAAGCGTTGCTGCTGCTTCATCTTAAGGGTAGGAAAGGAGGGAGAAGTCACTGAGTTACCTCTGGCAAGCCCAGTGCCGTGCAGATGCCGATGTCCCAGGAGGAATTCAACCTTTCTAGGCTGGGAATCCCACAGAGGTGTGAGCACCACTGTCCTCTCTGCCTGCAGACATCAGAAACTGGAGTAAGAAAAGTGATTGACCTTTCTTGGAAAGCGTGTTCTGAAATGTGGTCTGGAGAGCTCCTGGCTGCAATGGGCTGTCAGTCGCTGTTACCCAGCGAAGGTCTGAGGGCGCTTCAAAATAAGGATTGGGTTTTCAGGCTTTGGTCACTGATCATGAGGAAGTTTTGAGAGACAAAGCCAAAATTTGGTACCAGTCAGGACAGAGGAGTCCATTGGATGTTATGGGAGTGGCAAGACTAAAATATCTGTCCCAAATAGGTCACCTCATCAGAAGGGACTTCAGCCTGAGTGACCTGATGAGTATCTCACTCTGCCAGGAATAAAACATGCTTGGAATTTCCCAGACCTAATCCATAGAAATTTCCTGATCAAGGATTTCTTGATTTGCAGAATTTCTGCATTGGACCTCACCCCATCAGAGGAGAAGGGAAGTCCCTCAGGCAGGAGAGGTCACCAGTGATGGTGTTTGTTGTGTCCAAACAGCACAAGAATGGCAGCAGGGACACAGGCAGATTCTAAGGGCTGGTTTCACAAAGCCAGGACCAACCAGCAGCCAAATCCCTCAGGTGGGAGGCTTTGAACTCTGAGATCTGACCCAGAACTGGGAACTCTCCCCTGTGGACCCCCAACCCCTCCACCCAGAGCAACATCTGTGTTTGCTGAGCAGTCAAAGCAGACGGCAAAGCCATTGCAAAAACACGCATGACAGAGAAGATCTGTTGGGGTCTCCGTGAGTTTCACAGTTGGCTCTCCTTTTCTGCATCTATTCTGTCTCCATGACCAGAAGAAATGGGAGGTTTGGGCTGAGGAAGCTTGGACAGCTCAAACCTTGTCCTTCCAGAGGGAAGAGGGTCCCCAAAAGAAGGTGAAGGTTTGATTTATCGTGGACATGGGAGGCAGGAGGCTTTTCCATGTTACAAATGGATCAAATGGAAGCAAAACAGGGTCAGGCTCAAAGTGAGAAGGTGATGAATGGTTGGCCAAGTCACCATGAGCTGTGATGGGCTCTTCAGTGCTGAAGAAGCTTCAAAGCACCCAGGGATGCCTTGAAATGTGCCCTCAGCCACGAGGAACACAGCGGGGCAGGCATCTTTTACCTCCAGGCTTTGGCTTTTGGAGGTCAGTGAGCAGGTTTCCAGAGACAAAGGGATGTTGAGGGTATCTCCAAGCTTCTCCCCATCCTGCAAACTCCATGTCAAAATGGCATTTTCCCCCAAACCCTCCTCAAACATTTCTTAAACACCAAATTTTGCTTTAGTCTGCTCCATGGGGGATTCCTTCTGGCTGTGCTTCATGCCAGCGCTGGGGCTGAAACCTCGTGAGTGGTTTCTGCTCTTGACTTCCCACATCCCTTCTAAGTTCATTCGGAAAACATCTTCCCTTGCCCAACATCTCCACCAATTCCCCTGCCCCTTTGTTTTTATTTAGCTCTGTAATTACATTATCTGACCGTATAGCGATTTGGAATGAAATCTGCATAAAAGATATTAAGAAAAATAAATCTGTGTTTTGCAATATCTTTGAAGTTATCTTTAGGTTGGGCAACAAGAGCAAAATCAGCATTTGGCTTTCTACAAATCCTTGGTTTTGTGGAGCTCTTGGGAAAGAGGGTTTCATGGGCTGGGGCAGGAAAATTCACAAGTTCAGATTATTTTATTAATACTATTAATAACTATTTTTGGCACTGCTTCACAAGGAAGAAAACACCAGGTATGTATGAGATGTAATTATGTTTATACTGTGTGCCTTTCCAGGGCAAGAAAAGCACAGATTTTTTTTCCCTTTCTTTTTGGAGGAAATTAACAAAGTCTGCTGATGAAATTAAGGAAGTTTGCTGAGCAGCAATGAGCATTATGAGCACGTGCTGAGGAACAGCTCTTTGTGGAGGGACAGGGGGTCGGGATGAGTTTTGTGTGAGGGTAGAGAAAGGCTTTCCCGTGTTTTGTGTTGTGGCAATACAACTCTCAAACATGAGAGGACCAAGAGCTGGGAGCCACAAGGCTAAAAGGGCAGGGGGTGATTTCAGCCCTGGGTGTGCTGTGCGGGAAGGAAAGAGTTGGGGGACAGGAGGCAGGGGTGATGCTGCCAAAACCATTTGGACAATCATGAAATCTGAGACTTTTTTGAGATGGAAGAAACCAACGAGGATCATCGAGTCCAGCCCCTGTCCCTGCCCAGACCCCCCAGCAACCCCAGCCTGGGCATCCCTGGCAGCGCTGCCCAAAGGCTCCTGGAGCTCTGGCAGCCTCGGGGCCGTGCCCATTCCCTGGGGAGCCTGGGCAGTGCCAGCACCCTCTGGGGGAAGAGCCTTGCCCTGAGCTCCAGCCTGACCCTCCCTGACACAGCTCCAGCGGTTCCCTCGTATCCCTTCTGGCGGGTCATCTGTCCCCTCGGATGCCGTTTCGTCCCTAGACCCTTCCCCACGTGCTCAGTGAGGTGTACGAGGGGTACGAGGCCTGGGGAAGCCGTGCGGGACCCGGTCTGTGCCCGCAGCTCCCACTTGCCGGGCTCTCGCCCCCTGCCCGGCCCGGGGGCCCCCGGGGCTCTCCCCGCGCTGGGCCGGGGTCCGCAGCCCGCACACCCACCCACCGCGGGACACCTCCCGGGGGGCGCCGCAGCGCGGAGCGGCCCCACGGCGCCGAGCGGCCCCGCGCCCGCCGGGCGGCGGCCGGCCGGGCCGGGCCGGGCTGCGCGGTGCCCGGCGCGGGGGCGGAGGGCAGCGCGGGGCCGGCCGGGCGGGCGGCGGGGCTCCCGCGCCGGGCCAGACTCAGCCCCTTTCTCCCGGCGCCGCCGGCTGCGAGCGCGCTGCGGCTGGAGCTGCCCCCAGAGCGGCTCGTGATGGCGGCGGCGCGGGCTCGGCAGCGGGAGGCGCCCGCCCAGCCCTGCGCGCCGCGCCGCTAGCGGCAGCGCCCGTGCCCGCGGCGGCCGCCCCGGCCCATGCCCCGGGGGGAAGGGGGGCTGCAGCAGCCCGGCGAGCCGCCCACCCGCGCAGCGGGGGCATCGCCCCCACTCGCCGCTCCTGGGAGGGCGGAAAGGAGGCAGCGGCGGCGGCGGCGGCGGCTTTGTGCGCGGCGGGCGGATCGCAGGCCGCGGCGGCGCGGGGCTCGCCTGCTCCCGCCCCAGCCCCATGAACCAGCCGGACGGCTCCGCTCCGGCGGCGGCGGCGGCAGCAGCGCAGGTACGCGGCGGCCGGGCGGCGTGTCCCCGGGGGGAGGCGGAGGGAGCGGGGAGGAAGGGAACGGAAGGGAAGGGAAGGAGGGAGGGCGGCAGCCGCAGCCGCCCCGTCGCGGAGCCCCGGCGGCGCTTTGGCGCAGTGCGCGGGGGCAGCGCCGGCAGCGGCTCCTCGGACCCCGCGGTGCCGGAGCCCGCGGCCGCTCGGACCGGGCGGAAAACAAAGCGGAGCTCAGCAGCCATGTCGGGGACGAGCCGCCCCTCGGCCCGGCCCGGCCCCGCACCCCGGCCCGGCCCGGCCCGGCCCCGCCGCGCTCCGCGCCCCGCGCCCCTTCCCGGCCCTTTTTCTTTTTCTTTTCCTTCTTTCTTTTTTTAAATTTTTTTTAAATTTTTTTTAAATTTTTTTCCTCCTTCTCTTAATTTTTCCTCCGGAACGTTTTGGTTTTTTTTCCCCCCCATTTTTTTTTCCATTAAAACGACGCCACCTAGAGGAGACTATTTCGTAAATAAAAAAAAAAAATTAAAATTGAAAAAAAAAAAGGAAATATTCTGCTATTTCTAAATTTTTTCCCAGAAAGTTGGGGCTGGATCTCCCAATGTTGGGGTTCCTCCGGCAGCTTCCGCAGCGCCCCGCAAATTTCGTGTTTGTCCCTTTGGAGCCAAAGCCCAGCTTATGGAAATGAAAATTAAACAGGAATTTGAATGAATTCAGGTTTTTCTCCCTCCACCCCCATTTTCTGGAGAAAAACGGAGCCTGGGAGCAGCAGAGTGCTGGGAAAGGAAAGTGAGTCAAGTTTTTGGTGGGCCCCCCCGGGTGAGCTGCAGGGAGGGATTAGTTTGGGAAAGTGGGAGAATTGCTGTTCCGGAGCAATTAGGAATTGGGCTTCATTGTAATTTTGAACTTGTGCAGCAAGCTCTGCCAAAACTCAGGGTTCATTTTTTTTTCCCGTTTTTGCTGCAGTGCTTAAAGTTATTTTGTTTGAAATGAGGAGTTTTGCAGGAAAATGAAGAACCCAGAAAATTTGCTGTGGACACACCCAAATTTTTTTTTTTTTTTTTTTTTTGTGATTTTGGATTTCATGCAAAACTGCTGTTAAACAATGAGGTTCTAAACGCAGTCCAAGAAAACACGAGGACAAGCAAAATTAAGAGTCGAATGTCAGTTTTATTTTAGAATTTCTTGGCTTTTTGGATGATTTCTCCTGGCATAATTAAAACAGTTTCCAGCATTTAATTTCCTACTTCTTTTGTAGAGAAGAAAATTTCCATACTATGGTTTTTAGGTTTTTTTTCCCCTTCTTTTTTTAAACACACTGTAATAACTCCATGTCCTATGGCTCACATAAATCTAATATTTACACAGGTTTATTATAAGGTCCGCCATGATATTATGAATATGCATAATTAACAATATTGTGAAAAAATAATTGCAGATTTTGTGATTTTCATTTTTTTTCAAATTGAAGTGCCTTTAAAGGGCTCAGCCATGATATTTTTCACAATTTCAAAATCCTTTTTCCCCTTGACTGTTAAAGCCTTGCTGGAGTTTGAATTGAATTTTTTTTTTCATTATTATTTTTGGTGGGTTTTTTCTTAATTGTTTTGTTTGTTTGTTTGTTTTAAATGCTGTCCTATCCCTATTATTTTGCTGTTACAGAGTGCCTGTGAGTTCTGGACTGTGCACACACTGGTTTATTATTGTAGGGTTGCCCTTGAATACTGGGGTCTTGGTATTGATCTTTTTAAAAATAAATA
The DNA here is from genome assembly GCF_037042795.1 of Molothrus aeneus. Lineage (NCBI taxonomy): Eukaryota > Metazoa > Chordata > Aves > Passeriformes > Icteridae > Molothrus > Molothrus aeneus. Next base: position 1,059,770 of record NC_089664.1, on the reverse strand, counting down.
ACAAAAGAGCACTGAAACATGCATTGTTTCAAGAAAAAAGCAATCTAGGAGAGCTACATGGCCTTTCCACCCAAAAGTGGGGGAGGGAGAGGAAAGGAAAGATTAGGTCAACATTGAGTTTTACCAACCTTGACACAGTATCCTCTCTAAAATGGGGACAAAATAGCAAGATGGCTGGCTCCACAGCTGCAGCAGTTTGGATTTTTTTTTTTTCTTTTTGAAAAAAAGCATTTTTAAAATTTAAACTCCAAAGTGAATTTCTGGAGCTGCCAGGCACCCACTAGCAAAGGCTGAAATCTGGGTGCTGCACAAAATAAAATTAAATTTCAAACCAGAATGAATTTTTAATTTTGAATCTCAAACCCCTGAAAAGTTTTTTTTTTTAATTTTGATTTTTTGTTTGGTTTTGATTTTCTGTTCCCTGTAATTTGATATTTGATGGAAATCAGAGAGGAATGGCTGGTGAATTCAGGGTTCAGGGGCTGTTTTCACTTTTCTCCCCTTTATTTGTTTCATGTTTTGAGTTTTTCAAAGGGGGGGGAAATGGAAAAAATTTGCAAAGCAGGATAACTCTTGGGTGGAGGAAGAAATACTCCGAAATGTCAACTCCATATTTTTATTTTTGCATTTATTTGCCCCCAGCCCCCCCGAAGGGGACCCACCCTCTTCCTGAATCCCTTTTTTAGCAAATAATGGAAATGCAATGGAGCGGGAGGCCGGTGCCAGCCCGGCGGTGGTGCACTTAGAGCCGGGTGGCACATCTGGGTAAAAATTACACACAATGCTCCAAATTGGATTAAACAATCCTGGAGAATATTTTATTCATGGTTTCATCCAGGAAGCTGTAGCCTGGTGGCTTTTCCATATTCTTACCCTCCAAGAATTCCCTTCCTTGAGCTGCACCCCAGAACTTTTACTACAATATCATTGTACCTCAAGAAAGTCTCCAGCTGTAATTTTTTTTTTTTTTAATTTTAAGATTTCATACATTTTTTTCTCGTGTGAATCATACCTTTTGATGCTGCTTTTCCTTTGCCCTGCCACACTCCCGGCGATGTGGGGAGCATCCCCGTGGATTTGGGATTTGGGATTTGGGGGGCATGCACTGATGGGTGCTGCATTTTAATTAGAATTAATGACCAAGCCTCAGTTCTGGGGTGCCAGTGCCAAGTGTGGCCATGATGCCTTTTGAGTTTCTCGTGAATCAGAGGGGTTGAACAGGGGAGGCCTGGGCTGGAGGTGTTCCCTGCTGTGCTGGGGGTGCTGTGTGTGCCCTGCAGCGCTGGGGGCGAGGCCGTGTCCTCCTGCACGGGGATGCTCTGGGAACTGCAACCCTTCCCATCTTTAACTCCCTGGGGAGCTGCAGCTTTCCAGCACCAGCTCCTGCTGCTGGCATGTAATGGGTCTGAATCTCACCTTTCTGCCTGTCCTTCCAGCACAAACCTGCTCCTGCCTGGAAAAGATTTCATAATTTTTCATTGCAGTCTGCCTTCAGGGGGATTTTTTTTCCTTTTTTTTTTTCTTCTGGAAAGTTGATCAATATTTTATCCTTTTCAAAATTGCTGTTGGCAGCCTGGAAGAGGAAGGGGAGGGAGGGAGCTCAGTTGAGTGATACCAACAGATTTCTTGTGACATAACTGAAATGTATTTTTTAAAAAAGAAAAATTTCCAGGACCTCATTTTCAGTGACATATTTTCATTCCAGAATGAAAACAGACATAATATTATTAAAGTAGTAGATAATATTTATACAAATGCCATATAAAACCTTGGGAGGTTATTGCATGACTCCAGGATAATTTAAATATATATCACTGCCATAATGCAACGCTGGGAATAGTTCAGTTCATGGGTGCAGTCACGTGGCCCCGGTGATGCACAGTCAAGTTTGCAATTATGCAAGTGCAGGAGTGAAATTAGAGTGGAATTAGTGTTCTAAAAATTAGATTAATTTAATTTTAATTTTATTTTGCAGGGGAGAGGGTTGAAACCTGCTCTAAGAGTCATGCTGATACAGAGTCAGGATTTGTGCCCGCTGTGCCAGGGCAGCTCAGGCTGGAGCTCAGGGCAAGGTTCTTCCCCCAGAGGGTGCTGGCACTGCCCAGGCTCCCCAGGGAATGGGCACGGCCCCGAGGCTGCCAGAGCTCCAGGAGCCTTTGGGCAGCGCTGCCAGGGATGCCCAGGCTGGGGTTGCTGGGGGAGCTGGGCAGGGACAGGGGCTGGGCTGGGGGATCCTGGTGGGTCCCTCCAGCTCAGGATATTCTGTGGGTCAATAATTCTTTGGATGCTGTGCCTGTTCAAGGATTTCGACCTTCCCACCATGGCGTGGCAGGACTTGGTACGAGGTCCTGGATGCTGCTCCTGGATGTGGTGCCCATGGCACAGTCCCCATGGGCAGGTCCCCCTGGCACAGCCCCCATGGACAGGTCCTGCAGGGCCACGCTGGCTCTGGGTGCGTGGCAGTGTTGGGTCCCTGGTGCTGCCCATGGAGCCCCTGTTGGCCTCTACTTGAGCATCCTCAGGTTGAGCCTGGCTCAGATTTGGGGAGTGGCACAGGGGAGTGTGCCAGGCTGCCCAGGGTGCTGTGGGATAAGGGTGTGCAGAAATGTGGCACATCCCAAGGGTTTGTTGCATCCCCCATTCCCTGTGGGTGCTACCCTGGGCTCTGTGCTTGCTCCAGTCCATGCTTGGCTCCCTGCAGGTGGTTATTTGTGTGCTGGGAGCTGTAAAACAGACAAGGGTGGTCCTGCAGATGTGGGGAGCCACCCCAAAATGTGAGTTTTGTCAGAGGTTTGCCAGATCAGGCAATATTTGTACATCATGTACCAAGTGGGGTGAGGGGAAGAGGTGCCTGGGCAGGGGCTGCCAGTGCTGCTGGAGGCTGTGCGTGTTCTTGGTAAGGGATGTGGGGAAATGGCCCCAGGAGATATTTATTTCTTGCAATTTCCACATTTCTGTGCATCCAGCATTGTGCATATTTGGAATTTCACATTTACGGATTCCATTTGGCCATACCGTGTTTTCTGGGGAAGAAGTTTCTAATTTTTAAAGGTCTTTTATGGATTAATTGCTAGTCATCTGCCTCCTTTTTTCTTTTGTTTGGTTCCTTGAATGTCTCTTGATTATTTTGTACTATGTGATGCCAATTTAGTGGTTAACTAGTATGCAAACTACATCTGGACGTGTTGACTTTGCATTAACAATCATTGATTTGTCTGGAGCAAGGGAATAGAAATGAATGCTGCTGTTTACCATGGATAGTATATGAAAAATAACCATTTGCAATGTGCCTTTCATCAGGGGCACTGGGCTCTGGTGCAGCTTGTCACAGTGGCTCTGCCTCGTCACGTGAGAGCTGAATTTTGAAACCATGGCACCAGGAAAAGGGCCTGGAGAAGGCAGGGGCTCCTGCTGTGTGGGGAAGGTGCCCTGTGTAGGAGCAGCTCCTGGTGGCTTTGGTTAGCTCTGGTGACAGTGGGGTAAAGTTGTAACAGAGAGGGAGTGGAAAAACATGAGTCTGTGTAGTACACAATATGTAACATATAATATACACCACATGTGTAGAGCTTTTAGCATGGGAACATAACCAAGAGGATGCAGAATTTAATAATCAAAAATAATAAGCAGAAGGTTGAGTTGGTGGTGGTTTCAGCAACAGCTGTTTCTCCCCAAACCCCGTGGCTGCAGCTGTGTGGAGGGCTCTGGATGAGCAGGGCTTGGTGCCTGCTATCCCTGCTGGCCCTGGGGAAGCTGGGATGTGGCTGTGGCTGTTCAGGTGACCCTGGCATGTGGGAGGCATTGCTGCACCCTTGTGTCTCCTCTGGAAGAGGGGAAAGGCTGAGCAGATGCTCTCTCTGCAGAGGAGGTCTCTTCCCAGGATGTGCTGAAGACATCAAAGCTGCTTTGCACTCACTCCTTGGTGTTCCAAGGTACAGTCACAGTGGTCCCTTGGTTGAGCTTTGATGGTCAGACCTTGAGTCCATTGGATCCACTCATCCCTGGACCTTTTCTGTCCCCTGCTGCTGGTGGGGCAGGGTTCTCAGTGTCACTGTTGGTCATCTTTTGGGCTGGGCTCAGCAGTGAGTTTCTTTCCACACTGAAATTGCTTTGCTCATGCTGGAACATGCGTGTCAGAGCCCAAATGATGGACACAGGTCATCTCCTGAAATGTGGGGTTTGCACTCCAGCACCGCTGAGAGTGTAAATGCACAGAGAGGTGCAGGGCAAGCTGCATGGTGGCTGAGCTACTTGGGTTTCACTTGTTGGATTCTCCCAAAGCGATCAGTGGCAGAAAAAAGAGATTAAACCAAGAAAATTCCCCCCTGTGCTCATTGAAAGTGCAGAGAAACTTTGTATTCTGAGCGGTGCATTTGGGCAAGGAGGCAGCATGGAGGGCACAAGCAGCATGGCAGTGACACAGATAGATTAGAATCCATCCCCTTAATTAAACCCTCTCTGTACCCATGGAGAAAAGTTCTTGTGCTGTGTGTTTTCCAGATTTTTGGCACTTGAGTGGCAGTTAGCTCTGGTTCACTGACCGGGCTGTGAGGGCTTGTGCCAGCACGCTGGGAGCTCTTGCTCCAGCTGGGATGCTGCCTGGGCCAGCCTGGGGGCAGGGGCAGGGTGGGGGGCACAGGGCATCTTCTGCCTGCCCTTGATGGGGTCAGACCAGCTGGAACCCCTGCCTGTGCCTCCCTGGCTGTGGGGGACTCTTGGCCCAGGCCAGGGCAGAGTCCCACGCTGGCAGGTGGTGGCACTTGTGGTTGGTGGGGCTGTGCTGCCTCTGGAGAAGCTGGAGGCCATGTGGCTCTTCTGGGGTGAGACTGCAGAGCCCTGGGTCAGCCTGGCATGGGGCTGTCCCCGTGGGAAGGGCCAAGGGTGGCCAAGCCTTGTGCTTTTTGGTGGTGGGAGCAGTGTCACCACACCAGTTCCTCTGCTAGAACAGCTTTCTTTGGGAGTCCCTCCCTTTATTTCCCTCACCTATATTTCCAAGGCACTCCAGTGTGTGCTTAGAAAGGTTTCTCTGCTGTACTGTACTGCAAAGATTTAATTATATAGGCAAGGCTTTCCTTGCTTGTGATTCCCAGCACTCCTGCTTGTTTCATGTCTATGTTTGGCTGGTGAAATGTGGAAAATAAGGCTGGAAGTGGAGAAGTAGAGACTGGAGAATTTGCCTGCACTGATAAGGGGCTGACAAAGGGAAACATGAATGTCAGAGTGTGGAGCAGAGAGGAGCTGCTGGAGCCTGGAGGAGCTGCCATAGGTATTTGAGGGATCAAAATGCTGTGTTGGTGCATGTGGATGTGCCTGGGACACTCCTGGATGCAGTGAGGTTCTTGGGTGGGTCTGGGATGCTCTGAGGGATGTTGGGTCCATGCTGTGCCTGGGCCAGGAACACAGGAGCTCCGTGGTGTTTTCTGCCCTGGTTTAGAAATCAGGGTTGTTATCACACAAGGTTTGATATCTCAGCAACTGACAGAAGTGAGAGCAGCCAGGTATGTCAGACCTTCCCAGTGGCAGTGAGCTGAGCCAGGCTGGATGGCCAAACGTGCTCATGTGCCAGTGCTGGTGTCCCGATGGCACCACTGTGTCTCCAGGCTCTTCAGGATTTAATATTTGTTGTGATTTCATTTTACTAGATACACACAGGCAGCAGTAATCTTATGGAAGTTCATTTTTTGCTCTGTGTGGGTGTAGGTATCCTTTCCTGCCTGAAAATAGCAGCAGAAGTCAGTTTTCAGGAGTTGGGTGTGCTTGCGTTGAAGGGCCGTCATTTACTGCTTCCAGTATGTTGAGAACAATTTTAGTGCAAGTATTTAATTGCTTTAGACCTATTTTTAGAAATATTAAACCTCAGTTTTCAGAACTGCATCCAAAGCCAGCAGCTCTGCTGGTGTGGGAGAGCCAGGAGGGGAGGGAACCTGGAGGAAAACCTGGAGCGACGTGGGCTGGGAGCAGGGCAGGGCAGGGGTGCTGCAGAGCCTTTGGGGTGCACCCTTGAAATCAAGTTGTCTGTGTTTTGGTGAGATTTTTTTTTTACTACTATTCTATTTACTTGGTTACACGAGGAGAGAATGAATGAATGAAACCCGTTTCCAGCAGATTTGTACAATTTCTTGAGTTAAGTCTGCAGGCTGGTGGCTGGAGCTTGGAGGCTGAGCTGGGAGCATCCAGAGAACAGCATGCAGGCAGCCCCAGTAGGGCTCTGGCTCGAAACCCAAGAATAGCTCCTGCTTTTCTGGGTGTAAATCTGTCACTTGAGGTCTGATGTGCCTTACTCTGTGGGCTGCAAATCCTGAGCTTTCACTGGCATTTGTGAGATATTTGTGATTTTGAGGGTGGGAAGAGAGTTGTAAGAAGGCAGGATAATTATTGGCTGGGAATAAAACACCTTTTTGAATTTGTGCATGCATTTTGGAAACCTCTGTAGGGAGGGATGGCTGGATTTGGATCAGGCTGGTGGCAGGGGGATCTGAAAATCCCCTTGGGAATCACTGGGATTTCTCTTTGCAGTCAGGGGATGCTGTTGAAGATGCTGAGGGGCAATGGCAGTGGCAGTGACACCAGGGGACAAGCTGGGACCTGGCCTTTGGTGGCCTTGGGGTTGCTGGTGGGACTGGCAGGGCTGGAGTTGGACTTCACCAGGGAAGGAATTAATGAATGACCACCAGGAAGGTTGCCCTGGGGTGTGTTTTGACTTGGCTTCATGGCATCTCTCTGTTTATGGTTAGTACTACTGGGATTACTGCACATTAACTCCAAGGGAGGCATACTTTTACTTTCTTACGTGCCTTTATTTTAGAGGCCTTTAAATTTGGCTGGTTGGTGATAACAGCAGTTGGAATTGGCATTTCTGCTCCATGGGGTTTGTTAGGACGTGCCAGAGACTCAGGCTGGCAGGGGAACCGCTGTGCCTGGAGCTGGGGAGGGCACTGGGTGAGAAATAAAAAATGTAAATGTACCCAGAGAGCCACACTGCATCCCGAGGGGCCTGGGAGCCCTGCTGCTGTGCTGCTGGCAGATGCCAGGGGATGTGGCAGAGTCCCCTGAACATTTATTGGAGAACAGCACCCCAGAGGGTGCTGGCACTGCCCAGGCTCCCCAGGGAATGGGCACGGCCCCGAGGCTGCCAGAGCTCCAGGAGCCTTTGGGCAGCGCTGCCAGGGATGCCCAGGCTGGGGCTGCTGGGGGAGCTGGGCAGGGACAGGGGCTGGGCTGGGGGATCCCTGTGGATTTCTTCCATCTGTGGATATTCTCTGTGATCCACATGGAGGGGAGAGCAGTGCCCTTTGTAAATGTCAATTAGAAAAAAACCTCAAAATTCGATGAGGTCCCTTTTCTTGAAATCTTGCATGTATTTAAATTTTTGGTGGTTTTTTTTTGTTTTTGTTTGTTTTGTTGTTGTTGTTGGGTTGTTTTTTGTTTGTTTTTTTCTTTTTTTCCTATATAATCTGATTTGGTTTAGTTGCCAGAAAGTAGATTTGCTGAGAGTGCTGCTGTGTTTGCTTTTGGTTCCTGATAAGGTGGAGGAGATAAGTCCCACGTTGTGGCTGTTTGTTTGTGTGAGTGGGAAATGTTTGTGCTTCCCTCCTTTGACAGGGAGCTCCTGCCATCCTCCTGCAGCATAAACACTGCTTGTGATTGGAGTTCATTATGTGAGATTTAAAATGTATAAAATGAAATGTTCCTGTCTGCTTTAAGCAGACATATGTCTATGGTTTGCAAATTAACCTAATTAAATATATATGTAGAAATTTATGATATTCAGCTCCTAGCACAAGGTATGCAATTAGCATCCTTGCCAGCAAGGAATTTTCCATTTCTGTCTTGACTTTTCCTCATAGGAGATGTGGTTTGGGGTTTTTTTAAATTTTTTTTTTATTTTTAATCTTCAATCTCTAATTTTTGTTCTGCTTTGGAATTCACTTAGGGACGAGTCCTGTGGGGATTTAGGCTTGTGGTTAAATTTCCTTACAAGCAGCTCTGACTGAAGTCAGTGAAACATTCCCTAATTCCTGGGCTCCAGCCTGTCCCTTTGCCTCTGCAGGACAGGAGGAGTTTGTTTTGTTAGGAGAATATCATGAGCAAAATAGCATTCTGGAGGAAAAAATTGCATTTGAATATTTACATTTTTCAAGGCTCTTCCTTCCTCCCACCCAAAAATAGCAAAAAAAAAATTATGTCTCCTCTTGATTTATGGAATTTTCAAGTGTTTGGCCAATGTTGTTTCCAAAACACCCCATCCCTCTACCTGAACTGTCTCTATGGCAGGAGGGCCCTCACACAAGAAGTACAAATCCATTATTACAACCTCTCATTAAGCAATATTCTGGCACCAGGAATACTACTTTTAGTTCCTTTTCTGCCAAAGTGTTGGGTTGGTTTTTTTTTTTTTGAATATTTAAAGTTTGATCACGTTAGAATAGTTTCCTATGTAAATAATAATTTGGTCTATTTTGCATATCAATAGTTGACTCCATTTTCTTCACAAAAAGCCTTTTTTCCCCCATAAACATCCCCACTGTTCCAGCCCAGAAGGTACTCTTTATTAGCCAAACCAACCAAGTCATGATGTTCCCAGCTCAGCTATTTTAATGATCCCACAAACCCAAAAAAGCAGTAGGAAATTTTTCAAGAAGCAAACTGCAGAAACTTTTTCTTTCTTTCTTTTTGGGACATCATAAGTTTTCAACTTTTTGTCTAATTATTTTTGTTGCATTTTTCCAAGCTTCAGGCTGTAAACTCACAGAATTTGGAACTGTTCTTTCTTCCTGGAGATTATTTAGGGGTGTCAGAGGTGGCCCAGTGCTGGGTGGAAGAGCTGAGGGCTCAGCAAACCTGCTGCCTTCATTCCTAGTTTCTGTGCAAGATCTGTTGATAATTCTGCATGGGCAAGGTGAGATGTTGGATCATAACCATTTCCCCCCTTGGACACCTCCACAAGTCTCTCCTCCTGTATTTTCCTTTGACTTTGCTGCCCTGCTGTGTTTCCCATCTCTCTGTTTCAAGGCACAGGGAGTTCTGCTCTCAGCTCTGTCCCTTTGCAGGAGCTCTCTGCTCTCCCAGGTTGAGCTCCTTGGTGTCTCCTGCCCTCCCTGGGTGTTTCTGTGCCCTCTCCATCACAGGAATGCCTTTTCAAAGGCCATCAGCAGCTCTGATTCCCAGTTCTCCATCACCAGGTGTTGTGGGGTGTCCAACCCCATAAATCAGAAGAAGAAACACTGGTGCAGGCTGGTTTTGGGGTTTCCTTGTGAGCCTGCAGCCTTACCAGTAGTCCCATACTCAGGTCCTTTGTAGCTCCAGCTATGGGACACATGATTTACTGTCAGAGCTGTATTTTCCACTGCTTCAGGTGTTTCTTGCTCACCTCAGTGCTGTGCCCACTTTGGAGGCTCCTCGGATCTTGTCCCAGGATGTGCTGCAGCCCCTTGGGATGTGGATTTTCCATAGCCTGGCATTACCCACCACCAAGGCAATCATTTGGATAATTGCAGCATCTGCAATTTATTTAGGCAAATAGGGGACTGAAAAATATTTGCTTTTGCTAGCTTGTGGGATTTATTTTTAGGGTTTAGCTTTGTGCTTTGGGAAGCAAAGCTGAGCCATCCTGGTGTCCCTTTTCCCTGAGGTGCTCTTTGGGGCTGTTCTGGCCACCCTGTCCATGGCACAGGAGTTTGCCTGGCTGGATCACCCTTCTTGCCCTAGTCTGCTCCCTGGTTTTGGTTTGCAGTCTCTGTGCAGGTGGATCACCAGGGGCTGTGGGTGAAGCTTTATGCACGGGCACATTTCTGTCCCCAGGCCCATGATGAGTTGCTGGTTCCATCAGAGGCCCTCAGCTGCTGCAGAGGTGCCCCTGTGGTGCCCCTGAGCCTCCTGCCTTGCCCTGGTGATTGCTGGTGGCTCATTTGGGCACCTTGGTGGGTGCTGGTGGCTCATTTGGGCACCTTGGTGTGCTCCAGGAGCTGCTTTCCCTGCGCTGTTCCCTCCCAAACCCCGCCTGGCGCTCGGAGCAGATGGCTCTGGGACCCCACTGTGATAATGAACTATTCCTGCCCTTTATTTTCCCTCTTTTAATCAGTAGTTAATCAATGAGGTGACTTTTTACTTCATCCTGTGCATGTGAAAGTGCTGTGAGTGCACTTGCCACAAGAGCCTTTGCAGAGCAAACTCTTTTGGAAGCCTTTGGAAGTCGGGGTGCACCACGCCCTGTTCTACCTGCAGCTGCCTCTGCCAGCAGGGCTCAGAACCCAGTGACTTATGGCTGCAGGAACCAGAGTGACTCCTGGTGTTCCTTTCTAATCCATGGGAACACTGACTTTTAATTCTTCTGTTTTTTGGCTGTTTTTTTTTTTTTAATTACTGTTTATAGTAATTTTTCTGCCACAAAAATGAAGTTCTGCAGTTCCTTGGAGCCTTTTGAAACAGTGGGGTCACATTCAGTGCTAGCTGGGTCACAGGTGGACAGCAGTGATTTTGGGGGTGCTGAGTGATTTTAATAGCTTAATGCCTTTCAGACTTTTGGCTGGATACTGTTGTGCCCTGGAGATTTTTAGTTTTTTGCTGTTAATTTTGCTAGACAGGTCTGCAGCTTTTCCTGCAGTTTGAGGCAGATGCTCCCCTCATTCCTCATGAAGGAAGAGTCCAGGAAGGGAAGTGCTGAGCCCTGTCACAAATGAGCTCTGGTGCAAAGAAGTTGAATTTTTATCCTGTGGTTTTATCTTTCTTCAGTACTTGATTTATATCAGAATCTGGCAGATTTCTGGTTCTAGTGTGATTGATTATTAATTTTTTTTTCCTCCGGTGACCTGTTTCTCAAAATCTTTTTTGGATTGACTTTTTTATGGCTTAAAGTATAGCTTCCTTGAGTTTATATTCTCCTAATTTGAATTTCTTTCTGAGGACGTCTTTTTATTTCTAATGGCCTTTTCCATTCTGCTGTTAAACTATGATTTTTTGTTTAACAAACCCCCTTTGGTAGGTGATAATCATCTCCAAGTTTTCCACCTCACCTGTAAGGCCTTTTAGCTGCTCCATTAACACTCTTAACAAATTTTCCTGTTATAGAATCACAGAATGGTTCCTCCTGTGAGGAAAAGCTGAGAGAATTGGGATTGTTCAGCCTGGAAAAGAGAAGGCTTTGGGGTGACCTCACTGTGGCCTTCCAGGGAGCCTGCAAGAAACATGGAGAGAGATTCTTTACAAGGGATGGAGGCACAGGACCCAGGGAATGGCTCCCACTGCCAGAGGGCAGGGCTGGATGGGACATTGGGAATTAGGAATTGTTCCCTGGCAGGGTGGGCAGGCCCTGGCACAGGGTGCCCAGAGCAGCTGTGGCTGCCCCTGGATCCCTGGCAGTGCCCAAGGCCAGGCTGGGCAGGGCTGGGAGCACCTGGGACAGTGGGAGGTGTCCCTGCCATGGCAGGGGTGGCACTGGATGGGCTTTAAGGTCCTTCCCAACCCAAGCCAGTCAGGGATTCCCTGATGTGCCATGTCTGGGGACACAGTGTGGGGACAGAAGTCCTGTGTGTGGGACCTTGAGCACCATTTCTGCATCAAACTGCCTTTCACATTTGCAAGTCTCTATGGGATTGTCTGAATTCTCCTCTGACTGAAATTGTGTTTCCTGCCTTGGCAGAGACCTACAGCCTCTCTGGTGTTCCTTGGCATTTTGAGCATCCCTCTGTGCTCTGCTTTTCTGGGATGGGCTCCCAGTCCATCAGGGTTCTCTGCTACCTTCTGTCATAATAATCTTGTTTCATTTATTGGGCTGCATTTTGCTTGTCTGTCAACACAGCTCCATCATTCCCATGTAATTTGGATATGGATTACAATGCCTTGAGTCTTTTGTCTCCTACCTGAAATTTTATGAAGCTCTTCAGGGATACAGTACATTTATGACCTCATCAATAGAAAATGCTTCACTCACACTGGATGTTCCTGTTAGTTTGATTTTCTCAGCTTTAGTTTAAATAGGTTTTATATGCTGGCATCTGTTTTCACTTTGGTTTTGATGGTGTCTGGCTTACTCAGAGGGGCTCCCTTTGGCTCAGGCCCTCCTCAGCTCCCACCCTGCAGCCTGGTTGCAGGTGGGATTTCACAGAAAGGTCCTGAGTTTCACTTTTTGAGGCTCTGCTGTCCTCTGTGCCATTTGCAGGCATTTTTAGCAAAGTGTGGTCTCTGCCATGAAGTGAGAGCCATAGTCTGAGCTTAAAATTGGTCTCCATGTAGGGTGCAGCTGGTGTGGGGCAGGACCCTGAGCCCCCCTCCCCTGCCTCCCCTCCCTCCCTTGCAGCCTGAGCTCCTGTGAGCAGGGCAGCACTGTGCTGGTGAGAATTCAAACAGAATAAAAGGGAAAAAAAGGAATATTAAGAGGAAGAGATGACAGTTATCCTTGAGTTGGAAGTTATCAAGTGCAGAAAATGGATAAAGGAAGTTAAAAACACAAGGGGAAAAAAATCTGTGACTGTCAAGGAACAGTGCAAGGAACAGTAAGAAAGTATTTGTATTAGGAACAAAAGAAATTCTAATAATGGTTTGTGTAGACTTATCACGGCTGAGGAGAGGTAAAATGCATAATAAAGCAGAAAAACTAGACATGTTTAATAAATATTGCTGTTCCCTATTTGTAAGGAGGAGGAATGATCCTCTCTCAGCCCATGTGCACAGGGGCTGAGCAGGGCAGGGCTTTCCAGCTGCTCCTTGGGGTGATGTTCCCTGGGCACTCCTGCTGGGTGTGCCCTTGGGCTCCTCTAGGATTTGGATAGTGAGATATTGGGCTCCTGTAGGATTTGGACACAGTGAGGATATTGCAGAGGATTTGGTGGTGCTGCTGTTGTGCTGCCTTGGCCTGGCCAGGGTGGGGAGGGAGCACAGGGGAGGAGCTGGTGGCAATGTCAGGCTGGGTTTGTTCTCCAGCAGAAGGGATGCAGGGAGTGTGTCCTGAACTGGCCAAATGGCTGATTTTGTGTCATTCCCCAAAAAGCTGGTGTGAAGCGGGCTGCAAACAGGGTCTGGCATGGCCACAGGTATTGACAGTGGTGATGAGGAAGAGAGGGAGAGAGGAAGGAGGGACTGCAGCTGCCGAGAGGCAGCTGGGTCATGGAGTCGTCTCCATCGAGTGAATTTTGATTTGGACCTTGGGATTGGGCACCTGGAGGGAAGGGGCCTGCATCTGCTTTTGGTGTGGGGAGAGCAGAGAGGAGCAGAAGTGCCAAACCAGGCTTTGGGGTGGGAAAGGGGCAGATGCTGCAGGGTGAGCAGCGGCGCTGAGTCTGGGAGTGGGGGATGCCAGCCATGGTTGTGCAGAGTGAGGGAGCCATGTGTGAACAGCTCTTCTCTTGCCTGTGCTTTACTACATCATCCCCATTTTCAGCTCCCTCATTTCCTGTTGAAAAGTTGGAGAAGACACAGAACGTGTGAGTGGAGTGAAGCAGTCTGAGGAGTCAAAGAAAATACTCCTTAGTGTTTGTTGTTAAACATTTGGGGACGTGCACTGTATTTTGGGAAACTCTCTGCCAAAAAAAACCTCACTCGTTGATTTTTATCTTTATGGAGCCAGTCCTCCATGAGTTTAAAAAGCAGAAAATTAAAAAAGCAGGTAGCAGAGCCCTTGGTTTTAGCAAAGTGCATAGCAAGAAACAATACCTGGAAGCAGGATCCAAACACTGAGATGACAAAATGAAGACGCAAAAAACATTTCTAAAAGTAGGAGGTGGAAATGTTGAGCAGCAGGGCAGATTGGCTGTTAGAACAAACTGCCAAGGGGAGCTGTGGGTGCAGCATGCTGGGTGCTGGTTCTCTGTCTCTGGAATAAGGGCTCCAGGGTTCAGAGCAGTGAGCCAGGGCAGAGCTGTGCTATGGTGTAAAGAATGGCCATTCTGTGCTTCACAAAAGATCCCACTTTCTGCCTCTGCTTTGGTGTCCTGTTTCCCAGTGTCTGAAAGCAGATGGTTGGGGAAGGATTGTAAGGAACAGAGGAAATATTCAGTCAGCTTCCCTTTAATTTACTCTCTAGCTTCCACCAAATGGACCCTAAATTATTCTCACTTCCAAACCCTACAGGATGCTCCAAACCCTCCAGACCATCACCCACACCCTGGTGCAAGCCCTTCCATGAAGTCAAAGTATTTCCAGGTGGCTTTTTCCCCCCTAGAAGAGATATAACTAAAGAAATTCGTATGTAATCTCCTGTAACATTGAGCACAAAAGGATATTTGTTTACTTTTTGAGGCAGGAAATGATAATGAATGAGGTAGTTAGGGAACACATGGGGCTCAGTCATTAAACAATCTGCTTTATATTCCTAATGCAAAAGCAATGGGCTGAGAGCAGAGAGAAGAGTGCTTAGAGCAATATAGAAGAATATGGATTTTTATGGAAGCACTTGTGGTCTAGAGGAGACTCCATTCCCTCTCCCAAGGGGAAACCTGTTGTTGAAAAGAGAACCTATTGTAGAAAACCTCTTGTAGACAAAATGGGAGATATTTACAAACTGCTGCAGAGATCAGAGAGGAAATTTCCCCTAGTTGACTCTGAAATCAGGCAAAAAAAGCAGCAACTGAGCTGAGGTGGCTGAGTGAAGATGTAAACAGTATTAGGAGCAGTAAGCAGTAGGCTTTTAAAAAGTATAAACAGTCTGGTAAGGAGGAGGATAGGAAGATCTATTAAAATAAGCAGAAGGCAGTTAAAAGGATAATTAGGAAGGCAAAAAGAAGTAGAGAAGATCTAATTGCTAAGAATATTTTGACTTCAAAGAGTTCTTTAGATATATTCAGAGCAGACAGAAGCTAGCAGAGGAAACTTGTCCCCTAAAGAGATGCCAGGGATTGGAGCAGGAGATCTGTGAAGAGCATGTTTGTGAATGAGCTGTTGGGTGCCTCTGGCTGGGGCTGTGCCCACAGGGGGTGCCTGGCACACCTGTGTCCAGGACCCAGCTTGTGTCCTGTGCTGGGAGCCCTGATGAGCAAAGGGAGCTGCAGAACCCTTGGGCACCTTCACATTGTGGGGATGCTGTTTTAAACAAAGCTAAGGTTTGTGCAGCTCCCCAGGAGCCTTGAGGTCTTTGGCTGCAGGGCAGAAAAGCCTTGTGCTGCACTCACCTGTGAATGTGGGGGTGACCCTGTGCCACAGCCAGGCCTGAAGAGTTTTCTGAGGACCTTCATGACTGTCAGGTTGGAGAAGACCTCTCAGTTGAAGATACCTTTTCCAGAAGAAGATCTTTGACCAGTCACCACGTTTTCAACCAGAGCAGAGCGTTGAGTGCTATGTTCAGTCATTTCTTGAGCACTTCCAGGCATGGGGACTCTACCACTTGCTTGGGCAGCCTGTTCCTATGCTTGACCACCCTTTCCATGAGGACATTCGTCCTGATGTCCATCCTGAGCCTCCCCTGGCCCACCCTGAGCCATTCCCTCTCCTCCTGTCCCTGTCCCCTGGGAGCAGAGCCTGACTCCCTCTCCGGCTGTCCCCTCCTGTCAGGGAGTTGTTGAGAGCCACAAGGTCCCCCTGAGCCTCCTTTTCTTCGGGCTGAGCCCCTTCTCAGCTCCCTCAGCCTCTTCTGGGTCTCCAGCTGCTTCCCCAACCCTGTTCCCTTCCCTGGACACACTCCATCCCCTCAATGTTCTTCTTGATGTGAGGAACCCAGAACAGGAGACAGGACTTGTGCTGTGGCCTCACGAGTGCAGAACACAGAGGGACAAATCCCTCTCTATGTTCAGCAGGCACTAAATCAGAAGGAAAGATAATGCCACAACTGAAACACATTCTGGCTGGAAGTTCATGAGTCTTGTGCATAAAAACCTGGGGACAATTTATGCAGTTTCTCACTAAGCTCACCCGATTTAGATTTTCCTGCTTTGATCAGAGTTGCTTTTCTCAGCAAGCTGCCCTTGTGGAGAGCTGGAGTGTTAGGGACTCCTTTGTATATGTAATTAAAAGCAGTCTTGTATCTTGATATCCCACTGTGGTTAATGTTTCCTTTAGAAAAATGGGTTGACTTTAATAGGCTGGGAAGACTGGGGCTTCTTCTGGTGGCTGATGCAGGGGCGGATGGGCTTCTCTCCACCTTCTTACCCTGGTTTAGAGAGGAGGATCAGCAATGCCGGGAGATCTTGTTTGATTCTGGTTTTTGTGTTTGTAAGGTTGGATTCTGTGTGTTCCCACACTAGATCAGCTGTCACAGCCTGGAGCAGGGAGGTTTTCCCAGCAGTGGGCACTTCCTCTTGGTTCCACCAACGTGCCTCATCGCTGTCTGCTCACAGACATTTCTGGGGCTTGAATCCCTCCCTACTCTTCACCCAGCCGCCACCACAGTGTGGATTTCAGCAAGTTTGGGAGGAAACGAGCAGTGACCCAGCGGCTGCAGCGTGTGGCTGTGCAGGGCTACTCCCGGGGAGCTGTGGTTGCACGGGCAGTGCCTCGCCAGGGGCCGGTTCTGTGTCAGCGAGCGCCGCGTGCCTGGTGTCACATCCTCACTGCAGGCTGGAATTCGCCTGCCCGGGAATGCAACCAGACCCATTGTTCCTGGATTAGGACTTGTCCCTTGAAGCACCACACCAGTTGCACAGAGCGTTTCAGACCCACAGCCCTGCCTGTGTGCTCAGCTGGGGGCTGCCCACTCCATCGGCTTGAATGAGGTGCCCAGCTGTGCCCAGCGTTGGTGCCACTCTCTGCACAGCCCCACAGTCCGTGTCCTTATCTCAGGGAGGGCCTCCTGGTTGTTCTTGCACGGCCCTTCCTTTCTTTGCAGGCAGTGAGGCAGCAAGACCTTTCCTTGGCATAAATGAGATCGTAGGGTGGGAGAGCAGCAGCCCCTGGATTCACACCTTGGGGCTCAGGTGGAAGCAGCAGACCTGGTTAGCCTGGTTCCATGATGGCAGCAGGATGGTCTTTGAGCTGTTACTTTCCTCTTGGAGTGGAGAAATATCTTAATTATTGAATACTCAACTTTTTCTTTTTCCAGTGGGATTTGAGAGGTTTCATACTAAGTGTTATTAGCCCAGATAAGGAGTTACAGTTATAGAAGTGAAAAAGCTCCTTGTGTAGAGAAAGAGCTTGGGAGTGATATTGGGCAAGTTCCAACAGGTCCAGGTGGATGTTTTCCATGTGCCCATGCTGTTTTAATATTAAACCTCTTTATTTTCACCTGCATTAAGTGCTAATGAGAGCAGGGCGTCTGTGGGGCTGAATGGGAAATAGATAAAGCAAGACGAGCACACTCTGTCTGTTGTTGTGCTCTGCTTTCCTCTTCCCTCAAATCTGATAACCTCCAACTTTGTATCTCATCCAACCAAATTATGATCAGAGGAAAATGGTAATTTGATTCAAGGGGAGAAAAGTTTAATTTAAGTCCAAAACCGATGTGTGGGAGATATTTGCGGAAAAGTTGTGTAGATCTTGAGGAGAAGCTTTTGTCCATCAGCAGATTTAATTGGCAGCAAAAGAAGTTTCATCTTGTACTGGAAAAGAAAAAGGTTTATGGAGTCCTGAAGCCACCAGCCCAGAGAAAGAGGAGATAAAAGCAGGAAATCCTGGTGGAGGGAAGGTTTTGCAGGTGAGATGTTACTGCACTGAGCTGTGCTGGTGCTGGAGCTGCTCTCAAATCCCACCTTCTCTGTCCCCCCATGCTGTGGTTGGGTGGCATCAGCTCAAATGTAAGTGAAGGAGGAAGGAAAGGGGTGGCTGAATGGTGTCTCTTAATGAGCCTTTGGGACCATGGCAGGTGGGAATGGGCTGCAGGACACTGTTGGGACTCCTGACACTCAGGAGCCCTTGCTCTGGGATGATGTGTCCCTGGAGCTCAGGTCCTGGCAGAGAGGTGGTTGTGTAGACCTGCTGCCTGTAGGCGCAGTGGTGGATGAGACCAAGATGTTCCCTAAGGTGCCCTCCATGAATTGTTCTGTCACTCCTCTGTTTTGTTGGAGAGAGATTTTCCAACACTCCTGTCCTTCAGATTTAGTTTGTGGTGTTGCTGGTTTTGATTTGTCTCAGTTGCAGGATTTGTAGTGAAACGTTATTCCCAAAAATAAATTCTGTCCTTTGAACTTTGAAAAATTAATCCTTTTTCTTCACTTTTTTCTTCACTTCCTTGAAAGGATCATTTGGAGTTTTAAAGGCTGAGTAATGCAATTTTCAGTAAAATTCTCACTTCAGTGAGCCTTCACTGGTTGACCTGGTTGCATCAACTCTGACGAAAGCAGGCGCAAGAGCCACACCTGCACTCAGGTGCGCTGCTGGATGTGGTGTGAGCGGGGTGTAACTGCTGCCAGCGCCGTGCTGGGCCTGGCAGGGAGTGCTGACCACCACCAGCAGCTGCTGCATCCCCCGAGATCCTCCTGCCATGCTCCTGGCCCGCTCTTGTGTCTCTTGGCACCCACGGGCAGCACCGTGGCTTTGGCCAGCGCTGCAGCCTCGCTCCCCGCTTGGCCGCGGCCGCCGGAGCGCTGCAGATGTGGTGTCAGACTACCAGACCCAGCCCAGAGACTCCTTGGCTTGGCGTACCTCTGTGGCTGCTGCTGCCTGCACGTTCAGAGGCATCCAGGATTTCCTTTAAAAATAGCTCTGTGCTTTTTATGAGGAGGATTTTCCGAGCGCAGTCTGGAGGCAGAGCAGCACGTTACAGTGTCGGGTTTGCCGGCAGCGTTACTGAATAACTGGAGGTGTGAACTCCCTCAGCCCTCGTTTGTTGGATGTTAACGACACTGAGAGTCATCCTGGGGAAGGGAGGAGTGGGTGGCAAGCAGAGCCTGAGAGATGGGAAAGGGAGCCTGGCCAAGAACACGCTGTTGCCAAAAGACCGAAGTGCTGGTCCTCTGCCTTCTGTCTGTGGTCATCTGCTGCTGATCTCACAGGCTTGTGTTAGCTGGAGCCTTCTGGGGGTTGATTTATGTCCCTAACCTTGGAAAAGCGCATTAAAAAAATAAAAAAAAAAGCAGGGCTTTGTGCCAGGTTGGTGAGTAACTCAGCTTGTGGAGGGGAGCAGTGAGTGGGGAGCAGGAAACAGAAAGAGGAGCTGGATGGGTATGAGGAGGAAGGCAGCACACGGTACCATCAGACCACTGCAGCCACTCAGGGGCTCACCTCTCTTGTGGTGTAAGGGGATGGGGACTGTGGCATTAAAACCAGAGGACTGGAGTTCAGCAATGGTGTGGATGTGAAGGGAGAAGTTTCCTTCAGCAGCTCTCCCTGCAGTGTGGTCAGCAGCTCACGGGGACGTGGTTGAACTGCAGTGGGGTTGCTGTGACCTGGGTGGGGACGTTGCTGCAGCATCAGCTCCGTTCAGGGCTCAGCTCTGCTCCCCTCATGCTTTAAGGCATGGTGTGATTCCAGCTCAGCACCAAATCTGGAGCTGTCATCCCTGTGTGCTCACACTGGGGTCTGACTGGGCTTTCTCACACAGCTTGATAGCAGTGGCTCTGGCTTGTGTGGCATCAGCTCTTCAGCGCTGCTGGCTGAGGTCAGCTCTGGTGGAGCTGGGCACTGTGAGTCAGTGTCCAGCCTGGTTACAAGTAGTTGAAGAATAAACCATTCCCAGGGTTGCCAGAGCCACGGACAGGAGCAGGAGCTGGGTTTGAGCCCTGGAGCAGAGCCACATCCCCCCTGCCATGCCCTTCCTCCACTGGGCTGGGACCAGACCCCACACCAGCTCCCCTCGTGGCTCTGAGCCCTGGAACAAAAACACCCCTGAGCAGTGCACTCACCCTTCCAGCTGCTGCCAGGCCTCCCCTGCATTTTTATCTCAATAATTGTATTTAATGCCTGAAGACTTGGGGAGCTTCTGCCTTGCAGCTGGAGCCATACAGTGGCCATGGGAGCCCTTCCTTTCCAAGAAGCAGGTGGACCTTCCTCTTAGGATGAAGCCAAATGGAGAAATCTGTTTTAGGACATGCTATATAAAAATATTTGTGTCCCATCTTAGTGCTTCCCCCTGCAGTGTGTACAGGGCTCTTGTGCCAGGTCTGAGCTCCAGGGCAGTCCTAGAATGCTCCTGAGAAGACACATGGAAGCCCTCAGGCTCTCTCCCTTTGCCCTTTCCAGCCTTCTGCCCTCTCCAGGAGCCTTGCAGCCCTGCTGCACCCTTTGGATATTGGCTTTGAGTGATTGTTTGCTCACAGGTTTGGTTCTTGAGCAGCTCCCTCAGTGCCCAGCCAGTCTGGCTCACACAGAGCTGTGGGGTCCAGCAGGGGCTCGTGTTGGGCAGCCTGACCCCACAGGCAGGATCCCAGCACCCCTGTCCTGGAGTGCCAGCAGTAATCCAGAGCTACAGCATGAGGGGGCACTGATGTCCTGTGGTCTGGCCTGTCCTGTCCCAAGGGACTGGAACAAGGGATGTGCTGGCAGCTCCCCTTCTTATGCTCCATTTCTTCCAAAATTTGCAGAGGTTTCCTAAGGTGCAGCTCACCAGTGGGTACAAAGGGTTGGTGACAGGAGATGGGGTTAAAGCTGCTCTCTGTTCCCAATGGGGCAGGAGGCAGCTCTGCTGGAATGTGCCTTTGGTCAGCACACCACCTCAGGAAAAAGGGAAGAATCCCAGAATTAGGCAAATGTGCAGCTTCCCTGTGATGCTGTTGTTCTTTATGTGAAACTTCTTGATCAGCAGAGTAACAATGGAGGGCAGCACCTAATTTCACCAGGGACCACAGTCATCTGTGAGCAAACTCTGCTCTGTTTGCTGTGGTACCTTGGGAATGGCTGTGAATGAACCAGCTGGGTTTTCTGTTACAGTGAGAATTTATGACAATTTAAGACATTTCTTAGCCTGGCAGAGTCTGGTCTGCCTTTCCTTCTCCTTGTTCCATGGGACAGGGACTGCTGGCCCTGAGCACTGGATGTGGAGGTAAAGGACCTTTTGCCTCTTTGAATTCAAAATAAAGCACACTCAACTTTCATATCTTAGGGTTTTCCTCTCATAAAATGGTGATGCCCAGAGCTACATGTGGTTGCTCCACTGCTATTGTGTTTGATGGTTTATTGATACAATTTGGGCTTTTTAAATTTCCATGAGGAGTTCACCCTGTTACTGGGATTCTTTGGAGCTCAACTGAAAAATGAGTAAGTTGATATTAGTGGCTTAAAGTGCTACTATCCTTTTTGAAAGTTAAATACTTTTTTTTAAAGTTAAATAATAAAAAAGTTAAATAAACAATATGAATATTTAGGAAAACACATTTGGTACCTCTCTACCCCATTTCCCAAGTTACTTTAAACTTCTGCCTGAAATGCCACTGCCATGTGCTTCCCTGCCTCTGCCCCAGTCCTGGCACAAATCTTGGCACCACATCTGGTGGTGCTGGAGTGAAGGAGTAGTGAAATGAAACTTGGTGGATTTCCATTCCTTCCTCACTACGCCCAGAATAGTTTTGGGACAGGATGGCCAAGCCTGCAACCTGGTAGGGATGGGTTCATGACACAATTGTGGTTTCTGTTTATTTTGCCTTTTTAAACAATTCCTACCTTTCCCTTTCTTCTCCTGCTGGTAACTTGCACTGAGCTGATGTTTTCCCTGCATGTAAAGGGCAGCTGAGATCAGGTTCGACCCCTTCCTAACACAGAGCATGGATCTATTGGATCTTTTTTATAATTCTGCTCTGATTTGAGTGGTTTGCTTGATTTTAGTGGTTTCTGCCCCTTCTCCCCCTCAGTGCTGCACATCTCCCCCTGCAGAGCTGTGGGAAGCCCTTGGGAGGGGTTGCAGCCCCCAGCCTCTCCTCAGAGCATGGTCAGCACAGGGGATCCTCATCCATTTCAGCTTTGCTTTCTCTGGGGGGTTTTCTTCAGTCCCAGCTGCTCTTGGCAGGTTTTTACTGCTCAGTTTATCCAAGTCCCTCTGAAACTCGGCTGTGTTGCAGAGATCTGTGATGATATTTTCATGGTTGATGTGTGTGGGTGTGAGGGGGCAGAGCAGGGACGAGCCAGGGGAGCACGAGCCCCAAAGAGCCCCAGACCATCACTTCCCAGCGAGCTTTGGAGCCTGCTTTAGTTCTGCCAAGGAGAGGTTTGGCTCCCAGCCCCTGAAGATGGCCAAGTGTGTGTGGGAAGGAAGCGTTTCACACCTTTTAATGCAGTAATTAAAATGCCTTTGGGGGGCTGAGGTCTCCGTCCGCAGTGTCAGGGCACGGAGCAGCTCGGTACCCAATGGGTGCCCCACGTCGCTGCCAGCTGGGAGAGCACCAACTCTGCCTGTCCAAGGTGCTGCTGGAGGCCCTGCTGCTCCTGCAGCCGTGTCTGGGTCAGAGATGGTCAGCTGAGGAGTTGGAGCCTGTCCCATCACTGAGCTCTTGGTGGTTCTGGGCCGGCCATGACCAGGTCAGGCAGCACGTGTGGCTGCACATGCTGGCAGGTACTTCAGCAGCTAAAGCAGTTTTTGGGGACATTACAGGTCCTCCTGAGTGACAAGAGTCTGAGAAACCCCCTGCCTGTATTTGCTCCTGCCCAACCCTGCATACACAGCAAGCTGGAGCTGGCTTTCACAGCTGGCCACTCTGCTTTGAGGTGAGGATCCTGTATGATCACATCCGGCCTGGGGGGACCTGGTGAGATTTTCTCTGGACAAAAGGACCATCAGCTTGTTGAACACAGTGTGGGGCCTGGAGTTCTTATTTGGATTTTTTAATAAGTGTTTCTCTCTGGGCAAGCAGGGGGTGGTGTTGGTGTCCTGCTGCCTGAGCACCCTTCCATGGGTTCCCTGCTTGGCTGTTTCCACCTTTGGCACCACTTGAGGGATTTTGGGGCTGTGTCTCTCCTAGGGTGGGGAATGCAAGCTGCCTTTGGCTGCTGCCTTTGCTGCTGGAGCCATGCAGAGTGTGGATGAACATGTCTTTGGAAGCAGCACTGCTGGTGGAGGAACTTCCTTCATTTCATTTGTGCCAAGTCCCCCAGGTCAGCGTTGGTGTTTGATTGCTCTGTCAGCAGTTGCACTTGGTTTCCCTGGAGCAGTGTGTGTGCTCTGTGCTCAGGGCAGTGTGACAGGCCCCCTGTGCTGGGTGTGCCTCGGGGACCTTTGGAAGGCCCTCCTGGAGGGGGACACTGTGTGTGTGTCATGTAGGGCCGAGCTGGCAGCGTTGTTGTTGGTGCTGTGGGAGCAGGAGCTGCGGGAGTCTCCTGTGTGAAAGGGGAGGAGTATCCAGAGAGAGAGCTGCCCCCAGGACATCCAACAGCTTCCCCAGAAACCCATGGGCCTCCTCCCTGCTGGGGGGAGGCCGTGAGGCAGCCCCATACTTACCTGGCATGGGAGACACCATGATCTGGCAGGTGGTTTTCCCAGGGCCAGGCTCATCCCTTGCACTCTGGGTGTGCTGACCCCTGTGATTTCCCCAAATGTGGGAAACTCAACTGCATCATGTGTGCTACTGGGGGACTGCATTCGTGCTCTCCCCTCCTTTTTGTATGCTCTTTGCAGGGAGGTGGTACCATCACCATCTCTGGATGTGTTTAAAAAAAGATTGGCCATGGCACTGGGTGCTATAGTCTGGTTGAGGTGTTAGGGCATAGGTTGGACTCTGTGATCTTAGAGGTCTCTTCCAACCTCATGATTCTGTGATTCTGTGTCATTCTGTGTGCCTCTGTGATTCTCTGATCCCTGTGGTGCACCAGCACGGTCCCACTGCAGCCAGGGCTGCTGGCAGCCTCCAGCCCTGCTGGCCCAGGCTGCCTGTGACCCTTCCTGCCCGTTAAGCATTAACAGCCTTGCCCCCAGCTGCGTGGGTGATGGCCCAGGCTGTTCCCGTGTTCCTGAGCCTGTGCCTGCTGCTGCTCGGGGGCTCCTGTTTGCCAGGGCTGGGGTGCAGCTCGTGCTTTTTGTAGCTAATCCACCTCTGGCTGTGCTCTTCTGCTCTCCCACAGGGGAGAAAGGGGCTCCTCTGATCTCAGACAGCCCCAGCAAAGGGAATGATGCTCTCCTGTAGGCCAGCACTGGATGTCTTACTCCATCCAGGAGCACAGCTCACTGTGTGACCCACACAGAACCCTCATTTGAGACCCTGGAGTCTCAGGTCTGGGCCTGCAGAGGCTGTGGGGATGGTGGTGGTACTCTCCTGGTGGGAACCAGGCTCTCATTCTCAATTAGTGCATGCACTTTGTGTGCATCCTTTAGCCATGAACATGTAGAGGGATTTTCCCCATCTCCTCCTTGTGCTCAGGGCTGGTAAGTGAGAAGCTGGAAAAAGAAGTTGGTTTGGTTGATGAGATGGGCATCAATCAAAGGCTGGACTTGATCTTGGAGATCTTTTCCAACCTAAACAATTTTGTGATCCTGCACAGGGTGCAGGGTGTGGTGGCTGTCCATGGGAACTGGCCTGGACAGCAGCTGAACAGTGCCCAGTGGGGCAGGGAATGCAGGCAGGGGATGTGATGCAGGCAGGGAATGCAGGCAGGGAATATGATGCAGGCAGGACAGGAGGCATCCAGCTCTGAGCAGCTGCTGTTTATTTGGGAAAGGAAATCCTCCAGCTCGGGTCATGCTCTTTAGGAGCATGTCCTATATGGCTGGAGCAAACTGATGGAGAGGCTGGGCTTTTGTGGACTGTGCCGTGAGTGGTTTGAAGCTGCACTTGAAGTTTTATTTGACTGGAAAGCATTTAGGAAGTGATTTTGAATCCATTTGGTTGATTCACTGCTATTCCTGCAGTAGGATGCAGAGCAGTGATTCTGTAATTAATTTAATTACATGCTTATTCAATCTTTCCTAAACTAGTAAAATTTCAGAATGCTTTTGAATTCAATGAAATGTGATTTTTCAGGGCCAGGAGGAAGGGAAGGCGGGGAAATTTCAAGTTCTGTTTTCTCCCTTGGTTGGTGTTCCAGCACTCCCTCCCCACCACTGTAGCGTTGGCATTGGGCACCACCAGCCTGATTTTGGTTAGTTACCAAATTCCTGCCTCTGCTTGGTGCTTCCCTGCTGAAATGGAACCTTTGAAAGAAGCTTCACGAATAAAATCATAAAAAGCCTTTTCTTGTTCTTTCCCCCACCTCCTCCATCTTTGCTGGTACCTAATGTTCATTTCTCTCTGCTTTTATTGCCTTTGAATTTGGCCAAAACAATCTATTATGTAATTGGGCTAATGAGTTCCAACCCACTCTCCATCGTTCCCTCACAGCACAGTGAGCAGCTAATCTCTTCCCAGTTTACCTTTCTCCCCTTTTCAGTTGTTAATTTAAAAGTGTCATATCCAAATATGCCACTCCTCCTCGCTAAGACTCATTTTTATTTATTTTTAAACTCTGTAGAAGGCCTTGAATGAGTAACCGAATATCTCCTGGGCTCTGGAATTTAACAGTCTTTGCCCTTTGTTCAGCTGGGTCAATGCATGAATTCACAAGTTACTAAATTAAAAAGGAAAAAAAAAAGGAAAATGTCTGATTGTGGATTGGATTTAGATTTTTTTCCCCTGAAGAAATGAAACACAAAGAGGAACTAGTGTTTGCAAATAGTTTAGAAAGTAGCAATTTATTTTAAAATCTTGTACTAAGGCCAATTTTTAAAACAGAGCCAAGCACGGATTTTTTTTTTTTCCCAAAGGGAAAGTGGTCAAGTCCAACTTTTTATGTTTAGGAAGCTTGAAAAGGTAAATCTCCTTACAGCATAAACATGGGTAGAGTGAACAAAGGCTTGATGGGCAGACGTTGTAGCTGGAGCACAAAATTACCTCAATGTCAGGATGGTTTCCTTAATTTTTCATGTCTGAAGAAGAAGATCCTGTCAGGCTGCTGCATAAGCAGTCAGTGTGAAGTGGCAGGGCCTGAGTGCACACAGGTCCTGTTTGTCACAGCAGGAGCACTCTCCTACCTGAACAGACCTCCTTGCAATTTTTTATCAGTGTGTCTTTATAAAAAATTGTTTAAAAGAGTGAAATTTCCATGAAAAAAAATAATGGAGGTCAGCAGGGCTGGCTGGTGGGGATGGGGCTGGTTTAGAGCAGCTGAGGGTTCAGCCCTGCCTTGGGAGCCATTCCCTGGTGCTGAGGGAAGGGCTGGGCTGGTGGGCAGGGCAGGAAAGCAGGCACTGGGATTGCTCTGTCTCCTTGCTGCTCCTCACAAACCTTGGAATGCTTTTCCATGCCCTGGGATGCAGAGCTGCTGAGCAGAACTTCCCTGGGAGGCAGGGAAGGAGCTTGAGCCCCGCCATTGCACAGGCTGGGCTCTGCAGGGCTGGGGATCTCCCCCGTGATTTATTTCCCAATAACAGCACTCCTGGAGCTCAGCAAGGGGCTCACAGCGTTTGAGGTTTTGGGCAGGGGTCTCCTGACTGTGGCTTTTCTGTGGTTCTGCCATGGCAGAGCTTTGTGCAGGGGCTGTCCCGAGGGCTGGGGAGCCCCAGCAGGGCCTTCCTGGGCTGGGTCCTGCTCTGCAGCTTGGCAAGATTTTCCAAATTTGTGGGAGACCCCTCCTACCCTCCTCCCCATGACCTTTGAGTCAGTTCTGAAGCATTCCTTCCTTGGCTCCAGCCGATCTAGGAGGTGACTTCCATGCTGCTGCCTCCTCCCCCTCCTCCTCCTCTCTCAGTGTTTTCAAGCTCTGAGAGGAGGATTTCCAGGATGTGAGCAAGCTGCTGGTGGCAAGGGAACCTGCTGGCCTTAGTGCTGGTGATGGTGTGAGCCCAGATGAGTCCAGTGTGGCTTGAGGACAGATGGGTTTGCCATGAGAGATGGTTCCACCCCAAATTTTATGTTCTTTCCACCCCAAATTTTAGCTTCCTTCTGTCATGTGAAGCAATGGCAGTTGGTGTCTGGCAGTATGTGGCAAGAGACTTAAAATCTGGGTTCTTTCTAATTTTTTTTTGAAATGCATTTTAGTGTTTTGAAATTGGCAGCTGTTCCAGATTTGGGTGACTTTGGCCATTGTCTCCCTCAGCTTTGCCTTTGATAACTTTTTTACATTCTAAATGATAAATGCAACTGGAGACCTTAAATGACCTTAATTTCCCCAAATTGGATGCTTCGTGCCCAGTGTGACAGACTCAGAGTTAAAATTAATATAAATTTTGTAAATCAGTAGACTGACCTTTTGGTGAACTGGAAAGAAATGTCAAATTTCTGTTTCCTTCCCCCCCTCCTGTAATCAGCAGTCTGTAATGAATGAATTATTCCTAATTTCAAGATTGTAGCTCAAAAGGGCACTCAAATGGCTGAAATCCCATAAGAAAGACTGACCTTTTGGTTGCCTCTGATGAAAATTCAAGATTTTTCCTGAATTTAGCAGTCTGTAATGGACTGCATGAGATGTTACTGCAGCTTGCAGGAGCAGCTCCTCATTTATTTCCTTAATATATTTATATTAACACTACATGATCCCCCAGAGCACCTTCAGTGCCTCATAGGAGCATTCAAGGTGTAGTTAAGATGCTGTGCCAAGACTTCTCCACAGGTACAAAGCAGCTGTGAAATAAATGATTCCCCTCCTGCTCCAGGGGGAATTGATTATTTGTCATCTCCTACATTTCCTTGGCTGCTCCGAGGCCCTGCTGAGGTTTTGGTGATGTTGAGACGTGCAGGAAGGTCCACAGGACTTGGAGGTGTACAAGGAGCAATAAATCTGTGTTCCCCACCAGATACTGGCAATGACTGTGGATCTGATTTTGCTCAGGAGCTGCTGGACAGAGGTCTGGGATTGGAAAAGGTGTTTATCTGATTTGGATTAGCACAGGGCCAGCACATGAGGGTTTAAATGCTTCTTGTTATGGGATTTTTTCATAGAATCATAGAATGATTCTTCCTCCAGCTCTGGGGTCCTCAGCCCAAGATCTGCTGCTTTTGGGGAGAGTCCAGAGGAGGCCATGGAGCTGCTCCAGGGCTGGAGCCTCTGCTCTGGAGCCAGGCTGGAGAGCTGGGGGTGCTCACCTGGACAGGAGAAGCTCCAGGGACACCTCAGAGCCCCTGGCAGGGCCTAAAGGGGGCTTGTAGAAAGGAGGGAGAGGACTTTTCATATGGGTAGACAGTGACAGAACATGGGGGGATATTTTTAAATTGCCAGAGGCCAGGGCTAAATGGGATATTGGGAATTAGGAACTGTTCCCTGGCAGGGTGGGCAGGCCCTGGCACAGGTGCCCAGAGCAGCTGGGGCTGCCCCTGGATCCCTGGCAGTGCCCAAGGCCAGGCTGGACAGGGCTGGGAGCAGCCTGGGACAGTGGGAGGTGTCCCTGCCATGGCAGGGGTGGCACTGGATGGGCTTTAAGGTCCCTCCCAACCCACACCAGTCTGGGATTCTCTGAACACCCTGGGCCTGCTCAGATCCTCCATTACCCCAGCACCCCCTGATTTCATTTTATGGCATCTTCCCACTCTCTGTGCATGTTCTGCATTGATTTCTCTTTGTGGGGGTTTCCATTATGCAGGTGATGTGTCACCTTGCCCTGTCCTCACCAGGGGCATCCAAACCCCCCCCCTGCCCTGTGTGAGCCAGATCCTCCCTTTCTGTCCCTGAGCAAACAGCCCGAGGGGCCTGGGCAGCTCCTGGCAGGGCTTGGAGCACCTGGGACAGTGGGAGGTGTCCCTGCCATGGCAGGGGTGGCACTGGATGGGCTTGGATGTCCCTCCCAGCCCAGT
This sequence comes from Molothrus aeneus, assembly GCF_037042795.1. Classification (NCBI taxonomy): domain Eukaryota; kingdom Metazoa; phylum Chordata; class Aves; order Passeriformes; family Icteridae; genus Molothrus; species Molothrus aeneus. The sequence continues at coordinate 1,031,235 of NC_089664.1, read as the reverse complement.
CCAGCCTGGGTTTCCATGGTGAACAGACAAGGAATCACACATGCTTGGCCTCCACAGCTTGTTCCTCTGTCTGTGCCCCTGAAGGGGGCTTCCCTTTAGGTACAGGAACATATTTTGTAATAGATAATGAGTGGGCAAATTCTGCAGAGAAGTTTCATGGAAGTCCCTGCTGTTGTGAAAGGCCCGGCCCCGCTGGCACCGGGCCCTGCATTTCAGCACCGGTGGCCACCAAACCCCACAGGCCTGGGTGGGGCCCTGGGCCCTTCCCGGGCACCCCGAGTCCTTCCCGGGCACCCCAAGCCCTCCAGGCCCTTCCTGGCACCCCGAGCCCTCCAGGCCTTGGGCCCTTTCCAGGCACCCTGACCCCTCAAGGCCCTTCCCGGGCACCCCGAGCCCTTCCCGGGCACCCTGAGCCCTCCAGGCTGTGGGAGCAGCTGGAATGTAGGGCAGGGACAGCTGTGGTTGGCCATCACCAACCCTTTCAGAGATGCAGATTTATCTGGGGAAAAGCCAACTCTCAAGTGCTCTGGGCTCCTTCCTTACCTTGCTGGCAGAGACAGAGGTTCCTAAAACCAAGTGATACAACACATCCATCCTATAAATGTCTCACTTGTGGCTCTTTCACAAATGAAACCAGGGTGAGATCACTTCTCCTTTTCATTGTCTGGTTCTCCTTCACGTTGCAGCACAGTAAAATTTTGGAGACTGCAATGTGAAAGCAATACTTAAACTTATACCCAAATTTCCTTTTAATTTTATTAAATTGTGAAAATATTTCTAGGAGAAATAGATTTTGAAATAGATTTTGCAAATTGTACCGCCAGCTACTTTAAAATAATAAATGTCCAGTGTTAAATTCTTTGCCACTGTTTCTGAAGTGCCCAAATGCTGGATAGTGGGTTAAACCCTGCTCTCCTCTTGTCTTTTCAGCTCTACTCTCAAACAATCAGACCATGAAATGTTCAGCAAATGTTTTGCTCAGTGCAGTGCTATCACACTGAGCCTTAAAAAATAATAGTAAATAAAAAAGGGCAGAAAATTTATTGTCATTAAGTTTGTATTGTTAATCTAAAACTCAAAAAAAAAAATTAAATTTCCTAATTTTTGGCTTTTGGAGCCTACTGTAAGTTGTGGTACTTAACAGCACACTCCAGGGCTGAGGCTGCTCCACGCCTTGGCTTGTGCTGGTGGCTCCCATCCAGCTGGGAATGGTCTCTGGAAGCTGAACCTTTGGTTCAGAAACATTGCTCAGCACACTTCCCACACGTCCCCAGGATCTGGGAACAGTCGAGGGCGCCACAAAGTTTTGGGTTTATTTTTCAAAATCCGCACCCCTCTCACAGTGGGGCACACTGAGGAATCCCCAGCTGTGCAGGGAGGTGGCAGAGCAGTGTGTCTTGGGAGCAGTGCAGAAGGTAGGGGAAGATGTGCCTTCAGCCTGGCTCTGGGCTGAGGGTGACTTTAGCAGGCAGGGAGGGGCTGCACATCATCCCTGCAGCAGCACTGCCCGGGGGCTGCTCACCCACAGCCACTCAAGGGGCCTCCTCATGGAGCTGCTGCTGGACAATCAGTTAGTGCTCCTGATGATGCCCCCAGCCAGGGGCCTGGGGGTTGGGTGTGGGCAGGATTTATCATTTATGTGCTCAGAAATGGGTTATGCTGGCTCTGCTCTGAGATCCACTTTGTGGTAGGGTTTAGTGAGAGTGGTGGTGTGTCTTGGTTTGAAAAGACAGATGTCTGCTAGGGAAGGCAGGGACCTTCCTTGAAATGGAAATGTAAACCCCCTTCCTCTGAATTATTATAATTTTGAAATTAAGGGGCTCTCAGGCAAAGATATGGGAATAGGAATAACAGTTCTTTACTAGGAAAATTAAAAATACAAATGCAGTAGTACAAAAAAACCCCTACTGCCAGAGTGAGAGCAGTCCCTGCCCCCTGTGTGTCAGGGGGTGGCACAGCCCCATCCCATGGGGGCTCAGCCCTCCTGCAGTGCCAGCTGTGGCTCTGCTGGAGCAGGGATCCTGCACAAGGGGGGAGTTTTCCTCTGCAGCTCCAGGGCTGCTGGAGATGGGCCTGGGCTCCCTCTGGCCATGCAGGGCAGCAGAAGCTGCTCCTCTGGCAATGCACTGGGCAAAGGCTGCTGGGCTGTGCCAGGCTCACATTGGATCCAGGTAGGAATGCTTGGCTCCTGCCCTGGGCGCAGCATCTCCCCATGGGATGCTGGAATTGGATCAGCCCTGCAGGGACACTCAGTGGCCATGGACAGCAGAGATCTCCTGCAGGGAGGATTGGCTGGGGGAGAGATCAAGAAAAAACTGCCCATGGACAGCAGAGAACTGCCCCAGCTCTGACAGACAGTGATGGAATACACACTCAGCTGTACCTTGCAGCCTGAGACATGGTGTTTGGTTGAAGGTTGGACTTGATGATCTTGGAGGTCTTTCCCAACCTTAATGATTCTGTGACTCTCTGAATCTGGTTCTGTGCTCTCTCCAAGTTGCCTTCCAGTAGCTGCTCTGTTTGTTTTTGTGTGTGATGTGAGGCACTTCAGCATTTGGCATGGGTTTGGTAGGAATGCTTGGTGTCTTCCATCTTGGCTGGTGTGAGAGCCTGGTCTTATCTTTTGTATTTATAGAATAGTAAAAAAGCAGCAACTGAATAAATTAATGAAAGAAATTTCTGCCAACAGCAACCAAGCACAAAGACAACCCCTCTCTCCTGTGAAGCCCCTCAGTGGCTCAGTGAAGGATGGGAGATGATTCTGGAGGTGTTGCACTTAGGATGATGATGTTGCACTTAGGCTTTTCCTGCTTTTATACACTTTTCTAACCCTTCTATGGAGCCATGGTCTGAGCCTGCTCAGCTTTCCTCACGTAGGCACTCTCAGACAGGAGTGGACCAGCTGCTTTCCATTTTTGCAAGGGCTTGATCCTGCATGAAGCTGAGTGATAAACACAGGATGCAGGAGCCAGAGCGTTTCACACTCAGTGGGTGAGGACTGATGGGTCTGGAGCCAGGCCAGGACTGCTGCCAGACAGCCTGAACCAGGCTTCTACCTGTGCCATGGAACAGTGATGGTGCTCCTTGTTCTGAGAAGGGCTCTTTTCTTGCAAGAACTGTTGGAACAGGCAGGGAGGTGTTTTCCATTCCACTGTGCTGGGCTGTGCAGCTCCTCATGCCTTCCCTTGCTCTGCTCACAGCCCCTGAAGGGCATTGCTGGGGGCAGGTGAAGAGCCCAAGCCTCCCTCTGTGTCCAGGAGGAGTAACAGGGGATGATGTTGTGTCCACAGCTGGACCCAGCAGCTTTCATTCTGCACAGGATGTCTCCAGTCACCTCAGTCAGGAGAGAAAGGTTGGTTATGGATTCAGTCATAGAATCCTGGATGGGTTTGGGTTGGAAGAGACCTTAAAGCTCATCTCATTCCATACCTCTGCCATGGGCAGGGACACCTTTCATTACCCCAGGTGATCTTACAGGTCCAACCTTGCTGATTGTGTTCTATATTCTAATTTAAATACATAAAAATGCAGCATGGAGTAAGTGCTTGACTCTGAAAATCAGTTTGTGGGTAAGATGTGGAAGAGTGAAGGTCTTGGGACATTTTTAGTTGCCCTTCAAATCAGTTTATTTTCTGTTTGGTATGTTCTACACCTCATTAAAAACCAAGTTAATGCTCGTTCAGACTGACCTTAACAAGTGACTCCCAGAGTTGTGGCCCCTCAAAATTGTATTTAGCCATAGAGAATGGGAACTGTTAGAGCCTTCAGCAATGTTTATCTAGCTCAAAGCTGTGGAAGATGGTTGGAGAAAAGTAAATCTTGTATCCACCCAGCACAGGGGTGCTGAGATTACAGCTGAGCCCAGGTTTTATTGTTTGCCCAACGCTGCTGGAGAGAGGCAGTAGTTGCACTGGCTTTGCAAGGACATAGATTAGAAGCAGATCTGGCAGTTCAGAGGCCAGACTGTGTGTGGTGGCCAGCACTGGTGCCTGGCACGTGCTGGGCTGCCCAGCCACCTCTGCAAGTGCCACTGCCTGCTGGTGCTGCCAGGGGCCTGGCACTGCTGGCCACAAGGGCTTGGAGCTGCTGTGTGGCTGGGCTGGAGCTGGGGAATGCCTGGAGTGCCTGCACAGCAAAGCCACCTGAGTGATTGCTGGAGTGGGGTGAGAAGTGTCCCTGTGTCCCCAGAGGCTGCTGTGCCAGGGCTGGCAGTGACCTGGAGCCTGTTTGGGGCTGTTTGCAGAGCAGAGCTCCTGGGGAGCACAGGGGCTGGGCTGGGGGACAGAGCCAGCTCTGGGCTCTGCATCCTTGGCACAGAGAGGCCACAAGAGGCTGCTGGGTCTTGGGCATTGGTGGATTTTCACCAGATCCCCTTTGGCAGGAGCAGGCAGCTGTGGCAGATTTCTGATGGAGGGTTTGTTGTTGGATTTGTGTTTCTGCTCACAGCAGATCTGTGTCCCAGAGTGTCCCCTGCCCATGGGAACTGCAGCGTTTTCTGGGACAACACTGAACAGGCCCCAGAGAGCAGTCCCTGGTTATTTGTTGCAGTCCCTGGTTATTTGTTGCAGTCCCTGGTTATTTGTGTGTCAGTCTGTATAAACACTCCCTGGATAGTGGGAGCTCACTGCCTGCATCCCTCCATCCTGGAATGACCTTCTTAGCTTTGAAAAGCAATCAAATGACCCTGCTTTCCTTTAATCATAAGTGCACTGGCAGTAAGTGGTTTGAAGAGCCCTTAACATTGTTCCTTTCACTGGCCAGGTTGTCTCTATCTGCTTTTTGATGTTTTGACTATCCAGAAGAGTCTGGGGATGACCCTTGGCACTTGGATATCCTCTCCAAAACAAAGGAATGATTTTGTGAATAAAAAGCAAGACTGAAATTCAAGACATAAGTGTCTAGTTCTCACAAAATCTTCTTCTGTGGCTCTGGGCAGGTTATATGATCTGTCTTAGATTTTCCAGCTCAAGAAATGAAGAGAAATTACTTATCAGCTCACATGCAAATTGTCAGCACTAACTGGTGTTTGGGGCACAGCATGATGTTTTAGACATTTTGGTTGGTGTTTCTTATAGCTTTGAATGCTTACAGTGACGGAGGGAGGTTTGCTTGAGCCTCTGGAGCTGTCCTGCAATAGAAGCTCTCATCCTTTGCCTTGTCCTTTTCCTCTTTAGAGACAGAAATACATCACCATGTCAGCTTCAGGATGGCTTTGTCCTGGTAGACCTGAGTGGGGTTTTGTGTGCTGGAGATAAGCAGTGGAGCATCAGGCAGTGCCCTTAGCAGAGTGCCAGGGTTTTGGTGTGCCTGGAGATCAATTGCTGTGTCATTATAAAGGTGCCTATTTGCAGGTCAGAGCTCAGGTACCCTGCAATAAACTCTCAATACCTTGAGTATTTTATCCTCAGTCTGTTGGTGAACTCCTGTAGTGCTGCCAGGCTGCCATCTTTCACAGATGGTGAATTCTCTTCCAAACTAGCAATAAATAATACTAACAGTAATAATAAAAAGTTGCTTCTATTTAATGTTTTGAGCAGTGACAATAGCCTTTGGAAGAGTCGGGTGTTCCTTGCCGAGGGGGTCGCCATGGCTACTGTCCATGCTGGGTTTAACAGCCCTGCTGGCTAATGCAGCACAAACAGATTTGGCTTTTCCTCCTGCCTGTAATGAATAGCAAACTGCTGTGTATTCATTAAGGGAAGCAACTTGCAGAGGTTAAGTGTTTGATTTCTGGAGCTGCCATCGAGGGCAGTCATCAAAAATAAATTGGGCAGCCAAGGAGGAAAAGGGGTTTATAAGACGTAAAGTGGGAAGAAAATAATTGCTGCCTCATTCCTTGTTTCTTTCTTTGGGTTTTGCAGCTGTAAGTCAGGATCTCTGGGTCCAAGCTATGCAGATTTTTCTTCGATGTGATCAGATTTGCTGGAGAGTGAGCTTTGTTTTTGACAGGAACCCATCTGACTAATTCAGCAAAAATAAACAAATAAACAGAGGCTCTTGGTGCAGTCACCCAGGCCAGGCAGGGAGGAAGTCAGGGCTGACTTCAGAGCCTGAGCAGCACCAGGGAGTCCTGACCATGCTCTGTCCTCCTGTCCAGCCTGGAAGGGCTCCTCATCACCCAGGCCTGTCACAGCCTGTCAGGAGGGATGGGCACATCTCACATTCCTGCTGTGGGATGTGAGGAGCCTCTTCCTTCGGCATCCTGGGTGCATTTGTTGCACATAAAATGGAAACAGCACAAAATGAAGATGTCACTGGTGGTGTCAGCACACTGAACAGCCTCCTCATCCTCTGGGAACCCCCCTGGCCTCCTCTGTGGCCCCTCAGGTGCAGCAGGAGTGCCCCTCCTAAGTGGCATAAGTGTCTTCCAGCCCTTTTTCCAGGATAATGTCCTTCTGCTGCTCATTAGTTTGGGGTTTGGTTATTTCCTACTTGCACAGTTTGGCTGCTTAAAAATGCATCTTGTTTAAATGAATGCAGCACACCCATTGATCCAGATGGCATTGTATTAGTGACCTGTCCTCTTTAATTATGTGCAACTAATTTTTAATTTTATGTTCTCTACAAACATGACTGCGAATGATTTTCTAGCTGCTTGTAAATCAGTGATAGATATTGAATCCTTTCAGGGATTGCTTTCTCTTGGAAGAAATGAGGATTCTGTCATTACAGCTGGTTTTCAGAATTTATCAGATAGCTGTTTTTTAATCCACTTAGTATGTGTTTACATTGATTTCTTTTTTAGGGCTGTTTTTTTTTAATTTATTTTTTTGACTCACCATCTTGTGCAATAGTAAGCTGTGCAGAAATCTAAGTCTCTTATGCTAAAGCAGTTATCTTTCTCAAACCCATAAATCTTATCAGGAAGTAACTCAAAGTCTGTTTGGCAAGGCTGGTTTTCTTTCTTCTTTCCCATATAAAGACATCCAGGCTGAATTTCTTGCTGCACCATTTTCATCCAGGTTTGTTAAGGTGTTCACACCTGCAGAAAAATTCATTTGAAACCTTTCCCTGTGTTTCTCTGTGTGAGGTGAGTGGTTGTATCTGCCATGAGCATGGGAGTTTCTCTCTCTTGTCTGGCAGTGTCACCCAGTCAGTGCCATTTCCTCACAGCTGGATTTTTTGTTAGGGAGGACAATGTCACGTGGTGCTGGCAGAGAGAGGCTGAGCTGGGAGGTGTTGGGGAGCTCTGTTAAAATCCATCCTGCTGTTCCCTTGTGGCCTGACCTGCTGACACCTGTGGGGCAGGACAGGGCAGCGATGTTTACCCAAAGGCCAGGCCTTGTTTGGGAGCGTCACAGGGCCCTGGGGACAGGGACCTGGGCTGGGAATCACTCAGGGGCAGGGGGGGGGGGTCTGCCAGGTGCTCCGGGCTGTGCCTGTGCCACAGGATGGATCAGCCACTGCTGCGTGCCCATGGAATGGGCTCCTGTGATGGTGTCACTGTGCTGTCAGTGTGATAGTGTCACCGCAATGGTGTCACCATGGTGTCATTGTGCTGTCAGTGTGATAGTGTCACCGCAATGGTGTCACCGTGGTGTCACTGTGCTGTCAGTGTGATAGTGTCACCGCAATGGTGTCACCATGGTGTCATTGTGCTGTCAGTGTGATAGTGTCACTGCAATGGCGTCACCATGGTGTCACTGTGATAGTGTCACCGCAATGGCGTCACCATGGTGTCACTGTGCTGTCACTGTGATAGTGTCACTGCAATGGCGTCACCATGGTGTCACTGTGATAGTGTCACCGCAATGGTGTCACCGTGGTGTCATTGTGCTGTCACTGTGATAGTGTCACCGCAATGGTGTCACCGTGGTGTCACTGTGATAGTGTCACTGCAATGGTGTCACCGTGGTGTCACTGTGCTGTCACTGTGACATCACTGTGGTGTCACTTTGGTGTCACCGTGGTATCACTGTGATGTCACTGTAGTGTCACTGGAGCATCACTGTGGTGTCGTTGCAGTGTCACAGTGGTATCACTGTGATCTTGCTGTGGTGGCACTGCAATGTCACTGTGGTGTCACCGTGTTGTCACTGTGGTGTCACTGTGGTGTCACTGCGATGTCACTGTGATGTCACTGGGATGTCACCATGGTGTCACCATGGTGTCACTGCAATGTCACTGGGATGTCACTGGGATGTTACCATGGTGTCACTGAAATGACACCACGGTGTCATCGTGGTGTCACTGCGGTGTCACTGTGATGTGACCGTGGTGTCACTGTGGTGTCCCTGCGATGTCACTGCAGTGGATGTCACTGCGATGTCACTGTGGTGTCACTGCAACGTCACTGTGGTGTCACCATGGTGCCACTGTTGTGTCACTGCAATGTCACTGTGGTGTCACTGTGATGTCACTATGATGGCAATGCCATGCCGCTGTGGTGTCACTGTGACGTCACTGTGCCGTCACTATGATGTCACTGTGATGTCATAGTGATGCCACTATGGTGTCATTGTGGTGTCACTGCGTTGTCACTGTAATCTCACTGTGGTGTCACCGTGACGCCATTGTGATGTCACTGTGGTGTCGCCGTGGTGTCACTGCGGCATCACTGTGGCGTCACTGCAATGTCACTGTGGTGTCACTGCAATGTCACCGTGATGTCACTGAGGTGTCACCATGATGTCACTGAGGTGTCAAGGTGGGTTCTGGGTGCCCAGGAATGAGGCCCCACCTGCCGCCGTGCTGGCAGCACCCATCAGTGGGTGCCTGGCAGTTGTGGATTGTCCCTCCATGGTGGATTTCCCCCTCTGGCTCTGGCATTCAGGGTCAGGTGCCTCTCTTGCAGCCCTTGCTGTGCTTTCCTGGGGAGCTGCTGGGTGATGTCTGACCCAGGCAGGGACAGTCCCACATCCCCGGGTGTCGCTGGTCCCGGGGCATGCTGTGGTCACACCAGCAGATGCTACAAAAGGCTGTGTTAGCCCAGAGCTGCCTCTGCCTTGAAGCATCTTTAAGGGGCTCAGGAGCTTTTTCCAAAGACCTCTGAAGTCAAATGGAAAACTTGATAAGGTGAAAAGCCTCAAGATGAGATTTAGAAGGGAATAGGAGACTCTGAGTGTGTCTGAATGGGTTTGGGGGTCAGGGAGTGCTGGAGGTAGGGACACCTGTGTGTGCCCTGAGCTCTGGGGCAGGAGGAGGAGAGGGTGGGCAGGGGAGACCCCATGGTTGTAGTTGAGAGGAAGATGAGAAGCTGGAGAGTGGAGGGGCCATATCTCATCAGGCTTCTCATTTAGCCTGTTTGGTGTTGCCCTGAGGGTATTTTGGGTGTGTCGTGTCCGTGTTTGCTGCCCGCGGCAAATACTGAGCTGTGGAGGGGCCGGAGGGCTGGGTCTGCTGGGGGCTGCAGAGTGAGATGTGACAGTTCCTGTGCTGGGGTCCAGGTCCTGCAGGGGGATGTGTGTGTCCTTGGAGGTCCATAGTGAGCAGCTGCCCCTAAGCCAGGCTGTAAATGTGCCAGGAGTTAGTCCAGGGCCTGATTCTAGATTTAAGTCAGACCCTGAGGCACCAAAGAGCTTGGCAGTGGGGGGCCAGGCTGAAGTACAAGCCACTGTGTGTGAGGGTCTGTGAATAAACATTTGTTTTCCATGCATTGGGCTGAAATCTTTTGTTGCCTTTATGGGTAAGATGAAACTTGGTGAATCAGCCCCTTTAAAATCACATACAGTGCTGTAGATCTGGAGCCTGCTGCTCGAGATCAGTGATGGTAAGAGCATCAGAAATTTAAAACATCTTTATTTGGATGCTGAAAGCCTCTGTGGTTAATAGAGCTCGGGTAGAAGGTTTTTATTAGAGAGAAACCCCTGTAGTTTAGGGGAAAAGCCAGGCCCCAGCTGATCAAATTAAGCAGAAGCAGCCTCACGCACGGGATGGGCTGTAATTGCTCACTTCAGAATTTCTCTCCTCTCTCTGCCTTTCAGCTGAGGACAGCACTGCCACAGTCAGGGCATCATCTCTGCTGCTGCCAGGTGTCCCCACTGTCCCTCTGTGCCCAGGGGACCAAGTCTCACCAGTGGATTCTGGTGATGCTTTAAAGGAGGAGATTGTTGGCTCGTGGGCTGGAGAGACAGAACCAGAGGGGGATGTTTGGGGCTGCAGAGGAGCAGCAGTGCTTGGTTTGAGAAGAGGCACTTCAGGCACCCAGAGTGAGCAAACACAAAATCCTCACTGGGCAGAACTCGGGTGTGGCTCTCCAGGAGCAGCAGGTCAGAGCTCAGATCTGTGTCCAGCAGCACAATCTGTGTGGGAGTTACTGTCAGGCTCCTTGGGACATTGCCAGGAAGATGGGGTAGGTGATGAGGAGCTTGGAGAAGGCTTCAAAACCAGGCTTTGAGCGGTTTTTGGATGAATCAGAGGGAGAAATGCAGAAGAATTCAGGAAAAGGAGAGTTGCAACATCAGTGTGGTGTGGCATGACGCAGGAGAGCGGCGGGGGCCTCTCCTGGGAGCTGCTCAGGAAGGTGCTGGTGAATCCCAGAGCTCTGGGATTCCCAGGCTCTGGAAGGAGCTCAACACCAATGATGGAGGAGCCCAGGAGGGATCTGAGCTGGCCCATCCCCTCCAGTGCTGATGGAGATCAGCACAGATGCTGGGACTGGTGCTTTTACCTGAGTCGTGAACAATACTTTGCCCTATTCAATTTTTACTTTACTAAAATGAATATCATGGACTTCTTAGTAGTCATAGGAGCATAAAAATCTCAGTGTATCACAATTCATCATCCTTTAAAAATTGAATTTCTGTTGAATTATGCCTTGCTGCTGTAGTGCTGGGGAAAAGCTCTTATTATTCATAACTATAAATACAGCGATGTCGAGATTTAACTGGTGCCTGAAGGCTTTATGCTGCACTTTCATACTGACAAAGCAAACACTCTTATGGATTGCTTTGAGTTTATGGGGGCAGCTGAGCCCTTCCCCACTGCTGGGAGCAGAATCCAGCCATGCCCCTCTCCAGTCCCCATCTCTCAGTAGGCAGAAGAACTTGGGGTCACTTTGGCCCTTTGGGGTGGAGATAAAAGACCACCAAAAAAGGGAAATGAAAGAAAGACATGAATACCCAGTTGGGTGGGTGAGGAAAACCGACCTGGATTGGTCAGGGTGCTGAAGGACACGTTTCAAAGAACAACACCAGGTTGGAGGGAGTGCTTGGGTTTGGAGAGCAGCTTCCATGGAGTGAAGGACAAGGCACGAGAGGTGGGGAATGAGATGAATCCTCCAGAAAGTGCCTGAACGGTCTGGGCCTGCAATTGGAACTAAATTAAAGAGACTATTTGCTTTTTGGAGTAAGGTTCTCACATCCTCCTCTTTGTGAGCATCAATGAACATTTGAATGTTCCTCCTTGTCCCAGCTGAACATTTAAACAGACCTTGGCTCCATCGTGCAGTGGCTGATGGGGACAGCCCTGGCTGGGTAGGAGTTTGCTCAAGTTTATGTTTTGCTTTTTGAGCCTCTATTTTGGGCCTGAAACATGAAAAAGTCCCATAATTTGGCGCTCAGCTGAGGCTGAACTTGAGGCCTTCATACAGATTTAACACAAAAGAGAAAGGAGTTAATCTTTTACAGGAAATAATTTACATATGGAAACAATTCTTAAAAACTGGATTGGGTAAATCTGGTCTCTAGGGACAAGGTGGGAAAGATTCTGACTGGATTTGGAAGGAATTTTTTTGTGTGTGGTTATAATTAGAAATTTACACATAGCAAAAGAAGTCTTGCTGTTGAATGTTGGTTATCATGGCCCTTAGGTTGTTTGGAGTTTTGTTTGGTTTATGAACTCTTTTCTTTAAATAGCACTTGAGCCTTGCAGAAGTTTGGCAGTGGCATGTTTAACTTTTGACTTAGTTTGGATGTTCAATATTTTCATTACAAAATAACTCTGATACATTTTTATTTTTAATCACAAAAATTAATAATCTCTTGGGTACTGAAATTCTGTATTTGAGAAATTGCAAAGCCTCCATTTTGGGCGTTGTTCCACTGAAAGCAAGACAACAAAATTGGTGATTTCATGGTAGTTGTATTTTCCACTGCATTTCAAAACTGGTTTCTGTGCAGGCACGCAGAGCGATGATGAAAAGTTCTAAAAATGAAATACCTGAGTGCAGGGCTGGAGCCAGGCTGGGAGAGCTGGGGGTGCTCACCTGGAGAGGAGAAGCTCCAGGGAGAGCTCAGAGCCCCTGCCAGGGCCTGAAGGGGCTCCAGGAGAGCTGGAGAGGGACTGGGGACAAGGGATGGAGGGACAGGACACAGGGAATGGCTCCCACTGCCAGAGGGCAGGGATGGGTGGGATATTGGGAATTAGGAATTGTTCCCTGGCAGGGTGGGCAGGCCCTGGCACAGGGTGCCCAGAGCAGCTGGGGCTGCCCCTGGATCCCTGGCAGTGCCCAAGGCCAGGCTGGACAGGGCTGGGAGCACCTGGGACAGTGGGAGGTGTCCCTGCCATGGCAGGGGTGGCACTGGATGATGTTTGATGCCCCTTCCAAACCAAAGCAGTGTGGGATTCCATGGTTTTTTCTTTAGTAAAAGCCAAGAGGTTTCTGACCTTCCAATCTTGGAGGACTCTGGAGCTGTGGGGTGCAAATACCAGTGCAGAGCAAGGATGGGTTGATGAAAGGGGAGGTGCCCAGGAACCCATGGCTGGGGAGTGCTCTGCTCCCTGTGGGTGAGCCACAGCATAGGGACAGTCAGCAGGGCAGGGTGGCACAGGGACAGTCACTATGGCAGGTGTGGCACAGGGACAGTCACCATTGGCAGGGTGGCACAGGGACAGTCACCATGGCAGGTGTGGCACAGGGACAGTCACCATGGCAGGGTGGCACAGGGACAGTCAGAACAGGGTGGCACAGGGACAGTCAGCAGGGCAGGGTGGCACTGGGACAGTCACCATGGCAGGGTGGCACAGGGACAGTCAGCAGGGCAGCAGTCCTGGTTGTGGCAGCTCTCACCTCTTGCCTCCAGCACATCTTTTAAATTCAGGAGCGGGCAATGTTTGTGCATGGGTTTTTCCATGGGAATGGGCCCTTTATCAGTAAATCAGAGCCTCTGTGGGCTGGTGCAGGTTCCTCAGGGGTGTTCCTTCACCTGATTTTGGCAAGGCAGGTGGGTGCTGGTTAATGATTGCCTGGGACTGCTCCTGACTGGGCTCAGTGAATGTCTGAGTGAGCACAGAGCTGAACCTGGGCAAGGGACCGTGTCCTGGAGCTCATCCCACATCCCAGCATGGGAACAGCCCAGGGGCAGCACCAGGCCTTGGGGCTGACCCACCTTGCTCCCCAAACCAGCAGGGTGTGCCCTGGTCCTCTGTGCAGATTCAGAGTCTGACTGGGACAGGAATTGGAGGAACTGGGGAGCTGAGCCCAGGTGGTGGCACCTGGGGTGGCACAGCAGCAGGTGGATGGAGAGCAAGGCCTGGATGCCTTCACTTGGAGGATTTCATTTAAAGCCAGGCTTTGCTCCTTGCATGTCTGCTTTTCACAAGGGAGAGAAACCTCAGCTCAGAGGCCCATGCCTCCAAGCAGATGTCTTTTATTTATTAAATCAATTGGTCCTTGCTAAAAGATGTTTATAATTATTTATTTCTTTTATATCTACATCCTCTTGATGTTCTTGGAGGGTGCAGGAACCTGAGGTGAGGACACAGGGCAGCTGAGCCACCTTCCCATGCAGGACCCAGCCCTGGGGCACCCACCCAGCAGCACCTTCAGCTGACACCCCCAAAGGCCCTTTTATTTGTCTGGATTTCCAACAAGGCATTTATTGCAGCACTGCCTGGCTGCTGCTCCTGGCCCTTCCTGCTGCCCAGCCGGCTCCGTGTCGTGGTTTAATGATTGCAGACTTCAGTGCTGGTTAAATAGTGCTCAACAAGGAAACGGGGGAAAACCACACTGGGATAATCTAAGAAAAACAAGGATTATAAAAATGGCTCCGAGGTGCTGGCTGCTGGAAGCAAAACCTATTTTGTGGGTTTGTTGCTGCACCTTTGCTTGGAAAAAAAAAAAAAAATTGGAGCAGTTGTTGCACTCGTTTTCTCAGCAGATGGGCTGCTCCATCGGAGGCAGCTCACCCGTCTGGAAAGCAATTATGTTGCTTGGCCCAGTCTTGATTTGCACTTCTATTAGCACGGGCTTAACTATTGCTGCCTTGGGAGGGAGGCTTCATGGATTAGTTCCTCTTGAAAACAAAAAAACCAAAACAAAATCAAGCCCATGATGCACCACGAAAATGTTTTGTGAAAAAAAAAAAAGGAAAACCATTTTGATGCCATTTCAGTGCCATTTTGATTCAAAAACTGCTGGAAGGTCACCTTAATATTCAGGTTATTGGTGGCAATGCAAGAGGAAATTTAAAATAATATAATGATGAGTGGTGCTGGCTCCACAGCCTTTTTAACAGCATTGTCTGCCATGGGGAGTTCTCCCTGTGTAGGTCAAGAAATTCACTGTTAAAATTTTATGTTTAATTCTTTTATTATAAGGAAGGACACGATTCATGACATTGGCATTCCTGTGGTACTGGCAAGAGCTGCTGGAAAATGATCCACTCTTGGCATGCTCAGGGGTCCCCAAAGCTGGCCTGGACAGGATGGGGCCAAGGCAGGGCCCTGGGCAGGGACAGGGCCCTCTTCTCTCCCATCAGGCAGAGCAGGAGTTCTCCCTCAAGCAGCCCTGCACTTCTGCTCAGGTGTCAGTCAGGGAATGTGGCTGGATCCATGCATGGATATTCCACAGAACTGAAGCTCCAGGTCACTTATTTTAGTGTATTTGCTAAAGCATTAATAGAAGCTACCCAAAAAAGCCCTAAAAGAGCTCCTAAGTGTTTTCTTTAACTTTTTTTACTGCAAGTCTTTATGAGCATGAGGCATTGATGGCTTTCCCAAAATTCAGATGTGCTGGCCTTGGGATGGGATTTGGGCAGCAGCTGCGTGGTGGCTGCCTGGGACTGGAGCTTGCTGGGACATGGGTTTGACTGGGGCTGGTTGTTAAAGTTTTTCCCAACTTCCTCATTGTCCCAAAGCATTTGCTTTGTGTCCTGCTGACAGCAGTGTTGAGGAGGACATGGCTTAGTGCTGCCTTATATTTATTTCCTAGTTCTGTTTGAAAAGCAATGAGTGGGAGTTGCTGTAACTCCACAAGGCCACCAGGCACGTGATAATCCAGGCCAGGATTCATTGATATTATTTCTTCTTCATTTCATCAAAAAAGGATGAAACTTTCTATGAACAGCAGGATAAAGGCCCATTTGGAGTTGGTTTGTGCCATCCATGCCAGCAGCACTGGCTGTGCCATCCTCAGCACCTCAGCTGGGATTAACCCCTCACCTGTGCAGCCCCTTTGGCTGAGGGCATGGCAGGGGCAGGACATGGGGACAGGGGTCTGACCCACTGCTGGGTGCTGCTGCACTGCTGGGTGCCCCCTCTGTGCTGGGCTCCTGCTCCAGGGCTCAGGGATGGGCCAGCCCTGGGTTCCTGTGCCAGCCCTGGGTGCCCTCTCCAGCCCTGGGTTCCTGTGCCAGCCCTGGGTGCCCTCTCCAGCCCTGGGTGCCCTCTCCAGCCCTGGGTTCCTGTGCCAGCCCTGGGGTCCTGTGCCAGCCCTGGGTGCCCTCTCCAGCCCTGGGTTCCTGTTCCAGCCCTGGGTGCCCTCTCCAGCTCTGGGTTCCTGTGCCAGCCCTGGGTGCCCTCTCCAGCCCTGGGGTCCTGCTCAGTGAGGCTGCAGAGAGCCCTGGGCTGGCTGTGGTGGGAGGCCCTGCTCTATTTTTGTGGATAATAAAGCTCCTGGTGTGTTCCCACCCCAAGCAGGAGCTGACAGCCATTTTGCTTGTCATTAATAGCACAACTTAATCTCCCAACAAGACTTTTCCTGTGATATTGCTGTAAAACAAAGCAAAACAAAACAACCTTTCTTCCTTCAGTATCTCCATTGCACCACCCCCTCCCAAACAAACACAAAAAATCCCAATTCCTCCTCTCCTCTGACGAACAATGACTCATTCAGATGGGTTTTTTTCCTATTTTCTTGACTGTTTTTTAAATTTATTTTCATTTTGGCCTGTGCCTCACTGGGGTGGTGCTGGCAGCAGCACCACTGGTGAGGATTGACCTGCTCCAATCAGCCCCTGCCTCTGACTCTTTCTAACTCTGCCAAAACTTTTTTAAGTTTGGACTGAAATTTTCCAAGCCAGGTGTCTGCCCTAGGAAGAAATTTGTTTGGAGAAGCTGCACAAAAACTCTCACTGGCCTGGCTGCTGAATGGGCTCCTCTAGAGGAAGGAGGGCTTGCCCACAGTGAGCCCAAAAATGGATGGGGATGGGGAGGAACCCAGCTTTTCTGAGCCCTTAGAGGGGATTTCCTACATTTTCCTGATCTTTAGGAATTGTTGTGGGTTTGAGTCCTTCCCTCCTAAATGTGGTTAAATGTCCCAGGGGTTTGGGGCTGGCACCATCACTGAGCTCTTTGTTTTAGGGAAGGAGGAAAACCATGGCTGGTGTCAAGTGGGAAACTGGGAGAACTTTTTATATTTCAGGGATGTGGCACTGAGGAAAAACACCCTGATCCAGCTGCATTATTCACCTGGGGAAGTACCTGAGGTGTGAATGCTCAGTTGAGCCTCAGGAGGTGTTGGCTGAGGTGTTGAGCATCCCTACCCAGAACCAGGGAGCAAGGAAAGTACAAATATGGGAGGGGGAAAAAAACCCAACCAGAAAAAAAAAGACAAAATAATCATAATTTCTAGAAAATATTGTAAAAATTCTAACTCTAAGTAAAAAAAAACCAACAATGGGGGCCTGACAGAGACCAGCCAAGTCAGTCTGGTTGCTAGAAATTTTAATTTTTTTTCCCCCTTATTTTAATTTTTATCTAAATCAGATGGAATACTTGACACATTGAGGGTCCCATGGAAGGAGTGATGTGTGTTCACCACCTCAGGGTCAGAGCATGGGGCAGGCTGGTGGCACCTCAGGGCTGGTGGAATCTCAGGGCTGGTGGCATGTCACACAAATTTTTTGGTAGTTTCTGACTTTCTGATTTTGCAACAGTGTTATTTTTTCAGTGTTGGTTTTAATGTAAACCCTGCATAAAGTTCTGTTTCCAGGATGGGCTTTTAATCCTGGAATCACCTGATGGTGCTGACCATGGTCTGTCAGACTCCCTGGGATTTATGAGCTGTGGGTTGATGCCTTCCCTTGTTTACTTTCTCTCACTTTATCTGCCAATTTCCAGATTCTTTCACGTTTTTCCTTTCAACCTAATGCCTTAATTCTGGTGCTTTATTAATCTATCTAATTATGTTGAGTTCAAGTTGTTTGAAATCCACTTATGTTGGTATAGGAAGTACTTACTGTATTAATCAAACGATCCAAGGTGGCTTCTCCTCTGAAGTCCTTAATTTGTGCTATACATATTCCTGCTAATAACATCCAACTTTGTAACAATGCACGTTTCCTCTGGGTTTCCAAGGAGACCCTGAAATACATTAATTCTCTGATTTTTTTCAAGTACACCAATAATTTATGTGGGATTGTGAGATGTTCCCTTGTGTGGACACATCAAACACCAGCAGCCTCTGAAATCCCAGCAATGGTCTTTGTGCAGGGCTGGCAAAAGGGCTGGAGGCAAACAGCTGCTTATCACAGGAACTAGTTCTCTTAAAGATTTCAAATACATACATTTAATAGAAATGTTTTTATTATATGTGTTATGTATTATATAATACAATATATAATATAGTTGAAGTAGCACACTGGATATTTAATATCTGAACAATATAATAAATACAGAAAAAAAAATTCTTAGAGATTTAAAATTTTATTTAAATCATGTTTTTGGAGACAGGTAAGGGAGAGGAGCCTGGGAGGGCTCTTGTTTTGGGTGGGAAGCATCTCTTTTGTGATCAGCATTTTGTTTCTCCTCCTGGAGAAACGAGACCTTGGTGGTGCTGGGTTTTGCTGCATGGGTGTATTGGAGCAAACACTGTGGATGAAGCTTTGCTCCATCTCTGCAGGAGCAGAACAGTGTTTCCCACCTGTATTTATTGGATTTTTGTGACTGTTTTCCTTTGCTGGGTCATACAGGCAGTGAAACCTTGGAAAGGGCTGATAGTGGGGGTTTCCCCCAAATTTTGTGTTCCCTGTACACCCCAGCTCTGTGGTGAACACTGGACAGGGGGAAGGTCATCAAAAACCTGCAGAAAGCAAGTTTGTGAGTCAAACTGCAGGTTCCAGGTGTGGGATGTAGCTCTAATTGGATCTGCACACCATTCAGAGCAGCAGAACCAGGGACAGGAAGGTGGCACTGAGTTAATTCTGGCTCTGACAAGCCCTGTTGCTGCTGAGGTTAAATCTCTGGGGTTTGGTTAGAGGAGACCAAAGGATGCTGGGACATCAGAGACAGCACCAGCCACAGTGACTCTGTGGGAATACAGGAGAAGCTGTGGAAATTGGAGGCATTTGGAGGCATTTAGGGCACAATTGGAGGCATTTTGGGCACCAAACAGACTTTGGTTGATGCCTCTAGTCTCTCCACATCCAGAGCCATGTGGTGCCATTGGGACAGCAGGGAAGTGGTGGCACCACTGACAACATGGGACTGGTGCTGCAGCCTCTGAGAGTGCCCTGCTCTGCTCTGCAGGCTTTGCCCTGTGCTTGTTTCTGGCATACAAGCCATGGTTTCTGCACAGATCCAAAAGCAGGGCTCTGCAGGAGCCGTGGCACAGGGTTGGCTCATAGGGACAATGAGCATCCCTATGGACACCCATGGCTTTTCCAGACAGCAGTTACCTCAGTAAGGCTTGGGCACTAATTGTTTTCTGCCATCTGTGCTCCTCTGCTGTGGAAGTGGTTGCTTTTCTGCTGGGTGATTTGGGAGCAAGAGTTCTCCCAGCTGGACTGGTCCTTCAGTGTCAGGCACGTTCCAGATGCTAACCCCTGTCCTGGCCTTAAGTGTGTCACTCCAAGAATAGCATTAAGGTTTCAAACTGAAGGAGGGATACTTTTTTGTGTGTGTGGTGGTTAATGATTAATTAGGTCAAATTCTCCAAAATTAGACTGCTGGAGAAGGAATGAGCCAGCACTTTGCATTTTGACAAAACCTTATGGCAGAAACTGATGGGGCCTGATTCCACCTCCTCCCTCCTCACACTCTGTCCCATGCCCCAAACTCACTTTTCCCCAGAAGAGGCTCCTTTTAAAAATTGTATCCATTAATATTCCCATTTCCTTTTTCCCCCCCTTTTCAAATCTTGCATTAAACCCCTGTAGATTCTGCTTTAAGTAGGCAATTAAGCTAACAACATAATTATATCCCTTAATGCTCATTTTAACCGGTTTAGAGAAGAAACAAAAGGGGAAAGCAGCTTCAAATATAGGGAAATAAAAGCTCTGTTGTAAAGATATTTTTGATACTCGTGGTAATTTGTGCAGAGTGCAGAGTTGGCCCATTAGAGGCTGTGGGGAAGCCTGGAGGTCATCATTTAAGAGCCTCATGGGCACTGTGGGCTTTTACCTTCTGAATGTCCTTTTTCTGAACCCTACAAATTTTGGGGCATCCCAGGAGACTCCAGAGTGTGTTCACTTCATATTTGGCTGCGTAGCTGTGGCCTGATAGGATTTTCTCCTTTTTATTCCCTCTGCAATTACTCACCAGAGGCCGAGTGTGAGGCTGCGTGGCGCCGCTCACCGCGAGCGAGCGCTGGGAAGGGGCACCAATGGAATGACTGCAGTGGGGCTGGGCCAAAGCTGCCAGGCTCCTCCAGGAGCCCAAGGGTGGCTGTGCCCTCGAGTGTGCCTCCTGTAGAGCAGAACTGCTGTGAGACTGGGTAACTGCTGTGGCTTTGTGCAGAGCACGCAACATCCAAAAATCTGTCTGCAAGGCACAAAATTTTGTGAAGCCGTTTGGAGCTTGGAGCCAAGGAGATGCTTTGGCATCTTGCTGGGGCAGCTGCTGGAGCCTGACTTTCTGAGGTGAGCTGGTGAAGGGCTGAGGGTGCAGCACAGGCCCAAAGAGCTGTGGACTCTGCTGTCCTTTGTAGAATAGAATAGAATAGAATAGAATAGAATAGAATAGAATAGAATAGAATAGAATAGAATAGAATAGAATACAACACAACACAATACAATACAATACAATACAATAGTTTGGGAAGGGACCTTTAAAGCCCATCTCATTCCAACGCCCCTGCATTGAGCAGGGACTCCTTCCACTATCCAGGCTGTTCCAAGCCCTGTCCAGCCTGGCCTTGGACACTTCCAGGGATCCAGGGTCAGCCACAGCTTCTCTGGGCAGCCTCTGCCAGTGTTTTATCACACACATTGTAAAAAACATCTCCCTTATATCTAATCTAAATCTCCACTTTTTTAGTTTTAAACCATCTCCTCTTGTCTTATCACTACTGCACTGCTAAAAACTCTATCCCCATTTTTCCTTATAAACCCCCATTAAGTATTGAAAAGCCACAGTAAGATCTCTCCAGAGCCTTCTCTTCTCCAGGTGAGCACCCCCAGCTCCCCCAGCCTGGCTCCAGAGCAGAGGGCTCCAGATTTTGGAGCAGCTCCTCTGGATCTCTGCAGCAGCTCCAGCTCCTCCCTGTGCTGGGCCAGGGCTGGGGCAGCTCTGCAGGTGGGGTCTCACCTGAGCACAGGAGCAGAATCCCCCCTGCCCTGCTGCCCACAGTGCTGGGGCATCAGCCCAGGATGTGTTTGGCTTCTGGGCTGTGTGTTCACCTCCCCTGTCCTTCATTCCCTCGCAGTGCAGGAGCCTCCGAGCAGCCTGGCCTGTGTCTGGGGCTCCTGGGACAGGGGGCTCAGAGCTGGGGGCTCCTGTCTCCTGTGACAGAGCCCGTCTGGCTCTGGTGAGGAGCAACAGCTTCATCATGGTCCTTCCCAGGAATGGGCTTGGAGGGTTGCAGTTGGCAGAAGAATCCCATGTGATTCATTGGCTACTGGCTTTTTATCTGTGGAATAACTGCTAGATAAGGAAGGGAAAGAATTGGATGGATGGATGGATGGATGGATGGATGGATGGATGGATGGATGGATGGATGGATGGATGGATGGATGGATGATGGATGGATGGATGGATGGATGGATGGATGGATGGATGGATGGATGGATGGATAGATGGATGGATGATGAATGGATGGATGGATGATGGATGGATGATGGATGGATGGATGGATGGATGATGGATGGATGGATGGATGGATGGATGGATGGATGGATGGATGGATGGATGGATGATG